>NC_133751.1:194529039-204529039 GCF_036562045.2 Rhinolophus sinicus | reverse complement strand
GCCTTATAATTTAGAGTTTGACTCCTGCCCCCTGACTCTTCTAATGGTTAATAAAAAGTTCACCAAAGCTATTGATTGTAGAAGTGACATCACAGAGAAGCCTGAATCACCTGTGTTTCCACGAGCCCTCCAGGTGAGTCTGATGCACGTCCAACTTTGAGAATCTAGAAGTTTCCAAGTCACTACTAGCCTATTGGTGACGTCTCTGGTGGTATATGAGGCCACAGAAGCATAGTCTTTAGATACAACAGGGCGTCCTCCTTGGGTCCGCAGTTACTGCAATCAGTCAGGAGAGGAGAAGGTGGAGGGTGGATTTATGAAAAGACATTGGAAGGTTTCTATGTAGTGACTGCTTATTTTTGCACTTGGTGGCCGCAGGTTGAAAACTATGCAGAGGGATGTGGAAAGACTGGCTGGATTGTCCCACTGAACAGCGGGACAAGATGATCAAGATTGAAATCCATTTTATTTTAGAGCATAAAACATAAACCTACTCTTCCTCAGTTCTCTCTGGCTCTTGCCGTCCTAGGTATAAACCCTCGCACTGGTCCCTGTTAGCTGTTATCCTCAGTTGCCTTATGTCTGGCACGGAGCGTGCCTCACTCCAAACAGAACATGTCAGGTCGTGTGATGTTTCATGCTAAGTGACAATGTTGATCTGCATGTGTGTCCTTGGGGATGGGAGGTGCCCCCCACCCTCATTCTGAAGATGCCAGGAAGGAGAATGTCAAGGTGCGTCAGCAGAGACAGGACAGCCCAGGGAATGTGATGCTGGCAGCTTCACCTGATACTGTTCACTGTCGCCTTAGAGAATCAGTGTGGATCGCCTCTTTCGGGAAGGCCACCGGTGCAGGCTGGGCTAGTGCTCCATCCCTGCATCCTCTGTGTGCACTTATCATGCAGTGTGACAACCTTCGGATTGTTTATCCATCTCCCCTCTGCTCTGGGTCCTTGGGCATAAGGTCCACGACTCACTTTGTTTTCCTGCTGAGTGACAGCCCCCGGTGTGGTTGTACCTCCGTTTGTTTAGCCATCTATCCCCCGAAGGACATCCAGCTTCACTTCTCTGGGATAGATGCCCAAGAGTAGTCACCGGGTCATCTGGTAATTGCACATTTAGTTTTATAAGAAACTGAGTGGCCTCCTTTGTAAGTGGTTCTTATGTCCCCTGGAGGAAGAGAAGATAAAATTCTAGAATTGACATCAAACCCTCACCCTGAGACATCCCCCAGTGGGCCCTGGGTGCCCAGACAGCAGCAGAGACGAGACTAGGTGAGGTGCCAGGACGAGAAACTTCAGGGGGCTTCAGTCTCTGGGCCATGACCCTGCCCTTCCCCCATCCTGGAGCCTCTTCCAATGCTGAGTCAGTCAGGGCCACCTCACCTGTGACACCCAGGCCCTGCCCTGGAGGACACTTTCGAAATAAACACCTGGAAGCACCGGGTCCTCAGCCAGGTTTGAAAAATGGGCGGCAGCAGTCACAGGTTTCCAGCCAGGCAGTTTTAGGATTCTTAGGGAGATTTTTAGGTGGTTTCTTCCCCAGCTCCAAGCCGCCATTCCCTCACCGAGGTGGTGAGGGCACAGTGGATGGTGTTTAAGGATGAGAGCTGCCAAAAGAGGGCTCGGAGGCTCTGGGTGCCACTCACCTCTGCCAGCCCGGTGTCTGCACCCACCGGCCCTGCCCAACCCTGGGAGCCGGCTGGAGAAAGGGAAAGAGAGAGTGTTTAACTGGACCAGCTCTTTTTCTGAGCGGGGGCTCAAGAGCTGTGAAATGAGAGGAAGAGGGGGCCCAGGCGGTGAGAGGGTCGTTTGTGGGTGGCTTTGTAGCAACATTGTGTGGCACTGGGAGGGAGTAGGCCCTCTCGTGCTTTAGGCATCCCTGGAAGGAAGGACATGTCCTGGGTGTGTGCCTCTTTTTCCAGGGCACCCCCATCTCCACCTGGAGAACCCTCCACAGTGGCAACTGCCTCCACAACATAAATGACTAAGGCACCAGTCCCTGGAAAGCATAACCATTAGAAATACCGTCCTGTGCGTGACACCAAATTTACCACCCTGATGCCAATCTGTGTTGGGGCCCCTCCAGGACACGGGGTTTCACCAATTTCACTCTTGCGTTTATAAAGGAAAATTGTATAAACCACCCATCATTGTGTAAATTTCCCAATCCCAGTGAAGCTGCATCCACTTGAAGCACAGAGGGTACCTGTCTCTTGCAGGTGGGAAGTTGAACACTGGTACCCCAATAGCCGCTGCCTTCTCACCAATGTGGGAGCCATAACCTACATCCCAACACAGTGGGGCAATCTCCATGCAGGAAAAGCCACCATTGATAGCAAGGTGACTGGGCTAGACGTCGTGGTTTTTTGTCTGGTGGAGGGAGTCTGGCTCCCAGGACTGCGGACATCTGACCCCACGTGGGCCTGGGCAGTCGGGTGTGGGGTTCGCTTGACATCTGGCGCCTGGAAGACAAGCAAGGACCTTGGCTGGGAGTGAGGAGGTGCCATTGAGTGAGGAGACGAAGCCACACGAGGGACTTGTGCTCCACCCTCGGATGTCCTGTCAGCCAAGTCCCCGCTCAGGCCCTGCTGAGAGCTGGCACCAGACTCTCTGGGCCCAGGCGCCTGTTGCTGCAGCTGTTGGGCAGTTGTCACTCCTTCAGAACTATAATTATCAAATTTTAAAGGAAAATAAGGGAAAGTTCAGCAAAGAGCTGGGAAATAAAATCTACAGGCATAGCTGACAGGAGACTGTGGGTTGCAATTTCTGCTGAGAAGATGTATGCATGTGTGTGCATTGGAACATGCGTGTATATTTATGTGTGTGTGTCTGTGTTTGAGAGTAGGTGTGTTTTTGTTTATATGCGTGTGTATATGTGTATGTGGATAGGTGTGTTAGTCTGCATCTGAGTGTGTTTCTATGTGTGCCTGTGTGGATGTGCCGAAGAGGGGTGGGTGCACGCGTGTTAGACGTGGAGGCAGAAACAAAAGGCAGCTATAAATACAGTCACTGAGCAAAGGGCTGAGGGAAGTGCTGGACCTTAGAGCAGCATGGCTTCAGGAGAAGGATGTCAAAGTCCAAAGTGAAAACTCCCTTGGTTTTCTTGCTGTGACATTTGCTGACACCAGCCCTGACACCAACGTCACATGCCCTGCTTGGCTGCTTTCTCCCTGAGGAAGTGAGAAGGAGGTGAGGTCCTTTAGCTCTGATCTGCAATCACCTAAACGCCTTCCCCACGCAAGTTGTCCGCCCCCAGACTTCCCCTTTTCTCCACAGTTCCCGAGTCTCTTTGTGACCTAAGAATTGAACCTCTGTGGCCAGAACACGGGAAATACACTGAGTCTCTCGTTTGATTGGCAGGGCTTTTTACCAGCCACCTTTCCAGTCCTTGTTTTTCTGTTTGGGGAAGGCGTGTGTGTGTGTGTGTGTGTGTGTGTGTGTGTGTGTGTGTGTGTGTATAGAAGCGGGAGAAACGGAGAGACACAAATGGGATTAACTGTCAACAGACAGGCAGAGGGATCAAGAAACAACCATTCCTCACTCCAGGTACTAAAACTCCTGCTGCTGCCGTCTTTGCTGGCTTCTTGTTTAGCTCAAGAGTTTGGGGCCCACGCTCTGTTTGTCTTACTTACAGGAACATCGGTGTATCAGTTACCTACTGCCACACAAATACAGTGCAAACATCAGGCCAAAACTCAGTGCTGTATTTTCTTTATCATTTCATTTATTTATTTTCAACAATTGGGCCTAAGCCAATCAGATGAGTCCTTACAAAAAACTGGGACCTTCCTGAAGACATCGTGAGAGGGACTCAATGTGAAGGAGCTCAAATGCTGGCCGTGGAGATGGAGGCCACCTGACGCGGAATGCACGTGGCCTCTAGGAGGTGAGTGACCCCTCATTGACCACTGTCAAGGAAACAAGTATGTACTACTGCAAGGAATTGAACAACCTCAGTGAGTTCGCACGTGGGTTCTCTCCCAGAGTAACCAGACATAAATGCGGGCCGGCAGCCACCCTGATTCCAGCCTTGTGAGACCCTGGACGGAGAATCCAGTTGAGCCCTGCCTGGGCTTTTGACTTATAGAACTGTGAGCTGTTCAGTGGGGTTTGTCTTATACCACTAAGTTGGTGGTATTTGTTACACACAGACTGGCTACTTTCTTAGAAGGAGAAAGGAAAACTCCAGAAGGAAAAAACACAAGTTACTATCTCACTGAAGTAGTTTGCCACACCTGTAATGAAACTTGGTTCCCCCCAGTGGATAGAAGTTGCCTAAATTACCATATCTGCACCAGCAATGAGTTTTATGATTTTATTTTACTCATTGACAAATGAAAGTGTCAATTCATTATTTCAATTTGCATTTATTCCTTTGCCTTCTCATGAGAAACCCCCTTTTTCATATGGTTCTTAGCATAACAGCTGTTAGGAGCGTGCTTTCTTCATTTCTAGCTGGATAGATTTTTCTATTTAACTTTCATGGCTAATTTCTCAGTTTTTACAGAACCCCTTCCCCCCCCCCACACACAATACGTGCTAGAGAAATATTTGCTGAATTAACGTCTGAATTAACAAATAAAGAATAAGTAATTGAGTCTTCAAGGGCAGGCAGGGAAATTCAAAATGAGCTGCTGCTGAGAAATTCAGAATGTTGGTGTTAGAACAGGACTGGAAGGGCCCATTGGAAACCGCTCCATAAACCAGAGACCCGCCTGACATTCAAACGCCCTTGGCCACGTCAGCCTGTGAGGCAGCTGGCCAAGCAGTTGCCAGCAGGGAAGAAGCCCTTACAGAGCAGATGAGAGGATAGGAAATCAGGCATATGACTGGTGGTCAGAGGGCTGCTCTGGGGGGGAAGGGGGCTGCTCTGGGGGCATTGTCTACTGCCTTGCGTCATCAGATATGCCAGATTAGGTCCGGGCTTTGGTTTGTTGGAAACATTTCTTATTATTTCTTTGTTAAATGTTTATTTCTTTGGAAACTATTACTACAAAAGTAACCTATTTACTGTTTAAAATACTTCACAGAGTTTAGAAGGATATAAAATACAAGATAAGAGAGACTCTTTAACCCTCCATCTCACTTTCCTCATGTGATGAACTTTGACTTACATACATAATAGTCAAAGGAAAAATGGGCTGAGCTCAACACACTGTCTGCAGTGTATTCTGTTTTCACTTAACAAAACATCTTGGATATATTTTCCTGAACATGAATTTCAGATCAGGAAACTGGGACCCAAAGATTCCCAGAGGTCTCCATGAATAGACTTTGTACCTTCATAGACTCTGAAATTTTAGATGTATTTTCCAGAGTTTGGGGGCATTCTATAGGTCTCTGAGACTGCTGTCACCCCAAAGATAGAAAAACAAACAAGCCCAGCCTCATTTTTTTAAAGTCTTTTTTTAATATTGTGATCATTTTGTGAAATTGTGATGCCTTTTATGAAATTGCCTCTAGAGGTTCAAAACTCTAATTCCATAATGTACACAAGCCTCATTACTTATCCTGGAAGATTAAGAATACCTATTAAGCAGAGATAAAACCCCAACCTGTTAGTCCCTTTCATATCTACTGCTGAGTATACCCGAGGGGACATAGCAGGAGCTCTTTCGGTTCCTCCTGGGTTTTCTCTACCTGCTGTGACTTTTTGCAGGTGTGGTTGTTTCTATCACAGTGTGGGCACCACTGGTCTTTCAATGGGCAGTGGACCAGTCATCAAAGCTTCAGTCCTGATTTACCAGCTCTGTGAGGACTTCAGAGATCTGCATGCTGTCCCCTCCGAGGGCAGTCTCGTGTGTGACCCAGGGGGCTGCCACCACATGAAAGACAGGCACGTGTGGTCATCTGTTCCCTACATGTCGGTGAACCAGACTGTTGAAGGTGGGGGTAAGAGACGGCCAGGAAGGAAGTAGAATAAGGGATGGAGAGGGAGCATCTCCTCAGGAAATGCTAGTTCGAAGAATCTGTTAATTAACATTTGAGGCTTGGGTTTTGTTTAATTATCCCTTCGTGTGGGACAGTGCGTTGGACTAGGTACAGGACTGCTGACTCGAGCAGCGGGCCCCTATTTGGGAATGGGAGTGCTTTCTGGGGCACCTGGAAAAGTGTGGCCTCGGGGCAAACACTGTGGAAGACCCAGGGCTGCAGCAGGTTCTCTCGGAGGGAGAGGTGAGCATCTCCATTGGGACGTAGGTGTTACATCAGTGGGCAGCCACTCTGCTAAGATGTTACCGTCACGGCTAGAATGGACCCCTCAACCCATCATGGCTGAGGGGTACCTGGCTTTGCCGAAGCTCGCAGAGCTATTCTGGGGGCAGGTGATTATCTTGTGTCTTGTCTTCACAGTGACGTGGGGACTCAGGACCTTGACCAGGGGCTGGCTCTCTGCCGTCCAAGTCCAGAAACACGAGCTGCTGACCAGTGCTGAAAGTTTCCCACGTGGATTGTTTAACCCTCACGACCTGAGAGGAGCTGGGCACTGCTTCCACCCTCCCTGTGCAGGGCTGACATCTGATGCACGGGATGGTGAGTGACTTTCCCAAACGGCACACAGGAAGGGGGAGCTGAGGTCAAACCCAGACTCCCTCCATCGGAAACATGTGACTCATGTTTGTTCGATGCATGAAAATGTTTAGAGAAATGCAACCTCTGGATAGCACAAACCAGAATGCTGGGCCACCAATGCAGAGATAGAGGCTGGGGTGAGAGAGGCCACAGCAGGACCCAGAGAGGCAGGCAGATATTAGAAATCAGGGTCTGGTAAGAGCGAGCCAAGTCAGGGTGAATATGAAATACATTCATTCACAAAACACACTTCCATCGAGGCCCCTTGTTGTGGGCAATGCCCCAGGCACTGGAGATAAACAGGCTCTGCCACCCAGGCTCACAGACAAGGGCAAAGCAGCAGCGTCACAATGTGGAAACCACGCTAAGGAAGCCCTTCACTCTGCCTCCGGGGACCAGGGACAGTTTCCTGTGTGAGAGGACCACGTGGCAGATCTGAGGGGAGAAATGGGTGTTTGCAAGCAGGAGAGACTTTCCATGTAGAGCGGGCAGCACGCACAGGCCTGGAGACGCACCTGTGGGGAGGTGTCGTGGGGTCGACTGCAGAATTGGTGACTGAAGAATGGAGGGAGGTGACGCTGGGGAAACGGGCGACAGTCAGAGCAAGATGTCTTTACGCCGTGGATGACCGCAGGGGGAGCATCTGCGGCTGGGGTGGTTATGGTACCCCAACTTCATTGGGGGAGATGGTTCATGACTAGGGTATGGATTGTGACCTCTGCCCTCAAAGCCCCTGAGTGTGTGTGTGTGTGTGTGTGTGTGTATGTGTGTAAGTGTGTATGTGTGTAAGGGTGGTGGTGGGGAACGGACTGGCATTCAGCAGATAAACATGTAAATAAATACTAATCACACAGGGGCGTGGGATCAAGCACTCCTGTGCGTGATGGACGGGAGACCTGATGATAACGCCCATTAAAGTCATGACCAGGTGGCTTCAGGAGACACCTAGGTTTCAAAGGTTCCTTCTGGCAGCACCTGCAGGATGGAGGCAGAAAGTGGTGTGTGCAGTCCAGGTGGGTCAGGAGAGAGGCCAGGATGCAATCGTTGGCAGTGGGGACGGAGAGAAGCAGGCTTGCGTGGGAAGCATGAAGGGAGCAAGAGAACGATGCTGTGGCTGAGAGGAGAGGAGGAATGGAAAACGGAACCAAGCGTGTTCCCCAGGGTGGGCTCTTCCGGAGAACTCTCCCGCTCCCTGGGGACTGACCAGGGCTCAGGGCCGTCCCAGCCAGCTCGGGCTCTACAACAAAATGCCAAAGATGGGCGACTGAGACAACAGAGATTTATTTCCCACAGTTCTGGAGGCTGGACGTCTAAGCTCAAGGGGACATCAGATGCAGGTCTACGTGAGAGTCCCCAGCCTGCCATGTAGATGGCTCTCTTCCCACTTGTCTTCACATGGCCCCTTCTTTATGTGTTGGAAGAGAGAGAAAGAAAGATCTCATGCCTTTCTTATAAGAGCACGGCTCCCACCATGACAGCCCCGCCCTCATGACCTCGTCCAACCCTAATCACCTCCCAGAGGCCCCATCTCCTAATTCCCTCCCATTGAGGGTTAGGGCTTCAGCATATGCTGTGGGGACACAAGATTCAGTGCATGACAGGGGCTTCACCTGAGCAGGAGAAGAGGACAGGAGGCCCGTGACTGTATCGTGCAGAGGATGGAAGAACCAAGCAGCAAGAGTGAGTCCCCTGGGGTCACAGCATTGAAAGGAAGAAGCCAGCACTGGAGACCAGGACTAGAGCCCAGAATAGCAAGAAGGGGACCCTAAAGGCCTGGGAGTAATGGATGTGGGAGGGAAAATCCTCGTGGGCATCCATGGGGACTCCTTAGGTCATAGTCCTGTGAATGGGATAAAATGAAAGCACGTGTTTAATAGTTTAGATCAATAATTTCATGGCTTTCCATAGGCTTCCAGCCACCATGCCTAAGAGTGCCTGATCCTACAGCCCTGCACTGGCTTTTGTGTTTGTTTTGTTTTAAGTGAAGTTTTCATTGACCTGTGGCATTGAATTAGATTCCTAGGGCTGCCATCACAAATTACTATAACCAGATACTTACTCTCTCGCAGTTCTAGAGGCTGGAAGTCTGAAACCAAGGTGTCGGCAGGGCCACACTGCCCCCAAAAGCTCTAACGGAGGGGGCTCTCTTGCCTCTTTCTAGCTGCGGGTGGTTGGTGATTCTCAGCATTCCTTGGCTCATAGGCGCATCCCTCCAATCTCTGCCTCCGTTGTCCTGTAGACAATGACCCTCTCTTCTGTGTCTGTGTTTTCCTTCTGGATTCAGTTCTCTAAACCCATAACTACTGTTATCCAAATTCTGATAACTAATGCTGTCTAAATCCGATAACTAGCGTTATCCAAATCTGCTAAGGCTATTTATCAGATTTAGAGCCCGTCCTAATCCAGAATGACCTCTCTCGAGGTCTTTAGCCTAATCACATCAGCAAAGACCCTTTTTCCAAATAAGTTCACACTCCCAGGTCCTGGGGGTCAGGACTGAGACACATCGTTTTGGGGCCAACCACTCATCTCACTACAGACATACATACTGAAAAGTCCACAGATTGCAAGTGGGTAGTTCAAGGACCTCTTATACACTGAAGGTGTTCAAGTGATCACCACGTGGGACAACAGCAGGAACACAGAGTCCCCACGGCGCGCCTTTGCCTCACCATCCCCTTCCCTTCTCCACAGAGGCAGCCTCCATCCATGAGGTTTGGCTGGCCTTGAACTTCATGTAGATGAAAAGATGAAAGGCTGTGTGCTTGGCCCTGGGGGTATACCAGCTCTCCACCTTCAGTTTCTTCTAGCAATATACCTAGAAACGGAAAAAAGCCCTGTAATAGTTGAAGAAGTAACTAGAGCAGTTAACAAAGTAACCAAACTCAGCATAAGTTCCCCAAAGTAAGTAGCTTTTCTGTTTAGAAGCATTCAACGAGTTAAAAATATAATGGGGGGAAAATCCCACTTACAATAGCGCCCACGCATAGAATAGCTAAGAATATCCTTAGTAATCAAAATAAGAGGTCAAAGAAATGAAACTAAAAATTAAGCTGAAAAGTACTTTTGTTTTCAGACAGAGCAGCTATGTGTTAGGATGGGAAAATTATGTTTTAAAGTGAATAACTTCCCCCAAATGAAACTGGAAGAGTAAATAAGTGGAAAGACCTGAGAAAATCTTCTACAAGAAGAAAAATGAGGGACAATCTGCTTGCCCCACCAGGTTTTACATGGCGTGGTGGGTCTGAAATGAGTGACTCTGAACATTCCTGGTACAAGCAGTGGCAGACTGATGAAGAGTGAACAGCCAAAAACTGATCGGTATTTAACAATGATAATTGGGCGACATTCAGCAATGGGAAATAAAAGATTTCTCAATCAAGGATGACACGATAATTGGCAAGATATTCGGGGACATTATCTGCAGTAACTTCGCCACACACCCAAATAAACTGCAGATTGATCAGAGCTCAGCTGTTTTTAAAAATACGGTGGAACAAAGAGAGAATAACTCCTTCGTTTCTGGATGGAGTAAGGACTTCCTAAGTTTAAAACCAAGGGAAGGCAGTAAAAAGGAAGATATAGGTTTGAATGCACATCAAGAGTCTATGTCAAGCATCACAAAATAAATGAAAGGCAAATTACAGGCTGAAAAAAATCTGTGTTTTTTGCCATAAAGATGATTGAGAAAGGATTTAAAATGTCTATAAATAAATAGTTCATATGAATCAATGAGAAAAGCTGAAATATTCCATTAAGGGAATGGGCAAAGAAAAAGCTTAGAAACTCAGATGAAATGCAAGAACCTTACAAACAAATGACAATAGAGTCACTGTTACAAAGAATTTAAAAAAAAAAGATCAAGGCTGAAGAAAAAGACCATTTTTTGCCTCTTGGACTAGTAACTAAAGCTAGAGTTGGTGAAGACGTTCTCGATAATCTAAGCTGTGAATTTTCGTATCTAATGATGGGAGGGTCAATTTTTACAACTTTTTTGAAAATAAAGTTAGCAGTTTGTGTCAAAAGTTTAAGACATTTTAATGTACTTTGGGTGTAAAAAAAACCCCAAATCCAAGGAGTTTAAATTGTGTATGTGTGTGTGTAATGTACATAAAAATCCTAGAAAATGAAGAAAATATACTCAACTCTTGCAACGTTACACTCTCAGTATTCGGTGTTCTCTCCTTTGATGTACTCTTTTCTAATTTTCAAATGACTTTTATTTTCAGGGAAAGAAAATAATTATTAAAACAAAGAAACCGAATGCTAAGTACATTCTATGCACAACCCCAAAGGAATCACTATTGCCACCTCGTTGCAGAATCAAGGGCTTAAGATAACAAACAAGGGGAAACAAAGGTATCTCTTTGCTCATGACAAATCCAGTGACAGCTTATTAACCCAATCAATAGGTGGTCATTTGGTGATCTCCAAGTAAATGAAATCTCCCACTAAACAGAATTGACTCTACCTCACTCAGCAGGGAAGTGCACATGTAGGCTAAAAGGTCAATGAGCTGGACTTTTTCAGGCAGAAAAGCAAGGGGAAGGCTTCAGTCCAAGAAGGACCACAGGTGAAGACCAGAAGCCTAATCCAGCTGTGTGGATGGGAAAGAAGGTGGAGGAGTGAGGATACGGCCAAGAAGGTAGCGGCTGGACTGCTAAGGGCTGCTAAGGCCTTTAGAACTGGTCCTGCACAGAGGGGAGCAGGAGTGATGGGGACATCGGATGGATTTAGAGCATGAACATCACATAATCAGATGTGTCTGTTGGAAGGATCGACAGTGCAGAGAATAAACTGGGGGTGGGAGAAAGACTGTAGAGAGGCCGATGGATATAGCGGTCCTTCTGGAAGGTAATGGAATCCTAAACAAGGGCAGTTATACTTGAGATGAAATGGGGGATGGATTAGAACATCAGCTCCACAAAGGGCTTTTTTGGTCACATCTCTTTTCCTAACTCCTACAAAAATAATTGGCCAATAGCAGACGATCAATTATATTTGTTGAAGGAATGAGCCAGTAAAAAGACACAAGATATTTAGAAGGCAGCTAGAAGGACCTTGGATGTAGAAAATAATGGTGGAGGATTTTGGAAAGGATATAATCAAATAATTATACCTCAAAACAATCTTATCTCTATAAGTAAATTCATCCAATGCTGCCTCATAAATTTCCATAGATTTGCAGTAATTTGGGTTATAATTGTATAGGCCATCAAAATATTTTCAAGGGCTACTTAATGTTTTTCTTATAAATGTAAACATGCCCATTCTATGGACATAAACTCCTTGCTAGGATTAATATAAAAGCATTTTGTCCCTATCTGGTTATTTGGTGAGAGGTTTTTTTGTGTGTTTTTTTTAATAACAGATATTTTACATTTTTATAATTTCAAAAGTGACAATATATCTATTTAAAGAAGAGTTCCTCAAAACTGAATCATTGTATCAAAGTCAGTTTCCTGGTTGCGATGTTATCCTGTTTGTGCGAAATGTTACCTGACTGTGAAGGGACCCCTCCTGCTATTTCTTACAACAGCACGTGAATCTACAGTTATATCAAAATAAAAGGCTAAAAAAAAAAACCCTGAATGACTCATCTTCCTCACTGAGGATCTTTTACACCATAATGTCAGAAGGAAATCTTGGATTCACACACAACCAGGGGGAAACGGTTCCTTATCTCTATTTTCTTAAGAGATGAGCCCCGAAGATTGTCGCTCCCCTCATTGCAGCTTTTCTGTTTCCAGCTGTAATTCCAAAGTAAACACACCTATTATTTATGGCTTCCAAACCACGAGATTGTCGCCATGGTTATTCTCACCGCTCCTCTGAGCTTTATCACTTCCTCTCCGGATGAGGTTTGTTCTGCCTGTAAAGGGTTTGCCGACTTTCAAAGGAGCGAAAAATGGACCATTTTTGAGGTCTCTGTGCACCAAAATAGTGCAAGTCGGTCCAAACCGGAACTCTCTCCACCGGGTTTGGACCGACTTGGACGTTGCTATATAAGTCGGTCCAAACCGGATGGAGAGAGTTCTGGTCCAATCAGCGCGGTCCCCTCACTGTGGTCGACAACTGCAGGTACACAGTTGCCCGGCTGTGTGGATGGTGGAAACAGCTCCATGATGTTTGTTATCTTACCTGTGTGAGGTGGGGGTGGGGGAAAGCAGGGAGCTGGTGGAATAGCGAGAAGTCCCACCTGAGCCTCTTCCTCTGCCTCGCCCTCTTTTTCCTCTGCAGGGCACCTCTGGTGTCAAGGCCTCCTGTAGCACAGATGGGCACCCCGCCACCCCAGACCTCTTCCATCCCCAGGCTCATTGTTCCAGCATCTGACCCCTAGGAGGCGCTCCACACTTGCTGGCTGCCTGAATCTGGTTTCCCGGTGCCTTGCGCAGGTGTTTCTATTTCTGTTACAGACACCCATCCTTCTGTGGAAGGATTGCACAGACTCCCAAACTAGTCTCCCTGCCTCCCACTTTGGCCCTTCTCCAACTCATTCTCTGCAGGCAGCCAGAGTGATCTCTTTAAAACATCACCGCACTGCATGCTTCATGCCTTAGAGAATCTGACGTACCCTCAGGATAAAATTTGAAATATGGCATATGCGGCCCTCCCGGACCTGACTGGGCACACCTGCCCGTCCTCTCAGCCTCTCTCTCTGCAGGCCATCCTCCAGCTGTATGTACAAGGTGCGTGCATGTCAGCCCCACTTAAAGGGTCCCTATGGAGCAGACACAGGCTCCTTGGAGCCCAGGGGTTCAGAACTGGGAGCAGCGGCGCTTGGGGTTCTTGCCAGCTGACTCTGGGAGAGTGTCCTCACACTTGCTCCACTTCCTCCCAAGGTGTCTGGGGCACATTACCTGCTGGATGGTGGGATACCTGGCTGGCATCAGAGTTGACCTTATGCAGTCGCCATCTTGGTGAGATGGGGGAAGCAGGTCACATGTGCAATTGTAAGGCACCAAGAGGCCACCTGCCCTAAATATTTTTTCCTCCTGACTTATTGAACCTGAAATCACCTCTGCTAGAGCAAACACAGGCACCACATGGCCCGGACACAGGTTTCTAGCCACGAGTTCTCTGATCCAGTCTCTGGACCTTTCCCACCCATCTCCACAGCCTCCCTGCTCCTCCCTGTGAACAGGTGCCCCCTCCAGGAGGCACAGTGTGAAGGCGAGAGCCCAGTGGGGTAGAAACACCTGTGAGTGGGGCCTTGAGGAAGTGCGTCCTGTGTGGGGGGAAGGGAGACGCCAAGAGCAGCAGCAGGTTTGAGACTGCATTTGGGGAAGGACAGAGCGGGGATCCAAGTCCCCAGGCTGCGCACAGGCAAACATCTGGTGACCTCAGGACATTGGCCAGGACCTATTGGCCCAGGTAGGTGAAGAGAGGTGTGAAAGAGTCTAGAACCAAGTAACTCGTACAGTTTGGCATGTCTAGGTAAGCGGGCTTAGAAATCAACTGAAGTAACAAATGAGAAACAGAAACTCATAGACACAGACAATAATAGTTTAGTGGTTACCAGAGGGTAAGGGGGGAGGGAGGTGGGAAATGAGGGTAAGGGGGATCAAATATATGGTGATGGAAGGAGAACTGACTCTGGTTGGTGAACACACAATGGGATTTATAGACGATGTAATACAGAATTGTACACCTGAAATCTATGTAACTTTACTAACAATTGTCTCCCCAATAAACTTTAATTAAAAAAAGGAAATCAACTAACGTAACCCCTCATTTTACAGTCGAGGAAATCACGGTTCATAGAGATTCTGAGGTCTTCCCTGTGTCACAGATAGAAGAGGCCAGGACCTTTAGTGAACCAGCCAGGGCCATGGGTCACATGGCTTGATTGCTGCAATGGAGCAGGGCTGCTGTTTGTGTCCATTCAGGCCTTTTTTCTTTTTTCTTTGTGCACTTTGTAGACTATAGTATGAACAACCCCACCTTGGGGTGTGCAGTGCACATACTGCGCAACTGTACAGAGAGGCTCTGAGCCAGACTCAGGGCAATAACCAATAGTGACAGGGAGGTCCGATCCCTTGAGCTGGGTCCCTGATGAAAATCAAAGCAGGAGGACGATCTGGAGTGCAGACAGCAAGCAGGTGTCAGGGCTTTTCCCCACAGAAGAATGTTCATTTGGCCTTTAGTCCCGAGGCAGGCTCTGGTTCAAGAAGTTGACTGCTGAGCTCAGGAGCACCTGGCCAGGTATCCAAGGCCCTCCCTCCTAGGCTGTGGGTGGCGCCAGAGCCCGGCCCTGTGGTCAAACTGAGTCAACTGCAGACTCCAACAGGCCTTTGGGATGAACAGGCCTCCGGAGCCCAAAGGTCAAGAGCAGGGCAAGGCCAGGGTCACAGTACCACAAGCAAGCAGGAGGCCAAGACATCTTTGAGAGGTGAAAGGCTGGGGAAGGCGGATGTTGGCAATTTATGACTCATAAAGAAAGCACTGGAGAATGAATGGCCCCTCGTATTCGCAGATCTGTTGTCAGGCTACAAACACTTGTGCAAAACAGCTTTATTTGATCCCACAGGAAGCCTGTGAGGAAGGTGTTTACGTCCACAGGTTCTCCACGTGGATTTCGCAGGTTACCGGACAAAAAGACAGCTTGAACCCAAGGCTCATGACTTTCGGAGGCCAGCCCTGCACCATAGCGCCCCCTTCTGGCCACAGAGAAAACTTAGTTCCGAGGCTCTGTGGCTCTGGTCCGGGAGTCTAATAGAGGGGTGTGGGCACTTGATCCCGGTGACGTGGGTGAGGGGTTCCTAAGTGGTGCAGAAGTGAAGCAAGACCTCCTAACAGGTGGACCCTGACCATGGAGACAGAGCACTGTGTGTCTCAATCTCAGGGCACCGTTCTGCCCCCAAATGGGCGAGAGATCAGTTTCCTCCACACTGCGGCTCCCTACTCATCTCTATGTGTTTTTCCAAGGCCATCTCCCCCGTGGAATATGTACCGACAGCTGAACCCTTTTGTGTTCAAATGTCCTTCTCCCGGGCAGGCCCCAGCACCAGCCCAGGCCAGTTCTCTATCTTCTCTGTTTCTACAGACCTGTATTTTCCTCCATTTCAGACGGGATTAATTTTAGACGCTTTATGATTTTTCTTTTTATTAAGTATGTTCACCTTGCAGATAATGTGGAGAAGGTACAAAAGTACAGAGGCAAAACCAAAGTCACCTGCAACCCCAGCCCTCAGGACAGAAATCCCATTGCAGTTTTTACCATCTCCTTCCCGAGATCGAGTATTTAAGCAGAGTTATACTTTCTTGATAATGTCACATTTTTTGTTGTTGTTGCTTAACATTACATTGCAGGCATGTGACGAAATGTTTTCCAAGCACTCTTTTTAATGGGCTTGTTGCAGTCTGTCCTGTGGCTGGTCCATAATTTATACAGCCATTCTCCCTTGCTGGGCATTTCGATTGTTTTGAAGTTTACTCTTTTTTTTTTAAACAGGACTTTATTGGGGAACAGTGTGTACTTCCAGGCCTTTTTTCTGAGTCAAGTTGTTGTCCTTCAATCTTAGTTGTGGAGGGTGCCATTCAGCTTCAAGTTGTTGTCCTTTCAGTCCTAGTTGCAGGGGGTGGAGCCCACCATCCCTTGCGAAACTCGAGGAATTGAACTGGCAACCTTGTGGTTGAGAGCCCACTGGCCCATGTGGGAATCGAACCGGCAGCCTTCGGAGTTAGGAGCACGGAGCTCCAACCGCCTGAGCCACCGGGCCGGCCCTGAAGTTTACTCTTTTGAACAATGCTATAAGGGAAAGCTTGTGTGTGAATCTTTGTCCCTCCCTGGGGTGGAGTCCTGCAAGTGAAATCACCACTCAAAGAATCCTGACAGTTTTAAAACTCCCGCAATCAGGACCCAACTGCACCATCGGCTGGTGTCAGCGCACCACCCACTTTTCCCACTCCACCTGGAACAGGTGGTCAGGTGGGCGTGGCCTTTCACTTTTGTTTTCATGTGGATTTGTTTGATTAGCTGTCACATTGAGCATCTTCTCCTGCATGTCTGACTGAAATTTCTAAAGGGGCTCAATAAACAGCAGTTATATTTCTTCCCTCCATCCCAACAATTTCAAAAATGAGACCAGAGGGACAGAAAGGCTAAAATAGCACCTCTATTCTTAATGAAGATGGAGGTGGAGGAGGCAGCTTCATGTGGCAGCCACATGGCCTGCGAACTGAAGTAGGAATTCAGCGACACCCCTCCTTTGTATCCTGGGCAGTAGAGGCTGGACAGATGGACAGACAGAACTTCCCAGCTGTGGGCACTGCCGGTGAGTCCTGGCATGGATGAGCAGAGGAGAATCACTCCCTGCAGACATCTGGCTCCCTACAGGAAAAGGGGGCAGCTGAGTGAGCACCCCTACTTTGCTTCTCTGAATGGTCTTCTTCTCTTAGGGAAGAGATAAGGATGGGCCTGCAGAGAGATCAAAACCCCATTTAGGATGTTTGGAGGGTGGCAAGAGCAATGAAACACTTCTGTACAGCTCTTATCTGCCCATGCAGTTTCTTCTATTAGTGTTTTTTATTCTGCATATTTTCTAGTGGACTTGAGATGCAAAATTCTTCGTTGAACCATTTTCATCCTATTTGTATTTTTCTCTTCTGTAAACTGATTTTGAACTATGAAGTTTTAAATTCCTATTGATCCAAATCCACCATTTTTTTGCATGCAGCCACAATCCTGGGAATCAGCCTCCATCATCTTCATTATATTTGAGTGCATTCTCTGTGCCAGGCATTCTGCTAAACCCTGTGCACGTATTTTATCTCCTGAAACTTTCACAGCAGCCCCTACCAGGAAGGAACAATTCTCCAAACCAAGGTTGTCAAGTGGATTGACTTGCCAATAGGGCAGACGTGGCAGGGCCAGGGTGGTCTGAGTCCAGTCACTCTGTCCCCAAAAGCTGTGTCACCCTGGAGACAGGAATCGTGGCTCCGGGCTCACATTCCAGAGCCGTGCTTTTGGGAAATGAAAACGCTCATTTATTTGGGCTCCTAATTACTATGTCAGGAAGTGAGCATGTTACTGCTGACAATTTGGGGTAGGAATGATACAGATTCCAACTTGGGGATGATAAAAAGCTACAGGAGCGGCTGTGACTCATTTAAATGCTCTGTTTTGAGAAATATCAAAGCTATCACGGATTTATCTGTCTGCCTAGAGCCTCAGCTGTTCCCAGAAAGTATGTCCTCATAGTTGATACAGTTGGTGGACTCTTTTCTTTCTGTTCTACTGTTTTCCTTTCAGTTACATAAATAAATCATATTCATTGACATTATTCAAAAACTATAGTAACGTGTTTAAAAAATAGTTAATAGCCAGCTATCCCTCCTTCCATCAAGCTTTTAAAACAATGCCACCTGAATAATCATAAACACTTAAATGATGAATAACTTGAATAATATTCTTAAATAATTAGTACTTCAATAATAATAATAAGTACCACCATTTGTGCGGTGCTTACTATGTGTTAGGAATATCGCTTAATTCAGTTCATTCACAAAATGGCACTCTGAGTTAGGCACTGTTTTTATCCCTGTTTCACAGGTGAGGAGACCGAGGCACAGAGAAGTTAATAAATTGCCCAAGGTCCCATAGGACGAGTTAGAGCTGAGATTTCAACATGAATGTTTGGCTCCAGAGCCCATAGCTTTAATTACTTTACTCTGCTAATACTTTGGGGCAAAAATTATGGATGTGTACATGTTCTTTGCTCAAATAAATTCTCTTTGCTGTTTGGTTCATCCATGTACACGTGGATGAACCAATGTAGGTCACACTACCAACTTTTCTTTCTTTTCTCTGCTCTTTCTTTTTTTCTTTATAGCAAAATTACTTGTTACTTGACAATGTATTTGGACATCTTTCCAGATATAAACATAGAGAATTAAGTGAATCTTTTACAATCGTTGTCTTATAATTTGTGGTTAAATATATATTTAACAATCTTACTGCTTATAGGCATTTAGGTTGTTTACAAATGTTTTTAAATGCTGGCATAAATACCCTTATGCACAGAACTTTGTATAGTGTGCTTTTTATATCAATAGAATAGATTGCTAACATTGGGGTTGCTACATCAAAGACTTACGTATTTACAGTTTTAACACATGAGTCCCATGTGGTCACAGGCTAATTCTACCAAACTTTTAAGGAACAAATTATTTTAACTTTATACAAACTGTGAGACAATAGACCAAGAGGAACTACTTCCAAACTCATTCTATGAAGTCATCATAAGCTGATACTAATATAACACTATGACAGTGCAGAAAAGGACTATTTGGGCCTATGGAATTCATGCATGTGGATACAAAATATTAGACAATGGAACCCAGCAATGTATACAAAGATAATGCAACATAATCAATTTGCATTTATACCAGTTATGAAAGGATTGTTGGATATTATAAAAGTCGTAAATAAAATTTACTACATTAATCCATTTACATTTAAAGTAATCGTTGATAATTATGTAGCTGTTGCCATTTTATTATTCATAATTTTGATCTTGTTTTTTGTCCTGTTCTAAAGAAGTCCCTCTAAGATTCCTTGTAATACTGGTTTGGTGGTGATGAACTCCTTTAGCTTTTCCTTGACTGGAAAGCTCTTTATCTGTCCTTCGATTTTAAATGATAGCCTTGCTGGGTAGAGTAATCTTGGTTGTAGGTCTTTGGTTTTCATCATGTTGAATACTCGTATTTCATGCCAATCCCTTCTGTCCTGCAAAGTTTCCATTGAGAAATCAGCTGACAGTCTTATGGGGCCTCCCTTATAAGTTGCTAGTTGCCTTTCTCTTGCTGCTTTTAGGATTCTCTTTGTCTTTAACCTTTGCCATGTTAATTATAATCTGTCTTGGTGTGGGCCTGTTTGAGTTCATCTTGTTTGAGACCCTCTGCACTTCCCGGGTTTGCATGTCTATTTCCCTTGCCAGGTTAGAAAAGTTTTCAGTCATTATTTCTTCAAATAGGTTCTCAATCCCTTGCTTCCTCTCTTCTCCTTCTGGTACCCTCATGATGGCAATGTTGTTATGTTTGATGTTGTCCAGAGGCCTCTTAAACTATCCTTCTTTTTTTGGATTCTGTTTTCTTTTTGCTGTTCCAGTTGGGTGTTTTCTGCTACTTTGACTTCCTAATCGCAAATTGCTGATTCAATCCTCTGCTTCATCTAGTCTGCTGGTGATCGATTCCTTCTAGTGCATTTTTCATTTCAGTTATTGTATTCTTCACTTCTGACTGTTTTTTTTTTTTGTTTTGTTTTGTTTTTTATGGTTTCTATGTCCTTTTTTATGCTTCTATCTCTCTGTTGAAGTTCTCGCTAAGTTCCTTGAGCATCCTTATAACCATTGTTTTAAACTCTGTATCTGGTAGGTTGCTTGCCTCTATTTTATTCAGTTCTTTTTCTGGAGCTTTCTCCTGGTCTTTCATTTGAGACATATTGTCTCAGTTTGGCTGCCTCTCTGTGTTCGTTTCTGTGTATTCGGTAGATCTGCTATGTCTCTGAGTCTTGGCCAGGTGGCCTTATGTAGTAGCTGCCCTGTGGGGCCCTTGCACAATCTCCCTGGTCAGCTGCTCCAGGAGTGTCCCTAATGTAGGTTGTGTGTGCCCTCCTGTTATAGTTGAGCCTTGATTGCTATTGGTACCTCAGTGGATGGGATTGACTCTCAGCCTGACTTGATGTGGGATTGGGCCACAATCACAACTAGGCTGCTCTGCTGGGGGCTGACCTCACTAAGTGGGATTCACCCCATGGGCTCTGGTGCCTGTTGAGATAGCCATTTTTGTGTGCCGCTTGTGGGGCAAATTAGGTAGTGCGCTGCTGTAGTCTGAAACCATCCTCCAAGTATATTGTGGCCTCATGGGAGGCATGTGGGAGAGGCCACACTGAACCGAGGAGGGCTGACACCAGTACTGGGCCTGGGGTAGCTCTGCAAAAAGCCAGGACACCCCAATGCCTGCTGCCACTTGTCAGCTCTCTTAAGCGTCAGCCACTGATAAAGCCTCTTGCAGTATGTGAGTTGAGTGAGGCGGGGTCTCAGGGAATCACTAGAGTGGGAGGGATGGTGGTCACCAGGTTCACGTAGATTCTGGTTTGGTGCCAGTACTGAACCTGGAGCTACTCAGCAAAAGTCTCAGAGCACACCGAGGCCAGTCACTGCCCACCTGGGGCCTGTGGACTCTGATAGTTTTCCATGAAAGAGTGCATGGAGGTGGGGCTAGCTGCTCGTAGAGAAAGTAGATGTCCTATAATTAAAAATATAAAGAAGAAGCCACATCGAAACTGGTAGGAGGGTCAGAGATGTGGAACGGGCCTCAAACCTCCATGTGGCTGTTGAGAATCAGGAGGGATATCTTGGCAGTGGAGCTTCCCCCCAGAGGAGCGAGAGACCCCAGGCTCACACCAGGCTCCCCAGCCCGGGGTACTGGTGCCGGGATGAGGAGCCCCCACAACATCTGGCTGTGAAAAGCAGTGGAGAGTCCGATCATCCAGGTGGGACAGAAGGCAGCGGGAAACCCAGACATCCTCTTAAATGGACCACTCACAGACTCGCTCGCAGGCACTCATCCTGGGCTGCAGTAGAGGGACAGTTACTTGGGGGCCTCAGAGACATAAGGGGGGGGGGGAGACTGAGGTGTGTGGCTTCAAAGTGAAGACTGGAGGACAGTCGCCATTTTCCCTGTGAAAGGTCCTTCCCCTGTGCAGCCAGCAGACAGGCGCCTTCTTTCTATTGCTGAGCCGGCCCCCACAGTCCAGTGGTTTGGGAGAGTTAAAAACTTCTTTTTATTTTGACTTTTGGGGAAGAAATGGGTTTTTAAAAGTACACACAAGTAATACATGTATACATTCTTATTGCAGAAGATTCAAAGATACATTATATGCTGAGCAAGGGGGCAAATTCACCTTTCCTTCTTCTGCCTAATTCTACTCGCCACCCTAATCCACTGCTAATATTATGCTTTACATCTTTTCAAGGCCACTTCTAGGCACATACACACACTTAAAAAAATACTTCTTATTTTGAGATATACTAGAGTGATATGCTGTTGTGAGAGCCTGGGTTGTTCCCCCAAGGCTAACATCTTGCACAGTAGACTCTAATGTCACAGCCAGGAAGCTAACAATGACCCTGTGCTGACCTTGTTCAGATTTTGTCAGTTTCATATGCACTTGTTTGTGTGTTCATGCATTTACTTCTATGCATTTTTGTAGCATATGTAGATGTGCTTTACTCCCACCAACATCAAGGTACACAACAGTCCACACACACTGAGCTTTTTATTGACATAGAGTATAAATGTAGAAAAGTGTTCATGTCATAAGTGGACAACTAGATACATTTTCACAAAAGAAAACTCACCCATGTAACCAATCCGGCGACCAAGAAAAGTGACATTTCTAGCAACCTCAGAAGATATTTTCGTATTCCCACCAGTAACTGCTAATTGAGGGAAAACACGAGCTTGACTTATAGCAGCACAGAGTATTAACAGTTTTGCCTTGTTTTAACATTTTAACTGAAATTGAATTATATGATATATTCTCTTCTGTGTATGGCTTATTTCACTGAATATTATATTTGTGAGATTTTAATGATATTCTTGAATGAAGTTGTAGATCATTCATTTAATGACTGGGTAGGAGTCCACTCTGTGACTATACGGCCGTTTATTGATCCGTTCTACGTTGATGGACATGTGGAAAGCATTATCCAATTTGGGGCTCTATGAATGCTGCTGCTAGGAATATTTTAGTAAATGTCTTTTGGTAAATACATGTGCACATTTCTGTTGATATACTAAGGAGTGGAATGTCTGGGTCATGAGGTATATGTAGTCAGCTTATTAAATTCTGATGATCACTTTTCCAAATTGTTGTATCACTTACCCTCCCACCAGCAGTGCATCTCAGTTTTCAGTTGCTCTGTATCTTCACCAAATACTCCGTATTCCTGTCTTTCCCCCCATTCTGTTGTGTATGTACTATTATCTCTTTGTGGTTTCTTTGATGACTAATATAGCTGCACACCTTTTCACATGCTCGTATGTCATTTGAATATGTGCATTTGTGAAGTATCCAAGTTTTTTGCTGATTTTTCTGTTGGGTTTTCTCTCTGTAGCTTATTGCTATATAAGTGTTCTTTATTCCTGAAATGAGTCCTTGGTGGGGGATATGTATTGCCAATATCTTCTCTCTGTCTCTGTGTCATCTTTTTCACTCTCCTAAGAGTGCCTTTTGATGAAAAGAGATTCTTAATTTTAATATAGTTCAACTTATTGAATTTTTTTACTTGAAGGTTCGTGATCTTTGTATCCTATTTTTTAAATCTTTGATTATTCTAAAGTCATAAAGATGCACTCTTTTGTTTTCTTGTCAACGTGTTATTACATTATCTTTCACATATGGATCTTCAGTGTATATAGGATTGATTTTTTTATATATGATAGAGGAATCAAGATACATTTTTCCCATACAGAAAAACCAATCAACCCAGCAACATTTATTGAAAAGTTTATTAACCTACCAACTCCCTTGTAGTCACATTGCCTTTACCATAAATCAAATGACTAGATATATGTGGTCTGTTTCTGGACTTTATCAGTCCATTTGTCTATCTTTTCACACATCAGTGCTACATCTCTTAAGTACAGCTTAATAGGTTTTGACAGCTAGTAGTTTAAGTCTCCTATATTTATTCCTTAAGATTGCCTTGGCTGTTTGGTGAGGCGCAGACCTGGTGGGGTCGCATGGGACCAGTTATGAAAGTCTTAGAGGACTTTAAGACGTGAATTTGAGCATATCTGAATTTTTAAAAGTTGGCTTTGCTTTGGTCACAGTGAGGAGAATGTGTGTGGGGGGTGGCGGGGTCAGACCATGGGGGCAGCTGTTGCTACAGTCCACGAATGTTGTGATAGCAGCTGTGGAATGCATGTGTCACGGGGTCACAGAGGAGTCCAGCCCCTTTCCAGACCCTGTGCTCCTTGCTCTCTCTGTCCCAGCGACACTGGCCTTTTCTCAGCCTCTCTCTCTCCCCATTTCCTTCCTGCCACTGGGCCTTTGCACATGTCATTCCATCTACCAGAAATTCTCTACCCATTGCCCTTGGTCTTGTTTACTGTGCCTCATCCTCTGTATCTTGACTCAGATGGCTTTTCCTCAGAAAGCTTTCCTTGAGCATCATAATGACAATGATAACAAAAGTAATAGCACATTTTTATTCAGTGGCTACCAAGTACCACAGTTTATTCTAGATGCTGAAGAAACAGCAGCAAACAAAGCAGATACAGTTCTTTCTGATATGTGTTACATTCTCGTGGGAGAGATAAACAACAACAAAAAGAACATCAGTAAATATTGATGGATACTGATAAATCCTAAGAAAGCATAATCAAGCTTTCACTCTCTCTGGACTTTAAGCGAGCTACTTAGCTTTTTTGAGATAAGGACACCTTCCCTGTCCAAGTTACAATCTCACATTGGGGATAACGTGAAGAACACACACTCACATGTTTTTAAAATGGTTAAGTGCTATTCTCAAGGTACGATTAGCTGAGTGTCAGAGTCTAGCAGCTCATCTGCGACAGATGGCCATTCTGTGCTCTGCTTCCCAAATCCCTTCTAAGTGGAGGGTGTGCCCGTCACGTGCCCATCCAGGATTCTCAGGTACAGTGGTGCCCTGAACAGACACAACCTCTGACCTTGCAGCGGTCCCAGCTCACAAGCCGGCCATTCCTTCAGGAGCCAAGTGTTGGTACCTGAGATGACCACTGCCCAGCCGGGCTGTGCTGGGGGAGAAGCAGCTTGACACATTGTTTTATTTTTGTTTTCTTCCAGTTTCTTACAGGAGATGGAAAAGCTGAACTGCTGAGGGTGTAGGTTTATTTTTCTGTTTTGTGCTGCTCTGTGGGATGCTTTAAGATAGTCTTTGAGGGGGAAAATAATTGCAAGAAAACATCTGCTGGTGTTGAAAACGCTAGGGTTTTCATGTAATAAGATGTGGCGTGAAAGCATAAAATAAAATAAAAAGATTATTTTTAAATTTTCTTTGTTTCTGAATTTTTCCAAGCAAAGGACATGTGTACGTGTAGTTTCAGGCCCAGAACCGAGGGTGTTCACGAATGAGCAATAGTCTGCTTCTGCTTCCAGTTCAAGACTCTTGGAGACTGGGAAGGAGGAGCTGGAAGGAGCCTTCGAGCTTCCACGTCCAGCTCAGGGAGGGAAGGAGCCCTGTGTCACGCTGTGCCCTGCCCACCTGTGTGCTTCCCTCCACTCTCCTGATGACAGGCTGAGGCCCTTCTGGACCTGGCCTTGAAGGAGGGTCTGTCGTGTGTCAACTTCCGGGCCAGCTTGGGAAGCCAGACCTGACTCCTGAGAGCCGCGGGAGAGGGAGCAGCTGGGCTGAGGTCTCGCACAGAGGCACCCCTCCCGGGATGGCTTTACTCCCTGGTTGCCTGCTATGGCCTGAGTAGAGCAGGTCCCAGCCCCTGGCGTTATAATGTATGTGAACCTGATCCTGACGTTACTGAGTTAGGAGTCCCTTGACCTGTTTGTGCTTCAGCATTCATCCCCTGAGAACACAGCCCAGCACCTTGGGCAAAGTGTGTGCAGAAGACGTGAGTATTGGTTGAGTGAATTAATTTTGACTCTGATCTGAAACTTCCCTTCTTATCTGAATCTGTCGTTTTTTGGCATCTATCCGTCTCTAACCCCAACTCAGCCCCAAATAGCCATGGTGCACGGGTCTCTGTTCATGGTGTGTTCCTGGGGTGTCCCCTAACCAGAGTACTGTCAGGGGAAGTTTTAAGAACTCAAATGTCATGAGCCTTTCATCCGCCTATTGCATCCAGTGGATTCCAAACACTGGTCCTTATGGTATTTCCAGGAGGGGAGGGGATCGGCTGAGGGCTGAGTGTGACTTGCTCCTGTTACAGATAAGCATCAGCAGGCCCAACATCTGTGTGTTCACACTTCCAGCCAGGGCCTGTTCTGACACGTTGCTCTGGCTGCCAGTAAAGAGGATTCTGGGTGTGTTACTTCTTTCTGAAGTGAGTGGAGTTTGCGCCGAATAGCTCCTTTCCTTTTGCTGCAAACTAACGCTTTTCTAACATGCAACCACAGTTTGCCATTATTCAAAGACACAGGTCAATTGCCACATGTGACAAACTGAAACATGCACTCTCAGTTGATTTTCTATCTCACTGCCTTCGGATTCCCCCAGTCGAAACCCGGTGCTTCTGGTCTCTAGGGAAAGCCACTTGGTCACTGATCCATGTCATTGAAAAGTCGCCTGATGGATGTTAAGAAACGAACACATCCCCTTTCTCTCCTCTGCTTCGGACTCGTGGCCATGTCCCGCCCACCTCCCGCCCCTGCCCTCTGCCCCTCTCTGTTTCATATCCTGTGACTCACAGGACCTGCAGCTGAGTCACAGCCTAGTGCGCGGCCAGTGCCAGGCATCTTCCTTGTCAGGACAGTTCCCCCACTTGCTCCTTAAACTGGCCAGAGCAAGACGTGGGGGACACTGCTCTTTCTAATCTCTCGCCTTGAGAGAGTATTCTGTGTTGAAGCCCTCACAGATCCCCCTTCCCCACAGACCTCAGAAATGCTGGCTCTGAGCTTTAGCTCTCTCTCTTCCCCACCGAGTGACATTCTCATGTCCACCCTCTTAGCTCCCAACAGAAGGGATTTCCTAAAGACAGACAGCTCTGGTGGGAGGTGGATTGTCCTTCAAACTCCGTCTCTCCTCCTTGGCAGCATTCCAGGATGCTGTCTGCATTTTTCCAGCTCCAATGGTGAGCAATTACATCCAAGTTCAAGAGCTGGTGATTTCTGGCAAAACCCAGGCAACGTGGGTTGGTTACTGGAGGGGATTTGCAAAACTCATTCCCTCCACAGCCCCCAAGTGTTTGTACCTCTACATGAGTTAAATTTTCTTTGCTTTTAATATTAGAATTAAGATTCTTGAGGGCAGGGCATGATCTTGCCCAACTCCTTGAGTTATGCTTGGCACATATAAGGGCTCTGCAGATAATTGTTTGTTCTGTTGGCTAACTTTTCAAAATTAACATGGAAATATTCTGAGCTCAGGAAGATAATGGAACCTTCTCTGTTGCCTCCCCCACCACCTTGAATCACCCATACTCTCGCTCCATGCTGATAATAATGATTGATGCGTTTTACGTGCCAGGCTCCATGTTGCACACTTCACCATGGAGTGTCTCGTTTGGGTCATGTAAAGCTTCATGGGCTTGACGCTGTTATTATTTGCATCTTTGCCACCCATGAAACCAAGGTTTTCAGGCTCTCCCGCCTATCAGTGGATGAGCGGGGGTTTGAACCCAGGTCCTGCTGACAGCAAGAGTCTGTATCCATCCCCAGGTAAAATGTTTCACCCATATGGTGACCTGAGAGAAATGGCTTTTCATTGAAGTTTCAGGGGTGGTGAAGGCAGGAGAATCACATCAAGATAGCCAGGACTTCAATAATCAAGAAACCCATGAGGGGGGTCAACCTGAGACATCTCAGAGAGAGACCCACGATCTCCTGAGCGGCCCAAACGTGACCAGGACTCCACCAAGTGGCGTATCCCAGGGATGCTCGCCTGGTGAGGTCAGCACTTGAGGCCCCACGGGCGCAGGGTCTTCACCTTCACAGGAACACAGACTGCTCCCAGCCTCGCTGACTGGTAGCAGCTGTCTCAGGAGCCATGGGATGCCTCAGTCCAGCCCCGCAGCTTGCACCAGGTGAGGACAGACGTGACCTACACCCCCATCTCCTTCGGTCTTCTGAACTTAGTGTGGGCAGTCAAGGACGACTTTTTAAAATGAATTGCATTAAAGATGAATATTTATATCTATTATATATATCTATGTAGATATATATACACAATAACACACACACACACACACACACACACACACACACACACGCGCACCCCTACTGAACCCAGGTTTCTTTGCCCAATATAACCAAAGACCAGCAGCATCCAGCCATAGTGTGACCAGGCTGGGGACCAACACCAGCACCTAGCCCAGCGTTCCTCTTCTTCAGCCTTGACCCGGATACAGAAAGAACAGGTCCGTGGCTGATGGGCTTAGGGTGCTTGTAACAGGGACATTTGCTTCGTTTTTGGAATTTCTGCTCTTCAACAAGAAACTTCTCGAGCTTCTCAGGTTCCTGTCCACATGGTTTGGCTTTGAAAGATGTTTCTGGCAGGGTCTGCAAGGGGTCCTCACGGGGTGTTTTCTGCAATGGCGCCGCGTACCCGGGCTCCTCTCTGACGATGCCGGGTAACCTGGCTGGCTTATCCGAGTGGCTTCAGGTATTGCCAACGTGAGTCACATCCATACGTACATTTTGAATGCGTGACTGTTACTTCTTTGTTCCAATAAGTCTGCATTTCACGTATCCATAGTTCGTTGTTCAACTGACAAGTCCAATGGTTTCTTTCGAAAAAGGGCCAACTTTAATTCTGCAGACTATCCTGGTTTACATATATATTTTTCATCATATTGTACAGATTCTTGATAATCTAATCCGTCTAATTTTGGAGCTGCCTGAATAAGCATATCCTAATCTTTCTTTCATTGTGTGTATTCTTGAATGTTCTAAAAATATATACTTGGCCTCAAATATATTTCTACTCAGCCCCAAACAAGCCCCAAATCCTGAGTATGCTCCAAATCAAAATTGTAATGTAAAGGTGAATCGCAGCTTCATTGATATTTATTTTGTTTTAATAAACATCTCCTTTTTCCACCAAAATAACATAGAGAGCGACTGGCACGCAATAAGCCTGCATACTGGCTCGTTTGGCCAAAGCACAGTGCCGTCTGCACCCTCTTTTGTTTAGCCAAGGTAACTCAATTTGTTTCCATTAATAACAATAAACAATGAAACCTCATCTGTTTAGGGAATGGCAAAAATGGACTTTGAATGCAATTATGTGTTATAGTTATTAATCACCTAATTAATTGGCTGAGAAATACTGTTGCCTGGAGCAGTATGAATTATTTTGACCAAACAGAATTTGCTTAATCAGATCTTACATGTCAACTAACGGAAAACTAAATCAATGTGCACAAAGCTCTCTCCTGGACACGAGGTGACTGGAACCCGTCCTGGTGTTTAAGAGTCTTACTGTGTAGGTGATGAAACACGATGCGGGTTTGGTGGCCAAATGATAGACACTGTTGTCATCTAAACAACCACAACATAAATCACCTGGAATCATTTTTGAAACGTGTGTGTTTCCATAGTGGTCTGTGTGTCCATGGGTACGTGTACATCTAAAAACAGGTAATAGAAACGGTATGTTTCCTCACTGCAAAATGAAAACCGAGCCACGTCCCAGAACCCCGGGGGCCCTTCTGCAGATACCACCTGGGCAGGACTAGACAAAACCAGTGGCTCAGACATGCGTCACATCCAGAGATGAACGTGCTGGTGAAGCAGGTACACTAGGCCCTGGCAATGCCCACTCGCGCCCTCTAATTTAAAATGGGCTTTACAGCCAAGGTGGGGTTCTCTGAAGCCCCCAACTTGCCTTTGCTTCCCATCTGCCCAACAGAGGCCCTGAAACTCCACCAGGGTGTGGAGCTTGCTTCTGATGGGCTGGCCTTCCAAGCAGAGGGTCAGGGTGTGTGTGTGTGTGTGTGTGTGTGTGTGTGTGTGTGTGTGTGATTGTGCAGGTATGTGTGAGTGTGCTATTTGTGTGTGAGGGTGTGGCCATATGTGTGATTGTGTGTGTGTGTGCAGGTGAGTGTGAGTGTGCATGGTAGACATGAGTGAGCATTTCTCCCAGAGCCCCCATCAGCTTATCTCCAGGAGTCAGGCTGGGGACAGCATGAGATGAAGCTCCTGGCTGCCTGCACTGCCCCGTCTGTCTTCATCGACCCCCCACCTTTCACCCCAACCCTCAGGCTTCTGGATACCCAAATGGGCAATCCCCTGCCAATGCCTCTCTTGCCTGCGGTAGACAGATGAAATACAGGACGTCCAATTAAATTTGAAATTCAGATACATATCTAGAATTTTTAAATAAGAGTATGTCCCAAATATTCCATAGGACATGCTTACACCAAAAAATTTTGCAGTGGTTGTGAAATTCAAATTGAACTGGGCGTCCTGTTTTGTGTGCTTGTTTCTTTGTTTTTGCTCAGAGCTCCACCCCTGAATAACTAGGATGGCATCCACACTAGTCTCAGCAAGGCAGAGGATTAACTGCCTGGGCCTTTGGAACAAACCCCACCACTTACGGCTGCAAAACCCGGGCAAGGCCTCAGTTTCCTCCTCTGTAACATGGGGATAATCATAGCTCCCCCAATATTATTATTGAGTCAAATATCCATAACAGGAAAACAGGGTGGTTCTCAGGTTGGTTGAGGCTGGTTTTCATTCTGGTGAAGGATGACAGGCACACACGATCTGTGGGGCCAAGGTGAGGTGCCAGCCTGACCACTGTATATTCCTAATGTACCGCACGTTCAAAGGCATACCGAGACAATATAACCAACAGGGGCCGTCTGTGTCATTTTTTTTTTTTTTTTGACAACAACAAAAAGATGGAATTCACGCATTGTAATATAAACAGATACAATCGTCCCGCATGTTGGTAGAGCTGTAGCCCCACACGGGTAAATGTTAATGGAAAAATAGCAGGTACATGCTTACCACGTCGATTCCCACACATGGGCCTGCTGGTTCCTTGGCAGCCACCCCGGAAATCGTGAAAATGACTGACACATCCATTTTCACATGTTTGTCTGCCAAGAATGAGTCGAGACTAAAACAATTGGATTTTTTCACTGCAGGACTTGGTTGCCCAGTGCTGAGAGGGAATGGAAGGGAGGAGAAGGTGGTGGTGTTGGGGACTGTCTCGTCTTACCCACGGCGCTGACCGCAACGTGTTTCTTCCCAGACCCAACCATCCCTCGGGAATACAGATCTTGTTCATGTCCAATCTCTGCATGTGTGTTTATAATTTCTGCCGTCTCCTCCATTACTCCTTCCCTAACACACACTTGTGTTTGAAAGCCAGTTTAATGAGTGTCAAGGGCAAAGTGATGTTGAAAAGAAGGTTGGCATCTCACCTGAGTGACGCTCGTGAATAAGGAATGAGCAGACGCACCACTCAATTTGTCCATTTCACAACCATTTCTTGATCCGGCCTCTCCACCTGGTATAGGTGGTGCTAGGTCAGGTGACAAGTGAACCAGACAGACCAGGGAGGATCACATTCTAGTTGGTCAGAAAGAAAACAAACAAGAAAAGAAACAAATGAAATAACATAGTCACACATTTACATTTTCCTGGGAGTGCCGTTGATGGAAAGACAGGGGTTGAGAGGCAGGTGATGGGTGCATTTCAGAAAAACCGTAGAGAAGTTACCTTGCTCGTCAGCGGCCTCTGTACCATGTGCTCCTCTCAAAAGCAAACAGGGATTTGTGTATGATGTGTTACTGCGAAGTAATCAGATTATAATTGTCACATGCCGCTCATAAAAACAAGCCTCAAAGCCGCACATCACACAGGAAGCCCATCCAGGTTCACTTTCCACAGCGACGGCTCATCTTTGTGTTCAGCGATTGGGCTTCCCGTTTCACACCATCACTCCTTGTTTTATAGTTTAGTGTTTTAAAGAGAGGTTTCTTGTAATTTAGTAAGTGTTATGTTTTCTTGAATCTTGTTGAGAACAAGAATTGGGCATTTTCTCTATTATCATTATTATTATTATTATTATTATTATAGTTGTTATCATTGTTATTATTGAAGCGAAGTTATTTCAAAGCAAGCAAGTCCTCTGGGTCTGCCAGAACCTAACTGGTCTCTTTCTGGAACAATGCTGTGCTGTCATGGGCTTGAGGATTCTTTGGTCAGCTTGTTGGAGCAAGCCCTGTGCTGGGCCTGCATTGACTTACGGACAGGTAGGCATTCAGTGAGACTCTGCCAGAGATCACTGTTGATTCTGCCAAAATCCTTCAAGAAGGAGCTCCAGGTCAGACCCAGGAAAGCAGGGAGGGGAGGTGTGGGAAAGGTCGAGGGTTATTAATCTGTTCAGGGCCTGGAAAGCCAGGCGTGAGCCTTGACTCGGAGTTTCATACTTGGCTGTTGGTGTAGCCAGGATTCCAGAAAGCTCCCTCACTATGCCCGGCTCCCTGCAGGGTACGGTGGCCTGGACCAGGAGCACACACCGGCCAGGGCGATTCCAACGCTGCCTGTGGTGAGAGGTGGCAGGGCTCATGTCTATGTAAACTGTCCTCCCTCTTAGCCTGGAGCATGGCAGCTTTCCTTACTCTGGGATAATTCAGGGGACAAAGATGGTCACTGTACTTTCACCAAGACCTCTGGTTTCTCTCTTTTCTCCTCCACTCAGCCTCTGCGTCCCTTTATTGCCCTGAAGTGGGGAAATGGCGTTGAGGCCAATCTTGTCACAGCCTGAATTAGGGCCACCTTTGTCCTTCCAAACAAATGTTGCAATTCTGGAACTGTGAGGACTTTTTAAATGTTCAGGCTCCAAGCCTGTTGCATTGGCACAGAAATTGATCATGGTGACCTAGAATTATCCTTTCATCTTTGGGGTTTTTTCCCTTATTTAAAAAAAAAAAAAATGTATTTTCAAAATATTGTGCATACTTTGGCAAATACAGATCAATAAAAATCAGTCGTATATAAATCACTGCCGAGGGCTAATCACTCAAGACTTTGATGCTTAGTGTGTTCTGTCACCCATCCATCTACATTTCCTAAACAAACATGGACCATATCCTGTGTTATGATGGGGACTAATACTTGACAAAGACTTCCTCTAGTGGCGACTTAAAAGTTCTGCCACCATTTCCGTGGTTACAGGCATAGCACACTCAGTCTTAGATCAGAAGAGGGGTCCCTGGGAAGACTTTGAGGCAAAGAGGTCGAGAGAGTTAGTAGGAAAGATGCACAGTTTCGGTTCAGAGGTTGACCACACTGTGATGAACTATTGACTGACAACTAATCTCTGCGTCTCTGAGACCCTGGGACCATCACAGAGTCTTCAGAGTCCCCACACCCATGCCCTTGTAGAAACCTACTCACCTACAGCATTTCCAGGACAAGGAACGTGGCAGAAGGCAGGTGTCGGGGGGTAAATGGAGATACTTGTATTACCCCCTCTTTTATGGTTTTTTTTTTTTTTTTTTTTTTTTTTTTTTTTTTAATGTTAAGACGGGCATATCTACAAAGCTGTTGATTTGGTATATGTTGAATCCAGCTGATTTAAGTTAACCAGTGGTCCGAATCTACCATCCGTTCCCCGTCTCAAGCAAGTCTCACCTGTGGACAAGCCTCACAAAGCATAGTGTCTAGGGCCAGCCTCGGCAGGCTTGAGGATCAAAAGTCAGGCCCCTTGGGGGTCCTGGTGAACTTGCTGTACTAGAACAATTAACTTGAAAAATAAGAGTTGGAGTTGGAATAATAAGGACAAAAAGTGACAGTGTAAAGTCAATAACAAAGTCAGAACATGTTTCTAAGGCCTTGGCAACCAACCAGCCTCAGGGTTCTGGAAACTGATTCGTGCTCTCATTTCTGTTGTTAGAATATTTCTCATCGTGAACACTTGTATTAGGTTGGTGCAAACGTAATGCAGTTTTTGCAATTATTTTTAACCTTTTAAACCACAATTACATTTGCACCAAACGAATAACTTGTCAGGGCTCAACCCTTTCCTCTAAATAGTTGAAGAATGAGTTGTCAGTTAAAAAAAAAGAAAGAAAGAAAAAGCTTAATGAGCGAAAGGGCTGTTGCCTCACTCCACAGTTTTAAGTATGGTGGCATCTCTTGTCTCGAATCAGGTTGACAGAAAGAAAACCTACAGTAGTTCCCGTATGTCAACTGGACGGCAGATAGTGTGGCACGTGGAAGTTTCATCACGCCAGGTCAAGGTTCTTGTGTAACTACTCTGGGTTTCAGTCTGTCTGCAGTGAGCCCTTTCCCCCACCCATCACCATCTCGTGTGTTCTCCAGAGCCTGGTGACGTTTGCTGCATATGTGTGAGATTGCTCTCTAGGTATGGTCCCAGGAAGAACCACGAGCAGCCCTGAGCCCTCTATGGTGGTGGAAAATAAATGAAACAGCTCGCACATGCCCCAGGGAAAGAGGAAGAAATCCTTGGAGGAGAGAGAGAGAGAGAGAGAGAGAGAGACTAGAGTTGCTGGAAGTAGGTGACCATACACTTGGCACCAGGAAGGAGAGTTTTATTGCTTCCAGAGTCAGGAGACAGAGCTGGATGGAACAAGAACCAAGATGTTCGAGAAACCCAGAAGGTTGGCTTCTGGAGAGCTGCTTTGCTAGAGACCGGAAGTCGAGGGAGAGAGAGGGATTCAGGTGGAACTAGACAGGATGCAGGCTTCTCAAGGAGCCACGATGTGGAGAGGCCTGGGCTCACGCACTGGACGTGGGTGAGATCTCTCGTAAGGCGTGTTTTAAGGCTGAATAGCAAACCTTTTGTATGACTTGAACTAGTGGCCTTCTTACAGTTTGTGCCCAGATAAAGTCTCAGATTTGTTGTGGAATAGTTCATTTTGCACCATTTAAGACCAGCCTAAAGGGTTTCTGTTAAAGATGTAATTCTGAAGAAAAAAAGGAAGAAATAGAAAGGTACCTTAAAGAAAAAACACATCATTTTTCTTCTGATTTTTCTCCTTGTAGAAAATTTGGAAAATGCGGGAAAACTTAATGAAGAAATATAAAGTAAGCATACATATACCAACCAATGACAATGAATTTTATACTTTTCTGCTTTTGTCCGGTGGATTTTAACATAGTTGTTATATTAAAACTATAGTTTGTATCTGGCATATTTTTCTTAATACTGAAACACACATATTTTTCTTTGCCATTAAAATATCTCTGAAAAACACAATTCTTTTTTCTTTTCTCTTTTTTTTAAGGAGGGTGCCGCTCACAGTGGCCCATGTGGGGATCGAACCAGCAACCTTGGTGTTGTTAGCACCGTACTCTAAGGAACTGAGCTAACTGGCCACCCCAAAAAACACAAGTCTTAAAGGCCATACTCCATTTCACTCTGTTGAACACCAAATTATCTTATCATTACAGATTGTTGACCGTTTAAGTTACTTCTGATAATTGAGTAACTTAAGTAGTTTTGTAATAAATCTATTTATGTACAAGCTTTATCTATAATAAAGATTATTTCTTTGAAAGATATCCAAAGAAGAGTCATTTACTATAAAGCATTTTGAGATTACTCATTTATATTACCATGAGAATGTCAGTTTCCTTCTAGACATTACTCCCTGCTATAAATAAAATCCTAATTGACCATACACAGTAATCTGCAAAACAGTTAGAATATGTGTATACTCTATATATCAGAAATTCTGTTCTGACTCAATAAAGGGAACCTGTTTAGTAGGGGCTTAAGAGAGTTTATTTGTTTCAGGCAATAAAATGGTGGAGGGTAGGACATCCAAGGGCATTATGGCAGCTCCACAAACTCACGGGGACCCAGGCTACTTTTGTTTTCCTGCTTTGTCATCTTTGTTATTTGTTAGCTTGTACCTTTCAGTCTCATAATCACAAAATGACTGCTATGGCTCCCCAGTCATCATACATTCCAGGTGAGATGAAAGGCAGGCTGAGGACTAAGGAACTCATCTCACAAAACTCGTTTATTACACAAAGTAAGCCTTCCCCTGGGGGCTTTCATTTCATTACATGGCCAGAATGTGCCCCGTGGACAGCCCTTAGCTGCAAGGGAAGCTGAGAAGAGAGTGGGCACATTGCCATTCTGAACAGAATCTGTCGGGATGGAAGAAGAGGCAAACAGTCATTGTGTATAGATACCAACAGTGTCCGCCACAAATGCAATGTGTGGTGTGAAAAACTCTAACAACACGCTTTCTTTTCAAAGCCAGATAAATAGAAAGAAATGTAAAATGCTTGTAGATGTTTTGAATAATTGATCTAAAACTATGAGCCATCAATAGGAGGAAGGAGCCAACTTTCAGTAAATCAAATATCAAGAATTTTTGGAGGCAGGAGGAGACTTGTGAGAAAAGTAAAAGTGAGAAAATATTGTGGAAACAGGTAGAGAGGAATGTGAACGTCTAACTGGAAAGAACCGCAAGTTTCAAGACAAAAGTCATCCATGTCCTGTTCCTACAACCATGCCCTCTGTTGTCCCTCATTTTCTCACTAGTATGGTGAGTTTATTTTTATAAAGTTCTTCCTTCATTTAATGTTTTTCTCCATTTTCTCTAAATCAAAGCCTCTCAAAAAGTTCTGAAATATTGTATCACCATATCTCAGCAATTAATATAGTTTAAAACCACTTCTCTGCACGAGCACTACATAGCTCACCCTTAAATACCAACTCACGGAGTTTTTTAACTGCATTTTTATAGAAATTGAAATTTGCATTGTGGACATCGCTGAACACAAGAGGGACCTTATCGTCTGAAGATTGGGACGCTCTGCATATTTATAATGTCTACCAGCAGCTGCCAATTGGGCTTCAGGTACTTTCCTTCTCACTATGTTACTTAAAAGTCAATTTTAGAAGCTTACTCTCTTCCTTCCTTCTTCCCTTCCTTCCTTCCTAACAAAATAGTTTCAACCTCTGTTGTTGAAGAGGTTGTTTACTTGGTTCACAACTAGCTGAATAACTTTAAGAAAGAAGCTCCCCACACCTTTCAAAGTCTGGATTTCATCAGATATAAAATTAAAAGTTTTGGATCAATCTTTACTGCTCCTTATATTATATATATGCAATATAAGGAGGAGTAAAGATTAGTCCAAAACTTTTTTTCTTGCAATTCTAAGGCTAGGAAAAGCCCTAGAGAGAACCTTCATATTTGAGCAAACTGGGATCCGGAGAGCAGAAGTGACTTTCCCAAGTCACGTGACAAGTCTGTGGCAGAGTTGTGATCAGAACACAGGTTTCAATCAGCCAATGTGGATTTGATTTTGCCCGTTTTATGTCCTGGACTTGACTCATTAAAAAACGCACTCTTGATTTTAATAACAACAAAATTAACGTTGTTATTACAATTTCTCATCTCTACTGTGTTCATTATTCAAATGGAAAAAAATGAGCTTTTTATCACGCTATCCAGCATAAACAGAGGTTACCTTAGGTTATTTCATCTCTTCTCCTATTGTTAGAGCTGATGTGATTGCATTTAAATGCTCATTGGGCATAACACTGGAGAAAACGATTTTGAATAAGTGTTTGAGATCCTCTTGAGTGGTTAGATAATGTAAAGTTTAACATCTTTCTTTTAAATCAACACTTGAAATGTTTAAGACTTTCCACTGGATATTGGCTTCTTTCAGTAACATTTCTGGAAAAAAAAGTCATTTATGAGTCATCCCGTTAGTATGTCATCATCCATAAAGAATGCTTCTGTGTGTATTGTTTCACCATACATACAGCACTTTCTTCCTTTCTTTCAATCTCTTCCTGACAGTGTGGCTTTCTCAGGAAAACAGTAATTCACCCATCATGCTGCCTTAGCCAAGATTCAAAGTCATCGGAGCACCAAATTCAGCAAAGTCTCGGAAAACCCACTGATAACCACTGAACACTCTGGAGGACGTTTGTTCAAAGACCAGCTGGCTCGATTTCCATGTTCTCAGCTTCTGGTCAGTGAAACTCATTCTATAAGGTACATTCTATAAGGTACATTCTATAACCCACCAGGAGGAGGCTGCAGCGAGCCTGGGACTCAGGGAAATGCGGACGGTCCAGGGTGGTGAGGCCCCTGGCTGCTGGCAGAGCAAGTCCTCTACAGACAAAAACATCCAGAGCATACTCCTGGGCGTTGCCTCAGACCACGTGCAGGTGGCTGCGAAATCAAAAGTAACTACAAAACACGCAAAGAAAGGAGCTACCGTCAGTGAAAGCATCGAACAATAGCATTAGTTCCCCAAGTGCTTCAACTATTGGAATTATCATATACAGACCAGAAAAAATTCTTCAAATTTTTATTTGAAGAAGTGAAAGAATAAAAGCGATCGCTCACAAGGGACGATTAACATTTCCAGGAATATTTTAAAGTAATCAAATTTTACAAATAAAATTATAATTAATAAAATGAAAAACTCAACAGGTGGGTTATAAGTAGGTTAAACACAGTTGAAGAAAGAATTGAAAACTGGATTTGAAGAAATTTAACACAGAGAAACAAGAAAACAGAAAATTTGAAAGAGACCCGAGTAAATACAAAGTAGAGAGTGAGAAAGTATAGCACGTTAGGGTTAGGGTCAGAATTCCAGAATAGAGAGCATGGAAAAGGGGAAGTATATGGCTCAGGACTTTCCAGAATTGATGAGAATATGAATCACCTCTTACACAAAACATAATGAATCCCAAGTTGGTTAAATAAAAAGAAATCCACATCATGCCAGATTATAGCGAAACTATAGAAAACCCAGTGAAAAATAAAAGATTATAAAACAATCAAAGAGAAGAAATACGTTACTACAAGTGAAAATTAGATTTACAGACTTGTTATTAGCTGTGTGGATGAAAAAGGGGTCACATAGTAAACCTGACAAGCTCAAGGGAGGCCAGTATGGCAGGCCCTACAAACTCAGAGACCTAAAGTAATGACACAGGATGGTCTGAACATACAAATTCCTAACTCAGATCAGTCATGGCTGGTAGTCAGTCACATCCTAGGCCGGTGGCTTCCTTAACAAAGGTCAATCTTTACCTTAAGTGAGCCTGTCTGTTGTATTTTTGCATCTAGGATAACAAAACTTTGAGATGTCCGAGTAAACTTCTTTTCTAGACCCCTCAAGCCACAACTACAGAGCACGAGACCACTGAGCCCCTCATCGTTATCCTGTTCCCCAAATACGATCTCTATGTGCTGTTAAGTGTTAGTTATTAACGATCCTGTATACGCCCATGAAAAAGAAGTGTGTGTCCCTCCATTTTACTTTTCATCCAATCCCAGAGGTTTCCCCGCTTTGCTGTCTCCCACCCCCTTAATCTACCACCAGCAGATTCCACGTAACCCTCCTTACGTCTCCTCCTTTGACTCTAATGTATAAAATAAGCCACGAAACTGCCATTCTCTGAACCAGTTTCTCAATCCATTGAAATTTGTTTGGCTTCCCTGCAGTTCTCGTCCGTTTGACTCAAATCAACTCATCAAAATTCTCTACAGGTTTGGACATTTCTTACGTCGACAGCTGCAATGGAAGCCAGAGACAGTGTGATGACCTTTAAATTACTGACTCAGGATTGTCAACCCAGTAAATGAATGCTTAAAAACAATGGCAAATTGAAGAGACTGTTACAGACAAACAATGATTTTAGCACTAAGAAACTTTAACCAAAAGGATTCCAAAATGTGTTCTCTAGGCAGAGGAAATGATCCCAGAGGAAGGTCTGATGTCCACGAAACAGCGAGTAAAATAATTTTCAAACAAATGGATACATCTTTTAAAGTCTATATAAAATAATAATAATTTAAACAAAGAACAAAATGCTGAAAAACAATAGCAGGTAAGTCTGGAGGTAAAGTGACCACATGTAACCATTAATTTTTTTTTAATTTAAAAAAGACTATAACTTTCAAATTGGAAAAGGGGGGAAATAGGAGAAGGAGGAGGAGAAAAAGGTTTTTTGCTGCAGGAGTTCTCTAATATACCAATGTGTGTCTTGCATGTCTGAGTAAAGATGTTTTATGCTGTGTTTCCTATGTTTATTTTATTCCACTTTCTACCCATGGAGTAACACACGGGGTTACACTGGTGTTCTGTGGAACACACTTTGGGGAACATGGCTGCCTAGCAACTCTGGGGCATACTTCACACAAACCGCATCATTTTTATTAATCCCATCTCACTTTCTCCAGCAATTGCAAGGCTGATGTCACACGACCCAGGATGCATTCTAATAAAACCACAAGCTGATGCCTCAGTGAGAGGAGCAAGGCTAACTCTTACACAACACACCGCAATCACAGCACACGGGGAGGAATCACTTCGGCAGGAGAAGGCCTGCGAAGATAGGAATGTTTCTGCTTGGAAATTGTCCTCATTTTTCAAAAACATTCGAGCTGCTCTAATCCATGTCAGAGCCCCGGGACTCGCTACACAATGCCTTCAAGTACTTCTCAGGCTTGTCAGGACAGCCGTGACTGTCTTGGGTTTGACCCTCATCCAAGAAAAACCTCACTTTCTAGACAGTGAAGAGACTTGACTTTCTTTCCAGATCAGTGAGACTGTGACAGGACGATGAATCATTCTGCAGATGAAGAGTGTATCTATCACGGAGCCCGGAGCCATAAACCATTTCTGCCCCTTTCCAGGTCTTTCTCATGCACCCTCCCTCTGGCACTGAGATAATTCATTAGTTCTGCTTTGTCAGGGGCCCACCTGTCTGATGTTCATGAGCAACCGGCATTGATCAGAGGGATAGAAAAGCCGTGAACCCGCTCTGGGGTACGGGCTGCTCTGAGGAGTGGGTTTGTTTTGCTTTTTTTTCCTATGGGAATCTTACATTCTAGGATATAAAATGAGCTCACACGTCATGAGTTCACTTGACAGTATTCTCACCCACTTGAGGAGATATGTATGTTAACCCAAGATGGTGATTTTTTCAAATGTGTCCAAAAATTCTTGATGTTCCTCCCTTTAAGAGATGGTGCTTAATTCTCCCTCTTGAACGTGTGGGCTGGACTTTGGGACTCACGTCTAATGATTAGAACATGGCAGAAGTCAAGGGGTGGGTTATAAAAGTTGCCCTGGGTCCCATCCTGCTCTTCCTCCCCTCAGTTCTCTGTGGGAAGCCGGGTCATGAGTACTGTGTGGAGGGGTCCACGTGGACATGGCAAGACGTTGAATCCTCCTGCAGCAACTGCAACAGTGAGCTTGGAAGTGGGACCTTGAGAAACGGCTGTTCCTGTCAACAGCCTGACGGCCACCTCCTGAAAGTCTCTGAGCCAGAACTACCCAGCAAAGCTACTCCTGGACTTTTGATCCTCAGAAACTGTGGGAGTTAATAAGAGCCTGTTGCTTTAAGGTGCTAAGTGTTGAGGTAATTTGTCAAGGGCAACAGATAACTAAAAAGCCCAGTGAGCAGAGCCGCGTAGGGCACAGGGAGGCCATGACTAGGTCATCTCAGGTCATCTGTAGCTAGTCCTATGGCGGGGACTGTACTGGGCTGGTGGGGAAAAGGCATTCCTTCTAACTGGAACGCTGCATTACTGGGGAGGTAGCGAGGGGTGAAGGAACCTCACAAGATACAGGAATGGTCCTACAGCTCAGCTCTCTCCCGAAGGCAGGCAGGAGGGGAGAGCTTGACCATGTGGACAAAGCAGTGGGGTTGGCAAAGTGTCGGGGGAAGATTGTCTTACCTGTTGCAGAAGGGAAAGACCCTGGTGTGGCAGGGGTGTGGAGAAACCTGAGTACCAGCATTAGGTCTGGTTGGCGGGTGACGACGGCTGTGCTGGTCAGCCTTCACCATGGCCTTCGGTAGATTCTGCCAAGCAGTGCCAGCACTGAGGGCATTGGCAATGACGGTGCAAAGAGCATGAAAAGAACTAGGCTGACCAATGCCGAGCGCTTAAACTAAAGGATTCCACTCTAAAGGGAGGTCTTGATTTCTCCTGTCCACAGAGGATGAAAAGTTCCCATTTGGGAACTTTGGGGATTGGAATTTGAAAGTTAAAACCTGACATGTACCTATCCTTTTGGGATTGGAATTTACTTAAGATACTAGGTGGAAGGGCTCTTTAGCTGCTCTCCAATAATTTATTTTGGCATTTGGTAAAAGAAAAATAAAGCAAGAGTTAGAAAATGTTTTTTAAAATCTTTAAGAAATAAATAAAACTTTAATAACTTATTGACACAAAACTTTCCTTCAAAATTCTTGTTTCATCAAAATTAATTCTAATCGGTGTTGTTATGATGTCTCTCTGAGTAAAAATCTTTCCATTCCTGATGTGTTAATTATTCAAGCACTGTCAAGCTGACATTGTAACAATATTTTTCTGGGTAAAGTAACTGAGTCATTATTTTGAAACCTGATCTGAGAATAGGTTTTGCATTAATGAACTGAGTTTCACTGACAACCCAAACATAGTGACTCTACAGTATAATACCAGAGTATATCGTACAATAAAGGAACAAATTTATTTATTTCTTTAATAGATGTTTACTGGACATCCACCACATGTTAGCCAGTGCACAAAACACATAGGAAGTGAATAGTTAATAGCCTGAAACCAAAATATGGTTTTCCAAAGGAAGGCGGTGGTGAAGATGGTGGCACTGCTTCTGATGACGGTAATAGGGTAGTATTTATTTACTACCTTATGCCTAGAGCTGTGCTAAGTATGGTTCAAGCATCAGTTCACGAAATTGTTGTAACACTATGAACTTGTTACTACTAAGATCCTCATTCTGCAGACGAGGAAAAGAGGCCTGCTAAATTAACTTGCCTGAAATAATACAGTAACGGCTGGAATCTATATTGACAAACCATCCAGATTCCATAGCCTGCATTTTTAATTTCCACATCAGCAGGAGAAATAGGAAGGGAGCTGCCTACACTGAGAGAATATTATTAGAGACGCTAGATAAAATTTCAGAATTAAAATCTGCACATGGAGGCAGTAAAGAGAATCTGTGAAGGGGAAAACCAATTCCCCCTCAGCTTGTAAATGAAAAAGACAGAAAACAAACAAACAAACCAAAAAAAAAAAACAAGCAGTGGAAAATGTGAAAGATAGAAAGGTAGTCGGGATTTCTGTGGAAAAGATCTGAATCCTTGAGAGAGAAGTAATAATATACGATAGGATAAAAATTCCTGTGTTTAAGAAAAACCTGATTCTGTAGTTTGAAAAGAGTCACTAAGTACAGAGTAAAATTACGGAAAAATATAAACAATAAATGTATTCTGTGTAAATGCTTTTATTTTTAGTGAAAAACAAGGAAATGCACAGACGTTAAGTGTTTGGTTCTAGAAGTTTTGACACACTAACAGGATAGAAAATAATCCCCAAACGCTCGTAAGTTCCTCTGCACTCCTCTCTAGTCAAGCCGCACTCCCCAAGGCAACTGCCGCCCTGATTCCTCTCACCACAGATTAGTTTTGCCTGTACTTGAACTTCACATAATGGAACTATACAGGGTGTTACTGTCTGGATTCTTTTGCTCACCAGATGTCTCCACAATTCACCAGTAGTTTATTTCTTTCTATTGCTGAGAGATATTCCATCGTATGAATAAACAACAATCTGTTTGTCATTTCTCTTGCTAATGAACCTTTGGATTTTTTTTCCACTTTTCGGCTATCATAAATAAAGTTGCTATGAACGTTCTTAGGCAACGCTTCTTGTAGACATATGTTTTCATGACTCTTGGGTAAATACCTAGGAGAGGATTCGCTGAGACAGGACAAGTTTATGTTCAACTTCATAAGAAACTGACAAACAGTTCTACAAAGTGGTGACATCGTTTCACACTCTGGCCAACAGCCTGTCAGATTTCCGCTGGCTTCACATCCTGGTCAACATTTGGTGCTGTCAGTATTTTTCATTTTAATTGGGGTGTGAAGTGGTATCTTGTCGTGGTTTTAATTTTTCATTTTCCTGAAGACGAAGTTATGTGGAGCATCATTTCGTGTGCTTATTGGTCATTATCTGTCTTCTTTGGCGAAGCGTCTGTTCAAATCATTTGCACCTTTTTAATGAGGTGGCCTCTCATAATGAGCCAGGTGAGAAATTATGAAGACCTGAACTGAAGTAGTGGCAATAACGAGGAGAATATGTATTCAAGAGGTATTTAGGAGGTAAAACTAATTGAGTGGCACGAGGCTGAGAGGGCATAGTACAGGCTGGCCACCGGATTTCTCGTGTGAGTGGATAGTGGTAATAGTGAGTTCATTCAGAAATGAGGAATGTGGCTCTCATCATTTTAACACTCCTAACATGACTCAACAGACATTTTGGAGAAGGTGTGCTGGGGTCAAGACTTCACACCTGCTCTTCACTCAACATCCAGCCCCAACCTCCACTGTATACATCACTTCTACACTTGGTACCCTCGTGGGAACACACCTAGAGCTAAAGCAACCACATTAAATTGTAAACATATAAGTTGACCGATTACATTCTCATGAATTTTGAGGCAGGACATGAAGCCTAGGAAATTGATAACCCCCTCCAAGGCACAACGTGAGGCGCCTCACTGGTTATACCAGCATCAAACTGAACGCATCCGGGAACTGCAGCTGGAGAAAAACAAGCACCTGTTTCTTCCAGCGAGGCTCATCCCCGTGACTGAGACCTGACCTTTAGCTAATTATAATGTCACTATAATCTCATTTACATTGTGGTTACTACAAAGAGACCTTCCCAAAAGCTGCTCCCAGGTGGTATAAATATCCACAGTCAGGATTTCCTTGGTGCAACTCTTCTCTGAGCTCACCTGCACTTTCCTCTCAAGTGTGTACTTTCGTTTGCAATAAATCACTTTCTCTTTCCTGTATCTGTCTCGTTCTTCAGTTCTCCCTTGGGTGGAGACAAGAACCCAGTCACCGCTGCTGCAGGTTGAGTCCTTTCTTGGACATTCCCGTGAGCCTCTGGCGACAATTGGAAGTAACCTAAATGCTTCATTGGCTCAGAAGTTTCTAGGAGATCTCCATGGGAGATTAAGAAAAAGAAAGGTATTAAGTTTTCAAAGTTAACAAAATGCTAACCTGAAGTCTTGTGTAATATTTATGCCCACTGACGCCCAGGTTTAATTTGGTTTGAATTTTTGTAAGAAACAGATTTCATCATCCAATCTCCAAAAAATCTTGCCCTAGAACACAGCTTATGGGGATTGTTAAAGTCATGACTCTTCTATACTCCAAGCAAGCATGAGTGACATTTTCTTGGAGTTGTTTGCTATATACATATAGTGATTCTACACATAATCATCATAGGGGCCAACTTTTGGCTAGAGTACATCCACCGTTCAGTTGACCCAGAACTCCTGGGTCATGTAAGTTTTATGCCTGGTTTAGACCGTGCTTAGTCACAGGGTGGTTGTACTTCACGGAGCCACCACAAGAGCTTCTTTCTAGAAGTCTGCTCTGAATCATTTCTTGGGTAGTCCTGATGCCTTTGTTGGTCTTCCATGTTCCATTATTTCCCTTCATTTGAGTATTTGAACACATGACTTATTACAAATGCTTTTAGGTGGAAGTTCCCAATGCAGGAAGCATAAATGACCTTGGTCAGCTTCATTGTATATTTTTGTTTTCACTTGGTTATTAAAGTGCAAATCATGAGATTTGTTTCCTAGTAATCACATTGGTTAAATAGAAGAAATAAGTCTGTACAGAATGCAATAAGTATGAAGTGAATTTTGGATGGTATAAAAGTAAGGGAATAGCCTGGGATCTCTTAGATTGTAGCATATACTCGTATACCATGGATTCATGAGTTGTGATCTTGGTGTCATTTTATTTCTGTGGAATCTTGTTTCATTTTGCCCTGGGAAGTATGGGAAAGATATGCATTACTAACCTGTAATAAAATACTGTATTAGAGCAGTTCATTGAAAAGGAAAAAAAAAGCATGAGCTTCAGAAAATAGAGACAAGAAACCAACTCTAAATATAAAAGGAATTCTCAGAAGCAGGAAATGTTGCAGCAGTGGAAGCAATGGTCATAGAAATAATACAAGAAAAGTTCTCTTAGCTGAAGATACATACAAGTTCTCAAACTGAAAGGCCCAGCAACACCAAGAAAAATAAATGGAAGAAGACCCATAGCTAGTGATGATGTTTTTCAAGGGTAAAGAGAGTTTCTTTCTAGCATCTAGGAAAAGCATTTTAAAGGTAAACAGAGTCAGATTAGCATCAAACTTACTTTCTTCAGACAAAGTACTAAAAATCAATACATTGATAGAGCCACAATTTTGAGGGAAAATTATTGTAACCCAAGAATTCTATAACTCATCACACAATATTTATGTGTGAGAGTAACATATAAATTCTCAGCTATAGAGAAATTGAGAAAGTATACTGTTTTAGTTCCCTATTCCTGCTTTAACCAAGTACCACTAACTTAGTGGCTTAAACAATACAAATGTATTCTTTACAGTTCTATCAATCAAAAGTCCTATCATCAAGGTGTTGAGGGGCTACATTCCTTCTGCGGGGTGTGGGGGGTATTTCATTTCCTGCCTTTTCCAGTTCCTAGAACTCACCCACATTTCTGGTTCCTTCTTTCATCTTCACAGCCAGCAAAGTTGCATCCCGACCGTTCTTCCATTGTCACAGCTCCAACTCAGTCTCCTGTCCTGCTTCTCTATTCCACTTAAAAGAACGCTTGTGATTACTTTGGGCCTGCCCAGACAATCTATTAAACAATCTCACCATCTTGAGATCCTTAATTTAATGACATTTATAAAGTCCCTTTTGCCATGTAAGTTAACATGTTCACAGGCTCTGGGGATTAGGACATGGGCACCTTTGGGGTAGGGGTTGCGGGGCATTATTCTGACCACCATATATACCAAAAAGGGCCCTTTTTGAAACAAAGTAAAGATCATATAAATGTAAAATTAAATTGGCACAAAACACATAAGGACAGCCCAAAAAAAATTGAAAACAGAAAAAGTAATGCTTGGGACATGCCCTTATAATCTTTAAAATTGTAGAGCTACAATGCTATTAATACCAGAACAAATAGATTGTCCACGAATAGGCCCAGACATCATATGAATTTAAATCAAAATGAGAAAGAAATCCAATGCACGTTGTTAGGAAAACTAACAAATAATTTGAGAAATAAGATGTTCAGTTCCTAAACTCAATTCTTATGCCCACAGACAGTAAAGTATTAAATATATATATTTTAAAAAATGAATCCATGACACGATTAGGAAAATTTTTAAGTGAATATTTCTGCAATTTTAAAGTACAGATGAATTTCTAAACATAATTCTCAAGCTATAAACCCCTAAAAGAAAACAACAGGTGTATTTGAAGACAATTAAATAATAATAAAATGATTTTTATATGGCCAAAATATCTGTTAGTAATTGAAAAGCCAATGATAAATTATTTATAACAAAAATAACAAAAATTAATATTCTTCATATATTAAAAAAACCTTTGTAAATTGGTAATTAAGAGATAGACCCCACAAGAGAAACTGACCAAAGGATCTATAAATAGACACTTTAGAAAAAGAATTGAACAGAACCAATAAACATAAAAAGAGCTTTACATACCAGATTAACCAATGATTTTTTATTTATTTTTTAATGATAATGTTCGGTTTTGGTGTGAGCGATTTTAATTGGTTCAAGCTTTCTACAAGGTAATTTAACAACATGTACCAGGATTTCAAGTTTGCATATTCTTTGCAGCAGCAAGTACAACTCTTCACCAGCTGGCTGGAGTAATGCCTCCCCAGCAGGGGCTCTCCCCTCTCTCAGGGATGGTGGGGGGCCTTGTTCTTACTACAATGCTACAGCACTGTCCCTCGCTCACTCCCTCCCTTCGTCTCCCTTCCTTTCCACTCCATCATATGTGCTGACCCAGCAGACCCTTTTAATGCACGCTCCATTACTGCAAATTCAGAGGCTGGGGTGAGCATGGCCCAGCAAGGCAGCATGAGTGTGGGTGAAAAGCCCTTCCTCTGGATTGATAGCTGTGACTTGCCTGAGACCCTCTGTTAATGCATGAGCAGTCTCTACTCTTGTTATGTCCCCACACACAGCAAGCCCCTTTTTTCTCTGTGTTTGACAGATTTATGGCAAATAAGTTCCTCTCTTCTCTCTTTGTCTTAGGAATATTTAGGGATTTCTTGCTCCTTGACCATCAATAGAAAAGAATGGAGGGGAGGGAGGATACGAATCTCTTAATTAAAGTTGAAATGCAAATCCAATACTTTTAGATAAACTCTAAATCATAGCATTTGCCATTCCCAACAGCCTGTGGTTTTTATCTCTGGAGTTCGAAGTCTACACTTTTGCAGATGCAGGCCTGGCCTATGATGGGGAAATTGTGTCTTGTCTTGAAACATGAATTAGTTGCCACTGAGCCAGCACACGCCAAGGACATAAAATATATTTAAAGTAAATTAATTCCTTCTATCACTAAAATATTAATGCTAACTGTGGGATATGTATACTCACACATACACACACACACTTCCCCAAATACCAGACAACATTTTTCAGTGGCAACGTTTTAACTTCAAATAGATACAACAGATCCATATTTACAGACTCAAAGTCTAAAACATTGGGGCACTGATGCCCAGTCTTTCACTGCCCATTCTGTCTCCAGGGTATTTCCCGCTGGCGGTCAGACCCTCACCAGTACCTCTCACCTACCCCTGTCACTTCCATATTGAATGCATATTTTTGATTACATTATTTCATTGAGATTTACTTGAAGTACCTAAATAACAACATTTTTTTTTTGTAGAAAATTCAGAAAAACCAATGTAAGTAACCAAAATCTTTTAGCATCCTAGAGGATCAAACACTGTTAACATTTTAATGACTAGCTTATCAGTCGTTGATAGAGATCATTTTTTTCCGAAAGTAAAATCATGGCATTTGAAACTTATTTTTCCAACTGAATTTTGATGAAAATTTTCCACGACATTACGTATTTTAAATTATTTTTTATGGATGGATTTGTTCCAGTCTGTGAATTAACCCCCGACTCGTTAAATATTTTGTGTTTTTAAGTTTTCACTACTCAGTGCAACCCAGCTAAACGTTTGTGCACCTCCATGCTAATTCATCTAAGATAAATTCCTGGAAGTAGAATGTTTTAAATGTTACATGTTTCAAAAATATTTTGTACATTGAGCAAAATTATCCCCTGAAGATCTGTAATAACTGACACTCCCAAGCCATGTGTCAAATTTCTTAGTTTCCCTAAGGCCTCTCCACCCCGGGTATCATGTTTTAAATCTTACCTAATCTGAGAAGCAAAGCATTTATTTACACACATTTTATCGCTGACTCTACCCTAAGAATGTTTCAAATTGAAGGACATGAATTTTGCATTTTGCATAATTGATATACTCATCCAGGATATGTAAGCTAAAATAATGATGCAACTATATATATAAGAATTAATAACCTGTATTTATTGGCTGACCTTGACTTTATGTCTTTGAACGGCCATGGTAGTGAAGTAACAGTCGTGTGTTAGTATAACTGGTTATTTCTGAAAGTGAGGAAGAAAGGGATACCTTTTCTCAGGCACAATTCTATGTGTAAAAATCTGACTCTTCGAGAAAATGAGTAATGCAATTTGCCGGAAAATAACGGACTTTGATACTATTTCAAAGGGTTGTTTCTAAAACTTCAAAGTAAGGATGATGAGTTCCTGGCGTGGAAAACGTCAATATCTGACTTAGTTGCCTCTATGGAAATAATTTATATGAGTAAATAAACCCTGATGAATAACATCTATTGATGCTTAAACGCTTAGGATATCAGGGGAAACATGCAAAATCCTGCTGGTATCTTTTTATAGAGAATGTGAAGTTCAAGAATGCCTTACAGGCTTCTTTCAGCATTCTAAGGGAAAAGTACTTAAATTATCAAAAATTTTTAGATCATTCAGTCACTCAAAGACCTTCTATTCAGGGCCTCCTATGTGCCAGGCTCCCTAAATAGCTTTCGCCTTTAGTAAATGACTGAATGAATGCCCCGTAGTGTGATGGTGTAAACAGTGTGATGGTGCTAGAACACCTGTCTGTACAAGGCAAAGGATGACTCACACAGGTATGAACACATGCGCACGTACTCACCCTGCATCTTGCAAATGCTTAGGGCCCTACGGAGCAACACCCATGATGACTGGGGTCTTCTGGGCGGGGCTTGGTTGGGCAGCTCCACGCTGCAGGTGGGGTCTGGCTCTGTTCCACGTGTTTCTCATCTCCTTCAGACCACCCAGCAGGTTAGGGTGTGTTCTCCTCATGGCATGAGGGAGCAGGTAAAATCACATGGGATCTCTTAAGACTTAAGCTTGGGGGCCGGCCGGTGGCTCAGGCGGTTAGAGCTTCATGCTCCTATCTCCGAAGGCTGCCGGTTCGATTTCCACATGGGCCAGTGGGCTCTCAACCACAAGGTCCCAAGAAACTTATTGTGTTAATGAAGTTCGGCACTTTAGAATCTTTGGACAAAATTGAAGTGGCACCCTGAATTAAAAAAGAAAATGTAAAAAACAAACGAACAAACAAACAGCTCTTTCAGCAAAGAGTAGACCCAAAGATTTCAGGTGTATGCCTAGTCTTGTATTGTCTCGTGGTAGCCAAAGTTAATAAAATGCTATACCACCTCCCACCAATGACCAACTAGACGGACAGCAGGATGGTCTAAGATGGAGGCCAAGGAAAGCCATAAGTGTGAATCAGGTTTATTCTTTGTAGAGCTGAGTAAGAGTAGCAGAGACTCTGGGATTCTCTTCCATCATTCTTCTAGTTCTGGCTAAATTAAGCTTCCTGTTGCTGAGCTGAGGGGTGTCTGCGGAGAGTCGCTGTGCTAGATGAACTCCTTCCAGACAGCCCGTGACGTCAGCCCGCTTTCTACCTCTGAGGATGGCTCTCCTCCTGACTAAGGTTTCATGTCTTCACTGCTCCTGAGAACAGATCTCCTCCTTAAAGTGGGAACAAGTCCTGTAAGATGTGCTCACAATTGCATTCAACTACTTCAAGAGCCATTTCTCACCCTCGGAAAGCAGCAAGAAGGCGTTAGGGTATTTTCATATAATTATTCACCAAAAGAGAAAAGAGAAAAACCTCAGTAACTTCACACACTTGTCTATAATTGATCTGGCCCTGCATTCTCATTAGAATAAAATCATTCTATTTTTCATTTGGATAAGCTGTCATCTCTGCTTTTCCATTGTGAAAGGGTATGGAAGACTTGATTACTTGATTTCAATGTAAGATATGTAATTTTCCTAAAAAGGCTGCTGACAGATGCATTTTCAATCAGGGCTCCAGAGCCCAGAAAAAAACTCTGATTAATATTCCATTGAGGGTTTTAGCATATGGTTCTGTGTTTAAAGCGTTTTAGATAAATCCATTGGGGATGCAACTCTGCTTATGACGATAATATTATCTGGCTTTCTGGTGCAAATATAGCTAGTTTAATATAAATTCACCGGGTACCCTCAGATACACAGGCTGTGGTGCCTCAAAGGCCACAGCGTGCTGTTATTCAGAAGGGGTCTCCAGCGTGTAGCTTAGTGCCCACGACACAGTGAGGACACAGTAAAGGTTAAATGCAGTGCTTTTGTGCCTGATGACATACGTAGAAACTGGGGGCAGAAAATCAATGCCTTTTGACAGATTTTCTGAAGACCATACTTGTGTTGGTGCCACCTATGACTGCAGGACCTTCTCCAATTCTTAACTGGGCCATTCACTCAGCAAGCATTTATTGAGCACCTCCTGCCCACTAGACCCTTTTCTTGGATATGGCAAACAGCTCTTCATCAAAATCCATTTCCTCTTCACAGGTACACCAGCTGACTGTGTCTCCCAGTGTCCTTTGCGGTGACTGAGACCATGTGGGAGGTGAAGACGGGCGTGTGCTTTTCTTCAGGCCGGCCCTTCATGTCTCCCTCAGTACCCTCTGACATACCATTCCTCCCTCCCCTTCCATTTGGGACTGAAGCAGCCACAGAGTGCTTTGGGAAGTCATGTGCTGTGGGTAGCAGAGCCTTCTTGAGCCTGGGTCCCTGAAAGACCCCACCACAGGTGAACCAGAAAAGAGCTTCCATCATGCGAAGCCCAACCCCAACTCAAATGCTGGAGACGCAGTCAGAGGAGAGCAGCCCTGCCTCAGGGGACATCCCACAGTAGCGTGGACTCTGATGGTCAGGGGACCCCTGAGGCCCTTGTGTCTCCACAGAAGAGAGCCACGAACAGAGAGAGGCACTCTGTGACACATCCACTCTGTGATCAGCTGGTCCCTCAGAAGCCCTCATGACAAGGCCCTGGTTGGAGGTGATTAGCCCCAGACCACCTGCCCACAGGAATGAACAGAACGCTGCCACTGGCCAGATGCAGAGCTGCAGGTCAAGGGTTTCCATAAGAGGCTGGACTGATGACTTCCATTCCTCAAGTCCCACCAAAGTGAATCAGCAAGTGCTGGCAGAAGACAGAGGGTCCTCACCACAGAAGCGACTCTGACGGAGGCCCAGCTCCCAAACATAAGGCAGGTGGTTTGCCAGCAGGCAACCTCTTTCCAGCGTATTCATTTACAGGGCCTTGGTATCCTCCAAGTCTCATTTATATGTATTTCTCATTTAATCCTCAAAACAACATGACCTTGCTGACCAGTGAGGCGAGTTGGAGCAAGGTCAGTAGGGAAGTTAGAATTCGAATCTTCTGACAACTGACTCAGACTCAGTGTCCTTTCCCACCAGGTCAAGCTCTAGTTCACATCAGGGCTGAAGACACGCTTCCCTCAATTGTCCCTAGTAGTTCTTCATCTCTCCTGACTCCATGGACAGACCCGACCGTAGCCTCGGCCTCCACCGCCTAAGTCATGGGGATCTCCGGAGTTCAAGGGCCCTGCACTGGGGCCCTTTCCGGAGTCAGCAGCTTCAGACACCCATCTGTCAACACCATCATCGGGGGCACCTGAACTGGTGATGGGAGAAGACAGAGCAATCATGGATGCTCTCACGATATCAGAGGCCCAGACTGGAGAGGAAAGGGGGTGGGGTCCATTTGGGATACACAGAGTTGCTTTTCCTTCCCTGTCCTAGGGCTTCAACATCTGACCCCAACAGGGGAGCATGACATAGATACATGTGGACTTTCTACACCTGTGAAGGGAGAAGCACACGTCTCATCAAAATTCCATTTTAACATACAAAAAGAAGCCAGAACCCTTGATTTCTGAATTACACACCGAATATAGAGGATTCGAATGGAGAAAAGAACCAAGTATTTTAGAAAAGTCACAAAGACAAATGAGCCATCCACAAAATTGATCTTTGTGGCCCAACACAGGTCAATGACAGTTCAGTTAAAGGTCATTAACAAATACAAATGGTGATCAATTATTTAAATATAATTTAAGGCAAACATAGCACAAAGCGTTTCCAAACCAGACACAATCAATTTACTGAAAATAATATTGCACTTCCAAGAGACCAGCCAGACCCGAATCAATAAAATTACCCCCAACCATAAACCTTTTATCCAAGGCCGATTTATCATTATCAATACCTTTTAACAAACCAAGCATTTGATGTACCGCGAAGAGGGTTCTTGGTGGTGATTTTCCTGAAAAAGCTTACAAGCAAAGAGAGTAATTTGTCGCCTGTTCACACATGCCATCCCCTCCAGGTCAGGCTTTGATTCAAAGGAATCCCTTTTGTTTTCCCTGTATTTCTGTTCTGAATGCAAACTGCAAGATCCAGTGTTCAATTCAACTCTACAATCAGGTATCGGACATCTGAACAGTGGACCTTAACCTTTTCATTCCAGACGGCAAGTCAAATGACGGAGGTGCTCCTATGTACAAAACCTTCCCCTGGGTGACACAGGGCAGCCCTAATCCCCCCCTTTCTCTCACACTTAGGAACATGTATCAGAATACAAAAGAATGATTGTGACAGTATTACAAAGATAATCTTACGTTCTAATTCTTGCCAATAGAAGTAAAATTCATAAACCTTGGTGCCTAAATGACCCTGAGAGCCACTGTGATGACACATTAGTGGTTGAAAACCACAGATATACAAGATACTCAGTGTTTGTGTTCAAATCCCTTTCCATGAAATATCTTAATGACTTTAAAAAGGGATATGCATTCATGGAAAAGAAAGGATCGTGACCCTGAAACCTGTTCACTAGACAAATGAGCGTTGGGTCCCTCCGCTAATGGCTCAGAACTCATTCCGCCTCTGCCGTGTGGCTTTGCAAATCTTTTCTCTGAGATCATGCAGGGACTTTAACTCATCGTGGGGCAAATCTGACTTTCCCAGCTGTCAAGTTCTTGGGGGAGTTCCCCTGTTACCCCAACATACCAATCACCCTAGAAAAAGGAAAGGGGGGAGTCCTACGAAGATTAGGTCACAGAGATAGGGGACAAGTAAGGGTCTGTCCCCAGATCCTCTTCTCCTCTGACCGTTTCAGCAAGGCAGGCAGTCAGGGTAGATGGCAGTCAGGGTGGATGGCAGTCAGGGTAGGTGACAGTTGGGGTGGATGGCAGTTGGGGTAGATGGCAGTCGGGGTGGATGGCAGTCAGGGTAGGTGGCAGTCAGGAGAGGTGGCAGTCAGGGTAGGTGATAGTCAGGGTAGGTAGCAGTCAGGGTAGGTGGCAGTCGGGGTAGATGGCAGTCAGGGTAGATGGCAGTCGGGGTAAGTAGCAGTCAGGGTAGGTGGCAGTCAGGGTAGATGGCAGGGTAGATGGCAGTCGGGGTAGATGGCAGTCGGGGTAGGTGGCAGTCGGGGTAGGTGGCAGTCGGGGTAGGTGGCAGGGCCTGGGCTGGGGGGACTGCACAGAGAGCTGGTCATGAGCTAGAACACACAGCGTCGGGGGACCTTCCCATTATTTCCAGCCTGTCCTCCTTCCACTCAGGCCATGACCTCCCCACACCACATGTTCAACACATTTTTAACTTTTTATTATGGGAATTTCCAAACATAAAAAAGTAGAGAGAAGAGTAGAATGCAGCCCATCTGCCACCACCAGCTTTCAGCAGTTATTAACTCATGGCCAGCCCTGTTCATTTGTACCCGCAACTTCCTTCCTCAGCTGGATTATGTTAAGCATTTTAATTCACCCCAGAAGCACCATCACTTACTTGATACATTGTGGCAAATTACTTGATCTCTGCGATCCTCAGTCTCCTTGTCTATAAGAGAAGAGCATTTCCTCCTGGGAAGACGGTGAAAGTTAAATGACATAATACAGGTAGAAGTCTTAAGAGCAGAGCTTGGAAGGTGGCAAATGTGATGTTAACGTATTACTCTGTTCTCGCCTGGAATTCTACGTGTAACCAGCACATCGAACCAGAGGACTCGTTGTCTAGAAGGCTTAAGCAATTGTGTTCTCTGATATCCTATAAAATGAATTTCATGGCACTGGGTTTCACTACCCTGATGAAAACCTGGCAAGACGTGCCTTTTCTGGCCATTCTTAGGTAACACACGGCCCCTGATGGTTGTTAGAAAGTCCAGTGCATGTAGGGCTGATGTTCAGGACGTCTTTCGGATATGCTGCCTCTCCTTCCCCTTCCCTCCCAGCCCAGGCCTGTGCACGTGGGCTGGGGCTAGGCTGTTTCTCCTTTATTTCCCTTCCTTCCTGTCCCCCCTGCACCACACCCAACACACACACACACACACACACACACACACACACACACGCTACAGAACTGTGGGAAAAGAGGTGGTAATTTGAACAAGGATTTTCCAAGGTGATTGGCCGATGTTTATGGTGACTCTTTCCCTTGTGAGGAAATTTCTAGGTTCTTTGGAGAAATCCTGCCCCCACCCCTGGATATTTCTTCCCTGTCATTCCCATAATATGGACAGATAGATCCCTCACCTCTTTTGTCCCCCCTCCTCAGGAATCCCTCCAGCTTCTCTATGATACTGCAGGACATGACATCTTCTCACTGTGGGCTCACCCTGTGGACCCACTGGAGGAAATGCTCATGAATCCTTTCCCCCACAAACTGGGCACACAAGTCAATCCTAGTACGCCCTCCCCCCACTGCAGAGCTTCATTGAAGGGTCTACCCCGGCTTTCAGTCAATGGGGTCCATGGAGTCTGCTCACATAAGGTTCCTAATCATACAATATTTCAATTAAGGACAAGAAGATGCAATGACACCGCTGTTTGACAGTATGTGGGTTGTGAATCATGGCTGCCAATGTGTGCAAGGGAAATGGGAATTATTTTGAGGCACTAACCATCACAAAGACTTTTCATCAGAATAATTTGCTACCACTAGAACAGGTAAGTGTTTGAAACTGATTCATACCAAGTGTTCACGTCCTTGTGGATCAGAGTCACACTTACACACTTCGCTCAGTGCTGTTCTTACGGGTGTTTCCCTGTTGCTCGGAGTCTTTCCTCTGGGACTGAGGTGGCAGGGCAAGGAGGCAGGCCAGCCATGTGAGGGTCCTGGTGATGGGCTCCAGGGCTCCTTTTAGAGATTCTAGCTCCTTTCTCCCAGCAAGGTGACTTCTGGGTAGAGAGGCGAGTGGACTTGACCCCACAGCATGGGGCAGGAGGGTCTTGGGTCCATGGCTGGTCCCTGTGTCCTTGTGGTATCCTTGGGCGTTGCCCTCCCATCCTACCCACTCGGCTCTGGGTCCTGTATGGACCCCACCCATAGGTCTCTTTGCCCTGAGGCTGTTGGTTGGGTTTGCCAAATGGGGATGTTGGCAGGAGGTGGGAGGGAGAGGAGAGTGAGGCCAGAGAGTTTATTTCCCTGGTCCCTTCCCTGAGGAGTCACTGGGGGCTGCCTGGTCCCTGATTAAAGGTCTGGGCCCCTGGGAGTCCTACCTCTCTATGCTGCCTTCCCTGTCTCTGGGTTTAGTAACCGCTCTCTCGCTTTGCCCAGGATGTTGCACTGTCCCCTGTGGTCCCCTGCCCTCAGACGCACTTTTGAGAGAGTTCCTTTCTTCACCTCTACTCCAGGTATCCTAACTGGAGTGTGCCCTCTGTTCCCAGAAGGAATTCTGACCCAGGCTCGGGGCCTTCTCGGACCTCTGAGAGACGCCCTGATTCTACCTGTGCAGGTCTGCCCCTGCTGCAAAAGCCTGAGTGTCCCTTGGCATGGCCAGGTGCCCCATGGTCCCACGTTGATTCTTGTTGGAGCTGTGGGACCTCAGGGTCCCAGCCACAACCTTGGCAATAAGGTTGGGTCACACTCCCTACGGGCCATTCCAGAACTCCCAGCTTCTGGACCACAGACTCTGACTTCCATCTCTTTGCCCTCCTCTCCTTACCCCTCCTCCTCCCTCCCGTTCTGAAACAGCATCTCCCCACCTTCATGCCCCAAGGGACCCTCCCCAGGTCCAATGCATCTCCCACCCTCCCTGTGAACCTCTTTGCTCCAGGGTGCCCACCTTCCTCTTTTAGAGGCACCAAGCCATATGGCTGAGTCTTAAGGACAGACGGGTTTACAGGGAGAAAAACTTTTCAGTACTGCAATCCTCCCCAGGCTGCCCCCCGCCCCCCATACCAACAGAGGCTCAGAAATTCATATTTGACTAACATTTTGGAAAGTATCTTCTTGAGGATTTCAGGCTATAATAGTAGTATAAGACTTCTTAAAAATAACTCTGGGAAACAGACAAGTGCTTCCCCCCACTCACAGTGCAGGACTTACCAGAACCTTTTCTGTGCTGTTGTGCTTTACGACTCTAAGAGGGTACATAGTATGCCACCTTCTTCATGATGTTTGACCACAGGTCTGTTTTCCACAGAGCAAAGCACGGGGCCAGTGTCCAGCCAGACACATTCTGAGAAGCACTGCTCTGATAGGATTACACTTAGAATGTCAAAGTTCAGAACCATTTTAGAAGATAACAAGCTAGACCTATTTCTTTCAGGCAACAGGCAAATGACAAGGGAGCGGGGAAGAGCATTAAAGCTCAGAGCACGAAACACAGAAACAAAGGAGGGCAAGAAATGGATTAAACCCGATTCTCCCTGACAGGCTACTTACAAAACCATACCCAAAGGGGGAAAAACTGGGAGATGAAAAATTTAAAAATAAGCCAATATACAACATGTAAATGTTAGCCCATATAAAGAAGAAATAGAAATAGAATTACAGAGGAATTGAATTCCAAGAAGTGTTATTTAGTGGGGCAAACCGGGACATTTTTAATGGACACAAAACCCAATCCAGTGTGAGAAGATAACGGTGTTAAAGCTTTATATGCTGGCTTATGCCCCATAAAGCAAAATTTATTATAATTGCAAAGGACAGAAAAGCAATGGTAAGATTTTTCCAACAATATTGTCAGTCCAAGAGAAATTAAACACAAATAATATTAACAAAGAATATTGTAATTAATAAGGGGAAATTTACAGCCATGTTGTAAATTTTTTCTACCAATAAATAAATGTTCTTTCTTACTTTAAGTATCCATGAAAATTTAGAAAATATGCTCACCCCCTCAGATCTCATATCTTCCCCAAAGTAGGGCACAAAATATTTTTTAAAACCACGATACAATAAAGTCACATATTAGTAACATGTGCTCAAAAGAAAGCACCAAAATGACTCCGAAATTTCAAAATAACAAAAATGAAGGTCATTTGTCTAAAAACCTGTAGGATTAAGAAATAAATAAAAATATCCAGTGGTGGGCTACGTGGATAAGAATGAAAATGAGACTTCACCATTTAAAAATACACGTCACAGCCACTATGACAGATTATCAAAAAGAAAGGCACACTTTTAAAAAAGGAATGACAGAAAATACATACTCTAAAAACTCACCTCAGGTTTCATTTTTTGTTGTTTTTCTTTTTAAACAAAATTAGTCTTAAGGAGATCTGGAGAAGAGAAATTTTTTAAAAATGGCAGAAATTAATTAATTGGAAAAATAGGGAATTCATAAATGTAACCACGAGTTGGTTCCTTTCACAAAATCAGGAAAATAGGCAAACCTTTTCTAAATCTAATTTTTTAAAATACAAAATACAAAGAAATCAAATTAGAAATTTTAAGCTGTTAAAAAAGAGATACACTATCCTTTCTTAAAGATGAGTCTGCTCAGCAAAATTGTGCAGTAATAGACTTGACAATGTCAATAAAGAGAAATATTTCATGCAAATTTTTAAATAATAGGAAAATTTAAACAACAGGACCAATAACCAAAAATATTGTAGTTTTCAGTAATTATTCCTTAGAGTCTCTGGTTTCCAGTATCTTTTTAAGCAAATGCAATGATAACTTAACAGAAAAGTTGTTTTTGAGATGCTAACATAAACCTGATTTCAACATTTGGCTCGCGCAGCACAGAATGGCAACTGTCAGTCAGTCTCCTATTGGACAAGAACGCGAAGTCATACACCTATATACTAAATCTGAACCTACATATACACAGACACAGATATATAGAATTTATCCCAGGGGTGGAAAGATGTTACAAAACTTAAATAATGCTTTATATTAATATTTTAAAAAAGAAAAAGCTATATAACCATTTCAAAAGGTGTTGGAGATGCATTTAATACGTTTCAGTTCCCTTTCCAGCTATCAATCTTTGAAAACTAGGACTAAAAGGATTCTTGCCTCACCAGTTAAAAATAGTTATCTTAAAACAATGGCCATCATCACAGTTAGTGGTTGGCTTGAGGCGCTCACTGAGAGCAGGAGAAAATGCAAATTGTGGTTATGGCTATGAACATATTCATCTGTCCATCAAATATTCATTGCAGGCCTGCTAGCTTCCAGGTGTTGTTTTAGGTGCTGCAGACACTGAAGCATGGTGTCATGTTATGTGACAGTGATATTATTGCTCTGACTGTTGTTATAATTATATTAGCCATGGTTATGATCATTTATGTGCCTAAGCACCCAAGTACACATCAGAACAGAACTCACCAAAATATGTGGACAAAATCAATACCCAACAAAGTCTTCCTGGTTCCCCCAAATCCCGAGTTAGAAGATGTAGAAAAGGGATCCCATTCACTGTCGTAGCACGAACTATCCCACAAAATACCTCCAAAGAATATTGAAGAGAAAAGACAGCCACAGAGAGAGCTATAAAAGAACCTTTTGAAAGAGAGGCAAGAATAGAGAGCCCACATTTCTGAGTGGTAAGGCAGAATACTGTAAAAATGATATTTTTCCCTAAGTTAATTTCTACGTTTAGACAATTTTAATGAATAATCCCAATAGAGGTGTTTCCATTGCTGTTTGTTTGTTTGTTTGTTTATTTCTTTGTTTTAGAATTTGGGGATGAGGACTCTAACTTTATTGGGGGGGGCGGAAATGAATCGACAAAAGAAGCAAATAAACATTTTAAAAAGCGTATGGTGAAAAAGACTAAGTCCCCCAAATGTTAAGATATCCCTGCGTTCGGTGGGTGTTGACTGCATCCTGCTGTGAGACTGACACGTCAGGACCACGAGAGGAGACCCCCATCCAGTGTGTCAGACCACACGGGGCAGTGATACGTGCCATGAAGAAACGGATGCAGGATAAGGGGTGGGGGGGAGAGAGCGACCGAGGGTGTAGAGCAGAGCTATTTTGGATTGGGTGTGTGTGAGGATGACCTTGGAGCAGAGACCTCAGTGAAGGGCAAATGGAGCCAAATGGATGCCTGGGAGAGTTGAGTTCAGGTGGAGGGGACAGCGAATGATAAGGTTCCGGGGCTGCCTCGTGGGTTTGAAGAAGAGCAAGGCCATTAGAGTGATGGGGAGACCTGTAAGGACTGAGGTCTGGGGGTAGCCGGGGAGCCATGCATGTCACAGGGCCCTGGGGGTCCAGGGTGGGCATTGACCGAAATTCCCCAGGACAGTTCTGGTTTATACTTGTTGGGCCTTCGGAAGTAATAGCACCTCCTTCCATTCTCAAGTTCTGCTTCTTCTTCTTATAATCTGCTATAGCTCCATAAATAAAATGCATTCAATCTACTCATGAGAGGCAAAATATTAGAGCTCTTTGAAGAAATCACAGGGAAAAAATGTCATGACTTTGGGTTAAGCAAGGATCCCCTAATTAGAATATAAAAGTGGCACCCTTGATGAATTGAACTGCATTAAGAAGTTATGTTCCTCAAAAGTCTCCTTTAATGGGTCTGGAATAACTTGTGCCACAGAAAGCAAGGAAGTATTTAAATATTCATCCCCAACGTGGCATGTCCAAATTGGCATTAAGGACCTCCCACTGGCTAAATTTAGGACAATTCAATTCTCCAGAAGAATGATGACTAAAATGAATAATAATGCAATGGATGTAGAATACAAGAGTCCATGCTGTACTAAAAAAATAGAGATAAATGAATAAACAAAGGAAAGAAGGGAAGGCTCTTTTTTAAACAGAGAATACCAACTAACAAATGTAGAGGGTATAACAGAGTTAGGAAATCACCATTTTGCAACCACCATAGTTATAATTATCTCACGCAAGAATTGGGGTGAATGTTTACTGGGGAACTTGACATCTATCAACATGGTATCATCTCCCTGCAGATTACATATTAACTACATAGAAGGAAAAGGTACGTTTCCAGTGGAGAAATCAGGTAGACACCACCTTAGCTGAGTGATCAGAGTGATGTCACAGGCATTCTGCAGTGATGCATTGAGACGAACACAGCATCAATCGTGAAATATGCTGAGAAAAATAAATACACTGAGCTTAACCCTGAAGAAGCAACTAGAAATATCCATGTTAGGATACATTCTACCAAATGACTGGAGTATTCTTCAAAATTGTCGATACCATGAAAAACAAAGAAAGACTAAGAACTTATTCAGATTAGAAGACTGTAAAGATACGTGACACCTGAATGCAATGTGTGATCCTGGGTTAGGGGTATAATGCGATTACAGAGACATTATTGGAGCAATTGGCAAATTTTTAATATGGATCACATGTTAAATAATAGCAATACAAAAATACATAATTCCGCACATTTGATAATAACACTGTTTTGAAAGAAAATGTCCTTATGCTTAAGCCAGCCCTACTTAAATATTTAGAGATGAAGGGTTATGGTGTCTATGACTTACTCTCAAATGAGTCACACAAAAAAATTTTGATAGGTAAGTAGATTAGTAGATAGATAGATAGATAGATAGATAGATAGATAGACAGATGGATGGATGGAACAAATATGGCAAATTGTTAACAATTGATGAATCTAGATGAACAGATCTATGGGTATGCATTAGATAATTCTTGCAACTTTTCTGTAAATTAAAAGATTTTCAAAATAAAAAGTTACAAAAACAAATATATATTTTTTTAAATCCAAAGAAAGAAGACTCAATAGAAAAATGGACAAAAGTTATTGGATAAATGGCTGATAAATGTTTGACAGTGAGAATTCATGCCATTGGTCACTGGGGACAGAATTAATGGGAGAATAAATGAATAAGTAAATTGTAGTTTTGTCATGGAATATTACATAGCAATAAAAATGAACAAACAATGGCTAACCTTAACAATATGGATGAGATTCGCAAACCTAGCAGTGAATGAAAAAAAAAGACAAAAATCTATGAGTATAGAGTATATAGTATAAGAGTATGTAGTATATAGTCCATGATTCTATTTACATAAATTTCGGAGGCAGGCCACGCGTTTGTGGAGTTCAACACCAGGGACAGATGATCCAGCAATCCTTTCTGGGTTTATTTTCAAAGGAAATAAAAACAGGATGTCAAGGTGACCTCTGCACGCCCATGCTCATTGCAGCATTATTCACAATGGCTAAGATATGAAAACACCCTAAGTGTCCATCAGCGGATGAATGGATAAATAAAATGTGGTGTATGTATATACAGCGCAATATAATTCAGCCTTAAAAAAGAAGAAAGCCGTGTAATTTGTGACAACATGGATAAATCCGGAGGATACTATGCTAAGAGAAATAAGCCAGGCACAGAAAACAAACACTTCACGATCTCACTTATATGTGGAATCTTAAAATGTCTAACTCATAGAAGCAGAGATTAGAATGGTGGCTGCCAGGGGCTAAGGATGGAGAATATGGGAACATCTTGGTGAAAGGGTACAAAGTTTCAATTATGCAGGATAACTGAGTTCTGGAGATCTAATGTACAGCATGGTGATTACAGCTAATAATAGTGTATTATCATATATCTGAAATTTGCCGAGAGAGTAGATCTTAAATGTTCTCACATACACAGAGAGAGAACTATATAAGGTGATGGATATGTTAATTAGTTTGACCATGGTGATTATTTTATTTTATAGTGTATACATACATAAACACATCAAGTTGCACACCTAAATACGTATCATATTTATTTGTCAGTTGTACCTCAATAAAGCTGCAAAAAAAGAAATCAGGGGCCCAGGGGGCTTCTAGGGTGCCGACAAGGTTCTGAATCTTGTTCTTGGTGCTGGATACACCAGTGGGTTCCCATTGCTAAAACCCATCAAGCTATACACTTATTATTTATGCATTATCTACATGTTACACTTCAGTAAGAAGTCTATTGCTTTTTTTTATTGAAGAGATGCAAATAGAATAGTTCTGTATCGGAAGACAGAACTCTTCTGAGCAAACTTTCATTTCAAACGCAAAAGCAAAGGAGGGGAGACGCCTGCCAGCTTACTTCACTCTCACTCATTTCCTGCAGTGCTGACTGGATAATCCTTCTTATTAGCTCTGGCATTGCGAGGAGGTGAGTCACACTGATGAAAGCCGTGGAGTTTTGAGAGGCGCTCTGAGTAATTCCCACATGAAGAACAAGCTGGAATTATTCACCGACTGTTGAAGCAGTGCAAGTGTTTAAATTAGTAGCCAACAAAATAAAACAAAACCTAGTGAAACATGTGTTTGAACAGAAAATGTGTACTTCAGATGTGTGCTCCAGACAAAACAAGAGTGTCATCCCGCTGTTCCACACAGGCATTCTGTGGAGCATGCGCGTGAGGGTGCCAAGGCCACGGTCACTGTCACACAGACAGCACCAGGCTGCCTCACACAGACACCCAGGAATTTCGGCCTTGACATCCGTAATTGCAACACAGAGATTACAGTTTTTAAAAATGCCATTAATTTCCCATAGTTTGATTTTTACCCTTAGCATTGGTAGCTAATGACAGCAGAAAGTCGGTATTAATTTGTCACCAAAGCCTGGTCCTATTAACCTGAAAAGAAGACAAAGTGGAATTGAAGAATGTGCCCTCCCAAACCAAGGCCACCAGCCCAGCCTGGCTGTCGTGTTCTGGAGCTGGAGGACACAAGGCCTCAAAAATGTTGTCCAAGAATGTCTCCCCAAAGTCGTACCGAGCAGCAAGCAGCACGTGGAAGGGTCCCCCTGGTTTGGGGTCCACTCCGTGTTCAGACTCTTGATTGGACAGTATACCCAGACCCACTCTATCTAATCCCAACTAAATTCAGCAAAAGCCGGAGTATGCTTAAGAATGCCAACGTACAAATTGACAGTGAGGAACGCAGAAGGGACCTCAAACCATTGAATACATTTGTAGTTATCCTATCAACAGATTTATATGCAAAAGCAAAATGTGAACAGAAAGTTATTTTGTTAGCATGGAACCAAAACCAAACAAACTCACCAGACATTCTTTTTTTTTTAAATTTGCAGTTTCAATGTTTATTTCTGATACCAAAACTTGACAGCATACAGGGCAAAAAAAGCAATAGACAAAGAACAGCAAATAAATGTATCTTGCATGCCACTTTCAGTCAATAGGATGTGGCTCTCTAGGTAGCTGTGTTTAGAAGGAATCTGAGGTTTCAGCCTCACTCAGGGGAAAGATGTTTGCAACTGATTAGCAATAGCTAACATCTCACTCAACCCAGAAGAAACCAAGGCACCAAAGTCAGCAGCAAAGTTGGCAGTGGCTGTGCCACCAGGGCCAATAATGGGGCCGGCGAAGGTCTGAGGAAATCTGGAGCAGGCATTCTGGTGGTATCTGGCCAAGAAAGTAAATGGGATTCTGGACAAACAATCTCCAAAATCTCCTTCCTAATCCCAGGTCAGCAGCTCAAACTCAGTGTTATCCCAGCTCCAGGGCCCAGATACGGCCTCATGTCCAATCCCCATGTGGGTTCTTGCCTCAACCAGGGGCCTCAGCCTCAGCTGCAGCAGCATCCAGAGCATCCAAGGCCTTGTCTGCGGCCTCCATGAACTGTGCCGTCCAGTCGCGAGTCAGCAGACGTTCTTAATGGCTGGGTTTGGACCTTGGTTATATCTTTTTCTGTTTGCATGACATTGAGTAAACCATTTGGTCTACATGAACCGCAGGTTCCTGGCCCATAAAATGTGGGTGTCAGTGCCTCTTCCAGGATGGTTGGGAAGATTACAGAGAGGACGTAAGTGAAAATGCTGCAAAAAACATAACGTGAGATCATGCTCCGTCAGGTCTGCCCCCGGCCACTTGGCAGGTCCTGAAGCTGTCACCTGGAGCCTGAGTCATACAGAGGTCCTAATCTGTCCTGCACTGCGCTGGGCAATACCTGTCCCAAAGGCTGGTGTCACCTGAGTCAGTGTTGCTCCTACGAGCACGATTCCCTCAGGGTGTCACACTCCCCCAGGCACACACAGGCCATGAAGTTCTGCCTTCCAGCATCTTCTATGCTGTTCGGGTTGATGTCACAAGCTTCCCACATGGTTCTTGAATTTACTCCCCAGTTTCTTTGTTACGTTGGTTTCGCTCCTTCACATTCCACTTGGCTGGATCCTGAAGACTTTTCTCTTGCTCATCTGTTCCCTCTTCCTAGGGTCCCACTGGCTTTCTCTCCTTTACCCCAAGCCAGTGTCTGAACTTCTGCCCAGGGTTGGAACTCTCTGGAAACAGATCCAATAATTTCCGCAGTGTGACTTGAAGTGCCCTGGAGGTCAAGTTGAACTGCACTCAAGCACAGGTTTGCTATGTGTTGGGTAACTGTGACCTTAATTCTCAGGCATGACCCACCAAGCACGCACAAGAGTTGTTTATTCGCTGCTGAGTCTGTGGGTTGGCTGGGGGTCAGCCAGTCTAGGCTCAGCGTGTCTGGAGGTGGCTCTGGGCCACATGTCTCCCACCTTCCTCGCAGGAGCAGCAGGCCGCCTTGGTCATACATCTCTGGCTGATGACAGAAGCACAGAGATGCTGGCAGAAACACCTAGGCACATTTCTGCCTGCTCCATCCAGTCTGCTAACATCCCATTGGCCAAAGCAAATCACATGTTCAAGCCCAGCAGAAAGGCATGGGAGGTGGCCATGGCAAGGAGCGTGGATTCTGGGAACGACACCGCATTTCAGTTTATTCTTATCTTCCTCAGAGGCTGGTTCAGACATTCTCCTGTCTGCCATGTCGACCACTAGTTTCCCACAAAGGTTCCTGCCATCCCTGACAAAGATTGTTTGCTTGAACAAACTTTAGACAGTCTCCTGTCCCTTCTCCCAGGCCCACCTGTGTGCTCCCTTGTAAAATCTAGTTTTAGCAAGAACCCTGCTATGTTGGTTTAAGCAGAACCCCGACCCTTGACATCTGACGAGGCTCCTCACCCCCCCCCAACCCCTGGTGTGACCCATCACGTGGCCTGTCTCCAGCAAGAATCTTGTTAGGTCAGTTTAGCCAGAACCCCCCTGACCCCTGATGTCCCTCTTAGTAATTTTCCATTTACTGACCCCAACCCAGCTCCTTGGCTGTGAATTCCCACTTGTCCTTGCTGTTTTCGGAGACAAGCCCCATCTCTCTCCCCCACTGTAAAACCCCCTATCGTGGTGGCCCTGGATAAATTCTGCTTTGCCATCTTTATCAGGTATCATTGGATATTCTTTTTCTTTACCACTTCTACTTACACTCAGAAGAGATTTCCATGGCCCCCCAAATAAGTGAGTTCTCCCTATTTCCTTCTCTCATAATGCTCTTATGTTGTCTTTCCTACTTAATACGTATTTCTGGGAGTAAAAAGAAGTGAATCCTGGAATCATAAATACTGAGAGCCTGCAAGGACCGGAGGGTTCTCTGGTCCACCTTTCTTGTTTTCGGGATGTAGAATCTGTATAAACTTCCTTTATGATCAAATGCATGCGTATTTTCATAAGAGTTTTTGACACGGTTGAAAAGAACATGCATTCTTCGTTTTTCTGGTGTTGAGTCCTACATGTATCTGACAGTTCCGCTCACGAATACTACGGTGGAAGGCTTGGGTATCTCTGCCTACTGTTACTATTGTTTTTAGTTTTGCCTGCTTAATCTATTGTTTTGAGAGAAAGGTGTGTTGAACTCTCCAAAACTGTTGATTTGCCTGTTTCTCTGCCGTTTCATCACTTGTTGCGTTTCAGATTTTTAGGTTGTATTGCTTGGTACACATATGTTTCTGAGAGATACGTCTCTTTATTCTACTGCGGCATTTACAGATATACAAATATAAAACATCCCTCTTTGCTCCTTAACGATAGTTTTGGCTCTAATTCTATTTCATTGGATACTGACATTTCTACCTTTGCTTTCTCCTGGTTTGTATATAACTGGTTTATCTTTTCCTACCCTTCCATTATCAAGCTCTGTGTATTCTTTTCTTCTGAGTGTCTGTTGGAGACAATATATTGTTGCAAAGGCTGAAGCCAGGCCTATGTGTGTGGACCCGATTTATTTATGTGGGGTCGGGGCTGACTTTAGAGTGGAGAGTTCTGAGCACCAGAGGCCATGGGTGTCACTCCTACTGCCACCACAACTTAGTCTACTCCTCAGGTCAGGGAAAAGCGACCCCAGAAAAAGTAGTCCCTTGGGTTGAAATCCATCAGTACTGGCGGCTTGGTGGTGGAGATGGAGACGTGACTGTCTGAGAGGGGCCGGACAGTCTCTGTACACCTGTTCTCATCAGCCCCCACCCAGCAGGCTTTTCTTTGCCCTGATGGTACCTTATAGCTATTTAGAGCCTGCCCTTTTTTGCACATCTTTTGAAACCTAACCCTCATCTCTTACCTTGTAGTTATAAGGCTTTAAGCCTTCAGAGTTCTCTGACCCTGAGACTCTCTGCTCTCACTTAGACATATAAACCTCATTTCCAATGCCCCTCTCCCCCTGGACTCCCCTGCCCTCGTCACCTTCTGAGAAGCGACTCCACAGAAACCTGCCTGGGGGACTTTGCTCACATGCAAGCCTGTCAAAGCATTACAGGATAAAGCTTGTGTGTGCTACTGCCACCTTGTGGCCCTATCTTTTTCCCAGCTCCGCTAGAAACCCCTCCAACACCTACACTGGTGGGCACTTGGAACTAACGGTCCAGGCAGTAGCTGCCAATTTCCGCAGTAACGTGGCAGGTAGTGACTGTCAGGGCAACGTCAGCAGAATTTAAGAAACTGTCCTCTACACTGTCCGCTTACTGCTGCCCCTGATCGTCTTCTACCCCAGCTCAGACTAACCCCCCAAGCCCCAGACAAGAGTTCGAGGCCGCATCCATCTCCCAGGGCTTTCTCTGGCTTTCATTGATGGTGGTGGGAACATGGTTGGTTTCTTTACTTGTTCTTTCATTTTTGCAAGTTAAATAATTTTTTTCTCTATTATCAAAGTAGAGCTTGGGTATTTTTTTTTTAAGTTTGGAAACTAAAAAAAGTCAAAGAAGGAAAGAAATTCCAAGTATTTTCACTATCAAAGACAAGCACAGTTAACAGGTGCATTTCCTTCAAATATTTTCTGTATTCACTTTTTTTGTCTTGTTGTTCTTAATACCATGTGGGACATTCAAAGTTATGCATAATGACATGTAAGTCTATTTCCCCCTGTTTATAAAAGAATTGCATGCTCATCACAGCAAAGCTGCTTCTTGGGGGCTTATTGACTGTTGTCATCTCAAACATATCCAAAGATTCAGGCCCGTGATTACAAGCTTTGAAGATGCAGAAAATCAACTGTCTAGTTTTGGGCACTGAAACTGGCTGTTACGTTGTTCCGTGCATCTGTGCTTTCTGTGGGGGGAGAAGAAAAATCTTTCTGTTTAGCTGTTCTCACATCACAACCACATGGAACTTGGTCTTTACTAGCAAGTGCCAGGACAGGATGGCATGGTTATTATTTTAAGTAGATATCAAGACTGGCAAGAGATTGCCTCTGAGCTGAGAGGCTGTGCCGGTTTCCTTTACCAAGCCCCAGAGGCATCCCCACTACGCACTGCATCTCGCCACGTGTAACATCCTGGACAAAACCCTGAGATGAAAGACACAAGAAGAACCAAAGTTAACGTTTCCACCAGCCAGGGAGAATGAGGGTTCGGTCAGCAGCTGGGTAAAATTACAGAACACTGTCATCTGTCCAGAGGGAGTCGTTCCCACAAAGAAAAGATAAGCCACCTAGAATTCTGTGAGACCCTGGGGTGCCTACACCTTTCAGTGACGTGCTGGACGGCTGGTACAGGCTGATGAGGTCCGATCGTGATCAAATCTTCCTAACTCCGTATTCGGTGGACTCATGTCGGTAGCTCGAAATTGGCTACAGTGGTAGTATTTACACCACAGAAATTGGCAAATGCTATAAATCAGGGTTTTTCCCACACACACTCTACAAAGCTGACTGGGAGAGGGCTGGAGGGGTGGAGTCCACTGACTTCCTCAGCAGCAGCTCCCATGCAGTCAAGTGTTGCCAAACTACCTTGTTGGTAGAGAAAATGTCATTTTCTTCCTTCTTTGCTGTATCTCGCTGATCTTTTTTTTTTAGATAAATTCACATAGTAGATATTCTTGGTACTTGCCTTGTACCAATCACTGTTCTCAGTACCTGGGATACAGCAGAGGACCAGACAGGGTCCCTGCCTACACACAGTTTATGTCCTGGCGGAGTGGAGGGTGGGGGGAGGGAGGAGGAATTGTCCATAAACACACAGATAAATGAGTAGGAAAACAAAAGGCAGTACTAGTGCTCTGCTAAGAATAAAACCAAGTGAGGTAACAGAGATGGGGGAAGGCAGCCTGGCTCAAAACGGGGGCTGTGGAGGTGCAAAGATGGTCACAGGTTTCGTGTAAGAATCTACAACACCTGTCACTACTATAATCAGAACTATTGTAATAGGAAAATGAGCTTTGAAAAATGTTTACAGTAGAAGAAGAGTAAAAGGCCCTTACGTGAGCTCCTGAAGAAATCATGGAGAATTTCTAAACCTACCAGAAATATTCCTGGAAACACAAGGGGAAAAGGAGATATTTTTAGAAAGGTCACATCAGGAGCTTATTATCCAGACTACTAGTGTGTGGGTCGGAAATGATTTAAGCACCTGCCTGATCACCTGGGTCATGCTCCATGTTGCTGTCACGTCAGCAGTGGACCAGCCCCTCTGAGAAAGCATCTTGGACCTCTCTGACAAGGTCACCCTCCCCGACACAGACATCTGTGGTATTGCACATCTCTCCTTAGCAGTTGATTTCACATTTATTTTCAAGTAAGCTGATTGATGCCTTTCTGCAAACCGGTGAGTGCGGGACATGTGTTTGTACTCAACTGTACATCCCAGTACCTGTCAAGGAACCTGCCATAAAGTAGGGAATCCAAAAAGATTTCTTAATAACAAGATGGATTGTAGAAATACTGAATCCACATTCATAAATTTCCTGCCAAGCAGACTCTTAAATACAACTTTAAAAATGACCAGGTTTTTAAAAATAAGCATTAACTTATTCATTCAATAAATATTTACTGAGCACCTACTGTGTGCTGGGGAGAATGCTAGGTGCTGGGCATACTACTAAGACTGACACGGCATACATAATTGTTTCCCATTGTATGAAATGTTATTTTCAGTGATATCTCCAGTGTCAGTTAATAACCGACAAAGACTCTGGCCTTAAACAAACGTTAGTCAGGCTCTTCTGAGTCCTGTTTTTGAGTCAGCCTCGCCCTTGGGCTCTGGCCTTGGCTCATGTAAGCCAGTGTTAGCAAGACTCCTCCTGGATCAGTCTAGCAAAAATTCCCTACCCTTGGTGTAATGTAATAAGCAATATACATTTTGTGTCTCTCCCAGTTTCCCGGCACATAGTTCCTAAAACACTTGGAATCTCCAAATTGATAAATGTCTTTTCTATGCTCATGAGATGACTGGGGTTGGGTGTGCCTGGATAGTCTCAGGATGAGCCTTGGTTGTGAGGAAACCAACCATGTGATTAGAGGGCTGGAGCTTTCAGCTCTCCCCACCCCCAAGGGAAGAGAGGGGCTGGAGGTTGAGTTAACCAGGAATGGCCAACGATGTCATCAGCCATGCCTAACTAATGAAGCCTCTATAAAAATCCTTACATGATGGGTTGGGAGAGCTTCCGGGTGGGAGAACACTTTGGAGGGGCTGGGAGGCTGGCACACTGAGAGGGCATGGAAGCACTTTCCCCATACCTAGCCCTGTGCATCTCTTCCGTTTGTCTATTTCTAGGTGGTATCCTTTATAATAAATGGGTAATAGTACATAAAGCACTTTCCTGAGTTTTGTGAGCCATTCCTGCAAGTTATCAAACCCAAGGAGGGAATCACGGGAAATCCTGATTTTTAGCCATTTGGTCAAAAGAACAGGAGACACCATGGACTTTTGACTGGCATCTGATGTGGTGAGAGCGTTTAACCTGTGGGGGTCTGCACTAACGCCAGGCAGTTCGTGCCAGAATTGCATTGTGGGCACCCAGTTATAATTATAGGAGAATTGGAGAATTAGTTGTGGTGGGGGGGAAATAACAACCCAGACGTTTGGTGAGAGAAGTGTGGTCAGTAGAGTAAATGAAAGTGTTTTTCCCTTCACTCCCTGAATATTTGTCAAATTCCTCACCCCCGGCCCTGGTATCTTATCACCCTGTCTTGTCTCCTACAAAAATGTTGTCAGGCTGGTTTGGGCCCGAATCCCCCTTACCTCTGGTGATTCCTTTTAATAATTTGTCAACCATTGATTCCACCCTCCTCCTTGTCTCCTGAATAAAGTCTGCCCACTGTTCTTTTAACGAGTGTCATGAGTGGTATCTTCTTTAACAGAAGCGGCCCAGCCATCTACAATTAGAGTCCACTTAAAGAGCTCACTGGGATGCCTTTGCCCAACTGATTATGAGTTTTCTGTATATAACAACGGATCTCTTTTCCCCCATCTCTGGAAAAGCAAGCCATTTCATGAAAGCCGCTGCAATTTATGTGAAACAGAAACCCTTGCTTAGTTACTGTAATTGCTAATTTGAGTCAACCCTTCATTATAACTCTTTCCCCCTACATGACCGTCAGGAAATACCTATGATCTTTGCTTCACTGTAATGGTGAAGTTATAGATAAGTCTCACTGGGACCGTTTTGAAACTGCGATCTGTAGTCCAGTGAAAAGCAATTGAAAAAGATTCCTATTTCTTTGTAAGAAACGTATGTCTGAAATTTACATCCTGCCACTGATGTCCTTGGTCAGTTGACAAACTTCATATGAGCTTAAAACCAAAGCACTCCGTTTGTCAAGAGTTTGAAGAAAAGAATGACTTTCCTCGCAGCAGCTAAAAGAAAAACGGTGCAAGAGTTTCCATATCTAGTAGCTCTTGACGTAAGTTAGGCATGAGGGAGAAAAGGGTGCCTACATCTGTGTTCTGAGTAACACAGCAAAGCGGACTGTGCAGCTTGGAACAGTATCCGCAGCCATTCTTATTACCAGTGAGTGAATAGCTTTGATAAAATGCCTTCCTATTGCTTGTATCTCTTTCTCAATGGATGTCCCTCACTCCCTTTCTTCTGCCACCAACCTCCCCCTCTCTCACACATTGCATCACTGAACATACATATACGCACAGAGAAACATATCACAGCTTCAAGTGGCAAGGAATCCATCCCTTAAGCATCTCAGCAACACTTTCCACCCTCGTTTCCTGTTTATTTCATGCATTTTGCTGGAGCAAAAAGACTCACAGAAATAAAGAACATAGGATAAAATTTGCTTCCAGCGCTCCCTTCCCAACGCTAAAACGACCACTAGAATGTGTGAGAAACCTCGGTTCTGGTTGGGAATCAAGAGTAAGTGCCTCCATGTGGGGGGCAGCAGAGGGCTGTGCAGGGCACGGAGCTGCTCTTCACATTGTAGCAAGTATCAGTTTCCTACAGCTGCTGTAACAAACACCCATGAACTGGGCACCTTAGAAATCAGGCGAACATCTTCTCTCCCAGGTGCGGGGGCTCTGAGGGCGCATCTGTTCCAGGCTTCTCTCCTAGCTTCTGGTGGCTGCCGGCAATCCTTGGCTTGTGGCTACATCATCCCCATGTCTGCCTCCATCTTCACACACTCTTATCCCTGTGGGTCTGTCTCCAAAATTTCCTTCTTATAAGGACACCAGTCATTGGAATGGGATCCACCCTAATCCAGCATAACCTCATTTAACTCGGTTATGTCTCCCTATTTCCAAATATGGTCACATTCATAGGTTCTGGGTAGACATGAATTTGGGCGGGATGGGGGAGGGGCATGTCATTAGACAATGCAGTACATAGCACATTGAAGGAGGGCTTGAGAGGAAATAGTCATGGCTGCCTCTCAAGCATTCATCCCACGATTGAGTAGGAGCCATCTGGTTTGGTGGGACCATTCCCGTACCCAGTGTGTTATGACAATCAATGCAGCCCCATTCTCCTCGCCACAGTGATTGGTTCAGGAATCATGAGACACATTCCTGTATTCCTAGAAAGTTTTAAGGGTGGATGAATGACCCAAGTCGGGAAGCCAGTATTTGTATCCCCTGGTTGAGAAAACAGTAGCTTTTTCCTCCCCATGGCAGTTTTTGGTTTTGTTTTGGTTTGGTTTTTCAATAACAATTTTTAATTTTAAAAAATACCCATTTATTAAAGAAAATAGAGAAAAGTACCAGAATTATAAAATTACTCTTAATTTTGCCAAAGAGAGTAATCAACATAAAATATATTCTCCTAATCTTTCATCTACATACTGTTTTTTGGGGTTTTTTTGGCTTTATTGAGATATAACTGACATATAACATTGTGTAAGTTGAAGGGGTATTTAGTATAGGTCATTTTGTTTCAAATATTTGTGTAAGGACAAATATATGTAAGTTATTGCAGAGAAAATGTTCTGAAGTAATACATATGTATCAATCTCTGGAGAAAGGAGCTAAAATGAGAGTCACGGTGAAATGGACTTTCATATTTGGCTCTTTAAATTTTATGATAATGTAGTAATGTGCTACCTAGTTAATTTTTAAAATAGTTTCAGAAAAGCAAGAAAGATATGAGCATAATTGGATAAATACATTATAAGCATATGTAATATTTGGCTAATATTCACATGGCCATTCCCAAAGGGCTATTTCAAATGCCCCATCTCCCTGACATCTTTTTGACACATTCAACCAAATCTATTCTCTTTCTCTTTTTCACATCCCACAGTGTACACTTTCCCCAAGACCCTGGTCATATGCTACCTTAGTTGCTCTGAAGACTGTGTCTCCCTACTAACCTGTCAGTTTCTTGAGGGTAAGACTGTTTCTTCCCTGACTTATTCGTTGTATACTATCCCTCATACCCAAACTAAGTGCCTTCCACATAAAAGATTTTACTTAAGTATACATTGAATTGGATTTTGAAACAATTCTTTATGGAATCCACTAATCATTATTGATTCTCTCCTATTAACGAATGTTCTTTTCTTCCCAGGATCATAACCAACACCATTTTCCGGGGCAAGTTGGTGGGCTCTGGTTGATGAGCTCAGTGAGTCAGAACTCTGTTAAGAAACCATGGTCGTCATTAACACTGGTCCTTGTTCCACGGGCACAAGTGGCACCTCTAACCCAGCCAGCTGTTGCCAAAAGGCCAGTTGTATGTAATAACGTATAGCAAATGGCAAAGCTAGAGAGATTATTCTAAAACTGTCACCTTGCTCTGGTAAAGAGAGATATTTATATATATGCACACTCTAGTAGGGGTATTTCTACTCTCGCCTGCCTTTCTTGTGTGACTATAAACTTCATTCGTCTTTGTATCTGCTTCAGCGCCCAGCATTACTTAGTGTATATGTTCAAGAAGTGATAATGGAATTGAATTTTACTAAGAACAAGGATTTTGCTAGTGGTGTATCATTGCAGTACATGAGGGTCAATGGAAACGCAGCCAGCCAGCTGACACTCTCATGTGCTTTCTACATTCCAGGAACTATTGCTGGCTTTTGAATCTTTTCTGTCTTTCATCTGACAACAGCCTGGCAAATTATTCCATCCTGTGTCATAAAAAACAAAAATGAGGCAAACATAGTATAAATTCAAGGACACTTAACAGAATCAATGTTGAAGTCACATTTAAACTAATTGAGAATCTAAGCCTATAAAAGTTATTGCTACATAAAAACACTCAGTTTTCCAAATCCAGCTAATTTTAGCTTATAACAGTGTGTTTCTACTGTCAATGACACAAAATGTCACAGTGGAGTCAATAGTATGTGCGAGTCTTCAAAACAATCAACTGCAGATGAGGTCACTGGGTTTGAATTGTGCTATAATTCACTTTGGATTTGCTTAACTGCTGCCTGAAATTATCAGCCTATAAAATGGAGGAGGCCTATATCAGTAAGATAACAAAGGCAGAGTCAAGGAGAAGCAGGACTATCTTTAAGACCATCTTAATAGGTGGTCATGGATTATGGATGGCTTCCTTTGTAGGACCTAGCAAAACCAAACAGGAAAAGACGAGGTCTATGCTGATTTTACATTGGTTCTACCTTAGGAATGTGATATGATCCGTGTACCGGGAAGTTTATGAAATCTAAGTTGGCCTCCAGATCCAGATAGCCAACAACCCACTCCATATTTCCTCCAATTCCCAAAGGCATCTTAGCTGTAAAATCAAATACAGCATGTTTGCTGGAAAATCTGTTATGGTGGGCAGAATACTGGCTTTCCAAATGTGCCCACATCCTGGAGCCTGTGAATTTCACTCACATTGCAAAACAGACTTTGCAGATGTGATTAAGGATCTTGAGATGGGAGATTAGCCTGGGCTATCGGGTGGAATGGACATAATCAAAGGGTCCTTAAAAGAGGGAGGCAGGAGGGTCAGAATCAGAGAAGGGGGTGTGATGACAGAAGCAGAGGTTACAGTGATGTAGAGCCATGAGCCAAGGGACGTGGCAGCCTCTAGAAAATGGATCTCTTCTAGCGCCTCCAGAAGGAACACAGTCCTGTTTTAGACTTCTGATATTTAGAACTGCAAGAGCATAAGTTTGTGTTGCTTTAAGCCACTAAGTTGGTGGTAATTTGTTACAGCAGCCGTAGAAAACTAATACACCGGTCATAGTCATTATATGACTCAGAAAAGCTGCAGGAAATAGATGACTCGTTCAAGAAGGGCAATTGAGCACAGTTTAATAAAGGAGCCATCTTCAAGATGTTTGCATAGTTGAAGAAAACCCACAAGGGAAGGTGATATGTCCCTGTGTGGGCAATATCAAGAAGCCATTACTTTGCTGGACTGAAGGGGGAAAGGGGAAGGCCAGGCACCCAGAGAGAGTGGCAGGAAAGGGCCCACAGCCAGTGTCAGCCTGCAGCCTAGAACGGAGGGCGCCGGGGAATAAACACCCTCACTGCTCCCTGCTCCTACCCTCTGATCTCTGCTGGTGCTGCCCAAGGGCCAAGCCCAACCAGAAGCCACAGGACCAGGCTGCCCCGTTGAAATGTCCATAGGGATCGGTTCTACGGGGCACACAATGGAAGGGGAAAGCATGGAGAGGATATCCAGCCTTCTCCTACTTTCTGGATATTGGGAAATGGCTCCACCATCACACAGACTGGAGTCACCCTGATTCTCTCTTCCTCTCCAGGCAGATTCAACTCTCTCATGCAGGGTCAAGACTCTCGTGATTTCTCATTTCTTATACCTCCCCGTCTGCATCCCCTGCGCTCCCCATCAGAGCTAACCCCAGTACGAACAGACCATTCTCATTCTCCTCTCGCGTTTCTATCACCCCCACATGATCCCTAAACAATATAGAGCACTGTTTTGCATACTTTAAGCTTTATAAAAAGTGATACGATAATAAAAGTAATATCTTGACACCTGGATATACTACTCAGAAAGAGAATATACTAAACAGAAAGAGAGTAAGTTAAGTTTCGGCTCTAAAAATTTCCAGTTTATCTCACTTTGCACCACTCAGTGGCATGTCTAAGATTTTGCTTTTTCACTAAAGATGCACTGTAATGCTTCACTCGAGAAAACTCATATTTACCCCCACTGCTTGGAAAGTTTATGGGGTGCTGAATTTGAGATATGAACACACTCTACAGCAGGAAATTAACTAGTTATGTTGCCAGAATTCAGAGACTTTGAACAATATAACTGAGGCAAGAAAAATAATTCTATAAGGAAAATAAGCTGAATTTATAGGCCTCTGTCCTTACTTTGCTCAAGAACACAGTAGTTTAAAATGATATATGTTTCCCCTGATTATAAAATAACAATATGTTGTAGGAATTTCAGAAAATATATCCAAGTATTAAAGTAAAAAACACTCTCCAACAAACAGCACTATATAATTTCTTCCAAAATTTTTCATGAATACATTTGGTTGAGATAAGGGGCTCATCTGTCTGTTACAACTGTATTTCATTCAGCTCTTTTCATATGACATTGTTATAAATATGTTCCCATGTCATTAAAAACTTTGCATAATTTTAAGTCAATGAGGATAAGGCAAAATGGCTTCATAAATGAAGTTGGTACATTAACCAGTTGGAAAAGAAAAGAAAATTCTACCCCTGTAATTCACTCCTTGCTCCAAAATAAATTCTAGATTATAAAAAAAATAAATATTAAAAAATAAAAATATAAAAGCACTGGGATATAGCTTTAGATGAATATTTATAATTTTTAAGGGGGGGGGAAGTATTTTCTAAGCCTGTCATTAGACCATAAAACCTTTAAATAAAGAATAAAATGTGACTATATAAACATTAGCTTCTTGTGAAAAGAAAATCATGAGCAAAGTTGAAAGAAAAATGACAAAGAGGGGTAAAATGTTTGCAACCTGTCTGGCAGATGCTGGGTTAATATGCAAAGGATACTTATAATCAAAATTAGTTAAATGACTTAAGGAGTCAGTTCACAAAAGGATAATTACAAAACTTCAATATGAAAGAGTTCAACGTCATCAATAATCAAAGAATGGCAACTAAAGAGATGCAAATACTTTCTACCAAATTGGTTGGTAATAATTGATTAAATCTAGTGTTGATAAGAGTGTTGGAAAATTGACAAGCTCATTGATCAACGCTCACATTTTATTGGCTAAAGTGAGTCACATGCCATCTAACTTTAAGTGGGCAGGGAAGTTTAATCCTACTTGGTCCAAAATGAGAGAAGCTCATCAAATTTATCAACAGCCCTAATGAGGACCATATGGAGTGTTAGGATAGTTACAGGACTTGTGTTTTCACATTTGTTCTTGTTAGTACTGTTGTTTTATTCTTACAATTAATATATATCTTTTAAAAGCTAGTAAAATAGCTTTATCAGCATAATTTTAAATGCTTTTAATAATACTATATTGTGTGGCTGAATCATAATTAGTAACTCACTACCTCACCCTGGACATTTGCATTTTTCTAAAGGTTTTGCTGTTACACATAACCACATAACACTACAATAAATACTTTATTGCAAAATGGCTTTCCTTGCATTTCATTAAGGCAGCTTGTCATCTGCAAAATTAGTGGATCAAAAGTCACGAACATTATCTCACTCTCCGTGTTTTTTTTATCTTTCATACAACAAAATATAAACTTCATGAAATAAAATGACAGACAACAAGGAGAAAAAACTGATATCTGGCGAAATGTATCACATTGCCTGGCAATTTATTTATTGATATTCTTATTTCGCCGAACAGTGTAGGCTTATGAATTTAATGGGCAATATTATGAGAACTGGGGAGGGACAAATAAGACAGTTAACTGGCCTCCACCTTAACTAAGAAATCAGAGCATTCCAGCAGAATCAGGTCCCCTGAGGTCCTATTTCCATGCCACCATTTCTTAAGTAATACCTAACTACGGGCTATTTACTTAACCTCTGGAGCCTCAATTTATTGACTACAAAAAGAAATTAAAATGCCCACTCTTCAGTGATATAAACTAAATATTTTGGAGAAAGCTATTAACACGTACTAAGGACCTGCTGTATAACTGTCTGACAGGAATTGTTGATACTTTAGTAATACTGGCTGAAGAAACTGTTGCCAAAGATGGAGAGGAAAAGGGACCATGAGCTCTGCTGGACAAAAGAAGACAATCAATACATTGATTAAAGCCCATGACTGTGGGCTCTTCAAAGCAACTTTCCTCCTCTTCCCCACTCCCCTCCCAAGCCCAGAGGAGTGAACCTGGACTGGAGAAAGGATATTGAAAGGGACAAACATGGTGGGTATGAGACCTGCAGGTGTCCAAACTCATCCTTGAGCAAGGAGCAAACGTCACTTTTTCTAACTCAGTGGTTTTCAACTGGGGTTACTTTACCTCCCAGAAGACAGTTTTGGTCACCAGTGCATGGGGTGGGGGTGATGCTTATATTGGGCACTATACTGGGTTGAGGTCAGGGACACGGCTAAACACCCTACAGTGCAGCCCCACCAGAAAGAGCTACCTGGTCCAAATTGTCACTAGTGTCAAGGCTGAGAGACCCTGCTCTAAATCGATGTATTCTAACATTTAATTCTACTTTTCTCTATCTAGTAATGTCTCTTTTATCTTCAAATTTTTTATACACTGTCATGCAGGGTCTCATGCGGGGTCTCTGGTCCCGCTCCCCGCACAAGAACGCAGGCTATGGTGAGGCCAAAAACGAACATCCATGGAGCCATAGATAGGGGAGTCATACCACTATAGTCTCGCTGGCGGCTGGGTTGGAGACACAGGAAGCAGGAGCCACATTATCCACAACCTGCCATCCACTTCTCTGCCTCTAACCCTACTTGCTAACTGCAATCCACACTTGCTAGCTTAGCCACGGCAGTTATATCAGTGGCTAAGGGCTAACTGGTAATAGCTGATGGCCAACCAGTCACAGCTGATGACCATCTACTACCTGAGCCAGCACCTTTCCAGGTGAGGCTGAGAGTCTGGAAACTGCTCTCTGGGACTCTGTCTCCACATTCACCCATACCAATAATTTTACAATTGTGATTAGATGTCAAGTTTGACTGTATTATTTCTAATTGGTTATAGCACTGAAGGTCTTGATTGGCACTGAATTCGTTTTTTAATTTTGGGTTTTAAACAAAAACCAAGTGAAAAAAATTGTATATTAAATGATGCTTTGGTTCATGAAAGGAACTAACTTGCCTTACCACCTATTCAGGAAATAATATTTATGCAAATCCTATTTGTCAAAAACCATAGGATTTAGACAAATCTATCCCCAGATGAAAACTCTGTGTTTTCAATGCTTTTATCACTTGTCAAAAAAGAGAAAACTATTAATAAACTAAGGATTTATCTTAAGATAAAGAGAGAGGGAGCAAAATCCTGAGGGAAAAAATGATGAAGTCAAAACCAGAAATTCATGAATTACAAAAAACAATAAAAGTGTTTAATAAATCCCAAAATTAATGATTTGTGAAGGCCATGACAATTTGCCTGTTTCCCAAACTTAGGTGATCCTAAGATAACTTCCAGTACTTGATAAAATAAAATTTCCAGGTCCCCCTACCTCCCCAAATTCAAACCAGAGCACTTGAGGTGAGGTCAGGAAATCTGTTCTTAGCAAGCACTCCAGGAGATTTTCATAAACTTCAGGAAACCCTGAAAGCAGCCAATCTTTAACTAGGCTAATCAAGAAAAAAGGAGAGAAGGCCCAAATATAAACATTATGAATATTAGAGGATTCAGAACCACAGTTATGGGAAAGACTTTAAAAGATGAAGGAATAAAATGCCATCTATTACAAGAGAACCCTTCCATTGTGGCTCTGATTTTTGTTGCTATTTCCATTCTGGTGGTAGATAACAACGAACCTCCTGGATTTGTCCCCATGTCACTTATCTATCTCTGCATGTCTCTCACTCACTTATTTATCGAGTTAACTTTGCTCTTCTCATTAATCTCTGCAGACTTTTGCTCTGAGAATTTCTGAGATCTCGACCTTGCTGCTTCCGCTGACGTTTGTTTCCTTTTAATCCAGTAGTTGTACTTTTCATCAGAAAACATTCCTTCCTGCTCTCATAGCATTCTCTATTCACAGATCCAACGTCCACTGAGGATTCAAACTGGGGGATCACCAAAGCTCTTTTTCTGGTTCAATAAGCCTTTTTCATGCCCAGGAGTTAAGGGTCATGACGAGGAGGGTGTTTGCTCTGGGCCCCTAGATTGCTCCTTTTGGGGACCATCATCTCTTTGCAAATGCCCACTTGCTTTTCTCATGTTGCTTCTGCTGCAGAGGGCTTCTGACTATATGTGGGGACAGTGGTAGTGGAGCTGGCCTCTGGAAGAGATGGGGGGACGTTGTGCAGGACCTTGCTGGAGGTACCTGAGCCCAGATAACAGGGAAATGAGTAACAGTGTTTTTCACTTAGGTAGCTCAGAGGTCAGAGGTCAGTTTCTCTAGGAAGATCTTCATAGCTGTGCCCAAGAGTTTCTTGGCTGAAGAAGATTGGGTCACTGGCCATGGAGCCTCTTGTTAGCAGCTGGAAGTGACAGTGCCCATAGTATCAGGGTGTCCCTGCCTACACATGGAGACATTGATGTGACAAGGGCCTCCAGCGGCCATCTGCTCATACTGCTAGCTGCAGGGCACACGCTAGGAGGGAGGGTGGCCCCCCATCACTGCCCATGCCCCTCCCTTGTCTCGTATTTCTATCGCATGGGCCATAAGGTATAGATGGGGCCTTGAGATTGCCTTCCCAGGAAGGGTGGGAACATGTCCCATGCCCTCCCTCTGATTTCCCATCCATGACATTTGGCTGAGATCCAATGCAGGTTCTGGAACGCTGTTGAAATGCACATACTTTCTTCTCTTTTGGATTACTTTCTTGATTTAAAATTAAGGATGAGTGCGGGAGTTAAATGCATATACTCCATTCACAGTTTTAACTGAAAAATTCATAATGTTCTACTAAAAGGAAGTTTGCTTCTTTCTTGCTAAATGTAGACCAAGACAAGATAGACATGGCACACCTGTGTTTCTCAGGTGAGGAACAGGGATGCCACGGAAGCAGCATCCTACAGCCGTTCGAAGCAGCCAAGGTCCCAACCCTTTGAGACACCGAGCTCCCTTCTACGCACCTACGCGCCATCTTCCTACCTTTTTGACAAAAGTCAGTGGGAAGACGACCTTTTCACAATTAGGTTATTGGAACCAGACAGCTTCCTACTACTATTGCACTTTCGAAGGTTGAGATCTGATTTTCACAGAAAATTCATCCCACGGAGGCCTTTTCCTTGCAGCTCAGATCCAATTATTAGAAACAAAGATGTACATGGCACCTCCTTAAAAAAATATAAAAATAGTTCAAACTAAGGGGCAGTGGAAAATGAAACCTCTACCATTTGTCACAAGGCCCATTAAGCCCATTATTTTCTGAAAGGAAATCCTTTGGCGGCCTTTTGTCAGTTCCAAATTTAGAGGCGCTCACTCAGGATGTGAAAGTGGAAATGATGAAGCTGACAGAGGCTCCACTGGTGCTATTTTTAAGCCTGTCCATGTGTCCTCATCAGGGGAAATGCAAAATTCATTAGGAAAAAGATGTCTCGTTGGCCGAAAGTTTCTCTTTCTGTTGCCGTTAGCATCTGCGTGTCTCAGAACCACCAAAGACCACACCTGCCCCAGAACCTCTGGAAGCTCCGTGGCTGGATCCTGATGACAGGTGCTGTGACACCTGAACGCCTGCTGGGGCTAACCCTGGCCTTCTCACCTGGAGCTCCAAGGGACCTCTGGGCAGTGCCCTTCTCTTCTCTGCCCCACTCCCGTCCTTTCCTGAAGGAGAAAAATAAAGAGTGAAGCCATTGCTAGAATATTCTTTTCTATATTTAACCCAAATCTGCCTTCCTGTCACTCATGACCTGTCTCTATGTGGAGTAAGTCTATGTCTGCCCCCATGGTCTTCCAGTTTCTTTAGACAATCATGACCTTCGTCCCCCACACCCCCAGTCCTCATTGCACACTCAGTTCTCCTCACACCCCAGCCCTCATTGCACCCCCGGTCCTCACTGCACCCCCAGTTCTCCTCGCACCCCAGCCCTCATTGCACCCCCGGTCCTCATTGCACCCCCGGTCCTCACTGCACCCCCAGCCCTCATCGCACCCCCAGCCCTCATCGCACCCCCGGGCCTCATCGCACCCCCATGCCCGAGATGTGCACACACATCTTCTCTTTTTAGAACTCTTAATTCTTTCTTTAAAAAGCTCAATCTCTTGTTGGTAAACCAGATGTCACTTAGCCGCACATGTGGAACCCACATCACTTATAAGAAAGTACTGCAATCTAAAAGGGTCCTAGCACTAAGAATATTTTCCCTACATATCCAGTTTGTCCTGTGGGTGGCACTACCATGAGCACATACATAAAATTACATTTGCCCTTGCTCTAAACTATTTCTGAGAGTACGGGCCATGGAATTACCCTGATAGCACCGTAAGTTGAATGACCACACAGAATGAGCTATGGGCTTTGGGTGCACCTGGAAAACAACAGGCAGAATGTTTCATGGGGTCCCCTAGAGTGTGGTTTTCACATTTAAGAAAACACTGGTATTTCCGTCCAGGCGGGCTCAGAAATATGTTTCTCAGAAAAGTTCTGGTTAGAAAACAAATGTATAATGAAACCATTAGAGGAGATGAGAGCAGTTGTTAGCTCTTTAAGGCAGAGCCACAAGTCTTCAGGCAAACAGGAATTTCTCTAATACAGCACAAGCTGTTTCTAAGTTACTGCTGAAACAGACTGGCGCGAGCAACTTAATTATTGATCCAACTTCACGATCAGTGCTGGTCACAGCGCCACAACAGACATGCAGAGCTCTGTGTTTGCCATGTGATGGCCAGGTGATCAGATGGGTGGATGCAGCCAGTGGGAGCGGGGTGGGGGAGGGCATCGTTGGACCCCGTTGGAGTAAGACTGTGTGTATAGTAGCAAGGTGATACCTCAACCGTGTTGAAGAGTCAAGATATGATCGGATGGCATCTGGGGGCAAAGTGAATGTATATCATGGCTCTGGGTATGTTCTTTCCCCACACATTGCAAAACTTTATAGTCTAGTCTACAGAAGGGTCCATGCGGGGAGGACACATGTATGCCGGAAGGTTGGGTTTGTCCCTCCGATGCTGTCACTCCCTAGTTTGCTTATAATGCACTGAGTTACTAAATCTCTGTGAATTAATTTCATCATTTATAAAATGGAAATAAACACGGAATTGGTGGAAGTGCTGACAAGCTCTCGGTCAAGCATGTTATAAAAAACTAAAAATGAAACGGTCGGGTAACCGTTTTTGTTTTAATACACGGGACCTCTTCTAATTCCAAGTGAGCGTCACTCTTCCGCACTTTCGCACTGTCCAGGATACCTGACTAAGAGCGGTCATCCTGAGTTAGTGTTTCGGGAGGGGCTCGCAGGGTCGTGAGTGTGCAGAGCTGTCTGCAGGTACGAGCTCTCCCCTCATGCAGCGCGTACACCTACACCAGAGGCTTCTGTCACTTTTACACTCTGATGAGTTCCACATTGTTTCCCACCCCCAGGCTGAGCGCCACCCCCTACACATTCGACTGGCCACCCCTCATCTCTGCATGGGTGGCCCACAGGCATCTCAAACTCAGCCTGACCCCAAACTCGGACCAGGGTCTTCTTTCCCAAACCTAGTCTCCTCCAAGTACGGTTTCCAGAAAAAATACAGGACATCCAGTTACATGTGAATTTTACTCAAACAGTGAATCTATTGTTTTAATATACATGTGTCCCATATGATATTTGGGATGTATTTATACTAAGAAGTGAATTACTGTATATGTGATTGTATGGGACATATTTATACTAAAGGATTATTTGTTGTATATCTATGCAGCAGAGGGCTTCCTGCGTGATACGTTCCTACTCTACCCTTGGTAATTTTGCGTGTATGTGTCTCCATCAGGGTTGTAGGGGCTCGTGACCGCTGTGGGAATGTGGCTTTGCATCTGGGTCTTGGCGACAATAGCCTGAGACAGCTCCTTCCTGACCCTTGGATTGGGGCTATGTGACACTGCTATTAGGACGGCATGAATGCGAAGTGATGAGAGCCAGCAAGAGACTGCATGATCCAATGATTAGAAGGCAGATTCTTAAATCCTGACTATCACATACTCATTGTGTGACGGTGGGCAAGTCTCCACATCTCTGTGCCTCCGTTTTCTCATCTATAAAATTGGAAATGTTAGTAGTCTTTATCTCTTAAGGTTGTAATGATGATTAAATGAACTTGTATTTGTGAAGCAGCGACAATACGGCCTGCCATCCCATAAATGGTGACTTTCATGGTTAGTTATATCACTTCTCCTTTTCTAACTCTGATCACAGTGTATTTTATCTGGCTGTTAACTTTCCATCTCTCCCTTAGTCGGAAGAGTCTTATAGGACAGAGACTTTATTCTGCCTTGCAGATTATAGAATACTTTTTCAGAGAAAATGACATTTGAGTTAATCTTGGGGAGCTTTACCAGGCAGAAATGAGTAATTAGAAATCTAAGAAGAGGAAATTTCAGAAAGTGGCAGGGTCATATAAAAAGCCCAGTGGGCACTGCTGCCCATTCGGGATTGTGGGGAAGTGGCGTAGGAAGTGCCAGGAGTGGTTGTCTGGGACCTCAGCTGTCCACTGGCCAGGAGTGGCCTTGGTTGTCCTGCAAGCAGCAGCCAGGCCCTGAAGGCTCTGACGCAGATGTGAGGTCAGGGAGGGGACCGCCAAGTGGGGAGATTGGATGGAGGGAGGCAAGTGTGGGAGCAGGAAGAAGAGCTGGCGGTCGCTGCAAAGAAGAGCTGAGAGATGTCAGGAGTCAGAAGCAGCTGGCACAGGGGAGGGAAAGTCCCTCTGTGTGTGTGGCTGTCACTGGAGAGACATAGAGCTTAAGATGTCAAGGAAAAAGGCGAGAAACTTCTCAGAGATAAGCAGGTGCAAATGTAAATAGTTATTGGACAGAAATGGAGATGCAAACCTACCTGTGCGGCAGAGAAGGTTTCAGGGGCCAATGATAGCTCAGGCCCAGAAGGTCAGCTAAGACAGAGGGTGTGGCAGGGAATGTGTTTTCCTCTGAGCCTCACTGGGAGACACACAGAAACTCTGACTCCGTGTCTCCTTCCCTGGCCTTTATTTCCCTTGGAGCAGCCTCCATGTGGGGTGATTTCTATGTTGATCTTGAAATACTGTCCACTTTTCAGTCATCCCTTGGGCCTGGCAGTAATGGCCCTCACCTGGCCAGGTGTGGTTATCCTCTGGGGCTGTGCCTCCTGGGCCCCTCCAGGACCGCCAGGCCGGACACGTACCACCTCCCTCATCTCTGGACCGCCTGCCTTCCTGACCTTGAGCCCATTTGGGCCCATCTGCTTCTACTCCCTCCCTGCATGAGCAGTCATACACGTGTGTGCGCACGTTCACAATACACACACCCACAACACACACCCACCCACAGCACACACACACAAAACACACACCTACAACACACACGACACCAGCTACAGCACACGATACCACAATACAACACAATATACATCCACAGCACACAACACCCACACTTTTCTCTGTGCAGTCTAAGATGGCAACCTGATCCGATGTCTGATGGCTCCCTTTGCCTAGCGATGACCCTGGGGCCTGGCATGAGTCACCCTGCCTTGAAGTCAGCAGAAATTCTTTAGACCCACTGGGCTGACTCGTCGGCCCACTGCACACTTGGTCCTGTCTACAGCCGAGGACATGAAAACGTTGTATTCAGGCTCCTGGTCCTGCGTAGCAGAGACATTCATCTAGAGCGATACGAGCAGTCTGAACAGAGACCTGCCTACCCACGTATAATTCACCTAATGCTTATCTCTGGGTCTGAAATTGTACCAGTAACAAATACCCACAGTGAAGTTTTAATTAAAGAACAAATCTCTGTGTGCGTAAGGTAAAATACATGAAAGAATTTTTGACGTTAATTTGTAGGAATTACAAACTGCTCTGGAATGTTCGTCAGGATTCAGTCGTTCTGTCACTTGGTGATCTCCACACCTGTCTGTGGGGGTGGGTGCTGACAGCACCTCTGTGAGACAGGGTGGCATTGGGGTGACTTCTCCACTGATACGAGCACACTGTTTACTAAATTCAAAGGACAGCATACTTTCCTGGCTATGGAGAGCTTAAAAAGCCTAGAACCCAGATGAATTTAATTCACTCCTCTCAAGGAAACAGTTGAACAATATCTATAAACATGCAGCGATGGGAGGTGATTTTTTACTGCATGTACTCATGTCCCTTGTAAAAGATGTTCACAGGACCACAGAGAGCATGGCGGACTCTCTGAAGGGTCACCAGGGTGGGGGGCAGTTGTGGGGTCCCCGTCCTGTGAGAATAAGAGAAGGGACAGAACACAGGAGTTGGAGGCAGAACTGGGTTCAAATTCCCTCAACCTCTCAGTGCTGTGCCATCTGGAATAAGTGATTTCAACTCCCTGGCAGCCCACCTCACAGCCATTCTGCTAATCAGCAGAGTCATGGGCTCAGCCATTGTTGTGTCCTTGGAATTAACCCCTGGTCGTTCACAAAAGGTGAAAAGAATTCAGACTCAGTCTGAAAAGAGGAGAGCAAGGAAGTAAGTTTGTTCAAGAAGAAAGAAGCCGGCCTAGATGTTGCCAGGGCAGAGGCCTGCACCTAACTTCAGGTTAGCGTTTTCTCATATAGGAAAGTGTAGGTAAATTTCCTTATGGCAGATGGGACGTATAGAATGAGGTCATTTGATCGACATGTTGGTTATATAACTAGTTTCTTTCTGCACATGCTCTTACCCAGAAAGCATATAGAAAAACCCACAGGGGGAGGAGGGGGGAGGGGCGAGCCTTAATGTTCGTTCCATTCTAATTGCATTGTATTTAGGCTACAGTTCAACTAATGGGCAGGTTCGGGCAGTTTGCACATGTGTGAGGAACCAGTTAAAACGGGTCTTATCTCCTCTTTTTATGAGGGTTTAGACATCTTAGATTTATTTCTAGGGGGATGAGCCTGGGCGTTCCCGTTCCCAGGGAGGGGATGCAGGCCTGGGCAGTCCCCCCTCAGGCTCACTTTTATTAACCCTTTTCTGCCTCATCAGCCATCAGCAGTGCCCAGAAAACGGTGCCATTCCTCTTATCAACAGAGGCGGTTTGTCACCATCCCTACTTCAGTCAGTAAGTTTTCCAAATGACTTTAATTAAAAACTCTCCCCCAATCGATCATCTTAGGGACTGGATGATATTCAGTGACTGTGCTGAAGTGGAAGGTCCCAGAAGCCTTCATGCGCAAGTCATACCAGGGGCCCCTTCGATCTTAATCAGAGAACTCTTACCAAGTCACTTGCTCTGTATTCCATTGGTCAAAGCAATCAGGGAACACACCAGGATTCAAAAGGAGGGAACATGGGCTCCGCGTCTTGAAGGGAAGATTGTCAAAGAATTTGTGTTTGTCTTTAACCCATCGTCCTCCCTTGACTCCTTCAGGCCTCCCCTCCATTTTAAATTGTGATTGCCCCTCCCCCCGTGCCCACCCTCCTTATCGCCTCCCAGGACTTATTTCTCTTCATGAAGTGGGAACCATCTAATATAGTCCATTTTACTTACTTGCGTGTTTGCTGTCCATCTCACCCCACTGAAATGTAGCGTACTTAAGGACATGCATTTTGGTCCACCTTGTTCCACGCTGCAGCCCCCACCTACACAAGTGCCTGGCACAGAGCAGACATTCAATAAATACTTGTGGGAAATGATTCTGGCGCTATTTTAACCAGCTACTTTCTTTTGCACAACCACATGCTCTTTATCTCCTTGCAGACACCCGATGGAAGGACCTCGGACATTGGGGAAGTTTAGAAAAGTAGGCACAAGTTCTCTGCCATCCCTCCCATGGAGAGGTAGGGTATGGCCCTTGGATCTAGGCAAGCTTGTGACTGTAGAGTGTGGTGGAAGTGACTCTGGAACTTCTGAGGCTGCGTCAGAAAGGTGAGGCAGCGTCCAACAGTTCTCTGGGGGTGTTTGGCCTTTAGGAAGCTCCTCCAGGGGACCCAGCCACCTGCTGAGAAGCCTGAGCCACATTCAGGCCATCTGCTCAATAGACCCAGCTGTCCCCAGACTTCCAGGGGTCTCACCCAGAGCCCAGACATATGAGTGATGAATCCTCAGAAGATTTCAGCCTCTTTGCCCTTCAGACCTTGCCAGTTCAGGCCCCAGACAACATTCATGGAGCAGAGACCAGCCACCTCTAAATTCTTACCTTACAGAACTTGTGAGTACAAGAAAAAGGCTGTTTTATGCCACTGGTTTGGGGTGGTCTGTTTCTCAGCAGTAGCTAACTGGAACTCACATCTGTTATGTTTTTAGATCAAATAAAATTGGTAAGCCCCCACCCACTAAGGTTGTCAGGATATCCTGGTCCAGTCAGTGTTTTAAGAGGTCCTTTCCTCTTCCTCATTTTGGGGTTTGGAACAGGAATTTGAAAGAATTTCCTGATTACTTTGCGAATCATCTCTCCCCAGTAGGAAGCCTATCTTTTCAGACAAGCCTAAGGGTGCATCATGCACAAAGATTTACTGATCCAGGGCTGGGACACAGCAGGCAATAAACCAGACCAACCCCTGCCTGCTGGGAGCTTACATTTCAGTGGGACAGGCCAACAGTAAATAAATAGGGAATCTCTGAAGAAGGTTTAAACTTTTCTCTCCATGGGACCAGTGTTGTTAATGCAATGTATTATTTCATACACACCCTCTAATAGTGCAAACCGTGGGGGTCCCTTGATATGCGTATACCTCACGAAAGTAAACCTCTATGGAAAATGGGTGAGATTATCAAATTCTCACAAACTAAGGCATGCATGTACTTTGACTTACATTTTCTGTTCAGTGGAGCTTTGCACTCACCTTGGGACTAGTCTTTTTTTTTTTCCCTGACACTTGCATTAGTGCTTTGCCTAACCCTTCACCTCTCTGTCCGTTGGTTAATATCTGAAAACAATCAGAACTGGAAATGCAAGCAGCCCCCGGACAATTTAAAGGCCCATCACTACTGTGTTTCTTTTTTAATTTCAGGCTTTATGTCATGCAGGGTGTCATGCAGGGTCCCTGCTCCCGCTCCCCAAATAGAATGTAGGACATGGTGAGGCCTAGAAGGAACACCCACTGAGCCATAGGTAGGGGAGTCATACCGCTATATTCTCACTGGCGGTTGGGTTGGAGACACAGGAAGCAGGAGCCACACTATCTGCAACCCGCCATCCTAACTGCAATCCGCGCTTGTCAGCCACCATCTTCTTGCTAGCCCCCATTTGCTGCTAGCGTAGCCATGGCAGTTATATTAGTGGCCAATGGCTCACTGGTTACAGCTGACGGCCAACTAGCCACAGCTGATGGCCATGCAATCACAGTTGATGGCCATTTACTACCTCAGCCAGCACCTTTCCACGTGAGGCCGAGAGCCTGGAAACTGTACTCCTGGCTCTGTCCCCACAACAACTTTTAAGGACTTCTAGAATTATCCAGAAAGATGCACAGGAACTGATTGAAATTGAGGAAGGAAATCCAGGTAACTCCCAAGAGTAAAGCAATAAAATTAATCAAGAGACACCACTGCTGGAAAATGGAAATTTAACAGAATTTTTCTTAGTAACTTATGGTAAGTACTCAACACGGTGACTGATGCACAGTCAGCACTCCATAGGTATTGGCAATCGTTGTTATAATCTGGGACCACAACTCCCAAAATGCACTGTTCCTCCTCCTCCTCCTCCATCTTGCCTACAACTCCCAAGATGCACTGCTCATCTTTCATCCAGCCTTCCAGCCTTCCAGCCTACCTTTATCATCACTCTTCTGGGAAGAGCAGAGATGAGAGCTAGTGGGGAGAGGAGAATGCAGCCCCCAAGGAGAAGCAGCTGCCAAAAAATCCCCTTGATGGTGCAGGCGCCAGATCCCTAAATTAGGAGACAATTGAGTGATTGAGTGAGTAAAGAAAAAGAAAAAAAGGCCATCCTAATTTTGACTAGGCAAAGTCATCAGTTGAATCCCCAGACTTGTCTGCATTTATTTGTTTGCTTGTTTGATTTTACCCAGCTCTGTTTTGTGTTATAACGGATATCAAGTTGTCCCAGACCATGGCATTAAGATGTCTGCTAGGTACCAGGGTTTTATGTCGCAATGAATTCTAGTATTTTGCTGTTTTCATGGCTCTGCTAGTGAGAATTTAGAGGAGGTACTGCATGATTTCAGAATGGAAAAATGATAAAATTTCTGAGCGATTCTTTAAGATTTTTAAGATTTAGAACAAGAAATGAATCAAAGGTTTTACACAGCTCATTAAAATACATATGCTATAGTTTTTCTCATGCCTTGAAATTATACAAAACATAGATTATTCAAGAAAACAATGAACTGGTTCTGCCTAAGCAGAGACCAAGTCCAAATTTTCAGGTAACCATATTTTATCTTAGGAAAAATTTTGAGAACTGATAAGAATAATAAACATTACAATTTTAATGAGATGAAAATCGATGCATCTATAAATCAAGTTGATCCAAATGAAATTGTCATTTTTGTAGGTCAAAAGTAGTTGCATATGGGAGGAGAGGGTGGTAGAAGAGGGTGAAGGGGGTCAAATATATAATGATGGGAGGAGAACTCACTCTGGGTGGTGAACACACAATGCAATATATAGCTGATGTATTATAGAAATGTACACTTGAAACCTATGTAATTTTACTAATCAACGTCATCCCTGTAAATGTAATAAAAATAAATTTTAAAAAATAGTTGCATATTGGCAGTTTCATGTGGTTCATCCTGAAAGTTAGATTTTTTCATCACACATTTGCTGACCACCTAGTATGTGCAGGACTCCATTGTGGGACTCATAGTTTGGGTAAGACTGAGTCCTTGCTCTTCAAGGTGGTGTGGGCAATGTTTATAAGGCAGCTATAGAATACAGTGGACACTCCAAGAGGAAACTCCTCTGAGCTGCTCTTAGAGGTGAGCAAACAGATCTATGAGTGACCTGTGGAGGCACTGAAAAGCTTTCGCACTGTGTTTTAATGTAGACATGCAATATTGAAGCTCAAGGACTCTTGAGGACGACAGCTGCTGTACACCACAGGGAACAGCCATGATTGTTATGGGGAGACATGCAGACAGCTGTTTCCTCTTGTATGGCAAAGTCACAGGATATGGGCTGCTGGTCAAGTAGCTACTGGTGTGGCTGCCGGGAGGATTCACCATTCACTGACAGCAGGCTGGCTCTGAAATCCAGCTCTCATAAAAGGTGATGACAGCAAGGGATACTGTGAAAAGCCACCATCATTAGCCACAGTGAAAGGAAACTACCACTGGGAGAAGAGAGGGAATGCAGCTGGGGAGACACAACTCTTATCATCCCACTAAAACCCATCCTTGGCATTCAGGAAAAGCAAGAAAATGTTGTTCTCTTATTATAATTCTCACTCTGAAAAAAAAGAGCAATTTGCCAAGGAACTCTATCGTGTTTGAAGACCCAAAAATCTCAGAGTGAAGGCTCAGATCAGCTACCAAGGTTTGAACCTTAGGATTCCTGATGGAGAATGTTTAAATATCGACGTGAAGATGAGTAACCTACTGTGGTTTAATTAGGCATAAAAGAGATTAACTAACTAGAATTAAGGTAAAGTATATGGTAATTTAAGCTAACTAAAAAGGAAGTGATTCTCTTTATTCAACTATAAAATGAACAATGAAGAAAGTTACATGAGCACCATCTGTTGAGATATTCAATGTTAGACTAGATAAATAAATAAATAATACTATGTTCTGTAGTTAAAGAAAGATCCCAAAATGAGTCAAAGAAAACCCTGAGTTAATACAATCATTATTTTATTACTAGGGAACATGAGGTCTTCAAATACTTGCAACTGTAATCAGTTCATGGATAGCGGCCATTACCCTGTTTCCCCGAAAATAAGACCTAGCCGGACCATTAGCTCTAATGCGTCTTTCGGAGCAAAAATTAATGTAAGACCCAGTATTATATTATATTAAATTATATAAGACCCAGTCTTTTACTATAAGACCGGGTCTTATATAATTTAATATAATATAACATAATATAATATAATATAATACGGGGTCTTATATTAATTTTTGCTCCAAAAGATGCGTTAGAACTGATGGTCCAGGTAGGTCTTATTTTTGGGGAAACACGGTAGGACCCCTTCATAATTTAAGGGTAAGACAAGAGAAGTCTCTTCCTGGTAATACTAGTATATTTCCCAGATGCAATCAAGGAAACCAGTGTGCTTCCAAAATCTCACACACATACACAAACACAAAAATAAGAAAACCTCACTGAAATTGACCATGGAATTAATCACTGAGGATTATAGATAGATAACTATAGGTATAGATATACACCCACATACATACACATACAAACTGTCTGTCTATCTATCCATCCATCCATCCATTTTGTTATAGAAACATAAAGTAATACTTGAATCTATTCCAAAGTGTTTACCATGAAGAAACATGCTTCTAGCACAGTACACAAAAATGAATGGATATGAGAAACCCTGTTTCTTTTTTTTTTAATTAAAGTTTATTGGGGTGACAATTGTTAGTCAAGTTACGTAGATTTCAGGTGTACAATTCTGTATTACATCATCTATAAATCCCATTGTGTGTTCACCACCCAGAGTCAGTTCTCCTTCCATCACCATATATTTTATCCCCTTTACCCTCATCTACCACCCCCGCCCCCCTTACCCTCTGGTAACCACTAAACTATTGTCTATGTCTATGAGTTTTTGTTTCTCATTTGTTTGTCTTGTTCTTTTGTTGTTTTTGGTTTATATACCACATATCAGTGAAATCATATGGTTCTCTGCTTTTTCTGTCTGACTTATTTCACTCAGCATTACACTCTCAAGATCCATCCATGTTGTCACAAATGTTCCTATATCATCTTTTCTTACTGCCGAATAGTATTCCATTGTGTATATATACCACAGCTTCTTTATCCATTCATCTATAGAAGGACATTTTGGTTGTTTCCATGTCTTGGCCACCATAAACAAAGCTGCAATGAACATTGGGGCACACATGTCTTTATGGATAAATGTTTTCAGATTTTTTGGGTAGATACCCAGGAGAGGGATTGCTGGGTCATATGGCAATTCTATTCGTAATTTTTTGAGGAACCTCCACACTGCCTTCCATAGCGGCTGCACCAATCTGCATTCCCACCTACAGTGTATGAGGGTTCCTTTTTCTCCACAGCCTCTCCAATACTTGTTACTATTTGTCTTGTTAATGATAGCCATTCTGACTGGGGTGAGGTGATATCTCATTGTGGTTTTGATTTGCATTTCTCTGATGATTAGTGATGTTGAGCATTTTTTCATATGTCTATTTGCCATTTGTATGTCCTCTTTGGAGAAATGTCTCTTCAGGTCCTCTGCCCATTTTTCAATTGGGAAATCCTGTTTCTGATGGCCACAAAAAATCTGATCTTCAAACTGAATCAACAGGAGCAAAGAAGTCTCATCAGATTCATCCTAACCATCATCATTACACATCCTGTGACTTAATGTATAAAATAAGCTTAATAGCATTAGCTATGATTAGAGGATTTCAGCTATTATTATAAGAACAATTGCACACCCAGCTCCTGTTGTGTAGTGTGGGGCCACGGATCTCTGTGCGGTAAATCCATCTCTCAGGTGCTTCACTCTCTGGAGGGAAGACAGACATCTAGTTGTGCAGACATTACTGCCCCTCTCCAACATTTCCAGTTCTTTTCCTTCTAGGAAAACGCTGGGAAATGTTATTCCCTTCTCCCTGGAGATTAGATGCGGTTGCATGACTTGCTTTGGCCCATGACTTGTGAGTGGAGTTGGTGTGTGTTACTTCCGGGGAAGCATTTCAGTAGCAGCAGAGACCCTCCAGTGTGCTCCTTTTCCCTGGCTCCTGAATCGCAGCAATATGGTTACAGTGGAGGTACACAGCCAAGCCACCGCATGGAGCACAGCTGCCCCAGAGAGTGGCTGGGGCCTGCAGTGGCCTTTGCACCAACAGGGACAAATATACTGTTTGTTACTTTAAGCCCCTGAGTTTTGAAGTGATCATAGCAGCATAGCCAACCTATTCTGACTGTTATAAACCTCGACAGTAAATTAACTAAATTTCAATCCAGGTGGTAAATGAATCTCTTGCAAATGTAGTTAGTATAAATCTGTTTTCTGAAGCCTCATCAATCTGGGGGCAATTGAAAACATGAAATGTCGAACTCTTTTGAGGTAAAGAACAAGTTCCGAAATGGCAGAGACCCCACTGGAGTACAAATCTAGGAAGAATCAGCCCCGTCTTGTTAACATTCTTCAAAAGGAGGATGGGGAGCGAGGAGGCTGCAGACCTCAGCCCAGGGAGGGCGCCTGACCACCAGTGGAGGAGAAACCACAGCACCTCTGTCCACAGCTGCTGCGCATGGTGCGAAGCGGCACCACTGCAGCCCAGGCGGGCTCTGGGCAGTTTGACCCCCAGTCAGGAACCTGGTTGGTGTCCAGATTACGCTTGAAAATTCTTAAATAGCTCACAAAGTACAATAGACCTAGTTTTCAGTTTTTTTGGGTTTTTTGTTTGTTTTTTGTTTTTGTTTTTTGCATATAGCCCTGTGCACTAATTGTTGGGGAAATGTGAAAACTGGAGCTAAACCATAGGAAGGGAAAAATGGGACCTTCTGTGTGCATATGTCTGGCTTTTTAATCATTTGGCCTTTAAGAAACTACCAAACCCTTAGCAGTGGAAGTGGGGCAGGGGGCCCTGTTAGCAGCTGTATTTGTGGTGGGGACTAGGATAGATATGCCCAATGCAGCCAACCCCAGGCCTGATAATGCCACCACAGATGAACTTGAAAACATTGTGTTTACTGAAGGAAGCCAGGCATAAAAGGCTTTATGTGTCCATTTATATGAGATACCCAAAATATAAACATTCATAGAGAAGAAAGCAGGTAAGTGTTTTTTTGGTGGCAACCAGTGCTTGATGGATTTGAATCTCAGCCCAACCCATATCCCTGTAATTCCCCTTCTTCCAAGTCAGGATTTCCTAGTGTGGTCTCAGGGCCACCTCTCCCTCCCGGTCTCTGGTCACTGCTCCTACAAACCTGGGGGTGGAGAGTCATGTTCCATGAGGGTGAGAGTCTGCATCCACTCACGTATAAGCGACATGCGTCAGCACAGCCGTGGCACGGCTGTGGGGTCATCTGCCCATCTCCCCACCCTGGGGATTCTGTACCATGGCCCCAAACGACAGGAGGCAAGTTTGGCCTTACTCTTGCCCTGAATTTTCTTCCTTCGTGGGGTTGATTCTACCAGCCCCATTCATCTCTTCCTGCTCTGTGTGTCGGCCCATAGATGCTGCTCAATTATCTTCACGCATGACACGTAGCTTCTTCCTTCATTAGAACTAATAAACTAATTGCAAAGGGGCCTACCTGGAAGCTCTCCCAACCACCCCAGGGCTCTGCCTGCACTTGTAATGAGGCAGGACTTTGTGTGCCCACAGGATCTCTCAGTGCTTCGGGGAAGCTAAGCAGCTAGAACTGAAGCAGCTGAAAAGGATACTGTTCTAAGTAAGCCATAGGAGGCCCCTTGCACAGGGATGATTCTGGCTCCCCTGAAACATGGAGGCAGGCTGTTTGCCAGGGTAAGTGAAGTCTGTGACCAGAATGCTCTCTTAGACCAAGGCTGGCCGAGGCCTGTTACCTACAAGCTCTGGAAATCAGCCGCAGGGGGAAGGGAGATGCCACCTGTCCTTGGCGGGCTAGTTCATGTTCAATCCCTGCCCACTCCTGCAGAGCAGTGCGGGGTTCTCAAGTGAACAGCCAAAGGAGAGCAGCGGCAGCCCTGCCCAGCGGTGCGCAGCCTGCTGGGGCTCAGGATGGGCCGGCAGCAGGCTCTGATTCATGCCTTATGTTTCACATGGTCCTTCTCCCCCTGGGCCCCTGGGCACAGCTCTGAGCTGTGGGGAGAACTGGGTGAGGTTGGATTGTACTGGGAGTTTGGGGAAAGGGTCAAACTCATTCCACCGATTGTTTGTAGGGAAAAAAGATACTCAGAAGGTGAAAGAAAACAATGACCAACGTCTTTGACTTGGTTGCACTTGTCTCTCCTCCCGTCTCTTGTCCTCTCAAGGCCACACGCCACACAGGAACCCCAGAAACTGTGGCACGTGAGGTTCAGAACTGGCCTCAGCACAGCTAACCCTGCCTCCTGAGAGCAGCGGGAGGAAACACGTTCTCCTCTCTTCCTTCTCATGAACTTGGCCTTGTGAGCAGTCAGCTGTGGACCTGGGGTTGTCTTCATGGCTAGGACCCAACTGAAGAGGCCACTCTGAATCCTAGGTGGAGAGAAAGTGGCACGCCTGAGGAGTGCACTAGAAGCAGACGATGGGGCTGCCAGGCACCGTTACTAAATCATTCAAGCAAGTTGGGCTTGAGTTTAGTGTTGGGACTGAATTTCATGTTGGCCTATTCCTTAATATCGCTAGCTTCCTGTCTGTGCATCCAAACTCAGACTATAACATTGAATTAATCTCAAAATTGCCTAGTTTAATGATTAATCTGGCAATGGAGTTGTGCTGCAGCTTCCAGAGAGAGAATAACCAGCCTATTCTACACAAATATTCATCACACATAATTTTCCAGGCTTGGTTATGAAGGGCAGACTATACTCTCGTGCTGGTCACTCTATAATTAAACTCTCTTTACCTATCAGGGCAGAAACGCTATGAAACCCATTAACAAAGAGTAAGACTTTATTTCAACTTGACTTGTTTGGAAAGCAGTGTTTTGAGTTACGACTTCCACCCGTTTGATCTTGTTGTCTGATTGTATAATCTAAAGGTGCCGATTAACGTTTACTGTTAGTGGTTAGATGTTCTGGAAATGCTTCACTGAGCATCTCCGGGAACCCATGTTAATTATTCACTTGTCTTATAGATTTGTCTTTAACAGTTTACTTGTTAGAGGTCATTGCCATGTCTCTGGGTCTAGGTTAAGCCACTTGTTCCCACAGAGCTAACCTGGGAAGAAGGAATCATGAATGCTGTCCTAATTATTGCCTAAGGCCTCTGGCTTCATTGAGTGTGTTTGCTCACTGGTCCGGCAACACAATTGCCTTATACCTTCCCAGCCACGGATGCAAGTTGAGCCCCATTTCTTCAAGGCGGCAGCTCAACAAGCTGCAGCATCCAGCCAGACTCAACCCACCTTCTATAGCAGCCAGCAGGACCAGTACTAGTCCCTATCGGAAAGAAAGCCTGTTAGAACATGAAAGGCAGCATTATAAGTAACAAGTATGACACTGGAGATCTTGCAAGAGCATTTCCTCCCAAGATTCCTTTCTTCCTCCTGACAGTTCTCTGAGAACCAGTAGAGCCCTTCCAGGCTGAGTGAGGAAACTCCCTGCACGTTCTGCCTGGTAAGGGTGAGGATAAGTGATTCCCTCTGTGCCCAGGCTAACACCGGGGCCATGTTGGGACTTCATCCTCCAGGATGGCTGCGTCTATCTTGAACGTTGACTGCGTGGGTGACCTTTACTGACCTTGGGAACAGCACACACTCCTCCACATTAGAAAGTCTCCCTCAGTGTTTGTGGATGTGATTAATATCTGCACCGCTCTTTGAACACACACAACCTCCTGTTAATGAGAAGCAGAAATAAGAGACAGGATGTGGTCTTCCCCATCCTGGGTTAGTCAAGTTCTCGGCCTGGGGCCTCACCCTGAGTCACTCAGCCGCTCCCTGCTGCTTTCTTGTCAGCGACAGGACATGGAAAACGCATTGATTATTTCCTTTCAGAAGTTCAGCGAAGGGTCTAGCACAACTCTTTGCAGTTTAGTAGAAAAAAACTCAATGTTTGTTGAATGAATCCAGTGTATAAAAATTCTCTCTTTACAGATGGCCTGACAAATTGTAAACTCTTTTCAAAAGAAAGTTAAATACGAATTGTTGCAACATGTTTCTGTAGCTCTGGGTTTTTCTGAGCTTCAGCCAACAGAGTAGCTCACAGGAGTAGATAGAGATGCTGCTAGTCAATGAGTTAGAACCCTTGCTGTAGGTTAGCCTCGGGAGGATGAGAAATTCTGGAATTTCTGCAGACAGCTTGGACATCTTCCTGTTTCACTCTCATCTTTGCAGAAAATTGAATTAATCTGCAGGCAAGAGAGCCACACATGACTTTTGTGGGCCTCCTGGCCTTTGGAGGTCCCTCCCATACTAATAGATATTTTGTGGGCCGTGTGTGGGCTGAACTGTATGCCCCCAAATTCATCTGATGAAGTCTTAAGCCCCAATGCCTCAGACTGTGACTGCATCTGGAGACAGGGTCTTTAAAGAGATAATGAAGTTACAAATGAGGCCATGTGAGGGTGTCTTAATCCAATGTGACTGATGTCCTTACAAGAAGAAATTAGGATACACAGGGAGAGACCGAAGTGCACACACACAGAGGAAAGGCCATGTGACGTGGCAGCAAGAAGATGGCCATGCACAAGCCAAGGAGAGGGGCCTCAGAGAAACCCAAGGCTGCCAGCGCCTTGATCTTGTATTTCCAGCCTCTAGAACTGGGAGAAAATACGTTTCTTGTTTCAGCCTCCCGGACTCTGGTATTTTGTTATAACATCCTTAGCAAACTAATATCGGCCCGGAAAATGTTCATTTATTTCTGATGTGAGAAGGTTCATGTTTTTCTTCTGAGTTGAGAAGAAATTGAAACCTTTTTGGGGGCCCCTCAAAGTGCCGTGGGATTGAACAAGCTGTCCCTGTGACCAATGGAGAAGTCGGCCCTGACGGCCCCTGAGAGCAGCTGGAACGTTCTGGCTGAGGCTGGTTACCATGCCTGTGTTCGCCATGGGCGTCCTTGCACAGAAGCTCATGTTTGATCACAGCCTGAAGCTAGACCGCTAGAATAAAGAGCTTTGCCATGTTGTAACCCAGCCTCCTCCCAGAATCTTTGAGGTGGCGAGACAATTTAGAACTGCTTTGATAAACACCGATGTAATAATCAGCAACGTAGGCCTCAGATAACTCCTCATATCTGGACAAGGTTGCCTCCAGCACTCTGGGTCCCAGTGGTGGGCAATCTCACAAGCCCCTTGATTAAACTCACTTATGCATTTGAAATCAAAATAAGATAGCAGAGGCGGAAACGACTTGCAAGAGGTCACAGGTAGGGTTTTACTTAGCATGGAACAATTATACAAATTTTATGTGCGACTTTGATGGTACACAGGGATTATTAATTAGAGCAAGAAGCTATTTGAGCTCTCCTTTTGGCCATGACATCGGCTCCCCACTGGGCAGCTGAGGCCCAAAGCCAGAGGGTGGAGTGTTTGTCCGCCAGTGGGGAAGAGGCCTGGGGAGGGTATCTATGAGGACACAGAGGCACAGAACAGGCTGGTGAGCTCCCGGCTGCCACGTGGGCTGCAGCAGAGTCAGGGGTACAAGAAGAGGAGGGAGGAGTCAAAGGTAGGGGGGCTGGATTGGTCCTGGGGGGCTGTCAATGCTCCCCATGGGGCTAAGCTCCACAGAGCCCCAGTCCCAGGATATCCTGAAGCTTCCCAGACCATGAGGTGTGAACCTGTGTGTAGTGGACCGAATAATGCGCCCCCCCCCAAATAATGTCCACACCCTAATCCCCCAAACCTGTGAATATGTTCCCTTAAATGACAAAAAGGGTCTTTGCAGATGCGACTACATTAAGGATTTTGAGATGGAGAGATTAACCTGGATTATTAGGGTGGGATCATTGTAATCACAAGAGTCCTTAGAAGAGGTTGCAAGAGGCCCAGCATGATTTTAAACCGGAAGTCCACTACTGCAGTTGGGTAGATTTTTAGTGATAATCAAAACAAGAGTGGTTGCCGTGGCAAAGTACCATAAATATCATTGAAGCAAGTCTCAGAGATGGTATTGCTTAAATAATTAATCGCAGTGCTGCTGTTTTGCTGCCCTGTAGGTAATCACTGACTGTGTGTGATCTTTTTAGAAGATGGTTGCAGCTACATAAATGGGCCATAGTCATGTTTACTTCTGGTCCTTTCAAATATAATATCCAGAGCTTCCAAGGACATGCTTTTTTAGTCTCAAGTGAGTCCTGTATCCCTGACTCAATCAAATAGTTCACATTGCTCCAGAGTCACTGGTGAGAAATGAAAAGATGACAGTCTTCAGCTCTATTCACAAAAGGACTTTCTGTGAATTAGATCTGGGGAAAAGGGGCCACAGAACGGACCACTAACTATGTGGCTGAAACAGGGTGGGGTGGGGTAGCGGCGAGACCTTTCCTTGCTGTCAGAAGTTACTCAAGAACAACGCAGTGTTTGCCATAAAGATAGTGCTCCCCTGGGAATGGTTACAGCTCCCTGGGGTGACCACCAGAGGCGATCGGACGCTTCGCACTACACTCCGTGGAAAACAGAGGCCAAACTGGTAGAGGCTTCTGTGACTGAAAGCAGGACTGGAAAAGTCAAGGTGGACTGCCTTTGTGTAGAAAACACAGAGTTTGAAGAGCCCCCAACCATCCGTTCCTTCTTATCTCTCCATGAGACCCCCGATTAAACTTCCCTTCCTTTAAGAGCCAAGATATCATCACTGAGTCAGAGAGCGGTAAACATAAGAAGTTCCAATACTCCAATTTCAAGAAAGAGACTGATTGTTCTAGGTCATAGTGACAAGCAACTACCATAGTTAGTCTCAGGCCCATTCCTGTCAATTGACAACCTCCTCACACCAGGGAGCACACTTTGAGAGTCAGCTAATCAGCAACAGTTAAATAACCACGGCTCCACCGCTGAAGAAAACTAATCCTGCCTCGGAAAGTTCTCTGATCCCTGGGTCCGTGCTTCTCAAATCCTACACCAGATCAGCAGTTTGCTTTTTCAGAGACTTGTGTGCCACAAGCATGGCCTCCCTCGCTTAAGAGAGCAATATACCCAGCTTTTGGTTTCAGATACTTTCTTCAACAGTAGAGGTTGTCTCTTGTTTGAAAGTAGCCCAGCCATTCACCCCACAGAGAAAGTCCGCAGTGTGCTGGTAATATTTGAACATCCAGCTCTCCAGAGAGAAAAATAAAAAAGTTCTGGTGTGTAGCTTTTGCCAAATACTGTGGTGGAATTATTCCAACCTGGTGTATTTCAGGCTCCCAAGGCAACAGATTTGCTCACAAAATCCCTGAAAATTTAATGATCAGCTCTTGTGAGACAGCATCTAAGTAAGTGTACCACTGACTTAGGGAGAGAGTGCTGGGGGTAGAAAGAACCCAGATTATTCAGTGGTAGAGTGGGCATCGTGGAAGATGGCTGGGCTGAAGCTGCACTGCCAGCAGCACCTAAGAGGACTGTCCCTTGGCGAGAGGACCCAGAAGCAGGAGGTCATGAGATGGACCACAGGGCGGGGGGTGAGGTCTCAACCAGACCTCCCATCCCTGGGCCCTGGGCACTGTTTCCACCTGAGAGCCAGAGCATGGCTGCACACGGCAGAAAGGGAGCTCCCGGCTGCTCTGTGTAGACAGAAAATCAGCAGCAGTCATGGGTGTAGCACCTTGCTTGCACAAAAAGGGCTTGCCATGTGAGGTTCCACCAAACCAGGAGGGGACAGCCAGTCTCCACACAGAGATACAGAAGGGAATATATTTTCCATTGTCCCTCCTTAATGCCCCAGCACCTGGCCGGGAAGAAGGAGGCCAGCCCAACACCCTCCAATTCAAGCCGTTAGAGCCACAAGTCCAGCCTGCCCAGAGCGCTTTGAATCAGATATGAGATCTAAATTTTAAAATGAGCAGGACTAAGTCTTAATAAAATGAGCCTGCCTCAGTAACTCAATGTTGTGGAAGGCTGTGGAATCCAACTGAGGTTGTGGGAAGAGAGCCTGCTCCCTGGTGGGAAAGGCAGATGGGGCTCAACAAAGCTGAGGCCAAAAGATCCTGTCCATGAGGGAGAGAGCCCTGCCACAGTACCGCACAGGGGAGAGGCCCCAAAAGACGAGTCTCTGAAACCTGCCCAGCAATCCCAGCATCCCTGCCTCTATTTGCATCTATCCCCTAGGTCCCCTCCCTTTAAAATGTCCTTGTAAACATAGCTCAAGTGACAATCCCATGTGGGTTTAGATTAGTGTGTGTGTTGGCACCATACAGAGCTCTGCCTCACACAGTTATTCAAGAATCCAGGCTGCTGGCAGCCCTGCCACCTTCACCATGCGGCTTTCAAAGCCAAAGTCACCCTGGGCATTGCCCTCCAGCCAGCAGATGGCAAGAGTATGGAAGTTAAGACATGGAAGCTTCGCCAGGCCAGGCCTGCAAAAGGTACACATGAACCTGCCCCAGATCTCATGGGTGAGATCAATTATGGACTTATTTACCTGCAAAGGAGGCTAGGAAGCATGACCTTGCTGGAACTCAGGAGGAGAAGGAACGAGGTTGGGTGCTCGGCTGGCAGTGTTTGCCACACCTGGTCTCCTGCAGATGTAATCACTCCTAATACTCTAGAGTTTCTACTTCCACACAGTTTTTCTTATGCACATTTGTGTATTTTTAATGGACTGCTTTATAAACTGCATATTTCACAAGGTGTATTGCAAGCATCTTTCTTCGTCAACTGACACTTCTACATCATGAATTTTAATGACTGAACAGTAGGCCATTGGATGTAGATGCCATAATATAATTAATTAATCAGCTCCCCATGTGACAGGGCCTGACTTGTGTGCTTGTGTGGATGAATTTTTCCCTTTCTTTAATTGAGTGTGTTTATTTTTATCTCGCCCACCCCCGTTTTTTTAGTAATTCAAGTGTTTCATGTTTTGAGGTTCAATAGCATTTCCTGACCAGTCTGGTTGTCAAAAACAAGGATGGAACTTAGTGTAATGGGGTGGGGGGACACGACAGAGCAAATAATCACACAAGTTAGTACATCACAACAAACTGAGGTGTTATTACAGGAAAGGAACACAGTGCTGTGAGGGTATCACAGAACTTGACCGAATAATGGGGGTGGTTTGAGGGCTGGCTTGTATGTAGGAGGCTTCCCTAAGTGACTCTTCAGGTATCATCTGAGGACAGTCGCAAGCCTCTCGAATCACTGGTTTCATCTTGCCAGAGTTTAAAATGTGACACTTAAAAACGTAATTTGAAAAAGAAAATTTGTTGAATCCTAACCCCAACAGCAAAAAGCACATGAGTTTAAATTCCACTTTCAAGCCCAAGTCTCCTCGTGGAGGCCAGGCCTTGGAGGGCGTCCCATGCTGAATTGTGCCCTGTGTCTCCTCCCTGGAGAGGACCACGGGGACAGAATTCCATCCATGCCAACCAGGGTCCTTTGGTTTAAGGAACTGGACTGAGTCCAGCATGCCCCAGCCAGTGGCTAAGTGCCTCCAGATGGGTTTGCCATTGAGTTGGACCCATGGGCTGTGTACACTCAAATTCAGCAGGTCACCTAGGGAAGTTCCCAGAGTTACAGGGCTATAAATGGCTGGATCTAATTGTCTGGGGCTGTGGGATTCTTTTTGGTTCCCATTCAATATTCCCACTAAGACCCAACTAGTGTCAAAAATTTGACTTCAGTACAGAAACAAAAGAAAACAAAACACTAACTCACTTCAATGAAGTGAGTCATTATTGCAAATGTAACTTCCAGGCATTTGGGGATGAGGTACTTCTGCTTTCTCAAAGAACAAGGGCGTGGCAATTTGGCAAACTGTCAGAAACTTTCCTTCATCCTTAGGAGGTCGGAGGAAGTTTCCTCCAGGCCTGAAACACGCTGAGGTGCAGCCTCAGCAAACAATGAGTCCTTCCCTAAAGGTACTTTATTTTCTGCCTCCACACTCTCCACATAGATCTTGCTGATCTTAAGGTTTCTCAGAAATGACGTCCAGCACTCTCCTTACCGAGGAGGCTCACACAAGAATCTTCTAGAAAGTGCTTTGACCAACTCCTGCAAGCCAGCGCCTGGGGAAGAAGCAGCGGATGTCTCGCTAGTCCACTATGTCAGGGCCTCACCCGCAGGCCCTGCTGCTCACTCTCCCTGGAAGGACCATTCGGATGCTTCAGGGCCATGGGAAGGACCCTCTGCTCCATTAATGAATTGAGTTCAAAATATCTGTCCCTAGTGGTCATTTAAAAAGCAGCACAAAACCATATAATGACTCCGGGTCTGAATCCAGCACTGTCACTATTAGCAACGTGACTCTGGACAAGCCCCCTCATCTCTACAGTGTCCTCATCTGTACAATGTCAATGACGACAGCGCCGGGCCCGTGGTGCTAGTGTGAGGACTAAACATGTTGATCTACGGAAAGCACTCGAAACAGTGCTTGGCCAGTGGTAAGAGCTTAAAAGGTGTTATGTCTATCAAAGCGCCCCTAAAAGGCATTGGAAGGATGCAGGGCAGCCTGGGTAACAGGCTTGGAGCACAGCGCGGAATGAGCTTCAAAAGGCCTTTTTCCGGGGGCCAGTGCTGCCGAGACCTGCTCCTCGGTCCCTGGCTGACCTCAGCACCCCTGCCCATTCCTGCTCCCTGCCTTGCTCGCTGCCCCCCACCACCACACCCCGCAGCCTCAGCTGTGGCCAGAGGAAAGCCATGTTATCCCTGGGCCAAGTCTTTGGCCCCGCTGGGCCCTCTGGTCTCCTGTCCACCGTCAGGACGACAATGCCCACCTCTCAGAGTCACCATCTGGATGGGGCCAACCAATCCCAGGTCCTGGTCCCAGGCCTCCTTGTTCAGCCTTATTGATGCCTGGTCGCCATCTAGTGCTCGAGAAGAGTAACTGAATTTCTCGCACCACAAATGGCTGCTAACCCTTGGGATAGACGGCTGGAAGTTGATTGATCCCAAGGGCCAGCCATTTTAGGAATCTTTTCCGAAGAATCCCAGATCTGTCCTCTGCTTCACGTTCCCCAACAAGGGGACTCCTGGTTGAATTTTTGGGCAATTCTGAATGCTAGAACCCTAGTCCTCATTTGGGGTCCTGTTCCTTACATTTTAAACGTGTCGCTTTACCCCAAACTTTCCAAAAACGACTATCAGTTGAAAGGCTAGGGACGGTCTGGGCCTGATTCCTGGTGTATATGTCGCTGGTATGGAATCAGTTTCCAAGCTTCCATCTTATTTTCATTTCTCGTCCCTGATTATGTAGCCCCGCCCATGTCCCGTGCACTATTCTAAGATCTGGGAACAGAACCGTGACAGAGCACACAGCCTCTGCCCTCAGGGGCTGGAGGCAAACCTGGCTAATTGACTGCAGTCAACTGGAGGGGAAGTGAGGAGAGATTAGACCTGGTCCTCGGTCCCCACTGCACAGTGACCACCCGAAAGGCCTGGAAGCCGTGACCAGGCCACCTCACAGACAATCAAACCCAACTCTTCAGCTCCACAGAGGTTATATGATTGTCCCACAGGAGCGGGGTCAACCCCCTTCCCAAATTGGTTAGGATAATAAGACTGAGCCCACCAGGACGTAAAAAGTTTTATTACTCACATAGCAGGGCTTTTGGGGGGAGATTAAGGTGGGCGCAAGCCACTCCAGGGGCTTGAGCAAAGGGGATTGGTGGTGGTGGCTTGGATTGCGGTTAGGAGTGACCCCGGTTACAAGCTTCTCCAGATGGGCCAGGATTTGAACTTCCCACCCTGCTATTCTGGGAGGGACCATCAGCATTCCTATCAGTTTGCCGATGAGTGGCAGAAGGGGAAGTGAGGGGGTGGGACCCGAAAGCTGTCAGTGGTCAAACATCCAAACATCACAAGTAGCGCCTTGCCCTGATGGCACTCCCCCAGGCAGCCAAGGCTGGGAACCACGGGATGAGGTGACCAGTGTTTTCCCAAGCCCCCAAAGGGAAGAATTATCAGAGGGAACTTGTGGAAACACTAATTGCTAGACCAAACCAGCCTGACTGAATGAGACTTTCCAGGGAACGAGCCGGTACCCTGTGCATCTGTCCAGGGGATGCTCGGGCCTGGCAGGTCTGAGAAGCACTGGGCTAGATGCTGGCTGCAGGAGTGCTGATGGCCACTTCCCCTGTGACCCCTTTATAGTGTGCAAAGGGTTTTGCACAAGCTGTATCACTTGACCTTCACACGAGCTATGGGAGAGGGAGGCAAGTGTTCGTGTTCATTTTCAGAAGCGGAGCCAGGAGCTCAGAAGCATCGCTCAGGAAGCCACGATGCTTGTCCAATGCTGGAGACTTGGCTTCTGAGTCATACTCCCCAAGGGACACCAGCAGCCCTAGCCTGGGGGGTCCCAGGGGTCCCTTTCGCCTGCTGAGCTTGCACCTCCCACTGGGCGGGCCTTGTTCTCTGCATTACAGATTTCACCATTTTGAAGCTTACAGATGTGTTTGAGATCACTGGGAAACTTGGTAGAAATGAGCGCGTTCTCTGGGACATGCATGAGTGTGTTCTGGATATTACTGAACGCGCCTGAAGCCATACCACTGAATTACTAGAAAATAGTAATTCCTGGATAAACATAGCAGTTGTTAGATGGCTTATTAAATAATTCTTCAATGATCAAAGTGGCAAGTCATTTGTAGCTATTGGTATACATTTAGATTGTCATGTCTTTACAAAATTCTGTGTTACAGACGTTAGAAAACATGCGTCAAAGAGAAATGAGAAATATTTTTCTTCTTTTCAAAAGGAAAAGAAATGCTTTATTTGTGATTTGAGAGAAATGGTAAATTTCAAAGTAACTTGGAAGGAGTAAGGGAGTTATGCCAAAATTAATTTCTGAACGATTTTGAAGACCGGAAAAAAGCTTCCCCATTATAAGGGACAAAACATTTGGGTAGGGCCGGCCTGGTGGCTCAGGCGGTTAGAGCTCCATGCTCCTAACTTTGAAGGCTGCTGGTTCAATTCCCACATGGGCCAATGGGCTCTCAACCACAAGGTTGCCAGTTCAATTCCTAAAGTCCCGCAAGGGATGGTGGGCAGCGCCCCCTGCAACTAAGATTGAATGGGGCACCTTGAGCTGAGCTGCCGCTGAGCTCCCGGATGGCTCAGTTGGTTGGAGCCTGTCCTCTCAACCGCAAGGTTGCCGGTTCAACTCCCACAAGGGATGGTGGGCTGTGCCCCCTGCAGCTAGATACGGCAACTGGACCTGGAGCTGAGCTGCGCCCTCCACAACTGAGACTGAAAGGACAACAACTTGACTTGGAAAAAAGTCCTGGAAGTACACACTGTTCCCCAATAAAGTCCTGTTCCCCTTCCCCAATAAAAAAAGAAGAAAAAAAAAACATTTGGGGAGCAAGGGGGAAGTGCAAACGTGATGACTGTGATAATGAGGTTAGGGGACTCAGAGAACAGTATGAAATTAGTATATATGATCAATGTTTGGATATTAATTTTAATTTTTAAGGTAACTGTTGCAGAACATGAAAAAATTTCAGAATTATATTTAAATGAAAGGAGCCATGATGTGAAGTATGACAAAAATCAGATATGTGTGAGAATTGTACAGATTCATTGCAAAGCCCAATCCCAGAAATTCCACATACCTAGAACTCTCAAATCAATTCTCTGTTGTTAACTATCTAAGTAATCTTGGCTGTTTATTATATGGTCTCCAAAATAAAGTTACTGGATTGTCTGCACTACCAGATTTTAGGTTGACCTTGCCATCACTACAGTGACAGCAGAAGGCTCATTTTCAATTCCAAGTTGCCTAAAAATATACTTACATAGCTCAAGGGGAAACAGAGGCTAGAAGCTCAGTGACCTGACACAGATTCCTACTGAGCAGAAATTATCACCAAATTCATGGAGCCTGGGTGACTGAGGGCTCGTGTACAAACTTGGCGGCTAAAACTGAGAAAAGGTGATGGGTTATTAACTTAATTTCCCCAGGAGAATTTCATACTTCACTTACTCTGAGTTAAAGTTACAAATGTCAACTAGAACTCCAAGATTGCTCCTGTGGTTATAATTGTGTCTCTTTCCTTCTTTCTTTGAGGTAAAAATTTAAAAACTAACAGGTCATTTTATGAAAATGTTCTCTAGTATCAGAAACAAATAACTGGACATTTCTGGCCAAGATGGATTAACAAAGGTCCTCCTGCTTTAAACAACTAGAGGAAGGTCAAAATATATGAAATAATGTTTTGTAGAAAGTAAATAACTAAACAGGCAGGATCCCTGAGAATAGGGAAACAAACAGTTTGACCTCAGATTGATGCAGCTTATGGACTAGAAGCAGTTTCCAGGCTGCAGGACAGTAAGGAGAACCCAAACACAGCCCTGTGGTCTCCCTGAATTGAGGAAAAAGAGAGTGAAGTCTCAGAAGGCCAAAGTAGCTAGAATTTTCAGGGCAAAATATAGGAGAAGAAAGAGCTGCAAAAAGAGAGTAAGAATTCTGGAGATTACAAGAGAAGAGCCTTCAAATCTTTGGTTGAGTGTTGGCCTGTGAATATTTGAGAACAAACTATCTGAGTCCAGGAAAAGAATCACCAGAAAGTAGTAGGTAGAAGGATTCCCTGAGCTCATATAGGTTTGGAAAGAGCTCGTGTTCCCACCATCCGAAGTGGAAAGACATTGTGACACTTCAGGCATTGGGTAAAATCTTCAAAGCGTATTGTGTTAGTAGTGGGGCTACTAGTCTAGACATTAGCTCTAGACTAAAAGTTGCACTGGATTAGCCCTAACAAATCTTAAAAGCAAGCCTCAGCAATATTTAACTGATCCCAAGTAATTTAACTGAGAGATAGAACACAATTCAAAACTAGCAATGGGGTGCAAAAATCTAGCACTCAAGAGCAAAACAATCTCAGTGCCCTTTGTCCAACAAAATTACCACACAAAGAAGCGTAAGGAAGATTACGCAACAGAAACTGAGCCATAAATAAGAGAAATGATGAAACCACAGAAAAGAATCATGAAATGGCTCTCATAAGTAGCTTACATGTGTGCGAGTAGGTAGAGGAAAATATGAAGATGATAAGGCAAGAAATGCAACACATCAAAAGATCCAAATGCAACCCCTAGAGTGAAAAATAAAATATCTGAAATGAAAAACACACTGGATGGGATGAACATCAAATTAGGCACTGCAGAAAAAAGAATAAATGAATATGACTATAAAGCAATAGACACTCTTCAAAATGAAACAGAAAGAAAAGGGACAGGGAAAAAAAGCCGCAAATAATCCAGAATATGGGTGACTATAGGACAATATCTGCTGGTCTAACATACAAGTATGGATACAGTGTAGCATCTTCCAATTTCAGTCTGATTTCTGTTCCTATTCTCTGCTTCTGTGGCCACAACTCTTTCTCTGACTGACCTATCACATTAGACCCACTCAGATAATTCAGGGTAATCGTTCCAAGGTTCCATCGGCACAAGGTTCCATCTCAAGATCTGTAACTTAATCACACCTGCAAAGTCCCTTTTGCTATGTAAAGAAATATGTTTACAGGTTCTGGAGATTACTGCATGGGTGTCTTTGGGGGGCATTATTCTGTCTACCATAGAAAGGGAGTCTGGGAAGTGTCACCTGCAGAGGTCAGGCCTCCTGAGGCACAGACATAGTAAGAGTTGGGAAAGGAAATGGATCTTAGGGAAAACGGCCCAAAACAGGCACTCAGCTTTTGCTCCAAATTTTCACTGTTAAAATCATACACAAAAGACTTCATTTTTTTCTTTTTCTCCCTATGCACTGTCTATTAATGAATTATTGTCTTAATCTCATCCCTTCCCCAAAACAGAATAGCTACTTGAGACAATGCTGCTGAACTGGAGACGATACACTGACAGACAACGGTAACACAACTGGCAACTTCTTCCTCTGGATTTCAGCTTGTAGAACTGAGTGCATTTTAAAAAAATCATATTCAGATTTAACCTCTCACTTACTTCTTCCCTTCCAAACAATACAGGTTTGCTTTTCCTATTTTGGGTGTGCCAAAGAGCAAAAGGAGCAATCCCCAAATATTGTCATCAAAGACATTTAAAATCTTTAATCAAAAGGCGTGCTTCCAGAAGAACACTGGGTCTTCTTAGCAGACATGGATCCCATGACATGAAGCCTGTGCGGGCCTTTGGCATTGCTCTCTATCTCATCCTCTGACCTCCGTGTCCAGGTACCCATGATCCAGCATTATACCTCCCCCACTGTCAACCCACCATCTCCCACCAACGCACTTCCCAGATATGCGTTTAGAGGACCCCTGAGGAAAAGAGACCTTGGCAACTCCAAAGTTTCCTTTGCTCACGTCAGTTTTATTGTTTATGCACAACGAGAGACCATAAGACAAAATGGTCCCAGGCAACTTATTCATAGATCAAGCCAAGTATATAATAGGGTCCAACTGGTAAACAAGGAAGGTGAGCTTATAGTTAATCTTCAGAGAGCAGAGGAAATCCACTATTGGTGACTGCCAATGGCACTATTCACTGATATTAGGAGTGACCATATGGGGCCAAAATGTAAGCTGTCCAGCGAATTGTAGATGTTTAAGAAAACAATAGAATGTAAACTCCATGAGGGCATGAACTCTGGTGGTTTTGTTCACCGCAGAATACTCAACACCTGGCACCTAAAGGGAATTTCAATACTCACTGGGTGAATGTATTACTTAATGTCACTTTAAAAAATTATTGGCTGAAACATTATTCCATAGCTCTTTGGACTGAGAATCTATAAACTTTGCTCTTTACTAAGACCCATTCTTTCTTTCTCCAAATCATTTATATGGAAAAGTTCAAACATACAAAAATGTTGAAAGAATAGGAAAATAAATATTCATATACCCGCTATCTAGGTTCAATAATTGCTACCATTTATTTTACTTAATTACTTTCAATGTTACATATATATTTATTTATTTATGTGGGTAGGTGTGTGTATCAGTTAGCGTTTGGAGCCACTGCATGTCTATATAGTTACATGTCTATATTCATTTCTGTAGATCTCTAAGACTGTTATCTTTGTGTCTGATGCTGGAGTTTGAAATCCACAGGGCCGGAGTCAGAAGGGAATATCGATGTAACATGGAGGCAATCAAGGTTGGAACCCTGCAAGTGTGGACAGACGATGAGTCTTCAGAGAGCAAAGGAAGTCTACAATTGGTAGACTCTGTCATTCTTGCTGCCACAAACCTTAATGAAACAGGCGCCCTAGAGAAGCTGGAGCCCTCCCTCATGGAGCTAAACACACACACACCCAGCCCAGGAGTTGGTGAAGCTGAGGGGCGATCCCAGGGAAGGTGGACTGGTGGCAGGCCCAGCTGCTGACCCATGCCAACAAGGTGAGAGGTGAGCCAGATGCTCAGTGGTGAAGTACAAGGCCTACAAAATGGCTGCCACATCCCTTCTGCCCTCAAAATCTCCCAAGAATGTCTCTTGGGCCCACCCTAACTAAAAACATCCAGGTAAAGGGAATTCTGGGAAACAGCTGAGCATGGCCAAGTCAACACATTACAAAGCCACCATTTCAAGTTAGGCTTCAAAAAGTTTGCCATTTCACCTCTAAATACTTCAACATCCATCTCAAGTTTCCATTCTTAAATGGTGGAAGAGAACAGCCATCTGAGGAACTTACAATGGCAAATGCTTGGTTTTCATGGGCAGTTTGGATTTAAGTGCTCAGAACATAGCCCAGGCAATGGGGCAGTTTGATTTTACTCTTATTTAATATAATATCATCTTTTAAAAAAGATTTTGTGGGATTTGCCTGTCCTGGTCTAGCATGAATTTTTATTTTGCTCCACCAAAATATAATAAGATCGTCAAAATCATTCTAACAAATGCTAAACTTGTTTTCTTCAGGAAAAACAAGTTAGCATAAAATTTCTGATGGGGAGCTGCCTCCCAACTAACAGCTTGAGTTTTGAAATGAATCTTTTGACAAATGGCTTCTCTCGTTCTCAAGCTGTTTCAACAAAATTTTCCATCCTGAAAAAAAAAAGAAAGCATTCCAAATCTTTCTTCTTGAAGATCTGTATTGGAGCCCTTGTGAAATCTCTCTCCTGTTTTGTTTTCTTTTCTTGGCACTCCTTGGGTAGGCATGGCTAGAGTAAAGACTGAAGCTAGGAAAACTTTTATGTATTGTCTCTCATTAGAGTGAGAATATTTGTTCAGCTGCTGAAACTGGAGCTGAATTAAGAATGTTAAAAAAGAGACGATAGTCCCAAAATGGAGTCACTTGTGCTAAGCCCCACATCATCAAATCAAGACGTACTGCCTGTAATTTCATTATAGTTTCAGACTTTCCCAGGTGTGGAATCTTAAACCAGCCAATCTAGTACTGCCTGGTCAGCACTAGTGAGGTGAGCTGCTCGATAGACCCCTTCCATCCCCCAAAGGAAGGAGGCCTTGTCTGAAACAATCCACTCTTTGCTACTGACTTCCTTGTCCCATCCCTCCTGCCTATAACAGTCTTTCATTTTCTACATTTCCTTGGAGCTCCTTTTTATCTGCTAGATGGGATACTGCCCGATTCATGAATCATTGACTAAAGCCAGTAAGATTTAAACTTTACTTAGCCAAATATTTTTTAAACAGGAGCAGCAGATGAAGAATTTGTAACCAAGCAAAACTCCATAGCAACAAGTAACTGAAGTTGGTTATAATTGTAAGACATTTACTCAGGATTTTTTTTTTTAATTCTTAAGAAAATTTCAACATAAGACAACGACTCAGAATTTTGAGGCACAGAAGTTGGCAACAAGTAAGAACCATTCACGTAGGTTCAGTCATTCAAAAAGTGGGTGCGTATTTTAAGCTTGATAAAAAGCTTTGCTTTGAGAATTCCGACAAAGTCAGCTCTCCAGTAAAGCCCGGGTTGAATTTCACATGTATGTCTCTAATCTGCTTGCAACCCTGAGTGGATTCTCCCCTAGTGACAGCTCCCTCTTTGGTGGTGTGGTTTCCAGACTAGTCCCCCAAAGCTTGTTCTACCCACATACACCCAAATTACAGCTCTACTTGTATCATTTCAACTGCATCAAGCTGCACTGTTTTGTGGAAAATGAATTCTGAATTCCAAGTTGCAAGGCCAAGAACACCTCTTCTCTGAACCTGGGAGCCAGAATTGGCAACGGTGCTGACTTAATTTTACTTAGTAGGAGAACAGAGTCTGAGCAAATAAATTTAGGAAATTGTAGGGAAGGAAAAATAATTTTCCCTCTTACCTTCTGAGTTCTTATTTGAGACCGCTGTGATAAAAGACCGAAACTGGGTTTATTAACAGGTCTACCTCTTGTATACATGAGAGACACACAGGGAAAAATGAGTGGTTCCCTGAGATGGCCTATACCACCAGCTTCAATACCATCTTTAGCTAACAAGCAAGGAAGTTTGGGTGGTAGCGGAGGCCAGTCACAGGGTGGTTGCTAGGCCAGCCATGGTGAACACCATGGGTAAGGCTGTTATGCCAGCTTAAGTCTCTGCCTTCTCCACTGATAGGAGTTTCCTGTGATTTAGAGCCATCCTGTTCCCGATACAGAGAGGGAGACACCCTCACAAATGGAGATATCCTTTATATATGTAAATTTCTCTTTCAAAAGGGTAACTTCAACTCCATTGCCAGAGCTTCTCCTGTGTCTGCTTTTTTCTCAAAATAATCAGTTAAAAATAATCCTTATGCTAAAGAGGCATATTTTGGGATGACATATTCTGATCCCCCTCAAAATGCTGCATACCCTCTCTCTGTCTCAGAAAACTTCCATTCACATTAGCATTGGGAGGGGGGGGTGCCAAAAAAATGTATACACATGACTTTTGTTCATCTTTTGTTGTCAGTATATATTATTACAATTTTAATACAGTTTTTTCCTTTCTTAAAATGTGTATACATTTTTTTGGCACCCTCGGTATATGTTAAAGGATGATTAAAGGAGACAATTTAGGTGATACACACAAACTTCATTTAATATTTCATGATGTGGACAGTCTCCATTTGGAAAACGGCAAAATAGGGCCAAAGGCAGGAAGCTTTTAGAGAACAAAGAGTAAAGGACAAAGACAAGAAAAGTAGGAGACAGCTGATTGGCTGGGGCCACTTAGTTGACCTCGTAGTGGGTGAGAAGGAACAAGGAAATAAGTATAGAGCCCAGAGTTGAAGATTGGCTGACTGGATAGACGGCATTTCTGGTGAAGTGCAGCATTTACGGGGACCCCGAAGTTACCTAAATTTCCGTTTGTTGAAGCCAGGATTAGAGCAGAAGCTCCCAGGGAACGATGGGTGAGTCTGGCCAGGGCACATACAGGAGGCACATAGGGATGAAAAATCACAAGCCAACTAGAAAAACCATTTGGGTAGGAAAAGTCTCTCAGGAACGTCCTCCCCCCACAAAACGCACACCAACGGAACAAAGTGTCTTTGTAGAAGAATTGTTTGAGTGCTTGCCACCAGAGAAATGCCAAGCCTGCTCAGGTAACCCCAACAGAGAATGCTATGTTTCCTTTGCTTGTCCCCCCAACCCTCTGGCTGTGTGAGAGGACGCAGAGCCTCTCTCCACCCCCATTGCTTGTGGTCTGGCACACTCAGAACCCGCCCTGCCACCCCTTCTCACTGTTGGAATCTAACAGCCCCGTAGAGACGGCGGGATTACAGACAGCTGGAGGGGACATCCGGGTGTTCCTGTCTTCCTAGGTATCTGTTGTCACTGCTATTTCCAATCATATTGCCTCCCACATTCCCTCCTCTCTTCTCATTTCATCCCTTGAATAGTCAACGATGACTCCAAGGTGAGACAAAGCTGGTGCTGAAAGAGCTGTTCCTTCTCCACTTCTCCAAACCCTTGCGAGACTTCAAAAGAGATTGAGCTCGTTCCTTGTCAGAATGGAAGGAATCGTCAAAGGAAGACAGTAAGAATGAAAAGAGAATGGGGAGGGAAGGAAGCCAACACTGCTGCACACACATCACGTGGCACGGCTGGCATTAAGCGTGTATTCCTTTGGACACCCCCACCCCCATTCTCTCAGTAGGAAGTAACAGCCCACCCTACAGGTAAGCAAACTGAGGTCCAGTGAGGAGAAGTAACTTTTCTGAAGTCAAAAGGAGCAAAGCCTTAAACAGCAAAGCCATAGTCAACTCCAGGTCTCTCTGGCCCGTGCCCTTGGCCTCAGAGCAGACTAAGAAGTGTCCCTGTACATAAACCAAATGTGGCCTCATAGAGAGGCCTATATGCAATGAGCCAAATAGAAAACAGCACCCACCTTAGCCATTCCCACCCCACCTGCTCCCTGGAGGGTGTGAGGGTGGGACTTTCACAAGACTGAGTCTCTCTCCCCCACCCCCCATCTCTCACACACCCCTTCCCTCTCTGCTGCTGCTGCTGGGCAGAAACTTTCACTGTGGTCTACACCATAACTTGATGGACAAGTTAGAAGATAATTTGGACTCAAGATCAAACTATAGTTTCCAATCCATCAATAACAAAGCAGGAGTTTTGACTCGTAGCCAACACTTGTGTTTCTCAGTGAAGTCATTGAGAACTCTGAGCTCAGGGCTGCTGGGATTATGGATGTCCTTTCAGGCCCAGCTAGAGACTTTTCTTGCCACTACTGCATCCGCACTGCCAAGCACAGCCCGTGGCATATCTTAGCTGCTCAATACATATTTAAGAGTGTATAAATATATGCATTAATGGGCTTTCTCTGGACAGCAATTGAGTATGTAAGTAACAGTATGTAACACAGTGCAGTCACATAATAAATTTGTGCTAAGCATCAGCTATACGGCCATTGGTTTTGCTTTTCTCTACAATCCCAGTATTTGAGAGGACAGAGATCTCACCACTGACTTCCCTAAGCTATTGCAAAAAATTATCAGACAGCTTAATTTTTCCAATCTTTAACCCATTTTGGCTTAGTCAAAAACATCACATTTCCAACAGTCTACAAGCTCCAAAAAAGACAACAGAATATGTAGTCTCAAGGGAGGTAACAGCTGGTTTCAAGAAATGTTGTCTGTTCTTTTGTCTCTGAAGACTTAACCTGTTACACCAAGATGAGCGCTCTCTCTTTCCTTAGTACCTGAGGACAGACAAGCCTGCGTCGCTGGTCTCAGGAGCCCACCCCCGGGCCTCTCTTGTTGCCCTCTCACCACCTACCACAGGTACTGCCACGGGGTAATGATGGCTCCTGCCCCAGTCCAGCCGTCAGGTGAGACCCCAGCTCTGGCCGACACCCTGAGTGCAGCTTGTGAGGGTCAGTGAAGCCGAGGGCCCAGCTACGCCATCCTCATGTTCTTGAACCAAAAGCTGTGAGATAAAAAAATATATATGTGTAAGCTGCAAGGTGGAGGTAAATTGTTACACAGAAATAGGTAACTAAGATAGCATCATTCAGCAAATCTCCTCTTCCCAAAATTCTTATATACTCAATTCGTTTTCTGGAGGTGCCATAACAAAGCACCACCAACTGAGTGGCTTAAAACAACAGAAATGTATTCTCTCACAGTTCTGGAAGCTGGAAGTCTGATAAAGGGCCAGGCCCATAGGCGAGGGAGCCGGCATCAGCTTTCCCTAATCTCCCCCTCTTCTCCCCTAAGAGGTACAGGTTAGAACACATATGTGTGCCAGGTTTCCTCAAACCTGAAGCCCTTTCTGGGTGTTACAGCAGCAAAGGGCAGGAACGTTCTTATCAAAAGGAAAGAACTATTTGGGGAACAGGAATCTCACTTATCCTGCCTGTCAATATCAAAGCTCCAAAATGTTATCTGCCAGGCTAGCACCTTGGTGCTTGAGCAACCACCAAGCAGGACCTCAGGAAGTTGGGTCATCAAGATATGGTCTCCCAAACAAATACTGTTTCACTGACTTTATCCATTGTCTCTGAACACGAAAACCTGACACCCCCGAGAAGTCCATTGATCCACCAAAGCACAGCGAGTATGGAAAGGCATGTGGAAGATCTGTGCAAACTTGCACGGGCTGTGAGAAGGGGAAATGCTGATGTGCTTCAGACACGTTTGCCTGATACTAAGAAGTGAACATGTGAAGGCCTTTCAAATGGGCCATTTAAACATTGAGGGGAAGATAGACTCTTGGAAACGTCAGAGTTCATTTAACACACTACTCTCTCTGCCCAGAGTATGTCACCAAGGTTAAGTGATACTCACAAACATCCCCAAAGTAGCAATAAGTAGATGTTAGCACAACACAAGTGAAACCCCAGAGCCTGTGACTCTAAATAAATTTGGTTTTCAGTAATTTTTTTCTATGCTGACTTCTTCAGAACAAAGATGCCCGAAGATGTCTTGGGCTAACAGTACTCGGAGCAGCAGTGACGCTTACGTTGGTAAGTATTGGAGACCGAGGAGGGAGCTGACCCGAGCTGCGTTTGTTCTCGGTGCTGCACAACGACTTGCTACATTTCAGGGCTTGCTCTTAGAGTTGAGACCAATAAAAGAAAAAGCACAGAGAAACACATTCTTCATGCACAACTGGCACCAAACATTGAGGGACGTGAGCTAATCGTGACTAAAATATCTCAGATGGGTAACCCAGACAGGCTAAGTACCAGCTTGAGCCTGTTTTTCAGAAGGTTGCTTTTCATGCTCCCGAGGACAGCATTTGTAAGCATTGTTATAGAAATGAGTCACCGAGTTATTACATGTCTTGTACCAACGAGCATAAAATAATATTTACAGAAATTACAGGCTTTGAGCGACAGGCTTCCTGCAGGGGAGACTCAGGCAGAGTGGAGGGTGTCTCCTTCCACCCAGGAATTCTACCGCTAGAAAACCTTCCTGAGGACATTACCAGACACTCAAAATGTACGCTCAAGTGCATTTAATTCCTTCTTAGTGCAATTTTCCAGAATTAAACATTTTCCAATAGAACATTGATTGGCTCCCTTATCCTACAGAATAGCGTGCTACGGTTAACAATAATTACCCCAACGTCTAATAACACGGGGAAATGTTTGTAATGTAATTAGTGTGTTAGTTTTCTAGGGCCGTCATAACAAATTACCACAACTGGGTGGTTTAAAACCGCAGGAATTTATTCCCTCACACTTGTGGAGGCCAGCAGGGCTCGCTCCCACCAAAAGGGTCTAAGGGGACAGTCCTTCCTTGCCTCTTCAGCTGCTGGTGGCTCCAGGCACTCGTTGACTTGGGACTGCATGGCTCCAATCTCTGCCTCTGTCTTCACATCACCTTCTCCTCTGTGTGTCTCTGTGTCTTCCTCTCTTCTTAGGAGGACACCTGCCATTACATTTAGGACCCACCCTGAATTCAAGATGATCTCATCTCGAGATCCTTACATGAATTATATTAATATCAGCAAACACCATTTTTCTAAAATAAGATCACATTCATGGGTTCAGGGAGGACATGGCCTTTTGGGGGGAGAAGGCACAATTCATCCTATTATAATTGGTTAGAAGTGCCTGTACGTAGACTTTATAAAGTCCTACTTCAACAATGTAAACATGTATTTATATACATATGTATGTATACACATACACACCTGTAACAGGATGTTACTGGGTGGAACTGGGGGACCAAAATGAGTATGAAAAGACTCTGCCGTTACCCTCATACCAGCATTTCAAAGGAATAAGGGAGAGCCTGGGGCTCAATGCCTGGACCTCTTAGCAAGGCCAGATTTGCAAAGGAATCTGAGGAGGGGTCTCCTCTGAGGAGGAGACTGATGCAGAGACCTTTTTGCAGAGAACACTGGACTTGCTACGCGAGCCCACCCTGGGGAGAGAAGAGCGTATGCTAGTGCCCAACCCACAGCCCAGGGAAGGTCAAGGTAACGTTGGGTGATACCAAAGACCGGTGTCTGATCCACAACTGAGGAGAAAAATGGACTGCAACTGGGGTCCAACTGCCACCAGGAAATGGAGAGACAAGAGAAGAGCTGACTAAAGGATTCGGAGGCAGGGCAGGGGGGCTGCCCCTGGGGGACCGGCCTGCCCTCTAGGGTTTATCGAGAAATCGATGTATGAGTGTTTCCTGGGAGCAGATGTGAGTTAACAGGGGCAAGTCAGTGCATTCGTTTCCTGGGGCTGCTATAACAACGTAGCACAAACTGGGTGGCCTAAAACAACAGGCATTTATTCTCTCACAGTTCTGGATGTGTCGGCAGGGTTGGTTCCTTCTGGAGGCTCTGAGTCCATGCCTCACTCCTAGTTCCTGGTCACTTGGCAATGCTTGGTGTCCTTTGGCTTGTAGACGCCTCACTGTATCCTCTGCTTACATCGTCATACGGACGTATTCGCTCTATCTCTGTGCCCCTGTTTTTTCTTCTCATAGCATGGATGAGGGCCCACCCTACTTCAGTAGGACCTCCTCTTAACTAATTACATCTGCAAAAACCCTATTTCCAAATAAAGTCATATCCAAGGTTGTGGGGAGACATGGATTTGGGGGAGACACTATTCAACCCAGGGCAGCTAGCAAGGGGTCATCTTGAGCCAGTCCAATGTGGCTGCATGGAAGGGAGAGAAGACCTGGAGAAGGAGGCTGAGGTGTGATGCAGGCTGCCCTGGGGCGAAGTGAGGAGTCACAGGGACCAGTTGGAATAGAGTTGTGTCCACTCGGGGCCCAGGACACAGGCACCCCAGAAGAGAAGAGAGCAGAGGGCATTTCTAAAGAAACCTGAGTGGAAGAACCAGCCTCACCATGCGTCAGGCCCCACAGCACAAAGCTATCCAGCCCCCAAAGAACTGTGCATTCCCCCTCTCTGCTTGTAGGGCCAGGTGAGAGCCACCATGTCTGATCCCCTTCCCCACTGCAGGCTCAGCCCCAAACGTGTCTGAGACAGGAGACAAGACAGTGCCTTAGAGTTCTGACTTTGTCATAGGACATATGCCAGTATGTACATATTAGTACGTAATGTGCATTCATGCCCTATAACAGGGCATTATTCTAATTAAAGACTTGAGTCTGTTGTAGGGCTGAAATTAACCAGAGAGCATTCTGCTACCGGAGAGTCATCCGAAAGGAAGGTGGGGGCAGCCAGCACCTCATTCTTGGTCAGAGGAAGATTTGCATAATACATTTTAAAAGGAACTCGAGAGACACATGTATACTCGTAGGAGAGGGACACACTGGCAAAGAAGGAAACAAAGGAGAGGGAGCAAAGCTGGAGAAGCAGGCAGGTTTCAGCAGTTACGTAACCATGGGAGCTCTGGCTTTCACGCCGCGGCAGCAGGCATGGAGCTTCTGCCCACAGAATGACACAGTTTCCCAGTGTAACTGTGACCTAGTTACTAGGACCTGAGAAAGTGGCGCTGAGCAAATTCTGCCACCTAGTGCCCAGGGCTCAGAGCCCCAAGCCTCTGGGAGCCCAGAGAGACAGCCAGCTTTTCTTTCCCTCCCCCTCCACTGTATTCACACAGCCGTTACCTCCAGGATACCCTAGCTCAGAGAAAAAAAGCAAGTCTCAGATGTCTTATCTGCTCATTTATTTTGTTTTTTTCTTTTGAGGTGGCTTTGTTTGGCTTTTAGGAATGCCAGTTTTCTGTTGAGTGATAGCCAAGGGAGTGTCTACTTGGATATGAAAAGAAAGAATGCCAGGGCCACAGGCAAAGGAAAACTTGGAACAAGCCCAGCTTCTCATCTACTTTCATAAACTGAGAAGTCCGAGCCTTCAGTTCAGCCAAGAAGAAAACAGATGGATACCACTATGCTCGTTTAACAGGGTCCCTTGGGGTCCAACAGCTCCCCAGCCCCACCCACCTGTACTCCCCATGGTAGATTCAAAGAACCAAGCTCATGGGTAGGTCACGGAGTCGCTTAAGGCACACGTGTCAGAGGGCAGGTGGGACTGCGGAGGGGGCTTGCAGGCGTTTTGTAGGAAGCACACATGGCGACTTCGGGTGGCCAATGACCCATCAAGCCAACAGTTTGGCTAACGTCCTCTTCGCTTCATATTTACTGAGAGAACTTCAGACCCATTGATAACTTTCTAAAGAGTTAACTGTTGTTGTTTATTATTTATTTATTTATTTATTTATTTATTTATTTATTTTAGGGAAGGGAGGGCTGGGTTCAGAGAGTTGAGATATAAGCCCTGGGTTTGCCTCTTTCTAGCAATGGGACAAATTTTCTGTAAGCCATCTTTCCTCCTTGGTTAACTTGGGATAGTAGCATTAGCTACGCAACAGGGTTGTTTTAAGAATTAAATGATGGAATCCATGTGAATGCCTGACTGGTCTGCAGTGCTCAATAAATATTAGCTATTTGGGTTTTTGATTTGGTCACTGTGGTAAGCGGAACAATGAACCCCCAAATATGTCCATGTCTTATTCCCCAGAATCTGTGACTATGTTATCGTACAAGGCAAAAGGGACTTTGTAGCCGTGATTAAGAGAAAGATCTTCAGATGAAGATACCTTGGAATATCTGGGTGGGCCCAGTGTAATCACAAGGTTCCTTGTAAAACGGATACAGGAGGGTAAGAGGAAACGCCATCTAACGATGGAAGCAAAGGTTGGAGCTTTGCAGTTTGAAGATGGAGGGAGAAGCCCTAAGCCAAGGAATGAGGGCGGCCTCTAGAGGCTGGAAAGGGCTAGGAAATAAATTCTCCTCTGATCCTTCAAAGCAAACATAGCCCTGCTGATACCTTGATTTTGTCCCTGGAGACTCATTTTGAACTTCTAACCATCAGAACTGTAAGATCATACACTTGTGTTGTTTTAAGACATTAAGTCTGGGCTCCACCAGCAGCAGGAAACTACTATACTTATAACTACCAAGTTCCTCCCAATATGGCTGGCCCACGACCTCGGTTCAGGATCTTTTTATAAAAGAGATTTCCTCCCAGTCACCAGCCATCCCGAGGGTTCAGCCAGGGCAAACCTGTTAGTGAGTAAGACATTGATTTAAAAAACTGACCACGAACTACATACAGTCAAGTTCATATCGTATTTTAGAAATGAGTAGACAGCATTTGAAACAAAATAGGCCTGCATTGAAACAGAACAACATGACAAAGGACAGCATGGGGGAAGCTCAGCTCATTTGAACACTGACTTACGACAGAATAGCAAATAGATGGTCGACACTTTGCATAGTTTGGATCATGGAAGAAGAATGGCCAAAGCCATCTAGTACCATGGCAGCCATGGTAATAGAGCATGGGAGCAAGAGAGCATAGGAGCCCACACAGATATTAGGGCCAACCCCACACCACCTCCCACGTGATAACGGTGCAGGAACACAGGAGGGAGAGGGACAGATGCGCTGGGCAAGAGACAAATCAGCTCTGGGGGGCCTGCCCTGGGCTGGTGCAGAAGACCTTACAATGTGGAGGGTGGAGATGAGAGTGGAGTCAAAAGGGGGAAGGAGGACCCCAGGGGTGTGTGTTTTGCATAAATATGCAAACTGAGGCATGTGCATTTGTGAAATCTGAGGTCTCGGGCCTGGGGCTTCTCACTGACCTCTTGCTATTCCCTGTCAATAACTAGGGTAAGCAAATCCATCAGAAGCAGGTTTGGATGGCTTCTCTCCCTCTGCCTATTGGCATCTCCAGGGGGACTGGGTCTTATACTGGGCAGTCTATTCCTTTGCCAGGGGGAGCTGGTGGGTGGAATCGGGAGAGTCCGGAGATATAGCAGAACCATCCTGCTGTTCTTCAGTGAGATGGCGCTGGCCAGGGAATGTGGGGGCTGCATGTGGTCACAGCTGAAATCTGTGACTCATCTGTCAATGGTTCCAGACGGGGGTCAAGGTTACACTCTCTCTGATGTCTAATGTCTCTTGACCACCATTGCTGACTTGTGTGCATATGACCCTGGCAGCCCCCTGAAGCTTATCACCTGATCCCAGTTAGAGACTTCATATGCTCCTTGGACCAATGGCCACAGCTGCTACCATGGCAACGGTGGTTGGGCCCTTGACCATGCAACAAAATTTGCAAAATTTCCCTCTTGTTCTTGGGCAGCAGCGAGGGAAACTGCAGAGCCCAGCAAAGTATTAAGCTAAGACTCTGCACCGGTCTGACCAGTCACCTCCAGAAAAATCCAGGGGGCTGCTCATGTTCTAGGCCCCTCATGTCCCTAGTCCCTGCCCCCACCCATCCAGCCCCCACCACATCTGCAGCCCCTTTGCTCTCTTCTCCTACTCACCCTGCTCACATTCATCCACCTGGGCCCCACACACCCTCCCTCAGATCTGCTACTCTATAAAACAGAGCTCTTCACCCAGGACAGTTGAACAAGATGGAAAACCCTCAGCTTTGCCTTCCTTGGGTTGCTGAAGACTGAACGTATCGCAGGCCAGGGAAGGAGGAGACAGCTGCTGGGGAAAGAAAACAGAGCAAGAAAGAAAGAGGCAGCTCAGAGAGTCAGAGTCAATCAATCTCAGCTTCATTTTTAAAAGGCCACCACTTGACATCTGCAGTACAGAACATTCTGTAGAATGATTCTTACCTTGACCCTGTCCCATTTGTCCTGAGTCACTAACACCCCGCTGTCACTGAACAAATCAGACCACATATTGTGCAATGTGTATGAAATGGATCTTATCATCAAAATTCAATGTCTTGCTGCAATCCAGGAAGGAAAATAACACAAAACGGAATACCCTAGGGAGCTGCCCCAAACTTGAGGGAGACACTGGCGGATTTTCAGGCTGAGGCCACCCCAAAGGTGAGACCTCTTTGCACGTGACCCCAGGAGAGGAAGGAATGCAACATGTTGGCAACAAGCCACGCCACACCCAAACATTCCAGGAGCGGGAAATAAGGAAGAACATTAAATATTTGAACTCTGGGAAATTTTTAATCCAAGTTGTGAAGGGACAAAGAAGGTACACACAGTCCCTGCCTATGTGTTTGTCCCCATGGGCACCCAGTAATGCAATATCGATATACTTGTCAACACTGCTGAGGACTCCCTAGTAAAAGGACAGATTAGCTCCCGTAACACCTGCTTCTGGAGAGAGGCCAAAATTGATCTGCTGCATGCCTCAAAGTGGCATGGTGACATTTTAATGGAGAGGTCTACAGACGTTTGTCTTGTACCGAGTTTCTATAGAGGTGTCAGTTGGGAGGACAGGTATGCACCGTTCAAAGGAAAGCCTCGAGGTCTCTTTTATAACAAAAAATTACTCACCTGAATTCTGGGCTGAAGGAATCGGATCATGTTTGTTCTTAGAACAGACCTCGCTGAACGTGCAGAGTGTGTGGGTCCTGTGCCCACAGTTTGCATCTTTCGTGAGGTCTGTGTTGTTGCCAACAGCTGATGAGCCCACGTCCCATCGCCCACTAAGCGTGTTTCTCTTCCTGCTGGCCTGCCAACACCCAGTGTTGGGGAAGGCGTGGGCTGAGCTAGAGCGTGGTGACCATGCTCAGTGAGGGGACTGGCTCGCACAATCCCGGGGTACGTATTTCCAGACCAAACCAGACAGTTCGTTGGCCAGGCACACGAGCCAGCAGCCCCCTGCCCAGGACAAATGACTATCGCCAAACAGGATTGATCATTCCAGGCCTACAGTTTGTTTATCATTATTCTCTCCCTCCAGAAGAACGGGGAAGAAATGTGCTGGCAAAAAAATGTTTCAGAAAGGCTGGTGAATTCAGAGATTGGCAAATTCCAGAAATACATAAATTACTTCACATGTGGTTAATACCCTATTCTGACCACTAAAGGAATCACACCTACCACTTGTGGATGTTCCTTTCTTAAAACAGGGTGTTAGGAGTTGGTGGGCAGCAGGTGATGCTATACAGAGGTTGGAAAGATGTGTTGAATTTCACAACATTGATACCAAAACCAGATAAAGATGGTACAAAAATAAACTACAGATCACTCTCACTTATGAAGCTGACCTAAACATGATAAATGAAACAATGGCAGTTAGTATCTGGTAGCATATTTAAAGAATAGTAAACCATGATCCAGTGGGGTTGTTCCAGGAATGCAAAGATGGCTCAATATAGGTAATAAATTAACATAATTCACCATATTTTGTTACCGAAGAAAAAAGACAAATTCCAAATTTTCAAATTCAGAAAAGACAACTTTCAAAAGACATTTGATAAAGTTCAATACACATTTATGTTAAAAACTCAACAGTGAAAGAATAGATACAACCTTATATGATTAAAAATAGAAACACCCCATACAGCAAATCAGAAGCCAGCATTGTGTTTAGGGGTGAAACACTAAAATGCGTCTGAGAATGCTACCTAAGGAACAAGACGTCTGAGAATGCTACCTAAGGAGCAAGACGTCTGAGAATGCTACCTAAGGAACAAGACGTCTGAGAATGCTACCTAAGGAGCAAGACGTCTGAGAATGCTACCTAAGGAGCAAGACGTCTGAGAATGCTACCTAAGGAGCAAGACGTCTGAGAATGCTACCTAAGGAGCAAGACGTCTGAGAATGCTACCTAAGGAGCAAGACGTCTGAGAATGCTACCTAAGGAGCAAGACGTCTGAGAACGCTACCTAAGGAACAAGACGAGGGTGCCTATCATTGTACTATTATCTAATCTTGTTGGAACACATTCAAAGAAAATAGGAAAAAGAAAGACGGAGGCAAAATTATATTATTCTATTTTTTAAATTTTATTAAATGTATTGGGATGACATTGGTTATTCAAATTATATAGGTTTCAGGTGTACAATTCTATAACACATCATCTGTATACTGCATTGTGTGTTCACCACCCAGTCGTATTGTATAGAGCAAAACTCAAAAATCTAAAGGAGTCTGTTTTCTAAATTGATCTACAAACTTGACGTAATTAATTTGACTTAAAGTATCCACAGAGTTTTTTCATAACCTGACAAGCTGATCTTAAAGTCGAAATAAACTAAGCACAGGGGAGTATCCAGGAACATTCTAAAAACTATGGAAGATGGGGGGTGAGGTCATCACTGGACGTGTCAGACATTTAACAGCTGTCGTCAGTGGAGCAGCTTGCTACTCTCTTTTGGGAATAAACAGTCACACCTAAACCAAAGTGTAAATGCCTAAAAATGACTTAGTGTATCATCCATCCAGAAAATAGTTTGCAGGGGCTTGTGACATCTTCATGGAAAGCCATGGGAACTGATGTGGGTTTCAGTCTCACTGGCGAGAGATGGCGTTCCAGTCTGGGGATTCTCACATCTTCCAGTCCTCTCACCACTCGGTCAGCCCCACAGCAAGCAGTGGCAGAAAGTCCTGGCTCCAAGAATGGCACTGAATTGGTGCGCATTGCTAACTAAGTGGCTCAGTCCTTGGGTGCCTTCCTGGTGGTCCCTGCTTTGACAGAAAGCTATTGATTCTCTGGACTGAGAAATCTGAAGCTTAAAAAGCTATGACAGCATTTTGGTGGTGGGGGAGGGGATGGCCTCTTGTCCCTTAATCACCAGATGATTTCTTTAGAAAAATTACAATTAGTCACAAAAGGAAAGACACTCTTTGATATGGAACTGCCTGGGACTGATTGCCTTTTGAAGAATAAGGAATTTACGACTAATGTATATTTATCTAAAACACACATTTGACATAATTCTGCTAACCATGGCCACTTTATGAATCTCAACTCCTAAAAGTCTCAGTTAATACTAATCTCATGACATTAGCCTTCTTACCTAAAAATTTGACAGTTACTTCTACTTTTTGTAAAGAAAACTCAGGCAAGGAAAGAGGAAAAGTAAGACATTTATTAAAGACTAGAACTGATGAAAACATACTACACAATTCATAAAGTATCTTTCTTCATTGGAACTTCTATTCCTTCCAACGCCTTTTGCTGTTAAAAGAGAGAAGGAGGAGGGGATTAGACGCTGTTGTGTGCATTTCCCGTTCTTGCCATGGAGGCACAGGATGCAGGTTCCTGGGGCTATTCAACAAGGAATCCAAGATGGCACCAGAGACTAGAGCAACGAGGCAAAGCAGCCAGCAACTTGAACAAAGAAAATGTGTGGGAGACACCTACAGAGAGAAAAGGAGGTGCTCTGAGTTTAGAGAACAGAAAACAAACCCACAGATAGGAAGCTCAAGTGTCAAAGAGGAAAGGGCCAGAGGGGCTCTAAGGAAAGGCTGCAACCACATGGCAAGACTCAGGCTGGTCTAAGGACTTGCTGGTGGTGGGAGGGTGGGAGGTTGGGAGGGTAGGGACCAGTCAAGCCAGCAAAGGAGTTGGCTGCCTCAGCTGTGGTCATCTGAGGGTGTGCAACTGGAGGTAGGAATTGTCATTCATTCATCCATTCATTCATTTATTCATTCAATAAATGTGTGCATTGAGTATCTATTGGGGGTTACGACGATCAATAAGGTATAGCCACAATCTCCAGAAGGAAGGAAGGAAGGAAGGAAGGAAGGAAGGAAGGAAGGAAGGAAGGAAGGAAAGAAGGAAGGAAGGAAGGAAGCCTGGAGAAGACATGTCACCTAGACTCCAAGGACAACCTGGGGGCCGGGTTCTGTAGTCTAGCAGCGGGGGCCTGGGAATGGAGGTCAGACCCAGACTGGGGGCAGGAGGAATCGCCAGCCACATGAGTCTTCCACGTGAAGCAGAGGCAGAGAGAAGCAGGGGACGCCGACAGGGTCCACACCACTGGAGGGAGGGCTGATTCCTCATGTCCCACATCACCAGGGTGTTTAGACTCCACCTTCCAGTGAGCGGGTGGAGTCTTGATCTGTCAGGACTGGTTTTAACATAATTCTGGTGACAGTGCGGAGGTGACTTTGAGGGGACCAGGATGAGACCAGCAGGAAGATGCTGATCACACCAGGCTAGAGATGATGAGGCCAAACATGGAGAGGAGGGGCCAGAGCTGGGAGACGTTTCAGAGGAAGGACCAGCAGAACTAGGTGAGTGGATGAGGGTGAGGAGGAGGTCTGAGAGGAATTCATTTGGGGTCTGAGTAAACCGGAGGATGAGTTGGAACCAGGAGGAAGGGTAGGTCCGGAAGGGAAGAGTGTCGTTTTGAGCAGGTTGTGGAATAGCCAATGGAGGCGTCTAGCGAGCTGCCGTTGATCAGGCTAGAGGGGCACTGGGCAACGGAGATTGGAAGAATCCCCAGACAGGTGGGCATGGGGTGGGGGGAAGTGGGGAACAGCACTATTGGGGAGCATGAGGAAGAGGAGAGATCTATGAAGAACAGAGAGACTTGTTGGCTGGGAAGAGAGGTGGGAGAGGCAGTCCCAGAGGCCTGAGGACTTCGGGAAAGAAGGGAGCTCTCATCAGCACGAAATGTGGCCACAGGGTTCAGTGGGAAAGGCGAGGCTGAGGCCTGGGAGGCGGCAAATGGTGGGTGGACAGCAGGGAGAATCAGTGCCCCGAGGGGGACTGGAGGCAGCAAGCGCAGGTGGCTTTTCTTTAAAGTCCAGATAAGAAGGAGATGAGAGAGATTAAAGAGAAGCTAGGGATAAACCAGGGTGGGGGCCCATTGTCATAGATCCTCATTATTCTCAGCGATTCGCCTACTCTCTAATACTTCTTTGTAAACCTCAAATCAACCCTTCTGGTGGTTTTGCATTTGTTCCAGAACATGCTCAGAGCAGCGAAAAATTCCAGTCTTCCAACATGGACATCCGCAGCCGAGGTGAGATGAAACGACGACGATCTGCCTCATTTCAGCTCATGCTAAAAACAAATGTCCTTGCAGTCAACTTAGTGCCATGTGTTTTGCACTTTTGTCCTCTTTAAAATGGCCCCAAGCGTAATGCTGAAGGGCTGTCTAGCATTTCTAAGCATAAAAAGACTTTGATGTGTCTCATGGAGAAAACATGTGTGTTAGCTGAGCTTCGCTCCGGTGTGAGTTACAGCGCTGTGTGGTGAGGCTGACACTAACAAATCAAATCATATATATATATATATGCATGTGTGTATATATGTGTGTGTGTGTGTATATATATATGAAATAAGGTGCCTTAAACAAAAACATATAAATCGTGACCAGAGGCTGGCAGAAGCCTCACCTTGTATTACGCACAGTGGATCAGGCTTCGCAAATTCAGTGCCTGCAGCGACTTTACAGAACACAACTACAGCGGATGACAGTGGACTGTCCTTGGTGACATAATTGGGAGGCGTGTGCACTGAGCGAGCCTCAGAGCAGAGTGTAGATAAACAGCGCCTCACACAGCTGGTGTCTGTCTGGAGATGGGTGGGTCTTTCCTATCTTATGTGGGGGTCTCGCTTCCCCAGTAGGTGGGTGGTCATGGGAGATCATATCAAGAAGTTGTCCCTGATGGGTCTCATACAGAAATCACTCAGAAGCTCACTGAGAGGCCCCTGTTTTAGGGTTACCCCTCCCACGTAGCTGATGACAGGTAGGAATGTTGTTAACACTTCCGGTCAATGAAAGTCTTGGCCTCCTAGTTGGCTGCTACATGTATAGCTTCACCCACCAAATAACACATGCATCTTAAACAAGTGATCCTTGGGGTCTTGCCCTCTCGTGCTGTTTTCCAGACATGGAGAGATTGTCGTGAGGGAGAGCATTAACAGGAAGGAAGACATACAGACATCATGACATACATCCCGATGCCAGAACAGCCTCAGAGATCAGGGGCCTCTCCTGCCTCAGCTTCCTCATCTACAAAACGGAGGTAATGATGACAGAACGTCACCGGACCGTTGCGAGCAATATGTGCAGGGCCCTAACACAGACCCAGGCCCCTTGCGGGCTCTGATCTTGGTCGCTGCAGATACAGGCGCGAGGCGGACTTTGGGTGCACGTGTGTTGAACAAATTGATACAGTCATGACACTGGTCTGTTTCACCGCGCAGTGACTGATAAAAGACCTCACTAAGAACTGCCTCCTTCGCTGCTCTTGGGCATAGAGTTGAAGAATTCCTGCTAATCGACGATCAATGTAAAGGAAAATGGTAGTCTTCTGGCCCCTACGTAATGAAAACATCTGAGCTAGTCCAGCCATAAAGACCAAGAAAATGTGAGACCCTCAACTACAGTCCTTTCAACAGGAGAATAGGAACCTGATTTGCCATAGTTCCTATTTTAGAATAGCGAATAAGAGAACATTTCAGAGATCTTTGTTCAAATGATACCTTTCACTAGCCACTCCGATATATGAAATGATTTTCCAGCAACCTGAAGGAATCCTAGAAAAGTGTTTATTAAGTTACAAAAACACTTAGCTGCTATTTTGTTCCAGAAACTGAGCCAGGCTCTGAGGCTTCCGTGGTACAGGAGCCAAAGTCTCTGCCTGCAGAAAGCTCACCACCGGGAACAGGGCTACATGTCACTCACAGTTTGAAGAGTCATCCTGATTTCCTTCCTTCCTTCCTTCCTTCCTTCCTTCCTTCCTTCCTTCCAACATGATTGAACCCTTATTATATTATTGTTTTTAGCATTAGGAAACAAAAGATATTATTATTAATACTTTAAGACAGACATCATTAATCATATTCTTCTTGTTTTTAAACTAATTAATATGGATAACAGGCTAAGGAGCTTCCAAGGAGTTCATAGTCTAGTAGAGACAAAAACAAGTGAAAAATAATCCCAGTAATAAACCTTTGGAGGACCTGAGCCTGAGAGGTTAAGGGACCAGATCACTGTCCCAACTCGTACCAGGAAGGGGCAGAGCGGCTTGGAGCCAGGCCTGCTGATTCCAGACCCTGCAGACCAGCCTCCTCCCTGCGTCCCCTTGCTGGCCTTCCCAGCCTCACTTTATGACCCTAGGGAACTTGGAGCGCAGTGTGGACACCTGCCCTGATGAAGGTCACAGGAGGGCAGGAACACGACCGGAACAGAAGTCAAAGCCACTCTCCTGGCAGCCTTTGGCCTTTCGTCAGTGCTGCCCTTAGAGAGACATTTTGAAGCAATCACTTAGTTTGATAGAAATCAGGTCATGAATTTATATTGTGATACCTTTATATATGCATGACCAATGTGAGCATAGATTAATAAACAAAATACAGCCCATCCATTGGGCAGTCTCGTTTTTTTACCCCTGAGGATGCTCTGTAAAGCAAAAAGCAATGATTTAAGTTAATAAAACAGGAGTATGATGAGTCGGTTTCTTCATAATGAGCAGTTTCTTGATCTCAGTATAAAGCTGGTTTTTATGTTTAGGGTGCTCAGAGATTAAAAAGAAAACCTACCATTTGCATCTTTCATCCGATGTGATCTCACTGGTAAATTTTCCTTCTGTTTCAGTAAAAAGTCAGTTGACTTCTTTCAAATTCCAGTGGTTAAATATTAATTACTCTATGCTTAGTTGTGTTTTTTTGGTTTTGCTTTTTGTTTTGATAAAAGCACCTCAAAAATCCAAAACGATGGATTCCGTCATCCACTGAAAAAAATGTTTCCTGAATGCTTTCTGTGCACCAGGCACTCTGCAGGGGCTGTGTGACAACAGCAACAGAAGCTCCCTGGGCCCTATATCCGGGAGCCTGGTGGGGCCCAAGGGGACAGAGAGGACACAAGCAACTGCAGTGTCCTGTGAGGAGGACTTTAGGAAGGCCCACAAAGGGACGTGTCTCTCATTGGGAGGGGCCAGAGCAGACATCCCAAGGGAAGTGACACTGAGCTGAGACCTGAGTGGTGAGGAGGAATTAGCCAGGTGGATGTTGCAGGTAGAGTCCACAGCAGGAGAAACTACAAGTATTTCAGGACTGTAGGAGCGTAGGGGCCAGGTGGCCTTGGGAGGGATGAGGCTGGAGACGTGGGCAGGGGCCAGGTCACCAAGGCCTTATGGGCTACATTAGGGGGCTCGAACTTTATCCTGCAGACACACAGTGGTGTGTGCATTGTAATATCCATGAAGGCTCAAGCTTTAGTATTAACTTCCGTGTGTAAAAATGAGCGTGTCCTGAACCGATACAGCTAAAGGTCCCTTCATGCTATCCCTTCACTACTTGGGAACCCTCATGAATACATAGCTACTTTGGCTCCAAGCCCCACTAACTGGGAACTTCTATACCCATGAGACTCAGCGGTGCTCAGTGTGGGTTTGGGAAAGCAGGGCTGAGGCTCCAGCTGCCATGCCCTGGGGACAATGAGGCTGTCCCTCTCGGCTCAGGGTCTGCTTTGCACACCTCTGCTTTATCCCCTAAGTGAAGTGAGCATTAGGGGGTTGGGGTGGAGAAGGACCAGAGTCTCCTCTGTTTCCAGAGAAACCTGAGGACAGTGCAAGGTGGACAGTGTGGGAGCAGCACCTGAGGCATGAATGCAAGCGACTGTTCCACAGTGATGGTAATGAAACAATGAGCCAATGGCAGAGAACATGTGGGGGCAAAATCAGTAAGACCGGTCCCCTGTCGATGTTCAAAAAGACAGAGGGTAAGGAAGAGTCAATGAAGAGCGAGAGCTGGAGAGGAGGCTGGTTGAGTTTCGTCGGTTCCCAGGGTATCCATAGCAACTGCACCCAGTGGGCAGTTGATCTGAGGGCATGAATCCCAGATGGGGCGTGGCAAGAGATGCGTATTTGGAAATAATCTCACATCAGGGATAAAGGCAGGTGAGTGGAAGAGATGGCAGAGTAATCTACAGAAGAAGGGAAGAACTGGGCTAAGGAGATAATACAGATGGTCACCAGGAGTTAAGTTATTGATCCAGAAAAGAAGGCAAGTCAGATTTCATAGATCTGAAGGATTAAAACCCAGTTTGCAAAAGGCAGAAAAGTGAACGGGGGAGGGGGGTGAGAAGGTTGAGCGGGAGCCGTGGGCCACAACTGCGTCAGGAAGCTGAGCAGAGAAGGGTGGGGGGGAGGCAGCTGCTGGGATGGGAGATTGCACCAAAGGAAGAGGCTCTCCTCTTTGTTATTTGTTGTTTGTTGGTTCTTAAGGTGGAGAAACTTGATCACCCCAGTGGCAACAAATACAAAAGCCATGGGAGAAAGACTGAGGATGCAAGAATGAAGAGACAATTGAGGAGTAGTATGTGGCAGGAGAGAAGAGAAGGTGGAAAGACAGGATGGCAGCTGGAGGGCCTCGTGTGGACGTTTGCTAGTGGGGGAGCAGCGGTGTGAAGCCTTTCACTGCAAGTAGCTCCTGTTTCTAAACACACACGTTTTTACCTGGGTCCCCTTACCTGAAGGCTGTCACTCAAAGCCAGTAGTTATCCTCGCTCTGTGCCATGGCATTGGGTACCTTCTCCTTTCAGGAGCAAAGATCCTCGTCCTGGTCTCTAAAGATGGAAAAGGAATGTGGTGGCTCTGTCATTCACATCAAGATCTGAGACGACGTGGGCTACACGACTATTAATTAATGAGGACGATTGGGATTCGCATAACCAGAACCCACACCGCCGCGAGAACCCTCATGAGCATAACTTCATCTTCCTTGTCAAACGTCCCACATGCTCTCCTGCATGGAGTTATAGCCGAACCCACTCTGTTACCACATGTGACCTGTCTCAGCCACTATTGTAAGCCCTCAAGGGCTGCGACTGTCACCTTTATCTCTCAGTCCTCTGTGGGTCTGCCCTGGGCTGTCACCCAGATTTGTTGAATTGAATTAAATTGTCAGGTTCAAAGCAGTCTTGGAGGCAGCTGCACCTCCGTGCCAGTAATGCCCTCAAGGCTCAGAATGGTTTTGGAATCTGGCTCTGGATTTGCCTTCTGAGGCAAATGGAAAGGATTTGTCACCTGAATTTATGCGGCATTTTTCCAGTGTGATAGCCAGCCTCCAAGATGAGCTTCTACCCTAGTATTCACACTCTTAGGTATTCCCCTCTCACATTGAACCAGGCTTGGTCTGTGTGGTCAATAAAATATGCAGAAGTGATGGCATATCACTTCCAAACTTAGGTAATAAAAGAGCACGCCTTCCATCTTGGGTGCTCTGGTCTCTCTCTCTCTCTCTCTCATCATTTTCTCTGGGAGAAGCCAGCTGTCATGTTTTGAGGACATTCTGACAGCCCTGTGGAGGCCAGTATGGTGAGAGACTGAAGCACTCAGTCCAGCAGCCCATGAAGAACTGGGTCTGCCAACAACCATGTGAGTAACCTTGGAAGTGAATCCCTCGGCCCCAGGCAAGCCTTCAGATGACATTACAGCCCCAGCCAACATCTTGTCTGCAACCTTGTTAGAGACCCTGAGCCAGCTACACTGCTTCTGGGTTCCTGACCCTCAGAAACTGTGAGATAATAATCATTTGTGGCTGTAAGCTGCTAAGTTTTGGGATAATTTGGCACAGCAATAGGTAAATAATGCACCTAAGTTGGTTATTAATCTTGCTATTTTCAAAATCAAACCCAATGGCAAATATTTTCCCCTACTACAGAGATTCAAACGAATGGGCCATAGATTCTGGAGGCAATTCCAAAAGAATTGTTCAAAAAAATGTTTTCAGCAGTGGTTACACTGTTGGAATAACTGTGTATTCTTCCGAAGTGACAATTTGAAGGAGGTCTAAAACGTAAGCTTTTTTTTTTTTAAATCAAGCCTCAGATTGTACACCCAGCACTTCAAATAAATTGGAGTATGCCTAAGGAGGATCAGACATTGAACTCAATGAGATAGTAACCTGTGTCATTCATTTTAGTGGAGAACTCTGAACATAGGGTGAATTTCACAATTCTTCTGGAAAGCAGCATGGAACAAACAGAGCCTTTAGCAGTCTGACCTATGTGGACCCAAGCCCCATCACTGCCACTCTCCAGCTGGATCAAAGTCCTGCGTTGGCCATAGCCTTGGACGAGTTACAGAAACCTACTAAGCCACAGTTTGCTCCTCCACACAATGGGGAGAGTCACTGTAGGCTCACAGGACAGCCGTGATGGTGGAAGGAGAACATTGCGGCAGACAATTAGTACAAAGCAAGTATTTGGCGTACACAACTCACGCCATGAGTTACTACTCACTGGTAAATCTTTTTACCGCTTCTGCTGAGCGGATGACACACCTGGTTTATAGAACTACCAGGGAGACTGAATGAGAAAAGTGATCTGTAAAAGGGAGAAACTAAGTAACTGTTACTTTCACCTGCTTACCCACCAAGTGCAATTGAAGGTGGAGGGCAAAGCGGAGATCCAAAGGGTGGCCATTCAGATAACACCCCAAAGTGGGCCAGGAGAAGAGGGCAATGCCGATTTCCTGAGCCAGGTTCGATATTTCGACTTCTGGCAACTTCTAAGTGATCTGTAATGCCTCAAGGTTACCTTTTCAGTGATTTGCAAAGCAGGTTTATGCAGAACGTACTATCTTTTCATTTTTCACTTAAAATATTTTGTATTTCAGGGGTTTATCTCCTATGAAATGGCTTCAACAGAGTCTGGCTTGATGAGAATAGGGTCTGTTGGTGTCCTAAGGAAGAAAGTAGGACCACTTACCAAGTGGCTGTTCATGAAATTGTTCACTTCTGGGTTTGTCAGGAGTGAGACCTGTGACATAATAACAGTCATAAGGCAAAGCACCTCTGTCCACTTCCGGAATGTTCTGTGATTTTATTATTGATGCCCCATATATGCCTCTTAAGCAAGGAAACAGTGGGAGATCACCAAAGTTTAGCCACCGTCAGCACCAACGGGGAAAAGCCTCGGGAACGGAAAAATGGCTCCTAAGCCACAGAACACTAACCACTCCCACTTCAAATGAGAGGTAACACAAGAAGGAAAGAAAGGAGAGCGCTCCCTCCCCCAACTAAGAGTCATAAAGGGATGGCCAGCTCTAGTCCCGTGGCTGGAGGATTGCCAAATTCATGCCCAGCCAATCAGATGATGTTTAGTTCTGATCCTCCCAATACATTATTGCATACCTGGGCCTTATACCTTAGGCCACGCATCCTAGAGGGAGCAAACAAGTTCAAGTTTAGAAACTCTCTTAAGGTGAAAACCAATATCTACCCTGCCTATTTGACAGAGATGTTGAGCCATCCAATGAAATCATATATGAAAAACTCTGTGTAAATATAAAGGGATACCTAAATGAAAAATTGTATTACTATTGCCTGGTGTTAAGAAAGGAACTAAGGGGGGTGGGGGGTGGGAGATGAGGGTAAGGGGGATCAAATATATGGTGATGGAAGAACTGACTCTGGGTGGTGAACACACAATGGGATTTATAAATGATGTAATACAGAATTGTACACCTGAAATCTATGTAATTTTACTAACAATTGTCACCCCAATAAATTAAAAAAAAAAAGAAAGGAACAAGAATAAAAGAAAATGTTTTTTCCCTGTAATTACTGTAATTGTTCAAAGGTTATGTATAGATATCTCTAGTTTTAAATAATTCACTAACAGAAAGCTTCAATAGGAAGTTGTTTCAAGAAAAAAAAAAATATTAAGAAGGACAGATCTCAACTTACCAAGTTGGTAATTGTTTCTCCCCGTAGAGGATCTCAGTATGTTCGCAAAAATCATCTTCAGAATCTTCAGCATCAGGAAGTATCAGCACATGAAAAAGAGAAAAAGGAAAGACACCGTAAAACGCAAATATTGTCTGGTGGGCCCTGATGTATCATGTAATTCATTTCTATTGCAATAAGGCAGTATATTATATTAAATAATTGTACATGGTATCAAGCACGTGTGTCTAACAAAGCATGTGGGGAAAAGCAACTTCCATGAAGCTTAAATTGACTAACTCGCTTTCCCCTAGGTTCAGAATCACTCCCAAATGCTGTGGGCCAGGAAGATGGAAGCGCGTTATATGGACTTGCAAATAGACTGTGTTTAGGTCACATTTGGAGTTTTCTGTCTGTGAAGTTCCCATGTGTGTTCAGTTAGGCAAGAGATTACATAAAAAATACATGGCTACACAAAAGCTTACAACACATGAATGCTCATAGCATCATTACTTACAATACCCCTAAAGGGGAAATAACCCAAGTGTCGATCAACTAATAAGTGGATAAATCAAATGCGGTATATCCATGCAGTGGGTTATTATTCAACAATATGAAAGAAAGAAGTACTGACACATGCTACACCAGGTGCAGCCCTCCAACGGATGATGCTGAATAAAGGAAGCCAGCCACTAAAGAACACATACTATATGATTCCATTTGTCAAGAATAGGCAAATCTATAGACACAAAAGCAGATTAGTGGTTACCAGGAGCTGAGAGGAATGGGGAGTAGAGCATGACTGCTAATGGGCACGAGGTTTCTTTTGGAGGTGATGAAAATATTCTGGATTTGGAGAGTGGTGATGGTTGTACAACCTTATGACTTGTACTAAGACCACTGAACTATACACATGAAAAGGGTAAATTATATGTGATATGAATTATATCTCAATAAAAGCATTATTTTTCTCTTTTAAATAGGGACACATGACTAAGCCAGGCCAATGAAAGTAATGCCAAGACATATCTGCAGCTGGAACTAGAGAGAAATGCTCTCTTTTCGTCCTAAGTTTAGAGAACATGAATCTGGAGTAGCTTGTAGCTTTACTTCCTGCTATAAGGAGAAAGGTCATCTGCAACAAACAGGGGTGTGTGGAGGCAGGAGTGTGGGAGGGGGAGAGATGGGGGAGGAGGGAGAGGGCAAAGGAGAGGGAGAAGGGGAAATTAATGGGACACAGACGGCGTTGAAGGTCCCTAAATCGAGTTGTCCATGAGGCCAACTCCCCCTTTTCTCTCTGGGAGTGTGATCTAAGGTATTATCCCATTTTGACTGAGGCTCTCTCTAGTTGAATTTCTGTCTCTTGAAATGGAAGACAGGAAATAAAAGAAATACCTGTCACCTCTCCTCCCCGGAACTCAGAATTTCTGTTCAGTTACTCTTCCTCACTTTCTCCCTTATGGACTGCTGTGGGTCTCCTGGCTGAAAACCTAGCTAAACCTCATCCCACCCACTCCAAACCAGAAGGATTTGTCTAAAGTCAAGTTTAGTCACTGACCTTCAAGTGTTAGCATTGCATTCTTGGTGGCTACAGTGGTATTACGTGGTGGCTTATGCGTCACATAGGAACTGTTTACCCTCTACAGATTCCTCCTTCAAAATGAAGAAGAAATACAAACTACCCATAATTCAAATATCTATTCAGTTAAAGAGAAGAGACTACCAGCAAATTTAGAAATTTGTTTTCTCAAATTTCTTTACAGCTTTTATACTTTTTAAAATTATGCGGTGGAAAATCTAAATTTCTTATGAATGAGTTTCTCTCATTTTATCCTTACCAGAGATTTTCCATTTAATGTAAGTCCTTATTCACCATAATTTGAATTTTCAGTCTTATTTGCCATCTTTCATCTTTCTTTACATTATATTCTTACATCTTTCTTTACATTATTTTCTTTTCCTGGCAATTCTTCTATATTCTACATGCTTTTCAAGTGATCTTTATTTTGTCATGACTCTGGGATTTTTTCTTTTCATCTTTCCACCTTCTATTTTCTACTTCCAACAATTTGTTCTATGTCTAAATTCATCCTAGTCTATTGTCTTTCACGTTTGTAGTATCACCATTTATTTCACTGAAAACGGTTAACAGCTGTTTTCTAATTTTTTTCTGTTTCATGTAAGTAATCTATTTCAGAGTTTCCAGGAATTGCTTTGAGTGTCCATCTGTTTTCTTCTCTTTCTTTTGAATTGCAGAATTCTTTAATTTAAGGAATTCTTTTTTTTAAAAATGTGCTCATAATGCTCTACAATCTCCTAATCATTGAGAAAAAGCAACTAGGAGAGTTTATGTTAAAATCTGATTTGTTTCAAGGGCTAACTTAACTGAATGTCAGAATCTTCTTTAAAAATTTGGGATTGGAAAAACCGTGTGTGGTCTCCACTCTGCAATTAGAAAGTTGCAGCAGATTTGTGGGTTGCCCAGACAGAGTTAACGTCCCAAAACAGACATGAAAGAGGAATTTAGTGAAACATTTATTAAATTAATTTCAATTGTGTTAAAGGTCATAGAACAAACTAGAGTCCATTTCTCTCAACATTCACTCCTAACTCCCAGCCCCATTCTCTCTCACATGTCCTGCCAACCTCCCAGCACCCCATCTGCTCTTAGCTAGTTTCCGGCTACTCTTTTCCATTCGGTCAAGGCTCTACTGATAGGCCTTCAATCGCCACATTACCATTAGGATCAACCAGCCATCATTGGCATGACCAGTGAGGCTCTTGTGACCTGGCTGCCGCCCTCCCCAGCGCACCCCTACCCCTCTTTCTCCCTGTATCATGTGTATCCCAGTCATAATGCATTTCTGTCCATTGCAAGCCACCCGCTTCTCTCCCACTTCAGGGAACTCCCTCATGATGTCTCCTGTGCTTGGAGTTTCTTTTCCTCCACCCCTTCTACCCCGTCCCCTCTGTCGTGACATCCTCCCACCCTCCACTTCTCCGGTTGAATGTCAGTTTCCCTGGGAAGCTCTCTCTGCCCCACCCCTCAATATTCTGTCTTCTCTTATGTGCTCCCACATGCTCGCCTGGTCACCCCTGCTTAAGGGACGGCACTCAGACTCATCTATAAACTCCACAGGACCAGAACTGTGCATGTCTTCACTACCTCTAGTTTTTCCCATCTAAACCACAAAATCAATAGCAACAAAATGCTTGGTCCTGGACATTTCTGGGCTAGCTGGGCAGTGAGCGTGTGAGTGTGTTGGCTATGAAACATATCTGAATTTCTAGATACTTTAATGGAGTCTAGAAAAGGAGGCCCTTGGTATTTGCCCTAGCACCAAGAAAATGGGATCCTGGGGAAATCACCCCCAGAAACCACCTGGGGTTGGATCCTCAAAAGTTGCCAGTGTGAACAAGATCAAACAATAACATTATGCTTAACTAAACACAAACTTTGCGTGGAGAAGGCCCTAATAACCTGTGCAAATTTCTCCTTGCACCAATAACACCACCATCCCCTATAATAAGAGTGTCCGACTCGTTATTTTCATTACTTCCTAATTCTAAAATGGGCTTCCATAACACTAGACTTTCCAGGGTGACCACTTCATAAGGTATGTAAATGTCTAGTCACCGTGTTGTACACCTGACACTAACATAACCTTGTACGTCCACTGTAATTGAAAAATACGTTTAAAATAAATAAATAAACAAACAAACAAACAAACATAAATAAATAAATAAAAACGTGGGCTTCCACACAAAACACTTAAAGTGTGGGTATGTTAATAATATGGGAATATTAACCTTTGTGTATGATTTTTGAAGCTGTAATTGTATATTCTTTTAATGCAGTTTTCACTACAGACTTAAATCTTGAAAAACAGTAAAAATAAGAGTAGAGAAAGATATCATTGGACAAATACAGCTGCATAATGGGAGAAACGTTGTTCAAACACCTGTCAAGAATACGATCCCATTATGAATAAACAAACACTGTAACAGTTAGGTTTTCATTCTTAAAGCCAAGAGGCTTCCTCCTGCTGTCATATTCCTGACCATTTCTTCCTCAACAAGTACTTCCTGGGCACCTGGCCTGAATCAAACATCATCCTGGACTGACAAAAGGCGACATTCCTGCCCTCATGAGCCATGTGTTCTGCTTTGGAAAGCAGTCAACAAACAGACAAATGCAATGTAATTTCCAGTCAGAAATGTATACATTATTAATTGTACAGTAGTGTGGCAACTCAATTTCGATGCAACTGAGGGAAAAAGGACATGTGGTGCCATTCATGGGGCATCTGTTAGGTACCAGACACGAGGCCACATCCTTCACGTGCAGCGACTCTCTTGGTTCTCTCAACAACCTATCAGGTAGTCTTTATTGCTGGTGTTTACCAGACGAGGAAACTACAGATGATAACGGTTAGGTGTTCTGTGCTAGATGGCGGAGCTGGTCAATAGTTTTGAACACAGGTCCAAGAAAAATGTCCCTCTCTGTTCCCCTAAACCTCAGTGCCAGTGAGCTGCATACTTAGATCTAAAACTTTTAAAAATGTGCTAATTGTTACTTTAAGCTGTTTCCCAAATCAGGGCCGGGGAGGGGATAGAGAAAAAGAGAGAGAAGAAACAGACTAGGGGAAGTAAGGGATACGGAACATGAGATTGTAGGTGTAAAAGGGAAGATCCAAAATGAGGAAGCAGAGCTATGCTTCCTCACACCTGGGTGATATTCCAGCTACTCTGTCACACCAGTGTGCTTGTCACAGACCCTAAGAGGTGCTGTCCCTGGGAACACGAAGCCCCTGGTCATACCTCTTCGCTGCTGCTAGACTCGGAGCTGGCGGACCAGCGGCAGTGAACCGATGCGTCCTCCACCTCACCGGCAGACATCCAGACGGTGCTTCTGCAAACGGCTGCTGGCTGGAAAATGCAAAGCAATGGGTTTGTATCTCCCGCAGCTCATAGAAAGGTTAGGACCTGTCCAACAAATTAGGCAATATGGTAGGGCTTGACAAAATGATGCAAACAGAAAGGCAAGATTCATAGAGAGAGGCATTTCGTTTTGACAAAATGAAAATTTCTCAAGACCTAAGCAGAAACAAATGAAATATTTAAATATCTCCTGGGCCTTCAATCCATGACAAGTCCCCGGGAAAAAGCACATATTTCCTTCACGAGCCCTGAGTGGGCTGCTCTGAGTCCTTTCCCATTCGAAGAAAAAGAAACAGGAAATACCTAAAGGACTCTGCTTTCCTCTCCTTTGGCCTCAGATTTCATTAGAAACAGAGGCTGTCACCCTCAAGTTTGGGTCCTCTGTAAAACAGAGTCACGGCGAAAAGGCTCATGAAACAAATAACAAAACAGACTTCTTTTTCAGAACTTATATCATTGTGAGGCAACCCTGACATAATCAAACTGATAGTGTAACAAACCCTCGAGAACTCATACATCTGAACCTGAACAACTTGGAAAGTAGAATTCAGAACGTCTCTGGGATATTCCTTTGGTGTTGGCCTCTTTGTACTCACTTTGCCTGGAACCGTCACTATTTCCATTTTAAAGAGCAGGAACTTGGGTAACAGGGGTTAAATAATTTGCCAGGGTCATTCAGGACCACGGACTCCAGAGCTCAAATCCGCAACCATTGCGCCACACTACCCCCACCCAGGGCACACAGCGTGGACACAGTTAGTGCCTCCCAGGGTGGTTGGAGGCCAGACAGTGGCCAAGCTCTCAGTGTGACTTTGAAACAGCTTCAGGTCATGGGAGAAGAGAGGCACCTTCCTCACGTTAGTTCTGGGATGGTAGCCTTTCCCACCACACTTACCACATAGTAGCCCGTTTGGAAGTCGCAGGTCGCAGGATCTTCCCCAGAATCCCTCCTGCACGTCGTCTCCTGAATGCTGAATTGCATATCTATGCTCATTCTTTCCTCATCCAGGAGATCGACCTTCACAAATACAAAGCATCAGTTTGCCATTGATGTGTTTCAGAAGCTCACAATGCTAGAAATCTTTCTCCCTACACAACGACAAAACGTTCAGAATCATCCACTGTTAAAGCCACCAATCGTCTCAACCATCACCTAGCTCCAGGTCCTCATTCTGAAGACCAGAGCAAACGTTACCAAAGGCAGGCACTACTTCAGGGAGAAAATGGAACCGGAACTTCACGGTCCTACCTCCAAGGGAAGTGTTGCGTCGAATGGCTTACATTTACAATTTATCCTCATTATTCACAGGTCCCATACTTGCTAATTTGCTTCCTCACTGAAATGTATTTGTAACCCCAAGTTTCACTAGTCGGGGTCCTTTTGCAGTCATTCATGGCTGTGCACAGAGTGGCAAAAACCTTGAGTCACCCGATGCAAAGGTTCCCAACTGAGATCAAACCAGGTGACACTCAGCCTTCTTGTTTCAGCTCCCATCCTGGGGTCCAGTGTCCTTTTTATGGCCTCTTTTGTGAAACATTTTTTGCTTTTTGCACTGTGGTTTTCTGTTTAACATGGCCCCCGAGTGTCATGCTAAAGGGCTGTCTAGTGTCCCTGAGTGCAGGTTGGCTGTGATGTGCCGCGTGGAGTAAATATGTGTGTTAGATGAGCCTTGCTCAGGCGTGAGTTACAGCACTGCAGGCTGTGAGTGCAACGTTAAGGAATCGACGTATTGTTAAATAAGGTGTCTTTCAACAGAAACACACATAAACAAGGTCGTGTATTGATCAGTTGACAAAAATATTGTGACCAGGGACTTATAGGAACCTCACTCTTTATTCCCCCAGGAGCAGTGGTTCAATATTCACGAATTCAGTGTTTGCAGTGACTTTATAGAACACGACTACCGTGAATAATGAGAGTCAACTCTATGTACTTTGAAGTATCATTTGGCTGAAAGAATGTTCCAGAATTTCTTAACTCCTGACATAGTAAGAAATTCAATGACAAGTACATCTCTGCTGTACAGTGTTACCCAGCTTCTCTTCCTGCTTGATCAGTTCTGATTCATGAATGCGTTGACTCTGTGTTCTAGTCCTTTCCACCAAGAGTGGGATGTTCAGGGAAACTTCTGATGACATGGAGGTCACGTGACTCACTGAGAGCCTACTGTGTCTCTAGCACCAAAGGCAGAGTAGAGAGGACTCCATGCAGCTTAGCGTCCAGTGGGGGCGCCACACAGCTAACACAGGAAGGAAAACTAGACAACATTATTCCAGATGGCTATGGTGCTATGAAGAAAAGCAATATGATCATGGGTACAGCAGGGAGGGAGTGGCTACGTTAGAGAAAGGGCCAGAGACATCCTCCTGAGGAAGGGCTATTTCAGCTGAGACGTAAAGGATAGGAAGGAGCTCATCATGAGAGGAAAAGCAGAGCCCATGTCCTGGGTCAGAGCAAATATGGCTGCAGTGGCTGGAGCAAGAGGAGAACCACACCGGTGCTGGAGAGATGGGGTGTGTCAGATGACTTATGGTCTTGTAGCCCACGGGCAGGTGTGTAGAGCTCATTTGCACTGCAATGAGAAGTTAGCAGAGGGTTTAAGAGATAAGATCTGAATCACCATGGCTGCTGCCAGCACACACGGGGGCAGGAACAAGATGGCAGCAGGGAGACCAGGCAGGAGCTCACCGTGGTCCAGGACCCAATAACAGCCTCAGGCTGCAAAAATCTCTTCCCTCTAGTTCCTCAGCCCACCTTGTGGCAAATTTGAGTCAGCAACACATTCAACCTCGTACCCAGTGAGGAGAGAGGTGGTGACAACACTGTCGGGGAAAGCACAGACCACTTATGGGTGCAAATAATGGGCACAGGTAAAAAAATGTTATTTTGGAAGTGGCCAACTCCAAGTTCAAAATGGGGGTCTTCATGTCTCCTTCTAACTCAAGACGAGGAGTGAGGACACAGGACAAGTAGAGTTTTCTAACAAGTAGAACGAAAAACAATCTCGCCATTATTTACTACTGCATTTATTTATAATTTTAGAATATTGAGAATTAAATCTGAATCTCATTTAAAAATAAAAACTTCTCCCATCAGTAAGAGTGCATTGCTCAGCTCTCCACCCTCCAGCATGCTTCAGAAATTTCCCTTAAAGTAGTTTGATGAAAGCAAACGAGCAACCCAAAAGCTTACTTTTAAAAAATGAAACTGGGCTTTGGAGTACAGATAATTTTCTCGAAATGTGAGATGATTTTGCAACTTTGTTTGCATCTTTAAGGACTTTCAAACTCTCTTTCTAGAATAGAGAGAAAAACCTAAGAGTTTTGCTTTTTCGTTTGGACTCATGTCCAGCCAGTAAATCTCCGCTCTGTGTTGTTTGAAAAAAGTAGGACGACCTGAATGCTCAACGAAAAGGAATCAACTGGAGAAAATTCAAAACCCAGTCTTGCTGTTGAAACAAGTTGCAGTACTTGACAGGATGGTCCTGTTTTCCTTAAAATATATCTTTTATACCCATATATGAAGAGAAAAAGAGCCCCCAAAATATTCTCCCATAGGATGTTCATAGTGAGTATCTCAGAGGAATGGATGATGGCTATCACTTTTAGTTTTCTCTTTCTTGTTGTAGTTTCTGTCTTTTTATGATGAGCATATTTTTTTTTTTATTTCAAGAAGAAATAAAAATATACATCAATAAAAGATCCATAACAATTCTTTTGGGGGATGGTAATTTTATATGTCTGTCAACTTGGCTGGGCCACAGTGCCCAGACATTTAGTCAAACATTATTCTGGATGTTTCTGTGAAGGTGTATTTTTGGATGAGATTAATATTTAAATTGGTGAATTTTGAGTAAAGCAGGTTACCCTCCAAAATTTGGGTGGGCCTCATCTAATCAATAGAATAAAAGGTAACATCCCTCAAACAAGAAGAAATTCTGCCAGGAGATGAGCTTTGGGACGTAGAGTGCAATTCTTCCCTGGGCCTCCAGGCTTTTGGCCTGCGAAATCTCTCTCTCTCTCTCTCTCTCTCTCTCTCTCTCTCTCTCTCTGTTGTTTGAAAAATGTACATATATGTGTGTGTGTATATATATATATATGTATATATATATACACACACACACATGTCTGGGGTACACAAAAAATGTATACAAGTGGACACTTTGGTCAACGTTGCTCAAGCAGTAGTTCGCCACAATCAGAAATGTCTGAACGCTGATGGTAACCACTTTGAGCACCTCTTGTAATTGCAGAAATCACACATGACTTGTATTCACCTTATGTTATTGGTATATATTATTATAATAGTTTTTTCCTTTCTTAAAATGTGTGTACCTTTTACATATATATATTCATAGACTATGCATTCTGTTGGTTCTGTTTCTCTGGTGAAGCCTAACACAATGACCATTTAGGTTTTGCAAACTAATCCCTTATTGTCGGGTAAAAAGTAAAGATCAGGTTAGCTACAGCCGGCTAAGAATAATTTAGAATAAGCCAAAAAGCAAGAACTGCAAAGAACATGAAAGGTAAAAATGGACAGAAGTGGGCACAGACACAGCAAACCCCAAAGCCTCTGTGGCTCTGCCTGCAATGTCCCGGAGTCCATCCACTCCCCCCTCTCTGCTCCCCCTGAGGCTCAGCTGCCATTCATCACCTCCTGCTCCCTGCACTCACTGTCCCGGCTTCCTCTGTCACACCCACTCCATACAGCAGCTAGAGGGATCTACAAACACAAAGATCTTCAAGCACTTTCCCTGTTTAAAGCTCTCCCCACCCCACAGGGCTACCCATTGTCCCAACACAGACCCACCTCTCTAACCTCACCCCCCCCCCATTAGGGTCCTTCAATGTCCTCCCACTGGCCTTCCCGTGGCTGGAAATTCTTGTCACTGCGTTTTAGTTCAAATACACTTCTGCCTCATCTGACAGCTGCCCCAGCCCCAGCCCCAGCCCAGACCCATCCATCCATCAACCTGTTTTGTTTTCTCCACAGGACCCTCTAGTCTCTGAAACTAACTCCATTTATTTATGTGATTGGGTACCCCCTTCACTCTGCCTCCCCTTCTCCCCTCGCCTCCTCTCCCTTCTCTCTTCCTCTCTCTCCCCGGTAGGATCTGAGCTCTATGAAAGCATGGCCTGGTCCATCCTCTTCTCTTCCTGTCCCAGCACAAGGCCTGTGCCCTTCCCTTTCTCCACTTCTGTCCCCTGAGAAAACAGAGTGAACCTAATGTCAACATTGGAGCAAGGAAGCCCTCGTCATAGAAGTCATTGCCTCATTCCTTCTCATCCTTTTTTTACACTTGGAGCTTAAGAGGTAAGTAAATTAAAGTCAACTGCAAGAGTATTTGATCCAGGTCCATTGGTAAAACCCAGTGGTTCTTAACCCTGACCGTACAGTGGCATGACCAGCAGAACATTTAAGAATATGAGCTCCACCCCAGAGACTGAGATTTAATGAGTCACCATCCCTCCTCACATCAGGAATATTTCAAGCTCCCAGATGATTCCAGCGTGCAGTGGGGTCGAAAGCCACTGGGTTTATTAAGCAAATTCAGGAATAAAGTAGCAGGGCCTGACCTCTCACCTAAATCCACTGAACTCTACCCCGAAACTCCTACACATATATAAACATGACTAAACTACCTGTTTCCTTTGGACATAGTCCTGGAAGTGAAACTATGAGATCAAAAGTTATAAATATTTGTTATTTTTAATGTTTAACATGCTTATAAATATGCTCAACATATATTTCCAAATTGTTTCCCAAATATAATTTTACCAAATGCCTCCTGCAGTGTTTGTGATTTCTTTTTCACCTTGTTATTTTTCCATTTCACCATGCTCTTTTAATTCTGATTTGTTTGGCTATCAAAGAGGTTGAGTATTTTTCCAAATGTTCCATGATCATTTGTATTTCTTCTTTTGAGAACTGTTTGTGCCCTCAGTGCCCGTGATCTCTTCTTTCATCTCTCTCCTGAGGTCTTTGCTGCCTCTCACATCTCCTAGGATGGAGGGAATATACCAATGTTTGGGGCCATCTTTAGTGTGTTTATAAAAGGTGTGACTACTATGTACAGTAAAGCAAAATGTGAACCACTCCTGAGAAGAAAGAAACATCACCAGGAGAGATCAAAGGAGGAGAGTTTTTCCTTCTGATGGGAGAAGAAATGAAGTTTCCACGGAAGGGGCATGGTGGGTGTAACCCGTAATCAGAAAAGGCTGGGGAGAGGCAAGAAAAGTCAGGTTCCAGACAGAAGAGCAACATTTAATAGGTGGAGAGGTATCTCTTACTTATGAACCTGTGAAAGATCACACACGCGCATACAGAGGTGTGTCTATTTGCAGGCTCATGTGTGTGTGTGCTCAGGTCTACAAAACCAAGATGGCGCACGTGGCAGAACGTGCACTGGGGAGCTGTGCCTCACCCGGACTCATCTCCCTCGGCCAAATTCCCATGGTGTCAGTAACTGGCTCTCTCAGGACCTGTCCTCACATTCTTATTCATTTAATCAACTACTCACTTTCTTCTGCAGTGAACACTAGCTAAATGACCAGTAAATTTAAATTTTGCACACTTTACAAGAGGACATTGATTTCCCCACACCGCAAATGGATTTCATGAAATGCAAAAGACGGAAACCTATACAGTGGTGTGCAAGGAACAGGGTTCTTTATTCTGGTCCAGTACTTTTCCAGAAAGAAGCCACCCTTCAGCTTAGCAGCTGACTGCACACATCTCGCTTGCCTCTCACCACAATGCCCAGGCCAAGTGACCCCACTCTGGCGACGACAGCCTGGTTCTGGAATGGGGACCTAACTAAAGCATAGCCATTGCCTTCACAACCTACAGCCCACTTAGAAAAGACACCTGGGACAATTCAATTAATGTCCTAGGACTCTGGAAACTGGACACTGAGTCATTTTCTGAAGAAAAGGGCCAAGATGAATGTGTTATATTTGGAGACGGGGGCTAAGAAACCACGAGCCCTGTGCTCTTCAGTTACACAGGGAACAAGCTAAGTGCTAGCTAACAGGGTACCCAGCCGGGATGGGAGACGTGAGCGGGTAGAGAGACAGAAAGAGCAGTGGTGGCTCTTGAAAGAGCAGTGGAGGGACTCCTGGCCATGCTGCCACTCCAGTCCCACGTGGCCTGGCTGCGCAAAATTCTCATTTGTAGCACCAGTAACTTTACAGACCATCCCACCTCCCATCTTCACCTAACCTCGCTGGGGGTGGGGGGTATTTCTGCCCCACATTGCACAGGAATGTCAATAGACAGTGAAAACACCCGGGGATCAGGACGGGGAGGTGACTTGCTGTCTACATTTCTCATTTCCTTTGAAAGATGTTTCAGCGTCTCTTTCTTTGTCCATCACAGATTTAGTGGTTGGAAGCACAAGAAAATTCATCTTTCCCTATTTCCCAAAGTTAACAGGAAACAGACTATTACTAAACCAGCCAAGGAAGGTGGATTTCTTTAGCTCAAAAGCCAGGATTTATTTCCTGTAACTATTAGAAGCAGAATTGCTGAACTTGAAAAAGCCTCATTTCTAATAAACGAGTAGTTCTTAATAAGGCATCTCAAGAGGAACCCCGGGGACTTCGGCTACAGAAGCAGGACGCGTGGAGGGTAACATCTGGAAACAGGAAATGGGGCCAGAGGGAGGGATACAGCAGAAGAATCAGGCCTGCAAACGAGCTTTGAGAGCCTCATGACGAGAATTGTAATTAAATCCTTTCTCTGCCCAAAAGCCGTAGGAAAGAGACAACTAGCTAGTATCGTTTTCCATTGGAAAAATAAAAAAGTGCACCCAATCAACTGACGAAAGAGAAAAGAACAGGAAGCAGTTTAAAGGGGAGTGGAGAAGAGGGTATGTGTACTTACGCTTTTTACGGAGCTTCTGAAGGCCCGGAATAGATACGGGCTCGAGGACTGAGCATTCACTTTTGCCACAGAGACACTGAGAGCTTCCGTCATGAAGGACTGGTTATAACTATACACCGGGAAACCTGGTCATGCAAGCACACGGGGACACAGTGACAACAGGCACACGAGCCAGGACAGCTCCACAGGTTTAGTGCAGGGGGCCCTGTCGTTGAGTTCCTTACCTGTACACATCCAGTGGTTCAACCCAAGAGCACACATTAGCAGTATCTTCAGCACCATCTTCTCCATCCTGGGGAGAATACGTTTAATTCAGAGCCCGGGAGGTAGTCTGTATGCCGGTGGGGATGACAAGTCCTCCTGAGAGCAGCTTTTTATCCAAGGTGACCTGGTTTGCTCTCTCTGGCTGGAGCAGCCGTTAGTAACCAGAAACAATTGATCCTGGGTGAATATTTACTACCGCCTTTCCCTATGGAAAGGTGCCAGTTTGAGGCCACTTTTGAAGTTTCGACCTCAGCATGGGACTTTAGCCCATGGCCGAGACATCCAGAGGCTGGGGGACTGCTGGGTGCAGTTTGTTTTTCTTGATTTTAATTTCATCTACATGTACAGTTTATTTCTCTTTAATTTCATTTTAGAGGGAGGGAACGTTTCTTATTTTCAATAAAACAGTTCATTTTAACTTGTTGTCTGTTTAGATCCCTCTCATGTTCCTAAAGACCTTGCAATTAACTGTTTATGAAAAGTGTGTGGTTATTTCCATATCTTTCTGGAAATTATAACTGTAAAGGGGATAGTTTAATCTATAGGACTTATACACGCCAAACAAGGACATGTGTAATAAAAGGCTGTGACACCTTCCCGTCCCCAACCTTCTCTGTGGAGGGCATTTTTTCACTTCCCCCGGATAATAAGGTGATGATTCTCATGCATGACAAATCCCAAGGTTGTCGTTAAAAAGCAGGGACACTTCAGAGTAAATATAGTTGGTGTTCCTTGAGGGTCATTGTGTTCTCATTCTTGGAGTTCACGCATAAGAAACTGTATTGGGCTGTGGTGTGGAAAGACCTGGACTTTCTTGGCTCCACGCTTGTCAGGAATGTACCCTTGGTCATGGTACCCAACACCCATGAACCTCAACATTCTCCTCTGTAAAATGGGAATAAATGGTTAGATGTAAGGTGTATTATTAGTCAGGGTTTTCCAGAGAGACAGAACCAACAGGATGTTTATATACAAAGGGTGCCAAAACAATGTATACCCATTTTAAGAAAGAAAAAAACTGTATTAAAATTGTAATACTCAATATCTACCGATAACAAAAGATGAATACAAATCAGGTTTGATTTCTGCAATTACAAAATTACAAGAGGTGCTCAAAGTGGTTACCATCAGCGTCATTTTAATACAGTATTTTCCTTTCTTAAAACGTGTATGCATTTTTTTTGGCACTCTGTGTTTGTGTGTGTGTGTGTGTGTGTGTGTGTGTGTGTATCATGTTTATATATAACATAGATTATGCTTATATGTTTATAAATGTTATAGATATAAGTGTTTAAATATAAATATGTGTTAACATATATATGTATGATACAGAGAGAGATTTTTTCTAAGGAATTGGCTCATACAATGGCAGGGTTTGGCAAGCCCAGCATCTGCAGAGTGGCCCCTCAGGCTGGAGACCCAGAGAAGAGTTGCCATTTGAGTCCAAAGGCGGCTTGCGGGCCGAATCCCTTCCTGCTCAGGGGAGGTCTGTCTTGGTCTATTAAGGCCTTCAACTGATTGGATGAAGCCCACGCACATCACATTAAGTAATCTGATTTAGTCACAGCCTATTGACTTAAATGTTAATCTCATCTAAAAAAATATCTTCAGAGAAACATCCAGAATAATGTTTGACCAAATATCTGGGCACCATGGCCAGTTGACACATAAAACTAACCATCACATAAAGATTAAATCACAACCCCTTGAAAGAGTACTTGGCAAATTAATTGCTCCATAAATGGTAACTGCTAATAAGAATTCCATTCAATGCATACTGTTTAGTATCCGCTAGGTATAAGGCAACACTGTTGTCCAGGGGACACCTAAATGAGCTAATCTTCCAGCTCCCCCTGCTGGAACAAGGCAAAGAGAAGCGCCAACCAGGGAAGCAGAACTTGCTATAAGAACCTTGGAGATGATGGGGACGTGGGCAGTTCACTCCCTCCTCCTGACCTCTGTTGCCAGGTGGTCATGCATCTCTTTGAACTGGGCCCTGATAGATGCAGAAGCGTCCAACGGGAGAGAAGCTGGCTCAGGCCAGGAAGAAAGAGCAGAAAGGAAACCAGTGGGGAGGGACTCAGCCATTTACCAAAGGACGTGGTGTAGGGCAGTGATGTTTGCCAGGGGCTGGCCAGCCATTGCTACCCACAAAAAGGACGAGGAGACGTTCTGGGCAGGTTTAACATGACAGGTGTGCCTTACAGAGCGGGCCACGATGCACATTTTAAATTACTGCTACAACGTAAGTCGAGTTTATTAATTAAAATCCTGCCTCTGTTTTGCCTGCCCTCTGCACAAAGGTTTAAAATCACGCTTCTGACTTCACGTACTATCCAGATCATGAAAATGTACTGCTCTGACCCAAAAGGTGTTCTTTCTATAAGTCTTACTCATCAGTAACTGGACACAAAGGTGTATTAAAGTCCCTGGATAATCTCAGCATCTAAATGCCCATTTGCCCCGTGCAACATCTCTGGACCCAGAAGCCTCTGGCCTCTTCTCAGGCCACCTTCCTTCACTCACTAGGTTCCAGCCGTACGGGTGTCCTGACAGTTCCTTGGGGACACCAAATGACTTCCATCCATTGGCCTTCGCACACTCTATTCCTTCCAACAGCAATAACGACATCGCTCTTGCCTTCCCTGTCTGCTTCTTCCAGTCGTTTGGGTCTTAGCTTCAATAGCAGCTCCTCAGAGAGCTTCCTTGACCACCCGCCTGAACTTCACCGCCCTCTCCCCCTCCACATCAGCTCTCTGCTTCTTCCTCCCTAGCCCTCATCCCAATGCACTGAGATCTTGTTTTTTGCTGGATACTATTTTTCCCTTCTAGTAGACTATAAGCTCCATGAGGCAGAGACCATGCCTGTCTTGTTTATGCAATACTGCAACACCCAGAGAGGAACACAATCAAATACTTTTTGAATGGATGAGGGAACGAGTGAGTGAGGACATTTGGTCTCTCTGAACCTTAATCCAAGCCTTTCCGTTTGGAGCCTGCAGTACCTTCCGATGCATAAAAGGTAGACAAAGCAGTATGCTGTGAGATGACAACCGCTAAGATTTGTAATTCTATTACTCTTAACCTGGTTTGAACTCAATTCCATTAGAGTCTTCCAGATTTAACTATTGGCACCATCTGGTTCCAAACTCCAGGGTCTCATTAAATGAGCAGTAATAATGAAAGTAATTGCACAAGAGTGGAGGAGATAAAGAGACAACAATAAAACAACATTGTCAGCACAGGACGCGGGATTTGTTCGTGGCTAGCTGGTGCATTGATAGGTCATTTTATTTCTCGCATTCACTTGGCTACAATAAACATTGGCACCGGGCATGCAGGACAGGCAATGATTAGTGCTAAAAAGTAATGATCTGAAAATGCCTCTGCAGAGCTCCGTCAGGTCTGCTAAACCTAGAAAATTAAATATAAGCCATCCACTGGAATTCAGGCCATCATGATTTCTTTCATTATCCTTTTTCCGGTCTGCAGAAGTTGGACAGCATTAATTCCAGCAGTTTTCTGCTGTTCCAGTAAAAATGATTTGATAAGGTACTGAAAACTAGGTGGCACTAAGTGAAGAGGGTTGTATAGGGTTTTTTACATGGCACCTGGAAATTTAGGTAAAATTCACCAGAGGAAGCTTAACAAGCTATTGGGAAAGGTTGACTAAAGACGGGTGTACATGCATCTCATAGATTAATAAGACTCTTGGCTATCATCTTTATTATCTTTTCTCTTGAAATGGTTTCCTTTCTTTTGGTCATCTCTATACTAATATTACCTAAGAAAAATCTCTAACTGTAGAGCAAATGTAAACTAAATCTTTATCTGATTAATAAACCACAAGTTCTGCAGCTACCATCCAATTTTTTTGTAATAACACAATACCTAAACTCCTGAACTCCACTGTCAAGATGTACGTGGATTGCATATAGCTCCCACCCTTCCACGTTCTGAAAGTGTCAATACTATTGTTACTTCTGTATTTTAGGGGATGACACATTCATTTGCAAGCAAAGTCGTTTGGATCAGAGGTTCTCAAAGTGTGGTCCCTAGGCCAGCAGCTGCAGTACCACGTGGGAACTTACTGAAAACGCACATTCTCAAACCCACCTCAGACCTACTACATCAGAAATGCCAAGGAGACCCAGCCACGTGGGTTTCACGAGACCCCCCCGTTGAATCTAGTGCAGCTCCTGTGAGAGCCACTGGTGTCGAGCAATGGTTCTCAGCCGAGTGTGAGTTTGCCCTCAAGGACTTGTGGCAATGTCCAGCTGTCAACAACTAGGGGAGAAGGTGCTACTGAGCCCCTACTGGGTAGAAGCCAGAGGTGCTGCTAAACACCCTACTGTGCACAGGACAGTCCCATAACAAAGACGAATCCCGCCCAAAATGCCATAGTGCTGAGGTTGGGAAACCCTGGCTAAAGGCAAGAGCCCTGAGTCTGAATCACGGTTTCCTATTCCTTTCCATGTACGTTGTGTTTTCTTTTGGGTGCTTTACGTCCTATAAAAGATTTTCGTTTTGTTCTAAACCCACTTGTTTTGGTTCTCACTTGTGCCATCTTTAGAAACTCTTCCTCCAGTTTCAAATCATCTAAATGTTTACCTACAGGTTATAATTTCCCTTGTTACATTTTAACTATTTGATCCATTTGGAGTTAGTTTTGATCAAAGCTAGGAAATAATGATTTGACAATTTCTTCAGCGCACGAAACCCTTCATACCTGGGGCACATACAGTGCCTTCTATTTCCTGACCACGCCGTGACTGCTAAGACAGTGGCCTTCACCAAAACAAGGGACTTTGCTCAGCAAAAGGGAGGATCGGTATGAATCAGCTTCATCTTCATGTGACCAAAAATTCAAAACCAGGTTACATAAGACAGAAGTTTATTTCTCGCATTTAAAAAGAAGAAGAAGAAGACTATGATGATAAGTAGCCCGGTGATTATTAGGTGTCTCTCCAACTATCAGGGACCTAGATGTCCTTCACGATATCCTTGCCATTGTGGTCCAAAATGGCTGCTAGAGCTCCAGCCATCACAGTCTATTCCATGGAGCTTTACAAAGGAAAGGACAGAAAAGGAGAAGCCTTTTCTCTTTAAGGACACTTTCCAAAGGTCACGCACAACATCAATTGCTTACATCTCATTGGCCAAAAATAAGTTACAGAGCCAGCCTACTACAAGGAAGGTCAGAAAATGTGATCCATTAGCTGGGAGACTAGAGAATTCATGCTTCATAATAGAGAGGGTATGGGGATATCCAGGAAGACAATTGTGCAGGAGGCTAGAGGGTAACCCTTGAATGAACAGTCCCCCCAAAACAGATGAAATTAATAGAGTCCCTGATAAAGGATACTGAGTGGAGTGTTTGGAGTTGAATTTTTCTGAGGGGTACAGACAAAATAAGGCAAACTTTTTCAACAAGACATTGTTCCTTCCAGGAAAAATAATCATTTGCTCAAGAAAGAATGATCAGTTAGGAAAACTTTGTTTCCAGTGTGATAACAAACATCCTCAAAACCGCAGTAGCTGAAAACACTAAAACTTTATTTTTCACTTATGCTACATGTTCACTGCCACAAAAGGACCCAGAATGATGGAGCAGCCATCTAATTGAACGTGAGCAGTTAGCAATGCCAGCTGCAAGAGAGCCCTGGAGAATTTCACACCAGCACTTAAGTGCTCTGGAGTTTGTGGGCCAGATCTACCCTGTTTCCCCGAAAATAAGACCTGGCCGGACCATCAGCTCTAATGCGTCTTTTGGAGGAAAAAATAACATAAGACCCGGTATTATGTTATGTTATATTATATTATATTATATTGTATTATATCTAGTCTTATATTACAGTAAAATAAGAGCGTGTCTTATATTAATTTTTGCTCCAAAAGACGCATTAGAGCTGATGGTCCAGCTAGGTCTTACTTTCAGGGAAACACGGTAGTCATGTGACTCCACCTAAATCCACAGGGAGCCAGAAACAAGTCTTGCCATATACCCTGAAGGTAGAATCCCAAACATTCAACACAGAGCACTAGTGGCAACCCCAAAAGGCGAAGCGGTGTTGTCGTGACCACATAAACACTGAACAGCAAGAGCCATGGGGATGGAAGTTCCGAGAAGTATTTATCGCATGGAGGTGGGGGTGGAGGTAGGGAATAAAAGAACTGAGTCCCCTTCCCATCTTCCCCAATAGGAAGTCAACAGAATTGAAAACTCAAGACACTGCAGTCTAAGCCTAGGATTTAGGAATACGCAAACAAAAAAGCAGAACAAATGGGCAAAAGACATCCAAGTGTTTGCCTCAGTTCTTAGTCAGGGTGGGGTCGGGCAAATTGTTATTTTTTAGTGTAGGCCTTGGGGTACTTTTTGGCTTTTTAAAATATGCCAAATATTATTTTGGAAAGAAAAGAAATTACATTTAAAATTTCAAGGCTGGGAGGAAATGCCTAAGATACTTACTAGTGATCTCATCTGCTTATCTTCGGAATGCACAGCACCTTTGCATGTCATCCACTTACAGAGGAAAGAGAGCAATGAAATGAGACCCCTTACTGAGGACTTTGCCTGCAAATCTGCGCCATTTAAGAGCAAAGAAAACGAAAGAACTCAATAGCCGCACTTCCGGTATCTGCGTCTAACCCTGGGCAACCCTTCTGAAGCACAATAGCATTTCTATGAGACTGGAATCCAGATTGCTTGAAAACCACACACTTTCTTTTTAAACCTGAAAATCACTGGATGTGTGTGTGGGCTCAGCCGCTACATGCACTCCAAAGATTTATCTAGAAGCTTCTGTGATGCTTCCAAATTTTTGAGATTGATTGCTTTGTACCTCTCTGAAATTAATAAGAGATATCAAATATTTTTTTTCTACCCGGTCAGATATGGATCTGTTCAGAAGAGTCATTATCCAGCAGATGCTTCTTTGAAGAACATGAGGAAGGCGGCAGTTTGGGGGCCAGCGCAGCTGTCTTCCTGCAGGCTTCCGGATGGGACAGCCAACACCCAGTGACGGAGGCTGTTAAACTCATCTTGTTGACTCACAACGATGTAAATAATGATGACAGTCTTACATCTTCGCACCAGATGCCCTGAATTGCCTTTGTCTTCCTTCTGAAGGCTTCGATGAAGGTGTTGGTGGGAGAAGATTCAAGACAGGGGAATAAAGAATTTGTAATTCCAGCTCCAGACCACACCCAGCCTTCCAAGGCTAACCTCTCGCTGCCTAATCCTATTATGCATGTTAGAAACTGAATTACCTCTGCCTCCCTACAAGATTCTGAAATGTTTCTAATCCCCCCTCCTCTTGAGCAAACGGAGCTCCAGGGCCAATTGGGGAGAAGGCAAGTTCTCAAAGGGGAAACAGCCAAGTGAGTGGACAATTTCCAAGGTGTCCCCCCGGTTTGATACAGTCGCTTGGACGTCTGCCACGTGCCAAGGGCTGTGCTGACACTCTGTCCCCACAACCACCAGTGGGGGATCCTAATGAGATCCCCTCTCGGCAGACAGGAAAGCTGCACCCAGACTGCAGGGCCCCTCCTACTGTTGTTGCCTCCTGCCAGGTACACTTGCTGTGGCCCTAGTGGTGACAGAGACCCACCATGGGGACACCACCAGAGGTTTGGGAGAATTTATTGTAGAGGCAGAGCCTGGCAGGTTAAGGAAAAGGCTCAACAGCCATCATTGGGACTTTCTCCTTCCTTTGACTCAAACCCCTTTCTGGCCTTCCTCATGGCCAGTCATTTGCCCTATCAGATTCACCTCTGCCTGCAAGGCTTACGCTGACCCCCTCTGGCTCCTCTGCCCACCCCCCACGGGCCCTGCAATGGTTCTCCAGGATTTCCTCTGTTAGCATCTTGAGCTGTCTTGCCTGTCTCCCTCATTAGAGTGTGGGTCCTCTGACGGCAGTAATGATACCATTTGTTTCAAATAACTCTTAAGTGACTGTTGAATGGATGAATGAATGAATATGTTCAGGTGAGGAAACTGGAGTTTCGTGACCTGTCCAATTTCACACAACTAGTTATGCCTGAACAGATCTAAAAGGTATGTCTCCTGACTTTCTTTTTTACTATTAACATTGCTTATTTATTTACTTAAATTTCTTAGGGTGACATTGGTGAGTAAAATTACATAGGTTTCTAGTATACAATTCTACAATACCAACCCTATAATATCATCTATATAGTGCATTGTGTATGCACCACCCAAAGGAGAATTATCTCCTAACTTCTGATCCAGTGTTTTTTCTAGTATACTTTACCAAACCTTGAAAGTTTTTCCTCTCTAAGAGTTCCCTATACAATTCAGCTAACACTGTGGAAGAAATTAGTTTAACCACTTGAAAGGGAATAGAACATAGATTAAAGATCTCAGAGGGGAAAAAATTACAAAATTGGAAGGCGAAAAAGAGAACTAACAAGAGAGGAAAGAGCAGAGATGGTCCACAAAACCACTGCTTACTTCCAATTATCACACAGAAGTGGTCGCAGGGATGCAGCTTGAACATGTGGAAAGAGTACTAGGGCCTTGTACTCAAAGCGTTCACAGGTTTCATTTCTTGGTAATGAAATCCAAGAAATATGCAGAATGAATAAAATATAATTACTCTAATTAATGTCAAGAACTGGGAAAAGCCTGAGATTTCACCCCACATTCAGCTGGCATGGATGCTGGGAGAAAACCCAAACATCTGTGTCAGAGGTGCAGGACAGTGTATTACTCACAGTCATAGCCAGATATCAGCCTTGTTTCCATTGGTTACCAGAGCCCCAGTTTCCACAGGGCGACTTGAGAAGAGCCAGATTACACCTGCACACGCAGTCAGTTACGTACGGAAAAAAAACACTCATCTTAGAGAATCCGCATCCTTTCGAAGGGGCGGGAGGATGCCTGCTCTTTTTTCGAGGAAGACATTCTCTTCATTATGTTGGAAAGGTGGCACACTGTCCTTGGTTTGGGAGGAAGACATCATCTCTGTCTTCCAAGGCTGTTCGTCCTATGGAAATCCTCAAATAGACAGAAATAAAGGCAGGTGTACCGAAACGTGAGCATCCAAGGGGTCATCAGCCCCGGCAAGGCAATTACCTGATTGATCCATTCACTCACCTGCTGACACCGTTTAGCAATTACCTGTCAGCTGCTTGCTGGGTATACACCAGGGAGCAAACCCTGCCATGGGTCCTGACTCCAGGGAACTTACTCTTTAGTGGGAAGGCAAGTATTCATGCCAGAATCACCTCAATACATGCAAAATAGCAACAGTGATGACACTCGTGGGAGAAGGGGTGGGGATGTGGAAATGGTCGAAACACCGGAGGACGGAATTGGCTTGAAGAAGACAAAGGGCAGCCCCTGGGTTGCAGTGGGGAGAAAGGAGACAAGCCAGGGCCCAGGTGGAGGGAGGTCTGGAAGTCTGGAAGAGGGAGGTTGAGTGAGCTCTGGTGGCACGGGGAGGTGGGAAGTGAGGCCATTTGTCAAGAGTCGAGGAGAGATGGAGGAAAAGGGGAGCCAGACGTTTCGAGGATAGTGGTGGTCTGAGATGGCCAGTAGACAGTGAGTGGGACAGAGGAAAACAGGAGGATTTCAGCAGCGTTTGTGTGCACACACATGTGTACACACGAGCATGTGGGCACACACGGCAAGACCCAAAGTCCCTCAACACTCCATGAACTCTCTCTCAAATCCAGCCAGCCGGCCACTTCCCCCTTCCCGCTTGCCTGCCTGCCGCCCATTCCCGCATTATCCCAACACCAGCACCATCCGCACCACGAGAGCTGAACCAAGCTAGAATCTCTCCCCCTCCCAAGGCTGGCGCAGCTTGCAAGGAAAATTGCTACCACCCATCATTACATATCTGTCCTTTCATCCCTGTCACATTCACGGACATATATTCAAAGCGATACAAGTGACCAGGAGGAGATGGTCCGACGGCGTTCTGCCCAAAGCGAGTTCTACCTTCGTTTATTCAGGAAGTGGTAGAGGGAGAGCCTGGCCAATGAGTTAGCCCACGTGTCCTTTCTCTAACGGGGAGGTTTAGGGATCCATCTCACCCACTGGGCCTCCGTGTTCTCTGCGAAGGTGAAATACTGAGAGTTGATCGCCGGAGCATGTTGGACAGAGGCTGCAGTGGGTGCTTGAAGAGAATTAAATTCATCTTCCCTTCTCCCAGCTCCAAATGCCCCCTCCAGGTCACATGCACTCCCAGGCTGAACAGGAAAGCCTCCTCTCTTTTTAATAGGGGGAGAAACTGTGTCACTTAATTACAAATGGATCAGAAGAGGAAAACTCATAAAGAAGGGACCTCAATCCAGGATTCTGGGGCTGGAGGGCAGAGAGCTCCCAGAAGTGGAAGGGAAATTGTTCTCCTGACCTGGAAACAACCCTCATCTGGAATGAGTTTCCTTCTTCCTGACCCTCCAAGGACGTGAGGGTCAAACCTGGGGATAAGATGGGTAGACAGGAGGGGGGATAGCTCTGCTGGGAGCAGCAGAGGTGCCTGGGCCTCCCTGGGGAGGTGGACAGTCAGGGAAACCCGCGGGGGGGGGGGGGTGTGCAGAAGCCCAGCTTGCCTCTGGGCCTCCTTGCCTGGAGCCAGGAACCCCCCAGCATCTTCAGTTCTGGGTCACTGAGGGCACAGTGGCTCAGAGTAAAAGCATCCATAAATCTCCTGACCCACCTGAAGGAAACTGACAGCAGGGCTTAAAAGATAACCCATTTCTGGAGGTGGTAAGGGCCAGGCTGCTGAGCTCGGAAACCCCAGATTAGGGAATTGGGCAGGACTAGGGAGAGAGGGGTGGTACACGTCACTCTCAGAGCAGCGGTGAGAGTCAGGAGGTGAGGGCTTGTTTGAAGGACGTGGCTGTGACCCAGCGCGCCGGGAAGTGTGGGACGCTGCAGGCATGACGGGGTCACGGTCACGTGGGATCTGCTGCCATGATTGCTTTGTGGTTTGTGTATTTCTTTTCTGAAGATCTGCGTCATCACAGGGAGGGGTTCTCCCCTTAACATGCCCCTCCCAGCCTGCTCTTTTAGCTGCTTCCCCGATTCAACCAATCCTCCTCCGTTTTCCCCCAGCAACTCCTGATGCATCATCCCTGCCTGAGTACAATTAGTGACCATCTTTAGCCACTTGGGCCCCACTCTCTACCCAAGTTGTTTCGCCGGACGTTTCCGCCGTACAAAGTAGGGAATGGTCTCCACCGGAGTTCAGGGGAGGGTGGTGTCCTCCGTCCATCACACAAGTGTGCGCTTCTGGACTCCTCCCCCCCCACACACAGGCGTCTCCTTAGTCTGCTCCCACTGCCCTGGCCCCGCCCTGCAGTTGGGTGCTGCCTTGTGGATTCACTCCGTTGCTCAACTCCCTCTTGCCTCCTCTAACAGGTTGTAAGAGGGTGGAGGGCAAAGGCCTCCTATTCCTTTCACTTATTTTGAACCATTCTTATTACCCAATAAATGCTCACGGTGGGCGCATACTCACATTGCACGCAGAAAAGGAGGGAAACTTCTCCTTGTCAAACAAGACCTCTGTAGGGGGGAGAAAAACTGATTTAAAAATAAATTGATGTTAAAAATGCAGCCCCCAAAGCCCCAGCTGGGTCCAAAACAAACTGTGGTTCAGAGATGTCTGCTCAGGTCCGATCAACACAAGGGGCAGACCACCAAAGGCGGCTTTTCCCCCTATTTCCATCTTCAAAGAATAAAGGCCCGTCCACTTGTGCCTGAGCTGGGGGGTTGGGGAGAGCACGAGGATGTTTGTTTCCAATATCCAGCTCCAGCTGGACTGAGGGCCCGACTTCTGAGCCTTTTATGTTTGAGACAGAGGCTGAGGGCAGGGGCTGTCTCCATGACAACCACACAGTTCGGTCCCCATGAGGACCAAGAGGAAGGGAGGAGGGAATGACATACTTCCCCAGCTCTCCCTGAAGTAAACGTGGCTTTGGAGCAGGAGGACCCTGCCTTCAGCAAGAGAATCATGCCCCAGGCTGGGCGTGAGGTTTGTCATCCCCTTGGGATGCGGACCGTGGATGTCAGGTTGGTCCCAAGATGGGTCCTGAGCACCTGTCTGTGAACCCGCAGGAGACCCTGCATCCTCAGAAAGAGCTGGGCACACCTGAGGGGTGGTGACACAGTGGGGAGGCTCTGAGTCAGTGAATCTGGAGACCCTTGAACTACACAGATGGCTGCCTAACTGGGGGGACCCAAAGGTGGGCCATGTACAAATCTGGCCATGTTGGCAAGAACCAGAACCACAGGGGACATTCTGCTGCTTGCATTCATTCGGAATGTTCTAGTCCTCTGCTTAGAGAAGTCAGCTCATGTATGTCTGGGGATGAAATCTCTACAGCAATAAGTCTGACTGAACTAAGGGACTTTGTTTTTCATTCTCAAAAGAATGACAAAAGCAACACATGACAATTTCTCCATTATTTAATTCGTTAACACACTCATTTAAACTACGTTGCAGGGTCTTCAGTAGTGGTAGACAGGTACACAGGACGCTTTGGTTCCATGCGCAAAGACACAGCACCTTTGATGAGAGGTACGTTAGATACCTGTGCTATTTTCACGAGCTGCACCTAAAATAATGACTTTGCATATGCAAAAATCACACAGCATAACCAAGCAAAAAATATCCACCAGACAAGCTGAGTTGAAAGCACTGAGCAGTTCGCTAATCCAAGTGAATTCTGAGTATTGTTCAAGTTCTGTTTTTAGTGTCAACAGAGACTTTCCTTTGCTGCTACATAAGGCTATTTCTTAACTAACAAAAATATAGCCAGTGTGAGATATGCACAAAAGCATTTATGGGAATCAGCCAATCGTTATGCTAAATTTTGTCTTCTGGGAGGTTTTCAATTTAATTTACTGATTTTATTCACATTTCCTACTTGACTTGAGGGTAAGATGTTGAGAGCGTTGTTTCTGCACAATCTTACGGATAGTGCCATATACTTTATTTTCCCAGTTAGTATGGGAATGGCATAGCCTCTTCTTGGTGGCTTCAGAAAAGGCAAACATTCTAGTTGCCATGGTGAAATGAAAGTGACATCTCTCGCTAAGAGAAATTTTGAAAATGCCATTTCATTCATCAACAATTTTTGCCATGTAAATTTTATCCCATCTACCTTCAGCATCCAAACCCTGAATCCCTTGACCCTAGTGAATAAGAGTCCCTTTTCGGCCATTAATGGGGTTTAAGTGAAAAGACACCTCTTACTGGTGTTCACTCCCTGCAAACAGCAGCAGTATCGTGAGTCATCATTTTAACTGCAGCCCAGACAAAACGGAAAAAATTTCTCTTTGTTTGGTTCATGCTTTCATAGTTTTCCTAATTAGATGATCTTTTGACAGCTTCCTTCTAAGATTTTCTTCTTCAGCCACTGAGCTTATAGTCTATTCAAAGCTAAAAAAAAAAACCCCAAAAACCAATGATGGACATGTCAATTGCTTTATGTACTTCCCGCCCACTTCTTTGGGGTGAGAATACCACCACTTCCAGCGAAAGCTGAGACTAGGAGTGTTCAGCAAGATAATCTCTCCAATTGGATACCAATGCCATCACCATCTGCAATATTGAAGTAAGTATGCTGGCTTCCTCCTAAACTATGGATTAAATATGTTTTATGTTAAGAGTTCTAGGTTTATGAATCTCATATCATAGGTTAATAATTCCTATCTGCTCTACATTTATGCAAAAGCCGTGTCAGTGGTTTGATCATCAATACATATTCGTGGGAATCTAGCCATGGGAAATTCCCCCACATTGAAGGCTGATTCCAGCTGGTCAATGGGATGAAGTCCTTTGTGCAGGATTCACGCACCAAGATCCTCATCCCACCAAGAAACTGGAATCAGCCTACAATATCCAATATCATGGAACTCATTAGAGGTTGACTATTATACAGTTATTAACATAATGTTTAAGAAGGCCATGGATATAAAGGAAACATCTTTGATAAAATATTAAGTGAAAAGCTTATAGAAAATTGTTTGTGTGGCATGATGACATTATGTAAAATCTTAAAAGAGAAATAAGGCATGCATAGAAAAAAATAGACTTGGAAAACATCCTGAAATGTTAGTGATTATCTTTAGGTAGTGGGACAAATTCTATTCTTTCTACTTCATCATGTAGTCTACATTTTCTATAATATCCATGAATTATTTTTAATGGAAAAATAATAAGAGGAGAAAGAAGTACCCAATGAAAACCAAAGCAGTGGTGCCTGTTAAGTTTCCATTTTGCAGTGATTTTCATTGTTAGGAACGGGGGTACTTCCTTTAATTGGCGTTCCTGGGGGGTATGAGAGGGAAAGACATGGCTTTGTCACCTCCTTTGATACATAAAAAGCATAATTAGAAATGGAAACGGATTCTCCTGAAAAAAGCGAGATCCTCTTGCACCAACATGTTTGAAAATCTGACCTGATCTGGGAGACTTTCAACAATATGCAGACTAATTAGTCACATGATACAAGAAAGGAAATAACGGGGAATTGATTGGAGAGAAACGAGATAACAATACAGATGCAGGAGGAAAGCACTACCAGGCTCTCATCCCGAGGAGAGATGCTCTCCTAGAACAGGCACAGGGCAAAGGGGGGAAAGCAGAGGGAAGAGGACGATGCGAGAGCACGCTCTGAAACTGTCCACAGCAAGTGCTAGTCTCTGTGAGCCGGGGGAACAAGGCAGCCTTCCGGGAGCACGTGTGGGAAGGGCTCTTCCTTGTCTCCATCTTCTCGGGTGAAGCAGCCACACAGTGTATTGTCAGATGTGAGCACACCAGGGTGACTCAGGGTATCCGCTGTGCGCGGCTCAGAACAGTCCTCCGTCAGTAACAACGTTGTTCGGCGTTCCTTGGGCCTTGCCATCTAGGTGTCTGATATTATCTGTGTAAACGAAGAAACAACACTGTGTGAAGAATGGATTTCCCACTTTCATTCTCAGGATACAATCTGCTTCAAAATATGTTGGCAATATACTGGTAGTGGGTCCAAATATACTACCAAAAACTGAGAGATTTTCTTTTGGTATTGAAGTGACTCCGAGACCTTTTGTTTTTTTAAAGATGTGAGTTCTGGCCAGTTTTGCCAGTGGGAACAGAGTGACCACGGTTGAATGGTCAAGGCTCAATCATTCAGCGACGGGTTAAGACCCCACCAGTCTCTGACTCAGGGAAAAGGATGCGTTGATGAGAAAGTGAAGAACTGCAATGGTTTATCTAGATGAAGTCTTACGATGAGTCCCAAAGGAATTTCAAGTTCTTTCACTGAATTAGATTTTAAGTGCAGCAGATACAAGAATCGATGGATTATAATGTAAGGATTAAACAATTTCCAGTGACCGTACCTCCCCTGTGGTCATCAGGTCCTAAGTATAAAGATACGAGAAAACAAATGACTTTGTTCTCACCCTGGTTCTTACTTCCTTTTAAATTTAGTGTGGGAGAAAAAAAAAAAATTTATATATATTTATACATATACACATACAGTCATCTGTTTATTTCATCCCAAGTTACTGGATCAAAGGCTGATTCAGGGTTGGAGAACCCAGATGCACAAATGAGCAGAGACCTGTCGCCAAGTGTCCACTCCGGCCCTACGTCCCCTGTGTCAGTTCACTCCTACTCGGGGTTGGCATTCTTTCCCCTTCTCCCTACCCCAAGGGAAGGTTACCTCACCCCGCTACAGAAAGAAGTATCAAGAAGGTACTAGAAGAATGATGTTTGAGCAGCATGTAGATGGTTGCCTATGCCAGACAGACAACATCCAAAAAAGAAAACAGATCTTACATCCGGAAGAAAAAAGTATACCCAAATATTGGATATGCCAAAGTCATTGTTTCTAAAGATACCAGTGGTTAACAATTGATGGGGCATCTGTTTCCTCACGAGCTCTTCTCCTCAGCTTCCTTTCATGGGGGGCGGGGGGTCATACAGAAAGGAAGTCATGGCCTTCTCCCAAATCATTTTCATTCACCACTTGATGAATTCTCCATACATGAAGGAAAGTTTAAGTTGAAGCAAAGGGCTGGTTGATAGGAAGCCAGTCTGTTTGCTCACTTTACTCGCAGTCAACACGTTAGGAGAAGGAGAGATGAGGAGATGAGGCCGTGCATACCGCTGGGGATCTTTTCTGATCATGACACCTCTATGGTTGTAAAAAACCATTTTCATTCTTTTATTTCTTCCTGATTTTTAAAAATATTTCAGCTCGTAAATTAAACTGAATGGCAAATGTTCCAAAACTCAAATTACAATTTATTGTAAGGTAAAATATTGTTTCCATGTAGCACCATTATGAAAGAGGTGAAACACATTCTAAATATGCAAAGTTTCTTTTCTTGAGCCACTCAGGAGACTGTACCTGCCTTTCTGATTATATAAACTATGCACTAATCTTATTCTAACCAAGTCCTCCATAAGAAAAGGCGTTTTAATATGATTATTACTGTCAGAACTGCAGGAAAAACTATTGAGTGACCAGAAATACTGAAAGGAACCTGATGTGACAGGATCACCCTATGACACAATCACCCAGTGAATGAAATTCTGTGGTGTATTTAATGCATCCACAAATGTCCTACTAGCACAGTTCTTTCAGCACGTAGTAGGCACTTGGTACATAGTAAGGGGGGGAAAGGAGGGAGGGAGGGAAGGAGTCTTATGTGTTTTCATTTCTTGCAATTCACTTGCTCAAAAAACTCTAGTTTAGTGGAATGCCCCCTTGCTGTTTTTTCCCCAGCTCTTCCTGTCCCTAACAATAGTTTAAATATTTGTGTTCAGAGCTTGGACATGTAATGGGAAAACATAATTAAAGCAAATGGTAAGATCACAAAGCCTTGGGTTCAAATTTGACAGTGAATTGAATTACCTTTTTATTGTGCAAATGAGCTATTGCTACAAACCTGGGATGCCTTACTAAAACACTTTTGGTAGTAAAATGTGATCAGCATACATTTGCTGATAGCAAAACAAACAAACAAACAAATAAACAAACACACGTTTGCAAATCCCCCAGCAGTAAACATAAATGAGGTACCATGAGAATGAGGTTCATGTTTTAGGCACTGATCTGTAAAGATATCCTCAATAGAGTTAAATAAGAAAAAAACGAATAAAAACCAAAAAACCCAAGGCTCACACAGTGTGCCCTTGAGTCAATTAAAGCCAGAATCGCTGTGTAGGTTGCAAGTGCTTTTAAAGTATCCCAAAAGAATACGGGGACCTACTGCTGGCTGAGCCAACCTCTGGCCGAGGAGCAGCACTCGTTTCACCCGCTCCTTCCTACATCCCTGTACTATTTGAATTTGTTACACAATGCCTTATTTTCAAATCTGATAATATGGGAAAAGAAAATAACGGAGACAAAGATCATAATTTTGAATTAGTCTTAAAATATGTCAATTTTCAGAGCAGAAAAAAGCCATTAAAATGACTCACCTTGTTATAATTAGATTTTTCTCCATTAGAGTCCATGAGTTTTATTTGATTTTATTAGCAATCTCTTTCAGAAGACCCTTGAGATCATTAAGCTTGGAAAGGGAGAAAAATAGAACTGGTCTTAAGATCAATTTTCCAACTCTGAATTTTAAATTATCACTCTATAGCTTTTCCATGAAACAGATATAAATATAATACGTTAGTGAGTATGCCCGGAGGAGGGCGGAATGAGTGACGTGCTGTTTCAGGCTTTGTCCATTGCATACTTTCTGAAATCACATCACTAGCAAATGACCGTCAGCCCCAGTTAGTATTAGCTTTACTGAAATGCAAATCACTAGTGATGCCCACATAGAAATAATAGATTTTAGCAATACAGAGAAATAATATTTAGAATTAATAATGTTACATGTAACTAATACAGATACAGTTATAAGACACCAATCAAGTTTTGCTTTGATATAAGTATAATAATAATAAAAATAATAGACTACTCATAAATCAAGTTTTTGCAAATAAAGTATCTCCCCTCACCAAAAAACAGTATAAATGGTAAAACAACTTAGGTAAAAGGCATAATAAAATTATTTTTCATACATGCATATTTCACAGGTTTATTACACAAGAGGCACGAAGCTCATTTGAAATCACACGCTGCAATGGTACGCTTGATAAAAGCTATAGATATAACGCAATTTCTATACAGTTGGTTTCTAACTTGCTATATCACTCACTCAAGGGAAAATTTTGTGCTGAATTTGGGCTTATTTCTAGTAATAACTTCTTCATTTAAATTAATTTCTTTCTTTCTTTCTTTTTTAAGAATAAAAAGAAACTATACAGGCTAGTAGCTGACTCAAAAAAGGAAGGCATAGTAAGATCCCTGCTGGCAGACTTAAGGTCAATTGGGAATGACTTTTTCTGTTATAATAATGAGATGGAGAAATACTTTATTCACAAGAGGGGGTTTCGGGAGCCCCTGGGCCTGTTGATACAGAACGACTTAAATAAGCTATTTCGAGTCAGGTGTAAGACGCCAAGGGCTTGCTCAAGAAACAAGTGATGAACTCTAAATTCTCTATGGACGGAAAGGAGACTTTCGTTGCTCAGAAGAGGAAGGGGAGAGGATCCAGGAGGTGATAAACAGGAGAAAGGGGGGCAGGGGAGCAGGGTAAGAAGGGGGCTGGGGTCAGGAGAGAGGGGGCGAGGTGAAATCCCATGACAGCATGCTGTGCTGTGAAGTTTGAGTCTTCCCTGTAAGCCACCCAATTTCTCCCCAAACCTACAAAATGCATGGTGTAGGTGGGCTTCTTGTGGGAACGAGCAAAGGGGCTGAGCTCCACAGCCGGGGGACACCCTGAGGGCCAAGCCTGCAAGCCCTTGTCTGAGGTCCCCGGAGACCCCTGGCTTGCATATGTGTGTGCACAGCCTTCAATTATATATTATTTCATTATATATGACTCCCCGCCCCCACTACTCACAACCCTCACTGCTCAAGTCCACTGTCCCCAATGAGAGGTGCGCCCCGCCCAGACTCTCATTGGCTGGGAGGTCTCCCTGGTCCCTGGGAGGCAGGTCAGCTTGTCCAGTGCCTAGTTCTCCCGATGACCTCTGACCCAGGCCTGGCAGGTGACCAGGAGGACTGAGGCTCCTGCACTGCCCCTCTGTGCCCTGTTCACTCCCTGCACGCCCCAGAGCAGGGTCAGCACCAAGGTGTGGCTTGCGGAAGCTTCGACCCAACCCTTAAGTCTAATTTCCATTAGCTCCCTCCAAAGCCACCCAAGTGAACCCACAAGTGAAACAACACAAGGGAACACATAAAAACAGCCTGTTTTCTCTACAAACACAGCACCTAAGCAAGTCCCCAGCACCTCTATTTCCCGGACCAGACAATCTCGAACGCACATGGACACTGCATAGAAAATGGTTATTGCTACGCACGCCTATACAGTTCAGCCTGAAAATGCTCTGACACCCAAACCGTCTAACAAAGGGTCCATTCACGAACTTCAGGGGCCAGGTCTGCTTTCATGGCACTGAGTCCAATGCCTGGCACATGGCAGGCACTCAGTAAATATTATGTGCTATGTGGCCTAGGTATAGAAGCAGCTGACAGTACATTTAAATACTTGATGTGGAAAAGTGAATATATCATATAAGGTGTTATAATATTATGTATTGCATATTACATATGTCCAATAGAAATACTCAATCTTAGAATATCATCCCCTACTGCTCCTCCTGCCATACATTCTCTTAATAGTCTATAAATTTTCTCTGGTCTTTAAAAATATCCAGCACTTTTCTTTTCCCTCTCCACTGATTATCCTCATGAAACACACCCTAGTATGATCGCTTGGGTACAACTCTCAACTCTAATAAAATAGGAGTCTTCCCAGCCCTCAATTAAAAGTCAGCAACAACGCAACATGAAAATGAGAGGCGCATAACGAGGTGCTCCTGTGTGACAGCACGTCTCCAAAGACGGCTGCCTCCAGCCTTGCTCCCTGTGCCACACATGTGCCACTCCACATCACATCAAGAGGTGGGCCACTCCTCCCCGACCTGGACCCAGGCTGGCCTGGGGGAAGGGACAGGGTGCCGGGTCCAGGCCTAGACTTTGAGTACTGGTGGTTTCTGCTTCCTCATTCTTGGAAGCCAGCTACCATGTAAGAAGGGGGGCAGTCCTCTGACCACCATGCTGTGACAAGCCCAAGCCACACAGATCAGATGTCACGCGGGAGAGAGAGGCCACTTGGAAGAACACCGAGCTGCCAGATCCTGGCCTCACCACCAGCTGAGAAAATGTGAAGCAGAAGAACAGCCCAGCTGAGCCCTTCCCAAATTCCAGGCCCACAAGAGCAAGAGCAAAATGAAGTGGGTGTTTGAGCCACTAAAGGTGGGATCGTTTGTTATGCAGCAACAGGTAACTAACGTGAATTGCGAACGAGAACATTCGATTGTCAGCACAGAAGGTACCCTCATTCTGAGGAGTTGACGCCAATGTGTGCAGCTGGCAGTTGTCGGGGACGGGAAGAGAGGAAGACAAGTTTGGGAGGAAAGAAACCTACTCTGGGGGTCCAGGACCCACCACTCTGCATGGGACCAGAGTTCAGAAGGTGAGGCCCATGGTAACACAGCCTTGGGTTTTTAAATGCTGATGGTAAATAACACATAAAGAAATCAACAAGAAATTGTGAACTGGCACATTCTCTTGTGAGAGACCTGTAAGGAGCACCTTCTGCTCATTCATTACTCAACCAGGGTTCACTGAACCCCCCTGTGGGGGAGGTGCTGGGTTCAGGAGGGTTTGCTGCCCCAGACGCCCCTGGGGTGGCCCCTGTCCATCTGTCAAACGGCAAGGCACTGGGAGGCAACGTGGATGCCATCAGTCACGCTGCCATTTCAAAGTACCGTGACATCTTCTTTTCAGAGTCTAATGAGGATCCAGCATTTGTGAATCGACTGTAATTTCTGTTGAACCTAACCTGTTTCCAGACACCCAGCTCATGTCCACATGTGAATTCGTGCATTTGCGAGGCCCTTCAAATTAAATAGGGAATCACAGTGACTAATTAAATAGGGAATCAAAGACTAGCACAGAGACCCACAGGCTCCAAACCACTTCTGAGCTTCTCTGGTGTTCCCTGTAATTGCAAGCATGTTACCCCTGACTCTCCAGAGAGGCGGTCCTGGGTTAGGTAGACAAGATTTTAGAGATCATGGAAATGGGACTTCAGGACGAATTCCCATGTGAGCTGAAGCATCTGAGAAGCCATTCCCTTCCAGCACCCAGACCTTATGCAGTGAATGAAGGAAGCTGAATACAAACAGAGTCACATCTATTTTTTTAAATAATGAACTTCTTTTACCTTTGGACCATAACCACTGGCCTCATCTAAAATCTCAATAACAGAGATAAAAATATTTCATAAACTATAAGCAGAACTATACCTTTGTATCCAGCTGTCTAAACCGATGTCTCATTCTTCAAGGAAGTCAGAGACAGAGAGAGAGAGAGAGAGAGAGAGAGAGAGATTGAGAAAGGGCTATTAGGCTCCATTTTACAGTTTTTTAAAGAACAAAATACAGCTCATTTTCATTTTCAACTCAGTCAATGCCAGCTACATTTACCTTTTTGAACTTTCCTCCCAATACCCAAGCGAAGCAGAATTCCGCTCTCACCCCATTGAAGTGCAGCACACAGAGGCTAGCTGTATGGATGGGGTGGTGGAAGAGGACCCCTAAGGTCCGCCCCTCCCTTCCAGAACAAAGACCTCAGAGTCGAGGAATGGAGAAGGCTTAGGGCGTCTGCTTTGTTACTCCAAGGAAAAGAGCACTGTCCCAGGCACCCAAAAGCCATGCTGGCCCTAACAAAGGGATTCAGTTTTGTTAGAGCGAATGTTGAGGTGTGTTTGGAGCTCCCAGTTTGTGTGACATCTGACCGTTAGCTGCGCTAACCCACACCGTAAGAAGGGCCCTCAGAGGCCCTGCACAACAGTGCCTGTGGATGACCATCTACAGAGCTGGTGGTGTATCTAATTCTACAGGATTTTTATAACAACTCCACGTGACCCATAAATGCTGCCCAGGACCCCTGGGGACAGTCTGTCACAGATCAAGCAAATGGCTTTTCTAGTCTCTAATCTCTCTACTTCATCACAGAGACGCGTGCGTGTCACCTGCAAGATGATGCCCACTGCCCATGATCTGTGGCTCTTCCCAGAATGCACCTCTGCAGCTGTGGCACTGGGACCTCACTATTGTCCCAGTGGCTCCAAGGCCATTGCCCTGCAGGCCCCCAATACCTCTTTCTTCCCCAGGGCCTTGAAGGGTAGTCAGGATGGCAGGGTGGTGGTTTTGCCCCTTCCCGAAAGGCTGACACACGTTTACGTGTGTGTCATCTTCAATGGCCTGGGTAATATCTGTTGGTGCTACCGCTCTCTTTACAGAGCTTGCTCAAAGAAGCTGCCAGCGTTTTGCCAGTTCACATGTACCAGAGGCACCTTGCGGAGCAGAAATGAATGACTGACGTACTCCTCTGAGGTGTCGCTGGCTTTCGTGTTGCTCTTGACAAGGTAATTTTCTTTCATGACACACTCCCACGCCAGAGTCTCGTTGTCTTCGTTTTTGAAACCTTGAAGAATGAGACAAAGAAAAACATTCAAGTTGTTTCATTTGCCCCTCACTCCTGAGTCAATGCCCGTTGGCCATTTTGTGATTCTGGCAGCAGGAGAACCCGCCTCGTCCTGCACAGGCTGATGTCACTGACGTTACTCACCAGTGACAGCAGCAGAGCGATGGGATATTAATGAATTGCTCAGAAAACAGTGAGGAATGGGAGCTGCCGGCGGGACACAGGGATGCAAACTTCATTCTAAATAGAGATCGACCCAAGGCCCGTCAGTGTGTTTTGTGACTTACCAAAACCATTCCACTAATGGGTCTGGTTCTCACATTTCACACGTGCTCCTCTTCCATTTTGAAGACAGAAAAAAGGTTAAACCAATCATTGTGCTGGGTAATTCCTGGTGCATCCAACCTAACGCTGGGGTAGGAACTTTGGAGAGGAGGCAGATAAGCCCTGACTTCATTCCTACCCGCCGAGATGCCGAGATAGGCAATCGGGGCGTACAAGTCCAGGAAAATTCTTATATGTCTCGTCCTTGCCTCTCATCTAAGGCAGGACAGGCTGCAGCATTGGCCTGGGGCATGTTCCAGCAACGGTCTTTTCTTCCACTGCCTCACCTTTCAGATGGCAAGAGAGTAAGAGAGCATAGCAACACGTCACCGGTGCTGCCCAGTGCAGTGCACAGCCGGCGTCCACGTGCTCATGCAGCTGTCCTCTTGGAGCAAATGCGTCTTGTTTTCACTTTTTACTTTGCTCATCCACATACGAGAATTTAGGAAGAATTACGTAATCTTTCTGGATTTAAAAAGAATTCGTCGGGAATCCAAAACAGAGGCACTGTAAGTGGCAAGATGGAAGCAAATCCTACAGCAAATATGGATTTCTTTCCTTTCCCTCATTTCTTTTCCTCATTTTTTTTTTTCCGGGTTTATTTTTCAGTGGTGGTTGTTCACTTTAGAAAATAATTCCTAACTGAATTTCTTCCAATTATATTTTTCCCAGCAAAACCATTTCCAATGTCTTTTCCTGACACTAAAATGTACGTAGAAGCCTAACAGGAGTCCTTAAAACTCAGCACAGGAAGGACCGACGGTCCTGTACACAGATGGCCAAAGAGCAATAACGACAGATGACCAAGAAAACGTGCCCGACTTCTCCAGCAGTCCAGGCAATACTGGTAGAAACGATGCCACTGCATTGCTACCAACCAAACCAGAAATGAGCCGGGGGTACACTGGTGATGACACCCCATGTTGGCGATGGTGTGACTACACAGGCTCCCCATATCCTGGAAAATCTATAAACCGGTACAGCCCTAGGTGGGGGCTGAGCGGGGGGGGGGGGCAGGCAATATCATAGGACTCAAATGTGTACAGACTGTTCATCTAGAAATTTCTCTTCTCGAAATAAAGGGGGAAAAATATCACTAACATGCTCATAGGATAACAAAAGAGCCGAAACGACCCACATGTTTAACAACACGGGATTGGTTAAATTAATTATGGCACATAGATACAGTGGAATATTCCAGTTAAAAGTTGTCATATAGATTTATATTTATGGGTGTGGGAAATGGTCATGATCTATTATTAAATGAACAAATTCAATTATGGATGTGTATGCACGGAGCAATCAAATTATTAGACGCCCACACAATAATAAAAGAATCGATACCAGCTTGCTAACTATATTTATCTGGAGGGAAGGGTACTCCTGCCCTTGCTTTCTTTTTTGTGCTTTTCTGTGTTTTTCAAATGTCCTATTAATGAATATGGCTTATTTTTTAAATAATGGAAAACAGTAAGTGTTTTAAAAATACAGCTCCTGGATAGCATACTTTTTTTATTCCTTGAAGATGTCACCAAAAAAAGTACCAAATGGAAGTTTGGGTTCTACCTTTTCTGAAAGTTATTTGAAAACCCTTGTATTTTTCTTCAAAGAAGAATTTCAAGCTTAAATTCCATGACTTCCCCATCATTGGAGGCAAAGTCAACTTAGGCTGTGAATTACCGTGAGAGGCTGTGGCAGCCGCCAAGTGCTGTGGTTTCTGGAGTTAGAGGGTCCCAAGGAGAAAGAAATGAGCGGGCGGTGATTAGATACCTCCGGGAGCCTCCAGCGGGTAAGCTGGGCGCGCTGCTCCCTCTCTCCTGCCAGTGCTGCACATTGGGTGAAGGAGGACCTTGTCCTTCTCTGGTTTCCCGTCCCCCTTACTTCCTTGCTCCTTCCTGAGAGAAGAACTGTTTGAAGACAGAGGAAGACACATGCTCACACCATCTGTTTCTCCACTTGCTGCAAGGTCATCACTGTCCCAAGAGTCCATGTGGGACACAGGTGCAGGTTAACACGAGTCCTTTCTGACCTGTCTGTTTGCTCCCTCAGGTTGAAGCTCCTGTCCATTTGCCGGCCACATTGGGGAATTTGTTTCCATTTTTATGTTCCTATTGTGTTTAATCATTAAGTTTTGGGGGAATATAATGCATTTTGCTGCCTTCTTAACCCCGTCCAAATCCAGAGGACTGATTTGTCCTCACATGTACACTGAGTTTCCTGGTTTGACTGATGCTGGAATGAGCACAAGCCATCTTTAGAGAGCGACCTCCATCCCAGGTAGCCCCTCCACGCACCCATTCCCAACCAGAGTCCCACTAGTGAGGAGGGAGTCACTGCTTCATTTGTTCCCAGATGGCACTAACTGTTAGATATTGCTTTTCATGTCGACTGAGTCCAGCTCTTCCTCACTCCACCTTTTATTCATTGTTTGTTTTCTCTCTGGAACCATTCAGGAAAGAAATATAAAACGTACTGCCAGAGCCTCTAGTTGACAATTCATTTCCTAAGTTGACTTCGCATTTGCCTCCAAATTGGAAAGCACGGATTGTCCCCTGAGCCTTCCCCAGGTGCCACAGACACTCTCCCTGGCGTGGCTTCAGGACCGCGAGAGTCGTGCCGAGACGCATCATTGCACGCCTCTGACCTTCGGGCGTGGTCTTCGGGTATAAATTCCAGACCACTTCCGGTTCCCAGCTCTGGCATCCAGATCTTTCATTCTTTGGGTTAGAGATGACTCACTTTGTCTTCAAAGGCAAAATGATGGGGAGAAAGACAGCAGCTTCCCCAAAAGTGTCAAAACACTTTTCTTCACCAAGAAAGGCAATGGCACATGTATGACAGCTGATGACATCCCCAAAGTGATATTTAATGTCTCAAAATAATGCTGTTAAAAGAGCTATGAAGATCCTTTAACGTGTGACCTGGGTGGGGGGCCATTGGTAGGTTGACATTCGGAAAGTCAGACTTGAGGGGCCCATGGCTTCAGGGACAGCACAGAACTGTGAGATGACCGACACCAAGGGTCATTTCATGAGTCTTGCCTCCACTTCCTTGTAAAGAGCTCCGCAAAAAATGATGGTTCTTGGCAAGTTAAACTGTTCTTAATTGCCACCAATTATCACGTCTAGTAAAATTCATATTTTCACTTTCTGAATCATCAAAATATTTGGTTTGCAGTGAAGTGACAGGCATGATGTGCCCCATATGGAACCACTGGTGGCAGTCAGGGACCATCGCATCAGGCGAAACGAAGAAAAGACCAGAGGGCAACACATAAACACACGCCCAGCAGCCACAGGGCGACACACACCTGTGAGTAGTAGGAACAAGGCAGGAAGAAAGCAGAAAATCTCTAACTTATCCTGGCAAAAACCCTCACGGAGACAAGAACCTCCTACATTTTTTTTCCTTCCCCTGGGATTTAGGACGGTCCGTTGTGACATGGTGGGCTGGGGGCAGGAGGCAGGGGAAGAGTGGGGAGCTAGAACCCGGGGTCTTTCACTAATCCAGCCACAGCCCTTGGCCCCGTGGACCGCTCTCTCCTCTCATTTGACCTCCACAACTTCCTCTTCTCCTTGTCCACACCTCACTTTGTGGCCCCTGCCAGCGCCTGCCCCTTTGCCTGGCTAATTCCAACTCATCCTTGGGGTCTCAGCTTAAATACCCCTTGTTCCAGGAGGAAGTCTTCCCTGACTTACTCTAGTCTGGGGTGTCAGTGTCCCCAGTGTGGTGATCACGGCTGTATCCCCAGAACCCAGAGTTAATACTGTGCAGCAGTGACTGTGTCCTGCCACACGAATGGTTTTACAGCCTGTCTTTTTTATGTGCTCGTCTATGGCCCTTTCCATGCTTTGCTCTCCCTGCCTACGCACAATGACCAGCCATCCAGCTGAGCCCTAACCAAGGACAGACCCGTGAAATCATGGGCAAAGAAATGGTGGTTGTGTCAGGTAATGAATTTGGGGGTGGTTTGTGACACAATGATAGATAACGGATTTGCCCAGCGACCTAAAGTGGCCCTTTGCTGCTTTTCGCATAAAAAGGAGACTGAGAAACACTACATCTCTTCTCAGCACACGGGGCCACTTTATGGCTTTTGTGGGCCCTGGGAGGGTGACCAGCAGCTCTGGAACTGACAGGGTTCCTGGGAGCCCCACTTGCCATTTTACAAGTGGGACAGTCCCTGGCAAACGGGGAAGGTCAGTCCCCCTAATTGATGACCTCGATGCAGAACACTCAGTGCTAAGACGGGGGAGTTCTGTGCGGCCCAGGACACGTTGGGGCCCTAGGGCCTCAGACGATTGTCATCAGGGGCCCCTTGATGAATAAGGAAAAAAAATAATCATGGAAAATATTTTATGACTGGAATGGTACAAAGACAAATATTTACCAACATATTTTCTGTGGACTAAAAGGTCATGCTTCTTCTTCTGATTTTTAAAAGAAAGTGAAAGACTTGGGGGGACCGTGAAGTCCATGGACCCCAGTGCCTGCCTGATGGAGAAGTCGCCCCCCACCCCGCCCCCCACAGAGATGAATCCCCTGGCTTACATCTGAGGCTACAGGGCCAGGAGAATGGGTGGGTGGCGCCCTCCCCGATCTGTTCCTTTGTCTCCAAACCTCCAGGTGAATAAAAATAGCCCTCTCCCTCCTTTCTAACTTAATTTGCATGAAACGTGTCTGTGGACCAGAAAGACTTGTCTGGCCTAGTCGCTCTGGGATCAGGTGCTAAGAAAACCTCGCCTGATGCGCGCAGAGAGCTGGACGCGTGCTCCCTGCAGTGAAAGGAGCCGGTGGGGGGCCCAGGTGTGACTGGGGGGCCAACGGTGGGAGTTTCTGGCTCCCAGAACAGGTAAGGAGAGGGTGCTGGACCCCAGAGTTTGTCAGAGCTAAGGAGGTGGGTAACCAATGAGAGAGAGAACAAAGTGCAGACACGTTGACTCCTGCTCCCTAGAAGGAAGTGGGTCCCCAACAGGGAGAGTCTGTGCAGAAGGGACCCCTGGGAAGCAGAGGCTGTGGGGGAGCAGTGGCCAGGGAACTGTGGTTGGAGGAGCCAGCCAGGCAACCGCTGAAGGACCCAGCGAGTGCCCACACAATAAAGGGTCAGTTTTAAACACGTTCCAGTCCAGACAGCGTGGAGACAGCTTTGAATGGTGCCACTGTTTCTAGAAAGGACTTTCTGCTCTTTTCCCTCCTTCCTCCCTGTGCTCCAGCCCACAGAGGGTCAGTAACAGTAGCTGGTGAGTGGGGGAGAGGGAGTAAGAAAGACAGGGTAGAGCCGAGGCCCATCTTTTCTGACAACTCTACCCGTACAAGGGGGAGCGTCCCCTCTAAATGCCGGTCAGTGGGCCGGTTCAGGTATTGGACCGCACAGTCTAATTTCTAAGTGGAAACTATTTTACCGAGTCGGTCACTGTTAGTTTCTAATTCCTTAAGGATGACCAGAAAAGTCACAAGCCCTGCTGCGGGGAAGGCCAGCATTTCCCAGAGAAGAAATGTCCAAGTAGTAGCAGGCAGCAAAACAAAATGTTTTGCTGGTGTTTTGTCTCCATCCCATAACTCACGCTTGCTCCACATACTATTGACATTCTCATAAGGTCTGTCCAAAAGTTATTCCCCCCAAATAGGGTTACCCCAGCACTCTCAATCTACCCTTTCTCTTGAGTGAGTCATTGGCTGGCCGGATGCCTAAGCTTGACAGACAGACAGACAGACAGACAGACGTGAGCGGTGAGATGACTGAGTCAGGCCCTCCCGCTGAGATACGGGCCGGGCACGCTCCCCTGAAATAAATCACTACTTTTGATCCCCAGCCCAAATGGGCACGCCACTCACAGCAGGCAGAAGATTCCGGGTGCTTCTCCTTGCAGCAGCACTTGAAGCACTTCTTTACCGCCATGTAGAAGTAGGCGAAGACCACGAAGGGGAATGGGATGTTGAGGCGGTTGCAGTACTCCTGCACCAGGAAGTACCTCTGGAACTTCCAAACCTGGTCGTTGTTCTCCTGGACGGTGCCCACCGTGTAGCTGGCAGGAGGGGAGAGAGGGTCAAGCCTTACCTTCCACACGCCTGTCATTTCACCGCCAAACACGGTAATGTGGATTCTAAGCTACCACCGGCATAGTTTAAGTCCAGGCAGGGAGGAGACTCCATGCTGGTGTCCGGGCCAGAACAGCTTGACCCCGGGTACCCTTCCTTTCAATCAGGGCCAGAATTGCGTCTGGCTTTTTGTTTTGTTTTGTTTTTCCTTTTGAAGCACACACACACACACACACACACACACACACACAAATGTGCAAGGAACTTTAAAATTATTTTTTATTTCAAAACTTTTTAAGGAGCCTCTTTTTTCATTAGACTATTATTATGTTAGATACAAAGAAACCCAAGGTGTCAACTCTCTTAGGAATAATTGGCCCTCATATCATGGGAGTTTAATTGTCAACAATCTGGGAAAGTGGTTTGTTAATATTTATCAAGGCCTTGAAAATGTTCATCCCTTTCTCATTTACAATTGCATCAATAAAATAAAACAAAAAGCCAAGAATAAATTTAACCAAGGAGGTAAAAGACCTGTGCTCAGAAAATTGTAAGACATTGAAGAAAGAAATTTAAGAAGATACAAACAAATGGAAGCATATACTGTGCTCATGGATAGGAAGAATCAACATCGTTAAAATGTCCAAACTACACAAAGCAATCTATAGATTCAGTGCAATCCCTATCAAAACATCAATGGCATTTTCCACAGAACTAGAATCAATAATCCTAAAATTTGTATGAAACCATAAAAGACTCCAAATAGCCAAAGTAATCTTGAGAAAGAAAAACAAAGTTGGAGGTATCACGCTACCTGATATCAAACTATACTACAAGGCTACAGTAATCAAAACAGTATGGTAATGACATAAAAACAGACACATCGATCAATGGGATGGAACTGAGAGCCCAGAAATAAACTCACACCTATACGGTCAATTAATTTATGATGAAGCAAGAATATACAATGGGGTAAAGACAGTCTCTTCAATAAATAGTCTTTATTGAAAACTGGACAGGCACATGCAAAAAGTGGAGCTAGACTACCTTCTTACACCAGATACAAGAATAAACTCAAAATGCATTAAAGACTTAAATGTATTAGGTTGGTGCAAAAGCAATTGTACCAACCGCAATTACTTTTACACCAACCTAATAAGACCCGAAACCATAAAACTTCTAGCAGAAAACATTGGCAGTAAACTCTCTGACATTGCTCTTAGTAATATTTTTTTGAATCTATATCCTCAGGAAAGGGAAACCAAAGATAAAACACACAAATGGGACTACATCAAATTAAAAGGCTCCTGCACAGCAAAGGAAATCATCAACAAATGAAAAGACATTCTACCAAATGGGGGATGTTCACCAATAATACACCCGAGAAAGGGTTAATATCCAAAATATATAAAGAACTCATTAGATTTAACACCAAAAAAAAAAAAAAAATTTAAAAATGCACAGAAGATCTGAAGAGAAATGTCTCCAAAGAGGACATACGCATGGCCAACATGCATATGAAAAGAAGCTCAATGTCACTGATCATCAGAGAAATGCAAATTTAAACCACCATGAGGTACCACCTCTCACCTGTCAGAAATCAACAAACAAGTGTTGGTGAGGATGTGGAGAAGAGAATCCTCATGCACTGCTGGTGGGATTGCAAATCGGTGCGGCCACTGTGGAAAACAGTTTGAAGGTTCCTCAAAGAATTTGCTTTGGGGCTGACACCAAGCATTGCTGTCCGTCCCCGGGGGTCCCTGGCTGGTTCTATGTCTGCAATGGGTTCTGCAGGATTCTGCTGTGCAGTACGAGGGGACGACGGGCACACCCAAATTAATGAAGTCCAGGCTGAGAACCTGCCAGGAATCCACGTTACTACTTTGCACCAGAACAACTACCGCCATTGAAATGTCCCTAGGAGTGTCTTAAAATCTTCCATATCTCGTCAAAAATAGATTATACTGACTGTCCCTTCCACATCCAAAACTCAAACACACGCAAAAAAATTGCATCCATTTTAATGCATCAAATGTTGTTCTCTGGGGTTTTATCCAAAGTGAATAAATAACTCCTGTGGGTGGGGGGCATTCAGGATGCTTAGAGCAGGAGAAGGTGACCACTCTGGCAGGTGGACCTGTCTCCCTTCCTCAGGAGCTCAGAGTGGAACTGTGGCTGCGACGGGTTCAAGACGGACGAGATCTACATCCTAACTACTCACTCAGAGGCACTGAAAACATTTTATATCTTCTAGTCATCTAGAGAAGGAACTGGAAAACTGCCACATGGAGGCCAAATCCAACCCTCACCTGTTTTGTAGGGATCGCAAGCTAAGAATGGTTTTTACAAAGCAGAGAGGCAGGGATGGGTGCTTCTTTTGGTGCATTGGGCCAAAATGCTGACCCTAAATGGACCTCACAGAGAAAGTCACCAACCCCGGGTCTAGAACATATTTAGACCAGTGCCCAGAAAATATGGCTTCGCATTTGTATAACTGGCTATTTTGAAGAACTCCGCCTCGTATCACTGTTTCTCTTTGGCTTTCGGGATCACCCAGGTCCCCTTCCCATATGGCAGCACCTTCCAGATTGTTCTTTCTCTCTCAAGTCAGTTCCAGACTCAGCCAGAGACATGAGGGTTCTCCAGGGAAGGCTGAAAATTGAGCACTGTTTCAAACTGCTTTGCTAAAACAACCTTTAGGTTCTGTCGACAGTGCTTTCCATTTGTGTAGAGGAGAGCTGAGTTCTGGCGCACACCCCTCAGCAAATCCTCCGTCCGCAGCAGCTCAGAGAGCATCTCTGCCATGCACGCCGTCACCCACCCAACCCAGAGGGTTTTCAGTCTCCCTGCCCACCAGGGACCGTCTAGTGCCTTCCCTGGGACAAATGCTGCAGTGTCCCCTTTGACCCTCCATCTCCTGCGATAGCTGTGCCCTCAGCTCCCCAGCTGGCGGGAGACTGGCAGTGACAACAGAGCTCTGTCTCCCACAACCACGTGAGCACCCTCCTTGGAGCAGGAGAGGAGGGGGAAGCAGGAGCCCCCCTCATTTCAGAAACTCGCTGACATTGACGATGTTACCGGGAGATAACAAATGTTCGGGATTCAGATAGCCTTGTACGTAAATGAAACCCAGCAGTACGCGAAAGGAGTGAGCAAACAACAGAGGATGACTAAGCATTAAGAACATTTATATCATTTATCATTTCCATAAGCCATCACAGATCAAAAGGAAAAAATATTGTTTTAATCATTGCTAGAAAGTCTTCTGGCAACAGTCACCATCCATTTCTGGTAAGAAGAAGGAGAAGGAGGAGGGAAGAGGTGGGGAAAAGAGAAAGAGAGAAGAGAAAGCAGCAGAAGAAAAGAGCTTAATAAATAAGAAATGGGAAGAACCTTCTATGACACGATAAAAAGAAAAGAGAAAAAAATTCAGTAAGGAGACTTGTTCTAAAATAAAAAAGCAAAACACTGATAGTCTTCCTACATGGTTATTGAAAACGTGGTTATTAAAAAAAACAATGTTAGAAAAAATATTTCACTCTCAACGAATGGTTAGAAAAAAACGTAACAAAACACCTGCCAGATCCACATGAATAAAACCATAAAACTTCATTGAGAAACTATACCTATTTAAAAAACACACCATTTTTTCTGGACGGTAAAATATCAATTTTTTTTAAATGTCAGTTTCTCCTAAATGATTCTACAAAGTTAACATCATCACAGTAAAATTCATAAGGTGTTTTTTTTTGAAAGAGAAAGAAAAAAGGATTTTAGAAGATGCCGCTTATGTTCCTCCATATGATTAAATATACAAGAAAAGCCAGGAAAGTTTGAATAAGAGTAATGAGGGAGACTGGTACAACAGATGTTAAAATGATTTTTTTTAAAGCAGTAATTAGAGCCATTTGGTAGTAAAAATCAAAATAGAAAGATTGATTAACAGAATGAAAAGTCTGCAACAAATTCACAGAGAAGAAGTAGAGGGTAAAACAGTGGCCAAATTTTCAAATAAATCGAAACACAAGGAACTTGGCAGCTAGATTTCAATCAGGTAAACCCTTCCTCCAAGCTTTCCTCAGATTTCCTGTGTTTTCCGTTGGCTATTCCGTCCCTGACAGGCCAGCAAGGTGCAGCCAGTCCTGCCCAGGACCCCAGGTGACCCTGACTTTCTGCGCCCTCACATTGCCCTAGCGAGCACATTCACCTCCCAGTTCCCTCTCATTCTGTAGCACCAGAAGCACATGCAAACCCAGCAGGGAGAGACAACCAGAGATTTAAATCATACTGATTTTGGAAGTGCTAATTCCATTTCGTAGAGTGCTATCGGAGTAACTCAACTAAGACTGTACATAGGTCTGTGTGAAGACCCATGAAAGCTCCCTTCACCTACAGGAAAATATCCAAATCTTGTAACAAGGCATACAAGACCCTCGTACCCAAGCCCCCTGCCTCCCTTGCTCCAGGCTTGCCACGTTCCCCACACTAGCTTCGCCTCCCCTGCCTTTCCCGCGCTGGCCAGGCTCTGGGCTCCAGACACAGTGTCCTCCTCGCAAATGTCACCCCCACCACTGCTGCTGATCATAGCCCCACCGCCACTACCTGTCACGATGAATAACTGCCCTCTCTGTGCAGCAGTCCTTTGTAAGTAATAGCCTTTCAGGCTGCGTGTATGACATTGCATTGTGCTGTATTAGATTATCAAAGTGTTTGCGTGCCATATCCTTCTTTAACAGCAGACCTAACCTCCCTGCCTCCAACACCTCATTTGTAAATGATAAAAAGCCACACTTGCACAAAATGATTCACAATTAAATGAGGTCCCACTTATAAAGCACCTGGGTGTGGCTAGCACGGGAAGGCATCAATGCATCTTAGCTCTTGTTATTATTACAATTACGCGCTCTCTTTTTCCTCTTGTCACCCCCATGTCAACAGCCTCCAGGAGCCTGTTAGTAGCACCCAAACCTTTAGTCTATACCAAGTGATTATTTCCTTTTTTCTACTTTTCTGCATATTCATAATGAACATACACTATTCCTATGATTAAGGAAGTATTTTGTTAGACGCCATCCTAGATCAGGGCATGTCTGACGAGGCCTTTCCAGAAGAAATGCAGGGGATGGATTTATCTTTAGGACGCGTGCCTGTCAGCGCCTTACCTCTGTGTTAAGATGACCCAGAGTCACTGATGGTGATGGATCATTTTAATGCAGAATTATCACAGGTGCTCACACCCACTTCCTTCCCCGCTGAACACCATCTAGAGAACACTCCCACACGGCTTTAAAATCCTCACATGTGCATTTATGTTACCGCTCATAAGGTTGCCACTGTGTACGATTAAGCTTTTACATGACCATTTTAATGTGGTGCCAGACGGGTCACAGCCATGGGGCCGTCGGCTGCAGAGTAAGCCCAGGACGGCTGTCCCGACCAGAAGAAACAGTGCTCTGAAGATTCAGCCCATGGACCGCATGGGGACCACACTAAAGGCTCTCAGCTTCCCATCAGGTGTTAACAAAGAAAAGGCCTCTGGTTTAACCCAAGACTAGTCTAGGAGGCCCCCCAAGGAAAGGCATGTCCCCAAGTTGTCACACTTAGTGAATGGGGAGCCAGTGGGGTACAGTGCAATGGCTCGGCCTCGTGGGGAAGAGATCTGCACTCAAGCCTCGAATGGACTCCGGCCAGCCTGACAGCATGTGGCCTGGCCAGGGCCACAGACACTGAGATGCTGGACTTTCATGCCCCCACCCAGGAAATGATAGGCTGGGTGCCAGCCCCTCAGGGCTCCAAATTCTACCATTTTGTGATTGCTATGCAGGTAAGGGATTACAGATGTGTCACGGTCCTGAAGCAGGGCTTTTGTGAACACCTCGCACACAGCACACAGACTTGGGAAAGCTCTGAGTAATCTATTCTGGGCCTCACTGAGTTTTACTGAATTCCTGTAGCTCACAGGTCATCGCATTGGGAGCTGTCGGCCTGTTTAATTTCTGTAGAAATTATATTAGTGGGGCTATGGAGTTGTCACTTTAAAATAGGACCCCAAACCATCCCATCTCCCCCCCCCCACTCTTGCTTCAAGTTTGGGAAGTCCTCCCTTCCCTGCCCTGACGTGAACACAGAATCACCCACTACTACCACCTCTCTCTGCAAGCTCAGACATGGGGACTCTGGCTGCATGCCATGGTACAGCTTCCCGTGAGCCACACGGGCTTCTGGACTCCTGAGTCCTCCCTGGCCAGCCGCTGGGGCAGTGCCAGGAAGGGCTGCCGTCCCCCTTTAAGTCCACGTGGGACCAATGGCCGCATGGTCTTCGTGGTTTGGGCACCTGGCACAGAGCAATTCTTATCCATCTGTGCGATGACTCCCTTGCTGGCCTGTTTTTCACCATTGAAGCTTCTCAGTAAATAACAGACCTGGCAACTACATGTCTAACGGTAACTGAGTAACAAACAAAACATGGGAAAGAACATGGTCTTTTCATTCAACAGACAAACCCATAGGTACCAGGCGCTGTGACAGGTACAGGCTCCATTCTCCAGAGCTTACTGTCTAGAAGGAGAGAAGGCTGTCACCGTGCAAGGGGCCCAAGGAGTCTCTCTGCAAAGTGGGGAGGGCATCGGGGACCACTCTGGCAGAGGATGATGCTTGGTTCCTTAAAGGGCAAGCAAGGAATGGGACAGGAGCAAGTCGAGGTGAAACAGGTAATCCCTGCAAAGTCGTGTGGCATGGCAGACCACCTGTGTAGGGACAGACACGTGGGTGCCCGCCCAGGACAAACAGCGGAGCTCAAACCTAAAGGTCTGTTCAAAGGCCGGATCAAAGATGGCATTGGGGAGGCGTGGGTGGGGCTGGGGGAGCTGAGGAGCCTAAAACTCACCCTGAACGCCATGGGGAGACACAGAAATCCTTCCACAGCGTTAAGCAGAGCAGTGACGTTTTAGAAATAGCATTGCGGCCCCAACGTAGCAGCTGGACTAGAGCAAGACTTCTCTGTACACAGAAAAACCAGACCTCCACTCACTGCTCAGCCCCCTGAGGGGTACCGTCCCCAAAGGCAGGTACCCCAGCCCCCACCTCGGCCCCAGCTCAGGGTTTCTCTTCCACTCCAGAGTTTCACAAATGACTTTTTAATTTGTATCTTATTGCCAAATGGTGTCTGTCTGTCTGTGCCAGGATTCATGTACTGAAACTGACTTCCTACCTTACAGCAACAGCATAAAACTAAGGCGCTCCCACCCAATGCAACTGCCACGTGGGGCTCTTGGAAACCCTCCTAAGAAAGACGAAGAGGACATGGAAACCCTGATTTTCAAAGTGTATTCGGAGGATCGCCAAAAGCAATACAAATATTTTAGTGTCACCATCACATTCTCCCTCACCCTCACTAGACGGAATCTCCAAAGGAGAGTTACTCTCCGGACTCTGAATTTGTAGTTAAACTGAAATCTTCAAAGCAGCAACTGGGCTTCTGTACCGCTGAATCCCACAGGAAACAGAAACCTTGGAGACGGAACTAACTGCATCGCAGCCTCCATCGTGCCCACATCACGGAGTTCACGGGAGGTGACTGAGTGGGGTTCTGGAAGGTGTGACAGGCTCTGGTCTTTGGTATCAAACCGACTTACAGCACGGCTAATAGGGACGCACTGTATTCTGTGAGGCCCCACCCCATCCAGACCACCAGGCCCGAGGGTGGGCATGGGCCGCGCTGTCCCCAGCTCCCCCGCCCCACCTGGCACAGACACCCGGAGAGCGGCCGCATGAGCACGCACCCAAACATGGCGACCAGCAGGTTGACCAGCAGGATGTTGGTGGACAGCATGTAGATGCACACCAGGGGGATGGTGACCCACTCGGGGAAGCGGGGCAGGTTGTGCTCATCCAGCTCCACACACAGAGGCTTGGACTCGTTCCCAGTGAAGGTGCAGTGGGCGAAGTCATACGTGGTACCTGAGGACGTAGACACCAAAAGGCAAAGTGAGGGCCCCTGGAGGGGGCCGTGCTGGGGCACCCCAGAGGGACACAGGACAAAGATCATGTGACGTGCTGGGCACCCTTCTAAGGCACTTTGTCCAAACAAGGTGTACGCCTTGGGATCACGCATTTACCTGTCTAAGTGGTGAGTGTTTACTGAGCAGCTAGTATGAGCCAGGTACTTGACTAGGATGGGAGATGAGATGAAGGGTGAGGTAGACATGACCTTGACCCTCTGGGAGCTGCAGCTGCTTTGTGTAGGCAGATAACCAACCACACAAGTTTAAAATTTCAGGCCGTGAGAAGTGCTCAGAAAGACATGCACAGTGTAGACAGTGGGCTTAAACAGAGGCCGCTTTTCCAGAAACAGCATCCCCACGGAGGAAGGGTCTCTGAGCTGCCAGCTGAAAACAAGCAGGAGCCAACTATGTAACTGTGGAGACGTGGGCGCCCAGAGCATCCAGACGGGCCCTGTGGTCGGGGGCAGGAAACGTCTGTGGAAATGAGGGAATGACACGTGCAGTGGCAGACATGTTGATTTTTAAAATCTTTATAATAAAAACAACGGGTCGCCATGAGATTGCTTTAAGCAGAGGAAAGACACATCAGAGTCTCTTTATTAAAAGATCGCTGTGGCTACAGCACAGATGGCAAGCAGCCAGAGGGACCGTGTGGAGGTCACCACTAAGAGCCATGCAGGTAGACGGGCGACCAGGATAGTGGGGGTTGGGGGGATATTGGGGGGGTGGCGGTGGGGGTAGTCAAAAGTAGTTGGATTTCAAAGACATTTAGGAGACAAACCAACAAAACCAGCTGGTGAATTAGATACAAGGACGTGACACAGAGCCTTGTGATTTACACAACTGTGTGAGTGGTGGTGACAGATCCTAGAATGGGCCGTGCAGGGGGGAGGGGTGGGTTGCTGGGAGGAAGTCTGAGTCTGGAGGGAGGATGGAGAACTTTCAGAGATGTGCTGAGAAATCTCCGAGAAGGTAGCGGGTGTAAGCGACTGGCCCTCCAAGAGTTGCTCTGGGCTAGGGGTCCTTGTCTGAGCGTGTGCGTGAGGGGGTGCCGCTGGGTGCCATGTCCTGCAGGGAAGGTGGGGCTGCACCGGTTTCACTGCAGTGGAACAGAGACACAGGGAAGTCAAGGCCCTCCCGGGGCGCCTCCACAGCTGACCAGGATTGGAACCCCGCTGCCACTTGCTCTTCGGGTTACCGTGAGCTGCCTCCCAAAGGACAAAAAGCACCACGTGGAGGGCTGTCGTGAGGACAAATCATGCTCACGTGTGTAAAAGGGTAAGCGCAGTGTGCAGATGGGGAATAATGACAACAAGGTGGCTTTCCGTCACTGCACGGACAAAGAGCCATTTCTCAGATCTTGGAAGAGACTGCAGCAGAAATGAGCCAGAAAAACTGCGTGAGGCCACGAGGGTGATGGAGAAAAGCCCACGGAACTGAGAAATGCACCCAACAGGGCAGGGAATGCATCAGGATCCATTTTGGGTGGCAGGATAGGACCTGACAAGCCCAGGCTTTGTCAGCGTCATAAAGATACTTTAGACAGCTCATTCAAAACACACACCAGTTTGCACATGCCCCACGCTTTCCTAATGTCAGCTGGGTGTGGGCAAATTCATGCCATCTATGCCCCCATTAGCCAGCCTCCAAAAAAGAGTTGGCAGCAGGCTGATGCTGGAAGTTTAAATTCCAGGTTCCAGTGCAAATTTTTCAATACTGTTCTTTTTAAAATAAATGGGTGCCCAGTTACAGAGGAGAGTACAACTCCCAACACTCATTTCTAAACGAGTGAGGCTTGCAGCTCTCATTGCCACGTTGCTGTTGAAAATCTGAGCAACACTATTTTTTAAAAGGTTTAAAAATTGCAGGCTGAAATGTAGGTTACAAGCTTGCACGTAAAATTCTGTTCAGGAGCAAAGAAAAGGTTTCAAGGGTTTGCATTCACTGCCTGGTGTGGGCCCAACCCCAGCCGTGTGCTTCCAGGCTGGCCCCTGAAGGTCAGAATGGGGAGCCCTGGAGGCTGGTTCTAGAAGCAACTGCCTCTTCCCAGCTGTCCCCACCTGGGCCAAGCCAGGCTCACCATCCACGTCACTGGGCACCTGGCCAAACATGGCCAGGTAGGGCTCATAGATGACCGAGCGGAATATCCACCTCCAGCGATGCTCATTTTGCCTCAGGATCCCTTGCCTGGCGACACCAAAGGCCACCATCCACACGGCAAAGAGGAACAGGAAGAAGAACACATCAATCAGCTGTCAAGGGAGGACAACAGAACCGAGTCAGGATGGCGCCCCCGACGGCTAGTCTGCCCAGGTGACCATGGAGACAGCAGAGGTCCCAGGGCCCCGGGGAATCTAAGTCACCCAGCGTTGGCTCATCAATTTTGAAAATTGGCCATCATCACCTTTAGGTCTGGGGACATCTACTTTCCAGAATTAAAACTGACTGAGAGCATTTCTGCTTGCAGGTCTGCAAACCAGCTCAGCAACCGCTTTTCTGAATGTGAGACCGGCCTGAGAGCAGACAAGGGACCCTGGAGCATCTTCTGCTTTTCTATATCTCACAATGCTCACACCCTTTGAATCCCTAACTTATTCCCTTAGTTATTTGTTTGTTTGTTTGTTTTCTTTTTGGAGAAAAATAAAAGCTATGCTTATTAAACAAGAATGCACAGTTTAATTCATAAAAGAAATTTTTGCACACACAGCATGATTTCATGGTGACTCGATGCCTCAGATATGCTTTGAATTCAAACCGCAAACTCAAAGAACCTCAGGGTTGGAAAGGAACCTCCAGATGAGCTAATGCAAATGCCCATCTGACTGAAAGACAGAAGCACGAGAGGTTCGGGTCATCTGGAAAACAAGCTTAGGAAAGTAACAAGGTCAGTAGGCAATTACCTCTCCGCTGCCTTATGAAAGGGTCTGCTCTTGATATCACTACCTCTATATTCCGTGGTCATAAGACCGCAGTTCCCACCCTTGCTGTGCTTCCAGCTCACTGCATATCTCCAGACAAACACAGGAACCCTCTTGGACCCAACTGTCCACGTCTATAACATGGGTCTAAACGTCCGTATCCTGCCTTTGCTCTTAGTGAATTGTTAAGACTCAAATGAAAGTGTAAAATCGAAACAGACATCTTTATGAGCAATCTGCTGAATCATGCTGCTTGCACGTAACAGTCATCTCTTGTTAAATTTCAACCTGGGAGAGGCCCCTGATGAAAACACATCAAAGAAAGCACACCTTACTGACTGTGAAAGGCAACCATCACTCTATGGACAAAATCCTCCCATCAACAATGAAAGCAACTTGGGATACAGCAAGAAAATCGACAGCTACAAATATTCTTCATTCTTACCATCCTCTGCAGCATGATAATCTTGGGTCCTAAATTCCTGCTTACAGTAAAAATGTGGATCAACCTTAGAGTGAATATAATGTAATCCAGGCAAAAAATGACTCGTCCGGAATACAGAGAGGTTTTATTGGACTGGTGGAGCCTATGGAAGGAAGGGGAACAGAATCTATGAGATATTGACAAGACAATTCAAAGTTTTGTTTTTCAAAAATAACCGAGAGACAAGGGAGTGAGAGTGGAAACAGGCGATGGTACCACCCACCTATCAGTCGCTGAAGACCAAAGTGGACTCCAGGAGAGGTGAGGATGTCACATTAAACAGTTTTCAGAGGTTCCCGCCGCTTCCGTTCTTCGTCCTCAAATCCCACCACCGGGAACCAGACACACCATGACTCCCTTCCTTGCTCATGAGGCATCTATAATGCTCCCAGTGCCCACCCCAGCCCAACCCCTGGGGACCTGACCCTGCCAGGTTTCCCCTAATGAAACGTCCCTCATGTGCACAAGATCATTTCATTAGCTAACCGCATGCCAATGTGTTCATTGCAAAAGCCGTATGTGCTTTCCAGCTGGAACGTTCTAGAAGCCCTGCCCAACCAGCTGTGATTCAAATGGTGGACCCTTAACCCAAGCACAAAGGGAGGTTCCTGGGGGAGGAAATCCCTTGTAGAGTGAGCATTCATTGTAGCCGTCGTGTTCTGAGTAGGTGTGAATGTAGATGGTCAGGCTTGTCTGCAAAGGGACATCCCGTTGGCTGCTCAAGTACAACCCTGACCTTCACCTTGAAGCTCTTTGGGGAAGGCAGGCCTGGAGGGACGTGGGCACGGGCGGTGTGAGCCGCAGTGTGGGGCAGACCCCAATTTCTCTATCACGTGGATTACACATGGCTTTTTGCCTTCAACCCTAATTCTGGATTGCTTTTTGTAATGTGATTGGTTTTCGACAAGGAAATACGCTTGTAACTGGGAGGGCGGGCTCCATCACTAGCAATCAGTGGAAGTGACGGGCATTTTAGAAGATCACATGGCCCAAGAGGAAAGTGCTGTGCGACATGTAACACGCTCATCACTCTCTCCTCTCCTCAGTTTCTACTTCTCTCTCCCCAAGTTCTACGAGCACAGAGAGAAACACCGGAAAGAACCCCTTTCCAATGACAGATGCCCAGGTGGGTGGAAGAGAGGAAACGCAACTTCTCCCAACCAAGCTGTGTCTAGACGCAGAGATAGCAGTCTTTTGTAGTAATTTCGAATGGAATGGGCTGAACAGGCTTATCTTGGCTTTCATCATCAAAGATCTTCCCTTCACCTTTTCTCCCTAAAGAATCCAAAACCCCCGGAAACTGGGCGAAGTGGTGAGGGCTACTTACCGAAAGACAATGCCTGCGATGAAGTAAAAAAGGCCGAGCGTGTCCATAACGTTCCACAGGTCAGTGAAGTAATTCACCCCATTCATGTACCACTGCATCACAGAAAGGGAGAGCGGGCACGTGAGCAGCTTGGGAACGTCACATGCTTCCTGGCTTTTCATGTTCACACATTTTTTTCTGGATCCTTTTGGAGCCAGTGATGGGCCGAGGGAGCCCTAACACATGCCGCATACTATTCCAGGGTTACTGGAAACTAAGTTGCATGCTTGCTGTTCTGTTACTCATGTGTTGCTGACAAAGTCAACAAACAGATGAGACTCCTGTATCCTTCCTGTGCTTGAAAGATGAACCCGCAGAGAATGGGTACAACCTGTGGGGGCAAATGTGGAATTCCCAGCCCACCACGTACAGTGGTGTAGGCTGTGCACTGCACAACTCTACAGGGTGTTACCCATATTGTCATCATCATAGATTTGTGTATTTATTGTAAAAATTTTCTGGTATGTAATAATAAAACATCTTGATAAAAAGGAACCTTGTTTTGTTTTGTTTTTATTTGCATAGGGAGCTACATGTGGCACCTGTGAGGACAGATGTGGTCACAGAACTAAGTGACAGGAACAGTGTGCCTCAGTGCCCTTTCATCACGATGTATATGCACTGGTTGTGATTTCTCAGAATAACGCGTGTCAGGACAACACTGAGATGAAGGGGGAAAGGATTATCCATTGGAACACTGCATCTGGCCAGCCTCTCTGTACTCCATGTGCTGGACTTGGGCGGTCCCAGCATGGTCACCTAACCCTTCACACATCTCTCCATTCAAACATGTTTACTGAGATCCCACGAGGTGCCAAACCCCGGTGCCAGGCTCCTGGGACACCAAGACAGGGCACCAGGTGCAATGCTGAGCCTCAAGGAATCCACTGACCCTTGGGAAGGACAGAATTTAAACATGTTTAAAATGAAATGGGATAAGGGCTGAAGGGGAGGTAAGACCAAAGCCCCAGGGGTGATCAGATAAGAAGGGCACCAGATTTTCTTGTGTCGGGCAGGCAAACAGTGTCATCAAAGGAACATGGCACTTTTCAATCTTACTAAATAGACTCACCAGTATGGCTGTGTCTGATATTCAGATATTATATTTCCTGTTTAGCAGCTGAAACCCAGTCCCAGAAAAAAAGAAAACTAAGGGATATGCCCTAAGGCAGATGACCAGCAAGTGGTGGCCTCAGATTTCTTAAGCTCAGTTTCCTCTCCCCAACGTCACATTGCTTCTTTAGATGCCACAGAGATCCCGCAATCATAGACCTGGAAGTGGTTCCAAAAGCATCACTGGTTTCTTGAGAAGTATTTCCTTGTATTTGTTTATGAATGCAAATAGCACTTATTAATATAATTTATATAAATGCAAATATCAACTTTCATGGACCAAGGGGGTAAGTGCCTTAGGAAATCAAGCACCAAAGAGATATTCAAATCTCCCAGGTTTGACCATGCTTTACTGTGAGCTCAGAAATCAGGTTGGAATCCCTAACTGTCTATTTGGGTGGTCCTAGTGACTTGGATTACCACTCACCATAAACCATTTGCAAGACAAGGGTGGTTGGGACAAGCCCCAACTGCTGCCTGCACCCCTTTTGAAACCCTGGTCTGTGGGCCCCAGCCCAGCTCCGCCTCTGCCCACGAAACCCTCAGAAGCCTGGCCTGCATGATGGGAGAAACCCTAATCAATCCTGGGTCTCCGAGGCACTGCCGTTTTTTTCCTTTTCCTATAAAAAGGAAAAAAAACATACCTTTTTATAATGAATAGAGGCCTCTTTTCTGAATGGAATGCCAGTTCTGAGCTACCTTCGTGGAGTACCGGGACCATATTTCATCTTATCTTTCAGGATTTGGGGGTTCAAAGGGCCTCAAGATTGCACAGTGCTCTTCATGAAGAGATGGTGGAACTTATTTTAAATTTCAAACAAACATCCATAATCTATTTAGTGGACCCAAGAGTTATTGAATGACTATATTTGAGCTTATTGACTGCCTGGGTTAAAATTTCCAATTTAGCATCTTGACATCTGCCCCCAGGGGAAGGGGACATGGGGAGACACTGAAGAGCACACTTTGTGACACCCACACACAATCTAAGACAGTAACATCCTGCTCGGTTTTGGTTTTCCTGACAAGCGTGAATGAGCTTAACTGAGACGGCACCAGGCCGGCAGAACCGGTTGTTAGAGGAAACCAATCAGAGGATTGATTCCAAATGGAGGCGTCTGCAGACAAGAAGGAAAACAGCGACCCCGAGTGTCAGCTTCCTTGCGTGACAAGCGTCCTGAAGGCTGTGCTGAGCAGACTGGCTCACAGACCACAGAGTCAGAGCTGTCTTCAAAGCATAGAGCTGCCCTTGAACCTATGCGGCTAACCTGCAATACTGCTGAATTGAAACCGGCCCATTCAGAAGAAACTTTCAGAAAGAAAGAGAAGAAACCCTTTACGTCCTCATCACCACCCTATGTATCAAACATCACCCGACAGGGGAGCTCGGACTTGGCCAGACTGTGTGGGCATCGCTTCCTCCAGGCAGGCCCTGGGAATGACCTTGGCCTTACCCAGCCCCCTCCACAGCCTACTCCCCTCCCCAAGGTTCCTGCACCTGCCCACGGGCTGCTCCCACTCAGCGTCCCTGCACGTGTCTCTCCTGGGCACCATTTCACACTACACCTGTCCAGGGCCTTTCTCCCAGCAAAACACACATGCCCTGAGTCTCCTCCCTGCATGGCCCAAATAAGTGACTGCGTAGTTAAATGTACATCCAATTTTGTCTGGAGGTGTGTGTGACTTAAGGACAAATTTCACTGTGGCAAGTCCTCTGGGCCAACCTCCTGGCAAATGTTATGACTCGCTCACTCAGTGTCGCTCTGCTGTCCTGGAACGCTCCCAGAAATAACCCTGTCAATCATCTCCAACTGGTGGAAAGCTCCACAGGACAGAGATATTTGTCTGTTGGTTCACTGCTGCATCCCCAGTGCCTAGAACAGTGCCTGGCCTATGGTAGGTGCTCAATAAATACTCACTGAAAGAAAGACCGCACAAATGAGGCATTTGGCTTAAACCAAGACGTGTCTCCCTGCATCTTCCACCCAGGCCAAGGCTAGCCCTGCAGAGCACCCCAGAATAAGTCCTCTCTCTAGACCTTATGGCTTCTTAAGATGCCCAGAGGAACCAAACAATGTTTGGACTTTCACAGCAGCTTCTGTGTCTCGATGCAACAGGGGAGGCAGGGTCGGGAACAGGACTAGTAGAGAAACGTTGGGAGCGTGACTGAGGGGCAGGAAAAGGACTTTTCCTTTTTATCAGCCACTCCAAGAAGCAGCCACCGACAGTACCCTCTGCTCAAAAGAACCCCCCTGAGCCTCATGCCAGGTTCCCCCATGTCCCAGCACTGCTTTCCTGGCTCCTCACTTACTCAGTCAGGGCACAGCTCTGGGGTTGAATCATGAAGACCCTTCTCATCAATTCGTTTCTTAGAAACACACACACACTAGCCAGAGACACATCAATGCCAGCTCCTCAACCAATGCCCAATCCCTGAGGATCCAACATGAATCAGAAATGAATCTCTGAATCAGGTCACTTCCATGCCACCCAATTCTAGGCAACAGCCGAGCACATGTGAGGAGCTGAACACGCACAAAGGAGCCGATGCCGGATAAGATGGACGAGGCGACCGTTTGAGGCTCCCCATCCTCTCCTTCTCAATACTTCTTGCAGTAGGAAAGATGCCCATTGAAGGATGAGGACCCCGAAGGTCAAAGAGGTTAAGTCGCCTCCACACTGTACCATTTGCAGCCCCTACTGATTTCCTCTTCCCTTGCCCTCCCGCTCTCTCTGCTTCCTTGAGCTCCTGACTGATTTCCCCACGGGGGAGGAATTCACTGTTCCTCAATCCTACTCAGTGACTTCATTGAAGATGTCAGGATGGTCACCTGAGGTAAAGACACCAGAGCCGTGACATGTGACACTCAAGGTTACACAAACCCCATGCCTGTTCTGGTGCCTACACTGCTCCCCTGTCACATCCACAAAGCCCACACAGCTTGGGGTGACATGCCCGTGACCCAAACCACTAGGGCCCCCAGAGTCCTGCATGACCTCCCAGGTGGCCCCACTGCCTCTGCCAGGAGCGGACGGTTGCCCTTCAAGTCCACTGACATCCACAGACCAGCCGAGATCCTTTGGCACAAAGTCCACTACTGGGAGGACAGTGGTGGCTGAAAGGGCCTCCCAGTCCATGGCAGACAAGGGGTCTGCCGGCCACTCAGATGGGATGAGATTCGGGGCTTCCCCCTCCAGTGTGACAAAGCCCTCCACGCTCATGTCCCCTTCCTCTGCAAAAGCTAAACCAGGAATGCTATCTTTTTCTCTCTGATGTGTCTTTAAAAAGTGGTCAACCACCCTGGAAGTGGAGCAAAGGAAGGAAGCCAGGGCCCCAGAATCTGACTACACAGCTTTGGGAGAAGGGAACACATGTGGTCTCATGCAGAGGCAGCTCCTACCACGATGTAACTCGGGAGGTTCCTAGTGAAAAGGTTCTTGGTTAACTTTCTCATGTTGGCCTGGGCCCCTTCGGGTTTTTAATACTGATTCTCCCTCTATCTTTCTCTGCTTCTCTCAAACAGGATATTGCCACCTCCTTGCTGCTGACACACAGTAAGACAAAAAGAGAGCTAGCAAGGAGAAGATGGCAGCTGAGCGGAAAGAGACTGTATGGAAGGTATTTGTGTGTTGAATTGTGTCCCTCCCAAATTCATACATTGAAGTCCTAACCCCCACACACCTCAGAATGTGAGCCTGGAAATAGGGTCCCCGCAGATGTCATTAGTTAAGATGAGGTCATCCTGGAATAGAATGGGCCCCTGGTTTAAGATGGTTGGTGTCCTCATGGCAAGGGGAAAGGAGGACACACACATGCACACAGGGAGGATGCCACGTGGGCCTGAGGACAGAGTTCGAGTGATGCATCTACAAGTCAAGGAATGGCAGAGATTGCCAGCAAATCTCCCGAAGCCAGAAACAGACCTGGAACAGATTCTCCCTCACAGCCTCAGAAGGACCCAGGACTGCTGACAACTTGATCTCAGACTTCAGGCCTCCAGGGACAAAACGATGAATTTCTGATGTGTAAGTCACCCAGCTGGTGGTGCTTTGTCACAGTGGTGCTACAGGACAATAGGAAGGCGTGAGCTAGACTAGGCTGTGACCTCATGAGCCAATGCCTGGGGCTCTAACGAGGCTGATCTGAAGTCACAGAAACCCTTTACACGCCAGCAGGAACCTGTCCTGGGGAAAGTTGCTGGTAGACAGAAAATCTGATCATCTTGCCATGCTAGACACTGACTTGTGTCACTTACATTATTCTTCTGCCACCTCCACCCCATCACCATCCCCCGTGTGCATGTCCCACCGACTGGGCCACAGAAGGCAGGTGTAGGGCCCTGGCGCCTGCACTCTCCCCACCCTTGTGCCCACAGCAGACATCACTAACCGATCAGGACAGCTTTCTGTTGAGAACAGACAAAGCCTCGGAGTCTTTCTCAACTCAGAATTCCTCGAAGCCACAGAAGACATCTATTAGAGTTGGCACAACAATTGAGACCCATTTAGGATTCCTCGACTGGGTGGCGATTCTGTGAGGTCACGAACAGCATCCTTTGCCCCTCCAAACCCGTCGTGGCACTTGGCACCTAGGCCATACTTGCTGAATAGATGTGATGTTGGGTTTGGGCTCGGAAGAGACAACAGAAGCGACGGCAACAGCAGTTCTCCAATAATTTGTAAACTGCTAAGTCTGAAAAGATTTTCTGGGATGACTAATGGTTTAGGGACAGCACTGTCCCTCACCGTCATCAGTATTTATTTATTCAACAACTGCTAACTGAGCGTCTGCAACGTGCCAAGTTTTGGATTCAGTGGTGTAGAGAAGATGCCAAAAACAGCAGATTGCAAGAAACTGCAGAAAAGCACCACGAATAAGTCACACAAACTCACTGAAACCCACAGAAACTTCTCTGACTTCCCCACACTGTCACTGACACACTGGGCATGAAGATGCTCTTAGCTGGAAGGCCCTCCTACCTCCCCTTCCAATCATCCCGCTGCCTCCCCGGGGACGGCAATGGCCAGAACACAACTGGCTCCCAATGACAGGAGTGGGTTTACCGTCCAAGGTCAACCTGCTCTTGGAACACTTGCCCGGTGCTGAGTAACGGCCTCCCCATCCATTAACGTTAATGACAGAGGAAAGAGTGGGCTTGGTGCTGGGAGATCTCGCTAGGATGCCACGATGCCGAAAGGTCATTTTCATTGAGTTCGTGGCTACCACCTATTGCGAACAATTAATTATCTGGGGAAAATAATGCCTTTGGAACTTGAGAAGCAACGTCTGCTCCTCCTGGGCCTTCGGGAGACTCCGCCCACTGAGGAAAGGCGGAGGTGACCTCCCGGGGTGGGGCATCCTACCTGTCGCACTTCATCGCAGAACAGGACAAAGACCAGCGCGTAGAGCACCAGCTCGGGCAGGTGTGGCACAGAGTGAAAATCCATGAGCAGCACGTAGGCAAAGAGCAGGAGGAAGGCGATGTAGAAGACGGCGTTCCAGGAGAAGACCACAAAGGGGGACGTGAAGAAGGCCACGTAGCGCCACAGCAGCTTCCGGGGCTTGACCATCGGCTTCTTCCTGGGCGGGGAGGGAAGAGCCGTCCCTGTCCCCGTCCCCGCAAGCACAGCCAGGGGCTGCCACCCTCCCTCTGCACATTGATGAGTCTAGACCCACAGAGGGGGTGGGGCGGGGTCAACCCTGTGTCCCAAGACTGACCCAGCCACAATGCAGCCCTTGGCACTTCTGGGTTAACAGGCCCAAATCCTGCCACGGAGAGAGAAGACAAGACCCCACCTCTACCTGTTTGAAATCAACCCCAGGAAAAGCCAGAGACCATCCCAGACCTAATTGTAGGCAGTGGAGTGAAAGTCATAAGTTGCAGGCCTTAAGTTCTTTACATAGGAATGCACACACACACACACACATGTGCGATTACGTGCTTTGGTTTCATACCTAAATGACACAAAGCCACAGCCAACCAAGGGTATAATAAACAGACACAGGATAATCTTCCAGTTCTTGGTGTCTCGGGAAATGTCCCCATACCATTGCTTGGAAAGAAAATTCTACGGGGAGACAGAGACAAAGGACATGGGTCCTTATTAATGCATCAAAACGCGGCAGGGTATGCAACCTTTCTTCCCAGCCCTCACACCTCCCCAAAATAACTACCTGAATTAAAGTTCTTCTTTTCTATTAGTTGCCTGGCTTCCAAGGAACTATGACAATTTAAATTCTGTTTGATTTTCAGTCCTTCCTTAAATTGGGTTCTATGTGGTGAGATTCATTTCATGGTTGAAAATAACAAATCCTGCCTGGGATATGGAAGGCGTGACCCCTCCTCTACCTGCCTGAAATCAAACTCAGAGCCCGAAAAGGGAGCAACCACTGTCATCTCAACATGAATCTGAGTTGAAATGCAAGAAAAAGCTTTTGGCAGCCCGTCCCAATCCCTGAGAGGTGGGATGAGGGACCCCCCCATAAAGGTGATTGTCAGAAAACTCAGGTTGCCTCGAGAGCCACACAGTACGTCAACACAAAAGGGGTGAGCATAGACTGGACCCCATCAAAGAAATGCACAGCTCTCAAAAAAAGAACGTGTCTGTCCCAAGGGGACTGTTGTGTCTCTTGGCAGGGCCGGTGGAAACGTGGGTCCGGGAGGGCTAGAACAGGCCTGCCCTACCCACACCCCTGTCACTTCCCTCTAGGAGAGGCTGGCTTCTCCTGCTGGCCCGTTTTGCACAGTATAACTTCCTCCTGGAGCACACCTGTGTCTGCTTCCTTCCCTGCCCCTCTCACTGCCCCTACTCCCCTCAGGTGCTTCCAGGACACTCAAATCCTCAATTTGGGGCCTGCTTCGGGGAGGCCTCAAACGAAGACAGGTGATATCCAGCCCTCCTCATGTGCCCGCCGGGATGATGAGCTAGCAGGCTGTCACCAAGTGGCACCACTAGGCCCCCAGTCACAGAAAGCTCTCCCCTAGCTCGGGTTCCAGGGCCACCTGTGACATCTGACCCCACAAAGCAGCCTGCCTACAGCAAGCAAACTCCCTGGTCTCGCAGGCCTGCAGGGAGACTTTCCGTGAACTGGCATCTAGCTGAAACCCTCAGGATGGGAGCATGAGTCAGCGTCCCCCAGGCCCAAAGCTCTAGGACACCAGCAAGATGGGGTTTGGGGCCTAAGAAGCTGTGAGCAAGACATGGCTGCCTTGACAGCTGGCCCGACTCCTGGGCAACCTTGACCCGGCGCCAGCCTTGCTCCAGCCTGCTCGGGTGCAGAGGCTGAAAGGAAGCAATAGCAAGACTCCTTCTTTGTGTGTTCCTTGTCATAAGTGATTTCTCCCGTGTGATCCAGCTTAGCTGCAGTCACAAATGAGTTTTGCGTAAACGCTGTGCTAATTATTAGCTGCACGGTATCATGCATAAGATGGAAAATTAATAGGGAATCAAATCCCCGTTCTGCTACTTCCTAGCAGTGCAACCTGGAGAATGTTCCAGAACCTGTCTGAGCTCCTGAATCCTCATCAGTAAAATGGGAGGCTATTCACCTGGAAGTGTGCTGTGCAGATGAAATGTGATCACGGTTAGGTGTGGCAGACAGGTGTCAGCCAGCCCATTTCTTCCCTACCCTCCACTTCATACCCAGACCCCTCCCACTGGGATTATGGGTAGAAAATATCCACTCTGCAACCTGAGATGCCAGGTGCAAATTGCTATTAATTTAATTTGATGCAGAAAATCCTCTCCACTGGCTCTACCCATTTCATACTAGTTTCTCTACTGCTGTAACGACTACTAATAACTGTAACGACTACTAATAACTGTAACAACAGCTGACATCAAGGGCCAGTACCTCTCAAATACTATCTCATTGAATCCTCACAACATCCCTTCCCTGTAACCCTTAGTGTGCCCATTTCACTGGTGAGGAACCAAGGCCCAGAGAGCTCGTATAACCTGGCCTATCACCACACCTGGGTAGGGATACAGTGGATTGGGACCCAGACCCCAGATTCAGAGACCCAGCCCATAATTATGGTTCTGTACTGTTGGCTTTGTGGAGACTCACAGAATACTCTCTCTCGGGCACCATCTCCTGAAGCAACAATCTCTACTGATGCCTACAGCTGCCGTCTTCTGCAACACTACCCCCCTTCCCTGCCACAACTTTTATGTTGGAGAAGTTTCGCTGTTAATATTATGGTTTTTGATGCTGTCACAAACAGCATCTGATGCAAAAGGCCTGTTTCTGGACGTGATGTTTGGTGACTATGTTGTTTACCTGAACCCCGGGCTGGGCGATGAAATGCTGGTCCGTCGCCTCCACTGCCAGCTCCAAGCAGTTGCTTCCACCCCAGGCTTCGCAGGAATAGACCAGCAGTTGCTCTGCCAAGTCTTCGTCGTTGCTGTAACACTCCGTGAACAGCTCTGCAGTCACAGTAGCACCAGAGAGAAGGGAGCTGGAGGGAGGGCTGGCCAGTACGCAAAACTGTCTGTCCCCCTGTCCCCTAGCCAAACCCTGACTTCAACGAAAGCCGGGGTGTGAGTGCCCTGGTTTGCAAAAGGCGTAGGGAATGCCAGCAAAACGTAACTCTTTACTGAACGTGGGGGATTTCCCTTCGCACACCACCCCCAACACAGCCCCTCAAGACACCATGTGTCAACCAGTGCTCATTGAACTGAGCTGCACTGAGTGCTGGGAGCTCCCTCTTTGGTGGGGCTGCCTCCCCTTCCCAGAGCAGCCTTCCCCATCTCATTCATATTCTGTGCTTCCTTGGTGAGGTGTCTGCCGATAAGGCACTGTGCGAAACAGCCCGAAAGGGTAAGAAATGCTGAACTATTGCAATAAGGGCGCGCTTGCATTTTGAGACCTCATGACAAAGACCCTGGAGTGTAGCGCCTTAGAGGAAACGTTTTCAAATATGAGGAACCACTGCCTCATGGAGGCCAGTCAGAAATTAATATAATTTAATATATTAAAAAGAAATTATTGGACACCTTTTTCCAACACAGAGAAGCTAAACTCATGAGCACTTTCCATTAGCTACGATAATAGAAAAACGTGAGTGCATTCTGCAACGTACCACACTGCCAACTTAAAACTCCTACATGGAAAAGAGAACAACTAAACACATCTGAAACTGTGTTGTTGGGAGGCTATTGATCGTGGGTTTCTCACATTCCAGCATGTCGGGACCTTCTGAGTCAAGGGCACTGACAAGCTTTGTTTAGGGGTGACTGAACAGCAAACAGAGCACAGACCTCCCAGGTGAGGAAGGCTAAGTGCTGCCTCTCCCTCTTCCATTTCAGGTAATGAGTAATCACACCCTGGAGGGTCGCACGGGCAGGTCACCTGCAGCCCTCACTGAAGCTTGAGTCCCCTCACTGGGGAGCTGCAGGACAGGCAGCAGCAGCCCCTTTTCTCATCGCTGCAGGGGAATCGAGGCCCAGGGACTGACCCAAGATGCTCCTGTGGCTGCTGCCTTTGTCGTTAGTAACAAGCCCAGGGGTCTGGGGCCTTCTGTCAGCATATGTATGTGAAACAGGCAAGCTAACTTGATGACCTGAAAGTCAGATAAAACCTCAGACCCATCACAGTTTCTTGACGGCATCCAAAACCCAACAGGCCTGGGCCTGGGAAATGAGAGGGATGACAGGGCCCAGCAGTTCCCACTTTCATTCGTGGAAAAGTCAGTAAGCACCAGAAGCAAGGGGCCTGTGGCTTCTGCCGCGGCATGTGTAGCCCTGACCACGTGGTCTGCAGCCCTTGAATCAGGCCAGAATCAGGAGCTTGGACATGCCTCTGACTTCGGCCACCTGGCATGTGAGTGCCACAGGCCCGCATGGGCCACCTGGCATCCCTGCACCCACGGGACCTCCCGTCCTGGAGGCTTACCCACTGCACGGGTCTCGTACTCATTGGCCAGCTCCTCGGACTCCCCAGCTGCGTTGATATCGTTCTTCACCTTGGCCAGCGTCTTCAGAAGTTTACTGGCTCCCAGGGCTGCCAGCGTGCAGCCCCTGGTCTTCAAGAGGGGAGGGGAATGGAGGGGTCAATTTATAATCCCTTGAAGTGGTCGGTTCAACACTAGTGTCAGATGAGGATGAGCTCATGGCAAAGGCGGAAAACTGTTCATCACGACTCAAAGCAAAGTTGGCAAGGTGCACAAGAACCTAAATACACTCAGTCTTGAACATGAAATTAGCCTATACGAGGGAACTATCAAAGCAAGTGCCACAAGAAGCTCACAGTAAGACCATGACTACCCAGTCTCACACTGCAACAGTTCAAAGAGGGGAAACGTGGAGAGAGACACGGAAGGCCTGATAACGTCGTTAGTAAGACCATGCGTGCGAGCTCAATATTCAATATCCAATTTTGTGTGCTAAAAATGGAGAATGCATCTTCCTTTCAACTGTCCATAAATCATTTACAAAACATCATTATGTGCTAAATCAGAAAGAAAAACCTCAGTAAGTTTCCCGAAGCAGAATTTGTCCAGGCCCTACTTCTTGTCCATTACACAATAACACTAGAAATTAAGCTTTAAAATTAAACTTAAAAACCTCATCCACTTGGAAAACAATCACACACCCACACACACCTGAGAAGCAGGTGCCTACTGGGTTACCCATCTGGCACAGCTACCTTCCAGGGATCTCTCCTCCCAAACACACCTCAGTCGACATGGCAACAGGCACGACCATGTTCATCCAGCAGCAGACGTTCCCTTTTGTTGAGGACATTCTAGCTTAGGCGTGCGCGTGTGCAGAGGGTCAGACACCCACCACAAAGCACACGTCTGGTGCAGCCTGCACGTTACCTGCTCCCAGATGACTTTGGAGAGTTCTTTCTTGTTCTGCAGAATGGCCCAGATGAAGAGTGCTTGCAGGGGATGCCGTGTGATGGGAGACACGTCCTGGGAGGGGTTAGAGCATGTGGTCAGCATGTCCAGTGGGGCGTGGGTGTGGCTGCACTACTCTAGGAATGACAACGGGGCTCAGGATGCCCCAGGAGGGCACCCCATGGTTGGAGGGCTCTGTAACTTGGTGTGTGAATCCATGGTAACAGATGTGCTTTTTCAGCTCTGCAACTCACCAGTGGCATAATTTGACACAAAATCTTTTATCTATCGTAAAAGACAACATACAACTAGACGGAAAGGTGTAAAGGGTAAAGAAACTGTGCTGACGGCAATTGAAAAACTGAATGACTTGGGACAGCTGAAGACAAAGCAATTCCTCCTCATCATAAAAATCAATTTCTCATCTGGAAAAAATAGTCAAACTAAATTCTAACTTTTCTATAATTTAAATTCAACGATCACAACACAAAACTATACTTATTTCTTTGGAGTGTTACTCAACGTTTCGATTCCTAACACATCAGTTAGAATCCCAGCTCCTACTCAGCACCCCGTATCTTCCACTGGAACCTGTTCAGATAGAAAAAACTAAACGTATATATTCCTTTTAAACATCTCCACAGGTTTTACCAAGGCATACGTATGGATACCACGGACGGTTTTACCATAAATATTGGAAGTTTTCTAAACACTTCCAATTGTTTCAAGCACCGCGTCTCATTTAGATTTTTGCAATATACACACACACTAAAATCATAGAATCACACAAGGTAATGACCTAGTTTCCCCAGAAGCAACCCGGAGACAAGGATTTGAGGCAAGTAGTTCCTTTGTGAGGTGGTCCCAGGAAAACCAAGAGAAGAGGGAGGAAGTGAGATCCAAAAAGCAAGAACCAATAACGGTGCTTTGTCCACATGCTGTCATGGCGGTCAGCTAGAGATCTGTCCAGCCAGGCAACCCCAGGAGCCAGTGAAGGGCACTGCCTCAGAATTATCTCCTCCACGTGGGGAGGGAGCTGGGGTTTTTATGAGCCAGCTTCTGGCAGTCGTCTGGCCCTGACCAGACAAACCTTTGGCATTGAGTTGCCGGTGCTGGCAGCTGGAAATCGGGCCTGCTGTGCTTACACAGCAAGGCGGAGAGAACACGGTGGTGTAGCTACACATCCTCTCCAGGGGAAACCTGGCTTATCCCTCTGGAAACATTCACTGCCCCTGGTATCCACTAAAGAAAATGTGGCGGCTCTCCCGTCCTTCACGTGAGCAGCTAAGAGCACTTTTAGGCAGATAATGTCCCTGTCCCTTTTCCCTGGCAGATGCCTTGCAGAAAGCAGGTGCCACAACGAGTTTTGCAATTAAGAAAAACTGCAACCACTAGTTTGAGATACAGCACAGAGCATAAAGCAAGACATCAGAAAACTCACCAGCTAGACTCATCATCTTAACTAAAGGCAGTAGGAAAAAATGAACACTGCCAGCACGTTAGCTACTGTACGGCGATGAGGCGGGGAGTGGGAAAGGCACAGGTAGAGAAAGGTTTTGGAGGAAGATTCAAAAGAGCAGAGGATTCAAGCAGATGATTCCCCCAGTACGTACGTGAAATTCGATGTCGGTCTCGTCCCGGCTATTTCTGTCTTCCTTCCGGAAGCCTCTTCGGAAGTTGGCCACCAGTTTCCAGACGAAGGTGAGGAGGGTGTCGTTGTAGGAATTCTTGGCGATCTGCAGGTTCCGATACACAAGGGTGCTGAAGTGGTTGGAGAAAAGCTCCGTGAGGACGTCGTTGGTGAGAAACTTCCGCAGGTTCAAGCCGTTCTCCAGAAAGAGGCGGACGAACTTGGGTCTGTCCTTGACGAGAGCCATAAACATGACTTCTTGAAGGTCAGAAGACTGAGGAGAAAGAGCAGAAAGAGCACTCACACCAGAAGCCCAATAATGGAAACAAAAGGCTTTTCCTTCTCAGCCACATCGTGTTTCCCACCACAAAGTAATAGCATCTTCAACTTCTCTTGCAATCCTGTTTGAGAATAAAATTTATCTTTTCAATTATAACACAGTGTTGGATTATAGCCCAAACATCCAGACAGGGGAAGTGGCTTGGTAGGGTCTTTGAAGTCAGCCAGATGAGGGCTTGGATGTGACTCGGGCGCTTGCAAGTGTAAAGTGGATATAATTACACCCACGTAGGGAAGATGTGGGTCAAGGATTTATGCCCGAGCTTGGCATCAAGGAAGCACTCAGGGGCTGGGGATTGGTCATATCGCTCACACCGTTTTGCTGAAATCACAGCAGACATCAATTGCGAGCCAACCAACAGCCAATGCCTCGCTCTGGGCATAGGCTCTTCCGGCTGCCCTTCAAGTCACACGCCATCAAGCACATGCCTGGTCATGTTACGTGACACAGCATCATTGGAACACTTGACAGTTATACCTGGTTATTATTTATCTTTATCTCCACTTTCTGGCTCCTGGTATCCCATAGGAGCTTACTGAGAAACTTAATAAAGAAGATTAATGTTTACCAGTGGTCTACAGGCCACCACAGCTCTCAGACACGTTCTGTTGTCTTCCATCATATTTCTTACAATTCAATTCAGTTGCCAACATTAAAAATTAGAAGGTTCATAAAAATCGACATTTCTAGCATTAAAATCCAGACGCCCTGACAATATGGAGAGCCATCCGCTGGAGCCGAGTGGCAGCTGCTTCCGGAGCCTGGGGCCCCCGGTCCCCAAAGGTCCCAGCATTCCTCACTGCTGTCCACCCAGCCCCCTATGTCATCATCTGATCCCTGATTTAAGTGACTCTCTCCTGCCAAGGGCAGCACTGGCAGTGTCTGTTTCTTTCTTTCTTTCTCTCTTTCTTTTTTTTCTATAAATTTTATTGGGGAACAGTGTGTTTCTCCAGGGCCCATCAGCTCCAAGTCGTTGTCCTTCAATCTAGTTGTGGAGGGCATAGCTCAGCTCCAAGTCCAGTCGCTATTTTCAATCTTTAATTGCAGGGGGTGCAGCCCACCATCCCATGTGGGAATTGAACCCGCAACTTTGTTGTTAAGAGCTCGCATTCTAACCAACTGAGCCATCCGGCTGCCCCTCCGGCAGCTCAGCGGCAGCTCATTGTCTTCAATCTAGTTGTGGAGGGTGCGGCTCACTGGCCCCTGTGGGAATCGAACCGGCAGCCCTGTTGTTCAGAACTCCTGCTCTAACCAACTAAGCCATCCGGCTGCCCCCTGGCAGTATCTCTTTCTGTCTAATGTGGGACTCCTGTGGCTCACACAGTGCCTGGAGAGGGACTGGCCAATGGTCCCTTGAGTCCCCACACTATGGCTCCAGGTTGGATAAGGAAGGGAAGAGGCGACTTCCCTGGGGAGGACGACAGCTGCACATTCACCTACGTCCTCGAGGCAAGTGTTCCTTGTGCCCAGAGCTTCACATTTCCTTCTAAATCATTTGCCTTCCCTTCGGTCACACACTTGATAGCATAGGGCAGTGGTCCTCAGACTTCAGAGTCACCTGGAGGGCTCACTAGAGCTCAGGCAGCTGGAGCCAAGCTTAGAACCTCTCCTTTAACAAGTGTGAGATCAGAAATTCAAGTTCAGAGCAGACCCTCAAAACACCATCAGTAACTGCCCCTCCTGTGGTACCCGTGCACCCCTGGCTTATTAACCAGCAAAATGAGAAATGAGAAAATCCTCACTGTGGGCTGGTGTGAGGGGCAAGTAAGGTAACACCGTGAAACTGCTTTGTGCAAACAGTTACACCAATGTTACCATTATTCCAACAGTTTTTATGTGCTTTTAAACAACTACTTATAAGTGCTTAACAGGAGCCAGTGCTCTGAGCACTAGAGGAACGTGATCTGATTTAAGCATCCTAACACCCCAAGGAGCTAGGCACTGCCATCATTATCTCCATTTCCACAAGAGCAATGGTGTGCTGGGAAGTGTTTGACAATCAGCTCTCTGGAAGAAAATACTAGGGCCTGATGTGTAGCTTTTGCCAAGTCCTGTGGTGTAAATGCTCCCATCACGGCTAATTTCCAGGGGCCCATGTGACATCACTGACTGCAGAACTGGGAACAGACGTGGAGCGGCACACCACGTAGAGCATTTCCAGCATGCAAATACAATAGACAGAAATAACCTCCAGAGCCTAGACAGTAGTAAATGTACTAAGATAACCCAATACAACACTGTACAAGGAAATTGAGGTACAGAGAGGTTAAGAAACTAGCAGAGGTTATGTCATGCCGATGGGCTGGCTCCAGAGCCCGTTCTCTTAACCACTATGCCCTTCACCTGTAACAATGTTAGGCTGAGGAAATAGAATTAAATGTACCATTCCGTATGTGCCTGAGTTTATGTTTATTTGCACCTTCTGACCTTACTTAAATAGGACATTTCACACAGAGGGATCTATTTATGAATCAATTAACTAGATCTACTTATAATTCCACTTTCCTTCAACTAACTAAAGCCTTGTGGTGTGTAATGGGGTTCATTAGATTGCAAAGACCAAACACGAGATAATGTTTGCTACAGGAATGAATAATTTAAAATCCCAAAAGCCATTCCTTTATTTGCATTCTATTATTGAAATTGATCACATGTTCATGTAAATCAAGACTTCGTCTTTGATTATGCAACAGGAGGCTTAAAAGTGTTTTCTGATCCTGGCTGCGAAGGATGACAGTTATGAAATACATGCCCCTTCAAATCTATGCATGCATGTATAAAATTAAACAAATTCTAGCTGCCCACTAAATGACTCAAATTAATTCAGAAGAGCTGAAAACAGAGAAGCACCCAGCCTCGCAGATCCAAGTGTGGCAGTTTGCAATCGTTCCTGCAAAACAGAGCTCCCAAGGCTGATTTAACTTTAATTGTACCCAGGGGGACGCTGCTGGGAAATGCAGTGCTATGAATGATCAAATTGAAAGTGAGAAAGTCAGTCTACTGGAAAAAAAGTTTTTATTGGACAGAAAACTTCCACTTGGACGTGCTCATTCGTTTGGGTGTCCCGCTTTCCAGCTCTGAGACATCCACTGCGTGTCTTCCATCGAGTTGTACTAGTTTTCCCGTCTGCATCTCACTGTTGGCAATTCTTCCCAGAACAAGACTAGGTACGCGGGGCAGGGCACAGTGAGCACTGCTGTCTAGGTTTGTAGTTGAGTGACTTCCAATCCTTTCAATCATCCTGCACGTATTTTCCCCAAACGTCTGCCCGTCCACTCCCAGGAGGACTTCACCTCTACAGCCAGATGGAGAAGCAGCTCTCACTTCGTGGCTGAGAGCTATAAACTTTGGATGGTGTCAGTGGATTGAGTTTTCTGCCATCTGTGCATTTATTTTTATTATCTCTTCCCAATGAACCTACCACGTCAGGGTATTATCCCATCCCACAGGAGAAGAAAGTGAGGCTTAGCAGCAGAATGTACCAGAACAGAATGGTCCTTTACAAGACTCAATACTGAAGACCTTGTGAGAAATGGACCAGACCTGACACTGGGAAAACCCAGGAGAGCGTCTCACTTACCTCCCATCGGCGGTCGTTGGTGAAAATGTCATCACTGGCGAGGTCCAGCTGGTTCCACTCCAGCAGAAGCTTCAGCTGTCCATTCCAGTTGTCCTTGTCTTGTTCGTTGGTGCTAAAGGCTAGAAAAGGGCAGGCAAGAGTCAACTCACCAAAGCCCCAGAAATAAGAGAGTCAGAACCACTCCACATGTCCAATAATGAGAGCCATTTACCAAATGAGGTTCTGAGCATGTCCTCCTAAAGCCAGACACAGCTGCCATTTCACTTTATTTTCACTTTCTCATCAATATTCTGCGTGTCCCAAAGTATATAATGAGGATCAATTCAGGTGACAATAATATCTTTCCATTTCATATCCTCACAGTGTAACTATGGTATCTTCCCATAGATTCCAACTGCATAAAGTTTTATTTGAACCATATCTGATTTACACTATATCCGAATCTATGAAATAATGAGCCATGTTACCACAATGTTCTTTTCCAGAGCTCATCTATTCTGCATCTATGTTTCTCTACAGATACAGTCCCATTTTAATAAATATTCTCATGACTAAATTCCTGGCAAGCACAGTAAGAATGATTCTAATGACCAGCTGATGCTTACATCGCACTCCCACGTGCCTTGCCCTGCTCTGCACACCTTACATCTGTAATCCGGTGGTTCACCTCTAGCTGGCATTTGCCAAGGCTCAATTTACTCAGGTAATATCCACCTGGATGGGATGCTAAGACAACAGAGATCATGGATGAGAATGTTTAACCTCAGCTTCATTCTTATGCATCAGGAGATTTGTAAACCCTGAAACTGAACGCAGAATCCTTGATGTGTGTGTGCGTGTGTGTGTGCATGTGTGTACATATATGTGGAACCCTAGAACCAAGGCCCATAGCTTTTGTCACCTTCTCAAAGAGTCTGAGATGCAGAAAAAGATTTTATACCTCTGTCAGGAGCAGCCCTTTGGAGAATTCTGTGATCGGATTTGACCAGTATTTAATGACATACGATTTTTTGTTCTATTAAAAACATGCAACCAAAGAGATTTAACTCATCAGGTCAATAGTAATTATTCTAGCTTTCAATCAATGATAGTCAAAATTCAGTGCAAGATTATATTTCAACAAAGCTGTTTAAAAAATAAACGCAAGTCACAGAAAGCAACACAAAACTGAATCTTCTGGAGGGGCTGTTTTTACGTACCTTTGTACAAAGCATAGGAAATAGCGTTGCTCACAATTTCGTCCCCAGCTTCTTCCATTTTAATAACTGTTAACAGATGAGAACTTTCCAGAATTTCTTTGAGCTGGCAACATTTAAAGAACAGAGTTGTCAGCCAACTGATTTTAGACATGAGGAGCATAAACTTCACTCTTTAGGTGAGAATTCTTTTATTCCACTTTTTTTTAAGCCTATCTACAGGAGAGTCCTAGCTCTCCTTCCCTCACCCACAGCGCCGCCCTGTAGCATCTAATTTCTAAATTGGAATCATGAGTCCTTGACCACAGGAGAGTAAAGGACTGGCTATACAAGGGCACGCATCTCAAAAGACTCCCATCAAGAGGCCAAGAGAGTCACTGACCAGGGGGGTGAGTGTGTGTGTGCATATGTGTGACCAAGCCTGGCACATGGTAGGTGCCCAATTGGTGAATGAGTGAATAAGTGAGGAAAGAGCAACAGGAAAATCACAGAAAGCATCTAAGCACGGTCTTAAACTGTAGGAAGGAAAAGTTCCATGCAAAAAGACGACTTCGTGATTGGATAAAGAGATAAGGGATTTGCTCCTTTATCCTTTCTCATCTTTCTGCGATGGTTCATTGTAAAGCATTTCTTAAAATCAAAGAGCTGGGGGACAGGAAGCGCCCCTAATTCCAAGGTTTCAGGCGCTGGTGAGCGTGGCGGGAGCTTGGTGAGGGAGCGTTCCTTCTAGTGGAGGAAATGAGTCTGGATTCGCTTAGACTGCGTTTGAGGCAGTGGTCGGTGTTCCTGGCAACGTTTGGGAATGAGAAACTGGAATGACAGTCTCGGCTGGGCTGGGCAGGAGAGGGAAGTCTCAGGTCAGGGTGAAACGGTGAACGATGTGGACTAAGACAGACCCTTGGGTGTGGACATTAGGGGTGACCTTCAGGCTGTGGTTTTCTGGTGCTGGAGGCCTTAGTTCAGAAGATGCTGAATCCAGGGGTGACGAGCAAATAAACGAAAGCTGCGGGAAAACATAGATCACAGGGCGTTTGATAGAGGGGGAGGGGGACAGCCTGAAGGGAAAGGCCCACTCACCATGCTGGCAGCCCTTGCTTAGGCCGAGGGAAAGAGGGCCAACTAAAAATGACCTTCGGGGAGGGGTCCAAGTCCCAGGGCTCTGGGGTACAAGTGGAGGTGGGCAGCAGATTGGGGCTGAGACATCTTATCCTTCGAAGTGAAAAGGAAAACGGAGAAAGTGGATATGGACACAGCAAACTGAGGGGACCGGGAGACAGTAGCAGAGACCTATCTCCCCCTCCTGCCCCAGGTATTCTTGCCTCTTCCAATCCTGTCCCCCACCGCAGCCAATGTGAGCTTCCCTGAACACAACTCTGATCACACCTGCTTCAAACCTTTCAGTGACTTCCCATTACACTTGAATAGACTAAAACCTCAAAACAGTGTTCATGGCTCTGTTGTGGCCCCTAAGCTCTCCAGCTTCCATCCCATACCCTCACTGCCATCTTATGGTTCCATGGACAGGCCACAATTGCTTCACACCCCAGGACCTTTGCACATGCTATTCTTACCATCACAATTCCAGCCTTCATCCCGCCAACTCTGTCCAGCCTTCAGATCATGGCTCCCATGTCCCTTTCTCTGTGAAACCTCCCCCCGAGATGCCTTTCATGCCAGGCCAGGCTCCCTTAGCTCAGGCCTTCTGTGTCCATGTTACTTTTCTTCGGAACACCCATTTCAGTTGGATATTGTACAATGCATTGTATTATAATCACTCAACATGAACTTCTTCTCAAGTTCTCTTTTCTCTGCAAGGACAAGGACTCTTTCTATTGTATCTACTCTTCTTTTTGAAGTTACCTATTCCAGAATCTGTCAGATAGTATGCGCTCAATAAATATCAATAAAATAAATGAATTAATGAAGGAGTTTGACTGAATGATATCTAGGTTGGGGGACTATAACGGGTCAAGTTCTTGAGAAGGTGCGGAGTAGGTATAGGGGAATAACTCTGAGAGAACAGGTAGGACAGGAGGGCATGGTCCCAGTGGAGAACTTCTGGGTCTCTTGGAGAGATGGAGAAATTGTGACTCCAGCTTTGGGGACGGTTGTGCACACGATCACTGAGGTCACCCATAATTAGCCTGGGAGGTTGCTTAATTAATATTGAATTGTTCAATTAATATTGACTGAATGTATATGTTCATTAACAATTCTACTCTTGAGTTGTCTTTTGGGAAATCTGTACCAGTTGCAAAATCCCACACGAGTGTGTAATTAAAAATTCCAGACCCATTTTCATTATTGATGTATGCCTTCTGACTGACATAATTATGATACATCACTAGCGTATTAGATATTAATAGGAATTAGATATGCATCCCAGAAAGGATCGTATAATCACAGAAAGTGAAATATGTCTGGTTTTTCGTCTGTTTCAGATGAGTTGCCCGTAATGGTTTTCTTGAAGCAGAAGTCAGAATTCCTCATAAAGGGGGTGAGGACCCATTAGGGGGCATGGTCCTTTGGACACGACCTGGTCTGGAAGCTATAAGCCAACTTGCATGAAGAGAAAGAGGAAAGTCACTGGAACAGACCCAGGGCCAACTGGTGGGTAAGTTAAGAGTGCTCTGTTCCCTCCTCTGTGGGAATCCTTGAACTGGCGTTGAACGTCTTCCACCATCACAGGAAATTATCTTGAATGCAGCACTCAACACACACTGTCTTACGTTCATATTGACACTTTGGGATTGCTCCACTCAGATGTTCGGCAGGATTCAAACTGTTTAGGTCTGAATATGTGGAGAGTCGACAATGCAGAGCTACTTTGGAGAGAGAGGGCTCCTTTTCCTCACCCACACGTTTCCATGCAGAGGGAGCCCGATCCGAATTAGGTCCCTGAATAGTCTCCACCCCTTCACTCACTACTCAGGGTGGGGGAGTGACATCTCCGATTGTCACCTGGCCAGCCCTTTCCTGCTTCCGGTTGGGATCTGCTCCTTGCAGAGTGCTCGTGCTGGCCTGCCGTCAGCCACACGGCCAGCGTGGCAGGGACAGCAGTTGTCCGAGGCTGCCTCTGCCTGGGGGGGGCTCATCTGTCTCATTCTGGGACTCAGCAGAAAGAGGTCATTGTGCTGCATCTCTAAGCTACACCTTTCAACTTGGCCAATGTCATCAATGAAGCTGATAAAGTTTGACCTCTATGCACCTGATTCTTGTGTCTGTCTCTCAACTGGACTTGGCCAAGAGATAAGAAAATCCCAGCAGGAACTTTCATATAAAACCACCAGCTTTAATGGCGCACCAGCTGGGCGCCATTCAACACCAGCACTGACTCTCAGCTATGAGGAGATGCATCTGTGTTTTTAAATTCTGAAATAGATAATGTGACCTATTCCAGAAAGGACTTGTTTTCTGGTCACCTGGATCCTGTTCCACCCCATCCGCATTACCGTCGAAGTGTCCGCTCTTCTGACGTTAAGACCAGCAGGGTCCCACTGTGTATTAATTTACTGCAGAGGACCAGGCAGCCGAGAAGTTTGGGTTGATCTTTCCCATTATTCACAAGACTACCATGAGCAAAAAGATTATCTGCACTGTTCCAAGTCTTCCATTTGCTATATTTGAATATTTGCTAAATTTCGAGGCTCTTCCACTCCCAAATATTGTTGACATGTCAATCTAGGTCAATAATTTTTTTTATTCTTTATGTTAAATCCAACCGTGGACTGTCAAGATGAAATGGGCTCTATAATTAAAATAAGACTCGCTGTCTACAGTGTGTTATTTCCTTTATGGAAGAATTCCCACGTGTCACCACATGCTCCTAAGCGTATCCTACGATCGAGCCCATCTTTGAATGAGCTGACATGAATGAACGGCTGATATGAACGTGAGGCCTCTAACAAAGTGGGCACTCAAGAAAATGAAAGTTATTTCAAGTCAACAGCCGTCATAAAACGGAGCGAAAAGTGAGACAGCATAGCACTGTGCTACAACACGTTCATAGGCTCAGCAATAAGAAGTGTAATAGATATCCCAATAAGGACACGTTTCTTACACGATCTGATGAGAAAGGTGAGAGATTCTGAACTGACTCACAGGCCGGTTAATCTAGAAGGGCAATTGTTCTGTAGTAACAGCTTCCCCGATAGATGTAGACTCAAATTCGGATCTGCGATTCTAAAACACCATCACCAGGAGGGTCTTTCCTCCCCAACCACTGATACATACAAAACACAGCTGCATGTTTGCTGACACCGTGGTATAAAAGAAGGATTACCAGCTTTGCAAACAGACTTGAATCGAAAGCCCCGTAAGTGACCCATTATGAGGTATGGAGACGTGGCGAGTCATTCAACTTATGTGAGCTTCAATGTCCAGCAAGAAATTGGTTTCAAAGTCATGGAGAAAGTACAAAACAGCAGCTACCAGCGGACTCGGGCATTTGAGGCAGTCTCCCTCCCTTCTCAGCCCTCTAAAGTCTCCCCTAGCACTCACCCATCTGATCCAACTCTCAATTTCCTCCTCGGGCAGCCGGGACACCGTGCGGGGTAAGAAGCGCACCAACTTCTCCTTGACGGTGGAAGACGTGAGGGAGTTCTCTGCCTCCAGCAGGCTTGCGATTACATCAGCAATCTGCCCCGAACCTTCCACCACCACACAGGGGATTTTACTCTTGATGGAGGTATTGATGGCCTGGGAGAGGGGACACCAATACACTGTGATCCCCAGAACCGAGCGTGCGACCAAGGTTCAAGGTCAAGGTGGTTAACCAAACACATTGACACACCCCTGCATTTCAGGTTTCATTTACAATCAGAAGCAAACCAAATGTTTGCCAATGCTTTATGAATAAGAAACGTAAGCCACTGGCATGACGTCCTGCGCTAATACCAAATTCCATAATAAGGACGTGTGTGACCAGCTGAAGTTTTCCATAAATGAGTGCTTGAAAATATCCCTATGCACACAATCCATCATTCCAAATGCTGACGTCTTAGATGTGAGTGACAGCTCTTAAGATGATATTCAACGTTAGTGATAGCTTCCCTGATGGAGGTTAACCGTACTCACACTCTTAAGGTATGAGAATGCCTGCAAAGCAGCAGCCACACGCTTTGTATTATGTTGACTTACCTATCTCCCTCCTTAAACAATTTCCCTTCCTCCTTTATAAAAGAGAATAAAAATAAATTTGCTTCCTGGATAAACATCTACCACACTTTTATTTCTTGTACCAAGACCACAGAGCAGCATAGGGGAATCAGGTCTTAAGAATTTTAATCCCTTGATGGCAGGACGAAGGGCTCTACATACAGGTGCAGAGGAAACTGTGAAGCCCCTTCCCTTTGCTAGACACTTTCCTTAGAGAAGACGTCACTCGTAAGGGGTGTGCTCCCTTCATCAAAGCAGGCAGAAGGCTGACACACACCAGGCTGGGGTGCCATCTTCACCTCACCACCTGCACTAAACGTGGGTATCAGGGCTGTGATGGGGTGGGAGTGGGGGTGATAAGAGAGCAAGCTGAGCGATGAGGGGACAAAGAGCTGAAGAGATGCTCAGCTGGCTGTTTCTCCCTCTTTCCCTCCTCGGTCCTATCCCCTGTTCTGTGGGTTGTGAATTGGTTGAGCAGACGTTTCCAGAAAATGTTGTAGCAATGCAGTGCCCTGGGCCTGCTGCAGCTCTCTGGAAATCTGAATTCTAAATCTGAAGTTTGAGAAAGATAATATATGTTGCCATCTTTCAGTTACTTTCTCTCCATTTCTCTTCCTCTTTTACGTGGCTGCTTCTGCAAGCATTCATATACCAACAATAGCACATTGAAAAAAATCTTTATTGGAACGTTCCCCTGGGAAGTCTTTCCTTGGAAGACTTTTACTAAACAATGGTCTCAGTAATAGATCTCATTGCAGGTGCTCAGTAAATACCTGTTAAGGAATGAATGAATACATGAATGCATGAATGAATGAAACAATCACTGTTGTATAAAGGAATAAACAAGGTAAGTGCTAGAATATGATTCCAACTGGTACCTCTTGGGGTATACTGTGATTAAGAGGGGGAAGGGGGAAGGACCTCAGCTATCTATAACTCTGTCTTACAGTTCCAACAGGTTAGTGGAAATGGGGGGTATGCAAGTCAACATGGACATTAATTAAAAGAGGGAATTAAAATTACTTTCTTGTAACGTCCTATTCCTAGAAAAGTGAGATCATGGAAATGATGCTCATGCCTTCAATCACTGGCTGAAATGCGGTCACGCTGACGCTTCCTAAGTCAAACAGAAGCCTGACTGCGGGCAAGATGAGCTCAGTAACAGCAAGGCTCCAAGGACGGGTGGGAAACAGAATTCTTGCCCAACTGCTCAACACTGCAGGTGGGAGATCACTGGAAATGCTCCCCATCATCTCAGAGTCACGTAGGGTTTGGGATTCCTTCATGTGGGTGGAGTCCACACATGCCCTGGAGGCACATGGGTGGGCGTTAGGTGCTCTGGGAACATTTAAGACAGTGTGTGTGTGCGTGAGAGAGAGAGAGACAGAGACAGAGAGACGACAGCTCAGTTCCATGCAGATGGCATGGCGTGTAGACAGCTGCTGGTTATGCTCCTTAAGCCTCATGATTCGCCTTAATCTTTCTCTTTGGCAGGTTGCTGGCCACAGCCAACACTGAGTCTCCAGGCTACGCGTGCGGCTTCGGATTCTCTTCCTAAATCTTCTCAGCTGAGGAAACCACCTAGGCCTGTTCAGGGGACAGTGCGAGGTGGGGAAAATGCTACCTACTTGAAGAAATTAGTCAGTTTATTAGGTTGGTGCAAAAGTAATTGAGGTTTAAAAGATTAAAACTAATTGCAAAAACCTCAATTACTTTTGCACCAACCTAGTGGATTAGCCGAGTCTCCAAACTCTGAAACTACAAATTTGTTGAGTAAACTTCTTAACCAATCTTCTAGAAAAACAAACCAAGACTCACTTTCAAAGTCTCTCTTCCTCCTCCTTGGGCAAAACACACAATGGGGATCTTGCCACCATAATTGGAATCTGTGAAACATGAAACACAAAATTTATTTGGGGCTCATTAGAAATACTCAACATTCTGTTTCCCCCAAAATAAGACCTAGACAATCAGCTCTAATGCGCCTTTTGGAGCAAAAATTAATATAAGATCTGGTATTATATTATATTATATTATATTATATTATATTATATTATATTAAAGTAAAGACCCGGTCTTCTAGTAAAATAAGACCGGGTCTTCTATTAATTTTTGCTCCAAAAGATGCATTAGAGCTGATTGTCCGGCTAGGTCTTATTTTCGGGGAAACACAGTACTCGTAGAATAACCTATTTGATAAATTCTTAACAACCACTTACATTTTGGTGACAATTCCACATTTGAAAATAATGATATATATAAAAATATTTTTAACCAAATACACTGTACCTATTTTTATTTAAAAAGAAGAAAAAAAGGCAGCTACCTGAAGAAAGCATTGGTCAAGGACCTCCCGTCCTGTGAGCCCAGGGTGTGGGCTGATGGCTACCGATCTCACAGATTTGACTATTTACTTGTTGATAATGATGGATATGTCTTTGTGCCCCAAATCACTCCACATGACACAGGTCATGTGGCAATTTGTTACTGATTTTTAAAATGCTCAAGTCTGTAAATGATTTGCTAATATATGTTAGACCAGGTTCAAGTTCATCCTTATAATAACTACTCTCATTCTCACTCATTTGCATAATCCTATGCTTTCTTGAGTGGGTCAAAAACTTGCATAACTACGTGTTCTCTCAAGTGAGAATTGCACATACAAATGTCTTACTTCACATGTGTCCCATTGAGAAATGAGTAAGGTTGAGAACACAAGTCCCTGTTTTGAAGTCTGTCACCGCACCATAAGGTAACCTGGTTCCATGACATCTCAACACCAACATCTCAATGACAGGAAGAGAGAGTATGTCACTTTTCGTGGCATATAAAGGCTTTCACTCAATTGATGCATTCTCTGCTTTATTGGTGGTCGATCATAAAGAAGGATTCCATGAAATAAACCACTCAACTGTGAAGCTCTGGGTTGGTTTGTGTCATGTCTACACCAGCTAATGGCATTGCTCTGTAAGCTCCTATTTGCCGTTGTGGATTTTACTGGTGTTAAATATTCTCCAACAGAAGAAAATACAGCAGGCTTTCTACACTGACCCAGCAGGCTGGGACAAGCCAGCATCTGCCATTGCTCCAGTCTGTGGATGGGCACCTATCTCAGTGACCCTGGCAGAAGCACTCCTGGTACGTTAAAAGAAGAAGAGAAATCACAATTCTTCTTGGGCAATTGGACACCTAACCGGGTAGGTTCACCGAGTCTCACTAAATAATTGGTGCTATTGTTGCTGCTGCTGCTGCTATTGTAGCTCGTTCTGATGTTTGTCTAATGTCCCTCTTCCCAATTCCTGACCTTGAATCGTTCGCTCGGAGATGTACTTCTCTAGCTGGTTCCGGAGCTTCGCCTCTGCTGCGGGATGTCCGTGGCAGCCGTTGTCCACCAGCAGCAGGTGGGTGTGATTGTTGTCCAGGATGTACAGAGGGTCTCTCTTGAAGTCGTCCATGATGTACTGGGCGGAAAAATGCTCCTGGAAAGCACACAGAAACTTTACTCAGAGATTGTATTTGTTGGCCAAGATTTATGATGACGTTTTTATATGTTCCTATGAAGGCTAACCCTTGGGGTTCCACTACGTTGATGCCCCCTCTCAGATTCCTAAGTTCAGGAGGGTCTTAGAGATCTTACAGCACATTTTAATATGAAGACATGAAGGTTCAAAATGGTTGGGTCACTTCCCTATTGTCTCATAAATGGCCAGTGACAGTGTAAGGATCAGATTCCCCATCTAGTTCTTGTTCCATCGCCCTGAGCTCGTTTGAATAAAGTCATTGAAACTGAGAGCATTCAGGAAAGGATTATGTATGTACACACACATATACCCATATATATCCAGACATACACACACACATATAAGCACCTATACATATACACACATACACATATTTTTGTGTGTGTGTCTGGATACAGGTAGAGGTAGACACTGATATACACACATACACATTTTTTTGGAATCTATCAGACGCCAAGACCCCTGTCAAGGTCTAGGAATGAGAAAATGAGTAAGATGGCGTTTTTGCCTTTGAGAAGCACATAGTTACGGCACCGCAAAAAGAAGAGATTAAGTAGATACTTCGTCCTAACACTTAACACCAGAGAATACAAAACTGCTGTGGGAGCATAAAGAAAGGAGTTCCTGACCTTCGGGTCCCATTCAAAGGTGCTTGGTTATTAAAGCATCAGGGTTTCATTAAAAGGTGTTTCAACCTGAACTCCAAGTATACAAGTTCAGTTGAAAACTCAGTTGGGAGGGGAAGGTTATTGATTCTGTTAATGACACAGACATGTTAGAACAAAGTGGAATGAAAAGCAAAGTTAAAATGTTTATGGTTCTATTCTCCACGTGGCCTTGCCCAGTCGGGTGCTTCAATCAGGGGAGGCCTGGATACGACACCCAGGCTTCGGGTGGAGAAACGCTACAAACTTTTCCAGAACAAAAGTTCCAATTTACAGCCTTCCAGAACACAGCACTGAGGTCAAAACCTCAACAACAAACCAATAATGAAAGGAAAAGCCAAAGACCAAACTCCTTTAGGAATAAGGATACAAAAATCCTAAAAAAACAATTTGTTAATTAAATCTGGAAAGTTTACGAAGAAACAATTAGTGTTTCCAGGAGTCAGGCCATTCATTAGATTACGATTTAAAGGAGAAAAATAACCCAACAGAAGCAAAAAGATATTTCATACTCAACACTCAGTCTTGATTCAAAAAATTATAAACTAGAAATGAAAGGATGATGCCTTATGGTACTTTAAAAAATATATATGAATATTGAACCTTTCACCAAATCCTATTACCTGGTGAAATACTAGACTCATTTCCACTATGATACCAGGTCTCGTGGATGCTGTCAAGATACCTGCTGTCACCATTATTTAACATGACACTGGACATTTTAGCCAAGACAACAAGATGAGCAAAAACGCAAGGTATAATTAAATGGAAGACTTATTTTTTTTAATGGGGAATATTGGGGAACAGTGTGTTTTCCCAGGACCAATCAGTCGTGGAGGGCGCAGCTCACTGGCCCATGTGGGAATCAAACCGGCAGCCCTGTTACGAGCTCATGCTCTAACCAACTGAGCCATCCGGCCACGCAGAAGAGTTATTTTTTAAAGTAACACTATTTACCAATAATATGGTTGCAAATATACAACTCCCAGAGAATCCATTGAAAAACTGTTATAACAGGAAAGCATTCATAACTTGTTTGATTCAAAACAACAAACAAATCCATATATATATCAGCAAAAATTGCTTGAAAAGTTACATTGAATACCCAATTCGCAACAACAAAAATATCTAGAAATTACATTAAGAAGAAATATACAAGAACCCAATGAGGAAAACTATCAACTTTCCTGAGTGACACAGACGTGCATAAATCGAGAGACATATCACGTTACTAGACAAGGACTTGATATTATAACAATTTCAGTTTCTCCTGCATCAGCTTATATGATTCTACTCGGTGAGCATGATATTTCATTATGTTGTTTTGTCTTGAGGCTGTATCTTGACAAAGGAATTTGTCTTGTGCTTGTATGGTGACCAAAAACAATGATGAGTGGAGGTGTGGGCTATCTTTTTTCATGCATAGGTAACGTGACGATAACTTTTAAAGTGTAATACTGACTCAAAAAAAGCAGCGATGGAAGATGAGAGAAAAAAAAACAGAAAAGATCCTCAAAAATCACGTAAAACTTCAGTGTTTGTGAAATGCAGCATTACTTCAGGCCAGCTAAATCTGGGACCTTGTACAGCCCTGTCTACCAGTGACGGAGTTTGTAATGAAGCCACGAGTAGAAACAATATAGGAAGAGGTGGCCAACAAAGTTATTGTGAACAATTATTGGTTCAATTTTCGCACAAGACCAAACACTGTTTTTGTTCAGGGAAGACATAAAAGAAACAAAAGAAAAACAAGACATAAAAGTCAACCACAAGATCATACTGAGTTTACTGTAAAACTACTCTAAGTCACCAGAGATTGTCATGAACAAAAACATCAATGGGATAACCACTCGCACTAGAATCTGAGTATCTAAAAATAAGCCATGCAATTGCAGAAAATATGGAAAATAAAGAAAAGTAAAATTACAAGGAAATATAAAATGATGCTTATTCCACAACTCAGTGGTAGTCACCACCAAGATTTCACGGCACGTATGTCTTTTCCAGGCATATAGATTGATTTACATGGTTTTCATAATTCTCTATTTAAAACTGTAAATATTTTCCGTACAATCAGAAAATCTTTGGAAATAGTATTTTCATGGCTCCACAATTTACCCTTGTTTGTATAATAATCTACTGGAAGACTTTCCTATTATTATTACAAGACATTTAGGTTTATGTCAATTCTTGTTATCATAAGAAATAGTTTAATGATATGCTTGTCCAAATACTAAATTCTCTAGTGGTATATTTATAAGTATAACTACTAGATATACAGTATGAACAGTTTTCATATTCTTCATTCATATTTCTAAATGAGTTTTCAGAAAGGGCACAAATTTGCTCTTTCTCCAGCAATTTATAAAGATCTCATGCTTCTGTATGTGTTGGAGACTATAAATATTTTTTTAAATTAGCAATGAATATATGTTTTTTTTTATTGCTGGAGAAAACTATCTGGCCCAATTTCGAAGACAATTTTTTATTTCCCTTTAAGTTCATTCATTGGTAATTCATCTAGTCAGATTTTCTGGTTCTTCTTGAATTCGTTTTTAATAAATTATAGTTTCATAGAAAAATATAAATTCCTATTGGATTGTCAGATTTATTGACATACAGTTTTACATAGCATCCACACAATTTTTCTCAATATTTATTATTACATTTGATTTCTCAGTTCTATTCATTCCTCAAATTGTTAAAAGTATTTCAGAGAATAAAGACTATTTCTACTTTTTCTTTTCTAATTCATTTATTTGTGATTAAATGTTATGTTTTCTCCCACTCTTCTTAAGTTTTGTTGGTGTTATTTTTCAATCTATTAATTTGAATAATATAGTGGTTAAAAGACTATGAACTATGGCTCTGCCACTTACTAGCTGTGAGTTAAAGTTTCTTACTTTTTCCATGCCTGTTTTCTCATCTATAAAGAGAGAGTAATAGTAGTACTTAACTCATAGGACTGTTGTGAAGATTAAATGAATTAATAGATGTAAAACACGTAGAATAGAACCTAGTGATAGCACCAGCAAATGCTATTAAATAAATATTATATATTATTATTATTGAATTATTTTCTTTATGTTTACTAATAAAGGTATATGGCTATGCATTTCACTCTGCGTGCAGCTTTGGCCATGTATTATTAGCCTTAATATGTAATGTTTTCATTTTCATTGTTTTCTAAGTGATCTGTGATTATATTTTTGAAAGTTCATTTTTCACCCAATAGTTATTTAACAAAAAGATTATTTGATTTTTTGGTTGTTAATTGCCAAGTGATTGGAACTTTCTGTTTAGTCTTTATATATTCATTTCAAGTTTTACTTATTGACAGACAACGGACCCTATAAAACTGCCACCAGGGAAATACTAAAGTCTTGGTTATTGTTGTTGTTCCAATTCAGGCATAAAAATACCTACTGTACGGGGTTGTTTTGTGATTCTGTGAATTAATATATACAAAGCATCTACCACAGGGTTAAGTTGACTCCTATGCCCATGACTCCCAAACATCACTAACAGATAACAATATTCTTTCTCACCCAGCCTGCAGCTGTCCTCACATCCTCCCCTAAAGTTGTCATGTGATATGAGACTGACCATCTTGCCATCCCTGGCTGAGTATCTAGTAACAACAATAAAAGCTACCATTCAATTAATTTCTCCCATAACAATACAAGGTTATTATTATAAAAATTCAGAGAAAGAATCCCTCTTAAGACTATGCAGCTGGAAAAGTAGTGGCTACTCTCACCCAGACTTCCCTGTCTCCCAAACCCATCACCCTCCCTCTCCACCACGCTGCCTCCTGGCAGACAATCAGGAAATGCCTCCCCACTTTCCTCTGCCCCTTCTGAACCTCAAATATGGTAACAGACACAAAAGTAAAATAAATTTTAAAAATATAAAGGACCACAGTAATTCCCCAAATCCTGACCACTTACTGCCTAAACTTCTAAGGAGTCCCAGATGGAAGCAGGTATAGATTACATTGGGATTTCTGAGCATCTGGCCCAAATCTTCTGGGTAGAGAACACCTGTCATTTAGGGCGTCCTCAAGTCACTGCTGTTTTCAAAATTCCACACTTTATACAAAGCCCCAATGCCTACCTTGTATTTTGAACATGAAATGCACCTTTGATGACTCTGTATGTGCTCACAGGAGACTTTGGGGGAGGGGACATCCCTCAACCCACATAATGCCAAATTAACCAGGGGCCACAGCATTAACTTCAATTCCTGTGAGTGTGGCCAAGGAATGAGGTATGGTAGCCAAGCTAAGCCCTCTTTGGATGTATTCAGGTCATGGGTGCACAGAATAAAGAACCTGATTCTAACGAATCTGCTGTGAACCAATTTTAATGAACAAAACGCATCCACTGGCAGCTCCTTCCTGGGGGTTGATTATGTCATCCTTGTTTTTAACTTGTGAGGCTCTAAAGAAAGGCCTTCCCTGCAAGGCCAACTTTCCCATGAGCTGACTCCATCCCAGAGCCCCAGGGTTCAGGCCAGAGCCCTACCCTACGGTCTTGCTCCCACGTGACCTCGCAGACCTCCTCCGTCCCACCTGTACCTCCACGTCACAGGTCCTGAGGAGGGTGTGCCTGTTGGAGACCATGCCCCAAGCCGCTATGCCAATAGCCGCGATGTTCTCCTCTGAGTTCCTGCTGATGGTGTTGTCTCTCACCACCTCCCCGATGTACTTCATCAGGCCGTAATGGGTGCCTCCGGTGAGAATCCACGCACCTGCCAACGAGGGGGAAGAGCACAGGCTCAGCTGGCTCTGAGGAAGGGTCCTGCACGTCCGTGCTCAGGACTCCTGAAGAAACCCCACCCCATGAACCCTAGGAGGCACCCCCCACTTTGGGGTGGGCCTGGCCTGGGACCGGATGGATGGGAAGGGAGGAGAGGAGGATCTCAGTGCTTCCAAACACAGATCAGGGTCCCACTCCAGAGCTGAAGCGTCACCTCTGGGAGGTGGGCCAGGGGATGTGCACCTTGAATCAGCCTCCCAGGTAAATCTTTCCACAGAAAACAAATGGCTGGCCTGAGCCCTTGAACAAGCGAAGCAGTGCCACCATGGACAGCAGAGCTCTCTGCTCCCAGACCGCCACCTCGGTGGGTCTGAGGGCTCTTCCTGGCATGACCCTGCGGCCTACGATTTAACTCTAATGACACAGTTTTGCACACTGCCAGTTTAAGGGTTACCTTTGATGAGCTTCACAACGTCAAGGGGGTAGCACGGTTTTGGGTTTGGTTTTGTTTTCAAAGTGGAAGTAAATAAAAGACCTAGAAAATGTTATTTAGTGTAATAATAGAACCTAAACTTGAACACGACCCTAGTCTGATATACTCCCCATTCAGGAATCCAGCCTGAGGGATGGTCCCTGGCCTGTCTCAATTAGTTCCGGTAATGGAAGCCTCGGGAATCTGGAGGCAGCTCTCCCCCCATAGTTAGAAAGTCTTCCTGTTCCCTATTTGTCTCCACTCTCTAACTTTACCACTGTCTTCGGCAATGAGGGAAAGCTCGCTGTCTGCCCACTCATTTGAGGGTCTCGCTTTTGCTAAGACAAGGCTTAATCATCTGGTTCTAGAGCATCTGGATCCCGCCTGGGAGCTGCACGGGAGAACGCCGCTCTGCCCCAGGAGACCTCGCGTGGTCCGAAGGACCAACTGGGCACGAAACCTCCGCCCGGGGGCGCGCAGACCTTTCGACTGCGCGATGTAGATCAGGCGGCTGAAGATCTTGCGCATGCGCGGCTTCAGGGCAAAGTTCTTGGCGCCTCCAGTGACAGAAATGACCAGGTTGGGCGTTTTCAGGTGCCAGTGCTGGGTCAGCAGCTCGTAGAGGGTTTTGGCGTCCGTGTCACAGGATAGTCGGATGTACTGCGGGGAAGAGGGAAAGCATCACGGTCCGCAGTGTTCTGACCGTCCCGGCTTAGCAGGCTTACCTGCTCCCACCGGACAGCAGGTAAGGAGGGGCCTAAGGAAAAGTGGAAGGAGATTGATAGGCCGAGGGTGTGTGGTGCCACCACAGGGCCTTTCAAGCTGAAGACTTTGGGACTTTATGCTAAAGGCAGCAGGGCACCAGCGAGGTGTTTTCAGGGGAGCAGAAAGAGGACAGGGTTTACATTTGAGGGCGTCCCCAGAGGTAGTGTGGCGGGACAGCACTGAGTGAGCGAGGGAGAGCTGTGGGAGGCTAGAGAGAGTGGGGCCATCCTAGGGCAGAGAGCCCGTGCAGACACAGCAGTGGGGGGAGCTGGGTCCCCTGCCGGGGCTGCCCCAACAGGCCTGGGTATGTGAGGAGTCAAGGTCACAGACAAAGGACACAGGAAGATTTAAGGAGATGCACTTGCTAATCATTCAACATCTTTGTAAAACCCTGTGCAAGAGCCTGCAGTGCGGGTGTGCAGAGGGGATGCCACCTAATGCAGGGCCTTACACGTTCTCAACAATGCCATCCCCCAAACTAAACTGGACGGTTCTCAATGGCCTTCATCTGGCCTCTTGCAGCATTGAGGGTCAAGGGTGTTACATGAGTGTCTGTGGTGTGTGGAGTAAGGCCGCTGGGTGACAAGCCCGCCGTCACCTGTTGAGTTTTCCAGTTGTACATAATATAATCCCAGCATTTTTACGTTTACAGGTTTATCTTTTTCTGCAATAGCTTTTGGATTGACTGCCCATCTCTCCCGCCTCCATACTAGACAGTTCAAGGTAACCCAAGGTAGCCCAAGTTGTGTCAGCGTGTGGATTAGCCATCTCGAGTAGAAAACCATTGCTTACCTTCCCTTTCTTCCCCATAGTCTCAAATTGAATATCCCCAAAAGCATCGGTCGGAAACTCCTTGGTGTGTTTCTTATAATTCCATTTCTCGTTTTGGTTGATCTGAGTGCCCTCTACGTGCTGGCTCTGGGCGTAGCCACACTTGCACACGTTTTCCCTGAGCACAATGACACGGATGGAAGGAAGAGATTTCATGTAACCTACTCAAATAGTTCACGTTTTTAGAATAAACCACACATGATTCGCTTGAGTAAACACAAAAAGAGATTTGACCATCAAGTCGTACTTTCCAACTATTTTCATCATCTCAGTGGATTGTTTAAAAACCACCTGGATGTCTATTGTCCATCCTAAAAAAAGTAAGCTTTGTGTTGAAAGTTAAGATATAAGGACAGCAAACCCTTCCCTCATGGAGTCTAGCCTCTGCATATGTCGCTATGACGTTATTATGGGTTAAGTCTTACAAATCTGGATTGTTCATAAAATACAGGAGCCCTGGGGTGGGTCTCAGTGCTGCAGTGCCATCCCTGCCAGTTTTCCCGGCCAGTAAAGCTCTCCTGAAGTGAGGTGAGCCCAGGAGAGAGGCGGTCCCCTGGCAGGGGCCCAACATGTTGCAAAAATCAGAGAGACCATCCTTTCTATACGGGACATAAGCTGCTTGGAAGACCTTCAATAATTTGGGATAGACAAAGACAAACTGTGCAATGAATGAACACGATTTCTTCCCATTAAAGTGCAACAGCACTAAATTTAATTGTTAAATGATACATATGCCTGATATGAAATTGGAATGGATGACAAGACAGGCAGTGAGCGGTGAAGCCTCTTCCTCCTTCTCCTTCCCCATATACTGCAATCATTCTACAAATATGGATTGAAAATCCACTCGGAGTCCGACCGGGCTGAGCTCCACGGCACCCGGAGATTAACAAGATGGGATTCGCCCTCAAGTTGCGATGACCTCTCGGGAAGAGCTGAGTACAACACCCGGCAGCGTGCAGCGAGGACCAAACCAAACACCTCCTTTTGTCCTGGCACAACCCCTCTCCACGCGGGCTCACTGAGAGGGCTGGAAAGGACGTGAAGCTTCCAGCTGGGCCTGGCACGTGGAACCTGCTCTATCCAGTGAGTTTACGTTACGGTGCCTGCCATAGTGCAAATCAAGGAATAGCAAAGGCAGTGGCAACAGAAGAGAAGCAAAAATGAGGTTAAAAAAAATTTTTTTTTTGACAAAACACTTCCATGACTGTTAGGTCCTCTGTCCAGGGCTGTGCTGCATCCTGAGTAAGGACCGTCATGTCCAGAGAGATGAACAGCCGCCATAACAAAAATTCTAACGTGGCCAAAGCCTCTGCCCCAGTGAAGCCCTGCTCACCCTCCTCCCGGTTTCTTCCGGCCTGTGCCACCCACTTGGTTCTCCCTGTTCTCTCTCCCATCAGTCTGAGGACAAGATTCAGAAGGTGCTAAGAATCCAATGGGGCCACTGTCGGTGGAGAGGAGACCAGAGTTCTATCCCAGAAAGCTGGAGAGTAGCAAAGTGAGAGACATGTTTGGCCAGGGGGCAGAGTGCTCCTTTTTCTGAGGGGTCAAAGGGATGATGGAGCAAGACAGTGCCACGACCCATGAGCGAGCAAATGTCCTCATTTGCCCAGGATACTCCCAGTAAACCCTGTTTTCCAAGCCCTAGTGGATCAGTGACTCCTTCATTCTTACCATGGCCCAGGTCCTACAATCAAATATGTGGTCATTCTAAGCACCAACCTACTAGGAAAGGTGTCCCCTGTGGCAGATGTGGGCCTGGCTAGGGTGCACGGACAGCACAGGAATCTATGCTCCAGGGACCCTTAGCACCTTTGTGCAGTACACAACCCGGACAACTACACATACATGGTGAGCCTGGAGCAAAGACTTCCTGGGCGGGCTGGGTCCAATAAAGGCATACAAACTGAGGAAATCTGTTAGGATTGGCTTCCAGCTAGGCTCTGTGTTTATCTTATACTCTCTGTTCCTAGCATACAAGCATTCAGCAAATATCCTCTGAATGATGAAGAAACAAACGAGTGAGTGAATACATTGATTGGTCTTCTTGTAAATAGTTTATATCCTCATCCATCCTCAGTGATTTTTGTTAAGAAAGTGTTTTTGCCTTCAAAAGATGGGCTTAAGTTTACATAGCTGTCATGACCATAGGATGGGCTATATCCTCAAGGACGTGTTCATTGAGGAGCTTATTTGAAAGATGGCAAAATGCAGAATTACTTCTATAAGCATTCTGTGGTCGTAGATCACATTTTTTGTTTTGCAAAATGATAACAGTGATATGCTTTTCTGGGACTGCTTCTGAAAAGACAGTGGGAGCAGAAACGAGTTGCTTTGGAGGCAAGTTTTAGGGCTGCTCCAGAAGCGGATGGAGTCCCATTGTAGCCAAGAGTCTACACCTACAAGAAAGTGGCTTCAAGTGTGTTCCATGAATTGAGTTCCTCTGCTAATAGAGAGCCTTTGGAAGTACTGGAAGCCTGGGGAAACGACCGAAGTCACACAGCAAAGAGATTTCATAATGAGAAACAAATGTATCCGGACAGGAATCTTTACAAGCGGCCCGCTCTTTGCTGGGAGTGATACATCAGTGTGGGTCCGGCCTGCACGCGTGATCACAAATGGACAAGAAGCCAGGCAGGCACCACAGCACAGATACCTGGAGGAGGGATGGGGTGACAGCGAGGAGAGATGGAGTGGACAGAGAACCCCAGGACCCTAGTTCTACCCTCAGACCAAGCCTGAACCCTATAAAGCTGCACTGTCGATAAGGTAGCCCCTAGCCACATGTAACTGTTTCATTTTCTATTTAAATTCATCAAAATTAAAATTACATGAACTCAGTTCCTTGGTTGTACGAGCCACATTTCAAATCTCAACAGCCCCATGTGGCCAGTGACTAGCACACAGCACCGTGAAGACATAGACTATCTATAGTGAAGATATTTCTGTCATGGCAGAAAGCCCCACCGCACAGAGCAGCTATAACGAAAGTGGAGTTCCTGTTTCTACCTGGAACCCAGCGGTGGAGCTGAAGAGGACAAGCCCAGATCAGGGGGCCCCACGCTAGGTAGCAACGTCTCAGAGGGCACCAGCAGCAGGGGCAACGGTAGGGCATCGCTCTCCAGTGGCCACCCAAGAAACAGACATCCATCCACAAGGGGTCAGCGTGGAGAGACGTGAGAGGTCTGCGCTCAGCACATGAGACAACCCCGCAGACTCTCTGCAGAGTCTTGGGCAGCCTATGTCAGCTAGCGTGGCAAGCAGCAGCACAATTAGGCTCTTCGCATTAACAGTCACTTCACTGGATTCCCTTGTTTGATGGGGAATTCAGAATAACAGCGTATAGGCACTACCTATGGAGAGATAAGAAATAATAAATATGGGGAAGTTCAAAGAGTCCAGCGTCTTGACCCTGGTCTACAGCCTTGTGTGTCTTTGGAGGAGGGAACTGGAAGACTCCACAGGGATCCTGTCCTCTGCTTGTGTTGTTGAGGGTGGACTGTTTGCCACATCTCCCTTCGTTTTGAGCCAGACGCAGGCTATCACCAAGCGCTACGAGGTTTCCCTATCTCGCACCCATCTCCCCTTCTGCTCATAGGAGCACCAGGATCTGCCTCTGAGGAATCACTGGGTCCCTGTGGGCACATGGCCCGAGCCTGGCCAGTCACCATGTTCTGTCCCTGTCCCCAGGGATCAGCACAGAGATGGACACGGGGCCCAGGTTCAGCCAATGAGAGCCGTGAACTGCAGCCCAGACTTTTGGTGGAATTACTAGAAATGAGGCACTCTTTCCCCCCCTGGCAAAATGGTAAGTTGTTAACACATAAGCCAAAGATATGGTGACCATTTTGCTGCCACTGTGAAGAGCCTGCCCACCCAGAAAATAGCAGAAACGACAGGTGGAAAGATACAGGGTCTTGGTGACATAAAATCCAGGATCTAGCTGTTCTTTTCAGCCATGAGGCCCCATTACCATCCCCTTTCATGCAGCCAATTACATTGGATATCTGCAACTGCCGTGTTTTCCCAAAAATAAGACTTAGCTGGACAATCAGTTCTAATGCATCTTTTGGAAAAAAAATTAATATAAGACCCGGTGTTATGTTATGTTACGTTACGTTACGTTATATAAGACCCGGTCTTACATTATTGTAAAATAAGACCGGGTGTTATACTAATTTTTGCTCCAAAAGACGCATTAGAGCTGATTGTCAGGCTAGGCCTTATTTTCGGGGAAACATGGTAAGAAGGTACTGACGCATACGGTCTGGCTGGGCAGTGTTGTCCTTAGGAAGGGTAGGAGCTGGGGATAAAAAGAACACTAGGAATCAGAAAACCTGGGTTCAGTCCCTCATCCATCTCCCATGGGCCATGGGACCTTAGATAACGTACTGAACACCCCTGGGCCGCATGCGCCTTGTCTGTCAAATGACAATAGCCACTAACTTATGGGGTGGGGGTGGTAGACTTAGTAATCAAGTACATCAAGTCTCCATGACATGGGAGAGGCCCAATAAATATTTGCTGAATGACTAAATGCATCCAAACTGTATTTTCCGCCAGTCAGACGAATAGATTAACTGCAAAATTTCTCAGTGAAACATCCAGGGAGTAGACAGCTGACCCATGGAGCTTATACTCTGTCAAGTGACTCTGATGGGTAAGAGCACACTGATGACAAAAGAGAGAGTCTTACTTTTCCTGATGTGCATTTTCTAATTCACACAGAGTAAGGAAACACATTTATTAAGGACTTTTTTATGCTCCAAAGCAATCTGGTGGGTATTTTCTGTGTTACCCCACTGAATCCTTACCACAACCCATACTTTGCTAGCATGTTAGGATAAGAGAACTCGGTGCAGAAGAAAATAATTGGCTCAAGGTCGTGCAGCGAGCAGGCAGCCAGGCCAAGGGTGGACTAGGGCTGATTCTGCCAGTGTTTGTCCTTCCACCTTTCTCTGTTCACTGGCTCCACTCAACAGGGGGTCAATGCTTTAATTATCAAGCACAGCAGTCACTATCCAACCAGCTAATAGCTAGACTCTTTCTGCCATCACCAGCAGGCAAAGGAGAAAAGGCAGAGAGGCGCAAGAGGGAAGGGAGGTAGGACCAACTTGTTTCCCTTGATCCTGGAGCAACTTCTGTGGGAAAGATGAGCCGTCAATCCATTTTCTCACTTGCTCATTAGCTAACATCCACTGAGGACCTCCTGTGGGCAGAGCTGCTCCCTGTGGCTTTCGTAACCCAGCCTCAATGCTCCAAGACACAAGCGGCCCACAGTAGGTAAACACCCGATCAGACAAAGGCTCAAAGCCGACCGCCTGACAGAGGAGCTAGTCAGATGGCACATGTGTCCATGCTCGGCATCACCTGCCAACCACTGTAACACAGCATATATGCTGCCACAGCCACTCGGGTGAGCGTGTGGGAATGCTGAAGGCGGCGACCTCCTGTCTTGGAGCCTCTCCCAAATATTGACAAAGCGAAGCACGTGAAGTAAAACGATTGCTGTAGGGACCAACTTCAAATTACATGATATATTCTTCCTGCTCATGCACCACTTCTGAGGATTGCAACATGGAAACAACTTGAATAATGAACTAGCGAGCATTTGTGTGTCTGTTGTAATGGATGTTAATAATTTATCTTTGAACATGGAAGCAAAAATGGAGGGAAAATGGATGCTTACGTGGCCTTAGAATCTTTGGTAAAGAAGACACACTCCCGTTTCTTAAAATTTGCTTGAATAAAATTCACCAAGTCCTTTGGAGAAAGAATATTGGACAACACATTACTGATGTATTCTCACCCCTGCTGTTAAAAATGAACACTAAAAATGACATAAACCTCCTACAAAGGACTTAAGAACTTACCACATATTCGTAGCATCCAGCATTCATTCATGCTTTTAGAGTATACAACGTTTTTTAAAAAGAGACATTTGTTTAAATTTTTATAGCTAAATGTAAATTTGTCTAAAAATTACTTAGAGCTATCTTGTAATAAATGTCATTCTATATATACAAATTCCATTTTCCGTCTCTAAGACGACCAGGGGAGTTTAATCACTGGCTGATAGTTTAGCATAAATACTGTATTATTGCAGATTCCATTCCTCTTATGCTTGCTTTTCAAAAGAAGATATAATCCCAACACTCTGTCCATCGTTGTTTCTCCCACCGTGTGCGAGGTGGTGGGGCATATCCCGGACCTAATTCTGACAAACAACAAAAGACTGGAAGCCAAAAACTTCCCTTTAATTGGCAGGAGCAAACTATTTGGAAACAGATGACAAATATTTCAAAAATACCAATACTCCTCAAAGTGGGAAAAGGTATTTATGCCGTGTATTAATCATACGATTGGTAAACGGAATGTATAAAGAACTATAAATCACTGAGAATGAGACAGACAGCCTAATGGGAAAATGGCAAAAGACTTGGGCAGGCACTGAACAAAAGAAGACATACAAACAACCCGTAAATGTGTCGAGAGAAGCTCAACCCCATCAGTGATGGGGCCAATCTGGTGAAACCACAAGGACGTCCCAGTGCATACCCAGCAGGTTGGAAGAATCCAAAAGGCAATTGACCCCCACATGGGTGCAGGGCAAGGCATTGGGATTTCACGCCCACTGTGGGTAGGTGAGTAAATTGGTAGGAGCATTCTAGAAAACTGGCCACCATTGCCAGTAAAGTGACATCCCTAGAAATAGTTCCTTGTGGAGAGAGAGGGAAGGTTGTCCCGTGAACGACCTGCAAGCTCAGAACGCCTGGCAGTGGGTTCGGGGGCTGAACCACTTCCCCCCAAATCCACCTCCCCCAGGTCACTGGGCACTGGCAGCTGGAGTTATCAGACTCCATGCAAGTTTGTCCTCCCAAGTTTGTCCTCAAAAGCCGGCTATGACTCTGTGTCCCCCACAGTGATGCCATCGCCAGCCATGAACCCCAAAAATGGGGGACGGGGCAGTCCGTCTCCTGGAACGAAGTTCACAGTGCTTTCAGCAGTTTCTCCCCTTGCCACCACCTCGCCCCCGGACATGCTAAGATATCATAGAACTGGGATCACGTGCCTCCTCTTCCTAACCTTTTGAATAGAAGTTTCCACATAAATTCTGTGTCTTAAACACGACCCCATGACAGAGGTGTTCGCCTCCACTGCCTGGCCTCAACCCAAAGAATGATTCCAGGAGCCCAGCTCACACATCCAAAAATGTCCAGAGTAGCATATCTCCTAAGAGCCAAACCTGGAAACCCAAATGTTCTCTCTCCCTCTCTCTCTCTCTCTCTCTCTCTCTCACACACACACACACACACACACACACACACACACCCTTAGTCTGGATAAAGGTGTGCACGTGGTGGAGGCTACACAGCAGTGAAATGAATTAACTGCTCCACATATCAACATGACGAATCTCAAAATATAACAGTGAGCAGCAAATGAACTCACAAAAGCATACTTATTGTATAATTCCATATATGTCAAAAACAGACAAAACTCAACCATACTGTTTCAGTAATACGTATTCGAGTCATAAACTTATATACAAAAGCAAGGAACGGCAGCACAAAATTCAGGGTCAAGCCTGCCTCTGCCGGGAGGGGAGAGACCGCACAGGGGGCGCAGGGGTCCTGGAGAAGGTCCATTCCTTAGGCTGGTGTGGGAACAAGAGTGTGCGTTTCATTATTCTTCCTTAAGCTGGACATTTACATTTGTGCATTCTTTTCTACAGGCAATAAAAATGTAGGAAGCAAAAATAATTTCCACACTCAATCTGAATGCAAATACTTTGAAAACCGGTAATGCCCATTCTTCCATGTGGTATTTTCTATCATCTTAACTAATTCTAAGTCTACTTAACACAAGTGAAGAAACTCACCAGATGTACAAGCTTGTGAAATCAAGGACCCTGCAGAACGGGTGGTGATAAAAACTGCTTTGTTGCTGAAAAATTTGAAAAGTCCCCAAGAATGCACTTTGCAGAGCTGTGTTCCTGGGGGACAAACGGGATCCCCCAGAACTGAGAGGTCCTTGGGTGGCCTCAGAAGTCCCACCCACGGGCCACCCGTATCTCTGAGGGGACAACCTGCAAGGGTGCAGGGGAGCAGAGAGTCCATCCAGAAATGCTGTGGAAGCAATAGAAAGACCCAGCCCTGTCCATCTCCCAAGACACCAACACCTGAGTCCACCCACGACCCAGAAAGGACTTTCCTGCCCTCCCAGGTGTCTCTCATCACTTGAAGCTGGAGGAGGAGAGTATTGGAGAGGCTACACTGTCCCTTGACCGCTGCTTGTTTCTCACAGGGCCAGGGCCCAGGAGACCAGGTATAAAGGAAAGCAGGTGCTTGGCACAGGGAATGGACAACACAGAGGCAGTGCCTGAGAGCCAGTGACTCCTTAAATACACAGTGGGGCTGGGGGCAAAGTTGTTGCTTGTTTGTCTTCTTACAGTTCAATGACATGTCACAAAGGCGGCCCATGGAACCACCAGCAAGATCAAAACACCCTGCCCAGCACAAAGGGCCTGCTTCCTGCTGGCACCCCACGAGAGTCTGGCTCACCCCGGAAGCAATGATGGGTGTGTCTCCACGTCTGGAAGGCAACAGTGATGCTGGCTTAGAACAAGTTAGAAGCTACAGCAAGAACAAACTGAGACACCAGCCTTAGCGTTAAAAACAATCCAGAACCAACAGGACTGCAAGCAAGAACACAAAGCTTAAGTAGTACAATAACTATTAAAAGTGTAGTATTTACATGCTCAGAAAACTCAGTTAAGAAATGCATTGTTTAGCAACTTATTAAGGTTACAGTAACAATCTTTTAAAAAGGAATGCTTGGTAAAACAACACAGGAGAAGATGCTTCTACCTTCAACAAAAATAGCCCACAGGACCTTTTTAAAGAAGGAGAGTCAGTGCCCAAATAATCCCAGTTGCCCAAGTGCTGCTTTCAGACATTAGCGCGTTGCCTGGGCGCCCCCCGACTCACGCTTTCGCTGTAGGACACATCTGTGCTCCGTGACACGTTGGAGTAGAGGGTGCGGGTGCTGTCCAGTGTGCCATTCCTTCTGTTTCTCATGCTGAGCCTGGCGCCCTCGAAGGACATCTGTGCTCCTGTGGAGAAAGGGGGTGGGGGGGGCGTGGGTTTCACGGGAAGCTTCAACCCAAAGCCCTGCCCCTCCACCCTCTCCGCTCAGCCACCTGCAGAGTGCCCCCACTCCGTCCCTGCCTGCCCGTGGGGGCAGCTGTACCCGTCCCATCCTTCTTCATCCTCCGTAAGCCAGCTGGAGTTTCCACCCTGCCACACATTTTCACGGATCCCCCACACCTGGGGCAGGGCCCTCCTGGGTGCCCCCTCTCCGTGGTGGGACGTGCATCACACACTGGAGGCTCGAAATAGCCACTCCTAAGGTAATGACCTTGGAGTGAAGGGAACTTACAGGACAAACTGTAACTAGCAGCTGTATTGGCCAGAAGATGTGGTTGTCAAATTTGCGGGGAAGGAATCCCGGCCCTGACCAAGGGAAGGGGGAGAAGGGCCTTGACAGACGGTGGCAGTGGGCCTGAGGGCCAGCGCGCTGCTCCTGGTCACCCTGAGCCTTGCAGCGGCCTGTGGGCCTGGGGTCGGGAGCTGGGGCGTCACAGGGGGCCCGGGCCCATGGAGATGCGTCCCAGGCTGCCCCCCTGCTCCTCTCACTCACAGACCCTCCCGTCCCGCACTGCAGGCGCCTTCTCTCCCTGTCGCCCAAACGCCAACTCAGAGCATAGCCCAGGCTGCAGACCAAACCCACCACTGGCTACCCCATGTCCCTGGGTGGCCCGCAAACACAGTAAACAAGACATTTCTAGAACGAAAGTTCATCCTTCCTGTACACCCCATCTCCCTAAGTCTCCTGGCACCAAGCTCCCCAGCCACCCGTGACACGACTGCTGTCGCTACCACCTCTGAGTGGCAGTGACAGCTCCTTCAGCCCCTCCAGTCTCTCCGCTGGCCCACGGCTGCGCCCCAGGCCCACGTGATTCCTGTGCACCAGGGCCTGCACCTCACGTGGGCCACGCCGTCCTGTCCCCGTCCCACCCTCTGTCCAGAACCCTCTTCCCCAGACCCCCGCTGTCTCGTTCATGCATCAGTTCTTCAGGGAGGCGCCCGTGACGCCCGGCTGCTGCAGGGGCCGGGGACCTGGTCTCGCTGCCCATCGTGACCACCCTAATTTGCTTCATGACCCGCTTGGCCCGTTAGCTGGCTGAAGCCAAGGACCAGACCCATCTCAGGCTGTACAGATATGTACAAACAGAGTGAATAATTAAATGAATAAACAACACCCCCACCCTCCTGATCCCCCTTGTGTTTGCAGACTTCAGCCCACATCACCTTCCATAACCCCCCCCCCCATGTGGAAAAGGCCCCCAGCCCACGGGGCCTGACCTCCACCCAGGCCAGCCTCAAAACACCCCCACCCCACCGAGGCTGGAAACTTCTTTAAAGCTCTCTCAGCATGGTCAGTCCAGGCTGTTTAACACAGTGAGTGCTTCTTTTACTTCTCTCCCCAGGCATTTCGAAGAGAGGTTCAGAGTATTAATTGGTACTTTACATACATTCTTGTAAAACCACAAATCAATCCTGCCAGGTCTTTACTGTGATCCCCAAACAGCAAATTGCTTCTAAGTAGGGCTCCGATGGTCAGGAAATGATTTCATTTGTCTCGCAGCAAAGCAGCTGCTTATTTTGTTGCAATGGAGTGAGTGTAGTTTTGCTTTCTGATCACATTTCAGTCAAACAAGACCTGGGAGAGCATGTAAAATGAGCAGCAAGCAGCCCTGTCCCGACTTCCAAATGCTGTTATGAGTATTAGCTTCTAACTGGTTTTCAGAGGCCAGTCGATATTCAAGGTGACTATGAATCTAGGCTTCCTTTACGACGTCTTACATTGTAGCAGATATTCCAGGTTTACTGTTATCAGTCAGCTAAACACATTCTGAAGACTTAGGTGTGAAAGAAGCTGGGGCCTCAGGAGAAGGGACAGAGGACCCAAGGACAAAGGGGCAAGGTCAGAAGCGGTCCCCAGGGACAGCCTGGAGAGTGAGAAGACAGGGCCCACAGGGGTCCCCCAGGAACCTCAGGAAAATGGGATGACAACCAGCAGGGAGAGGAATAAGTGAAAGTCACGCCAGGGAGGAATCAGTTGACGCTGAGGAAAAGGAATAAAATCACACCATGAGGTGAACAACACAAAACCCAGCAGGAAAATGGGCAACCGGCTAAAATCTGAACCCACCAAACGAGGGAACACAAACCACCACTAAACACAAAAATATGCTAAGCCTCCCGGGTAATAAACACAACAGAAGCCGGACACCAATGAAACACCAAGAGGAGACGGTTTCAGATGACAGTGTTTGATGCTGGGAAGACGGGTGATACGTGGGGTCAAATATGATTCAGTGGGGAGTAAAAATCACTGTACTGCCTGCAAAGCAATTTGGCCACAAGGTAGCAAAGCATTTAAATATCATCATGTTGACCCAATGAACTGGCTTTGGAGAATCTGGACAAAGAAATAATTAGAAATAAAAAAATTATTGTGCTCCAAAGATGTTCATTGCTGAGTTATTTATAAGAGGGACAATTGGAAACAACCTATATTTCCATCAGTACAACATTCCACCCAAAAGAAGTAAGAGGGTGGTGCCATGAGGCAGTATTTAAATGACATGGAAAAAATTATTATGATTCATGATGAGTCAAGAAAAAAAAAGCAGGAATATAGGCAAGAAATCCCAGTGGTTAAGAGCTCTGGCTTAAGAGACAGTGACCTTGGGTTCAGCCACTCACCCTGTGACCTTGAGTGTGTCCTTCAGCCTCACAGCTTCCTTAGAAAGGTGGCTTAACAACGTCCGGTGGAAGTAAATGTACCAAAATGTTAACCACTGCTCTATGTGGAAGGGTGGGCCTATAAGTGATTTTATTCTTTCACATTGTTTATATTTAATGCAAAATTAAATGCATTGTTTATGTAGTCTAGAAAATATATTTAATAAACAGGAAAGTATCTAGAGACCAGGCAAGGTGAAGATAACCAGTTTCAGTAAGTGGGAGCTGAGATCTTTCCTTCCATAGGAGCAAGTGGGGGAGGCGGCTGGAGGGAAGGAGAGGAGAGGGTGGATGGCTGCCTTGTTGTCTCTAAAGAGGTGGGATTGTGTTTAAATCTTGAGGGACAAGAACAAGCAGAGAGAGAGAGAGATAAAAGTACAGGGCAAATATAATAATATAATAGCAACTACGTGAGTAGAAGGTGTTTGTGGGTAGGTGGGCGTGGTGAAGTTAAGGGCACTAAAATGATAAACTGAAAGTACATGATAAATTGAAGCTAAAAGGAAAACAGGCAACAATAAGATAATAAATACTGATGACAGCCTCTGACCTTTTTCTCTCCGTCATGTTCTTGGAAATCCTTGCTGGACGTGGAACTGAGTTCCCATTCCTCCACAGCGCTTTGGTCTTCCCCGGACTGTCTGCCTTAGTCCAGAGAAGAAAAGCCAGGCTGCCCCAAAGCAGACAGTTTCAGGGTTTCACTCAACAGTCTAGAGTAGTGCTTTTTAAAGGGGGTCCCCAGGGCCGCCCTGCTGTGAGGGCCTCAGAGACCCTTCCCCACATCAACGGGAGCAGTGTTGCCTTCTCAGATGTACATCTCCATGGTTCTAGAAGGTTCCCTCTGAAGAAAGGGTTCTGCTGTGGAAGAGCAGTGAGGATCATGAGCTCTGGACACTGACTCCCAGTCACCTAACTGCACAGGGGACACCTGCCCGGGGACACCTGCCCGGGGACACCTGCCCGGGGACACCTGCAGCCTCCATCTCCTGGAATGGATACGAGAGCCACGACTTTACTGGAGGAAAACTAAGTTTCCAGATGGTCTGCCAAGTTCCAGAAGTTAAAGGTGATGCTGGACTAATTCACGCAACCCCAACAATTAGGAGTTGGAGTTTCACGTACAGCTTAGAGAACATGCTTGGATAACTCCAAAACTGTGACACAACATAACACGGTATAACACGCTATAACCATGATACATAAGCCTCATGATCTCGAAACCTCAGCCAACTTGCCTCTTGGACAGTCCTGGGTCAGATGTGCAGTACTTGGACTCACGTAAAAGAGGCATCGACATCCACCCATCGGGGAGGCAGCGGAGCAGAATGCCTGAAAGTGTGAGTTTTAGTCTGGGACCAGCCTCCTGCTTTAACTCTGAGTGTATTTCCCTAAATTAATGGAACCTCAGGAAGGAGGGGGAGTGAAATGTGCTTGAGGCAGCTAACCCCACCAAGGGCACCGCCCCCAACAGGAATCCACCAGCAAAATGACATCAAGGGAGCTCCATGACGTGTGACACGCTATTCGATGAGGAGGACCTCATGTAACTGACACGCTCAGTTCACTATGTTGTACCTCTGAAAAAAGGGGCGTTGGCCAATGCGTCAGGAAAGCTCTAGCATCATGCCACACCCTTTAACTCACATTTATCTCCAATGCTCTTGCTTTGTATGACCTGAGTATCTTCTGAAAATAACATTGTGTGAGACTGATCATGAAACTCAGTTTTATTTGGGTCCCCTACATGAAGAAAATCAAAGCAGGACTCCTAACTTCCTGATTTATGGAAAGAAAGGAAGAAATCAGAGTAACTCTAGGAAAGAATGACGGGACCGGCAACGGGCACCCGTAACCACTGAGTCAGCTGAGTGCGTTAGTGTCGGTCAAAGCTCGCTGACAGGCCGACTGCCTTCAGCTCGCGCTCTGAGCACTTCATCTCCTGGGATCTAGACCCACGTTGTTCTTATTAAACTATTCTTTTTAGATTCCATATTTTCACCTTTGGGAGTAATTTTTATCTTCATATTAATTTTTGTTTCTATATTTTCAACACGAGTTGAGACTTGGCCCTCCACGAATCACTGATGTCCTTTCACACCACCTTGCCCACCTTGGTCTCGTGTCTCGGCACCAGGAGAAGGTCCTGGGGCTCATCTCAGCAAAGGACACGGAAGCGGTGTGTGTTAGGGTGTGTTGGGATGTGTGGTAAGGACACGTGTGTAAGGACACGTGTGTGTTAGGGTGTGTTAGTAAGCGGTGTATGTTAGGAGCTTGTGATCCATGCGACTGCCTTCTGACTGCATTCACACAGGGAGAACTGGAGCAACCCTTTCCCCCAACGCCATAAAGGCAGCTCCGTAAGCCCTGAGGGCAACCTCATTTTTATGCTTTGTGTCCAACACTTACATGCTTCCCCCCTTATTCTTAAATGCTAATATTGTATAGACTCGGAGTAGATATCGGTCTAAAATCTTTGCCTTGATCATGCGCTCTTTCTACATGCAAACTCAAGTTTGATGAGTTTTCGGTTTTGTTTTTCAGCTCTGGAAAGGGTGTTGTTGTTTTATTATTGTTTTCTGGTTACAGCGTCCCCTGGGCATGCACAGCACCGCAGAGAGTGTGTTACTCCCAGCCCCGTAGTGTGTAAAGAAGGCAGCTGTGACAAAGAGAGAAATAGGGTGGACGCTCTGAGAAGATGTCTCCTGGGCCTTCAGTGAAGCGCCTTCCTCTCTCTATTTCTCACTGGCACCCTACTCAGAGGCGGCAAAGACTGGCATTATCATGTGACCCAGTGTCAAGCCAGAGAATGTGCTGGGATGTACAGTGCAGGCCAGCCCGTGACGCCTGTGCAGTGACCCTCGGCACAAGCAGTGCACTGAGCAAGGGCAGCACAGACCCAGTACATCCTAAGGCTCTGCCCATGGGTGTCCATCCACCTGTGCCTCGGAGATGGGGGCTCCTCGGGGCAGCCGGGCCACCTCTTACTGTGTCCATCGCTTGTGAAACCAAGGGGAACATGTGTATGAGATGTCTCATGTACGTAACAGGCCTTCACAGGAAGAAAATGTCCCACCTACAGGAGACATTAGTCAAAAAGTCAACAGGATAAACCTTCTTCTCTGCGTGAAGGAAAGAACTGAGTCCTCAATGCAAAAAAAGTCCCAGTGAGTCTCATGCCAGGCAAAAATAAACAAGCTTAGAGGTATCCTGGTGAAATTATTTAAGAGTAAGAATAAACATACAACCATACAAGCAATGTCGCAGAAAAAATTAATTACTAAAGAGGGCAATCAGGCCGGCCTCAAACTTCTCCAACACTGTGAGCTAGAAGATGGAGCAACATTTGTATTTTTGGAGGGAAAAGATTATGGTCCAGGAATTGTATCCTCAGCCAATTCAACTGTGAGTTCAGCATAAAGACAGCTCAGGGACTCGAGGCCTGAGGAAGAAAGCCTCCCACACAAGTTATGGAAGTTCAAGAAAGGGGGCCGGTGACAAACCTGAACAATAGGTGGAGAAGACATGGTCAAACTTTTCTTTTTTTGCAGTTTAAATGTCTCTGTTTCATCTTGGCGCACAGAGATTTGAAGAGACTTACTAAAATATTCCTGAGTACAAAGGAACCAACGAGAAAGACATGAGCAGAGGGTAACGTGAAAGAGAGAAACTGGTAATGTGAGGCTCACCTCGCACCTGGGAAGCCCACTTGTGGGGAGTTGCTAGAAACTGCCCCCTAATCTTACTAGGGACCAAAGCAAAGGGATGAACATGGTCAGTGGAACCTTCAGTGTCCACAAAGTAAATTCAACCCCACGTGCCCGGACACAGAGACCAGTGTACAAAGCGCTCCTGGGGGAGGTGGGGGCTGGCAGGGCCGGGGGGATGGGCGTGACTAGAAAGGGACAGCACCGAGGGAAACTTCTAGCACAGGAACAATTCCATAACTTGATCGTGGTGGCAGTTACACAAATCTACTTGTGCTAAAATTGCATAAAACTATACTCACAAACGAGTACACGTAAAACCGGTGAGATGTGAATAAAGTCTGGGGGTTATACAAGGTCAGTTTTCTGGTTAGGATATTTCCCAGCAGTTACGTGTGATGTCACTGTGGGGAAAACTGGGTGAAGGGTGCACAGGACCTCTCTATACTATTTTTCAACTTTCTGTGAATCTATCATTATTTCAAAATAATAAGTTAAGAGGGAAAAAACTGTGCAGAAAAACAAAAACCCACTGGACCACACAGTGGGAAAGATCCTGACATAACCCTGCAAAACCAACATCCCCGAACACTGGCTCTTCCTTGTAATGCTCTGAATGCGAGTTGAAGACCCATCACTAAAGTAAAATTCCGTGGTAGCACTTCTAGCAGCCCCAAGTGACGGCCCCCAGTGCAGAGACAGCTGAGAGTTTGGCCAGATTTAGGACTTCCTTGTTTAACTATGTAAAATCTTCGCTTTCATATTTTCAGTATGTTCATTGTTTTCGTTTATGGTCCTTACTCAAAGATTGCAGATGGGTTTGAGGGAATTAATGGAACCCTAACACCCACTATGGAGGTTACCTCAGAAAACTACACACCAACAGGGCCTCTGAAGTACCATTTACATTTTTCAGAATTGCACACAGATCATGAGGTCACCGCATACCGTACACACCAGGAGCGACAGCAGTTCCAGACTAAAGACGGACAGCTTCTCCAGTTTCCCACCCAGAGGAACACACGTTCACTCAACAGACTGACTCACCACAGGCTTCATTAAAACTCAGGCTGCTGGGCCCCATCTGAAGGACCTGGCAGCTCGGGGGTGGGCCACGGACTCTGCATCTAACAAGTTCCCAGGTGCTGCTGAGTCTGCTGGTCAGGGGACCCCAATTAGAGAACCACGGGGCGAAACCAGGTGCTGCCAAAACACCAGTGACCTCTCCTCATCTCTTAAGCTGCAATCAAGTTTTGCCAGAACCTGAAATCAGATCTCTTTAAAACATAAACATGTAATCGATGGGATGCTTAAAAGGCAGCATCGTATCAAGGTTGACTTAGGATTCTCCTGTGATCACGACTTGGGTTTATAAATAGTACGATTTTTCCTGCTAGCACATGAAACATACATCTTCATCAGGCCAGGAATAAGCGTCCTAATACCAGGAAAAAAAATAACAGCTATGTCTTATGTAAGGCCTATTATGTGCCGGGCACTGCGCTGCATTCTTATGTATCAACTCTCAATTCTCCCATGAGTTATACAAATTATTATTTTCCCACGTAAACAAATGAGGTAACCAAGGCACAGAGAGGTCAAGTAACTTTCCCAGTCACACAGCAGATAAGTATAGGATACAGGATTCAAACCCAAATTGGCTGGCCTTAAACACTAAGCTACTTTGTGCAACTGTAATACAAATACCTCTTTGCAAAGGCACAGGACTGTCGTTTTTACCATATTAATACACTATTAAAATGTAAACAAATGGCTAGAAGCCTCATTTTGTTGATTGGGAGTTGACCTAATGTTATTTTTATTACTGATGCTCATGAATAATTTTAAATAACCTGGAACTCACCCATTCACAACACAATACTCTTGCATCCTCTGAGCCCAGTGCAAAAATGAAAATCAGTGTGCCACGTTATCGTTCTAATACAAAAATGACATTTGGCATGTTTTTAAAATCGTATTTTATTCTACCTATCGCCGTGGTCCAACCATTTTCAAGTAGGAGGTAGAGTTCTAAGTCTCTTTATGGTAAGAAATAAACAAATAAATGATAAATTCTCCTTATGTAACACAGAGAGGACCTGAATTGCCCATGCTATGGTAAGAAAGTTCCAAGGGACCCATACCAAACCCCCGCCATCTCCTCTCTTATCTCCCATAAATTATTCACTACCATGGTGCATGTGACACTTACAGAAGCTTCAGCTATAAATGACACCATCCACAGATATCTTCTCAAGTCCCCTTTTGGCAAGGGCGCTGCCGTGTGCCGGCAGGAGAAAGGTTTACCTACGTGGTGTCCGCACCTCACTGACCCTGGAGAACTGAGATTTGTGGTGTCATAGGCATCCCCCTGCTTTTCCAATTGCCACATTTTTGTCAGTCACATTTTTGAAGTTTGAAGAGATGGGTGCAAACCGGGAAAATGGTGAAAGCCAATAGAGGCTCCTGAAGTCACTGACCCCAGTATTTCCTGCCCCAAAGGGTAGACGGAGACAAGAGGTGGGACCCGGCAACAGATGACACTGGAAGGTGCCATTTCCTGAGAATCCCCTAGAATAGGGGAAAGGCAGGGGGTCCCAATGGTGCCTGGAAACCCACTGTCTTCTCAGATGCCATGAGTAACATCAATTCTTTGCAAGACAAACAAAATTAATAAAGGATGATAACTTTGTTCCAAATTTTAAAGAATTATAAATCCGAATCACAACTTTGAAAGCTCTTTATACTCTCAAGATAAGGCCGAGCTAAAACTCCTATAATGATAAGTAAATCTGTATCAGCACACAGAGAAAAGAATTAAGCAACAATCGCTTCCTTACTTTCAGCTTAAGAATCTTCACACTGAAAAAGTCAGCGTCGGCAATAATGGATTCAAAATTAAACAGACATAAAACCTTTAATTATTCATCCAACCCCTCAGTGTCTCTCTCGCTTCTAAATAATACAAGTGATGAGCATGTTTCAGAAGCGGAAAAAAACGAAAGGAATCACACTAAAAATCAGTCCAATATACTTTTCTCCTCTTATCATCAAAGAATACTGACGATTGAATGCGTTCTTTCTTGATGTTAATTTACGTTTCAACATAAATTCTTGATTTAAGGAAAACCTGTTTTATTACGTTCCCAATAGGTTTCAGAACATAGGATTGGGTTAGATAGTCAGCTGCAGACTCCAAATGCCAGTGAATTTTCTAGAAAAGCGTGTTTGAGGAAATTTGTGACTGTCAATCAGGAAGAAAACAATAGCACAAAAGCTGCAATTATATTTAAAATCATTCAAAACTCTAGCAAAGATGTCTACATTTCTAAATACATGCAAATAAGAACTAAATATATCTATGAATTAGCATTCCAAGTATCCCCACAACTCTCTGAGAAATTGCAAATTTTGTCTTTCTTCAGTTTCAGATCTTCATAGAAAAACTAAATGAGGCTTTGCTTAGAGACACTAAACTCGCATGGATTCTACAAGCTACAACAATTGCTACATTTGTGGAGAGACAAAAAGCAAAAGTGGGTAACATACCAGCAGAGGTTTCTCAGGCAGGATTTGCTCACACTCCGAGGTCCTGTTTGTCTCCTGTCTTGCAGAAGGAACAAGCCTTTTATAACTGGAGCTTTCTCAGCCCCGCCTTCTCCTCTAAGGTTCTTTTAAGAGGAGGAACAGAAAAATATTAAGCCGTTAAAAGGAGACTCTTGCAGCATGGTGTACAGTAGCAATTGAGCAAGTGAATGTGAAGAAGGCATGCACAATTATAAAACACAGTATTTTAAACGCTTATAAAGTAAGAATACAAAATTCCCACTCTTGGCTTGCCAGTAGTAGCATAGTATTAAAACATACTACAATTTAATTTCTACAATTAGTGGAGCATTTTAAAAACCACAAATAAAATAGGAAATGTCCATTATAGAAAGAAATGACAAGAATAATTAGATTAATAGCTTTTAAGTAAGGAAAAAATTCTTAGAGTAAACTTAACAAATATTGTGGGGTTGTTTGTTTTTTGCAGATTTTGATAACTTTCTCCACACCTCATGTAATATATATTCAGCACTGGCTAGCTAGGCAGGGGTGGGAGCAGGCAGACTGAGGGCTCAGCAAGGCTAGCTTTATTAATTTGTAATAACTCCCATGCCCCCTTCAAATTATACTTTGTCTTAGTGAAAACTCCACAGGAGAGAGGAAGTAATAATTGTCAGTGTGCAACTTTCAGTCATTTTATTTAACTGATGCACTGCAAACATTTAAATCGCTTTGTTAGAGCTGATGCTCCTTGCATGGTGGCTGTTACTTCTATTATGTATTTATATATGAAGTATATGCTACAGACAAGTAGAAATAGGATAACACCATTTAAAAATTGATTATACAGTGTGAACAAATGCAAAGGGGTTAGAGATTACACATAACGAGTGTCAATGGGAATTTTGTAAAGGCAGAGGGACTGGAGCAAGATTTGAGAGATAAGATGCAATTAATTACAGTGATAATTTCTGCAGAGAGCATATTCAATTCGGGGAGAAAATCCCTTTGACAAAGAGAAACAAAAAATTTAAGATAGGGTCACAAACTCAAGTACTCCAAGGGTCAGACAAGTAATGAAAATGAATGGAGTATAAGGCAATAGGGAAGGGTAGGGACTGTGGAAAACTAAAAATGGCAGGTGCTGGATCTGAATGAGGACCCATGTCAGAAGAGATCAGTCAGAAACTCAAAAAATGAAAGCGAATCCGAGAAAAAACTACGGAGGGAAAAAAACTAGAGAGAGAACAAGAGAAATCTCAAAACTGCCCATATTGTGGATGCTAGGACTAAAATCTCCCACACCGCTACGATTTCCTTCCTTCCCCCCACGCACATGCATAGATGGAACCAATGGATCCGGTCCTCTCTTTCCTTAGCCTGCAGTCTACACAGCATCCTTCCAGGTATTGTCGGAGATAAAGGAGCTGGAACTCTATCCTAAAATCTAGTTTGAAAACCAAAGAAAATGAGCTGGAAAAGACTACAAAGCTAGAAAATTGTAGAGACCTAAGTACAACGTACATACTGATGTGCTATGAAAGCGCCCCCTTGTGGAACGTGACGGAGCAGTGAGCCCAGGCTGACAGAAGAAAGCTGGTAGCAGGAAGGGAATGAGCATGGAGAGGGCAGTGAGCGAACCGGGGAGAAGACTGACACTCGTTGGATGGAATATTTAGAGCCATTAAACATCCTGATTCAGAGCTGTATTTACAGGGAAATATTCAAAATACATGTTTCCAAGTGACTGGTACAGGTTGCAAAACAGGTAGTACAATTTCACCTTGGGTTTAAAATTCACCTAGAGAGGAAGAACCAGAATACTGGATTCGGACCCTGTTGTGGGCTGAATTGTATTCCCCTCCCACCCAGAAAACAAAATCACAGTGTGAAGGTCTAACCCCTCATATGTCAGAATGTGACTCTCATACTTGGGGTCTTTACAGAGGCAATCAAGTAAAAATGAGGTCCTTAGGGTGGGCCCAATCCAATGTGGCTGGTGTCCTTCCAAGAGGAAATTAGGACACCCACACCCAGAGGGAAGACCATTGTGAAGACACAGGGAAAAGCGACCATTTACAAGCCAAGGACAGAAGCCTCAGGAGAAACCACACCTGCTGACTGGACCTCGGCCTTCCAGCCTCCAGGACTGTGAGGAAACAAATTTGTCGTTTAAGCCCCGGGTCTGCGGTATTTGTTATGACAGCCCCAGCAGACGAACACAGCCCCTGAAATCAGGTGTAGCTGTCACCCCTCCCTGACACGGCCAGGACCACTGCAGGTAGCCAAGGGAGGAGCAGAGAATTTGCGTGAAAGCCTTCGGCACCACACACCCCCAGGCTTCCATCTTCTGCATGTCACAGCCAAACGGGTCCATCTCGGGAGCAGCAAAATGGCTCTCCCTGTACCGGCTGGAAATACCCGGAACCAGGTGACCCTGTCCTAGCCTCAAAGCAAAGTTAATTAAGCCAGTGTAGATTTTTCTCATTCATTTTCTGATTATTCAACCACCAAGTTCTTTGTTCTATCCCAGTTTTCATTCCAATTCCAAATGTGTTGTGTCCACAGCAAATGAGCTATCTATCATCGGGCCTAAACAAGCTCCACCTGTGGATGGATCCTGCTGGACGTCAACGCCCTCATGCAATGGGAGGAACAGAGGTAGAGATGTATAGTTCTATAACCTACACACTTGCTGTTTTATCCACGACCTGACAAAATGCCTAACTTCCTCTACAAAGGCAAATAACGAGATTTGTTTTTAATTGTTTTTAATGCTAGGTTGTTGCACTACCCTTCAGTACCAGAAGGGGGCTTCTCTGAGCAAAATCAGTGGCTGCAGTAGAGACCTTTTCTGCCACCTACATCCCCAAAGCAGGTTTCACAGGTGACTAGCATACGGGCCTGGCGTGTTTCTCCAGACCCTTCTTGCCCCATGAGATAAGCAGAGCCTGTCAGCATGCTGCCTGCTGAATGTGTAGACACTGTTCTTAGCTTTGCTCTCCTATTTTCTGTGCTGTGGGGAAACATGTCACAACTGAATGAACCAGAGATGGATGATGGTGATGGTGGCATAACAAAGTGGATGCATTTAATGTCACTGAACCGTACACTTAAAAATGGGTAAAATGGGAAATTTTATGTTATGTGTATTTTGCCACAATGAAAATAATTTTTAAAAATATTGAAAGAAACTGCTGCAGTTTTGAGCACTGTCTCTGAGCCCTTGCTAACTGGGAACGTGGACAAAATACCCAACCCCAGCCCCTCAGTCAGATGGGATCTTAAGGCCTGTGTCTCGGGCTGTGTCAGCATTTGGAGGGTGGGGGGGATCCTGAAAGGACCAGCCACGGTGGAGGTACCCACCATATTAGTGTCCTTCCTCCCTCCGGTTTCTTTGGTCCCTCTAACTCAGTGTCCACGTGTTTGGGGTTTCCCTACGCAGACAAAGCAGGAAGAGGAGGCCTTTCCTTCTGTAGCCCAGCCCCCACTGAAAGAGTAAGGAGCCCACTACCCCCACCAATACTGAGCCCCGTGTGCATCCACTAGTGTTTCTCAGTCGGTGGCCCATGACCACTGCATCGGCATTTCAGGGGCATGGTTGAAAATGATGCTCTAGACCCCACCCTAGACCTGTGGAACCAGGATCTCCCGGTGGGTCTGAGAAATCTGGTGATTCTCAAGCTCCATGGAATTTGAGTATTGCAGCTCGGAAGAAACAGGTGGCATAAGAAGAAGTGCTATTAGTCCGCAGAAGCACAGCCTTCTGAGCCGCGGTGCCTGTGCTGCCCTGGGGAGAGGACAGCGGGCAGGAGCTGGGCAAGCACAGGAGAAGTCGTCACACTCCCTGGAGGGCACGCCCTGCTTTCAGCCCCAAGGCTTGCTCTCTACAAGGGGAGGCCTTTTCACCCAGAGCTTGGGTTCCTTCTGCTGTACTGGCTCTGTGCACAGCATAGCACAGAGCCAAGTATTCTGTATATACGAGGTGTGATCAAACAATACGGTAAATGGTTAAATAAAAAAATTACTACAGTAAAATACACATTGCCATTAATCCCCCTCAAAATACTCTCCCTCGCTTTAAACACACGTATCCCATCATTCTTGCCACTTTCTGAAGCAGTTCTGGACGCCCTCTTTCCTGAGTGTCTTCAGTTGCACTGTCATGGCTGCCTCGATGTCCTGAATCATTTTGACTCTGGGGAAGAGCCAGAAGTCGCATGGTGCCAGATCCGCTGAATGGGTGGATGAGAACATACTGGAATGTTTTTATTTGACAGAAATTGCCATAAGAGAAGCCATGTGTGACACGGAGCGTTGTCCTGATGGAGGATGATTTACAGCACACTTTAAAATACACCTTCTCTCAACCGTAGCTCACACCCGACTGATTGCACCAGTTGAAACCTGTCACACACTGTTACTAAGGTTTGACACGCCGCTTCCCATATTGAAGACCCTGCCTTTCCATTGGATGGCACTTGGCAGCAGCATCCACCGCATCTTCTGAGCACAATGGAAAGGCTGACACATGGAGCTGAGGAACACACCAAATGGGACCCATCAACTCATAGATTCTCCCCTCCCCTAGGACAGGGTAGAGGCGGTGTTACCCTTACCCCCATGTCCTGACTTCTCCTGGCAGGAGGCCCAAGATCCCACCTCCTCCAGAACTAACAGCTTACCCTTCACTTCTGCAGGCTCCATGGCTTCCACTCACCTGCCTCCTTCCACCATTCCTGCCCCTGGCCCTTTATGAAGTACACACAGCTCATGAGGAAGGAGAATGGTTACCATGGCACCAGAAAGGCAAACGGGCAACAAATCTGGTGCAAGACCCGAGTCCTTCCAGACCTGTGGACTGACCACACCAGCTCCTGGCTTCTCAGGTCACCCTGGGAAAACCCAGAGGGCAGCACATACAGGACGTCTGCTCCACCAGTGGGACTGGCGAAGGAAGCAGGCACACGAGTGCTAGATCTTTGCTCTGGTGGGCCGCTCGGACTGGTCCCAAAGCATGTCCACAGCCCAGGAGGAGGCTGGTGGCACCACGCCCAGCACAGTGCCCTTGAGCCCTGGAGCACAGGTGCACCGACTGGGGGTGCCTGTATCTGATCTCTCATCTCCTCCCTCTTGCGGTTACAGCACCCTCTTGGTCTCTTGGTGGTCAGGCCTCTCTTGTTCCTTGATTGTTTTACCCTCCACACTGGAGCTCCACTAAGTCCTGGCATGGCCTTTATCAAAACTGTGTACTAACTCCCCAGAAACCCAGCCACTGCCCTCTGACCACAGCCCTGAGTTCTCCACCCAGATTCCAGAAAGCACTCCACCAGTGACGTGACCCGATGACCCGTGACGGATACACTGACCGTCAGGAAGAAATGAAACGCATGGCTACACTTCCCACATCGCATGGCTGGTCCACTATCGTACCAGTTCAGAACTGCTTATGACTTGGCAACTCCTCCATAAGGAATGCAGCATTCCACAGGAACTGTGGCTCCCACCCATACTCGTCCTCTGAACCACAACATTTTTGTCCCTGGAGGAATATCTAGCCAACACAGAGCTCCATAGCATGGCACTCTCTAGCACACCAATGAGCAGTACTAAGAATGCATTTACAGGCCCCAGAAGCAATGGCCTGATAGGGGGCTCCCTGCATAAGTTCCCCTTCCACCACGCATCACCCACCCTGCAAAAACTACAGAAGCCTTCCTAGGTCACTCAAGTATCAGTCCTAACATGAACCAAACCCTTGCATCTACTCTATCTTCCACAGTTCCCTTCTGCCTTTAGCCTTCCGTTTCATAGCCCCAGCGGTTCGGCCGTGAAGCAATAAAAATTCCACTTCTCAAACTTTCATGTGCAGATAAATCACCGGAGGGTCTTGTTAAATGCAGATTTTGGTTCAGCAGCTATGGAGCGGGACCGAGAATGCTACATCTCTAAGGAGGTCTTCCCAGGTGGCTGATACTCCTGGCCCATGGATGCCCTTTGAATAACAAGGGCCCAGGAAGCCCCAGTTTCCTGCCAGCACCTCATCAGCTTCAAGTCCACAGTCATGAGAAAAGCAGAAACCAGAAAAGTGGTCAAGATAACTTGCCGCCCACAAAGATGGCCCCACAGGTGAACCCAGGGTCCACCTCAGCCTAGGGGAGAAGGGGCCCCTCTGGATTTGGCATTCTTCACATGTCTCCCCAGCCCCCAGAACTCTGCTCCCCCTGACAGAATGAGAAGTAGCCGGCTCCTTCAGGCTCCATCTGTCCTCTGGTCTCAAGTGAGAAGCTCCTGTTTCACCAATGGCCAGCCCCAGCCTGGTTGGTTCACCCTGGGCCCTTTATTGAAACTTGCACCTTCCCAAATCCATTGAGGATAACCTCCCCAAAACCTCCTTTAGAGATCGAGGTTTTGAGCGATTTGGTAAAAAGTAGGAGCTTGAAACTCGTGTTTGTGGGGAGCCTTCCTCGGTGATGCCAGACATAAGGGACCAAATGAACCTCCTCAATTATTTTTCTAAGTCAGGCATCCAACTCTCTTTGCATATGAGGACCCACAATTGGACTAGAAATAAGAATGAACAGCGGTTGATACAGACAGAAATAGAGATGGATATAGAAATGGAGATAGAGACAGATACAGAGATAAAGGTAAGGATGATGGAGATGGGGATGATAGAGATAATTGAGATGATAGAGGTGGGGATGATAGAGATGGGGATGATAGAGATAATTGAGATGATAGAGGTGGGGATGATGGAGATGGATGGGGATGGGGATGGAAGTAGAGGGAGAGACAGCGACACAGAGACCAAGATAGAGGTGGAGATTATACGGTACCAAAGTGACAGGCACCAGGAGCAACTCAGACTCACAGGTCAAGTATTTGATATTCACCCACATAAATGTAAACAATGACAATGTGCCTTATGCATTTATAGTAAACTGCTCAGAATGAGGCAGAATACCGTAGTTGTTAAGGGCTCCATCTCTGGAAGATAGGTCTGGATTCAAGTCGAGTCCCCAGGGCAGCCCTGGGCAGGGTCCCTGAGCTCTCTGAGTCTAGTGTCCTCACCTGGAACATTAACAGCAGCTGTAAAGCTCTCAGCTCAGGTGTGACGACGCAGAGTGGAGAATCAGTGAGTGTGCACTGCTGCTGAGACGGTTGAGCTCCTCACGCGTGACCGTGTGCTCTCTCACGGCAATACATAAGCGTTTCCTGATGACAGGACAAGCCTTTTCAGTGACACTGATGAACAAGGAATTAGAAACATGGCTTCTGACTTAAAGTAAATCATTTCAAAGAGGAGACTGCATTTCAACTCTGCAGTTTGAACAGACAAGGCAAACCGGGCCCTGGGGTGGGGTCTTCCGAGGAAATACGTTGCAGACCCCAGCCCACTTGGGCTTCAAGTCCTGAGTGTGAGAGGCAGTGAGGCTACTTGCATATTGAAAATTCACACGGTCATCAGCTTGGCCTTATGACCCAGCGCTGACCCTTTCTAGAGCTCCGGACAATAAGAACTCATTTTTTCCCTTTTATCCAAATTACCGAAACTTCGTCTAAGGAGGCAAATTAAGTTCTGAGTGATTTCTGACCACTTTCATGTGGTAATGGGATGGGAACCCAGGCCCACTTGGGTTCACGGAACTGCTCCATCTGCCTTCTGCTTTGGGGGATGAGAAACCCACCCAAGATGGGAGGGCAGCCTGAATGCTGCTTAAAAGCGTGACGGCTTCAGGTGATGGAGTGTAATGGAAGGAGAACATGAAAAGCAGTGGACAATTAGGATTATTAGAAGTATTACCATCCCACAGAGTGGGTCCTGAGTGGAAAAGGGTCACAAAATGTCAGACACAAAAACAGCCAAGCGACCTTAGATGATAACTGAATATTTGCCCCAAAAGTAACCTGACGGGAAGGACATTTTCCCAGGGGAGAGTGGGCACCACAGCCTGCTGACCCCCGACCCTATCTCCATCCATCAACCCGGTACAGGCTGGCTGCCAGGCCCTGGGCTGGGGGCTGTAAATTCAAACACGCTGAAGGCTAAACCCCATGCACGAGGAATATAGCCCAGTAAAAATCGCGTTAGGAGTGAAGAAACAGGTGGCTGTGAGGGGAGTCTGGTCTGTCTGGGCAACGTGGTCCATCCACCAAACAGGGGCAGGCTTTCTGTTAGGCTTCCGCCCCTTACCTCCATTCTATAACGGTGATATCTCAAGTAGGAAAGTGCTGACCAACCATCCCCCCAATAAAGAATTCCTATTTTTAACAAGTTTACAATCAGAAATTCTCTCTACACTGATGTGCGTGTGACAGCAGCTGACATGCACCGGGCACCCGTTCTGTGCCAGGCACAGCTCTAAGTGTCTCACATATGCTGACTCACTGGCCCTCCCGACACACCTGAGGTAGGAGCCACAAGTATCACAATCGCTGTTATACAGATGACGCAGCTGAGGCACAGACAGAGGAAGCAACTTGCCCAAAGTTACCTAACCGGCATGTGGCAGAGCCAAGGTCGGAATCCGGGCCATCGACTCTCAGGGGCCTTTTGCTAAACCTTTATGCTGAACAGCTGCAAGTGCACCCATGGGCACATACATACAGAGATATGCACACATACAAGCACACACCTCCACACACATAAACACACAGAGACACACAGACACAGACGCACACTCAGAGTTACTCAGATAGAGGCACAGGGAGGCAGGTTGGCCCTAGTGAAACTCAGAGAAAGGCTGTTTCAGCTGCCCTTTCCACCGATACTTTTGTGAGATAAGCCATGTTTTCAGGTATTTCAGGATTGTCCATTTACATGTGTAATGAGCATCTCAGACCTAACAGGGCCCAGAGTACCTGCGTCCCAGCCGCCGTCCACCCCTTAACCTGCGCCCTCCCCAGAGCAGCCGTGATCCCATCAGCTGCCACCCTGGAGTCATCCTCGGTTCTTCTCTTTCCCCCACACCCAATCCATCAGTAATTCTTGTCAGCTCTGCCTCCAGTCCTGATGCGGTGAACCCCAAACCCGACCATTTCTCTGGCCACTGCCAGCTTTGCCCAAGGTGCTGCCATCTCTGCAGCCAGTCTGTCAGTTTCCACTGCCGGTCTCTTCCAAAGCCATCTTGTCAAGGCCCTGGTCAGATCACAGCAGATCCCTTTCTAGAAACTTCAGGTGGCTTCCCATTGTAGCCAGGATAAAATCCACGTCTCAACTGTGGCCTGCAGCCGCCAGCCGACCTCACCGCCTCAGGCTCTTGGTGCTTTCCAGTTCCATGTCTAAAAACTCCCCAGATCTCCTAGCGCACGGCTAGAGGACACGTAGAGCTCACGCTCCAGAAGAAGACTCCTGGGTGAAAACCCCAGCTCCACCGTTTCACCTGCGTGACCTTGGGCAAGTTTCTTAACCTCTCTGTGTCTGTTTCTTCATCTAGAAAATGGTGAAGATAATCATACCATGTTTCCCCGAAAATAAGACCTAGCCAGACAATCAGCTCTAATACGTCTTTTGGAGCAAAAATTAATATAAGACACAGTATATTATATTATATTATATTATATTATATTAATTTATATTATATAAGACCCGGGCTTATTATAGTAAAATAAGACAGGGTCTTATAATAACTTTTGCTCCAAAAGATGCATTAGAGCTGATTGTCCGGTTAGGTCTTATTTTCCGGTAAACACGGTGATACCTCCCAGGGTTCTGTGAGGACTGAATGAGTAACCCATGTAAATCTCTTAGAGGACTACCTTTCTCAAGCAATGTTCATCATTATTATTAGTAGTAGTAGTAATAGTATTAAGAGCAAATCAATTGTGAGCTTGGACTCTAGAGAGCCAGTACCGTTCACTACTGGCTGTGCGGCCTTGGACAAGTTGCTTGACCTCTCTATGCCCAGTTTTCCCATCTGTTAAATGGAAGTAATAATTATACTATCCTCATAGGTATTTTGTGAGGAATGAATTAGTTAATACATCTAAAGCACTCAAAATAGGACTTGGCACCTAGCAAGCATTCAGAAATGCTCAGCATCGTTATCGTAATAGTCTCACCATCATTCTCTTCTTCTGGGTCTGTGTTCAACTCTCCCCTCACTGGCGAAGCCCTCCCGGCCCCCAGCCCGGTCACTGTCATATCACTGTCTTATTTCTCATCGTCCCGTTGATCACGACCTGACATGAACTTCTTCCCTGTGGGGTCACATGTTATTGACCATCTCTGTCCCCTCCAGCCTGCAAGCTTCACCAGTGTTTCCCCAGGGCCTGGCACAGAGCCTGGCACAGGGTAGGTCTCAATAAAAGCCAAATGAACAAACGTGACAGAAGTCAATTTTTCACAGGTGGGAAGCCTCTGTTTGCGTGAGCTCTTTTTGTTCCTCAGATTGTTATTCTAATGCCCAAGTTCATGGCTAGCCATCCCTGCACATCAAACCTTAATGGAAGGCCTCGGTAGTGCATTTATGAGGATATTTCGCTGTTCTCCGGTGGCTGCCATCACAGCAGCTCTCTCTAGGGACAATGAGCCATTCGGTGTCAATTCTTCCTTGAGGCATGAGCTCAGACACACCTTCTCATATTTACCTTCTCTCCTTACTCATTGACTTATTCCTTTATTCCTCATTTGATTCATTCATCAGCCTAATGCCAGCTCAGTGCCAACCGCGCACCGGCCTAATGCTGAGTACGGAAGTCACCAAGGCTGACACAGCCAGTACCAACTTGTAAGCATCGCAATAGTGTGCAGAAATGAGAAAACAACCTGCCCCTCCACCGTGTTCCCATGAAGCAAAACACAGGATGCCAATCAGGAAACAGACGGGTACGGCTGCAGTTTAGAGGAAAGGTGGGGCTGGGGCGGGGAGAGGAGACTGAGCAGGTGGGCGTGCGACGTGCGTGAGCCTGGCAGAGGAGTCTGGAAGTTGTCTTGCAAGCATGTGGGCACGGAAGGGCTTTAGCTCAGGGTCATTGTCAGCTTTGTGTTTTAGGAAGGTTCTCCTTGAGTCTCCCTGGTGGTCAGGTTAAGAATGGAAACAAAGGAACAATTTGGTCCCCACAAGAGCTGATGGAGAGGAGGGCTGGATTTTATAATACTAGACGATAGGATAGGAGAAAGAGGAGGAACGGACCAAGCTGTCCAGTCCGGGCGCGGGGCAGGACGTGCGTTACTTCTAACGCACTATCCCTGTGCCCCTTCACTCTTGCGGTAGGAACCCTCTTGCCAACACAATCACAACTGGTAGGATATTTGTTTCTTTGAAGAGCAGCAAAAATGTAAAGACTCTTGAGGAGCATTCAGCTTAGATGGCTATGGTAAGCAGAATCATGCCCCCCGCAATTTGGATATTCAAAAACACATCAAAAGAAAAATACTACATGCTCTAGTTCTTCACTGATAAGTTCAATTGTCAAAACTTTCGTGGTCTTTCCATGATGTGCTAAGCTTTCCCGAGAGCTTTTGCTCCTTGTTGCCTCCCCACATGATACATATCGACCAACAGGCACATGCACATCTTCGAGACAGCTCTTTACAAACGATAGATTTCAATTGTCCTGATTGTCAAATACTATAATAGCTTTTAGCCATTGTACCAAAAGCTTCAGCTATTTCAATTCATTTAATCCTCTAACAGAACCTATGGAGTAGGTGTTATGATTCCATTTCACAGATGAGGAAATTAAGGCTCAAAAGTAGGAAGGAACTTGCTCACGTTTAGCCAGCAAGTATCAGAGGCAGGACTTGAGCCCCAGTGTGTCCGACTCCAGAAACCATGATCTTAATAATAACAAAGGTCAGTTCCACATAAGGGCTCGGGTTTTGCTCTTGTTGTTTTATCTGAATGATTGTTCTGGTGAAGTTAATTTACAACGTGAGCTGAAATCTCAATCACTGCTTATAGGGTCACTTCACTGTGGAATTATGTGGCTACACTGTACCCGATGAATCATCAGTTGTTTGGGCTGTAAACACATTCTCATGCCAACCCTGGACCTGGCTTCTGCTCCTGCAAACTTTCAAAGCAATGACACTTCCCCTGAGGCTTGATGGGGGCCACGTTCAGAGTGACAGACAACCGAAGTGGGCCCACAGGTCATCCTGCTCGTCCCAGGCTCCTGTGGCGTCACCATTCCAGGTCAGAGAGTCAGGCAGAATAGAAGATAAGAAAGGGCACCCAAATCACTGGCTTCTCTGATGCCTGCATTGGCAGAGAAACTCTCCCACTGAAAGCAATTGAAAGCAATTATTGAAAGCAATTTAAATTCTAAATACACTGAATTTTGAAGAAAAAAAACTGCAATGAAACGACACTTTTATGAAAAATATATGAGGTTGCTTCCAGTAATTATAGATCAGTGCAGATCTGTTTCTTTCATTGGCCATTAATTTACATCAATTATTTATCAAGTCTTGTGATGTTGTGTGCTTAAAACCACTTAGGACTGGGTGCTTTAATGTGTTCTTTAAAGGGACTGATTATAGATTCCACTTCAAGAATTTTTTTTTTCTTTCCTATGATTGACATACAAAGAAAGAATAAACTGTTGGGATCAAAATCAACCAGATCCTTACAATGACGTTCTTTCCCCCACCCTCCACCCCTTAAAGTTACAGAGAAAAATTTTACTTCTTTTTTTTTTTTTTTTTTTTTTTTGCCATTAGCTTCCCTGATTTCAGAGATGATGCCAATCTTAAGAAGATCCTTGGTGGTTTGACACAATGGGCATTTTAGGAACTGTCCTAGCTCAAATACATTCCTGAGTAGATGACTCATTGGGTGTCCTGGACACACCCATGATTATATCAGACTTTTCCTGGTTTTTTTCATGACATCTGGTCAACCCCCTGGGCAACGCCAACGCAAACCTCACATCCAGGTGACGCCATTTAACATACAGCTGTCTTAGTCTCTTCTCTTTTTAATTTTTTGCTGTTTTCTATTATTAGAGCCCTAACCCCCCTAAAAAAGGTGCCCGCTCTATAGAGAACAGAAACTTCCTGAGTATCAGGGAAGAACTAGAGAAAAATGGTGAAGACGGCTCAAAGATAGAGGTAACGCACTGACAACAATTGCCTTTTATTTCAAGATGAGCTTAAGTGCATGGGCCCACTACTTGGGAAAGCTATTTGCCAGACGGGCCCAACCTACTGAATTCCTACCCACCTTACAAACTCTCTTCAGCCTCCCTGGTTGTAGGTGAACTCGAGCGAGCTGGCTGGCCAAGGCCTCTCTTCTCTCTTCACAACTGCCTGTGACCCTATACTGCCCTCAGTCCCCCATCATCTGATCGCTTTCTCTCCTCCACGCTTCGCATGTTGGCTTGCTCTCTCCCATGAGCATTGTCTCTCCCACCTCCTCTTTGTCCAGCTAACTCCTATGCTCATCTTGACGGTACACTTGAGCACTTCCTATTTCAAGAACCTTTCTCTGTTGGCACCAACCACTTCCCGCCCTTTGCTTCCCTGAGTCATACGTCACATGACCACAACTGCCACTTCATTTGTCAGATTCTCCCACTGTGCTGTGACTTCTAAGAGGATGGAGACAACGTCTTCTGCATCCTGGTATTCTCAGGGCAGTCAGTTAGCATGCTTGGCGTAGGCGTAATTAACGAACCTCACCAAAAACTGGCAAACCAGCCAACCCTGGGAGTGCCTACGGGGAAGCTTTGCCTTGCTGACAGGCTTAGAAATGCTGGACCCTTGTGTTTCCTCAGTCCCTCCTCACTGATTCCAAATCTCAGATTCGAATTCTTTTCTTCCTAATGATTCACACATTAGATTCCTTCCCCAAACATTCTGATAATTGTAGTTTCATTTCAAATTTAGGTAGTTGGTAAAAATAACCTAGTAAAAGAAGAGTAGATTTGAAGATCCTATTTATAAAAAAGGATGGAGAACCCAGAGTTTGTCAAATCACATATTCCATTCAGTAAAAGAGTAAGGTTGCAAATGGGAAATACTGTCACCAGAGATAATAATTTGTCATATTTAAATCGTTATAGTTCCTTATCAGTTATAAATTACTTTTGATTATATCATGACCTTTTATTTACCCATATTCCAGTTAAGTGCAAGACTAGATCAAATTAAAACCAGGCATCTAGCATTTCAGTATCACATGTAGGCCTACACAGATCTTATTTAAGAGGGTCAGCTTTAAAGCCAGGCTGCCTGCTTTCCAATCACAGATGAGCTGTGTGACCCTAGGCAAGTTCCTGAACCTCTCTGTGTCTCATTTCCCTCACTGATAAAATGAAATTGATAACTCAAGCTTCCTTCCAGTGTGGTTGTGAGATACAATAACATAATGTGGTTTTAAATCTGGGCTGCATATTAGAGTCACTGGAGGGAGAAAGAGGAATCCTTTAGAAAACACTAATGCCCAGGCTTCTGGTCAAGATGACAGAGTAGGTAAACACTGTGCTGGCCTCCTCCCATGACCACCTCAAAGTTATAACTAAACTATAAAACAACTGTCATTGAGAATCACCTGAAGCTCAGCTGAACAGAAGTCCTATAACTAAGGATGTACAGAACAAGCCAAGTGGACAATGGTAGGTAGGGTGGAGATGCAGAACAGGCTGGTCCCACACTCACGTGTAGCAATTAAAAATTGGGAGGGATATCTCAGCTGCAAAGGTCCCCCCTGAGGAATAAGGTCCCAGCCCCACACCAGGTTCCCCAGCCCAGGGTTTCAGTGCGAGGGAGAGAAGTTCCCATAACTTCTGGCTTTGAAAACCAGTGGAGATTGTGGCTGGGTGAGACAGAGGACAGCTGGAGTCCCAGGCACTTCTCTTAAAGAGCCCGCTCACAGACTTACTCTCTGATGGGCTCTTTGCTGAACTCCAGTGCTGGGGCAGCAGCTGAAAAGGTGCCAGGGACATTCAGGGAAGAACTGAATTGTCTGGCGTCAGAGTGAGGGCTGGCAGGGCAGCTTTCTCCCAGACAGAAGTTCTGACAGAAGCCACTGTTCCTTTGTTGAGCCCTCCCCCTACCCAGCATGTATGTGCAGGTGAAGGCAGGCACCATACCTGAATCTCCATCAACCTGGTTAACACCATCCTCTGAGAGATTCCCCGAGACTCTGCCCCACCCAACATGTGGGCCCACCCAAGCCGCTTCCAGTGGCTTTTCCATACAAATGACCTGTCTTTGCTCATGCAGCAGACTTTCCTAAAATCTCTCAAAGGTTCACAAACCCCAAACAAGAAGCATCTGGCCTCAGTGTGCCCCACACCTCTTGCTAAGCAGCCTCAAGTCCAGCACTAGCAGCAACTGGCCTCAATTTGCAATTTAGCCTCCCCCCAGGCACCTCCAAGTCCAGCACAAGTGGCAACTACCTGCAGATCACCAAGTGGCCCTAGGGAGACACAAGCAGTGGCTGATCTTGGCCTGCACCAGAGCCCCTCCACCACCACCAAGAGGCCCCAGAACTAACACCCCCAGTAGCCAGCTTCAGACTACACCAGAGCACCCTCTAAGCACCTCCACAAATGATACACCAAAAGGGAAGACTCAGCAGGCACCAGAGCCCACTAAAGTGAACACTGCTCTGTAGGGTCAGCCCTTACACCACAGCTCCTCCACTGTAGTCACACCCAGTCCTCACAACCAATCAGCCTGAGGGTTAATCCCTCCCAACAGCAACCAAGGCTCAACTACAAGAAGAGGGCACACACAACCCACACAAGGGACACACCTGGAGCACCCAGCTCAGATGACCAGGGAAACTGCACCACTGGGCCCCACAGAACACTTATTACATAAGGCCACTCTACTAAAACCATGAGATATAGCAACCCTACCTAATACATAGAAACAAACACAGGAAGGCAGCCAAAATGAGGGGACAAAGAAACATGTCCCAAATGAAAGAGCAGAACAAAAAAAAAAACTAAATAAAATGGAATTAAGCAATCTACCAGACACAGAGTTCAAAACACTAATTATAAGGATGCTCAGTGATCTCAGTGAGAACTTCAACAAAAACACAGGAAACATAAAAATGGAGATAGAAAATATAAAAAAGAACCAGTCAGAAATGAAGAATACAATAACTGAAGTGAAGAATACATTACAGGAATACAATACAATAACTGAAGTGAAGAATACATACATTAATCTACTGTTTTTCCTAACAGTAGATTAGGAAAAACAGAGGATCGAATCAGTGATTTGGAAGACAAGGTAGCAGAAAACATCCAATCAGAACAGGAAAAAAAATGAGGAGAGTTTAAGGAGCTTCTTGGACAACACCAAGTGTACTAATAATTGCCTCATAGCAGTACCAGAAGGAGAAGAGACAGAGCAAGGAATTGAAAACCTATTTGAAGAAATAATGATGGCAAACTTCCCTAACCTGGCAAAGGAAATAGACATACAAGCCCAGGAAGCATAGAGAGTCCCAAGCAAGATGAACCCAAAGAGGCCCACATCAAGACACATCATCATTAAAATGCCAAAGATTAAAGACAAAGAGAGAATCTTAAAAGCAGCAAGAGGAAAGCAGTTAGTTACCTATAAGGGAGCTCCCATAAGTCTGTTGGCTGATTTCTCAATAGAAACTTTGCAGGCCAGAAGGGATTGGCAAGAAACATTGAAAGCGATGAAAAGCAAGGACCCACAACCAAGATTACTCTAACCAGCAAAGCTGTCATTTAGAATCGAAGGACAAATAAAGAGCTTTAGAGACAAGAAAAAGCTAAAGGAGTTCATCACCACCAAACCAGTATATCTTCTTTAAGAATAAGAAAAAAAAAAAGATCAAAAATATGAAAAATAAAATGGCAATAACTACATATCTATCAATAGTTACTTCCGATGTAAATGGAGTAAATGTTCCAATCAAAAGGTAAAGGGTGGCAGAATGGACAAGAAAACAAGACCCACAGATATGTTGCCTACACGAGATTCACTTCAGATCGAAAGACACACACAGACTGAAAGTAAAGGGATGGAAAAAAGATATTTCATGAAAATGGAAACAAACAAACAAACAAACAAACACAAAACTGGAGTAGCAATACTTATACCAAAGCAAATGACTTTAAAACAAAGGCTATAACAAGAGACAGAGAAGGACCCAGTAATCCCTCTTCTGGGTACTTATCCAAAGAAACCCAAAACACTAATTTGAAAAGATATCTGCATCCATATGTTCATTGCAGCATTATTTACAATAGCCAAGGTACAGAAACAGCCTAAGTTTCCATCAATAGATAAAGAAGTGGTATGCACTGGGGGTGCCAAAAAAGAAAAATGTATACAAGTGGACACTTTGGTCACCGTTGCTCAAGCAGTAGTTCGCTGTAATCAGAAGTGTCTGGACACTGATGGCAACCACTTTGAGCACCTCTTCTAATTGCAGAAGTCAAACATGACTTGTATTCATCTTTCATTATCAGTATATATTGAGTATTACAATTTTCATAGTTTTTTCCTTTCTTAAAATGTGTACACATTTTTTTTGGCACCCTTTGTATATACAATGGAACATTAGTCAGCCTTAAAAAGGAATGAAATCTTGCCATCTGCAACAACATGGATGGACCTAGAGGATATTATGTTGAGTAAAATTAGTCTGACAGAGAAAGATAAATACTATATAATTTTACTTATAGGTATGTGGAATGTAAAAAGCAAAATGAATGAACAAATAAAACAGAAACACACTCATAGACACAGAGAGCATTTTGATGGTTGCCAGATGGAAGGGGGTTTAGGAAGATGGGTGAAAGCATGGAAGACATTGAGAGGTACAAATTGGCAGTTACAAAATAGTCATGGGAACGTAAAGCACTGCATAGGGAATATAGTCAATAATATTGTAATAACTATGTATGGAGTCAGATGGGTACTAGATTTTTTGGCGTCATTACTTTGTAAGTTATATAAATGTCGAGTCACTATGTTATATACCTGAAACTAATATAATATTCTATGTCAACTGTAATTAAAAAAATATTTCAAATTTAAAAAAAAATACTAAGGCCCAAACCACCCCAGACCATTGATAGCAATATATCTAGGGTGAAGCCTGGCCATCCAGACGTTACTATTTTAAATGTTCTCCAGGTGATTCCAATGTGCAGGCAGCATTGAGACCCACCGTGTTAACTGGTGGAAACCACTTAGCACAGTGCCAGGCACACATACGTAATGTTCCATGGACGCGTGTACAGTACCAGCTGATTCACCTACAGCCTCATGATAGGATGGGCCTTCAGGATGACCTTCGACTTCCACTTGAATTGCTGAGTTCCCTTTTATTTTAGCTATTCTTGTGGGAAAGCTCTTTAAAATAGGCCACCTGTCTTCCTACATTCTTTATCTCTTAATAATTAAAAATTCTTTTTAATTTACACAAGGAATTAGTAATTAGGCTAGAGAAGTACAGAACCACATTGAAGTCTCCAATAATCCCTCAATGGGGAAACGGCACACACACACACATTATGCAAAGCTTCCCAATTGACTTTTCCAAGCAAGAAATGATACCACAGAGAAAGATCCAAGATGGTGGAGTAGCTAAACACTGTGCCTGCTTCCTTCCATGAACACATTAAAATTACAACTAAATTATAGAACAATCAACCTAGAGAACCATTTGAGGTCTGGCTGAACAGAAGTTTTATAACTAATGATATAAAGAAAAAGCCACATTGAGACTTGTAGGAGAGAGGGAGATGCAAAACAAGCTGGCCCCAAATATCCGTGTAGTGGTTGAGAACCAGGAGGAATATCTCAGGCAAGGAGGTTCCCCCCAGAGGAGCGAGAGACCCCAGCCACACACCGGCCTCCCAAACCCAGAGCACTGGTTCTGGGAAGAGGAACCCCCACAACATCTGGCTGTGAAGAACAGTGGGGATTCCGACCATCTGAGTGGGATGGAAGGCTGCGGGAAACCCAGATGTTCTCTTCAATGGTCCACGAATAGACTCTCTCACCCCCAGGCACTCACCTTGGGCTCCGGCGGAGAGATGGTGATTCAGGAGGCATTGGAGGCATAGAGGGGTCAGACTGAGATGTGCGGCTTTGGGGCAGGGCTGAAGGACAGTCACCCTTCTCTCTGTGGGAGGTCCTTCTTCTGTGCTGCCAGCAGGCAGGCACCATCTTTCCTATGTTGAGCCCGACCCCTATGCTTTCAGCCAAATCTGAATCTGATTGGCCTGGTGAGCTCTTTAGCTCCACCCTGCTGACTCACTGGGAACCTGCCCTACTCAATTCCCCCACCGTGGAAGGCACTTCTTCAGCAGTCCCACCCGCATTGCACTCTTACTTGGAAAACTATTGGAGTCCCCAGGCCCCAGGGGGGCAGTGACTGGCCTCAGTGTGCTCTGAGACTTTTGCTGAGTAGCTCCAGGCTCAGCACTGGCACCAAACCAGAGTCTACATTAACCTGGTGACCATAGGTCTTCCTACTCTAGTGACTCCCTGAGACCCTGCCTCACCCAGCTTGCATACCCCACAAGGCATTACCAGTGGCTGAACCTTAAGGGAACCTTAAGGTGGCAGCAGGCCTGGGGTGTTCTGACTTTTTGCAGAGCTATCCCAGCCCTGGTACTGGTGGTAGTCATCCTTGGTTTGCAATATGTCCTCTTCTACGTGCCTCCAATGGCCAAGATGAGGAGGCAGCGTGGGTGTCACTGATGGAAGAATAGATAAAGAGGAGGTGGAATACAATGGAATGTTGCTCGGCCATGGAAGAGAATGGGTTCTTGCCGTCTGCAGCGGCATGGATGGACACGGAAGGTATTGTGTTGAGTGGAGTATGTCAGAGAGAGAAAGACAGATGCAATGTGGTTTGTCTTATATATAGAATCTAAAGAACAAAATAAACAAAAAAGAACAGAAACAAACTCATAGATACAGAAAACATTTTGATAGTCGCTAGATGGGAGGGAGGTTGGGGGTGTGGGTGAAAAAGGGGAAGGGATTAAGAAGTACAAATTGGTTGTTACAAAGTAGTCATGGGGATGTAGGGTATAACATGGAATATAGTCAATAATATTGTAATAAGTATGTATGGTGTCAGATGGGTACTAGATTTGTTGGGGTGATAGATGCGAGGGGGTTGGGGGCAGAGTGAAAAAGGTGAAGGGATTAAGAAGTACAAATTGGTAATTACAAAATAGTCATGCAGATGTAAAGCATAGGGAATATAGTCAATGATATGGTAATAACTATGTATAGTGCCAGGTGGGCACTAGACTAATCAGGGGGATCCCTTCTTAAATTATATAAATGTCTAACCACTATGCTGTAGTCCTAAAATTAATGGAAACCAATATTGAATGTCAATTGTAATTGAAAATTTTTAAAAGGGGAGGAAAGGTTAAAGGGAATAAGACGTATAAAGCAAATAAGTCATGGGGGTGTAATGTACAGCACAGGGAATACAGTCAATAATATTGCGAGAGCGTAGGATGGTGTCAGAGGGTTGCTGCACTCTTCATGGTGATCACTTCTTTAGGTCTATAAATGTTGAATAACTGTGGTGTACCCTTGAAACTAATATAATATTGTACGTTAGCTATATTTTTAATAAAAATCTTTTAAAAGAGAGATGCTAAGACAACAAAAACCCGAATGTAATGGGACAAAAAAAGAAAATTGTGGATCAGGCTTACTTACGATGATCAGTGATTGGTGAAAAGAAAACCTGCATCAGAAGAAGGAACAAAGCTTTTTGACCGAAGAGGGCATATTCTGGGACCATTTAGCATTGGGAAATGAATGAAGATAATTCATAAAACTGTATGGGCAAAGCTAAAAAAACCACACTCATATTAGATAGATGCCAAAATGGCAGTTGATATCATTAAAGATCAAAATGCTCAGTAAAACAAAGTGGGGGGTGGGGAGCTGAGGAAATTTCTTAATAGAATAAAACTAATTATCTGGTGCCAAAAGCAAGTGCCATCCATGCTCACTGATGTCAGATTTGAGGGGCTGCTGTGCTGTGCCACCCCAACACTCACAGAACAAAACTCCTCAGGGCTGCATTATGACTTTCTGAGCCCTGAGTCCTCGGTAATGGTGTCTTCATGGGCCTCTTTCTCCACTGTACCTACAGACGGTGCCAAAAACATGTACACACATTTTAAGAAAGGAAAAAACGATATTCAATTACACTGATGGTCACCACTTTGAGCACCTCTTGTAATTGCGGAAGTCAAACATGACTTGTATTCATCTTTTGTTATCAGTGTATATTGAGTATTACAATTTTAATACAGTCTTTTCCTTTCTTAAAATGTGTACACATTTTTTTGGTACCCTCTGTATGTATGTGTGTGTGTGTGTGTGTGTGTGTGTGTGTGTGTGTGTGTGTATATATATATATATATGTAAAAATTATATTTTTCTGACTTTGTTGGTATAAAGACTAAGATAATCCAGGCTGGGCTATTTCCATTTTCCCTCCAATTTTAAAATAAATTAAAACATTATCATGACCCTTAATAGTATGGTTACCCTGACAGTTCCTCCTATGCCAATAGAGAAGCTGACCCGGAGCTGCCGGGCAAGCAGATGACTCCAGCTGCAGGCCTTTCCAGGATCTCCTCGGCTGTGGGGAGCTGTCTGACCCAAGGGCATGCCCCTTCCTGGGGTGGTCCAGATCCAATGACTAACCAATGTAAGTGTCCAAAGTCCTGGCCATCTTGGTTCAATGGGGGACAATCTGTAGAACCATCTAGCACAGAGCTCCCATGGCAATTGGGTGTGCATCACAGCCAAATTCTCCCTTTGCCCACCCCGTTTTCTTCCCCTCGCTTCCACAGGGCTTGGTCCCAAGTGCGCCCCAGATAAATGTCCTGCGTTAAACTCCATCTCACAGTCCTCTCCCTGGGAAACCAACCTGAGGCAGCAGCACCTTACAGAGGAAACCACCCAGTGCGTGTCCATGTACACGCAGCCCCAAAACAGGCCAAAATAACCTTATTGTTTAGGGATGCAGTCACATGTGCAAAACTAGAGAGTGAGGATGTTATTAGCACAAAGTCAGGAAGGGGGCCACCCAAGTGGGCAGGGGCACACAGGGAGTTTCTGGGGTGCTGACAATGTCTCATTTCTTGATCTTTGTGGGGTTACCAGGGTGTTTGCTCATGAGTGTTTTTTCAACTGTACATGAGTGATATATCTACAGTACATGAGTGATATATCTGTGCTCTGTGATGATAAATCCCACATTAAAAAGGGAAAAGATTTAACAAAAAAGCACACTTATTGTCATCACTATTGTCACTATCATTAGTTCAGTGGCAGCACTGTCCAGTGTTCTGTCCCCTCCAAGAAGCAGGGAGAAGGAAAAGCTTTCCCTCTAATCATAACGTACCATGCTGGCTGTGTGACGATACGCCCCCAACCATCCTCACCCATGTTTCCCAAAGAATGGAACTATAGATAAGGTCAATGTGGGAAGTGGCAGTGGGAGCTCTTTCGGGTGGTCTGATGAAGTTAGGGCCCCCTTTGACCTGCAACAGATCTGCTTCCACGAACGATAAAATCAGGTCCCTTATGACTTGCGCTTCCCAGTAATGGGATTTATGAGTCCAGCTTCCAGGATGGTAGTGTCACATCCAATGACCCTCTCTGTGGCACTAATAGACATCCTCCCCTTCCTGAGACTTGTCCTCGATTAAAGAATAAGTGGACATCAAGATGGGTGTATAATCCCCACCGTAAATGGGACTGGAGCTGAACTTAATCTCTCCACAGACGAGCTGCTTGAGGGAATGGAACCCAGGGCACCACCACGGCTTAGAAATGTCCTTCCCATAATGCTCAGAGCTATCAGAAAGGTTAGCAAAAGCCTGACACTCGGGTAAGGAGGAAAGCCACACGCTGAAAGGCAACGTTCCCTGCTCGCGGCCATTCAAGGTTGCGGCAAAGAAGTATGATATTGTCAGACCTCTCAGGGCAAAATGGTCCATTAGGCTCCATCCACAACACGGTAGGTGTCCTGTAAAAGCCAAGAAAGAAAGCACAAAGCAGACACCTGGAAAATGCAAAAGTGTTATTCTTCAAAAGGGAGAAGAAGGAAAGTAATTTAGCTGAAGTCCCTGTTGCAGAGCCATTTAGAAATCTCTGCCCTCATACTTGCACTAACACTTGGTTTCCATTTGGCTTTTTAAAACTATATAAAGCTAGATCCAAAAGTTATTCTCTGAAATAAGTGGTAGTTTTTTTCCAGGCCTCAGAAACCAGGAGATTTAGGATGTTAATTGGAAAAGGGCGCCTCCACCCAGCTCTCTTTCCTGACCATGTACCTTGGATTGACATACTCCTGCCACTGCCACTCGCGACATTGTGATGTGACTTATAAGTAGCCCATCTCTTCTGCCTGCTCTCCAGCCCCCCACCTTGTATTTTATGCTGAGCACTGTACCATGTGCTCTTACCTAGCTTGCTTTATTCAACCTCCATAACTCTATGAAGTACATACTATTCCCATTTTATAGATGACATAACTGAGGCTCAGATCAATTGCCCAAGGTGGCCTTGGTTACAAAATTGGGACTTCAACACAGGTCGTCTCCCTCCTTTGCTGAGATGATCAACAGATACAATATATGTAAACTGTTTAGCACAGTCTCTGCTCAAGGAATATTATCAGATATTACTAATTTTATTACCCACTACAGGAAATAGACTGTCCCAGATTTCATCTCCCCATCCCCTTATATTTTCTAACACAGTCAGTCAATCAGGACCATCCGTGAGGCCCACTGATACACTGAGCAGAGCACATAAGGGGCAAAGCACCAAAAACAGGACAGTATACAGAAAAAGGGAAAAGCAGTGGCCATTAAGCCTATACAAATATGCTCAACATAATAAGGAAAATTAACATGAGCTAAGAGTTTACCTATCAGACTAGCAAAGATCAAAGATTCTGATAACCATCGCAGTGAGGAAGACATTGCTTGTAGGACTATAAATTGTCAGACCCGCCACGGTGGGCATTTTCACAATGTCTATCAAATATTATATGGACGTACTCTTTAGCCCTAACATTCTCTATGAATGAATTCTGCTCACGAACACAGCTCAATATGTGTGTGCCTGTACAAGAAAATGCAGGGCTCTGTTTTCTCAGGAGTCGCAGACCAAAGATGAGAACCATCTACTCTTCAGTAGGGAGCCAGTCAAATAAAGGACGACACATGCATGCAATGGCATTCTCAGCAACTATTTAAAAATTACTATAACAAATGCTTAAGTCCCATTCACCGGGCAGTCAGTACTACGGACTTCTAAAATATCATTGCGTTTAATCTTCATCACAACCCTATGAGGAAGGCACCATTCTTATCCACAGATGAGAAAACAGAGGCACAAAAAAAGGTAAATGCCTTCCCAAGGTCAAACAACTCAGAAGGGGCAGCGGCAGGCTCCGAACCCAGGCAGCCTGGACCAAAGTCCCATTTGCGCGTGCTATACTATGCAGCTGGCTCCAAGGACAATTCTAGGTCTAAACATCTTCATCATGAACTAGGAAAGAAAGAAAATAACAAAACAGGCAATCACATCATGAACTCACGTAACAAACATGTAAAACAAAGAGAATGCATTAAATGCAAAATGTAAAAGTGAAAACATAAATTAGAAGAGATTAAATTTGTATGCCTAATAAATAAATCTAAGAGGTGGTGCTTTGAAAAAACAAGAAGAAAATATAAACCACTACATAACGTAACTGAGAGAAATAAAGGGAGAAAGCACAAAATTTGAAACCTGACAAATACAGAGCTGGCACCAGTTGTCCTTTCTGGAAGGAGCACAGACATGAAACCTCAAGCAAAAAAATCAACCCTTTGACAACCCTAAGAGAAATCAGAACTTAAGGAGATACTGCCTGGGACATCACTAGCTGCAAAACCCACGCTTCCAGGCTTCATGTGAGTGAAAATGAATGAATAAATAAATAAATCCTATTGGCTTACAGTGCTATCAGTTGGGTTTTTGGTTCTTGCAGCTGAAAACATTCCTAACGAATAAACCATTTAGCAGCATCCTATATCACTCTCACTACCTCCATCCCACCCTCCACAGGTCTCTCCCTGAAGTCAGAAATGTGGTCCACATAGATAAATTCAAAGAACTCTTCTTATCCGACCTGACTTCTCAATAGCATTTAACACGTGGGCCATTCTCTCCTCAACAACTGCCTGACAGATTTTCTGTATAATTTAAATATTTTGCCCATTTTTTAAAAATTGCAAGCAATTGAAAAGAAACAAGCTGAAAAGCACAACTGCAACAACATGACATAGATGTATTTTAATATAAATACTAAGACTACACTAAACATTAAGGACTAATAAAAATGTGAAAAATACTCAGCCCAACTAGTTTTCACAAAATGAAAATTATACTCACAAAGAGATGCCTTTTTTGCATTTGGTAAAAATTCTTTTTTTAATGACCATGTTCCATGTTGATAAAAGAAGAAACTGAGACACACATACGAATGGGAATGCAAGTTGGATCAAACTTTCTGGGAAGCTATTTAGCATTATATATAAAAAGCTTTAAAATGTTCATACATTTTGCAGTTCTTGTTCTAGTAATGTATCCTAAGGAAATTGCCTGAAATTCAGATAAATTTTATGTACAAATATGTTAAAGCAGACACAATTCTATTTTAATTGTAAAAATAGAATATAATCTAAAGATCCAACACTGGAGAAGGTAATCGTGGAATAGACATGCAAGAATGTTATGAAGCAATTAAAAATTAAACCTTTCCTAAAAAAACAGAAAGTTCTGGGGAGAAGCAGCAAAACGTGTCTCCTTCAGAGCAAGAACAAGAATGCATTTCACCGAAGGACAGGTAGGAAAGACAATCTACTCTTTGGGGAGGGGCAGGATACCATCTTGAGCCCAAAATTCTAGACCAATACCAGGCAAAGATGTCCAGACACAGATACAAGGCAAAATTTAGCTTCCATGGGGGTGGGAATAAGTAGTTAAAACTGAAAAAAGAAAAAACACAACAGCTGCAGCCCCCACACCAAGACCCTGGTACACATCAGCTGTGTACAGGTCATAGAAATAAGGGAAATTTATTTTTATGAAATGCCTGAGCAAGCCTTTTTTTCTATTGTTTTTCTTATTCATTTGAAGAAATTCTTTATATAGTCTAGATAGTAATCCTTTATTACCGGGTAGGGTTTTCTGTCTTGCAAATGCCTTCTCTAAGTCTGTAGTTTAACATTTATTTTATTTATGCATATATGAGTGTGTATACATTATATATATATAATATTATACATATGTGTATATATATATCTATACACACAGAGAGAGAGAAAGAGAGAGAGAGAGAGAAAGAGAGAGAGAGAGAGAGAGAGAGAGAGAGAGAGAGTAAATGTATACACATTTTAAGATAACAGCTCTTAAAATGTGTATACATTTTTTTGGCACCCCGTGTGCGTGAGTGTGTGTGTGTGTTAGGAGTTTCAGAAGGTGAAGTAAGAAGAGGGCAGAATAAGATGTCTGAGCATTTTCTAAAAGTAATATAAGTCATCAAACCAGAGACCTAAGAACAGAGAACAACAAACAGGAAAATATATCACACACCTCTAGACACATCACAGTCAAACTGCTAAAAAACAAAGACAAAATCTTGATGGCATACCAAAAAAGGCACATAACATACAAAGGAACAAAAATAAGAATTGTGGTAGATACCGGTAGCTCATCAGAAATTATATAATACAGAAGACAATGGAGTGACATTTGAAGTATACTCTTGTAAGGTTCTTACACAATGTTTGAAGTTATATAATATCATTTGAAGATCGGTTTGCGATAAATTAAAAATGCGTATTGTAGGGGCAGCCAGATGGCTCAGTTGGTTAGAGTGCGAGCTCTCAACAATAGAGTAGCCCGTTCAATTCCCGCATGGGATGGTGGGCTGCACCCCCTGCAACTAATATTGAAAACGGCAACTGGACTTGGAGCTGAGCTGCGCCCTCCACAATTAGATTGAAGGACAACGACTTGGAGCTGATGGGCCCTGGAGAAACACACTTTCCCCCAATATTCCCCCACTAAAACTTATTTTTTAAAAATGTGTATTGTAAACCCTAGGACAACCATTTAAAAAGAAAATGTTAAGCCAACAGTGGAGAGAGATGCAATTATAGAAGACAATTTCTCTAAAAGTATGCTGAAATAGAGAAAAAGAGAATGAATAACACATAGGACAATAGAAAACAACTAGAAAGAAGATAGATTGCATCCCAACCATATCAATAATTATGTTAAATGCAAGTGGTCTAAACTCACCAAATAAAAAGCAGAAATCTCAAATTAGATTTTTCATTTTAATTTTAAGCAATACTCAGCTACATGCTGTCCACAAGAAATCCACTTTAAACATAAAGACATCAATAAGGTTTTTAAAAGGAATAGAAAAGGACATACCATTTAAACACTAATCAGAACTAAGATGGAATGGTTATATTCATAACAGACAAATTAGACGTCAGAACAAGAATATTCCAGAGACAAAGAAAGACATTATAAAATGAAAAAGTGATCCATTCACTAAGAAGACATAAAAACCCTATGAGGATAACAGCAGAGTTTTATACAGGAAGCAAAAATTTGTAGCATTGAATGAAGAAATAAACAAATCCACAATTTAGTTGGAAAATTCAAAACTCTTTCCTCAGTAATTGATAGAATTCTTTTGAAAATCGATAAAGATGTGAAAGGCCTGAACAACACAACCAAACAACTTGACTTCATTGACACACGACAGCAGAATACACCTTCTTTTCAAATGCACAACCACCAAGACTGACCATATTTTGGACCATAAAAACTCCTCAACAAATATAAAAGAGATGTATTGTAAGGAACTGGCTCACATCATTATGGAGGCCAAGAAGTCCACGGTCAGCCCACTGCAAGCTGGAGACCCAGGGAAGCTGGTGGTGTAGTTCCAGTCTGAGTCTGATGACCTGAGAACTAGGAGGGCTGATCGTTTAAGTCCCAGTCCAAGAGCAGGAAAAGTCCAAACTCACTCAGTCAGGCAGAGACAGCAAATTCTCCCTCCATCTTTTTGTTCTAGTCAGGCCCTCAACGCATCGCATATAATGATGCCCACCCACCTTGGGGAGGGTAACCTTTTTTACTCAGTCTACCAATTCAAATGCTAATCTCTCTTCAAGGTAGAAGGGTTAGGTATTGAAATGGGAGTTGTTCTATTTTTCCTGTCAAATACATTCAAAATTATAGAATGAAGAAAATTCATTAAAAGTTGTAAAATATATATCCCATTCAGCAACAGAAAAAAATCTGGGATATAAGCAAGACACTTAAAATAAGAAAACAAGTGAGAATTCCTTAAAAAAAATTTTTTTAATTCTGTACATTTTATAATAATGTTAAGAAATAATTGTGACAAATGACAGAGACACAGAAATTATTCTTATTTCTTGCAATAAGAACATTAGAAGCAATAGTGATAGTAGTTGAACATTAAAAGGTAAAGATAGTTGAGAGAAGATGTAACACTATTACTGTAAAAGCTAATTTTAAGTAAGCACTGGATGCACCAAAACTTTTCCAAAAACACAACAGTTGCCCTCTGTACTTTTTAAACTAACTCCAATAAGCCATGGGCGGTAAGAAGGAACTACAATGGGTGAGGAAAGAAGAAAAGAATGGGCAATCCCAGGACATTTCCAAAGCAGGTAAATTTTTTTGAAAAGTATTTAGCAAATTACCAATTAACCTGGTGCCTTCTGTTGTAAAGTTATTCACACATAATAATGGAAGAGCTGATCTTTGCTCCAGAGAAAGAGGTCCTGAGAGTTTTCAGATCCATAAATAATGGGACTGATTAAAAATAGGTCATCCAAATCTATCTAATTGCCTTCTATTTTTAATGTAAATTCTTTTCATTGATTTTTAAAATGGATAGCCCATTAAAACACATTAATCATGACCCTAAAAGTGTATCTGTAGTGCAAAAAGCCTAAGGTGAAAAATAAAAAGCAATTTCCCACCACATGAAACTGGTGGCAAGAACATCACCAAAGAAAGCTGGAGCCCTACTTTTCCCAGGAAAAAACACATTTCTGGGTAAAAGCTGGGAGGTGAGGTATCATTATGATAAAACGTTGTTCAACTGTATGACAGCGGTTTTAGAATGTCTGGAACCATGTGTGTCCTATTTAGGTAAATGGTCTCTAATCTTGTAGAGGCAAGGTAAAATACACGATCGGCTCTGCTGTGTTACATATCACATGAGAAATGCACACTACTCACAATCACGGTATACAATTCATTCTAGAAAATGCAGCTAAGGAAAACTACGGGAATACTAAAAGTAATCCGTCATCCAGCGATAACACCAGAAACATTTTGATAACTACATACTCAGATTGTTAAAACATACAAGGCATATTTTTTAAAGGCAGGTATATAATACATGTTTGTAACCTCCATTTATTCTAAGAAAAAAATCATATACATTTTTGATGCCAATAAATATAATTCTTCAAAACTGTAGTTAATGGAACACAGATATGTATCACCATTTACTCAACCTTCTTTCTAGGATTGGACTTTATAAACAGTGCTTCACTAAAGATCTTACAGCTAAATCCTTGCCAACATTCTTAATTACTTAATTACTTAGGCTAGATCTCAAAAAGTAGACTCAGTAAATCAAAGAATAAACACGTTTTGTGAGCTTGGACTGACACCTTTTGGAAAGTCAATTGTTTTTCAGCTATTTCACAGTCCCCTTGTTTCCCCATCAGCCCTAGCATGACAGAAGAAAGTGAACCCTTTTCTTGGCGGTCTAAGGGATGGGGCTTGATACTTGCGACTGACGATCTCAGACTCACGTTTTCACTGTCGCGTAGCAAGAAGTTTTTGTAAACGCTGGGAACGGCCCAAAGCGGTGCTTTTCCAACCAGAGAGAGGTGATGACATTTCCACACCTTGCCAACATAAAATTATGTACATGGCAATTCTATGCAGAATAAATCCTCGTTTGTTATATAAAGTTGTATAAAATTCAAGCACATTTTATGAGAGCAGACATAAAATAATTCCTGCGAGAAAGATTTCCTATGTGTAATACATAATTTGAAGCAGCACTTTGAGGGGTGAAAATTCTGGCCATGCCAGCAGAGGGCACTGTGCAGGCTCAGCCCGAAATGGAGATCCTGCAGCCTGGCTGACCACTGCCTCATCTCTGCTGCCCCCAGAAACCCGTTGAGACCCAGAGGGGCTACACCAGCCACTTCCACTACCAGGGAAGGAGTTCACTTGGGATCCTTCCCTGTCACATGGGGGTGAGAAGTGGTGGAACAGGCGTTTGCGTAGCAGGTCTGGGTTCCTGAGGTCGCATGTTAGGCTGCTATAGGTGTGTGTGGGGGTCAGGGGAGGGTGTTTGTAGGGAATGGCATCAAATTGGGAGCATCCTACAGGCTCCTCCTTCGGTCGTTGGGCCACGACTTTGGCCCATGGGATGGGGAAAGCCAGTCAGAGAGGACTGGGGGGCCGGCAGGCCTAAAGAACAAGGGCCAGTGCACGTTGGTTTAGAGGGGATTGCCAAAGAGAGTATGTTTTTGGACCCTCATGCCTTCTCCTGAACCGGCATGATTCCGTGGGATAGAGGCAGGTCCTTGGCCATTCAGTGAAGCCCTCGACCCTGAGTGGTTTTCTAGGTGTAGGAGAGCCAATTTTGAGAAGTAGCACTATCTCGCTTGTTAGTCATAAAAGAGAAAGTTTTCCAAGAATTAAAAGAGACAATAAGGAAAACCTTATCCAAGGTGTCAAGTCTCTAAATGTGACAGTTACACGTTTGGAAAACAACCTGAGTGTGCCAACACAGAGGGGAAGGAAAAGCAGGTTAAGTTCCTGAACACTCCCTAGAGGGGGAGTGTCGTGCGGGAGACCCTGCTCGCTGCGCCATTTGTCGTGCGCGGAGGCCTTCTAGCCGCGCCATCTTTCAGGCGGGGCGGCCTGTGGGGTCTCTGCTCCCGCTCCCCACACAAGAACGCAGGATATGGTGAGGCCGGAAAGGAACACCCACGGAGCCATAGGTAGGGGAGCCATACCACCACGATCTCACTGGAGGCTGGGCCCACCGGACGCCGACCTGCCATCCGCTTTTCTGCCAACTGACCGACCAACGACTCTTCTCCACTCTCTCCTCTGTTCCTCCCTCTCGGCTCTCCTCTTCCGCTCTCTCCGGCTCTGCTTGGCTCTGCTTGGCTATCCTCGGCAATCCTTCGTAGCCGCAGCAGTTATACCAGCGGCCAATCGGCTAACCGGCCACAGCTGACGGCCAATCAGCCACAGCCGACGGCCATTCACCACCAGAGCCAGCACCCTTCCACGTGAGGCCGAGAGCCTGTAAACTACTCTCTGGGGCTCTGTCCCCACAGGGAGGAGGGGAAAACCTCAGCTGACTCATGAAAATTGAACAGCTACAAACTGAATGTGTACATCAGGTCCTAGTCACAGGCTGGGTTCTCCAGGTGGCAGAATGTCACGCAGAGTTAGTGTGCAGGATGTTAATTAGAGAGTGCCCTTCGGTTCGGCCGCTGGGAAAGAACGGAGACTGGACAGGTTGTCTCGGCAGGTTCCAGGCGGAACTCGGGAGCATCAGGCTGTCCCCCACTGGACTGAAATGACCCTGTCTTCATATTCCCACCTGGCTCGGCCACTGGATTTGGGGCTGCACGACCGTGGGTGAGGGGTTCTCTGCACCTGAGAAGGTGCCTGCCGACAGCCCACCAGCAGCTGCGGTGTCTTGAAGGCGGATCTGGGTGGCCCATCTCTGAATCCATTACATTTTCTGGACACTACACTACGGGAGCCCTGAAGTTCTTCTCACCTCCCTCGCCCCCAGTTTCTGCTGGATGGCATGATAGGCTTGGGGTGCAAGCTGAGCGGAGATGAAGAGCCCCAGCGAGGGACCTAATGGTGCTGTTACGCTCTTCTTACATCACGTACTATGGTAATCGTATCAGCACAAGTGCATGCATGTGACATAGTTATGAAGCTGAATAAAACTTCTCTAAAATGTACTTCCTAAACTCGCCCAACCATACTCGAGGAAAGACTGAATTATCTTTCTATACTTTAGAGAAAACATTACAAAATTAGGATCAACGAAGAGTCTGAGTGCGCAATAAAAATATATATACGAAAAAGGTGTACCAAGAGATTTTAATAAAAACATTGTATTTTCCTGGATTCTCAAACGTTTACGATATTTCTTTCTACATGTATGTTCCCTTTCCTGCCTCCTTTTGTATTCGTAATTTGGGGGTCTCTTTCTTGGCCCCCCGCTCCCGAGACAGCGCGAGGGCGCAAGGCGGGCGGGGTGGACGAGCCGGCTCCGGGGAGGGCGCGGGGCGACGTTTGGGTGAGGGGCCAACCCCCCCCTCGCGGCGAGTCCCGGCGCAGATCACCCGGGCATCGCCAGTGCACAACCCGGGAAATAACACGGACTTCACAGGACTCTCGCCGTTAACCGGCACCCGAACGGGCGGAGGGTCCGCCGCGCCATCGCCGTGCGCACGCGCGGTGGCACGCCCCGCCCACTACTTCGGAGCCGAGCGGGCGCGGAAACTCCGGCGCGTATTGGTCGGGCAAAAGCTGAGTGACCATGTTTGAAAGGCCCAATCAGCGCCCAGCCTCTCAACGCCAGCCAATGGAAATCCCGAGGGGCGGCCAGGGAGGGCGGAGTCCCTATTTGAACTGGGGCGCGGGGCGAACTCCCGGGCCCATTTCCTGCGGGAGTCGGGGTGTGGGTCTCCGCGCGCCATGGAAGGCGAGGTCCTAGGGGAGGACGCGCTGCTGCAGAAGCTCAGGGACAGCCGCCGCCGCTTCCAGCGTCACATGCAGCGGCTGCTAGAGAAGGTGCGGCCCCCACCGGCCCGCTGGGAGGGGCGCGAGGCCGGCGGGGAAGGGGAAGACGGTGTTGGGGACTGGGCAGAGGAGATGGGCGGCGGGGAGGGACGGTGGGGACCGGGTGGGGAGGCCTGGAACGGGGAAGGTGGGTTTAGGTCCTGGAGATAAGGAGAGAGGAGGCGGGATTTAGGGTCCGGGGGGACGGCAGGGGACGGAGTGGGGAGGTGCCCAGACTTCCAGCCTCGTGCTGTCCCGGGTCAGGGGCTACTTGCGACCCTCGGACCTCACAGGGCGCCCCTTTGTCTCCTGCAGTACAACCAACCCTTCGAGGATGCTCCGCTGGTGCAAATGTCCACGCTGACCTACAAGACACCTGAGGGTAGGAGTCATTTCCCCCTTTTGAATATCTACTGTTAAGAGTGTGAACAGAATAGTGTCTTCCTAGAGCTTGAAATGCTGTCCCTGCCCTCGTAGGAAAATAATACCTGTTCGCCTAACAGGAACTAAAGCATTACTAGTTCCCTTGAACCAATAAGTTAAATTACTTCTTCCAAACAAAATTACCTATCAGAACAGAATTCTGAAGACAGATGCATTGTGGTTGAAAATGCCCCTGCCTGGGTGGGCATCCCAGCAGGCCATATAATAGCCATGTCAGCTTGGACCTGTTGCTTTGGCCACGCTATGTGTCAGTTTCTTTATCTGTAAAATGGGAAGATGATGAGAATAATATCTACCTGATGCAAATGTTGTGACAGTTACATGAGGGTGCTTGGGAAGTTCTTGGAACAGTGCCCTGCGCTAGAACACTCACATCGACTGTTATTTGACCTGTTTGACTTGCAGTACTCACTGTCCTTGAGATTCTGTGTACTTGGAACTTGGCTTGAATCTAGGGAGAAGGAGCCTTTCTGTTTAATGGTTGGTGTTGCGAACTGACTTGAATCTCATGGAAACTCTTTAGTAAATAGCTGGAGAAAGTTTCCATGGGGTGAAAGTTTGTCACGTCCTCCTGTTCAGCCTTATTACCAGCTCATTCCTACTAATGAAAGCAAATCTCAGATTCAGTTTTGCCAAGTGTTGGTCAGACAGGTACAAAGAGGTTTCATAAGACCTGCTCCTTAAATGAAGACCTAGCGGTCTTCCTTCTCAGCGGACCCAGCCATACCTTGGTAGAAAAGGTTCCGCAGGCAGGAGCTAAGGGATTCCAGCTGCAGGTTTCTGTTGCTCTCACATCTACAGCAGGCGGTGACAACTCCAACGCCAGGGCAGGACCCAGGGCTCTGCAGGAATCGTGCTGACGGACTTCACTGAGCACGGGCAGTGTCAGGCATATCTTGGCCAGTTCACATGTCTTCAGTGCCACTAGTTTCACCAGTGAAAACTCATTTCGGACTCCAGTTTTGATGAGAACAGTAGTTGAAGTATCTGAACACCTCGAGAGCAATTACACTTCACATGTAGAAGACCATGTGGAGAGCTTGTTAAAACACAGATTCCCGGGGCCCCTGACTGCAATGCTGGATTCAGTAGGTCTGCAGTCTAACAAGCTCCTAGCTGGTGACAGCACAGGTCCCCTGACCTGTTGCTTAGCCTGGAGTGGCACTCAACGAGGGAGTGGCCTGTCTGACTAAATGCTAGCTGACCACCCTTGCAGCGGGAATGCCCACTTAGGGAGTAGACTGGAACTGACACTCCCACACAGTATGGTGAAGTCAGCAGGAAAGTAATAGTGGTTCACATGTGTTGACAGCTAAGCATGTGCTTCTAAGGGTCTCATGTTTTTGATTCTCAACACTGAGGTAGGCACTGTCCTTAGAATCATCCTCATTTCCTAGCGGGTGATACAGCAGGGAGAAGTTAAGGAGCTTATCCCATGTCACTCAGCCAAAGTGACAAAGCCTGGGTTTAACACCAAGAGCATTTGCTCGAGCATCACCCTGTTCTGGAAAGGCTGCATGACACAGTGGTCAGGAACACGTCACTATCTTCTGTTCACAGCCTGGCTCCACCACACAGGCAAGTGGCCTGGGCTAGTTACTTGACCTTCTTGCTGTGCCTCCATCTGTACAGTGAACTTGGTGAGTGCCTGTCCCGGAGGGAGTTAGGAGTCCTGTTTGAGTGACATGTGAGGGACTTTTTGTGAAGATGACATGAGGTGCATTTGGAAAGCGTTTAGAATAGAGCCTGGGACGCTGAAAGCACCGAGGAAGTTTTTGCTGCTATTATCATCATTAACCATCTCAAGCCTTGAAACGCAATGACCTCTTCTGATTATCTGGAATCGATCTGGGAGCAGATGAAGGTTTAGGAAGAGATTAAGTGTCCTGCCCAGGCTCTGTGACTAGGAAGCGGCAGGACTCCAACACTCAGTGTGGGTCTCTGTGCTTAGGGCCGGCTCTGTCCGTGTGGAGACTGCCCTAGTTTCATTTAGCTTTGTGGCTTCGTGATGATGTTGGACCAGCTGCTGCCCCCTGGGTAGGAGAGATTTTCATTACTGACAGGTTTTTGTCTAATCTTGATTTTTTTTTTTTTTTAAGACTTCAACCTCACAAAGATGAAAAACAACAAAAGATCAGAAACATAGCTTGGTTTTAATATTATAACTTTCTTTTGCCTGTCACTTTAGTTTTCTATGAATGCAGATTAAACAGACTTGGGGTTCAGGATTACTTACGTGGTAATTTTTATTTCATTTCTTAAGGATGGAGAGTTTGGGGTGGAAGACTAATAAAGGAAAACGAAGGACAAACCCAGGTATTTAATGTCACATTTTATTGGCCACCATGCCTTGCCATGGAGGACTACTGATGGAATAAAGGTCTGGGTGAGCTGAACAGCATCAAGGGCTTCTGGAGGCCACCACAGGGCAGTTCTTCCATGGTTTTCTCACCTTAGTGACCCATTTTCCTGTTTCGAAGGATGTGCTGAGAAGCATTTCTTCTATTGCTTGTCGAGTGCAAGGAGATGCTGTGTGACTGAAGCCCTTTCTGTGCCCCCGTGTCTCCTCTGCCATAGGCTGAGGGGCTCGGACAACTGGACCCGGGTGCAAAGCTGGGCCAGCTGGGTAGACCTCTCCCAGCCCCACGCTTCAGCCACAGCTTCGAAAACACCAAGTCCAGGTCCTTCTAGGGAAGAAAAGGCCTCTTTTCCTCTCCTGACAGGGGAAGAGGAGAGACTATGGAGAGCAGTCCGGGTGCAGGAGCATGTTTCTTTCCTTCCGTGTTGCCCTCCCTTTCCAAATCCAGGTGTGGTTGTTTGGCTTTTCCTGAGTTTATCCAAGGGCACTGCAGCTACGCCACCTGAATGTCCGTTAGGAGGTGCCGATACAGCTGCCTTCCTGCCGGGGAGTCTTGCACGATAGTACCTGTTGCAGGGACATCTGCCGTTCTCTTAGTCACTGCTCCTCATGCAAGGAGCCTGGGCCCGAGAACGCACCCCAGGGCTAGAGCTCCAAAGCGATTAAAGGCAGGTTTGAAGTCAGTGCTGCCTGATGAATTACTTGATCAACACACGTAATGCTTTTAGTCATAGAAACGTCAGGAATACGTATAACTGCGTACTTACAATGGACCTGACTTCTCGAGATAATCATTCATGCTACTTTAGTATACGTAATTCCGCTTTATAGTACACATATAAGTACACGTCTTTTACCCTCTCTTTCCCACTTAATGTATATTGTGAGCCCGCCTCTTCCACTGTATAATTCAAACACCTCTTTTTTGCACTGCTCTCTTTTCGATCAGCATTTAGCGTTTTGCACCTTCCTTTGTTGTAAATCAGGCCCAGAACACTTTTCCTGTAAAGAGACAGATGATAGTGTCTTAAGCTTTCCTGGCCATGCGGTCTCTGTCGCAGCTACTCAGCTCTGTGTCGTCAGGGGGAGGCAGCCACGGATATCAGGTGTGGCTGGGTACCCATAAAACTTCACCTATAAGACGCCTGTTATAAATACTCCTTGGAAAACCAGCCTGACCTCTTCCCAGTACTGATGTCACCCCTTTTCAGAAGTGGAATCATTAGGTCAAAGGATATGCACTCTTTATACATAATTGTGATACCCACCAATCAGACCAATGCTTGGTCCTGGTGGCAAAATGTTGTCACCTGGACATTTTGTAAGGTTTTTGCTTAAAATGTAGGAGTACCCCTGTCTGGGGGCGGGGTGATCTACAGAATTTTAAACCCCTTTCCTGGCATTAGAAAACCAGGCCTAGACTGTGATGAGAGCTCAGCCATCTGTAACCTCACTGACGTTGCCATGGCAAGTTCTGCCACACCTCCAGACACAGCAGCCACAAAACTGCTCCGTGAGCCACAGGAGTAGCCTCTGACCGCCCTGCGAGTGTGGCTTAGGCTTGAACTGGTTCTACGCTCGCAGGGTCACACTACCTGCTGAAGCTCATAAAGGAATTGGAGGCCTCACAACACCAAGATAAACACACTGTTAAGGTCACACAAAGTCCCTCAGGGGCCTTGAGTGTCTGGATGCTACCTGATCTAGTAACAAATCTGTCCTGTGTCAGTTTGCTTTGTCATTTGCCATCATCTGTGGGCCGGGGCCGTCCCTCACACATGCCTCGGCGTCTCACTTTCCCTGCTCCCTCACTCACCATCCAAGTGGTTTTTGAAGTAGCAGCCCTGGGCACAACCGGAGCAGAAAAGCTTGTTCCTTTTCCCAGGGGAACCTCCACCAGCCACTAGGAGTTTTGAGGCCTTTTATCCCAAAATATGCTAGAAGAGAAACTTGCGAGACTCCCTTTTCTCTCGTATGTTAAAGGAAGGATTGTGGGCTTGTCACTTGACAGTGGCTTTGAAATGTGCTGTGACTGAAACAAGCATGTCTTTATCACCTTTTGTACTTGGAGGACTCCCCGGTGAAGGCGGTTGACAAGAAAGAGGGCTCCGTACAAGCCACAGCCAGAGGGCACGAGCCGCCAGCGCCCTGCACACAAGACCTGGGAGCCGGTGAGTGTCCTGGGCTGAGCAGTGAGGTGAGGAGGGGCTGGGTCTGCCCTGTCTCTGTTACACTTCAAGTCTAGATTCCTCACTGACTTGCTCTAAGGTCTTTTAAAAACTAAAACATCTTACTCGTTGCCCTATTATTGCCTTCTAAGCTCCCCATAGGAGCTGTCTTGCTCACACCGTGATACTTGACACAAACGGTATTCAAATGTTCTAAAATATTGAACACACGGGCCTCATCCCCTACCCCATTTTTTTTAACATTTCGGAAAAAAAAATTTCCAAGAATTTAATCCGATTTGCCCTTATGAGGTGGTAGTAGGAACCACCGCCTTCCTCGGAAAGTCTTCCTGCCTGTGCAGTCGTCCTTTTTCCTTCTTGTTTCCATGGGGGCCTCCTTTGAAGCTTCTGGAAAGCCTGGCCTTGGCCTCAGTGGCACTGTGCCCTCGGGTTTTCCTCCCCCCTCTCCTTCCTTCGCAGCACTTCTGTCGGCCCACCTCCCATCTTCACAAGATGCCCTTTCTCAAGAGTTGGGCTGAGCCCCTCACTCTGACAGAACGCCCAGCCCAGCCCCTGCCTGGATGTGTTTATTGTCTAGCGGCCTCTCGTCTTCAATCCTTTGTCTAAACTTTCTATATCTAAACTGAAAGTCAACCCACAGACGACTTGTCCTCGCTGCAGATCCTAGAGCATAAGCCAGAAATCCAGTGTCCTCCTTATCTCAGCCCCCCCCTCATTCCTCACATCCAGGACACCTCTGTCCTGTCTTTTGCTTCCCACCAACTCTCATGCCCTTGTCCCCCACTGCTCCCCCACAGTTCCAGCTCCGGGCTCCGGCTCCGGGCGCCCTCTGCCCCACTGACACCTTTGATCATGTGAATCTGGTCACGTCACTTCCCTGTTGAAAGCGCTTCAGTGGCTTCCACTGTTCTGGGTGGAAAGCAGGAGCCAGACCCTGCCTGACCCGCCCCCAGTGTTCTCGCTGCCCCCAGGAAGCTCTCTGGTTTCCAGATCAGAACCCACCTTTATGTAAGCTCCTTATACCTGGCTCTTCCCCTTATAGCAGTGAAACAGCTGTGTAATTACAGACTGTGTGCTTGGCCGGAACTGGCCTATCGGCAGCCTTTGTCCATCTGCCCAGCCCCTGTCTGGCACCTTGCCTGCCAGGTAATGTGGGTTGAGTCCTAAAGGGAAAACGTGACCTTAATGAAGGTGTTTACTCATAGATGTTATTTGCCTGCTGGTGTTCATCCAAACGTTGGCTCCAAAAATCTTTAGGTCCACGAATTTCCTAGACTGTTTGAAGTCATTCGAGTAGTTATTGTAGAGCTGCACTGTCCAATATGGTAGTCCGAGCCACCTACGGCTGTTCACATTAATCGAAATTTAGATGCAATTTTAAATTCAGCTCCCCAGCCTCGCTCACCACATGCCAAGTGCTCAGCAGCCATGTGTGGCCAGTGGCTGACGTCCTGGCCTACAGAGAGGGGACTTTCCGTCACTGCAGGAAGTCCTGTTGGACACCGCTGGGCTGGAGTGACTCAGCTCCTGGAGCACAGGTCATTCAGAGAGGTGGAGGTGATAGAGCAGCTGCTCTTGTCTGTCTCCACCACCCGAGGCAGTTCCTGTTCCCATGAGTTCTCTGCATTATTGATAATCAGGCATGGTGACAGGTGGCCGTGCCCTTGTTAAGGGGAGCGCTTGAAGCAAGAGGAAGTTTTACTGTAGAACATCGGCAAGCGATACAAACACCATCCTGGAGAGAAAACTGCAAGCGCTCGTCAAAGTTCTGATTGCAGTTTCCTGTTTTGCTTTTAGATTCAGAAAGCAGTGCTGATGCAACTTTATACCAGGAGGACCTGGCTGATGGCACCTTAACGGTAAGACTGGCCTTTTGTCGTGAAGGGACAGAGTCGCGCTGGGGTGCAAAGCACACCCTCCTTACCCACCTTTCCTGGGGTCCTCTGCAGAGGCTCGCTCTTCGCTATTCCTGCCCCTCAAGCCTTTGGTCCCCCCTAGTGTGTCCCCTAAGGCAGCAAGTCCTCCTTCTCAGTCTAACACTTGGCAGCCTCACGACTCCCACTTCAAGCCTGACGTGCTGGACTTCTGCCCACGTTAGATGACGTTCCCTCTGCAAACAGAAAAATCACGGCTGGTTCAGTGTGCCCTTCACCTCGATGGAGCACGCAGTAGTGAAAGTGGGGTTCTAAGTCGCTCTCTCCCCGCAGAGGCCGTGTCAGGAGGAAGGGTCCTAGGGAGGAGTTCCAGGTGAGCCCTGGAAAGCCCGTTGAGTCGTGAGGTCACAGATCAGGCAGGCCGTGGTGGTTGTGTCTGCTCCCAGCCGTCCCGGAAACGCCCGTCTCCTTGTAAGACCTGCGTCTCCCCTTCCTGTCCATCGGGGAGGACAAGCATACACACAGCATATGCGCCACTGGAGCTCTTACCTGGCCCTGTGGCAGATGTGGGAATCGCTGGACTGTGCTTTTTCTCCAAAATCGCTGTTTTGTGCAGGGGTTTGCTCATACACTCGTGTGACTTTGAGTGTCTCAAAGATGAAGGGAGTGACCCTGGCAGAGGAATGGGGGTACTTTGTGAAGTCTTACGTGAGGGTGGTGGCGTGAAGGGGAAGTGGGTGGCCCGGCTGTAGGGAACACCCAGCAGTGCGTGTCTGTGTCCCCCCGTCTGCGTCCATCGCCCCTACTGCACCTCACTCAGGGGCAGAGAGAGGACACTGAGACACGCCGTCTCCAGGGCATGGCAGGTGAGGGGCAGAGCCGGCCGTTCCTGCCCCCTGAGTGGGGCACCACACTAATAAAGCTGACTGGCATCAGTTCTAGTAATTGAGTCCTGAACTCACCACAGAATGTGCAGAGGGCTTTACGTTTCTTTCTGTTCTAGTAACACTGTCATAAACCTCTGCAGACGTGTGTTTTTGTCTTTTTACTTTCTTTCGGGTCGTCACCCCGGGGAAATGCCCTGAAGTCAGAGTCGTGAGTCAGGTGCATTTTCAGGGGCTGGAGTACTGTACGGGAGCCAGGGGGAGGGGAAGGGGACTTGGAGGACTTCGCTGAGAGGTGTGCACATCAACAAGCTTGCCAGTGAGTTCCAGAAGCCAAGAGCTCGTCCGTCCCCCGCGCTCTCACGAATGCTGGCTTCTCTATTGTCTCAGCCTGCGGTGCCTTGGAGCCCTTTGAAAGATGAGCTAAGAAGAAAATACTTGACCCAGCTGGACATACTGCTGCAGGATGAAGCATGTTCAGAGGTAACCTGTTTCCCGGTGTGTATGTGTCTTCATGTAACTGACTCGCAAACTGCAGGTGCACTGAGGTACAGACAGTGTGATCACGTTTCTGTTTGCTCTGCAGAGCCTGTCAAGGGCACGTAGAACGATTGTTCTTTCCCTTCACAAGCTCGGGGACTCCTGCCGTTCCTGAGTCAACGCTTCAGGTCCCCTAGGGCCGCGGGCTCAGGGAAGCGTGTGGGTGCACCTCTGTTGCCCGCTGTGCTCTGGGGAGGCTCACGGCCCCACCCTCGGGTGGGGAGGTTTTAAGCAACGTGATTAGGGAGACGATGGCTCCACCTCCCACCTTCCCTGGAGGGATGGGGGCTGGCATCGGCAGCCAGGTGCCCGGTCCTCGTGTCCTATGGTTCTGCTGGGGGTGAGGCATGACTGGCGGTGCGGTGAAGCTCTGTGACAGGTGGGCGGCCGCCCCAGCCTCCCCCCAGGGCTGGTGCCCTCCTGCTTCAGCCAGTTTCCTGGAGCTTCGCCTGAAGAAGAGCAGAAGTGCTAACGGTACAGGTTCACGTAATGACGCCCACTCTGTCATTGAACTAAGTTCTCTCAATATCTTTTCATAAACTAGATGTTTTCATACCAAATAAGTAGGGAGTACATGCATGGAATAAATAATTCGGCTCGAAGGCAGCAAACTTAACAGGAACATGTATATTTTCTTACTGTGCTGCTGACGGGAGAAAAGCCTGTGTCTGAGGACCCTGGATTAGTGAGTGTACCGGAAATGCCTTTTGCCTTTACCCTAAGGCAGCAGGTGGTGGCCCTGCAGAGGGTTTCCTGCAGGCCACCTGCACAGCACTCCCTGCTCTTACTGACACCTCTTCCTACATTGTCAGTACTGCTGCTGAGCTCAGGTGCAGTGACACGCCATCCTGCGGACGTGGCATTGCAGGGAGAACCACCTCAGTGCACCCAGAGCCGACATCTGACAACTCCTTTGTTAAAATCATTTCCTTTGATTTCAGTATGACGATTACGGAGATGGAAACGACACGCGTGTGTCCCTGGCCCCTTCACTGGCCTTGCCTCCCAGGCCTTCCCGTGGTGAGTGTGACCTAGGAACTTCATGACCCCCGTCCCGTTCACTCACTGTTGGTGGCACCACACCGCCCCTCAGCACAGCCCCTTATGCTGGGCACGCTACCATTTGCCGTAAATGTTTGAGCAACGTAAATTATTAAGTGTTGAAAAATGAACTGCTTTTTTTCTGTGGGACTAGCCTGCTCGTTGCTAATTAGCTCTTTATCCCAACTTACTATTTTGAAATTTTTTAAATCTCTAGAGACGTAGGACTCCATACAATAAATATCCTTCATCTACATTTGACAATCAACATTTGGTCACATTTGCTTAAACACACACACACACACACTATTATATTTATTTGCATCTGTATATATTATCCCTAATTAGTTCCCAAATACCTCCTACGAGCAGGGTAATTCTACATAATACCAGTAAACTTGGCACATGCCGGAAACGTGACATTGACACAATACAGTTTCATCCACTGGTGCCCGTGGTGTCCTTTGTAGCCTCTTCTGTTTGTTGGGCTGGTTCAGGATCCACTCGGGCCTCCCCCGTTGCGTTAGTTATCTCCTTCCGTCCAGAAGTTTCCCTGGCCTTGCTGCTGTCCCTGTTGTCATGTTTCCCACTGCTGATTTCTTAAATAGTCCTGGCTGCCAATAGTCCCTCAATGTGGCCTCATCTGGCCTTTTCCTCTTGGTTCAGTTCATGTTAAACATGTTTGGCAAACAAACGACACAGGTGATGTTGTGTCTGCTCGGAACATCTCACCATTCGGTCCCGTTGTTGGTGACGCTTGAGTCTGGTCGCTTAGCTAAGGAAGGACCCACCAGTTTCTCACTGCAGAAGTGCCTTTTTCCTCGTCACCTGGGGGGTGATCCCTTGTGATGACCTGGAGGCCTTTTCCCCAGAACCTCTCACCCCGTGGTTTTAGCATCTAGTCATGACTATGCTGAGTTAGTGCCTGCACACCAGCCCTTTCCTGCTTCTCCCATTCCTTGAAGGCCTGCCTCCTCCTCCATTTCTTTTTCTTTTCCTTCCTTTATCCCCCAGCATGCTTTATTTTATTTTATTTTTAATTTTTCTAGAATCAGTAAGAACTCATAGACTTTTTTTTTTAATTACGTGTTAGAATCCATTGCCAGTATTCAGTTTGTGTCTCCATCTGTTTTGAGCGTTTTGTCCCCCAACCCTTCAATTCCATTGTTGCCCCACACACACACACACACACACAATGACGTGTGTTCATTTGGTCAGTTGTGCAGCACAAAATAATTTCATATGGGGGCACCTGTTACTACTCTGCTCGACAATCTGCTGAAGACGGTTTGAGATCCCCAAGCAGCTCTTTTTATCCTCGGACAGTATCCTGCCGAGGGAGTCCATTCAGAGTACTGTGTTCAGTTATTTAGATTGTTTTCTCCTTCAGTTATAATTAGTTTGATGCACAGGGTCATTTTTTTCTGTCTGTTTAATTTTAGAGTGATCCCCATCTTTGTTGGTTTAATTTTACCTTTGAATTTATGAAACTTAAATTTAACATGCAAAAGTCAAAACAGCATGAAGAGGAGTATTTAGGACTCATTCGTTCTCCACCTCTCTCTGTGGGCACCAGTGTCGTTATTTTTTTGGTTCCTAATTAATCTTTGAAAAAGCAACCAAGTTCTAAAGTGTCACCTGGGGAAGAAAGAGTCCTTCGGGGAAGGTTGGTGGAGAGGAGAAATTGAATTTCAAGAGCTAGAAAGAAAGCAATCTGCGAAGTGTCTCTTTATTCCCAAATCTTTGTGAACTTTTTCTTGTTGTTCTTTGTATTGCTTTAAAAATAAGCAATGATCCAGGCTTCAGTTCCATGATCTCTGCGTGGGCACTGTTCTAAGTGGTGACACACCTTTCCCTTGTGTGTTGTTGTCCAGGGTTCTGTCACAGTGTCTCTGAAGAGAGTCTCGGTGGCCCATTTCCGCCAGCTGCGTCTTCACGCCCTTGTTCAGTAGACATGGCCGTAGTGCCCAGGAATGACAGCGTCTCCTTCCAAGACACCAGTGGAAACAGCTTCTTAAGCAGCCAGTCCTTTGTGGCTGCCGACATCTGCACCGTGACCATCAGTGACCTGTACGCGGGCATGCTCCACTCGATGAGCCGGCTGCTGAGTGTGAAGCCTTCCTGTGTCATCTCCACCAGAACCTTCTCCGTTCAGCACTGGAGCTCTAGGAGGAGGCACAGGTGGAAGAGCAGAATGAACAGGACGTACCACAGGGCAGGCAGGTACTTTCAGAGGGGTTCCCGCGAGAGACTTTCGCCCCCTTCGGAGCCTGTGAAAGAGGTGGGAGTATTAAGAGATTGCCAGAATTTACGAGATGCTTCTGGCCATAAGGCAGGATTAAAATTGGGGAAAACTTTCCTTGAAGTAAACAAACCCCAAATCCGTAAATTAGATCCAAGTTGGAAGGAGCTTAAGGGGACACGCCAGAAGCTGTCTTCTTTGACTCACATGGACTCCAGGGCCATGCATTGTCTTGATCGGCAAAACAGATTAATGACATTAAAATGGTTAATTTCTCCTGTAAAAGTAGTTTGCAGACGAAGAATGCTGCAGGGTGAGGGAGGGAATCATTACAGAGAGCTCGAAAACCGATTTGATAAGCTTTATCAGGAATATTGCCTAAGCCCCAGGAAGCAGCCATGCCTGACGTCCAGCTCCTCCAGGGCCCACCTGTACAAAGGTGGTTCAAGCCCCGGTGGCGCCTGGGGCTCAGAATCCCACAGGCTGAGTAGATCTTTCAGCAAAGCAAAACCTAAAGTTTTAAATGAGGCTTTTGAAAACTTGGACCAACGAGCTATTGAGGCGGGAAGATGCCTGGCAAGGAGTAATTCCTTTCCATCACTTTCGAAGACCCACCCCACGCCGATCCCAGGCCGCTCTGAGCTGACAGCTGACCTTCTTTTTCGAGGAAATAATCTTGGAATATTTAGGAAGTCAGTGTCACTCAGCAAACCTGTTTCAATAGCCAGGATACAACCTCTAGGCGGTGTAAGAGATCGTTACAATGAAATTAAAGAAAAATTTGACAAGCTTCATCAGAAGTGTTGCCAAAAATCGCCTCCGCGGACAAAGCCACCTTTATATACTGGAGCATCTCCAGATAAAGCAAGTGTGGAACTTCAGAATCAAGAAGACATCTTAGGAAAATTAAATCCAGACTCTGGCTTTCAGGGTCCCCAAAAGTTGTCACCATCACCCCAGAGGAGCGTAAAGCGTTCACTGGGCTCAATGACAGCTGTTCACCCATGTGCATGCTTTGCTCTCGCCAGAAGCGGCCCTCAGCCCCTTGTAAAAAGACACTGCTTATCAGACCCTCCGGTGTGTGCAGGGCGGGCTGATTGCCAGCGGCCCTCACACACGGTGGGTAGAGCCGACCTGAGGCCAGGGGAAGAAGCCGGCTCTTCACAGCCTGACTGGAAGAAGAAGGTGAGTTTGTTCATCCAATGTGGCTGTTTTTCACCAAGATTCTTCTGTACATGTTAATTTTCTAACCTTTCTCCCAAATTCTGTTCCTTTGTATCCAGCATATATTCATGGTAAGACGCATCAAGGTGGAGCTGAAAACTTTCCCCTGGGAAAAGTTCTACATGTTTTCCACTGGGGTGCCTGGGGGACTTTCTAGAAAGCCTCACTTCACACGCTCTATCCATCCTTGTCAAAGTGTGTCATTTCCAACCTCTTCATCTAACACTCAGAAAATAGCTGTTGTCAGGAGAAGTGGGTGTGGAAATCCTGCCTTTCTGCTTACTTCTGGATCTCCTAGTAGGGACAGCAGGAGTCGGCCCTCAGAGAGCCACCAGCGCACGTGCGAGGGGCGACCCGCGTCTGCTGTGCTCATAACCTCAGTGGCCTTGGCACTGAAGGCCATCTGCACCACCACCCCGCCACTCCCCTCTACGGTTCAGTTTGAGCAGATCGCTTTTTTCATGTGCTGGCGCCATTTTGTTTTCTCCTGAGACAAGATGGCAGAAGGTGGGGTGGGACAAGTCAACGTGAGTCGTTGAACTTGATTTTCCAGCATGCACGTCAGTGTGTCCGTAGCCAGGATTCGGACGCCATGGCTGTGGAGTGCACGTCACTTCTCCGCCGGCTGATGGGACGTGACGCTGAGCTTGGTTTGGCCTGTTGGGCTTGGTGGTGTGGGCAGGTGAGGCAGTGTGTGCCACTTCTGTTCCCTTGTTCCCGGACCCGGGGGTGGCCCCTCAGCAGTCCTTCCGATGGACCTTGTCTGCCCTGAAGAGCCCATTTGATGCTTTTTCACCTCTGCCTGTTGCCCTGTGATCCCTTCTCAGGGGATGGTGCGTTTCCTCTCTGAGGTGAACCCTTCCACCTGCGTTGTCACCATCACCACCCCCTGGGCCCCTGTCGGCCCTTCCCTGCCTTTGCCCACTAGTGTTTCTTGGCATTCAGACCCATATAGCTCCGCCTCGAAAAATATTTCAAAAACCTTCCAGTGCTTTGGCTACAAAGGGGACTGGGTGTGGGGGATGCTCCTTCCCGAATGAGCCCCAGTGGCCGTCACTGGCTTCTGTCCCCCCAGCTCGGCATCAAGGTCTGGTCTCCCTTCTGCTGCCACTTCCTTCCACTGTCCTGTCTTCTCAGCCCGCCTTCCGGCTTGTGCCCACCTGGAACCACCCTCACACCAGCAGCACTTCCATGTAGCTTAAACCACAGACGAGCCTTTGTCACCAGTGGTCCTGTGGGACTGGCCCCTGGGGCTTCTCCAGGTCCTGCCTTGTGTCAGCTCCTCTCTCCTTTCCAGGTGGGTTTTCACGGGCACTTTCTCGCCCCCTGCTCCCCATTATTTTCTCTTCCCACCCTGCCTCTTCACCCACTCTTGTTCTTTGTCTGCCACTTCTGCAGGCAACCCCATTCTCCCCAGGGAGCACACAGTGCCCCTGGCAGCAGGAAGCTGGACACAGGCAAATTCTCTAAGCTGGTGGCTCTGACTCCTTGGCTCAGTATTAGAACTTCCCATTTGTTTGTTTTATTTTTTCAATTTATTTCTGAATGTGAAATCGTGTGAGCCAACCAGAAGCAGATGACACCAGACCTGCGTTAGTGTTTGTCTTCCCTGTCAGGTGATTAAGTGTTCAGGTTCTGGGAAAGGTTCCCATCCAGGACCCCTCCTTCTGGTGTCAGGTGAGACCCAGCATGGAGCTGGAGCAGGAGCAGGAGTGGGCCTGGGGGCAGCCAGACCCGACAGCAGCCGTGTCCCCGATGGCGCTGCTCTGGGCAGGTTCCCCGTGCATGGGACCTGTAGCTTTCCCTGATGGTGCGCGTCTTGCTTGTTTCTGGGCCTCAGGCTGTGCCCCCCTCCTAGGGGGCACCAGGCCCATTAGACCTTTTCAGACCAGGCCACCAGCAGGGTGGCTGAGTCCTGTGAGGTTGAGGCTTTCAGGGATCCGGCCACGTGCTCGTGGCAGGCACTTTGGGAGCCCGAAGCTCGCACACTCCGTCTGCTTTCACAGACCACCTCTCGGGATTACCTTTTTCAGGCGAAAGGGCGAAGTTCACCCAGCATGGAAGTCAGCCCAGGACCTTCCCTGAGGCTTCTCCCAACCCGGACACGTCACTACCCCCTCCTCCCGCCGTCCCTGCTTGTCTGAACCTAAACCTCTTCCTCAGGCAGCTCCCCTCCCGACCTCTTCTTTGGGTGTGCCTTCCTCACTGTGTCCCCCGATTTGCTCATGCCTCTGGCCTCCCTGGCGCCTGCTGAGTCAGTCAGTCCCTGAGCATCGCGGGTCACTGCTGCCTTCCCCTGCCTTGCTCCACCCTTCCCACCTGTGACATCTGCCTTCTGGATGCCCCGTGCAGTGTCCTCGCGTTTTCACCGGCTCAGCCTGGGACCGCATGGAGCAGCCTCGGCTCGGCTTTACAGGGAATGCCAAGGCCCAGCGAGGCCACAGGCCTGGAAGCGGGGGACTCAGGGGAGAACTTGGCTTTGGTGGCCCAGTTGGGCCCTCCTGGCACCCCGAGAATTGGATACATTCCATTGCTGGAGGCTTTATGCAGTTTCGTCTTCAATCACAATATAAATATTAATCATTTTCTTTTCCCTACTTAAATTATAAATTTCTTGAGGGAAAGAACCAAATCTTGTGACTACAGACAGAATTTTAATGGCTAACATCTCAATGCCTTCTGTGCGCCAGACCACGTTGAACTTTTTCACACCTTTTTTTCTCAATACCTCCACGGACCCTTGGATTAGATAGGTTCTGTCTCTTCATTTTATAAATAAGGAAGAGCAGCTGAATACTTAGAGCTGCTGAAACCTCACAAGCAGTGCGTGGGTTGGCCAGGATTGGGGGTGAGGGGGTTACCATTAGTTGTGTTTGTGGGGTTTTTTGTTTTTTGTTTGTTTGTTTTTTGGTTGATTTTGGGGGTTTATTTTTTAACATTCCTTAGGGTATTTATTAAGCATGGTGGCATTTTCTATAGTGGACACATGAATGTATGTATGGAATGGAATAAATTTAAATTTAAGACAGTTAAGCTTTTGGTGGCTGGCATTGGGAATTCTAGTGGAGTTTTACTGAAATCATTTTCTTTGTCTTTTTTTTTTCTAGAGGAAAGAACACATCTTTCAGGCTGGAAGAGAAAAGTGATTTTGTGTTAGAAAACTCAAAGCTAAAAATCTATAGCCAAGTTATTTTAGAGTATTGTCCCTCTTCCCCTTACTCTGTTTTAGAGAAAGTGTGTGTGTGTATGTGTGTGTAATTCTCAAGAATATGTTAGAACTTGCTTCAAAGCAAATTTCAGTGCAGTTTTATTGAGATGTCTGAGTTCTTGTATAGAAATTAATTGGAATAAAGTTGCTCAATTAAAATTATTAATATTATCCTTTATATGGGTATTTTTCTCGTGTTTTCTTTGCTAAATTTAGACCTGCCGACAGAAGTCTCTCTTATATTTCCTATTTCCTGAGAGAAAGTGCTGTGAAACCTAAGTTTCAGCCCTGAATACAGTGATCCTCGAAGGAAAATGCAGCTGCTTTAGTCTTTCAAATTCAGACCCCTGGGACTTGGGGTGGGGCCTGCATGTCAGGAGGCAGCAAATTGAAACAATTCAACCATAAAAAGTAATTTTTTGTGTGTTGAGATGAAAGCAGGCTGTATTCACACGGCCCTGTGATGGTCCCAATCCCCTGACAGTCACACAGCATCCGTGACATCTCCTGACTCTTACTGGAGCTGTTTATCTTAGGATATCACAGTGTCTTGTTTAATAAAATATTTCCAATATTGAAACCCTGACCAAACCCATGTGGAGTAGTAGTTAATATACTGCCGTGTGTCTTAAATAGAAGATTAGATACAAGCTTAAGTTGCACGTTTTCCTTCCTGTTGCCTCCCTAGGCCTTCACTCTCCTGATAACATGTACCCTTCTCCACCCACATCTTCATGCAGGGACTACATGACCTGTGTGTGTTAGCTCAGGCTGCATAACAAAATGCCACAGACAGTGGTTTGCACACCAGACACTTCTTTTTCACGGTCCTGGAGGCTGGAAGCAAGATGAGGGTGCCAGCCGGTCAGGTTCTGGTGAGGATTTTCTTCCTGGCTTGCAGACAGTGCCTTCTCTGTCCTCACGTGGTAGAGAGTGCCGGCTCTGTCTGATATCTCTTATAAGGGCACTGATCCCATCCTGCAGTCCTCACCCAAAGGTTGGGGCACATGTTCAGTCTAGAGCCCTGAGAATCAGGGAGGCTGGCAGTGGACGGCTAGCTCAGGCTCGGCCAAAACTGGAGCAGCCGCTGCAATTCTAGACCGTTCCCTTGTGTCTAGCTCCCTAAAAGCACAACCCATCGTTTCCTATTCATCAGGAAAACTACCGTTCTTGCCCCAAACTGCTTATGCCTTCCCCACCCCCAACCTCTTACCCAGCAGGCCTAGCTGCCAGAGCCTGGAAATGCAGGTTTTTGGTGTCCCATTATCTAGCATAGGAAGGCGAGGCAGAAGGGACTGGACTTGCATATCAGCCAATTTATAGGATCTACCAATTAGGGACCCCATAAACTACGGAATGGTGCCCTCATGTGTATCACATTCAGCTGGTAGATGCCTTCGCTTTTAAAGGGGGTCCCTGGGGACAGAGGCGGAATGGTAGCCTGGCTCCCCTCTGCCTGGCTCAGCATGGGTGGGACTGAAATGCAGTGAAGACAGGTGGATTCCAGTCCTTTGGCTGAGAGGGGCTGTCTGGCATTTGCACACCCCCAGGGAAAGTGGCCCTGATGGGACTGGAGGCTCCCGTTGTCTTGGCTCAGGGATGTCAACATCTTACAGTCAGGAATCTGTGCTCCAAAGGGCACTGGAGGTTTATTTCAACGGGAAGAAGGGAAGGGACACTGATGATTTCAGGACGATGCTTTTCTTACAAACTGAATGGAAACAGTCTGCCTCGCTCTGACCAGGGCTGGCACTGTCAGGAGGCAGTTTGCGTTTTACACGGGGGGCACCTAGGAAACTCCTTCGGGTGAAGCCAAACGCTGGTGCTGACTACAGGTATCCAAGGTTTTGAGAGTCTCCAGGGCGGCCCTCCGGACCCCAGGATCCGAGTCCAGCTGCAGCTCCTGGAGAGCTGGGAGCACACACGGGAGGGTCAGGACCCAGGGCTGTCATGGCGGTCATGGCGGCCCCGGCAGTGCCAGCAAGGGGCCAGTGCCAGCAAGGGGCTGGTAGGGCTACAGACGTGGAAGGCCCTGTGTTTGGAGTCCAGAGACGGCGGGTGGAGCTTTGTCTTTACACACGTCTCTTATGTCTTGGGGTTTTTCTTACTTCACTAACAGGGACAGAGGATCCCCCAGAACCCGGCTGCCCTGTGGCTCAGCTGAAGGAATCGGTACAAGCATTTCATGTTTGTGAAGGGGGCGGGGGCAGAAAGCCAGGGAACAAATGGACTTTCCCCAGTCAAAGAGTTGTCTCCCTTGGAAAGCGCTCTTCAGGGTCACCCGTCTCTGTGCCCTGGTTACAACCCTCCCCTCCCCAAAGAAAAGACCCCTACAACTGAGGGTCAGTTCCCTCGGTGGATTCACCAAGCTCCCCAAATGAACTTAGTGGACTCGGTACCATTGAGTCTCTATGACTTACAATTTCGTAATGCCGGAAAGTCCAGCTTTTTCAGATAATGTGCAGACATCTGCTTCATAATAATTCCTAAAATGATAGCCAGAGAAACGCTCATCCCACGGACATTAGGTCAGCGAGAGGTCTGGTAACCTTAGGAGGTGTAGGAGGTGTCTGTTGAGTTAGTGGAGGATGCCCAGGTGAGAACCAGGCCAGTATGCCACAGGGTGGGACAGAGGGGACTTCCATCTGAGCTCTGGTCCCGACATCTGCCCCCCTCTTCTCCACACCCGATGGTCTTCAGGGTCCCTCCTGCATCAAGAGACATCTGCCCACTTACCCGCCAGGTCGCAGGAAGCGAGTCTGATCGTTGAAAAATTACTTTTAACATAGGTCATTGTTTCTAACAAGAAACTGTAGAGAACAGCAGGCTTTTTCTGAGTCTGCAAATAAGTGACACACAGAGCCTTGGAAGTTGTCCTGCATTCCCATCTGTCTGAAGCAGGAGGGTCTGCCCAGAGAGGGCAAGCGCCCATCCCAGCATCACACAGCAAATGAGAGACTGGGCAACCTTCATCCACCTGTTACATTATTATCTGACCCAGACAAGAGATTATATTTGTCCACAACCCGTGCTGTCCAGTACAGTATCCAGTGGCCACATGTGGCCTTTGAGCACTTGAAATGTGGTTAGCCTGAAATTAATACATTTTATAGTGATTACCTGTTGAAATGAAAATGATTTGGATCTATTGGGTTAAATTAAATATTATTAAATTTGGTTTCACCTCTTTCCACTGTTGTTAACATGGCTACTAGAAAATTTAAAAATGCGGATATGGCTTGCATTCTATTTCTGTTGGCCAGCACTAGTCTTGACACTTCATGTCTAGAAGGTGAACACAGGGTCACAGGATAGACCTCTGTGGGAGCTGAGACCCTAAGGCCCAAGCCACTGGGCGGGCACCTCCAACAGATCCGTCCCCCTCAGCCTCCTCACCAGCATGGAGCAGAAGGTCATCTGGAACACGGTCATCTGGTCAGCCCCAGTGGCATCGCTTCTCCCCGAGGAGTCTTCCAGAGCCTTCCAGCCCCAGAAGTGCACACACTGATACATGGTAGCCATACAGGCCTGGAGGGACACAGGGCAGCAGGAGAAGCGTCAGGCAGACCGAGGGGGTTCACACGAGGGGTGAGGCTGTCAGGGCTGCGTTCCGTGGAGAAAGTCAGAGGGTAGCCCTGGAAAAGCCTCAAGGAGCTGAACGAGGGCGGGACCCGAGCCCCGCCTGCCTACATCATGGCTGTGTGCACAACTATGAAAAGCCCCTTGGTGGCAGAGGCAGCCCACTTGCCCCCTAGTCAGCACCTTCACGCCATCAGCAGCCCAGCCTGGGAACTGCCCCTCCAGGAGATTGGGTCGAGGCCAGGCTGCGATGGTCAGGACCCGGCAAGCTTTCTCATCCCCCAGACCTCCTGCACCCAGCTCTTCCTATCCCTGCAGCAACTAGGCCCCTTGGGCTCTGGCCTCCAGTGGGTTAGGCCACCGGAGGATAATGACAGGACACTAGAGGGCAGGAAGACAGATGTTGGGGCATCTATTCCTCAGGGACAGCAGTGGCAGCAGCGTCGCTGAGGCTAGCCACTACGCTTGCGTCTGCAGCCAGCCCGTGTTAGCCTGAGAGGCAGCAGTTAGACTCGGAGACTGGGGTCTCTCTTTCCCCCTCCTTCCACCTCAACCAGTGGAAGAGTTGGGGCTTGGGCCAGGAGAAGGAACAGCGTGGCAGAGCCAGGTACCGCTCTGCTGCCCCTCACAGCCCCCTCCCCGCGCGTACAAGCCTGCCCCGTAGGGAGCAGGTAAAGAAAGATTCAGGGTGAGTTTTAAACATGAATGGGTCATAATACCAAAAAGTGAAACTGGTAGAAGAAAGGGAGACGGCTGGAGGATGCTTGCAGGCGGTGACTGGACGAAAAGAAAACCCAGCTCCCACAGAGATGAGACTCCTCGGTAAGCCAGTTTGTGGGTTGCCTTGAATGGCCCCTTTCTCCAGCCTGGTGTGTGGCTGCAGGGCTCTCGGGGAGACTGAGTTAGGTGGAGGAAGCCCGCAGGTAGCTAAGCCAACATACCTAGAGAGCATTTTCCTCTTGGGGACAGTGAGGGCCCAGGCTTTGGGACAAGGACGAGGGTGTGTCTTACTTGGGCTGCATTGGAGCAGGGGTCCTGGCAGTGCAGCATGAGGGGGACCCAGGCTTTCTTCACTTCCTCCTTGAAGAAATGCTTCTTGGAAATCCTGACCACCTTTGCCAGCTTCCCAAAGAGGAGGAAGGCTTTCAAGCGCAGCTGCTCGCTCTCCTGCAACCAACACACACAAACAAGTTCTGAAACTCGGGGAGCAAGAAGCCCAGCAAAACCCCAGCCGTTCTCCGTGGACCTTTTTAAATGCCACGACCCCTGCAAAGCCTTCTGGACCATTCCATCAGGACAGAGTCTCTCCTGCAGGGCTCCCAGACCGGGCATAACTGGTACTTGTGAGCTTCACTTCCTAGATGAGGGCCGTGTTGAGTCTACGCACACACCACTGCCTAGCTGAGTCCCCACCTGGCACGTCACAGGTGCCCAGAGAACATTTGTGGGCTGCAAGGAAGTAGAAAGGGAAGCTCGTTCCCAAATAGCAAGGAGAAAGGTCCCGTGGGCCCTAGAACAAACTTTTTTTTTTTTGTACGAGATCCCAGGATCAGGCAATCGATGACCAGCGCCAAGTCGGACCTGCTGCCCTGTGTGCAGGTCCCAGTGCATCTTCTACTCGGGGGCTCAGACGTGCTCACTCTCTCCCTGGGCAGGCATCTGCGGAGCCCCCACTGAGGCCCAGGGCCCAGCAAGGCTCTCCTGGGGACTCACGTTGTCAAAGAAGGCCCTGCACTGCTCAGAGACGGCGTCAAAGAAGGAGCCCATGTCCCCTTCCCGGAGCTCGGCCAGGATCTTGGCCAGGGCCTCCATGGCCTCGGAGGGCACGCTGGTGCTGCTGGGCTCCCTCAGAGAACACAGGCACTTCTCCAGTAGCAGCTTCCGGTAGCGCCGCACCTGGGGGCACAGGGAGCCCTCAGCCCCCTGACCCCCCGCCCCGTGACCTCCCTGGGTGACAGGACCACTCCAGCATGGACACTGCACCCGGCCTTCGGGCTCAGGGTGGGGAGCGGCACCTTCTTGGGGGCGCCCAGGGCCATGTTGCCGAGGGCGCGCAGGGACAACACCCGCAGGGCCTCGTCCTGCTGGCCCACGCCCTTCTCCAGCAGCAGCACGGCAGGCTTCAGCAGCTTCGCCTGGTACAGAATTGGGTCGCTCATGAACTAGAAAGGAGAACTTTTTACAGTTATCCCCAGTCGAGGCCCGTTTCTTAGGCCCAAGACGGGCCGCGCAATTATATGCAGGGCTCAGAATGGCCCCTGTGAATAGGACAGGATTTGGAGCCTGAACTCCTGGGACCGACTCTTGGCTCCTGTGCCTGACCACTGTGGGACCCTGGCAAGTCACTCAGCCCAAGGGGCCATCCGGGGTGTTGCCACCACTCCCCGCGTCACACATCACTCAGCGCCACCTGCAGGGCACAGGCCGCATCGGAGCCCCTTTCCCCTCAGGGCCCAGAACTACTCCTGTGAAGAAGGAATGAATGAGTGAACGAGCACACAAATGAAGGATGCTCACCTGCCCCTGGACTCAGACGCCCCGCAGGGCCTGGGCACCTGCCCCTGAGATAAGCCTCCCAAGAGAGCGGGGTCGCCCACCACCCTCCCCAGCCCATCTCTCCTCCACACCCAGCGCCTCACTTCCACGCAGACCACCGTGCTGCTGACACGGCAGCCCAGGACCTCGGAGTCCATGCCTCTGAGCACCAGCTCCGACAGCCTTCGCCCGTAGCCTTCCATGTTCCGAATGTACAGCCTGCAGAGGGAACCACAGCCCACCGGGTGAGCGGGGACGGCTTCTGAGCTCCTGCCAGCAGGGCAGAGCAAGAGGCTGTGAGCAGATCTAGCACCTCTGGGCCTCTCCCTCCTTGCCAGGGGGTGTCAGTGAAGTGCTTACTTTCCATCGCCTTTTTATAAAAGGGGACTGAATGAGGGCTGCTTCGGAGCGATCCCTTGACCTGGCCCTGCTCTGAAGCCCTGTGTGACCTTGGGCAAGCCCCAGGCCTCCTCTGACATCACATTTCCTGCCCTGGGGCACGAAGGGTTGGAATAAAAGACTCACTTTGCCCTGCATGCTGCTGCCATCCCAGAGTCTGGGACACGGGTCAACCTGGCAATCCCCCCAGAAGTGAGGCGTTCAGCTCCCACCTAGACTCTCCAGCAAGGAGGTGCCTCTGCAAGTCCCCCTGCCCTCCCTGTGGGAGCCTGGGTGCCCACCTGGCCAGCAGGCCCACTCCTTGCAAGAAGGTGGAGCCGCTCTCCAGCAGGTCCCACACACCCTGCTCATCCAGGGTTTTAACCAGCCGCTCACTGTTCAGTCTCTTGAACAAAAGCTGCATGGATTTGATCGTGATCCTGGAAGAAAGTGGGACCGTGTCATGATGTGGCAGCCCCGCCGGGCACCCAAGGCGCCTCAGAGGGGCAAGCACCACATCCAGTCTGTGACGGCGGGTCCCAACACCTGCTCGGCCTGCTCAGGGCGCTAAGGGGTGGTCACATGAGACAGTGGGTGGGTCTGCAAATTCTGAAAATTGCGCCGTGCTGGACACACGTGAGGGAGCGGTGTGAGCAAGATCAGCTTCCAGAGACTTCTCCTCCCCACCAAGAGGGGATGGCAAAGGCCTCTCAGTGAAGGTGACTCTTGGAGTCTGGTGACTTCTAAGAAGCAGCCTGACGCCACTTCCAGCCCAGGGCACCTTGCACCCCACACTGCCTGCCCTCAAGAGTACCTTTTCAGGTTGATCTCCTCGGGCAGGGTCCCCGTGTGGACGAGTCTCCACGTCTTCAGGACGGGCGACACAGCCTCCGGCCCCTGGCTGCTGCTGAGCTGCAGCAGGAAGGTGTAGATGAGGTCTGGGAAGACGTCCGGGAGCTTATCCTCCTTGTCCATCTTCTCGATGAGAAGGTGGATGGTGCATAGAGTCTGCAGGGACAATGGCAGGAGGCGTCGGCACTCCTACTCGCAGCCTCCCAGGGAGCCCTGGGGCCTGCCCCTGAGACTCACCATCAGAGGGTCCACTGCGGCCAGGCGCCAGATGTCAGCCTTGGAGGTGGCGTTGGCCCTGGGGGTGAACCGCAGCTGCAACCGGCCCATCAGCCCCTGCAGCATCATCCGGGCAAAGGGCGCGTTGTCCGCCACAGCCAGCCACACTTCCACCAGGTGGCTAGCCAAAGACAGGGCACAAGGACTGTGGGTTACCTGCCAAGTGCCCTGGTGGATAAGAGCCTTATGGCTTTCCCAGCAGCCCCCTGAGTAGTGGTTGGACTCATGAAGCTGAATCTTAGGGAACAGGGATGAGCAGTCAAAGGTTGTGTAGCTAGAACCCAGGTCCCTGGCTCCACACTCAGCCACTTTTCTCTGACCCAGCTCACAGTACCCCCGGGAAAGCTGCAGCCCCCTTGGAAGCCCCGACTCCACAGCTAAGTGACCTTGGAGATCTCAGCAGGTCTACAGTTTGATGACCTATGAACATATCTGGTAATAGCCTCCAAGCGCCCGACTTATGTCAGGCTGGTCCGAGGCATCTGGCTCGTGTTGTCTCTCTTCCTCCTCTCACTACATCTTTGAGGAAGAGTTTTCACCTCCACATTCGGCAGGAGAGGACAGGAGGCCTGCAGAAGCCAGGGAACATGCCAGACTACAATTTGCAGTGGATTTCCTGATCCCCAAGTCCAAGGCCGTGGCCCTGCTGAGAAGGGCAGGGCTCTATCTAGGGCAGGGACTTGATGAGTCTGGTTACACACATACAGGGAGGTGGGGTCCTGGTGGGTTCTAAACGACTGACGAGACAAGTCCAACAAGATCCAATTGAACAAGGAGATGCTTGTTCACAAAACTGAATTCACAAAACTGGGTCTCCGGTTCCCCAAAGACTGTACTTCCCGTGGGAGATGGGGGAGAGGGTCAGACAAGGCACTGTCAAGGCCCCGTCCTCTCGGACGTGTCAGACAAGGTGAGCTGGGCATGGCCTGAGTTGCACAGCAGGCCGTGGCCCCCCACCCGGGGCACCCACCTCTCCATGGGCAGCGGCTGCCTCAGGAGCGCCGTGAGGACTGTCTCCTGGTGGTAGTGTGCCAGCCGGAGGATGCCCTCGATGAGAAGGCCCCGCACCTCCAGGTGGTCCACCGTGGGCAGCTGGACCAGGATGGCGCCCAGGATCTCAGCCACCTGGGGGGGGGGGGGTGCAGGGCCCGCATCACCAGAACGACCTGGCCCTCAGGGGCTTCCAGTCTCAGCCCACCGCACACCCCTGCTCCAGGGAACTTGCCCAACCTCACGATGCTCCAGCGCCCCCTCCCATGAATCCTTTGGGTCTTTTCCTGGACTTTATTAGGTTTTCCGTGTGGGAAGCAGCGCCCTCTGGGAGAGAGAGCCACGGACTCAGTCCCCATTCACTTACTATCCGGGCTTCCTTCAACACATTTCTTTCTCATTCTAGAACTCTACTTCCTTCTCCTCTTTACAAGCAGGGTTTGGGAGGCGTCCTCAGCGAGTGCAGCGGGGCCCTTGCCCACCCTCTAGCCTGGGTGTACCAGGCAGCCCCAGGCCCCAGGTGGCCTGGCCACAGCTCTGCCACCTTGTCCTCTAGCTCCTTGACCCGCATCTGGAGGAAAGTGCCTATCCAGGTGACGGAGGCCTGGTCGTGCTGGAGGTCCATTGCCCCGATGTTTTCACAGAGCTTCTGGATGAGCGAGACCACTTCATCGCAATTAAACTGCATGCAAGCCACCTAGGACCAGAGCAGGCCATTCCTGGGGTCCAACAACCAAACTCCCAGGCCCAGTCCCCCACCCCCACCTGTCACCACTGATGGACCTCCCTCTTCTGCTCGACGTCACAGCCCCGGCTCAGGGAGATGATCACAGCCCATCGTCTCTCAAAGCCTTTGCCACAGCCTCGTGTTCAATTCTTTCTGGCTCCCTTCCACCCTCACTGTACCACATCACAGGGATGGAGAGAAGACAGCTGGAGACTTTTAAGCACTTACTGTGTGGAAGGCACCCCCGTGGGGACCTTATACATTGTAGGCCTTTTAAGTATGGATGGCATGAGTTGGACCCAAGGCCACGGAAGCTGTGATTCCCAGAGGATGGGGGCTGCACAGCCAGGTTGAGCAAGGTCCTGCCCCCCACAGACGATCTAGGCACCGGGAGACCAGCCCAGTAGCCCACACAATCTTCCTGGCTTGTCACCTTGGCTATTCTGGCAGACGTGCTGAAAATCTCCACGTCCAAGCCCTGAAGGTCCTCCTTGCACCTCGCAAGCTCCAACTCCTTGGAAGCATCCCATGAGGAGCAGGTCTGGCTTGCTGTTGGGGGTACAGTTTCAGATATAATCATCAAGGACAGAGGGCCTCGTCACGGGCCATGTCATGGTGGCCTCCTGCCCTGGCCCTCAGGTGGCCTTGGGTCTGCGGGCCTGGACCACACTACAGCATCTGGGCATCCTATCCCTTCTTGTCTTTGCTCTTGTTCCCTGCACCACTTCTGCACACGGCTCAAATGTTGTCCCGGAGGCCCTCCTATGATGGACGCTCCACCAGCCACCAAGCCAGGGGCAAACTCTCCCCCTCCGAAAGTCACCACACTGCATTCTCCCCGGAGCTCATTTCTGGCCAGTTTTTCTGTGTCCTTGGTATCTGTAAGCTGGCCTTGTTCCAGCGGGGCCCCTCAGCGCCTAGCACACACCTTCAGTGAGTTGTGCTGCACCAATGAGCCTCTCTTTCTGGAAGCTTCCATGGCCTCTCAATGAGCTCTGCACCCCCTCTGCCATCTCTGCTGGTCACCCTTGTTTGTCTACACAGAGAAGCCACACTCCCCCCAGGACAACCCCACAGCTGACATCCCTGGTGTCAGCCCTCCCTCGCAGTCTGGAGAGGCTGGCCCTGATGTCCCCCTTCCCCCATACCGTGAAGATCCAGCAGGCTGGACAGGACATCCATTGAGGCCAAACGAGTTCTTTTGTGGGAGTCACAGGTGCACGGGGCAATGAGGCCAACCAGCGCGCCAAACTGCCCCAGCTTCAGGGGGATCTGGGGGACAGGAGACCCCAAGGGTCACACTCTTTGTCCACTCATGCATGCCTGGTACTGCCCAGAGGCAGTGTAGTGGGTGGCTAGAGAGGGGGAACCCTGCTCTGAAAACACCACCCTTGTCTGGGAAGGGGAAGGATGACACCATCCGCCCGCTGCTCAAGTTTCTGCCTCCTGAACCCCATAGTTGGACCCCTGGAGGCTGAGCAGTGAGATCCGAGGAGTCCAGCTGACCTTAGGCCCAGGTTCTACGTCCAGGTGCCTGCCTTGTTCCTGTAACTGAGCCCTGAGTTTAAGTCTGGGCATCCCCGCTCTCTAGCTATGTGACCTAAGTACTTAACCTCCAGCCTTCGTGTTCCTCGTCTGATAATAATGGCGCCTCCTCTGTCAGGGGATGTCGTGAGAACGGCATCAGAGAATCCAGGGAATGCACTGTGCACAGTGTCTCAGATGTTACCTAGCCATAGTCTTGGCTCTCGCCTCATCATGCTGGACCTGCGTCCCCACCGGGGTGCCACCTGCCCTATTTTCACCATATACCAGCCGTGAGACCTAAGGCTGGTCCCCACACCCCAGCCCCAGGAAACCATCGTTCTCCTGCCAATGCCAACCATCCCTGAGGACCAGGCTCTCAACGAGTGTGGAGCCAACCAATGTAGGAAGAGAGGTCTCAGATGGTTCATCAACAAAAACACCTTATCACTTTTTCTAGATTCCGTGATTGTCAAACTTTGTAAAATTTGTAATTTTGCAGTGATTTATTTTCTCATTCTAAGTGAGTGTTCACTGTTCTAACTAATGTGGTGTTCATAATTGTGTATCCTTTTTCTTAAAGAGGGCCCTCACCCTGGTATGAGCCTCGGTCCCCACAGAACTCGGATCCACACCAAGCCTAGACCCTCACTCCCCAACCCCAGATCCCCAGACTAGCTCCTCAAGGAGTCTCTGCTGTTCCCAAATGAGACAGCCTCTTCCCAAGGCTCTCTTCAGGGGAGAGAGTCTTGGTTTCAAAAGTGTTCCCTCTTCTCACAGACAGAGACAAGAATCTCTCTGCGGACGTCACAGCAGCCGGCTGGGGGACTGGGGGACCCTGCACTCACACAGACTCCAACGCTTTGGACATAGATCTGCATGAGATGGAGATGGAGTTTCATTGCCTTCTCCCTCTCCCATTCTCTCTCCGACAAGATCCACTTTTCCAGGAGCTGTGGATAGAGCCCAGAACACAGAAGGGGGCATGAAAATCCCAGGGCCAGCCCTTCCCTGGCCAACCATTGCCCTCCTCATCCCTCCTACTCAGAATCGGACTTTCAGTGTTTCTGGATGGTCCTAGACACTTCTGGTTTTCTTCCCAGGCCCCCTCAATGGAGAAAGGGTGATGTGACCATGGGCAGAGAGAGAGCGCCCCCCCAGCATCCAAGATGGCTCTTGACTGAGGGGTTTGGCCTTGCTCCAAATGTTTGCCTGTGGTGAAAGGGCCAGGAGCACCGCCCACTCTGCATTCCAGGGCCTAAACATTCATGCATCTAATGACAGAGCTTAATAAAACATGACGCAGCATACATGGGATGTAGCAGCCAAAAATAAAGTCGGTGGACTCATACTATCTCCTTCTGATTTCAAGACTTATAATGTTATAGTAATCAAGACAGGACAACACTGGTGTAAAGATAGATGAATACATCAATGCAGCAGAATAAGTGTTCAGAAATAGAGCCACACATACACAGTCAATTGATTTTTGACAAAGGTGCAAAGGTAATTCAATGGAAAAAAGAGGCTTCTCAACAAATGATGCTGCAGTAATTGGTTATCCATGGGAAAAAAAATTAAATAAACTTTGGTCCCTACCTCACATCATATACAAAACTTCAATATATCATAGACTTCATTGTAAAACCTGACATTATAAAGTTTTAGAAGGAAATCTTTGTGACCTTGGGTTAGGCAAAGATTTCTTAGATGTGACACCAAAAGCATGATCAATAAAAAAAAAAAAAGATAAATTAGACTTCATCAAAATTAAAAACTTCTGCTCTTAAAAAGACACTGTGAAATTAATGAAAAGACAAGTCACAGACTGGGAGAAAATATTTTCAAATTATATATCTGATAAAGGACTTGCATCTAGAACATATAAAAACCCTGAAAATTTAATAATAAGAGAGCAAGCAACCTAATTTAAAAATAAATGACCAGTATCGTTTTAAAAATGACAAGATTATGAAAGACAAAGAAAGACTAAGAAATTGTTCCAGATTGATGGAGACTAAAGAGACATGACAATTAAATGCAATGCGTAATCCAGATTAGATCCGGGATCACAGAAAAACAGCTATAAAGGATATTACTGGGACAACTAGTGAAATTTGAATATGGACCAAAGATTAGAATATAGCATTGTATTGTTATGTAAGAGAATATTCTTGTTCTTGATGTCTGCGACTAACTCTCTATAATTCAAAAGGTGAGTGTGTGTGTGTGTGTGTGTGTGTGAGAGAGAGAGAGAGAGAGAGAGAGAGAGAGAGAGAGAGAGAGAGGAGAAAGAGAGAAAAAGAAACTGTGGCAAAATATTAAGAATTGTGAATCTGGGTGAAAAATATACAGGAGTTCTTTGTACTATTCTTGCAATTTTTAAGCAAATTTGAAATTTTACCTAAATAAAACTACCAAAACAATGTTTAACTCATCCCCCTGTTTCCCCCAGAGACTCTGGCCCTCAGGCCAGCTTTCTGGGAGGGTTGACCATCCTTGGCTCTTGGTCCTCTGCCCACCAACTCACATGCACCATCTCCTGCAGACCCTTAGGGTCCAACTGTCTCTGCATGAGGCTCTCCATCAGCTGCTCCAGGGAATGCAGGGCAGTCGTGTACAGGGTCTATGACAAGAACGGGGAGGGAAGAGCTGGGCAGCAATGAGGGGGCACACAGTGTGAAATGGTTTGGTAATCACCCCTTTACTTTTGCTCAAATTGAGTTCTTCACACTTATTTTCTCATGTGACACACAAGACAGCATCTTAAGAGGAACCAATTTTACAAAGGAGAGAACTGAACTCCTAGAGCCAGCTTCTACTGACTCATCATCCAGGGTCAGGCCCTGGAGGCACAGATGTCTACCTGACCGCAAAAGATTCATCCTCCTTTTCCACAATGCTCCTGGGAAAACAGCCATCCAGTCAGGGACTACATTTCCCAGGACCCCTTGCATCTAGGTGGAGCTATGTGACTGAGTTCTGGCCAATGGAAGGTGGGCAAAGTGGCTCATAAATCCTCCATACTCTTCCTATCCAGGCTGGATATCAGTACACCCAGGAACTCTCAGTTATGCATTGAAGATGGCAGGGTGCCTGAATAACTACATAAACAGCTCCACTCCCACCCCCACTGCCAACTGGACTTCACTTAATGTGAAATAAGCTTTCATCTTGTTAAACCACAGAGATCAGAGATTTGTGGTTTATCTGTTACAGCAGTTAGCATTACCTTACACAGAGCCTGCCACACTTTGCTGCCTCTAACCACTCACAGGTGGTTCAGGATGGTGGGCTCTTGGCACTGCCCATGTGAATGTAAATATCCAAGTCCTGACCCAGAAAATGAGGTGGCCCGGAGGGACCTACCTTACTGGACTCATTGTCCTCTCCTGGGGGTTGGAGAGAAATTAAAGAATGTATGCAGATATCCATCAGCTCACTGTTTTCCTCTATGGAGTAGAAAGGCTTCACTTTGCTAGGGAAAGAACAAGTGACAAGAGGAGTGGTCAGTGAGCAGCTGGGACCCTGCCCCACTGGGGTGTGCAGGCATGCCATAAAACAAGGCAGAGGCCAGCTTCCCTGGATGGGGGTTCAGGCATGCACCCCTCTACAGGGGCCCTAGCCCTGCCCAACCATCAGTGGCCAGTGACTGTCTGTGATTGAAGGGGAGGCTCAGGGGCCCCAGACCACCTCTCCTACGTGTTGCCTGCCCTCACCCTGTCCCTCCCCTGCTCAGAAGCTTTGCATTGCTCCTCTCTGATCACAACCATGGATTCTGCCTCCCAGGCTGGTCCTGGCCCGGGGGTCAAGTGTAATACTGCAGCAGCAATATTACCTTGGAGCTTATTAGAAATGCAGATTCTGTTGTCCCACCTCAGAGCTACTGAATCAAAAACTGTGGAGGTGGGGCCCAGCCACTTGCGTTTTAATAAACCCTCCAGGGTGGTAGGCAGCTGCTTGATACACCCAGCTCATCTACCTTCTATCCCTTAATCAATAGTTATCAGCCGAGGTGCAGATTAGAATTTAAGGGCCCCAGGGGCCATGTTGGACTCCAGGGATCTTTATTTAAAGGTCTAGGGTGGGGTCAGAAAATCCATATTGTTAAAAGTAACCCCATTGACTCCCTTGCACCTCCAGAATTAGGAGCCCCCCTCCTGCTTTAACTCTGAAGTTCTGCCCCCCAAAGGGGTTCTGTCCTGCCAAGAGCTTCCTGCTCCTACCCAAATCCATGTACTTTGTTTAAGCCCAGATCAGAAGTCAAACTCCTTTTTATAGCCCCTAATACAGCAACTGAATTGCAGCTTGTTAGTAGCCCACTTTTTTCTGGTCTTAGGTTTTTTTGTTGACACTCAGCTCTGACTTCTAATTCCTTGTGCATGTGCCCGGCTCCTCCCTCAGTCCCTGAAGGGATGTTTGTGACATTTATTTAAAATCTGTCTATGTGTTACCTCGTAAAGCAACAAGTAGTTTTGCTATGACCTTAAATGACAACTCTGCCTAAAATTGGTGAAGAATTCCTAGAGACGACCCAACTATTTCAAACACAAATTTTATAAACACATAGCTTCTTCCCACCCCCTGCTCCCCACCGGTGGATGGACAGTTCCAGGAAGGCAACCTCAGGTATTTTATTGCTTATAATTACTATAATACTTGGCTTAACTGTATCAATATCGTGTCAATAAATAAATTCCTTGACCGAGCCCAACCACCTGGAAGGATGCCATGTCCCTGCTGTACTACTCAGTGTCACTGCGTGATTTCTTACTAAAACATCTCCTAATGGACTGAAGAGCAGCCTACCCATCTGCCAGTCACTTCCCAATCCAAGGAGAAGAGCCAGCTTGAAATATTGTTGAGAAGTATGGAAAAGAGTTGGTGGAAGGCAATCCCCATCTTCTAGGATGGCCCATTGACCTGCGAGCTCCAGAGGCGGGGAGGGCAAAGTGGGGGCAGCCGCCCAAGGAGCACTGAGGGGTGGTCTCAGACTTTGCCTACACCCAGGGCAAGCGCCCGGGGCACAGGAAGGGGCCCTGCTCACCTCATGTGCGAGAGGGCATCCATCGCCACGGCCCGCACGGGAGAAACGAGGCTGTACATGGGTTCCGCATTGACGATCGCCTGCCCGACCCAGCAGGGCAGTGAGCTGCCAGGCCACTCAGAGTCCCGGTCCAGGCAGGAGAGGGGACCTCGACTCACAGTGACCCTAATGGTGGCAGCACTTCCCAGTGTTAGTGCCAGGAAGACCTGACATTTTTAGGGTCATTTGGCCTTGGACATTTTCGGAGAGGCAGCAAAATCTGGTGAAAGGCGTGGGGCTCCAGATGGGTCTGTGCTTCTCGCTCAGGCCTGCCTTACTTGCGGGTATTCCTTGGGCAAGCCACTTCCCCTGCCTGAGCCCAAGAACCCTCACATGTAGAACGAGGACTCGGTGGCCTGTTTTACAGGGCTGTGCCGGGCTGGCGTGAAATGACACGTGTACAACACACGAAATGACACTTCCTTCCAGAACTGCTTCCAGCTCAGCTGGAGTGGTTTCCAGGGGCAAGGCATTGTAAGGGAGTGGGGAGGTGTGGGGACAGGGACAGGGCTGTCCCACAAACTCCATCAGTCCCTGTCATCGCTTCTTGCCTTTGGGCAGTTGACATTTTCTAGCTTTTACCAAAGTTCTGTGCAAAACCAGCTTTGCAGCAGATCTGTACCCCTAGGTCCCTCCTATGGAGAAAGTCTGGGGCTATAGCAGGGCTGACCCTGTGGACCTCTGTCTCCCAGTGCTAAACAAGCCACCTTGGGGCCACTACAAAACCCGACTGTTTCCTGGCCATGAAACCCCTTATCAGATACAAGAATATAATACTCGGAACTCCTACAGTTGGATAAAAGCAGAAATGAGACAGAAAAGGGCTTCAGAGACCCCTGTGCCCGCCTCGTCCCTCAGATGCCCTCAGGAATTCTGAAAACCTCTGTCAAGATGGAAGCCAGTCAGCGGAGTTAGACCCCAAAACCCCCCAGGGCCGAGGAAGCGCCACAGGCTTACCATTAGAATGGCAGTAAGAGTCGTCTTTTGGGCAAATTGAAAGTCCTCCAGGTCCGTGATGTTTCTGATGGCATTGGCGATCTGCATCACGCTCTTCATGAAGGCCATTTTGAGGCAGATGTCCTGCGCCCAGACCAAGACCAGGGGAAGGAAGGAGCACGTTGTGAGTGATCCGGGGGTCCCGAGTCACAGCCCTGACTGCCGGACCCTGCAGCTGCATAGGGATGCCCCTTCCTCGGCACTGAGGAACAGTCAATGTCAGGGGCACTCAGAGGGCGGCCGGCCTCGTTCTGTCCTTCTGCCACCTGACAGAGCATCTGCCATGTGGTGGGACATGGGCCGGGCTCCAGAGCTCCGGAGAAGGTGCTGCCTCCCCCAGAACCCCCACAACTGTACCCAAGGGCCACAATGCCAGTCAGGGGGCAGCTTCGCTCACCAGGGGCAGCAAGCCCTATGTGTCACCGAAGAGGTAGAGTAAGTTATTGAGATTAAATTATATTTGTTTTTACGACATGGATGAACCTTGAAGACATTTATGCCAAGTGAAATAAGGCAGACACAAAAGGAGAAATACTGTGCGATTCCACTTCAGTGAGGTACCTGGAGTGGTCATTCACAGAGACAGAAAGTAGAGCGGTGGGTGCCAGGGGCTGAGGGGAGCGGGGATGGGCAATAGATTGATGGATGCAGAGTTTCAGTTTACAAGATGCGCTGGAGATGGATGGTAGTGATGGCTGCACAACTATGTGAATGTACTTAATGCCATTTAAAAAGGGCTCATGACTAATGACGAATAATTTTATGTTATGTCTATTTTTACTACAATTTAAAAAACAATAATAATAATAAAATAATGTTTGCTTTGTTCTCTGTGCTTTCTCCTCCTTGTTATTCCGAGAAAGTAGCTAGTCCGTTTGCAATTCTGAAGACAACCCTACTTTTTGTCCCTTATGAAAGGGTTTGGGTTAGGTGTCTGGGGGTTCAGAGGGGGGCAGAAATGAAGGTAGAGGGAGAGAGGCTGGAAAGAGGAGGGTTTATCCTGTGACTTCTGGGGACACATGCTCACCCCTCCCAGCACTCGGGGAAAGGGCTGTCCCCCACCTCCCCCTGCAGCAGAGAATAGCACAGGTAGGGCCAGTGGGTTTCCCACATGCTGGATGTCGGATAGGACTCCTGGATGTCTTGATATGGGTCACGGGCTGCCTGGATCCAACTCCTGGCTTTACCACCACCCAGAAAATGATGCAGGGTCACTCTCCACCAGCCTGGCACAAGGAGGGCATCCCCAGGCACTGGATGTGGGCCTGTGGCATCCTGGGGTCACCTGGCAGCTGCTGGTGTAGTGGTGAATGATCTTCGAGGTGAGGGGCTTATCCACGTGGGTGAGGAGCATCTGCGGGTGGCAGTATGTGGCCACACAGCTGTACATCACCATGAGGGCACTCTTCACAGTCTCCCGCCTCCAGGGATGGTCTTTCTGCAAGGTCAGCGAGAGGGGAAGAAGCACCGGGTGGGGGTGAACTGCTCGACTCCGCCGTCTGGGAGGGAGCAGGCTCTGCCCCACGTGCACATGGATAGTCTCTGGTCACAAGACCAAAAGAGCCACTGAATCAGCTGAAGGTGCCTGAAATACTCATTTATTTATTCCTTCATCCAACGGTTCTTTATTGAGCACCTATGACATGCCAGGCCCTGGGCATAGAGTGGTGAGCAAGTCAGACCAGGGCCAGGACCACCCGTTAGCTGTGAGCAGGTGATTCACGTGGACACCCCCAATCAGAAGCTGGCTGTCCGCTCCATCTTACCTCCACCTGCCAGGCTCCTGCTCTGGGCCACGGGCTCTCGTGATGCTGGGGGTCCATGGGAACAGAGAGCCTCGGCCCTCCTCTGCTGGGAGGACATGTTGGAGGCTACCAAACCCAATGTGGGAGAGGCGTAAGGGCACCCACGCCCTGCCAGGCTGTGAGGAGAAATGCAGGGCTCAGACCCTGCTCTGTACAAAACCTAGGGCAGAAGCCTGGGACGCTCTGGATTCTCTTCCTCCAACCTGCCAGGCCCCAGGGCAAGTGTCCAAGGTCAAAGCCAAAGTCTGAGGCATCAGCGACTTCAGATGGTTGCCTACTGGGAGCTCAGCCAGCCTGTGGTACCCACCTGGTGGCAGGAAGTTAATCAGAGAGGCCACCCAGGGGTTGCCTGGGTCCAACTCCTGGTTTCACCACTGGCCAGCTGCTTGCCTTTGGGCAAGCTTCAGTGTTCTCATCTACACGACAGTGGGCATTGCAGCCCCTCCATCCCAGCCCCATTGGTTCACTGAGGCAGAGCTCCCGATACATGGAAAGCACCTGTAGCCTCTTCAGATTCGGTGGATGGATCTGGGTGAGGCCTGGGACCTGCATTTCCAACCAGCACCCAGAGGGGCCCCTCGAGAGCAGCAAGAGGCTAGGACTCCTCTGTAATACTGGGTCTTAGAAAAGCACTCCCCTGCGTACTTTAGATGATCCAATAATAAAGCTTGGTTGCAGGCGGCCTCCGATCTCAGTCCTTTTGGCAAAAGGACTCACAGAGCGGGATTTCTTATTGTGACCGAGTCAGAACGTTGGTTGTGTGCTGAGAGCATTACTGTTCTAAGAGGGCCCGGGAGACCCGTTGTGGAGCGAGGTTGCCTTACCCGCCAGGCGCCGATCTGCCAGGACTGCTCCGACTCCTGGATCCTCTCCTCAAAGTCATGCAGCACGTTCAGCACTGTGCTCACCTGGCCCCGGGCACACAGGCCAAAGCACAGAATCACGCCCTGCGGGGAGACCCAGCCAGCCTGCGTGAGGGGGCAGGCAGGGGGCAGAGGAGGAGCCCCCCCCCACATGCATATGCACGCACGCACAAACTAGTACGCACATGCATGCATGTACGCGCACAGGCACATGCACACATATGCACGCCATGCACGCATGCACGCACACATGCAGGCAGGCATGCACACGCCGTGTTCCCCGAGGTCCGGAGGGCTCCGGCAGATAGGAGGGGACGGCGGGACGCCCTCACCTCCCGGTCGAAGTCGTTGCCGTAGTCAGTCTTGTACAGCAGCTCCAGCAGCAGCACCTCCACTTTGTCGGCCTCCAGGCCTGTGGCCAAGGTGAAGCCCAAGGCCCGGTACAGAAAGCCCTGGGAGGCAGAGAACACAGGGAGCGTCAGGCTGCCCTCCTCGGCCCGCCAGGGGTCGCTGCGTGGGGGAGTTCACTGCATACTCTTTCCTCTAGGTTTGTTTTGCTGCTGTTGTTGTTGTTCTTGTTGTTTTCTACAACAAGATATCTACGCATTTTATGTATTTTTAAAAATAAATGTTCAGGTTATTCTGGGGGGATTGGATTGTACAGGGCAAGCATATTATAAATGGTGGGGGCCAAATTTCTCTCCTACAACGTAAGTTGGAGCAATTTACACTCCTACCAAAATATCTAAAAGCACCTGTTTTCCCACATTCTTGCTCACATTGGACATTATTAGTGAGAGGTGGGATATTTGCATTTTGTCTGTTTCTTTATTAGCCATGTTGAGCACCTTTGCATAGTCTCGTGATCCATCCATTCTTTGAATTTCTGCCGATATTGTTTCCCCATTTTCTGCTGGGTTATTTGCCTTATTTTATGTTTTATTTATAAGAACTCTGTGTGTATATTTGGGAAAATAACGAAAACAAACATGTTATTTCGGTTAATCCACACAACCATTCTAGAAGGCAACTACAATTACTATATTTACAGATGAGAAAATAAGCAGAAAGTGACAGAACCAGGACTTAAAATCAGGCACAGTCTGATGCTCGTTTCTTATCATCACCTATCAGAAGACTCAACTGAGCCATCACTCTCAGCAGTATGTTTCCCCACTGTCTCATTTCCCTCTTGACTTTATTCATGGCAATTTTGCTTTGTCACACAGAAAAATTTCATTTTCTTAGGGGAACGTGTCTTTCTTTTCCTTTGTCTTTCTTGGTTTCTTTTCATGCATATGAAGGCCTATTCCATATTAAGATTATCAAAATATTCATCAATATATTCTTCTGGTTGTCCCACAGTTTTATTTTATTTGGTACACTAACTCTTTGATTTTTCTGGGATAGCAAAGCCTTCCTTAACATGCTTCATTTTCAATTAGCTATTCTCTTACATGTTTTTTCATTCAGACGAACTTAGAAATAATCTTGTCAAATTCTATAAAACTGTCAGATTTCCACAAAAACTCCTTTTGGGAATTTGACTGGGAGTAAATTATATTACAGATTAATTTGAGGACGATGGACACCTTTACAACATTGAGACTTCCTATTTCCAAACAAGAGATATCGTGTTTATTTTATTAGGGCTTCTTTTAGCATTCCTGCCTCTCGTAATTTTGGGTTCTTCACATTGGTTTCACATTTTGTCATACAGTCAATATTTTAGGATTGACTATCTACTAATTATATATTTTACATTGCACTGCTCCTTTGAAGAGGATCTGTTTTCATGACATCGTGTTTTTGTTTTTATTTGTATATAGGACGATAACAATTTCAGCATATTAATTTGGGGATGAGATTGGCTCCATCTACTGGGGTTGTAAGTCTGGACTACAGGTAGCCATCTTGCCCACACCTGGAGGACGCCAGTCTAGCTGTGAAGAGCTTGGAAGGGTCCTGAGGAAGTTCCTAAGCTGCTGTATCCAATTGTGCCTTTTCAAGTTATCTGAGCCAATAAAATTCTACGTATTTATTTATTTTCCTTAAGTTGAGTGAGTTATTATAATATGGTTAAACTGTATGCATTTGCTCATTAAATACTATATACAACTTTCTTTCAAATGAACATCTGGCTTTAAATTGGCATCTGCTAAGAACTTATACCTGCAAATCTATAGCATTTAGCTACAGAAGGTAACTATAAGATATAATTTACTGTTAGTTATTTTTCATATTTACCTATAAAGGGTGTATATTTCAACAAGCACATTTTTAGTTGACACCTGTGCAAACCTTTTGTTAAGCATCTTTATTGAGCTATAACTCATATACCATAAAGTTAACCTATTTAAAGTTTACAAATTCAGTGGGATACTCACAGGCTTGTACAACCATCATCATGATCTAAGTTTGGAACATTTTTATACCCCCAGAGAGAAACCCTGTACCCATTGGCAGTCAATCCACATTTCCCCCAGCCTCTGGAAACCACTAATCTACTTCCTGTCTCTATGGAGATGCCTATTCTTGACATTGCAAATAAACACAATCATATAATATGTGGCCTTTTGTGTCCCTTTGCATCTGGCTTCTTTTACTTAACAAAATGTTTTCAAATGTCAGCCTTTTTATCCCAGCTATCAGCGCTTCATTCCTTTTTATGGCTAAAGAGTATTCCATTGTATGAATGGACCACATTTTGTTTCTCCACTCATCCATTGATGGACATCGGAGTTGTTTTCACTTTTTTGGCTATATGAATCATGCTGCTATGGTCATTTATGTACAAGTTTTTGTGTGGATGTATGATTCCATTTCTCCTGGGCATATGTAACTAGGAGTGGAATTGCTAAGTCATGTGTTAACTCTATATTTAACATTTCGAAGAAATGCCAAAATGTTTTTCAAAGCTACTGCACCATTTTACATTCACACCAGCAATATATGAAGGTTTAAATGTCTCCACATTCTGGCCAACACTTGATATTATCTGCCTTTTTTATGATAGCCATATTTGTGTGTATGGAGTAGGTACCCCCATTGTGGTTTTGATTTGCATTTCCCTAATGGTAATAATTTTGAACATTTTTTCATGTACTTACTCGCCATTTGTGTATCTTATTTGAAGAAATGTCTATTAGATCCTTTGCTTTTTTTAACTGGCTTATTTGTCTCTTTATTATTGAGTTATGAGTACTTTATATATCCTAGGGGCTTGATTTGCAAATATTTTCTCTAATTCTTTGGGGTGTCTTTTCCCTTTCTTGATGGTACTATTTCCAGTGTAAAAGTTTTTCGTTTTGACGATGTTCAATTTATCTATTTTTTCTTTCATCATTTGTGTTTTTGGTGTCATATCTAAGAAGACTTTGCCCAAGCCAAGGTCACGAAGATTTACATCTGTTTTCTTCCAAGAGTTTCAGAGTTTTAGCTTTTATACGTACATCTATGATCCATTTTGAGTTAATTTTTGTGTATGTTGTGAGGTAAGGTCCAGCTTTATTCTTTTGTAGGGGTATGCAGTTGTCCCAGTATCATTCATGGAAAAGAGAATTCTTTCTTAATTGAATTATCTTGTCACCTTTATCAAAAATCACTTGACAGTAAATGTGAGGTTTATCTCTGGACTCTCAATTCTATTCCACCAATTTATATGTCTATCCTGTATCAGTGTCACACTGTCCTGTTTATTGTAGTTATGTGCAAGAAGTCATGGAATTGCAAAGTTTGTGTCCTCCAACTTTGCTCTTTTTTTTTTTTTTTTTTTTTTGATCACAATACAACTATATTGGTATTCTGGGCCCCTTGCATTTCTATATGAATTTTAAGATCATTATCAATCTCTGAAAGAAAAGGCCAGCTGGAATTATGATAGGGGTCATGTTGAATCTGCAGATAAATTTGGGGAGTGTCGTCATCTAAACTGTATCATCTTCCAATCCATGAATATGGGATGCTTTTCATTGATTGAAACCTTCTCTGATTTCTTTCAACAGTGCTTATAGTTTTATCAAGAACTTTTCATGGTGAAATATACACATGTGGTCATCCAGTATCTGGATGAGTCCGGTGTAAGGAAACATATTCAGCAGTCTGTCAGCTGGGGGTAGGGGCAGTTGGGAGTCCAGCTCCAAACCCCAGCTTGCCTCTTTATTTTTCCTGCTCCAGGCCTTATCTTTACTGCTGAGCTAGAACCTGGTGACTTCTTTAGCTTTCCGTGGTTCAGTGTCATTCTCACCCTTTTAAATATTTGCCAAAACCTGTTCAGACATCTCAATCCTTGCCTATTGGACTCTGCTATGATACATCTTCAGATGGAGAGTAAAGTGAGAAAGATGGGGAAGCTGGTGACTGGAGGAGAAAGCCCCAGCTTCAACAAAGCAGGTTCTTAAAGAGAAACAAAAAACTAAAACTCACTCGTCTGGACCACCCACCTCTCTTCCCAGGACCCTGTAGACCGGTGCAGCTGCTCTCACACACAGTGTAAGCCTCTCCATTCCAACATCTCTTGAGTCCCCTCCCTGTTTGAACTGCCCTGAGGCTGAGGGGACCAACCTTCTCCAGAGAGGGGCTGTCAAAGCTCTCAATTTGATTGTTCAGCTCTTTGCTCAGACGTAGGCTCCAGTTGGAACCCCGAGTCTTCTTGAGGGAGTTTCTCAGAAACTGGGGAGGCAGAAGACATCGGTGGGCAGTGCTCCAGGAAGGCTGTGTGACCTTAAGTAGTGACCCCCCTTTTCTAGCCCCTTTTCCAATCTCTGGACCACCCGACCACAAAGCCCTGATCCAGTGCTAATGTTTGGTGGCCCCGTGGGTCTGGGAAACAGCTGCGTCTTGGGGGCTGGTGGGAGGGGTGCCACCCCCGCCCCCATGCTGATTTCCTGAGCACTTGATTTCTCAGAGTGGAAGGCCCTTTGTTCTCCCGTGCTGATAGGTATAGCTGTGGATAACCTCCAAGTCTTCTGACAGAAGGAGAAGGTGTCCTTTTGGGGCTCCAAAGCTCCCCACATGCCAACCCTACCAAGTGCCCTCTTATCATCCCTCCCCTTTCTCCCCGCCCCGACCTCAGCTGGCTGGGTTACCTCTTTACCTGAATCAGCTTGTCCTCCCAAGTCTTCTGATTCCAAGTAAACTCAGTATGTTCTGCAGAAAGAAGGGTCACACATGCCACTCTCTTCTGCTGCTCCCCTCTGGGGCATCTCCTTACCTAGGTCTGCAAAAGCCTCCATGGGTGGGCTCACCACACACTGCCTTTCCCTCCCCACCTCGCCAAGGACCAAAAGAGGCTGTGCTGGTCCACCTCAAACCTCAGCTCCTGTTGTTCAAGCCACGTGATTAGTACCCCAGCCTGTACACTTCGAGGGCAGTTGGCTCGGGGTGGGCACCCCGGGTACCTCACCTTCCAGGTACTTGACCAGCAGTGGGATCTCCAGTTCCCACGTGTCAGCCATGGCTGGAGCGATGCTGTGGCTCAGGATCCTCAGGAGGTTGAGCATGGCTACCCCGCGGCCCTCCCCCTTGTAAGGGGACGACATCAGCACCTGGAGGGCACCGAGACGCCAGTGGGGCTCTGCCTGGCCTGGGCAGCTCCGGGCACCTCGCTCCTGGAAAGGAGATGAGGGACAAGACCACGGGCGCCCTCCCCACCCCAACCTTCCGTGGATCATAGATTAGCGTCCAGAGCCCACACGAGGAGGACACATGGGTGCAGGACTGAGCCCACCCCGGGGGCAGGCAGGCCATTGTCCAGGGGATGTTTTGAGGCTGCTCAAAGGCTGAGTGGAGGAATCTGAGAGCAGGTCCCTGACACATCTACCCGAGAGGGACAATAGGAACAAGGAAAGGTCTGCCATGCCAAGCGTCCAGCTCCCTCCTCCCTCTTAGGGCTCTGGGAAGCTCAAGGGAGAAGTGCCACAGGACATGGCCTCAGCCAGGCCAGGGCACAGCCCAGGCGAGCCACTCACCAGGAGACGGGCTAGCAGCTTGTGGGGCGTGGGCAGGTCCACTGAGGAAGAAAAAGATTCAACCCCTCCTGAAGCGCCTGGTCTGATGTCCAAGATGTGCCCTGTGTCCCCGCGGGAGGCTTTACCCTGGGAGGTGTTTCCCTGACACTATCCCATTGTCCCCATAATGGAATGTGGGTCTGCATAGGGGTTTTCCATAAAGAACATAATTTTAATCTTATCCTGGGAAGAGTGGACAATCGTGCTATGCGCTGGGATATAGAAGATGCTATTTTCAGGATATGCCCACTTTGTAGTGGGCAGCAGGACCTGCTATTAAGAGTGTCTGTCTCCTCCTGGGAACCTTGACATCTGTTGAGTCAACAGTGATCAGACAGCTGCCCCCACCTCCATCCCAACCACAGGCCTTGGGAGTCAATGAGTCCATAAGAAGCAAACACTAGGACCACAGAGCAAGGGAGGACCAGGGCTGCTGAGAAGTTGCAGTTTGGGGGGGGGGGCAGGAGAGGACTCAGCCCCAGAGTGAGGATGGGGGGGGGTGCATAAGGAAAGCCACAGGGGGTGGTCTAGTTGGCTGCTCAGAGCAAGCTCCACCCTTTGCTGTCCCTGGGTCCTAAAGGGCTCCCAAAATCAGCTCCACTGCCAGCCATGCCCATCCAGCGAAGTCCCCAGTCCATGAGAGAAACCCCCTTGGGACAGCAGTGTCATGCCATATGTAGGTGGGCCGAGTCATTTTTTTGAGAGTTTGATATGAACAGTGCTCAATCATGGGGACCCCAAAGGGGTGGTTTGCAAAGGACTCAGACAGGACACCCCTAGTTCCTCCAGCTGCTTCCAGAAGCCCAGAGAAGTCACACCTAGAAAGAGGCTGAGCCAGGACCTCGGCAGGGTGGGAGCTGGGCCTGTGGTCTGGGCCAGGGGTGTAGGGATGGGAGTGAGATGCCACAGGAAGTTGGCCCAATGCTAACACCTCCTCCACTAGGACACAGTGGGCCTTTGGCCTGGCTGTGTGGACTTCAGGACGCTTCCTGGAGGAGGGGAAACATTCCGCAACATGGAGCGGCCCACCTGCCCAAGCCCACCAGGTGGCCCAGGGATGCTGCCCACCGTGCCTGCTCCTGCCACACCCATCGGGCACGTCCTGCACGTCCTCGGTGTGGAGCTGTTGTTCCGCCAGGTTGGTGAGGCTGATGCAGATGGGGGTCAAAGCCTCGGTGAAGTCCGTCTCCATGATATAGCACAGCAGCCGCACCCAAAACTCCTGCGGGGGGAGGGCGGGATTAGCCGGGGTGTCCCATGGCCGCGTGAGGAGATCGGTCAGCTTCCCCACAGTGTAGAACTCACCAATTCTCCAGAACCACGCCCCCACTGCTGACAGCCTCAGCCATGACTGGCTCTGCCGCCAGCCCTGCTCTTTGTCAGGGCCGTCTAAGTGGCACCCACCTGATATGGCCGAGAGAGTCCGCTAGTCCTGGATGCCCAAGCTCCCTCCCTGCTGACCTCACACCAACTCCACACCCATCACGTCCTCTGTGACCAGCGCCTTCCCTCTGACCCCAAATCCTGTAGAGGGGCACACTGGGCAGATGACCCAGCTGTGCTGGCCAACTGTGATGGTCGGTTTTGTGTGTCAGCTTGTCTTGGTGAGGGTACCCAGTTATTCAGTCAGACACTAATCAAAGTGTGGCTGTGAAGGTTTTTGTAGATGTGACCAAAGTCCACAATCCATAAAGGAAAATATCCTTGATAGTGTGGATGGACTTCATCCCATCTGTTAAAGAGTCTTGAGAGAAAAGAAAAAAACAGTTTCCCCTGAGGAAGAAGATATCCTGCCTCAAAATGGCAGCTACACTGAGTTTGCAGCCTGCTGGCTTGACCTACAAATTCCCGACTTGCCATTCCCACCACTGCATAACACAATGCTTTGAGATACAGTGAAAACAGGAGCGTGTGTGCGTGCGTGTGCATTTGTGTGTGCATGTGTGTGCGTGTCTGTGTGCGTGTGTGTGTGCATTCGTGTGTGTCTATGTGCATGTGCATTTGTGTGTGCATGTGTGTACATGTGCATTTGTGTGTGTGCATGTCTGTGTGCATGTGTGTGCATGTCTGTGTGCATGTGTATGTGTGTGTGTGTGTGCGCGTCCTACTGGCTTTCTTTCTCTGGAGGACATTGACTGATACAGATTCTTGTAGCTGTGTCTGCAGCCCTCCAACTTCACCCTGCTGTCTCCCCCTTCCTTGGATGATCATTGAACACCCCCAGCTAATCCTGGTGCCCCTTAGCCTCACTCCACACTCCTGGGAGTTTTGGGTGAGGATCCTGTGCCACCAACTAGCAAGTGCTGTCACTCGACCTGTTCTGGCCACCAGGGCTAGAATCCCCAGCTTCTGGGTTCCCCCAGGGAGGCAGTGTGGTAAACTGAAAAGAGCATTTTAATCCTGGCTCCACAATTTACCAGCTTCAAGGCCTGGAGCAAATTAATATCTCTCTGAGCCTTAGCTACCTCATCTACAAGAACAGGGTAATAACAAGAGACCCTCCCTCGTAGGGTTTGGGAGATAATTAACTGAGACTTTACATGTTGCACACCTAATAGCACCTGCTATATGCAGGTGCTCAGTGGATTGTAGCAATCATTATTCTTCTCATTATTTCTGTTATTAAGACAGTCTGCCACTGGTTAGGGCCATCTAGCCTGTGGCCTCACTTAATGGACCATAATAAACTCCTTGAGCTGTCATGGTAAATTTTTCCTATCTTATTGCTATGCCACAGTGTGTTGCAATTACAAGTTGACACATTTGTTTCCTCTTAATCCTGCGAACTCCTTGGAGTCATATGGAGCCCTTCTGATATATGCGCTCATATCTTTTGCATAGTAGGAACTCACCGAATATTTGTGGAATTAAACCACTAAAATTATTTCTTTACACACCTTTACACACACACATACACACACACACAACTGGACTGAAGGGCTTTAAGGTAATAAACACATTTCAGGCAATAAGTCAACTGATGCGTATTGAGGCCTACTGAGTGCCAGGCACTGCCTTAACATCTAGGGGCTTTAAGCTCCCATCGAGGACCTGCCTCTGGAACTGGATCTTGAAGGATGAGAGCTCAGGCAATTGGAAGATCGGGGCCCCCAGGCATTGCAGTCAGTGGGAATGGAAGAAACAGAGTTCTGGGCATGCACCATTCCCCTGAGCCTGGGCAGTGCAGACATGAGCCCTCAGCTGCAGCATGCCCGCCTCGCGTGCAGGTGGCTGGGGCTCACTCACGTTGGTCATCCCACTGACGGAAGAGGTTATGATCCTGACGATATCCATGGTGACTTTGTGGACCATCTTCTCTTCCAGGTCCCTCTGATAATAGCTCTCCCGGCGATTTGTCTGGAATGCAGAAACGAGGGGTCCCTGCTTGTGGGCTGGCAAGGGGCTTGTTGTGTGTAGTCTTGGCTGTGGTCTCCTCACCCCCACAGGGCTCGATGCCCAGATACTGGCACTCCAGGGTGCTCAGGCTGTGCATATCTCTCTGTCTTTTCTAGGCTTCTGCCTGTGTGGTTGCCCCCATCTTTACCTGCAGTTTACCATGTGTCTGTGTACTTGTGTCATGAACGTAGATGCATGGAGATTCAAGCTCAGGTACATTCTTTCTCCAATGCTTTGGAAACCGTTTCCAAAGTCCAGCTGCTCCACGGTCGGCATGTCAGGGCCACTCACCAGTTTGTAGGTGGAGAGGGTCAGCTGCACGGACACGTACTTCAGGCCCCAGCCTTTGATCCTGTCCTGGAAGCCAGACAGAACCAACTGGCCGATGATGCGCAGAACGGCCATCCTCACCTGAGGGGAAAGGGCGCAGACACGCTGGGGTTTGGGGTGGGCTCCCGGCCTCAGGGCCCCCTGCACTCTTGGTAAGAGTGAGAGTGAGAGTGGGGCCACAGTTTCCATGGGCCTCCCTCTCCTCCAGCCCTGCTCAGTGCTGGCCGGGAAGCTAAGTTTTCCATCAAAAGGCGATACTTGAGGAGACCAGCCTCTACCCACAGACCTGGAGAGGAGTGAAGGCCGCCCGCCCAGCTTCCCTTTGCTTCCCCAGCAAAGACCTCTGAGCGCCATCTCCTGCCGGCCTCTGCCCTCTTACCTTTGAGCGAGTGTCAGAGAGGGTGTTCTTGACCACCCGGATGGCCAGGTAGATGGTCTTGATATTCATTTTGGGCTCTGAAAGAGGAAAAGCAGCCTGGAGGGCAGCCGGCTTCAGGGCTGGGCTCTGAGGAGCTGCCCAGAGCGGTGAGGCTCCAAGAGCACGCCTTGCCCAGACAGGCTCACCCGCCACCTTCCCTGGGGAGCCAGGCGTCAGGGGGCTTGTGCACATGGCAGCCTCCTGAGAGCCTCCAAATCACCACCACACGCTGAGGGGCACTTCCCTCAGAAGCCCCCCTGTCCCCACAATCCCCCCACCCCCTGTCCCCCAGCCCAGGGGGCAATGTGTTTATGCTTCGCTCCCTTGGCCTCTGCTTTCTGTGTCTCTTTTGAAGCTAGCTGGACTCTCCTTGAAAAATGGGGTCTCCACCTAAGAACTCTGTAGTACCCTCAGCTGGACACACAATGCTCGGCACACAGTGGGCTGCAAAGCACAACTGTGGAGAGCTGGGCTCCAGTGCCAAGCTGCCTGGGTTCAAATGCTAGCCCTGCCACATCCCAGCTGTGTGACCTCAGGTGAATTACTTAGCCCTTCTGTGCCTCAGTGTCCTTACCTGTAAAATGTGGATAATTACAGTACCTCCCTGACAGAGCTGCTGGGAGTAATAATGAGCTAACACAGTGCCTGGCACACAAGACGTGCTGCTGTGTGTTTGCTAGTTGTAGAGCTGATGACAGCACACCCATTTAAAGAAAGAAGAAGATTAAGGGCAGTGAGAAAGCGCCACCATGAGAAGGTTCTGGAGAGATCAGTATGGACAGAATTAGAGTTAGACCCTCAGGTTGATGCTACGCTCAAGGTTAGATGTGACTGGAAGTCAATGCTGGTGGAGGAAAAAGAAGAAATGAGGATGGGATAGAGGGTGGCAGTTAATCAGGCACTAAAGGGAATGATGTTGTTCTTCTGAATATAAAAATAGTATATATTCACTGCAAAATTAAAATAAAAGGTAACCACTGTTAATAGTTTTGGTGTGTCCTTCTAAACCCATTTTTGCATAAATAAACATATAGATTTCTTTCAAATAATCAGGGTCATGCTATATATACTGTTGCCTACTGTATTGTTACACTTAATACATAGAAGGCAGCTTTTTCATGAAAAAATGTAGATTGACTACATTCTTAATGGTTGTATATTTCATTATGCAGGTGTAGCATCATTTATTCCACAAATTCCCTGTAGAAAATTATTCAGGTTGTTTTTCTGTTTTGCTTTAATGCACAAGGTTATAATGAACATCTTTGTCCAATTACCTTTGGCCAATTATTTCTGTCAGACAATTGATGAGTAGTTGGATTGTTGAGCCTAGGTTTTGGTCCCTAACCAATTGAGCATCCAGAATTCCTTATGAATTTACACCCTTGTCAATGCAGTATAAGAAGCTTATACTAGACCAGGAATTAGCAAAGTGTAGCTCACGGGCTAAAATCCAGCCCAAATCCAGCCCTGTTTTTATAAATAAAGTTTTATTGGAACACAGCACCCATTGCAGTCTATGACTGCTTTTGCTCTACAGTGGAAGAGTTGAGTAATTGTCACAGCGACTACGTAGCCTGCAAAGCTGAAAATATTTTTACCATCTGGACTTTTACAGAAAAATGGCTAGATCAACTCGAATCATTATCATCTCTGCCCATCAGATAGGTAAAAATGGTCTCGTTGCTGCTTAAGTTTGAATTTCTTTAACAGAGGGTTTACTGTCAACAGAAGGTCCTTCATATACAATTGCCCAGTTTATGCACTGCAGGAGGGCACCCAGTTGAAGGGTTGCCATCTATGCTCTTCTCAGGTCATACACATACAGGGCCGTATGCTGCCAGCAGGGGGCGCCTTGTCCAAAACACGCTGTCTGAGCTGCCTCAATTGGGGACAGCATTTCCCTTTTGATATCAAGGCCAGGTTTAGAGTTTGCACTTAGGGGTTTAGAAGCAGGGGTTTAGACTAAGGTTGGGCATTGGGTCAATGAGGCTTTAGGGTTTTATCTACATGATATAACTATGCCTTATATTCACTTTTGATTTAGCTTTGGGGTTAGTACTAGGATTCAGATGAACACGTTGAAATTGCGACTCAGGTGGAAGCTGAGACTCAAGGTTTAGGGAGAGGGTTGGGGGTGGGGAGAGTGGGCCATGGTGCTGGTTAGGTCCAAGGACAGAACACGTGAAGCAGCCGAGACCTGTGCTCCTTGGCCCACCCAGTAGTGTCTACAAAAGAGGAAGTGACAGAGGTCCAGACGTGGATGAGACCCTCCTCCCCTGGCCCCACCCCCCCCACGCCGCCCTTGCTCACCATCGGCGCTCACCACTGCCCTAATCAGGGTCAGGGTCCCTACGCGGGTGGCCTCCTTGTTCATCTCCGTCTGGCTAAGGAAGAACTTCATCAGCTCCTTGGGGTAGGAGCGGGCTGCAGGGGGGAAGGATTGTTTCAGTTGTGCCCACGGAGCCAGAGGAGGGGAGCAGGCAGTGCCGAGCTGGGGCTCGGAGCCTCACCGAGGGCTATGAAGCAGTGCACGATCTCCATTAGGTTCTGGCTGCAGTACTGCTGCTGGGCAGGGGCCTTGGTGCACACCTGGGGTGAGGGCGCGCAGGGAAGGTGAGTGAGCTCACAGCTGCACAGCAGGATGCAGGTGTGCATGAGCAAGCAGGGGCTCCACCACCATCCCCCCTTTGTCCTGGGGGGCCATGCCACCGGTGGCAGCCCACTTCCTCCTGATCCAACCCGAGAATGCCATGCCCAGACAAGCTTGCCAACCTCACCTGGACATGCAGCTCCGTGAAAATGCTGTGTAGCTGCATTTGGGGGACAGGGGTGCTGGTGATGACCGACACTTCGAGGATCTGCCTCAAGACCTGCAATGGGTGGGCAGCTGGGAGCCGATGGCCTTCTCCAAACTCAGGGTCACACTCTAGACCCTCGCTACTCAGTGTGGTTAAAAATGCAGCCTCTCGGGCGTGCCCCAGACCTGCTGAACTTGAACTTGTGTTTCAACCAGCCCCCCGGCGATTCCTGTACACAGTGAAGCTGGGGAAGCGCTGGGCTAGGCCACCGAGCGTGACATTCTAGGTCATCTTCACCTTTCTCTCCTAGTCACCTGGAGGTGACTCCCATTCTCTAGCCAGAATGACCTACAGGTGTCTCCCTAAAACCGTCATTTTCATTTCTTCTCCTTGCTTTTACAGGTAAGGACCACGCCTCATTTGTCAATGAGTGGCCACTTGATAATATACGTCAGCCCAAGTCAGACTTCCACCCAGAGCCCTGCAACAGCTCCACCTGACACAGGTTAAAGGCTGTTGTGGGCTGAAGGGTGTCCCCCAGAATTCATGTCCCCCTGTATCCTCAGAATGTGACCTTGTTTGGAAATAGGGACTTAGCAGATGTAATTAGTTGAGGGTCTCAGATGAGATTGTCCTGGATTTAGGGTGGGTCTTAAATCCAATGACTGGTGTCCTTGTAAGAAGAGGAGAGGACACAGAGAGACACAGAGAAGAAAGCCAGGTGAAAATGAAGGGCAAGTTTGGAGTGACACTGCCGTAGCCAAGCAATGCTTAGGGCTGTCGGAAGCTGGAAGAGGCAAGACAGGATTCTCCCCTGGAGCCTTCAGAAGAAGCGCGGCCCTGCCGACACTTGACCTTGGACGTCTGGTCTCCAGAACCATGAGAGAATACCTTTCTGTTGTTTTAAGCCCCCCACCTCGTGGTTCTTTATTACAGCAGCTCTAGGAAACTAATACAAAGACTGCAGCCCCACTGTGGGCCCTAAGACCCTTTGGGGTCTTGCCCCTTCCACTTGGAATTGCAGTGTTTTCCCAAAAACCTTCAAAGTGCCAGGCCCTATGTCCCCTCGTAGTACAGATGTTGGGTCTGCTGTGAGATGTCAAAATATCTGACATCCCACCTTCCCGCCAGATGATACCCCCAGGGACACGTGGGAACCGAGCCTTCAGCCGGGACGCCCACCCGCTTGGCCCGCACCTGCGTAATGAAGAGGGCCTCCAGGCCGCCCTGGTACTCTGCCAGCAGCAGGGGGATGTAGTCGTACACCTGCTCCCGCAGGTCGTCGTTGGGCAGGAGGAGGTTCAGCATGGGCTTCAGGGACTTGATGACCCCCAGCTTTACCTACCACAGGAGCGGGGCATTGGGGCGATCTCTGGACTCCTTGGCCCAGGACCCACAGACGGGCCCAGTGATGTCAGCCCCATCCACAGAATCAAGGACATGTGACAGAGGGGACCTTGGAAGTAGGCTGGGCAGTGAAGCCAGACTGTCCCCGTGAGTCCTGGCTCTGCCACATAGGTGACCTTGGGCAGGAGCTAACCCTGTCTGTGCCTCAGTTTCCCATCTGTAAAACAGTCATAAAGTTGACGTGGAGATAGCTCCCGTAGGTAAAACGCTCGGAGAGCACCTGCCTGCAGGTGACATGCCCCGTGTCTAGCAGCTTTATCAAGCCGGCCTCCTGAGGTGCCACGATGCATTTAGCGTCACAAGCCCCCAGCTCTGCCATTAGTCAAGTCACCGCCTCTCTGGGGATCCGGGAGTGACGCTGGACCCCGCAGAGTCTCAGCCCTCCCAGCCCCACAGGCTGGGGAGCTGTGACCTGGGGGGACCTCGGGGCCCTGGACAAAGGCATGTCTCACCTCTGGGCTGTGGTTCTTCAGCCACACGGTCACAAAATAGCGATACATCGGGAAGAGCTTTACAGCAAACTGCTCCTCGGTCATCACGGGGTACACACTGTCCTCCAGATGCTTCAGGTAGAACTGCACTGTCTCACAGAAGGTCTCCATGGCTACCGTGGAGAGAGGGGTGAGCCCGGAGGGGCAGGAAGCAGGACAAAGCCTTCCCAAACCACCTCCTCCAGGAGGGAGGGAGCGCTCACACACTTCCACAGCTGGCAGGGTACTGAGATGGCCAAAGACAGCCCAGAAAACTCCTTTCTGCATCCCCCCCCTCTGCCCTTCCAATCCCACACAGCCTTCTAATTTTTATCTCATATACCTGTGTGGGAAAGACACCCCCGAGGGGATGTTAAGCACACAGGTATGTCTAGGCCTCATCGCTTGAGATTCACAGACAGGGGTCGATGGTGGGAACTGGAATATTACTCTTGACCCACACCTGGGACTCCAATGCAGAGGGTAGCAGACACAGGTTGCCCTATTTTTCTCAGGTGTCAGGGACTTGGGGACCACGTACACATTATGGAATCAAAACCTGGGGCAAGGAGATCAGATGTAAAGAGCATCTAAGACCTGCCCGTCAGGCCCAACATGGAGACATTTCCCCTGCTCTCCATCTCCTGTAAATCCTAGCACCCTTCTCTGGTCTTCTCCTGAAATGCTGAACTACAGAGCAAGCTAAAGCCAGTCACAGGGATGGCTTCCTCCCCCCAGAGAGCCAATCAGAGGCCACACAAATGTTTGGGAATAAACAAACAACCTGTCTCTTGTTCAACAGCCCCTCCACCTGCTCCTTACCCCAGTCTTCCCTCCAGCTCCAGCACCCTGATTGGGCCAGACCTGCAGGCCCGCACGGGACACGTACCACCACAGATCACCTGTCGTATCTTGGCTTCGTTGGCGAGTCTCAGCATCGTGAATATGGTGGCCAGGGTGATACCCATGTAGGGCATGAACTCAAACACTGCGCGGTGGGGGAGAGGCCACCAGGAGGGGGGTCAGCAAGGAGAGGACAACCCAGCCCCCCACAGTGCAAGCCAGGGGAACCCCTTTGCCCCTCTGGGGCCACAGCTAATGGTGTGGAAGTCAGTGTGAGGTAAAAAGAGGGAGCTAGAAGTGGACACAGGGGAAGACAGGAAAGGGAAGAGGAGCGGGAGAAGGGGAGGAACAGGAGAAAGAGCTGAGACAGGGCCACAGGGAAGAGCGGGAGAGGCAGGAGTGGGAGGGAGGAGACACAGTGGGCTCTCAGAGGGCGTCCAGCCGCCGCGGAAAGATGTCTGGCCCCTTAGGCTGTCCCACAAATGTTCTGGATGAACGAAGAAACAGGGACACAGCCAGTGAGAAAGCGGGTCTAAAAGATGGCAACAGGCACACAGAAGAAAGGAAACAGATGGGAAAGGATGAGAGGAAAGAGAGGTTGTTGGAGAAAGAGAAACTGGTGACAGACCCACCCTCCACTCCCGCTCCAAGCCCAGGCCTCCACTTGCACTGGGAGTTCCCATCCCTGCCAACTCACCTTCTTCAGACTTTCCTTCCCAGGCTGGGCCCCTCCCTCCTCTCCATCCGTCTGTTCTGTCCGTCTTTCCTGGCTCTTTGGCCCCGGCCCCACAAGCTCCTCCAGCTGCCATCTCATTTCTCTCCCCTCACAGCGAGCGCTGACCCTTCTTGCCTCACAGCCTCTCCTCCCTCCTCTCTCCAGCCCCCCAGGCCCCCATCCCTAGCATGCCGCAAAACTCTTCTCAGCCAAGCGGCCTTCTCCAGCCTCATCTGACCAGATCCCTCCACAAGGTGGGTCACAATTGGCCTCTGGACCCTTTCTGAATCATGCTCGTCCTCACAGGCCCCACGACGACACACCATGCTCCCCTTCCTCCCCACACCCTTCCAATCTCCCTGAGCCTTCTCAGTGCAGGGGCTTCTCCAGGCTGGGTGCTGACTCTCTTCTCTCTGCTTTCACTCACTCGGGGTTGGTGGCTTTGAATACCACCTATGCTCCAAAGCCCCTGGTAGGAAGGTCCAGCCCAGACCTGCCCTCTGAACCCTGCATCCACACATCAACTCCCCACGTGACCTCTCCACTTGGCCATCTCACGAGGAGTGGGAACTTGGTACATGCAAATGAGGTTTTTTTATCTGAGCCCCCAAATTCTCTTTCCCCGTGTTTCCCGTCTCAGGATGTGAACCCACCATACACCCAGTTGTTCAAACCTGAAACATGGAAGTCATTCTGAATCCCTCTTGTTCCTTCACCTCCTGCACTCAACCCATCAGCAGTCCCATCGACCAGAGCCCCATCTGTATGTCATATCTGTCCACAGCTCACTAAATGCGATCCAGCCCGAGCCAACGTCACCTCACATTTACACATCTCCCAATCCGTCTCCATCCTCCATCCATACAACAGCTAGAATGGTCTTCCTGGGACCTAAGTTTCATCAGGCAAGTCTGCAACCTAAAATCCCTCAATGGCTTTCTAGTACCCTCAGTTATAGTCATAGTCCAGACTCTGTACCCACTAGGCCTGCCTAACTCTCCAACCTCATCTTACACCATCTCCCCGTCACTCTCTACGTCTTAGCTCTTCAGGGAAAGTAAGCTTTTCTCTGCCTCAGGACCTTTGCACATGATGTTCTCTTAGTGCAGAATGTTCTCCCCCACCCCGTTCTTCACAGTATATCAGCATCTCATCCTTCAGGTCACAGCTGAAGTATCACTACCTCCATGAGGACCCTACAGAGCAGAGGTCCTCTCCCCTCATCCTGCTCTCAAGCGGCCACCTGGCTGCTCTCTTCACACCCCTCATACCATATTGTGTTCACCTACTTTCTTGTTTGTGGTCCTTTATGAGGGTAGAGACCGTGCACGTGGCCATGCACCCACCACAGCACCTGCATGGAGCAGGCACTCAGTGCCCGTTTGTAGAATGAAAGGAGAGGGAACGAGACAGAAATGTTTGGGAAAAAACAAACAACCCGCCTCTTGAGAAAGCGAGATGACAAGAATGGAGCCTGAGAGGAAAGAGGAAAGAGAGCGGTTTGGAGGAGATGGAATAACAGAGGAATAGAGACCAACATGAGAGGCAGAAACACACAGAGAATCTTCACAGCTGAGACAGACACGTGGACATGAAAAAAGGAATGCCAGAGAAAGATAAGGCAAGAGAGAAATGGAGAGCGTGGGGCAGAGACAACAGAAATGGAGAGAGGCAGAGACCAGGAGAGAGCCCTGGGCTGGCCCGAAGGGGCCAGAAGCTGGGGCTGAGGTCCCACGTGCCCTACCATTGCTATGGGCCAGCTTCGCCAGGGTGATGATGACAAATTCATCCGTGAGGTCGAGGGGCTTGAGGTGGTGCTGCAGCTCATACATGACCAAGCTGAAGTGGTTTCGGGACAGAGCCACCAGGGTGTCACTAGCCACCTCTGCCCTCAAGTAGCCTTCCATCTGAGGGACGGGAGAGGGACGTGTGGTGCCACCACCACCTGGGGCCTCATGAAAACCATCCCGCCCCCGGCCTGCTCCAGCCCTGCTGGGCTCCCTGGGGCAAAGCCTTTCCGCGCCCCCTGAGGTAATGGACAAGGGCTTTGGGCATCCCAGGCCGTGCCTACCTACAGCCCAGGCCAGGACTGGTGGTGGGTGGAACCCCAACGGAGCCCAGGGCCCTATTACCTTGGGGAGCTCCCTCATCTCCTGGGAGGCAATGGCGACCAGCCTCTGGACACATGGCTCCTCCAGTTCCCCCTCCTGCTGGATGATTTCCTGGAGGATGTTGTAGATGTTCATTGTGCGCTGGGTGGAAATCTGGGAAACAAGTATGGCGGGTGGGGAGGTCCTGGACTGGGCAGTGGGGCCAAGGACGGGCCCAGCCCAACCTGAGCACACAGTGCACCATCTATTCCCTTTCACCTGACCTCCTCCTATACACCCCACCTGGGCATGGGTTCCCCATCCTCAAATCGCCGAAGCCTCTGACCTCAATTCCTCCCTCTCCATCACCTCCCCTTCCCTCCTCCCAGCCAACGCCTCCAACTGGTCCTCTCCGTGTGCCCTGCAAATCTTGTCTCCCGTCCCTCATCTCAGTCTGGCACACTCAGCAAGGCAGGGGTCAAATGGTCAGCACGCAAGGTCCTCCTCAAACTTGGCACTGGCTCAATTGATAGTCCAAAAGGGTGGTTCACCCTGCCCTTTGCCCTAGTCAGGGAGCGTTCAAGACCAGGAAATGTTCCACTGACTCTATTTTGATTCCTAGATAGCACTTATCACTATTACAGATGGCCTGGTTTAGGATAGGATTGGACAAAGAGATTGTACAACCCAGGCCATGCCCGGAGTCATATTTGAGAATAACCCTCATTTAATCAGGTACCACCAGCCACTCCGAAGGAATGTGTGCTGGTGACTGCAAAGCCCTCTGGGAAAATGGTTTCCTCCCCCCCGGTGGTAAGAAGGTCACTTCCCAATAGTCCAGAGACTTAGCAAATTTGAGGATTTCAAGAAGGGAGGAAGTCACCTAAATTTATGTTCTACTAGTCAAATCTATTACGGAGAGCTGGTCTTGCTTTCCTAGTCTTGGTACAGCAAGTAATAGAGGCTTATAAGATGCTAATCAGAGATTCCTCATGAAAACTCCTGGATAGAAGATAATTCTGTGGTCTTAGCTGTTTAGTAGACCAGTATTTATCAACCATTTCTTCCTTTCTCTTCTTTCCTTCCTTCCTTCCTTCCTTCCTTCCTTCCTTCCTTCCTTCCTTCCTTCCTTCCCTCCCTCCCTCCTCCTTCTTCCTCTCTCTCTCTCTCTCTCTCTCTCTCTCTCTCTCATTGCTCCCTAAGGAGCCTTCTTAGACATTTTCCCCCTTAATATTCTCCCCTCCCAAACCCTTAATACCACATACATATTATGTATCTGCTTATAGGCTGTATACATCTCTGTGCTTTATACATTAAAAAGTAAGATTTTTTTTCAGTCCCCCAAGAACCAATTTTACCCATTTTGGGGCAGTATCCCCCATTGAGAAGGCATGCTCTAGATTTTCAAAGCAAACTCAAGGAGGCCTACGTACTCAATTAACTTTCTTGTTGCACCTACGTAAATGGCCAGGAGAATTATAATAGGGCCAGCCTTTTCTGGAACCAAGATGAATCTTTGGAGAATATTTATGGTCATGAGAGAAAAACTGTGCAAGTCTTGCAAACCGGCATGAAACGGGCAGTGGTGCTCTCCAGAGGAGTGTGTGTGGTGCTGCCTGCCAGCTGCTCTGGGGTTATCGGGCCTGGGGCAGTGGGTGTCTGTCCCGGGACTGTCTAGGCGATGTTATAGCTCCAGAGGATAGAAGCTAAGTTGTAGAAAACTGAACACAATGCAAACATTTCCACCATAGCATTGAAAACGATTCTTGCTTGTGGTAATACAAATAAACATTGTCTGGTAAAGAATACATATAAATATAAGTAAGATTCTCACGTTAACAGATTTTAATATCTTACTGTTTCCTTCACTAGAGAATAACTAAAATCTTTGACCCATGTTAGTTTTGAATACATGCCTATTACGTATTGTCTGTTTATTGCCACTGATCACTGATTACCCCTTGGGTATCAACCACGTTTTTAAATTTTCTGTATTTCCCGATGCTTTGACATCTTGGGGTCTCGCCCCTCCCAGGTTAGCCAGTTCCTACAGATAGTAAACAACTCACCCACGAGCATTTCAACTAGAGAGCCCACACCCCAACTAAGGGACCTCACATGCTGAGCCGTTACCCACCTGCCCTAACCACCGCAGGGCCAGGCACCAGACAGCCAGGGACAGTCCCTCTGCCCAGAGCCACTGAAATTACTCAAACAGGACAATCCTGATTCTGCTCACCCCGCCTTGCCCAGCCTTCCCCCACCAGAAACCACAGGAAATGCTCTTGCCCAGTTTCCCCTCATTCCTTCAGCCTCTCACCCAATCCTGCTGCTTCCCCATGTGGCCCTGCATGGCACAGATGGCCCTCACCTCCTGGGGTCTGTAACAAATTATCTCTTCAAGGTCACTCATCTCCTGAGCTATTGGCCTCACCAGACCTGAATAATCATAAAACCTACATTTTAAAAGTCTGTTATGGAAACTCCTTGCCTATGCCCCTGACTCTGGCATACCTTCTTCATGGCTGCCACACATTTTTCTAGAAGATTAAACTTTCTATAAAGAACCCCTATGAAGAACTCCTTTGCTACCTACCTCCAAAGGTGAAAGGCTAATCTAAAATCCAGCAGCTCTTAAAGTGTGGTCTCCAGACCAGCAGTAGCCTCACCTGGGAACTTACTAGAAATGCTGATTCCTCAGGCCCCGCCCCAGACTCACTGAACAAGGAACTTTCAAAGGCGGAGGCTCCCCTGGGAGACACAGCAGATTACGCGAGGGAGGGTACCCCTCACTCGCTGGCAAGTGGATTACATTGGACCCCTGCCTAAGGCCCGCAATGCGATATATGCATTTACAGCAGTGGACACTGCTACGGGGTTGATGTTTGCTTGGCCCTGTCCGGCTGCGGATCAGCGGCATACAGTGGTCACCCTTACACGGCTGTGCGCCCTCTATGGGCGCCCCCAAGTCATTGAAAGTGACAGGGGTACCCATTTTACGGGGCAAGAAGTGCAGCGCTGGGCTGCCAGGATGGACGTGCAATGGCTGTTTCACACCCCGTACAATCCGCAAGCAGCTGGCATGATTGAACGTTATAATGGTCTTTTGAAGCAAGGTCTCCAGGTGTCAAAACACCCTCCCACGATGCGTGACTGGGCCTCGCGTCTATGGGACGTCCTGAGAGTCCTGAATGAGAGACCACGGAAGAGAGGGCCCGCGCCAGTAGAAGCTCTGCTACATCGAACGGCCGCTCCCATTCAATTACAAGTTACCACCAGTGAGACTCTGTTAAAGCCAGGCTACGGCAGAAATGGGAACATTTTGCTGCCAGCACCCACATGCTTGAAAGCAGGGGAACGGCAGCAATGGACTTGGCCCTGGCAGGTCAAAAGCCCCACTGTCGGTGGTTGGGTCTGATAGCCCCATGGGGGCGGTTTGACTCATGATTTGCAAGTGACGCCAGGGGTGGTGGCTGAGTGGCCACCTCAAGTGACTGTAGTATACAGAGGTCCCGATACCGGGATGATTTTGCGAGGAAACTATGTGCTCTCACTATGGCCTATTATGGGGTCCCCTGTTCTGTTACATGTTGAAACTATGCAAGGGACCCCAAGCACTGCCATAAAGGTTTGGTACCACAAACCGGGAAAGGTGCCAGTGGCAGCAACCCTCCTTTCCCAGGACAAGAAGCTGGCATGTATCCTCCCAGATGGAAGGGATTTGCCATTGTTGGTTCCTAAGACTACCGTTTCTTTTCGTCCATAGGTGTCAGTAGGCTAATATGACACAGGGACCCTCGCGGAAGACGCTTGTCGCGTAGATTGTGAGGCGAGAACCTGTAGGGGTGGAGTGTGGGGGCAGAGCCCCAGAAAGTAGTTTACAGGCTCTCGGCCTCACGTGGAGGGGTGCTGGCTCGGGTAGTAGATGGCCATCAGCTGGGGCTGGTTGGCCGTCAGCTGTGGCCATTGAGCCATTAGCCACTAATATAACTGCTGTGGCTACGAAGGAGAGCCGAGGAGAGTGGAGGAGAGTGAAAGAGAGTCGTCGGTGGGTTGCAGACAAAACGGACACCATTTGGTTTGATACTGGGATGGGCCAGAGTAGCCAGTGGGCTGAATTACGGGCTGTGTGGATGGTGATCAGCCATGAGCCTGGGCCCCTAGTTATTTGCACTGACAGCTGGGCAGTGTTCCAGGGCCTAACGCTGTGGCTCCCTACATGGAAACACCAAAACTGGTTGGTGGGACACCGTCCACTGTGGGGTCAAGCCATGTGGCAGGACCTCTGGGACCTAGGGCAGAAAAAGGAGGTGACCTTAATGCATGTCACAGGTCACTCCCCCTTAGTGTCCCCAGGCAATGATGAAGCAGATGCCCTAGTGTGGGTACGATGGTTAGAGCGGGCTCCTGCCGCTGATGTGGCCCATTGGCTGCATAGGAAATTGCAGCACTCTGGAAGCCGAACCATGTGGCAGGTGAGCAGATGCTGGGGTCTGCCTTTGAAATGGCAGGAGATAGCAGATGCCTGCTATGACTGTCGTGCAGGGAGGCCTGCGGGGTCTCTGCTCCCGCTCCCCATACAAGAACGCAGGATATGGTGAGGCCAAAAAGGAACACCCACGGAGCCATAGGTAGGGGAGTCATACCACTACGGTCTCACTGGAGGCTGGGTTCACTGGACGTGCGACCTGCTGTCCGTTTTGTCTGCAACCCACCGACGACTCTCTTTCACTCTCCTCCACTCTCCTCGGCTCTCCTTAGTAGCCGCAGCAGTTATATTAGCGGCTAATTGGCTAACTGGCTACAGCTGACGGCCAACCAGCCCCAGCTGATGGCCATCTACTACCCGAGCCAGCACCCCTCCACGTGAGGCCGAGAGCCCGTAAACTACTTTCTGGGGCTCTGCCCCCACACTGGCTTTCAACAAGCCCTCTGCTGCTCTAGTCCAAACTCACCCGTGTCGTTCAAGGCCCACCATGATCTCCTGTCACCCTTCCCGTCACTCCCTTCAGCAAACTCTCCCCCAGTCTCCTGCCCCAGGGAACAGTCTCCCAACTGGCCCAGCGTCCCTGCACCATGTCTGCTCTGCCTTTGATGCCCCATGTCGGCCCACAGGAGCAAACCCTGCTCTAGGATGATGGCTCCCAAACCTGTGTCCGAATAGAGGAGCTTTTAAAAACCGTGAACGCCCCACTGGGCCCTCAAGGAGCAAGAAGCCCTCAGTCCTGCCCATCTCTGTACCCCAGCACCTAGTCCACACCTGTGAGAGTCAATCAATACATGTGTGCTGGGCGGTGGATGGACGCACAACAGCCACAGTGGCTGGGCTCCGAGCAGCGGCTGCGGGAGAGGAGGCCTTACCTGCGGCACCTGCAAGCAGCGGATGAGAGCGTTCATGACCACACAGGGCTCGGTGGTGGCCTTCTCTGTGATTATCACCGAGGCCAGCGTCTTCCGCATGTCGGGACCTGCCCCAGCAGTGTCTGTCTTTGCTGACTCGCTGTCCATGATGTTGAGGAGGTTTGTGACTTGTTGGAAAGTACCTGAGACAAAGGTGGCACAGGTGTGGTTCTTTGATGACCATCCCAGGAGGTGCTCCGTGTGCCCCAGTCTCACTGACACCTGCACAGCCTTAGCTCCACCTGTGATGTGATTGGGCAGGGACCTTCCTGTCTACTGAACAGATGGAGAAACTGAGGCATCAGCAAGGACTGGCCCTCAAGAAGTTAGTGGTCAAGATGGGACAGGAATGCAAGGACATGGCTGTCTTTCTTACCACCATCGTCTCGCTCCAGAGGTTCTTCTGTTTCCTCCGACAGGTCCTCATTTGAGTCTATGGCTGCTTCTGCCATCTCTTCCTCAGTCTCTTTTGAGAGACACAAGATTTGTAAAATACTTGGTGCATTGACTGCACAGTCTAAGACGACCCCCGGTGCATCCCACCTGTATAATCCCCGCCCCTTGAGTGTGCGCAGAACCCACGATTCACTTCTAACCAATAGAATATGGTGAAGGTGATGGGAAGTCACTCTCCTGATCACATTCTGTCATTTAGGCTCCATTTGAGCAGACTGGAGAAAAACATTCTCCTGCTAGCCTTGAAAAGTGACAGCCATGCCGTCAGGTGCCTCCAGAGGGGGCCATGCGACAAGGAATCCAAGGCCTCAGTACTATCCCCACAAGGACCTGGATTCTGTCAACAACTACATGGGGGGCTGGGGGCGGGAACCGAACTCCAAGAAGATCGCAGCCGGGCATCCTTGAGCGCACCCTGTGAGCCCCCGAACAGAGGACCCTGCTAAGCTGTGCCCAACTCCTGACTCACAGAAACTATGAGATAATAAATAGGTGTTGTTTGAAGCCAATACATTTATGGCAGTTTGTTACACAGCAACAAATAACTAAGACACTTGGTTAAGTGGGCCCTCCCTTCCTCTTTTCTAGACGCTGAAAACTAAAGATTAATGACAAATCCCCCTCAGCAACTCTCATAGTCCTGTCAAGGGACTCTTACATCAGCAGCTTCTTGAGGACTGACAAACACCAACATGGATGTCAAGATGGAGGACCGAGAGCCCCCAGACCCTTTCTCCTAGAAGAGGAGAAAGGGCCCATCCCTGGGCCCTTCACCATCCTGTGCTCTGTCCTTCTGGGAATGCTTTAAAGATCTCCTCTGGGACCTAAATACTGACCTTTTCTCAGAGTTCTCTCCTCGATGGAAAAAAAATACAACACAAGAAGAAGGTCCGTTCATTGCCTAATACACATCAATGGGAATGTGGACAGTGGCGGGATTGATTGTCAAAGAAGTGAGAAGTTGGGCCGCTCAGTCATAACGCGGATGAGGAACCGGGTCTCCTGGCAGAGCGGGAGGGCTTCACTAGAATCACCACCGTTAGGGCCCAGGCCCTTGGAACTTTAAGGTCCAACTGCCTCCCTGAGTCTCTGTCACCTGAGGGCTCTGAGGGGTGCAGAGGGCCCTGTGATAAAAATCTCACATTATGTTGCCGTTAAACATTTCTGTTAAACACATGTCTGATGAAGTACGGTGGCCTGTTTGGGAAAGGAAAATAGTGGGGAGGGGGTGGGTGATTCACAACGGCGTCCCCTGGGGATGTGGTCATAGGGCCCCAGGGTGGGAAGGTGTGGTCAGGGCAGCTACAGGGAAGGAGGTGACAAAGAAAAAAGAACTCCTCTTCCTCAAGGACTTGCAGCGTGGGGAAGGGGGTCCCCACTGGCAGAATACTTAGAAGATGAAGAACCTCAACGAAGCAGAGACCCTGTTTCCTTAAATCAAAAGTGGGACCCGAAAGATTTCCCTGTCACTTATAACTGTGAGAGAGAGTCCAGATCACCAGTGTGAGCAATGAAATATGGGCCTCCGGAAACCTTTCTATGCATCACTGGGCAACAGAACAAGACTCGGAGCCACTTAGGTGTAAGACTGTAAATTTGCTCAGAGTTTGCCCTCCCTGCCCAGAGTGGGTTCGTTAGTCTCTGCTTGAACATCTCTGATACCAGGAAGTTCGTTACTCTCTGTAACCGATTTCCACTTCATTGGATCTGGATGGTTAGAAAGTGAGCATGCTCTATACAGTGCCAGAAAAGTCACACACAAAAGTCACACATTGTTCCTCGGTCTGCCCTTTGGAGACATATTGACCAATATGGAACAGACGCCAATATAGAGACAACTACCATGTGCCCCTTCTTTCATAGCCCCTCTGCCCTACCTCCTTTGACTCCCCTCAGACCTTGACTCCTCTTTGTCCTCTGAGGGTCTAAAGACTCAACACATGAAACGTCATGGATGTAGAACGAAAAGTGAATACATCAGTTGGCCTTTGCTGTGTAATAAGCCACCTCAAAACATAATGACTGACAACCACTTACTATTGTTCACGAGTCTATGGGTAGTCAGCTAGGTGGTTCTGTTGGTCTGGGCCTTGTCCAGTTAAGCACAACTGGAGTCACTCGTGCATCAACAGTCAGATGGTGGGTTGTGCAAGGGCTGGCTGGTCTAGGATGACCTCACACAGGTATCAGGCAGTTGGCTAGCTATTGGCCGAAGTGACCAAGATAATTGGGACACCTGTCTCTCATCAGGGTTAGCCCAGGCTGTCCTCACAGCAGCTGGACAGGGTTCCAAGAGAGTGAGCAGAAACAGAAAGGCCTCTTGCACCCTAGACTTGGAACCGGTACCCATCACCTCTGCCACATTTTATCAGCCAAGGCAGGTCACAGGCCAACCCAGACTCAAGGGGTGGAGAAATAGCCCTCTCCTCTTAGTGGGAAGAGCTACAAAGTCACATTGTGAAGGACACGGTGATCAGGAGGGGTGGAGAAAGGGGCCATTTTTTATTACACGCATGGTGAGTGCGTAAGCCATGGCAAAAAGTGACATGCCCTGAACACGTTATCCAGAGAAAACATGAAGACAGGGGAAGTGGGCCCTGCTTGGTTTTCCAAAATAAAAATACTTTTAATTATTTTGTCCAGATTATGACAATCATATTTGACTCACATACCATCCATTCATAAAACCAGCTACTCTCATATGCTGTCACTCTACTGAGCTTCCTGCCTCTGCTTCTGTGGGAACTAACTTGAAAATGAAACATTGTATTTGTAGAAACCTGTGAGCTTAAATGCATGAAAGGGCCAAGGCAGAAAGTGGAAAAAAATAGTAGACACATTTGAGGCATCTCCCCAGCTCACAAGGCTCCTTCTTCCCTGACCTTTGGGAGCACGGTTATGGGCTCCTAGTGGCCATGTTTTCCTTCTGCAATCCCTCCCCCACCACTCCTGATTGGACAAGGAATGGATACCTGACCTAGCTGGATGAATCAGATTCTTTCTCTCAGGAATTCGGAACTCTGGATAAGGGGGTCAGTGTCCTGTGGGATCTTGTAGCTGAGGGATCTGGGGGCTGAGGAGAGAAGAAGACCAAGAAGAGGGGAAAGACTAAAGCCAGCTCCCAGAGTACACAGGGACAGGAGAGGGCAAGAGGGCTCCACCTCAGCCTAGCCCCTCCAGAGGCTTGGTCATGAGACTCGAGTCCTTGGGAAGCCTGTTTCCTTACAAAAAGACCCATTTTTGCTTATGCTGTCCCCAGTTGGGTCCTCTTACTTGTAAACAAGAGGGTGTAAAGGCTAGAAACACAAAGGTGCATAGGACCACGAGCTGGTTGGAGGTCAGAGAAGCTCAGAGTCTCTGAGAGAGGTGGGGGCAGCAGGGAGCATGGGCAGTGAGGCTGGAAGATGGTCCCTGGATGGACGGGGAAGGGCCTGGAAGGAAGCTGGAAATCGTCCAGGCATTACCACAGGGCTCCAACAAAGATGTGGGGTGGGAACTTGTGTTCCCAAAGCAGCCCAGGAAAGGAGTAAATGGGGCCAGGGTCAGGAGACACCCACTGGAAGCCTACGCCCTTAAAACTTCTACATGTAACACAAAGCAACAAACAAACAGAAGTCTGAACAAAATGAAAGGCAAAGAACAAGTGGGGAAAATGCATACAGCACATGACAGAAGATACTGTGATTAGCACAGTGAGCCCTCCGAGCAAATCCTCTGGGTAATACACCCTCTCAGAAAACAGGCAAAGGAACCAAAAAAGAAATACAAATGGCTCATAAGCTAGTAATAAAAAATTCAACTTTTAATAGTCATAATAAGAAAAGCAAATTTAAGACAAGAGCCCACTTTTCACCTATCAAACAGATGCTTTTTTTTAAACATGGTATTATTTTATACTGAAGATGTGTGAGAACCTGGCTGTCACACCATCTCAGGATGCAGTTTGGGAATATCTCAAACCATTTGCCCAGGGCAGCAGTGCAGTGTGGCAGGGCCCGCCCATATGCCCCGTGTTCTTACCTCTTTAGTGTACGAGCCCACCTCCAACACCTCATCGTCCTGTTTCTCCTGTGAGCTCTCTGGCCTTTGGAGCCACCCATGCTCACGGGAAGTGTGGGCAAATTAACACCACTTGGGAGCAGCCAATCACTGGCAAGGCGAGTACTTAGATACCCAAGGGCCTTGCTTCTTGGTGGGATAAGTCTGGTGTATTTTCTGCACTGGTCCCCAGTGTCAACCAGAGAGATTCAGCTCCAGTCACCCACAGGTGAGGCAGCTTCTTGGCGGCCATCCGTCCCCATCCCACTCCTCACTCCCCTGTCAGGGTTTCCTTCAGTTCCAAATAAATTACTTGCCCTTGAATCCTTGCCACAGGGGAACCCAAACTGAGACTACGATTGATTTATTGTAAAGCACTTTCCCACAAAAATAGTCATGAATGTGTGCAAAGACTTAGCTACTAGGACATTGTCATGCAGGGTGTCTAGTCCTGCTTCCCGCACAAGAACGTAGGATAGGGTGAGGCCAAAAAGGAACACCAACAGAGCCATCGATAGGGGAGTCATACCACTATATGCTCAATGGCGGCTGGTTGAGACACAAAAGCAAACATCCGCCAGTACCCCAACACGGGGTCTTCCTGCACCCCACCCTGGCGAGACACAGGAAGTAGGATCCACACAATCCATAATCCGCCATCTGCTTCTCTGCCAAACAACCCCACTTGCTAGCTGCAATCCGCTGTCCACTTCTCTGCCTGCCAGCCAGCCAGCCAGCCAACTAACCAACCAACCAACCAACCAACCAACCAACCAACCAACCAACCAACCAACCCCCTAGTGTAGCCACAGCAGTTATATTAGTGGCTAATGGCTAACCGGTAACAGGTGGTGGTCACCCAGCCACAGGGGATGGTCATCTGATTATAGCTGATAGCCATCTAATAACTGAGCCAGCACCTTTGCACGTGAGGCCGAGAGCCTGGAAACTGCTCTCTGGGACTCTGTCCCCACAGACATTCAGTGAGGTCTTTTTTTACAGAAGAAAATAAAAGTGGACACCCCCCCTCCCCCGGAGCTGTGGTTAAATACATCCTGATAAATCCATGCAATTGAATAGTCCTTGGCTGCGAAAAACAAATTAAATGTTATACAAAGACCTGGGGAGAACGATCGTGATAGTGTGAAGTGAAGAATGTTAAACCCTGGACATATCTGGTGTAGCTGCGAGATTTTATATATATTTGCCAAAACAGTAACCATCATTATTTCTGAGGAATGGAGTTATGGGCGATTTTAATTTTCTTGTGTGTGTATGCGTACACCTCTGTATATTTCAATTTTTTTTGCCGTAATCATGCATTACTTTTGTAATTAGAACATGGAATTTAACAATAAATAAATGCAATACCAATAAAGAGAAGAACACTTACAAAGTATAATTTAGATAAATTTATTACCGTTTTTAGTTGTGGGAAACATTGGAGAAAAATATACTTGCCAGACACTATACTTTGAGTTTTTATCAAATTCAGATCCATTTGACACAAGCAATGATTATCCTCTCAAACACACCACCCATCAATTATGTGTCATTCTTTCCTCCCACCAAAGGAAAAAATCACACACGGTTCTCCAAGGACTCTGTCATTCATTCATTTCAAGTATAAGGCACTATTCCCTAAAAAAATAAATGTTTCCTTATTTAAATACACAAAGTGACATCTGTGAAACATGAGCTTAAATTAGGACCTGCCATTTTTACTGAAGGAATTGATCACAAGAGCCTGGCCATAAATCTGTTAGGAGCCAGATGATGTTAGAACCGTTATCCAAGGTGGAGGCAGCTGTGGCTTCCAAAAGATGCCATTTCTAGGAGAAGTAATGCAGCGGGAAAGAGGGACCTGTCCAACCCTCTTGGCAAGTCATTTGAAAGATGGCAAGTGTAGTCCAGATTAAAGGTACTGGAAGGGGCAGAAAACATTCCCATATTTTTACCAAGTTGACTGACTAGCAATTAAATTATTTTTATTTTTAAAATGCACTCTGGGGTGTCTCACTTATGGCAAAGTATATCTTCAATAAGCATAACATGAATTTAACACTGAATCTGTTTGCAAGTTTGGGTCACCCACTTAGTGTGCCTTGGATTTCTGAGCTTTCTTAACTCGCCCTTTTTTCCCACAGCATTTCCGGTAGCCGAAGGCACAACATTTATAGACAATGAAGGCGACTCCCAGAACAATGGCCAAGAGGAAGCCAACGACGTCCAAAGAGTGGTACTGGTACCAGGTGAGGTCGTGGGCGGCGGGGCGCAGATGTGGCGCCCCCTTGTGCCTCATCACGAATTCCACCCAGAACACAGCGAGGTCCAACGGCTCGATGGGGCGGTCCTTGTGAAGGCTGGAGAGACGCATGATGTTTTCCTTATAGCTAAACATAAAGACAGTTATGTGAATGCCTGGGACACCGATGGCAGGGAACTATCCTCCTTTTATGCTTGTTTGCTTGCTTCCATAGTTCCAGTTAGAAACGCTACCAGATTTTCCCAAACTTGGTAGAGGAAATGTGTCCCTGTTATAACCAGCAAATAAAACATGCCTGTACATGCACGCGCGTGCACACACACACACACACACACACACACGCACACACAATGTTCTTTACCTCTTAAAAAGAAGAAAGAAAACCGGAAGTCAAAATTATAATTTAAAAGAATTCAAAACCTGCTTGTTACTTTTCTTCTTTTCTTTGTAGTGATTTTTTGTAGGAAATTAGATTACACTTTCTTTACAGTAATATAGTAAAGAAATAAAAGAAAAGATCATGTCAGAAATTATGAACTACTTCCCATTCGAATTTGTACACAATCACATCTAGCCAAAGTACAAAGCCATTGTTAAGTGCCATCTCCAAGATAATAGTATACATTTTCAGTTTGATTGTTGAAACAGCAAACCATCCAAGAGCTAAATTTAACATGAGGCTGTGTCTATGCAGCCTGTTAAAGCAAAATAGATTCCTGTTTATTTTGCACAGTGTTGAGAGCTGAATCAGAACATCCAAATCCAAAATGGGTTGGATGCTTTAACGCTTAGCATGCATGCACTAGGAGAAGAAAGGGAAGGAAAGGGAAGAGGAAGAGGAGCAAGAGGAGGGGGGTGGAGGGGACGTGTAGGAGAAGCAAAGGAAAAGGGAAAGAAAAGAGAGAAGAGAAAAAAGACACTTTTATTGGGGAGTAATTAGACATGTCTGTCATTTTACTTGGATATATTATTCTAATGCAATATTACTATGTGGCGAAACAGCCTGTTAAACACCTTCCTTTTGTATAAATCTTCTCTGACTCAACGTAGATTTTCTTGGACATTCATTCATTCATTATTTATGGAGCACCTGTTAAGGCCTGGTTGCATAGTCTGCTGTTTAAATTTTTTCTGTTTTTCTTTGTTTTATGTAGGTGCAGTCCAAGCTTAGAGTGTTGGGAAATGGAGATTCACAGTCAGGTAGAGATGGCTCAAAAATAGATGAAGTTAGTTAGTAACTTAAATAATAAGTGTTTTTTTAAAAATAATAATGTACCAGAGATCTTGTACCAAGTCATTCTTAGGTTTTCAGTAGTTGTCTATATCACTGAATAAAAGATCAAAATTATATGTGAGTGTCAGCAACGCGTTTCATCAGTCTATGGAGAGAAGTCAGGTTTTGATGGTATTGATGTGTGAGCAGCACGGCCTGCCGCTGACAACCCGGCTGCCAGAAGCAACCAATTGAAATAAAAGGATGAGAATGCCCCCAACTGCTCTGGGCAGGTTGTCAGTACCGTTAAAGTCAGTACACTTTACACTGGGGTTATGTGGACGTTTCTTTTCTATCCAGTGGCACTGCGTGCATGTGAGCACCATCATTTCCCCCCCATTTTTCCTTGTCCTGGCTCACTGTGCCCCCCTATGCCGTGTCTCCTCCCGTCTGAACACACTCCAGGGTTCCACACCTGCCCTCCTGACTGCTGTCTCTTCTGCAATGAAGCAACTACAGGTGAAGGCTCCTGACACTCTCACAGACACACACATGCACTCACACAGGCACGCACACATGTACGCACATGCACGCATGTGCACAAACACACTCGTGCACACTCATACATACATTATTGATTGTTGGATGGAGGCTACCCCTGCCCATCACTTCTTTCCATACGGTTTGATCAGCCAATATTACCTGTGAGCTTGACAACCATACAATAAATTTCAGAGATCATTAGATCTGATGGCTTTTGCCCTTTAAATCATTTTCAGAACTGCATTTGAACAAACTTATCTTGCTTTTATTATAAGCCTTTTATTTTTTAAGTGATATCACGTGAACTCCCGCCATTTTTAAATCCACAAGAATAAAATTTCTCACAGGCTTCAGTGCTGGGAAAAGCTGTACCTCTAAGCACCTGGTTTGTTTTTATCTTATGGACACTATGCTTCTTGTAATGGAATATTTCTCTTTACAGGAATTTATAGATCAGGCATCTATCGTGGTAACTTTATATATATATATATAAATTAAGTTTTAAATCTACCAGGAAAAATATTTAAAATCATGTCTATGATAAAAGGTATAAGAATCAAGGCACCCTTTTATAAAATGATAATAACCCCCCAAGTGTCTTACTTACAAATTAGACTTTTACATATTTGTTTTCACATTGGAGTGTTTATTACGAATGGGATGGCCAAAGCACAAGCAGTACTTCCCTGTACCTTCTCTCTTACCTTTTGTCATTGATGACAGTTTTCAGAGCATTTGCTAAATCTTCAGAGGTCATTTCCAGGACGTTCAAGGTCACACCCGCTCCCCGGGACTCCATGCGCTTTGCATTGTCCATCTGGTCACCAAACAAGGGTAGCATCACCATCGGAACGCCGTTGCAGATTCCCTCATAAATGCCATGGGAGCCAGAATGGGTGATAAAGGCACGAGTCTTCGGGTGACCTGGGAAGCAAAAACAGAGGGATGCTAGTGGTCAAGTTGCCAAGTTTCACATTCTGGCATCGTCTAGGTGTTGAATACACTCTAAGGACTCGATGCTATCCACATGTGGCCCTTGCGGAAGTTTGCAGACAAAAATGTGGGTTGAGATGCCCCACTGGGTAAAAAGCAATGTGGAACATGTTGGCCATAATATTTTCCAGCTAAACAATCCTTTAGAATGGCCATGCCTAAGCCACTTTATTAATTTAACCTTGGTTTGACCTACACATCAAATCCTCTCCACATACCGAGCAGATCGTTTTGGGGCAGCCACTTGACAAGGATTGTATTCTTCGCAAGATTTGATGGTGGAGTTCCCGTATACCGCCACAGGACCTTGCAGACAAGAAGAGAGTTTAAAGAACATAATAAGATTTTTAAAAAAAAAAAGAAAAAAAGAAAAATAAAAGTCTGTTATGGTAACTAGAAAGCAGAGTCCTCTGAATGAACATAACCTTGGCAGGGGTGGGAGGTGTAGTGACTAAGAAGCTTCTGGGGGCTGGTAACATTCTGTGGTTTTGTGAAAATTCATCAAGCTGTACATTTATGATTTTTGCACTTTTTTGCACTTTGAGGGAAGGTCTACTTAATCAAATGAGTGGGTGTAGAAGTATAAAAGTAGAAATATAATAAATAAATCCAGATGTCCTAACCAACAGCTTTTTGGAGAAATATTTCTATTTAATATGAAGAATCACTGTCCTGTTTATTTTGTTTTTAAAATAAATTCTCCTTAATACAATTTCGAGTCTCTTAGAGAAAATGAGGCCTCCAAGAGAATTGGACCATGGTTTAATAGAGCAGTTAAGAGTAAAATGGCAAAAAGAACAATTTTGGATTAATAATTGGGGAGTGGCAGGGAAAATCCAAGTCTAAAGTCCAACTAATAGAATTAGTTTACATACTACACTGGAAGTCTGGGGTTAGAACTCTTGTGAAGATAGATAGAAAAGAATTGTATGGAATCTTCTTACTGTCTGAGGTATTTTGCCCAAAGCGTCAGCGATTTCCATAGCTTTCTTCTCCGGAATCTCTGAGACCATTGAGCCCAAAGAGAAAACCACAATTCCATGTTCTCCGGAGGCGTTAACATACGCTTCAAATTCCTAGAGCCAAAGAGAAATTTCTGGTGACTTTTTTTCTCGTATTTGTAGGGTCACTGCATCCGTTAAGCTGTGAATCAGCTTCCTCTTAAGAATGCGATTAAAGGTGTGTGTGTGTGTGTGTGTGTGTGTGTGTGTGTGTGTGATAGAGACACAAAGCATTAACGCGTGTTATAGCATTTCTCCCTCCCTTAGTCCCCTTCAAAGGAGGAAGGCTTCCTGCTTGCAGAGTTATCTCTTGGGTTCTTCTTGGAGATGCAGAATCCAGGCAATGTGCTAATTTTCCAAAGGGAAAATAATCAGAGAAAAGACCAGATCCACTTCCCAAAGGCTTGGGCAGCTGAGAAGCTCTTGGGGAGAGAGCAGACTTTAGGGAAGGGGGCAGAAGAGGGAGCAGAAGAAGAGGCAGAAGACAGGAGGGAGGAATGGTGAGCTGGCCTCATGAGAGGAGAGAGCCTTTCAGTTGTGAACAGAAACACTGGGGGGAGGAGAAACCTGTTCAAAGACGATTTCAGAAAGCTTTCTAACAGACTCTAAGACTCCTGCACTGCCTCTTTAAGAAAGTCTACAGTAAAGATCTGTATCACTCTCAAGGTTTCTGGAATATTATTTTTATGTAGAAAGAACGAATCGAGTCAAAGCACAAAGCTACAGAGTGTTACGGCTCAAGCTCACAATTAAGGAAGAAAACTGGAATAGTGGAGACAATCTTTAACAGCCCTTGGTCGCCTGCAGCCTGCCGCAGAGACTCCCACATGGCAGCCGATACATTTGGATGACTGTAGATCGTATTTGTGTCAACTCAGCCCTCAAATTTAACCAATCAACCTTGCATTTTTCCATCTTCCCTGGAGAAGAGCTTTCTAAAGCGTGTAAATCAACTTTCCTGCCTTAGTAAGAAGAATATGCAGAAATATATTGGAATCTTTCTTTGCTGCTTCCGTAATGTACTGTAAAAAGCAAAACGCTCATCCCTAGGTATGAGGTGAAAAGTGGGGGACGGAAACCCTGGCCAAGCGTGCATCAGTGATCTGCGCCCCTTGCGGGGTCAGTAAGGGGATGTGAGTAAACCCTGGCTACGAAAGCCACTGGTGGGAAAGACAAACAGGCCCCTGGTGTCCACCCACCCAGCACACAACCCTCACACGCTGCTCGTCCTGTTCCCGAGGTGGATCCTTTACAGCGACATGTCCATCACTGTCTCAGAGGAAGACGACACCCAGAAGGCCACCCCACTGTCTCCAACAAACACCACCTATGGGCATTACAGCCTCGGTTCTTTAAATATGAAGCTCAAGATAACAACAGGACTTGCTTCTGAAGAAACTTCTGGACAAGATGACCCAAAGACTCAAGAGTGAAGAACAGAGAGAGGAGCTGTGTGACAAACCCTCTATACATCACACCAGCTTGTTTCTCTGCTGCACGCAAGGTAGCATCATTATACAACTGGGGGCTGAATTGACTCAAAGTCCTTCCTATTGCTAATGGCGTCCTATTGCCATTAAGTCATCTTTCTCATCAGGGAGTAATTTTCTTTTCAATAGAGTGATGTTGGTTTATTTGAACTGTAAGCAGGGATTGATTTTCTAGTTAATAATGAATCTTACAACTACTAATGAATGTTGTACAGAGCAGTCTGTGGTTCCCTTGGTTGAAGCAGGATGGGATTTCAGAAACTTTTGTGCGTTATGGGGCGAGAAACAGTGATGGCAGGGATTCCCAACCAGTAAATTCAGATTGCAGATCGTGACCTATCACAAGGCCTATCCCTGAAACGATAAGGAACAGACTTTGAGATGGGTGTGAAACAAAAGCTCTGAAAGGATGCAGCAATCAGAAGAATGGCAGCATTAGCCAGAGTGCTGAAAGAGGAACGTGCAGATAAGAGTGGTCACAGTGTCCCCAGGAAGAGAGTTACGGAACTCTCTAAATTCAACCCTTGGCAGTAATCATAGCTCAGCCTGATCTGTACCAACCTTCAAAGCCAACTCCAGAACCCTCCGGTCTTCAGGCAACATGCACAGTGCATGCACACATATACAGGCATATATCTGCCTGCACTCACGTGCAGGGGCACATGAACACACAATGCTGATGCACTTACAGGAAATAGGGCAAGGCATAAGTGGGGCAATTGCCCCCCAGCTGTATGTTACTGATGAGCTAATCAACCTCCTGAGAGTCTCCAAATGGTTTTAAATGTTTACAAAGAATGCCGGGGGCATTAGTGAGATTGTGGCAGGGTTTGCCCAGAACTGGGGGTTTCTTGGGGCATGGGACTTCTGGTGTCAAAACCTGAACAGTCCTGGACAAACCAGGACAGTGGTCACCCTGGATGTGAGATGCAGGAGGCCTCCGACAGGGCACAGCAGGCACGGTTTTCAGAACCTCCTACCAAGCTCAATTCTGAGCATGACCGGTAAAGCCCAAATCCTGAGCAGCCTTCCTCCACGGCCAGCCCGTTGGCAGTCCACCCTCCCCAGCCCCAGCCTGTCTTGGGGCCTGTGGCTCTAGTGACGGTGTCTCTCAGCCTTTTGTGTCAGGTTCATCTGAAAGGTCAAGGAGGGCAGCGTTATCCTCCCCACCACCTGGCTGCAGTGTGGGATGCTTTTTCTGAGGTGCTTCCTCCTTAGGTCCGCACCCAGCCCTCATTTCTGGGGAGAGAGAGCTCGGCTCCAAGCACCCTGTAAGTTCTTTTCCCTGTGCAAAGGCAAACAACTTGTCTAATTTCATAGGCTCTTCACCCCTTCATGAAACCCACTCTTACGTGTCACCTTGTCTAGAAAGGGCTGAAACTAAGTTCCCCTCCCTTGCACACCCTCCCACACTCATTTGGCAACCAGCAGGGTATGATTGCACCAGTGGGACCCACAGGACCATAAACACTCAAAGTTAAATAATAGCACTTGGCTAAAGTTTAAATGGAGTAGAAGTTCATCTACAGATCACAAACTGTGCCGATTGCATTATCGTGGCCAACGCCTCTTCTGGACCAGGTCTTATGGGATTCGATAATGGTGAGATCCACCCCCTATTTGGCAAACTTCCCCTAAACTTTCCTGCAACTTTACAGACTTTGGAATGGCCAAAGAGTGAAGCAATGTGTTAACTGAACATAGCCCGCAATTCCCCCACTTCTTATCACCTTCCAAAAAGATGAGACCACTAAAGTGGAAGCATTTGCCCACTCTAATGAGGCCTATGAAATTGTCCCTAACTTATGCTGAGAGTTCAGTATTGTTAGCTCCAGGTGTTTATTAGATTTTCCTTTCCCAAATGTCTTTGGTTTTGCACGAATCCTTATTAAGCACTTAGCCTCTTGGAAACATGTCCCTTTATCATTATGCATTCAGAGTCACCTACAAATACGGGGAGCTTCCTTGATCACCAGTCTTTCTTTCCCTCGCCATCTTCAAGTCTCTGTTCTCATTGATCTTCTGTTTGGCGATTTTCCCCAGACCCAACATGTATGTACGGATATCATCTCTGAATCTCTACATGTCCACGAAGACGGTGTCTCACCCTGAGAGAGGAATGATCCCAGGGAATTCTTGAGTTCCATTCCTTTGCTCTACATGTTGTTCTACCATCTTTCGTCTTTCAGGCATCCCAAAGGTATGTCCAACGCCAGTCTGTGCTCTCTCTGTGGACTCTCTTTATTGAATAAAGATTTTGTTTTTATTCTTGAAGTTCAGGACTTTTACCAATAGTGTCAGGAATAAGATAATCTCTACTAGACAAATGGAAGTGTAGAGTACGTTGATCCCAGGAAAGAAGATACTTACCACTGTTCCCGGTGGCTAACTGAGGTCAAGTTTACAGCCTCGCAGCTATTTCTAAACAGGGGCCTCTCATGCCAACTGTGCTTCAAGAGGAAACCTGCCCTAAGCTGCCTGCATCCCACACTGAACTGCCTGCTGGCACTGTGTTCCTGCCATCGAGCCAGACCTTATAAAGGAGCTCCTGGAATCCTATTTCAACTTATAGGACTGAGACTTTCCCCATCCAATCAGAGCTGCGCTGCTATATTCCCATCAGCATCTTCCCCGACCAATAAGAGAGGCTCCATTCTGACCAATCAGGAAGTGCTTTTCAGAGCAATCAAATTGCAAGGATTTGGAGTCCTCATTTCCATGAGGATGGACTAATCAGGGACCAGGAATGGAGACTTCTCTCTGTATAAGTCAGCTGCCCTCTGGCTCGGAGAATGCATTTTCCCTTTCCACCAAAGGCTGAAGACTGCTTAGTAGAGAAGGGACTTTATCATTATGCATTCAGAGTCACCTACAAATACAGGAAGCTTCCCTGGTCACCAGTCTTTCTTTCCCTCACCATCTTCAAGTCTCTGTTCTCACTGATCTTCTGTTTGGCTGTTAGGAAGCTGGAATGTTTAGAAATGGGAACTTTAACCAGGATCATAAAGTCAGCTTTCCTAGCTGGGATCTATAAATGTCAAAAACTGTCCCAGCAATCTTGACTCTTCTGTCCCTGACTCAATCAAAGGCAGGGTGCGTCCTGCACACGTTTGTTCTCTGCGAGGAACCCTGAACCCGGTGCTCTGGGGGTGTGGATGGCATTTAACCCTAGTTACCACTAACTGATGACTGTTCCCTGGAACCACAGACTCAAATGCCCAATATTTACTTTCCTAAAGTCTCAGATCCAAAGAAACAACCGAAAAAATGATCCCAATGACGGACATAAATGACAGCTTGACCTAGGAGACTTGCAAGATAGAAATGCACAAAAGAGGGCACTTGCACCTGTGTGCTCATTCAGCATATATCTGTGGCAGATGCATCTCTCCAAAGTACTTGCTAGAATAGAAGCTTGTAAAGCTCCCACTCCAATTACACACCTGGGATAATGATTTTTTGCTAGCGCAGTTGATCCCACCAATAAAAACCATATTGGGCATGACGGGCCTGGAATGATCCTTCACAAAGTCACCTTTGAAAAGCCAGACAGATGCAGCGCTCATAAGGTCCTGAACAGTCACCTCTTTCTGAAGGACTTCCGAAGCGAGTGATGCATACGGGGTATAAACCACACTGCACAGAAAGTTCTCTGCCAAGGCGATCAGCATATTCTTCACCCGCTGCAGGAAGGTCATGCGATCCGAGTTAAATGACAGACTCCTGGGCACATAGGACGGTGGGTTGGGGCACTGGGTACCCTGGAAATCCAGGCTGCAGGGCAGTGCATTCAAGAAGAACACAACAGGCAGTGCCAGGTACTGGGCCACAATAGAGCCACAAGGAAGGAAGGGGTCTGTGAACACAACATCAAAGTTGCTTTCTGCCAGGGACGTCATCAGCTCTGTGTTGTGCAGCAAATGGGAGCAGGCAGACAGGAGCATAGCGGAGTCCTCTTTGACTTTCTTGTATGTTTTGATCACGCGCTGCAAGAAAGGCTGCCTCTCAAATGCATCATGGCCAATACCGATAAAAGACGCTTCCGCGTCCTCCCTTCGGAATGGCACGGGGTACCTCTTCAAGGTGTAAAATTCTCCTTCTGTAATATGCACGGAGGCAGCAGACGCCAAGACCACTATGTCATGTCCCCTCTGCTGCAGCTGCTGGATGATCCCATGCATGCTTAGCCAGTGGCTGCCGTCCATGGGGACCAATAACAGCTTCCCGCCCTGGGACACAGAAGGGCCAAGGGCACACAGCAGCAGACCCAGGACAAGTGGATGTGGTCCCTGGGACCCTGCGGCCATGGTGCCCTGCCTTCACTACCAAGACTTTCATCTGTCAGACGTTTGTCCTCTCCCACTTACATGTTGCAACAAGCAATCTATACACCAAGTTAATGTTTGATGGTGTCATGTGACTATACCTGTCACTCGAAGGTAGCAGTAAGTTTACTTTTAGAAATAAAGAGCGTAGAGCTTTACTAGATGACTTAAAAGGCAATAACAGTTTTAACTGGCTGGAATTCTTTAGCAACCACTCAAATCACATGCTTGCACAAACGGAGGAGGCAAAGCCTCTCTAGCACTTTTGACTCCATTAAATTAGTGTTTCCATGGGCCAAGAGGACGTTACCTGAGAAGGAAAAGGCTATATGGTAACAAATTAGAGTGCCTTTCCAGAAATGAAGAGAAAGGTGAATACGCCTTTTAGAAAGAAAAGAACATGATATTGCAAGCCCACCTTTAGATCATGGAAACCTGTACGAACGTCCTTCTCTGTGGTTCCATCATCTTTGATTCATACATCCGACAAATATTTACTGACTCTGGCATGGCGCTGGGCCTGGAGGCTCCAGCAGAGACCACTACAGATGAGCCTCCCACCTGCCCAACACTCACGCTCCATCAAGAGAGACAGACTGACAATTTAAACACATAAATAGACAATTTAGAGATTGTGAAACAGACTAAGAAGGAAATGAATGCTGCTGGAGTAGAGAATGGAGGGCAAGGCGAACCCAGTTGAGTACATGGGCACAAAAGGCCTTTCCAAGGACAGATCTGTATTCATTCCGAGGCAGTGAGAGGAACTCTGTATATAAGAGACCAAAATAGATAACCAAACAGAAGTTAAATTATACTCATCACACAGGCCCAACGTCCAAGGGAAGGAAGACACTTAGGGGAATTCTGATGCCCTGGTTGACGCAAAGGGGAGAAGTGAACAAAAACAGTATGAAAAATATGTATTTATTGAGCATGTACTATGTGCCAAATATGGTGATAAGCACTTTATAGCATTACTTATAATCCCCTGGAATTGTTCTGTAAAGACAGATACTATTATTCCCATTTTACAAACAAAGGCACTGAGCTCAGAGACAAAGTGATTTGCCAGACTCCTGCATTTACCAAGTGGCAGAGCTGAGGCCCAGGCTGTGGGCAGCAGAGACTAGAGACCTTGCTCTTAACCACAACTGCCCTCATACCGGCCTCTCGCAGTGCCCAGGCAATAATATGTCAGGCTGAGACTGAAATCTACAACCAACTAGGAGTCAGAACTAAAGCTGTGATCCCCACAGTGATTCCCCAATCGAAATAAATGGAGAGATGGCAGAAGGCAGGAGTTTGGGACCAAATGTGCTCACACAGCGATACCCAGCCCCAGCTGGTACCCCAAAAGATCAGGGAACAAATATGGCAGTTGCCCAACAGAAATGCCCCTCCTGCGGAAAGGGCAAATCGGAGGGCAGACAGAACTGAGCATCTCACTCTTTCCTTTTGGGATCCATTGCTGTTTTATATAATCCCAGGAGGAAAGCACAGATCTCAATATTCTGACCATGGACAACACTGGCCGCCATATTTGGGGATCTGTTAGGAGGGTCATGGAGAAACAGCTAACTTTAAAACTTCAGTGTCTTATGGGGCATATTCACAGGGCCCCTCTTGTTCTGGTACTTAGAGTCCCTTTTCCTCGTACCACCATCCTTCCTCCACTGACCTCCCGTCTTGTATTGTATATGCTTATATATGAGAGCACACATGTATGTGCCCACATGCACGCTCACCCCACCCCCCAAGCATTCTCCAGGACCAAGATTCTGGGTGAGCAGAAAAAAGAGAGCAATGCCTTGGCTCATTGATGTGCCCTTGTCTGCAATTCTGAAATCCATAGTCCAATTTCAACATTAAGGGCAATAATTCTGCAATGTCAATGTCATGAGAGTTCATCTGCAGATTACACGGATCCAAAGGGCTGTGAACACACAGTCACCACTTGTAAATGATTTTATGACGTTTCTGCATCACGCAGCACCTCAGAACTTTTTGAGGCCTCTGTTTACATGGATAGTTTGGGGTCCAACTCTGCCCGTGACTAGGGTATGTTGTTTACTAATATGAATAGCAGGCAATCCACAATTCACTCTCAAGAATTACGAGCAAGAACCACTACCAAGCAATCCAATAAAGCTTCGGCACTAGAACCTGAGTGGACTGACAGGCAAAACCCATTGCTAATCCTCCCATTTTCCAAATATTCATGAGAAATGTTGACCCTACTGGCACTATGCTAGAAAACCAAAGTTAGAAATGTCCCTGCCTGTGAGGCATGCTCCAGTGGACAGCCAACCAGGCAATTGCAGGCAGGGTGAGATGTGGTCTTGCTTGGGGGGGGCTAATGCAGTGGGGGGTGCCTGCAAGAGAGTTCCTGGAACCCATTGGAAGATGATTTCTTTTTAAGCTGAAGCCAGTAGTTAAGAAACCCACCATTCCACACACTCCTGGCTCCTTTGACAGTATCAGATTGGAGCTGCTTGTTACTAAGGTAAAGGAACTACATTAACAAATCCATTGTCCTCTGGAGAATCTATGGGCCCCTCCAGGGGAAATAAAGCCATTTCCCTGAATCTCTGTAGCATTTTGTTTTATTCTGTCTTGTATTCTTTAGCAGTTTGCATATCTGTCTCTACTACTTGTCTCAGTCTCTCTCTGTCTCTCTCTCTGTGTTTCTCTTTCTGTCTCTCTCTGTTTCTCTCTCTCTGCGCGCGCGCGCACACACACACACACACACACACACACACACACACACACATCCGACTAGATATTCCTTACAGTCTTCAGCTTTGGAATCACTCTCTCGTTCAGGTGCCATCCCACGGTTTTGCAGACCGTAAGCACTCAGTAAGTGTTTTTGTATAGACCTCATATCCAAGTAAGGAAGTACTGAAGCCAGATGATTCTACACTCTTCAGACCCAGCTGCCATGGTCCTCATTCAGGGCCTCAGCCCCCAAAGGCCCCAGCCCCTATCAATCCCTTCTAATTCCCAGCATCAGCTGTCCCCTGCACGGCCCTACCCTGAAACCTTGGTCAGCAGCTTCCGAGGGTTCAGACTAAAATTCAGACTCTTTAGCCTTGCCCTCAGAACTCCCTGGAATGGACCCAGCCCACCTGTTCAACCCGATCCCTCTTCTCTAGCCTTTCTGCTTGACCTCTCCCTCTGCCTCCTTCCCTCCAGCCATTCTGGGTCACTTACTCTTCCCCAAACATGCTTTATACTTTCCCACATTGCTTTGTTCACAGTGAACTGTACTCCTAATCAGCTTCTTACTACTGTTTACCAAGTGCCAAGTCCAGGGCTTTCCATTCAGTCTCTCAAGGTGATATAAACTTGACAGTTTATTCTGGTGATACAGCACACGCACTCTTTTGTATCTATTACCCTTTATGATGATATGTTAGCATTCATTGGTTAATCATTTTCCTCTTAGAGCTAAGTGACCTTTATTGGTGTTGCCTCAGCATTTATCAAAGCAAAAAATATAGTGTCAGAGAGAGAATGAGAAAGTGGCAAGAAGTCAGATGATGAGAAATGCCTAAAAGAAAGTCGTGGTCACGTTATAGCAGTTTTAGTGAAAACAATCACTGCATCCCAAGTTTAGCCACAGTACTGTAAACAGGGCCAGCAAGTTTTAATCATTTTGATATTGCTAGGCGCCAAGTCTCTCTGGGGATCCCCAAGACTTTTTCAGGGGAATTTTGCAAAATCATAAGTACTTCTGTAATAATGATATCCAACTTTTTCACTCTCATTTGCTCATAAGTGTACAGTGGAGTTTCCCAGTGGCTGCAGGACATGTGATATAGCAATAGGTAGAATGCAGAAGCAGACATAAGAGTTAGCTCTTTTCTACTAAGCCAGAGATGTGCAAAAGCAAAGAACAAAAAACAAAAAAGGAAACAAAACCTTCACCAAATGTTTATGTTTTGAAAATTATCTTTCCAGAAAGATATGATTTATATAGTGTGTAATGGGTTTATTGTTATTAAGTTGGCTAACGAATTTTCCTAATGTTTTCATTTCTAACGGAGTAAGTATCCATGTGCATAACCTACATAAACAAAAGTCAACAGGTCCTGAGGCCAAAGAGTTGGGGAACTGACTTCCTAGACAAATGGTATGATTGTCCTTCAACCCAGGGTCAGACTAAATTTACTCTTACCACCCTACCTATAGCTAACGCCAAGGGGAAGCCTAATGGAAAGCCAGCTTTAAGAAAACCATTCTCCACGGGTTAAATTCCTCTCTTGTGTGGCCTATTTGGAGCTTACCCCAGGACAGGGGGCGGGGTGGGAGGAGCCAGCGGGTGGGCGGTGCCTTGGGTGGGAGGGGCCTCACAGAGCTCCTCCACGCACTGCATTCTGGGATGCGGCCTCGACCAATGAGGTGGGCGCTACGTCACAAGGGGCGCCGCTGCGAGCGGCGGGCCTCGCGGGCACTCGGGCCGGCGCCCCGGGACTGCCAGCCGCGCTGCCCCGGTGCCCGTGGGCCGTGGGCCGTGGCGGCCGTCCAACATGGTGGACTACTACGAGGTGCTGGGCGTGCCCCGCCAGGCCTCGTCTGAGGCCATCAAGAAGGCGTACCGCCAGCTGGCGCTCAGGTGGCACCCGGACAAAAACCCCGAGAACAAGGAGGCGGCGGAGAGGAGATTCAAGCAGGTGGCCCAGGCGTACGAGGTGTTGTCCGACGCCAAGAAAAGGGACGTGTATGACCGCTACGGCGAGGCGGGCGTGAAGGGCAGTGGCGGAGGCGGTGCGGGGCCTTTCGAAGACCCCTTCGAATATGTCTTCAACTTCCGCGACCCAGCCGACGTCTTCAGGGAGTTTTTCGGTGGCCGGGACCCGTTTTCGCTTGACTTCTTTGGAGACCCGCTTGAGAACATTTTCGGGGGTCGGAGGAGCTCCCGGGGAAGCAGAAGCAGAGGGTCCGCTCCCCTTTTCTCCACCTTCAGTGAATTTCCAGCATTCGGGGGTGGTTTTCCTTCTTTTGATACAGGATTTAATTCCTTTGGTTCCCAGGGCCATGGGGGCGTTTCTTCTTTCTCCATGGCTTGTGGTCGGGCTGGGGCGGGTAACTTCAAATCCATGTCGACGTCCACCGAAATCATTAATGGCAAAAAAATCACCACCAAGAGAATTATTGAGAATGGCCAAGAAAGGGTGGAAGTGGAAGAAGACGGAGAGTTGAAGTCCTTGGTAATAAACGGCAAAGAGCAGTTGTTGCACATTGACAGCAAGTGAATCCAGCGCCCGCTGAATTTCCAGTGCGTCGTGAGGAGCAGCAGGACGTTTTTCTGAAGGTTGCCAGTGAACTCCACTTTCGGAATGACGGTACTGAAGGATTTATAAACGGTTCCTGCCAACGCCTGTTTGTTCTTACTGCTGGGAACCACGCGCATAGGACCTGCTTGTCTTGACAACTGTCGTAAATCTGTACGCACTTTGCTATTTATTAAATATAATCGCGAGGCAGACGGTGTTAATTTCCTAGTACTAGGACAAAAGGCTCAGCACAGCACCGTGAATCTTGCCTTTCCATTTGTTTGAGATGTGAGTCCAGGTAGTTTGCTCTGAAGTTAACATTACCAAGATAAAACGGTTTACTTCAGTTGTTTAGCACATAGTAATAAAAGATATGACTATATATAAATACGTATATATGTATGTATATATATATATATATATATATATATATATATATACATATATGTAACACCTGTGCTTAAAGATGGTATTTAGTTCCATATACATGCTGGTCACTTAGTAAGAGTTAACTGTTGTTTAAAGATAATGTTAAGCCTAGGCTTTTGAAAAGCAGATAAATATGGCTAAGTGGATGCATTAGTTTCATGTGGGTGCTGCAACAAATTACCACAATCTTGGTGGCTTAAAATAACACAGATTTATTATCTTAAATACCTGGAGGTCAGAAGTGTGAAATCAGTTTCACTAAACTGAAATCAGTGTTGACAGGAATATGTTCCCTCCAAAGACTGTGGGCAAAATAAGTGAATTTCTTACAGTTACATGGTTGGTTAATAGCATTATTAGGACCATATTCAGGTCACTTAATGAAAAAACTGGTAGTGATGACTCAAATACTTAATGCAAATCTGATTGCTAGCCTGGACCCAACTTGATTCTACAACTATGATTGATGGAAATGTGAAAAGCATTTCTACAAGGCTATATAAAACTATCCCATTGTCATGCCCAGGGTATATCTAATATCAAGTTAGAATGATAAAAGCTAGGTTTCACTTGGAATATTGACTAGATGAGGCAACATGCACACGTCTTAGGGAGTAGCTTTTTGTTGGCACACTCTATGCCCCCAATGAAAACCCTTTTGGGTTTATGGTTGCCTTGGGATAGTCCATCACAAAATGTGTCGTCCCCTCGGTCATCTCCAGGGAAAGGCTTGCATAAGTCATGAGAGTGAAAAAAACAACTGACTGGACAGACAAAATGCAGCATGCTTTAAATTCTTTTAGAAATATATGAGAATGAATTTGGTCCCCTTTAGTACCCTTAAAGTCCAATCCCCATGGAATGACATGCAAACGACTCAGCAGGAACATAGGATTCAGCTACCACTGTCCCTCAGGGGCACAGGGAGTCTGTTAAACCACATCAAACAGTAACCAAAGTACTAGTAGTTGTTTCTCATGCAGTGTATAAGAAGTATCAGAATAAAACAGACTACCAGGGCTTTTTAAAAATGAGATGATTTGTTAGCCAAGCAAAGAAATTCACACCAGTGAAGACATTCACTGGGTAATTTGCTGGGAAAGAGTTTTGGGGAAGTTGGGGGAGATGGGATGTCAGGAGTTTTGAAGTGATATGAAGAAGGGTGTAGAGTTTCATGGTAGATATGCCAGTTAAGGGTTGAAAATTACCACTGAATAGGACAAAGTAAGTGCATCTGTATCTGCACAATTGATTAGAATAAGTCCCCATTGTTCAGTGGTCAGGAAAGTCTTCAGTTGGGTCCAGTGAAAGTCTGGCATACCAGGGTTACTCAGAGGTCATGGATCTTCAATAATTCTGGCTAGCTCTAATAGCTGAGGGTAACACAGTATTGATATACCCTGAATTGGTGTTGCTAAGTGGGAAGTTTCTCTTTTACAGAAATATAAAGCATTTTATTTAAAAATTCCTCAAAATTGAAAATTTCTTTTAAAATGTCTTGGGTCAAAAAAATCACACTACTATACACCTATATATCAACATTCATCTTTTATGGAAGGGTTTGAGTGGGCTTTGAGAGTAGCAAAAAAAGGCAAAGATGACCATCTGAAGTCCCCTGCAGTGAATTCCTTCCATGGAATCACTAGCTCCTTCCTAAAGAGCACACCAGGCAAGGAGAGACACATTCCTATAAGCCCCCAAGAGACCTGGAGACCTGTGGCCATCTCAGCAGAATCCAAATAGCCAAACACTTCCCCTGGCAGGAGCTCCTCGTGTACCTGCTTTTAGTTCTGCCTACCTCACTCAAGGGAAAGCATTTGGAAGAGAGAATGCTCTCTTCAAATAACCATTAAAGGATCAGTCTTCTTCCCCTGTAAAACCACTCCTATTTCCAAATAGGAAAAGACACTTTCCCCATCTTAGGAAATCATTTACCCAACTGCTTACCTCTCTAGGATATTCTAATTCTACTTTCTCATCCTACTTTATCAATAAACACATAATCCGTTCCTTTCCTCTTCTCCCAGGCCCATATAAACCCTTTCAGTATAAACTCAATCCCCAGCAGTCTAGTGTGACTGCATGCTGCAAAGTTGTTAGTGGCCTTATTGATTAAATAGCCTATTCACCTTTATCCCAACCAGCTGAATTTTGGACTTTTTAGTAATATAAAACTCTTTCTGCTACTAATATGAAACTTGTAGTATACCCAATCATAAATAAGTTTTCTAAGGTGGAGTTCTCTAAGGGGACCTCATTTTTTTTTTCACTTAGGAGATAAGAATATTTATGTAAGACCAGGGAGAGTGCTTCATTGGACATTATCTATATTTGATAAAATTCAGAGGAATTCTTTGCCTTGGAGCTTTATGAAAACAAAATGATTTGTTGAAAATAAGTCTATTCATATCATTGGGGAGACAGTAACTAACTTGTAAGCAAAAAAATAAAAAAATAATGCACATTGAAAGCAATAGACATCTCAACTGATAATACAGGAAGTAAAATCGGTGATACAAATACACTCTTTCAGAGATACTGTCCCATGATGCATCGGAAAAATAGAGGAGATAAAGTTGGAGAGGAAGATGATACTGACAGAGATTGGAAAATAAAAGTCTGTGGATGGCATAGATTTTCCAAAGAAACCAGAACAAAAATTTTGATAACGTAAAGGAAAACCTTCAAGTTTTCAATAAGATCTGGGTTTAATTTTAGGCTTACTGTGCGTGTGCATGGTAGATACAAAAATGGCCCTGCAGATATGTTCACATTTTAATCCCTGGAACCTATAAATATGCTACTTTATGTGGCAAAAGAGACTTTGCAGATATGATTAAATTAAGAATCTTGAGATAAGGAAATCATCTTGGATTATCTGGGTAAACTCAGTTTAATCACAGGGTCCCTAGAAGTGAAAGGGAGGCAGGAGACCAGATGTGAAGATGCTGCCCTGCATTTACATGGAAAAGGAAAAGTGCCAGAGAATTTCCAAATTAGCAACAACAAAAACTTGTCTAAAAAAAAGAAAAAAGGAAATGATGCAAAAAAAATGAGCTTACACTAAATGGAAGGAATGAAATCAAGTATATATACATTGTGTGAATGGATGGCATTTCTACATGAAAACTATCAGGAGAGGCTTTTTAAAAATGTTATTAAAAACTAAGCAAACTTTTTTTATGAAGTTTTTGTTTGTTTTTTAAGTTTAAAGTAAAAAGATGACTTCAAATATATGGTCAAATGGTTTTGGGCAAAGGTGCCAAGACTATTCAATGGGGGAAAAGACAATCTTTTTAACAAATATTGCTGGGAAAACTGGATATCCACATGCTAAAGAATGAAGTTGGACCCTTACCTAACACCATATAAAAAAATTAACTCAAAATGGATCAAAAACCTAAATGCAAAACCCAAAACTATAAAATTCCTAGAATAAAACATAGGACAAAGCTTCATGGTGTTGGATTTGGCAGCGATTCTTAGATATGACACCAAAGGTACAGATAATGAAAAAAATAAGACAAATTGGACTTCGTGAAAATTTCTTTAACTTGTGCATCAAACAACACTATCAACTGAATAAAAAAGCAACACACCGGATGGGAGAAAATATTTGCAAATAATTTATCTGATAAGAGATTAACATCCAGGACATATAGAGAACTCCTAAAACTCAACAATAGCAACAACAACGAAAACATTTCAAAAATAGGCAAAAGACTGGAATAGACATTTCTCCACAGAAGATATACAAATGGCCAATAGACACAGAAAAAGATGCTCAATATCACAAATCATTATGGAAATTCAAATCAAAATTACAATAAGATGCCATCTCACAGCCATTAAGATGACTACTATCAAGAAGAATAAAAAACAAAACAAAACAGAAAACAAGTGTTGGAGAGGATGTGGAGAAATTGGAACCCTTGTGTACTATTGGTAGGATTGTAAAATGGTGCAACCAGCGTGGAAAGTGGTATGGCAGTTCCTCTAAAAATTAAAAATAATATTCCCACATGATCCAGCAATTCCACTTCTGGGTATAAACCCAAAAGAATTTAAAGTACGGTCTTAAAGAGATATTTGTACACCCATGTTCATAGCAGCATTATTCACAATAACTAAAAGCCTTAAAAAGAAAGAAAATTCTGAAATAGTCTAGTACATCATGAATGAAACTTGAGGACATTATGCTTAGTCAAATAAGCCAGTTACAATAAGACAAATACTGTATGATTCCAGTTGTATGAGGTACATAAGTAGTCAAATTCACAGAGACAGAAAGTAGAAAGGTGGTTGCCAGGTGCGGGGGGTAGAGTGGGGAGTTGTTGTTTAATGGGTATAGAGTTTCAGTGTTTCAGGATAAACAGAGTTCTGGAGATTATTAGTTGCACAACAATGTGAATGTACTTAACATTACTAAACTGTACACTTAAAAATGGTTAAAATGGTAAATCCTATGGTAGGTGTATTTTACCACAATTTAAAAATTTTTAAAAGCAAACTTTATGAAGAAACTACAATGGTCATCAAACTATGTGCACCAATCTTGCAAGTGTATGTGTATAAAGCAAAAACTATTAAAATTCCAAATATAAATTGAGCAAAGTCCAGTTAAATTGGGAATGTTTTAAGACATCTTTTTCAGAATTGGCCATGTTGAGTTATTTAATAGAAAATATTGAAAAAATAGGAGTACCTATGGAACATTTACAAATGTTGATCCTATGTTGTCCCATATATTAGGTCGGTGCAAAAGTAATCGCGGTTTTTGCAAAACTGCAATTACTTTTGCACCGACCTAATAGTAGTAGCCATTAGCAATATATGACTGTTGAGCACTTGAAATGTGGCTAGTCCAAACTGAGATATTCTATAAGTGTAAAATACATACCAAATTTTGAAGACTTAGTATGAGAAAATAAAAGAATGTAAAATACCTCATTAATAATTTTATATTAAGAATATCTTGAAAGGATAACGTTTGGGATATATTTGGTTGAACAAAACATGTTATTGAAATTAACACCTTTTTGCTTTTTTTTAACATGCCTACCAAAAAATTTTAAATGACACGTGTCTTGCATTGTATTTCTATTAGTCCTTTCTGAGACAGGACCACTAAAAATGATCGTGTCAACAAACACAATTTGCTAGTTCCTTTATCCTTCCACTGAACACCCACAAGCAAAAACCCTCTGATGTATCAGTTCACAACTCAACTTCTCTGCTCCTACACAGCTGAAGAAAATTGCACAACTATGGTAACCTTTACAAAAGGACAATCTTGGTTAAAGCATGCCATCATTTGTCAATCATTACAGACCTGTACCCTTACTCCTCATTCCTCTTAATAACCATTGAAAACTTTAACCACACTACTGGAGGCACTTGAACAATTTATCTAACCGAAGACTGTTAGCAAGAGAACGAGAGGTAGAACTCTACAAAAAAGATTGGTAGCCTGGCACATTGATTGGCTAAAGGCAGCAATACAGACCTGAGACAATGGCTTCCTGTTGGCACAGTTTATGCCCCCAATGAAGACCATGTTGGGCATGATCGGCCGGGGGTAGTCCAACACAAAGTCTCCTCTGAACAGCCATACGGATGCATGGCCGAAGACGTCCGCCAGTGATACCTCTCTCTGAAGAAGCTCAGAGGCCAGTCTTGCATAAGGAGTAAAAGAAACGTGGCATATATAGTTCAGGGCCAGAGGGTAAAGCATGTTTTTGACCCTTTGCAGAAACGTCATGTGGTCTGAATTCCTTGTTAATAACCTGGGGATATATGAGGAAGGATTTGGGCACTGTGTGCCTTCATAATCTAAGTCACATGGAATGGTACGCAAAAAGAACACAGCAGGAAGCGACAGGTACTTAGCCAGCACGGCCCCACAGGGGTAGAGGGGATCCGTTAAAACCACATCGAAAGCACTGGCATTCAGATGCCTGATCAAGTCCTTGTTATGTAACAGCTCCTCACAAGACCTTTGGAAGACCAAAGATGCATTTTTCATAATTGCCACAGAGTTCAAAAAAGTTTTCAGAAAATGCATTCTTTTAAAAACCAGTTCAGTCTGGCTCAGCATGAGGTACTGAAATTCCTCCTGGGTGTACGGAGTGGCATAGGTTTTCAGGGTGAAAAAGTCCTCCCCCTTGACATGCATGGTCACCTCTGGCGAAATGACAACGATTTGGTGGCCTCTGGCGTGGAGCTCCTGCACGGCTTTCCGCATGCTGAGCCAGTGGCTGCCCTCCATGGGGACCACCAGCACCTTCCCACCCTCAGCCCAGGGCCCGGCACACAGGAAGAGGAACAGCCCCAGGAACACCGGCAGCGGAAACTGGAGTCCGGCAGCCATCTCCGTGGACGCCAAAAGCAGCTGACTTTCCAGGTCAGACTGTGCCTCCTACATTTGTTTTCTTTGTTGTTATCTTATCTTCAAACTTATTAACAAGATTGCATGTCATTGGAGGGCATGGTGCCCTCCAAATGTTAATCATTGCAGAATGAATCTGTCCCTGACCTACACCACTGGCCATTCACCCCTCTGCTTTTCCTAGGTAAATGTCGATCCCCCTTATTTTGGAGAAATTCATCTGACTCTGCTGCTGTCTTTGGGGAACATTCTAGTTCACTCTTTTATTTTTCATCCAATTCCCAAAACAAGGCTGTGGGTGCCCATTTCTCTGCCACCTACTCCTCTGTTAACCATTCTACAGGATGTGACTGAGCTCTGAGGCGTCACCAATGCCTAGTCCCCAACCAAAATCTTTCTGCTGGATGTGATAACTTATTTGATAACTCAAGACTCTTTCCTCCCACTGGTGGTAACATAGAGCATTTCCCCCAAAATATATAACATTGTATGGGAGTTTTCTCTAACGGGGAAGGGGGTCTTGGCTCTCTGGTTTCATTCCTCTTCGAAACAAGGACATCTCTTGCAATGTTCAGGGAAGAGCCTACTTGAAGCGGCTGTGAAATATAGAACTATCTGGAGGGACCCTGAACTCAAGACTTGATGAAGACAACATAAGGGTTTGTTGAGAATTCTCTATCTCCCTCATGGTGTAAGAGTTGCTGTTACCTAAAGCATAAGAGGGCGAGACGACCCTTAGCAATGACACAGTGGAGTCAGACAGCACCCTCCCCCCAGGGCCTGTTCACCACAGGACAGGCGGGAGCTGTGACCTCGCCTCAGAGCAGGCTCTGAATTCCTCTTCTCTTGAATGCTGGAGACCCCAGTCTTCTGCTAGTCTATTTAGGGGTGGGGTGTATCTTAATCTGGGCCTTTAATACATCCTGCACTTTATGTTCAGGCTTCTCTTCAAGGTCATTTACAGCCCTAAAGCCTCATAATGATGGATTCTTCAGAACAAGACAGGCTACATAATTTGTGGGTTCCCTCTGAGGGTGGGGCCCTGTGCGTCCACGTGGGCCACATGCCCGTGAGGCCAGTCCTGCTCCACAAAGTGACTCCCATATGTGTTCATCAGGGTGTTGGCATCTCCTCATCCTGTTCATCCTGGAGACCACGTGGGTGGGCCCCTTGCTCTATCCAACCTTCTCCCGCACTGTGTGTGCTCTTCTGTATCCCTGGCTTCTGCCATAACGATATCCAGGCCCAGGCTGCCAGGACTGGCGAGGCTGAGGAAATGACCCCCAGGAGAGATCTATGGTGATGACCGATTCCACCACTGGACAAATGTGTGCCAAGATACTTCTCACGTAACACCAGCTGCCACCGTGCAAAGAGTGTTTGGTTTAACTATTCCTTGTGGGCTGTGAACCCAGGATCCTAGTTCTCTCCCTGCCTCTCCGACAGCAACTTCTCTGCTCTTTTTCTGGATCCTCTGTCTGTCCAAGCCACAGAACTGCATCTTCCCCAAGGCTCGGTTTCTGTCCTCTACTCACAGATTAAATCCTACAGCCGTGCAAAATTGCTTGCGTGTGTTAAGCCCGGTACTGCTTGTGCCTTCCACCAAGGCCATAAAAGCAGGAGAGCGAACGGAGCCGATGGCTGGGAAGGTGGAACTTCAAGTTTGTTATTAGTGCTGCAGTTGCTGTTATTATCATTAGCAAGAGAAGCTGCTATTTAGGATCCTAACCACCCCATATCTGGTGGCAGAAGCAGCAAGTTATGGAAGCTGGCTCACCTTCGTTCCAACTTCATGCCTTGATAGTCCCTGTTCCTTGTACAGCTGCAGCTGCACTGGATGCCTGCTGGAGAGTCTACCAGGGCACCTTTCTAGCTTTCATCACTTTGACCACCTGCCTTGTGTTTACAACCCAACCTGACCAGATGTTATAAGCCACGTAAGAAGACGGTGTACCTAAGAAATTGGGAATGGTGGTGGTGTGTTCTCCGCTCCAGTTAGAGATATAAATCTACGTAGAATACATGAAGAAGCACGGAACATCCTGGATAGGAAGATTTAACATTGTAACGTTCTTGATTTTGTCCCAAATTAAGCTACAGATTTAGTGCAAGGCCAAACAAAAATCTCTCTGGGATTTTTCAACATGACCAAAAAAAAATGCGTTTTTTCAATTCACCTAGAAGCATTTTTAGCTTCTGGTAATACAGAAGTTGCTCCTATCAGACCAATGCACTCACAGGTAATGATTATAAACTCTTGCAAAGAGTTTTTTTAAAAAAATACCTAGTGGCACTAGACAGCAAGCAAAAGCAGGCGGAAACTGAAGTGGAAGAAGGGGACAGTGGATGACATGGGAGCAGGAGAGTGGCCAATGGCCAGGGTAGAGTTTCCCTACTTCTTAGCTCCCGCCTCTTGTACATCTGTCCTCATCCGTTGCACCAGTTCTCCCTGTTAACAGGGAGACTATCTACATCAGTTGTCACCATGTGGCCAGAGGGTGGCCAGCACCTCCGTCAGCCCATCCCCCAGGGGAGCCAGCACCACCCTGGGGTGCGTCAGAACGACACTGAGAAGCCCATGTTTCCTCCATGCCATGGTATGTTTCCGTGGTGACCCTCCTGGTTGCACCAAACTGTCAGAGCAGATTACTGGGCACCGATTGTCAGTCCCAGGAGAGGACCCCAACTCCATGGAGCATAGTGAAGACCATCACTGTGCCAGCCCCCAGGGATGGACGCCAGCCCCTCTGCCTGCTGCTGGTGCTCCTGGAGTTGCCAAGAAGAACACAACGCAGTCAAAGCACGGCATGCAGCAGTGCTTTACTCACACGGAGAAGACACACAGCCAGATGGGCTCCAACAGTGATCCCCCATAGCCAGCAGGTCCCTAAGACAGAAGACACAAAGCAGTTCGCCCATGCACGCCCCTCCTGTGCCACCATAGAAAGACAGCATCCCCTCCCCTCAAAGGACAGATACAACAGTGGGATTGGGCAGATGCCATGTGATGCACACGCGTCATAGAAAGACAAAGAGCATTCTTTGAGCCTGAAACAGGGAAAGGCATTCCCACATGTGGTAATGAGCTGACACAGGCTGTGTGGCCCTTTATCTTTTGATAGGGAAGACTTCCAAGCCCAGGGTCCATTCTTACGTGGCGAATGGGGCCCAAAGACTGCGTGCACCTTTCCCAACATTTATTTTTACGGTCTTTTGCGTGGGGGCAAGCCAGAGTTGGTGCCACATCCAGCTCCTAAAGCTCATTCTCAAATGCTTTGATGTCCCCCACCTCCTCTTGCACAGAGGCATGGAAATGGCAGCCAGCATTCTAAACAGTAAGAGAACTAAATGACTCAGGAAACTCACAGAGGCAGAAAGCAAAGAGAGGTGTGTTCAATTCCTGGGGCTGCTGTATCAAGTGCCAAAACTGGGGACTTAGGACAACAGAAATGTACTCGTATTGTCCTACACTCTGGAGGGTGGAGTCCAAATCTGGGTGTCGGCAAGGCCATTCTCCCTCCAAAGGCTCGAGGGGAGGACCTTTCTCTGCCTCTCCCAGTTCCTGGTGTTTGCCTGAAATCCTGGGTCCTCCTTGGCTTTTAAATGCATCACTCCACTCATGTGTCCATCTTGACCCTGCGTGTGTCTTCACATTGTCTGCCTTCTGTGAATGTCTGTCCCTGTATCCAAATTTCTCCCTTTTGTAAGGACACCAGTCATAACACCAGTCATATTGGATCAGGGCCCACCCTAACGACCTCATGTTAACTTGATCACCTCTACAAAGATCACATCCAAAAATGGTCATATTTTGAGGTACTGGGGGTTAGGGCTTCAACATATCTTTTTTGCGGGGTCGCAGTTCAACCCATAACTAGGGACTAGTTCACCACAGGCTTTGTGTGCCAAGCCTGGGGTGCCTGAGTTTTCTCCTAAAGCCTGGGGCAGCCAGTCACTGACATTAGTGTACTATGGCCAGCTTTGTGCTCCTGAAATGTCCCTCTTGCAAAGAAGTAGGGAATGACATAGAGGGGTCAGCCTGGACCCATGGAGTCCTATTCCGAGCCTGTCTGTGAGAGGTGAGGGCTTGAGTCCAAGCTGCAGAACAGATGTGAGAGGCCTTGTAAACTGTAAAAGTATCCACTAGGGGGCGCTCGCAGCCAGAAGGCAGCACACAAAGGGCGATCCCTAAAGTGGGATTTCTGGATTACGTGGTAGCTCTATTTTTAATTTTTTGCGGAAGTTCCATGCTGTTTTCCATAGTGGCTGCACCAATTGACAGTCCTACCAACAGTGTACATGGTTTCCCAGTGTCATTGCCCCAACTGTGACACCAAAAAATGTCTCCAGACATTGCCCCGGCAAAATCACCCTCATCTGAGAACAGCTATCTAGGTGATTCCGGAACACAAGAGGGGAAGAACTTGAGAACCAAGGAGCTAGTACTGATGACCTGGGATCTAGTTTCCTGGGAAATGCCCCCAAAGCTCAGTGCAAGAAAACCACGTTGTTTTTATCACCTCACAAAGAAAACATTTCAGCCTGTATTGAGCTAAGGTCCAGAGAAGAGACAGATGGGGGCCTCGTCCTCTCTGACAGCCTACAAAGCTCTCAAATACACTTTCACATGCTGTCCATTTGATCCTCAAACAACGCTGAGAGAGACGTGGCAGACATTGTCAGCCCCATTTTCAGGTGACAAAGCAGAAGTCCAAGGCTTTGTGGCAAGGAGGCATCTGGTCACATCTGCTGACTCATCACTCAGCTTGCTTTCTTCCCTTTGTGAGGCTGATGCTTTCCGGGTCTCTATGCAGTAAACAGTGTGAGGCAAACACATGACCAGGGAATGGGTTCTTATCCTGCTTGTGGCGCAACCCGTGGCCTCAGGCAGCTCACTCAGGGTGCTCCTTTGCATGAGGAAGTTGGACGACCTCCTGTCTGAGGGGCCTCCATCCTCGTATGCCAGCCTAAAGCAGCCCTGTCCCATTTGTGTTGCATTTACAATGTCCAAAGCTCTCTTGTGAATTTGACCATACCAGCCAGCCACCATGACTTCCTGAGTGTTCCCATTTCACAGATGGAGTTCTTACTCTACTAACATAATGGGAACAAGGGAGGGACCCTGGAGGCTCAGGGAAAGGAAAGCTGGCCCTTCTCCGCCCTAGCTGAGCCTGGGCTGTGCTCTCCTCCTGCAGAGCTTGCTGGGCAGAGGGCATATGCTGATCCTGAGCTCTGGCCAGGACATGCCGCTAAGGTCTGTGTGGCCCAAACAGGGAGAATAGAAACCTGTGCTTTTGATGCTTTAGCAGTTCTCTGCATTGCAAGCAGAAGACACTAGGATTTATCTCTGAATTCCTTTGTTCTAAGAAAAATGTTTCAAGTTGCAGTTGAGCGCCAGGATCCCAAGATGAAGTCCCCCAAGTATGAACCATTGCACCTGGCAACTTTGCTCCCTACCTTCAATCCAGCCGAATACAACATATCTCTGGAAATCTGGGGAGCGCCAGCTGAGCAGTTGACGGTAAGATCCTGGCTTAAAAGGGAGTACCTGCTTTAGTACAATGACCCCAAACACCAAGGGCTCCTCGGAGATCCTGCCTTGACTCGTTGGACCTACGCAAGCTCAGCAAATGTCTGTCCCAATGTCAGACCCACTCCTAAGACCTTGCTCCTAGGAGCTGTGGTTGGGATTGGGCCTCTCCTGCTGTTACTACGTTTTCAAAACTGACAGAGATAGGAAAGAAAAACTTATCCAGGAAGGAAAATTGGATCGAACACTCAACGTCTCATGTTAAGTCTGGCAACGATGATGATCTGTATTATTGTTTAAATAAATCTTCTAGTAATCATTCAAAAGAAAAACACTCCAATGACCCTTCCAATAATTAAATAATGCACGTAAAACTAAAATCTCTTCTATGATGGAGATATCGGAAAGCTGAGCCTCCCGATAGGAAAAGAAGTTAGCCAAGGGACAGATGAGTCTTGGCTGAGAAGCAAGAATGACAACAAACGGAGTGAGTGTTTCAGCATCTGGCCGGCCTGGATTGGAGCCCCTGTGGGCAGAGGGAAAGACCCCTGCAAGATTGTGATACGAACAAAACTGCTTTGGGGCCAAGTGACAATGTGCACGGCGCTGGGGCAGAGGCCCTGGGCAGGGCTGGGATAAGTGAACTCAGAACACCCGTGGCTGCCCCACGGCCCAGACTCTGAGGGCCTCCTCATGGGAACCACCAGCTAGGCGGCGGGGAAGCTTCTCCAAGGCATCTTGGGCACAAACACTGGGGAGCCCTCGCAGGTGGCTGAGTCCCCCCTTCGGCAGAGGAGGCCGGAGGGACTGTGACAGAGTCACACTACCATGGGTGTGAGTGGGAAGGGGTCTCACTGTGCTCTTCCACGTGGGTGAGGCTGGGAGCCCACAGGCTGTCCTGAGAATGGACACATTTTCCTAGGCTGTGAACCAGACTGGTACCAAAGGAACGTTCGCCAAGCTCTGGTTTCCGAAAGGCTTTGCTCAGTTTTGAAAGAAATATGAGTATGTGTTTTAAGTCAGGCCAATCGTTACCTACAATACATGCTTGCTGACTTGATACGTAAAATTGAATTTCATTGTTTATTAATTTGAATTTCTTGGATTATTTCTAAAGTGAAATGTGGTTTCAAACTTTTATTAGCCACGTGGGTTGTTTACTTTACGTATCGCCCGATTGTCATCTTTGCCTACTAAGGAGTGTGGTGGAGTTTTTTTAGCTATAAATCAGGCTTTTATTTTTTTCTGATCTGCAATGTATCTTCTTTTCTTAAAAAAATCTACTGAGATGAAGTCACATAAAATAAAATTGAACAATTTTGAACAATTCAGTGGCATTTAGCACCTCTACGATGCTATATACCCACCATCTCTGTATGATTCCGAAATATTTCCATCATTCCACAGTGCACATTTTTTTCAGAATGTTAAAATGATTTGATTATTTGACGAAAGAAACTTGATTTTGATCACTGTGATTTAATTTCTAATAATTCCAAATAGAAATTGATAATGACTTATTGTAGCACAGAATGTTCTCTGTGTGACATGCAGGGACTACAATTGAGATACAAATATTAATTGAAGTCAAGGACAGATAAAGCTATGTGGGGCTCAAAAAAATACATTCACTATGGTGTGGTTTTTCAATATGATTAAATACAACTTGTTTTGCAAAAATAGGATGGTGGGTACCAAGGCACCAAAAATGACATTTTTCCTTCTTATGCCTCATGTTTCTTATTAACATTTTTGCTTATTAACTCCTTGGTTACATTTTCCTGACATGTGAGGTTTGTATTTCATGCCCCAACAACCTCCTTGGAACTGGCCCAATTATGCTCCTCACCCCTGGCCCTGCGGCTCGTGGCTACTGTTTACTGTGTTAACAAAGAAATCGGCCAATGTCAAAGAAGGCTAGTAAGGGTCTTTGGGACCTATTTGGTTTTCTTTGCAAGGAAAAATGCATTGAAAAAGGGGATTCTGGTGTAAAAGACAGTCATCTGAAGCCTTTCAAAGGTGTAAATATTAAAACAACAACAACCCCCCCAAAAAAAAACCAAAAACAAACAAACAAAAAAACCCAAACTCACAACGTTTCATTTTCCAAAGGACCTCTGGGCCCTCTTCCCTTATGTCAGGAGGGTATCTACAAATGCATGCCTCGGGTCAGAGGTCAACACACTTTTTCTGTAAAGGGTTAGATAGTAACTGTAGGCTTAGGGGGCCACACACACCACTGTCACCTGTTCCTTGCTGTTTTTAACATCCTTTTAAAAATATGAGAACCATTCTTAGCTCTGGGCCATCTAGCCACAGGCCTCTGGGCTGATTGGTCCCCCAGCTATAGTGTGCTGACCCCTGGTGTAGGGTCAGGGGAAAGCAACACAGAGGTGGGAGAACAGGTTTTGAGCTAAGCTGTCCTCTTAGCTCTGTATCCTCTCAGTCAAGCCTTCATTTGTTTCCAGAGCAGGTACGGGCAGGATTTGGCCAGGAAACCTCTACGGTTCCTTCCGCTCTTGCCAGGCTGAGCTCTGTCTTCCTTCAAAACCTCAGCCTCTGGTCTCCTCCACCCCCTCCTCTGAGCCTGGCATCGCCTGCTTCAGGCCTCTGGTCTCCACCACCCCCTCCTCTGAGCCTGACATCGCCTGCTTCAGGCAGCCCTTCCAGGTGACAGCCTGCCAAATGAATGAGGGAAGGCAGGGCGTGTGAGGATGATGTCTGCACATGAAGAAACAAGGCAATCCAAAAGGAAGAAAGCCACCAACCTGAGACAGGACTCCCAGCTTCTTACAGTTGCACCCTCCAATGAAGACCATGCTGGGCAGGACGGGTCTGGGATACTCGAACACAAAGTCATATCTTAACAGCCAGATGGAGCCCTTCTGATACAAGGTGGGTAAGTGCACTTCTCTCTTGAGGAGATTTGAGGCGAGGTCTTCGTATTTTGAATACAGACAGTAAAATAGAAAGTTCTCCAAGTAACTGACGAGGAAGTTGGCCACCCGTTGGGAGAAAGTCATCCGTTCTGAGAACTGGGTGTAGCACCTGGGAACGTAGGACACGGGGCTTGGGCTTCTGCTGAACGCATGCTCCAGAGAACACGGGAAGCCCCTGAAGAGGTACACGGAGGGCAGGCCCAGGTACTCGGCCAGGATCACCCCACAGGGCAAGGCCGGGTCTGTGAAAAGGACATCGAACTTGCTCTCCCTGAGGAAACTCAGGGTGGCCGAGTCCTGCAGGAGACTCTGGCAGTTCACAAAGAACATGTCCACGACAACCATGTTATTCCTGTACTCGGTCAGGGCGGCAGTCAGGTACCATCTCTCCGCAAAGTGCTGCTTTCCGAAGGCGAGGAAACGGTTCTGCAGCTCCTCCTGGTCGTAGGGCACCCGGTAGACTTTCCTCGTGTAGAATTGGGATTCTTTCAGAAGCAGATTGACTTCTGGCACCAGCACTACGACCTCATGCCCCCTTTGGCTGAGAAGCTCAACTACGTCCTTCATACTGAGCCAGTGGCTTCCCTCCTGCGGGACCACCAGCACCTTGTCACCTAGAGCCACGCCCCAAAGCACGGACAGGACAATCCCTGCAGAGAGACTCCGGAATGCTTGGAGAAGGCAGGCCATTCTGGCGGGAATGTGAATAAACAGTTCACATTCACTAACCTGCATGGCTCTGGGCGATTTTCCCCAAACAAGTTAGTCCTCCTCACAGACCCCGCCTACCTCTCCTTGCTCTGAATTTCGCCCTTTGAAGTGCAAGAACCTAAATAAATATTTAATCATTTCTAAGAGCACAGATAACTTGAACCGACATGCCCCTTATTGGCCTGTGCTTCTGGGTTTAACTTTTCTCTTCTTCCCCACCAACCTGCCTCTGCAGTTTGAGGACATCTTAGAGTGGCACTCCCAGTCTTCTCTGGGAGCAGCCTGGATTCCTCAGCTTCAGTGATGACAACCATGGCTGCACAACTGTCAAGGCTTCTCCACTTCCATGTCAAGGCTTTCCTCACAGCACAAAGCAAGTGTGAACAGAAGCCAGATCCACGATTCCAAACAAAACAGTGGAGCTGCTTGCTCCAAATCCTGCCTAGCACAGCGATAGGCGGTTTAAAAGGGGGTCACAGGGAAGTCTGTTAGCACTTCCCACCCCCTCCTCTTGGTTATACCACTGTGGCTGGGGGGTTTCTGTTTATCAGAACATAGAATCTAATCCAAGTGGGTATGTGGTGACGAGCACAAATTCTGGAAGGGGCTTGCCCCTTCTGAGCTGTGCGACCTCATGGCTGTGTACCTGCATGGTGGCACCTGTCAGGTGGGGGCTGCATCAGTACCTCCCCCCAGAGGACTGTGAGAAGAGCAGAGTACAGGTCCCTCAGAGGGGCTCCCTCTGGCTCCAGCCAGGCCGCCAAGTTCTATGTGATATGAACTGTGGGGTAAGCTGGTAGTCAAAAAGTAGCTCCTAAAACATCTCACAACTCTGTGCTGTGAATGCAAGAACTATAGGCCCAGGAAGAGGGGACAGAAGAGGAGGTGGGAACTGAAGAAGAGAAGAAAATATAGAAATATAAAATGACGGAAAGGCATCAGGTGACAGGGCATCTCACGGGCATGACTCGACCAGCCAACAGTTGAAACAAGAAGGTGCCTTCAGCATCGGGACCCCTGACATCTCCAGAAAACCATGTTCTGGCTTAAAAAACTATTTCCCATTGTCTTAGTTTCCTAGGGCCAGTGTAACAAAGCATCCCACACTGGGTGCCCTCAACAAGAGAGATTATTCACACCGTTCTGGAAGGTGGAAGTCTGAGGTCAAGGCCTCGGCGGGGCTGGTCCCTTGCGAGGGCTGTGAGAGAGAATCTGTTCCAGCCTTTCCCCCAGCTCCTGCTTGTTTGCTGGCCATCTTTGGTGATTCAGGGCTTGTGGAAGCATCACATCGTCTCTTCTTTCATCTTCACATGGCGTGTCTGTGTCCAGAGTTCTCCTTTGTATAAGGACCTCCTTTAACTTAACTAATTACATCTGCAACGGCCGTATTTGCGAATAAGGTCACGTTCTGAGGTACCGGGTGTTAGGACTTCAACATGTCTTTTGGGGGAATACCATTCAACCCATAGCACACTCATCCATCATCTCATGCAGTACAAACCGCGGAACGCAGGGCTGACACACATTCTATAGGTGAGAAAATGAGGTTTGCTACCTAATGGAAGGGGCTTATTTTTTGGTAACTTCTGCAGCTTCGGAAGGAAAATTGGCTACTTCTAATTCAGCCGTTCTCAACATTTCTGTTCTCAGGACTCCTTTATACTCTCTCTTAATAATGAGTAAGGACCCCCTCAAAACTTTTGTTTAGGACCAGCCCGGTGGCTCAGGCGGTTAGAGCTCCATGCTCCTAACTCCGAAGGCTGCCGGTTCGATTCCCACATGGGCCAGTGGGCTCTCAACCACAAGGCTGCCAGTTCAATTCCTCGAGTCCTGCAAGGGATGGTGGGCAGCGCCCCCTGCAACTAGCAATGGCAACTGGACCTGGAGCTGAGCTGCGCCCTCCACAACTAAGATTGAAAGGACAACAACTTGACTTGGAAAAAAGGCCTGGAAGTACACACTGCTCCCCAATAAACTCCTGTTCCCCTTCCCCAATAAAATCTTAAAAAAAAAACACTTTCGTTTATGTGGGTAATGTCTACCCAAACGAACTGTTTCAGAAGTGAAAACTGACACACTGTAAAAACACATCCTCATTAATGTATTTAAAGTAACAAGAATAAACCCATTACAAGTTAACATAAATAACATTTTTTTCCTGAAAAATAATTGTATTGCCCAAAACAAACAAAGTAGTCAGAAGAGTGACATTGTTCTACCTTATTTACAAGTCTCTTTAATGTCTGACCTCATAGATGACAGGGGACTCTCCTACCTGCTTCTGCAGTCGCTCTGTAGCATTATCACACATCGGTGGCCTCTGGAAAACTCGACAATACCATCGTGCGAAAATGAGCGTGGAAAAAGCAAATAACATCTTCATACTATGATGAAATAGTATGATCTCACAGACCCCTGAAAGGGTTTCAGGGATCCTAAGGGTTTCCAGAATACACTTTGAGAATCACTGTTCTAGATCATGGGCTGGCACATTTGTTTTTTCTGTAAAGGCCTACATAGTGTATATTTTAGATTTTGTGGCCCATTTGGTCTCTTTGGAGATGACTCAGTTCTGCTCCTTCACCAGGAAAGCAACCACAGGCAACACTAAACAATGGGCACGGCTGTGTTGCATTTGGCCCATGGGCTGCAGTGTGCCTGTCCCTGCACCGGATAGTGGTAAAAACCAAGATGTCAACTGCTCTTTGCATGTCCACACGGCTTGCTCCCTCCCTTCATTCCAGGTTCGGTCACTGTTATCTCACAGAGATCTTCTCTGAGGAACCCACTGTCACGTAGCTCAGCCCATCACCTGAAGCCCCGCCATTCTCCTTATTTTGCTCCATCCCATTCACCACTACCTAACGTACTGTTGATTTCTAAGTGACTCCCCAGCTAGAACGGGAGCACCATGAGGGCAGTGACGAATCATCTTGCTCTCTGCGATATGCCTCGTGTCTAGAACAATGCCTAATAGACAATAGGCACTGAATAAAACTTTGCTGAATGAATGGACTTGCTTTTGATTTGTCTGTTTCATTCTCACATTTCATTTTCGTTCTTTTTTTTTTTTTTTTAAGTTGTGAGGATTCACACATGAAATAGAGCATTTAAGGAACTATGCACTCTTTTATGAGAAAAGCTGCTCAGTGACACTCTGGACATGTAATCTGTCCCTTGCCTTTAGGAAATTAAAATATGAGAAGTATAAGTCTAACCAGCATGCACTGAAAGCCCTGGAGCAGGAGTCCAAAGGCCTGGTGTTGCTTCCAGCCCTGCCACCCAGCCAGGGGCATGACCTGATTTTCAGGTTTCTCCACTGAGACCCAGGGTGAAAGGGTCACGGTTGTCCCACCCACATTGCTGAGGAAGGTCCAAGAGGTTGAGGGATATGGGAACCAGGCCGTCCCAGTGAGAGGCGGTTCCTAGCATGGCTAGAACAGACCCGCCCGTCGCTAGTCACGCACAGTCCAGCTGGCACGTGAAGTGCTGTCCTGACCCATGCCTGTTGGCTCAGGAGGCATGTTGAGATCTGGGAAAGGAGAAGACGCCCAAGGAACAAGGAAGGAAGGGAAAATGCCAAGCTCAGGACTAGCCCCAAGAATGCAGCCAAGACGGAAACTCATTGCAGCCTTCCTGGGCACAAGCAGGGTTTTCTACCTACAACGATTAGAGCCAGGAGAGTGGCAGCATCCTAGTGTGGGTCCATCTAGACAACAAGAAGACCCCAAAATGGTCACAAAGGAGCACAGTACAGGTCCACCTCTCCAGGGCAGGCACAAGCTCAGCAGGTTCGTTCTAAGAATAGGACATCTGGAGGGAGAAAGGCTTAAGTAAGTATGTGCAGGTAGGAGAAGCAAGAGGTGCTACAAACCTTAGGTTCTTTCCGGACCCTACTCTGCTGAGAACCTTGGCCTGGCTCCTTCCTAGCACAGCCTTGCTCTGGTGTTTGTGTTGCTAAAGAAGATGTCTGCAAAAAAACATGTGGCTGGGCTGTGTGTCCTGTTCCTATTCCCAGCAGGCCCGAAGGGACATTCATTGGAAGCAGGACAAAAAAATAAAAAAGGAACTACCACAACTTTCTAAAACATCACCAGGGAGATGCCTTGCAAATTAAGAAGGTTTTAGAGAACATTTCTCTTTGTCCTTATGAGGTTTGACTGTTTCTAAGAATGGTGTGTGTGTGTGTGTGTGTGTGTGTGTGTGTGTGTGTGTGTGTGCACGTATGCAGGACACTAAGAAGAATCTGGCATATCTGCCAATCACAATGGTAGGGGGGTCCTAACCGTGAGCTGCCCTAGAGCGCCAGGCCTGCCCTGGGTGGTGTCAGCCTCACAGTGACTTCAGGCATCACTGAGTGTCCAGGCAAAGGACAGACTCTTCTGAGGGACTCCTACAGACCCAATGACCTAGCTTGGGACTTACGTCAGTGGACAGAAGGGGATACACCCTGGGATGAAACCTGAGATTTCCCAAACAGCAAATGGAGGATGCCAGACATTTTAGGTAGAGGGGAGATGGAACGGTGTGAGTGGGGATGATCTCATGACAGGAACAGGGGGATGTTTAGAAAGGTTGAGCCTCAAATTACCCACAATTCACGAGTAATGGGGCCTAACCTACAAGATTTAAAAAGACCTGAAAAATGTTTGAGACCTGAAAAAAAGACATTCACTGAATCCAGCATACAAAAATGGCAAAATCAAATTAATAAATGTTTTATTAAATTGCTATACAAATATAGCTACACGTGAATTGGTCCATCCACTATGGTTCAGCTCATCAAGTGACTTAGACAGTATATGTGGAATGGGACATGGAGGCAATTTAACCCCTCTGATAGGCGGTGGGTAGGGGCTACAGAAATCAGTGCTCTGGTTCCAGGTCTTGGTACAGGTCCAAAATGGTCAAGTGTGAATCTCCCATGACTGGACAGGGTAGTACAGAGAAGTATGGCTTGCCTGGCCAGACATCTCCCGTGGGCATCTGTCTTACCATAATGGCTGTGTCTGTGACTTCCCATTGGGGTGGGGGGAGGTTGCCTCAATGTGGGTGATGGTCCCAGGAGCCAGGAACAGTGGGGAGGGAGACAGGCCACTAAGTAGCCATGACAAAGAGACTACTCAAAGAGACATGATATAGGACTTCCACTTGCCTGCATTTACAATAATAAAAAGACCCTCGAGTACGGGGGTGAAGGGGGAAGAATATACCTGTGTGCTAAACATTAAAGACCTCACGCTATTTGGCCTCGTGCCACCCCTGCTGTCTTCTCTGCTTGGCACACTCTTCCCCCAACTTCTCAAGACCTCTCCTCTTCATCCTGCAAGGCCCCATATAATCACTTCTCTTTGTACGTTTTCTTTTCCTTCCAAAGTATGTTTCATAATTTGTAACTAATTAATGTCTATATCCTCACTGGATGGCAAGCCACGCACACAGAAGGCTCACAATGGGTATTTGTTCAATGAACAACTTTGTTGGTTAAATAACTAAAACAAAGGTCAACTGCATGTTATTTTGTAACACCAGAAAGCCAACAAATGTCATGTCCACTGAGTGATTACAGGCCATATGACATAACTCAAACATGGCCTCGACCAATTTCAAGGCACATACGTTCCCAAAAGGCCACAGGCAGGACACTTCCTGAAAGTCTCCACTCTACAGAGGGAGGCATCGAGCTCTATAGACACATGGGCTCTAAAATCAGAATGTCTGGGTTCCGTGTCCTATGAGTGTTCGTAGCAGGATTTTTCATCATAGCCGAAAAGTGGAAATAACCCGATGACCATGGACTGATGAACAGATAAACAAAATATGACATGCCCATGCAACGGTATATTACTCAGCCATTAAAAGGAATGGAGGGCCTTCCCTTTTACAAAAGGGATTTTGTGAACTCTAGAGTCAAGTCGATATCAGCTGAGGTCGTCTTGCTCCTTAAGATCCAGGTAAGTTTGAGCCAAAAGTTCATTCAAAGTCCCGTCCAGAGTCCCAGGCCCTTCCCCATCAGTGTGACCTTCCAACGCCTATTAATATGTGTAACTTCTGCTGAATCCTGGTCTTCCTTTCTGTGTTCTCAGAATATTCTTTTATTTCAAAGCAAATGTAAGATCCAATCCCTGCCATACCCTATGGCAACTCTAAATGCCAGACTGTTTCATGGAGCAAAACTCTCATGAAGATCAAGGGTCCCTAAGGCACGTGCTGTCTCAACACAGCACGAAGAAAACTACTCAAAATCACACAGTCGACCCTCTCATTCCTGAAAGTCTTCTCAGCGCTAGCAATTTCTCACTTGTCCTGTGACCCCTTCCAGTGACCAGTCTCATCTCTCCCTTCAGTAAACTGAGAGTTCAAAAGTAGATGCAAATAGGGGGCTGGCCTGGTGGCTCAGGCGGTTAGAGCTCCATGCTCCTAACTCCGAAGGCTGCCGGTTCGACTCCCGCAAGGGATGGTGGGCTGTGCCCCCTGCAACGGCACCCTCCACAACTAAGATTGAAAGGACAACAACTTGAAGCTGAATGGCACCCTCCACAACTAAGATTGAAAGGACAACAACTTGACTTGGAAAAAAGGCCTGGAAGTACACACTGTTCCCCAATAAAGTCCTGTTCCCCTTCCCCAATAAAATCTTTAAAAAAAAAAAAAAAGTAGATGCAAATAAATAAGGAAATTCAACATATGACAAAGATGACTTTCAAGTCAATAGGTGAAAGATAGATTTTTTAAATTAAATTATGTGAGAACAATGGACTATCCATTTAGAAAAATAATAATGTTAGATTTGTATACTGTGTAAAATTCTCATTGTAAAAAAATAAAACTATTATATGGGAGGGATTGAAAACATTAAGACACAGTGTGGAAAAAATGTTTATATATCTCAGGCTTGGAAAGACTTAAACAGATTGAAATCCAGAAACCATTCAAGAAAAAGTTAACCAGTTTGACTACCCAAAAATGAAAATCCTGTATGACAAAACATGAAGAATAGCCAAGGAAAAAATATTTGCAGCATATATAAAGAGCCAAGTTTTAAAGTTCCTAATACTCAAGACTTGTAGAAATTAGCTATAAAAGGACAAATAGCCCTCCAAAACATGAATAAAGAATGTGAATACATAATTCACAAAAGAGGAAATGCAAATGGTCCATAGATATCTATGAAAACTGAAGCAGCTGTGGAGAATTTTTGTACCAAAAAAGTAAAAGTGAGCATATCTGAAGCTGGAGAGGGTATGGAAAAACTAGAACTCTCATATATTATTGGCCAGCATGTCAGGTTGTTCAATATTTTGAAAGCAATTTGTTGAATTTATTAAAATATAATGTGTGCATACAGTTAGACCCAGCAATCCTACCCCAGAGAATTCTAACCTACTACAATAAGAGTAAGAATATGGAAATACATGAATGTAAAGACCTTATTTTAACATATGTAGTACTGTCTTATTTATAAAGGTTAAAAAAATGCTTAACTATCAATCCACATTGGTTACTTGCATAAAGTATGGTGCATCCAAAGTAAAGTATTTTATGCAACTCTTAAAAAGCATGTCCCGGGTTTGTATGTATTGACTGTAAAATTCCATGATTTATTGGCAAGTGAAAAAGCAAAGTAAAGGCAGTTTTTGAAGGTGTTGACCTGCTGCCTTCTCAAACAACTAGTGCTCTAACAATAAGCATTTATTCTACAGCCACCACCCCCAAAAAAAGAAAAGAGAAAGGAAAAAAAGAAAAATTGAGGTAAAGAGCAACATGTCCAGTCTGATATCAGATTTTATTTTCATAAAACAAGTGTGAGAACTTATAATAGATATATGCATATATGTAAAATAATTTCAGAAAAAAGATGTAAGAGCATTCTCCTACAGGGGTGGCATTGGAGTAACCAAAAAGGAAGTTTCGTTTCTTAGTGTGTTTTTCAGTACTTTTCCAAAAACTCTTTAAAAAATGCAGCCTGGAAATGATATACAATTGTATCGATTGTATACACATAGGCATCAAAGAGGACAGCTTTATAAAATATGCTAACACGCAATTAAATGAACTGGCACAAAATAATTTGTTGCACCAGAAAGAAATTCCAAATGTAACTTGTGTAAATGACAAATCAAGTTTCAGTAAGGAATCTTTGTTTTGCTTTTTGGGGCAAAGACAGATTATTCTGAACACGCTAAAGGAGAGATAACTTACCTTTGGCAATGGCTTTCCCGGAAGGCAGTTGATGCCTCCAACGAATATCATATTGGGCATCACGGGTTTGGGATAGTCCAAAACAAAGTCAATTCGTAACAACCAAATTGATGTATGGCTGAAGAGGTCATATGCTGTGACAGTCGTCTGAAGAATCTCAGAGGCAACTTCTAAAGCCATCTTGAAAAAATGTCCACAAAATAAACGTTCCTCCAAGTAGAAGATGTGATTCCATATTTTCTCCCTGAAAGTCATGGCATCTGAGAACGCGGAGAGATCTCTAGGAACGTAAGAAAGTGGGCTGGGGCATTGAGCACCTTCTTCCAGATAGTAGCAGAATATTCCTCTGGCGAAGACCACAGACGGCAGTGAAAAATATTTGGCTACAATTAAGCCACACGTATCAAAAGGATCTAGAAACACCGCATCAAAAGAACTCTCTTCTATATATTTTACTAATTTTGTGTTATTAAACAAACTCCTACAACGTGAAAAAAAGTATTCAAAAACATTGTTGGGTGATTTCAGTAACAAAGAAAATAAACTTTTTGCCTGATTTTCCCAATGATAGTCAGAGAAAATCCTGAACTGACGATTCATATCTTCCAGGGTATAGGATGTGGAATAAGTCTTTACTGTAAAATTGGATGACTTTGCCATGTGCCAACTCACCTCTGGCATGACTACAACCACCTCATGCCCTCTGTGGGTGAGTTTCTCCACAACCGAACGCATGGTAAACCAGTGACTCCCATCCATGGGTACAACCAGCAGCTTCCCTGCTTGGGCAAAGCCAGGTGTCAGCAGGAGACACACACATAGAGGAAGGAAGCCAGTCAAAATTGCGGGAGCCATCGGATAGGTCCAGCCCAGAGCAGTTCAGCTGCTTGGATTCGAAGCTCGGGTAACAGAGTCGGCAGAAGATGTTCAGTCATAAAACCTGCCCCAAGAGAGGGCGTGTTTTCATACATTTATAAAACACACACACCATTCATTGCCAATGATTTACTCATAAGAAGATAATGAGTAACAGCAATTGCTGAGGTGCCTCCTGGTGTGTTTTCCAGACAAGAATAGTTTTGATCTTTGCCTAGGCAGAGGTCACGTGCTGTACTGCAGTGCCAGTTTAGAAACAGAATTATTAAGCAATGCTTTCGGACTCTGAGGACTCAGAAAAATAAAAAGGAAAATAAATTTCAGTAAAGATGGTGTGTTTATGTTTGGAATTTGTCCCAAAGGAAAATTTGCAGGCTCTTTGCCCAGCAAGACAATGGCATCCCAGGTTCCAAGGAAAGACTGGAAGCCCCTTCCCACCAACCTCCTCACTGGCCGTGAAACTGCGCTTCACAGGGGTCTCCACAGTGCCTGGCTTCGCTGCTTGTCTTGTTCCAGCTCCAAACCCTCCAAGGCCTCTGAAATGGTGAAATAAGATTGACAACTCCACCTACATGGACAATTCTAGGGATGAGATGGGATGTGACGGTCATCTATTTTACATTGATATCCCTAGGTATGTCACATGCAATGGGCGGGCACCTGCCCGTGCTTGCCAGAAGCCCTCTGCTGAAACTCCTCTCTCTTTTCTCTGCTTCCACATTCCTCTCTTTAGACCTCTACACTGCGCTTGCCCCAATTGGCCTGGCGTCCTCCTTCAGGAATCTCTCTATGTGTCTCCCACACTCTACCAAACACTCCTCGAGGTCAGGGGATATGGCTTCTCTGTGTTTGCACCCTCCTCTCAAAGCACCCATGCTATACCTCACACAGAGAAAGCACACAAGGAATGTTTGTTGCACTGGAGTGGATCTCACTGTGCAAGTTTTCTAGACACCTTCATGGGGGAGTCAGCGGTGTCCATCGTGTAAGACCATGAGGAACATTTGGTCAGAGATTCCAGAGCCAACCTGGGGCCATAATCTTTGCGAGGAGCCAGGATGGCTCCTTCCAAAACACACAGACTCTTACTAGACATTTGCTCAGTCATAATTTACTTTAGTGATTGGGGGACTTTCAGATGAATGTCTGAAAAACAAAAATGGCCTTGAGTGAGCTTCCTTCGTGGGAGGCTTACTTCACGGTAAATATCAATAAACCAGAAAAACAATAGAAATTATCAGTGAACCCAAAAGCTGGCTCGTTGAGAAGGTGAATTAACTAGGTAAAATTCTAGCCAAAATGATCAGAAAAAATAGTAATGACAATCAATTTACAAATATCAAGAATGAGAGAGGTGGCCTTATTACAGAGTCTATAGGTATTAAAAGAGTAAGAGACTATCATGCACAATTTTATGAAAATACAACTTAGCTCAAATGGACAGATCCCTTAACAGATGCAAACTACTAGAAGAGTGAACAAACCGAATAGAAATAACATAGGTATTTTTTAATTAAAACTTAATTTGTCATTCAAACTTCCCACAAATAAAACATCAAGCCCAGATGGTTTCACTAAAATGCAACCAAATATTGGAGTAAGGAATAATACATATGATCATTCCAGAATATATTCTGGAACATTGATCCAATATTTTCCAGTGGAAGCATAGAAAGCATCCTAATTCATTCTGTGACACAATAGAATTGGTACATGAGGCCAGCGTTGCCACATATCAAAACTAGATAAAGACATTACAAGAAGGGAAAACTATGGACCTATACATCTCATGAACATAGATGCAAAAATTCTAAACAAAATTTTAGCAAATACGTGGTTGAAGACAGTTGCTTTCAAACAATTTGGTCCAGGGCCCACAGCAATAATTTACATATGACATAGAAATTCAGCACACAAATATGGATCTATGAATCTGAAATAAAAGTTCCACATAACTACCTTTATCCTTAGTATGCAGATATTTTTTTATCCAATTCTATTCTATTCTCTTTCTTTTCCCGTTTTTCTCTCTTTCTGTTTAGGTATTGTTTACACCCCCCTCTAAATGAATTTTATAACCCACTAATAAGATATGACCTTTAGTTTGAAAGGTTCTTTGTTTATAGCATTGGATATAGATTGCATAACAAATAGATTAAGTAACAGCATAGATAAGGAAACAAAAATACCACATAAAACTGCAGGTTTTCAAACCAGTGTTATGTTTTTTTTACCTTATGCCAATTATTTGAGGCAAAAATCCCAATTTGTGCAAAAGTAATCATGAACCTTAAAAGAATTGACCCCAAATACTGTTTGCGGGGGGTGGGTCCCACAGAGATCTGCAGGGTTTCTGTGGGATTTCTGGCTGGTGGGGATGGGGGGGATCTAGGGGTGCTGGGGTTCTGTTGTATGCAGGAGGTCTGGCAACTATTTCAAATTTTAGTGAAAACAATTTTAGATGACTACTTGAAAAATAAGTGTGTGGTTCTGTAGCTCCATCCATCGCCTGGACCTACCAACATGCCTATACTTCAACCCACCTCTGAAGCAAACTGTGTCATCTGTAGACATCTCAGTCTTTGGGGAAGCTCTTTCATACAGTAACAATTCAAAAACTGTTCCCTGGTCTTAATTTATTTATTCTGACCGTAGAGATTATATTCTTATAGCATTGAGGTGCTGCCTCACTAAGCTTCTAAAATGTCATGTATCTAAAACTCAGTTTTTGATTTCCTCACCTGAGCTCTTCTTCCTCTCCCAGTCTTTCCTGGGTCAGTAAATGATACTTTCACTTACTGGGTATTTTGAGTCAAAAAATGCACAAGGCATCACTCTCCCATAGCCTCTCCATTCTATTACTTTTTTCTTTTCTTCGTATCCCCTGCTTTCCCCTACAACCCAGACTCTGGTAACCACTATTATCTGTTACTGTGAGTCCATTTCTCACCTCATATCTGCTAATATTTGCTTTATACATTTAGGTACTCCAACGTTAGGTATACATATATTTACAATTATTATATCCTCTTAATGAACTTACCCTTTATCATTATTTAATGATCTTCTTTGTCTCTTGTTACACTTTTTGACTTAAAGTTTATTTTGTCTGACATAAGTATAGCTATTCCTATTCTCTTTTGTTTGCCATTTGCATGGAACATATTTTTTCATCCCTTCACTTTTAGTCTATGTGTGTCCTTAAAGCTAAAATGTGTGCATGATATGTAGAATATAGTTGGTCTTATTTTTTTATCCATATTTTGATTGGAGATTTAGTCCATTTATATTTAATGTGATTATTGATAAGTAAGGGCTTACTATTGACATTTTGTTTTCTGGGTATTTTGTAGATTCTTTGTTCCTTCCTTTCTTGCTGTCTTCTTTTGTGCATTGATGATTTTCTGCTTTGATTCTTTTCTCTTTATATTTTGTGTATTTACTATAGCAAACCTAGTTTAACAACACCTTAAAAGGACCATACACCTTGATCAAGTAGGATTTATCCCTGGGATGCAGGAAAGTGAATCATACTCAAATCAATAAATGTGATACATTAATATATATGTGATATGTTTCTGTGAACAATAAATGTGATAAGTAATGAAGGATACAAATCATATGATCATATCAATAGACGCAGCAAAAGCATTTGACAAAATTCAACATCCTTTCATAAGAAAACAAATGAAAAACCTCTTCACAAATTAAGTATAGAAGGAATGTACCTCAACATGGTAAAGGTCATATATGATAAGCCCACATCTAACAGCATGCTCAGTGGTGAAAAACTGAAAGCTTTTCCTCTAAGATCAGGAACAAGACAAGTGTGCTCATTCTCACCACTTCTATTCAACTAAGTACCGGAAGTCCTAGCCAGAGCAATAAGCAAGAAGAAATAATAATAAGCATCCAAATTGAAATTCAAGAAGTAAAACTATCTCTATTTGCAAATGACATGATGTCATATTTAGAGAATCCTGAAGACGCCACCAAAAAACTGTTAGAATTATTAAATCAACTCAGTAAAATTGCAGGATACAAAAATCACTTGCATTTGGGACCGGCCTGATGGCTCAGGTGGTTAGAGCTCTGTGCTCCTAACTCTGAAGGCTGCCGGTTGGATTCCCGCATGGGCCAGTGGGCTCTCAACCACAAGGTTGCCTGTTCGGCTCCTCGAGTCCCACAAGGGATGGTGGGCAGCAGTCCCTGCAACTAAGATTGAACACGGCACCTTGAGCTGAGCTGCCGCTAAGCTCCCAGATAGCTCAGTTGGTTGGAATGTGTCCTCTCAACCACAAGGTTGTCGGTTCGACTCCCGCAAGGGATGGTGGACTGTGCCCCCTACAACTAGAAAACGGCAACTGGACCTGGAGCTGAGCTGCGCCCTCCACAACTAAGACTGAAAGGACAACAACTTGACTTGGAAAAAAGTCCTGGAAGTACACACTGTTCCCCAATAAAGTCCTGTTCCCCTTCCCCAATAAAATCTTAAAAAATAAAAAAAAATAAATGAAGAACCTAATGTAAGCCAACAGACTAAAATCCTTGACTTTACAAAAAAATCACTTGCATTTTATATATTAACAATGAACTATCAGAAAGAGAAATTAAGAAAACAATCCCATATACAATAGCATGAAAAAGAATAAAATATATAGGAATAAATTTAACTAAGGAGGTAAAAGATCTATACTAGAAACTGTAAGACACTGATTAAGGAAACTGAAGAAGACACACAAAAAAAATGGAAAGATATCCCATGTTCATGGTTTGTAAGGATCAATGTTGTTAAAATTTTTGTACTACCCAAAGCAATCTACAGATGCAAGGCAATATCTATCAAAATTCCAGTGGCATTTTACACACACACACACACACACACACACACACACACACACACGCTAAAATTCGTATGGAACCACAAAAGACCACAAATAACTAAAGTAATGTTAATGAAGAAGAGCAACGCTGAAGGAATCACACTTCCTGAGTTCAAACTATATAACAAAGCTATAGCAATAAAAGAAATCCATGCATGTATGTCAACTAAATTCTGACAAGTCACCAAGAATGCACAATGGAGAAGGAATAGTCTCTTCAATAGATGGTGTTGGGAAAACTGGACAGCCACATGCAAAAGAATGAAATTTGACCCTTATCTTACACCATACACAAAAATCAATTCAAAATGGATTAAAGACTTAAATGTAAGATCTGAAACCATAAAATACTTAGAAGAAAAAGTCAAAAGAGGACAATGGTTGGTGAGGATGTGGAAAAAGTGAAATATTGTGCATCGTTTGGTGCAGCCATTATGGAAAAACAGTATGGAGTTTCCTCAAAAAAACTAAAAATAGAACTACTACGTGATCCAGCAATTCCACTTCCAACTATATATCTGAAGAAAATAAAATCAGTATCTCAAAGCGATATCTGCACTTCCATGTTTATTGAAGCATTATTCACAATAGCTGAGATATGGAAACAACATAACTGTCCCTTGACAGATAAATAAAGAAAATGTGGTATATTTTACAATGGAATGTTATTCAGCCTTTAAAAAGAAGGAAAGCCTGCCATTTATAACAACAGAGATGAAACTGGAGGACCTTATGGTAAGTGAAATAAGCTAGACACAGAAAGATAAATATTGCCTGATTTCACTTACATGTGGAATAAATAAAAAAATGAACTCACAGTTATAGGTAATAGTGGCTGCCAGAGGCTGGGTTGTAGGAGAAAACAGGGGATAAGAAAAAAGTAGAAGAATTGTGGTGACCAGGCGCTGGGCGGGTGGGGGGGCCATGATGAGTTGGTGTTTAATGCGTACGGAGTCACAAATGGTTGGGTTCACGGACAAAAGATAAAGTTTCCAATATAGTTCCAAGACTTTGATACTGGATAAGGGGTAGGATGGTGGTGTTAACAGGCCATTCGTTCATTCGACACATATTTATTAAGGTCCTGCAATGAGCCAGGCGCTGTTATGGTGGCTGGTATACAGCTATGCACAGGGGAAAGCCTGTCTTCATGGAGCTAACCTTTCAGTGCTCATTCTTGATTAGGGAATGGAAGTTTGAGGAATAGCTACCCTTTGGAAGAGGGCGGATGAAGCACAGCCAGCAAAGAAGAAGCAGTCAAAGAGCAGAAAGAGAAGCAGCAGGACAGAGTGCTATGGAGTTAGGGAGGCCAGTCATGAAGAGGAAGGTGCCAAGGGGGCAATGTGGCTGCGTGAAGCCTGATGAGAACTGAAAACAGGCTTTTCCCCTTTTGCTTCCTAGCTGGTCCCCTGTTCTTTCCCTATCAAAACTCCGTGACTGAACATTCCAGCCACAGGAGCCTCCTTTAAAATGTTCCAGATACAAATCCCTTAGGCTGGCATTCACTTTGATTCCTGCCTTGCAGCTTCATATATCACTATTGCTGTTCTCAATCTCTCAAACCATTAGCTGAAGTCAAAAGAATTTTCTCCCTGTGGGGACAGAGCTCCAGAGAGCAGTTTCCAGGCTCTCGGCCTCATGTGGGAAAGTGCTGGCTCGGGTAGTAGATGGCCGTCAGCTGTCACTAGTTGGCCGTCAGCTGTAACCAGTTAGCCAATTAGCCACCAATATAACTGCTGGGGCTGCATTGGTTGGTGAGTCAGTCGGTTGGTTGGCAGGCAGAGAAGCAGACAGCAGGTTGCAGGTCGTGTGGCTCCAAGCCTCCAGAGAGAATATAGTGGTATGACTCCCCTACCTATGGCTCCGTGGGTGTTCCTTTTTGGCCTCACCATATCCTGCGTTCTTGTGTGGGGAGCGGGAGCAGAGACCCTGCAGGCCGCCCTGCACGACATTCCCTCATTCATTACTAGATGGAGGCTGGATTGGTTAGGGGAAATGCCAGAAGCAGAGCCAAGAGGCTATTAAAACAGTTCACGAAATGTGCTCAAGTCAGCAAGAGAGGATAATTTTGAAGTATTTTTAGTATATACTTGTTGTCATGCAGGTTCTCAGCTCCTGCTCCCTGCACAGGATATGGCGAGACACAGGAAGCAGGAGGCACACGATCCGCAATCTGCCGTCAGCTTCTCTGCCAACCAACCAAACACAGTCACCGCATTTATATCAATGGCTAATGGCTAACCAGTAACAGTTGATGGCCAACTAGTCATAACTGATGACCATCTACTACCCGAGCCAGCACCTTTCCACGTGAGGCCGAGAGCCTGGAAACTGCTCTCTGGGACTCTGTCCCCACACTTGTTTGTGTATGCTATTTAGAGTTGGTGCAAACAACCATTGGGCGTATTATAAAGGTTCAAGGTTAAGTGGAATATTTTTCACTGAAGATACACTTAAAAATGACTTTGAAAGTGGGAAGCAAACTTGAAGCCCTACACAAACGTTGCTAATGAATGCTCAGGTAACTTGGGAATTAGTTGTGCCAAAAAGACAAGCGATCTTTCTCTACTGCGACTAGTATGGGTTGCGAACAGCAAAAATACAAACTTTAAAATGTGACTGAATGAGTAGCCAGCTGACGGAGCCACGGGACCCGCGAAGCCCGGAGTTGACGGGGAAGCAAGCAAGCACTGCCCTCGCAAGGCGACTCCCCAACTCTCTCGGCAAAAGAACTACATTGCCCACAAGGCCGCGCGCGGCGGGCCGGCGGTCCCGCGGGGCATCCTGGGAGGTGTAGTCCACGCGTTCCATAAATCGCTCGCTGGGGGATGCGGGAGACACTCCCGTGCCAATATGGCGGCGCCTATGTGGGGCGCGTCCGTTTGCTTCGAGTTTTGGCCGGGGCGGGGGTCTGGGCTTTAGGCAGTAAGTGGGGCTGGCGGCCGGAGTTCTCGGGAGGGACATGGGAGGCTTAGGGACCGTGTGGGCGGCACGGCCTGAGGAGGGCGAGGCGAGGGACTGCCCGGGCCGGTCCCGGGACGCGGCTCTCCTGGCGCCGGGTCGGTGGTCCCCGGCCTCGAGGACCTCTGCCTCCTCGCGCCCCTGGGCCCCACGGTGACTTGGAGGGCTTGAGGGCCTGGCCTCGGCCAGAAGCGGGAGAGACGGGAATCCAGACCTCGAGCTCGAGGTCGGACTTGCGAGTTCCATTTTTTTTGTGCTTTTCTTCGGAGGAACGGGTTGAAAAGGAAAATAATTGCATTTCAGCGCTTCTTGTCCCTTAGGAACTGTGCTAGGAGCTTTGCCTTTCTCAGCTCCAGGTGCCCTTCCTCCACACTAGGTCCCCAGGGCTGATGTCGGGATCACGATACACGTTAGAGGGCCTTTTGCTCGTTAATTTTAATGGCAGTCTTTTTTACCCCCAGTGCACCTCCTCCGTTCTCCAGCTTAGGGAGCATGCACTAAACTGCTATGAAGATTAATTTGTTCCATTTAATTCATTTAAATGTCATAATCTGGTACAGGGAGTGTGAGAAGCAGAGATTTTAGGAAGTGATTGATGGTCCCGAGCCCGTTGTCAACTCTCAGAATCTAGGATTGCCTTTGCCACCCCAGCCTGTTAGACATGGTGATGGGTTATCTTTCCTCGTTAGTGATGTCAATATGCCTTTTTTAAAACCACTATTGTGTATTGTGGGCTAAACGCTGTGTGCTAAGTTCCTTTCTTTCATTATGTCACTTGACTGTTTAAATGACCCTGCTGTGAAGGGTGGTATCCCAGCTTATGTGTAAGAACACAGGTAAAGTAACTTGACCAAGGTCAGTCACTCAGGGACTGTATAGCAGGATGAAAATAACCCCGGTCTTGCCCCCTCCAAAGCCCAAACTGTATATACTAAGGAACGATTTAAAATAGATACTCCCAGGTATAAGATAGGGAGATGGGGGGAAAATTTGTTTAAAAAATAAAAGCATTTATATAACCTGTCATTTTTTAAGGGGAATATTTAGTTTCACAATGTTTGGGGACCTATTTGAAGAGGATTATCCCAGTGTGTCATACAATCAGTATGGAAAAGGGAAGAAATTAAAGACCAAAGCTTTGGAACCACCTGCTCCTAGAGAATTCACCAATTTAAGTGGAATCAGAAATCAGGGTGGAACCTGTTACCTTAATTCCCTTCTTCAGACGCTTCATTTCACACCTGAATTCAGAGGTATGCTATGTTACATGCATTTGATTGGTAATACGTACCCTCGTCTCTGTGCGTAATTAATTATGCAAAATTACAAATAGACAAAGTATCTTACCAGTGTGTTCTACAGCATATGTTTATTGTTGATGTGAGACATAAATTGGTAATTCTCTGCAGAGAAATGTGAAGCTTAAATTATCTTAAAAATATTCTGTAATTACAGTAATGTTGAGTAACAAAATAAAAAAATAAGGCAATGTATTTCATTTCTAATTCTAAAATTTAAAATACAACATAAAGACAGTTTTGTCATGAAGAGACAATTTTGTCATGAGTGCCAAGCCTTCATTAGTGTTACACTGTTTGTATTTTTGAGTTTTAAAATTTATCCAAAGTAGTAATCACTTAAGGCAGTTACCCAAAGCAATTACATCCTACCTTTTGGAGTGGAAAGGGGTGTTACATTATTTATACAGTCCATAATTGTATATGTGCAATTCTGAAAGTCAGAAAACTGACAGCCTCATCTGATCCGAACTTGTTTGGCCTCAGAACTTGACCTGATGTGAGGCCATTTATAGCCTTGATTATCTCACTTGGGTGAATAGTCTTATATTTGTTACAGGAATATTAATTTCCTTGATTAGCAAATACTGTTTGTCCCAGACCCTGTTGTGGATTTAATGTTAAGATATGTAACCTTTTCTTCATATTACCTTTCTAAAATCCAAAAATTCAGAATTCCAAAGACCCAAGAAGTTAGATAAAGGGATTATGTGCAAAGCAAATTAGTTCAATTTAAAAGTGGATTTATTGTAACAATATAGGGGAATCTCCCAGGAAGCCAGCCTGACCTCCTTGGAACCTTGATTTCTTGCCTCTGTTTCTCCGTGTTTTATCCTATTCCCATCCCTGTAAACTAGCTTCCTCCACAAGGGTATTAATCTCTGTGTCCCCTTGATTTCAGGGTGAACATTACCTTCACATGGCCATGGGTGGGGTCCCCAGTTCTGCATGGCTTTGTAGCCCAGCTCTCTAGTGTCTCCGTATTCTGAGGGTAGCCAGCCTGTATTGAGGTTGCGACATCCCCCTTCCCACCACTGCACATTTATCAAATCTTTGTGACGTTTTCTGTTGCTTCTAAGCTTAGAAAGACCTCCTGCCTCCAGAGATTTAGTAAATATTTACCATAATCCGCTGCCCACGGCTCCTCTAATGGATTGGGCTGTGTGTAGGATTTAAGAGTGGGGCCTCTTGGCCTTGACTCCATCGCCTCCATAAAAATACCTCCCTGATGCAGTCAGTAATTCCACCATTAGAAAATTCAGCATGAATAAACAGATTCCTAGGGGGGTTAAAACTTTCCCAAGTTCTAATAAAGTTGACATTAAATGGCAGCATGAAGTAGAAAAGTAGCCTTAAAAAGAGACTGAGACAGGTGGTTGGGGGGTGGCGCGGGCAGGTGGTGTTGGGTACCTCTAAGCAAAATAGGGCTGAGAGGCCCAGACTGTCTGCCTTGGTAGCAAAGGGTCTCGCTGGCCGACCACGTGGCTTGACAGTATGGAGTGTGCCTTCCTTGTAAGGTTTAGCATGATTCCTGATGCTAATTGAAGGTATAATTTGGAGAGAGTAAGGACTGGGGGAGAGACATCTTGGAGCTTTTTGGTATCTCACATTTTATGGAGTAGAGCTAAATCAGCTTCCATCATACTCCCCAGTTCAGTGTAGCTGAGCGCAGTGAGAGAGAATGGAAAAGTCCTCGTGCGGCTTTTATGCTTTCACCTTTAGATTTGTAATTCATTTTCTCCCCATTCCTCCCAGGAACTCAGGAGGAATCTAAGCTTCCTAACAGTAACCACTAAGGCACAGTGGTTGTCAGTGGGAGACCACACCCCTCCCATCCCTTCTCTCCCTGGAGGATATCAGACTTCCCCAGTGAGCGATTCCGATCTAGGTTTGAATAGGGACTTCCCACCAGATTCAGACAGTCCCCCATTGGCTGGCATAGCCAGACACTGGACTGTAAAAAATTCTGCAGACTGTCCCTGGGTTGCCAACTTATTTTTCTAGGTAAGATCACTACCATCTGTTACCACCCTCAACACAGGGAAGACATTTACATACCACAAAAAACGACCTGATTTCAGAGGTAAAGTTGGTCCTTCTCACGAAAGGATGGTTGGAAGCCTCACGTGTGGCTTGTAAATGAACACATGCGACATTGTCATATATTTGTGTTGTTTCCCAGTATGTTTCCTAATATTCCTTATGTGGCTTTAGTGACCACAGCTCTAAGCAGTAGGAAGCCATCCCAGCTTCCTGATGTTACTGTTTTCAGTTTTATGTGCATGTTTTCCTTTTACAGATCTTCCATACTTAGTATGACCCTCTGTAGAGTCGGCGGTTAAAAATAATGTTACCAGAAAGTAAAATGTGTGGAGTAAGGACATGAATATTGCCACAGTCACGATTTTGAATCTTGAACTGATTTTACTTCCTGGTGGTCTTGGTTTTCTCAGATGAAATAATGTCATTTATATCTCTGATTCTACTTTTTTGTTTAGAAGCTTTATTTTCTCTTGGCCCGGAAGAGCTTGGTTCTTTAGAGGAAAAGGATAAACCTGACGCAAAGGTATTAAATCTGTGACTTAAAGAGGTTTGGGGGAGTATTGAGGAAATGGTTTTTAAGGAAAGAATTCCTTTTTCGTAGAAATCAATAATTTTATTAATTACCAGATATGATCCTTATTTTCCCAAAGTGACTTGGCCTGTACCCTACTGGTAATGGAATTTTCCTTCAAGAAAAGAATTACTTTTCCAAATATAATGCTGCTGCTACTGCTTTATAGACACAGCTCACTCTCCTCTATGTTTATTCTTCTGGTGAAGGAGAGATTTGCCAATTGGCCACACTAGCCTATCAAAATCTCTCCTTACTGTACTTACCTGTAACAACAACAAATAGAGACCATTATTCTTTCAGTTTGCTATTCTGGAAATAAATTGAGTGAGGCGTTGGCTTATAAGTGCAGATCTAATCCTGTCCCTCCCTTGCTTAAATATCATTCCGAAGTTTATCACTTGCAGGCTAAACTGTGCGTCTTACTGCGAGTCTTTCACGATCCAGCCTTGTGCTCCAGCCTCGTGCTCCTCAGTCACCTGTGTGGCGAAGGGCCAGGTTTTGTGTATTTTTTTAAATTCCCAATCGGTTGCATATCATATTCTGTGGATATAATAAAAATGTTGTGACAGTGTCGGGTTGCCATAAATGTTTCCAAAGGCTTGTTCTCACCTTAGATACTTAGACTCGGTTCACAGACCAGGCTCTGAGCAGCGTCCTCACTCTGCCCAGCCCTCACCTACCGAGTAAGGCAGGAGCTGGCTTGTAGCAGGCAGGAAGAAAGCTGTCTGAACCCCACGGTGGGGTGTTTGTGACTGGAAGATTCTTAATGGGAGTATGTCTGTATCAGATGTTTTAGAGAAGGAATGAATGATTCGAGACTTAAATTACTCTGTAATCACTGGGGTAGTTTATTAAGGCCTGTTTGGGTTTTAATGTTGATCTGAACTGTGTTGAGATAGGAAACTCCAGATAGCTAAAGCACTTTGGATTGAACTTTCACAGAAAAATGAATCCTAACAAGTTCATCCTTTGTAATAAGATATTTATAAACTTTCTTCTGAGCAAACTAAATGAACTAGGAGAGATGAGAAAACTATTATGCAGTTCTTTCAAAAAGCCCCAACCAATATTGAAAAGACTTCATTTAGAAATGCATTTGTTTCTCATTTAGGTTCGAATCATACCTTTACAGTTACAGCGGTTGTTTGCTCAGCTTCTGCTCTTAGACCAGGAAGCTGCCTCCACGGCGGACCTCACTGACAGCTTTGGGTGGACCAGCAATGAGGTACGAAGGTCATCTTCTCTAGGAAAAGTTATCAGCAATCAAGAGGAAACACCAGTTTTATATGCTATCTCATTTCCTTTAATTTTGTTTTAGGGTCTCAAGATAGTATTTAAATATTTACTTCTCGTTTTAAATAATTACAAGCCAGAAATATAGTTTTAGACCCTTGCTGTAAACAGGATTTTATGAATGGTTGTGATTTGGGGGGTCGGGAGAGGGTTATGGATACAGGGAAGGGTGTAAACTGATTTTTACAATTTCTACTCTCAGAATCTTTATGTAGACTAGTTGAGATACAGCACCTATTTCATGGAAATTATCATTTATATAGTGAACTGTTTAATCAGCTTAAAAAGCTGACTAGCAATAATTCTGTCTGCCTTTGTCACTTGCTTTCGTGTTTCAATCTGGGTGTTCTGATTTGAATATTTGCTTCAAACAAAACAGTGAAACCATCCTTGGCAGGTCTTTTCATTTTCCCTGTCCTGCCTTTCTCCGGACTCTCTCCATTTTCTTTCTGTATCCTGTTGTAAGACTGTCATTTTTCTCTTTTGCGTTCCTGAAGGATATTTCACTATAAACAAACAGTAAACATTTTGTCACCAACAAGTAAAGGTGCTTGTCAATGCTGAATGAACTGTGAGCTATACAAAATTAAACAAAACCATGTCCACGATTTTTTTATGGAATAGATATATTCTTGCAAAGACAAGAGGTATGGGAGACAGAATTGAAAGAGGCAGCGAGAAGAAGAATATTATGGTGCCTTCAACACTAAACTCTGAACTGTGGTCTTCTGACGGGAATGCTCCTTAACCAGACAATGCTATGTGGTTAACGAGGTAGAGCTTAGGAAGTAAACAGGGTAATAATCCATTCCCTAAACAATATATGTTACATTTCTGGTGTACGGCAGCTGCTTAGGGTTAATTCCTTTTACTTTCCTTGTTTTAAACATAACTTCTTTATTCAGATATAATTCTCATGCCGTAAGAGTCACTCTTTTAAAGGGTGTGATTCAGTGGGTTTTTAGTATATTTACAGAGTTGTACAGCCAGCACTACAATCAATTTTAGAACATTCTCACCACTCCAGAAAGAAACCCCAGGCCTAGTGGCAGTCTCCCTCCCCCAGCTCCTTTCCGCCAGCCCCTGGCAACCACTAATCTACTTTCTAACTCTAGATTTGTCTATTCTAGACTTTTTGCAGAAATGGAATAATACAATATGTCATCTGTTGTAACTAGCTTCTTTCACTTAAAATAATGTTTTCAAGATTCATTTGTGTTGTGGTATATATCGGCGCTTCATTTCTTTTGAATGCCAAGTAATATTCTATTGGTTGTGCCACATTGTGGTTTTTTTTTAATCTAGTCATCGGTTCATGGATTTCCCTTTGTTTTGGATAATGAGCTTCCACTAATGTGCTGGTCTCATACTTCTTAAAGCTGTGAAAAGCTTATTTATGTCTGAATAAAATCCTGCTGGGAATTCTTTAGGACTGCACCTGAGTGGCAGACAGGGTCTCTGAGGCACCTTTGGTGAATTTAGGATTGTTTAGAGAAGCAGCTTAAAAACTTTCACAAGCTTTCTGTTCTCTCAGAGCCAGTGATATTGAAGACATTTATATCCTCCAGTGTCTTGTATGTTAAAAAAACAAGGAAAAGATCCTGAGTCCCACATCTTGCTCCAGTTGTCATCCACTTTGTGGATGAAACTTTAAAATTGTCTTCCCTCATTGCCTCTACTTCTGCACCTTGGGTTTGTTCCTCTGCCTCCTGTCTTGTCAGAGACACTCATGATGTCCATGCGCCAAGTCCAGGAGACCCTGCTGTCACTCAGCGGGCTCCTAGTGGCACTCAGCGCCCCTCCTTAAAGCTCCCGCTGCTGCTGGTTCCCTGGCTCCCCAGGACCTCCCGTCCCTGCCCCCTTCTTCTGCTCCTGTGCCGGCACCTCCCCTTCTCCACTCCTAAGTGTTGGTGGCCCCCTTGGCTTTGCTTTCTAAGTTCTTAAAGAGTCCTTCCGTCTGTTCACAACAGATGAAAGCAAGTTCCACTGGCAGTTTTCTCCGCCGCTTTAGTCTTGTTTTAGTTGGTGTGAGTGTCACAGTGGTAAATTCTCGTTCTCGTCACGCTGGTGATTCAGACTGTTCAGCAGCCCGTCTGATCTGAGTGAGATTTCACTGTGCGGACCCGGCCGGTACTCAGCGACCGCGCGGTCCCTGCCGTGTCCCTTCCTCCTCTCTCCTCTCTGGTGGCCTCGCAAGTGGTTTCCCAAGAGAAGCAGTGCGCTTTCCTGTTTTCAAGTGAGTTGAGTTACTTGGACACACTGAACACCGCCTGTTCTTATTTTCAGTTTGTGGTAAAAATAACAGTAGGTGGTGATCTCTTAACCTGCTCTCAGCTCGTTTAGATTAGTCATCCTTATACGTGATCAAGGCTTACCTTGGGATGTCTTGATAAATCTTGTGTTTTTTAACTAATATCACTTTAAAAATCTGTTTTAAAAAATCTGAAGCACAAAATTACATTGAAAAGTTACCTGTTTTATAGGAAATGAGGCAACATGATGTGCAGGAACTGAATCGAATTCTCTTTAGTGCTTTGGAAACTTCATTAGTTGGGACCTCCGGCCACGACCTCATCAATCGTCTCTATCACGGAACCATTGTTAACCAGATTGTTTGTAAAGAATGTAAGAATGTCAGTGAAAAGCAGGTGAATATGCAAGAGTATTTTAGTAATAAGTTATATGGTAAAGTGTAATTCATGTCATTAAATCTGTGATGATGACCGCCTGAGGGTTAACGTGTTTATTACCAGAAATAACTGCATCCGTTTTCTTTTACTTTAGCCACACCTAAGGCAGAAGTTTGTAATCCAAATGTCTCCATGTAAGCTGAAAAAAGCAAATATCTTAAAACATAGCTTTACTGTTTTATTCAGTCCTCTAATATTTAGAAAATAGATTTGAGGGATGTTTACAGGGAGAGGTCTGTGGCCTCATGAGAAAAGCCCAATATCATCACGGTTGGTGGTTGGATTATTATAAAAAAAGTTAATTAGGGAAGTAATTAACATAGAAAATTGACAGACATCTGTAATTAAATATTGGATTTAGTTTATTAATGTCTCTGAGAAAGTTCATTTGTGTGTGTGCTTATGTTTAAAATATATGTTTAAATATTATGTATATAAAAAATATATGTAAAGCTATTATAGTCCTCCACAGATTGCCCATTTAATCTACTTGGGAATTAGAAATTGGAAATTTGTTCATGTAAATATAATAATCTCTGCTTGCTCTGCAAATATGATACAGCAAATGATTTTGATTTGATCACTGAACAGTTATCCCTTAATGAAATCTCCTTTTGTGGTGGCACGAGTTACAGAAAGTTTCTGTATTTGACTATATAAGTAAAAAATTAAATACCGTTTTCTAAATGTCACATTAATTGCTATTTTGGAATATTTTTTTTTTTCTTTTTCTCTATCTCTTTTTTATGAGAGTTGGGGATAAAAAGTACTTTTTGGACCTTATTGCCTGTGATAATAGGTTTGGCCAGCCCAGTTTGGAACCATTAAGATGTTGTGTGTCTTTTGAATTACTGTATGATTGACTTAACTGTAATAATAATTCACAAAGTAATTTCAAAACAGAATGTATATGAGCGCACATGAGAAATTACAGACATTAACTTTTCAGTTACATATATTATAAACTTATGCAAATGTTTTGTTACTTTAGATTTCCACCATGAACTGATTAGTGCTCTGTTCTTTTACAGTCCCCATAACCCCTTTAGTGCTACACACACACACACACACACACGCACACACACAAAACCCCTATAAATATGCTTTAAACTTGTCGAATTGTAAGTGTTTATTACTAGAAACATGTTGTAATCCAAATGTAGCTGTAGAATTGATAGATTCCCATTTTGCAAAACACCCTCCTCTTAATTTTCATAAAAACACCTTTTTTTCCTGGCTCAAAATAGTGTTGTTTTTTTTCTTAAAACTTCCTCAGTAGGTCTTAAACCAGCCCTGGCAGAAGAGGGGGAGGTGGAGTTTGCACTGGAGAATTCAGCCCTGCCCTTGCTCTTCTGGTCTAGAGGCTAAGACAGCACTTCAGTCAGAAGTGTGCTCAGTGGTTTGTATTTGCTCCTGAAAAAGCAGGTCTTGTTGTTTCTACAGTGAACTCATCAGCTAGTTCCTGATGGATTTTGAGCTAAGTTGCGGTTTCACTTAGAAAGGATAATTTGGTGTTAGGGACTTCGCAGTGATCTGTACCTTCATATGTACAGTATTTAGGAAAAATATATCTGGTAGTTCCCAGTATATGGATGAGTCGGTGATGTGTTTGTGAAATTGTTTTTTTTAAATCTCTTGTTTATGTGTATTTCAGGAAGATTTCTTAGATCTAACCGTAGCGGTCAAAAACGTGTCAGGTTTGGAAGAGGCGCTCTGGAACATGTATGTAGAAGAGGAAGTTTTTGACTGTGACAATTTGTACCACTGTGGGACTTGTGACAGGCTGGTGAAAGCCGCAAAGGTAAAGAGAGATGCACTGCCTTTTCTTATGGTGCCCGCTTAATGCTTGGTGGCTGGAAGGTCTGTCAAGAGAAGTCAGCTTATACGTATGAAAAGGTTGGGAAGACAAACGAAGCTCTTAATTAATACTAAGCATTGAAAAGACATTTACATTATACATATCTGTATTTTAATTTTTTACAATAAAGAATTTGTTTAAGCTTTCAACCCAACAGTTCTCTCACCTTCTTTCTCTCCCAGGAAAAATGTGTTTATACTTCAGTGTTTCTTAAATATGCCTGTTTTTGATGAACTCTCCACATCCCTGCTTTTTGCAAATTGCCATTGTGAAGAAGGCTGTGTGTTTTTATTGCTGCCAACCAGGAAACTCGTTGAGCTTCCCTTTCTGTATCTACTACTATGAAAGCAGATGGCTTTCTTCATTTTGTGCATATACCGTTATTTTACAGTCTGTGTATACACACACACACATGCACGCACACGATAAGAGTCTATATCCTCCCTATTTCCCCTCCCCCAGTTGGAGCAGGGAGATATTTAGTTTGCTAATTGAAGGGCTTGACAGGGTATGTCTGGGTTTCTTTTTGTATAGCAAAACAAAAGGAGGACAAGATGTAAGCAACTGATTTCTTCTGCAAGAGAATCAACTCTGCTGCTGTCATTTTTATCTGCAGTCCATTTGCTGGTGGATGATATCGTAGGCTCCTCATAGCGTTGTAAACTTGAGCTCAATTCAGTTAGTGATTAGTGTGCACTGACTTGAACCACAATAAAAGATACAGGTAACAGGTAACCCCTGTGTAACACGGTTGTTAGGTTCTTTGGAAATGCCATGTTAGGCGAATCCGTGTTATACAAAACAGAACTAGTACAAAAAAGGAGTTAGGTTCCAAAAATTAAAAAAACATACTATTATATTTTTATAATTAAGAGAAATGTCTTTATTAAAGCAATTTTCACCAAAAGTATAACATTAATATGTATTAAATAATGTTCATCATCACTACTCAGTACCATAAACTGAGGGCGTTTTCTTTTTCACAAGATGCCTTCATCCTCTGAACTTAATACACCACGAACAGAATGGATTTAAAATTCTAATTTTAAAATTCTGCAGTCAAATCTGATGCAACATCCACAACGAACGAAAAATTTCAAATGGGATATCTTTTGCTCTTAAAAACTTTTATTCCGTGTTATTCAGGGATTTCCCTAATTTCAAATGAGATATTTTTTGCTCTTAAAAGCGCTTATTACGCTCTGTGTTGTTCGGGGATTTCTCTAATTGTCGAACCCTGTTAGAGTGAAACCATGTTATAGAAATGCCGTGTTATACGGGGATTACCTATATATCTTTGCAGTTACTCTGTTATGACAAAGAGATAGCACTATTCCTAGAGATGACTATTACTGAATTTTCCAACAAAGGAAATGAGGATTGATTTAGATAACACACTATATTGATTTGGAGCCTGGTGATCGTAGGTGAAAATGGAATAAAAACAATAAACCCCATGCCCGTAGCTTTCATAATAGGATTTGAAACCAGAGTGAATATTACATTGTCCAGCCTTTACCCCTTTATAAAACCCAAAGAGGTTTCTCCTTTGCTTATTTGTTTATTATTGTATTTCACCTTTGGTGAAATTGTTACAACTACAATCTAATAAATATAAAATTCAGAGGATGAAGAGTCTTGGAAAGAGATTTAAATACATTCTTAGTTTCACTTGAATTTAATTTGCACATTAGTAAAACAATAACCTTTTATTAAACAAAAGCAGTTACTTTATTCACCTTTTATATCATTGGTTTAGTTCTTTTTCAGTGGATTTGTTTTGATTTTGAAACCTTTAAATTGCCTTCTGTTGTAGTTGCATTAAATTTATTGCCTCTAAGTTTAGGTTCAGTTGTGCTGCCTAAATTAATGCAGATTTGCTTGTTCTGAGCAGTGTTTCTTTCCTCAGCCACTCAACTGAGTAGCTACTTGTAGTTAAGTTACTCTGCTGTTTTTTTTAGCTGTATTATTTGAGCTTGTTTGAAAATCTGCCATGTTGTTAAATTGCTTTATATCATTTAACTTTTTTCACCCACTGGATTTATGGAATTGTTTTGTTAAATATATTTTTAGGAATGTTAGATATTTTTGATTTGGCATACTTTTATATATAGGGAAGGATATTTTTGCCTCTGCCCACATGTGCTTAGTTCAAAGGGGTTGGGAAAAGCTGATGACTTTTAAATAAAAAGCAGCTTACTTTAGTATTTTGAATTAAAACAAAAAATATCTTATCTGCTTTTAAGAACAGTAACTGTAAAGCCCCAGTCAGTGGATCTTAACATTTGGGAATTAGAGCCCTTTTGAAAGTGTAATGAAAGCTAGGGATCTTCTCCCCAGAAAAATACAATATACATGTACAATTTTCATATAATTTCAAGGGTCTGGATCCATTGAGACAGGTTCCTAGGTCCCAGATGAAGAACTCCAGTAGTTGAGTAAATGAAAAGAACTGTGTCAGTGAGATCAAGTACAGACCCCAAAGGAGGAAGGTGAAGACCAGGCCTCGGCAGGAAAGAAGCACGAGCAGGGGCCACCCAGTCAGCACGCTCGCCAGGTAGCTTTGGTTTTAGGATGTGAACACTAAAAACATAAAACTGGGTTGTAAAATTTTAGTTGTAAGCGTAAATGGGTGATGTCACCTTTCATTCCATAAAATAAATACGTTTATATCAAGGGCTGTATTCAGTCCATGGTGATGAGTTTATGTGATTTAAGGACATATTTCTCTTAAAACTGTGTCAAAAGTTGCTTTGTCATGTGTTAAGAAACATTATGTATTCTTTTATTTAACTGCATTTTAAAAACTTAAAAAATTTTTCTTTTTAACAGTCGGCCAAATTACGTAAGCTGCCTCCCTTTCTTACTGTTTCATTGTTAAGATTTAATTTTGATTTTGTGAAGTGTGAACGATACAAGGAAACTAGCTGTTATACATTCCCTCTCCGGATCGATCTCAAGCCTTTTTGTGAACAGGTTTGAATTATTTTATTTTGAAATTCTTTTTTTCCCCCTCTCAAGATTGAATCTTTAATTGACTTGATTTTCAATTGGCTCTTTGCAGAGTCTCAGCCGTCGCACTTGTGTTTAGAGCTGGGTGATTCCTTGGTGTGGGGGCTGTCTGTCCCCTGCATTGTAGGATGCTGAGCAGCGTCCTTGGCTTTTACCTGCTAGGTGACAGGAGTATCCTCTCCCTGCCCCCCACCCCACTGACAAAAAGTCCTCAGACCTTGCCAGCTGGGGGGAGGGGAGTGGGTAAACTCACATGCAGCTGAGAACCACTGGTTTATTACAGTCGTTTTGAATTTCCAAAGTATGGATTTGTTCTCTTTGAAATAAAAATCTGTTCTCTTTGAAGTAAAAATAAAAATTTAAGAACAAAATTAGAAATGATCCTGCATTAGGAAAAATTACCATTAATTGGTACTTCGCTATCTGAAGTTTCCTTTAGATGCAATAAATTAAACATCTAGAAAGTGAACAGTTAATGGGAACTTCACTGTTCTAGAATTTGTAATCCTTAAAGACACAGGCAAGAAAACATTTTAAAAACAAGTTAATTACATAATCAACCTACTCTATAAGCCATTTAAACAATTTTCTATATGATTTCTACACATGATGCCAAGATCAGAATGATGAGACTGATGTATTTCTTATTATCATTTTTTATATATTTACTATGACACCATTTATTAGCTAACTATTGTATTTCTATGTATAAAAGTTCAAATGGGCCTTCCTCTGCTTAAAGCCTAATTACTGAGCATTTTGGGGTTGTTTTATTAATTACCATGTTGTATATTAAGATGGCTCTTTGAGGCACATGACAAATCCAATTGGAATATAGGAAAAATTCAACAGCTAAAGAGCACATTTATAAAACAGTATAATAGGTATAAAACATAGATGGGTCTGCTAAAACTCACAGACTCACTGATAGGGTCGTGTTTTCGTTATCACATAAGACTTATATGATCTTAGCCAAAGTACATAAAAATAACATCGTGTTGGGGTATAGTTTTCATGTTTAAGAAGCAGAATTTGGTTGGTGTGGTGTGATTGGTATTAGATCAATGATAGATAATTTCTATCTAATAATTGATCATTTTAATATTTAAAACCAATTACTCAAATTTATCCTAATTTGCCCTTAAATAAATAATAAGTAGTGAAATTTCTTATTAATCACAGTAGTTGAAATTCTCTTTTCCCTTTGGTTATGTATCTTCCGATTTCGTGTAAGCTATATCAATGTTTATGTTCTTTTCTCTTGTAGAGTGAACTGGATGACTTGGAATATATGTACGACCTCTTCTCGGTCATCATACACAAAGGGGGTTGCTACGGAGGGCATTACCATGTGTACATTAAAGACGTCGACCGTTTGGGAAACTGGCAGTTTCAAGTGAGCAGAGACAGTAGTTCAGAAGTATCTTTGCAATTGTTTTCCTTTTCTAGTCCTATTATTTGGTGAGGAAATCTTTTTGCCATGTATTATGTATTCAGTCTGTAAAATACTTTCAGAGGCACTGAAAGTCAATATAGAGAGAAGTTTTTAAATTTTCTAAATAATTTCACACAGGAAAATAATCAGCATAGTACAAACATTTCACCTAGATTCTCCAACATGTTGCCACGTTTGTGCAAGCACACACTATGCACACACACACACACACACACAGAGTTAACATTATCATTGTTAGTGCCGAACCGTTTGAAATTAAGTTGAAGCCATCAGACCCCTTTACACCTAAATACTTTAATGTTTATCTCCTGAGAACAAGGACATTCTCTTATATAAGCGCAGATCAAAATCAGTAACTTCAGCATTAATGTAATACTATTATCTAATATGTAATTTATATTCAGATTTCATCAGTTGTCTGATCCAAATCCATTACAGCATTTTCTTCCCCACTCTCATATCAAGGGCAGAACCATGCATTACCTTTAGTTGGCATGTCTCGTAAGTCTCCTTGAATCAGTAATCGTTCCTCAGCTTTTCTTCTGTCTTTCATGGCACCGACCAAAGATGGTGAAGATTTTCCTCCTATATTGTCTTCTAAAAGTTTCCTAGTTTTGCCTTTCACATTTAAAGCGCCGTTCTTCCTGGAATGGTTTCCTATGAGTGGTGTGAGATTTTTTTTTCCATGTGGGCACCCAACTGCCCATTCCCATTTATTGAATAAGCATTTTCCCCACTAATCTTCAGTGCGAGTTCTCTTATATCCGTTGTTTGCTTGTGTGTGAATCCATTTGGGGCTCTTTTCTGTTCTGTTGTTCTTTTGTTCTATTCGTAGGTAAACACCACATGGTTAATTTTTGTAGCTTTGTCATAAGTCATGATATGTGGTAGGACAAGGTCTCCCGATGTGCTGTGTTTCTGTAGGAGTGTTGTGCCTGGCCTGGCTTTTTATGCTTCTGTGAACATTTCTAGAATCAGCTTGTCAATATTCATCACACACACAAAGTAGTGGGGTTTTGAATCTACGTATGAAAACAAGATACATCTTTTCATTTTTTTAGAGCTTCTTTAACCTCTTATAAAATTTTTTGTAATTTTCTCAAGAAAAGAACTTGCAGATGTTCTGAAGGAGAGCCCTACCTGGGAATCTAGTTGCAGTTATTTACAATGGGAAAAATTAGAAGGTACTACACACCAACCCCAAGCTGGCAACCAGTTTTCTAAATGTAACTGAAACACAGTGAGGTGTCAGGATGTAAGTTACAAACCATCCTGTTACGATGCAGAAGACTTAAAACATCTCTTCCTGAATATCAAACAGGTAATGTCGTTAATGGACAGTTACTCACACGTAGCGGCGTGGCTTCGGTGGGGCCGACGGCCTTCAAGCACAGCCCCCGTGGTGACGTTCAGTTTGCTTTCTGGGACATCTGTGTGTTTGTGATGCTCTATCTATACTTGTACTTGGAATGTCTTGAAAGATGTGCGTGTTTCATAAAGTTTGGATATTAAAAAAAGCAAAGCTGTTCCACCAGGAAAATGTTTCCCAGGGAGGTGTTCTGTGTGGCTAGAGCTGTACTTCGTATGTTTTGGACGGTTTGACTAGTGTGTTGAAATGGAGTTATCTTTGGTCTATTGGTTTTCTAACCATCTTGCTAAATCTTATGTCATAGACATCCTTGGGAAAAGAGAGTTTGTTTCATCCTTTGCTTTCCATTTGCTTTATTGCTACGACTCCAGTTCTAGGTTAAGAAAGCCATTCAAGAGTCACTGTCGGTGCTTGTCCCACATGCGCCCAGATACCGGGGTGCTGGGCCCGTCCCGATCAGATGGAGAGAAGCACTTCTGTCCTCCTCGGGGCGAGTGCAGCCTCAGCATTTCCATGCTCAGTGGAGCTCACTCTTACCATCCCCACTGCTGGCTTACGTGTCCAGGCCCTGCAGTAGAGCGTGCTTATTCCGTAGCGCATTCCCTCCCACGCTTTCAAACAATTGCATTAGCTTTATTCCACTCTCTCGAAAAGGTGAAGCCTTTCATTAGATTCTGATAGAAGCTTGTGAACAGGTCTGATAAGTCTTTGGTATTCTCTTCATTTATTTTTTTCTGTTTGCTTTGCCTGCTGTAGTTCTGTTCTTTTTTTTTCCTTCTAGTTATGCTTCCACGCGTTGTAACCTTTTCCCCAAAATCGCCATGTCTCTTCAGCCTTAGAAAGTGCTGCCACTTTGAAAGCTTAGAGGCTACCAGTTCAGCCTCCGCCTCAGAGAGTGTGTCTCTGCTTTCCTCAGTGCCTGCTGCAGCTTTCGCTCAGCCAATGTTAGATTTCAGGCACTTTTCTAGCTGGTGGGATTTAGCCCCAGCCTTTGGATGCATAAAAATATTTATTTACAGTTTCATTTTCAAGTTTATCGTGGAGGTCATGGACAGAGGGAACTTCACACTGCGGTGAGGCGGCGTGTCTCAAGAGTAATGATTTATTCTGGGTCTTCCTTTTGGGTTGTGCTTTCTTGGACATCTCTGCAGGTGTGTGTTCCTTTCTTCAGAATTGATTGACTCTTTCCTAGCAGGGCCAGGCTTTTCCTGGTTCTGTTAGGTGACTTGAGCGGGCAGGCAGGCATTCTCTCATTCTGCCCTGCGTCTCTATTCTTGAAGCTTTGTTACTGTATCAAGGTCTCCATCAAGGCTTACAGAACAATCAGAAGATTGCTTTCTGTCCGTGCTTAGTACATTTCCGTATTCGTGGTTTCAGAGGAAGCACCCTGCTTGTGATCTTTGTTCTTACTCTGTTCTTTAAGCGTCAGTAGCTTTTCATCCCGAGCTGCGAGCTGCGTGGTGTTCAAACGATGAGGAGTGCTGTAAGAATTTCAGCTTTGGTAGGGCTTCCTGGACGCTGCTCGTCTCTTTCCTGCCAGAATCCTGAGCGGTCTCTTGTGCCTGGAGACAGGATTCCAAATGTTCTCGTCATAGCCAGGGGGTGTTCTTTCTGCTCAGAGTTGGATGAGTTCTTCCTTTTTGAGGAGCTGTTCCTGCATTCATGGGGTTCTTTAGTGGGTGCTGTCTGCAAGAGTAAGTGTAATGACCAACCTCATGTAATTTTTCCCTGGGTGAAAGGCAACGTTTCAGTCTCGGTCTATCTAGAAGGTGAATCCTTTCTTGTAGGAGGCCATTAACTACTCGAAATGTGACTCGAAGTCTGGCTGCAGAAGAGCCTGATCTGTGCCTTCTGCTTCCTGCGGGGAAGGGGGCTTGTGCTGGGGACTGGTGCCTCACTGACGGTTGGCGTCACTTCTTATACCATCTCGTACATCTAAGGAAGTACGACAGAGAAGTCTTCACGACAGCGCCAGTAGGCGGCCCTGGGACTGATGCCCACTGGACCAGCCTGTCCCCACAAGGCCACGGCTGGCCCCTGGCAGAGTGGAGGAGGCCTGGGCCCCACCCATATGTCGCCTGCACCACCGTGTCAAATGCTGGGCGATGCCAGCCTGCCTTTCCCTTCCAGCCATTTTACAATTTCTTGTTCCTTAATCATAAATGTCTTTAACTGTATTAAAGATACTATTTTATTATTCTATGTTTGATAATTGTAGTATCTAAAGACCTTGTGAGTCTGATATGGATATCTGCTGATTCTGTTTCTTTGTGACTTTGAACTGTAGGCTTGGTTGGTCGGTTGGTTGGTTGGTTGGCTTTCTAAGAAATGATTTGCAGGACTAATTTGAGGCCTGAGTTGAAAGTACCTTCCTCCAAGAAAGGCATGTGTTTGTCTCTACCACGTGCTGGGGGTCACTTCCAACCCTTAACAACATTAAAATAAGATCTTGACTCAGTGGTTTTAGAGCCGCGCAGCCACATGAGGACCTACTTGTGATTATAAATTATTAGAGGAAATGGTTTCCCACCTTCATCTAGTGTTATGGTCAAAGCAAGCCAGTTCCTTCTTGTTCTTGATGGGAAGGTGGATTTTTTCCTAGGTAATGCTTATATTGAGCGTGTAGCCCTTTCACATGTCTAGCTTTTGCTGGAGTCTGTCTTGGTGGTGTAATGAAAATACATAGATTTGGTCTTTGTCCCAGGTTCCTGGAATTCCCTGAGTGATAGGCATGTCTTCTGTTGCTCATAATAAACCCTTTTCAACCACACCTGAGTTATGCTAATGAAGTGACTCTCGGTGGCCCTTAGATACCTTCTGGGTGAGTGCTGGTCCCCAGAGGGACCAACCACACAATTGGAGGGTTGGAACTTTGAGCCCCAGCCCCTGACCTGGGAAGGGGAGAGGCTGGAGATTCTGTCCCCTGGGCCAATGATTAGTCAGTCGTGCCTACCAGTGAAACTTGGATAAAAACTCTGAAGCAAAGAGACTGTGGGAGCTTCTGGGTCGGTGAGCACGTCCATGTGCGGGGGGGTGGTCACCCTGACTCCACGGGGCAGAGCCTCCGGCACTCAGCGTCCTTCCAACAGCGTTGCCCTGGCACCTTCCTCTTGCTCTTGATTTAGATCCTTTAGAATAAACTGCAGTCCTGACTATAGTAAGCTCTTGAGTTCTGGGGGCTGTTCCAGGAAATTATCAAACCTGGAGTGGGGGTTGTAGGAACCTGGAATGCGTAGGGTTCAGCCAGGCAGACGTGCAGTAGCCTGGGGACCCCATCTGTGGCTGGTATCTGAAGTGGGGACCGTCTTGTGGGACTTAGCGAAGTTAGTTAGCGTCAGAATTGAATTAAGTTGTAGGGCGCCCAGATGGTGTCAGAGAGTTGGTTGTTCGGCAAATGAGTCATTCAACTCCCTGCTTTAAGTAGGTCCTCAGGCTCGGTCTCCCAAACCCTGTCCTGTTCGAGCATCAGGGTGGAAGCTCTTTGTCAGCAAACCTGGGCAACTAGAGACCTCAGCTCCTTCCCTTTATTCCCATTCTAGTTCTCTGAGGATTTTCCCAATGTCCTCTTGCTAGCTCAGCGTGTGTTTAAAAAGATGTTTTTGTTTTTTATGTTTCACTTTTGTTCAGCATTTTTCATAATTTTACAGCAGGATGGTTATGTGTCATCTGCCATATTCTATTATTTTTGTCTTGTGTTAATTATTTAGATCTATTTGAATTTATGGTTTTAAGCCAATTTAAAATGCTTTGGCTTGATGGAATGTATGAAAAATCATAAAAATATACCAGGAATTTTAACATGTTCAAACTAGAGGGAAAACTTGGATGATCAGAAAATAGAAGGGCGTGTTGAAGCTGAGCTTGCAAAAATGGGTGGGATTTTATTACGGCAACACAGCTGAGTGATGATAAACGAAAATGTTTTGAACTGAGTAATAATGAGAACACAACATACCCGAATTTGTAGAATGCAGCTAAAGTAGTGCTCAGTAGGGAAACATTGGCGCTGTGTGTATGTTGTGCCAGAAGCTGTACTTACCTCACAGTCCTGACTTACAGATGAGGCCAGAGAGATTTAAAAAAAAAACTTGTCCAGAATTATTCAACTAGAGCTGGAATTGAAAGCCAGGTCTGATTCCAAAGTATATACAAATTATTATGATGTTTTTATTGTCCTTTCTCCATCTTGAAACCTCCATAGCACAAGCATTCCTATTTTGTTAACTACCTTTTAAAAGATTAGTGATAGAAACTTTTTTATCGTTTTCTTTCCTAGGAGAAAAAAAGTAAACCAGATGTGAATTTGAAAGATCTTCAGAATGAAGGAGAGATTGATGACCCACTGATGATTCTAAAAGCAATCTTATTACAGGTAGAGAGAGCGCACGCGTGAGAGAATATGTATCACATATAATAAATGAAATTTAGTTGGGGGTGTGTGTATACATATCAGATACATAATGTAAATGAAATTTAGTTGGTAGAACTTACATTGCTACTTTTCATAGTCTTTTTCCTTTGGACATTTTCTGTGTCTGTTTTTAACTATTTTTTTATTGGAGACTTTCTGGTTATAAAATAAATACATATTCATGGTGGAAAACTTGAGAGAGAAAAAAGACTAGAAAATATAGAAAGAAAATCAAAAGTATAAATAAATAAACCAAATGCTCCGTCATTGTTAACTCTTGGACCTGTATTCTTTGCATTCTGTTTTATACACATATATTGGGATTGGGTTACGGGATTTTTTGGTATTGTTATGTCATTTTAAATAGAATTGGGATTTACTTTACATACTGTTTTGGAACTTACTATTTTCCCATATTATCCTTTTAATGTCTGTCGGACCTGAAGTTGTGTCCCCTTTTTCATTCCTAATATTGGTAATATCTCTGTATTGCCAAAAAATGTATACACATTTTAAGAAAGGAAAAAACTTAACCTTTCTTAAAATTACACCGATGGTAACCACTTTGAGCACCTCTTGTAATTGCAGAAGTCAAACGTGACTTGTATTCATCTTTTGTTATTGGTATAGAGTATAACCATTTTAATACAGTTTTTTCGTTTCTTAAAATGTGTATACATTTTTTTGGCACCTTCTGTATATGACTTTTATTGTTTGCTTACTACCCGGTTGTAAAGATGGTAGGTCTCCTTTCATTTACTCATTCAGTCTTAATAAACAATTTTTTCATAATTCTTTACTAGGGACCGAGACTGAGTCCTTTAAACTATATTGGCCTGTGGCCTCTGTATTAGTCAGCTGGGGCTGCCATAACAAAGCACCACAGACTGGGGGCTTAAAGCAACAGACACTTATTTTCTCTGGCTTCTGGAGCCTGGGAGTCGTAGGTCAGGATGTCGGCAGGTTTGGTCTCTTCTGGGGCCTCTCTCCTTGGCGTGCAGAGGGCGACCTTACTCTGTCCTTCCATGACCTTTTCTCTGCGCGTGTCCACATTTCCTCTTAGGGACACCAGATAGACTGGAACAGGGCCCACCCTCATGGCCTCTTTGTAGCTTAACCACTTCTGAAAGGCCCTATCCAAAAATAGTCACAGTCCAAATTTCGAGGCTTAGGGATTCATCATAACGAATTTTGTTGGGGGGAAACATTTCTTCCTCTAACAGTCACTTCTTACTCCCTTTTAGAACTTGTTTATGCTTTGAAACATTCAGAAAAGACACTAATGATCCTTTTTTTTGCTCTTAAATCTTCTAAAAATCCCACATAATAACAGAAATTCACCAAACCTCAGAATACTCTTTAAATATTGCTCTTTAAATGTTTAAGCTTTGACACATGAAAAATGTCAAAATTCAAGTATGCTAAACTGAGGCTAATCTACTTTTTAAAAACCTTTTTATTTTGAAATGATTATGGTTAATCCACTTACATGTTTGCTGTTAGAACCACCTTTAGCTATATAATCCTGTTGGTCCCTTTGAACTCATAAAAGTTGCAGTTAGCTCAACAGATTTTCTTAAATGATTTTGTGTTTCTTTCATAAGGAGGAGAGTAATCTAATTCCTGTCGATCAGCTCGGCCAGAAACTCTTGAAAAAGATAGGGATATCTTGGAACAAGAAGTATAGAAAACAGCATGGACCACTGCGAAAGGTAATAGATGACATTCTTACAGAAAGTCCCAATGCCAGGAAATTGTATCATGATCCCAGAGACATGAATTCCTTTGCAGAAGGAAATTTAAATTAGGTGAAAATAAAATTAGTATTTTTGCTTAATGGTTAGAATTCAGTTATTACTTATTAAGTATTTTATCATAGAATCAAGAAGTAAGCATAAAAACGGGAGAGGGGGGTTAATCCCAACAGCAAAAAAATGTCACGAAGTTCATACCCTAAAACTTACAATTTGACTTATTGAAATGTCTTCAGGTATTCACCCGAATTTCCCTTGATCTTTCTTTTACACTCAGTTCTGGTAAACTTGGAGATCTGGTTTCCTTGGCTATAAGATTAGATGCAAAAATTGGTATAGCCAGAAATAAGAGACTTGACTGAAAACAAGGAAAACAACAAAACACTTAGTAAATATTTTGGAGCTATTTCTTATAGGAGTAAAGAGCTCACATAGGAGGTCACTAGTGTTTAAGTTCATCTTTTAATTAGGCCGCAGTTCATAAGTGGGTGTTAACTTAATGCTCCTGAATTCATAGAAGGTTTTAAGGTTTTCATTTAAAAAGATTGTCTCAATATTTTACTTTTAAGTATATTAGCTGTGCAGGTTTTTAAAAAACACATAAATACCCTTTATAAGCTTAAGAATGTTAGCTTTTATTCATAGTTGACTGACCATTCCATCTTGAGATTGGATTTTGATATCAAATGCTTTTTGTTTCATATCTGTTGATATGATCACATGGCTTTTCTCTTATTCTGTTAGTGTGGTTAATTCTGTTGACTGATCTTTTTAATGTTAAGCAAACCTTACATTTCTGGGTTAAATCACACTTGGTCATGATATATTTTTAGGTATTGCTATGTTCATTTGGCTCATTTTATTAAAAACTTGTGTCTGTATTTATGTGAGCAAGAGCCGTCTTTAATTTTCTTTTTTTTTGTAATGTCTGTCAGATTTTATTATCAGGGTTATACAGGACTTATAAAACAATTTGGGAAATATTTCCTTTTTTATATTCTAAGAAAGAATTTCACTAAGATTGACTATTATTTCTTAAATGTTTGATGAAGCTGTTTAGACCTAGAACTTTTTTGTAATATGGTTTTTAAATTGTAGTTTTAATTTTCTTGATTGTAGTTATTTAGGTTGTCTATTCTTGCATTATTTTGGAAAATTACAGTTTTTAAGGAATTTATCCTTTTATTTATGGTGTCAAATTTGTTGGCATAGGATTGTTCAAAATATCCTATATTATCTTTTTAGTGTCTATGGGACTTGCCTTTTTTTCATTTCTGATATTGATAATTTGTTTTTTCTCACTTTTTTCCCACCAGTCTTGCTAGTAGCTCATCAAGTTTATTAAACTTTTCAAAAAACAAACTTTTGCCTTTGTTGATTTTCTCTACTGCTCACCTGTTTTTATTTCATTGATTTCTGCTCTTGTTTTTAATTATTTCCTTCTTTTTATCTCTGGGATTTAATTTGATCATCTTTTTTCTAGCTTCTTGGGTTGGTATTTCAGCTTTTTTTAAACTTTCCTTTTAATACATGCTTTTAAATGTATAAATTTCTTTCTAAGCACTATTTAGCTGCAGCTATGTTTGACATGTTTTCATTGTCATTTAGTTCAAAATATTTTGTAGTTTCTTTGATTCTTTCTTTGACCCATGAGTTTTTTTGGAAGTGTGTTGCTTAATTTCCAAATATTTGGGGGATTTCTAGTTACCTTTTTGTTATATCTGTAAAGTGATTTCTAATTAATTCCGTTGTACTTTGAGAACATGCTCTTAGTTCTTTTGAATTTGAGACTTGTTTCATGCCTCTGCTTGAACTCTCCTCCTGGGCAGTGGTGGATTAATGTACAACTCACTCTAATTTGCTTCCTTTTTTTGAAGTATTGCATGCATTTCCTCCACTTTATGCCTGCTTTTGGTTACTCTCCAAAAGTTGTTTTCATTGTTTTGTCTAGAGTTTATTATTTTTATTAGGAGGGTTAGTTCAATAAAAGTTCTCTGCCTAAAAGAGTTCATCTTCAACTATCAAAGAAAAAATAAGCTATACAGAAAGTTCATTACTCAAAGGTTTCAAATTGTTGGTATTTTATTGTACTTAAAACAAGTTAGCTGCAAAACTATTTTACTATTTGTTATACACAGTGTTGACAATATGTCTTTGTGTCATATGCCCTGTGCCCTTCTATTTGCGATAAAAATAATACTTTTGATTAGAAGGTTGGTATTACCATAGATTAGTACTTTCCAAGAGACAATATTCATCTTTCCCTAATGATTGATGAGCTCAGTGAATGTTACACATACTTCAAGTGCTTTTCCATGTAAAGCAAATTTATGCTGAGAGAAAAGGAGGAGATGCAAGGCCCATGGAGACTAGGGAATGAGAGGAGAGGGGTTTAGGGGATGGAGATGGGGGATAGGCAGTGGGAGGGAACATTTTTTTTCTACCTAACCCTTTAGCTAAAAGAACCTAAGAGTTTTTGGGATTATGACTTAGCCTTTCCATGCTTTGATTTCCTGAGCTAGCCTGTCAACTTCCAGGACAGACAACTTTCAATTTAGCTAATGTTAAACAATAATTTAGGCTTATAATTACTACCTTATCCCAACAGAATTTGTCTGAGTCACTGGTTTTGAAATTACCTTCTATAGTGCTTCACTGTGTGGTTTTGTTTTGTGCTTTGTTTAGCTTGCTTTAAACATTTCACAACTGTTTGTTCTACCTAATGTTTCAGTAAAGCGCTTTTTAAAATCAGTGTTATTGAAGTGTAACTAAAATATTTTTAGAATGTGGCATGGCAACTTTTTCTCTTGATATAACTATTGGATTATTTAGCAGAGAGAACTCCAACTTTCATTAAATGTTTTATTATGGCCTAAATGGCCAAAAACAAAAGTGAAGTTAAAATAGCTAATCACAGAAAGGAAGATGATGTTTTTTTAATCATGTCTAATTTTTAAAAACTTCTTTATTAAGCTAGTATTTGTTTTTTGTTTCTGTCTAGTTCTTACAGCTTCATTCTCAGCTATTTCTGCTCAGTTCAGATGGAAGTACAGTTAGTCTATTGAAGAACTGTTCTCTGCAGGCTGAGTTCAGTTTCCAAAGGAATGATCCGGAAGTTTTCAAGACACTTACTTCAGAATCCCCAGGATTAAATGACAGGACCTCCTGTCCTCACTGGTTTGATATAAATGATTCCAAAGTCCAACCCATCAAGGAACAGGATATTGAACAGCAATTTCAGGGCAAAGAAAGTGCCTACATGTTGTTTTATCGGAAATCCCAGTTGCAGAGACCCCCTGAAGGTATGGAAAGAGAATGTTCCTCTTTGTTTCAGTTGATGATTAGAAGAGCGATATTAAATACTGTTTGAATTGGTACTCTTTTTAAAGGAGGTTTACCCTTGGAACATTTTAAAATATTTGTAAGCTAACAGTAATAAATACATGATGCCTGAAGGAATCCAACAGTCTATCATTTTGTTAAGATTATATATTTCTATTTAATATTTTCCCCCCTTTAATATTATGAGGTCATTGTCAGATTTTCAAAATTGGATTTTCTTGGATGACATAGTGTTTTCTTACCATGTGGGCAAGTCTTTGTGTATCCTTAGGCTTGGCTGTCATTCAGCCATGTGGCCTTGGCCTTATTTTCATATGTTCTATTTTATTTTTGTTTCCTTTCCCTCAAAGTAGTGTTTTCTCTGAGCAATTGAAATATCTTTGAAGCACTTTTTGTTGAACCTTCTATGAGAGTTAATACTATGGAGGTTAAACATTGAGACCCACAATGATAAATTTTTTAATTGAAGCCACTGACATGAATCAGTCTATAAGACTTTTTGATCACTTCCCAAAGTCTACTCAAAAGTAAAAAGAATGCTAACTAGGAAAGCTCTTTAGATTGAGATATATCTGTGATTAAAGATGAGGATATTGTTCTTAGAGAAGGAGAATAGTGATCATTTTTATAAAGAACAAGAAAGCAGTTAATAATTTGCATGTGAGTCCAAGGAAATTAACTTACTAGATCTGAAACAGTTACGTAACTATTTTGTTAACCAGAAAGGGCTCTGTATTTTTCTGAGGGGGAAAAAAAGATACATTAATGATTCTGATAAATATATTGTCAAGCAGAATTCACAGTTATAAACATACATATTAACAGAAAGAGAGAGTCTTCAGATGGAGTATTGTCTTTTTTGTTAAATTGAATTGTATACATAATTGGAATATGTACTAAATCAGTTTTCTAATTAGCCCAGGAATTGAAGAAAGGTCCAGCCAAAATCTTGATGGACTTTCTTGGGAGATAAAGGAATGGGACTTGACAAAATGATTCTAAAATTTACCCAAAGAGATAAGTCAGTGAAAATTGAAGAAGGGATTACTGAAGGACAATTTCCGCTGTCAGTCAAGTCACAATTACAAGCTATAGCAATTAAGACAACGAGATGCTAAGGCAAAAAGGTGGGCGGACCATTGAAATAGAGCCATAAGCCCAGAACTAGATCTGGTTTTTTACATTTTAATTTGTGATGAGGTAGTTTTTCAGATAAGCAGAGAAAAAGTGAATTACTCAATAAATACAACTGGGAAGTTGGTTAGTAGTTAATCACTTGAATTAGCAATTAATATAATCAAGTGATTATACTAATCACTTGAATTTACCCTTTACAATTATACTAATCACTTGAATGAAATTATAGCTCTTAATGTTCATGTAAAAAAGGAAACTTAAAGTGTATAAAAGGTAAATGTTTTTCTGATCTTAAGGTAGAGACGACTTTCTAAGCTTAAAAGCAAAGAAAGAAAAAAAAATAAGGAAAAGTGATATAAACCTTGAACAATATTAAGAGGCAAATGATAAGCTAGTGGGAAACAATAAAATATATGACAAATACAGTTCCCCTATCTGTAGAGTGCTTTTACATATATTCCATTGTCCTCATTAGTAAATTGGGAAAAGCATATAAATGAGCAATATACAGAAGAAGAAATAGAACAACAAATAAACTGGGGAAAAAAAAAAATTTTTTTTTTCAACCTAACCTGTAATCAGAAACGTGAATTGAAACCACAATGAGATGACACTCTTTTCCAAGTTGACTATTACTACTAATCTGGTTCTTAACAGTTGGCACTTCCTCTACAGCTGATAGGTATAAAAGTAATACAACCTATTTAGTTGTATGTATTTAAAAATCTTGGGTGGGAGATGAAGGTAAGGGGGATCAAATATATGGTGATGGAAGGAGAACTGACTCTGGGTGATGAACACACAATGGGATTTATAGATGATGTAATACAGAATTGTACACCTGAAATCTATGTAATTTTACTAACAATTGTCACCCCAATAAATTAAAAAAAAAAAAAAATCTTAAGCCACTAATTCTGCTTCTGCAAATTTGTCTTGAAATGATCAGAGCTGTGTATAAATATTTATGTTCAAAGATGTGTTACCCGCATTATTTTATAATAATGACTAATGGAAATCAACTAAATGTCTAACAGAAAAAGATTGGCTAGATTAGTTATGCTATTTATAGAATGGACTACTTTGCAATCATTTAAAGCTTTGGAAAAATAACAATATATGAAATGAAAAAGCATGTCACACATTTGTTGAATATAATCTCATTTTGTAGCAAATTTAATTGCTTTAAAGAAGTGTGTGTGTACATACACAAGACACATTGTATAGGTATAGAAAAAAGACCAGAAGTATATAAATATCAAATTTTAGCAATATCTCTTAAGGTAGTGGGATTATATGTAATATCTATTTCTGTTACATGTTTAAAAATAATTTTCATAATTTTCACAGTGACCAGTTATTACATTTGTTACAGGAAGAAAATAGTGGGTGTGTTTTTTAAGAAAGCATATTTAAAGAGAGTTGAAGAAATGGAATTCTTCTAGCTTGGCTTTCATTTGTTCTAATGTGTTCATTTTTCAGATGGAAAACTGAGATCTCAGGCAAATTAGTATTCACATAGACAGTTAATCGAAGCTTTTCCAGCTCCCAGCTCAGCCTTTTCTAGTTGCCTGCGCTACCTACCTCTTCAGCAACCGAATTTCATTCAGTCAGCACAAATTAATGAAATGTTTTGTTCACAGCTCGAGCTAATCCAAGATACAGGGTTCCATGTCATTTGCTAAATGAAATGGATGCAGCCAACATTGAACTGCAAAGAAAAAGGTAATTTTAACTTTTAGAGTTTGAATGGTTTTTCTGCAGAATAAGGATCTAATTTAGGTCTTAAGTATTCAATAATGAAAATTAAAAAGGAAAAAGATCAACTAGTTAATGCCAGTATCTCTTTCACTGCTGAATTTTCATAGTGAAAGTATCTTTTACTTTGAAATTATCCTTACCTGAGAGTGAATGGAATAATGGCACATAAATGGCCGTTGCTCAGTGGGGATTGAAGCCTCAGAAAACTAGAGAAATCGATGAGCACAAGTTGAACTAAATGAATTGTATCCTGGCCTGGGTTATGCCCTTGGTACAAAGAGAACCTGCATGAAAATCACCCCTCCTATTTCAGTATTTGTGGAGAAATGGCGTATAGTGACAGAAGACCAGAGGTGGGCAAAAGAATCCACAGCAACTGTAGGCAAAAACCTATAGTGGATTATTAAATATTAAAGGGATGGTTAGTGAGAACTTAATGCTCTCAGCTTTCTCTTTTGAGGTCTAACCTCGGACCCTAAAAAACTGGTTCTTTATTTGCTCTCGGACACAGTTGGTGGGGTGTTGGGTTCCGGAAATGGATGTTCCATGGTCTTGCTGTGGATCCAAGTGGCTGGTTATGTAGCAGGGATGTGTTCAACATTTTTATCACTGACTTGAAGCTGGGGTGGTGAAATGGCAGGTAGATTGAATGGCAAACCAAGATTAAAGGAAATCCCAACAAAAATCAAGACACTGTCCTCGACTCCCGCAAGGGATGGTGGGCAGCGCCCCCTGCAACTAGAAAAAAAAAACGGCAACTGGACCTGGAGCTGAGCTGCACCCTCCACAACTAAGATTGAAAGGACAACAACTTGACTTGGAAAAAAAAAGGCCTAGAAGTACACACTGTTCCCCAATAAAGTCCTGTTCCCCTTCCCCAATAAAATCTTTAAAAAAAAAAAATCAAGACACTGAAAATATGAAAACAGAGTAAAATATCTTAAGCATGAAAAATAACCTGCACGAGTGGTATGGATTAGCAGGTATAAAAAAAAAAAACAACCCCACAACCAACCTAAAATATTATATGAGCCAGCACTAAGCTTTGTAAATGTGGTCATCAAAATAGCTAACGCTGTCTTTGAGCACAGTCATAGAATTGTGTGTGAGCACAAGTTGGTCACACGGCCTGCAGTGGAGTGTCTGGCGCACTTCAGGAAGCCTGGGGTGATTCAGAGAAGGGCAGGCATTGAGGGCTGCTGCCAAGGACACTTGACCTGGACAGAGGAGACTCAGGAGGATCATGAGATCGACCTCAGATACTTTATGGGAGAGCCTGTGGGTCCAGTAGAAGTAAGGATGAACTCGAAGTTTGTAAATCTGTTTGTAAACACTTAACAATTATTAGGAGCAGGTTTCTAGCGTTTTGTTTGTAACTCTAAGCTCAGGATTGGAAGATTTCGAGTGTCAGTTACCTGTTCAGAATAACATTGCACAGTGTACATGAAAACCTGTTTTCCTTAGAATTCCTGGTAACAAGCTGAAAGTTTGCTGTTTATTGAGAAACTAAAATGAGCCATTTTGGAGCATGGAAGGAAAGGCTGTTAATTATAATTACTTAGGTGTAGTGAAGAATTTGTATTATAAATCAAATATTTTTGGTTTGAGATGAAACACAACATCTATGTATTTTTTATGCCTCTTTAAAGGGCAGAATATGATTCTACAAACAATGATTTTGAATTGCATCTCCACGTGGGCCCTCATTATCATTTCTTCAATGGGGCTTTGCACCCAGTCTCTCAAACAGAAAGTGTGTGGGATTTAACCTTTGATAAAAGAAAAACATTAGGAGATCTTCGACAATCGGTATTTCAGGTAATTTAGTCTCATTTCCTCTCAATTTAGACATTAAGGTCCATCTCAAGATGGATTCCTCTTAAAAATCCTATTTAGGACACTTCTATTTATTTTTCAAAGCTGCGTAGGAAAATCCTCCATCTGCCAGCTCCGTGGAGGGGTGGCACGGATGTCCTCCCCTCGCCTGCAAGTCTTGGCTCTGCACAGGCAAGCCTCTGGTCCTGCCAGGAGGTGTCTCGGGAGAGGCAAGCCTGCTCTGTTTTATTTGGGGGAGAGAAAGAGTACCAGGTGGTCTCCTTTTTGGAAAACAAATGAAAGAGAATTGTTTCTAAAGGGAGTGAAAAGATAAACACGTGGACTAAAACCAAGAACTACTGAACAAATAAAAGTAGCTAACTTTTCTACCTTTCAGTACAGAATAGCATTTATTAAGAAAGATTCCTAAGTGAAGGAAAATAATCTACTGGTCTCTAGGAAAGACAAACATTGCTGTAGTCATTGTTTCCAAATAATTAACCAGTTGTGTTTTAGTGACAACAGTGCTCTTTGTTTTACTTCTGAGGAGCATGTTAATTGCAGCACTTGGCTCTGTAACCTCATGAGGGCAAGTGGACTGACCCCATTGGAAAGATGAAGAAATTGCGATTGAACTGTGATTGCCCGGATCAGACTTCTGCTCGGTGGTGGAACTAGGTCTCCAGCCCTGTTCTCCCAACGCTTTCTTTCCTCTTAATCTCATGTCCTCACTCCACACTACTTCCTGAGCAAGGAACAGGGAAATAGAAAATGTACCTTTTTTTTTTCCCCAGAAATAAATGAATTTTCTGAAAAACTAAATCAATTACCAAAATTATTAGCTTTCTTTTGATTTTCCTCTTGTACATAGAAAAGCAGGACAATTTCTTCTCTAACTTTAGTTGATTTGACTGTTATTTAAATGTTGGCTCAGTATCAGGATTTCTAAAATTGTCTCGTATTTCTGAACTTTTGCATTAAAAGTTCATTCCTGAGCTAGTCCTGGCAGTGTTGGTATAGGTGGACTTGGGGGTCTGACCCTGTCTAGGGTGACATTAGGTGACAAATGGAGACCTTTAACTGCATAGCTCTTATCTTAGAAGTAAGCCACTCGCAAAGGCTATGATAGCAGCAGTTAGCTAATCACTTGTAAATGTGGAATTTCTTTCTAAGAGAACTATCTTGCGGTATTGTGGAGAGAGACTAAAAAGGACTTCATCTTTATGGGTGATGTTAATTTGGTGAGATTACCACAGTCTCCAGAGTCTTGGATCTAGAAACTTAAAAAGCAAAACCCTGGTAATCTATTACACTTCGTAAATTTACGGTGGGAGACATTCCTTTGAAGTGATGAGAATATCAGTGTGTGTTCGAGTCCTTACTGCCTTTCCCTGAATGGCACTGATTAAACAAATCATATTTGCTCTTTCGGACAAAGATTCCTGGGCTGGCACGGGGATCACTTTGCCTGTGATAAAAGGGGACCTCCCGTAAAGTAAGCAGAATTGTTTCCGTGGTCGTTGTGCTCTTTGTGTATGCCAAGTATTTCAGTCACTAATGGATGAGTTTCACCATTTTGGGATTTGACTAATTTAACAATGATTGATGTCTTCTTCCTCAGTTTGATGTTGGGTGGGGATGGGAGTATTCATTTGTTTGTTCCCTGTATCATCTACATATGTAAATTGGCACATTGCTCATCCAATGAAAGGGGAAGTGGTATATGTTACTTTTCATTGTTCTCTTTTCTTTCATTAATATTCTCTAGCTGTTAGACTTTTGGGAAGGAGACATGGTTCTTAGTATTGCAAAGTGTTTACCAGCAGGACTTCACGTCTATCAGACACTTGATGGTAAGATCAATATTAAGACACAGCAACTCATTTTATGTATATTTATATTTTTGTGGGGCTCATCTGTGATTTTCTACTCTTGGCCCGTGTTTCCTCGTCCCTACTACTTTCTTAACTATGTAATTTATCCGATTTATAATGTGTCCAATTTATGTAATATGTGAAATTTTGCTAACATGGAAACATTTTATATTTTCTGATATTAAAGCTGCCTTTCCACCAAATTACTTTTTTTAAGGCTTTGGAATTTTTTTCATATTAACACAAATTTTTAAGCAAAATGATTTGGAACCATTTGAATCTTATTTATATAGCTTGATTTTTTTTTTTTTTTTTTACCCAATTCTCAGCTTCACAAATGTACTCTGAGAGTTTTAAAGTATTTATTTCCTTTAAATGACAACAAAACAATAATAGCAGTCACAGTTGTAACATTTATTTTGTACTTCACTGTGCCAGATACTGAGATAAGTGTTTTATGTAAATCATCTCATTTGATTGTCCAAAATTCTTTTATCCCCATTTCATACGCGAGAAAACTGTTGTGTACAGACTTGAAGGACACACAGCTAATTAGTGGTGGAGCTGGAACCGGTTGAGGCCTAGGCTTTATTATTACTGTTCACAGTGTCAAGTACGGTTGACCTTTATATTAGCTTTTTTCCTGCTCTCATGCTCACAACGCTTATGTAGCAACATGGGGAAATAGTTATATAACGTGAAAAGAAAATAACTAAAGAGCGTGATAGAAGGTATAAAGATAAAAATAATATAATAAGCATAATTACTGCCTTTAAATTTTGTTTTTCCTTAATGGGAATGCTTTTTCAAAGAAATATTTAAGTGTCTCAGCTCTTTCTTTAGTTAAATTGTTTCTAATAGTCACAGTGAGCATTCTCACTGATAATCTCATCTTCCTAGGAGATGACCTGACACTGTGTGAAGTGGAAATTGCTGATGAGGAGGACATCTTTGTATGGAATGGAGTGGAGGTAAAAAAGTACTGAAGAAACAGTCATGACAGTTTCGGATGTTTTACAAGTCATTGTAATGAAATTTTACTCAGCATGTGTGAAAGTAATTAGGTATTAGAAAACTGCTGAAATATAAATGTTAGGTACAGACAGTAGCAGTTCCATGTTAAAGAGCTATTTCTTGAGTACCTCCGTTGTACCATGTGTCAGATGCTGTATACAAAGGTAAACAGTCTGAGTTTGTCAGGCGTTCACGTGTAATCGCACTAAGATGAGGGCCTGCGCATGTGCCCTGTGGGAATTCAGAATAGCTATGGGGGGCGAATAGCTATGCTGAGTTAGGGAAGGGAGCTGACGTGGAGGAGCAGAGTGAGTGTTCTGAGCCAGGACTGGGGTGAGGACCATGTCAGCCACTCAGTAAACTGTCCTTGGTGTTTCCAGGGCTTCATTACCACCCCTGAGGACTCATACATCTCTGTCTCCACTCCAGATTTCTCTCCTGAAAAATAAAAGATGGCTAAGAGAAAGTTTCAAAAGAAAAATCTAAACTTGGTTTTCTGATACTTAAAAGACACTTGTGAATACTTCACTTCACTTGAAAAAATGAGAATTATTCTACAAGAGTAATCTTTTACTGCATTGTCATGTTGACTTAATTTTGGCAAATGTGAACTGTACTAATGGTTGTCTCGATATTACTGTAGGTTGGTGGAATCCAGATTCCAACTGGTAGTGACTGTGAACCTCTGCTTTTAAATGTTCTTCATCTAGCAACAAGCGCTGAAGGAGAAAAGTGTCAGCAGCTGACAGAATCTCCACAGGTCTTTCCATCTAATGCAGAAGTAGGCTCTGTCTTCACAGCCTTAGCAATCCCAGTAGGTGCCATCTTCCTCAGCAGCACTGAATGCACAAATGAGGGCTGGACTGCCATTCCCCAGGAAGACTGGAGGAAGACATTCCGAGAGCACGGCCTCACGAACGGAAGCTTGGTTCTGATCCAGGATTCCAGTAACAATAATAACAGGTAGCTCGCCAAAAAGAGAATTCTTTCTTATTTTAATTACAGTGCTATCTCATAGAACCCTAAAGCTTTATTTTCATAATAAGAGTTAAATGTTTCTCTTTAGTTCTAGACATTGTGTTCTATATATTGTAAGTGGGAAAGTTCTAAATAGGCAATTTGGATAAAAAGATATTGTACTGGGATTTTTTTGGAGGGAATTGTGATAACTGAATAATATAAGTATAGAGAAGATACAGTCTAGATTAATTGGCTATAAAGCAGAATCCTACCAAATGAATTGATTAGCACGCATTGTAAAAATGAAGACATGTTCTCACTAAGAAAGTTCCTGAAAATTTTCATGAGGGTGGTATTAGATCATGGCTAAATTTGTCTATTTTGTCATGAGAATCCTATAAAACAATTCAGTTTTTCATCACAGTCCTTTTTATGACTTTTGAGACCTCCCAGCTGCCCAGACAGGGCAGTTACATGGAGAGTGGTGCCCTCAATCCTGTAAATCACATTTGACGCTCAGAAATGCTGCCTCACTTCATTTTTGTTGTCCATGTCTGTGACATTGTGTAGAGTCGCTTTCTGGGGTCAGTGTGTCATACACTGTAACCCCCCAAATTTCCATCTACTGAAGACTAGGTTACGAGCAGCAAATCAGTTGCCTCCCTCATCAGTGCTGTGAGTGCACCTAGATCACTGTCTCTGGGTTACGATTAGTCGTGGCTGTGACACAGAAGCGGAGCATTTGTGAACTGTGTTTATTTTGTATAACACTTACCGCGATTGTTCTTTTGGACAGATGTTTTCCATGCCATGTGTATTTAATAAAGCTTATTAAGTATTTTTTTGTAAGTAATATACATTTATTAGGACTTAGGAAATACAGAAGTGAAGACAGGGCCTCCCCACAGCACCCCGGCACCACCCATGCACGTCAGTCACTGTTAGCTAACAGTCTGTTGACGTTTCCTGCCTGTGCTCCTGTGGGAGGCAGTAGGCGTGGTGGGCAGGGAGCCAGCGGCCTGGCTTTGGGTCCAGCTTTCTCACTCCTAACAGTGTGACCGTGGGCCAGTTACTTCACCCCTCTCTGTTCACTTTCTTCTTCTGTAAAATGGGGATAATAATTAGTACCAACTTCATAGGATTGTAAGGATTGAACGAGTGAAGTGCTTACAAAGTGTGCACATAGTAAGTACTAAATATTTTAGCTGCCGTCATCATCCCGTGTCTCACTATTTCAAGGTGGCATTGAGGGAACGTCTTTGTGCTTGAAACTCCATTGTGTTTAGGCTTGCTAACTTAAGGTGGAGTCCCACAGTGGAGTAGCTGAAATCCAGAGTACACTTGTGGTTCAGGGCTCGGGTACACACTCCCCAAGAGGACTTCTGCTCGCCCGTTGTGTGCCTCTGCGTGAATTAGAAAGAAGTCATTCTTTCCTCACGTTCCCTTATACTATATGTAGGCACGTTTTGATAGAACAGGATGCTCTACTGCCATCTGCTCTCATAAAATAAAACTCCATCATAAACATACAAGTCTATGATGTGAATGACACGCCTTAGATGTGGCACCTTTATGCAGCGTCGGTCTGCACAACTGTCCATGGCTGTCCTCTTAGGAAACTCGGTCTAAATCCTGTGGGTGGGTTTCTGGCACAAGCGCTCTGTGAAAGCCCCCTAGAGAGGCCCATGTGCAGGCACAAGTCAACAGCGGTTGGTCAGTTAAACAGTTCTCTTGGAAAGGTGTGGCACAGATGGTCTGTAGACGGCAAAGATATTGGGAGTCATGAATATGATCGGCTCCGCAGAATACTGCCAGCACTACCCTGAAAAGACAGCCAACTTCCACGGAGCCGGCTCCATGGAACGTGATCACCTTTAATTACGTCACGTTAAATTAGTCACTTGCTGAATTGTAGAGCTGGTGCCTAAGGAAAAATAATTCATTTTCTGATCCTTTCTGGTCCTTAAAAGTGCTGTATAAAGACACATTTTTAAAAACATCTTTTTACCTACAGTTTGTTGACCAAACAAGGCGAATGGATCACTACTGTGAATGAGACCAACTGGATCCAAGTTAAAAATTTATGCCAATCAGAATCTGAAGAGGAGCACGTTAAAATACCAGCAACTGCTAACACAGTGAGTGGGTTATAATTCACGTTTGGTTGACAGCTTTTTAGTTAACTGAATTTTATTTAGAAAGTAATGCCTTAAACTTTCAGAACAGTCTCATTAGACTTCTAACTATTAAGAAATCAACTTTTTATTTTTAGTATTTAATTATTCCTCATTTACCTAGTATTAGTCTTTGGCATATCTCAAGAAAATATGTGCCCTTTTTCCCTCCAAAACCTAGAATTAGAATGTGGGAGTTAGCTATTATAGTACATGGGATCCTCTAGCTTTTTTGTCAAATATATATAGTGCTATATCAAAATACAAATATATATTTATCAAAATATATCAAAATATGAAACGCTATTTTTAAGGGTCTTTTCAACATTTTTTAAACTGGCATACATGTTTCGTTTTTGTGTCCTGTTCTTTTTTCTTTTTTTTAAGTTTAACTGAAATTGCTCTGCATTATACCCTGTGCTCTACATAAAGCCAGCTTCTCTTTAACAGGGATTCCTTCAGTCTTCCCCTTGAAGACTGTGATACTAGTTTCCTTAAACATTATTTTAGGGAAGATCTTTTTATTTTTATGTAGTCTCAATTCATTAAAAAGAAACATATTAGAATGTTTTCTACAAATATAATTTCTTAAGATGCATTGATATTTGGTGGTATAGTCGAGGGGACAGTGAAAGACCAATGCTCTGCCCTCGGGAGACCTCCATCCACCCTGACCCCAGGGGAGACTTTGGTGAAGTTCCTGATGCTGCTTAGCCCGGTGGGGGGCACGATGGGCGGGGCAAGTGGATGATCTCTGGCATCAGTTTCACCCCTAAATTTCTATGATTTTTATGCCCTCGAGTCATTTAGCCTAAACTAAAAAAGAAAAAAGAGTTCTAAACTAAATTTAAATAGGCGTTTTAAATAGTGCCCTTGGACTCGTATTACACATTTTTATATTATCTGTGCTGACGGCCCGAACTCATCGTTCTTACATAGAAATGTGACCACCTGCAGCTTCTTTTGTTTGCTGTCCTCAGAAAGGTTAGTGCTTTGTCAGTTTTTTGCCTTTCTCCAGAATTATTTCTCTGGTTTTCTGTAGGAGTCCTTTCTGTTCCAGTTAACATCACTTTGCGTAAAAACTTAACTATTAAGATCTAAGTTTTTGCTTTTGACTTTGTAGAAGAGAGAAAATGAATTTTGGGGATGGAAAAATTTTTTTTCAAGTAGGCAAAAACTACTAGATGTCAGGTAATTAGTAACTCAGTCTGTATGTGCACACACAATCTTCATTGTCCTCTCCTCCCATTGTTTTCAACTTATACACAGTCATTAGTTTATTTCTCTATTTTAGGTGGTGTTTGATATTCGAATTAAAGCCATAAAGGAATTAAAATTAATGAAGGAACTAGGTAATCATTTACATTTGCTTTTGGTTTTTTGGTTCAGTTTAGTTTTGTTTTGTTTTTAATTGAAAAAATTATGGGAGAGTACAAAAAATGATTTAGGGAAAGTTCATCCACCTACCACCCAAAATGGACAGATGTTAACATTTGTCATGTGTTTGTTTTTGTTTGAAACATTACAACGTCCTCTGTGTCCTCCTCCTCAGACCTGCTCTCTCCCTCCCCAGGTGCAACCAGTATATCTGATTCGGGTGTGTTTCTAGTCTATGTATTCATATTGTGCTGTATATATTTTGCTGTCATATATATGTATATGTGTATATTGTGTTTTTATATTTACATAAGTTCTAGCATATGGAATATAACATTCTGCAAACTCACTGTTCACTCAGCATTAGGTTTTTTTAAAACCCTTACTGAGGTATAATTTATATACCATCACACACTTGTTTTCAGTGGTTATTAGTAAATGTATAGGGTTGTACAGCCGTCACTGTAATCCAGTTTTAGAATATTTCCATCACTCCAAAAGATCCCTCATTCCTATTCGCATTCCAAGCCCTCAACAACCACTCACCTACTTTCTGTCTCTCTGGACTTGCTTTTCTGGAACCGTGTAATTGGTAGTCTTGTGTGTCTGGCTTCTTTTACTTAGCATTCCATTTTTGGGTTCAGCCATGATTTAGCATGTATTAATAATTTGTTCCTTTTATTGCTGAGTAGTATTCCATTGTACAGAAATACCACATTTTGTTTATTAATTCACCAGTTGATTGTTTCCACTTTCTGGCTTTTATGAATAGTTCTGCTATAAACATTTATCTCTGTGTGGACATATGTTTTCAGTTCTCTTGGACAGATATATAGGATGGGAATTGCTGGGTCAAAAAGGAAATTTATGTGTAACTTTACAAGAAACTGCCATACTGTTTTCCAAAGTGGCTGAACCATTGATATCCACACTAGCAGTATGTCAGGGTTATGTTTCTCCACATCCTTGCCAATAGTTGTAATTGTCTGTATTTTTAATTATAACCATTCCAGTGAATGTGAATTGGTAACATTGCATGTTTGATTGTATTTTCCTTTTGCAATGAAGGTGAGCGCTATCGATGCACCTATTGTATATTTATATACCCTGAGGATTCTATTTACAAGCCGCTAGAATTAGTGAGTTAATAGGAACTCTATTCAATAGACAAAAATCCGTTATATGTTTATCTACTAGCAACAAAAACAAATGGAAAATGAAAACACTCATAATAGAAAAAAATGTCATGAAATACTTGGGGATAAATTCAACGAAATATGTGCAAGGCATGTACACTGAAAACTAGGAAAACATTGCTGTGAAAAATAAACGAAGACCTGAATAAATGGAGCAATGTACCATGTTCTTGGATCAGAAGACACAGTATTGTTAAGAGGCTATAATTCTCTCAAAATTGATTTGTAGATTTAATACAATCTCACCCAAAATCCTAGTAGGGTTTTTTTTTGTTGTTGTTGTTTGTTTTTTTGTTTGCTTTTGGTGAAACTTGACAAGCTGATTCTTTATATGGAAATGCAAAGAACCTAAGTATCCCTAACAATTTGGGGGTGGGGGTGGGGGAACAGTTGGACGTGTTACACCTTCTGATTTCAAGACTTCCTCTAAGCTATAGTAGTCAAGACAGTGTGTGCTGGCATAAGAGCAGACACACAAACCAGGGGTCTGCAAGCTATGCTCACAACCTGTTTCTGTATAGCTGGTAAGCTAAGAATAGTTTTTACATTTTTTAAAGGGCTGTTTAAAGAAGATGTGCAACAGGGATCGTAACTGGTTTTTGAGGCCTAAAATATGTACAGTGGAACTCCAGTGGGAATCCAGAACTAGGTGCAAACATATTTATTTAGTCAGTTGGCTTTCAACAAAAGCACCAAGGCACTTCCATGGGGAAAAAGTACTGGACCAGTTAGATACCCATAGATGCAGAAGTGAATCTCCAGCTTTGCTGTACATCATGTAAAAAACTAATTCAAAATGGATCATAGGCCTAAATGTTGAAACCTAAAACTTGTAAAATTTCTGGGCGAAAACATGAGAAAAATCATTGTTCCTTTCATCATAAGGAAAAGATTTTTTTAGATAGGACTCAAGAAATATAAATCATGAAAGATAAAACTAGTAAGTTGGACTACATCGAAATTTGGAACTTGATTCTTCAAAAGGCATTTGAAAAGGCAAGCCACAAAGTGGGAGAAAAAAATTCATAGAGCGTTTTTGACAATAGACTTGCATCAGGATATATAAAAAATACTTATAACCTAATCAGAAGACAAAACCCAACCTTTCACAGAAGAGGACCTACCTGTGAGTGACCAGCGTGCAGGGAAGGACGCTCAGCATCACTAGCCAGCAAACCGAACCATAATGACTCCACGACACACTACGTTAAATACTCACAAAGCCAGTGGTAGTGAAGATGCTGAGCAATTGCAACTCCCATTATTGCTGGTGGGCGCGTGGAATGGTTGGTAGTCACTTTGGTTAAGAGTTAGCCTGTTTCTTATGAATGTAAGCATTCACTTACCAATTCTCCTAGATATTTACCCAAGAAAAATGAAAACACATATCCTTACAAACACTGTACAAAAATGTATGTAACCAAAAACCGGAAACAAGCCAGAGGCGAATGGAGGAACAAATCTCGGAGTGTCCCTACCATGGAGTACTGCCCACCAGCAAAAGCAGTGGACTCCCAGCACATGCAAATGGGGCTGAATCTCAGAGACATTGTGCCGAGCAAAAGAAGCTCGACACACAGGCGTTCACTCTTAATCATATTTATATGACATTTTCAAAATGAGCTCTAGTTAGAGGCGCATCAGAATTGGGGTTGGGCGGTTGACTGCAAAGTGGCAGAGGCAATTTGGGGGGTGATGCAAATTATAGCTCACTTTGCCAAGTGTTTACATCAAATTCTTTGAACTGTACAGTTAAACTGGATGTGTTTTATTATACATAAATTTTACCTCAAAAAAGTTGATTAACGGGTGGACGGGTGGCTCAGTTGGTTAGAGCGTAAGCTCTGGGCAACAGGGTTGCCAGTTCAATTCCCACATGGGCCGGTGAGCTGCACCCTCCACAACTACAATGAAGACAGTGAGCTGCTGCTGAGCTGCCACTGAGCTCCCGGGTGGCTGGATGGCTCAGTTGGTTGAAGTGTGTGCTCTCAACCACAAGGTTGCCTGTTCGATTCCCACATGGGATGGTGGGCTGTGCCCCCTGCAACTAAGATTGATCACAGTACCTTGAGCTGAGCTGCCGAGGGGCGGCTGGATGGCTTAGTTGGTTGGAGCGCGCTCTCAAAAACCAGGTTGCCAGTTCAATTTCCACATGGGCCAGTGAGCTGCGCCCTCCACAACTAGATTGAAAGGACAACAACTTGACTTGGAGCTGATGGGTCTTGGGAAAAATACACAGTTCCCCAATAAAGTCCTGTTCCCCTTCCCCAATAAAAACCTTAAAAAAAAATAGTTGACTAAAAAGCACTTAAAAGCACTTGGGGGAATATAAAGATGAATAAAACCATCTCTGTCCTCGAAGCCTCTGTGCAGATATTGGGCTAACTGTAAACCAGGGCAGTGTCAGCTTCCGCCCAAGGCGCATAATTCATGGCAAGTCATTGTAATCATTGATTTAATTTACTGTATTACCTATATCTTCCTGACAAGCAGGTTGACTGGTAGGAGTGTTCTGTGAACATCCATAATTATTCCTAGAATATCAGCAGCGTGTCTCTTAATTCTTACCTTCTGTTTCTTTATCCACATATGACTGTGGGACTTTGGATCTGCTCTAAATTAAAGTTGCTTTATTATTCTAATCCCCTTGATGTTTAAATGCACTTTTTAATTAAACTATTTGTTTGGAGATTAACAAGTATATGGTTTATTAAAACAAATAGTCTGTCTTCCCGTGTAACAGCTGTCCTCCTTCCACTTCGGCTCCCCCCCAAACCATTCTTCATCTGACACATAGTCTTCCTAAATATTGGTCACGTCACCCATCTGCTCAGAGCCCTGGAGTGCTTTGCTGTCACACACAGGCCGCTTCCTTAACCTCGCGGACAAGCCTGCTTCGTCTGACCACTACCTGCCCACCCCGCTGTCCTCTGCTCTCCTGCTTACTCACAGCTCACTGCCCTGCTGCCTTTCTGGCAGTGTCCAGTGCACAAGCTCTCTTCCACCCCTGCGACTTCTCAGTTCTGTCACCTCTCTGAACTCTCTCCCCTTTCTGTCTTCTCATGTCAGTCATTCATTTGGTCTCAGATGAAATTTTATTTCTCCGGTCATCTCTGACCACACAACCTCAGTTAGTCTCTCTGCTTTACTCTCATGATAGCCTGTACTTTTCGTAGCACTTACGCTGTAACTATCCATGTGTTTGTGTGATGAATGTCCCCCCACCCCATCAGACGAGCCTCTGAGCAGAGTCCACGGCTGTTTCAGTTCCTACTCTGTTGTCAGCTTCTAGTACAATGCCTGGTACGTGGAAGATACACAGTGTATTTTGAATGAGAGTAAGAAATTTTTAACAAGACAGTGTTTAAAATGCATTTTTTAAATTGGAGAATTCTTTTCATAAGCCGATTCAGTTGTCAAGAAATTTGTATTAGAGTTATATGCTAGCTTCACATTAGTATAAGATATAGAACTCAGGAATCTCAGAAAGAGGCTCTGCTATGGTCTGATAAAGTTAGAACTTCTAAGATGCACGCGATTCTTGCCTTTTCAGAAGGCTCCCCACCTCCCAGCCTGCCCAGTTCATATCCAACTTTGTAAGAATTCTGTTTGGACTACACCTGGTTTGTTCCTTCCCACAAAGCAGGAATCTCTGCATCCCCCAAAATAGGGCACACTAGCCCTGATCCATTGATTAGGCATAAAAAATCACCTAACATGTTTGAAATACAGGCAGTCTCTGCACAGTTCCAATATGTACAAATTTCAGTTATCACAGTTTATTATATAACATCAGTTACCCAGCAACATGGTTCAAATTTCAGCTACCATTGGATTTAACTGAGTGATTGCATAAAGTACAAGCTTTGCTACTAGCTTCAGTCCACAGACCACTACGTAAATAACAGATGTAACAGACCAGTTATTTCACTCTTTGAAGTCTGCCGTTCATTGGTCGCTGCACATCTGATACTAATTTCACCACACAGATAGCAAAGTGTAGATCTCCCCGTTTTCTCCCAGTGGTAAATCCACATGACATTTTACAAGAATGGGTAGCCAAATTGGCCAACAAAGATGCAAGCTCAGCAAAGAAACACAAGTGTATGGAGTGACAGCTCACCATGGGAATGTTGACACTATCATTTAAGAGACCAGATATGCAGCCGGAGGAACTTAATGAACTCGAACTTATCGGCAAAAGAGAGGAAAGTGATTGTGACAAAGAGGATGAAGATATCCCAGGAGAAGTGTCGCTGGCAAGATCTAAGGAGCTCTTGGAGAAAGTTCATGAGATTGAGAGCACAAAATCTGAAATAATTGAAAGCTAGTCCAAACTTAGAAAGGAGAGGATGGTTCACTAGGAAATAGGAAAGATGTTCCCTCTGTATCGTAAGCTACACAATGAGAAGAAGAAAGCAAGCCCTGTTTAAACTAGTCTTGATATGGCTTTTTTTACAAAGAAATAAAACATTTTAATTCTCAGTGTTTCTCATGTTTTAAATTACAGTGTAAAGACTAGTTTTACTATTTCCACTTCACTGTACACGTATAACTGACAGTTTTAAATGTTTGGACACCAATTTTTAAGGTCATGAACAGTTGTAATTTTTCTCATTGTTGTTAAGCTTGCTTTGCACAATCCCAGCTTGCACAGGCATTCTTACAGTCTTGTACTGCTGTGCAAAGGGAAGATTGCCTATGCTTGTTTTTTGGTTGTTGGGGGTTTTTGTTTGTTTACTTTTTGTGTTTTTAGCTTATTGTAGCTTCCTGCTAATTAACACAGTAGAAAATCTCTTTCGTTTTCCTTGTTTGGTACACTAACCAGCTTCTTTTTATTTATAGCTGAGAACAGCTGTTTGAGGCCTATTGACAGAGACGGGAAGCTTCTTTGTCCAGGTACATCTGTTTGGTAGCCTTCAAAAGCGGACACAGACACGTGCCGTCTAAGGCTTTTAACGCTTTTACTTTAAGTAATGGCTTCCGACACCTAATATTCTTATCTTACATTTTAGAAACTGATTTGTAGGACATGTTGCCATCCAGGTGTCTTCCTCGTGTATTGCAGAATATCTTAACCAAGAATTCAAACACTTGGGCTTTCTGAAGTGAAACACCAGACTTCGATTAGTTAATCCTCATCTTAGTCATGGTTTTGATCTAATTATATCTTTCTAGATTTATTGTCCCGTTTTTATTTGTTTTGCTAACTTTATTGAGATACCTGCTATGATATAGTCTTTGTTCTCACCTCTGTAACACATCTTGTCATTAGACTTAATTTAGTCTAATTATTGACGGTAGTCGCCATAGCAGTTTAAACCTGGAAGGAGCTAGTCCATCGTGGATCAATTTGGAATATCTAACTTTTAATCTCTGTGAATAACAACTCTTTGATTTTTACAAGTATGACTCTAGAATACTCATAGCTGCCTCTTATTTCTTGGCATTATTGTACAAATAATAAGAATAATATATTCTAGAGTGTGGAAATCAAAAATCAAACATAACTATAATATATGTAATCCTTTTGCATGAGTCCAACTTTCCTTTCTTGACATTCTTGATTTTCAAAGAACGTATTTCAGTATAGTATTATTTTACCCAGACAGGTAGAAATTAATAACATTCATTATGTTATCAAAATTCTTTATAGTGCCAGACAATTGTACTTTGAAAGAAGCGGAATTGAGGACGGGGAGTTCATTGGGACTGTGTCCTGGAAAAGCCCCAACTTCCTCTCAGGTAACATGTCGCCTGACAGAATAAAATCAACTTTCCCATAGTCAGAAGTTCTTGACTTTGTAACTCGTACCTTCACTACTGTGGTAATATAGTTTTTTGTAAAAATGTTCTTAAATGATACCTTTTATTTTAGGAATGCATCCATATAGTTCTGTGTTTAAATCAAAAATATTGTATCAAAGCATATTCATAAGGTTCTTTTTCTGTGAAAATGTTGTGGTTAAGGGGCAATCTTGAAAGTTGAGTGGCTACCAGTTTCAACTAGATTCATAAATCCTAAAATGCACCCTTTCCCCCCACATTTTAACATCTGTGTGATTGGGCTGCATCTTCCGATCAGTGGCATCCTGCAGATGGAGCTGGCGCTGTTTTCTGTCTTCATGGTACATAAAATAATGAGTAACCAGGCATTTTCGGGGTAATGAAATCCAGTCCCTTGGTTTTGCACCTGATTACTGAGTGCAGTAGCAGCCTGGTCTCCCGGCAGCTTTGTTGTCATCAGTCTTCGTTTTCTGTATAAACACCACCCGCTGACCTTTGGCAGAAGCCCGACCTACTTAGTCAACTTGTATTACCGTCCAAAAGGCCTCCGTATGTCCTTCCTGTTAAGACTTCATATCAGAGTAAACTAGATTCCTATCAGAATCCCCATGGTTCCTGGATTTACTTCATTAGTTTCCCAGCTACCTCCCCTCTGATTTGTTCTTCCCCTGAACTCGAGCAAATTGTAGTAAATGGCAAGCTGAGAAGAGGAAAGACATGACCGTACAATTCAGTTAGAAAGGGAAAGTAGGCCTGTAAGGAACCAAACAGATGAGAGATCAGATTTATGCTTTTCCTGTGGGGTCTTGGGAATTGTAGTATATGGAATCCCTGGACAGAAAATAAGAGCACAACCAAATGACTCAGAGGGAAAACACAGCTAATGCTTACAGTGTGTAGTAACTGCAAATCCCTAACTGCAGATCCCTTTGAGGAATGCCCAAGAAAGAGATGGCAATCACAGTAGAATAAGCATTACCTGTGAGAGATGTTTATTAGAAGTAAAAACATTGGCAGTGAATGAAGCATCTTTCATTTCGAGGTAGTCAAGATTATTGTTTAAATCGTAGCATTCAGTTACCCAATGTAGTCTTGTTTTTACGTAATTGGAAATATTTATTAAAGTTTCGTGGACTATTAGCTCTTTTTTTTGGAAGTAAATAATGCATTTATAGAATTTTAAAATTTAGATTAAGTTGCATTCATATTCTGTCTCGATCTTAGCTGTTCCTGTTTTCCGCTGTGGGGAGTGACATTCAGCCTGGGACAGAGATGGAGATTATAGTAGAAGAAACGATAACTGTCAGAGATGTAAGTAATTATACTTTTTTGGGAGGGGCAGGAAGGGCTTTGTGGGTGTTTGGTATGGGGAACAGTGGTGACCTGTGTTAGAATTTTGAGGTCATAAGGCTAGGACTTACATAATATACTTTAAAGAATTCTACGTACTCACTAAAGGAATAGTTTGGAGAGCTTAAAACTTGGTGAATCAACTAGAATTTAAAAAATTAGATTATTGATATTATTTTTTGATTATCAGTAATGCTTGCTGATTGTAAAAATTTGGGATATGTAGAAATGGATTAAAAGGAACAATTAAAACCTCTCCTTATCTCTTATCCTGCTAACATTAACATTCTGGCATATTTCCATTGTGTTTTTTACTTTGCATACGCACATAATTACTCCCAGCGGTATGAATGGTGGTATGCGTGTGTGAGATAAAGCAAACGCATAATTATATTGGTGTGACTGAGAACTGCGACTTTCTGTGTTGGAAAGTGGAGAGACAGAATAACATCAATGTGGTTCAGTGACGCCTGTCTCCCGAATTTGAATTAGATGAGTGCAGTGAACTTGATGTCTTTTTTCCTTTAAACAAATATTTTCTAGTTCTTTGCACTGCAGTAGCTTAGAAACAGAGACCAGCCTGAGAGCAGTCAGCACCCCGACACCCAGATTGTGGTCGCTAAATACCCTTTCCTATTAGAAGGAACCAGGGCTTCTTATAGTAACGGCTGGTTCTGTATCTGGGTCAGGAAAGGGTCAGAGGGGCCTGGAACCTCTAGTCAGAACAAAAGCCCTGAAGCCAGGAAAGACTAGTGTTGGCAGAGAGAATCAGGGGCCAGCTTGGAGAGGCTCCCACTGGTTAAAGAGGAGACAGTTTGAATCTCAGTGGGAATAATAGGGAAGGTGATTAGTACATATACATGAAACCCACGAGCTCATATGATCCTTAAAAATAGCATATTCATTGATTACCTGCGGGTAACAACGTGGGTGCTTGGGAATCATACAGGAAATAATCGAGCATTTGTCCTGTTTTTTGTTTTGCAAACTATGCTGCAGGGCAACCAAATAGATTATAAAGGGTTTTTTTTATAAACACATCTCAACTAATAAAATGAATAGAATTTTACTCTGTCACAGTTTTCTAATTCCAAATGACTTAATGGATCTAGAATGATCCTGAAAAGACTGCTAACACCCCAAAAAGAGCAGCACCCAGACATTGTGAAAGTTTGACACAGTGCCCACGTTCTTCTTGCCAAAAAAACCCCAAAACCCAAACTGGACCCGAGTCTGATCAAGCCTCTAGGTGTGAGTACCAGTTTATACAAAGTACAGGGGACAGAGGGACGTGTTCCATGCAGCACAGGCCTGGAAAACCCCTCTTCAGGATGCAGCTGCGGGGTGAGGCGGCCTGCAGGGCAGGAGAGACTAAGCAGAAGGGCAGGTGTGGCGAGTGGGCTTTATTTGGCCACTGATTCAGAGCAAAACATTTTAGTAATAGATAAAGAGAAAGCAGCAAAATGTGGACACTAACTGGATATCTGTTGTTAGCGAATTCAATTGTTTTAGGTGTCAAAATTATTTTAGGGTTATGTTTTTTAAAAGAATTGACATCTTTTAGAGATGAGTACTAAATATTAATAAATGAAATAATATATCTGACAGTTGCGTCAAAAGAATTGCGGGGGGCAGGACAGGGGAAGTGGGGTGGGGTGCTGACAAACAGGGCGGCCGCCGCAGTGAGATTGGGTGGTGGATACTTAAGGGTTCATTTTACTCTTCTCTGCGTGGGTTTGAAATTTTCCATGAGAAAACACTTGTTAAACAATTTTTTGGCCATTTGTTACATGCTGTAAATATTTTCAAGTTTTTCATTTGCCTTTTAACGTTAGTGTTTTTTTAATTTCAAAGAATGAAACCACAAAACTTTTCCAAGGAGCAGTGTGTGTATTCTTCTGTTCTCTCTTGAACCCACCAAGGGCAGACTTGTTCCCGACGCCCCCCCTCCCCCCCTCCCCCACAGGGCTTCCGGAGGCCGGCAGTGGCCCGCATGCTGCAGTCTTGTGAGCCCTTCTCAGGCTCCATCTTACTGGCTCTCAGCAGCACTGGACGTGCTTGATGACTGTTCTTTGAAACACTTGTCACTGTTTCCCGAAGACCACAACTCTTCAGGGTTTCCTGCCGACCCCTCTCAGTTTATCTGTGAGCACTTTGGTGCTCAGTTCTTAGCCTGGCCCTCGCCCCAGCACTCCCTGCTTGTATCACCTGCCACTTGGTCGTCTGCTCGTCCTCCCACACCCAGAAGGAACTCCTGATCTCTCGCAAACATAGTTCACTCACCGTTTCCTCTTCTTCAGTTATGGCGGCTCCATCTTGCTCCTCGCTCAGGCCAAACACCTTGTGGTCATCCTTGATCCTTTTATTTCTTACATCTCATGCAGTTTTCCAGGAAATCCTTTTGGTTCGACCATCAGGAGTTACCTAGGAGCTGACCTCATCTCATCCTCTGTGCTGCTGTCACCCTGTCATCTCTCTTCTGGGTTATTCCAGCAGCTCCTGAGCTTCTTCCCTCCAACCTTGCACCTCCCAGGGTGTATTCTTTAAAGTGTAAGTCAGATCAGCCCCTGCTCCAGTCCCGACCCTCAGGGTCAGAGCAGAGGTCCCTGGGTGACTCACAATGGTGACCTCTGGAGCTCCTGTGTGTCTTTTTCAAATCCTCTGACTACCCTACCCCCAGCTCACTCTGCTCCAGCTGCATTCGCCCCCTTGCCGAGCCTCAAACAGCTCTATCCCCCTGTTTCCTGTACCTAGAACCCAAGTCGAAGGCTCAAGTGTTTGTTCTTATTAAATAAGGGAAGCCTTTAAGACGGCACTGTTCTCTGAATACAGCTTTGGTTCCATTCCCTGTGTTTTAATGTATTGTTTTCTCATTGACATCATTTTCTAAATACCCTTTAATATTTTAAAGTCTTTTTTATTTTTAATCATGCAAGTAGTCGTGGATGTTTTCTTATTTTTTAAACTTCAGAGAGGAGCTAAAAGTCCCCCTTGGTCACTACCGTGTTCTAGTTCCTTCCCCAGACGTCACTGTTGTCATCGAATAAGATAATTTTATCCAAACCAGTAGCGTGTGTATCCTCCCAGACCTTTGCCCTGTGTATCCCAACACGTGGCTGTGTCTGTACATATATAATAGGAAGAAAGAACTTGTCTGCGTGATTTCTTTTAAATCATGAATGGGATCATGCTGCAGATATTATACTAGGACTCTTTCACTTAGGATATTTTAAAGATCTTTTATACCAGTTCATATAAATCTATTTCATCCTCTTAACTGTTTGAAGACTTTTCATAGTTTATTGACGTGTTCCCCTATTACAGGATGTTTTGTTTGCTCTTCTCTGTTTTCCAAGTTACAGCAGTGACCACCTTGCTCCCTTCTGCTCTAGTGTAGTATAAATCAAATCCTGTTTACTCTTTTGCCCTGGGTTTATTGAAGAATGTTTTTCCTCTCCAGAAGTTGAGAGTTTTTAATTATTTTGTTTTATTTAAACTTCTGTTAGTCGTGTCTCCTTTATTACATTGTTTCATGAGATCACCTCTTACACAGTTCTTGGGAGTTTATATATGACCAGTTGTGTTTCATGGGTGCCAGATAAAGGTTAATCTCGTTTGATAGGATTCAAAGTTTAATGTGTGTCTATTAAACCAGCCCAATTAATCATATCTGGCCAAAAATACACCATTCATCTTGATAAAGAGAAAGATCTAGAAGTGGAAGAACAAAACTTTGAACTGAGTTCTGGTTGTGAACACAGAACAACCCTCCTGGGTTGGCCCCACCTCGCCCTTAGGAAGGAGAGAGTTTACTTAATCATCTGCTTAACGATGTATGTCATTATCTATTAGAGAATTATTAAATATAATCAGTTTAATAAGCCCAGGGTCCAAAGAGGCTGTTTCTCACAACGGTGTAACTCAGAAAACTAATGAACATTCTTGTTTTTACAGTGTTTAAAGATAATGCTGGAGAAATCTGGCCTTCCTGGTAAGTGACAGACCACGATGGTCCATACTCTTATCCACAGCCTTTATTCATAATACAGGATTTATTTATGAGCCTGTTTTTTTCCAGGCCTGTCAGTTTCACTTTCTAGCCAAGAACCATGAATTCTCCTGGTTCTTGTTTGCAAGCTGCAAGTTGTAGCTCAGCCTGCCACTGAGGAAAGAGAACCTAGGTAGGTTCCGACAAAGGCACAGAGAGATCACGCTAAGATTTATACCCTCCGGAATCACCCAGGTCTTTCACTGATTTTTTTTTTAACCTCATTGATTCAGACTTTCAGTGTCGTGCTTCATGCCAGTATTTGTGAGGTATAGAGGAGGGAAGGTAGTATGAATGAAAAACATAAATACAGGATGACTTGAAGGAGCTACCGGGTGGAGCCCCGTTAGTGAGTTTGATGAAGCATCAGACTGCTTTCATCAGCGTCTGCCCTTCTCAGACTTCATTCAGGTGGAAGGAAGCCCGGGGCGCTGTCTGCAGGGAAGACAACGTGCTCTATGCTCCGGGCGAAGGCACTCTTCTGGGAGCAGCAGACAGTGTGTTATGTCATCTCAACCAGTCCTCCCCTGCAGGGATCGTCACCCGTCCCCATTTTACAGACGACATGACAGAGGCTGAGAATGGCAGAATGGCTTAGCCAGAGTTATACAGTGAGCAGCTAGGTCTCTGATTTCAGAACCTGAGTTCTTTCCACCATGCCGTCCTATGAAGTAATGGTGTTCACCTTTAACTTATTGCTGTTTTTTCTTTTTAACATCCCTAGATTAAGTTATTGATACAACTCTTACCGTATTTAAAACTAGAATAGTGACAAAAAGTGTCTGCAAAGAACAGTAATGGGATTCAAAACCTGCGGCCTCTGCAGAATAAATATGAGATCTATGCTCATTCCTTTGGCTGCAGTTTCTTTTGGTCGGTAAAGGAGTTGACAAAGTTTGTAAGACTTTGCTATTTTTTTTAATAACTGGGATTTCCAACTTTTGCTCCACTCACCTCCCTCTCCTCCTCAAAAAATTCTCTTCCCATTTTATCAGTGTGAAAAACAAATTTAATTAGAGTATTTAACATTTATAAATGTTCATTTATACAAACTTCATTACATGCTATTCCCAAAGCACTGTTTTTTGTTAGATTAACTGCTAGTTGGATAGGAACAGTTTTGTCGCACGTAATTTTGTTGTAAGGTTGCTGAGCAATGTTAGCGTATGCTTTCAGCAAAGACAGTGAAATGAAACTCAACTTCACAATGATTTTAGAAGGAATTCTATACGTACGTGTATATGTACATATGCTATACTCGTGTATGTGTGTGTGTATACATGTATATAATAAAGACATAGTGTACATATTGTATAATAGTAGCAAGTGCTATTTTTATTTGCAACTATATGTTATATACAATTATACATCTATTCTTGGTGGAACAGAGAGAAAATTAACCAAGTTGGGGGAACAGCTTAATTTTTCTCATGTTCTGGATGAGATAGTTTACTTCAAAAATTAGTTAATTATTATTAGATCAAATCCTATTTGAATCTCATTTACCCAGAAGGGTCATTCCTGACAAACTCTTCAAACATATGCTTCTGAATTTTTTTTCATCCTGATTTTGATTCCTTCATAGGAGACACATGGCATTTACGAAAAATGGATTGGTGCTATGAAGCTGGGGCGCCTTTATGTGAGGAAGTAAGATTGTTTCTATACGTTTCACTCTTAAAATGATTGTATTTATTTGGTATTTTCATACAGGATACTCACCCCACTCATGTGACTAGATTCTAGAGAAACTTTAATTTTTTTAGGATACAGTAATCCGTATACATAGGTCTCCTTTCACTTTTTCCTCCCTTAGCTTTTTGATGGAATCAGAGGGTAAGTCTCAGCTGAGTGGCAGCGCAGCTACATGTGTTCAGTCCTCTTTGATACGAGTGTGTCCCTAGGAATACTAGCTCTCCATCAGGAGGCAGAGAACTTCAGAGAACAAAAGACACTTGAACTAATGAAAGAGTTTGAAGATACACTCTGAAATTTGAAACCTGAGTATTTTAATCTCAGAGTTTCTCTGTAAGTTGATGGCAGAATTCAGGTTCTGATCCAAACTACATCTCTAGATCCAGTCAAAGTCTTAGAGTAGCCTTAGGAACAATTTTATCATAGGCTAGTTGGGATCTGATTAATTTTATTATTGATCCAAGTAGCATCAAACCTCCTGTCCAAACCCGTGGCCTTAGAAGTGGACCCAAAATGAAGCTTTGTGAGACAGTTCAGACAGTAGTGGTACCTGCCCTTCCCCCAGTCTGTCTGCCTGCTTCCTTCTCAGTAGACAGTAGCATTGAACATGAGCAGAGGCTAGTTTAAGCAGGTGTGCCGGGCTGTCCCTGGAGCGCTCTGCGGTTCGGCCGGCAGCAACAGTGCGGAGAGGTCCCTCTTGCGTCTCGGCCAGGAATTTGACTGCTCAGAGGGAGAGGTGGACCCCAAAGAGTCTTCAGGGCATATAGTTTGGATGTCAGAAGAGCTATCTAGTCCAATGGTTTCTGCATTTTCTTCTCTATTAATTCCCAAATTGGTACCAAAGAATTCTAAGATTGTTTAGAGCAACTCATTCCCCTCAAAACTGGCTCCTCTTCCCAGATTTGCTGTCTTTCCCAACCTCATCTTTTCAGCCTGCGATGCACTTCCCTGCTTCCCTGCCAGCCTTCAGACTTAGTCCCAGCCTTCAGCGGCCTGTCAGTTTGTCCACTCCTTCCTGACTATTCCCACTGCTGACCTCCTGGTTCAAGCCCTCTCCCCCCTTTTTTGCCTCTTACCTAAATCACTACAGCTGGCTTCCCTGAGCCCAAGTGTCCCCCACTTCAGTATGTCACATACATAGCAGCAAGACTGATTTTTAAAACCATTTCTCAGAAGTCTTGACTGGCTTTTTTCAAAGCAGCTTAAAACTCCTTGTTTTCTGTTCCACATTCCTTCAATCTGTGACCACCTTCCAATCCAGTTTTCTTCCCTGTTACTCTCCAACCCACACTTCCCACTCTAACCAGTCTAATCTCTTAGCTCTTCCCCAAAACAAGCCATACTTATTCTTGACTTAACCTTGACTTTGCTCTGTTCTCCTTCTCCTGCGAAATTCCTCCTCTTGTAGTTTCCTCCAGCTTTCCAAATCCAACCCATCTTTTTAGGCTTGACTAAAACTTCGTCTTCTGTAAATCAGTCTCTCATCATTTTTCATCTCATCTCTGTCCCTTTCCTCTAATCTTTTATGCTACTTATAGTTCATACCCCATAATTTAATACATAATGATAATACTCTTTTATAGTCTTAGCTTATTTCCTACTCTTCAACATCTGCTTTATTCCGTTATTTAGTTCTTGAAAGGCTAATAGAGGCATTGGGATTTTTAAAACAAAGATCCAACTGTCTGTCTGTTCCTTGCAGAAGTCATAAGTGACAAAAAAGAATTTCTATATTCCCAGGATGCAACTCTGAAAGAGCTTATGATATGTTCTGGAGATACTTTGCTTTTAATTGAAGGACAACTTCCTCCTCCGGTAAGATTTTGCTTCTAAATAGGCATTTTGTAAACAACAGTTATTGTGATTACAGAGGTGATACATTCTCACTGTAGGAAAGTGAGGCAGTGCAATAGTCAAGAGAATAGAGAACTTACCCAAAAGCCTACCAAAGAGACAGCCACCATACTTCACATCTTTATGGATTTCCTTCCTATAAAATCAGTTGTCTATATGATTTTATTTTCTACTTTTTATATCAATTTTTTAACCTGACCATAAAATCCAAAAATAATCATTATATCCGATGTATGACTTATCATAGTTTAATTAACTTTATCCCCATTGTTGGAAATTTACCTTTTTTTAATGTTTTTTTCTCATGATAGTACTTAAGTACAAATCCTTCTTACAGTAGTTCTAAAGATGGAATTAACAAGTCAAAAGGTATGAACTTTTTAAAGACTTGAGGGTATAAGTTGCCAAATTGTTTTCCCAAAGAGGTGTCCGAAATTTGCCGTCCCTTCAGCAGTACGTGACAGTGCTCATTTCCTTGCTCTTCCATAAACACCGCATGTTACCATGTTTAAAAACCATTATTTATTAGTTTTTTTTAATGTGGACACATGTAAAGATAAACACACACAAAAAAATGACCCAAAATTCCAGCACTGAGATAACATTTGTTTATGATTAGAAAATCAAACAGCTTTGAAGGCTGTAAAATGAAAAACAAGTTTCTCTCATGACTTTCGCCCCCAGAAAGAGCCGCAATTAACTTATTTTTCCTTGTATATCCCTCCAAGAGAAGAAATTGTGCCTATCTGTGTGCTGAATGTAAATATGCATGTACCCTTTTTGAAGTTTCCATAAAGGCAGTCATGTTTCACGTTTTCTTTCTGATGATGTTTGTTTTTATTCACTTAGTATGTCTTGAGGATCTCCTCATAGCAGCACATACAGACCTACCCTATTGTTTTTCATGACTTCACAGAGTTCTGTTGTATTTTATACCGTGCTCTTTAAAGTTAATTTTTGAATGGGTAATTCTCATGATACCAAGTTCAAAGTATATAAAAAGCTGGGCCATGAGAAGTCAGTACCTCTTGTCCCCCAGCCACTCACTGTCCTCCCTCCTTAGGCAGCCAGACTTCTGTGTCCTCACAGACGTGTGTGTTTTTAATGTACACACACACACATATGTACGTGAATGTACATAGTGCATATATACACAGTCACATATACACACATTTCTTTTTATTTCTACAAAAGATATGCTGGACTCCCTAGTTTGTACCTAGCTTGTTTCCATTAATATTTTACCTGCAGTCGGGTATATGCTATGTCAGCGCACGTAAAGCTGTCTCATTCTATTTGATGGCTGTATGGTATTTATTCCCTTGTATGGAGGTGCCATAATTTATTTAACCGCTCTCTTTTCCAAGAAGGTTTAGGTTGTTTTCAGTCTTTTGTTGATACAACTAACACTGCAGAAAATATGAATGTGCCATTTTGCACATCCAGGATGAATTTCTAAACCTCCTAATATATTTTGCCACCATGAACAATTTCCAGTGACTAGCCTTGCATCTATGGTTTTGTATGCAGATGCTAGTATATCAGAAGGTAGATTCCTAATTGTGGAATGACTGGGTCACAGGCCTTGGACGTTCACACCGTGAGAACGCCAAGTTACTCTCAAGAATTTTGCAGCAGTTTATACTCCTGCCACCAATTTATGGGAGTGTTTACCCATATTTTCACCAACATACAGAATATTGTTAGAGTTTCTGGCTTTTGACAGTTTGGTAGGTGAAAAAATGGAATTTTGTTGTTCTGATTTACATTTAGTTATTTAATTGAATGGAGATTGAGTATTTGTTAATCTTCGCCTATTCAATAAACAGAAAAATATTCTCATTTTAATAGCATTTCTTGAAATATATATTTAAAGTATTTTTTTCTTTAACATTCTCATCTTCTGTTGGAAGTTGAGCACTGTAATAACATCTTTTATCTCTAATAAATCTATTAAAGTTGTTTCCTAACTCAAAAAAAGGGGTGGGGAAGAACCAGTTAGGTTTGTAAAACTGAAGGTATAGGACATGTTTAAGGAAAGGGGTTTATTTCATGTAGTTTGTACAGGAATCCAACTTAGATTAACAGGCTGTCGGTTCTCTATAAATAAGTTTCCTTTAGGAACTTTAATAAATGAAACTGCTTGTAACCGGTGCTTTGTTCCACTGGTGCTCTCACAGTGCTTGAAGTATTTATATAGTTTGTCCTGTCGAATATTTTGTTATTTTGTTTATACTTTTCATTTAATTGTAGCTACTGAGATACTTCTAAGCAAAAACCGTATAGTTGCAGTCATTCCAAAGTCTGATTTTTAGGACTTAAACTTTTAATTGTATAAACAGTTAACAAGTACAATAGGTGGCAGTTACACATCTAAAAGGAAACGTAATAAGTTCAGGAACACGGTCTGTTACCAAGACGTTTCTCCCTGGGACCCCCGGGACAGTAGCAGTGGGAGTTCACTTCCCCTGCGCGTCACAGCTCTCAGAAATGCTCCGTTTCCAGGGTTTCCTGAAGGTGCCCATCTGGTGGTACCAGCCTCGCGGCTGCACGGGCCCATGGAGGAGTCACCAGGACCAGACGAGTGGTCCCCCTCCCCACGGCGGGGTCTGGGGAGCCACTGCCACCCAAGGTGAGAGCACACGCATCGCAGCAGCCACGTGCCATAAAGAAAAGGCAGTGCTGCCTGCCCTGCGAGGCACCGGAAGTATTTATTTTTAAAAACGTAAGGTTGAAAATCAAAACCTATTTATCCCCTAAGTCATTCCATAACAAACACCCTCCTGTTTTTTATAGTGCTTGGGAATCTCTCTAGGGTGCAATTTGTTATTTTTATATTCTATCAGTATATTCACGTTTTCCAAAGAACGTCTATATCTCACCTCTCAGGAGCCTCATGGCGGAGTGAATCGCTCCTCACTTACTATAACTGACTAGGCGATTGAGGCTTCAGTCACTCACGAGGGCCCCACTGCAGCCCCCAGAGGCCGGAGTCCCCCCGCTCTTTCTGTCATGGGGTCCCCAGGGACTGCCTCAGGGGCGGTCCGCCTCAGCCCACTGACTTCTGGGAGGGAACAGCGAGTGTAATCATACTGTTTTACTTCTGAGCTGCTTCTCCACAGACAAAATGCAGCACGCGTCACGATGGGCAAGAAGTCCCCAGCAACGAGTTTGAGTTGCCATTGGGAAAAGTAGATTTCTGCTGCGCTGGGTTATTACTGGATACGCTAACTAATTCTCAAGATGCTTTGGTGATAGGATAATAGTGACAGATAGGGTTGGCTAAGCACTCAAAACGCATGTTTAATCAGTGTGTTTCTCCATGAAAGTGAAGAAACAGGCTCATTTTTTGGTGGCCCTTCTTTATCACAACATATGTGGAAACAGTTTCCTAGAAGTGTCTCCTAGCTTGTGGTTCCTTAAGACACAAGAAGCCTTTTCACTTCATTTATTTATCATCTGATTTTTATTATGTACCAGCAGTGTGCCCAGCAATAAACAAAGACATTTAATTAAAGCAAAATATTTCTGAATTTTAAATAATAGTTTGCCCACTTTTATATCCAGAAGTTTAGATGAGACAGCATGTTGTTTTCCCCTTTTTAAAACAAATGTAGAAAGGCCTTCTTACTGTCCAGGGTTCTTTCAGTCAATAAACGTTTACTCTGTGGCATCTACCATACCAGCGACTGGACAGACAAATAAGAACTATGGCCTGCCCTCTCTTGAAAATCATATTCTTTGGGAGACAGATTAGGGGAAAACAATACATATATACCCCAAGAAAACAGACAAAAGAGAAACAAGTTGGGATAAGTGTTGTGACAGAAACAGGAAGCTAATATAATGAATAAGGGCAGAGTATCCTGTCAGCAGAGTCCTCCTTAAGGAAGGAGAGAGTGTGGAAAAGAACATTCCAGGTAGACAGCACCAGTGCAGAAATCCTCACACCCATTACAGCGAGCAAGCCGTGGTATTGTGCCAGCGCGTGGCCCTGGTGGCTGATGGACGACACAGGGCTCCCTCCCCTCCAAGGTCAGGAGGCGCCAGTTCCAGGAACCCCAGGTTCCAAGTTCCTTGAACTCAATTGGACTAAAGCTGTTTACGACATCAAAACGTGGCATGCGGTTCAGAAATCTGAAGTAAATGCATTGAAAGCTCCTTTCAAACATCCAGCTCTGTCCTTTGTAGGAGCTCCTGGCGACACATATGCCGAAGCTTCCCTCTGCTACTTGGGAGACATTGAAATCTCAGAAGACGCCACGTTGGCCGAGCTGAAGTCTCAGGTGAGACTCCTACCTGCAGCATCCCTTAGCGGCGCCCTGGCTCCTTCCAGTGAGATATTAACATATTCTTCTATTTCCTTTTCCGTCAACTACAGTCTGTTCTGATATGGCATGTGCTATATGCCATGTTTGGGGGTAAGTACCCGGCAGGCAGCACACACAAGGCTCAGACAGCTCGCTGGTATTCTTTCCTGCCAGTTGCCCTGTGGTTTCATTTCTCCCGACTCTGACAGGCATGAATATATCCTCAGTGACTTGCAGCCTCTGTTTTTTATTTTTTAGGTAAACATGATTTATTGAAACATTTGTTACCCCTTTATTTACATTGTTTTTGTATCTTTGTGGTCCATGTGTTAAATGTTGTTAGGTAAAAGATGTGTTATCAGTTTCCCAGGAGGTCAGAATATTAGCTTTAGGTTGGGGTGTTAGACTAGGTATTCTGCTGTTTTCTCAGGCGTTACATTCGTAGGGAAAGAGTGTTTTGTCCAAATAGGGTGACTGGATTGAGTGCAATGAACACTAGATGCTTAAGAAGCACCTGTTATTGTGGGACTGACACAAACATCCCTTCGTCCTCTCAAAGGACAAAATCGGGGGCAGATAATAGGCATGTCAGTCACTCATCTTTGACCAGTGTGTCCTCAGTGTATGAAGGGACCGTCCTCAGAAAAAGCAAATGGTCTTATTCTCATGAGGACAAATGGGAAGAGACTCTTTTTTCCCTTGTATTGGATTGAAAAATACAAAATTTCTGTTTTTAGGTTAAAAAACAACCTGGATGAATATTGGCCATTTTATGTACTACAGCATAAATATATAAATAGTTGTCTATTCCTACAGAATTAGGACAGCAGTTTGGGCCTAGCAGTTGGATCCAAAGATTTTGAAATATTTCAAAAGTTATTTCCTTGGCAGAGCAAACGTTGTACAATTATTGATGAAAGTTGAAAACTAATCACTTGCTTTTATTAGCATAACCTCCATCCACTCGTGTGAGTTATACTCACATAGAAATTAATTTGAAAGTTTCCTTTTCTAAAACATAATGATTAAAACGGAGCTTTTGGCTCAGATTTAGAAATCAAAAACTCACTTATCTCTCAAGCTGATTTCAGGAGATAGGAATACAAAAATTACTCCTGATTAATTTCATTTAAGAGATACTCCTGCTTTTTTTTATAGATATTATCATTCAGGATACTCCTTCCCTCAGCTGATACTGTGTAGTGCTTCATTTATTTCCTAAAGCAATGTATTTTTAAGAGTGCTTTTTCAAACCCTTGGACAAATGTTTGTTTCTTTTCTAGGCCATGACCTTGCCCTCCTTCTCAGAATTTGTCATCCCATCCCCAGCCTTCCTCAGAGCCTGGACAGTGGAAAGCAGGCGCCCCAGCAGGCTTTTACGCATCAACCAGCAGCAACTCAGGTCGGTTTCTCAGCGAACACTCAGTAACAGAACACCTGTTCCTGGGAATTCCACATTTGGCAGTTGGACGATGCTTTTTATCATAAATCAAGTTCTGGGACTTCAGTTTTCCATATCAAGTATAAAATGTAGCTTCATGTATTTTTACTGTGCTCCAGAGACTGAACAAAATTTTGAGTGTTTTTTTCCTCTAGCTTTGTTGAGGTATAACTGATAGGACGTTGTGTGAGCTTAAGGCCGACAGCCTGTTGATTTGATACACTGACATATGGCCAAGTGACGACCAGTGTAGTGTCAGCTAGCACGTCATTACCGTTCCCTTTCATGCTGAGAACATTTCAGATCTACTCTCGTAGCATCTTCCAAGTAATAACACAGTATCATTAGCTGTAGTCGCCGTGCTGTATGTTAGATCCCAGACCTCATTCGTCAACTGCAAATGTGTACCTTTGACTAACGTCTCCCCATTTCTCCCTGCCAGCCCCTGGGAACCGTTCTGCTCTCTGTTGCTGAGTTTGGCTTTTTTAGATAATACATATAAGTAAATATCATACAGTCGTTGTCTTTCTTTGTCTGACTTAACCTTACGTATGATAATGCCCCCCAGGTCCATCCATGTTGTTGCAAATGGCAGGATGTCCTCCTTTGTCGTGGCTGAGGTGTGTGTGTGTGTGTGTGTGTGTGTGTGTGTGTGTGTGCGTGTGCGTGCGTGTGCGTGTACACACACACACCACGTCTTTATCCATTCCTTTGTTGCCAGACTCTGAGGGTGCTTCTGTATCTTAGCTGTTACGAATAACACTGCAGTAGACGTGGGGGTGCAGGCATTTCTTTGGGGTCCTGTTTTCATTTCCTTTGGATAAATACCCAGGAGTGGGCTTTCTGGGTCATAAGGTCATTCTATTCTTAATTTCTTGAGGAACCTCCATGCTGTTTCCCATAGTGGCTGCACCGGTTTACATTCCCACCAACAGTGCACGGGTGCCCTTTCCTCCACATCCGTGCCAACACTTAATGTTTTGTCTCGCTGATGATGACCGTTCTCACAGGAGTGAGTGATACCTAGCTGTGGTCTGTCTGCATTTCCCTGTGACTAGTGTTGTCGAGTGCCTCCCACGTACCTCTGGCCGTTAGTATATTTCTCTGGAAAAATGTCTGTTCTTTCCCTCTGTCCATTTTTTTACTAGGCTTGTTTGGGGTTTCTTTGCTATTGAGTTATATGAGTTCTTTATATACTTTAGGTATTAACCTCTTATCAGATACATGATTTGCAAATATTTTCTCCCATTTCATACGTCGCCTTTTCATTTTGTTCATGGTTTCTTGTGCTGTGCAGCAGCTTTTTAATTTGATGTAGTCCCACTTGTTATTTTCACTTTTGTTGCTTTTACTCTTGGGGTCACATCCAAAAAATTGCCAAGACCAGTGCCAAGGAGCTTAGGAACATAGTAGCGTTCCACCCCCGCCATGTTTTCTTCTAGTTGTACTGTTTCAGGTCTTACGTTTGAGTCTTTACTCCATGTTGAGTGATTTTGGTGTATGGTGTAAGGGCCGTCCAGTTTTGTGCTTTTGCACGAGGCTGCCCAGTTTTCCCAATACCATGTATTAAAGAGACTGCCCTTCCCCTTGTGTGTTCTTGGTGCTTTTGTCGTAAGTTAATTGATCATATGTGCATGGGTTTATTTCCGGGGTCTCCAGTGTGTTCCATTGATTATGTGTCTGTTTTTACGTCAGTACAATACTGTTTGGATTACTACAGCTTTGTAATCTAGTTTGAAATTGGGGCACATGATGCCTCTAGCTTTGTTCTTTCTTAAGATTGCTTTGGCTATTCGGGGTCTTTTTGTGGCTCCATACAAATTTTAGGATTGGTTTTCTATTTTTGTGAAAAATGCCCCTGAAATAGGGATTGCATTGAGCCTGTAGATTGCCTTGGGTTGTATGGACATTTAACCATAGTCTTCCCGTCCATGGGCACAGAATATCTTCCCATTTATTTGTGCCTTTGTTTTCTTTCATCAGTGTCTTGCAGTTTTCAGTGTACAGATCGTTCACCTCTGGTTAAATTTATTCCTAAATATTGTACTCTTTTTGATGCCATTATTGTTTTCTTCCTTTCTCTTTCTGATAGTTGGCTGTTAGTGTTTAAAATGCACCTGATTTTTGTGTATTGATTTTGTATCCTGCAACTTGACCTAATTCATTTATTAGTTTTAATAGTGTTATTTTGGTGGCGTCTTGAAGGTTTCCTAATACAGTATCATGACATCTGCAAATAGAACCAGTTTTACTTCTTCCTTTCTCATGTGGGTGCCGTTTCTTTCTCGTGCCTAGTTGCTCTGACTAGGATTTCCAGTCCTACTGATAAGGCTGGCAAGCGTGGGCACCCTGTCTTGTTCCTGATCTTAGAGGAAAAGCTTTCAGGTTTTCACCGCTGAGTATGATGTGAGCTGTGGGCTTGTCATATATGACCCTTATCATGTTAAGGTACATTCCCTCTAGACCCAGTTTGTTGAGTTTTTCACATGAAAAGATGTTGAATTTTGTCAGACGCTTTTTCTGCATCTGTTGAAATGATCATATGGTTTTTATCCTTCACTGTTAATGTGGTATCACACTAATTGGTTTGCAGATGTTGAAGCATCCTTGCACCCCTGGCATAAATCCCACTTGATCGTGGTGTGCGATCTTTTTAATGTATTGTTGAATTCAGTTTGCTGATATTTTGTTGAGGATTTTTGCATCAGTGCTCAGGAATATTGGCCTATAATTTTGTTACGGTGTCCTCGTCTGGTTTTTGACATCATGCTGGCCTCATAAAATAAGTTTGGAAAGGTTCCCACCTCTTCTATTTTTGGGAGAGTTATAGGATTGCTGTAATTCTTTTTTAAATGTTTGGTAGAATTCATCAGTGAAAGCAATGTAGTCCTCGAGTTTTCTTTGTTTTTACCAAAAGAGAGGGTGATACAGGGAGAAAAGGAACAGTTGGAGGAAAGAGAACTCAGAGAGACCGAAGCCTGGTGAGTTAGGGGATGAGAATGAAGGGGAGAGAGTGCACTCAAGGAGGGTTTCGATTTCTGAGTCAATCGCCTCACTAATGATTGGTCTGTTTGGGTTTTCTGTTTCTTCTTGATTCAGTCTTGGTAGGTTGCATGTTTCTAGGAATTTATCCATTTTGTCTAACTTGTCCAGTTTGTTGGAGTATAATTGTTCATAGTAGTCTCTTAAATTTTTATTGTTCTTATGTGGTATAATATTTTGCTTAAGAAGAAAGCTTAAAATTGGCAAAAAGTGTTTTTAAAAATTAAATAATGTCACTCAGTATTGTTTTGTTTCATTTATGATCAGGGAATATAAACTGGGAAGGAGAACTGAGATCTGCTTAGAGCCCCTTCAGAAAGAAGAAAACTTAGGGTAAGACATCCTACGACACCTATGAAATTACACACACGTCTTCTTCAAAATCCAGCAACTTAATACTAAAGGTTTTTCTCACTGCTTCTGAGTAACCTGTCACGTTAAAACAGTTTGTGTTCTAGAAGTGTGCTTGTGTGTGGGATGTCTAGAACTTGAAACTCATTTTCCCATAAAACAATGAGAACTGGTTTCCAGTAAGTCGCAAAGGCATATGGACCCCATCAGGCTCCTCGTATGAGCAGAATGCACATATCCAGGCCTTGCATCAAACTGATTAGATTATAATAGCACCTGTCCCTCTGCCCAATTCTACCGTTTTCATCCTAGTATCATAACTGGGCATATTATATACTTACTGACTTATCTGTTACCATCTGTCTCCCGGTACTAAGATGTAAGCTTTGTGACAGCAAGTTACATGATTTTTTTTGGTCACGGCTGTGTCCCCAATAACCTAGAGCGATCTCTTTGTCATAGTATTTATTGAATAAAGAAGCACCCCAGAGCTGTCTACAATCAAACTTTCCTATTATTTTTTTTCATATAGGAGAATCTTTATAAGACGTTTTGTTAGTGTCACCAAATATGAAGATTCTCAGCATTCTTTCTGCCTGACATGCTGTGACTGTCATTCTTGTTGTATAATAACTCTAATAGCTCTCTTCCAACCATGTCTAATCTTCATTTAATGTCAGTTTTGTAAAAATGAACTCTTGATACAAATTGTATTACCAGGACTAGTTTCCTGGAGGGGAATTTCTGAATCAAACTGGATGGACATTTTAGACCTTTTAAAATAAATAGTTAAATTCCTTTCCAGGTAATTATACCAATTTATGTTGCCACAAGCAGTGTTTCTGAGTATTTACTTCACTTCACACTCAAACCAACTTTAAATATCATCATTGTGTAAATGTTTGCTAAGTTGATACAAGAAAAGTGGTTATCTTGTCTCATTTGCTTCAGTGCTTTGATTGCTATGAAGATTGGGCATCTTTTTCAAAGGCTTATAAGCCATTTGTATTTTGTGAGCATGTGAATTATTTCATTTATTTTGCCTGTTTTTAATTCAATACATAATTATTGATTATGACAAAGGCATTGTCCTAGGTATCGGGGATACAGCCGTGACCAACTTGGTGTGAGCTCTTGCTGTGATAATGACCCTGACCCTTTGCCATGTTTATTTTACGCAGCCTCGTCTTTTTTAAACAAGCTGTGTCCCTTTGGAGGTCCCTTCCCCATGGCTCCTCTGTCCTGGGCCACCCCCCAGAGCTCCTGGCCCCCCTCAGCGAGGGGCCCTCATCGCCTCCTCGGCCACTCCAGCTTCTACGCTGACCACCCGGCCTGCGCCTGGCCTCTGCGCGCTCGGCTCTGCTCACTGCAGACAGCACCCCCCCCCCCGCCCCAGCGGGAGGTTCCGGCTCCCATAGCCCCTCCTGGAGCGCAGTCTCCCCTTTCAGTCTCATCTCCCGACTCACCAGGCTCCACTCTCCCCGAGTTCTCTCCAGCCTCCCCGTGCATCACCCTTTCTTTTGGTAAAAACACCAACGTGACAGGACCGCCTGGTTAAAAGCATTCAGTCTCACCAGCCTAAAAACCTACAGTAGTTTTCATTTCTCCTCTCTACCTCCCAGTTCTTACCTGTAGTTTTCACTTCATGTCCTAAAACAATCTCCATACATGTGTTTCTCCCACCCTTCTGAATATTTCTCTTCTTTCAAGTCTTCCTCCGAGGACCTCCTATCCCTGCTCTTCTGTCATCTCTGTCTCCGATCTCTCCCAACTTGAAGCCCTTGCTTGTTTCCCCTGGCTACTGCACAGCAACTCAGATTTGTAGCACCTGAATAGCTTTTTTCCGGCCAGGCCAGTGTCTGCAGTCAGCACATCCCATGGAGTCAGTGGCTGGGAACCGGTCAGGTTGCCCCTTTCAGCCCCGCCCCGGCCCTCCTCCCTCCACGCCCCCTTCAGTGCTGCCCCTGCCTCCCCAGGGGACTCTGGCGTGGGCTCACAATGGCAGCTTCACCTCCATCCGGGTCAGGATTGAAGGAAATCTAAACAAAGAGGGTTTCCCGCTAGCACTGGGGGGGAATCTGTCCTTATAAAAATGAAGAGTTGGAGGGGAGGCTTCACCCATCACCCCCTTCCAGTCATCACATATTTCTCATTCTGTTTTAAATCTGACATTGGGCTGTTTTCTGGTACAGCCCCCAGGACGTGCTGCTGAGGACACAGAGGCGTCTCCCAGGGGAGAGGGCGTACGGGCCACCTGTGGACTTGGTGTGGGACACGGCCCGAGGCTGGACCGCGGGTGCCCTGCGGCGGCAAGTGGCTGACTGCTGTTCCCTTCCAGTGGAGAAGATCGAAATCGCCAAATACTTTCCTGAGAAGTTTGAGTGGCTTCCAGTATCTAGCTGGGTAACGTGGGGCTTTCTCAGAATTGGGCCTTCCCTGCAGTAAGCAGGTTACCTGTGGTTTAGTTAAGAATTTGTGGGTGAGTTTTCTTTACTCAAGATGCTTGATTTTTCTATAGAGCCAGCAAACTACCAAGAGGAAAAAGAAGAAAAAGCAAGAGAATTTGCAGGGGGCGCCTTATTACTTGAAAGATGGAGATACTATTGGCGTTAAGGTAAGTTGTTGTTTAACAGCAAATTCACCAGTTGGACAAAACAGCAGGATCAGATGATTTTGTAGAGAAGTTTTATTAACTCTTCAAGGCACAGATAAGCCCATTTTGTGTAAATTGGTTCAGAGAATGGAAAATAAAGAGGGAAAGCCAGACAACTCATTTTTATGAGGCTAGTAGAGCCTCAGTACAAAAACCTTAGTTTGGGGTCTGACTTAAATAAAAATGCTTTTGAAGTTTTATCACTAAGTGTGTTGCTGTAGGTTCTGAATAGGTAGCTGGTTAAGACATTCCTTTCCTAGTTTGCTCTGAGTTCTTCTTTGTAAGTCATGAGCACTGGATTTTTAATACAAAATTTTATTCTGTGCTTTTCTGTATCTGTTGACTTATCCATGTGGTTTTTCTTCTTTCATCTGGTACTGTAGTGCTGTTACATAAATAGTTCCTTGACACAGAGCCATCCTTACTTTCCTGAACAAACCTACTTTGTTGCCATGTAATAATTTTTATGTTAATTTTATCCTTAATTTAAGAATTAGTTATTGATAATAAATTACTGATTTAATTTAATCATTGATTTAATAATTAATATTTTGTATTAAGGAGTAAGTATTCTTTTAATTACCACTTCTAGTCAACATTGTACTAGACAATTTACCCTCCTCTACCCCAAAGAAAAATTACTTAAAAAAAAATTGAAAGAGGTAAAAAAATTCTAAAAGGAAAATATAAGACAGTTTTATGTGCAGTTTTTCTACGAAGGGGATTCACTAGACTGTACAGATGAACCGTTAGATGTATTAAGAGAGTTCAACAGACTACAAGATGGACTCACACAAAATTACAAGGTACCAAGGAGCACATCCAACAAAAACATGTCTGAGACTTTTCTGGAGAATGTTTACAACAATGCTGAGTGGTATTAAAGCTTCAGTTGGACACAGAGCCATAGCATGTCCTTGGACGGGACCCTCACTTTAGTCAAGGTATCAGTTTTTCCCACATTGGAAGTTCAGTGTCACCTCTCTGAAAAAACATGTAGATTAAAGAGAATAAATTCATTTAGAAGAGTAAAGGGCCAGAGAGCTAAGATGTTTTTAAAGAGCGAGGGCAGGGCACTTGCCTTAAGTATTAAGACTGATTCTATGGCCTTGGGGCAGGCGTAGAGGGTAGGGAGCCCCAGACAGACACACACAGATAGGAACACTTAACAGGTATTTCAGTCAACATTAAAAATAGATTATTCACTGCATGGTTCTGCGAGAATTGCTTATTCATATAGGAAAGATGCAGTTATAATTTTGGTTTTATTTTTATAGAGTCCTCAAAGTTATGTAAAGCTTCAGGCCCCATAAAATCTGTGGCCACCTGTGCCCACACCACGTAGAACACTCAGTGTAAAGACTTACACGTGAAAAGCATGTAAGGTTTTCAGCCTTTAGCAGGAAAGACACAAGAAAATCTTTGACTTAGGTTAAGAACTTTCTTAAAATGAGAAACAAAATGAATAAAGCATAAACAAAAGGATTGATAAATTTGACTACACTGAAAGGAAAACTTGTTCACCAAAGGAAACCTTAAAAAGCGAAAAAAGCCACAAACAGGAAAGATACATGCAACAATATAATTAACAAGGATTACCGCCCAGAATATGTAAAGCACTTCTACAGATCACTTAGAGAAAGATACACCGATGGGGAGAAATGGGCAAAGATCAACACCCAGCAGTTCTCAGAAGAGAAACCTAAGTGGCCAATAAGCGGCTGAAAACATCGTCAGCTCCCCGGTACCCAGGCCCTGCGAGTGCTGGCTGTGAGCGGCCACTTCCGGCCGGACCCCAGAACCCCAGCAGGCCGGGAGGAGCGGACAGCTGCTCTGGAGAGCAGTCAGCAGTATTTAGTGAGAGAGAACAGACCATACACCCAAGTGGTTCCACTCCTAGGTCATTACCCTAGACCAACTCACACACATGTCTGAGGAGACACACGAAAATGTCCACTGAAGCCCCATTTGTCATAGCATCAGCTGGAAAGGACTTAGATGACCCTCAGAAAGGGACCAGATGAAATGGGGGGAAGGCCCGGCTCCAGGGCTGCGGAACCCAGCAGTTAACGTGGGTAAAACACAGCTCATGCAGCAGATGCTTAGTGTTGGAAAAGAAAAGCCAGGCACAGGGTGGTCATTTATGGAAAGTGTAAAACTGGGGAAAATGCTGAGCACAGCCGAATAGTAACAGTAAAAACGGGAGGGGAGAGTAGCGCCAAACTCCACGCCCGCGGTGCTTACCTCCAGTGGGGGGGAGGGGCGTCAACGGAGTCCGGGGTCTTTCCCTCGAGAAACACTGTAAAGATGAAGCAAATATGGTAAAAGGTTAGTACCATTCATTGCTAACTTGCGCTAAGCGTCCTGTCACATGCCAAGCTCCATCCATGTCCATGTGACTCAGTTTTCCTCCTGACAACCGGAGGACGTAGGTACCATTTTAAGACGAGGAAGGAGGTGCAGGGAGTGGGACTGGCGTGGCCTGGGCCCCGGCGCCCCACTCTGGCCCCGCTTATGCTGCCCCAAGGAGGCGGTGTCTGCCCGTTATCTCCGCATTTTATTTTGTAACATTTCGCAGTTTTTAAAAAGCACATCATATACTACCTATTGGAATAAAAATTATAATATTGCACCATTTATTGGACTAGAAGTGATATTTGTGAGGACATTTTCCTCACCTGAGTGGAGAAGCAGCACGGCCCTCCTGAAGGTGTCACTTACTCCACGTCCCTGCAGGGGCGCCATTGGGTACCCAAGCGAACCCCTTCAGGCCCCTTAGGGATGCGGCTGCTCACTGGGAGGCCCGCAGCCCGCGAGCCTCAGCATTTCCTCCCAAGTTAGGTTTTCTCAGTGAAATAAACTGCTAAGTTACTGCGGACTGAGGTGGCTACGGGCGGCGGAGGGGAGGGGCCGGTACTTACGGTAAATGACCGTGTGTAAGGCTGACTGCGGTACTGGGAGGAGGCCTGCTCCCCCAGGAGAGCCTACTGAGCGTCTGTATTCATAACGCACTGGTAGAAGCTTCTGGGAGAGTCCAAGCAATTAAGAGACACAGAGCATGCCTTCCAGCAGCACACAGTGTGGCTGCAGACATGCACAGGTGGGACAGTGACAGTTGGGGTGGGATCCCATCTGATCCCGTGCACAGGGTCTCTGTGCCCCTCATTCTTGTCTCCCTGACAAGCCCTTCGTCTGGGCTTCCTGCCCCCCCAGCCCCCCATCCTGGGAGCAACTGTGTTGCAGACACCGTCAGGCGGGTAACCCTACCTCCCCTTCTCAAGCTGCGCCTGCCACCCGCTGTTTGTCATCAAGCCCTACAATATTTTCTGTCGGTCATTAATCTAGTTTATGCAGATTTGAGTATCTCCTTATGTCAATTTGGGTAATTTTTTTACATAAATTACCTAAATCTGTACATAAGTTTACATAACTTACTCTTAATGTAAGCTAAAAAGATGTCTCATTCATTATCTTGAAATGTAGAATCTGCTGGTTGAAGATGACGGTGATTTCAGTACAGTCAGAGACGATGCTGGAAAAGAGAAACAGAAACAGCTGGCCCTGGGAAGAAAGAAAAGGTAACCTTAGGATTCTCACTATGTGACACACGCCCCTGGGAACCTCGGGGCGGTTCTGTCTCTCGCTCTGGCATGGAAGCCCCTGCTGAAGGCTGGGAACCCACTGCACAGACCGGGCGCTGGGACAGTGGGATGGGCCGCCTCCCAGGGCCTTCTGTGGGGGGGCTGGCCTCTGTCACCAAGGACCCCTCCGTCCCCCACCCAGGGCTTCTCCCACTCGCCACTGCTCCCACTTTCTGGGTCTTTTCCTTCAGACACCAACACTCAGGTCTTAGTCACCCAAAAATGAGTGCTCCCAACCACACGTGCCACTCCAGCAGCGTGCGTCCTCACTGCTATCACCTGCCCGTCCACTCCCCATTCCTCTCAGTTCCCTCCTAGGAGCAGGCCCGGTTGCTGGTCCTGTGGCCGAGGCTGTCTCACTGCTGACCCTCCCCTGCAGTTCCCTCCCCTCTGTCTTCCAGCACTGGCATCCTGCTCTGTCACTCTCACCTCCGTCACTGTCACCTCTGTCTCTCTCACCTCTGCCCGTCACTAGCTTTGGGCACACACTCCTTCCTGCTGGTTCACAGTCCCCTCTTCCGGCGTCCAGGCCATGTGCACCTACCAGGACCCACTGGAACATCCCTCTGAAACCAATACTTCAAAGTCCATGTCACCACACGCAGCCACGAGGGCCCCCACGTCAGTCTCCCGAGCCTTACGTCGGGAGCTCTATCGGGGAGCGTCCTTCCTGTCCTGGCTGCTCTGGGCTTGGTGGGGCCTCCTACCCGTTACTCAGGGGTCTTTGGGGTGCTTGCCTGCCTGACCTGGCACCGCTCACCTCACCTTCCTCTGTCTCTTCCTGCCCTTCCATATATGGGTCCCGTGTCAGGCAGCATGACAGTCGCGAGCAAGACGTGCCCTCTGCCGCGAGGGGCGTCTGGTGGAGGCCAGGTGCATTTGTAACGACTCACAGGGCTGCACGTCTCAGATTGGTGCCTCTGTGACTTTTTTACTTTGATTCAAAAGGTGAAGCCAGATGACTGTCCTGGGACACATTTTCACCTCCGGGACCGAGTCTGACCCGCCATGTGGGCAGGCGGCGGGGGTAAACTGAGGTCCTCCACGGGGCAGTTTGGAAATACCTGTCCTCTGGGTGGTCTGTTCTAACTTGGCCCCTAAACATTGCAGTGAATTTTGTAGCCATTCCAAACCCCTTGTTCGTGACAGTGAAGTGGTGACAGCCAGTCGGTGACACTCTGTCTCCCACAGCCAGGAAGCTCTTCGTGGGCAGAGCAGCAGCACTGTCTCCGGTGCAGAGTCGCCTGGCCGGCCCCAGAGACCAGAAGCTTCTCTCTCCATCCACGTTGGGAGTTTCAGATAGCGCTGGCGGCTGCGGGTAGTGGGGCCCCTGCACCCGCCTCAGATCCTCGTGGGCCCACGTGAGTTGCTTCCTGCCTCATGCGGACCCAGACGCCAAGGCCTCCGCTTTATCACGTTAAGGGACACAGCAGGTCCCCCGGGGGCCGGCACAGACCTGGCCATGGCTTCCAGGCGCCCGTCAGATGCCGCCCTCGCACCACACCTGACCCCAACCTCCGTGTTTATCAGGAAAGTCACTAGTTTTGCATTAACTGCAGGCATGGATGGAACGGCATGTAACAACCTGCAGCTTAAAATGGACTCTCTTGTCTGTACTGTTCAGTGCTCCGGTCTCTGCATTAAGCAGGCTCTGGCTGCTCAGCTCGTAAAGAAAGGGCGGTCTGTGTCCTGGTCCCCACTGACGGTCCCCCTGTGGTCTGCGTGAACAGATTCTGAAGTGTTAGCTGTCTGCCCGGAATGAGCAGGTGGACAGGACCCCCTCAGCTCAGGACACCCTGCTGGAAACAAGGGTATTCTTGCTGCTGTGGCAGCTGCTGCCGGGCAGGGACGCAGGGTCACGGGGACAAGCCGGGCACAGGCCACGCTGGTCATCCAAGTAGCCTCGATGAAAGCAGAAAGAAAATGGAAGCTAAGATTGTTTGCCTCTTAACTCAGCGTGGGAACCGTCAGACTTCAAAGATTTCCTGGGCATTTACGGCAAGTACAGCAGCAGCAGTTGACTTCGGACGCTGGCCTGACCTGTTCTCAGCTGAAAGCAGGATTCCTGAGGAGACACAGTAAAGCTGTACCTTTCTCGCCTGCACTGAGGCTTGGCAGCGACTCCTGTTAAGAACGGTCGGCTCTTCTGTCACGTGCTGAGAGCAGATGGGAAGCAGGTCTCGGGGGGCACCGCCGCCCGGCGTGAGCAAGTGCGGTGTCTGTCCGAGCACCGGGCAGCCTGGCCCTGGAGCTGGACACTGCGTGGCTGGCCCTGCCTTGCCTCTGTCCTTCGCCCTGTCGCAGCCGCTGTTAGGACCCTTGCTCTCCTGACTGAGACGCTGGCTGTCAGATCGCACAGTAGTTCGCACTGCAGGCGCTGCGCCGTAACAGGTGGGACGTGGCTCAGGGCTGAACACAAACCGCCTCGGACACCGGCACAGGCGGTTCAGACCGTGTCCTCACGGGCACCTTCCCGTCGGTGATGAGACCAAACCCCGTGAGGCCCGTGAGTGTGGCTGGGCGCGCAGCCCTCCCTGGAAGCAATCTGTTCCTTTAACTGACACGTCTCCTTGCTGGGCCCCTCGTTTCATTGAACAACATTAGTGCACTAACCGGGAAGCTGTGCTTCTGAGAAGCTGGAGGCCTCACTGGACGTGACTTAGCGACACGGGCACCGTGGATGTGCCTTAATCTGTCCACAGCAAGCGCCCGCCAGGGCCTGGGGGCTGCGGGGGGGCCCTGCTGCTTTGCCCCTCCCTCCCTCTTCCTCCTTCCCTCCCTCCCTCCTTTTTTAATTCGGAGATGGAGCGGGGCTACAAGGAGAGAGCTGCACAATTTCATTAAAAAATAAACCATCTTCAGGCTGTGTCTTGTGTTCCTATCGGACGCCGGCTGCTTCATGTTCTGTGTGGCCTTTTGTCCCAAGCGGACTTCAGATGCTAAATACACATGGTTTATATTTAGAAATACTGTATCAGTGCCACTTTAGAAATAACAGAAGCATGTTTGGGTTTTAAATAAACTCCGACTCATGGGAAAAACTGTTGGAAGAAATGGAAGTGGTCTGCTTCTCTTTTTCCTTCTAGGGAAATAGAGCTGGCAGTGGGGTTGCCTTGCAGAAAACATTTATTCAAACGTGACGTTTTTCTGGCAAAGGGGGGGTGGCGTACAAAAATTTCCTGATGCAAAATGATGGCTTCACAGATGTCAGTGTCCCTTTGGAACAGACGTAACTGTGAAGGACCACAGTATTACGGGCCCTTCCCCCTGCCTGGAAGGGACACACACAGCTGCTGTCTGTCACTTCTTCTCCACTGTGTACTCATCCAAAGCATGGCCGTAATACAGGTCAGTAAAACACGTAACGTGCTGTGGGTGTGTTCTGGAAATTCGCTGCCCTTCAGAGGAGCATGAAGCAATGACATCAATACACAACTAACGAGGAGCATGTTTCCAGCTCCCTCCAGTTGCCCCAGGTCCCTGCCCCTCAGCCCCCCAGTGGCACTGAGAAAGCCACTCGCCACACAGCCCTGTGGCACTGGCGTCAGTCAGTCTGTTAGGACCCTCCCTCTACGGCCGCTAGAGCGAAGGGACCCTCCTGGCTGGTGAAAGCGCAGAGTCCAGGCAGGAGGCCCCAGGGCCTTTCTCTCCATGGTGGTGTTCCTGTCATGTGGGCTTTTCCCCGTGTAGCAAGACGCCACCAGGAGCTCCAGAATTACACCCTGTGGGACTCAGGGTGCCTCCTTCTAGGGACCTGAAAGGCTCCTGGGCTCAAAATGGGGGACTGCCCCCCCCTGCTGTTCAAATGGCATGGAGCACCTGGAGGGCAGGACCCTCCCTGCGGGATCCCAGCCCGGCCCCTCAGATCACGTCTCTGGGAGGCCCCATAACCACCTGCCCACATGAGCCCGTGTGCTCAGAAGTTTTCTCTGCATCATTTCACCCACCTCTTGTAGGGGCCCTGGCCTCACACCTGCATAAGAGGTGTACCTAGTATCTGTATAAGCTTTTGCTTTTCCAAATACAAAATCACTGCCCAATTCTACCATCAGGAGAGATGAGTAGTTACAGGACTGCTACAGGGATTAGGTTCAACTCTGTGACAGAAAACAAGACACACAGTTCTCACTCACCTAAAAGTGCAGTGAGCAGCAGCACGGATGCCCTGGAGGCTGTGGAAGTATCAAGAAGCAGCTTCTCTCTCTGCCACACTCACTATTCGCTTCCGTTCTCCAAGCCACCCCATAGCCCAAGCTGGCTGCTGGGGATCCAGCCATCATGTCCACCCTCCAGGCCAGCAGCAGGAGGAAAGAGGCACTTTCCTATGTTTTAAAGGAAACTTTCTGGAAATCCCAGTTAATACTTATCTCTCTGACCCAAACTAAGTCACATCCTTAGTTTGTAGAGTCACATTTCCAGGAGCACATTTGGGCACAGTGCCTCCCCAGATGATGCAAAGGGGAAAGAGAACTGATGCTTACAGGCACCGAGCAGTGGCTCCCATGAATGCTGACAGAGTGTGAGCTTCCAACTCACAATTAGATTGAACAACACAGGGCCAGGAGTAGGGTAAGGTGAGGCCTCGGGTGCAAAATTTAAAGGCACCCAAGAAACTCAGAAGGCTAGATCATTTTTCAGTACAATCTTTTTAGAAATCAAAATTAATGAAAAAAATCCACAATGAACAAAATATCAAAATTTTAAATAAAGACAGTTTCAGCAACAACAGTCAGTGCAAACCTGGAGACGGTCTTTAGAAGAAAATCTCATCCTTTTTGCCTCCGCAAGCATATCCACAGCACCGTGGCCAGCTCCATCCCCAGGGCTCTCCCGCAGCAGAGAGGAGACACAGTCGGGGTCAGAAGAAGAAACAAACTAAAGGTCTCCATCTCACGGAGGAAAAGGGGGGAAGGATGAGGTCAGACTGTCTCCTTTCCCCTCTCTAGCCTCCATGGCCCAGGGTTTAATCTCTGCAAACCACCCTCAGTCTTCACGCAGCGTAGGCACTGAGCTGGGAGCGAGTGGAGTGGCCTCAGGGCCTGTGGCAGAGGCCGGAGTCCTGATCCAAGCCACCTGCACCACCAGGGACACCCCTAGGCCACAGACATCAGCCTCCAGGTGCAAGGTCAGCGTCCCTGCCGGCAGGTGAAGGCCATGTTGGCAGAGGGAACCCTGCTGACCAGCCGGTGCCAAGGGCTCCCCCCCTCCCTCCCTCTCTCCTCAAGGACACATGACTTCCTCTTTCCAAACACCTGGAAACCATCTAAAGGAGGAAAGCAGGAATGGGTAAACTGAGGGCTTTTTCTTCCCCTTAAAGAGACTTCAAATCCCCCGAGGGGACTAGGTCAGGGACCGCTGGCCGATGACAGCCCCTCCCACAGGGCAAGATGGCATTTCCCAGCGTCCTGTGCAGTCAGGTCTCTCAGGGGAGTTTTCATTTGCAGCTCTACCCTGGCGGGCTCAGAAAACCCCAGGCACACGCCTCCATCTTCCCAACCCCAGCAGAAAGGGGGTGACCAGAGCCACACTGGAGGACCCCTGAGTGCCTGACACACATCTGCCCTTGACTGTTTTGGGGGGAAAATAAACTTGGTTGTGTTGGAGCTGTGACATCTGGGAGTTTACTTGTTAGAGTAGCTTAGCCTGCCCCGACTTACTGCAATTCACATCAGCAGATCACATCAAGCTGATGCTGGATGGAGCACTTACTTCGTGGTGGATGAATTCACAGGAAACTGCTGTTAATCTTGCAGTCGCCCCACACTCGGACCCTCCCCACCCCAGGTGCCTGTCTGCTCTGGCAGTGGAGCTGAGCAGAGCCAGGTGGGCCACACTGGTGCAGGAGTGGCGCTGGCTGACCCCACCGCCCTCCCAAACCCGCTTCTGCTCTGTCACCAAGGAGCTGCCAGCAGGCAGCAGGAGCCCAGGCTCTGTGCCAGGACGCAGGCGTGACTCAGGCCCTATTTCCCCACCTGCCGTGGGCTGGGCTTGGTGTAAGGCCTGGTCCCAGCACCGAGGTATGGTCTCTAGTGCCCACTGCCCGTGACTCCCATCTGCCACGTGCTGGCTGTGACATGGGACAAGTTGTGCACCTCTCCGAACCTTGCCCTCATCTGTAAAATGGAGGTACCCTCCTGGTAGGGATGTTAGAAGAGATGAGTTAACATGTGTAAAGTACTTGGGCCAGTGCCCGGCACATTACAAACATTACAGAGCCCAGGGCCTCGCTGCCTTTGCACCGACTTAGTCATGAGTATGCGACTCAATTCTAGACGACGACACATTAGGGGAGGGCAGTGGAAGCCAGGGCTTCCTTTTACTTGAAGAGACACACACAGCACACAACCACCTGCTCACACACCTTGTACTGGACGCGGTGAAGCTGAATGTGATGCCTGGGACAGTGGCAGCCATCTTGTAACCATGAGGCCTGATCCTGGATGTCCCGGGGGAGGAGGGTACACAGCAGGACAAAACTGGGCTCTACGACGCAAGAAGGGGGGACAAAGAGCTGCTGGGGAGGCAACCTCCACGTCCCAAGCCCATGCAGCCCTTGGGATCCTGCCAGCCTGATTTTCAATTCCATGATGCCTGTCCCCACCCCTCACCCCAAGAAACGGGGGGGGGGGGGGTGATAAAGTGACCTTGAGCTTGAAGAGGCAACTCCCTTGGGATAAAGGTACCATGAGCAAACAGAGAGGTAGGAGAGCTCCTGGCTTGCAGTTTTATATACAAGACTTCAGTTAGATTATTAGCTAAAATGACCCATCCTCAGGAAGCAGGCCGGGCCGAGGCTGCATAGGATTAAATCTGAGACCCTCGGGCGGCTGGATGGCTCAGTTGGTTGGAGCGCGAGCTCTTAACAAGAGGGTTGCTAGTTCCATTCCTGCATGGGCCAGAGAGCTGTGCCCTCCGCAACTAGACGGAAGGACAGCGACTTGGAGCTGACGGGTCCTGGAAAAAGCACAGTGATCCCCAATATTCCCAAATAAAAACAAAAAAAAAGCCACCTGAGAACCTCAGCTGAGCCGGTACCCCACCTCCTTCTGAGTGTCTAATCCAACAGATCCCAGAGCCCACCCACACCCTAAAAAGTACAATGGCGTTCTATTTTGCTTCTCAGCCACCACCAATTCAATGTATTTTTAGGGCAGCTGAAAAATGTAATTCTGAATCCAGTCTGGAAGCATTTGGGCAACTGACATTTTATGTCAAAGCACAAGCAATGATGACAAGAAATCTGACAGTGGAAGATCAAAAACAGGCTTGTTTTATTTATACACAGAACAACTATTTACAACCTCAGAGGTGGACTATATACACAGCCATACAGGAGGCATTTGCTTCCACGGAGGGCACCGTATAAATTAACTTCATAAATATGAGGGTGAGCCCCACCCGAGGACACAAAACCTTCTCTCCAAGACTCTCCAGGGTGCCTTCCTTCCTCCCTCCACAGCCACAGGACCGTGAGACCCCGGGACCCTGGGGGAACAGCCAGTCACACAGCAGGGTCCTGGGGCGGGCAGGGGAGCACCCCATGTGCAGCAACAAAGATTCACAACGAACGGGGACCTGACCCTTCACCGACAGTTTCATGCAACATTCGTATTTACTCATTTCACTTCTCACTTACTGGAATTAGAAAAATGGCTTTTACATAAAGTGTTGCTTTAATCACTGACAACGTATTATTTTAAACACCATGCTTGACTCAAACCTAGGCTTTCCCACGGGGAGGACGCTGAGGGCACAGGGTGCCCCACGGGGGCCCCCTCACCTGACTTCTAGCCTGTCCTGTCTGGGAGCCCCTGAGAACCCCAGGCGCCACCGATCCAAGCAACAGGGCAGCCCATTCTGAAACCGCGGGCGCGGGTCCCCAGGATCTGCACTGTGACAGCGAGTGGCGTCTGGTACTAGATTCTCGCTCCACGTTCACAGGGCGCAGAGGGTGACGCACAGCTGCCCCGCCTCACCGCCAGGGGGCGGCCGAGCTCACGAGCAGGACACAGGCTCTACCACAAACCCCACCCACCACATCACACGCGGGCACAGGAGTGGGTCGGGGGCAGGGCCTCTGCCTGGGCCCAGCACCCAGGACCTCCACTGGGGGCACCCCACACGAGAGGGGGCCTGGCAGGGAGCCGGCAGGGGGTCTGCAGAGCGAGTGGCAAATGCTGTTCAGCTACGAGCCCCCAAGGGGCCCCCTGCGGTGGCTGCAGGGCGCCTTCGCCCTCCTGCCCAGTCCCCTCCCTCACACGGTCAGCGGCCCCGGCCACAGGCACTAACGCCCAGCCTCCCCTTCGGGGTGTGGCGCCCCGGCAGACCCAGGGGCTGGGGTGCAGGTCACAGAACCCCTTTCCAGGGTGATGGGAGCCCTGTGAGGTGTGACGGACTCTGCAGAGAAGGGGGCAGAGTCCAAGGCAGTGAGGGCTGTGGGGGGCGGCGGGCGAGGGGGCCCCGACACCTCCAGGGACGCGGGGCCAGGCAGCGCGACACAGCCACCCGAAGGTCAAGCTCTCAGGACGGCCCACCCAGGACCGCTCTGCAGGGTGGCAGCTTGTTCTGCCCCAGAAATACTGAACTGGTGCCCACAGGGCCTGTCCCGCCCGGGGAGGCGGCCGCGTCGGTGTGCCCGGCCCCAGGCGGCTCTCCGGTGACAGCACTGCGTCCCCACGCCCGCCCGCAGCTCAGGAGGCGCCTGAGGCATAGGGGGTGCGGGGGGCGCAGGGGGGGGGTCAGCCGGGCACCCTGACGGCCGGGGTCACAGGCTGGAGGACGACCGAGCTTTCTCTTCATGTTGCGTTAAAATGAACAGGACTAGGGACGCTCCCGCGCGGTTTTCAAACCAGGAGAGGCGCGGCCTCCGTGGAAGACCTTGTCCACGAACGGACATCAGCAGTGGGCGGCCAGGGGCTGCTGAGGGGCCACGGAATGGCTGGCGGGCACCGAACTTCCCAGGGTGGGGGGACACAGGCTCCCGAGCCGCAGGCCTCGTCTGCTCGCCCGGGAGACGGTGCCACACGGACAGGAGCCCCGGGACAATCACGTGCGGCCCAGACAGGCCGTTTCTGCTGAGATGCCCGGGGCCCAGGACGGGTCGGCGAGCGCTGGGAGGTGGCGGCACCATTCACCCCCACGCCAGGCTGAAAAGGTGCGTGTCCGAAGGTAGCTGTGTTGGTGTGTTCACGACCGCGGAGGGGCCGGACGGGCCCTGGGAGGCCTCCTGCGGCGAGCAGGGGGAGTAGCACCATGACAAGGGCCGGCGCCGCGGCCCCGCCTCAGTCGCAGGAGCGCAGGACGCAGGCCGAGAGGGCGGCGGCTAGGCCTCGGCGGCAGGGGGGCTGCGGCTCAGCTCCCTGATGCCACACAGGATCCTCTTCATGTGGCCCACCTTGGTCACGCCCAGGTCCTGCAATGACAACACTGCCACTGACGCCAGGGCTACGACAGGCGGCCCACGGCTCGGCACACGGGGCGGAAATGAGGCAACGGACACACAAGATGGAACCGACACACGGAGTGACAGGCACGCAGACGCCCCCACATCATTCCTGTGACCCCATCACTGATGTCGCTCAGGGACAGGGAACAAGACGGAGACCAAACACAGGGCTGGCAGCAGGTGGACCCCACTCCCGGGACGCGGGAGCTCGCGTCACCTGAGCTGGGCAAGGTGCCCCCCCCGCCCCCCATCCCTCCCATGAGGCAGTGACGAGCTGGCCCAGGCAGCACGTGGACCCCGGCGAGTGTGACGTGACTGTGCCGGAGGAGCCGCCAGGTCTCCTGGGCTATAATCGACTCCGTCACCAACAGAGGGGACGCTGTATGCTGGGGTCCCCTTCACCCATCATCACAGAGCCACTCAGTTTGACTTATCAGCGAAAGGCTGTGTCCCCCACAGAGTTTTTAACGGTAACATAGTTCATGGCCACCCAGGCTAAGCAAAGCACGGTCCCGCCAGTAAGTCTGCTCTGGTTCTGCCTGGCTGCGGGGGGTGGGGACGTCACTGCCAGAGGCAGGGTCGGCCGCTCGGTGGCCAATGCCAGCCGTGACCCCCAGTCGTGCACAAGGGCCTCAGAAGCACTGTGATAATCTGACGCTGGGACATGGCCAGGTCAGAGGGAGGGGACCGAGGCCAAGCTGCGGGGACGCCAGGTGTGGGTACCCGGGGGGCGCTGTGGAAGTACCTTGAGGTCCCTCCGCTCCAGGTGCAGGAGCTCGGAGCCCCGGATGTCGTGCCGTGTGAAGGTGTCCTTATACTCACACAGACTGAGGTGCTCCAGCCAGGCAGCAACCTCCTCTGTGCCCCAGAGGTGAGCTGTCGGAGACGGAGAAGCACGAGTGCAGTGAGTGCCCCGCGCCCAGCAGCCGGCAGCCGAGACGCCCCAGCAGCCAGCGCCTCAGCAGCCCGCGCCCAGCAGGCGGCGTCCGAGACGCCCCAGCAGCCGGCACCCCAGCAGCCCGCACCCCAGCAGCCCGCAGCCGAGACGTCCCAGCAGCCGGCACTCCAGCAGCCAGCACCCCAGCACCCCGCACCCCAGCAGCCGGCAGCCGAGACGCCCCAGCAGCCTGCGCCTCAGCAGCCAGCACCCCAGCAGCCGGCACCCCAGCAGCCAGCACCCCGCACCCCAGCAGCCAGCACCCGCGACCCTAGCAGCAGGAGCCTGCCACCCAGCCACAGGTGCTGCCCCAAGTGGTGCAGAAAGCAGCAGGGGAGCCCGCTCTCAAAAGGCAAGACTGCAGCAGGGCTGGTCTGTTCCTGCCAGGTTGGCCATCAGCCTTCCCGACATTTCCCCATGTCCCAGGAAGGACGAGCACCAAACCAAGGGAAATGCGGGTCTGACTGCAGCTGAAGCCAGCTTTCCCTCCACCTTCTAGAAGGTTCATTCACTTCAGGAAACAGCAGGAAGGGAACATGCAGCAATTTCATGTAATCAGAGCCACCATCATTAAAAGAAACCCAATTTCTGGACAAACATGCAAAGAAAAATCATGGGAGCCATCCTGACTGGTAGCCAATGCCACCCCAAACCCAGATGTGGGGCCACCTGGCAGCCGGGAGCGCTGGGACAGCTGTGCTCAGGACTAACCCTTCAGATGCAGTTCACGCGCAATCTACTGACCCAAAGGGAAACTGTCCTTTAGTGCCATTTTCTATTGCTCTCACGGCCCACACTAGCTGGTGGCCCAGGATCCCGGTGTGGGGCTCTGATCACCAAACCAATCAAACAAAAATCAGCGCCCCCCAGAGGAAGCCGCCTGAGGGGGTTCTGTGTCTCCTCCGTCTTGTCACCTCTGCTGTCCTCCCCCCAGCTCGCACCCTCCATCTAGGGCAGGCAGGCGGTTCCGTGGCCTGTCACCCAGTCTGCATGGGAGCAGTTCAGGGTGTGACCAGGGCCAGCACCTGGCAGAGCAAAGCCAGGGCACAGATCAGTAGCTGCAGACAGACGACTCGGCACAGGCCGTGATGCGGGGTCGGGCCCGAGGCCCAGGCCCAGGGAGAAAGCAGACACGGGAAGGGCACACAGCCGGCAAGGGCGGCCGGAAGGGTGGGGGCAGGTACCAGGGGCTGCCAGGCTGCTGTGCACTTCTCTGTTCTTGTTGTTTTTCTCCTTCTTAAATTTGGTCACCAGGCGGAATTTCCCACTGCGGCTGCGTTTGGAAAGATCCAGCATCACATTCTGTGGTGGGAGAGGAGAAACACTGAGAATCAGACCCCAACTCACCAAGGCCCGAGTAACAGCTCTGGAGCTCAGAGGGGCGGGCGGGGGCCGAGGCGAAAATGCTTTGTCCCCGGTTTACTTATTCTTGTATTCTTCCTTGATTTTAGTCTTGTATTTATTGTTCGTTTTTAATGCCTTTGAAAGTGGTTTCACAGTGAGCACCGTGTATTTTCATCTTCTATTTTTTCATTTTAGAACATGCATTTCTCATGTGATTAAAAAGCTGTGTAAGTATTATTTAAATATTAGTATAATTACAGAACTATAGTAAGTAAGTTATTTAGCAATCCTCTAGTGTCCCCTGGCCGGCTTTGACTGTACCACAAATATCTTTCTAAATAAAGCTTCTCCTGCACGTGCACTTTCCTTGGATTTACTCTGAAAGGCAGCATCTGTGAGGGGAGCAGGAGTGACACAGGGACACTGTCCTGAGGTGCCCCTCCAACCCCCCAGAGAACTCCGGGGACGGGCAGAGCCGATACTGCTTCTTCCTGCAACCTTCCTTCCTGACGGGCCTGTGACCCTTCTGCTGTGCACACAAATACACACACCTGTGTCTACCAGTCTGAACGCACCCTTTCCTCGTTTCAGGCACCCCAGCTTCTTCCTGCCCCGGCTGTCTGGATCCTGCCCCAGGGCTCTGCCCCCACACAGACCCGCAGCCTGATGACACACTTTCCGATTGGACAGGGACATCTGATCACACTGAAAACACCTCCACAGGGACTGTCACTGGAACAGCAAGCACCGCAGCTAGAATTCGGCAACCACACGCGTCTTCCCATCGGGAACAGCTGCCATGGGGCTGCTCAGTCCCGTGAGCTCCTCAGAGTTGCCTTCGTGCACTTCCTACCGCAGGCAAGTCATGTGTTTTATGTTTCCACTATGAAAGGGACATCTCACAGCGACGTTTTCTCACCAATCATGAGTACTCAAGAAACTTGTTTTCACAAACTTCTTATACTTGGCAAAATGACCCATGACGGATTCGCACAGCTTGATCCATTAAAGCCCGTTAGCTCCCGGTGACATCACAGCCACAGGTTCTTCTGTCCCCAAGGGCTGGCGCCCACCCCACCCCCAGTGCTTCCTGCAGGAGGGGGTGACTGAGGTGAGAGGCAGCCGTTCTCTACCACAATCTAAAGAGCACCCTACTCCCGACTATAATTTTTTTTCTAATGCATACATGAGCATTCAATTTATTTCTAACTTTTAATGTGGGTCTCTTCATCCACTCGTAAGATGGAGCTGAGTACCAACATGCTCTTCGTCTCCCCCGCCTTTTAAAATAAACAAATTTCAGATTTCAAATTACACCACCCATATACACTTCGTCAACTGTGAGACAAGAACACTTTGTAAAACTGTTATCACACTGACACCAGCACCAAAATCCATTTATGTCCAATGAGCTCATTTATATCAAATCTCCCCAACAGCTTCAACCATTTATCCTTGAGGTTGGTTTGTCTAAATCAGACCCTAACAAGGTCCACAAGTGACACACAGCCCTGAGCTCTGTGGCCCCCTTTCCTTCACCTACAGAGAAACCAGCTGTCTGTCCTGTAGGCTCTAACTGATGGCTCCCTGCGGTGTGGCTGGCCCCGCTCCTCCCTCCCTGTGTGGCGCTGCGTGGGCAGCTGGGGACACGGACAGGCCAGTGCGTGAGGATGTCACCGGGCTGGCCCACTCCATCCCCACCAGGTTACAAACCCGCCAGGGGATTCCCCAGGGGATGCAGAATGAATAGCCTTTCAATCCTGCACTTTCCTTTCAATCCTGCACTTTCCAGCTGGAATTCTTTTAAAAAGAATTTCTTTCATCAGCTATGATTTGTATGGATCTACTGATAATATTGAATTTTGGAATCAATGTGCTAGTTTTAAAAAATGAACTGTGGAAAGTTCCGGAGATTTGTTTCACAGCGATGTGAATACACCTAACATAACTTGAACTGTACACTTAAAAATGACAAAGATGGTAAATCTTACAATTTTTACCACAATTAAAAAAATATGAACTGGGATAATGTCCAATTTTTTCTAGCTTTGATACCGTTTCTTACATATGGAAATTACCTATTCCTCGACATTTTTCCTTTGAAGGTAATATTTAAATTATTTTTTCAAGTTGTTCTGTGGCTATACTTTTAAAACGTCTTCAGATTTCAATTTGTATAATTTCAATTTTTCCGGAAAAATCAAGTTTCATCAACATTTTAAACTTCACTAGCATTTCTGTGATTGCAGCTTGATTTACTTTTCTCATCTGTTGTTACATCCCCTTCATAACTTCATTTTGTTCATTTTCCCTGAATATATTTGCCAGAGGGTGGTTTAATTATTTGCTTTCAAAGAACCAGCTCATACATTCATCACTTTTTTTTGCTTTCAAATAAATGACTTCCCTATTTCTATGCGAGTAGGAACGCAGCACCATCCCCTCCAGATCCCTCTTGTCCTTTGAACCTCACCCCATCTCTTCCCTTGGGTGGGTGGGAGCTGACAGCGGCCAGCAGAGGGGGCCCAGGAGGGAGCACGGCCCCCCCTTGCCTCCCAGGACCTGGCTGCGACTTCCCGCCCCAGCCATGCGTGCACTGTCCTCGCTGCCTGCAGAGGGTTTTTGGTTTTGAAATTAAATGTGCTCTTAGGCGCCACCTGTACTATGTCCCACCTACTCCTGCAAGAAAGAACACCTGCACCGTCCCACCAGCCCACATCTGAGAACCCCAGAAACCAGGGCTGCTCTAGACATGGCTCAGGGGACCCCATTAAGTCAGACAGCCGGGGGCACTTGTGCAGGTTTGTGTGTGTTCACGGCATTTGGTGATACTGGTTTTGGAAACATTTTTAGGTTTAAAGCACTGGAACCACGATCCCTGTGACATGGGCTCTGAGTGCTAAGACCGGACAGTCCCAAACAAGCCAGCTGGTTGGTCACCCTGCAACCAGGTCCCAGGGCGCGAGCCTCCCATGGCAGCAGCTGCTACAGGACCGGCCCTCCATCCGTCTTCAGAGGCACTCGGTGTGGAGGGGGAAGCAACCCGCTGTGGGCAGGGCAGGGGGACACGGGGGCCGCAGCTGAGCACGGGCGGTTTCTACCTTCCGTGAGTAGCTGAGGTTTACTGTGCCCCAGGACTGTGCTACCCAAACGACCCCTGGGAAAGAACCAGCTTTAAAATGTCCAGTCCATAGTCGGCTGGACTAGAATGAAGTGTGACGAGGTAAATTACTAGAGAAATGTAACCGGAAAGGACAAACTGCCAATTGCTTAAAAGTTTCTACATTCTTCCTCTCAATTCCTATGATGAGAATAAAGCGTTTCGTACTATCAGCAGCCCTGGTTTAGAACACGATCAGATTCTGAAAACATCCTATGGGCAACAGAAAACATATTCCCTCTTTACAGAGTACAGAATTCTCTATACAGAAACATGATACATTTGTGTATGTATGTTTTTATATATAAATATTCTATATGTAAATATATTGGATATTTTATTCTATATGTAAATATATTGGATATTTTCTATATGTAAATATTTCTTTTGTTCAGATGCTGTGATACGGTTTTATTTGATTTATCATGGACTGACAGTGATGGCTCACACAACAGTTTGGTTTCTGTCACTTTCTCTCATTTCAAGAAGTTTTCGCTTTATATACTTTATGCATATAAATTCAAATTCAAATTTTGGGGGTAATCACTAAAAGACTAGCCAGAGAGTATATATTCCCCAACTAGTGGAGGGGACAAACAGAATTGTGTGGGAGGAAGGAAAGACTCATCAATCAAAAAGGAGAAATTAAAAGAAACAAAAAGGGCAAATAGAAAGCACAAAGTAAGATTAAAAAATATATATACATATATATATATTAGTATTCACTGATAATATGAATAAATGCACACAGACTGAACTCTCCAATTAAAACAGAGTACTAGACTGGATAAAAATCCAACAATATGCTGTTTATGAGAGACACTCCAAATAAAGTTTGAAAGTAAAAGCATGAAAAATAGACCAAACAAGTTGACTTGAAAATAAAAAGAATGACTGAAAGTCTTTACATAATAATAAAACCTATATGCACTCAATGACATAGCCTCAAAATACCTAAAGCAAAGATACACAAAAATCACAAATCGAGACATCTATATCCACGGCCAGACAGCTCAATAGTAATTGACAGATAGCTCAAGACAAAAAATAAATTTTATTACAAAATTATTATATTTTACCAATATAAAGTGATCCCCCTATATTTATTACCTTAGGTATGCAATTCTGTTTTTATGTTAATATTGTTAATTTGGGATTTTTTTTTATTGTGTTTTCTTGAAATTATTTATTTTTAATCTTTCTGTATCCTAAGTTTTTACTGGGAGTACGGGAGAGAAAACAAGGCGCTTTTCTTTTTTTTTTTTTTTAATACAATCTGAGAATAATTTGCTTTAAAGAGGGGAATCTATAATATCATTTTCTGTTACCTTATTTTCATGTTAGCTACTTAGTATTTTTATGTTAGCTACTTAATAGTCCCTTATTTTCTTTTACAATATAGACTATATTTTTTGTTTTTTGTAGTGACTTGGAAAGACACAAATCTTTTCAGTTCTATTGGAAACTACCTTTAAGTTTTTAAAAATCATCACTAACTCTACATTTCCCTAATTATCAAAGTCAAGAACTTTTTTTGACTTTCTTCCACCTTTGGAGGAGGAATTTAACGTGCTTTCATTCCTCTGTCTGTGTCCTCACCCAGACTCCCCAGCTCACTGTCCACTTCTCAGGCTTTGATAATTCAATCTGGAATCACAAGGCCATGTTATTATTACATCTGTTCAATGTTTTATATATTATTTTAGTAATTTTCTTCTACATGAAAGTTTTACTATATTTATAATTAACTATTTAAGCAATTGTGATGAGCTTGGCCTGTCTTTTTATACCGAAATGTCCTCCTTCTTAAGTTGTTGAGTCTTGTTGCCTGGCTGGAAGGACAGGGTTTGGATGTGTCAACAAATGCCTGTGTATTCAGAGGACACTGGATGCTGGTGGGCCCGCCTCTGTCTGCTCACCCTACTGCTGCCAACAGGTTGTAACAAACCAAGCTGGCAGCAGGAGTGCCCACTGTTTCTAGTCTAGCGGTTACCTTGTGAGATGTGTTACCCTAAGGGGAACTTCTCTCCTGATCACTCTGCTCTATCCTGAGAGGGAGGCCATCCAGGGTTTGCCTTTGTCCAGACACTGCCCACGAAAACCAGCCATTCAACAAGCACCTCCCCTGTGCCCTGCTGCCTGCTGTCCAGTGCAGGAAGGAGGTGACTGCATCTCAGGACGCACACAGCGGGGGTCCTGTCTGTCCCAGCTACAGGACCTGTGGCAGGCTGGGGTCTCTAAACACGTGTAAAAGGAAAGGGGGCTGTGCTGTGAGTCACACACACCCACTCTGTCAGAAGAGGCTGTATGTCTGACAGATGTGTCTGCACATGGGGGCAAACAGAGGGGCTGAGCCCAGCTTCTTTCTACCTATTTCCTGGTCAGCCCACAGCTCTGCTTCCATGAGCGACATGTGCCTGTCGTCAGGTCATTCTCAATACCAGCTCCCACTCCTCCCCACACCCTGAGGCGTCTAAACAGACAAGTCTTCAGAAGCCATATCAGGGGCTGCAAGACCGATGTCCCTCCCGCAAAGCTGCGGGGAGTGCACTGAATACAGGCCCTGAAGGGAGAGCCTGGGGCGTCCAGGCAGAAGTGACCACATACCTCTTCGTCGCTGGGCTCCATGGGCTGGCACAGCCACGGCGTGTCCGCCAGCTTCCTGAGCTGCTGGTCCATCTCGGCGAGGGCGGCCCCGAGCCGCTCCTTCTGAGGGGTGTCGAGCTGCTGCTCAGTGGGCAGGGGAGACACACGCCACGTATCAGCATGAGGGCCCGGGTGACAGCCACACCCTGTGCAGGCAGGAGGCCAGCCGCTGGCTGCGCTCCTCATGGAGTTTTCACAAAACCCTCCATGGAAACTGAGTCACAGAGCACTGGCTCAGGGGCCCATGGCTCCTGCCCTTCTAAGGAGCATCAGGCGACAGAATTAAACTCTTTCATAAATAAAGCAGCAAAGCGAGCTTATCTGAAAATCCCGTTTTCGGGGGCTGACACTTCCCCGGCTTCCGTTTGCCTGGGGACCCTCTGTCAGAAAAGGGGAATGGGACCAGCCACCTGCACCGAGGGCAGAAGTGCTGAGGTGGCCAAGGAAATAGCCGTGCTACGCCAGGACAGCACGGCATTTTGGAAGGAAGGGCAGAGGGTATAAAACTGGGCTTCTGGGCAGCTCCCAGCCATGTGACTTTTACCATGCGACAGCACCTCCTTGCCACCCCATCTAGTGCCTTTCCCTAGTGCCGCCTCTGCAATCCAGTCCCCCCCACCCAGCGTGCGGCCCGTGCTGCCTCCTCAGCCACAATCACAGGGCTGAGTGAGAATGGGCCGCAAGCACTGCTGCCGAGAACAAGCCACAGGCAGCTGGGCCCCACCTGTGGGTGTCTAAGGGTGACTCGTCTACAATGACAAAGGAGTCCCGCACAGGAGTCTGACACTAGAGGTGACGTGGCTGAGGTGCGGCAGGAGGGGCTGTGCTCCAACCACCGGTCAGATCACACGAGATCTAGATACTTAAGGCCGGGAAGTCTGGCCTGAGCGCCCACGGGCACACCCCACGCAGCTCACCAGGGCCATCCTCCCGGCCAGCAGCAGCTCCGTCTCGCTGCGCAGAGCCTTCATGTCATTGACCATTTCCTGGACAAAGCCGCAGTTCAGCCCCTGAGAGGAAGCAGAACAGATGCCCTGTAGGAGGTCCGAGGGCTGCAGGAGCCCCGAGAAGCGAGACCGCAAAGGCGAGGCACCTCCGTGGCTCTGGGCCTGCTGTACACGCGGTCCATGGACTTGGAGCTGGCATTGACGGCATGGGCGAGCTCCTGCTCCACGTCTCGGTGGCACTCGGCGATCTCCCGGATGCTGGAGAGAATGGGTACACGGCACTCAGGACAGATGCAACCTCACCTCGCTGAAAAGCCCACGTTCTACCCGGAGAACCAATGTGGACCACGGCTCGGCCACGATGACCAGCTCAGAATGACCCTGTCAATCATTTCCTGACCAATGGCAAACAGAGGAGGTCTTACGTGGAAAAGCTGACATCAACATCCAAGTTTTTCTAGAAACTTGATGGGGGAAGAAAATGCCCCAAATGAGACTGACACCTTATAAAACAGCAAACTGGCAAGGAGCACGGTTTGCAGTCCTGCACGTGGCCCCTGACGCTTCCTAGAAGGGGACTCTGCCCACCCCGCTCTGCAAGGGAGATGACAGAACCCTCCTCTGATGGGGACAATCCTGGTTAAACGAACGGCTCAGGCGCAGGACACGGCCCCAGGCAGCAGCCCCTCGGCCGAGGGACCCACACACATTCAAGGCTTAGGTTGGACACGAGACCACCGGGGCCAGAGGGCAAGCACAAGGCAGGGAGCCAGCTGGGGGGAGCGGGGTGCGGAACCCCTGTCCTGAGTGTGGGGAAAACAGGGACTGCTGACATGGCAAGGACCCCCTCCCAGCAGGCCGCTGGGGCAGCCACAGGCCAGGAGGTCCCGAGCAGGAGTACAGGAGGCAGCTAAAGCCTGCGCCCGGCAAGGAATTAGACTAATACTTGAGGAGCAAAGCCATCAGGCCCGGTCACTGATCTGATAATGCAGAGCTGGTGGGAGGCCCGGGGGCAGAGGTGGTGCCAGCTGCCTGACATGGAGAACGCAGGGCACAGGACATGCTCGCGGGGAAGGACAGAGCCACAATGGGCACCCAGAAGCAGAAATGCCTGAGGGACCCAGGACGGCTACGGCCTGCTGGCTGAGGGGCTGCTGCCTGGGGACAGCACGTGAGGGCTGCAGAGCCCAGGACCTGCAGGACAGCACTGCTTCCGCCGAGGGCAGAGGATGGGACAGCCAGAGAGAAGCCCACACGGACGGCCAGGGCGCACGGCCAGCGTGTGACCTCAGGTGGGACGCTGAGGCAGGAAGTGAAGTACAGTGAGACAGAACCAGACCGTAGCTGTAGTCACTGGATGTGGCAACGAGGGGGCACAGGTCACCAGGCTGAAGCCCACTTGCTGGAGGGCGGCAGAGCGGTGGCAGACACACCAGGCAGGAGGGGAGGACAGTGGGCAGAGCGCTGACCACCGTGCTGGGAGGGCCACAGTGGCTCCAGGAGCCGCTCAGAGGCCGAGTAAAAGGAGGAAAGGCCTTTGGCTCGTCTTTTTTTTTTTTTAACTGTAAGAGCCGAGTGCAAATGTGCCTCCTGGGGTAGAATGGAAGTGGGAAGTGGACTAACTGTTCTCAGGAGTCCAGGGCAGGTTTTCAGATCTGGGAGACAGCTCTGAAAACACCTGTGGGTTTAAGCTTCCATCTATGTAAACCCCGAGCAATCTCTGAGAGACAGTAAGTGGAAACAAACCAAAGCCACGGGCAAACAGCAAGCCAGCGGGAGGCTGACCGTGGGGGAGGGCGAGAGCCCACCTGTGGATGAGGGCCCCCGCCGCCCGCCCAAACTGGTCCATCTGGGTGGCTTCCTCCTCGGACAGGATCTCCGGGTGCAGACAGAAAGACGGCGGGCGGGGCAGCTCGCACTTCTGCTTGTCTTCCCAGGACTTCAGGGTGTTCTCAAATGCCTAGGGCATGGGAACCAGCGTTACAAACCTACCGCTCTCGAGAGGCCATGCGCATCTAACGTGGACAGTGACGAGTGGGACAGCAGCAGGCTGACAGCGGGAAGGGAGAGACGAGTCTTTCTTACACTGGGCAGGAGGAACGGGCCCAGGAGTTACCGCCACGCTGGCTTACTCCTTGTGTCTAAAGTACAAACTCCTAGAACAAAACATTAGAGCTGCGAGGTCTCAGAAGGGGCCCGGGGCCCGCAGGCAGCCCTTACCCGGTCTCTGGTGAGCATCTGTGCCCGGTTCTTGTGGACGATCCGAATGCAGCCTGGGGGCTGGACCCAGGCCTCTCCGTCCACCTGCACAGGCACGCCCTCGTCCCCCAGGATGGCGATCTTCACCGTCCGACACTGAACAAACATCGCAGCTGTTACGCATGCCCCGGGCTGACCAAGGAGCCTGACAGCCGTCTCAGCCCTGCAGCCTTCCTGTCTTATGCACCCCGCACACGGCTGACCTGGGGCGACCACACCACAGCCGGCCCCGCCCTCAGGGTCCCCTCACCCAGCACTGCATCTGTAACCACAGTGAGGACTCAAACACGAGAGCCGGGCCGGGGGTGGGACCTCCCGACTCCCGAAAGCCCTGGGTCCCTGCATACATGCAACACACCCAGAACAGAGCAAATGGCCAGCAAGTGGTTAACAATGGACTGCTTGTCTTTTTAACACAAAATGCTGCCAGAGTTAAAACTGTCACTTCAGGCAGCCTATTGTGTGGACAGACTGGGGCAGGAAGGGCTGGACAACACAGCCTGGGTGGGGCTCAGGTCAGCTGCTGTCCCCCAGGTCTGTGCGTAAGAGCACCGCCCTCCCCAAACCGTCACCAGAAGTAAGTAATGGGGGGCCTGGCCCGGCCTCCGCCCCCCCAGCAGGGCCTCAGAGCAGCTGCGGGGCTACACCTTCTCCACCCACCACACACACTCAGCCTCCGCTCCTGAGCTCAGGCTGTTGCTTCTAAAAGCTGCGGGCACAGGGCCGGGGCTGAGTCCAGACCAGGCCTGCGTCATCTCAGCAGGACAGGGCAGGACACAGGGCACCCACAGGGCAAGTCAGGGCAGGTGGGGGAGGGTGGCCCCAGTTTATAAAGAGTAGGTTTTAATTTCAAGTAAGCAGGTGAGAAGGGGTCTCTGGCCTAGGAGGCAGGGCCGGGTGGTCCTGGGAGAGCGTCAGTCTCCTGGGCTCTATCAGGACACACTTATCAGGGAGGGCGAAGTCTCTGGGCCAGGCCCAGCATCTCCGATCGTCTCCCAGGTCCCTCCCACCCCCAGGACTGTGGCCAGTACCTGAGCAATCCGGTGGTGCTGCAGCTTAATGACCCGAGAGACGGCCATCTGCATACTGCCAAACACAGCGACCACCTCCAAGATCTTATCATCGAAGGAAGGAGCTGCGAACGTCTGAAACGGCAGGGTCAGAGCTGAGCCCGCGTCGAGCTGAGGGGGGCGCCACCGGCCCCGGACACGCCCCCACGCGCAGGTGGGCTGCCGCACCGGTAAAGCCAGGCAGGCCCACGACGAGTGGTGATGTGTCCTAACTAAAGAACCCCTTCCTAATATCCTGGAACCAGCTACTCGGGATCAAATTCCGGCTCTGCCACTTAGCCCTGTGACCTTGGCCAAGTTCCTGAAGGTTTCCTCATCTGTCAAGTGGGATAATACTGGTGTGCTTCTCGAGGGGTGGTTATGAGGGCGGAGTTACTATCTGCACAGACTGAAAACAGCGACCAGCGCACAGTAAGTGTACTGTGTTAACTATGTTGGTTAATTCTTATGTACAAAGGAAGCCATGCTCCTGGTTAAAACCCTCAGTGCCTCCCAGCTCTCGGGCACAAACCCACAAGCTCTTCCCGGGCTTCCCCGACCCTGAGGGAGCCCTGACTCCTCTGCACCCCGCCCACCTGCTGTGCACTGCCCTGGGCAGCCACTAAGCCTCTCATCCGCTGCACCCTCTGCCTGGAACAGCCCCCACCCACCCACCTGACCTGGCCAACCCCAAGTCATCCTCAGGTTGCAACACAGATGTCCCCTCCTCCGAGAAGCCTTCCCAGATTGCCCCAAGGCAGGATGGGTCCGGCTTCTGTGGTACATCTGTGCCTCTGACAACATCTGTTCTGCCTGGCCCCCCTTCTCGTGAGCAGGGGACCCCATCTGTCTTGTTCACTGTACCCCCACTGCCAGCAGGAAGGCGTCCATCCCTCTGCATAACTGACAGAGCACCCCCAGCACTGCGCTGACGCTCTGTCAGGGCCCGAAGGGGCCGACGCTCCTTGAAGGGGCTGCCTCTCTGGTTACCGCCACCCCTCCCCAAGCTGGGGCCCACGTCACCCAGCACCCATACGTACATCATCTTCCTTGGTGCCCCCCCAGAAGTTGGTCCCTCCGGCATAGCTGGGAATGTTGAGGACTGCAATTCCCTGGAGGCTGGGGAGTGGGATGGGCCGCCCGTCACACTGAGCAGTGGAAACGCAGGACAAGGAAAGAAAAGAGACACGCAGGGCATCAACCGGTCCTTCTCCACTAGTGACCCGCCCCCAGGGCTGAGGAGGCCACGGCCGGCAGCTGGGCTCCCACCGAGGGACCAAAAGGCCGGTGTCCACAAGGAGTAATGCCCCCAGGAGACCAGACGGGCCCCTGACCGCCTGCTGCCGCTCACCTCCAGCAGGACCTTTTGCTCCAGGTTTTTGTAGGTTCTGTGCAGCAACTCTTTGGTCCCGAGAACCCCGTACCACATCATGTTTTTGGTGCGACTCCTGGAGATGAAAAGCAAAGAGCTGACGAGGGCTCTGGCTTTCTTCCTACAGTTAAGTCCAGTCACTGCTGCAGAATGTGGGGATGGCACCTGATCCCATGGGTCAGACTCAGCAGTTCCTTACAGCGGTGACACCTCGGGGAAGGGCATGCACTGGTGTGGTACCCACGTAAGATACGCAGAAACAGATGCATTTACTGACAGGACATTCTGCTAGAAAAAAGTATCCCCCAAGAAAGTAATCACACCCCGAAAGGTAAGAAAGGTAAGGCACAACACAACCTCACCAAAATCTTATAAATGATGGGGTTTTTCTGACTAAAATTATGCTTACCGTAAAAAATATGGAAAGCACAGAAAAGCACAAAGGAGAAAGTAATCTCCAGAATCCCCGCATCTGCATGGTTCTGTTTCCTTAGTCTTTCCCAGGTATGCGATTTAGCGGAGAGACAACCAGCCTGAGCCCTCTGCCTGACCCACTGCGCTTCCCCGTGTCCCAAACATGACTGATCTCTGGGGACAGGTCCCTACGTCGCTTATCGAATGAATCTTTGACCAGATGTGGCTCATTCCCACTCTGAGCTCTGTAAATTACACGGCAGTGGGTCCTCTGCCCATGTTTCTAGTCAGTTCTTTGGGACAGATTTGTAAAATGAATTCTTCTAGGGAGACCTTTTGAAAGCTCTCGATGAAACTCAGGGAAGGTTCTAGCAGGGTCCAAAGGTTCTAAAAATGTGTCACTCACAGCCCTCACCTATTTCACTCGCTAAATTCTATGAATGTTAATGCCCTTTTCAGTTATTTCTGGCCCAACAGGGCACTGTGAATGACGGGCTCCCAGCAGCGGCTGCGTGCCAGGATGCGCGTGGCACTCTCCACACACGGCCCACAGCTCCAAAGCTTCTGGAGTCCTGAGTGTGATTTGATTTCCCCACGAATGTCCACCTACATACAATGCGGACAACTCCTCAGGTACGAGTGTGACTCCCTTCCATCCAGCCCCCTGGAGGCTTCCTTCCGAGTGACGGTGGCAGCACACGGGGGCACACGGGCCTCCTGACTCTCGCGTCAGTGGCTCTTTCCTGCACAACTGCATACCAGCTTCCCCTCCCTATTCTACACTGTCAGAGCTGAACAGTCTCCTCCTCCAGGAGATAATGGGGGGTGGGAGGCGGGAGGCATTAACTCCACACTTCTCGAATTTCCAGAGGAGAGGGAATTCCTACTCCAGCCCAGGGAGAAAGCTCCCCATTTCTTCCATTCTATCCCCAGGCCAGGAAGACCAGAGATGGTAAGTTAGGGGGAGAAACTAAACATCCCCAGTGAAAGCCCTCAGGACCTCTCACGTGGCCGTCTTCCTGCATAAGGTGCATTCTCGTGGGGCAACCCACCCACGGGCAACAGCTGGTGTGATGAACACACAGACATCCTCCCAACGACACGGGGGACTCCGCGCACTGTTACCTGCCCTGTTCCAGCCTTCCCACAGACTTACGGCTTGGAGACTTGGCCTGTTCCCATCAACTACTCACACATGTTCTGGTATTGATTTGCCCCGAGCTGGCCCACCCTGGGAACCCTCCTCCAGGCTGGCCTCCTGGACTTTCCCACACCTGTGAAAGCACCTCCACTTTCTGACACATGGCGTTGGGGCTCGCCTTTGCCTCCTGCCTAAGGACTCTGCCCATTCCTTTACCCTCTGGCTGTGGACAGTACCTCCCCTGCTCCAGAAGGAGAAAGGACGACGTGAAGGACAGGTCTGCAGGGCATCACCCACCTGCACTTCTCCGGGTGCTCATCACGCTTGTTGTTGAAGTCCAGGGATATCTTTGCATCCAGGCCGATGCCGAAATAGTTGTTCATGACACACTTCTCTGTGTAGCACTCGCTGCAAAGGGGATTTCGGGCCAATTACAGCAACCTGCTTATTAGCTGTTTCACTTCACAGCCTCCCACCCTCCAAGCATTTCTTTCTGAGGGCAAAGCTAATAGCTGTTTTTTGTTTGTTTGTGGTAACAGCGTTATTGAGAGTTAACTCACATACCATACAACTTACCCATTCAAAATGCACAATACCATGATTTTAAATGCATTCACAGACTCACGTAACCATCACTCCAATCCATTTCAGAACACTTCATCTCCCCAAAAGGAGCTTTAGCCGTCGGCCCCACCACCCCCCACCCCACCCCACTCCCACCCCACCCCCGCAAACACTGATCTGCTTCCTGTCTCTATGGATCTGCCTCTCCTGGACATTTCACGTAAGTGGGACCACACAACACGGGGCCCTTCGCATCGCGCTCCCTTCACTGAGCACACTTTTCAGGGCCCATCCGGGTTCAGTGCGCATCTCTTTAAAGGCCAAATATCAGTCCATTGTAGGAGGGACCCCATCTTGCTTAGCCATTTATCAGCGATGGGCATCTGCGCTGTTCACTCAGCGCCAGGCTTTGTGAACATTCGCACACACGCTCTAGTGTGAACGTGTGTTTCATTTCTCTCGGGCCTGTCTCAGGAGGGGAACTGCTGCGCCACGTGCAAACTCAAGGTTCTGAGGACCTGCCAGACGGTTTCCCAAAGCAGCCGCTCCATCTCACATTCCCATCAGCAACATCCCACCTGATGACTCTATGGCACACCTGAGACGCACACCAGCCTGAACTCTGGATCTCAGAATATCCCTCAGACACCCCTAGGCCCAGTCAAAGCAGTTTTCAAACGTGACACATCCATCCCCGCCCCTGTGGCAACATGCTTCCCTTTCCCGTGTCCTCTGCTGATAAGACTATTTTATTCCAGCTTCACCCCCGGCCCTTACCCTCCTGCCACGGGGCCAAACCCTCCCATTATCATGGCCCCCGGGGTCACAGCTGGGGGTGCTCTGTGGACACTGGTTCCTCTCCAGGACAGATGCGTGATGGCAGCAGTCCCTGACCCTTGACCCAGAGGACGCAGCACGGAGAGAATATGTACTCCTTGACGTTTGTCGTGGAAGTTCCCCAGAAAGTCAATGGGGGCGGGTGGGCTCGGGGTGACAGCTTGGACCAGAACTCTGTGCACTTTAGGTCAACAGGCTTTTGCAGCCTGACCTGAAAAGCAATCACCACACACACGTTCTTATGACGCATCTAATCCAAGGGCCTAAGTGCTTGGTGAGAGCAAAGCTCTGAGACAAACAGTTCTCAGTTGAAGACCACGTGCTCCCCAGTACTTACAGGTCCTGGGGGGGAGAGGGCATAGGGACAGCGGGGGCGGGGAGGAGGCTGGGTTACAGGAGACCATCCAGGCAAAGGCCAAATGACAAAAGTGCTGGGGTGTCAGGTGACACCACGGCACACCACCCCTAGTCGAGGGAGGAGAGCAGCTTCTGTCCCCTCCCGTCTGAAGAGGAGAGGAGGAAAAGAGACCAACAGCCATAGCTGTAGACGTGGAACCTCGGTGATCTCAGGTGAAGGACTGAGTGCAGGGAGCCCGGGGGGCACTGCTCACAGAAGGACTACAGCTGTAGCACTTTTAAGAAACCCCCTCAGCAAAGTCAAAACCAGAACCAGACAGCCCCGGGAGGAGCAGACAGGCAGGCAGCAGTATCGGGTCCGGGACGGGACGCCAGATAACGGCCAGGCCAGCACCTGGCAGCAGGTGTCTGAAGCGAGGCCACCCTCTGGCAAACGGGCATGGTGGCCACCCTGCACACCTTCTGTTCTGCTTTCCCGAAACCCCCCGTTTCTGTAAACCGTACATTTCTCACTGTTACTCTGACCCACCACACCAGACACATGGTTGGCAACTTTTAACCAATTGCCACCAGCCTCCAGCTGCCCAGCCCTTGCTGTCAGCCAGCAGAAAGGGAGGCCTAGAAGAATGGGTTTTCAAAACACCATCTTTCTCCACAATGGCCTGCATACACACGAGACTCCACCAACACTGCTGTACAAAGTCCTCTCTGCCTCAGGACCCGGCACAGACAGCATCGGAACGTCCCACCCCACAAGTCTCAGAACGGGAGGTACATCAGAAGACTGACGTGTGCGGGCTGCAGGGACCTCCCCGCCCTCCACAGGGAGCTCCCGCACTCCAGCCGAGGTCTCATGATTCCTGGGCTTTCCTTACAGGCTGGAAGAGGATCACCTAGGCAACGTTCCCGAGTTTCTCTAATTCCAGATCAGATTTCTACGCTCCTTTGTTCTACGCCCACTTGGTTCACCCCATACTCACAGGTTTTCTGGTTCCGAGTTAAAGGGATCGGCATTAATTAACAAGCGACTGATGACTGAACCTCCAGGCAAGGAGCCAGACATCCCAGCCCGAACATCTGTGGGGAGATAACAGACGACACAGCAATGGTCAGCAGCTACTGAATTGAGGGACGCTCGTGTCCTCCAGGCTGGCACTTTCCTCAGGACATGATAATTAAACTTTTCTAAAATAACGTATAAACATGTCCGAATTTTGACAATTAACAGTCTGCCCAGAAATCACCAACATCAACCCATATTCATGGAACAAAAATAAGCATACTGAGTGGCAGAAATCACACCTATGACAAATCAATACCTAATGGTAAAAGGGCTTATAAAGATAGTTTTCATTAAATGTACGAAACTCCACCAAAAGATTCATACAACTTATCTTCAGATCCAGCCGTACAACTTTAGAAGGCTGAACTCATGAGAAATAAACATCAGGGAACAGTCAGGTGACCAGAAACTTCAAGCTGCGTGCACCAAGTTACACTTTTTACATTAAGGTAGAGATGGAGCCCTGCTTTTGAGCATTCTGCCAATCTAGCCTTCCAGTAACATCTCCGGCAGTGATTAACCAAATATCTCTCATTAGCCTCACTTCCCAAGGGCTTCTGGGATTTTCTTTCTGTTCAGTTGAGATTCATTAGAAACTGCCAAATCACTCACAGGAATAGAGGGTGTGGCTAGGAGGCTTCAGGAACCTCCCTGAAGCTGAAGGGAGTATTATTGGCAATTTCAACCCCTTGTACCATTTCTTCCTTTGAGGACACAAAGTACTGTCACAATTCCCCCTGAGGGAAGAAGCAACAGGAGTGGCCTCACTCTCTCCTGGGCAAAATGAGAGCAAGGAAAGAAAGCGGGCTGGGCCCACCTCCCCCGGCAGCTGGCTGTGCTCCTGCAATCACGCTGGAAAAAGCAGGATGATGCCGCGGTCCGTCAGCACCTGCCTGGCCCTCCCTTTTCACTCAGGTAACTCCTAGTCGTCCTTCAGCACCCAGCTCAGGTATCGCCTGTCACACGACACCTTCACGGGCCCCCCGGTGGTGATTTGGGTGCTGTTTGCCCTTTGTAATAAATAAGGGCACTTGTCACACCGTGCTCTAACTGTGAAAGTCCGTCCTCTTCCCCACGGACTTCTAAGCTCTTAAAGGACAGGGACCGAGTCTCGTTCTTCCCACAGACCAAGCGCTGGGCCTCGTGCCAGGCCCCGGACCTCGCAGGTCGCAGGGCAGGGCCTCTGACAGCCTCCTGCAGGCTGGCTTGGCCTGGCCACTAGGCCGGCGCTGTCACCCTGCCCCCCGGGAGTGGGGACACTCACTCGGGAACAGGATCTTCGTGTTGAGTGCCGGCAGGCCGTCCCGGTTTCCTGACTGGGGAGGAAGAGAGGCAGAGCTGCCCAGGGACAAACTTCCTTTGCTTATCAGCTTCTCACATGGGGATTTGGACACTATAAAAACAGGACAGAAGGCTGTAAGAGACAGTCCAAAATAGAACAGGACTAAACTCCCGGGAACAACCATTAGAGACGTGCCAGGTGGACGGGCGAGGGACGTGAGGAATGGTTACAAGCCACTGGTCAACCCTAAGTAGAGTGGGCAAGATAGAGAACAGGGGACAGAGAGGCAAGTGGGTTTGGATGCCCTGTAGAGGGTGACAAAGGCCACGGAGGGTGAGGCTGGGGCAGGGCACAGAGGGCTGTGGGGCCCATGCCAAGGAGTTCTGAGCAGCAGTGAGCAGGGAGTACATCCTCAGAGACACCTGCTAGGGGCCTGTCCAGGCTATAGGAAGGGCCTGCAAGCAGCCAGTGGACAGGGACGATTCTCCACTCAGGAGCCCAAGCTGGGGGCTGTTCCAGGAGGGTAAGGGTCCCTGGGCAGGTGGCCCACGGAACTGGGTGATTCCCTCGCCAAAATGCCAGCAAGGCCAGCTCTGGCTGGAGTGAATTTCGCACGCACACAGCGTCAGGCTGGCTGCAGCCAGGAGGACCTACAGGCCCTGAGCCCGGCTGGGTCTGGGGTGCGCAGGGAGGTTCTGGGGAAAGCAGACTCCTTAGCAGCAAGGCTCTTCCCCCACCTGCCACCAGACAGACCGCACACATCCTGACTTGATACCGCCAAGGGGCCAAAGCAGGGGGCAGGCACCCTGAAAACCCCCTCGGCAAGCTTCCCAAGTATCCCACAGGCGCGATGGCAGCACGGAGGGTCATCCCGCCGGCCGGCACCTCTGCGGAGGCTCCTGCACTTGGCAATCCCGCAGCTGTCGCCATGGCACACCCTGTCGTCCGACTTCAGGTCTTTTTTCTCCTCTGACTCAGAGAGACCTAGGACAATCCTCTCCTGCTCTTGGGTCTGGGCATTCTGCTCATCGACAGCTGTGCAGGGAAAGAAGGTTTGCCGCTCAGCAGTGGCTATGGACCCGCAGACAGTGCCAGGCTGACGGGACGCCTGCTGAACAGACGCCCCTCTTCTTCTCCCAGGTTGACGTATCTTCAAATGTCCTCTTGGCTAAAGGCTTAGACCCGAAGCCCCCACCTTGTCCCCACTGTTCCCCTGGTCCCAGCACAGCGCAAGTGCACCAGGCACCTGGGTATTCGTGCCAGTGGGAGGGGGACAAGGACCAAGAGGCCGGAAGATGTGGAGAGAAGGTGAGTGAAGGAGCGAGAGCCCAGAGCAGCCCGGGGGACAGGACAGGGCCCCATCTGAGCACAGCAGTGTGTGTGTGTGTGTGTGTGTGTGTGTGTGCGCGCGGGGGGGAGGGGGGGGTTATGACCTGACTATTGTCACTGAAGCAAGATGCAGGCCAACTGCCCAGCGTGGAAAAGGTGAGGGCTGGGAATGACTGAAGCAAGTGGAGTGGTGTGAAATGGTGTCTGAGGGAAATGAGAGACAAGACAGACCAAGGACGAGAACAAACTTGCTCAGAGAGATCTGGGGGTCCCAGTGAGGTTGGAGGCCATGGAGCTCACAGGTCAGTGTGGTTTGTTCAGTGTTTTCAAAGCTTAGCAAACCGAGTCTAGAAAAAGGGAGTGACCGATGAAGTGGGACTTTCATCCTATGCGGTCTACCTGCCTGCCCCAGGCCCATCGTGGACACAGCACAGGCAGCCTGGACGCCAGGCCAGTGACCTGACCCCGCGGCGCTCACGGTCCACCCAGCTCTGTGACCACCTCCCCGGCTCCCCAGCCTCCAACCCCTCAGTGCAGCTGTAGCCTGGCCAGCCTCTCTCTCTGCCCATGGACTTCATAGCCTCACCTCAGTCCCTGGCCGGGCCCACCGCTCTCCTGGGCACAGGGCCCCCTCACCGGGTGGCCTCAGGACACCTCAGCTCTAACCACCAAGCTCTCTTCAGAACTCACTCCCTTGGAGGCAGCCCCGCCTCTGACTCAACAAAGCCCCATGACACAATCCACTGCTGCCACCTGCTCCTGAGGGGCTGTTACCGACATTCAGCAGTGACCACAGGATAGGACCCTTGCAGGGAGTGGGTCCCCTCTCCAGGGATCCCTCTCTCCAGCATGCTCCCTGCGTGAGCCCATGTGTGGCACCTTTTCACCAGCTGGGGGCGCCCTCTCCACTCCACCTTCCACCTTCTAGAATCCCGGGGTGCCCCCACCCCAGTCAGCAGCATCTTTACATCAGACACAAGTAGGTGAACAGGGAGAAATGTCCGCAGCACGTTCTGAGGGAGGAGGTGCTACCACATGGCAGGCAGTCTAGAGGGAAAGTGGATGGGCTGGCAGTGACCTCGGGCTGTCAGGCTTTGGTCTACACCTGGACCCTTTCTATCGCCAAGATTGGGGGAAGTGGGTGTGCCCAGTGCTGGCCTGAAGAAGGCTACTCATTCTTAAGAGACCAGCTACCTTTTTCTGTGTGTTCTATGATCTGACGAATGGCCTTCTTCAGGCTATTGGCTCTTAGCATGAGTTGTTCCCGAGGCCGGAATATCTGTGGCCGGGCTGGGCACGCTGACCCCACTGGGCGTTCCACAGTGGCGCCACAGCCGCTGCCTGCCCCTTCTCCATCTTCTGTCTCCTCGGCGATGGTGGGCGGTGGGGTGGGCAGAGAGGATGAGGCCTGGGACTCGTCGTCCAAGGTCTTGAGGAGAGAATCCAGCTTCTCTTTCAGGACGGAGCACTGGATGGTAAACAAAGGGCAGGGAATGCAGTGCCTCTCCGCCCTGACCCCCTCCGCCTAGGCGCCCGGGGACAAACCTTCTTGGCCATGACCTCCGACTCCTCGGAGCTCTCAGTCGTCCTCTCGTAGGCCTTCCCCACTCGAGCCACGAAGTCCTTCACCGTCTCGCAGAGCACTCTGGGAGGAAACGCAGAAAGCTACTTCTAGAGAGACAGTTCTGGCTGAGAACCCGGCGCCCTGTGTGCTGGACCCCTGGCTCCCCGGGGGCCACAGGCACTCACTTTGCTGATGAGATCACCACTGAGTGCTGGTCAGAGGTCAGGATTTTAGAAAGATGAGCTGCGACCGAGTCTTCATAGAAGAGAATTTGCTGTACCTACAATTACCCCAAACAGGGCGGGGTGACTGCCGGTTCATGCCTGTGGGATCCGCACCCACTGCCTCGCTGGCCCAGCCTCAGCTCGCGTCCCTAATCTGAGACCCGCCAGTGCTACCTGAAAGGTTCCGAAGGCTTCAGCAAGATGTGGACAGATGGATCGCAACAAAAAAAACATGTCAATCAAAACTTACAAACCACTCGTGCTTCTTTAGCCCAAGATTCACCACCACCAGCCTGTGCTAAGAACTATAATCTTTTATCTGCTTCCACAGACAGGGCTCCTTCATTTAGGTCCCATTCATAGCAGACAACACATTTTGCTGCCTGACTGGGACTTGGCCAGTCCCTGCCTTCTCTCTCTCACCTCTGCCTGCTGAAAAGGGAGCGCTACCCCCGTGTGACGGACCTCTGTTTAGGCCCTAGCCCAGGGCTCAGCAGACTTTACTATCAGCTAGACAGTCAGTAAATATCTGAGGCGTCGCACACACATTCTTCCTCTCTTAAAAGGTACCGACCAGCCATGTGAGAGCAGGCCTGGGCCGTCGCGTGCCCTGGCCCCTGGCCTCGACCCTCGGGACAAGCAGGCAGCCCTGGCAGAGCTCTCGCTCTCCTGCTCAGCCAGCAGCCAGCTCGCCCAGCGGGACAAGCACAGCTATGTATCCAGCACTGTGCTGCTGCAGGACAGAAGAAAAAGAAGCAAAGCCCAGGCCTCACGGGACTGTTAATCACAAAAATAATCACAGGACGAGAAGCAGAGCTAAACGCTGAGCTCGCACAGGCCACCTGCAAAGGCCAGTCACGTGGACCGGGGGCGTGGGGCAGCAGAGGGCACAGAGGGCCAATAGTGTGCTCCGGGGAGGGGTAGTCCTTAGGAGACCACCATCACAAAGCACCCCAAATCTCGGTGAGAACCTGGGAAGCCCCCAAAGCCAGGGGGTGGGGGTCAGAGGCCACACGGCTCCAGCTCAACTTTGGGCTGACACTGCACTTCTGTGAACCTATGTAGGGCGGGGCGTGTTAACAGGGGGGACACCGGAAGTACCTCGGAACCATCGCTGAAGTCCTCGGTGACGACGGTGGAAGAGGACGCCTGCCGGGGGAGTTTGGTCTCATAGGCCATGACGCTCCACCTGCACATGAAGGCAGCTGTCAGCCTGGATCCAGGGACCAGGGCCTGGGGACTTGCTCTTACGACAGCTCTAACTAGCTGTAAAGCCTTCTATCTGGACTGCTTATCCCATAACTTGGCTCCCCACTCAGCTGAGAACAAATGTCACACCAGGAGGGTAGTGCAGCTGCACCGAAGGAAGCGAAATGAAGCCCCCAACAGAGAGCTGCAATCCGCAGCCAGCAGCCAGCTCCCCCAGGGCGTGTGTGCAATGCACAGGCACCAGAGGCAGCCATCCCCCTTAAGTGGACAAGGAACGGTAGGGGCAGCTAGAGTGCGCTGGAAATCACACCTGCTGATCGCAACCACAGGGTCCCGTGAGAGAACAGAAGATTCCCAACACCACCAACACCACAGGCTGTGGGGAGTGGGGGTTCAGACACGAGCTCAGAACTCAGGTAAGATGCCAAAGGCAATGCAGACAGAGAGTATGGATCCAATACATAAGATTGTTCTGGGAACACAACACGGGGAAAGGGGTTTGCTAACTATGGCTAAAGAGCGCTCTGCTGACAGGTATCAGAGGAGGGCTGAGTGGCCAAGGGGACAGAGTCCCCTTCTGCAACAGCCCCAGTGAGTCGGGCTTGGTCAGACCACTCTAGGGCACGGTTCCTAACCTGTTCTGTTGGTTGTCATCTTTTTCATAATCTTGATCAAAAGTGAAAGACTACTAGAAGAAAAGAATTCCTGCTCAGGTCAAATGTTTACCACTACCTGCAGGGAGCCTATGGTTTCCAGAGACCCTGGGTAAGAACCCCTGGTTGAGGTGACCTGTCGGTCGCATGAGAACACGTCCCCACTCACCTGTCCAGCATCTTGGTGCTGGCCCTTTCCAGCTTCTCCAAGATCTGTGGGAGCTGCGTGTCGTCATCACAGGCCGAGCCCCAGCCCAGCACACGAGCCAGGTCATTCCCGGTACCGAGCGGCAACACTCCCAGCTGACACTGGCAGAACACAGCGGGGAAGACAAGGCCTGAACCCCTCATTCCTACCGACCACAGTGGCTCACCTCAGTGTGAGAAACCTGGTGTAAGCCGGGGTGGCGATTACATTCCAGGCAGAGGCAGAGGCACAAGGTAGGACAGATGGCCCATCGAACCCCACAAAAGACTCCTACCTCTCCCACAGTCCCTCGTCCCACCTGTTGCCACGTTCTGACAATCCCCTAGGATCTCTCTGATCTACAGTGCCCAAATCCCTTCCTTGCCATTTTCACAGCCAGCGCCACAGTCCTGTCCCCGACTGTTGAGCCCCTGAACCCCTGCAGAACCATTCTGACTCCCCACCACCATCTCTCCACCCACTCCTTCACCTTACTCACTAATACCAAGTTCATCTTCCATAAACACCACTAGTGTCATCACTCTTCTAAAAACATCCTCAGTGGCTTCTAAGTCCCATCAAAACAGGTACCAGCACATGCACAGGCTCAAGGCCACCGAACTCAAGCATGCCCAGTGCTCGGCCAACATCCCGCCACCTGCCACTCCCCGGAGACCCATGCATTGCTCAGGCCTCGCCCCCACGCCCCCAGAATTCCCACCCCAGAGCCCCCATGAACCCCACAGCCAGGTCAGTGCTGAGGAAGCTCCCTACATACTGGCTGCCCGAGAACTCTCCACCTCCCCCTCCGACGTGCAGTGCGGGCCGGTCCTCGGTCCTCCCTAAACACTGCACAGCCCAGGTCACCTGCCCGGGCAACAAGCAGGCCATGAGCTGGAATGGAAGGTTAAGACAAGGAAGCCCGAGCCCCAGGCGGAGAGGCCCCGGCTGCATCCCTGGGGCCTGAAAGAAAAGGTGTGGCCAGTGGAGTAAAGGTACGGGAACGCCCGGCTGGGGGGTGACCCTCCTGCCAAGCAGGGTAGTGAGTCCGAGGCAGAGAAGGAAGAAGGAGCCAAATTGGGGGGCTCTGGTAATCTGCAGTATGAAGTCTGGACTTGATCCTAAAGCCAAGGGGCCACTAAGGAAAGCTGGGGGGGGGGGGGGGGGAGTGAGCATGAGCCGACCCCGTAGTGGGAGAATGCCCCCAGGGAGGAGTGGACAGACAGAGGCCCAGGGTCAACAGCATACGGGGTGGCAGGACTGAGCCCCAGCAACTAACTACAAGTGAGGAGGGAGAGTGAGGGAAGGAGAATCAAGAACAGCTGTCATGTCTCTGGCTCGGACGTCTGGTGGATGACATTTTCAGACTCTAAGGAAAGGAACGTGGGGCCCGTGGGGCTGAGCAGTGGGCTCAGTGCTGGAAAGGCCGGGCTTGAGGTGGGGAAGGGCAGCCGGGAGGGTGGGAAACACCGACCGAGCGGCAGGGTCCTGGGGAGGCTGGGGGAGGGGTGAGCAGGGGTTCAAGTGCCACAGAGAAGCCGAAGGAGATAAGTGCTCACTGAACTCAGCGGAGTGGATGAAATCTGCCTTCCTGGCGGCTGATAATGAACTTGCAGTGATCCTGGGAGCCAAAACTTAGCCCTGGACCTAAGTGTGGTGCTCTGACTTCACCACGAGGGGGCAGCACTCTCTTTCCTGAGCAAATGGCCTCCCCTGAGCGGAGCAGTTCACCCTCCACCTTCCGCCTCACGCAGGAGCCAGGCGCTAATACTGACAACAAACAGTCCACCCCACCTACAAGGACCACCAGCACTGAGAGTGGGAAGAGAATGCGGAGTCTCTGAAAAATACGCTCCAGGCAGGGCAAAAATCTGAAGAAAAAATATGATGGAAGCAAATGACAAACGCAGAAAAATATGACCAACAAGGAGTTTATATCTCTAATATGACAATAATCCTTAGAAATCAATCTTTTCCAAAAGGTAAATACTCCAAAAGAAATCTAGACAGGAAACATAAACAGGTGGTTCATTTAAAAATTCGTGGTTAACTGAGGTGGTTGACTTCACCAGTATTAAATAAAAAACAAAACATACTTTTTCGTCTTAGTCGGACAAAAAAGAAAAAGACGCGCAATGGACAGTGTGTGGGAAAGGACAGTTTTTCCGCAGCACCAGGACATTAAATGGGTACAGCCTGAGGCAGAGCGGGCGGCAGTACAGATCACACGCTAGTGTGGGCGCTCTTTGAAAGAGAGAGAGCAGGCGGGGCGGGTGCACACATGGTTCTCAGCAGAGCTGTCTTCATGAGGCCATCTGAGCGCCCATCAGTGGGGAGGAAGCGAGGCCACGCGGCAGGCACCGCCCAGCGGGGACGCATCCCGCAGACCTGACTTACTGGCGAGGAGCGAGCGCCCGACCCCGCAACACACTGATTCGTCATCGAGTGCAGGAACCGAACAGCACGGCAACGCGAGCCCGCTTGACTCAACACTGCGTTATCCTACATACACACTGACAGACAGGTCTGAGCGACAGCTGCCCATGTTAGCAGTGGGTAATTACGGGGGGAGAAGGAGAGGAAGCAGGAAGTGGAAAATCAATGAACACCTCTTTTCTTACAATCAGAAAGATCTGTGTTTAATTCAATACAGAAAAAAACTAAGGCCAAGGGACTCCAACCCTGACTTGAAGTTCAAGTCTACTTCTGTCCTCTCCTCGCAAACAAGAGGCATCAGGCCGCAGATGACATCACTACCCCATAAGGAGCCGGTGAGGGTGCGGCAAGGGGGTGGCCCCACTCAGACCTGCTCCCAACCTGGGACTTCCGGGGAATGGATGCTCTTTGCGAAGCTCTCTTTACTTTTCACTGTGACGTTCCCATCCCTGCACCACAGCCCCAGCCAGTGCCCCAGCCCTGGCCCCATGATGCTATCGAGCTATACCTGCTCTTCCCCCAGACCTTCGCTGGTCCCCTGGGGAACAATGCTCCCGGGGGCAAGGGGTGTCACCGGGAGAGCCAGGCCTCTCTGACGGTGGCCTCACTCTCCCCGGGGTTGTGTCCGTCCATGTTCAGGTACCTGTTTGTGAAGATTGAGGCTGTCGATTTCAGAGAGGACCCAGCCAACACTGCCATCCCCACCGCAGACCAGAATCCGGAATGTGTCAAACTTCTGGAATAAGCGTAAGCTGCAGAGAAAAGGGGACATCAGTGAAATGACGCACATTCTGAAGGACAAATGGCGGCCATTTCATCCTGGGCCGAGGGGCCCCGTCTGCGCTGAGCCAGCGCTCCGCCTATGAATGAGCCTCTCAGAGGCAGAGCCCAGCCCGCCGGGACCCCAGGCACCTGAGGGCAGCAGCTAGGCCTCTGCGTCCACCCCACTCCCTGGCCCTCAGCAGCCAGCACCCACACGTCACTCAGGCCCAGGCCGCGGGGTTCTGCCCACACTGTACCTGTCCCTCTGGGCCATTCCATCTTCCCAGGTGACATGACCCACCCTTTCACCCCTCGTAACTCCATCTCCCTCCTGTTCTCCTCGTGGTCACCGTGCCCCTCGCATGCACTGCCCCCTCAGGACACCCCACTGCCTTCTGCTCGCTCCTCACCCTCTTCCCAAGTGGCCTCCTCCACATTTCAGCTTCAGGGACCACACGGACGCCGATGACCCTGAATGAGCCAGATGACTCAGAACGACCTCAGGCTTCCTGAAGACACACCTGCACTTGTCTACCAAACACGCCAGTGGGGTGTCCCATGCGCACCTGCCTGTCCAAGGTTTCCCTCCTTGGAGGACTGCAGAGCCTCATCATCCCAGTCGCCAGCCACTCCCCACTGTCCCGAGTGCAGGCCACCACTGCTTCTCTCGTAATGGCTACAAGAGACTCCGCCATACCTCACGTCTCCTGCGGGGCACCTTCAATTCCTGCGATCAGTGTGATTTTCCCAAACAAGCCTCATCGAGTATCTAAGCAGTTACCGCCTTTCCAGGAAAGGTTCAAACCTCTCAGCCAGCACCTAGGGCCCTCCCTGACCAGCAGCTGCCTGCCCGTCTCCCCAGCCACCCCACTGTGTTCTCTCCTCTTTGCACACACAGCACCCTCTGCCTAGAAGGTTCCCCACCCCCCTCCCTGACAAGACAACACTAACTCTCCTCAGATGCTGGTTCAGGAGAGAATCTGAGAGGACAGCTCCCCCACCCCCCACCCCCGTTTGATTTACAAGTCCCTTCCCCAGGTCCCCACAGAATCTATGCATCTCCTTGTCAACGTGACAGATCACCCCATCTTGTGACCTTGACTATCCGTTCGTGTGCCACACTCCTGGCAGGAGGCAGGGACCCCACCTTACTGGGCCTTGCATCTAGCAGAGTCTGAGCCTCTAGCAGAGGAAGCCCTCAGAAGACAAACAGGAACGCGTGACATGGCCCGGAACTCAGGACAAACAGAGGTGAGGTTCTGCAGTGGCAAGGTTATGACACAAACGGCCACACGTCCCTCTGAGAACACTGACCTCTCTCAGGCCTCCTACTCTCTGGAGCAGGTGATACATCGAGGACAGGAACCGAGGAAATGAAGAATTTTAATAGTAAGGTTGCAGCTGCCGTCCAGAAATGGGAATTCCCTAACCCGCTTGCACTGCGCCTGTTAGTCTTCCGCGCACGGCCTGCGACCCTCCTTAGCTTCCCTGTCCAACACCCTCGGTGCCACACTGAGTGAACCTGTTTGGTACACTGTGACAAGAGCTGTATTGTGTGAGCCCTCCATTGGCCCCTTTTGTTAACTAAAATGATTTCTTTATGAACCCAGCGGAGAGTGTGCTTGCATGTCATTCAGTTACTGAGTCTATCTATGGGGCGCCGCCTCTGAGGAAACAGACTAGAAAGCCACCATTTGTCACGTTTTCCAGCAGCGCCTTGCTGTCAGCGGGAGAACCAACACACAAGGCCCCCGGGGGTGTCGTCTCCACCCGGCACCCAGGCTCCTGTGAAAGCAACCCCTGCTCCAAAAACACCCTCCTCGGAGCCTCCCAGGAAAACACGCAGCGAGAACAGGATCTGCAAGCACTTCCCACCACACGTGTCTGGGGTGACCTCCCGAACGAGCCAGGAGGCTCTTACAGCCCCGACTTTAAACTGCTGCTTGCAAATGGGGAAGGAGCTAGTGCAAATGACAAAACTGACAGAAGCAAACGTTTTCCACAAACCGGTAAAATGTACAAACCTAGAAAGGACACACATCAGCTCTCCAACTAGCGGATAAAGGTGTAACTACTGTGCCTCCCACACCAGCCCTCGCACATCTGCACGTCACTGCGCCCGGCCGGTGAGCGATCTCTTGTGGCCTCCAACGTGAAAAATCTCTGTTCTGGCCTCACTGGAGGAAGCAGCCACCCGAAAAAACGAGGCAGGTCTTTAACTACTGACATCAGAACACGTCCACAGCACGCCGCACAGCGACAGGGAACACATGACTACATGTGACTTAAAAATGTGTGCACACGTTTGCAAGCTGGACGGACAAGCACCTCTATTAAGAGTGGGCACCTCCGTGGGTGGAATTTGGCGAGGGGATGATTCAAGAAAGACAACTTTTATTTCCTGTTTTAAAATGTCCATATCTTTGATCCTTTTTTAATAAACATGCATTATCTTCAAAGTTTTTTTAAACTCCAAGCAAGACATATTCCACAAGCTTCCTACCCGAGGTGCGGTCCTCCGTTCATGAGGTCAAAGACCTGGGCAGGGTTCAGCAGCTGTTTGAATCTTCTGAGGAACTTCACGCCCTGGTTATCCCCGCTTTTTGAATTGACAAAGACCAACAAGGGGCTTGTGCACGACGGAGGGCATGTGGCCTTCCAGAAGCCTGGAGGGAGGATGGGAAAGGACGAAAGAAAACGTGAAAGCCATGAGGCATGAGGGGCACTCTTCATCGTGCAGGAAGTGGGCACGTCTGAGGGCCCTGCAGCTCCCAGGTGCATGCCCAGGAACCACAAGAGATTTGTGAGCACATTTCCACAGCACCGCCCCGCAAGAGGAAAGGAGTCCCCGCCCAATGTGACTTCACATTTACAAAGATGCTGAATTTCAGAAAGGCCGCACCCAGCATGCTCTGGCTTTCCCTCTTGTTCTAAACCTGGAAGAACTGACTTCCTGAGACACATGCGTGTGCCCCAGTCTGCCGCCTTCCCGCCAACACCTGGTAACACACATCATCAAATGCCACCCGAACAGGTGAGGCAGGCATGGAACTGTGCGCTGATCAGTCTGCTGAGTCTCAGACAGCTGACTAGACCCACCCCCTCTCAGGAAGGAACCAGCCTCGAGTCCTCAGCGTACCCAGTGGCCATCGGGACACCCTTCACCACCTCTGTACAAACTCCTCTCCCCGACGAGGGGGCCTGACCTCCTCCTGACCACGTCACAATCACCAGCACAGCCTGTTCTAGCGTGGGGGAGGAGAAAGCGCGGCAAGGGAAGCACGAGGAAAGGGACAGGCCAGGAGCGCGGGACCCACCATCGGAATCGATGCTGTTGAGCGCCGTGGGCGGGATGACGGACACCTTACACAGGCCCAGCGGGCACTTGGTCAGCAAGGACTCCTTACATGCCGTGTGCACCTGAAACAAGCACCCACGGGCATGGGGGTCACGGCCCCTTCACACACACCGGGACGCCGGGAGGAGTGGGCTGCGCTTCTATTCCCACCAGGGCATTTCCCAGACCCCCCAAGGGCCGCACTCACCGTGACCTTGCACCAGAGGCAGCGCCAGTCCTGCAGGCGCAGCACACTGCCGCAGGTCTTGTCACACACTGTGCACTTGGCGCTCACGGGCAGGTTCCCCTCCAGCCACTGGTGAGGCATGGCAATCTGCAGACCAAGCAGACATGCACTCGGGACGGCCCCGCCCCACACGGCCCAGGAGCCCTCGGGCAGAGGTGCTCCCGAATGAACTCAGCCAGGACACTGTTCTCCACACAGGCAGAGGGAGGCGGGGTCTGCAAGGGGCTGCCCCATGCACGGCTCCTGCCCCAGGTGCAGAATGACACAGGGCAGAACTCGGGAGGACAGAGGCCACCCAGATCCCCCCAATACAGGGTGGGAGCAACTCAAACCCACGAGAAGAGATCTGAGCACAGGCCAGTGGGGGCGGCAGAGGGTCCGCGGCCTGGGCACCGGGTGCCAGCAGGAGAAGAGGACGGCCATGCAGGGTCGGCAGCCCCCTGAGCCTACCCCGTCCTCGTCCTCGATGATGTCCTTCCCGATGGAGGCCAGCGTGGTCCACTTGCAGTTATTGGTCGCGCGCACAGCACACCGCTTGTGGGCCTTGAACTTGCACACTGTGAGAGAATGAGACATGAACCCTCGAGCCACTGCCGTGCTTGGAGACACTCTGGAGGAACTGCCCGGTGTCTTCTGGGGAAGTTGCAATGAACACACAGCACTCCCCATTATAAGCTAACTACTGGGGCATGCGCAGGCACTGGGCACGGTGACACTACATGCCCACTACGGCCAGGAGTCAGCAGAATTTCTGGAAAGGGCCAGAGAGCAACCAGCTCCGGCTTTGTGGGCCATGCCCGGTCTCCGTCCCAACAGCTCAACCCACCCCTGAAGCACAAGGACCGCCATGGGCCATGCTTCACGTACAAATACTGAAGTTTAAATGTCACATGATTTTATGTGCCACAAAATAGTCGTCTTCTCTTTGATTTTTTCCAACCATTTAAAAACGTAAAACCATTCTAAACTTCACAGGCCGTGTAAAAGCAGGCAGCAGATGGGATCTGGTCCGGGGGCCACCGCTGGCCTTTCTCTGCTCCTGCCCACACACTAAGCCTGCCCTCTACATCCGGAAGACAAATGTTATTCCATAACCCAATTTACCCGGGGCGGGGGCTGACTACACGGGGCCAAAAGACAGTTCCAGCCCCTTTTCCCTCTGTGTCCTCTAGTCTCCTCTCTGTGTCTCCTCATCACCACTTCCCCTCTTTCCCTTTGCTCCATTACTATAAAAAGCTAACTTATCAAAGACTCCTCCATGGGTACAATAAACAAACATGGAGCCACAGGAATCACTTCACTCCTGAGTGACTTGTGGTGGCCGTGTTTGGATTTCTAAGGTCAGGCTGCCTCGCAGCAGAATGACACATCGTTCGTACCTTCACAGGACAGTCCGTGGGACGTGACCCCAGACAGGGCCTCACGACACACGTTGCAGTAGGTCGGCCTCGCATGGGAACAGGCGTACCAGTTGTGCGTCCCTGAGAAGTGGTCCATGCTGTACTGGGTCGGCTGGAAGAAGGAATAAGACGGCCCAGATGAGGCAAACCTCTGCCGTTCTTAACGTGGTAACTTGAACAGGTCACAGGGACATGTCCAGGAGAGGAGAGCAGGAGGTTCATGAAGGACAAAGGATGGGGTCACAGTCTGATGGGTGGCCTTACTTTACAAGCTACGTGCTGAGAAAGTGAGTTCCAGAACGTACAGTCTACACACGGGAGCGACTCGGACGGCAGAAACTTAAGGAGAGGGCAACGAGAGGGGCTGCTTTTCTTTTTTACCTCAAAATGCTCCCTGTTCTGGACAGTCTTTAGAGCTGCAATCCAGTCTTCCATTTCTTTTCTGTTATCAGCACATAAGATGAGTTTCCTACACGGAGTGATGACCTAGAGGAAGGAACAACGAACACACTCAACACACCCATGAACGAAGGACAAATGCTAACAACTAGAAAAACATGCTGAAAACCTACTTTCACTACGTATGTTTTAATGAAAAATGACTGTTTAATTCAGTCATTCAACTGAGCAGAACATAAAAATGGTTCCCATGAGTCACGAAAAATCAAGAGCAATCTCAAACCAAAAATATAATCAAATTTAGTTTATACATTCACCAAAAATCAACTTACATGGACTTTTATGAACTACTTACTACCCAGACGCAGTAAGAAGCTACACGTATAGGACATTTTTTAAAAAGGAAAAGAAAACAGCTGTTGCTGCTCCGGAGAGCTCACAAATTGACACCCAGCACTCAAATCGTGCGGGGAAAGTCTGGCCCGGGTTACTCTAGGAATGCGAGGAGCGTTTCACATGGACCATCCAGAACTGCTCTTGTATAAAACCGTCTGCTACGCTGCACCCGGCACCTGAGCAAATTACCTGGAAATGAGCTTGTGAGCCTGGTAATAACCTGCAAATAAAAATGATACCCACCACATACAAATAGTTTTTGTAAATCAATAGGAAAAAAGCTTTCCTTTAGAAAAAAGCCTATACATTTACATTTCACAGGAGAAATACAAAATGGTGAATACAGGAATAAAAAGATGTACCGACTCTGGTCTTCAGGGAACGTAAATGAAAATAGCAAATTATTTTTCACCTAACAGACTGGCAAAGCTGTAAGAGATGATAATCCAGAGCTGACAAAAGCACAGAAGTAACAAGTTCTCCTCAAGCAAAGATAGGGGGTTAAACAGGGTATAAACTTTTCAGAGAAAAACCTGATCAAGTCTGGCAACAATTTGTGACAGTTACAGCCTTTTACTTTTGTTTTGTGATGATGTAAAACATCTCCATAGTTCCCAAGCCAAATCCACGAAATAAGGTACAGTCAAGTCCTGCTTTGTATCTGTCCCCTCCAGCCTGGTTCCCCATCCCTCAAAGGCAGCTCTAAAAGAATAAATTAAAAGTATGGTTCATCGTTCACACGCAAACGCATGTCTCTATGCATAGTCTGCCTTTTCAAACAGCAGCCATCGTAGACACGTTCTCCACCTGTACTTTTTCCCCTAGTCGTCCGTCCTGCCATCACTTCTCAGCAGCACAGAGCGTTTCCTCATTCTTTCTTACAGCCCCGCAGAGACCCCCAGTGTGGAAGCACCAGAGACTACTCAGCCAGGTCCCCACCCATGGATTCAATGTCACTGAAAAGCCTTTCATATGTCACATAGTGCTGCATGCACCGCCTTTACAGGGGACCAGTGCTTCTGGGGGACAGATTCCTAGAAGTAGATAGAACGGCTCCAACAGAGTAAACACATGTATCACTTTACTAGCTATTGCCAAGTTCCGCTCCACAGGGGCTGTGCCGTTTCTGCATTCCCCACGGCAGGGTTAGGAAAATGTCTGCCTCCCAGGGAGGGATTCACAATAAAATGCTATTTAACGTCTGGATTTCGGCCTACCGTATAGCTTTAATTTATTTTAGCAAGACCCAATTCAATGATTAGATGATCGTGTTTCTGGCTCAGAAACTGTTTTATAGATTATCTCTTCTGTGATTTTCCACCAACTACCTACAAAGCTTAATCACAGACGGGGATAATTACAGCGGGGTCACAAAGGCACGGTACTGTTCATTCTTTCACGTAACCAAGGTAACTGGGATAATGACACGTAGGGGCCAGGCTGGGTGCAGCAAGAGGCAAAGCTCGCAGAGGGTGAGGGGAGCCTGAAAGACAGAAAACAGGAGTCTGAACAGGCTGAGTGCCCTCCTGAGGTGGGAGGTGGGAGCCACTCTCTCGGATGCAGCCCCTATCCGGGCACTGACACACCCGTCTGCCCAGCAGATGCTTGCTGAGAACTGCGCTAGACCTGGGGTTCAAATCCATGACAAGCAGGGTCCTACTCACCTAGAACTTACACTGGGGAGAGACAGGCAAACAAGAAAACAATTTCAGACACTGACACGCTCCGTGAAGACAAAGGGGTCGTGTGGATGGGCTGGTGGGTGTTTGGAGGGTAATGGAGGGAGGCCATGGAAGAGCTGGCAACTGCCAATGGCCTGGGGTTGGTGCGTCAAGAATTCGCATCAGTAACTATCTACAGGGTCTCAACAAACACTATTATTCACTGCAGGGTGAGTCTTAATATTTGAACTTTTATCAGCATAATAATACAGTTACAGAAAGACAATGCACTTTATTTTGCGTACCTTGGGGATTACATTAGGAATTATGCAACATGATGTTTACAGAAGAGAACAATGAGGGTTTTCACGTCCTGGTCTATTTTAGGCCTTGTTTCTACTACTCCCATGACAACCTGCACAAGGCGAGGCCCACATGACTCCAGCACTCAGCTACGCCGTCCGAGCAGGTAGCGCTTTGGGTCCTCCGTCTTCCACGTGCTGAAGGAAAGGGTCTACTGGGACAGCTTTGGGGGCACTGGCCAGCACGTTACAGACAAAAGTGGTCTGTTTAAAGATGGTGAGTCAATGAAAGAAATGATCATCGATGGCATTTCCTCAATCTGTGCATTACTTACAAGGAGTAAACACTGAGCAACAGATAAATGTCCAAGAACCTGGTTTTCAGCCTGTTTTAGAAGCTCTTCTTTGTGACGTCTGACGCTTCCGACACACGCGGCTCTGAACCCCACCTGGCCACTGACTGGCTGGGAAACGTGGGTAGACTGTCTCCATTTCCCTCTGGCAAAGGGGATGACAGCAGCTACCTGACAGCCTTGTGATGGGATTGAATGGGACCAAACGTGGAGAGGACCAAGCACGGGGCCCACAGGGTTCAGGACACACCCTGGTCTGCAGCCCTGACAAGCTGTGTGACGTGGAGCAGCTGCCATCCCTCCCTGGGCCTCCATCTGCTCATCTGACGTCACGGCCCAGCAGGTTGTGAGGTTCAGGGCAGGGACCGCGCACGGTGCTGAGGACGCGCCTCCTCCAGGGGCTACTTCAGGCTCTGGGTCCTAACGTGGGGTGTTAGCTGTTTGACAGAAGCAAAGGGGCTCTTCCCGGCGGACACCAGCTTCCTGACACCGTTCTGGTGCCAACCATCCACCTCTCAGATCACAAACTTTGTCACAGGATAAAAAAATAAATCCGTTTCTGCCTCTCTCCAACCACACTCTGCCACCTTTGGAGAGAATCCACGTTTCTTAGCTGCCCACAGACTGGTCGTGACTCCATCTCCTTGGAAGGCTTCTCCTCATTGGGTCTCCTGCCAGCCTTCCAGCCCCGGGAGCCCCCCGACACCAGGCAGCCGTCCCACACACCCCGGGGCCCGAAGCGTGGGATGAGTGAGGGTGCGGGGGCCTCCGCAGGAGCAAAGGCAAGTGGGAGGCTGTTTCCGAGTCAGGTGTCTTGACAGGGCTTCCTATTCAATCCCTCGATTTCAGAGAAGAGCTGGCAGGACAGGACCCAGGAGAGAAGCAGGGGCCACGGGAGACCTTCAGGTAATTCCCTCGTGGCCACTCATCCAGTTCACCAAAGCAAAAAGAAGGTGGAAGTCAGGGGAAGCGCTCTCAGGAGTAGTAAGAGTGTCTCTTCGTTTGGACTGCAGCCAATACTATAACTCCCAGAAACCAAGGAGTGGTGCAAAAAAGCGAGAACTGTCCCCCAAATCGAGCCCTCACACAGAAAAAGCTTCAGAGACCACAAGAACGTGTAAGGTAAGAAACGGCTCACATACCTAAATCAACCTAAAAGATAAATGCCAATTAAAGTAGGGTGACACAGAGCACGTGACAGTGACGTGACAGATTCAGCGGAGCGGGATCCATGGCTGGAATAGCAGACCTGGTACCAAGAGAGGCAGCAGAGCAGGACTGCAGAGCAAGAAGACAGCTACACGGAAACCCACCAGCTCGAGTGAGAAAAAGCGCACCCCACACCTTGAAATCGGAAGGGCAAGAAGAGTGAAGCAGAAAGGGAGGAAAAAGACAGGAAATGGCAGACGCGTGCTCACATAATCCTCGAGGCAAGCCAGAGGAGCAGTAAACAGACTTACGTTCTCAGACTCTTGCTGAGTTCTCCTGAAGGTGAAAGAACGTAAAAATCAGTAAGAAAAAAACAAACTGACTAACAACAAAATGAACAAGAGACCTGAACAGTTATCTCACCACAGTTATTTCACAGATGGCCAGTAAGGGACATGGAAAGGTGCTCGACATTATGAGTCATCTGGAAAGGGGAATTAAAACCTTTCACTGTGGCTAAACTGAAAAAGACAGCTACACCCAGTGCTGGGGACGAGGCAGGACAAGTAGAAGTCAGTGCTGGCGGGGATGCAGCTGGGGGCAACTGCTCTGGAAAACAGCGAGGCTGATTCTTATTCATTCACCCTGTGGCTCAGAAATGCCACCATACACCCAGCAGGGATACAAACATGTGTCCTCATCGAGACACAGACAGGAATATCTGTGCACCACTACTCTGAACGGGCCCGCACACAACCAGGACTGATGGAGAGGCCAAATACACTGCAACACGCCAACACGGTGCAATACCACCCACGCAGCGATGAGAACAACCCACCACCGCTGTGTGCCGTGACGTGATGAATTTGACAACACTGAGACAGAAGAAGATGGCGTGTACAAATGACTACGAGACTGGCAGAGCTCTATTAAATGTTAGGACTTGAAATTAAAGTGTTAGAAGTAGATCTTCAACATATGGAGACGATGCTCAATCTCAAATTAAAATTATGAGACACCTTTTTTTCCTCCACCAGATAGAGACCAATAGTTTGGCTACATGCTCTGCTGCCTCTCACACATTGCGGGGGGTGAGGGGGTGTTAACATAACTCCTCTGGAGTACATCTGGGGAAACCTAGCAAACTTTAAAATACACATCTTTGGCTTAGCATCAGTACTTCTGTAGATTTATCCTACAAGGATGTCTCGTGTGAATTGACATCCAGTATATACATCGTAAAGAAAAGACTGGAAACCATCAAATACTGCTAAGACCGGTCGGAGACTGGCTGCATAGATCACGGCGCACCCCTGCAGTGGGTACTACACAGCCACTGAAACACGGACGCGACTTACTCTTCACGTACTTCTAGGGAACACCCTCCAAGATACACGGTGAAGTGCTCAAAGCAAACTGCGGGGCAGAGGGTGTAGGGAAAGGCAATCCCTGTCACCTCGGAGGGACCTGTGAGGGGCTGTGAAACTTACTTTATACTTTTTCATCCTTTTCATTTCTACACCACGTACATGGATTATCTATTCAAAAAATACTCTGAAACATAAAGCCTTCAGTTTAGAATATATGCTAAAGGCAAAAAAAAAAAAGCTTTAAAAGTTCTAGTTGAAATAAGAATTTTTGCTCCTTTCCTTTCAAATAATGCTCTTCCAGGAACTAAGAGAAAAGACCTAGCTGCTCCAAATGACTCGATGACACCCCAGCCAACAGGTACCTTCCGAATTAGCCAAGAAGGTTATTAAACCATGGCCGGGATCTTTGAGAAATCCAGCAGAAAAAGGAGACACGCTGCAGACATACAGACGTGACGCTGAAATGGAGGAGAAGGTGGACTGTGGAATTATACACCCACCAGCTGATACAACCGGGAAAGCGACAAAGAGGCTGTCAGATGCCAGGGCAGCCACGACAGTGGGGCACTTAGTCCTGGCAAATCTGCCAGGTGTTTACAGGCATTTGCTTGTTTCAGCTTCTCCACAACCTAGTGAAGGAGGAGGTAGCAAGAGAGGAAACTGAGCCCACCGAGCGACCTGGCTGAGGTCCCACCACCAGTGAAGCAGGAGCCGGGACGCAGGCAGGCTGGCTCCTGACCTCTGCCCAGCAGCGGCCTCCCACCTGGATTCCAGCAAACAGCTACGTGAGCGCTGCCAGGAATGGCGGGGCCGACGGTGGGGAGGATGGCACTCACCAAGCGCTCGCTCCTGGTTCACTCAGAACAAGCCGGTTCCTTTCTGGCAGAAACCCCGGCTCGGAGGACCAGTGCAAGGACAGCGTGGCATCTCCCTGAGTCATCTGACCGCTGCCCCTCCCACGCTGCCCAGGTTTCCCAAGAGTTCAAACCGAAAGGTACAGGGGTTAGGTCTGGGGGACGATGACGAGGGCAGGTCGTGATTCACCAGCGACATCCTTTCGGGCGAGTCCAAATATAAACGAGACCTTAAGGACAAAAGACCACGGTCCTGCAAACTGTCGTGCTGGAGCCAGGGGCCAAACCAGACAACCTCAGCAGTAACGCACGTGGGGCCCTGGGCCTGGGGTGGTGCAAAGGCCACGCCAAGCAGGCAGGGCGGGCACGCAGCCCGGACTGTGAGCTGCTCAGACACTCTTGCCCGTTTCATGGATCCAAAACAATAATGGAAGTAACCAATAGACTTCTGCTTCTGGGAAGATGGTTAGACATGCTTTCCCTATTCCTCTGGCTAAGAACAACTAAAACCCTGGACATTAGATACGAAACAAGCACGAGCAGCCTGAAGGGTGGAGACGAGGGCAGGCAGACCAGGGGCCTTGGGGCCCCAGTGCTGAATTCCCTAGTTCTGCCCAGGACACCAGGATGGGCAGCTGAAGGAGTCGCGGCCACAAACACCAATGGACACAGAAAAAACTCCAAAGCCCTCCAAAAGCCTGCTGTCTCTGCCAACAGGACCAGGAAAGGAGCAGCGTAACGAGACAGAAATCAACAGTAGTAGAGTAGCCAGTAACCACTCTACTCCAGCCAAACACCATGGAAAACCTGGGGCCTCCATGCCAATCCCCCCCGCCCACCGCTGTAACCAGGTGCTCCAGCACCCCACTGGGTGCTGTCCACAGAAAGCCAAGGAGAGACATTCACCCCTGCAGGCCACACACCCATGGTGTCAGAGGTAGAGGCAAATAAGCACAAGAAAGGGATTTAACATCATTAGCCCTTAAGGAAACGCTGGTTAAATCACAATGCATATTACTATACACCCAGATGACTAAAGTAAAACACACCACCAAATGCTAGAGAGGAAGTGGAGAAATTGGCTCACGTTGTTGGTGAGAATGGAAAATGGTGCGCACTCTGCAAAACAGTTTAGCAACTTCTTTAGAAACCAAACATGCAACTACGAAACAGCCCAGCAATTACACACTTGGGCATTTATCCCAAAGAAATGAAGACTTATGTTCACACAAAAACCTCTCCAAGCATGTTCAGAACAGCTTTATTCGGAATCTCCCCCCTGGAAACAACCAGTGTCCTTCAGTGGTAAACGATTAAACACACTGTGGAACGCTCCTCGGTAATAACAGGACACAACGATCACACACGCGACGCGAAGACCGGAAGGGAGCGCCCAGTTATGCTGAGAGCAAAGCGCCAATCCCAGAAGGTTCCACACTGCGCCATCCCATTTATGGAACATTCTTGAGATGACCAAATTACAGAAATGGAGGACAGATTAGTGGTAGCCAGGGGTTAAGGAGGGGGGCTGAGCATGGCTACAAAAGGAACCGGGGTCCTGGTGGAGACGGAGGCGCTGGGACCCTGACCAGGCCCGTGTCAGCATCCTGGATGCGATGCTGAGCTCCAGTTTGCAGGAGGCGACCACGGCGGGTAGTTGGGTCAAGCGCACCAAGGATGTCTGTGTTATTCTGTGTGAGTGTACAGTGCTCTCCGAATACAAGATTCCATTAAAACGAAGGAACCACAAGCAACAGTTCCTAACTTCTCATATGTTTAAGTTTAAATGGGAAAAGTGGGAGTAACTCCAGAACAACGTGGTTATTTCTGAAGGCCACGGGCATCGTGTTCAAGTCCCAATGTAGGCAGCACAAGCTCATGAAACGTCTGACTTGCCACGGAAACATTATGCGACACACCTTTGGCAGACATTCTCCAAGAACACCAAATCCTCTTGAATGCCTGGGGCCTGAGCCCGAGTGCACAGCGGGTCACGCTGTGGCACGTGGCCTGGTACTCGAGCCTGCACAGGACAGAGCACCGGAAATGGCAGGACTCGTTTCTCCACACAGCGGTGCTGAGTCGCCAGTGACGCTATGCCTCCTGTCGGGGGGCTGTGACCCACAGGTCCTGCTCTCACACAGCACTGAGCTGCCCGCGGGGGCTGGCCCCAGCGCCCGCTTCACAGCAGGTGTGTTCCAGGAGCACCCAGAACGCCGCCAACACAAGCTGCCTCCCCAGCTCCAGACCCGCAGATCCCATGGCCCCCCAGACAGGCCCCTCGGGGTCCCACTCACACCACAACAGGTCCTCATGCTGACTGCCCCCCACCCTGGGACGCCGCCGTTGGGCAACCATACCCTCACCTTCACCTCCGACCTATGTGAGTAGGGAAAGTACAAAAAACACGCAAACAAACGATAACACCAAACTCAGAACGTGGGTGACTTCCAGGGAGGGCGGGCAGGAGGGGGTAGAGCAGGAAGGGGAAGACAGCACTGTGCACACCCATTTTCTCTCTCAGGCTGGGCAGTGTGTGCAGTTGCTCATTGTGTTACTTTCTGAACGCCTCAAATAGGCAATGATTTTTAAACTGTTAAATGTTAAGCTGTTAAATATGCTAAAATACCCAAGCCAGAGTTAGAGACACAAATTATGTCTCGTATTTATAGTTTATTAGATATTTATATATGAGGTGTGATCAAAAAATATAGTGTGTTTAAATTTTTAAAAACGTATTACAGTAAAAGACACATGGCCATTGATCCCCTTCAAAATACTCCCCTTTACTTCAAACACACTTATCCCATGGTTCTTGCCATTTTCTGAAGCAGTTCTGGAAGTCCTCTTTCGTGAGTGTCTCTAGTTGTGCTGCCGTGGCTGCCCCGATGTCATGAATCGATTCAAAACATTTACCTTTCATGGTCATTTTGACTTTGGGGAAGAGCCAGAAGTCTCATGGTGCCAGATCTGGTGAATAGGGGGATGAGGACACACCGTAATGTTTTTATTTCACAGAAGTTGCCGTACCAGAAGCGATGCGTGACACTGAGCCTTTTTCGTTGTGAACAAAACATACGGTGAATGCTGCTGCCGAGTGCCATCCAACAGAAAGGCAGGATCTTCAACATGGGAAATGGCGCATCAAACCTTAGTAACAGTGTGTGACAAGTTTCAAGTTGTTGGGTGCAGTCGGGTGTGAGCTACGGTTGAGAGAAGGTTTGTTTTCAAGTGTGTCATAAATCATCCTCCATCAGGACAACGCTCCGTGTCACACATCACTTCTGGTTTTTGGCAATTTCTGTTAAATAAAAACATTACGGTGTGTCCTCATCCACCTTATTCACCGGATCTGGCACCGTGCGACTTCTGGCTCTTCCCCAAAGTCAAAATGATTCAGGATAGTGAGGTAGCCACAACGGTGCAACTAAAGACACTCACAAAAGAGGACTTCCAGAACTGCTTCAGAAAGTGGCAAGAACGATTGGATAAGTGTATTCAAAGCGAGGGGGAGTATTTCGAGGGGGATTGATGGCAATGTGTCTTTTACTGTAATAAACTTTTTCAATTTAAACATTCACCATATCTTTTGATCATACCTCGTATATGTGTCTGGGTGCATATATAGCATGTATAGTTTACTGCACTATATAAATGTATAGTTTCCCTGTATTTCTAGTTTAGCCTTACAGAAGGGAATGGGTCACCCTGAAGGCATGTGATGGATTCTGCTGGTAAAACTTGGCGTGGGAATTGGGGGGCGGGGGTGGAGTCGGGTGGGGGGTGGGAATGACGCCACAGCCGGAACGTGGTACTCAGGCATGCATCCACTCACCATACATCCCGCCTGCTCCAGGTCTTCCCATGGCAGTTACACACTTGGCAGACTCCGCGGGCTGCCATGCATTTCGTGGCAGACACGACTGTGCCTAATTTGCCTCTCAAATTTCTTGGAGTAGATCCCTGGATCCCAAGGAGCTGGCTGAGTGTGTGAAAATAAGGGGGTGCTTTATGAAGGGAGGAAGGGGGAGGTACTGGCTAGACCGCTCAGAGGGAAGCTTTTAGAGACCAACAAACAGCCTTTTCTCCCAACACACCCCCTCCCGACTCACTGGAGTGACAGCCACCAGAAGCTAACATAAAAACCTGGAAACTTCCTTTCTGAGGATCCTCAAAGCACACAGAGATCCGTGCCCTGCTCCTCAAAGGCCAAGCCAGCTCAGTATGCCTCAGTGAGGGTACGAGCATGCGGCACAGAGGGGCAGGACGGCGCCGCAGTGACAACAGACTGAGACAAGACTGAGACAGCACAGAGCTGCTGGTGCAAATGATCTGTCTCTCTAACCTCAGCTTCTTAACCTGCAAAATGGGTATAGCGCCTGGCCTGCGCCTTGGGTTGCTCGGGGCAAAGGAGACAGGCCATTACTGCTGCCGGCTGCGGGAGCCATCACCTGTGCCTTCGAGGACAACACAGGTCAGGGCGTACGACACGATGTGAGAGACAATGGCTGGCTCCCCAGGTGCTCCTGCAGTGAAATGGTAGTCACGGCAGATGCCTGGGCCCTGGGGACACGGAGCAGCCCGTGTGGGCATCTGCTCAGCAACTGCCTGAAGCGCCGTCCAACGCCACTGAGCAACAATCGCCCTCATGTACAGCAGTATGGGCAGGGAGAGCGCTCCACCTGGGCAGGCTACGTCCAGGTCCCCAGGGCGGCTTTGGGGGTCGAGGCTGAAATTTCTCCTGGGGCAAAGCTCAGACAACGGGAAGTCATCACAGAGAAGCTTCCCTGGCCTGCTTTCTGGCCAGGTAGGGACCTAAGAATGCTTCTAGCATATGGGTGACGTCATACCACCAAGCCTACGGCTTTAAAAATCCCAGCCTTCCACGTGTAAGAAACACAAGGCAAAAGTCAACCGTCCAGAGGCTTAGCATAACCCACAATTCCTTCCAGTTACTTCACTGTAAATCCTGCCAGTTTAACGTCTTTCCCACACAGCTTTCTGTGAACTCACCGCCCACCGTCACCTGGAACGCTTACCTGCAGCTCTCCTCTGCTTCAGAACACTTTCCAACCGCTCAAGATGGATCAGAATTGAAGTGGCCCAACAAAAACAGAGTTTTAAAATCGACGGACGAGAACCCGTGCCCACCGAAGCCCACAGACGCCGGAGAAACAAATCAGGCCGTGTAGGTCAGCCACTGACCACAAGAGGAGCAAAGGAGAGTTCGGGGCAGGATCAGGACCTGGAAGCCTCCCCAGCCTAAATATAGCTCCCCAGCCTGCGGAGCTTGGAAAGGTGGCCGAGAATAAGCATCTGGCGAGCTCGGCAATTTCTGTCACTTCCTGTTACTCACATCCTGCTGTTCAGATGCTGCCTAAAATGCTGGGCTCGCGCACAGAGTCCCCACCATGAAGCCCCCTGAGACACAGACTATTCAAAACAGCTGGATGTGTGTCGTCAGCGGACTTCCTCACGGAGTGCCATACGAAACACAAAAATAGACACCACGCAACCAGGCTTCCCGCGGTCCCTGTGAAGAGGTGGCCCCAGGGTACAGGTCCAGACCTCCAGGCACTCAGCTCCGCCTGCTGCCCGACCCCGGGAGCGGACCCGGCATGAACTGCTGATGGGACACTTTCCTCCCTGAGTCTGTACCCCACCTCCAGTCTCAGGGCCACTTTGGGGTAAAGGGGGCTCGCCACCAGCACAGCTATAGACATGCTGAGGGGCTCACGGCGCACAGTCCCCACCCCCAACCGCCGAGGACACTGGCCACCAGGAACGCAGGACGCCCAAGCAGGGAGCAAAGCCAACTGAGCCAGAGGTTAAAATCACAGATTTAAAAAAGCAACAAAGAATAAAATGAACCAAAAAGTAAAAGTAATACCTAAAATGGAAACGTGACAAACATATGTGAGGCTGTTCATCTATTCATTATTTCAACAGTGCTTCATTAGGCTTTGAAATGTGCTCAGTGTCTGGGAAACCTTAGTGACCAGAGCGCGCCCTGAGAGGCGTGGAGGAGAGCCCCTGGGGTGGGGGGGTCCCATCACCCACAAAGGGTACCAGGTGCGGAGATGGTGCCCCAGAGGGCGTTTCCCCACCAGCAGACAGGAAAGGAGCACACAGAAGGCAAAATACAAACAAACAAAACCTAGCAAATCTCAATGCACTCGAAATAACCTAAATCTCCCACAACTGGGGTGTGGTGAAATACATTACGACAAAATCATGTATCAGCAAACTTCATAGCCAGTTTTTAAAAGGATGATGAGAGTGCATATTTACAGACACAGATGTTCACAATGTAATACATTTAAAAAGCAGGTTATAAATTAGGATGCGTATAATTGATCCCACTGTTTGTAAAAGTAAATTACATGTTCCGATCCTCACAGGAAAATGCCTGAAAAACCATTAGGGTATACCAGGCTTTTCCTACTTCGGTGCTACTGACATTTTGGGCCGAATAATTCTTTGTTGTCTCCCACAACACTGCAGGGTGCTGAGCTGAACCCTGGACATGCCAGCAGCACGTGCTCCCCGCCTCCCGCTCCCCTCCCAGCCCTCACAACCCAAAATGTCTCTGCCCAACGTCCTCCGTGGGCCGATCTCATCTCCCCATCCCCTTATCCCACCCATGTTTGAGAACCACAGGTCTCCATAATAGTGTTTATGTCTAGGATCTCAGAGCAAAGACTTTTAGTGTTTTTTGTTTGTTTTGGTTATGGTACTTATTCAGAATGAACATGTATTTTATTTGTATTAAAAAGTGAATAGAAAATAATCTTAGTGTTGGTAAAACATTACAAGTGTTTTTGCTATAGGCAATATTTGAGTTGCAGCAAACCCTCACATCCTATGCAAGTACACAATAAAAACAGTAAGTCTCGTGGAAAAGGATGAGGCACTTCTAATAAAAACACTAGTGATAAGGAAATGCTACAGTAAATATAGGACTTGACCGTCTAAAAGAGCGAAGGAGCCTGGTGCATGCATGGGCTACAGTTCAGTTACGAGTCATGTGCAAAGGCACAGAGATCTAAGACACAAGAAGCGATTCCCAGGCAGAGCGTGGAGGCGTCCAGCCCACGGCCATGCTCCTCCGTGGCAGGCCTCGTCCTACAGCTGGTATCTGGCTCTCAGCTGCCGGGCCAGCGCCCTTTTGTGACAGAAACACGCCGCAGCAGAAAGGACTCACTGTATCTCCTCCTTGGCCACTGCACAGCGGGAACGATGAGCTCCAAGCCATTAGCTCACACACCCGGGTTCCTATTAGCCCAGTGAGCGTGGCCTCCAAATCCAAGTCCCCTGGCAGTGGGTCTCCAAGGGGCATACGGATGCAGGGAGCAGGGTAGAAACACACCAGCAATCTTAAATCCGGCCGCCACCACGCTGTCATGATTTATCTGCTTTTATCTGGGATGGTTTGATGGTAAACCTGCCTACACCCAAGTGCATCTAGGGTAACATTAGTTAACAAGCATCGGGGAGGGAGGGGAAGGGGGGGGGCTCATAAGCAACCTCTGCAGCCCAAGGTCAGCCACATACTTTTCTGACCACTAAAGGTCAAGCTCATTAGGCAGTAAGACGGCCCCAGTAAGACCTCCCTAAGCACAGGGGCCCAAGGTGAGAACACCCACACCCCCATCTGCTGACTCACCAGGTGTCCACCCTGGACGCCAAGCCTTGGGCATGTCTTTACTGATAAGCTGACCTCAGTGCAGCTTGCACACGCCCCACACAATGTAGGTAAACCTCGGCCTGGCTACCAGGCAGCATGCTATGCACTATGCAGCCAGAACACGGAGGAAACACCAAGGGGGAGACAGCTTCACAAGGAACTGATGGACGGGCATATCTGCATCACAGGACTGCTGAGGGGGGGGAGGGAAGGAGGCGGATTTCAAGGCGGGGCACAGCCTGGAAAACTGGAAGCTGACCTCTCCGGTGGGAGGATTCGGGACTTGTTTCTGTTCCTTCTGGTTTTCTGTATTTTCTAAATTTTCTACAGTTATGAGTTTTAAAATATATCTATTCTTTTTTTCCTACAAAATCAACATCTGGGACAAAAAAACAAACACTGGCTGCCTGCACAACTAGCATTTTGTCCTTCTTCCTTCCAACCTGTCCATGCTGTTCCAGACGCCCCTCGCTTGGCCAACCTCCACAGGACACTCCCCGTGCCCCAAGGATGGGGACGTCACTGGGGGAGCTCCGGGGACACTCTTTGAGGGGATGGAACAGCCCACCTCCTCCCACCAAGGGGAAGCCTGGGTCTCTGCCCATTGCTGGGCCCTGGTCTTTTTAAGGAGAGAAAAAGAAACCCTTACCTGGTTTAAACCACTGTTACCTGGGTTTTCTGTTAAACATCCCAAGCCTCATCTTAACTGCGATGCCATCCTCATCCTCTCACACAGAAGAAACCCAGGCGCAGAAATGGAGTCTGCTTTATCCTCCAGGTAAATGCCTCGACTCGCTTCGTTAGATGAGAACTGAAAACTCTCAACTCGGCAACGACACCAAGGCAGCCTGATAACAAACGTGAAGGCTGAAATAACAACACCGCAGGTCAAATCTGAGGACCCAGTTACGTCAGGGCTGGACACACGCCGCCAGCTACCTGCTCTCCAAACACAGCTTTATGGGAACACAGCCACACGTGCTCCCGTGCGCACGACGGCGAGAGAGACCCCCCAGCCCGCAGGCCCGCGACGGACGCTGGCTGCTAACCTCTGGGGTCGAGTAGGAAAGCGCACGCGCAGAATCAGGTGTGGAGCTGTTAGACGCAACCTGCTGCAGGCAAGACGGACTGTGCCCACAAGGGAGGGTCTCCGTTCCCTGCCCAGAGAAACCCGAGTGCCTGGCTGGTCGTACAGGCTCAATCGGTACTCACGGGACTGAATACTTCCCGTTTACGTGAGGGGTCAGCTCTGACAACTGTGCATGTGTACTTACCCCCTCTAAGCAGTTCAGAATGAAAAGCGTCACAGACGTGAAGAGCGCTGCACGCTTCAGCACAACTCCCCTAACACGCCCCTATTTCACGGGGCAGAGATAGTTCACGGCAGTTTCCCCTGCGGACTAAGGATTCCCATATCATCTAACTTGACTGTGATTCAGTCTGGGAGCTAAGCTGTCTGGACAACCACAAGGACCCTCGCTGAGGCCACCCAGCTACCTGGGTGAGGACACTCTCAAGCTTTGCTCCCCGCCAAGAACTAGGCCGGCAGAAGCAGAATCTGAGGTGTGGTCCTTTCGGCCCCTTGCCACTCTCTTCAGCGGGGAACAAACCTGGCAGTAAGATGGCTTCACTCCTTGCAGGTGAGCCACCATGCAAGACAAAACGGGCAGTCATCTCTGCCCCAGAACTAAGTCAGTCTAAGGGAAAATGTCTTCAGACCTGTAATTGGCACATTAAAAAGAAAAAAAGCCACAATGTGAAGGTTTTCCAATTTGATGGTCGTGAGGCAAAGCTGTAGGAAGAAACAAGACGAGGAGCTGAGCTGCTTCTCTTCAGAGACCAATCGTCACGTGGTCCTACTCGGGTTCAGCCGGAAGGTGAGGTCACAGACGCTTGCATGTGCCCATAACTGAACAACCATTGGTTCTAACACCATTTCGGACACTGAGGAATGGACGCCCAGAGAGGAAAGGGGACGGCCCAAGGCCACACCGCTTGGAGGAGGGCCAGAAGACGGCTGGTCAACTCACTACGTCCAGGGTACAGAGTGGCTGTGGAGCGCCCTCTTGGAGGGACTGGGTGCCCAGCCAACGACACCCCTGGTCTGGGGACGCCGTGAGTGCCAGCACGTGCACACAGCACGCTAATCAGCATGGGAGCCTGTGTCCTTCGTATTTCCATCCAGGAGGGCAAGAACCCCGAGGGGCAAGGCTGCTGTCCTCGGCTCCCGGCTCCCACACCTGACCTCTGCGGCTGCTGCAGGAGCACAGCGCCAGCCCTCAGGTGCAGCAGGGGACCAGGCACTAGACACCCTCTAGACGCTGGGGACCTGACTGGAGCACACAGCTCAGAGATGGCCAGTCCAAATCAGCCTGGCTTCTAATTCCCCGCCCGACTGATGTCCTCAGTCAGGATGCCATGTAAGTGGTCCAGGAAAGGGGATCGCATTCCCCTGAACACATTCCTGTTGGGCAGGTCGGCCACACCCCAGGTCACCGCCTTTCGGGATAACCCTGCTCATCTACGACCCCCCTTCCATGCTTCAGGCGCTTTACCTCTTTCCTCTGACCAAGCGTCCTGTATTCCTCTGCTATTTCAAGTATATGTCAAACAGGAAGTCATTCCAACCACAAGATTTAACATTTTAAAAAACCAAAACAGAAAAAGGTTGCAAACATTTACCCTTGGCAAACCCTGACTCGGAGGGTCGGTCTACCAGGGCTGGGGACAAATCACCAGATATATGAACAGCCACAGCGAGAGGCAATGGCACCTGGGTCAGCCGGGGCCAGCTGGTCTGACTCAGGAGCCACCTCCCTTTGTCATGGACCAGCTATGACAGTCGCTTGTAGATGGAAGAGACAGAAAAGCTTCCCAGAGGTGCCAAGGGACAGAGACACAGCAACAGCAAACCAATGAATCCAACAAATATTTACAGGATGCCTGCTTTGTGCCAGGCGTGGAGAGAGTCAACAAACCCCACCGCATCCCTTCTCTCCTGAAGTTTACACCCCTCCCTCCAACAAACAGACATCGGTGCGGAAAATGTCTGTGTAGACATAAGAAACAAGAAAACCTAAAGAGCTTATATCCATTAAAATTAAATCACACTTAGACAGATTCACTGGTAAATTCTAACAAAAATTTAAGAAATAAATAACACCAAACTTTATCAGAAAACACGGGGGCGGGGGGGGACAATTACCCTCCTCATTTTATGATGCTAGTTTATATGTTTAATGAAGCCTGCTTAACCTAAGCACCAAAGCCTGATAAAGTCAAAAGGAAAGAAAGAAAATTAAAGACCAATATTTTTCACAGCCATACACACGCGTAAGTCCTTAACAAAATAACAGCAAATTGAATCCAATAATAAATAAAAGGATAATACATCATGAGGAAATAGGGTTTGTCTCAGGAATGCAAGGTTGGTTTAACATTTGAAAGTCAACCAATATAATCTGTCCTTTTAATAAAATAAAAGAGAAAAACCATAAGATCACTTCAATATATGCAAAGAAGTATTTGACAAAATTAAACACATATTCATAACAAAAATTCTTAGCAAACAAGAAAAGCCTCAAACTGATAAAGTACCTACAAAAAGCTGAATTGTTTTCTGTTAAGATTGGAAGACATGAAAGGATTACTGCTTTCACTACTTCTAGTCAACACCATACTGGCACTCTTAGCTTTTACAATGAGGCAAGAGAAAGAAATAAAAGCGATCTGGGTCAGAAAGAAGTAAGGCTGTCCCAACTTGCAGATGCTATGACTATATAGAAATTTCTGGGGACTCTACGATCCCACTACTAGAACTAATAAGTTATTTTCCAAGGTCACAAAATCTATTATATTCTCATATGATGTTCACAGTACTGGCAAATGACTTTAAATTTCATTTAATAGAAACAAACTACAAAGGAATGAATCTAACAACAGTCACTAAAAATATCTACACTGAAAACTACAAAAGTTTGCTGAGAGAAATTTTAAAGGAGCCAAATAAATACTGAGATATATCATATTCATGGGAAAACTAAATATCATAAATATATCAATTTTGCATAAACTGATTTACAGATTCGACACAATCTCAATCAAGATTCCAGGAGGTCCTTTTTGCAGAAACTGACAAGTTAATTTTAAAATTCACACAAAAACACCAGGACTTAGAATAATCAAAACCAGTGTAAGAAAGAATAGTTACAGGACCTGCCCTGTCTGATTTCAACACTTACTGGAAAGTTAGAGTAATCTAGAAAGTGGGATATTAGGGTAAAGGTTGACATATAAGAGACAGTCTGGAAATAGACTCACAAATATATGGCCAACTGACTTGTGACAATGGTGTTGAGGTTATTCAATGGGGAAAGGAAAGTCTCTTCAACAAATGCTGTTGGAAAAATTGAATATTCGTATGAAAAAAATTGAAAATCAACTCTTACCTCACATGACAGACACAAATTAACTGTACATCAATCATAATTCTAACTGTAAAACCTAAAACCAAAAGTTCTAGAAGAAGCTAAGGTAGAAAAAAGTTTCTTGGATAGAATACAAGAAGCATGAAACCATAAAGGAAAAAATTGATAAATTCAATTTCACCAAAAAAGAAAGACCCTGTTCTTCTAAAGACGCTATTTAAAAAAAAAAAAAGAGGCAGGCCACAGATTGAGAAAAACATTCACAGCACATATATCACACAAAGGACTTATATATCCAGAATATGTAAAGAACTCTTACAACTCAATAATAAAACAAACATTCCATTAAAAAATGGACAAATGATTCTACCACACATTTCACAAAAGACAGACAAATGGCCAAAAAGCACATGGAAAGATGCTGACATCATATGTCGTCAGGGAAACAGAAATTAAAACTACAACGAGATGCTACTACATATACGCGTACATCAGGACGTAAAATAAAAAAACTGACCAAACCAAGTGCTGGCCGGGATGTGGAACAACTGGAACTCCCACTACTGGTGGGGATGCAAAGCTCCAAACAGTTCCGAAAACAGTTGAGCAGTTTCTTAAAAAGCTAAACACACACCTACTATGACCCAGCAATTCTGCTACTAGGCATTTACCCAGGGAATGAAAACACACCCCACACAAAGCCTTGTATCTGAATGTTCATGGCAGCGCTACCTGAAATAGCTCAAAACTACAAACAGGTAAATGGATCAATAAATGGTGGAAAAGGAATAATATTGATACACTTGAGAGGGAAAATTTCAAAATCATTATGCTGAGCCAAAGAAGCCACTTTAAAAAAAAAAAAGACATACTACCACTATTTAATTTACACAGAATTCTAAAAAATGCAAACTAATCTACAAAAACAGATAATGGATCCATGTTTGCCTGGGACGAGGGTAGGGAGGACAGACCACAAGGAAACTGTCAGGGGACTGGAAATGTTTGTTATCCTGACTGCCGTGACAGTGCCAACGTGTGCGCGCGTGCGCGTATGCACTCACCAAGCTGTATACTTTAGTGCAGTTCACTGTACAGCATTTATGCCTCAACTAAGTTATAAAAATATTATTTTAACGTTCACATATCTTAGTGCACTGGAATAGTGTTTAAAGGGCAGGGTGAACCTTTCTCTGAATGAGTAGAATGACCCTAGAATGCATCATCAAAGCCAGGACACTTCTGCAAATCTACATGGGTATGAAGTCGTGTACAACTGGATGTGTGAACAGGCGGAGTCCTGGGGAAACCAGCACTGCGGCTCCGGGAACAACAGATACCCAATCTACAATATTCCTTGGTGCGATTAGATACTTCCTGCGTAAAGCAAAGCATAAAGTCCATTCCTCAGAAGGCAGGGCCAGAGCTGGCAACAGCCTGGACGATCAGACATGCCGGGGCCCTTGTTTCCTAGCCCAGGAAGTGGCCCTGGTTTGCAGGGGCAGGGCAGATACGAAGGCTCCCGCCTCAAGGTCAGTATCGCGCCAGCCCTTGCACGGACGCTGTTTTCCAAACACCTGATTACTCTGAGCCACCCTCCTTAGACCTTTGCAGCTAGTGAGGCTGCAGAGAAGATGGTGCCCTGACACTGACCAACTTTCCTAACATAGTCCAGCGGGGATGGAGGGGAGCCTGGCAGCGGCCAGGGAGAGGGTCCAAGCAGGGGGCGCTCCCTTCCTGAGCAGCCCTACACTGGGCTGAGGACTTGACACTTCGCTAAACATCCTGGTAGAACAGCTCCTACCACCCTCCCCGTCCCAATAAAAGAAAAAGGGAAAAGGCGGGGGTGGGGGAGGATGAAGGCAGGGACACGTTTCATTTGTGAGTTTACTTTTCAAACCAGGTACTCCAGCTCAGCTATGGAGGGGGAAGGATTACTTGAGTCAGTCAATAAACAGCACAGCCTCGCCACCACAGAGCAGGGAATTATCTTAATTTGACAACCAGTTGTTTCAAGGAAATAAAAAGATCCCTCAGCTCTACATTCTCTGAAATACCAGGTCATTCTGGGACAGAGTACCATTTTCCTAACTTTCAAGGAAAAACCAGACGGACGGGAGTTGGCGCCCTCACATCCCTGGTGTATTTACCAAATACTGGGAAAACAAGGACTAAAATTACTCATTTCCTAGACACCCAAAGAAAAAAATTCAGTCAAATACATGCATCTTCTCCGCTGTTAGTTTTGTCAAAGAACTTTACAAAAGTATGTTAGTCAAACTACAGTCTCTCAACGGTCCAGTTTTCTTTTTTGTTTCCTCTGTCATTTGTAAATAGACAACTGGAAGTGTAACAATTAACACCCATATACACACACACACCCTAACAGTATCGTGAAAATGGCTTAGATTCACAAATGTCCCTTCTCAGTAACAACACACAGCCCAGACAAGTACAGCGGCCTCTCCCACCACCACTTCTACACATACTTGACAGACAGCACGGTTGGTCCCTCCGCTCACCAGCTAGGCTGCCAGAAGAAGGCAGCGCCCGCTCTCCACCTGCTCGGACACCTACAGAACCGAATCCCGAGCCCCAAGCACTCACGTGGAGCCCCGGGCTCTTCGAACCATCTGTGCCACACAAGCAGGTGCCGCCTTCAGCAAAACCCCACACTTAGCAAACATATAGCCACCCACTGGGCTCCATGCCTGTTTCCTTCTGCTTCTTGAAACTGAGAACAGAGTGGATTATAATGCAGGGAATTCACTGGATTAACTTCCTTCTGCAGCTGCCCTTCCAGTCCTGCTCCACTGCCCAAGGCGTGTTTTAACTATCAGAGCACTTCATTCACTAGGCATCTACCACGTGCCAGGAGCCTGCCCCACCACCCTGTGCAAGGTAGTAATGCCCCCACTGCCGATGGAATGACAGCTGGCACAGCCAGGTCGTGAGGTCAGGCTCTCCCACAGCCCTGTGCGTGAGCAGGAACCGTGTGGGCTCGCTGGTTCATGGCAGGGAGCCCAGATGGCAGGCACGGCTGCCCTAATGTGGGGCTTCCTGTCTGGCAGGGTTTCTGGAGTAAGACGACTTATGGGACAGCCCAGCCCACGAGTCTGACTCCCCCATCTCAGATCCAGAAAAGTGGGGAGAGTTTTCCATGCAAGGAAATTTGCCAATTATATATATAGCTTTTCCTTGCTCTCAGCCAAAGTGATGGGCGTAGGGGTTTTGCCCAGGAAATATCTGCGCTCCAAATAAGCTGGGAAGGAAAAGTGATATTAAAATCTGGATAAAGGTCGTGGTTCCTCACCAAAGGAGCAGCCTGACCACCCCACAGGCTGACATCTGCTGGAAACAGCTGAGAAACTCAGGCCCACGGGTTCACCCTCCACAGGCCTACTAAGGCACTTTCACTCGACACACACGAGTGCCAAGCAACAAGATTTCAAACAACTAGAAATATTACTTAAACCATTACATAGCTTCCTTTTTATTTAGTTATCAGGCTGTAACTAACAAAACTGTAAGATGATTAAATACCGCGTTTTCCCGAAAATAGGACCTAGCTGGACCATCAGCTCTAATGTATCTTTTGGAGCAAAAATTAATATAAGACCTGGTCTTATTTTAATATAATGTAAGACCGGGTCATATATAATATAATGTAATGTAATACAATATAATATAATAATAATTATAATACAATATAATACAAAACATAAGACCGAGTCTTGTATTAATTTTTGCTCCAAAAGATGCATTAGAGCTGACGATCTGGCTAAGTCTTATTTCGGGGAAACACGGTAAAGGCATCTTATATTTTTAATCACATTTGGTTTTCCTTTACATTTTATTTTTCCTGTGTTGAGTAGTTATTGCCTGATAATCTTAAGGACACCAACTCTTTCTGGATACATACTCTGCAGCTACAGATACTGTTTTGTTTTGTTTTTTTAACTTTTATTTATTTTAAGTATGTTTTTCCAGGACCCATCAGCTCCAAGTCAAGTAGTTGTTTCAATCTAGTTGTGGAGGGCGCAGCTCACAGTGGCCCATGTGGGGATCAAACCAGCAAGCTTGTTAAGAGCACCGCGGTCTAACCAACTGAGCTAACCCAGACACTGTTTTGTGTTTTTTTAACACTGTATAGAAAACTCATCTAAAATCCTCTGAATCCATATAAATAAGTGTTACCAAGTTGAATCCTATTACTTTCCTACTAGTGGTGATGAGTGGCGGGAGAGATAAAAATCAGGAAACATTTAGAGGGTACCCTTTGCCAACCCAGTGACCTATGAGATGGATTCGGCATTATCCCCATTTCACAGATGAGAAACCTGGAGTCTCAGAAAGAGGAAGTATCTTGCCCTAAGTCACACAGCTGACAAAGAAGACCATCTTTATAATATGCCATGTGAAACTTCTGGATATCGTAAAATATTTCAACAATATAGCTTGGGGAAAAGGAAACGATAAATACAGACATGAAGAATCAGTCCTCTCCTCGCATGGCATGGCTCTTCTGACCTGGTCATTTGAGGGCAATCACTGGGCTGATGCTACGAGCAAAGGCTGATAGAACCTCGTCCCAACAGCCATATGACTATGTAGCAGAAGTGGCATCTCATAGTTGGGGGAAGTCAGGCAAGATTTCAACATGGTGTTTTACAGAAGCAGCCCTCTAAACATGTATATCCTGCAAGGGAATGTAACTCATTCACCTTACACTGAAATGTGTGCATATATATGTATATGTACACACACACACACATACACACAGACATATACACGTGTACACACACAGACACACACACACGCACAGACACACACACAGTTAAAAACCCCTGCCAGGCAACACATTTTCTTCTCTCCTCCCCTCCGACATATCCCAAAAAGAGGTAGGGGGTGACTGACACTCTCCCAGCCATCGTGGGCCAAGAGAAACTGTGGAAGGACCCAGGTGGCCCCGTGGAGCCGCCACACTGACCAAGGACGCTCTTCCTTTGTCTAGAAGAATAAACTTGATGTGTTCGCATCATGTTCAGTTTGGCATTTTTTTCCTATAAGCAATGTAGCAGGTTGAATGATGGCCTCCAAACAGCTGCTCCATGTTCTAACCCCAGAACCTGTGCAGACGAGCTTATCTGGAAAACGCGTCTGCCATCCTAATCAAGGCTCTTGAGATGAAATCATCCCGGATGATGGCAAGGGGGTGGGCGTGGAGGGGCTAAATCAATGACAAGTGTCCCTGACAAGAGACAGAAGACACGGGGGAGGAGGAGAAGCCACGAGAAGATGGAGGCAGACTGGAGGAACGCAGCCACGAGCCAGAGACGCCTGGACCCAGCAGACGCTGGGAAAGGCGAGCCACGGAATCTGTCCTGGGGCCTTGGGAGGGAGCCAGCGCTGCCAACACCTTGATTCCAGACTTCTGGCCTCCAGAAGTGTGAGCGAATACACGTCTGTTGTTCGGAGCCACATGGCAATTTGTCATGGCAGCACCAGGAGAGCAACAGAGCAGTAAAACTTATTTCTTAGACACATCTTTATGATTTTCTAAACATTAAATACAATCATTAACTATAAACCCCTTTTGTGATGCAGTGTTGAATATGGTATTATGCAGAATCAGCCTTCTAAACATGTATATCCTAAACTTCATTTTCATTCCATTTATACTGAAAACCCTCTTTTTCAATCCCCATTATTTGGCCAATCCATTTTTCTGAAATTTAATAATAAACCCAGGGCCTGTCCTTCCCTTCATTTTGTTCTTATACGCCATGTTTTCTGCCCTCTGCCCGGGCTCCTTCCGTTCCCTCTGACCACGCTCTCACCCTCATCCTAACTCTCACCCCTCACCCTTGCCGCTCACTATCCCCTCACCTCTCACCTTCACCCCTCACCGTCACCCCTCACTCTCACCCTCACCCCTCACTCTCACCCCTCACCCTCACTCACCCCTCATCCCCACTCTCACCTTCACCCCTCACTCACTCTTCACTCACCCCCACCCTCACTCTCACTCTCACCCTCACCCCTCACTCTTCACTCAGCCCCCACCCTCACTTTCACTTTCACTCTCACCCCTCACCCCTACCCTCACTCTCACCCCTCACTCACTCTTCCCTCACCCCCCACCCTCACTCTCACCCTCCCTCCTCCCCCCCAGCGTTACTCCAGCCCAGCTGCCCTCCAGGATATGCCGCCCAACTTTCTGGCTCACGTTTCTTCCTCCATCAGCTCAGTCACTTATGCCAGGGTCCCTTGATCTGTCCACTTTCTCATCATCAAACCCAGTGTGGTCTCGTCCATTCCTCTAGCACAGGTGACATGCTCACCAGAGATTCTGAGGGTTTAGGATACATTAGCGATCCCATTATGACCCATTTAAAATCACATAAGCAGAAGTTGCAGTACGGAAGTACTCGGGCCCCAAAATGAAGCTGTAAACCAGAACTAAACCCGAGTCAAACAGAGCAGATTTTATGTTCTCAACTTCGAGGGCAGGCAACAGAGGTGAGAACAGATGCAAGACTGAGCACAGGCTGCCCTCTGCCTGCACCCTCTCCTGGGCAAGGGGACTCAGCATGGGAGCTGCCCTGCAGGGGACCTTGCTCCCTTTCCCAAGCGATCCTCCAGTGATTGAAGGTGCTTGCGCTAGCAACAGCTTCAGCAGGAAAAGCGGAAAACATGATAAGTTCCAAATAATTCAGGAATAAATAAAGCTTAAGTGATCATTTATGACACATCTATCCACACAATGAACTATCTGCAATGATAAAAGTGATCACTACAGAGACTCATCATGTGGAAACATTTATGATGAAATAATAAAGCCAAAATATAAAATTATACATACACTGCTATGTGTGTAACATATGTAAAATTTAATGTTTGTCTACAAAAAAGTCTGAGGGGAACATGAAAAAGAAAACAGCTGCTGAGCTACTGTGGGATTTTGTTTTTTCTACTTTAAATGTCCCCTAAAATCATTGTTACAATTTAAACACTTCAGGAAATACATGAATACGCCGTTCCCCCATGGGCTCCAGTCCCTGGGGGAGGCACTCTCTGGGGGTCTGACGCACACAGGACAACTCCTGGCTGCCAGTCCCTGAACTGGACCGGCCCTTCACACACTGTTCTCTGCAAGAGACCTGCTCCCACGTGCAGCTCACACTTTCCCTTCTCAGAGGCTCCCGCACCCCAGGCCGGCTGAGATGCTTTCTCGCCACTCTCACACTATTTCACACCTTCGTCTATTCGAGTTGTCAGAGGCCACTATATAATTATTTCTTGTCACGTCCAACAGGCTGTGAGAAGTCCCTCAGCTCAGGAAACGTGTTACCCACCTCTGTCCGCTCTCAGGCCCCTAATACAGGATTTGCAACAACCCAGGATCGTTGAAAGAAGGAAAAACAAGTCTTTCTAAAACATGCATTTTTTCCCAGTTGGTTTCTGCTTGATTTCAGCAAGGAAGCTACTCGGGTAGAGCCGTCTTTGTTGTTAGATTCTTCCTATATTCTCCTGGGGTGAAGAAGTTGTCAAGCTGTCACACTTACTGGAAACACACACAAAGAAGGGAGCCGGCCCCTCCCACACCTGCTCCCCAGAATCCAGACCCACGTGGCTGGCCCGGGGAAGCCCCACAGCCCTGCTCTCTCCACTACTCCAGGCACCTGGAAGTGGGTAACGCGAACATAAGGGGTCGGCCCACAGATCGGCCACAATAATGAACGTGTGTCCGCGGGGCTTCGCAGAGAGACGATTCCACATCCTGTCTGAACAGGAAGAAGCAGCAAGACCCACTCCTGAGCTGCTGCTGACCCGAGCTCTGGCTGACCCACAGTCATGTGTATCCTGCACTGGGGACAGCAAGTGTGAAAGAGTAGCCCTGGCCCTGCGTCAAGATGTAGGGGCGTGACCAAGTGCACAGGTTACTAAGGGGCCTGTCACATGAGTGTCCCAAAGGTGGCTGCACCTCAAAATCATGGAAAGTTTGAAAAATCACCCATTTGTAGACCAGTGTCAGAATCTCTGGGGATGGTGTCAGGAAACTTTTTAAAGTTCCATAGGGTGCCAGGGCACAGCCAAGTTTGGGAACCACTGCCGGAAGGCACAGAAGGCGTGAACAGGGCGACCTTACAGAGACAGTCTTCACCCTACCTTTGAGGATTGGACAGGGTCTACGAGAGGAGAGGAGAGGGCTCCAGGCTGAGCGGCCCCACAAAGACCAGAGGGACGTGTGCACAGGGCTTGGCTGAGCAGGTCCATGTGGGGCGGGCCGTTAGGAGGGCCCGGGAGCACCAGGTCCCCTGCACTGCGTTCGGTGAGAAACGAAGAGGCACGCAGGGATGTACAGTGCTTTTCAAATGGGCAGAATATGACTCTTTTTAATGGTTTTCTATTTCAGGTATATTCCAGCAAAACTCGTCTTTCCTCTTCCAAGTCCAACTCAACTGCAGTTGCCGCCATGACCCAAGGGGTAAGAATAAACCAGACTGCATCAGGCCTGCTAAAGTCGGGAGCAATCGTAGTGGTTTTGTTTAATTAGAAGTTATTATTCAGCAAACAGAAAATGTACGCAACAGTTCACTTAAGAAATGTAAGTGAATCAAACTAAAAGAAACATTTCCAATGATGTACCAAATGACACTGTAAGTTCTACTTGGTTCGTTGGATGAACAGTGAGTGCCCATAATCACGGTAATAATTGCAAACACGTGTCTACATCCTATTACCTCATTGAGTCTTCACAACAACCCCATAAGTGGGTACTTAAAATTATTATCCCCATTTCTCAGGTGAGGAAACTGAGGCTCAGAGTCGTTAAGTGCCTTGCCCAAAGCCACTCAGCTAGGGGGAGGCTGAGATACAAGTCACCCCGGCTCACCAGTCCCTGCCCTGGCACTGCTGCTCTGCAAGGCCCTGTGGTGAGTCCTTGTGGAGAAACAAAGGACTGTGACCTAGCCCAGTGGCCCAGGCTCTGACACCTGCATATTCAGAGACAGAACCCCTGATTTCTCTGGGAAACCCCAAATGTAGAAATACCAAACAGCACAGAATCCCCTTCATAATGAAGTAAAAGGTAACTGAACATGTCACAGCAGGAGTCCATAAACACACATCCTTTCCTCGGCTGCTTTTCCCCCACAGGGCTGGCTTTCAGGCTCTCTGCCTTCAGGCTGCTCAGCCAAATCTGACAGAGTGGGGGTCCCAGAGTGCCACTGACAGAGGGTGTACAATACCCAGCTTGGGGAACTGGATGTGTGCCTCAGCCAGATCAGAGCCACTGCTCATCCCAGGGCCAATGTGCCACCCAGGGTGGGCACCACAACCCAAAGAGTCCCAGGTGGACGGCTCAGGCCACGCCCCTGCACCACAGAGCTGTGAATGGGTGACGGGGTGACAGCAGGTACCCAGGGTCACCTTGGACTGGGGAGAGGGCTCCAGGGAGTAAAACTTCCACCGAGAACCACCGTCGTCTGCCAGGCGACATGGGCGTGCGTGTCTCACAGTCGTCACGTGCTCTGGGCTCCCTGCCCTCTGAGACACAAGCCAAGGTGCCCAGCCTGCACCTGCTTGCCGTCGGCCCTCTACCTACTCCCTGCTGTCCATCAGAAGCCCCTGTGTCCACCTCCCCTCCACTACACTGAATTTGGCTGATTCTGCCTCCCTCAAAAGGACAGAGCCTCTGACACCAGCGGCCACCACGACATCAGTCTCTGAGGTGACGGTGGTAAAACTGCAGGGGCCAGCGAAAGGCTCCTGGTAATGCGCGAGCACGGCCGCGTGCGTGTGGCCGGCCCTGCACGATGTGACAAGGTTGTCTGGACAGAGCTGCTTTCTAGGAAAGCTCCCACTGTTGCTCAACCCCAGGCTTCTGCAGTGCTGTTCTGAATTCCCGGGGCAGGCAAAACAAAGCCGTACCGCGAACAAGGAGGCCGGTGTTTAACTAAGTGCCTGCAACACCCTCTGTGCTTCCAGCCCTTCTCGCCTCCATCCACATCTCTCGCTTCCACATCCCTCACCTGGCCACAGCAAAGGCCCCTGGCCCACCGCCTCCCGTGCACTCTGGCCACCTCTTCCTGCAGATCCAGTCTCTGGCAACAGCCAGACTCATAACAAAAATCCACTGTTATCACCCACGGCTTTAAAAATCTTAATGGCTTCCCAATACATCTGGCAAAAAGTCCAAACTCTCCAAGGCCTGGAAAGGACTTCCCCTGCAACCTCTGCCCATCCCATGTCCCTGCCACGTCTGCTCCTTCGGACAGGATCTGCTTCCACACCCCTCGCCCCATACTGGGCACTGCTGGCAAGCTCCTTCTCAGCCTTGGAAGCCCTCCTGACTCCGCTGCGGGCCTGAGCTACTTCCTCCACAGCCTGCCTTCCCCATGGCGCCCTATGCTGCCTGAAGGAAGGTCCGGTCCACTGACAGTGTTCTGCTGTGTGCAATCAATAAGACGAACAGAGCCCAAATCATGCTGGAACCAGAGGGAACCGAGTCACTCTTCAACAGGTAGTTATGCGCACCTACTGGGTGCTAGCCCCTGGGGAAAGCAGTGAACAAAACAGAAAAACCCTTGCTCCCATGAGGCACATATGACAGCATTGTAATGAAACCAAATGGACTCAGAGACTGACTGGCCGTCAGGGAGGGATGGCGGGATGGGGGCAGTGAGAACACAGCTGTGTGGTTTTGCTTTTGCTGCATTTTGAAACTTCAAATAACATTAGAGGAGATGATAACATTTCATCACGTCTTTATTAAAATAGGACATAGGTTAAAAATGATGAAAACACTGACCTGGAGGAGTAAGTAAATAAAAGCATTGAATTCGAACAGCCCTACCACTCCCTGTGGGCTGCTACAGGCAGATTATAAAAGGCCAGCACAGAACTGGAAGACGGCGACTGAGATCACTAAGGAAGCTCAAAGGTGAACAGACCACGAGGCGGGGTATCCAGTCAATACAAACATTCAGAAACCCAAGAGAAATGGAGGCACTCAAAGGAAAATGCTTCCTTCCCTGAGGCAGGGAAGTAACCACATTACACAGAAAACATTTCAAAAACATTTTCTCCATCAAACAAGAATAAGCCAGGGTAAAGACAAAGTAAAAAGAATATGAAAACTAAGCTGGCATCGGGATTTAAAAAAAAAAAATCACAAGTAAATGCAATAAGAAACAAAATTAAAAGTTGAACAAATAGAATTAGAGAAAACCAATAAATTAAAATAACGCAAAAGAACATGACAGACACAGAAGATAAAAACAAACCCTACGCCCACAACCCCACAGCCCCCCGCCCACCATTCTACGAAACTTGAAACTCGTTTAACCCACCTGCTGCTCCAAAGCAGAACCCTGACACCTTCCCCACCTCACCTCGGGCTGAGCTAACGGCACCACGTGTCTCTGCCCAGCCTCCATCCCTCTGCTCTGACCGAGAAGCCGCCATCTCCCATCACGTCCTGCACACCCTCCCTTCCTCCTCTAGTTACACTCCAACTACAGCTCGAGTAAAATGTTCCATCACTGCCAATCTGGGAATCTCACCAAAAGTAACTACCCTGTTTCCCAAAAATAAGGACCTAGCCAGACAATCAGCTCTAATGCGTCTTTTGGATCAAACATTAATATAAGACCCCGTCTTATATTACATTATATAAGACCCGGTCTAATACTATAGTAAAATAAGACCCAGTCTTATATTAATTTTTGCTCCAAAAGATGCATTAGAGCTGATTGTCTGGCTAGGTCTTATTTTTGGGGAAACACAGTATTGACTGGCATTACAGGTGGAAGGACTGACTCCCAAGCCCTGTCCTCCTGTGGTCTCTCCCTCTGCCTGACGGCCACATGGCCCTTGTGTCACTTCTCCTCACAGTGGGACCATGTCCCCCATCACAAGGTCTTTGCACAGGCTGGTCCGTCCACCTGCCCCACCCCAAAGGACCTATAGACAGAGGACACACACACACAAACACACACTCACAGATGCACTTACACACATTCCCTTCAGTTGATTTACCACTAATCACTCTTCACACCTCACAGCATCACACCTCAGGGGCAGTCTTCCCCACCCCTCCCCAAGAGCAAGGCGGGCGGCCTTCCCTATTCTATGATACGCCCCATGCAGCCTTCCCTCCCGAGTCTGCCTCAGCCTGTAAGTTTGCCCTTCCGTGTGCCCCCTGAAGCCCCCACCAGAACACAAGCTTAGTGAAACTTAGTGCAGCCTCTCTCCACTGGAACATCAGTGCTGAGCACGGCGCGTGGCCCAGGTAGGCCCTCAGTAGGTACATGCTGAATCAATGAATGAATAAACAAGCAAAGTACACAAAGAACAAGATCAAGCACATGAATCACAATTATAGAGAAAAGAGAGAGCGAAAAAACTTTTTCAAAGATGGAAAACCCAAATGAAAGCCTGAAGATAGCAAGTTTACTATGCACCAAACTAGTAAGCAAAAACCAGTGTCACCTACGAGAAAAAAAGAATCCTGCAAGGTTTCAATCAGATATGTACATACACCAGGAAAGGCTCCGTGTCACATGTCACTTCTGGTACATGGCAATTTCTGTCAAATAAAACCATTACGGTGTGTCCTCATCTACCTTATTTGCCAGATCTGGAACCGTGAGACTTCTGGCTCTTCCCCAAAGTCAAAATGATTCAGGACATAGAGACAGCCATGACAGCGCAACCAAAGGCATTCACAAAAGAGACTTCCAGAACTGCTTCAGAAAGTGGCAAGAACGATGGGATAAGTGTGTTCAAAGGGAGTATTCTGAGGGGGATTAATGGCAACATGTCTTTTACTGTAATAATTTGTTTTTATTTAAACATTCACCGTATTGTTGGATCACCCTCGTATCTTCAAAGACGGTATCAACATCAAGGCCAGCGTCACAGGCCTCCCTGCATCCCCAACACAGAAACCAGTATGTGGTTGGAGCTTACTAAGGACGAGGACCATATTTGATTCACCTGGGGAAAGCAGAACATTTTACGTTCTTTTTCTGCCCTGCTCTTCGGTCCTTTCTCATTTTCACTAGTTTGATACAAACAACTGAATAACGAGTGAGAGAAGGCCCGGAGCAGCACGTTCCATGTGGCTAAACACTCTAGTACAAGGCTTGACCACAAAAGGGACATCGCTATTTGGGCAGGTCCGATATAACCCAAGAAAATTTGTGAACTGTAAATGGGTAAAAGAAAAAGGGGGGGGGGAGTTCAATTCAAATCATTAACAAATGTAAATGTAAATAGTAAGTATACCACTCACGGAAATATAAGACAGAAGAGAGATACCAAGGAAGCATTAAATCAAGAAAATACAGTGTTGGGCCGGCCCGGTGGCTCAGGTGCTTAGAGCTCCGTGCTCCTAACTCCGAAGGCTACCGGTTCGATTCCCACATGGGCCAGTGGGCTCTCAACCACAAGGTTGCCAGTTCAATTCCTCAAGTCCTGCAAGGGATGGTGGGCTCCGCCCCCTGCAACTAAGATTGAACACGGCACCTTGAGCTGAGCTGCCTCCCGGATGGCTCAGTTGGTTGGAGCGCGTCCTCTCAACCACAAGGTTGCCAGTTCGATTCCTCGACTCCCACAAGGGATGGTGGGCTCCACCCCCTGCAACTAAGATTGAACACAGCACCTTGAGCTGAGGTGCCGCTGAGCTCCCAGATGGCTCAGTTGGTTGGAGCGCATCCTCTCAACCACAAGGTTGCCGGTTTCGACTCCCGCAGGGGATGGTGGGCTATGCCCCCGCAACTAGCAACGGCAACTGGACCTGGAGCTGAACGGCACCCTCCACAACTAAAACTGAAAGGACAACAACTTGACTTGGAAAAAAGTCCTGCAAGTACACACTGTTCCTCAATAAAAAGTCCTGTTCCCCTTCCCCACCCCCCAAAAAAAGAAAGAAAATACAGTGTAGGCAGCCACAAAACCCAGGAGTCAGATATGCAAAAATCCTGACAAGCAGAAAGTAGCTAAAGTTCACTATGACAAGCAAAGTATTCCAGAATGATATAAAACAAATTCCAGTACTATGCTGCTTGGAAGAATTAAATCTAAAATCACAAGGAAAAAATCAAAGAAAAAAGTGAGGGTGGAAGAGGGAAGTAAGCGTATCAATTAAATTCTGAACAAGGGACAGAAAGTGTGGCAATATTAATATCAGACAGAGTATAGTTAGTGGCAAAGACCATTCAATCTAAAAACAATGTTATTTTATTAATAAATGATTACTCAATGAGGACATTAACATTTACGTTCTTAAAAGAGCTTCAAAAACAGGGAAGGTGAAAACTGTTACAAATCTGAGACTAAACTGACAAATATAATTGTCCTGAAAGAGATTAACTCCTCATTATCAGTCTATGGAAGATGAAATATAATAGATAAAAAAATACGATCATAAGAAAACCTGAGCAACAAATTTCACAAGGTGTGATAGACAAAAGCCAAACTTCATTCCCTATGGTAAACACATTATCTTTCAAGTAAATGGTATCCAGCATTTCTCCTATTTTATGATGAGTGATCTTAATGTCAGGTATTTATAAGTTTTACAGAGTGACAAGATACAGAAAAAATTAAACTAGTGACAACTGCTGATTCATAAGTGGAAGCCAAAGAGGCTCAACAGAGCTTTTGTCAACACTACAGGACTGGCAGGAAAAAACACTGGAATTTAGAGCCCAAGAGAGAGTAAGTACCTGCAACTTGCAGCTGAGCATCCTGACGCTCATGGAAGCAGAGGAAGTACAAACAGACCAGCCAATCAGAAAAAGGAAACCCACATTCCCATCCACTCTATCACAGACTGGATTTAACATGATCCGCTGCTACCTTGCCTACCTGCCGGAAGCAAAAGTAAATCCTCTCTGAGGAAGCCATCAGAGAGGCTCATCCTGAGCCTAAAATTATCTTGACTACTTTTCCCACAATGTCCATCAACCAAAATTAACAGGAATACCAGGAAGAAAGACTACAGGAACAAAAGCCAAGAGGAAAACCAAACAACAGAAAAAGACCCATAGAAGAACCAGATATATGAGTTTTCAGACACAGACTTTAAAATAAATATGTTTAATTTGGGGACTTTGGCAGGGAACTAGAAACTTTTTTTAAAAATCCAATAAAAATTCTACAGCTGAAGATAAAAAAAGGGACATTTAAAACTCAATAGAAGAATTAAACAACAGACAACACCTAAAGAACATAAGAATAAAAATAATAACAAAACATCCAGAATAAAGAGAATAGAAAATATTGATTAAAGAGTATAAGAAACAGTGAAAAGATCTAATATACAACTCTCAGAATAAGAGGAAAAAGTTAACGGGTAGAAGCAATACTTGAAGAGATAATCATTTTAATAGAAATAGTGGAAGCTACAATACAATGGAGTGGCATTTTTAAATTAATGAAAAAAATTGCTCAACTGGAATTGTATAACAAGCAAAAACAGCTTTCAAAAAGGTAAAATAAAGATATTTTCAAACAAAAATAGAAATCTATACTAAAGAACTATTGAAGGAAGTTTTTCAGACACAGAGAAAATTACCCCAAATGGTTCACAGAAACACAGAAAGAAATGCAGAGCAAAAGAAAGTACACAGACCCATTATAAACCTAAATTACTGACTATATAATCATGTCCTATAAGGTTTCAAATATGTGTAAAATTAAAATACACAACAAACCAACAGAAGGGCAAGAGGTGAGTAGCTTTTTTTTTTTTTTTTTTTGAGTACGTACTAATAACACAAATTAATTGTAATTTCAATAGCAATGAAGAGTACAGAGAGTTTAAATGCTCCAAGATCCTTGTATTGTCTGGGAAGCACGAAAAGTACTAATCTGTATTAGAATTTAAATAAAGGATATATTTTGTAACCTGTAAAATACCCACTAAAATAATGTAGAAGAAACAAGCTAAAAGAGAAGGGAAAATTAAATAATTATAATCCATTTTTTAAAAGGTGTGAAAAATATAAAATGTGAGATATAGAGAAAACAAGTAATAATGTCAAATTTATACCTAAGTACAAGAGTGTCTAAACTAAGTATAGGTTAGACATAATCCAGTGGAAGACATAATCCAATTAAACCAGACAATTTTAAAACCACACAACTAAATGCTACCTACAAGAGTCACACATTAAATATAAACAAAAAGGTTTAAAGTAAAAGGATGGAAATTATATTCCATTACTTACAATAAAATGACTAGCCAAAATAAAGCTATTGTAGCTTTGGTAAAATCAAAGTTAACTTTAAGGCAAAAAACATTGAGACACTGAAGTTATTTCATAATAAAAAAGTGAATCTACTAAGACTATAAAATAATTCTAAATCAATATGGACTTAATAACCCTTGAAATATATAAAGCCAGAATTAACGGACTAAAGACAAAAAAGAGGTAAGTCAACAATCATAATAGCAGATTTAATTAATTAATTTTTTTATTAAGTGTTTTTCCAGGACCCATCAGCTCCACGCTGTTTCAACCTAGTTGTGGAGGGTGCAGCTCACAGTGGCCCATGTAGGGATTGAACTGGCGACCCTGGGTGTTAGGAGCACTGTACTCTAACCAAATGAGCTAGCCAGCCGTCCCACAATATCAGATTTTAATACATTTCACTCAATAACTAACAGAACAAGCAAAAAAACAAATCAGTAGGTTATAAAAGATTTGAGAAAAATAATTAAACTTTTGTCCTAACCAACTGCATGCACGAACGACCTAATCCAAGCTCTGCTCAGATGCAAAGGGAACGAACATTTATAAAAACCGACAGGTCGTAAAGAAAGTCTCAACAATTCCAAAGGGTTGACTTCACACAGAGTATGTTCTCTGGTCACAGGAGAATTAAGCTAGAAATCAGTAACAATACAACCAGAAAATTTCCCAAGTGCCATGAAATTAGAAAATACACAGATTAGAAACAGACACAAAAGACTATACATTATGAGTCCATTTACATCAAATACCTAGAACAGTCAACACTCATCTACAGGGTTAGAAGTCAGGACAGTGGTTACAGGTGGGAAGCGGAGGTAGTAACTGGCAGGGATCATGAGGGGAGCTTCTGGGGACCTGGATATGTTCCATCACTTGACCTGGGTGGTGGTTACAACTCAAGATCTGGACTTACATGTGTGCAATTTTTGGTATGGAAGTCATATTTCAATTTAAAAATTCATTTAAAATATGTAAAGTTTCAGTGAAACAGAAATGCTGCTTTAACAAACTCCTTTGAAAGGTTATGGTAGTAAAAATACACCTTCAGCACATGAGCCTTGTTTGTGCCATTTCTTCCATCAAGCCTGTCTAAAAATCTCTCCTCTCCCCCAAATACCTCCACTCACCTCCCTTGGGAGTCTCTGGTCCCTCGGGGCCTTACTTCTTTAGGGCATAGTTAGTTCTCTGGCCATTTTGGGGAGGGATAAAAATGGAGTCTTTTCTAATGTGGAGCGAATTTATTCATGCTTCTCCAGCTACAAAAGGTTCCCATCTGTTGGCTGATTCGTTATAACAGCAGCTTTCATTGACTGTGTCTTGTGTCAGGCATGCAATTGTAGTAGAAGTTGTGGAGCTTGAAAATCACTACTGGAATAGCTGAAAACCAAGAGATATTCCAGGAAGTGAAGTAGCTTCTGGACAAACCCATTCATTCATTCTGCACTCACTCCCTGAGCAAGTGCACTGCCTTCCAACAGGGCAAACGCACGGGTCCCTGCAGTTCCCGCCCTCATCCCTGAGGTTTGCTGCATGGGAAGTGGCGGGTTCAGAGTCCAGACAGTAAATACCGCCGGGGGTTAGAAATGGGTCAGGTCATTCAGTGTGAATTTTAAGCAAAGAAAATATCTGTAGCACCTGCAGCCCCAGTGGCCGGAACTTACTCTCTGTGGAAGGATGACAGGGGAAAGTGGGCATATTTCATACTCCACCACCGATTACTCATGGGATGAACTTCCTGAGCTGGGAGTACTTCTGGGGAACCTCAATATTAATCTTTCTCTTGTCCTTTCAGCACCTCCTCAGATGAAAAGGCAGTTTGAAAGCATGAACAAAATGGAAAATACATGTGTAAGAATCAGTGCCTCTGCTCTGAGGGCCCGGAAGCATCCTTGACTACCCGACATGAATGGAGTTCCAGAGGCCTCTCCAACCCGGAACCAGCTCTACATCTGGAAGTCAAGTATTAGGCATTCTAAACACATTTTCCCAGAGACAATATATTGGGGCTGCCAAAAAAATGTACACACATGACTTGTGTTCATCTTCTATTATCAGTATATATCGAGTATTACAATTTTAATAGTGTTTTCCTTTCTTAAAATGTGTATACATTTTTTCGGCACCCTCTGTATAAATCAGGGTTCAGTCTTGGAGCAGGATGGCAAAGCCCCACTGTAACTTGTGTAGTGCCAAAACCATAGGACCATACTATTTTTCCATATTTTCATTGAGATACAAGTCACCCTTTTAAAGTAGACAATTCAGTCGTTTTTAGCTTATTCACAAAGTCGTGCAACCATCACCGGCACCTAATTTTAGAACATTCTGTCACCTCCAGAAAATACCCTGTGCTCCTTAGCAAGCACTCCCTCCCCTTCAGCCCCTCGCAACCACTGACCTACTGCCTGTCTCTGCAGATTTGCCTATTGTGGCGTTTCATATAAATGGCATCATAAAATATGCAGCCTTTTGTGTCTGGCTTCTTTCACTCTGAATAATGTTTTCAAGGCTCATCCAAATTCTAACATGTATCCGTGCCTCATTTCTTTTTCAAAAGCCTTTTAAAAGTTTGTATTTTCTATGTCAAACGGAATTCCATTTCCAATGATTTACACTAGGGAAATATCAGAAATGCACCAAAGGATCTCTGTACAAGTATACATTGCAATACCGTGTTTCCCCGAAAATAAGACCTAGCCGGACCATCAGCTCTAATGCGTCTTTTGAAGCAAAAATTAATATAAGACTGGGTATTATAAGACCCGGTATTATATTATATTATATTATATTATATTATATTATATTATATTATATTATTATATTATATTATATTATATTATATTATATTATATTATATTATATTATATTATATTATATTATAAGACTCGGTCTTATATTATGTTATATTATATAAGACCCAATATTATATTATATTATATTATATTATATTAAAATAAGACTGGGTCTTATATTAATTTTTGCTCCAAAGGACGCATTAGAGCTGATGGTCCGGCTAGGTCTTATTTTCAGGGAAACACGGTATTATCTATAATGGGGAAAAATGAAATGTTCAATATAGGGACTGAATATATAAACTTATACATTTATATGATGGAATCCTAGGCAATATTAATAAACAAGATTTTGAAGGATATTGTAAGAGGAAAAAGGTCACTGTTAAGTAAAGAAAGAAGGTTAAAAACTGTATTTTATGAAACATATTTGATGGGAACGACATGAACCAAACTATATTACTAGGTATATTTGGGTAATAAGGGTGCGGATGGTTTTAACTTCCTATTTATATACTTCAAATTTTTCTTCAATAACAAATGATCAAAAAAAGTAATCTGTCTTTAATAACATTTTTCTACTGGGAAAAAAATCAACTTTTGGCATCTGAACAGAAAAGCACTCAGAATTAAATTCAGAGTCTCTCCTGTTTTTATTATATACAGAATTATATATGAAAATAAAAATAAGCCAATCAGTAAGTTGCAAAAGCAGAAAAAAGACAATAAATATAAAGCAGAAACTGAATTAAGTAAAACCAAATAAATGGAATTTATCAATAATCCAAGAACTGGTTCTCTTTTTAAAAATGATAGAATTTAAGAAATCTGACAAGAAAAAAAAAGGTAAACAAATAAAATTAGAAATGCAAAAGGTGATCTAACCAGAGACATAGATGTTTAGAGTGCAAATAATATGTGCTATTAAATTTGAAGGTGTGAAATAAGTGAGAAAGTAAATTACAAAAATGCATTCAACCTTTTAGGTTTATTCATAGCCTTACCTCCCTAAAAAGTCTTTGACAGATAATTTAAATTCTCTCAAACTTTCAAGAAACAATCAATTCTAAAACTATATAAAATGTACTAGAACACATAAAATCATGGAAAGTGATTAAATGAATTTCATGGGGCTAGTTTAACTGTGAAATCAAAACACAACAAAGGCTACCTCCTACCTCAAAAAAAGGAACACACGTGGATGAGGAAAATTCTAAATCCAAAATCGGGTTGTAAAATTCAACATTACCAAGAAAAATTTATTAAGAAATGTACAAATAGCTAAAACCAAATTGACCATCGAAATTAACACTCAAAACACTCCAATGAAATTCAACACCTATTCCTATTAAAAACTCTAAAAGCCACAAATCAAAAAATAATCATTCAGGGTCAGCCCGGTGGCTCAGGCGGTTAGAGCTCCATGCTCCTAACTCCGAAGGCTGCCGGTTCGATTCCCACATGGGCCAATGGGCTCTCAACCACAAGGTTGCCGGTTCAACTCCTTGAGTCCTGCAAGGGATGGTGGGCTGCGCCCCCTGCAACTGGCAACAGCAACTGGACCTAGAGCTGAGCTGTGCCCTCCACAACTAAGACTGAAAGGACAACTTGACTTGGAAAAAAGTCCTGGAAGTACACACTGTTCCCCATTAAAGTCCTGTTCCCCTGCCCCAATAAAATCTTAAAAAAAAAAAAAAAAAAAAAAATCACAGTCCCAAAAAAACCAAAACCAAAAAAAACTTTAATAAAAAAGAATTGAAAAAATCAGAGAGCATACTTTATTTCTAGATGAGATACCTTAATAAGAAAAAATATTTGTAAATACTCCACTCCTGATATCAGAGTCATACCTTTACAGGTAGGTCAGCCCCTGAAGCCAAAATTATACAGTCATACAAGAAATGCTATGTAGCCATTAAAAATACAATGACCATTCAGATCAACGGACATGGGAAAATAATCACCATAAATTGTCAAGAGAAAACAAGTATAAACACAAAAGGATCAGTATAGTCTCATGGTATCTGTGTGTCTGAAGACAGATATTTAGAAATCAACACCTAGAGTGTGCAGTTGGCTAGCTCTGGGTAGTGATTTTATGCACTGAGAACTTTTGCAGAAAGTACAACATAACTTTTATAAATGGGGTGGGAGGTTTAAAGTAAAAATTAAATACGCTAAAATATCAACATTCTATGTTTTCAGGCAGCTGAATTATGGATGTTTGTTTCAACACACATTTCTGTCTTTTCCAAATTTCCTACAATAATCATAAAAAACAATACTCTGTGCAAAACTATTAAGAGAAATGTACACAACACATTAAAAATATTCATTTGGACCCTCTTTTCTCTTTGCTCTTTTCTGCTTTCACATGCCAAGTTCTCAGTTATTCTCCAACCACAGTATTATTTTCAGTATTAAATTCAAAATTACCATCAGAGAGAAAAGGAGGAAAAAGTCTGACCTGCTCACATGCATGTCCAAATCAAAAGGGAAAACAGGCGTGGTGAAGAATCAAGAAAGATGTGCGTCCGGTCTTACCGTAAAACTGTTGTTGACATTTTTGGTGCTGGATTCAGCCACGCTGGCATCTGTCAGGTCCACTTCATCAAATATGATCGACTGGAGAGACACAGGGGCCGCGTCAGCACGAGCTAAGGCACCCCCAAAGCAGGCCCGTTCCTAAGCCCTGGTCCTGTGCTGCCTACCACTCTCCTGGACCCCAGTCAAGCACCCATAGATGCCCCAGCACCCTGAAAACTGGAGGCCTGTGGACTCAATGCACACTGACTACCTGCCTCTAACAAACAGCACAGAGCCACGGGCACGGCTCCATGACTTTTTTAATCCAAGGAGGTCATTAGTGATTGCATTAGTGGAGAAAATAATAATAATAATAACACTGCAATTTCTGTATTTATTTTTTATAATACCAGCGTTTCACTTTTAAATGTGAACTATATATATCCTCAGATGGGATCCACCTGAGAGCAGGGTCCGGACTGAGAATCCTCGTCCTTCCAGCTTTAGTTTCTCCTTCTAGCACATTTGGGGGAAAGGTCTCTGCTAAAATAAATGATTCTAGGGGAAAAGAGACCGACCCAAATAGAAGAAATCCAGCCGTGAAAGAAAACAAGGGAGCACAGCAGAAGGAATCTAGTCCTAGAAAGAGATAGTCAGGCCCCAGAAGGACTGGAAATTAGGCCCATTTTCCTCTCCTCTCTCCCCCAAACTCCCCCATTACAGTCCCCACCTCCTGTTAACCTTACTGGTCCCTCTAAGAGGACTCAATCGGGAACACCTGGAAAAAATACTAATAACTTAGAAAAGAGACTCAGCCTTTTAAGTAACCTGCCCCAACCCCCACCCTCACAAAACAAAAATAACTATAAGGGTTTTTTTGTAATAAGGGATGTTTAGAAACGTTTCTGGAAAAGTTGCTCTGCTCAATTTCAAATTTTGATGCACTAGCTCTCTAGGGATCCATCTGAAAATGCAAATGACTCAGATTCCAGATTTTTTTTAGTACCCAAGTATCAGTATTGACAGCAATACGGATACAAAAATACTGGTGTTCAGAATACCAAAAACCAACAACACACTCGCATTTGAAATGTGCAACACCACACACATTCTTTGAAACATGGCAGTAATTTAGTGACCTTCACTGGGTCCTCTGCTTTCACGAGCATCTGCCGGGTGACTGTAGCTTTCAGTCTTACATACAAGATGGCACAGTGACTGTAGCTTTCAGTCTTATGTACGAGATGGCACACAGGAAAGTGGGACCACGGCAAGAAAAGTCCAGAGATAAAGAACTGCTGTTCACACACCAAGAAGCCCAGTACATTTCAGAAATACCTTTCATTAGTTTCATGGGTGTATACTTATCTCCAAACTCTCAAATTGTATACATTAATTATCTACAACTTTTTATGTGCCAATTAGAACTCAATAATTTTTTTAAAAAGACATTTTAAGTCTATAATAAGACATTTATAAATGTCTTATTGAGACCTCCCCCAATCTTTCTAAAAGAAAGATATCCAGCTGTCACATGGTTATTTCCAAGACATTTTCTACTTCCCCATTGGTGACATATGACATTAAACAAAAAGAAGATAAAAATCGTTATTTCTAAGAAATAAAACATGCCTTGAGACAAACAAAACCTGGCACCCTGGAGCAGGGTGAACCTCGCTGGAAACAACAGCGCTGAGTATGGGAGTTTTGCCCAGCTGAGGACCACAGCCCAAACCTCCCTGGATGCCCAGTGTTCTCTGCTGAGGTCTCCTGCATGCATCTTACCTTTGCAGTCTTGGCATAGTACAGCGTTCGCCCTCGAAGCTTGAAGTATCTCCTTTTGGATCGTTGGAATGAATTGTTCTGTTTGGTCAGCATCCCCTCTTTGATGATGGTCTGAAAGCACAGAAACGGACTCATGAGCGTGTGTTTTCACGGTGCCCTGCACTCGTCCGCCCGAGCTGCACACTGGCGGTCTGGTGCATTCGCGAATGGAGCGGGCCGGCAGCCTGACAGAAATATTTCTCACACTCTTCCCAGACCTTGACCTATGGACAGGCCAAGCCCGCTGCCGGGGGAGGGCTAACACAATTCTCTGCGGGGCGATGGCATGCCTGAGTGGTGGGGGTGTCAGAGACCCAAGGTGTGCCCTGGATATGCCGGGGGGGTCAGCAGAAGGGGACACACAGGCTGGAAGGAACACAGCAAGCAGCCAGGCCAGTGCAATCTCCAACTTCAGCATTTGGTCTTTTTCAGCTATTCTTGGCCCCGTCTCCGTGTTCTCTGGCCTCCTGCCATTTCTCAGGATCCTGTTGCCAAAACTGTCTACGTAGGTTGCTACGGGGTTCGGCACAAATCCAGGCCTGCACCCCACTCAGCCCTCACCCCAATTCACAGGCCGGGCACGTGTATCTGCCCACACTGTGAGAGAGAAACGCCACGGCCAAAGTCATAACATTCATCTCATCCTGTAAATCTGACCAGTCCACCAGGAAATAGGAGTTCCCCTAAGAGAATCAAGAGGCGGACAGACAGCCGTGCCCTCACCTCAGCTCGATGGATGCCAAGAATGGGGCATGGCTTCTCCCACAGCTGTGTCCCCTCACGTTGTGTCCCACGTGCTGGACACCTAATGAGCCGAGGGAGCCCCACAGGCCACATACAGAAGTTAAATGCCCCACGTGTCTACTTGACCGTTAAGACACATGGACCCACACGAAGCCACTAACAGTCAAAATCAGAAAACAAGATGTGTAAAACGAGAGCTTGGCTCTCCGCGCCTGCCTGGCATGACTCGCCCCATGCAAGGGAAATGTCCGTTCTCCACAGACTCAGCACGGAATGGAGGTAGGATGCGCCCACCTTCCGTTCGAGGACAAGACTATAGGTTCAGAGAAGCTTTCGCTTAGTCACTGAATCCCGCACAGCTCTGCACTGTAAGTACCTTTCTGTACACAGCACGGGCATCTGTGGCCATTTAAGATGACACGAGATAAAACCAGACACAGAAACCTGCCAGCACCCAAGCACCAGGCGGCAAGAGCAGGGCATGGGTGCCGTCTGGTCCCCCCACAGCCAACTCTCACCGGGGAGGGTGCAGAACCTGAGACACAGCAGTACTCCCTGGAGAACAACACTGAAGACAGCCCCTGAGGCCCTACACCACCCACCCCTGGCCGTGCAGCATTCTGGGGTGTCCCGGGGACGCCGGCAGCGTGCTCCTCTCCTGTCCCCACCACAGGACGCCCCCTCTGCATATGCCAGCTCACAACCACGGGCCAGGTGTGAGGGAATCTGTGCCACAGGGCGGCCTAGCAGTACCAACGGCAGCACTCTCCAACTCCAGAGAGAATCAACCCAGAAGAAAAGTGACTGAGGCGACCACCCACTCATTCTGTGGTGTATACCTGCACCTTTACTCCTGAGGAGGTCACCCACCCACTGCCCCAGGTAATTGACGAGCACCTAGAAAAGAGGGGAACACACCACCACCCAGCGATCGAGGGACAACACACACAGACTACAGCCACAGAGTCTGAAACCTCCATCCTTTACTGAAAAAAGACGGGCTTCTCAGAAGTGTGGGGCCACATGCCCAACCTGAATGCAGCTGCTCCCAGGTGGAGAGAAAGCCCAGACCTTGAATCCCAGCAGCTCCAGAGAGAAATCAGTCTTATGGAAACACTCTCGACTGCTTCCTAATGTTCCCTGCAGACCCACATACACATGGTGACGCTCATTTCAACGTGCTCTTCAAAGACATGGGACAGCTAGTCTGTGCACAGCCGTGCAGGGCCACAGACGCCTGCACCCCATGCCAGGAGAGCCTCTCCCCTTGACCCCACGGGACCCGCTCATGGGCACAGGCACCTCTCCTTGCCCACACGTCTTCCTTACCTCTGCAGGGGAAGTAATCGCTTCCATCTCTTTCCTAAATGCAAAAAAAAAAAAAAAGGACGACACAACCAACAAGCACCCACCCAGAAAAGTTATAGTAAGTTATCTTTAAAGGATAGAGACTAGAGTATTTTCTCTTACGCCTCCCGCTACATGTCTCACAACACATAAAAGAAAAGCAGAATTAAAACACAATCCACTACACACACACACACACACACACACACACACACACACACACACATCTTTCAGAAAGCGGATGAGAGCTGATGGCGGGCGACCCAAGGAGAGCGGCTGTTCTATTTATAGAACAAGAGTGCTCAGAAAAAGACTCTGGTGGGTTTCAGCGGAAAAGGCTGGGAAGAGATAAAAACCAGTATTTCTTTGAAGCTTTCTCAGAAACTGCATTTCTTCTGATTCGCTGCTCATGAATACTACAGACATGTTGCAGAATATTTTTAAACAGTCAAAAGTGATGGTCTAAAAGTGGTCAAGAAAATAACACCCCTGAATAATCCGCTATGTTTTGCATTTGGCAGCCTGTAACTGGCACCCACAGGAAACGCTGCTCAGCTGGCAGGCTCCTCCTCACCGCCCCCTCCGGCTGCCCCCCCCCCCCAGCAGAGAGCCAGAGTCAAACACCCAGACCCCGGGCGCAGCTAGCGCAGGGCGTGCTGGGCGGCCAGGCTTGTATAATTGTCTTGTCACGTTCTTTGCACAAACTAAAGAGCCAACCCTGTCCTTCAAGCAATCCCAGGCACCTTCGTTACCATCAGGGACAAGAAAGGACAGGTTTACGACATACACAGGCACTGAGAATCAGACAGAGTAGCAAGTGCGCAAGTGAGCACTCGGCCCTCCTCCAAACAGAAAGGAAGCAAATCCCCGAGCTGGACTCCAGCGGTGAAAGTGGCAGAGTGTTCAGCCTGAGCCACCACTTCCCAGACAGACCTGAGCGCTCCACAGGCTAGACCGCCAGGTCACCTGCTGTAGGGAAGCACAGGTCTCTTAGTCACCCGGCTCAGGAACAAAGAGCTGAGGGGGGCAGATGCCCTTAAAAGAGACTTAAACCAGGGAGCACAAAAAGGCGAGAAGAGGCCCCGTGAGCCCTGGTCAAACCCTCCCGCACAGCAGGCGTCCTCTGTCTTCCAGGAGCCAGTGTGCCCAGTCACAGAGTGAGAATGTCCCGTCTCTGGAAAGGCAGTGGGCGCCCCTTCCCTCATCCCTCCCCAGACACGGCCACAGCACTGGCTCTGAGGGCTAAGGGACAGCTCAGGCAGGAGCGGGCAGGGGGCACGGGGCACCAGGAGCACAGCAACTGCCCCGAGAAGAAAGGCTTCACAAACTAGGTCTCAGAAGAAGAGCCGGGGTCTGAGCGGCCCAAGCAGAGGCCCCTGAGGCGCTCAGAGGTCGCGCAGAGCCTGAGAGGGCCCGGAGGGTGGGGCACAGGCACCCATCACTGACAGCCAGGCCTGCGGGCTCACAGGGGCCCCAAGTCGAGGGGTGGTGTCTTCCTGATGTACATTTTAGAAAGACGATTTTGGTCATATTGTGGAGGAAATGGGGAGGGGTGGAACCTGAGGCAGGTAGAACACTCCAGAAACTCTTACAAGAGGGCAACGATGAGCATCTGAGAGGAGGGGACACGCTACAGGCACGACAGTGCTTGGGAAGGAGACCTACACAGTGGGGGGCGGGGGGCAGGAAGGCGACAGGACAGAACCAGGATGGCTCCGAGGGGCCTCCTGGGGGAGGATGTGGGCTCTGTGCTCAGGCCCTGAGTGCAGAGCCGGCTGCAGACATGTGGCCGGCAGGGAAGAGAAAGTTGAATGGGGGAGACGACTCACGGCAGTTCCTTATGAAGAAGGAATGGAATGAGAGGGGGCCAAGGGACCCAAGCAGGAACCCCCGACACAAGCGTCGGGTGCAGAGAGGAGGTGGAGTCCAAACAGAAGGGTGAGAAGAGACTGAGCAGAAAACCAGGGAGCAGAAGACAAAGTACTGGGAGGACCCCCTGGACGCCTAACACAGCGGCCAGGCCATAAGTGGGGACTGGGAGAGCCAGGGAAGGCCCTGCCAGCGCAGACCCGACGGCCTGAACCAGACAAAGCCAGATCGAAGTGCATTGAACAGGGTTTTTATTTTTTGCTTAATTTGTTTTTGGGGGGTTAACTGTTTTTTCAGGCCCCATCAGCTCCAAGTCATTGTCCTTCTGTCCAGTTGTGGAGGGCGCAGCTCAGCTCTAAGCCTAGTTGCCGTTTTCAATCTTTAGTTGCAGGGGGTGCAGCCCCCCATCCCATGTGGGAATTGAACCGGCAACCTTGTTGCTGAGAGCACGCGCTCTAACCCACTGAGCCATCCAGTCGCCCCGAACGGGTTTTTTTTAACTTGCATGTTTCTTAACTTTTTATAAACATGGAATCAGACTGAGCATGCCGTACTTCAGCTTCCTCTTTTTCTGTCATGCTATATTGTCAGCACCCTTCTGTATCAGTAAACATATTTTTGTCAGCTCCAGAGTGCTTCACTGCACTGATGTGTATATGTCAACCCAGTCACCCCACTGCTGGGACATTCAGAATGCTTTCCGTCAATACTATCAACAATGAATGCTTCAAAGCATATTGCTGTAACGAAATCTCTGCACAAGTCCTTAGCTATTCCTTACAGCAAATCACTAGAAATAGAATGTGGGGATCAAAGATAGCCCAGAAATAGACGCTTGCAGATTTGAGACAAAGAAGTGTGACAGTGGCAGTATCACAGGCTGGGGAACGCAGAGACTAGTCAGTGAATGGGGCTGAAACACGGGTTATCCAAGGGGAAAACGTAACTGGTCCCTTCCCTCACAAGTCACTCCCTGGTGGACCTACGGATTCAGTGCAAAAGGCAAAACTTGAAAAGTTTCAGCAGATGATACAGGAGAATTTCCTTATGACTTTGGGATTGGGAAAACCTTCCTAAATAGGATTAAAAAATACTAAACATAAACTATAAGACTGCTTAAGCCAACAATATTCCAACTGAGAACGTCTGTTCATCAGACACCTTAACAAAGAGAGAAGCCACATTGTGGGAGAAGATAACATGAGATACTGCCGACAGCCAGAGTCAGCTTCCAGAATATTCTAAGAATGCCAGCAAAAACGATAACAAAAAAAAGAAACCACCACAAGAAGGCATGACCGGGTGTCAGCAGAATGGTGACTAGAAGACGCTGAGCCACAGGGGGCTTGACAGAAATAAGGCCTGAGGCTGACATCCTGGCACTGTGCTGGCTGGGGGGGGGGACACACGTGTACAGCTTATTACGTGAATCACGACTTACATGTATGTTGTGTGTGTTATTTTTTTTTAAAGGGAGGGGACAAAGTTAATCAATAAAAGGACAGTAGTAAAATCTCAGGCAGGGCTTTGCCGAGGCTATCAGTGTCTCGTCCATGTAAGCGTGAGGTTTCCACACTGTCCTGACCACCACCTGCCTGAGAGGTGGAGACAGGGGCTGCAGGCAGGCCAGGTACTGAAAGGGGAGGGGATAAAATAAAGCAGAAAGGAGTGAAAGTTTAGCCAAATGTGCACTTCAACCATCAACCATCTATTTGTCCTTAAACTTTAGTCCTTAAACTTTTTAGTTTCAACAAAAAAACCTACGTTAGGCAACACCATCCAAATTCACAAAGCCCAAATAAAAGTGGGGATATTAGCATAAAAATGTAATACACACAAGGACTATTAAAATGTTCCCGTGGAAAAAGCTAGTACAACTTATTACCTTAAATTTGCATAGCACTTTTCATGAGCATTTTCGTATCTATTTGCCTTCTTAATAGAACAAACACTGTGGTCTACGAGACAGACACTAATATTCCAATTCACAAATAAGAAAACTGGTTACCAAGAGACTGAGTAATATGTTCAAGGTTAAACAGCTAATAACAAACCACAAAAGAAATGTCATGCCTCCTTACTCTTATCTAGAACCGTCTATGGTTTACAGTCGATAAATACCAGAATTCATAAAGAGGAAACCACCAGAAAAGAATCTGTTCTCAAAACATAAAGCACGTACAACATATTCCAAGAGCCCCACGTTATCTAACCTGTGGAATGGCCCACTGACTCATTCCTCTCGTGGCTGCACGGTATCTATTCTGAGTGGGCTGGTTGCAGCGAACCGAGCCAGTCTCCCAGTCCTAAGCCCACCTCCCAGTGCTGGACACAAGACTCAGTCAGAGACCGACACAGACGTGCTGCCCGGGGCCAGGGAGGTGGGGGCGCTGCTTCACTGACACGTGGGAACACATGAGGCTCCCACTCCCCGTTCCCCTTCCTTCTCGCCTTGAATGCACACACCACATCTAGAGCGGTGGCAGCCATGTTGAGGCCATGAGGTGACAAGTCAACAGTCTAAAGTCGGTGAGGCAAAAAGGCAGAAGCAATCTGGGTCCCACGGGTGTCATCGGTCTGCCACATGCATTCCTGGCTAGTAAAGGTGGGTGGGCTGAGTTAGCTCCTGCTGGGTCACCATCAATGGCCACTCTGTCACGAATGCCAGTGTCCCCAAATCTCAGGGCTTTCCATAGGTGATCCCATTTCATCTACACAACGCCCCTAAGGGAGACGTGGTAAACATTCCCATTTCACAGAAACAGGGACCAAGAGATGAAAGCGTCAGTATTTGTCGAGTGCTTACTCCGTACCAGGAACTTGGTTTTAGCATCAGTATTTCATTTCATCTTCACCACCCTGTGGACAGTTACCACGCCATTTCACTTAGGAAGAAACTGAGGTCTAGAGAGGACCCATATCTATAGAGAAGGGACAGAGGTGGTGTTCAAACCCAGGTCTGTCTGATTTCAACTCTCTCCACCTTCATTATCAGGTGAAAAGAAAAAAAAGTGCATGCTGGAGGAAAGGTTTTCATTCTTTGTTCTGTTTTGTTGTTTTCACAAGTTAAGCAAGACTAACCATAGTTCTAACTAATCTTCCCACTTTTGTGGGTGAACATACAGACAAGTGTACATGTATCAAGGCACAACCCATCTCCACTACACACGACACGGGCAAACCCGAGCCACCAGCAGCAGGAGCAATGTCCCAAACACACACACGCTGTGGTTCACTTAAGGCAGCAAAGCGTCACCCAGCTTCTGTGAGCCTGCGCAGTGAAACCCACCTCCCTATGGACTATGGAATGAAACGCACTCTTTGTTTCAACAAATATTTATTGAACACTTAAGTGCAAGCACTGCTGGGAATATGATGATGAAAGAGATGAGACCCTTGACCTTTAGGGAAATTGCACGCTGGTGGAGGGATACTTTCGCAAAGTAAAAGTACTGTTAGGAATTTGCTTTAATTACTCAGAAAAAAGTGGGGCTGGGGGATGGGGACCGATGAAACAAGAAAGACACGACCCTGAGGACTGTTTAGGCTGGGTGATTAATTCAAGTCCTCTCCCTACTTTTGTGTACATTAGGAAATTTCCATTACGGAGGGAGACAGGAGCTTTGCTAACCCAGAAGTGAATGAAACACACCACAGGGCTGAGTGCAAGGCCTGAAGCTGGTACTGCTGGGGCTGAAAGCAGCCACGCCCCGACACCCCAGTTTCCTGATCTGTCTACCCCACTTCAGGGGGTGCTGTACAGAAGGCAAATACCTGAGAAATGCTCACATACAGCAAAATGCTGCACATCGTTACCCTCTCCCTGAGCACGCGCCCCACCCTCTGTCCCCTGCCCATTTTCAGACATTAGGTGGAAATCAAGTCCTGTGTGAAACAGCCTGACTTTCGGCGGCCATGCGTACTGGCGGTTACTGTCTTTCCATGAAAACACTGTGTCCAGCCACTGCTAACACCTGCCACCAACATCCTGATACAACATCTTTCCAACGTGTTTTCAGTGTGTAAAGAAAAGTAGGTTACAGAACACACAAATTACTTAACAACCTGCTTTTCCAAACGACGTATTGTCACCACCTCTGCTTTTATTTTGTGTTTTGTTTCTCTATACACTATTCAAATGCTTAAGGACTCTGACATAATTACGGACCTATCTAAGAACCTGAGAACTTTCATACATCAGACAGTTGCAGCGTCAGGCTAACATATATCTTAGTCCTATCAAGACCCTGAACTCCCTGCCTAGATAAGTTCAGATTTATTTTCAACACAGGAGTTAAACGTTTAGACAAAGGAGAACATAGCTAAGATGCTCCATAGAATGTATACATTTATTAGGATACTCCAAAATTTAAATCCTACGTTTTTACAAGTCACGCCCTTTTGTGTACCTGACAGTTGGTACTGTTTCAACTGTGTTTTAGGACATTCCAGAGAAGAGACTGAGGGCAGACTCGTCTCTACCTTCTGCTACTAGAGCACGACATCCTAAACCATTTTGTCAAGACAGCCACTGTTACCGTCAGGAAGCTTCAATTGAAGGGCAGCATGTGATGCTTTTGTTTTGTGACTATAAAATATTATAAAATAATAACACTCATTTTAGAAAAATGCAGAAAAGTACAAATAAAAATAATCCAAACTGCGCCACCAAGTGCGATCCCTGATAGCAGCTGGGACACGGTCTCGTCTTCCTCCCCACGCGCGGGGCTTTGCACACAGCTGGAAACCCAACGCCTCTCAGCTTCCCAGCACCTCCAAGCGCTGTCCCATTACTGCCTTCCTCGGTCACCTGCTCGGCCGCATTAGGCACGAGCGCAGAACCTGGCTCCCCAACGTCCCAGCTGTGTGGCCTGTTGCCGGCCGGCCACCTCCGCCACCTCACGGCAATTGGCACACCCTGTGACGGTGAAGTAAGACCACCCAGGCGCCGAGTCTGCACGGGGCCAACACCAACACGTGTCAGCAACTGTCCTTAAATTGGAGTGCTTCCCGGTTTGCAACTTTTTATACTTAACAGTGCAGTAAACATCCTGTCAATTATGCTTTTTCATATTTAAGATAAATTCCTCAGGACAGGATCCCACGGGTGAAATGACTGGGTGGAAAGCATGCACTTTCTTGGAATTTTTCACACACGTCCGAAGCTATAGTTTCTATAAGCAGCAAAATTCCAGTTCATACACAATACTAGTTAGGTATAAAAATACACTTAGGTAATACCTCAATCTTGACACAGCGGGGTTTTTGTTTGTTTGTTTGTTTTTGCCCTCTTAGAAATACATGCAAACTTTCAGCCTCCACAGAGAGAAAGGGGGTGAAGAACAATTTTCCAGGCTTCCTTTTCGCTCAGCTTCTGAGTGAAATCTTTATCAAAGATAAACAATCTTTATCAAAGAAATCAAAGACTATCAAATGGGAATGGATTTAATGAGATGAATATTTATTTCAAATTTTTTGAAACCATGAAAAGAACTGAATTGAGTCCATGCTCTCAAACATGAAATGAAGAAGAGTTCTATGGCAGTAAAAATTCCGAAATGCAGATATTTCCTGTTAAACTGTTTAAATGTGTAAATGTCTCACAGTAACTATACACAGGAATGATTCTATTAAGACTCACTTTATGAACTCTAGCGAGACCAATCCAAAATGGGCAAGATTACCAACCAATCCTGAAAAGCTCATTGGTTGGTTTTAGTATCACAAAGTATATCAAGCTTGAGGCAGAATCCAGCTTTAAAAAGTGGCCCTTGGCAAATAGTGCTGAGATAACCGGCTGCTCACATGCAAAAGAATGAAGCTGGACCTCACCTCACATTCTACACAAAAATTAACTCAAAATGGATAAAAGACTAATTATAAGAGCTAAAACCACAAAATCCTTAGAAGAAAACATAGGCATAAGTCTTCTTGACCTTTCATTTGGCAATGGTTTTGTAAATATGATACCAAAATCACAAGCAAAGAAAGAAAAAACATGAACCTGACTTCACCAAAATGTAAAACTTTTATTCATCAAAGGACACTATCAAGAGAGTGAAAAGACAACCCACAGGATGGGAAAAATATCTGCAAATCATATATCTGATAAGTGCCTAGTATCCAGGATATACAAAGAACTTTTACAATTCCACAACAAAAGATAATCCAATTTTAAAATGGGCAAAGGACTATAACAGACATTTCTCCAAAGAAGATGTACAAATAGTCAATAAGCCAACATCATTAGTCACTAAGGAAATACAAATCAATGCCATGAGATACCACTTCATACCCACCAGGATGGCCATATTAAAAAAAGAAGGAAGGAAGGAAGGCGAGAGAGAAAAAGAAAATAACAAGTGTTGGCAAGTGTGGAGAAACGGAGCCCTTATACATTGCTGCTGGAAATGTGAAATGGTTCAGCCATGGTGGAAAACAGTTTGGAGCTTCCCCAATAAGGTAAACACAGATTTACCCAGCAATTCCACTCCCTGGGCATATACCCCAAAGAATGGAAAGCAGGCGTTCAAACAATAACTTGTTCATAGCAGCTCTAGTCACAATCGCCACAGGGTAGAAGCAATTCAAATACACATCAGCAGATGAACTGAGACACAAACTGCCGGCCGTCCATACCACGGACTAGCACCAGCCAGAAAGCGGAATGAGGTACCGAGAGCATCTACAGCATGGATGGGCCTCGACAACATGCTAAGTGAAAGGTGCCAGGCACAAAAGGCCATTTATTGTATGAGTCCACTGACACGAAATATCCAGAATAGGCAAACCCGTCAATTAGTGGTTGCCAGGTGCTGGGGAGGAAGAGGGAATGGGCAGTGACAGCTTAACGGTGAAGGGGATTCCACGTAGGAGATAAAAGAAGTTCTGGAACTAAATAGTGGCTCACCACATTGCACAGCATTGTTAAGATACGTAATGCCACTGAACTGTGCATTTTAAGTGGTTAAAATAGTTCAATTTTTTAAAAAAGAAACAGAGTAGCCCTCTTCCATCTTGCCACAAGGACAAAGCACTGCTCCTCCTGGAGCCTGGGGTGTACCTCACCCTCGTGGGGCCAGAGGAGCTGAGCTCAGGAAAACCACCAACACACAAGGGCAGAGCCAGTCGCAGTGGGTGGCAGGTGGCCCAAAACAGCCCAGCACCGAGACCAAGGTGGCGCGGAGAGCTGCCCAGAGCATCGGCGGCACAGCCCTGGGCTTGTGGCCGGTCTCACGCAGTACAGCCAGGCTCACAGCTAACGGCAGTTCAAACCCACAGACTCATTTTACCACACCCCCAAAACAGAAAGCAAAGGCCTGCCAGCCTCCTGTGCTGCAATCACAGACCACTGCCAGCCTGGGCACAGGAGGAAGAACGGCAGGGTCACACGTGGGCCCTGGGCCAGCCACCTCAGCTACAGGACACAAGCTGTCCCCTCTGCCCACAACCCCACCTCTGGGCTCCATCCAGAGTAAAAGACAGCTTGTGACACAGCAGGCAAGGCTCAAAGACTGAAGAGCCAGCTTGAAGGGGCTCTCCTGGGAAAATGGGGACAATTGAGAACATTTTCCCAATTTTCCCAGGAGAGCCCCTTCAAAAAGAATGACGGTAACTGATGTAAAACACTGAATAAAAAGTCATGAATCTAGAGTGATACAAAGAGAGAGACTCACACACTCACCTCCTCTGGGGAGACTCTTCTACCAAATCCTTGCTTTGAAAATTGGTAATTAATCGGGAAGAATCTATCCATTACCCTACCTTTTAAAGAGGAACTGCAGTCCTTCCCCAGGGGGAAGAATTCACAGAACACCAAGATAAATGTGGAAGAAACGCCAGAAGGGGCGGGAGCTCCATTTTGCCAACTCTCACTACCACTGATTCAGGCAAGTATCATGTGTGAACGCAGGAAGCCATTTGGTGAAAAGCTGGAGAAAAGGGTATTTGTATGTGCCCTGGAATCACCTCACAGACCACTTCTAACTAACTGCGAAAGGGAAATCCACATATCCAATGGAAAGATCTAGCATGTCCACATAAACCAAATGGTAACAGCAGCGAGGACAGCGTGACAGGACACAGAGCATCTCAAATCAAGATTTGCCCAAAGCATCCACCTGATTATGTATAATCCAGTCTTCAAACCCTGGCGCTCCCAGTTCTCAGCAAACGCAGAGGATGAAAGAACAATGCAAAAGAAACCAGGAAGAAACTGTCAGACAGAGCTAGAAACAGACTTTACAAGACAAGTGCCCCTGTCTCTTCAAAAAGCCAGTGTCATAGTGAGGAGGGGAGAGAGAAGGCTGGGGGTGGGGCACGGAGCTGACCTCGGAGACTAGAAAGATACAACCCAACACAATGCGTGGATTTTGATTGGCTCGCGGGTCCCAGAAGGGAGGCTTCAAGGACGCTGCAAACAACATTTTTGGTTCAAGCTGGGGAAATCTAAAAATGATGTGGATATCAGATATTAGAAAATTACAATTAATTTTGTAGGTATAATAATGGTATTATAGGGAAATGTCCTTATTTTTAGAAGTTCAGATGTAATAATGGCATATAGGAAAATGTCACTTTTAGGAGATGCATGCTGAGCTATTTGGAGGGTACACTGTCGTGATGTCTACACATCACCTTCAAGAGATTTAGCAAATTATTTACTTACATTCAATACATATAGATAAGGCATATCTGGCAACATGTTAATTATTGAGTAGGTGTACAATTATTGTACTAGGTGTACAATGTACTACTGTTATTTTTACATTTTTCAGAACAAAAACCTGGAAAAAAAAGGTTTCCTTGCAAAGATAACGTCACACACTGTATGGTGCAACCATTACAAAGGATAATAAAGATGTTTTAATTCCATGGAGGAATGCTTATAACATTAACGTGAAAACTTAGTTTCATTTCAACTAAATTAAACATATTCAGACAAACAGTCCAGAAGGAAACACTAATCCGGGAACGACAGCGATAACGCTGGCGGATCCATGGGTGCTGAACTCAGTCTTACCTCCTTCCCCTTCCCGCCTTCTCCCGCTTCTCCCACTTCCTCTTCTGCCACTTCCTGGAAGCCAAGGACCCCAGAGCCCGACCAGGCCCTCTTCCACTGTCCCCTATTCTCTCAGGCCCAGGGGAACCGTTCCCACCTTCCACATGATTGAGGGGCTGGGTGGGATACCCCAGGAAGAGGTGCGATCTGGAATCCCGAGCCCTGGGCAGCCTCATGGCGCGCCGGCAAGCTGCCTGCCTGCTGAGTCTGTCCCTCACCTGTGAAAATGGGGCAGCTGAGCATAACAGGATCCAGAATACCCGGCAGCAGAGCTGTGAGAGCGAAATTCTGAGTGGTCCTCAACCACAGCTCCTTTTCTCAGAGGAGGCTCCATTACCCAGGCGGTCACGTGAATCGCAAGCCTCCTCTTCCCAACACCCACACCAAACCATCACCGACTCCTCACAATGTCAAAGCCAACTAATTCTCTCCAGGACCACAACCCTGGCCCAGGCTACCATCATCTCCTACCGCATGGGTCAGCCAGCATCCACTCCAGCAGCCACAACACAGCTGGCGTGATCTTTACAACCTGGATCCGATTACGTCCCACTCCTCGGAATCTTAAAGCAGCAGGACCCCACTGCTGCAGAGCTCCCCACACGGCCTCCTACGCAGCTCCCAGCCTCCTGGCACAATCCAGGTCTCCCCGACTTGCTAGCTCTACCTACACCAGCTTTCTTTCAGCCCCTTAGTTTCCCCAAGCTTCATCTGGCCACAGGACCTTTGCGTACCTCTCGGACCAGCTACCTCTACCAAATTCTTTTATTAATTCTTTAACAAAATTTTGTCATTATAAAATAGTACATGTAAAGTTAAATCCACAAAACAAAAATGCACAAGTTGAGAACCCAACTAACCACCACCCAGGTCAAGAAACAACATGGCCAGCGCCCCAGAAGCTCCTTCTCTCGTGTGCCATCCAGTCGCCTCCCGTCCCTTCCCAGCACCCAGAATTCTCTGATCACCAGTTCCTTGCACATGAGCTTAAACACACAAGCAGACAAGCCTACAGCCTGGGGCGTCCCTTCTATTCTGACCTGACTATAAATGGAACACACAGAATGTATTATTTTATGTGTGGCTTTTCAGCCAGACAGCTTTAGTGCTGTGATTAATCCTTCCATCGGCAGGTAGCAGGAGCTGGTTTTCATGGATGTATTCTCTTGTAAGAACATACCATAATTTGTCCATTCCACTGTAGGGAGTCGTTTGGGTTGCTTCCACTTTGGAGCTATTACAAATACTAACAGTAGTAATACGCTTGCACATGCCTCTTGGAGTACATTTGCTTACATAAACTGTTAGCAAGACAGTTTGCTGAAAGTATACATTTCCTCAACTTTAACAGACACTGCCAAAATGTCTCCTAAAGTGGTGGCACTAATTTAATATCCCACCAACGACAGATGGGCCCTTGTTCCACGCCCCTACCAACACCTGGAAGACACGCCTAACAAGAGATGCATAGGGCAAGGTGTGGGGGGCAGGGGACCGAGCATCCATGCCCTCCCCAGGTGTTACCCGCAGGCACAGTAATGGGCTCACCCGCCCAGGAACTCCCAAATCCCCCTGAAAAAAGTTTTGATAACAATCGGCAGGCCCTCTCCCTACTAGGAAATTTGGGTGCAAGGCCAAACGCTCACACCTCTAATCATGTTTGGTCCTTTGGGCGACCAGCCCCTAACCTGAGGCTATCGAGGGGCCCCACCCCAGTCACTTATTAGCATAATGTCCGTGTAGTCCAAAGGGGCCGTTATGAATAACAAAAGACACTCCTAAGTCTCAGGAACAAAGAGCCGACATATTTTTTTATTATACCACACAGAAAGGCAGATTTTTGTACACTGTCCTGTACCCACCAACCCTGCTGTACTCTATTATTTATTATACCTTATCTGCATACGTGCAGGCCTGAGGAAATAATTCTATCATCTTCCTCATATTCGTTTCCAATCCTTACACCTTTTCTTTCTTTTTCTTGCCTTACTGCAAATGTTAAAGTGGCAATCATGGCATCCATGATGAGGGGGGAACTTTCAACATCTACCATTAATTAAGCATGAGGTTTGCGGGGTTTGTGGCTGGTCTCAGATTGAGGAAGTTTCCCGATTCCAGGGGCGGGCAACACAGTGCAGGAGCGCAGCCCCACCCACACGCGCTGTGCAGCTTTTACACACGGAGGCCACGCGGAGTAGTCACACGCCCACCGAGCCTAACTCTACAGCCTGGCCCTCCACGGAAAAAGCTTGTTGACACCCTCCCTGTTCCAATGTGAATGAGTGTTGAATTTTATCAAAATGTATTTTTCCGCATCTGTTGGGATAATCATACATTTTGTTTAGGAAGTTTTCAAATTTTGTTGGTCTCATAAAAAGAGATACAGTGTGTTTATTGCTTTTTCTATTTCCTGGAAGAGTTTATGTAAAACTGGTGTTATTTTTTACTTAAATGCTTAGACTTCACTAGTAAAAGTCATCTGGATCTAGATTTTTATCCTTGTCGAAAGCTTTTAAATTATGGATTCAGTATCTTTAATAGTAATAAAACAATTTGCATTTTCTATTTCTGGTGTCAGTTTTAAGTTGTTTTTCTAGGAACTTGTCTACTTGGTCTAAATTTTCAACTTTACTTGTGTAAAGTTGTTTGCAATACTTTTTAATTATTTTTAATGTCCGTAGGATCTTCAAATACGTCTCTTTTTCATTCCTAACATTGTTTGCCTTCTCTATTTTTTCTTGATTACTCCTGCAGGGGTTTGTCATTTTTATCTGATTTTTCACATCAGTTTTTGCCTTTGTCGATCCTTTTTAATGAATGTTTCCCCATTTCATTAACTCCTGTTCTTCACTATTCCCTTCATCCCACTTTCTTTGCATTTATTGTGCTTCTGTTGCTCTAACTCCCTGATGTACATGCCTAGGCTGTGGATTTTCAGCACGTCTTCTGTACTCAGATAAATGCACTTAAAGCTATAAACTTCCCTCTAAACATGACTTAAGCTGTACCCCATTAGTTATGATATATTTTGCTGTAATTCAACTCAAAGTACGTTCTAGCTTTCTTTGACTCGTAAGTTATTTAGAAAGAGATTTCTAAATTTTCAGATATGTGGAAATTTTCATTTTACTGACTCCTAGCTTAACTCCATTGTTGGTAGAGAACAGTCTGCATTTCAATCCTTTTAAATGTGTTGAGCATTGCCTTGTAGCCAGCATTCAGTGAATTCTGACGAATGTGGCTTGTTCATCTGGACAGAATTCAATTCTGCAGTTGCTATATATGTCCATTAGGTCAAGTTTAATACTTATGTTGCTCAATTCTACATTTTTACTAATTTTTTTTGTCTGCTTATCATAACAGCACCTGAGACAGGGATGTTAAAATATCCCACTGTGATTATCGATTTGTTTATTTCCATTACAGTTGAATTAATTTTCCTTTACATATTTTCAAGTTACATTATTAGATACATACAGATTTTAAATTATATCTGAAGTAAACCATTTATCATTTATCAGTATATCTTTATCGCTAATAAATAAATTTTGCCTTCAAAGTCTATTTTGTCTGATAGTAAAATAGCGACACCAGCTTTCTTTTGGTTAGTGTGTGCATAGTATTTTTCCCATTCTTTTACAGTCACTTTTTATATCCTTTTGCTTTAAATATGTCTCTTTTAAATAGCCTTATCAGGTTTTCTTACCTGTCTGACAGTCTCTGTCCTTTAACTGGAGCATTCAAGTCCACTTACATTTAATGTGGTTACTGATATATTGGGATTTAAGTCTATCAACTTACTGTTTTGATCTACTTGTTCAATGTTCCCTTTTGTCTCCTTTCTTGGCTTCTCTTTTAGAATTTCTTATTATTCAATTTTCCTTGCGTTTAAGCTAAGACATCATATACTTTCACAATTTAGTGGCTGCCACACAGATTACATGTATTTGGGACTTGTTTAACATTAATTGGTTCATTTTTCTTCTTGGTGGAAATGTAAGGACATTAACTCTTTTACTGCGTTAATTGATTTCAAGATTTTTTTCCAAAATGTGTCAAAAATGCACAAAAAATAAAAAATTAATATTTTGACTACTTTATGCATTTAAGAACATTCTGAGCTGCTTTGTACATAAATGACATTGTTTTTATTTTAAACCTATGTTATAGTAATAAATTTACCATTATATTGAATGTTCGCAAAAAATACTCAAAACATACTGGGTGGCATCAATTAGATTTACGGATAGATAAATTAGACTCTAATGGCATTGATGACATAAAAAAAATTGTTACCAAATATGGAATACAAAACACCTTTGTTATTGATAGTGCAAGCCACAGGAAAACATCCGAAGCAAGAGTTAAAACAGTTCTATTCCATTTACCTTCCTTCTGACTTACATGCCATTGTTACGTACTTTAATTCTATAGGTATTTTAAACCCAAAGATAATTAAGTTTTACAGTCAATAATCATTTGGTCTTTTCCATGTCGATACCCTTTTTGTTGTTCTCTATTCCTTTCTGCAACTCTAACCTTTCACCTGAGATCATTTTCCTTCAACCAAAAACAAACAAACAAAAAACCCTTAATGTTTCCTTTAATGTGGATCTGCTCACAAAAAGATGTCTTTGTTTCTTTGAAAATGTCTTTATTTCAGTTTGATTTCTGAAGGATCTTTTTGGTGAGTAAAGAATTCCAGGTTAGCAGTTTCTTTCAGCACTTAAATTGCAGCTGATTTCTGTCTTCCTTGGTTTCTGTTAAGAACACAGCTGTCAATCTAACTGTTGCTCCTTTGAGGGTGATCTGTCTCCAGCTGCTTTCAAGTCTCTTCGTCTATGGTTTTCAGCAGTTATATTAGGAAGTGACTGGGTGTGGTTTTCTTTGTGCTCTTGGGGCCATCGAATCTGTGGATGGCACCTTTTAATAATTGTTGAGAAATTCTCACGCATTATCTTTTCAAATGTTGTTTCGGCCCAATTTTTTCTCCTTTCTTAGATGACAAACACAAGTTAGAGCTTCTCACTCTTATCTCTGATTCCTACCCTGTCTAATTTTCCCATTTTTTCACCTCTCCAGGCTTCCTTTTGGATATTCTTTTGAGCTATCTTCTGGGCCACTAAATTATTTCTCAGCTGTGTCTAATCTGCCCTTCCTTTGAGCACTTAGCTTTGATTATTACATTTTTCAGTTGTAAAATTTTCATTTGGTTTCTTTTGAGTTTCTAGTTCTCTGCCTAAATTCTCAGTCTGGTCTTTTATCTCCTTAAACATAGTAAGCACAGTTGTTTTAAAGTCTCTATCTGATATCTGGAGCCTTCATAGTCTGTTGTTTCTATTGGTATTAACTCATGTGCCAGTGCCTCCCTCCGTGCCTATTTTTTATCATACCCAGAACACTGAATTTCCAACAGGGCTTGTGAAAACAACTGGAGGACCAGATGACGTTAACTCCCTCTACAGAGCATTCAAGTTGCTTCTGTCAGAAACCTGGAGACAGAGAGCAGCAATCCAGGATTAGTTGAATCTAATTTCAGAGACCTGACATGATTTGAAGCAGGGCTGTGACCCTTTGGAAGTCCTACTTCTGGTTCCTCCTCATTCCCTGCAAGTGGCTTTTTGGGATCCCAACCCAAATTAAGGGATTCACCCAAGACTGCTGCCCTTTGGCAGAGCCTGATGCCCTGGCTGCACCCCCACCCTCGCCCCCATCAGGGCACTTCGGACAGCCTGAGAGCTCAGCCTCTCAGCTTCCCTTCGGAGTCAATATATGGCCCCATATTCATTTCCTGTGGCTGCCCCATAACCAAGCACCAGAGAGTCGGAGGCCTAAACAACAGAAATGTGTTGTCTCACAGTTCAGGAGGCTGGAAGGCTGACATCAAGGTATCCGCAAAGCCACGCTCCCTCTGAAGGGGCCAGGGGAAGATGCCATCACCTCCTCTACAGGCCCCACCGGTCCTTGGCTTGTGGCGGCATAACTAACCTCTGCCTCTGTTTTCACATGGCCTTTGTCTCTGTGTCTCTCTGTATCCAACGCTTTCTCCCCTTTCTCTTATAAAGACACCAGACATTAGATTTAGAGTCCACCCTAAATCCAGGATGATTTCATCTCAAGATCCCTAACTAATGGTATCTGCAAAGACCGTATTTCCCAATAAGGTCACATTCTGAGGTTCCAGGTGACTTGGGTCGGGAAGGGGGGGGACACTATTCCCACTATACACCCTACTACTGACCCCAAGGTAAACAGCAGCCGAGAGGCCATGCTCACTCCCACAGCCCATCGTCCTCCCCATCCTAGCCCCGCATACGGCGTCATCTGACTAGCTCTCTCAGATCAGCAGATGGTGCATGGCGGAATGGCTAGTCAGTTACTCGGCCCCCCATTACCGGAAGTCACTTTTTCTTACTCATCTTTCAGATTGAGCCAAACAGTGCCTTCGTCAAGAAGCCCTTCCCATAACTGCCTGAGTATCAGGTCAAATTCACTTATTAGAGCCTCCCAGAGCACTCCGGACCGCTCCTGTTTAGCACTCATCACTGTCACCACTGCACAGTAAATGTGTGATTATTTCAGCAATGTCTGTCTTGTCTTCAGACTACTAGCTCGAGGGGGGGTTTTGTTGTTCAGTAAGACGCCCAGTGCCCAGCACACTTAAGTTTCAGGTCTCCAGCATCTGCTGAGTTAAACGGGATCTGTGAAACAAGGAAAATAATGCCTATCCCAAGGTATTCCCACTAGTATTCAATAAATTAACAACTTTTTAAAACGGTGTTCATTCCTAATTGTCTGCCAGAGTCATTTTTATTTGCTGTTCTGTATGACAGACATGGAGACTCACCCAGATCAACCTGAGCTGGGGGAGGAGCAATTCAGGGAGATGACTACTGTTTGAAACACAAAAAATGAACAATCAGAAAGACAAATAATCATAAAAGCAACCCTTTATTGAATGCTTACGATATGCCAGGCAATACGCTAAGTGTTGTACATAGATTATCCCATTTAATTCTATGAGTTACCGTCATTTCTATTTTACGGATCTGAAAACTATTATTATCATTTCTATTTTGCAGATATAGAAACTGAGGCTCAGGAACACACACCTAACGTTTACTGTCACTACTGCCGACCCAAGAATTAATGAGGAAACCAAGTCTTAAGAGAAGTTTAGAAACTCGTCTGTGATCACATGTCTTTTAAGCAGGAGAACAGGATGTGAATCAACTTCATTTGCACCAAAGTGTAGGCTATTCAATATGACTACACACTAGCTTTACACACCTTTGACACCGCTTCACACCCACTAGGAAGGCTGTCATCAAAGACAGCCAAACTGAGGACGTGGAAAAACTGGAACCCTCCTCCACTGCTGGGAAGGATGTAAAATGGTGCAACCACTTTGGAAAACAGTCTGGCAGGTTCTCAAAGGTTAAGCATAGTTACATGTGACCCAGCAAATCCACTCCTAGGTATATACCCCCGAGAAACGAACCATGTACATGCGTGTTCATGGCGGCGTGATCCTGAACAGCCCAAAGTGGAGCTAACCCAACTGCCCATGAACGGATGAATGTAAGTAAAATGTAGTACATCTGTACCGTGGAATATTATTCAGCAATCAGAAGAAAAAGTACCGGTACATGCTACAACATGGATGAACTTCAAACACATCATGCTAAGCGAAAAAACCAGACACAAAAGGCACATGCTGGGCCACCCGGTGGCTCAGGCGGTTGGAGCTCTGTGCTCCTAACTCCGAAGGCTGCCGGTTCGATTCCCACATGGGCCAGTGGGCTCTCAACCACAAGGTTGCCAGTTCAACTCCTCGAGTCCCACAAGGGATGGTGGGCTGCACCCCCTGCAACTAGCAACGGCAACTGGACCTGGAGCTGAGTGCGCCCTCCACAACTAAGACTGAAAGGACAACAACTTGAAGCTGAACGACACCCTCCACAACTAAGATTGAAAGGACAACAACTTGACTTGGAAAAAAGGCCTGGAAGTACACACTGCTCCCCAATAAAGTCAATAAATAAATAAATAAATAAATAAATAAATAAATAAAAGGCACATGCTGCGTGATTCTATGTATAGACAGGAGACAGAAAGTAGACAAGCAGTTACTTAAGGTTGAGTGAGTTGGGGGGAAATGGGGAGTGAATGCTAATGGTTCAGGGTTTCTTCTTGGGGGCAATGAAAATGTTCTAAAACTGATTGTGGTGATGGTTGCACATCTGTGAATAGACTACAGAACCACTGAACTGTACACTTTAAATGAGTGAACCGTGTGGTATGTGAATTTTATCTTAATAAAGCTGTTATTCTTTGTCTTTTACCACTTGAACATTTTACATAAAAATATCAGACATGCATGAAATGCTGAACAACCAACCATCCCACATCTGCACACATCAAATTTTCAGTATACTAAAGGTTTGGGAAAAGTTTTAAAAGAACCTCATAAACTAGAGACTTCCTTGGAGTCTGGTAAGGCTTCCTTTTACACACATGTCACACGGTCTTGTTTCTCAAAGTCTGGCCCACCGAGCAGCAGCAGCAGCAGCTGGGAGCTGATCAGAAATGCAGACTCTCAGGCCCTGCCCCAGACCTACTCAACCAGAATGTGCGTTTTAACTAGATCCCCACAGCCTGTGTCTGCACATGCAAACTTGAGAAGCACTGTCATCAGACACTTCCTGTTCTTTGGCCATTAAGACAGCTGGAGCCTACACTAAACTGATATTTCAAAAGCGGACATACATAGAGCTCTGGTCCTGAGTCAGCTTGCCCTCGGTTCCATTCACTCCTCGCTCTTCTGCTCTGCCCCAAATGGTGGAGGGGCTGATCCACGCAGGGTGGGTTTCCCAAGCAGGAGGGGATGGGGTGAGTCCCAGCAGCAGCTGTGCCCTCCCAGCAGCAGCTGTGCGCCAGCTCCTGCCAGGCGACCCAGGGCGCTCCAGGCTCGGGGCGGCAGCAGTAGCTCCTGGACTCAGTCCCTCAGTCCTCCAGCTTCGGGGTGGCAGTGGCTTCCTGTTTGTCGCCTCATCTCAGGGTTGCCTCACTGCCCACTGTATGCATTCTCACTTCTTCATCACCTATGCAAGCATGCCCCTAATCAAATTCCCTGTTTTAAATACTTACAGTGGGTTTGGTTTTCCTTTTTGGACCCCGAATGATACCCCATACCACTCTGGATATTTCTCTTATGCACCACATATACCAGGGTTTTCTGAATGGCTTATCTACTTAACTATTGCACACACAGTAAGCCTCACATTTCCTACACTCTAACAACCCAAAAGAAAAATCAGCCTTAAGCTGTTTGTACAGCAGATGTGACTGTATTCAGAAACCCAAGTCCTCCGGGTATATTTTTAACACTCTACCCATCACTCCTCCTCAACTACAACAGCTGGTATAGCAGCTATTGTTTTGTTTTGTTTGGGGGGGAGGGGACCTGCGTCCTAAGAACAGAATTCTGGACAAACACTGGCATCTCTGAGACATCAAATCTTAATCACACTTATAAATCACACGGTCTACCCCAGACTAGGCACACACCACGCTGGAGAACCAATCAACAGGACAGAACAATTCCAATGAGCGCCATTTAGGTTTACTTGGAGATCTTCCTAAAAGCACATCTGACCCTGTCACTCCCCTGCTTTAAACAACCCTCAGCGGCTCTCTCGTGCCCAAAGCCAAAACCCATCTCCTACACTAGCCGTTCAAAGTCCAGCCATCTACCTTTTCAGCCTCTTCCTAACTCTCTCAACCTGACACCTCCTGACCATTCCCAGGTGGGCCTAAAGGTTCAGACACAATATTCAACTCTGGAAAGCCCTTCCTTCCCACTTAGCCTGGCAAAATCTTCCCCTCAAGATCCCGCCTTAAGAGAGACCTATCTGTGCCTCCCAGAGGAATTCGATTCTCCGACCTCTGAGCTTCCACAGCACTTACTATGCCGTACAGTCCCCTTGCACATGTATCCACCTCCTACAGACTGGGAACCCCTAGATGGAGAAATTGCCCTCCATCTTGGGATCCTGACCATGGCTCAGACCCAGACCCCTATTTACTAGCTGTGATACCCTGGGCAAGTCACTGAACTTCTCTAGCTCAGTTTCCTAGTATTCCATAAGATAGGGATGATGGGGGTAGATAACACCCAACTCTACATCTAGGGGCTTATCACCAAATACTAAATGAGTGAACGCATGTAAAGTGCTGTCAAGTTAACCCAAGAAAAGTGCCTGGCACATAGTAAGCACTAAAGAATTGCCATCATTGTAATTATTACTGTTACTATACCTGGAACAAAACAGGTGTTCAATACCTATTTGCTGACTAACTGGAGCACTTCACAATAAACCTGTTTGTAACGGGTTAGGACCAAAGGTACCAGAAGCTAATGCAAGAAACGGCTCCCACGGCAAAAGTAACAGCTGAACCTCACTGGCCCCGAAGAAAAAGCGCACTGCAGCAGACTGAGAAAGTCTGTGCCAGCTGGATCTGCCCGGGCTGCCCACAACAAAGCCAGCCTGCCCTCTGCCACCTGTCCAGCCACCTGCTTGAGGAAGCCCTATTCCAACACAGAAGGTTCACCTGTAGCAAAAACCATAAGCAGTTTTCAACAGGAACCGCAACGGGAAAACAAAGGGTGCAACTTTCCTCCTGCAGAAAGGAAATGCGTCTTTCTGCAGCTAATATTTGGCGTCTGGAGTTCTCCATGGAGAGTTAGGTGCCAAGCGGGTGCGCAGCCAGGGAAAGACCCTTCTCCCCGCTTTCCCGAGCAGTGAGGGAGGGACGGTCACAAAACGCGCATCCCCTCCCTTTGGGGCACGAAAACACACGCGAGTGACGGAAAGTCTCCACACTTGGGTCCAACTGGATTTCTCAGGGGACCGCAGGTGAGCGAGCAGAGCACCCGGCGGGAAATGACCTGACCAGTCCTCTGAAATGTGCAGAACCCGGGGCTCGGGGAGCGCTCGCCCACGGGTGCAGGCGGCAGCCCCCACTTCTGCGCGCTCGCCCGCCTCTTAGGCCTCAGTTTACTCCGGGTCCTTGCAGCGCGGGGCTCCCTCACAGCCCAGCAGGGCGCGTACCCCGGGCCCCGGGCCCTGGCGCACGGCCCCTCCTGCCCGGGGCCCCGCGCGGCGCCCACCTGCACCCCGGGCCCGGGGTCCCCGCCGCCACCGACCCGCCGGGAGGGCGTGCTCAGCCCAGGCGCGGGGTCGGATGCGCGGCCCGTTACCCCGCGGGGCGCGCTCCACCCGGGCAGCTGGACCCTGGGCCGGGCCGGGCCGGGCCTGGGCGGCTGCTCCGGCCGGGCCGCGGGCCTCACGGGGCTGCCGCGGCGTGAGGGGCGCGCGCCCGGGCCGCTGCCTCGGGCTCACCTTCTGGCGGATCTGGCCCGACGTGGACACCTTGCGGATGAGCTTCTGCGGGGAGCCGGGCTCCGCTTCGGGCTCGCTGTCTGACGACTCCTCGGGCGGCGGCGGCGGTGGCGGCTGCGGTGGGCCCGGCGGGGGGGCACCCGCCGCCGCCGCCATGCTGCCGGGCCAGCGCGCTCACAGCGGCTAGGGGCGGGGCCCGAGGCAGGGGCTTGAGGGGCGGGGCCTGTTCGGGCGAGAGGCGGGGCCGGACCAGGGCGGCCTGCTCCGCCCCCTCCGCGCCCCCTGCCGACCGCTCCCGGGACCCGCCGCCCCCACAGGTCGTAGCCACAGGCCCGGGTCTTAGCATCTGTCTATCTCGCTGGGACACAATTTGTGTTATTTTGGTTTCTATGTTCACTTTTTTAAATCTTTACCCTTACCCTTCAAGAATGTAAGTGACCTTCGGGAGGCCCAGAACCGTGTCTTTCTTGCCCTACATTGTGTCGCCAGCATCTGAAGCAGCGTTGGGCATTTAGTCGTTGCGCGATAAACAACTGGGGAGTGGATGCATGCATGCACAAATGCGGGAAAAAAAGAAGAAACTACTTGGACGGTGCTCTGGGATCCCAGAACGGGACGCACAATTCCATCTGGCAAGGCTTCCTGGAGAAAGGGTGTTTGAGGAGAAACGGAAATGCCAGCAGGACTTATCCCTAATGGGGAACCGTGCTGTACCGAGGGACCAGATTGTGCAGAGGCCTGGAAACGAGAAAGAACAAGCTCCAGAAAAAAAGGAAACTGTCGCCTGAAGGGAGGAAAATAACACGAGGAGATAAGCCTGGGGAAGGACAGGTCAGACAAGGCTTGTGAACCTGATAACAGGGTTGGTCTTTCTTGCTGAGCCCTAAAGGCCAACGGAAGCCTAGGGTGGGACGGGAGTCACAAAACTGGAGCCTGTGATCCAGGCTTTGAAGTGATCTGGGCAGGTAGCTGCCCTGGGTTATTGGGAGGGGCTGCAGAGATGGAGAAGTGGACTGAGGAAGGGAGTGACCTGTAGGCGGAAGCAGCAGCGCCTGGGATGAGGCGCCGGTGGTGTGTGGGAGGAGCCCTTCCCTGCGGGCAGCCGAAGCGCATGCAGGTGGAGGTGAGATCAGTTGAGTTTCTGCTGCCCTTGAGGACATCCGGTTGGAGAGGGCGTGGTGCCATCCGAGAGGGGCAAATCCTTAGGGTGCTGCATAAGTGTCCCCTTACCCTTTCAAAGGACTGCTGCTAGAGACTGAGTGGCCCCTGGCCTACTGATCTGCATGGTCTGGCCTCCACTGCACTTGGCAATGCTTTCGAGAGGCCAAACAAGTGCAAACCCTCAGGAGCCACTAAGTAGAACCTAGCACAGGGACAGAGCCGGGGAATGGACTCACAGCCATGACAGCATGTCAGGGCCTAATGCGGGAACGCTCTGGGACAAGCTGAGGGCCCTTGGTGCACTGGGCTGAGCTGCCTATGTACTATAGCCATTGGCCACATGTGGCAACTTCAATTTCAATTAATTAAAATTAAATTTTCAGTTCATCAGTCACACGAGCCACATTTCAAGTGTTCAATAGCTGTGTGTGGCTTAGCAGCTACCACACTGGGCAACACAAATACAAAACATTTCCATGTCACGGGAAGTTCTGCAAGGCACAAGAACAGTGACAGCTCCCATGTACTGACCGGACGCGACCAGCCAGTCTAGTTCTCACACAAGCCCCACCAAGCAAGCTCCATGGTCTCATTCTGGAGATAAAGACTCAAGGCTCAGATATCTCTCCCAAGGACTGACAGAGGCAGGACTTGATCGTGGACCGTGCAATTCCCAGATCCTTGACGTTGCAGGGTTAGTTCCCCCAGGAAGCTGAGGCCCGCAGAGCTTGTCAGAAGGAGGAGAAGAGAAGGGCCGTGTTACGGGCTGAATTGTGTCCCTCCCCACTCCCCACCTCTCCAGCATTCATATGTTGAAGTTCTAACCCTCTGGTTTAGGATTAAAGAGGCCATTCGGATGGGCCCTCATCCAGTATGGCTGGTGTCCTCATAAAACCAAGAAATTTGAATACAGGCACAATGGGAAGACCATATGAAAACACAGGGAGAAGGTGGCCACCACACACCGAGAGGTCCTAGAAGAAACTGACTGTTGACACGTTGATTTCAGACTTCTGGCTTCCAGAATTGTAAGAAAGTAAATTTCTGTTGTCTGTGGTACTTCCTTATAGCAGCTGGAGGAGACTAATATGGGCACAAAGAAAGGATGTCCTGATCCCCACAGAAATCGGTCATCTTGTATCAATGAATTACAATACAGTGTGATACATGAATGCTAACACCTGTGGGAGGGGGCTGTACAGGAGAGAGTTAACTCTGTCAGGGGGTCAGGGGAGACTCTCCAGAAGAGTCACCCCCACAGGGTTAGGAGATTTGAATAGAAAGGCAAGGGGAAAGGGACCCGAGGTGATTTTCCAGGAAAACACAAAAAGGCAGACACCACCGGGCAAGTTGAGAGGATGACAATGGACTTTGGATTTGCCGGTGACCAAGGTGGTGGGGAGTCTGGGAGGGTGAGCAGCTGTGGAAGGACCCAGAGCCGCCTCTGTGCTGTCCTCAGAAGCAAGGACGTTATCTCAAGGACAGAACCACAGAAGGGCGTTTGAAAAGCAGAAGAGCTAATGCATCTGGGCAGAGAATGATCCAGAGGAGAAAAGACTGGAAACAGGACATAAAAAAGTGATTTAATAAGCCAGGCAGTGCTGCTTTGGGCCAGAACCAAGGTGGTAATCATGGAGGTGGAGAGAAGATGACAGACAGAAGGTGGAGAGTGGAGAAGACACAACCAAGGAAGGAAGAAAAGGGACAGCTGCTCCTACCCAAGAAATCAGGGAGCAGGACAAGTCAGGATGCCTCCCAGATATGGGGCTCTCAGGGGGGCGATGCCCCACTGACTACAAGCAGGCCTAGAGGAGATGAAGGAGATGAACTTGGTTTTGAACAAACTGAGTTGGAGATGCCTGTGTGTGCTGTTGCCTATACCTGTTAGAAGCTCAGGGGACATCTGGACTCCAGAACCCATCATTTTAGAGGCAAAAAGCTAGGGGCATGAACGTGAGTCAAGTGAAAGATGGGAGGTAGATACTGTCGCTGGGTGAGAGTACGAGGTGTGATCAGACAATATGGTATGTGTTTAAATCAAAAATTTTATTATAGTAAAAGACACATTAATCCCTCTCAAAATACTCCCCCTTGCTTCAAACACATTTATCCCATGGTTCTTGCCACTTTCTGAAGCAGTTCTGGAAGTCCTCTTTCGTGAGTATCTTTAGTTGTGCTGTCATGGCTGCCTCAATGTCCTGAATCATTTTTACTTTGGGGAAGAGCCAGAAGTCACAGTGAATAAGGTGGATGAGGACACACTGTAATGTTTTTATTTGACAGAAATTGCCGTACCAGAAGTGACGGAACTGGTCATGATGGAGGGTGATTTATGGCACACTTTAAAACACACCTTCTCTCAACCGTAGCTCACACCCAACTGGCTGCACCGAACAAGTTGAAACTTGTCACACACTGTTACTAAGGTTTGATGCGCTGCTTCCCATATTGAAGACCCTGCCTTTCTGTTGGATGGCACTCGGCAGCAGCATTCACCATATTTTGTGATCACAATGGAAAGGCTCCGTGTCACCCATTGCTTCTGGTATAGCAACTTCTGTCAAATAAAAACTTTACGGTGTGTCCTCCTCCACCTTATTCACCATCTGGCACCGTGAGACTTCTGGCTCTTCCCCAAAGTCAAAATGATTCAGGACATTGAGGCAGCCACCACAGTGTATATTTGCAATTATGAAGAAAAGCACTAGAAATTGTCACAGCCAAAAGGAGCCTAAGGAGCCATGACAACTAAATGGCATGTGGGATCCTGGAACAGAAAAAGAACATTAGATAAAAAGTAAGGAAATCTCTGAAGAATGGCCTCGTTTAATATGTCCATACTGATTTATTAAGTGTGGCAAATGTACACCCTAATGTAAGATGTTAATAATGGGGAAAGTGGGTGTGGGGGAACTGGACTATCTTGGCAACTTTTCTGAAAATCTAAAACTATTTGAAAATAAAAAGTGTCTTTTTAAAAAGTGTATTAGGCTTGGTAAGAATTATATTATGTTCCGAAATCAGAGAAGCATAACGCTGAGATATTTCTCTGATGAGCAAAGAAGGCTTTATGTTCTATGGTGACTGCAGAGTGCGGTTCCCTTGGAGATCTCCCCTGAAGTGGCGGGCCTGCGAGGGCACATTCTCTCCAGGGCCTCTTTGGGACATGAGTCACGCTGTGAATCACCTCTAACAACATGCTGCTCCCTGAGTTTATCCCACCTTAAGGGCACATCAAGGTGGCAGTAATGACACATTTCACATCCTACCTAATCCTTCTCAACTTGTCAACAGGGAAGCACACCTTCTGTCAAAAAGAACTGCTTCCCGTTAGAATAGGAAATCGATGCACTTGAAAAGGGGGGGGGGGGCAGGGCGCTGGATAATCCTATTCTACCCTGAACTTATGATTGACATTTGGAGCGGGACATTTCTTCACCGTGTGTGACATTGTTTCCCTGGCTCCCAGGCATTGTGACAACCCCAACCAGCCCCATATATTTCTAAATGGGCCCAACTCCCCCATCTACCCCACCCCCAAGGGTCAGGAAACCAAACCGTTAGGGCTGTGACATCAGACTGGAGAGAGTAATGAAAAATGTTGAAGGAGCAGGAAAACAGACACTTGCAAAAGAAGTTAATTGTTTGCCCATGTGATAAAATTGTAGCGAACTGAATACACACATGAATATACATCAAACGGGAAATCTCAGTAAGATGGGCGGATTGTACTGTCAAATCCTGGTTGGGGTAGCACACTACAGTTTTGCAGGATGTTATAGGATCTCTCTGTATTGCTTCTTACAACCACATGTGAGTCTATAATGATCTCAATAACATCTTCAATTTAAAATAAAAAAGAACTTTAGGGTAGCCATTGTAGAATCATACACGCTAATCTCCGCCCTCTGCTTCTCCAAACTCTCATACACTTGTTCGGCATCAGAAGGTGAGCAAAGGTCTCGTTATACGGACCCAGAGAAGCCAGAATTCAAGTCTTGACTAGCTGTGTGAACTCAAGGAAGGTGCACAACCTCTCTGAACTGCGATTTCCTCATCTGACAACTGGAATGACAGGGCTGACTCATAAGCCTTGTTGGAATGATGACATGTAATATGGAAAGGGCCCAGCACAAGGCAGGTGCTCAAGAAATAGCAGGGATCCCTCCTTCTCCAGCCCCGTGTTTGCTGGCTGCACAACTTTGTCCCAGGTCCCCAGCTGCCACCGCTTTTCCCACGCAGCACCCTCACCTCCTTTCTGCCGTTTATTCCATGCATTCCATCCGACCTGCTCAGGGACATCCTGCCTCCTGACACCAGGGAGCATGCCAGCAGGCACATGGCCACGTGTGCAGGCCCAGCCGAGGCAAAGTTCCACATCCTGTTCGGGCTGGCTGGCTGGCTGCTCACTTCCTGCTCCCACCCCCACACCCTCCCAGGGTGGCCAGCTGTAAGCCATAAACTCGCCAGCACCTGGAAATCCGAGAGTCGGGGTTTTGATACCAAAATAACCTGGAGGGCAAGGGCTGTTCTGACCTCTGGTCTCCCGGGGGATGGCCGTCAGCTCTTCTCTCCGGCTCTCCCACCCACACAGTTCCAAAGGTCAGGCCTATTAACGTCCACCCTGACTTAGGATGTCCTGGGGTCAGGCAATGCAGGAACCAACAGGCTGGTCCTCTTGCCGGGCACTGCCCAGCAGACTCCCAGGTCACCGGCTCGCCCAGGTTCTCCAGCAGGAGCCAACCACAGCTGGCCTCTGGGCTTGGCAGGGTGGGGGGCCGGGGGAGGGTTCAGAGCTCCGGAGCAGCAGGTCGCCCTGTGCGTCCCTTTCCTGAGTATCCTGAGAGAGGGGCATGGGCTGGACTGGTCACGTGCTGTTCCCTCAGCACTGGAGAAAAAAATGAAGGAACTGTCTGACCCGGCAAACCCACAGGCCATAGGCACAGTCTTCTGCCTGTATCGTCATCATCGTCATCATCACCCCTCTAGAAATGAATCTTCATCCCGTCAATATCAGAATGCCTCAAATTCCACACACACATCCAGACCTTGCTTTGTGTCTGTGGGCTCCCATCCGTGGTCCCCACATGGAGCCTCTGGTCTAAATCCCAGTCCCCAGGACACAAACCAGCCTGGCCTCCTGCGAAACAACCCCAGCTGTGGGAGCCTTGATGTGTGTGGAACCCACGCAGCTATACAGCTTTCTGCCACTGTTCCTGGTGCTGGAGGCCTGACCCCGAGTGTGCACCCCACACACGACCTCCCCCCATTCACCCTCCAACCTCCTGTGAGTGGGGTGAACTGTGCAGAACTCTCCAAACCCCTTTTATCCTGCTCCTTGAAGCACAGACCAGAGACTACACATCTCCAAGCCCCTCTGTGACCACCATGAGAGCCGTTCAGTCTGTCTGCATCAGTAGCAGCCCCCGGGCTGGTGGGTACCACAGGCCAGGAAGGGGACTCCGTGAAGGACTGGGCCCTGGCCTCAGCTGGGTTCTCCTTCCTCCCCTCCACAGCTCCCTTCCTCCCTGACACAGAGCACGCTCTCTCCCACCCTTCTAAGCCCTACCTCCATCAAGACACTGACCACAACGCCCATCGGCACAAAGGAACCCCCTCTTCTGAAACCACCCATTCCTTGGGCTGGGCTCTGCTACTGCTGGGCACGGGGCACTGCTCCACCTGACAAAGCCGGCCATCAGATTCTCCCACTCAGCAACGGCACAGTGGAACCGGAGACGCAGAGACTGGGAGCATCTGGGTGAATGGCAGCCCCAGAGGGCGGGACCTTGAGCTCCAGGGCGGGTCCAGGGTGGGAGAGGGGGCAGGGCAGGGGGCCTGTCCGATTTCTGCACATCCCAGGCTGGAGCTCAGGTTCTTCCTTCAATTCAGTTCTCTGAGCCACTCCAAGTTCCTTCCAACGCATTCTCTTCCTCCCCCTTAAACCATCCAAATCTGATTTTGTTGCCTCCGTTCAACGGAATCTTAACCACCAACCCAAAGTTCAAACTGGGACTGGCCCCCAAAGTTGAATCAGTGATAAAGTGTGTGTGGCCCACATTTGTCCTCTGTCTGGTTGATTTCAGGAGGCTCTTTTGGGGCTCTGGAGCCAAGACTGGTCAGGCCATCAGAAACGCTGCACCCCCCACCCCACATGTTTCCAGGCACCCCTTACGTGGGGCCCCTGGAGAAAGCCCAGTGAGGACAAAGCCCCAAGGGTGAGCACGGAGTTTTCAGACGCCTTCTCACCTCGAAGGGCCAGTGCTGCTCTGTGAGGCTGGCCTCCTTTCTAGATGCTTCTCTCCCCCTCCCCGAGACTCAGGAACCCGAGAGGTTACAGCTTCCGTGTTGGTGATGTCACTCAGCCTCCCCAGCAAGACAGCCTGACTCACGACCAGGCAGAACAGACAAACTTTATTTCTGTGAAGAGACTCACACTGTGGCATTTAGCATAAGTATGCGCTAACTGTGAAGGGCTGCTCATTGCCACTAACTGTGACCCCACTTCCTGGCCCCTCAGCCGACCTCTTCACTCATCCACAGCGGCCTTCTGCTCTTTCTTCCCCTCCTCAGGGTCTCCTGAGTCTTTCAGATTTTGGCGAGCAAAGTCCTCAAAAACCAAATTTTCATCCTGAAAACTAAAATGAAACAGAGACCATTCTGATCATGGCACGCCCTTTGAACTTTGCAATGACATCTGTAGTGAAACAAGATTCTTGATCTTCCTTTTGCAACAAAGGACCCAATCAAGAATGGAACAGTGAACCACGCCACTCTCCTTGTAGCTGTTCATGGAAAATCTCTTTAACAAACGAAAATAAGAGAAAACCCACGGAGCAGACGTGCACACCCAGTGTGTCCGTGTGTATGCGCGCACGCGTGTGTGTGCATGTGTGTGCCTTAGTACTAGGCAGCAAAAGAAAAACCAGAGCCTGAGCCGGTGTCCAGACCATGGGTTTTGTAAAACAAGACCCAAAAAGGGGTTTGTGCCAGAGGAGGAAGTCACGAACACCGGGTGTCGTAGGGCAGTGGCTCACCTTTCCTTTGCCAGAGCTGTAGCGTGGAATGAAGGAGAGAGAGAGATTAGTGTACATTCTGTATAATAGCTGTACCTGGAAACTTCTTCTTTATTCCGTGATTTAGTTGCAGGGATAGAAGGCCTACATGCATGCGTTTCATGACAAGTGCACGCAATCCCGCTTCTTTGCCTCTCCCACTTGGAGAGCCTTTCTCCCTGCACTTCTAACCATCACTTCCTTCATAAAGTGCCACACCCTCACCTCCAGGACCCTTTCCCTGGTTAGCCTCACCCCCTCTGATGTTGCACTTGTCTTTCAAAGCACCTCTCCCTCCCTGTCCCTTCGGCCCCATCTAGACCAGAGACCCCAGGTGCTGTTAGGACCCAGGCTCCAGACCCACCTCAGACCTTTCACATACGGGTCCTGAGGAATGAATCCTGGGATGCATGCTTATCCAGCACCCCCAGCCACTGGGTTGTGCACTAGAGCTTGAGAGAGACCCCTGGCCCCTCAGGGCTCCATTTCTCTGTTAACACGTCGATCTTTACTTTGTTGGGTTATTTTTCATGTATGTTTTGCAGCCCCAGGTTAACTGCTATTAATTTGAGTGGGGGTTTTTTTTGCTCTTTTTTGCTTTCTGCCCCCCTAGTAAAGCATTGGTGTAAACCTCGCTGGTGAGCCAGGCAGAGTTAATTGATGCTAAACAACTCCAGATGGTTTTTCTGGGAGCACCGTGGTGATGGCAGGCCACTGCTCTCATCTCTCGTGCCCACCTGGAAGCCAGCCCTGGGAGGAAAGTGCCTGTGTGGGCTACTAACCACAGGGGACCCACAGAGAGGCTGACTCATCAAAACATCCCCTGGGCAAGAAGCGTCCTAGACAGCATGGTAAGCATAAAATTATACTAACTGGGACCATCAGCCTCAAAGAGAATCAAATCAACAGCCAGCACTCCCTCTGGACGCTCTGGACAGGGGCACCAAAATGTGGTAGCATTTCTGTACCACTTACGATGCACAGATTACTTGGCCCCTGGCCCTGGCAGGGCTCCTCAACCACAACTTCAGCTTTCTCTGCTTTGAGTCTATTCTCCAGAGCAGGCAGGTAAGAGGTGAGCACGTATCTGTGAATAGAACTTGGTGACATAAATCCCTGGAAATCAGAATTTCAAGGCCATGGGGTGACTTGTCCTTTCTCCCTGAAATCTCACAATGTTAAAGATCATTGGTGAGTCTGGACATGTGATGTGTTCACTGGAAGGACCAGAATGACTCGAACATGAAAATGTCACACCCAGAAAGGGAGTAACGCCACTTCCCCCAAGTTCAGTCATAAAGTCTGTTCATAGCTCCAGAAAACAAGCTAACATAAACTGTGACATCTCCTCAGGTCACAGTTTTAAAATAGCCTTTGAAAGTGTCCTTGAAAGAGACCAGAATGCATCTCAATCTCACACAGTTACAAAATAGTATTTTAATGACAAAGCGTAAATGAATAAAAAAAATATATGGCTAGACTGTATTTTCCCCCCGAGGGAAGGTTCTGGCAAAGTACACTGAGCATTTGAATCCTAACCATTTGGAAAAGACACTTGGAGACAAAATATTTTTGAGACAAACCCAAAATGAATCTGGGGGTTTACTCTACTGTTTAAATGCCATTTCATTATCAGTGTAGAAAAGCTACATATAAAGTATAAGACAAAAAGAATCCCTGCTTCTTTACACCATATTTACTCAAAATATTCTTAATTACTGTAAGTATGGAGACTTCTCACTCAGGTCCTTTTTTTTGTCCTAAGCCTCTTAGTTGTCCACAGCGTGGAAAATTTTTCCTCAGAATTTCTGAGATTCCACCTATATTCGTTTTGCTGCTTTACTTATCTTTTTTTAAAGAGCTATGTTGAGATTTAATTCACATGCCATACAATTCACCTATTTCCTCATACAGCCCAATGATTTCTAGAATATTCAAGGAGTTGCACAACCATTGCTCCATTACTTTAAACATCCATACAAAAGGATTTGCAATTCAAAGGAGCCAAGGTGTCAGGAACCCAGCCTGACCTTCTTTTCTAGTATTTTCTGCATTCCCATCACAAAGGACACTGTCAAAAATCCTCATCATCTTCTAAATGCCTGTTCATGTTTCCAAAGGCAATACAAAAGCTTCAGGCTGTCTAATTTATTTTGCACCTCAATTTTCTTTAAATCTAAGTCCAGGTCTGCTCACAGTAGAACCTCTGCTTTAAATCCCTCCTGACAGAGCCTAACGAGGCAGCCGCGTCCTCGGGCAGCTGCTCTGTCCCCCGTGCACTGACTGAAGGTGGACAGGTACCCCCCGGCCCAGGCGTGAGCGGATGAGCACCCCTTCCCAGCCGCGCAGGCGCCTTGAGGATGACACGGCCACACCCATGCTCCCAGGTGTGGTGGAGAGACAGCACTGAACGCATAATAAATCTGCACGGAGTGAGTGACGAGAGAAAGCCAGCGTGATGTGGCACTGACCTGGATCCTTCGGCTGGGGGTGCATGAGGCGGAATGGTACCTCAGTGGCCACTTCACTAGGAAGAAAGGAGAATGCAGATTGGCGAGCACACACACAACTGTGCATGGCACAGGGTTCAGTGAGATCCCAAACAAACCAGAAGGCAGGAAGTGGTCAGGTGGGAATTGTAAATGTATTCCCTGGAATGTGTCCAGAAACCTCACTTACGCATGGCCGAGGTGGCTAGGACTTTTAGGGTCCTTTCCTCCTGGTCATTAGTTTCAGTGACATTATATGGTGGTAGGGGACAGGTGGAGAGAAGGTAGTTTTTAAAGATATCTTTTGTGCCACAATTTTTTCTGTTAAATCTAGGTAAGGCTGCTGCGTCAGGGACCAAGCAGAGCAGAGATGAACCAAGTCCGCCAAATTCCAGAAGCTAAGGTGTTTGGAGGCAACTTGGAATTTATACAAAAAGACGGAAGGAAAGGAGTCAGGAAGGAAAGCGGAAGGAAAATCTGGACAAAGGAAGAATGGAAAGGGGTGTGTGTGTGTGTGTGTGTGTGTGTGTGTGTGTGTGTGTGTAAACAAGGGTTACTCCCTGCTTCACTCAGGACCCACCGCCTCCTGCCCTGGGGTTACTGCTTTGGTCAAAACACATCTGTTTGTAAGGCTGCTCTCATCAGACCCCAGTGTAGACGGGGTTTAGGAGTAGAGGTGTACCCTGAGTCCCATGCAAGGGAAGGAGATGATAAGGGTCAGGGTGAAGAAGCAGGTAAAGTCAGTGCCTGCCCCCAACATGTCACGCCTGCTGCTTCTTTGTACATGATGTAAAAGGTAGCTGTCACTATGCACAACAGCCAAAAGGTGGAAATAACCCAAAGTGCATCAGCAGAAGAATGGATAAACAAACTGTGGTCTGGCCACACAGGGTACTATTACTCAGCCACAAAAAGGAATGAAGTACCGACACACGCTATATATAGCATGGATGGACCTTGACAACATGCTAAGTGAAAGAAGCCAGACCCTAAAGGACAAATACTGCCTGATTCCAGTTACATGCAATGTCCAGAATAGGCAAACCTATAGAGATAGAGAGCAGACTGGTGGTTGCCAGAGACTAGGGAGGGGGACAATGGGAGAGAGTGCCTACTAGGTAGTTTTCTTTTGTGGTGGTAAAAACGACAGGAGCTAGCGTGATGACGGTTCCACAATACTGTAAAATACTTGGTGCCACTGAATTGTACACTGTCAAATGGGTAAATGGTAAACTTCATGTTATGCATATTTTACCAAACACACACACACACACACACACACACACACACACACACACACACACACAGAGGCAGCTGCATGGAGTGTGCCCGTTTCTTGAGCAGGCATGTGCGTGTGTGTCCTTGCCCAGGTGTAGGCCCCGTGGTGGTCTCATCCTTGGCCTCACAGCTAGTCACCGAAAGGCAGTGGGCATCATTTCATTACAGCTCTGAGCAGAGCTGCCGGGAAACCAGGTTTCAGTGCTCCTGCTGTGAAACCCACATGTGTTCCTTTGACCTCCTGGGAATCAGGCAGAGAAGGAAGGTGTGAGGCTTACCTGGAGGTGAGATCTCCCAGAAAGCTAGGGAACGAAAGCAAACAGGGCTGTGGTGACGGCCCCCGAGGGTAACATGGCCTTACTTCCCATGACTCAGAGGCGGGACACGTCTCACGCCCCAGTTATGTCCTTCCCTCACAACTTCCAGAACCTTTGCATCCCTTAATATTCAGTCCAACGATTCCCCTCCACTTGTGATTTCACCTCTTCCTCAAATGGATTAGTTAAAAAGAGGAGTCGCTTACTTAGGTCAAGCCCTCCTATTTGAGACTAAAACCATAGACCGGGATTTTTCTCTTGGCTGCAAAGGTCATTGTGAAATGTCTGTTATCACTTACCTTGACTGCTGGAAGAAACTCTATCTGAGAAAATAAAACACTGCGCACTTTGAAAAACACAACACAAATGCTGCATTAAAAAAATTTGCAAAATCAGCCCATGTTTACTTTGTTACCCCAATAAAATTTGAGGACCTCTTTATCTACTCATAATTATGGAATACACACCTGGGCTTGCCTTTGGGGGCTGAACTACCCCAAGTCTCATCAGAGTAAGAGGCCAGAGCCTTTGACAATGGAATTTGAAAAGGAAAATAAGAATTTAGGTTTTTCCCTTTTGATGAGTTTTTAAAAATGGAAGAAATTCATTTCATAAAAAAAGGGAGGGCCGATTCGGTGGCTCAGGTGGTTGGAGCGCCGTGCTCCTAACTCCGAGGTCACCGGTTCAATTCCCACATGGGCCAGTGAGCTACTCCCTGTACAGCTAATATTGTGAACAACGGCTCTCCCTGGAGCTGGGCTGCCGTGAGCCAGAGGTCGCCATGGGCTACTGTGGGCTACCGTGTGCTGCCAGGAGCGGCCGGCAGCTGGCGAGAGCTGCCGTGAGCTGCTGTGAGCGGCCGACCGACGACTGCCTCAGCGGGGGAGCGCAAGGCTCATAATACCAGCCTGGGCCAGGGAGCTGTGTCCTACACAACTAGACTGAGAAACAATGGCTTGAACAGGAGTGTGTGGGGGGGGGGGCAGAGGCAGAAGAAAGGGGAAAGAAAAAAAAAGATCCTAAAAACATTAAAAAAAAAAGGAAAGCCATTCAGAACTCTGAGATATCCGTGTTCTTGTATAAAAAGGAGCCTCCCGAATCCTGTGATGACGTGTTGGGAAGGGAAGGAAAGGTCTCCCCACTATGGCTGGATGCCTCCCTAAGATGCATGGAGAGTTCACCTGAGAGTCTTTCTTGTCTGAAATCCAATCCAACACTGAAGTGATTTCCCTTTTTTGCACGTCATCTTCCACCACGTGAGCATATGCACACCCCCTCTTGTCAAGTGGTACTATTTGGGCACTTATTTTGTCATCTGCTTCTTTAGCTTTTGCCACGAGATGTTCTATCAGACTGAACTGTGAAACCAGACAAACCAGAGTCTCTCCAAAACTCTACTTGGTAATCAGTAGGATTTGTGGACCTTCCCTTGCTTTGCCCCCCAGTCATTCAGGAAGGAAACAGTTCACCAAAGGCAGACAGAGCAGTGGAACTTGCACACTTACCCTGACACCGTGAGCTTCACCTTGATCTGGTAAGACACCAGGATCCCCAGGACCATCCGGTCTATGCCCTCCTTTATGCTGCGCAGACAGAAAGGAAAAACAGAGGCATGAAGGGGAGCAGCAGAAAGCAACAGCTGTGTGAACCAACCCCTCACCTCCCTGCAGGCACACCACCATGGGGGCGTCTTCTCCAGAAACTGGTGGACTCAACTAAGCTGTCAAAGTTCTAGAACTTTCCATACTCAGGTCAAGGGGATTCCTTTCCTGCATTATAGCGTAGTGTTCCCCCTCTTGAAGTTCAGAGGCCAGGATGTGCTTCGTGGTTCTCCCCGCTCTGCCTCCATTGATGCTCATCCACCCACTTATCAGCCAGAAACCCCATCCTCCTCAGCTCCTCCCTCTGCCCCACCTGCCATCGCCACCAGCCACCGAGTCCTCACAGGCTTTTCGTGCCTGGATTATCTCAATAACTTACCTCTCACATGCCAGGCTCCTTCCCTGAGCTCTCCGCCCCTCTGCAGCCAGAGAGCTCTTCCAGGGTCAAGCCCTAGTGTGGCCAGGCAGGCAATCTGTGAGCTGGCCTTTGTCTGCCTTTGCCACCTCATACCCTGCTGTGTCCCCCATGTGCCAGCCTTGCCAGTTACAGACCTGCTGCAGAAAGCCCTCCTCACCCTCCCGCCCCTCAAGACCTCAAGTTGAAGTTGACCCTCCTGTGTGAAGCCTCCTGGACACGGGCAGGCAGCGCCGTCTCCCTCCTTCGTGCTGTTGCCCTGCATCCCATATTGAAGGGAAGGAACGTGGTGTGTGATTTGCCCCAAACAGAGTCCTCGACAGACACTTCAATCCAGATTCCACTACCACCACTGAGTTCCTACTGGCAGGTACCAGGCTGGGTATTTGAACACAGATGATTATCTCATGTGACCCAACGTGGGGACATAGGGATTTCAGGATGTCCAATAACAGGAATGAAGGTATAAAAAAAGCATGAAATACTAGCTAAGACCATGTGAATGACGATAGACAATATGGCCAAGAAACCTGAAGGCCTGAGGCAGAAGGCAGGGCGGGTTGTGATAACAGAACTGAGAAGGGGGCTGAGAGGGAACGGGAGGTTCTGGGCCTGGAGAAGACCCCCCAGCCCAGGCAGCCTCCTGGTGAGGGGCACCTGGGACACTGCTTCCAGGACAGTTCCCCCCACAAACTCCATCGGCTCCTGGGTGCCTGGAGTTCCTTGAAGAGGGCAGCATGCCTTTATCTGGAACCCTGGGGTGTGGCCAAGCACTCATGGAGAGGGGCTGCCACCAAAGGGGGAAAAAGCGGGAGCAAGTTGGAGACCCCACCGTTTGCTGGGATCCACTCTCTCCCAGAACTGAATGGGCCGAACAGCTAGGGAAGAAAACGTGCTTCATCTCATGCCTGAGAACATCCCACACGCTTTCTCCGTTCCCTCTCCCTTGCATGGGAGGGGGGGTCTCTCTCTCTGTCTCTGTCTCTGTCTCTCTGTCTCTCTGTCTCTCTCTCACATACACACACACACACACACACACACACACACACACACACACACACACACACTGGTTAATCAGGGTTCTGCTGCGGTTGCCACTTTCTAGGGCCCTGGAAGTGGCCCTGAAATTGGGTGTGAAACAAGGGGCTCCAGGTTGGGAATGGACTTTGCCATTAACTAACCAGGTGACCTTTGGACAAGTCTCTCATTCTGGCTGAACTTCAATTCTTTATCCATAAAATGAGTATAAATTTACCTTCCTCACTAAAGTGTGGAGAGACTTATGTGTTTGTAAAATGCGCCATAAACCATGAAACATTTTTACAGACGCAGCGTGCCACTGTTGATGCCATGATTACATCCTCGAAGCTGACCTAGGGCGTCAGCCTCCCTCTTCTCTCCCCAAAAGCGTCACAAATACGCTTTAGAATCTAACATACCAACTTGTCAAGTTATCCTTGGAAAATCCTTTGACTCCCATGATCCTGCTTTCTGTCCCCTACAGTTTGTCTCCCCACCACATTTACATGGATCTTACATAATCCTTATAACCTCTCTTTGTGAAGGCATTCTCGGCACCCCCACTTTACAGATGGGAAAACTGAGATTCTCAGACAGCTGGAGTAAGTTGCCCAGGGTGGCCCACAAGGTAAGCAGTGGAGCTGGGGTTTGGCACAAGGCTGACTCCAGAGCTCACAGCTGTAACTGCCACGTCACACCAGGGGTGGGAGTGGGGTCCCTGCCTGTGAGCCCAGGGGGTGAGACAAGAAGCGGAGCGGAGCAGTGCCACCTGAGCTACGAGGACTCACATGGTGCTGGAGGCAAGGTTTGTGTCCTCATGTTTGAGTTTCCCATCCAGGGCGATGCCCCGCCTTTCACGGTTGTTAGCCAACAAGGGTACCAGAGTCAGCGTTGTGGTCAGAGAGCTGCTTGGCGGCACTTTCTCTCTGCAGGCAGAACATCAGAGAGGAGAGCTGGTTAATTGCTCTTATGGCCGTAAAGCCATCATTGACCCCACGAGACCCCATCTGCCACAAGCATTTTCCAGGATCCAGGTTCCATGTGACTCACTGGAAAGACACTTCAAGTGCCTGTGTATTTGCCTGCCGAGAAGCAGGAGTGTATTATATCACTGAATCTGAAAGTAGGCTGCCAGCAACATTAGAACATTTCTTCAAGTCCCTCAGCCTGCTTTAATGGTGGAATTTCTAGAATGTTCTGTGGGGTAAAATGAGACTGACTGGTCCAAGGGTCAGGGATCACACCTAGTCTCCTCCTGAGACTGTGAACCACGCCGTGGGCTGCAGAGCCATCTGGCCAGTGTCAGCAACAAGACCAGGCTGGAAGCCACCTGTCACCCAAAACTGTCACTGTAAGGGGGATCTGTGTGTGCCCGGGGTGGTGGGTTGTTGAGGGGGCAAGGTGGGGTCCTCATTTGTGAACTGTACATACTGGACTGGCTTGGGTTCAAAGTGGCCTATGCTTTCTTTCCCAGATCTTCTCCATCGATAGTCGGGGCCGGGGTTCCCCAGCATCTGATCTGACAGAGGCAGGGGACCCCAGCCAAAGTGGGTCTGGGATGGAGCAGCGTGGGTTTCTCCAGGTCAGACAGCATCCCAGCTCGCTGAGCAGCGCCTGAAGCTGGAGAGTTGGCTCTTCCACTCACCCACTTGACACCAGGCATGCCTCGCGCCTCACCCCACCAACCCTATGACCGAGTAGGGGCTCTCAGGACCTCCACTGTGCAAAGCCCACAGTCACACAGCCGCACACTCTCTGACTGCAGAGCCCAGGGGACCCAGCAGCCTGTGTCAATGCTCCCTGCACACTCTCCACCCCTGTACCCGGCCGGAAGACAAGGCACGGCGCTGAAAACACTGCCCGGGAGCCGGCCTCAGGGCCCTTTCCTTCGCTTGCTCCTACACAAGCTGGGAGTCTGAGCTCCTACCATCGGAAGGGCTTCCCTGTTTGAGCCCCTGGGGAGCTTCAGCAGCCCTGGCTTCTCTGCCTCCAGAGTATACAGGACGCTGCTGGGCTTGCTCAGTACAGAATTCTGCTGGAGCCCAAGGGGGCCCGCACCTCCCCACCTGGGCCCTGGTGGGGCCTCTCTGAATGAGCTTGCTTTGGGCAGCACAGGGACAAGAGCAGAAATTACACTATAAAGCTGACATTAGCAGGAAGCGGTTGGCCTTTCCTGCAGCCAGGACGGCCGTTTCCCAGCACCTTCAGGGTCTGGGACTGGATGGTGGGTGGCAGCCCGAGAGTCAGGTCTGACCTGGTTCCCAGGAGCCCATGGCTTCAGGGACGATGGCTTATGCTCTGCAGCCTTTGGAGTGGCCTCTGGTCTGAGACCTGCTAGCATGTTCCTGTCCAGGTTTCAGTCTCCCTGTCACCCTTGGGATGGACCCTAGAATGGTTCCCAGTTTCCTGGGAATCATTTGGTCCGAAATGCCCCCAAGAGCTGAAAAGAGAACCAGATAATGGGGTATACTAGGGGAAAACTCAGCCAAGGTCCATTCTGTATCATGGTTGAGCATCTGACAGGAGAAAACGTGAGCCAGGAAGCTCCCAGGGATGCCCTCTAGAAGAGACCAGAGGCCTGGCACCAAGGAGGCAGTCAGTGAGCTGTGCCTCTCTCCTGCCTGCCTCCCCTCTAGACTCTATCTAAACTTAAGTCTGGATCTGCTTTCGGTAATAGTTTATCCTAAGTTGCCTTTTAAAGCTCATGTAATATTATCTTGCTGAATCAGTTTCTCTTTCCTCACCACCCCCTTCCTCTAACTGTGCTAACGTGTTTTACATACAACAGCACATAGGACATGCCAGCTGGACAAAGACCTTCCCCAGGGATCCTCTCTGGGGGAAGGGGTGACCCCCGGAAACCTGTGTGTTTAATGCATCTATCTGACTGCCAAGCACATAGCAAAAGTGGGCAGGTCTCTCACTCCACCATGAAGAAGCCATTGAGGGATCCTCCTTTGGTTTTCATGACACTGGGCTGAGAACTGATGAAGGGATGCTAATCTGGTTGTCATTGGAACGAGATTTTCAAACTGAGAAGAGTGAAAGGTCCAGCTGCTCCCGCTGTGACATTTCCAACCTCTTTCCCTCCTCTCCACCATGCCTCAGCTTCACTGATCTCCCAGAACTCTGGGGGTGAGAACACAGGGGAAATGCTAACTTTCTTCACAGCCCTTGAAGTGAGAAAAGGGGAAGGAAGGAACAGGCTGGAGAGCTGGCTGAGCATCCTACTTCTGTCAAGATGAACAAAAGGGGAACTTGACAAAGAAGCCTGGGCCGCCCAGGAAATAGAAAACCAACCAGTTACTCACTGCGCTTCCTCCGCGGCCACTGGCTTGACGTAATAGTCACTTGAGTAGAGAACCACATTGGCCACTTGTTCCACTGCAAAGGGAGGACAGGGGTGGGTGATTCACATGGGGTCCTCCACGCATGTGCCTGGGGCCACCTGGCCTGGGCACACGGTAGGTCTCTCCTTTCTAATGACCGTCTGAGTGTGCTTCTCAGGTTTGGCTTTCTCAGCTCAAAGCATAAAGGCTGACATTTCTGAGGCCACTTCTGTTCACCAATAACCTGCTCTGTGTCAACGCCCACCCATGAGCTGGTCTCCTGACTAACACGGCAACCCCTGGGAGCCCCCCACTCTCTGCACCCATGGTATGCCCTCCCAGCATCCCAGAATACAACACTTGCTCTCGTTCTCCAAACCTGCCTCCTTCTTATTTTCTGTCTTATTGAATGAGCATCTCCTCCCGGGTGTCCAAGCCAGAAACCCCCTACAGGCCGCACAGGATGGGGGACAGGAAGATGGGCTCTGGACTCAAACCCCAGCTTGGCCGTCAGCTGTGGGGTGAGTCACTTAGCTCCCCTAAGCCTCAACTTCCCCATCAGCAAAATGGGGGTGATAATTGCATCTAACTCATAGGGGTGCTGTGATGATTAAGAAAATGATTTTTAATCTCCATTAAAATCAGATTTGAGAATTGAGACAAACACTTTGGGGGAAGCGCTCGGCACAGCGCCCAGCCTAGAGGAAGCTATTAGCATCTTGCTTCAGAAAACTCCATAGCTTCTCTCCAAAATCAATGGCTTAGATGTTAGGATTCATAAAACTTTGAGAAATCCTTTTAAATCAAAGTATCAAACGATACTTCCTCAATCCTGCTACTTGGTGGAACAGTGTATTGGACACTACACACCATGCTCCACAAATAAGCCAGGTCCTAGGAGGACTTAGGGGCATATGAACTAAGCAAATATAAAAGAAAGCCAGAAACTAAGCATTCATTACCATCAGGAAAAATCTAGGATTCGTTAGCATGCATGCATCAAAATGCCTGCTGCTTCTCTGTGATGGATGTGTGGGGAAAGAGAAAAGCAGTGCATGATACCCAGGGTGACCCGCCATCATGGCCTGCCGGGACTGGCCCCGTTTTAGCACTGAAAGCCCTCGGCAACCTGGGACAGCAGGTCACCCTCACACACTATGTCTGACTTTGTCTTACTCATCGAATGTTTGACGTAGAAGTGAACTTGGAGGTCTCCCTCCCGGGTCATTCTATCGTGTCTTTTTGGAGTAGCCCACATAGGACCATTATAGAGGACCATCCCCTGCACTTGGATGCCCGTTGAGCAGAGCAAGTGTGTAGAAACAGCCAGCAGAGGTGCCTCTCCTGCAGTGTTCTCGGGGCGTGGCCATCAGTTAGGGGGAGTCAGCCCGGGCAGCTTTGCCATTTACAAAGCAATCTACGTGTGACCAACCCAGAGGGCAGAGCATGGGCCACTGGAGTGGGTGCCAGGGGATTCAGTGAGGCCTCTCACAGCACCAGCCCCAGGGACGTCCCCACACTGTTGATGTGCTCATGTGTCAACAGAGCTCATCACTGATCCGAGGAAGGAAACTCTCTCCTGGCTTCCCCCGAGATCTGGCCCGGGGCCCCTCCAGGGAGGCATGACACAGAAGATGGAAGCTCGCCTGGCAGGATGTTGTTCCCAGACCACAGTCCTCTGCTGGGCACGAGGTTGTACGACCTGACACTGAAGGGCTTTCCTCTCTCAAGGTCCCGTTGTCCGTGACAACAGAGACAAACTGGCAGTTCCAAGGACCCAAGAGGGCCTATCTGACCAGAGGGGAGACCCCCCTTCCCCCAATATGGGACCAGATTGAGGAATTCTAGAAGACTCCACCCTCCAGCTGTGAGTAGAAGTTCCTACCGAAAGCTTTAATTTTCTTCACTGTCTTCTCTGTGTTGTTGATCACGGTCACGGTCACAGGAATGGGCTCCCCATGGAAGTAGATCTGAAACAGTTAGCAGATAACCCAGAAAAGGGGGCAGACTGTGGTGGCACCTTTAATCTCATGGCTCTCTCTATTCACCGCAACACCTTAATTCAAATAAAAGCAGCTAAACTCCCATACTTTCAAGGAAGAGAAAGTGACAGCTACACAGTTCCTTTAGAGAGGGTCGGGAACGCGTGCTGCCCCGTCTGCGGGGTGCTGAGAAGGGTAATGGGGACCGACGTGGAGTGGAGTGAGGGCGCTCCTGCCCAGAAGCCGGGGCCTGAGCGTCACCGCAGGGTTCGCCCCAGGTCTTCAGGGGAATCATAGGTTATTTGGGGCAGGTGGTGCCTGTGTCACCTGGGCCCAGGTGAGCGCGTCCTTGCACATGTGTGCACACACGCACGTACGTGCATCATGCACACAGGCAGGCACACACCCCTTGCACACAGAGTATGTTAGGCTATTCCCAATAAGTGTGCATGACTCTTGGTGACCAGAGGGGCCAGAGACGGCCTTAGCCGCTGGTTTTTCACCTTTCTCCATTATTACATACCTCATAGGTGACATTTACATGTGACATGGTCACCCCCTTGTGGTTACGGTAAAACCTGAATTTTCCAATAAACAGTTTGCAATACCACACCTATGGGTGCCACAGTAGTAAACCAGGCCCACGGGGCAGGGAAGGGCAAAACCAGCCTGGGCTGGGCTGGGGGTGTGTGAAACCACCCCACCAGCTGAGCAGAACTGACCATGAGTAGAACACAAGCCAATGTGACCCTATTCTAAAGGTCACCTCTATTAGCTCCAAATTATGGGAAAAAAGGCGATCATCTCAAACATTGGTGCTTCAAGTATCCCTAGAAACACACCCACAGCATTAGAGGGCGGGGCCTGTCCCCCAGGCCTCCTCCCACGCGGGACATAGCAACACCTGTGCGGTACCTCTTTGCTGAGGGAGACCGTGAGGTGCAGGGGCTTGTCAGACATGAAGAACTGCCAGGCGGCCTCGGCTCGGGGCTGGGGACCCATCATAGACGGTGCGTGCTGGACCTTACGGATCAGTAAACGCACAGAGCTCCTGCAGATGGAAGGTCACAGACAGCCCTGCCCTTAGCAGCGGCCCCTTGAGGACGGCCGCCAGGACCCTCTCCCAGACTCATGCTGGGACCCAACAAAGAAACCAGGTGAACCTAAAGACAGATGGGTCCTTGGCCTGTGGGAGGGGCCCGAAGACCTGGTTGCAGGTCCTTTCTCTGCAGTTTCACTGGCTGGGTGGTGTGGGGCCGGTCAGCGCTCCCAAGGGTCACTCTCACCCTCGGTTAGGACGCTGAGCTGGCCGCTGTGGTGAAGCTGATGTGGGAACGTGTCGTGTGCTTTATGTGACATGCTGCCAATGTGCGCACTCTCATTACTACTTACCATTGTCGCATAGATAGGTGTGTGTGCTGAGGGTGAGGAGAAAGTGTTGAGGGCACAGTTGGAAACCGTGTTTGGCTACAAGAAGAACACTGCAGGCCAGGCCTGGGGGGACGGGAGGGACGGGAGGTGCTGCTCAGTGAGGGGAGACTTTCCATTTGGGGCCATGAGACATTTGGGGTATAGGCCGCTTGGGACAGAGAGTGGACAGTGGTGTAACTATGGTTACACAACATAGTGAAGGTACTCAATGCCACTGAATTGCACACGGGAAAATGGTTAAAATAGTAAACTTCATGGTATGTGTTTTACCACAATAAAGAAATGACAACAGAAAAAGAAAACTAAAGAAAGAAGGAATCTGGAGGCTTTCAGGGGCGTACATGAGCCCTTGGGGTTGCTAACTCCCCTGTCACCTCTCTTGGTTTTCTCCCCCCAAATGATCAGCCATTGACCGCCCTCCACCCCCCCATCCCCACCCCCACCCCATTCAGAGGTTCTGTCCTGACCACCCTGACCTGGGGAGGCTCCATTACTGCCATGCAGCCCAGTGGGTAAAGTCCTGCCATAGATACAAAGGGAGCAGCGGTTTCTTATCCCCACTCCTCGCTCTCCGGACCCCTCACCTATTCCCACAACTACAAGCTTACTTCTTGGGAATTTTGTCCTCCTCGCCATCCGTGCTGTCAGTGGCGAATGCTTTGACCTCGAAGTCTACCCCACAGCACTGCAGGGTCAGAGAGCAGACAAGGCCGCAGTCAGCGCCTCCCTTCCTGGGAAAGGTCAGACCTAGGGTTTCCAGGTGGGAATTCCTGCCCGTTCTCAGGAAAAGTTGGTCGGGAAATCGGGAAAATTGGTTCCTTGAACCCAGGTGGTTGGTAGTATCGGCCGTCACTTTGTGGAAACGATTCATCGTGGAGAACAGAAAACAGTTTATATCTCAGGATTCGAGAATGGGAAAGTGAAAAGAATTCCTGAGAACGGGAGGGAATTCCCACCCGGAAACCCTAGTCATGCCTCACGTGGCGGTGTTACCTGGTACCTTCTCTTTTTGTTTCAGCCTTACTCACCCTTTTCAGGGTTCACCGTTAACATGTCCTTACCCACCACCACCCGGCATTCTTAGCCATGCTACCTCTTGCTTCCGCCCCCACCCCCACTCCCACTGCACGCAGCTCCCTGCACAAGCCACGCCCCACACCAGTCTCCCCTGAGCACACACTACTTTCTTCCTGAAATCAATGCTTCTCTCTCTCTCCCTCTCTCTTTTTTGTATTTGACAGACTCCTACGTATTCTCCAAGCCCCAGCTCAAAGGTTCCCAGAGCTGCATGGCCCCAAAGCCCCCAGGCATGCAGACACCCCCACACTGAGCTCTGATACCCTCCTCTCCTGGGACAGACAAAAGGGTGGCATTTTAGATGGCACAATGTCCTCCATTCTAATTTGGCGACCTCGTCTTCCTCCATCTCTGGACCAGTGGCTTTCAAATGTTTCACTACCCATGGTAAGAAGTAACGTGGCCCAGAAAACAGATAATGCATTTGAGAAACAGCTTCCATGAAATAACACTGGGCTTTGCTATGTGTGAGACCCTCCGAGATTTCCCATTCTGGTCTGTTTCATTACGTCCCACTTTTCTTAAGTGCCACTTCTGACCCACTGCACTGATTAACACAAACCTCTGATAGGGCAGGCACGACCCCCATATTGAAAATCCCTGCCCTAGACCATCTCCATCTGTCACCACACCCCTCCATAACACCAGTTCCCCTCTGCCATCACTGGGCATCTTTCTGGCTCCCTCCTTCATGAATGCTGACACCAAGGGCTCTTTGGCCTGTAATCCTGGGTCCTAGCACCTTTCACTCTCTCTTCCTGTCCTCACAGCTGCCTTCCTTGCTTGGAGTTCCTGGCCCTTCACAGTCATTCTCTCTGCCTGTTCAGAGCTCATGCTTGGCCAAGCCAACCCCACTCTCAGCACAGTGACCAGAACGATCCTTTGGGAACCTAAGTCAGAATGTATCGTTCAGAGCCCGCCAGTGGCTCCCATCTCATTCAAACAAAGCCCACAATGGTCTACGAGGCCTTTTGTGATCTGGCCGCACCGCACACACCTGTCTGATCTGCTCCCATGATTCCACCTGCCCTAGCACACAGCACGCATGGTGTCTCCTCTGCCTGGAAGGCTCTCCCCTAGGAGGGCATGGCTCCTCCTTCACCCTATTAGAGAAGCCGCCTTTAAACATCCTGAATGAGCAGCCCACCAGACTCTGCCTTTGCCTCACACAGCCTCTTGCTCTCCACAGCGCCTGCTGTCCACGGATGTGCCCTTAGGTAATTGTTATTTGCTTTTTGCCTGTTTCTCTCCATCAACCTGTAAGACCCCTGAGGGGAGGGAGTCTACTATTTTGTTCACAGGGTTGGTCAGGATTAATACTTGCTGAAGACAAGTAATAGGCTGTCTCTCTACTTTTGGGGACATTTGAAATTTTCCATGTAAAAGGCCATTTTAAAAAATTGTTTGAAGGAACAAATGAACCCATGGCATTTCTTCTTAAACCAACCTTGCCCGTGTCCTGCGGAGCGGGCTGCAACATGACTGAGCAGGGTAAGTAGTCGGGAAACTGTGGAAAGAAATGACAAATCATTTATTTCAGAGGTGTTATTCCACATGTAATATATGCTCGTCATACAAAAGAACTGGCAAATGAAGGTAAGGAGCAAGCAAAAGGGAAAACACGTTCACGCATGCTTCTAATACCCGGAATAACGTCGTGACGTAGGTACCCAGGCGTCCTGTGTGCACCCAGGCACACGACTGTGGATGTAGAGGTGTGTTTTTCAGAAGTGGGACCAAATGATATATGCGTCCTGTCGTCTGGTTTGCTCGCGACACTAACCCTAACCCTAACCCTACTGAGGGTGCGTGGGGGGGGGAAGTATTACGACGATTTTCACGCCGTGAGCCATGGTTCTGCAGCACCGTTGTTAGGGCTTCTGCGAAACCACATTTCATTTTACCCAGCTCCCTTGGTTGGCCGGTCTTTACTTTTTTTGCCATTATCAACAGTGCTGCAATAAATACCCTTCTTCATCCATCTCAGCACAGTTTTATTCAACTCCACAGGCTCCACCGCTAGAAAGGGAACTGTCAGGTCAAAAGTCCCAGTTTTGAGGTTTTGATACACGTTGACATGTCCGCTCCAAAAGGTTGTGTCCCTTCAAACGCGCAGCGCCAGCGCATGGGAGCACCCAGGACCAGGAAACTTTTTAAAAGTAATTTTTAGAAGAGTTGTAGTAAAATATGCATAACATAAAACTTACCATATTTAGTGGCATAAAGTACCTTCACATTGTTTTGCACAAGTCCCCGCCATCCGGCTCCAGAATCTTCTCATCTCCCACACTGAAGCTCTGTCCCCATTACCCATGGACTCCCCACTTCCCCTCCCCAGCCCCTGGTGACCTCCATTCTCCTTCTGTCTCTATGGATTTGAGTACTCTAGGGACCTCGTGTAAGTAGAATCACAGTATTTGTTCTTTAGTGACTGGCCTCTCTCACTTCTCATGTTTTCAAGGTTCGTCAATGTTGTAACGTGTGTTAGAACTTCCTTCTTTTTCAAGGCTGAACCATGTAACTTTGGAGGAGTATATAACCTTCACACACACACACACACACACACACACACACACACACACACACGCTCGCAGAGGGCAGCAGTGGCTTTCCCCATCTTGAGTTCACGCCAAGTCTCAGAGGGCATGAGGCTGCCTTTGGGTGGCCAGGTTTCCCCAGGGGAGACCAAGCCTTGAGAGAGAGGAAGCGACTGATCTATGGTGACGCACAGAGCTGCACACAAGGCTTCTTATTTCACTCAGTTCGCCTGTCTGTAGGGAACTCTTTTCTGTTTAGAACTCCTCAGGGCCAAACGAGGGGCATGTCTTTCTTTTTATAGATGAGCAAGTGAAGGAATCACGCTCGCATGTAATTAGGTGGTCGGAGAAGGGAAATATTTAAACCATAGGTTCAAATGGTGCCTTCAAAGACTCACAGGCTATTTTGAAGGACTTAAAAAAAGACAATCACAGCCCGTGAATCTAAAATTTCCTCCAAGGGTGCAATTTGAAGGCCCACAAATGTGAAGTCATTCCTCTATCCCCTTTCCTTCACTCCCGGTCACATTATAAGGTGCTGTGGCTGAAGGAACCAGGGCCAGGGGAGTGCATGGGGACAGGGGTCACCCACCGTGAGCAGAAAGGGGTACGTGTTGTCCCCCAGCTTCTTGATCAGGCTCTCCTGCAGTTTCGTAGGGGTGCTGGCAGCCCCCACAGGTGGGAACAGCTGCATGCGGGAGAAGTACAAGTCCCTGCGGAAGCTCAGGCCAATCACATCGATGTCTTCCTGGCCATAGCGGAAGGCACATGTCACAGAGACAAACACTGGAAGGGAGAGGAGAGAAGGCTGGACTTGCCCGGCGCCTGAGGGAGGACGGGCGACTGCTGGCACTGTTGGTCATGGCGTCCACCCTGTAGCGCCGGAGGGCGTGGGGGCTGAGAAGCCTCCCACTCAGCCGGGCCACACACTCGTGGAGAAGGAGCACCTTGCTCTGGTGTTAATTGCCCGACAGGGGCACGTCAGAGACTGGAAGGAGCCGCCTGTGAACCACGCTATTTGCCACCTGACCCCACGGTTTCCTCTATGCCACTATCCCCCTTGACCCACCAGCTCAGTGACCTCAGGAGGCTTTCCAACAGTGTAGGTCTCTTGGGCTCTGAGGGCAGGATGTCTGGATGGAGCTGAGGGTGCGGGTAAGAAGTAGAGGGAAACTGTGCCAGGGAGTCAGATGGGTCTGTGCCAGACCTGGACATGGTCAGGCTGTGAGAGAAGCTAGATGGGGCTTGTGGGTCAAGTGGGGAGATGACATCAACTCTGAGAGGAAACCCTTCGTTTCCTGTTTCCACACCGCTCAGAAACAAGCATTCTCTGAATCACCCCTTCTGAAAACGCAGTTTGATTAAAAAGATGTAAATAGTGCCCCTAGTGGACCAAAAGAATTATGACCCTACACGATTGAGGATGCACTATTGACACATTCTTTAACATGGTAAATAAAAGCACACGAAGCACATTACTCTTGAACTCTTGAACGGGAAGCATATGGAAGCGGTCCCCAGGTCCTCGGGGGTTATTGCCTGTGTCTGCCCCAGGGGTAACTGGCCCTCGCCACTAAGTTCAGAAGAGACACTGACCACATGCCTAGCCCTCATCCGATGTTTGTTAGAAGGCGCCCAGAGATGACCTGGCTTTATCCTCCTCACCAGGCAGCGCTTTCCCTCAGAGCAGGTACCCTTTCCTGGGGAGGGGGAGGGTGATCAGGGCTCAGGCTAGCCTTCCCCTGGTGCTAGAGAGAAGCAAGGCATCTCAAGGGGATGGAGGCAGGAGAGGGGGGCATTTCAGCCCCACTTCTGCCAGGCCCCCCTCGATGCTGACGGCCCCACATCTGGCACACTCCCGTGGGCACACCCAGGGTTAGGAGCATTTCCAGTGGTGGCCAGTAGCAAGCACTCAAAAAGGCATCTTTAGGATGGAATTGAGTCCATGACAGTATATAAGGATAACTCAGACCTGCTCCAATTTAGCTAACAAATTGTTACTAGTACCGTATTACCTGCCACTCACATACCCACTGCCAGAGATCTTCAGGAGTGCTGTGATGCTCTGGTTCAGAGCCTCCACAGTAAGCATCCCAACGAATTCGGCCTTCCAGAAGGTTCCATTTCCCCCTTTTCCTTTAAACCCACCAAGGAGCCCTCCTGTGGTTGCTCCTGGCATAAAACTACATGGCACAGGGACGCACGCACAGCTGACAGAGCAGACAGACCTGGGCTCTGCCAACCCGTCACTTATCCTGCCACCCTGGTGGCACGGCTTCCCTGAGTCCTCACCCTCATCTGAGAAATGGGGACAGTGAGCTCTGCTGTGAACAGGACTGCTGTCCTGATGATGGTACGAGGGGCTGTGGGTGAAGGGGCCTGGCAGCAGGTGGGTGTGCAGGAGCGTGCCAGCTGCCCCGCCCCTCCCACCCGATGCCTCCCTCCCTGCACCAGCCTAGACTAGACCACTGTTCCCGCCTCACCTGTCTTCCCCTTCACGAGCTCCGGGTCCACTAACACGACACCATCTACACCAAAGGAGAGAGAACAGTGAGGGTGGCGGAGATGGAAGGGCCCAGAGGCCTTCCTCACAGATAGAATACATACGTTATTTAAATATAGGAACCCATTTAAAAATATAAATATATAAACTATATGTATGTATATGTAGTTTTTTAATTGCACATGTAATCCATGTTCATTATAGGAAAATTAGAAAGGAAAATTAAGCAAAGAGAAAAAAAAGTCACCAAAATTTCCACTACCCAGAGATACCCATTGTCAAGATATTTGTGCAGAATATTTTCCAGACGTATATACACTTACATGAACGTTTTTACCAAAAAAAATGAGATCCTGCTATACATATTATTCAGTTAACTGCTTTCCTCATTCAACTATATTGCAAACATCTACACACACACACACACACACACACACACACACACACACACACACAAATATGTATTAATCATTTTAATGGCTACACATTATTCCAATGAGTGAATGTAGCATAAATTTTCAAATTAATCCCCTCTTGTTGGGGGATTTACATTGTTTGCAACTTAGCTTGCTTCCTTTATAATTAACATTGCAATAAACATCCTTAGAGATAAATCTTCCTTTCCATCCGTGGACGAACTGGATTTGGCTTTTGATAACATGCATCTAATGACCTTCCAGGAACGGTTTTGCTGAGTGACACGCTCATGCTCAGTGCTTAAAACTGCCAATTTTGTACACTTCTTTTTTTTAAAATAAGGATGTGAGTTGAAATAATTGTGGATTCACAGGAAGTGACAAAGATAGCACAGAGAGGCCCTTGTGTTTCTGTCACCCAGTTTCTCCCAGTGGTTACATCTTAGATAATTACAGCACAATATTGAAATCAGGAAGTTGACATGGGTACGCTGTGTGTGCAGTTCTAAGTCACTACATCACAAGTGGAGATTTGTGTGACCACCACGACAATCTGGGGACAGAACTGTTCCCTCACCATCAGCCTCTGCCTTTATAGTCACACGCCCACCACCCTTAGGCCCTAGCACTGAGAATCAGTTTCCTGTTTCTACAACTTTCTCACTCGACAATGGTACACAGGTGAAATCATACAGCATGTGGGCTTTGGAGACTGGCGTTCCCCACTCAGCATAATGCCCTGGAGAGCCACAGGCCATTGTGTGTGTCAGTCATTCATTCTTTTTATTGCTGAGTAGAATTCCACGGTGTGGATGTGCCTCACCTTGGGTAACCTGATTCACCGTCTGAGAGACATTTTGGTTCCTTCCAGTTTGGAGCTATTACAAATAAAGCTGCTACGGCATTTTACATTCCTGCCAGCCACATGTGAATGGTCCAATTTCTCTGAATCCTCACCAGCATTTGGTATTGTCACTATTTTTCATTTTAGCCATTCTGACAGGTGTACAATATTTCACTGTGGTTTTAATTTGCATTTCCCTAATGACTAATGACGTTGAACATTTTTCCATGTGCTTATTTGCCATCCATACGTCTTCTTGATGAAATGCCCCTTCGTGTCCTTTGTCTATTTTCTAACTGGGTTTTGTTTTTCTTTTACTGTTGAGTTTTGAGTATTCTTTATATAATCTAGAAAGGACTCCTTAAAATTGCTTCCAATCAGACAGTGGCACCGCACTGATGTTTAAATTGTCCTTTCTTTGATTAGATTATCAACAGAGCCAATTTTTAAAAATAAATAACTAACAGCTGTCCGATGATGTAAAGAAAATACAGTGTGGAAAATTTGATTCCAAACTCAACTCACCCACAGGCTCGACTTGATCAACGTGGTCTATATAGTCTCTCTTCCCCAGGTAGATGGTCACCTGTGGGAAGAACAGGTATGGATTCTAAATGGCCAAAGAACACTCACCTAACGCATTCACATTAAAAATCAGCAACAACTAAAACATTCTGATTAGTCTTGAGAAGAGGAGCTACCTGGCAGCAGCCCACCCATCCCCTCTCTCCCCTGCTGGGCTGTGGGCAGAGCCAACGATGGCCCCAAGGTGTGCTGTTTCCTCCACCTCATAGATCTGCTCCAAGGAATCCTTCCCACCTTTTTGGAAGGTCCCTGTTCTCTTCACCTTTTCCCATCAAGCCTCGTTCTGATATCAACTAGTTAAACTTGTTGAATTAACTGATAATACTTTTAGTGGAAATCTATCCCTATCCTATGCAAATGAGGCTTCTCCCACCTATTTGCATGTGAAGCCTTTCATTTCTAGCTGTGAATGAAAGCTTTCCCCTCCTTGTTAAAATAATTTTTAGACTGAGCAAAGAGCTGGGAGATTTGTGTCCATCCCTGAAATCCCACCAGGTGAGTTTCTGTACAGGTAAACCTGAACCAATGCTCTGAGGAACAGGGGAGGGTGGAGCTGGGGGCGGGGCATAATGGGGGTGGGGGGTGAGAGACGACCAGTGTCTGGTCCTGTCTTCTCCACTTGCATGTGCCTGGCAGCAAAGGTCTTCATCCACCCACTCTGTGGGAGGGCATGGGTTGGTTCACCACCACTCACCACTTTACCCCACGGAAGTGTGAGTGCTCTGATGGTAAGAACTCTGTCTTTCATCCATCTTTCAGCCATCACAGTGGCTAGGACAGTGTTTGGTACCTAACAGGAAATCAATGAACGTGTGCTAAGGGCACCAGTGAGTGTGTGCACCCTGGCCTGCCCCCTTCTTCCCTGCAGCCTCTTAAATTCATATTTTTAGATTCAGAAACACCCGAAGTCATTTTTGTTGGCCTCAAATCATCTCCTAAATTTACATTCTCACACTGGATGTCCTGGAGTGAATCCCTGTGCCTTCTGGGTTATTGGATTACTGATGCTGAAGCACCTGAAGAGCAGCAGAGCCAGGTGGCCGGGATGGCGAAAGGATGCTTTTGGGCAACACCAATAACAAATTCATTGCATACAAAGCCCAGAGCCAAGAGGATGCTTTTGGAACTGCCAATGGTTTCATCTGCAGGTGAATGGCCACCAAACAGGAATGCAGGCTCATGCCAGAAAGTTTTAGAGGACCTGACCCTAAAGAATCCAGGAAGAGGTTGAAGCGTTTTGAGCAGGATGAAACACCTGCACTTAAATAGCATTTAGAGTGTTTATCATGCACCAGGCACCAAGCTACATCATTTAATCCTCACAGCAACTCTGTGAGACAGGAATTAACCCCATTTTATAGAGGAGAATACTGAGACTTCGGTCACCCTAACAGCGAAGTGGAGAGTGCACTGGCAGGGGAAAGCCAGGCAGGCAGTTGACACAGCTGGGAGGGGGCGGACTGGAGGGGGAGTGGGAGGGAAGACGGCAGGTGAAGAGGTGAGCATCTCTTGTTTTTCACACTTTGGCTGTGAAGGAAGGAGAGCTAGAAAGGGGACCAGGTCAGGGGGAGTTGGTGGTGGTGTGTTGAGGTGCCTGAGGTTGGTACTTGTTTTTTGTGCTCAGGCCAAGTCCAGGAAGAGAGGGAGAAGCTGCAGATGCAGCCAGGAGGGAGGCTGATGGTGGAGGCCCTCACACAGGTGGTGTGAGTAGCCTGAGCTTCAGCTAGGAGCACAGTTTGGGGCCAGTTCTCTTCTGCTGCAAATGGAAGGGAAAGGAAAGGACAGGGGCAGGTAGAGAAGTGGGGCTGAACAATGTGGGACTGTAGCTGGCCCACCCAGCAGCCATGTGCTCCTTCTGCTTGGACAAAAGTCACCCACTGTGTCAGGGTCCTCCATCCCTCATGTGGTCACGTGCTAAGACGAGGCTAGCCCCAGAGCATGATCCTTGATTGGCCGGATCCAATTATGATCATCCAACTCCTTTGACTCAGGTTTGGTTTAGTGTGGGCATGTGACCCCGTTTTGACCAATAAGCTATGAGAGAAGTCTGCTGGAGGGCTGCTGGGAAAATATTTCCTCACTCCTGAAAAGAGACCCCAGGAATCAACAGCCTCTTTCTTCTTCTGGGGGGAAATGAGGGTGAGACACCTGCTGCTGGGTAGCCTTGTCACCAGCGGGAGGACGAAGATCACAGAAGAAGGCAGAGTGGAGAGCATCAGAGAAATGGCCCCAGTGCCCTGCACGCAACACCCGGAGCCACACAGAGGTTGAAGTTGGAATGACCCTAATATGTGAGACATTGATGAATTATTTTTCCCCTATACACAAAAAATTCTGAATTTCTTGGTTCAAAGGATGTCTCTTGGGTGTGAGGAATTAAAAAGTGAGGAAGTGAGATGGCCCAGCAAGGCGTGGGTTCTCTCTTCCTCTTTCAGACGTCAAGATAAAGTATGCTGGAAAGACACACGCTGGAAAAGAGTTTGGAGAATGAAAGATTGAGGGGTACCCAACTTGTCACCACAAACAATTAGGGTACTTGATGAAAATGGCGGAGTTCCTCAGCTAAGAGAGGAGAGGGTAGAGAGCGCCGTGGGCAGCCCTAGTCTCTTTGGATCAGAGTTTTTTGGGGGCCCAGAGTTTTTTGGGGGAAGTCAACCAGAAGAATGATTTAGGTCCACATGGTCCAATACGGTACCTACTAGTTTAGGTGGCTACTGGACACCTGAAATAGGGCCATTCCAAATTGACAGGGGCTATAAATGTAGACTACACAGCAGATTTTAAAGACTTAGAAAATGCACGTGAAATATGTCGTCAATAATTTTTACGTCATCTACATGTTAAAATAATAGTTTTTGGATGTATTAGTTTAAATAAAGTACAATGTGAAAATGAACTCCACCTCTTACTTTTTAAATGTTGACTACTGAAAAATGTAAAAATTAAAATTAAAATAGATGGTTTGCATTGACGGTGCTGAGATAGACCATAGGCCCCTAAGAAGCCATCATGTGGAGCAAGGAGACCCTATCCATGGAGGCTGGGAGGATCCTCCCTCGGGTCTCCCATGCCAGGAAGTTCTTGGGCACGTCTAGACCATCTAACGTGCCCCCAATAGAGCCAACAGTGGCATCGTCTCTGCCGAGTACGCAGGTTGCCAGGATACTGGTGGCCATGTGGTCACAGGGCAGCGTGGTGGAAAGGGAGCAGCTGGAGCATGTCCCTTAGCCAGTGGCCCTGAAGGTGCAGGGAGGTTGTGAGCACGGAGGCTGGTTGTGCACAGGAGGTGGACAGCTGCATCGAGTCAGCTGTAGGGCTTTTCCCAGGCAGGCAGGTAAGATGATAGGCAAAGGGCCACGTGAGTTACAGGCATTGACAAAACAGTATTTGAAATGGTAAGTCATGGGTTCAAGGCTGGCTAGGAAAAGAAGTGAACTTGGGGGTGAGGGGGCGGGGGCTGAGACTAGGGGAAAATTAAGGGTCTCAGGACTAACGTCTCATTGCGATTGAAGAGAAGTTGTATTCTGCAATTTGCTCATTTGTTTATCTCATTTATCGCCCATCCTCAGACAGAGATGGAATATAGACTTAGAGCGTCCCTCAGCCTCAGACGGCCTTGGACTTGATCATGTCTATTCTTGTAAAAGCTTTCTTAATAACAAACAAAGAAAAAACATTTCCATCAAATCACTCATTTCTGTAGCACTTACGGATTTGTCCCGGGAGGTCTTCTTGAAGATAACATGGTTTGGTGTAGACTTACTGGCTGCCATGCTATCTGTCCGTGGCACCTTCTTCCACCTGGGGATGGATGTCAGGTGTTAAGAGGGCTGGGGAACGGTAAAACAATTCTTAATATAAAGCCAAGAACATTCTGGGTATAACACCTACTCATAAGAGAGACGCTGTACAGCCATTCCCTTCTACCTGCCTTACTATCCATGTTTGATGAAACAAGGTCTTTGTCTAGTTTGTATTGCATTGCGGTGTGCTGTTCTTAAAAAGGTGTTTCATTTCTCTTGAGAAGCCTCAAACATTTCTTAGTAAACCTCACCAGGAGTCCAGCTCAATTCCAACGAGGAGGCTTTACTTTCTGACTAACCTTTGGTATTGTCACACTTAGCCAGGTGGAATTTAAAATTCTGTCACGATGATGTCTTCTGGCAATTAAGACAGAAAAAGTTCCTGAAAAGCACAACATACCCACCTCACAAATATCATTTTCAAAATATATTAAATCCCCAAAAGTTCTGTTCAGAAACTCATACTAAGTGGTGCTTTCCTCTTCCTGCCATGTCGTTACACCACCACCACCACACAGCCCCAGCTGTACAGACAATGAAGAGGCCATCTTAGCTACGTGGAATTCAATACACTCCGAGTTTCCTTAACAAGCAAAGTGCATAGAAACTACATAGAAAAGGAGACACGGGGACAGACTACATGAAAATGCCCGTCCTCCTGACCCTTGCCGTTCCCTGTACCTGCCCCAAGTTTCTGAGAAGGCTTGTGTGAGGGCGGTCACATACCTTGTGCAACCAGCTGGATGGGCCTGGGAGGCGAGGAGAAGGTCTCTGTGCCCTCTGGGGTGGCGGCCAGGCCCTGCTGTCTACCCAGGTGACCCTAGCATGGCCCTAGGCTGACGTGCGTGGGGCATTTGTAGGGAATCTGGCCCAGCACCCAGATCTCAATGTCTCGAAGCCAAATCCCATCTGAGGAGCAGAGTGGAAATTGGATTAGTGTTGAGACGGGTGAACTGGTAGTTTCAGCAGTTCTAAGCATTAGGCAAGGGTCTCCTCCCAGAGGGGCTCAGATGCAGGACGTGTCATGCTCGAGCGGGGAAGATACGATGGGAGGGACAGCCGCTAAAGGAAAGCCACTTTTTCTTCTAACCCTCTTTGGGTTCTGGAAATAGACTGATTATCCCTCCACAGGACAGGATTTTCTAGTGCTCAACACACTTGATTAAACTCAGCAGGCAGGTAATGCAGCCTGAGGGGCAGAGATATAAACAAAAAGGTCAAGGAGAAACATCAACCTCAAGAGGAACCTTGGTACCACATAAACCAAACTAGATGGGTCCCTCCCCTCCACCCCGTGTCCTGATTCCATCACACGTCCTGTCTGTTTCCCCCCAGAGCCTCTGGAATCTGTCCATGGCTTCCCCCGAGTCCATATGAACCCCACTGCTTCCTGGATCAGAATGTCCCCTGCTGTCTGACTGCACCATCTCCACCCTCCAGGGCCCTCCAAGCCCCGCTGTCAACCCCTGCACCCTCTCCCCAATGCTCTCAGGACACAGACACACGTCTTTCAAACTCTAGCTGCCTTTCACATGGCCCTGCACCACACACTCCCACTGTTCCTGCCTGAACAACCCAACCCTCTCCTCACCTCACTGACTTCACCCTTCAGATTCCTGCTCGGGGGAGCCTTCCCCAACCTCCGGGACTAGGTTAGACACAGTGCATTTGACACTTGGGTGGGAGATTACTTCACGTCTCTTCCCATACTTGACTGTCAGCTTCATGAGGGCAGGGACCCACAGCGTTGTGCTTCCTGCACTTTTGTATCCCAGGGCCCAGAACAATGGCTGCTCCCAGGAATACTCAGGGAATGAATGATCGCACGCTGTGGCCACTAAACACATTTACTCACACACTGGACTTGACCTGGCATCTGGGAATGAGGCGAGTCGAAACAGAAGCTTGTCTGTGATGTTAGCATCCGTCAAAACACTGCACTGGCTTCCCACCTCAGTCTGGATCACGCCTACAAGGCCCTGCGTGAGCGGCTCCCGTTATCTTGGACCTTATTTCTCACCACCTCACCCACTTTGCTCCGGTCCACTGGCCTCTGCTTTTCTTCAATCCTGCCTCGGGGACTTTGCACTTCTCTTTCCTCCTCCGGGACACTTCCCACAGATAGTCCCTCGGCTCAGTCCCTTAATTTCTTTGGGTCTTTACTTCAATGTCACCCTATCCATCTACACCCTGCTTTATCCCACCTCACTCAACACTTCTGTCCTTCTCTGCATTTTCTCTATAGCACTCATCACCATCTAACGTAAAATTTACCTTTATTTAATCTTGTTTATTGTCTGTCCCCCTACCCACCATTCCTAGAATATAAGTTCCAGGAGTTGCGAGATTTTTTTTTTACTGTTTCGTAGCTATCTAGTAACGAGAATAGGGACCTCAATACACGTCTAGTCAATCAATAAGTCACTGGATGACAATAGTGTAATAGCTGGCAATAAAGTTGGGGAATTTTTTTTTAATTTCTAAGGGAAAACTTTTTTTTTACAGAAGCATGCCAACTGATACATGTAAAAGAAATAATAGAGAAACATCATTTGACAAACTAACTGTATTACTCACGGCTTTTTATTTTCTGTATTTCTAATGCTTTGACGTAGAGGCCTTCCAGCCCCTGGAGTAAATAACTGCCTTTCGAATGCAAACTAACCCATCCGGAGCCCATACACCTCCACACCTGTCTCACAGGCTGAGCCACCACTGCGCTGGCCTAATCACCCAGGGCTGGGGACCCGACACCTGGAGACAGCCTCCACGCCCCAGAACCTGCTGCAGTTACCTAGACTTGCCCATTTTAAGCTTATCCTGCCTCACTAGTTCTTTCCCGTGGAAACCACAAAACGATCCTTGCCCATGTTTTCCCCTTGAGCCCTCAGCCTCCTGACCAACCCGGGTGCTTCCCCACGTGGCCCCCTACGGCGTGGCCTGCCCCCTTTTTGGGAATTGTAGCGAACTATCTCTTCAATGGCAATCATCTCTCCATCTGTGGGCCTCACCATACTTGAATACCAAAACTCACGTTTTAAAACACTGATGAAATTGACTCAGACAAGGCTTATTCACTGGTGTCAAAGCCACTAGGTGAAGGGTTAATGGGGAAATGGCTGTCCCTACAGCACCAAGGGGATGCCGTATGGATTCTGGGCTCATCACCAGGGACAAACCTTACTGCGCAATGGGGAACCAGGCGTGTCCTCAGTCAATCTCAGCATCACCAATGGTGCCGATCAGATGAGATGTGTCACCTTGGGGTAACCAAAGCCTTCAAGCTTTTGGCATGACTTCTGGTTTACGGGAAATAAAAGGAATAGAGGAACAAGTGAAATGACACAAGAGCTAGCTACCAGATGAATCCAGAAAGTAGCTGGTGTCTTTTCTAAGTCAACGTCATAGAAAAGGGATGTACTAGAGTAAAAGACACTTAGGACTCAATACCAGACGTGATGTTTGGTCCCAGGTTCGATGCCTAAAGGGACAAACGGGATGTATAAGACATTTTGGGTCCATTGGGAAAATCCGAATATGATCTAGGTGACAGGTAAGATGAAAATATCTGGAAGAGGGAGGCAGACTGTGAATGAACAAAGGTGGTCATGGGATGGTATGTATAGTATGATCAGATTTTCCAGTCTATGTGTGCATAAATGTGCACACATATGTGTATATTTATATATGTGCATGTTTTCACCCCCATTACATGTACAATCGGCAAAGATATACAGAGAAGCTAACATTGGTGGTCTGTGTGGTGGGAATGTTAGGTTTTTAAAATTTTTGTCTGTAATTTAAAATTTTTCTCAATCATTTACTACTCTTATGACAGAAAAGCTAAAATATAACACTGTTATAAATTTAGAAGACCATCTAATTTTTCCCTAAAAAATACAAAAATAAGAAAGACCAATGACTAGGGTGTTTTTTTTATTGTCCCCATCGGAAGGGCTGCTCCGAGCTGTTGCTGCAGGTCTCAGTACCAGTGTGCAGCTGTGGGGGCTCCTGGGACCGTCCTGTTGTATTAGTACGAGGCCGTCGGGGGGTGCAGACCTGTCGCCAGCCTGCCACGGCCTGGCAGGTAGGGAAACCGGGTGACTGGATGCCAGGTCTCCCTCTTTTTGAAAACAGTCTCTGATAGTCATTCCCAACCCTTGGTCTGTGATGAATTTTTCTCTGCTTAGTGGAGAAATGAGAAAAGTTGGGAGTTTTTCCATAGAACCAAATGTATTCAGTATACAGGATTGTCCTTTTTTCTAAGGTTATGAGGTTCTCGGTTTTTTTGTATTAAAACGTCCTGTTTCTTCTTCCCTATCTTTATTGAGGTGTACTTTACATACGACCAAGTTTACTCATTTTCAGTATATAGTGTGATGAGTTTAACCACCGCTATGATGAAGACATAGAATACTGCCATCACCCCAAAAGGCCCGTGGCACCCATCTGTCAACTCCTCCAACTCCCACAACTCCAGGAAACCACTTATTTGCCTTCTGTCATTAATTTTGCATCTTCTACAATCCATCCTGAATTTTAGAATAGCAAAGCTGAAATAATAAACACCCAGTCAACACCGAGATGGGACAACAAACATTTTGCTGCACGTGCTCATCTCTAGCGCTTTTTTCCTTTTCAACCATTTGAAAGTAAACTGCAGACATCACCACACTTGGCCCATAAACACTGCAGAGTGTAGCTGCTAAGCAGGACAACCTGTGGTTGGTTTGTTTGTTTTTTAAATCAAATAAAGATGGGAGTAATTGGTAGTTGAGGAAAAAAACATCCTTACTTGGCCAAAATAAAAAGGTGCCACCTCTCCTGCGATTCTTCTGGAGATTTACTGGCCTATGAATTCTCCAAGTCTGGGCACCACCAGCTCTAGTAACACTTGTTTCTCAGGAGTCAGCGTCCAGCGAGACGGTGCTACAGGACCCGTGTACCCTCCCCCCAACACCCAGCACAGAGCCGGCTCTGGGGGTGGTTGGCGGGGGGCAGGGATGTTCAGCTAAGCAGCTTACGGGCTTTGGGGCAAGGCTATCGTCTCCAAGGCTTATGAGGGCACATGCGTGAGGAAAACAGGTACACTGTGCGGGACATCAACTACAGAATGAAAACTGCGTGTCCTCCCTCTGCCTTAGTTTGATGAAGCTGAGCACTCCTGAGCAGTTTGAGGCAACTCTATTTATGAAGAGTACCAGGGAATCGGAGCTTTTAAAAACCACTGTAATTCCAACATGTACCACTTCATCCACTGGTCTAGAGAACAGAAGGGCTGTCTGTTCCAGTTTATACCTGAAATCATACATGGAATCCTATGGGTTCTTAAGGTGGGCAGGCACCCTTAAAAAGCATGTAGTCCACACCCCAACCCTTGCTTGGGTCTCCTCCACAATAGCCACAAAAAGTTGAATGCTTCCAGGGATGGGGAAATCACTACTGCATTGCTTTGGAACAGCATGAAGTGTGAGAAAATTCTTTTGTCAGGATGGAACCAGCCTCCCTTCTTCTCTCCATTGCTCCAAGTTAATCTGACCTCTTCTGCATGTAAATCTGTCATAATTAGAACACAGGTGCTCATTCCCGGTGGGTATTAAAACCCTCACCACCCTGGGATCCTATCCCAAAGCGGATTTCAGACTTCCATCTTGAGGCATCGTACTGGGAATGGCACTTCATGCTCAGGTCCTGTGCGCCAGGAGCGTGTTGTATGAAGAGCCCGACAGGAGTCCTGGGTTCTGTGGCTCACTGGTGAATCCACTGCACCCAAGAAAGCACCTCTGCCTCACTGCTGTTCTCTTCATCTGCAGAGGGGGAGCCCCGACGTGCCGTCTTGCAGGGTTGGGGAGATGCGTGGGGTGTGCAGACGAGTCCTTTAAAAGAACAATGAACTGTGCAGAGTGGAGGCTCTCCCTCGTCCCGAGTGAGGGTGCTGTCTGCCTAGGGTGCCTCTTCACCCTCCGCTCATGCCACATGCACACGGGGGCGGGGAGGGGAGTTTCCATGGTAACGAGGCTGCTTCAACACGGGAAATTTGGAGTCGACCACAAATCAAGTTGCTTACTCCTGCAGGTGGCAAAGTTAGGTAGATGCCTTTTGGAGGAGATGGGCTGAATGTTTGTGTCCCCCAAAGTCACACGTTAAAGCCCTAACCGCCACTGTGTGGGGATCTGAGACGGGGCCTTTGGGAGGCGACTAGGGTTGGATGAGGCCACGGGGGTGGGGCCCCGATCTAACAGGATTAGTGTCCTTATAGACCCTATTCTCTCCACTCCACGTGCACAAAGAAGCCATGCGAGCACGTGGTGCCACGGTAGTGCCCGACAGGCCGAGGCCTCAGAACGAAACCTACGTCGCCAGAACCTTGAGCTCAGACTTCCAGCCTCCAGAAGTGTGGGAAAGGAGTTTCTGTTGTTGAAGCTGCTCAGTCAACGGTATTTTGTTATGGCAGCGCGAGCTACACAAGGGCCCATGCTTTTCCTCAGACAGATGGGACTGCTATAGATTAAAAAAGTTTGAGAGAAACTGACACTAACCCAGTGTAAAAATACACCCTTTTCTGTTGGGACCCAATAAAGGTGGTGGTTGTGCAACACGGCAAATGCACTAAATGCCACTGTATTCCTCCCTTTAAAATGGTTAATTTTGTCATGTGGTTTTCAACTCAATCAATTTAAAAACAGTAAAAAAATTTATATCATGATCCTGTACATATACACATATGTACAGAATAAAATTTCTACAAAACATTTACCCTTACGGTATGGCTTATTTTTATATTTTTTAACCACCTCCCTTCCCTCTTTGTCACTGTTCCTTTCACCTGGTTATGACCCACTATCATGGGGCTTTTTATCATTGTTCTTTGCTGATTCAATTCTACTAAATAAAAACTTTACTGAGTACCCACTCTGTGCCAAGCTCTACATGGGCATCAAGCATACGGCTGCTCCTGAGACTTCTGACATCTTAGAACCATCTGGGCATGTGCTCCAGGGAACAGGACTTATGGCGTCCTAGCTAGAAACCAGACGTGTACTACAGCCTGTCTTCTCACCGGCCTGGCTCATAAACTTACCTACCGATTGTCTCTTAAGTCCGTTTCTCTAAAAAGTGAAGCCTGAATTCACTGGCTCTCTTCTCTAGCCAATGGGGTGTAAAAAGCACCCCACACAGAGTGACACGTGCTTTACAGTGCCGCCTGCTTTCTTGCTGTGTCGCCCTTGCTCCCCTAGCTGACTTGCACATCCACAGATGTGAGGGAGGCCGGCCTCCGCCACTCAGCCCAGCCCACGAACAGAATTGTAAGGAAGGTTGTTTTAAGCCATTACACTTGAATGCTGTTTGGTGAGCGGCGGGAGCTAACTGGACCCCAACTCAAACCAGTCAGTCATACAAACACATCGGCGAGACAATCGGGAAAATGAGACTATAAACTGGATGGTGAACGGCACTGAGCTCCTGTCCATTCCACGAGGTGTAACTATGACATGGAGCCCTTATTAGCTTGGGATGAATGCTGATTTACGGGGACAATGACATACTTGATTTGTTATAAAACACTCACAAATTGTTGAGTGGCAGGTAGGTACGCCGAGGCTCATTACACGAGTGTTTCCTCTGCCCCCTTAGGTTCCGGGCCCAGCCGGACCTGGACGTTCGGAAGCATCTGGAGTGAAGACAGGGAAGGGTTCAGAGGCACAGGTGGAAACCAGGACGCCAAGCTACGGAAGCCCAAGCTCCCTGAGGAACGAGATCAAATGGTGCTGAGGTGAGTGAGGCAGCTAAGAATCATTTCCTGGATCAGAGTCTAATCTTTTACTGGCACGTACCACGTATCCTATGTGTTTTTACAGAATCTATGCCAATACAGACATATTTCACTCTACTCAAGATTTCCAGTTTATTGGCTTGAAACTTTGGGATTCCCAGCACGACTGGGATGCACTGTAGAAGGAGACACAAGGGAAAGGACGCAGGGGAGTAAAGGGGTTAACACAGCGACTCTCCCCCCCCCCCCAATGCCCCAAGAGGCACTCTGACATCAGCCTCACGCTGCAGGCCTGGGGGGCCAGGCGGATCTGAGGTGGCCATCACTGCCCCCTCCATTGCCCCCCCATGCCTACGGAGGGGTCAGGATCTAAGACAGCTCCTCGCTTAGCTCTGAACCCTTGCCCTAGTTGCGAAATAGGATACAATTCAGATCTTACAGAGTGAGAGCCAGACTCCTTCTCTGTGTCCAAGGCGTCTTATAAAACCAGAAATGCTTGGTTTCTGCAGCCCAGCAAACAATCTCGTATGAGATGCTTTATCAGGATCACTCTTCTCACTGGTGACTCACACAGGTGATGAGCTTCAGGTCCACATTTTAAAATGTCCAATTCCCCAAGGTCACGGTCATGTTCTAAATGTGAAGACACACAGGTAGCTCTGTACACCTTGGTACTCTCTGCAGTCTGGAACTCCCCTACCAACCCTACCTTGGGGCTTGCGCTGCCAGCCCCACCCCCTGCCCCCGGCTGAGAGCAGCATCCTCCATTTACCTGTGTCCATATAAAACTTCCCATGTGCCACAATGCACAGGCGCCAAGGGGCTTTACGAGCCACAGGATAAGGGCTACTGTGTGCAGTCTGTGCTTTAACACATCCAATGTGATTTATTAGTTTTGGGAAATGACCTGAGAAATACAAGTTCATTAAAAAGATGTTTTTAAGTTCTCAGCTTCGGAAGTATATTAACGTCTGGATCAAAGCTGACAACACTTACAAGGACGCACACTGGCTGTCACCCAGAAACTGTCCAGGAGATTAAAAACCTCTATGCCCACCGCTCCGCACCCCACAGAACCAGCAGCACTAGGGTCGGGTCCCAGGTGATCTGACAGAGGGAGGGTGAAGACCCAGAGCTGGATGAAGTCAGACTCCTCTGTAGCATGAGTCCACACCATCAGCTAACTTGGCAGTCAGGTGACCTGCAAAGAGCTTTACAGTGTGGATGCATCTCAAATGGAAACATTGTTGTTACAAGCAGAGGAGCCACGCTCCCCTCCAAGTTCAAAGAGAACGGGATAATCGGAGGCTACTGCAGAGAGCAGCCTCACTCCCCTCCAAGTTCAAAGAAAACGGAGACCACACATCGCTTACTTTGGGCTCCTTTTATAATGACTCACTCACTTCTTTAAAGGTGACTTGCAAAGGGCTCTCTCAGCTGTTTAGAAAGTGCTGGCTGCTGCCAAGACTTCAGATCCTAATGGAATCTTGACTCAAGTTGCTGGGCTGAGCAGATGTTCGGCCAACCCCTCTGTAAACACAGTGCGGGGACGGTCCAGGTTTTTCGGGGGATTCCGGGAGATCTGAATTTGTTAATGGCACAAGGCTGCCTGTTAGATACCTGAGCTCCCATGAATAAACCACTCCTCAGAGAGGTAATTCACGCCGTTCTGCAAAGAGGATGAGTGGAGGCCAGAAGACGACATGTATAGAGCATTATCAGTGCTATGGACGGTCTCCCATGCAGGGAGCAGGAACTTGTACCTGCAGCACGCCTAACAGTGCGCTGGGCTCTCAGATGACAGCTGCTCAAATTCTGAAGAGACCCTTTCCTGGTTCCGGTTAACATGTGCAAACAATGGGAAACTATGGAATGTTGACGTTGACAGGCTGTGATACCCTGGGCTTAAGTGATGAACGAGGAAGGACAGCAGGAAATTACTAGCTGTTATTTACTAATGAGTAAATACCAGGGAAATAAATGAAAGAAACTGATTTTTATCCCCCTTGAGGATAAAGGAGAATAAAAGAACCACCAAGAGACACGGAGTTTGAAAAGTATATAACAGATTTCTTTTTTATTTACATCAAGTTCTGTTGGGCAACACAATTAAATAAATAAGACATGTCCTGGCCTGTGAATTTCAACTCCCCTTGAGTTCTCTGAATGGCAAACGGAAAAGGGGAGATGAGGGCAGGGTGAGAGAAAGGAGGACCCCCAACACAGGACAGACACCTCACCGCTACCCACTCCAGCACTCATATCCACAGCTGTCCAGAGGGCAAGTACGGAAGGAAACAAGTAAAGTGCAAATTAAAAAGTGATACAAACATCAGTGTTTCAGTCACTCGAGAAACTAAAATTTTATACACAGGTAAGATGGGAAAGATAAATTTCTTTTTTTTTAAATGCCACAGGCCAGTCTTTCCCCTGCCCTAATCACAGCTCCTGAGATTGAAAAGGTGACATTCCCCGGCCTCCTGGAACGGGTTCCTGTGTGGAAGCACCGAGGGGGTATTGCATGGAGGCCTGGCAAAGGGACTGGGATGAGCTGCTGGCTGGAGTAACGCATTCCGGCCCTCCAGTCTCTTCCCAGCTGTCACCTAGGCACACCTGGAAGGACCGTGGAAGGCCCCCTTTCTGGGAACTGACAGATGGGAGACAGGAACACACCCTTTACTTTCCTGCAGCACACCCACTTCTCTGCAAAAAGGTTTTTGTACTTCGTTTCAAAAACATATTTGTTTAACCAAGTTGAGATTTATGTCTTGACCAAGAAATAGATATGTAGAATCAGAAGCTTTGAAGAACAGTTGCTTTCCAAGGACAGTTTAGGAGAGCTAAGAAAATTCCAACCGTAATCAGATGAGAAGGGAGGAAGAGCCTAGTAATGATACAAAACAGCAGGGAGGACCACAGTCCCAGGTCTCCTTGGAAACCAGGGTGGTCGCCATGGGCCACCTGAGGATGGGGTAAGCCTGTTTGGGTTTCTGTGAATCCAATGATTAAAGCAAGTTCACCGGGAAAATGATCCCGCGGTGACAGGACATGCATTAGGCCAGAACTGACTTGGGAAGGACGGGAGCAAGCGCAGAGGGAGAAACCCGCCGCCAGGTGGGGGTGTTTTTGGCACAACCGTCCAGTGAGGAGAGCGGTGGTGCCTGTGCCCCCCGCTTAGGTACGGAAGATCAGAGCCAGTAGTGTTTCCCACCTGAACTGAGGCAAGAAGCTGCGCCTCAGCTAAGGGACCGCAGTGTCAGATCTTTTTCAGTGTTACTCTTCCAGGTCACGAGAGACCTCGGTCCACATCCTCAGAAATCCCATTCAAAGGAAGGCCACTGCCACAGGGCTCGCGCTGTCCTCTGGAGGTCAACGCTGCAGCCAACACCAACACCACCTGCCGACAGAGCTGCGGGCCTGAGTGCTTCTCCGGCTTCGGGTCTGCTCTCCCAGGGAGGCGCCATCAATACTCTGACCACAGCACAGCTTTGCTTCCTTTATCAACACTGACCACGTGGGAGCCGGAGGGAGACCACGCCACTGCATTGATAGACGAGCTTCAAAGGAAAAGGGCGGAAGGCCTGTGAGAGCCCCGTGAAGCTCACACAGGCTCCCCTGCAGTCAGGCTCTGGCCACTCAGGCCTGCATTACTCGCCAGTGCTGCTCCCACCCCCCGGCAGGCACGTCAGCGGAGCAAAGGAACTAGGAGGAGCCTGCACTGCATTTTAGGACGTGCTTTCGGGATGAAGGGTCTCGGGCCTTCTCGAGTTTGCCCTAAAGAACAGCTGAGTGAGTAAGAGTGAGTGACAACACGTGCCTCTGACAAGCTCCTGAGGACCACGGACAGGACCACTCACTGCTCGAGGCCCAGACAGAGGTGGTTCTGCAGGAACCCGGCTCCGCAGTCTAACTAGCAGTTGGGCCTGGGTGATGGAACAAAGCTCAGAAAACAAGGAGCCATGGGGCAGGTGAGAGACAATGTTTCTGTAACCTTTCCTCCAGCAGCCACTGCTCTAATTGCTCGAACAGGAATATTCCGTAACATAAACCAGCAGAACACTCAGCTGTTGTACTGTGGGAATGGCCCCGGCTTCTCTCCTCTGACCTAGCTCACAGCAGAGCACGTGAGTGGACACTGCCCTCGTGGAGCCGACTCAGGTCCACGCCTGAAGAGGTCATGACCCCGGAGGGAGTCACAGGACCCGCGCACCACCTGAGGGGCTCGCAGACTTCATCTTACCTGTGGTGCTTTGAAAGGACCTTCTCCACTTTCCCCGAGAGCACGCTCCAGATGTAGAGCGAGCCCTCGGCCGAGCCTGCTGCCACATAGCTGCCGTCGGGGCTGGGGAACACAGAAGACAAGGCGTCAGAGCCCATCCCAATTCCGCATCCCTGCCTCTTCCCAAGTCATGTTCACTTCTCATTTGAGTCAAACACATGACCGTTCCTGGACCCAGGAATCAGAAGGCGCCACTCACTGTTCCGACCCAAGCTGCTTCACCCTGTCCTCTTGGCCTCGCCCGCCCACTGCAGAATGGTGCCATGTTACTTCTTGGGTCCACAAGTCCCTGTCTCTCAGACTCATAAACAGCACACAGGGTGATCAAGTCAACCCTCAAATGGCAAAGGGTGTCTTTCAGCTGAAGGACTGCCTGGTTATATGGTTCAGTGACAGCAGGAAAGAAGGAAGTGTCAGCTGTGGAGTTTCTGTGAGCTTCTCTACAATACGGGAACTGACCACGGCAGTGCACGTGGGAGAAGCACCACGCGCAGAAACACGGAGAACCAGGAAAGGGAAACTGCCCTTCTCCCGAGAGCCCACCCAGCTCTGTCCAGGGTGCGACAGTCACCTTCCTTGGCGACTCTCAAGTAGTTCTGTGCGAACGCAGGAAAGACGGGGGAAGCTGCTATGCCCAGAACAAATAGACTAGCCAACCTCTGTATTTCAGTACAACACACTTCTCTTCTTGTAATCACAAAGGAACACTAGGAAGGAAGGACCTCCTGTGACAGGGACCTCCAGTACTGGACTGACAGGCTCACTCCTGGACACTCAGGTGGAGACCTGTATAAACCTGGCCGTCATCCCAATGGGAAAATGCCCGTGTCCTAACCGTTGAGATGGACCACACTGGGGGTAAGACGGGGCAGCGGGGGCATCACCACTCACCTGAACACAACTCTTGTCCAGTCAGAGCCGCACTTGAACCCAGGCGCGCTGAAACAAACAACAGGGCACGGTCACCCCGAGAGTTCAGGGCACTGAGGAGCTGAGAGCAGGCTGGGGGCCTCTGATCTTCATGCAATCCTCAGAAAACCAGCAACTCAAATGAAACCCAAACCAGCGTGTCTTCAGTTACCTAAACGTCTGTCTGATAGCATTGATTCGGAGATCAATAATTTTCAGCAGGTCGTCACGGGAGCAGCTTAGGAGTTCAGTTCTTTCTGGGTTTAAGTCCAGGGCAGTGATTCTTCCCAACAGCTCCATCTCTTGGACGATAGTTTCTGACCTGCAAACCAAATGGAACGTCTGAGAAAATGTAACAGAGAAACGGCAGAACTCCCCGTTTTAACCAGGATGTCGTGCATGGAGAAGGGGGTGGGAAAGCAATTCAACTAGAATGCAGCACTCTCCAAAGGCAGTGAACGTGTCCCCAACCTTATAAAAGTAACCTCAGTGATTGCTTTTTTAATTCTTTCCATCAATGGACTCTATGGTAATAGTTTAGAGTACTAGAACTCCAAATTTGGTAAGCATTAATTTCCTTGCCCATTTCTGGAGTAATGCAGTAACTGCCAATCAGTGACTCTGCTCAGCATGTGCTAACCAGGGCTACTACCCAATTAGTGTTATATTATGCCAATTACATCATTTCAACTTATCCAAAGACATGTGAACTTGCTGCGGTGGGACTGGGCTGCCTTATATGGACAAATGTGTGGTTCCTCCACACACAGTCCAGCTCAGGGGCCCTCCAACTCCCTTGGTGACGCTAGATGTCACACGGGACTCCAGGGCAGAGTCACCACACTTTGCAAGTCCCTCTTCTTCCGTTTAGCCTCCCAGTTCTTTCTGGGCCCCAGTCCACACCCAGGTCCGTGAACAGCGATCTGTTGGGGTTACAGCCAAAGGAGGCGCGGACCCTTCTATAGTCATTTTGTTGTAAGATTACAAGGAAATGATTTCCTGCCTCACCATCCCTAAGAGTTTATCTTAGTGTTTTTTAAATTTATTTTAAGTGTGTTCTTCCAGGACCCATCAGCTCCAAGTCAAGTAGTTGTTTCAATCTAGTTGTGGAGGGTGCAGCTCACACTGACCCATTTAGGGATCAAACCGGCAACCCTGGTGTTACGAGCAACACACTCTAACCAACTGAGCTAACCAGGCGCCCCTATCTTAGCATTTTTAAATACGTGGTGGGAGGCAAGCCACTCCACTGCCTTGGGACTCAGGGACTTCACCTGTCAAATTAGGGGGTGGACCAGGAAACCTCGAACATCCAGCTTAACTCTTGAAATTCTATGCTTCAGGTTCAAATTTCAGTTTTAAAAAAGCTAACCGAAGGTAATGGCTAGGAGCCAGAGGCTTCACACCAGGCCTTTCTAAGCATCACCTGGAACCACAGGCTGTTCACTCACCACGCTGTCCCAGCTGCCCCCCATCCAATCAGATCACTAGCTATCGTGTTTCCCCGAATATAAGACCTAACCAGCAAAGAAGCCCTAGCATGATTTTTCCTAATGCATCTTCTGGAGCAAAAGTTAATATAAGACCCAGTTGTATTTTCATGGAAACACGGTACCTCCTAACAAAGCAGCCGCATCCTAGTGAACTCCTGCCATTGGCCCCTTTTCTCCCCTCAACCTTGGCCCAACAACAGGACTCTCCAGCGTTCCGGCCACTTCTGGCCATGCCTCCTGAGGCAGCTCCCTAGATGCAGCCCTCGTCCAGCTTTATATGCTGTCTTTGAGTAATCCGTTCTCACACCTTCAAAGTCCTCCTTGAGGACTTCCGACCGCTCTCAAATATTCTGCTCCCATTTCTCCAAATGTCTATTAGAAACCACAAACTAATGTCCTTAGCTGAACTCATTCTCTGGACCCTCTTCCTAAATCTGTCATTTATTCTTCGTCTTACTTTAATTCTCCCCTTCCTCAGCCTCTACATCCAACCTGTCAATAAGTCCTGTCCGAGTTCTCCCTCAAACTGTTCCCTCCCTCCACACCTCCCTCTCCTGCTTTGAGTTCAGATCCTCCTCACTCTTTACTGATTCCCTGCGCCCCAATACACCCTCTGAAACTGCCAACAACGTAACACGCTGGACTCTCTTGAAGCCAAACAGCCAACAGCTTCTAAGACCAAGTCACGTTCAAATGGCACAAAGCCTGAGGCAATCTGACGCCAACCCACCTGTCAGTCTCCTCCCACGCCCCACCCCGACTCGCCCTGTTTCAGCCCCAGCAGGCTGCCCGGCTGCCAGTGCTTTTCTGCACTGTGAGGCCTCCTCACCTCACGAGACGAGCCTCGAGGCCTTCTCTTCCGTCCTGGAACCAAGGTGCCTGGCTCACTTCAGCGCACTGCGCAGGCCTGTGTCTGTCCTACCGATCACACTGGAACTACCTACCTAGCTCGCTGCACACCTAGGCTTATCCAGCAGCTAGCAGAGCACCTCATAAGTACACAGTGCACGCATGCTCGTACGTGACTGCTGAACGCAACTGTCTACTTCATGGTAAAGAAAATCCAACTTCAAATAAATGTGCACTGGAGCTCACCATTTCTAGGGAATTTAAAAACACAACCCACGGACACGTCATCACAGTTCTGCCACGTACAGACCCTCTCATCTGCCTCCCACCAAGCTCTTGGGTATTATACCGGATGTCCCAGAAACGAATTTTCTTGTCGAAATGTCCACTCATTACACACTGCTCTGTGCAGACAATATCATTGCAGCTGGATCCTGCAAACACTGTCTTTATGCCTGAAAGAAAACCGAACATTAGTCATCAAGCAGGGGCCCCTCCATGGCTGCCCACACACCACTGCCCTCTGACGCTGAGTAATCAGAACTACCCATTTAAATGAAGCCTCAAGCACAAAAAACTGCCACCACTTCAGTGCCACTCTGAATCTGAAACCGGACTTGAAATCCAAACTGTATGGCACTAAACGCAGGCTCTGACAGGCCCCGAACACCTCTGCAGTTAGCGTCCCATGGCACATATAGACACAGAGAGACTGAATTTCCTCACAGACTTTGCTGCGCAGATCCCAGAGTTTGAGGGTCCGGTCGTGACTTCCGGAAACGATCCTCGCGTTGTCCAGCAGGAACTTGGCGGATAGCACTTTGCCGCTATGTCCCGTGAGAGTGTGCTAGGAGAGAAAGCACAGCCAGTCAGCCTGGGCACCGTGCTGGGAGAGCCAGCGGCAGTCCCAGTGCCAGGGAACGCGCTTCTCCTCACAGCCGGAAAGCCAAGCTCTGGGTGTCGCCGGAGCGGACGTATAAAGAGGAAGAGGACGCAGCTCCCACTGCGAACAACACTGAAAAACCACAACCCAACTTCGCCAGTGCAAACTTCAAGTGCCCCTCTGCTCAAAAAAGGGAGGGACAGTCAGAGGACCTTTTTGAAATGGGCTCCATTGCAGACACCTTCTTGTACTGTTCTTACACCTTTTTCGTAAGTCTTGATTTTATCCAATTACAAAAATTTTAAAGCCTGGGTCTTACCCAGTGCCTCTGAAAATCAGTCCCCTATTTAAAGTCAGAAGAGACACTTTCGTTCGCTGCAGGCATCATTTACAGAAAAGAAAACATCAGGTCCCTTTACACAATTAAACCCCCTGGGGGTTTTCCGTCAGAGGTCTCAGCTTGAAAGCCAGATCATAACCCCAGATTCCAGCACTCCCAGCAAATCCCTTCACGACTGGCTGTAGGATGCCAACTGCACGTCCTCCCTGGGCTCGCCAAGGAACACAGACCTGGGCATCACCGAGTGTCAGCCGCCCTTTTGCCCATCACAGCACCACTGGAGCCTGATGGCAGTGAGGCGGCTGGGATTGGTCAGGGTGCTGGAGGCGGACCTGGGGAGTCAGCCCTTTTACTATTCATCATTGACCTCTTGTATACGTGCGACGCCTCCCGGGCTCAGAAGGTAATCACTGATGTTTTCTTTCTAATAAAAAACGCCTTTTAAAAGACCCTAGGATACCTACTACCTGCTAACTCATGGGTTCCAACCCCATTCCCAAAGACGAGATCTCAGAGTTTAGCGTCACGTCTTTAGTGTTAACGTTTTAGAATCCACTCTGTCCTCTATGCTCAGAGCAGCAACTGCACTTCGGGACAGAACAGAAAACTTACGGTCACACGTGCTTCTCCCTTTCTAAGGAGGAGTTTGCACGGATTCTAAAACTCATCCGTCCCACATTAAAACCTCTCTGACACCAAGACTGCGTGGTACACGTGCTGCCTGCCGGGGCAGGTGTGCTGCAGCCTATGAAAGCCCCCACTGGTCCTGCTGGTAAAAGCACGACAGCTCCAGGAACAAAGCCTTATGAATAAAGACTCCACTCAGTGTAACCCATCCAGCCTACAAACCACGGGGAGACAGGAAATCTCGGTAGGTCCTTCTGCCACTCTGTAAATTAAGTTCTTATTAAAGAACTACTTCATCAAAAAAGGAAAATTCTGTGTACATGCACTGTTTTCTTTACTGCGAAAGTAAAATCACATTTCACAAACACAGGGAGGCAAAGACGTTGCTCAGAAATGGGCTATGTGAACGCACTCATTTTTACGGACTCCAAATGCCTACGTTCATATTTTCATATATTTCATGTGAAAATATTGCTAAAAAGGTAGCTACTGCTCTTCTAACATTATAGTCCAAGCACGTTTCATGTGATGGCTGAAAGTGCACGGGCCTGGGGGGTGGTCGCACTGATTTGGGTCTCTAACATCTCTGAGAGACTAATCTCTTCTTCATGCTGGTTTATTAGTAGGGACCAAACAAGGCCCACAGTTGATAGCATTAATTCTCTTCCTTTTTGCGCCCCCACTCTTAAGAGTCTCCCTTAATCTTTAATAGCGAAATAATCTTCAAGGGGTGAGATCACAATTTAATTGAAATTTCCGTGGCCAGCGGACAGACACTTAGGGCACCTTACATTTCGTGATCACAAATGATGGTGTAATGAGGACCTATGAGCATATAGCTTCCTCTTGACTTATTTCCTGGAATGAAACTATTGGACTAATGGAATCAAGGAAAGGGATGCTTTCATTTCTCAGCTTTTCACTAAGTACTATTAGCTTACTCTTTTAAAAGTACGGACTTCTGCTCATGGTGTTCTTGGTGGAAACCAGCTGGACCTGCCTGAGGCCAACTAGGCCCTTCTCCACGCCCTCCCTGGCGGAACTAAGCCTCCTACAAGCACTGAATCGCTTTTATCATTTAAAAAGTCCTTACATTAAGTGGATCAGATTTAAGATTATTTTTCCCATTCACTGTTTTTGATACTGATCTTTAATATTTAATTCTAACACACTGTTAGGTTTTATCTTCCTCTTTTAAACTGCAACTCACAAGAGACGAGGCAGTGGATTCAGATGTCACAGCAGCCAGAGCCTCCAAAAGGGGAGGAGGCTCAGCGTTCTTCTCTAGGGCTCTGCACAGGCTCCCGTGTCACAGGGCAGACCCCGAGGGCCTCCCACCATGCAGGCAGCTACCGTTAACACCAACCCAAGACAAAACTGACTGCAGAAAAATGCAGAACTGGAAGAGGAAGTTCCTGAAAGCCAGTCGCCCCTGTGGCCACTTCTCTACGTCACTGTTAGAGAAGCAAGCAGGGTGGGTTCTTCAGCCTACTTCCTCCAGTCTCATCTCAGAGAGCAGCCAGGCCATTCTGCGCTGACCTTTTAGACTTTTAAGAGGTCGAGAACACCTGGTAATGCAAGGACTCCTGTCATGGGCCGCTGTCAATGGCAGGCTGTTTCTAGGATACCTTCACTAAAAGGATTTTAAAGCAAGCGCTCCTCCGGCCGCTCTGTGCTGCCCACCTCTCCCAACACCATTCCCTCATCTTAGCTACAGATACTGACCAGGGCTTGGAACCTGAGTTTCAGAACATGGATGTCCATTCAAGTCCTCCAACGGCCACTGTCAACTAGGGTCTAAGTGGAAGCCACCACCCCACCGACATCCCAGGCCCTGGCAAGTTTCTTGCGGGTTCTCTGGAGACGGAGCTGTTTTAAAAAGGCCTCCTGATCTCCTCACACGTTCACCTCGGGGCAGCAGAGGGGTTCACACCTAGTCCAGCTAGTCAAGCAAAGGAGCCCCACTGCTCGAGCACCGTGACAGCACCCTCACCAGGGAAACTCAGCCCACCTGTGCAAACGAGCTCACTTGAAAAGTTTCCCCACAGTATGACTTCTGTCTTCCAGATCTATCCGCCCAGGTCCCCTTGTTATGTCTGTCCCAAAGGCTGATGCCCACCTGTACAGAACTCTTCTACCAATGAAAAAATATCAGCCTGCACTGGTTGACTCCTCAATGGCTTGCTTTTCTCCTCCAAGGGCCTAACACGTGAGGAAGGTTGTAAGTCCCTCTCCACTATGAAACAGTTTTGCTCTCCTCAGTCTGGAATAATCCAGGCCAATCCAACACAAGGAAGGGCACAGACCTCAATTCCAAGTGTCATCTTTTTGTTAACTGCGTGACCTCAGGCAATGGGGGTTTGGCGTGGGGCCTTTTCTGAGCCTCAGTTCCCTCATCTACCTACCTCACCTGGTTCCCCGAGGACTGAAAGCAGTATGTACATAACATACCTCAGAAATGGGTCTAACGCATAGAAGCCGCTCAAGAAAAGTCCCTTTTCCTCGAGGGAAATTAACAGTTGCACAAGTGTTCAACTCCATCCTAAAAGTACAGTAAAGTCAGATGGTTACAGAATACGGCACACCACAGGATGAACTCCATGGCTGCCATGACAACAGGCTAGGCCACCTTTTCCACGTTTAGGGCGCAGGACACAGGACTATAAACTTGCTCAAGCATTTGAACAGCTGTGAACTGTTTCCTGAGGAAAGAGACCAGCGACGCCCGTGGGCATCCGGCAGTCCACCTCCCCGCTCCTTCAGGCAGACAGAACACAGGCAGGCTCTGCAGCTGTCACAAGAGAACGTCACCTTTGTCATCTCACATTTTGTATGCAAAGCCCTGGATCTTCTTTCAACCCAGAATAAAGAACGACCACCCTCCCTTTCAGTCCAACTACAGTATTTCCTTGAAAATAAGACCTAGCCAGACAATCAGTTCTAATGTGTCTTTTGGAGCAAAAATGAATATAAGACCCAGCCTTATATTTATATTATATTATGTTATATTATATTATAGCATATCATGTCATATATCATACCCGGTCTTATAGTAAAATAAAACTAAGTATCACATTATATTATATTATATTATTATTGTATTATATTACATAACACCCGGTCTTATAAGACCGGGTCTTGTATTAATGTTTGCTCCAAAAGACGCATTAGAGCTGATTGTCCAGCTAGGTCTTATTTTCCGGGAAACACAATAGCGTCTAATGCTGGTCATTTGCCACAGAGCTCAAGAGAACGGAAGGCCTACGTGATGAGCTAAGCGTGTGGCCACATTGCTGCGTCGTCGGTCCAACCACCGCAAACCACCCGGGGACTACTGCAGTATAGCTCCCACTCCCCGAAGCTCTCTCTGTAAGAACTCCACTTAATATTATGCCGTTTCCCGTGGGTTGACATACAAGAGCTGGTGTCAAAGTTTTTTGGTAAAATGCCTATTAATGTCAAGTTCATCCTCCACCTTATCTTTCAGTAGCCTTTATTTAATGAGCTCATGGAAAGACTTCTTCAAGCTTAAGGAGGAAAACCTGTCTCCAAATTAAGCTGTATGTTTTTCTTTAGAACAAAGGTGATATAACCCTGAAGTTTTGGTCTCTGTCTTAGAATCCAAGAGACTTCTCGGCAAGTTTGTGTTCAGATGCCGAGTTGCTCCACAGGTGATCGCATGACTCTCCCTTCCCTTACACCTGACTCCTAGCTTTAGTTGTTTTATCTCTATCATAAGCACATCGGTAAGTACGTACTTTCCAGCTATACTCCGTGAGGTAATTATCAAGTCTTGGAGCCCAAAATGAACACAATTTATATCATGGCACTAAGATTGCTGAAGTTAAGCTAAAACTGGTGTCTACTGAAAGTATCTAGTTCTTATCAACAGGAGTATCTCAAGTCTTTCATGGAAATATGAAGGCTTCCTATTGCAAATATTTTGAAATTGAATCTTGGACAAAATGAGTATAAAGTGGAAACACAAATTTTCCCAAGGCCGAAAGGAAAGGGCAAGGAAATCAAGTATGATTTCAGGAACACACACACAATTTTCCTAAATAAACTGACCCGCCATTGCCTACATTTTGTGCCCTGACAACTATATGAAGTTTGGTGATTATACTAATTTTGTTAACTGGGTCTTACCCGTAACCGATAATCATCCACTGTCCAGATTCGGCTTGCAAAATCATTTGAAGCTGCTAAGAGGTAAGATCCCTATAGGAATAAAGGGGGGATAAACAAATTTCAGCCATAATAGAGGAAACCAGTTCACACACTACAAACTCCCCAATAATGTCCAAGGTCTCGATGTCTAAAACTACACACTTGACCGAATACCGTTATCACCCGTGTTCTGTCAACTCACATATCCCATTCAGTTCAGACATTTCTCCTTAGAACGCTGCAGGCCCTCCAGCTCAAAATGGAACCCTCCTCCCACACTCGCTTCCCCTGCTGCCCGCCTTCAGTAACACCACATACTAATTCTCTACACACCGCCCAAGCCAGAGCCCAGAGGAGCCGACTCTCCCTCGCCTCATCTCCCAACTACCCTCTCGGGGACCCACTCATCTCTGCTGCGTCACCTCAGCCCAAACCGGGGCCCTTATCAAGTCTGCAGAGACATGGCCCAGCTGTCAGTCTTTAACTCGGTCACGATCAGTGCATTTGTAACCTACCTGCATCCTTTTCTAACATTGATTTTACTTAAGATAGAGAATAGCAGAGAAACCAGATAAATTCTTTTTAAATTTCAAGAACCAGATGTCTTAAATTGTTTCTAAACACCTCAAAATCCCCCTATTTCCCTGGGTATTAGATACTTACAGCACTGTCAAATTCAATGCTTGTAATTCCTGCGTTACTGCCGGAGAGGGCACCCTTGAACTCACATTTGTCTGGATAAAAAGAAAAATTCAGGAAAGACAGGAAGGTAAAGCCAAAACATAAGTTAAAATGGGGCACCTGAAACACAACAGAAGCCAATTACATTGTCAAAACAGGAGCGTTCCTGCATCATCACAGAATCAACTAGTGGAACAAACAAAATGTGAGACGGCATGTGATTAAAAAAATAGTGAATGTTTAAATAAAAAAATTTTATTACAGAAGACCCATTGCCATTAATTAGCCTCAAGATACTCCCCCTCGCTTTGAACATACTTATCCCATCGCTCTTGCCACTTTCTGAAGCAGTTCTGGAAGTCCTCTTTCGTGAGTATTTTTAGTTCACTGTCGTGACTGCCTCTATGTCCTGAATCATTTTGACTTTGGGAAGAGCCAGAAGTCGCATGGTGTCAGATCCCGTGAATAATGGGGAAGAGGACACACCGTAATGTTTTTATTTGACAGATATTGCTGTACCAGAAGTGATGTGTGATACGGAGCCTTTCCCTTCCATTGTGATCACAAAATATGGTGAATGCTGCTGCCGAGTGCCATCCAACAGAAAGGCAGGGATCTTCAATATGGGAAGCAGCGCATTAAACCTTAGTAACAGTGTGTGACAAGTTTCCACTTGTTTGGTGCAGTCGGGTGTGAGCTACGGTTGAGAGAAGGTTTGTTTTCAAGTGTGTCATAAATCATCCTCCATCATGACAATGCTCCGTGTCACACTCACACATCGCTTCTGGTATATGGCAATTTCTGTCAAATGAAAACTTTACGGTGTGTCCTCATCCACCTTATTCACTGGATTTGGCACCGTGTGACTTCTGGCTCTTCCCCAAAGTCAAAATGATTCAGGACATTGAGGCAGCCATGACAGCACAACTAAAGACACTCACGAAAGAGGACTTCCAGAACTGCTTCAGAAAGCAGCAAGAACGATGGAATAAGCGTATTTGAAATGAGGGGGAGTATTTTGAGGGAGGATTAATGGCAAAGTGTCTGTTACTGTAATTTTTAAAAAATGTAAACATTCACCGTATTTTGTGATCATACCTCATACTGTTAGTCAGTTTCTAAGAGTGATGAATGTATAAGCGGACACAGAACCTAGCATCTTGCCTGTGTGTTAAGCTGTTATTTTAAAGAAATTTAGTGTCATCCATTCCCTTTACAGAGAGGTAAGTGCAGGAATTTAAAAAACATGTCAACTGACTTAGAGACCATGTTTAATTTAGTTCTACTTTTTCTCAGTAAAATTTTCTAGTTTACATAAATACATCTTTGGGTCTGATCGGTACTTGTGTCAACAAACATTTTTGTAGAACTAAACAATCAAATTTTCAGAATCCAGGTGGGATAATTTTCATTATGGTCTGCAAAGAAAAATTTTATGTGTAACTGGCTAGTCATTCGAATGCCAGTGACGCTAGTTTGGAGTTTCTGGAATTTGTCCTTACACTAACTCTATGTCCATGAACCCTGAGATTCTGGCAATCCAACTGCCTGCGCCTGTGCTCCCTCCCTCTATCCAGCCACAGGCTACTGGGCCCTGCTCTCAGACAGCACTGGCCCCCCACATGGAAATTTCAGTGATGCAGGCCCAAGCTTAGAAGAGTGTAAGTCTCCATGATAATGAGATTCAGTTCCCTTTTTAAAGAGTAGCTTAAGGATGACCTATATAGAAATGCTAGGAAAACAACTACAGAACCACTCTAATCAAATTCATAAAAGGGGAGCACAGAATAGGAAAGATTTCAATGAATAGCCTTTATCTCTCACTCAGTACATCTAATTAGTAATAATGATGATACGAATACTGGTTCAGAGCTGTCAAATACATTTAGGGCCAGGATTATTAATTAACCTGGCTGATGAATGCTGCCTCTGAATTTATTTGCAAAATACAGCATATTAAATGCCTCCTTCTGGATCCTAGCTTTCATTAGATTTTCAGGAGTCAAAAAAGGCTGACATCCACTAATTAAGGTCTTTATTTAAATTAAACCTGTAAAGACAAAAATATTACTACAAATTCTAAGAAATATCACTTTGGCTTCTGCCCAAAATACTGGTCTGTTTGGACAAATATAAGAAATGATCAATAAAATGTTATTCCAGACAATAGCCCAAACACCTTGTTCAAGTTCTTTTATCTAGAAGGCACCGGGGAAGCTACGTCAACTACATTTCTATAAGTAATACCCAACTGAGCCTCTGCTTTTGATAGACTGAGCAGGGACAGGTGTGCCTACTGGGTGCAAAGTGCCATTCTTCTGATCTTCTAAAAGGGTAAAAAGAAAACAGGACACCCTGAACTATTTCATAAATGGACTCTTGGACTTGGTCTCTTCCAAGATTCAGCAAATATTAGCTAAAGTGAACAAAACTATGGACTTAATAAGCTGTTTGTGGAAGACAGGCCCTATAATTAGGATATAACTGATATAAAGGTAACACTGTTACTAAAAGTTGGCGTCTCCAATTATTTACAAGTGCTTTTACTGACCAAGGAGTAAACCAAAAATATTTCTAGTGTTATTTCTTTTTGTCCCAAAGCTTATCTGCTTAGATTTAAGAACCGAATCTCACAGAATTGCTATTCTTATGCTATCGTTTTATTATTATTTTATAACAGTTCAGCAAGTATCACTCCTAAGGTGTTTCTGGGTAAAAGAACACAGATTCTAAAGGGCCTCGACTAGCTGTAATTGCCAGGGACTTAACTACTGCTGAGTCACCTTCCTGAAACTCAAAGGCCCGCAGACAAGTGCGGTGCTGTACTATCATCTGCTCTAACAAAAGGGATCAACACATCGTTCTTGGCCTAAACACACCCAAAGCAGTAAGCAGTAACCGGAGGCCTCTTCAGTGGCTCTCCAGCTTAGAGAGGCTGCAGTGCCAGGAGCAAAGCACGTGCAGCCAGACCCCACCGCTCCCTTCCAATGGAAGTCACCCATCTACTCTCTGTGTGAACCAACCATGCAAATCCAGTAGTGTCTCAAGTTTTCAAATGCAGGCAATACCCACCCTTCTAACTGCACAGGATCCTGTGAGGATCAGAGGAAACTATTTATTGCTGGACAGAGAACGTGTACGTGCTGTAACTATGGAAACTTGACAAAGTGGTTCCTCTAAAAACCTACAGCCTAATCTTTGACTTTGCTTTATGAAAAGTATGTATATATTTCACTGAATCTCCAAATGTTAAAATTGGTCTATGCCCCAGCTTCAGAATTCTAAGAGATGATTTCCTAACTCCCATTTCTGGTTTCAATGCCATCCCATTTCTGAGTGCTCTGAGGTCATTTCTGAAACAATGTCTAACCAAAGACTCAGTCTTGACCTTCGGGCCTTTGGCTGATAAGCTGTTAAATATGTTTTCTGTTAGGCTATGGCCACTGGCATTAGTAAATGCACAAACCATAGTTCATAGTTTAATCAGAGTCTACAGCTGTTGGATTTTTAATTTTCCTTCTAAAACCTGTACTATCTTGAAGATGTTCCAATTAGTGTATGTTTGAAAAACACTAACACAAACATATCCATAACTTAACAGCATTTTCTAGTCACTACTTGGAAATTCAGAGCCAACAGCCACTCAGCTGTCAAGTGTAACTAACTGCGATGGTTACTGACGCTCTGGTGGGATTCCTTACACGACGCAGCTTCCTTCTGTCCACTCCAATGAGCTCTCACCTGCGAACACTTCCCAGAGCTTCACCCTGCGATCCATGCCCCCAGTGGCGAGGAGCCGGGACCCCGGGCTGAACTGCACAGCGTTCACCTCCCCATCGTGGGCGTCCTGCAAGACGAGCAGCGTGTCAGACCCAATCACTGTCATGCCCACAAAGAAAGAGCCCAACACCCCTGAGCCCACTGGATCCAAAGCAAAGGCTGAACCTTCGCTCTGAGAGGCGGGAGCCCATCATACAGACGGGTTCCTGGCCCAGGCTCGCCTAAGAGTCTGTAACATGTTACTCTTATCCAGTTCTACTTACTTAAACATGGTGTAACCTTCTTAAAGAGGATTCAAAGTCTGTAAACTAACTGCCTAAAGTCTATCTTTGCATTAATTTTACTTCTTCTGAGAGTAAGAAATTTCAATCTAAACTCTTTAGCAGCCTCTTCTGTCCAGACTGCATTCGGACTATGCATCCAACTCTGTATCTAATTCATGCAGAGCACGGCCTCTCCTGCTAACGGAGGCTTGCATGCTTTCCTAACACATGGGAGTCCTAACACGAGCACATCCAGTCCTATCGCCACATCAGTGTCACACTGGAGTCCTATTAGTTCTTTATGGAAACTGCGCCACTACCGTGTATTAGCGGTGTGACCTCTGCCAAGTTTAACTTCCTGAAGCCTCAGTTTGCTCGTCCATAAAAAAGAACTCCCACAGGTTTTGTGACCCAGGACTGTGCCTGACCATGAAGACTTCAATAAAAGTTAGCAGCTATTATTTGTGGGAGAATTTAAACTCTTGATAGGGAAATTCCTGAGGCTGGCACCCACACTGGAACACATGATCTGAAAAGATGGCCTTTGTGGTCAGGATAACGGAAAGCGAGTAAAAAGCATCCCAATCTAGAATGAGGAAAGAATACTAGAAGTTGTCACTGCAATCACCTCTGAGTCTACAGATACTGAAACGGTTATGGATGAAATACGATGTCTGGGATTCTGCTCCAACCAAAATGTGCGGGGAGAGGTAAGGAGATTGGCAAATGTGCCTAACTGACGCTGCCTCACAGGATGGCGGCTCTCTAAGTCCTTTTATTCTCCATTTCTACGTTGGAAAAGTCCCATAAGGGAAAAAAGAAAAGGCCGTGGAAAACACGGATTGTAAATATTAGATCATTAAACAGGTCATCACTCATTGCCCGAAAGGTCATTTTGAGAAGACAAAATCTGATCCTCACATTTGCTTGGGACTGAAAAAGATACTTAGAAGAGTATAGAGAGCACGACTCTATTAAGTGACTGGGATATAACATCACTCTATTCTGTCTTTGCCGGGTGATCTGATTTCCCACTCCTCTTTCTGTGTCCCACTGCTGGGAAGCTGTACGACAGGTGACCACACTTTTTGGCTTCACGCAATTCTCTGCCTTTTCTATGGTATCTTTCTACTAAACAGGTCTCAGATTGAAAACTTCAGATCATGCACCATCACACCCATGGCTGCCGCTCATCAATCTCCTGAGAGCTGGTGCTGTTGGATAGTTGTCAGCTGTGAACCGTTCACTCTCAGAAACACGCACTGACAGAATCCCAAATTATCAGCTGCGCCATTACCCCACACACATGACTTAAATGTGACAGGCAGAAAAAATGGGCTGCTGGGAGTTGAGGGCAGCGAAGGGACTGTGACATCAAGTGCAATCAGACCTTTCACCAATCATCATCGACCGCTGTGAGGTGCCCAGGCTGGCCAGGGAATCACAGGAGTGGAGTGGGATGGGAAGGGACTTTAACGGTCCCCAGCTCATCCAGAGTGGGACTCTCTTTAAATGTCCAAAGTTCATTGTGTGCAAATAGCTAATTATTCAAGTTCCTTCTTACTATGCCTGGAACTGAAAGGTGCCCCATATAAATGCCATCCCATTTGTATCAAGTCTCTCTCCCCTGAAAGCTGGCTCCTCTAACTCATCCCACACAATCTAAGAGTCAGCCCAACTCTGGGCTCTGCGCTTTCTGCTCTGCCTTTGCCCCCCTCCGTTGGACAGCCCTAGCCAGGTACCCTACATTTCCTAGGCTTGTTCAGTTCCTGCTCAGGCACTCCAGCGGGGACCCGGATTCTCCCTTCGGACTAGAATCCAGCTGACTCCAGCTGACAGTCCTGGTATCAAGTGGCTTCTGCCCAGGACCGTCTCCTGCTTCCAACCGCGTGGTCAGAAGTCACACAGATACGGGTATAAATCATGAAGCCAACAGCTGCCCTACTGATCCTCCAAAACACACGGCTGACGAGACTCTCACTACCTTGGAGCAAGTGGTGACAGCAATTCCATGAATTACGTCTCATTTCTCACCAGCGCTAACCACTCTGCCCGCCCCATCCATCCCTCCTGCTAGCAATCCTCTCAACCAGTCCTCTATCACGGAGGATGGCTGTAATCAAGTCTGTCCTCTGAAGCTAAGCAAACTGTGTCAATCCCTTCCAGCGGACAGAGCCAGCAGGTGTCAAGGCCGCTATAAATAAGACGTCAGGCTCAGCTGCAGGAGGAGAAAGGATCCTCCTTTAATTATCAGGCTGCTCTCGGATGAAGCCTGGTGGGGGGGGGGGCACCATACTTACAAAGACACACAGTGCAGTTGTTGGCACCCTCACTTCTTTACTAGAACCAGGATGAGCATCCACGTTGTCCTGGGGAACTGGAAAGGAAGAGACAGAGCGCCTCCTAAGAAGTAACACAAAGGAGAACATTAGGCAGGACTGCCCATCGAACGCAGAAGAGATTCAAGACATCTTTTATCAATGACTTCTTCCCCCTCCTAGGCCCTTCAAACTACAGAATGATTCACCAGATCAGAAGCATCCTCACTCAAACAACTGGGAGGACAGCCAGCACATACTCGTCCTCTCCTGCTTGCTAAGCCATGGATTCCAGAATTCAACACTGAGAAGCAACCCTGAACTCTTCCCCCGTCGATACACTGCAGGAAAATCTTCTCAGTGTAATGCACCGGCCAGCTTGCAGGGAGCTCGCTGGTCCTCTCAGAAAACAATTTAAGATGCGTGTATGCTTAGTCACAATCATCCTCAGCACACACCGTGGTCAAGGCAGAGTCGAACACATGCCAAGAAAGAGCGACGAACATGACTGCTGTACAGAGCTCAACCTAACGCCCCGCGCGGAGGGCTAGCGGCATTCCTAGGAACATGCAAAGCGCCCCAGTTAGCACAGGCGTTTGATGACTGAGGGCAGTGAAGCAGTGATCAGCTTGATTATCAATGACCCACCCTCACATGCCGGGGTAAGAGTGGATAATATTTTCACCTGGCAGCATCAGAAGAAGAGTGATGTCCCAAAAGGGGAGACTCGGACAGACTAAAGGGTAAGGCCAGAGACCAGCACGCAGCGAGAGTAAGAGAAAGGAAGTTGAGGGAAAAGGAAGAAGCGAAATGAAAAAGCTGAAATTACGGCATCTGTATACTCTGCACCACTGAATTCTGGTGTACGTTTAAAAAATGGTAATAAATCATGTACATATACTTAGGTATATTTATACACATATTAACAAGGAAAGGTGAAGGTTTTCTAACCTACCCAAAGATATTAGTGATAGAATCCAGAAGGCCTCCAGCAGGCTGCGAGAGTCGCTTACTAAAGAGGAGGGGAGGATAGGTTTAAACCTTAGAAACATTTTGCCCAAATAATCAATCAATAAAAACAGTCCACAAAAAAGGGTACCTGGGATTATGTTTCCCATTGAGTCCCCGAACCCCAGCCAGGAAACCCATCACAGTACGAGCCACCAGATGACAAGGTGGGAGGGAAATCCAGTCTCGAAGTTTTAAAAGAAATAAAGTTCCCTAGTATTAAATTAACTTCCCTGCAAATAACGCTTTAGACAATGACACTAGATGTCTAACTGACCTAACAATTTCCAGCTCTATATAAACAATCCCCATTCCTTTAGTCCTGCCTTAGTAAATAAATAAACAAACAAACCCTGGAGCCCAAGTAAGAACTAAACAGTGTGATCTAAAATCACCCCGCATAACAAGGTTGAACTGTCCATCGTTTAGGAAGCCACTATGCTTTCGCCCGCTCCCTTCACAGCCAGTGGCAGCACCAGGGGACAGCTCGCCTCCCATGAAGTAGAGGTGCAAGGTGAGGACACTCGGGAACCCACTGATCCCCGTGGCTGTGCCAGAGGGGCTGGGGTCCCAGCACGGAGGCGTGGGTGTACCCACCCATCCTTCTGTCATGGCCACAGCCGTGCGCGCCAGTCACGGCCAGGCCTGTGCACTTACGTGGCCGCTCTGCTGACGGTTCGCATGGGGGAGGTCTCCTCGGTATGCTCAGAGGTTTCATCCACAATGACTTCAATGTCATCGTCCCTGGAAAGAGGGAGAGAGGCCGAGTCTGATCCTGCTCAGTAGCAGCTCTGCGATGAGCCTGTTCTGCAAAAACCAAGGGTTCTCTGGAGAAGAAGAAGCCGCCACGCTCTGCGCAACACTAACAGAAACACTCAATCTCCTCAAATCCAATCCAGAACTCCAGCTGAAAATAAGCTTAGGCGGGAGCGTTTGAGCCTGAGGCCTAAACAGGTTCCCGCTTGGAAAGCCACGAAATGACGGCTTATTAAGTCCACAACCACACGACCAGTACCATGGCAGACTCCTTCCAGCAGAGGCCGGGCCGGCAGTGAAGGGCTCCAGGCCTCAGACGCCCGGACTGGACTCACCAAAAACCAGTTCCCATGAGACGGCCGAGTGGCACAGAGGATAGTTAGGGCTACTACGAAGTCAAGAAAAGGGCAATGTGGGGACAAGAGCCAGGTGAGTAAGAAAAGGCACTGCTATGAGGACCATGAAATCAACGGTTGCATGAACCCAGTTCTAAATATTACTGCAGTGTAAAACAGGAAAACAAACTCTAAACACAATTCACTTTTCCCTCTGGCTATATTACGTGTGAAGGTTAAACACTTGGTGCTTCTGACACCTGTCAATCACATTTCACGTGAAATAATCAAGTCAGAGGAACACACACCCCTTGGTTGTTTATCCCACTGGATGAAAAGCTCCTCTGGAATTCCCTTTCCTCCCCATTTTCCTGGTGGGGGAAGGTAAGTCCTTATTTTGGTCTTAATGACATACGGAGTTATAATCTTCATGGAGAAGTAAAATAATACAACGGATATACCTAACCCAAGACTGTCACCTAATTTTTGGATTCATAAGAACTTGAAAGCAAGATTTTTTCATGACTAATCATCTGGATTGAGTAAATGTGTACTTAATAACTTGTTACCAAGCAAGTTTGACCAAGTCAAACTAAATTTATTTTCCTTGGCTACTGAGTCTAGGTTCCGTGTAGCTGAACCCAGTCTGGGCCAGGATGGCCTGAAGAAAGAGAACAGGGCTGGGCTTTCTTCACGGCTATGGTTTGGGGAGCCACTTGTGTTCACACTAGGGCGATGACAGAACGGCAGAGTTGGCAGGAACAGCAGAGCCTATGTAAACGCTTTCGGGTGGAATTTCACAGTCATAAACGTACCAGGAACTGTGCAAAGGCCCAGAGCCACAAGAAAATAGCAGGGGTTGGCAACTGGTTATCAAAACCCTTCAAAGATGCCAATGCCCTTTCCCCCGGAAACTCCGTAGGACAGAGATGAAGAACAGGCCTGTACAGTCAGACACCCCCAGCTCTGCAGCCTAGCTCAGCCCCACCCTGTGCGATCTCGGGCAGGATGCTTGATCTGTCTAAATCGTGTTACACCTCGTCACTGGTTTATGCTGGCAAACGGGGTGGACAAATGCTGTTATTTTTCAGAAACAAAACCTCATTTCCATAATAATGAGTCAATTACTTATTTTGAAGTTTTGGGGAATATACTCGAGATTCACTTTCCACCATCTGAGAATACAGAAGAAATGTACATACTCTGCATCTAAAGCAAAGGCTTGATGTGAGAATCTTTTTGTTTTCTTATAAATTAAGCCATCAGGCAGATGACTCCTTCCTGAATTTAAACCACTCCTCTCCACTAATATGGAAGCAACCAACATTTTAAAAACTAGAGGGTCATAATTCTAATGCCATATTTCAGAATATATTTCAGTAGTAAAGAAACACACCCTGAACTAGAGACAAAGGGAATCTAGTCATGAAAATAGCCACCGCTCTCAAAACAAAGCTTCAAGTCTTAGGGAAGACCATCCACCCCAATCCCAGACCAGGAAAAGCTCCAAATTGATTCAATTCCTTTCGTTCCAGGAGATCCTCGTCTTCACCTGTTCTTCAAAACTTTGCCCAGACCTCCACTTAAAGTCATAAACCAAGAAGAGAGCAAGAGAAAGAACCGCAGCCCAGCATTACATTGTAGCAGCCACAATCAGGGGTAGAAAATGGACCAAAGTGTCAACAGGAAAACAGTGAGGCTGTCATTTGTTAGGGCTGCAGGAAGTTAGAACTCACAGCTCATGAAGAGTGTAAACAGGAACTTTCTGGGAGGTAATGAGTGTTTTTAATTTGGTAATGAGTGTTTTTTTAATTTTCTCCCTTAAATCTTTTAGTTTTCTTCTGACACTCTAGAAAAGTGTTTTACAGAAAATAAAGGGAAAAAAAAAACTATTTAAAAAGAGTGAATCAAATTACTAAGAGCACAGGTTTGATTGGCACGTCTCCACTTACTGTTCAACTGGTAGAGGTTCCTTTGCTGCTTCTGCGAGCTCCTTCTGCAGCCGGGCCTGTCGCCTCCTATAAGGAAAACGCCCATTATTTACGTCTGCTTAAAGAAAGCATGACGCTTCGGCTCTCAGCAAACTCGCTCTGATAACACATCTGGATGTATAGTGCATTCAAAATAACACAGCCTGGGGCAAAGACACCGTAAGTCCCAAACCCACGCTGTGAGGATCCCCATTACCAAGGACTTCAGAGCAAAGCCTAGAGGGTTGTTACTAGAGAAACCAGTGAAGCCACAGGGCAGAAACCTGCCCGTGGGACCCAGGGCCTCTCAGGAGAGAAAGGCCCTCTGGTGTATCCAGGGTTAGTTTTCTGTAGCAGTCTCACACTCACATACTAAGAGCATGAATAATGGCTAAGATTTACTTAGAACTTACTTGTGCCTGGCTTGTTTTTATTTTACAGGTTTTAACTCATTTAATCCTCATAACAAGGATGTGAGGTTAAGTGCTATTATTCCCATTTTACAGATGAGGACACTGACACTCCTAAGCCATCAAAACGTACACGGTTTCAATTCACTAGGGCTGGACACAGACGTCTACGCCACGGCGTGGTCAACAGTCACCTCCACTCTCAGAACCATTTCTGTCTCTCCTTCCCAAGTCCTCAATGCAGGCGCCCCCGAACTTTTACCTCGTCCTCACTCTCTCTTCTGTGACAAGTTCACCTGTTTTACCCTCTCTGTGGAGGGCCCCTGACCCAGAACTCTAGCACTGCTACCGTTTCCCTGAAAATAAGACCCAGCCGGACCATCAGCTCTAATGCGTCTCTGGAGCAAAAAGTCTTATTTTACTATAAGACTGGGTCTTATATTAATTTTTGCTCCAAAGACGCATTAGAGCTGATCGTCCGGCTAGGTCTTATTTTCGGGAAAACGGCACTGAGCTCGTCAAGAATGCTGCTGGCATTTAAGCTTCTACCACAATGAGTTCTCAAAACGGGGAAAGTCCCCCAGATGGCATTATCAGAATCTTGGGAAGGGAAGAGGCTGTAAGTTGAAAAAGTGTATTACCATCTTAATTTTATACCTGGAAGATGAAAAGTGAGTTTTACAGGATAAATGACAAAAAATCCAGTTTGACCAATTCTTCTAGCTGGAATACACACCCTGTGAACTGTCTCTGAGGGAAAGCAGCATCTCGGTGTGGGTGTGTAACACTCCTCTACAGGAAGGGACCTGTCGGCGGGTGGGTGTGGTTAAAGGACAGACCTGGGGTCACGGAGAAGGAAATGCTGCACCCAGCCTTTATTAGAACAGCTCACAGGAAATGACCTTCGTTCGAGTTCAAATATTCCACAGCAGCCACCGTGCCTGACTGGGGACATACCTTGGCCTCGTGAGGGACGCAGAACACAAACAGCTGTTTCAAAACAGTATGCCACGCTGTGACCCAGATAACCAAAAGCTGCTAGGAGGTGGGGGACTGGCAGGAAGCGGAAAGCTTCTGCAGTGGAGGAACTACCTGAGGAAAGGAATGGAAAGAATCCCCAGACCCCACATATGCAATCAGATGGTGACACATCCACTGCACATCCCCAGGAGAACATTCCAGAGGAAGGAACAAAAGCAGACATGGTGCCTCACAGCCCATTTTCCTGCGGAAGAGTGTGAATTCTCCTGTGCACTGGGAGGCTGCAGGGCTCTTCTCAGCGTAAGCACAGGCCTGCCCACTCTCCCTCCAGCAGGTTCTCCACAGGCAGCATGACAACTTCCGGTACCTTCGGTGTCTTCACTACCCTTAAGCTGCCTAAGAGCACCATGGCATAAGTCAAGCTATTTTAAAGTAACCACGAGACAGGAAGAATATAAAAAGGACAGCTCATTTTTTCTTAATACAGTAGAAACTTGAGCAAGTTAGAAAACATAGAAAAGTAAAAAGAAAACAAGAACCGTATCAGACCAGTCAAATGAAATATTATAATATAATCCCTTCCTTCTAATTTATTCAAAATTTGGATCACGCTGTGTAAAAAGAATGTCTATGCTATTTTCAGTTGTTAATTTTATGCGTTTTCTCATGTCAGTAAATCTTTAAAACATCTATTTGTAAATGACATTGTAAAATGCCACTGTATGAAAACATCACAATTTATCCCTTGAGCGATATACTGCTAATTTTTCACCCCTATGAATAACGTGCTATCACAAAATAGTATCTGTAGGGACAGCCGGGTGGCTCAGTTGGTGAGAGCACGGGTCTGAACAACAGGGCTGCCGGTTCGATTCCTGCATGGGATGGTGAGCTGCGCCCCCTGCAACTAAAGATTGAAAACGGCGACTGTACTTGGAGCTGAGCTGCGCCCTCCACAACTAGATCGAAGGGCAAGTACTTGGAGCTGATGGGCCCTCCCAATATTCCCCAATAAAATTTAAAAAAAACAAAAAACCCACAAAATAGTATCTGAGAACAAGTCTCATGACTTCCTTAAGTTCAAGTCCAACAAGTGGAAGTTTTAGGCTCCCAGTCTCTCCCAAGTACCCTTCCAGCTTAGAAACAGGCTTTCTATGGGCCCCCTTTTCATCTCCCTCCCAACCCTTTTTGCCAATTTACTGCCCACATCCACTTCTTTTATGAACTACCTATGCTTTCCGTCCATCTGTCTGAGTGCTCACCTATTCCTTACAGACTCTGCATTGAAAATACTGATTTGACAAGAGCACATCCTCGTTGACTGTTCTAGTGTTCTCTGATGTTGAGAAACAAAAATTTTATACTCCCTCCTTATTTCTATTCCTTTCAATATTTAGAAAGTTCTCCAGTACTTGTATTTAGGAATTTTTCATAAAGTAAAACAGCAGACAGTCACATTTTCTTACTTCTACCTTATGGTTTCAGTTTTTATACAGACTTTGAAACCTATTTGGTATGTTATTTGGTAGGGTTAGTGCTCATTATTAAGCCTCATTATTTTCATTCATTTTCTTAGGTTAACTGCAATAATCTTTTCAAATTCTAAACTACTGACGTGGGGATTTAAAATCATGTTCTAATCTCTGTTGAACTCTTATTACTAGTTTCTCAACCAATTTGCTTAGGTTTTTCTAGGTGGGTAACCACAAACTGCCCCCAACTTCTCTGTAGAGGCCCTGCATTCGCTGTCCTTGCCGGCTGGATGGCCAAAACGTCACTCAGTTGAGAGAGGGCCCTTCCTTCTTCTTTTCCCAGTTTTGATGGGCGTGCATGTAGCACAGTAGACCCTCACCATGAAGGTACAGCCTCGGGGATTTTCATCACAAAATTTCCCTCCACTGAGACTATCCCTAGTGTCGGGGGTGGGGGGAGGCTTTCCTGTTGTGGGGCCTCAGTGAATTTTTTAAAAAGTACCAATGAATCTAATTTAGGAATTTCACACCTGTATGCGTGTGAGGGTGGACTATTGTCTTCTTGTATCAGAATTTTTGGTATGGGTCTGAATAATTTTATAAAAATGGGGGTGGCTGGGTGGGAGGAATTTCAATCTTATTCTAATTCTGGTTTAATTTACACTGCTCAAGAGTTAGCTTTTCTCCCCAAAACACTGAAAGAATTCACTGGCTAAAATAGTATGGGCTTGCCCAGCTGCAAAAGTGTTCTTATAAACGCAGATCTCTATATCCACCATCACCATTTCTAATTGTGTTAAGTGTTTTCCGCTTCGCCCCCTCTCCTCACCCCGTGGTTAGAGCTGCCAGGTTTGTTTCTTTTCATAGACCTGGGCTCTACTTTACAAGAAAAGGAAACCACCAACTGCGGACTGATCTCCCACCTTGAATCCTTTTCATTCTCTGCATTGAGGCGATTGGCTTCCTGGGCTTTCTCGGCCATCCACCTGGTGACCAGCTCCTGGTTCTCCTCCGAAGTCTTCCTCAGCTTCTCCTCCAAGGCAGTGAAAGTGATCTGCAGGGCATCATATTCATCCTTCAGGGTCTGGTTGGCTCGCTCAAGGTCCTGCAGCTTACTGCGTAGTTCTTGGCACTCTGTCTCCAGGTCAGAGATCGTCTGCAAGCATTCTGCAATTCTGAAAGCATGACATGCAGGAGGAATGGTGCCGTGCAGGAGGAGCCCTGCACCGGGGCCACAGTACCTGGCCAGGAGCTCGAGCTGTGTCAGCCCGGGCACCAGCAATGACCTCGGCCATCATACCAGGTACCACGCGGCAGACTTCCTGGTTACTGCCCCTCACTTAGCCGAGCCCAGCCCCACTGGGCAACCCCATTAGGAGAGAATGCACCTAGGGTGCAAGTCATCTAGACTACAAATGACTAGATAAAGCCCGTTTCAGAAGAGCAGGATTTGAAAAAAGGGGGAACTTTCGGTGCTTAAATGCAGTGGTTAACGGGGGCTTAAAAGGAGGCTGGAAATCCTGTGTCTTCATTCCATCAGCTCTATTACTGAGCAGAATTCCTGAGCAAGCCTTCCACCTTTCCAAGCCTTTCAGGATCCCTTTCTGCATATTAAGGAAAAAGGTACAGAAAAACCCAGGCTCCCTCCAGCTCAAAGGTCCTAGATTTGGAGTTCCCACTTTATCTTCTCCCTGATCAAGAATAATCCCGCCCCCAAACTCACCCCTGTTCCCAAGGGCCACACACTTGGTATCTTCGCCCCATCCCCACCACAGAAGATACCAGCTCCCACATGCAGAGGCCACGGGGAGAACTCTGAACGCCTGCGGACACTAGCCAGGGCCAAGGTTACTTCCCAGGGGTCTGCTGGGAACCTGCAAGACTGAGGGCACTGTTCTTGCCTCTTCCACCCTTTGCACAGGTTAGATCCCAGGCTACGCATGCACAAAGATTCAGCTCTCGCTGAGCCCACCGATCACACTGGCCCTGCTCATGGGCGCACAGTGAGTGAGAGACCCCACGCAAGTCCCCAAGGAGGTGTCCTCTCTACTCACTTTGCTTCATTCGTCTGCATCTCCCTGTCCTTCTGCTGCATTCGGTTATTCAGGTCAATCACCAACTGAGCCAACTGGGGGGAAGAAGGACACGTTCATAAACGCGAGCTTTCAGAACCCCAGCTAAAAACTAACAGTGGTTTTAATCTTTAAGGAAAGGTGCCTGCAGGCTTGGGCCACGGCAAGAAGAAACAAGCGAGGTGGCAGAGAGGAGCTAAAGGGCCTGTGGGGGGTGCGCTGGGCCCCGCCGAAGGCAGCCTTGCATGGATGAGAAAAGTTCCAGATGGCCAGGTCCTGCTGGGGGCACCTGTCTACCCCTCCACCCGGCTACCTTTGCAGGCTCCTCAGCTGATAAAATGATCAATTCAGCTGATTTGTAAAATACATTTTTTCATAATTTGCTATTACATCACTATCCAGAGTAAATACAGCCCAGGACTTGGTTGTAACGATTTTTTCCTCAAACAGCAGGGTTCACTCTCAAAAGTTTTTTTTTTTTTTTTTTTAATTTCTGTATTGAGGTAACACTGGTGTATGACATTATAGAAGTTTCAGGTGTACGACATTAGATGTAATCTGACAAGTGTATGTGCTGCGCTGTGCTCACCAGCAAGGCTAGTTTCCACCGGTCACCATAAAACGGAACCCCTTTACCCGTTTCTCCTTTGCTCCACCCCCTTCCTCTCGTCCGCCTCTGAGTTCTCTCAAAAGCTTTGTGAAGGTGTTAGTAAGGCCTTCAATGGACCAAACAGCGGGCTTCTTTCCTTTAAAGTTTCTCCACCTGTACCTTTCATGCCATCTTGGAACATGACGACGGGGTAGTGATGTCAATGGCAGGCCCCGCTGCTGATGGAGGCAGAGACCATAGAGCTGGTGATGCCACATGTAGCCAGAACGGCTGCAAATTCCAGCGGAAGTCCTGCCCGCCCGTCCTCCCTACCCTAAGACCCACACAGAGCGGAAGACAGGCGAGGAGGGCAGTTATCTTTACCTCCCCACGTTTCTTGTGCAATTCAGTCAGTTCTTCCTGGTGTTTCATCCTTAGCTGGGCCATTTCTTGTAGCTGACTCTCATTCCACGCACCATCATGTCCAGGACTAAACCCCCAAACCAGGCAGGTGAGAATGAAAAGGAAAGAGACAGAAAAAAAAAATCAGACCCAAGCCCCTTTAATCAGGCAGTGAAACAGTAACTTCCAAATTTCAAACCTGTACACGGCAACACAGCCAATAAAGCATGAAGTAGAAAGCAGGAGACATGAGCCACTTGAATAAAGGGTAGGCTCCAGAATGAAGTTTAGGTAAACACGGAGGAGGTAAGACGGCCCCTCGCGGACCAGCACGTGAGCGCCAGCCACGTGCCAGGCCCTGCTCTTGGAGCTGGGAGAAGGCGGTGCACATAAAGCTGACGATCAGTTACGAGCAGACAGACACCAAACAAGCAACCGTATGAAGCCAGGAGGTCAGATGTGCTGTGAAGAAAATCGAAGCAGGTAAGGCAGGGAACAGAGTGGCGGGTCCTGTTCTATGCATGTAATTAAAGAGGCTGCTCAGGGAGGTCACACACGACTGAAGCCGGGAAGGAGGTGAGGAACGAGCCATGCAGCCCCCGGGGGCTGGGCCCTCCTGAGCAGAGGGAACAGCAAGTGTTGGAAAGGCCTCGCGGAGGTGACACAGATGGTGTACTCAGGGGACAGCAGGACTGGAGCCCAAGATGTAGCAGGTACAGGAGGCGGACGGGTCAGAGGAAGTGGGGCGGTCATGCAAAGCTTTTACTAGATGTGACTGGAAGCCATTGGAGGATTTTCAGCAGAGGAAAGACTTGTTTTAAAAGCATCACTATAGTTGCTGGTTGGAGAGCAGACTGCAGGGGTTGGGGGTCGAGGGTAGAAACTGGAGACCAGCTAGAAATTAATATACAGTTCCTGCTCGAGACAGTGCAGCTAAGACGGCAGCAGTGGAGGTGCTGAGATGCGGTCAGGTCCTAGCTACATCCATTCTGAAGCGAGATGATAGGATCTGCCTTTGCATTGGATGTGGGGTATGCGAGATGACTCCAAGGTTTTTGACCTGAGCAACTGAGAAAATGCAGGCGTCACCTACTAAGATGGGAAGGACTACGGGAGCACAAGGTGTGGGGGAGGGCTGAAGAGTTCGGTTTGGACATCCACGTGGGTATGTTGAGTGGAAACTGGGTATTAGAGCCTGAACTTCAAGAAAAGAGGTACAAGCTGGAGGAAGACATGTAGAAGCTGTAAGCAGACAGATGTATCTGAAACCGCAGGATTGAGTTCAGATTGCTTTGAGAATCAATGTAGTTTGGGGAACTCTGCAGGTGCCTGCAGACCATCTCAGAAATAGCAGTAAGTGACTAGAACAGTGGATTTATAGTTCAGGACAGAGGTCTTGGCTGGAGCCACAGACGTGAATTATCGGACTATAGCGAGTAGCTGAAACTATCGCCCAGGAAAAGCACATAGACGGGGAAAAGGAAGAAAGCTGGAAAACCAGGATGCCCCCACCTGAAGAGAGGGGGAGAACTGCCTCCTCCAAGACCGATAATGAAATAAAAGAGGGCAAAGGGGGGCAGCATGACGCTCCCTCCTGATCCCACCTTCCATCTCCAAAAGTGTTTTTATTACACGTTCAAGCACAGACTAATACCCCAGCCTTGGAGGCAGCCTGTGCTTCCCCAATCTTAGCACACAGAGTAGAAGCCAAGCGATGAGAAAGTGGATCGCACCTCACAGGAAACCATCCTAAATTAGGCAGAACAATCAACAGGCCTGGGTGACTAACTGCATATGGGGATTAAAAAGTATTTTTTATCAAATCTTCTTATTTTAATGCAAAGCAATGTAGAATATGCAAGGCTAGTCCCTTCAGAAAAGGAGCTGGCATTCTACAAGAGCTTCAGGAGACTAAGGCGCTTCCATTTTTATTTCAAACTCTTTGCAACATCCCCCCAGTGGAGCTTCACTAGGTAGACAAGAGAATCGCCTAAACGGCATGCTTAAATTCCAATTCCTGGGCCCCACGCAGACTGCTACAGTAGGCCCGAGACAGAGCCCATCGCCTGCGTTTCCAGCAGGCTCTCAGGATCTGACACGGGGTTTTCAACAGTTCCAGGTCATCAGAACCACCTAAAGGGTTTCTTAAAACAGGTTACTGGGCCCACTCCCCGAGTTCCTGAAACAGTAGGTCTGCAGTTGGGCCCGATACTTTCCATTTGTAACAATTTCCCAGAAGCTGCTGTCCAGGAAGCATACCTAGAAAACTATCAGAATCCACTGTTTCCAGGCTCAAGAGTTTAATTTTATTTAGTACCATATTTCCCTGAAATTAAGACCTAGCCGGACAATCAGCTCTAATGTAATGCGTCTTTTGGAGCAAAAATTAATATAAGACCCGGTCTTATTTTACTATAAGACCAGGTATAACATAATATAATATAATACATAATATAATATATATATGTGTATACACACACACACACACACACACACACACACACACACATATAATGTAATACTGGGTCTTATAGTCATTTTTGCTCCAAAAGACGCATTAGAGCTGATTGGCTGGCTAGGTCTTATTTTCGGGGAAACGGTAAGCAAAGGGATTAAAACACTTAAGAGGGAAGTCAGATAAGTGATATAGATAAAGCTTTTTAAACACAGTGTGTTTTAAGATTAATTAGAATAAGATAGGCAGGACTTAGAGACAGAAGGAAGGAAAAGGAAACTGTTAAAACAAAAAAACCACAGGCCCAAAATGGTGTGGCTTGTGCTAAAAGCCCATGACACCAAACCTAGTTTAATACCTGATTTAACTGCAGTTAAAACATACTGATCACTGCACTGTACACCCGAAGCTGAAGCTGAACAATAATGAATGTCAACTACAATTTTATAGATATATATAGTTACAAGCGGAGTACAGCATTAGAAATAGAGGCAGTGGAAATGTAGTGACTGTGCGATGTCAGAGGGGAACTAGATGGGAGGAGGGGTATCACTGTGTGAGGGATATAAATGATAAATATTTAACTAGTACATTGTTTTGTACACCTGAAACTAATTTTTAAAAAAGTTAACAAAAAACAAAAATAATCTGCCCGAAACATAACCAACCAGTCTGGAAGATGCTAGTCAACACCAATGAAGTAATCTGTCACGTGGGCCCTCTCCATTTCCTCCCTCCTCCCATAGAAAAGAGGTCATCTACATGAGAAAAACCCTTGGTAACAACCGTTTTTTTTCTTTTGTTAATAACTCTCCTACCCAACTCTTCTTCCTGAAAAACCCTTCCATTCTGTATAACCCCTTCTAGTTGCTAGATGGGATGCTGCCTGATTGATGAATTGCTTAATAAATCCAGTTACATCTTCAAATTTACTCAGTTAAAAAATTTTTTTTTTTAAAGAAAACCACCTACATAGCCATCTTCTGTGCCCACACTTACCACACTAGCAAACACCCCCTCAACTGGTCGCCCCCATAGACAGTTCCTAAAGAGCAGGGACTCGGGCTTAGTCAGCTCTGCCTCCCTAACGCCTGACCCAGGCCGCAGGCAGACATCGAGTGCAGAAGATTCCTTCCACAGTCCAGGAATGAAAGGACACAGAAGAAACGAAGGGAGTGGTAAAATAAATGTAAACCAAGGGACAGATGCACAAGGGCTGTGGGCCAGGAATCAACAGGCCTGGGTGACCGACTGTACATGGGGAGGGACAGGGTACCGAGGGAAAAGGGACTCACAGATGACTGGTGGAAAATAACATGCCATTAATAGAAATGAGGCAGTCAGGAGGAGAGGCCTGATACGGACATGAGTTTGTGGGGAAGGAAGCACCTCCAATCACACTAGCACCGCAGTGATATTCAACCAAAATTGTCGTATATTTACTTATAATAAACACCTTTCCAAGTAGATGAGTTTGACTAACAGATAAAGGATATAGAATACAGTCACCAAGAGTGTAGCCTGGTAGAAATAAAAACATTTTAAACAAAGGTGAAATGGCATTCTCTACACCTAAAATAGGCCACAGCACTACGATAACTTCAACACTACCGAAGGCCTTCCAGGGCCACAGCCAGGTACCGTCTCCTGGACTGTTATTAAGCAAGGATGGAGCTCTGGTCTGCCAGGAGGCCATCCGCCAGCTGAGGAAACATGGATGGCAGGCAGTTTCACAGAAGATTCAGCTATAGGAGTAAAGAACTTAATCTACACCTAGCATTCTGGGATTTTTAAAGCCCTAAATTACTGTCAACTTTGTTATTAAAATTGCTAAGTGTTAACTGATATGCAAATAAGAATGGATTTCAGAGCAAGGGTACTGTTCTGATACAAGCAATCAAATTTAATATACAAACATGAACATATGGAAAAAGGAGACAATAAGACTCTAGAATGACGCCATTTAAGTTACTCTGTGAAGTATGGCTTTGAGGTTTTTTGAACCATGCCTCTCAACAAGAAATATTTTATAAGAATAATCCAAGTAAACACATCATCCCCCACAGTGAACACATACGTGCATATTTAACAAGACAATACTTACTCTTCCTACTAAAATGCAGGTTTTTTTCTAATCTTTCTTTAAAACAAGGCTTATTGCAATCTGCTAGTTTAATTTCATAATTTACTAAAATATGTTGAAAAACACTGAACTGAAAAAAGGATCAAACAGACCTGTATTGTACGGCAATCCTGTATTAACAAGATCTGTGTAAATCCGCTCAAGAATGCTTACTTGTCTGATTATCTAGAAAACGGAACTCTGATAGGCTGGAGGAGGAACTGGCCTAGGTACCCACCTCAAGCAATTTCTCTAGCCTCTTACTAATGATAACCCTTCTAGGTCGGTAGGTAAGTACCTTTAAAAACATGATTTCAGTTATTTGGCTTCAGAAGTTCTTATTTGAAAGGAGCTGACAAAAACTGGAACACAGAAACGGTACTTGGTTTGCTTCTAAATTAGAGACGTGACAACTGAACTGAGACAAATTTCAATTAAGGAGGAGACACAAATAATGCAAGATAGTTCCAAAATACCTTATCTCATGCCTGTTTGGTATGTCCGGCTTTTCAGCTTGTAGCTTCTGGGCCAGCACTGAATGAAGATCTGACTTTTCCAGCAACTTGTTATCTATCCAAAAAAAAAAAAGAGAGAGAGAGAGAAATCCAGTTATTTATTATAATTTACGTATACTTTATTGCTACTTAATGTCTTACAAAGATTTGGACCAAAAAAATAAATAAATACCCAGAAGACAACTGGGTATGTTTCACTTTTATCAGGTATCAAAGTTACCCGGTACTGTACTTTGTCACTGATTACAGCAGTCATCCAAAATCCAGGGGCACACACTGCTTAGATGCTTCTGGGCCTAAGCAAGGACAGCCCAGCCAGGAACCTGTGGAAACGATCCTGCAAGAATGTCTCCCTATTATCAATCCATATTTATTTCACAACCTTAGTATAAATGACTTTATAATCTACTATATCTATGTATCTATTATAATCTATACGTGATGTATTACACATATTATAATCTATAAGTAATCTATTATATCTATACATACACATTTATTAAACTGTTGGGCAATTTTTTTTTAAGAAAAAAGAATGTCCCCCCAATTAATAGTTGAAAATGCTTTCTACTCCCACAAGGTACCTATTTCTACCTCAGGAGCAAGGGGTAAGAAACATACCAAAACACAATGAAAAAATGAAATGCTACGCACCTCTAAGGAATACAGAACTTTACCTTATCATTACATTTGGAAATGTGTTTTTTAGATCAGGCACAGGGGATACAAATACAAATGAGGGCCCCTGACCCCGAGGAACTCAAGTGTAATGGGGAGGGGGAATCAAGTATAAAAAGGAAGAGCGACCCTTTTCTCCTTTGCTCTGATGGCTTCACAGGTGAAGACGACACAGTCCAGGAAGGAGGACTAGCAGAGTTGTCTGAGCCAACACGTGAACGGGCATGATGAGAAATTCAGACCTTTTCTTACTGGCACTGGTGAAATAACTGATTTTAAAAGCAGGCAGTGACGCGACCAGATATTTATTAGTAAGAAGTTAAAGATCATTCTGAGGTTCCTTCCTTGCCCAGGCAACTGAGTGGAAGATGCTAATGTGTCAGTGAACACAGCAACAGCGAGCTTACGGGAGAAAATGAGCTCTTTCTGATGTAATAAATGTGACAGGGAGCATAGTGCAGGAATTCAAAAGAAAAGCCAGGGCTAAAAATGACATGTAGTGAAGAATGACAGGCAAAAAAGGGGGCCAGCTAGATCAGATGTGGGGGATACACTAAGCAGAACAAGAAAGTGACCCTAAAAGCCTGAGATGAGAACTGCTCAAGAACAAAATTTTAATAGGTTTACGCTAGTGACTGTTCCTGTTAGAAGAGCTTACTTCTCTTAAAGAGTCTTGATGATCTGAAAATGGGATTCCTGGGCAGAAACAGAAACACTCTCTTCATCTATTTAATGAATTAGCCCAGAACAGGGAAGTGGCTCCAACCTTGGATATTCACCCGTGTCAAAGGGCTCTAATAAGATCTTCCAAATGTTACATCGGAACTGGATGCTCTGTGATAGTACTAGGTCTTTCAAAGGACATGAGGCAGTAAGAGGGATCCTTCCTAAAAGTTCCTCTCACTAAAGAGAAGGATGGAGACAGTAGGAAGGTGTCCCCTGACCCCACGACCTCTTTTCATCTTTCTCTTCAGGCTCAGAGGCAGGGACTGAGAAGGAACTGTGGGCTGATAGTCAGAACTTAACTAGGAAGGCTGGCAGGAGGCATGGGTGTTCCACAGTCAAACCGGAAGTGATCTCCCAAATGGCAATCCCTGGCTTAAAGAAAAGATTTTACCAGGCAAAGATGGCCTTCCTCTCCTGCCCTCTCTCTGCCTCTCACCCCAGGTCCCTCTCCCAGCCCGTCAGGTACGCACTACTCACCACAGCTCTTTCAAGATGTGTTCCCTCTCTAGGACCGATCTTCCCTTCCGATTTTTCTCCTTCATTCTCCCACCCCGTCAAGATGTCCATTTTCAAAGTGCAGAAAAACATTCAAATTGTGCCAATGCTATTACAAGCACCTGCCATTTACAGACTCTTATTACGTAGAGGGCTTCCAAAGCACTTACATGCACGGCCCTGTTCTTATGAGGCAGGCAGAGCACGCTTCATCCCCATTTTATAGATGCAGCAAACCAGACTCAGAAAGCAGCCAAGTGGAAAGGTTAGTAAGGGGCCGAGTCACACCTCCAACCCAATTTGACTTTCAATACGTACTAGCTTTTAAAGAACAAGCATTCAATAAACACCTGCAGACCTGAATTTAAGTAACCTGTGAAGGGATAGCACTTGAGTAAGAGGGGTGGCCTGTACTCCTGGCTTTCTGGAATAGCACTGGCCTGGCCTGCTTTGAGCACATAAGGCATTAGCCACAACAGTGGCGCATCATCTCCCGTTTCTTCCCAGCCTTGTAAGAGGATGGGCTCAGCCAAAGCGAAGGAGGGCCATTTCTTGGGGGACCCAAAGAGAAAAGCAAATGCAAAAGTCACGAGCCATCAAGTCTGTGTTCCAATCCAGACCCCACCATTAATCGGCTGTGCCTCGCGGAGAAGTTACTTCATCTCTCTTAGCTTCCTGGGTAAAAAGGGCAACAGCAGGACCCGCTTCATAGAATTTTCAGGAAGATAACGTGAAATAATACACGCCAAATATTTACCCCAGCACTCAAACTTAATTTGCACATAACAGTTACTTGGGGAGCATCAAAAAATACCAATACCCGTGTCGCACCCCTGTGTACTGCCGCAGAGGTGGTCTGGGCTGTGTCATTTTTAAAAGATCCCTAATGATTCTAATAGCAGGTAGCATTGAGAACCACTGACTTAGCACAACCAAAATTCAATCAAGGGCAACTATTACTATGAATCTCATCAATCAACGTAACTCAAGAGACTGCTGTCATGCTTACCTCAAGGGGTGGAGCCACAGGACCGAAAAGTGCCCATTTCTTATCCCAAGCGTGTGACCTTATGGTACAGTCAGGGAAGGGGGTGGCTAGGAAATGCTCTTTCGAATGCATCTAGGGGCACAGACATTTTTGCGCTCAAACTGCAGTGGGGGCGGGAGGGAGACAACCACCTCTTCCATAGTGAAGTTTTCGTAACAGTAAAGACTATGACGTCCCACCTGAAAAGCACGTTAAGACTCAAAATGTGTCAAAGAATAGCAAGGTGGAATAAGGCCAAGCGGTCTGAGGAATCAAAGGCCACTTCACTTCATTATACTCACAAAACGACGTCAATGGCGCGAGTTACTGCCTAGTCAGCGCCCGTTTCAATAACACGAAGCCCGAAACAGGACGTGGCTGGAGCCTGTCTATTGACACAACAAGCACTGTGCGAGCTGCTGGGATTTACAGACAAACGTACACGGTGCCTGCCCACAATTTAGTAGAGAAAACGCCCCACAGTTACACCCGAACATCAAGTGGAAGAAAGAGGAAAAGATCTCAAAAGGTAGGGGGCGTCCGAGGGCCCGGGGATCCCGGGAGGCTGCAAGCCGAGCGGGCGGCCCGCGCCGGGGGCGCAGCCTCCGGTTCTCGCTGGCGCCCCTCGCGCCCCTGCAGGACCCGTCTGCCCGTCCGCTCCCGGGCACCGCTCGCCGCTTACACTGCAGAATGATCTCCTCGAACGCCTGCCTCTGCAGCCGATCCCGGCGCCTCAGCTCCTCCGAGATGTGGCGCTTCCAGCGGGGGAAGTCGGCGGCGCGGAGACCCGACGACATATTGCGCGCTGCCCGGGCGCTTCAGTATCGCCGATCCGAGCGGGGACTGGCGGCCGCGGCCCGCAACATGAGGAGACCAGCAGGCGCTGGAAGGCCGGCGGCCCCACAGCTCACCTCCACGCACAGGCCGCCCCCGACGCCATCCGGAAGGGTCTTCCGGCTCCTGCCGGAAATGGTTTTGACTAGGGCCGGAAGGCCCGCCTCCTCACCCGACGTCTTACTCCCCACGCACACACGTGACCTGCGCCGACGCAGGGCACTCGTTAATGACGCCCTCCCGAGGCCGGAAGCACTGCGGGCTGAGTGGCGGCCGCTGGGAGGCGTTGGGGCCTCACTGGTGGCTCAGCCCTGGTTGGAAAGCGGACCGGAAAGGGGCCGCTCCGCCCGCCTGCTGAAGTTTCCTTCTCCTTTACCCCTTTTATGTTTTCTTTCTTGATCTGCTTCCCTTTTCTTCATCTACTCAGTTTACAAGCAGAAGTGGGGTCCGCTCTTCACATAGTAGCTCCGTGACTGTGGAGGAGTGACAACCTCCTGAAGTCTCAAATCTGTAAAATGGGGACCGTAATGATACCTACCTCACGGGGCTGTTAGGAGGATTCAAAGGTATAACCTGTGTAATGCAGTTAGCACTGCGCCTGGCGCGTGGTAAGCCTGCTTTTACCTATGCACCCAGTATCCTGTTAAACTGCCCAGACTCCGTCTGCTTTACAGTCCCTCTGACCTCGGAGACAGGTTTTTTCAATGAAGAAACAGGATGCAAAGAACAGTTAAAGTCCGAATAGATTGGTGATGTTAAATCATTAGAAACCTAAAAACTATCTGCAACCTAACAGTAAATGGCTCCTTAGAAGGCAATGTAAGCAAAGGCCAAGATACAAACAAGACTTGAAAAGAGGAAAAGGACAGTTTGCCAGGAGGTGTTGAAAGAGGGGAGACAGAAGACAAAGACCCTGGAGAAGATGGCGTCTGTCACTTCAGTAGAACGGAAAACCTCAGCCTGTAATAGAATCATCTGAGCTCCATCTGCTTTTAACAAGCTAGTGAATGTGCATGAAAACGGAACTGGACAAACTAGGCCAGAGGAGAGGAAAGGAGTGTCAAAAACTGCCCTCTCCTCCAGCGTGTCTCAAGTCCAGAGGAAGACCTTTCAGAGACAGATAAGAAAGCCCAGCAGTAGGACAGTCAGGCTTCTAGAGCCGTCGTAAAGGATAACGTTGTTGGCAGGCAGTGCTGAGTGATCTGAACTTGTGAGAAGAGCCCTGGGGGTCAGAAATGGAAGGAATTTCCTCACACACTGAAAAAAGTGAAAAAGCAGGTTCTGAAAGTCACTGAGAATACCTCCAAATAGTGGTACCAACCTCAAAAGACCGTAGAATCACGTCGCATCAAACCTTGACAGTTGAATATGCTAATTTTCCCGACAAGATTTAGATGGAAATATCCTAACAAATTCACAGAACCAGCAATTGCGCTTGTAGGGATTTATGCCAAGAAATATTTAGACAGATGTCCATGTTGCTGTCATGGTATTGGTAATAATAGTGGGCAGTTGGAAACAATCTATATTTTCAACAATAAGAGTTAAAATGCTGTATATTTAGTGTTCAAAAAAATGTTCGTAATAAAAGCAATGTATGGTATTAATCCAATGTTTGTAAAGTATGTGTGTCCCTGGCTCCTCATAGGCAAAGGTTGTTGAATGAATAGCGAATGTGATTTCTAAACTAAGGATTCTAAGCTGTGTTAGGTCTGCCCTCTCCCTAACTCAGCTTCGTCTCCTGCACACTAGTCTCAGTAGGCCTCTCATTCCCTTCTCTGCTCCCTCACTCAGCAGGGCCTTTGGACTCACTGTGCTTCTGTTGGGCACACTTCCCTTCTGAATTCCCCGCGTTAATGCCTTTGAGTTGAATCCCAGCTCAGTAGTCACTTCCTCACAACCTTCAAATAACAGATAGACCTTCACAATGAGGTCTGATCTCACTACTACACGTGTACCCCCTTTTATAGTGTTTACCACAGTTGCAGCTTCATATGTATTTATATCGTTACTTGATTAAGGTGTGTATCCCCCCCCCGACTAGCCTGTAAATTCCAAGACCTATGTCTATTTATTACAAACATTATAGCTCCAGCAAGAGTGTGAAACCTTTCACATATTAGGTACTCAGTAAATGTGTAATTAATGAATAGAATATATGAAAATACTAATGTATTATCTCTGGGCAGTGGCATTACTGGTATTTTTATTATATGTATTTTCTATATCATGTATTTTCTAATGGTTATACATGATACATGTACTACGTATGCAAGAAAAATTTAACAGAAGTGAACATGTATTTATTGATAAAACCATTTGTACAGCAGGTTGCTAGGGTCTGTGAGAGATGACTTATAAGCATGAACCGTCTTAAGCACAAAGGGCCATGCATTCTTCTAAGAATTTCACATTTTGTAGCAATTTTAATCCTCCCAGCAACCCTATTCAGTAGAGCTATTGTTAGCTACTGTTAGCATCTTCGTCCTCATTTACAGATGAGGCTTCTGAGGCACAGAGAGGTTAAGTGACTTGCCTGAGGACACCAGGCTAGTGAGTGGCAAGACCTGGGTTCAAACACAGGTTGTTTGACTCTCATGTCTGTGCCTTTAACCACTGCCCTCCATTGTCCAGTCTCTGTTTCAGCTGACAGTGCAGCTTGGCTCAACTAGAATACGTAAAACAGAGAATAATTTGAAAATATGTGTAATTAATTCCTAAATTAGCCAATAGTGAGGACATCCTGGTGAAAAGCAAAGTCAGTGATGCAGAGGCCTTACATGTGATCCCAGGACCTTGCGGGAAATGGGTGAAGGGGGAAGGGGGAATAGGAAGAAGGAGGAAGTAAGGTTGTCTGAAGATTCTGGAGCCAGATTATGACTCTTAAAGAGTTTTTATTCTGGTAAATAATGAGTATTAGAGGATTCTGCATGCTTTGTTGGAAAGCGACATCTATGAAATGGATTCTGATAGACTACAATGAATGCAAGATAAATGTCAATTATCCCAAGATTCTTGTAGCAGTGTGTTAAGCAGCGCAAATTTGCTCCCGGAAGAGTGGAAGAGACACCCCTCATCGAAGAACATTCTTTGTGGAAAGTCTAGTTTCACTCAAGCAAAGTACGAGCAGATTTAATATAACATAATTTCCACGGCTAAAATCTTCCAGGAGATTTTCACCTTCACCATCAATGCCTACACATCTCACCTGTGAGATCCTCTAGCAATGCCCCATTTCTGAGGAACTCAAGTCCAACCTTCAGATGATTGACCTATTTCCTCTTGTCCTATACCTTTTAGTCTTTATCCTTCAATTGGCAAGTGCAAACAGTCGGGTCCTCATGTGGGTCAGGCACAGGGTGAGCACTTGTGCCAGCTGGGAGACACAGCCAGCCCAGACTTGGATCCTCAAGGAGCCCACTCTTTATTAAGGGAGATTCGAATGCACGTTATTTAAAAGTATAAGGAACAGGAACTACAAAAGGGCCATCTAGAGGACTGCCAACGGGGTTTGATTCTCTTCTTTTTTCCCCTTGCTTTTATTTGTTTTTAAATATAATTTCTTGTTTTAAAAAAACTCTCGATCTTTAATTCTTTATTTTCACTCCTGTTTAGCTCTTCCCCAAATTAGATCGTTAAAAGTGAAAGTAAACTAAGTTAACTGTTAACTGCCTACTGTATAAACTGGAAGCTGCTAGAGTAAACCAAAGGGTAGTCGAGATGCCGACCAACATAGATTTCAGACACACCGATGACTCCTCCAAACATTGCCTCTCAGTGGTGATACTCCTTTAAGGGCCTATGTCACTTGACATTTTCACCCCTTGCTTTTCTTTGTTCTCCTAGTGTCATTGGCTTTGCATACGTATGAATACAACAGGAACATTTCATTATAAAGAATCTCTGTGCACATAGATTAAACCACATGTGGGTTTCATCATCCTCTCCACATATATGTTGACACTCGGATTTTAAAAACGACAGCGTCTGAGGTAGGTATTATCCTTATACCCCAAGACAAGCATCAGAGTAAAATTCCGCTTTCTTAGAGGATGCGCTGGTTATCCCCCGTAGCTAAAGGAGGCCAAGTGTCTGGAATGGTGGCCAGAGTCTTCAACATCCAGCAAGCGGTGGATATGATCCCTGGCTAGACTGTCTCCCAGGCTCTATTGCCTTCTCCTACTATGAATAACAGCTAATGACTACTGAGTGGTTTTTACATGCCAGGCACTGTGCTTTACATGGATTAACTTAATTCTCACAACACTACAAGTACTATTAATGTTTCCCTTTACAGATGAGGAAACTGATACACAGAGGTCAAGTAACTTGTCTGATGTCACAAAGTTAGTAAGAGTCAGAGCTCAGGTTCAGTTGAGGAAGACTGGTACCCGAACCCACCCATTTAACCGTGCCACTGTGCAGTGCCAGGGTTGAGGCTGGCTTTTTTAGAATGAGACGGAGTATCAGAATGCTTTTGGTTACAAGCAACAGAAGTGCGATTTGAGTTTCTTTAAGGGGAGGGGGCGTTATGTAGATATGGGGTGTTACACAGACCTGGCAGCCAGGATGTGACTTGATACAGGGGAATCGCTGGAACCAGGGCACACATCCCACCAGAATGCTCCGCCCTTTGCATCTGCATCTCTCTGTAAATGGCTGCTTCCTTTCCCTCTTGTTTGCTGCCCGCTCTTTCTGTTTCCTAGTCCTCCCACCCTAATGGTGAAGAAATGGCTCCTCCTACAGCTCCTCAGATTTCAAGCAAGCTGTGGGCCAAGCTGGCCTCTCCAAGCCCCCACTCTAAATTCCTGGAAAAGGACTCGGATAGACTAGCATTAGTGTCTAACAATTGATATGGCAAAGGCGTCATTCTTCCAGGATGCTTCCCTCTAGACAGAGGGGAAGGGACACTTTCCAGAAAAGGAGATGTAGGACACATCTTATGTTCATTCAGACTGCCCAGCCCCCCATTCTTTTATTAACAGATTCCACTCTCCTGGCCACTGTCACGGTATTTCCACGTCCCTTTGGGCAACAAATTGGTCCCAGCCGTGGGCATAGAAACCCTTGCCACTGTCCTTCACAGGAATTTTTAAACTGGATCTAGGAGAGAGTGGCCCCTTTGCCCTTGGGTTAGAAAGTCTGAGGATATTCATCTACTAGTGGCCATGTTCCCTCCCATGTCTCATGAAAGATTAATTCGAAAAAAATGGAGCAAACACATGGGGAGAAGAGGAGACCAGAAACCAAGAATCCCAGTGGCGTTGAGGCCCAGGGTCCAGTAACTCCTGAAAGCAGCCCAGCCCTGCTCTCTTCCCCATCTGGTTACCTGAGCCCATCTGTCCCTGTGTTTCACTAACGGTGGTTTGCACTGGGTTTTTATCTTCACCTGCCACCCAGGAATCCTGAGTAATACAGCAGTAAAGCCCAAGAAAAGGCTAGGGCTGGTCAGACAAAAATGGCAGTGCCCCCACAGCTGGTCACTAAGTCAGGGTTTTCCACTATAAAATCTTCATGAGATGGGTGAGGGCAACCCACTGCTCTTCTCACGCACTTTTCGTGTTAGCCAGCAATCCATGTTCCAACTTCTTGGGGAAATTTTCTGATCTGAGATCTCATGAACTTCTAAATAATAGTATCTGTTGGTGGGAGAAAAAAATTAGTAAGTCCAAAGCCACAAATAGAAATATTAGAATAGACCTGGGATATTGGAAAATACTGTGGCCATATGTTAGAACTATTTTCTCTTTCCCTGACTAAACAGAAAGTGAAGGGACATCATTTCAAAACGCACTGTTCAAATGACTCACGGGATATTAATAGCTCTGCAGGGTGTCTTACCGACACAGCACTCTCTGCAGTAGAACCCCGTAGAAAGCACGTAGCAGTGGGATGGGACTGTGAATAAGGAAGGAAGGAAGGAAGGAAGGAAGGAAGGAAGGAAGGAAGGAAATAAATAAATAAATAAATGTTGCATGGCATGAGATACGGTTCTTTGCTGAGGTATCAAGCTGACATTTGGTCTTTGCAAAGGCCTAAAATTGAAGCAACGGTTTGTTCAATTTGCTCTGAAAATAGTTATTCACATGGTTCCAGGTTAATAAGAGCCAAGCGCAAGGGAACTATTGGAATTATGATTCAACTGTCAAAAGTACATGAAATCATCAATTTCAACTATGAAACTCAATGCCAATATTTTATTTGTTAGGCCACAGGGTAGATGTGACAAAAATTGTCCATGTATGCACATGCATACATGTACACACACACACACACACACACACACACACACAATGTTTCCTGAAGTCTGTCTCTGGCGTATTCGGCATTTGTGTCCCAGGTGAAATGCTTTGCATATTTTGATGCTGGGTTCATATTCATTATCTGACTCATGGGCAAAGTCAAGTTAAATGAAGAAAACGTGTCCAAACGGCATTTCAGCCTGAGTGAATACAATATGTTTTTGACAGCAAATGACCTTTCATCACACAATTATCTGGGGATTTATAAAGTGTCTTAGGGACCTGAAAACACATTTGTCGTCAGGAGTACAATTTCTTATTAGATTTGTTTAAGAAAGAAAACATTGTCCTGGTGATAGAAAGTTAAACCCAAGAAAAATTTTGAGGGAATCTATCACCAGCTTACCCAGGTAACCTACTTCTGTCCCTCCCCCTTCCTGCCATTGTGGTACCACTGTAAACCTCTATGGCTGGTTTCAAAAGGCTTCTCCCCCGAATTTCAGATTATTTTGGGTAGGTTAGGGTTCCAGCAGTGTTCTGACTCTGTTCAGTCAAAGATTAGGAAAATAACAAAGTCTCTGAATACAGCTAGTCTCTAAATATAGCTTTCCGCTGACCTTTAGCACTTTACACTTCCACCCATGGTGTAGAATGGTCATTGTAACCACATCTTCACCAGTTTTGGTAGTACAATTTAGAAAAAAAAACCAAAAACACCTTTCTCATTTGATAGATGACAACTGTATCCAACTGTTGTTTTAACTTGTATTTCTTTGGTAAAATCAAACATTTTCCTATCTATTTGTTTACTCCTCATTCATTCACTTTTGGGTGATATCTATCTTAATTCTTTGAATATTTTGTCTAGGCAAGGAGTAAACAGTTACCTGTGAATTGTTTGAGGGGTAGGCCCGGAAGAGATGATTTAAAAAATTATTTTTCTTTCTCAGGGTTTGTTTAAGTCACCTTCTCTGTAAGGCAGATGGGATGTGGGTATCGTCTTGGTCACTCAGCTTCACATTAGTATAACAAGCACCCTCTAAGGAATTTGTGAAAATTCCTCACTTTAGTGTTTTTGAAGCATTGTCACGTCTGAGTGTTTCCATACGTTTGCGTTTCCCTATCTTTGGGAAGTTCTACTAACTAAGGTGTCATCGTTGGAGTGGTCCCAGATGAGACTTGTGAGGGAAAGTAAAGACAAAGTTACCTTAGAAGGGCAAGTGGAAAACTCATGAGTCCTCAGGACCACACCTGTTTTGGGCGGGACAGCTTGGAGCAGCCACATAGAGCAAAATGGCGACTTTGCACTCATTTGGACCCCAACATGATATTATCCATGTATCCCTGGAAGTGTTGGTACCCCTCCGATAGGCCCCGAGACGGCCTCATGGATTGGCTAGCGCCTTCTAAAAAAAGAAGATGGTGATCTTTGCTTTCGGGTCTTGATCTCCTCCTTCTATGGGTCAGGACCGCTTTGAGACTTAATTAATAATTCAACAAGCATTTATAACTGTCTAGTTTATGTCAGGCACTATTCTAGGTGCTAAGGCTAGACCAATACCTCCATCCTTAAAGAGCTTCCATGGTAATGGGAGAGTTAGGCCATAAAAAAACTGAACATGCTAAAGAAGTAAACTATGTTTGTCTGCAGGTGATGAGAACTATGGGCAAAAAGAAAAAGTGGAGCAGAGCAAGGGCGTGGTGAGGGGTGAGGTTCAGTGTTCACAACAGTGGGCTGGCAGAGACCTCACTGAGACAGGGAGACCTGAAGGAGGCGGGGGAGTTAGCTAAGAGGGTGTCTGGGAAAAGAGCACTCAGACAGGGGTGGGCTACAGCAGGCTCTGCAGCAGGTGCAGTGGGGCCCCCAGTCCTGCGCAGCAGCAGTGTGCCTGGCTCCCTGTTGTACTGGGTGTTGGCTGCTGAATGCTCACACCTGTCCCCTTGGCTCACTGGAGCTGCCCCCCTGCCGAGAGAAGCCTGGGAGGTGGCCAATGACTGATGGGAGTGGGCAAAGGTGCCCTGTGCTCTTGCCTCTCAATGGGACACTGTCTGTGATGTGATGTACATTCCAGAGCCCCCCATGGGACAGACTGAGGCAAGACTTCTCCAAAAACTACAGTTATGCCCAACTTAGTCCCCTGACATATCCTGTCTCCCTCAACACCTAGCTTGATGCCCTGATAGAGAGCATTTCTCCAATAAATTGCTTGCCCAAGAATCCCAGCATCAGGCTCTGCTTTTAGGAGCCCAGCCTAAGGCAGCGCTAAGGCCAGACCTTGCCTGATTTGTCCAACTCCAGCAGGAAAGCCATTGTGGCTAAAGCCTGCCTCCCAGGAATTGTATACATACAGACAGATTGGCATATAATTCTACTCCAGATGCTGTGGAACCAGATTCAGCAGCCACACTATTTTGCCCCCCCCCCCCGCCCCCCAAGTGCTGGTAATGGCACACGTTGACTTTCTGATACACCATCCGTTTCTCCATAAAAGGTTTAGAAGGGTACCTTCTGAGACAGAACTTTCTGTCTTTAGTTAGGAAAGCTATTCATGTACATCTTTCCAAAGCTGCTTTCCTGAACCCATTTGCTATGGCCTGAATTGTGTCCCCCACCCCCACCATCCAATTCATATGCTGAAGCCCTAACCCCCAATGTGACTCTACTTAGAGATAGGAGATAATTAAAGTTAAATGAGGTCATAAGGATGGGGCCCTAATCTGACTGGTGGTTGGTATCCTTTCCTAAGTAGAGGAGGAGAGATATTTCTTTCCTCCTCCTCACTCTGCCATTGTGAAGACACAGAAAAGATGAGCGTCTGTGAACCAGGAAGTGGACTCGCACCAGAAACTAACTGAACAGTGTGGTCATTTGTCTTGGCACTCTGAGCAGTCCATCAAAATGGCAAAACCATCCAAACTACAAACGTCAGTTCTGAAAGTTCTAGAATTAGGTTTGTGAAGATCTGGTTTCTGGTCTTGGGAGGAAAAAGGTTCCACAATGCCCGGCCCAGCTCCAGGGAGCAAAGTCAGGCTGTCCTTGGGTGGGGGACAGAGGGTCTGAGAACCAGGGGCAAATCAGGTCTCAACTTACTTTTCTATTTTCATATCTAACCATAAGATAGAAGCATTGTAAAAGGTCTGAAGATCAAGCCTGAGGGAGACTTTTCTTAGCATTTTAATCATTTCCCGTGTAGCTGCTGTTCTATGAATGCAAAAGTGGTCTCCTCTTGTACAGAAAATTAATTCTCAGAGGTAACTAGTTAATTTTTTTTAATGTAAAAGGCTTACCCCACCTCCACATATCCTGGCAATACAACCAAACCAAACTCTTAATAAATTGTTGGAAAGAACAGCTTTGAAAATTGGAGACACAGCTCCGAGACTGGTTCTCCACCTTTCTTGTGTGACTTTTGTTAAGTGCCCCGGCTTCCCTGAACCTCAGTTTCTTCCGCTATAAAATAAGACCCGACCTTGGTGTGGTGAGGATCAAGTAAAGAACAAAAATGAGAGGCCGGTCTGGTGGCTCAGGCGATGGGAGCTCCGCGCTCCTAACTCCGAAGGCTGCCGGTTCGATTCCCATGTGTGCCAGTGGGCTCTCAACCACAAGGTTGCTGGTTCGACTCATCGACTCCCACAAAGGATGGTGGGCTGTGCCCCCTGCAACTAACAACGGCAACTGGACCTGGAGCTGAAATGCACCCTCCACAACTACGATTGAAAGGACAACAACTTGACTTGGAAAAAATCCTGGAAGTACACACTGTTCCCCAATAAAGTCCTGTTCCCCTTCCCCAATAAAATCTTTAAAAAAAATAAAAATAAAAAAAGAACACAAATGACAGTGCACTGTTATTTGGCCCAAAGACATCCAGTATTAGACCCTCTCTGAGCAATTCCTGAGATAGGATTTTCACGATTTTACCTTGTTTGTGATTAGATAGTCATGTGGTCAGTCCAAGAGAAGCTCAGGAGCTCAAAGAACATTCCTTAATCCTAGATACACACCTGCCTCCAGGCCAGTGCTAAGAGAATGTGTCTGGGTTGGGAGTCTGTTCACAGGTGAGGGGAAGGGCAGGTACAAGTGAGGGAAGAACACCGCCAGGAAAAAACGGATTAGAACGTCCCCAACTAAGCTACATCAGCATTGCCTGGTGAGTTCTTTAAAACGCCTGTCCCAGGTTTCGCCTCTCCCCCACCCTCAGAACTACTGAATTAGACTCTCTGTGGATGGCCCCAGAACCTGAATTTCTAAGTGGGCTCCTTGGGTGGTTCTATGGATACCTAGTTCAGATTTATAGTCACTGACAAGTTACTATAGACTTTGCACCTAAGTTTCAAGAAACTGTTTTGAATGGTTTGCTCGGAACAGTTTGCAATTCAAATCTATTCCCCATAACAAGCAGTATTCATCGGCTATTTATTGACCAAAATATTGGAAGCGTATTATATATTATCTAGGATATGTAATTATATTATGTGAAATATCAAGTCACTTATTATCACATACTCATGTCCATTTAGGATGATTTAAGAGGAGGAATTGGAAACTCTTTTTACATGTATTCAATGCAAGCTGGTTAAGTAGATGATTAGGAAAGACCCAGAGTGGTAGTTAGTTCTGGGCATAATCAAGACTGTTGCATTATGAAGTCTGATTTTTGTTTTGCTGCTTGCGGGGTCTGATGCCAGGATGCACAGCCAATTAAATGTAACAGATGCATTTTGCAACGAACAGAGAGTGAAGGCTCGCTTCAATTTAGCATCCTGACTTCACTAAACATTTTTATTCCAGCACATAGAACATGCTGTGAAAAAGAAATCACAGAATGACATAAAACAACCCCTCTGTCATCTGGGAGTCTATATTTAGAATCGTTTCTAAATGATTCTGCACCACTGGGACTCTGTGAAAGATTTTCCTTCTCATTATGCTACATTATGAAACAGAATCAAAAATTTAAGATGGCTAGTTTTAATATTTTCTTGTTAACACCATACTGTTGCATGGGATGATGCCAACGGCAAGAGAGAATGGGTAAGAAACCTGTTGTCCATATGCCGTAGGATGAATAATAATTTCTTGAGTGGAAACGAGGAAAGAGTGAGCCTCAGAAACTCTGAAATATCTGAGATCCAGTATCTCAGGATAGCGCTCCATGAATGCAGGGTCCAGCGCTGGGCATCAGAGCCCACGTCTGGCAGGTGCCGTCCTCATGGGTCTTTGAAGGTAGGACTCCCAGAACTCTCTCATCCTGAGAAAGCCTCGCTCAAGAAGCTTCTAGATACAGATTGCGAGTGCCACTATGTATTAATCATGGTTTTCACTCTTCAGTTATTACCTCTAAGTGTACTCTTTCATGCATTGTTGACCCTTCTTGCAAATGACAGTCAGAGAAGGTAACTGGCCTCAACTTATCAATGGTGAAGTGGTCATTTGAACCCAGCTCTGACCCAAAAGCATTTCCCTACTGCATCTATTACACTACTTTGCCTCGTTTGTGTATGAATGAGTGTCCAGCCTTTTGAACAATATTTCCCCATATATGAGGCCCTGACCTCTGGCATCAGAAAGATCTGGAATGCTTGTTGAAATTCAGCTTCCTAGGCAGCACCCAGACCAAGAGAATGTTACTCTGGCGGAATCTGCATTCTCACACATTCTGCCGGTGATGCTTACGCACAGCAAAGTTTGAGTGTGATTATTTTTGAGGAACCCAGAAGAAGCACGAGATACAATAGCTGCCCTTTACAAACCAGTTGCAGAGCAGCCCCATGAAACCAAAGCAAAAACTTCCATTTACTTTTGTATCATCTGCGGCAAATGGCAGACCCCCAGCCTGGCTCCCACCTGGTGTTCAGTGCACTTCCAAGCCGTCCTGCTTTGTGATCAGGTGGTGTTTACTTGAGGCATCAAATCCTCATACTAACATAAGCAAAACATAATTAGAAAAATCTGTTATAAAAACCATTCTGCTTTCTAAGCCAAATATAAATTACTTTGGAGTAAGTCATGCCAGGAATCCTACTTCATTAGCTCATGTAATTAAAGATGGCTGTCATGCCAGTTGCTGTTAATGTCTGTTTTTCTTAATTATTTGGACATGTGATTCCTCCAATATCTTTTACTCCCAATGTATCTGCATTTTGAAAGAGTTGCCATCCGAAGGTGATCTTACTCATTTCTGTAAGAAGTTGTGCTATTTTTTCTCCATTTGCCCACCCTCCTTTGCCCTGCTCAGTGTATCCTGTGGGGAGACCTACCCTATGGACAGTATCACCTCCTGGGCTCCCTTGCCCTCTGGCCTCTGGCTGGGTTTGGCCAATGGGAAGAACCAGCTGGGTATAAAAGGGCAGGAGAAGTGGGAGGTCAAGGTAACTTTAACCCACATCTTCCCTGCCTCCTTACTTTTCTTGGTTTCTTTTATAGCTGCAGCTTCTTGACTCCAGCTCTCATTGCCTTGGGTACATACATACATACATACACACACATATACATGAAAATATTAAAGAGTAATATTAAAGAGTATCCCCTCCCACCTTCCTTAGGAGGAAAGACTTTGTTGGTTCCGCTGAGGAAATTGATGGAGATGGGCCATGGGGAAAGGGAAAAGGTGAAAATCTAAATTTAACTTGATAAAAAAGGGATTGCATGAGCTAGGACAGAGAGAGGAAAGTGAGGAAGAATGGGTGTAGAGGTGCGTGGAGAGGGGAGGGAAGGAGACAGAGAGAGTAGGGAGCAGCAGGCCGCCATGCAGTGCGGACACATGGCTTTTGGTAGAGAAATGACGAGGATTTTAAAGAAGCCCGCTGTGGATTTTGTAGTGTGACTCCTCTCCTTGCCACCCGTCAGTTATGATTGACGTTTCTCTTCAAGGCTGTGGGGTTTTAAAACTTGTCTGCAAGTTCTTTGACGTGTACGTCTCCCATCAAAAGGTGGTGCCTACTGCTCTTCCCCTGGAATGTGGGCTTACTTCAAACAGAACGCTGCAGACGTGATTCTGTGTGACTTCAGAGGCCAGGCCGCAGGGTTGTCCCAGCTGACAGCCAGCATGAAACCACCAGACCTGTGAATGAATGAACAGTGCAATGGTTCTGCCTCCAGCCTTGAAGCCCACCCAGTGAAGGTGAGTGGAGCTGGGCCAAGCCCTGCCCTAGGTGCAGATTTTTGAGCAAAATAAGTGTCACCATTGTTTTAAGCCACTAAGTTTGGGGGTGGCTTTTTATCTAACAATAGATGACTGGAGCAAAGCTTTTACAGTCAGAATTAGGTTTCTTTTTTTTTTGTAGTCATGACCATATTATTGACTTTATTCCCTATGTTGTACTTTACATCCCATAACTATTTTGTAACTACCAATTTGTACTTCTTAATTCCTTAGCCTCTTTCACTTCTATCAATTTCCTCAATGGAACCAACAAAGTCTTTCCCCCTAAGGAAGGTGGGAGGGAGTAGGTTGTTACTATTAAATATTTTCACGTATATGTGTGTGTATATTTGCGAAGTAACCCAGTCATTTGGATACACTGGACATCTTTGTATGTCCCCTAACCCCCCTCGCATCTGGTAATCATCAGTTAATTCTCTGTGTCTGTGAGTCCATTTCTGTTTTGTTTGTTCATTTTTTGGTTTTTTAGAATCCATATATAAGTGAAATCATATGGTATTTGTCTTTCTCTGTCTGACTTAGTTTACTTAGTACAATACCCTCTAGGTCCATCCATATTGTTGCAAATGGTAAGATTTCATTCTTTTTATGGCCGAGTAATATTCCATTGTACATATGCTCCACCTCTTCATTACCCAATCATCCATCAATGGACACCTAGGTTGCTTCCATATCTTGGCTATTGTAAATAATGCTGCAATGAACATAGGCATGCAAAAAATCATTTCAAATTATTGTTTTGGAATTCTTTGGATAAATACCCAGAAGTGGATTCTGGCTCATATGGTAGTTCTATTTTTAATTTTTTGAGGAACCTCCATACTGTTTTCCATAGTGGCTACAGCAATTTGCAATCCCATCAACAGTGTACGAGTGTTCCCTCTTCTCCACAGCCTCACCAACACTTTTTTTGATTGTTGATTTATTGATGACAGCCTTTCTGACAGGTTTGAAGTGGTATGTCATTGTGGTTTTAATTTGCAATTCTCTGATTAGTGATGTTGAGCATCTTTTCATGTCTGACTTGGATTTCTTAAGGTGGCCTTATGGTGACCCAATATTTATCAATAATGAGGAGATGATACCATGTTTCCCAGAAAATAAGACCTAGCTGGACCATCAACTCTAATGCGTCTTTTGGAGCAAAAATAATAAGACCTGGTCTTATTTTAACATAAGACCGGGTTTTATATAATATAATATAATACCAGGTCTTATATTAATTTTTGCTCCAAAAGACACATTAGAGCTGATGGTCCATCTAGGTCTTATTTTCGGGAAAACATGGTATGAAGAGAATATTTTATCCTCTTAGCAGCCTTCTGGAACGCCCTTCTTAGGGAGAGTTATGTATGTAATATTATGACAAGCACTGTATATCTAGCATCTAGGAAGGCTTAATACATTTATATTTTGGATGAGCGAATAAGCCATGTGGAGTGGACATTGACCCCAGTGGGGTTCTGCAGTACCATAGCCATCGGAGGTAGGTTTTCAAGCCTCTAAGGTACTTGTGTGGCCCAGAACTTAGATAAATGGTTTGGGCAAGTTTGGGCGGGAGCTCATAGATCTGTTTAACAGAGAAGGGAGCCAGCAGACAGCTCAAAGGTGTATCTACATGTAGAAGTGAGGGAAAAAAATGGTTAAAAAGCTGGTAGTGGAATTTTTCGGGGAGAAAACTTTTTGTAGCAGAACATCTTGTAACAGAACATCATGGCTCTTGTGCAGTGATGACCTCAAAGGCATGGCCAGGACAGTTTTGAATGAGACAGAGAACCACATTGCCCAGTAGGACAAAGTGATAAGATTGTGGACAGTTCTCAGCAGAGGCAGGGCCAGTGGACCCCAGAGAAAGGACATCAGAGAGATATTTCTGGTGGTCAGGTGACTGAAGAATTTTAAGAACAAAGCCATCCAGCAGTTATTTGTAAGTTGTGACTGTGATATTCTCTAGTCATGATCCATTGCCCCAATTTTCATTGGTGATGTTTTGTGGAATGAAGGAATTGGGGCAGGGACCAGCATAGGACAGAAAAGGGTCAAAAGACCAGGCATCTGCAGGAAATAGGGATGTGGAACCACCGACCACTAGAAGAAGCACAGCTCCTTAAGAATTCTCATCTTCAATGGTTGCTCTAGAGATTAAAATATACATTTTTTTTAAATATAGCACAGTCTACTTAGAGTTAATATTGTTCCACTTCATGTAAAATGTATAAACCTTCTAATCATATCGCTGCATTTCCCACCCTGCTCTATCCTTATGCTACACTTGTCATAAGTATTACATCTACATAAATTATAAATCCTACAGTAAAATGTTATAATTATTTCTTTATATAATCACATTTTAAAGAAATTAGGAGGAAGAGTCTTTTACATTTATCCATATATTTACCAGTTCCAATGCTTTTCATTTCTTCCTGAAGAGCTGAGTTTCTACCTGTTGTCATATCCCACCAACCTAAACAGATTCCTGTACATTTTTTGTAGTAGATCGGATAGAAGGACATTCTCTCACTTTTCTTTTATCTGAAGATGTCTATTTCAGCTTCATTCTTGAAGAATATTTTCACTGGAACTAGAATTCTGGGTTGACTTTTTAAATGTTGGTTCCACTGCTGAGATTCCCTCTCTTTTTATTTCAGGAGTATTTTTCTTTTTTTTTTCTTTTTCTTTTTTCTTTTTTTTAAAGATTTTATTGGGGAAGGGGAACAGGACTTTATTGGGGAACAGTGTGTACTTCCAGGACTTTTTTTCCAAGTCAAGTTGTTGTCCTTTCAATCTTAGTTGTGGAGGGCGCAGCTCAGCTCCAGGTCATTGCCGTTGCTAGTTGCAGGGGGCGCAGCCCACCATCCCTTTGGGGAGTCGAACCGGCAACCTCATGGTTGAGAGGATGCGCTCCAACCAACTGAGCCATCCGGGAGGCAGCTCAGCTCAAGGTGCCGTGTTCAATCTTAGTTGCAGGGGGTGCAGGCTGCCCACCATCCATTGCGGGAGTCGAAGAATTGAACTAGCAACCTTGTGGTTGAGAGCCCACTGGCCCATATGGGAATCGAACCGGCAGCCTTTGGAGTTAGGAGCATGGAGCTCTAACCGCCTGAGCCACCGGGCCAGCCCAGGAGTATTTTTCTTTATGTCCTTGGGTGTAGTTATAATAACAGCCGTAACAGCTTTGTCTGCTAATTCCAATGTCTAGAATGGGTTGATCTCTGTTGCTTATCTCTTCTCTTATAATGGGTCACGTTTTACAGATTCTTTTTATGTTAAGCAATTTTGGGTTACATTCTAGAATTGTAAACGATACTGTATCCTGGGTATTGTGAACAATAAATTGTAGGTCCTCAGATCCATTAGGTTCCTCTGAAGAGTATTGACTGTTTATTCTTAAAGGTAGTTAGCGTGGCGGAAGACAGAATTAATTTAACATCTCCCTTGAGATGTTAAATAACGTGTTCAAATCATGCAGCTAATAGGAAACTAACGTTAGGTAATTTTTGAGTTAAATGAAATGTTGACAGGGGATGTTGACTTCTCTATTTCCATCTGTTTAAGAATTCTACCCTAAAACGAACACTCCATTAGCTTCTACTTGGTTCTTTTTTGACGGGAAGCCAGAACTTAGAGTCCAGTCTGCACTTGGTGTTATTGACTGTCTTGTTCTTTGCTTGCTGTAAGCTTGGGCCTTATAGATTCAAAGATGTAGTGCCTCCTCCCAGCTGTGGAAGTCCAGCAGTCCTCCAGCTGTGGGGGAGGGAGCCTTCACCTGGATCCTCAGGTAGGTGGAGTAGAGTTAGGGTTACCAGATAAAGTACAGGATGCCCAGTTAAATCTTAATATCAAATTAAAAAACCAGGGTGCATGGGAAGTTGATGTGATTACTGTCTCTTTTTTAAAGATGGAGAAACTGAGTCAGTGTGAGCTTAAATACTTACCAAGGTCATACAGTGGGGTCAGCAGTAGGGCTTGGAGCTAAACCCAAGCAGTCTGACCCTAGAACCCAAGAGCCTTACCACCATGGTAATGAGCATTCTAAATACTAACTCATAATCCATTTTCATAGCTGACACTTGAAGGAAATTCATCGCACGGGTCTCTTGTCCTCATACCACTCACCATGCAACAGTATAACGGTTAACCTGTGTGTTTGCTTCTCCTTGAAGCCTGGGGTATTGCCTTATTCTTCGTGGTCCTCACAGCCTGGCCTGCAGCCTGGCATGTTTTTGACACATTTAGGACTCCAACTCCAGAGTCTGGGCTTGTAGCCACTGCCTAAACTGAACGCTATTTTAAAACAACTGAAGTAAGACAATTTCTAGGGATATGCTCAAAATTAGGCAGAAAAATTCAATTTACATCCCATGCACTAAAACACAATTCCACATAATGTGAAGGATGGCCTCCAGCGTCTGCCCCTCTCCCCTTCTCTCTCCTTCCCGCGGCCCCTGCCAGGGCTGCAGAGCATTGTTGCTGCCTGTCATTCACAGTCATTCAGCTCCTCCTGGCATCCAGTGGTCCCTCCTCCCCCAGCTAGGCAGGTCAGGGCGACAGTGAGGCAAGTGAGGCAGCAGGATGCTCCATTCAAGATGGCGGGTTCAGGCAGCCACCTGAGGGGCCTGTCCCTTACCTTTTGCATCTGGGTGTCTCACTTGCCTCACCCTATTCTTGACCTTCCTAAACATATGAGCAGCATGTCACTGTCTGCTCACGTCCCTGCAGGATAAAACATGGACTGTGAGTCACTTACTCGCTTAGGGAAGTAGGAAGAAGTCAGTGGTGGGAGAAACCGGAGTGCTGGAGCTGAGTCTCATATGGACAGCTGATCCAGAACAGCTGTGGGGCACAGAGCTGCTATTTGGTGATTGGGACTGCCAAGACGTCCCTAATGGCAAGGAGTACTGGTCATCACTGCCCCGTGACGTGTGACTGGGTACCTGCACGAGGACGTCTTACGTGTCCCCAAGGTCTGTTCCCATTGGCTCAGGGGATATGAGCAGCTCTAGTCTGTGTAACTAAAGCAATCCAATTACCCACCCCTGCCTCAACAGGTCCCTCTGGCCTCAACTATTTCCTCTGGCCTCAACTAGCTCCTCCGTGGCTTCAACTAGCCCATTGGCCTCACCCAGCCCACCTGGCCTCAACTAGCCCCTCAGCGTCCTGCGCCTTCAAGGCTTTCCCAGTCTCAACCTGCCCCTTGTTTCCCATCTTGCTTGTTTCATGGTCTTGCCCACACCTGGGAGGCCTTCACCCACCTCCTCCCAGGACATTCCTACTTCCCTAAAGGCCCAGCTCAGACGCCACCCTCCTCGCCGCCTGGACCTTTTCCCTTCTCCTGCGTAGAGGATCCCGCAGGCCCTTCCACAGTCTCATCTCCAGGGAGAGGGAGGAACCAACGATCAGTGAATGCCTACAACGGCCAGGCTCCGAGTCTCTGCAGAGCCAAGCTCACCAAATCCGCACAACCATGCCATGCAGAAGGCATCTTTCTCCCCATTTGATAGACAAGGCTCAGAAAGGCTAAGTGCCCGGTACGAGATCATATTTTTAGGAAATGAAAATCAAGATATTTAAACCCCGTTCTGTCTGACCCCACAGCCCAGGATATACCACTCCTGCCCTCCCCCCAACCCCCCGTGGTGCCCTTCATTAAGGTGCTAACCCCCAAGGCCCAGCACATGCCATCAACACAGATATACACACACAGATTATATATATATATATATATATATATATATATATATATATATATATATATATATATATTGCTGAAGGGACGAAGGAGCCCACTGGCTGTACACACCTGGGATCAAAATACTCAGGAACCCAGACTGTAACCTGAGAGGAAACTGACCAGCGCAGACCAGCCACTCAAACAGAAAATGACAGGAAAGTCAATTGTCCTGACTCTATTGCCTGACAGAGCTCTTTCCAGCCAATGCAGATTCCCCAAAAGGGACCTTGGAGGGAAGGGGGGATAGTGAGAGTGAGACCCTGTGATTGCATTACAAAGTCTCTCTCAGTTGGAGTGAAGGCTGGGAGCTGGGGTTGCTGCCTTGCAGGAAGCTTCTAGGCCTTCAGACAGCTGGATCTCCATGGAAATTAGTTTGTGGACATAAAGGAGCTATTTTAAGGACCCGCGAAGACGAGAACCTGTAGGCTGCAGTTAAGGAAAGTAGCTGTGAGAGAGCTTTGCTGAGTGACTCACTAATTTCCCTCCTATAGTGGTGGAAAAAATGGCATGGAAAAAGAACGGAAACCCAGGAAGGAGAGGGAGGAGGAGCCCACAGGCTGACCCATCCCTGCGAAATGCCTCAGGCCACAGCAGCTGGCCTCCAGGCTGTGTTGGGGGTGGAGATGCTGGGTGCCCAGCAAGCAGCTATTATTAGAGAATATCCATTGCGATAACAACACCTTCCTGTTGGCGCAAAATTTGCTGTTGTCAACCAGTGTTCATATAAGCATGCAAAGAAGGAAATGTTTGCTTTTTTAAAAAAAGTGACTGCAGCGGCTTCTGCAGTCTCAGGGGACAGCAGAATTCATCTTCGGCGTGGGGGGCACTTTTGTGAGAAAAACTTGTTGATAAATCCACCTTCTTGGTTACAGCCGTTGGTGAAGGCTAGCTGAAACAAAATACAGGTATTAATAGATGCTCCTCGATCTATGATGGGGCTGCATCCTGATAAACCCTTCGTGAATTGAAAACATCGTAAGTCGGAAAATGAATTTGTGGGCAGTCAGATGGCTCAGTTGGTTAGACCGGGAACTGTTAACAAGGTTGTGGGTTCAATTCCTGCATGGGATGGTGGGCTGCGCCCCCTGTAACTAAGATTGTAACTGAGATTGAAAACAGCGACTGGACTTGCAGCTGAGCTGTGCTCTCCACAACTAGATTGAAGGGCAACGATTGATGGGTCCTGGAAAAACAGTTTTCTAATATTCCGCAATAAAAGAAAAATTTAAAATTTAAAAAAATAAAGAGGAAATGCATTTATTACACCTCACCTACTGAACATCACAACTTCGCCTAGCCTACCTTCATCATGCTCAGAACACAATAACCACACTGCTTTTCTTTGACTTATTTCTCCTGGGGACCCCGAGAGGTGTTGGGGAGCGCCCGGACACCGTTCTAGGTGGGGGTGGGAGCTTGAACACTTTGCTCTCCTTTGCAGCACACCAGCCCAACCTGCAGCCACTGGGTCCCCCAGGAGGTAGGGTGATGGATGTAGGGGGGTTGGCCTAAGGGATGTCTCTGTGTCTCCAATTGGCCCTCCACATCAAGTCAGAAGGCTGGTGCCTGGGGACCAGGAAGTGAGCCTGTAGGGGGAGGAGCCAAGTTTGCTGTGGGCTCTCAGCCCCGCCCCTGCAGTCTTCACAGGGCATTGCTGAAGGGCAGTGAATGGTGTGCTCTGTGGCTGCCGAGAACACCACTCCCTCAAGCTCTGCCTGGAGTCCAGGCCTGGTGTCTGAACTAGAGCAGAGGCCCAGCAGCTGGTACTGGTGGGGACAGCAGCCCAGGCCAAGGCACCCTGGAAGTGGGGCCAAGCATCACCCACACTGGTTGTCCCTGGGGACTGCTCCCTGACCCGTGGACGATACAAGTTGACCCTGAATGCAGGGAGCTGGAGGTCCAAGACCTGGGGATTATTTACATGTGTCTGTTATCTGGAGCTTAGCAATGAACGCTTACAAAAGCCAGGAGGAACTTGTGGCTGCACGACAGGAGGGGTGGTGGTCGAGGGGATGACGCTGGAGGAAGTTGGGTGGCTGCAGGGTGCCAGGAGTCCCACAAACATGTGTGATGTCTACTGCCGTTCCTGTTCCATGCCCAACTTCAAACTGGTTCTACAGCCCCCTCAGGTCAGAGCAATGCTTTGCCCATCACCATCGTCAACCTCAGTATTCTCCCGTCCACTGGCTGATGATGTATGGCCCTGACTGCCTACAAGCGTGTTTATGGCTGAATAGCAGGAAAAATTGTCACACAGATGGGAGCTGAGTGAGAAAGGCACAATTTATTGGTTGCACAGACTGACACACAAGGGGATGTGGGGTGCGTACCCATTTTTCTTGCCTTACACACACACTTCACGATTTGGCTTCCTACATTAATTCTGTTATGTGAAAAAGCAACACAGACATCATCCATCGATTCTCCTAGTCACGAAAGAATCAGGGCCCAAAGCTAAGGATTTTTAAAGAAAAGGCTGCAGTTTTGAGAGGCCCCTGGCTCCCAGGCAGGAGAGCCCAGCTTTTGGGAGCAAAGACTCTTCTATTAATATGATGACATAAGTGTTGGGGGGCTCGGCTCAACCCATGGCCTAGTGGTAGCTGCCCACCTCATGGAGGTTATGGGGGACCTGGCTCCCGCCTGGGCATCTGTAGCCCGGGCTGAAGGTGGATCTCCCTCCTGAAGAGTGGGAGCTGATTTTCCTTCTTTTTCAGACTAAAGAACTGAGAGGACCCAGAGAGAGCCCTGCTCTCCAGGCAGCTCTGCCTGCACCCTCGGGGCTTCAGCTAAAGCAGTTTGCATCACTGAAGCTCGACAAGGTCAGGTTCCTTGTAGCCTAAATTAACATTCACTCTTCAGCTCCCTAAAGGCTGAGCCCTGTCTCACTTCAGGTCACAGGCCTTAATTTTTAGTGCTTTGCCCAAATCACGCAGGACATACTGTTTTGAACTGGGGCGTCTGGGAATGTGGTTTGGGTTGGCTGAGGAAGACTCATGTCACAATACTCGTAAAGCACTTAGCAGGTACCTGGCACGTGGTGCGTGCTCGATACATGCAGCCATTATTATTATTATTATTATTAATATTATCATTATTATTATTTATATCTCTACCCGCAAATCAGCACTTTAGTTTCTTTCTTGAAAATGGCAACCAGAACAAAGCCCTTGGGTGCCAAGTACCAAGATCAAGCTGGGGGCCTAGGTGTGCAAGTTGTTTGTTATGATTCAGGTACACTTTCCCTTCCAACCTCAGCCTTAGGGCCCAGTTTCGCAGCCAGCATACTCTGCTGACGACACAGAAGCTGGGCCTCTGCTGAAAAGTACAAAACCCTGCACAGGAAGCTGGGTGGGAGGGGCCAACAGGAAGTCCCAGGAGAGGGTCCAAGTGGCTTCATGCTGCTCCTCTGGCCCCGTCTCACTGGCAGCTCACCAGGGGTCTCACTGCAGGAGAACAGAAGACTGTCAGCACTGCATTCTCCACACACAGTTCTAAGTACAGTATACGTATATATTCTAATCCATATGCATGGATGTTATATGTATGCATCATAACATATAGTATGTAAATGAATGTGTTATATAATTTACGTATAAATTATAACATATAGTAATAATACATAATAATATGCAAGCCTCCTTATAAACCTAGGAGGCAGGTCCCATTAATAGCCCCCTTTTTTACAGAGGAATATCAAGCTCAAGGCACAGACCCAGGAAGTGGGAGAGCGGGGACTCAAACCCAGGAGTTTGGCTCCAGAGTCTCTTCTTAGCACTATTAGTTTTGCTCAAAAAGAAATCTATTTTATAAAAAGGAAGGGGACATTGCATCTGAAGACTGAAATACAGAGAAATGTTTAAGTACTAACACTAATGATGATAATAACGAAATGTCAGTGATCTGGGCGCTTTGTATTTATGGAGCCTTGGGCCTGACACAGGAGGGCTGACAGTTTATCCACAGGCCGTCCTTTAACCCTTTCATTGTCGGAGCAGGGACTCTGGGGATAGAGAGGCCTGGGCTCAAATCCAGACTCCAGCCCCTCCTCAGGAAGCCGCTCCCAGAACCACTATTTCTCAGAACCCACTCCTGGGCTGGGTTGTTTCATCACACACATGCACACTCACCCACTCATACAAGCCCATGTGCCCCTGAGCACACTCCTAGGCATGGCAGGTTGTATCACACAAGAGCACACGCATTCTTGGGCATGGTTCTCACACACATGCATACACACATGCACCCCCCTCCACCCCCCTACGCACACCCCAGCGCACCTGCATAGTGGCCCTGCCCAGCGGCATGTCCTCAGGCCGGTGCTTGCCGTGGTGGGGGAGTTCGGTGTTGTCACGGTAGTCACGGCCCTTGGAGTGCTGCAGGTGCAGGACTGCCGGACTCTTGACCGGCAGGGGCGGCCGCTGGGCCGGGGTGGGCGGGGCCTGCTGGCTCAGCTCGGACCTGGAAGGCTTGATGGGCCTCTTGGCTGGCACTGGGGCTTGGGAGCTGGCAGGGGCCTTGGGCTTCCCCTGGGTCTTGTCCCCTGCGGGAGGCCGGCCCTCAGAGGGTGAGCAGGTGAAGGAGCGGAGCCGCGGTGTGGGGCTGGGGAAGGGCGTGGCTGTGGACGCAGGTGTGGGCAGCGACTTGCCTGTCCCCTGGCTGCCCTCAGCCTCCTGGGCTTTGGAGAGTAGGATGCTGGGAGACAAGATTCCTGGGTCCTGGCAGAGCAGGGCCTCCTTCCTCAGCATTTTGGGGGATTCCTGTTCTTTCCTGGGAACCTTAGGGAAAGAACTCACAGACCCGTACAGAGGGTTCTCAAACATCTCGGGCTTGGTCGGCTTCAGGTCCTCCTGAGGCGAAGCTTCCCCCACATTCTTCCCCAAGTCGCTGGGCCTGGAGCGTGGGAAATGGAGACACAGGGAGAAACAAAAGTGGGCAATGACTACTCAATGCCGATAGGGTTTTCTTTGTGGTGATAAAAATGTGTGGGACTAGATGGAGGGGCTGATTGTACAACATTGTGAAGGACTGCATGCCACCGAATTGTTCACTTTAAAACGATTAATTTATGTTACGTGAAATTCACCTCAATGAAAAACAAAATTGAAAATGACAGAAGGTACTGTGTTACTCATAGGTTGGACAAGCACACAGGTAACCTCAGTTCTTGCTCGGACCCTTTCCTTCATTAAAAACTTCACACCATGGGCCGGCCCGGTGGCTCAGGTGGTTGGAGCTCCGTGCTCCTAACTCCGAAGGCTGCCGGTTCAATTCCCACATGGGCCAGTGGGCTCTCAACCACAAGGTTGCCAGTTCGATTCCTCCAGTCCTGCAAGGGATGGTGGGCAGTGCCCCCTGCAACTAAGATTGAACATGGCACCTTGAGCTGGGCTGCTGCTGAGCTCCCAGATGGCTCAGTTGGTTGGAGCGCATCCTCTCAACCACAAGGTTGCTGGTTGGACTCCCGCAAGGGATGGTGGGCTGTGCCCCCTGCAACTAGAAAATGGCAACTGGACCTGGAGCTGAGCTGCGCCCTCCACAGATAGGACTGAAAGGACAACAAGTTGAAGCTGAACGGCACCCTCCACAACTAAGATTGAAAGGACAAACTTGACTTGGGAAAAGAAAAAAATCCTGGAAGTACACACTGTTCCCCAATAAAGTCCTGTTCCTCTTCCCCAATAAAATCTTAAAACAAAAACAAAAACAAAAAAAACTTCACACCAGCACCTTAGTGAGCAAGGGGAATTCACAAAAGCGTTTGCGGGCGTGCGGAAGGCAAGACAGGGCTTCCATGGCACCACCAGTATCCAAATCACCACCAGTCCTCACCAGAGGAGCCTGCCCTCCATAGCCCTGCCCTTCACTGCTGCCAACAGACCTGCCTTCCTGGCTTCCCCCACAAGAATCCCACAGCCTCTCTGCTTTCTTGAGCAAATCCTGCTGACTCTCAGGGGAACAGAAACCTTGCAGGTGACCAGATGTCCTCAGTGACCTTCTACGCTATTTGAGGGTCCCAGGTCAAGGAGCTCCATTTAACAGATGTGTAGGAGCTCCCCCATGTGCCCCAGACACAGGATACTGTGAACCAGACAAAATCTGTGCTGAGGGGGCCAACATTCCTGATGAACACAATATTCTTTGCAACCACAGTCTTCTCCCTGGAGAGCTCCTGGTGAGTGCAGCTTCTCTCGTGGTCACTCAGTGGGAAGGAAAAAACGGTGGTCTTGCTGGCAATCAGAGGGAACCTGGAGCGATGCGAGCACTGGGAAACAAGCCAGCAGCAAGAAAATAGGCCTGTTGACGTGTGGCAGAGGAGCCCCACGTCAGGGGCCGGAGTAGAGACGTGAGCCTGTTCGTCTGTCTCCTCATTTATTACAACTCTTACTTGAGGTGACTTTCTGCTGAGCAAATTATGAGAACCAGGAATGGGCACACATTTTACATTCTGGCCAACAGCATCATCTCCACGGGGTGTTCTAGGTTCTGCTTTCTGCAAAAACGGGGGCTGCTATGAAGAAAACGTGTGTCCCTTGGAACCCACGGACTGTTCAGGTCGTGAAACCTCTTACTAATGAAATGTGTGCTGAAACACTGCTTGCGGTTGCTGAACAGACAAGGCGAATAGACTCTTTGGGGAGGAGGCGTGGGCTCAGGGGACAGAGGAGAGATGTCATCCTTGGAAGTGCCAATGAGGCGAGATGACATAGGGTGTTGGGGAGGCCAGCCTCAGGGACGTGCCCCCAGGGGCTTAACTATAGACTCAGTTTTGTATCATTATTCTCTGGAAAGACCTGGAGCAGTTGTGTAACTGAAATGCAGGAGACGTTGGAAAGCCACCTCTCCCCCACAGGCCATCCTCTGTACCCCCAGCTGGATCCTCAAAAACCTTTGCTAGGAGGCAGCCCAGGGAGGAAGGCGGAGGAGGGTACAAGCAGCACTGGCCAGAAGTTCTGATGCAGAGGGGCAAGACAGAGAAAAGAAAAGTGCGTGGTTGGACACCTGACAGCCCAGTCTCAATGACTGAGGTAGGAAGAGAGGGTTCGCCTCAGAGAATTCGGGCCAGGGCCAGGAACAAGGCTCTGGATTGCATTTTGGTGATTCTGAAGCTCACGCCCCTGGGACAAGAGCAGCGATGGAGGCGGCTGTCACTCTTAGGAGAAATCTTGGTGGGGGCAGGGGAGACGGGGGAAACCACACAAAATCTTAAAAGCCTCATTTCCCTGACCAAAATAATAATTCCCATAGGAGGCCGCAGCTGTAGAATAAGTGAACCGATATCTAGGGCACAGTTAATTCCTGTGGTAGAAGGACCCCACTTCCCAGATTCCGGAGTCTGTTCTTTTCTAAAGAAGCGAAACACCGAACACCATTTGAGCAGAACCCTCTGTCTAACCACACAACTTCAGTCCAGGGTGACCAGCTGTTCAGGTTTGCCCAGGATTCAAGGGTTTCCCAGGATGTGAGATTCTTAGTGCAAAAAAGGGACAGTCTTGGGCAAACCAGAACAGCTGGTCATCCTACTTGAGTGTGGGGCAATGGTGGGAGGACACGGAGGGTGCTGGTGACACCCCCTTTTCCATAGCCATTGCTCAGGCTGAGCCAGGGGTTGAGAGCAGCGAAGGGCGCTGCAGGCAGGGGTGGGAGCTGGCAGCTGCTCGCCTCTGATCACCTTCTTGGTGAGCAGTGAGCTTAGAACGCCACCCTGGGGGCCGCTGGCCTACAGATGTCCTATTCTGAAGCTGTCACCGGTGAAACTAGAGGTACAGAGATAGGGCTGAGCGCAGGGGCAGACATATTTACTTGCCCTGACCAACCTTCTCGTGTCCTGTTGTCCTATCACATCCTCCTCCCTCCGTCCTTTCCTTCCTTCTGTTCATCTATCCACCTCAGGTCTCCCTTCTCTCTCCCAGGTCAGTACCAGCCTGAGGATGGTGTCTTTTCCTTTTTCTTTTTTTTTAGAGAAAATCTTAAGGAACAAAACTGCCCCTCAGAAAGGTTGGAAGTGGGGGGAGATGAGCGACAACACTCTCTTCTCTGGCTTCTAATAAGTGACAAAAAAACTGCTGAGAAACCTAAGATCTCATGAAAGGGAAGGGAGGCTGAGAGCAGCCCCCAAAGTCATTACAAACAGTAAAGACAGCCACCAAGCTGGGGACGCTACTGACACGTTCAATCATATCTTCAATCACTGTTAATGGGCCCTGCACTTCTAATTTCCATCTGTCAGCCTCTGGTTACTAGAAACTTCTAGTGCTCCCTATGCTGCGTTTCTACGAGATGTTCACGAATGTGTTTGCTTGGTGACAGCTGCACATGTGACAAGGGGCTGTGGCTTTGGCTGCCTGGGCTGGGCTCCTCCCTGTCTCCGTCCTCCTGACACAGGCTGCCCGCACCAGCTCTAGACGCAGGTCACCTTTCTCAGGTTATCCTGGCCTTTCCCGAAGTTTCATGGCTAACCCCTTCCCTCCGCTGCTCTCCCCCTTCGCCCAGCCTCAGCTGCGTCTTTTTCTGACTGTCCTCAACAGGAGAGAGGGGAAAGCTGCCCGTGGGAACAGGCACCCCATGACTGAGGAGGGAGAGGGGAGCCCAGCATTGGAGAGGGTCTTCTACAGAGAAATCCCCACCTGTGCCGGGGGGCCCCCAGGGAGTGAAAGATGGCCGGAGGGTTCACTGTTACAGAAAAGTGTTTTTCAATACATGTAGTTTTTATGGGAAGATATTCTTCGTGGTAGCATCTTTAAGTTTTTCTTCTAAAAAGAAATCTTAGACGTTAACACCCCTAGGGTAGGAGGTGGAGATTCTACAAGTATTTCTCGAGTGGCTACTGTGTTCCAGGCCCCAAGGATGAGTCAGGAACTGAAGTTTCCATTCTAGGGCCAGGTTTCCCGTCAGTGAAAACCCAGGGAAGGGAGAGGTCTTGGGGCAGAGGACGCTCACCTCGACTCCTGTGTCCTGGGGCAGGGGCCTCGGGTCACTGCTGAGGATGAGAACTTTTTGGGTGATATGGGCTGTTGGGAGGGTGGTGTTGGAGGGCTCTCTCCCCTTCCAGGTCCCAGGGAGGAGTCCTTGAGTGGCTGGTCATAGATCCAGGCTGTGGGCTGAGGGTCGGGGGACAGGGCCTGTTTCATGTGCCCGAAGGGCCCCACCCCCATGTAGTTGGGGTTGATGACTTCAGTGATGCTGGAGCCACTGCAGAGAGGGACCCTGTGGGAGAGACACACAGTCACACCTCAGGTCTCCCTTCTTTCTTCCAGCTCAGGACCAGCCTGAGGATGGTGACTTCTGATACTTCTCAGGACCCCTGAGGATCTCCCCCAGTCCTTCATTTTTGGGCAGTGGATTCATTCATTCATCATTCATTCATTCATAAAACAAAAGAGTTACTGAGGGCCCAGTAGACACCAGACCCTGGGAAGAAATATGGTTGTGAATGAGGCAGCCATAATCTCCATTCTCATGGAACCCAGATCTGGTGGGAGAGACAAATAAAACAAGTTCAGTGACTGAGAGTCACGGCATATATACAGTGCTGAGTCACAAAAGAGGCAGAGAGAGACGAGCAGGACGGTTGGGACCAACTGGGCAGAGGGTGGTCAGAGAAGGCCTATCTGAGGAGGCAGATAAGGAAGGGAGGGAGACAGTGGTAAGAGTAAGTGCAAAGGACAGGGGCTTGACTGTCCCAGGAACCGTCTGAAGGCCCCACGAGCAAGTGGGGAGCGTGAAATGGGAGGCTGCGAGGCCAGTGGGGCCGAGTGACTGTGGGGCGTGGGCAGGCTAGGGTGGGGGTAAGTGGAGAGTTCCATCTGGGACATGTCAGTTTGCGTGTATGTATGTGAGTCATCAGGATGGAAACAGCCATGTTGGTATTTGGAGATGAGTGTGGAAGTCACAGAGGTCAAGGATGGAGCCTGGGATGTGGGGGAGTCAGCTTAAAGCTGTCTAGAGGATGGGCCAGACCTGAATGAGGTGACCCTGAGACATACACAGTGCCGCCTCAGCAGCAGAAGGGTCATCCTGTGTAAGCTGGTGCTCTCATGAGCACTGACAAGAAGCATTCTGAGTGGACAGGTTACAAGGACCCTCCCTGCTCCCATCTGCTCTGCCTGGTCCTGAGCACATCTCTCACCCATCTGTCAATGCCTGCTTAAGAAATACTAACTCCAACACTAGTCAGATGGGAAATAATTTGTAGACCTACACTGATCCTGAATCTGGAGCCAAGCTACGATGCTTTCATTGACAGGATAATAGTGGGGGGGAAAGATGGAAAGGAAATAGCGTGGTGCCCACAGCTACAACCATGAGAAGCTGGACGAGGGAAAGGGCTGGAGTTTCTGTGTTCCCAGGGGGTGGGTGGGCATGTGAGCGAGGGCTGGATGGATAGGCAGAGTGGGGGCCGGAAGGAGGAGAGGCGTGCGCTGGGCTCTGCTGCGGCTCTTGGAATTTTGCTCGCGAACTAGCATAGTTTTGCTCCCTTAGCAAGGAAGCTGGCAGAGATCCTGACAACCCTTGCTGGCTGGATTTTGGGACTTGAGACTCTATCAGCATGCTGAGGTGACTCTGTTACAGGGGACTGCTCACTCCAAGTAATACAGATTCTTACACAGTCCAGATTACTCCTAGTCCGGTCTCTGCCAAGAGCAACCTGTGTGCATTTTCCCCAGTGATTTTTTTCTTAGTAACAGGATGGGGTTTGTTGGCCACAGAGCCATGACTGCTGATGTCCCCCACCTACAGGAGACACAGTGACCATTCCACGAGTCATCTCTGCAGGTGCTTTCTCCTGGACTGGGCCTTTCTCTCCAGGCTGTGAGTTCCCAAGTCAGGGACTGTATCTAATGTGCCTTGGTTTCTTTAGAACCTGACACATAGTAGGTGTTCAGCCCATGTTTGTTGAACGGAACTGAAATTTCCTACATAAAGGAGTCTCCCAGGCCTCGTCACAGTCACACCAATTCCCCCCATCCCCTCCTGCCCAGGGCCATGGGTTTGTGGCCGGAAGCCGCAGAGCTGGAAGCAGGACAGTGCTTCTCAGGCCAAGCTTTCTTTCCCTCCAGCTCCTGGGTTCCTCTGGGCTCCACTTACCCTCCCCTGGGTCCTGAGCCTGCAAAGTCAGCAAGTTTGTAGTGAAACCCTGACAACCCCCCAGCTCTACCTGCTGGCAGGTTCCCACTGCTTCATGGGGTCGTGGCTGGTGAAGCTCTTCAAGGACTTGGGCGCACTGGACTCATCACGTTCAGTCTTCACAAAGTCTGCAATGACAGGGCCAGGAAAGAGCATGTGAGGGCCCAGCACCCAGAGTCTGGGCCAGGATGAGAGGTTTGCACTGGCATCCAGAGCTGAACAGTGAATATCGGCTGCCCGGGAGGCAGGCTAAGCAAGATTCTGGGACCTCATACGAGTTCAGTGATTGATTAGTTATGTCTGCTATGGCTCCAGAGGGAGGAGAGTTGGCATATGTGATCCAGAGTTGTTATTTTGTGTGACATTTCCAACTTGTTGGAGATCCACAAGGGACAAAAAAAGCAAACATTTCTGCATAAAACAAGTATAACAAGGTGGCTCCACCAGAGCATTTGATAGCAAAGCCTCTATGGGCTTAAGGGGCAGCTGGGACCCCACCTTCATTTCTGACTCTGGTTTATGGTTGCAGAGGTGTTGAGGCCCCTCACTCCAACCCACAGTCCTGCTACAGAAAGAAGCTCCCTCAGGGCAGAGGGGAGGCACAGCCACGAGAAGCAGCAGCCCTGATGGCCCAGTGCCTTCCCAGGAGCTGAGGCTGCCAGACTGTCCACATGCAGTGAGGTTTGCTATCTCATGGTTCATGTGAGAAGAGGGACCCCATCACCTTTATGAATTCCAGCTGAGCACTGGGTGAACCTGCATTTCACCTTGGGCTAGCTGCTTACTAGGTATATGACCTTCAGCCAATCACTTCCCTTCTCTGTGCCTCCGTTTCCCCATCTACCAAACAAGGTTGATACCTGGTGCTCAGAATATTCAATGACTTTGCTGAGAGGAACCTCACCCCTGTACCTAACCCCACAGCACTGAAAAGGGTACCAGGGTGGGGCTGGGGGGAAGGGGGGGTATTCCCACTTACCGTAGAGCTTCTCCCTCGTCTTGCCCTGGGAGGTCTGCAGCTTGATCTCCCCCCGGAAGTGACCCATCATCTCTCCGTGATGGGTGAGAGGTGTGTAGATGGGGAGCGGAGTTTCTGTGGCCTCTAAACGTAGAGCAATGCAGCCCTCGCCTGGGGAGGTGGAGGGATAATACTCATGTCAAGACCTCGCCATTCCGCAGGACAGACATCGCGAATTCCTCCTGGAGATTCAGAGCTACCGCTCAAAGGCAGTCCTTCCGAGCCACGGCCACGGCAAGGACCATTGAATGAACCTTTAGGAACAACTCTTCAGCAATCTGGGACACCATCTTAAAATTTACAGCAAATGAACTCTACATAGATCAGTAGTTGTAAAAAAAAAAAAATGAATTCATAGAAAATCCAATAGAAAAACAGAATTAAATACTAATCTGATGGCTGGAGGAAATGACAACTTTCCAAGGTTTGGAGCAATGTAAGAAATGACAAAACAGGACGTACAGATAAAAGGACATAAAAGTTTAAAACTTTGACACCGAAAACAGCAAATACCACCTCACCGAGTCCACAGATGATCCCCAAGTCACTCTGTCTAAGGGACACCGTTCAGTCTTTATTTTGTTGGATCTCTTGGCCACCTTTGCTATCACAACCACGCCCTCTTCTCAACCCAACTCTGCCGGTGTCCCCAGCGTCACACCCTCTGGCTGTGCCTTGTCAGCCTCCTGTGCCTGCTCCTCACCACAGCTGACCCAGATCAGGAAACAGAAACATTAGCTCAGCTACTCAAACCAGAAGTGCAGGGCCGTCCCCAACCGCCATTTTCCCCAATTCCCATGTCTCTTCTCCACACCTCTCAATTTTATCCTGTCTCTCCATTTTTACTGTCACTACTTTCACGCTGGCCCCTTCATCTCTCATCTTGATCATCGATGGAAAGCTGGCCACATTACTGTCTAGCTTGACTCTTTAATGGCTCCCTGCTGCCCCAGGATAAGGTATTTACCCCGAGCCTGGCTTGTAGGAAGCTACTTGATCTGGCTCCTGCCTTCATCCTCTCTCTGGCTACCTGCCCCTTTCACTCCATGCTCAAGCCACACTGAATGTACTAAGTACAAGGGTGAACTGACATTGGGTTGGCACCCTGGACCGGCTGAAGATGTTACAGAAGACGGTCTCTCTCTAGTGGGAAAGTTGTAGAGACATAGGCCTGAGCACTGAGCAATGCTGGGAAGACCTGGGTTCAAATAAGGGCTCAGCCAGTTCCTACCTGTGTGATGTGGGCAAGTCACTTAACCTCTCTGAGCTTCAGTTTATTCATTGACTAATTGGGAGAATAGCATCTGCTTCATAAGATCTTGTGAGAATTAAAAAAATGTCTGCAAAGCACCTGGCACAAATCTGACACAGGAAAGACTCAAAAGCGAGTGGAAGGGCCTCTGGGAGTGGCTGCTGGCTGTTCCTCCCAGAAGCCCGATGGGGCGGGAAGGATGACTCACCAGTAATGGGCCCTCTGGCAGCGCTGGGATGGAGAAAGGAGCGGCAGATAGGCTTTCTGTGACGGAGACTCTGCCGCCTCCCTTACCTCAGAGGCTGCCAGCTACCAGCAGGGGTGGTACCTGCACCTGCCCGGGGACACGTACCGTAGGACTCGTCGCTGTCAGAGGACTTAATGCTGACGAGGATGTGCTGGTCCAGCAGGTACTCGGGGTCAGAGATAATGGGCTTCAGCTGTAAGGAGAAGGGCACGGAGTTAGAGCTGACAAGTCAGGGGCAGGCGTGTGAGGGCCGCCAGCCCAGGTGAGGGGACTGCTGGAGAAAACAGGCCTATAGATGTTGTTATTAAACAAATTTAAACCTCTGCTTTTCATGCCCAGAGAACAGGAAGTAACCCCTATGTACACCCTACCCAGCAAGGTGGGGTTAACTTTCTTTCCTGTCCCTCACCCCAGGTCACACTGCACTCTAGACCCCAGGAGAGGGCCTGAGCCCACATGTGCCCCAGCTCCCTTCCCCTCCTTTGCAGCCCTCAGGGTCCTGGGAGTAGACCAGGCTGATACGCAAATGATGTATGGGACTAGGAATCAGGTCTGAATGCACCCCACTCTCACCCCAGGCTCCCCGAGCAGAGTGCAGTTCTCTCCTCAGCCCCCTCCCAGGACGGAGGCTGCACTGAAGGTGGTGCCACAAGGCTGCCCTCCATCTGGGCAGGAGAATGCCTGTGTCCACCAGCGGAAGTGGACCTGAGGTGTCCTGCAGGTTGCTAGAGGGTGGCTCAGTGAATGACAGACACAGACCCCAAATTCTAACTGTATCCCTGACTTTCTGTGACACCGAGGGATGGCTGGCTCCCGGCTGCCCTGCTGGTCTGGTTCAGCACAGGTGTACGTCAGGCTTTGCACGCAGGGTGAACCCAAACCCCATCAATGGAAGGCCGAGTCCATGCACAAACAGTACTGGCTAACTTTGTGACTTTTGCACAACTTAAGGCTGTTTCTCACACTGACTCCAACATAGAAGGGCCTAGTAAAGGGTCCCACGCTGCTCCAGGCTGCCCCCTTCCTTCCCACTCAGGTACTGAGAGACCCCTGCTGCAGGCCTGGAGCCATGTTGACCTACAGGATGGACTCTATCTTTATTCAGAAAGTTCCAGGACAAATGACTGAGTGCTGTGGGGCATTCTGGGGTTCCAGAGCTGCACCAACCACTCTGTTCACTGACTTATAATGTTGGCCGGCTTGAAGTTAGACCCGGAGCCGGGGTCCTGTGAATGCAGAAAGACCCCACCCTTCCAGGCAGCAGTGTGTGAGGTGACTGATAGCTGAACAGGAATGTCTGTGGGGAACACACTCACCACGATGGGGGTGGCTGGAGGGAGCCTCTGTCAGGGTGCCTCAAAGGGGTTTTAGAGGGTGAAGCGGGAGGAGAAAGTGACAGAGGTGGGTGGAGGGTCAGGGAGCAGGAGGGAGTCAAACCCCTGAGGTGCTGTGGGGACAGATGAGGCTGGAGGGCAAGAAGGGGCTGGGAGCCACCGAGAACCTTGGGCTCATCCCACGAGACATGAGGGAGTTGACTGGATAAAGAGGGGTACACCAGGATCAGATGGGCGTTTCAGAAAGATCCGTCGGGCTTCAGGATGCCTCAGCCAGACGAGAGGAGGGATGGTGATGCCTGGAATGTGGCAGTGGGTAGACGGGACAGAGGCAGGTCTTGGCGGTCCTTAGGATGTGGGAACAGGACAGGGGTGCTACAGGGCCTGGGATGCTGGTTCCTTTCCCCACTTGACTGAAGGAGGAACTAGCTGTTGGGGTGCTGTGTGGGAGCAGCCAGGGAGGAGCAGCAGGAGGGTGGGGTGGGTGGGTAAGGTGAGATGTCACCTTGGAGCTCAGCCACCAGGATTCAGGTGCCTGAAAACAGCTCTCTGCTCCCGAAATGGTATGGCCTTCATGTGTGTATCCCAAGAGTTGATTCCAATCAACAATTACGGCCAGTGTGGGTAGCCCAGCCCCCTGAAGACTGCCTGCGTCCCACCCCAGCTTTAGGAGAGGATGGGTCCCTTCACCTTTAAAACTCCTATCAGGGCGGATGGGTGGCTCAGTTGGTTAGAGAGCGAGCTCTGGGCAACGGGGCTGCTGGTTCGATTCCCACATGGGCCAGCGAGCTGCGCCCTCTGCAACTAGAATGAAGTCAATGAGCTACTACCGCTCAGCTCCCAGGTGGCCAGATGGCTCAGTTGGTTGGAGCGTGGGCTCTCAACCACAAGGCTGCCGGTTCAACACCTTAACTCCCACAAGGGATGGCGGGCTCCGTCCCCCGCAACAAAGATTGAACACAGCACCTTGAGCTGAGCTGCCCCTGAGCTCCTGGATGGCTCAGTTGGTTGGAGTGCGTCCTCTCAACCACAAGGTTGCCAGTTTCACTCCCGCAAGGGATGGTGGGCTGTGCCTCCTGCAACTAACAAGGGCAACTGGACCTGGAACTGAGCTGCGCCCTCCACAACTAAGATTGAAAGGACAAGAACTTGACTTGGAAAAATCCCGGAAGTACACACTGTTCCCCAATAAAGTCCTGTTTCCCTTCCCCAATAAAATCTTTAGAAAAACAAACAAAAAACAACTCATATCAGGTGTCACCAAGGGAACCTGCCAGGAGAGTCCCTGAAACCACCGCCCCCCGCGATCGGTTTTCTCAGCCTTATACCCCCTCTCCGTGTGCCCCTCCCTTGTTATGTGACAAGGAAACGGGGACCTACTCCACTGTGTACTCAGCATGGACATCCAGACACATCAATTGAACACAAAAGCAGTCCTGGGTCCCAGGTCAAAAACCATTTTTTCTGCAATAAAGAAAAATGTGTCCCCACCAAGGTTTTCTGACGTATCTTCAATTCTACCCTCTGCTCGCATGGACCGTGCCCACGTCAAGTTCTGTCCGCATACAGAGTGCGTGTGGGAGCCAATAGCGTCCTCTCTACTCCTTCACTTGGTCCTCCGAGCAGGGGCTGACCAGGCGAAGGAGCACTGCTGGGGAGCCAGGCCTTGGTGTGTGGATCCTGGGTCCGTTGCTGTAGCCGGTGACCACGAATAAACCTTTCTGGGATCTGCCTCAGTTTCCTTCTTTGTAAAGTCGTGTGGTCAGGCGAGGAGACCTCTAGATCCCTTCCACAACCCATTATGGGAAGTGAAATCCATTTAGGAATGTTGGGGTCAGTAGGCACAGGCCCATGATTAACCACCACAGAAAGGGTGCCAGAAAGCACCTCGAAAGAGAGCTGGTCCTCCAGGTAGGTAGGACTGTGTAGCCTCTTCTGCATGTGGCCCCTGGCATGCCGACTGCCTCTGGGGAGGCCCGGCTGGAGCTCTGCCACTGCCCAGCACTGCTGGCTGGGTGACATCCTATTTGTGAATTACCTTTGGAAGAGTCTCACCAAACTTCACCACCAACTCCCCTTCACTTCCTTCTTCATTTTCTCCTTCTTGACTCTTGACAAAACCTGTCGGAGGATAAGAAGGCTGGTTTCAGAGAACAGAACGAGAACCATGCAGAAAAGATTCCTAGGGCTGTCCCACCCCAACCAGTGAAGATACTCTCCTGCCACTTAACTCTGTAGGGACCACAGCATCGTTTGGGAGTCAGGCTTGGTGGGGAATCTGTTTTGCAGCAGGGGAGGGTCATTTGCCAACACGGTCTAGTTATTTTTGGGAAAATCAGGGACTCCCCTCCTTTTTGGCTCCTCTTTGCAACAAACCGGGCAACAAAGAAACCATCACTTTGCAGGTAAGGCAATTAGGAAACATGACAGCTCTCCCACACCACTCAAGACAGCAGCCTTTTGAAATGCTAATTTAAGATTCCTAATATGCTGTTTCCATAGAAATGTATGCAAATGTCTCGATAGTTTATTAAAAACACCCACACAAAAATCCTCATCATTTTTGGAAGTGCTTTGCCCCTGTTCGGTGAACTGGGACCTAGAGCCTTTGTGAGAAGGTGGGTCTGTCACCAGGACTGAGCCCCCGTGAGTTGGCAAAGGAAGTGGGGTGGGGCGGCAATGTAGCTGGTGGCACACATCTTCCCAGTGTCTGGAAGCATCCATCATCCCGTCACCTCCTCTAGTAGAGTGGTTCTATCCCCGCTACCACCACCACTACCCAGACCATCTCAGCGAGGAGAGCTAGAAACCATGCGACCTTCTCACCATGGAACAGCTTTAGACAATATGCCTAGAAGTGTCACCTAGAAAGAGTGTTTCCTGAACATAGTTTGTGCTAACTGCTGATGGCTGCGAGGAGGCTGTCTATCTCTAGCTTGCTCCCGGATGCTCCAGACCACCTGGGAAAGATGCCTGGGGTGTAGGAAAGAGCAGAGGACCCCGAGGAAGACCAGGTGGCTACCAGCAACTGCTCAGCGCCTGGCACTGGCCTCCAGGAGCTCTGGACCTTCACCCAGGACCCTCTGGTTAAGTCAGAGTCCCAGTTTGCGGGGACCCTCAACTGGGCTACACTCTGCCCTAAGGGGCAAGGAGAGGATCCAGCTGCCCTGTCGCCTCCAAGGGGCGAGGGGTCAGCGCACCATAACAGGGTGCCCCCTGAGAACCTCCACTTGCGGCCCACTTCTCTGACTCCGCCCCTTGAGGGCCATCCATGAGTCCTTCCCAGAGAGGAGAAACGGGGCAAAGCACCATCGGTGTAAAGGCATTCAGAGCAAGAGCCATGGCTGCCCCAACCAAATGGAAGTTCAACAACCACGTACTCTCCAAGCAGCTCGAGTGGAACTCCAAGTAGAATTTAGTCTGCGACTTGGTCTTCAGGGTGGCATAGCATCTGAGAAACTCGATCTGCCCTTGGCTGTCGACAGTCCCGGGGCCTGGAACAGGTGAGAACAGAGATTCCTTCCACAGTGTGCCTGGAGACAGAGCATTTCAAATCAGGCCCCCAACAGCGAGCTCCTTCTTGGGGTCCAGGGAAGGTGAGAGTCTGGGAGAAGGAGGTTTTCCCTGAAATCCATCGAGCAAATCTCCACTATGGTTGCAGCCTCTCTGACAAATCACAAGCTGGTGGGGAGCAGAGCAGGAAGACCCAAGAGTTCAAGGGTCAAGAGCTACTCTTTGTTAGAGCTGCATGGACCCGGGCAACACCCTCAAGTTCACTGCCTCAGTCTCCCCATTAGTTCCAGCAAAGAGAGCTTGTATAATGGCTCAGCTGCTCGATACCCAAATCCATCTCATTTCTAAGCTCAGGTCCTGAGGGATACCTACTCTTCCTTCCTCAGGCACAGTTACCTCCTCTCCTTACTCCAAGCTCCTTCCGTGCTTCATACTCAGTTAATTTGCTCGTAACACTATTCATTTAGACGACGCTTTGGCAAGCATCTTTAGGCTGGCTTTGAACAGGTATTCTGTTCTTCCACATAAATTCTGAGCCACCTGAGAGCAAGCACAGACATTCCCTTCCTCTATCCTTCCCATCCTTCCTTCTGTCCTTTCTTTTTTTCCAGCTATATTGAGGAAAAACTGACAAACATAATTGTATATATTTAAAGTGTACAACGTAATAATTTGATACGCGTGTACATGCACATTGTGAAGTAATTACCATAGTTAACTGGGTGTTGGGTTTTTTGTTTTGTTTTTGTTTTTTGTTTTTTTTGGTGCAGTGAGAATGCTTAAGATCTACTCTCAGCAAATTTCAAGTATGCAATACTGTAGTATTACTTATAGTCACCTTGCTGAATATTAGATCCCCTGAACTCACTCACTGTATAACTGAAAGTGTCTCCCCTTTAGTGTCTTCCCTATACCTCCTCAATGCCCCTGCTCCCCAGTCCCTGGCAACCCCCATTCCATTCTGTTTCTATGAAATCTTTTTTCCTTTCTGTTTTTTGTTTTTTTTTAAAGATTCCACATATAAGTGATACTATATAGTACTTGTTTTTTTGCCTGGCTTATTTCACTTAGCTTTCCTTTCTCCTTTTAAGCCCCACAGCTCCTAGGCCAGGCTCTGCTTAGGTAGACGTTCAACCAACGCTTCGTCCAGGCCATCAGTGTTTGTGAACTCAGTCCCAGTGGAGGGAAGGCAAGCATGACCCTGAGGATGTGGTAAGGGTCCTCATCAAGGGTGTGATGGCGTGGACCACCCATCAACGCTGCAGAAACTCAGAGAAAAGGGGGGGGGGGTGGGAGCTGGGGAAAAGGTGGAAGGTTCTGGAAAGGCACAGTGGCCAGAGCTAGAAAGGAGACAGGATGGTGGGTCATGACTGCATGGAGAGGGGAGGTCATACTCCTGGGACCATGGATGTTAGACCCAACAGCATGGAGACATGTCCCAGGAAGTCGGTTCCAGCCTCACCTACGTTCACGACAGTGCCAATGACACAGAATAATACAGGCTTTTCCAACCTGTATTGGGACCCCCATTCAGCCTTCACAAATGAGCCTGGACTGTCTGCTGACCACAGGCATGGGGGGTGGGCAGAGAAGGTGACAACACGGCTCCCGGGTCACCGGGCCTAGAGCTGGACATGCCACAAAGAACATCAGGCCTGTGCTGAGATACGGCGGCCTGCCACCAGGGCTGAACTGGATTAGTCGAAAAATCACCTGCAAACCTATTATCATTATTTACGCTAGCATTTCCCCAAACTCCGTCATCCACATCCCATCTTCACAATTGTTACCACGTCTGCCTACCATACACCTGCACTAATACTGACTTAATATTTTCTTTAAATACTCACTTTTCAAACTTAAATAAATATATTTAAGAAGGCCTATCACAAGACTGAATGGAAAATCAGTGTTGCTTGCCTTACACAGAAGAGACAAATTTAAAACATATTAAAATAAATGCGTTACTAATAAATAGTCACCCAGGTCCCACCCAGAATCATCTTCGGTGGCAGAGGTGCCACACCTTAGAAGACACTCATTTACCCCATTTTAAAGACTGTATTAAAACTGAGGCTTAACAAGCTGACACGTTTGCCAAAGAGAGCAAGAAAACGCTCTGGACTGAAATCATAATGTTATGTGGACGTGATCGACAGACTGTGGACTTGCTGGAAGGATGAGCCTTCATCTAATGCAGACAATTGATGGCCTCAACCAGAATACAAGTGCCCAAGGCCTCCTGTTTTTGTGGAGAATGGAGGAACGGACACTGCCCACCACTTACCATTCTTGGAGACAAACTGGGAGGTGACTCCTGCCTCAAATGTGGCGAAAACAGGGCTGTGGTCACTTGTCATGATGTCACTGGTGCTGCCTGCAGGGGAGGGAAAGCATTTCTGAGCAGAGAAGGACAAACTCTTCTGGTCAAGCCAAGATGGAAAACCCATGGCAGAAATCAACTCACTCTGATGGAAGCCTCCAGAAGGGTAGAGGTTTTGCACCCATTGTTCCACTGACCTTCCACCACCACGCTCAAAAGTCTCAGTGAAAAGTGTGACACTGTCTCCTCCATGGATGAAATGTGCCTGTACTAGTTTTTCCTAAAGACTCACAAGTTTTTAAATAGATTGTGGAGTGTGAACTCTAGAGAGTTTTCTGGTCTAAGTACTTGTTGTATAGATGAGAGGGGGATTTAAGGTCACTGAGTTCATCAGTGAGAGAGATGGCCCCTCCCACCATCCCATAATGACTCACAGAATTGGGAGAGAATGGAAGGTGATCAAGTATAGAGAATGAATGTAGACAACTCTTTCAAGGAGCTTGGGGTTTGGACAAGAAGGGAAGGCGGCCGAGCACGTTTGGAGGGCGTAAAAGAAGGAACACAGTTCTAGAAATACTGAGTTCTAAGTGCTTTTGATATAGGCGCGTAGAGATGTCTGGCTGGATTGTCAGGGCTGGAGATTTATCTTCAGATTTGGAGTCCTGAGGGCTCCAGGTGGAAGCAAAAGCCCTGAGGACATTTGGGCCCCACAGGGAAAACATGAAGGACAAGAAGAGGCAAGGAGGAAACTTCAGGACACACCGACCATTAATGGACAAAGGAGAAACAGCACAGGAGGAGGAGGAATGGAGTAAAGGGCCCAGGTGAGAAGCTTAGCCCACAAATGAGGAGGATATCCTTTCTCTGAGAAAGGGAAGAAAACAGAAGGGGCACCAGCCTACGCCGTATGTGGAGCCGGACAGGAAGAAGTCAGTGAGAGGCCGGCGCTGTGTGAAGCAGGAGAGGACAGAAGTTGACCCCCATTTCCTGAGCTCCGGATATTCATTCCCTTTTCTTTTCCAATTTCTTGCCCACCCATAGCTCATTAAACCCTTCTGTGCCCTCCGGCACTCAGTGAAATAGTAGCAAAATTCCCTACATCTTCAACTTACCCTTCATGTTCCAAACCTGGCCCTTCCTGGAAGACACTGGGGGAAGGTGTGTACGCCTTGTTCCTCAATGCCACTTCCAAACCCATCGCCCTGCTTTGTCCTAAAACCCTCTACTATGGAGCCATCTTGAATGCCAAGTTTAAGTTCAAAAGCAGTGATGCTACAAACCCTCTCCAGGCTACAGGCCACCACTTTCTCCTGAATCTCTTCAGAGCTGGCTGAAGGAGGCAGATAGTGGGATCTTCCTACGGATAAGAATTGGCGGAAGTTGCAGGACCGGTGTGATGGCTGTAGTGTGCAGGCCAGGTAGGGGTCGTGGACCTGGAGTGTTCAGGTGTGGAGGGGCTGAGGAGGGGCTGCAGGCAGAGGGTGGGATACGGGCCTCTGTAGGTTCTGAAGGTGGAACAATTCTTTGGCTCTGGCTCTGGGGGTCGGCTGCCTTTCCGCACATCTAAAGGTGTGTGAAGTGTGTCGAGTGAAGTCACTTCTGTGAGACAGCTCAGGGGCCAGGGGCGTGCAGGCTGCATGCCTTAAACTATCCTCGGGGCAGCAGGAGCCAGGCATGATGGAAAGCTCTGGAAATCAGTCCAACTTTACAGGACCTGAGTCAATGTGGGGCTGTGTCAATCCCGAGAGAGAGGGTAGAAGTCACAAAGGGCAGCAGCAAGACACACACCCCCCCACCCTGAGCTGGAGGCCTGAGATGTGGGTCAGGCCAGGGTCACGAGAAGCCTGTCAGGGGCCCTGGCCTGTAACTTGGTCACATAAGGGGCATGCCATTACCTTTACCTCAATTTACCTTTAAATTTCCCAAATCATTGTGTGTGTATTTACAATATATATAAGGTGAAACCATGTGAATTTTGGATGTCATTATCTGGAAATTTGCAATGTTTTAAAAATAATACCACAATTCTCAGTCAGTGAAGTATTCCAAATAATTCTGCTGGGTGAATTTTTAAATACACAGAGCAGAATGGTTCCAAATAATGAGAACTACCAAGTAGGTTCTAAGAATAAGCTCTCAAGCCGTTGAGAATCCCTTCAGCATATCTTACATGGCCAGGGCCAACAATTATTTAATTGTTTTGACAACTTTTCTATAATTATGTGTTTTAATATTGCATATTATGCCTTTTTCATCAATTTACCTCAGTTTACCTTTAAATCTCCCAAATCCATGTGTGTGTACTTACAATATATATATATATATATATATATGGTGAAACCATGTGAATATCCAGTATTTGACTCTTTTTGACCTATGAAAACACCACTTCCATATGGTTCAAACCTAAGATACTCTTTTTGAAAGAAAGAAACCTGGATTTCTTTTAAAAAGCGCTCCATAATTCAAATGTTTCCCAAACTGGAAGATGTGGTGCTGCCTGAAATGGGAGTGGCTGCACCCACTCCTTCAGGTCACCTGACGAGGGCTGCAGGGAGCTCTCCCATTTTACAGATGGATGGACCGAAGCCCCTTAGTTGAGGGCAGTCGAACCTCCCAACATGCCACTCACCATAGGACTGACACACCACATGCACCAGGGGGTAAGACTTCCAGAGGACTCGGTCACACCAGGAGGGCAAGTTGTACTTCATCTGCAAATGAAAGTCACACACTTTGTAAATGCCTGTTACTTTTTAGAAAATATATCAGTAGAAGATTAGCTCGTGGCCTCGGTAATCCTTGAATTCGTCTGCTGTTGGTTCTTTATAGAATTTCCCCAATTGGTGGCTTTAAACCTTTTCTCTTGCCTCAATCCCAACCCCACCACCATGCCCCACACTTCCAGACGTCCTGGACTCCTGCTTCAGAGCCAGACTGTGTTGCCCGGCTGTGTTCCCCTACCTATCCTCCTCACTGTTTTAGAATCTCTTGTATTTTTACATTTTCTTACTTTTTTTCTGACTCAGATGAATCTTTCTACCTGTATTTTCTCCCCAGTCTCTGCTTATCTTCACCAGCTACTCATTTTAATAACACACTCCAACTATGGCTCCCCCGCCAACCCATTTACCCGCCAATCCACGTGTCTACTTATCCATCCATCCACCCATCCATCTACTTATTCATCCACCAACCTGTCCAACCACATACCAACCCACTCACACTTTCATCTACTCACCTGCCCGCCCATCCATCCATCCATCCATCATCCATCCACCCATTCACCCATCCAATCATTCAAACAACTTTTTACCAATTGTCTTTCAAGAATGTTTTATTTTCATTGCCTCTACTTTTGGGCTGCCCATTTACTTCTTTTAGACTTGAGATACAACTTATATACAGTAAACTGTACTAATCTTAAGGGTATAGCTTAAAGAATTTTTATACTTGTACACGTCCATTTAACCACTACCCAGGTCAAGTACAGGGATTTGCTATCATCCCAAAAGGTTCCCTCATGTCCCTTCCGTGTCAATTCTACCATCTCCTAAAGGTGAACACTATTGTGACTGATTAATCAATTAAATTGATTAATTTTGCCTACTCTTGAACTTTTAAATGGACTCATTCAGTATAGAGTTGACCCTTAGAACAACACAGGTTTGAACTGCATGGGTCCGCTTATACGTGGATTTTCTTTCAATAAATAAATAAAATTACAAGCAGAACTGTAAATGTATTTTCTCTTCCTTATGATTTCCTTAATAACATTTTCTTTTCTCTAGCTTACTTTATTGCAAGACTACAGTATGTAATACATATAACACAAAATATGTGCTAATCAATTGTTTATGTTATCAGAAAAATTTCTGGTCAACAGTGGGCTATTAGTAGTTAAGTTTTGGGGAGTCAAAAGTTATACATGGATTTTTGATTGCATGGGGGGGTCATCCCTAACCCCCATGTTGGTCAAAGTTCAACTGTCTATTCTTTTGTGCCTGGCTTCTTTCACCCATGTTGTTGCTTGTAGAAGTTCTTTTGTGTATTGTTGCGGTTGTATTCCATTGTATGTATTATAATGCATTTATCTATTCTACTGTTGACAGAAGTAGGGCTGTTTTCAGGTTTCGGACATTGTGAACAAAGCTGTTATAAACATTCCTCTATCTGTCTTTTGGTGAACAAACATACTAATTTCTCCTAAGTATCCACCAAAGTGGAATTGCTGAATCATGGGGTAGGTGCATGTGTGGTTTCCCAGAAGCAAGGAAATGGTCACTTCTTAACCTTGCAGTTCTCAGCATTAGCTGCCCTTGAGAATGACTCTTTTTCTGGCTCCTTTGTTATCTCTGCCTCTTCCTCTCATGTCTGAATAGATGACCCCCAAATCTGTCCATCGTTCTCTTCTCATCCTATACTCACTGCTTGTCTTCTCTGTGTGGAAAACTACCAAATGGTGACCCAGCTCTGGTGTGTCTCTTTAGCATCAATCTAGTATTTTCAACTGCCTTCTGGATGTTTTCTGAGATTTTCCACTAATATTATGCAATAAGTCTGAAAACAAGCTCTCTTTCTTTCCGCTCTAAGCCAGCCTGTCTTCTAATCTTCCAGTTTTTATTAATAGCACTCAGATCTACTATTATAGCCTGCTTTTCTCCTTTTCTTTCAGTTTCAGGTTAAAGCTTCCACCTGGAGTCTAGGACCTCCCCCTCTCCCATTTTAGGCCCTAGTGTGTCTGTTCCTCCTTATACTCAAGTCAAACCACTTCCAAATGTGTCCCCATGGACCTGCCCTGACAGTGCCTTTAAAGCAGATGACCCCGCTAGCAGCCAGTGGATACCTCACAAGGTTTCCTGCCCTGGGGGGGTCTCAGCCTCCTTCATGGCAGCAGTCCTGGGTCTTGGCTCCTCCTCTCAGTTGGTTTTTCTTTTTTTTCTCTGTAAGTCCTGCTCTGTTCTAGCATCTCCCCAACACTTGGCCTTTCTCTCCCACTTCCGGTTCTCCACTTGCTGGAGTCCAGGTAACGCCCAGAAGGCTCTCAGGCAGCATTGTGAACCATGCTCCATTTCCCTGGGACTCTAGTGGCCCTAGAAAATTCCCCACTCTAGCATTCGGGCCCTCAGGACCCCACCACAGGGCTGGCTTCCCTGAGTTGGGTCCACTGGAAGGTGACAGATGCCAGAATTTCATGCCTCGGCATCTGCTCTAGCAAGTCTTTCTACCAGAAATGGATCAGCCCTCCTCACCCCTTGTCAAGTCTGCTTGTTGAAATCCAAGCTGTCCTGTAGGTATCACAAGTGGCCTCTCTTTAAGAAGCCTCCCTTGATCTTTCCCCGCCCTCACTGGTCAGTTCCTTGTCTGACCGCTCCTTACTGCATCTGGCATCACCATGTTCTCTCTCTCGTATCAGTTTGTGGTGCATTTGTCTTGTCTTTCCTACTATAAACTCCTTGGGGGCAGATATCTCACTCCCCTCTAATCTCCCACCACCTAGCAGCATGCCCAGCCCATTACAGGTCATCAGTAAATATCTGCTGAACAAGAGTGAAGACACGCTTTATTGCAGCTTTCTCCAAACACTGTTCTTTGCAACCAAGTGTCCTCATAAGATATTAACTGGTATTGTGACCAGCTGAGTTTGGGACATGAATTTCCTCACGGAGAACTATAATGCACATAAACCCATAAAGGCTCTGGTAAGTCCTGCAGCAAAGAAGCTAGTTTAATGATGATTCACTTGGCAGACTGGCAAGTGTATTTCACCCCAGGACTTTTTTTTTTCAAATGAGCTGTAGAACCCAGTTAAGAAAATAACGCTTGAAATCCTCTCAGTGTCTTAGAATACCTGGACAGAAGGTAAATGTCGTAAGAGTCATGAGTCCAGCTCCTTGCAATGTACAAGTCTGGTTGCCCAGCCTCCCTTTAAAAGAGGTTTTGGCTCTGTGACACAATAAATGTGTGATTTCTAGCTTTCTCTCTTTTCCTTTGTCACTCTGTTCGCCTTTATGGGAACAGACACAAGAGGTGAGATGTGCCAGTGGGGGGAAGCCGGAGGGCAGAGAGGGTGTTTAAGGAGAGGACTCACCCCCGTGGCTTTCTGCTTAGTGTAGGCGTATTTGTCCCGAGTCAGTCTCTCAAAACGGTAGGTGGGCGCGAACGTGATTTCTTCCTCCTCTGAAACCAAACACAACCCCGGTTTCAGCTTTCATTCCCTACATTTCACATCTGGTCATGTTTCCTTCTCCAGGCATAATCCTTCCCCTGGTGAGGACACTCGGGGAGCAGGGGAGGCAGAACAATGGCTGGAGAGGGCCCCGGAGAAGAGGACGGCAATCCTTACCAAAGTGCAGGAAAACCCTCTGCTCTTTCCTCTCCATAAGCAGCTGGTCGTGGGACAGCAGGTCTGCGTACTGCTGCTGCTTAATCTTCTGGATTATAGCTTCTGCCTCCTGCAGCAAAGACATGGCCACTGGTTAGACACCCCCCACTTCACCAACATGAGGAGGCACGTCACCACCCGCTGCCCATTGCACCGGGTCCCAGAGCCCCGGACGCTGCCACAGAGCCTGGACGCTCCATGGGCTGCCGGGTGGGTGCTTCTTGGCTCCACCATTTTATAGAGAAAATCCTGCAAGAGTAGTGAAACATCAGCCTGATAATATACGTTTCTGGCGGTTCCAAATTTGCAAAGGGACATTGTTTTTTTTACCCTGTCTTTTAAAGTCATTTTATTACAATAATACTTCGTTAGGTAGGTAGGTTTGTCCCTCTTGCTCTCTCGCTCCCTCTGTGGGAACTGAGACAGCCTGCTGGAAGGCCATGAAAGGATGTGAAACCCCACCCCCAAATCTGAGGGCATTGGGCCTCCATGATCTGGGCTGGGACCCAGAGAGTCGGTGTGACATCCATGGGATACGCTGGCCTTGGAAGCCAGCAGTCCTCTCTCCTAAGACTTACGTTATACCTCTGCTATGGCCAATGCAACTGGCCACCTCCTAGTGAGTGAACGGCTATGGCAGTCCCTTAGACTGTGAAGGGTCCCTGTCCACTCCTCCCCCATCTGCCCGCTCAGCAGGCAGGAGAGACGGAAAATTGCCCCGAGGAGCTTTTGTGAGGGAGGGAGTGGTGGGGAGGCAAGATGGGCACAAATGGGACCTAAGCTCCTCAGTATTTGCAGAGCTGCTATGGCAGTGAGGCCAAGGTGGCTGAGGGATGTGGGACAGCTGGGAAAACATCTGGGAAGTGGAGCCAGGAGATCTGGGTTCAGTCCCAGCTCTGTCAGCCTGTCAGCAATCTGTAACCGACCCAAGGCTGTTTCCTTAGCCTAACTGTGCCCCAGGGCCCTCGCCTTCTGTAAAAGTGGGTCCATGTTTGCCATCCTCCCTCTCCCCTCACAGGATGGCAGCACAAAAGTATTCAACATCCGTGTTACACGGGGAAACACCAGGCTGTTAACTAAGGTCCCTGGGCAGACGAGCTTGGTTCTGCTCCCACACCTGGCCCCTGCCCCATCTTCCAGGAGCACCGAAAACAACCATGTCTGGTTCTGGACACATCCAGCAGCCACGTCTGTCCATTCTCCCTTCCCAGGGAAAGCTTCTCCCTCCCTGAGGCCGTGTCTGTGCCACATGGCTTCTCTGACTGCTGCCCATTAGCCCATGGGTGGGCATCCACCCTTAAAGAATGTCTTCTCAACAACAACAACAACAAAAAAAAGTAAGATACAAAGAAAACCACATGGAAATTTTAGAACTGAAAAACACACAATAACGAAAATTAAATCAATGCTTTGAGGTAAAACAATAAAAACAATATAATATACCAAAAAAAATGTCTTCCTCAGGCTGGCCTGTGACCCAGGATTTGGGGAGTAAAATTGATCTGATCTCCTCAGACTTCAGTCTTTTCTGAGAGCTGGGACTGGCAGGCTAAGGGGCTGTCATTGGCTAGCTGGAGGACCAGAGTGATGGTGAGGAAGGGCAGCCAAGACAGACAGGTGGGAACTAGGCATGAGCAGGGATGAACCTTCTGTGATGGGAACAGCGTTGAGTCCCAGAGTGCAAGTAGCTGCCTTGGTTCAGCCTGGTCTGTGTGTCTCCATGACCCTCTGCCCTGAGCTAACTCAAGTGAGCCCCTGTCCCAGGCAGCCCAGCCCCATGCAGACAGCTCCTTGCCCAGGTGGACAGCTCCACCCAGGTGGACAGTCCCTCACCCAGGTGGGTACCCCCCGCCCCAGGTGGACAGCCCCTCACCCAGGTGGGCAGCCCCTCACCCAGGTGGACAGTCCCTCACCCAGGTGGGTACCCCCAGCCCCAGGTGGACAGCCCCTCACCCAGGTGGGCAGCCCCTCACCCAAGTGGACAGCCCCTCACCCAGGTGGGCAGCCCCAGCCCCAGGTGGACAGCTCCTTACCCAGGTGGGCAGCTCCACACGATAGTTGAGATCCCCGAGCCAAAAGAGGTGAGTGAAGCGGTGAGTGATGTTAAACGGACTCAGTTTCTTGTCTCCCAGAGCCAGAAACCGGAGAATGTTCATATAGTTTTGGTTTCGCCTAATTAAATGACCACGCAGTCATCTTAGCACAGGGTTCCCCATTCCACCGTGGCAGGAAGTCAGAGGGGGTGTGGGGGGAACTGAAACTCAAATCTCCGGGCCCTGCTGAAACAAAGCACCTTTATGTGCAGGTGGGGCAAAGGGCCTTTCACGCTTAACTGGGAACACAGGGCACAGGCTCTGAGAACATCTGCTCTGCAGGCAATCAGAGCCATGACTATTCTAGATGGCTGTCTTCACGACTAGGCCACCAATAGGTAAAATGGGCTTTGATGTGAAGGGTGTTCCAGATGAGGTTTTCCCTTTAGAAAGGAGTGGTAGTTAGGCATCTATTAGGTTAATGACACAAGGAAATGTCCATCTGTCCTTCAGACAAGATCTATGCATGGGAGTCACCACTGTGCTGCAGTTGCCTTTGATGAAGCGATGGGGAAAGCCCTGAGAGGCAAACAGGTCAGGGTCCTAGCCCAGGGCCAAGCAGTCACTATGGTGTCTAGTCGGGGGTGTGAGGTCTGCCTGGATAAACAACCCCAATGCAGGCTTTCCAGGAATCAATGCCATTACCTGAGTTTCTTTTCGCTTCCGGAAGTCAAGTGGCTGTTGACAAACCCCAAGGAAGTTCCATTGAACATGAATGACACACCCACAGCTCCCTTGTTCCCTAAAGGGAAGGGAGAAGGAAGAAGTCAGAGTACCAGGCAGACCCGCTGAGTGGCAGGAAATCAAGGTGAGGCACGGTGATTACTAACGAGTGGAAGAAGCAAGTGTGGGAAAGTGGAGGCAAAGGAAGAAAGCTCGACAGCTTCATTTGGGGAGGGAGATGGGACAGGTGCCAGGGAATAGGAACTGAGATTCTTCCAGGCCAAGAAAACAGGGTGAATGAATGGCCCGCAGCCTTGGGGTTCTCCACAGGGCCCAGGGAGGAGGCTGCTGGTGAACCCATCCTGGCATCTCCCTGCAAAGGGGCTATCCGTCACTCCACGTGCCAAGCAGGCAGGAACTGAGATGCAGCCAGAAGCCTTGGGAAGAAGATTCAGGAGGAGCCAGGGCCGGGTGGTCTGACCTCCTTCCCACCCAGCTAACTCCAGGTTCCCGGTGATACCAAAATCCACACCGAGACCACCTTTTTTTCGGTCAGTTTTACTCAATCCTGGACTAGTGGTTCTCCAAGTGTGTTCCCTGGACCAGCAGGAGCAGCAGCAGTCACCTGGGAACTTGTAGGAAGTGCACATTCTCAGGCCCCAACCTTGACCTGCTGAATCAGCAACTTTGGGGGTGGGGCACGGTGATCTGTCTTTAACAAGTCCTCTAGGTCAGGGGTGGGCCAACGCCGGCCCACTGACAGCTAAAATGGTTTTCACGTTTTTAAATAGTGGGAAAAAAATCAAAAGAATATTTTGTGACGCAGTAAAATGATATAAAATTTAAGTTTCACAACTATAAATAACATTTTATCAGAACACAGCTACACTCAGAGACAGAGTTGCATAGCTGTGACAAAGACCGCATGAGCTGCAAAGCCAACAATATTTACTATCTGTCTTTTTAGAGAAAGTTTGCCGACCTCCATTTAGGTAATTCTGGCACGTGCTGAATTCTGAGTACTGCTCGGTCCAATACAATAGCGGCAAGCCTACTCATTGAGCCTGTGAAATGCAGCTGGTCCAAAATGAGAGGGGCTGTAAGTGTACAAGACACATCAGAATTACCAGCCACAGTAAGAAAAGCAGAATGTGCACTACCTCATAATTTTCTTTACGAACGCCTATTGAAATGGTAGTGTTTTGAATGTATGAGGTCTGATAAAATGTACTATTAAAACTGACTTCACCTGTTTCCTTTTCCTTTCTTTCATGGGGCTACAAGGAAATTTAAAATGACCCACAGGCTCCCGTTCTGTCTGGGCTGGACGGGGCTGCGTAGAGCATGCACCGAAGGACCTCGGGGATCATCCCCTCTGCGTCCTGGGGGAGGGGCCCGGTGGGGGCAGCGGGCGGCCCAGGCAGGGATGGAACAAGGATCAGAGGAGGTTCCTGAGCAGCCGAAGGGCGTGGGCTTCAGAACAGGGCAGCCACTGTAACAGGAAGGAAGGAGGGACCAGTGGGTGTGGACACGGGCAGCGTGCGGTTTGTCAGCAGAAAAGCTGAGAGAGCGTTCACGTTCAGTTGTAGCAATCCTTCTATTTCCTGTTATCTCTGAGACTGTCCCGTCCCTGACTCCAAACCACCAGAACCACTGGCCTCGCCCTCACCACCACCCACGGCCCGTGTGGGCGCACCTGCCACACACACTCACAGACAGACTCACATATACAGACTTGCACACTCACACTCACAGTTACACCCACACAGACTCACACTCACACACTCATGCAGTCTTCCACTCTTATTTCAATACTCTGAGGCACCCTGCTTGGTCCCACAAGCTCACAGCTGATACCAGCGTTTCACATCCCACCTGGGTCGCTCTTGATCTAAACCAGGGGTCCGCGACCTACACCAATGGCCAAATTGAGCCCACAGCCTGTGTTGTTAATAAAATTTTATACAACAGCCCTTCCCATTCATTCCACACGTCTGTGTTTGCTTTTGTGCGTCATCAGCGGGTACGAGAACTGACAAAGCCTCGAGTATTTACTCTCTGGCCCTTGACAGCAAGTCTGTAGTCCTAGGTCCCTGCCACTCAAGGTGGGGCCCAGGGACCAGCGGCATCGACACACCGGACACTTGCTGGAAACACAGACTGTCAGGCTCCACCTCGGCCCTGCTGTATCAGAACCTGCCTTTCAGCCAGTACCCAGAAGCACTGGTGTCACCCCAGGTGAGTCTCAGCTGGGGGGACAGCCACCCGGTGTGCCCAGGACACGAGACTGTTTTCAATTCGGGGACGTCCCTGTTGGGGCGGATGGGCGCGGCTGTCCGCAGGAGTGTGCTGTGGCGAAGACTCCCTGCTCACCCAGTGTGTTGGCGATGCCCGTCTTCACGTTGTCGGTGCAGATATGACTGATCCGGTTCTCGTGCTCCGGCTTGGCCAGTACCACAATGCGAATGTTCCAGAGAGTGTGGATGGCAATCTGGTGGGAAGGACATTGTTGTGACCCTCGAGGGCGCAGTGCCTGACCCCAGCCCTCACCTCCCGGGTGTGGGGTTCCCTGTCTGTAATCTCTTTGGGGGCTCCTAAGGATGTCCCACAGATGAGACAAAGTATCCTAAAGACGAAAGCCAGGATGACGAGGCTCGATGAAGGGTGATCCACAAGCACAGGCAGGGGTGAGGAAGGACCCCGGTGATTTTTCAGCAATGCCCACGGACCCCATCGATTCCTGAATACAGGTGCCCCTCTCCGGCCCTGGAAGTGAGGGGACCACTGAGCACGTACGCATGTTTGGAAGTTGAGAGCCCGTAGGCCGAGCCCGCCCTTGCCTCTGAGACGCTCGTGGCTGGCTTTGCAAAGTCCACTGCCCCCGAGTCCCACCCAGGGCCGTGGCCAGATGCTCACTGTTTTAAAAGTCATGCTGGTGACTTCTTGCAGGGAGTGTCTGAGTATCTCCAGCCACTCCTTCTCTCCCAGGGGGTCCTCCTGGGTGCCGATCACGTAGATGTCGTGGGGGATGTAATCAGCGGAGTCATCCCGCGTCTTTCCCTGCCCCTTGGAGAGAAACCAGGACGTGATCTTCTTGGGAGGGGGGGCGTTACCTTCAACAGCAAAACCCAACACCAAGTGAGTCATTGGTACATCAGAAGAATGCAAAACAGAGGTGGGGGGAACATTGGGGTGGGGGGGAGTCACAGTCACGACAACCATTAAGGCCCCCCAACAAAATACCTTAGATGGAGAACTAGGTACCACTATCCCCCCGGGTGTCAGGCAGGGTCAGAGGTCAGTTACACTTCTTTTTAAAGATAATGTTGTTTCAAAGACTAGAAACACTAGAAGATTCCATGTGGTGTCTGAAAGTAGTTGCACAAGGTGTCAAACACCAGCTAGTCTTTGGGGTGACATCAATAATTCAGACAGACTCTTTGAGGATTTTACATTCTGGTGGTCAGATGGCCCAGTAGGTTGGCAGGTTTAGGACGGGGTTTCTAGCCAATGGTTGGGAGACAACAATGGCTTCCTTGCAAGAGATCTCGGCCAAGATCTGAGAGATGTGAGGGTGTCAGGCAAAGAAACAGGAGTGTGGAGAGACGTCCCACTCCAATTTCGAAAAATGAGTTGAAGTAACTCAATAAGGACACAATGAAAGAGTTATCTCTCCTCTCAACGCCCTGGAAGGTTGAGGAAACTCTTGCCCCAAAGACGTAACCTTCTTGGCTCACAAGTGCCAGAAAGCCAAGAACTGAAGTACTATGACCACCCCTGGGTTCTGCTGCCCTGCGGCTCACGGTGGGAGGGTGAACACTGGGGGCTGGTGGTCTCTGCCTGGGGAGACCCTCCCACCCTGCGCTGGTGGTCTCTGCCTGGGGAGACCCTCCCACCCTGCGCTGGCATCGCCGGCTCCCTCACATTGTCTTCTGTGTGAAGATCGCCCCTGCAGTTGTGCAACAGGACGGCCTTCAGCAGACCCAGTCAAATCTAGACCTCTGCGCTCACAGAGGAAAACATGGAAAGGGGCCACGTGCCCATGCGCATGACCCCGAGTGTGAGAGCCGGCGAGATCAGGGGGCCAACAGGAAACACTGGAGGGGACAGACGGGGAGGAAGGACACCAGGACGTGAACCAGAGTACTACGGCAGGGCCGCCGTGGCCCTGGACTGCCTGGGCATGACGGCCTGAGAGGGGCTGGCGGCTTCTGGAGTCAGGGTCAGGAGCTCTCGACTTCCCCGCCAGAAGCCTGGCCCGCCCTCCACTCAGCCGACAGGCCAGGAGTCACACACTGTGTTTTCATTTTCAGTGAGTGGCTGCTGCTCAACCGCTTCCTCCCAGATCCCCTGTGTCGGAAGTGGGGTGGCCCTGACTCTGCTCAGGACCAGGTGGGGGAGACAGACACCCAGTTAAATTCAAATCTCAGATGAACAACAGATAATTTTTAGAATAAGTATGTCCTATGTAATATCTGTCTACCTGAAATTCAAGTTCAACTGGATAGCCTGTATCTACTTATTTTTTCATTGCCAGCTGAACACTTACACTAAATAATTACTTAGCATAATTTATATTTAGTATATAAACATATATTGGTATAAGTATATAGTACATATATTTAATACAATATATATTTGGTATTTAGTATTTATTTCTAGCTGAATAGTTACACTAAGTAGTTATTTAGTACAATATATATTTGGTATATTGCATTTATATATTTAGTATATAACATGTATTAGTATGTAAATATTATAATGTATACATTTAGCATAATGTATTTTTAGTGTGTGTGTATTTATTTCTAGCTAAACACCTAACTAAAACATTATTTGTTTATAAGAAATTCAAATCAAATTGGGCATCCTCCTCTCTCTCTCTCTCTGTCTCTCTGTCTCTCTCTCTGTCTCTCTCTCTCTCTCTCTCTCTGGCAATGCTGCTTAGGGGAAAAGACCTTCCTGCAGGCCTGGGCCACTAGGTGAGTTGCCTAAGGCTGGCAGGTACCCAAGGCCCCTTCACCTAGATGTTCAGACTCTCTACATCAAACTTCCCAACATAGACGTGCAAAGTCACCCACTTCAGCGGCACTGCAGGTGTGAGTCCTAGAGCTCATTCCTTTCACCCAGGGTCTCAGGAACAGGGTGCAATTCCCTAGAACGGAGGCTGTGCCGCTGGGCTGAGGGCTGGGGGTGGGGGAGACAGGTGTGCCCTGCCCTTGGAGGATGCCTGTGGCAGGAAGCGGAACCCAAGGGGAGGCAATGGCAGGCGGTCCCACCTACCCATGTTCCAGGTGCCGATGAAGATGGTGATCATGTCCGGCTCCGGCTGCTCCGAGTGCTTGTTCTTCATCTGCTGGAGGAGCTGGCAGAAGCCTTCTCTCTTCTAGGGGTTCAAGGGCAGACAGACTCAGAAAGGCCTCTGCCTTCCTGCACCTTACCCTTTCAAAGGGTTCATCAGCTTCAAGAACACTGACGGGGCACAATTCGGTACGAACTTCCAGGAGGACACTCGGGGAATATGTGTCCAAAGTCTAAGCAAGTGGCTTCTCTGTGAGTCAGCCGTTCTGCTGCAAGGACCCGACTCTAAGAAAATGTTCAGGAACCGAACAAAGACCCAACCGTACCATGGGAACTGCAGCACACGTTTCCAAACAGGAGAAATTAGATGCAAACTTAATGTCCAGTCTTAGGAAATGAATTGATTATCATATTATGGGTCATCCATATGCTAGAACACCGCAGGGTTTTTAAATTTTGGTGCAGAAATACTCTATCAACAAGAATAGATGGTCAAAATATAGTGTTGAGTATGAACAGCCAATTGGTAAAACATTATGAAGAGCATCATCGCATTTTTACTTTTCTTTTAATCCTGAACTATATAATCTAAGGTTTATTAGTGGTATACGGGTGTTTCTATTTTAAATTTTTTGCTTATTTGTAACTTTTTCACCAATGAGAACAGATTACTTGTTTAATGAAAGACAATTTAAAGAAACTAATTGAAAAGGAAAGAACACATGAAGGCTGTCACAGCCTCTTTAATATGAAGTCTTCATTTAGTTGTCCTGGGTACGCAGTGGGGCACAAAGCAATGCGGCCTCTTGTAGCGTACAGTCAAATATAGTAAATACACATACATAAAAATTTTGGATTATACCATATGAAATTACCAATATTTACTTGTTCCAGGCCTACCAAGATGGCAATTTCATATGATTCATCCTAATAATTGCAAATCTCAAGAACTCCCCTCTGAAGAAACCAACTCACAAAGATGATTCTAGAATGGCTGTCTTTCCGGAAACCTGCCTTTCGTTAGGGATGGCTCAAAATCTGGTGCCTCCATTTACTGTTGAGTCTCAATCCTGAGCTTGCAGCAATGGGCAACACTGAGTTTTGGACCTATGTCCCTGTGTCTGGAACGATGCCCGGCCAGGCTCCACCTTCCATCACCTGTCTGGCCCCCACTTCCTTGTTTCTCCCAGCACCTTCTCTATCATCCCTCCCAGTCCTTCCCACCCTCTTGGCCAGTTCTGGGCACCCCCAGGCCTCCCACTGGCCTCCTACCAGCCCAGCCCTGCCACTTTGCCCACAGGGCAGGTGGTGGGGGCTATCCCTGTGAATGTGAACCGGGAGCCCTTGTCCCCCAGCCTTGCCACGTGCCGACCTGATGTGGTGGGAGCCCTTCGTGCCCTGCCTCATACACACCGTACACTGGAGGACAAACAGTAAGGGAGTGGGTTTCATCCCCTGGTTGGTACATCAGAGAAGGTATCAGGTCACAGAGAACCCTGCTCTGGCTGTACAGAGGCCCACTGGGACACCGAAAGACCCCGAGCTTTCCATCAGCCCACACCTCCTCTTACCCGAGGAGCCAATCCTGGCAGGGCGTCTCATTTCTGCAGAGTGAGTAAAGTATAGAAAGGGAGGGAGCACTGCCCTTCCAGGGTGCCCCAGAGGGCTTCCGACGGCAGCCCAGAGAAGCTGAAGGCCTCCCAATGGGGCTGGGGGCTGCATAGACACGATGATAAAGGATGTACCCTCCCGAGCAGGCAGCGTGGCAGAGGGGGAAAACAGAGCTGCTGCTCCGCAAATCCCAGCTGGCCTGCAACGTGTCCCCTCACCTTTTCGGGCTCAGCTTTCCCAGGTGGGAAGTGGGTTGTGAGAAGTGAGTGAGCTAATGGTGCAAGCTTCCAGGCACAGAGCCAGCCTCAGAAAACACGTGTCCCTTACGTCCCTCTTGGCCATCTTAGTAGCATGTTGTCACTTACTTTGGAGTCAGCAAAAACATATTCCTTTCGCAGGGTCTTCTCCTTCTCTGTTTCCACCAAAATCACCAACTTGTTCAGAAACTTCTGAGACTTGATGAGCTGCAGGACTTAAGAGAAACAGAAGTTCAATTATTCATTCACCCACATTCATTCATTCGTCACCCAATATGTATAGAGTCTCTGATATATATTGTGGCACCTATCGACAAGGCTGACTTTCCCATCCCCAGGCTGAGCACTAAATTGGTGCCTGGTCTCCCAGATCCCTTTGCTCCTGGCTGTTCTTTCAGGGAGGGGCTCGTGCTTGGGAACGGTGCTGCCTGGAAACAAGAGGTGGCCTGGCCAGAGCAGAGACAGCAGGACTTTCCGTCTTTTCATTAGCTTCCCTCTCTCCTTTCCCTCTCTTTATCTCTCTCTCTCCCCTCTACCTCCTTTCCTTTCTTTCTCTTCCTCGTTTCCTTCTTTTTCTTTGCTTTCATTTTATACCTAAAATTTTCTTTTACTTCTATTAATGATAAAAAGGCTCCAATTTTTCTACAAGATTTGTACACATAACAGTACCCCCCAACCTCAGCTCCCTCCAATGTTCTTCTTCCTAGAAGCAACCACTTCCAGTTCTCTTAATGGATTCTTTTAGAATTTTATTCCGTGTCTCTAAACAGCATGCTTACGTCCTGATTTTGGTTTTAGGTTTTTCAATATTTCCTATTACATATTGACTTCCCACTATAGAAGATGAGGGTTTAGCTGTCTTTCACACATACAGCCTGTCCCCCCTCTCGTCCTTACCCTCCCCCCACCAATGCATAATGTTGCCCCCCCACCATCATCCTCTCAATAATTATACCATCATTTTGGCCAGGTAAGTGGTCAGTGTTTTTTCATTATGACTGTGGAAATGCTATTGACAGACAAGCTGATTGCTTTCCTTATACTATACACCTCTGTTTTTCCTGGAGCTAATAATTGCCATGTTTTTTCATTGGTCCAAATTCTCTCAGTTTGTAACTCTCTTTTCTATGTGATCAAGCTGTTTATCAGTTTCATCATCCCGAGGGAGCCTCTCCCAGGGCCCCCGGGTCTTCTCCTCTCTGGACAGGTGACCTCTGGGGCTGATGCACAGCCATTATCTTCAGGTTTTCCTTCCACATCATCCAGAAACGCATTCGCCTCTGTCTCTCTTGCATTGGCTCCCATGTTTTTCTCTTTCTTGGTCTATGCCCCAGTTTTTGGTGGAACAAAATCTCTAGCAGCTTTTCAAGAAAGGGAGAATGGGTGATAAGTTTCTGGAGGCCTTGTGTGTCTGAAAACGCCCCCCTCATGCTTCACTAACAGAACTGTTGAGTTTGCAGTGATCTTCCTCAGACTCTGGAGACCTTGCTCATTCTAGTGTGTGGCACTGCTGCTGAGAAATGCCATCTTGTGCGAATCCGCCTGCAGGAGGGAGGTCCCACGGCAGGCCTGCCTGCTGTCCTTGGAAAGCCTGCTTGCGAGGCGGCCCTTGGTTGGCATCTGGAACTTGGATTTGGGGAGGGTTCCCAGCATTGACTGACTGATGAAAGCGGCTCACTGTGCCTACACTGTACAAACAGTGTGGTATAGGCTGAACACCTGCTTTCCTCCTGGGAGTCTGGGATTTGGGTTCGTGCCAGGCAGCGCGTGGCCACGTGACCAGCCCCAGTAAACCCCTGGGTGCTGAGCCCTTTATGAGCTTCCCCGGCAGACAGCACTTCACACGTGTTGTCCTTTTCCTTTTCTCCTACTTCCTCCTCTTCTTCTTCCCTCCTTCTTCATTTTTATTTTGTTTCCTGAATGCTCCTTTTAAAACAGCACTCTGTTGTTTCATGGGCCTATTACTTTTAACCTTCATAAATTGTTTCCTCCAAGTTTTTTGTCTTTTTGCTCATTTTTGCCCTGAGTCTGAATGTGTCCTATTCCAGGCTTCCCTCCATTGTCTGGTGATTCTTGGCTGCCAGTTCTCACTTGGCAGTGAGAGAGGGGGCCTGTTGAACAGGGCTTCTCTGCTGAGTGGTCTCATGGCTGATTCACAGGGAAACCTCTTCATGGCAGTTTCTTTAGATTTTTGCCCCTCTGATGGTCACGTGCTCCAGAGAAGAATCTTCTAGTCTCCTGCCTGCGGGGTGTGGGCCTGGCTGGCAGCATCCTGGGTCAGGCAGGGAGGCAGGCTGTGTCTCAGCATTCAGAAAGTGACGTTATTTAGTCCTCTGTTTCCAGCAGCTTCCCCTGCCCTCACCAGGCCTGGTGTCCCCCAGTCCTTTACCTTTTTTGGAGACTAAACATCCAGTCTTCTGCCGAATGAATAAGAGGCAACCATGGTCTAAGTGGAGTGGAGAGGAATCTGGTGGGTCTAACTCTTTTTAAACAGATTTTCATCCAATTCTGCCACTGATAGCCCCACCTTCACCCCCACTTCTAGGGGCCCCTGATGCTATCAATTCCTGCGCCCTTTGTGGGTTCTGTGGTATGAGTCAGGTGTCTCAGTTTTTCCAACTACTTGCTTAAAACTCAGCTTTTTTGGTTCCTATAAGTTGGTTACCATTATCCGTCTGCTTTTTCTAAAAAATTTTTTTGGGGGAGGGTAGGGGGATAGTGGGGAACAGTGTGCTTCTCCAGGGCCCCTCAGCTCCAAGTTGTTGTCCTTCAATCTAGTTGTGGAGGGCGCAGCTCAGCTCCAAGTCCAGTTGCCATTTTCAGTCTTTAGTTGCAGGGGGCGCAGCCCACCATCCCATGTGGGAGTTGAACTGGCAACCTTGTTGTTCAGAGCTCGCGCTCTAACCAACTGAGCCATCCGGCCGCCCCCCCATCTGCTTTTCAGCATTCAGAATATTATTGTCATCATTTTCTCTCATTTTCTTTGACCTGTGAGCTTTGCTTTTAGAAAGGGAGCTGACGATAGTGTGTCTGTTTGGCTGCCATCTTGACTGGAAGTTCCACCCAGGGGACACCATGCACGTCCTGTGTACTCGGAAATCCCATCCTCCCGTCAGCAGCAAACATCCCATGTTGTGGTTCCTACTGGGAGGTCCGCCTGGGAGGTCCCAAGACTTTCCCAAATCTGCCACTATTCAGCCAGGTCTCCTTCCCTTTGAATTTCTGGTTTTCCTTGACATCCATTTGCAAGACTGTGTGGTTGCCCCCAGGATGTGACATCTTGCTTGATCAGAATTAATGTTTTAGCAGGGCCAGTAAGTGGCCCACCTGTTTCCACACTTAGTTAAATAAAGCTAGAAGCTCTTTTTGGTTCCTCTTTCCTCTTCCTCTCATCCATCAGCAGATATGAGCAGTTTCACCTCCAAAACATTCCCGATCTGTCTACCTTTCCCCATCTCAAGCCACCAATCTCTTGCCTGGCTACTGCCATGGCCTCCTAATTGGTCCCCCCAGCTGCATCTACCTCCTAATTGGTCCCCCCAGCTGCATCTACCTCTGGACATAATTTATTCTCAGCACAGCAGCCACAGTTCACTTTAAAGTGGGACCACACCACTCCCCTTCTTGAAACCTCCTAACGGTGGCTCAGCTCACCAAGCCCCCGTGACTGGTGCTCCGTCTCTGCATCATCTACGTCCCAGTCACTTGGCCTTCTCCCACACCAAGCTTTCTCCTGCCTTGGCACCTCTTTCCCTGGTGTTTGCACAGCCAGCAGCTTCTATACACTCAGGTGTCAGCTCAAATGACACTTCTCCATTACTGTCAGATGATCCTATTCAAATTCCCAGCCTAGAGTTCATCCCCTGACTCTTTCCTGGTGTGTGTGTATATATATATATATATATATATATATATATATATATTTGTGTAGTTGTTTGTTTTCTCCGTGACTTGACAGTAACCTCCCTGGCTTGTTCACTTCCGCATCCCCAGCACCTGGCACATACGAGTGGCAGCCGCTCAGTGAGTGAATACATTATGATTTCCTCAGACAGCAGCTGGCTTTTCCTATGCATAGAAAGCCTTGATGGCAAAGCTACCAATAAATATGGTGACTGGAAGAGGCAAGGAAGTTCCAACACCTGCCACCAAAGCATTCCTCCTAGTGGGCAGCACGTTGCAATAATAACCGTGACTGGAAGCTGTGGGCCAGGACTGGCTAAGGACGTGCCTCATCCCACTCGCCCCCACAGCAGCCCCATAGGAACCCCTATTTAATAGACATGGACATGGAGGCTTCGAGTAGTTAAGTAACTTACTCAAGGTCTCACCATTATCAAGCCATGAAGCCAGGACATGAATCCACTACATCAAACCAATTTACCCAACACACTGCCTCTCAGTGACAGTTACAGAAGACACGTAAACAGGCAGCCACGTGAACTGTGTTATTTCAGTGGCCTGGAATGCATCCACTCATTAATTCATTCATTGACTCAGTACATATCTATTGATCACTTACTCTGTACCAAGCACTGTTCTAGACTCTGGGAATTTAGAAATGAGTTTCAAAAGATCCACTTCTAGGCCTCTGTGGAGCATGCGTTAATCGATTTTGGGGGAGGGGGGCCAGGGATTTATAAGCCACGTTGCAAGCACCTCCATCAACTGGCAATCCCTGCTGGGTACCACATCCTGCGCAGGTCAGGGGTCTGTAAGGTAAAGACCCTGCCGACTTTGGGGGAGGGAACTTGTGAACAGGTCATTGTGTTCTGGTGTGACAGGTGCCATGACCGAGGGTGAGCTGGGGGGTGAGCTGGGCTCCACTGGCCTGGAGGGAGGAGAGAAGCAAGGTGGGTGCATTCCTCAGAGAGTCAAGGCCACCAGGCTCTGGGCATCCATGCTTTTCTTTTAAGGTCTCACAAACCCGCACTGTAATAGTCCATTCCTGACTGGACCTGGGTTTTCTCAGGGCCACGTATCTCCAGCTTGGCTTTCACCCATCCCTGATCTGACAGAAACTTTCCTTCCCCACTGTCCATAATTGCACGAAGGTGTCTATTCACCCCTCTAGTGGTAAGCCCGTCGGTGCTCTCCAGCCCTGACTTTGGTATTCAAAGCCCTGCCCACATCTGAGACCCCATGCTCCTCTGCCCTTCCCTGTAGGACCACAAGTTACATGTGACTTCCCTAGCACCCTGCTCCATTCCTTGCACATGCCACTGTCTCAGTGCCAGGGACCTCGCATGCCCTGTGCTTGGTGAACTCCTTCAGAGACAGAGCCATCTCTGTGTATAAAGCCTCCTTACACCAGCCCACGGCACAGCTAATCAGCCCTCCCCCAGGGCCCACCTGGCCTCAGACACATCCTAATGTGCTCACATGTCAGCTTTCCCTTCGAACCTGCTAATTCTCTGACAGAGGGCTATAAGTCAGGGCTGGCCCATAGAAGATGCTCAGAAGGAAAATGTGCATTGAATGAAACTGGCAAGAGTTCACTGTGCTTCTCAGAGCCCTGGGAGGTATCTCTTTCAGCCCAGGAACCTCAAGTTTTTTTTTAGAGCAATCAGGCACCCTTTGACAATCTCTTCATTCAGCTTAGGTTTCTGTTTCTTCCTGTCAAAGTTGGGTCCATCCCTTTCAGTTGTAACTCACTTTCCACGACAGATAAGATCAACTCTGAACTAATCACTTTTAACGCAGCCCTTTCCCGCTCAAACCTTCAGTGAGTCCCCATCTCTCCTGCCCAAGTTGGCAGTGGACAGCAGCCCTGCCCGACACTGTGACCTCAACTCTGCATGAATATGACAGCTTGTCATGGTCCAGTGTCTAGGGACTTTATTTCCTGGTCCATCCTCTTCGCTGCTCTATTCTGCCTTCCTCACAGCTATGTTGGAAGGATCATCATGACAATGATGGTGGAGGGAGCAGCCAGTTTTATTGAGCACCTACTAGAGGCCAAGCACTACATACTTTTTTTTTTTTTTTTAAAAAATTTTTATTAATTTCAGGTGCACAAGACAAAGCAAAACTTAGACGTTTATCATTTATATCCCTCACACTGTGTGAGCCCCCCTCCCCCTATCCACTGTCCCTCGCACAGAGCCAATACATTTCCACTGTCTCTATTCCTAATGCTGTACTCGGCTTCCTGTAACAATATACATACAAATATATAAGTATACATACATATATATATATATGTATGTATATATATATATATATATATATATATATATATATTTATATAAAATTATAGTTGTCAGTCAGTATTGTTCAGCTTCAGGTGTACTGTGCAGAGATCAGGCATCTACAACTACATACTTTAATGCTTACCTATTTAAGACTTACAACAGCCCTCCAGTATGCTACTATACCCATTTGTCAGAAGAGTAAACTGAGGACCAGAGAGAGGACATTAGACCAAAGTCACAAGTGGCTGAGCTGGGACTCAAGGCTGGACTTCTAACACCTCTCTGGGCTGTCTACGCTCTTTTGCTCACTGCACCCTACCTCCTACCCGGGGCTGGTCCCCACACTCCCAACCCACCTGCTGCCCTGAGAGTATCGCTCAGACCTCGGTGCCACACCCCAGGTGGGAGTCAGGAGCAGGAGGTTGCAGGATGGGGCAGGCCCATAGGGGGCAGACCTCCCTTCCCTGGTCTCTGCCTGGACACTTTGCCACGGGGCCAGTGCCACTGCTGGACACGTGTGAGCTGCTGTCACATGCATTAACTCACCTACTCCCCAGGACAAGCCTCTGAGAAATCTAATATCATCATCATCATCATTATTATTACTATTCTCATTTCACAGATGAGAAAATGGAGGCACAGAAAGGTTAAGAAACCAGGCCAACGTGCTATAGCTAGCTAGTGCCAGAGCCTAGACTTGAACCTGGGCAGTCTAGCCCCTGAGCCCATCTGTGCTCTTACCCTCTGTCCCACTGTGCCCAGCACAGCATCTGACACCAAGTCGGTGCTGAGCACAGAATCTCCCTTCCCACCCTTCTGGAGATCTAACGCTAGGGGTTCCTAGGCAATGGGCATTATTGTAGGGCTTGGCTATTGGGCCAAATATCTACCATCTGAGGAACAGCTCAGGTGAGTGTTCTGAGGGGGTAAGGCTGTGGCTAGCGCCTTGGACCCTGTGTGGGACGTGCCACAAGGTGTCTGCTTCAGGGCTGGTGTTGCTGACCCAGCACAATGTTGGAAGGTCACTCCAGCTCAAAGGCTCAGTGACAGTGGGCCGACAGCATGGAACTGCAGCCCAGGTTCCCTCCAGGGCACCTGTGTGGCAAGGCTAACGCAGCAGGATTTTCCCAACTTTCCACTCTGGCCATCAGCAGTAGTCTCCATCCGGCTAGAACCTGCCTCCAGGACATTCCATCCCACATGTCAGACTTTTAACAAAAATGAGAGTCCTCCACTTCCAAACAGTAGGAAAAAGGAAATGCCTCTAGCTCGGGGTCTTATGGCCTTTTTAAAAAAACTTTTTGCCTGTGACCCCAGGAAAAATATGTTTTACATGGTGACCCATGCACACAAATTTGCGTGTGTGTGTAACACCAACACAAGTTTCATAAAAAAACATTTACCTTTACTCTCTACAAAATCACTTTGATATATTGTGTCCTGGCGTTTTTTGTCTATTCCCAAACTACTCTATTAAGGACCAAAGACGCTGTTCATGCCCAGGGTTGCCAGGTAAAATACAAGCTACCCAGTTCAATTTCGATTTCAGAAAAGGAGCAAATTGTTACTATAAGTAAGTTCCAAGTATTGCACAGGACATACTTATACTAAAAAATAATTTGTTGCTTATCTGAGATTCAAATTTAACTGGGCATCCTGAATTTTTATTCGCTAAATCTGGCATCCTGGTAGTTATGCATTGCAAGGGATTTTGAGACCCTGAAGAATGAAGAATAGTGTTTGTAGACCAGACAGACTTTGGCTTCAGGGCGTCTGAAACCCTCCTGAAATGGAACACAAACTGTTGTGTGAAGGTGAGATTTTATCTGAGGGGAGAGTCCACAGCATTTGTCAAGTGTCACAGAGTAAACCTATTAGCTACACATGGAAAGAACCACTCGGGGGCAAGTGTTGACACCCATTAGCCAGAACCAGGGAGTTGGGGGGGTCTCTCAGGAAACTCAAGTGCTTTCTCCAAGTGTTCTCCTCCCCTCTGCTGGGATCACTGGCCCCATGGCCCCAGGCTGGCCCTGGCATCCCCCTGCTTCCCACAACACTGCATGGCCTCCCTGGGCCCCTGGCCTGCCAGCCCCTCTGGGGACCCAATACTGTGAGTTAACCAGGCCTGGCACACAGAGGTCCTCTTAGCACCATCTTTCTTCCACTTGGTCTAGGCTGTCTGCAAGTCCTCAGTTCCACAGCGAAGCAACTCCTGCCACTGTCCTCCCAGCCGGGGGATACTCCATCCCAGGTGGTTTCTACTATGATTAGCGCCCCATGCCCTTCCTTTTGACGCGTAGCCCTGCACGCGCCTTCCCCCTCCCACCCAAATTACAACAATGGCAGCGTTTATTGAGCACCTACTAAGGACCCCACACGTCACAGCTTTGCCACCTACCAGCTGAGTTACCGAGAGTAAGTAAAACAGTTTCCTTATCTGTAAAGTTACTTTCCTCAAAAAGTCTTTGTGAGGATAAGATTAAGTAAGGAAATGAGGCTCAGAAAATAGTACGTTATTATACATTGGTTACCCTCATTGCGCAAATGCGGAAACTGAGGCATGGAGCAGTCCCCTCCCTGGCAGGCAGGCTCTCAGTCCAGGCAGCAGATATCAGGTCCCCATCTTTGCACTTTTCACCCTCTGCTCTGCTGCCATCCAAAGCCCCTCCTACAGGAGCCTCCCTGCAGAGTGTCTCTTCCCACTGACCTCAGGCCACACTGCCCAGCTGTCATTGGCCGTCCTCCCCAGCGGGGCTGCCAACTCAAGGCTCTGCGCCCTCTACACTGCCTCCCGCCCATTACTGTCTGCCCCATTACCCTGTCTGTTTTCTTCACAGCACTTAATCAGGAGCTGAAATCACCGTATTGATAAACTTATTTGAGCATGTATTAGCCACTCAATGCTCTGGAATGTGAATTCCACGTGGGCTACAGATGTGAATTCCACGTGGGCCTCATCCATCTGTTTGTCCTGGATCCCCGTGCCTTGCCCAAAGCAACTTCTCCACAAGCATCTGGTGTGTGAACATTCCCCTTTTACTGGTGAGTTTACTCGATGGTGCAAAATGCAAAGCCTCAGGTACTCAGAGTGGCTCCTACATGCCAGGCTCTTTCCTAAGGAGCCTTACATGGAGATTATTCCCTTCATCCTTATCATCCCCATTTTACAGATGAGAAAACTGGGGCCTAGAACGGTCATGTGATGTATCCAGGTCCACAGCAGCGAAGAGGTGGAGCTGGGATTTTGGTTGCAGAGCCCGGGCATTTGAAACTGCCTCTCAGTCTGTACTATAATAAAGATGCTGCCTGGTTTGGGACACGTCCCTTACATGTGGAGGGCCCTGTGCCAGGCCCTTGGAGGAGATCTAGGGGGGAGGAACGCATCACAGAATTGCTACATGTCCCCAGGGTTCAGAGGAAGGAGGCGGAAGGCCAGAGTAGGCCTCAGGTAGGCGGGGTCATGAGAGGTGGGCCCTAGAGCTGGGTGGGGCTTCCATAGGCAGGCGGGTGTCCTAGCACACGGCTGGGATGTCCCTGGCCAGACCTGCTTCTCCAGCAGCCTGCTACTGGCGGGTCATCCGTAAGGGCACTAGCAGTGAGAGCATGGTGGGCGTGAGGGGCTCTTACTTTTCTTGTGGCTGTAGAACTTGTCCTCAGAACCATCCTTGGACTTCTTAATGATTAGTTTCCCAGTCTCAACATCGACTTTCAGCTGTACTTTCTGAGGAATCCCCAGAGACTCTGCCTTCACCTGCAAAGAGAAAGAGGAAGAGGAGGAAGAAGAGGGAGGAAGGAGGGGAAAAGGAGGGAGATGTCGGTCATCCCTTCTGTCCAGGCTTTCGTGGTGCCAACCGTGAGCCTCTAGTCTGTGAGGCTGGGCAGCCCTTGGGTCGCACCCCAGGACCTCATGCTCACGGTCCCACTGTCGGCTCCCCAAAATCACTACAATGTGGGCAGGAGCCCAGCTAGTGCACTGTGTGCACAGCAGCCATCTGCCAAGAGGTGTGATGGAGAAAATGATAACTGCTGGCAAATGGTTCATTTACTGCTTAATTTGACAACGCGCATTAATCTGATGTGTCAACTACTTCCAGACAGGATTTTGGTCATAGCTTTTTCAGTTCCTGGGCCTGCTACAACCCATAATTGAACAATGACTGATAATAATTAGGAAAAAGACAATTGCCATGCTCAGAAGATGGAACTATAGCCTAATACAGAATTATCATCAGGGCTAGAAAGGCCTTGGGGGAGGTTATAAGGGGTGTCTCGTCCTGTGTTTCCGAATGTGGGATCAAAGCTATGATGACTACACAAGAATCTCCGAGGATAATTAAGAAAAACAAATTTCTGGGCCAGAACCTGGAGCTTCTACTCAGTCACCCTAGGGGAAATCATGGGAGTTGTATTTTTTCCCCATCCTCCCTTCAGGCACTATATAGCCAGTTTGGGGGAGCCCATTTGATGTCACGCACGGCCCCTGTTTGGAGAAGAACAAAGGTTAAGGCATCTTGAGCCAAGTAGCTCTTTCCTGGGGAGCCTCCCTGTGAGGGAGGTTCCACAGATTCATCTGGCGCCCATTCTAATGTTTAAGCGTCGTCATGGGTGGTTCCATTGACCGCCATTCATGGCAGCTGGGCTCCTTGCCTTTGTTCAGGTGAGCCAAAAGCCCTCCTTCCACAGGGGGCAGAATGTCCCCCAGCCTCCAACTGGGAAGCACAAGGGTACAGCCACTTACCTCAAAAGTAACTGGAGGGATGAGGGAGCGCCGATGGGGAGACTCGGGACCTTCATGCAGCAAGGCTTTCACCTGTGGGCACAAATGCACAAGGTCCTTGAGCTGGGAGGCGAAGGGAAGATGGCATCCTTTGGGACAGAGGCAAAGGGAGCACAGAGTCTGCACCCCTGGGCATTCTCTGATGGAGAGGGGACCACAGAGAAGCCAAGAGAAGCTGCAGGACCCCCCAAGTACCTTATCTTCAATAGAGGACAGCAGACTTGTCAGTTGGCTGAGCTTGGTCACCATGTTGATGGGATTGGCCTCACCACACACCTGAGAAATGAGCAAATAAGGACGCATTCACTGAGCACAGGCCACCGAGAGGTGGTACGCTGGGCGCTTCCCACGTTTCATCTCATTTCATCCCCCAAAACCCTGTAAGCACTATGATTATCCCCCTTCGCAGATAAGGAAATCAGGGACATCACCAATCATCTCACAATTATGGCCAAAAAAGAAGTCTCCATTTCTTCTTCTTTCTAAATCCGCTTCTGCCCCAGCAACTCTCACCTCATCTACTCAGTTCCTGATACAAAACTCTAGGATTGGCTTCTGTATTAATTACCTTCCCTCCTCCTGTATCTACAGCATCGTTGCTCCTACTCTTCCTAAATATAGCCATCCCACAACTTAAAACCCCAGTCTAGTTGCTTCCCACTGCTGGGAGAAAATTGTCCAGACTCCTCACCCTGTCCTGTACGACTGTATGAACTAACCCTGCCCCCAGCCACTCTCACCCTCACTTCCGATCTGCCCATGGCCTTGAGCTGTACTTTCTGAGGAATCCCCAGAGATGTGGATTTCACCTGGGAAAGCCACCCTCTCGTCACTCAGGTCTCAGATCCACAAAGAGGTCTACTCTGACCATGTCGCTAAGGCAGCCACCAGGTCATCTGTATCACATCCCCCTGCTTTGTTTTCTGTCAATCACCGTGATCACTGATTTGTTCATTGTGTGCTTCCCTGCTGGAATGTAAGCTCCGTGAGAATTGGGACCATGAGGGCCGTGTTCAGTGCTGCGACCTTGGTGCTTGGAACAGTGCCTCGCCAGTGAAGATGCTCAGTAAAGTTGTCCCATGCATGCATGAGACCCAGAGAGCCAGAGTTACCTATCGGAAGTCACACAGCTAGCAAATGGCATAGCAGAGTTTGAATCCTGTTGGCCCGGCACTGAGTCCATAATCTCAAGCATTTATGCACAGAACGAACATTTACAAAGCATCTACTATTCCGTACCAGACACGCTGCCGGGTGCTGGAGGTATAGCGTTAATAAGATACCATCCCTGCCCTCCAGAAGCAGGATGAGAAAACCAGACATACATATGACTAACTTGAACACCAAGCAGCATAGAATGAGGGTTATCACCACCAGGTGATGACCCTCGACTCAACCCCTTGCTTAAAACGTCAGCCAACCTACGCTTGCTTTTGACCCAGCCACTTTAGTATAGTGCATCTGCCATCACCAACCACCATCACGTCTGCCACTGCCATCACTTCTGTCATCAGCAGCATCGTCACCATTCCCACCCCCACCACGACCACTATCACCTCCATCAGCACCATCACTATCACCTCCAACCACCACCCATCACTCCCCACCACAACTGTCACCATCGTCATCACAGCAGTTCAGATCTGTCAACACTTTCTCTGACTACATTTTGGCAAGTACTTGCCCTTGCTCCTTAATAAAGCTTGTAGTCTATGGCTACTATGATCAGGGGAAAGGCTTAAAGGAGTGGAGATTCCAGCAAGAGCAGAAAAGCTGGTAGTACATGGGACAGTTCAGGATCCCCTTGTCTGAGGGTTGTTTTTCTCAAAGAAGACTGAAAAAATAACAGATTTCAAGTTCCTTTGTTCTCCCTCTTGGACACTTGGAATTACCTGCTTGCCACCTTGGACAGTCACCTGGCAATTGCAGGCTGCTGTCTCCTCCCCCCCACTCTCTCTGAATCTGTGTCTTTTGGGGCAGGTGTGGCAAAAACTTACAAAGTATCAATTAAGTTACTGACAAACAGGAGTGAGTTCTTGGAACAGAAGGTATGAGAACAATGCTGGAGCCTTGTCTGTTTGCCTCTTATTCAGCAGAACGCATATGACGCTCTGATGAATTCTTACACTGTGCCGAGCATATTCTGAATGCATTCACTCATCTACTCCACATATGTATTGATTCTTCTAGTCCTTGTTCTGCAGATGGGGCAACTGAGTCAGTGGTGAGTCAACTTGTCAAAGATCACACAGCTAGTGCACCCCTGAGATCTGAATGGAGATCTAGCCCAGTGGTTCTCAGCTGGTGGCAATTTGACAATGTCTGCAGACATTTGGGATTGTCACAACTGGGGTATACTAATGGCATCCAGTGGGTAGAGGCCAGCATGCGTGAACAACCTACGGTGCACAGGACAGTGCCCCGCGACAAAGAACGATCCAGCCTCAAATGTCATGAGAATGCAGTTTGAGGCATAGTTCACAGCCCAGCCTAGAGGTGTGTGCATTGGTCTTGAGTGTCACCTACGGGTTTACATAAACTGGCCCTGTTTTTCACTTGGCTTTTCAAAGTTGAACTTTTCAAAGGAGGATGTGGGCTCCAAGGTTAAGAACCTCTCTTTTCTCACCACACAGGGCAGATCCAAGGCTCTCCCCAACCCTCAGGCCAGCAGTCATGTTGATAATGTTACCTCCCAGCAGTTCTCAAATAAATTCCACGGAGGGGCCGGGGGTACCCATCTTGTGTTGCCCACCTAAGGGCAAGGGCCTAATGATGGTTAGAATTGCAATGTCATTTACTCCTTCACAGAACCCTGCAGCAATGGACAGTACTATCCCCAATTCACAGATGAGGAAACTAAGGAGCAGTGAGGTGAGTCAGATTGAACTAGATGTTTCTGATCCAGGGGCCACAGTCCTTTACCTCAGGCAGCATCAGGACTCCCTCCTTCATTTGTGAGCTGAAGGCATCAAGAATGCCATTTTCTGCTTTTCTTTGAGCCTCAGGGTCTTATAGGGAAGGTAAGAGCAAAAACCCTTTCTCTATCTCCACGTCCACAGCCACCCTCCATTCCTTGGCTGCTCTGTCCTGCCACCAATTGCAAACACTGGCTGGCGGGGCAGCCGGCCCAGTGACTGCTGTCAGCTTAGCCTTCTGGGGCTTCTCCCTCTTCAAATCTACTTCAGAAACTCAGGTGTGTGGTCTCCTAGTCAAACCATTTAAATCTGTAGTATCCGGCAGGGCCCTTGCTTTGTCTAGATTTGTTCTTTCTTTCCTGGACATTAACCCCTCATTCACTTGGAGGAAAGCAAAATTAGCTCACATTTTCTGATGAGTTTTTAAGTTGTACACATAAAATATACATACATTTTCTCACTAAAAAACTCAATTAAACAATATAGTCAAACCCAAAGTTCCTCTTGGACCAGCCCCCTTCTCCCCACTTCCATGGCCCCCCAATCCCGACATGGTAACCAGAGTTGACCTTTGGGTATAAATCCTTCTGCTCCGATTTCTATGTCATAGTTTATATACCATTGTTTTTGTTTATTTTCACCCAACAGTATGTCTTGGAGGTCTTCCCACATCAGTGCATCCACCTTAGAAAATTCTGTCCCATAGTCTACAACTCTGTGTCTGTTTGGTTTCCAATGTTCTTGCTTTCAGAGACAAAGCCACAATAAACACCTGTGTCAACATCTTGTCTGTAAGACAACTGCCTACATATAGAACTGCTTGAAGGATAGTGCATTTAACATGTTCATGGGGGGCCCAGGGCAGGTCGCCCCCCCCATATCCCACAATGGCCTCTTGATCATTTCCAACCAAGGTCACCTGAGAGGCAGCAGGAGCGGGAGGAGCCCTGACTCTCCCCTGTGCCCCTAAAAGCAGGAGAAGACTCTCCACGTGATCGGAGCCCTCCCTGCTCCTGAGGCTGAGACACCTTTTCACAAAACTTAAACAATCCAGTGGGAGAAAGCCTGTGCAACAAGCCGTGCCCCGGCTGTAGCAACTTACTGCCCAAGCCCAAGCTGTGGCAACTTACTGCCTTGCCCAAGCCCACATCTGCTTAGATTCCTTCTAATGAGTAGCGACTTTGTCTTGTCAATTTCCCACAAACTATTCTCTGCCTAAAAAGTATAAAGAGGTGCCTACTTCAGTCAGTTCTTTAAGCCTCGTTTTATGATCAGAGTATCATGTTGTGATTCTCCAGTGCGCACGTATGAAACTGCTTTTTCTCCTGTTAATCCAGTCTGCGTAATTTTTATTATTTGATTACTAGTCCAGCCCTAAGAACTAAAGGCTAGAAGGGGGGGGGGATTCCCCCCCCTCCAACAATGCAAATGGCCAAATTGCTTTCGGAAAACCCATTTCCACTCCCAGCCATGAGGAGAGGCGAGACCCCCCTACTCCCGCGAGCCCCCTACTCCCGTGAGTCCCTGGTCCCCACAGCCAAGCCCTGACCTCACCAGCCAACGTTTTGCCTTTCTGATTTTCAATGTCATTTTCTGGTTACTAACAAGATGAGGTTGAACATCTTTTCATGTGTACATTGGCCATTCCCAGTTCTCCAGGAAAACAACCTTCTGTGTATCCTTTCCCCACTTTAAAATTTGCGTTGTTTTTACTGAATTACTTGCAGAAGATTTTTTAAAAAAAAACATGAATCCTTTGTCCCTTATGTTGGTTCCATGTACTTTGAGATACAGCCTTTGCTTGTTTTTAACTCTGCTGATGATAACGCCTCTTGTTACACAGATCTCTGGCTCAGGAGACAACTTGGCCTTGACCCCCAACTAGGCTGTAAGCAGGTGTCTGTGAGCAGGTGAGCAGGAGGGGCACTGGCACCTAACTTCCTGGGGCAAGAGGCAGGATCAAGAATTTAGCACTTTGTGTGTTTCTTTCAGTTTCGGAGGAGAAAGGATAGGAAAGGCCCTGCCTCGCCTGGTTATTCAGCACTAGTAAGCAGTTTTGCTGATGAAATAACCTGAAATCTTTATTCCTCAAATCAAAATTAGGCAGTGGGATGGGGGCGGGGCTCCTTTCGGAGTCCTCGGAACACGCGATAGTTCCTCTTCCCCACCTCCACCCCCAGTTTATCAAATTCATCTCCCAAACCCCAAAATCTTTACCTGAGGCCGTGGACGGAGGCCTGGGGAGAGTTGCTGGTCAAACAACCTCTGCAGAGACTCCAGGGAGGGGAGAGTCCGGACGACTTCCCTGTGGGCAGGGGACACCGTAAAGGTTAAGAATTAGTGAGGACCTGGCTGAGGCATCCCTGGCCCCGTCTGGAGCCCCGTCTGGCAAGGGCGAGAATCCTCCCCAGAAGCACAAGCTCCCAGGACTGTCAGTGCTGGTCCCCCGTGCCCCCCCCCCAGACCCCCACTCCTTCCGGTCACACACCCCGGACCAAACTGCAGTGTGGTGTGTGGACCCGATTTACCTGTTTAGCCATACATGGCCCATAGAAAATTTGGATCTAGAATCACAAAACTACTTTGAAATCACTTAGCAATCCACCATTCCAAAGTTTACTCTTGATAAGATTCACAGACACACACCAAGTGTTAAAAATGCAAATTTCTGGGCCCCAACCTGATTGGGTCTGGAATCTGCATTTTAAATGTGGGCCCCAGGGGCTTCCGGTGCCGGCTGTCAGTGCTTTCAGGTTCCAGTCCCTTCCCAGCAGCTGAGAGGGACGCCCACAGAGATTTCCCACGGTCTCATCCATTGAGGATGCCAATACCAGGCTTTATCGATTCTTTGTTCCCTTCTCAGCTTTATTGTTTTAAGCACGGTGGCAGACAATTTTGAGTTCTATTTTTCACTTATTTCACCAAAGACTGTTCATGTTTTTACATAGCTAACTTTCTAATGGTATCAAAATAGTCTGTGGGGGAAATGTGCCCAAATCAATTGCTAGATATTTGGGTTATTTTGAGACCTTGGGGACCATAAATAAAGGCTGCTCTGAACAGCTTTGTTCATATGGCTTTTCTTTTCTTATTTTCAATTGCAATTTTAGGATAAGCAGAGATTAAAGCTCTTGATCAATATTGCCAAGCCTTTGAGAGATGGTACCAGTTACAGCGCCATAGACACTGTGCATGAAAAATGGGACACATTCTAAACCTGACAAATTCAGGGGAGGCCCACACATGGCAGGCCCTACAAACTCAGAGACCAAATCAACCACATAGGATGGTCTGAACAAGAAAATCCCTAACTAAAGGCTGGTCATGGCCAGGAGCCACATCCTTGGCCTGTAGCTTCCTTGACAAAGGTCAATCTTTAACTTAAGTGAGCCTGCCTATTGTCTTTTTGCATCTAAGATAACAGGCCCTTGGAATAGCAGAGTAATCCCTTTTTCCGGGCCCCTCACCGCACAACCCAACGCGTCTTTTTGTCATGTTCCCCAAATACCACCTCTAGGTGCTGTAAAATGTTAACTATCCTGTGCCCACCAATGCAAAAAAAGTATGTTATCTCTCCATTTTACTTTCTATCCAATCCCAGAGATATCCTCACCCCCCCACCCTCGCTTTGCTTTCTCCCTCCCCCTTAATCTACCACCAATGGATTTCATGTCTCCTCCTTTGACTCTAACGTATAAAATAAACTGCAGAACTGCCATTCTCCAGAGTATTTTCTTAATCCATTGAGATTTTCCTTCCTGGCAAATTGTTGTCAGTTTGGTTCAAATAAACTCATGGTTTAATCTCTACAGGTTTGGATGTTCTTACGTTCACAGCACTGTTCAAGCCTGTTCATCAGATGTACTGTCTGAATTCTATTATTTTCTTTCCTCTCTCTCTTTTAGTGGTTATAACATTTCAATATTGATGAACTGAATTGCCTATCTTTAATTTCTAATGTCATTAATATTTTTCTACAAGGTTGGTTTCTACTACTTTCTATTTGTATAAACTGTTCATGTTCTTTATTAGTTTTCTATTGGGAATTGTTTTAGTATTTTTATACTTTGGTATAAACTCTATATATTGCTTTGCTTTTTTTTTTTTTTTTAAATCTAGTATTTTTTTCCATTCTGTTGTTTTCATCCTAGGTGGGCTGGATTCCATTATAAAATGATTTGTAATTCTTTATTTTTCATCTTTTCCTCGGTAATTTTTTGCTTACCTTAGTTAAAAATTTATCATTAGTATTTACTAGTGAGCAATTATTTGCTCATTTTAAATTGGTTTCTCACTCACTACTTTAAAAGTTATATGTGGGTTTTTGTTGTTGTTGTTCAAGAACCTACTGTACTTTGTACCCTACACCTAACCCAGATGGGCAAACATTCTGTCAGTTCCTTAACTCTTCTGTGGTTTAGGAGATGATTTTAAAATGTCTACAAGTAGCTATATTTTCATAAAAATGTTTAAGAAAAAGTATACCTGGAACTAACACAATACTGTGTGTTAGCTATATTTTAATAAAAATCTTTTAAAAATAAATAAAAATGTCTAGATGGTTGGGTAGTTGTGGCTAGTTCTGTTATTTATTTCTATTTCCAGCATGTTGTGCTCTGGGAGTACAGAATGAATGCTTTCATTTTGGGTGTACTTATATCCAGCTGCTCAGTTAGCTGCTGGGTTCTTATTTTTAGGATCACCAGCATGCTAAAATTTTTGGAAAAAATTCTTGGATCCTCTTAGAAGTAGAAGCATGTAATTAACACATTTTCACAATTTTTCTTTTTTTTTAATCTGCAAAGACACCCAGTGCCCTTGAATGACATCTAGGTTGAGTTAATCCCGGGTCAGTAGTCTTCTCCTTGGAGATACTGGCTCAGAATTTTTATTGTATCATCAAGGAGTAGGAATAATATTAAATATGGCAATTTATTAAAGTAAGTGTTTACTTCATGCATTCATTTTCTCTTGTGGTTTAGAAAACATTTAAGAAGAGTTTTAGGTGTTTATTTGGTTGTTCTGTTAATTGGATCTTTATGTCTCTCAATTCCTGAATTTAGCTCTTTTAAAAGCCTGGGGAAAAATTTTTCTTTTATACATTTAGTCATCAATTATGCATCATTTTTTCCGGCTTCCTCCAGAGCCTATTCCACCCACTATAAGTTGAGCTCTATGCCCTCATTGCAAAGACTATCAACTTTTTATCACACCTTCTTTACATGTGCTTATTCAGTCCTCCCTGATACTCGGCTCTGTTTTGTGATTTGATTTTCAAATTTGATTTGAAAATTATGGGTTTATTTTTATGGCCTCCAATGAAGCAGTTAAAATGATGATGACGTATTTTTGTTCTGGGTTTGTTTATTTGTTTATTAACATCTTTACCCTGCCCTCACTTAGTATTTCCACACTTTGACATCCTATTTTAAAATTCCACTTGCATGTCTTCTCGTTTCTCCATTTTAAGGGTTACCAAATATTTCCAGACGCTGCTGAGTTTATTTTTTATGTTTTCTCTGGAAAAGTTTCTGTCTGGTTCTAGATAACCTAACTCCGGGTTAAATCTTCCTTTAGCCTACATTCTGCTAAAGGCCTTTGTTTCAGATGCACGTGGTGACGTGGTAACATTTCTGCAGAGGAAGCTTCGGACCGTTTCTCACTGCTGAGTCTCTGTGATCATCCTATTTAGGGAGTTGCTGTCATGCCAAGTGGTCTGAGTGAACAGACCTGGTCGTCTTTGGTGCCATCCTCAGTCCCCGGCTCCTCTTCCTGTGCCCTACCTCGAAAGGTCCACCCTGAGTCCCCTTTTCCCTGCAGTACCCCACTGTCTCCCAGCTTTAAGTGCCAACTGTATTCCGATGAGTCCCAAATGTATACCTCTAACCCTGAGGTCTCCTGGGCTCTAACTTCTAGAATAACGTCTCGGTTGGCGTCTCAGCTGGCGGCATGTCTAATAGCACCTCAAGCCAATGGTAGCTGAGAGAAAGATACCCCCCAACTCAATCCCCCTTGACTTTCACCTTTTCTGTAACTGGCATCACCATTCACTCAGCCGCTCACTCCAAAAACCTAGGGGTCACCCTCGATTTGTCTACTCCTCACCCCACATCTAACCAGGCAGCAGGTCTGCCAGCTCTACCATTGACACATGTCCCAGGTCACACCAGCTCTCAGCACCCATGCACCCCCAAGGCCTGGGATCATGTAACTAACATCCATCTGCCATTCTCAGGTGCCAGACACTGTCTAAGCCTCGGGACTCGACAGGAAGCAAAACAGACAGATGCCTGCCTCCGCTCACTTCCCTTCTCGTGGGCGGCCATCATGTCGCAGCCACAGCAGGTCCACAGTGCCCTGCTTTGGGTCTGCCACCTGAGAGCCACTCTTCACAGCCCCAGCTCGAACCACACCCCAGTCCTGTAAAATTCTTGCAGGGCCTTGTGAGGCAGACATGCTGTGGCTCCTGCCCAGCTTTGCTCAATATAGCACAGGACGCCCAGTTAAAATGAATTTCAGATATACATTGGAAAATCTAGTATATCTCAATATTGCATGGTATATACTTACACTAAGAAAGTATGTGTGGTGTATCTAAAATTCTGACTGAACTGGGCATTCAGTGTTTTATTTGCTGGATCTGGCCGTCTACGCCTGCCTTTCCCCGACCTCCACTCCTAATGCTTTCCTTCCCTCGTCACGCTCCAGCCACACAGACTTTCTTTCTGTTCCTTGCAGGCCAGCCTCATTTCTACCTCAGGACCTTTGTACTTGACGCCCCTCTGCCACATTACTGGATGGCTAGCTCTCTCTTGTCACCAGGTCTCAGCTCTGTCACTGCCTCAGAGAGGCCTCCTTGACGCCCAAAGGACACTGACACGCCCCCCCACAAACACATACTCAATGTCTTTCCATCACTTTTTCCTATTTTATTTTGCCATGACACTTACTAAAATTATCTTGTGTATTTACAGACTTAATCTCCTATTGTGCTCCTTACTAAGATGTCAGCTGCAACAAGCTCTAAAAAAGCAGGAACCTTGTGCGTTGTGTTTCTTACTATACCCTAGTACCCAGAACAGAGCTCAAAGGAGGCCCTCCAAACATACTTGTTGAATGAATGAATGAATGAATGAATGAATGAATGACCTGTTCCAACCAAAGCAGTTTGAAAACTATGAGTTTGTAGTTAGTTTCCTGGAACAGCATCAGCAGGGGGGCTGGGGGGGGCTGGGGGGTGGAGAGCATGGAAAACATAATTTATTCCTAAGATTTTCTAAAATTCCACCCTTCACTTAACCGAGTCTCCAAGCCTGCTATCACTTTGCCTATCATGGCGAAGACAAACAGTCGTGCACGGGGGAACCTCACAGAATCTTTAATTCTAACAGGAAGGTAGCTATTCAGTAAAAAAAGATGTGGAACAGCTAGAAGTCAAAGGAAGCTTTTTCCACTAGTACAATGTACCAGAGAGGACGTTGGGGAAGCTGTTGTCCCCATAAGGTGGGGTGACTCAGATCCTAGGAAAGTCCAGGTAGCGATGAGGTGTTGGGGAATGCTGCCAATGTGTGGGGTGACAAGGGGAAGCTCAGTGGAGAGACTTAACGGTAAATTTCCTCCTGGGCAAGGAAGTGGCATGTCACAGGCTCTCCACTGGAGCAGAAATAAAAGCTTGTTGCCAGTCATCCTGAAGTTACGTTTCTTAAAGAGAAAGTGCCACGTATGTGTTTTCCCTGGTGATAAATGGATTGTAACAACAGTGTCACATGGAAAAGTAGCTCTCCCTGGGAATTTATAAATGATGGCCTTAGGTCCGGTTGGCCAAAACCGCATTGGTAGAAAGCCAATTCAGTGAAATTAAACCTGACTGGCCAATTTGGTGAGTGCTCGATTTGTCAACGAAATTATTTGTTAAATTTACCAACCAAATTGATTGTACTTTAAGGAGTCTTTGAGAGGAAAAGTTCAATTTGATTACTGATGATGAAAGACTCTTTTTTTGCATATCAACTAAGCTAAGATGGGTATGCACCAGAGAATCTGATAGGAAAATTTTGAAATTGGGGTATCTGTAATAAAACGCAGAATAGTATAGGCCAAAAAACCCACCTCGCTCACATGAAATGCTATTTTTCCTACCAAATGTTGACCTTTCATTTATGATGGCATTGTTGTGGCTCCTCGTGATTTCTTTCAGATGTTTTTGAATTTTATTTTCTATTTTTCAAGCTTTTAAAAAGGCATTTACACTGTTTTTCTACTAAATTTTCAGATGGCATATCTGCCTGAATCTTTCTTTTTTAAGCACATGTTTAATGTAGACGATGTCCACTTTTAACAGTTAAAATGTAATTAAACTTGGAATTAAGTTTTGCGTTAATAAAATTAAAATGTGAAATTAAAACATCTAAATGAAATTGGAATTTTTTCCAATTGGTCATTCAATGAATTCAATATCAGAAAACTGAAGTTTTGGTGAATTTGCTCAATTAAAAACTTGCCATCACCGGATATCTTGGGCCATCACCATCATACAGAAAAGAGGCTGACTAGTTTATTTCCTCTTTGTGCCCTACTTGCTTGTTGAATTTGCCGGCTGCAGCCAGAAGGAAGACTAGCCCCAAAAGTCTTAAATGCTGGTTCCTGAGCAAGTGTGAAAGGGCTGGCAGTGTCCGCCTGCTCACCTCTTCCCATACCAACTGGCTTCAAATTAACTTCTTGGGAAGGGAAAGGAAGGGAAGGGAGGGAGGGAGGGAGGGGAGGGAGGGAGGGAGGAGGAGGGGAAAGCGCTACAGTTCAAATACCATGAAAACAAAACCTCGAAAGAGCCACAGAGATTTCTAAGTTCCTGCCAACTGTGTGATTATTCTGAGTATACCAGCGGTGTTGAAATAGCCAGGTGGGGTACAGGGGCCACTCTGACAGCCGATTCTCTTGCTCAGCCAACACATCCCTCCCACCCCCACCCCTACAGGCACCATTACCCATAGAGTTCCTTGCATAGGACCAAGGTCAGTTTCTTCAGATGAGGGAGATTGCAGGAGCCCGTCTTCACAAAATCAGAGTCCAGGGTGAGCTGAGTGCTTAAATAATCCTGGATGGCTTTAAGATGCTCTTCTGGAAGCCTGGGGGAAAAAAAGAAATAAAAACGTGTTTATCCTGTTTCTTTGGCCACAAACACCAATAGTAACAAGAAGAAATCCACGTTCTCAGAGTCTCTGGCTGAGGCAACGTCCTTCGAGGGAACTTCCACACACCTGTGTGGTTCTCTAGTTCTCACCAGAGGATAGAGAAGCAGGTGGGAGCAAGACTGAAGGGTCCAGCAAGGCAGATTGCGCATCACCCACCAGGAAGGCTTATTTCCAAAGCCAGGGTTTGGAAGGAAACGATACTGGTTGGCGATTGGGAAATGTTTATCCTTTAAAATGGAGACGAAACAGCTTGGAAAATCTAGTGCGGACTTGTTTCCCTCCTTCATCTATTCCTGAAGACAGGAGCTGAGGGCTGAGAGAGGCTCTAGTCAAGGAATGGTAAATGGTTCTAGCTCACATGCCAACTGCACAGTCACCGCCAAGGGTGACCTGGATCTCTGGGTCAAGGAGGTTCCAGGTCATTCTAGGCTCCATGAGGAAGTCTCTGTGATGAGAGATGGGGGTGGGGAGATGGTGGTGGCCGCCCAGGTGCACCGCCCTCAGCCTCCTGGGTCTGGTCCAGCCCCTTCAATTTATGAACAATGCCATGGGACTGCAGGCAGGGCTTGTCCACTGAACATGGTGACCCAGCGGAGGAGAGCCCAGGCCGCATGGCACCACGGCCCTCACCTGGGACTGAGCCTACCTCTACATTCTATCTCCTATGTAGCACCCTTCCTTTTTTTTTTTCGGGATAACTTTTGAATCTTGATTCCTATAATAATGAAAATTAATCACAGCAAGTATTTCCTGAGCATAACATCCCATCCTAGTCACTCTGCTAAGCACTTTATGCTCATTTTCCCCTTAAACCCTAAAATCAATGTTACAAGACAGAGATTATTATTATTCCTATTTCACACACAAATGAGGAAACTAGGCTTAAGGACGTTGATTTGTCTGTGTGAAAAATTATTACGAGCCTTAAAAAAATCTTTGTTCAGCCTTGATAGATTATCAAGTGGAAACTAGAGGTCACAGGTTTTTTTCTGTAGGATCCTTGAATAACGAAAAGCTACTGCTCTTAAGATTAGGAAGGGGTGAATTCGCCATCCTGATTTACTGAGGTCAAGGTCAGCGATTCCTTACGTTAAGAGTTGTCCTAACACTTAGGTTTAATCTATGCTTATTCTGAGTCTTCACATCACAAAAATCCAATTTCTGCCTAAATTCATTTTACTAAAAAGGGCAAATTCTCTCCTATAGTAGCATTAAGACATGTATTTTTAATAGTTCTAATGATTATTGACTTGTAACTTTGAGGCCGTGACTTCTTGTTATAGGAAGCTGTATTTGTTAAAATGTTTGTTGTAGAAAAGTGTTGACATAAGATGTAAACTGTTTATCAGAGAAGGTTAATTTTACTCAGCTATCTTGTTTTAACTATGACCTAACTGATAGATCTAATTAACTTGCACAAAAGACTGTGCAGCTTGTCTTATAATAAAGAATAATTTAAAGGCAGTCTTCTATGTAGAAAACTATTTTATAAGCAAAGTGTCACCATGGGCCATCCACCATGCTCCATTTACTCATCCCCAAATCTAAGTTCCATTGCTATGTTAGCTAAAAAGCAAAAACCAGAGAGAGCCTGCCTCGCCTGCTTACAAGCCCTCTTAAGATGCTGCACAGAGGCTTGGCTGTATATGTTGTCCTGAGCTCCTGGGCCCTGTGGCCCAAGAGAATACCTGTCCCTACAGAGGAGGTCCTGGAGTGGGAGAGTCGGGAGGAATGGGCAGATGGTGGCACCATTGGGCTTCCTTGCCTGTTTCCCCAAGGAGTGCACTGCATTTAATCTGGAGAGAAATGCAAACTCAAGAACACTCAACAATGGGCGTTGCACGGAATATTTTAATAAGCATTTGTTATTTAGACACATATATCAGGGTCACTAGGATAATGTGCATATCAACATATTCAAAGCATTGGATATTTAGCCCGTGGATACACAGCACAAGTAACTCAGAGTGTGAGGAGAACATAGCCCAGTGGGCCTGGAGCTGAATCAGAGAATGTGTCAAGGTAGAAATGTAAAACACCGGGTATCCTAGCAACGGGGTGGCTTGTGTATACCTTCGGGTGGTTCCTTTACCTGCAGATGGCAGGTAAGGAGCTCTGGCTGCCTCAAATTGATCTTTCTAATTGGAGATGATTCAGCAGCCTTGCCACAAGGAAGTTTTTGGGGGTCCTTTTTCTCACATAGAAACAAAAATGTTTTTAAATTATTAATGCGTGGAAGAAGTTCCTCACTTATTCATTCATTCGGCACATACATAGTAGTGTGTCCCTGCTCTACGCTAGGTGACATGCTGGGCACTGGTGACAAAGCTCCCCTCATGGGGCATCCTTCCTACTGAAGCCAGCCCCCTGAACTATCTTCAAAGTCGGGGCCTCCGATTTGCAAGGGCCGGGACTGCTAAGAGACAAACGGGACCAGATGGCAAAGAAACTACAGAATTTTGTCAGTGTGGTCCAGCAGGAGCCTGTATGGGACCACGTAAGGGACCAGATCCTGAGAACCCTGGATCAGAGCGAGTGCAACTTCAAGTGTTAGAACGATAGCATCGCACACCTCACACCACAAAGAAAGGAGCACCACGCTGTGTAGACCTCATAGTCCACACCACACATGCAACTATCGCTCTGACCCATTTACTGGTGATGAGGAAGGGGGCCCCCTTTGAATGGGGCCCCGAGCAGGAAAGGACTGTGTGGCTGGTCCAGGCTGCAGTGCAGGGAGCCCCTCTGCTTGGGTCTCCTGACCCCGTAGACGCCATGGTAATGGAGGTATGTGTGATGGGAAAAGATGCTGTCTGAGTTTACGGCAGGCCCCGGTAAGGGAATCTCAGCACAGGCCCCTGAAGTCTGGAGCACAGAACTGTACCCCACTCCATCCCCAGCTCCTGCCATGCTGTGGGGCCTGGCGGAGATGGAGCCTCTGAGCAGGACCATGCCGTGAAGCTGTGCAGTGAGCTGGGCACAGACACACCGTCAGGAGGGCAGTGGGTTTCACAGCAACAAGTTCTAGGGTAGAAGGGATACCTCCAGGAGTGAGCCCAAAGGGAGCTGCCTGGGTGTTGTGGCACCGAGGCTGGCCTCTAAGGGGACCCGCCAGGTAGGGACTCACCCGCTGGTGTCCATGCTCTGTAGTCGCTGAAACAACGTCTCCGAGAGGCTCGGCCGGCTGACCTCGGCGACTCTCACATTCTCGCTCACGAGAGGGACTTCCTTGGCCTCACATGGCCCAGCAGATAAAGGGATGTTTCTCGGTGGCAGTTCAGGTGGAGATGGGACACCTTCTACCCAAGAGAAAAGCAGGAATGCCATTTGGGCTAAGTGCTAGCTTTTCTCCACATCGCCCACCTATAGAGAGAAACTGTGTCCTCTGTGCAGTGACCCTGCCAGACATGCGAGGTCCCGGCCACTGTACCCAGTTACAGACCCATCTGTGCCACACTGTCCCTCAGTCCCCACTCCCTCACTGACTCCCTGACTAGACGGCGAGCCACTGAGGCAGGGACCTGGTCTTAGTGGTCTTTGGCCCCGGGGACTAGCAGTTTGTCCCACTGAGGCGCTCAGCAAACACCTGACATCTGGGGTCAGATGGCCATCCCAGGCAGAGCTGCTGGCCTTGGGCAGGTGGAGCCAGCAGTACTAGGCAGCTCAGCGGGATGGCCAGCTTGCGGGCTGAACCAGGGGCCCTGGACCAGGCAGAGGCCGGGTCCCCAGAGCAGGAGTGGGGCGGGTAGCGGGCAGCCCCAGACACACTGCTCCTCTCTCCCACCTCATCCCCCTTTCTCTGCTTCCTCTCCAGCCTCTGCCTTCCTTCTCTCTCCCCCCAGCCCTTCAGAGACAAATCAAAGAGAGGGATGTCCCTTCACCCAGAGAACTGAAATATGACAAATGACTTGAACTCGGGCTGAGAGGTGAAACTCCTTGCCATTCACCTTTAGGAGGACTTCCATCCTGCAAGTACCACAAATGAGTGAGGGTCCTGAGGCCCTGAATCCAGAACCTCCTGCCGGAGCCTCTTCCTGTACCAAATGGCTGCCCCATGGCCCCAGCCACAGAGCTAACTACGTGGGGGCGTCCTCTTTAAAGGATGAGCCCTTCACTTCCTCTCCTGGCCGGGCCACTTTGGCTCCTTAGATGGTTGCGAGCCTGTTTTGAACCTTGTAGGGACTGCAGTGCCTTGAGAAGACCCGAGCTTCATTTGGTGCGGTGGAGCCAGCAGTCACAAGACTGGGTTTCTCTTTCCAGCCCTTACAGAAGGTGCCGGGGTCTTTCTCCAGGTGGCCACCCTGAGAGGCAGAAGAGCTGGGCTGGGATGCGAGGGAAGTGAGGACACGTGTGTGGAGGGCGCTTCTGCAGGATGAGGCCAAGGCCAACGGGGGACACCTGGGGGACAAGTGGCCATGGCGTGGCGCTGGGAGTGGCCCTGCACTCACACGTGGACACGGCAGCTCTGGTTATTTCACAGCGGAGGGCACCTCTTACTGGGTTGAGGGAGGCAAGAAGAGGCGTGGCCCGCCTGGGTCCCTCTCAGACTCCATGACACTGCGGTCCTTTTGAAGCCCTCTGCCCACCCCAACCTTCTCCACAGGGCTGGGGAGGCTGCTCTTCAGAGCTCATGCTCTGGGGCAGCGGGTGAGCTTTGCAAACACTCAAAGCGGGTTTCCAGGAAGGTGGGCGGTGCCCACAAGCCAGCCCACCGGAGTGGGATGATAAGGGTACCGTGCCAGGGACAGCCTGGGAGCCAGCCCAGGGACCTCAGCGTCTCTGGTCTACTCTGCCCTCCCTTGGGGGTGACCTGGGGGACCTGGCTGTTTCCAGGCCCTGGAATTTAGGAGCCCTGACCAGTTGAGAGGCTCAATTACAAATCTCAGGTTTTCTTTTAGGAAGATTTTAAGGGGAAAAGAAGTCCCCCCTCATCCCCCGCCACATCCCGCCCCCATGAGCTCCCCCGCTGAGCTGCCCGTCTCTGCTGGACTTGTTCTGTTGGTCTGTGTCCCTCCACCACTTAAAGGGCAGGCCTGACTCTCACATAATTTTCAGGGTCTCTACTTTTTCCTTTTAATGATGATACAAAGAAACACCTAGCTTATCCTTCCAGTTAGGTGCAAAGATTCCCTACTCCTTTATCCTCGTCACAGTGAAATGCAGCTAATTATTTGGTTGATGACAGTGGTCGCTGCATTTATTGAGCGCTTACTGTGTACTAAGCTCTGGGCTCTACATTTATTGACTCATTTGATGAACCTGAGAGTAGATATTATTTTTACTGTCTCTTTAAGAGAAGTCAGTGTGTGGTTCAGAGAGTGAAGTAATTTACCCAAAGTCACACAACTGAGAAGCTGAGGAGCAAGAAGTCCAACCCAGGTCTGACTCAAGTCTCTGTTCCTAACTTGTCCTTAGCCATGATGTCACACTCTCTCCCTCTGATAATTGGACCCACCTAATCTATAAGCACTTGTGGTGAGACCAGCACCCCAGGACCTCTTCACCATGGCGCTTAGAGGGCAGGGTCCCAGAGGTTCCTCTCATGCCGGGCAGCTGCCAGCCTCCTGCCTTCCCCTGTCCCTCCTACCTGTCTCCTCTTCTGGCTCGTCGCCTGCGTCCTCCTCCTCCAGTGGCACAGGATATTGTAGGTGGGTCACCAGACCCATGTTCTCCTTCTTGTAAAACTCGATGAGCTGGTCCAACTTGGTGAAGAACCTCATGGGGACGCCTTCGGATGCCTGAGGACAGAACCCCCAAACAGAAGCATGGTTGATCTGGCTGGGACATCACCCAGACACCAAGGCCACCTGCAGCGCGGGTGACAGAGTGACCGAGATCCAGAAAAAGCCCTGGGTTCCTACACCGGTCTGCCGGCCACGCCCACACCCTCACATCCTGTAACTGGCAGCCCCAAGAGCCAGTCTGCAAAAGGCACAAATAGGACAGTTTTAAAGATTTCTTTCCTTTCAGTTAAAAAAACAAAAAAGAACACAAAAAAGCTTTTATTTTTTAAAGTATTTTGTTATACAAGTGATATATTTTTGTTATGGAAAAACTAGAAAATACAGAACTAAAAAAGAAAAATCACCTGTAGCCCCACAACCTCGAGAAATCTATTTTCAATAGTTTAGAATATGTTTTGAGAGAGAGAGAGAGAGAGAGAGAGAGAGAGAGTTTGGTGGGGGGAGTTGTTCCCCTTTCCCCCCCACCCCCAAATCATTTATTTTTAAACAGAGGAAAAACCTATTCTAGCAATTGTTTTGCTTTTATTTTTATATTTTTTCATTTGCTGTACTTCTGTTTTTCCAAAGCCCAGAAAATGAGTCAGCACAAAAATCTTCCCTGATTTGTATCTCTGTTGCTGATAACAGAGGAGCCTTTGGGTAATTCTACTGGACTATTCAAATGCCCTGGGGCCAGGTCTCCTTTTTCTCTATGGCTCCAGAAAGAAATTTGAGGAGGTCCCTTGACACCAGGCTCTCTTGCTGAGGCCCTGCTTAGCTGAGACCCCACCCTGCCGAGGCCCAGCCCCTATTGGTTCCCTTTGAGGGGGTGACAGGCATCAGGGCCGATGGGAGAACTGCAAGTAGGAGACTTGCCTTCTCATCAGTGCTGTACTCTACAGCTCAAACCAATGTGTCCCAACATCCTGTCTATCCTCCCTGTCCAGTTCCCTGCTCTATGACTCCTCAGCGCTCCCTGTCTCAAGGAATGGCACGATCATCTCCCCAGTGGCCCAGCCAGAAACCCAAAGGCATCTTGGACTTCTCCCTTCCTCTGGCACCGAAACAAAGGCAGACAGAGTGAGGCAGGGTGTTGTGTGTTGTGAACCCAGCCAAGGAGATGCTGAGCGAAGCAGCAACCCCAGGTGGGGAGGAAGGTGCAGCTGGGCTCCAGGGTGGGGCAGGGAGCTTGGGACAGCTGGACGGGAGCAAAGGCTCTGTCAGGCTGTTGATGGACACAGGGATGAGTACCACAGACTCGCCCCCTCTGGCTCGGGCTTCCCTGGTCTCGCGGGAGCACAGCGCCCGTGCTCCTAACACTGAGTGCCTGTGATTCACCCCTGTTATCATAACCCCCATCATATCAGTAATTTTAAAATGAATTGAGAAGGTGCCCTCTTTGGGGTTGGAGGTCATAGATCTAACTACTCCCCTGGGGCTACCAGCTCCTTTCTTGCTAAAGACACATGTACCCGTCGCATGTGGAAAAGGAGGCCAATGGGCAAACAGGGTGGAAAATCCACCCACGCTGGTGAACAAGCGGGGTCTAGGGCTGAGCACGGCTGGACCATCTTGACTTATCTACCTTCAAGTCAGGTACCTATGGCTCCAGCAGGGTTGGGAGTGACATGGGAGGCTGGGGCGGTGCCCTGGTGTGGCCAGCGAGGGGGTGGGTCTGCTCCAAGGGCAGCCACACCTGGGTGCCTCACGAACCCTGCTAAGTCAAAGCCAAGAAAGTAGGGAGTCCGGGCCTTCAGGTGGACCATAGGCTGCTGGGATCACTGGGGTCATGTGGGGTGGGGGTCTGGTCAAGGGCGTATGCACCTGGCTGTACACCCCAGAGTCAGGGGCCAGGCCTCCTTACTGTTGTATCCCCAGATGGTGCCACTGCGCCTGGCTGTCGGAGGTGCTCGGCAATTAGTGGTTGGACTGACCTGTGTGTTTGGGTCAGGATGACAGCTGTGCCTTTGGAACAGGAGGAGGGGTGGCCAGGGAGCACCCTATGTGGGTCTGGGACTGGGAGGTGGGGCACAAAGAAATGGCTTGGGGGAGGGTAGACAGCAGGGGAGCACCCCTCCCCTCGCCCCTGAGCACAGCTGCCAAAGGCAGTGCCTTTTCAACAATTTAAAATACAAAATGTCTGAGAAGGTTGTCAGGTATATCAATCAGGTTCTGGAAGGAAGCAGATGTCCTGTTAAACTGGGGAACTTGGGGAGAATTTAATGGACAGGACATAGGGATACAAGTAAGAGGGTTGCCACAGCCCAGACCTAGCAACAGCAGAGCAGTTACCACCGTGGGACCAGCCGCAGGGGACGAGTAAGCGTGGGAACCCAGACAGGACTCCCTGGCAGGAGCTGCGGCCCCCAAAACCTGGAACACAGGGCAGGAGGTCCTCTACGCTCCCATCACCTATCTGTGCCTCCCATTGGCCAAACCCAACTGGAAGGAGGGGCTCGGAGCACACAGCACCCACTCAGCTCGTCAAGTCCAAGGTGACAAGCCATTGATGGAGGCAGTGGGAAGGCCAGCCTGCTGGTCCTGCATGTACAGCACAGTCTGTTCTCACACCAGGAGCGGAACCGGCCACATTTCCCAGCTGGAAAGGGGGCTGTCCTTGATCCTTAACGGTCAAGGCCTCCAGACTTTGTTCCTCATTCCGCAACCACTGGCTTCCTGAAGAGATTTATCAAGTCATTTTGAAACAAAGAAGAAAACACTGAAGCCCCACGTTAGCCGTGCACTGTGAACGTGAGCCCCACACAGGGACAGACACGCTCCAGGGTAGTGCCTACAGATGCCTGGGTTTCTGCTCCCTGGCAACTTTCCACAGGGAACACTTTCCTTGTCTTGAGCGGATCCCTCGAGTACATGACTGTCAGCTTGATTGTGAACAAGCGAAGAGCAGCATTTCCTAGTCAAGTCGGCCTGTTAGCAGATGTCCCTTTGGGGTTCGTGGGATCGACAGAATGGACATGAACTTAATGTTTGTCCCCAAAAGTCACGCAGAAAACAACGTGGTAGGGGTTAGTTCAGATTGTGAAACAAAATACCTATCTCTTTTCCAGCCTCCTTTTAAAATCTCCAGGTCTATGGAACATTCCAGGCACGGCCCAGCATGGTCATTTTCACAAAGGCCCTGCAGACAGCTCCCTACCAAGCCCAGATGTGCCTGCCTTCCCACAAGCTTATAAGTCCTGGAAGGAAAGGGACCCTGTTTGGCTCAGCCTCATCTAGATCTCCAAGCCCCTTGCAGGGGTAACGACAGGCCCCACTGCTCTTCGGAGGAGAGGGCACATGCAGGAAATGGAACTCAGGATGGAAAAGTTGTAAAAGGAGACAGACGCGGATTGCTAGGCTGGGCTCTGCAGCGAGGGGCCCCTTCTCCCTATCACTTGGCACCGGAGCTGACCCAGGTACCACATTTCTGGGGAAGGTACAGAGCAAGGGGAGAGAGCCACCTCCAGCCCCAGAGGTAGAGAAGAAACCCTGGGGTCTTTAGAACAAAAGACAGCTGAATGTCCCGTGTGTTAGAGGTTCAGGGCTGTGCACTCTGAGAAATGGCCTGTTTCCAGAAACAGTTCTTGGGCTGTGACTTTCAGACACCCACTGAAGCGGGGGAGTGGGACAGGGAGGCTGCAGCACTGGACACGCGGAACTTCCCCGGGGGGTAATTTTAACTTCAGTACTGTCTGCTGCCTGCAACTGGGGAACCGAAAGAGGTTCCTCAGAGGAGGAAGCCGACACAGGGAGCCCGGGGAGGGGGTGTGTGTGGGGGGCGATGGACACCCTCCTCAAGGTTCTGCCAGCCTTCGCTTTACAGTGAATAAGCATCTACAATCATTGTGGAAATTTTACAAATGATGGTAAAGTTTTAAAAGAAGTGGGGGAAAAACCCCCGCTCATGATCCCCCTATAGCAAAGCACTTTTTTCCATGTTCGATGAGAAAGTCACTAGGTAGGTCGTAAGTGGGGTGACATTACGAGGTGGCCGCTGTGAAGAGAATGGCAGGGAGGGTTGTGGGGTAGCTGGTGTCATTTCCCCCCCCATTTCCCCATGGCGGCTGGAATACTGGAGGTGAGGGTGGGGCTGGGTTCAGTCCACGCCTTGGAGCCCCCCAGGCCCTGGGCTCCCCACATCCACAGAAGCACCACACTGATGGAACGAGTGAGGGGTAGTGTGGAGTTTGGCCGTCCAGACCCCGTCTGTGTTCCGAACATGACCTCCTGCTTCCCAGGTTCTAGAGCTGAGGCCCAGCAGTGTCTCTTCCACTCAGAGATCAGCTTAGCAGGGGCTGGATGCCTCTTCCGGGCCCTTCCCCACTGCCACACCCACCTCCTCCCAGCCCTGCCTCTGCCAACCCCTGAAATGCTTCCCTTGGTTTTTCTTCTGCCCTCAGGACTGTTCTCAATCCTTAACCAGCTCCCCCCACCACCCACCTCTTCCTAAGAATTAGACTCCAACTTGAGTGAAGATGGGAGAAGCAAGGAGACCAGATCATGGGCCTGATGAGCCCCACAGATTTTGGATTTTGTGCTAAGAGTAATTTAAGCGGAAGCTGGGGGCCCTGGCAACCCCACTCTGGTGCTTGAATGGGGGAAGCGCAGTGGAAGGACAGGGGCCAGGATGGAGCTGGAATTAGAACAGCCAGACAGACACTTGCTAGACTTGCTAACATACCAGGGAGGAGGATTCCAGACCTGCAGCTTTAGCAAGCGATGGTGGGGGGAAGGGCAGACAGGTTTGGGAAGAGCTCTGGAGGCACCTTCAGGTTCAGAAATCCCTCTTCAGCCATATGGCCTAGAATGAACCCCAGGGTGTGTCTCCTTAAAAGCCAATCAGCTCTTCCCCATCCCTTTTCCTTTCTTCTTTAAAACACATTTATCAGTTTGCTTCCCTTCCCTGCTCTCCCTTTGAATCGGCCAGGGCCAGTGGGATTTTGCGGGCTGGGGCCGAGGAGGTGGTCAGCAGGCAGATGGTGAGCTGGGTGAGGAGGTGATGGGGGCCTTAGAAGCTGGCCTGGCCAGGATCCCGGGACCACAGAGCAGGAGACTGGCTCCACATGGGGACAGGAACAAATGATGAAATCTACAGAGATATGGGAGCTGGGCTTCTCACTCTCAGAGAAAGGAGTTAGGCGAGAATGAACTCTGAGGTGTCGGGTTGGAGAGGAAGCTCCAGCGTGAACTCAGGATTTTACTCTCTACAGGTAATGCTGAAGCAGGTGTGAGTGTATCTGCACACACACGTTTCCCAGCTCTGTCTGCTGAGAGGACCTGGAAGCAAAGACACGCCAGTGGCAATGAGCCCACCTAAGTACACTCTTCATGACCAGAACCAGGGAGACACGGCTGGTTCCAGGGTCGGGGCAGGAAAGGTATGTGGGCTTGGAACATCTGTTGCCCCCAAAAGTAAGGAAATCTTCAAACAATGATGAGGATTTGTCAAAAGGATACAGGAGGCAGGAGACAGCTGCAAGGACAGTTGAAAAGACCATCTGACACAATTTGAGCATTACAAGGAATAATAAAAATAATTCCAATTCATTGGATAAAATGTAAATTCATGAATCTGTACTGATATAAATAAATGGGAATGGAAATTTCTTTCGCACAGTAAATGCCAATAATAACTGTCGAAGGAATGATGGAAATAGCCACTGTTTGGCAACCATCGTATGAATAACTGATTCGGGCAAGAAGCAACGGATGCTAAAAACACTACAACGAGTGTGAGTGTTTGTGGAGGAATGGGGTATCTACACAATCTCAAAGTATCTTCCCAGAAAACAGTGAACAATTTTAAAGGGAAAAATGGCAGCTTTACAACGAAGGAACCTGGCAGACAGCACCAGACCGAAGCGACAAAGTTAACTTTGGTAGTAATGGGACAAAGTAACACGGTACCTCCTGAGATAGGTACACGGAGAACACACTTTTATGGCACTCCTGCCAAAAATGCAGCACCTGGACCCAATCCTGTGGAAACACCTGAAAACCCCAAGGCGAGGGACACTGTATAAAATTTAGCCAATTCTCTTAAAAAATGCCATGGTCATGAAAAACAAGGAACTGTGCCCAGCTAAAGGGATGTGATAATTATATGTAACATATGATCCTGGATTGAATTTTGTTCCAGAAGGGGAGATTATATGTGTATATTACATATAATCTTTTACATTTATATCTTGCTATAAAGGGCATTATTAAGACAATTGGAGAAATTTGAGCAAAGTCTAAGGAAAACCAGATTGAAATATTTAGGGATAATGGGTCATTGTCAGCAACTAACTCTCCAATAATTAAAAAACAAATAATAATAATAATGAGAGACAATAGTAAACTTAGTATGCTGAAATGTTGATTGGGGAAAGTGAGTGAAGGGTATACAGGGATTCTTTGTACTATTTTTGAAATTTTCCTATAATTCTGAAATTATTTAAAAAAAAAAAGTAAAAACAAAAAAAGACAGGTTGGAAATAATCTGTATTTAATCTAGATGGTGGTTTTGGGAAACACTTTTTTGAGCTATACACTGTAATAAAAAAGTTTTTAAAAACTTAGCTTACGTATATGTAACCTAGCTCATTTAATTCATATGTGTGCATGCACACGCCCAAAGGGAGATGGTTTTAAAAGGCATCTTGTCTAAAAGCAACTGGTTGTTTTTGTTTTTGTTTTTGTTTTTACTAAAGCATTCCTAGTCTATATCCCTCTAAAGCTTTCTGTACAAAAATGACATCTTGGAAACATCTCTGATGCTCCGATAACTGTAATAACACTCACGTACCAAGAATAGAAAGACAACCACAAGGAATCTCAAAGTACAAGTGGACCGAGGTGAGGGGGTGGTCACAGCCCCAAGGCCACCGACCAGTGGGTACAGCTTCTGGGTTGATGTGACTGTTCTTGAGCCTGACCAGAGGGGAGGGGGAGCCCTCACTTTGATCACACAGGTTGTGCAGGCTGGGTTGGAAATCAGGTGTACTGGGCATTGCCATGGCTCTGAAGCTGGGCTCCTGCAAAGGTCCTTTCCATGGATGAGCAGGGCAGGTTCTGTTTTGTGGCTGGAAAGATGGAAGCCTGGGGTGGGGAGGAAGGGCAGGGGACCGGGGTAGATGTTGACATAGCTTCTGTTCTCTCCCAGCACCCCTGAGTTTGGTTTAGGTTCTGGGGTGAATGAGAGATGGAGACTGACGGCATGAACTTTGGGGGGAGCAGAACCTGGCAGATTGGTAGACAGGGCTTTTGGCACCTGGGACAGAGCCCCAGGCAGGGACAGGGACCCTGGTGTTCTCATGGAACACAGGGACAGCATGAAGCTTCTTCATTGGTCATGCCCGTCACAGCCCTGTACAAGCAGGAGCTGACGAAGGAGAAAGGACCAATGCTCTCTGTGCGGTGCCGGCAGCTGGCCAGCCAGTGGAAGACACATGGAGGGATCTTCCTGGACGTGTCAGAACTATCTGTGGGACCTTTCGAAAGGGCTGCTTTCTGGCAGTCAGGCTGCAGGGCCTGGTGTGCAGTAAATGGCCTGGGGTTGTGGGTTCACGGGCTGGAAGGCTGTGAGCGGTAAATGGCATTTGGAGGGCAGAGGAAATGGGTGGGAAATGAGGGCTGTCCACGCCGAGGGGAGCAGGGTCTTCACCTTCCCTCAGGTCTTGTTTTGAAACAGTGATTGATCCCATGAATCAGTCGCTAAGGACAAATGATAGGTCATGGTGGCAAGAACACGATCCCATTGTGTCCTGTGTCAGGGAGGGGTTCCTTTGCGGGGTCTCCTGGAACCGCTCTGGCCCTTCCCAGGTGAGGACCCCACTCCCCAAATGGAAGAAACTGAACCTGGATCAGGTGTGTTAAGTATGTTGTCTAATTTATATTACATTTAACATCACAGGTGGGTGCCATAGCTCTGGTGTACAGACGAGGAAACTGAGTCTCAGAGATGCTGAGCAACTTGCCTGGGTGGTCAGAGACATTGTCAGGAGAGCAGCATCCAGGGGAACATTTCAAGACAAGAAAGAGGATGAGGTGGTGGGTGGGGATCTGTGGACTTTCTAGTTAGACAGAAGGTAAGGTACTGCATGTAGGGTGTTAAGATGGGGGTTGTAATTGTGGCACTAAATCTTCTATTTTGAGATTTGGATCTCTGGTATAATTTAACAAGTGTAATTTAGCTTGGGACTTTTTGAAAGCTTTCTTTTTTTTCTTTACTTCCTTTCCACCAAATGTTAATGATTCTGCTTCCTATACAATTACTATGCAGTTTCAATGGTTCTGTTTACTTCCACCAAGCAGGCCCTGTGACTTAGGAGAGATTTTGCATCTGTATGGGATCTACTCCTGGCCCCAACTTAAATCTACATAACATATGATAACCAGTTTAACTACTCCCCCCACCCCAAGGGAAAAAGAGGAACTCAACAGAAAATTCCATTACAGGCCGAAGCAATTTACATCCTGGTTAGAAAATATAAAACTTCAGACACAGACTCCATGCAGTAGTTTCCAGTAGACTCTGCCCAGCCGACCCTCCTCATACTTTAATAAATCTTCCTTCTGTACTTCTACCTGACTTGTGAATTCTTTCACAACCTGTTAGCAAGCACCACAACATAGGGAGCTGCCAACTCAGGGTGGAACCAGATGGTTAGAGATTCTCCTGTAAACTCAAGCCTCCTGGTGCTGGGGGCTGGGTTTGGTGTTGTGAAACCCAGCATGTGGGAGGAGCTTGGATCCTGGGTGGCAGCAGGCCTGCCCTCCGTGCTGTGGTGGCCGGTGGTGCTGGTGGGGAGGCTGGCATTTGCTATCTGTGAGCATGATCCTATCTCTACTGGTCTGCTCCATGGCAGGGTCCCCAAAACCATACAGCTGGGGGCTTGAAGAGGGTGAAAGATGACACTGGGCTCATTCAGAGTCTCATGTGCAAAAGGGAGTGAAATGGTAGCTGAGAGGAGACCTGAAACTTAAGGAAGAACGCAGAAACTGCCAAGCCGGCCCGGCCCCACACACTAGCCGTCTGCAGCGGGACACTGCTGCTCCTAACTCCCACCAGGCTGCACACTGGGCCCTTTCTGCCCCGGACTGGCGGAGTGGGCTCTGTCTTATGCTCAGCCAGCAAGCTGGGGTCTCCCACCAGCCCTCACTTCCAGAAGCTGGATTCTTCAGATTTTCCTTTGCCTTGTTTTGGGCAGACTTCCAGGAACAACTTGGCATCACTCTGCACTCATTTCTAAATCCACATCCCGCCCCGATTCTCAGAACCCACGCTCCTTCCTTAGGCTTTTTAACCCTACTCTTTACCCCGCCCCAACAGAGCCAGCAGCCAGCAGCCCTGCCTCATATAGTCTTCCACTGGGGAAACCCCCTGCCAGGTCAACTCCCAGACTCTCCCCGGGCTAGTTTGCTTTATCACCTGTGAGCTGGGACCCCCACTGGGATGTTGAGATTGTGAGGCCCCAAATCTCTGCCTTTTGCTCCCCAATGCCTGTGCAGTGGGAGTAAGTCCTGTGCTCCCCTCGCAGACCTGAATAGCTTATAAAATGCTTTGAACTTCTCACATCAAAGGACCTGCACACTGGAGGCTGGGAAACTCACACCTCTGGCTGGTACTGAAATGACACTCTGAGATGCATTCAGGTCTCCCAGTGGTGTCTCGAGAGCAAGGGGGCAAGGGGACCGGGGATGACAATGCCCCGTCAGCATGTGGTCTGTGTGTTTGGATAGTGGAACCCTGATCTGGGGACCTTAGGCCTACAGTGAAGACCCCCGGAGAAGATGTGTCCTTTAGTAGAGTTACAGTTGACAACTAGAAACTATGCATCACACCCAGCATCACAGGGAGGTTGTGAGCTAACTATGGAAAAGGTTTCCGTGCTTTCTCCACAAGTTCACATAAACAGAAGCCTGGCCCAGGAGGAAGGAAGTCTGTGGCAGAGTGGGCCTTCCCTGTTATAGAATTTTGCAGCCACCCCCTCTTCATGGCTTCTTGCCACATCTTGGACTACAGTGCAAAAAATTTACATCTTTGCTCCACTGATGTTGGGCTTGGCCATACAACTTGTTTTGACCTATGCAGTGTGGGCAAAGTGCCAGTTCTAAACTCCAGGTTTAATGGACATTCTGGGTTCATGCTTGCCTCTTCTGGGCCCCTGTGACCTGTCATAAAAGGAGATGCCCCAGGGACCATATGGACCAAGAATAGAGACCCGAGGAGCAGACCTGGACCTGACCGGAAACCTGGAGTCCAGCTGAGTCCAGCTGAGTCTAGGAGAGCCCATCCTCGATCACCCAACCACAGTTGACCTGCAGACCCAGGAGAGAAAAATAAATGCTTACTGTTGGAAACGACAGAGCTTACTGAGTGCTTGTTACACAGCAAACACTGACAAATACAAATTTGAAGCAAAAAATGAGCTTTTCCTGAGTCTTCCTCTTATTGAACCTTCATGACACAATTTTCTCAATTTGCCCATGAGGAAGCTGAAACTCCATGAGATTAGGTAACTTGTCCAATGCCACATGGCTTGTTTTATCACCAGGACTTGCCACAAGGGACAAATCTTCAAATTCTGTGCCCTCATTCCCACCATGTCTGCTCTCCAGCCTCTCAGAGACCACCATCCTTCAATCTCATCTTCTGTGCAGGCCTTTGGGTCCCTCTGGACCCCATCATCTTTCTGATGAGCCTGAACCCCACTGCAGCCACCAGAGATCCAGTCCCCATGGCACCCTCCATTCCCTGTACTTCTGCAGGCCCTGCCTGTCAAAGCCACTATTTGAGATCAGTGCCCCAATCCACCTTCTGCATCTGAGCAGGGTTGCAGTAAACAAGAGCTGGGGGGTTCATTGGGCCAGCAGGCAGCCCACACATAGTTACTAAGCTCTTATCATGCACCTCACCTGAAATTCGCTCACAGTCATTCAGCAGAGACCAACACAGACCCAGGCTTTGCCCACAGTCTAGCAGAGAAGCAAGACATGATACAATAAACAAGTCAATAAATACAAAGTGCAGTGCCTTGGGAGGGTAAGGCAAGGGCATAGCCTGGTAGGTCCAGGAATTATTCGTTAAAGAGGCAATACTTAAACTGAGATGCAAAGAATGGATAACAGTTGCCAGGCAAAGAGAAATGGAAATATAGTAGGCAGAGGGAGCAGCTTGTACCAAATATGGGTGTTCATATAAATTTGTGGTTACAGTTAGGCCCTTATACGGAATGCTGTTGGTATCCCACCCAGTTCCTGTAGATCCCTTTATTGCTGTAGGCTCCCACCCCCCTTCTCTTCTGGGGGCTCTGTGCTTTCTGGTAAAGACTTGGACCTATAACTCAGATGACCTCCTTTGGGTCCTGGAACCACCTCATTCACAATAGGATACAGGAGAAACTGGGGAGCTCTCTGTTCCCTGGGCCCCGCCCAAAGTGTGTGTGTGCGAAAGCCCAGCTTTTTGCTCCATGCAGGACATACTGGAGGTGTAATTCACACTCCAGAGCTCCTTGTAGGATCAGACTGAGTCTGAGACGTCACCTGGAACTGCAGCTTTGCTTGGCTTCTCTCCTGCCCTCCCCCTGCATCCCACTCTCTTACTGGGTTCTCCTGGGAACCTTTCTTTAATGAAGTACTAGTACCCAAACTTAGGGTCTGCTTCTAGAAGAACTTGGCCTGTGATGGTCAACCTTCAAAGCAGTGCTTTCACTTGTCTTTCTTGAGCCCTCCCACAACAGCTGGTCCAAGGATTGACCCTCAAGCCCTCACCAACAGCCAAGAATTTGGACCCCCACTTTATGGAGGAAGCAATCAGCCCTGAAGCCCTTATCTTCCTCTTCCTCTTTCTCCCCCAAACATGGCTGCCCATAAGGACCCCTCCTACCCCTCCTTGCTCCCTCCCTACTTCCTCCCTCCTCCTCTCACCCCCCTGGGCTCAGCACACCTCTTACCTCACCTTCTACGCAGACCGGTTCAAATCCCTACGCTGTTGCTGGGCCACTGGGCCTGTGATTCCCTGAGCCAGCAAGAGGGGATACAGGACACCCTCAATGAGACTAGGCACATGTCATGTATTTACCCGGCAGTTAGGTGACAAACTGTGTCATGTATTTACCTCTGTGTTGAGCATGAATGAATGAAAGTATTACTATTTTTTTGAGTATCCAAACAATGCGACTTAAATTTCTGTTGGTTTCCCCATTTTATAGATGAAGAAACTGAGGCTCAGAAGGGCTAAATGACTTGCTTCGGAAGTGACAGCACCAGAACATCAAGTCCCTCACTCTAAGTTCTGTGCTCCTGGACACTGAAAGGTGGCTGTCCTCCAGTTCTCTACCTGTGTGTTCTGGTACCTTGGTATGAGGCAAGCCTATTTTGAGCTCCATCCAAAGGGCCTTACTTACTAGTGGATATTACATATTTAAAAGCCCTCTCTCCCGTTTCTCCTGCCATATCTGTGTTGAACAAAGAATCCCAGGAGTGTAGACTAGTGCAGCTATTCTGGAGAGCAATCAGACACAACTTAGACAAATTAAATATGTGTATGTCCTATGACTCAGCAATTTCACCCCTGAGCATATAGCTAGGGCTCACATTGGGCCACCTAGATGGATGGTCATCACAAATCTGTGGTGACAGAGCTCTGGAGGGACACTGGGTGCCCATCATCGGGAAAGGAGACAGGTAAAGTGTGGTCAAGGCATACAGGGGTGTCATGCAGACGCCAGAAGCAAAGACTTATGTGTATGCAGCAATATGGAAGAATTTTTAAACGATCCTTTGATGAAGAAAGTAGAAAACGAATGAAAGCTAATATCACTTCAGTGAGTTAAAAATACGTGAGTACGAAACAATAAACATTTCAAAAGAACCTATCCAAATAAAAAGACAACTCTCAAACAGTTGCCTATTAAAGGAGGGTTATGCAAATGCCGGAGAGGGATAGAGGGATTAAAACAGTTTGTAAAGACCTCACTTTATAGCAAGAATGCACTGCGGTTTTGTCATGGAGCCCGATTGTGAAAGATGGGTTCTTCACCTTGTTGTGACCTTTCTGATTTGACTTGAATTAATTACTGAAATCTTCTGTGTCTAGTTTCTTCTTTGGTCAAGTGTGGGGAAGGACTGGGCAAGGGGAAGCAACATGTAGTGAGAGAGCAGTGTGGCCCATAAGTACAAGCACAGAATCTGAAGCCTGATATGACTGAAGCAGGCAGGTGTGAGATACTGCGGAGAGGTGCAGACTGTGGCACATTGGAAAAACGTCCCCTTATAGGGATCAGCTTCCACTTAGCTCCAGCTTTAGCGCCACGGGGTAGCAAACGCCTAGAGTTGTCAGAATTTCAGAATATTCAGGGGAAGGTAAAAAATGCAGATTCTTAGATGAAATCTCAGATTTTTTAATGCTTGTGACTAATTTTGAAAACATCAGGTCAACTACAAATTCAAACCCTACCCCCAACACCAAGTAGTTGTGTGACCTGGAGTGTGGCATTTAACTCTGTAAGACTAAGCCAAGTTCCGTGTCCATGAATGAAGTTCCGAAGACTCATCAGCCAGATGTTTACATGAGCTAATAAAGTCCAGGGCCTGGCTCTCAGTCAGGAAGAATCATTCATCATGGGCTACCTGTTGTGGGTTTAATATGCTAATATAATTACCAGTGCTTGTCTGTCAGATAAAAAAAAACAACTGATGCTCAGGGGAGTGGGAAATTAAGTAGGAAAAAATATCTTCCCCAAATGTGATAAAAAGTAATAGGTTTTTAAAAAAAAAGGAATGGGTAAAATGGGATTAAAATAATTTACAGATAAGGGTTTGGGGATTCAAAGGGCTCTAAGCGAAGCAAAGGTGATTATTAATGCCAGACTCCTAACGAGCCACCTGGGCAGCAACAGGGATGAATTTATAATACACAGGCCAGTGTGTGCTGCTGCTGGCTCATGCCAGCTTGTGCCAACCTGTACTAGTTCAAAACCCAATTTTTCTGGCACCCCAGTAGCTGCTTGTTAAATGTGGCCACTATGGTGGAAGCCATGGTGAGAGTATTTACACCATGGAAATTGGCAACCACTGCAAATCAGGCCTTGATTTCTTCCCCAGAGAAGGAACTGGTTGTCAAGTATTTGCCACTGCAGGTAGCCCAGCCACATTTACCACTTGGGCAAAATCATCCCTTCAGTTCTTACAGGCAAACTTGGTTTTCTCTCTGCACAGCCTCAGTCTCTAGAAGCAACACTGGATTGGGAATAAAATACCATTGACACAAGATGGTTCATGATTCGTTGGGGGAAATGTCGAGGGGGATTACTGTTGAGTGCAGAAAAACCCTTTTTCACATGAAGATGGCAAAGGCCCAGAGCAAAACGGGCAGCTTCCAGCCTGCCTTTGTGGGTAGGTGGGATGTCTGAGACTGCAGAAGCTGAAGAGGGACAATAGCAAAGTGGTCTGGTTGGCAAGACTGTGACAACTCTGAGCCCTCCAGCTCCCCTGCAGGGCTCACCCTGGACCTCTGGAGGTAGAGAAGCTCGGTTTGGGTAAACAAGAGTGGAGGCAGCTTGGGTAAACAGTGTACCCTTCAGAGGAACTGAAAGTCACCGTTTGCAAGCTCTGCTGCTCTGAGGAAGTGGCAAAGGCACCCCAACAACATGGGACTGAAGCTCCAGGCAGAAAGGGGGGTGCCACTGTACCTGTCCTGCAAAATCCAAGCCTCGTCCCAGGAGAGGAGAGCTCAACCCTGGGCTGCTCCCAAGTTGGGGGAAGAGTGAAAAGGAAGGGGCCAGACGGCTGAGGGCGGGCCAGGGGAGCTGCAATGCTCACAACGGGGAAGACAGGTTCTTCTGTAGCTCAGTTCACTGAGCACCACGTCCATCCCAGGCGAGATTCTAGGTCAGGTCACTAAGAGTATGGTTTGTGAGATGTGCCAAAGCAAGGCATGAGCCTAGGAACCAGCAGGGGTCTATTGGGAATAGACCAAGTCAGGGGAACATGTTCTTTTTATTTTCTTCTCATAGCAGAAGGTCAGTGTATGTTTGCTAGCCTAATGAATTGGATCATTTGTTGAATCTGATAGATATCACAGCTCAAATGCCTACAGAAGCCAGGTGATGTAAATAAGTGGAATAGGCTGGAAGTGAGACAATAAGGCGAGGTGGGGACTGTGGCACATCGATGAGAAAGGGAGGTGACTTCCACTCACCTCTGTTACATCATCATGAGGCAGGTCGAAGGTGATCAGAGCTTCAAAAATTTTAAGAGAAGCTGAAAATTCAGAATATTATATAAAAAGCTCTGAATTTTAAAAAATGCTTTTAACTGGCTTATAATTTGTTAAAACATATGTCAGGCAAACAGAACACTAAATCGAAGGCAAGGGCTACTTCTGATCTTTGATGTAATATTTACATAGATTTCAACAAAGCATTTTGTGACATTCACCTGAGAGTTTTTGTTGAGAACCACATGGAGGAATATGGGATAGGGTGAGAACACACCACGTCAGCCTGGGTGTAGGTTTCTGGTGCTGTTGGGTTCTCCCTCTCATTCACATCAGTGATTCAGGTTAGGGTCCAGGAAGTGGGCTTGCCAACGTGTGGCTGCCACCACGTTAGGAGGCATCTCAAACATGCTGGGCAACAGGCAGGACCAAAATGAAACACAGCTTTGTGATCTGGAGCAAGGGGTTAGGTCAGAGAGCACGCCCTGTGGGGTCAGAGAGCACGCCCTGTGGGGTCAGAGAGAACGCCCTGTTGGGCACTGACCAATTGGCTATATTGTCAGCTCCCCATCCACTCTGGCATTCCAGTTTGGCTGACGCCCTCCTCTTGGCACTCCCATTTTACCCCTTGTCTTTGATTTGCATCCTCCTTCCTGAGCAGAAACATCCCCGGAAACCAGTAGCAAGACAACAATGAATGCCATTGCCACTGATCTGTGTCACTGCACTGTGGGTCCCAGCCAGCACAGAACAAACCCAAACAACTCCCCTCTCCCTAAATTAGTCATATTGAAAAGAAGAGACAAACCTATCACTATCTGCAGACCACAAGATCATGTACCTAGAGAAGCCAAAAGAAGACATTCAAAAAAACAATTAAAACCGGTGAGATCATTGAGAAAGACAGATACGAGCACCGCTCAGAAGTCACCACTTTCCCAGACACTAACAAGACCCATCCAGAAAACATCACGACAAAGACAGATTCTGTTAACCAAAGTGGTGAAAACTACTTCCCACCCAAGAACAGGGAAGACGTAAGACTATACGGAGAAAACATGAAAGACAGCATAAGAGATACAGAAGAAAATCTGAAGAAAAGGAAAGAGATGCATGTTCTCCAACAGAAGGACTCAATATTATAAGCAGATGAGTGATCTTCTAGTTAATCTATAAATTCAAGGTAATTACATAAAAATTCCAAGTGGAATTTTTAGAGAATTTTACAAGCTGCTTATAAAATTCACCTGGAAAAGAAAATGCATGGAAACCACCAAGAATAAAGAACAATAGATAGGAACTTGGTTTACGGGATGAGAACACACACAGCAAAGCCACAGTCATGAAAACATTACGGAACTGGGGCAAGAATAGGCCCGTCAGTCAGTGGAACGGAACGAAGAGTCCAAAACTGGATTAGGCGTACGTGGGAAGTCAGTGTGTGATGTGAAGGCATTTTGAATCCATAGAAAAAGGATGGATTGTTCCATTAGTGGTGTGGCTATTTCCTTATTTTATCCAAATGTAAAAATAAATAAAGAGCCAGACGTAAAAGCATATTATCAAAGTGCTAGGAAAAACTGATATTTTCCCTGAGTGAATAATATTGAGATGAGTGATTCCATAAATGAAAACATTTGACTACATAAAAGTTGTAAACTTCCACATGACAAACGAACCATAAACAAGGTATTTTGGAAAATGACAGGCTGGGAGAAATATATTTCCAGCAAAAGAAACCCAAAAATTAATATGGAAAACATATGAAGAGCTTTTTATATAATCAGAAAGAGTTTTCAAAAAGGGAAAAAACTGACAAAGAAAATAAATAGGCAATTCACAGGTAAAGAAGTACAAGTGGCCAGCTCATGCATGAAAATATGCTTATCCACATTTCTAATGAGGGAAATGCAAAATAAAATATTAAGGTTGCATATTTCATCCACTGTTTGACGAGCATCAAAGACACTGATCATATCCAGTATTGAGACCATGTGGGGACATCAGGTGGGAGTTGGCTCATTTGAAGAAGCTTCTGGCAGGGTGACGTGGCTATCTCTTCAGTAAAAATACGCATTCCTTCAACCTAGTAACATTTCATCTTGAAGAAAACTTGCACATGTGCACAGAGGCCCACACAAGCCTGGCTTATTGTAAGCATTTTTTTTTTTTTTTGTAGTAATAACAAGAAAAAAGAAGGAAACTGTCTAAATGTCCATCCGTAGGAGGATGGTAAACTGTATAGTATGACAGTTAAGCCCAAAGTTAAAACACATCAGTTAAAAAACTATGGTGAACAATACTGTAGTATATATTTGAAGTTGCTGAAAGAGTACATCTTAAAAGTTCTCATCACAAGGAAATAAAAAGTCACTCTGTGTGGTGATGGAGGTTAACTAAATTGATCGTGATGAGCCTTTCACAGTATGTACTATGGCAAGTCATTACACTAATTTGAAACTAATACAATGTTATATGTCAATTATATCTCTATTACAAAATAAAATAGCCTTCCCTTCCCCCAAAAAAGCACAAAGGTATGTGAGCTGACTTGGATAGATCACAAAGACAAATTGCTACGAAAAGAAAGAAAACTGTAGAGCAATACGAATAGTTTATCCTATTTATTTTTTTAAAAACTATATATTTGTATAGATTCATATCTCTATGTAAATGCTCAAAAAATGGCAAATGCCACACCACTGGCAGTGGTTACCCCCTTGGAGGAAAGAGGGGTGTGGGGATGGTGAGGTCAGGCTTTCACTTTCTACTCTGTGCTACTGTTTGGTTTGAACGCTTTTAAAAAGTATATTCTGTTTCTCATTTGTACAGAAACTCATAGACACAGACAATAGTTTAGTGGTTACCAGAGGGTAAGGGGGTTGGGGGGTGGGAGATGAGGGTAAGGGGGATCAAATATATGGTGATAGAAGGAGAACTGACTCTGGGTGGTGAACACACAATGGGATTTATAGATGATGTAATACAGAATTGTACACCTGAAATCTATGTAATTTTACTAACAATTGTCACCCCAATAAATAAAAAAAAAAAGTATATTCATATTTCACTTGGGTTGAAAAAGAAAGAAAAAATACAGAGGAAAACGAGAAAGAAAGAAAACAGGTATAACTGTTGTAAGCAAATCTGTTGCTCCTCCAACAAGGGTCTTGATGCCCGGGTCTCTGCCTGTACCTGACCCAGAAGAGCTCCTACCTGAGAACCAGCATCCCTGGCCTGGGGGCTGCTTTGGGAGCCCTGTCCCTACCCACACAGCAGTGGCCCCCACAAACAGGGCTTAACACATTTTTTAACCCCCCCCAAAATCACCCCCACCCCTCAGTTTTTGCCTTGGGGGATTTAAATTCAACACATATGCATTTCCCAGAGGGGCATAGGGAATAAAAACAAACAAACAAACAAAAAAAACTAACTTTAAAATTATTGTCATATGGGTACGGGGTTTGATTCTGGACTGATGAAAATGTTTGGGAACTAGATAGAGGTGGCGGTGGCAAGACACTGTGAATGTGCTAAGTGCCAGGAATCACTCACTTTACCATAGGAAGTTTTATGTTGTATGAATTTCACCTCAATTAAAAACAATAACAACAACAAACAAACAACTCCCCCCCCCCCATCCTCCCTGCTGTGTGCAGAACAGAGGCCAAACTCTCCGGCCAGGAGCATTCAAGCCCTTTTCAATCTGGTCTCCACCTCCCTTCTCCCACTCTTCTCTGCTGGGACTCCTACGGGGGACCCTACACTACAGCAGGCTTACCCCCAGATTTTCTGAGACGATCCCATTTCCTATAATAACAATTTAAAAAATGAAGACAAACGGCGAAGTGTAAAACAGAAAAAAATTATGATTATAAAAGTTACCTCTCAGCCATGATTTTAAAAAACGAAAACAGTACCGAAGGGTGTAAATTGGAAAAGAGAAGCCCCCTTTTCTCATTGGTAACCCCGTCTTCGCCCAGCAGTTAACAGTCTCTGAGCTATCTTTCCTGCCACTCTGATGTATATGCTACCCTGTATCTATAATCTACTCCCTAACAAACAAACCCCCAAACTCTCATACTATAATATCCTCCTGCAACAACTTCTTTTTAATTTTGGAGATGTTGCCAACTGACGACACACATCACTGCCCTAATTTGTTAAACAACTGCACAGACTTCCACTGGCCCAAGCTTAGTGGATGTAATAGTTCCCTGTTAATCACATTTAGGTTTTCTGCTGGTTCTTGTTGGTCCCTATTTGAACTAGTGCCACAGTGAATGTCCTAGTACATATATCTTTGCCCCATGTGACCTGCTGGGGGCACTCGTCACGGGGCCCAGGCCCTACAGGTGTGCATGGATTTGCCCTCTGGAGCCTTCTTTGCCCCTGTTTGCACTGCCTCCCATCTTGTGTGAGACTTACTGCCACTTCCCCACCGCCACGTGGTCGTCAGACTTTCATGGGTGAGCGCATCCCTCGAGGAGCTTGTTTGAATGCTGGTTCTGAGCCAGTAGGTGTGGGGCCGGGTCCTCTGCAGTCCTAACGGGCTCCCAGATGCTGCTGGTCTGTGGGCCACACTTTGAGTGGCAAGGCTCTAGAGCAGGGGTGTCCAAACTGTGGCCCGCAATCCATTGTTAATTGGCCCGCAGCAAATTCCAAAAATATATTTAGTTTACTTAAATAAACCAGGTGAGGCAATACATACTTCACCTCGAGTGAGTGGCCCGGCTGTTTGTGTATTTTACCGCATATGGCCCTTGGTGAAAAACGTTGAAAAAAGTTTGGACACCCCTGCTCTAGAGCGATGCCATTTGGCAGAAAAATAACGAGAGCCTCAGGTGTGATTGAAATTTTTCTAGGAGCCCCCATGTTTTTTAAGTTTTAGAAAAACAGGTGAAATTAATTTGACAAATATATTTTATTGAATCCAATGTATTTGAAATATTAAGGTTTCAATCTGCAATAAAATATTGATATATATTACATTCTTTCTCCCGCCTCCCCTCCCTCCTCCTATTCCTTCTTGTACTAAATCTCTGAAACCTGATGTGGGTTTTACACTTTGCACATCTCGATTCTGACCAGCTGGAGGCCAGATGCTTGATCGACATGTGTGGCCAGCGGCTGCCACACCGCCCAGCTTCAGAGATTCTCTTGAGCTCTGCCAGGGAGGGGAGCAGGGCAACACCTGTTTCTCAGACCCCAGGGGGTGGCTAACAGGGTGGGGGACATAAGAAGGGCACTCAGGAGGCACCACTGAGGACAGGTTTTCCTGCCAAAGGGAGTGTGGCCTGAAAGCCGCCTGAACTGATAGCAGCAGGGGGCTGTGTCCCACACAAGGACTCAAAGCAATGATGCTACTGTTAATATCGTTACCATTATCTGCTCCTAGGCAACACTTCCCATAGCTTTCTGTTTTTCACATTTTTTAAAATGAGATATAATACTCCATGAGCTTCCGGTGTATAGTGATAATTTGGTATTTGTACATATTATGAAATGATCACCACAGTAAGTCTAGCTGACATCCATCACCACGTATCATTACAGTTTTTTCTCTTGTGATGAGAACCTCTAAGATCTACTCTCTCAGCAACTTTGAATTATACATGACAGTATCCTTAACTATAGCCCCCATGTGTTACACCCCCCAGGACAATTTAATTTATAACGGGACGTTTGTACCTTTTGACCACCTTCACTTGGTGACTTTTAAAGGAAATCATAGCATGCTTGAAATTGTGCAAAGTTCGCTCTAGCGACCAGGCATGATACTATTCTTGCTAAAATTTTGCAAATCTTTTCTCCCACAAATATAAGAGGACTGTTGACATTTAAAGAATGCCTCAGTGAGCACTCAAGTGCTTAACATGAAGTCTTTAAGACTATTTTTAAGATGCCAAATATATTACCAGTCTTAATGATACATTTTAGAGAAATACATTTACATTGACAGGTTCCCAAGAAGCAAGGCCTGTTTCGGTGTCAGGGGGTTTGATTTCCATTTCATATTTTCAATTTGAACTTCCGCACCCTCACTTACTATCTATTTTCTTAAGGGAAAAAGCAGAGATAACAAATACTGATCTGCAGTAACCCTCCTTAACACAAACAAAGAAAATAAAAGTTAGCCCGGAGAGTTATTTCACGGTCCCAGACGGGCTATGAAAAGAACAGGACCTCAGCAGCATTCAGATCGGAAGTCAGACTAGTTCCCCATTTCTCTCAGGATGTGCTATTTGATCTTTCTGCTTCTTCCTGTACAACCATTTTCATCATGGGGTTAACATTTGTTCACTCATACCACCAGCAGGAATACATCTTTTCAGGTGCAAAGCACGGGGTGGGGCTGAGGGGTGCAGAGGCCTGAGGGGTTTGAGGAACATGGGAAGGGGGGGCCATGCCTGGGCACCTGGGGGCCAGAGACAGTCATGGGCCTGGGGCTCCCAGGCCTACCTCCCTCTGCCTCAAGATTGAAGAGGAGGAGGGAAACTGGGGTGGGGAGAGACCTGTTGGGAGTCCCTAAGTCCTTAGCCATCTCCAACATTCAACATTTGCCTTTCAAAGAGCCATTTCCCTCTGACACATGCAAAGAAGGAAGCTCATCTTCTTCACTGTTTCCATTTCCCCTTTTCTCTCACCCCAAGCCAAGGCCCTGCAGTTGGGATGCTGCACAGTCGAAACCCCTCCCCTTCGAGAACTGAACCACCCAGCGTAGGGCACTGTGGGACATAGATGTGTTTATAATTGTCCAGGCTCATCAATACGAAAAGCCTTGCTGGCCATTCTTTCCAGTTGTCCTAGGAACAGAAACCTTCTCCATTTCTCCACTGCAGGAGCCTGAGGGATATTTTTATCCTTAATTACATATCCCCGGAATGCTTTCTAACTTGCTTCTTTTCTTATTGTGAAACTCTGGAGGTACTCCAGCGGAGACAGAAATGACAGCTGGCAGACAAGCTCTGAGCCCTCAGCCTGGAGAGGAGCTGCCTTGGGGGAGAGGAAGCCTGGGGCAGCCCCTTGATGAACTCTGCAGGTCGCCCCCAAACTCCCCTGCTGCCCTCACTTCATCCTAGATCCAGTCCCTTCTGCACCCACTGTGCCCCAACACTGCAGAGCAGATCATGAAACAGCCGCCCCGAACACCTGCCTCTATTTGTTGGTGTCATTGTTACAGAAGGAACGGTTGCAGAAGGAATCAGCATTTTAAAGCACGAAGGCATTTGGAAGTCTCCAGTCCACTGCCCTCCTTTCAGAGGTAAAGAAATGGAGACCTTTCTTCTTTCGTTCATATTACAAGTTATCCCTCCATTCAATCATTTAGCAAATATTTATTGAACACCTACTATGTGCTAGGTGCTCTTCTAGGAGCCACCACAGACACAGTGGTGAGCAAAATGGGCCTTACAGCCTCCTCGTGGAGAGAGATTGCAAAGCAATCAATAAAGAACCAAGATAGTCGCTGTGGTGGGCAGCACGATGACCCCTCAAGGATGTCCACGTCCTGATCCCTGCGACCTGTGAAGACCTCATGTGACATGGAGTTGGGGAACCAAGATGCAGAGGGAATTAGGTTGTCACAGACTGACCTTGAGATAGGAAGATTATCCTGAATTATTCAGGGGGCCCAATCAAACCCTGAGGGTCCTCATAAGGGAAAGAGGAGGTGAGAGACTCAACCAGAGAGATGGCCTGGTGAAAAAGCCTTGACCAGCCATTGCTGGCTTTGAAGATGGACAAACGGGCCGGGGCCAAGGGATGCAGGTGGCTCCTAGAAACTGGAAAAGGCAAGAAAACAGATTTGCCCTTGAGCCTCCAGGAAGGACCACAGTCCTGCCAACACCTGATTTTAGTTCAGTGAAACCCATTTCGGACTTCCAATCCCCAGAGCTGTAAGATAATACATTTCTACTGATTTTAAATCACTATGTTTGTGGTCATTCGCTCCGGTGGCAGGAGCAACAGGGGATGCATACCGCTGCAGATGGTGTTAAGTGCTGTGACCAAGAATAGACCAGGAGTACTATGGAGAATGACTATTGGAGCAGGGCATGACTTTAGAGAGGGAGACCTGGGAGTAACGTCGGGGCAGTCAGCCACGTGGTGATCTGGGAATACAGAGTCCTAGGCAGAGGTCAGAGCAAGTGCAAAGGTCCTGGGGCAGGGAGGAGCTTCATGTTCATAGGAGGAACTATCTGATGGATGCCTTCCCAGGAAGAGAGACCTATTCTACTGTCTGGTTTTCCCAGCAGCTAATGGTCTTTCTTGCAGACTTCTGAGTAACCTTTAAATCTACTTGTTTCAATGTCTGGTTTCCTTCTTTAAAACCTAGGACTATGTCCTCATGTCTTGTCCTGGTCGCAGTATAAGGTGCTAAGGCCTCTTCTTAGGGCTTTAAGAGTGTATATATGCCAGAGACGTTGGATTTTGGAAAACACATTTCTTCATTTCAAGACTTCAGAACTGTTTTCTCCCAAGCCATGAGGTAGCATAAATATGGTGGAGAGCAGGCAGACACTCTGATGGCAGTCGCCTCCCAGGATTTCTGGACTTGGACAGTCAGAGCAGCTGAAATGAAGGGACTTTGGGAACTCCTGACTCTCTTGTGGTGAATCTCCTTGTAAAAATGACTAAGCAATTGCCTACCAATTAGTTCAATATTTGGGGAAGAAATTTGGATTATTCTACCCTGAGATTGCTCAAAATGGGGTACTCCTCTGCCAAGAACTGGGGGTTTAATGTTAAACTTGAAAGGTTTCGTGAGCACTGAGAGGTAAATAAAAGCACACTCTCCAGCCAAGTCAGTTGGGCCTTTCACTCAGTGAATGGTCATAAACCCTCTGTCCTGTGCCCGGCTCTAGGCAAATGAGACCCTCATTCTTGTTGCCTGGCACCCACAGCTCACTGGGGGGGAGGGACAGACACAGGACCAAGGCCCACCCCCATGGCTAGGGGTGCCACAGAAGCAGGGAAGTGATGATTTTCTGTAGGGATTGGCTGGACCATTTGTTTCCTCCCCTTTGAGGGGAGCTACTTTTGCTGTAAAAGTTTCCTGAAACACCTCTACTTCAAGCCATATAAACCTGGCGTTCAGGGGATAATCTTGATTACTGCTTGTCTTTGGTTTCTCAACTGAATGTCCCTTGAAGGCAGGGACTATGTTTTGAGGTTGACTATTGTACCCAGGGCCCAACTAGTATTTGCTGAATGAATGAGAAAATGAACAGATGGCTGTGGGGATTCTCTGAGCTGAGTCATGCTGACCATCAAGGAATATGGTCAGGGCACACGGCTATAACCCTGACCGGGCTCAGCTTAAAAGTAGGGTCATCTTAAGCCCTATTCAGGAAGGTCAGTGGCTCCAATGCCATATAACTCCCACCTGGTTCCACGGCTGGGGCCACACTTTGGTGATTGGCGAGGCAAAGGCCAGTATCCAAACATGGCAGCAGCATCAGACTCAGCTTGGTGCTTACCTTCCAGCTGGGGGCCCAGGCTGCTGGGCATCTCCATGACAACAGGCCAAGCCAAGGATGGGGAGAGTGGCCTGACCCTTAAGCCATAGCATGGCAAGTCAAATGACGTCCTTAATCTGTCACTGATGAGTATGAACCAAGCAAACAGTGTTATCCCTCCCATCTGAGCCTGAATTTCTTTGTTTTTAAAATGAGAATAATGAGAATACCCCCCTCGCAGGATTAAAGAACTTATATCAAATGTCTGGCTCTTAATAAGAGCTCGGTAAGTGGGAGCAGTGGGGAAAAGGGATGATGAGGTGGGCCCCAGTGGGAGTTATGAGACCCTCCCTCTGACCTCTCTGGCATCCTCAAGGCCCTGTCATTGCTGCCTACTGACCCCAGGCACCAGCCCCTGCCCTGACCCCCTGCCTCAGTCTTCCCCAGTCCTTCAAAGCTGGGGTGACACAAGCCCAGTGAGCAGGCATTGATCGTTAAGCGATCATCCATTGAGTCACGTATCAGGTACTGCCCATAACTGCTTCACATAAAACATCACTTTGGTTCTGGGACATTCCTTATGTGAGAAGTACTGCTGTTATCCGAGTATTTCAGAGGAGGAAACGGAGGCTGGGGAGAATAAGACCCGGAGGAAGCTTTCTCTGAAAACGCTGCTGCAGGAACTCGTAAAACACCCGGGGAAGCCGCTGACCTTCTCGCATTCATGCAAAAAGGCAAGGCATTTATGACCCAGGAGTGAAAACCCACAAGAAAGACCATGGAGAACTGGACCGCTTAAAGAGGGAGACCAGCCAGATGAGGCAGGCTTGCACCCAAATGAAAAACTCACCAGCGAAATGAAAATCCACATGGGAGAAAGTGACAGCAAAATCAAGACTATGGACCAGAGCACCCTGCCCAGCATGCAGAGGGAATTGGTCAAGGCAACAAAACCAACAGCGACGAATCAATAGATACAGTGAACACCATGGAGACCCAACTGAAATGATAAGTGCCACAAGTCATAGTTTTAAGGGAAACATGCAGCTCTTTCTAGATTCTTACAGGGGCAGCCGGAATTAATTCATTCAATAAATATTTATTCAGTGCCCATCAGATGCCAGGAACAGTTCTAGGACAGACAATAAATACATCCGGTAATGAGTATATAAAGTCAGGTAGTTACAAGTGCCATGAAGAAAATCAAGCAGGGTAAGGGGTTAGAGGGCCACAGGAGGGTCAGGAAGATATTTTTATGGAGTAATCAGGGAAGGCCTCTCGGGCGAGGTATTTTCTTAGAGAAAAGATTCTCTTCTGTTGGGTAAATTTCACTGGCCTCTTACATATCTGAAGATTAGACCTAGATCCTGACCTTGAAGGGTGTAGTTGAGAGGAGAAGCTAAACCATTCTGCAATAAGCAAGCAATTGTTAAAATATTGTGTTTGTGCTTTTTCTGGTTAGAGCTAGAGAAAGGGATATTGAACCCCAGGAAGTTTGACACGGAGACACGTCACAGGGAATGTCCAGGAGGGGTGGGAGTGGGTCCCAATAATGGGGGACAGGCCACACACAGCTCAGAGAAGGGAGAGTCAGAGACTGTGTGTCAGACCAGGGCTTTGGGTGCAATGGAACTTGACATTCAATTTAAAATGTTCATTTCCTGCTTTGAAATTCCCCTAGGATAGTTTAAACCGTCATATCTTAGGATATTTTTAGCTGCAGGTAACAGAAAACCCTAATTCAGTTACTTGAACAAAAAAGAATCGATTATCTCAGAAACAGGAAGTCTGGAGGTGGGGCAATGACCAACCTGGTTAATTCTGTTCAGTTAATTCTGTGGAATCATCGAGGACCCAGATTTATTTCATCTTTCTGCCCCGCCCCTACATATTCGCCTCACTCTCCAGCTACCTGCCCTCCTGGTTACAAGATGGCAACAGTAGCCCCAGCTATCGCATCCTCTGACAGCTTCCAAAGGTAGGAAAAGAACCGCTTCATTCTTGCATCTCCTTCTAAGACAAATAAAGCTTTGCCAGAAGCCCCACAGAACACTTCCCTTCACATCTCATTGGTTACACTCGCATTCTAGTCCCGTGCCTAAACCCACCAACCATAGCTGGTGTGGGCCTGGGTAAGCTCTGCTTTGGGCCATAAAAAGGAAATGGGCCCTGAAAGAAGGTGAACCAGAGGCTCGGAGCACAAGAAGCAGGGACATGATGGCCAAGGGGAGGGGAAGAAAATAAAGACAATCATTGAGAGGTATAGATGACAAATGGAAACCAGAAGAGCTAGGATAAAAACATCCTCAAAGACCAAACAGAAGGAAAGTCTTCTGAACCAAAAGAAAGACCCAAGTTTGCAAAGCGAACAGTCTGCATGCATTCCAGAAACTATCAACAAAAGGAAAGATGACAGGGGTAGAAAAGAATTCCCCCCAACTTCAGATCAGAAAAAGAAAAAAATCTGGTTCCTTATAATGGAACTGGTACCAGCTTGGCCTTGGATTTGTAAGTGGGGCTATTTTATTACTAACTCTCTCAGGGTAGTGGAACAACACCTCTGTAGAATTTTGAAGGAAAACTTGGTCCCCAGAATGTTATCTCCATCAAATTCCCTTTTGAATATAACGGCAACTGGAAGATGCTTTGAAATACTCAGAAGCTTGGAAAACAAACCTGTCCATGGGCTATGGCAGGTAGTATAATAAAATAATAAAATAAAATAAAAATGCAGGCTTCTAGAAGATGGCAGTCATGACACAAAAGGACCATTTGGACACTGTGGATCCCCGCCGGGCCCACCGTTCTCGGCATGGCCACAGCGTCCTGCAGGGTGCCCCTGGCCCTGCATGGCTTCTGTCGCCTGGGCCTTTTCTGTTCCCTCTTGTGCAATGTCAGGAAGTGTGTGTTAGAGCCACATCCTTCAGCCGGTGGCTGAGACGGAATCTTTACTTCACTTGGTGACCACTCAGAACAATAAGAGCTGCCACCCTCTTCCTGAGAGTAATAACAATGGCCAAACCGTTTACCCACCCGGACACTTGTGACGGAACAGCTTTTAGAAAGTTGTTTTGTTTTCCCTCTCCAAAAGCCACACTGCCCAGAGTAACGTGATGGCCACCATCAGGGACCAGGAACTGAGTCCTCAGTCTCTCACCAGAATGACTCCAGCTACTGAACTTTTCTTCTAAATCAGGAAAGAATACTGAAAGCATCTATGAGGCAGAGTTTCAAGTTCCTTCTTCAACTAAACTTGCATTAAAACTTGTGTGTGTTCTTGTCTTGATTTAAACAGTCAGGATCCTGGATACAGTCTCAACCATGAGAAAAGACAGGAAGTTCATAATGAATACTGACGTGACTGGGGACCAGGGGTGGTTTTTACTTTCCGTTTTATCCTTCTTGGTAGGAAGGATGTCAGAAAAAGAGCAAGGGTTGAGGGGTTGTAGGAATGGAGCCTCATTTACTCCAGGGCCCCATTTCTCTAAGGGCCCCATTAACCTTGACTGTGGCATTGGGTTTGGGGCAGCCAGTCATGTGACAAGTCCACTCATGAACACTGTGGCCTCCCCTCACTCACGCTGAAGTTGGTCCCTCAGGACTGCTTACACTGCCTCAAATGCCTCCTTATCTCCCAGGGAAGAGGGTCATTTCAAAAGGCAGTAGGAGCCAGACAGCTAATTATGGACTCAGCATTCCTTAGTGCAGGGTCACTTCCCTTTCCAAGTCAGGAAAGGAGTTTGGGCTTTACAAGAAACCCACTCTCTTGGGGCGGGAACCTCAGGCCTGAGGGGCTGAGCCGACCTGCCTTCCTCTGGCTTCACACAACCCTCAGAGCGCTGCCCACCCTTGAGGACTTGTGACTCAGGTCCAGAAGTTTCTCAGGGTGTGGGGGTCAGAGCAGCTGTTGAACAACTACTTAACAATTCCATGGGCTGCTAAGGTAACTGAGACATGGAAATCCACAGTCTGAAACACAGAGCTGAGGAAGCCTGGTCACTACAATATCTGTCCTCCTTCCCACCACCCCTAGGCACTGCCTAGAATCTTCTAGAATACCACCTGCCTCCCCCTTCTCTGCCATCACTTTGCCCCACACCTATTCCCATCTCATCTTCTGTCAAAACTGCCCCTGACCCGCACCCACCACTACCCCTCCCTCTTCCTTCCTTTTTCTTCCTCTGTCTTATCTCTTTCCCTCTGTCTCCTTTTCCCCTCTTTCATTTGTTCTTTCCTTCTCTCCTCTCCCTCCATTGTCTTTCTCCCTCTTTTTCTGTCTCATTTCCCCCCATTTTTCCTTTCCTCCTTCACTTGACCTGACTTATGAAGCAGAACTGACTTATGTTGGTTAGCAGAGTGATCATTTTGATTGATATCTGCTCCCTCTCACAAAGAATAAAGACAGTGATGGTGAGGACAGCAGTTCCCCCAGGCTGGCCACCCACCGGGCCTGGGTGTTTTACACATGCCCTGGGAGGCACATGTGTGACATCTACTTTCCAGCAGAGTTATGTCCTCACCCAAGGCCACACAGCTGGCAAATTCTGGACTTGAACCAGCTGGGAACAGAGGGGTCTGCCTATATTCCAGGTACCTCAATAATTTACCACAAGGCTAAATGTCACTTGTGATCAAATGGTATCTATACTGTAGAAAGGAAAAGAGGCCTCTCTCCTTGAGAGGTGACATCACCCTGCCTCCTCGTCTTCCTGGGGCAGAGTCTATCCTTTCCCAGGGGATCCAGTGCCCAGCCAGGTTTGGACACACTTTGTGGGGTCAAAGAAGGAAGGCTTAGAAGGGGAGGTCTGGGGAACTGGGTGTGAGCTCCAACTTCTGCAGGCCTCGGCAACATTCATACTTAATACACGGGAGTTGAATGAAGTTATGCTTTACATCCTTCCCTCTCATCTCTGATTTTTCATAAATTTGCAAAAGGTGGAGAGAGAGTAAAGTCACCAAGTGTCAGGATCACTCCTCTTCCTGACCAAAATGGGGCTGTCACGGCCCACGAACCGTGGACTGACTTCACAAGGTTGCTCTGCAGAGAACAAAGAGGCAGTGGCTCTTTGGTTCTGACAAAAAGACCAAAGCCCCAGAGAGAAGAGGTAAGGTAATTAACATAAGAAAGCGATTAAAGCCCTCAGTGCTTTACTTGGCAATGTTTCAGGCCAGATACTTATTTTGGGAGCCTCATATTCTGGTGGCACTAAAGAGACTGAGATGTAAGGAATGAGTTATTTAGAAACTGTGGGTAAGCTCAGAAAAGAGTATGAGGTTTTGCCTCAACATGAAAAGAGGAAATAAGAAGTGGTCAATAACTGCTAGAGCTCTGTTGGATCTCAGACTTCATCTAACTGTGCTGGCTTTAATTTGCTCCCAGTGAATATCTACTCTCATTATTTTAGTAAGGTATTGTATTTTTATAGTAAGGCATATCTTAGGGGTGGAAACTTCCTTGGGCCGCCTAGTCCCCACAGCTACCTATAACCTGGTTACCTGATTTTGGCCATAAAGGAGGCCACAGGCCCACGGTTGGGGTCAGGAGCAGACATGCCCAGCAGGGCCACAGCTCTTCTGTGAACCTGCCTGCCTACTGCCCCGGCTGAGTTTGAGCCTCAGATAATCACACTCTCTCCCTATACCTCTACCCCCATCTCTGAGTGCTGGGCAGTCATCTGTTCTAACACAGCCAATTTATACACAGACAGGTGGCCCATGAGTGGCCCATGCAGAGAAAGCCGTTGGTGGCTGAGACAACCAGATATTCCCTCTTGGGACTGGGAACTGAGAAGTGAGCCTGTTAGTGGGAGAAGAGCAGACCCACAGAGAAAGACTGAGTTGTAGCAGGTAGCACCTGGGGTGTAGGGCTCCAAGCCCTTCTGGGCCCAGTTCCCAGGCCTTCTCCTTCCTTGCCCTGTGCTTCTTCACAAAGGCCCACCTCTTACATGAGTTAGTCAAAGTCAGTTTCTGGTCTTCACGACCCCCGCAAACCTGATGATGCGCCCTGATTCTGAAGCTGCTTTACAATCAGCAGCTTGGAGGTACCTGTAGGACCCCCAGTACTTCACAATACCACAACACAACTCTTAATGATAAGAGTGTGAAGGTGAGAGGGGACAGACGCTAGACACAGTCTATACATCTACAAGCCATGGGTACAAACTTCACAAGAAGCCACAAAGTCATGTCTTTTCCAGCTTAAGGCCTAGTCATACTTAAAGTCTTCTTCACTTTGAAGGAATACAAGAAACCACAAGGGGAAAAAAGATCAAACGCATTGACCAACTTTTAACTTAAGAGAGTTCAGACTCCTTTCAGCAAACCGCCTACCAAGGATGCCAACCCAGGCCAGCAAGTTCATGCAGTACTAGAATTGGAAAAAACTGTAAAGGGCGTTGAGGCTGACTGCCTGCCCCACACTGGCCGCCACATCCCTGGCAGGTGAGGAGCCCACATGAGAGACAACCATTTTAATGATAAGCAGCCACCAAGCACTTCAAAGTACAGTCTTGTACCAGGTGTGCCAACATTTGTTCCTGGCGACCAGGCCGGGACATGTGGGTGGCCCAGACTAGCTAAAAACACTCAAATGGATATTTTTTAGATGTTGGTGCAGATTCACGTATGGGAGGGATCAAGAAGCCTGAAGCAACACCCAGCCTGACCTCTGTGGGGTGGAGCGGTTCCACTTGAGCCCAAGTTTGCATCTCCTACTGAAGCCCTGCCGCAAACAGCCCCAGCCTCCTGACAAGACAGCTTTGTGACCACCTGTGTTGGCTGAAGTATGCCCCTCAAGGTCTTACTCTCTGTCCCCCATGGTTCACTGAAGTGATTCCTTTGATCCCCATAACTAGTCTCCCCAGCGGCATTCTACTCCATCACTTCTCCCTCTTGACATATTTCCAGTGACTTGTGCCCCAGGGGCCTCCCTGTTGTTCTGCCCTTGAGTCCAGCTCTGTCCTGCACAAAATGCACCGATCCCTTCAGGTTCTGGAATCAGAGATTGTGCCACACCTCTCCCCTTCCACTTCTACTATCTTTTCAACTAAACCCCACAGATCCGGTCACTGCTCCTCTGTGACATCGTGTCCCAACCTCTGTCTCTACTGCCTGCTCTGCTTGCCACATAGGTGAACCTCGCCTGCCAGTGCCTCTCACCACGGTCCAGAGAACTGAGCAGGACTCCTCTGCCCCCAGTGAGGACACTGGGTGTGTCGCCTCCTTTGTTCTTCCCAGTCCCCCGTGCTCCCTTAACGCAGCCAGATAAAAATAGCTGCCCTGGCCTCCACATCACTAAGTTGTCATGCACTGTGGTGGCACAAAGCCTGTGCTGTTTGTCACACAAACTCTGCATAGGGTGGTCTTCCCAGATTTGGACTAGTGAGGTGGTTTTTCTTTAATGTCAAGTTTTACACATTTGGAGTGTATGTGATACAATCTGAAACCATGAGCAGCACGCCTTTGACGGAACCAATTTCTACAAATAGAAAGGTACTGTTTTGTGCCCATCCTTGGGGCAAACTTCTAGCCCCCCAGAAAATATGGTTTGTTTTCCTGCAAGTTCCCTTCCTTCTCTTTTTCCTGGTCCATTGATTCTCACTCTTCTGAGTGCACTGAAGAAACTAACAGACGAGCCACAGTCACTTTCCTTCATCTCTGAGCATTCCTCTTCACCATCGTTTCCTCTTCACACCCATGAGCACAAATAACGTCTGGCATGTCTGCTCTATCACGTCACAGAGCACGGTCACTTTGCAGGGTCACAGTTTCCTCGCTAAGCCACCCCACCTGTGCACTTCCAGAAGAAAGATGAACTCAGCCAGGACTTTCTGTCTGGGCCAGCTGGAGCATGTGCTTTTCTCTTCTCCCTCTTTTCACTCTTTCTCTGCCAACATAGGCTCCAGTCAGGGTCGTATTTCTAGGTTTATAATGGTCTTACCTGGACGGTGAATTTATCGTCTTCGTTGGGCAGAATCCTGTAAGTGTAAACACAATTCCGATACCTGAAACAGACCAAAGAGGATATTAGAATCCCTGCAGGAACATTTTTCTGGTAGCTGAAATGAAAAGAGTTCCTGACATGGCTCGAGGAATCTGAGCGTGAAGTTTCTGAACTTTGGAGCTAACTGTTCTGAGGCGGACATTGGCTCTGACATCAAGTGGCCCTGGACTGAGGCATAGCCTGCCCCTTTCCCCACCCCCTGAGCATGCAGGGAACCTCAGGAAAACGTGGGTGGGTTCTTTTGGGGTGTGATTCACACCACCGCATGACAGCGTTGTGGTCTGATCTAAAGGAATCTGCCAGCTGGAAGGGCCTCTGCCACCTCTGGCTGGCATGTTGGCCAAAAGAACAGACAGAGGGGGTGTTTCCAATAGAAATAAGACTCTAGGGGGGCTGAGCAAGGTGTGGACATGCCAAAGGAGTGTTGGACACAGCCACAGACGGCCACCATGGCCAAGGTGAGGCTCGTTCAGCTCTGGGGGGGTGTCTCCCTTCTGCTGAGCAACCCTCAGTCCTATGGCTTCCTCCCCTGAAGACTTTGCCCCTTGGGTTCATTCTCCCAAATGTCAGCCACCATCGTGTCAGAAACCTGGAGTTTCCCAGCAGCTGGTCACTGAGCCTTAGGGTTGCTTCTAACGAGGAAGAAACTGGGGCCCTAGATTCTCTTCTCCTTCTAGAAGCTCCACCTTCCTTCCATTCCCACGGTGAGGAGGAGAAGGAGGAGCTACTTTTCACTTTCCTAAAACTTTTGAGAGGAAGGGTAGTTGTCAAGTCTGCCCAGTGGTGGGTGGTCCAGCTGGTGACCCCGCCCACAGAGAGCCTGGCGGCAGCAGACAACCATAAAAGTCCTTTGGCTCCGCTGCTGAACCCAGAGGCAGAAGGAGTTCCCAGGCACGCTATCTGGGTCTCACACTCTTAGCTGAAACTGCTGGTCTGTTCTGTCACCCGCCATACTCTCCCCCCATTTCCTCCATCCGGGATCCTCGTGAACCTCGAAAACCTGCCCAGCCCTGCTGAACCCGTAGGCAGGGGTCACACTCCAGCTCACAGACACTTGTCTTGTGTTTGTGACCAAGACAATGAGTGCTTCATTATAGAAATTTCACTTATTTATAGCCCCTCCTGTGCGCCTGGCACTTCATGAAGCATTTATATGTTTTTGTTTAACTAGATTTTAAAATTGTACACGACTTTACAAATTTTAAGACCATAGACAAAGATACAAAATGAAAAACAAATGTGTCCTTTCCCCGCTTCTTAGATTTACTATTTCTTAGACTTACTACTTTTGTACATCATTCCAGGACTTTAAAACATGCACACAAACTGACATATGCGTGCTTTTCTAAATGCAAATAACATCATACTACATACACTGTTTAGAAATTTGCTTTTTTGACCAAACAAATATCTTAGAGGCCTTCTTAAGTCATGTTCTACCTTGAGGTTGTACACTCATTTATTTGGCCATGATGATGACAGATAGTTATTTTTAACTTTTTACTATTATAAATAGTGCCGCCGTGAACATCTCTGTTCCTTCATCTTGTGTATGTTGGCAAGTTCATAGTTTTAGTTTCCCCATCAGTAAAATGGGGACAACAAATGGGGCTGACGTGACAGCTCCCTGTGGTTGGGCAGACTAAGTGAATTACCATAGGAAAAGCATTTAGTGCAGTGCCGGGACACATTATACACCATCTCTGCTGATGTTGATTAGTGTTGATGGATCAAGCATTAGAAGGAGAGCAGCTGGTCTAAAGGACATGTCCACTTTATATTTTGATAGAGACCAACCGTTGCCTTCTAATGAGGTTGTGTCACTTTTTTCTCCTCTTAACCGGATATGAAAGTGTCGACTTCCCCACACCCTGCCAACTGGCTGTTATCAGACATTTTAATCTTTGCAAATCTGAGAGGTGAAAGAAAAATTATAGCTTGCTTTGCCTTTCTTTATGAGAAAGATTGAACATGTTTTCATGTGTTTCACTATTTGTATTTCTTTTTCTGTGAATTCCTTTTTCATGTCTTGGCCTCACATTTTTAAAAAATCTTTTGCCTATTTATGTGTAAGACTGATATCCACTATAATATAGTTTCGAATTGTTTATTTTTAACAGTGTTTATTGATTTTGGGGGGACTTTTGTTTGTTTTTTAAGCTCAATAGAAGTTTTACAGTTTTATGTGGTCAATTTTACAATCATTAATGGCTTTTGAATCAATGGACATTTAAAGAAAGTTTTGGAGAACGTTGTGGGAATTTCACTTCCACACTTCTCTTCATTTCTCGTAGGAAAGTCTCTTTTTCTCTCTTCCTCGCGTCCATTTAATTCCCATCTTTCCACTCCCTGTCCTATTCTCCAGAGCCTGAACTGACACCACAATTGGCTTTTACCAGAGATGACAAGGGTGACTCTCTAGTCCAGTGCCACTTCACCTCCTGGCAATGTCCTGGGAAACAGAGATGGCAGCCCCATTACCCAGCCTCAAAACCCATTTGCAGAGCCTACTAGACAAGTGCCTGAGTATAGCTGGAACCCTGCTGTGCTCTTAGCGTTCACTGCGAGGTCTGGTGACACTTCCTTTAGCAGATATGCAAATGAGGACAGAGCACAGACAGTCTCTTATTTGGCTGAGGGCAGCGAATTTGTGGAAGAGGTTGAGCAGGGCCAAAACATCAGCTTGTAGACAGAAAGAACACAGTCACATGGAGCGGGACAGAGACAGCCACACAGAACAGGAAGCCTTTATGACTTTTTCAAAGATGTTCTAGAAACACTGAAACAAAGAAACAGCTCCATGTTACTTAAATAGATCAGAATTCAAAAGCAATGCAATAAGACGAGAGAACGCTTTGCCCTTGACAGGAACATGGCAGCACCCCCAGTGCATGGGGCAGACACGTCGTCCCTGGGCTTGAATCTGCTAAGATCTTCAAAGGAAAATGTGTCCATCGCCACCTCCCCTGCCACACACAACCCATGGGAGAGTAGTTATTCCAAACTGCATGCCATGGGGTGCTGGGGGCTCAGCAGGGAGGTGGGGGTGGGGACACCTCACTCAGCCTTCCCTCTCCCTGGCAGCTGCATGTCCCTCTGGTCTTATATGCATATACATACCTGTACACACGCAGAACGCACATGGGTACATAAACATACCTGTGCATATACAGATACATAACACACACACACCATCTTACATGGCAAATGTTCACAGTGAAGATTTCACAACTCACTCATCGCTGACAACTACTGCACTGTAACGTGCTCCAGACAACACGCTCATTGATCTCTGGGGCCGTGGGTCCCATGCAGCCCTTGCCAGCTCTCTGTGGTGATTCAATCACAATGTAAGATTCTAACACTGGTCCTCAGTGGCTACTCCTTCCAATGACTGGGTGGTATTTCCAGGGAGTTGTGCTAGGAACACTCCCCGTGGTGACCCAGGGTAAGATGGTGCTAGGCCCGCAGTGCGTATTCTGCTACCAAATGAGAGAGCACCGCTCTCAAAGGAAGTGGGGCTTAGAGCAAGCTTTCCATGTGGCAATGGACGGCACTGGTGACAACGGGCGCCTACACACACTCTGTAAGCAAGGAGGAAAGGAAGAGGCAGGAAGATGCTTCCCCTGGGAAGGGCATTTCCAGATCAATCCTAATACGGTTTTACTCCCCTGTAAGAGGACAAGCAAATGGAAGAAGGAAGAAACATGGTGATGTTTTATTTATTCTCTCAGATAAATATCATAGAAGTCACGGGGATGTATGGTGACTATAGTTAATGATACTGTATCTGCATATTTGAAAGTTGCTAAGAGAGTAGATCTTAAACGTTCTCATGACAAGATAAATTTTTTTTTGTAACTATGTGTGGTGATGGATGTTAACTAGATATTCTTGCAACGTATACACATAGTGAATCATTATGTTGTATAACATACAACATGAAACTAATATAATGTCACATGTCAACTATACCTCAGTAAAAAAAGTATTTCTGTTTGACTATTCCTAGCCAAATAAACACAGATAAGCATGCCCAGAAACAGGTTTTACCATGGTGAATGAGAGAGAGAGAGAGAGAGAGAGAGAGAGAATAACAGAGAGAGAGAGAGAGAGAGAGAGAGAGAGAGAGCCCATTCTCTAAAATTCAAAAACCTCGTCAGGGTCTCTGTCTCACTCTGCTGATAAGCTTAGCATTCTCCTATAATTGTTTTTAATCCCTTGGTAACATGTTATATATATCATTCCTAATTTCTAAAGTTTGTACATGTTTTCTCTTGTTTTCTTGCTTAAGTATTGTGGACTTCTGGACAAGATGAGGTGGGAGAACGAGGGCTGGAAACTGCATTCAAAAAAGCACTCTACATTGAGCAATGTAGAAGCAAGAGAAAATGTACGTCAGCCCCAGGAACCAAGGGTGTTCACCATTCACCACCAAGACCCCAAAGAATCCCAGCCAAAGAGAGTCGGAAAACGAATAAATTAAAAGAGGCCTTTAGCTCAGAAGAAAGAGAGGAGGAGGCATCCGGGCCAAGTGAGAGGTGGAGCTGAGGCAGCCACACTGCTGCAGGGGCCCTGCTGAACACTCCGCCGCAGCAGCCTGGGGGTCCAGCGGGTCATTCCTTGCATGAGGCCCCTGGGAGGAAGCCCACCTATCCATGCACCAGAGCACAGCCTCACCCCCATCAGCTGGATGTTGGATTAGGGGGCTCGCACCCCCATCCTTGTTGGTCCTTTTTTGTTTGGGAAGAGGATTGGGGTAGAAACCCACTCTGATTTCCAAAAGAATCTGATCCAATTTTTCCTGAAAGTTCTTTTGACAGAAAAGAAATATCACCAGACCTATGAAAACGTGTCGCTACCCAAAAGAAGGGAGTACTGTTTTGCTAACAACTCAAAGGTGTTACGTCTATGGTACATAGAATCGCTGCAAAAGAGAAAAAAAGACATTCTGGGGAAGTCTGCTTTGTAAACCAGTAAGACTTACGAGACCACTGCATCTCTGAAACTGGGAAAATCAGTTGTGAAAACTGAGCAACAGGAGACAAGGAAAACTGATCAGAAATGAAACACCTGGAGTTCTCGAGGTGGCTTAAACACAAGAGAGTCCGTAAAGAGCTGACATCCTGGACAAAGGTAATGAGGAAGAAGGCAAACTCGAGAAAGTCAGTACAGAAGAAGACAGATTTTAAATGGGAGAAAAGAAGAGAAATATAAAGGGCGGATCTCTGTCCTCAACCATACATACAGCAGGGGTTACTGAAAGTACAAATACTTTTTAGTATAAAAGTAAAAACACAGAACAGGTAAATAAATCTAAGAACACATCACTTGAAAAGCAGAAAATTAAATGGGCAACCCTCTGGCAAATAGAATAAAGGAAACCAAAAAAATACAAGTGAGCTGGACATTCCCCTTTTGCCTCCCCCACACCTCCCCCTGCCCCCCACTCCGCTTGTGCCCCAACTAGACTCACTCTCTATCCACCTCCACCTGTCTTGTGTCCAGGAGGCTGCTGCTGGGTTGCTTCATCCAGGTTTGGCCAATGGGAGGCACGGGCAGAGTGCTAAGAAGATGGGATGAAGGTGTTTGTTCCCCCGACCCCACTCCGCCTACCGCAGGTCAGCAGTGACTGAGTTCCTCCACTGGAGACCACAGCTCAAGGCAATGGCCTAGTGACATAGCCCTGTCTCCTGCCTCTTCAGGTCCAGGAGCGGGAATGGCTTCTCATGGTCGCTGGCCCCAGGCTGCATCACCATCCCAATGCCTAGCACCACTACGCCCTTTCCAGGTCGTGTCATGTTTGATTCTCACAGTCCTCCTCCCTGAGGTAGACATTTTCTCTTCCCAATATCCTCCACTGTAGTATTTCAGCAATATTGGCCAATGCAATAAGTTATGAAATCTGAATAAGAGAAGTATTTGGAAAGGAGACCAAAAACTGATCCTAATTTGTACATGATATGATTGTCTATCAAGAAAACACAAGAGAAGCAAATGCAAAACAATTGGAAATAATGAAGAGTGAATAAAGTAACAGAAAAAAAGATGACATATAAAATCTATAACTTCCTTGTATGTTATTAGTTACCACGAAAGGGTAACTGTAGGGCAAAAGATATTGTTCACAACAGTAATAAGACTACAAAATAATCAGAAGTAGCATAACAGGAAATTTACAGGATCTATATGAAGAAAATTACAAAATTTAAAATAATAGCGATAGCTATATTTATTAACACTGAACAATACTAAAATGTCCGTGCTCAGAAGTTATATTATGGACTTCATGTAATTCTAATCAAAGTCTCAATGGTATTTTTTCAAACCTGACAAAATTATTATCGGTTTCACCTGAAAGATTATTTGAAAAGAATAGATATGGAAATCCTAAAACAAAACAGCTTATAAAAGTGTGGTAATGCACTTTGCATGATATTGGTGTAAGAAAGGCAGATATATATGGAACGGGGTAAACAGTCGAGAAAGAGATGTATAAGACTTTATAGGAGCATTTGAGATCTTGGTCCCTGGCATATGTTGTCAGTTTGGCTCAAATAAACTCTTAAAACACACACACACTCTCTCACACACAAACACTCACACACACTCACACACACACACACACACACTTAGTATATGGTAAAAGAGTCACAAAGGGAAAATAAATCAATTATTCAGTAAGAGGTTTTGAGAAAGATGGTTACTTAAGAAAACTACACATAAATCTTTGTCTTACATCATTCATTAAATTAATTCCAGAAAGATTAATGTGTTCAATGTAAAATAACAACCAAACCTATAGTGAAACCTATAATCTCTCCATCTGTTTTTGCCAAATCCTGTGCTAAGCACGTGATACACACTTTTTATTTCATCCACCTAACAACACTCCTAAGTAAGTATTCTTCTTAGTCCTGGTTTTCAGATGAGGAAACAAGGCCTTGTGAAATGAGGTGACCTGCTGGAGCTTGGACAGCAGAGTCACCCTTGGCCCATGTCCATGAACCTCCAAATGCCCCGTCCCAATCTGCCTGCCTTCCACAGGAAGAAACAGAATTGAATTTTTGTGTGCAGAGAAATCAAAAAGCGAAGGGGGAAACATCACAAAAGGAAAAGGTTGATAGACCTTACAAAAATTTACAGTTTCTGGATGTCAAAAAGAATCACAATGTTTAAAGACAAACTGCAGTGAAAATATTTGCAACAAATGTGATATAAGGAATTCGTGCAAATCGATTGAAAAAACTGCAGCTTCAAAAGAAAAATGGCAAAGACAATGGAACAGATGATCCACAAAAGGAGGAATGATGGACAGTAACCTTGTCAAACAGATTTACCAGGACTGCAATCAAGAAATGTAAATCAAGCTGAACAGAAAGCGACCACCTTTTACTTTGCAACGGAATGATGTTTTCTTAAAATGAAAATATTCAAACTAGGGATACTGGAATGAGCTGGGCACTCTTTTGTACTGCTTCTGGGAGCATAAATTGGAACAAAGTTTGTGGAAAGCAATTTGTCATTCTGTATCCCGAGCCTTAAAAATGCTGGATCCTCTGACCCAGTAATTCCACCCCTGGGAATCTATAACAGAAATGTCACGTTTCTGCAGAAAGATGTTCATCACCTTCATATTTATAATAACAAAATACTGTCAATAACTTAAATGTCTGATATTTCACAAATTATGGTCCATCGTGTAATAGAAATTTGTGCATCCATTAAATATGATACTTAGGAAGAAATTTTAACTAAATGGGAAAATGCCAATGCAGCTAGAAAATGCTGACAAAAATTATATGGTTATATACCTAAAATGGAGATCATATATATATGAGATTATGTATATATATATATATCATATATGTGTATGATACATATACAGAGTGTGCCAAATAAATGTATACACATTTTAAGAAAGGAAAACTGTATTAAAATTGTAGTACTCAATATATACAAATAACAGAAGATGAATACAAGTCATGTTTGACTTCTGCAATTACAAGAGGTGCTCAAAGCGGTTACCACCAGCGTCCAGACACTTCTGATTACAGCAAACTACTGCTTGAGCAACGCTGACCAAAGTGTCCACTGGTGTACATTTTTTTGGCACCCCCGGTATATATCACCCTGTCTGGTGTTATTTATAATAAGTAATTGAACCGAAACTGCTCAGGTCCTGGTACTTGTAAATACAATGGTTTCCTACTATAGGGAGCAAGGAATGACAGGGGAGGGTGCAGGCTGCTTCTCCCCAGTGCCACAGGGCCTGACCCCTACCTCATCCACACCCTGTGCTCCTTCTCAGAGCCTTAGGGCTTTAGTGCTCTCAGTATCTTTCTCCTAAACTGGAACTCGTGCGCTTAAGACGGCCTCCGTTTCATGCGAGTTTATCTTCCTTCCATCTGGTTTCATTTAGTGGTTCTTCCTAGCAGGCGTGCTCCAGACCCCGCTCTTCCTCCAGCTTCCAGGCACTCAACCCTGGCCCCGGCCGCCACCGGCCACTCGTGCGTCATTCAAGTGCTCTTCCTGCCTCATCTCTTTGAGCACTTCCTCTGAGGAGGCCCACATGACAGCTCACGGTCTCCGGAAGGCTCTTTCAGGCCTCCAGGAAGTTCCAGAAGTGACACTGCCTCTGCACTCCTCTTTCCTTCTGTGGAATTTTCTTCACAGATGGGCCCTAGGCTCCTCTGCTTCTGAGATGTCACTGCTCACTTTATAGCTTGTAAAAAATAATGGCCAGCATTCAGTACCTGCTTACCATGGGTTCGCCCTGGGTCATACACGTTGCCCACATTCTCCCATTTTATCCTCTCAATCATCCAGTGACAACAACAGAAAGACAAATGGCCCAATTTTTTACCCGGGCCAAGAATATCAACAGACATTTCTTCAAAGAAGAGGTGCAAATGGCCAATAGCACATGAAAAGAGGCTCAACATCGTTCATCACTAGGGAAATGCAAACCAAAGTCACAATAAGATGCCAGCTCACACCCACTAGGATGGTTATTATCCAAAAGATACTAACCAGTGTTGGTGAGGACATGGAAAAATGAGAACCCTCACACACTGCCGCTGCTGCGGAAAACAGTACGACCTGTCCTCAGAACGAGAACCATAGTTACCATATGACCCAGCGGTTCCACCCAAGACAACAGACAACATATGTCCATACAAGAACTTGGATATGAATATTCACAGTAGCCAAAACATAGAAACAACCCAAATGTCCATCAACTGATGAACGGACAAATAAAGTGTGGTGTCTCCATCCAATCGGCTATTATTATTCAGCCATAAAAAGGGATGATTTGTGCTACAACCTGGATGAATCTTGAAAACATTATGGTAGGTGGAAAAAGCCAGACACGAAAGGCCACATATTGTATGATTCCAGTAATATGAAACATCCAGAATAGGCAAACGGTTGGAGACAGAAAGTAGACTAGTGGTTTCCAGGGGTTGGGAGGAGGGAGAAGAGGGAGTGACCAGTAACGGGCCAGGGTTTTCTGGGCGGGACGATGACAATGTTCTGGAATTAGTGGTGATGGTGGTACAGCGCTATGCATGTACTAAACATCGCGGAATTGTACACTGTACAGGAGTGATTTTATGGGATGTGAAGTATACCTCAGTAAAGAAAGTTCACCCAACAAGTAGGCGTTCCACCAATGAGGAAGCTGTGTGGACATAAGGAGGCCAGCGTCTCGCAGATGCTAGAACTCACATCAGCCCTAGGCAAGCACAGAGGGCCTCCCCAGGGACTGCGTCAGGTGGCATGAATTAGGGAGGGAGAGTGGACCTCCTCTCACTCCATCCCTGGGCCAAACAAAGAGGAAGGCCTGGCTAGGAGGACCACATCTCATCACCATGCTTGGGTTCACGCTCCAGGAGATGGGACCATTCAGTGGAGAAGCAGTGACATCTATGCACAGGTGAGTTTAGCCTGTCAGGTAGGCAAGCTTGCGAAACCTTGGATGGAAAAACTGCTCTGGGGTGTTGGGCACGGACACAGAAATCTGGAGACACTCGACATCACCGCGCTTGTTATGAGTCACTTCACATACAGAATACCACGAACCCACTAACTGCGTCGGCTTTCGGGGCCTCCATTCCCTCCTGGTCGTGCACACACTCTTATGGAAACCAGATTTCAGGAACCTGAGGTTCTCCAGCTCTGGCTCCTGGCTACTGTCTGTGCCAGCATTCCCACCCCCTTTCTGTTAATACCTGATATGAAAAAGTGTTTTTCTTTGCATTTGCACAACAGTAGTTAATGAGCAGTGTCAACTTGACTGAAGCTTTGCACAAAGATTGGAGGGAGAGAAGAGGATTATGTCACACCGGTTCACACCTCAGGAAACCGTTTTGCACCTCCTGGATCTTTGGACCTCCCAGGCCCTCTCTGTGACTCCATCATAGGCGTCCCCTCTGCAGCCTGTTCCCAACCCCACTCAAACCCTGTGGTCAGCTGCCTGGGGTCTTCTCCCTCCAGTTCACTGTACCCCAAGACAGTCCTCTAGGGTCCCCCTAAAGCAAGTCTTCTGAGTGGCTAAGGACAGATCTGAGCTTTCCTGCCCAGTGGCAGGTGGTAGGGCTGACTCTTGAGAAGGAAATGAGGGTTTGCTAGGCCTGGGGTGAATGTGTACTCAAGTCACCTGGGCAGCACTGAATTGCAGCCTTGTCTTTTGGTGTCCCCCTCACCCCCCTTCCTGGTTCCATTTAAATAGTCAAATCCTGTCTTCATTCCTGAGCATGTCCAAGGAAGCTACATTTAGTTCCTGGAGCTCCACACACAGCCTCTAAACCATCAGATGGACTCCTGCTGTCCCCTCACTCACCAGAGGGGAGCAGGAAGAAGCTCTGGCCCCTGGGGCCCAGGCAGGATAAGGTGTGGGCACCCTGGGCTGCGAGGTCTTTTCCATATGGCTATTTCCAGAGCAGAGGGGAGCGTCTTTGTGGCTTCCTTCAGCAGTCCTGGCTCACTTTTAGAGCAAGGTTATTAAACGGCCCTGACACCAGAGCCACACCACGCAGGGTCCCTGCACCTGGCTGGCTTCCAGAGCGATAGCAGAGGGCTGAAGCCTGCCACTTCTGAAACGGAGGGAAGCCCAGCTGCTCCTCCTCCATCAGGATTCCCAACACCAGGCCATGGACGGTGTGGGGCGAGCTTTCCACCAACTGGTCCACAGGGAACAGAGAAACTAAGGCTGGTGGAGTTTGTTTTTCAGGAAGTTAAATCTAGTTGATTTAAAAGAATGGCTTTTATTATTATTATTTTTTGCCTCTTTGGTGTTAAAGGATGCTTTCTTTCATGAAATGAGCTGTTGGAAGGTGGCAGTTAGTTGTCACTGAGTTTTTAAATCTTAATTAGCAAAATTAAGGGTAGCAGCAAAATGAGGTGGCCCAGGTTTTGGGGAAGTTTGGTGGTCTGTGGTATTCCCCAGCTTACAGTGGCTCCTGAGCCCGCAGGAAGTGTGGCTTCACCCACAGAGCGGAGGAAAAGGGGAGCCCTGGGCTGGGGCGGAAGGCCTGGCCAAGGGGCCCTGGTGTCAGGGCCTTGAGGACGGGAGACTGACAAGGAGCCCAGGCCTGGGCCTAGAGGGTGGTGGACATCTGCAGGCAGCACGGGCCCCCTTCCTCAGGTGCAGACCACGCCCCTCTGCCACAGGCCTGAGAGTAACTAAGTGCAGGCGAGGGGAGGAAGGGAGAGTGAATTCCAGAAACCAGGCCTGAATCCCAGTTTGCTGCCAGCCAACGGGCAGCGTGGACAAAGGCCTCCAGCTGTCTGAGCTCCATCTGTTCACCTGCAAATTCAGGAGCCGTCGGATGAGAGGTTCCCAAGGCTTCTGGTCCTAGCTCTGGCTCTGACTGGCCACGCTGCTCCCAGTTTGGAGTCAGAGGGACCCTCCGTCCGTATGTGTAGCCTGAGCACAGCCACAGCGCCCGGCCAAAGGGCTGCCATGCCTGTTAACCAGCAGGGGCCCTGGAAGCTCAGCAGGAGGCTGGCATACAGCAAACCCCTAAAAAATCAGCCTTGGATGCAGGGCCCGCTGGGGCAGGGGAGAGATCCACCTGGGCTGAGTGGAGTCGGCTCAGAATCTCCTTACTCTTTCCAAAGCCCCGTTGGTGGGTCCCCATGGGGGCAGTGCCTGTGGGGAAGTCCAGGCCTGTGTCCCTTCCCCTGAGTGTGTGTGTGGGGGCGTGTGGGGGCGGTGCAGGAAGCTGGCCTTGGGAGGTGGGCTCTCTGACGCAGTCAGAGCTCAAGCCAGCCGGCCAGCTGTGAACCTGAGTTATTTTCTAAGTATTGCCAGCTGGCCCTTGTAAACATTCTGGCTCTCTTGCTATCACCTGGCATCTATCCTCACACTCGGCTTGACAGGGGCAGGAGTGGGGTGGCAGAAGTCTGGTTGTCTGGGGGTAGCCTCTGGGAGCAGATGGCCTTGGATTTGACTGTTGTCACTCATTTAATCTGTCTGCGCCTCAGTCTCCTCATCTGCAAAGTGGGGTGATAACAGGACCCGCACTGCAGGTTGTCGTGAGGATGAAACTGCCTGTGGTGGTGACTTCCTCTGCTCTCGGCCCAGGATGCCACTTCTGGGTGAACTGAAAGTCCTTTCTTCAGTGAACCCACCCCATATTCATGGTTCCCCCAACAACAGCTTCCTCCAGGGACTTGAAACCTGGCATGGGAAGAGTCCCCCTTGCCACATCTGCTCTTCCATGAGGATTTGCACACTGGGCATCTGACCAACACCGAACTGCTTTCTGACACACCCACCATCATGCAGCCCTGAGCTTCTCCTGACCCCCAGGCCCTGAGGACACCCTGGCACCACAGCTTATGGGCAGCCGGGGTGTGTGACCAGGCCTCAGAGTGGCTCTGGAGAGCTCTAACATGGCAACACCCAAACTCCCAGGCCTGCAAGTCCCAGGAACCCTCACCTAGGCTCACCAACAAACCCGGGCAGTGGGCAAGGCAGGTCACTCTGTCCTGTGACACGAAACCACCCGCCTCAGGGCCGGGCCCCTGGCTAGGCCCAGGCTGGCCTCCCCTCTCTGAGTGACACCTCCGCATCTCTGTGCCCGGGCAGGAGAGGCCAGGCCCCGGCGGAGGGCCCGGGCGGGGAAAACAGCATACTTACAGCACACAGAGCGCGTAGGCCCGGGGGATGGACTCGCTGGCACGCACGAGGAAGCTCCCATCCTTGCCCGTCCTGGAGAGCAGCTCCTCTGCCTTGGAGCGGGTAATGTTGCCATGGTTCCAGCACGGGACCATGGCGGGCGTGGGCCTCCTCGGGCCGGACCGGCGGCCACCCCCAGGACCGACACGCCACCAAGGGGAGTGAGGCCCCTGCACAGCCACTTGCCGTCTGTCCCCTCTCTGTTGCCCGGGCTGCTGCCACCAGCTCACTGACTGACTTCCTGTTTCAGGCGCTCAGCGAGGGAAAGGAAACGAGCTGCAGAGAACTTCCTCATTGCAGAGACCCAGCCGCAGGAGCGCCCGGTCCTCCACCACCCATCCACAGCCTGCGCCCCCTCCTGCTCACTCGCCTGACCTTTTTCTTTCCTCTAATGAGTCCCAGTCCCCAGAGGGGCAAATGCCAGATCAAGTCCTGGGGGAATTGGCAGCTCCTGTGGTGTCAGGAGGCTCATGGCTGGCTTCTGAAGAGTGGCCTGGCAGGTGTGGACAGTCCAGAGCAGCGGCCATTCCAAGGCCTGGCCCGATGCCCGTGTGGGATGGCCACCTCCTGGACAGGTGCCTCAGCCTCTTGCCCTACCCCAGGGCTTTTCAGCTCCGTGTGCCCTCCCCCCAACATACCCGAGGCACAGAGGCTCGGGGTACACCTTCTCAGTTGGGGCTAAGGCCTGGCCCAGGTCTGAGCAAAATGGAGGGGAGAGTTACAGTTGAGCCCTCCTCTCCACATTGGAGGCTCATGGCCATCCAGACACCAGACAGCCCTGGCTGCTGGGAGGACCTTGGGTGACACCGCTTGAGGGCTCCGAGGGCCCACATGGGAGCTCTCTGACACTTTTACACTCATTCTCAGGGCCTGGTGGGTCTGAAAGAAACTGGATGACACATCCTCCATGGCAGCATGAATAAAGGCTGGATTTTCACCTCTGGGTCTTTACAGAACATTCGGGAAACCCACATATCCCCACTGGCCACCTGGCCAAGAATGATGTTCCTTCCTGAGTCCTACAGCTCAGCAGAGTCGGGGGCGGCCAGGCATGGCTGCCTTTGCCCACAGCCCAAAGGGGAGCTGCCTCCATGGGGCCACCAGCCAGGACCAGCAGATTCTGAGGGCTCCAAAGTGGGCACCTGCCCCTTGGGCCCCAGACTGGGTGCCCTCAGTCCTTGGCTCAGGCCCACCAGGTAAAGGGGTAAGTTCTGACCTATTGCACAGGGGGTGGCCTCCCAACCCCAGGCCTCGCCCCCGAGGACATGACAGCAGAATCCCTCCAGGGCCCAAGCCAGGCCTCTACCTTAAGGAAAATCGCCCCTAAAGGAGCTCACGTGAGCCAAGGAGCCCCCGCACCTCCCACCTGCAGCAGCACACAATGCAGCTGATGCTGAGTGAGCAAAGTGCTCTCATCCGGGTGCACTGACCCCGTCCTGATTCTGAGGCCTGGAATGAGTGTGGCCCCCATTTCAGGCCTCCTCTGGACTCCGGGTGAAGTTCCTTTTGGGAAACGTGAGCCCAGAGAAGTCCAGTCCTCACTCTGCCTCCCCAAAGCCAGTTCCTCCCAAGCCCCCTTCCCACTCCTCCCACTGAACAAGGACTAAACTCTTAAACCTTCAGCAAGCCTGTATCAGGGGCCCTCTGGGCAGGCCCTCAGCAGGGGTGGGGACACAGTGGGCATAGCGCTGGCCTCCATGCTCTGTCCTTCCCCAAACCAGTCGGACCCTGTGTCTGCCTGCTCCCCAGCAGCCCCTCACCCCCACCTCAGCTTTACCTCACCTGGATGCTCCCATCATGCACTTTGCACCCTTCTCCTCGCTTCCCTGCTGACCCGCACCGACTTCCACCCTGCTCGCAGCCTCAAAGCCCCTGGGTCACTCCAGGGCCCTCAGGAGGCTCCATCCGACATCCTGGCCCCTTCGTACCTTGACCGACGCATCCCTAGAGACCCTGCAGCACGTCTAAGACTCTTTCCTTATAACCATCTTTCCCCCACACTTTCCAGCTTCCCACCCTCCCTCTCTCACACCTCTGTTCCCACTAAGGCCCACATCTCTGCAGAGTTGGGGGTGGTCAGTGGGACTGTCCTGGCCATTTGACTCCAGTGTGATTTCCCTTTGACACACACATGACACATATACAACACATACATGCCACTCGCTTCCTTCATTTTTAAGGCCCATCCCATCTTCACTTCCCTCCCAACCCAATTGCCGGAGCCATCTGACATGGCCAGCTGCCTTGTCCCCCTGCCCTTGTGCCCCCCACACTCAGAAAACCCCAACTTCTAGCTCAGGGATGCTCTAACGGCAGGTGGGGGCCGGGTAAATATTTTTTGCAGGGCCCTTATCTATAAAACAATGTACTAAGAACTGTTATGAAATTGATGGATCCATTGAGGTATAGTGATTTATCAAAGAAGGTTTAGAATAGTGGACAAAGAGGAGGTTAGTACGCATATCTTCGATGTCTAATTGGTGCATATGAAGTGATGTCCAGGTCCTCTCTTCCTGTTCAGGTCCTGTTTTCTACTGACAAGTACACTATTCCTGGCTGATTTCGTATCTTGTGCAGCGAGATGAAGTCAACAGTGCTGCAATTTTTCACAATGTCGTGGCTTTTCAGCACCTGTTCATTCTTGCCTCTGCCCCCTTCCCACACCATCTATTTGTTGTTCGTGGCACCATTACTCATGCCACCCATGAATACCGACTTCTGGTAATTCCCTCGAAGGTTGTTTCTTTGTTTCACGGATAAACACAGATGCATGTCTTGCCCAGAGCATGTGAGCAAATGTTAACGGTAAGTGATTTTCTAGTCATGTTAAAGCTACTGTTCTGACATTCGTAGCATAAACGGAGAACAACGCATCTTCTAACCAGCTTCTCTTGAAATTTTTAGGCCATAACCACTGCATTGCTATACAGTGCTCTCTTTCACTGATGACCACACCCCTGCCTTGCACACATGAGAGTGGTCCCATTCTCAAGGAACGGGCATCCACACCTGGCCTGCTTGCGGTCATCCTGGACGGCTTCATGTGAGCTGATTGGAGGAGCCCATGGGTATTGCAGAGCAAAGGTCTTGTGAGCCGTTGAAGGAGACGTGGCCTGACAGCTGGACAGGAGCCTCCAGAGGGGGTAGAATGAGTGCCCAGGCACTGCTGGCAGGCTTGCTGAGGGTAAATAACACATACCGCCATCTCTGCCATCCTTAGTGCTATTGAACAGAGGCAGCACCATGGGTGGAATGCTGCAGGTGAGGGGTGACCTGGGGGCCCACACACAGCTCAAGGCCAGGGACTGGCCATGAATCGCTGGTTGCCCAGAGCCCTGAACTTGTCTTGTGCTCGGTATCAGTAAGAACCATCTAAAATCAGCATCTCAGCACCATCCCAGCAGCCCAATCTTGTGCCATCGCACAAAAGAAATACCACACCGGTCAGAAGGCATGACCTACTCCCCAAGCTTCTCCCTTGAATCACACCCAGTCCTACGGCTCCAGAAAGATCCCATGGGCTTGAGTCCCAGGGCTCCTTGAGGGCAGCTGGTCAACCTCGCACATAGGGCAGAGGGTTAGAAAGCAGCTGAGGGGGAAAAGTGGGGTCATGTCCCATGTGGGCCCATGTGCAGGCTGAGGCAGCCTACCCAACCGCACTGCCAACCCTGGCCAGTCCTGGGCACTGGAGGAAAATTTCTAGGAAGTCAGTGCAGTGAGCACCACCAGGGTGGGCTGCTAGGCATGAGGTCATGGGCACTGGGCCATCTCTAGAAGTTCTAGGAAGAACCGACAAACCTTCAGTGTTAAAGAAATGAGCTTATGTGGCAGGATCCCCCCGCCTCACTTTTCCTCGCACTGAGTCCCAGTTCCACTTCTGCTCCTGGCATCTTCGAGCTGGCCTCTCCAGGTCCCTCCCTGGACCCCTTCAGACACAAATGTGGCTCCAATTTGGTTCAGTAGTCCCTGAGACTGAGGCCTGGAACATCCTGAAGAGCGGGAGGGTGAGGTCTCAGTTCACAACCCGCCCACCCTGTGCCCCCCACATCTCTGCAAATCAGACCTTGAATTACACACATGCGAGACCGGGGGCCCAGTCCCAGACCTGCCACAAGTATCTGGCGTCTGAATCTCAGTTTGCGACTCTGTGACGTTATGTAACATGCCTTGTGCAAAGTAGGCGCTTGGGACAAGGCAGGTCTCCGAAGTGGCCCTCCAGACCAGTGCCTGCAGGGCAGAGCGTCCGTGGGCTCCAATACACTGCCAGGGTCAGTGATACTCGCCATTGGCTTATCAACCCTGGTTTGAAAAAGGACAGGATTCTATAAAGCCCTCTTTATCTCCGACTAAAAATAACCTAAATGGGTCAGGTTCTGAGCCTGGTGATTCCCGCCACCAGGGGGAGCCTCAAACTCTAGCCTCCACCAGGCGTTCAGGTGTGACGCTCTGCAGAGCCCCAACTTTCATGTTCCCATAGCAACGATGCCAACAGGGATGAAGGAGATTTCCCCAGGGGTCCAAGGTCCCACGGAGTCCATAATTGCGCTGAAGGACGTCCTGTGACTACCACAGGCCTGGCAATGAGCCACTCTGCCCTTTCACTGAAGATCCCGGAAAATCAGACGGGTGAACAAGGAAAATTAGGTTTGACATTGGCAAGAATCAAGTAAGGGAGAATCACATCCACAAAAATAACTTGTGTCTTTTGCCAAGATTGTTAAGGAAAATAGTCATAATACAATGGTAAGTGAAAAGGAAAAAAGAAAGAAAAATATCAGGAAACCGATAAGAAATATTGATTCTAACTATGGAAAAAAAAATGTATCCTGGGAAATCACTGATTATGAAAAGTGCTGAGGTAGGTGGCATCTCTACAGGCATTTTTTTTTCCTTCCTCCTACTTTTCCAGACTCCTTTATGACCACACACTACTTCTATAATAATAAAAATTAAACAAATAACAAGCCAACTCCGGTTCTAGAAGGGGTGTATGAAATCCTGTGGCACAGCGTGGCTTTATGTACACGGCTGGTAGCATCTCCAAAGACACACACATCCCTAGGGACTCATAAGGAAGAGAATGACTTTTCTCTGAGATCTTTTTAAAATTTTTATTGAAAGTAATACATATTAAAACTTCAGCCAGCACAATGGAAACTACATTTTGCTGCCCTCCCAGACCCCTAACCCCATTGCCCCCAGGCCAGCCTCTTGTGTATTCTTGCAAAACCTTCTATGCATATACAACCGTATTTTTGCAAGGCCTTTTTGCTTTTTACCCTGCTGTGCACCTTGCTTATTTCACTTTAACAATATTTCTGAACATGTGGTGGTGGTTTTTTGTGCCTACCACATTTTTTTTTAAAGCCAGCATACCATTCCATGCCATAGCATAATTCATGGTACCAGTCTCCTGTTGATGGACACTTAGATTGTTTCCAGCATTTACTATGACAAACCATGCCACAGTGTACACACGTGGCCGTGTCTTTGGGTGTCTGTGCAGTCAGGGTATCTGTGATATAAATACCCCCTGAAGAGCAACTCAGGTTCAAAGGTGGTGCACAGTTTCAGTTTTGATTAATTGTGCCATATTGTTTTCTAAAGTGGCTGCAGCAATTGCCGTACCCAGGAGAATCGGAGCTTACTGTTTCCGTCAGCCCAGAGGAGCCATCCTGAAGAAAGCGACATGGATAAAAACCCCACTTCTGAAATAGACTTTAAAAAACAGGCCTTCGTGACTTGCGTTTCAAAAGGATTCTGGACTTTCATCACAGTAGGCATTTAAAAATGAGCTGTCCTCCTTGGATTTAAGATATGATTTGAATTTTTAACAAAATGTAAACAGTCCCTTTCCAAGAAAGCTGCTTGGGTGTGTCTCCTGGGCTGAACATGAGGTGTGAAGGGCTTTGGTGGCCCTTTTGGTGGCCCTTACAGATTTGCATCTTTGTGGAACTAAGCCCGTACCTGGTGTATACAGCAAGACACACCAGTGGTCTCCCCAAGGTAACCATGTTGTCATAGCAACCAACCCCATTCTGGTTTTCAGCCTCTGGGGTCACATTTGCCAAACTCCAGAGACAGCAGCTCTCTGCCTGGCTGCTGCTGACTGGTGCTGGGGTGGCCACTGCCCGGGCCCCTGGGCTGCCTCCAACCTCTGTCTCGCTTCCGAACACTTCCCAAGCCTGAGTCATGACAACCCTTCCTTGGCAGGGCCTGTGACTGCATTTCCTAAATGCATTTTCTGCCAACAGCCACTCGCTTTCCACAGAGATTACGTGGCAACTCCTCCCAGCTTCGTATTCTGTTCCTCTTCTTCTTTGCCTCAGCAGCCAGCAGTCCTCACTGATGTGCCAAAAACAAAAACATACCCACCCTGCTGTTTCCGGCCTCAGTCCCATCAGAATCTTCTGACCAATTTCGTCTTCTGATGTCTTCCCCTGAAACCCCTGGTCTCAGGAAGCCCTGGATTTTCCTGACTGCATCGGCTCCTAAAGCCTCGTGAAAGTCATTTCTTCAATGCCCCTCCACCCCTGCATGTCTACCCACCATCCCTGCCCCTCCGCCTTCTCCCCCACCTCCCACTGCATCACCTCTTCCCTGGACTGTTCCAGCTTCGCAGGCTGCCAGAAGCACAGTCTTTTTCTGGCACTCCTGCTGAAACCCCCCTCCTCTTTGAGCCCCCGACCTGCCCAACTTTGCCTGCTCCTCTCCAAATCCACATTTGTCTTACCCATCCCTCCAGGCTGCAGCCTCCAGTCCGCACTGGCTTATGGTAGGTGTCTCAGTCAGCTCGGGCTGCCGTAATGAACTATCACAGACTGGGTAGGGGTGGGGGTTGATTTCTCACAGTTTCAAGGGCTGGAGGCCCAAGGTCAGGGCGCCAGCATTGTCGGGTTCTGGTAAGGTGCCTCTTCCTACCTTGCAGATGGTGCCTTCTCACTGTCCTCGTGGCCTTTCTTCAGTACCTGTACGTGGAGAGAGACAGATATCTCTCTTCCTCTTCTTATAAGGCCACCAGCCCTATAGGATTAGGACCCCATCCTTCTGAACTCATTTAATCTTAATTACCTCCCGAACACCCAAATACAGTCATGTTGGAGGTTAGTGCTTCAACATACGCATTCGGAAGGGAATCAATTCGGTCCAAAGTGGTACCCACGAAATATCTGCTAAATTATCATAGAGCTACAATCTTTCAGCTACTCTGTGTGGGACTCTGTGCTAAGCTCTAGGCGTCAATTGCCTCATTCAAGCCTTGTGACACCCCATAAGGGGGTCCTATTATCATTCCCATTTTACTGGCAGAGAAACTGACAACCAGAGAGGTTAAATAATTCATCTTCAAGTTAGTGGTAGGCCTCAGATTACAGCTCGTGTCTGCCTGAGCTCATGACTGCTCTGCATACTACGTACTTTGAGTTAGGTGAGCCCTCAATTCAGTGCTGGACTCTGAGATTCTTAGGCCAGAGTCTTTGCCCCACTCACCTAAATTCTCCCCAGCATCCCCTCTGGAGCCCCTTGGGTCCCTGTGTGAGTTACCCAGACCACTGTTGGAAATAGCACAGATGAAGGACTAGCTGGGTTCCAGGCATGGAGTGCTGGTCCCCTGCATAAAAGAATTTCAGACGACCACTTTAAGGGTCCCCGGGGAAGTGTGTGGACTATAGAATCAGAACAGGTTCGTGGTGGAACAGAAGTATGGGTCTCACCTTATCCTCTAGGCCTTTTTACTGTGAACTCAAATACGGCTTGCTGACCCCCTGGTGGAGGGGAGGTAAAGGGGACCAGGGCCTTGGCTAGGTGTCGAACCTGCCAAACTGCACATCCCTTCCCACCTGGCGGTCCTTGTTCTCATCGCAGGCGTGACCCACTCGATCTCCGGGATCTATAGTTCCAAGTCCTGGTGTGTAGCCAGACTGCAAAGAATTTCCAGGTTCATCTTCCTCAGGCCTCGCTTTGAGCTTGCCACTCCCCTACTGAAAATCTTGAACTGTCCGTAGGACAAAGCCCAAACTCCTTCACTTGCAAAGACTCTCTAATTTGGCCACCACCTGCCGCTCTACTGATTTCCCATCCCACTCCCGAGGACTTGGCAGGCGTCCTCCTTATTTCATGTCTGGGTCAGCAGCTAGTCCCACCTCTGCCCACTGTAGCTGCAGCCCTCGGAGCGTGTGCAACCCAAAACTTGACGTCCAGATCTCACTCTACCCCCTCAGACACGATCTCCTTCCCGCCGTCTCTCACAAGCCCCCGTCCTTGCCCGGACCCCGTCCACCCCCTTCCCACCTCCACACACTCAGCCTCCAGCACACACAGTATCCACACCCCTGCCTCCTCTCTCTGGGGCCTTCACCCCCTCATCACTCTGCCACTCCCCCGACTCCTCCTTGAAAACCTGCTCCCTCCTGATGGGGCTGCTGACCTTTCACAGAGAAATTCCCTACCAGGCAGCTTAGCACCAGGACAAACCCACAGCTCCCAAGCAGCATGGTGGCCAGCATCTTCCAGACGTCTCCTCTGCCTCTCCGATGGCTGCCGTACCCAAGCCTGTGTTTCTCCTAGTTGGTCCTGCTTCCCGACCTTGCCTCCCCATGCTCCTCAGAGCAGCTCACATCTGGAAGCCATCAAAAAGTAACCTCCTTGCTTTTCTGCCCAATCACCTTTAAATGCACCCACATCTGCCTCTAGCCCCATCGTTCCCCTACTTCTCCAGGGCTCCCTCAGCTTATGCTGGGATGGCTCCAAAAGCCACCCAGGCCCCCCTGGATTGTCTCCCTCCCCTCGGCATCCCCCTATAAGCAAGCTGAAGATTTTTTCCATTTTGTAAAACAAAAACCCGGCCAATGGCTCTCAGCCTTGGCTGTGCATTTGAAAGGCCCCAGGCCAACTAAATAGAAATCTCTTGGTGGGGCCTGGCCATCTCCTGGCTAGTCTAGTGGACAGCAAAGACTGAGAGCCGGGCTCCCACCTGCTTTCTTCTTGCCTGGGTATCGTCCTTTCTTTTCACCTTAACTGATGACCTTTATGGATAAATTGTCCTCCACTGTCACAGTGTCACCTCTTCCCACTGTGGCCTGGCTCTACCCACCCACCTGCTGTCCGAAAACTTCTCATCAAGATCTTCACTAATTTCTTTCTCCGAACATCCTCCCGCCCTCTCCCACTTCCCCACATTTTTCTGATTGCTCCCCCAGCTCCCTATCTTCTTCCTGACCGGCCTGTCTCACCCCCAGCCTCTGCGCTATTGGTGTGTCCCCAGCTTTTGTTCTTGGCTTCTCTTTTGTCTCTCCCACACTCTCCCAGGGCATTATCTCCACTATGGCTTCCAAATCTGCATTTCTAGCCCTGACCTTACCGAACTCCCATCCACACTTCCTGCTGCCTGCGTGCATATACAATGGACACTTAAGCCCAACCTCATCTGAACATTCCATCTTTACACCAAAAACCTGTGTTTCTACACGTATCGTCTAGCTAGATTCCTGTCATCAAATCTCCCAGCCAGAATCCAGATGACGTCTTCATCCCCACCCACATCTGATGGATCGCCAAGCTACAGAACCCTCTGGAATCCATTCTCTTTGATGCAGCTGCACTGGCCCTGGCCTCATTCCACCCTTGCATTGTTTGTCCCCAGGACTTTCCAAGAGGGCTTTCCCTAGCCCTTCCTCCCTCACGTTCCATCCCACCCCACTCACATCTCTCCCTCTGCCCTCCCATTTCTACCAGGGCTCTCTGTCTAAAATACAAATCTGAGTCTGCCACTCCTCTGAGTGAAATCCTTACCGTGGCAGGATGCGATGCAAGCTCCCTGGCAGGTCACACCAAGCCCTTCACGGCCCGTGCCTTGCCAGCCTTTCCTGACTTCTCCCTCTCCCACACTCACTCTGGGCTCTAATATGACCAAATCGGTACCTTGCCTGTTTTCATTCATTCATTCATTCATTCATTCATTCATTCATTCAATAAATATTGACTGAGAGCCTGCCATGTGCACAGACGCTGTCCTAGACTCCAGCGATACAATAGGGAACAAAACCACCTGCCGTCAGAGCCTACACTCTACGTGGGGCCTTCTGCCTTGTGCAGAAGTCTACAGTCTAACTCCTCCCCAGCCAGGTGGGAAAAGGGCCAACTCAGAAAACTGACCCCCTGGCTCCTGTCACCAGCTTGTAAAATCATGGTCAAGTGGCTTAATCTCTCTCTGCCTCAGTTTGTCCCTCTGTAAAATGGGGATGATAACAGTAACCTGCCTCATAGGATTGTTGTAAGGATGAAATGAGTGAGACCGGGGCACAGTCAGGCCTCACTAGACATTCACTTTTGTTTCATACCCTCAGCTCAGTGCCTAACACATAGTGAGTGTTAATAAATAAATAAATGTATGTATGTTTTCTGGTTGGATTAAAGAAGAAAAAATTATTAGTTAAAAAATTATAAGCGCATTACAAGTTAGGTTGTAATTCATGGTGTGTCTCTTCGATCTATTGTCTTTTGCAAGAAAATAACATGGAGGAATGCTCGTGATATAATGTCAACTAGGGAGCAAAAGCACCCTTCTATATCGACTTTACAGCACGATCTCAGTTTTAGGAAAAAAGAAAAGTTCACAGATAAAAGACCAGAAGAAATATGCTTCCAGTGAGTGTGATTTAGGATGATATTTTTTCCTTCTTCTTTGTACTTGCCAATGTTTGGCATCTATTACTTTGAAACCCTCCCCTTAAAAAAGTACAAAAATGGAATTTGAAAAAGTAACACCTTGCCAAAAGTACAGTCAGCTTTCTCACCTCTGAGCACTAGGATGAAAGTATTGCATTTAAATACTGGATTCCTTCCTTCCTTCTTCATGTGGTGGGGAGGTGACGTGGAGTGGGAGGGTACAGTATGGCCCCAGCACTGAGATCTTCTGGTGCTGATGGTGAATGGTGCCTTCTGAGACATCGTGGGCTGGCAAGTCCACAGACCAGGCCTCACATGTGAGCTGCCATTTCCCTGCCCACTCTGGTGAGGTGATGAGGGAATGCCAGGAAAGGTGGCACAGTGCCCAAGGACTAAGGGCTCCGGCTCCGGAGACAAGCCAAACAGAATTCCACATCCCAGAACCGGGATGCACAGACCCCTTTGCTCTTCTTGGATGTTTAAGCAGAGGCTGTGGAGACAACTCGGAACAGAGGTGGGGACATTGGTCTGGGCTCAGAAAAGCCAATTGCTCTCTTGGCCCTACCTCTGTGTGGTCTTGAGGGAGCCACTGGACCTCATGGGACCTGCTTTAACCCTGTCAACTGACTAGGATGGACTTAGACTTCAAGGTCACTCCCATCTCTAAAGGGCTAACCTTTCGTGTCCTGCCAGGTGTGGCCTTACTGCTAAGAGTGGACAAGTTTCAGTCAGTTTTTGGGGCCACATGTTGTCCCAGTTAATCTTGGCTTTGTGGAGAGAAGGTCCCTCCTGGGAAAAGGAGACTCTCCCTGTCAGACAACTGGGTTTAGCAAACCCCCTCCTGGCCTCTCCACAGGGCCAGCTTCTGGGCCCTTCTAAGGTGATGCCCCAAGCCCTCTGTCCTAGTCCAGATCATCAACCACCCTTATCTGGGGCCCCCAGAGTTACCTGAAATCCCACAGGCAGCCATTCGATCAGGTAAGGCCATCAGGGTAGTCTCGCAGAACTGGGAGAAGTTTCCTGCATCTGGAACAAAGTCCTAGGCAGGTTGGGGTCCACACCAGGGCGTCTCCAAGTTTTCAAACTCTTGCATATTTCAGAATCATCTGGAAGGCTTGTTCAAACATAGCTTGCTGCGCCCACCATGAGTTTCAGCTTCACAAAGTCTGTAGGTAGGATTCGGGAGCACCCAGGGGTTTGCAGTTCTCTCAGCTTCCCAGGGGATGCTGCTGCTCCATGGACCACACTTTGAAAACCACTGTTCTAAGTGCAGGTAGAAACCCGTGAAGTGGCTGCATGGGCAACACGAGGGAAAGGCAGGAGACTAATGTCCCTGGGTCCAGCAGCCAGCGGGACACTGGTCAGGTCCTGGGTCCATGGCTCTGGCTTCTTGAGAGGAACAAACAAGATGTGTTGTTGTCTCTCCCAGGTCTTCATGAGAACGTCACCTACTCAGAGGCATCATCTCTGAGGACCCCAGATTTAGCAGACCCCCACTCATTCTTGACAATATTGCTCCCTTTTACATTCTCTTTATCACTAAGCAGTACAGAGTTGCATTACTACTTATGAGGTGTCATCAAAAAATATGGTGAATGTTTAAATAAAAAAAAAATATTACAGTAAAAGACACATTGCCATTAATCCTCTTCAAAATACTCCCCCTCGCTCCAAACACACTTAACCCATCATTCTTGCCACTTTCTGAAGCAGTTCTGGCAGTCCTGTTTCGTGAGTGTCTTCACTCTCCATCATGGCAACGCTTCGTGTCATATATCACTTCTGCTATACAGCAATTTCTGCCAAATAAAACCATTATGGGGGCGGCCGGATGGCTCAGTTGGTTGGAGCATGAGCTCTTGACAGCAAGGTTGCCGGTTCAATTCCCACATGGGGTGGTGGGCTGCGCCTCCTGCAACTAAAGATTGAGAACAGCTACTGGACTTGGGGCTGGGCTGTGCCCTCCACAACTAGATTGAAGGACAATGACCTGGAGCTGATGGGCTCTGGAGAAATACACTGTTCCCTAATAAAATTTATTAAAAAAAAAAAAAGAATAAATACCAGGGGTGCCAAAAAATGCATACACATTAAAAAAAAAATAAGACAAACATTATGGTGTGTCCTCGTTCACCTTATTCAGCAGATCTGGCACCGTGCGACTTCTGGCTCTTCCCCAAAGTCAAAATGATTCAGGACATTGAGGCAGCCATGACAGTGCAACTAAGGGCAGTCAGGAAAGAGGGCTTCCAGAACTGCTTCAGAAAGTGGCAAGAATGATGGGATACATGTATTCGAAGCGAGGGGGCGTGTTTTGAGGGGGATCAATGGCATTGTGTCTTTTACTGTAATAAATTTCTTCTTATTTAAACAGTCACCGCATTTTTCAATCACACCTCATAGTTGCTTACACGTTTACTGTCCACTTTATCCCACGAGATGTGAGTTTCTTGAGGGCAGTGGCTCTGTCTTGTTACCATGGAATCTCCTAAAGCAACATCAGGTCCCACTCAACACACATTTTTTGTGTAATGGTGGCCTTAGCCATCCTGAGGAAGCAAACTGAATTCATGGTGGAAAAGGTATCCTTGGCCATGTCACTGACCCTGATCTATTTCTAGGGTCCTCAGCGGACCACTTCTGAAAAGTCTCTGCAATGCATGCGGCAACGGGGGAGACCACAGCATGTAGCTCTCAATACTCCACTGTCATTTCCCATGAGCCATCAGATGCCTGGACTGAACAAAGAGGGGAAATGGATGAGGAGGTGATGGAAATGACGACTGTTGTCCCAGGGGTCCCTAATGGTGACAAGAGCTCCCACTCCTCAGTGCTGATAACAGCCCTGAGTCAAATACCTGCAAGGACCAGGACGAAGGGGGCTCCCCAGACCTGGAGCTCCAGGTTCCCCCTGCTCTGCGCTAAGGGGAGTGTGCTGGTGAGGTCAGGTTTCCCTGTTCCCTGCTGTTCTATGCCCTGACGGTCAGGTTACCAGGCAGAGTACTGAGAAGAGCTGCCCCACCAGCCTCCTTCCAGCTTGGGCCTGCCAGTGGGCCACGTACATCACAACACACACGCACACACACACACACACGCACACACACACACACACACACACACTTTCCACACCAGCTCCCGGATGTCCCACGCAGTGGCTTTGGGCTCAAAACTGGCCAATGGGCCACAGCCTAGATCCGGAGCTCCGGTATAAATGACTTGGGTGGCTGAGGGGTCACCTCCCTGAGCCTTCAGAGGCTGAACAACGTCTGACACTTGCAATCCAGCAGTCTGGGCCTGAGGCACGAATCTTGGCATTTGCTTATTTTTTTACTTGTTTGACAAATTTTTAGGGGAAGGTGGGTGGAGGGGAAGGGCGTGCTGGAAATGTGTATCACTCTGTGTGTATGTGGACACAAATTATAATAAAAATTCAGTTTCACTAAATACACTAAATATATCCCGGATTGGATCCTAGAAAAGAAAAAGGACATTAGTGGGAAAAAACTGGTGAGATCCAAACAAAGTCTAGAGTTTAGTTAATGGTAACGTTCCAATGTTAATCTCTTAGTTCTCACACGTGTGGCACAGCCAGGAGCACCTGGGCGTGTGGTGTACGGGAACTCTCCATACTATCTGTGCAACTGTTCTGTAAATCTAAAATTGTTCCCCCCAAAAAGTTTATTTAAAAAATTCTAAAGTTCCAAAGTTTAACAACCCAAAAGAACATATTGATTTGGAGGTTTAACCAGAATATCCGCTATTCAGTTCAACTTTTCGATTTTATTAGGTATAACATGCATGCAGTAAGGTATACAAACCTTGTGTACAGCTTGTTGGATGTTTATACATGGACGCACCCTTCTGACCAGCACCAGATCAATTACTGGCATCTTCCCAGCACCCAGAAGCCTCCTTCTCGCCCCTCCCCCGTGAACAGTCTTACCCCCAGAACTGGCCTCTATCCTGACATGTGTGCCACAGATTGGTTTTGCTTATTCTTGAACTTCATATAAATAGAATCATCACGTATGTATGCTTTTGACTCTGGCTTCTTTCACTCACCATAACATCTGAAAATCAGCCATGCTACTGTGTGTAGCAGTACTTCATTCCTTTATGATTGTGCAATATTCATTCCATTGCATGACTATCCCCCATTTAGTTATCCATTCTATTTTCTATTGGCATTTGGGTTGTTTCCAGTTTGGGACTCTTATGAATGGAGCTTTTGTAAACCTTCTGATCCGTGTCTTTGGCAGCTGTCTGCATGCGTTTCTCTTGGACGTGTACTTCAGAGTGGAAATGCTGGGTCAGAGAGTAGTATTTGCATGTTCAGCTCAGGAAGACACTACAAAGCAGCTTTCCAAAGTGTTTGCACTAGTTACACTTCCTCCCGAAATGTATGAGTGTTCCTGTTGCTTCACCTCCTTGCCAATACTTGCTGATGTCAATCTTTTTAATTTTAGTCATTCGAGTGGGTTTCTCACGGTATTCATTTGCATTTCCCTAATGACTTTGTGTTTAACAGCCCGTAGGATATCTTCTTTTGTGAAGCACTTAGTCAAGCCTTTGGCCCATTTTTCTTGGATTGTCTTTTTCTTATTGGTTCGTAGATACTCTTTATATATTCTGGATACAAGTGCTTTGTCAGATCTATGTACAATAAATATCTTCTCCCCATCTACGGCTTTTCTGTTCACTCTTAGTGGTGTCTTTCAAAGAGTACATCAGTTTATTTTTTTCATTCAAATCCGAAGACGTTGGCATTTGTATACATTTAGAACTAGAAGGAACTTTAGAGTTCACCTGTGCCAGCGGTTCAGGAGACTTAGTTCACTAGAATAACTTCAGGAGCTTTTGAAAAAACACCCCTGCCTGGGCCCCACCCCCTGAGATTATGAATCCGTTGGTCGGGGGGGGCTCGGGCATCAGCATGATTTAAAAGCTCCCAGGGAATTCTAACAAGCACTTGGACTTGAGACTGGAGGGAGTGTAAGAGAGCGACATTCTGCTTGGTAGTGGCCAGAGGCTCCATCCTATTCTGCTTCATCTCAAGACCCGTGATAGATCATTGATTCTCTTCCAGGTGGGTAAGGGAGGCCAGCCCCTGACACAGCCCTCGGTGGGTCTTCCTCTCTGAAACCTCTTGCTTTGCCCAGGACGCCCAGGTTAATCCCCACTGTTTTGGTGTAACTCTTAATAGCATCCTCCTCTCACTCTCAGAAGTCTCCCGATTTGAATGATGAGATTTGATGATGCTAAGTCTCCCGATTTGAATGATGAAACGCGATAGTGCCCCCCCCCCATCTTGAGGGTGCACTGCTCTGGCCTGCATGCCCTTGTCCTCACCTACTGATAGCCTCAGCCCCATCTCCCGCCAGCTACCCTGGTAGGGTTTGAAAGCTAGCTGGTGAGCATCCCCAAAACAGAGGGGCACAACTTTCCATTCCAGCAATGACCAGGCCCTAATTACTCATCTGGATCTATTAAAACCCCACAAGGAGAAGTAGCACCATATAGGAGGCCAGTGCCAGGAACCACACCCAGAACCAAAGCTCCCACTGTGAAATTCCATTTAACCACTGCCTGGCCACACAGAGACACAGCTCAAATGCAACAACCCACGGCTATTGTCAATGATTCTCCCCATTATCAAACTGCTAGATTGACCCAATCAGGAGGAGAACTGAGTAGAGGGGCTCTGAGCAGGGCCATGGGGCAAGCCCGCTCTTCCACAGGGACATGTGACAAAGGCTCCCAAAGACCCCAGAGGTCAGAGAGATGTCAGCCTCCTTCATTCAGGCCAGGTCCCTTCTCAGGCTGTCTCCCCGCTCTCTCTATATGGCAAGACCGACACAAGCACAGCACCCCCTCCCCTCTCTCTCCGCCTCCTCCTGGTGACATACCTGTTACCACAAAGACTGAGCACCCCAAAGCAGCTGTGTCACAGAGGCACATTAAACAGCTCAACCCCTGCTGCCCCCTCCATTATTCTGATTTATCTGATTCATCTGAATTTCATTTGTACTTTTAGCCACGTCACCTATACAAAAATAACATATTATGACTATGCTGCATTGAATAGTACCCCCCAGAAGACACATCCGTGTTCTAACCCCCAGAATCTGTGAGGTTATTTGGAAAAGAGTCTTTGTACGTGTAATTAAGGGAAGGCTCACCCTGGATTATTCAAGTGTGCCCTAAATTCAGTGACAAGTGTCCTGATAAGAGACAGAAGAGAGAACACAGGAGACAGAGGAGAAAGGCATTGAGAATAGAGGCATTCAAGTTATATAGCCATGAGCAAAGAAACACCAGGGCCTCCAGAAGCTGGAAGAGGCCAGGAAGGATTCTACCCTAAAACCCTGGGAGCAAACACAGCCTTTCAGTCACCTTGATTTTGGACATCCATCCTTCAGAACTGTGAGAGAATAAATTTCTGTTGTTTTAAGCCATCAAGTTCGTGGTCATTTGTTATGGCAGGCTTGGGAAGCTGACCCAATGACTTATACTAGCTTGATTTTCCTAGGCCCCACCTTACCTCCCTGCAAAGCTGTTCCCCAGCCTGCCTGCCATACAGCATTACCAAGGACACACACACAAACACACACCTCTGCTAATTTACATCATTGTCTCAACCTTTCCCAGGCAAACACAATGAGCATTTCCCAAGAAGAACAGGACGCCCTAGATAATGTATCCAGACATGCCCAGAAGCTGGTGGCCAGTGGAGCAGGCAGGCTGAGCCACACAGAGCTCCCTGGGCTGGCCCTGGCAAGGGGCTCTGCCAAGTCAGGTTCCTTCGTTTTCTGGGCTGAAAATAGAATCCTCTGAGAAGATGAAACCACAAATGAGGGCAAGAGGCAGCCTCACACTTTCAGTGATGGGAACCAAGAGCCAAGAAAGGGGGGTCCAGGCCAGTAGGAGCCCTTGGGGAACACGTGGGGGCTCACAGAGGTGAAAATTCAGCTGGGAAGGCTTGTTTCAGGGTGAACATGACGAAGACAATCTCCTCATAATTATCTGATTCGTACAGACACCCAAACTGAGGTGAGCCATCGGGGCCAGTACCCAGGCTCTGGAGGTCCGAGTAGGCGCAGCTCCCCTCGGCCAGCAGGGCCGGCTGGGACCAGGCGTCGGGGGCCGGGGGCCGCGTGTTGAGGTAGACGCCCAGGTTGGATCTCTGCTGGGGGTCGGTCGGGTGAGTGTAGAGCAGCCACCTGTCCAAGGAGTTGGACCCCTTGCTAGAGACGAGGAAGCTGACGATGCTCCCATGGCAGCCGCGGGGAGGCTCCACCAGCTTCTGCACTGGCTGGGTCCCCCGGAAATCGAGCCCGTCATTGGTACTCTCAGCCTGGACCCTGACTCCGAGGGGGCTTCTAGCGTTCAGATACACCACCCTCTGTTTCGCACACCCCACCTCAGCCACCTGGCACTCCAGGGTGTCCTGGGCGACAAAGTTGCCTCTTTCCCACGTGAGCCCGTGGTCGTGGCTGAGGAAGCAGAAAGCAAAGGGGCAAGGCCCCCGGTGGGTGTGCACATTCCGGTAGGCATACGCTGGCACCACCAGGCTCTGCGTCTCATTGTGGAGCTGCAGGCAGTGCCCAGGGCCCACCGCGAAAGTGGCCCATTCCTTGTGGGCGGGGCCAATGGCAGAGCTGGTGAGGTCACTGGCGGGGCTCCAGGACCTCCCGTGGTCCGTGCTGGTGACTTGGCAGAGCCGGGTCACGTTGACCCTCGTGTGGAGCTGGTGGTGCTCGGACACTTGCTTGGGGATGGCGATGAAGAAGAGGAAGAGGGTCCCTGTCTTCTCGTCATACAAGGGGCTAGGGTTCATGGACCGGTGGCCCTCCAGCTGGGCTTGGGCCACCACCTCCTGAGCGTGCCACTGAATGTGAGGAGAGAGGAAGGAGAAGCACTGCCTTGAAATGACCAGTGACAGTGACAGGAGCTGCACTCTGGGGGGAAGGAGGCTCTCGTGGGGTTAGGATCAAAGGTCGTCAAGGAAAGCTGTTCATCCAGCATCACTCACTCACCCTTATAACACCTCCCAGAGCTGTGGGAGCCAGGGCTCCACCTCACTCCCTCCAAAGCAGCCCACTCCTCAAATGGCTGCTGCCTCCATTCCCATGAACGTACATTACAGAGCACCCAGGGCGGGCTAGACGTCAAGATGCAAAGGTGATTTGGGCATGAGCCATTCCCAGCTTCACCCTGGTTCCCATAACTTACTGGCCTGGTCTAACTTTCCATTCTTGAAAAGTAAAGCCCTAGAAGTAACTACGGTAGCAAGTCTAGTGTGGGGCAGAATGACAATCACCTCCCGTCTTCTATTAATGCAACCTAGGAGGGGGCAGCATCACGACACTAAGGACTCACTGAACTTCCATAATCCCAAATCTGTGTCATATATGCTGCAGCCGTGTCATCTACCCCCCTGTGCCCCAGACACCGTGTCAAGAGTCGAACATCCATTGTCTCATCTGCCCTAACACCTAACTCCTGGGGGACAGGTGTTATTAGCTCCACCTTACATCTGGAAAATGAGAAGCTTACCAGGGCAGATGAGTTGCCCAAGGCCACACCTCTGGGAAATGATAGAACCAGGACTTGAATGCAGGTCCATCTGTTTCAAACCCCATGCTCTGAACAGCTACTATGTAATAATGACCACAAAGTAATGATAGTGATAATATTAAACTTTTCATATGTGATGAGCCAGCCTTGGGTGTCTTTGTCAAAATGAATTACTTGATCTGCACACTGGAACTTCAGGACACAAACCATCACTCCAACCCCCCCTGCCCCCACACCCCAGATTAATTTTACTCAAACGGTACAACCTCCCAGTGAAACGATACTAAACAAGTCCTCTCTCAGTTTCACAATCACATAGGGAGACCTTTCCGAACGTCAGTTTCCCTGACTGACTTGTCCAGTCATGCAGTGGCGCCTAGGCAGCCAGGCCAACTGGACGTGTGCACCGTGAGCCCATGTGTCATCCAGGTGACCACTTGGGGGCGCTGATAGGTCCCTGGGTCCCTCTTGGGTTTCCCCCAGACCCCAGCCACCTAAGGATGGCGTGGTCCCGCATTCCCGGTGCAGCTATGGCAGCCTCATCCTGCCTTACCTGGACCTGGTGAGTGGACGCATCATAGCTTCCTCTGCGCAGGACGACCAGCAATGCGTGCTCATCCTTCTTGCTCAGCCGCTTCTCTGCAAAGGCCAGCAGGGTCTTCTGCTGTGGCAGGTAGAGCAGAGCGGGGATTCTGTAGGCATGTGTTCCCGATTGGAACACTCTCTCCTTCTGTAGGACGGGGCAGGATGCCATGGGGCCTGGGGGAGGCATGGAAAGAGGAGTCCCTCAGTCACATCCTGAGGTGGGTGGGACTTCCTCCCAGGCAGGGGGTCTTACCCCACATGTCAGCCAGTTGAGATTCGGGTGGCCTGTCATCCCACATGGGGTTCATCCTTCTAAGCCTTGTCTACCAATTTTGCACGTGTCTCCCAAGGAGCTTGGCAGCATTCTGCCCAGGAGCCATCGGCGAAGGGGGATTTATTTGGAAAAGAGTATTTTGTGTTAAATTTTTATTATAAGTTAACACACCTCGTTAGGAGAAATTTGTGATAACCTTCAACAGCTTTTGCCAAGCCCAACACATCAATCAAATGCTAAGCCTTGGGTAAGATAAGAGTGCTTGCCAAGTGGTGTTCTGCAGCTGTCCAACTGCCAGAAAATGACACATGGGAGCTTTTTATAACTCCACAGCCCTAGAAAGTTGCCTTACAAAAAAAGAAAAAGTGGGGGGGATGCGGGGGTGGCGGGGGAAGCCTTGATTCTCAGGGTTCTCTTCCCCAGGCTGCCTGAGGTTAAGTTCCCAGCTGCCCCGCGCGTGTGGGCTCTACCCCTGGGGCAGGGAGTGGGCACCTGAAATGGAAGACAGAGAGGCTCCTGACATCTCACCTAGGCTGGAATGGCCCTTCACAGGTTCAAGAAACAAAAGTAAAAAATAAGCATTTGGCCAAAAAGATCAGGGAGGGCCCGAGATAACTTGGTGATCATGTGTGACAATGGTGTCCGCTCTGGGCCGACCAGGTCCCCTTTGGGGGGACTTACCTCAGCTTCAAGGAGTGCTGGCTGCAGAGCAGACGGCCCCCTGAGCCATCAGACCTGAGCAGGTGGGACAGGACTGCCATCAGCTGAAAAGAACTTCCTGGTCAGACCCTATGAAGGGCTGCATCTGACAGCTGGCCTGCCCAGAGCATAAAGACGCGGCCTCCGTGTCCTGACTCAGATGCTCCGAGGGCCAGCACAGGTCCAGGGCTCCCGTGGGTCCGCCGAGGCTTCCCCAAGACGCACACAACCTCTGCTCTCTATACCCTTTCCTAATGCTTGCATTTTTTTTCTACCATGTACATTATTATCGATTTAAAACTTATTTAACATTTGAGAAATAAATGCAATCTATCAGTATGTCATTCAACCCGTAATGAACATTATTGTTAGAACAACATAACAAAATAAAACTAACAAGGGCAAATGCCGCACGAGGTAAAACGTGTGGCTGCCTAAACGTGGGAGCAAGAACGGTCATTGTGATAAAATCTCTTCTTGCACACGGTAGTCCAACAAGGTAGAACTTGGTAGCCGTGATGGTGACTAAGTTGAAACTTTGTGAAATGTAGACAGGAAAGAATCAAATATGATTTAAAATTGAAATGAAAATGGGGAAGAAAGATTCAGCACAACAGTGTTCTTTAGAAAATTGATCAAGGGTTTACTTAGGTTCTTGGGCATTTAGCTAGGAGTGGAATTGCTGGGTCACATGTCACTCTGTGTTTAACCCTTTGAGGAGATGCCAGACTGTATCCACACCAGCGGCACCATGTGACGCTCCCACCAGCTGTGTGAGTGAAGGTTCCAATCTCTCCACATCCTCCTCAGCTTTGGTTACTGTGCCTTTTATTTATTTATTTTTTTTACTGTGCCTTTTTGACTGTTGCCATCCTCGCGGATGTGATGTGGTGTCTCGCTGTGACTTTGATTTGCATTTTGCTGATGACTGGTGATGGTGAGCATCTTTCTAGCCTGGAGGCAATGGGGAAATTCCAAATGTGTTTAGGCAAGGGAGTGACCTAACCTGACTTATTCTTGTAGGAAGTCCCTCTTTTGGCGTTAGGGGGTGGGGCAGAAGGTGAGTCTATTGCAATTTTCCATGTGATATATAATAAAAGCCTGGAAAAGCAGAAACAGTGACAACTGAGAGAGGAGCCCGGCTCTTAGAGACGAGAAGCCACAGAATTCATATGATGTGGAGGGCAAGTTGGGGAGGGTTTGAGAATGCCCGAATTTAAAGTATTCTGAATTGATTTCCATAGCGTCTGTGACTATTTCCAGATTCCTCCTTTAGACTCTGTCACCTTTATGGCGGGGACAAGTTTATTCATTCACATAGCAAAGTTTTATCGTGTTCCTCCGTGTGCCCTGCATTGTTCTAGGAACTGGGCATGCTTCGTGAATAAACACGCTAACCCCAGCCCCCACAGGCTGCTAGTCTGAGTGTTTGTCCGTGTGTATTTAGAGCCACAGTTGGCACAGGAGGGGACCGGGTGGAGGAAATGCAGACCTCGGAGTCCATTCTAGAGGGCTCTTTTCTATTCTGTGACTCAACGCCGGCCCAAACTCACATATCCACCGGTAATACCAACCCCAAATGCTTCATAACAATAATAGCAAACATTTAAGCAACGCTCACCAAGTGCTCTACAATATTTTTAAAAATTTTGGAAATTGTTTTTACAAATTGTATTATTTACAATACGATTCACAAATACGTATTCATTTATTCCCCTGACACCCCCATGAAGTCGACACTATCATTATCCCATTGTACAGAGGAAGAAACTGAGCTCCCCCAACCCTAAGTGTCAGAGCTGGGACTCCAGACAATTCTAACCCTGTGCAATACTGCCTCTGAGGGGAGTTCTGGAAATTGCCATCTTCATGTACCCTATGACATTTCCAGTGATGCTTGAGACCCTGGCCCACTTGGACCCAGCACTGGCTCCACACATGGCAGCAGCTTTGGACTGAAGCAGCGGAAAGAGAACTGAATTAGGAGCCAAAAACTGGATTCTGGTCCTGGGTCGTATATCTTTGGGCAGGTTATATATCTTTGAGCAAGAACCTACTTTCCTGGGCTCCCTCTCTTCACCTGGCAAAAAGAGAGCTGGAGGGGGTGACCGTGCAGGCTGAGCTGGGACCTGACTCCTTGGGGGAGGCTGGGAAGGGGCCTCATCCAACCCAGTGTCACACTGCAGCTCCCAAGCAATGACAATGAGATGGCAATGTCGGCTTGAACCATGAGAAATCGCCATCACAGGTCAAAAATGGTTGAACAGTGGCAATTTCAGAGGGTTCTGCCTAAGGCTACCAGCAGCTGACATGGCTTGTAGTCTTGTGGGCACTGAGCCCAGAGCAAAACATCTTAAACAAGGAAGGCTACTTCTCCCCACTCAGCCCAGGAGGCCAGCTTTGGCGGCCCCATCACAGATGTGGGGAAACTGAGAAGTGAGTCAGGGAGGTAGAAGATGATTTCCTCACGTCGGTGCAGGTGGGTGGAACTGAGCCTGGATCTGCCTGATCCCAGAACCCACGCTCCTAAACAATGGGCACTCCTGCCACAAGCCCTGCAGCTGGGACTCTAACATCCGAAAGCTTCCCCACAAAAGACAAGTGGTGGAGGGTTCCTGCCTGCCTTCTTTCTCCCCTGTGGGAGCATGGCATGTTGCCAGCATTCCCTCGCCTGTTTCAGGAAGATCCTTTGCCAATTCACAAATCTGTGTTGAGTAGCTTCCACGTGCCGGGAAACAGGTAAAGAGACAAGCCTTGCCCTCCAGTGTGAGCCAATAATTCTGGGGAGCAAGAAAGAGGCATAGTTTTCAGCTTTCCCCTGAATAGCCCTTGTGGGCTCAGTTTTGGATGAAACGCTGGCCTCTAGGCTATCCCATTGAAATAACGCCATCTCTCCAAAGAGGAGGCAGCTGCTCACATCTAGTCTGACAGCAGCACCAGAAAAACAAGCGCGAGGGGCAGCAAGCTGGAAGCTTGGGCAGCCTCTTTCCCCAAGAAAACCCCATTTCCAGGGGCTCAACCACTCAGCTTGGGCCCAGGGCTTTGCCGGGATTCCCACCCCAAGCTCAGAGGAGCTGTCTTAGCTCCCAGGCCGGTACAGGTAGCATTGAGCCTCCCTCTGAAAGTTCAGGCTGGCAGTAAGTTCAGGACAGAATTAGGAGTTTTCCTGAACTGGTTGATCTGAGCCTTCTCTCCACGTTCCCCTCCAATGTGCCCTCTGGACACCCCAGAACACAGTGAGTGCCATATCAGGGCGCTGAGGGGCCGTGAGCTGGCACGCACTTAAAAACTGCCATGGTTTGAGGCATTCCCAAATATGGCACAGTCGCTCCATAATTACCTGCTACAAAAGAACTGTTGTCTATGTCAACAAAGGAACAGGTGGGCCAATTCGGAGGGAAGCAGTATCCTCAGGGGGAGTATTCCAAGTTGGATCGCGGAGCCTGGATGGGAAGTCAGAGCACGTGAGCTGAGGCGGTGGGAACCCAGCTTCTAGAACACTGCTGCTCCTGCATTGCCCTGGCTTCACCCCTTGTTGCCGTCTCACGGCCTCCACGATTGGGCCCGTGCCTATAAATGCCTAAGGGAGCCCCGACTTCTGCCACCCACTAATCTGCTCCAGGACCTGCTCCAGGATGATGTCAGAGCACAGGCCCAGCCCTGGCCCAGTTCGGATGCTGCCTCGCATTATCTGGAAAGGAGTCTGTCCAGCTCCCTCCACAGTCATGCTGAATCAGCATGAGCCACGGGCAGCCTGAGTCAAGCTTGCCTCTTTAATGGATGCCACGGGCAACATGTGTGCACATCAGGGAACAACCCTCCTAGGGCCTGGAGAGTCTGGAAGTGCAGGAGGGCTGGAGCCACCCAGGACTCGGCTCCTCCTCTGGCTCTGCCAGGGCCAGCTGTGTGAGCAAGGTGACTTTCTTGACCTCTTGGGACCTCAGTTTCCTCCTCTGAATAATGGGAGCAAAAATACCAGCGTAGACTCCGAGTTGCGTGGGAGCAGACTATATGACTTATCGGCTACCACAACCGAGTACTGAGAGGGTGTCTGATCCATCATTGGTGCTCTGTCGATACTCATCAAATTAGTGAACGGACGAGGCTGCCTTGCCAGGCAGGGCTGATGACAGGAAGACTTAGATAACACATCTAAATCTCTTACCCCAGCATCTGGCACACGACAGGACTCACCTGGCAACAAACCCTTTTCCTCTGGACCCACCACAGCATGGCTAACCACAACCATCCATGGGCTCTGAAATCATTTCCAGGAAAACAAATCAGTCACTAGCACACTGCCAGAAAACAGAACCCACCTCACCCCAGTCCACGGCCCGCGTGGGTGAGGCCGCAGGAGCTGGGAAAATCAGAAGGCCGTCCACTTCAGTTCAAGGTATACTTCCTGTCTTCGTCTAGAATGGAGAGGGAGTCCCCCTAACTTGTTTCCCTTCCCTCCATTGGACATAGTCCTTTCACAGTAGCTTCAGCTCTAGGCAGTTCCTGTGGCTCAGAGCCAAGTGCAGAAACATCCCAGGGCTCCTTTCCTGGGAGGTCAGCTCTCCCTGGTGGTCCCCCAACTCAGAGTGACCCCTGGATGGCCAGGGCTGAGTCCCCTTGTTTCTGCTCTGGTCTAGCCCTCTCGCCAGTTTGCAGAGAGGTGGTCACAGTCTGACATTGGAATTTATCTTTAAAAGCCCCACCCAAAGGCCAGCCCACGTGAACGCCCTGATAAACCCAGACCCCAGCTCTGACTCACACCCGCCGGAAGGTGTGGGTGTCACCTTGTAGTTGATGCTCCAGCTAGCTCATTGGGCCACAGAAGGGGTGTTTTAAAAGTGGGTTAAGTGTAGGGGGGTGATTATTAAAGGAATCATGGCACATCCATAAAATAGAGTGTGTATTGGGCAGCTAATTAATTAAAACCATGTTTTAAAGATAATATACGAGAAAATGCTGGGACAGCATGAACTATAAAAAGCAGGATACAAGATGGCATATAAGGGGCTGGTTGGGTCGCTCAGCTGGTTAGAGCGTGAGCTCTGGGCAACAGGGTCGCCGGTTCGATTCCCACATGGGCCAGTGAGCTGCGCCCTCTGCAACTAGAATGAAGACAACGAGCTGCCACTGAGCTCCCGGGCAGCCAGATGGCCCAGTTGGTTGGAGCGCGTCCTCTCAACCACAAGGTTGCCAGTTTGGCTCCCGCAAGGGATGGTGGGCTGCGCCCCCTGCAACTAAGATTGAACAACGGCAACTAGACCTGGAGCTGAGCTGCACCCTTTACAACTAAGAGTGAAAGGACAACAACTTGACTTGCAGCTGATGGGTCCTGGGAAAAACACAGTTTCCTAATAAAGTCCTGGAAATATACACTGTTCCCCAATAAAGTTCTGTTCCCCTCCCCCAATAGAATCTTAAAAAAAAAAAAAAGATAGCATTTAAGGTAAATTTGTATATTATATACTCAAAAATCTATATTAAAAATAAATAAAAATTATATCAAAATATGGGCTGCTGCACCCCTAAAACTCAGCATGGTGCCTGGAACAAAATAGATATTTAGTAAGTAGTTATTGAATTTACAATGAATAAATAAATAATATTAGTAATCAATTTTAACTAGTGGGAATACAAATGATGTTTATTTACTTCCTGTACTCTTCCAGGCACATATGATTTGATTATTAGCTTTAAAAGGCATTATTTTAAAAATGATCATAAGTAATATAATGACAGGCTTTAAAATGTGGCTTGAGTACCTTATTAACTCTATCCTAGCCAGATCATCAAGTTGGGAAACGTGCTTTCAAAAAGGCCACAAAAGCTTGTAAAAATGGGCTCGACTCTGCATGAAAATGTGACTTATATTTGACTCTACAGGATCAATGGATGAAGTGTTCAAAAATATTCATTAAACACACGCTGTGTAGCCAACACTGTACTAACTTGGGGAGGAAGACAGAAAGATCACAGAGCTCCCAGTGCTTATTATTTATATGGGGGAAAACAGACCAACACACAGGGAACAGAAGCCAGAGAGCGCAGGGACCCAATGGTGGTGGTAACAGTGGGGGGTGGGCCGTGATGGTAACACCGATTAAGGGGAAGTGATGAGAACAGGGGTAGTCAGGAAGACTTCCTGGAGGAAGGTGTATGACCTGGACTAGCTCAAGAAGAAAAGTAAAATGTACAAAGTAGGGCTAGAACACTTCAGCAGGAGAGCACAGGGCCCGGCACATAGTAGGTGCTCAGTCTAGTCTGAGGACGTGAGGGAGCCGACAGTACCTGGCCGGCCAGAATCATCATTACTTTGAAAGAAATCTGTTTTTCCTCTGACGGCTTTTATGAGTTTTCTTTATCCTTGTAGTCCCGCCATGGGTGGTCCAAATGTGAATTCATTTTTATTTACCTTGCCTAGCAATCAGCACACTTTTTCAAACTCAGAGCTCATGTCTTTTTGTTCAATTATGAAAATTTCTCGGTCATTAATACTTGAATGTTGCCTCTCCTCTGCTCTCTAGTCTCGCCTTCAGAACAGCCTAGTAAATGTATGTTTAGTTTTCTTGATTTGTTCTCCAGATGTCTTTTGACTTATTTTTCATCTCTTTGCCTCCTGGTGCTTCATTCTGGGTGATTTTCTCAAATACATCTTCCAAATTACTAAATCTGAAGTAGTGTCTAGCTAAGTGTTTTTTTAATGCAATATATATATATATATATATATATATATATATATATATATACATATTGCAATATATATGTATATATAGCAATATACATTGAATGCAATATATATATTTATTTATATATATTGAATGCAATATATACATATATATTTTATTTCTACAATATCTACTTAGCTCTTCTTTGAATTTACTTTTTAGAAAATCAATTTCCTCAGCACTAAAAAAGCAATGAGCTGTTAAGCCATGAAAAGACACGGAGCTGCCTTAAATGCAGCTAAGTGAAGGTAGCTAGTCCAAAAGGCTAAATACTGCATGATTTCAACTCTATGACATTTTGGAAAAGGCAGAACTATGGAGACAGTGAAAAGAACAGTGGTTTCCAGAGGCTCGGGGAGAGAGAACAGGAGAAGCAGGGATGATTTTTAGGGCAGTGAAAATACTCTCTGTATGATATCCTGCAGAGATGGACACATGTCATTACACGTTTGTCCAAACCCATAGAACACGCAACACCAGGAGTGAACTGTAATGTAAACTACGGACTTGGGTGATAATGACGTGCCAATGTCGGTTCATCAATGATAACTAATGTACCGCTCTGGTGGGAATGTGGCCAGTGGCGAGGCTACGCATGTGTGGGGGCAGGGGGTGTATGAGAGATCACTGTACCTTCCCCTCAATTTCGTTGTGAACCTAAAACTGCTCTAAAAAAAAAGTCTTACATTTCCCAAAATGATTTCCTATTGTTGTTTTGTAGATTTTTTTACTCCGTTATCTCTGTAAGCACCTTAAACATATATATTTTTTAAGTTTCTTTTTATATTATTCCATTGATTCCACTTCCTCGTGTGTCAACTCCCCCATTTTTGTGGGATGCTTTTCTTCCTAAATGCTAATTTGTTATAATACTATTTTAATCATTCATATTCATTTATACTTTTCATATCAGTCTTCCTCAAATGTTTTATAATTTTTGTGTGTGAGCTCACCTTCTGTGGGAATTATCTCTTGGGTGTGGTGGTGGAGGTGTTCCCACTAGTGCCCCAGAGTGGGGATACCTCCCCTCACTTATCTCTACCTTAGTCTTAAGGACTCATGGTTTCTCAACTTTCTTTGTTTCGATTGTAGAATTTCCAAACCTCACAAGTGGAGGAGGTTTGGGCCCCATGTGTAAACCCAGCTTGCTCTCTCTTTTTTTGTAGGTGATTCTATTTCTACCCATGACCCAGGACATTTTTAAACTTCTGAGCCATAATTCTTCTCCAAACTTCGTCTGTGTTTGGGTCCAAAGGCTTTGATTCTTGTTCTCCCACAGCTATTACCTTAGAACAGACACATCCCCTGGCCATGTGTGTAACAGTCCCGAAAGAATTAGCTCACCCGGGTAGATAGAGAAGGGCCCAAGAATTACCTATTCATTTATGGCAGCTGGACGCTTACCTTTCTTGCCCTTGAAATCAAATATATATTTACATTACATATGTATGATATACGCGATATATATCTATTTCTATAGTCACCATTTCTGTGTGTTCAGGAAATTTCACATGACCTTGGCAAGCATTTAACATCTGCATGTCTAGCGTCCTCATCATAACATTATAGTGATGATTAAACAAGTTAATTCATGTAAAGTGCTTAGAGCAGAGCCTGGCCCAGAGGCGGTCAATAGGTGTTATAACTATTCCTGCTTCTGCTCAGTGCTTTTTCTTGACCAGGCCTCGTCTATCACTTTTAAATATTTCAAATGCATTTTTTAAAGAACCACACAATTTTTTTTAAAACTTAAAAACATTTGAATTTCTCTCCTCTCCCCACTCCCAACCACAAATTCAATACAGGAGGTTTATTAGTCTGAAAAGAAATTCTCTTACAATGACTTAAACTTATTACCTTTGACTATTCAATTCCTGCCAATGAACAATTATAATAATCAGTTTAACATAATTGGTTTATGATTATTAATTCCATTAATGATCTGTCAAAAATTGCCACCCCGAAAACATCACAAAAGCTTCGGGTCAGGAGTATCCCAGGTCTTGAAAGGGATTTCTCAGTGTCTAGTCCCTTCAGGCTGCTATACCAAAATACCATAGACTGAAAGGGCTGGGGCTTATAAACAATAGAAATTTACTTTTTACAGTTCTGGAGGCTGGGAAGTTCAAGATCAAGGCACTGGCAGATACAGTATCTGGTGAGAGCCCACGTCCTAGTTCATAGACAGTCATCTTCCCTCTGTGTCCTTAGAGTAGAGTGCAGCAAGGACTCTGGGGTCTCTTTTATAAGAGCACTAATCCCAGTCGTGAGGCGTCTGCTTTCGTGACCTAATCACCCTCCACAGACTCCATCTCCTAATATCATCGCCTTGGGGTTTAGGTTTCAACATGTGAATTTTGAGAGGACACAAGCATTTAGTCTATGGCTCTCAGTATTACCCCAGAACATTCTTATAGCAGAACAATAGACAAACATGAAAAAGAATGAAGGACTTCAAGGTCTGCTGAATTGGAAGACGATAGACAGAAACCAGTGCATACATGCTGTGGTCCTGCCTAAATGAACAAAGGACATAGGTGTGTGTGTGTGTGTGTGTGTGTGTGTGAGAGAGAGAGAGAGAGAGAGAGAGAGAGAGAGAGAGAGAGAGATTATGTATAGAGAGAACTTTCTAGAAGAATACTCACGGAACTGTTAACAGAGATTATGTAAAATGGTTTGAGCAAGAAAGCGATGCGCTCAGGCTGCGTCAGGAGAGTCACATGGCATATTGAGTGGTACGGGGTGGGAAGGACTGTAAGTAATTGGGAGAGAATGAATCCAGAAGACTCATTTAAAGGACACTGCAGTGGTCCAGGTAAGAGCTGAAGGGGTTCTATTATGAAGCAGAGATGGAGTGGAGGAGGTAAAAATATGAGATTCACTTTTGAAGTGTTGCCAGTGGTATCCCCCGAGCCTGCACAGTATCTACACTTTACTAGGTGCTCAACAAATGTATGAAATGAATGGTCACCTGTAAGAAAGACTTAGAATTCCAGCTCCCAAAGGAGATGGGATCCACAGGCAGGGGAGGCCAGGATGTATGTTTGCCTCGTCCCGCTTCTGGCCCTGCCCACCCAGGAGTGTGAAACTGGTTCCTGCTGTGCCCCATGGCCCTCGCTCCACCAGGCACCCCCCCCACCCCAAAAGTCTGCTGTACTGCAGGCCCAACTCTGGGCTGGGCCCTGTGCACATGTGATGGGAGAGGTGTCTCCAAAAAGCTGTGGCCCCACTTCTTTCCAGAGCTAAAGGGAAACAGGAAAATTACTAATGAGAAAAGGGGAAAGAGAGCCAAGAAAATCAGATCTAACCCTACACACACGCGTGTGCACACACACACACCGGCTACCATCACACTTTGCACTTAGAGGAGGTGCTTAAAATTGGTTTTTCAACAAGTGAGACAAAGAAAGGAGAGTGAGCAGGAGGAAAGGGAATCTCAGGAGTGTGACATATGAGGACCAATTGAAGGAAAGAGAACGGATGCTCCTGAAGAACAGAACACTCAGGGGATACCCCTTAGACCCCCATATGCGAAAGCTCAACTGGGAGCCTTTGGTGAGGGGGACAGTGAGGGAGACGGAGTAATTATATTTATCCTGGTATCTTGTGAGCCTAACGTGGGGTCGGGCTTATAGTGTCCGCCTCAAATGTTGGATGGATGATGGATGGATGGATGGATGGATGGATGATGGATGGATAAGAGACGACTTCTATCTGGTGTTCAGAGACAAAACAGAAACCATTATTTTATGGCACTCCGATGGCTGTGATGAACAGCTTTCAAAGACGGCCCTCAGTGACCCCTGGATGCACGCCTTTGTGTAATTCCCTACGTTAGAACATATGCTATCCCTGATGAGTGGGATACAGCAAAAGTGGAATACAGCAAATGAGTGAAATACAGCAAAAGTGATGGATGTTACTTCTGAGGGAAGATTACAAGAGATGGTGACTTCTAGCTTCCTGGTCTCTCTATTGCACACCTTGGTGATAGGCTGCCACTGGGGAGAGGCCTGTGTGGCAGCGTCAGGTCAATGGTCAGTGAGGAGCTGAGGCCCACAAACAGTGCACAGGGGACTGACTGTTGTCAACCTCATGAGTATGGAAGGAGACCCTCCCCCAGGAGAGTTTTGAGATATGGTCCCAGCCCTGCCAGCACGTTGACTGCAGGCAGGGACCCTGAGCAGAAAACCCATCTAAGCCGGGCCAGATTCTTGACCCGCAGAAGCTGTGAGATAGCAAATGTGTGTCATTTGAAGCCACTGCATTTTGGGTTAATATGTTGCCAGTAATCAATACCTAATTCAATGGCTGATTTGAGTTTAAGATGGACATTCTGGCAATTAAACTTGACAAATGGCAGTAGTGGTTAAGAGCTCAGATTCTGGTATCAATTGGCCTGGGTTTGCATCCTGGATCCCCAACTTACGAGCTGTGTGGCTTTGGGCAAGATGACCAACTTCTCTGAACCTCTTTTTCTGCATCTTTAAAATGGGCATAATTCTCTGCTCATAGAGATTACATAAAGATTAGATAACGTGATTATGTAAAACACTAAGCCCAGTCCCTGTTACTGCAGAGAAGGCAGCTATTAAATGATGATGATGATGATAGTGATAATATGATAGAGCAAGTTCCCCCCCAAAGCAATGAGGGTCCCACACCTGAAAGCGGTCAAGCTGAGGCACGATGGCCGTGTACACGAAGTGACTGGAACCCTAGCAGACCCGTGTGCTTTCCCAAACCTCAGATTGGAGAGACGTGCACCTACCTGGCCAAGGCCAGGGGCAGGGCATTGGGTGTGCCGAGGGTCCATCAGGGATCCCTTGCAGCAGGGAGCAGCACCAGCTATTCCAGGCCTTCAGAGTGGGTAGCGCCTTCCCTCCCACACAGCCTCTGGGTCAGGTATGTGGCCGCCACCAGGTCTGGGCCCATGGGCCCAGGAAGGTAAACACCCAGCCAGGAAGTGATTGTCCCAGGCATGGGGCCAGCTCTGGGCCCAGGCAGGTCTGAAGGTCAGGAACGCTTCCTAGGGAGCCTTTTCCAGGCGAGAACAAAGCGTCTGGCTGTGGGCTCTCTGGACAGAGCAGAGGGTGTGTGGATCTTGCTGAGGACAGCTAGCCTTCTCTGAGACCCTCGACAGGACAGAGGACAGGCGAGGAAGAGCCATCAGGGAGGCCCAACCCCCAGAAGCTCCTCACTGGCAGGTGAGCAAATGGTTTGGGGATTTTTTTTTTTTTTTATGAAACGAGATGGAATGGAGGTTGCAGCAGCCAGGGCAAGACTCAAAGCCCCCAGGCAGGTGTGTGAAGGAGAGGAGACCACCACCCATCCATTCACTGAGAGAATTGCAGGAGAGAAAGAGCCGAGATTTCACTGAAAAGATCGAGCCTAGTCTTGGCTTTGCCACGCTTTCTGCTGGGACTCAGTGTCACCATCTGTGAATCAGGGTGCTCTTTCCCTCAGTCTCCTCTCCTGTGATGGCCATGGGGATAGGTCAGATAATAAACAGGACCGGCCACAGACTTTGCAGGGCCCCATGCAAAATGAATATGTGGGGCCCCGTATTCAAAAATTATTAAGAATTTAAAAATTATGAAGAACAGCAGCAGCAGAGCCTTAAACCAAGTGAACGCCCTTCTAAGAGCAGGTCTTATGAGTGCACAGGTCACCCTTCATGGCTGCAGCCCTAATCATATGCATGGAAACGCTGAAGTGCTAAGAAACGGTGACTGCTATGTGGCCATGGCTCAAATCTCAGGGTCAGGTAGTGGTTAAGATTCCAGATTTGGGTACCAATTAGCCTGGGTTTGAATCCTGGATCCCCCACTTACTAGCTGTGTGGCTCTGGGCAAGATGGCTTTGTGGTCTTTTGGGGATGGAAGTCAGCCGCAAAGTGACAGTGCTACCCCACGACATTGCCCCCTGCTGCTCAGGGTCCCACCTGAAAGGACAAAAGTCCCCGCCCCTCCAACCCTTCTGGACAGGCGCACCTAGCCAGCATGAAGCCAAAGCATGGTGTGTGTGGCTCAAATGTCTGGGGACACTGCTTTCTTGGATGAGATAGGGAGAGGTTCTTCTTTTCTGTTTTGATTTAAAGTTTAGGATTCTCACACTGTCAGTGGCTAAATAGAACTGGGATTTGGGGTGCCTGGACTTGGGACAGTTCTGCCGTGTTCAGATGAATAGCAAAACATATTTGCCTTTTGGAAAAATGCTTCTGTTAATGCAGTAAGACCACTGGTGGGAACGTGCCACGCCCGCCCTCCCACCCCCTGTCACATTCTTGTCCTCCCTCCCCTTCTCCTGCTCCACCTTCCCTCAGATTTTCCCTTCCTTTTTCACTCCTGCCTCATCTCCAGCTGCCCTTGGCATCACTGCACCAAGAGCAAAGAAAGCAGTGTCTCCGTGGGTGTCTTAAGCTTTTTGGTCCATGAAAGCAGACAACAGACCACCTCCCTCGACCCCGCTCTCAACCTCACCCCTTCCTGGCGTCCACATTGTCTTGAAAACCCCTCCCTTAGAGGGGTTCCCCCCAGAAGAAGAGTGGGTAACCCCAATGACAGTGCAAGTAACATGGCACAGCTTTCTGCCCCAGAGGCCAGGGAGGAAGGAAGACATTTCCTTTAAGAACTTCACCTTGTCTGTGGGGAGACTTCTCTGGCCCCGGCAAGGGCAGCTCAGGAAACCTACACCAGTGGACAAAACAGCCCAGAGGCTCAGAGGAGGAGACCAGATGTAATCGCCCCGCCTGCTGGCTCCACCAGGGACACTGGAGCCACCATTTGTCTCAACAGCCAGCAATCCTACCAGCCCGAAACCAGACACCCCATCTCCCAGGGTGGGGTCCTTTCTGCACCTCCATGAATCCATCGCTTCTCCAAGTAAGGGCTCAGCTCTGGCACTCTAAGGTTACCCCAGCACTATCCTAAAATAGCAAAATCTCTTCCTTTATTCCTTCATCAAATAACTGCTGGCAGGGGAGGGGCTGAGGGCACAGGGGAGAACCAGAAGCCCAAGGCCAGATTAGAGGCCCTGTCTCCATGAAGGAGCCACAGAAGGCCCTCCTCACCCCAAGGCAGTTATAGGGTCAGGGGGGTGAGAGGCATGTCGCCCAGCTGAGCAGGGGATACACCCATGAGACTATGAGCCACCTCTATTCAGAGGCCCCATGGCAGGGAGGCTCCTGGGGCAGAGCAGTCTGGGCCTCAAGAGGAATTTTCTATCTCATCATCTTGGGCTCACCTTTCCCAACCTTTGGAACCGTCAGAGTCTCTGGACCAAGAAGAAATACCCAGGGAAGCCTGTCAGCCAGCCCTCCTTTCCTTGGTTGATAGCAGTCTTTGAGGCCCCACTCCTGGGGAGACCACACTAGGTCTGCATAAAAGCTTTAAGTACCAAAGAAGGGGCATTTGCTGGGAGCACCCCTCAGGTGGCTGATTAAGGACCTGGGTGTCTGGGAACCTGGGTCAAGCCATCTCTCAATCTTTCTACCTCACCTAACCTTTGGAATATGAAAAAAAAATCACATGTTCGAATGAGGCGGGGATCATCAAAAGGATACCAGGGAGGCCAGCATGGAGGAGGTGGCCTTTGAGCAGGGCATCGTCAAACCATCTTCCATCACTTATTAATTATTTTATAAGAGGAGAAGAGCTGAGAGGTATGGTTTTATGTAAAGCAAGGCTCTTTAACTTGAAAGCAAGGTAGTAATGTTTTCACACTTACCCTAATTTAATGTTGCAAGTTCTTTACATAGCACACTTGCAGAGGGCACGTTCCCTGGAAAGGGACAGCAGGGTTTTAACAAGGTAGAACAGGAGCCGTGCAGGACCTGGGGCTGGGGGAAACAGAGGCAGGGACCTAGAGAAGCAGGAGCCCTGTTTAAAGGATGCTGGTTGACAGGTTTGTTGGAGCAGAAGGAAGGCGGAGGGGTGTGGCCCTTTACCCATGAAACCTGGACTCCAAAGGCCCCCCGAGATCACAGGGGGGTTCGCTGGCTAATGTGTCTCAGCGGACACTCAGCCCTCACTTCCATTCTTCCAGCACTGGCCGGCTTGCCTCAGTCACCTTCACGTTTGGCTGAGCTTCCGCCATCAGCATTGGTGTCTCCCACAGCTAGAAGCTCTGACTATCAATTATCTAGGTCTTTGATGAGTTTTAAAATGGGGTGCTGATTCATTACTAATTAATGAGCATGTCTCCTACCAGAGACAGACCCTTTAAAACAAGTTCTCTAGAGGACGAGCAGCTTAAAAGGCTTGGAGGAGCTTGGGAGCCAAAAGGGCAGGGACCAGCCCAGATAAGGAAGGGAGGCAAGCTAGGCCTGCAGACCTTGCCCCCCAGGTGCTGCCCAGAAGTGACAAGAATTAGTGCTTGGGGAGCATTGCTCAGTCCCATGCACAAGTGAATACGACCAGCTTGTCTCACGTTTTCAATCCAGCATAACCACGAGCTCCACACAGACTGACTGCTTAGAGAAAGCCTCATTCAGCCAGTCAGTCAGTATTTGCTGCATGCTTGCTCTGGGCCAGCAGTGACAAGATGTGGTAAGATGGACAACCCCCCTGCCCCTCTCCCAAGCTCCCCATCTTCATTCCAGGCCCCTTCCTGCTTTTACTGCTGCCCCAAATGAGTAAGAAAACCCAGTTTCCTACTCACAGCTGCTTTGCTAGGCCTCCCCGAGCCAAAACAGGTTCCCGTTAACTCTTACTAATGGGATGAAAAACTTCCAAGTGTTTTAAGATGATAAAACCCTGGCAATTTATTATTAATGGGCTTTATTTTTCATGATGTTCCGAAGGTATAAATCCACTCATGAACGCGAGTGCATCTATAACATACTTTTTGCTCTCATCTGAGTGATAAAAACATTCCTTGGTGGATTCTTGAACGCTGGAGGGAAAGCCTCGTGTCCTGCTGAGTCCCTTTTTAGGAAGTTAGCTTTGAACTTTAAAATGACTTTAAGATTCTTTGTGTCTTGATTAATAAGGCACCTGGCACCTGGACAATTGTTCCCAGTGCCCGAGCTATCAGAGCAGTTGCCTGGACTTTCCTCCCACAGTTTTCTGGCCTCTTTGGAACCGGTTCAGAGTGAAGACCAAAGCCACTTGCAGTCGGCTAACTTGGTTCCCAAGTCAAGGGTAAGACATGGCGAGATTCTAACTCAGGGTCAAAGGAAGTCATCTTGATGCTCAGTCTAGTATAAACAGACCCAACTAGGCTGTGTTTGGAGAAACATTATTAATGCTGATTTGTGTGTTCGCTGGAGAAATACCACAGAAATTTCCAAAACAAAGTAGCACCTTTTAACCGCAGGCACAGGCTGTGGAGGGTAAGGTGGCCCTCCTGTAACTGCTTAGCCCCAGGCTGGGTCTCTGCCTACTTTGATTCCTCACTGAATTCTCTGTAATATTGTGCGCCTGTGTTCTCAGGAAAGACTGTTTTAAGTCACAATGTCCTAAATGAAAGGTGGTGAGAAATAGTTTGGAAATCACGCTCTTCATCACTTTGCCACAGCCAGGCTCCCTGTACCACCGGCCGGCTGTGTGACCATGGCTGAGTCAGTTAACCTCTCTGAATCTCCATGTCCTCCTCTGCAAAAATGGGGGAAATAGGACAAGGACAGGAACAATCATATAAGCTCGCCCCGAGTGGTCAATGAGAGGATGAGTGCACAGTGCTTGCCACGCACAGTTTTAGCTCTTATTACCCTGAGAGGCCTTGAGAAAGAAAATGGATCCCTTTTCCCAATACAATAGTCGACTTTAAGCAGTAAGGAGAGATTAGTTCACATAGTTAGAACATTGAGCATTAAACACGAATGTGCACAGAGAACCCTTAAATGTAGAGAACTGGGGTCCTCCTCCGGAGAGTTCACCGCACCTGCCCCAAGAGCCCTGACCGGGCCGGCTTTGAGCAAGTCTGTCATTCAGTGGCACCATTCCGGCCAGCCTGCTGTCCACGCGGAAGACTATGCACCCCTCAGAGCTTCCCTCGGGGTGTGGGCGCATTGGACCCGATGATTATTTCCCTCCAGTGAGTAGGATTTCTTGATAAGTGAAGGCATTTTTTTTCTGGCAAACCTAGCTGAGGCTTCAAACTCTTTTGAAAAACTAGTTTGGTAGATGCTGGTATGGAAAGAGCGTGAGGAAGTCAATGGTGGGCCCACCTCCTAGGTTTGGGGGTCCATCTGGAGAAGGGTGTGTTAGCTTTCTCTGACCACTGTAACCGATTAGCACACACGCAGTGGCTTCAAACAACACAAATGATCACCTTACAGTTCTGGAAACTAGAAGTCCAAAATGGGTCTCACCGGACTGAAATCTAGGTGGGGGCAGGACTGCATTCCTTCCGGAGGCTCTAGGGGGCGAATGTTTCCTGGCCTTTTCCAGCCTCTAGAGGCCGCCCACATGTCTAGCCTCGTGGCCCCTTCCTCCATCGTCAAAGCCAGCAGCGTAGTCAGATAGAGGAAGGGGTCAGTGGATAAACCCTCTCAGTGGGGGTGGGGCTGTGCGAGGACAGGCATCTTGGGCCCCCAGGAACGAGTGGGGCCTTAGAAGATAGAGGAACTGGAGGAGGAGGCAGGGTTGGCACCAGGCAGGGCCATGGGTGTAAACCCGAGGGTCAGCCTAAGCTGAAAGCCATGGCCAAAGCCCAGTGGGCAGGGATGAGAGGAGAACCCTTGAGGGGGAGACTGCAAGTATCGAGAAGAATCAGAAAAAGGCAGGGATCCCGGCCCTGGGCAGAGAACGTCCTGTGCTGCTGTGGTCTGGGGGCTGGGCAGCCTTCCTGAGGTGGCCCCCAGCTGGGTCCTGGAGGGCCTTGGTGTGGGCAGGCCTCAAACACCCGCCAGAGCCGTTCTCTATGCATTGAATACACCCTGCCAACCACCTGGCAAGGTTTGGGTTATTTATAATCAAAAGTACATGGATTCATGAACACAAACAAGTAAGTGTCAGAGAAACGGAATGGCAGCACCTCAGAGGGCAATGGCCTTCACCCTCCTGGGGCTTCATGAAAGCCATGGACCCCTCCCCTCCCCCCAGTGTGCAAACACACACCCCTGCACACAATGTCAGGAGATTTTCAGACTCACTGGGGTTCACTTTCAGAAAGCTAAGCAGAGCAGTGGGTCATCAGAACCCTTACTGAGCTAGTGACAAGGCAGCACTGCCACCTCCCTCCCCCAGGGGTCTGGGGTAGAGCCCAAGGGAACCACTGGCGTGCAGAGGGAAGAAAGCCTTAGTTCAGAAGAGAACTGAACTATGTGGTGTCTGGTTCATCCAGGTAATTTCAAGTCGGTGTTTCTGGAATGTCAATCATTCACTTCCCACATCTACCGTTTTTAACATATCCATGTACCAGCTGTGCTATTAATATTTTCTACAGATCGGCTTTAAATTAAATTATTTTTATTTTCATCCTAAGTATTAATATCTGTGAAATCGCAGGTTAGATGTGTTAATTGGATTTTTTTCCTAAAATACAGAGTATTAACTTTTTGAATGTTTGGCTGATGTATCGCCTAAAACCAGCTTGCAGCCACTGGTTCAAATCCCAGGCAACCGCGGGGAGAACAGGGGACCGTCCAAATTCATCCGAATCCAATGAAAATGTTAGATGAGAGAGTGTTGAAAGCAAACACAGCCCCTCAAGGTCTCTGCCACTATTGTTGGTTTTTAAAAAATGCGGTATCTCCTGCTTGTGTAACTCACTCCCCCAAACCAAAGCAGAAATCCCAGCCTCTCTGTCCCCATGGTCCTCACGGCCCTGTGGCCTTCCACATCCCTCCAGTGTTCTGCTGTCTTGCTCTTCCTTCTCCCCTCTCACCACCGCAAAGGCCCAGGCACAACCCCCAGGTCTTGATCCCGATAGCCCAGGCCTTCATGCCTCAGTTTACCCTCTGCCTCAGTGAAGCTTCCTCCGGGCCTGCGTCACCTCCCCCCGAACTTCAGGCCTGTGGGGAGATCACAGCATCACATCAGGAGGTGCACAAAGGCACTTGGAATGCTTCCAGCACTGCACAGATGACAGAAGGTTCTAGAAGGGAGAGAGAAGCCAGAGGAGGGGCACTCATGGTTGGGATGATGGCGGATATCAGGAAAGTCCCCGCTGCCTGCTCTCTGGGCCCAAGGGAGGGGGCCACATCTGTCTCATGACCCGGGGCCTAGCACAGGGCAGATACAGCCGTGCTTAGCATGTGAGTGGACAGAACCCCCAGAGGACACAAAGACACAACTGACCAGGTCAACCTCAGGTCCCAGTTTGGAGTGTTGAAAACCTAGATATACCACAAATCAGGAAGTCTAGCTTTGAACTGCTGGGGAGTAATGCACAGGAATCCCTTCAAGCCAGGATAAGAACAATCTTTTAAGAGATTTTATTGGAAAAATACAAGGAACTGAAGGCAAAACTAACACCCTGGCCTGCGGAGGGCAGGAACCAGGAATGGGAAATGGAAACACTGCATATCTCTCTCTTCCTCTCATTCTTCTGCTCTCTCTCTCTCTCTCTCTCTCTCTCTCCCTCTCTTCCCCTCTTTCTCTCTCTCCATCTCCCTCTCTAGCTATCATCTATCTATCTATCTATCTATCTATCTATCTATCTATCTATCTATCTATCTATCTATCTATCTATCCATCCATCCATCCATCCATCCATCCATCCATCCATCCATCCATCCATCCATCCATCTATCTGTCTATCTCTCCCTCCATCTCCCTCTCTTCCTCTCTTTCTTCCCCCCGCCCCCATCTCCCTCTCACCTCCTGCACACACCCAGGAAAGCCCACGTGAGGACATATTAAGCAGGTGGTCGTCTGCAGGTCAAGAAGAGAGCCCTCACCAGAACCTGACCACACTCTGCTGCACCCTGGTCTCAGACTTCCAGCCTCCAGAACTGTGAGAAACCAAATGTCTTGTTCGAGCCACTCTGGTATTTTGTTAAGGCAACCTGAGCTGACTAAGACACGAGTAGTGGCCTTGTCATTTTTAGCAGGCCTTTTTATAAATCCTCTAGGTTATGGGTTGATAGGTGCATTCATAGCAACTCCGACATGCAAATGGCCCCACGACTAGAACCCAACAAAGACCCAGTGTTGGTGTGCAGCTTCCTGCACATAAAGGTCCCTGTTTGGCTGTGGGAATGACATTGCCCACTTTTGTGTAGTGTCTATTTTGCCCTGTGACTGGGAGCTTGGCAGCCCTGGCTGGCCTCCCTCTGGCCAGGTCCAGCAGACCTCGGCCCACAGGAGGGTGGGAGCTTGCCAAGGGCGGTGGCCAGCTGAGGTGGCTTGTCCCCAGCTCACTCCCTCCTGTTGCTCACAGCCTGTCTGATGGCAGGGATGTGAAAGAGGGTCAGCTTCCATTAATCAGGGAAAAGTTCTCTTAATACCCGAAAACGCGCAGCACCTAGCTCCAGCTTCACTTGGAGAAAGTAGGTTGAGCCCTCTCCTCCCCCACCCAGCTGAGAGTGGCTGCTGTCACTGATGTAACCAGAGGGAATGGGGCTCTCAGGAGCTGCCACCAGCCAGTCTTCAGAGACAAGGCATAGATTTCGCTCGCTGGGACAGAACTGTGGTTCTGACGGACCTTCGGTTCGTTTTCCCAAATGCTATACCTGCTTCTTATATTGAACATTATAGACATTTTACAATCTGGATTCTTTTTATATCAAAAAGTAAAAACAACTTAAATAAGCGGATCTCTCATTTAGTTGCAAAGAGTAAAACCAGCAGCCTGGGAGTATCATTTATGGCGTGTTGATGTGATGCCAGAAACATAAGCTCATTTAATCCTTGCACAAATGAGAGACATTTCCAGAAGGAAAGAGAAACTGGAGGAGGGGTGTGCTCACATTGGGATGATGGGGGATGTTGGGAAATTGCCTTCTGCCTGTTGTCTGGGTCCTGTGCTGGGGACCCACATCTGCCTCATGACCTTGGGCAGCAGGGCAGACACAGCTGTGCTCAGCGTGTAGGTAAATAGAACCCACTGGGGACACGACTGGCCGATGCCACCCCATGTGAGCTAGGTGGGCACCATCACCCTACAGATAGGAAGGTGAGGAAGAGGGTGTGTTGAAGGCTTGAGGGGACCCATCCCCAGAGCCCTGCCAGGACGTGCTAGGGGGAACACACCTCATCTTCCCCTCTGCTGCAGGGGTCTCATGGCTTCAGCCTGACACATCACAGGAAGGGAGAAGACCACCCAACACTTATTGGGCTGCACGGGGAGGCCACTCACCCCACCTATCCCCACTCACTAAGGAGACAGGAGTGGCTGTCATTCTCATGTGGGTAACCATGGAGCACAGTCACTTCAGGGAGGTGACCCTGCATGTGACTTGAGCCCCTGGCCCCAAACTAATCAGAACTCCCCATGAAGTAGCCTCCACGCAGCATAGAAGGAGGTTTGCTGAACAGAGTGCAGCCGGCGCCAACGCAAGTCCCCAGGGATCCTGACGGCTCAGCCCCCAGAGAGGGGGCTGGTCTGTCCTGGCTTCTGGCTTGTCTCCTGCTACGTGCTCTGTCCCTGATCTATGCTCTTTGATAAGGACCCTGTTGCCTCCTAAGCACATGCTCCACCTCTGCAGGCAGTCTCTCCGGCCATTCCTTTCCTCTACTCTCTCAGGCAGTGTCACTGCAGCCATTGCTTTCCTTCCCAGCAGCAAGGCAGGGCTCTGGGACGTGCAAGACCCAGGTTCAAATTCTGCCTCAGCCACTTGCCAGCTGTGTGATCGTGAGCAAGTGACTGAGTTTCTCTAAGCTTTAGAGTTTTCATCTTTAAAATGTGACTATAACAGCAATAAAGCCTCCCTCCCAGCCCCACCCCCCACCTCCACCCTCCTCCCAAGGCTTCTGTGAGGATCAAACGAGTTAAAGGGAAAGTGCCTGAAGCAAGACCATCGTAATCTGTTCCAGGAAGCAGGACCAGTGCCTGCAGCTCTTGGCCATTCCTCTCCGGGCAGGGTTTGCCTAAGCCACTGCCTTCTGGCCCGCATCCCCACTGTCCTCAGCATGTCAAGCTGACTGCCCTGTCGCTTGCAACCTGTCCTCTTCAGAAACTGCCGGGAAGGGTGGCTGTGGGTGGCCAGAAGCCTCCCCCTGTCCCTCAGGGCACCCTCTCCCAGACACAGTGCACGACTAACAGCATAGTGATTCCAGGCAGAGACGTGACCATTGGATACAGCCTGGAGGGAGGGCATGGCCTTTTGGAAAGATCAGCTGGTTAAAGCCCTGGCAGCAGACCAGACCCGGAGAGGGAGCGGCGGGAGAAGAGAAGGATGGAGGATGGACGCTGAAAGAGGGGTGGACGTGATACATTAGCTGGGAGAAGGGAGGAGAGGGAGAGGCTGGAGGCCGGGCACTGGGAGCCTCACCCACACGTGTCTGAAGCCTGGGAAGATGACAGACATCGGAAAGAGGAGGAGGAAGTGAGTCCCTCACCTGAGCCCCCTCTGAGGGCTGGGGATGGCTTACAGTCCAGCCAGTGACAGTGTCAGGGGTGAGGGAGGGAAGGAGCCAATTGGTGTTATGTGCAGCAGGACACTGGGAGCCAGGTTATGTTCTGGAATTCTCCACCATATCCTGCCCACTCCTGGAGGAGCCAGAAAGCCCAGGCTCTAATGTGTCCAGCTCATAAGCCCGGAAGCCTCAAAGATCCAATTCTCGGTGGTCCTGGTCAGGAAAGGATGGCAGCAGAAAAGCGAAACCCTCTCTGCCACCCTGGCTGACAACAGAGGCCAGCACCAGCTCAGGACATTGGTCTGGCCCTCCACCTGGGAACACAGGCTGCACACTGCCCCTGCCTCCGCCACACCTGTGGCTCAGTGTTGCCCCTCAATGATTCTGGAAGCAACGATAATGACAAGCCCAGACCTGTTTTCCAGAGGAAAGGGGATCTGCCAGAGTACAGAGGTGGTCCTCATGGCGTGGTCCTCCGACCAGCAGCAGTAGCAGCTGAGAACGTGTTAGAAACACAAATCCTCGGCTGATCCCAGACCTCCTGCATCACAGACTCTAAGGGTGGGGCACAGCACCTGGGTTTTAAACTCTCCAGTGATTCTGAGGCCCGTTCCAGAGTGAGGACCATAGCTCCAGGTAATGAGAACAAAACCTCTGCAACAGCATGAGACGGCGTGGATGGATCTCATAAGCCTGATGCCACGGGAAGAAGTCAGACGCAGCAGACAGCATTCTGAAGGATTCCATTTACACCAAGCGCCCAAGCAGGCAAAACTAACCCCTGCTGCTAGAAGTCAGTAGTTACCCTTGGGGCAGGGGAGGAGAGGGGCACGGAGGCTCTCTGGACTGCTGGCGATGCCCTCCTGGGTCTGGATGTTGTGCCATGGTGTGTCATCATCCAGCAATCTGTACGCTTGAATGACTGTCTCTTTCTTAAAACCAAAAAAAAGCCTAACTTAAGGCACATTCAAAGAGACAATAGAAACAAATTAAATATGGATACTTTCTGTATTCTACTCTACTTAAGCTTTCTTTTAACTATATGAAAGGGTAAAATAGAAGTGACAGCTCCCTCTTCATTGTCCCTGGGCTCCAGAGAATAAAAAGTTGGGCATCCTTTTAACCTTGGCCAAAACCGTTTTATAAACAACCTAAAAGTGGCTTCAGCAGACAATGAAACAAGTGCCTAATTAAAAGCAGAAAGAAGAGCTGTTGGTCATCACACCTAGAAACGAATGCTGCCATTTTTGGTAAACACCACTGTTCCCACCTCTTTCCTGGTTTATAGACAATATTTGCAGAGAACAAGAGGCCTCATTCAATTACCTTGGTGGATATTTGACCAAGTGTTTATCTTGGAAGGGATACCAGGAAGTAATGCTGCACAAGGGGACACTCTGTGGATGTTTTACTTTGGTGTTGGGCTGTGATTTGGAGGCCAAAAGAAGAATCACCTGCCAAGGAATTTTCCAGGCTAGACGCTTTGGGGCCTTGACATCAAGATTTGAGCTCTGTGGCTCCATCGTCGGTCTGCCTGGGGTCTAGAATAGAGTCAAAACAATGTTCTTTACGAGATAATCTTGGTCCTCCTGGAGGATTACTGTCCCCTCATTTTCCTGAAGGGTGTCGACTCTCCCTGACCCTCTAGTCGACTCCACCTGGGTAGATAACAGGCAGCTCACACACAAGCCGCCTCTATATGCTTATCTGGAAGCGCCATTTCAAGACGATGGCACCAAATGTTTGTCAGACCCTCCACAGAGAGGAAGATGGAGAGTCCACGTCTCCTTTGCAATCTCCCGACCAGGCAGAAGCCTGCACTGTGTCACCTGCAGAACAACACCAGCTTGATTGTGTTTTTGTGTGAAGCCATCAGCTGACACTGAAGGAGGCACAAAGGAAGAGTCTTAAACCTGTTTGCATGAGTGTGTGTGAGCTTTGTGAGTCCAGTAGAAGGACCGAATGGACTGGGGTCCAAGCATCACCTGGGACACTCTCCAAAATGCACATCCCTGGGACCCACTTCACCCTTACTCAGTCTAAATTCCAGGCACGGGGTCCAAGAATCCATATATTTAATAAGCTCTTAAAAGTTTGAAAATCACTGCGCTGCACTTCCACGAAACCCCTTGCGAGACATCCCTTAACCGGCCGTAGCACTAACGCTTTCTCCTGAGCGATTGGTGGTTTTCATCCCTGAATGCAGTAGGATGAGTCACTGACACGTTTCCCTTTCCATGTCGGCTGCTAGGAAGCCGACGGTATTTGGGATCATCCATAGCAAAAGTTTATAGCAGGAATTTTTTAACTCCATCCCTCATTAAGTTTTATGTCCCCGTCCTTTTATTCTTCTTTCTTTTGTACTCTTTTCAATTTATGCTGCATTGGGTGAGATATAAATATAAACATATGTTATACTTATAGATGGAAATAGTATATCCTTGTGTTCATTTGTATAATAAGGTACAAAGAAAATAGCTACCACTCACTGAGCGCCAGCCCCGTGCATCCTGCCTTAGTCCCAGGACTTAGGTCATATTTGTCCTCCCTACAGGACCGCTGAGGAAGAGGGGCTCCCCAGGGGAAGCCACGTGTAAGCAGCGATGAGGGAGCTTGCTTAGCTCCACTCCCTGGGTCTCGATACACTGCTTTCCTCAGGATTGTGTGGCAAAATTTGGGAATCATTTAATTCCGTCTCAGAATGTTCTATTTTTTGACCCTTGACAGAGGTGGAGGGACTGGTCCCCACAACACCTTGGCCCAGTCTAGACTTTATCTATTAGGTTGATGCAAAAGTAATTGCAGTTTTTGCAATTATTTTTAACCTTTTAAATTGCAATTACTTTTGCACCAACCTAATATCTTTTTCCAGGCTCCTTTTCTCTTCAAGTAACTTGAATGACTGCCTCTTTCTTAAAACCAAAAAAGAACCTAACTTAAATGCACATGAAAAGAGACCGTGGGAACAAATTAAATAATAATAAAATAATGGAAATATAAATGATACGTTATAGAATATTATGGAAATATGAAAAGTGAAGGTATACACCTAGTTTACTGAAGTAGAACATTCCCCAAAACATATTGTTCAATGGGAGGAAAAAGTAATAAAACCATATGTACATTTTTCAAATGCTCTACAGTTTGAGAAAAATATTTAATGCTTTCATTCCTTTGGAGTTTATTTAGGGAATTTATTTTGAGGATCTAAACTGATATTTTCCTCAAACTGCCAACCAATATTCCAAACTTTTTTGGCCACGCCTCCTTTTTCTCAATAACAATTTTATGGAGATAAAATCTGCATTCCACACAATTCACCCTTTTAGAGTATGAAATTCAACGGTGTTTAGTATGTTCACAAAGTTGTGCAACCACATCAATTTTAGACGATTTTCATCATCTCACCAGAAGGAAATCCCGTCACCATTGGCAGTCACTCACTCCCCACTCCCCACAACCCTCCTAGCCCTAGGAAACCACGCGTCTACTTTCTGTCTCTGACTTTGCCTATTCTGGGTGGCTCATATAAACAAAATCATACAGTGCATGATCCTTTGTGACTGGCTTCTTTCACTTAGCAAAAGGATTTTAAGATTCATTTATGTTGTAGCGTATATCAATACTTAATTTCTTTTCATGACTAAATTATATTCCATTTTATTTACCCACTCATCAGTTGTTAGACTTGTGGGTTGTTTCCACTTTTTGCCTGTCATGAATAATGCTGCTGTGAAAATTTAATGACAAGTTTTTGTGTGGATGTGTATTTTCATTTTCTTCAGGAATATACTTAGGAGTGGGTCATATGGTAGGAGTGGGTCATATACTTCCTGGGTCATATGGTAATTCTATGTCTCTTATCAGATATGTGTCTTGCAAAATTTTTTTCTTATTTTGGGAATTGTCTTTTTACTTTCTTGATGGTATTCTTTGAAGCACATTTTAAAATTTTTATGATCTCCACCTTTTTGTTTTTGTTACTTGTGTTTTTGGTGTCATACACAAGAAACCATTGCCTAATCCAATGCAAGAAGATTTACATCTAAATTTTCTGCTAACAGTTCTATAGTTTCAGCTCTTACATTGAGGTTTTTGATCCACTTTGAATTAATTTTTGTATATGGTGTGAGGTAGACATACAAATGCATTCTTTTGCATGTGGATACTCAGTTGTCCCAGCACCACTGGTTGACAAGACTATTCTTTTCCCATTGAATGGTCTTGGCACCCTTGTCAAAAATTGATTGGCCATATATATATGGATTGATTAATGGATTCTCAACTCTATTCTATTGACTTACATGTCTATCTTGTGTCAGCACAACACTGTCTTGATTATTGTTGCTTTGTAGTAGGTTTTGAAATCAGGAAGAGTGAGTCCAGATTTCTTCTTCTTTTTCAAGATTTTTTTGGCACTGCTCCTTTGAATTTCCATATGAATTTTAGGATCAGTTTATCAATTTCTGCAAAGAAGTCAGGCAGGATTTTGATTTGGATTGTGTTGAATATGTAAATCAACTTGGGGAGTAATACCATCCTAACAATATTCATTTTTCTGATCCATGAAAATGGATGCCTTTCCATTTATTTAGGTCCTCTTTAATTTCTTTCAATAATATTTTATAGTTTTCAGAATATGTTTTATACTTTTCCGTTAAATGTGTTTCTAAGTATTCTATTCTTTTTTTATAATATTGTAAATGGAATTCTTTTCTGAATTTCGTTTCTGGTTTGTTCATTCCTACTGTACGGAAATACAATTGATTTTTGAATATTGGTCTTATATCCCACAATCTTGCTGAACTTGTTTGCTCCAATAGTTTTTTAGGGGATTCCTTAGGATCTTACATACACAAGAGCATGCCTTCTGTAAACAGAAAGTTTAACTTCTTCCTTTTCAATCTGAGTCTCTTTTATTTCTTTTTCTTGACTAATTCACATTACAATGTTGAACAGTAGTGGTGAGAAGGGGCATGCTTAGCTTCTTCCTGACCTTACAGAAACACATCCAGCCTTTCACAATTAAGTACGATATTAGTTGTGGGGTTTGCATATATGCCCTTTATCAGGTTGAGGAAGTTTTCTTCTATACCTGGTCTGTTGATTATTTTTATCATGAAGGGTGTTGAATTTTTTCAAATGCTATTTGATGTCAAATGTCTATTGAGATGATCATGTGGTTTTTGTCCTTTATTCCATTGATGTGGTGTTACATTAATTCATTTTTGCTCATCAAACCAACCTTGCATTCCTGAGATAAATTCTATTTGTTCATGGTTCATAGTCCTTTTTATATTTTCCTGGTTAATTTGCTACCATTTTGTTGAGGATTCTTTTTTTTTATCTATATCAATAAAAAATATTGGTCTATAGTTTTCATTCCTGGTGATGTTTTTTGTCTGGTTCTGTGATCCCTCCATTGTTTAATGTTTGTGATGCCTCTTCTATAAAATGACATTTTTATAGATAAGAATTCATTTCTGGGATGGCCATTCTGTTTTACAGACTGATGACCTTGTGCTATTACCACATTCCTTTTATTATTGTAGCATTTTATGATATTTATGAGAAGTAGAATCTCTTCATTTCCTATGTGGCTCAAAAAATGAGCTAATCTTGTTGGTCTATGTTACAGATTAACTTCATAATCATTTTATCAAAACATTTCAATGAGTTTTTTTAATTCGAATTTTTAAATTGCAATGGTACTAAAACTATACATTAACTTGACATTTTTCAAGTTAGAATTGACATATTTTTAATGTCATTTTCCCATCCAAGAAAAACCCATGCTTCTCTAGACATGCAGATCTCCTTCCATCTCTCAGGTTTTTCCTTTAGATAGGGGGCTTGTATTCATTAATGTCGTTAACCTGTGTTTTCTGGTTTTGTTACTACTACTCTCTTTTTATTGTTGACATGTAGTGAATCTATCGTATTCTGGTCTTGGACTGAAGTCTTTGCAATTCCAATAGTTTCACTTGGCTCTTTGGGTTTTCTAGGCATATATATATATATATATATATATATATATATATATATATAATCTGCGAATTATGTTTATTTCATCTTTTTTCTGAGCACACTTGTTTTATGTCTCATTACATTGGCCAAACCCCAAGAAATAGTCAATAATGATGAGAAGAAGACCCTGCTCTGGTTTTCCAGCATCCTTGTGTTAGTGATAGGCACAGTACTCTTTATCATTATGAATTTTCCTTCTCACTTTTCCATCTCACTTTTAAAGGTCTTTCCAGAAGATTGGTATTGAATTTTATCACTAATCCACTGATGTGTTTTATTGTATTGTATTAAGACTGCCTCATGATTATGAAATTGCCTCTGTTTTATTTAACTCACTCTGAGAACATTTTATCTGGGAATTAAAACACCTCATTTAACGACTCCTTCTTATACTCTATCTGATTTTTTGGGAAAATCTCGATTTTTGAAGATATAAACATAAAATAGTTCTTTTCCCCCCATCATGGCTACCAGTTTTCCTCTATCCAAACCCCCTTCCCTGCTGCATAGGAGGGGTTTGGGGGGCTTCTGGGTCAGATCCCATAACTCCTCTGTCTCAGTTTCTGGAAGTGATTCATTTCTGTATTTAAGATTCTGTCTTATTCATTTATTTCAAAAGATTTCTCTATTTAATTTTTGAATAGGTTGATACATTCACATAGCTCTTTAAAAAATCAAAAACTGTTCAAAGGTATGTTGTTGAAAGTCTCTTTCCCCCCCAATCCCATTCCCCATTTGCCCAGGTTTTGTCCTATAGTAAATATATGGTGCCAAAAAAAAATGTATACACGTTTTAAGAAAGGGAAAAGCTATTAAAATTGTAATACTTAATATATACTGATAACAAAAATGAATACAAGTCATGTTTGACTTCTGCAGTTACAAGAGGTGCTCAAAGTGGTTACCATCAGCGTTCAGACACTTCCGATTATGGCCAACTACTGCTTGAGCAACGTTGACCAAAGTGCCCACTTGTATCGCTGCTCATGCCATTTCAATTTCTTCACACAGCACCATGCGTCTCACACTTATCACAAATGTGTGCAGTTGTCAGGCGTGTTGGAGGTGCTGTTGCAGACTCACGCCTCCACTGTCATTGTGCTTCCACAACGTTCTCGAATTTCACATACCACTTCAGAATGGTCTCGTGCTCCTTGAAGGACCACCGTGCTTCCGCCATTTTCTTTGACTGTCCTGCCTGTCACATGGTGATGCTAGCATTCATTTGATTAATGCCATCTTTTGAGCAAACGTTGCTCTCATAATTCAATTCAACTTCGCAGAGTAATATGTAGATAACATCCCTTAAAATGTGTACACACTTTTTTGACGCCCCTGGGATATATAACCACTGATGCTAGTTTCTTGTAACTCCTTCCATATTTTTTTAGGCATATCCAAATAAATTTGAATGTATTTCCTCCTTGTACAGTGATGGAAACATAATACATGCTCTTCTGTCCTTGTTTTTTCATCTTGAAATATCCTAGGATCCTTTCTTGATCAGCATATAGATTCCTCTTTCTTGCTTTAATGCCTGCATCTTATTCCTTCTGTGGAAAGGTTTAGAATTTTCTAATTGGTATGACCAGTTCCTGACCGAGAGACATCCTGTTGTCTTCAGTGGCTTGATCTCAGACAATCCTGCAGTGAGTCACCTGCCCACAGCCACTCCCACCCGTGCAAGCCATCTGTGGGCCAAATTCCTACAGATGAGATGGCTGGGCTAAAGCATATTTGTCTTTTACTTTGATAGATATTGCCAAACTGCTCCCAGGGGATGGAATCAATGATGGGGGCTGCCTGCTGCTCCTCAGCTTCACCAGTTGCTTGTCAAACTTTTGTGGGTTTTTTTGCCAATGTCATAAGTGAAAAAAAGAATCTCAGTGTGGTTTGGATTTTCATTCCTTTTATGAGACATAAAGTACCTGAAAAAAGGTCCCTTGTCTAAAGTTTTCTGCCCTCCCTATGCCTGCCATCACCTGCAGGCTTTCTCACCTGGAGTCCCTGCAGATGACCTCTCCTTCCTCTATCACCCAGGCTGACACAGCTCAATTTTGCTCTGACCTCTGCAATTTATGCTCCACTCGTGGTCCCTCTTCTCCCTATGCTGGTCACTAATCATTTGGCACAGGAATATCTAGTTTGTTCTTTGAACCTCTGGCTTTCTTATTCCCTTTCAGGCTTTCTTCCTGTTGCAGATTATATTTGTAAATAGATAGACATAGGTGTATAGCCCACCACTCTCTGGCATTTGAATACCTTCCTGTATAAAAGAAATGTGGCCTCTTTGTACCACTGTCTAGTTGCCTGGTTTTGAATTAAGTTCGCCGACTTCTGTTGCATTATCAGGAAAGGGGTGCTGCCCACATTTGATCTGTCACAGTCTTTCATCTTGTGCATGAATTTTGTCATGGTGTCTGACCCACCTCCCATTTTTGTGTGAGTGTCCCAGCTTGCCAGCATGTCTAACTGCTGGTGGCGTTATGTGGTGGGAAGAGGGTGGCTCCAGAGTTGAGAGGCCTGGACGTGGCAGGGCTGGAACTCAGCAGCCGCGTGGCCTTGAGACTGTTCCTTGTCTCACAGTGTCATAGCGCTTGCGTCTCTAAAGAGATGTTGCTTAGATCAGAAACTGTTATTGTTAACTCCTTGCTCAATGAGTTGTTGCTGTAATTAGTGTTTAACCTTCCAGGTTACGTTCTGGTGAGTTCAGACCCTGCCACAATGGACCATTTTCAAGTCCAGCTTCCTCCCAAATGAGCCGTCTCTCTCTGATCTCAGGACCAACTTCTCCCTCAGATTCCTGCTTCCTTTCCCAGTGTATCAGTTTAACAGCCTTGAAGGGAAAGCAAGGTTCATCTTTACTTTTCTCCCTCTTGAGCCAAAAGCCAGCTGACAAATCCAATCTGAACCTTTACCTCCCATTATCCCTGGAGCTCACTGTCTCGCTTCCTTCAGGCCTCTGCTCAACTTCCAGTCAGAGAGGCCTCCCTACTGAACCTAGAAACCCCTTAGTTCTTCTACACAGTTGTCTTTCCCACTCACTGGAATATCTCCATTCATCCTTTAGGCCCCAAACGTGTCCCTTTCTGCATTTGACCAGGGTCTTGGTTCTACAAGGACCCCCACCCCTTTCCCTCACAACCTCAGGGAACACACTCCCCATCTCCTGAAGCCAACACTGTCCCATAGGGCCAGGCGCAGACCCCAATGTGCAGAGTCAGCTGGGTGCCTGCATCTTCCCCAAATTCCCCTACTGTCGCCTTGCTGATCCTGGCCCTCCCCACCGCTCGCTCCCCAATTTCTGAATTTCCACTTCAAATTCTCCCAGAATCCTCCTCTCCTCTCTTTGGATATTCCATTGCCTTCCTCCCCTTTGTTCACGCTGAGAACACCAAAATGCTCCCAGCAGCATCTCCAGGGCAAGGCAACCGCTGCCCTTTTGTGGTCACCTGAGTTTCCCACATTGTCTACAATGGTCACGGGTTGTCTTTGTGATTCTCACAAGGCGTGTTGTCCCCTCGCTAGAGCATCTTCCACAGCAGCTTTCCCACCTCCTTCCCTCTCTGGGCTTTTCTCCCTAACCAGAAACTTCATCTGTTTTCCTCTGGTATCTAGAATCCTCCTCCCTAGCTCTCCCGTTTTGACCAAAAGAAAGCCTTTGTTGTTTATATCCCAAAGCAAACCTACCATTTACCTGGGAGGAGCTTCAGGTACCTACCAATGCTAGGACCAGGAATGAAAGTTGAACTGATGCAGGTGACCTGGGATCAGCCAGGCCCACCTGTCTCTTAGGGGTCCTCACCTTCCCATGGATACTCACCTGGCAGCGTTCAAGCCTTTCCTGTGGTCACAGTCTCAGCTAAGGTGACTTCATTCTCCCAGCTCTTTCAGGCCACATTTTTGGGCCACACCCACCCTCCCCCACCTGGCTGGCTAACACACCCCACAGTCACCACTGCCCTGGGCCCCCTCCCTGAAGACAAAGACAGGCCTTCAGTGTGGTCTTGTTGAGAATACCCCCGTCAAGCGCTCCTGCCTGGAGCTGTCAGGGCCCCCCCTGCCTCACCAATGCCCTACCTGGCACTGCCTGAGCCCAAGGCCCAGCTCCAGGCGCTGACCCGAGCGACCCTCTGGGATGATCGACCAGGGAGTGAAGCTCCCCCTCCCAGGGCTTCCCGTGACCTGCTGCTCACCCCAACCCCTCCCTGCAAAGGACCCTCTTTGTTCTGAACTTGCCTCCCTGCTTACTAGTGTTTGCTCCCTCCCATGGCCCTGATTTGAAGGCCAGGTCTGGTCTTACTGGACCATCCCAGCGCCCAGAGGGGTCACTCCAGAGCATGTGTTCAGCTCCCCCAATTCACGTCATGCTCTCAGCCCCGGGGAGGGTTCTTCCTCCACTTCTCTTGTTTTCCACATTCTCTCCCTCCTCCACTTTGTCCCCTTGTAAGAGGCGGGAAGGGACAGTGGAGAGATGGCACCTGCTTCACCCCCCATGCCCCTCTCCTGACACCCCTCCCTCCCGCCTGCTTCAGCCCTGCTCCCCATCAGGACTTCCATCTGCCTGACCTGGGACGACACTGCCCAGACCTGGCCAAGCATGGGGCCATACCGGGAGCTCCCTGGTGACCTTGCGACCACACCCGCTGAGGTTCTGCTCCCCTAGGACCTTGCTCAAGGCTGCTCTGTGGGCTCACAGTTGAGGCCTCTCCAGCCGCAGCCCAAACCTCCAGAGTCAGAATCTGTGGCTTAATAAGAGCCCAGGTGACTCCTGCCCTTGATCATCTGAGAAGCCCTGGTCCAGAGGGCACGGCCCCAGTGCCCACCATGCCTTCATCTCTCCAGCCCCAGCAGCTGCTTGGGTTGCCACCGCTGGGTTTGGGGCAGCTCCCCTTCCCCCACTCACCACCTTCTCTCATGTGTCCTAACCTTCCCGGCCACTGACTCATGCAGGGCGGCTCCCTGGCCCTCAGCCCGACGCCGGGAGGTTTCACAGTCACTGCTGGTTCTCGTGCCCAGAGCCAGACTGAGAGAGCAGACTGGAACCTCCGCTCCGCCTGATTCACCCAGCCCAGCCCTCAGCCAGTTTTCACAACTGCATCTTTTGACCACTTCACAGGGGTCTCAGGTTCCCCCAACAAACAAGTCAGACATATGAGGTGTGATCCTCACCGTACCGCTAACCAGCTGCATGAAGCTGGGCAAGATCCCAGCGCTCCCTGGCCTGCAGCTTCCTCATGTATAAAATGGGGGTGATCACATCTTATACAATGGAGGGGATTCATCCATTCATCCACTGTTGTAAACAACAGTGTTTACGGGGTGCTGTGTGTGCCCGGCACCGGGGACAGCAGTGAACAAAACAGACCAAGCCCTGATCTTCCAGAGCTTCTTAATGAGGGAATGTGGGCAGACATGGAACCAAGATGAGGACCACACGTCAGCAACGCTTGAGGCATGAGTGAGTGAAGGAATGAATGGACGATGAATGAATGCTATGCAAATGCGCTTAGCCTAAGCCCTCCCCCTTCCAGTCACAAAGCTGCCTCTAGGCACTTCCACCCTGAAGCCACCTAGAACAGAAGAACGTGGGGCTTAAATCTCCAGAGGGGTTAAAGAAAATTGTTAGAAGGTTGGGGGGGGGGGGCAGGGGCGGAGGGGTGAGGGGCTGTCAGGCTTTACACCTGTTAATGGATAGAAAAGAATTGGTGCAACTAGAGAAACATTCAGATGTAGAAGCCATTTGCCTGAAATAGGCAATAATTGAGGCAGAACTAGAGTTGTTTTTCAGAGTTTTACAAATTCTGTGTGTGTGTAAGGGTCTTAAAAATGGTATGATTTGGAATTCATTACCTCAGGTTTTCAGACCTTCCTCATTTAAAGAAAATGAGAAGGATGGTTTGAGAGCAACCCCCAGGGCTCTTGGCATGCCTTCTGAGGGGTCTCTGAGGCTTCCCACATCACAGAATTTGAGAGCTAGTTAAGAAGCTGCAGAGAACACCCTTTCACCCCCATGTTCCCTGGGTGGAAAACTGAGGCCCTGATTCCCAATGTAAGTAGGTGACTACAGGCAGCAGGACATGGGGATTCGAGCCCAGGTCCTTTGCCTCCCGGCTGGCCCAGTACCCTTCACAGTACGCCCGCAGGCTTCCCTAAGCTCATAGCCCCACGTGGTAACATTGGCGCTCAGCACTTACACAGCCCGCGGAATCTCCAAGGCATCACGCCAACCACGGACACCAGACACCAAGGGCTGCACACGGCACAGTTCCAGCTACACCACAGTCAGGAAGAGGCAAACCAGAGGAACAAAGACACCGATCCGTGGTCGCCAGGGGCTGGGGGTGCAGGACGGGCTGATTACAGCAGCGCACCAGGAACTTTGGGGCTGAAGGAAAGTCCTGTGTCTCGATTGTACTGGGGTTACATGTGCTGCATCCATTCATCAGAGCTCAGAACTAGACACTAACAAGGGCAAATTCTATGTAAATTATACCTGCAATTTTTAAAAAGCAGCCAAAATAATGATGGTGATGATAACAGTGAAAACCTTGAATGCCAAAAGGCAGTCCGTGTGGGGCCACGACAGCGAGGCCTTTGAGATGCCCCAAGGTCAGAGCAGGGAGATACCCTGTTCGCAACAGTCCATCAGCTTCAGTCAGGATTTCCTACTGCAGACTCTCCAGGGAGGTTTTTCACCTGCACGTCCCTGAAACCTGGCTTTGTTCCCATTTCCCCGACTGGCTGTGACAGGTATTGGCCTGTACAGTCACCAGGGCCTGTCACCCACTGTTGGGATGGCCCCTCCTTCTCCTCCACAAACCGCCGTGAGTCACTGATCCTGTCATCCCTCTGCCAGGTCCTCACCTGCCACACCTGGGTGAAACCTGTATGAAACCTGCCTTCTGACCTTGGCCCCTCAGCCCAGAGTTCCTGGGGTTCTGCCCCTCCTCACTCACGGTCATCAAGGATGTGGTAGGAACTCCCTGACCCACTCAGAGACCAGAGAGCAGCCCCACAATGACCTCCCGCATTACCCATCCCCCTCCCCGAGCACCCATGCCCACTTGGTGCCCCCAGATCACCTCTCCGCTGAGAACAGCTTCAGTCCCAGTCAGCCCAGGTGGGAGGCACAGACGGCAAGGGAAAGAAGAGCGAGAGGAGATGTCAGGGGTTAGGTTGAAGTCACTGACTCCTAACACCTCCACAACCCTGTCCTGACGCCTCCAGGGACGGGGAATGGACTGCCCCCAAAGCAGCCTCGCCTTTGGCCAGCTCTGAATCCAAAGCTGGAGTCCTTCTCCCGTTGTCCACACCCTCCCTGCCCGGCCCCAGAGAGCAGGTGTGTGACAGCCTTGAGCTCATCCCTCCTGGGTCCTCTCGGCCCATCCACCCAGCCACTATTCCCCTGGGCGGGTTCCCACCTGAGCTCAGGTCAGGGCGTCCCCCACTCACCTGGCCAGGACAGAAACCTCTCACCCTCGGGTTCTGTGCTGTGGCCCAAAAACAATTTAGCTTTTATTGTAACCACATCCCCTTCTTGACTCAGGACGTAGGACCTGTCACTTGCTGACAACCCTTTCTGTTCTTCCCAGGACCCTTTCTTGTGTCCATGCAGCTTCCTTTCCCTTGCGTTGGTTGCCTGGAGTTCCCCTCCCTGCTTTTTGCTACTCTTTTTCTCTTGAATTATTCAGAAAATGTTTACTTGAAAATTAGTTCTACAAGCCACTCTAAGCATTTTCTTCAAAAGTGCATCCTAGGAATAAAATAAACCTCAATTATAAAATGATACGTGAATGCATCCAAATTGCTGTGGTTAAACTGTAATTTGCATCAACAAAGATGCAGTCACCAGGATGCATAGATTATCCCAAATGTCACCAAATCTGAATGGCAGTGGAATATTATACCCTGAATGGAATATTTAGCCTGATGACCCCAACTGAAAATTGTTCTCTTTCTATTCTAAAGCACTCAAAACCAGTGAAGTTTGGAGCTTATTGATCTCCAGCCAGGCTTCTGAGAAGCAGTCAGACCTATTTTCATGGAGACCAGGGACTCTGAAGATATGGAAAAGCCCCAGAAAAAATCATGGGAAATTGATGAACCAGCCCGGGTGAAACCTGAGTTACTCACAGAAGAAGAAATGACGCCGTCCGCTGACCAGATCCAAAACAAAGAAGCCCGTTACCGCACCCAAATTCAAAGAAACTCTGTTTTCAATCGCGCTGTGAAACACAGAAGCAAAAGCAAAAGCCGGACCCCCGAACCGAACGCTAGGCACCTGTCAGGTCAGTACCAGGGACAGCTGCCTCAGCGATTCCTTCACATCAAGCTGGAGTCATCAGGGCCGAAAGGCCCTAATTAAATGAGAAAATAATAAAAGTATTAAGGATAGGTCCAGTAAGGTGGAAATTTTGAAGCCGTTATCTAAAGAATTCACATTCCCCCAATAAGCTGATGTGGTTACTTCAGGAGAAATTGTTGACCCAAATTATACAAGAAGGCTGACTTTTATTTTAAAAAGATGCCTGGTTTTAGGACTCAACAAAACACTCCCAGACGTATACACGTCCTAGGAGGGAGGCTTGGAACCATCCACATTTGGGGATATCTGGGGACATGGGCTCAGTCCTGTTCCCTCTCTGTCTCCAGGATGGCCATGGAGTCAATAATCAATATAAAAATTGGTAATGAAATATTTTGCAAATTTTTTGCACTAAGTCTTTGAAATCTGTTGAGTACTTTATACTTACAGCCCCTCTTAATTCACATGCTATGTTTTCATTGGAACTACTTGATCTGGATTTAGATTTCATAAAATGTACAGTCAGGAAAGTCTATTTACACATCCAGATTGTTCCAAATATCCTTAAAAGTTTTCCAATAACTGAAATGAGTACCAGTTTTTATATTTAAATTTAAATGAGTTTAAGTTTGAAAAAATGAAGAATTTACTTTCTCAGTCACACTAGCCACATTGCAAGTGCGTAACAGCCATAGGTGGCTAGTGGCTGCCCCATTGGACAGGTTTAGAGTGTTGCAAGCAGAGAGAGAAGGAGATACAACTGCCCAGGGTCGAGGGTGGGGGTCTGTCTGAGGAGAAAAAGTGGGTGGGGGCTGTGTCTGAGGGGGGCCTGGAGAGGGAAAAGGGGTGCACGGGGAAACAGCCTCATTTGTGGCCTCCACGCCAAGTGGAGAATGCTGACGCCAGTGTAGACTAGACTGGGAGTTACTTCACGTCCTGCCACCCCCAAAGATGCCATTTATGCCCAAACCAGAAATACTTTCATCAGTCACAATTTTATTTTTAAAGTCACTCCCTCATTTCAGTTCCCTGGAGTTAACTCCCCACAAAAGCCCAGCACGTCCTGATCCAGAGTCAAGGGGAGAACATGGTACCTTTGGCTCTGCATCAGAGGAGCACACAACACAGGCTGCCTGGCATCCGGCTGCTGTTGAAATTCTGTGCCTTGGGAATAAAAAAAAAAAAAAGTGATTTCTTTGTCTTCAATAATTTTGGGACTACGAGTTAGTCATGAGACTTACTCATCTTCCCAGGGCACATATGGATTGGTCGTAAAGAGGAGACAGTTAAGTAAAAGGTGGCTGGAATATCTATTTTTCTACAAAACTAGAAAAATAAACTTGGTTCTAAAAGAACATATGACAAAATAAAATATGTGAAGCACTGTTGATTCTTTTTTTTTTTTTTTAAGTCATCCACTTTCTAATTCCTTAACCATAAAAGCAGGCTCTCGCTCTGTGCTCATGGTTTGTGATTTGACTCTGGAAGGTGAGGACATTTCCCATTTCATCTTTAAATGGGCACTGTTTCAAAATCACACTAGAGCATTGGCTAAGACGCCCACTTTTGAGTGATCTGATAATACTCTACGGAATGTAACTTAACTGATTATTTAATATTGATTAGGACTTGGACATTTTAAAGTTAGATGTTAAAAGACTGATGAGCTGCAAATGATTTTTGTCCCATAGAAACAATAACACCAATGGTTGTGGTTTTATTGCCATCTACAATAATAACCAGGTTTGTATCTAAGTTTGCAATCTCACTTCCAGTTTTCGTTGTCCCACTATGTGTGCATGTACGTATGTACTTGCATGGATGCATACGCACATGTAAATGAAGTTTCTTGCATCATAATTATAACTTTCCTAGAGCTGTCATTCCAGGTCATTCAATACAGTACAAGGTGCTGCAAATTCCCACAGGGGAGTGAGAGGACGAACACACCTCATCACTTCCCATCCCCCCCCATCCCCGGTGACAGTTGCTACTGACCTAGTCATAGAGACACTTGCCTGGAAAGGGGGAGATTCACATGTTCTAATTCACTACATTTCTTAAATTTCACAGATTCACTGGAAAATGGAAAATCGGTACAAGAGCCCCTGACCTTGAATTTACCTCAGAGTGGAACACATCTTTGGCGAATACCAACACAGACAGACTCAGGAGCCAAGAGAACAAGGTGAGAACAACAAATCACGAGGGGGCCCGGTTCATGACAGGACGTAGCAGGGATCATTGTGCAAAGTCTTGACGGAACTACAAGGGTGTCTTGTGTTAAAAAAAAAAAGTAACTTTTAGTTGTTCTTGTTAAAAAAACCTCCACAATTTCCTTAAAAAAACAAGCAAACAAGCCCATTGTCCCCTTTCTGTAGCGAACTAGGAAATTGTAGATATTACATACATTGAGAAGTAGAAAAGAAAAATCACTGTATCGCCACCACCCAGAGAGGTTTCCATATGTTGTACTTGTTTCAAATCTCTTCTTTTTCTTGTATTTTTATGCCTGTTTTCTCTTCATAAAACAGGGTCTTACTATACATCCAGTCTCGCAAACTACTTAATAGTATACCACAAATACCTCTCCATGTTACTAAATATTTTTCTACAGAACCATTTAATGGCTATAAAACAAGCTGATTGGATTGTGATTTATTCACCGTGGTACGTTTGTTGGACATTTGGGTTTTGTATTGGTTAGGATTGAATTTAGCTGCTCATAACCAAAAAGAAAGAAAGAAAAGAAAAACAAAAAACAAAACAACAAAAAACAAATAATAAAGCTGAACAAGATAGGGTTTTATTTGGCTCTGTGGGAAAGAAGTCTGGAAGGTTGTAACAGCAGCCGCTCCATGCCTCCAGGTACCCAGGCTCCTTCTAGCTTTTACTCCACCACCTGTCAAAGTGACTGTTAGAGCTCCAGCCATCACAGCCCCAGTTCAGATGGAGGAAAGGAAAACGGCCAAGGAGGTGGGGGAAGAAGGACGGAGGGTACATATACCAGCCTAGTCTGACCTTCTTTTAAGGAGCTTGCCTAAAGCCCATCCAACAGTTGATGCTTATATTTCATTAGCCTAAACTGGGTCACATGGCCACTTCCGCCTGCCAGGGAAGCTGGGAAATGTATATTGTTTTTTAAACCTCCCAATAAACTGGTTCCATAGTAAGGAAGAAAGGAGAATGAACACAGGGGGAGGAGGCGGCAGCAATCTCTGACCCAAGGGAGTTTCAAATCTTGCTATTTTCGAAGCCACACTGATATTGTGGCAAAATCCTGATGCCCATCGCTCTTTATTTCCTGACACTAAATTCCTAGAAACTTTACACTCTGTGAATCCCTGGATGGTTATGGGGAAATAGTGTTCCCATATCTGCATTGAGGAAGTATGGACTGGGCATCGTATCCCAAAACTAGGTGGTAAGGTACCCTTTGGCTTCCAGACACTGTTTTGCCCATAGGGTCTGTTTTACTTACATGTAATTATATTTTAAGGGCAACTGCTTCCTGTTGCCTCTCATTTGGCTTAAGCCCCAAGAGCCAAGAACAATACGCAAATATCCAACCACCTAACTGGTGTACAACAAAATGTACAAATCTTGGGATATACAGCTAGATAAATGTATTAGTCAGCTTGAGCTGCCATAACAAAATACCATCGTCTTGGGGCTTAAAAGGCAAATTGATTTTCTCACAGTTCTGGAGGCTGGAAGTCCTAGATCAGGTTGCCAGCAGGGTAGAGTTCTAGGAGGGTTGTCTCTCTGACTTGCAGAATGCTGCCTTCTCCATGTGTCCTCACTCAGCAGACAGGGAGAGAACGGAGCTCTGGTCTTTTCCTCTTCATGTGGGTCCCACCCTCATGACCTCATCTAAACCTAAGTATCTCCCAAAGAGCCCATATCTAAATACCATCACATTGAGGGTTAGGGCTTCAACATATGAATTTGCGAGGAGGGACAGAATTTAGTCCGTGACAATGAATTTTTATATACCTGTATACCCACTGGACCATCAACCAGACTAAGGTATAGAACATTTTGATTGTGCCATGAGGTCCCTACGGCCCCCGTCCCAGGCAGTGTCCAACCCTCTCAGACATAACCGTCTTCTGACTTCTATCACCGTTCGATTAGTTTTCCTGGTTCTTGAACTTCTTAGAAATGGGGTCACTGAGTGAACTCTACGGTGTCTGACTTATTTTGCTCAACATAATATTTCTGAGATTCATTAATGTATATATATATACATATATATCAAATTGTTCTTTTTACTGCTGAGAAGCATTACCACAATTTGCCACAATTTGCTTATCCATCCTTCTGTTGACAGCTATTTGGGTTGTTTCCAGTTTTCGACGATTACAAATAAAGTTGCTATGAATGTACTTAGACAAGTTTTTTAGTGGATGTATGCACTCATTTCTCTGGGGTGTGTACACAGGAGTGGAAACTCTGCGTCTTAAGATAGGTGGATACTTAACTTTATTAGAGCTAGCCAAATAATTTCTAAAAATGGGTATACCAGATCACACTCTACCAGCAAGCCATGAAAGTTCCAGTTGCTCCAGGGCACTGCTTAGAATCATCAGTCTTTGTAGCTGTAGCCGTTCTAAGACGTGCTGGTTTCTCACTGTGGTTTTAATTTGTATTTCCCTGATGACGGATGAGGCTGAGTACCATTTCACTGTTCATTGGCCATTCCTGTCTCTCCTTTTGTGGAGTTACTAATCAAGTCATTGCTATTTATTTATTTACTTACTTAACTATTTTAATTTGGAGGGTTTCTTCTTTATCTTGAATACAAGTTCTTGGACAGACCTATGTATTGTGAATACCTCCTACAAGTCTGTGGGTTATCTTTCAATTTTCCTGTCTTTCAATGGGCAGAACTTTTTTTTATTTTGATGATGACTAATTTATCTTTTTTTGTTTGTCATTTTCCATTCTATCTAACAAATATATGACTACTTCAGTTCATAAAGACATTCTACTATGTTTTCTTATAGAAGTTTTAATACTTTTAGCTTTTCCATTTATATCTATGGTCCATGTGCATAAGGTGCTCTAATATCATTTATTAAAAATACTTTCCGTTCCCCCAATGAGTTGCATTGGTGCTTTTATCAAAAACCCACTGCAGAAATGTGGGTCTTTTCCAGACTTTTATTCTGTTTCATTGATCTAATTGTTTCTCCTTATGTCTATATCACACTGTCTTAAATAACTGTAGCTTTATGCTAAGTCTTAAAATCTGCTAGTGTAAGCCTTCCTACGTCATTCTTTTTTAAGGTTGTTTTGGCTATTTTAAGTCTTTTGCATCTTAGAATCAGTTTGTCAATGTCTACTCTAAAAAGAATCTGTTAGGATTTTGGTTAAGATTGCATTGTCACTATAGAAAATTTGGAGATCACTAACACCTGAATACTGGTACTTTAAATTGCTCAATCTATGAACATGTCCTAATTTTCCACTTATTTAGATAGTCTTTAAATTAACCCAGCAATGATTTGTAGATTTAGTATAGAGGACTTATATTTTAATTACTCTTATTCCTAGGTATTTAATGCTTTGATCCTATTTTAAAGCCAATGTTTTGTAATTTCATTTTTCAGTTATTTATTGGTAGTATGTTTAAAAACAATTAATTATTGCATGGTCATTTAGTATCCTGTGACCTTGATAAATTCACTTAGCTCTAATTGTATAGTCCTTTGGATTTTCTGGGCACACAATCCTGCCATCTGTGAATAAAGACAGTTTTCGTCCTTTCTTTCAAATCTTTATGCCTTCTATTTGTTTTTTTCTTGCGTTATTGCACTGGCAAGGACATCCATTACAATGTTAAATAGAAGCGGTGAGAGTAGCTATACTTGTCTCATTCCCTGGTCACAGATGCTTTGATTGCGAAGATCAGAAAGTTACTCAAATTTGTTCAAGTCAAGAGGGGATATTGTAAGGATGCTGGAATCCCACAGAATCCAAGTATAAGAGATGAAGCCAGCTTTACAGGACTAGAAAAGTCATCAGGAACCAGAGCCACTTTCTCCTTTTCTCGGGGGCCATTGTTCCCACTGCTCTCTTTGTCTCTCTGTGGACCACTCTGTTCTCCTGCTCTCCTCAGACTAGCTTCTCTTTGCCTGTCAGCTTGCACATAACCCAAAATGACAGCCATAGTCAGTTTGGCTCTCCACAGCCAATAGGGACTTCCTTCTGTATCCCCTAGAGGAAAAAAAATGCCTAAGGAAAAGAACCTGGTTGGCCTTCCTTGGGTCAGGTGTTTATCTCTGGGCCAGTCAGCTAAAAGAACAGGAGGCAGAACTCATGTGGCCATTTCCACTTCATTAGTGAGAGCTGTGTTCGAGAGAACCTTTGAGAACTATGTGAAGAAGAGCCAGGGACCCAAACCGTGTAGGCTCATGTAGTTAGAGCCTGGGTCTCCCACACAAGAGAATGCCAAAGGGGACTTGGGTGAGGTGAGAAGCAGCAGAAAGGAAGGCAGAGCAGTAGGGGTTGGAGGCGGTAGTAGAGCACTGAGGTCTTCTGAGGCCCAGAATGGACCCAAGAACCAACACTCTATTTGCAAGAAGCTTGGGTAGTGCTGATATGGAATGTGTGACGTTCTTCTCAGGGGTTAGCGCCTGTCCCCAGAGGTTCTATAATTGTCTGTAGCTCATCCAAGGGTGTCCTGTAAGTCCTCTTCCATATGCCACCAGCAGGGGTGTCACAGTGCTGCTGGGCGGTGCGGCAGGAGGGACGTGCAATTACTGCAGACAGTTATGTCATAAAGAGGGGATGAGAAGGGAACTAACATTTATTGAGTGACTTTATGTGCACTATCTCTTTAAATTCTCTTACCGTTATTCCCATTTCACAGATAAGAAAGCTAAGACTCCACAAAAGTTAGCAACTAGCCTGAGGTTGCACAGCTAGTGAGAGGGCAGACCAGGAACCCAGAGGCTTTGACTCCACACCCCATGTTCTCCCCAGGCCGCCCCAGAGGGAGGCATCGCCAGGGTAAACGTGACTGTGAGAGGGAGGTATTCCTGTTAACCTGCTCAGGGAGCAAAGCCCAGAGGCTCAGAGGGCCCCCAGCCCTGGTCCACAGCCACATGGGTCCCTTAGGTCCTCACAGGTCAGGGTGTTCTCAGTTGGGTGCCTGCTACACATGGAATGTCACAAATCAGGGTTCCAGTCCCAGAAATCATTTCATCATAAACGTACCAAATTGACGTATGTATGAGAAAGAACAGGGCTCGAACATGTGCTTTTACAGATTGAAATTTCTCTATAAAATTAAACTACATTATTAAATTTTACACCGGGCAATTTTTGTTTTGTTTTGTTTTCTTTTCTTTTGTTTTTTTGCATGAACTGAGCAGGCTGATGCTTCTTAAAATATTTTTCCACTCACCTTTGCAGAAAATACCTTTGTCTTTTCCCACAATGCCCTCAGGGAATTACAGGAGATTTTCGCTATTCCAAGAATGGGCAGCCTGCATTAAGCATGGAGACACCCAGGGCCGATACTCAGTGGGGCAGCCAGGGACTGCCTCACTAAGTGTGATCAGCTCTGCTTCCGCTGGTGCAGCCAGACCTTCTTCATTATTAAATATTGTACCTATTATCCTTGGATCCATCCCCAAAATGGTCACTCTATGAAATCCCTCATTGCCACCGAAACTCATGCAATGCGCTGTGTCTTCGAATACTGATTCGGGGCAAGGACAAGTTTCTATATTGGAAACTGTACGTGTTTCCATGGAAATATACCAGTTCCATGTACTGTGACCCTGGGGGAAGCTTGTCAGATGTTCATAAGTACTGGTTTGGGTTGTTACGAGGAGAACCTTACAGTCTGTACAGTTTGGGAACCCAAGGAAAAAGTGTTGAGTCACTGTGGGCTGGGGGCTGCCTCTTTTACTCAAGGAAACTGTGTTTTGCCATTACTCAGTCATTTGGGGCAATATAGGAGCTGAAGAAATGCAGTTGGACTCTAATCAGCCTCCAGATCTACTGATATACAGGAAACCCCAGGACAGACAGGCCCGGGTAAAGCAACATAGAGCAGATGGAACCAGCAAAGCCCAAACAGGACGAACGACTCTATTTCTCAACAAGGTACAAGGAATAAACAAGAAAAAAAGGGAGAGATTTAAGAGACTAAAGCAGTATTACCAGTTGCAATGCTGTAGACCTTACTTGCATTGTGTTTGAAACAAACACTCTGGGAGGGAAAGTTTAAAAGACAATCAGGGGAATTTGAACATGGATCAGATGTTTGATGATGTTAAGAAATTATTAAGTTTTTAGGGGTGTTAATAGTATTATAGTTATCTTTTAAGTTCACGTCTTTAGGAGATACATTCTGAAAAGTTCTGGATGAAATGGTATGCTGTCTGGGATTTACTTCAAAATAATCCATGCTCAGGAAGGAGTGGGTGGGAGTAGAGATGAAAGATAAGCCGTGAGTCTTTAACTGTCAAAGCTAATGTTAAGTATTTGGGGAGTTCATCATACTTCTCTGTCTACTGTAGCATATATTTGAAATTTTCCACAATAGAAGTTCAATTTTTATTATGTTTAGTTTTTGCAACCATTTTTTTTTAAAGGCAGGGGCCAAAGTAAAGAGACCCTCAGCCCCACCCTCACTCCCCTGCCCACGTTCCCTTTTCCAAGAGGTTCGGCAGAATCCTCAGTTCTCATCACAGTGCTATAGGATATCGACTGTAGGTTCCTTGAGAACAGGCCATGCCAAGTTGTGTTTCCCCCTGAGCACTTAGCACACGGCTGACATACCAGAATTCCTCAATATTTACAAATGATTGATGAATGAATGAACGAATGAATGAATGCAGATTCCCCGGGCAGAGGCTGCCACCTGGGAGCTCGAAGACCTTTTGAAGGCACACCTGTGCAGAACAAGGCCTCACAAAGCCAGGTCACAATGTCACCAGGGTAAACAAATCTCCCTGCAGCCTTGGCAGGAATGCAGCATCTGTAACTGGGAGGGCTTTCTCTGCCCCGCTGCTTTTTGGGGATAACCCACTTCTCCACCTTCCCCAGTAAGACAGGAGACCCAGTGCCCTCAGCAACAGAAGTGCAAATGGAGCATCATCAGTCAGTTTCCTCTCTGGCATCCCTCCGCCCGGGCACCAGCTGAGGCCCTGGCAAAGCCTATCCAGTCTGCAGACCATAAACTAGGACACTAGAGCATTTGATGGATCTCAGTCCACTTGGCCACGGTGACTGGCGAGGCTCGGATTTTCTGTCTCTCACATTGTTTCTATTCTTACACTATCTCAGAACGAATGTCACCATGACTTATGTTTTACAGTTTAAGTGGCAAATTTTATATACTTTTGACAGCTATATCTTATTTTCAACAGTTCTAAACATTTTTCCCCTCTGGGAAGTTGAAGGCGCTTATTGCCCACCTCGCCACAAAGGCTTGCAGCTGTGGGCTGCAGGACGCATGGTTCTTTCAGACGTGGCCTCGAGATGAGCAAGCCCCCCAGCTCCCCCTCCTCCCTCCCAGGCCCGGAGTTGACCAGTCAGAGGCTCAGGAACTTGAAAGGAACCAGATATGTAGGGGTCAGTCTCTTGGACTTGCTGACTCCTTTAAAACTTGAAATAATAACAATACCAATAACAATAACAGGCATTGGGCTGAGCTTGACACATGGATTTTACCTACTTATAATTACATCTTTAGCATTTTAAAATGTTAACATCTCATTTGTTAAGTGTTCCATTTAGTTTTATTTTACCTTATTTTGGTCAATCTAGTTTATTTTTCCTATAATTCTTTCCATTTTTAAGTTTCTTTACTTTGCCTTTTTACCTTTCTTCTTATTTTCCCTCTATTTTAATCATTTTTTAAACATTTCCTTTTGCATATTATCTTTATCATTGTTACCACTATTAAAATTCGGTGCTTCTGGCTTTGCTTTAATGTCTAATCCTTTTTTTGTTCCTTTACTTTTTTTTTTTCCTTGCTATTTAAATCCCTAAGCTTCTGGAGCTTTGTAGGGTTTAAGTGTGTGTTTTATTTCCTATTTCTGTTTAACTATAATCCTTCATGTGGTTTTTTATCTTGTTTGTTTGCTTGTTTATAACCGTAACTTTTCAATAACCTGATCCTACTTCTTAAACTGTTATGTTATGAATATGTTAATTATTCTGTTTCTTTGTTAATCATGATCTTGTATTTTATTGGTTATATTTTTTTCCTAATTCTTTTGAATTCTTAATTTAAAACAATTTACCTTGACCAGTGGGCTGAGTCTGGGGAGAAAGTGGAAGGCAGGGCGAGTGGACCCAGGACGCCTGTGTCTCTAACCTTCAAGACCCAACCTGCTCTGACCTCAGGAAGCCCGGATGGCTCCCCAGGCAGGCAAGAGATCAGAGAGGCTCGGAGCGGAGGGGGCTCGAGTCCCACCTGGTTGTCCTACCACCAGCCTGCTGCAAGGCCCAGCTGAAGTAAACCCCTAGTCCTCCCAAGCCTGGTCAGCTCGTGCTATGAAGGAAAAGAGCCAAGTACGAAGCCAGAACACACACGCACATGGCCCAGCACACACAAGCCCGTGCATATGAGCTGCCTCCTGAAGTCCCTGTGGCTTCACTTTTGTAAAATTTAAAAACCAGTCAAACTGAACAAGGTCATCTGCCCAAGGTACAAAAACAGAACGCAATCATGGAAAACATCAGAAGAACCCAAATCAAGGAAGTGTCTGCAAAGACTGAGGAACCGTTCCCGACTGAAGGAAGACAAAGGGGCGAGACCTCTAGGCGCAAGGGGTGACCCTGGGTTGGATCTTTGGGCGATAAAGCACATTATTGGGACAATAGACGAACTCTGACTGGAGTCTGAGCATTCACCGGCAATTACGTGTCAAAGTTCACTTTCTGATTTTGCTGCGTGTGTTCTGCTTATATAGGGAGTCCTTGGTTGTAGGAAATATACACTAACAGTGTTTGGGGTGATGACGCATCAGGTTTGCAACCGATCCACCAATGGTACAAAAAAAGTTCTTTATACTGTACTTGTAACTTTTAAGGTTCTTTCAAAATGTTAAAAAAATTAAAATGAGGGGAAAAAAAAGCTGCAGGCTCTTCATCTAGACTCCAAGTTTGACTCTTCCTGCATTATTTACTAGGTGTAACCTTAGGCAAGTTACCCTCTTTGCCTCAGTTTATTCATCTTTACATTGAAGATAATAATAATGCTTAACTCACTGGAGGCATAATGAAGTAAACAACAAGCTCCCGTGTTTCCTCGAAAATAAGACCTAGCCGGACAATCAGCCCTAGTGCATCTTTTGGAGCAAAAATTAATATATAGTAAAATAAGACCGGGTCTTATATTAATTTTTGCTCCAAAAGATGCATTAGAGCTGATTGTCTGGCTCGGTCTTATTTTCCGGAAACACGGTAATATCTTTAAAGTATTGAGAACAATGATTGAAACCCAACGAGTGTGACTTCTTATTATGTTTCAATGATTTGAAAGTGCTCTCTCTTCAGGGCCTTTGTACCTACTGCTCCCCAACCCACCTATGTTGCTGGCATAGTTTCTATTCACCCTTCAGGTCTCACTTAGCTTCTTCCAGAAAGCCTTTCCTGACCTACCATGCCTCCCTCACGCTTCCTGCCTCAGGTACCATTACATACTCCTCTTTTGAGCTCCCATAGCACCGTGTAATATCCCCATTACGTATTCTAATTTATAATTTTCAGATGATTTATGTGTCTTTCTGTTAGATGATACCTAGCTCAAGGCCTGGGCTGGTGTCTTTGTCCACTGCCATATCCCCAGGCCTAAGACAGTTGATGAATGAATGAATGAATGACCTGGATACAGTCTTCCCCTGTTATAGAATGAAGTACCCCTAAGTTGAGGATGCAGTTCAAGGGCCCAGCTCTAGAAAGCACCATTTATATTGTCATCTACATAAAAGATACCCCTGGATTTGGGCAGTGCATAGCCTGAGCTACTGTACCCAATGTGTTCTGTTATCCACATAGCGATAGAAAGAGTGAATCATTTTTGTGGTTAGCTGTTCTAAAACGAAAATTATTACTCTTGGTAGATGCTTCACCCCTGCAAACCAGAGGAATCCATTCCTGTGTTCATTCATTTAATGCATATTTGTTGAGCACCTCCACTGTTCTGAAGGCCAATTTCTATCAGAAAAGTCCTTATGACTCAGGGGGACATTTAGCAGCCGCATCCCCTGGAAGCTTCCCAGAGAGCCCCAATGCTCTATAGCCCATGATCCAGGAGCCATTAGTTGTGTGGCTCTGATGCATTCCTGCTTGGAAAGGTCTCCAGGCCCCAATCACCTCAGGTATGCGCCACAGAAAAAACTGTGACCTTGACTGCATACAAGGTCTGACAATTAAGTTTGTGAACTCATCCTAGAAAAAGTCTGCATACCCCATTGCTGAATATCACTATGGTCCCCTTCGAAGTACTCCCCTTGAGAAACTATGCACGGATGCCAACGCCTAGTCCACCCTTCAAAGCAATTTTGGAACTCTTTCTGGAATGGCCATCAGACCTGCCATCGTATTACCCTTGATGTCCTGAATGTCATCAAAATGTCTTCCTTTCAATATTTCCTTTATCTTTGGGTAAAGAAAGAAGCTATTGGGGGCCAGATCAGGTGAGTATGGAGGGTGTTCCAATACAGTTATTTGTTTACTGGCGACAAACTCCCTCACAGACAGTGCCGTGTGAGCTGGTGCATTGTTGTGATGCAAGAGCCATGAATTGTTGACAAAAAGTTCAGGTTGTCTAACTTCTCATGCAGCCTTTTCAGCACTTCCAAGTAGGAAACTTAGTTAACTATTTGTCCAGTTGGTACAAATTCATAATGAATAATCCCTCTGATATCACAAAAGGTTAGCAATATCGTTGCAACAAGTTTGCGAACTTAATTGTCAGAACTTCATATGTCCTAGAGCAAATCCAGAACTGCTCTCCCATGGAAGATTCTGGCTCTGGACCAATCACCCCTATGCAGGGGGCAGGGATGCTAGAATTTTGTCCCACTTCTTAATTTTCATAAAAGAATGTATGTCATCCTCTGGTTTATTTATTTATTTATTTATCATTCATTCATTCATTTTGAGCACGCTGGTTATGTAGGGATAGCTGAGAAACAATCAGTATCAAGAGATAGTTTATGTTTCTAAGATTTTCCAGCAAAAAGATGGCAAAGCAAGAAAACACAAACCCCCAAAATGTTGTTTGGCAAATAACACTATTTCCTTATAGAAACTAACATGTAAAGTTAATTAATCTGCGATTTAAAAAGCATTATGGGGGTAATCAATAAGAAGGTACTAGATGCAATGATAGATCATCTTCCAGAAACCCTGCCACTTATGAGGTGTGATCAAAATATATGGTGAATGTTGAAATTTAAAAAATGTATTACAGTAAAAGACACATTGCCAGTAAACCCCCTCAAAATACCCCCCATCTCTTTGAACACACTTATCCCATCGTTCTGGCCACTTTCTGAAGCAGTTCTAGAAGTCCTCTTTCGTGAGTGTTTTTAGTTGTGCTGTCATGGCTGCCTCAATGTCCTGAATCATTTTGACTTTGGGGAAGAGCCAGAAGTCTCATGGTGCCAGATCCAATGAATAAGGTGGATGAGGACACACCGTAATGTTTTCATTTGACAGAAATTGCCATATATCAGAAGCATGTGACATGGAGTATTGTCATGATGGAGGATAAAGTAAAGACACTCACGAAAGAGGAACTTCCAGAGCTGCTTCAGAAAGTGGCAAGAATGATGGGATGAGTGTGTCTGAAGTGAGGGGGAGTATTTTGAGGGGGATTAATGGCAATGCGTCATTTACTGTAACAATTTTTTTTTATTTAAACATTCACCGTATCTTTTGACCATATCTCATATGACTACTGGTTGTCAACATAAGAAACATTTAAACCTGTAGAGAATTTTTATGAGTTTATTTGAGCCAAACTGACAATTACCAGGAAGCAAACTCTCAAATGCTCCGGATAATGACAGTTTTGTGGTTTCTTTTATGCATTTGGAATTAAGGAGAGAACATAAGGAATATTACAGGAAGGTGGGAGAAAGCAAGGCGGGACTTGGTTTACAGGCTAGTTTAGATTATGTGCTCTCTTGAGGTGGTTATTTCAAAGAAGTGATTACCTAGACAAACAGAAACAAAGGACAGGGCTTGCTTCAGGCAAAGATAAACCCTCTTGAGGTGGTTATTTCAAAGAAGTGATTACCTAGACAAACAGAAACAAAGGACAGGGCTTGCTTCAGGCTCCTTCAAAAAAAAAAAGATAAACCGATAAAAAGTTAGAGGCTTGGAGCGTGATTACCCACCACGACCTGCCCAGTTAGGAATTTATGATCAGGTCCCCCTGTGAGGCTACTTTCCATCACTGGACTTGACAGTTTTATTACAGAATCCCTTTTCCACCCACATGGTGGAGAAAGCAGTGTTCAAGGAAATAAAGTATGCTACAGAGCAAAAAAGTTCCTGAAATTTATAAGTATTACCCTGCTCTACAGCATTGTGGGATGTCAATAAAAGAACACATAGAAAACATTTAAAACAGGGCTGTCGTAGTTTGACTAGCTTGAATTTCCTCTGCAACTCTTATATTAACAATTCTTATTAGGTTGGTGCAAAAGTAATTATGGTTTTTGCACTTGTTTTTAACCTTTTAAGCCACCATTACTTTTGCACCAACCTAAGACATGATTCACATGTATTGTGCTTGGAGTTCATATTCATATTTCCAGTTCCATTAGCATTACTCTGGCCTTAGTTTTCAGATCTGCCTCAATCGCTCTGCAGAGCACACACACGTCCAGGTTCTTGCCTGAGGCTGAGCCCAACCAGTACCCAGCACAGCCCTTCTGGAGAGCGGATGAAGGCCTTGAGGCCTGTTCGTCCTTTTATCCTTCTGGTAATCTGGGTTTTTATCCCTGGACTGCCCCAGGCCCTCACAGGGCTCTGTGCTTGGTCTGTATCATGCTGTGCTTTTCCTCCAACTTTCAGTCACTGAGCTTCACTTCATAACACTGCCTCTGGCTTACGCTAAGAGCTGCTAGGAAAAGCTCCAGTCCCAAATTTCCTGTTACACTGACTACAGCAATACCGGTGAGCATGTAATCCATGGGAGAAATGGCTTGTTTCCCCCATGAACAATGTCACATAGGGATGGGGGAGGGGAAGTGTGGGCTAGAGAGATAGAAAATAGGGGGTGATGTGGCCCCTCGGCACTGCAGTGGCACCCAGAGCAGTGAAGCACACAGCACCCTGAAGGGAGTGTCAGACCTCCCCAATCCTTTTTGCTCTCTGCCATGGGTAATTCCTCTCAGACTATAAAACCTCCCAGCTAAGCTCTTGACCCCACACTGTAGAGTAATAGCATGCTTTATTTTGGCCAAGTTTAATTGCTGTGCCAGGAGTCAGGTCTTCCCAGGTGGCAAAGTCACATGTCTGCCAAGAGAAGGCTGTCACGGCTGGACTGGGGAGAGAGAGCCAAGAATCTGTGTGTGAGCCAAAGACATGAGCTGGCTGGATTTGCACTAAAGGCGGAATGTCAAATCACAGGGGCCTCATTTTACAGAAGAATCTGCTGTGTCTAAAGAGGGCACCGGAAGTGCCTGGACTATGCAGCCCACTGGAGGGGCTATAGAGAGAGCATAAGGACCCAGAAAGAGGCCAGTATCTTTATCCACTTTGGAGTCTTTGCTTTGGTGGGTGTCAAACTCACCAAATGGGACAGCAGCACTGATTGGCCTTAGGCCTTTTCTAGCAAAGAAGCTGAAGGAATGTGTGGTAGCCCACCTCCAAGATGGTCTTCAGTGACCCCACTGCCTGGGATTATGCACGCCCTCCTCTGGAGTGTGGGCTGGGCTTCGTGAGCACTTCCAGCTGACAGGTGGATGGATCTGAGTATGCATTGGAGTCAAGGTCATGTTAATAAAAGGCCCCAGTTTCTCCCTCTCGTGGATCACTTGCCCTGAACAAGCCAACTTCTACGTCATGAGGACACTCGGCAGGCAGCCCAAGGAAAAGGCCCACATGGCGAGAAATGGAGGCTTCCTGCCACTTCCCGGAAGTGGAGACTCCAGGCCTGGCAGCAGCTGGACTGCAGCCTCCTGTGTGACACAGCCAGAGCCACGGCTTCCTGACCCATGGAAGTTATGTGAGGGAATAAACGTTGTTTCAAGCTGCAAAGTCTTGGGGTCATTTGTTACACAGCAATAGATAACTAATACATTGGGGACATTCTATAAACTGGGTTAGAAGGTGAATTCTACTTATACACATCAGATGCTGGGCAAATGCTTGGCATTAGGCCGCCTGCCTTTCTCCTGTCCCCATGCCTGAAAGTTTACCTGCCCCCCCCCACACACATACACATTCCACACAGCCCTGAGGCAATGACCAACTGTTGCTAAAGTACAAAATTCCATCTTCCGTGTCACAAGGGCGTACAACTCCAGGGGGTAGTTTATGCTCCAGAGTCCCCTGTGGGAGCAACTGAGACTGGGGCTCTGCCTGAAATTACTCCCTTCTTGGCGTTTCCTCTCCATCCCGCTTCTGCTTCCTGTCCTTTTTCCTGCTTCTTGCTTCCATTCCCTCACTCACTCATTTCTCCTGGGTGTCCTTCCTTAATGAATTATCTACGCTTGAATCTTCAGCTCTAGGAAACCCCATGTTAAAAATCCAGCCTCCTTGAAAAAAGAAAAATAAAGGTGCCATGTCTTACTGAAACTTCCCCTTAAAGTTACCAAATTCTTAAAGAAATTATTCCATTCCTGTAATTAAGCTAATTTTCAAACAAAGAAAATATAAGTTTACACCTTTAAATATGCAATTTATCCTGTACTTTTTTTCAAAAAATTATTCACTTAGCCTCTGTTATTTGAAAGACAATAAAATAAATCCTTTGGAGACTATACAGGTGAAATAATGTAACTTCCAGGAGCACAGTCTTTTCAGAAACCGTCAGTTTACTGTTATCAGCATTTCATTGTTTGACATTTTGGGGTTTCCATATAACAAGCATTTGAAGTTAGTAGAAGCCAGCCGCGTGTCAGAGTCCACGGCGGGTGCTGAGGCCTGATCGCCTGTTGGGGCTTTATAGGTAGTGGATGCTCAATAGTCACTCGTGGAACAAATTAATTACTGAACAGTTGGCAGCTATACATTTGTCAGCTGTTCTTCCTTCCGTTTTTTTATTTTCTGAAGCATGTGGTGAAGTCAATCATATGTTAGTGAAAAAGAGACTGAACCGTCAGACAAGGCAAGTCTGCTTTTGGTGGTGACAGTTCCAGGTCAAACTGTCTCAGACAGGGGTAGGAGGACAGGCGGACGGAGGGGACCTCTTGAAAGCGACCTGAGGTCATAGCAACTGTCAGGACTGAAGAGCTTATCCCAACCCCCTCCCCTCCCACATGGACCTGGAAAAGCGTATGCCCAAGGAGAGGTCTTGCCCCTTGGTTGTCCTTTCTGTAAAATTACAGTACAACTGTCTTGCCTGCCTGAAGGCAGGGGCAGGGACAAAAGACTCTGTGAGGCTCCTCTCTGACCCCTAAATCCTTGTCTCCCGTCCCGGCATCCTGCCCCACAGTCCAGTGGGAAAGTAACACCAGGATTCCCCGGGGGTCCGGGGAGAGTGGCTGCCGAACTTAATCCACTGCCCATCACTGTGCACCTGCCACCCTCACGATACTTTGATTCATATATCCTTTATAAATAAGTTAAAATAACTTATTTTAGCATTCCTGTTTGGTAGGAAAACCTATGCGGCGAGACATGTTCTAAAAAAAAACCTCAAATAACACCACACACTGTATTTACCACTCAGTTAGAAAAACATATACATTCCAAAATTAAAACAAGCAAAAGACATGGCAAGATTGTTCACAAAAGAATACAAATGATCATAAATAAATAAAAATTAACTTCACGAGTAAAGAAATGCAAAATAGAACAAGACACCATCACTGTGTATCAAATTGGCAAATTGTTTAAAATTCACTAAGTACTAGAAAGAGTGCAGAGAGAGACACTGGTTGGGTATAAACCAGTATAATTTTTTGTAATTTCATAAAATACGTGAACATGAATAAAAATGCTCTTAATCTTTGACCAAGAGTCTATCCTAAAAAAATAACCAGAAATGAGACAATGATGTTTACGACTGAGCTATTTACACTTCATTGCACCAGATGAATGCTCACTGAACACCTACTAGGATCCAGGCTTTGCTGCTCTAGGTATTGGAAGTTTAGCAGTGAACACAGAGGACCAAAAGCTCTGCCTTCCTGGGGTTCACATGTTTGTGGGTCCTGGCACCCCAGGCTTCCCCAGCTTAGCAAGAAGACTGGCAAAGGCCATTTGACTTCCTCAGCTTTTACACCATCCCAAAGTCAATATTCCATACCTTACATCTGACTGCATTTAAACTTGATTGTTAATACATTTCTTTAAACCAAGTGAGTTATTTCTCTAAACGTCTTTTCCTTTCCCCCCAACTTTTTATAAACAAAAACAATTAAACATACAGAAAAATTGAAAGAATAGTACAATGAACTCTTATATACCCTCCACCTAGATTCAAAAAATTATTAACACCTTGCATATCTTCCTCCTCCACTCCCACTAAACTACATGAAAATAAATTACAAGCACTGTAATGTTTTACTCCTAAATGTCCAGCTGACAACTTCCAGGAATAGGGAGGGTCTTCCACATAACCATAATGCCATTACCACACCTAAGGAAATTCACAATCATTCCATCATCTATGGGATAACCAGTCTATATTCACATTTCCCCCGATTGACCCCAAAATGCCTTTTACAGCCAGGGTTTGTGAATCAAGACCTGATCAAGTTCAAGCGCTGCATTTGTGGGTCCTATAATCTAAAAAGTCTCCTCGTTTTGTTTTCCAGGACAGACTCTTTGTAAACCCAGGTTTATCAATTGTGGAATGACCCCCACCCCCATTGCGGGTTGGTCTGCTTTCTCTCGCACTGTGTTCACTTGTTCCCTTACCCCTGTATTTCCTTTAAATTGGAAGTTAGGGTTAGATGCTTGATTCTCTTCAGGTTAAACATTCCTAGCAAGAATGCATCCAGGTGACGTGGATTTCAAACCGCATCCCATCAAAAGGCACTAAGATCAGCTGGCCCCCTATTCCTGATGCCAGCTTGGATCATTTGGTTAATTTGGAAGCTGCCATTTTGCTCCAAAGTAAAGATAAATTTTCCTTTTACAACTAACAAGTTATCTGTAAAGTAATAGCTTGAGACCATGTAAATGTCCTCTTTCCTGTTAACCGTTTAACAACCATTGCTGATGCTCCCTGAAGCCACCATTACATTGAGAATTGCAAAATGGGCGTGTCCTATTAGGTCTCCTACTTATAGTAGTTGATTCACTTCTGTGAAAGAAAACCCCTCCTTTGTTTTTTGATTTATTTTGTTTTGGAATATCACTATGGATTCACGATGGTGGTTTGTTGTCTAGTTCAATGTGTTTTGGTCCATTACTGTCATATTCCTTTTGATGCTCAAACTGTCACAAATTTGGCCAATAGGAGTTCCTTTAAGCTGGTTACTATGTCCCTTTGATATATCCCTTCCTGTCTTTGAGGACTTCCTTGCATTCTGACACAGCAAGATATTTCATATACTTTCTATATCCCAGACCTGGAGCCAGCTGTTTCTCCAAGGAGCCCTGGTGCCTTTCAGTGCAGAGCGGTATTTAGAATCCAAGATCTGGGGTCATATGTGCTCATTACTACTGGGCAGGGCGTCGCTTCTAGGACTTTTCAGTGGTCAGAGCTAGGAAACGTGTGGGTTCAGTTCATATAAAGACCTTCAATCCCCATTCAACACACAGTGTTCCGCCTCGCTCTCCTCATTCCGTATTTTCACCTCCATCTTCTAACAGTGAGGACCCTGGTTCTCAGTATCAATCTATTAGAGGAGGAAAGAACTTTACCAAGATGACAGATCCAAGATGATCCAAGATGACAGAGTAGGTAAATACTGTGCCTGCCTCATTCTGTGAAGACATTAAAATTACAACTAAATTATAGAACAATCTACCCAGAGAACCATCTGAAGTCTGGCTGAACAGAAGTTTTATAACTAAAGATATAAAGAAGCCGCCACTTCAAGACTGGTAGGAGAGGCGGAGACGCAGAATGGGCCAGCCCCACACCTGCATGTGGTAACTGAGAATTGAGAGAATTATCACAGCTGCGGAGATTCCCCCTAGAGAAGCAAGGCACCCAGCCCCACACCAGGAGTGCTGGTGCCGGGTAGAAGAGCCCCCACAACATCTGGCTGTGAAAAACAGTGACGATTCTAACCATCCTTTCTGGGTGGGATGGAAAGCTGCGGGAAACCCAGACATCCTCTTAAAGAGCCCAAGTGCAGCCTCCCTCGAGCACAGACACTTACCTTGGGTTCCAGCAGTGGGACAGTGACTCAGGGAGCATTAAAAACACACAGGGAGAGACTGAGCTGTGCGGCTTCAGCACGAAAACTGGAGGGACTGTCACCATTTTCCCTGTGTAGAGTCGAGTCTTTCTCCCATACAGGCAGCAACCGGGCGCCATCTTTCCTGCGTTGAGCCCGCCCCCACAGGCCAAATCTGAATCTGATTGGTCTGGTGAGCTCCACTGCTTTGCCCTGCTGATTCAGCTGGGACCTCACCTTACCCAATTCTCCCAACCCGTGAAACACTTTCTCAGTGAGCAGCCAGACCCACCCTCACTGCACTCTTTCTTGGAAAACTATCAGGGTTTGAGGGTCTCAGGTGGGGGTGGGCAGCTGACCTTGTTGTGCTCTGAGGCTTTTGCTGAGTAGCTCCAAGTTCAGAACTGGTATCAAACCAGAATGTATAGTAACACAAATGGTGAACACAGCTATTCCCACTCTAGTGACTCCCTGAGACCCTGCCTCACCCAACTCGTGTACTGCACAAGGTTTTATCAAGGGCTGAAGCTTAAGGGAACCAACAGGTGGCAGCAGGACTCAAGGGTCCTAGCTTTTTGTGGAGCTCCCCCAGTTCCAGTACTGGTAGCAACTGCCCTTAGTTCACAGCATGGCCTCTCCCACATGACTCCAGGTTTAGCACAGGCAGCAAACAACTGTGGATTGCTTTGTAGCTCCTACCAGGTAGTCCCTGGCCAGTCACAGGCAGTGGGTGACCTGGGCCTGCACTGGAGCCCCTCCCAAGACCCCAGAACCAATGTACTTGGAGGTCAGCTTCAGATCACAGCAGAGCACCACCCAATTAGTCCCACAGTGGCACTCCCAAGGGCAGTCTCAGCAGGCACTAGAGCCCACTGGGGTGAACCCCACTCAGTGGGGTCAGCCCCCCGCACAGCACCCCATAAGCTATGGACATAGCTAACTCCCACAGCCAGTCAGCCTGAGGGCCAATCACATCCACTGAGGTGCCAATGGCAATCAAGGCTCAATATAACAGGAAGGCACACACAATCCACACAAGGGACATTCCGGGAGCACCTGGAGCAGGTGACCAGGGAGACTGACACTGGGTCACATAGGGCATCTACCACATAAGGCCACCTAAATGAAATGGAGGCAAGCAACCTACCAGAGACAGAGTTCAAAACACTGGTTACAAGGATGCTCAAGGAACTCAGTGAGCACTTCAACAAAGAGATAGCAAGCATAAAAAAGGACATAGAAACCATAAAAAAGAACCAGTCAGAAGTGAAGAATACAATAACTGAAATGAAGAATGAACTAGAAGGAATCACCAGCAGACTAGATGAAGCAGAGGATCAAATCAGCGATTTGGAAGACAAGGTAGCAGAAAACAACCAATCGGAACAGCAAAAAGAAAAAAGGATTTAAAAAAATGAGGATAGTTTAAGAGACCTCTGGGACAACATCAAACATAACAACATTTGCATCATAGGGGTACCAGAAGAAGAGAGAAAGCAAGGGATTGACAACCTATTTGAAGAAATGATGACTGAAAACTTCCCTAACCTGGTAAAGGAAATAGATATACAAGTCCAGGAAGAACAGAGTCCCAAACAAGATGAACTCAAACAGGCCCACAGCAAGACACATTATAACTAAAATGTCAAAGTTTAAAGACAAAGAGAGAATCCTAAAAGCAGCAAGAGAAAGACAATTAGTAACTTACAAGGGAGCCCCCATAGATTGTCAGTTGATTTCTTAACAGAAATTTTGCAGGCCAGAAGGGATTGGCACGAAATATTCAAAGTGATGAAAAGCTAGGACATACAACCAAGATTACTCTTCCCAGCAAGGCTATCATTTAAAATCAAAGGACAGAAAAAGAGCTTCCCAGACAAGAAATAGCTAAAGGAGTTCATTACCACCGAACCAGTATTACAAGGAATCTTAGAGGGACTTTTTTCAGACAAGACAAGAGAAAAAATAAAGATAAAAAATATGAAAAATAAAATGGTAAAAACTACATATTTATCAACAGTTAGTTTAATTGTAAATGGATTAAATGTTCCAATCAAAAGACATAGGACTGAATGTGTAAGAAAACAAAAGCCTTACATATGCTGCCTATAAGAGACTCACTTTAGATTGAAAGACACAACAGAGACTGAAAGTAAAGGGATGAAAAAAGAAATTTCATGAAAATGGAAACAAATAAACGAAAAAGCTACGGTAGCAATACCTATACCAGTCAAAATAGACTTTAAAACAAAAGCTGTAACAAGGTACAAAGAAGGACCCAGTATTCCCACTTCTGGGTATTTATCCAAAGAAACCCAAAATGCTACTTAAGGGGACGTGTGCATCCATATGTTCAGTGCAGCATTGTTTACAATGGCCAAGATGTGGAGGCAGCCTGGATGTCCATCATTGGGAGAATGGAAAAAGAGGAGGTGGTACATATATACAATGGAATATTGCTCAGCCATGGAAGAGAATGGATTCTTGCCATCTGTGGCGGCATAGATAGACTTGGATGGTGTGCTGAATGGAGAATGTCAGACAGAGAATGACAGATACAATGTGATTTCACTTATATGTAGAATCTAAAGAACAAAATTAACAAACAAACAAACAAAACAGAAACAACCTCATAGATACAGAGAACATTTTGATAGTTGCCAGATGGGAGGGGGTTGGAGCTGAGTGTAAAAGGGGAAGGCATTAAGAAGTACAAATTGGTTGTTACAAAGTAGTCATGGGGATGGAGGGTATAACATGGAATATAGTCAATAATGTTATAATAACTATATATGGTGTCAGATGGGTACTAGATTTGTTGGGGTGATAGATGGGAGGGAAGTTGAGGGGAGGATGAAAAAAGTGAATGGACTAAGACGCACAAATTGGTAATTACAAAATAGTCATGGGGATGTAAATTAAAGCATAGGGAATATAGTCAATGATATGGTAATGACTATGTATAGTGCCAGGTGGGTACTAGATTAGTCAGGGAGATCATTTCTTAAATTATATAAATGTATAACCACTATGCTGTACACCTGAAATTAATATAAAATAATATTGAATGTCAACTGTAATTTAAAAATTAAAAAGGGGGGGGAGGTGAAGGGGAAGAAGAGGTCCAAATTTCCAGGTATAAAACAAATAAGTCTTGGGGGTGTAATGTACAGCATGGGGAATATAGTCAATAATATTGTGATAGTGTGGTACTGTGTCTCTGTCACAGTGTCTGGTAGCTGCTGGCAACCCTTGGCGTTTCCTTAGCTCGTAGATGCATCACTCCAATCTCTGCCAACGTCTTCACATAGCATCCTCCTGTCTGTACGTTTCTGTGTGTCTATGTCCAAATTTCTCCTCTTCTTATAAAGACACCAGTTACTGGGTTAGGCCCCACTCTGATCCAGGATAACATGCTTTTTCCTTGGTCCTGTTTGCAAAGACCCTATGTTCAAATCAAGTCCCATTCATAGATACCAGGTGTTAGGACTTCAACAGATCTTCTCAGGTGACATAATTCAACCCACACTTCGACTAAGTAAAGATTTTTTGCTGTTTTTAATCCTAGAATAGATCACAGTAATAGTATAGAGATAGGTACTACATTCAAAACTACTTGAATTCATTATTTTTCTGTGTGCTTATGTTATCAATTTGATCATTACTTAGGTTCACTTGTTTCGATTTATTTTTTATACCTAGGGCTTGATATTTTCCCATACTTTTAGATTTTTAAAAATTATTCGAATATGTGAAACATCTACATGCTTTATAAGTCAAAACTGCACAAAAGGTTATATTCAGAAAGGTCTTGCCCTCTACCCCAACTCTGGAAATAACCATATTTATTTGTTTCTCTTTTTTTCTTTGTATGTTTCTTGCTGGGGAAAAATATAACTGTGTGACTTTGCCTTCTTCAGTTCACATGCTGCATATGCCCCTTCGTATCTTGCTTCTTTCCCATAACACGGGAAATCACTCAGTATCGCTTCGGAAGCTCCCTCCTCATTTTCATCCTGCCAGCTGCACAGGACTCCACTGTGCGACTACACCAGAGAGCACTCTTTGGATGGGTATGTAGGTTGCTTCCAATATTTTGCTATCGAAAATAACACCACAGTGAACGAACTTGCACTTAATCTTGTTTCATATTTTAGGATTTGTCTTCAGGGTAAATTCTCAGAAATGGAATTGCTGGGTCGAAAGGTAAATATATGTTGTCTTAGTCCAATGCGGCTGCTGTAACAGAATACCATAGGCTGGGTGGCTCATAAACAACAAACATGTATTTCTCACAGTTCTGGAGGCTGGAAAATCCAAGACCAGGGGTAGGGGTCTCTCTGGCGTCTCTTTTATAAGGACACGAATCCCATTCACGATGGCCCCACCCTTATGACCTCATCACTTCTCAAAGGCCCCATCCCCCAGTGCCATCACCTCAGGGATTAGGCTTTCAGCACATGAATTATGAGGGGACACAAACGTTCAGTTCTTTGCCTATATGTGATTTTGTTAGTTATGGTCAACTTCCCCTCCATATGAGGTCAGACAATCTTGCTCTATCATCTGCAATATATATGAGTGCCTGTTTTCCCTGAAGATTTTCAGTTTGGTAATCACTGAATTTCAATCCACAAAATTTAGAGTGCTACAAAAGATAAGGGCACAATCGATAGAGACTCACAGTGTGTCGGGTGCTGGTATTGAGGGCCGTGGGTTAAGAAAGGGACGTCATGTATTCTAAGGTATTCTCAACAGGAAGGAATTTTTCCACTCTGTTCTGTCATTTCTCTGACTCACTGTGTTGAGAAGACTTTCCTCTCTCCTGGTAAGAATCTATCACTTAGAAAAACCACTCAGCTAATGACAGGGTAGAGTCTCTTCCTTTTTTAAGGACAAATGTTAATTTCAAATGGAAGAATGTATTTCTGGAGAGTTTAAGACTCTCCTCTGAGACTGCTACAAAAGCCCCTGGTGATTTGGAAGAAAAGAGAGACCTATTAAGGACCATCGTTTTTACCCTGAGCCTGAGAGAAAAACAAGCCTAGAGATCCCACTGACTGTGACAAATAAAAGGTTCTCCAAGGGCTGAGCAACATTTTAGAACTAGCAATCACTTAGCATGCAATCTTCACTGAGACATGGGTTTCAAATTAGGAAAAGAAACATCAACTGGTCAGCTCAGGGGAGGGCTGAACAGTAAAGAGGTAAAGAAACCAAAGTGAAATTTCACTTCTTTGCTGGTAGTCTGATTTCCCCCCCAGATAATAATGGTACTTTAGCGAATGGGGCACTCACCTTTTAAGGGAGTAGCAAGGAGAGGCGGTTTGTATTTAGTGGATGAAAGAAAAGGTTTTGTGACATGCTTCGATGGCTGGAATTTACTGAGAGGCACAGGGACGCTACCAAAAGAATGCCTGTGTATTCAAGCCTCCTTCAACTCTGCTCCCACTCGGCAAAGGTGTCTTGAGCCTCCAAGATGTGTAAGGTCTCTGCCCACACAGCAAGGGGGGCAACGTCCACCAGGCTGCCCTGTCTCTATGCACAGCCTAGTAGGACAGAGAAATAATTCTCTAAGAAAGTGATCAAGCTTTAAGAGAAGCCGTGGGGAAGTGTTATAGGAGACCCTAAGAGTGAGCAGGTACAACCAGCTACAGGATGGGGTGGGGGGTGGGCTTCACAGAGGAGGTGGCATTTGCGCCAGCACAGATGGGATGTGGGTGGGGGAGCAGGGAAGGGCTTGTGGTGTTGGGGAGTCCTGCCTTTGACGGGAGGCAGGGACTTCTCTGATGGCGACTTTGATGGGGCCATGACTTCAATAGAAGAGGAAGATGCACTCTGGTTAGGAATCATACATGTCGATTTATGGAAGGAAAGGGGGAATTTCTGGGAAAGGATTGTTTTTATAACCAGGCAGACTGGAATATCAAGTAAGTGCTTTAATTTTAGAGATGCCAAGAGGTAATCTACTGTAAAATTGGAATTCGTGATGCTTTGGAAACTGAAGAGCTTTTGAAAAGATAGATTTATGTAATGAATTGAAGGGTTTTTCCCCAGGTAAATCTCGAGAACACAAAACAGCTCAGCTCAAGTTTTCAAGTTCATCAGAATTCCCTCTGGTTTTGTGAATGCTTTAAACTCACGCTCTAAATGTGTGCAATTAAGGGACTGATGTTTTTTTTTAAAGTAACTTTTCCCTCTTATTATATAAGTGACACATTTATTGTGGAAAAAATTTTAAACACATGTGAGTAAAAAGGGGAAAATTCCCTCAGACTCTGACTAATCAAGTACAGGTATTGAGAAGTGTTTTTGGTGATCATTCTTCCAGCCCTTTTTCAAATATATACATGTGCTTAAAATTCCATCTCAATAAATCTATTTATAAACAAACTAAGACATACTACCATCCAGTTTGGGAATCTACTTGCCTATTCAATATACTATGGACATCTTTCCAGATTATTAAATATTTTAAACATCATGTTTAATTCCATTTTAGAGCTATGTCATAATTTAAATAGTCAATTTTCTATTATCGGACATTCAGGTAGCTCCAAATATTTCACTATTATAAATAACACTATGATAAACATTCTTGTAGCTAATTTTTTCACATGGATTCTTGCAGTTAATTAGGATTCTTTCCTAAAAGTAGAATCATTTCACTAAAGGTATGAACATTTGCAGATTTATATGGGTGGTCCATCCAGAAGGCAAATGACCATTTCCAAGCCTTGGCTAACTGCCTGTTCATTTTTACACCTCTTTGGTGGCTGTGTATCTCATATGCTTTTGAAATATGCTTGCTCTTTAGGATAGCATTCATTTGTTTGGTGCTAATTTCTGTGCTGCTATCCTCAGTTCCCTTACTAGAGCTTTCAAAATAGAAATATCAATAGTAGTCAAAAGCTTTGAATTCCTGGGAATACAGACTTTTTCATCAAGATTCCACTGGGCAGTCAAGGACCCGGAATGGGCACTTTAGTGGTACGCCTCTTCCGTGTCTCTAACAGCTCCCGTGAAGGGACCCATCTCTACCAAACACATATTGGTCTTTTTATGAGACTCTAAATCCTTGAACGCTTAGTTCTGGTGACTCAACAAAGAATATTCTTTCTTCTGGATGTTAAGGGTGAGGGGTTTGTTTTGATGGATGAAAAGTTATTATACTACTTCTTGTTATGGCAAATACTACTCTAAAATCCAGTTATTTGCAATGTTTAAGAAACGATGTGTGAATAATTTCTAGTTATTAATTTTGCTAATTACATGCTATTCCTTCAAGTCTACTTAGTTTATGAATAGACAATTTTTTCTTTCTCATTTCATACCTTAAACAGTTTTGCTACATTTGATTAATGATTAAGGCAATACATTCTCCATTACAATAGTGAATGTATTTTAGGGCTAAATGCAGGCTTCCTAAATAGTAGAAGTAGTAGTAGCAGTAGTAATAGTCATAATAATTAATAATAATAATTTCTCTTTGTTAATTAGTGTCTTCTCTCTTTTTATCTTAGTGAGTCTAGCAAAGAGTTTGTCAATTTTGTTAATCTTTTCAAAGAACCAGCTCTTTGTCACATTAATTTTTTCTATTGTCTTTTTGTTCTCTATTTCATTTAGTTCTGCTCTGATTTTGTTATTTCCTTTCTTCTGCTGACCTTGGGTTTCACTTGTTCTTCTTTTTCTAGTTCTTTAAGGTGTAACATGAGGTTATTTATTTGGGATTTTTCTTGTTTCTTGAGATAGGCCTGTAATGATATAAATTTCCCTCTTAAAACTGCTTTCGCTGCATCCCAAAAATTTTGGTAGGATGTATTTTCATTGTCATTTGTTTCTATGTATCTTTTGATCTCTCCTCTAATTTCTTCTTTGACCCAGTCATTCTTTAAAAGTATGTTGTTTAATCTCCATGTATTTGTGTTTTTCCTGCTTTCTTTTTGCAGTTGATATCCAATTTCAAAGCCTTGTGATCAGAGAATATGCTTGGTATGATTTCAATCTTCTTAAATTTGCTGAGGCTGATTTTATGTCCCAATATATGGTCTATCCTTGAGAATGTTCCATGTACACTAGAAAAGAATGTATAGTCTGATGTTTTAGGATGAAGTGCTCTATATATGTCAATTATGTCCATTTCATCTAATGTGTCATTTAGGGCTGCTATTTCGTTATTTATTTTCTGTTTGGATGATCTATCCATAGCTGTCAATGATGTATTTAAGTCCCCTAGTATAATTGTGTTTTGGTCAATTTCTCCCTTTAGTTCTGTTAGTAGTTGCTTGGTATATTTCGGTGCTCCCTGATTGGGGGCATAAATATTGATGACTGTTATGTCTTCTTGTTGTATAGTCCCTTTACCATTATGAAATGTCCATCTTTGTCTCTTGTTACTTTTTTTATGCTGAAGTCTGTTTCATCTGATATCATTATGGCTACACCTGATTTTCTCTGGGTACCATTTGCTTGGAGTGTCAATTTCCACCCTTTCACTTTGAGTCTATGCTTGTCCTTGTAGCTGAGATGTGTCTCTTGGAGACAGCATATGGTTGGGTTTAGTTTTTTGATCCAATCTGCTACTCTGTCCCTTTTTATTGGTGAGTTCAGTCCATTTACATTTAGGGTGATTATTGATATGTGAGGATTTCCTGTCATTCTATCTTTAGTTTTCTGGTAAGGCTGTGTCTCCATTGTTTCTTTGCCTTTTTGTTGTTGTCTATTATTTCTGTGTGGTGGTATTCTATGATGTTTCCCTCTGTTTCTTCTTTTATTATAGTATATATTTCAGTTTTGGATTTTTTTTGAGTGGTTACCCTTAAGTTTATATAAAAGAAAGTTTGATATTTAGAGTATGCCATTTTTTTCAGCATGCTTACTTTTTCCATTCCCATATTCCGGTTCAGGCCTTTACTCTCCCCCTTTTTAGGTTTTGGTTGCCACAAATTGTCCCTGTTGATAGTGGGCGAATAGCCTCCTTTAGTATTTCTTGTAGTGCAGGTCGTGTATTAGAAAATTCCCTCAGCTTCTGTATGTCTGGAAAGGTCTTTATTCCTCCTTCATATCTAAAGGATATCTTTGCTGGATATATTATTCTTGGCTCATGATTTCTCTCTTTCAATAGTTTGAATATTTGGTTCCACTCCCTCCTGGCTTGTAGAGTTTCTGCTGAAAAATCTGATGATAATCTAATGGGCTTTCCTTTGTAAGTTACCGTCTTCTTTTCCCTGGCTGCCTTGAGGATTCTTTCTTTGTCGTTGATTTTAGACAGCTTCAATACAATGTGCCTTGGAGAAGGCCTGTTGGGATTGAGGTAACTAGGTGTTCTATTTGCTTCTTGGATTCGAGGGTCCAGTTCTGTCCACAAGTTTGGGAAGTTCTCATCGACAATTTGTTTGAATATATTCTCTGTTCCCTTCTCTCTTTCTTCTCCTTCTGGTATGCCCATTATTCTTATATTGCTCTTTCTGATGGAGTCAGAAAGTTCTTGTAGAGTTCTTTCATTTCTTTTAAGTCTCAAGTCTCTTTCTTCTTCCATCTGTGTAATTTCTAGGTTTCTATCTTCGATGTCACTGATTCTTTCTTCCATCTGGTCAACTCTACTACCTAAGCTGGTTATTTCATTCTTAATTCCTTCTATTGAGTTCTTAATCTCCAGAAATTCTATTTGGTTCTTTTTCAAAATTTCAATCTCTTTTGTAAAATGCTCATGTTGTTCTTTGATTGTGTTTCTGAATTCATTAAACTGCCTATCTGTGTTTTCTTGCATCTTGTTGAGTTTTTTTCAGAACTGCAATCTTGAATTTTCTGTCATTTAAGTCACATATTTCCATATCTTTAAGTTCCTTTTCTGGAGACTTTTCACTTTCTTTCTGAGCTATCTTGTTGCCTTGGTTATTCATGGCAATTACTGATTTATTATTTCTCTTCCTAGACATCTACAGGAGTGGCTTCTGCAACAGGTTGATAGGAGGAGGTCTTTCTTTTGTTTTCTAGTACTTGTTGGTAGGATGTTTTATTTTCTCTCTGACTGCAGCTTTTTTCTCTCACACATGGTAGTGTTATGTTTTTTCTGCACTATTCCAGCTTCTCACACAATGGGGGGATTCCCTGGGAGACGGGCATCTCCTCTGTTAATAGTTCGCCTGGGTCACAGGGCGCAGTGTCCGTGTGGATGTGCGGAGAGCTTTTGATGTTCCAAAGCTCTTCCTGCACCAGATTCAGAGCCCGTATGTTTCAACAGTTCTGTTTACTCCTGCAGGGATCCGCCCAGATAGGTGTGGTCAGGGGCGGGGTGAGTTGTGAGAGGTGGCCCAGAGCAATGGCAGCGACCACCACCACAGCTGGTCCTGCTTCCACAGCTCCCTCCCCTTTGCCGGAACTGGTTGGGCTGCGAATCTGTGTCTGCAGTCCACAGTTCTCAGAACTGCAAATATTCTGTTCTTCTGATCTGACACTGCTACTGTTACGTATCTAGCACGGGGCAGGTGGGGGCAGGGCGAGCTCTGGGAGGGTAGGGAGGGGGCAGCTAGTCTCAGTGCCTAAGGCTTCCGTTCTCTGCTCGGCAGTGAGGGCTTAAACCACTGTTTTCAGCCTTCTTCCCTCAGTCTTTTCTCCGAGGTCTCTGCCATGAGCATTGGGTTCAGCCGTGTTATATGCCGTCCCCTCAGCCCTGTGGGCCATAAGCAGAGCCATAGCAGTCCGAGTCCTTCCCTCTCCCGCAGCTGCGGTGGTTCCAGGAAGCAGCGAGCTCGGAGCCCTGAGCTAGGTCTGCGTCCTGTGCCCACATGACTCTGTCTCCGCACTTCTCCCTTCCCTCCTCCCCCGCTCGCGCGATTTGCCCACCTTTAGGTGAATTCAGTAGTGGGCCTCTTCCTCTTGCCTGTCCGCTGTGCAGGGAGTCCTTTGTGGAGTTATAGTTGTTCCATTTGTTGTAAATTCCAGGGGAACTTTACAGAGGCTCACCTCACGCCGCCATTTTGATCAATTTCTCTTTGTATAATACGTTATAGGACTCACTACACATAGGACTAAATTAGATCTAATTATTTAGTTTATAAGGTGATTTAAAATGAATAAAGCTAAGTGGAAGGAAGTGGGGTATTCGTTCCTTTGCAGTTGGAGTTCAAAATAACAGTATATGAACCCCCATTACCACAACCTAAAATGTAAATTGTGTGTGTCCAAGCAACTCCTTATCTCATTCGCTCCAAATTTTATCCTCAACATAGTTTGGAAATAACAATATTTTTCCTTAGGTCTCCTTGTTTCTGTATGCTCCTATTGGTCAAAAGGCCACGACATCGTCCATATGGTAGGAATATTCCAAAGAAACCACAGCCCAGGCCCTCTTTCATTTTTCACAGTTTCAAATAAACACACAAGTATTATGGCCTCTTATCCGTGAGTATTTTGGGAAGCTTGTTTTGAGAAATACATTTCTATCAAGGCCATCCAATTATCTGCATCTCATAATTGAAGATATGGCCGCCCTTTGTCCCAGCCTTTTAAGGACATAGCTAAGGATATAAACCATCACAATGCTTTAGAGATTCTAACAGCTCACTAACCAAGCAGCATCACCCAGGCTGCCTCTCACGCCTGAAAGTGGAGCAAAGCGTGGCCACCTATTTTTGATTCTGAAAATGTGTTCAGGATAGCAATATGAAATCTTCAGCAATTCGGCCCTAAGATCTCAATGCATGCTTCCCATAATCATTTAAACCTATCCAGTGCTAGCACATCTCCTTAAGCCAGACAAAGGTTTTTATGCATCTCTGCATCCCTCTCGGCTTTTCCCTATTTAACCAAAACTGAACCAACCATCCACCATAGCAGCCATGTCAAAAAAGAACAAAAAGAAAACACTCCTCACTTCACCAAAACAGTGAGTCCAGTTTTAATGGGGTTTTTGACTCATCACAACAGGTCACAGCTACCTCCCCCTAGCTTGTGGCACCAACTCTAGAAGCCTGCTAGTTTCCAAAGAGGTCAGTTAAAGAAACGTCTTCACTGACCAAAGAAGGGCAAGATGTAACACCAAGGAAATGTGTGGCTACATTCAATACCTGTAGAAGAAAGACTGAAATCAAGGAAATGTCAACATAACCGCTGCCAACTTCTGTGTGTTTACTTATTCACCATCTATTTCCTGATGATTCCTGGATGTGCTGGGTGCTGGGGATGCAGAGGTAGATGACATCTTCATAGCTGCCCCCCAAAATCTCAACAGGAAATACAAACAGAGCAAAGGGAGGGCAATGGGAGCTCTCAGGGGTGACCCAGCTTTCATCTGGGCAACCCCAGCCTGGACTGCACATTAACTCCATTAGCAATGAATTACTTACCAGCAAGGTACTGGGAAGTCAGTTAAGATAACATGTGTGGAATCAGATATGTTTGAGGAAAATTGATTGGCAGCTATGTATAGGGCAGACTGAGCGAGAGAAAAAGAGGTCAAGGAAAAGAAGATTGTTAGCAGGATGTGGTTGCTCTACTCTAAATCAGACTGAAGGCTTGTGAAGTTAGGGGACAGCTCACAAGACCACCCTGACTCTGACACCAGCTGCAGAGTTCAGGGGTCACCAAGACCACCCTCAGTTTCCACAATTAACGTGAAGAACGCAGAACTCACTGAGAGCTTACATTCGTGGTTATAGGTTACAGTTTATTACGGCGAAAGGCTACAGATTTAAATCAGCCAAGGGAAGAGATGCATAGGACAGAGTCCAGAAAAGTTCTACTCAGAGCTTCCAATTGTCTTATCCCCACGGGGCCGTGGACAGCACTAACATTCCCCAGCAACAATGTGTGACCATATTGCCAACCAGGGAAGCTCACCTGAGCCTTAGTGTCCAGAGTTTTTATTGGAGCTTGATTACCTAGAATTGGTTGACCACCCAGGTGGCTGACCTCAGTCTTCAGCCCCTCTGGACCTATTCTGGTGTAGCTCCAGGCCTCCAGGTAAGCAAAGACACGCTTATCAGATAGGTCATTCCTATGACTTAGAGATCACTTCCCAGGAGACCAGGGCAAAGGCCAGGCCTTTCTTTGGGTACGATTGATGCTTTATTACACAGACTAAAATGATTGTGTTTTTCACTTATTTCCATAATATGTTACAATCCCACATTTATAAATTATCCTTATGATCAAAGCTAAGGAAAGATCTCCACCTCTCCAGTAAAATACTTCTAACCACACAACAGAACAATCTACTTTTGGCAAGTCTTGTGGAAAAATCTTTGCATCTATTAAATATGGGTTTCTGGGTTTCTTGGAGCTTCAGTAAGAAAGCCTAGCTATATCTTGTCCTTTTCCTACCTTTCTCCCTAGATTTTTGGGGACCCATTTGTCCCTTGAGTCTGTAGCCTTCTGTGGATTTAGTGTTGATTGCTGCCGGCACAGTTTCAATTTGTTGATTTTCAAAGCAACTGAAAAACTCTTTTGAGAGTGACAAAAATAAACTGTGTTTATGGATTTAAAAGATAGTTAATTAAATGTTACCAAGCACCTGTTTCTAGAAGTTTCCCATATATATTTGAGGATTATCTCATTACACACAAAAAAAGAAAAAAAAAAATCCAAGCCATTTCCCGACTAGATTTAAGAATACAAATGTGTTTTAACATTTGATTGTCTGGTGACAGTGTAACTCTAAAAATATTTAGAATAAGTAAACAGAAATGTGCAGTTCCCCATACAACACAGTCTTGAATTACTAGCACATACTTCTATTAGCAGCTATGTGATCTTGGACTTGTCGTTTTAAACTTCTGGTTCTGCTGCTTTTTTTTCGTAAAATAAAAGTATTGGACCAGATTATTTCTAAACTTCCCTCTGCTTCTAGCAATTCTCCCTCAGAGTAAGGTAACATTTTATAAACATAAATGAGGACTCCTGAAGGCAGAGGTAGCTATACAAATAAGAATCAAATTTTTCCCAACATTTACCTTTTATAACCCAAAAGAAAAAATTAAACAATCTTTAGATAAAATATATAAAGTAACTACTGTTAAAGGATATAATTCAACCGAGTAAATATGAAGGTCTAATTGGCTTTATTAAGTGATTCAATGAATTGGGCAAGTAGAATGGTGCTCTGATGAGTAGTACCAAATGAAAGGGGTTTTTATAGGCAGAAAAGAGGGTGGGACTAAGAAGTTAAAAGTGGGTTATTACCTCACTAGTGCTGACCAGGAAATTCCATACTGATTGGTTTAGAATTTCACTCCTGAAAGAGGCTGAAACTGCAATTAGGTTTAGTTATTAAGTTTTGGTTTGGTGAGATAGCTTAGCAAAAGTGACTCCCTTTTGGACTGTTGGTTCCTTTTAACACTAAATATTTTTTAAAAAACATACAATTAATTCCTTAACAAATACTTATGGAGCACGTACCATGTGCTAACGAGGTATATTTGAAATATTTGTCTTTATTGTGTGAATAAAGTATACTATGAGCAAAATGTCAAGTAAGTAGAGATTTTAGTCATAGCTTGCCTAATAAGCACTAAATATGATAAAAAATAGAACATGGGGAATTTAGCTTAAGGTTATATGCCTTCAGAACTGTGACTTTCTAAACTGATTTTATAATTACGAGGATATTTTTAGATTATTTTTCAATTGGAAGGTTTTATTATGTTCAGCTTAATATATGTAATTTCACTTGAATATTTTGATTTAAAAATATTAATCCTTTCTCCTTGGTGCAGCAAAGTGTGAAAGTAACAGCTTCATTTAATGTTACATTCAATGTAAGGAGTGGTGAAACCATGCAAAGCAGTAGGCCCTAGCGATGCCCATTCCCTGTTCTTCCTTGGACCCTGATGAAAGATGAGTAAGACATCATGGCGCCCACCCTGGGGGAGCCCAAAGCTTAGTGTAAGAATGGCCCTGTTCACAGAGAATTGCAGTGCCAGGCAATGCTGCTGGTTACACAGGGGAAAGGACCTGGGCGGGACGGCCTAATGCACCTTGACCTGCAAGAGTGAAGACTTGCCTAGGGGAACAGAGTCCTAGCAGAAGGAGCAGTCTTTGCCAAAGCCCAGAGCCTGGAAAAGTGTGTAGTGAGACCAAAGCCTCAGAGGAGCGGGTGAGGACAGTAACCTGAGGATGCTGGCAAGGAATGGGACACCTGGTGAAGACCCCCTCACAGTGCCAGGAGACTGGCCCGCATCGTCAGGTGACGGCACGCCAACGCAGGTTTTTAAGACCAAAGCAAACCCATAGTTAGAAAGGGGACAGAGACGATGAACTGGGTGGGGAGAGGTCCAAATGCCAACGAGGGGGCTACTGCTTTAAAAGACTTTGGGGGCTCAGTGAGGCACTGACATGTGGGGTGGCAGCAGGTACAGAAGTGGAGGCCAGCTCTCCCCTTCTGCCTGGCCTCCTGGTTGGCTGCTGGTGGCAGTGGGGAGATGTGAGCACGCTGTGGAGTGTTCAGGAGGCATCCGGGCGGAGATGGCCAGTGAGCAGATGACAGTGTAGAGATATATAGAGTGGGCTGTCTGAACACGTATGGAATGAGTCAAGGAAGGGAGGGGCTTGGCTTGGAGAAAGAGGAGACCAGAAGGTTGTCAGGAAGATACTCTGCGACCTTAAGGGCAAGAGGATATCAGGCAAGAGGAGACCAGGCCTCTCCATTCTGGCCCCTAGAGGGGAACCAGGGCTAAGTGGCAGCTATAGGAACTGGACTGTGGTCACCTGAGCACCTTTCCTAGAGTGGGAACTGGGGAGATGGAGGGGACAGGGACCACAGGGCTGCAACCCTGGTGTCAGGAGGGGAGTTCCCTTCCAGGCAACACCCCCTCCCAAGCAGTTTTCTTTCCTTTCCTGCCCCAACTCTCCCTTTAACACTGTTCTAAACAGCTGGGTAAGGAACCTATTAAAGTCAACTACTAACTAGTAACTGAACCCCGCCCACCAGGAGTATACGCATCCAAAAACAAGTGGGTGGAATATGCAGAGGAATATTTTCCACCCTCCACCACCCAAGGCACCCTCCGTCCCTAGCCATTAGAACTGACCCTGGCCCACAGAAACAGTCGCTGTCACCAGCGCCCATCAAGGAAAGCAGGCAGGCCGGCCTCGGAAAGGACACCGGGGAGCGGGCCAGTTAGTCTTGATGGGTGAAAGTCCCTCAGGATTTCCTCGTCACAGGGGCTCACTCACACTTCACTGGACTCCGGTTTTTGCTTGCTTTCTGTATCCACAAGCGGATTCAACTAGCTAACACATAGGTGCAGATTCCCAGAGTCAATGTGACCGGACCGGGAAAGCGGGTGGAGGTTTGGGGGCACTTTGTTTCTCCTGTAGCTCCCCCATACCCATCCCGGACCACCGGGGCCTGCGGGTCGCTGAGGGCAGCCAGACACGCCCGGAAGATGCCTCGATCTGCCCCTCTCCCAGGTCAGGGTGGGGAGCGGACGTGCCGGGGCTCTCAAAGACCCGGCTCTGCCTCGGACTCCCTCAGACAGAGGCACCTCCAGGGGGAATGCACTCCCCTGAGGCTGTGCCTGGGGCAGCAGGGGGGGGGGGTCCCCGGGCCAGTCTCTGCAGGGGGGAGGGAGCGGGCATGATCAGGCAGAGGTTCGAGAGCATCAAGGGCAAAGGGTCACCTCGCCCGCAACTTCCAAGTTCGCCACGCGAGCCGGTGTAGTCCAGGCAGCGAGGAGGGGGCGGGAAGCCAAGGGCACAGCTCGCCGGCCCCCACGCATCCTCCCCTCCACTCCCCCGCCCCGCCCCAACCGGTGGGAGGTCCCGGGCGACGATCCGCACCCGCTGCCCGGGGTCGCGCCCAGCCCAGGCTTCTCCGCCCCTTTGCCGCCCGGCCTCGCCCCCGCCACAGCGCCCCTCCCGCCACCTCGTTGCCGTGGCAACCGCGGGAGCCTCCAGGCGCGCACCCGCCCGCCTGCCAGCTTGCCCGCCTGCGGGAGCGCTCGGCAGCAGCGGCGGCGGGCAGCTCTAGCTCAAGCCGCGCGTATTGCGACCCCGCTCCGCAGCCCGCTCGTCGCCTCCGACCCGGCTCCGGGCCCCCATCGAGGCCCCTGACCCGGCCCCAGCGCCCGCCGGGCCGCTGGCCCCTATGGAGCTGCTGGCCGCAGCCTTCAGCGCAGCCTGCGCTGTGGACCACGACAGCTCCACCTCGGAGAGCGACGCGCGCTACTCGGCGGCAGGACACCTGCTCGGCAGGTGAGGACTAGCGGCCGTCCAGACCCCTACGCGCCGCCCCCGCGCGCCTCTGGCCCCAGCTTTTGTCCCCGGCAGCGGACGCCGACCCCCGCGGCCTATGCCGCGTGGGCTGTGCCGCCCCCCACTCTCACCCACGGTCTCGTAGTGCCTGCACCCGCCTGGGGTTGGGGTGCCTCCCTGCCAGGGCCGCCGACACCCCTGTCCCTGGCCGCCTCCCATGCCCTCTCCTAGGCACCCTGGGCGCGCGCGTCCTGCTCGGTGTCCCCTCTCTATGCTGTGAGGCACTGGGACGGCAGGACCGGAGCCAGAAGGGGGCCAGGGCCACGTAACCGTGGACTGCGCTGGGGGGCGCAGCGCGGGCTGGGCTCCTGGGCACTGGACCCGTCGGGGCGTCCGGGTGGCGCCGCGGAGTGGGCAGGGCGCGCCAAGTTTCCAACGCCTGCCCTCGAGCTCTGAAAACATGAAGGTTTGGGCGGGCTGGTGTGGGAATGAATCACCCGGTCGCGCCCTGGTGCGGTGACAAAAAGGGCCTGTGAGGCCCCTCTGGCTGAAAGGGGCGGCGTCCGCTCGGCCTGGACGGTCCCGGGCCGGTCCAGCAGGCCAAGGACCCTTGTGCGGACGCCTCTCGCCAGCGAGCCAAGGTGTGTCATTGCTTAAAAATAACCGGCCCTGCCCCTGCTTCTCTCTGGCAGTGAGTCGTCCTCCAGCCCAGGAAATGGGGCCACGCCCGAGGAGTGCCCGGCGCTGGCCGACAGCCCCACCACGCTGGCCGACAGCCCCACCACGCTCACCGACGCCCTGCGCATGATCCACCCCATTCCCGCCGACTCCTGGAGGAATCTCATTGAACAAATAGGTGGGTGCCGTGGTGGTCGGGGGTCAGGCTTCAAGGGTGAAACCCGGGCTCCTGGTGGACTCTTGAGGGACCCTCTGCTCGTGAGATGCCCTTGGGTTTCTGTGAGCAAATGTATCTGACATGGCTAAGGAACATTTTTGGCATATTTGGTTCTTAATGGTGTCACAGGCAAAACTGCCACGTTTTAATAGTATTGTGTAATTGGGCTTTTGCAAATGCATTTCTGCCCTGCTCTGTCCTGAGAGCTCTACCTGCCCAGCCTTGTCCTGGGGGAGGGCTGGCTTTCCCCTTGTCAGTAATGCCAGAAAGACCAGGGGTGAGGCTCTGCTGGGCCATGCGGGAGGAGGGCACTCCATGAACCCCCGCCTGAGAGGAGCCTGGGGAAGAGCTGGAAAGAGAGGGAATCGCTTCTGGAGTGAGACAGACTGACCAGGGCACTTCAGGAAGAGGAGGCGTGGCTGGTTTTGCTCAAGGGGAAAGGTAAAGTAGAGAGAAAGCAGGAATCCACCGCCCCCCAAGGTCCCTGGGTTAGGAAGGGAAGCCTGGCTGCACCTGCCTTTCCAGGAACATGGCCAGGAGGTGTGGGGTACAGCCCGCAGGTGTCCAGCTCCTGCACAGCTGCTGCTGAAGCCCTGTGAATACAGAAAATTGATTGAAAAGGCATCCCAAGAATGTGAGCACTTGCGTTTAAGACTAAAAAATTGCTAATGACATGGAACTGGTTCTCATCATTGTCACCAGTGGTGGCACTGAATGTGTGATGTGGGTTCTGTTATTCAGAAAATGGTACCGGCTGCTTAGAAAATCCTATTTGTTTTTCAACGTCAGAGCAGGAGACTCTACTTGTTAAACTAAAATTCTAGGTTTGGAAAATTTCTTCCCTAAACATCATTAACTGTCCTTCATCCCAAAAGCTCAGACAGAAAGGAATTGCCTCCAGTGGAAGTGGAGCATCCGTTGCCCCATGAGACCCTGTGTGTGGGAGACTTTTGGGGCGGCCCACTCTTCCCTGGCAGGGGTTTTTCCCTGAGAAGAGCTGAGCCCTTGCAAAGCTGAGGGGGTGGAGCTCACACTGCATGCTGTTAGGCCGCTGACTCCAGGGATTTTGTTTCCAGCAGCCCCCCTGCATGTCAGGCCTGGTGGTGATGGTGGTGGCGGCTTTTCCCATTGTGTTCTGGGGCAACAGAGAAGGGCTGACCTGCAAACAGATTCCTGAAAACCCTTTTCTCCCACCTCCCTGCCACGTTGTCCTTCTTAATGAGGAGGGCCACCTCTGCCTTGGCAAACACTGGAAGCCTAGGCCTCCACCTTCTTGAAAGGGATCCTCTTTGGTTAAGATCAATGTCACAACTAGGAAGGAAATCGGGGTGAGGGTAGAGGGCTCCGTGCCTCTTCTCATGGAGAAGGTTCCCATCTGCATTACGGACATGTGGATATACCTCTCCGGAGGTGGATGGACCTGTTGGGCCAGCACCATAAGCCCGAGATTGGGGGCCCTGAGCTCTGATATCTGCCCACCCTGGCCCTCAATTTCCTCATGTGGTGAACAGTCGAGAAGGACATTTGAGTCTTTAGTCCCTGGTCCCCTGCAAGTATCTGCTGGTGTAATGGCAACTGTCTTTTTCTGGCTCCTGGGCTGGATCCATAGCAGGAGCTCAACAGATATGTTGACTGACAGCGCAGAGCTGTCACTGCCTTCTTCTCATCCTCCATCATAGACTTGAGGCCTGTGCTAAGCAGATTCCCTCACCAGCACTACCGGCTTTTAGCTCTGCGAATGAAGTGAATTCTCTGCCAGGTTATCAGGAAGGGATGAGAGGTTCCTAAAGACACAGTGGGGTTGGGGGGTGGAGGAAAGTGGAATGAATACCTGGGCATTTTGCAGGCCACTGTGTTGGATTTTGCAGTGGCTCCTATGGAAGCCAGAACAGAATTTTGCCAGGATTATGCATGACGCAGTATACAACTGTCGTTATAGATCATGGACCCTGAGACCCTGCGATTGGTTGTGTGTGTGCACGTGTGAGCACGTGTGAACATGCACTACGCTTGTTGTCTCTGACACCTAATAAATGCTTGGCACAGAGAAGGTGCTCAGTAAAAAAAATAAATAAAAGGATTCCCTGCCCTTTGGAAGTTTCTATTTGAAGGATTCAAAGAAAAAAAGTATTCTCTTCAGAAAGTGAGATTTTGAAGGACTCTGGTGGCTTTGGCAAGAGGAGCTGGGAACTTACTCTCTTTTCCAGGGCTGCACAGCCAGCCTGGTAGAGATCATTCCAATTAGGAGAGATGGGAACTGAACCTTCTGATTCTGAATGAATGTGCTAATACCAGGGGTGAGGTTTTACAAGGGAAGTTAATTTCCATATACAATTGTGCTTGATGAATGTACAAAATATAAAATAGGAAAACATGATATGTTAACAGTACATCCAGTACAGAAATTTAATTGGATAGCGTGTAGTTCCTCAGGTAAAGCTGCTCTATTTGTATTGTAATCTGAATTTTAAAGCTAGTAACAATAAACAGGCTATGAAAAATGGTTACATGGTGTGTCAGACAACTCTTTGCAATCACAGTAACTTCAGGAAAATGGGTGTTTAAATTCATATTCTAAATACTTCAGGAAGAAGTATGAAATTTTAAGAAAATTTCAAAATTACTTGTATTGGGAGTCTTTGGCTGAGAGTATCAGAATATCCAGCAAAAATGACTTTAAACAATGGAAATATTCTATCTCAGTTAATGAGTCCAGTGGTAGGAAGTTCTGGAGTGAAGTTCTGGAGTTAGTTTGTTCTGTCAAGCAATCACCCAGCTCCTTTCCCTCCACCATTCTCAGCATTTGAGCTTCATGTCACAAGATGGCTGCCACAGCTCCAGACATCACATCCTCCAGGAGCCATGTGTGAAAGCAAAAGGGGGCAGTTTGTCTTCAATGTCTATCAGGGAGGGATATCTTTTTGAGAAGCCCTTCATAAAGATGTAAGCTATCCCCTTACTCTCCTCTGCCAGGTTGTGTCACATGCTCACATCTAAACCCACCACTGACAAGGGGAAGAGAACGGTCACAGTAAGTTTTTATCAGTCGACATTCACCCACTTCCCTGAGCACAGAATGGGTCAGCACGCAAACAAAACCCCTCCCCTGCCAGCTGGGAAGAAGCGGTGTAAGGGCACAGAGGAAAGACAGCCAACAGTGGCCGCCACGGTGTGATTTCAGAAACATTATTTTCAATCCACAGTGCTGATAGTTATGTCTCTTTTCAGCGTATGATGTCGGAGATAGCATTCAGCCATGATTTGCCGACTGTTGCATACATAAGACGTATTTTTGAACCTTCAAAAAGATGCCAAATTAGTTCAACACTTCTGTGAAGCTTGGAAACTGCATTTTTAAAAAGGCGTTCAATTCAACAAATATTTGCGTACCTACCTTGTGGGGGAGGCACTGTGCTAAGCATAGAAAAGGGACTCCAAGTCAACTTGTGGGAACCTGGTTTCTTTAAATCTCCGTAAATATAGTATCGAAATCACAAGAGAGTAGTCAGTTCAGTTTCGGAAGCAGCAGTGATCTTGTACTCGTGAGCGAACCAGTTTATGTAGTGATGTTACCCGTCTTCAGTCCATTGCGTTTAGCATGCACTTCAGTTTTCTGTTTCATTCCTTTGTCGTATTAATGCCATGTTGTATTCTGCTGGATTGTAACATTGTTAAATTACGGGGTCCTCATTTTTTGAAGTGAATGCTATGTACTTCGCATAAAGGCTTTCTAATTTAATGTCACGGAGCATAGGAAGCCAACTAATTTAATCCACAGGGCAGATTTATTGGGTTCCTGTTTATAAATATAATCTGTCCGGCCACATTCAGGATTTCAAAGTTAGCCTATTTTTCTTTCCTTCCTTTTTCTACTGTTTAGATATATTTAACAATTAGATCAAGAAGGGATAATAGCTATCATGCTTCCCTGGAAATATGGCGGGGTCTTATAATAATTTGTGCTCCAAAAGATGCATTAGGGCTTATGTTCAGGGGACGTCATCCTGAAAAATCATGCTAGGGCTTATTTTCCAGTTAGTTCTTATTTTCGGGGAAACATGGAAACATGGTACTGCACTTATAAGAGAAAGTGCTTTCCAAGTGGTACATTTATCTCTATCAGAACTTTCCTGGGAAAGTCATCTTTGTTTTAGAGATAAACATATCAAGGGGCCCCGACTGCTGTCCAGACCAGTACGTCCAGCTGCCCACTGGACCTCTCCACACCCCCGTCATGTGTTCCTTGAGTGGGGCCACCCAACCTCATTGCCAAGCTTGTTACCTGGATATTATTCATCACCCAGCAGCACTAGCCAGTCACCAGGACCCGTCTTCCACCTTGTCACTGTCCCTTGAATCAGGCACATGGCTCCATCCTTCCATCACCACTGCAGCTCAGGTCTCCATCATTGCTCTCCTGGAAAGCTGTCACAGCCTCTTTCTTCCCATCCGTGGGCCTCCTAAAATGCAGACCAGAGCGACTTGCCTGAGTTCTCTTGGGGCCTCCCTCTTGCCCACAGGACAGACTGCCACCTCCATGGCACAACAAGCAGACAACACCCCTGGGGTCTGACCATCTCCTCCCAGCCTCACTGCTGGCGGGACTCCTGCCCCCCTCCCCAGCAACCCCTCCCCCCTCTCCCTGGGCTGGGACACCCCCTTGGTTTCTGCTCCCGTGTGTGTGAAGAGATAATTGATGTCTGACACGGGTTTTTCCCTATGGAGGTGCCACCTCTGTGCTGATTCATAGGCACCCCCGAATCTCCTTGGAGACTCTTAATGCATTTATTTCAATTGTTCAGGGAAGTAAGCCTGAAACTGTGAAAGCAAAAAAGGAATATTTCATTTTTGAATCCTAAGACTGAGGAAATACTGGTTTTTCCTTCAAAATGAGAATTGACCACTCCCAGTTCACAAATGAATATACTTGAGTTTTAATATGGAAGCGTTTAAGGCTGTGGGAAACGTCCCGTGGGATACTGAACATAACTGAGACGTCTCCATCCACTTTGCCCACGCTGGTTATTAACACGTCAAGTTGTAGATTCCTGTTTGCCAAGTATGTGTGCAGAAAGCAGATATTTGTGTGGTTAGATTTTAAATCAGTTCAGGGATTTCTCTAGTCTTTGTTGAAAAAAACTCCTGCATGCTGAGCCTTCCCAGGAAGTGAAGACATGGTACAGCCCTTGGCTGAGACGTGTGCAGGTCTGGCGTCCTGGGGTGCCTCTGGGCAGAGCCCCTGCCCTCGATAAGAGGACCATGCCTCGACTGAGTGATTCGGAAAGATCTGCATCCGAAATTGTTTACTTCTCTTCATTCCAATTCTGTTTGATTCCAGGGCTCCTGTATCAGGAATACCGAGATAAATCGACTCTTCAGGAAATTGAAACCAGGCGGCAGCAGGATGCAGAAATACAAGCTAATGCCCCCAGTTCCCCAGGCAGCGAGGAGACTCCAGAGGAAGGAGAGGAAGAGGAGGAGCCCGCCAGCTTGCCGGAGAGGAAGGCTCTGCCCCAGATCTGCCTGCTCAGCAACCCCCACTCCAAGTTCAACCTCTGGCAGGACCTCCCTGAGATCCAGAGCAGCGGGCTGTTGGATATCCTTCAGCCCGAGGAGATCAAACTGCAGGAGGTAACGGGCGCCTGGCGTGCAGCGTCCTTGGAATGGAGGGGTGTTGTAACTGGTGTGGGTTGAGGCCCCCCCCTCAGCAGGCTCACCGAGAGAATGATTGACAGGGTTCATCCGTCCAGAACCTGCAGGAAAATTCACATTATTTCACAGGCAACAAAAAGTACCTCCTAGGCTAGCTCGGTCCCCCTGCTGTGTTCTCAGCATGCTCGTTTCATGCAGTAGCAACACTGTACTCTTGACGCCCTCCGTCATTGTTCTGGGGTGTTTCCTGGCACGTGTGGACGCTAGGTGATGCTCAGGAACTGTGACCGAGAAATCACGCCAGTCACCGGTACTTTACTTCTCACTCACAGTCTTACCCACTTTATTTTGCAGTCTCCTGAACCGCGGATGCGTGGGGGCTCTGAAAGAAAGCGCTGGGCATGCCCACCCCTCCTAACTGGTACAGAGGGCTGGGACCCCCTCCCTCGCCCCCTCATTTGATGGTCCTGGCAGATTAGGCTGAGGCGTCACCTGGAGAGCCTCATGGTTTATCGCTAGCAGGGAGAAATAATTAATTCCAAATGCGCAGTGACAGTAATGAGTAACTAAGAAATCTAAGTGTTCGTTTTAGTTGAACAGCAATTCTTTGGGTATAGAAGGAAAATCTGTGTTAGAGACAGAGGTATGGTCCAGACTCAGGAGAGAGACTGGGCAAAGGAAGTGGTGAGCGTGCAAGTATGTGTTCATTGTGGAATTTTAAAAGTGGGGAGAGAGGGGGCAATGAAGAGAGTGGGATTTTCCAGTTTGTTCCATCCAAGTCCCATCTGTCTCCTCTCTCCCTCACCCCCTCACCTGCTCCGTGAAGCCTGTACTTGAACTTCCTTGTTGCGATCCTGACGCATCCTGACGCACTGCGTTCTGCCTTTCTTTGATTCCCAGTTACGTACTCCTGCACTACATTCTGGACAAACATTTGCGCTTCTCAGTCACTAAAAAGGCACACAGTTAACGGCCGCGTCTGAGAATACTTCCTGACCAGGGTCGTCTGGCTCCGACGCGGGTTGTCCCATGATGCATTGGCTTCTCGGGGAGGCTTGATAAAACTGATTTTTGGAGGGTTCACCTGTGTCCTGCCCCGTAGAATCAGGAGAAATCGGCTCCAACTTTGACTGCATCCATGAGCAGTGATTGGTAAATGACTGTATCAGGAGTTTTATATGAAACTTCTGATGTAAATGATGTTTAGTCATCAGTTCCTAGTGAGGAGACATCAAGAAGCCACTCACCCCACCTGGAATGAAGATGTGGGGGTGGGGGGCGTCTCCACTGAGGCAGGTGGAGCTGGACTGGGAAGGCTCGCCAGGCTTTGCCCACTGAAAGCAACCATGTGGGAGGTGCCTGACGCCTGGGGGAAACCCCTGAGGTTGGTCATCCGGAGAGACCTGGGGCTCCCGCAGCCACCACAGCGCCACCATCCCTAACTCTGACTTTCTCAGAAAAAGAATTACACAACAGGACTGTGCATTTGGCTTCTTTCACACACTAGTACCACCTTGGGGCCATTTGTTTTTGTCCTCAGGACAAGGAAAAGAGACCAGCTTTTTCGGGGGACTACTTATTTTTTACCTTGATAATTAGGGAAATGAAAGTTTTAAATACTTTGGGAAGCTTAGAGATAAACCCTAGTAGAACATAAAACATGGATATAAACCTTCTACAACATAAGCAAAGCTAAACGGAGGGACAGTAGGGCCCTTGTAATAAAGGAAAGCGAATAGCAAAAAAAAATAAAAATAAAAATAAAAAATACAGAAAACAAATAGCATAAAATAAGGTGGCAGAGTTAATAGCAAACATGTCAGTTACGACAATGACTGTAAATTGCTTTAAATCCTCCTTTGAAGGACAGCAATTTTCCAATTGGCTAGAAAACTAAATCCACTGTATTATCAGACAGTAGAATTCAGGGCAAGGAAAGTTTCCACAGGGGACGAGTCATTTTTGTATTGTTAAAGGGATCCTCTACATTGATAAAGGTATCACTTTAATTTTAAATGTTTTAAAATTAAATAACCAACTCCTTAATGTATTTTCACTGTCTAAGACGATGCAAACCGTGCCGATGTGTGCCGGCCTTTCCTTGGCTCCTGGGTTCTCCCTGGAAGAACGGCTGTGTGTACTTTAGCTTTCCTGATATTGTTATCATGCACCACCCGATTCGGAGTTCAGACACTTAGGAAGACTCTTAAGTGCAAAATCCTTCTCGGTCTTTCTGATGTGTCCCCATGTTTTACACTTGTTTTATTCATCAGCCGTTGGTTTTGGTTTTGTTTTTTTAGCAATTGGCCGTTACTGGACTCTTAGAGCTTTCAGCTTGGTTTTCATAAGAACAACTCCCTTTGCTCTGAAAATTCTTTAGTTTCTATCACAAAAGGACGTAAGTGCATAGCAAGTACAAATGGCTTGAGTGAGTTTAAGGATGAACGACAACGACATAAGGGACGCATGTGGGGAGGGAGGTGTGCAGGGGGCCTGGTGAGTGTCCTGCCACTCCAGTGCTCAGCTCTGATCCCCACATGGCTTTGCAGGAAACAGGGCGGTTGAACTTGGCCCGTGGAGCTCGGTTAGGAGAGTGCCTCTGTGTGGGGCTGTGAGACCACTGCTGGGGGATAGAGGAATAGCTGGTCAAAGGTGAAGTGTGCTTTCAATGGTGGTGGATAAACTGCCGTCCAGAAAGGTGGTGCACATTTCACGGGACTCTGGCAGTGTGACAGTCACTCTCTCACACCCTCCCAGCCTTGTTAGCAAAGGTCTTAATTTTTGCTCGACTCTGTTGGTTGAAAAATCATTCCTTGTCTTAACCTGTCTTCTCTGATGACTTGGAAATTGAGCATCTTTTCATATGTTTACTGGCTGTTTCCATTTTTTTGTGAATTGCCGTTTGCCCTTTTTTCTATTGGGCTGTTTATATTTGTCTTCTTGATTGATAGCAGCTTTTTATACATTCTGAATATTAAATGTATAAATATTTTTTTATATGTTTCAAGTGTTTTCTCCTGCAGTGTAGTTAGGGGAGGTGATGTGGCATAGTGGTTACGTATAGAGGCACTGGAGCCCAACCGCCTGGGTTTGTGTATCGGTTCTGCCACTTCTTAGCTGTGTGACCTTGGACAGGTTACTTAACCTCTCCGGTCCTCCATTTCCTTAGCTATAAAATGGGCACAGTCATAGTACCTGTATCACTGGGTCGTAACACAGAAAGAGCTGGTGACAGGCTGAGCGAGAGCTTACTTTCCTTCCTACTTTGTGCATGGTATCCTTTGTCACATAAAAATCTCATTTCCATTTTTATAGACAATATGTCAGTCTTTTTATTTACTTAAACCTGTTCTCTTGGATGTTGTGTCTTGATTAGGATGGCCATTCCCAAGAGGTATATTGATAAAGAAAAGGTAACTATTATAAACTATTAGGAGCTAGCCCCCAAGCAGAGCACGATCTGTCAGAAACATGAGCAGGAACTGCCATGCACACTAAACAAGAGGTGTGGGATGTAAAGGGATATGAGGAATCTGAGGAAAATAATGAGGTTGACTTAAAGTGTTTTTACGGACCTTTGTACTCTCTAAATCTGCGCTGCCCACTATAGTAGCCACTGGCCATATGTGGAGAAGCGGTGGAGAGGAGAAGAGGTGTCAGTTTCTTATCAAGTGAAACATACACTTACCACACAACCCAGCAATCCCAGTGCTCGGTATTTACCTAGAGCAGAGTCTCCACAGCAGCCCTGTTGACATGGGGGCTGGATCAGTCTTTGGGGGCTTTCCTGTGCGTCGTAAGAGGTTTAGCAGCATCCCTGACCCCTATTACCAGGTGTCAGTAGCACCCCTACCTTCAGCTGTGACAACCAAAAATGACTCTAGACTTAGCTGAATATCCCCTGGGAAGCAAAAATAGTTCCCGGCTGAGAACCACTGCCCTCGAGAAATAACTTGTGTTCACACAAAAACCTGTACATGAATGTTTATAGTAGCTCTATTCATAATTGCCCCAAATTGGAAACAACCCAGATGTCCTCTAACAGATAGATGGATAAACAAAGTCTGGAGCGTCCATACATGGCACTAGTCAGTAATAAGAAGAAATGAACTAGTGATACATACAACTTAGTTGAATCTCAAAGGCATCTTGCGGCATGAAAGACATCAGAAAGGTTACCTACTATATGATTCCGTTTATATGACATTCTGAACCAGACTAACCTATAGTGACAGGGAGCGGATAAGTGGTTGTCAGGGGCGAAGAGTGGGGGAGGGTGTGACTAGAACAGCTAGCACAGGTGTTTTTGGAGTGATGGCATTGTTGTGTATCCTGGTTGTAGTTTTGGAAGATTCTATACATGTGTTAAAATTCATAGAACTCTACACTCCAAAGTCAATTTTACTGTCTGTTAATTTAAAAACTAATGCATTATAGAAAAGGTTGACTGTCCTCATGTTGTTTCACCCAACAAAATAAGTACTCTCCTCCTCCTCCCCCCCAAAAAAATAAAACATAGATCTGTCTCACTGTGAATTAAGACAAAAAACTTACATAAAACATAAGAAAATCAAATTGGGAGATACATTAAAAGAATAACTGAGCATGTGTAAATGAATGTAAAAATCATATAATGTTTGGGACCAAAATTTATCCTATCAATAGGCCAGAGGAGAAAAATACTCATCTTCAAAGAGGTTGAAAAGGGAAGTAGTACATCTATTTCCGTCTAAACAAAACTCAGAAGGGTACTTTCTGACATTTACAAAGAATATCTCAGGAATATTCATAAGGAAAGTTTCAATTTATAAGGAATACAATTTATAGGAAAGCCTATATACAAAATCATATTTAATGAAGAATTGTTGGGACCATGAAGATAAGACAGTAAAGCTTGCTGACGCTGACGTTGCTCTGGAAGCTCTAGCCAGTGCAATAGGACAAGGAAAGGAATGAGCGAGAAAGCCATAGAAAAGGAAAGTCAAAACCACACTTATTGCCAATGATGGTTGTCTACTTAAAAATCCTGAGGCAGTCCAAAATACTGGATCCAATAAGGCAGTTCAGGGAAGTGGCCAATTATAAAATAAACATGCAAAAATTTGTTGTTTTTTTGGTATGTATCAGCAAAATCCAGGTTGCAATCAATTAGAAAGCTCTGTTGATAAGAAAACTATGAGTACCAAAAGGAAAATAGGCAAAACATTTATCATAGAAAAAATGCAAATGGCCAGTGATTAAATGAAGAAAGGGAAAAAAAATCAAGCTCACTGGTGATCAAAGAGGTATAAATTAAAACAACATTGAGAACAGGCATTTCAAAATGGCAGAGACTTTTAAATTTAAATATATTTAAAACCCAGTGTTGGGGCATTTTAAAAAGAGTGCTTAAACACAGATGATAGGAAGAGTATAACAGTATTTGTATCAAAATCCTTACAAGAATTTGTGCACTATTTGATGTTTAGATTTCTAGAACTTTATCTTGAAAAATAATCAGAAATGTGCACAAATATTTATTAGGATATTCAGCAAAAATTAGGGGAAGATTCTGAGGAAGAAACCTAAATGCCCAATGATAGGGCAATTGTTTAGTAAGACAGTGTACCACTATACAAAGACACAAACTTTAAAAAACATGTTTTCAAAGAATGAAATAGGTGACTATTCATGACATATTAAGTTTTTAAAAGGCAGGATAAAACATTACATTTATAGTACAGTGTGCATAGAAGATAAAGATATTTAATAAATTATATTTTTGTCATTTCCAGTGGAACAGATAAAGATAGTTAAATAAATTAGGATGACCTGACAATAAATATAGTCACGTGCAGTAGTACCGTGTTTCCCCGAAAATAAGACCCATCCGGACCATCAGCTCTAATGAGTCTTTTGGAGCAAAAATTAATATAAGACCGGGTCTTATTTTACTATAATATAAGACCCAGTCTTATATAATATATTATACTTATATAATATATAATCTATTTTACTATATATAATATATATTTTTTATATTTACTATATATATTACTATATAAATATATATATTTACTAATATGTTATATATATATATTTACTATATATAATATATTACTTATATATTTTACTATAAGACCCGGGTCTTATATTAATTTTTGCTCCAAAAGACGCATTAGAGCTGATGGTCCAGCTAGGTCTTATTTTTGGGGAAACACGGTAAGTAACACGGGCACCCGACACAGGCTTCTGACTTTTCATACGTATTTTAAGGCGCTTAATGTGAGTTTCTATTTTGTTCATATCTGGCCGTGGGGCACGACGCTGACCCCATTCAGATTCAGGCTCTGACTCAGTGACTTCAGAATCAGATCATTGTTTCATGTGTCCGAGCAAGTCAGGCAACTTGTACCACCAGCTCAGGCTGTTGGTGAAACGTTGCTTTTTCATTAGCTACAAAAGCAGCAGGTCGCAGTAACTAATGTTCACACAAGGAAAATACCCCCAAATGATAGCCTTTTGTAGGCCTGGCTCTTAATCAGCCATTGAAGTATCAGGATTAAGAACAAAATCATATGTTTTCCTCCTCCTTGTTAAAGTGAAAATTAGGTGGCTGAAACTGGAAACTATCGTCTCAGATGTCGTGTTGGACTTTCATAGTTTAGTTTTTGTTTTTTAACTCCCTCTGAAGCTCTGGATTTCTGCCCTCCTTTTTGGAGTGGTGTTTGGGAAAATAATTAGACATCTATTCTTTCAAATTGCAAAGCTGGGGAGGAGGCAGCTGTAGAAAGGGCAGGTGTTCAAATGAGGGAGGGCTGGGGCCTCTCTAGAAAGTAGTGGAACACAGAATTGTCCTAAAAAGAGAATACGAAGCAAGGAGGACAGACCGCAGTGTGTGTGTGGGGGGGGGGGGGCGGGGGGGCAGGTGGAGAACAGCCACTGCCACAGACAAAACCTCAGCTAGCACTCGATACTCAGCACTCCTGACACTGGTGTCAGGAGACACACAGGAACCTGGCAGTGCCATCCCCTGCACAGTACCTGAAGCAGTCGCTCGGCTGCTGGCGTGGATTGTGTCCCCAGCATGCATCAGGAGCCTGCCTAGGCAAAGGAGATGGAAAAAGACAGACTGGCTACAGCCCCTAATCTTGTGAGCTGGGTGTGCAGAGCTTGAAAAATGAGCAAGGAATGATATTCTGAGTATCTCCAAGGAAACAAGGACACACATACACTCATGTGGGTTGTCCTGCCCAGCTGGCACTTGTGACGGCACCGCCCCAGCATGGCCAGACAGCACTTCCAGCTTCGTCCTCCTGGGAACGAGAAGGGAGGGAACCTGGCAGGTGCCCTGTGCGGTCTTCCCAGGGGCTGTAGCCAGTGATGCTATACATCACAGCCTGAGTCTGCTCCATCTCTGACACCAGAGCTGTACTTTTGTGGTTTTCCCACATACTTTCTCAATGTAGAACTTAAGTGTACTTTGGTTTTTTTACCAAAAGAAAACTGTCCATTTTAGAAGGAAATTACTTCGGATTTTTTATATGATATGTCTCTATTGAAAAATTAAATCATGATTGCTATTTTATTTACCAATCTTTATTGAATCGTACATATTGTCCTGTTAGGATAAACCTTAACAAGTCAGCAAATTAGTCCCACACTGGGAGGGAACAGAGATGTTTGCCCCCTGATTTAAGGTGGGCAATTGCCATCACCCCAAACACCAGAAAGCTCCTTTCTATTTGATTTAGAAAGCAAGCAGCTGTTAACTGTTTTAGCAAAGTGACAAAGTTAGCATTTATCATTTTTAAAATGAATCTTTTGTATAAGTAATGTATGCACCTGATAGAAAGTTCAAAAAGAGCAATTTTATTTTGATAAATGTGCTAGACTGTAAATTATATTTCATTGTGGTTTTAATTTGCGTTTCTCTGACGGTGAGTGAGGCTGAGTGTCTTGGCAAGCGTGTGGCTTTTAAAATGTTTACCTATTTTAGTTAGTATGGACTTGTTTTGTATTACCTTATTGATCAGATCGTTGTAAGAAAATGTGATACGTGGTGCTTGGACATGTGACAGCTTGTGGAGGCCTGGGTTTGGGCTGCTGGTGCTTGGGGGCTGCATCAGGCCCCCCAGTGCGTGCAAACATGGCTCACATTTAATATTTGACCCCTAGTCCCACAGCAATGCCCAGAGGTGGTTGTCACCCCATGTGTCTGCCGAGGCCCTCCTTGCATGTCTTGCAGCAGGTCAGGGCACAGGTGTGGGGTCTGACTTCATCACTTCTTGTTTGTGGAAGAAGAAGGATGCTCTAGAGGCTTCTTGACTAAAAGCCATTTTGGAGTCACTTCTTTCCACCCTAACGCCTGTGGGGCATGAATTCCTGTACTAGCCATAGAAGTGACCACAGCTTTGTGCCTTTGCAGTCAGATGATGGGGGAAGCACGGTCCAGCCGAGTGCGGGCACGCTTCCACCAGGGTGGCTTTGCTGGCACGGGAGGACTCTGAAGGCCCCAGCAGAGAGCAGCTTGGCCTTTGATGGGAGGGCCTGGCCGCCCCTTTCTCTGGCTCCTCTGACACCCTTTGGAGGGGGGCCAGGCGGTCATCCCAGCACAGACAGCTTACCTGAGCGCTGGGCGGCCTCAGGCTCTCGGGGCTGCATCCTCGGTGACAGCACGTCTGTGTCCCCAGCATCGAGCCCAGCTGCTTCCTGCAGGTGGCTCTTGGTACAAGTCTGTAGAGCCGGTGAGCCGTGAATGGCTGGGCAGCAGCATGGACCCTGGCTCCCGGTGTGTGGTCTCCTGACCCACGATCTGCAACAGGCCAGAGTCAGGGCTTGTCATCTCGGGGTCCCCAGTGCCCGACAGTCCCCAGCTCCTACTAGGTGCTAAGCACACATTCGGAGCATTGAGTTTCCTGTGCCTGCTGCACCAGGGGCCAGGCCCTTTAGGAAGCCCTCCAGGGATGTCAGATATCCAGACCAGCAGCAGTCAGGAAGGAAGGATGAAGGCCAAGTGCAAACTGACCGGGAGGCGGAGGGGTCTGAGGACTGAGCCATTGGGAGGAAGTTAGGAGTCGGTGGGAGTTACTACCACCTGTACAATCCATCAACCAGACACCATTTCAGTGCTTGTTTAGAGGTGTTCCTTAAACAAATTTACCATTAAACACCTACTTGAAAGCACCATATAAAGCTAAAAAGATGACTAAGAATCTGGAAAGAGCCCATGGTCCCGTGTGAGAGCAAGGGGACTCCTACAGAAACAGCAGCAGGCCAACCTGCGAGGACATGGGGCACTGGCCTGGTACCACTGGCCTCTGGGCTCGCAGGAAAACCTCAGTGCTTGTGTGGAAGGTCGTCTCAGAGAGAGAGGTCAAGGTGCGGAGCCCTGGAGTAAAAGGGTGGGGACGCAAACCTTGTGTCTGCTGTTCATGAACTATGTGGCTTCAGCACCGAGGGCTGCCCAATGGGGACAGGCTGGGCCACCTCCAGAGTTGTCTTGAGGACCAAGTGAGGTGACACGTTGGAACTACCTCGCGTTATGCCGGTCGCATGTTAGGTGACGAGAACAAGGATGTTTATGGCCACCACTTACCAATTAAAAGCCACATCCGACGATGTGTCTCAGGCAGGAGGGTAATGACTAAGAGACAATGGCAGCTAAGAGTTTTCTGGCGCTGGGGAGAGAAGGGTGCGTCGATCTGGCAAAGGGACAGCATGGTCAGCACGTAGCCGCAGAACCAGTGTAAACTGGCCTTGTCCTATTTCTGACGAGTTTCAGGCAGAACAGAGTAAGGCCACAGATCAGGCAGCTGGACAGTCAGACATGCACCCTAGAGAAAGATGTCACCCTACAATAACCTTTTAACAACACTAGGCTGAAATACTCCACGGAATACATACTAACCCCCCGAAACCAAACATGCACGCGTGAAAAGCCCTGATCCCCCAACGGCTGTGCACCAGACCGTACGCTAAAATAACGTACCTCTAGAATATGCATAACTTACCCTGCTTTTTCCTTTAAGTGGAACCCCAAAATCCTTGGTTGGGAGACAGATTTGAATTTTGCCTCCTGCCTCCTTGCTCGGTTGACTTCGCAACAAAAGCTTTTTCTTTTCTCAGAAGCCGGTGCCACCATGGGGGCTTCTATGCATGTCGGGCAGCAGCCCTGGCTCCGTAAACAAGGAGTTCTGGCAAAATAGCCTTTTTCTCCCCAGTGCAATTTTTTCGGAAGCAGCACATGCTGTTTTACAGACTATCGGTGAATGGCCGTCAGTCTGGTCCGAGCCTCCCCAGTGATGCAGGGGCCACGGCGAGGACGTCTCGTTCCTCTTGACTCTGGTCGTGGACCTCCGTTACGGCAACTTGGAATAATGTCCGACTTTGCCTGGTTCCCTGAGAGGTGTGTGTCCCGTGTCAGGAGGGACGCCCTGGGTCACCCTCCAGTCCCTGATCTGGTCGGATGGGTCGTGGAGGCAGCGTGGACTCACATCTGGCCCAGAGGCTGTAGAGGGACAGTCCTTGGAGCTGGGTGGGAATTCAGGTGGTGGTCTGGCTGCCATGACAGAATACCTCAGACAGACATTCTTTGTCACAGCTCTGGAAGCCGGAAGTCCAAGACTAAGGTGCCAGCAGGGTGGGTGTCTGGTGAGACCACCTTCTCATAGTGTCCTCACAGGACCTCTCATCAGTGTGCACATCTCTTGTATTTTTTCCTCTTCTTACGAAGACACCAGTCACAGTGGATCAGGGCCCCACCCTTAGGACCTCATGTAACCTTAATTACCTCTTCAAAGGCCCCATCTGCAAATGCAGTCACGTTGGGGGTCAGGGCTTCAACATATGACTTTGGGGGGGCACAGTTCAGTCTATGACAGGTGGGAAGCACAGGTTACCTGAGATCTGTTCCATTCATCTGCTCAGATGGGAGCTCACACCCATTGAGGACACTTGGTCCTGGGAAGAGCCTGGGGCTCTGGTGGAGGTCACAGGGCCTCCCTGGGACCCTGGGGGTGTGGGGTGCTGTGCTGATGACACACGAGACAACAGTGGGGAGAGGTGACGTGCAGCTTCGGTTCTCAGTCAGCCCCGCACAACAGCATCCTAATAAAGGAAAGGTGACAGCATCAAAGACCGCGTGGTGAGCCAGAAACCGTATGAGAATATAAAGCACATGCAGGGGTTCCCAGAGAACCCAGAACTACGAGAAGGAGGCAGTGAAAGTAAGGAGCGAGGGAGACAGCTGTCCAACCTTGAGCCTTGCTGGCGCTGGGAGAAGGATGCACTGATACCAGTGGGTCTGTGGGGCGCATGTGGAGAGTGGGTCAGGGGAGTTTGCCAGGCCAGACAGTGAGGACCCATGTCGCACAGTGACATACAACACAAGTGAATTGTGTTAATCACAGGGAACTCCGGGCCGGTGCAGAGTGCTTCAGGAGCAGTGCCGTGTTGCATAGGACTGATTGTCAGCCTTCCTCCCACAGACGCAGGCTGTGTTCCCCCCCGGACTGCTCCTGGTGGCCCTGCTTCCTCTTTTGCTCCCCTTGCTAATGGGTCAGGGTCTCCTTTGTTTCTTCAAATGCGTTGCTCGGACAGGGTGGTCCAGGAAGGCTTAGCTCTGGGTCACTCCAGCCCCAAGGCCACCTGAGGTCCCTGAACCCCAAGAAACCCCCGTGGCCCATCCTGCATTAGGGGGGTTCCTCGCTCTGTGTGTCTGTGGGGTGTCTTCCATGCAGCAGGCGCGGTGCTGACCTGGGGTCTGAAGTCTCAGAAGTCTGGACTCCCCAAGGAGGGGGAGACACTCACCAGCTGAAGCTAAACCCACAGCTCATCTGAGACACTGCACGGTGATGGTCCCAGCTGGAGTGCCAGTGATTCCTCGGATGTGTTGTTTCCTTCTTTTGGAGGAAAATCTAAATTTCCTGAGAAAAATATGTTCCAGTGCTTCCTGAGCTTGGCGAGGGAGGCCAGTGGGGAGACGGGCACGGCTCCTGGTCCACACGCCAGGTTGGGAAGCATGAGAACACGTTCAGAGTCCAGGAGCAGCAGCCCTCCGCGGACTCGTGAAAACAAAGCTGTGTGGCTCTGGCCAACTCGGCCGAGCGGCCGTCAGCGGGGATGGACTCAATGTGAATGGGAGCCCATTGCCAGCCCCACCGCCCCTGCTCTCCGCCTCCTCCCCAAGCCCTGAGACCGTGCCAGGAATGGGCTTTCTGGTCTTAGTTTGGAATCAGTCCCACTGTCACCTTCTGAGACAGGCCTGCCCTCTGGTCAGGGCACCATCCATGAAGCACAGTCTGTGAGGACAATGCCCAGAGTCCGGATCGATAATGACCCCAGACATCTGCCGTCTGCCGGTGCTTTGAGATGGGCCAGCTCTAGGCCGAGCGCCTTCCCCTGGGGACTGTTCCAATTCTGCACATACAGAAACTGAGGCTTGGCAGGACGAATCAGTTCTCACGACAGACGTCTGGCTAACTCCACGGCCAAAGCCTTGTCTACGCTGCTGCTCCACTGCCCGTGGTGGACGCCAGGCCCGTCACAGCCCTCGCCGACGGCAAAGCCTGGATTGGCCCCTCTGAAACATCCAGAGTTGACCTGTGAGCCATTAACGCTGAGGATGTTACCCTCCGCCAGGAGTCCAGACTGCAGTGGGCTTAGTCGTCGCAGAGATGGAAAATCAGGAGGAGGAACGTGATTATTGGCAGGTGTCAAACGGAACAGTCAGGCGTTCGGAGCGCCCCTGGGAGACCAAGCCGTGCTTCATAAACTTCCGCTCAGTGTCCCTGAGTGCTCCCGAGACAGCAGCCCTTTGTGAGCCCAGATGGTGGGGACGTGGGCGCTGTGGGTGGGGATGCAGGTGCGGGTTTATCAGGGGGGACTCCCTGTAGTAGCGCGCACACACACACACTCACACACACACATACACACACACACTCGCACACACATACATGCTCACACACACATACACACACTCACACACACATAAACACACACTCACTGATACACTCACACGCACACACATACATGCTTACACACACACTCACATACACACACTCACATGCACACATGCACTCACACACACACTCACACACACTCACACACTCCCATACACACACACTCACACACACACTCACATACACACTCACTCATACGCACACTCACACGCACACACATACACGCTCACATACACACACACAGACACACACACACCTCTGCTCTAAGGTGTCTCTGTCCCCTGTCCAGGGGCGTTGTCCTTCCATCTGCCTTGTCTCCACTCCTCTGGGATGCGGCTCCGGCTGCCGCTTGCGGTTCGCCATATTCAGCATTGAATGCGTGGTGCCTAGGCCAGTGCTTGGTAAACATTTGTGGACTAAATGAATGAATGAGTGAATGAATGGAGAACAAGCAGGGCCTGGATCCCTGTCAGCTCCACACTGCCGTGCAAAGGCTTGACTGACTGAGAGTAAACATAATACTGATAAGGAAAAGACAACCATATTGATGTGGCAAATAGTTTGACGTGTACAATGAAGACAGACACCCTGGAAAACTAAAATTCACAGATGACTAATTGCCTACAAACAGAGAAAGAGGGGGTGAGTGTTGTGAATGGGCTCAGCCAGTCCCAATTAGCAGGGATTCAGGCCAAGCCCTCTGCGTGTCAGCGGCTGAAAGGCCGCCTGCCTCTGCCCAGCTGCCCCCTGGTCCTTTGTCCTCTGGAGATCGGGACCAGGATGCCATCGGCTCACAGACCCGGGTGCACTGAGCCAGGATGGCGTTTCCATGTACAGTCCCAGGCGTCCCTCCCAGGCTCCTTCAAGGACACTTTCTCTCTGGGGCTGCATTCGGGGCCCAGTGTTTTTTTCCTGTCTTGGTGACACTCATCCACATCAGTTTTGGGGTATTTTGGGTTTTTTAGTTCTATTTGCTTAGAACTTATGAGCTATAATGACTTGACATTTTCTTGAGAAACTTAAATGCAGCAGCAGGAAAGTGACTTGATTTCAGCATCGGTAACAGAGAATCTTCTGGGGAAATTCCTGCCCATCGTAATCTCAGTCTTGCCGAGCAGGGCTTGAGGGAGTGAGAAGGTGGGGGACACCTGGTGGACACAGAACAAGGGTGGGTCCTCGTTCAGTGCTGGGGTGCAGCTCTGCCGTTAGAGAGACCAGTGTGCTGTCCTTTCCATGGCTTCGTGTCTGTAAGGGGACCAAGTGGCTGTGATGTGGGGCCGTCACTGAGAGGCCATGGGCTCATGGCAGCTCCTCACCACTGTGTCTCAAGTCCGAGGCAGACACTAAGGGCCCAGGGGGTTGTGTTGTCTTTCATGATTGCTGGTGGCCCAGGGTCTGTAATTGGTGGCCACTCCTTGAGCAATTTCTCGCTGTTGCTGAGCAGGTTCATGCTACGGAGTGCCCCCACTTTCTGATATGTCGCTCATTTTAAAGTGCTTTGCCCTGTTGGCTGTTGGTCCAGCTTTGCATGGCAGCCTCAGAGTGGCTGCTTGGCTGACCACGCTGTGCCGGCGGTCTGACACTGCACGGTGGGGTCGTGGCAGAGCTCGAACTCAGAAAAACCTTGGGTGAATCTCTGCTGTTCCACCAGCCAGCGGTATGACTTGGGGAGCGTTACTTCACCTCTGCGTCCTGTTTCCTTTTGGTAAAACGGGAGCTTCTGTTTTTGTCTTTCCTGGGGGCCCTGTGAGGATTCCGTGAGACAGAAGAGCCTGGTGTGTTTGGAACACGTGCCAGCCCATCCCCCCTCTTCCCTTCCCCGCCCCCCTTTTTTACCCACCCCTCCCCACCCCTGGAGCACCAGCTTTCTTGACACTGGGGAGGTTGGAGTGAGATGGGGGTGGGCAGGACACTGGGGGAGGGGCCAGAGTCCCCTGCGCTCGTCACTGTCCTCTGCTTTTCTATCTCTCCCCCGTCTGTCTGTGTGGGTTTCTTGGCGCTTCTGTAACAAATGACCACAAACTGGGTGGCTTAAAACAACAGGGATGTGTTCTCCCACAGTGGTAGAGGTCAGAAGCCTCAAATCAAGGCGTCGGCGGGCAGGGCCCCACTCTCTCCGAAGGCTCCAAGTAATCCTTCTGCCTTTTCCAGCTTCTGGTGGCACCAGGTGTCCCTTCATGTCTGCCTCTGTCGTCACGTGGCCTCTTCCCGGTGTGTCTGGGTCAAGTCTCCCTCCACCTCTCTCTTGTAAAGAGCTTTGTCATTGGATTGAACCCTCAGTCCAGCTTGCTCTCCTCACCTTGACACCCTTCACCACATCTGCAAAGACCCTTTTTCCAAATGCGGTCACATTCACAGGCGCCAGGCGTGGGCACAGGTTTCAGGGGCGGGGCACAATTCACCCCACCTTGCTGTCCCTGTTGGGCAGCCACCGGGGGAGCTGAATCTGCCCAAGGTTGAGGAACAGCAGAGGGTGATGGCGAAGGTGAGGATGGACTCAGGCTGGCCTCTGGCAGGGTCGCTGGGTTTGCTTGTGAGTGAGGGGGTAGCGAGCCAGGCTTGACTGCCAGCACTTGGCAGAGCGACACTTGAGAGAACAGAGCTTTGATGAGTTTTGTTGTTCACAGGCTCACTAACCAGGTAATCATCATGATACAAAGTCACGGTGCTCCAAAAAGTTCATCTGATTGTGGATTTCTTTCTCTATTTTGCAAAATTAAAAATGCTTTACCAATCACATTATAAAAGCAGACCATGAAAGAAATAATATGTTCTCGTTTCTTTTCAGTTTTCAGGGCAAAGAGGAAAGAGGAAAAGTCACCCCTGAATTCCACCCCCTTGCCCCATACCTGTGGTTGACATGGTGGCCTGTTTCCTTACAGAATCTTTCTGGGCATGGAGGCGTGGGAGTCCCCCTAGTACTGACGGTCCAGCCCGCGTGCCAGGACCTGTCACCCTTAGCAGCCGCCGGGGCTGCCACGTATGGCGACCTCTGGCGTTGCTACCCTGTTCCGTGTTTTGGACACGAGGTTGTCTCCAGCTCTCACTGTAGCAGCAGGCCGTGGGAGCGCTCTCTCTAGGGTTGGCTGCTGAGCCTTTCATGCAGAGGGTCACTTTGCCACCGTCTTCCACATGACCTCAGCGTCAGCTTCCTTTTTTATTACTGTTAAGAGTCCCGCCAAGCCTCCCTGCGTCCCTGTCTGAGAACGGGGCAGGCGCCCTCCTGGGGCGAGTCCTTGGTGCTGACCACGGTCTCCTCTTGTCTGCTCTGCCCGGTGTCCGGACACAGGCCATGTTCGAGCTGGTCACGTCCGAGGCCTCCTACTACAAGAGCCTGAGCCTGCTGGTGTCCCACTTCGTGGAGAACGAGCGGCTGAAGAAGATCCTGCACCCGTCCGAGGCGCACATCCTCTTCTCCAACGTCCTAGACGTCATGGCCGTCAGCGAGCGGTGAGCCCCTGCCCGGGTCCTGGGGGGCCTGGCTTCCCAACTCTTCTCGCCTGGGGCACGGCTGAAGGAGGTGGCGCGTGCTCGCCATGCGGGCTTCTCCACTTGGGTGGAATTTCCTATAATAAGGTGTAAACCCAGAGGCCCACCACCCCTCCCAGCAGGGTGGCCAGTCACGGCCCCCTGGACGTGATTGCAGGTCCCTTCCCGTCAGCATAAGTGCTCCGTGCCATCCGCTCGGTCAGGCAGGTGTGTAAGGCGGACTGTCCTGACCAGCAGGGGTGGCCGCATAAACTGTTTATCCTGACGTGGTGAAGCCCTGGCCTGGAGCGTGCAGGGCCCTGAGACCCTCTGAGGGCCGGCGCACAGCACAGCCCTACGCTAATGCTTCCTCTCTGCCAGTGGGATGGTGTTTGACACAGTGTGTGCAGGTGGTTATCAGAATTCGTTGATTCTTGCAAAGAAGGAGTGAACTCCAGTCACAGTGTCAGGATGAAAGATCATTTACCACGTTCACTGTCGGCCATGGGGTTTTGCAGTTAAAAGTGCCAAACTCAGCTTTTGGACCATCAGGTCCGACCCTGAGTATTCAGATGTGAAATTGAGAGGTGGCAGAGCTGCTGGCTCTCTGTGGACCCCCCCAAACAGTGCCGTCCCCCACACTGTCACCCCACCTTTCTATTTGCAGTGGGCTCGGGAGGGTGAGAGCGCCTGAGATCAGAGCAGCTGTGAGACCCCCGCCGGCCTCTGCCTCTTCATCCTCTCTAGAAGGAGGAGTGTCTTTTTATTTATTTATGTACTTATTTATATTTTGTTAGGAATAATTCCAAATCTGCAGAATAGAGACACCAGTATAGCGAGTGTAAGCATCGGCATCGAGGTTCAGCAAACCCCCATCTTCATTTCATTTCACCTGTAAACCCATCAGTGTGGATCTAAGAGAGAAGGTGTCTCTCTCTCTCTCAAAAATACTCCTAATGCTATTGCCACCTAAAAACCTGAACAATAATCGATGTGACCAAATCTGCCACCTGTGCTCGGATGTCATCCTGTCGTGTGTGTCAGTGGGTCCAAGTGGAAGCGGCTGGTGGAGGCAGGTCCTGAGTCTCCACCGCGGCATCCCTGACCCGGCCCTGGCCTCCTGCAGGTTCCTCCTGGAGCTGGAGCACCGGCTGGAAGAGAACATCGTCATCTCGGATGTGTGTGACATCGTGTACCACTACGCGGCCAACCACTTCTCCGTGTACATCACCTACGTCAGCAACCAGACCTACCAGGAGAGGACCTACAAGCAGTTGCTGTGAGTGTGTCAGGCTCGGGCCACTCCTGTCACATGGGCGCTGAGCTGCTCTCCTTGGACCTTTCACTTTCCCAAGACAGTATCCAAGCCCGGCATGTCCCAGGGGCTCGGTGTCACTAGAGAAACGTTGAGCCCAAGATGGTCAGCCATGGCGCCCACTGCACCTCTGCCCAGAGCGGCCGTGCAGAGCTCTGTGAGGTTTAGAAAAGGGAGTTTGAGGCCGAGAGGACAACTCCAGGGCCAAGACGTCAGGAAAGTGATTTGAACTAGAGGCAAAGGCAGGGATGGGTGAAAGGATATCTTTTCGGTGATTACCCAGCAATACCCTTGAATTTCTTGCTAATCTGCCCATTTCATAAACTTTCTCGGAGTTTTGGTTGATGAGATAATTTTTCAGTCAACTTGCCTCTTTTGAATCCTTTGCCTTTCTGTGCTGGGCTTTATGACAGTGTAACCAGTGATGTGTTCCTACCTTGACTGGGGAGTTTCCAGAGCTTTCCGAACAGTGACATCTAATCGTTACATTTCACTGGGCCTTTCCATCGAACCGTGTCATCCTCTGTGGATGTTTTAAAGATTGAGTATTTGGGGGTTGGGTGTTTTACATTTGGGGTTGGAAATTGGGATTGGAGGGAATCCAGAAGCCAGTTCTGAGGACAAGCGTTGAGAAGACAGGTATCCATGAGACAGGAATCTAGATATCGCAGTGCCCAAGGGTACACTGGTGTGGCCCGTGAGTACAGATGGTCTGGGCCCGAGGACAGGCAGTGCCATTGTCCCTGCTGCGTCTCATCTCCGGTGGCAGTTCCAGGGAGCCCTCGTCAGCAGTGGACCCTCCCACTGTCTGCAGATGCCCCCCACCTGGCAGGAATAGCGCAGTTACCCCGGCAGTTGCCTCCAGCTGCTACTGCCTCTTCCTGTCATTCCGAGGGTTTACCTTGCCGCGGGTCCCTGCTGGGTAAATCATCGAACAGTGCGTCTGATTCATAGAGGCGGCCACACAAAGAATGCTTGCCCTCCCACACACAGCATGTTTCGCTACGTCTTCATAGGCCAGGCATGTGAGGCTACCATTGTCATTTGACCTGTACGGGAACAGTTTATTTTCCATAAAAAAAGAAATAAATGAATCAATGCGATTTTGGTGCCCGTGGGCTGTCTGGTTCCTACAAGGCAGTGGGTGGTGAGGAAGTGGCTCCGATGGACGCCTTCTGTGAGCCAGAGAGTGACTCTTGTGTCTGTGTCCCCAGCCAGGAGAAGGCAGCCTTTCGAGAGCTGATCGCGCAGCTGGAGCAGGACCCCAAGTGCAAGGGGCTGCCCCTCTCCTCCTTCCTCATCCTGCCTTTCCAGAGGATCACGCGCCTCAAGCTGTTGGTCCAGGTACTGCCTCTCCCCCCATAGGCAGACGGGTTTATGTGTATTTCTGTGGCTGAAGGCCATTTCCTTGGGACATTCGGTTCCCTGCTGGCTTCCTAGAATGTCCATTTGTTCTGCAAATCCTAATTAAGCTCCTGCTGTGTGCCAAGCAGCGGAGGACTCAGCCCCTGCTCCTGGGGAACCACATTCAGGGGAGGGTGGGGAGGTGACAAACATAGACAACCAGGAAGTGGTCATGGCCGTGAAGACAAAGAAACAGGGGTAACATGATAGGGATGGACTGCCTGGTCACTGCCAGCTGGGGGGTCAGGAAGGCGTCTCAGATGAGTGACATTTAAGCTGAGACTTGGCGGCCAGGGAGGAGCCGTTCAGGTGACAGAACTGCTTGTGCAAAAGCCCTGGAGCCGCAAAGTTCGCAGACAGAGAGGCCAGAGGTGAGCTCAGGGAACATGATGGGAGGGAGTGTGGAGATGTGGGCAGGGCCAGTCGGGGCCACAGAAGACATTGGGCTCTATCCTCAGTGTGGCGGGGAGTCACCCAATCTAGTGGCATTTGTGAGAGCACACGGTGGCTGCCATGTGGGGAGCGATGGATGGGCAGGAGGGCAAGAGTGGAAATGGGAGAAAGGATAAGGAAGTGATTCGAGAAAGAAGGATGGCTTGGCTGGTGTTGGGGGTGGGGGGTCCCGGAGGGAAGCCAGCGCCTTGGGAGGACTTGCTCCTGTGGGATAAGAGGGAGAAGAAGGATCTTGGATTTTGAGCGTGGGTGATGGTGCCGCTCCCCGAGGTGGGGAGGCAGTGTGGGGAGCAGTCTGCGTCGGTGTTGAACTGGCTGAGGTTGGGATGACTTTGAGCAGTTGAACATCCAAGTTTAGGGTCAAAGGGAAAAGTTGGGACAGGGTGGCATTTAATAGAAGAGACCACCAAGCAAGGAGAGACATGGGTCTGGAGACCCAGTCCTGGGACACACCGTGCCCCAGAAGGAACAGGGATGCAGGAGGAGGAAGAGCAAGAGAGCCAGAGCCTGGGAGGCCTGGAGAGGGTGAGTCTCCTGAAAGGGGGTCTCCAAGGAGTCAGGCTCCCGGCAAGACGGCTGGAGACCCTGTGCCCGCTGCGTGCTGGTGTGCACAGGGAAACCACTGGCCTCTGGCAGATGAAGTGGGTGGTGTGGATCTGGCCACAGCTGGGGGGTGCGGGTGGGGAGAAAACAAGCTGAGATGGTGACCTGTAAGCCACAGTGAGGGGCGGTCAGAGGTCAGACCAAAGGCCACGGCTACTAGCTCCACAGGAGAAGGGAATCAAAGAGGAGAGGTGGAGCCCGGGGAGGAAGGGCTCAGAGGCTGGAAACCAAAGAAACCTGAGTCACAGCAGCAGTGCCCGGGGAGCGGGCGATAACGCTTCCAGAGAACAGTGAGGACAGACCCACGTCAGGACACTGCGGAGGGAAGGAGTGCATCTGGATGTTTTTAACTTGGAAAAACTGAGCAGAAGACGGTAGCATTTCCTAATTAGGAAGAGAAAAAAAAATTAAGAAATTTTATGGGAAAGAACATATATATATAAAACCTTAACTTTTATACCATGAAAGCCAACAAAACCAAGCTCAAGACTTACGTTAGCGTTGTCTTGAGGACGACGGTGGAATGGAGGTGGAGCGGGGTGTCAGAGAAGCGTGTTTCAGGGGTGCGGGGGGTGGGGGGTGTGTTCCAGGCAGAACCGCCAGTCACTACAGAAGGCAGGGTATGGAGCACGAGCATATAGAAAGGAGTGCGAAGGGCATGTGCACCAGGCCGTCCTGTTTGAGGCCACGAGCAGGAACTGGTCAGATGGGAGTGTTATTCCGATGAGAAAAGGTGGAGCCTGAACCATGCTGATTTGGGAGTAGGGGGACCATTAATGATAGGGTTTGGTGGCCTCATGTTGGTGAAGGGGGGGAGGAGGCATCTGGGAGGACAGGTCTCTGGCTTGGCTGCCAGCAGAGGCTGGGCAGGTAACCACACAGAGGCAGCCGGGGACGTGCCGCTGAGAGACATCAGAGTTGGCGGTGATCCAGGTCTGGTCGCGCTCAGGGGAGACGCTGAGCATTGTGTGAAGAGGGAAAAGACATGCCCGTGATCCAGCTGTCTGAGGTGGCTGGGTGGTCAGCAGCAGTGTTCGGGCAGCCGTCGCGTGGGGCAGCTCAGACGCACCCAGACCTCCTTAGCGGACAAGAGCAGATCCAAAAATCTGGGCACGGTGAGGACTGGGAGACAGAAATTATGCAGTTTGGAGAGCCACGCAAGAAATTGTCATTTAGAAGTGAAGGCAACGTGAGCATTGTTTTTCATAATTCAAGAAAATACAACAATTAGAAAAAAGATACTTGATCAATAAGACCAAAGTTAGTAAGGCCTTGGGTTTAATGGTGACAGGGCTTAGATGACAATCCCAGAGGAGAGGACAGGGAGCCTGGGCTACCTGCAGTGAGCCCCCTGTGAGGACAGGGCTGGCCCAGCATGACAGTCCCTACCGCTGGACCTGCCCCTCCGCCAGCGCGGGTCGCCTCCTTTGCTCTGACCTTTGCTGTCCCTGGCAAGGCCCTCGGTTAATCCTCACAGCAGACTGCCATGTGGTTACCAGTTTAGAGCCAGGCAAAGCTTGGGTCAGGATGCTTGACCCTCAGGCCAGCTGAGCCTGTCCTCCTGCCTCTGTTGTCACCTGGTTGGGCTCTTTGTAGTGGCTGTCGCAGCAAAACGAGGCTGTTTGGACCAGTGCAGCAGGGAGGTTGCTTTGCAGGGGGCGGGCCGGGGAGGCAGGGCCTGTGAAAGTTAATGCAGACTTTCCTTGTGCTCAGAACATCCTGAAGAGAGTGGAGGAAAGGTCTGAGCATGAATGCACTGCCTTGGACGCCCACAAAGAGCTGGAACTGGTGAGTGGGCTTCCTCTGCCTGCATTTCCCAATAAATTGTTCCCTCATCTGGACGCACCTTCCCAGCCCTGCTCCCTCGCTTGTCAGTGTGTCTTTGGAAAACGCAAATGCAGCTTAACATTTGCTGTTGCGACCCAGAGACGCCAGTGGGACTGACCACCAGGTCAGGTGTGGCCCCAGCACAGCGGGATGTCTTCCTTCTCCACCCCAACTGTGGATGTGACCCTGAGGGGACGAGGCAGTGGCGGGGCAGTCTTTACCCACCTCGACTTCTGCTGCCCCCCATCGGCCCGGTCTCTCATCAGCTGCCTGCACGTCGGGAGCCCACGCTTGTCCTTGTCTTTTTCCAGTGCATCCCCGCCTGTCACTCTCGCAGAGGCTGGTCTGGCTCTCGAGCCCTGATGTAGCTCAGCCCCAAGCGCCTGCCTCCACACCTCTCCCCATCCCTCAGGCTATGTTTCCCATGTCTGCAACAGGACTCACTGGCCCTGCCAAGCCCAGGGCTTTTCCTGCCCAAGAGTAGAGAGACCACCTCTGCTCCTGATCCTCAGAGAGAAGCGGTTCTCCCGGCAGTTGCAGAGTAGTTGTGTGGGAGGGGTCAGTAAACGGTATCCATTCACGCGTGCTCAGCTAACGTGGATCCTTCTTGTCTTAAAGTGCTGACTCGTGTTTGGCTCCTGGTGTCAGCTGAAGCTGCGAGCCAGTTCTTGGCAGCTGTGCAGGGGCCGCTCTGCCATGCTACTGACCCCGCAGTGGACGAGAGAGTGGGTGTTGGGAAGTCCTCGCCACTTCTTGTACCAGTGGCAATAGCTTAGTGAAATTCTAGCCTCAGTGGGCTTCTGATGCTGGTTCTAAGCCACGTTGAGCCACAAGGACTTCTAATGCAGCTATTGCACCCCAGGTCTTCTCCTTGTGTCCCTTACTCACACCGGTTGGCCACCAAAATCCTCTGGCATTTGCACCCGTTGACTATTGGGGAAAACAATGGACTCCTCCCAGCCTAGGGGGGAAAGGGTGGAGCCTCGAGCAGGCTGGTCAGGGAGGGACCATGACCTGTGAGTCAGGCAGCGTCTTTTGGGGCCTCTGCTCAGCCCTAGGACTTACATGGGATGGGAGTTCCATGGATGGGAGTTCATTCTGGCCCCCACCGGGCAGCTGGCCACACTGGGTCACAGAAGGTGAGTCCGGTGACCACCAAGGCCTGTGAAAGGCCTACGTGCCCCAAGGGTCTCCCTGCAGTGAGCAAGCATTTTCTATTTCTTATTTTCTGCTGTCATCTCTCTTCCTTGTGATGAAAGGTATACTCCTATTTCTCACAGACTCCTTTTTTTTTAAAGTTTTTTTTTCTAATTTATAAAGAAATTGACGCTCAATACAAAAAAATCTGAACGTGCTCAGAAGTACAGAGAAGATGGCAGCAATCCCACGGGTGACCCCACCGCCTGCTGGCATAATGGTGCCCTGCAGACCTCTCTCCACTCACCGGCACACACCATTGTCTTCTCTGCAAAAACGGCTTTACTCTCCATTTTAGGGCATGTGAAGTTATTGCAATTTTTAATGGTTTCAGAGCACTCGCTTGTACGGATAGGGTAGCGCCAGGAAATCCCGGTTGATGGACACGTAGGTCGGTGCCAGTTTTTCTCATTCTGAACAGCACTGCGGGGAACACCCTAGTCCACACAGCTTTGGGCACCGTCCTCGTTCACAAACACCGAGTGCCTGCTGGGTGCCAGGCTCTGTTCCAGACACCCGTGATCCAGGGTGGAATACTGTCCTCAGAAGTCCCGGGAAAGGCGGTTTTATTAGGCGTCTTGGTACTTGGGTTGCGTCCCAGGAAGATGAGGAACCTGTACTCTCCTGCAGTGTGTGACAGGGGTGTCCCCACACCTCGCCAACCTGGCGCCTTGTCGGCCTGTCTGTCTTCTCCAGTCTGACAGATGAGAAAGGACATCTCATTGTTGAAGTTTGCTTTCTGGGTGATGTGAGGGGTCGGGCCTCAGTTTACACGTGGTCTGGGGTTTACTTCCTACCAAGGACAAGGCACTACCTTCTCCACCAGAACCGAGAGCCATAACTAACAGCCTGACAGGTTTTCCCGCTATGCCTTTGTTCCAGAAGATGCTAGAGCAAGGAGCGCCAGCCCGATGGAGACTGGACGGTCAGTCTCAGCTGTGGGAACAATGTCTGGTCACGGTGGTTGTTCAGCTCTCTGGGACCTGCGTGGGCAGAAGGAAGTGGCTGGGGACAGCTGGCTACAGGTGGCCTGATGTGTCCTCGTTCTTGTCCCAGGTGGTAAAAGCATGCAACGAGGGCGTCAGGAAAATGAGCCGCACGGAGCAGATGATCAGCATCCAGAAGAAGATGGAGTTTAAGATCAAGGTAAGCGTGCACCCATCTGCGTGTGTCCAACCCAGCCCGGTTTCCTGGAGCGTTGCTCACTGGCCGGGCTCCCTGAATGGCCACCCTGGGGTCTCAGAGCAGGGTCACCTCCCCGAGGCCTTCCCTGACCCCTGGCTGGAGGGCCCCTGTGTGTTCCCCAGTCACCAGGCTATCACACTGGCCTAGACTGTCTTCTGGGAGAAGGTGGGCAGGGACCGCACAGCCATCGGCCCATTTACTGGCTGTGTGTTTACAGTGAAGTACGTGACAGGGACCAGCCCAGGGAGTCTTAAAGCTGGGAGATTTGAAGTTACCAACCTTCTCCCCCAACTTTGTGTAGAGCTTCAGGCATTAGTGAGCTGAGGGCCGGAGGAGCGGGGTTTCTGGTGACAGGCACATGAGCCTACAGTGCCCACCGAGGGTCTCTGAGGTCTTGTTGGGTGTGGGAGCTGAGCCCCAGTCGAGGATGCAGACGTGGCCTTCGGGGCCCCCCACAGAGCTCCCCTTGCCGGCTGACTGCCAGGCGCCGGAAGCCTACCCCTGAGCCACACAGCAGGACCTCACACAGCCCAGTTCTCACCTCTCCTCCATGAACTTGGCCTCTCCTCTGATTCTGCATCGCACCGGCTGAGCCTGGTGGAGGGGCGATGACACACGCACAGGTGCCCACACATACATGCACTCACACATGTGTACAGATGCAGTACACGTAGACAAGCACACGCAAATACATATGCAACAGATAATATGTGACTGCACACACAGGCTCAAACACATACAGAACCACATGCACGCGCTGTCCTCCCATGGCCTGGGCCCCACCCTTCCTCCCAGAATAGCCCCCGCTTGCTGATACTCACGGTAATTGCTCCAGTGAGGGCACCGGGGAGCCTCGGGGAGGCGCGGGGGCACCGCTGTCCTGACACTGCCCCCTTGCAGTCGGTGCCCATCATCTCCCACTCCCGCTGGCTGCTGAAGCAGGGGGGGCTGCAGCAGATGTCAGGCCCCAAGACGTCCCGAACCCTGCGGACCAAGAAGCTCTTCCAGGAAATTTACCTCTTCCTCTTCAACGACCTGCTGGTGATCTGCCGGCAGGTCCCTGGGTGAGCTGGCCGGGCACTGCCTGGCGCTCTGGGGGTGACCGTGCTGCAGGGGGCACAGTGCGGGCAGGGCGGGGTTCGCTGTGGCCTGGGGGAGGCCAGCCACATGGCCGGATGGAGCCCAGGCTTTGACTCAGGTTTAAGTTCAGCTCCTCTCTTATCCAGCCTTGGGCCTTTGGGCAAGTTTATTTAAACCCCCTGGCCTCAGTTTCCCCTCCTGTCAAGTGGGTTTTACTCCTAGGGATATGGAGAGGCCAGCTCAGCGTCTGACACGCAGTGAGAGCTCAGCAGGGCAGCTGCTGTGGTCAGTGCTGACCCCTGGTCTGCCATCCACAACATGGGAAGGGGCGGCTTGGGGTGAGGGGGACAGGCATTCGGGGGGGGCCTTCTGGAAGGAGGTGAGGAGTGGCAGTGGTGGGGCTGGCCCTGCTGGCTGGCCAGGGTGAGGGCTTTGCTGGGACCCCCCAGGCCTCCTCAAGACCGACATGCCTACCCTGCCATCCTCGGTCCCCAGAGACAAGTACCAGGTGTTTGACTCGGCCCCACGGGGCCTGCTCCGCGTAGAGGAACTGGAGGACCAGGGCCAGACGCTGGCCAACGTGTTCATTCTGCGGCTGCTGGAGAACTCCGACGACCGGGAGGCCACCTACATGCTGAAGGCGTCGTCTCAGTGAGTGCCCAGTGCCACCCCACCCACCCCTCCGTGTCACCTTCCCAGGTGGAACAAGGCTCCAGGCTCAGTGCGCAGGCCGCCTGGTTCCCGTGCTTCCCCACAGGGCTTCTGTCTGGGGTTAGTGTCAGGTTTTGGGGCCATTGTGTGTGGGGGGTGGGGTGGGAGGCTGCACGTTGCCTGGTGTGTGGGTGAACGTGTGTGTCCCTCGGGGCCTCAGACTCTGGGTGGGCCCTCTGTTTGGATGAGATGTTATAGGAACCTTGTACTAGGCTGACCAGTGAACAACCATCGTCTATCTGGTCACCTCTCTGAGCAGCCAGGCCACCTGCCCTGCAGCCCCAAGGTTCTGAGAGGGACAGCCAAGATCAGTGTGGGGAGACACCCTGTGTGGTGGTGCCCAGCCCCCCTCCGTCCCCCAGACGGCCCATCTCGGGTCAGTTCCCCCCTCCTGGGGCAGGAATGAAGTGACACTTCCGACAGACTATGGCTTCAGGGCAGCTGGCTGCTGAGCGCTCTTTTGTGGGTTAACTTTGAGGTGTTGTGGAGCACTCACTTCACCACCTGGTTTTTTAAAGGGCACAGGGGAGATTCTGTAGGGCTCCCGAGCCTCTCTGCTGGCTGCTGGGCACCCTCTGAGCTGCCCACCATGCCTCATGTGCTCTGTGGTTGGGGCTTTTGTCCCCTCCTCTGTCCCAGGAGTGAGATGAAGCGCTGGATGACCTCGCTGGCCCCCAACCGGAGAACCAAGTTTGTTTCCTTCACATCCCGGCTGCTGGGTAAGTGTTCCTCTGGGACAAGGCCGTCTCTGGGCAGGGCAGGCTCTGTGGCATCAGCCGCAAGTGCCCTCTGCACTCCTCCCAAAAGGGCCACGCTTCCCAAGTCCATCATTCTAGAGGCCCAGGTGGCCTCGGGGTGCCCGCTTCAGCTGCAAGCTTAGTGCCCCATGGAGGACGTCAGTGTGCTGAGTTCTGCAAACATTTGAATGGTTAGCAAAGGAACAAGTCCCTGTGTCTTAAGTGATAGGTGCTGCAATGAAACCACGAGGAATCTGGGCCCAGAAGGCGAATGCCAGTGTTCTTTGGGGTTGCCAGTTGTCTGAAAACCTTACAAAATATAAAAGGGTGCACGTTGGCTGCCTGAGGGAAGCTGCCATCGTGACAGTACTCACCAAGTCCCGAGCACCCCACATTTGCTCCCAGGGCCTCGTCCCAGGGCCAAGAGGTTCCTTCTGAAGCCCCACACATGGCCTGTTTACTCTTTTATCCACGTATTGTTTTCTCCGAGCACCCAGCTATTTGAATCTCATTTTCTTGGAGCCAGGCCCCTCCCCCTGTCAAAGGACCCCTTTTCAGTTGCTGTGGGACAGGCCAACAACCCTGCTAACTGCCTGGCGGTGTCCAGGGTTTGCTGGGTGGGGGCAGGGCGGTGACACGGTGATGAGGGTATGCCACCTCCCTCCCCTCCCTTCAGACTGCCCCCAGGTCCAGTGCGTGCACCCGTACGTGGCCCAGCAGCCCGATGAGCTGACGCTGGAGCTGGCAGACATTCTGAACATCCTGGAAAAGACGGAAGACGGTGAGGCGGGAGTTGGGAGCGTCTCCCCCTCATGCCCCCCGGGACTCTGCACCCGGCCCCACACCAGCCTGTGGATGAGGTGGGGCGTCTCAGCCCCACATCGAGGTGAAGCAGCTGGCAGAGATGGCTGATGGGCCGGGGAGCCCAGGCCCTGGCACGTCTCTGCTCCCCTACGCCGTTCTGCCTATCCTGGCCTCCCTGGCTTTCCCTCAAAGCAGAGGGCGCTTCTCCTAGCACCTCTGCTCTCCTCCCCGAGCCTGAGCCCCGCCTCCCGCTTAGCACCAAGCCCAGCCCAAGAGCCGCAGGCTGGTTCCATGCCTTCCCCTGACAGCCCTGGCCTTGGCCCACCCATCACAGAGGTAGGAGGAGTCAGGAACACCTTCACCTTGACCCTAGACCCTGCATTTGCAACAGGCTTCCAGTCGGAGCCCCGTGTGGCCCAAGAAGCCCCCCACACCCCCAGCTCCCACCCACCCATGCCCATGACGTCAGTGCCAAACAAGCAGGTTCACGCCCCTCCTTTGGAACATTGATCCCTTATTTCTACATCAGTTGCTCCTCAGAATCCCCAAATCTGCACAGAGGTCTCCCCATCCCCCAGTCCCTCCTCCCCTTTGAGGTCCTGGCTGGAAGGCCTCAGGCTGGTGACCTCCAGGGAAGGCCATTTCTGCTGGTCCCAAATCCCAGGGGCTCACCCAGCATTGGAAGAACAGTGCCTCTTGCCACCAGCCTCCCCTCCCACCCACAGAATACAAACAACCTGTCATGCCCCCCAGCGCACCCCCCGCGTGGCCAGCAGAGGGCCTGCCCCAGCCCTTCACACCCCAGGTCTTTGCCCTGTGCTGGGACCTGCCCAGAGACCCGCAGCTGCAGTGTGATCTCGGGGGGAGGGAAAGAGTGCCGGGGCATCTGCTGGTGTCGGCCAGTTCATGGCGGCTTACCTCAGCTGACCACCTAGTCCTTCAGAGGCTGAGGCTCAGACAGGGGTGCTCAACAAGAGGGAGACAGTGGCATGCTAGTCCGGGTAACCACCAGTCAGCCACCACCCCCACTGGCCCCTTGGATACCTCTTGCTTTGGGGGGCGGCCCTTGGGGTCTCCTAGTCTCCTAGGATTGCTGAAGGCTCAGGCATAGTTTCCAACGTCAATCCATGTGGGACACACCGTGGCACAGAACGTGACTGGTTCCATTTCGGCCACGTGTACACACACTGCTTCCTAGGGTGGTTTCAGGGTGGCACCTCCCCAGCATATGGAGGGCAGACCCAATCGGAGGGTCTCCAGCAGGGGGTTGCAGAGCGGATGGCTCTGGAAAGGCCCACTGGACTCCTGCGTCTCCTCCCATGCTCCCTGCACAGATGGGCGCCTGACCAGGAGGAAGGCTCACTGGAGTTCCTGTGGGATCTCCTGACCACCCCCCCATCCTCTCCCTGTGCAGGGTGGATCTTTGGTGAGCGTCTGCACGACCAAGAGAGAGGCTGGTTCCCCAGCAACATGACCGAGGAAATCTTGAATCCCAAGATCCGGTCCCAGAACCTCAAGGAATGTTTCCGTGTCCACAAAATGGATGACCCTCAGCGCAGCCAGAATAAGGACCGCAGGAAGTTGGGCAGCCGAAATCGGCAATGACCCCCAGCTCCCAGCCTGGTGGAGGGATGTGGGCAGGTGGGAGCAGGGCCTGGCAGGCAAACCCACGGACAGTGGAGGGCCGCGGGGGGAAGGTGACCTTGTGCAGGAGTCACCCCCACCCCTCATCCCTTCCACGTGTTGAGTGTTCATGTGTCTTAGCCCCTCACTCACAAACTGGAAAAAGGGTGCCCACGTCTTTCTTCTGATGCATTTGTAAATGGGAAAGTGTATTTTAAACAGTATTATACCACCTCTCCCTCTTATCTCTTAGAGGGGGTGGAAGGGGATTGGCATGCTCCAGGGGCCTTCCCAGGCCCTGGAAGCCCCAGACCCAGGGTGTCCCTGGCCGAGGGCAGGTGCGAAGGTGGTGATTGTCATGACCCCCTGCACGTGTCCTTCTCTAACCTGGAAGCCATTAGAATCCGCCAGGTGTGCGGATGGACTGCCTTTGCCCCATGAGCTTGAAGAGCAGCCCTTGGTCTCTAATTCACAAGACTGAGAGGCCAGCTGTCTCTGTTCACCTCTGCCAGCTTCTGGCTGCACGGCCAGGCCCTGCCTCATGGCAGGCCTACCAGAGCTTGGCCGAGGGCCCATGCTGCCTCTGGGTCCCTGATGGGCTAGATGTAACTTGTGTCTTCTGGTCCCTTAAGGACCCCAGGTGTCGTAAGGAATGAATCGGTCACTGCATCCTGTATTGGTTATGGTTCCAAGAAAAGCAAGTATCATTTTTGACTGCATTAAAAGAAGCATCATGTGTAAAATAAAGGAGGTGAAGTTCTACTCTTTATTGCCTTGCGACACACAGGACTGAGGTTTTGGTTCTGGGCAGACAGAGAGGAACCCCCTTCAAGGTCAGTGGAAAAGGTATATCCTGAAAGAAGGGCTGAGGAGACCTCTAGTGGAGGAGGGAACAGCCAGAGTCGGGGCCTCAGGATGGAAGTAGATTTGGACCTCTGCCTGTTCAAGGAGTCCAGAAACAGAAAAGGCTGTTTTAGGGAGTTAGGGACGCCCTTCTGCTACAGTGGAAGTGAGAACACAGGTTTGGAAGACCACAGTGGGACAGGTATGAGCGGTCTCACAGAGAATCTGACCTCCAGGCGTGGGGCTGGGGCTCCCTACCTGGCCAGTCACTGGCCTTGGGCCTCCTTCCCACCTTTGCAGGCAGCAGCCACTTACCCAGAGGCACAGCTCCTCCCCCAGCCCAACTGGCCCTCACAGCGACCCCACCTTCACCACCTGTCTGTCCTGGAGTGTGGATGGGCCTGTCTGCCTGTCCGGTCTGTCTGCCTGTCCTGTCTTTCTGCCAGGACACACTTTCCTCTGTGCCAGAACAGGCTTTTGATTCGAAGCATGAGGTTGTGATCCAGCGGGACTTTGTAGCTTCTTCCTTCCCACAGGCCATCCCATGGCTCTTAGTGTTCTTGAGACTACAGCCCCTTTGAGAATTGCACGAATCCTGGAAGATGCACACACGTGCAACATGTTCGTTTAACGGGGGAGGAACCCCTGGTCCCATTGAGGGGCACGCTCTTTGGGCCTATAACCCCCACCCCTCTGGGGGGAGTACCAGCACCTGAATTCCCCAGGAGTGAGGGATGGGGCAGAGGGGAGGTTTCTGAGCCCCATGCTGCTCGGGGAGGAGGCTTGGGACAAAGTGAGGGGAGGCGTTGTCTGTTGGTCCCGGCCCTTGTCCAGCTTGTTTCCTTTAAGCTGGGAAACAGCTTGCTGACTTGGATCATCTGCTCTAAGGGAGGCTTTGGTCACTGGAGGGTGTGTGAAATGAAATGATTTAAACAGTTACATGAAAGCTGGTCAGTTTCATAACAGTCCTTTATAAGCAGAAACTTGTAACCCATGATGTGTTTGGGGAGAGTGTGTGTGGGTACCACGTGCTCATCTGGAGTCTCCAGGAGAAAACTAATCTTCACAAGAACAGGTGTGGCCAGGAGATCAGGGAAACCAGAGGCCAAATAGTTGCTGAGACAATGATGGAAAAGAGGAAAAGGAGGACGAGTCCCCCCCAGCCACCAGCACTCACACTAGGGATCTCCCCGGAGCCCACGGTGTTAACCTCAGGGCTGGCACACAGTCCCACCTCCAGGTCTTCTGCGCCTCAGTCCAAAAGGCCCTTCTTCCCTGCTGCCCCCGAGCAGGCCATCCACTATAGTAAATCTCTCTCTAAATTATAAAGGCTAGGATTCCTGTGTGGAAGACAGCGAGACCAAGGTCGGGGGTCAGGGCAAGCTGGGGGCGGGTCCTCATGCCTCACTCAATACCACCCACCACCCCAAACACCTCCCCTGGCCCCAGCCACACACACACTGCTTCCAGAGTTGAAGTGAGGAGAGCTGAACTTGAAAAGGCTTTTCTTTCTTTCTCTAAATAAATGAGCTGTCTTCTGGGGCTGCCCCAGGCTTAAATCTCCCAGGATGCCCATTACGTGCAGCTCCACCCCAGCCAAGGCACCCCTCCCCTCGCCTAGGGCAGTGGGTGGGGTAAGGGGCCCAGCCAACAGACTGCCCATGGCCCTCAGCTCAGCTCGTCTGGCTCCTGGGGCTCCCTAGGGTAGAGGGATCCTGGCGGATGGGTGCGGGGCTCCAAGCCCGCAGACGGGGCCCTAGCCCCCTTTCCCCCAAAACAACCCGGCCTTTGGCCGGGAGCCCCGACGGCCGTCCAATCCCTGCCATCTCGAGGCCCGAACGCCAAAAGCAGGGTGGCAGGTGCGGGGCAGGCTCGGTCAGCCCCTCCCGACCCCGCGGCTGCCTGTGTGTCGCTGCACAGGATGCCTCGGGGAGGGCGGGGCCGAGGGCACAGGGCGATGGGGCCGCCGGGGCCATGCGGGTGCGGGTGTCCTGCTCCCAGCGCTGGCCGCTCCCAGCGGTCTCAGCCCCGCGCACGCACACGGCTCCTGCGGGCATACTGCGCCCGGGCATGTGCACACACGCTCACGTGTCGCGAGTTGTCGCCTGCCCCCGCGCGCCACACACTCACGCACGGACACACTGGAGAAACGGGCGCGCCCCGCGGTGCAGCGGAGTCGCGCCGGGCGGGGGCGCAGCCCCTTTATTCGCTTCAAGAGGCTGAAAACTTTCTCAGCGCGACGACCACGAGCGCCAGCACCACGCAGGTGGCCAGCAGGGCGGCGATGACGATGGCCGCGATGGCACCGGGCCCCAGCGAGCCTGCGGAGGACGGAGGACGGAGGGCCGCGTCAGCCCCTGGCCCAAGCCCGCCCTCCCCCTTCGTTTCCCTCTTCCCCTCCCCCTCCTCTCTCCGCCTGCCCGTTCCCTTCCGCCCCTGCCCTCCCCACCGGCCGCGTACCGCCGCCCTGATCCAGATGCTCCCTCGCGGTGCTGTCCTCCGGACTCGGTGCGGCGGTGGGGGCCGGGGGACCGGTGGCCGCGGGCTCCCGGGCGGGGCTGGTGGTCTCCACTGGGCCTTCTCCCGACGGCAGCTCGGCGGGCTCGTTCCACAGGGTGGGTGCGGGCTCCTGCGGGCCCTCGGCTGCAAGGCCAAGGACAGGCGCTGGAGCACAGGCAGTGGGGCCGACGTGGACATCGCCCGCCCCCGCGGGTGACCACCTGGGGAGGTGGTGCTCTGTGCGGAGATGGGGGGCGCGCCTGGTGATCAGCACTACACTAGCCCTCCAGTGTCACAGGTGAGGCAACCGCGGCTGAGAAGCCACGTGTAGCCCCAGAGTCCCCACTGGGGCCAGGCTTCTTCCACGCCGAAGTGAAGACAGATTGATGGGGGGAGGGGGAGAAAAAGGACAGGCCGGCTTAGAAAACAGCTGTGAGAACCCAGGTTTGGCAGCAGAGTTAGGGGGTCATGGGGCAGGGCGATTCCTCTCTCCCAGCAGAGCCTGGGACACCTCATCTGAACCAATGGGCTCTATAGGCCTGGGTGGGGTGACACCTGTGAGGGACCCCCTTCCCCTGCAGGGCAGACACAGGTCAGCCTTCACCAGGGAGAAGAGGCCAGGAAGGTGAAGCATCAGCGTCCCTGCCCAACCCGGCCCCATGAGGCTGGAGGGGACCACTGCTGCAGGAGGTGGAGAGGAGAGGTCCACCCACACCCCAGGCCAGTCAGCCCCGCGTCTCCCACTTGGCCCTCGCCTGGGTAAAGCCATGCGACCCACAGGACATGGGGTCTAGCACCCGCTCACGCCTGTATGTGTCTGAGGCTAAAAGCCCAAGGGGCCTGTACATCCTAAGGAACTGATGCCAGCACATTCTGTCTCCAGACAGAACAGGGCCAGAGGGGTGGGCAGGGGTATGTATCTGTGGTCTGTAAGGGAACTCCAAGGAAAGGGTGGGTGTCCCCTGCCCCCTATACAAACTGGGGCTCAATCAACACATCCGTCCCTGGGCAGCCTTTTCTGCAGGAGCCTTTCTCTGCTCATGGGTGGGGGGTTAGTAGGGTTTGGGGTCCCCAGGGGCCCCAGAGACCTAAAGCGACAGGCCTGTGTGCTAACCCCAGCCCCATACCCCTCACCATTTTCTATTACCCACACCTACCCCCACCCTGGCCGTGAACCCCGCAGCATCACCCCAACCCTGGGCTCATCCATCCTCCTCAAACAGGAGAACGCAGCCACCTAGCGAAGTTCCAAATGAGGGTGGCAGGTGGGCTCAGGCCTCCTAGCGCAGCCCTGACCATCGGCTGTAGGGCTGTAGCAGGGTGGGCCTTCAGCCTGGCCCTGAGTGTGATCTGGGGCTGCTCTGAACTCACACAGGGCCTCCAGGGCTTCCCTGCCAACAGCAGCACCCGGGGCAAAGCCTGAGGAAACATCAGCCAAACCCGAATTCGGGGCCAGTCCTACAATAACTGGGCTTTCAACAATGTTAAGGCCATGAAAGACAAAAGAAGGTTGAGGAATTCTTCCAGCTTGGAGACGAAGGAGATGTGACAACGAATGCATATGTTCCTGGGTGGGGCTGGAAGAGCTGCTATAAAAGACAGTTTGGGGTGCACTGGCCAAATTTGAGTAAGGCTGTGGTCTAGATACTACATGCATGTTCCTTTCCTCATGTGGACAACCGACTACTTATGTGAGGGAATATGCTTGTTCTTGGGCATTTTAGGGGCAAAGGGGCATGCCTGCAACTTACTCTCAAATGGTTCAGCGTTCAGACAGGCAGATGGGTAGATAGAAACAGGAAGACAGAGATAAGAAATATGGCAAAATGGTGGAAACCGGTGAATCTAAAGTGTTTCCCTGAAAATAAGACCTGGCCAGACAGTCAGCTCTAATGCGTCTTTTGGAGCAAAAATTAATATAACTCCCGGTCTTATATTAATTTTTGCTCCAAAAGATGCATTAGAGCTGACTGTCCGGCCAGGTCTTATTTTGAGAAACACGGAATCTACTGGAATTCGTTGGGTTATTCTTGCAACTTTTCTATAAACGTAACATCTTTTCACAATAAAATCCTACAAAGCCCCCTAGTTCCTGCCCCTGCAGCCTCTCCCAGACCCAGGCTGGCTCAGCTCAGAAGCTTGCCTGCGGGCAGGGACCACAAAGCTTGCCCAAGTTGGCACCCTTTTCAGAAAACACTGCTAGCAAGGAGGCCCCAGGGGAAAAGGCCCCAGCACCCAGTGGGGCAGGGGTGGGGGGAGCTTTCCTCTCAACTGCAGTGCTGGGTCTGGGGGCCATGGTGGCCCCACCAGCTGCAAAGTTGTTCCTGTGAGGATGGACGAGTGACCCTAGCAGGCCTTCCTTGTCACTGTGGCTCTGCCGCCTTGTAGCTGCCGTGGAAGGCTCCAGGCCCAGGCCCCAGGCATGCTGACCTCAGGCTCCAGGGGGCTGGGCAGAAAAAGGCCTGAGTGTACCCACCACTTGGCAGGCCCTGAGGTCTAGGGCTTGCAGACTGTCTGTCTCCCCAGATAAATGGAGACACCACTGGCCCCCGCTTGTCCCCCATGACCCCCACCCCGAGTCAGGACAGCAGGCAGGCACCTCCCTGCCCCACCACTGCCGGCCAAAGCTCACCTCTGTCTGCCAGGCACCTGGCCAGGGAGGCTGTGGCTCCTGGGGCTCAGGCCCAGCCAACCTGGGTGGCATGTGGGGAATCCGCTCCAAGCTCAGAAGGAGTGACAGGCCCCATAGCCCCTGGGAGGGCAGGGGCTCACTCCTGGAGCTAGCCACCCTCTGCCCTTGCTGGAGCCCGGGAGCCATCTCTGGGGAGAACAGGCCCTCTGAGCAGGGCAGCTGGGAAGTGCACCCAGGCCCTCTCCCCTCCTCTCCCCTGTGACCAGCCTCTCTGTTGCTCCCCACAGAGGCCTGGCTCTTCCTTGCTTCACGGCCTGGGCTGCCTCCTCCTTGCTGACTGTACCTGCCTTCAAAACCCAACCAGTCCCTGAAGCTTGAGCTGAACCCATGGGCTTCCAAACCCAGTGGTCTGGGTCCAGATCTGTCTCCGTCACACTTTCACCCTGGGATCTTGGCAGACAGACTTCACCACCTTCTTCTTCATTCTCCCGACCTGTGAAATGTGGGTTGGACCGTGCCTCTCCCAGCCCACACAAGTGGGTAACCATGCTACCATCGTCAGGGCTGCCTCCACCCTGGGTCCCTCTGGCATGAGCCACATGGCCAGACAGGCTAAGCCACTCCGTGTGGTGTGGTCTTCTGGTGCCCACTGCCACGGGAGAACCCACTCTCCTCCAAAGTCTGGTCCGGGGCTCACCTGTGCTGGAACAGCCAGGGCCTCAGGGGCTAGCCACCAGCCTCCAGCAAAAGAGGTGCAGCTCCCAGGAAGGGGCTGAATCATTTGCTTATCCTCACCTACATGTCTCTGGATTTTGTCAATTTGCTGTAGTACGAGGGGAAAAAACGTGGAAAGGCAATAGCCCACCCTGCCCCCAGATCTACCCGTCTGGGAAGCCATGACCAGCAGCAGTTGTCAGAGTCTGCCGGCAGCAGGCCCCAACTGAGGCGGGGAAGAAGTGCCAGGCAGGGGGAGCAGCCTGAGCAACGGTGCAGAGGACGGAACCCATGGGCATGTAAGGCGAGTGATGGGTCGGCCGCAGTGACGTTAGTTAAGTGAGGACAGACAGGGGGAGGACCAAAGAGGACCCGTGATGAGACCCAAACTCCAAGGACCAGAGTAAACAACATCTGCGACTCTGCTCTAACCAGGGAAATGAGGAGAAGTGGGGGCCTCGTGACACAGGCCTGGGCACTGTGGGCTGTCCCGCAGCCCCACCACCCCCAGCCGCTCTGCCTTTCGGTAAATAAGTTTGTTTAGCGCTCGCTCTGACCACACGGCCCCGAGGCCAGGCGCCCTTGCTCACAGACGGCCTTTGTGCAGGCCATGAAGGCCCCTTTCATCCCTGCCCTGGCCTCCCGCCCGCTCAACCTGGCCTGCTCCCCCTCGCCAGGAGCTGCGGCCACAGGCGACCGGTGGGGAGGGCCCAGGCCGGCCTGGACCTGAGCCACAGGGCCACTCCTTCCTGACCTGTCGGCTCCAGGACCCCTGCCCACCGGGCAGCGGTCAGGGGGCTGGAGGGCCTCGTATATACCTCCCAGAATGGTGGGAGGAAGGACAGCCAGCCAGAACCCCAAAGACTCCAGAGTGGAGTTGGCCTGCCTGCCCTCGGTAGGACACGTGGAGGGAGGTGAGCCCAGGTGAGGGCCTGTGACACCAAACACGAGGCTGACACCCAGGCATTCCTGTGGCAGAGGACGAAGCCCACCCACCCAGGCTGAGCACACACAGCCTGATCCAGCACCTCTGGCCGGCAGCCTGGCTGGGAGAGCTGGCTGCTCGGGGAGCCGGAAACTGCAAGGAGCTCCCCAGGCAGCCCCAGACCCCGGCAGGCAGGCGCCAGCCTTCACCTCCACCACTCTGACCACCAGGCAGGAGCACGTTTCATTGGGATGGGGCGGGGTGAGGGGGCTGCAAGGATCACAGCCCCAAGATCTAGGCTAGGGAAGACGCCGCCCTACGCTTTGGGCCACTTCCCCCGACTTGCCCAGCCCACACCTTCCCCACCAAAAGGGAGCTAGGCGTTTCCCCAGCCTGCGTGGTGTTCTGCCCTGAGACCTCCCTGCCTCCGACAGAGGGTCTGGGACATGTGTACACAGGTTGGGCGCTACCACATGCCAGACCCGACCTGAAAGCTCACGTGTCTGAACTTGGGAGGCCCACAGTCCCCTGGAAGGGAGGCTGTCACCACTGTACAGACGAGGACAGGCACAGAGAGGCTGAGAAACAGCCAGGAGGGATACAGCCAGAAGCAAAGCCAGGCTGCTGGCTGCTTCCTAGGGCACCTCAAGAGAGGCCCCCAGGCTCCTCACCGTTGCCTACTGCTCCCGCGTGTGTCTAAGCACGGCCGTCCCCCAGGCCTCCACCCCCCAGCGGCTCACCCTGGGCCGTGCACACACGCCTGCCATCCACCCATCCACAGACACTTCCCCAGAGCCCCCGACTCCCCACAGGGGCCTGAAACACTCCTCTGGCTACCTCAGGGCCAACAGAGATTACTTTCTTCTTGGAAAAATACCCCCCGACCCAGCTGTGCCTTTGCTCTCTCAGGCTTCAAAGCCAGCCTGGGCCAGCTCCTCCCAGGGTAGAGCCCCAGTCATGCCAGGACTGGGGCTGAGGTCCTGGGCACGCGGCCCAAACCTGTGGGGACCCTCCTTCTTGCTGGGACCCAGACCCAGCCACTGGGCCTCAGTGCAAAACCTAGTCCAGGGTCTTCATGGTTTTGCTGAGGCTCAGGCCCGGTGCTCCCTCTGGAATTTTTCCCAAATTGGGAATAGCACCTGGGTCTACACTCGTGAAAGACTTTTCAGAAAACCAGCAGGGAAGGGCTTGCAGGGTTTGAAAAGTAAACGGCAGGGCTCTGTGGTCTTCTGTGCAGGGGCCTGAGGCCTCTGGCTCCCCAGCCGCTTATCCTGGCCCTGTGCCCCCTGTGACTCCCAAGTCTGGGAGGCTGCAGATTTTAGGGTACTAGAGTAATCCCTATGTCCCCCAGGCAGCTAACATCCCCGGCCCTGCTTCCCAAGTCACTCTCCTACTTCAGAGGCCATTGCCCCCGTCCCCGGGGCTGGAATTCCCCGACTGCTGCCATCTGTCTCATGGGAGCCCTCCGCAGAACCACCCCAATGGCCGCCCATCTCCTGCGAAGGGCTTCCGCCCTGTGGGCATTGGCGAATTTGGTCCAAGGTACTTCTTGGCCCTGGAGGTCTTGGTGCTTCTTCCCACCTGGAGGCTGGTGGCAGCAGAGCCAAGGGAGCACCCTTACCTGTGAGCACGGCAGGAGCCAGGACCCCGGAGAGGAGCAGCAGCACCACGCGCAGGGCCTGACGGAATGCCATCCTGGCCGAGTGAGCACGGCCGGCCGGAGAGCAGGATGCACTGAGGACTGAGCTGCTTAACTTCAGGGCGGCGGGAAAGAGGTATCAAAGGGCTGGGAAGGGTTTTCATCAATGCAAACTCTGTCCTCCTGGGACACCGTGCCCGCCCCCCACACACGCCAACACACACACACACACACACACACACACACACACACAGAGAGCGGAGCTTACAGAACAGACCGCCTTCCCAAATTCTGGAGCAGCCCCACCCTTTCTCTCTCTCTCTCTCTCTCACACACACACACTCACTCACTCCTGGGCCATTGGAAGTGAGAGATTCTCAAACCTCCATGAGCAAACACCCCGGACCCTGGAAAATGCAGGTGCTCCTAGCACTCTGTTTAGTGGCTCTGGATGTGGCCCAGGGCCCAGGCTCAGAGACAGGGCCCTACGCAGTGGGCACTGAACGGCCGGGGTCTGCTCACGGCTGGGTTCTAGATGGCTGGCTGGGAGCGGACTCTCCACAGAGTTTGTTAAAGCAGCACAAGCACTTTAAACAATTTCAGTCCAAACTCCCTGACAGCTCTAGTCTCTTTCCAGAAAAGCCCATGTCATTAAATGCCATGTGTCCCTTCTTTTCGCTATTCCCCCAGGTGCCTGAGACTTGAAATGCCACCTGTATGCTCGTGACATGTGCTTCCCGCCCGGGTCGAGCCCAGAACTTCAGCCCCACTGCCCACTGCCTCCCCAACAGCACATGGGTGTCTAATGAGCATCTCTTACGTGACATTGTGCAAAACAAACCTGACTCCACTGCCTCCCTGGCCCTGCGCAGTCAATGGAATCCCAGCCCTCACTTTCCAGACATCCTAGCCCCACAAGTAAGTCATCAAAGTTCCCTCTCTATCTTACTCCCCACATCTAGTGGCTCAGAAAGTACTGCCAACACCCCCCTACTTCACACCCTTGTGATTTCCCACTGCACTTAAAAAAGCCAACCTAAGGGCTTGCCTTGGCCCTGCTCACCTCTCCCACCTTGCTCAAATTTGATCCTACCTCAGGGCCTTTGCACCTGCTGTCCCCTCTCCTAGAGAGCAGCCCCTCAGCTCCTTAAGTGGCTATCTCCTTGTCACCATTCAGGTCTCAGCTGATGAGTCAGCCCCTATCCACCCATCACATCACTTTCAATTTCTTTGCACTTCTATTTATATGAAACTTGTTTTTCTTTTTCGTTGTTTTAAATTTTTTTGAGGACTAACATACAAGGTTGGACAATTATGTTTGTGAACTCATCCTAGAAAATGTGCTACATACCTCATTGCTGAATATCACTATGATCACCTTCAAAGTACTCCCCTTGGGAAGCTATGCACTGATGCCAGTGCCTAGTCCACCCTTCAAAGCAATTTTGGAACTCTTTTTTTGGAATGGCCATCAGAGCTGTCATCATATTACCCTTGATGTCCTGAATGTCATCAAAATGTCTTCCTTTCAATATTTCCTTTATCTTTGGGTAAAGAAAGAAGTCATTGGGGGCCAGATCAGGTGAGTAGGGAGGGTGTTCCAATACAATGATTTGAGCTGGGGCATTGTTGTGATGCAAGAGCCATGAATTGTTGGTGAAAAGTTCAGGTCGTCTAACTTTTTCATGCAGCCTTTGCAGCACTTCCAAATAGTAAACTTGATTGTTGGTCCAGTTGGTACAAGTTCACAATGAATAATCCCTCTGACACCAAAGAAGGTTAGCAACATCGTTGCAACAAGTTCTCGAACTTAATTGTCAAAGCTCGTATGCTGTGAAGTACACAGATCTTATGTTTACAGCTTGATAAACTTTTATACAGGTGTACACCTGTGTAAATGCCACCCAGATGAATAAACATTTCCAACACACCTGCAGGAATCCCATCGGATTCCATCAAATAAATGGAATCCAATGACATGAACTCTTGCGTCTGGTGTGTTTTGTTCAGCATTCTGTGACATTCATCCACGGTTGCATGTAGCTCCTTCATTCTTATTGCTGAACAGTGTTCAACCATCTGAATATGCTGCGGCTTACTCATTCCTTTGTCATTTATCTGTGTTCATTTCGGTGATTTCCAGGTGTGAACTTTTATGAATAAAGCTCCAATGAATATTCTTGTACGTCTCTTGCTGGACATGTACCCTGATTTTCGTGCTTGTCTTTACACCTCCAGACCGAATCACTGGGGCAGAGGGTGGATAGTCTTCAGGTTCTCTAGATGCTGCCCAGCACTTTTCCAAGGTGTTTGTTCCAATTGATGCATCCTCACCACCCCTGGTGGTGCCTGTCCTTCTATTTCTAGCTGTCTGATAGGTAAATGGCGGGGTCTCACTGTGGATGCGCTTCCATGACTGATGAAGTTGAGCACCTTTTTTTATAAAGCAGCCAATTTTTATTTTTTTAACTTTTTATTTTAAGTGTGTTTTTCCAGGACCCATCAGCTCCAAGTCAAGTAGTTGTTTGCAATCTAGCTCTGGAGGGCGCAGCTCACAGTGGCCCACGTGGGGATGGAACCGACAACCTTGTTAAGAGCACCGCACTCTACCAACTGAGCTAACTGGCCGCCCCTTGGGCACCTTTTCTTATTGACCACAGGAATATCCTCTTTTGTGAAGGGTCTGCTCAATTATTTTTGCCTATATTGTATTTATTAGGGTGGTATTTATTTCGGAAGGTGTGTCCCACATAAAAATCCTTTGTCAGGTACATGTAACAGCATCTGTAGATGAAGTGCGCATTGCTTGTCTGTCCGTCCCCACCTGGGAAGCGCCAGGGCAGCAGAGACTTCATGTTTGGATTCAGCCAGCTGCGGCTTCTGGGACAGATTTAACCATGAGCATCTTCTCACTGTTGATTCGTTTGTGCTGCTTGATTGCTCAGCCTCCCATCCCCATCTTTCTGCTCCCCGCAATGTAACGGAGAAACATAATGTAGTTAGACCCCCAAATGCCACTCCCGAGACTTTCCTGCCAGCTGACTTCCTGTTAGCATCTGCCAATGGGAGGCACTGGTGGGAGATGGGAAGTGTGGGGAGAAGCGACTTCTTTCTGCTTCCGATTTCTGACTGTCTCTGGCAGCAGCACTGGCCACAGTAACATCAGTGACAAAGGGTCAGGTGGCAGTGCCTGCAAGGACAGGCACAGAAGGCTGGAAGTGCCAGCTCCTGGGTCATCAGCAGGCAACCGAACCCTGACTTCAGCAGCCTTCATGGGCAGCACGGTGGCCTCAGAGCAACCTTTCTGCTCCTTCCAGACCAGGCAGGTGTCAGTTACTAATGTATGAGGAACCTTGCCTTCCATCTTTTGCTCCTTCACTTTTACATATTCTTTTAACAAAGTCCTGTATTAAATCTCTTCTGCTTGAAATACCTAGAATGGACTCTTTCCTAGTCAGACCCTGACCAATGCAGTGCTTTGCACCTGGAACGGTCCTGGGAAACAGACCCTCCAAGATAGGTTTCTGAGCTTGGTTTGCCACCCCCTGCTGCTGAGTGCAGACCTCATTGCCAGTGGAGAATGAGATCAGGTCACATACGGCATGCTGTGTTACGGCTTGTGGCTGTTCAGCAAGAAGTGCCTGCTGAAGACAAGGCCTACTGAGCCACGTCAATGCTGCACTTGATGTTTATAGAAGTGATGATGATCAAAGGATAGTGGAGTGAACGGGCTACTTGTTACTGCACTGGGTGTTCACAGAAAAGGACGATTTCAGGGCTTTAAATTCTAAGGTCTGGGTCTCATCAGGGAACAGACAGAGCATTTCCATTGGAAGTCTTTGTTAAAAATCTCATTCCTTTTTTGTTATTTTATCCTTTAGATTCCACATGTAAGTCAGGTCATGTGGTATTTGTCTTTCTCTGACTTATTTCACTTAGCATAATACCATCCAGGTCCATTCGTGCTGTTGAAAAAAAAAAATCTTCCTTATACACGGCATAAAATCAAGCCCCAAATTTGCATGAGTCGCAGAATTACAATCTGAAGTTGAATTCATAGTCATGCCTGTTCTCCTAGGCAGCATGTATGGCACTGATTGGGAAGGAGTGGGACCTTGAGATCCGGAAGGAGGATGTTTGGGTTGATGCAAATCGGACAAACTTCTACCCACAAATCCCCAGGCCACTCTTGCTGAAGCAGCAGGCTCTTCTGTCTGAAGAGTCTTTTCTTGTCTGAATAATCATCTCATCTGTGCGTTCCCCTTGCAAGATGCCTGTTCTCAAGACTCACCGTGACAACCCTTCATTGCCTCCACATCCTTAACTAAAGGCAAGGAGAACAGAAACAGTCTGACCTGGGAAGAGAAAGGTACACACTAAAACAATCGCTAATTATGCTAGCAATAAATTAATAACTAAATACTAAGATTTTGCTAATTTACACTAGTAGAAATCTGGAGGATATGTGTGGGAATGAATTCTAAGGTAGTAGACTAAATGGACAGGATATGAGTGACCTTAGATCAGGTCAAACGTATCGATGGGGCGTGTTTAGTGGAGCTTCTAACTCAATGTTTAGTTCAAGTATCTAGAAGTAGCTTTAACAGCGTGGTTGGATGAATAAAACCTCAATTCAACAGTAGCCTGGATTCAATGAGATGGAGAAGCCTGATGTAATGAAGAGCAGGGAAGCCACAGATTTAGGAAGGAAGGAGTGTTGGAGTGGATTTGCGATAGGTGACTCACACATTCGCCACCACTCCAGTGTCCTCAGGAGGTTCCAAAGTGCACTCCCTTCACTGAGGCTTGAGATGCATTCGTAAGACTCACATCTTTGAAAAAGTATGTGGTGTGTGTTCTCTGCAGGCCTGTGTTGATGGGATGCCTGATTTCAGTAGGAATAAGGGGGATGCAAACACTGCAATGAATAGCAAAGACGGAGTGACCACAAGAGTGTTTTGACCCCTAGGAATAAAGCAGATGGGCAGCTAACTAATGCACTACTTGATATACAAAAACGGACAGGTGAACAGAAATCTGCACTTCCTGCAATGGGGCATCAAACCTCTCACCTACTTCCCAGACCCAGACTCTCTTGATAGAAAGGGAGGCAACATTGTGTTGGTGAGAAAGGACTCTGCAAGATGGCCACAGGTATAAACAGTAAATCTCCCCCAAAGGTCCCGGCAGCCATAGACTGGGTAGCTGTGCCTGGGGAAGGCAGATACGCATAGCTTCTGGGACCACTAGACACTGGCACTGTGCTGACACTAATCTCTGGAAACCCAAAATGCCACTGTGTTCACCAAAGTGAGAGCTTATGGCAGTCAAGTGGTAGATGGGGTTTTGGCCTGAATCCATCTCAGTGGATGAGAAGCAGGGAAGGAGGGTGAGGCTGCAGAGGGGTAGGGGCATGTGTAAGCCATGTCACCAAGCCCTTAATGTGTTTCATCAATCCATCAGACAAACTCAAGATAAAATTACTACGAATTTTAAGACAGTGAATAGTATTTCAAATTAATATTTGAAATCTTAATTTATATAATTTTATATTTATATAAAATGAGAAAAATGGCAAAGCACTCTCTGACTAGACAAAAAGTCTAAACTGCTACAAAGATTATTGCATGATTAACCTTGTACATATGTATTTCTGTAATGTCGGAGGTGTATCTTTAAACAAATATTGAACTCTAGCTAGAAAAAGATTGTTTTTCACAGTATGGGTTAGCAATTATGAAACTACACTGGTGTGTCCTAGGATTGAGCAAATAAGGAGATAAGACTGAGGATAATAGGAGCCAGTTTCTTGCTGTTGGCGAGAGGAATCACAAACATGGAGAGCAGGAAGATTCGAATGGAGCCTGTGGGATCATATTAGAATTAAAGACATCAGTCAGGACTCATGGTATGTAGAGATAAGTTATGATGAGGTACACAGATGTGTGCATGTATCTGTACGTACGCGCGCGCGCGCACACACACACACACACACACGGCCTGTCTCTACCTGTCAAGACACCCCAGTAGCAATAAGCATGACCAGGAACCAGATTCTGGTTTCTGGATACCATTCCCTACTAAAAGGAACTACAGCTCCTTGGAGAAATGGTGAATTCTAAATCTGGGGTAGGGAAAAAAGTAGATGCTGAGCCTAGGCTACCTCAGGCCAAAGGAAGGAAATGCTCAAAGAACGATGGGGACATGCAGAAGGACACGGAAGTCAATTCGGCGGGGCTCCAAATGGACAATTTGTGCACAAAAAGTATTGTCCGATTATAACCTACACAGTGTGTTCACGTGCGTGCATGCATGTTTATGTATGGAAAGCTCTTCCTGACCAACAAATGGAAAAGGAAAGCTTAGCCAACATCCTAGCAATTGTTCAAGAATCACCAATGGCTGCTAAGACCAGTGGATGAAAGTTTGATGCAGAACTGGATATGTACACGGTCTCAATGCTTCTCCCTTTAAGAGAAAATCATTCCGGTGCAGACACCTGGCCGACAGCACCGTAACCAAGTGATTGGCGCTGGCATCGCCAGTGATGGTTCAAACTGACATGTGCTTGGAGATGACGCACTGAGGACATAACATCACTGCTGTAGCATTCCTGCCCAATTGCATCATCTCAATCAAACCACGAGAAAACACCAGGCAAACTATGGCCACCCTACAAAATAATTGTCTGGCATCCTTAAAAAAACATCAAGATCTGAAAGACAAAGACAGACAGAGAAGTGTTCCAGATTAGAGGAGACTCAAGAAACATGACAACTAAATACAAGTGATCAGAGAAGGCATCCCACACTGTCTTTCCTTATAAAAGCCATTAGCAGAACAACCGGTGAGATATGAATGAAGCCTGAATATTAATAGTATTGTACCACTTATTTCCTAATTTTAATAACTGTTCTGTGGTTATGTAAAATGCCCTTGTTTCAAAGAATACACCCTGAGATACTTAGGGCTAAGGGATATGATGTCTGTAGCTTACTCTCAGATGGGTCACAAAAGTTACCCTGCGGTGACCAGCTGCCTCAGACGGGGCAGCGCAAGGCTCATAACACCAGCCTGGGCCAGGGAGCTGTGTCCTACACAGCTCGACTGAGAAACAACGGCTTGAACTGGAGGGGGGTGGGGGCAGAATAAGGGGAGGAAAAGTTACTGAGAGTCATTACTGAGTGTAGTCACCAAGAAAAAAAAAAAGATGTGGCAAAACATTAGCAATTGGAGAATCTGGGTTAAAGCTACCTGGGAGTTCTTGCTATTGGTCTGGCAAGTTTTCTTTAAGTCTGAAATTACTCAAAATACAAATACCCCCCTCAATGAAAAAAATCCCCATTTTTCAATGACTAAGTAATAGACCTAAGCAGTGACCACCGATGAACGTTAAAAATGCTCCACCAGAGATCGAGTAATACTCCACTGTATAAATGTACCACTTCTTTATCCAGTTGTCTAGCCATGGACACACAGGTTACTTCCCTACCTCGGCAATGGTAAATAACGCTGCAGTGAACACAGGGATGAATGTATCTTTTCAAATTAGTGTTTTGGATTTCTTCAGATAAATACCCAGAAGTAGAAGTGCTGGGTCATGAGGTCGTTCTATTTTTAATTTTTGAGGAATCTTCATACTGTTTTCCATAGTGGCTGCACCAATTTGTAACATGGATGGACCTAGAGGGTATTATGCTAAGTGAAGTAAGTCAGAAACAAATACCATATGATTTCACTTATTTGTGGAATCTAAAAATCAAAACAAACAAACAGAAACAGACTCAGATACAGAGAACAAACCGATGGTTACCAGATGGAACGGGAGTTAGGAGAATGGGTGAAAAAGGTGAAGAGATTAAAAAGTACAAATTGGCAGTTACAAAATAGTTATGGGATACAAAGTACAGCGTAGGGAATATACCAGTAGTCAATAATATTGTAGTAACTATGTGTGGTGCCAGGTGGGTACTAGACTTAATTAACAGGGTGATCACTTCATGAGTTATATGAATGTCTAACTACTATACTGTACATTTGAAAATAATGTAATACTGAATGTCAACTAATTTGAAAAAATTTTTAATTTTAATTAAAAAAAAACGCTACGTGAAAGAACTTTTCTAACGGGGAGTCCATCTCACAGCAACAGAACTGACTGAAGAATTCTGACCCAAGTAAAGATGGGAGAACCATACAACACTGCCAGCCAGGGTGACTGATGCACACACCACCACCCCTTAGGTATTCTTGGAGAACCTGAATTTAGTCACGATTCTAGATGGGACCCCCAATGACAGAACACATTGGGAGTGAACACACTGACACCTTATGGATGCTCCCTGCTTGGTGTGTTTCACGATGGATCCTGACGTGCTTATGGTGTAATTTCACATGACCAAAGACAGACAGTCAGAAATCCAGGTAGGTGTGTCTATCCCTGACACGAGCTCACCGGGCTTGTTTTGACGGGGGTCTGCCTCTGTAAAACTGCAGAGGGTCCTGTCAAGCATCGTCAAGGAGCCACACTGAAACCCAAGGGCTACACTGCAAACACCAAGCGTCACCAGTATGCTGCAAGGATGGCCAGAGGCACACGCAGATCACGCCAGCACACTCAGGAGGTGAGAGCTGAAGGAAACTTCACACCATCAGCTAGGCCGGTGGTTGCCCACTCAGGTTGTCCATTTAGAATCTAGGGCACTTGAAATTTTGGAGTGATGGAACCCACCCCATTCCAGACTCCAGGACACTGAGCTTAGGTGTGGATTTTTGTTTCAAGTTCCTCAGATGACCTGGGCCGACCCCCTCATCTGACAGGCAAGGAAACAGGCCCAGCGACAGGACAGGAAGCAATGGTTAATAACGAGGCTGGAGCAAATGGCCCGTCTCCTGGCACCTGCACACTCCCAACCTGAGGGAACCTCTGTGCACAAAGACGTCTAAGAGGAAGGTGACCCTATTTAATAGGCTCTACTGCACCTGCGTATGAGCACCTCCTCCCTCGCAAAACAGCCTACACACAGAATTTATCAAGCATTTACATGTCGGGCACTGTACTATGCATTTCCATTTGAAGTTATTGATGACAGCTGGCTGACAGTTCCCATTCCACAGATGGGGAAACAAATACTTGACCAAAGTAGGTGGTAAGATCAACATTCAAACCTGACAGCTGGACTCCAGGACCTCCATTCATGAAACCACTCACAGGTTCACTCCACAGGGTACCTTAGACAAAAATCACACACACACACCAAAAAAACTAGATTCTGTGTAGAATTGGGAGGTGCTAGATACAGCAGGGCCGGGCGGGCCCTTGGAAACAGCTCTGGGTTCACGGCTCTGTACACAAACGGAAGCCAGAGCCTTGCTGAGCCCCTCACTGGAAAAGCCTGGTCCTCCGTCTACAGACTACACTGGGGTAGCTGCTAGGATTCCTTCCCCTGGTCAGTGTGCACAACCTCTTCCCCTTTCAAAACAGAAGACCAAAGAGAATGACTGAGCAGACTGCTAACTGCCAGTGCTATACCCATCCTTCCCATTTGCTCTACACAGAATCCCCAAGGTATTTGGGGTGGCAAAGCACTCAGCTAAACCCCCACACTTCCAGCCTTTCTTACAGTGGTAGTTATAGACCTACATCCAACCGAAGACTTAGGAGTTGGGTGGACTCCCCAAAAAGCTCCTTACAGGGGGCTGAGCAGGGAGGCGTGCTCCTCTTGCCTGGAACACGGGCATGATTGCTGGTACTCTGGCAGTCACCTTGGACTAGAGTGACTAGTCTAAGAGGGTGAGTCGGAAAGAACCGAGGTCCCTGAGCCACAACAGCAGCCTTGGCCTGATGACCTTGAGCGATCCTGGTTTAGGCCACTGTCACTGTGGTTTCTGTTAGAGGCAGCCAAAACCTCGTCCCAACCCAGTGACCCTTTTCAGGACCATTTCTCATGCTAAAGGAGGAATTCAAAGCAAAAAGCAATTTGCTGTCGAGGGAAACTCGTCCACCACACTTTCATGGGGGAGGACAAGCAAACAATCTTTAAGAAATGATGTCTCTGCTTCAAGCCGCTGGACGGAAGTGACTGCTGAGGTGACCGTGAGTTCTGTCCCAGATGTCAGCACTTTGCCAGCAACGAAGCGGGAGGCAAGGGCAGCTTTTAGGCCACAGGACAGAGCCACTCTCTTCTCTTGCTTCCCAGCATCTACATGCCAGTTCTCCCAGATGGCGAGCCATAGCTATGGTCTTCTTTAGCTGCACAACATTCGTACTGATTAATCCCCAGAGGGAAACGCTCCAGGTTCCCAGTGCAGCACTGGCAATACGGAAAGCTGACTATCATGCTCAGGGCATCCGTCATGCTCAGGGCATCCATCATCAGCAGCAAAATGAACATGGCACATCTGGCAGGCACTGCAGCTTCCTCCTCAGGAACTGCCTGCACCCAAGCAGGGCCAAAGCCATCCTGCAGAGCTGGGCTTTCTCCTTTTCGTTCCCAGACAGCCATCAGCTAGGAGGCCAACTCCCATTTGGGGTGTGCTCTTGGTGGTGCCTGTTTCAAACATGCGTGCCTGCTGCTCTTTTGATGAAGTTCCCTTCCCACCATGGAGGCAGCGGAGAAGCAGGGCCGTCTCACAGGAGCACTTGTTTCATCAGTCATACACACACCTGCAATTTTTACTAATAACATAGAAAGGGGCATTTTGCATAAAATAACTTTTCATTTCTCCATCTGATTAAAAATAAGATAATGTATTTAAAATGACACATACTATGTGTAATATATATATATATATATACACACACACACACATATATATATATGTATATATATATATATATATATAAAATAGTTGCCCTAAAAGAAACTGATTATTCAAAATAAAGCCAGAAGTATCATTATCTATCCTGAAATTAAAAAGAAAAAAATAATCCCTCAACTTAGAGCCAATGAAAACTTAAAGGTCCTTGATGTATACGCATAAACTCATTTTATGCAATTATTTCTCCCAAATGGCCACAACAGCGTCTCCCAACCCACATGCTCTTCTACAAAGTGACCTTAGCCCTCTTTCCATCAAGGCAGACGGGGACGTTCAACCCCTTAAATCTGAGTGGGCTCGTGACTGGTCTGACAGAACAGCGTCACAGAAGTGGACCATGTGACTTCTGAGTTTACGTCAGGAAAGGCGATGCAGCCTCTGCCTGGTTCTCTGGGGGAAGCCACGTGCCCCGTAAGAAGTCCACATGAAGGTGCTGTGTTGGAGAGGACACCCAGTTCCTTCCGCCATCAGCCTGCCGATTTCCCACCCCACAGCCAGCACCACCGCCAGCCCCACCAGGGAGCTGGCCACCCCAATCCCACCTTCCTAAGACGGCAGCCCCAGCTGACAGCGGAGCCCTGCCCGAGGTCCTCCTCACACAGTTGTCAACAAAATGAAGGGCTGCTGTGAGACAGTGCGGGGTAATTTGTTACGCAGCAACAGAAACCAGAGCACCAACTATCTTGGGGAAAGTCTCCAAAATCAAAAACATTTTGTCTGGGTATGTTTCTCAAATCTCTGAATTGAAATATCTGGAAGCAAACAGTGTACAAAACAAATATCTTAAAACTCAGGAAGAGTTCAGATAACGTGCAAATACGTTTACAGAAAGGGGTAAGAACATGGAAGTGAAAGAGTAAATCAGAATGTGGAAAAAAAGAGCAAAACTGCAACAGAAACAAACAGGCATTCCTAGGGAACAGTGGTTTCTTTCCACGAAGTGACCAAGTCCTCAGGTAGGAGCAAGGCTCCCAGCTAAGGAAATGGAATGTTCCATGACTAATATGACTTTGTTCCCTCGAATCTGCCTCCCCCACCTCCAAATGCTATTTCTGTCTTTCTTTCTTTCCCGAACAAGCACAGAGTGGAGCCCAGTTTGGAAGGTGTGGGCTCCTCCAGAGGAACAGCACATCCAGGGAGGAGGGTCTGTGGGGTGAGGGCAGGACACGAGCCACAGGTCAGCAGAAAGGGACAGTAAGAGGAGGAAAGACATTTGGTCAAACTTACCCATGTCTACCTTGACCTCTACATTTTCTATCACAAAGAACCAGCCAGTGTTTCGAACGTAGTCTGGCCAAGTCCCCGCTGCTTCCATGTCTTGGGTGCTCACAGGTTTGGAGCTTTTCCATGGACCAAGAGAACGAAGGGTTTAGTGCAAAACTCAGCCTCAACAAAGGCGAGTACAAGAGGTGCGCTCAGATAGAACACCACCAGCTTTTATTTAAGTTCTTTTTATTTTCCTCCACACTGGCAAAAGGTCCGAGGGAGCTTAAAGTTTTGTAAACATTTTAACTATCCCTCTTCCCCACCCCCCACTTTTGAATTTACAAAGCAAAGGAGAGCAGGAGTCCCAATTTTAAATGGTTCCCCATCTCCTCATGCTATTTGATCCAAAAACTATATACAAGTTTATAGCAGTCTCTGTATAGTTATTGTACACGTTTCGGAGGGAGGGAGGCAAGAAGGGATAGGGAGACTGGTGATCCAAAAGAATAAAATAGAAACCAAATATAATCATCCCAAACCAAACTGCTCTCAGAGCAACTCCAGCCTTCTTCAGGCAACGATGACAGAAAGAAAAGGTGCTCTACCAGGAGCCACCCCAACTCAGCACTTCGTGCCCAGGGACGGACGTCCAGTGGCTTCAGACCAAAGTGTGATTGGCAATTCCAGATGATATTGTTTGGGGGAAGGGGGAGGCTGGTGGAGGCAGGTAGAGTATTTGTTTATAAATAGGGCTTGGGTACATTTATATCTGAAGTGAAGGGCTATTAGGAGGCTACGACCAGAAGCCAACACCAGGCTCTTTCCCCCGTTCTCTCCCTTCCCCGCCATTCTCCTGTATAGTGGTTTCCATGGATGAAGGTCTGAAAGATGATCAGGTGTGGTATGTTCTCTTTTCAGAAAAGGCAAGCAACTTGCCATTCCAGAATCTTTAAACAAAATCTTTTTGGGGCCACAGCAAGACACACACGCAATGCTCTGAGGAACCAGATGAAATTCCGGGCTTTTATCTGATGCACAAGTTTATCCCTATCCAAAATGAAATTATACAAATTCATACATATGGTAAAGATCCTAGCTGCCTCTTAAACGAGACAAATTTTCAGCAGAAAGGCCCAAAACAAACTGGTCCTAGTCCTCTGAAGTAAAAATATTTATGGGAAAAATCAGTTTTGTAAGAAAGGAAAATTAAGAGTAAGTCCCTCTCCCAGGCCACAGGGTCTCCTCTGTCCAATCGGGCTGCAGTACGCTGGGGGAGAAGGCAGCTTGCTTGGAAGTCACTATCTAATGAAGAAACATGAGTCCTTTCTCCGAAAGGATGCTCAGAAGGAACAGGCCAAGGGTGTGCAACACCAAACAATGCAATCTAAACTCCACCCCACTCAGGGCCTCTGGGATGCAAGCCCGAAGGCAGCAGTGGCCATGCAGCCTTCAGACCGGGAGAGTGCCGACGGCCTGGGGGACGCTCACGTCACAGTACATGGGTGCTTTGTTGCTGGCCAATGTCTGTTACCATGAACTCTCTTCACGACTGCACCAGGTAGACCCCTTGCCCTTATGGGGGAGGGGGGAATAAAATGAAGAAGAAAAACAAGATAAAAGGAAAAAAGTGACAACAGAAAGTAAATTGCTATTGGCAGATCCCAGTACACTTTCTGGGGGACAGCAGATGAAATCACGAGGTGAACACGTGCTGCCAAACACGGCCTTGTTGGGGAGAAATCCCAACTGCCACCCCCGAGACACGGGCTGGTCCACTCATCTACAGTCTGAGATGCTCACCAACAGAAACGGTTTAAAGATCTTGGACACAACAGGCTAGAAGGAAAGGCCTGAGATGATCGGTTCTGTGATTTGTTGCAGAGTGAGGAAGAGTAAATGCTAAGTGTTGTGTCCAAAGGTGGAGAATCCATGGTCAGCAGAGAGAGAGGGAAGGCCAGTCATTGGCAGGTGCTCAGTAGTCATCCACAGTCTCGATTTCACCCATATTGAGTCTCTCCGATGAAGCGTTGACTGAAAACCCTGCAGGAAAAAATGGCAATGAGTGACAGCTCTGTTTCCAAGTCCAGGCAGTGGCTACAATATAAGCTCTTGTTTTTGAGCATTCCATAGGGACAGTCAAGAGAAGAAGAAAGGAGGAGAAAGGTCAGAGCAGTGGTTTTCTGCCCTTCCAATGAGAGATTCTTTGTTTTTACTTCTTAGGGTTCTGGTATAATCTAATTAAGGCGGAAAAGCAAACACACAGCATCACTGCTTAAATAGAATTGCGAACCACTGCCCTAGAGAACTTTTCCTGAGAGGAGCCTAGGGTGTAAGTGTGTGTTAAGGCCAGGCCAGGCGGGGCTGTGGGGAAATTCATTCCGGAGATGTGCCTTACAAGATATGGGGGCAGGTAGGGGGGCAGGAGGAACACACTGGGAGTGGGTGTAACATGGCCTCAGCCCCACTCACTACTGGGAATACTTCTGGCCAAGAGCTGTGCTATTCGGAAGACAAGATCCCCAGAGCCCTCAGATGTTCTTCCTATCACATAGTAGACAGCACAAAACAATTTAAGTACTTTATTCCACTCAATCTATTGCAGCAGACCTGCAAAGGAAAGGATTTCAGTTAGCAATATTGACTAAAATGGAATCTGGTTTAGAAAAAGCAGGACTAGCACGGCCACTGAAAGCAACTCGCACTACTCACAAACACCAGTGACGTTTGAATACCTAGTGCTATCAGCCATTAGTGTGTAGACGCCATAAACTCCACAATCAGAGACTGACAGACAAACGGAACTATTGACAGAGACTCTTCGGAAGGAGTGACTCCAAGAAGGCGTTCAGTTCATCCACCTTAAATGAAATTCCAAGCTGTCTCAGCTGCTATTTGAATATCAAAAAGCAAACAAGCGATGCTCTCCAGTCTAAAAGCAGTTCTGTTAATATTATTTGAGTTTTCTGACCCCTCCTTTCTGTTCCTTAATGTTCAAGTTTTCAAACAAAGACACATTTTAAATATACCAATAATAAAAAATGCCTTACATAATACAAACAGCTTAATTATATTACATTCTTGACTCCAAAATATCCTGATTTGCAAACATAAACATGCCTATTTCTAAACCCAGGAAGCTGTGGTACAAGCTGCTTACAAGGCCTAATACCTCTGGGGGAGGCTCGGCCTCCGTCCACCCTGGGTTCTGCCCATCACTGTACTCCCAGCGCCCGCAAGACTGCTTTCCCTTGAAAATGATGAAAGGCTTAGTGTTCATATTTTAAAATAACGGTGTAATTAGGTAAGCCTAAAAACCGAAAGACTATGAAATGAGCTATTACTGTATTCTGAAGCAGGCTTTTCTTTGATTTCATATGTACCTCAAGAACAGATGAAAGAAATATGATAAAAACAATAATGAGCTACATGCAATGAAAGAAATGTAATAAAAACACAAACTAAATTATTTTTAATCATGAAAAGACAGGAAGCAAAAAGAAGCCTGGGGCCAAAAAAGTTAATCATTCATTGCTATAATATCTTGATTCCTAGGCATTTAGCAGACATAATCTCATTTACCTGTCATAAACCAGTAAGGTGGACACTTCTCCCCATTTGATAGAAAGGGAAACTCTGGGATATCCAAGGCAACAAATGAGGATTTGAGCCCAGGAAGCCTAGCTCTAAAGACTGTATTCTCTTAGGTTCAGAACAACAGGCTGTTCCCTTGCTCGCACAATTTCTTTCAGGATTGAGACTGTTCTTATCAGGAAAGTACGACTGGGACAAAATGGCATTGTGTGTACACAGTTGACTCTGAACAACACAGGTTTGAATTGCACGGGTCCAGTTACACGTGAATTTTTTTCAACATACAGTCGACCTTCTGTATCCCCGAGTTTCACATCCATGAAATCAGGTCTATTCGATCCACAGCTGGGAATCAGTGGACGTGGAGGGCCAACTCTATGCATTGTTCCACGTCATCTTATAGAAGGGGCCTGAACATCCTCAGATTGTGGTATCCGCTGTCGTATTGGAATCAACCCCCCCCCCCCGCCCCCAGAGAGCGAAGGACGACTATAATTAAGTTTTTGGGGAATAAAAAAGTAATATGTGATTTCGACTGTGCAGGTCGATGTTCCTAACCCCTGTGTTGCTCAATGGTCAACTGTGTTTGTCATATCCAAGTATAGGACGCTGGTTCACAGTGGCACCTGGCAACTCTAACAACTAGAGGAAGACACCAGTACAATGGAGGATATGGATTGTTCAAATGGGGCTGGGCCCCTTTCTGATGGTTTGTTTTGGAAGCAAAGTTCTCCTCTGATTAATGACTACGGTTTCAACGGGTAGTTTTGGATCAAATGAAAACCTGTTTCCCCTACTCTATGCATGGGGAACTTGTAACTGATGGACATTTATTAATTTTCTTAATCTGTAAATCCATAAGGCACATATCAATTAAAAATAATAAGAGCTTCACCTCATTTTCAGAGGAACCGTTCCCTGACAGCCTAGCCCTTAAGTGCCATAGCTAAAGAGCAAGGGATTCTTAGCTAGAACCCACAACCAGAATTTAAGGAACACTTTTAAATCTATATTCACCTATTTCTGTCAGAACTAGAAAAAATTTTGGACTATTCCACCCACTCTTAACATAAACTTTCAAAACAGGCAGAAGAAAACAGAATTTCACCAGATCCTTATGTCCCCAAAGCCAGCTTTCAGGCACCAGTTCCAAAAGAGCAATCCTCAGTTAAGTTTTTGTTACTGACATTTTGTTCTCTCCAGGGCAGGAAACCACTGAAGGAAAACATAGGATTCCACCCAGGGCAGAACAGGTTTATAATCTACCGCGTGCTGTGCTATCAGCTCTTTCACACGGGTTTCTCCATTTGGTGTCTCACAGTCACTTCACTCACCTCATCCAACACTCCAACACCCTGACATTTCCCCAGAAGCCGGCTCCATTTCCCAGTGCTTGTCATTTTAGCAAAAGGCAACACTATCCATCCAGCTGCCCAAACCTTCCCATTCTCCTTGTCCAGCCTATTCTAGCCCCTAAACTTCTCAAATCCATCTTTGTCCTCTCCATCGCCAATGCCAGATCCCACTCCAGGCCGCCAGCATCTTTCCCTGATCTACACTGCTAACCGGGCCAGCATCCCCACCTGCAATCTTTGCCAATATAATCATTCTACTCCAGACAGCGTGGTTTTATAATAGCCTATTTTACATTCATAAATGGAAAATAACTTTATCATTGTATATAGGTCGGTAGGCCAATTTAGGGAGCACAGGCAGCCCATCAGCTTTGCCTATGCTGTTTATTATTCTAGAAACGCCATTCCCCATCCTTCCGACCAGTCTTTCAAAGCCCCAATTCAGTGTCACCAGCTCCATGAAGCTGCCTTGTATGAAGACACTAGTCCTCAATTCTAGACGACAGGTGTGGGTAACACAGAAGAGTGGAAAGAAAACATGCCTGTTCTGAAATCCCAGCCCCATGCTGATCAGCTGTGTGCCTTTGGGAAATGTTCTCAGTCCTCCAGGTTCGCTCAGTAGTAAAACGGCAACATCATGCCATAAAGCCGTCATTCTGAGAATCACTTGACGGATCTAGTGAATATATACTCACTACTCAGTTCTTTTCTCTGAATACCTGATTGGATTTATGGTCGGTCACCTTTCACACAAATTAGCAATAAGTTTATAAACAACTTTGATGGTGTTCCATTAGCATTATTTTCTAACTAAATTGAAAGGCCTTCTAGGGAAATTCATATTAAATATGAAACAAGCGTTAAAGCACCATACAATGTAAGTCCCTAAACTACATGAGGCACAATTCTTACACTGAGATGCCCAGGAAATACTGACTACTTATTTTGAGCTGGTTAAAAAAGTTAAATTCTGTGTATGAATTATTTCCCTTCATGAAAAACACTTCCCCCAGGAGTCACAAAGTAACTGCTAGAACCTGCACTCTCCCAACACTCAGCTGAGATTTTAGGCCTGTGCTCACCTAACAAGCTGGGATCTGCTCGGACCATCTTCTGTTTTTTCTTCTTCTTGCCACTCTGTACGGCCTCAAAACTGGATTGTTGGTTGTTGCTTTGATTGGTCTGAAATACTGAATGTAGTGCGCTGTGGTTCATTCCCCACACAGAGTCCTGTGGAGCAAGAGGGCACAGCTGAGGTTACACGGAGCAGGCAGGCGTGCCCCCCGCCCCAAGAGAAGCGCTGATGCGCCCTCACCTTATCAAGTAGCAGTTTAACAAGAGGAAGCCTACCATGCATTCTGATAACACTGAAACCAACCGCAGTCCACTGAGTTACCTTCATGTAGATTCTGATGTCCCTAAGGAAGCTCTGTGCCTCCACAAGGCCTGTCCTGTCACTCCACGTGTCCACACTGCTATGACAGCACAGCTGTCAAAACCTCTCAGGTACACAAGGACTCTGTACCATCCACTAGGAAATTAAATCTATAGCAAATAAAATCACAAACAGACCTCTGCACTCTGGCAATTTATACCCCTCATCTCCCCAAAGCGGAAGGTCCCTTTGTTCTCTGGGCCCCAGACTACAGACCAGCGAGCAGCATGCTACCAAACAAAGTTAGTGTCACGTACTTAATTCCGACCAGCAATCCCAGAAGGGATCTGGTCTTAAAATATTACCCACACTTCCTACCAACTGGTTAAACTATGGAATAGTCTACCAGGTGTTCACACTCAACTGGTGCTCTTACTAGAGCAATTCATTTTAAACTGGGATCAGAGTCAATGAGCTAGGTGAAAGCAGGCGGGGGTGGAGAAAGCATTGTGGGAGGACAAGCCTGGCTGTGCACACACACTGGACCTCCACCTTCTAATTGCAGCACTGTCAGCCATTCACAAATGCAAAGAGCCTTTTGTGTTGTTACCATGTTTCCCAGAAGATAAGACCTAGCCAACAATCAGCTCTAATGCATCTTTTGGAGCAAACATTAATGTAAGACCCGGTCTTGTATTATAGTAAAATAAGACCTGGTGTTATATTATAAGACCCGGTCTTATCTTATAGTAAAATAAGAACGGGTCTTATATTAATGTTTGCTCCAAAAGACACATTAGAGCTGACTGTCCGGCTAGGTCTTAGTTTCGGGGAAACATGGTATTAGGATGCCTTCTCTTCTGATTCCCGTTCGTGTTTACAACTTGCATTTTCCTGCAGTTGATCCCTGTTAGCCCATCTACCCAAGTTGATTTTAAATGCCCTGTACTTCGCTGTATTTCACATATCCCCAGAAGTGACCTATAAAGCAAACATTATCTCTAGTAGAATTATGTGATTAAAGGATATGAATATTCTTAAGTCTCTCCCTGAATCTTGCCAATTCGTTTCAGAAACCTTCAACAAGCCATCCTCGTTATTCAGGGAGTCCGTGTTTGTGAATTGGCTTACAGCAGTCCCCCCTTATCCAGTTTCATTTTCTGTGGTTTCAGTCACCAGCAGTCAACCACAGCCCAAAAACGGAAAATTCCAGAAATAAACAATTCATAAACTTTACATTGTGCACTGTTCTGAGTAGCGGGATGAAATCTTGCACGGACATCTCCCACTCTGTCCCGCCCAGACATGAATTATGCCCTTTGTCCAGCGTATCCATGCTGGGTTCTGCCACGCGTTAGTCAGAAAGCAGCTACCTCGGCTTTCAGAGGGAGACAAAGACACCACGTTCTATACCACTTGTATTACAGTATGTTGTATAATTGTTCTGTGTTATTACTGTTGTTAATCTCTTACTGTGCCTAATTTATAAATGAAACTTTATCATAGGGATGTATGTGCAGGGTTCAGTACTATCTAGTTGCAGGCATCCACTGGGGGGTTGTACGACGTATCCCCTGTGGATGGGGGGGCTGCAGTACTTGCTACAATCTACTTGTTACCCCCAAATCAGTGGGTAAAAAAACTGCAGTGCTCTGCGGTTATTCGGGACATGAACACGTGCAGAGCAGTGAACAATCTGAGGGGCTCGAGGCCACCCTCCCAGCTGAGGCAGACGACAGCAGGACTCAGCCTTCTGGTCTCAGCTCTCATACTGTAAACAAGCATCCTTTTCATTCTATTTAGTGTCATGTTTTTCGCATTTGTGTCCTTTCTGTTGGTGATTTCATTATATAAAACGGCGCCGGAGTGCTAAGTGCTGTCTAGCGTTGCTAAGCACACGGAGGCTGTGACATGCCTCCTGGACAAAACACGTGTTAGCTGAGCTTCATTCAGGCTGAGTCACGGCGCTGCTGGCTGTGACTTCCATGTTAAGGACTCCACAATAAATGATATAAAGCATGTTTAAATAGAAACACACGTAAAACAAGGTTACATACTGATCAGCTGACAAAAATACTGTGACCAGAGGTTCACATGAAGTTAACCCTGTATTTCCCCTGGGAGCAATGTTCCAGTCTTTGCTGATTCAGTGCTGGCGGCAACTTTACAGAACACGAAAGTCGTGTATGAGAACTGACTGCATCCCCATCAGAAACGACAAGATTATCAGCATGGGGGAAAACTGGATCCCAGGTACTGGGGATTTAGTATTTGTAGTCTGTAACTATTCACAACCAAATTTATGGCTCTGTGACAAGCTGGAATTTGCGATTTGAGGTACACGCATGAACCAAGAATGATGGGGTTGGTGCGCCTAATGGAGAATGCATGGTTATATTTGCTACCTTTTGGGAAATTCACAAAGGTCTCTAGATATGTAATTTAAAAAGATCACATCTACCACATTTTAAAAAGCTTGGGTCATCTGATGTACAAAAACGCTGTCTTTGTTTTAATTTTCATTTCTCTGGTGCTCGGTCCTTCACGGTACTAATGGCTCGGCTCGCACGGGGCAGCGCCCTCACGGCTGCCTCATACCTGTTGCTGCGGCTGCTGCGGTGTCTGCTGCCGCTGGTTGGCTTTCTGTTTGGCACGGCGCTCGAGGAACTGCTTGGCAAACTCCTTGGCCTCAGATGTATCTCCCAAGTAGGCCCTGATATAGTCATGGACCTCATAAGGAGATTCTACTTCTTTCAGAAAAGAAACAAATGTGGGAACTGCAACACGAGGGGGGAGAAGACATAGAGCAATAATGAAATATCACATACAAAAATCAGTTTTAGTTTTTAATATATTGTCACACCCAAAAGACATTAATGATGGAAACTTAAAAGGTATGTAGCAATTGTGTTAAATACTTTTTAAATCTGCTTTAGAAATGAAAAACAAAAAACAAAAACCCACTAATATCGCAATGCCCCAAATTATGTGAAATAGCATACAATCAAAGACATATCACACGTTTAGTTTCACTAAATGTTATGTTGATTGAAACAACTGCTTGCCTAAGACTTAAGTTATCTGGGGATTCGTTCTTTTCTCAAATTCAAATAATACTTATTATTAAGTGCTATGATGTGTGCTGTGCACCACGACAGACGCTAAAGATAAAGCCGTACCCTCCTTCACGTCACTGAGATTTCATACATTTAGAGAAAATCAAATGGAACATGCAAGCAGTATGGTGTAGGAGAAAAGCACAAGTATCAGAGTTAGACAGACATGGGTTTAAAACTTGACTCTGGATTTTGCTGGCTGTGTGACCTTGATGAGTTACTTAACCACTCTGAGCCTCATTTCCTAATTTATAAAATGGGAATAAGATCACCTACATTGTAAAGGTATCTTTAAAAATTGCTGCAAAAATTAAGTAACTGCGATAACATACATTAACCCCTAGAAAGTGCCCAGCACATGGTAGGTGCTTAATGGATGGTAGCCTTTACTATCATTCACTATTATTCTCTCTGGCTCTTTCAGACCATTAAATATTGTTACAGTGTTGCAAAGAACCCTTCATTCCTTTACCTCTCTGTTTTTAAAGATCCTTGGTTGTGGATAAGACATCAGAGGTAGACTATGAGCTACGGGAATCCCTTCTGTATCAAGCTGACGAGTCTCTGTTCATTTGGGGTTGGGGGAGAGACTCACTTCTACCTCAGGCAGAATGTTCTTTTCATGAACAGCTAACAATTAGCAACTTTTTCTTCGAATTGTGCTGAAACCGCTTTACTTCCACATGCTATGCTACACAAAGTACTTCTACTTGCTCTGTCACAGGATTCCCACCCCACCCCCAAAGGCAGGAAGGTTTGAAAGAGTTCACATCACCTCAGCCTTTCCAGCCCAAGCTGACCTCTGTCCCCACCATGCCAGTTACCTTCCCTCAGACTTGGTCCGGCTGGCATTGTCCCTCATTAAACGAGCAGTATGGAACTCTGATTGCCTCTGTCCAGTACATCATAAGGCAGCCTGAGGTAGCATTTACCTTTATGGCAAACGCTGACAACCTATTTGAGCAGAGTATTACCGGGCTTCTCTCACAAGTAATATTACATCCTATACTGTTGAAGAAGCAAGTTCTCATGGTAGGTACAGGACCTGACCTCCATTAGATTTCACTCCTGAGTTCTGGCCCATCATTCCAGTGTGCCAACCTCTTTGTGGGTCCTGCTCTGCCATTCCACATGCTGGGTTTCCCTCCCCAATTCTTACCATCCAAGTTATTTGCCGTATTAAGGGCATGAAGCATCTGTTCACACCACTGGGTAAATCCATCTTGGGCTTTATTTACTCCCTGAAAGAGCTTCAGCAACTTTTCTTCTTCTTCTACTTTCTTATTCTGCCGGTTAGACACACCTACAGATTTACTAAAGCAAAACAATAGGGCGATATTATATTCCCAGAAACTGTTACTATATGATTATACTATAATACCACAAATAATGTCTTGGCAACACTGGGTGGCTGTCCAATCATCCAAAGCTTAGCTCCAAATATTCAAATATTTGGATTTGGGGTGAAGCAGGGGTTACTCAATACCCCCTTAAAAATCTAGCCTCAGCTAACATATTCCAGTTTGTGAATGTAGGGCTTCTTTTCAGAGAAATGATGAAATTCTTCCTGTGTGTCCTTTGTTTTTTAATTTTGCTAAGCCTCAGTTTTCTCATCTGTAAAATGGTACTGATACTTTTTTGGGTTACCATAAGGAATAAAGACATTGTACACAAAGGCCTAGAGCACTGTGCTCTATAAACTGACATATGTATTTAGTGTCTTAGTCACAATATGTTAGGCCCTCAATTGAGAAGAAATTATCTGACAACACTACCATTTATTAAGTAGTTGCTATGTGCCAGGCACTTTACTAACTACTTCACGTGTATTCATTTAATCTTTACAACTCCACCCATGAAGTTGTTATTATTATCTTCATTTTACAGATGAGGGAACTGAGGCTCAAAGAGGTTCCCTCTTGCCCAAGGTCACACAGCTAATAAGTGGTAGTGCTGGGATCTGAGGTCATGTATTTTACACTAAAACCCATGCTCTTTCAAAAACAATGTACACTAAAGAAAGAAAGATGAAGGTGAAAGGTAACTAACTTATCATAAAAATAAATAGACCGTTACAGAGGTGTTTATAATACTCATTATACTGTAAGTAACTTAAAAATACACGTTTAGGAAAAAATGCTATGACCTAGAGAACACCTTGGAGAAATGTTAAACAACATCAAAAATATATTATTCCTAATATTTATTAAGTGGTTACCGTGTGACAGGCAATGGACTAAGTGCCAGCAACAGAAGGAGCCCTTAGTGATAATACAGATGTGTTTCTAGGGGGAAGAAAGCAACCCCCAAACTATAACCTCAGGTGCTTAGATACAGATGAACATAAGTAAAAACTAAATTAACTGCCTTTCCCTGCCCACCCACCATCCCACTCCTCACACGCCCCTTTCCCCCAACCCCCCAAGGAGCATGGGTTTGATTATTTTGAGCCCTACCTGAGACTGGCGCTGTTTTTATTTTTATTTGTTGAGTTCCTAGGTCCCACCTCTTTCACTGCATCATCCCAGAATCCCATGTTGGAGTTTTTAGTGTCAGCGTTACTCCAGATACTACTGACTAGGTCAGACGCCCACTGGTTAGGGGCACCAGTATTTATAGAGCCCCAAACAGAATTCCCAATGCTGGTGTGCAGGTTGGAATGCTGGTAAAGAAAAAGAGACACATGATGACTTAACAATAACAAAAATATTTTTTAAAAAAGAGTCCACACCAATTAGAAGTGCTAACTGATGCCACCTGTCCATAGGAAAAGGAACCCACCGTAGTGTTCCGGGCTCTGTTTGGTGGCGGCTGCTGCTGCTGCTGCTGCTGCTGCTGCTGCTTCTGCATCTGCCGGGCTTCCTCCTGCTGTATCTCCAGAAGAGACTTGGCGGTACCTGCGGGTTTGCTGACATTCCCCCAGCCTGAGAGCTTCTGCTGTTGTTGCTGCTGCTGCTGCTGCAGAGCTTTCATCAATTCCCTCTGCTGGCGCCTTTGCTGTGGCACAAAAATGGAAGTCAGCTCAGGATACCGGTTGTAAAAGTCATAGTTACACATGTCCAGTAACTAAATGGAATGCAAATGAATACACAGTAGCTACACCAAATTAAACACCTGACAGGATTAACTCATTTACTACAAATAAAGATGTAAACTGACAGAGCTACTAGGAGGAGAATAAAAAAATCAAATGCAGAACTACTTCTTAAAAATTAAGTAGGGCTTTTGGTGAAGCACAGAAATGAAATACATGTTTATTTCCTAGAGCCCTACCAACAGGACAGAAAAAAACTATTGTTAGAAAGCTAACTACGAAGAGAACAGAATAAATTTTATAAGCTGTACAGCATACAAATGATGGCCAATGTAACAGACCCAGTTAAGATGAAACCTAAGTTACAGGAAGCTCAGAACGGGGCCAACGTATGCAGAAAGCTCAGGACAGAGGTGTGGGCATCTCCAGCAAAGGAAGGCTGGCTGACGGTCTATAAAAAAGCAGCAGTGAGACCCCAGACTGCCTCCTACAGCTGATGCAGTTGGGCTGCTGTGTCTCCCTCTCCCTGGCAGAAAACAGAAACTTCTTCTTCGGAAAGGCGGAGCCCCCCTGGAGGGTAATTCTGTGGGGGAGCTGACCCTGCACGAGAGAACACACCTATAGACACCGACAGGTCGGGGACTCCTCCAGCAGAACAGCCCAGCCCGAGACCATCACGGCAAAACCTGCCAAGGTGCTGTACACCAGCACCTCCTATCGGCTCTTCAGTGCCTTATTCCTAAATATGAACAGACAGCCCAGGAGTAACAAACATGTGACATAAACTTCTGAAATGAAAGCCAAAGACACAATCAAGCAAATAAACAAACCAAAAAAACAAAATTCAGAGGAAATAAACCAGACAGGGGAAAGCAGGAGCTAGCTTTTTAAAAGCTATCATCAGTAAGTAATATTCTGAGAGAGGCAAGATGGTGCATTTGAGGAAATACGAATAAGAGACTATAAAAAGAAACAGAACCAAATAAGGACTCAGAGAAATTTTAAATAAGATAGCATACATTAAAAATTCACTAGGACTGAAAGGTAAGACTGAAGAAATGCCCCCTCAAAAAAAGGATAAAAAGACAGAACTGAAAACACAGGAGAGAAATTGTGAGAAAATCAAAATCAGTCCAGGAGGGCAACAAACAACTGAGAAGACTTCAAGAAAAACCTAACAGCTGGGCAGCAAGCCAAGAGCGTACAGCTCAAAACAGCTTAGAGGGTTCTGGAAAAGACACCTCCATGGAAAAAATGAAATAAAATTCTTAGGTTTTTCTCTCTCTATGTGAGAAATAGCTATTGAGTGGCATTTTATACCTTTTAAAGAGTGGAGGAAGACTCAACAGTTCAAAGAAAAGTAATCAAATGAAAATACAAATGAGGCAATCATTAACTTCTGACAAACAAGAAAAGACCTGTGATTCTGACCCTGATGGCCACTATCATTTTTTCATTCAGCAGACACCAAAATTACCAGAACAATTTCTAGCCTTAAGGTAAATGATATACTCTGCTCTGCATCCATTTGTTACAACCTTTTAAAAAAGAAATGATTTCAGAGAAAGTTCAGTCTTTTTTAAGAGGGTAGGAAATAAGGGAATTTTAAAGGTGAAGAAACCTTTTAACCTATTTGATGAGGTCAAACACACTACGCAGTGAATATGTAGAGACAACTCCCACTTCTCTGTGTACCCATGGCTTTCAGTGAACGATTCCACCTAGATCCAAAATGACAATTTGCATTCTACGACAAATTGACTGCTCTACCTCAAACCATATCCATATAAAGCACTTTCTTCAAGACTCTACCTCCGGCCACCTTTTCAGAGAAGCCTTCCCAGATCACACTACCTAAAACTAGACAATCACTAGCAGCACCAAGTTTTACTGTCCATCTCCCCTCAACTAGAGGGTAAGCTTTATAAAAGCAGAGAATTTTGTCAGTTTCAGACTCAAGATATAACCCCAGACTATAACTATAACCAAGTAGAGACTCAGCAAATATGGGATGGATGGATGGATGGATGGATGGACGCTGCATGGATGGATGATGGAAGGATGGATGGGTGGGTGGATGGATGATGGATGGGTGGATGGATGGATAGATGGGTGGGTGAATGGATGGATAAGTGGATGGATGGATGGATGAATATGGCACCTAATGGCATGCTGAACCAAACCATTTTGCTTATTCATTTTCTCTTCTGTCAAGAACTATATTCTCCTCCCGCCCTCTCTTTCATTCTTTTGTATCCTTCTTATCCTAATGATATAGACTTATAGGCAGAGACTTTTTCTCCTACTGGAATATTTTATGGTTTTCTAGGGTAGTCAGAAAACTCAATAAATACCCTTAGAGAAAAATGTATCCTGCATTCTAGAAATCAGATTTACAGAAGGATTATCTGCATAAAGCTCACCCATAATTCTGAAAAACCCATGGACTTTTATTTATGAGCTATTCTCTCAAGAGCTACATTAAAATGTTTAAGATAAATGAATATTTATGTTATCCAATCTTAATGTTAGTCCTGTTACATCCTTCGTATTTGCTAGAATGACCAAATTATAGGCTAAAGAGTTTAATAACGAACATGCAATTCAGACACACAGCAATCTGACAATAATTATCTTTACTAACCACTAACCCATAATGCACACAAGCTACTCTGGAACACTGTTTGAATGGACCCCTTTTACTTTTAAAATTTACCTCTTCTCGAAGCTGCCGTTCTCGTTCTTCCTCCAGTTTTTGGATTTCAGCCAATGACAGCGTGGCCTGGGACTGACATGCTGTTGTATTGGACTGCTGGCCCCACGTTGACGAAGAGGGAAGCTAACAAAAAGGAAGGCGGAAGAGCTCATGAGGAAACGGGGAAAGGAAATGAAGAGGCAGTGATGCAACATGTACGAACGGAACATACACGTGTCCTTCCTTTTACACTGATTCTCCCAGTCAGTCGGCTACTTTTACTTAAATCTCCTGTCACTACTCTAAAGCTAAGATTATTTTAAAACAACTTAAAATACATACCATACACTTCTATTTGATATACCATTTTGGGATTGCAAATTTGATACATCTAACACTAACATTTGTAGCTACAGACATAAAGAGAAAGGAGTAAACAAGGAATCACTGAATTTTTAATCCAAGGAGGCAGTAAAAAACATGATCTGTGACTTTCCAGTGAAAGGGTTAAGGACAAGCTCTCTGCAGGGACAGCAGAGCGGACAGCTAATGGAAGATGCCAGGCATAGTTCTTAGTCTTTTATGAAAAAGAGTTACTGTTAACCAAACTATCTTCTAGTTATGAGCACCAAGCTATTTTTAATTAATAATTCTATTTTTTCCTAGCCCCTAAAATTATGGACTAAAATAGTATGTAAATATCTGGGTTCTGAGTACTTCAACGTTCTTAAAAGACTGATTATTCTAAGAGAATCCCTCGGTCTTCTAGGCCAGAAAAAAAATGCACTCTAATTTTGAGACATCTTACGGATCTTAAAAACAAACAACAAAAAACAAATCTAATCAGACTTATATTTTGTTTAATTGAAATAATACGAGCATGAATCAAAACAAACAAAATGCCCAAAAGCCCCCAAAAGGATGGCTCTACAGCAGAAATCTCTAAAACTAGAACTGATGGGCCAAGGGGATAAACAGCTTCACCTGTCACCGACACCACCAAACAGCTCTCCAAATGAGTACCTGCAACACTCCTGAACAGAATGAGCTGATCCTTAACAGTCTGGGGCCAATATGACAGGCAGTAGTGGGGGGCATTTCTCTCAAAGTGCCCTTGTGCTGGGGTGGGACAGGGGTACACAGGAAACTAAGAGAGAAAGCTGGGGGACTAGGTAGGCAAAGCTGAGCGCAAACAACCACTTTTCTCCGGAAGAAATGACCCACTTGGAAGGTGCTATCAAGATCAACTAGGGCAGCAGATCTCACACCGGGAAGCACCACCTGGGAGGACCTGTAAAAACGCTGATGCCCTGGCCCCACACCTGACGAACCAGAAGATCCAAAGGTCAGGCCAGAGAACGTGCGCCCTTTTGTAATTCTGATGCCAACCATCAGCCAGAACCACTGATGGAGTCTCGTCTCAGTGGGTGTGTCACCCACTGTCCCCAGGAGCCAGTCCCCAGTTGTCTTCAGCAGGATGTGAGGCAGCACCAGGAAGAGATGCACCACCTCCTGCAATGGCCTCGGCCTCTGTCAGGCGCCTCTGAGACCCTTCCAGTTGCTGGGCCGAAACCCACTTTCATTCAGGATTCCCGGGCCGGCTCTCTGGGGTAAAGCAGACGAATCTGAGTCTTCACGTGACATAAGGTCTGCTGACAGCTATCATTTTCCTGGTCTTACCTGTGCACAGGGAATACTATCCCATTACGTGGCAACACTGCATTGGATCATTTCCGGCCCCCCCATCCTGTACAGCCCACTCAGAGAACCGCAGTTCATCCATCATGCTTTTTGGAACAATTCTCTCCCAAATCAGAAGCACATAGTAGGGAATTTGGCACATTTTGTGACCCCTGAATGGCTACTATCTTTCATTGATTTTTTTAAAACTTTTACTTTGTTTTCTGCCCTGACACTGCTATCTTACTTTTAACACTATTTTTTATTTTAAAAAACAAAATAAAATGATTGTGTTCCATATCCAGTAATGACACCACAAGGAGCTGTGGACCAACCCCCAGCAAAACTGGTAAAAATTATTTTTTAAAATCATTCAAAGCCTCTAGAAATGCTCCAAAGGGAATACAGCAAACGACACTTTTTTCCCCAAGAAAATCTGCTAAAACTTGATCAGAACAGAAGATGTGGTACCTGGACCAAACCCCACTCTCTCCCAGCTCCTAGCTCAGCCAGACAGAAACTCCATCCCAGGTGAGTGCGGCCAAAACACAGGCCTCCCTGCTCCTCAGCTGCCAGTCAGTGAGGGCAGACTTCCCCAAGAAGCACATCAGCACTTCTCAGCCTAAGTGACAGCAAAGACAGCGCAGAGGGGCTCCCTTCTTATGCCTACCCCCACTCTGAAAATGGAAGCTACCTTGAGCCCTGCACTACTGAGACTACTAGGGTCCTGCCGCTGCTCCAGCTGGAAAGGCTGCCAAGCCACCACTGCCCCAGCTGGAGAGGCAGGCCCCACAGACCCGAGGCTACCTGCCCCCAAGGGCTCAACTCCTACAGCAGGGGTGTCACTCGGAGAGCAGGAGAGCAGCACTCCGCTTTCTCAGGCTCGAGCTGTGACTCAGATTTCTGCCTGGGGGTGGAGGTGGGAGGACCAGACTAGAATATGACAGCTCCAAGCGCCTTCCCAAAGGAACTGACTTCCTCTGCAAAAGTGTGGAGAATGAGGAGTTTGACTCTACGAGCATTTCAAAGCCTCAGTGAAGGACCAGTGAAAGGCAGCTGGGAGGAGACTGGTGGATTTACTGGAGAGGCGGGCTGAACTGTCGCCACTACTTTGTGTCAGACAACCAAGGAAAGAGCAGAAAGAACAAATCTCCAATACAGACCTGGGCAAGTGGCTCTTCAAAGAAGACGGAATTTGACTCGATCAGATCACAAAGCAACTTATGCCCCAGGGCACTTTGACAACAACAGAGCAATCCAGCTGGCAATTAGTGGAATTTAACAGCTGGACCAGGAAAAAGACAACCAAAGAGTGGCTGGGCATACCCAATGCTGTATCTCGGGAAGAGCAGCAGAAGAGACTTCACACTTTGGGGACAGTGGGACTTCACTAAATTAATCCAGCCAGCCACAAAACAAATAATGCCTACTGCCACCTCTCTCACCACACGCATACTGTATTCTAATTGACTGTTTCTAGGTCTTTCTCCTGCAGGCCCCTTAAGATAGGGGACACTGAGTCTTATTACCAACCACTGACCCCACGTGAAGTTACACACACCTGCCATACACCGCTCGCCCCTTCCCAAGTACCCCGGTTGTTTCACCAGTAATCCCATTGCTTTCCCAGTCCCTGAGCGCTTCCTGACTAGGACCGTTCCAGCCGCTGCCTTGGTCCCTCTGACCAGACACTCGCTCTCAAGCTAATTCTGTCCTGCTGACCCTTCCTATGCACTGCCCCCACCACCATCACACTCTCTTGACTGGTCTCCCCGTCTTCACTTTCTACTATTTCCAACAATGCTTTGAATGCTCATAAAACAACCGTTTGCATACATCATCCCAATCCGACTTTCAGTAAACCCACGCACGGTCAGCTGCTTCAGGCCCTGGTGACGACCCACGGACACACCCGAGTTTGTGTGTCTCCTGCTTGCGGGGGGCAGATGCCTTCTCCCACTTCCCTGTCTCAGCAGTGCTGAACTGCTATATATAGAGCCCAGTCCCACGTCTGCCGGGCTGCACTCCATTTACGGACCAGAGACTGCCTTAGCTCTGCTGCACCCTGCTGCGGTCCGAGCTTCTCACTGATTCCTCTCTGGTCGAAAGGTCTGGCCCGACGTGCACGCACCACACTGCACTCCGCAGTGGTCGTACTCAGCACGCAAGGAAGCAGCCATCTTACCGGCAACGCTGACCTACCTGAAGCCGGGTGCCCAGGCCTTACCTTCATCTGCGCCAGCTGCTGCTGCTGCTGCTGCTGCTGTAGCCTCCGCAGAGCCTCCTGCTGCTGCTGCCGCTGGCGCATTAACTCCTTCTGTCGCTGCAGCTCCAGCTCTTTCCGCTTCCGCTCCTCCTCCTCGTGCCGGAGCCTGGCGGCCTCCTCTTCCATTCGCAGCCGGTTCTCCTCTAATCGACGCTGGGCTTCTTCTTCTTCTCGGGCCCATTTTGCAGCCTCCTCTTCCTTCCCAGAAGGAAAAATAAAGAGAATAAAACTTGATTGTGTTTCTAAAAAGAAAAATGTGAATCACTGTTGAAGGCTTTTGTCAAAAGGTTATAGAAGCAATAGAGAAAGCATGCTTATGATGACAGGTAGGGTTTTCTTTTAAAATGTATTTATAGAAGCCACAAAGGCCTAGCACGCTTACAGGATAAATTTTTCACTTCTTTGGTAATTTCTACATAGAAAGAATGTCACTTGGAACATGTGTGGTTAAATACTGATCTCTAAGAGGTCCCTGCCAACTGCAGCCAAGCCCCCAGGAAACGGCTCCAACACTGAGGCAGAGCGAGCGTTACAGGGTGCTGAGTGCCTACAGCTGCCAGGACCTTGAGGGATACTGATTACTGGGGAAGCCCAGCCAGTTCTGGAACCAAAGCAACTTTACAGGCCACTTACTTCAATCCTGCTCCTCACCCCTGGGCCCACAGGCCCCTCGGACCATCTCTCCCCGACTCCACCCGTCTCCCACTGTGCCCCATACGCTGGCTCACTTTCCTTCCGCTTCCCTCCCTCAAAACCACGCCATGGTGCCCTCTGGAGCTCTCCTCACCTTCCTAAGCACTGCAATGCTCCGTCTTATCCAGACAGCGCGTGCCCCTCTATTGTCCAGAACTCGTGTCAGTCACGCTCAAAGGACCGCCCCAATCTGCAGCAGGCAACTTGCCCTCTGCCTTTTCATTATGTCCAACTGTACCTTTCCTCCGCTCTCTGTTTGCTTCTAGCCCATCTGGAGCAGCAACCGTCCCCACCTACCCAGCATCCATTCCCTTCAGGCTTCTTCCTTGCAGACAGAGCCTCCTCTTATACCAGAGGTTTAAAAGCCAGATTTTGCTTTTTAAGCTTCCAGTGTGATCTGATTTAGGCCAAAGGGATGTCTGCTGGGAGGCTTCTACAGATGATTTTCTTCCCATACAAAAGGAGAGACGGATGAGAGAAGGACCGACTCTCTTTTCGATGCGCGTGGCACAAGTGTATGGGATCCCAAACTCCTGACCATAAGGCAAAGAATCTGAACTCCAAAGTCAGCACACCAGCCAGCACCAGAGCAGAGTATGCAAGGACCTGGATCCTTAATGACATCCTGAGTCACTGAAGCTGTCTGTAACTGCCATGTCTCCGGAATAGGTCAGGCGATAACGGCAACTATTTAAGCCACTTTTAGGTGAATGTTTTGATTTTGCAGCTGAAAGTATCCTAAATGTGGCATTTATTTCTTGTATAATTCTCACCCATGTGGTCTGCGAGCTGCTTGGGGACAGAAACAATTTCTTTAAAAGTTTTGTACTCCCCCAGGAAACAAGCACAATAACTGGCATACAGTAGTACACTAACTAAACATGTGAATTGTCAAATGCATAAACCAAAGGACGAATCATACACCATCTAACCTGGGAGCCACTATCTACCTCTTAGGTTTCCCAAAGAGTTTCAGTCAAGAACTTAGGCAAAAGCAGGTAATTTCCAGCTTTGTGTCAATCTAACCAACAAACAATCTATGTCCCCAGTGTGGACTGGGTATAGGGACTTCCTCCCAAAGGGGGAGAAAAGTAACTTTACTGGAGACACCTGACAAGTGCCGTGGCAGCCAGGTGGTCAAGGTCTACGTCAGCAGATGGGAGTCACGTTGGTGATACGTACCCTGACATGATGTGATGAAAATGGCACTTTCTCTCTGTGATCTTCCTCCTAAACACCCATGACTCCCTTTTTTTTGGTTTAAATTTATTGGGGTGGACTCCCATTTAATTGTGAGAAAAACTGCAGGTGAATTCCCATAGAGGGTTACCTTACAATAAAGTGATGAGTATTCTTTAAAACTGTCTAAGTCATCAACAAGGGAAACTCTGAGAAACAATCACAGGCAAGAAGAAGCTAAAGAGACACACAATGAATGTGCTGTTTTGGATAGGATCCTGAAACAGAAAAAGGACATGACGGGAAAACTGAGGAAATGTGAATAAAAATTTAGTTAATAGTGCATCAATATGGTTTATTGTGACAAATGTACCATACTAATATAAGATAGTAATAGGGGAAACTGTACCATCATCCCAATTTTTCTGAAACTCTAATGTGGTCCTAAAAATAAAGTCTATTAATAAAAAAAACCTGCCCTTAAACACTAAAATGAAATGCCTTAGGGGTTCTGGCTGCCTGTAATGGCAGGACGGCATGCTTAGACTAGAGTTAGACAGTGGCAATTTACTGCATCACCTTGTGAATATATGAAGCAGCACTGAACTGTACACTTTAAAAGAGTGAATTGAGGATGATGCTCAGGCAAAAGCTGTCACCTTGTAGATCTCACACTTGGTTTTTCAAGGGTATATCGTCTTTGGATTTCTTTCTGGTGGCCTGCTTTTGTTTATTTTTGGTGGTTATTTTGTTCAGCTTTTATAATTGCAAGTGGGCCAGTTATTACAAAAGTGTTGTTACTTCTGTAGTAAGAGTCAATTAGGTCTCTTCCGGTAATTTTCAGCAACCTGAAAAACTTTTAGATAGGCTATCTGAACACTTTCATTATTAATCCCTGATTCCTAGCATCCAGTAGCAATGAGGAGAGTAAGCCATCCGGTCACCTGCTTGCGCAACAATTCTTCCTGCTTCCGCCTTTCTTCCTCTTCTCTTCTCCTCTCCTCCATTCTTCTAAGAGCTTCTTCTTGCTGCTGCTGTCTTTCTTCCTCTTCTCGCTGTCGCCTTAGTGCAATTTCTTGCTCCCTCTGGCGTCGTAGAGCCTCTTCCTATATTAAAATAAAAAGGGTGTGTAATTCTGAGTCTCAATATATTACTTCATAATTTGAAAAGGAATAGACTATATGCCACTAAGACTCTGTTAACAGAATATATATAAAGCATACAGAACAAAAAGTATGTAATTTCAGGAGTAGGCATGTTAAGAGCTAAAATGATTTGTATTTAAAATAAAAACAGCACTGTCCTGTGAAGTTGACCCTGGTTTCTGCATTAGCTAGATGTACTGATTACCCCTAGAAATGGCTACATTAGAACTCAGGGTTGGGTTTCTCCATTGGTACCGTTAACCCCTATTTTTAATCAGCTGAGACTCTATGGTATAGAGAGGTCAAATCAATGTAGCCACTAAAAATGCCTGGTAAGGTAGGAGTAAGTTCTCCAGTCAGAAGCACTGAGTAAAGCTGTGTGTACCAGAACACGTTCTGAAGGACCAAAGTCCTACAGATAGTAAGTATACGGAAAAGGGTCTCGTTATCAAAACAATTTAGGAAATACTGAGCAACATGGAATTAAATAGATTTTCTTACTGCAGCATTTCTCAGAGTCCTTACATGCTAAGGTAGAGTGTGACTCTAAGAAATATTAGCAGTGCTAATCTAATCCCAGCATAGGCCCTTTTGCTTTTCACAGAGTATCCCACGTGGCCAACAAGAAGTACGAAATGGGAGGTAAAGGCTAGACTCTGGGGCTATTGCAAAGTGGATCTTTTCAACTGGGATCTTTAAAAGTCCCAGCAGAAAAATGGGTCAAGCACATGAACAGAGAATTCCTGCCCACCGAAAAAACAAATAGCCAAAAACCATGAAAAACATTCAATGTCACTGGTCGTAAGTACTTAAGACTCAGTTAACTTCTGAAATCTAACTAGCTTATAAAACCCCAGGAAATAAATATGCAAAAGAAATCCATTCTAATGTTTTACTAGGACTGAAGAATATCTCTCTAGTGGGTGTGAGTGGATAAGACATTTTTTCTAAAGGGAAGTGAGTCTTCCAAGGTTCTAATCCTGCTGTTGACCTTGGATAAACCATCTCCTGGAGAACTCCAACCTGTGTAATGGTGGGAGTGAGCGAGAGACCCCGAAGGCGCTCCCTCAGCGCTAACCCTCCAGCCACATTTCTCAGAGGTATACCTGTTTCCTCCGGGCAAGCTCTTCTTCCTCCCGCCTTTTCCTCTCTTCTTCCTGCTGTCTCCGAAGCATTTCCTCCTGCTGTCTCCGGAGTTCTTCTTGCCTCTTTCGCTCTTCCTCTTCCCGTTTTGCCCTCATTTCTACCTCTCGTCTCTCCTGCTCTAGCTGTGATTACACAAGAGCACTCTTAGAAACGTGAAGCCATATACAGGGACACTCCAACATCCCTGCGCAGTACATTAGGAGAAGATGGAATGTGTGTCCAGACCAGGGGTGTCCAAACTTTTTTCAACATTTTTCACAAAGGGCCATATGCAGTAAAATACACAAACAGCCGGGCCACTCACTTGAGGTGAAGTACGTATTGCCTCACCTGGTTTATTTAAGTAAACTAAATATATTTTTGGAATTTGCTGCGGGCCAATTAACAATGGATCATGCACCGCAGTTGGCCCGCAGGCCGCAGTTTTGGACACCCCTGGTGTAGACACTACCATTCAGTGGTCATTTCTACAGCCACTGAGGGCTGCACCAGCTGTGAGCGCCCAGCATCAGAACAGGTTTACGCTCTTCTGCCCTGAGTGCACTCTCCCGCCCTTACCAACCTCCTCACACCACACTACCACACGTCACATCTCCTAGACGGGGGGGGGGGGGGGGGTGCCAATATGAGAGTCACACCAGACTTCTCTTGGGGTAGCCATTTCTTTGCTCATCCCACAGAAGATTTTCTGATTGAAGATCTAACACTGTGACTGCAAGCTTTCAACAGCAATGTGGTAAAGCTGCTGGTGTGAAGAATGATACAATTCTTTGAAACCTGAAGACCAACCAGTTGACATACGTCATCATCAACAGTTCTTAAATCCTAGTCAAATCCAGTACCTAGTTTCCAGATCCACTGCCACAGGTATAGTTCAGGCCTTCATTTCCTCATCTACAGTCTCAAGAGTCTCTTATCTGGTTCCCCAGAATCCTGTTTTGCCCACATTCCCCAGCACAACATCTAACCTCCATCAAAAAATTACTTCCAGGCTTCCATTAATGCCATTCTTCACCCAGAAAATAAATCCTAACTTTAATATGACATGTGCAAGGATCCTTGTGACTGGCCTGCCTCATCTTCTTTAGCCTCCTCTTTCATTATTTATTCCTCAGACGCTCCATGGGTCCAGGCCAGAGCAAATTAAGTCTGTTCTCCTGCATTTCTGAGACTTTACAGGTGTTGTTTCCTTCAACTGCACTTTAAATTTTACCTCCTCCTACTCTGTTAACTCCAAACATTTTAACTTGGTTAAACCCTACTGTCCTACAAATGAAAGTTAGCTCAGGTATTACTCTCCATCTAAAGTGTCACCCAATTCCTGATCCCCACCGCTCCAACTGGATAGCTGGCCCATGTGCTTTCTTGACTGACTTGTCTGTGTGTCATCACCATCCCCGCCCCCCCGGAAGCGCCTATCTTTCATCATCTATGATGGATGAGGTGTGATCAAACAATATGGTGAATGTTTAAAAAAAATGTATTACAGTAAAGGACATATTACCATTGATCACCCTTAAAATACTCCCCCTCACTTTGAACACTCTCATCCCATCATTCTTGCCACTTTCTGAAGCAGTTCTGGACGTCCTTTTTCGTGAGTGCCTTTAAGTTGCGCTGTCGTGGCTGCCTCCATGTCCTGAATCATTTTGACTCTGGGGAAGAGCCAGAAGTCACAGGTGCAGGATCTGGTGTATAAGGTGGATGAGGACACACCGTAATGTTTTTATTTAACAAAACTGCCGTATATCAGAAGTGATGTGTGACATGGAGCATTGTCATGACGGAGGATGATTTATGACACACTTTAAAACACACCTTCTTTCAACCCTGGCTCACACCCAACTGACTGCACCGAACAAGTTGAAACTTGTCACACACTGTTACTTAGGTTCAATGCGCCGCTTCCGTATTGAAGGTCCCTGCCTTTCTGTTGGATGGCACTCGGCAGCAGCATCCACTGTGTTTTTGTATCACAACAGAAGGGCTCCGTGTCACACATCACTTCTGGTACAGCAGTTTCTGTCAAATAAAAATACTATGGTGTGTCCTCATCACCTTATTCTGCGGACCTGGCACCATGCGACTTCTGGCTTTTTCCCAAAGTCAGAATGAGTCAGGACATCAAGGCAGCCACGAAAGCTCAACTAAAGACACTCACAAAAGAGGACTTCCAGAACTGCTTCAGAAAGTGGCATGAATGATAGGATAAGCATGTTCGAAGCGAGGGGGAGTATTTTAAGAGGGATCAATGGTAATGTGTCTTTTACTGTGATAAATTTAGTCAACATATTTTTTGATCCTACCTTGTATGTGTTCCCAGCCCAAAGCACTGAGGAACTAGAACACACTCAAGAATTGTCTGAATTATGGTCTCTCACTCATTTACGGAGACAGACCCTGACCATAAGCCTTTTCACCATTCTGGGCATTCTAAGGAGATTATCACTATCTCGGGATAAGACTGCACTAAGTATAAAATAGGAATAAGACCCCAGAAATCATTACAGTGACTCTAAGTGTTGACAGACAACCTCTTCTGGCAAGTACTAAAACCAAAATTCAGGATTCCTAGTTCCTCCAAAAGATGTGAATGGAATACAGGATCTAATATCAATATTGAGCTTTTCAGCTGTGTGTCTGAGGACACTAAGAAATGTAAACAACCATTACTATAAGGTTCCAGGTGGGAACTCGAGCTACAATCAAGGGTCTAATAAGCCATGCAGTGGATATTTCCTTAGTCTTAGTATTTGTAACAAACATTTGTTTGTACCATGAATAATGTAATTAAAATATACATATGACCATGATCATTAATGTGTCAACCAACTAATCAATTTTAATTACTTTAACTTAAACTTGTAATTTTCATTCTGTTCAAGGTCTTTTGGGGGATATATATTCACAGAATATGTATGTGCTCATACCAGCTAAGTAGCAGCAAACTCAAAGGGAGAAAAGTAGTTAGCTAGGGACAGAGACTCCCTACAGCAATGCCTATGTCTTGCAGCTGGAAAGGACGCATGGCTGTGGAAGAAGGAGGGTCAGACCTTTGCAGCTTTGGCCTTCTCCATCTGCTGAAGCTGTTCAAGGGCAGGTCCTGGAGTCGTGGTGTCATGGGGAAGATCCCATACACTACCACCTTCCCAAACTGTAAGAAAACAAGGGAAAGGAAGTGAGGGAAGTCAGAGCCAACAAACACGGCCACACACCCATGAGAATAATGTAACAAGCTGTGTCCCTGTCCCCTGAATGAGCCCCATCACACATATGTATCTGCTCTGCTCTGAAGGAGGCTAAGCTGCCAGTGCTCTCGTTCGTATCAATACCCTTCAACACACCTCGAGGGAAAGACAATACCAGGCATTTACTGAGGAATTAATTTCAGCCTCAAAAAACCTTGTAAGATATCTGTTCACATCCTCCAATTTTACAGATGCACAAGCTAAGGGTCAGAGGTGGTTTGCCAACATTCCCAAGGACACAGGGCAAGCACCATGGCCATGCTAGGATTTCAATCCCACCGTATTAGATCCCAACGCCCAGGGCATTTCCAACAGCCACACCACCTCTCACTGCACACCACGTGGAGAAGAGGGCTAGGAGAGGTCCAATGGTGGAGCTAGAGAAAATGAAGAGGTCGCACAATATTGTGTATGTATTAAATGTCACTGAATTGTTCATTGAAAAATGGTTAAATTGTGTTATGTGAATTTTACTTTAACAAACGGGAGGGAAAAAAGATAGAGAGAAAAAGAGGTACAGCTGGAGCTAGGGAGGCCTCTGGAAAGGCTGGGCAGGTCTCACAAATGACACTGGGTCCTGTGGACCTGAAAGGCAGCACAGAGTCAGATGTGAAAGTAAAAAACAAAAAGGCTTCTACGTCTGTTTTCCTATTGCCAGCAATATTTGCTGACACCACTTTTCAGCATTCTCTATTTTCTACACTCCTATTATAGCGTTATTTATGGACTATAAATTACTGTCTACATAAAACTGGCGGACTATTTGTAAAGGACCTTGATTGCATCACACCCAAAGAAAGAAATTGTTTAATAAGGTACTTAGTTTCCCAAAAACTGGAGAGGATTTCAACATTCTAACTACAAATGGCTACTAAGAAAAAATAAGGTAACATACAGCATGGAGAGCTGATGAAGGAGGATAATCAGTCCTTTTCCTGCCATAATCCCCAGGGCTGATGTTAATTAACGAACAAGAGAACTACAGCCTTAGAGCTCAATGGCTCTAAGAAAAATTCAGCAATGCCCACGGTTCCTGAGAATTTCCAATATAAACTATAACCTGTTATAAGGACTATCTATGATTCACACTACCCACCTCTGTAGGTATCAGACACTAAGAAACAGAAGTGCTTCACAACAAAGACTTTTAAAAAATCCCAGCCCCCAGTTTTTTTATTTGATGCAAAAAGATCAGAGAATAAAGTAAGATGTTCACTTCAAACCAGGCTTTTCTCTTCCCCAAACTTCTGGGCACCTGTGGTGTTAACCTATATAGCTACCCTTGGCTCAGAAGAATAGATCATCACTACTTGTATTTTTCACTCTGGCAGGAGAGATTGAAAACAATTTAAAAGACTTTTACACACTGATTAGAGGAACATAAAAAAAGAGAGGCTGGCTCAAATTCAAGAAATTTATCTACTAAATAATTTCTCCCAAATCCTTAACAGTGTATTTTCAACAACACTTTCAATCCTTTGCTGGGGTCTATAAAAAAGAAAAGGAACTTTTTGTTAATATTTAATACAAAACAGGTAAAAAAATACAAAAAACCCTGGTATTTTTTAAAAAGTGAATTATAAAGTTATTTGAGTCTAAATCCTAGGAGCGCTACCAAAGGCCAGTTGAAGCTTTTACCTGCAGCCTGTGAGGCTGTTGGCTGAAGCTCCCAGATAGATGCTGTATCTGGCACTGACACAGACCGAGTCACTGAGGAAATGACGTTCTGATCAGACATTCTGCAAAAGGGAAATACAAAAATTAACTTGTTCTTGTCATTTGCAAAAAATAATGAGGAATTTCTATGTTAAATGTAGATTTGCCAGGTTATCTGGCCAGAAAACTCCTTCACTGTTTTAACTAAAACGTAACACTACCAAAGCATTTAGGAGAGGAACAAAGAGAGAGAGACACAATGGTCACACTTTTGGACTCCTCAAGGAATTAGCAAACATTGATTTCCAAATAATGGATATATCTACCATCTTAAAAAAAGAAAAATCCAGAATATCTCAATAAATCATGGAGGCATGTTATAATGAAAACACCCGTAGACAGTAAGTCAAAAGGTCTGCATGTTGGTTCTGTGTCGGAAGTTTTCTGTATATTATGACAACCAAGTCCTTTAGCCTCTCAGAGTCCCAGTTTGCCCATCTGTAAAATGGAGACCTTACCACCTAACCTGCCTACCTGACAAGACGGTTTGTAACTCAAAAGAGAAATGTTCAAGGTTCCAATTAAAATGGACAGTACAGCTTTTAAGAGCAGCAACCAATACCTTTGCAGAGGGTAAAACAAGTAATAACCTGAATGATAATCTGAAACAGCAGAAATTTAAGACTTCTAGTGTAATGCCCTTTCCCTGTGACCTACCCTACCTTAATAGATTTTGGGTTCTGGAAAATTATAACCCCATGTGGCATTGTTAATACTTTGTTGAGATATCAGGGGTATAAATGAGATTAAACGTCCAGACGACAATTTTTGTTGTTGATGGTTCCGTAAGACTACACTACTTCCTAAGTGCTGTTACTCTTTGGTTATCATTCCAAATTTATCCTCTGAGTAAAAAGCAAACAAATGCTTTACCTCTCCAGCTTAATTATTTTAATAAATGATATTGTTTTCACACACAACACAGTTTTCTGTTGTGTGTGGATATTTTGATAGGCGAGTTCACACACACTATTTCCTTTCTTCTCTTTCTCTGACACACATACAATATGACACTTCATGGAATGACCACCAACCTCATCTTCAGAGCCTGGAACTGTTGGAGGAGAAGTGCCAACTGCTGCTGTTGCTGGGAAGACAGCGCTGCTTTCTGTTGTTGAGTCAGAACCTGTGCGTACTGTTGTCTTCAAAAAGTAAAATAAAGTGTAACCTATCCATCCACATTTAGTTCATTTACTAACACAATAAGACATGGTTCAGTCCATCCCCACCCCAAATACCACCAGAAATAGCTATCAAATACGTTTTTTATAATTCTTCATAATAGTCACATAGAAAATTCTATACTTCATTCTAGAAAGAACGGAACTTATAGATGACATGCTTCTGAAAGAGGACAGCAAAAAAAAAAAATCATAGATTGTCAAAAACTGGTAAATCCCCTCAAGATGTGGCCTCTTATCAGAAAACAAATTAAAATCAAACAGATTCAAACTGCTATTTCCACATGAAGCATCTTTGCAAAAATAAAATCAGCTGTATAAAAATGCTCAAATTCGTCCTTCAGCTTGGAAATTTTCAGGTAAGATTTTTTTTCACTAGATGAGCAGTAGATAAATTTTTTCTGTAAAGAGCCAGACAGTAAGTATTTTTAGCTTTGTAAACCATAGAAAACCACTCAATTCTGCGACTGTTGTCCGTCACAGACAATGCACAAACAAGTGGGTATGGCTGTGTGCCAATCAAGCTGCTTATAAAAACAGGTATCGGGCTGCCAACCTCTGCACCGATGACAGCCAATCTTACTTCTACAAAAGAAATGCACAGCCCAAGTGAGTCTGTCATCATTCCACACCACCTGTAACAGTTTAAACTTTTACTTCTTTCCTGTCCTCTCATCTATGTTTTTCTCTGTGACATTCAAAGCTGAGCCATTTAGGAGGCACTTAGTTCTTAGCATGCCTGTTGATTCTTGCTTTAGGAGCTAAAGACCTTACAAGATGATAGTTATGTATATCATCTTCTGGTATTTAAGAAGACCAAACTTAGAATGTATAGTGGTTAACATGCCACAGGCTGGGTACTGAAGTACCCTATAAACTTTCAGTTTTGTGCTATAAAAGGTGACACACATGAGCAGATTACATGTAAAGCCCTTGGGTGCTGTGGTACACTCATTACTATATCGCTGCTCTTACTGTATTAGGAACTGCTGGTACTGGAGATGCTGCATCTGGTATAAAGCCGTGAGTTCCTGCTGCCTGGTCAGTCGTTCCTGGTCCAATTCTCCCTGGGAGTGAAGGGAGGGGGGAAGAAATACCACTGAATAAATTGCAAAGAGCCTAAAAGTCATTTAGCACATATATCTGAAAGCAAAACAAATCCAGACCTTCATTTCCCACTTCACCTTTATGTCCAAAACGCTTAACTATAAAAACTCAGGCATCTTTAAAAACCAAACAGTGCCATCTAGTGGGAGAAGGTGGTTGTCTGCATATAAGAGACTCAACTAAAGTAGGACAGGGTCCTTATTTCAGCTGCTGTCTTCCCCTCCAGCCCTTGAAGCTGAATGTTGAACTGTACTAGTTACTACTGTAACTAAAAAAAAGTATAATTCTCTCAATCTTACAAGTGATTCATAAATTTGGAGGTCATGTAGGAATTACTGAAATGGGACAAACAGAAAGGAATAAAACTATCTAAAGGTTAAAGGAAAGGTTATGGTAGGAATTTTATAATGGCACGTAATGAACACAGAGAACCAGTATGTAAGTATGTCTTCTTAAGATGATGAAAAATTTTAAATTAAAAAGAATATAAAAACTTTGAAAACTGTAACTCTCTACCCCAAAATTAGATTTTCCTATTGCTATTAATACATCATAGTTACAGAAAATAAACTCCAGCAAAACCTTGTTTTTCAGCTTATATTTCAAATAACATGGCAGGAGTTTAAATTTTGAAAAGCTGAAAAATGTATGAAATGTGAAGGGAAAAAGAATGAACTGTGAAGTGTAAGATAACAGAAACACAGCACACCTCCCTTACTTGTGGTTTTACTTTCCAAGGTTTCAGTTACCTGCGGTCAACTGTGGACCAATTAAAAAATTCCAGAAACAAACAATTTGTAAGTTCGAAGCTGCACACCATTCTAAGTAGTGTGATGAATCTCCTGCGGTTCCCACTCCGTCCCTCCTGGGGGCATGTCCTAGGGCATGAATCATCCCTTTGTCCAGCATATCTGCACTGTAGATGCTCCTGCCAGTTGTCACTTAATAGCTGTCTTGGTTATCAGATGGGGGGAGGGGGGCCAGTGGCACACCACATTCGTATCTTAGTACATTGTTGTAACTGTTCTATTTTATTATTAGTTACTGTTGTTAATCTCTTACTGTGCCTAATTTGTAAATTAAACTATCATAGGTATGTATGTACAGGAAAAAACATAGTCTATATAGGATTGGGTACTATCTGCGATTTCAGGCATCCACTGGGGGTCCTGGAACGTATCTTCCGTGGATAAGAGGAACTACCATAAAAGTATACGGGTGACATAGACTAAACTTAGGCAAATCTTTAGTGAATAGCTTATATCTTTATTATACACAAATTATAGTTTGGAATAAAATACTTGAAATTCAGGGACATTTTTCTTTCTCGTTAAATACTGAAGCTAGATAGAAGCTATGCTAGGTTAATCTAAAATTTCTACATGAAAACCTAGGTTTCCAGGTATGTTCATCAGCAAGGTGGATTCTTCTCAGTGTACTTCAGGACAAAGGCAATCGCTCACAGGAAGCAGAGTTGCCCCTGGTTTTTCCCCTAAGTGAGTCTGACTGAGGCTTAGCCCTATAACTGCAAGTCAGGAAATAAATGTATGTCAAGTTCCGAGTAAGGAGCTTTCAGCTCAGAAACATCAAGATAAAAACTCATCCCAATTTCAGAGAAGAGAAATAAAACTCAAAGTTGGTATATAAGTTAAATTTATATACAATAGTACACAGTATAATTTTTCTTTGGGTTTACAACAGAAATGTCACAAATAATTCCCCTAACCTAGGAATCTTCACTGCTCTCCAAACTACAGGAGGTCTCAACCCATCTGTGCATTGTGAAATCAATTGCTAGGTCAAGATCAACATCTGTATATTTAGAAAAGGAAAAAAATAGAACAAAATTATGTGCATGGCACAAAATGTTTTGTGGAACTTGTTTCGCATATATATACACACAGAGAAGTGATGTAAAACTCACTTTTGTTTTTTTACTACAGGCCATGGTCAAAAAGTTGGAGAGACACTATTCTCACATATAAACTCCCTTGACTACCAAGGTTGTCTTATTCACCTTCATCTCTTAAGAACCTACCACAAGGCCTGGCACAGGCCCTTGATATGCAGTTGATGAGAAAGTCAGTGGTGATGCCACAATGAAAATCCACTGTTCACACTACAAGTTTCTGACTATGGCTACTTTTGGCTATGGCCAGCACCCTAGCTGGAGACACTCCTGCCTGGAGAAGGAAACGTTAAGGCCCAGATCCAAAGCTCTCCTAAAGGAGCTCTATGGCGACAGGCTCAGGAGCAGCTGCAAGGAGTGAGATTTCCCGTTCAAAGGTGCGCCACTGCCACCATACTACGGGGAGGGGTGACATTTGATCCCATTTTTAGTTATTATAAAATATCAGTACCTAATATTCTTTAAAGTCTTCAAAGTATTCCAAAGCACTGGACTTGTATATTAGCAACACTTGCTTTAAGGTAAACCTCAAATTGAGGAACTTTATGAGTCAGAAGGCAAATGGCGGGCAGGAGGAGGAGAACACACTCCAAGTAAAGGCAACAAGGACTCTCAAGTGCACCGTGCAGGAGCACAGCAGACGAAGGCGAAAGCTCTGACGTGGAAAGGGATGTGCCGAAACATGCCGGACCTGGTAGGCAGGCCAGGATCCGGTGTTGTTCTTCCCTCTACACCTGCTGGAGAGCTACTGAGAGATTCTGTTCCTGAGAGAAAGCAAGTGTGTGCATGAAGGGTGGAGGTGGGGGGGGCATGGGTATTTGAGTTTTGAAAAGATCATTATAGCTAGGTACGCAGTCTCCGATTCAGAATTCCCAGGGCCACTGCAATTACTTTAAAATAACTATAGTTTCCTCATCTTTAGATATAACAGAAGCAAGTGCTCCTGTGTTTAACATGTGTTCTGGGTGAGCTGTGAGGTACTTACCATATGAGGAGGGGGAGCTGGACCAGGAGAGAAGGGAACCCTTCCCCACATTTTCATGATATCACCAAGAGGTTGAAAGCTTTCATCACATGCTCTCTTCACCAATAAGGACATAGTAAAATAGCCAGCTTGAAACCATTCTGCCATCTCCTGGTTATTGAAGGGACCTATAACAACACCAATTAAAACAGAAGGGCAATAAGAATCCTTTCAGGCTAAAAAGGAAAAAAGTGTTTTCTGGGTCTAATCCTCATTCAAGGTAAACCCGTTTCAGGTGGAACCCTTCAAATAGTCTGTAAGATAATTAAACTTATCTCCAAAGGTGGTAAACAGGCTTCTAATATAATACAACAGAAATGATTTTGAAATAGGCCCTATGTCTACAAATCCCAGATTCTCAGCAGTGCTTTAGTTAGTTTTAAGGAACGCAACTGTCTCTATCTCACTCAGTCCCTAGTATATAAATAAAACTGAAAAGAGTTGGTTGTTCTTAGACTTTGTATCCACTTAAGCACAGAGAATAGAAACATGCAGGGCTGAATGCTGTGCTTCCTGCTTTTTATTTTCTGCCAGAGATTACACAACCAAAATCCACAATTATAGGTGAAGACTTCAACATCCCTCTTTCAACAATTGATAGAACTAGACAGAAAATCAACAAGACCATCACCCAACAAGATCTGACACTCATAGACTACTCCAAAGACAGTAAAGTATAAAGAATAATCAATTAAATTAAGACAAATTATAATTCATTTACCCAGGTAAGACTAAATCTGGCTTTGGGTAAGGGTTTGAAAAAAACTAACATTCTCTAGATGTTTTATAATAAGAAATAATCAAATATGTTATACACAAAATTAACAAATACACTCTGTTCAGTAATCATTCATTTATTCAGTCACCAAATATTTACTGACAACCAATTATGGGAATACAGCGGTAAACAAAACAAAGTCCTGGATCTTTCACTTCCAGGAAGATGGAATAGATGTATTTTTCCTGCTCCTCCTGATAAATACAACTAAAACCCCTGGCACATTATATATAAGACAAATAAAGGAGGACTCTGAAATTTGGTGGGAGAAGAAGGCAGACTGACTCAGGGCCTTGGGGCTTGAGGAACCACGAGGTGGTCAAAGCCCTGGGTTTTCATTTTACTTTATATATCCCAGATTTGGAGCTGAGGAACCCAGCAACATCAAACATGACCCAATTAGATACTGTCTACAAGAAAGTATTTCAAATATAACAACAGAGGGAGGTAAGTCACAGAATACAAAAGGATGTACCATGCAAAGATTAATCAAAAGCTAGAGTGGCTATATTAGTATTTGATAAAGTAGACTTCAGAGCAAAGAAAATTAGAGACAGGGACATTACATAATAAAGGGTCAATCACCAAGAAGACATAGTAATTGTAAAGGTACAAGCACCAAAGCTGCAAAATTGTGCAGCAAAATCTTGTAGCTGAAAGAGAACAGACAAACCCACAATTGTGGCTGAAGACTTCAACACCCCTCTCAACAACTGCTAGAACTAGACAGAAAACCAACAAGATTACAAAACTCAACAACACCATCAACTAACAAGATCTAACTGACATTTACAGAATACTCCAAAAATAGAAAAATACACATTCAAGTACCACATAACATACAGCAAAACAGACTATAAATAATTTTTTTTATAATTAAACTTCTTTATTTATTTTAAGTGTGTTCCAGGACCTATCAGCTCCGAGTCAAGCAGTTGCTTCAATCTAGTTGTGGAGAGCGCAGCTCACACTGGCCCATGCAGGGATCGAACCGGCAACCCTGGTGTTACGAGCATCGTGCTCTAACCAACTGAGCTAACGGGCTGCCCCTCATTTTTAAAAATTGAAATCATATACAGTGTGTTTTTCAACCACAATAGAATCAAACCAGAACTCATACACAGAAAGATAACAGGAAAATCTCCACTTGAAAACTAAACAACACATTTCTAAATAATCCATAGGTTAAAAATGTAAGACTCAAGGGAAATTAAAAAACAAAACATAACAAACAAACACTGAACTGAACGAAAATATGTATGTCAAATTTTGTGGTACGCAGTTAAAGAAGTGCTGAGAGAAATTTACAGTAATAAATGCTTACATTAGAAGAGAGGAAAAGGCTCAAATAATATAAGCTGTCACTTTAAGGGCCTAGAAAAAGAAGAACAAAATAAACCCTAAGATATAGAAGGAAAGAAATAATAAAGAGTAGAAATCAATAATATTGAAAATAAAAACAATAGCGAAAAAATCAATGAAACATGCTGATCTTTTGAAAAGATCAGTAAAATTAACAAATCGCTAACAAGATTGGCAAACAGAAAAAGAGGGCTGAACAAATTACCAATATAAGGAATGAAACAGGGTGAGCTATCACTACAGAACCTGCGGACATCAAAAAGATAACAAGGGAATACTATCACAAAGGTAAGGGAATAATAAGGAAATACTCTACGCACACAAATTTGACATTTTAGATAAAATGGACCAATTCATCAAAAAACAAACTACCACAATTCGCCCATATTAAACAGATAATTTCAAATAGCCCTAAACTATTAAGGACTTTGAATTTGCAATTTCTAAATTCCCAAAAAAGAAGTCTCCAGATGGTTTCCCTGGAGAATTCCACGAAACATTTCAAGAAGAATCAATACCAATTCTAAAGAATCTTTTTGCAGAAAACAGAAGGGCAGGAAATAATTTCCAGATCCCTTAATGAAGCTAGTACTACCCTGATACCAAAACCAGAAAATGAGAGTAAAACAAAACAGAACAAAAATACTACAAAACAACATTCCTTATGAACACAGATAGAAAAACCCTTAATAAAATATTACCCAACAGAATTCAGCAATATATAAAAAGAGTACACATCATGACCAAATGGCATTTATTTCAAGGATGCAAAGCTGGCTCAATATTCAAAAACCAATCAACGTAATAACTCACCATGTTAACTGTCGAAAGAAGAAAATCGTATCAGATCAATCGATGTAGAAAAATATTTGACAAAATCCAATACTCAACCATGATAAAAACTCTCAAAAAACAGGGTACTTCAAATTGATAAATGGCATTTACAAAAACCCAGTAGCTAACATTTCACTTAATATTAAAGACTGAATGTGTTCCCCCAAGATAGGAACACAGGAAAAACAAGGCAAGTATACCTGCTCTCATCCCTTTTATTCAACACAGTGTTGGAATAGCCAAGAAAGGCAACAAAAAGAAATAAAAGGCATATAGATTGGAAATGAAAAAATAAAACTGTCCTCATTTGTAAATAACAAATAATGTTATTTAGAAAATCCTATGGAATCTAACAAAAAACAACTCTTAGAACTAATAAGTAAGCTCAGCAAGATCACAGGGTAAAGATAAACATCCAACATTCACTTCTATATAGTAGCAATGACCACATAGATACTGAAATACAATAAACTTGTAATTGCTCAAAAACAATACTTAGGTGAAAATCTAATAAAACGTATAGAATCTATGCTGAAAACTACACAGAGCTGATGAAAGAAATCAAAGATCTATATAGAGAGATATACCATATCATATTCATGGATTGGAAGACTCAACATGGTAAAGAGGTTGAATCTCTTCAAAATGATATAGAGGTTTAGCATAATTCCTATTAAAATCTCAGCAAGATTTTTGCTAAACACAGACAAGATTATTCTAACATTTCTATGGAAAGGCAAAAGAACTAGAAAAGCTAAAAACGATTTTGAAAAGAAAAATAAATCAGGAGGAATCAGTCAACCCAATTTCAACACTTATATAGCTAGTAATCAAGACTGCGGTATTGGTGGAGGGACAAATACATAGATCAAAGGAACAGAATGAATGAATCCAGAAACAGACCAACACAAACATGCTCAACTGAATTTTGACAAAGGTGCAAAAACAATCCAAGAGAGGACCTGTTCAACAAAAGGTCCAGGACCAACTGGTCATCCATAGGCAAAAAAAGTAAACCTTCATCTAGGTCCTATAACTTATACAAAAATGAAGTGCAAATGGATCACAGACTTAAATGTAAAACATAAAACAGTAAATTTTTTCGGGGGGGGGGAATATAGAGGAAAAAAAATCTTTGGGATCTGAAGCTAGGCAAAGTGTTCTTCTTAGACTTAATACCAAAAGCACAATCCATAAAAGAAAAAAAAAAAAATCGGTCAACTGGACTTCCTTAAAATTTAAAACTTTTGCTCTGTGAAAGACTCTTTAGAGAAAATAAAAGATACAGACTGGGAGAAAATATTTGCAAACCATGTATCTAACAAAGGAGTAGTATCTAGACTATATAAAGAACTCTCAAAACTCAAAAGTGAAAATAGCAAACAATCCAATTATACCATGAGAAAAAAAATGAAGACACATTTTACTGAAGAGGATAAATAGCTAATAGGCACATAAAAAGATGTTCAACATCATTAGCCATTAGGGAAATGCAAATTAAAAACTACAGTGAGATATCAACATATGCAACATCAACAAATACTGTCAAGGATATAGACAAACTGGATCACTCATAGATTGCTGGTGGGAATACAAATGGTACAGCCCCTCTGAAAAACAGTTTGGTGATTTCTTAAAAAAACTAAACATGTAATCACCATACAACCCAGCAATTGCACTCCTGAAGATTTACCTCAGGAGGAGTGAAGACTTATGTTCACATAAAAACCAATCCATGAATGTTTTATAGTTTTATTAAACACCCAAAATGTGGAACCCAGATGCCCTTCATGAGTAAAAGGTTAAACAAACTATGATAGATCCATATCACGGAATACTACTACTCAGTCAATTTAAAAAAAACAAAAAACTATTGATATATGCAACAACCTGGATAAATCTCCAGAGAATTATGCTGACTGAAAAAATCCACGCCCAAGAGGTTCCATACTGTATGATTCCATTTATATAATATTCTTGAAATGACAAAATGTAGAAATGGTGAACAGATTAGTGGTTGCCAAGGGTGAATAAGGAGGAGAAGGGGGTGTAAGTGGGAAGGGAATAGTGTGTCTATAAAAGGGCAACATGAGGGATCCCTGTTGAGATGGAAAGGTTCTGAATCTTGTCTGTATCTATGTCAATATCCTGACTGTGATACTGAGCTAGTTTTGCAAGAGGCTACCACTGGGGGAAACTGGGCAAAGGGTACATGGAATCTCTGTATTATTTCTTACAACCACATGTGAAGCAACAATTACTTTAAAGTAAATTTAAACACATAGCACTGCTCTCATGTACCTTACATTCTATAGATCATGAACAAATACAGATATTGCCAGGTAGCAACAGATGCTATGGAGAAGAATAAAGCAGGGAAAAGGGACTGAGAGTGGAAAGGGAGTTATTACGTTGGAGAAAGGTCACAGGATGGCTGTACTTGGTAAAACACTATCATGAAACTGATACTAATACAGTCAACAACCAATTTCAGGTTATGAGCAAAGTATTCGAAAGCAGAAATGAAGAATCAACAAATGTCCTTTAAAGTATTCTCTCCCCATTCTACTTTAACTTACGCACCAAACAAATCTTTTAAGGAATTAGTTTATAATATGGTACTATCTCTTCTCAAACATTTTTAATAGTTCTTTATCATTTATAACATCAACACCACTTCAGCGAAACATTAAGCAAGATTTTCCACGGTTGCTGCCATCACCTTTTTATGGTAAGGAGACTGCAGTAGAGAGGTAAGTAACCCACCTGCCTAGTTAACCAGCTGGGATGCCAGAACGGAGGGGGTCTTAAGCATTCTGCTTACGTCCCTATCATATTACCACTCACATGCGGCCCTGTATTCAAGTTCTTTTCACTGGACTCTCCCTCCCCACACTGAAATCATCAAGTACTATGGGGCTAAGCCGATAAAAATATCTTCTATACATACAGAAAAAGAAAGCCTTTCTACTATTATGCAAATTAACATTAAGCAATCACCATCTTACAGAATCTGGAGGAAATGGCAGACACTGTATTTAAAGAGAATGGAACAACCTACCTTGAATTTCTCCCTGAGGATCTTTGTAATACCACTTCTGCATGGCTTCATGCATCGACGGAATTGAGACTCCCTTAGCTCTGTGCTCTTGCAGTTTTGATGCCAGTCTCTCATCATCTAGTGCACTGTCTTGGAGATAAGCCACCATCTTCTCAGCTTGCTAAGAGAAAAATAAAAAATGCATTGTGAAACAAATGATTCTGCATAATTACTTGTACACATAGAAAAAAAAAAAGTCTGCCTTTTTTGGACCACCTGATCTGTGAAAGGCATTAACCGTGCAAGGAACACATCGTGCAATGCCATGAAATAGGTACTATCCCCATTTTACAGAAGGGGAAACTAAAGCTCAGAGAGGCCAAGGTCTCAAATTATTAAGCAAACCGAACTGAGATTAAAATACCAACTGGATGGATCAAAACCCAGGCTTCTAATCAACATACTTAATAAGAGTAGTTTTTAAACTTATAAGCCATTGGTCAATCCTAAACTGTAAAAACTAAACCTGTAAAAACATGGGTGTTACTAGCACAAAGGCTCAACTAATACAATTACAAATAAAATCTTTCACAAGTTGTAGTAAGACATTGCCCCCTTTCTTCCTTTCTTTAGCATTTCCTGCCACCAACCATCCCACCCAGAAGGAATGGTATTTCTACAGATAATTTCTTCTGCAGAAAGCAAGCTATCATTTACTCTGCACATAAATAATGGTATGTACAATCTTAGGGAAACCGAGAGACATGACTAAGATTTAATATCCTGAGAGTGTGACTATTTTTCCTGTCACACTTCAGGCAAAATACACAGAAGACACAGTGTCCATCCACAGCTGCTTGCATTCGCCATTTTTGGCTAATTGATTCCATTAATTTCCAAAAAGAAAAAAGAAAAGCAAACAGCTAAGGGCAACCTCAGAAGAGCAAAAAACAACCTGACATAATGACTACTACATAGCAGAAACTTAAAAGCATGAAATGATTTGAAAGACAATTACTCACACAAATAAATACTAGATACACAAACAACTTTTCCAGTACATAAGATCTAGCGCACGAAAATTCCATTTTTGATTACTCCTTTAATTGCCTTCCAATTTTTATGGCAGTATCAGAGGAGAGAAAAAGGACTGTCTGATTTTCACCTGCTCCAAATGTTTGAGACCCTCTTCATCATCCGGCTCTGTGGAAACACTGCCTATTCCAGGGGCACCCGCGACCGGCGTTTCGACTGGCCGGAGGGCAGCAGTCGGACTGGGACCAGGTGGTGGAAGTATGAGAAGAGAAGAGGCTGGATCGGAAGGAATCTGTGACAGGGGCTGCTGGACATCAGGAACCATTTCTAGAGGGAAAAAACATAGACAGATGAAAACCCTTTAAAATATAGAGACTCTTATGAAGGATAACTCTGCATTATCACGTTGGGCAGCTTGCTAAATGGGTTCAACAGAAATGTGACCTGTGTCATGAATATGGCAGCTCCTTCCTATGGAGAAGTGTAGTATTTCTCCCTATAATGTCAGAAGTACCGCCATAGAATGACAAAACTGAGGAGTAAAAGGTATCCAAGGGCCTCCAACAGCGCCTACCTGTGTCACTAGAGCATCCACCCAACAGCTGCAGGTCTACCTCCTGCAAACAAACCGCATCAGTCTAATTCCTTCCTTGTCTCATGTCTCCACTTAACAAGGCACTGTAAATCTTCTCAAAGATGTCGTATCTCATCATCGAAAGCATTATTAAAAATATCTGCACTTATCTTAAGTACCTATCTCAAGTCATAATTAATGTAACTCAATACATTACATTTTGTAGGACAATGGAAAACACTTGGAGTCTGTCTACCTGTACCGCGCAGGAAGTTGTTCTCAGTAAGAATAAAGACTGCCAAAGAGGTTGTGTGTTGGCTCTTCAGGAGGAAAGGGGGATGGAAGGAATTCGATACAACTGTGGTTTCCCCTATGAAACCTTGTTTGTTCAATTACAGACAGCGTCTCCAAATTCCTGCCCCTCTCGCTCTTCCCTTCCTTTGCCAATCTAAAAGGACAGTGTACACAAGCTGTCTCCACTTCGCCACCACCCACACCTGCTACACGGTGACTTCCACACCCACCCCTCCAGTAAGTAAAGCTTCTCTCCCCGAGATAAACAGTGACCTCAAGTCCCCACATCCAGTATTTTCCTCATCTTCATCATCCAACCTCTTGGTAGCATCTGACATTATCTACCCAAATCTAAGCTGAAAACGTTCTCCTTCCTTAGTTGTCCTGCACTCACACTTGCCTCTGAAGACTTTTCTCTGGCTCCTCTTTATCCTCTAAAAACAGGAATTACCCAAGGGTCTGTTTTCAGTCCACTTTTCTTTTGACCCCTAACAAGTGTATGTAATTTTGTGAATTTTCCTCCTCTCTGGCCCTGAACTCTTCCCATCGAGCTATAGTCCCTTACTCACAACTGCTCTCTGGCTATCTCTACCTAATTCCTCATCAACATCTCAGAACCCACATTCAAAACTGAATGTATTCTTTCCCCGCCCAATGTGCTCTTTAACTTCTCTCTCTGCTGACGGTACCATAATCCTCTCAGGCACCTCCCTCATCTTTGCTTCTTCCCTGTCCTTGGCCCTAACGTATGAGCCGTGACTACGTTCTACCAATTGCTACTTTGAAACCTCATCTGCCACTATCTCCCTTTACAGGCGCACTGCCTCCATCGTAAGTGACTGCTGAGGAGCCCAGCAGGTCACACTGCAGCCATCTGTCATCACAGCATCAACCCTTCATACAGTTATCAAGTCCATGCTCCAGCCATGTTTGCCACCATTCTCTCTTCACACCTCATACTTCATCTAAATAAAAACAGGAGCTGATTCCTGCCCATGCCTAGGTCAGTCCCACTTCCTCACGTTTGCTCCACTGCTGCCTACTCCTGGAATGCCCTCTCCCATTTTATCCAGCTACACTTACCCCCAAATTCTACATATTATTCCAAGACAAACTCAAAGACATTTGCTTCCTGAAGCATTCTAGGAGTCTGCCAATTGTGAATTCATGTAGTTCTTTTTTGCCCTAGATTATGATATACACATGCTTTATCTCCTCTAAACCCAGAGCTTCAATCTTTAATGCACATCTATGAAGACTCTCAAAGTACACGTGTATTTTAAGTCCATCCTAAAATCTTAGAATAAAGCCCCAGGCATGTACATTCAAGAGAATGAACCACAAGTAATTTGGGGCCATCATAACTGAAAAGTGACTACCACAAATGAAACAGGTCTCCAAATGTACAAGTCACACCCTGCCTGATATCCCGGGGGAGGGGGGGGGCAAAACAATGCAGACAAGTGGACACTTTGGTCAGCGTTGTTCAAGCAGTAGTTCGCCATAATCAGAAGTGTCTGGACATTGACGGCAACCATTTTGAGCACCTCTGGTAATTGCAGAGGTCAAGTGTGACTTGTACTCATCTCTTGTTATCGGTATATATTGAGTATTACAATTTTAATAGTTTTCATTTCTTAAAATGTGTATACACTTTTTTGGCACTGGCACCCTCTGTATATAGTAGAGATTCAAATATTTGCTGAATTCATTCATTCAACTTTGTTCACGACATGAAAAACTAAAAAGAAATCCTTGGTTCAAGCCCTCAAAATATTAGTCTATTGGGCAAAAAAAATAAACAGATCTTTATAATATTGTATTACTACATTAGAAGTAGTGCTGGTTGTCTAAGAAACAAGACACCAAAGCTAGCGTGGGAACGTGGGGTGGGAGCGTGTCAAGCACAGACAAGAACACGTGCTAAGCCATAAGTCAGGAGAACAAGGCACATTTTGGAACCTAACAGGCTGTGAGGCTGGTGAATAGCACGAAGGAGTCAGAGACTGGTGCTGACACCACACGGAGGGAGGCAGATGTCAGATCACACAACATCTCATAGGCCACGTTAAATGGGGTGCATTTTCATGGTGAATCAATTAACCCTTCAACACCAGGCATTACAATGTCGTTTTTTAAATATGTACAAGAATAAACATGGAAATGAACATTAATATTGCCTACTAAGGTATATGAGCAATTTGAAATCAATACAGTAATGGTGGAGAATATACTTTAAGCTTATTCTCTAGTAAAGGTGATGGGACTGCCACAGATTCATCCAGCCCTTTTTGGCCTCTTTTGAAACAATGGCATTTTGGTGTGTCATCTGGCACATCTCAGCATAAGAAAGTACCTGTCTGATGTGGGAATCAAATGACTGCAGAGGATCAGTAGCCCAGTCTGCTGGAATGACCAGGGTGGTTATGTCCTAACAACCCAGGAAATGAGATTCCTGAGCTCCATCTTCCTTCCTCTAACTATTTTGGTGAATTCAGGGATGGACACATCTGTGGGAAGCAGTGTTTGACTAGGTTTACCAGTGAAGTAATCTATCCTAGGAACTCACCACTGGAAGTAGTTCTAGAAGGTACAGACAGAAGCCTTTCTTATTGTCATGTGATCACCGGCCCCAGCAGAATCCCAATGCTTGTCACCCTCATAAATACATACCGTCCCCTCTGCTGGGCACTTTGGTAGGCAGACTATTTTCTGTCCGACTCTCTTCTTCAGCTTTTTCTGTTTGTTCAGTTTTGGATTCCTCTTTTCTCTCAAACTGTGGTGCTTCCTGAGCCTGGTGGTCTGAAGGAGTACCTGGTCTAGCAGATGATGTTAAGGTTTGGGGTGTTTCCTCACTAGCTTCTGTAACATGAAGTAATCTTAAATTAACAATTTAGGAAACTTCTGGTTCGATAGTAAAAAAGGTAAAAGACAAAACTGCGCCTCACCAACTCCTATTCTATCTGTCTTCTCTCCCTCTTTCTTATTTGTCTTATCAGGCTCTTTGGCTTCTTCATTATGGCTACCCTCCGAGTCAGAGCACTCGTCCCCTTCCTCTACAGGCCGGAAGTCCATCTCCTGCTCTTCTGGAATAGGCTCTTTCTGCACTTTCTGTAGCAAAAAATACAGCCAAAAGTTAACACCATGTTTGGATTTGGTAGAAGGTCAGTGCCTGTCATGCCATTTGAAACACACGTTTTACCTTGAGAGAGAGGAAAGCGCCAGAGGAGTCAAATGTGCCCATCTCCTCTTCGGCATCCTCTAAGCACCACTCTGGTAAACTGTCCCTGTCGTCATCGATGCTGCCACTGCCAGAGCGCACCCTTCGGTAACCCCGTTCATCATCCCGATCTCGAAAATCAAACTCAAACCTTCGCCGTCGTTCCATGTGTTCCCGCCAGCCTGCAGAACGAGGGCCATCTGGGATGAGGAGGGGGACAGAAACCTTAGAGACGTTTTATGACAGCACTGGAAAAAGAAAACCATGGATGGGAATAAAGGAGAGAACTACCACTGAAAAGCAAATTCAAATGGATCAACCTACTAAAGAGAAAATTGGGCAAATTACATGAAGTTCCGAGCTCAGAATATGAATACCATCACTGAGTGACAAGAGGTAACTTCATTAAGGACCGAGCTACGACATACTCCAAGGCTTTTAAAGATACATTTAAAACAAATCACTTTTAAAGGACACTTCATTAAAAGTATATATTTTTAATAAGCCTTAGGTATCTGATTGAAATGCTGATTAGCCACTCACATGGCCTAGACTTGCAGCATTGGGTATCTTTCCATACTAAGACCCATGCCTTCCCTTTGGCAGGTCTTCAAGCATTTCTTATCATGGAAATATTCTTTATGGCTAAGACCAGTTCCCTGTGTCAATTCATAATATCAAAACCATCACGCCTACTTGCTAGCACCAAGATCCCTTTTGTAATTCTGACTCCCAACAATAAGTCATGGAATTATAGTACTGACAAATGTCAGAGATTTTATATAGCTTACTACCCTAATTTTATAGTTTAAAAAATCAAAATTCTGACAGCAGAAATAACTAGCAAAGCAGAATTATAATTCATTTCTACACCCTCTCTGGCTTTTTCCACAATAACATGCTTCCTCTTTCCCTTCCTCTCATCTTTTTTATTTTTTTATTTTTTTATCCTCTCATCTCTTAACTCTCCCTAGGGAATTTTTATTTCCATATAACACCCCCAAGGACATTCCTAAACCCACCCTAGCATATTATTATATCCACTATCCAACAAAAAGAGACTGCTTAAGAATAAAAGATCCTAAAGTATTTTTCTAAAAATGAAAGGGAAACTTGTTAAAATGTGACAAACCTGAGTCTAAGAGAGTCTTAAAAAGAGAGGCAGGTTTTAACCTATTTGAATTTTCTATGCTTGACTGCTTTCTCTGTGGGAGATACACAAAGAAATGAGGCCAAAGTGAAATGCTCTTACTGCTGAGGCTCAATTTGCTAAAATGAGCAATCTGAAAATCAAACTGAAAACCAAAGGGCAAAATATTAAAATGTCAAATACAGGTATCTTATCAACCACTCACAAAAGGTAAGGAAACATCATTCCCACACTCCTCACTCACCTTTTACTTTCAACAACAGAACACTATTTACTACCTTCTATGAAAACTAAGGAATTTGATACGCAGATTCCTTAAATGTAACCTAGAGTCATTACTCAAAAGAAGTATTCGTGATCAAGTGCTGAATTCCAGAGCACTCCGTCTGCTACTATCTATTCTAACCCGTCTGTAAGTATGCACCGTGATAGGAATCTATCCTTCTAGGCATCTGGCTCATGTTTCTCTTACTGACTTTCCTAAGTTCAGCTCCCAGAGTAGATGCTCAGCTGCCCTTAATGCTTCCACCTCCATATATACCCAGATGTGAGCCCTACTTTAATAAAAGTATGTCCCATAATTTCATTGTCTTACCAATAGCAAATAAAACTTTATTCATGAAAGTAAATGTAGCAGGTAAGGCACATCTGCAGCTCGTTAGACTGACCACTGCTTTATAGACCTTACATCAGAACTAGTGTGATACTATTTTCACAAGATAAAAATCCGTCAAAATCATTATATTAAAATTTTAATCAAATTCTAATAAAAGATTAACTAAAATCTAAGAAATGTGAAGAGTAACATAACAACGGATATAATCAGACTCAATTTTTAATATGATGGGTTGAAAGAGGAGATATTATTCGTTTCTAAAAAGGCATATTCACAGTGCTTTTCCAGCTCCATATATCTTTATATTCCCCCAAACTATCTTTTAAAACTATATAGATAAAAATTGGGGGGAAATTGTCAAGTTGATGACAAATAAAACTGACATGAAAGCCAAACATTAGGGAGAAAGATTTAGAAAAGATAAGAAAAAGACAATATATATCCAAAATCGTAGTTGTTGGTTGAGGAGGGTCAGTGGTAAAATATGACACTAAATTTTACTTTGTTCAACTCCCTTTAACAGAATCAACATCAGACATTTGGGCTCAGAAACACTGTTCATCTTCCAAAACATTCACCTTGTTTGTTTTTGATCAGCTGGAATTTTTCTTCTCGCTCAGCCCAGATCCTGTCCATTCTCACTGAATGCTTGTTGGGAACATAGTCTACAAACCCTCTGCTTACAGGCAAGCTCAGCAAAAACTGCTGTGATGCCTTGAAGAGAATGATAACATTTGGTTGCCCAGGACACAGACTGATGAGAATTGCCTCGATAACTGTGATGTAAACAATGCCCACTAATGACAGAAAACTCACCCAAGAAACAGTCATAAAGTATCATAACTTCATCCAAAGATTGACTTCACAAAGTTTCTACCTACCCACCACTCCATAAAGCACACTGAATGCCTGTCATAATGTTTACTTACAGCAAGACTAGTGGTTTTGCTAATAACTTGATTTTAAAAAGCAAATGAAAACAGTTTACATTATTATAAGTTCCTCTAATAAAGGTAAGCTCCCTTGGCACATGATTGATAGATAAAATCTTACATTATGCACGTGAAATTCAAAAGACATGTACACATTGTGTATGCGTCAGTTCTGCATGACCCCAAGATTCAAACTAGAGTGGCATCTGATTATCATGAGGCATGGAATCAGCACTTTGGTAGGGAATGAACTTTGACACAAAGCACCAGTGTCTTCAATTACCAGCATATCTAATGTCAGGGAAGAAACAGTTTGAAGCATTCTTCAAAGTCGAACAGAAGAACTTATAAAACCACTAATCGCTACTACTCTCTTTCCTTTTTCTAAAGTTAGAGGGACAAAAAAAATGAACTTGTGATTGTTTTTGACCTGGGTTTAAAGTTTATTCTTCAAATAAGAATAAATCACATTTTCAGGACAAAAAAAAAATTGAAAGAATGAATTCTTTCTTATGCAGGGAAAAAAAAAACATTTTAGGGGGAGCACATGTCCCTAAGAGAGCGTATAATTAATTATACATTTATAAGTTTTAAAGCATGCTAAAAAAAGACTCAAAGACTTAGAGTTAGACAAAACCAAACGAAACTCTCTTCTTGGTTGTGCAGTTAAGAGCAGGTGCTTCCCATTAAACCACACTATTTGCCCCAGAAAAATAAGTGATTTTAATCACTTAGATGTAGGGAATAGATGTAGGGAATTTTTGTTGAAATTTTTTGTAGTAATAAGACTGAGTGATGACATAAATAATGACTCCAGTTGTTTTTTAAAAAAACAGTTTATCTTTTCCACTTGTTCCCTAACCATTTCCACCAAACCCTCAACAGAATTCTTACCAGGACTATGAGGCCGCCACCTCTCGCCATCCCTTCTTGATCCAGCTAGTCGCCAACCTCCCTCTTCATCTTCTCCGTTTTGTTCCTCTCTAAAAATACGCCAATTGTCACTTTCTGATCGTATAAATTCATGCTTTCTTCCCACTGACGTTGGTCCACCTTCCTCAAAATTTGGTCTCCCTATAAATAAAATAAGAAACGTGAGCCTGAGCCAAGAAGGATTTTGAAAATAGACTTGACTGCTCAAATCAAGCTCTTCTGCAAATGTGTGCATTTCAATGTTCAGGTAGAGCAGTAAATAAAATGAGCATATATATTATTAAACACATTTCTTAAAGCTGAATGCTAACAGACTGGGCAATTATTTTTAAATATATATGCTTTGAAAAAAAGGGGCAGGCAATGAAAAGTGAGTCAACTTTCCCCTTACACAAGACCCCCCCAGTCTTACACTCCAGGAGTTTCTTACCAAGTCTTCCCAAAACTGTCCACAGCTAGACTTATGCATGTACACATAGACCCCTCATTTGCACTCACGTAACACCACCCTCAGAACGTTATACATGTTGTTTTGTACCCTTGCTATTTTCACTTAACAGTGTAACTTGACAATCTTTCCTTACCAGCACATATTTCTTTCTTTTTTTAAGTCAAACAATATTTTAAATTATATGATGTAACTTAATTTAACCAACTTCTACTGATGATTCTGCCCAAACAGGATATCTGCAAATTTCTCTCCCTCTTTTATTCCAAAACAGATTGTAAACTCAAAGGCAGAGATTGTGAGCTATAATTTTTCATTCACTCTAGCAGGAAGAACATTACAGGCATATAACGAATTGCTTTTGAACAAAATTCAAAGCTAAGCTATGTCTAACCTGATGCAACTGAAGAGCTACATTAACGGTAAAAGATATCCTGGTATACCAAGTAAACTAAATTGGCACTTTCAAAGGACAAGATAATTCTAAACTGTGTAAACAGATTCTTTAATCACCATCCCACATATGCTAATATATATAATTCATAACAGATTATTTAAATTTCACATTAAAGTAGTTGAAAATCCAGAACATACACTGATATCCTCAGTTTATAACAGTAAAAGTTACATATTCACTCACTGACAACCTCAATTCTTTTCATTAAACCATACTGAAAACCGAAAAACAAAATTGTACAGTGGCACCTGAAAACGAAGACATTTTATTTTTTGGTCATCCTCTTATAGTCCATTTAGCATCATGATTCAACATCCTGTTTGCCCAAATGTCTGTTAGGTTGTTATCAGATACTGTTCTTAAGGGATGAAGACTATTTTAAAGGATAAAAGAACTTAGAATGGGAGGAAAAACACTACGCTTTCTTATCACGGCAGGCAGCCTCTAACATTTGTGTAATCTCCCCCACCCCACGTGTGGGCTGGACTTACTGACTCTCCTAACAAACAGAATACAGTAGAAGTGATGAGCTGTCACTTCCAACATGAAGCTTCCCTGCTGGATACTCTCTCTGAGGGAACCTAGCTGCTATGTCATGAGGCAGCTCTGAAAGAACCAGGCCTGCCAACTGCCGCATGAACAAGCCTGGAGGCAGCTGCAACCCCAGTTGAGCCTTGCGGTGACTGCAGCCTCATGAGACACCCAGGCCAGAACCCCCTAGCTGAGCTGCTCCTTCCTGGCCCACAGAAACTGAGATAATCGAGAATCAGTGTTGGCCGTTTTCAGCCACTAAGTTTTGTGGTAACTTGTTACACAGCCATAGATAATAAAAACACTCATTAAACTGATTTAATCTTCATAACAATCCTCAGTATTGGAAAATATTTTTCCCATTTTATAGCTGAGAATATTGAGGCTCAAAAACATAACCCAAGAGAATTGTTCAAAATCATACACTACTATTTAAATGGCACAGATAGGATTCAAAAGTTAATCTTCTGACTCATTCAATAAATATTTATTGCAAGCTAAGTGCAAGTTTTATGGATTCAAGTACAGACATATCCCATATGTCTGGCCTTGGGTTAGAAGGGCTTGAAGACTTTGCAAGCTTTCTTGCTCAGAATTAAAAGGGAATAACCCATTTTACAAAGCACCACATCTATTATGTGATGAAAAAATGTAGGCACACTTATGAAAGAACAAATTTAAAACAAAGAAATCACTAATGTATATAAATTGATAAATGATGGGAAATAGCTTAACCCATGTAATCAATAGATTAACCCATGTAATCAGTGAGTTGCAGGATACACGTATGTGCCAGGTACTATACAATGACTTGGGAACATGATAGTTGAACCACTCATTTTCATCTACTTTGACATTAAGCCTTTGAAAATGTAATGAACGGGGGCCGGCCTGGTGGCTCAGGCAGTGAGAGCTCCATGCTCCTAACTCTGAGGGCTGCCGGTTCGATTCCCACATGGGCCAGTTCAATTCCTCAAGTCCCGCAAGGGATGGTGGGCTCCGCCCCCTGCAACTAAGCTTGAACACGGCACCTTGAGCTAAGCTGCCATCCCGGATGGCTCAGTTGTTGGTTGGAGCCCGGGTTCTCAACCACAAGGTTGCCAAGTTCGATTCCTCGACTCCCGCAAGGGATGGTGGGCTGCGCCCCCTGCCAACTAGCAACGGCAACTGGACCTGGAGCTGAGCTGCACCCTCCACAACTAAGACTGGAAGGACAACAACTTGAAGCTGAACGGCACCCTCCACAACTAAGACTGAAAGGACAACTTGACTTGGGGAAAAAAAAATGTAATGAATGTAGAAGCTAAGCAAAATAGCACTAATGACAAAATGCTTAACTCATCAAAATTGGTCATTATAATTCTTCCTAACAGATGATAAACTACAAAAAATATAAGTTATTAAAAATACTAGTAGTCCCTCAATCTAGAACTAGAACTCTATCTGTGGTTAGCTTTTACGTGACTTTATTATTTTTATGTATTACAGTTACAATCAGTATACCTATTTTATAATCTACTTTTCATCTATGATAACAAATACTTCTCTGTGATTATATAGCTTCCAAATAATACAAATGGGTACATACCAAATATACCTTGCTGCTGTAGCATAATCCAGCAGATTATTCCCCACTGCCCCACTGCTTTATAACTAGTTTTTTGAGAACTATAGATAATGAGATAAGAAATACCTGTGTGTACATGTGTTTTGCTTTTTTGAACTATTTCTTCTGAAAAAAACTTCAAAGGGTGAAACTGAAATTACTAGGTCAAAATGACGGACTTCATACATGACATACCTTTTCCCTCCTAAAAAAGGGTCAAGCCACCACACCACTTTGCATTATCGACTTTAAGCGTTGTATCTTTTTAAAGCTTTTACTACTTTAATAGTTATAAAATGGTATACAAATGTGGCTCAAATATGAATTTTTCATATCAAAGATTTTTCCTGTTGTTTACTGACTTTATTTCCCTTAATGTGAATTGTTTGTTTGCATTTTTTAAATAAACTAACAGCTTCTTTACCTTTGTAACTGTCAAGTCCTATACATACTTTTCGTATTAGCACCTAGGAATAAGAAAAATGTAGACAGACTAAGGTCAAAATAAGAAAACTACAGAAAGGAAGAAGTTTGGCTTTCCTACTTACTGAAAACTATCTTGTAATTCTCAACCTGTTGGAAAACCTGCATGTCTAAAGTTTGAATGACTACCTATGCCATTCCTTGTCCCAGAAAGGATTTGAGACAGAAATGTGGAAGATAAAGAAGAGCACAGTACCAAAGAAAGAATGAAGATCTTGGAGTCACTAGACCTGATTTTAAATTCTGGCTCCAATTCTGATCTACACACTTTGAAGAGCGCTTGTGTACACAAGGTGAGGCCACTTGATTGGACACAAACACCAGCCCATGCTAGTTCAAAAATTCTGTAATAAAGGAGTTCAGATTTTGTTACCTAGTGCTTGTTTCCACAAAATAATTCCTTAAAACTGCATTACACTTTTTGATGTATCAAATATTGCATAATGAGTAAGTGCAATAGAAAGATCTAGTTGACAACTTCTCTGGTAAACCAAGGAAAACCAGAATAATGTAATTCTGACAGGCCAAATCTATCCCATCCATATGTAAGTGCCAGGTATGTGGAATTCTACCCTCAGGGGTCACTGCCATTTTCACAAGAGAAGGGTGAAAAAGATCCAAGCACTTTTAAATGGACTTCACACATCTCCTCCCCTACCTTCTAAAAAACTTATTGTTGAAGTATAACATTCTTACCAAAAAGTACACCAATCACAAATGTACAATTCAAAGAGTTTTCATAAAGCAAACACATCCATCCACATAACTACCTCCTACGATTTTTAAAAGCAAGAGAACGTCAGGAGCTCTCGTGTCTTCATGTCCTCCCCATCAGCCTTGCCCACGAGAAGCACTAGTCTGACTTCCAGCCCCAAAGATTAGTTTTCCGTGCTTTTAACCATGTTTATAAAAATGGAACATTCGTTGCTGTCCAGCTTCTTTCCCTGAACACTACAGGACAGGCACGCACACTGTTACCCAGAATCCCAGCTTGCTCTTTGCTGCTGCTCTACAGGACCTCGTAGTAAGGACAGACCAAACATATTCCTCTTCTCTACTGCTCACTTAGGTTGCTTCTACTTTTTGCTATTATGAATTATGGGGCTATGAACATAACATTCTTGGATATGGAATTTGACGAACGTTTACATTTTGTTGGTATTTTCCTAGGAGTGAAATTGCTGGGTCATAAGGTATATTCAACTTTAATAAGTACTACCAAAAATTTTCCCCGAGAAATAGTACTACTTTCTCTACCATTTTTTGCTTGTTTGTTTTACTCAAACCTCTAGTAAACATCAACATGAGTACCTCCTCCACGGACAAACCCAACTGAAGACATAGGACTGAAAATAAAGAAGAGACATAGACATAGCACCTCCGCTCCAGGTCCACAGTGGACACACAATAAATGACTTGATACATTACAGTTGACAAAATACACTGCTGTATCTCTTCAGATCCTCACAATAAACAAACGTGTTAAGTCAAACATTATCATCTCTACTGTTCCCTTGAGGAAAGGGATACCTGGTAGGGGAGTTTCCCAAGGTCACATAGCTGAATAGTGACCAAATCAGAAACAGAATACAGTGTTCAAACTCCTAATCCAGGGTTTACTCACAAATTAACCCATCAGAAGTAGCCAGAAATTCTAGAAAAACTAAAGCAGGAAGAGTTAGATCTGAGATCTAAATCTAATAAGCTTTAAAAGAGCAACAGACATACCATGCATGGAACAAGTTGGGGACAGACTGCCCACATCTCTAAAAGGGGGAAGATGGAACTAAATTTGTTGAATCTTACAGCAGAAACAATATACCCCTGAAAAAAATATTAAGACCAATTTATCCAACATAAAAATTTTACTCTAGAAATTATTTTGAGGAGAAAAAAATAACTTTAAGAACTATCTAATATACATTTTCAATTACTATGAATGTAACTAAAAATTATACTGTATGTAAAAATTGCTCTAAAATATTAAAATAAACCCTTTAGAAACTAACTGATTACAGTAGACTTACATTTGTATAAATTTGGGTGGGGAGTGGAGGTGCCAAAGAAAACTTCACCTGAACAATTTGAGCTAAAAAATAAATACATTTGTATCTTACTGACATAATTTTAGAATAATAATAAGTATTAAAGTCATTCACAGGCAACTTAGAAGATAATATCTAAAGTTCCTTTCATGTCGAAGAATTCTTCTGGGATTCCACAGTGACCAGGGATAAACGAGTGAGGGGCAGCCCAAGGCCTTTCTCAGCCTTTAAAGTCCAAGTCTCCCTCCTCCTATGGCAATAGCACCACAACAAAGGTGAGTATTCTGGGTGACTTTTTAAAATCTTAACAGATTAATTTGTAAACAAGCTGATTTAAAAGTACATGCAATTGGATAATTTACAAATTAATGCCTGAACCAAATAGTCCTAATCTACAGTCAATAAATGAGCCCCAGGCTACGAATCCTTGAACTGGAAGCACATATTATGTTAGCATGCTTTTTCCTTTTTTCAGGGAAAAGGGTCTAAGGTTTCTGTCAGTCTTAAAGGTACCTATAACGGCCAAAATGTAAAGAAACACAAATGTAAAATGTATTTGTTTTCTATTCAATATAGCAAATATGACCATTTTATGAGCAAACTGTATTATCTGTATAATACATGTTTTTTCTTACATCACAGTAACTGAAACTGTATAAAAGGTGCTACAATACAAGGTATTACATATCTAAGTATTTTCCCCAGTGGCAATAAATACTTGTTTCTGCTTTCATGTATTAAGTCAGAATAGAATTCTTCTAAAAGTAAAATAAAATAAAAATGCAGTACTGGTTTTAGTCTGGTCTAATTGAGTGGACTTCCTAAGGAGAAAGAGCAGTAAAAGGGCACCTGTGTGCATGTCTGACACACAGCCAAAAACCGTGTTTATGGAAAACTTCAGATGGAGCAAGGAGGCGCTCAGCCAACAAAATCTACAGCTGTGAGACTTGGAACCTACAAGTGCCCCAACTCCAAAAGCAAACGTGGAATTATGGGACAGACTTTGAAGCTTGTTTATGTGCAGATTTTTCTTGCAAGTAACTTTGTATTCCTCTATTCAGATATATACTCTCTGATCAACACTAAAAATATTTTCTAATGCCAGAGAAAACAGTGAAAGGGAATCCCATCCAGGTGTACACATCTACTTCCCCACCCCCACAATTACTTGTAAACAAAACTCTCGGTGGCTAGATGGAGTAGTTTAAATTCTATATCCAGAGATTTGCAATTCCTCTCCCATCCCAAGCCCTGAGGGGCAGCAATCCGCTCCATTGGTTAACATGGGTCCCGAAAACACAGCAGTTCTGGGCTGGAAGGGAGAATCTCTTTGCAAAGTGCCTCCTGGGCTTTGAATGTGCCCCATGTTCCCCCAGTCCTTGTGCTCAGTCTTCCGCTGAGAGGCACCCAGATGCTGCCTGCAACCTCTGGGGAAGGCGACCCGAAGGTGAGCCTGGATGCAGAACTGGAAAGAGAACAGGCACCTTCTAAAGAAAGCTAAGTGGACCATGCAAGAAAGAACACTAGAGAAACCCTAGACACCAGGGCTGACGTCCTGAAATTGGGAGATTCCCTATAAACACTGGCAGGACATTCAACTAAAGGTTTTATTGTTTTCAACTACAGTGTGGAACACTTATGGACTATATACTGAATTACTTCAGCCAGAAAGAAAACCAAACACCCTTGGGGCAGAGAAGTGAATTTAATAGAGAACAACCTCCCTGGTCTGGCACCTTGCTTAATCGTTATGATTTTGAATTAAAAAATCAATCAATCAATGAACAGCAACCTAGCATTTATGTTCATTCATAGAAGAGATGTTTTACAGCCCTCGCCACCTAAAATCACTAATGCTGTGTAGGGCCCACGTGTTTGGGGGTGAAGTTGGCCTATCACCAGTGCCACCTCCGCTAACCTGGCAGCCTGCACCAGAAATGAATGAACAGGCTACGGTAACGGGCACGCTCTGCTCCCGGTGGGCACTCCAGAGCTGGTCTACACTACCCATGCAGTTAGCAGTGAGGAATCACCGGGTACAGGCCATAGCAGACTTTCAAATTACAGAAATGCAGAAACCAGGACACACCTTCACTTGAGACATTTCTTTCTTGATGATCATTCTGTCAAATAATTTTTGCCTCAATATATTCGGAAATGGAGTATATTATGGAAAGAAGCTTCTAAGTTTGGTAAAATCCTTCACTATCTTGTTTGCTATAGTGTCTGTTCAAGACACATGGCAGATACACTTCAGTACCTCTGCTCTCTGAAAGGCAGTGTTACACTGTATTTACTCTGGCTTTCCTCCCCTAATCAGTTAACTTGCAACTGATGTAAAGTATAATTCCTACCAGCACAGGCAGGAAACAAGCATCACATCACAAGTCCTTCCTTTATGCGTTTACCTTCTCTAGTTCTGAAGGTCAGTTTCCAATGCTGTGTCTGAACTTGTATTGAAATGCTTGGCATTAATAAAACAAAGAAAGACTTAATATATTTTTTAATTGTGGGGAGCGGGAAGGAATCTACAAAGACGGATTTCACTTTCTAAGTAGCATTATATTGATCTACATTAATAATTTTCCCAGCAGGCCTTCCATGATTTTACTTTGAATAATCGCAGCCTTTGTTTCTAAGATCCTCTTACATGTGACATTTGATCAAAGTTTTAAAATCAGCAGCTAATAGATGTGGAGAAAAGTACTGCTCAGTAAGGCATTATACAAAGCCACCCCACAGCTCATTTCAAGGTTGCTACAAGCTGCATCACAGATGTTTTCCAGCTAAACACTATTTAGATGTTAAGTTAAATTTTCTGTACCCTGAACACTATGTTTTACTGCATGTCATCATACTTTTCCTTAAGGAAACACCACTGAGGCATACCTTAAGACAATCCTTCAGTTCTTTCACACACGTGTGTTTTTTAAAGATAAGTACAAGGTACCAAACAAGTTTATTTTTATTCAAGGTCCCTGCACACAGCCTTAAAAATAAAGAAGTCTGCCTCCTTGCCCCTCCCCCCAAGAAAGATTTCAGGAAACTAAATTACCTATATTACTAATTCTAGAATTAGTGATAGCCATTCTGATGAGATGGACTATGCAAAGAAAACTGGTAAAAATCAATTAATCAATTCATACCTAAAAGTCCTTATACAAGGATATCTTCCCCAAAGAAATGGAGGGGGGAAAAAGATTAGTAAATGAAATATCTCACACTTCGACACACTATATAAGGAAAGACGGTTGAAAGAAAATCTTGCAGGGAATTTTATCCCTTTGAACTTTTAAATAAACTCTTAAGTAAGATTATGCAAACTTACTAAAGACCGGTCCAGATTAGAGGGAAAAAATGCACCCCTTCTCCAAGTCAGTTCTGGAGGCTTTCTCCAGAGTTGTTAAGGTTTGTGTTGGGTAAAGAAAGACCTCTTAACAAACCAGCATTCTTTTCCACATGATCAGAGCTAATTGGCCCCCCTGCAGACTAAGTGACCAATCACATCAGCCTCAGCTGAAACCAGCCCCCACAACACTATAAACAGAGGAATGTGAACTGTAAACCCAGTCCAAGAAGAGAACCTACAAACTAGACTTGTAGAATAAAATTACCTCATCAAAAAGGCAGACTCTGAAAGTTTCCTCAAGACCTACCTGTGCATATAGGCCGACCCAGCAAAAGAACTGGTGAGTACATGAAATAATATTCATTCTTATTTCTTTCCTTAAGGGAAACAGACTGGCAAATAGGGACAGAGCTAGATATTGCCAATCGAGTTTTAAAACAACGATATTACCTATAAGGTCATACATTAAGGTTCTTCATTCTTTTTCTTTAAATTTCAGGACTGGAATAACAGGCCTATTGAAAGTATTACTGGAAATTTTCTTCTTAGTTGTTTTATTAAATGTATACTAACTCTCCATTATAACATAGAAGCAAGTAAGAGAAAAACCCTTTAAAAAAATGCAGTAACTTTTAACAAAATGTTATCTTTTTTTTGAAAGGGATTAAAGAACCCAAGATGAGCATATAAAAACAAATGACAAAAAGGAAAAACACTTTGTCTTTATTTTTTAATCCATGAAAAAAGTTATGAGTATCCTAATTTTAAGTTTTAAGTATGGTATTGTTGAAATTAGATGCTTCTGCAAGTAAGCATCTAAAAGAATCTCTGAGCTTATATAATAGTTAGAACTCAAACTGTTTACCCTAATTCTGGAGGGCAGGAGAGACAATTATAAGACTCCCTATACTGTCTTAAAGTGTTTTACCAGACGTGAACAAATACATAGTAATACTGCAATAATTTAACACTCGTTGTTATAGCCTGCATCTTAACTGTTTAATATGAACTATACTATTACATTGCAACATGGCAATAAGAGACATAGCTTTAAGAACCACAAACTAAAGAGTAAAATGAATCCATTATTTTGATGACCAATAAAGCAGCCAAACTATCATTTTTATAAAGTACTACTTTTTTCACCAAATAGTTTATATATGGGCAAAAGATGTACAGCCCACACACAGAGTTACAAGCAAACTTTCCCAAGTTCCAATTCTACTTTCTATTGGGATCAGCTGATGAGAATCATGTAAGTATAAAACAAAACAGAAATACAATCATAGATACAGAGAACAAACATGGTTGCCAGATGGGAGGCAGGTGGGGGAAATGGGCGAAAAAGGTGAAGGAGATCAAGAAGTACAAAACGGCCAGTTATAAAATTAGTCACTGGGAAATAATATACAGCGTAGGGAATATAGTCAATAATATTGTAATAATGATGTATGGTGACAGATGGTTACTAAACTTATCACGGTCATCACTTTGAAAGGCCTATAAATGTTTAATCACTATGTTGTACACCTGAAACTAGAATAATATTGTATGTCAACTATAATTAAAGAAACAAATTTTAAAAAATGGACTGTGTGCCTGCAGAGATATGAAAATTACTTGGAAATGTAAGCACATAAACATAACGTCTGCTCATCAGATGTTATGTCACTTTTAAATTTGATGGAAGAAAAATCTACATATATCAGGCAGCAATAATATAATTTTTAAATGCCATACAAGCAGACATAAAATCCTACAGAAAACCTGTATCAGTTGAGGGAAATGGTAATAAGTTTACAGACATGTAGGGTTTTAAGGGATCGTGTTCTTTAATCCCCCCTTTCCGTTCCTTGTTGAACATAAGGAAGCCTGGCCAGAGGGACTGGGTGGCTCGCCCGCACTGACCCGGCTCTGTAACCACCAGAGCCACAGCCCGGCCTGCTCCGTCCCCCACCTTGTCTTCCTCATGCTAAACACACTGATTCCATGAGTCCACAGAATGGAGTCATTCAGGGACATCTGCTAAACGGGATCAGAATCTTACTCCTCTCAGCTCTTCCCCTTGCCACACAATCTAAACAAGATCTAGCAAGCTAGTCTATATAAAAAAGATATTGATTCACTGTTTTGATATTAGCCTTTTGACTTTCTTGTTCCAAGGTAAGAAAAAAAGAGTGAAACTGTAAAAGCCTAGAGCAGGGGTGTCCAAACTTTTTTCAACGTTTTTCACCAAGGGCCATGTGCGGTAAAATACACAAACAGCCGGGCCACTCACTCAAGGTGAAGTACATATTGCCTCACCTGGTTTATTTAAGTAAACTAAATATATTTTTGGAATTTGCTGCGGGCCAATTAACGATAGATTGTGGGCCGCAGTTGGCCCCGCGGGCCGCAGTTTGGACACCCCTGGCCTAGAGTATGAGTGCTACAAAAGCTGTAGGTAACAAGTAACAATCCTAAAAATGCCCAAATGGGAATAATTAATTTTGCTAGCTAAGTCTGTCTAGAAAGGGTACCTCCCCAGGTAATGAATGCATTTTAGAACTTTAACAAAGCAGGTTGAAAATCAATATGAATCATGGAGCTTTCCCCACTCCAAATTACTATGAAACACTACGCAATCAGTGGTTTCTTGAGTGGCACAAGCACTAGTCTAGAGGTCCGTGATGGGCATTTTCACATAAGCAGGAAGCAAGAAACAAGAAAGGACGATGCCATGGTCAGTGCAGAACCAGGCAGTGGTTCACAAGCGACTATTCTTCACTGTTATATCCTTCTTCCTCTTCAAGTGTCAAAACGTCTTTTATAAAATTATGATAGTATTGTTTTTAAAATTCTTTTCTCATCTGGCAAAATACAAACTTGGCAATGCTATGTAAGAACTGTCCTCTCCAGTGTTTTAATTTTCCTGGTCCGGAGAATCCTAGATTATGTAATAATTCGTCATTGCGCTAGTCTTCAAATCTTGCAAGATGTCTTCCTTAACTGAAAATATGTTTCTTGCCTACAAATCCTAAGTCTGAACCTAAGCAAGCATTCATGAAGAACATATATTTTGTAGTGGATCTTGAACAAAATTAGTCAAACAGAACGTGTGTTATGCATGAAGGCTAACCAGGGTCAAAATGTCTCCTGCTGCAGTAATACAGCACGGACTATGGACTCAGTGTGAGATTCACCACTACTTACTACCTTAGTGATCTTAGGAAACTCACTGTGCCTCAATATCATTATCTGTAAAATGGGCATAAAGATACTTAATTCTGTGAAAGTTAAGAAATATTATTAATAACAATAAAGCAACTAATGCTTACTGAGAGGTTAATCTAACCAGACACTGCCTATTAGCTTCACGAGTTAGCACATGTGAAGTGCTTGGTATGATTCCTAGCACATAACAATACACGTTAGCTAATATTATTGTTACTGTCATAAGAATCATGTATAAAGTTAACAATGCTTCAAAACAGATATTTCAGACAGTTTGGGGACAAGAAGCGCATCTATTAAAGGCGCTAAAAAAAATCTGGCTGTCAAAGACTATTTTGTGAATGCAACAGTAATTATCTTGGGCAAGATTTTTATTTCACCAAACTCTCTAAATAGACAGCTTCTTGTAGTGAAACAAACAAACAAACAAACAAAACTAACCCGCTGTGAACTGAGCCAGACTTGGAGAATAATCCCAATAATCCAAGGCCCCATCTGCCTTGTGTGAATTTCTTTTATCTGCCTGATTGTCGGTGACCTCATCTGAAGATGGGACAATAATGTCTGACTTGCTGAGATACCAAAGAATTAAGAGATAATGCAATACGAAAGCACCCCGCACAGTGCCTATGAATATTTTGTTGCTGTTGTTATTATTTCCAAAAGGGCAGAGATCAGGTCTTCTAAAATATTTAAAGAATCTAGCAAAATGAGTCATTCAATAGCAGTGCCAAGAAAAAAATATACACTAAAAAAATGGTAACGACAACTTGTGAGGAATAATAAATTATAAAACACTGATGCCCTAGGATTTTTTTAAGTTTATGATATGAAGCTGAAATCACCAGCTAATCTAAATAAATGTAACAATCATTCCCGTGTTCCATCAGTAACTCACATCTGAAGAAAATAACATTACCAATAAATGATAAATGAACCTCAGGACAAAAGAGAAAGTGTATACCGAGCAGGCCAACGTTCAATTCCGACAACACAGGCAGTCAGTCTCCTAAGGCCTTGGACACAGGAACGACCCAGCAAACCCAGGCAACACCCCAGCTCTACATGCCTCTAACCCACTTAGGTGGCGCCATCCTTCAAATGGGAGGAAGGGGACATGCGATACTTCCAAGGGCATCTACTTCTGAAGGAAGAAGCAAGAAAAAGAGTCAAGTAGAATTCCTAGTACTGGACTGTTGCAAAGAAGAGAGGAGCACTAAGGAGCAAAGCTGCATTTCCCATTCTGTTCCTGGTACCTCTACACATGTCTTAGGACCCTTTGTCATATACAAGGATGGCCATATGCAAGGACAGAAAGCACACCTTTGATTTCTACTCACCACACAGAGAAAAGGGTAACCACTGATGAAAACTGTTTACAGCTAAAAACTAATTATATTATCTTTTTAAAATTGTGATTTGATGTCTTAATGATTATTTTAGTTCATTAAACTTAAAGTTTTTTCTTCTGGCTTATTTATTTTCATAAGTAGTTATTATCTAGGAACCTCTACCTAAATTTCTTATTTTGCCAAGAAAATCTCTCTCCACCCCACAATCTAATCAGCATCTAGAATAGTCACAAAGGGCAGCAATCCATCAGCCAGGGAAGAAAAAACTCCATGAAAATGGCCACAAAGTGACAAAAATAAAACCTAATCATAAAACTTTGAATAGGCTAAATAACTATACAGCATACATTAGAACTATAGGTCTCTAAAAGCTTAGTCTTGTCCTAGCACTAAGTTTGGCTTCAAAACTGTTGGAGACAATTTAACACTATACTTCCAAATGATTTCTATTTATTTATACAGAGGAACACATGTATTTAACATTCCTGTTAATTATGAGTTACTCATGATGAATTATTAAATAATTATGAGAAGTTTTTATTTACACATAACATTTAGTCAAGTCAGTTAAGTAGTTGATGCTTGGACTTGTACAAGAAAAATACAGGCATATCAATAAGCCATGAACCATAATCCTAACCCTCAGAGATTTTAAAATATACTTGGAGTGTTACAAAGCCAAACAATATTTTAACAGTCATTCTAGGAAACAATAAGAGATACCATAAGGCAACTCATGATTAGTTATCAAATGTAGGACTTTGTGAATGCCACCTTAAGTACAGAGAAAAGAGAGAGCCTTCAGCCTGGGAAAGCCTGCCCCAACAGTCAGGAAAACATTCCAAAGGTGTATTTACAAGGTGAATGAGGTCTCAGAACTTATTAATGTTAACTGTAAAACAGTCAAGGGTTTACTAGTTTACTCTTGATTTCAGAGATTTACAGCGTGAGATGGATGGCAGTAATTGCAAAGTTATTGCTCCTCTCCTAACTCAGAGATACCGGAGGATGGTCACCAAGGATGGCCACAGCACACTCCAAATGGATGGCGCTCAAAGAGGTCTTGTGTATCTTCGAGATGCGTGGGGAATCCTAATGGACATGCGCTGGCGCTGGATGATGTTGGTCTTTTCTGCTTCCTTTGTTGTCCACTGGCTTGTCTTTGCAGTGCTCTGGTACGTGCTAGCAGAGATGAACGGTGACCTGGAGCTAGACCATGATGCCCCTCCTGAAAACCACACTATCTGTGTCAAGTACATCACCAGTTTCACGGCTGCGTTCTCCTTCTCCCTGGAGACACAACTCACAATTGGTTATGGTACCATGTTCCCCAGTGGTGACTGTCCAAGTGCAATCGCCCTACTTGCCATACAAATGCTCCTGGGCCTCATGCTAGAGGCTTTTATCACAGGTAATGGTTTTTGTTCTTTAAAAAAATTACAAAGGTTTTGGAAAGGGTATAGTCAAAGTTATAAGCATTGTGCTATTGGATCATTTATTTGCGTTATTAGCAGATGATGAGTGAGACTGCAAGGAGAGCCTAGGGATACATGGTAGGAGAGATTATAAGAAACCTGACTCTACACTTTAAATTTCACCTATTGGAACTTCTTAAGAAAAAAGGGGTTAATATAACACCTACTTGTAGCAACATCTTATGCCCCAAAAAACAAAAAACAATTAACAAAAGTTCTAAAAGGAGTTTTTCAGAGAAGCTAAATATTTCATTAAGTGAATAAATATCAGCACATATTCTGACAGTCATTTTACCTAACAGAGGAATGTGATAGTTTTGTTTTGTTTGTTCTTTTTAAAGATTTTATTAGGGAAGGGGAACAGGACTTTATTGGGGAACAGTGTGTACTTCCAGGACTTTTTTCCAAGTCAAATTGTTGTCCTTTCAATCTTAGTTGTGGAGGGTGCCATTCAGCTTCAAGTTGTCCTTTAAGTCTTAGTTGTGGAGGCTGCAGCTCAGCTCCAGGTCCAATTGCCGTTTTCTAGTTGCAGGGGGCACAGCCCACCATCCCTTGCGGGAGTCGAACCGGCAACCTTGTGGTTGAGAGGACGCGCTCCAACCAACTGAGCCATTCGGGAGGCAGCTCAGCTCAAGGTGCCGTGTTCAATCTTAGTTGCAGGGGGCGCAGCCCACCATCCCTTGTGGGACTCGAGGAATTGAACTGGCAACCTTGTGGTTGAGAGCCCACTGGCCCATGTGGGGATCAAACCGGCAGCCTTTGGAGATAGGAGCATGGAGTTCTAACTGCCTGAACCACCGGGCCGGCCCCCTGTGATGGTTTTTTAAAACTGGACAAGAATTTTCTCCTCTAAGTTCATCTTTTCAGCATTTACTCAACCCTAGTGAGCCCAGAGCACCAAGGTCAGCATTGTATGTTAAAGAACAAGTATACACAGCCTTAGCAAAATGCACTGGAAATAAGGTCACGAGGATTATGAAATTTTGCTTATAAACCAGTAACACACTATATACAATCAAAACAGAAAAAAGAAAGAAAAAAACCTGGTCTTGACACACTACCCAGTGATAATCTGAGAAAGTGAACAATGGGCTGCATGAAGGGTGGTCTGGAATGGAATCTCAGTGTGGTTTAACAACTGGCTCTATAACTTGTAACAAACTATTTAACCTTTACAACAAGAGTGCTTAAACTGGGTCAGTCGTAAGATAAAATTTAGGGGATCTGTGAACTTAAAACAGGAAAAACTTGCATCTTTTTTCACTACCCCCGACTGAAATTTACTATTTCCTTTGATTATAAATGTATGCAAGAAAAAAACAATAGCATCAGCAATAATACCTGTAACTTTGATACAAACAGAAATCAGATATTTTCATCTCACACTACAATACATCAAAATTACAGTACTAAACCCACCACGTTGTTATTTAACATTTTAATAAAATATATATAGTACTATACTACAATTCTTTTTAATGTTCAACTGGATTTCAATATATTTGGTTTCCTTTGGATGTATTTTATCTTTATGCATTTAAAGCATAATTCTATAGACTTCCCCAGCCTGCCAACAAGTTCTGGGGCACAAAAGTGGTTGAGAAACCCTGATCTATAGCTCGTGGCCACAAGAAGGATGCACTTGAAAGGCACACTGAAATCACCTTAGAGCCAGTCTTCTTTACAAAAAGGGGGAGAGGAGGTTGTATAAGTTTCAAAGTTAAAAAAATCCTTGAATGTATCTAGTGGTCCCCCCTCCGCACCCCAAATCATTCTACTTTGAATCTAATCTCCATTTAGGCTTGTGGTAATCTGGTTGCACCTAAACTGTGCTTATTTTATTACACTTTTTAAAGTAGTGGCAGGAATATAGGAAGTAACCATTCTTTGACCTTGTAACAAACTAGAGAATGAAATATTACATTTCTATGTAACAAAATGAATTTTACTTATCCCTTTTGAAATCATAATTTTTAAATAAGAATGTATGTATACTTTGAAACATTCTGCAGGCAAATGAGACTACCCAAATTAACGAGTTCCATTCCCAATTCATTTGGAAGGCATGGCACCAAGAAATGTATAACTATTTGATATACCCTTCTCATTCAGAAAAGGTATTGATATTTAAAGTGTTCATTCTAAGAAAACTTAATGATTTCTAATTTAGGTGCCTTTGTGGCGAAGATTGCCCGGCCAAAAAATCGAGCGTTCTCAATTCGTTTCACTGACTTAGCAGTAGTAGCTCACGTAGATGGCAAACCTAATCTTATTTTCCAAGTGGCCAACACTCGACCAAGCCCTCTAACCAGCGTTCGGGTCTCAGCTATACTCTATCAGGAAAAAGAGAACGGTGAGCTCTACCAAACCAGTGTGGACTTCCACCTCGATGGCATCAGTTCTGAGGAATGCCCGTTCTTTATCTTTCCACTGACCTACTATCACTCCATTGTACCATCGAGTCCTCTGGCTACTCTGCTCCAGCAAGAAAATCCTCCCCACTTTGAGTTAGTTGTGTTCCTTTCAGCAATGCAGGAAGGCACTGGAGAAATATGCCAAAGGAGGACATCCTACCTCCCCTCTGAGATCATGTTGCATCACTGTTTTGCGTCTCTGTTGACCCGAGGTTCCAAAGGTGAATATCAAATCAAGATGGAGAATTTTGACAAGACTGTGCCTGAACTTCCAACTCCTCTGGTCTCTAAGAGCCCAAACAGGACTGACCTGGACATCCGTATCAATGGACAAAGCATTGACAATTTTCAGATCTCTGAAACAGGACTGACAGAATAAGACGTGTCCATAGCACCCTATTTTTTAATGTATTAAACACACCCTGCCAGTTATGCAGCTACTTTTCCTTTATCATATCTCATGTTTTCTTTTTTTTTTTCCAATGCTGATTACATTTCTCTGATTACATCATAGTAATCAAGCCTATGCCCATAAAAAATGGCTGAGCTAACAATACACAGTCTGGAAACATAATATTCTACTTTACAAAGTTTGTATCTGTGGTTATCTGCTGAAATCAACACATCTCAACATGACAGATTATTTATACCAAAATGTTGTTGAATTTATAAAGATGTACTATGATACCAATAATGAAGGTAAAATGGACAGTGAAGTTCACCACAGCTGAACTCTAAACAAATCAACCAAAAAATCACTCATTTTCATCTGCAAGTTGAAGCAACAGTCCAGTTTCAAACCTAGCTCCCTGGGTGGAAAGATGATTTCACAATATTTAGTGAGCATCCTTTTAAAACTGTTATTTTTTTCAAGACGACAAAGATCATTCTTCTGGTTCTTTATACTACAAAACTGGGGTAAGTATTACCCCTTAATTTTTAACAGCTAGGAACAAAAAAAATGTACAAGAACAACAGCAAAGTATAGATTTATACATAGCTGCAAAAGCATCTGAGCATGATACCTAAACACACGTTATTTGGGGCAGAAAGTGATCAGAGAAAGTAAGATAAGTTCCAGCTCAAGTGGAACCTGTGGTGGTATTTCTGACAAGGAGAAACAAAATCATATCTACATTAAAGCTACACTGCCTAATAACCAAATCGTGATTTAAAAATTATAATCTACTCCTCTAAATGGTTTATAACAGAAGTAAAAACATTCCCTTCCTACCTATGATGCATTCATTGGCATAAAAAACCATGACAGCTCTAAGTAACTAATAAATGCAAATATATTTAAGTTTTTATAGATATAAAGGTTGAATAAGATATAATTCAACTAGGAAAAAATCTCCAATAGATAAAGCAAAAAATAATTAGGCAACGAAGTATTTTCAAATCCAAATTCCTGTTTCCAACTTCAAATAGTTTTTTCTATAAACACAAAATGAGTGTTTATTCACCAGTAGGAGGTTGGACTAGATGAATCTATTATTTCTTTCCAAATCTAATAATACTCCATGAAAATTATGCTTCCTCTGCCTCATTTTTTATTTTATATATACCAAGATGAACCCCCTTCCCTTCCCTCCAGTTTAAGACTATCCTTTGTATAATTTTCATTTCGATAAAAATATCAAATTCCCCTCAAACAAAACAAGAACCAAATAAGTCACCCTATCTAATTTCAAACAGATTTGTGGCTGCTCTTCTTTTCTGAAAATTTCCCTTATTCAGGTTTATGTGGGAAAAGTGAAAGATTACCCCTCCCCACTGATGACGACCCATGCAGGAATCATCTCTTGAAATAAGTACTAGCTGAGTAAAGGCAAGCAGTTGTGAAGAGCAGAGCACAGCAGCAAGTCACATTTTTCTACTCTTTGACCAAAAGGAAAAGAAATTAAGAAGAACTTCAGAGTGGTCTAAGACTGATAATGGCGGAAGAATATCAAGGACATAGAAACTTAATTATTGTGAGCTTTTGCTGTTTGAAAATCTTAGACATTCTTAATTTAAGTACTAGCCAGACCAACACTTTTTTTTTTCCAACCCAAGACTCTTGTAACACATGTAGACAGCAGTAATTCTTATTTCTATAATAAAATAACAAGATTCATGTTACCTGTGAAAATAAAAGTTGTATCAAAGATATACATGGTATGTTTTTTCCTAAGAGCTCTATGTCATTTACATAGATCACAATTCCCACAGTTAAGTGAAGTTGCCCAAAGTGACACAACAAAGGGAGTGAGCAAGATCTGGGATCTCAGCCTCCCTGTAGGTGCAGCAGATTCTCCATTCAAGTCGATGAGTCACACTGTACACTATTCATATATAAACTTTGCATCTGAAAACTAGATATGACTCCCTCCTACACACACACCAAAAGACTCTGTTGGTATACTAACACTATTTTTAAAATGTTTCACAAATAGACAACTAAGAAAAGCAATCAAAAACTTTTGTCTACGGAGTTGAAAGCACTGTTCATGATTCTTTCACTTCAAAGAATCACAGTTTCTACGTTAAGGATTAAGTTTTCTGCAAAGGTGCCATTATCCTTTCAGAAGAATGGAGTGCAAATGAAAAGGGGCGGGGGGAATTACTGGGAGGTGGGAACAGCAGCCTTAATTCCTGGCTGCACAACCCATTACCTGGGCCACCTGAGAGCTCCATGATGGTACTCAGATACATGACCAACCAAGACCACGTTAGACCTAACTTCAAAGTGCTTCTGGAAACCAATACAGATACCATGACAGTCCCAACAAACTGGAGACAAGTAGTTACTATAAACCATAAGGCCTAGTTTTATTTTTTGCACAAGCCCATATTACCTACTGCCAACAGCAGCCCAATAACCAAAAACTACTATGTCTACTTCGAAGTACTTCCTAAATGTATTAATTGGTGTCACACTGGGCTGTGGACCTACTGGTATCATCTGGATCATTTCTTAGTTTTTAATGATCTTTTCATTTCCTCCTCACAGAATCATACTACAAGAGGACAGCTGGCACTGATCCCCCCTATGGAGTAATCAGTTCCCACTGAATTCCATCATCACAGGTCTTTTTCCGTCTCCATATTCTCCCAATGGGTGTTCACAGGGGGTATGTCCAATTCTTACCCAGCTGTCAAATTCCACCCTTTTCTTTCCATACAGGAAGCAAATACATGATAAGAACCATCTCTAATTTAAAAAAGGACAAATCATTCTGGAACCTTCAGTATTCAAATTATCTTAACTTAATGTCATAGGACAGCTCACAATTGATCAATCTATCGATGCCCCAACAAGCTAATTTAGTACTGCTATTCTTGAAGAGTGTAAGATACAATTATGAGCAACTTTTTAAAAATCTACAATATTTTCAACCAAAGTGGATTACTCACAAAAAGCAGCTCAGAATCATTAGCACAGTTAATATGATACCCTGAAGTGAGCACCTTATCAAAGAACATTCAATAAAAGCCACAATAAAGTATTTGAATGTATCTGTTTGTACAAAATTGCCCTGGTATTTCAGTAGGGAAAACATTCTTAGTATTCTTAACTGCTTCACATCTATTTAGTTTTACGGAACTTGCCTTTTCAAAAATACACCTATAGGGTGCAAAGAAAAGAACCTATCCTCTTCATAGAGGGTGACTGGGGAAATCACCCTAATTGAATTAATACAGTTAAAATCTGAGAAAGGAAAATAATGATAAAAAGGAACTTTATACTCACCTACTCCAGATTACCGAAGTGTGACTATGTATCAGTTAAAATCAAGCTGTCCTCATTGACAGGGAACTCACTACTAGGAACCCAAGTCGCTTTCAGACCACCCTAATTATGAGATCTCTGTAAGATGGTCTCAGCCTCCTTACACCTGCACTTTAGATTCATACAGATCAAGTCCAATTCCTCTTTTACATGACTGTTAAGCAAATGTTTTCAGAGAGTGAGTGACCCTGCTCTGTCCTGACCAGTCTTGTCTCCTATGTAAACAGCCCCACTTCCGTGATGCATTCCCATCATAGGGCTTCAAATGCCCTGACCATCCTACTCCATTGTATGGATCCTTTCAAGGTGCAGCCCCAGCACTGAACACAATTCTTAGGCTGTCCTGTGACAACATAAAAGACAGGAGGCCTCTCTCTCATGGACTCACTAAGGACCCAGCAGTTCGGTAAACGCTGCACACACTGCCGACTCATGCCCAGCAGTCAGCGGACAGGGCGGTGCTGTTCCCCAGCAGGCCGCTGGTACTCAATCACTCCACAGGTTAAACCGCAGAGCTACTCATGAGAGACTTTGCATGTTCTGCTGTTAAACTTCCATTTGATTTGATCTGGTCTCTTCCACACCTGGATTCTGAGCCCAAGTCCCAGCTAGTCGTCTCTAGAGCTGTCCCTCTAGACCTAAATGATCTGAAAATCTAATCACACACCAACTTTGTCATGCAAAGAAAAGGAATAATTATTTAGCACCCAGCACAAGGCCTATCATAGGAGTAGGAATTCAATAATCACTGAACAGATAAACGAATTCATATACTCTTAATCCTAAAAATTCTGTGAAGCATGAGACTACTGAATATCTGAGAGCTTAGATTAGCGGTGATCTTCCGATTCCAAACCCTGTCTTCTTTAAACTCCTCATTACCTCTCCATATTCACTGGCAAAAGTATAGAATCAGACAAGGATGAAAGCAGAGGTCCTGACAAATCCCCCAAGACGATACTTATGTAATAGTCTACAGCAGGAGTACAGCCATTCAACTAGCAATAAGTTATCTGGCCAGTCTGTTCCAAATTTCTTCATGCTACACTCATTTAATGGCTTTTCATTTATATTCCCAATGCCATGTTAATCAATGAGAAATAACTGATATACTAAAATGAATTTGATATGGAAACAGTGGTACGAAAGTGATGCTATAACTACTTAGTTTTTAAAAAGCAATCTGCACATCAGTCTGTAAATGATATTTACATATTTAACACCTGTTTTCGGGAAATGTTTACCACTGTCAGATATGATCATGCTCTGGAGAACTTTCCTAGTACTTCTAGGAATTTTGAGCTTGTATGGTGATTTTCAAAACTCCAATGTTACTATGCATGGAATTTTTTCTCTCAGATACTAGTACTACTTACAGGCAGTTTGTAAGGTAGTACCTTTAATCAGTCAGAAAGCCCATCTTAACATTATAGATCTTTAATACAGACGACGATTAATTCAACCATAAACATTGGAATTCTGTTCTCTTACTGTGTTTGTCTTAATTCAGTGGCTATTTAACTATATATATAATTTATTTTAACTGCTCTCATTTCAAAACAAGAAAAAAAGATTATACACCAAAAAGACCAGATGAGTAAGTGACTAAATAAAAACAACTTCAGTTTTAGCCTTTGCTCTCTAATACAAAAGCCAAGATTCTAGCACTTCCCCTATTTCTTCTCACTTGTGAGATGCTATTTACACTGGAAAAGGAGTTAATTAATAGATTGGCTTCTAACTTGAGATTTCAGTTCACAAGACAGCCTTAATAGAGAATGTATGCCTTGCAGAGAACACACAGACTAAAAGTTACATCAAGTAAATCCTGACGGCTGTATTCCTGATCCCTGGTCTCACGCGGTAGTAGAGCCCTCAAATAACCATGGACTTTTCAGTGCAGGCAATGCTACAACCCCATCTGCTGGAGAGGTGCAGGTAACTGAGTCAATTTTCAGTAAATGTATCCTCATGTGGGAGCCTTGTTAAGAACTAATACCAAGGAAGTCCAGATAAAAGTACTTCAAAACAGTAGGAAAGCCTTACCTACATCTTTTCGTCCTGGTTTTTCAAAACGTCTGTCACCCCTAGAAAAGATAAAGTAAGTTTCAAACAAGCCTTGAGAGTAATAGATTTCCCATCCATGACACTCCCTTTCCTGTCTTTCATAAATAGAATTTCTTTTTCAAATTATAAAACAAATACATGGTTATTACCTAACATTTGGAAAATACAGAAAAGCACAAACAAGAAAACAAAAATATCCACCATCTTACCTGCCAAAAACTAGCTTTACTGATCCAGAAATGTTATTTTTTATTAGATATTTTTTAGATTACATATGTGCTTATTATAAATACATGCTGTAATAGTGTTATATACTGCTTTTAGAATGTACTTTCGCACATCATTAAATATGAGTATTTTCAAAATCACCCTAACGTGAATGGTTCTGTAGTAGTCTACTGTGCGAATACACTATTTTATAAGAAACCATGCTGATTTTGAGCTGTTTGGCTTGTTTCGAATTACTTCATATCATAAATATCACCACAGTGGAATTCTCTGCATATGCATCTTTGTGCCACTGTCCTTATACGTCATCTTGATGGACTGCCTATAAAGTCACAGACAATATAGAGGAGGTGCTTTGATTAACAGCAACAAACAATAAAATGTCAATGTTAAATAACTGTTAAATATCCATGCCAGTACTAACATATTAAACTATTTACCTAAAATGCTTATTTAAAGAATCACTTAAAAATTTCTAACAAACTACTTGATATTTAATAATAGCATTTTTTGAAATGAAAACTTGTAACTCTACAAAGTGGCTTCTCCTCTGCAGAAAGCAGAAAAGAAGTTTTTTACACCAGGAAACCTTTATACTAAGATGTGGATCCTTAGTTACCTTTCCTCCCAGCTCTGCGACCTATGCATTTCCCTGCCACCTCCTCGACCAAACACACCCTCTACTTCATCAAAGCTTCTTTGGTAAAAACCACATTCACCTCTGCCTCTGCCTGAAAATAAGAAAACAGAAAAAAAATGATGGTCAGATGTCAACATCTGGCACACGTTCAACACCAAAGAGTAATCTTTGAAGTCTGTCTCTATACAAAGCAGGATATCTACATTTAAAGATTTAGCGAGGCCCAATGGATCTTCACCTGTGAGACCAAGGACGGCACTGAAGTAGCTATACCACAGGAGGTTGAAAGAAACAAGTAGAAACTGGTGTAAGAGTCCCAGTCCTGAACAAGAAACAGTGTCAATATTAAACTCTATAATAAAAAGTTCAATAGTGAAATTCTAAGATGACCACTAAACCATTACTACAAATTTAACCTTTTATTGGATTATTTTCAACAAAAATGGAAGATCTGGGGAGTTTGAGGAGAGCACAGATGAATTACAAAAGCCAACCACAAATGTTAAAATAATTTATCTAACTCCAGAGAAAGGATAATTTAATAGGGTCAACTCATCATTCTGTGAATTAACTCCTCAAAGGATATTCCACAGCAACCAAAGACACTCTTTTCCCTTTGTTCAAACGTTGAAGAGAAGTATCGCGACTAAATTCAGAGCTGGTAAGAGTGTAGAGGGATTCAGAGGTGCTAGTGGTTCAAGTGTAAATTGGCCCTTACTGAAAGCAGTCTGGGTAGATCTATCAAAATTTGACTCAAATACTCTAACTAGAATCTGTCCTACTAGACATACTCTTACAAATAGGCAAATAGATACACATGAAGATGTTCATTGTAATTTAAAAAAACAGAAACAATCTAATCAATAAAGGATTGGCTATATAAATTCTTATAAAACAATTCAGCTGAACACTATGAAGATATAAAAGGTGCCATTAAAATAAATCTATGTGATTCTGTTGAATGACAAACGCATGCCAAGAACAGCACATATAAAAATGATTCATGTATGTAAACGACACGGCTGCAGAGTTGGGGTCAGGAAGGACATATATCCAACTGCCGGGTCTGGAGATAGTATGAACTTCCGGCTTTCTACTTTCTGTACAATGTGAGGATTTCCCAACTGATGTGCCCACATTTCAAACACACAGGTTTGAAAATTGGAGGAGTCTGGGGATGCATTTACACCTGGACGAAACCTTAGCCATCCCTAGCTCAACTTCTCCAACAGTGTAAAACCACCCAAAGAAAAAGGTTGAATCTTGAAAAACAGCATGAATGCATTCCAAAGCTAAACACAATTGAATTAAATAATTATTTCAAATATTCATGCAGTATTTCTACATCTTGGTTGTAATTTCTCAAGAATTGACTCAGAATACAGTTGTACTTTCACATCTTATTAGGAAATATAAAAATAATGGACAGAATTGTATGTGGGTAATCTTAGGAACAATGGGTACCTTCTTAAGAGTCCAAGTATCCATTTCTTCATCTGTAAAATGTAAGTGAGGACTAGGGTTGAACTGTAATAATCTTAAACTTACCTTCCAGTTGTGTCAACTTCAAGTCAACTTAAAGTCAACTCCCAGTTTCAGTACCTGTCTCCTTAGGTAGTGTATACATTTTATTTAAGATCCTAAAACACTGTAATACAAACTGTTATATAACACGGGTGATCCCTACAATGATAATTTTTAGAAAAAAAGTACCCTGTCCTTGTAGGGAACAATTTCCTAGGGAAAACCATTAAGTCGCTATCACCTTGGAAAAGTGTTTTATGCTGGAAACATATGAACATGAGAAATAGCCTCCTGGTTGCACCAGTCCTTCTTGAGGGATTAAAGCTTTGTAAGTGGGCACATAAAAACAATCAGATTCTAGAGCTTTCCAGCTTGTAGAATGTAGGAACACTCTCCAAAGTACAAGGCCCATTTATAAGTGTAGTTCCCAAGTAAGGAGGAACAAGTAAATATAACATGGTCAATCTTTCATAAAGCTCAGTTTAAAGGACTATCCTATTGTCTGAGATTTCACTCTATTCTTTTCAGGGATTAAAATATACTTCCTGTTAAGGAAGACAGTGGCGGACAGTTGTGTGAATCTGCTTTATTGTTAAACACCTTAACTAGATAAAATACGAGTGTGATAACTTTATGTTGTTTCTCCATCCACTCACTGTTTAAATTTTACTAGTTCATGATATTTAGAAGTCAGTCGCTTTTTAGAGTTTCCTCAAGTTGGAAAAAGCCAGGACTGTCATCTAATGTTAACTCTGCCCAGGCAAAAAAAGCCACAATAATCATTATTTAACCAACAAGTTCAAATTAAGTAATGAGTAAAGGTAATTTAAAAATTAAAACACACACACACACACACACACACACACACACACAGATTAATGGTCTTATGAGGCCATTAAAAAGAATCACAGTTGGGACAATGGTGTTAGAAGTATTTGTCACAAGTCAGTTAATTCATTTGACTAGTTTCAAGCCATTCTTTGCCATCAATGTCACTGCTTTCGTCACAGTATCTATCTTTTGTACACACCTTGTTTAAATCCTCAGTGTCAGAGTTCTATCCTATTCCAAAGCTAGCTTTGAATGATAGCTCTCATTCAAAGAAACCAGAAAGCAGTGAGAAATTCATCAATCCGTCATTTGTTTCTCGATGTGGAATTTTTTTTAGCCTGTTTAGAGGCTGGTTGGTATTTGCGGCGCGCAAAGTTGGTGGGCACTTGAGGCACATAAACAGCTGGCCTGTGGACCACACTTCTTGATTAATAAGCTCTATGACTTGCCCTGAAAAGCACTGAAGGCAACGCTGAGTGCACGCAACCTCTCCTGGCTGCCAACACACCACCGAGAAACACAGGAAACACCCAGCAGCAGTCCAACCATCCCCAAAATACCATCGCACCACCAAGATGCACAGATCTCAAATGAATTCTGGCCAATGGAATCTACCTGCATGTAGAAATCAGAATGATCTGTAGAGCTTTTGAAGTACACACGAGCCTAAATCTCACCGCTGAGTATTCTCTCACAGGGGTGTTTCTTACAAGTTTTATAGATGATTCTAACAACTCCCAGGTTTAAAAACCACCGTTCTAGAGACTGACAAATAAATCCAGAAGGAAAACCACGTATAACTTGGTAATAATACCTGGCCTACACGTGGAGCATTTTAGTTAGCCTTTTCATTATTCACAGCACCTGCAGTTCCACATTCTGAATGGACTACTGAAAGAAACCTCTTCACAGGAATGCACAATTTAATAGTCTCTATAAAGACTGGGTATAAATTACTCTATTCATAAGTCACAACTTTAAGAAGAATTTAGATACTCCACACTCGTGATCACGCCAATCTGGGTGGTGCGATATGTGGACACAATGGCCTCTGTCTTTGCAGATAGCCAATTCTTCCATTTCTTAAAGAAAATTACAAGGTATGTTTAGACTATTGCTATGATTTAGCCAACTTAGAGGTAAATGCTCAAGTAAATATTTATATTACAAACATCAAGAATGCCCTTATGCAGCAGAAAATCAACGATCCCAAAATAGAGACTGGGTATCAAAGAAATGAGTAATATCAAAATAAGAATTATTCTTCTAAGGCACAAATTTACAAAACCACAGGTTTAAGAAATGACTGCTGCATAATTATTTTTTGTTCTACCCCCTAAAATAGCCATAGTATCGATGAGACAGTTTTTACTAAAGCCTCTCTCTGGCTGGGGACACTCTTGGCACACGGCCTTCTCTACAAACCTGTCACAGAGGCCTGCTGGGACCCTGGTACTGCTTCAGCAGCCAAGGCCATTAGAGAGCTCTGGCTCTCAAAGTGCAAGGCTTCCTGTGCACGAGGAATATGGATAATGAGGGTTTGCCAAAGTTAACTGGGACCATCCAGAATCCTTCACACTCAAATCTCTAAGCTAGAGTTGCCCTCCTCTGCTCCAAACCAGGGGTTGTAAAGCAGATACACCGAGAATTGTAGAAAACAAATATTCAGGACACTTAGTATGCAGTTAATGTGAAAGAGCAGTTTTCCTTACACCAAATATTAGTATGTTTAAAGTGATTTTCCTATTGTCCGCCTCCTCCTCCTCTGTTCTCACACAAAGCTATTACCGTTCTCACATGAAGCTCACCTCGTCCTCTCGAAGAACTTCGTCCTCTAGGAGCCCCCACCACTGTGCCTCCTCCTCCTCGTCCTGTCAATCGCAGGACAGCGGCACTGTTTACAGACATGGAAAAGTTTCTCTGCAAAAAAAAACAAAGAAAACCTGGATAAAACAGATAAAACTGCATATTGCTTCTCCCCATCTCCCATTGCATCTATAAAATGGCATCTAATTGCTATTAACAATGGGAAACCATAACTACATGACATACTAAGATGAGCCAAACCGGGTTTTAGCTGAAAATTTCAAATAAACATTTCAGATCAACAAACACTAGCAACCAATGCCTTACACTATGCTAGGTTCTATGAGGAGGTAAATATTAACCAAACTCTAGATGCTGTTATGTATCCTGAAGCAGACAGAGAAAATATGCATCAACACAGAGAAATTTTGGGAAAAGAGATCTGATTTAAAACGGTCTTTTAACTAGTGAGAGTTAGAAATGCGAGGGAATCACAAACAGGTCTGAATCAAGAGTAGCATGATAAACAGGAAAATGATCCTTTTTGCCTCATTCTGTTCACCAATGTGAATTAGCAACTCCAAGTAGTATTTAATAGAATTACAGGAACCAGAAGTGAATGGGGGGGCCGGCCCGGTCGCTCAGGCAGTTAGAGCTCCGTGCTCCTAACTCCGAAGGCTGCCAGTTCGATTCCCACATGGGCCAGTGGGCTCTCAACCACAAGGTTGCCACTTCAATTCCTCGAGTCCCGCAAGGGATGGTGGGCTGTGCTCCCTGCAACTAGAAATGGCAACTGGACCTGGAGCTGAGCTGCGCCTCCACAACTAAGATTGAACGGACAACTTGAAGCTGAACGGCACCCTCCACAACTAAGATTGAAAGGACAACAGCTTGACTTGGAAAAAAGGCCTAGAAGTACACACTGTTCCCCAATAAAGTCCTGTTCCCCTTCCCCAATAAAATCTTTAAAAAAGAAAAAAAAAAAAAAAAGAAGTGAATGGGGAAGGGCCAAATAAGAATCTACATAAGATCAACCATCTCAATGGAGAGGGGGAAGGAATGTTTGAAAAAATAAACAAAACCCCACACATGCACCCACAGCCAAGCTGGAACACAGTCAAGTACAACGGGAGAGTAGTGGGTGGGCATCCTTCAAACATGAAAAGGAAAACAGGAAGACGGGCGGCCTGGGAATCAAAAACTTGTTTAGCTGACACATCTAGATAAATGAAATATATGGGTCTTAGGAAAAGATAAAGCAAGAAGCAATTATTAAAATTTGGGGAAATGATCTATAAAATGCAGTAGTTATAAGCAGATTTTTGACTGCACAGGACATCGGCTGGAAGGAGAATTTAACGAGAGTTTTAAACTCAGAAAATGTTGGAATATATTCTTACCTATATACTTCCTATATACTTAGAACCTAACAGACATTTGTGCAAAAGTGCACAGGTGTGGTACACTGAGGAAAATGCAACCTGGGCATGGCTTTAGCCAAGGGACCCTCCTGGGAAAAGAGCAAGAAGTGAGACTTAAGAATTGGATTGAAAAAAATTTTTTCAACTAATATTTTAAGTCTAAATTGTTTTCCACTATGAAGTCCTGATTTGCTGTTTTGATTCTAAATCAAATTGAAATGTAATGTCTATACCTCTTTTGAAGAAACCAACATATAACTGGTTGAAAACTTCTATTTTCATTACTAAATTTCTTGTTTTAATATATGGGTCACCTTCTCATTACCTATCTCATTAGTTGTGTTTTTTTTTCAGAATTGTACTCAATACAATTTGTTCAGGTAAATTTTAAAAACTTATCAATGTAAATAAGTTTTTTTCTTTGAGTTTGATAGATATATAATCATATAATCATGTAACTTCAAAACTGAAGACTTAAGATGTAATCGATAACTAAAAATTAGAGGAACACCCAACTCGAAAACGCTTACTTCAAACTATATTTTAATAAAACTTAATTTTTAAAACAAACTGGTTGAAACAATGCATTAACTTAAGCTTTCAGCACAGAGTAACCAGTAGAGTAATTGAATAACGGCCTCTGGGGTCACAATTAAGCAAGACTATGAAGTCTCAACATCTAAATTAATATATTCTAATACTAAAAAATCAGAGGTCAGAGCTAAGTGCATTCTGTATGCCAAGATCCCATGCAGCTGAACACCTCACTACCAAACTGTCACATGAATACAACTCAAACGCACCCAACTGCAGGGTGCGAGGAAACTCTCATATGCTTACGTACGTCCTCACACGGTGCAGCAGACAGTGCAAGCTGCTATAATCACCGGAAGGCAATTTTTCAAAGTACATTTCAACGTCTGTAACCTTTGACACAACAATTCCTCTTCTTACATTTGTGAAAAATAACATAAGCAGAAAGATCTATAACAGCCTTGCTGTATTTTTGTAAAAGCAAAGATGGGAACCTGCTTATTATCAACCAATAGGAACTAACTGAAAAATCATGGTCACCTACACATGGAATTCTACGCTGTTGTTTTAAGAAATAAGGCAACTCTATTTATTAGGTTGAACCATATGAAATTGCACAAAAACTGCAATTTCATATAGTCAACCTAACATACGAAGATATAAAGCATAATTGTAGTTAGAAGCAAGGAGAAGCCAGGCTGCCTGAGACTGAATTCTGGCTCCTCTACTCAACTCCTCTGTCCTCCTTTTCCTCATCTACATAACGTGAATAGGAGTAATATTTGTATCCACTTCCTGGGATTTTGCAGGTACTGAACACATTAAACAAGTGCTCAGAACAGTGCCTGACACAAACTAAAAGCCAAGTATTTGCCATTATCTCCCAAAGATGCTCAGGTGAAAACAGTGAAGTGCAAACAGTGCACAGAGCATGCTCCCATTTATGTGTATATGTGTTTAAAGGAACCCATCCCCACTTGACCCTTGAACAACATGGTCTGAATTACACAAGTTCACTTATATGTGGATATTTTTCAATAAATACTGTAAATGTATTTTCTCTTATGATTTTCTTTTCTCTAGCTTACTTCATTGTAAGAATTCAGTACATAAATACATATACACAGGTGTTAATCAACTGTTTGTGTTATTGGTAAGGCTTCCGGTCCACTGTAGGCTATTAAAGTTTTTGAGGAGTCAGGAGTTATACATAAAGTATGGCAGATGTATTAAATACCCTTGGAAGGGAACACAAGAAAACGGAAACTGGTTACTCCTGGGGAAGAAAAAGAAGCAATTAAAGAGTTTGGGGACTCGTTGACTTGCTTTCCACTATATGCACTTTTGCATTTTTTATGGATATACATGTATTATCTATTCAAAAATGCATACATGAATTGTCTTCGTTGGCAAATAAATAAAATACACCAATCTGGTAGTAGATACCTAAATTATAGGTGTACAGAGTCATGCTTCTCAAACTGAGATATATTAATATATTCAAGGGAAGGCCAAACCAAAAGAGCAACTAGATCTTCTCTGAGCATCAATGTTGTTCTAAGAAAACTTTTTTCCCTAGTTATATTTTATTTGTACATGCCTGCATGCATATATATATCTATACACATATATAAGGGGAGAGAGGGAGAGAACAAAATTAACTTCCATTTTAAAGATAAAATATCTATTTCAGGTAACTTCAGGAAACTTAAGACAGGCAGCAAGAAGCTACCTTAGGTTATTAGAAGTATTCCCCTCCCCATAGGCATAATAGGCGAAAACGTATGTAAAACTCTAGTCTACAAAGATCTAAATTCGTGAAGGGGTGCCTGACCGTCCAAAGGACAAACATCAAAATGTTAAGAAATCTTTTACCACCTTTAAGCACTGTCCTAATCTATTATATTTTATAAATAACAAAAGGCTACCAAGTAGGTGTCAGGAAATCCTAAATGATGCGTTTTAAATGCTTCTGAAAATGGACCCTGATGATCTTCTGCTACTGCCTGAAAAATTCCCAACACTTACGTTAAGCCCCTGTAATTGTAGCATCCAGACTTAATATCTTAAGATAAACTTTTCCATTATAAAAACAAAATGAGGATTTGCTTTTAGTCATTCTAGAACCAGTTTTAGTGTGTAGGTGCATTGCATACCTAACTTTATTTTTCAAATTGTTAACTACAGTCGCTAGCAGCATCTATTGAATAATCTTTGATTTTCCAAATGATTTGTACAGCCACTTACTAAATAGTAATTTCTTATAAATGTTATGGGATGTTTCTAAATGATTCAATTACCCATTCTGTTGATTAAACCTATCAGGTTTTGATAACTAGTAGCAAGTCCTCCTCCCTCCTCATTAAAAAGCTTTTCTGACCCATTTAGTCTCTAAGAAATCATTTCAGAAAAAATAAAAATACATCATTAAATATATGCATAAGCAGCTAAAAATTTTGGAAGAATAATCACAAAAGATTAAAACTGACTGGTACAATGAGCTATATAAAAATTAGCTTCTGTATTTTTTAAAAAATTGTAAATGAAATTAAATGCAATTTAGAAGTTTAGAAAACAGGTTAGGTTCAACTCATATAAATAGTATAAATCAGTAAGAAAAAGATTAGTGTCCAAAAGATAAATTGGCAAAGACAAAACAAAAAACTGAAAGAAATATAAACACAAACATTTGAAAAACACTGCACTGCACTGCACTGGAGAAAGAAACGTAGCCTAAAATAATGGAATAACATTTTTTCCAAATTTACAGAAAATATTTTCAATAAAAACCCTCAAAGTTGGAAGTACAGAATGCTTATACAAGTGTACACCATCACTTGTATAAAAAAGGGAGAGATATATTTAATATCTACTTGGAAAAATAAACAGGACACTACTAACACTGGCTGCCTTTGGGAAAGGATGAAAGGCAGCTGGGGGAATGGAATGGGAGAGAGATTTTTCTATTATATACTATACAGCAAATTTTGATTTTTAAACCATGTGGTTTATTACTTATTCAAAAAATAAACTCAAAAAAATACAAATACTGAGCATGGCAAAAGGAGTGGTAAAATGCTATAGTTATGGCAGCAGTGAAACAAGAGAGATAGTCTTATGCAAAGCTTCTTATAAGCAAGTTAGCAGTATGTATCAATTTGGTTTTCTATCTGTACTTTCAGTTCTAGTCCACTAATCTATATGTCTATCCTTATGCCACAGTTTTGATTACTGTAGCTTTATTAAAAGTTCTCAAATCAGCAAGTATGAGTCCTCCCACTTTGTTCTTCTTTACAAAATTGTTTTGACTATTTGGGGGTCCCTTGCGATTCCATATAAATTTTAGAATCAGCTTGTCAATTTTTACCCAAAAAGTCACTGGGATTTTTGATGGGAACTGTGCTGCCAATCGATCAATTAACAATATTAAATCTTCCCAAGGCTTAATGAACACTGGTGCTTTTCCATCTATTTAGGCCTTCTTTAATTTCTTCAACAATGTTTAGTAGTTTTTAGTGTAAAAGTCTTACATCTCCTTGGTTAAATTTATTCCTAGGTATTTTACTGTTTTTGATGCCACCATAAATGAAATTGTCTTAACTTCCTTTGCAAATTGTCCACTGCTAGTGTATAGGAATACAATTGATTTTTGTGTTGGTCCTGCACTCTACAACTGTGAACTTTATTCGTGCTAACAGTTTTCTTGTGGAGTCTTTCGGATTTTCTACATGTAGGAGCATGTCATGTGCAAACCGAGATAGTTTTACTTCTTCCCTTTCAGTTTAGATGCCTTTTTTTTTTTTGTCGCCTAACTGCTGGGCCCAGAACTCCCAACAGAATGTTGGACATCAGTAACGAAAGTGGGCATCCTTGTCTTGTTCCCAATCTTAGGGGAAAAGCATTCAGCCTTTCGCCAATATGTACAGTTATGCACGTTTCAGTCAACCACGCATCACACATACAGCGGTTCCGTAAGAGTATAATGCAGCTGAAACATTCCTATTGCCTAGTGACACCCCAGCCGTTGCAATGTCAGTGCAAGGCATTCCTCACGTGTGTGTGGTGACGCTGGTGTACACAAACCTACCGCCCAGCATATAAAAGTCTGCCACATACAATGATGTACAGTATGTAATACGCAATGATAACAAATGACCTACGGGTTTATGTCTTTTGACTGTACCTTCTCTATGTTTAGATACACAAATACATTGTGTTACAGTTGCCTACAGTATTCAGCACAGGTTCAGCCTTGGCGTGCAGCAGGCTCTACTGCCTGGGTTTGTGTAAGCGCACTCCACAATGTTCGCATGATGACAAAATCACCTAACTACACGTTTCTCAGAACGTATCCCCATCATTAAGTAACACTGACTGTATATGTTAGCTGTGGGTTTTGCATAAATGCCCTTAATTATACTGATGAAGCTCCCTTCTATTCTTAGCTCACCAAGGGTTTTATCATGAAAGAGTGTTGAATTTTGTCAAATGCTTTTTCTGCATCAATTGAGATGATCAAGTGGGTTTTTTTATTTTCTTATGCTGCACACGCTTGCATTCTGGGGCTAAATCCTACTTGGTCATGGTATATAATCCTTTTAATATGCCGTTGGATTATGGCTGTATTGGTATTTTTTGACAACTAAAGATATAAGGAGAAAATAGACTATAAAACATACTAAATGTTAAGTAATTATCTCTACGTGGTAAGTTTATAAGTGAGATTTTCTTCTTTATACTTTTCTGTATTTTCTACAATGAATATGAGTATTTTACTGATTTTAAAGAACAAAGAAATTGTAAAATCAACACGAAAGACAAACAACCCAACAGAACATCAGGCAAAGGACACAGACAAATCAAAAACCATAATGTCCTACAAGCATGTGAAACGATGCTCAACCTCACTAGCAACTAGTGAAATACAAATTAAAAACAACTATCAGAGCCATCATTTTGGCCAAAATTTAAAAACCAAGAACTGGAGGGTTACATAAAAATGAGACCTCTCATACAATGCTGGTGAGAGTGCAAACGGTTTAAATCACTATAGAAATCAGTGTGGCAATACCCAGTAAAAATTTTTAAAAATGCAAAGAACCAAAACCCAGCGATTCCATTTTTACAACACGTTATAAGAATGCTTACTGCAGCACAATTTATAATAACAAAAATTCAAAACAACACAAATACCCAACCAGAGATAAAAAAAAAAACACGCATTTTTCTCCATATGGAATACTATATAGTAGAGATGAACTAAAGCTACGTATAGCAACATAAATCTAAAACTCATTATTGAAAGAGAAAAGCAAGCTGAAGAATTAAAAACTATAGTATGCTATCTTCAATATAAAATTTATAACCCTACAAAATGAAACTTTTATGGCTTATGAATACACAAATATGTAATGAAAACATTAAAACATGAATGAGGGAGAAAAAATAAATAAAACATGAATGAGAAAAGTAATCCAATTCACAGTAATCTCTGGGAAGGAACGGAGGGATACACCCAGGCAATTTCAACTATCTGAGAAACTTTATTTCTTAAAACAGACACAAATACGTCATAATTTTAAGATTTAACATACGTGAATTGTAAATACACTGGTCTTCGCAATAATATGCTCCTTACTTATCTATTTGAAATACTTCATAACCAAAATATAGCTAGACGTCAATTTTTTTGAAAAGAAACTTTTCAGCAATCAGTAGAGACAGGACTCTCTTTCCTGTATTCTCTTTACAGCAATAAACACCTTTTGGTCAATGAAAATATCTGATGACCCTATGTGATAATTGGGTTTCATGAATAAAGATGGAACTAGAAGAAAACCATAAACAAACAAAAATTGCTTATGAAAGTTTGGTGCTGAAAAATCACCAAAGATGAATACTGCACCTTTCTTAGAACCTAACACAGTTGTAATAGAGTTCTTTTAATAAGCTTTTCTTTCATAATAGAGTGACTTCCTCATGTAAAATATTGCAAGAGTATAGAGGAAGCATCCAGGGTTGTCACAAAAGTAATAATGAAATGTTCTGGAATTAGGTAGTTGTGATAGTTATACAACTCTGTGAATATACTAAAAACCACTAAATTGTATACTTTAAAAGGATGAATTTTACGGCATGTTATTGCATCAACAAAGCTGTCTTTTTAAAAAAAAGTAATGATTCTTCATTTAAAGTGGCATTCCAGCATCCAACAAAGATCTCGTTTCTCCATTTTACTGCAATCACCGTAAGTCCCTTGAAATCAGAAACTCTCTTATTTATCTTTGGACATAGTATACTATAATAGGACAACACAAAATCTGCTACTTTTCAACCCAAAAGTCTAATTTTCTCATAATATCACTTAAAAAATTGGTGACAGAAAGCATTTTTAAGCACATTTTAAGCTGAAGATCTACATTTTCCTCTAATGGTAGAATGCATTGGTGAAAATTCAGGTTGCCATTACTTCTGAAAAAGTCTTTTTCTGGAAAAAAAGGCCCTCCTTCCCTCACAAAATAACTCTCTCTCTACTCACATGAGTTCTAAGGGATGGTTGCCATTGTCCTGAAGGTTCTAGAAACACTGCCTTATCTCTACGTAACACTCAGCTGCTTCAGATCAAAAGCAGAATCTAGTCAACTAAGAGAGGCATCCACACACCAAGAAAACAGTAAGAAGGAAGCAGACCTGTGGGGACACAGGAATACTCCTTAGAGCCTCAGTATATCGTAACGTCCTCTTTTCATGCCTCAGTGGGAGGAACAAGGGTTTGACCTAAAGCCCACAGCGAGGCACAAACCTGTTCTTCTTCCGTGAAGGGTACAAGAGCCAACGGCGGCAGGGGCTCCTCCTGGAGGATAGGCAGAAATTCTTTATCCAGAAGGTCTGAAGGTATCTGTTTGTCCAAACACATGAGATTAACGCTATCCCTCCAATTCAAGAAGGTAAAACAAGAAAAAAAAAAAATCACTCTTCTGTTTACCTGTTGCTAATTATTATAAATATGGATTAAAGTTTATTCAGACACAAGTAACTATGGTGGTACTTACGCATTCTGAAGGGTCAAATATTAAAAACCCCAGTCACCCATCCCATCTTCCCATCAGATATGATATAGCACTAACTCCGGTATTCCAGAGTGCACAGTGGAAGAGTAAAAATCTCTACATTTAACTCAAAACCCAAGATAGTAAGGAGAGTTTTGTAAGCAACTCTATCCTCAGCAACCATCATTAAAACTGGAGATTCTCAATCCACTGATAAAATTAAAAACAAAGTATATTTTAAAAATAGAAAATACTATTTCTCACTAGTCAGATAAAAGTATACTTTATACTGTTTGTGATTTGATCATTTATAAGTGACACAAATGTGGCATCACATTTTAAGATTTCCTCTCCACTAAAAATTTTACATTTCACTCAAAAAGGAAAAGAATGAGAGCAACAATTCCTCTTCTTACTCTTCTAACTTCTAACTGGAAAGAAGAGGTGCAATAAAGGGAGAAATTCTTCCTTTCTCAGCCATCAAACTGGGATAGAAATAGACAAGCAACAGAAGCTAAGACTAAACTAATTAGACAAAACGTTAAGTGCTGACTATTATTATTTTTTCCATGAAGCTTTCTACTCCTATAATGAAATCTTAGGTCTTCTCTAAAAAATGGAGTACATTACACTTAGAAGAAAGAGCCTCTGTTAACTACTGCAGGTTTCAACGCAGAAAAAAGGTACGTTAGAGAGAAAAACCATGGGTATTTCATGTCATCAGTACATCATTGTACATACCCCAAAACTCATTCATAATTCTAAACTCTTTCCTACTTTTTTACCTTGTTGTCTTTAAGGAAAAGTGCTAACATTTCTTCTCTGCCATAACGATAGTCTGCTAATTTATACTTCGGCAATGCTGGAGAAAGAGGAGGGGATGTAATGCTCCCACCACTGGACAGAGCTCGGAGCCTAGAACAGGAGACACAAAGAATATATAAAAATGAATTGTCAAATATTCTGGAACTATGAACTTTTTATTTTTATATAACATACTATAAAATTTTTCATTTTCATTCTTGAAAAGAACAGAAAGAAATCCCATTATATCAAGGCATCCAAGATTTTAAGAGAGCAATTCATTGAGAAATAACTAGACAACCATGTGGCAATTCCTTAACTTAAAAGGTATTGTGGCATGTCCCTGAGAAAGTTGGGAGGTACGGAGGGGACAGTTCTCCAAATTAAAAAAGTAACATGATTGAAACAAAAGTGAGATATCATCTTATACCCATCAGATTAATAAAAATTAATAAATCTGACAATACCACTTGTTGGTAAGGATGTAAAACAATGGAAATTCTCAAGTAGTATTTGTGGGATTATAAATTAGAACCACTTCAAAGAATGATGTGCTATTTAATTAAAATATGTAACAAAGTATGCTATATAAAAGGCAAAATACAGCTTATAAAAAGATGACATTTTTACACATAATTCATATAAATTTGCAAATAGGTTTATACTGTTTAAGAACACATAACAAAAACATAACAAAAGCATAGAAACAAACATGAACTGACAAATACAAAATTCAAGATAAAGTTCTATCTGCAAAGGGATGGAGAGTATAAAGGGTGCTTTCATTATAACTGCAATGTTTTATTTTTTCAACTTGGTGCTGAGTACATGGAGGTTTGTTACGATTTATACTTTTATACGTCTGCAATGTTTCATAATTCATTTTTAATGAAAGCAATTAATGATCAGTGTAGAGAATATGAAAATGCAGTGAAGAGTGAAGTACAAAAATATATAGAAGCTATATTTACTGCTATGAAGAAAAATATAAAAATATACTCTGAGCTCATAACAGCAGTTGCCTCTGAGAAATGGAACTGGGGAAAGAGCATTTTGTTTAATTTCACGAGATGTTTTTATTTTAAAAAAAAACAAAACACACAGGGGAAGGAAAAACCTTAGCAAAAACTGGCAAGAGAAAGATGCTATTCCAGCACTGTGTCAAACAGCAAGTAGGAAAACTAGTTATCAGGAGTAGCTGATCACCAGGAAGCTGCCCAAAGTTCTATAAAGTAGCAGACACCAAGGGCGAAAAGGACCAAGGTACTTTAATTTGATAGTTTAGCCTAAATTTTTCTTTAACAAAAGAAATTAACAAAATTGTGCTTCAACAGAAGCATTAAAAAAAAAAGCACCCAGAATCGCTAAGTTTTATTCACAAAAGTAAAAAAGAGGAATAATCTACTAATTACATATTTAAAAATTTGAAGGCCAAGCACAGTAAATACTTGAATATTATTCAAAAATGGCAGAAAAATGTATGCATAGGTATAAAAATGTAAAAACACCAAAAAAAAAAAAAAAGGAATATGTATTAGTAAAGTGAGACTAGATTTTTTTTTCCAATGTTTCTATCTTCTCTTTCCACCTTTTTAAAAAAACATTAAATATTAGATAATGGACAATTTTGAATATAGACAAAAGTACCAAGAACATAAGGAACTCCCACAGACCAACCACCAGCCCCAAACCAACAATCCATGGCCAATTCCTGCTCCTTCTACTGCCCCATCTAATTAATACTCCTTTGATAATGTTAAAGGAAATCTTTGGCTTTCAAGATTTTTTGACGGAAATTATTTTTAAGTTTGAGGAAATCTTCGAAGTTATCATTTTATCTGTAAATATTTCAGAATGCTATCACTACAAGATAAGGATTTATTTTTAAGTCTGGACTTTGATTTTATCCCTGTGATACAGTTTAACACGTCTGTTCTCTGCATTTCATGTAAATTGGTCACTGCATGTAGAGACCTAATCAGATTTGGCAAGACTACTTCCAAGTGGCGGTGTGTTACTCCACCAGGAGGCACGTACTGCCGGTTGGGTCTGTGAGGCTAGCATCCCTATGGCCAATGCTTAGATCCCTAACTTCACAGGGTTACAAAGTGACTTTATTCTGTCATTCCTTCTTTATTTAGAGAAACTAAGAGAAACTTCCCTCATATACTACTTGGTATCATTACTTAATAGTATACCTTATATAGGAAAGGAAAGAAAAAGCCTTGATTCTTTCTTGTTTGTTTTCAAAAATAATTACTTGGTTCACTAGCATCCTCTGATGATAACAAATTATTTTTTATTAATGTATTTCAACTCACTGTAATTATTCTTAACAATACTGAAATTGTCTCATCTTTGACCAGTAAGAGACTTCAGGTTGGCTCCTGAGTCCGTCTGACACAACCCTCTTAGTCTTTAACAGCTTCCTTTCTATCTGGTACGTCAAAATGTTCCAGACTCTGCTTATATGATTTCTTGCCTCAGACCTAGAATCAACCATTTCTTCAGGAATCCAGATTCCCTTTACTGTATGTTAAGACCACAGTCTGGGCTCTAGGCGTGCTCATTGCTACTAGGTTGATCTTTTGTTTTTCTTCCCATTATCCTTTGTCCAACTCCTATGAGACAGGTTAAACAACCAGGTAAGAAAACAACATGCCCACAAAGGAGTGATGCAACAACCACTGCTAAAGGACCTTCCAGGAAACGGCTTTCCAGAAATTCATGTCAAGTTGAGCTCGTTCCTGAAACACTGGAATATCCACTAAGAACTGAGGCTGGGATTTTTAGACATACGTTACCTCATTTAATCTCTTTTAAGCTTAATAAGAACCCCAATATAACAGAGAAGAAAAATGAAGCCAACAGGTTAAACAACTTGCCCAGTCATAGGGAGGGGAACAAAGATTCAAACTCAGGTTTTTATGATTAACAAGACCAAGATCTTGCCAAAAAGGTCTCCAAATTTCACTTAAAGAGGACAAGGTTTATCCTACTGAACATTAATTTTAAAATATACATTTTTATTAGAAATTATTTATTTTAAAATCTTTCTTACACTGAACCAATATACTCCATAATTTCTACCACTAGAGGGCACATCTAAGCACTCTTTAGAGTGAAATCACTCCAGTATTGTCAGTCACTTGTCTCACCAGAGACTTTCCTCATGGCCCAACATCCCTAATTTCTTCATCTGCTCCTCACAAGGTTTCAAATCCACTCAGCACCCAGTTCCCTTCCAATGCGCCATGCGCTCCCCGCACCCCACCCTACCCCCAACTCCACCAAGGGCTTTCCAATGTCCGGGACGGAACTCCTTATACACACCAGACCTACCATGAATAACCACAGTGCATTCTCAAGAGATTCCTCCAGCTACTGTGACGAGACGAGACCAAGAAGGCAAGCTGAGAGGAATTCAAAATTAGAGATGGTAGTGTGAAGCAGGATAATGGTTGTGCTCTATTCAATAATCAACAAATCCTATTCCAAGTCCCTCTTCACCTAGAGATAGCTGGGAAAACTAACACATATTTGGGTAATATCCTTTCTTAAAAACCCACCAGTGATCTCTCATTCCTCTAGAATCTCACTCCACACAACCCTCTCTTCTAGAAATTCAATCCCTCCCTACTTGCTTTCCCCTCAGTCTCTAAATACATCCAATAGTGGTTCGTTTACAACCCCACTAACGCAGCACCCCTCTCGCCATGCGCCACTGCTCATCTTTCCTCTTTATCTCAGAAACATCTCTGCATCCTCACTTCCCCGGTCCCTTCCAAACCCAATGCCACCTGGCTTCTCCCCTACCATTCCACTGCTCCAGCGAAGTTCATCAGTAACCTCAACACTAAATGGAAGGGCCATTTTTCTACCCTTATCACTTTGCTCCTCCTGGCCATCCTGAGATCTGTCAAACACAGGAGCCCGTCCTACTATGAGCAGTAACTGACAGGTAGCGCCAGCAGGGCCTCCTAAAACTCCATGATACTCCAAAACCTTCACTTGTTAGTTGTCCAACATCCAAACTGCAGCTTATAAAAGCAATTTACAACCTCAGTGTAGAGGTATGACGGCATGGCAGTCAAAGGACAACTGTATAAGCTCGTGATTCTCACTTCTGGCTCTGATCTCTCCCCTAGAGTAAGACTTTCATATAGAACCACAAACAACCCTCAGGTTTAACACGCCCCAAACCCCTATTCAGTTTATTCATCCCAACCCCCTTCATCATCTGTCTTCCCAAGGCAGGTAAAGACACCACCTTCTACTCAGCCACTGGATTAGGTGGGGGTCATCCTTGACGCCTCACCTTCTGGTATCTCCCGTACCCAATTACCGCGTCCCACCAGTTTTAAATCCTCAGTCTCTCAAGCCATTCTGTGATTAACTAAACTGTTATTGTTCACACTTTCATTTTTACCTGGGCTGCGGCAACAGCATCCTAAACAATGTAACCAGTCATAGTCCATCCTCCACTTTCCAGACTACCGTGAGATGTTTATTTCAAATGCAAATCTGAATTAAAAACTCCCTGCTTAATAACTCTTCACTGGCACACAATGATCAAATAAAATCCAAAACTTCTTAACATAGAAGGGCTGCCTCCCAGCTCATCTTTTCTACACTTCACGTTAGAGTAAAAGCAAACATCTGGGAGTTCCTCTCTGAAACCTGCAGTTTCTTGCCCCCTTGTACTTTCTGTCCTCAGGAATATTTTTATCGCCCTTTCACCTGGGGAGTGGGGGAGGCAGTGACTGCCTAGGAGAAGAGAGATTAAGTAGAAAGGAGGAGAAAGGAAGAGAAACAGAACGAGGAGGATTGGGGCGGGTGGTGGAAAGAGATCAGTAAGGGGAAAAGGAGAGAGCTTTAGATCCTCAGGAACTTGGCCAGACACAAGTACCTGCCTGGCCCTCACAGAACTAATTGGCCAGTGGAAAAAAAAGCTAATAAACAGTCAAGGGTTTCTGGAATGAACATTAATTATTTTGTTATTTGGACTAAAAACAAAAAATTCTTAAAAGTCCCAATCTACCAGATTTAGAACTAAAAAAAGTTTAAATGTAGTACTTAATGTTTTGTCAAGGGTGAAGTAAACAGGTAAGGGATGGGAATTAAATTCATACAATCCTTCAGATGGTCAATCTGTCCATATATCATACAAAAGCCTTAAAAATGAAAACTTTTGATTTAATAATTCCACTTCCAAAAAATTAATCCAAAGTATCAGCAATACAAATAAAACTGCTCAAGGATGTATATATGTATTTACAATAGCAAAACATTAAGAACAACCTTCCTTTCCAACAATTCACCTATTCATTTCACAGATAATTTGAGTACCTACTATGTGCTAAGAACTGAAGATACAGCAGTGAACAAACTACACAAAAACTGAGACCAAAGTACCTGCCCTCAATGGAGTTCACAGTCTAGTGGGGGCTGGAGGATGGAATATAAATAATAAAGAAAATAACAGTAAAATATTTGGTATGTTATATTTTGATATAGACCATGGAGGAAAAATTAAACAGGGGAGACGTGGAATAAAGGGAAAGTGTTACATAGATGGTCAGGAAAGGTCTAAGGTGGTAACATTTGAGAAAGACGCAAAGTGACTACTGTTTCATACCTAGAAATGATTTACTTCTCCTTAAATCTATCACACCCTTTAAATTACTTTGGTGATTATGTAATACATTTCTTTATTCTAAATATAAAGATAAACTAAGACCTAATGATTCCACAGACCTTAAAAAATTAAAAAGTCCATGCTCATAGTCATTCAGGGTCTGTCCCTACCACAATTTTCAATGCTCTCCCATCTTCACTACTATCCCAGGTACAAATAAATAAATCTCTTCATTTTATTCATCTCTTACTGAACACTGTTTTACATCATTGTAAAAACGATGATTTTAGTAAACAGAATGTAGTATCACTAAATGTTTCTGTATGCTTCAGAGTTACACACTGATTCAATGGTAACATTCTATACTTTGATTCTCAAGTATTCTGGACACAGCTCCTCACCTCAAGTTTCACAATGAATGGAATATAACATGCAGAAAAACACAGCAGCTTTCTAGCTCAGGGATACCTGAGTTACTTAAGGGTCTCATATATTCCCTTTGCCAGAAGGAATTTTGATAGATGGTACAAAGAAGGCAGTATGCCTACTTAAACCTCCACTCCTCAGATTACCAGCATTTCAGCTGACCAAGGGAAAGCTTCTAAGTTCTAATGCCTGCAGGGTAACAGAGGTAACCATTAGGTAAAGCTACTGTTTAAGCACGGTACTGTTAACTGTTCTCTACTAGTTACCGCAATTCAAATTTTGTTTAAAAAACAACAACAACCAAAAAAAAAACACTGGGCTAGTCAAACAAAATACCATCAAACAAAACTTGAGAGTACCGATGAAATGGATGTGTAAGGTGTAAGCCACGATGGATAGACTGGGTCAGTGACACACTGAAATGCCTCTGGGAACCCATGGTTTAGGGCAAGAGTCAGCAAACTTTTTTCTGTAAAGGGCCAGAGAATAAATATGGGAGTTTTTTGAGCCAGATGGCCTTTGTTTTAACTACTAAACCTTGCCACTGCAGTGTGAAAGCAGCCAAATGCGGAAACAAATGGGTGTGGCTGTATTCCAATACAACTACTTACAACACCTTGATTTACAGCCACACAGGCCAACCCGTGGTGCAGGGCATCAAGCTAAATGTGTCCTGACTCGAGGACAGGACCAGGAGCTTTCTTCTGTTGTTTGGCTACATTCCTGGAGTTGTTACCTGGAGTCTTTTTGTTACCTCTTTACGGAGAGATACTGGAGGAAAAACACTTCCTTAAATTAGATGACGACTTCTGTCATGTTTTCACAAAGAAAGAGACATGAGAATGTAAATGCAAAAGAGAAGCAGTTATAAATTCCAGATAAAGGCCAAAGAGCGGCACACAAACAGTTAACAAATAAGCTATTTAAATCCACCTGGTAAAGGAAGTTAGTAAGATGTGAATAAAGAGTTAGCTACAAGAATGTTCATCAAAAATATTTTTATAATAATGAAAAACTGAGAACAGCCTATATATGCGACATCTTGAAGACTAGTTAAATGATGATACATCCATACAATGCAACTACTTCATAGAAAATATGTATTAATAAAGATACTTTTGATGTGGTTATTTTCTTAAAGTATGTTACAAAATTGAATGTACAGTATGATCCCATTTTTGTGAAAATAAATGTGTATATATATACAAATAAGCATACATAAAACACCTGGAAAGATAACACCAACCTATTTACAGTGGTATCACAAATGATGAAATTAGGGTGATTATATCTTCTTCTGGCTTACTTGTAATTTCTAATTTTTCTAGAAACATATATAGGTAACCCCCACTTTTCAAAAGTTCGCTTTACGCCACTTCGCTTTTACAAAAAAATCTACATTAGTACCTATTTTTGTTAACTGAAAGAAACCCAAAGAGGATTTTCACTTCTACAAAAAAAGGCAACTAGCGAAAACAGTTTGGCAGGGCGGCAACCCAAGCAGCAGAGAGACCCCACCAGCTCTTTCCCCAGGATCTACACTCAACATCTCAGCAACAAGCCATCAGAGCTTGATTCTGTGCATCCCTTAGCAAGATGTGTCCCTAAAGTAATTGCTTCTTTGCTTTATGCTATTTTGGCTTATGAAAGGTTTCATAGGAACACTCTACTTTTGGAAACCTGTATTGATTTGATAATGAGAAAAAATTTTTAATTATAAAAATAAAAATAAAATGTAAATATAAAAAATTATTTTTAAAGAACTAAAATAGCTGCAGTATTACTTGTATCAACATTTCCAAAATAAACTCTTAAAGTATAGAAGTTGCATCAGTTCTTAGAACTTCAAATAGCGACTTTTCCTCAGTCTCCAAATACTAGCTGTTAAAGACCAAGAAAATTTAGAATTACATACAGAAAGAAATTCATTTAAAAAGAGTTCTTCAGATAGGGAGTTACTACAGGAGTCTGTATCATTTATCAAACTACCATCACCTGAACAACCAAGAATATTTAAGGCACTATTCTCATTTGTCTGCTTTATGTTAAGTAGATGAGGCTTGGTTCGAGGCTTGAAATGGAAAAAGCAACTATCATTATTCACACTACTGACAAGAGGATGTCCAATCACCAACTTTGGGGGGGAAGGAAGAAGAGAGGGTAAAAGTCACACTACAATGTGATGGATCTCAAAATTCCATGAGAATTCCATATTCGGGCCAAACACATCTGTAAGAGACTCAATCCTCTATGGGCTACTGTTAACAGCCAATGTAATTCTGGACAACCTGCCTAGCCCATCAATAAAATAAAATTCAAATAAAACTATTTTTCAAATGAGTCTATGAACAGCACTCACAAAACAATATTGTAGCAGAAAATATATACACATAAAAACGTTAACAATTATATAAAATTGTATATGCACCTAGACAAAGGCTCAAACAAAAAGTAAATTAATTTGGTAGGGTGGTGGGATTGTGGGGAGTTTTAATTCCGTTACCATTACATAACCAGACCAAGAAATTTTTTTAAAATACAGAATGTAGTCACTAATAAAATATAATTCCTAGAATAGCTACATTATTTTCAACGAGGCACATAAACGAGTCTCAAAAACCACCCAACACCTGTACAAACACCTTACTACTGTACTAGTTATCCTACATCAACAAGATGAGATTTTGAAAACTCACCATTCAGGCCCAAAGTTCAGTGTCTGTGTTTCCGCTGCCATTTTTTCCCGTATGTTAACAACAGATTTTTATATGTGGAGAAACCTGTAAAAGAGAAGAATATCTCCATACAGTTAGTCAAGATTCAATGCAGAATTCCAGCCCAGAAAATATAGCTAGGGAATATGTTTTGCTTATGCTTCTCTCAACCACAATCACCAGAATGAGATTTTAAAATCTGTTTATAACAATATAGCAGGCAAAGTAAAATGAATAAATCCACCCTTACATTCCCATTCACCATCTTTTCATGTTAATCTGGGGAAAGGAGGCGTGGTATGAGATAAAGCTGGTGAGATTGGTGGGACTAGACATGCAGGGCACTGGGAACCAAATGAAGGATTTTCCTCTTTAGCCTTAGAGCAATGGGGAGTGAATTAAGGGTCACAGATTTCCATTTTAATTTACATTACTCCCTTGTAATAGCTGTCCCATCACCATGAGGTATATACCAACGATGCTTAAAACAAGGACATCCTCCCCACCCCCCACCCCCGCTTATCGATCTCACAGCTTCCCCCACAATTCTTCCCACTTTCTGCTTAGCACTTAACACTCTCGTGATTATTTAAAAAATTATCTGGGAGCATCAAATTAAAATAATAAGCTAATGAATTTCATGAGTAACCTTTCAAAAGCAACGTTAAGATATCAAAGCTTAAAGTAAAATAAGTCAGACAGGCAAAGACAAATACCGTATATTACTTATCTGCAGAATCTAAAAAGCCAAACTCAGTGAGTAGAGTGGTGGTTACCAGAGGCTGGAGGGTGGGGGGAAAGGAGAGAGATATTGGGCAAATGGTATAAACTTCCAGTTATAAGATTAACAAGTTTTGGCAACCAGCACGGTGACTATAGTTAATAATACTGTGTTATCTACTTGAAAGTTTCTGAGAGTAGATCTTAAATGATCTCACCACAAAACAAGGAGATCTTGGTTTAGTTCTCTTTACATTCTACCTACAAATCTTTCAGTAGTGCCCAACTACCACACTGCACAAATATTAAAAGCTCAACATTTTTAATACCTTGGTCTCAGAACCTAACTACCACTTACAACAGGGTTTTCCTAAGATTACTTCCCATTGTAAAGATTTCTGGAGAACCCTTAAGAACCTAAGAATAATAATTCAAGCTATTTAATTATCAATCAGAGTCCCACATTACTCAGAATGGTATTCTGCTCATTCTCCTTTATGAATTAAAGCAGGAAATGTAAGAGTTATGACTGTTGAAGAAATCTAATTTTAATGCTTAAAGTACTGCACTCCCTAATTCTGAATTCCCCACCCCAGATTGCTCCTTTCAAATTAATTTAAATGAGCCCAGTTCTAATGTATTTACATGTACTGGAGGGATAGTCTTACATGATGCCTCTGAATTATAAATTAGTCAGAATGGAAACTGGGCCTTATTTCTCAATTGTCCTTTCTAAGGACGGAGTGAGGTATTAAAATGAGCATAAGCTTCACCACCATTTAAACCACGCCACATGCAGTCAACTCCCACCCCCAGGAGACTTGTGACCATTAGAACACAGCTCTGAATTTTTGCAGCAAGCCAGGATCTGAACCAGACGTGGATGCCGTGCTCCCACCATACTCTTCCTCCTCTCTAGATTGCCTTTTCTTGAAACTATTTCCTCCTTTCCCCTCCACAACCGGCACTATACTTACTTTTTTCCTATTTTTCCTATCATTTTCTTCCTATTTAGTAACCATTCCTCAAAAGTTTCTCTGCTTTTCTAACTTCCCTCTGCATACCCAGGATTTATTTAACTATAAACTCTGTTTAGAACTGTCTTGGACCTTTCTTTATCTACAGTGGTGTTCTCTACTAACACTTTGGGTAGAACTCTGCCTACTAAATCACAAGGAATAATAGGGGACATGCAGGGAGTGGGGGTGTCGTTATAACAATTGCAATGAAAAAATTCTCCCACAAATTTCTAAATTGTCCCCATCCCTGGGGAGGGGCCCCACCCCTGCTGTGAATTACGTATTTGATTCTTTTCTCCCGTGACTTGTGTAGCATTTCCAGGGGCCTGCTCCTCCTGGATATCTATCTCATCAACAACTGATCAAGGTACCACTGTTTTAACAGTTGACTGGTCAGCCAGGCTCAAAAGCCCAGTTATCTGAAACTCCTTCCTCTTTCTCACTCATATCCAATCATTTTGTCCCAAATTTAGTCAATCCTTCCTTCAAAATTCCGCCTACATTCTCTTTCATTATAGTCAAACCTTTGTTAACTCATGTCTGATTAGAATAAAATATCTAATTGGCTTCCCTGACTCAGCCTCTAAGTATTTCCATCCAGGAAGATCAATCTTCCTAAAGCACCACTCTGGTCAATGCCTATCCCCCTTATAACAGTCAATTAAATCTACCGCGTATTGTCAAAATTCTTAGTATTTCAGGTTCCCATCAACCTGACAACCCATATCTCTTCAACTATTACTGTTTTACCTCCCAATTCAAAACCAAATGAGAACTTTTTACTCTCTACTTCTGTGGTTCTGCTCATTCCATTTCCTTCCCCCAGAATGCCTGCCGTCTTTCCCTCACGATGGCCTGCATGAAACCAAAGATCCATTCAAATAACTTATTCCACAAAATATTACCCACAGTGGAAAAAGCTCAACTCCAAGGAAAGGAAAATCTAAACAGAAAATGCAAAAATGAAATCTACAGGATTCAATACTGGGAGCGGGGTGCCTTTTGAATCTGAACATAAAGCTTGAAAAAAGGAGAAAATAGAAATGATTTTGGGCGAAGGACACTTATGGTTTTGGACAAAACCTGAGGGCCTGAAAAGACTATAAACATAGACTTTGACTTTCAGTGCAGAGTCGGGATAAGGAGACACAGAGTTTGAAGTAAAGCTACAGAATTGCAACCAAAAATTGACTGAAACTACCCCAAAGCAGAAGTCAAGGACAAGCTCAAGGGACAAGAACAAAGCCTCAGCAAAAACTGTGCAGGAGGATACAGGAAGGAAGAGAAAGACCATGTATGTAGTTAGATATCTCTAACCCTAACCTTTCACCTAAACTCAAATTCACTGACTCTAGCTTTCTCCAATTTCACTGTGATCAAAAACAGAAAGGAGAAAGAGCTAAGTTCTTTTGGGAGATTATCCATTTGTTCAATAAGGCTAAAAACTAAAGAGAAGATCTGAGAAAGCAGTAGCCGTATCACAGAAATGTTTGTATTTTATATCCCAAGGGCAACGGAAAGCTCTGAAAAGATTTGGGCAACAAAATGTCCAGAATGAAATCTGCACTTTAGAAAGACCATTCAGGGTGCCAGGAGGAGAATGAATTAGCAAGAGATAAAGGAGGAGCATTAGAAATCCAGCAGATATTGTAGAAGCCAGACCTACATAGCACTAGAGAAGAGAGGCGATGATAAGTATATTCACTGACATGAAAAGATGTCAACAATACATTAAGTATCCAAGGCAGGCTGTAGAATAGAGAGAATATAATTACATTCAACACATTTTAAAATACATTTTTAATGGGTATATATAGATATGCCCCAAGATGTGAATATTTTTACTTCTGAATGGTGGAGTTATGGGTAATTATTTCCTAGTAAGTTCCTAACTCATGTATACAACAAAGATAGTTCCAGTACAATTTTTTTAATGGAAGAATTCACAAATTTCAAATATTAAAGTCAAAAAAGAGCAAGAACTGAAAAGCCTTCACTGGCTTCCACAATGAGGTCACTGGTGACTTGAAGAGCGCAGTTTATAGAAGTGTGGGGGGTGCCAAAGCCCGATTTCAGTGGGATGAGGAATGGCTGGGAGGGAGGAAGGGAGGACTAGAAATGCAGTCAGCTCTTTATAGAACCTTAGCTGTGAAACGGTGAAGAGAAATGAACTCAAGTGGAAAGAAATTTTCCATTTGTATTTCAGATAAAAGTATCCTAATGGAAAAGTACTAATAGAATCAAAACGTAAACAAACAATTAGCAAAAATATGGTGGAAGTAAAGTCTCTGAGAAGGTACAGTGGATGGGATTTCAGAGAACAAATGGGGGGGGAAAAAGACTTTACTCCTATCTACTTGTGACAAGTCATATCCACATGACTTAGGATGCCTCCAAACTTATTCTTGGGGTGTGTGTGTGTGTGTGTGTGTGTGTGTGTGATAGGAGGTTGAGGGGAATTCACATTTGATGGCCTCGATTTTCTCAGTCAAGTAGGTAAATGACAGAGGAGATAACAGGGTAAAGTTTGAAGGGCATTAAGAAATGGCTAGCTGCTGTGATCTACAAGTGTTTGTTTTTTCAAAAAATGAACTTTATTTAGAAATACTTATAGATTTATAGAAATGCTACAAAGATATTACCAAAATTCCCCCATTTCCCCTAATGCAAACAACTTCATTACCACAGCACATGTGTCAAAACTAAGAAACCAACACTGGTACATCACTATTAACAGTTTATTCAGATTTCACCAGTTTTCCCAGCAGTCTCCTCGTTCTGCTGCAGGAGCTAATCCAGGAAGCCACACTGCAGTTAGTTACAGCAGTTCGGAAGGCCCCATCAAGACGAAGATGGCACCTATGTGCGTAGTTGTGGGCTTCTTTCTCCAACTTACAGCCTGCGTCTAGGACAGAGAGAGCTCACCACAGGACTGAACCGGGATTATGGGTTTGTCATCAGTAAATGGAAGAGTAAGAGGGCAACGTGCAGGGCACTGGCAAAAGTGTGATTTGGCACAATGGGCAAGGAGTAAAAACAGAAGAGACTTTAAAAATTTGAGGTGCTGGTAATGTCGAAAAGCAGATGTAGGAGGAATAACAATGAAAGCACCAGGAGAAGTAGAGATGGAGGTGTATCAGGAACCAGGAGCCTGGGAGGACTGGATGGGTCATCCGCATGGACTCGGCGTCACCTCAGGATAATGGCAGAGAGGAGAGTAGAGAAGACAATGAATCAAAGGATGAGACCACAGGGCCTACAGCTGATGATGATGAGGGTACAGATACTGTATCATTAGCATGAACTTCAGAGGAAAAGGGATTTCACACAAAAGATGGGAGGAATAATGACTAAGGTAACTATATGTAACCTATCATCTAACTCAGAAAATGTGTGTGTGAAAGGGTATAAATAATTACAGAGAGACAATGGGAGCCAACCAGGCTGAAGGAACAGAACAGGCACGCGAATGGAAAAGGATGAAAATCCCGATTCTGCCGCTGACGCACCCACCACTGTGCAGGAAAACACACTGGTAACTTCAGAGGGCTAAAGGGAATGTAACATTACCAGGGCAAGACGGGCTTCAGTTACCTTAACAATGGGGAAATATCCTACAAACAGTTTAACCCCTGGAGAGGTTTAACACAAACATGGTATTTCAAAGACGTCAGTAGAAAGACCTTGGAAAAAAATGAACACTGTGAGAGATGGGGTCAAAAGAAGAAACTCAGAGTGGTGTGAAGATGAGACTACAAAAAGGATGAATAAACAAATGGACTTTCATTTAATTCATGACAGATGATGACAATAACACGTGGCATAGCAGAATTAGCAGGCCGCAAAAATTCTGAGAGAACTAGTCTTAGTTCTCTACACTAGTCCTAGTCCTAGAATCTCTGAACTATAGGAGCACTCACATCTTTGAGGAAGTCAGAAAAGGATGTGAAGTGGACATAATGACATTAAGTGGTCCTAATGGCATAAAGGCTTCTGAGGGAATGGAGCAAAACAGTCAGTTCTGAGACCACCCTATTAGCGTATCTTTCTCATGCTGAAAGCAACTGTGACAGAGCAGGTGACAAGGCTCTCACTTCTCTCCTCTGGCCTTTTCTCTCCTCTGGCTACTCCATTCTAGGAATGAGGGCCTCAGACAAAAGTCTATCCTCAAATTTCCCCCACCCCCTCCCACCTCCCCACTCCCCCTGCGGTCGTTGTTTCTCAGTCGAGCTGTGTAGGACACAGCTCCCTGGCCCAGGCTGGTATTATGAGCCTTGCGCTCCTCCTGGCTGAGGCAGTCGGTGGTCGTAGGTCAGCTGCTCACAGCAGCTCACTGCAGCTATCGCCGGCTGCCGGCCACTCACGGCAGCACACGGTAGCCCACGGCCGCACATAGCAGCTCCAGCTGGCTGCCAGCTGCTCTCGGGAGCATAGCAGCCCGCACCTGCTCACAGCAGCCCAGCTCCAGGGAAAGCTGTTGTTCACAATCTTAGCTGTAGAGGGTGCAGCTCACTGGCCCATGTGGGAATCGAACCTGCGACCTCGGCGTTAGGACGTGGCGCTCCAACCACCTGAGCCAGCAGGCTGGCCCTATCCTCAAATTTTAAAGAGTTGACTTCAAAATAGCTGAGAGAATATTTCTACATTACCATTATTTCAGACCTCGTCTGTTATTCAAAATTCCTTGTAAGTGAATTCAAGTATTATATTCCTTCGGCAATTAATATTAAGAAGTTAGCCTTCTTCAATAAACTGCATCCTGTACTTGACAATGAATGTGATATAATCTGTCAACTTCTTAAAAACTCTGACCTAAATTAACCCTCACTAGCAATTATTTTATCTCTGATTACTAGCATAATTATTTTTCTTTTTCTATATATATTTTTCTAGTTTTCCTGGGTCTTCAACTTCTCTTTGGGACCTCATCTATCACTGTGTGCATAAGAGCGCATGTTCAAGGGAGAAGTGGGAAGAGATCAATTTAGCTCTTTCTTATTGTTGGGTTTGAAACAAAAAAGGGAGACCCTGGCCTCTTAGCTCTTCTAGCTACCATTTTCTGCACCATGGCCCAGTGTCGAGGAGCTAGACGACTTCTGGGCACACACAATCATTATCAGCATGAAGGAGCTACAGATCTGTGTAGTAAGTCTTGTCCACACAAACAAAGCAAGGAGAGGCCAAAGCAGAGTCCATCCGGCACCGCAGCTGACAGCTCGACACTGAAATGTGTTCCCTGACACTGCTTCCCCAGAAGTCTTGATGCACTGCTTAGCTAGCACTATGCAACTGACAATTCAAAATATATACTCCTTTGAAAATCTCCTAAATCTTTCTTATGAAAACAATTACCTGCTATTGCAAATCTCCATATCGTGGGTATGTAAAATTTCCCTGGTGAAGTTTTAGCAAACAAAACTATGGTAAACCTGGGATTAAGTCCAGCCAGGCCCCTGCACAGTCTGCCAAAAGACTGACACAGAGTGAGCACCAAGGAAGCTGAATCTGCCCCATACTGCCTTACCTCCATTTTCTCAAAATCAGAAAAAAAGAGCTACTCCCCTACCACTCTTCACATATACCAAATAAATGAACAGTTCTGTCCCCATTTCAGCAGCTTCATTCACAATTACCATAAACTGACATTTGGTGACTATGTTGACAGATGAATGAATAAAAACGTGCAGTGGAGATTCAAGGACGCTGAGCACGTGAAGGTGTGGAGGGGGTGGTGTGACAGAGAGAGTGCTGAAGCGCCGCACCCCTTCCCACTATGCATCTGTTCCACCTGGATGTTACTGAGTTAGGTAACATCATTAATAATGAGACAAACTACACCACGTGCCTCCTGACACGATGCACTACGAAGGACACAGCATCACTATGATATATTCCTGACAATAATGTATAAACTGAAACTAATCTTCAAAAAAAATCAAATAAACTCAAATTGACAGACATAAAATTAACCAACTGTACTCTCAAAAATATGTCATAAAAGACAAAGAAAGGCTGAAGAATTATCTCAAATTAAGGGAGACTAAAGAGATATAAAAACTAAGGGCAAGGGTGATTCTTAATTTCATCCTGAACCAGCCAAAAATACGCTATAGGAAACATTAAAGAGACAATTGGAATAATTACTTGAACAGGAGTTATGGATTAGATAATAGTATTGTATCAATGTTAATGTTTATGATTCTGAAATTTTCACTGTGTTTATGTAGAATGTTCTTATTTTTAGAAAACATCACTGAAATGTTTAGGGGTTTCCAAAAGAGCATGAGGTCTGTAACGTATTCTCAAATGGAACAAAAAAATTATATAAAACTAAATTATATTTAAAAATATGTATATATGCATGCATATATATGGAGAAAGAAAACAAAAAAATGAATGATAAAGCAAATATATGAGAAAATGCTAGAAACTGGTGACCAAATTAGATGAATGGCATACAGAAAAATCTTAATTTTTTGCAATTTTTCTGTAAATTTGAAATTATTTCAAAATAAGTTTTAGAAAATTGTAGTATATTCATACAACAAAATACTCAGTAACAATAAAGGAAACAACCAACTACTGAAAATCGCAGCAATACTGCATGAATGCCACAAAAGAAGCCTGCCACCAAAGAATATGCACTGTCTGATCCCTGTTATATGATGTTCAATAGGTAAAATAATCAATGGTCAGAGAGGTCAGAAAATTGCTCACCACAGAAGTGGGACTAACGACCGGGAAGTTGAAGAGGAAACCTTTTGGGGTGCTGGAAATGCTCACTGTGTTGATCTACAGACATATGTAAAATTTTTTCCAACTATACATTTCGGATTTGTGTACATATTGACTACATTTTATATACCTCAATTTTAAAAAGGTTAAAATAAATCATAAATGGTTTAGCTGGAAAAAAAAACAGTACAATTAAAAATATTTTAGTGGACAGGAAGGAAACTATTTTAAATGCAAGTCTTATGATAACAAAAAAATTCCCTATTTAAATTTCTGTCATTGAAAAAACTTACACCATGTTAAAATTATCCAAAAATCTGTCCGCTCTTTAAGACCATAAACAAGTCTACATTCAAATCAAGGCAAAACTCAGTTGCTAGGCTAAAATATGTAGGTCTCAAAATTCATTTTTTTCCAAACTTCAGAAAAAACCTAAGTAAAATAAAAAGGAAAAGGCCAAACATGAGGGGGTAATGATATACACATCACTTATAATTGTAAAAGGCTGGAAGCAATCTTGTAAAAGCAGCATAGTCATTCAACCGACTACAGTGTACAATGACATTTGCACAAGAGTATAATTATACGTATGTTGTAAAAAGACAGAGAACATAGAAACAAAGAAATATGAGGTGAGAGTAATGATTTTTTTCCCTCTATTTTCATAATTTGCACTATTCTTCATTTTTTTTTATAACAAAATATATTGTAAGTCCCACAAAAGTGTTTGCCTGGACTGTTTAAAATACTTTTACAACCCCAACATAAACGTCATAGAAAGTTAATATTCTTTTGAACATTAACTCAGTTTAAAAAACAATTTTAAGGTACAAAAATAAAAGGGAACTCTTCTCCCACCTATTATAGCAGAAAGCACTTTTTCCTTCTGTATTCATCTGATGTGACAATGCCAGATCTCTTCATTGTTAAACATGAGAACATTTTTGAGTAATTTTTAAAATATGATCCGTTAACATATTCACTGATGACAAAATTTCATGAAGCAAAATTAGGCTTCAATTTTTCACTTTATTACTAAACATTTAACCTATGGAATTCAGAACTTTTTTCCCCCAGAAAGTCATCAAAAGTCAAAAAAATTGTCTACCTCTATCTGGACCACACATTATACATAAAACCTTAGAAAATACTATTTATTTCTATGTTAATTATTCTTTTTATGTCCTATCTTCAAAAAACATATACTCAGCTGACTTTTCATCATAAAAGGAATTTAAATTCCTAAGTTACAGTGCTGTGATAAATACTGCAATCCCCCACAATCTGAATCACTACCCATGCCATGAAACTAAGGTCAGCTTTATTCCTAAGAGACCCAAACCAAAAACAACCCAAATATTCATCCACAAATGAACAAATACTGTAACAGCCATATCTTGGAATATTCTCGGCAATAAAAAACTAATCACTGATACCTATAGCCACTTGGATGAATCACTAAGAAAAACAAGCCAGACCCAAAAACAATACATAGTGAATAATTCCCTTTATATAAAATTCTAGAAGAGGCAAAACTATAGTCACAGAAAATAGATTAGTGTTGGGGGAGGGGCAATGACTGCAAAGAAGCAGGAGGAAATTGGGAGGGGGATGAAAATGTTACATATCTTAATTATGGTGATGGTTATACAAGTATATACATTTGTCAAAACTCATAAAACATACATTTAATATGAGCGTACTTAAAATGAAGGCTTTTATTGTGTGCTAATTATACTTCAAAAAAGTTGATTTTAAAAACGACTAAGCTTACTAAAAGTAGACTGACCACCACCCTCAAAAAGCAATGCATTCCATTTTATATTTTTTAGGTTAAACCCCATTCTTTAAATCTATTAAAAGAGATGGTAAATAAAGTTTTGGATAAAATTTAAAAGTGAGGAACACTGTCTAGAACTGTGTTGTCTTATATAGTACCTGCGAGTCACATGTGGCTATATCAAGGTAAATTAATTAAAATTAACTAAATTTTAAAATTCAGCTGGGCCCCAAAGGACACCTATTACACAAGGCCACTCTACTAAGACCGGTAGGCATAACAGCCCTACCTGATATAAAACAAACACAGGGAGGAAACCAAAATGGGGAGATAAAGAAACATGTCCCAAATAAAAGAACAGAACAAACCTCCGGAAAAAGAACTAAACAAAATGGAAACAAGCAACCTACCAGATGCAGAGTTCAAAACACTGGTTATAATGATGCTCAGTGATCTCAGGGAGAACTTCAACAAAGAGGAGGAAACAAAAATGGAGAGAGAGAGGGCTGGCCTAGTGGCCCAGGTGGTTGGAGTGCCAGGATCCTAACACTGATGTCACCGGTTCGATTCCCACATAGGCCAGTGAGCTGCACCCTCTACAGCTAAGACTGTGAACAACAGCTCTCCCTGGAGCTGGGCTGCTGTCAGCAGGCGGAGATCGGCGTGAACTGCTGCGGGCTGCTGTGCTGCCATGAGCAGCCGGTGGCCATCATGAGTGGCCGGCACTGCCATGAGCTGCTGTGAGCGGCCGACCGATGACCAGCGACCGAATTCTTCAGGCAGGGAGAGCGCAAGGCTCATAACACCAGCATGGGCTAGGGAGCTGTGTCCTACACAACTAGACTGAGAAACAACAGCTTGAACCAGAGTGGGGGGAGGAGACAGAAGGGGGGGGAGAAATTGAGAGAGAAAACGTAAAAAAGAACCAATTAGAATAAAGAATACAATAACTGAAATGAAGAATATATTACAGGGAATCAATAGCAGATTAGATGAAGCAGAGGATCAAATCAGCAATTTAGAAGATAAGGTAACAGAAAACACCCAAACAGAACAGCAAAAAGAAAAAGAATCCAAAAAACTGAGGACAGTTTAAGGAGCAAGCCTCTGGGATAACATCAAACGTACCAAACAACATTTGCATTATAGGGGTACCAGAAGGACAAGAGAAAGAAATTGAGAACCAACCTATTTGAAGAAATAATGGAAAATTTCCCTAACTGGCGAAGGAAATGGATATTCAAGCCCAGGAAGCACAGAGAGAAAGTCAGAAACAAGATGAACCCAAAGAGGCCCACACCAAGACACATCATAATTAAAATGCCAAAGGAAGACAAAGAAAAAGTCTTAAAAGCAGCAAGAGAAAAGCAGTTACCTACCTACAAGGGAGCCCCCATAAGACTGGCGGCTGATTTCTCAACAGAAACTTTGCAGGCAAGAAGCAATTGGCACAAAATATTCAAAGTGATGATGAGCAAGGACCTACAACCAAGATTAGTCTATCCAGAAAGGCTGTCATTTAGAATCGAAGGACAGAGAAAGGGAAGAAAAAGCTAAAGGAGTTCATCACCACCAAACCAGTATTGCAAGGAATCTTAGGACTTCTTTAAGATGGAAAAGAAAAAAAAGAAAAAATATGAGTAATAAAATGGCAATAACTACATATCTATCAACAATTACTTTAAATGTAAACAGATTAAATGCTCCAATCAAAAGATGTAGAATGTGTGAGTGGATATGAAAAAAACACCAATACATATGCTGCCTACAAGAGACTCACTTCAGATCAAAAGACACAGATTGAAAGTAAAGGGATAGAAAAAGCTATTTCACGAAAAACGGGAACAAAAAACAAAATCTGGGGTAGCAATACTTACACCAGTCAAAATAGACTTTAAAATAAAGGCTACAACAAGAGACAAAGGACCAATAATCCCACTTCTGGGTATTAATCCGAAGAAACCCAAGCGCTACTTCAAGGGAACGTGTTCATCCATACATTCATCGCAGTATTATTTACAATAGCCAAGATATGAAGGCAACCTGGGTGTCCCTGAAAGGATAAATGGATAAAGAAGTGGTATATATATACAACAGAATATTACTCAGCCATTAGAAAGAATGAAATCTTGCCATCTGTGACAACATGAATGGACCTAGAGAGTACTGTGCTGTGTAATATGTCAGACAGTGAAAGATAAACCTATGATTTCACTTATAAGTGGAATCTAAAGAAATAAATAGAAACAAATAGATACAGAAAACATTCTGATGGCTGCCAGATTGGGGGGGTGGTTGAGGGTGGGTGCAAAAGGGGAAGGGATTAAGAAGTACACATTAGTGGTTACACAGTAGTCATGGGAATGGAGGGTACAGCACAAGGAATATAGTCAATAATATTGTAATAACTATGCATGGTGTTAGATGGGTACTAGATCTATCGGGGTGATAGATGGGAGGGGGGTTGGGGACAGGGTGAAAAAGGTGAAGGGATGAAGAAATACAAATTGGAATTAACAAAATAGTCAATGGGATGTAAAGTACAGGGACTACAATCAATATTATGGTGACAACTATGTATAGTGTCAGGTGGGTACTAGACTAGTCGGGGAATCTTCTTAAATTATATAAATGTCTAACCATTACGTAACCACTACACCTGATGTAATGTACAGCATAGGGAATATAGTCAACAATATTGTGGAAAAAAATAAAATAAAATCTAGTTCCTCAGGGGAAGGAGGAAGAATAACTTTACCAGGGACGAAGCTGACAAGTTATCAAACTCCACATTAACAATGACACATCATGTTGACCATTTGTGCTCTTGATATGATGAAAATGGCACTTTACCTCTGTGGTCTTCCTCACAAAAGCCCATAACCTCAATCTTATCAGGAGAAAAATATCAGAGAAATTCAACTAGAGAGCCATTCTACAAAATAACTTAACTAGTAGTCCTCGAAATGGTCAAGACTGTTAAAAACGGAAGTCTAAGAAAACTGTCACAGCCAAGAGAAGCCTATGGATACCTGACTAAATGTTATGTGCAATCCTCAATGGGCTCCTGGAACAGAAAAACACAATAGGCAAAACTAAGGGAATCTGAATAAACTGGGGACTTTACTTAATAATAATGTGTAGATATTGATTCATTAATTATAACAAATGTACCATAATAACAGTATTGTGATATGTATGTGGGAGCTCTCTACTTACATACTATGTTCTCAATTTCTCTGTAAATCTAAAATTGTTTTTAAAAATACAGCCTACTATAAAAATAGTGGAATTTAAGTTGTAATAAAAAAGTAACATTTCCATCAGAGCGGAAAGTTCTGTTAATAATGCTACTTTAGAAGACTATTTTTACAGGACTATTATGAAGGCTGTCTTATAACTACTCACACTTTATGGACAAATCTGTTTCTACCCAGCACTAAAAACCCTCAATGTTTATTCCAGTTTCTATTAAAAAACAATTACTTTATTTTTTTAAATGCTTAAAAAAAAAAAAAAAGTCAATGCAACATATACATATAAACTAACATTGAAAACTGCTCCACTCCCCAGAGCAGCAATTCTCAAAGTAAGTCTTCCAGTCTTCTGAAACTCTTTCAAGGTATCCATGATGCCAAAACGATTTTCATAATAATACTATCACTTGCATTTTTCACTACGTGGCACTGCACTGATCATGAAAAGCAGTGATGAGTAAAATTGCTGGTACCTCAGCATCATCCAAATAATGGCACCAAACTGTACTAGCAGTCACTGTATTCTTCACCACCATGTGCCACACACTCGGAACAGAGAAAACGCCAGTTTTACTTAAGAATGCCCTTGACAAAGCAGTAAAAACTACTGATTTTATTAACTTTGATCCCTGTGTAAACATCATTTTAATATTCTACGTGATGAAATGGGAAGCATGCATGAAGCACTTCTGCTGCATACAGAAGTCTCAAAGAAAGGCACTTACGCAACTATTCTGAGTATTCTGAGCTGCAAGATCAACTACCTGCCTTTGCCTTTTTTTTTTTTTTTTCCCATGGAACATCATTTTGACTTGAAAGAATAGTTGACACACAAATATGGTTATCCAGACCTGGGTATTTAGTACAATAGTTTTTCAAAAATGAATGAAGTGAGACTGTCACTTCAAGGAAAACAATGGACAATACTTGTTGCCAATTATAAAATTTGAGCTTTCAGGCAAATACTAGAACTTTGGAAAACTTCTATTCACCAATATGAGCTTGATGGGTTTTCCAGTACTTAAACTTTTCCAATATTTAAAGCCTTTTTTGATTGGTGTTGATATTAATGAATGTGATTTTTTGATACTGTGTAATATAAAATATCCATTAAATGTACAAGACCAAGGGATTTTAATGTATCAGATTACAAAAGGTGCACTAATATAATTCAGATTTCATGTTGCAACTAACCTTTAAAAACTATTACTTGTTTAATTTTAGTGTAATATCAAAGAATATCTGCAAATATCTGAAAAAGCCCTTAAGATATTCCTCCCTTTTCTAATTACATACATATCTTTGTGAGGATGAATTTCCTTCATATACTTCAACCAAAGTAATAATAACAGATTGAATACAGAAGCAGGTAAGAGAATTCAGCTGCCTTTTATAAAGCAAGACATAAAAGCAATTTGCAAAAAGGTGAAACAATACCCCTCTTCTCACCAAATTTTTGAGAAATGTTTTAGAAAATGGACGTTTTTCCTTAAAAACACAGAGGGTACCAAAAAATATATATATGCACATTTTAAGAAGGAAAAAGCCATATTAAAATTGTAATACTCAATATATACCAATAACAAAAGATGAATACAAGTCATGTGTATATATTTTGGCACCCCCAGTATTTATGTCAACATGAGATTGCTTATTATTTTAAAGCAAATTAATAAATCATTTTCAATTTCTCAATATGATAGGTGTAACTAAAATACAGATAGATGTAACTAAAAACCAAAGATCTTAGGGTCCTCTACATTTTATGAGGGTAAAGGAGTCCTAAGATCAAACAGTTGAGAACATCTATCTCAAGGAAAGAGGAAAAAATGACAAACAAAAGAAATACATATATTAACTTAGAAGAAAGATACATACATACCCTGGAAGGCATACCAAGGGGCATAAAATACCAACTACAACAAGAACACCAAGATCCAAAATGTTACACTTTTTTTTTTTTTAAGTATCTAGGGCTTTAAAAATATACCTTTGCCAAGGACAGAGAGAGAGACTTTGCACATTCTGAATTTACTTATGAGTTTTTGGTTGCCTGTGCCACTAGGCTGTAAGCCCCATGAAGACAGAACCTTGTATGTTTTGCTCATCACTGTGGATAGCCCAGCACCTGGCACAAAGTAGGTATTCAAATACTTGTTGGATTGAAAATAAAACAAAGACTTACAAACAGAACCCACTGATGTCTCTATTCAAATCATAAATAGGAAATTTTACACTCAAAATTTACCTATTTACGTACCGTGTTTCCCCGAAAATAAGACCTAGGCAGACAATCAGCTCTAATGTGTCTTTTGTATTGTATTGTATTGTATTGTATTGTATTGTATTGTATTGTATTGTATTATATTATATTATATTATGTTATACCCGGTCTTACAGTAAAATAAGACCAGGTCTTATATTAATTTTTGCTCCAAAAGACGCATTAGAGCTGATTGTCTGGCTAGGTCTTATTTTCGGGGAAACACGGTAGTCATAACAATCATAAAAGCCACTCATTGAGAGCCTATTTACTGTATGTCAGGCATTGTACTGGGCATTTTAGATTTTTAATTTCCACGACCACCATCGGATATGCTTTACAGGTAAGGAAAATAAGGCTCCAAGCGGTTAACTTATTTATCTAAAGTTACAGGTAATAAGCAACAGAAAATTACACCCACATTTCTCTGTTTAAAACGCCACAAGCTTTTCTCTACATACTGATTAGTGCTCAGTAGTGTCTGGTTACCTTTTCTCCCACACTTGCTTGCAGTTTTCAGAGGAATTCATTTTGCGGAAGTCCCTTTTCTCTTTTTCCCAATCTCCCACACTCTGTTCCACTATCCTCCAACTTCCACCCCTCTGTATCACTCAATTAGACAAAACAGTAAGCCCTTCGCTTAGGGAAGAGTACATCTTCTCGTAACATACTATCAGAAACTTCATTAACAGTGATGGAAGCAAATAAAAGACTAAAGGAGAGTATCCGATTCCAGAACATGAATTAAAGCTCTCTGACCCACTGATCTTGCAGAATGGCTTCACATTCTTTACTCAACTGGCCATGCTTTGGGCAACACGACCTCAATTCCCAAGGGGCTGAGAGCCCCTGGATGTGGCAATGTCTTCATGGCCTGAGCCATGATTTACCATTTAGAAAGTACCAAGACCGTATCTCTGCCAATTCCTTGCCAGTCTCTGCAACCATAGAACCAATACTGAAGAGACCAGAGCTCCCAACACTTCCTGCAGCGCTAGGACAACTTGAATAAAAGGAGCTTTGTTCCCAAAGAACATACTGGTCACAATACCACTATAAGAAGTGCTACTACTGTTACTATCATTCTCCCCACTGATTCTGAACAGTATCTAAATGTTTCTCTTTTTTGCCCCCTTTTGGTGAAAGGAGAACAAAATTAGCAACCATGAACTATTCTGCAAAAATTACAATGCCCTAAATATTACCATGTCATCTGATCTTACCACAAGCCAATGTTTTCCAGATAGGGATCCCCAGAGCTTGTGAAAGTTTTACATAGATTGTGGAAATCTCTTTAAACTTTACAAAGTCCTGAATAAATTTTACCTCAACACCCAGATTAAAGAAAACATACAACATAAGAAAGGACTCTTCTACCTTAAAAATGAATTCATCTGCAATCTATTTGCTAAAGAAACCGTGGCTGAAAAAAGGGTATCACAAACAGTTACATTTGTGGCCTGTCATTCGATATATAACTCTATAATAGCTCACTTTTATCAGTAATCCCTAGGCTTTGCATCAAAAATCTTGATATACTAATATACTAACATAAGATTTAACTAATAAAAAAAGTTACTTAAGCAATTGTCACCAAATACATACACTCTACAAACAAACATAAACAGGACTTCAAAATGTCCATTAAAAAAGTTTGCTCTGACTCTGGGTGGTGAACACACAATGGGATTTATAGATGATGTAATACAGAATTGTACACCTGAACTCTGTGTAATCTTACTAACAATTGTCACCCCAATAAATTTAAAAAACAAAAAAAAAAGTTTGCTTCTGTATCACCTAATAATTCTAGAATACAAAAACATATTAGTACAAGTTTATATTGTCTCACTGATCCTTTACTGACACTGCTACCATTCAAATAATGTGAATATAGACTCACATACAGAAGTCTCACGCTTCAAAATTCTCTTTGGCTTCCTAACACTCAAGTGTCGCTTAGTGCTGTAAAAGTACCCAGAAATTAAAATTTATAAAAGCAATCAATGAAAAACAAATAACCATTTATTTTTTCCACTAACCCTCCCATTTCCTTATGTTCTTTTGCTAAACCTTTACCCCAGCTGCTCATCTGAACCCCCCAAATCAAGAAATTTTGTTAAAACACTGCACTAGGAAGTTCCAACAAGGATACTTGGTGAGACCTACTGGGCCTCATTTACCAAAACATATGCATATATTTTTAACTCTTCAGGACACAAATTGAAACAGCTGAGCTATATACAAGAAATTTTTCTAGGGAAGAAAAAACATCTAGAAGCTTCTGTGGGACTCTGACTAGAATAGCCAACACACCACCTCTTCTGAGACCTTCCCCCTCTCTTAGGAGTAGGATCCTTCAACTAACAAGTGTGCCTTTCTAGATCCCAACTTCATGACCATACTAAAGGGTACAATGATGGAGAACTGGACCAAGTTCAACCAATCAAATTTTCCCTCCCAGGAATTTGAAATGTGGACACTGAGCTAGTAACCAGTTAGCTAGTGGCACTAGAACCTGAGTTCATATGTGGCTACAGGAATGAAGTGGCAATTTCCTCCGATGTGTTTGTTAAAGCACAGAAGGTCAGACTGTGGAAAGACAACTAAAACAGGATAAAAAGAGACAAGAAAGGACATGACTAGCCAGAGGGGAGAAAAGTGCTATCTGGACAACTTTGGCTTCTGAATGCTTCCCAGTTTCTAATTCGCGTCCTTCATGAAGCCAACTGCTCTTGGGTTAAGATATGTCCTTACCTCTACCCCCCAAAGCATTCCTTTCCCTGTTTCATGCCATCAAAAAAATCTTTACAACAGTTTAAGACACAAATTTATAACAGGAGCAATGCAGTAAAGGTATGATTATTCTGATGATTCATAAGAGCTCTGAGCAGCACCTGGGAAATTGTTTCCATTCACTGTCTATAAGTTCAGATGAAATAACAGGACAAAAATAACCAAAACCTTAAAAGTAAAAATCATCTGTTTGCGTACGCCGTCACTTTGTACTCCCCTTCAACACTCACCTGTTCAAAAGTTCTTCTGCTTCACAGCAGGAGGTTTGAGCAGACTTTGTTCAGGTCCTTTTAACACTGTAAATAATAAAAGTATTACAGTAAATGACCCAACAATCTCCTAGGAAACTTGAAAAACATAATTTTTATCATGAATATGTTTTACAGGAAATAGAGTCCAAACCTGGTTAAAATATTAGAATTACCTGGTGTGCTTACAAACCAGATTCCCTGTCCTAACATCTAGAGAGTCTCTCTCAGTAGCTGAGTGGGACTGAAGAAAAATGTATTTTAACAAAAGTTCTAAGTGATTCTGATGAAGCTGACAAATAAGCACCACTACAAGGTTTCAGGAAAGTGATTTGGAGTTTTCATTCAAAACCACATCATAGGAATTTAGGTTTAACTTTTTAAACATATCTAATAGAAAAATGACAGCCAGCAACATAGCAATACAATAATATGTACTCTATGCAAATAATCAAGGAGGCCCCAGGAAGTCTGATCACTGCCAAATCTCCAAAGAGCAAAGCTCCAGGTGTGCTGTCAATTGCAAAATCACAACCTTCTTTTAATACTGTTGAGACAGTATCTTAAAAATCCACAAGATGGTGGTATTTCAAGTGACATGGAATGGACTGAACCCCAACAGCTTCAAGTGTTTCTTAGCTATAATCAAATGCTTTGAATGCTGCTTCTAAAGAGTCAAAATACAGTAATTAAAAATTATAAAGTTGACAATTTTACTAACAGCAAGAAAGCAACTTGAGAAAGCCACTTCTGCCTTTGATTTAATTTTGAGAAAAAAAAAAGCTGTTATAATGTCCAAAAGGTCATCCAACTTTACCCACCGCTCTCTACTTTTTATAAAGGCAGACATAATAAATAGAGGGGAGAACTAAGTAATAAAACAAACTCTCCTCTGGTTCCAACTCGAGAACAAGCTCTAGGGTATCTCCTTTTGTAAATATAAATTAAGTTCAAGGGAAGGCCGGATGGCTCAGTTGGTTAGAGCGCGAGCTTTTAAGAGGGTTGCCAGTTCGATTCCCACATGAGCCAGTGAGCTGTCCTCCACAACTAGATTGTAGACAACGAGAGGCCGGTGGAGTCGCCGGATGGCTCAGTTGGTTAGAGCACGAGCTCTCAACAACAAAGTTGCAGGTTCAATTCTCGCATGAGATGGTGTACCCCCGCAAGTAGACTGAAAACGGCGACTGGACTCGAAGCTGAGCTGCGCCCTCCACAACTAGATTGAAGGACAATGACTTGACTTGGAGCCGATGGGTCTGGAAAAAGCACACTGTTCCCCAATATTCCCCAATAAAAATTAAAAAAAAGAAAATCTTGCTTTAAAAAAAAATAAAGTTGAAGTTCAATGAAACTCTGTAATTGACAAGAAAATATGAAATTGTGGTCCTTACTCAATTACTTAAAGTAGGGAAGGTTGTAATACTTTGAAAATATTTTTATAAAATTAATTTTGGCCACTTAAGGGAACATCCTTTGATTTTCAAACCTCTCCGCTCTTCTCCTTCAACCTTACACAAAATTATGGACAATTCAACAAAGGTATCATTTTGTATTCCTGTATAACTAATTTAGTATATTTATCAGTCATCTGAGAGCATATAAAAATAAAAAAATTCTCATCTGGTCAAGATAAATTAGGATTCTAAGTATAAGTAAGCTTGCCTATGAAGTAAAAATCTATTTATATTTTTAAAGCTATGTAATTCTTCAGCATTAAAAATGAACGGAAATCCTACAACTTTATCACCATAAAATCCTAATGGGGGGGTCAAGAGGGGGGAAAAAAGCCTGGATTCAGAGCTTTATAATGATGACCAAATGATAAGGCAATTCAAATTGTTGAAGAAAAATGGACATTTAACCTGCCTCTAAGATACCTGGATTAACACCAACATTGGCTATAGATTCCACCTAATGAGACTGGTCCCACTATAATCTATAAGAAATAGAATAAAACAGAAAGTACTGAAAATTTACTCAGCCAGGGCTAATGGAGTCAGTCTCTGAAAAAAGGCACAGAGATCCTTTAGGAGGGCAAAGGTAAAGGGACAGTAATAATCTTTTCACCCAAAAAGATTCTCCTAGATTGCAATCACTATCAATAGTGTTATCTTCCAGTGTGAAGGTCAACAAAAAGAGAATAGACATATGGAGTAGTAAAATGCAGAGTCATGGGAACATATGAGCTGGTAAGACATCAAAGACACTATCATTTGAAAATGTCACTTCAAAAATTCCACAAAGGAACAGGAGGGAGAAAGGTGATTCATTTAAAACACTACCCTCCCTACTATCATCACTGTATCTTTTAGCAGAGGAGTACACTCACACCCCGAGGTTGTAATTCCTATGTTCTCATGCTTTTCAGGCAACCATATGACAAATTATTTTTCATACATGCAACTCACAAGCAAAAGCATTTCAAAAGCAAAATATTAAATTCCTATGGTAAATTAACATGAAAGAGGACATTCATGAAAGCTCAGTAATAAGAATATGGAGATAAGCTGGAAGGAAATCAGAAAAAAATGTTCTTTCAATGAGAAAGTCTACTGAGTATCGAATTAATTGGAGAACTAGTCTGAAAGGTAAAAGTGGAGGAATGAAAAACTCAGCACAAAAAGTTCTACACATGTACCGTTTCCCCGAAAATAAGACCTAGCCGGACAGTCAGCTCTAGTGTGTCTTTTGGAGCAAAAATTAATATAAGACCCGGTATTATATTATACCCGGTCTTATATTATAGTAAAATAAGACCGGGTCTTATATTAATTTTTATTCCAAAAGACACATTAGAGCTGACTGTCCAACTAAGTCTTAGTTTGGGGGAAACAGGGTAAAATGCTATAAGACATATACATATTAGTGGAAGAGTTCCTGAGGAATTTAAAACGAGGCTGGACAGCACAGAAATAATTAAAAGGAATTCTTTACTAACCACATTAAGGACAACGTGTTAAAACATTGATTTCATTTTTCTTCCAGGTTATATCCCTTAATGACCTGTGTCTAAACTTCAAAGGAAAATCATTTGCCTATATTTTCAAATATTCTGTGGTATCTCAAAGATCCCCTTCTTAGACAGCAATCCTTTTTTTAAGATCCCTTTAGGCAGTTGACCATCAATTTCATGTGAAAACTATTTCATGACAATTTCCTGATAGATGTTCTATGAGCATCTTGAATTTTTCCAAATTGGGGGTGTGTGTGTGTGTGGGGGGGGGGGTCATGTGGCGGGAGGGGGTGGGGCACACTGGCCCAAATTTCCAGAATCTGATATCTGATTCCCCTAAGAGTCACAGAGATGTGGGAAGAGATTCCAGGACACTGAATAAACCCCTCTCATCTTAGTACCAATGAACTGGGTACACATTTCCCACCACCCTACCTCTCACTGTGCCTCTCTGGCTAGGCTAGTCCACTCCGCAGCCACACCAGATCTGCTCCCACTTCAATTTCTGCCTCAGGGTTTTTGCCCTCACTTCTGTGGCCTGGAGCATTCCTCCTCCACAGAACTACCGGAATAGTTCCTTTACCTGTATCAGGTCTTTTCTCAAATATTAGCTTTTCCATGAGGCCTTCCCAGGGCACTCTACTTAAAATTAACCCCTCCCCCAACTCCCTAGTATCCCATCTCCCTGTCTCATGTTTTTCCACATCACTTACCACTAACTATATATTTTACCTAAGTATTTATTTATCTGTCTAGAAATGAGCTCCATGGAGACAGGAATTTTTGGTCTGTTTTGCTCCCAGCAACCAACAGTGCAGCCGGGTCTCAATGTTTGTCAAATAAATGAATGATAGCACATGGTCCCTTCTCCCTCCTCAGTCTCAAAAATTCTAAAATGTTTCATCAAGTATAGAAAAGGTGTGAAGCCCTTGCTTTTCTAGTGTATCACTACCATCACCAGTGTATTCCTCAGTGTTAAATATCAAAGGAAGCACTGTGTGACATTTTTCCAGATACGTGCCACTTAAAATTTTTTTTCTAGTGTCCTCAACTGATGTCAACATCTGATGTAACAGAAAAGTACACATTCCAGTTTGAGCACTCTGAAAGCTGCTACACTAATGAGTGAAACACATAAAAACATCAATGAATGACAGAATGCATTTATGTTCTAACCAAAATGGGCAAACTCTGTAAAGCCAGAGCTGTCAATTATTAGAATGATGAGAGTTAATGTACAGATACGATGACAAGAAAAAAATGTGTTTAATCTAGGAGTCTAAAAAAGAAATACTACGTAAATAAAGATTATCTTCCCTGCACCAACACTGGGCATCAAAACTGCTAATAATCCAAGGTATGCAACATGGGTAAGAAGTTGTTCACAAGTTCTGGCCCCTTCCTCAATTTCCTGCAAGTTAAATTGGAACACTTACCTTTCTCACAGAAAGGTGTGCTTAAGTGCTTTGACTTTCAAGGAAAGGAAGAACTAAAAAAAACAAACGGTGCTAGATAAATGCAACACAATATTATTGCTTCCCAATCACGGGCACACAAGCTGCTTCACTCTCATGCCCTTCTCTGGTCGCCTGATTTGTGCTTCAGCCACACACTGGAGTATTCAGAATGCTGACAATTAAGGCTAATGCCCACTTGAACCTGATGTGATCATTCGGGGACCAAAAACGCCACAGGCTCTACTTTCCCAACCTCTGTCCCAGGTCCCGATCCTGGCTACACCTTGCCTCAGGCCTGGCCCAGACCCCGTCCCCTCGCCACGGAAGGAGCCTTCCAAGCGCACACGCTCGGGGAGGAGGAGAAGGGCGCACCTCCCACAGGCCAGGTGTGGAGCGGCGGGCTGGCCGCGGCAGCTGTTACCCCGGGCAGCCCGAGGCCAGGAGGGCGGCTGGCCCCGAGGGGCAGGTAGCGGAAGGCGAGCCCTCTGGCCCTGAGCAAGCCGGCCTGACACTGCCCGCCTCACCAACATCTTCCCTTTCTCGGCTCCCCACCGCGATGCCAACGGGCCCCGGAGGAGGGGGCACGTCGGCTCCGAGGACGAGATGCGCCCGGGACCGGCGTGCCCCCCGCCGGGGAGCAGGCTCTCTCCGGCCCCGCACCTGACCTGTCCCCTCGCCTGACGCCCCAGCCGGCCGCGGCCGCTGCCGGGGCGGCCTGTGGGTGTCCATGCGGCTGGGCAAGGTCCGCCGGAGCGGCGGGGACGCGAGCGCGGGCGGCAGGCCTCGGCGGCCCGAGGCGTGGGGCGGCGGAGCCAGGGCGCGGAGCAGAGCCGGGCAGGGGAGCGAGACGGAGTCGCTGGTTACCTGCGGTCCGGGACAGGGAGTCTCTCAGAACCCAAGTCAGTCCTCAGCCTCAACAACACAAGATGGCCGACACGTCGCCACGCACGTCACGTGACAGCGCGCTCGCTCCGCCACGCCCCCTGCTCCGCCCCCGCTTCGCCTCGCCTCGCCTCCCTCCCGACTCATCCAACCTCCCACAACATCCTTCCTTTCCGCTGCCTCCCGCCCTTCTTCCCCGACACTCCCCTGCCGGAGCCCCGGATGTCGAACTGGAGGAGGCGGGGCAGCGCCTGGACGCAGTCGCCTGCGGGTTGCTGGGCCGGGGCTCCCTACCTGCCCTTGGGTTGAGTAGAGTTGGTGTCCAGCTTTGGACCCGCGCCTGGCACCCTGTGACTCACCGGCCTGTGCGCCCAATCCAGAACCTGTCTGCAGTTCAAAAAGTTCTGCATCACTTATGAGTCGATATTCCAAACTAGAACTTTTCCACAGATTTTCATCCAGCATTTTCCTGCCCGCTTGCCATCATAGAGAAAATGGGGAAGCGAGAAAAGCCAAAATTCAAAGCATCTTAACGGTTCTGGTAAAACTGGAAATTCATTCTAGAGTCTTGGAATGTGACAGCTGGAAAGGACTTTGGAGCTCTGACCCCTTCTTATTGCATCCAGGGTTATGATCCTTTTGCATTAAAATCTCCCATTTGGCCGTTCCCAGCTAAAATACAGGATGCCCAGCGATATTGGAAACACATTTACACTAAAGAAGTATTTATTGTTTTTCTGAAATTCATATTTAATTTGGCGTCCCGTATTTTTATTTGTCACATCTGGCAACTCTGCCCTTCTCAGGTCATCCCATTCTTTCCTTGTGCCTACAGCCCCTTCCCTTTTTAGAAGATCCTTCCCATCAGCTTTTTAAAATACTAAAAAGGTTCTTCTGTCTTGAAAGTTAGTGTTAAAAACGCCAATTCCTCCTCCAAACACTTCCCTACCTCTGTGTTCCCTTTCAAAGCCAAACTGCACCCCCCCCCCCAAAAAAAAAAAAAAGTTGTTTGTAAGCACTTTTCCAATTTCCACACCCTGCAAGCAATCATCAACCATTCCATTGTGGTCTGTATCCTGACCCATCCACCTACTGCTTGCTCTAAGGACACCTCCACCGACAGGTTGATAATGAGTTCTCCAGTCCTCATCCTGACTTAGTGCTTTATCAGTCTTTTTTTGTTGTTGTTTTTGTTTTTTTGTTTTTGTTTTTTAAAAGATTTTTTATTGGGGGAGGGGAACAGGACTTTATTGGGGAACAATGTGTACTACCAGGACTTTTTTCCAAGTCAAGTTGTTGTCCTTTCAACCTTAGTTGTAGAGGGCACAGCTCAGCTCCAGGTCCAGTTGCCAGTTGCTACTTGCAGGGGGCGGAGCCCACCATCCCTTGCGGGACTCCAGGAGTTGAACTGGCAACCTTGTGGTTGAGAGCCCACTGGCCCATGTGGGAATCGAACCGGCAGTCTTCGGAGTTAGGAGCATGGAGCGCTAACCACCTGAGCCACCGGGCCAGCCGGTTTTGTTTTTGTTTTTAAGGAAGGTGCAGCTCACAGTGGCCCATGCCGGCACCGAACCGGCAACCTTGGTGTTATCAGCAACACGCTCTAACCAACTGAGCTAACTGGGCACCCCACTTCTTCCTGCGTCTTTAATGAGACTGATCACTCCCGGCTTTCTGAAATACTTTCTTCCCTTGACCTTTATACTGCTGCTCTAAATATGGTCAATGGTCCAGCAGCAGCAGCATCACTTAGAAGCTTGTTAGAAATGCAGACTCTCAAACGAACCTTTCACAGTCCCATTCTGCTGAACTCAGGATCCTCTATCATCCATATTGCTCCCCCTCTTTTCCCCCTGAACTTAATGCTCCAGATAAACTCACATTTCAGGGTCCTTAAATATGCCAGTGTGTTTTAGCCTTTGCACATGCTGTTTTCTCTTGTTACAATGCCATTGTCAACACTTACCCCACTTCTCACCAACCCACAAAATGCCTGCTCATCTTTAAAAGTCAAAATCATGTTACCGCCTATGTGAAGCCTTCTTTAATCCCCTCCCTTAGACCAAAGAACTTATCTCTTGAATTGTTATTTTTAAGGAAAAAAAGAAGTAATTCTAATACTTGTTATATTATTAAGCACTTGCAATTTCTCTTATAATCCTGGTGCACTAAGAGCACTAAGAAAGTCAACCAGACACCTGAGAGAGTACTTACCTTCTCCAAATCTCAGCCACGACTTCCTAGCCCAGGCTGACTGATTTCGGAGCCCATGTCCCTAACCAACTTGTCCTGCCACCTCTCTGAAGTAATTATATATGTGTATATACATATATTTGTGTGTGTGTATATATATATATATATATATATATATATATATATATATATATATTAGGTTGATGCAAAAGTAATTGCTGTTTAAGAGGTTAAAAATAAATGCAAAAATCGCAATTACTTTTGCACCAACCTAATACATATATTTATGGTGTATATAAACATATATACCATAAATATATACATAAATATATGTATAAAGGTATAATTTCCTTTATACAATGAAATTTAGCATTTTTAGTGTGCAGTTCTACAACTTTTTTGGGAGGGAGGGGAACAAGACTTTATTGGGAAACAGTGTGTACTTTCGGGACTTTTCCAAGTCAACTTGTTGTCCTTTGAATCTTAGTTGTGGAGGGTGCAGCTCAGCTCCAGGTCCAGTTGCCATTGCTAGTTGCAGGGGGCGCAGCCCACCATCCCTTGGGGGAGTCCAACCAGCAACCTTGTGGTTGAGAGCCCGCAATCCAACCAACTGGGTCATCTGGGAGCTCAGCTGCAGCTCAGCTCAAGGTGCCATGTTCAATCTTAGTTGTGGGGGGCAGAACCCGCCATCCCTTGTGGGATTCGAACTGGCAGCCTTATGGTTGAGAGTCCACGCTCCAACCAACTGAGCCATCTGGCCACCCGGAGCTGAGCGGCAGCTCATTGACTTCATTCTAGTTGTGGAGGGCACAGCTCGCTGGCCCATGTGGGAATCGAACAGGCATCCCCGTTGCCCAGAGCTTGCGCTCTAACCAACTGAGCTACCCGTCCGCCCCAGTTCTGCAACTTTTGACAAACATATACAGGTGTGTGTAACAACCAATAAAAACAAGGTACAGAATAGTCCCATTACCCACAAATGTTCCCCCAATGATCCTCTTGTAGTCAGCAATAACCCCCACTCCCAGCCTCTGAAACCACTGTTCTGTTTTCTGTCCTTTAGTTTTACCTTCTGATGTCATATAAACAAAGCCATAGAGTATGGTTTTGAGACTGGCTTATTTCACTTAGCAATGCATTTGAGAGTCAGTCGTACTCTTGCATATTTATTGCTAAGTAGTATTTCCTGGGATGTATGCACTATATTTGTTTATCCATTCCCCAGTTGAGGAACATTTGGGTTGTTTCCAGTTTAGGAAGATTATTAATAAGGCTGCTATAAATATTCACATGCAGGTATTGGTATGAACATTGGTTTTTATTTCACTCCAGTAAATACCTAGGAATGGGATTGCTTGTTTAACTTTATCAGAAACTGCCAAACTATTTTTCAGAGTGCCTTAGCCATATTTTTAGCCCTAAACTATAAGTTCCCAGAGAGAAGAACTGAATCTAAGGGATGATGATGATGATTAAAGGTGATAACATCCCAAGCTTTTACCCGTTACACATGCTGCATTATTCGACTTTGCATCCTCAGCTGCTGGCATTGTCTTGGCACACAGTACACCCTCAATAAATACCTATAGAATCAAATAAATCCTTGATTATCTACTCCTCAGGAAGGGTGTTTTCCTCTTTCCTTTTAATTCGCCGTCTCTCCAAGGTTTCATTAAACAGTGGTTTTTAAAATTATAACAGTAGATTGATGCCTGCCCTAGTCAGAGATGATAATAAAGTTTCAGCTTTGTGTCATTGATGGAAACACAGATGTGGAAAATGAGACTTTATCAGGGAGAGAGGGGAGCAAGGAGTTTAACCTGAAATAAGTTTAATTTGTAGTAAACACAGGTGATCAACCACGAGAGGTGGTATTTTTCTAAAGATGGCAGCAACAATCTCTTCCATCCAACATACTCCTCTAGAACCTTGGCATTACCCTGTCTAGAGGTAGAGTCTACTTCCCCTCCCCTCTGGCCCTTATAACCGATAGAACGCGGTGGCAGTAAACGAGGTGACTTTCAATGCTAGATCATAAAGGTGACAGAGCTTCCTCCTTGTTTGCTCAGTCTCTTCTGAAGCAAGAGCTGCCATATAGCAAATCTAAACACCCTGATGCTGCCATTCTGTGAGGAAGCCCAGACGACAGGGAGAGGCCCATGTAGTTGTCCCTGTCAACAGTCCTAACTGAAGTCCCAGCATCAACAACCAGACACGTGAGTGGAAAAGGTCACCAGATGATTCCAGCCCCTGCTGTCAGTCACGCCAGGCGTCCAAGCCCACAACATTCCGAAGCAGGGACAAGCATCCTCACTGTGCCTTGTGTGAATTCCTGATCCACCAAGTCTATGAGCATAATAAAACGGTTGTTTCAAGCTACTCCATTTTGGGGGTAATTTGTTACACAGCAATAGTGACTGCAACATCACCATTATGGATCTTACTGTGTTCTTCTAATAAGATATGCTGGCCTCCTAACCTCAGGACGTACCCCAGAATGTGACCTTATTTGGAGAGAGGGTCTTTAAGAGGTAATCAAGCTACCATGAGGTCATTAGGGTAGGCTGTAATTCAGTACGACTGGTGTCCTTATAAAAAAGGGGAATTTGGACCCACAGGGAAAACTCCATGTGAAGAGGGAGGCAGAGAATCAGGTGACACTTCTGCACGCCAAGGAAAGCCAAAGATGGCCAGCAAACTACAGAGGCTAAGACAGAGGCTGGAACAGATTCTCCCTCCAAAGGAATCAACCCTGCCCATGCCTTGATCTCTGGCTTCTATTCTCCAGAACTGTGAGGCAATAAATTTCAGTTAGGAATACTTTGTTACAGAAGCCCTGGCAAATTACTACAATCATCTAAAGGTCTGAAGAGGCCATTTGAAATGAAGGAGATTAGAGGGGTTCAGAGCTACAGATCTGAGAGTCATAGAGAGGAGATCTCTGAAATCATGGGGAATCACCCATCACCAGCAACTGCTGAGAAGAAAAGTATGACGAAGGAAGGCTCTTGGGAGGAAAGGCATAGCTGGTGGACAGAAAAGTTACGGGTAGGACCAGATTAGAAGCAGGAGCCAGTCTCAGAACAGAAGGAGGAAAATATTGATTGGCGATGTCAAATCTGCAGCATTATCAAGGAGTCTGGGACTGGCGAGAAGGCCATGGAATTAATGACTGGAAGTGTCTATGGGGCAGGGAGAACAGAGGGTTAGGGGGAAATGAGTGATAAGGAAGGATGCAGAAATTTGAAAGTGAATGAAAAAGTAGGACAGATTTGTTAGTGGAGAAGCCAGCGCCACTCAGATTGGTACCCTAACTAAGAGAGAGGACTGATGTGTCCTGAGCACTAAATATATGCCAGGCATGGAATCTGCCAGGTAGGCAATCATCATCTGCATTGGACAGGTGAGAAAACTGAGGCTTACTGAGGCTAAGTTAACTAGCCTAATATCTGACTCCACATCCCATTACATCATACAGCCTCAGGGCAGAGGCAGAAGTGATTTGTTTGTTTTCCCTATTGCTCAGTCAAGGGAGGGCCTCTCGGAGTGGACTCATCACTTTTCCGGAGAGAATGAGGTCCCCACAATCTCTGCCGTCCTCACTTGCAGAGCTGTCCCCTCAGGCTAGGCTCCCATCTAAGTCAGGGTGCTTAGAAGGTCGCTCAGTCAGTGGTAGTGGTCTTCCCTTGCCTGTCTCTGTCAGCTCCAACAAACCTGGGATGTCCTTGTGAAACAAACATGCAAGGGATCCCTGCCACATGCAGGACAGTGTGCTAGTCCTACAGCAGTGGGTTAGGCAGAGTACATGCCCTTGAAAAAGTTCATAGTCCAAAAGAGGAGGAAGACAAGTAAGAAGAAGGATGCTACATAATGCCGTAAGGAGTACAGCAGGAAAAAACTCGGGATAAAATGGGAACCCAGAGAAAGGGCATCTCTAGTCTGGGAGGATCAAGAAAGCTTCCTGAAGATAATTGCTGAGCTGAGTCATAAACAAGGAGAAGTAGATTGCCAGTAGGGTAAGGGAGAGAGGGAGTGCCAGGCAGAAGAAGCACCAAGTGCAAAAGCCTGGAGGAGCAGCACCTTCTAGGAACTGCTTGGTATTGCGTATACTTGGCGTGTACAGTTTGGAAGGAGATAGGGCAGGAGAGGTGAGTAGAGACCAGATCCTGAAAGTAGGAAGCCAAAAACGTAAGAGAGATGTTAGGAACAGTTTGCAATGTATAAGGACTCTTCTCGCTGCTGGGTAGACAATCAAGACAGAATGAGGACGAGGAAACCAGTTAGGAGGGCACTGTAGAGACCCAGGAAAGAACCAATGAAAGTCATGGCCGTGGAGATGGGAGGATGGGAACTGTAGGTGAACTGTAGGTGACAGGCATGAAAGGAGCAACGTCTGCAGGACTTTGTGCAAAGATGGGGCAAAGAAGTCCTGTCCCTGGTTTTTGTAGTTACATGGTCCAATATTTGTCCTTTGTTGTCTTAAGTCCTTTGTGTTACATTTTCTATCATTGCAATCAAGTTTTTGGCTCTTGCATGGGCCTAATTGTGCAGAGAGGCAAATGGATGTTTGAGGTAATTACACTGTTGTCTCCATTTCTTCCTTCTTTTTTCTACTAATAGACTTTATGTTTTAGGGCAATTTTAAGTTTATAAAAAAACTTAACAGAAAGTACAGTTCCCATAAACTTCTCTCCCCCTCCCCTTCCAATTTCCTTTATTATTAACATCTTGCATTAGTGTGTGGTACACTTGTTACAATTGATGTGCCCATATTGATACCTTATTAACTGATGTCCATAGTTGACATTAGGGCCCATTCTTTGTGTTGTATGTCCCATGGGTTTTGACAAGTGTATAATGAATGTATCTACCATTACAGTATCCTACAGGGTAACAGTTTCATTACCTAAAAATCCTCTGTGCATCACCTATTTATCCCCCCTCCTTACCCCCAACCCCTGACGACCACTGATCCTTTTACTGTCCTCATAGTTTGGCCTTTTCCAGAATATCATGTAGCTGGAATCACACAGTATGTATATAACCTTCCCAGATTGGCTTCTTTCCCTTAGCCATATATATTTACATTTCCTCCATCTTTTTGTGACTTGATAGTTCATTTTTTATTGTTGAAAAATACTTCTTTTCATTGCTGAATTAAGATTCCATTGTGTGGATGTACCACAGTTTGTTTATCCATTCACCAAGTGAAGACTATCCTAGTTGCTTCCGAGTCTGGGCAGTTATGAATAAAGCCGCTATAAACATTCGTGTGCAGGATTTTGTGTGGATAAATGTTCTCAGCTCATTTGGATAAATACCAAGAAGCATGACTGCTAGATGGGACAGCAAGTGTCTCCATTCCTTTTTCATGTCCATTGCCTCTGGTGGAGAGGTTTGTGGAGGGTGACAATCTGACCTGGAAAAATGCCTGAGAATTGTAGGTCTTGGGTTTGTGCAGAAACAGAAACGATCCTCCCTGGGGAACTAAGTGCGTTCTCTTAGGACAGGGGTCCTCACCAGGTCCCCCAAATACCCTGGCATTATACATGGGAAGAAGGGTCATTGGCCAGCATCAGAGTTTCAAGGGTCTGGGAAGCAAAAGAAACTAAGGTACAGGTTTTCCCTGCAGCTGAAAGAATCCTCAGTGATGGGACAAGAAAGGGCACTGAGAACACCATAAGGGAAAACCAACTCTCGAGTTAACTTGGCTTCAGGGACTCAGTGTCCCAACAGGAGGCTGGGCTGGACGTGGCCCCTACAGAGAACACTCTTCTCTCTCCATCAATTCAAAGACGAGAAGCACCACAAGGTGACGGCAAAGTCTATTTGCACAGTTTTATTTAAAAAGAAACAGCTGTAAGGTAGTAACGCAGGTGTTTTCTTTATTGTAAAGACAGCAGTTACAAAAGAGAATAAATATGACATTAGGAATTATTTTTAAAAATACAACAAACCCCTGGTATTTGTGAGCAACTCCAAGAACTCACAACACATAAAAGTGATGCTGGGGGTAAGAACAGCTTCACCTCCTTGGAGCAGACGTTGGAAATTGACTATGGGATGAGGAGGGTTATGAGTTCTGGGATTTGAAAGGCTCCACATTTGTCACTTGGGAATGTCAGGGGTCTACTTGTAATACAACTTGCATCGAGTCAGAGTTAACAAGAATTCTTCTACTCAACATTACTTTGAATTATTTCATTATTACAGTTAAGTAGCACAGAAAAAGGCTGAAACGGAGAGACACAAATGGAGGAAAGATGAAGAGAGTGGATCTAGCGGGAATACTAGAGGGCAGGGAAAGGTGATAAAAAGAACGGAAGTTCTTGTCTTTTCATTATTTGGTCATCTCAGAGGCATGCCATGCCCCCTGTTAGAGAGGGGACTGGCATGGTCAGCCTGGTCTGCCTTAAGCCTTACCATCGTCAAAGGACAGAGGAAGATGCCAAAGCAACTGGTAGAATCAGGCTGAGGAGGACAAAAGCATAGCTGGATGGGAAACAAAGGGTGAGGGAACATGACAGGAAGAGGTGCAGAGAATTATCCAAGAAAACGGGCAACATTAACATCACGGCCCCCCAGGGACTATCTCCTCTGAGGACCACCAAAGAAAGAAGTATCTGTACAAATTACTTTCCACTCTTTGATGTGGAAGGGTACAGGGATGAGGAAAAGGGACAGGTTGCCAAGTAAAGGCACATTGTGGCTACAGAGAAGGGCAGAAGAAGGTGGGCAGGAGAGAGGCAAGGGGGCAGCTGGCCTATCCCAGGATGCTCCAGGTGAGCCTCTCAAGAGAGGCCCCCACCCTGGGATTAGAGGTGCCCCCTGCCACCCCTCTGAGGCTAAGGAGTTTGCATTGGGCAGTGGGTGTGGAGGCTGGTTGGGGTGAGGGGTCAGGAAGGGTGAGAATGCCCAGCCAGCTCTCCCTGGGGCATCTGTGAGGCACAGCTGTGGACATAGTTCAAGGTCAACCGACTACGCGCTAAAAGCTGCCTTGAGCTCCCGGAAGGCCGCCCTGCGGAGCCTCCTTTTCTCCTCCTCCCGCTTCCGCTCCTCTTGCTCGGCTCTCAGCTCAGCTTCAAACTTACTGGCAGCGGCCAAGGCTTGGACCTGCAGGAGAAACAGCAGAACACAGACCAACAGAATGAGAGAGGGGAGGAGAAACGTGGAGATGGAGCACCCGCCAAACAGAACTCAGTTGTTTCCTGCCATGTGACCTAGGAACCCGGCCTGCTGGGGGGGCAGGGCCCCCAGCAAATACTCCTTCCCAGTGGTCTTCCCAAGTTTGCCTTCTGCTCTCCAGGAAGCCATTACTTTACAGGCTGCCATGTTATACACGCTCCTATCTGCTGGGCCGTCTTCCCACTTCTCTTTTTTTTTTGGGATACTGTTTAATATCCTCACCTATCACCCACTTCTACTTGCTATCTTTGATTTCACAATAATATTGTTTAGTTCAGGAAAACAAAACAACCCCCCTGCTGGGATTTTGATTGGGATTGCATCAATCTGCCTGTGGCAAAGGAATTTCTGTACAATGTAAGTTTTCCCTGAATGCCTCAGTGTTTATTCAATACGGTTTTTATGTTACCTGCCAAATTTTGTTTTCTCTAAATAGAGCATTCTAAACTTACTTCCAAATATTACACGTTTTTGTTAGTAGTATGAATGGGAGTTGGCACCATTTTTTTTAAACCAAATTTATCTTGAATAATACCATAGCAGAGAAATTCATCTTAAAATCCTCTAGTCTTGAACTGATTTTTTTTCTCTCCGTGTCTCATCAATTTGGTAAAATTTGCAAACACAGTAGGTGTGTTCATTATTTTAATAAAGACTGCTAAATTACTCTCAAAACAACTGCTTCAATTTATACCCCCACCATCATGGAACAAAGTCTTGCCAGTGCTTATAATTAATCTTCTTCCTGTTTGCCAATCTGATAGTCAAAAAAATTGGCACCTTCTTTTATTTCCTCTTTGGTGAATTACCCACTTGTATCCTTTGCCCATGTTCTATTCAGTTTTTTTTTCTTTAATTTGCAGTACTTTACATAATTTAGGTATTAATCCAGTGTCATATATTTTTCAGTTACTTTCTCCCAGTTTTTTGCTTGTCTTTTAACTTCAAGGTATCTTAGTCATACAAATATTTTAAACTTTTGATGTAGTCGGTTTTTTCAGCCATTTCCTTTCTGGCTTTTGTGTTTTATGTCATATTTAAGAAGGTCTAAATCCATTTTCCTGTATTTTCTTCTAATACTTTTATGGTTTTATTTTCACATTCAGCTCTGAAGCCACCTACAATTTATTTTAGTGAGCAAATATAATGGAGGTCCTTTACTTCATTTTCCCACTGTGTTTCCCTGAAAGTAAGACCTAGCCAGAAAATCAGCTCTAATGCATCTTTTGGAGCAAAAATTAATATAAGATCCAGTATTATATAATAGTATGTCATATTATATTCATTATATTATATTATATTATATTATATTATATTATATTATACCTGGTCTTACATTATAGTAAAATAAGACCGGGTCTTATATTGATTTTTGCTCCAAACGACACATTAGAGCAGATTGTCTGACTCGGTCTTATTTTTGGGGAAACACGGTAAGTGGATAGCCAGCTGTCTTAATACCTGTTATTGAATAGCCCATTATTTGCCCACCAATTTGAAAATGATCTTTTTCATATACTAAATTCCACATGGAGATCTCTTTTTATTATTTTACATCCTGTTCTACTAACTGGTTTATTCCTGTACCCATACTATATTATTTAATATTACTGCTTTATAGAATGCCTTGATATTTATAAATAAATATTCTTTTATCATGTTGAAGGAGCATATTTTTATTTTTAAATGTGTTATTATGAATGAGTGTTAAACTTCACCAAACATTTTAAGATGTCTAAGTAAAATGATCATTTTTCTTAACTTTATGAGCTGATTGTTAATTACAGCCATTATTAAGAATTATATTTACAATTAAATAAATTATATTGAAAGCAAAAGTAACAAGTACTAAAAAGTCATCACTTCTTGATTATTTTACAACATTTTACTATTATCTGTGCTCTTGAGGTTATATCTTCAAGGTGGAAATCCTATACGACGATATGCTATTGTGACTCTTCCCAACTCCACGTCTGCAATAGCCCATGGGTAGCTTGAAGCGACCCTGCCAGGAGTATGTACGCCATGGAAACTAACAAATGCTTTGAACTAGGGCTTGGTTTATTGTTTCATTGACTGTCTAGACAATCTTTTCTTAAAGAAAGTGATGGAAAAATGTTAAAAATGCAGATTGAACTTAAAAATGGATAGTGTCTGTAACCTTTACATTATGAATAGCTCCAAAAATTTTTTTGAGAGAGTGTTCTTCCAACATTGGAAAACTATTATCAAATTCAGCAAAGAAGTTGCTCACATCACTCAGGAATGAATGAAGTTCACTGCCCTTTCCCTTTTTGCTTATAAATCAACTTAAAGAAAATATCAACCAACATTCACATTGGAACTACATTCTTTAGTCCGTCACAACCATAGGCTGGTATAGCTATAAGAGCCCAGCAAATGTCAAGGACCCATTCTTTGAGAATCAACAGGTTATATGGAATTGATAATAAGAGTAGTACATATTTTATTATTTGTAAATTGTGTGCTACATATCCTTTATATCAGTAAAATTTATAATAAACTTCGGCATGGATATAGATAGTGTGTGTATATATATATATATATATATATATATATATATATATATATATATGTGTATGTATATATATACATATATATATATATATATATATATATATATATACTTTGTTCAGAGAGTCAGTTGCTAAACATTTACTGACAAACCACTGTCTAAATCTCATTTTCCTCATCTGCAAAGTGGGACACCACCACCGGCCTCCGGAGTGTTTGTGTTAGCATTAGGTAAGACCTGAATCTAAGACGCGCAGCAGAGGGTCTGACCCATCAACACTCACATGTTTGTGAACCGCCCCACCTGCCCACCATTCCCAGCCAGGTCAGAGGAGAGCTGGGGGCTCTTGCAATTCCTTCACTTGGGGTCCTTCTTCTTCTCCGCTACAAAATCCACCTCTTCTCCTGATTCTATGACCTCCAAGTCCTCATCCCATCAATTACCCCACTGTCTTCATGTTGCCTTCTCCCTGGACCACTTCCCTGTGACCTAAAAATACGCCAACACTATCATGTCCATGCTAAAATACAAAAACAAAAGTTCTTTCCTGATACCAAGCTGCCATCCCCACTTTGTCCAGGCTTCCTCTGCCAGCCTGCGAGACAGAAAAGTCAGCCATCAGGGCTCTTCCTCCCCAGCTCCTGCTCACCTCTTACCCCACTGCAATCTGCCCTCCACAATCAACCTGGTCTCTTAAAAACCTCCATTGACCATTTGCCAGATCCCAGCCCTCTGTTATGGCCTCATCTGATTTGATCTCTTCTTCAAGTGGCTCCTGTCCTCCAAAATAGCCTTTTCTCCAGCGTTTCCTTATATCTCTGGTTACATCCCTCCCCACAGTCCAGTTACCATTATATCCTACCACTGGTCAATCTTTTCTAGTTCACGGTTTCCACCTTGTGTCTTATGAAGATTGCTCCTGTGTTTTGTGTGATTGGGTGTCTGCGAAGCATCCGTTTTCTACATTCTTTTTTGCTATGAGATGTTCCCCTGGTACATGGCCCAAGGGTTTAGAAGAGACTGACCCCTGACTCCAGGCTCCAGCAGAGAGAGCCCCATCAGGGTAATGATATTCCAGCCCTTGCCCATTGGTTCAGCAACGGACATGTGTGGAAGAGATTATTCCATGACCCCCAATATCTTCCCTAGTAGAATTACAGCTGGGCACAAGGAACTCCAGGAAAAAAGGCATTTTGTAGCCTTCCATGCAGGCAGGTGTGGCCAACTTCTGCCCAACAGGATGGGAACAGAAACTATTTGCAACCAACGTCATGCCCTTCAAATGAAGGGGCATGCCTTCCCTTTGCCTGAAGTCACCTTAGACTTAACACTAAAACCCATAACTTTTTTATAACTTTTTTTCCTCAAACCATTTCCATTGTGGGGCCAGGGAGGTCCTGTCTTGATTGGAAAAAATATATATATATCACCGGCCCCTCTGCACATAGCTCCACAAGCCACATGGTATTTTACTTCCCACCTCCAATTAAACTGTCATAAATATAGAGAATTCCGGGGGGTTTAGGATTCACCCACCTCCTCCCCAGCCCCACCGTCAGTACCTCCATTGGACCTACAGTTCTTCCCCAGAATCGATCCCAAGTCCAGCCTCTCCCCACACAAGTCCATCCCCATCGTGCCCACCACTGATCCCCTCAAGTCCCTGCTCAAACACCTGAGGGCCCCGAGTGCCTGCAGCTGTGCTTCCCAAGCCTGATCATACATTGGCTCCACCTGCAGATCTCATTCAACTCCACGTTTCCTGGAGAAATCCCAGGTAGATATGGGCGGGGCCTGGAAAGCTACTCTGCAGGTAGTTCTGGCCGCCAGCAGGCTGGGGAAGGCCTGACCTCCATGGGAGCCCAGAACTAACTCCTTGTCCATTTGCATCCACTGTGGACAAGGGCCAGCCTCCAGACACTCATCCTCTGTGTCTTGGAGCCTTTGCTCTTGGCCGTTCCCACAACAGGAATCCCTTCCTTTCCTTGATTACAAGGTGAATCCCTATTCATCTCTGAACATCTGACGCAAATGTCAGCTCCTTTATGGCCCTCTCCCAAATTGTAGTGATGGTTCCCTCCATTTGTCATTCAAGCAAATGTTTATTGAGGGCCATTATATGCCAGGCACTGTAATTACAAAGATAACACACCTACTCTACCTTTGAGTCTGGGTGGGGAGGCAGACATATAAACATAACAAGTTCAAAATTTTTTATTGTTGTTCTTTTCATCTTTTCTCCTGGTTATAAAAAGAATGCATACACAATTATAAAACATTACAAAAATATAAAAAAATAAGTCCCTCAGACAGCACTGTTACTAATACTTTGGTATATAATTATCCAGGTTGTATTCAATATTTACAAAATGGGGTTTCAAAAATACTGTGTTGCTTAACTCATTTTGTACATCTGTCCACACATAGATGCAGCTGCAGGGTGTGTAAATGTGTGGGTGTGACAGAATGGACTCAATTCCCTGGTAAAGGAGGTTTCAGTTGTTTTCAATTTTTCTCTATTACCAACAGTGCTGTACAATAATCCTTGTCTATGTATCTATGTGCATTTGCATGAGTGCCTCTGAAGGATAAAATCCCAGAGGCAGTATTCCCTAGGTGAAAGAAAAGACATGTTAACAGCTCTCCAAAACGTTGGGTCAATTTATACTCTTACCAAAAGTATCCAAGAATGCCTTGAACAAATAAATTGTAATACCACTTCCACTCATAATCAAGGCATGCAGAAGAGGCTAGACTTTCTTGGCTGGAAAATCAGGAAAGCAGCCAAGGAGGCAACTCTTTAATGTGGGTCTTGAAAAGTGAGTAGTTTTCTAGGAAGAGGCATTTGGGTGGGGCCTTCCAGGAAGAGGAAACAGCAGATACTGAAGCCCTGTTGTGAAAAATGTGGCAGTACTTGAAGAAAAGGGGTGGATGAAGCTGGAGAGGGGATCCCAGCCAGATTATAAAAGGTCTGGAATGCTCAGGTAGACATTCCCCGAGACTTCACACAGACTTCAACAAGAGCGGCTGGCACTGCGCACTGCAGCCTCCAAGTGCTAAGCTTGTGTCTCAGCCCCAGTTTCCTGCCCAGGGCATCACAAGAGATCTGCAAGCGTTGACTCAGTCAATGAGTGGGTAGGACCCATCCCACCAGGAGGAACCCTTGCCTCCTCTCTACTCGCTGTCTATCAGAGCTGAGAGTTTGCTTTCCTCACTAGCCCATGTGGGCATCCTGTGGAAGGCAAAAGTTTAGTTTACTACACCCTTGTAAAGTTGTATCTCCTGAGCTCAATGTGTGTCCAGCATTGCCGGAGCTGGGTTGACTCAATGTGACGTCCTGAAGAAAGGGCCTAACCACTTCCGGGACTAGACCCACTATGCTGGTATGAAGGCGCAATGAGTGGGCCACCTGCCCCTGAAACTGTCAGATGACGGACAGCAGTAGGAATTCAGGTGTTAGGAGTCCACCATAAGTCACAGTTTACATGCTGGCAGGAGGATGGTGGACTCTATCCCAAGCAGCATTACAGAGAAGTGAGAAGAGAGTCATGCTTAGGGGCCCAAGCAGGCTGGGACACTTTGACTCTGGGCACTCCTGGAATAAGCCAAAACTCCACAAGAGGCTGGCTCCTGCCTGGAGTGCTAGGGAGTCCCACCGGCTAATATCACGTATGGACTACTCACAGTGAGCCAGGTACTTGCTCAACACTTTATATACTCATATACGAGTATGTGTGAACTCATGGAATCCTCACAGCAATCCCATTATTGGCCCCATTGTACAGGTGAGGAAACTGAGACACAGACAGGTAACAGGAGGAGGCAGAATCTGAACCCAGGGAGCCTTGTCTACTGCTGTGGTCGATGGGATTTGCAGGGCTCTCCTGATCTCTCTTTCTGCAGGTGTGCTCTAATGGAGATGAAAATGACAGCACCCAGCAAGGGGTGGCCCCCGAGAAATGTTCATGGCTGGATGAATGAACAGAAGTACCCAGAAGGGCTCCAAGACCACGTGCTGGAGATTCCTTCCCAACTCCCAGTCATTGTCAATGGAGCAAATACTGATTTGGGGTAAGGCACCAAGGCCCCCTCCTCTGGCCCCATTATTCACTTGCTTACACACAGGTGTGTAAGATGCAGACATAAGGTTGAGTTCAAGTAACTCAACTGTGGTTTGGGGTAGGGAAGAACCCTTTAGGAAAGCCTGGATCGAGAGTCAACCTGGAAGTATTATACCAGCAAGCCCATGTGAATCTAAACCTAGGACCTAATGCATTTACCATTTGCGTGTTTTTCTGTTTTGCTTTTAATGTTCACATTGCACGCAGACAAACTCTCATTACCCTGCAATCACACACGATCTATCTTCAGCTTGTCCTGAGGGAGTGAATGAGATAGTTCCTTACTGGGAGCTCCCGTGGGACAGGGTGGAGGGAGGGCGACTGTCCTGCACAGGAAGGAGCCACCTACCTTGGCTTCAAAGAAGTCCTTGGCACCTTTGACACCCTCCAGGGCAACGTCAATCTCGGACAGCTTTGCCAGCGCCATCAGCCCACTTTCCTGCTGTAATTCCCCTGCCGCGGCCTTGCGGAATATGAGCAGGAACTGTGGGGAAAGGTTGATTCGAGTCAGAGCCAACATCGCGAGAGATTTACCACAATCCCCTTCGGCCCAAGCCAGTGTCATTATTGCCAAGCCTATAAAAAAGGGTGGAAATGAGTGTGTGCGACCATTATGTTTTCCTCTTATCATATTGTCAAAAATGAAAACCTGCCCGTCTTTCACAAGGATGTAGGGAAATGGGCGCCTTCACATCTAGCTGATGAGAGTAAATGGATTCAGACTTTTTGGAGGGCACTTTGGAAATATTTACCAATAACAAAATGCTTCCACCCTTCCAGTTATCAATGTCACTGCTGGGATTCTATTCCTAAAAAAAACTTTACACAATCGTTTCAGAAGCATTATCTATACAAGCAAAAAAAAAAAAAAAAAAAGGCAATGTCCTTGTTTACAGCCACGAAAGAAAAAGACCTGTATGTATTATTTTCTTAAACTAAATAACTTAATATTTCCAATAGTTTTACTCATTCCTATTTTGCATTTCTGTCCCATTTTGCATTAGATTGCTTACCATTCTTCATGTTTTCTAAGAAACCTTTATAGATATATTTCAAATACTTTAGCTCTGTCCCTTTTATTGCCAAGACTCTTAATTCCTCGAGGATAAGTATGTTTCATTAAGTGAGACTCTCAGCCTCCATTACCACCACGTAAAATAACTTATGGTGCTTTTTGACTCTCAAAAATCTTTTTGAAGGAGGCAAGGGTTCCTCCTGGTGGGATGGGTCCTACCCACTCATTGACTGAGTCAACGCTTGCAGCTCTCTTGCGGTGCCCTGGGCAGGAAACTGGGGCTGAGACTCAAGCTTAGCACTCGGAGGCTGCAGTGCGCGGTGCCAGCCGCTCTTGTTGAAGTCTGTGTGAAGTCTCTGGGAACGTCTACCTGGGCATTCCAGACCTTTTATAACCTTGCTGTGAAAAACCTTCCTCGCCACCAAGGTTATAGAAACAATCACCTATGTTTCGTTTTTTTTTCTACTGCTTTTATGACTTCTTTTTTTAACGTGTCAATATTTAATCTCTGAAATTTATTCTGATCTATCATGTGATGTTGATCATTAACCTTATTTTCCTCCAAATGGTTAGTTAGTAATCCCCACATCATTTATTGAATAATCCATCTTCTTCCTCCAGATACAAAATGTGACCTGAATGAGTTAATCTTTAAAGCTAATGTGTACTAAAGCCTCTGCAGAATACATTTTAAAATAAACAGGCCAAACTGAAAAGGTAGGTCTCCCCACTTTCCATCCTTCCCCCCCACCAAGTCAATTTTATGGCTTTTTACTGCTAAAAAATGTTTGTGAACTTATTTGTCAAATAACTGCTACCCAACTTCTATAATTTATTTTTCCATTTGGAAAGAATACAAATTATGTGTTCTAAGTCATCACAGAAAGAGGCTTCTCCAGGTTTTCAAGGTGTTACTTAAAATGTGTGTGCCTACAGGAACTCTCAGGTTTTCAGGAGTTTTTTTTCATGACCATCTCCTCTGAAGAATGGCTTCTCCAGGAGAAAAGAATATTATCTAAAGTAGAGTGAGAGGTGAAACACCTTCAACAGGTTTTCCAAATTCCACCTTGGGTCTCTTTTATTGCCAAGACTCTTAATTCCTAGAGGGAAGTGTGTTTCATTAAATGACAGTCTCAGCCTCCATCACCACCACCTCAACCTTTGTCATTCTTGCTTGGGGGGTCCTGACGCCACGGTGGGCATTGCCGACTGCAAAGCAAGGGATGAAGCCAGATGCTGAAGGGCAGGGAGCTTTGCGGAGGCCACCACGTGGCTGGGCAGCATGGCACATTCAGCCACCTGCAGCTTCCAACTCTCTCGCTAGAGGCCGGCAAAGACTCGATATGCTGCAGACCATCAGAGCCAGAACACAGACGCCAAAGAAGGCTTGGGAAACAGCGCGTTGAAGGAGGTGAGGCCCCCAAGAGCAGACTGGTGGGCAAGGGGCGATGGGGGGGGGGGCTGTGGTCAGGGTCTCGTGGAAGAGACTGAAGCAGCAAAGACTTCATGCTGCGAACGTGAGCCACAGGAAGGAGTGAAGTACCCATCCCTCTGTACCCTAGCTATCCTTAAAGCATTCAGTTACAGGAGCCCCCCCCCCCCCAACACCACCACATACACACTACTCGGTAAGGTAAACACAAAACAGGTAGCCCCTCCACACCAGCTGTTTTCCTGGGCCCAGGCAGGCAGCCCAGGAAAGATGGAGCGCCGCCCCCAGCCTAGCAACAATGCAAGTGACCTGGAGGGGAGGATGGGGGTCCCTCACATCTATAGGGGAGGTAACAATGTTCCTCTGTGTTTACAGAATGGCTGAAAGTATTCCTCATGGGTCTTTTCCCCAGAGCGGATCCAGGCTGTGTATACTCAACTCTTATTCTGCCAACTCAGTAGATGACCACCAGGCGCCCTGTCATAATTTAGGGGTCCCCCTACCCTAGCCAGTTAAAAATGGGCAAAAAAATCCAGCTCAACCTGAAAATGTTCAGCCTTTCACAAAGCATGCCAGGTATTCTCATTTAATTTTATTATAATCACCAACCCCTGAATGACAATTTCTCCAACTGCCCAGCCTTGTTTGTCTTCCTATTTATAGTCCACAAAGACTGGTATGTTTTGGAGAATTGGAAAGTGTCCTGGCTGTGACTGTGAGCAAAGAGTGGGGGAGGGAAGGAGAAGCAGAAAACAAAGAAACAGAGAGAGAACTAACAAAGCTAAAGTGATCTCAGATACAAGCTAAGAAGTGCTTTGATCAATTTAGGAAATTTTATATTTCATGGCTCTAGCTGGAGATGCAAACACTTCCCCTGTATTAGTGAGAGCTCTTAGATTGCAAGTAACAAACACAACTGGCATAAGCAAAAAAGGAGGTAGTCATATGAATGGATGTCTCAAAAAACCAAGGACAAAATACAGTGGCCAGGAAGAGGACTGGAACTGGAAGAGGCCATGCTCTCAGGCGTGGAAGCAACATTCCCTCTCTAGCTCTCGTATCTGATCCACACGGTAGAAAATGGCCACACTGAGTTATTCTTCCAGAAACAGCCACTTGCAGAGCCAATTGACCTGGTCTGGCCGGGGTCCACCCCTGGTCCAATCAACCGTGATCAGGCAGGTAGACAACCCAGCATAGCCAAGGCTGCCAGGGACGCACCTGAGGGAGAGGTCAGTGGGAAGAGAGAGCAGGTCCCAGTTCCTGGTACTGAGAGGTATCCAGTAAGCCCCTTACCCAACCTTTGTGCAGAGCCATTGCATATCTGGCCTTGGAGTAATGGTGCTTTGAGACAGATGTAATGGCATTAGTGAGGAATACAAGAAAGAGAGGAGATCTTAAGGCTTCCCTGTCTGCCAGCAAAGGAGAATGAGGTGGGGAGTTCCTGGAATCCTGTTCTAGATCACCAGAGCTGTGGGGCTACACCTGCTAACTTTGGTTCATCCTTACGACTTTTTCTATGTGTCTATACACATGCATAAACACACACATAAACCATAAATGGAATCATTCTTTATATACAGTTTGGTCATCTGCTTTTGTCCCTAAGTTTTACATGGTCAACATTTGTTCTCTGGTCATGAAACACTGTATCACACCATCATTTTTAATGGCTCCATATAGGCCAATTTTCTAAAATGCCCCTAATGTGCATGCATTATTTTCATAATTAGAAAAGAAATTATTTAAGAGAAAGACCAATTTCCTTGTACGCTGGGGAAAAGCAGCAAAAGAGTACTTAATGGCGACATACTTTCTGTATCAAAGAGCTTTATTTGGGTGTGACTTACTTGGTAGAGTTAATGCAAAGAGAAAGAAAGGGAACACAACATTCACTAAGCACCTACTAAGTGCCAGGCTGTAAGGAAGGAACGGTAGAAGTGAGCAATTTTGTCTACCTGGCAAACCCCTGTCCCATGTGATGAATGTAGCACTGTTCACTATGGCATCCTGTGGCAAATGACCTGGACTTAGCCAATCATAGTACCTTGAATTCAATGATTGGTCCAGGAGGTGGGTGTGTGTCCCCAGTAGAGCCAATCAGAGGCCTTCCTCTGGGACTGGTATGAACTCTGGGATAAAGAAGCTCTCTATTCACTGGGGTTTCTACACTGGGACACTGCAACGTGGAGCTGCTGTTAGCCGTCTTGCAGGCCCTGGGGGCAACACTCTAGTGGAAGAAGATGAGGTGGGCACAGAAGAAAGCAAGACATGGAAAGGGAAAGCCCCTGGATTATTTGTGCCTAAAGCACTTTCACTTCATCTCCCAGGCATGTGAGCCAATAGTTGTTTTTTTCTTGTTTACATTAATTGGCATTCTCTTTCTGTCACTTATAACCAAGAGTCCTAACTGAAACAGGCACAGAAAAAGAACTTAGTTCTCGCAACAGTCCTGAAGAAAAGCTACTAACACCCCTATATTAAGACAGAAAACCTGAGGCTTAGAAGTCAAATAACTTGCTGAAGCTACACAGCTCTGTGTGGAGACTGAGGTCTGACTATAAGCCTCGTTTCATACATAAGCACATGGGCCCACTAGTGGCTTACAACACAGGTGGAAACCAGCAGAGTAAAATACTACAACAGGAGGTTGGGCTCCAGAGTACCAACGGCAAACGTGTCTATCCTTCCGAAACCTGCATTTCTGGGTACAACTGCTAGACATGGGACCACATGGGGCTCTGAACTGATAAAGGACTGAATGGGAATGTCACTGAAGCTCTGTGGGTGGGGTGAGACCCCACAACGGAACCCTTTGAGATGTCCCAGCCTCTGTGGGAAAAGCAAAAGCTAACCAAGCATCTGAGACTCAGGCAGGAACATATTTGGGGGACCCCTGGGTAAAACATGGGGGGGGATTGTGTCTTAGCTCAGCTGGTGACTTGCACAGACCTCAAAACCCTCTTGATTTCTGTTCCCCAGACGTCACAACTTTGCCACAGAAGCTGTTTCCCCATTGTTGCCTCCAAAGCTTCACCAAGGCAAAAACATTTACCTTCTACACCCCAGGGGCACCCGGGTTGGAAAGAGCCAGTGCCCAGCGTGAATGATATGAAGGAACCAAACCAGAGGGGCAGCTGGAAAGGCGAGCGTGGCAGTGACGATGGGAGGCCACGGGGCACAGAGGCTGCAACCCAGACCCAGCCCTGAGCTGGGGCCTGATTTCAGAAAAGTGCTGACCTTTTTGGCCCTCTAGCTCCTCGATCTGAAATGAGAGGCTTTACCACATTATCCTGAGGGTTCCGCCCAACACCGGTTTTCCGTGCGCTTCTATTGTCACATCTACCAGTTCAGGAAAGGGAGAGATGGGAGAACATGGGGCTGATTTGTGGGCAGTGAGAGACAAGATCAGTTTCATCACAGCTGGGAGGGGACTCATGGCTACAGGTCAGACACAGAGACACCAGGAAGAGCTTCCAAGTCCCTACCTAGCCAGGACAGAAGGCCAGTACTTGGCCAGTCTCACCATCAGAAACCAGGACGCCAGTGCTCCACCGTTTCTAGAATAACCAACGTTAAACACCAGGAAGCAAGGACAGTCGTCTCTACTCCCGGCTCCTGAGGGACCAGCTGAGACACAACTGAGAACAGACTACAACAGCTGGCTAATGCCCAAGCCTTTAGCCCAGATGTTATCACCGAAGTTATTCTAATACCAGGCCACACTGACATATCAAGAGGCCTTTCAATAAAACTCAAACACATAAGACATGGGATTCCCTTCCTTGTGGGGATGCAACCTTACCATGGAAGAAACCCAATGGCCTTGAGACTTTTCCCCCAAAATAGAAATGGCACCAAAATAGAACCTTATCACCAAGGTTCTCACCTACTGGAGATCCGCCTGTGAATCTACGTACACTCTTCCAGGAAGATATCTCTACATACAAAATTTTGCCAGCAAGTTCAGGGTTCAAAGGCCAAAAAGCCCATTCTCGGACTGTTTGGGAGTGGTGGTGTCCCTGGACACAGAGTAAGACCCTTTGTTTGCTTTTTTTTGCTTTTTTTTTTTAATGTTTTTAAATGCATATTATAAATATTAAAAGTTTTTATATATTAAAAAGTATAAAATTATAAGACCACGAAATCTTTGCATCCACAAACATTCACTAAGAATATTTCCATATTTCTTGACACTTCCACCATTTTACCCAAATGAGGTTATCCTACCCACACTGACTTTCAGCCTGCTTTCTGCGCATTTCTCCATGCCAGCACTGAGGCTCACTAGCTCCTTAAATTATTTTTAAAAGCAGAACTGTAGGTTAAATATCCAAACAGCTCTCTAGAGAGGCCAAAACCATTTGTACTCCAGGGGACTGTAAATCTGAGGGTCCCTGCAGGGGCACTCCCCCTCCAGGGGCTCAGGGCCGGCAGGATGCAGGTACCTCACGGAAGCTGAGCTTGCCATCAAAGTCCTCGTCCACCTCTTTGATCATGCTCTTCAGGCCCAGGTGGGTCTGGGGGGCCCCCAGCTTCTCCATCATCAGCTTCAGCTCCATCAGGTCGATAAAACCATCCCGTCCGGCATCGTATCTGTGGGGTCAAAGGCAGGGCACTGATGAGCAACGGCCATGGCCAGAACGAAAGGACACTTGTTAGTCTCCCAAATGTGTGATTCTTTCAGTCTCATGTATTGAGAAACCACTCAAATACCTCCTGTTTTGCAGCACCCTCCTGAGTCACTGCATCGGAACGGACCCTCCTCTCCTCAAAACACCTTCAGGCCCTGATGGTAGGATTCCAAGTGGGTCTTGTACCACGTGTTTGTTTTCATGTCTTATCTCATTAACTAAGTGATAGTTTCTTGAGGATGAAAACCATGCCTGTTCACCCTTATTTCCCCCAGTTTTGGTCAGTGAACATCGACGGAACCTCCTCATGCTAGACAACGGAGATGCTGCAGGAACGCGCCCACACACCCACTCCATTCACACGGAGTGACGGCAATTCCGGACCCTTTCCTTGGGACTCTCCACCCCATTTCCACCAACCCCTCCTCTCATCCTTCTGGGCTCATGCTTCCTGCCCTTGCACGAGGCTGTGAATCAGCCTGGCCCCCCGCATTCCATTCCTGTTTTATGCTCTGTCCTCTGGCTCACTCATCTAGTCTCCAGGTCTAATTGGTCACATCTGTGTGAGTGACAGCTGAGAGGAGTCCCGGCTCTGCCCGCTTGGCTGAGTTCAACCACAGAGCCAGCACCTCTGCTGGCTGTCCCTTCAGGCCCCTGCCTGGAAACAAACTCATCCTCATCACAGTGGGGGATCCCGGCCTACCCCTTACTCCCTGGGCTTGGGTCAGCCCAGGAGGACCTTTTTCAGCCTTTTGTCCTCTGCTTTCTCCTGACTACTCCACCCCACCCCACCCCTCCACCCTCTTCTCTACACACTTGGACTGTTACAGGGTTTTCTCACTGACTCCCTGGTCTCCTTCCTTCAAATCCATCTTATTTTCTACTATCCAGACATCCCTTGTTGCTCAGGTATGAAAACCTTGTTTTAAAAAACAAATCCGTTCATAATAACCAAAGGGTGGAAACAACCCAAGTGTCCATTGATGATGACTAGAGAAACAAAATGTGGTATACTTATACAATGGGATATGTCATCTTGAGACAATAGAATATTATTTGTGGTAAAAAGGAATGGACTTGTGATACATGTTACAACATGGATGAACACGACAACATTACTCTAGGGTTGAAATAAGCCAAACACAAAGGCACAAATACTGCGTAATCCCACTCACATGAGGTATCTAGAATTCATAGAGCCAGAAAGTAGAACAGTGGTTACCGGGAATTGGGGGACGGGGGGTGGGGAGTCACTGTTCAATGGGCTAGAGTTTCAGTTTGGGATGAAAAAAGGTTCTGAAGATGGATGGTGGTGATGGTCATACAAGAGTGTGAATGTATGCTTAATGGTTACGATGGTAACTTTCATGTCTATTTTACCATTTTAAAAAATTGCACACATAAGCAAACAAATCTGGTTTCTTCACTCTCTATAGCCCACCCCCTTCCTCCTGACCTAACAACAAAAACTCACCATTGTTGGGAACCACACCACCACCCACCGAGAAATGCAGCCTGTAGACAACCAGAAATCTAACTCTGTGGGCCAGTGGTATTTTGAGGCCCACGTGGTCAGGCTAGAGATGAGGCCCGCACTCCCCACACGCTCTGTTCCGGTGGCAGGGGCCAACGCATGCCATTCCTCCCACCCAGAACACATCACCCACTCACCCCTCACTCTCTTTGGTGGCCTTTCTGTACCCCCGAGCTCAAGGAGCTGCCCCCTCCCTCCTCCGATCTCCAATAGCACCCATTGTCTGTCCTCCTCTGGGACTCTGCTGATGCCACTTCCCTCCACATGGCATTTTCTAGCTCAAGCAGCTCTGTGCTCCCACTGGGCACTGCCTCCTTGCCTGGAAGAATCACATTGCAAGGTGGAAAAGAATGCAGACGAGACCCCTGGATGTCTATTGGTGAGCTCTGAGGAGCCTGAAGGAAGACACAGGTGTTGCAGGTGTGGAAATGAGCAAGGTGCTTCTCGGTTACCAGGGGGTGGGCAGAGTATGTAAATCACAGCTGGACCAGCCCAGGACCTAGTATTATCAAAGAATGGTTTGTGATCACTTCAAAAAGGAAGCAATGATTGCAATGGATTCACCAAAAATAATTCAGGAATAGCCCCCATTTACTTGGTTTTTACTTCTTTTTAAAATAACAGCACTATTATTTTAAAAATAGCATTTCTTGATATACAATTTACATACCATAAAATTCATTCTTTTAAATTGCATAGTTCGGTGCCTTTTAGCATAGTCACAAGGTTGGGCAGCCATCATCACTATTTAATTCCAGAACATATCATCACCCCCAAAAGAAATCCGCTCCCAGTAGCAGTCATTGCCGACTTCCCTCTCCCTCACCCCAGCCCCACCCACTAATTTGCTTTCTGTATCTGTGGATTTGCCTATTCTAGACACTTGATATCAAAGAAATCATACAATATGTGACCTTCTTTCTTTAGCATAACGTTTCCAAGGTTTACGCATGTTGCAGCCTATATCAACAGCACGTGATGCCTTTCTATTATTGTCAATAATATTCTATTGTATAAATAGACCATATTTTGTTTATCCGTTCATCAGTTGATGGACATTTGAGTTGTGTCCACTTTTGGTTGTTATGAATAATGCTACCATGAACACTCATGTACAAGTTTTTGTGTGGACACGTTTCCATTTCCCTTGGGTGTATATCCCAGAGTGGAATTACTGGGGCATATGTTCATTAGCTTTTGAAACACAGTGTCAAGTTGTTCCAACAGAAAACGATGGCTGACCTGTTATCTCTGCCCGAGTCAGCAAGGCCCGCTGTTAGGCTTGTGGGGGAAAGAAACACAGATGTAGATACTCATACAATTAGATGGATTGGCGGTGAGTCGCAGGGCCACTGAGGAAGGGTGCTGACTATCATCTGCTGGTGACAAAGTTGGGGCAGAATCTAGGCCCATCTGTCAGCAAGCTGGTGATGTCCAGGAATAAAGCAGAGCGAGGAAGAACGCAAGGTCCTAAACACAGAATCATCATATCACCCAGCAACTCCACGCCGGGGCATCCACCCAAAAGAATTGAAAGCCAGGACTCGAACTGATATTGGTACATCCACGTTCATAGCAGCATTATTCACAATAGCCAAAGATGGACACTGCCCAAGGGTCCATCGACAGATAAATGGATAAACAAAATGTGTTCTGTACATACAGTGGAATATTATCCAGCCCCGAAAAGGAAGGAAATTCTGACACATGCTACAACATGGACAAATAAATACTGTGTGATTCCAATTATATGAGGTACCTAGAGTAGTCAAATTCTAGGAGACAGAGAGTAGAGTGGTGTTAGGGAGAGGAGGGAAAAGCGGAATTATTATTTGCTATTGTTAACAGAGTTTCAGTTTTATAAGATGAAAACAGTTATGGAGATGGATGGTGGTGATGGTTGTACAGCAATGTGAATGTACACAATGCCACTGAACTGTGCACTTAAAAATGGTTTAAAATAGTAAAATTTGTGTTGTATTTACTTCCCACATTCAAAACAGTCCTGAAACTGAGACCTCCAAACCAGTTTCTCAAGTGCTGGTTCTAAGGGAAAGAGTTCAACTGCATGTATGATGACATTTGGAGATTTGCGATACCACAGTGAGTTTGGGGGCTGCCAAAAACCCATGGGGTGAAATCATGATGACAAGAACAAAAAGTTCCAAATACTGAACGAAGGGGCCACAGTTCTCCCCACCCCTTAATATGGAACTTTAGTATGGAACTTTCCAGAGCCTTCCCATAATAGTCTGCTCCACTCCGTGCTGACACCACACATCGGGCAACACAGGCCTGGTCAGTGGGAGGCACCCAGGAAGGTGAATGGACTTTAAAACCTCACATAAGGATGAGAGTAGAAGAAACGTGGAGTATTTGGCCCCGGGAAGCAGAACACTGCCTTCAGATTACGCATTTAAACTTCCCAGGAACCTTCCCCAAGGACTGCCAGAACTGGGCTCTGTACGTGGACAGGACAGAGACAGCTTTAGCCAACACAAGGAAGAACTTTCTGGCAAAAACAGTTGACAAGAGGTGTGGCCGGTTAGCTCAGTTGGTTACAGTGCTGAGCTCTTCACAAAAAGGTTGCCGGTTCAATCCCCACATGGGCCACTGTGAGCTGCGCCCTCCACAACTAGATTGAAACAACTACTTTACTTGGAGCTGATGGGTCCTGGAAAAACACACTTAAACACATAAAAAAAAGTTTAAAAAAAAACAACAAAATAAAAAAACAGTTGACAAGAAGGAGACGTGAGGTAAGGAGAGCTCTTACAAACAGGCCAGAGGGACGATCTCCATTACAGGGAATCCTAGTCAGAGTAAACAGGCTTCTTTAGTATGGAACTTTCCAGAGCCTTCCATATGGTCATGTGTCCAACCCTTACCAGAGGGAAACAACACACAGACTCATGTGACCACACAGTCCTGTTTTCAGGGAATTTCCATGGGAGGAGGCATATCTTGGCAAGCTAGTGTGCCAAGGAGAACACTTTGGGAAATACCTCCATGTTAGAAGGGCAGCCAGTTAAACGACCACGACAGCTGCCCCTGTGCTGAGATTTTGAATGAAATGTCCTCTGCCCACTGCTCAGCACACAGTGGACATTCCAACAAAGTTTGCTAAAGAGAAAACTGAAGCAATGAAGGGCGGTGCATTCAAGATGTCAATTATTCGGGGCAGAAGCAAAGAGTATTAAGGTCTAAATGCAGAAAAGAAGGGCAGAAAAGTGAAGGCAGGAAAGGAGCAGCTGCGAAGCTGAGGTGAAAAGAGAGGGGAGGGCCCAGGAAGAGGATATAAACTGGGACAAGGGGGAGATAAGAAAAGGTCAGGGAACAAGGCAGGAATTTGTCCTGTGGGTGGGGGGAACCAGGGTTTCTGTCACCCAATCTTGAACTAGCACAGCCTCCCCAGCACAAAGGGGCTGTGGATAGGAGGCCATTTGCGGGGAGAGGCTTGGAGCCACTATCCGTGTGTTTCTTTTCTTGGGTTCTGATTGAGAGGAGACCAGAAGGTGTAAAAAACCTTTCGTTTAGACCCTCAAGCCTGAAACATTCTCCAGGCCTAAGAAAAAGGACAAATATGTCAAAAAGAACCTCGGCAAAGTCTAGGCAACAGGTTAAAGGAATTCCATGTTCTTTAAATGGGCAGGAAAATTTGGTTTGACCATGTTTTCTGCCTGGAAGCAGAAGCCCACCTCCCCAGTGGGCAAATCCCAGTAGAGGAAAAGACCAAAGCTACAGCTAGAGCACACCCCGTTGGTGTCCTACCAGGAGCCACCAGCTTGGCACAGGAATAATGACAGTGGGGGGGCATCTGCAAGGTCATGAAGGACAGGGAAGAAAGGGGTCATGAGCCGCCACTGCCTTCACACCCAGGGACGCAGTAAAGGCTGCTTTCCTTTGTTCCTGCTGGAAGCACCAGCCAAGTACCATCTATGGAAGTCCTGGCAGGACTACAAAGTGGCACATTAGTGGCATCCTCTCCCCTCCCCGTGGAGCTAGGATTTATAATTCAGACCGTCTGAGGGTTTGTCCACAGTCCCTTCCTTCAGGGCCTGCCTTTGCAAGAAAGGCAGGAAAAACCTCCCAGGTTCCCGTGTCATCGTTCTGTTTTATCTGCTCTTCTCAAAGCGTCTGAGACTATATATACCTGCAGCACACACAGTAGGATTCAAAGCGCCTAATAACTAGAGCTGCCCTGCCCTGCAGGTTCACAGTGCACTGTCTCCTATACTAATCCTTTTCATCTTTACAAGTCCTGTGAAGAATTAATAACAGCCGCCTGTGTTCACTGCTTTATTGAGAGCTTACCAAGTGCCAGGCACTGTGCTAAATCACCTCATTTAATTCAGCAGTGCTGTGGCATGATTAGCTACCCCACCTGACAGGTGGCGAAAGCCCAAGTAGGCAGCAAGGCCAATTCCTGTGGATCAGAACTAACCTGGGACTTCCAAGCAGATGCTTGGCTTTACCTGGGCACAGAGAAGACAAGAATGACCAGGAACAGAGTTGATACTATGTGCCCTCAACTTGGTGAGACCCGGGGGACAGAGAGCATGCTTGATGTCCCAGTAAACAGACCACTGGTGTAAGTGAGATTTGCACCATTTACAATTTATATCTGAAGCTGAGTCCTGACGGTGGTGGATTCAGACTTCAGTCTGAAAGCATGGTCCTTTGGACTGTGCAAATATGCAGTCATTCATTTTTGGCCAAGAGAATACCAGTGTTGCCATCTTACAAACATTTGAAGAAAGTCTCAGCAGCCAAGCCCTCAAATCAACTTCATCTGATGTAAACCCCCAACACTCCTCCTGGGGTGTAGTCCTGTTTGCCTGATGAGGTCAGGCCCATCGAGGTCAACAAGCCCAAGGTCACCAGGCACAGTGAGGTTAACCAGGAGGGCCCCCATCCTGATCCCAAGTCTTCTGTCCGACCCGGGGGCTGGGACACACAGCCACTGGCGTTTCCAAGGAAGATTCGATATCAAGTCGGTCCTTACAGAAGGCCAAGGTTGCCCTTCCAGTGAGTTAACAAAGACAGAGACAGGTGCCAAGGCAGACAAGTTTCCCGGGGAAGTCAGGTATTAAAAGAAATAAAGGCCTTTCTGAAGGTTGTAGGACTTCCTACATCCTTACCACAGCCCACAGTAGGTGTGGCAGCGGAACCCGGGTGGTGAGGACCCTGGACAAGCATGCCCAAGGCTGGACCAAGGGCTAAAACCATCTTCATCCTGCTCAGAGCCCCTCTCCTCAAGCAACTGCAGTCTGGAAGCCCCTTTAGACAGGTCTGCAAACGGTGATCTTACACCAAACTTTTGAACCTCTGGGAAAAGCAAATGCAGTTGGATATGTTTTGGTCATCCTAGAAAACTCTTCTGCTTCCTCTCTCCCTGTGAAAATGCTATCACCTTCCTTGCAATTTGGAATCCAGCCCTGAGAAAAGGGAACAGCATCTAGATAGAATAGCCTGCCCAGGCGGGCCCACCTGCACTGCCCAGCTGGCAGGGCTACGCATCAGGCAACTCCCCTGCAGACCGATGGCCTTTCCCTGCCCTGGAGTGTGGGACCAGGCCCCAGGGAAACCCAGAAGGGGGAAGTCTGGGGAGGGAGGGAGGCCCCAATCCAGTGAGGCCCCGAAGGTCACACATCTGGCCTAAAGCTGTATTTCCACCACCACCGCCCATTTCAAACCATGAAACTATTTTCTTTTCCTCTGCACAGTTTACATCTTTCAAATGCTTGCAGGATTATTGGAGTTCCCCTAAGCCCTTGGCTCCCCCACCCACATCTTAGCTCCTTACACCCATTTTTTTCCCTATAATTTAAATGTTAAGCCAGATCTTTCTTATTAAAGGCAAGCCTAAGCTATTAAAGAAAAACCACCCATAATCCTGAGACCCCCCGCGTGCTTGTTTGTTTCCTGGGGCTTCCCTCTAGCCCTCCTCTGGATTAGTGACCTTTCACCACATTTTTGCTTTAAAATGTCCCAATCCCTGTCCCCGTTATACTCTCCAGGATCTGTGAGGGAGACTCAGGTCCCATCAGCACCAGGGACGGCCCTGCAGACACAGGCTGACGTTCAAGCCCAGCCCTGCCCTGCACTTGGGAGAGGGCTGGGCTGGTAAGCCCTGTGCGGACTGGGTGTACGAGAGCCAGCTGTGCTTTGCAGGGTGGGAGACAGGCCAAAAGGGGATAACACGCCGGCACGGGCCCTGCACGGAGTAAGCAGTCGAGGAGCGGGATCTATTTCTAAAAGTAGTACTTGTCTGCAGCCATGAAGAGGAAGCAGACAGCTTCCAGGACTTCTGTTCTGAAGAGCTTCCCACACTCAGCTGGGCCTCAGACAGGTTCTGCCATCTTAGCATTCTGCAGGGAACCCAATTCCACAGCCTGCCATGCGTGGCCCCTTATGCTGAATCTCCACGAGCCTGTCCTGAGGGACTCAGCCCGGCCCGCCCTACGTGAGAGGATCAGGCTTGCTTCCAAGGGCTCACTCTAACAGGTTTCCCCACTCTTTACTGATTGGGGCCATCATTGGCGGGGTGGGGTGGGGTGAGGCAGGACAGGCTGACATCTCCAAACACAGGGACACAGCTGTGCATGCCTATGACCTGGGAAAGCCCCCGGCCTGGCCACAGGGACCCTGGCGGCACCTAAGCCTCACCCCACCAAAGGCCCACTAGCCAGGGATTATGGGCTGGTTTCCAGTGTCCTCCCAGAGCTGGGCCCCTCCTCTTTCCACAAATCACTTACTCTCTCAGCTTCCACTGTGCAGAGCCCCTGGGTTTTCTTGGTTTTCACTGCACCAGAATAATCTTGCTGTAAAGGAAGAAAAGAGCCGGCCAGCCTTTGTCTGCCTGAGGCCCAGCCATCAGAAACTCCCCAGGGATCCCGCAGAGGGATGGCAGTGCCCCAGAAAATGCCTTAGTGTTGGGAGGATCGCCTATGCCTCAGAGACCACCAGGACGTCAGAACACCCCTGCTTTTCTTCAGAAAGGCCTTGTGTGAAAATGCACTGCCTTTTAAAAACAGGCAGGGGCTAGCTACTGAAAGTGGGTCCCTGGCCCAGCAGCGCATGGTTACCCAGTATTGTTAGAAATGCAGACCTGCTGAATCAGAACCTGCGTTTTTACAAGATTCCGTGGTGCCCAGGCTCTTTCAAGTAGGAGAAGGGCACTGTGCCAGACTATCCCCAGAGCAGGTGGCCTCTCCTGGGTCCCTCCCACTTCTCCCTGTGCGTTGCCCTAACTGGGCCCATCCACATGAGCTTCAGGACTTCCCGAGGTCATAGGATGGTCCTTCCTCCTCCAAACTTCCCTAGCTGCCCGTTCTCTAAGTTTCTGGTTTCCTAGCCTTCTCGTGGGTCCTTCCCAGCTGTCAAATCCTCTGCTGCTCCTTCCTTCCTTCTTTCCTTCCTGTTTGCTGCAGGCTGGGAAACCAGATCTCCAAGTGTGTTATCACTGCATGCAAAGTAAGAGTAAGCAGGCTCCGAGGAGGGGCCCAGGGGCCTCCAAGGAGTTAAGTACAAAAGCTTTGATTGGAGCCCAAAAGTCTTTGATTTCCAATCAGGCTGCTCCCAGCCAGGTTTGTCGGTTGAGCTTTTGGCTCTGTGGCTGTCCATTCACTTGCTCGCTCACCACCTGGCTCCTGTCTACCTGGGGCCTCTCCAGAGCAGAAGGAAAGCACAAAGACCAGTTCCCGTGGGGAGCAGAGGTACAAAAAGACAGTTGAGCTGTGATAAGCCAGAACTTGGGCAGAACTGTACTGAAGGGAAGCGGCTGGGACAGAGAAGCAGGAACTAACAGGAGTAAATGTGCTGGGAGGGAGCCACGGTCACCAACCCTGTCCAGAGGTGCCAGGATGTCCCAGAAGGGGACACAGGGCCCCCTCCCACAAAGCATTCTGGGAGAGTTGTGTCTTCCTAAGGGCAACAGGGGATAACCCCCAAAGAGTTTGAGCAGATAGCTGTTTCAGAAAGACCTGTCAGCTCAGTGTGCATGATGGAGTTTTCTGGGAGGTGGGCGGATGAGCAGATTAAGGCCGGGGGCCCAGTTGGGGAGCCCACAACAGTCCGAGCCATGGAGGGATGCAAGGAGGGCCATGGTGAGGTAGGGGTGGCACTGGGTACGTTTGAATGCCAACTTCACCTGTTCTGTGCACAGCCTGTGTGGGGTGGCACGCTGCCTGCAAATAGCCTTCATTTTCTGGTAAGAGGCCAACCTCTTTGCAGGCTGCAGGAGAGCAGTGGAGGTTGGGTCCCATCCCCACCCTCAGCCACAGTGCTGTGTACTTCCAGACACCACACACAGGGTCTGGAAGTTCATAAAAGAAACTGGGGGGCAGAGCTGAGGGGCCGCCCCACTACGGAGTGCTCAGCGCCTCACAAGACAGCAGAAGGGAGGCAGAACTGGACAACTGCTACCTAGGCTTTAATACAATTAGGGAAATCTGCTTTGTCCCACATGCATGCAGGGCAGGGGTGCCCAAACTTTTTTCAACGTTTTTTACCAAGGGCCATATGCGGTAAAATACACAAACAGCCGGGCCACTCACTTGAGGTAAAGTACGTATTGCCTCACCTGGTTTATTTAAGTAAACTAAATATATTTTTGGAATTTGCTTCGGGCCAATTAACAATGGATTGCAGACCGCAGTTGGCCCGCGGGCTGCAGTTTGACACCCCTGATGCAGGGGAATGCACTGCCCTTGCCAGGGACTGCACAAGGCTTAGGAGGAGACGGCACCAGGGTGACCACACAGGACAGCCACTCGCTGCACCAAGCTCCCTCAGCCTCATGCTCTCAAACTGGATGCTGTACCTCAGTATCTCAATAGTGGGGAAAGCCTCAGTGAGGGAGGTTTTAGCTACATGCACATGCAAAATTCTCCTGCTGATGCCAGCAACCCAGAGTAGAAACAAAGCACGCCAGCCCCCATGGTTACCCCCAAAGGCACATGCCAGTGACAATGAGATAACAAGTCAGGGGTGTGAAGTGTGTCGGCCACACTAAGGGCACAAATACCAAGAACCCTCTGACTATGAAGGATGGGGTGCAGAGGGATGGGCGGGGAAAGCTTCTGACTCAGGAATGCCAATGCAACAGTAACAACTCCTTCTGCTGGAGCCGCTGGGCTCCTGCTGAGGAAGGCAGAAGACAGTGGTGGCTGCAGGCATGCTCCTGGGGTCAAACTCCCCTGCTTCAAAGCCCCAGTGTCATACACTGTGTGTCCCTGGGTAAATTACTCGAACTCTCTGGGCTGCCAATACTTCCATTGTCCAGTTGTGGCCAAAATTAAAGTAAGGTAAATAAACTCTCGGCTTATCAGTCAGGCTCACTGTTTTAGTTTTGGTTGGCATCTCATTAAGGAAAAGACCCTAATCCTGGGATCTCCCCTTGATCCTTTTGAAATCAGGGCACTCCTGCTGGATTTGGGCAAGACGGCTGAGGATTCAGTTTGGGTACAGGGAATGGAATGAGCGGATCAAGGAATTGTCAGTTCCAGGCAATCCATCCAGAAAGGAGAAGAAAGAGCCAAGGACACACACTCCCAGGGGAAGCCTCCCGGAACAATGCCTGACTGGAGAAAGTAAGACAAACGAGCTCTTCTGACCACGGATGTCTAAATGAACAAGGGTCAGTTCTGTGCTGTGAAGGTACAACAATGGGGCGCCTCCCCTTAGCTCCCAACACTCACCATAAAAGTCCTGAGGGACCAGAAAACCAGGCAGAGGTACCCCGGAAACCTAGTTCTCCTGGGAATTCCCAGGAGTCCTGTGGATCTCAGGGAACAGGTGCCCCAAACACACCAGGTTTCCACAGCCAACCTGGTCAGGCATGGGGCAGCCCCAGCAGGGCCCCACCCTGCTCAACACCCAAGACCAGGAGGAGTCTGGGGGGGAAACAGCCAGGAGGAGACACAGGTCTCGGGGGAGGCCAGGGGCCATAGGCCCAGTTGAAGTGGACAGTGGGGGACAAGTCTGTCCCTTTCAAACAGGAAGGAAGCACTCCTGGGCTGCCACCCTCTGGCTCTCAGAAGCTGGCTGTGCCCCCATTGCTACCCTGCCAGCCAGTCCTTTTCCTGTGTCCCCCCCTCTGGGCTGGCACCACCTTAAATCCAGCAGCCCTGCTGGGGGCCAGGGACCGACAGCTCCCTCAGTGGAAAGAACATGGGGCTGGAACTGGAGTGACCTAATTAAGGCTGTGACTGCACACCAAGTGGTCACGCGATCTTGGGGACAACCTGAGAAGGTGGTCACTTACCAGTTTCCACATCTCACTTACAGTTGTGTGCCCGTGTGGCATGTGGTCAGTGTCACTGCTGGAAGGAACTGTACCATCCCATTGAGAGCTCCGACTCCTCTGACAGCCCTGTGAGCTGCGAAGCTCCCCAGGGGCACTAATTAGGGCTTCTGTGCAGCTCCAGCGGCAGAGGTCAGACCCTCTGCAGGGGTCAAGTCATCCCCGGCCCTACCTATGGCCCTGGGTCTGGCTGAAGGGTGGGCAGGGGGACTGGAGGAAGAAGTTAGCCACACAACCCTAAAGACCCATCTCTGCTTGGCCAGGGCAAACACTATGGAGGGGGAGGGGAACCTCACAAAAATCAACAATAACTGACAGGCCTAAGTGTAATTAATTGGATAGTGCAGGGTCTAGGAGGGCAGCCGTGGGAGGCCATCAGGCCAGCGAGAGAGAAGAATGCAATCGCCAGGTGGGACTGGCCCTTAGGGTCATCTTGAAGAGTCCAGACTTTGTTCCGTGGACAACAGGGAGCTACCCAATGTTGTATGTTGTCCCCAGCTCACAAAGGCTTCTGAAGGGGAAAGCAAGGTAATGAGATCTGGGCTCTGGCAAGAAGTCACAACATATAGGATGGATGAGAGGAGGCTACTTTAGGAGGCAGCTGCCCCAGGCCTGGTGTGGGTGGTCCAGAGAGGTCTGGAGGCCAGGCAGCTTGTAGAGGCTGGGTCACCGATGGCGCCACCTGGCTGTGCAGTGGGGGAGTGTCAAGGATAGCTGAGTAAGTCCTAAAGCACATCCATCCTCCTCCTTCCTGCAAACCTAATCCAAGCTGGCAGAGGGCTAAAAGCCTGGAGCCTGAGACTCTAGGGGGTAGAATGACATTAATGAGAGAAGCTCATTGGCACAAGGGAGCTGATTCAAATCCCAGCTCCACCACTTACACCATGTGTGACATTGGGCAAGTTACCTAGTTTCTTTGTGCCTCAGTTTTCTCATCTGTAAAATGGAGCTGATAATAGTACCCACCTCATCGTGATTCTGATGTGTAAATGCCTGCACACAGTAGGTGCTCTGTAAGCAGTGGCTGTTAGGTGGTATTGGGGGAGCCCAAAGCTCAATAAAGTCAGCCATTGTAGGGAATGAGGTGGAAGCATGAGGCACTTAGGGAGGAGACAAAGACCCTCTGCAGAGCTGGGCAGGATCAGGGGCCAGAACCTCTCCAAGGCTGTAATAGAGCTCACCACATCAGCATCCCAGAGCACAGAGCTGGGATGGTCAGCAGCCAGACCTTATTAGATGGCCAATGATTGGGACCCCCGTCACAGGCAAAGTCAGTGGTCAATGAGCAGTGCTGGGTGGGTCTGTGGGTCCCCAAGAGCTGTCCAACCCCAGAACTGGGATCAGCTGCAGCTCTCGGGTCCCTCTGCCACTCCCACCAGGACGGGGCAGAGGGGCTAGCCCTGGACACATGGCAATTTGTTAGCCCTAAAGTACATCCTCCTACTTCCTCAGCTGAAGGCCTTTTGTCCACACAGAGGCAGCCTTGCATGGGGAGAGACTAGGCCACCACACCACCCACCAGAGGTGGGGGTCACCACTTCAGAATCAGAGTCCACTGCCTGGCCTGTCTCAGGCTCTGCCTGGCCTGGAACCAGGAACAGGAACAAAGACTGCAGCTGGCACTAGCAACCCAGTCCTTACCTCCAAAAGACAAGAATGTACCTTCATTCAGCCAACTCAGGGGGAGGCTAGGCTGAGACGGAAAGAAAATAAACCCAGGCCCGGATACGCCCCCACGCCCATCCACCCACGACTTATACAAAGGCCTCCATGCCAAGAGAGGGCCCTTAGCAACAGAACAGGCAGCTGCTAAAAGGCATGAGCGCCATCAATGCACGTGCCTCCCAGCCAAAGATGGCGGCTGGCCCCATGCACTCACCACCTCTCATCTGGAGAACCTCCTAAAAGGAGGAAATCAGAGGCATGCGACTCATGATGATAAAGAGAATAAAGGAGGTGTGGGGAGTGGGCCAGGGAGGAGGGGGGGCATCAAGGAAAGGTTGTCAAAGACCAGGCCGAGGAGTGTAACTGGCCAATCTGCCCAGAGCAGCCAGCAGGCCCTCCAAATGCAGAGGTAGGGTGGCGGGTTCAGTCATACCAGGCTCTTTGTAAGGAGGAAGGGCTACGTGAGGCAAAAGTAGGCATTTCACTGAGAGTTGGCCTAGGGTAGGGGTGTCCAAACTTTTTTCAACGTTTTTCACCAAGGGCCATATGCGGTAAAATACACAAACAGCCGGTCCACTCACTCGAGGTGAAGTACGTATTGCCTCACCTGGTTTATTTAAGTAAACTAAATATATTTTTGGAATTTGCTGTGGGCCAATTAACAATGGCCCGCGAGCCGCAGTGTGGACACCCCTGGCCTAGGGAGTGGTTAACACAGACAAAGTCCCCGACCCCCCAATACACACACAGGGCTCCCAGCCGCTAGGGATCTACAGCCACAGGCAAAGAGAGGAGACACATGGTCTCCATTAAAATGGCAGAAGTGGGGCAGCCAGATGGCTCAGCTGGTTAGAGCCCAAGCTCTGAACAACAGGGTTGCTGGTTCGATTCCCACATGGGCCAGTGAGCTGCACCCTCCACAACTAGACTGAAGACAACGAGCTGCCGCTGCGCTTCTGGAGGGGCGGCCGGAAGGCTCAGGTGGTTAGAGCACGAGGTCTCAGCGACAAGGTTGCCGGTTCAATTCCCGCATGGGATGGTGGGCTGCACCCCCTGCAACTAAAGATTGAAAATGGCAACTGGACTTGGAGCTGAGCTGCACCCTCCACAACTAGATTGAAGGGCAAGTACTTGGAGTTGATGGGCCCTGGAGAAACACACTGTACCCCAATATTCCCCAATAAAATTTAAGAAAAAATAAAATGGCAGAAGTGAGTTGTCCCAGAAGAAAGACCTCTACACTCAGGCATTCAGGAGCCCCCAGAAATGGGCTGCTCCCCCATCTGGCCTCCGGAAGCCACGTTTGCATCTAAAAGCCCCTCCCATGCACACAAAAATGCATAGGGACAAAGGAAAAGACCCCAAAAGGACACTGGGAGGGCTACCGTTCCCTTCCTCCTTTCCCTTCCTCGCTAACAGAACCCCCATTTGGGGCAGGGACCTGCCCCTCAGGGAAGGAAGCCCACTTGTGGTCCAATCACGGTCATTGCCTTCCTCTGGGCAGCCACTGGGCCCATGACCCAGTGCTGACCAATGGGATGCCAGAGGCTGGCTTAGGGGACACATCTGGGAAAGATTTCCTCATTGTTTAGAGCAACCTCAGGTCTTTCCTGCCTCTGATTTTCATGGCTGGGTGTGACTTGGGAAACCTTGCCATCTTGCTACGGTTATCAGCCCACAGATGAAACCAACACAGAGACTGATGGAGGGCAGAGGGGGACAAAACCCAAGTCCTTGACAGCCACAGCAGCCAGCACACCCAGGGCCCACCTCATCCTCTGAACTCCTGTTATGTGAGATGATACATTTCCTTACTGATCAGGGAGTTCGGGGCAGGGTTTTCCACCACTTGAGCCAGAGGCCTCCCGCCTGACACAGGACAGAATGGCTTATACGGTCCCAACTTTCCTGTTCAGGACCAGGCACCTAACCTGCTGGCGGAGATCCCTTGGGAACAGGACAGCGTGGGGCTTCCACTCTCGAAGTCATAAACATCTTAACTATTTTGCAAGAAAATTGAAACAGGGAACGTTATACTTTTTATAATAATAAAAAAATTTCAGTTTTTTTTTTAAGTTGGGAAATTCTAATCTCGTTTCCCTTCAAACCACTAGGTCTCAACTTTGCTGCACCCGAAGCAGAGATTTGTGAAGCAGGAAGATATGCGCAATCATGTGCAAAACCTGGCCGGTATGCTGGGCCCCTAACCTGAGCATCTTGTCCCAGAGTCTGACACACCTGGCAGCCACCAGCTCCCCAGATGCCATTCGTTCGTACATCTTTAGAGACCCACTGGTTCGGCCATGCCAGGAAACCACAGTTACGTAGCCTGCTGTAAACCAGACCAAACTCAAAGGAGAAGGTATTTCTATTTCCTAGTTGGGGTGGGGCGGGGGTGGGGGAGAACCACAGGGCTGAGAGTATAAAAAAAGGTAGAGTCCCTGGATCTCAGTTTTGAAAACAGGTAATCAGTAACTAATCTTTCCAGGGAGAAGGGGAAAAGGACTCTTTTCTGTATATGGTAAAACTTGAATAACTCACTCAATTTCAAATTCCCATCATTTCAAATGCTCATAAAATTAGATGGCTCTGTAATAAGGAGGGTGGAGGAGATTCCCCACAGAGAGAGGGGTGGGGAGCAAGGCACGAGGAGGGAGACAGTGCCCTGCAAGGGTGAAAGTGCCAGGAGCTGTGGGCCTCACAGCCATCACACATGCTGGCAAATAAAAACAACCGGTGCTTAAACACTGCGCTGCAAAACAGTTCCAAGTTACATTGTCTCTCTGCCAGAGACCAAGGCCCCGAAACCAGCCTGGGTTCTGGCTGAGCACCCCCCAGGAATTCAGACAAGCCCTGGGTTCTCACCCCACCCTCAGTCCAGAACAGTACAACATGCAAAATCCATTGCAGGTGAGGTAATTTCAAATCTGAGGGGGGTTCACCTTGGACGGAGGCTACAGGAGAGACAAAAGCTCTTGCCTTCCCTGAAGAGGGGGAAAAAAGCATTTAACCATTTGCATCCACCTTTCCCATCTTTAAAGTCAATTCATTCAAAAGATGAGCATGAGAATGGGCGGGCCACCCCACCTCCACCCCCCAGTAAAAATCCTCCTCAAGAGGGCTCCTGTCACTTCTTTGGCAAATTCCCAGCCCTCCAATTCTCAGAGAACTCCCTCCCTCAGAGAACAGAGTAAGGAGGAGAAAAAGAAACTGGGGGAGGGAGAGACAAGAAATTAAGAGTTCCAGGACAAGCTCACCTTTTTGGGGTTCCATGGTGATACAAGAGTCGGGTGTTGGCAAGGCCTCCACAACATCATCACTTTGGATTCTTAATAAAAAGACAACTTTCCCAGAGCCAAACGCTCCCCTCCCCTCTCTTTGGGGAATTGAAACACAAGCTTTTAGAATGCTGCAAAATCATCACAGCTGCATTTTCACATGTTGCATTTGGTCCTGCCCTTAAGTGGCTGCCCTCATTACCTCCCCCTTTGAAAGAGGCCCCTGGATAAGCCCAGGGTAATTAAAATTTCCTGTCTAACCTTGACCACCCCACCAGCTCCTATTACAGTCCTGGACACACACTGTAGAGTCAGTTTCTCCTGGGCCTTCTCACTCTTCATTTAAAATCAGGCCACTATTCTGCTGGCTCAGGCTATCCAGTAACACACTTGGAGATGGAGAGGGAACTTTCTCTGGCCCGGTTGATGACGCCTCTGGTTTCCCACACTCATTAGAAAATTCTCTTTCTTCTACAACATACAACTGAGGAGCCAGGATACAAAGACCAAAGACCCCCATGCCAAGAACCCGACACTGCCCACAGGCAGGGAAGGACCCAGGTTTTTTTGTTGTTGTTGTGTTTTTTTTTAACTTTCAAAATGTAAGAAATCCCCAGGCAAAATACTTTTAACTAGAAAAATCACATTTAAAAGATCAAAGCATGTTTTGCAGTATCTGCATGAATCTATCAAGCCCCAGAACAAAAACGGTGAGTGAGCTCTGGGCCCGTCAAGTCAGGTTCTGAGTGAACTCCAAGGCGACATCAGAATCTGGATCTAGAAACTGATTAAAAGTGAAATTCTTCCTGAGAGTAAGTGCACTCTTGGCAAGAGCAGGGGGTTTTCTGTTGGTTTTGTTTCGCTTTTATAGTTAGAGGGTGACTGCATTTGAGCAAGGATTGGGCTTTGGGAAGACTGATCCCCTTTCTGTTGGGGGTGGGACAGCACTGCCTTTGCTTATGTCCCTGACATTCCTAACTCCATCGTAAATAACTTAAATTGGTTAAGACTCACATTCCTAAATCTGAGGGCCTCCTTGGAAGGACCTTCCCCCACCCTTAGGAGGTGGGGAGGAGACAGTCATGGGGCCACATGGTCTGGGCATTTCTGTTCACTCACAGCAAGGGGTTGGATAGGGTCCCCTCTAAATTCATGGCCACCCAGAACTACAGAATGTGACCTCCTTTGGAAATAGTCTTTGCAGATGTAATAAATTAAGATGAAGTCATAATGGATTAGGGTGGACCCTAAATCCAATGACTAGTGGATTACAAGAAGGTCACGTGAAGACACGCACACAGGGAAAACACCATGTTGCTCGCCGTCAGGCAGATCCCTGCCGTACCCCTGCCACCTCAAGCTTCCTCCAGGTGGCCAGCTGGCTCTGGGACCTTCTCTGCCTATGCCCGTCAGCCCAGAGGGCCACCTGCATCCTGCTGCCCTTGCCCAGTCTGAGGCAGGCTACGGGCTCCCTACCACCCGGGGAACAATGCTGTGGGGCTTGGCATTTGGGGATCTGCCATCTGCTGGAGGCTGGCAAGCCAAGGCGCCTTCATAAGATGAGGGGTGTGTCCATCAGCTCGAGTCACTGCCACTTTCCGGACACCAAGGGGGGCTGAATACTAAAATCAGAGGTGTCCAAGTGACATCTCCCAGCCAGAGGAGCCCCTGTCCCGGGTGGGCTAGGTAGAGTGAAGTTTCGCTGCCTCCCAGGTGTGGGAAACTGGGAGAAGCACCTGAAGGGAAAACCAAGGAGCTCAGTTGAGGAGGCTGAGTTTGTGGACGTCCCGCGGGATGGGCAGCCGGAAGGCGGAACAGAGTGGGGAGGGTCCTGGCCGTGGACACAGGGCCTGACGCCAGAGTGGGGGGGATGGTCTTTAGCAAGCGGCCCCTGTTCTATGTCACATGTCAACTCAGCATTGTCACCCACCCACCTCACTCAGCTCTCACAAAACCCCATGAAAGGAACTATTGCCCCATATTACAGATGGAAAGACAGAAGTGGTTAAGCAACTTGCTCATAATCACAGCCAATGACCCTGGAATGACGGGGCTATGTCCCGGCCCTCCCCAAACCCATGATGGATAATTGGGTCTTAACCCCATGTCTTATGGGGGCCTTCCCAAACCATTGTGGGGGGAAGAAGGCAGCCCTCCCCTGGTAGCCCCAGCAGCTACCTGGCCCTCAGGGGAAACTCGTTGTATTTATGCCTATTTTACTGGCAAGAAAACTAAGGTTTAGAGGAATTATGTTGCTCACCTAGGATCACAGGTCCTAAGCCCTGTCTGCCCCTATGCTTGTCTGGCTCCAAATGTGACACTCTTCCACCAGCCACACTGGGGTCTCCAGCCACTGCTCAGCTGACTCTAGAGTGGGGACACAAAGGAAAATCCCCAGGAAGTTTTCTCTGTAACAACTTGTGCCTCAGATCCCACTCCCTGATGATACGTAGGAGCTACCAGTCCTGCCACAGGACACACATAACTGAGGGTGAACAAAGCAGCAGGCCTGAGCTGGGTCAGAGTCCAGGATGGAGCTGTGAAGGTCATTCACATGTCCCTCCTTCCTCAGCAAGAGGCCCTGGATTGGCCAGGAGAAGCCATTCTTCCCCACTGCCAGCTCCTCGCTAGGGGCAGGGCTGCCTTCTCACTGCAGGGATGGAAGCACAGGGCTCAGACATGGTCAATCAGAGCAACAAATTCCCTTGGTTACAGCAATTGGTTCAGAGCCAATAAGAAACAATAGAACTAGAGAGAGAGAGAGAGAATAAAGCCTTTGCTGTGGTTACTCTTTCCCACTGGACTTACTGGAGCTACTGTGGCCACAATACCACCACCAGTAATTAGCCACCTGACAATGGGGACAACACAAAGGAAACTGGCTTAAGAAAAATAGAAACTAAGCACCTATGGCATCATCTGAGCACCTAGATCCAGCCATACCTGATAGCAGTTGCCTTTTTAGTTTTATGAGCCAATTAATCCCTTTTTGCTTATGCCAGTCTTGATTGAAAATGACAGAAAACCCAACCTAGAATGCTGACTGACACACTAGCTTTGGAGAAAAAAGCAAGCTGAAGAAGGTCCCCAAGATGCCCTCCATGAATCCCGCTGGACTGGAGGAACTGGGGACATGAGTGCAGCCATGCCAGAGCAGTCTTCCCATGAAAGGCATAACCCCACACAGATCAAAGGGGTCCTAACAAACCATTTACCAATTGCTTTTCCATCTCCTCCCCAGTTGGGGCAGGCATGCTTTTGCCCCAACTCAGCTTTCCTTAATTGCCCAAACTAGCCCCACCAGGTGTTAACCCCAGAGAACAGTGCCTGGAAGCCAGCCATGGACCAGGAAATCAGGGTGTCAGGGAAGCGGAGGAGGTGAGGGGTCTCTGGGCGCCAGCCTCTACTGACCTCCGCGCAGGGGCTGGCGCTGGACAACAGCCCAGCCTCAGGCAGGGGCCAAGGCAGCAGCCACACAGCGCCCTTAAATAGAACCTCCACGCGGGAGGACAAACATTCCAAGCGCTTTTAAAAACGCCCTAAGCATGACCTGGCTGGCGGCCTCTGCTCCCCCATGCATTTTTCTGGTCTTGGACCAATTCTGGAAATAATATTAATAGCTCGGTTAGGAGCTTACGGTGTGCAAAATACTTTATGGCCTTAAAAGGCAGGAACGCTTACTGCTGCCATTCTCTCGGGATGAGGAAACTGAGGCCCAGGGAGTTCCTAGGCTACAAGGGCAACTAGTGGGGGCTCTCTACGCTGCCTCCAGTGCCGGGTGTTGGGGCGCGCCCGCAGCTCCCCCGCCCGGTGGGGCTTACAGAGCAGGACAGGACCGGGCCCCCGCCGGACCAGCTGCCAGCTGCCTTGTCCGGTTCCGACCGGCGCCAACAGACAGGTGATGCCCCCAGGAGGCCCTCGGGACGCGCTCGCTCCAGGAACGTCCCGATCTTGGAGAAGCGTTTAACCAACTCCCAGTTCTCAACCTCTGTTGGTACATTGGACCCCGCGAGGCAGCACAGGATAACTTTCCTCTTTTGTTTTAAAAAAGGACCACGAGGCTAATTTCTCCTTTGGGAATAAAGCTGACAGGTGAGGCGCGGCGGCGCATCTCAATTTCCTAGAAGTTGCGCTCAGAGCTCATCTCAGAACAAGTCCGCGGAGGGGACAGGGCCCGCGACCCGGAAAGCCCAGGACCCGGGACTCGGGCTCGGATGTCCCAGGGGACCTTCTGAGCAGGGTCCGCGTCTCCCGCTGTGTCCCTGCCCCTCCGGGTTCCACCCCCGCGCCGTCATAGACTCGGGGCGCATAGGATCTGGGGAGTTGAGTCAAATGCTAAGGACACCCCCGGGACTCCTGAACTATCCCACCCAGTCCCACCAAAGCAGAGCCGGGACTGCAGGCCAGAAAGACCGATCCACCACCAACCACTTCCCCTTCTCTCCCTCCCGGGTTCCCGGGCGCAGGGCCCTCGGGGGCGCACGGTGCAGAGCGGCGCGGCCCTCACTGTTTGAACATGCTCTCCAGGTCCTTGATGAGACGGCGGCTGAACTCCGGGAACTCCGTGTAGGGGTTGAAGACCTTGCAGCGGCGGGGCCGCGCCGCGCCTTCGTTGATGTCCAGCCGTCGGGTCAGCTGCGCGCTCAGCTCCGCGTCGGCGCTGGCGCTGGGCGCCCGGGAGGGTGGCTCGGGCTCCGGCTCCGGCTCCGGCTCCGGGAATGGGACCGCGCGGGGTGCGAGCTCGGGGCGGTCCTCCCCCTCCTCCCGCTGCAGTCGCCGCTGCAGCTTGCTCTCCAGCTCCTCGCTGGCCATAGCGGCGGATCCGGGACGCAGGACCGGGCACAGGGACTGGGCGGGCGGCGCGCTCCTCTCCGGCTCGCGGCTGTGCAGCACTGCCAAGGCGGCGGGGATCCGGCGGTTGGGTAGAACCGCGGGCGGGGGTGGGGGAGGGCGGGGCGGAGCCGAGGCTTTAAGGAGGCGCCAGGGCTCGGGGACCGCCTCCCGCGGCAGCGGTCGCAGGTGTCTGCGCGTCCCCGGACCTCAACCGGCTCCCCCCTCCCCTAGGCTCCCGGCGTGTGGCTGACCGCCCCCAGGACGGGGCTTGGACGTCGGATCAACTCGGACCTTGCTACCGGAGCTTGCTCCTGGGGAGCCCGGGGACCCTGTAGTCCCCGGGGGAACAGCAACGGAAAAAGTTTCACGACCCTTCGGGCGGTTCCTTTCTCGTTCCCTAGAAGTGCCCCGACTGGAGACGCTCGCGGCCCAGAACAGGTTGGGGGTGGGGGGAGCCGAGTATTCCCGGGTGTCACCCACACGCTCCCACGGCTGAGAGTGGCACCCGCGGGTCCCCGCAGTTTGAGGGTGGGAGGCGCCCACAGAGCGCGGGGCGGGGGAGCTGCTTTTCCAAACAGGCATTAATTGAAAAGAAACGTTTCCAAAACATACTAACAATACTGAAAAAAAAAAAAATCAGAAAACAGAAAAAAGTGCAAGGAGCGAGATGAAACTCGTGGCTCCCTTGGAGGTAAGAGACCCGCGCAGCTTCAGAGGCTCCGGCTTTTTCTGCGAAACACACAAGAAGGAGAAGAAAAAGGAGCTTGAAAATAAATAATTGAGCATGTTTAACACGAGGGTAAAAACAAGGACGGTCGTCATTCTCCCTAAGGAAGGCTGACGCCGATGGCTGTTACATCAGCCAAGCGCTGAGAAACGTCTTGTAAACACCGGTCTGCCCCAAACCAGACCGACTCTGCTCTGACCGCCTCCGGGGCTGCTGACCGGGGCGTGTCTGCCACCCCGCCCGCCGGGGGCGCGGGAGACCCGGGAGCCGCCTGTGGCATGCCAGTGTAGGGCACGCGGCGGTCCTGCCGGGATTCTGGGCATCTGTGAGGGCCTAATGGGGGGATAGGGGGAGAGGGGTGCGTTTTTTTAAAAAGCTATTTGGGAAAATACTGTTTTAAATAAAGGTATCAAATAAAATATTTTTAACATCCCTACTGAACAATTTGGTTCTGCAAAAGCAGCCTTTTTTCCATCAGGTTTTACGCTTGAAATGGTAATGGTGGACCCCTCCAAACATACCGCAGGGCGCCACCCTTCCTGACCTGGTGGTGGTGACTAGAAGGTTTGCTTTGTTGTCACTTCTATTTTGAGCACCTTATGTGACATATTTCACACACGCACCAAAGAAAGATTTTAAATTCTTAATAGTCTCCATTAAGAAGAGAAACTTTGCATGGGTAAGTAATAAAAATGTAAATAATCATTTTCCATGTTAAAATTTATCACAGTTTACATTACTTTTTTAAAAAATCTAACAGCTCTTCCTTTGCTTTCATTTATGAATATAATGTTGAAAATTCTCTTGTTAATGAGAGTGGATTTGAATGCAATTCAACTTTTTCATTTAAGTGTTTCCAAAGGAGGAAGCACTTTTTTCTACACCTTTGATGAGGTATAATTAATATGCAAAAAATATGCACATCTTTAATGTACACAATTTGATATGCAAAAAAACTTATATATACAAAGAGTTTTGACATGTACAAACACCCATAACACCGTCACCACAATCAAGGTAATAAACATACCCATCACCTCCAAAAATTCCTTTGTGTCCCATTAATTTTTGTTTTTTGAGGGTTTTTTGTTTTGTTTTGTTTTTGGTAAGAACAATTAATGTGAGTGTTAAGTTAATGAATTTTACCTTTTATCCTCTTAATAAATTTTAAAGGGTACAACACCATATTGTTAACTACAGGCTGTATGTTATACAGTGGATCTCTATGGAAGCACTTTTGCATAATGTACATAGATGCTCTGAACTGTCCCCTGGGTGCCACTCAACAGGCACTTACTTGCAAGGGGCTGAGTTTGGGGACTGTGCCCACCAGGCACCTCCCAAGCCTCCCTGCCACGGAGGTAGGGATGGAGGTGTGCCCACCCCTGGCAGCAAAGCAGCAGGTACCCAAGATGCTTACCAGGCAACACCTGGCCACCCCTAGGAAGTCTCAGTATCTCACAGGTGACCCAAGGTGAGTATGGTCATGGCCATGGCTAGAAAAGCCCTGCTCTCCATCTCCCCTTCTCCAGTGTCCAGCTGGGTACCTGACAAAGAACTCAAAACATGGCAGGCAATATCCATATTATTGTGCAAATCTGATCCATGTTTTGTAAAACAAATTCCTATGCATAGAAACAAAAAAAGACTAAAAAGACTAAAAAGAAAGGGACCCAGCTGTAAATGCTAGGAGTCAAATCACTTCATTCTCTTTTTCAGTTCTTATTTTTCTGAATTTTCTACATTGAACACAACTGAAAATCAGAAAATAAATGCTATTGTTTAAAATGAAGACATACTGGAGGGCCGTTACTTTAGCTGTAGAGCAGGTGGCAGTGTTTCCCCTTGTGTCATCCCGTGAGTTCTTTTATTTCTCTAACGTCCTTCTGGGGTGGCATTTCACAGCGAAAATCAAATCCATGTTTACACTCCAAGACTTTTTGTTCAGCTATCTGCTGCTGTGTAATAAGCCATCTCCAAACCTAGTGGCTCCAAACAACATTTGCTTTGCTCAGAGATCTGCAATTGGGACAGACCTTCATGGGGAACTCTCCTCCCTTATGCATTTGGCATATGCAGGGGCAGCTCCAATCACGGAGCCTCCTTCCCTCCCAGGTACAGGATTGATGGTGGTGGCTGATGTTTGCCCCTTTATTGGCGCTGTTGGTTGGAATAACCACCCGTGGCCTCCCCAAATGGCCTGGGCTTCCTCACAACATGCTCACAGGGTTCCCAGAGCGGGGTGCCAAGAGGGAGTCAGGCAGAAGCTGTACAACCTTGATGATGCAGGCTCAGAAATCACATAACTGACCTCTTTTGGTCAAGGCAGTCACGAAGGAGAGAGAACATAATCCAACCAGAGGAAACATAAATGACCTCTCATTGGAAGAGTAACATCACATGTATAGCATAGGCTGTGAGATGGGATATGTACTCCTGTAGCCATCTTTGTAAAGCACAATTTGCCAGTCTCCCCTCTGGAAATCCCTGCACTATTGAGTCAGTTCCAGTTCTGTGGCATCTGGACAAGAACAGGTATGTCCTTCAGCCTGGCTAGGTGGGCACAGGTTGCTGGGCCTTCTGGGAAGTGCTGAACTGCATGTCACAAAGAAGTCAAAATGAACTAAATTCCAGAAAGAAAAAGTCCTTCCAAGAGCAGAAACCTGAGGCTGCTTCAGTCTCTAGAAACGTCCAATCCTGCCCACTTTGCATTGTCAACTTCTTTAACTCAAAACCTCAGGGCTTTGATTTGTTTTAGAGGAAAATGTTTTGGCTTTTATAAATCTTGTTAAGTACTTAATTGTTGGTGCCAGATGCTCTTTCCAAGTTCCTTTATACAGTCCCTCATTGAATTGAAGATATTCTAAAATTAGATAGTGATGATGGCTGTATAACTCCATGGATTTACCAGAACCCACTGACTTGAACACTTCAAAATGATGAATTTTATGGCATGTGAGTTATATGTCAATATTTTTAAATGTCAACAATATGCCATTACATATTAACCTAAATAAGCAAGGAGAGAAACATTGTTTTACATTTTTCCATATGTCTTTTTTTTTTAATTTTTTATTGGGGAATATTGGGGAACAGTGTGCTTCTCCAGGACCCATCAGCTCCAAGTTGTTGTCCTTCAATCTAGTTGTGGAGGACGCAGCTCAGCTCCAAGTCCAGTTGCTGTTTTCAATCTTTAGTTGCAGAGGGCGCAGCCCACCATCCCATGTGGGAATTGAAACAGCAACCCTGTTGTTCAGAGCTCGTGCTCTAACCAACTGAGCCATCGGGACGCCCCTGCATATATGTCTTCAATACGTACCTTAAGAGAAGGCAGTGGATATAGCATTGCTTCTGCATTTGATCGGTTGCAATTTGTTGCTTTGTTTGAAGTATATAAAGAAAGTCCAGCCTTTCACAGATGGCGGCAAATAGAGTTGGATATATAATTGGAAAATTATAGGGAAAAAATGAGGAGTTTTTCAATAACCTTTTCAGATCATTGTGATATCTTCTACTTTGCTACTACATCAAAACTCAGTTAATAGCTTGTTGACGTTTAATTGCAACATGGAAACTGAAAGCATACAAACCAAAGTCTTTATACTTTGTTACATTAAAATCTCTAACTCTCTTGCACATTTAATGGATCCTTGACTTATGCATAATTTTGTAGCATTATGCATTGGTCATGTCAACACATTTTGCTTCAATGATATTAAAGTTTTCCAAAATTCCAATTTTTGCTTGAAACTCAAATTTTATTACTGATAGCAAATACTACCAATGTTTCAAGAAACTGTCTCCAAATACCCTCCCTGTAAATAGCCAGAGGTTGTCAGTTCTTTCAGGTAAGAAGTGATGTTCCCTGGTGCAGCTCAAAGCTCAATCAATCATACAAATGCTTTTCTCCAGGTGAACTATCCTACTTAGGTCTGCGGAAGTGCTTTTATGCCCACTTCCTATTTCATCACACCAAATATTAGAGCGGATCAGAAGTTAATAAAATTTAGCATTCTCCTCTTTCCTCAAAAACATTCTTAAGTGAAACTGCATTTTTTTTTTTTTAAACAAGGAATGCGTGAGTGTAAAGACGACAGTGACTCTTATTACAATTTAGTGCCACTGTTTGACTCAGGCTAAGGTGACATCAGTTTTACCCACCATCACTTTTCCACCATTAGTGCAAATATCAACACAATGAAAAAAGCAAATGATGTCTTAGTATTACAAAAATAGTTCTCAGATATCTGTAGACTGCATTTTAAGAACCAGTAACGTACCTTATTTCTTTTCTTGGCGGCCAAGTGTTCTAATCTGCGTGCAGCATAAATTATTTACCTCGTCTCCTGGTGATGGACATTCAAGTTGATTCTGACTTTTACTATCCACACAACACTGCAAGGAGAAGAGGGTGGACTCCCCTCTTATGCAGCAGTTGGGTTAAAAATGGAAAAATCTCATTCATTCATTCATTCATTCATTTGTTCAACCATTATGAATCCAGTGCCAGGTTCTGTTCTAGGCATGGGACGGGCCAAACCAAAACAAGGTCCCTGACCTCGTGTCCTACATTCCAGTGGGGGAAACTGACAGTCAACACGATAAATAAAAATATATGGCATCTCAGATGATGCTAAGTCGTCAAAACTAAAGCAGAAAAGGGTCTAGGGAGAGGCTGGGGTACAAGACACAACTTTAGGTAAAATGGCCAGGGGGAGCCTCATTGAAGAGGTGACATTTGAATAATGAACAGCAGGAAGGGAGGGGGCCAAACAGTGACCTGAGGCTCAGAACATGACCCACTCAGAGGCTGGAGAAATTCCTCCTCTGTTGTCAGCATCCACCTACTTTCCGCCAACTCTTCTCCTATAGATGCTTCCAGAGGTCCCTCAATTACTCTTCCTTTTCTCCAGGGATGTCTCCTTGAGGGCAAGTTTCAGGTTTCTGTTGGGAAAACCCTTAAAGTGATTCCCATACCTTTCCCTAGGCTGGCTGCAAAGCTCTGCAGAGGAAAGCCCATTCCAAAAGTGGGTTTTCTCGCATTTCTCTTTTAGCCCAGGCAGGTGGAGGGGAGGCAAGCCAGACCCCTCCACACTACCTGAGGGGCCCCAGGTGGCTGTCAGAAGAAAATCCCACCCAGCCCCTTTCCCCCCCACCCTTGGGAGCCCTTCCTCCCAATGCCACGTCAGTCAACTCTTGGTCCCACGAGGTGGTTCATTTCTCTCCCATCCTTTCTGCACCAGCCCGTACAGGCCTTGAAAGTCTGGCCAGCCTGGAAGGGCCACAGTCAGCAATGACTTCCTCTTTAGGGGCATCACCCTCTATCCCTCTTCCCCCATTCACTCACCCAGGCAGTGGGGATTGGTCCAAAACAGTGCTGTCCAACAGAAACAGAAAGCACAGTTTTATTTGTATTTTACATTTTATAGTAGCCACATTTAAAAAGTAAAAGAAATAAAATCAGGGAAATTCCTTTTAATAATATATTTTCTTTAAGTCAATATATGCCAAATAGTTGTAGGGGTGAAATTCAGGGACTCAATAACACACTCAGACTTAGCTAGTTTGCAGTTTGATCCATCCTGATACTCAGCCGGTTCCTCTTTGCTTCTCCCCTCACCGATTAACTGAAGAACTCTGTTCTGTCCCCTTTCTCAAGGCCAGCCATATCTCATTAATCCATTTAATTAACAGAATACCAAGCTGAAAAAGAGCAATTTCTTAATCCTCAGGCACCCGGACACCAGAATCCAATTTACAACTAACTCCCTTGCAGTTTTTACTGGTGACGCATAAAGTCCCGGTCCATGGTGGCTGAGTCTGGGTCCGGAGATAACATTATCTTAAGGCACACCAGACGCCAGGAAACGATGTCAGCCCTCAGACCTGCCTGACCGACTCCCCTTTTCCTATACAAGTAAAAGCTAACCTGAATTTCGGTGCAGTTGTCTGTTCTAAGACTCTACCCTGGCAACCCACCCCCGTCCCCACCAGTGTTCTCTCCTTACAGCCCTGGGCAGCCACCTTCTTTAAACACGAACATTCTCTCTCTGCCTAAACTTCAATAAAACTTTCCTTGTTCCCCTACTTTTCTGAGTCTGTGAATTCCTTCACCGTCTGCGAACGACCAGAAGTTAATTCTATGCCAGAACAATATTGGCATTTTGACATACAATAAAATAAAAATATTAATGAGATTTTACATTGTTTTATTTTGTACCAAGGCTTCGAAATTTGGGGTGTATTTTATACTTGCAGCTCATCTCAATTCAGACAAGCCACATTTCCAGTGCTCAATAGACACATGTGGCTGGAGGCTGCCACCTTGGATAACTCAGGACTAAGAGGCAAGTCAGAGCAATCGTTGCTCCCTCACTCTGACCCTCAACAGGGGAAGAAATTCTGCTGCTGAGAAGTTCCTGTCTGGCCTAATCTCTGGCCTCCACTCCCTCTGGTCTGAACCATAGCCCTCACCCTTCTCTGCCCCCACCCCCACCCTCACCTCCACCCCACACACACAAGGTACTCCATCCACTCAAAGCTGAGGGAGCACTCCATGGATGCCAGACCTGGGGATAAGATCCTAAAATAAAGAGCAAACTGTGCCACTGGTCCCAGTTCCTAGATATCTTTCTTGTCCCACTCTGGGACCCCTATTGCAGGGAGTGGGTGGGGCTGCCCTCCCCCTGCAGAGAGGATACCTTGGCGGTGCCAAGGTTTGCTTGGTTGCCAGGCACCTGCTGATGGGAGCATTCTGAAGAAGTATGGGGATATTATACTCCATTGAATCCCCCAAGTTCTCTCACAGTCTTTACATAAGGCACAGAATAAGATAACCTTTGGGGCTCTAACAATAATAAACTATTCTAGTTCTTCCCTGTAGACAAAGAACCAGGAGCCCTCTGTCATGAGGAGAGAGGTGGGAGGAGAAGAGAAGTGGTCGAAATCCTGGCTATCACTCAGTGGCTGTGTGACTTTGAGTAAATAACCTAACCTCTCTGAACTTCCGTTTCCTCATATATACAACAGAGATGATACTACTCACAGGATGTGCAAGAATGTGGTGACGACTGTTGGCATGTAAAACACCTAATAGGGGCTGAGTTAATGCACCTCTCGCTATAGGTGCGGCACAGATGGTGGCTTAGGTTGGGAGTGGAGGAAACGCGCTCCAGCCACAGGGCATGCTCTGTGCCCTCCAGCTTTTACCTTGGCACTGACTAAGCCAGTGCCAATGTGGGGAGTGTCTTACAGTCCTCACCCACATTCCTTCTATGAAGACAAACAGGTCAGCCCTTCAAAACCCCCACCCCTCCAAGTCAGCATGGTTTGGGGATGCCACGGAATAATATTGCTGCCACACCAATGACTTCTATTTTGATTTTTAGTAAACCTTGCTCTTACTAGTAACTCCTTCACCTACTCCAAATTGGCCGAGCAGCTCAGCACTTCCTCCCTCTCTCCACTCCATCCTTGCCCCAGCCTCTCAGGGAACCCCCTCCCCAGGTCCCTCCTGCATTCTCCTGCAGATCACTCCCACCCCCTCCAACCTCCAACTTGGGTCTAAGTCTCTGTCCGCATTTCTAAGGATTTGGCTGGTGCTGGTGAACTCGGGTCCAGACTATGGCCCAGTGAGTGGGCTCTTGAGATGAGCAGGGATGGTTTGGTTCTTCCAGAATCACCCGGCATAACAAACGTCACCTATTTATGGTTTCAATTTAAAGTGGTCCATCCCAAAGAAAAGTATTCAAAGACTTAACGTGTTAACTGGAAGAAGATATTTGCTACAAATGCAAAAAACAACAACAACAACAACAAAAGAAGTACCTAGAATCTTATGGGGAGCTCCTCCAAACTAATAATAAAATGGAAAACAAACTGATGACAGATTGGGCAATGGGTATCTGCAGCATTGCAAACTCACTCGTCAGATCCAGCATAGCTTAGACTCTAATTGATGGGTTAGTGTACGGTCAAAGGAGTTTGGGGCGCGTGCCAACAAGATTCCTCCACAATCTTGTTATCACATTGTAAAGAAAGCCAGTCTCAGAGCACACTCTGCTGAACATAAAGAGATTCAATCAACATTCCCAGGAAGCAGACGTGCAATAGCTGAACCCACTCTGTAAATTCGATGAAGTCTCAAGTCCCAGCTCTTGGCTCTTTTAGGAGATCCAACCACACCCTTCACCAGAGGCAGGCGTACATCCTACAGACCAAATTCCTTCCTTATTTATGATCAGCATTAAACAACCAAAAATTCTCCTGAATCAGTGGCTGAAAACCGGTCAAGCCTTAGGGGCAGGTTACAGTTTTGCTAGATTCTTATGTCCTGTGCACTATGGGTGGGGGGTGATTTTAAACAATTTTAGGCAATCCACACATCTAGAATAACTATTTTTAATTTCACTAAGGATAGCCCATTTTTAACATCCATCACTTTAGTCATTGAGCCACTATACTCACCAGTATTTATTAAAAAATATTTCTGACATCACTGTGCTAATGAGTAAATCAAGCTTCAGTTATTGGTCAAGGTGATGGAGTAGCCCCATCGGGAGTGAGACTGTTCTGCCATCATGTTGGCTGGTAGCTCGGGACTGTGTTCCTTTTTTAAAATGCAGGTAAAATTTACAAAATATACAATGAACCATTTCTGAAGTATACAATTCAGTGGCAGTTAGTGCAACCATCACCTCGGTAGTTTCAAACTTTTTCATCATCCCAGAATACCCTGTACCCATTGAGCAATCACTCCCCTTTCCCCAGCCCTATATGCACTGATCTGCTTTGTCTCCATGGATTTGACTATTCTGGACATTTAATATAAAAAGAATCATACAATACGTGATCTTCTGTGTCTGCAAGAAGCCAGATTCCGTTCACTTTTCATAATGTTTCTGAGCTTCATCCAGAGTTGTAGTATGTATCAGTACTTCGTTCCTTTTTATGGCTGAATAGTATTCCATTGCATGGCTAGCCCACAATTTGTTTATTCGTTCATATCTTGATGGACATTTGGATTAATTCCACCTTTTAGCTACTATGGGTAGTTCTGCTATGACCATACATGTACACGTTCTTGTTTCTGTGTGGGCATTTGATTTCATTTCGTTTGGATAGATGGATACTTAGGAGTGGAATTGCTGGGTCATAGGGTAATCCTATGTTTAACTTTTCTGAAGAACTGCCAGACTATTTGCCACAGTGGCTGCACCATTTTACATCCCCAACCGCTATGTACATGGGTCCCAATTTTTCCACATCCTTGGATTGCTACACAGTCTTAAGACTGAGTTAAGGCTTCAGTAACTGGGGCATGCATAACATTCCACTGTCTCTGCTGAAATCTGTTACAGTAACAGCACAGACACTGGAAAGAACAAGCAGTTCACAGATGACGCAACCCGAGGGGTCCATAAACGGGAAAAGACACTTTGCCTCACTGCAAGGGAGATTACACACAAGTTACAACCACAGTGAAAAAACATTTCCTAGTCATCGGATTAGTAAACATCAGAAGAGCTGAGCAAACCCATGTCGGCTGGGTGTGGGCCCTGAGTACTCTTAATACACCACTGATACGAGTGTAAACTGGCACAACCATTTGAAGAGTCACACACCTGACTTCTGAGACATGTGTATCTTAGAGAAATTTGCACAAATCCAGAGGTATGAACCATGGAGAGATTTTAAAAAATATTTATAGCTATTGATGGAATCCAGGAGACACTACCCCAAAACACGGCCCCTAAAAAAAATCAAAAAAACAAAATATGGCTCCTTGGTATACCGAATATTTTAGGCTGAAGGGATTTGAGAAACGGCAGGTGATGGGTGGACTTTCTGACCTTCCCTTGAAGCAGATCATAGAACCCTCACGTGAGGTGCCCTTTATACCCAGGGGAAAGGAGCATCCTTCTCAGCAAGACACGAAGAGGAATCTGAGTGAACAGACCTCGCTGTTTCCCTCACTTTACTACACTCATCCCTAGTCCTCTTTGTCCTATCACATTTCCCACAAGTCTCCACGCTTCAGCATCACATCGAGCGTAACCACATTCAAGGTTAGTGTCGAGCGTTCATTTCCTTATGAAGGCTCCCGTGCCACATAAAACATATTCAATAAACGTCTATGCTTTTCTCTTGTTAATCTGCCTTTTGTTACAAGACCCAGCTGGGAACCTAGAAGAGTCGAAGAAAAAAGATATTCTTCATCCCTTACACTATATTGTTGTAGGAGGAACAAATGGAAACAACCTAAATGGATAAACTACAGGTGTACTCATTCGATGACTCATAAAAATGGTTTTGAGTAAAAACGTTGCAAACGAATGGATATCTTCTTATGCACATACCAAACAGAAGAGCACGCATGTGTGCACTGAAAGACACATATGACAATGTTCATGGTGGCTTTATTAATAAAAGCCCAAATTGGAAACAACCCAAATGTCCATTAATGGAAAAATGGATACATAAATTGTGGCAAATTCATACAATGCAATTGTGTACAGCACTGAAAATGGACTGCTTGAACACATAAATCTCATAAAGCTAAGATCAAGAGAAAGAAGCCAGACTAAAAGAATATATCCGGAATGTTTATGTAAAGTTCAAATCAAGCAAAAGTAACCTTTAGTGTTGGAAGTCAGGGAAGAGGGTGGGGGAAGTGACCAGAGGGTGGTGGTCTAGCTCTTCAACTGGTTGGTAACTATGTGAGTGGTTTATTTTGCAAAATTCCATCAAGCAATACCCTCATGATTTGTTTCCTCTTTTGTATTTATGTGTGTGGAGATTTTAAAACGTGACCACAAATGATTTGACACTCCTCCTATTGAGAGGTAGGATCTATGTCCCTACCCCTTGACCTTGGATAGGCTTTTGTGACTGGTGGACCAAAAGAATATGGCGGAAGTGATGTGACATCACTTCTGAAAGCAGGTCATAAAAGGCCATGCTGCTTCCTCCTTGCCTGCAGGAAACACTCATTCTTACAATCCTGAGCCACCGTGCAAGACGTCTGGTTACTCCGAGGCTGCCGGACTGAAGGTGCCACCTGTAGGCCTGCAGTTGACAGGCCCAGAAGAGCCTGTCCAGCCTGTACCATACATGCGAGGAAAGAAATCGTCTGAGAAGTGGACTCTCCAGTCCCAGCTCTTCCAGTTCCAGCCATTGGGTCACCCCAGTTGAGGTCCCAGACATCCTGGAGTAGAGAAGAGCCGCCTTCCCTGTGCCCAAGCTCTTGACCCAGAGAGCTCATGAACGTAATAAAATGGTGGTGGCTATTTTCTGTCACTGAGTTGTTTTATTTTTAATTGTGGTAAAACACACAGCATAAACTGTATCATCTTCATTGTTGGTGAGCGTATAGTTCAGTGGGGTTAAGTACATTCACATAGTTGTGCAACAGATTCCAGAACTTTTTCATCTTGAAAAACTGAAACCCTGTACTTATAAAACAACAACTCACCCTTTCCCCTCCCCAGCCCCTGCCAGCAACCATTCATTCTACTTTGTCTCAATGAATTTGACTAGTTCAGGTACCTCAAAGTGGAATAATACAGTATTTGCCCTTTTATGACTGGACTAGTTCACTTAGCATAATGTCCTCAAGGTTTATCCATGATGTAGCACATGTCAGAATTTCCCTCCTTATTAGGACTGAATAATATTCCACTGTACATACACCATATTTTGTTGATCCATTCATCCATCGGTAGACAGTAGGATTGCTTCCAACTTTTGGCTGTTGTGAATATGATAAGTTTCAAGGTGGCTCGTTGCACCACAGCAAATAGCTGAAACAATGTTGTGCCTCAATAAAAGTTTACTTAAAAACAAAAAAGATGACTAAAGATGACCGCACTTAAAAAAAAAGTGTTATTCAGCAAAGCATTCCTGCAAAGACCCAGCAACACGCAGACGCTCAGGGGAATGCAGCCCATGATCTGTTCTTGAAGAAATAAAACCCTCCCGTGCCAGACAGCACGATCCAGAGATACGTCCAAATAAACAAAACCAGGTGCAGGAGAGCAATAGAGGAAGGTCTGGTTGAGCACCAAATCGACTTAAGTATAAACACTAAAGGAGAGGGGAAATTATGGTCCCTCGAGTGAATAGATACGATATAAACCTTGACCTTGTAAGGAAAAATATGTAAGTACATATATTATTCAGAATTACATATACAATGATATATAGAGTTATACACATAACTCTATAGATATGAAGATGGTGGACGAGCTTGGAGGGATTGTGACAGAGCTAATTTCCTCTCAATATTGGAAACCCAATTGACTGTATCTATTACTGAACTCTGTGCGACTTTTTGTTTTGTTTTTAATAATTACATAAACAATGAAGAATGAGCGATTGATTTGTCTGCCCTTTGGAAGGGTTTTCTGTAAAAAGTTCTGCCCACCCCCTCAGTGCTGCTCTGCAAGCTCTCCTTCAAGCCCCAAACCGCCCTGAGTTTAGTGCTGCCCTATTTGCTCATTTTATTAAGGTTCAGAGAAGGTAAGCGCCTGGCCCAAAGTCACACAGCTGCTAGTGGGAGGGGACCAAACCTAGGTGTCTGATGCTCAATCCTGAGCCTGACACCATCCCTGCAGGCCTGGCTTCCCCACCACCAGCCTTGGAAAGCCCTCTCTTCTTCTGGGGTAGGGAGAATGTCCAGGACTGTGTTAGCAGCCAAGTCAGCCATTCATTTGGGTGAACTTGGGAAAATGGCTTTCTAGCCTCAGTTTCCTCATCTCAAGGATAGAAAGAATGTTATACACAATGGAATACTATTCTGCCATAAGAAACGATGAAATAGAGCCATTTGCGACAACATGGATGGATCTTGAGGATTATTATGCTAAGCAAAATAAGTCAGACAGAAGAAGTCGAGAATCATATGATTTCGCTGATATGTGGGGGATAAAACTGAAAACAACAAAGGAACAAGACAAACAAAGAAACAAGAACTCATAGACACAGACAATAGTTTAGTGGTTACCAGAGGGTAAGGGGGGCGGGGGGTGGCAGAAGAGGGTAAAGGGGATCAAATATATGGTGATGGAAGGACAACTGACTGGGTGGTGAACACACAATGGGATTTATAGATGATGTAATACAGAATTGTACACTTGAAACCTATGTAATTTTACTAACCATTGTCACCCCAATAAACTTTAATAAAAAAATAAGATAGAAAGAATGATCTTTTGTTATTCATTCATTCATTCATTCAATAACAATAGAGGACGTCCTCTGTGCCAGGTCCTGGGTCACAATGGGGCAAAGTGCTGTGATGAAGGCAGCCCAGGGGAACCGCTGGGTACTGAGCGGGTCAGGGACAGCCTTGTTGGGAGGAGGGACATTGGAGCTGAGAGACTGGCAAGGATGGGGGGCGTGCCCACCAAGGAGAGCATGGACGTGGCACGGAAGTGAGACCCTCATGGTGGGTGGCAGCGTTACACTTGGTCCCGGTAACTGGATCTGTTTTCTGTCACTTTCCATTCATTTTGCCTGTTTCAGATTTTATATAAATGGAAGCATATAGTAGGTGCTTTTCTGTGTCTGGCTTTTCCCATTTAAAATGATTTTGAGATTCATCCCTGTCGTTCTGTGTATCCGTCTGGGTTCCTTTTGACTGCTGAGTAGTAAGTAGTCCATTGGGCGGATAGGCCACAGGTTGTTTATCCACTCAGTGTTAACGATGAGTGCAATAGGCTGACTGTGTCCCCGTGAAATTCATTTTGAAACCGACCCCCGTGTGATGGTATTTGAGGGTGGCGCCTTAGGGAGGTGATTCGGTCACGAAGATAGAGCCCCGCTGAGTGATGCTAATGTCTTATAAAAGAGACTCCTTCCCCTTTCTGCCAGGTGAGGACACAGCAAAGAGACAGCCATCTATGAACCGAGAAGTCGGTCTCCACAGACACCGAATCTGTCAGCACCTGACCACGGCCTTCCAGCCTCCAGAACTGCGAGATACAACATTCTGCTGTTTCTAAGCCGCCCAGTCTGTGGTACTTTTGTGATAGCAGTCATAACAGACTAAGACAATGAGCATTGGGGTTGTTTTCAATTTGAGGCAATTACTAATAAAGCTGTTGTGAAAATTTTCATGCGTCTGTGTGGACATATGCTTTCATTTCTTCTGTTTAATTACCTAGGGATAGGATGGCATAGTTAAATGTTATGTTTCAATTTTTAAGAAACTGCCAATCTGTTTTCCAAAGTGGTGCTACTATTTTATATTCCCACCGACAGTGCTTAAGAGTTTCAGTTGTTCCTCACAGTACCCAGAGAGGTGGTCTTTCAAATTGTGGCCATGCTAGTGGGTGAGTAATGGTGGCTCATCATGGTTTTAAGTGGCATTTTCCTAATGACTAATGATACTGGTCAGTTTTTCTTGTCTTTATTGGCCAACCATATATCCTCTTTGGTGAAGTGTTTGTCCAAATCTTTTTTTTTTTTAAACTTTTATTTAATTTAAATGTGTTTTTCCAGGACCCATCAGCTCCAAGTCGAGTAGTTTGTTTCAATCTAGTTGTGGAGGGCGCAGCTCACAGTGGCCCATGTGGGGATGGAACTGGCAACCTTTTTGTGAAGAGCACCGTGCTCTAACCAACTGAGCCATCCGGCCGCTCTTGTCCAAATCTTTTGCCAATTTCTTTTGGGTTGTCTTATTATTGAATTGTAAAAGTTCTTTATGTATTCTGGATCAAGTCATTCGCTACATAGATGTATTGTGAATATTTTCTCTCAGTCTGAGGCTTGCATTTTAATTTTCTTAATGATGCCTTTTGAAGCTCACGCTTGTTTTTATGTCAATAAAAAGAATCCAAAAGAGGGAGAAATTCAGTGCAGGGTGGTGCTGCAAGCCCAACTAATTTGGGCATCTCTCAGAAATTAGGATAAAGCGAAGCTGAAATGACACAGACTCTGGCATCATAACTCACGTGTGGTGTTAAGGTTTCCACATTTTGAGTCGGGCAGGTGAAGTGCCAGGCTGGTTTTATGCTGAACACTGACCCCTGCTGGCCGTTTGCTTTTTGGGCTCCCTGGGTGCAGGCCTGAGGAAGCCTACACCAAGTTGGTGGCGCGTCGCCCCAGGAAGTCTCAGAAGGCTGCCCCCTGCTGGAGGTTGTAGGGAACCAGATGGTAGATGGCGCCTTGAGTCGCGTGGCTGGTTGGTAGGAACCCCTGGTGTGTGGGCCATCTACCTGCCCCTTCTCCTGGATGTGGGCAAAGGTTTCCTTTTGGCAGCACTTCGCTAGGACAGTTTCTGCTTCAGCGGTTATAGATTTTGTTCTTGGAATCTCTGAGGTTTGGGAGGACAAATCGATTGCTCTGTCCAAGGGAGGCAGATTCAGATGCAGAAATGGCTCTATTGGGCTGGTGAGTAGCTGGGAACGCCACTGGCCCACCTGTCACCCTGAGTTCTCTGCCACTGTTTCCGCCGACTGCCACAGGGTGCCCACTTCTGGGGCTGGGCTTTGTCAACGATTTCCTCATTCCCAAGGTGACCTCTGGCAATGGAAGATCTTATCACAAAGGTATGTGTGATCTTGGGGGAGGTGGGTAGCACCCTCCCTCCCAAGATGCCACTGTGGACCACACAGTGCAGAGCTGGTGAACTCACCAGGACTTCCTTCTTCTCAGGATGGATCCCCCTGCCCAGGACGCTTGTGGGATCCAGGGGCCCCTGGAGACCCCGTGGGCAGGGGTGGGGGACCTGGTGGGGCAGGTGGTCATCTAGTCCCCTCGCCCTGACAGCTAGGGTCTGGAGCCTCTGCCCTCTGGGTCTGACTGGGGTTTGCTGGATGGACCCTGGATTCACAGGGACATAAAAACAACAAAAGAAGACAGAATTCAGGGGCACTTGACCTTCTCAGTCTTGGGCCCTGCTGGCCTCTTCACCTATGGACTCTTCCAGAATGTTTTTAAAGGCCTCTTCACCTATGGACTCTTCCAGAATGTTTTTAAAGGCAAAAAAAACAAAACACATGGAGTACAAAGGAAACCAATTATATTGAAATACAGTGATGAAAATAGTTTTGCAAATGTGTGTTTTGTGGTGCTCCTTGGTTAATGCACCAACAGCAGGCCTCATAAAGTCTGTAATTTAAAAAGAGAATAATATAAGCAGTATTTCAAGACGTCTGCAACAAGTGAGATGTGATACAAAACCCTGCCAGGCTGCGGCGTCCACACTTGAAGGAACTGCTAGATTTCAGTGGGGGGTAATGAACATAGAGATGGAATTCTTTCTCTATTCAAGATTGTAGACCCAGTGGATTCTGTCCACACTTGCCTTGGGGAGGGTCCATGGACCCCCAGTTGAGACCATGCCACAAAGGAAAAGAAGAAGCAAAAACAAGAACACAGCCCTCACTCTGAGGGGAGCTATGCAGCCTCCGAGTTTCACTGCAAAGCTCACCAGCACCACCTGGACAGACCCACCGGCCTCAGGGGCCACAGATCAAGACAGGCCAGCTGCTCAAGAGGCCGACTTTCTCCTGTCCCTGACCTTCCCACAAATGGTACCCATGTGAGGTGTCCAGGGCAGATGGAGTTCTGCAGGTGTTGGTGAAGCTTCTCTCCTCCCTGTCCTCTTAGCCCATTCACCTCTGATCCCTGGTCCCCAGGACAGTGCCTGGCACACATGGGCATTACAAATAATGTGAAGGAAGGAAGGAATTAATGAATAATTGAAGGGAAGTTTTATATTTCACCTAACCTTGCCTTCCCTCATCAGAATGTTTGCATTTTCATGTTAAGCGCTTATGCTTCTCATGCTTAAAAACAAAAATCTTTGTCTTGTAATAGGAGAGTTGAACCTATTTATATACATTATGGTAACAGATACGTTTGAAATTACTTTGTCACTACTTTATGATTGTTTTCTGATGCTACCCTGCCTTTTCCTGGTTTTTCCCTTTCCTCGCTTTTGCTACACAAGTCAAGTGTTTTTTTTCTCTTTTCCCCGAGTAAATGTGATGTTATTGTATTTGTGGATAACTTCAATTTAAAAAAGAAAGAAACATATGTCTGAACCTATATTTTCTTAATTAACAATTTCAACGATAAAACAGTTTCTGTGACTGCCCCCTGGAAAATTGAGAGGTCTGGCACACTTGTGTTCTCTTCCTAGTTCCTCCCAGAAATTCAACAGCATTCACTGGGCATCTGTGCGTATGTGCCAAGCCCTGTCCTAGGCACCTGGGCTGCCAACTGCTAAGAGTAAAAATAATCAAATCTCTTATTAAGCAACACTTACTATGCGCTGCACACGGTCCTAGTAGGAGCTTTACACATACAACCTCACTTAATTTTGCAAAAATCCTGCGGACTAGGTTTGTCTTCTTTAACCTTCCCTGTAACCTGGGAAGTAACCTCACCCAGGCTGAAATCCGAACCTCTGGAGGCGGAGCCTGGAAATCTATTTCAGTAACAAGATGTTCTGGGGTGTCCCCAGGTTGGGGTACCACTGAAGCGGATCCTGTGCCCCTGAACTTTAAAGATGAGGGTCAGTGTGGACGCAGAACTTGCTCAGAGCCTCTCCAGACCCGCGCGCCCCTTTAGAGGAAAGAAAGCCGGTGAGCCGGGAGGAGAAGGGGAGGGAGAGCGTGGCCCCGCTTCCCACCAACGTTCTTGGTGAGTCCAGTGGTGGACTCGTCCAACACCCCACCCCTCCCTCGAGTACAGGAGGCTGCGGGGTCTTACCGGCTTTTAGTTACCAATTCTCTCTTCTACAGACAAACCCGGGAACAAGTTTAAATTGAAGAGGATTTTAAATCTCCCGCCAGGCAGGGAATTTAAAACTGGAAGTGCCACCTAGTGGCGGCAGTGAGAAATTACCTCCCCCCGAAGTAAGATGGTTAAAATAATTGAAATTTGCTAAGAGAGTAGAACTTAAATGTTTTCACTAACAATAATAATAATATAATTATACCGGATATCACAGGTCTATATTATCATTATGTTATTATTCTTGAGGTGATGGATGTGTTAATTAACTTGATTGCTGGAATCCTTTCACAATGTATACATACATCAAATCACCACGATGTACACTTGAAATGTCTTACAAGTTTATTTTACTTGAATTTTTATAAGTGTTTATTGGAGCCAAACTGACGACATATGCCAGAGAACAAGATTGTAAATGCTCCTGAAATATCTTACAATTTAAAATGTCAATTACACATCAATAAAGGTGAAATTTAAAAAAAGAAAGAAAAAACAGCTGGTTAACGTCAAAAATCATAGACTTTCAGGGTTGGAAGGGGCTTTAAAGAGCCCCTACTGCATCCATCCCATTTTATGTCTGGGGACAGTCTCTCTCCTACAAGGACAATGCCCTCAATGTTACAGATCGACTTGAAGAGACTGTGAGAAAGGCCTCTGTGAAGAACGAATCATCAGCAGGGAGCCAGACAGGAGCCCCAATATTTCCCTGCACCTGTGCACTTTCCTGTAGCCTACCTAGGGCTGAACCTGGCCAGTTCCAGTTCATCAGAAGTTTGTCAGTGACCCTCTTAAAATGTGCTTCGAAGACCAACTAAAATTCATTATGCCCACAGCATTGGTTCATGCATGCGTTCATTCAATCAGTAAATTTTTAGGGAAGACATTCTGTGCCAGGTACTGTGCTTCATGCTGGATATTCAAGGAATACACCCGACCGCCGTTCTTGGGTTCAGAGCATAAATGGGGGTGACAAATAAGTAAAATATTCACACCAGGATAAAAGAACAAGGCAATGAGAACATATTCTAGGCCATCTGACCTGCGAGGTCAGGGAGGGCTTCCAGGAGGAGGCGGCATTGCTCCTGAAATGGAAGTTTGGAATTAAACAAAAACGTCAGGTAGCAGGGCCTAGTGTGTAAAGGGTGGGGCTTTCATTCAGTCTAGGTGCTAAGGTCACTGTGGTTACTTATCCACCAACAGGGGAAGCTGACCGTGGTGTACTGTTAGGTGGGAACAGCTTACCAAGAGGAATAAGAAAGGATCCCATTTCCAAGTTTCACCAAAGACTGTTAGTTAGAGGTCATTTTTAAATGGAAATTTTAAATAAATTCTATCACCTTTGGCATTTCTGGGTCAATTTATATTGTTTAATTTTTCTCCAGGCTAAGAGTCACCTTTTACTTCTTATTCCTTTGTCAGTTTTTTATTGTATGCCAGACATTGTGAAATTTGTTTTTACGTGCTAGATTTTGTTGTGTTCCTTTAAGGAGTGTCAGAGATTTTATGGCAGGCAGTTAATTTACTTCAGATCGCTTTAATCTTTTTAACACTTATTTTAAGCTCTTTCAAGATTGGCCTGGAGTGGCCTTTTCTGTACGACTAATTTATCCCACATTTAAGGTGTGGCACTTCTGGAATCTCTACTGAGCACCCTTTACTTTGGTTGGTGGGAACTTAAATAATTCCTGGTTTTATGAGTTTTGGAAATTGTTCAGCTATGGCTCTGCAGTAATTGTTCTTTCTCTGGAAGATCCATTTGTCTGGCCCCATGGGGTTTCACTTCCCCTCCTCGCCCCAACACACACAAATTGGCATTCAGCCAAAAACTCAAGGGACCCTATGCAGCTTTCCAGAGCTCTTTATCTGCTTCTCTCTTTTGCCTCCTCTGTCCTGTCAGTTCCCGCTGTCTTGGCCGCGCCAAACTTTGCTCTCTGTGACCTTGCTGGGCTCTGCTTGGGTTTCCCTTTTTGGTGACTAGTTTGCAACTTACCTCAGGCGGGAAGCCCGGGAGATGGTAGGAGTCACCTCATTGTCTTCACTTTTCTCCTGAGCAGCCTGTTTCCCAGTGCCAGTTGGGCATCTTGTCCAGTTGTCTAGTTGTTTCTGGCAGGAGTGTATGGGAGGCGCTCTCAGGACAGGAAGCAGAAGATTTTACTCTTGACTCGAGCAGGCAGCTCAGTCCTGTAATTGTTGTTAACATTTCAACATAAAACAGCTTTAAAGTTACAGAAGAACTGCAAGGGTGGTACAAAGAACTCCCGTATGTCCGCCAGCGCAGACTCTATTCAAGTTTCACCAGTGATTCCGGTGACATCGTTCAGAGCAATGGTTCCAGTTCAGATCACGCGTTGCACCCATTGTCTGGCCTCTCTGGTCACCTTCCCTCTGAGCCTGCCCCTCAGTATTTCTTTGACTTCCAGGATTTAATATTTTTGAAGAATATAGGCCAGTCAGTTTATAGAACGTCCTCCAGTTTGGAATTGTCCATTGTTTCCTCAAGATTAGACTCAAGTAATGCATGCCATGCATGCTGTGTCCCCTCCCTTGCAACCTGGTGGGTGGCACCTGGTATTTCTATGTCCCACAACCGCTGGCAATAACTCAGTCCTCTTGATAAAAATAATACGGGCCAGGTTTTTCCACTGTAACGTTTCTTTTCTTCCCTTTGTATTTAATAAACGTTAGGTAGGGTGATACTTGTCAAGTCCCGTTCCTCGCCCCTCATTTTAGCATGCCTTCATGTTTCTTGCTGGAATGAATTCTTACTATGGTGGCTGCTCTAATGTGACGTTCTTATGTCGCCACTCCTACAGCTGCTGGCTGGCAGTCTTCTGAGGAAGAGCTTCTATTCTCCTATGATTCATTCATTCATTCATTCATTTATATCAGTATAGATTCCTGGATTCTTATTTTGCTTAATGGATTATAATCTAGTTATTTTGATGCTCAAATTATTCCCTGTAAGTTAGCTTGTCTGTGTTTTTTCTAAATGTCCCAACATCCTTTGGGCACTTGCTAAATTCTCGGCCACTAAGGATGTACCAGGTTCATCTAGTATGTTCCCTTTTCTCCATTTCTCCAAGGAGCTCCGGTTCCTTTTAGTGGTGTTGTTTGGTAACCAAGGCCTGGATGGTGGGCGTGGTCATTGTTACAGGTGTGCTGTGTTCCCAGGCCTTTTCAGTGGATTTAGCTAGGAAATAGGTGTGTATATTATGTATCTACACACACACACAGAAACACACTCAGATTTATGTCTATATGTATTTCTTTGTCTATATATGAAAATTGTCATTTCCGACCGGTGTTTCCAATTCCGACACGACACCCCCGGCTCATTGTCACCTCTCCCCTTTCCAGGCTGTGCCTCCTTTTCCAACCGTGGGAAACCTGCCTCCTTTGTCCTCAACAGGGTTGCTTACTTTCTCATCGTCCCCTGTACAACACTCCCCAAGCCCCTCCAGGACGCTACCCCTTCATACACGGGCCCCCACCCCCATTCAAAATCCAACCCCAGGCCAGTGACCTCATGTGGACCTGCCTTGTGGCCTTTTGACAATGGAGTGAAGGATGCCAATAATTAACATTTAAAAAGGGATAGGAGAAGTGGATGAGGTTATTTTATATTTTAATAGTTAATTAATCACCCCAGCCCCTTTAGCTAATAAAACTTCTTCAGTGATTTGAAACTCTGCCATCTTATATACTAAAGTTTGTTATATACATTAAGCTCTGTTTTGGAGGTTTGATACTTGAAGAATCATTTAAAAAGAGAAAGAAATTTTTGTGAAGTTAGTCAATTAATTTATCCTCCGTTAAAAAGTAGTGGAAGATGGGCCGGCCCGGTGGCCCGGTGGCTCAGGCGGTTGGAGCTCCGTGCTCCTAACTCCGAAGGCTGTGGGTTCGATTCCCACATGGACCAGTGGGCTCTCAACCACAAGGTTGCCGGTTCAACTCCTCGAGTCCCCGCAAGGGATGGTGGGCTGTGCCCCCTGCAACTAAAATTGAACACGGCACCTTGAGCTGAGCTGCCACTGAGCTCCCGGATGGCTCAGCTGGTTGGAGTGCGTCCTCTCAATCACAAGGTTGCCAGTTGGACTCCCACAAGGGATGGTGGGCTGCGCCCCCTGCAATTAAAAATGGCAACTGGACCTGGAGCTGAGCTGCGCCCTCCGCAACTAAGACAGAAAGGACAACAACTTGACTTGGAAAAAAGTCCTGGAAGTACAAACTGTTCCCCAATAAAGTCCTGTTCCCCTTCCCCAATAAAATCTTAAAAAAAAAAAAAAAGTAGTAGCAGATGAGGGAGAGGTCCAGGACAAGCCGCAAGACCATGAACTCTGTTTCACACCTGCTGAATTTGGGGTGACAGTGAAATCTCGTGTCTAATAAGAGAATGGGAAGAGGAGACAAGAGCCTGGACTCCCCAGGTGACACCATTATATCCCAATCCCTATCTGTGCCCTCTCAGCATCCCCCAGAGTCCTGGCCGCTGGGTAATGGGTTCCTGGATTCTCTGGCCCTCAATTCTCATTCTGTTCCTTCATCTGGAGTGGACCAAGATGTAGCAAAGCAGAGTGGGCACCAGATGGCGCTGCCGAAACTCGCGCGAACATCGACCCCTTGGCACCAACACTTATCCGTATCAGTAATCGCGGCTATTCCTCGATCCCCATCACATGCCAGGCACTGCGCCGTGCTCTTTGGAACTTTAGTTGACTGATACTAATGGAGCCTCACGGGGTAGGGAATCATTACCTTCCCAGATAAAGACCTGAGGCTCAGAATGGTCTACTGACTTACCTGAGGTCACACAGCTAACAAACAGCAGAGCTGGCTGACCCCCAAAGCCTGTGCCCGCTCACCCGCCCTCCACCACCTGCTCCCAGGTATTAAAATTCAATGTTGAAGGTATTTTTCTAGATACTGGGAGTCACAGACAGAAAATCCACCTCCCTATGGGGAAGGGTTGGGGGGCCACAGTTTTGATACATAGTTCCTAATTCTTTAGCACCCGTCAAGATTGGGAGTTGTGGTTTAGTGTTTGGGTGTCTGACTCCATCACCAGCTGAGGAAGAAAATGGAACAGGAGACGAAAGTGGTACAGTGAGACATCAGGAGAGCTGGTACAGGCCCAGGAGGGTGGGGATCTGCTGAGGATGGGGTGCTTGGTGTATTTCCACCTCTCCTTAGGCTCTGCAGTAACCAGATGCCCAATCTGGTAAATTGCTTCCTTTCCTGCAGCCTCAGTTTCCTTATCTGTAAAATGGGATGACAATTATCTTGCTATCAAAGCTTGGAAGGACAGGAGGTTATGCATTAAAGACACAACTACTATTGGTATCAGTGCTGGTAAGAGCATATGAGCATGAAGGGGAAAGGGCAGCTGTCAGAAGCATGTCCAAGAAAACCATCTCCAAATGGGGTGCCGAGATTTCTGAGTCCATCATGTGGGGTAAGGGGGGCTTTCTCTGTCTTTCAGAGCTGTGGAAAGCTGGAAGAAGAGGGAAGAGGGCGACTATGTCAGACCTGTGGAACCTGGGGTGACAGTGAAATCTCATATCTAGTGGGCAGGTGAGGGGAGGAAACAAGAGTCTGGACACCCCAGGTGACTGATCTGGGGTCCTGTTGGTGGCGGGAGAAGCTGTGAGAAAGAGGAGCAGGAGGGGGAGCATTTGACTCGCCGTCCTGGGAAGAGATGGAGAAGTCAGGTCAGGGAACAGAGGCCAGCGAGGTCTGTCCAGAAAGCCCAGTGAGAAGAGTATTCCTGAAGCCAGGGAGCGTGCAGAAGGGTGCAGGGACGTGGATTAAGGGGTCAGGAGAGAGTGGGTGGAGGAGTGGTGCCTGCTGACCCACAGTGTTCATTTCATTGGCTGAAGGAAGGAAAAGAAAGAGGAAGGGTGGGGTTGTGGGGAGTTGTTTGTAGCTGGGAAGATAGAAACCAGAGAAGAAGATGGATACAAGCTGAAGAGGAGGGGAAAACCCTGGCAGCAACGTCCCACCAGGGGGCTAAGAAGGTTTAGATGTTACTAATTCAACTGCTACATTGTACTTAAATAATGACACTTCATAACCAAGTAGGTTTGTTCTAGGAACGCAGAGGTGGCTTCAAGTTAGATAACCTGTTCATGAAATGCGTCACGTGAAATGCGTCACGTTAATAAAGGAAAAGATTATTTGATGCCTATGAAGAAGCCGTTAATGAAAATCAAACCGTTCTTGACAGACACGCTTAGTAAATTAGCAATAGAACGGCTCCTTGACTGGAAACAGGACTTATCTCTAGGTGACTGGTAGGAAATCCTAGAAGTCCTCCCCTTAAATCAGAATAAGGAAGGAAGCCCCGTATCACAGCAACGACTTGACATTTTTTCTGGACGTTCTGGTCAGCATAATGACACAAGAAATAATAAAGCGGATAAATGTTGGGAAAGGGAGAGATGGCACTTATCATGATTTGAAGTTGACATTGGTTACCTACGTGGAAAAGTCCAAAGAATCACGCCCGCCTGCCCCCATCCCTCCACACACACACACATTCAACAAAACCAAAAAAAGTTAGAATAAGCTGGTTTTCAGTAAAAGGTAATTCTAGCGAAATATACAGAAACAATACCTATTCTCTCTATCACAATTTCAGTTAAAATATGAGAAAAGTATCTATTCGTAATAACAAGAAATATAAAGTACCTTGGAATGAATTTAATAAAAATGTATAGAACCTAGATTTTAAAATAAACGAATAAAAAGTAAGCAGCAAAACATTGCAGAGACATAACAGACTTGTTTAGAGAGGCATCTACAGCGTGGCCCTGACAATTATATACAATGTTATACAAACATTTAGATTTTAATTTCATACTCAGTTTAATCACTACACTAAAATTCTAATGCATATATGAGAATAGCCAATAAATTTTTGAAAAAGAAGAGTCATGACAGAAGATTTAAACTACGGTTATTAAAGCAATGGACCAGAGGCCTAGAAATAGCCATTCAGATCCAGAGAATGAACAGAAAACCCACAAGTGGGCCCACACACACATGATCATTTAATATGGGATAAAGAAAGCATTTCAAGTTCTTGGAGAGAAGAATGTTTAACTAATAGTGTTTTTAAAAAGCTGGCTAACATCATAGAATGAAAATAGGGTTAGATGCCTATCTAGTATTATCTTAAACCAAATTTATTCCAGGTTTATTAAGGATTTAAATGCAAAAACAAACAAAAGATACCAGATTTACTGGAAGAAAATGCATTATAGGTTAAAGTTTACATAACTTTGGAATAGAACTAAGCAAAAGCAAACATCATAGGGTGGTCGGATGGCTCAGTTGGTTAGAATGTGAGCTCTGAGCAACAGGGCTGCTGGTTTGATTCCCACATGGGCCAGTGAGCAGCGCCCTCCACAAATGGATTGAAGGACAACGACTTGGAGCTGATGGGTCCTGGAGAAACACACTGTTCCCCAATAGTCCCCAATAAAAATTTAAAACAAAAGCAAACATCATAAAGAAATATTTGACAAAATATTGATACATTTAACCAGGCAAACATTTTAAATGTCATAAATGAAACTCAAAAGCAAATGACAACTTGGAGAAAAATATTTGCAACAGATATGACAAGAAATTAATATTTTTAATCTCCAAAGAGTTCTTCAAAAATTAATTAAACAGCTGTTTAATAGGAAAATTGTCTCTGGGCATAAATAGGAAATTTACAAAAGAAAAACAATATCAATGCCCAACAAATACAATGTCCAAAATAGATGTCCACAGTACCATTCCTTACATATCAAATAGGCGCAGATTAAAAATAAATAAATAAAACCCAGAGCAGGAGAGTGTGCAAGAAAACGGGTATTTTCTGGAGGACACTGCCAGCACATGTCAAAAACCTTTCAAAGGTCTGTAGTTTGTGTGATTCCTAATACCCTGACATCTCTGCCTTGTACTGTGAAGAACGGGCGTGAGCCAACTAGGATAACCCCACCCTCTTGCCACAGTGATGGGCTCGGTAACCCAGTTACCTCCCCCCCTCCAACCCTCGGGGGTCAAAGGCCTGGTTTAGTGTTGGCCGCTTTACCCTATCAGCCAAAGAACCTCACAGGGACGTTTGCTGGGGCTCCTGGGAAGGGAGACTCGGAAGAGCACCGGCCTCCTGCCCTCCCTCCTTTTCTGGAACGTAAGAGTGTGTTGAGAACCCTGGAAGTGCTGCAGCCATTTGGCCACCATGTGGGGGGTGCCAAGGATGAAGTCCTGGGGGAAAAGGCCTGGGTCCTTGAGGGTGTTGTGGGACGGCTGAATCATGGCACCCCCGAAGCCTGTCCTACCTCTGGACCTCCTGGTTCTGGGTGCCAGTAAATCCCCTCTATTTTTCAGTGTGGGCTCCCCTAGCAGCAGACCAGCCCGAGACAAGGATTCACTGCCAGGCATCACGGGCACAGTGCGGGAGTGCCAGAGGCGGGAAGCGTATGTTACGCAGCCACTTTCCACTGGGGGCAACTGGAGCTCAGTGCCACGAGGGAACGCTGGGCTACAAAATCAAATGTGCCTCCGTGTTATCCCAATCAAGAGGCAAAAAGGCAGCTCCCCATCCAGTGTGAGACTGAGGCCGCCTCTGGGGGCATTAGCCAGCTGGGAATTCCGGTTTGCCTGTGTGCTGGTCAAGTGTGCTCACACGGCGGGGGGGAAAAAGGCCTGAGCAGACAGAAGACTCATGTTCACAGCAAGCGAGAGAGAGCAGCCTTCTGCCTGTAGGCGGAGCTGGTTGTTGTGCTGTTGGCAGCAGATACACACATCTCTATCGATGGGAATTTATCCCAAGGAAGGAGCTTCTCAGGGCAGAGGGCTCTGTGGTCAGGAATCCAGGCTGTGGGGCCGACTTGAGGCAAGTATTTCATTTCTCTGGACTCCAGAGTCGTCCTCCATAATGGAGGCATAAATCAGTCCCTGCCTCAAGGGGTGGCTGGAGGATTAAATGAGTCAGTATATGCAAAGGGCTCCTAGCAGGGATGCCCACAGAGCACACACACTTAGACGTTAACTGTTACTAAAATTAATGCGCTTGGTAACTGCAAAAAGTTAGAAATAAACTAACATCCTGAGGGCTGTTGAGTGTATTATAGCCATTCACACAGTGAATTATTACATCGCCATCCAAACCCCCACGACCCTGCAGAAGTATAACCGTTGACACAGAAAGATGTTCATGATACATTGGTATAAAAACAAACCCCCTTACAAGACAGAATGTAAAATGGTGTCAAAGTCAGTTTCCTGGTTTTGATATTGTATTATGGTTGTGAAAATGTTACCACTGGAGGATGCTGGGAGAAGGAAACCCCGGACCTCTCTGTACTACTTCTGCAACTCTCTGTAAGTCTAAAACTCTTTCTAAATAAAATGAGAAAACAACAGTCGTAGGTTTACAGGAAAACTTCAGCGAAAAGGACAGAGAGTCACCATGTCCCCTCTCTCCCCCTCCCCAATTTCCCCGATTGCTGCCATCTTAGTGTGGTACATTTGTTCTCATTGAGAAGCCAATATGCAGAGCATTTCAGATCTTGCTTCCTGGCAAGCCCTCAGTGTGGCTCAAATAAACTCAATAAAAATTCAAAAAAAAGAAAAAAGAGGCCAATGTGGATACATTATTATTATTATTATTATTAACCAGAGTCCATAGCTTACACTGGGGTTCAGTCTTGCTGTTGTGCATTCTGGGGGTTTGGACAGTATGTAATGCTATGTATCCACCATTGCAGTACCACACAGAGTAGTTTCACTGCCTTAGAACGTCTGTCTCCATGTTCCACCTAGTCATCTGGCCCCACGCCCCGACGTTTTGATCTTTCTACTATCAGCACAGTGTTGACCTTTCCAGGATGTTACGCAGCGGGAATCACACAGTATGAAGCCTTTCAGACTGGCTTCTTTCACTTGGTAATATTCATTTAAGGTTCCTCCGTGTTTTTTCATGGCTTGATAACTCATTTGTTTTTATTGTTGAATAATATTTCATCGTATGGATGTGCCACAGTTTGTTTATCTACTGGACACTTTTAAAATAAGGAAAGAAACCCTCCTTTAGAAAGGGGGATAAAGCGTATTTGGGGAGGACGAGGCAGAAGGACAATGGGTGCCCAGCGGCACTGAGGACAGTGCTGCAGTCTGGGGAGGAGGACACTTGAGCAGAACAGGGCATTGCAAGGGGGCAGCGGGGGGTTGGAGGGGACAGGGGTGGCGGACGGCGGGGCGCCAGCAGGAGGTACTTAGATGGAGCCCTGAGCCTCTGGGTCCTGGAAGAGAAGGGGGAGGCATGACAGGTGCAGGAGCCATTGAGATCTTATGTCACTCCATGTTGACCTATGTCTTGCGGAATTTCCTGTCTGGCTCATGGTGGGTTTCAAAGTATTCACTACTCCTTCCTGGCAGCTGCAGTCTAGAAGAGCTCACCACTGAGCCATCATTTTATAAATGTGCTGGAGCATTTCCCAGGAGGCCAGGGGCTCAGAGCCTGGACATTTAGCACCTTCATGGCCAAACTGGAAGGTTGCCAGTTGCTACTGGTGCCCCGTGGGGTGTAATTCACCAGCCTATACAACAGCCGAGAGCCTGTCCGATGTCACTGCATCCCCAGGCCCCGAGCAGCTGCAGAGACAGCAGAGGTTATTCTCCTCATCCCCAGTTCTGAGACAGACTCTCACACCCCAGGGCTGAATGGGGCCTGAATGGCCATCTGGCTACCTACCCGTGGTGTGCCACCGGGGTCTCCATGGTAAATCCCCCAACAGGTGCCCTTCCGGCCTCTGCGTGTCCATCTGCACCGCCCAAGCAGCAGCCACTCCAGTTTTAGGCAGTTCAAATGACTGGGAAGCTTTTCTTAGACCTAAAGCCTGTCTCTCTCTAACTTCTACCCAGAGCGTCTGGTTCCACTGCACAAGACCATTTTCCACAGTCAGTCACCCAGATATTTGAAGCCATTCACCTGTCACTATCCCCTTCTCCAGACTAGACGGCTTCTGGGTCTCAGCTGTCTGTGGGCAGCAGGGCACCACCACCCCTTCCGTCAGATGTTGCAGCCGACACTTAAGAAGTGAGGAGTTATTCCAAAAATTATTTGGGACTCATCTCCGCAGGGGACCTGCCTATCTCCCTCCATCATCTATGTACTTATTAAATAATTTCTTTATATCACTATGGACTCATGGATATTTATACTTTGGGTTATATCTACTTTATCTATTTTGCTTCTCAAATTGTTCCAGCTTTGGCCACTGGGAGCTCTTTCGGTTGGTTCCTATGTCCTTTTGACATGTCCCCATTAATATGAGTTTTTTTGTTTTTAAATACTTTCTTTCTGGTACTTCAAAATGCTCCAGGTCGATCTTGCATTTTTTCTGCCTCTGCCCTAGAATCAGGTATTTCTCCAGGGACTCTGGTTCTTTTGATTGGAAAATGGCATCTAGACACTAAAATCTGACTGCCAGGTGTGCTTGCTGTGCCCGGGGTGTCATTGCTTCTCGTCCTTCTCAGAAGATAAAGCTGGGGAATATACCTATGTATACTAATGCATATACCCATATCTACAGTTATTTCTCTGTCTCTCCATATATGTATGCGTGTGTATTGAAGTCAACACAATTTCATACCTAAACCTCCTACTCAAATCCAGCCCTACAGGGTCTATTCTAGCACCTCCTACAGTTTAAACAGGCTTTTTTTTTTTTTATGGCAGTAACACATGTTGGATGTTGCAGGAAGGCAATAGTAAACAGCGATTATTGCCCAGTGATTTCGGCGTCTTCCATTTCCACACACATTTTACCTGGCATATATTTGTCTACCTGACATTGCGTTCGTCAGAAGGAGTTGGCTCGCTGCCAGAATGACATCTAAGCCCACGCACATGCCTGGATCCATCTGAGTCTGCGCAGGATATAAGCTAAGAACCAGGGAATCAGGCCCGACCCTGCTCTGGGGCTGTTAGCCCTGTGACAGTAAGAGGCAGCAGGCAAAGGTTAGGACACCAGGGCGTTAGGCCTGAGACAAGCCAACAGTCTCTCAGTCCTCTCGGTCCATGTAACCCATGCTCCCCCACTTCAGTGTAAAGTAAATTAACAGGGACTTGAGTTAGGACAGTGACTCGTTAGAATCACGGATGCCTGGGCCCCAGCCCTGGGGGTACAATGCTGCACCGTGGGACTGAGATATGCCAGGTTAAGAGGTGGTGTGGGCAAGCTTGACCCCTGGCATTGGTCTTTTGTGACTTCAGCCTGTGTCATCACCCCTGCAGTCATCATGTCCCACATCCATTCCCCTCCTTCCCAGTCCCCTGATCCCCTGCTCCTGTCTCTTAGCCGCCTCTCCCACGCCATCACCTGGAATCGCTCTTTCTGGAATCATGAACAGGCAGCCCGTTCCTTCCAGTCTTCTTTGCCTCATCCCCATCTGCTGTTTGGCCTCACTGGGGCCTCCAGCCATCCTGTTGTTCTGTCACAATTCATGTTCCTCCCTGTCTGCCTCAGTTCCCGTGGCCAATCACTTTAGTTATTGGTTGCCAGCCCTTCTCCGATTTGTGCCCTCAGTTCTCAGTCTCACCAGCTCTGCCAGTTCCTGAACCTGGAGACGCTGACTGGATTTGCTCCTTCCTGCTTTGAGGCACCAAGCCAGGCCCTTGACACTCCTTGAAAATTATTTTGTGCCAGGGCAGTTGGCGTCATCGCCCACCCCTGCCCTGTGACTCTTTCAAACCTTTACCTTCTCTATACATAGACCCAGGGAAGGCTTTTCAAGTATGACTCAAACTCCAGAAGCTACACAAAAGAAAAGATTGATCAACTCAGATCCATAGCAACAAGACTTTGGGTATAAACACACCTTGGGCAAAATAAGACAGCCTAGGAAAGAATACTTGCAAATCTGCTAGTCAGCGATTTCAAGGAGAGCAAATGAAAGCACTTGACAGACAGTCCAGCAGGTCAGAGCAAAGGATGGTCCACTGGAGACAGTGATTACTGGACAGAAGAGGGAGCTGAGCACATCCACAAATCAGGACTAGAATCCTTGCTCACAGTCCAGAGAGACAGGGGACATGTCACCAGTCGCCACCAGCAGGACACACTGTAGCTCCTCCCACTGGGAACAGAGGAAAAGTGCTCACTGCCCCTCATGGCAGCTGGGCTTCTTATACCCTAGAGATACCATAGTGGCCACTTCAGAGTCAAGCTTGCCTGCACACGACAGGTTTTCTTGTTAAGGCATCTCATCCTCAACTCTCTTGCCCATCCCTGGTGACCAGCCTCAACCCACCAAACTGGGAAAGCCACCCTGGGCTCCTCACTAGCTTGTGTTGGTTCCTGCACTGGTCAAGCTCAATTTGAAAACAAAGAGATAGTCTCTTTAATGTGTAAAGAACTCCAATAAGTCAATCAGAAAAAGACCATCAACTCAATAGAAAAAATGGTCAAGATATGAGCAGAAAGATAAATAAAATTATTCTTAAATATATGAAACCCAGTCTCCCTCCTAATAAGAATGACATCAGAATTAGCAAAAATCAAAACATTTTATAAGATAATAAGATTTTTTTTGGTGGGTATTTGGGTTTGTCTCCCAATTCCAATGAGGGAGTGCAGTTTTCTACCTCAATAAACAATGTTCTGACACCAACTGAGTGTCCTAAAATTCAACTCAATTCTGTCTACACGGAGCCAGCATCAGATCCCTCAGGTTAGGGTCCAAGTCCTACAAGACCACCTTCTGATTCAGACAGCAATTGTTACCTGCACTTCTGACTGAGTGGCTACAGATTGGAGGTTCCAATGATTCCTTTCAGCTCAGGAGGCCAACCATAAGTCCAGGCATGTTGTTACATGCACTTCTGACTGACTGGCTATAAATCAGAGATTCCCATGATCCTCCCCTTGAGTTTGATTAATTTGCTAGAGTGGCTCATAGAACTCAGGAAACCTGCTTACTCATTAGATTACCAGTAAGCTTATTACAAAGAATATGATTAAAGGATACAAATCAAGAGATCCAAGATGGCCGAGTAGATGAACACCGTGCCTGCATTCTTCCGTGAATGCATTAAAATTACAACTAAATTATAGAACAATCAACTTGGAGAACCATTGGAAGTGTAGCCAAACAGAAGTCATATAACAGCAAATATAAAGAAGAAGCCATGTCGAGACTGGTAGGAGGGGTGGAAATGCTGAATAGGCCCCACATCTGTGGAACAGGCCCCACACCTGCGAGTGGTGAGAATCAGGAGGGATATCAGCCGCCTTTTTTCCCCCCAGAGGAAGGAGGGACCCCAGCCCCCTATACCAGACTCCCCAGGCCGGAGTACTGGTGCCAAGCACTAGCTGTAAAAACAGTAAGGGTTCTGATTGTTTGGATGGGCCGGAAAGCTGTGGGAAACCCAGAAGTCCTCTTAAATGGCCTTCACACAGACTCACTCGCTTGCAGGCACTCACCTTGGGCTCTAGCAGAGGGATGGTGATTTTGGGGGCCTCGGAGACATACAGGGTGCCTCCTGAGGAGTGTAGGCTTCAGGGGGAGGACTGGAGGACAGTCCGAATTTTCTTGGTGAGAGGTCCTCCTCCCATGCAGCCAGCAGACAGGTGGGCGCCATCTTTCCTATGTTGAGCCAGCCCCCACAGGCCAAATCTGAATCTGACTGGCCTGGTGAGCTCTCCTGTTCCACCTTGCTGACTCAATGAGACCCCGCCCCACACAACTCACCACTGCTGGAGGCACTTTCTCTGAGAGCAGCCAGCCCTACCCAAATTGCACCCTTTCTTGGAAAACTATTGGAGTCCACGGAGGCGAGAGGTGACTGGCCTCAGTGAGCTCTGAGACTTTTGCTGAGTTGCTCCAGGCTCAGCACAAGCACCAAACCAGAATTTACATTAACCTGGTGACCACAATTCTTCCCACTCTAGTGACTCCCTGAGACCCTGTCTCACCCAAGTCATGTACTGCACAAGGCGTTATCAGTGGCTGAACTTTAGGGGAGCTGGCAGGTGGCAGCAGGCCTCGGGGTGTCCTGGCTTTTTGTGGAGCTACTCCAGGCCCGGTACTGGTGGCAGCTGCCCTCATTTTGCAGTGTGGCCTCTCTCGCACCCATCACAGGCAGTGAACAACTTCAGATTGCTTTCTAGTTCTTACGAGGTAGCCCCCAGCTGGTCACTGGCAATGGCTAACGTGGGCCGGCATCAGAGCCCCTCCCAAGAGGCCCCTGAACCAACATACTTAGAGGTTGGCTTCAGACCACAGCAGAGCACCACCCAGTTAGCCCCACAAGTGGCACATCCAATAGGCACCAGAGCCCACTGAGGCAAATCCCACTCAGTGGGGTAAGCCTCCTGCACAGCAGCCTATGAGCTGTGGATGTGGCCAAACACCACAACCAGTCAGTCTAAGGGTCAATCCCACCTACTGATATACTAAGAGCAATCAAGGCTCAACTATAACAGAAGGGCACACATGACCCACACATGGGACACTCTAGGAGCACCCGGCTCAGATGACGAGGGAGACAGTGCCACTGGCCCCCACAGGACACCTACTACATAAGGCCACCTGGCCAAGAATGGGAGACATAGAGGATCTACCTAATATATAGAAACAAACACAGAGAGGCAACCAAAATGAAGAAACAAAGAAATGCATCCCAAATGAAAGAACAGGAGAAAACTCCAGAAAAAGAACCAAACAAAATAGGGGCAAGCAACCTATCAGAGATAGAGTTTAAAACAATGTTTATAAGAATGCTCAAGGAACGTAGTGAGAACTTCAACAAAGAGTTAGCAAGCATACAAAAAACATAGAAACCATAAAAAGAGAACCAGTCAGAAGTGAAGAATACAATAACCGAAATGAAGAATGCACTAGAAGGAATCACCAGCAGACTAGATGAAGCAGAGAATTAAATCAGAGATTTGGAAGACAAGGTAGCAGAAAATACCCAATTGGAACAGCAAAAAGAAAAAAGAATTTTTAAAAATGAGGAAAATTTAAGAGACCTCTGGGACAACATCAAGCATAACAACAATCACATCATAGGGTTACCAGGAGAGAAGAGAAAGTAAGGGATTGAGAATATATTTGAAGAAATAATGACTGAAAACTTTCCTAACCTGGTGAAGGAACTACACATACAAGCCCAGGAAGCAGAGTCCCAAACAAGGTGAACCCAAAGAGGCCCACACCAAGACACGTTATAATTAAAATGCCAAAGTTTAAAGACAAAGAGAGAATCCTAAAAGCAGCAAGAGAAAGGCAACTAGTAACTTATAAGGCACCTCCCATAAAATTGTCAGCTGATTTCTCAATAAAAACTTTGCAGACCAGAAGGGATTGGCACAAAATATTCAAAGTGATGAAAAGCAAGGATCTATATCCAAGACTACTGTACCCAACAAGGCTTTCATTTAAAATCAAAGGGCAGATAAAGAGCTTCCCAGACAAGAATAAAGCTAAAGGAGTTCATCACCACCAAACTAGTATTACAAGGAATGTTAGAAAGGACTTCTTTAAGACAGAAAAAAAAAATCAAAATTATAAATAATAAAATGGCAATAGCTACATATCTATCAACAATTACTTTCAATGTAAACTGATTAAATACTCCAATCAAAAGACATACTGGGGATGAATGGATAAGAAAAGAAAACCCTTACATATGCTGCCTACAAGAGACTCACTTCATATTGAAAGATACACAGACAAAAAGTGGAGGGATGGAAAAAGATATTTCATGAAAATGGAAATGAGAAAAAACAAAAAAAAAGCGGGGATAGCAATACTTATACCTTTAAAACAAAGGCTGTAAGAAGAGACAATGAAGGACCCAGTAATCCTACTTCAGGGTATTTATCTGAAGAAACCCAAAATGCTACTTCAAGGGGACGTGTGCATCTGTATGTTCATTGCAGCGTTGTTTACCATGGCCAAGATGTGGAGGCAGCCTGGGTGTCCATCAATGGATGAATGGATAAAGAGGAGGTGGTATATATATACAGTGGAATATTGCTCGGCCATGGAACAGAATGGGTTCTCTCCATCTGAGGCAGCATGGGTGGACCCAGAGGGTATTGTGCTGAGTGGAGTATGTCAGAAAAAGACAGACGCAATGTAATTTCACTTACATGTGGATTCTAAGAACAAAATTAACAAATAAAACAGAAACAAACTCATAGATACAGGGAACATATTGATGGTTGCCAGATGGGAGGGAGGTTGGGGGTTTGGGCGAAAAAAGGAAAAGGGATTAAGAAGTACAAATTAGCTGTTACAAAGTCATCATAGGGATGCAGGGTATAGCATAAGGGATGTAGTCAATAATATTGTAATAACTATGTGTGGTGTCAGATGGGTACTAGATTTATTGGGGTGATAGATGGGAGGGGTTGGGGGGCAGGGTGGAAAAGGTGAAGGGATTAGAAGGTACAAATTGGTAGTTACAAAATAGTCATGGGATGTAAGTAAAACATAGGGAATATAGTCAATAATATGATAATAATTATGTATAGTGCCAGGTGGGTACTCAACTACTCAGGGGGATCACTTCTTAAATTATATGGATGTCTAACCATTATGCTGTACACCTGAAATTAATATAATATTGAATGTCACCTGTAATTGATAAATATAAAAATGGGGGGAAGGGAATAAGAAGTCCAAATATCCAGGTGTGAAACAAATTAGTCTTGGGCATGTAATGTACAGCGTGGGGAATATAGTCAATAATATTGTGGTAACATGGTACAGTGTCAGATGGTTGCTGGACTTATCATGGTGATCACTTTTTTAGGTATATACATACTGAATAACAGTGGTGTACCCCTGAAACTAATATAACATTGTATGTTAGTTATATTTTTAATAAAAATCTTAAAAAAAAAAAAAAAAAAAAAAAAAGGAATACAAATCAGCAGCCAGATGAAGAAATACACAGGACGAGGTCCCCAACAAACAGTATCTGTCCTTGTCGAGTTTGGGGCTGGACACAGCAGCACGTGGAAGCATCTTGGTTCCACAATGTGGAAGCTCTCTGAACGCCTCTTTTTGGGTTTTTATGGAGACTTCATTACATAGGCATGGTTGGTTAAACCACTGGCCACTGGTGACTGATTCGACCTCCAGGACCTCCACCCTCCCTGGAGGTCAGGGGGTGAGACTGAAAGTCCCACTCCTCTATTCCTGGTTGGTTCCTCTGGCAACCAGCCCTCATCCTTAGGTGCTTTCCAAAAGTCACCTCATTAACATAAACACAGCTGCGGTGGAAAGGGGCTTGTTATGAAGAGCAAGACACTCATTACACCCTCGTGGCTCTTAGGCATTTTCAGGAACTGAGAAGGAGACCCAATATTAGAACAAAAGGTGCCTATTGCTCTTAGAGCTCAGTGAATCCCAAGGGTTTGGGGAGCTGTGAGCCAGGCACCAAGGATGAAGACTAAGGACATATGGGAAATATATCTGGCTCATCTGAATGGCCGTTTCTTAAATCACAGCCCCACAGTGGGGCTGCGAGGAAACCGGTACTCATACATTGCGGATGACAGTGTAAGCTGGAGACAAGTTTGGCACTATCTATCGAATCCATCTGCTCTTTGACCCAGCCCAATAATTCCACTTCCAGGAATTTATCCTACAGAAAACGTGTACCTGTGCCAATGATGAGTGTATATACAGTTACTTATTTCAGGTTTCTTTCAATTAGCAAAAGATTGGTAATATCCCAAATGTTCATGATATTAGGGGGCTGGTAAAAAAGAAGCCATACATCCATGCACTCTGCCACACGTCTTTTCCACCTTTTCTTCTATTCTCTAACAGGATACAATAATATCTCTCAGCTCCAAAGCTGGCATCGTATTTCATGGAGACTATCAGAGGCCTTCCTGCCAATTCAGTAGCAAGAGAGAACGCCCATTAGTACCAGCATGATTTAACAATGGACTGGAGGTGTTAACCAATGCAATTTGGTAAGAGAAAGAAAACAGAGGTGTGAAAATTGGGAAGGAGAACGTTAAATTGTCACTATTTGACGAAAATACGATTATATTCGCTTGGGGGAAAACCCAAGCAAATCATCGGGAAAACTATTGCAAACAGCAAGAAGTGACTAGTTCCCGGTGAATAAAATTCCAACAGAAGTCAACAGTCTCACACCTCTGCTTCAGGAGATGGGCCACCGGGAAGACGGACGACCCTGCACGTGCTACAAAATGAGTTCTTTGGTCAGAAGCAGTGCTGTGCGGAATGCCTCAATGAGTAAGGCGTTTTGTAAGTCAGCCTTTGCAGAAGTTTCTGGGCAGCCAGCATCGGCGAGTGACTCTCCAAGCCAGTCCTGTGCAGAGATTGGGGAGAGGCTCCTGCCATCACGGAACTCACCTCCAGCAGAAGGGACAGCCAAGGGCTCTGGTATGGGCTCAGGGCTGCAGAAACACAGGAAGTGTCTGTCATTCAAGCGGGAGGGCTCCCTGGAAGAAGCAGTACTGAAGGGTGATAGAGGTAGGCAAAGGATGGCAGGAGATGAGGAAGAACAAGGGCACATCTGGGGCACCCGGAGAACTCAGTGTGGCTAAAATATGATGGGGGGGGGGGGGATTAGATGAAGAAATACGAGCAGTCCTTCAACAGCGCCAGGCTCTGCAGTGAACTACATGGAATGGAGCCGTGGAGGGTGCTGTGGGGGAGGCGGCAGCTCACTGATCAAAGGACGAGATGCTGAGGGCGGGAGACATCAAGTTGTCAGAGGCCAGGCATACTGGGAGTCAGGAGGGAAGGAGGGTCTCTCCACGGCCATGGTCCTGACCTTGGCTGCCCCCCAGAACCTTCCACTGCAGTAAGGGGAGGGCAGAGGCTTCTATCATGTATGAGGGACCAGCCCCTGCTCTCTGTGAAGTCTTGGAGGCCAAATGGGAAAGTGAGAACCGTCAGGAGACGGGGTGGGGAAAGAGCTGAGGCAAGTAGGCAGCGAAGTTAGTGACAGCAAGACATCTGGCACTGAGTCGGCCAGGAGCCCGGCCAGGCGGCCCCAATGGAGCTGGGGCGTGGTGGGCATTGTCAACAGGAGAGCGGGGAGAACAGACCTGCGAACAGAGCACGGGGGTGGGGGCCCAGCCCCCGGAGACCCCTTGAGCCCCATGGATAACGAGAAGAATGGCCTATTGAAGACTCAGCTACAGCAGCCTCTGGGAGACAGGGTCCTCAGAGGATGGGTTCTGTCTCAAAGGGTGCAGATACGCTTCGCATGAGGCGCCTCTGCCATAACCAGGATTCATGGGCCCAGGAATCCAGGGGTAGACATGGGAGTGGGCCCTCTCACCAGTGCCCTCAACGTGGAGCCTGCTGGTGTGGAGGATGCATCTCCCAGAGCACAGAGCAGTGGCTTCGCTGGATGGCAAACTGAGTCTTACCTGGTCATTTGGGGCTCTGTGGGACACTGAGCCACTGGGGAGCATTATTTCAAGGGGACACCTGGGCATAGGTTCCTATATAATAGGGGTAGCGAGGACTGTGGCTGGAACCCAGAAATCCGCTAGGGCCCCTCTTAGAAATAGAAAAATGAATAGAAAACGGTAACAGTAAAAGCTGGACAATTAATTCAGACCGTTAGGAACAAAGGTTTGGATCAACCTGCCAAATAAAGAATCCTGACCAGCGGAGATCCTGGCTGAGGGCACAGGAAGTACAGCTAGATAATGGAAAGAAGTTATAAATAACACTCCAGCCTCCTGAGTTACAGACCACATATTCTGGATGCTTGTGTGTACACACACACACACACACACACACACACAATTTCTTCTCTTTCCTCATTACGTCATGCAAGTTTTGTTGGAAGTTTTTAGGTATCATTCTGTTATTCTAGACTGTGACCGAATTAGAGGAAGCAGCACAGCCCAGAGGCCCACGGACTGTTGAGCTTAGCACTTCCTCAGTTTGGGGAGAGGGTAAGAACATCTCACAATTAACTGTATCTTGGGCAGAAACAGAGTTGCTTTTGTGACACTATTAAAGTTCAAGTATGTGACGAAGGGTTTGTATAGATGCTGAGTGGCTAAAGGTGAGGGGAGGCTGTACCAGTTCCTAAGCTCTTTCCTCTCAGCTCCACAGAGTTGTTTGTGAACTGTTTTGGGGGTACTGGGCATAGAACTCCACAAACAGCCCTGCTCTGCCAGCTGGCATGCACTGGATTTCTCCAACAGGTGCACTTGAGGGCAGCGTCAGTGCTGGAGGGAGGGCAGCGCCGTGGTCCAGCTCCTCCCGCAGGACCCCAGCCTCACTTCTCCACCTCTGCCCAGCCGTGTGCCCACCGCTGCCGCTGAATCCTGCTGCCATTTCCAAGTTCAGAACCAGGTTCATTTCACCTTCAGACACCAGTACCAGGTGGGCAGGAGCCATCCTACTGGAGTTGCTGCCCCCTTAATTTTTTTTTATTTTTATTTTTTTTGGTTTTCTTCCTGCCTTTTTAAGTTACCGAGTCAACAATTCTATCGCACTGTGACAACCACTTGCAAGCTTTCTGACTCCTACTTGAACCAGGCCTGATCCCCACAGAGAGGAAATGTCTGTCCACTGAGACAGTCCTGAGACTGCACACGTATTGCTTGAAATCCTTTGTAAACAGTAAGCGTCTTTTCTCTTGGTGTTTCACACGGACACTGGTCATCGGATGCCCCATGTGTCCATCGCTGGGCTAAGCCACTTAATCTAAACCACACATTCCAAGCCTAGGCCCGGAGTGACTTCTTCCTTCAAAACCTCATTCTTTGAACTTCCTTCCATCCCAATATTCCTTACCCCAGTTTAGAAGCATTAACAACTGTATCTTGATATTAAAATGTAAATTGAGTTTTGACAATGATTAATTCTGATTAGAGAATATTGTTATAATGCTTTTATGCCCATGATTCTGGCATTGTCTGACTACCCCATGTTTTCTGTTCTGGAACGCATTTAAAATGAAGACCAACGCACCGAAAGGCAGAATTAATAGCCACAAACTCCCAGGATCCCCACCTCCTTGTATGAAAGAGTCCACACTGTTCTTGCTGATATTTTCCATTTATTTACGGCAGCAGACAATTGCTCTGAAAGTGCAATACTGCGTCACTCCTGCCACAGCCTCGGCTCCTCCTCTGGCAAATACTGGGAAATTCATTCTTAAGAGCACCGTGGACCGCAAGCCTCTCCGGGTGGAAAATTCTTGCCAGTGCCAATGTCACAGGGAAAACACACGCACACATGAACAGAAGGATACAAGGAGAAGAGCCCTGGAGAGAAGGGCCCGTTTCAAATGGAACACAGAGCAGAGGGGTCATGGGAACAGCCTGCCTGTGCAAAGTGGAAAGTGACGCCCCGTCTCCCAGCAGCAACGTACATGTTTGTTAGGTTGGCCCTGGTGCGCCTTTTCCCCTTTTCTCCAGAACAGGTGACACCACAACCATAACTGGGTCCCATGTCAGCGAAGCACAGGTCTCTGGAGTAAGAAAGGAAAAGAGCTCTCCAGCTAGTGTGGAAAATGGGTGGTGTGGATAAACTGACTCCTCAGCCTCCCCTTGAAAGCTGTCGGGCAGAATCCTGGAGCGCTCTGGGGACCAGAGGCTGCCTAACAGAAATAACTCTGCTTCTAGCCGGCATAGGGTCAGCACAGTTTTGATGGGAAAAACAACGACGACGACAACTTTCAAATACTGCAATGACAAAGAGGAAGGGGAAGGATGAGCAGCTCTAGAAAACACAATGGATTAAAAAATCTGAACAAATGAGACCGAAAAGGAAAAAAAAAAAAAAAAGAAACATGAATACGGACAATACAGCTAAGCACTGGGCATGACAAACCCTCACCTGTGAACACACTATGCACACGTGCACCCACAGCCCACACAACAGGGAGACGCCCAACGGAGGGCAAATCCACACATCTGCTCTCTTTGGAGTTTTCATGGCCAATCTGAGTGTAGGCAAAAATGCAGGCCTCCCTGGGATCTAAACAGACCTCGGGAGGCAGCCTTTGCCCCCACGTTGGCCGATGCTGCGCCTATGTTTGCCCGAGCCCTTCCCCGTTGTCTAGAATTTGTTCTTCATATTCCTGGAGTTTAAATCACTGCGAGATCTTTTCTGCTCTCGCTTCACCTCTAATGGAAGCACCTCCCTTTTGGCCCCTATACCCCCGTTCTTTTAAGCAGCAGCATCCCGAGCCAGTGGTGATTAGAGGGTGTTGAGGAGTTGGAAGTAGGAGGAGAGTAATATAAATACAATAAGGAAATGCCTGCTACTCTCGTACAGTTTCTCTGAGACCAGGTGGCTAAGGCCTCCTGGCCAGCCTGCAAGGATAGGTTTTAGGAGAGACCTTAATTTAAGGTACTTCGATCTCTGCTCACAAGAGCCAAGTAGGACGGTGCTCCCTGGACATTGCTGAGGACTGGTGCTTAGTACTTCCTTCCATCCGAGCTGCTCTTGGACTCCTCTGAAATCAGGCCTCCTGAGTCAGGTCCCCAGCTCCGCGGAGGCATGCCTGCTTATTTCTAAAGCATGCCTGCAGCAGCCTGCAAGAGGTTTCTGTGGGCGTCCTGTGTTAACATGTATACACATGTGCTAACATGTGTACCAGGAGCCGAGGGCTGAAAGCAGGTGTTTCCAAGCCCTGCAGACAGGCACACCATGCAAAGAAAGCTGTCCATCATGGTCACCTTGTCTTCAGGTGTCCCAGTTTCAGGATCACAGAATTTACCACATTACATGTTAATACCTGCCAACAACCAGCTTCTGCTTCCCTTCCTCAAGGAAGGGCATGCAAGAATCCACAGAAATAGGCGGGATGCACAGGCCCTGCTCACCCTCAGCTCCAAAGCCTACACTTGGAACCTCCAGTATAATCTCGCTCCTAACCAACTGGATTCTGCTCCAGCTTAATTACAGTCATACCTTCTAAGCCACCTCAGTGAAACGCGTGTGGCCCACTGGATTGCAATTCTAAGTGCAGCAGTGCCTAAGAAAGAAAGAGTCCCACAGGAAGAGGGAAGGCTGGAGGGCATAAGGCAGGAGACCACGCAAAATCAGTAACACCTTTTCAGAAAGTGGTGGGCTTTGGGGAAGAGGGGAGTGAAATAAACAAAATGTCCCAATAATTTAATGGCAGAGCTAGAAGACAGCATTTACAGCTATTCCGAGACTCTCGAACAAAAAGCTCTTCCTGGATGCACAGACATTCATAACACTGATAATTCTCAGTTGACAGCTCTGGCTTGCACACGTGGTGACGACGCCCTTCGTACAGCAAAGAGCACGACAGAAGGCCCAAGAGGCATCCGGACAGCGCACAGCAAAACGAAAGGCTGAACTCCCCCCACAGAAACCCATTAAAAAAAGCGTGTCTATTACAAAGTCACGTTTGCTGTTTCTCCACTTTACAAAGTCCGCGATGCTGGAGGGTGTCTAGTAGAATCCGTCCTCCAGGAAAGAGTGCAAAAGGGAGCACACAGCTCAGGGATGTCCCTTCAGTGAGCAGATGGAAGGCCCAGCTGGAGACCTCCCATCCGTTTTGGACAAACACACACATACAGAAAAGGATTATTGCCAGCTGGTGGACTTTCACAATGTGATTTTTGTATTTCGAAAGCTTGAATTGTCCCTGAAAGAAAAACGGAGAAAACAGAGCATTCAATATACAGACCATCTATGGGCAGCATACACATACCGGGGGCCTGGGGCCCTCACGACACACCCCAGGACCGTCCTGCCTTGCTAATCTAAGGCCAGCACAGCAACCCGCCTCCCAAGTCCCTTCAAACACTTCGACTCAATTATTTGCAAAAGCAAAAGATTAGAAATCACTCAAATGCACATCAGGAGGGGACTGGTTAAATATTAATGTTATGGCCCATTCATACAATGGGACACTGTGTGTAGCTTAAAAAAAAACAAGGAAGCTCCCTGGAATACGGAAAGATCGCCAAGAGAAATTGATGAGTAAGGTGCAGGACGGCGTGCACATGGCACGTTTCCTTTTGTGTGAGGGGGTGGGGAGACGAAGGCCATAGTCCATAGTCGCTTGTATACATAAAAAATCTCTGCAAGACTCCACAAGAAACCACCAACAGTGGTTACCTGGGCCAGGGGAAGGGGCCACAGCGGAAACTGGCAGAGGGAGTAAGAGTGGGAGGGAAACCTCTTTCGCTCTCTTCCTTACACACACATATAAACACGCACATTTAAAAAAAAAAAAAAAAAAAGAAAGAGAAAGGAACCATATGATTGTATTATGCATTCAAAAAAATCAACCCACCAGCCAACCAAACAACCCTCCGTTCAAAACTTAAGCTGCTTACAAAGGAATATCCCAGTGGTCAAATCTAAGTACCCTTTACTTTAAAAACTTAACTATAATTCTTGAAAGAGAAGCGTGTGTGTGTACAGGCGTGTGTGCGTGTGTAACAGACGATGAGGTGACCTCCTACTTGCCTTCTATTGCAGACAGGTTTGGCCACTTGCTAGTAACCATTTCTGTTCCCACTAGAAATCCAGCGACATCTTAAAGGTTCATATCATCCTTTGAATTTCAAAATCTAAGGGCTGGAAGGGGATCTAAAGGTCACCTCATCTACTGCTCTGGCCCAGTGCTTAAGACTTAAATGTGTCTGAAATTTTGAAACAGAAATTGTCATTAAGCTGATTTAGGAGCTGTCATGTCCCTTTCATTTTGATGGGGGCATTGTAGGAACTTTGGCTTACTGACCTACTGGAAAGGTGCCACAGCTGAGCACACGGCAGTGGGTCCAGAGGGAACATACCCAGCCCAGCCAAGCAGTGTGCCCTCCTGCTACCGGCTGACAGGTTCTCCCCCACAATGGCAGTGGCTGACAGTGGCTAAGAGCCCTCACTACACAGAGAATGACTGCAGACAGGTACACTGAGGGGGGGAACGAGCTGCTGTAGGTGAACTCGGGCCAGGAAGAAACTGACGTTACCGCAAAAGCCCACTGGTACCTTTGTAACTGACGTGCATGCCCGTGGAGCTCACGTATCAGTGGCCACTGAGCATGTCAGTGATTTCCACCTAAGGAGTCGAAGACTCATCACAAACAATCTCATGGGGCAAGCATCTTTTCTAAAGGGGCTTTCAAAATGGCAGAGCCCACTGAGGTGCCACAGGTAGCTAGCAAAGGGTAAGGAACATATCCGATCACAGACAGAGGAAAGCAGGCGAAACTGACGTGTGGGCACTGCTTCTGAGACCCCTTAGGGACGAGGAGCTAGAGCCCCGAGTCTACATGACACAGGACACCTCCAATGACAAAGAAGTGGCAAGGAAGGAATGTTTGCTGCGTTCCACTTCCTCCCTCCTGAGGCCACCTCTATCCCTACTGATTAAGTAGCACCCCAAAGTCAATCAGCAGGAGAAACAAGACTAGTGAGCAGAGAGGCAAGGTGGGGGAAGGCGGAATCAGAGTTTCCTGACTACGGGAGAATTATCCATCTTGGAGTAAGACAGGGCAGGCAAGGATCTGGACCCAGCCATTTCAGCTGCTTCGTGACAGAAAGAAGAGAATTTTCAGGATAAGTCATCACCGTAAGCAGGTCATCTTTTGGAAGAATTCCTGTCCTGTGCCGGCGTCAGGCCAACGACAAGTTCTTTCTGTGGCAGGTAAACTGAAGAGCTCTGTGACACTCTGCCATTTCGATACTTAGCATTGAGTCTAATTATTTCCATTGCCATAGATCAATTCACAGTCAGAAAACCTAAGAAGTCACAATCATTCTAAGGTCTATTTGTAAAATGGAAAAGAAGGGGAGGAGGAAAGGAGCCAGGAGAAGCAGTTGAGTTTTTCCAGGGTTTGAGATAAAAGAAAAAAAGAAAGCAAGCAACAAGGGTGGGTGACAGGCTCCTGACAATGACAAGCTGGTGGCAGTTGGTGGCTTTGGTCCAGCCTTTCTAAAAAAAGTGCGTTGAGAACAGCTCGGTGCCAAATTTAGTCTGAGGCATGTGTTCACCTCAGACCAGCTGGGAACTAATCCTCGGTTATGTCCCTCACCCAGGCAGCAGCGCAGAGAGCTCAGGAGACAGGGAAAGGGGAATGTAGACAGGAAATGGTAGAGGCCACAGGCGACTTTTGTTGGTTTCTAAAAAGATGGGCCTCTGTTCTTTTGAAAGCAAACTGAAATTTAGAAAATCTAGTGAGCTCCCGAAAAGTAGCCTCTCTGGCCACCTAGCAATGTTGGGATGGTGCATGGGCTATGGGGAAGGATTTTGTTTTTGGTTCTGATTTTTCAATGACATGAAAGATCTTTTGGAAGGAAATAAGAAAATGTTATATCCTCATCTGTGAATTATGTAAAATAAGCAACTGAGACTGAGCCCAGTGTATTGATTTAAACGGGCTTTTCAGACATCAAGGTTTCTACTGTATCTTAATTTACTCCAGAAGAGTTTTACATTCCAGGGCGAAGGACGCGGCAGCTGAAAGGCCCACACACTGGAGAAACTCCTTCTCTCCTGGGTGACCCTTTGTCCTGATGACAGTCCTCAGAAATAGCAGAGCCCCATCCAAACTGGCTTCCACCTTCAAATTCCCAGGCAACTTGGGGGAAACTGTTGTCCAGACTCTCTCGAATGGCTTTCACGTCTGCTGTGCCTCCAGACGACTGCCTTTTTTTACTTGGAGAGAAATGGCCAAGTATAAATTCTGGACAGAATGAACTGAGGTCGCGGTTAGCTCCTGAGCTGGACAACAGAGTGAGCAGGGTGGTCAGATCCTCAGCAGAATGCTTCCTGCTCTTGCAGCAACCTGCCACTGTTCTGGTGTCCAGAAGGGGCACCAAAGTGATTCTGGGTCCTCTCGGGAAAGCTGGGGGAGCCACCGGGAGGCGCCCTACCCAAGTCTGCTCTGAAGGGACCTGTAAGAGCACACTCGCAAATCGGCCCCCAGACTTAAGCACACGTGGTCTTCGGGGGGACCCTCTGGCTATCAGCTGTCCACTCCAGGCCAGCTCTGGCTTCCTCCTGGCTCCTTTCTGCATATTGGATGAAACTATAAACCTCCTAGGTTCAGTGGGGCAAATTTCCATCTCTAATCTCCCACTGAGGGACCACACGAACTTCATTCCCCAACAATACAGATCACTGCTCCGGCGTGGTGGCCCAGACACAGAAACAACCAGAATCCTCCCCCAGCAGCCAAATGGGACTTCTAGTGGAGCCACGGTTAAAGGGGCAACACTTATGTGTGATGGAAGTCAAACGAAATGTAATGGTGTAAGATACCAGAGGGAAAGGACGTGTGGTTCAAGAATGATTTAAACAGCAGTTTTGATTTCTTCATAGGTCATGATTTGCATAGGAAGTGGGGGGGGGGGAAGGGAGAGGATGAGAAGGCTGAGGTGTCAGGGCCTCGGACACAGCAGCCCAGACAAACACCAGCGCGGTGTGTCTTGTGGGAAGACTCTTTCAAGGTTAAATCAATAGAGATGAAGTATGAAATCTTTTTCAAATCTGTTAAGAAAATGGAGTGAGTTGATTTTTTTGGTTAGTCTCTCATACGCCTTTTAGACTTCCAAGGTTGTGCTTCAAAGCAGCAGAGCAGCTAACCTATGAAGTGTTTTTCATCTGCTTCTACCGTGTTTCCCCGAAAATAAGACATGGCCGGACAATCAGCTCTAATGCGTCTTCTGGAGCAAAAATTAATATACGACCCAGTCTTATTTTACTATAATGTGAGACTGGGTCTTATATTAATTTTTGCTCCAGAAGACACATTAGAGCTGATGGTCCTGCTGGAGCTTATTTTCAGGGAAATACAGTAAAAAAGACCTGGTGGAGAGACAAGAAAAAGAACAAAGAGATTCCAAAATGGCAATTATGCAAATATATGACTTTTCGAAGCAATTCAAAGGTATTTTTCTTGGGGGATTTTGTGTTAGCTAAGGGGAGAGGGAATAATTTTAAGTTTGCTTCCATTCTGACTATTCCAATTTCATTTTAAAGCCTTTTTTTCATGGAACCTAAGATTCTACTGATTTTCAAAGGTATCATCATTTTATGTACTTTAAGAAGTAAACATTGCCAATTAAACTATGACTAAAATCTTTCTTATCACATTCACTGTAAAGACCCACATTTTAGGGATATTAAAAGCAAAAATAATCTTAGAAATAATTAAATATGGTCACATTATTAAAACAATTCAATTATAGCACCTGGCCTCTGGACATTTAACTTAATTTACTTCTAATATCTGCTATTTTTCCACCTGCAAGCCACTGTACCCAACTGTACAGCTCATGCAGGTTTTTCCTCCTCCTTCTGCATATTAGCAGCCACCTCAGAATTCCATGTCGACTACCTTTTACAGAGAAACCTTTTAAATTGCCATTTTTGAAATCCAGTATTATCATCTAAAAACAGAATTTATAATAAAGGATCTAAACTATTAAAAAAAAGAGACATGAGAACAAAAAATGTAAAGAGGCAAGAGGGAGCATTTTTGAGACCTTGTTCATCCGTCATGTGTCACCAGTTTGGCTCAAATAAACTCTTGGAAAAATTCTTTAAAAACAAAATTTAAATAAGTGAAATCATAATTTAAAAAAAAAGAAAAAAAAAAAAAAGAGGCCTGAGCTGGTCATTTGGTGCAGGAATTCTGGGACTGTTCATCTGCTCACGTACTCAGACCCCCGGCCACCTGCTTCCATCCTTCAGTGGCGTCCTCTGTCTTCCAGCCCGTCTGAGGGAGGCAGGTCTGCTTGTCTTGTAAAAGCCTCATTTCCTTCCTGGGAAGGGGGCATTCTGAGGCAGCTACCACAGTTGATACGTTCTGTTCCAATCTTAGAAATTCTCTATTTTGTAGGAATGGTGGTTGGGTGGGGGGTCGTTACAGTCCAGGAATATGCTCTCCGGTGGGGCACATGCAGATACCGTCCTTGCATCCATTCCTCTCAGCCAGAATAAATGTCCCCGATGTCCTCTGCTCACAAAGCAGACGTGGACTTGGTACTCTTAACTGAACCACAAATGTCCTTCAAGGGAACACTTCAGTTGACCCAGCCCTGGGTACCCTGGGGCCTCTCCCTGCCAGTGAATATGCAATGGTCTAGTTACAGTACAACCTGGAGCTCTGTCTCCCCCGGAGCCCCGACACCTACCCCCCAGTTCTCATTCACCACTGGAACCCCGAATTCTATCACCATTTCCTCACAACTCACAACCACCACCAGCAAACGAGACATACCTCTCACCTAAGCCACGTGGCGGCCTGTAGAGCTGCCCTGTGAGCCACAGGGCACTGCCCGACGGCTGAAAAACGGCCATGTCTGGGCAAAGGAAAAAGGATTTGTGGCACATCTATGATCACGCAGTGCTGGCATCAGAAGAGATCTGAGACACGCTAGTCCGGGGAACCTCGTTTTCCAAATGAGAAAACAGAGGAATGGCGAGGTTCAGCAGGAGACGTGACCCAGGGAGGACGACACGCCAGCGGCTCTGGACTCAGTGTTTTTCTCTGAGACCGTGACAATCGGTCAGAGAGGCTACGCAGACTCAGTGCTGGCAGAGGCAAGGTTGGGAGTAAACAGGGAGAGGGCAGCCCCGGGAAAGCGGGGCCGTCCGGCTGAGAGGTACGTCACAAGGTTACAGAGAAGATAGACAAGGCCCTACCCTGAGTGAGAGACAGAGGGGGAGCGTCCGATCAGCGGCCGCTGCTGTTCACCAGGCCATGAAACTCCTCCCAGGCCCTGACAAACCAGAGACAAAAACACAATCGCACATTCAGATCAAAGCGTTTTAACAGAGAGAGCAGACACATAACCCCACATCCCACGTCAGACGCCCTCAAGGTCGAGTGCGGCCCGCCCACACCTGGACACAGTGGCGGTTTCCCACCTAGACCTTCCTCAGCTTAGCAGTGATGACCAGCACCTTTCAGGGACACTTGGCACTCCTGCGGCTTCTCCACTGGTAAGTCTGGCCCTCACTATGCTCTCGGGGGTTTGCAAGTCCCCCTCTCCACTCCCTCAGCGAGTCTACCAGGGAGGCCCATGAGGTCAGAGGTCAGAGCTCAGCTCAGCCATCACTGCAGACACCACTTCACTGGACCGAAGGGCAGCAGTGGGACGTGAAGACAGGTGGTACGAACTGTCTTCATCAGGCCTCGCCCTGAGGGTAAAAGCAGGTACCCAACAGCAGCCAGGATGGCTAAAGACGCGACAGGGCAACTAGACCGCATTCTCTGCTTTCACGTGTCCAGCCTTCTCACCCTTCTAACCTCAGACTCCACATTTCTATCAGGTTCCGTTCCGTTTCTGAAAGTAACCATGTAACTGTCTTAAAATTAAAACTGTGTAGATCACAGCAGTTCAAACTTCCCAGGGAACAAAGCTCATTTACAACTTCCATGCTGATGAACTCAATTTAAAAACTGGGGTTAGGAAGGGGTAAGAATGTGACTGAGGGGTACAGTCTCAGGGTGGTGCTCAACAAAGAATAGGCCTGGGGGGTGGGGGTCGGGGGGCCTGCTGGTTGAGATATGAGGAACCCACCCCCTAACGCACCTGGAAGCCACCTCAAGTTTTCTCAGAGGAAATGATGTCCTACCTTATCACCCTGGCCACTTGTCAGCCCCATTAGGGACAAAGTAGCTGGTAAGTTCCCTGGGAAGTACACATATGATGGGGAATTTGTGCTTCTAAATCTCAAATTCCTTTTTGTCAATTATTCCATCCTTGGTTTAAAGGGGTAAGAATACCCAGGGTGCATATCATGTCACGCACTAGGTTTAGTATCATGGCCACCAAAATGTATTTTATTACCAGGCTTTCTACAGGTAGCTTTACTTCTTCTTCTGACGGTTTCTTCAGAGTATTACCAAAGCTACCAATATATGCGAACTGAACTGAAGAAAAATGTAAGACCGCCGAGCAAGTGAGCAGCCCGTCACGTCACAAACTCAGTTTCCACAGCAAGACTCTGCTCCACAGCCCATCCTGGAGATGGTAATGTGATGAACTCTTTGTGAGTCCGTGACTGACGTCAGGAGGACATTTCACTCTTCACTCCAAATTAAGATACAGGCAAAGTAAAATCCGTGCTTGGGCAGTGACCCAGGAAACCCCTCTCTCGTTTTAACAGTGAGATTTAAATTCTCTTTTAAGCAACTTAAATGTCAACAAGAAATTGTGTGGTGTGTCGAAGCTTCCTCTCATTTATCCTTTTGTTTCCAGAAAGGCTTACACTAGTCCAAACAGCCGTTCTGTGTCAAGAAACTGCAGGAATGTGGGTTTCAGAGACCCCTCTAATCCATTCCAGTTATTGGACTGCCCTCCCATTTTCTTCAGAAATACCTTCCTCACATGGTAAACCCCAACAGGAAGAATCTGGATAAAGAAATTTCCTCACAGGGATTCAGTGGCAATAAAATAGTTGGTCGCAGTCATTGGTCCAATCACTCTTATTCTTGCAGGCAACGCTCAGCTAAGAGCAAATCAACCTAAAGCTGGGTGCAAATATTCTAGCTATTTTCCATCTGGCATCCCAGGCATTTTAGGTAATATTAAAACTTGCTTCTTTTAAAGGTAAAAAAAGAACAAGTTAAATGTTAAAAGTGTCATATGAATAAAGCTTTTAAAATTACTCTGAGATTGATATAGCCTACAGGGACTTCTGCACAAATTCAAATAACAGAATTAACAGGGTCCCTTAAAGACCACTCTTGTCTCAGCTCACTGACCAGTGAGCAAACAAAGCAAAGATCTCATTTCTGGGTAACTCTACGTGTCCCCATCCCCACCCAGTCTGGCTCCCAGCCTCACTCTCAGCTGGCCCTGGACACTCATGGACAAGCCCAGCCTCCTGCTCATCCGTGCTTTCTTTGAACACTAGCAGGGGAGTATGTTTCATAAATGCGAAGCCAGGCCAGCAATTATGCCAGTGTAAGCTGGTCCGCTGGGCTATGATTTAGCTGTAACAGGAGAAGGGATGGTTTGGTCCTTGCCTGCAAACCTCAATGCTTCAGTACAATGAAATCTAGACATGGTCAAGGAAATCCCCCACGATCTGACCCAGTTTTCCTCTAGAATAAGGAAATAAAAAGTCACCTACCCTTAACTTTCTCTGCAGAGGGGTCTGGTCAGTCTCCTCAACACTGGGTCCCAGAGTGAAGCTGGGCCTGTGTCCCCCTCCTCCACTCCAGGCCGGATGCACAAAGGGATTCAATGGGACTATTCCCAAGAGGAATTTCCTCACACAAGACACTGCTGCTTTATATGGCTCTGCGCCCAGTTATATCTTGGTGGTCCCATGATTCTGGGTTGCAAGTCCGGCTGTTATGAGATTTCTTCTCAAAATGGAGGATAGTGAGTCCCCTGATGCCTACAAGGACCAAACCTGTAGAACCTCAACTGCGAATGACCTCACTAAAAGGAGTCATGCACCTGAGCTAACACTCAATTTAACGAGGTTCCCATTTCTCAATGGGACCCATTCAGCCTTAAGAGGTGAACTGTTGGCAGTACAACACGGGCAGGGGCGCAGGCAGGCATCCCCTACGGAGCAAAGCACAGCTCACCAGGCACTGTGTGTGTCAGCGTTTGCCTCAGCTCACCCAGGAGCGCAGCAGGAAAAGGCCACAAGCAGTGTGATGGGGGTGGGGGTGAGGGGGCTAGAAAAACCAAACCATTGAAAAACGACGTTGGAAATGGAACTGAAACACAGGAAGGTGGAGGTCCACTTGACTGAGAACCTTAAGCCACTCCTAAAAATGCCGTCCCCATTTCCGGCGGCCCTGCTCTCCAGAATACTTTCTTCCTTCATTTCCCTTGAATTCTCAAGTCCCTGCAACAGCTGTTCCTTGGCTCAAACAAAGTCACACCTGGGTGACAGCCACAGGAAGCAGACAAAGCAGACCACATATGTGACTCTGATCACATATGGTCGGGCTGAGAGGGGTCTCGGGGGCAGTTTGGAGCTTTCTGGTCAACTCTTACTCAGGAGGGGGACATCAAGCTCACCCCTGGCCCAGTTATATTTGCTGAAGTAAGGTTAATACATGTGACATAATAATGGAAGGCAGGAGGGAAAGGCCACAGAAGGTGACTCTTTGACAAATGCTGCAAACAGAGAACAGGCATCTCCACATACCAACACATCTCCCATTTCTAGGGACTCCGACCAATTTTGGATACACACTAAACAAGGCAGTGACACAAACACCTCCAGAACATGGAGCCCAGGGTGCCGGCCCGTGTGTGTGCTGTGGGATCCCGTGCCCCATGGAGACCGCTGGTCAGTCAGGATGGCCCAAGCACAGAGTGCTGCTGCCCAAATGGGTCAGCCACTTCAGAAAACTCCACATTCTGCCCACAGCCGCCTTCACAGATGCTACCAGGCAACGTCTCTAGTGTCTGGCAAAATATTTGTCTCTGGTTTGGTGGTAGCTCCCAAGGAAACCTGCAGTCACACGAAGCTTGCTGTGATTCCGCATGCAGGTTAGGGGTCTGCAGGCCCGGATGCAGCTCACACAAGCCAAGCCACACAGCACAGGGGGGCTGGGACGTGCTATGGTCACGGGGCCTGCGGAGCGAACTCACACAGGCCGAAGCTGCTTCGCACCCCAGATCCTGCTGCACAGTAACCCTGGGAGAGAGGGGACGGCTGGCACCTGGAGGCCTTGCAAGCAGAGCGAGCTCAAAGACAAAGATGACCTAAGGGGAAAGCAGAAGGGAGAAGGCGGGCAAAGAGCTTGTGGCTTGGGCAGCAATGGCGGTGAGGAAGCCCCAGGAACACAAGGCAAGGAAGCTATACACATACAGCCACATACAGATGGAAGCAGGGCTTTACCTCCAAGCGAGAGACTTCTTTGAAGTAAAGGCAAACAAAGTCAGCGAAGCCAAGGCCAAGGGTCCCCCTTTCCAACCTGAGCGTCTTTCCAGCCGAATTCTGTATCAGAAACCACTGTCCTTGTTGTGAGCGTGACTAGATGGAAACTAAAATTCAAGTACCAGAAAACGGGGTCTCATTTTGAGAGCTAGATGTCACCTCATCATGTCAGACCTCAGCAGAAGTGGAACAAAATACCACGTGACACTGTACAAGGGGCTTATGGAAATGAAGCTGCATTCCCCTGATGGCCCTCCGTGGAGAAGTCTGCGCCATTCCTTAACATGGTGACAGTCAGGCTGAAAGGCCACTTCTTTGATGCGCCATAAAGAGCAAGAGCATGAGACAAGCTAGTTTAGCACCATTTATTAAGTGATCTCAGCTGTTGTTGTAGCTGCTGCGTGTCAGCCTGTTCTTAAAACATAAATGCTCTTCCAACTCCTCTTGTCCAGGACAGAAGGATCTTCCAGGTAGCACGCCAACAGAACAAGAGGCTCCGATGATGCCAGCTTCAGTGATGGTGCCATCCAGAGAGGGAGAGGGTCATGGCACATTCAACCGCGACTTCCAGAGGTTTTGAAAAAGGAGCCTTTGGGGGCCCAGCCTGCCTGGCATTCTAGTGGAAGTGCAAAAGGTTGGCACATTGGGAGAGGAAAGAGAGGGAGACGCAAGGGAAAGTAGCATTTGGGGGTCATGGAGGGTTTTCTGGTCCCTGTAGCTGCAGGGCTGGAGTACTAGGCAGACCTCTGGCTACAGCAGTGAGCAGCAGACTAAGACAAAAGCCCACAGGTTCTCCTAGACTTGTACACATTTCTGTAAAAGTCAGGAAGAACTGCCTCAGGCTATTAGAGAGGGAGAACAGTGGAGGGGGAGAGTTGAAAAATACCTCCTTCCCTTTCCTATCCGGGTGAAAAGCTTGCTTTTGGGGAGATGGGTTGGGGGAAGGAGGGGAAACCTTGGGAGCCTTGAACATAAGAGTCTAGAAAAAGTAGACGTGGATCTCTCCAACGTGCACGGAGTCTGGCTGGAGGGCAGAAACTACTTCTACCCCCAGAACAAAGAATAGGACAACTCTGCCTAGAGGAAAACAATGCTAACACAGGACTGCTAAGTCAAGCCACCAGGGCCACGGCTAGCTAATAACTCTTGGTGGCTCCGATGAGACACATCCGGCCATGCGATTATGGACCAACTCCTGTGCAGCGTTCGCAGTTAGCAACTGGCCCTTGGCTAGTAGAAGCCAACCCCTCCCACAGCACTGCCTGTGGCTGCTGCACGCCATCGCTGGGCTCGCTACCAGGCTTCAACAAGAGTAACACGGTGATGGCATCACTCACGAGGATGATGATGGCAATAACATTACGTGGCCCTGTACGAGCAGTCTCCACCTGAGGACCTCCAATTACAAAGACTCAACCAGCCTCCCAACAAGCTGTTAGGTGAAGTGTGATTGTCCCCCATTTTACGGATGGGGAAACTGAAGCAGAGTGGCAGACTTGCCGAAGGCACGTACTGATGCTGGAGTCGAAGGAGAGAACTCAGCCTGAGAGTCCTGACCCCTAGCTGGCTAGCTCTCCCTCCAGTTACAGAAAACCTAACGGCCACTCCCCACTGAATGCACTTGTGCCATTCGCTGAAGGAGCAAGCCCCACCAGTGACTCTCACGTGGGGACCTCCAGCGTCATGTCCCTGCGTCTAGGTAGAGCGCAAAGCTTACTTGCCTGCTGGCATTCACGATTCTCTTAGTTTCTGCTCTCACAAGCACACTATTCTGCTTCCTCTAGGATTTTGGCTCCACATACAAGGAAATGGAGTCGCCATTCCTGATAAGAACTCAATTTCTCAGGACAAAGAAACAGACTGAAGCTAACAGGTTAACAAGACATGCGACAGTGGGGGAGGGGCAGACAGGGAGTACTTGCATGTGCAGTGAAATTATCTTTAAAAAACAGCAAGAAAAAGAGCGCTTTGTCTTTCGTTTTAAGACAGGGTTAGCCCACGAAAGACAAGACAGCCTGTGTAAGTAGAGCAAGCCCAGGCGCTGCGGCTGGGGTTCTGCAGGGGCTCTCAGAGCAGGCGCACAGGGAGCCTCGCCAGCCAAAAGCGGCTCCCAGTGGCCAGAAGCCCTAGAGGGGAGGACTGGTCTGTCCCTTCTCCGTAAGTCAGTCTCCTGTACGACCACATTGCTCTGGACCCAACTAAGGACCTGCTTCTGCTAAGCTGAGGGAGACGTCCCCCCAAACCCCCCCAACACGTACTTGATGCTGTCGGTGTGGGTTTTGTATTCCATAATGGTGTTGGGAGGTAGGTTAAGCACTCGCCGAAGCGTATCCCGGATTCGGGCTGTGGTTGCTTGGTCGCTGGCAGTCTTATTCCATATGGAAATAATGTCCTCCTACAGGAGGAGCAGAAGGATTCATCAAAGCACACCGGAGGCAGGAGAGAGCAAAGGCAACACAAAACCAGACCTGCCCACGGGGAGGCTTACCTGAAACCGGACAGAGACCACAGCCCCACAGATCTCCTCCCCAACCATGAACTGTTCCCCTAACATGGCCAGGATGAGATTCTCCCAGCAACGGGATGCCAAGCCCTTCCGCAGCCGAATAATCCACTTGCCACCATTTTTATTTGCATCATCCTGGGAAAAGTCAGAAAGCACAAAAGTTAAAACATGGTTTCACAGCTGTTTTCTTTTGCATGAAGTCAGTAAAAAGCCAAGGACCCCCTCCCTGGACACCGAGAGGTCATGTCACCTTCCAATTATTCAACTTCATAGGAAAAATGATGGTAGAACCAGGGAGAGAAGAAACAGGAAAAGAAAAAAAACAAGGGAATCCTTATACAAGCCATTATCAAAAAACGGCTAAACTACCCCTTAAAAAGAATCCTCTTTTTCCGGAACTACGTTAGGAATCGAAATGATGTCAGATTTCAAACACAGATCATTCCTGACTTCATTTGCTAAGAGTTTACCAAGCATCACCAAGTCCCAAATACACAGACATGAAGCCCTGTCTCTACCCAGACTCAGTCTAGTTAAGGAGACAAAAAAAAAAAATTACAGCATCCAGTCTGACGAGCGCTGCTGTGACAGAGATATGCACAGTAAGTGAAAGAAGAACGAGACAGAAGTACTCAAGCAGAGGACACACTTAAGCTGGGTCTTGCAGAACCTAGGAGTTAGCCAGGCTGAGCAGGTGAAGGGCTTTGGGAAGCACAGGGCTGCAGAAACTCTGAGTGTGAGACAGAGATGCGAAGGAAGGCTCACTGCACTGAAAGGAAGATGAGAGATGATGGGAGATGGGGACTGAAAGGCAGACTAGGTGCAAGATCCCGAGAGCAGTGGAGGGCTGCATATGATTAAAAAATATTGGGGGGCGGGGGGAAGGATGTGCTCACATGTCTTCTAGAAAATGCCCTGGTACCAGAAAAGAAGATGGATCATAGCAAAGCCAAGAGATCACAGAGCTCAGCTCTGGGTCACTGGTTATCGTCTGTAAGCTTATTTATTACCCATTTTAATCATAAGTATACCATGGTCACATATCACACACACACAACCAGGTCTATGGGAATAAGGGTCATTTTTTTTTTAAAAAAAAAAAAAAGCTCTTTAACGTTGTTGCAATACCATTTTAGTGATAAAACCATCTTGCAAAACCACCCAGCACCAACCCACCCAGACAGGTACTAGCACTGTGTCTTTTCCCAGACGTCCCCATTCTAAGGATGTTACTAAACACTGATGCAGTTTGGAGAGAAGACTTTAAAATGCTTCTAAACTTGGCAGGGCTAAACCCCCCCAAAAACAACTTGCTCAGAAAAGCAGTCCAGAAAAGCAGTCTGAAGCCCCTACTGCTCACCTCCCACATGGGTTTAATTCCTTCTTTGAAGAGATGAAAGTCACTGTGGCCTGTCAGGTCTCCGGGACGTACCATATGGCTGTAAAACCTCCAGAACTGCTCCACCTGTGGAGAGAAGGCCCGAGCACCAACCGTGTGTCTTTTCTCTGAATGAATGCAAGATTCATTTAAGAGAGAGGCACCAACATGGAAGACACACTGTTACAGGCTGCACTTTGGGAGGATACATTTTCATCTGGAGGACCGTGTGGGAGGGAAGGCATGTTAGACCAAAGGACATGGTATAGGTGGGTAAACGAAACACGTCGTATTGCTGATACAAGAGCAAACTCTTTAGGTGAGAAATGCCAGCCTCAGCCAGGAGCCTTAGTTGCTGAGGTCACGTCAGCCAACACGCATCCTCCCGCAGAAGCCGCAGGATAACCACCGCATGTTGTGAGGACCTTGTTTTACACCGTGGAAACCCTTTAGTCCTGAGGTATAGGGAGTCCCACATAACCTCCGCCTGAATGTACCTTTTAGAACAAAATCACCTCTTGATCAAAGACTGTTTACTGGCAAATAGAGCTACAACGGAATACACTTAGTTCTGTTTGTTACTGAGTACACGTGACAGAGCCAACTACGTGCACGACTGTCCCCCATGGCGCCTTTGCAAGGCCAGGATGGTCCAAAACCAAGCAAGGCGTAGTCTCTCATCCTGAGGGTTTCAGCCCCTCTTCTCGGCTAGAACACTTGTGCTTCTCCTTGCTCCCCCTTCACAGTCCTGTTAGCAACGTAGACATACTTCTCAACAAGTGTACGCTTACTGATGCTCACCGTGCTATTCCTGTTTCTCATAGCAGTGCCTCGGTAGGAGGTTACGTCCCTGTGCCTCTGTGATTCAGAGGACACCTACCAAGTGCTGGCCAGTGAAGAGGCCACTTTAGGAGAAAAGACAAAACGTGGAACAGTTTGAAAAGAAATAGTTGGCATTTGCCAACACACTGAAAGCAGGTACTGAGTGCACAGAGCTGCAGGTCTTCTGTCCAGATGTGGAGAGCAACTGAGGAGAACCAGACCTTCTACTGTGTGAAACGGCTGTCCCTGCAGTTCCTCTACAGACCAGGACATGCGCAATGTCTCACAGAAGTCAGGAAAGAATGTCATTCCTAGGACTTCAACACAGGGTCTCATCTCAGCAACTGCTATGCTTCCCTGCACACTGTGATCTGGGATGGGAAGTGGCTGTACGTAAACAAAGAGCAATAATCTTTTTCTGCCCTAACACAGTGGGAAGAAAGAAAGTGCACCCACTAGAAGCTTTGGCTCACGGTGTATTAGGAATGGGAGAGGGGTGGGGAGGAGAAAAGTACACAAACCAGCCCCAATTCCCCAATCAAGCATTGTTTTCTTAACGGTTTAGTCTCCTCCAATCTTACACCCAGACTATACAATCTTACAGCCACAATCTTATATCTAAATCATGAGAGATAAAGCAAGCAGCTCAAGAAACATTATTAAACTTTGATTTTTTTGTCCTTCTCTTCAGGTAATTTTGGTTTTTGAAACCAAAAGATAAAAGAAGTGTTCAGACTCAGCATATGAGGTTCAGAAATTGCCTCAGCTACCTTACCCATTTTACAGTTGAGGAAATGGCTTCCTGACTTGCCCCAGCCCAGAGTTCAGCCCCCGAGCAATGACCCTTGCGGCTCCCAAGCCTAATGCTCTTTCATTTCAAAATGCTGCCTTCTCAGTCTCCCTGATGCAGGAACTTTTCCATGTTGTTAAACGCCAGGACTAAGGACTAATGAGAAATGCCGCTTTGGGTTTAACAATTCTATTTCGCAATAGAATTATGTTCTGTGAGGAATTTCATATTGTGAGGCATTTCTTAATGCCCTGGATTATACAACAGCAGACTGTAAATCCTGTCGCCCACCCAGTGAGCATTAACCCAAGACGATGCTGTGAGAAACTATGCAACTCAACATACGTACCAAAAGAATGAAAACAAAAACCTCTTTTCACAAGTTGGGTAAATATATATATGCTTTCCTTAAAACGAAAAGAAAAATGCTAGAAACATTTGTAATCACCACCAAGTAACTGAACAGAACCCCGAACAAACACCTACTCTCCAGTTCAGTGCCTTCTCTGATCCTCCAAGGACTCCTCCGGCTGTTCACAACATAATGGCTGCCATTTTCCTGGAATGTCTCCCATTCCCACAGAGCAGGTCATGACATTTTTTGTGACAGGTTCAGGAATGTTTGGAATACAGCTGACCCTCGAACAACACGGGTTAGAACTGCGAGGGTCCAGTTATACGTGCTATTTTTCCAAATGACCCAGGCAGTTCAAAGCCGCCGTGTTGTTCAGCGTCAACGTCATGGTTAGGAACCAGCACATGCGGACGGCCGACTGCAGTTACACAGGATCGCTGACCGGCGGGAGGTCTGCGCCCCCAACCCCAGCGCTGCTCAAGGATCAACTGTATATGGGTATTTTCAGAAACTCAATTCTCTGCCAAGAATTTCTTTCTCTTCTGATCACCTGATCAAAATTTTAAACTTCAGGGTGGCTGGATGGCTCAGTTGGTTAGAGCACGAGCTCTGAACAACAGGGTTGCCGGTTCAATTCCCACATGGGCCAGTGAGCTGCACCCTCCACAATTAGATTGAAGACAATGAGCTGCCACTAAGCTTCTGGAGGGGCGGCCGGATTGCTCAGTTGATTAGAACACAAGCTCTCAACAACAAGGTTGCCAGTTCAACTCCCACATGGGATGGTGGGCTCCGCCCCCTGCAACTGAGGATTGAAAAAGGCGACTGGACTTGGAGCTGAGCTGTGCCCTCCACACTAGATTGGAGGACAATGACTTGGAGCTGACGGGCCCTGGAGAAACACACTGTTCCCCAATATGCCCCAATTAAATTTTTTTTAAAAATTGTATCCTTGACCTTTAAAAAAATTTTTAAATTTCAATCTTAAACCCATCTCCTCTGAAAGAGGCTTTCCCCAAATTGAAATTAATCCCTTCCTACCTTAGAACTCCCAGAGCTCACTAGCCACACCTTCCCAAGGGCACTTCTGTCTCCCTATATTATTAGAAATTCCTGGCCTTGCCTTATTTCCCTAAAGGCAAGGTCTTAATTCATTTTAGAACCCTACTAGTGCCTTGAATTCATTCAACAAACATTTCTGGAACCAAATATGCACCAGTGCACAAGCTACTTTTAATATTTCAAAAAAGCCAAAATTTACCAGAGATAAGGGAGCATATCAACTCCGCACAGTAATCAGATGACCTGATGAATAGTTATATGTGTAGTATATCTCATTAATAAACGAATAAATAGATAAAGTTTGCCTACTCATTGAGCCCCGTCACGCATTCTGGTGCACTGGCTGAGTGAGAGAATATGGGCTTTGAATGTGGCTTTTACGGCCCGTCCAACCTGAGTCTCAACACTGGGTCCTCTACTTAGTGAAGTAAATGGCAACTGACTTGAGACTTTAGATCAGATACTTAGTTTCACTTTTCTCATTTGTAAAATGTGGATAACATACATCACTGACCTCACAGGGCCATCGTAATGATTAGAGGAAGTTACGCACAGTGCTTATTACTGGGTGCTTCCTCTGTACTGATTTGTTGTCATGGTTACTGTCTATTAGTTTCCTTTTCTAGTGTCTGCACCTTAAACAGGACAGGTACCTCAATAATGACAAGAAAATAACAAATCCTGCATTTGATTCTGCCCAGAGATGGAATGTACAGCACGCAGGAAGTGCACAATAATCTTTGTAGAACAAGACTGGCTTTAGTTGCAGACAGCTTCTCAGGGCACACACTCCCAGCTGTCTGTGAGAGCGCCAAGACGCAGCTTGGGCTCTCTGTTCTGACAGCAACCACAAAAACAATTATTACAGATTTCATTTCCTTTCTGAAGACAGGAAAAAGATGCCACTTTATACATAATCACTAACCTGTCCAAAACTCTGATGGGAGGTCCTTAAATACAAAAGAGACTTCTGAACTTGACCATCAAACTTCATGAGAACAGACACCACGTATTATAAAATTTTGCATCACCCCTGACACTTTGTACATAGTAAGCATTCAATAAATATCTACTTAAACAAACCTGTATTTTTGCACTGTTCCCTTCTGATCAATTCCATAATTCCCATACTTGCTACCTACAGATGTCCAGTGAGAAACCTAAGAAGGAACAAATCTGACCTCAGAGACTCAGATCAGTTGACTGAGGAAACCAGATTCCTAAACAGGTTTCCAGGAGGATCAATACACACAATATAAGCACAGGCATGAATTTACTACCAAGGCCCATGACATTAAACTCCGAAGTACTCACGGAGGCAAAGGTGCCGATCTGTTTGATATTCTGTTCGTAGCTCTGCGAGCTGGTGGGACGGCCGGGGGTTCTCCTGGAGTACCAGAAAGTGTAATTGTACTGCAGGGGGTGCTCTGCTGGGCCAGGGACAACAGCCTGTGAATTAAACAAGGTGTGTTAATCCCGGGCATTTTTCACATGCTCTGAGACTGAGAAAATATTTTCCAGTGTCACCCCTTCCTACCACCACAGCCTAAAAAGGATACATTCTCAATGATCTGCAACTGGACCTCAGATTCTGCTGACACAGTAAATTTCTTTAGTGGTTAATTGATTCTAAATTCTTGTAACATTTTATCAGTGTTCTTATGGCTTTTGTAACTTTCTACTTCATAACATAGGTACTTAGTTTCTATCCTATCTCAAGTATTTCCAGGCCCAGCACGACCTCCTCTACGATATTCTATCACTTACCTGCTAGTGACCTGGGGCAAGCTATTTAATCTGTTTGTGCCTCAGATACTTATCTGCAAAATGGGGAAAATAATAATAACTATCTCATAGGGTTACTGAGAAGATTAAATAAATAGATGTAAAGTGCTTAGCATAGCGCCTGGCTCATAGTAAGTCGGCTACTATTATCGTCACTGTTAAATGTAAGCTTCTTGATCCAGTTTCATTCACTTTTGTGTCCCCTCAGCACCTAAGATGCTTGCATTTAGAAGGTAGTCAATATTGTGGAGTGAAGCAATTCGTAATTGCTTTGATTTTTCAAGAAAGAAATTGATCCAGCTATCTCTCATTGTCTACATTTTCTCTTTTCCAAGTCACTTTCAGCTTAGACTATTACTGACTGAAGAGTCTGAAATTTCAAGGCATGTGCAGGATTTGAAATACTCAGCAGCATCTTATGAAGCACTAACAGCCTTGTTCAACCCCAGGGTTAACCTCCCCTACCTCAGGTTAAGAGAATGCTGGAAAGCAAGAAAGCATCTCAAGGGCCTGTGACAAGGGAAAAGTTCTGAGTTCCCAAAACGAACTCTAATGATTGAACAATCTTTTCTTAGAAACAAAATCAGATTATTACAAAACAGTATGCAATCAAGTTCATCGGTATCTTCTAGACACCAACTCCATGCGATAACCATGTCTCGAGCCCAAAGGCACCCACGTCTGTGCAACACAAACCCACCTTCCTCTTGCCGCCGCTCTGACTCTTGTCTCGTTCCGTTTTTTCCTTCTCACCATCTTTCTGTGCGCTGTTTTCTTCATTCTGCTCATGGTCCCCACTGTCATCATCTTTCAATCTAAATAACAAAAGCAAAACAATGTCAATCCGTGATTGAGCGGACTCTTGCTTACCTAACAAAGGCACCAGGTCACGAGAACTACCATAGAACCAACCCGAAGTCACTCAAACTACTGGCAATGAGATGAGAGAAAGGCAAGGAAACGCAGAAAGTGAATTAGGAGGATTAAACGAAAGTGAAATACCCGTCAGCTAGTGTATGAATTCCAGAAAGCACCATCTACCAGTTTCCTAACAGGCTGTGCAAAGAAACAAGAGGTAAACAATTTAAGAAATTGTTTTCTCTGCCAAAAATCAATAATGAGAAAAGTTTCTGGAGTAAATAACTGCTCTGGCACTTCAAATGCAGTTTAAAAACGACCTGTCTTTCTTGCCACTTCTAACCATCCCTTCCATCCTTTGCCACTGCGACTGCTTTAGCTCAGGCCCCCTCGTCATCTCAGTTATTACAGTAAACTCCTAAATGGTCTCCCCAGCACAAATCTGCTCCTCCCCTTTTCCATCCTCCACACGCCAGCAGCATGATCTCCCTAAATGCCAATCTGATCATTTCATTTCCATGCTTAAAAGTCTCAGCAGTCACTTACCCTTTGATGCCCACCCAGCAGGATAAAGCACAATGAATGAATGTAAGCTACTCTAGAACCTGACTCCTGCCTAGGGCATCCTCTTTCCCTCCCCCACCCCCCAAAGCAACCTACATTCCCACATCTGTGCTACCTGCAAACACCTTCCCCCTCAGCCTGGGGAGCCACTCCTCCCACATCTGTTTTTCCTACAAGATGGAGGGATCCCTTAGAACCGTGTCTTATTAATCTCTGTATCCCCAGCACCCAGGACATGAAGATGCTGTCCTAACATGCAGCACAAGTTACTGAATCAATGTTAAAAGAAGTGACTGACTATCTTCTTGCCTCACAGGTACTCAGGGCCTTGCTCAAACATACTGTAGGTGCTACCTTTTCAGGAGCAGTGAAACACTCCAAGGCTTTCAGGTACACCTAAAGTTCGCTGGATCCAGAAGGTGAGTTCACAAAGATGGTAAGAATGCTGCTTAGTCTAGAGCTGGACCAGTAACTTATCACGGACCTTCTCGAAAATCACCTTTCTCGCCCTAATGACTATCTAGTCAAGTGGAATTAGGCACAATTCTCAAGAAAGGTACTGGAAATGCTCAAATTATAACTCAGATATTACCCTATACAGATACAGAAACCTGCTGTAAAGCATTTTACATTTTTTTGCCCACGAATCCCCAGTGCCTAGCACATAGAAAGCATTCAGTAAGTATTAGAATGTGTGAGCTAGCCATGTGTTGGGGTGCCTGCTCTGCCCATTTCACAGCCCTAGCTGTAGGACATACGCAGGTGGTCATGCACTGTGCCATGGAAGCCCCCGGCCCCACCCTGGCCAAGATATGACTATGAAGGGCATTTGACCACAGGGCAGTCCAGCCTGGCCAATAACCTCTGCCTCCGGCAGGGCCTTGCTCAAAATTATGAGCACGTTCCTCCCTCACCTTTTCATCCACACGATGAAAGATCACCCAGAGTCAGAGCTGGGGCAGTCACATAGAAGCCATACAGGAAAAACCACAAGGGAATAAAGACAAGGAACACAAGCAGAGAGAGCCAGTGCGGGGGGAGGAGGCAGGGAATGAACAGATGAGCAGAGAAAGTGGAGGGGAGCGTGGTTTCCTTGCTGCCATTTCATTGGCTTGGTTCAACCACCCTGGACTTCTGGGAGACCATTATCTGTACTTACAATACCCCTTCCCCTTTAGGAAACTTACGTTGGTTTGGTCTCCTTTCCAAAAGGAGCCTGTCTAGCACACAAGTCCCACAACATTCACCAAGCACCTACTGTGTGTATCAGACACTACAGAGAGCGCCTGACCGAGGAGCTAAGGTACACGACTGGCTTCACATGGTACACAGGCCCTTGCTCTGCCTGCCTGCTCCCCACATACTCCTGTCACTGTAGCCGTGACCTCACCCCTCTGTTAGGCTCATTACGTGGTCTCTTCTCGGAGCGCCGTCTTTCCCCACTTAACTTGTCCTTCAGGACTCAGATTGAGGGCCATTTTATCTTGGCAATACTTTCCAACCTCTCCCTAGGCCAAGCTGGGCTCCCTTCGTCTGGACCTCCCCATATAAATGCTTGTACTTGTCACAGCTGTACAGTCAGGGCCAGTGTTTTATCTCCTGATCTAGAACATCTCATGGGTTTTTCTATAGCACAAGCCCCAAGACAGCTCCTGCCTCTCTTCTTTAGGGCATACCCCAGGGACACAAACCATTTCCCTCTCTTCTTAGCTCTCAGCCCCCCACTACATCCTCTGGGTTCCCTTTGCTTTAAGTCTTGGTTGAAGAGGGATACAATTACCCAGCATCTCATTTTGCTAGAGCCCCAAGCAAAGCATATAACATCCTTTCTTTTTAGTGGCTTTGCTGCTAACCACTACTAGAAAACAAAAATAACAACAAAAATAATGACGTGCGAGGAGAAACAACACCGATCCCTGAGTCACACGTCCAGACTCCCTTCTAAGACAGTAACTGGAAACCCTAATGGGCCTTCATCTTGAGCTGTCATTTCTTGAGGGTGCAGCTAGCCAACCACCTTGCCCTCTGAGCCTCCACTTAAGGCAAGTCATCTGTATCCTGTCTTCCAGAGGCTGCTCCTCCCATCTTGAAGCTGGATTTGAGCCAATCCAGACTGAAAAGTCAGTGCTCCCTGGACTCAGGCAGGGAATTAGCATCTCTGAGGCTGTACAGCAGACCGAGTGGCACCTAATTAGCTCACCACGTGTACGCCCAGGTATGTCCTCATACTCTGACCACAAGGCTTCCTTGTGGGTAAGAACTTGGTCTGATTCATCTTTATATGTCTACTATCAGACAGTGGCAGAAAACAAACATGCTTAGTGAATGGATTTCTAAAATCAGAGCAATATAAGGCAGAACAGGATGAGAGCCAAGTAAGCGGTTCAGACAAGAGTTAAGGAGGGGCCAAAAGCTAACAAAGACATAAGAGGAGCAAATCAAGTTTGGCATCTAGATCTGAAAACCAAGCTTATCGGAGCTAGGACTGCAGTACAGGGAAACAATCTTGGGGTTTGCATATGCACCCCAAGCAATGGCAGCTAAGGACTTGACAGGTGTAGGGGGCGGGGAGAAATTCCAGTCCTGGGTTAGCAACTTCACTCCTAGAAGCAGAAGCCACACAGTGAAGGAGGCTGGAGTTCTTTCATCTGAGCCCACAGCTCAGATTTAATCTGATGCGACCACAGCACTCAGCTGCAGGCACTGGACTTTTAGGATTCTGGCAACTGAAACTCGGCCTTAGGGACCAAGTGGTGAAGAGTGGCAGAAGCCAAGTGGCTAAAAACTGCAGACTTTTTGCATGAAAAACAGTAACAACAAAACCAAAACTAGGGGCAGGAGTGCTGTCTTCAAGTGCTCATTTCAAATGAAAGAAAGCTTTGTTTTTTTCCTGCATAACTAGAAGACAGATGTTAAAAAATTCTGGCACAGGATAAGGAATAGTTAATAATTACAACTAATTAAAATGGACTCAGGTTAATTTTTGTCAAGAGGTACCTGGGTGAAGGTTAAACAACAAATCTGGGTTTGAACCCCACCATATGGCCCTTGCTGTTGTGGGCAAGTTACTTAACCGCAGGAAATTTCCTTTTCCTTCTAAAAGGCGGTACCGAGATCCCCTTCGCAGGGTTGTTAAGGACTACAAATAATATGTGAGAAGTATCTAGCAAGACGCCGTGGAAGGCATTATTATCATTCTGTTTTTAATTGTTCTTTTCTATGGTTTTATTAGGAGCATTATTACCCTTCTTCAATTAGCTTACTGCAGACCTCCAAATGATTTGGGCAGGACTGGGCCACATGACCCATAAAGTGCCTTAAGATAAAACTTTGATTTGTTCCATTCAGTGAAGGAAGGGGACACAGGACTGGCAGGAAAGTACACTGAGGCAGGACTCAGGTGTGGAGCTAGGTGTTGCAGGGTTTATGATGGGGGCGGGGGTTGGTGCAGAGATGGGCTCAGCTATCCAGCAGGCTGCAGACGCACTCTGCCAAAAGCTACTAGAAGAGCCCTCTCAGCAACCGAAACAGTCCTGAGGGGCTGCCCGCAACGTGGGCATCCAGGACCTCTGAACGTGCGCACCAGCATTCACGGCGCTGGGAGAAAACCAACTCCCCACCAGCCGCAGCCTGTCACAACCTAAACTAATAGCAATTCCACTTTACATTCATACCTCACTACTGAACACTTTACCAAGTACCGTTAAGCAAGGCTGCATGTGATTTGACCCCTATCACACCCCTGTGTGGCAGCAGGGTGGTAGCAGGGCACTAACCACTAATGTGGCTTGGGTACCAATGGCTCAGAGACGGGGTAATTTTTCCGCTGTCAAATAAGTGGTAATTGGTGGGTGTGGGACTGGAAATGCAGGTCTTCGGAAAAGACAGATTTCCTAGAAGAGGGCTAAGGCCATCATCTACCTTAAGATACAATCGCTGGGGGGAAATATGAAACATTACTTGGCCTTTTCTTTCTGCATCTCCAACCTGATGCTGGAGCCAGGAATCAGAACATACACAGCAGTGCAGGGCCGGGCAATGACAAGTATATCGTTTGGGCAAGAAGCTGGGCAGCTCTTGGAGAGTGAGTTGGAGGGGACAAGGCGGGGGACGAGGAAGGAAGCAGGAAGGGTCTCAGGACGACGACGAGCACTCCGTCAGGGCTGAGCCCAGCAGCCACATTTCCTCACTGCCTCGTCACAACTCTACGCCACGGGCTCTACTACCGTCCCCACTTCGCAGATGAGAAAACTGAGACCCGGAGCGGGGAGGTGACCTGCCCGGGCCAGAACGAGTGTGTGAGGAAAGCTGGGTTCGGAAATTCAGGAACAGCCAGGCTGCGGAAACACCCAAACCGCCGACGTCTCCGCCCTGCCACCCCGTTGGCAACCGGCACCCGCGGGGCTAGGAGTCCGAAAGCCTCCTGGGCACAACCACGCCGCCCCGGCCCCCGGCCCCCGCGCTGCACGCTCGGCCCCGACGGCCCTGGGGTCCCCGGGCCCCCTGCACCCCGCCTCCCCAGTCCCCTTCTCCCCACCGGCCGCCTGGGCCGGATCCAGCCCGCAGCCCGAGCCCGGCAGGGAGGCCGGCGCCGTCGACCTGGTGTCGCCGCGGGTCGCGGCGGGGGCCGGCGCGGGGAACGGTTGGGGGAAAGGGTCCCGGGAGGCGGCCACGCGCCACTTACGCGTCGAACTTGTTGTTCATCCTCCCGTCGTCGCCACTGCCTCACGGACTGACTTCCGCTCCGCCGGTCCCTCCGCCTAGGGCCCGGCCACTTCCGGTTGCGCGCTGTGCATCGGAACGTAGGCGCGCTGGCCCGGTTGGGGGTCGGGCATCCCGGCGTCCTGCCCAGGGCGGCTGCGCGGAGGCGGCTGTGCGTGCGGGCGGCCCCCGCCGCGGGCAGCGGCTCTGCCCCGTCGCTCCCCGCCTGCCCAGCCGCCGTGCGGCCCCCAGGAAGCGTTCCCGTGCGGTGGCAGCTCCGAGGAAGAGGCTGCGCCGCGCTGCTGCCCGCGCGGCCTCTGCACTCAGCGTGGTGCGGAGCCAGACCCCATGCCCGGCGCGGGCTGAACGATCCTGGACTCTCTTAACCTCCCCGGGGCAGTTTCCGCTTTGATACTGGGGATACTGTATACTATATAGTACCTGCCTCTTCAGGTTGACGTGTAGATTTAACCGGATAATGAGTGTCAGGCGCTGGACATAACCCTCTGCAAGTGGTAGTTACTGTTAATCATTGCTTACTGGTGCCAAGAGCCACAGAGCTAATAAGCTCCGCCCTCTGAAGCAGTCAGAGAGGTTGAGAGATTCATCCCAGGTGACAAAGCTAGTAAGAGGCTAACAGGAACCAGAGCGGGTCCCACCATCATCAAATTGCCTCCTGGGTAAAAGTCTCTGCTCCAAACACACAGCAGGTGCACGGGGCACACAACGGAGTGAAGGAAATGAACCTGCTGGTGACTGAGCCCCAAAGTCAGCAACCCTGAACTTGGGAGAGGGGGTTATTTCCGGGATCTTCCCTTTCCCCAACAACATCCCATTGTCAGGTCTTTGTATGTCACTTTCACAGTTTTGAATCACCTTCCTCAGGTGCCTTTGATCCTGTGATGAGGGTAGATAGGAGCTGATATCTGTGCCCTTAGTTACAGATGAGAAAGCAGGCTCAGGGAGCACAAATGACTTGCCAAAGTTTTTACCCTGTTGTCACCAACAACTCTGACCCCACCTGTACTCTCCAAGCAGTGTCTCCCCTCTCCCCCAGGAAGGCGGTCAGCTGGCCATTGTTTCCCAAGCGGGATACAGGGAGGCTGGTCAGTGTCTCCTCTCTAAAGGCAGAGCCCAGCAGTTCCCTGTCCCCTCCCAGCCTCCCTTACCTAGCTGTTCCTTAACCATCCTGTGGGACCAGTGCAAATTTCCCGGCCTTTGAGAAGAGAAGGAAGAGAGGTCTGTTTTCCAGGCTGTGGAATCTTAGAGTGTCTAAGATTGGGTCAGAATTGGTCATTCTGGACTCCAAACCTTATTTAGCCACCAGTGTTCTGGGAAACCCCTTATTCTGGGCCCCAATTTGCCAGTCTGAAATTTGGGGATATAGTGACTCTTGCTTTTCCATGATGCTGTGAGAAGCTCTTATCTTAACAATGAAAAAAGATAATAAAACTCATGAACTCTTTTGTGATCAATGAACAGGAAGGTCACTGGTGCAGGTGAGTGCTGGGTGCTTACAGCACCCAAAGGCAGGGGAGGGAGATGGCAGCTGGAGTGGGCTGTTGCTCTTCTTTTGAGAGAGCATTGGCTGCTACTCTTCACATTTCTCTTGACTTCCCTCCTTCAGGAACTCATAAAGAGGAAGGGAGGCCCAGGCCTGGAGGGACAGGACCTTACTTAGTTGGGGGCATCATGCAAAAACGGAGTTGTTAGGGCTTCAAAAATCATGGAAGCTGATAATGCATCACTGAAGTGAGGGGAGTGCCAAGGTTAGCTAGCCACTGTCACACGGATGCTGACCTCCACAGCACACCCTGCCCTCAGCCCATCGCCAACCACTCCAGGACTCCAGCTCCATCTCTTTATTTCTCCAGCTTTTCTCAGTGTTGTTTGGCTTCCATGGCCCTGACGGGTGCTTCCCAAAGAGCATGCTCATGACCTCAGCAGAAGAACAAAGCGGATAAGACTCCACATGGCTCATAGCAATTGGTTGGCTCAGTCAGGCAGGTAGGGGCGGGGGTCTCCAGGGAATGGCAGGGCAGGCACCCGGTTGTAGTGGGCCATGAGGAAGATGCCAGCAGTGCCGCAGACGAAGAGGGAGAGCATGGCCAGGAAGCAGACACGGTCCAGCACGCGTCCCACCAGGAACCACTCCTCCTTGCCCTGCAGGTGGGAGGCAAGGTGGGATGACCCGCCGTGGCACCAAGCCTGCCCTGGCTCCCTGAGCCATCCTTGGCCCCCCAGCAAGCCTCATTCTCCATTTCCTTGGGCCCTTCTCGCCTACTTCCAGACCTCAACCTGGCTTCTTTCTTGATCCCCTCCCCACTCCCAACTCTATTTTTCTATCCCGTTGCCCTACCATGACCACTCCATTCATCCTGCCCCAATGTCAGGTCCAAGCCCTCACCAAATACTCCATCGTCCTTCCCACCCCAGACTAGCTTACACTGTCAAAGTGACTCTGCTGGCGTCGGGCGCGGGCAATGAAGTTGCAGGCGTCCACACAGGCCTGGATGGCTGGGGCAGCCTGCTTCAGGCTGCCACACAACTCCTGGCTCTGCCCTGGCTCCGGGCCTTTCTCTAATGAGATGACAGGGTGAAGTTTGGGAGTAGAAAGGAGGAGAAACAAGCAGAAAAGGTAGCCTCTCCTTAGGGACCCCACCCCCTCTCTCCCCAACCTGGATGCTTGCCCAACACTCATTTGCAGTGCCTGTTGCTTTGGCCAACAGGCAGCCTCCCCTGTATGGAGTCCCTGGGGAAGAGTGTCCCCAGTGTCACACTCTGCCTCACCTAGTTTCTCCAGTGCTGCCCTCACCAGCCCATTGCGCTGCCGCTGCCGGAAGAGGACTTCACTGCGAGGCAGGCAGAGAGCCGCCTCCTCCCCACTGGTGATTGACCACCCAGTGGAGGAGCCATTCTGCAGCCGGGGCCGAGCGTCCTGCACAGCCACTGCGGCCAGCGGGCGAAGGTGCATCCGCAGCAGCTGGGGCAGGAGCCGCAGGAACACCTGGAGAGGGGATGTCCTGGGTGGTTTAGCTTGGCAGCCAGGCTGGGCTTCAGAGCAGGAGGTGAAGGTTGGCATGAAGGGCTCATGCTGCCAGAGCATGCTGGGGGCAGCACATTGGGGGCAGTGGCTGGCCCCAATCCAGCTCAGCTGTTCTGTGCCAGGCATTGAGGCCGGGTCCCCAAATTTTTGTGCACATCAGAATCACCAGGGCACTTATTCCAAGTACAGGTTCCTCAGCCCCACTCCTGCTATTCTAGCCCAGGATATGGTGGGGGACCTGGGAATCTGCATTTGTGACAAGGGCTCCAGCTGATGACTACAGGTTGGCTGCAGATCACACAGGCTCTGGAGCCAGACTGCCTGGTCAGAATTCTGTGTCCTCTACTTTCTAGCTGTGTGACCTTGGGTAAGCTACTTAACCTCTCTGTTTCCTCATCTGTAACATGGAGATGATACTAATACCCACTGCATAGAGGTTGTATGACGATTAAGTAAGTTAGTATGTGTAATATGCCTGCCAGTTAGTTGGTAAACACTCAGTGTTACAATTAATCCATTTGGGCACATGCCTCAAGATACACACATGGCAGATTTGCTGCTAAATGTGGCAGGTGAGGAATGTGAGTAGGGACAGGGGTGCAGAGGAAGGAGCATGGGAGTGGACTAGGCAGGAAGATGCTGGAGTAGGCAGGGAGGGGCCTTGCCTTGCGGACCCGGCGGGCCATGGAGTGTGTGTGGGGGGACCGCAATGACACGTTGAGCACGACCACAGCATTCACCACAATGAGGATGGTCACCACCAGGAGGAAGGTCAGGTACCTGCCGGGGGTGGGGGGTAGGCAGGGGGCAGGGCTGGCCCTCGGGCACTGCAGCCCCAGACACCACTCCCACCCTTAGCGGCTGCTCCATCCAGAGCCCTTGAGGGAAGGCGCTGGTATGGAGAATGGTGGGGGCAGGGTCACAGGAAGGTAGTGCCCAAGAAGGGAGGGCAAGAGGTGGGCCACGGCGTGAGGCCCAGGCTTACTTGCTGATGAGTGGCACTGCCTGGGAGGTCTCGGGCACCTTCTTGGCCACAAGGAAGAGGAAGACGGTCTGGGCCAGGAGCACATTGATGGCGACGGTACACTTCTGGCCGCCCGCTGCCCGTGACAGACAGGCCCTCAGAGCAGGGCTGTGTCCCTGCTGTGGGGCACCGCCCCCGCCCCTGGTGCCTTCTGTGCCCTCCCAGCTGCTCCCCGTGCTGCCGGCCCAGGCCATGGCGCCCCTCCCGCAGGCTTCAGGTACCCTTGGCAGGAAGAAAGTAGATGAGGATGGCGACAGACGAGATGAGCACACAGGGCGCAATGATGTTGATGACATAGAAGAGGGGCTTGCGCTGAATGAGCAGGTAGAAGACCACCTTCTGGTGACCCGCCTCCTCGGCCGGCGCCACCCTGTCCAGCAGCATCTTGGCCGGCCGGTGCCGGATGGCCCACTCCCCGTTCTCTGTGGGCGGCAGGGCATGGTGGGCACAGGGAGTGGGCTGGGCAGACCCCTGCAGCCTGAGTGACCCAGCTGCAGAGTGGCCAGCGTGTGCCCGAAAGATTGCCATGGAGGGACAGAAACAGTGTGGGAGATTGTACCCTTAGTCCCTCTGCCTCCAAAATGGGAGTCATTACCACGGGGGAAATCAGAACTTTGTTGGGCCTTAAAAAAACATATTTTATGGTTTAATGTAGCTTTCATTTTGAGTCATATGGGAAAGGGCATGAACTTGGTCTTGCCCTGCACCCCCAGCCAGGCCCAGTCAGGGTCCTGGGTGGAGGTTACCTGTGAAAGCCTCAGGGTCAATGAAAATCCACTCAATGGTCTGACCCTCTTCCTGGCTCAGCTGCAAATTGATCTCGTTGGTGCTGTAGGTCTGGGATCTAGTAAATGGGGAGGAAAGAGGATAAATCTGAGTGGTGTGGACCCACCCATGAGGTCACACTAGACGGTCATCTGAGGGCCACTGGGGGCAGTTTTGCCACAAAAAGTGCAGCCAAGAATTTCTTAGTTCTCCACAAAACCTGGCAGCAAGATGAGGGGGGACCTGGCAGCACTTTGGGGTCTGGGGAAGTTTGAGTGGAAGGGCCAGGAGGCTGAGGCTCAGTGCTGGCGCCTGGTATCCAAGGGCCCAGGGCCACTATGTGTTCTGCCCTCCCACTGCCTCAGGGGCAGGAGGGACCAGTGGTCAAAACAGAGGAAATCTTGTCTGTAGTTCTGGGGTCTGTTTACTGAGGAGGGTTTATCTTCAAGTTCTCCCTATGAAAAGACTGCTCCTCTAAACTGGGGAAGACCCTCACCCAGACGCCCCTTCGCACATCTATGGATGAGAAAACTGAGAAACATTCATTTCTCTCCTTCGTGCACAGGCAGGGAAACTAAGGCAGTGAAGTTGGAGGAGTGAGAGGACTGGGACATGGGCACGTTCAGGTGTCCCGGCCTGAGATGGGCACAGAGGTCCCAGGAGATGGAGTCAGGGCCCCAGCCAGAAGCCACATGTCCCCCACCCTGCCAGAGTCCCTCTCGGGGCAGCTCCCTAAATGCCCCCTCGCCCCAATAAATGGCCTCACTGGAAGATGAGCGAGCAGTTCTGCCAGTCGAAGGGGAAGTAGGTGACGGAGACAGGGCAGGCGGAGCGGAAGATGGCGGGCGGCAGCCAGTAGACGCAACCGTCAGGAGACACAAGCACATTGCAGTACAGAGCCACCTCGAACACGCCATCCACACTGCGCATAGACCAGACCATGAGTCTGAGGTTCATGCCCTCAATAGCCCCGGCACACCTGAGACCCGCCAGCCTCTGCTGTGTGTGGATGGCGCCTGGGACACCAACCTGTCCCAGGGGCCATGCCTCTGCCTGATCGCCACCTGGACACAGGAACCATGTCCCGCCCCCAGCAACCCCTGCCACTCCCACCCCGCCAGGCTCCTCTCCCACTGGGCTCTGCCCTTCTGTACTTTCGTCCCCCACCCTGCGTGCGCCCCTCCTCACTTGTTCTCCAGCACGACATCTGGCCGCCACACCATGGTGGAGGGCACCCTCAGGACCCACACGCCTTCGTAGTCTCGTGGGTCCCAGCGAAGGCGATAGTCACACCACTGCTGCAGGGGGGAGGATTGCCAGGCCCCGCTCTGTGGTGCCACATACCCCAAGAACAGGAGCCCAGCCCAGGGGGGACAGAAAAGGTGAGGGGGGGGAACAGGTCTTGGGGCCCCATGGTAGATGACCTGATAGAGGGAAAGAGGGTGGCAGAGTGGTCTCTTACCATCTCTATCCAAACGTTGGTGGTGAGGGCCTCCTCTCTCTCGTTCTGGAGGTGCAGACCGACGGATAAGGCCCCGTCACTTGCCCTCCCCAGATGTTAATCCCTACAGGCCACTGTTGGGTCCCACAGGACCCCAGCCTCCTGGGAAGCCTCCATGGGAGTGTTTCAGCACCTTGGCATCTCCCCTGTGGGGCCCTCCCCACCTTGGCTGCTGGAGCAGCGCCTCCATCTCTGTAGCAGGTCCCAGGGCCTTGTGCCCTGGCCCCCTCCTCCCTCGCCCTCCTGCAGGCCTGTGGCTCACCAGGGAGATGAGGTTTGTGAGGGTGAGCTTCAGGCTGACGTTCACCACGTCCGAATCACGCTGGGCGGGCCGCAGGTGGGGGTTGTAGTCACGCATCAGGTCTGCCAGCAGACGCTCTTCCTGGTTCCTGCCCTGGGCTCCTGCAACAGACAGCCGTGAGCCTGGGTGCAGGGGCTTTGGGGCAGAAAAAGAGGGAGGCCATGGGAGAATGTGACATGGAAAGGCAGGGAGCGGGGGTTGGAGGCAGGCTCCAATAGCCCTGCAGGCCCTCCACACCCTAAGGCCTTGGACCCCTGCTCCGGGCTTCCCCAGGCCCCCAGCCCCCTGTGTCCACACCCAGGCAGATAGCCAGCAGTGGCAGGAGGAACAGCTGCCTCTGACCCCTGTGCATGGTGCCACAGCTCTCCACAGTGACAGGGGTGGGACGGCAGCTCCCCAGGTCTGAGATGTACACTCTGTGTCTCATGTAACAGCCTACACTCCCACCCCAGCCAGCCCTGCCAAGCCGGCCCAGCCCCACCAGCTGTCTGACCACAGCCCTGTCAGCTGTCCCAGGATGGACACAATGCCAGGCTCAGGTTACCTGAGCAGAGGAGGGGCAGAAGAGCCCCGTCTGTCCCAACAGACATGGTCCAGCTTCCATCTCCACTCAGACTCAGTGGTCCCAGCCCTCCATTCATGGTCCAGCTGGGGAGCTGAGGATGTGGGAGAGAGGAGATGGAGTGCTGAGGAAGGCTCCCTCCGGCTCCCTCCAGCAGGTCAGGATTTGGGGAGGTGTGAAGGCTTTTGGTTAGGTATGTTTGTACCTGAGTTTCTCTGTGACATGGTTGAGGACCCCAAACCTCTCCTATCAGCTTGACGTCTTCATGGGTCACTCCACTGGGCCAAGATACTGGAGGGTAAAATGCCCACAAGAAAAATGCCTCATGTCCCCCAGGCTTTGACATCTTAACACAAATTAGGGTGCCAGGTCAGGGTCCTTCCTGTTTCTGAGGCGTGGGTCCCAGCCTGGTAAGCTTTGTAGGAAGGAGGGCTGAGAAAGATCTGGAACTCAGGGCTCTTGTGAATAGGACAGCCTCTGAATAGGGGCACCTCCATGGGGCCTCAGTATTTATGAAATCATCCACAGACTTACGGAGTTCCCAGCATGTGGCAGGCACAGAACTAGACTAGGGGCACCCGGGATACACCTAATCTGATCACTTGAACCCACAAGGTTGAGGTTGTTGCCCCCCAGAGAAGGAGAACCAGAAGGGCTGGGAAACAAGCTCCATTCTCTTTGATGGATTGTGGTCAGGGGAAGAATGGGGCTGAGGCTGATATAGGAGCCAACAGCCATGACCACAGGCTCAGACCACCTGTCTTCTGATCATCTATTCCAAGCAGACAGGTCAGCATGGCCCAGTTCATGGGCAAGACAGAAAGCACAGGTTCCCAATCTGTAACACCCACCCTTCGGCTCCTGGGGCCTAGGATGGCGAATGCCTCTGAGGGCTGGAAGAAAGCACCATTTGAGGACATGTCCCTCAACCCATAAATGAATGATGTCTGTGGCATTTCAGTGTGTTAGTAAACCGGAAATCAGCCAACATGCCCTGTCCTTGGAAATCCAAGTGAATTTGGCTCGGATCCCAGCCCCTTGCAGGAAGGCCACAAATTCCTCCTGTCTTCATCAGGATGGGGGGAAGGGGAGGCTGTAGTGCTGGCAGCTGCTTTCCTGGTCATCTGCTTTCACTATGTTACCTTGTGGGTGGCTCACCTGCCAGGCCCCACACTCCGGCTTTCTTGACACCTCCCTCCACCCCAAGCTTTGATCTCACCACACATCTAACTGACTTTCTCTGGAGTTTACAAAGCCAATGGCCCCTCTCCTCACTTTGCCCTTTGGTGCCTCCAGACTCAATTCTCTCATCCATTTTGCAGCGCAAAGCTCTTCCCCCGTCCACTCCCCTCCAGGACCATACTTTGCCAAAGATCATTAATGGCTTCTGCTAAATAATGGACCACCTTTCTCCACTCCCTTCCTCAGGACCACCCAGGCAAAGATGGTGCAGCTGATGCTTCAACATTTCTGATTTTCCTCTTTCCGTTTCCCACAAGTGTCTGGGAGAGAAGAAGAAGATTATGGAGACTGACTTCCCTCTGATGTGAATTATGCCACCTCCCTACGTATTAAGAATTCAGCTCCTGTTTTCTCTCCTCTCTGCTCTTGGAGAGAGACTGAGAAATCTCCCTGGTTCTCAGGAAGGTGCATTTTCTTTTAGAAGTGGTGGTTTCTGCCTTGGAAAGGTTAAGGGGTAGGTATGGGACCCATTAAGAGAAAATCTTCTGTAGGCATTATCTGTAATCTAACAATTCCTCCATCACCACCTTGTACTCTAAAGGCTAGAAAAGTGAAATGTTCATTTCCCAGGCTCCCTTGCAGATAGGGGTGGCCATATGATAACATCTTGACCAAAGGATGTCTGCAGAAGTTGGCCAAGGGGCTGAAGGGCTTCAGGGGAAAGCTTTTGCTTTCTAATACAAGGGATCAGAAATGGCTGCTTCTTTCCTGTGTTGAACGTAGAGGTAAAGTGTGGAGCTGTGGCAGTCAGCTTGCAACCTCGTGCAACAAGCCTGGTCCCTAATAGCTTCATGGGACAGATGACCCAATGTTGCAACCACTCCCTCACAATTCTTATTCTGTGAGAAAGAGGAAACCTTTTTGTTTAAACCATGGTTCTTGGAATTTTCTGTTCCTTGCAGCCCAATGCAATCTTAATGGATTAATTGCCCTTTGAAAGAAGGTGGGTAGCCCTGTGGGCTTGGGGAGTGTGTAGGGACACCCCTGCCTTCACAGAAAGCTGACCCTTGTAGGTGTGACTTCTTGTGGAGGGAAGGAGGTAAGAGTTTCATATCACCCAGAGAGTGGACCAGTCCTGACAGCACGCTGGGGCTAGAGTGTTGGGCGAGTGGGTACTATTGGGGGACCCACTGTGACTCTGGGTCCCTACACAAGACGCACTTTTAGTGGGGTATGACCTTTTGGGGTGGTCTTTTCTGGAAGGCTCACAGCCACCTGAGCAGGGCCTTTACCTGGCGATTGGAATGTGTAAGACCGGCTGCCAACAGCACCACCGTGTGGCAGAGAGAAGCAACAACAATGGCCGCGGGATCGGTAATCCAGGCTCCCTTTCGTCTCTGGGCAGGGGACAGGGACCCTCCTAGAGTTGGTCTGGGCTTCCTGCTCATCTGACGGGTGTAAGTCCACGCTAGTTTTTCTATTCAAAGGGGGGAAATTAAAAATTTGTATCTTAATTGCCAGAGGGAAGGGGGGTTGGGGAGCTGGATGAAAAAGCTGAAGGGATTAAGAAGTACAAATTGGTAGTTACAAAATAGTCATGGGGAGGTAAAGCACAGCACAGGGAATATAGTCAATAATATTGCAACAACTATGTATAGTCCCAGGTGGGTGGTAGACTAGTCAGGGGGATCACTGCATGAATTATATAAATGTCAAACCACTATGCTGTACACCTGACACTAACATAAAATAATATTGTCAACTGTAACTGAAAAAAACAAATAATTTTTAAAAATTGTACCTTGAATTTGTGGATGATTCGTATTGGAAGGCAAAAGTAAATAGGGGTCAGTTTTGGTCTTTTTCCCTCAGTTCCATGGAAAAACTAAACATGTCACCTCTGCACACCTGAGCTCATGAGGTCATCGACTCCTCCGAGGGAAATGGGTTGAGCTGTGAAGACCTTCTTCCTGTACTTCAGGAGGTGAATAACTGGGCCTCTATGCCTGCTCCGATCCTCTCTCAGTCACCATGCCCGGCTTAGATGTCAGAGACCCTCGTCAGAGCCCCATCCTCCCTGACTGAGGCCCACAGATGAGGAATGAGATTAAAAACAAAGTAAAATAAAACACAAACTACCCCTTAAATTTGCAAGACACATATAAATACCTTCAAGCCAACTAGCAGTTCGATTTTCACAACACCCCACGAGTGGGACTTACTTATTTTTTTATTAAAGTTTATTGGGTGACAATTGTTAGTAAAGTTACATAGATTTCAGGTGTACAATTCTGTATTACATCATCTATATATCACATTATGTGTTCACCACCCAGAGTCAGTTCTCCTTCCATCACCATATATTTCACTCCGTTTACCCTCTTCTAGAACCCCCCCCCCCGTAACCACTAAACTATTGTCTGTGTCTATGAGACTTATTTTATGCTCATTTTACAGATGAGAAAACTGAAGCTAAGAGATGAGGAGTGGCTCATGCAAGGTCACACTGCTATAAACTACCCCAAAACTTTGTCTCTTAAATAACAAATATGTATTATCTCCCGCAGTTTCTGGGGGTCAGGAATCCAGGAGCAGCTTAGCTGAGTGGTTCTGGCTCAGGGGCTGTCATGGGGCTGTGATCGCATCTGAAGGCCCCGCTGGGGCTGGAGAACCCACTTCCAAGTTCACTCATGTACTTGTTGGCAGGAGGCTTCAGTTCCTTAACTTGTGGGACTCTCCACAGAGTGTTCAGCATGCCAGCTGGCTTCCCCAAAGTGAGAGTGAGAATGAGAGAGAGAGAGAGAGAGAGAGAGAGAGAGAGAGAGAGAGAGAGAAATGTCTTTTATAACCTAATTTCAGAAGTAACATAACATCACTTCTGCCTCATTGTATTGGTCACACAGACCAACCCTGGTATGGTGTGGAGGGCACTACACAGGGTGTGAATACCAGGAGGTGGGGACCACGGGGGGCCATTCCAAAGGTGGGGTACCTCATAGAACCTTATCTCCCAGCTTCTGTAGTCTCAGCCTTCGGCCCTTAAGATTGGTAGGGGCTCCCTTTGGGGTAGAGTTGTCAGATTTAGCAAATAAATATATAGGATGCCCAGTTAAATTTGAATTTCAGACAAACATGATTTTTTAGTGTAAGTATATCCCAAATCTTGCCTGGTAACCCTATTTTGGGCAGGAGGACTAGGTGCCCAAGAGAGGACACTCCTAGGGGAGGGCCAAGTTTTGGGGCTCTAGGTTGGTGCATGTGAGCTGAGGTGGATGGGTTGACCTCTGGCCTCTGTGGGCGCTGGGTCCAACCCTTCCACCCCAGTCCTCAGCTTCCCAGAAAGACCCCGACAGACTGGTCAAGACAAAAAGGACTCTAAAGGCCTTTCTGCAGCCCTGGTGTTCCCACCCCTGCCAAAGCCTCCTTCCCTAAGGGGCTTGGAGAGAGAGGTGCCCCCAACCTCAGCTCCAGGTGGGGCCTCAGAAGCCCAAGACTGAGGGGTTGACAGGTGGAGGGTGGCTAGAGGAACCAGGACGTGAAGGCACAGGATCCCACCTGCTCTACACATACCTGGGGGAGGGGGAGGCAAGAAGAGGCCTCCGTCTTTCTCACAGAGGGGTCCCAAAAGGCCAGCTTGAGTGGTATCCTTCCTGGTCCCTGAGCCAACCCCCTGCCTCTTCCCAAATCATTCTGCCCCACCCCCCAGCCAACATCCACTCTCAGGCCTTCTCAAGTGGCCCTGTCTTTATTTGCAAAGGAGTCATTGTTGAGGACATCGCCTCCCTTCCTTGGTCTCCCTTCCTTGCGAGGCGAGAAAGCTCAGCTCATCTCTGCCCCAGCCTCAAAGGACCAACAGGGCTCAAGTTTCAGGGCCAGGAGTTGGCTTCCCCAGGAAAAGCTTGTCCTTTCTCAGACACCCTTGTCCATATGGCTACCCTCCCCTCCCCAGCAACCCCCAAAGCCCATCCCTTTCAGGCCAAAAGCCCCACCCAAAGCTACCCTGAGAGCTGGGCCAGGCCTGGCAGGGCAGGCCCACTCTAGATGAAGCGCTTATCCTGCTCCAGGTAGGAGAAGGGGTCCCCGGGGAAAGGCTGAGGTGGAGGCTGGTTGTAGGCGCCCTGCAGGAAGATCCAGGCCGTGCCCACCACCATGATGGGCGTCACCACAAACAGGCAGAGTCGGTCCACTGTGCAGGCCACCTGGCTCCAACAGTCCTTCTCCTGGGGACAGAGTGGGGCAGCAAAGAGAGTGGGGTGAAGAGGGCCCTCAGATCACAAGACCTGCACCCCAAGCTGGGCTTAGTGACAGGCATGGCCTTGGCATATCTGTCGGGGCTGCCTCTGGCTTGCAGCAAAGGGGACGTACTGCATTCCCCCCGCCCCCCATCCACAGGCAGAGCTGGTCATTCTGTCTGTCTAGGAGACCGAGAGCAGGGTCACAGCTTCCGTCCCAGCCAGTCAGCGCTCCTGCCACCGTGTTTCCCCCTAAATAAGACCTACCCCGAAAATAAGCCCCAATTAAGATTGTCAGTCAGATGGACGCATTTAGTACGTTATGACGACATTCCAGAAGAAGACAACATGACTGTATTTGAATAAATGTAGATTGTTGTACATGAAAAAATAAGACATCACCTGAAAACACGCCCTAATGTGTCTTTTGGAGCAAAAATTAATATGAGACCCAGTCTTATTTTTGGGGAAACATGGTAGCCCATTTGTGAAGTGGGAAAAGGTGCTCTTTCTCAAGAGAGAATTTTAGAAAGTTGTGTAATACTGAACAACCCTAGAAGGCTGCCTATATCTGGCTGTGTCTGGAGTATCCGGCTTGGAGTTGAGCAGGGATAGAAAATGATTGGCAGCTGAGAGAAAGAAGGGACCCTAAGGGATGTCAGGGTGTGCCCCCAACAGGGTGGAGCTGTGTGTGTATATACCCGAGTGTGTACCAGGTCCAGTGTGCTGCTATGGGGTTCTAGGCAAGGGCTCCCCCTATCTGGGGGGCCTGGACTCTGTACCCACTGGGAACTCCACCTAAATTGGTATGTGTCTCTGAGGGGAACTGTGCCCCGCTAAGATAGGATACACTTGATCAGTGCACTACTTGAACACCTGTACATGGCAACCTTGTGGCTACTCACCTCATTGTAATTGTTCTGATCCCTCATGTGGTTGACAATGAAGTTGGCCCCATCCACAGCTGGCTTCAGCTCACTGAAGAGCTCCTCTTGGGCCTGCTCAGAGACTTCTGGGGGCCGGCCTGTGGATAGCAAACCATCGGTGGGCATGAGGTCTTCCCCCACCCCACCTCCCATGGCTGGGCCAAACCCCAAGCCACTGATGACCCACGTGCAGTGGTGAGGCGTCGGGTCAGCCCATGCCGCTCTGACTGCTTCTCGAACATGAGGTCACTTCGGGACTTGAGCGAGAAGTACTCCTCAGCCTTGGAGATGTAGCCCAGGGAGCTGCTCCTCCGGACCAGGGTCCTGGGGCTGGGCCCGTCCTCTGCCGGGCGGGACATGTGTAGGAGCTTGGGTAGGGTCTCTAGGAAGAGCTGTGGCAGGTCAGGGGGACACAGGAAAGCCATTTAACCAACATGGGTCACCTTCACACATCAAATGTCTGTGACTCCATTCCTGGCCACCACAAAATACTCCCCAGCCTGATGCTGTCATTATCCCCCCCCACACACTAATCCCCTACTGGTGGACACTTAGGTTGCTTCCAGCTCTCCCATATTACTCTCAGCACAGAGTAGAATTCATTTGTTGACAATAAATTATATATGAAAAACAAAAGAGTAAGAAAAATGCCCCAGATTCTGAGTTCTCTTCTGCAAATGCTTAAAGACCAGAAATGTTGCTAATCCACCCTCAGCAGTCCCAGAACAGCCATGTGGTCCCCATTGTGGCCAAGGGGAAGGACAGCCCTCTCCTGGGCATCATGCCCCCACAGTCCTCACCTTCTTTTTAATCAAGGTATAACAAACATACAATAGAATGAGCAAATCTTAAGCATAGCTAGATGAATTTTTGCAGATGCATTCAACTGTATAAACACCACCCAGATATTAAACATCCTAAAAAGGTTCGGTCATGCCTCCCCACATCAATACCCTCTCCTCACCCCCCAGAGGTAACCACTATCCTGACTTGTATCACTAAAGATTGGTTTTGCCTGTCCTTGAACTTCTGACAGCTCACCTTCTTGACCCCCTCGGACAGCACGTGGGTGCTGGGGGTGCGGAAGTGGATGTTGAGCACGATGACACAGATCACCACGACCATGGTCACCAGCACCATGCCGAAGAGCAGGAACCTGTGGGCACACACTCAGCCTGAAGCCCGTGACGGGGTGGCAGGGAGACATGGGGAGTGGCAGGTGAACGCGGGTCGTGGCGTCACTCACTTGCCGATGAGGGGGATAGCCATCGATGTGGGCGGCAGCCTCTTGGAGATGAGCAGCAGGAAGACAGACTGTGCCAGGAGCACCGAGATGGCCATTGACGTCTTCTCGCCACCTGGGGGAGCCCGCACTTAGCTGTGACCTCTGGTCCCAGAGGGTTCCACTATGGCCCCCACACTACTTGTTCACAATGCCATGAGCCTAGTAACATCATGGGCTATGATGCTAGAGCTCCTGGGTTCAAATCCCAGTTCTGACACTTGCTGGCTGAGTGACCTTGGGCAAGTAGCCTAACCTCTCTGTGCCTCAGTTTTCTCAACTGTTAAGTGTTGTAACAACCAGATGAGAGAGAGTGTTAAGGTTGTCACTCCTCCTGGCACTGGGTAAGGTGTTGTCACTCAGCCAACACCAGCTATTATCATTAGCCAATCCTTCACCACTCAGCCCTCCTAAATTACAGCTCTGCATGTCCCTGCTGCACAGACAGCTCCTGGCACCAGAATAACACCCCAGCTCCCAGCACTTCACTCAAAGACCCCAGCCTGGCACTGCCTTGCTCTTCCCACCTGAATTCCTGAGTACACTTGGCAGAGGCTGATGTGGTCACAGGCCCATGGCCCTGCCCCAGCGCCTCTTTTCTATCTGCAATGTCCCTCTCAAACTGTCTCCAGCTCAAGCACCGCCTCTTCCAGGAAACCGTGCCCCTGCCCCCCACCCCCCGGCCATGCTCCCAGTCCTGTAATTTCTATACTGTCTACCAGGGGCAAGGGCTGGATGGCATTTGTTCTGGGAGTCACTGTGCCCTGCTCATAGTAAACATCCTGGAGCCAAGTGAGCACAGATGACACGTGCCTTTCTAGAACCAGGTATGTGAAGATGCATGCCTCCACTCCCTGGCTTCCTAGAGATCCTATTATCCACCCACTGACTCAACAGGTGATGGCCTCCTGTGTGCCAGGCCCCCAGTCACACATGGTGACCACGACAGACCTGATCTCTGCTCTGGCAGAGCTAGGGTCTTGGGAAGCCTGTCGTGAGAGGCAGAAGTGGGGTCCAAGAGAGATGAGACACGCAGGGGCCCTGTCCATTTGGGAGATGTTGGATGGGGTCACAGAGCCCTCCCCCTGGCTGGCAACATGCCCCTCACGCCTGGACCCTGGGCAGGAAGCCCCAGGGGTGGTGACCCCCAGGTGGCTGCTAGGAAGAAATGAGGGGCTGAGCTGGGGCTGCCCTCGGGGAGGGGAGAGGCTGCCCAGGAGGCGGGTCTGGGTGCTGAGGCTCACAGTCGGCCGGCAGGTAGAAGACCAGGTTGATCATGAAGGAGATGAGTACACAGGGCACGAGGATGTTGATGATGTAGAAGAGGGGCTTGCGGCGTATGATGAGGTAGAAGGTGACGTCCTGGCGGCCGGGACGGTCCAGCGGGATACTGGGGTCCACGTTGACCTTGGCCGGCCGGTGCACTATCTCCCACTCCCCGTTCTCTGAGGGCAGCACATGGATGTTTTGAGGGTCAGGCAGGGCACGGGGGCGAAGGGGTGCCTCAGGGCAGGACAAGGGGCTGGTAGAGAGAACCACCCAGAGGCACAGCCAGGTCAGTCTGCGGGGCCCTGGTGGGGAGGCACAGGTTCTGTTTGTGGGTCTTTCCTTGGGGATTGAGATAGAGGTTTCAATCTACAAGGGGCATATTCTCCTCTGGGATTGATTTTTTTCCCCCCTTGGAAAAAATAGAAGCTGAGACCACATTTGATTCAAATAAGGAGTCTTGGGGATAACAAAGCAGTGAGACTAACCCCCGCCCCCAACCTGCAATGTACTAGCATTGCAACCAGCAGGATGTCAGTCTTCTCTGAATAGACAGGGTGAGCAGTGGGTCCCAGGGTGAGCCTGGTCACAGATAGGGGGTGGGGGCTTTGGGAGCGAGTGACATACATCCTATCAGGATGACAGCTGAAGCCCCAACCACACCCCTGGCCTCTCCGGGGACAGGAAGGCTAACCACCGCTCTCATTTGTTGGCCACATTTATCCCCAGGGACCCTGCTCAGACCCAGAGGGTCTTCTGGTCTAGGCAGGTGCAGGGGGTGGGGCACTGGTGCCTGTCTGTCTCTGGCTTTGAGACACAATGGCCCCAGTCGGGCCTCTTTTCCTTTCAATGTGCTGGATTGTGTCAGTAAGCGTGAATGTATGTGTATCCATGGGAGAGCGTCTGAAGGGCCTGCCCACCCGCCAACGGCTGCTCCCAGCACCTGTGAAGCCCTCGGGGTCAATGATAATCCACTCCACGGGGTAGAAGCGGCCATCTTCTTCTTCCTGCTTCAGGTTCAGGGTGATCTCCTTGGCTGTGTACTTGAGTGAACTGGAGAGGGCAGTGGGCAGAGGGTGGTCTTCAGCCACTGGCTGGGGCTACTGATGGGGGAAGGCTGGCACAGGAGGTTCAGAGGCCGTTGTGGGGAAGGGGAGCTCTAATCAGGACAGAGCAGGGGTCTCTGCCTGAGGTTGCTTCACTCACCTCCCTCGGCCCCTGGCAGGGTACCCTGGAGGGAGGGGTGACTGGACAAGTGGATGCACCTGAACTTGAGAGAGCAGTTCTGCCAGTCGAAGGGGAAGTAGGTGACGGAGATGGGGCAAGAAGAGCGGAAGATGGCGGGCGGCAGCCAGTACACATCGCCTGAAGGATAGACCAGCACGTTGCAGGAGTAGGAAATCTGGAAGGAGCCATCATTGCTGGGGGACAAGAACAAGGGCCACAGTGAACACCAGCCAGTGTGACTGGCATGGTTGGGGGAGGCAGAGGAGGGAGGGCAGTCAGAAGCGTGGGGCTGGAGGGGGAGGCTCAAGATGCTTAAGGAAGGGAGGCAGAGTGATAAGGGGAAGCCAGAGAGGGCTGCGGCTCAACTTATTCTCCAGCACAATGTCTGGGAGCCACAGCATGTCAGAAGGCAGGCGCAGGACGCTGATGTTCCCAAATTCTTTCTCATCCCACTGAAGCCGGTTGTCTATCCAGCCCTAGAAGCTGAAAGGAATGTCAGCCGTGGGCTCTGCTGTGGCCAGGGCTCCCTCACTCCTCCCAGTTTCCCTGAGGGAAAACAGGACAGGGTCTAGGGCTGTGGCAAGAGAGGCTTGGGGAAGGTGGGTACAGAGTGGGGGCTCAGGTCTGTCATGTACAGCTGTGTAGGATGTACACTGCACAACTAAGGGAGCACTGTTTCCATGATGGATGCAGAAGACTTATGTCTATATCATAAACCTCTGACAGGTGGCAGGGAGTGTCGTCTAATAAAATCAGGATACTGGGACAATTTCCCCCCAGATGAAGGATCTAATCCATCCAAAGGCTCTGTCTGGGCTGGCGGCTGCACTAGCTGCGGGGAGGGCAGCTGGGCCTGGGTTTTCTCTGTAGGCAGGAGCCAGCCCCTCCTGGAGGACAGTGTCTGAGCAGGCTGGGGATCCCCAAGCAGAAGTCGGCACAGGGGAGCCTGGGTCCTGCACCCTCAGCCCCCAGCTCTCAGTGGGGTGTTCTTACGTGCTCAATCCACACGTTGGTGGTGAGGGTCTCCTCAACTTCTTTCTGTAATCAAACAGGAGCGCTGTCCCCCAGGGGCCTACATCATTCTTTCACATGCACACATTCACCAGGTACCTCCTCCCAGCGTCCACCCAGGAGAAGCCATGGCAACTGGTCCAACCAGACTGCTGCCCCAAGCACTCAGGACTGGGTGGGCAGAGCAGGGGGGGGCACACATGGCCTCTGAAATGTGTCATGGGTGTGATATGGGGGGCACCCCAGAACTTCAGCTGGAGGGGAAGGGGCCTTAGCCTGAGGCCTGGGGCAGCATGGGACACGGAGAAAGGCCAGAGCACACTTCCTGGGAGAGGAGCTACCTTAGGCCAGCCTGGGCCTTGAGCTTCCTCCATGGCCATCCCGGTCTGGAAGACAGCTAGGCCTTGAGGAAGCTGGCCCTGGCCTCCAGCCCCCAGCCTAGCCACGGAGGGGCCTCTCACCAGGGAGATGAGGTTGGAGAGGGTGAGGGCCAGTGAGACATCCATGCTCTCCTCTTGGCTCGCTGCAGGCCGGACCTCCTTATTGTAGCCCTTCCCAAACAGGTGCCGGATGAGTCGCTCCTCCTCGTTCAGGCCCCAGCTGCCTGGGGGGGACAGGGACAGGGATGGGCCCTGGGCCGGGGCCCAGGAAGGAAGGTTCCCTGAGGTCCTGCTGGGCCATGGGGCTGGGCTGAGCAGGGAGATCAAACCGCTCTCCAAAGTGGGGCCCTGGTTGTCGGGGCCCTCCAGGGAGAACTGGCAGGGGGAGTGGGAAGGGGGCCTGAGGCTAGGGGAGGGAGCACCATGTAGGAGTGCGGAGGACCATGCAGTGGGGACCCCGGGGGGCATCCTGAGGGTCCTCAGGGTGGGGTGATGTCCAGTCTTACCACAAATGACCACGGTGGCCAGCAGCCCCAGCGTTAACACAGGCCCCGCCATCCCGTCCCTCCAACTAGGTCTTGCGTCTGCCCCTCCAGTCCACAGGCTGGAAAATGTGGGTGGGTGGCAAAGGGACAGGTGCAGAGTGGGGCAGGGAGGGGCAAAAGGAAGAGGCAGCCGGAAACGCAATCTGATACCTCTAGACGCTGCTGCTGGGTAGAACCAGGGGCAGGTGGTGAGGGGGTGGGTGGGGACAGGGACCGGCCAGCGGGGAGGAAACCCAAGGACATGAGGCAAAGATCCCAGGCTTGGACTCCCTACCGCTAGCGCTAGCGGTGGGGGTGAGGGCTGGGTGATGGCACTGGACACTGGGGATAGTGCTGGTCAGCCATGGATAGCGGAGTGGTGACAGGCAGGTCAGCTGCTGCCATTTCTTGGGAGGCAGACAGGCCAGCTCAGATGGGGGCTTAGCAGGCCCTCTCCAGTGTCTCTGTGACCTCTGTCAACTGCTCCTGGAGGCGGGGCCCTGCGCAGGCCCTACTCCCAGAGAGCTAATGTCTACCCACCCAGTTCCCATCCCAAGAAAGCTCCAGAGTTGTCTCTATAGATCATAAATAACGTTTATTAAAGCAACTGTGCTTTTCTGATGGCGCATCTGGGAAAACACATGGAGCCCAGGACCCTGTCCTACCCCGCACACCCAGCCACCTGCGGTAGTGACAGTTTATCATCAAGCTCCCTGAACCCTCCCAGTCCCTAGGAGCAGTAGGTCCTGACCAGGGGCTGGGGGCCCAGACATGGCTCATGGCCACCTGGCTGGGGAAACCAGAGGGCCAGGTGGGTATTACTCCTCCTCCCCCGGGCCCCTGCCCTGCCTCACACCCATCAGGGCGCTATCGGGCTCTGCCTCAGCCTGAGCAGCCACGCGGAAGGGCTGCAGCGCCTGCACCAGCAGCCGGGGAAGGCTTCGGGCCAATGTGGCCGGCTCCAGGCCCACCAGGCTGCTGAAGGCCACGCGCTGGCCTCCCAAGTCTGCCCGAACCCAGGCTTGGAACAGCTCCGTTATCGTCTTGGAGCCCAGATGCGCCAGGACCTGCAGAGGCAGGAGGGCGCTCAGGGGCCCACAACCCCACTCTTGGTCCTGTCCTCCTGGCCTCCCAAACTCCACCCAGACCCATCCCCCTTTCTCACCCCCCAAACCCTACACACTTCCTGTGTACTGGGACACCCCAAAAACCCCTCCACTCACACTTCCCCCTCCCTACCACACCTTCATACCCACCAAGCACCCCAGCTCACACAGAGCTGCCCTCCCCACCCCCTTCCCCCTGGACTCTCCACTTTCCTCCCAAGCTGCTGGGGGAAAGGTCCTCCCTCCTGCTGGGGAGGGTGGCCCTTCTGTCCCCCTACCAATCAGGGCTGATCCAGGACCACCTTCTGAGGCCACTGTGAAGGAGTCTGGGAAGCCTGGGGACGTACCTCCTGAAAGTTCATGACCAGGCCCTCCAAGGGGACCTGTAGGATCCACGCATGGGTGTCCTGGAGGGTGGCCAACTCGTGCCGCAGGGACTCCAGCCCAGGGCAGCCTGCAGGAAGGGAGAGGCCCAGGAATAACAGAACTGACACACCAGCACAGAGTTGGGCTGGGTTCCCACCAGCTCAGGACCACCTCCCAGGGGGCCGACTTCTCATGGGGAAACCGTGGCTCAGAGAGGTTAAGTGATAGCACAAAGTCGAGCATTTCCTGACACTGATGAGGGCCTGAAGCCACAAGTAGCCCCAAAGAGTCAACCCCTGCGTTAGGGGCGGGGGAGAGCGCATCTGCCCCTTACCCCACGGCATAACTGCCTCCCAATGCAGGTCCCAGGAGAATGCCCTCCCCTCCCGGCTTGGGCCAGCCCTAGGCCGACTCCGTTGGCGATGGCCGGCAGCGGGCATCATTACCGTACGCGTCCCCGAGTGGCTCAGGCCTTCGCTTCTGGAACCGCGCGCCTGCAACCCAGGATCCTGGGGAAATGCAAAATTAGGGGAACGCTACTGCGGCGCAGTGGTGGGGCCGGGGCTGCGAGAGCCCAGGGTACCTGCGTGCAGCCGCTGCTCGCAGGCGGAGTGCCTGGGGGGCTCCCGGGGCGACAGAGTGGGGCGAGCCAGGCCTGAGGCGAGGCGCCGCATCCCCGGGCGCGGGCCGAACGACTCCTGGGCGCCCCGCAGCAGCTCCAGCAGCGTGTGCGCCAGCGAGCGCAGCTCTGCGAATAGGACAAGGGTGCGAGCGGCGGTCAGACTTGGGCCAGGCCCCCTGCTCCCGGCCCAGCCCCGGGAAAGAGACTGACCGCATCGCCGCCCGCGCTGCAGGCACTCGGGTCCCGGGCACAGGTGGGCATAGAAAGCGCAGGGCGTGGCGGCGTCTGCCCGCGGCTTTTCCGGAGGGTCCCAGGCCAGAAGCTCCCTGCAGCTGGGCTCGCGGTTGGAGGGGGCCGCTGCCGGGAGCCGCAAGGGCCAGTTCACCCACCATTTGAGGCACTAGCCCCCGAAGCCCTGTTCCGTTGGGAGGCAGGATTTCCCGACGCAGCAGGGGGCTGGAGGGCGGGGCGTGATGGAAACGCAATTGGGCGTGTCCTGAGGTGTTGGCGGAACACAGCTGAGGAGGCGCACCGCTCATCTGCTCCTGGAGCCAGTCCCTGAACACGGCCACACGGGTGTAGACCCCGGGCTTCCCTGGCTTCCCGCATCCGTCCCCCCATGAGGTGACTCCGTACAGGACCTCCCTGGGGCGGGGACCAGTCTCAGAACAGGTCAGAGGGCCTCCAGAATCACCCTGCGGGGACGCGAGCCAAGAGAACACACTGCATCGACATCCCCCACCCCCCCCACACACACATATGCCAGTCTTATACCTGACAGGATAAAGCAGCTCAGAGCGCCACTGGGGTTACCGCTGCGTACCCATTTTAGCCTTGAGGACATAGAGGCTCAGAGAAATTGGGTGACAGCCTGACTGTAGAAGGAAAGTAAGCTGACCCGCCACTGGGGAGTGGCCCACCCAGCGCCCCCCCCCCCCATCAATCGGGGCTCATACCTGGCATGAGTCGATGCCCCCGGACAGATAACCGGCACAGAGCATGGTGCTGGGGCGCAGCCCAGGCCCCAGGGCCCTTCGGCAGGTGTCGGCGCCGAGCAGCGGCACGTGGGCCTCTCTCACCGCCTCAGCCTCAGGCCCATCTACAGGAAAGCAGTGGAGCCGAGACCCCGCTTTGAGCGTCCCCCCTCCCATTACCCTGCTTGATTGCTTCCCTTTTGCAAGATCCGGCAGCATTTTGTGAACACAGCTGGGCGGAGTTAGATCCGAGTCTTTATACCCCCGCCTACCCAAACTCCATCACCCCGTCCCCATTCTTCCTACGCGCAAGGGCGGTTCACCGGCGCTGCCCACACCTTCGAAGAAGGCCCCCCCCCAGCCCGCGATGGCGCAGGTGGTGCCGGCGGGGGGCTCTTGGGGCCCCTGGGGGAGGCACACGGGGCGCGCCGCCCCTGCGGGGCTCACCGGTGTCCAAAGTTGCACCAGGGCAAGGTCACTGTGGAAGGTCCGCGGGTCAAACTAGGGAGAGAGTGACCGCGTAGTGTCAACGAGGCGCGGGGTGGCGGTGGAGGTGCTGTTCCCAGCTCTGCGGGCCTGGCGGCTGCCCTCTCACCTTAGGGTGGGGCAAGATGCGATTCACCGGCACCTCCTCCGCTTGTTCCCCCGATGGCCCCTCGGCCAGCTTCACCGTCCATAGAAGCGCGTTCGGGGCGCTGGGTGATGAGCGGCGGGTGATACCCGGGGCAAGGGTGTAGCAGGTTCCCTGGAGACTCTACTCTCCGCCCACGGGCACCACCCAGCGATCTCGCACGCCTGACTGTTTTCCCGCCTGGGGTCAGGGAGATGGGACCGAATGCGCCGGGCGGTGCGCCCCTAGAGATCCGCACCCTGGCTTCGCGGCGCCGGCGCCTTGAGGCTGGGGAGCCCGACAGGGGGCTGCGGCCGCCAGGGGGCAGCAGAGACCAGCCATCGCTCGTATCAGTCAATGATTTGGGAAGAGTCGGACCCCAAGTTGGAGACTTGGACTGGTCGGGGGGCTGGGAGCCGGACCTACCCTGCGAAGCAGTGTGCGGCGGTGAGCACCCAGGACGTCTCCACCAGGACGCCGCCGCACAGAGGCTGCCCCCTGAGTTGCAGCCTCACCAGCCAGGGCCAGGCCCCAGGCGGTGCCGCGCTGCCCCCCATAATGCGGCCTTGGGCCTGTGTCACATTGACGGTGCTCGGGAGCCTCTCGCCACAGGGCCCTAGAAAGGCGATGCGCTGTCACGAGGGACAAGTCCTGGCCGTCCGCACCATCGAGGCCTTCCCAGGGTCCACCTGCTCTCAGTCCTGTCCCCTTGAAACTTTTCAGCCTCACCTGGCTCACCTGGGTCCTGGAGGAAGGGGGCTTGAGGCCTAAGATGCCAAGGTCCTGCTGAGAAACAGACCTTTGAGCTTCACTGCCACCCTCCCACCCTTCCTCCACCCCGAGCTGGTCCTGCGCCCTCTCTTTCCCCTGGGCTCCCTTTCTCTTATCACTGCCATTAGCAGTCCAGGTCTGTGGCAGCAGCCATAAACTTCTCACTGTTCACCAAGTGCCCAGACTACTCCTGCCCTCTGCCCTTGCACCAGCTGTGCCCTGGGCCTGGCATGCCCTTTCCACTGGGAGGGACCTTCATAAGCGTTGCCTTGCTTGCAGCCCCACCCAGTCTCTGTCTCCAAGGATTCAAGTCTGAAGGGAGGGGATGGCGTGGACAGGAGAAGGGGCCCAGAGCAGTCAGCACAAGCTCACCAGAACACTGGGTGGTGTGGTTGGCACAACCTCAGCACTCATGCAATCTGTGCCGGATCTGCATCGCCACTAGATTTACTGCCCACTGGGCGCTCTTCTGGGCAGCCTGCAAGGCCTTCGTCCCTTGGGCTGACAGCTGCTAGGACATGCGGCACAAGTCTTGCAAAGTTGTCCTCCTTGCCGCAGCCCCGAACCCCACCTTGGAAGGCCCACAGGGAAGCAGGCTGGGCTCCTGGAGCACTGGGCCAGAATGGGAAGAGAGAGAACCCCAGGACCCCAGGACCCAGAACTCAGGGGATGGTTCTGAAGCCTCAGCCCAAGATGTCTCCGTAATTCAACTGAGCTGGGCTGGAATCTTTGAAAAGGGTGTTTCCTTAAACACCTTGAAGGAAAAACAGCACCCTGAAGATACAGACATCACAGAACTCAGACTTACTGACACAAAATGACTATGGTGGGATCGCCCACGTTTGGGCCCAGAGAGCCAAGGAGCTGCTGCTCTGGTCCCTTTCCTTCCAGCTAAACCCCGAAACTTCCCTAACGCACACCCTTGCTGGCTTCCCTTCCCTTTCCATCCTCATCCTGCCCCTCTCCTACCTGTGTCTAGGTTCCTGGCCCCTTCTCCTGGCAGGGTGGGCAGGAGCAAAAGGGCCTTGTGAATGGAGGTGGCAAGTTCATGTTCCCCTGTCTGGGACACGCTTCCTTCCTCTCATCCTCCCACCTCGGCCGCTCCCTCAGACCAGCCTGGGCTCACCTTGCAGGGTGCTGGGGGGCAGGCGCATGTACAGTGGGTGCCCCCGGGCAGACCGTGGGTCTTGGAGAGGCAGTAGTACCAGCAGCACAGCCCGCAGCATGGTGGCCAAGGCACCGAACTTGTCCTCTTTCCCCCTCAGGGTCCACCTTCCAGGCACTTATCCTGTGGCGCCTGCCTCCGGCTGCCTTTCTGTCCCTGGGTACTGAAATCTCGTTTTTTCAAACCGTCTGATATCAAAGTTACCCGCTTCCCTTGGTCGTCCCTCACCTGGCCCTTAACTCCAGGAGCCCACAGAGGAATGGAGCTTGGGGGGCTATATAGAGGACAGATGGGGGGGTACATGGGAGGGGGCCAGGGTTGGGGGAGAGCACAGGGTAGTGGGCTCAACCCTCATCTTTGAAGTCTCACCATCCGGCTCTGAGGCCCCCCTTCTGTCAAAGGAGCCCTTGTTTCTGCGGCTCCATCAAAGGGGCCCGGACAGGCCAGAAGAGCTGATGGTTGGGCTGGGGGCCAGGCAGAGGGGGACTGGTGGGCAGGGGTTGGCCCCGTCTCTGGGGCTCAGATGGAGGGCTTCCCATCTGCCTCGACTCACTGAGGAGTTCACAGCTGTGCTGGGGGCAGACACTCTTGGAGGGAGGGGCAGGGGTTATCTGAGGGTGTGCGGAAGCCCCAGCCCCTGAGGAGGTGCCTGTGCTCCCAGCTCCTCTGCCCCTAATTGCTTGGCACCATCCCTCCCCCATGTGGCTATTTCTAAAGGCGATCAAAACACCCTGATTAGCACAGTAATTGCCGCACTGGGGGTAGTGGGTTGGGAAGAGGCAGAGGCAGGAGGACGCTGGAGTGGCCCAGGGAGGAAGGCGGGAGATAAAAGGCCCCACCAGTGGCCTAGTTCAGGGAGGACAGGCCCCAGCAGCTTCTGACGCTCTCCCTGACCCCTCGCTTCTGCGAAGAGCCCGCTTGGCCTGTCCAGCATTGTTCTCAGTTGCTATGACCCTCATCTAGCAGGAGGGAGTCTTCTAGAATCTCACTGGTAGGGCCACAAATGGGCAGCTCTCTGGGGACCGAGTCCACATCTGGCGCAGAGAGGAGATGTTCTTGTGCCACCCAAAATGTCCTGGGGCTAAAAATAAATCTCATCGCCGCCGTTCATGCTGGTGACTCCGGGGTGGCTTTGGCAGGCCTGGTTCTTTTCCAGAGTGGATTCTGTCATGACATCTCCTTGTTGCCTTTCCTCTCCTTTCCTCTCCAGGCCTTCCGCACAGGTGAACAAGCCTCTAAGGGGACCTGCCCCACTTCATAAGACAGAGCCCCAGACCTGTAGAGACGATGGATGCGAGGCAGAGATGGGGCAGCCAAATCCAGCAGCTTCTCCCACCTCTTCCTTCCATGTAGGCAGCAGAGACGGCGCACAACCTCATTTTCCTCCCTGAAGCGATGTCCCATCATTTTGCTTCCCCACCTCTCCGGGCACTGACCCCAAAGAGCTTCCCACCCCCTGGAATTCCACTGGAGGGGGCCACCCACCCATTGATGTGCTGGAGTCACCTCATACCGGCTCCTGAGAACCAGTCATTGGCATCTCTTCCCAAGTCTGCGTTTGGTGACATGTTGGTGGCTTGAAGTCAGCCAACATGGGAGTGTTTATGCCCTTGACATCAGCAAACCCTGCAGATCAGAGCTCTTTTCTGCAGGAAATCAGTGTCCAACATTTACCAGCACACCCTGTACACACCCCTTCCTTCCCCAGGTACCACCACACTTCACGAAGATGGTACCTCTGACTCAGGAATGCCGTGACAATACTGTCTGGGTATGGATTATTGTGAGTGAATACTGTGAAGTTGGAAATTACTCATATTCATCAGAATATCTGTCCATCTAGATAAGATGTATATCTAGATGGGGTAGTAAGTATCTACCTTTTTATCCCCGATCTCCGAATTCTTGGCTGGGAGGGTAAAGTTCAACATGGCCTGTATTTGAAGCATAAACAGAGGTTTGAGAAAATGTCCAAAGGAAAATTATCTGTGGGTCCACGAGACAGCCATCAAAGTAAGGACCCAGAAAGCAGAGAAGGTGGTGGAAATGCCTTGTACGCCTCTGGGTAGAGAGGCCAACAGCTTCGACAATCCCCCCACAGTGGAACCCGTATGGACGCTTCCTCTGGGGAATTCCTGGAGGAGAGCACTTCCTGCCCATTCAGCACTGGTGTCCCTCAGCTGCTGGGGTCCTGCCAAAGCCAGGTGGGCCAGGCCACAGCCTAAGTACACAGCCCCCCCCCCCTCCTACCTCCCCAGGTCTTCAAGGTAGGAGGCAAGAGGAGCAAGGAGACCTGGAGTTGCCGTCTGTTTACTGTCCCTTCTGCCCCAACTGGTAAAAGCCCCACCACGGCCCAAAAAATATTAGGGACCTCACAGCATGGATTGCAATTCTGCTCAAACACTAGCTCCCTTTGTCTGGCTCCTCTGCCGCTTCCCGTTCCGATGGCTGGGTCACAGCCTTCTCCTCTCTTCTGTATATACCCCACCCCAAGACCAGGTCAATTTCATCCACTCCCAGAGGTCACCTCTTGAGACCAGCATCTAAATCCATGCTTTGTGAAATTATTTTGTTTATTATTGGTGATGGGTATACTTGTTTCTTAATTGCTTCTCCTTCTGAACGTGATGGCCACTCTCCCAGCAGTTCCTCTCATGTCACATCACCCTCTTGTATTTTCTTCAGAGCTATCATGTCTCCATTGCAGTCTGCCCAATGAAGTTCTTGCCTGTTTAAGGGGCTCGGTCTCCCACAGTCTAGTTGAGCGGGCAGTTCCTGCCACACCTCCTCCCCCACTGCAGGGCTCACTACCCAAACCCTGTCAGAAACCATGCTCTGCCACACCCTCTCCTCCAAGGGGGAGGAGGGCCTTCAGGTAGCACAGGGTTGGTGGAGAGAGCATCTTCCCCTCACTTCCTCAGCCAAGCCAGGAGAAGTGGGGTACTCAGAATGAGGAGTGGGGTACTCAGAGGAATCAAGGAACTCCTTGCTCAAGAATCAGGGGAGCTGGAAAGAAGGAGAGGCTGGTGTGTCGATGCCCAGTTGGAGGTCAAGTGAGCCAGAGGACTCGATGACCAGCCAGGGACTCTTGAAGTGATGGTGGGGTGAAATGTCTGAGTGGGGAGGGGTCAGCTCCACCCACCCTGAGGTTCTTGGCCCCTAAGAATGTACAGAGGGCAATCCCACAAGTGCCCACAAGCCTGAGGGTGTGGATGAGACTGATGGCTTCTGGGTTTCAGGGAGTACTGCAGCCTGAGGGGCCAGAGGCACGGTGGTATGATGCTGCCAGCTCTGCATTGCTATAATATACATGTCTGGCAGACAGGACCTGCTACATAGTTTGCAGGGTTCCCAGTGCAAAATGAAACTGTCGGGCCCCTTGTTCAACAATTAATAAGAATTTCAAGACTGTGGCAACAAAACATTAAAACTAGTGTGGGGCCTTGCTGAGCACAGGGCCCTGTTCCCAGGGGAACCACCCCAAAGGAACCTTTCTTGGGTGGCAGGTTGGACCTGTGGCACTGCCCATGGTCATAGAAAAGCAGCTAGAGCAGTGGTAGGGCTGCAGCTGAGGTTCTGGGGCTGCCTGAAAAGCTTTAGACATGGAGGGCATAACTAGGAACAATTATTTTAAGTTGAACATGTACAAAATATTCAATACCATTGTTCAAACTTGTGATCAAAAAGAATGCAAACCATTTCACAATTTGGCCTGTTTCTTCTCCTTTTTGGTGTTTCTTTTGTCTTTCTTTCTTGTGATCTCTCTCCATAAGATTTCTTTCCCTTTTCTCAATCTTGCTGTCAGTTGTGTTTCTCTGAAATTTGTTAATTTAATGCCTTGAATTTTTATTATAATTTTCACATTTCTCTTCCTACATGATAGATTCTCCCTCATCAATATTTTTTATTCTTACTGCTTGCAGACCTTTATGTTAATGCGAGAAGATCTTTATAGAAAACACTGTCTCTCTGATGAAGAGACATTTACTGGAGTCGTGTGGCTCCCTTCAGTGTTATTTCTGTTTGTTTTCTTTTGTTAAAATAAACTAAAATTCCATTTGATAAATTATAGTTAAAATAGTCAATCAGATCCCTTCTTATAGCAGTAGTTCTATCAATTTATCTCTTTAAACTTCTAGCTGCATCAATGCAAAAGAGATTTCTGGAAAAGGTGGTTATTCATTAATCGTGGCTATTTCTGATAGATTTATGTTTATTTTGTTTCGCTTTTTACTTTCTTTTGTTTTCCCATGTTGCTTGAATTCTTTAAAACAAGCAGGTAGCATTTTGCAAATGCAAAACATGAAGAGTAGAAAAGAAAAGTGCAAGGCATTAAGTAGAAACCTTACAAAACTTGTCAACGATACAAAACTTGTCGATGCAATATTTCACCCAATGAATATTAATGTCAAAAACCGGTTAAATATAGATAATTTCATGTGGTTCCATGTATTATGTGTATTAAACCTTTATAATAACTGTTTGAGGCAGGTGTTATCAGACCCATTTTACAGATAAGGCTATTGAGGCTCAGAGAAGTTGAGTGATGTGATCAAGACATCACTGGAAAAGGAAGAAACAGAGATTAAAAACAATTCTGCCTGCAGCTGAAGGCTGTACCCTTGACCTCTGCCCAGCCCTGCCTCCTGAATCCACAGGTGCGCCTTGACTGTGCTAATTTGTTGGGGTTTTTGAGGGTTCAACACAAAGGTTGAAGGTTCTTCTTGAAAGGGTAGAGGGTTTGCCTCCCTGGGGGGAGAACTAGCTGTGCCAGAAGGAGGCGAGGTAGAGCAGCTGTGATGGCACCTAGGGCTGGAGGTGGGGGTCGGCAAATAGCCAACAAAGCAGATGGTGGAAGCCCAGGGGCCTGGAAGGGTTGGAGGGAGGAGGAAGAGGAGAAACCCGGGCCATGTATGCTACCAAAGTTTCTCCAGCATCCATGTTGCTCCCCCATTGGCTCTACTCCCCAGGACCCTGAGGTCTGGGAGACAGAGTAGGGGTACCTCAGCCACTCTTTCTGAGTCCAGCTGTCAGGCGTGGAATAGAAGGGGCAGTGTCTCTACACCAGGGGCCCCTTGGCAAGGCTTCACCGCCCTCCACCTGGGCATATCACATCAGCCCCCTGCCCAGAGCTCCAGGCCCCAGCAGCGGGGGGCCAGCAGGGGCCAGTGACCAGGGCAGGGGACAAGAGGCAGGGGAGTGGAGGATGAAGCCAATATATCCCCTGAGGCAATTATGGCAGTGAGTGAGGCATAAATAAAGGGCTTTGTGTTCCACAGCCACCCCCTCCCTTACACACACACACACACACACACACACACACACACACACACACACACACGCACACGCGCGCACACACGCGCGGTGAAGCACAGCCCATTTGCAGTGTAATGGCTTTGTGACAGCAGGAATTATCTGCAGCATTAGAGGCAGCCAGGCCCGGTGGGGAGGGGCAGGCTGGGTCTGTGGGGCACCAAAAGGGGAAGCAGGTGCCCATGGGCTAGGACTTGGACCCCTGGGGATGCTGCAGGGGTGGGAGGCATGGTAGGGACTGCAAAGAGCTTGGTGAGAGCCAGGTCTGGATGGACAGCCCTGCCCTCTAGCGCCCACAGCCCTTTCCTTCCTGCTTCCAAGGCCTAGAAGTGGACAGATAACCAGGAGCACTAACTCAGGACCTGGAATCACGGCTAAGCAGCCCCTGCGCCTGTCCTGGCTTCAGCGCTGTGTCTTGCTACCCAGCCCCAGGAGGTCACATCCTGCTGAAGGCCTAGAGAGGGGGGCCGAGGGTGATGAAGGGACCACAGGGACCCCCAGGAAAGAGGACAAGTGGGCGTGGTGACGGGGGTGGCAGGGTTGGCATTAGTTGATAGTTTCCCTCCATTACTATCGTGGGAATCAGGGCCTGGTTGCCTGGCAGTGCCAGGGAGGAGGGGGTTCAGGAGGGAGGACCCCCTCCTTCCCCAGATCAGGAAACTGACCCACCACTTGGTCTTCAGAAAAGGCCTCTGAATGCCACTTTCAGCCCGAGGACATCAGGGGCTAATCTCCCCCTGCCCCCTTAGCCAGTTAGCCTTGGTAGGGGGCAGCAAAGCCCCAGTAAAGGAAGCGGGGGGAACGGGATCTTCCGGGCTGCTTGGGCCCCTGAGGTCATGGTGAGGTGGGGATGAGGCTAGTCTCTGGGGTCCCTAGTGTCCCACCCCAGGGCTTAGCCAGGGCTCGTATCTGTCATGGGGTGCTGGCAAGTCAAGCCTGTCGGCCTGACAATAAAGCCAGGCTCCATGGCTCTGGCAGCAGCAGAGTATCCTGCCCACCTGCGGGCACACCCAGATTGCATTTGCTGAAATAAATTGCTGGAGAAAATAAATCCTGCACACATGATTAATGGGAGGCAGGCAGCCGCCACAAAGAGCCGCTGGGGAACAGAGTGACAGTCGGGCACAAAGCCAGCACAGCCGCAGAACCTCTGGGAAGGAGGTCTGGTCACTGCAGAGCTGCTGGGGTCACCGTGGCCTTGGCATTGCCACCAAACAGGGGGCCTGAGCCTACAAGCTGACAAAGCCCCCAGGGGCTCAGGCAAGCCCCCAGCTTGACTCCCCATCACTGTGGGGTGGGGTGGGTGGTGTGGGCTAATTTTGAGTTTGGAGTACCCCTGACCTGGGCCTGACTATTCCTGGTGGTTGGGGGGCCCCATGGGCCAGATTGGGAAGTAAATGCAGAGTCTCAGGAGGAGGGACAAGGACTAAGGACGTCCCTACTGGCCAGCTGTGAGTCATTGAACAAATCACTTCCCATCTCTGAGCCTCCGTCTCCTCATCTGTTCCGTGGTGCTGGTACCAGGGACTCCCCATAAGCAGGCTGACACACAGCTGAGCCCACCCAGGCAAAGCACCTGTAGGGTGCGGGGCACCCAGGGGGCCGTCCCAGCAACAAAGCGGTACTCAGGATCTCTGATGTGCCGTGCTGTGCTGGGGGCTGGGGGTCGGGGTTCAGTCCCTGCCCATGCAGAGTTTATAGGCTGAGGCAGGCAAATATTGAAGGACTAAGAATAATAATGACATAATATGCATGTTATTTCAAATGCACAAATGCTGTGAAAGAAGGCCTGAGTGCTGGGGTGACACAGGCAGTGGGGTTACGGTCTGGAGGGCAAGGCGGGCCTCCTGGCGGCACTGAACACAAGTAAGTTTGTGGCAAAGTCCAAAAGCTGGGCCAGACACGTTGTTAGTGAGGCTGCTGAGAAATAGTCTCATCACTGCTTGGGGAGTACCCAGTGGTACAAGCCCCACACAGGCCAATTGGCAATACCTGCTGAATGCCTCCCTGAATTACAAACACTCTCATTCTGTTACAAGTACTCCCATTCAGGACATTTTATCCTCCAGATATGTAGAAAAGCACGCTTATAAAATGGATACACAGAGGCATTCACTGCGTTGTTAGTAAGAGCAGAAGAAAGAGCAGCTGCCCAATTACGCATCAAGAGAGAAATGAGTTAACCTGTGTACAGCCACACCATGGAATACTATGCAGCTGTGAAAAGGACTTTGTTTATGAAAAGAACGTCAAGATAGATTTCAAAGCAGAAGTGTGAAAACAAAATGTAGAACAGTGTACACAGTGTGCTACCTTTTGTATAAGAAAGAAGGAAAAAGAGGAGCACAGATTTTTTACTTTCTTTAGAAGACTACACAAGAAATTAATACAAGTGGCCACTTGGGATTATGTGGGGTGGGGGTGGGGGGAGGAAACCAGGTGCATGGGGAATGGGTGGCAGGAAGGCTTTTTACTTTGTATTGCTTTGATTTTTAAAATCAGGTGGATGTATTATCTACTAAAAAAAAATTTTAATAATATTTAAGGGATTTGGTTTCTTCCTGGAGGGCAAAGGGCTCCCTGAAAAAGCCAGAGCAGAGGGGTGGGGAGTTGGTTAAATTTACTGATTTCAGGCCTGCCCTCAAGCTGGGGTGGTCCAGGATAATTATTTAAGCGTTGGCCCATTCTGCACAAACTGTATTTGAGAACAGTTAATACGTGAACCTTCAGGGATCAGAATCTCAGGGGAAAGGACCTGCCCCAGGTGTGGGCCCAACCAGCCCTGGACTCAGGGCTCTGTACTCACACGAAGGCCTTGGACTCCGAGGGTCGAGCCTGAGGGAGTGACCAGAGCAGAGGGCCGTGGAAGCAGCTGGAGCAGCACTGTGGACAGTGTCTGGTGGGACACCTGCCACCCGATGGGGGTTCAGGAGAGAGAAGGGGTGCGAGGCTTTGTGGAGCACACACTGGTTCCGGGGAGGCACTGCAGACCCTCCCCACTCCCACCCGGGAGGAGCCCCTTCCTCCCAACGGATCAGGTCAGGGGTCCAGACGGCAGAGCAGGCAGGGGGCACCTCCCTGAGAGACGCAGGCCTTGAAGGACCCGGAAGCCAGGGACCAAGTCACAGCACCCCAGGGAGGCGTGGGAGCTACGTAAAACAAAGGGTCACACGCACAGCTGGGACAAGGGATTTGAGCCCAGGAGATTCAGGGCAGATCTTAGGGCCGTTGGAAGATCTCAGTGACTGTGGTCTCCCCAAGTGGCCCCCGCAGCCGCAGCTGCTGGGCTGTGGGAGTTGGTTTCAGAAGCACCGCCCCAGTGGCCATCCAGCCCAGTCCCCTCCCACCGGCCTGCCCAGCAGAAGCCCTGCCTTCTAATGGGGTTCAGGGAGTGAGTTTCATGCATTTTCTGCCCTCACCATAACCTTTCTACCCTGTCCCCTCTTTTCTCAAGGCATCTGCTTTGTTTCCTGAATCACCCTCTCCCTGCTCAAGCCCCAGCCTCCCAGCAGCTCTGGCACCTGTGTAACCCCTAGTGAGCAAAGTGTAGGGCCAATTGCATAATTAACGGGCCCCTTGTTCCACAATTATTAAGAATTTCAATATGGTGACAGCAGAGCATTAAAGCAAGCAGGGGTGTCTGAGCCGGACACCCATGAAGCTGAGGCCAGGGCCTCAGACCCAGGAAGTGCTGGAGGGAGGGGGCACAGACAGTCAGGGATAACTGGGCTCCTGACCTCTACTCCCCAACCCCACACAAGAGGCTCTGAGCCTGGGATTTGTGGCTCCGTCTCACCTCGTCTTTGTGTCTGAGCATCTCTACTCCAGGAAACTCCTAGACCTTCCCTGCTCCCCACCTCGTGTGCTGGCACACACATGCACACCTGGTCAAGGAGGTCCTCAGAGCAGAGGGCTGGGGCACCAGAACAGGCCTCTGGGAGCTTTATTATGTGCTTACATGTACCAGCGCCACTAAGCCTTATGGTGTGCCCATTCTGCAGATGAGGAAACTGAGGCATGGAGGGGTTGATGGCTTGCCAAGGAGAGCCAGGATTTCCAGGTCTGGGCATGAACCACTGGGGAGACTCCTCTGAGGAATAAAAAGGGATGCAAGGATTTGCTCTAGGTGCATATTGCTTACTGGTCATGGGGGCCTGGGGAGAAACAATGCAATTAACAGTAATTTGTGAAGTTTACTGAACAATTAGCATGTGCCAAGCCAGTTCTAGGCATCCTACACGTACTGTTCCATGTAGAGATCCTTCACAGAAGCTTCATGCAGTATGTGCCACTTTACAGATGGGGACTGAGTGAGGCCCAGCGAAGTCACACCACCTGCTCAGGGTCACATGACAGAAAGGGTGGAGCTAGGACTTGAATCTAGGCAGGCAGGGTCTGCTATCTGAGCCACTACATGGTGCACCTCTGAGGATGCCAGGGGACCCTGAACGTGGTGACAGGGTGCAGGCTGTGCTGTGGTCTGGCTGCGGTCCAGACCTTGCTGTGCTTTCTCTGCCCCTGTCTCTTAGCCACACCGACTCTAAGTTCTGGCCCCATCCCCTCCTCCTCTAGAGCCCACCCCCACAACCCAGCAGCCCTGCATCGTGGGACCCAGGCTATGTGGTGGACCTGGGGTTTAACAAGGGGGGGCGGCCTCTGAGCAGTGCAGGAGTTTGCAGCTGGAGCGTCCCTTCTGTATCGTCCCTTGTCCCCATTACCCCTCGGGCGTCTGGGCCCTTCTCCAAGGAGCAGGCTACCCAGAGAAGGGTGCTATCCATGCAGCTGGAGGCACTGCCTGTTGGCCTAAGCCAGCTCTGACAGGGCCACCATCTCCACCCAGTGTCCTCCCGGCCCAGGAGGCTCAGGATCAAGTGGAGGGACATCTAAGACCAGGGCCAGCCTTGCATCAGGGCCGCCAGTATGGCCCTCCCTGGAGGCTGAATTCCCTTTGGTGGCCAATCTGCCACGCCTGCCCCAGCCCTAGCACAGCTGTTCTCTCTCTCCACCCTCTCCCTCCCAGTCCTTGTTTGTCTGTCCCTCTCTTCACTCTCTCACTTTCTCCCTCTCCCTGCCACCCCTGCCCCTCTCTCTGTCTCTCTCTGACTCCCCATCCCGTCTCTCTGTCTCCACCCTCCCTCTGTGTGTTTCTTCTTTCCCTGCCATAGCTCTGTGTCTCTTGTTCTCTCTCTGTGCCCCCAACCCTGCTTCCTGAGCCCTAACTCGCACCCTTCCTCCTCTCCCCACGCTCTCTTCCCGGCCTTGTTGGGGGCGGAGGGGGAGCAGAAGCACTTTTCTTGTCATCCAGGCCTAATATCTTAATGCAAGGCCATTACTCACCCGGAGTCCAGGCAGGGCAGGCCTCGCCCCTCCTCATTTGTCATCCAGAGTCAAGCCTCTGCGTTGTTCCTCAGGGATCCGATTAAGGGACTGACAGGCGGATGAACAAATTTAGCTGCCAGCACTGCCTCTTCACGCCCTCCTGCCCCAGCCTCCCCGGCCTCCCCGGCTCCGGTCCCTGAACTTTGAGTAGGGAAGCCTGAGGCCTCAGAGAGAGTCCCGTTTCTCAATTCTGTTCATCCTCAAAGTCCCCAGCAAGGGGTGAGGGACAGCAGATTTCCTCCTGAGAGAGGGAGAGAGAGAAAAGGAGCTGGGTCCAGAGTGACCTGGACCCCTAGGAGCAGTTGAGGATTTACTATAAAAACGGAACAGCCAATCCTATATATAGTCCTTAAAGCCTGTCAGGCCCTATTTGAAGCCTTTTGCCTGTATTCAATCATTTAATTCTTAAAACACCCTGATGAGGTGGGTACCATCATCATCTCCCTTTAAGCAGGGCTCAGAGAGGGTGAGTGACTTACCCAAGGTCATACAGCGAGTGAAGCCTATGTGTCAGGCAGTGTTTTTTATCTTTGTTAATTGTCTCAACACAGTATCTGTGGGAAAGGGGCTAGTATCATCCCCCTCCTACAGATAAGAAAACTGAGGTTTTGCCGAGGTCTCTAGCACAGCTCTGTGTCCCACCATAGTCCTGCCCTCCCTTTCTCTGATTTCCCCGGGACAAGCTCAGCTCTGCACTGCTGTCTGCAGAGAAGGTATGGCTGCAGCCAATTTGGGGGAAGCAGGAGTGTGAGGTTCCCTGGCCGGACCTGTCTGCTCCTCAGCTCCATCTTTGGGGCCACATCTTCCATCAGGGTTCTTGGTTTGCAGGGGCAGTGTCCAGGATAACCCACTGTCATCACACCTCTATCAGTCAGGCCTTGTCACTGAGCATCTGCCACCTGGAACCGAGGATCTGGAAACCAGACCCCAGAGGTGAAAGCCAAGAGCTACCTCCATGGGAGAGGCGGGAAGATGCTGCGGAGCCCACCTGGAGCCTTCCCATTGCTCCTGGACACCAACTCTTTCCACCTGCCACATCAGCCCAGTTCCCATAGTAACCACTGGCTTGCTGTCTCTTAGCAACTGAGTGTTCCTCAGAGGGAAAAGGCAGAGCAGTGGAGAGTGGTTGACATTTGAGGCCAGAGAACTTGGGTTCAAATCCCAGCTATGCTGTGTTGTAGCTGTGAGATCTTTGGTAGGTCACTTAACCTCTCTGAACCTCTGCTTTCCCATCTGTGTAATGGGATGATACTGTTCAAGGATTAAGCATTTTGGATTAAGCTGTCAATCTATGAAACATGTAGGGCTATGCAAAGGTGTGGGATTAATGAGAAAGGGCCAGTGGGGCACTGCTGGGCCTGGTAGGAGCAGATGGAGGTGAAGTTTGAGTTCCAGGTGGGAGCCCTGGTGTGGGTGGGCCTCTCCATTATGAGAGATCCCAGCCTTGCCCACCTGGCAGCCCCATCCAGACTCCTTGGCCCTTCAAATTACCACAGTCATCAATGTGGTGCTTTCTGTCATCCTCCAGTGCCCAGGGACCCTTCTGGAGAAACCACAGCCCATGACGGCTCTGCCTTCCCCTTAGAAAACTACAATGTATTGGCTACCAGAATCCAATAAGTTCTAAGCCAATAAGTATCATTTAATTTTACCCAATGAGATAAGTTCTTATTATTTCCCAGGGTCAGATGTGGAAACTGGGTCTGGGAGAGGTTAAGTTACATGCCAAGGTCTTTAAGCTCACAAGAGGCAGAGCTGGGCCTGGAGCCCTGGTCTCTCTGACAGTCTGACATCTTTTCTGTGCTGTCTCTTGAGTTAGGAGGGAAAGAGTGGGGAGGGAACGGTGACCCAAGGATAGAGGTGGGAGGAGAGGCATGGAGGGAGGGAGATCTGAGGACAGACCCCGCGGGACGCAGGGCCAGGGGACAGAAGCGCCAGCCAGAGCTCTAGAACAGGAGGAAATTTCCGGGCCACGTAAACGGTCCGACACACTGCCTGGCTGCGGTTTCTCATCCCAAGGCTCCCTGGGAATGCGTCCTGGGGGGAGGAGGTGGAGAGGGGGGTACTGCTGTGGTGGCTGGCTCGGGAATTAGCCATGTTTCTTGTCACCGGCGGGCGGAGGCGAGGGTAGAAGCTGTAAAGCCTGGGGGCAGGTACCAGGAAAGGGGGAGCCAGCGGCCCGAGTGCCCTGGGGCAGGGGTGGGCTGGGGGAGGGAGAGCCCCCCCACCACCCCACCCCCCCACCCCCGACCGTGTCAGCAGGGGCCTGGTCCCCAGCCAACCAACCCCTGTTCCATCGGTCTCTGTCCTCGCTGGGTTGGGGGTTGGGGGGAACTGAGCTGGTTGCAGACTAGCATTCCGGAGAGCTCCGTCTTCCGGCCCCATTCTAGGTGAGCCCCGCCCCCCACGCCGCTCTCCAGGCTGAGCCCCCACCTCCCGCCCAGCCCCCATCCCGGGCCAGGGCTGAGGTCGCTGCGGCAGCTCGGGCCGCTTGATTCAATTAACTAATTCCCGACAAGACAGATGTTCAATTCCGCGTTGCCTGCCATTAGTCTGAGATGAGGCGGCCCGCGGGCGGGGGCGGGGGGCGGTGACGTCACGGACCGGCCACTGACGTCATGGGCTCCCGGCCAGGAGTCCCGCAGCTACCAGGCCCGCCCCCGCCCCTGCAGTGAGTTCGTGCTTGCGCCTGGGCTGGAGTGTGCGTGTGCACACCTGGGCCTCTGAGGTCTCAAGGGTTTGGCCCAACTAGGCTTACTCCTAAGAGTGCGACCTCCCTCTCCTCTCCTGCCTGCCCTCCTCTGTCCTCTTTGCCCTCTGAATTTGCTACCCTCCTGTAGCCGTGGCCCTGGCCCCATGTATCTTACCTTGGGAGCTTCCTGGTGGGTGCATGCACATGAGGTCCATGCGTGTCCACCCACACCCAGGCATGCACACACGTGCACACGGTGGCCTGCCTGGACACCCAGATGCGTGCTCACAGGACGCACACTTTCAGACGTACACAGCGGTGCCCAGGTGCACACACAGGGACACAGGAAACCACCGCAGTGCCTCCCAACCACACAGGCATGCCCAAGTGCACACACATGCATCTCCCCACACCCCCAAGTCCCTGGCTTCAGCCCCTCTTAGGCTCCAGGGCCTCCTGAGGCGGTGGAGGAAGGGGCAGCAGAGGGGGGAGGGAGCCTTGTCAAGGACACCAGCAAGGAAAGGAAAAAAAAAAAATGAAGTGGAAGAAATAAAATCAAAAGGCTTTTAAGGCTGCTCTCCCCAAGTAGTTGATGTCTTGGCTGCGATTGCCGGCAATGAAATATTGTGCTCTCTGATCGCTTAATGCACGGAGTTCCGCAGCCCCCTCCCCCAGCCCAGAGGCAGTTCCCGTCCCTTCCCTCGCCCCTCCCCTCTCGGTCCTCTCTGGCTGGTCTTCCTCCTTGCTCTCAGAAGGGCCCAGAGTGGTTGAGGGCACAGCTGATACCCACTTCCAACCTGGCACTGATGCCAGGAGGGGCTCCAGAAGCCACAGCTGGCATGGGGACCTCAGCCTACCGCCTGGGCAGGAAGGGAGAGCCCAGCTCTGGGCTGGGACCCTGCCCAGGCCGGGCAGTTGTGCTGCTCAGGGTTCTAGTACCTGCAGAGGTGCTGGGTCTGGGGGTCTTCAAACTGAGGGACCCTCAGCCAGGAGGGGAAGGACATGGGAGTCCACGTGTGCCTGACAGGGCTGCCCAGTGGCTGGAGAGGCTGAGGCTTTTGGAGATGGTGTGTATTGAGGGGGTGAGGCGGATAGGTGGGGGTGGGTGGGTGGATTGGAGGTGGTGTTGGCCTAATTCTCAGCCTTTAGTTAAAACTGAGCTCAGTAATGGTTAAAAGCCTGGCTTTCAGCCTCAGCTCACATTCCAGCTCCATCACTTCCTGACTCTGTGACCTTGGGCCAGCTCCCAGCCTCCCATGCTTGAGTTCCACACCAGAAAGGATGGAGCAAATAATAGAACTGGCCTCATAGGGTTATTGGAGGATTAAAGGAGAAAATATATGCAAAGTGCTTAGCACAGGGCCCGTGCATGGCGGGGGGTGGGGGAATAATTGGGGCTAATTATCTCTGTAATCTCCCCACTGCTCCACACCCTGTGTCCAGGACTTGGAGGGGCAGCTGGGAACACCCTGAGATGCGGTGCTCCCAGCTGGCCCCTTCTCCTCCCCCTCCTCCTCTCCCACCCTTGCTTATGGACCTCTCCCCACCCCCAGGTAACTGTTCACTGTGCCTTTCTGTCAGGGCAGCCAAATTGGCCAAATCTCTGTAATGCTAAAAAATTGGCCCATTAGCTGGCAGGGAACATTGACAGGAGGAAAGAGTGGTGTGCATCACTGCAACAGATGTGTGGGGAGGGGGTGCTGGAGGGAGGGGGCTCCAGGGCTCCCTGGAGGAGCTAGCAATGCCCAGGGAATGGGCAGCAGCCAAGGTGTGTGTGTGCGCGCGCGCGCAGCTGAGGCCCCACTGTTTGCCAGACCTGTTGCTGGGGGCTTTCACAGCATCACCTCATGTAAACCCCGCAACAGCCCTGAGAGGCTGCTCCCGTGATTATTCCCATGACACAGATGAGAAAACTGAGGCTCAGAGACAGGAAGGGTTGAGCAATTTCTCTCAGTGGATGTCAGGGAGATGGCATACCCTCTGGTCTGAGATTCCACTGGCCTCCATGGAGCCCCCTTCTCTGGTGTCCCAATGACCTCCAAATACCCCAGGAGCCTTATTCCTGCAGCCTCTGCCCTCTGTCCCTCCTCCTAGCTCTGCTGCATGGGGGTTTCTCACTGTGCTGGGGCAGCTGGCCAGGGATTTGTCTTGACGGGAACAGCCAAGCCCAGTTGCTTGTCAGTGGAGAGAAATGGGAAGGAGGTCAGTAGGTGCCTGGAGAAGGACGGGGGAAGGAGGTTCAGGGCTCTGGCTGGCCCCAGCCTTCCCTCCTGGGGGTGCTTAGACATGGGCTGCCCCCCGGGATCATTCCCCGGCCTGGGGGCCTGGTCGGGGACCAGGCTCTTCCCTGCCCACCTTGTGCATCATCTCAGATAGACATCATTGTCCCCATCTTTGGATGAGGAAACTGAGGCTTAAAGAGACCTGTTTACAGCTAGGAATTGGTGGCATTGGGATATAATCCAGATTAGTACGACTCCAGAGCCCAAGGTTTTGATCCTTTTGCTCCAATGATAGGGAGCTACCGCACTGCTGGTGTCCTATTAGGGGACAGTTGTTTGTTTGTTTTTCAGTTACAGTTAACATTCAATATTATTTTATATTAGTTTCAGGTATACAGCATAGTGGTTAGACATTTATATAATTTACAGTGATTAGTCTAGTACCCACCTGACACCATACATAGTTATAATAGTATTGACTATATTCCCTACTTGACATTCCTGTCACTATTTTCATAACTACCAATCTGTACTTCTTAATCCCTTCACCTTTTCACCCACCCCCCAACACCCCTCCCATCTGGCAACCATCAGTTTGTTCTCTGTATCTGAGTCTGTTTCTGTTTTGTTTGTTTATTTTGTTCTCTATATTGCACATATAAGTGAGATCATATGGTATGTCTTTCTCCATCTGACTTATTTCAGTCAGCATAATATCCTCTAGGTCCAGACATGTTGTCCCAAATGGTAAGATTTCATTCTTTTTTATGGCTGAATAATACTCCATTGTATAAATACTCCATTGTATATTGTCATGCAGGGTCTCTGGTCCCGCTTCTCACATAAGAACACAGGACATGGTGAGGCCAAAAAGGAACACCCACGGAGCCATAGATAGGGGAGTCATACTGCTATATTCTCGGTGGCGGCTGGGTTGGAGACACAGGAAGCAGGAGCCGCACGATCCTCAACCTGCCGTCCACTTCTCTGCCAACCAACCTCACTTGCTAACTGCAATCGGCCTCTGCAATCCGCAATCCACAATCCGTGCCTGCTAGCTTAGCCACGGCAGTTATATTAGTGGCTAATGGCTAACCGGTAATAGCTGATGGCCAACTAGTCACAGCTGATGGCCATCTACTAGCCGAGCCAGCACCTTTCCACGTGAGGCCGAGAGCCTGGAAACTGCACTCCTGGCTCTGTCCCCACATATATCTTCTTTATTGATGGGCACTTAGGTTGCTTCCATATCTTGGCTATTGTAAATAATGCTGCAATGAGCATAGGGGTGCATATGTTTTTTTAATTAATGTTTTGGATTTCTTCGGATAAATACCCAGAAGTGGCATTGCTGGCTCATATGATAGTTATATTTTTAATTTTTTGAGGACCCTCCATACTGTTTTCCATAGGGGCTGCAATGATTTGCAATCCCACAATAGTGCATGAGGGTTCCCTTATCTCCACATCCTCGCCCACACTTGTTAATTTACTGATGATAGCCATTCTGACAGATGTGAAGTGATAGCTCATTGTGGTTTTAATTTGCATTTCTCTGATGATTAGTGACATTCTGAATCTTTTTGTATGTGTACGTTTTCTTTGGAAAAATGTCTCTTCATGTCCTCTGCCAATTTTTCAGTTGGGTTGTTAGTTTTTTTAGTGCTGAGTTGCATGAGTTCTTTATAAATTTTGGATATTGACTCCTTATCAGATGCATCATTTGCAAATATTTTCTCCCATCCAGTAGGTTGTCTTTTTTTTTTTTATGGTTTCCTTTGCTGTGCAAAAACTTTTTAGTTTGATGTAGTCCCATCTGTTTATTTTTTCTTTTGTTTCCCTCGTCTGAGGAAATATATCAGAAAAAATATTACTAACAGCAATGTCAGAGAGTTTATTGCCTGTGTTTTCTTCTGGGAGTTTTATGGTTTCGAGTCTCACGTTTAAGTCTTTACTCCATTTTGAGTTTATTTTTGTATCTGGTGTAAGGAGGTGATCCAGTTTCTTTTTTTTTTTGCATGTGTTTATCCAGTTTTCCTAATACTATTTATTGAAGAGACTGTCTTTACCCCGTTGTCTAGTCTTGCCTCCTTTGTCATAGATTCATTGGCTATATGGGGGGCAGTTTTAATCCTGAAAATGTTTTCATTCATTCTTTTATTCCATAAATATTGAGTCCTGCCAGCACTGTGCACTGGGGACGCACAAGGAAAAGAGCCTTCCCTGCCCCCAACCCCAGCTGCTGCAGGCAGCTGAGACCATCCCTACCCCATTCCTTCAGACCCAGGGAGGCGCTGCCCAGCTCTGCACACTCGCCAATCCTTGCCTCTTTCCTCCCTCCCTCTCCTTCTGGATCTACTTATATATAGATAGATGCCTGCACCCTAAGCTTCACAGACACAGGGGTCACCATACCTGCCCTTGAGAGGCTGAGGCACCTGCTAATGGGCCTCAGCATCCTTCTGGTCGTCCCTCTGCAGTCCCCTAGGCACATCCCCTACTCCCATCAGACCTCAGGCAGGGTGGCGGGTGCCTGGCTGGTCCTGGAAGATATGGCTGCCCTCTTGGCCTCGAAAGAGCAATACAAGTCCAATGCCCTGGACTGAAGAGAGGGAGGCTGGCAGGCTGGGAGGAGTCTTCTCTCTTGGCCACAATCTAGTCCTGTGTCCCAGACATCACCACGGGCCCCACTGGGCTGCTGTATGCCCTGCACTCTTGAGTGGCCCCCTTCCGGCTCCCCCCACGGGCATGACTGTCCATCCCCAGCTTGGCTACTATCCACAAGAGGTGAATGAGCCCCCAGAGCCAGCTATGGCCCAGACAATGAGGGGATGCTGGGGGAGATGGGACAGTCTGGCCTCTGTTGGGCTGGAGACAAAACTAGAATCCAGCTTCTCGAGCCATAATAGCTTTGTTGACCATTCTCCCACCTCCAGCGCTGGCATGGTTCAGCCAGAGGGGGAGCTTGGGGCAGGACTGCTACCAGCAGGGCAATCAGGTGGCCAGCTGTGGCTGGGTCCTCAGGAAGCTGGGCAGGGATGAGGGGATGCCTCTGATGGCTAAATCCTGGGTAGACCAAGGGTCTCCCTTTTCCCCTGGTCCTCTCCAGGCTCCTTGACTGAGAGGTGATGACGTGTAGTGGTTATGACTTTGGGCTCTAGTATCAGGCAGTTTAGGCTCACATCCTGCCTCTGCTACTTCCTGGCTCTACGACTTGGGACAACAACTTCACTGTAAGCCTTGATTTCCCCAACTGTAAAATGGAGGATAATTCTGGCACCTACTTCTTAGGTGTTGTGAGGATTCAGTGAGATAAAATGTCCATTGTCCTGGAACGGGCCTGGTACAGTATGAGCTTTGATGGCCATGGTGGTGGTGGTGGTGGGGGGGTGATTTGGGTGAAAATGATGATGATGACTGAGAAAGTGATGGTCACAACCGTGAAGATGCTGATGGTGATGGTGATGATGGTGGATGGAGACGACGATGAATTTGGCGAAAATAATGGTGACAGTTGATAAAGTGTTGGTGATGATCATAATTGTGACGGTGATGATGGTGGTGGTGATCATGGCTGATGAAAATTAATATAATGATGGTGATGATGGTGACGGTGGTGGCAAATTTGGAGAAAATGATGGTAGAGAAGGTGATGGTGATGATGGTTGTGGTGACAATGGTGGGCGTTGGTGATGATGGCAGTGGAGCTGAGGATGATGAAAAGAATGGGATGATACAACTCCTGGCCCAAAGGAAGGGACAGAACAAGCGGAGAAAACTCAGGTACTTTCACCTGCCCACCCAGCAAGGCCCAGCTGCTGGTAGCCCAGCTCCCCCAGCCAGCCCAGGAGAAGGCAGGCGCCTTGCTCCTTTCCGCCTGACTCCTGCTGGGCATTCATCCAGGCTCTGGTCTATCCATGGCCTCTTAGTCCCACCTAGGCCTCTAGGGAGTATCCATAGGTCCCAATGGACAGGGCGAGCCCCAGCTCTCCTGCCCCAAGGAACCTGTCAGCAAGTGACCATGCAGGCCAGAGTGGCAGGCATGGCACTTGTGCATAAGCCTTAAACAGGGGTCCCAAGAGGGCTGTGGAATCCTGGTAGGCTCTGCAGGAGGGCACACATGTGGCCTGGAGTGGGCAGGTTGACACAGTGCTTCTGAGTTTGGGGCCAGACCAGTTCAAATCCAGTTCCACCATTGACAAGCTGGGGATCTTGGCTGTTTTGTAGTCTCTCTGATTCTCAGCTTTATCACTGTCCCAACATATGGAGTGATAATGGCATCTACCTGACAGTAGTTATTTTTGCAACAATCCCACAAGTTGGGAGCTCAGGAAAATGCCTGGCGTGTAGGAGGCACTCGGAGATGTCACTGACTTCATTCTTAGGCCCTTTGTGGGCTCCAATGGACTGCTCAGATCGTGGCCAGGGCAAGACGCTGGGTGCTCACGGACTGGGCAAGGGACTGGGCCTCCTGGCAGGTGGGCTGGGCTGGCATGCTGGGCTCAGCTGCCCCACCTCTCTGTCCCCTCCCTGTGCCAGGCAGCCCTGCCCTCCGATGCCCCCTCCTCCCGGCCTCCCCCTGAGCCCTCTCTACAGGCTGGCAAGGGCTCTGACGTGTGAAATAAAAAGGGATTTTAATTACCTCTCAGCAAAACAGCAATTAGAGAGAATCACAGCACAACAGCAGCCCCTCCTCCACTCCCCCTGCCAGGTCTGCCTTCTCCCCTTTTTTTTCAGTCCCTATCAGCTCTGAGGGAGTCCTCCGGTTCAGCTCAGGCTCCCTGTGCCCCAGGTCTGGGATTCAGGAGACAAAGGATACGAGGCGGTCTGTGCTGGGGATGGGGCAAGGGGCACACAGGGCTGTGTAGGGAACACCGCCCAGTGAATGCGGGCTGGTGGCTCAGGTGGAGACTCCCTGTGTGTCCTCACCTCAGAGACAGCCCAGTAGCCACCTCACTGGGTCCGTGTTTGCCCTGGAATGCGCATATCCTGTGTGAGTGTGTGGCTAGCACGTGTGAACAGTCGTGTATGCAAGAAGACTGGGGCAGTGCAACCCTCAGGACGAGCCCGCTGTGCTGGGAAAGCCGCGCTGTTTCCAACAGGCTTTTATAATAATTGCCTGTAACCCTGAGCTGTAGCTCTCTGTCCACTGGCCGCCCCCGCCCCAGGCCCCTGCTGCGAGGGGTCACTTCTTTGTCCATGTGCACAGCCTGGGGCACCTGTGTGTGCTGCATTCAGGGAGGGGGCCAGGAAGGGTGGGGTGGAATGTCCCCACAGGTGGCCTGAGGTTGGGGGAGATGGGTGGTGGGTGGCTGATTGAAGTGATAATTGCAGGCAGCAGGCCCTCGCTAATGTATGTTATGATTAAGCCCCATTACTGAGGGAGGCAGCTCAAGCTTGGGGGTGGGGGAGGGGGAGGGACAGGGACGGGGCGGCCGACTGTGATGGGGGTGCTGGCTGACTGACAGCATTTCTCATGGGGGGGAGCAGGCGGCCACTGCCACCTCTGTGGTCCCCTCTCCCTCCAGAGCTGTAGCTGACAGGAGTCTGCCCAGCTGAGTTTGGAGAGCCAGAGCTTACAGGTGGCAGAGGCACCCCACGAACACACATGCCCCTCCAACCCCCCCTGTCATGCCGGAGACCCTACTCGCTGCACCATTAGTCACGCAGGGCGGCCTGCGGGGTCTCAGCTCCCACTCCCCACACAAGAACACAGGATATGGTGAGGCCAAAAAGGAACACCCACGGAGCCATAGGTAGGGGAGTCATACCACTATGGTCTCACTGGAGGCTGGATTCACACGATGTGCGACCTGCTGTCCGCTTTTCTGCCAACCGACTGACTCCCCACTTGCTAGCTGCAATCCGCCGTGCTAACCGCAATCCGCACTCCACCGCTTGCTAGCTCAGCCACCATCTTCTTGCTAGCCCCCATTCTTTCTCTCTGCTAGTGTAGCCACGGCAGTTATATTAGTGGCCAATGGGTCACTGGTTACAGCTGACGGCCAGCTAGCCACAGCTGATGGCCATCCAATCACAGTTGATGGCCATTTACTACCTGAGCCAGCACCTTTCCACGTGAGGCTGAGAGCCTGGAAACTGTACTCCTGGCTCTGTCCCCCCACACCCCCACCCCGGCAAAGGTCTGAAAGCCCCTATTTGGTTCTCTAAGGGACCCAGGTGAGGCACAGCCTCCTGGCCATTAATCTCGGAGCTCCTGTGGCTGTGTCAGAGGCCCCCTGGTAACCATAAGCCTCCCAGCCTCAGTGCCAGGGAGGCCAGAATGGCTACAATTAGATGGCTGACATCAGGGACTCCAGTCCCACCTCATCTCATTGGGTGCCATAGGTGTCAATCAGGCACCACTCTTGCCTACTGGCTGTGGATGGGCCAGGCCAGAGCCTACTGATCCTCTAACGGGGCCCTGGCCTACCTGTGCATGGGGAATGGGCCTCAGCACAGAGGTCCAGAGAGGTTCCACAACTTTCCCAAGAACATACAGTAATGCTGGGTCAGATCTTGTGATATCCTAGAATCCCAGCTTGGCCAGTTCCCAGCTGTGTGACTTTGTGAAAGTCACTTAACTTCTCAGGGCCTCAGTTGCTGCCTCTGTAAAATGGGGATAGTAGCAGGACCTAGTCCTAGAGTTGTTGTGAGGATTAAATGAGACAGCTTAACACTTAAAACTCTTGACCTGACCCAGAAGTCAGCTACTAGTATTCTCAGCATAGCCTTTGCTCTTCGGCCCATGTCCTCTGTGGCAGTCAGAGTTCTAAGATGCTGGACCCTGGTGTGTATAAACTCTCCCTGTTATCCAATCAAACACAAATCTAGGTACTGTTATGAAGGGATTTTGCAGATGTAATTAAGATTCCAAATCAGGTAACCTGAAGATAGAGAGAGTATCAGACTTAATTACTCGAACTCTTTAAAAGCTGTTTCTCTGGCTGGTTGATGAGAGAAAGACAGACTCCAAGCATGACAAGGATTCAATTTGGGGCAGATTTTCTGTTCATGACTTTGGAGCTGGAGGAGCCACAGGCCAAGGATGTGGACGGCCTCTGGAGCTGAGAGCAGCCCTCGGTTGATGGCCAGCAAAGAATGGCCACGTTCATTCCACAACTGAGGGAGCTGAACTCTGCCACCACCAAGGAGCTTGGGAGAAGAACCTGAGCCCCAGGTTCTAGCCGACCCTGACTTCAACCCAGGGAGGCCCTGAGCAGCCATGCTGCACCTCGACTTCTGACTTACAGGAACTGAGATAATAAATGTGTGTTGTTTTAAGTTGCTACGTTTATGGTGATGTGTTACACAGCCATAGAAAACAAATAGCCTTCTTTGGTAGTTCTGATGGAAGGCCCTGGGACATCCTGCCAGAAGTGGGGAGTTTGGTGCCGGACTAAGAACAGCCCCAGGTGAGGCTGGCACCAGCTGCTGGTTCCTCTGTGAAGGGCAAACTCAGCAGTCAGGCTGCTCAGGGGCCAGCCTGGGGCTGGGGTCCCTGGTATCCTGCTGCCTGTCTCAAATCTGACCTATCACCACCGTCATAGGATATCTGTGGGAGCTCCTTGCCACCCACCACCCCAAGCCCCACCCCTGGGGGCAGGCTGGCGGTAGGCAGAGGTGGGCATGGATGTCCACAGTGACACGCAGTGTTGAATGGGCACTCCAAATCTGGTGCTTTTGTCCTCTATCCCACAGTTCCACTTTAAGGACTTTCTGACAACACTCCCCTACAAAACAGTCTAGAAGGAGGCCCCACCCAGGCCAGGGCCCTGTTCCTGGCCCCCCACGTCCCTCTGAGCCCTTTTGTCTCCTCCCCTCAGCAGCCCTGCTCGCTTTCCTACAAGGGACAATTAGTGGCTTCAGCTTTAATTATCTAATGACCCCCTTAAGCTCCAATCGCTTGAATTGATGATGGAGTGCTGGGGGAGGGGACCTCCCAGTGACCCTGTGAGGCAAGGAAGACCCCCTTCAGGACCCACTGCCTTCTCTGTGCCCTGCCCATCCCAAGCCCCCTGCAACGGGCCATGGTGACCCTGATAGGGGGTCCTCCCACCTCTGTGCCCTGCCCATCCCAAGCCCCCTGCAACGGGCCATGGTGACCCTGATAGGGGGTCCACCCACGTGGTGGGAGGCCCGTCCAGACTGGAGTGGGGGCCTGCTCCACTCAGCACAGGCCGTGCAGCAGCCGCAGGATGGGCTCCAGAGGGGCACACATCTCTCCCCACAGGGAGAGGCCCTTAGGCAGGCTCCCTTGCAGGGGGAACTGTGCAGCCAAGGGGACTATCAGGAAATTCTGGGAGCTCGACACGGACCTAAAGGAGGGCAGGAGGGGTGGGGACGCGGTACTCAGGCAGAGGGGACAGCTTGGACAAAAGCACAGAGGTGAGGGAGTACCCTTGACGAGGAGTACTCTCGGGCGGGTAAGCCAGGAGGCTGGAAAGGGGCCTGGGGCCAGACCGAGGCAGCCTCTCAGAAGCCGAGAGGAGGGGTCACAGAGGTTACAGGGTGGGAATGGGCAGGATGCAGTAGCACCTGGGTGGGAAAGGGGAAGAGACCCCCTTCCTCCAGTAAGGAAGGGAGGACTAAGGGCCAGAGCTAAGAGAGGACGGAGGGGAGGACGGAGAAGAAGCAAAAAGCCTTTCTAAGGCTCAAAAGCCAGGACCTGATATGTACCGAAGGAGGAAGAGGAGAAAAAGTGAAAGATGAGCTGGGTTTGGAGTGTGGCGAGCTTCTAGTGTGGACAGGTACAGGTGGGACCTGGGGCCAGAGGGCGGACACGGGGGCCATGGCCTGGCACAGCCGCCAGGGGATGGAGAGGTGGGGTGAGGGTGGGTCCAGAGAGAAGTGCGTCAGGACACCAGGTAAGGCCTCAGGATTTGGAGACCAGACAGGTGTGGTCAAGACAATCAAAGTGCCCCTCATTCGGGACAGTGACACTGAGTACTTGTGTGTGGGAAGCACTGGGGTAGACTAGACCTGTGGGTACAAGGCACTAAACTGCACCTCTCGTGGTGTCCCACTTATTTAAAAAAACAACGAGCCTGCATGGGCCTAGGTGCTCACCTAAAGTGGGCACAGAGCTCACCTTATTTTACCTTGAGGAAGTCTGGAGAGGGACACATCTGCCCGGTACATATCGCTATAGTTTAAGTCTTTTCAAACAGGATTGTATTGATGTATTTCTTGTATGAAATAAAAAACTGGTCTAGAGGTTGGTAGGTGACTCCAGAGGAGTCCATGCCCTGTGGGGATGCAAGGCTACCAAGGGTCGGAGAGTAGAAAGGGGAGCAGGGGAGGGGAGGACTGGCCCTCTTTTGTCATCTGATGGGTCCCAGAGCCAAGGAGAGGTGTGTGTAGATCTGAGAGCCCGGGCAGGTGTGTAGGTGGGGGTGCTGCACCTGGGGCAAGGCCTGGCCCTGGGGGATACTTCACATGGTGCTTCCGTGAGCCGACCACAGCTGGGTGAGATGGGTCCACGTCTATCAGATGTGTTGTCTGTGCCACGCTGTGCGCTATGCAGCAGAGCAAGATGCAAGAAGTGTAATGGGGACCCAGGGAAGGCAAGTCTGCCGCCCGGGAGGCATCACCGGACCAGACAGAGAGGCTGACCTGCCAAGAAGGATGAATGGCAATTAGCGAACGGAAGAGGTGATAGAAGAAGGGTGCTCCAGGCAGCCGGAACAACAAGTGCTAAGGCCCTGAGGTGCATGACAGCTAAGTTCTGGGAAATGAAACTAGGTCAGAGTGACCAGAAGGAGAGAGAGGTAGAACAGAGGGAGACAGAGGGAGAAGAGCAGAGAAGGACGTGGAGGAGGCCACAGCCTTCTGGGCCATGTTAGGTGTGTGAGTCCTATCACGAGGAGTGAGGAGGGCATGCTGGGAACCAGAGCCCAGTGGGGAGGCCCTGCAGCTGTCTAGGTTACATTGGGAATCCCATGACATTGGGACCTAGCAGGAGAGCTCAGCTAAGCATCTGCTAGGGAGACTCTTGAGCCCAGCCCAGTGAGGGCCAGGAAGTTTGGGGAGGAGATGGACCAGGTCAGGGAACCGAAGGGCTGCCCTTGAGGCTAAGAATCTGAAGTAAGTAGAGCACAGGGTCCAGCCCTCCCTAGCCCCCTGCCTGGCCAGGAGCAGACCCCACTGCTCAGGCAGGACTGACACGCACCCCTTCACCAGCTCTGGTCATAGCAACAGGGTGGAATGAAGGCACAGTCTGGATGGGGGCGTATGTGGGCCTTTGGAGTCTCCCAGGTCTGCTGTGGGCATCCAGGTTTCCACTAAGAGCCTGAATCAGCGCCATGGTGGCTGCGTCATGGCTCTGGCCTTCCCCACCCCCTCCCTGCCACCCTGGCCACTTGGGAGAGTCATTTCATTTCTCAAATTAAAAATCCATTTTGTGCTGTGCATAATAGATGGGATGAGCCTTTGGAGGCCGGGCAGAAGACAGGTTGGAAGGATGTTTTTCAGGGCACAGAAGATACCGCAGAACTGACGATAGTGGGGAGTGGGGGCTGGTTGGGCAGGGTGGAGGCTGGGGCGCATCTCCCCCAGGGCTAGGGGTTCAGCTCTTGAGGGGCTCAAGCAGCAAGGGGACAAGGGCCCAGTCTGTCCCCTGCCAGTATGTGCAGGCCAGAGATGCACAGAAACACATCTTATCACCGCTGGGCTCCAGCCTGGGTCAAGCCTGGCTCCAGATTGGCAGTGCCCCTGTGGAGCAAAGACTTTAGCACCTTATTTGGTGATAGCTCATTCATAGTGTGAGGGCTGCTGCTCCCGGTGAGTGGGGGCTATGCTTGCACCCCCTCCCCAGAACCCAGATCCCAGCAGCGGTGAGCTGGGATCTGGGGCATGGTCAGGGAAGGGGTACAGGTGAGGGGCTCAGGAGCTGACCAGAATCCCTACCCTCTGTTCTTTGCACCCCAGGTCTCCTCTCTCCAAGGCAGCCCTGACAGATGTTCCCTCACTCCTGCTGCCCCATCCCCCAGGCTGGGCACACTTTGGCCTCATTCAGGGCTGGGCTGGGCTTGGCAGGCCGCTGTTGCTGTGTCCTGACATTCTCTTGCTCCTCAGGGGGGTCACCTTGACAATGGAGGGTGGTGGAAGAGCGCTGGAAGTGTCAAAAAGAGAGTGAGGGGGCTCCACTCACCTCTTGAGAAGCAGTGGAGGCAGGGCCTGGGCACTCTTATTGGTGGGCGTATAGGGCCATTAGGACCGAGTGGTCATGGGCCCAATCCCCAGTCAACACGGGGCGGCTACTGAGCTCAGGGCTGGGGTTGGGCTGGGAGCCTCAGGGACTGGGTGTGGGGGATAAGGTGCTGTACAGAGCCGGGGAGCTGGAGCAAGGCCTGGAGGCAGGGTGGCCTGGCTGGGAACCGGGAGGTGGCAATGGCAGCTGAGTCTGGGAGAGGGGTGGCCAGAAGGAGGTTCAGAGGCTGCCCTGGGAGGAAGGAGATGCTGAGGGCCTGGGCCCCCCACCCCCGAGTGGCTGGGACCACAGGGTCCCTGAGGAAGCACGTTTGCCTTTTCGTCTTTCTGTCGAAAGAGTCCGCTCTCTGAGACAATACCCATTTTTATATTTCTTGGAAATTTCACGGCATTCATTTCAGGGAAAATAAAAGCTGTCATTGCGGGAGAAATGATACCAATCAGGGCCTGAAAAAGGCTGGAAAATTATCCTCCTGGAGACGAAACGTTGAGGGAAAAATGCAGATTAAAAGCACAAAGAGCCACTTTGCCACCGCCCTGCCCTCCCCTCCTTCTTTATGGAATCACCACATTTTACATAATTCCACCTCTTCTCGGCAGAATTAATCAGACCCAAGAAGAACGCAAGGGGGTAGAGGAGGTCCCTGAGATGGCCAGAGGTGGAAGCAGAGAGTAGCCGAAGGAGGAGTTACAGATGGACAAGTGGACCGATTCCGGATAGGTAGAATGGGGCTGGAGATGGCCACTCTGGGCCAGGGGCCCAGGGGCTGGATTGATGAGCAGCCCCAGGGAGGGGACAGGGCAATGGGTCCTTCGAGTTCCTGCCTTATCATGGTATTTATCAGATGGGGCTCCACGGCAGTCTTGAGCTGTCAGATATTGTTTAGGCCAGTCCTCCAGGCTGGAAGCTGCAGTCCTGGGAGTGCTGGTGCTTTGTGGGGTCCCCTGCTAGGGACACCAGAAGCAGATGGTGTGGGCAGGGCAGGGCAGAGAAAGTAGAGACTCTAGGAATGGCAGCATTAATCCAAGAAGCCCCAAGTTCCCTGTGTCCCACATGGGCCAGTGGGTACTCTGGTGAGCCAGGCAGATGTGTGCCCTGCCTTAGCGGCTGGGAGCAGTGGGAGGGACGTCCCACATGAAAAGCAAGTTGTAGGGGAAGGAGGTAGTGAGTGGGTAAATGCAGAGTGCCCCCACACCAAGCCTGTCCTCCCACTGGGGCTTCTGGGCAGGGCAGGCAGGCTCCCTCCCTCTCTGTCTCCAGCAGGAGGGCTCTTTTATTACTGTGGAGTCCTTTGCTTCCGCTCTGAGCAGTGCCAAGGCCAGTTAAGCTTTGGGGAAGGGGTGCAGTCTGAGCCCTGAGGCCCCCTTCCTGCAGCAGCCTCCGGGACCTCTCCCTCCACCAGGGGTTGGGTGAGGGGTGCCTGGCCAACCAAAACCCCAGGCGTCCTCCGGGGAGGGCTGGGGTGAGCAGGGGCTGAAGGGGAGGACCAGGAAGTGCCCTTATTGAAGTCCGCTCTGTGCCCGGCGCTATGCCAGGCGGGTACAGGCACATCCTGCAGCTTTTCCGGGAGTCTTCCTTGGGCAGTGCCCCAGGCCTATGGGCTCTGCTGGGACGGCCCACGCGCCTCCTCACTTCCAGCCTGAGCCTCTTTTCAGCGGGCTGGTAGGGAGCCCCGAGTGAGGGCATGGGATTGGAGGGGACCCCTTCCCAGGAATAGCAGGCGCCCTCACTCTTCACGGGACGCGGCTGGACCTGGAATCCCCGAGCCCGGAGCTGGTGCGACCCTCGGGAGCGTGTCCCCGAAGCCGCCGTCCCCGCCCCGAGCTGCCACTGAGCTGACAGGTAGCCGGGATGGAGGCAGGAAGAAGGAGGGGGCGCGGGGGGCGAGCGGAGGAGGGTGGAGCAGCCGGCGCGCCCCCTCCCTCGGGGCCGGCGGGCGGCGCGGCGCGGCGAGGCGGCAGTGGAGGCGGCGGGCGCACGGACAGCGGCCGCCCGCCCCGCTCCGGCTCCGGCTCGAGCTCGGCCGGATCTGTTCCTGCTCCGCCCTGGTGCGCCGCTGCCGGGTAAGTGGCACCCGAGTCCTGAGTCCCCTGCTGCCGCGGCTACCATCGCAGCCACCTCCGCCGCCGCACCGAGCCTCTAGGCTTTGTCTGCGTCCTCGCAGCTCCGGCTCCGGCTGCGGCTGCGACTCCGGGGCTTGGCTCGCCGGCTCCGCGGACTGTGCGGCGCGGCGCGGGAGGCTCAGCGCCCAGAGCTCTGGGCGCGCAGGGCCGGCTCCCTCCGCACCAGGGGGGAAACTTCGCCCAAGTTTGGGTTCCAGGGAGAACCTGTTGAAGCCGAGTAGCCAAGGGCAGGGGACGGTACTGGGTCCAGTTTTATAGGGCCGTCGGGGGTCTCCCCCTCATCGTGGGCTGGACGGCGCGTGTCACTGGGAAAGGGACTCATGGGCATTCTAGCTATTGAACAGGAGTCGGGACTGGGGGTGGCCCTGCTGATATCCAAGAGGACAAAGTGTGGTTCTTCAGCCCTTTTTGAGCGTCTAGTTCCAGCGCGAGGGAGTTGAAGGCGGCTTCGGGGTCCGCATAGGCGCGCCCCAACCGCACCTCCTTCCTCCAGCCTCCTCTTTTCTTCTCTCCCACCGGCCTGGGCTGTAGCAGGTCGTGGACAAGAAAGGCAAAGGGAAGAGCGACAGCCTTTCATTAAGGCCTGTTATGTGCCAGGCCCTGTGCCGGGTTCTCTTTGCTTTCTATCAGGGGGCCTCCCAAATCTGCTGCGGACATAGGTGTGCAGGGAAAAAGGGGTCAGGTTAAAAGATGCCGCTGTGCTTGCGGGAGGTAGTGGCCACTCTGAGCCTTCCCCTTCCCTCATTCGCCCAGTGGCGCAGGGAGGCCAGGCCTCAGGCCTGCTCGCTGTTGGGAACTTGGGGTGGCCTCCAGCCTCTGGCCTGCATCCTTCTTCGTGTTTGTGGGCCTCGTCGGGCCCCAGTGCCTCTCTGAGCCTGCATCTACCCTTCCTGCAGCTGCGTTCCGGGGGACAATGCGGAATCCCGTCAGGGGGCCGGCGGCCGGCAGCATCCACTAGCTGAGATCGCCAAGGCCTGCACGGCGGTGCCAGCGGCGCCATGGAGGCCCCGTATTCGATGACAGCGCACTACGACGAGTTCCAGGAGGTCAAGTACGTGAGCCGGTGCGGCACTGGGGGCGCGCGCGGGGCCTCGCTGCCCCCTGGCTTTCCGCTGGGCGCTGGGCGCAGCGCCACCGGGACCCGGGCCGGGCTACCACGCTGGAACCGGCGCGAGGTGTGCCTGCTGTCGGGGCTGGTGTTTGCCGCCGGCCTCTGCGCCATCCTGGCTGCCATGCTGGCGCTCAAGTACCTGGGCCCAGGCGCGGCGGGCGGCGGCGCCTGCTCCGAGGGCTGCCCTGAACGCAAGGCCTTCGCGCGCGCCGCCCGCTTCCTGGCCGCCAACCTGGATGCCAGCATAGACCCTTGCCAAGACTTCTATTCCTTCGCGTGCGGTGGCTGGCTGCGGCGCCACGCCATCCCCGACGACAAGCTCACCTATGGCACCATCGCGGCCATCGGCGAGCAAAACGAGGAGCGCCTGCGGCGCCTGCTTGCGCGGCCCGGGGGTGGGCCCGGCGGCACGGCCCAGCGCAAGGTGCGCGCCTTCTTCCGTTCGTGCCTCGATATGCGTGAGATAGAGAGGCTCGGCCCGAGGCCTATGCTCGAGGTCATCGAGGACTGTGGGGGCTGGGACCTGGGCGGCGGCGCTGCGGAGCGCCCCGGGGCCGCGGCGCGCTGGGACCTCAACCGGCTGCTGTACAAGGCGCAGGGCGTGTACAGTGCTGCCGCGCTCTTCTCACTCACCGTCAGCCTGGACGACAGGAACTCTTCACGCTACGTCATCCGCGTGAGTGTGTGTCTCCCACCCCCACTCCCGGCACCCCGCCGGCAGCCAGGGACCTGGGGGCGCAGAGCCCCGGCATCCCGGCGACTGGTGCAGAAGGGGAGGAGAGAGGAGAGGGGGGAGCCTGCGCTGGCAGAGCGCAGGAGGAGGGCACAAGTAATTTCCCTCGAGTAATTGCGGTGTTTAGCGGAGCCGCGGGAGCTGCAATTTCCCAGCCCTCTGGCAGGCGGTGAGAGCACGGAGGGAGGTGTGTGTACCCTTGAGCCCTGTGGAGCTGGGGCAGGCCGGAATGCTGGGGCCCCAACTGCCAGTGAGTGCCCCTCACAAGTGGGGAAAGTGAAGGCTTACAGGAGGAAGGATGGGGGGGGACAGGGAGACCCCCTGTCATCCCCAAGCTAGGCCTGGATAGAGGGAGGGACTAGTGTCTTTGTGCTCTGGGACTGTGACAAAGGATGTCTTGCACGTCCTTTGTTTGGGCATTTGAATGGGATTTCAGTCTGTTTACCTGATCCTGGGTTGTTGACCTCTGAGCTCTGACTCCCACCTCTCTCTCTAGATTGACCAGGATGGGCTCACCCTGCCAGAGAGGACCCTGTACTTAGCTCAGGACGAGGAGAGCGAGAAGGTGTGGGGATGTCGGGTGGGGTTGCAGGGAAGGCCTGGGGCTCCAGGAGGGACGACCAGGGCCTAGCACTGATCCCGACCGTGTCCTGCTGCAGATCCTGGCGGCGTACCGGGTGTTCATGGAGCGCCTGCTTAGCCTCCTGGGTGCCGACGCTGTGGAGCAGAAGGCCCAGGAGATCCTGCAGCTGGAGCAGCAGCTGGCCAACGTGAGCAGGGGACCTACCATGGGATGGGGGGAGGGACCACTGAGCAGGGCTGGGTCAACTCTGATCTCCACCCCAGATCACAGTGTCAGAGTATGATGACCTCCGGCGAGACGTCAGCTCCACGTACAACAAGGTGACACTGGGACAGCTCCAGAAGATCACCCCCCACGTGAGTGCCTGCTGCCTGGCCCTGGTGGTGCTGATCCTGGAACTCCTGGGTCATCCGCTCCCCAGGACGCCCATGTCCTCTTGTTGCCTCTCCCTGACCCCCTCCCTATCTCCTGTGGTCCCTGCTACACCAGCCCCACTGTCCCCGTCCGTGGCCCCACAGCTTCGGTGGAAGTGGCTGCTGGACCAGATCTTCCAGGAGGACTTCTCAGAGGATGAGGAGGTGGTGCTGCTGGCCACAGACTACATGCAGCAGGTGTCCCAGCTCATCCGCTCCACACCCCGCAGGTACAGCTGTCAGTCACCCAGCCCCAAGCCCCTCCCCTGTGCCCCAGACCTATCTGCTTGGTGAGCTCTGAATTCCCACCTCCACCTCGTCCAGGAGCCACACTAGGGAGGCAAGTGAGGAGCTCTGGAGGCAGTTTCCTGACCCCTAGGTTCAGACGTGGCTCTCCCAGCTACTCTGTGGGACCCCGAGCAGGGCTGTGAGCTTCCTGACCTGCAGTCTCCTCATCTGGGGATACTGAGGCTTGAGTGGGTCTGAATGTCAGAAAGGGCACGTGTGGCCACAGCTCCGCCACCCCAGGGACACCTTGGGGAAAGCATCCCTTGTCTGCCCACCTTGGGGAGGAGCAGAGGCTCTCAAGGCCAGCTCTGAGGCAGACAGTCACTGGAAGTGCCCACTCTACCACCCACAGCAAATCAGAAAACAATGCTGCCCCGTGACCCATCAGCATCAGGTGTGCTGCTCCGTGGTGTGTCCAGAGGTGTGTCCTGCCTGACCAGGGCTCGGGCCACTCCAGATTCTGCCTCTGTGGGCCTGGAATGACCCTCACTCTTGTGGGGTGCTAGGTCCAACCTCAGGCTTGGGGGTATGGGGTGGTGCCCTTGGGTGGCGCATGCGTGTGAGCCTGTCTGCACAACCAGCTGCTTCACCTGGCCCTCAGGATCCTGCACAACTACCTGGTGTGGCGCGTGGTGGTGGTCCTGAGTGAGCACCTGTCACCACCATTTCGAGAAGCGCTGCATGAGCTGGCACGCGAGATGGAAGGCAGCGACAAGCCCCAGGAGCTGGCCCGTGTCTGCCTGGGCCAGGCCAACCGCCACTTTGGCATGGCGCTTGGTGCCCTCTTTGTACATGAGCACTTCTCGGCTGCCAGCAAGGCCAAGGTCAGGCTGCCGTGGGCTTGGGGGTGGGGTGCAGGTGCTGAGCTGGGCATGGACCTCACATGGCCTTGGTCTGAGGATGGGGAGCCCCACACATCCCCCTGCCTCCAGGGGTAGCAGGCTCAGCTTAGGGCTCCACCCTGTCTGACACTCCAGGCTGCTTTCACTAGGCCTCCTCCCCCAGGAAGCCGACCTAGTCTGCCAGCCACCAGGTCCTACCTACCAAGTTGCTGCCCACCCTTCTCTGCCATGCTCAGTGGGCATGGCCTTAAGAACATATGTGATTGCTGCTGGGGCAGTTTGCCCCTTTCCCGACTGTGAGCTTTCTGTCAGGGGTTCAGGGCCTGGATCCCCATTTCTAAGGTCTCCCCTTGGTCCTCAGTACCAAGCCCTGATCTTAGGAAGTGGTGCTGAATGATTAGGACCCCTTGTGCCAGGTTCTGGGGGCCCAGAGCTAAGTCTTGAGCCCTGAGCCCTGACCGGCAGGTGCAGCAGCTGGTGGAAGACATCAAGTATATCTTGGGCCAGCGCCTGGAGGAGCTGGACTGGATGGACGCCGAGACCAAAGCGGCTGCGCGAGCCAAGGTGAAGTGGGACCCTGTTCTCGTTTGTTGGTTCCACACGTACGGAGCACCTCCTGCGTGCCAGGTGCTGGGATAACAAGAAACAGAGATGCCTCTTGTGGAGTTGGCATCACCCAGCCTGCTCTATCTGTTCCTTGAGCGCCGCCCCCCCCCCCCACAGGCTGGAGCTAGAGCTTTCTCCCTTGGTGGGTGGGGGGCTGTCTCCCGAGGCCATGGCCCACTCTCACTGCCCTCTTGACTGCAGCTCCAGTACATGATGGTGATGGTGGGCTACCCAGAGTTCCTGCTCAAACCCGAGGCCGTGGACAAGGAGTATGAGGTGGGCCTGCCCCCGCCCCGTTCCTGCCCAGCCTGGGTTTTGCCAGGCCTTTGGCCAAGACTCCCTAGGGAGCCCACCACCACCACAGAGAAGGAACCACAGCCCTGGGCTGATGGACCTTGGGGAGCATGTGGCCTGCATGGCCCTGGTCTGGCCCTGGTCTGGCCCTGGTCTGGCCCTGCCCCTGGCCCGCCACTGAGCGCTGCCCACCCCCTGTGCAGTTTGAGGTCCACGAGAAGACCTACTTCAAAAACATCTTAAACAGCATCCGCTTCAGCATCCAGCTCTCAGTCAAGAAGATCCGGCATGAGGTGGACAAGTCCACGTGGGTGTCTGGAATAGAGCTGGGAGGGGGCAAGGGGTTGTCATGGGAGAGGGTACCTTACCAAAACCTGGAAGCTGGTGGGCAGACGGCCTCATGCCATGCTGGTGCAGGGGGGCACAGGGCCTACGCAGGTCATGGGTGCGGGTTGCCAGGGTTGGGGCTCAGCCTGGGGAAGGCCCAGGCCATGGCTGCAGGCTTGGCCACCAGAGCAGCTTTCAAGAAGGAGGCTAGGAGGTGGGGTTCGTGGGGAAGGGAGTGTGGGCATTCCCCCGCCACCCCCCCCCACTGACCCCAGCCTTTCTCCACAGGTGGCTGCTCCCCCCACAGGCCCTTAATGCCTACTATCTACCCAACAAGAACCAGATGGGTAAGCGATTTGTCTGGACAGGGGAGGGGTCTGGAGGTGAGCAGGTCTCCTGCTGACCGCACCTTCCCTGTAGTGTTCCCGGCTGGTATCCTGCAGCCCACGCTGTATGACCCTGACTTTCCACAGTGAGTATGGAACCTGGCCTTGTCTGCAGGGTGGGTGGGGGCTGCTCAGAATGCTCCCTATGTGGGCTGGGCCCAGGGGCCATGACACCTCCAGGCCCTGAGTCCCTTCATCCTTGGTTGTTTAGGGAACTGTGTAGGGTTTTTTTTCTTCTCGAGTCCCCCCCTTACCTGGTTTGAGGTTTCATGAGGTGCTTTAAAAGTGGAGCAACCCTAGTGATGAAGAAAAAGGCCAAATCCCATGTGTGGTGCCTCAGTTTCCCTCCAACCCCGTTCCTACCCTCACCTCAGCTCTGTCAGACGTTATTTCCTAAAAGGCAGCTGCGCAGATATCATGGCCCCTTTACATATCCCACGAGGAAGCTGAGGCAGGATTCCCCAGGGACATGCAGACAGCCTCAAGGCCTCCCTTGGTCACTTGGCCGGGGCCTGCTGGGGCCTGGGCAGGCTGCCAAGGCTCAGGGCGGGTGGTGCCTGACGCTGCTGCTGTGGGCCCAGGTCTCTGAACTACGGGGGCATTGGCACCATCATCGGGCATGAGCTGACCCATGGCTACGACGACTGGGGTGAGGCCTGGGGGCGGGCAGCCTGATGGGGCGGGGGAGGGGAGGGCAGGCAGTAGGGGGTTAGGGTGGCGATGGGCTGACTGAGGCCCCACAGGAGCCCTCTGTCCTTGTTGTCTGGTGGGGGGTGGAGGGACTTGGTGCCCAGCCCAGGCTCTGGGGATGAGGCTTGGTCTCAGTCCATGCCGCTGCTGCCCACAGGGGGCCAGTATGACCGCGCGGGCAACCTGCTGCACTGGTGGACAGAGGCCTCCTACAGCCGCTTCCTGCAGAAGGCCGAGTGCATTGTCCGCCTTTACGACAACTTTACTGTCTACAACCAGCGGGTGAGATGCCCTGGCCCCCCAGCCCGAGGCCGGGCTGGGCACAGACCAGGTGCAGGCACAGCCACACGCACACGCATGTGCCTGAACCCGGTCCCTGCACACATGCCCAGGGATGCATGCACGCTCACATGGCTATGAATAAGCTCAGAGACTCACGAGGGCCACAGGGATAAAGGGATTGAAGTCTCACCAAAACCCTTTGGGAAAGGACGGGGTGGGGGTGGGGCAGGGGCCCAGGGTGGCAAAGCCTGGGGGAGGGCAGTAGGCCCCATGCAGCGCCCCCACCCCAAACTCTTCCCTTATCGGCAGGTAAATGGGAAGCACACCCTTGGTGAGAACATCGCAGACATGGGCGGCCTCAAGCTGGCCTACTATGTGAGCAGCCCCTGCCTGGCTTTCCATCCCTACTGGGGGAAGGATGGGGGCTGATGGGGACTCCACCAGAGAAGTAGGCACCCCTCTCTCCCCATCCTGCTGCCCTCTGGCCTAGGTGAAGGGACCTGTGCCAGTCACGAGGTCCACTGGAAAAGGAGGGACTCCCAGTTCCTGCATTCTGGAGAGGAGGGAGGGCTGCCTGGAGGGGGTGGCACCTGCCTCGAGTTAGCCTTCCTGGGAGGGAGCACAGCTCTGAGAGGGTGGAAGGCAGGGAGCCGGGGGCTCAGTGGGTGGATGTGTGCAGAGCCGGGCCATGGAGGGGTTGCCTGGGTGGATTAGAGTTAGGTCGCCCCCTGTGGGCACCACAGCTCTAGCTCTGCGCTCTGCACCCCCAGGCCTATCAGAAGTGGGTGCGGGAGCATGGCCCAGAGCACCCACTGCACCGGCTCAAGTACACACACAACCAACTCTTCTTCATTGCCTTCGCCCAGGTGGGCCCGGTGGGGGCCGGGGGGGTAGGGGTGGGGTAATGGTCCCATGGGTTCTGATGGGGGCGTTAAAGCCTAGTGTGCTGGGGGTTGTGTGTGTGTGTGTGGGGGGGGTTGTTGCAGGGCTTGGGCAGGGGACACCTGCCTCATCTACTCTCCTCCCCTGCACCCCCATCCTGGGCCCAGAACTGGTGCATCAAGCGGCGGTCGCAGTCCATCTACCTGCAAGTGCTGACCGACAAGCACGCACCTGAGCACTACAGGTATGCCCACCTGCCGGCCTGGGTCTCACCCCCTCCTTGTGTCTGGGTGGGAGCATGTGTGGGTGGGAAGGCACAGCTGGGGTATGCTGGGACCCACACTTTGTGGTCTCTCTTCCCATCCCAGGGTTCTGGGCAGTGTGTCCCAGTTCGAGGAGTTTGGTCGGGCTTTCCATTGCCCCAAAGACTCGCCCATGAACCCTGCCCACAAGTGTTCTGTGTGGTGAGCCTGGTTGCTTGCCCATCTGCCCGCACGCCCCCACCACCCTGCACGAATCGCCTCCTGCCAGCCACCAGGGCAGGCATGGACCCGGCAGTCGTTCTGGGCACCACGCACCTTCCCAGCTCCTCCAGGACCTGCCCCCCTCCCCATGCCACTGTCCCTCATTTGAGGGGGAGTCCAGAGCAGGGATGAGGTTGGGCTCCAGGAGGGCATGGGGGAGAGATGCTGGGGTCCCCAGACTTGGCTCCAGGGAGCCACAACCCCTGGCAAGGCTGAACTGTCCAGGCCCCACCTTCGCTGTGTTCTTGCTGCTATGTCTGGTCAATAAAACTGCTGTACTGTCACCTCAGCCTTTTCAGGGGCCCCCAGAGCAGGTGGGGCTGGAGGGACCCCTCTGGGGGGAAGCTCAGGTCCTTAGCACCACTGGGACGCTAGACACCTTGTCCCCTCCTGGGGGCTTTGGCTAGGCTGCCTCTGTTTTGCCTCCCCAGGCTCTTCTGTCTTTCCCGCCAGCCACCCATTCCTCCCTCCCCACAAGTCCTGCTAGACTCCTACCCAATTATGGGGGTGCCCCAGACCAGCCTTGGGAGTGCCCAAACATCCAACCCGTTGACCTGCACTCCAGTGTGATGCTGGACGCACGTGCCCTGAGAGTCCAGAGTGGTGCCTCACCGTCCTCCCAGGAGGAGTTTCTGCTGGGTCCCTCAGCCACTCAGGGATCCCTGGCCTTGGGGAACCCCGACTCACTCGCACAGAGGCGGCCCCTCCAGCCTGGAATGGGAGGGGGTGGAGGAAGTGTCGCTTGTCATGGGTGGGAGGGCAGGGAGCTGGACAGTCCTGCGGGGCAGCCCTGCTGTGATGGAGGCCAGCCGGCTGCCTGCCCTTCCTCCTCGGGTCTGTGTCTCTTATTCAGTGGTAGCCTAGAGGGGTCAGCCCCTCCCTGATCACTTCCAAGTGTGCCGTCACCATCTCCCATGGCAGTGGGGACTCCCTTGCCAGCCTATTTCCTGTCATTATGCTCAGAGAATGTCCCCTCCCAGCCTTGGAGTAAGGTTTAAAAAGTCCCTGTTATCTGACCCTTGGGCACACCAGCCTCTGGGAGTGAGAGATAGAAATGCATCTGCCAGGCTAATGGAGCCAAAGTGGAGTGGGGAGGGCTCCCCAGAGAAGAGGCAAGACCTGTGGGAGGGACCAAATTCCCAAGGGGCGGAGCTCTTCTTGGGAAAGACAGCAGAGGCTTAATCAGTCTACCGCTGGGAGCCCTACCCAGGGCTGCCTTTCAAGGGTGGAGGTGGGGCCGGCAGGGTCGGGGCCTGTGGAGGTGCTGATATGGACATGGTGGCTTCCCCTCAAAGCCCCTTTCCCCTGGGCGAGGCACATATATGTCACTGCCCTCAGGCAGCTGGGGCAGGACAGTCCTCTGCCCATCTCAACCGGCCACCCACCTGGATGGGGCCTGTTTCTGGGACCCTCCACACCCCAGGCCCCACAGTGACCCTCTGGCCTGGGCTCCCCAGGCCCAGTCCTCTTGCCCCCACCCCGGGCTCCCCAAATTCCCCAGTTCTACCCAAGACCCATCCCTCCTGTCTCCCTGCGGGCTTAGGGTTGGCCTTGGGGCTGGGGGCCTGTGGGGTGAGCTGCCAGAGGCCTGACAGGGTCACTTCTGCTCTACCACGGGAAGTACGATGATGCCTGGATACTCTACCTCTTCCATCTGTGCCCAGCTGAGGGGCCCACTGGGGAATGGTGTATGGGGGAAGGTGGGCCCTGGGGTCCTGGGAGAGGACAAGAGGTTCCCGGCCTGGAGGCTCATCCCGAGCCGGAGCCCAGGAAGCCCCAAGAGCCGCAGCTGCCAGTGGGGGCTTGATGCCCAGTGTGTGCCCTAGCTGGGGAGCACCCCCCATCCTGGTGGGGTTGTGGTCCTACAGGCCGTGAGGCCACCAGAGACCCCTCAGCCTGACAGATCCCCACTGGGCTCAGTGGCAACAATGCTGCTACCCAGGGCTTTGGAGCTCCTCTCGCTCCTTTGGGGAGAATGGAGGGAGACCAGCAGGTCAGAGGGAGCAAAGCCAAGGTGTCATGCTGGGTGTCACGTGAGGTCTCAGCTCCCGCTCCCCACATAGAATGCAGGATATGGTGAGGCCAAAAGGAACACCCACGGAGCCATAGGTAGGGGAGTCATACCACTAGTCTCGCTGGCGGCCGGGCAAGACACAGGAAACAGGAGCCACACGATCTACAACCCGCTGTCCACTTGTTTCCACCAAACAACCTCACTTGCTAACTGCAATCCGCTCTTGCTAGCTCAGCCACCATCTTCTTGCTAGCCCCGCTTTTCTGCTACCATACCCACGGCAGTTATATTAATGGCCAATGGCTCACTGGTTACAGCTGATGGCCGACTAGCCACAGCTGATGGCCATCCAATCACAGCTGATGGCCATTTACTACCCGAGTGAGCACCTTTCCATGGGAGGGCGAGAGCCTAGAAACTGCACTCCTGGCTCTGTCCCCACACAAGGATGTCCCAAGGATGGAGTCCTGATGCTTAGAGCCCATGACACTCAGACACGGCTACAGAACTCAGAGCCATGGTGCCACCCAGAGGACTGAGGTGTGACATTGTGTGTCATCCACTGGTTTCCAGACTGCTTTTCCACATGGACCCTACGGGCATCCTCACTGCACCTCAGTGAGGCGGAGAGAACAACAGGGAAAGCCCCTTTAGCAGATGGGAAACCTTGCGGGGGTTCCCAGCCTTTTCCAAGGTCACATGCATGTGTCAGCTGAGGGGCACGTCTTGGCTGCCAAGTTCTCAAGCATCAGGTGGCCATGCTACACTCAGCGTCAACTCTCAACGTGTCGTGTTAGGAAATGTGCCCATAGCCTAGACTCCGGCCATTTCATTGTCTGCCAGGCCCTGTACTAGCAACAGCACTGAGGATTAGCTGACTGATTCTGAACGAACAGCACAGCTGCCCACTGGGCCTGTTCTCCTTGTGCTGTGAGGAGCATGAGCACAGCAGTGAAGGCCCTTCCCGGGGTGAGTGAGTCGAGAAGCTGCCTGGGGCGGGTTGTTGTAGACTGGCTCCCCCCACCTCCCCGAGGGCAGGCTCACCCACACAGCAGACCGAAGGCAATCTTCGGCTAAGCATTTAATAGCAGGGAAGTAAAGGGGCCCAGGATGGTTTACAACTGCACTTGAGCTTCCAGGCATCCACCTGTGTACCCATGTGCAAGTGGGGAGGGCTTCAAGTGTCCCCACGTCCACCCTGGGCCCTGGTTCAGCCATCTATAGTCTTGAGCCCAGGGGTTACTGCTGGGTGAAATTGGCAAAGGATTCACTGTCTCAGCAGACCTGGGGGTGCATGTGAGAGGTGCAGTCGCCTGTGGTAGGTCAAAGTGAGCCCCCACCCCTGCCCAACTCTGAGACTTCAGGGCCAGGGATCCTGGGGTCGCCCTCACCTGGGGTGCCCTGTGGGTACGAGCTCTGTCTAGATTCAGGAAGGATTTGAAGCAAACCGGAAAGGTGGGCTTCTGCCAAGCTTCCCTGCTCAGGGTCTCAGATGGGACGTGCTTGTTGGTGGCCGGGGATTTCTGGGGCACCCAGGAATGGGCTCAGGGTTCCACTGAGCATACCTGAGCCCCAAGACTTTTTAACCAGTTTGGTGGAGCCCAGACTCAAGTTTCTGCCACTCTTTTGGTTGCTTCTATGCTGACCAGATGTCCAGTCCCCTGGGGTTCCCAAGTACCCCAGCTTGTGAGGTACCATCGATGCAATATTTTTAAATGGCTTGAGCCTCTATTCCAAATATGTTGGGAAGCCCAGGGTCCACTATATGCAAATACCTCTGGGGGTGGAGTCTCAGGGGGCTTGGCTTTCTCCTCATGCCCCTTGGGGGGGCTGACTTTTTCCCACCCCCATTTCCCCATACTGGGCAGCACCTCATTACTTCCTTCCCCAGGGACCACCCAACAAGATTGGGTGGAGTCACAGACTTTGCTGGAGATTTTGGGTGCCGGAGGCGGGATGGCCCATCCAGCTGCTAGCGGGTCCCTTTCACTGCCTCCTTTCTGGGCTCCTCACCCCTCCCCAAAACTGGCTTGAGAAGCCCACTTTCTCTTGGCTTATTAAAAAAAGTAATTTCCCCTTCCCCCTGCTGGCCCCAGTCTTGTCCAGAGCCTAAGCACTGCCTGGCCCCCACCAGGCTGTCCCCTTGGGCCACCCTGCAGCAGGAGAGGGCAGCTGGCAGGACGTGAGAGTCCAGCGTCCCTTCCCTGTCCCCACAGCCTCTGAAGGATCCAGGCTGCAGAGGAGCTGATCATTACAGATGCGAATTTTGCTACCTCCCGCCCCTCACAAAGCGGAAGGGACTACAATCCATTTTTGTTTAAATGACGTTTCCCCTTTCTGCTCCCCTTCCATCAGTGCCCCAGACCTTTTAGGCTGTGGAACAAGGGAGTCTTCCCAGGCCTTGCTTATTGCAGCTGGCCATGCTTGGCGGTCCTTGGGAGCATTTTATTGAGAAAAATGTAGGCTACTGAGCATGAGTCGCCATTTATAATTCCTTCATGCACTGACTGAAAGTTTGAGAACAATACGAAACTCAGTCCATCCTCCCAAAGGAAGTCCTTGCTCTCTCACTTCATGTTTCGCCCCTGGAGTCCACGAATTTGATGGCACGTCTCCTTGCAGAACCTTGGCAGTCATGTACTGCACCCACGTCTAAGGAGCAGCAGTCCTCTGTAGCTCTGTCACTGGGTCACCGGCCTGGCGTGGTGTCATGCAGGGTGGCAGTTGGGGTCTCTGGTCCTGCTCCTCACACAAGAACGTAGGACATGGTGAGGCCAAAAAGGAACACCTGCGGAGCCATAGACAGGGGAGTCACACCGCTATAGTCTCGCTGGTGGCTGGGTAGGAGACACAGGAAGCAGGAACCACATTATCTGCAACCTGCCGTCCACTTCTCTGCCAACCAACCCCACTTGCTAGCTGCAATCCGCCGTCCTAACTGCAATCCACGCTTGTTAGCTCAGCCACCATCTTCTTGCTAGCCCCCATTTGCTGCTAGCGTAGCCACAGCAGTTATATTAGTGGCCAATGGCTCACTGGTTACAGCTGACGGCCAACTGGCCACAGCTGGTGGCCATCCAATCACAGTTGATGGCCATTTACTACCTGAGCCAGCACCTTTCCACATGAGGCCGAGAGCCTGGAAACTGCACTCTCAGCTCTGTCCCCACACCTGGAAAACTGCCAGGGTGGGGACGCCACAGCCCCAGGCCCCCTTCCTTTGGGGAAAATGAGTTACACCTTGGCTGGGCCTTTCTTGCAGTCCTTATAATGAGCTGGACCCCTTCTGTGCTGGTGGGGTCCCTGCCCTGTGACCCCTCTTCCTGTGGACGGAGGTGGACCACAGACTCCTGTCCCTGTAGACGTGTCCTCCTCCGGGTCTAGCATCTGCCTTTGTCCCAGCTGCAGTTCACGTGACATGAGTGTGGCTCATGTTGGGCTCCTCAGCTGCCTGGGTTGGGGGTTATGGGCCTTCATTTGTTTACAGCCCCCCTTTGAGGAGCCATCCCTTATGTCCCCTGGCCGTGGTCCCCCAGCTGCTATCGGGGTGTGCATCATCCTACCCTGCGCCACCAGCTCCCTCACCCTTCTGCAGGTGTGGAGAAACACTTCATCCCCATCGAAGCCCTGGATGCCACCTCTTCACTGCCCTCCCTACCACCCAGCACATGTGGGAGGTGCCCAGAGGGCTGCGTGGCCCATCCTTTATCCCTGGGGGCCGGGTCCCTTCGAGTGACTCCTGTGAGCCAGGCTGGTGTCCAACATGAGCTCATCTGGTCCAAGGGGACAAGGCGGCACCTGACCCCAACCTCAGCTGCCACCCGGGACACAGGAGCCACTGGCAGCAGCTCAGGCTGATTCATTGGGCTGGCAGGCAGCTCACATCCCCAAGCCGCTGTCACATGGTACTAGGAAGCCACATCTCTACGTGTCTATACTTTGCATGAATAACAATAAAACTCTCCCACATTTCTGCGGGATCAAACTGTCACAGGGCGCTGGCAGGGATCTGTGTGGAGGGATCTGAGAGCAGCTATTTCCTTCTCACCAAGGAACCCAGGCCCGGAGCAGAGAGCAGGGGGTGCTGTAGTGGCTGAAAACCAGGAACTTGCAAATCTAGTGAGCAAAGAAAGGGACAGAACAGGGTGTTATGGCCTGGACGCTTCCCGCTGAGGGCAAACCGTGGTCTCACACTTTGGAACGGGGGCAGCTGTTTCCTCCAGGAGGGGCAGCTCAGGAGACACATGACTGGCTCCTGGGCCCTGTGCCCAGGGCGTCGCTGCAGACGTGGCATCCCCCAGGGGCAAGGTGATATCAAGAGGAACTCCGGCTTCTTTTGTCGGGGCTACAGCCTGGAGGAGTGTACACAGGTAGCAAACGCTGAAGCTCCATTCCGCTGGGCTAAGCAGGCCCTGGGGCCGCCTGACATCAGAAGGTGCAACTGAAAATACTGCCCAGCGTCACACAGGGAGGCAGGGATTCGGAGAGGCATTCTTGAAGGGCAACAGCCTGTCACACAGATGCTGACCAGGGCAGGACACCTGTTTCTGGAACCAGGAGAGATAATGGAGTCAGATAGTAATGTCAGCCGCACTATCAGGACGCGGGCACATCTGACATTCCCCTTGTCCCTAGAGGCCTGTGTTTACCTACCAGGATGCATCCGGTGTCAGCCACCAGAGCCATGCTGGGCTGGGTGCAGGGGTGAGGGCTTAAAGGGCTTCCATAAGCAGGGGCTCTGGGCCTAGCTGGGACTGGCTGTGGCGCCCTCCAGAGCTCGGTCTGAGCTTTGCAGGGAGTCGTTTGGCTTGAGAGTCTGGTCAGGGCCCAAGCACCTCTGGTCTCCCATCTGGATCTCAGGGGGTTTGGTGAAAGGGACAGTAGGCCTTCCTCAGCGCCTGGTGTGTCCTGCGCTCTCCCATGCTTCTCCTCATTTGCAGCCTTGACACAGCCCTGGGCAGGGGCCATGCTAAGATGGGAATCAGTGCCATGGGGAGCTACGTGTTTAAAATGTAGCTCCATGCTGGCACGTTCACCTTATCAGCCAGGCACGCACCCCACATGGTTCTCAGGTGCCTTGGAGGAAGAGAATGTGGGTGCCACCAGCAAGGGGTTGGCACCGCACCCCCTTCCCCATTTGCTCACTTTCAGTGGATTGTGATGTTAGCCTTTAGTGTGTATGGCCATGTGGATTTACGGATTCTACAATCTAGTTTTAAACAAATTAATCCTCCAAAACGACCAGGTGGCTTACAAAATATTCCTGTTAAGAAACTGCAAGTAATACCAAGAATCCACACCAGGTGAGCAAGCACAGAAGTGGCAGCTGAGACATATTCTCCCTCCTGCATGCTTGCTATCACCCATGATACAGCTCTGATGAGAAGTTAGCCTCAAATATACCGGGGGTGCCAAATAAAAGGTATACGCATTTTAAGAAACGAAAAAATTGTACTAAAATTGTAACACTCGGGGGCGGCCGGATGGCTCAGTTGGTTAGAGCACGAGCTCTGAACAACAGGGTTGCCGATTCAGCCACTGGACTTGGAGCTGAGTTGCGCCCTCCACAACTAGATTGAAAAAACAATGATTTGACTTGGAGCTGATGGGCCCTGGAAAAACACAGTGTTCCTCAATAAAAAAAAAAAATTGTAATACTTGATATATATAGATAACAGAAGATGAATACAAGACATGTGTATACATTGTTTTGGCACCTCCAGTATATATAAAAATAAGGAAACAAAACTAAACGGTTTGTACCCCACGCCTGTCATCACTGGTGAAGCTTGCCCTGGGTACCTTGTCCTTTGCGATATCAGTCAATGACAGCATGGAATCCTTATGGTTAGTAAGGCATTTTAAAAGTAAGCTTTCAGAACGTGAAGACAAACCCCTGCAATTTTCCCCAGTGATATTTCAAGGTATGTGTTGTTCAATCAGTACTTTCTGATATTTCCCTAAGCAATGATAAATATTTGGAAGGCTCTTTTAAAGTCTCTTGCATAATAACAGAAGACAAAAAACACCTACCATCAGGCAAACACTTATTCTTTCTGCTGCAGTAAAAATGGCAGAAACAATGAACAGAAAATGATCTGTTGACAAACCAAAAGGCATTTCTTTGTCAGCAAATACTGTTGGAAGATGTAGAGAAAACACTGCTGTAGATTAGGAGAAAATTACCCAGTGTGGGAGGTTTGCTGTACAGTTGGCTGGAAGTACAGAGGTTTCTAACACATCTCAGCTTAAGGTATTTGCTGGATTCTGTTCCAATAATGAAATACACAAAGCCCCCTATTTTTTTCACGAGCCACTAAAGGAGAGATATAGCAGAGAAGATATATTCCCAACAGTAAATGTCTTATTTAATAAAAACAATGCCACACGGGGAAAACAGTGTAAGTGTACCCTCTGATGGAACAGCTACTCAGACAGGATATTTATTTTAGAAGATTCTGGATGAGGAAAAGGTGCAGAGGCAGCAGTACCTGCAAAACTCACCTGTGTGGCCTGTCCACAGTCAAACCATTGCAGGAAAGAACTAGAAGCCTTGAGGGCACAGAAAATATAAGTGGCATTAACTTTATATAATCAAGATGTAGAGTAGAAGCCTTATGATACTTGGTAAAATGGGGCAGGAGGATCTTCCCTCTACCCTTCTGGGTTCTTCCAGCTGGTCTAATAATCAGATTAACAAGAGAAAGAGGACCACATTTAATTACATACATACATAAGGGAACCCCACATACAAGAGCCAGAGACCTCCACAGACATGAGAGGGTGAGAGACAGAAAGGGAAAAACAGGTCAACATGACCTGAGCTAAGGTGCGGTAGGATGCCTGGGGCTTCAGAGGTGAGGAAGGTCATCACAGGACAGTAAGAAAAGCAGATATTCAGTAATTAGAAATTTGCCCTGCCCTGTAGATAGCTCATAAACATATCTGGTGATAACCGTTATGACAGGCAAGGCCCCTAATTAAAATTCTTTAAGGGAGGTGTAAGTTTCTCATGAGACTGCAGGGTCACACTGCCTTCAGCTCAAAACAATCCACGTGCCAAGTTGGCACAGCTTGGGGAGACCTGTTCTGAACTTCCTGAGAAGTTTCACAGTCCAGAGGTTGGGTTGATAGGTTTTTCCATATCTCATTACACCAGCCCCAGACTTGCGATTAGGTCAGTTCAGTTAAACAGTCGTGCCTCATTTCAGGAGATGGGGATGCCGGTGGGCCCCCAAAGTTAGGCCTATGGTACAAGCACTCAGGTATTTAATGAGAAGCATCACTATGGAAACGAAAGAAAAACAAAGGTTAATGATTGGAGCAGGCTATAATCCCGGTTTCGGAGTTCTAAAGGCAGGTAGTCGAGAGGGCTTCCAGATGTGTGGCTCAAAGCACCCTCAAGTGGAGTGGAGGCGGTGGTGACGGTCTGCTAGGTCCTCCTGCTCTGCAGTGTGAGTGTCTGGTGACCTGTCTGCGACAGGCATGACGATTGTCCGTATATGAGCTGCTATGGTAATTTCTCTGAAGTTTATATCAAGTTGTCTTACTGTAGCTTGCACAGTTTGGTAAATGGGTGGCAGTTTTAGTTCTCAATGAGTCACAGCCAGACATTGGAGAAAACCAGAAGAATTCAGGATCCAACCTAGTTTACAGGTAGAAACAAAATCTCAAAAGACAATGAAAAGCACTAGAGTCTAATATCCACAAAGGCGTATTACTGAAATATAATTTTTCTTTTTAAAAGTACCCCCATTTTGGGGCCGGTCAGGTGGCTCAGGTGGCTGGAGTGCTGAGCTCCTAATGCTGAGGTCCCTGGTTCCATTCCCACATGGGCCAGTGAGCTGCACCCTCTACAGCTAAGACTGTGAACGACGGCTTGCCCTGGAGCTGAGCTGCTGTGAGCAGCCAGAGGTCGGTGTGGGCTGTCCTGGGCTGCTGTGGGCTGCTGAGGGGAGGGGGAGGGGGAGGCGGAAGAAGAGAGGGAATAAAAAGACCCCATTTTCATTTTACCAAAGATAGCCAAATTAAGACTATTTTGTTTCAAAAAAGTCTAGTTTCAAAAAACTTGGCCTATTATTTGTACAGTGGTACCTCGGTTTTCAAATATCTCCGTTGACAAATATTTAGGTTTATGAACACTGTAAATTTTATGGGTCTATGGTATCATTAGAGAGTAAAATTAATGCTAAATTTGCAGTTTTAAGGGTTGATTTTAAAGGTCGGGAATGGATTCATCCATTTTGCATTACTTTCTATGGGGAAACTGTGCCTCGGTTTTCAAACGTTTCAGAACTCGAACGGTCTTCTGGAATGGATTATGTTCAAAAAACGAGGTACCACTGTATAAATAAAACAAGCACTTGATCACATAGGTTCTTTTAAATATGTTTTGCTAGAATTTTCCGTAAGGAATCTCCAGATTAAACTTTAAAAGGCCTCATGATGCCAGAACGGCCAAAGCAAGGAGTTGCCATCAGACGTCACCTGCAACACATGTAGATTTAGGTCAGTTCCTCTCTTCTTGACGTCCCCAAAATGTCTTGAGATTCCTGCACCTGCCAAGAAGTGACCTTTATTCACCTGGAAAGGCTTTTGGAAGCCCTGTAACCAAGGTGCCAGGCCAATACTTCCAAGGGTTTTAATTGGCTTCCAGAAATCAGTCTTAATTCCTCAAAGCTGTGTGGTCATATCCACGTCTAGGCTTGTCTCTCAAATATGACATTCCAGTCAAAGCTTTGGTCACATAACCAGTTTCCAATTGTGTCCCCGTTACGAGGAGAACAGATTCTTACTGAACTGACGTAAATAACAATATTGCCCATGAAAATACAAACACAGAGTTTCTGAATTCTGGAGGGATTAAGTAGGAAGAAAAAGATAAATGTTTCAATTCTACTTACAAAGGTGTAGTTTACCAAATTTCTGTAAGTCATAGTCAAAGAGAAAAGGTTTCCTTACATCTGAAAAAACAAAAAAATTAAAGAACCAGCAGTGTTTCAAACAAAAAGTCATAACAATTGTAATCGTCATCGTCAGTTCATTCAGTCCCGTGTAATTAAGACTTCTGTTTGAATCCAGTTTTGCCATTAGTTCTCTCAACCTTGCGTGATGTAGGGCGATAATTCCAAGAAGTTTGCAAGGCTGTCCATCAAGGCTTATATGATTTGCTCAGTGAAGCGAGTGCCTCAAAAGCTAGAGATTACGGAAAGTAGACCTCAAGTGGGAAACACGTTTTCTAACAGTTTCTTTCCCACTGTGAGGGCATCAGCCTTGTGGCAGGGAAGGCTCCAGCCCACCTGGAAAATACATGTACAACAAGAACATACTGATAACCTGTAAGTGGTAGTTAAATGCATTCCAGCTTAAATGCACTATGGTGGATGAAGGAATGCAAAAACCAAAAAATGGGGTTTGCCAGGGAGCGGGGAAGAAGCAAACAGCGATCTTGGGTTTCCCAGAGCCCTGTTTGTTTCATTTACAGTATTGCTTACCCACCTTAGTTTCTCCCAAGGGAAAATAAACAGAGTGAGACAGAGGACATACCCTGTGCCATCCGATTTTTGATTCAGAGAAAGGTGTAGCAGCAGCAGCAGCCCAGGAGGGGACTCGCCATGCAGGCTCTCCGTGACCCTGCCCATGAGGGGTCTAACAGGTAATCAGGAAGCAGAGGCCTTAAAACACGTGCTTTAGCAGCGGACACATGGGCGAACACTGCAGATTGGATACCCCGGTGCGTAGGTAGTGACAAGGGGCCGCACTTCAAAGAACACGATGAACAGACATGTGCCAAGAGAAGGAAAAACTGAATGGAGGTTCCACCCTCCTTATAACCCACAAGTGACTGGGTTGGTGGAACGGAAGAATGGTGTCTTTAAAGAACAGCTAACATTACTAACTAGAAGACCTACCTTGGCCAGAGGGACAGAGGTGCTTTCTCACAACAATGAAATGACCAACGCATGGAGCCGGTTGATGCATTATGCAGCCTGGGAACTCAGACGGAGGCACCCAGGATGGTAAAGGTGTGGAAAACAAAGGACACAGTGACAGTGTCGGTGCTTGCCATGGACCTGTGGGCCATGATAACGAGGGCACGAAGCCCTATGGTCCCTGGCATGGGGACCATTCACTGGAATCTACAATGGGACGGTCCAGCAGGGTGCGTCAGTTACTTCGTGCCCCTGGGTGGGAGGAACCGCCCAGTCTGTGTTTGGATTCTGTTGTTCTGAAGCAGCCGAGCTCTGTGGAAACATGCTGTCCATGACTGAGACACACAGCACTGAGAGAGGGGAGAAGGCAGGGTCCTGGCATAGTCCCCTCCCGTTCACCTCCTGACACCAGAAAGCACTACCTCCCCTGGCCAACATGTACGTCTTCCACAGGCTGTGGCCACTTCTGCAGCTGAAGATCAGACTACAAGATTAATTCTCGTAGAAGTCCTTCCCATCCATGTCCCCACTAAGTACCTGCCTTTCCAACCTTCGATTTCTGCTCTTCCTGAGGCATCGAGTTACAGGGAGGCTCCTGTGCCATCATCCAAACCGAATGTGAGGTTTTTATACCAGATAAATTTGCTAATATTTCTTCTTTGTAAGCACATATGAAAACTCAAGTAAATATCCTAAGTAACCCAACCCCAAGCCTAGGTGACTAGTTAAAATGCTGGTTCAGATTCTGGGGAGCATGGTGGAGAAACTGTTACTGATACTTGGATTGTTTCTCTTAATCTGTCTCTTTTCTTGTCTGTGTCTGTACTGTTGTTGTGGACTGTGTCTCCATGTGGTCAACTGGCGACTCAGCGAGCTACCCGCATGCTGCTGAATCCTCTCATTGACCACTTGGGGCACTGGGAGAAGAGGGGGTGCATGAGATTACAAGAGGCGGTCATGAGGGGTGGCATGTGGAGGAGAGACTATTCCATGATGTGACTTCTGCTGGACCTGGACCAGAAGGGGGATACAGCTTACTGCAAGCCTGCCTTGGAGACTGTCGGATCATAACTGATGTCCATTCTGACATGTCAGCATCCCTCCCCTGTCTCCAACTACATGCTGGCTCTAGAACATGCCATTGTCCTGACCTGGGCAAGCATATAAAATAATTTCTGTACCTGGAAATATTCACATACTAGTATTCATGACTACTGCCCTCCCCCCTTTATCCTATATAATTCTTCGGCACCTACCAAGTGACATGGGGATATATTTTGTCTTGCAGCCACTGAAGACATGCCTTTTATGTAGATTTCCCTTAATAAACTCTATTAATTACCAGACTGGAGTAGCCAGCGTCTTTCTTCGGTCTTTCCCTGCCCTCCGTTTATGGAGGTAGATTTTCAATCTCAAGGCTTTTCCCTGAGTCTCCATGTACTAATAATACTGTGTAAGTTCTTTTACCAAAAATAAATTTCCTTGCATTCAAAGTTATTTCCCTTATTGTTCCTAGTATTTTTAATTACATATATTAGAATTTCAACCATTAAAGATTTTAGTTTCTAATGAAAACTAAAAAGTAAGCAATTAGCATTCTTTAGATTGGCAAATTTATGAATACATTTCATAACCTCTATAAACATAGGTTCTTTTACTGGCAAATATATACCATAATTTTTAGAAACATTTGATTTGCTTCCTCAACAAAACACAAACCATATTCATGAACAGATCCAATTTTGTCTTTTAGTTTCTCTGTAATAAGAAGCCAAAAGTAGGTAAACTTAGACTTATTTAGTAATTAATGCTTTAGTATTTTATCTTATTTGGAAATGTTCTAGATATTCAATAATTTCCATCATTCAACTTAGCGAAACTCTAAGGTTTCAAGTTACCAAGAGATTTTGGGAAACTATTATTAAACTTACAACATAATAAGTTGTATATATACATACAACATATATACTTATTGCTAAAAAGTTTCACCTAAACACCTTTTATTCTATTTACATCTATTTAATTGATTAGGTCTTAATGATCATGTTTAGATGACTTGCAAAGATTTTATGTGATGTTAAAGCAGTTAGCCTTCACCTTATATGTTATTATTTCTGATAACATGAACTTAGTTAACCAATAAATTCAGGTAGAATAAAAACATTATATTTAATGCTTATAACTCTAAAGACATGCCTATTTAACCAAACCAGACTCAAACCAATTTTAATATTAAATATTTTCCCAGATCATGTGATCATGAACAGAATTTGGGTTAGTTTCTATTATATTTTGAAAAGTTTTACCATGTTTCCCTGAAAATAAGAGCTAGACAACAATTAGCTCTGATTTGTCTTTTGGAGCAAAAATTAATATAAGACCCGGTCTTACATTATATTAGACTCAGTATTACATATTATATTATATTATATTATATTATATTATATTATATTATATTATATTATATTATATTATATTATATTATATTATATTATTATATTGTAAAGACTCGTTCTTATATTATAGTAAAATAAGACCAGGTCTTATGTTTTTGCTCCAAAAGACGCATTAGAGCTAATTGTCTGGCTATGTCTTATTTTTGGGGAAACACGGTATATAAGCGCCTGTTGGTTCAAGCCAATTAAATAGTTCTTTTACAAATTAACATTACCATCCAGAGATAGAAAATAGCACACAACACACATGAACATACAGACAGACACAGAGACCTCCTAGCGCTTGTTTTAAAATTTTAGCCATGAGACGGGTTAGTAAAGTTAAGTTATCCACTCAGATGGCTAAGCCTTTTCTTATTAATATTTGTGGAGAAGACGTTTAATCTTATGGAAGCTATGGGCTAGATTTTGGGCAAGGGAGCTTTCATAGTTGTTTGCATTTTTTTTTTTTTAAACTTGTTCACCCATTTATTTCCCCCTTTCAGTTCTTAGGAATTCAGGATGGTAGAAACAGGTGGACTTTTGTCTTGCAGGGACTCAGCTCCCGCTCCGCACAAGAACGTAGGACATGGTGAGGCCAAAAAGGAACACCCACGGAGCCATAGATGGGGGAGTCATACCGCTATATCCTTGCTGGTGAGTGGGTTGGAGACACAGGAAGCAGGAGCCACATGATCCGCAATCTACCGTCAGCTTCTCTGCCAACCAACCAACAAACGTAACCACAGCTGTTATATTAGTGGCTAACGGTTAAATGGTTAGAGTTGACGGCCAACTAGTTACAGCTGACGGCCATCTACTACCCGAGCTAGCACCTTTCCACGTGAGGTCGAGAGCCTGGAAACTGCTCTCTGGAACTCTATCCCCACAGTTTTGAATTGCTTCTAGGCCATCACAGTTCTGGTTTCTCGTAACCTAACTTAGAAAGAGATTCTCACCACTCTGCCATCACTGGGCTCTGCAGGTAGAGATCTGGGAGTCTGACTTGGCAAGAATTCTCACCTTTTTTGCCAGCTCATGTTAGAGGTCCTAGGATCTTTCCACTGAAGCAGATTCAGGGGAGCAGAGCCCGGACGGTGAGGTATGCTGCTCACAGTACAAGACCCGGTGTGAGCATGAAAACTTTCCAGCCACACAGGAGTCATCTCTATGGCAAAGCATGGGAAAGGGCTGCCATGGGTTTTCCTTCCTCTCTTCCTCACTTCCCCTCCCCTTACAAACCAATGTGCTCACATTTGTTGAGGTGACAAGAGCTATCGGTTTTAGGCACCCAATAAAAACCTTAAAACACACTTTCCGTGCATGTGCCCCTTCAAGGTAAAGATGCTCAACAAACATGTTAGAGACGTTCCCATGGACACGACTTTGTGGCCAGGGTCTCCTTGGGTTTTAAACCCGTTTATGAAACACACGGGGCACCTTCCCGTTGGTCAGTCAGACCAACTAGTGACAACAGGGGAGACAGAAGTAGTAGCTGGATTTTAAGAAGAGCCTTTGCATAATTTGCGGACAGCGTTTCAAATGCGTGTGATGATTTGGTGAGGCCAGCGAACGGCGCCATTCTTCCAGTGAGCTCCCGTGTGCCAGCCCCTCAAATCCAGAACTGAAATAAACTGCCCCGAGAGCCAGGCCTGCGAGTTGATGTTACACAGCGTTAAATCAAGGTTTTAGTAAATAAGGAAACATGCTTGATCATATTAATACTTGTAGTGAGAGCAAATTCCCCTGTAAATGTACTAATAAATGTGTAATTCTGTAAAAATGTATTGAAAAATATGGTCGATTTCACCTTTCTGGAATCCTTGTAAACATTCCCTTTGGGGGGGGGGGTTAGATGGTCAGTAAGTGCAGCTTTACTGGAGTGTGTGCTCCAGAATTTTGGATGTGGGCTGAGGTCAGACGTGTTTGGTGTCTACTTGCCCTCGGGCTTCGCAGCTCCTCCGTCTGCCGCTCTCCCTCAAGAAAACAGAGCAGAATAGACTCTTCTCCCCGAAGTAGCCAGAGTGGTGTTTCCCAAGAGTGGGGTCATGTTATGTCCCTGCTCAAAGCCTTCTGACCACGCCCGCCGTGTGGATAAAGTTCCAGCTCCTCCCCCACGGGCTGCCCAACCTCAGGTTTTACCTCCTTTGATGAAGCTATTGGCCTCCAACAGCACTTGACTGCTGCCTCAGGGTCCTGCAATGCTGTTCCTTCTCCATTGCTCAAGCCCTCCTCACTTCAGTCTTGGCACCACTGTCTGCTCCCCAGGGAGCTCCTCCCTGGCCTCCTGATCTGGGTTACCTCCCCTCCCCTCACAGACACGCTCTGTGCTCCCACATACTAATAATTATTTTTCTTTCTAGAACATTTAAGTACTGGCATTACATTGTATAACCGTTTATTTGATTATCCCTGTGTCCCTCCCAGAATAGAGGTCACTGGACTGTGGGAATCTGTTGTTCACAAATCTGTGCCCAGCGCCCAGATGGCCTCAGGGTGGGGGCAAGGGCTGCTCTGGGACTACCTGCCCTGCACCCAGTTTCCCAAGGTCCTTGGCTCTCCCAGCCTGGAGCGCATTGGGGAGTGACCATCTCAGTAGTCGACTGATTTGGGACAAGTCTCTGCTTTCTGTGTTGCCGTCTATTCTTCTGTGTAAGGGTAGAGGGTCCGGGGGTGGGGGGCACTTTGTGTTAAAGCCTCCTTGGGCGTCCGACCTCAGCAGCCTCCTCGGCCAGGAAGGTGCTCCAGGGACGGTTGCAGGGTGACAGGAAGCTGGCCCTCCCCTGGTGGCCAACTGGCGGACTCTCTGGCCTCAGAGATTGGGGGCGGAGTCCAGAGCTGCGGGCAGGACTGTAGGTGTTGCAGGAAAGCCACCGCCTCAGCCTGCACGGTGCCCCGCGGTCTGGCCCCGCAGGGAGGGCTGGGGGCAGCGCTGAGTCGGCTGATACTCGTCTTTTATGGCCAACAGTTAAAGGTCAGGACGTAGGGGCCCCTGGTGGGGCCTGGGGCTGAAGGCTTTGGGCGGCAGTGTGGTTGAACCACAGGGAGAGGCGACCCAGAGACGGTGTGGGGGCTCAGTAGGCGTGGGATCCCTGAGGCGGCGGGGGCTGGAGGCGGTCAGGGCACGTTAGCCCCAAGCAGCAGCAGCAGGGCTCCGGCCAGCAGAGTCAGGGACGCGCCTGCGGCCGGCCCGGGGTGCGCGGCGTCGGTGGGGCGGGCATTGGGGCCAGCAGTGGGGGACGCGGGGGTGCTGCCGGGGGGCGCCAGGCCACAAGCGGTGTAGGGCTCCAGGCAGGCGGCGAAGGCCATGACGTGCGCCACGAAGCTCTGCTCCTGCACCCCGTGCACCAGGTGCGCCTGCGGGCCGCGCGCGAACACCGCCACGTCCTCTCCTCCGTGGGTCTCGGACGACAGGGGCACGGCCGTCTGCTGCAGGTACTCGACGTCACCTGGCCACAGGGTAGGGTTCAGAGTGGGGACTTAGGGCCCTTGGGGGGGCCTCCACCCTGCCATGAGCTCCAAACTGTGGTTCCCCACCAGTCGGTCCACACGACCCAGTGCACTCACCGCTCTGACTGTCGTTGACATTGGGCCGGGAGCCATTGCTGATAGCGAAGCCTGGGCCGTTGGCATAAAGGAGGGAGGTGTAGGCCTTGCCATCATCGGCCACGTCAGGAGCCAGGCCTGCAGGGAGAAGACCTGTGATGGCACTGACCACAGCTGTGCAGCGCCCCCTGTGGGCTAAGCCAGGCACTTGCCTGTTCAGTGGCTTCATCTGCACCAGAATCCTACGTGGCCATTGCTGTTATGACCCCGTTTGAAAGATGAGCAACAGGGCTCAGAGCAATTTCTGCCCTGTAATTTGGGGAAGAGCACCTGCCCCTCTCCCTGGGCCTACCGAAAATGGAGCTCCCACGCAGTGTGTAGCCACCGAAAGTGAAGACGTGAGAGTGGTCAGCAGTGACAAGGATCAGCGTGTCCTTCTCGTTTGTGAGCTGGCTGGCCCTGTCAATGGCATCGTCGAAACTGACAGCCTCGGTCAGAGCCAGGTAAGCTCTGTTCCTATGATGACCTTGGTCAATGAGGCCGCCTGCCGGAAAACCACATGAGGGATGGGTGATGGGGAACCGGCCCTGAGCCCTTCCCCTCCTGTGCTCAGTGAGGGGCTGCCACTCACTCACCCTCCACGAAGAGGTAGAAGCCACGGGGGTTCCTGCTCAGCAGGCGCAAGGCCGCCTCTGTCATCTCCGTCAGGGATGGGTCCTGCTTGGGGTCTCGGTATGCCTCATACTTCATGTCTTTGGGCTCAAAGAGGCCTGTGGGGAAGGGGTTGGCCGTGACTGACGAGCTGGAGCAGGGTCAGCGCACACACTGTGCACACATGCTTGGCCATGTGAGGACCCGGGAGGATCAGGCAGGAAGGTGGGGGAGGTGGTCGTTACCCAGGAGGTGCGTTACAGAGGGGTCCTCCGACGCCCGAATGAGCTGCTCTCGGTTCCACACGTACCGGCCACTCTGGGAGAGGCAGAACCAGCTTCAGGCCACAGTCCTATGGCCAGCTGCCCCACCCTGGTCCCTGCTCTACCCCTGCGCCCAGGAGCCCCCATCACCTGGTACTTGGCTTGCCAGTCTTGCACCAGGTTCCGATTGTCAATCCTGATTCCGTTCTGTGTGGCATCAGTTGGGTACTCAGGGTCTGGGGTTCCCTTGGGAAACATGTATTTGCGGCCTCCACCAAGGATCACCTGGACGGAGAGGGTCAGGGCAGGTGGGCATGGGGCCTGGCTAGCGCATTGCCCGCTGCTCACACAGCCCTTAGGTCCCCCCACAAGGTGTGTGGCGATGGCCTTAACGACTGTTCCTTCTACGCCCCACCGCCACAAGGCCCCAAGTCCCCGGGCTCAGGCTGGGGTTGCCCACCCTCTGCCCAGCTCCCCTTGCCCTGCATGACACACGTCAATGTCCATGTTGGAGACGAGCTGTGCGGCGATGTCCTGGCAGCCCTCCTTCAGGGCCTGGGCAGGCATGTCGGCGTCGGAGTACCAGTTGCGGTTCACCGTGTGTGCGTAGGTGCCGGCTGGCGAGGCATGCTGCACCCTCATTGTCGTCACCACCCCCACTGACATCCCTGAGGGTGGCAGAGGTCAGGGTGAAGCACTGAGGTCTCAGCCTTACCCCTGCCCAGCAAGCTGGCCCCCAGCCCACCTGCTTTCTTGGCCCGGTTCATCACGGAGGTGACCTCATTGGGACGAGTTGTGTTGCACTGGTTAAGGCGGGCTGCCGCACTCACACCAATTGTCTGGTAGTTGCCCTTGACCCCGCACAGGTAGGCCGTGGCTGTGCCTGCGCTGTCTGGCACGTTTCTGTCCACGTTGTACGTCTGGGGACAGAGACGCCCTCAGCTCCCCTCTGGGCACACACCCAGATCACGACCAGTCCCTGAGCCCCTGACTCAGGCCCCAAGTCTCCTGGGGCTGTCCCTTCTGCCACACTCCCTAGCCCGGCCCCACCCCCACCCTGGGGTGTGGAGCACCCTGAAGCCACCCAGACCTTACTTTGGACAGAGCCAAGTATGGGAATTGGTCCATGGCCAGGGGGGTCTCTGGTCCCAGCTTGCCATTCTTCTGCCCCTTTAGGATCCGAGCGGCTGTCACTGTGGACACCCCCATACCTGCAGGAGCAGAACCGTGTCAGGCCGGAGTCCCGAGGGCTGGCCTGTGGTCACCGGCAGCCTTGGGTGCCAGGGTTGTGGGGGCTGCACAGGCCTTGCACTCACCGTCCCCCAAGAAGAGGATGAGGTTTTTGGCGGCCGTCTGGATGGGTTGCAGCTTCTTGGCGGTGTCCAGGGTCTGGGCTGCCTGGCGGTTCCAGAAGGCTGGGTCCTCTTCCTCAACTGGCCGAAGGGAGAGGGAGGCCAGGTCAGCTTTGGGGAGCGCCCTGTGTGTGAGGAGCACCTGGGAGGTGTCTCATTACCTGGGATGATGCTGAGGGAGAGCCGTAGCCTGAGGCCCAGCAGCAGCAGCAGCAGCAGCCAGACTCTCTGCATGCCTGTGGGATGGTGGGAAGATGGCAGGGCTGGGACCATGGAGGGGTTGGGACCCTGGAGACACTGGCACTTGGGCAAGGCTGATCCAGCAGAGTAGCAGCTGCAGTCAGTGCATGCTGCCTGGGCTCAAATCACTGGAGGACTTTATCCGGGGCTGTAAAAGGCACATATCCCTCCCAGTGCACCAGGCAGCCTTGCTGACCACACCTCTGCCCTGCTGGAGAAGGGAGGTGGCAGGGTGTGGCCAAAACTTGGGACACATTTCCTGAAAAGGGCGGGCCATCCTGCTCAGTACAGGCCCCGGTGTGCCCTCAAGGTAAGATGGTGTCAGGGTTCAGATGCATTGGGGTGAGGAGTATTCAGTGTCCTGATGGGTCCAGCCCCAACTCTCTCTCCCACAGTCATAGGGACCCGTTACTTCTTTCTTCATCTCATTTTCCAGTATTTCCTAAGAGCCAGTTGGGGCCATGTTGCTTCTGTGTGCTGAGGGAGGTGGATCAAAAGGGATTCTACAGAAAGTAACCTCAGAAGGTCATCTGATCATAAATTCCTAACTGAACATGTCTTGGTGGGTATTCACACCCCAAGAATATAACTTGTGGAGTAAAAAGTTTATCTTTGCATAAGCAGCCCTGTCCACTGTTTCTGTGCATCTAGGTTAACACACCTTTACAATGCTTCTTTTTCAGACCCCTCAGAAGCATAACCACCCTCAAGGGAACCCATAATCTTATTAAGTATCTTGGAATCAAAAAACAAATATATATATATCTCCTGCAATCCAATCCCTGCCTTACTTTCTCCCTCTTTCAGGTAATCTTGTTTATATTTCCTTCTTAATTCCAAATGCAAAAAAGAAGCTTCAAATTGCCATTCTAGGGAGCATTTTTTTCTCAGTCTGTTGCAATCTTGCTTCCAGGTGTATCCTTTGTTTGACTCAAATACATTTTTATAAAAATGCTCTACAAGTTTGAACATTCTTACTTTGACATTTAGTTGGCATAGTCAGCAGAATTCCAAAGAAGCCCTCCCAGGACCAGCCTGTGGACCTGGACCCGGTGCTAGGTACCAGCAGGGGCCCATTGTGCCCCGCCAGCTCCCTGCTTCACATCAGGTGAACTTCAGACTTCTCTTGAAATCCCTAACCTACCTGCTTTAAGTAGCAGTTTCTGATTTTATTTGAGCTGTTCTTATGTGGTTGCTTTGAATTTGTTTTTTATTGACTCAAATGAAAAATTAAAATTAGTGTGGGAAATCCTACCTCAAGGCTTAGAAGCCCCACAACAGTCAGCCTCCCTTTCATACTCCGGCCAGCTTTATGTACAATTCACATGGAGCCCCAACTTGCTACTACCTAGAGAAATGGGGAGCTTTAACTAAAAGTGATATCAACTTAAGATGGGCAAAATAGGGCACTTTTGATAACTCTAAATTAATTTTGTGTGTGCTCAGTGGAAAAAGCAGACTCTAAAATTGAACTGAATGTATGGGATTCTTACCTTGATTGAAAAATTGAAGACTCTAAAAGGAACACACGTAAATTTGCTTTTCTGCAGGAAGTTAAGAAAAATTTAAATACCGTCTCTGAACTCTCAGATCTGAGTCTGATACTCAAGTTTGTGAACTCACCCTAGAAAAAAGTGCTGCATACCTCAGTGCTGAATATTACTATGGTCACCTTCGAAGTATTCCCTTTGGGAAGCTATGCACTGACGCCAGTGCCTAGTCCACCCTTCAAAGCAATTTTGGAACTCTCTTTCTGGAATGGCCATCAGAGCTGTCATCGTATTACACTTGATGTCCTGAATGTCATCAAAATGTCTTCCTTTCAATATTTCCTTTATCTTTGAGTAAAGAAAGAAGTCATTGGGGGCCAGATCAGGTGAGTAGGGAGGGTGTTCCAATACAGTGATTTGTTTACTGGCTAAAAACTCCCTCACAGACAGTGCCGTGTGAGCTGGTGCATTGTCATGATGCAAGAGCCATGAATTGTTGACGAAAAGTTCAGGTCGTTTTGGTCTAACTTTTTCACGCAGCCTTTCAGCACTTCCAAATAGTAAACTTGGTTACCTGTTTGTCAAGTTGGGGCAAATTCATAATGAATAATCCCTCTGATATAAAAAATGGTTAGCAACATCGTTTTGATGCTTGGTTTGGACTGACAGAACTTTTTTGTTGTGGAGAATCAGCCGACTTCCATTGTGCACTTTGACGCTTTGTTTCAGGGTCGTGTTGGTACAGCCATGTTTCCTCACCAGTCATAACATGGCCCCAAACATCAACTTGCCTCTCCAAAAGGTTTTGCCAAACTTCGACTGTTCTTTGTTTTTGCACACAGCTTTCTCATGCCAAAGTTTTCAGTTAAGATTTTCCTGTTTCTCTATTGATGTTTACTTGGTCTGCTATGCTTCTCACATCAGCCAACGATTGTGATGCACAATTCGATGAATTTTTGCAATTTTTTCATCAGTTCTACTAGTTACTGGCCGTCCTGATCTCTCTTCATCAGTGACGCATTCTCTCCCCTCAGAAAAACATTTAATCCATTTGTACACTGCTGTTTTCTTCATGGCATTATCCCCATAAACTTGGACTAACATGTCCCTGATTTCACCTCCACTTTTGCCAAGTTTAACAAGAAATGTACTGTTTGTTCGTTGCTCTAATTCAATCTCAGACATTATTGCAACAGCACACGAAAACACGCAACAACAATAATGAATGCCACTCAGCAAGACACCACCACATGTCGACAAGAACACAGCTGTGAGACACTGAAATACCAAGGTTATGAAACCTATTGAGCTGTCTGTACAGTGCTGCCAGTGTAAGTGCACGGTGGTAAGTTTGCTAACTTAATTGTCAGAACTTGTAAAACTTCTCTTCAGGAACCTGATAAGAAACTTTTAGAGACTGTCTCTGAACTAAAGAAGGTTTCCAAAACTGCTCAATGCCGACACCCTACTTTTCCCCTTTCTACAAGCACCCCACTACTTTCTGAGCTCCCCTTTCTAGATTTGTCCTCCATTTCTCCACCTCCTCTTCTTTCCTCTCCACTTCCTCCACCACCACCCTCTACTGAGTTTGAGGAAAGTTAAGACTAGAAAACCAGACCAGGATAGGCTAGAAAACCCAGAAATTCTGGCAGCTCCCTTTAGAGAAAAACCAGTCTCAGGACAAGGGAAACCAACAATAATTTCTTCCCCTTCGACTAAAGCAGAATTAAGGACACTAAAGATTTTCCTGATCCTCTCTAAGACCCTGTTGAGTTCGCAAAGGAATTTGATTTAATTGTTAGAAGATATGGTCCTAGCTATTCTGACCTGTTTCAACTAATACACCTATTAGTTTCTGAGAGCAAAGCAGCAGAATGGCTAAGTAAGTACTGCTGGAAAACTCCTATAGAGAATTTTCTAAAACTAAAGGGAAACAGGCTGGAAAAAAAATGCAAGGGATTAGCTCACCAGCTTCACCAAGCCACCCCTGAGATGTTTCCCCAGAAAATAGACTGGATGAAAAGCTAGCAATGTAGATGAAAACCTGATGAACTTGTATTTGATTTCTTCAAATGTTTTGAAAAACAACTTCCAAACAAGATTCACAAGTGTCTCCAGACAGTTTTAAGAATCATCAAAATGATCCAGTGTTCAACTGGACATTTCTGGAAGGATTAGATGAGGAGCTTGTAATTCTGCTTAAACAAAATAAATTAAGCTGGATGACCACATATGCTGATAAACTAGCCCATCAATTATTTAAAACTATCCAAAAGGAAGTAAAGGATAAAACTACCAAAACTATGAGTTTACAGCTCCAGCAACAAAACGATCAGGGCAGACAGGCCTTTTTCACAAGGGGAAAGGAGAGTCTGCTTTTATTGTAAAAAGCCAGATAATCTTAAGAAGGATTGTAGAAATCTGAAATGGGATTTAGAAAAAGAGACAGGAGCAAGCATAGGGCTGTTCTGAGGATTGCAAGATGGCATTTCCTCTTCTCCTTAACAGAGCTTTAGGAGAAACAGAACTTTCCACAGAAGGGGAAACTACTAAGGCCCTTGTAGATGCTGGGGCTACTTTATCTATTCTTAACCCGACTCAATAAAGTTGCCCTCTCCCTCAGAGTAAAACTTCTGTACAAATGGTAGGGACAGCTAATCCACTGATGTCTGTTTTTAAATCAGAACCTGTTCCCTTCCAGCTAGGGAGATACGGGACAACATATAGTTTTACTAGTTAAATCTGCCCCAATTCACCCGGTAGGGCGAGACTTCTGTGAAACCCGTGATGTCCACGTATCCTTTTCTCCAAAAGGTGAAATGTATGTACAAGTAAATGACTCAGATGCTGAACCAATTGAGAAAGTAGTGATTTTAAAGGAAACTCCACAAGAGGAAACTCATCTTGAGACTGAATGTTTGCTGCAGGACATTTCTATGGAACTCCGGGCTCATTCAGTACAGATATTGGCAAGACCAAGTTAACCACGCCTATCAAAATAACTATTGACAATACTTTGCCTCTACCTAATATTCACCAATATCCTCCAAGACCTGATGTTCTGGCTGGAAATAAGCCCATTATACAAGATTACTTTAAAAGGGGCTTATAATTCCATGTACGAGCCCCTGTAATTCTCCTATCCTTCCAGTAAAGAAATTCAATGGGAAAGGATGGAGATTTGTACAGGATCTTAGAGCTATAAACAAAATACGTATGCCCAGACATCCTGTGGTTCCAAATCCATGTACGCTATTATCAGCCATTCTTGTGGATTGCCAATTTTTCACGACATTTATGTAGTGCTTTTTTACCATTCCTGTAGCAAAAAGCAGTCAGTATCTCTTTGCCATCACCTGGGAAGATCGCAAGTTTACTTGGACTGTAACACCAGGGGGTATATGGAGAGTCCAAGCCATTTCTCTCAGATATTACATGCTGATTTAAATGATGCTGATTTTCCCAGAGACTCCACTCTAATCCAGTATGTGGTTGATTTACTTTTATGCTTTAGGACATTACTAGACTCCCAAAAGGACACAATTTACCTATTACAACAGCTAGCTATAAAAGGACATAAGGTCTCAAAAGGCAAGCTTCAATTCTGTTTGCCCCAAGTGAAAAATACCTTGGCCGTCTTCTGTCTAAAAATGGGCTACTAATGAACTAATCCTGAAAAACTCGGATGAACCCTATCCTTTCCTCTTCTAAGAACTAAGAAACAGCTTCAGGGGGTTGTAGGGATGTCTGGATACTGTCGCAACTGGGTTCCAAATATTTCATTAATCATTCAACCTCTATATGCCTTACTAAAATCAGATCGACCCTGAACCCATTCAATGTAACCCTCTTCCAAAGGAAGAGTTATCTAAAGGTCCCACGCTGGGACACCCTAATTACAAATTTATTTTGTTCCCTTTCATACATGACAATAAAGGAAATGCTTTAGGAGTTCTAACTCCGAAATGTTGAGTCCATCATAGTCCTATAGGATGTTGTAGCCAGCAAGCAGACTCAGTAGCCAAAGCTCCCTCCCTGCATGCCCACCATCCCTGCTACAGCCATGTTATGCAAACAGAAGAAATAGTTATGAACTCTCCTTTAATCATTTATGTTTCTTATTTTGTTGATTCTTTGCTAAACTCTCACCATACTCAGCATTGCTTGGTCAGCTGACTGGCTTCTCATGAAGTACGCCTGCTTTCTGGGCCTAAAATTCTTTAACTCAATATAAGAGTCTTAACTCAGCAACTTTGCTACCTTCTCTATAGGACGAAGACACCCATGATTGCATGTTACTTACTGACCATCTTCTTGCTCCGAGGAATGATTTACAAGAAACTCCTATTGATAATGCTGAGTTATTGTGGTTTACAGATGGATCTTATCTCAAAGACGTTCAAACAGGAACATTACCGAGCTGGATATGCAGGAACTCCCCTGGTGGATGTAATTGAAAGTTCTCATTTACCCGAATAAGATCTGCCCAACAAGCAAAATTAATTGCTCTAACTCGAACTTGTCAATTGTCCAAAGATCAAGTAGCCAATATTTACACTGATAGTTGATATGCCTTTGGTATAGCTCATGACTTTGGAATGTTGTGGAAGCAGCGAGGCTTCTTACCTTCCTCAGGGTAGCCCATAAAGAATGGAAAATAGATTGCAGAATTATTAGATGCTATACAGCCACCGAGACAATTGGCAAATATCAAAATTCCAGGACATTCTCCAGCCGCCACCATGGAAGCAAAAGGAAATAATTTAGCTGATGCTGCAGCTACACAGGCAGCAGTAAACAATCAAATTACCTGGACACAAGAATGTTCTTTGCTCCCTGCTAAATCAATAAAAGATTTTCTTTAACAGTTCCAAAAGACAGCTACAGAGGAAGAAAAGAAGCTATGGCAACAAAAAGGGGGAACCTTTGATCCAGAAAAGTAGATATGGCTTGGATCCAATGAGAAATCAATCTGGGGCTCAATTACCTACATATACTCCAACATGTGCATGAGCTAACACATGGGGTCCTGAAAAGATGATTTCATGGAGTAAACAATATTACTGGAAACCTTCTCTCACTGTGGCTCATAAAATGTAAAGCAGGTGTTCTAGCTGTCCAAAATATAACCCTAGAAACCCACTGTACAGATCCCAGGGACATTTCCTACTTCCTTTAGGTCTGTTTGAGATATGGCAATCGGATTTTATCTCGAGGATACAAATTTGGTAGTCATGCTTTGTATGTTCTCTCATTGGGTTGAGGCATCCCTTGCAGGAGAGCAACTGCCTTAATGGTAGGTAAATTATTGGAAAAAATAATTCCCAGATGGGGAATTCCATCTGAGTTACATAGTAACCCAGGGACTCATTTCACTGGGCGAATAATGCCGTCCGTCTGTAACATTTAGCCAATTCTACAGCACCTTTATTGTCTGATGTCTCTTCCAATAGATAAAATCTATCATCTTCAGTCCTCTGATTGGTGGAGCATACCGATGGTACAATTAACACTCAACTAGCCACGTTTTCAGAAGCTTTTAATCTCCCCGGCCAGAAGCTCTCCTTCTCATGCTCCTCAGCCTTAGATCTACTCCTTTGACCTTTCTCCTTATGAAACAATCACGGGTCGCCCTATGCAACTACAGGAAGGGGCATATGAATCAACCTTACTAAAAGGAGACATTCTTTATTATTGTCAAGGACTTATTAACCAGCTTAAAGAAAATGATACATTAGTAACTGATTCATTTTACAGTGCACGCCCAGGAGATAAGACTTCAAAGACCATGGTTATGACCATGTCTATAGGAAGAGACATCACATAAAAGACTCTCTCCAACCTCGCTGGAAGAGACCTTACCAGGTGTCACTGACTAATCCATACGCAACTGCATTTCAAGGGGTGAACTCATGGATTCCCATTTCTCATCTGAAAAAGGTGCCTAACCATGAATGGACAGCTACCCCTGAGTCTGACACTCGCCTCTGCCTACAACAAGCATCCAAGACCATCTAGGATGAGACGCTGCTGACACCAGAGGGAGACAGCCATCCCAAGACATCGACAAGGCCTGTACCCCTACAGACTGATGTTGAACTCAGAATCCATTGTTTTGATTGTCTTTACCTGTCTGCTAATGATATTAGTCATAATAATAGTTAAACCTGTTCTTTGGGTTTTTCTATGTAGTCTGTTTATGGCTACTGAAGATAAGATAACTGTTAATATTCTTTCTCTAGCTTATGTCAATGGTATAGTAGATGCAAAATACAGGAAAATGAGAGACAGCAAAACTCAGATCATGATCGTTCACAGGATAGAAATGATCCAGAGTGTTTTTCACAACAAAGGCCATAAGACCTGACTGCCTTCCACTTACCTGCCCTTCCCCCTTGTGGGAAAAACCGGCCTCAACTCACATCCCATGGTTATGGTATTGCCCCATCCCCAAAGGTCAACAAGAGGACCTCGATACTAAGACTTGCTAGGAATGAGCTTCCCAGACAAGAAAAAGCTGAAGGAGTCATCATCACCAAGCCAGTATTACAATGAATCTTAGAGGGACTTCTTTAAGATGGGCGGCGGGTTAAAGATGGGTGAAAGGGGAAGGGATTAAGAAGTACAAGTTGGTTGTCATACAGTAGTCATGGGGATGCAGGGGATAGTATAAGGAATATAGTTAATATTATTATAACTACGTATGTGCCAGAGATACCGTGTTTCCCCGAAAATAAGACCTAGCCGGACCATCAGCTCTAATGCGTCTTTTGGAGCAAAAATTATATAAGACCGGGTCTTATGTTATATAAAACCCGGTCTTATATTTTATAAAACCTGGTCTTATATTAATTTTTGCTCCAAAAGACGCATTAGAGCTGATGGTCTGGCTAGGTTTCGGGGAAACATGGTGGGTACTAGATCTATCAGGGTGACAGATGAGAGTGGGGTGGGGGCACAGTGAAAAAGGTGAAGGTGAAGGCATTAAGAAATACAAATTGATACTTAATACAGTATGGGGAATATAATCAACAATGTTGTAAAGATCACGCAAGGTGCCAGATGGGCACTGGGCTTATCAGGGGAGTCATACCATTATAATCTCGCTGGCAGCTGGGTTGGAGACACATGAAGCAGGAGCCACACAACCCGCAACCCACTGTCTGCTTCTCTGTCAACCAACCAACCCCACTTGTTAGCTGCAATCCGCCGTGCTAACTGCAATCCGCGCTTGCAGGCTCAGCCACCATCTTCTTGCTAGCCCCCATTTTCTGCTAGCGTAGCCACAGCAGTTATATTAGTGGCCAATGGCTCACTGGTTACAGCTGACGGCCAACTAGCCACAGCTGATGGCCATCCAATCAAGTTGATGGCCATTTACTACCTGAGCCAGCACCTTTCCACGTGAGGCCGAGAGCCTGGAAACTGCATTCCTGGCTCTGTCCCCACAACCCCTGAAGAGCTGAAGTAGAATAATGTTGAATGTCAACTATAACTAAATATATAGGTATATATAGTCATGGGACGTAGAATACAACATAGGGGGATAGTCGATGGTATTGTAACAGCTATATAAGATGTCAGAGGGCTAGTAGCTTGGGGGGTGGGTTATCACTTTATGAGGGGTTTAAATGTCCATTACATTGCCTGAAATTTTAAAAAAGAAGATTTTAAAAAACAAAACAAAAAAAAGACTTCCTAGGAATGAACCTTCCTAGCGTTGAGACCACACTGTCTGACCAAAAGGTTGGCCATTAATGCATCCTCCAGATTCATTTATGGCCACAAGGGGGATTTGCCAGCTCATGTTAGAGGTGTCAGGATCTTTCCACTGAAGCAGATTCAGGGGAGCAGAGCCCGGACGGTGAGGTATGCTGCTCACAGTACAAGACCCGGTGTGAGCATGAAAACTTTCCAGCCACACAGGAGTCATCTCTATGGCAAAGCATGGGAAAGGGCTGCCATGGGTTTTCCTTCCTCTCTTCCTCACTTCCCCTCCCCTTACAAATCAATGTGCTCACATTTGTTGAGGTGACAAGAGCTATCAGTTTTAGGCACCCAATAAAAACCTTAAAACACACTCTCCGTGCATGTGCCCCTTCAAGGTAAAGATGTTCACCAAACATGTTAGAGACGTTCCCATGGACACGACTTTGTGGCCAGGGTCTCCTTGGGTTTTAAACCCGTTTATGAAACACATGGGGGCACCTTCCCGTTGGTCAGTCAGACCAACTAGTAACAACGGGGGAGACAGAAGTAGTAGCTGGATTTTAAGAAGAGCCTTTGCATAATTTGCGGACGGCGTTTCAAATGCGTGTGATGATTTGGTGAGGCCAGCGAACGGCGCCATTCTTCCAGTGAGCTCCCGTGTGCCAGCCCCTCAAATCCAGAACTGAAATAAACTGCCCCGAGAGCCAGGCCTGCGAGTTGATGTTACACAGCGTTAAATCAAGGTTTTAGTAAATAAGGAAACATGCTTGATCATATTAATACTTGTAGTGAGAGCAAATTCCCCTGTAAATGTACAAATAAATGTGTAATTCTGTAGAAATGTATTGAAAAATATGGTCGATTTCACCTTTCTGGAATCCTTGTAAACATTCCCTTTGGCGGGGGGGGGGGGGGGGTCAGTAAGATGGTCAGTAAGTGCAGCTTTACTGGAGTGTGTGCTCCAGAATTTTGGATGTGGGCTGAGGTCAGATGTGTTTGGTGTCTACTTGCCCTCGGGCTTCGCAGCTCCTCCGTCTGCCGCTCTCCCTCAAGAAAACAGAGCAGAATAGACTCTTCTCCCCGAAGTAGCCAGAGTGATGTTTCCCAAGAGTGGGGTCATGTTATGTCCCTGCTCAAAGCCTTCTGACCACGCCCGCCGTGTGGATAAAGTCCCAGCTCCTCCCCCACGGGCTGCCCATCCCTCCTCAATCCTCCATGGCACCTTCAACCTGATCCACCTCTGGACCTGGAAAAGCACTGGTTGCCTCTGGGCCCAACAAGCACTGCTCAAGCCCTCCTCCCTTCAGGCTTTGTTCAACTCTCTGCTCCTTAGGCAGCCCCTTCCTGACATGACCAGAGTTATGTTTCCCGCCCCTCATTCACTATAGAACATAGTACCGCTAGCATTACACTGTTTAGCAGTATATTTGATTAGAGCCCACTGGACTGTGGGAATTTGTTGTTCACAAATCTGTGCCCAGCGCCCAGATGGCCTCAGGGTGGGGGCAAGGGCTGCTCTGGGACTACCTGCCCTGCACCCAGTTTCCCAAGCTCCTTGGCTCTCCCAGCCTAGAGCGCATTGGGGAGTGACCATCTCAGTAGCCGACTGATTTGGGACAAGTCTCTGCTTTCTGTGTTGCCATCTGTTCTTCTGTGTAAGGGTAGAGGGTCCGGGGCTGGGGGGCACTTTGTGTTAAAGCCTCCTTGGGCATCCGACCTCAGCAGCCTCCTCGGCCAGGAAGGTGCTCCAGGGACGGTTGCAGGGTGACAGGAAGCCGGCCCTCCCCTGGTGGCCAACTCGCCGATTCTCTGGCCTCAGAGATTGGGGGCGGAGTCCAGAGCTGCGGGCAGGACAGTAGGTGTTGCAGGAAAGCCACCGCCTCAGCCTGCACGGTGCCCCGCGGTCTGGCCCCGCAGGGAGGGCTGGGGGCAGCGCTGAGTCGGCTGATACTCGTCTTTTATGGCCAACAGTTAAAGGTCAGGACGTAGGGGCCCCTGGTGGAGCCTGGGCTTTGGGCGGCCGTGTGGCTGAACCACCGGGAGAGGAGACCCAGCGACGGTGTGGGGGCTCAGTAGGGGTGGGATCCCTGAGGCGGCGGGGGCTGGAGGCGGTCAGGTCAGGGCACGTTAGCCCCAAGCAGCAGTAGCAGGGCTCCGGCCAGCAGAGTCCGGGACGCGCTTGCGGCCGGCCCGGGGTGCGCGGCGTCGGTGGGGCGGGCAGTGGGGCCAGCAGTGGGGGACGCGGGGGTGCCGCCGGGGGGCGCCAGGCCACAAGCGGTGTAGGGCTCCAGGCAGGCGGCGAAGGCCATGACGTGCGCCACGAAGCTCTGCTCCTGCACCCCGTGCACCAGGTGCGCCTGCGGGCCGCGCGCGAACACCGCCACATCCTCTCCTCCGTGGGTCTCGGACGACAGGGGCACGGCCGCCTGCTGCCGGTACTCGGGGTCACCTGGCCACAGGGTAGGGTTCAGAGTGGGGACTTAGGGCCCGTGGGGGGGGCCTCCACCCTCCCATGAGCTCCAAACTGTGGTTCCCCACCAGTTGGCCCACCCGACCCAGTGCACTCACTGCTCTGACTGTCGTTGACATTGGGCCGGGAGCCTTTGCTGATAGCGAAGCCTGGGCCGTTGGCATAAAGGAGGGAGGTGTAGGCCTTGCCATCTTTGGCCACGACTGGAGCCAGGCCTGCAGGGAGAAGACCTGTGATGGCACTGACCACAGCTGTGCAGCGCCCCCTGTGGGCTAAGCCAGGCACTTGCCTGTTCAGTGGCTTCATCTGCGCCAGAATCCTACGTGGCCATTGCTGTTATGACCCCGTTTGAAAGATGAGCAACAGGGCTCAGAGCAATTTCTGCCCTGTAATTTGGGGAAGAGCACCTGCCCCTCTCCCTGGGCCTACCGAAAATGGAGCTCCCACGCAGTGTGTAGCCACCGAAAGTGAAGACGTGAGAGTGGTCAGCGGTGACAAGGGTCAGCGTGTCCTTCTCGTTTGTGAGCTGGCTGGCCCTGTCAATGGCATCGTCGAAACTGACAGTCTCGGTCAGAGCCAGGTAAGCTCTGTTCCTATGATGACCTTGGTCGATGAGGCCGCCTGCCGGAAAACCACACGAGGGATGGGTGATGGGGAACCGGCCCTGAGCCCTTCCCCTCCTGTGCTCAGTGAGGGGCTGCCACTCACTCACCCTCCACGAAGAGGTAGAAGCCACGGGGGTTCCTGCTCAGCAGGCGCAAGGCCGCCTCTGTCATCTCCGTCAGGGATGGGTCCTGCTTGGGGTCTCGGTATGCCTCATACTTCATGTCTTTGGGCTCAAAGAGGCCTGTGGGGAAGGGGTTGGCCGTGACTGACGAGCTGGAGCAGGGTCAGCGCACACACTGTGCACACATGCTTGGCCATCTGAGGACCTGGGAGGATCAGGCAGGAAGGTGGGGGAGGTGGTCGTTACCCAGGAGGTGCGTTACAGAGGGGTCCTCCGACGCCCGAATGAGCTGCTCTCGGTTCCACACGTACCGGCCACTCTGGGAGAGGCAGAACCAGCTTCAGGCCACAGTCCTATGGCCAGCTGCCCCACCCTGGTCCCTGCTCTACCCCTGCGCCCAGGAGCCCCCATCACCTGGTACTTGGCTTGCCAGTCTTGCACCAGGTTCCGATTGTCAATCCTGATTCCGTTCTGTGTGGCATCAGCTGGGTACTCAGGGTCTGGGGTTCCCTTGGGAAACATGTACTTGCGGCCTCCACCAAGGATCACCGGGACAGAGAGGGTCAGGGCAGGTGGGCGTGGGGCCTGGCTAGCGCATTGCCCGCTGCTCACACAGCCCTTAGGTCCCCCCACAAGGTGTGTGGCGATGGCCTTAACGACTGTTCTTCTACGCCCCACCGCCACAAGGCCCCAAGTCCCCGGGCTCAGGCTGGGGTTGCCCACCCTCTGCCCAGCTCCCTTTGCCCTTCATGACGCACGTCAATGTCCATGTTGGAGACGAGCTGTGCGGCGATGTCCTGGCAGCCCTCCTTCAGGGCCTGGGCAGGCATGTCGGCGTCGGAGTACCAGTTGCGGTTCACCGTGTGTGCGTAGGTGCCGGCTGGCGAGGCATGCTGCACCCTCATTGTCGTCACCACCCCCACTGACATCCCTGAGGGTGGCAGAGGTCAGGGTGAAGCACTGAGGTCTCAGCCTTACCCCTGCCCAGCAAGCTGGCCCCCAGCTCACCTGCTTTCTTGGCCCGGTTCATCACGGAGGTGACCTCATTGGGACGAGTTGTGTTGCACTGGTTAAGGCGGGCTGCCGCACTCACACCAATTGTCTGGTAGTTGCCCTTGACCCCGCACAGGTAGGCTGTGGCTGTACCTGCACTGTCTGGCACGTTTCTGTCCACGTTGTACGTCTGGGGACAGAGATGCCCTCAGCTCCCCTCTGGCACACACCCGGATCATGACCAGTCCCTGAGCCCCTGACTCAGGCCCCAAGTCTCCTGGGGCCGTCCCTTCTGCCACACTCCCTAGCCCGGCCCCACCCCCACCCTGGGGTGTGGAGCACCCTGAAGCCACCCAGACCTTACTTTGGACAGAGCCAAGTATGGGAATTGGTCCATGGCCAGGGGGGTCTCTGGTCCCAGCTTGCCATTCTTCTGCCCCTTTAGGATCCGAGCGGCTGTCACCGTGGACACCCCCATACCTGCAGGAGTAGAACCATGTCAGGCTGGAGTCCCGAGGGCTGGCCTGTGGTCACCGGCAGCCTTGGGTGCCAGGGTTGTGGGGGCTGCACAGGCCTTGCACTCACCGTCCCCCAAGAAGAGGATGAGGTTTTTGGCAGCCGTCTGGATGGGTTGCAGCTTCTTGGCGGTGTCCAGGGTCTGGGCTGCCTGGCGGTTCCAGAAGGCTGGGTCCTCTTCCTCAACTGGCCGAAGGGAGAGGGAGGCCAGGTCAGCTTTGGGGAGCGCCCTGTGTGTGAGGAGCACCTGGGAGGTGTCTCATTACCTGGGATGATGCTGAGGGAGAGCCGTAGCCTGAGGCCCAGCAGCAGCAGCAGCAGCAGCCAGACTCTCTGCATGCCTGTGGGATGGTGGGAAGATGGCAGGGCTGGGACCACGGAGGGGCCGGGACCCTGGAGACGCTGGCACTTGGGCAAGGCCGATCCAGCAGAGTAGCAGCTGCAGTCAGTGCATGCTGCCTGGGCTCAAATCACTGGAGGCCTTTATCCCGGGCTGTAAAAGGCACATGTCCCTCCCAGTGCCCCAGGCAGCCTCCCAGACAGCCTCTGGTGGCTGGAGGGAGGTCACAGGGTGTGTCTCAGCCTCGGGGCAGGTGTCCTGAAAAAGGCAGGACCATCCTGCTCAGGGTAGGCCCCAGCTCTCTCCCCAAGGTAAGGTGGGGATGAGGCACAGATGCCGTGGGGATGAGGAGCTCACTGTGTCCTGATGGGCCCACCCTCAACTCTCTGCTCTTCCAGTCATAGGGGACCTGTCACTCCTTTGTTCACCTCATTTGTTCAGTATCTCCTAAGAGCCAGTTGGGGCCAGACTCCATTCTGGGTGCTGAGGGAAGTTGCGTGCAAGGCACTGGCCCTAGTCAGGGGCCGGTTTGGCTTCTTAAGGCTGCCTGGCCATCCACATGGCTTCTTGCCAGCTTGGCCCGGGCAGGTGAACAGGCGCTGGGCTGGAAGGGTACCCAGGACCCCCCTGGGCCCAGAGTCTTGTGCTGTGGAAAAGGGTGGGGTGGGAGTGACATCACCACCTTTTCTGTGTTTCCAATTATCCTGGGCTGGGCTGGGCCAGCATGTAGTGTACGCATGTGTGCCTGCTGGGGGCAGGCCAGGGTCGGGTCTAGTGCCCCAGACACGAGGTTGACCTCTGCTCCATTGGAAAGGTAGATGGAACCCAGGGGTGCGTCTGCAGTCCTCACAGAGGGGTATCGACACCCCCAGGCATAGCCTCTGATAAGGAGCCCAGAACTTTCAGTGCCCGAGGCTGGGTTCAGCAGCATTCCTGCAATCCAGAAATCCCACCTCTGGGTGTGCACCCAAAAGAACTGAAAACAGAGTCTCCAAGACATATTTGCACCCTCACATTCATAACAGTACTATCTACAACAGCCAAAAGGTATCGGGGCCCAGGGCAGGTCGCCCCCACCCATATCCCACAATGGCCTCTTGATCATTTCCAACCAACGTCACCTGAGAGGCAGCAGAAGCGGGAGGAGCCCTGACTCTCCCCTGTGCCCCTAAAAGCAGGAGAAGACTCTCCACGTGATCGGAGCCCTCCCTGCTCCTGAGGCTGAGACACCTTATCACAAGACTTAAACAATCCAGTGGGAGAAAGCCTGTGCAACAAGCCTTGCCCCCGCTGTAGCAACTTACTGCCCAAGCCCAAGCTGTGGCAACTTACTGCCTTGCCCAAGCCCACATCTGCTTAGATTCCTTCTAACGAGCAGTGACTTTGTCAATTCCCCACAAATTTATTGTTTGCCTTAAAAGTATAAAAAGGTACCTACTTTGATCATTTCTTTAAGCCTCATTTTGTGATCTGAGCATCACGTAGTGATTCTCCAGTGCGTACATATTAAATTGCTTGAAGACTTCTAAGAACCTTCATACCATAATTTGTGTCCCAACATTTAGATTTTTGGAGTTTGAACTCTGAGGCTGCTTACAGAGAGCGTAACTGTTCCTAGGCCTTGGAAATGGCCAGCAGAACAGTCTCTCGGTACTGTTTGATTTCTTTTGATAAGTAACCCAAAAATTGTTGTTCTACAAGCCCGAAGTGGAACTAAGACGTTGACAAATGCCAAACCATATGGTACCCATTGTTCTTGAACCACAGCCCCGCTTGCCGACCACTGAATTTTCCAGTTGTCCCCAGCAATCAGAAAACCAATGATGTACATTTGTGGTACTTAGCAACTCATCTCTCCGATCACCAGTTCCCCAGATTTTTGCCTTTAGAAACCGCACTTTATCCCCTCCATTTTGGAACATGTCTTCTGTTTGTACCGAGGGCTATGTCCCTGATTTGCAAATCATATCTGAATAAAACCGCCTTTTAATTTGTTTTGGAATTTTTGTTAACATTTTGTTAATCTGATTTTGTGTTGATTTTATTATATTATTTCTGGTCCAGCATTAAGAACTAAAGGGTAGAAAGGGTGGGGGGATTCTTCCCCCTCTCCGAGAGGTACAAGCAATTCAAGTGTCCATCAACAGATGAATAAACTAAATATATGTCCATATGTGGCGGAGAAAAAGGGGTTCTATGAAAAGTCACCTCACAGGGTGATCTGATCATAAATTCCTAACTGGGCAGGTCTGGGCAGGTCGTCACACCCCAGGCCTCTAACTTCTTTAGTGAAAGTTTTAAGCCAGGCGTGTCCTTTGTCCTTGTGTATCTAGGTTAACACACCCTTGAAATGCCAGAATACACCTAGGAGGGAGGTATTAACCCTCAAGCAAGCACATACCCTTGTTTACTGTCCAGTAATCCAATCCCCGCCTTGCTTTCTCCCACTTTCACATCATCTGCCTTACTTCCCCTCCTTAATCTTCCTCAAAAGAAACTGCAAAACTGTTATTTTCAGGCGCGTTTGAGATCTTTTCCCCCCTCCCCCCACTCCGGTTCAAGCCTTGTTTCTCAGTCTAGTTGTGTGTAGGACACAACTCCCTGGCCCAGGCAGCCCAGCTCCAAGGAGTGCGTTGTTCACAATCTTAGCACAGCTCACTGGCCCATGTGGGAATCGAACCGGCGACCTTGGCGTTAGGAGCATAGAGCTCCAATCGCCTGAGCCACGGGGCTGCCCCCCATTTGAGATCTTGCTACCTGGAATATGTTGTCAGCTTGGGCCAAGTAAACGCCAAAAATTCTCTACAGGTTTGGATGTTGTGACATTGACTACGCAATAGAATTCAACCTTAAAAAGGAAGGAATTCCTGTCACACGCTACAACACAGGTGAACACTGAAGATATTATGCTGAGTGAAATGTCGGTCACAAAAAGACTAATACTGGGGGGGAAAAAGGACTGTCTTTCTACTAGTCAAATGCATAAACCGCAAGTGGAATGGTGATTGCCAGAGGCTACGACGAAGGCGGTGGGGAGATGGTGTATAGTGGGTATAGAATTTCGGTCTTGGCAAGATGAAAAAGTTTTGGAGATCTATTTCGCAACAGTGTGAATATACGTAACACAACTGAACTATACCCTTAAAAATGGTGAAGATGGTGAACTTTATGTTGCGCTTTTCACCAGTTTGTTTGAAAGAAAGGTCTTCCCAGCCCCACCCACCGCAGTGGACCACAGTAGTCCCCTTTTCCACTGGGACCTCCTCCTGACCTGAACCAGAGACTCAGTCGTCAGACCCTGCGGCAGCTGCACTTGCCGCCCAGCATCTCCCTGCCCAACCTGTCCCCACCATGTCCTCCCTTCAGGCAGAGCTTCGTGGGTCCTGCTCCCTCTACTGCCAAGTCCCGTCAGGGTATCTTCCCGGCCTCTGGCAGTTGCCCTCAGTGTTCCCTCTACTCCCTGAGTCATCTTCCTGTTGAAGGGGAGCGGTTTGCCAACCATCTTTGGGGATGGTTACTCCAGGCCGGTTAATTTGAAGAAACAGCAGACATGGGAGGAGCTCTGAACACCAAGTAGAAGCTGCCCTTTGTAAAAGGACATTCACATTTGTAAGGGAAATCTCTACTTGTAAGGGCATTTTCCTCACCATACCTGGAAGAGGAGGACATCTGAATCTCCAGGAACTGTTACAGGGGAGAAGGCAGGGATTCGAACCTGCAAATAACCACCTCACTCGTGTGTTGTGCTCTTCCTGGTAACCTCCATAACTGACTCCCCAATCCCCAACGTCTTCTTTTGTCTTTAGCTGAAGATGGTATTTAAGGTGAGGGCTTCCACCATCTTGGCGAGTTACTGTTATCCTGGGTCTCTCTCATGTCTACAGGAGGTATATGTTATTAAACTTTAATTTTTTTTCTGCTGCTAACCAATCTCATGTCAATTTGATTAGACCAGTCAGAAGAACCTAGAAGGTGTCAAAGAGAAAACCACAGCCCCCAAATGGTGTCACATCTGCTAAAGCTCATGACACTGTGGGGGTTCAGTGCTAGTCACCCCAAGATGTGTTTCTGTGGTGTGCAGATTGTTTTGAGCTAAGGGCAATTTTAGCTTCAGGCTCAAGAGGAACTTCTGCCCCTCCCGTGACTACCTGGAAGAACCTGAATTAGGGGCCTTGCCTATAATGGGAGATTTGTCAGAGATGACCTCCTTTCAGCTGTCTGTAGGGCAGGACAAACTTCTATTTACCAAACATCTGCTCTTATCATCCTGCAATGACCTTTTGAAGTCCCCAAGGGCCCTTCCCTCATCCCTACCCATATTCCCTTTCCGTCTCTGACTCTCTCATGTATGTGGGTTCCCATACATTTAATACAGGCATGTATTAAATTTGGTTATTTTCTCTTGCTAATCTGTCTCATGTCTACTTGATCATTAGACCAGCCAGAAGAACCTTCAGGGTAGAGGAAAGAGTCTCTTCCTCCCTCACACTTTCTACATATTAAAATACACACAGCCCCTCAGCCATAAAAAAAATAAAAAAAAAATAAAACAACAGACAAGGTTGAGATGATTTTATTAAAAGGTTCTAAATTCATAACCTAACTCCGTTATGTGCAAATGCAAATCCATTATTCTAAATGGTGAACGTACCCTCCCCCATCTCCCAAACCTTTATTGTTGTGGAAGGCATCAATCCTTCTCTTCCTCCCCCCATTCACCAGCGCTCAAATCCTTAATCTGCTCTGACACCCTTCCCAACTCCAGTTACCCCTGAAATCTGTAATTTGACCCTCGGAGGTGGCCTGTGGCTGTGCCCAGCAGCCGGAGGCACAGCCCTGGCTGGCCAGCTGCCCAGGGGCTAGCCCCTCACATGGGACTCCCTGGTCTCGACACAGTTCCCCGGGGCTCCACTGAGGCAACCAGGACTTGTCACTGGCCAGACTGCTACCTGAGTCTTTAAGTGGAAGACCTTAGGCATCATTTCAACTGGGGAATATCAGGTTGCTTTGAGACAGGTTAGTTAGTATGATTGCTCGGTAGACAGGGGGTCCCTGATGAAATAAACAAAAAAACCCAGCCATGTCCTGAAACTCCAGGTACTGGAATGTCTCCTTCACTCCAGGACAGAGACAGGAGAATACACCTTACGGTTAATAGATAATCTCAAATCCCTTCTGGGTGACAAAGGAGCAGATCTGATAGATAGGAATGGGCTGGTTCATTAATCCCTTCAGGATGAGCAAACAGGACAAACCTAATAGATGAATTCCATTAGAAGGCTCCAGCCCCTTTCCCCCAAGCAGGCAGGGAAAGTATAAAAGAACTTTTGCCTCAATCATGGGACACCCCCCCATTCGGGACCCCCTCCCGCTCGGGAGCTGCAACCTCTTCTCCTGCCTCTAATAAACTATCCTCTTTTTAAAACATTTTGCCTCTCCCTGGTCCGCGTTTCCATTCTTCTGCTTCACAAGACACGATCCCGGCCCACACTCAGAAATTGCTGGTAGATCCAACATCACCTACACCATTTGGGGAGTCACAGGAAAATATCCCCACATCAGCTTGTCATCGGAAATTGTATCTTACTTACCAGAATAATGGAGTTTGATGACCCATTACTGTATGTACAAGAAGTCTTTCAAACCAACTATAGACCCATTCCTGCTAAGGAAAAAGATCTTTTTTGAGGTTTTTTTTTAGTGGTGAGAGTAGTTTATTAGAACACAAAGTACACTCCAGAGTTAGGAGTGGGCCTAAGCACAAAGAAAAGCGGCTCGAGGGCCCCGAGTTTTAATTTTTATCCGAGGTATACATGAGCGTAGTTAAAAATATCAGATAGATCCATAAGGTTTGTTGCAAAACAAAAGCAGAAGTTCCCTTCTCCCTCCCTGCATTTTCCCATCTCAGAGGCGGTCACTTTCCCCTCTTGGCTTTTTATTTTGATATTTACCCATTTCTGAATCGTGTACTTGTTCATTTTTCAACTTTTTTTTAAAATATATTTTTATTGGGGAAGGGGTACAGGGCTTTATTGGGGAACAGTGTGTACTTCCAGGACTTTTTTATTTTTCCAACTGAAGTTGTTGTCCTTTCAATCTTAGTTGTGGAGGGTGCCGATCAGCTTCAAGTTGTTATCCTTTCAATCTTAGTTGTGGAGGGTGCAGCTCAGCTCCAGGTCCAGTTGCCATTGCTAGTTGCAGGTGGCACAGCCCACCATCCCTTGCGAGAGTCAAACTGGCAACCTTGTGGTTGAGAGGATGTGCTCCAACCGAGCCATCTGGGAGCTCAGCTGCAGCTCAGCTCAAGGTGCCGTGTTCAATCTTAGTTGCAGGGGGTGCTGCCCACCATCCCTTGCGGGACTCGAGGAGTTGAACCGGCAACCTTGTGGTTGAGAGCCCACTGGTCCATGTGGGAATCGAACCGGCAGCCTTCGGAGTTAGGAGCACGGAGCTCCAACCACCTGAGCCACCGGGCCGGCCCAGCCACATCTCTTTCTGGGACCTGCCCAACCCTCCTAACTGCGCGGGACCCTAGGAGCTACCGTTCTGTACCATGCCATCTGTCTGATGGGGCTAGGGGTGGGCACATGACCCATTTGTTCCTAGGGCCTCTCCTCACTTCAATTGGGAAGTGTGTCTTTCTCCAGGAGGAGAAGTCGCAACATACAGCTCATGTTTCTAGGTCACTGAAGGAAGTGATCTATGGCAGGAGGAATGAAGCTGAAACAGAGAAGGGAGACCCAGGGCCATGCATGTACTGGATCACCATGCCCAGGGGACCTGGTGGCAGGGTAGCACCCCTGACTCCTCTAAGCTGGGCTTTCCCACCTTCCTCTGGGAGTTCATATACAAACAGGAGCCTTCCAACCACTCTCTTCCTCCTAAAGCCACTTTACCTGGGTTTCTTTCTTTGCAATCAGGAGACAGGAATCCTCCTGAAGCCGAGGGATCCCACCCTCTCTGGGCTGCTCCTCATTCCTGATCTCAGAAGTGTACTCCTCTGAGCCCTGCAGGCTTTCAATCCCCCGCCAGAGTACTTTAGCCCCTTGCTGTCATTTCCACATCTACTCCTTCAGCAAATCCTTTCAGCGTTACCTTCACTAGTGCCCCCCAACTCACACCACCCCTACTGCTCCTCCCTTCCACCTCTGTCTGTGTCTTGGCCCCAGCCTGCATACGGGTCTGTTCTTAGCACTCTGCCACTGAAATCCTGCAAGGAAAGTGCTACCATCACCTGAGAGGCTGAGGTGAGCCTGCCTCAGCTCCTTCTAGTTCATTCCACCCCAGCGCTCTGCCCTCCCACCCCCCTCCACTGCCCACACCCACTCCTGCCTCAGGGCCTGTGCAGCTACCAGGCTGCTCCGAGGTCTCCGCCCACGCACGGCCTCCCTCAGCTTGACCGTGGGTGCCATCACTGCCACCTGCCACACTAAAACCGTGACACTCCCCTCCTGCCCATCAGCTCCGAGGACACTGGCACTTTGTAGGCTCTCACTGTTGAATAAGTGAACGAGGTCAAATCGCGTCAAAGCCCAGATGAAACACCTTCATGGCTTTGCACTGCCCACAGGACAGCACGGAAACTCTGGCCAGCAGAGGTTCCAAGGTGGCCCACCTCTCCCTACCTTTCCAGCATCACCTTGTGTGTCCTCTCCGCACTCTGGCCCCAGTGACCTCGGACCTTCACGGCTTGTGTCAAGTCTCTTCACGCCTCAGTTGCTTTGCTTCCGTGGGGCCTGCTGCCTGTGCCATCTTTTTCTGGTACTGTCCCTCTGAACTTTGCCAGAGCCTCATTATATGTGACATTATCTGTGTCTATGTGTCCCTCCCCCATGGTGACCTGGGGTGGCCACTTGAGGAAAAGCCAGCCGTGCCCTGTGGCCTGGGCTTCAGCCTGCACTGGCACCCAGGTGCTCTGGGACAGCCGAAAGAAAGAACGAGTCTTCCCTTTGACGAGGTTTTGTCGTATCACCCCTTTTATTAAGTCCTCTTAGTGTGGGGCCACAGAAGGGCTGTCTTTCCCACTGGACCCATGGATACGTGTCCCACCAATGACCTACAGATGGACGGCGTCAACAATGGCTGAACGAGCGGGTGAAGATGGAGGACGTGGCTGCAGTGGGTGGGAAGTGCTGGGCCCAGGCAGGCTGTGGTGGAGGGCAGCTGCCTGGGCCCTGGTCCTGGCCGGGCAGTCTTGCTGTTGACACCTTGGCCAGGGACCTGCCTCATTTCTGGATGCAGTTCAATTCTCATCCCTGTCAATGAGGTGGGGCTGCTATGGCCCCCACGGCTCCAGGGGGCCTCTGGGGTAGGCCAGCCTCTGCCTCCCAAGCAAATCCAGGCAGCAAAGCTCCTCCTTGCTGACTGAGCTGGCTAGTCCTCACTGGGGCAGAAAGGAGGGATGTCTGGTCTGGGTCCACGCTGCCCACCAAGGAGCCCAGCACTCTCACCCACGGCCTCCCTGAGGGGCGCTGCTCTGCCCTCAGCTCCCAGGCTCTGTGGGAGGTCCTGGGGACAGCACGAGAAAAGAGGGCTGCTCCTCCTCAGAGGGTGGGGCAGCTGAGGGGACGGGGACAGGGTTGTGATCTCTCACTCTTGGGTTGTCTGGCTACCCAGGCCAGGGAAGCACCCGAAATCTCCTCATCCAAATACCAAACCACCAGATGCTCACTTCCCTTCCCTTCCAGATACTTGGATCTAGGCAAAGGCTCTGGGGACAGGAGCAGGAAAGGGATGGTGGTCCCTGGGACAGATTTAAAGGCTGACTGAGGTGTTAAGAAGAGAGAAAGGAACGGGGGCAGGTACGAGGGGTCCTCTGCTCCACTGTGGCCCACAGCTCAGTGCTGGGTGGACGAGCCACACCTGCCAGTGGCAGACGAAAGTAGCCGTATCATCACTACTCCAGACACCGAAGGCCCTTCACAAGGTGCTGCATTGAACTTTTCTTTGAAGGAAGCTCACTATAACCAGAGCAGTCGAGCTCGTCAGTATCGACACGGTGGGACCAACATAGTGGGAACGCGCCCGTGGCCACCATGGACTTCATTTCCAGCAGCTCTTGGGGAAACAACCTGTGATTTCCTGGTTTGGCAGGGAAGGAGCATAGGTCAGATCCACTGGAGAGAGAACACTGTCCAGTGGCCCACCTCTGTCCCTGCGTCCCTGACGTTGTGGTATCAGTGGATGTCAGAATGCCAGACAGGTGACTGCGCCAGGCTGGGCCATCAGGAGCCCATTTTCCTGTCCCTGGTCAGGAAGACCAGTTGGAGGGCCCTTCCCACCTCCAGCAGGCCCATGTCTCACTGTCCGTGTTCCCTCGGTGCTGCCCAGGGGCAGGATTGGGGCTGAAGGTGCTGAGGCACCGGCATGAACCATGGGGTGGACAGGCCACTCAGAGCTGTGGCCCAGAAACAGGGGGCAGGGTGTCACAGGACCCAGGTCTCCCCCTCCTGAGCCAAGTGCAGCTGGCAGGCGAAGAGGAAATGGTGGGGGAAGGGAGGGACACAGCCACAAGCGGTAGGGTGGTGGGTAAGCTTGCTGTCTTGCATACTAATTACATTTCTAATCAGCCAGAAAAAGGTGCTGGCATCAATCTGCCATGCGGCCAGCTCTGTGAATCATCCTGGAACTGACAGGAAGGTTCCAGAGGGTGGTGACCCCAGCTCAGCTCTAAGGGGTGGAGCCTGAGCCAGGTCCCTCGTCTGGGGCCCATGGGGCGGGCTGCCACCGCGGCCTCCCAAAGGTGCCCCACACACCGGACTGCACTTGATTCTATTCCGTGACACTGATTTGCTGAATGTCCCCCCATCCCCGAGTTTCCTGGGCAGGGGAAGGCAGTGGCTGGCCTGGCAGAAGGGGGGCTGGACTCCTGGGAGGACCCGATACCATTCTGTTCTGGTAAATTCTGGCCAGGCCTCAGCCGTCCATCCAGCCCCACCCTCTGCCCTCCAGTTTGTTTAAAAACTGAGCTGCAAATAATAAAATACAATGAAAAAATAAAACAAAACCCTGAGTTTTTAAAAACCAAATTAAAAATCCCCTTTGGTGCCAAAGGTCCTAGTCCTAAAAGCCAGCAGGCGGGGCAGGTGGGTGGGTGGGTGGGGGCCGGCTGGTGGCCTCAGTCCTGCTTGTTGTCCTCGTCACACGCCTCGTCCTGCGGGCCCAGGAGGCCCTCGGTGCCCGGCTGCTTCAGGACGGCACTGTACTTGAGGGCTGCATCCTCTGCCCGCAGCACCACCTCCACCAGGCTGAAGATCGTGATGACCTGCAGCATAGCAGAACCCAGCAGTGACACGGGTGGGTCACCAGGGGCCACCCGGGGGACAGGAGGGGCAGGGGCCTGCTGGCAAAGCCCAGCTCTGCCACGGTGTATCCAGCTGGGCCCCCAGCACCACTCGCTCTGCCTCGTTAGGCCTCTGACTGCCCGTCTGGAAGCCGAGCCCCCTCAGGTACTGCGGCCAGGAGTCCTGGTACCTGGTGCCCAGTGAGCACTGAGTGTCCGGAGCATGCCGCAGAGGGAAAGTGTTAAATAGACTTTCTTGGATAGGAGGCCCATAGCTTTCATCGGATTCTCAAAAGGACACCCAAAGTGAAGAACCTTGCTTTAGAGAGACAGGCAGAGCCCCCTGCTTCTCCCCCACAGCGGGTGTCCCTAAGGGAGGGGAGGTGGCTCCGAAAGCTAGGCCCAAAGGAGGTGGTGTGGGTGAGCTGCTGCCAGCTCACCTGGGAGCTGAGTGATGGGGGAGATAAGGGGAACAGCAATGGGAGGCCAGGGGAGTGCGTCCCAGGAGACAGAACTGGGGTGGGGGGTGGGGACACAGGGTGCTCTGGGAACGCTCCCCCCGCCCCGGGTTCTGACCTGCTGCACTGGCTCCTGCTCCACGTCCTCAGGCTCCCAGACAAGCGTGAGCTCTGGCTTCTTGCCCACCTTCTGGAAGTGGTGGGACCGCAGGGGCAGCGCCTGGGGGGGCACACACCTGGGTCTCAGGCCCTGGGCTCTGGATGCCACCTCTAACCCCTTTGACGCTGCAAAGCTCTGATGCTTGGAAGCAGTCCCCTTCCCTGTTCCACCTCTGACTAGCCTCAAGGGAGCTTCCTGCCTTGTCGCCCAGCCCAGCAGCTAGCTGCCTGACTATCCAGGGGGCCACCCCCATCCTCGCCCCTTGCCTCGCCAGCTTCAGAGGCCCTGCCAGGCCATCTTGGCTGAGGCAGCATGGGGCCACTGGCTCTGTGCTATTCCCAGGAGGTGGTGGCCCCAGGTGAGGCACCTGAGGCTGGCACCTGCCGCCCCCTGCTGGCACCGGGTCTGTTAGCACAGACTGAGGGCTGCAGAGATGATGAACTTTCTTCCTGCTCGGTAAACTTCAGGACTTCAGAACTAGAGCCCTGAATGGTTTCAGCTGGACTCCACTCCGTCTCTTCTTTACTCCATTTTATTGCTATTGTGTTTTTCCCATACTATGTGCTGGGCTGTGCACTCCCCAAAGGGCTTTGGATGTTGGGAAATTCAAGCCAGGGTTGGGATCCAGACGGTGACCTGCTAACCACAAAGTCAGCTGAAACAGGTCCCTCAGGTGGCCTCAGGGAAGCATCAAGTATCTTTGGGAAACCCTGAAACAAATAGCCACCCAGGGCAGGACCCAAGGCTGGTCTCTTTCTTCTCTTTGAGGGACTTGGCTTCCGGAGGAGCCATGGACCATCTTTCTGATCTTTCCTTCCCTTGTGTTCCTATAAAAAACTCTCACAAAGCCTGCATACCCTGCCATCCTGTACTGGTTATGAAGGGACGTGTTCTCTGGTTGCCTGGTCCTTGGAGAAGGTCCCCCATCCCAGGCAGGCAGAGTTGGGTGTCTTGGCAGGGCCCATTAGGTGGGCTTGGGGCTGGGTGGGGGAGGGGAGCAAGGTCAGGGGCTCCACACCCTCTGCCACTGTGTGCTAGCATGGCCCACACCTGAGCGAGGGGTAGGTGGTACCATCACAGCTTGGATCCTGTCCACAGTGTAGACAGGAACAGCAGGGTCCTCGGCCTGTGCTCCCACTCTCCATGCTTGTGTCCACTAAAGGCTGACCCTGGGACACCAGAGGCTAGAGGAATACGGAGACGCCAGGAGAGGGAACGGGAATAAGCAGGGGAAAAAAGTGTGCTAAGCAGCTGTCTGTCGGGGCCGGGGGAGGGCACAGGAGCCGGGTCTGCACCTGTAGCTGGTCTATGCCTGCCCCCACGCCCCTGACTGTGGCCTGGCCGCCCGCGTACTCACATTGCAGTAGATGCGCTTCTGCACCCCGTAGCGCAGCACCAGCACGTCGAAGGCTTGGCTCAGGATGCCCAGCACCATGGCTTCCGACTCCAGGGGACCACTCTCCTGCAGGGCAGAGCTCTAGTCAAGGAGTGGCCACGGGACGTGGAACCTCCCCAGCGCCCACCCCAACTGCTGAAGACCCCTGGCCTCCTCCAGGGCTCCTTGTGAGCAGGTGCCCAGGAGGGGAGGTGGGGCAGAGGGCGGGACGGAGCGCCAGGATGGTGGCTTCACCTTGACCATGACGGCAAAGAAGAGGCTGGTGCTGAGCTCCTGCACGCGCTTGGACGCCATGCGGCGGTCATTGCAGTGGTCGGCCCGCTTCTGCAGGACACTGGGCGCCACATCTGGCAGCTTCCTGTAGCCTGGAAAGAGGGCGGTCGGGGGAACGCTGGCCGGGTGCTCTGTGCGTGCTGGCCATGGCTGGGCAATGGGCAGCGTGGTGCCCCTGGCCCGGGCAAGGTGGCGTGGGAGGTCCACGTAGAGTCAAGGCCTCCCGCTGCCCAGCTCCAGAGGCTGGGAGGGCGGCGGGCCAGGTTAGGCCCTCAAGCCCCAGCCTCAGCTTTTACTGAGTCCCAACGGCACAGAGGAGGATGTTCGGGCCCAGGCTCCCTGTTGCTCGAGCTGCCCACCCCTTGGGGCCTCCACAGTCACAGCAGTGTGGCCTCTGGACGCTGCGCACCCGCTCTGGGGTTGGCAGCTCCTAGCTGGCACGGGCCTCCACTGCCTCCCGAGCCGCGCCCCTTACCCAGCGCGGCAGCCAGGAGACGGTGCACCATAACGTCGGCGAAGCGGCGGATGGGAGAGGTGAAGTGCGTGTAGAGCGGCACGTTGAGGGCGTAGTGCCGGAACTTTGCCTCGTCCTGCAGCACCCCCGAGCAGAAGTACACCGCCATCTGGGGGTGAGGGTGGGGGGTCTTAGATCCCGGCCAGGCCAGGTTGGGGCTGGGTTTGCTTTGTGAGACTCACGGCCTTGCGCTGGGCAATCTTGCGGTGGACTGACCTGCCAGGCTGCAGGCAGCTGAGCACAGCTAGGCAGGCCAGAGGAGGCTGGGGCCATTCTATGTAGCGGGACCCACAGGGCTGCCATGAGGCTGGCCAAAGCCACAGGGCGCCCACGCCCCTCTGCTGCCAAAGACAAATGCAGGCCTTGCCCTGGGTTGTCCAGACTCGCTCATGGCAGCAGCCCTGCAAGGGGCCCACCCTGCCTCCACTGAGGACAGGGTGGGTGCTGGGAACCGCAAGATGGGGAGGGCCTCCTCCCTCAGTCCTGCTGACCAAGCCCTTGGGGAGAGGAGGGAGGGCCACCAGGGGTCTGAGGGCAGCTGGGGAGGAGCTTATTCTCCCTGCAGTGAGTTGCTGTTGTCACTGCCAGGAGAGGGGGGTTGTTTCTGGTCTGCTCCCTCCCCAGGAAGGGGCTGGGGTAGCCCTGCTGGACCACCTCCACCATATGGCCAGAATGGAAGGCAGGAGGAAAGGTCCGGGACGCCCACCACCCAGAGCAAAATGGGCAGTGGGTGCCTGGCTCTTCCTCTCTGGGCCTGGCCTGGCCTTTGGTCGTGGCTGACGTCATGCCCTCAGGCCCTGATGCCTGCCCTGCTGAACGCCACGCTCGCACCCTGGCACCTCTGTGCTCCTAACACTCCACCTGTGCCAACCAAGGGAGGCAAACGGCTTGCCTGCCAGTCAGCCTCAGCCCATTTTGTCCCTGATGACCTGTCCTGGGGCCAAGACCCAGGGGTCTGAGTTCAAAAGGCCCTTCTACAGGGAGGGAGTTAAGACTGGGGTACAGAAAGAGACACCAGGTGGCTGTAGGGGGCCCCCAAATAGCCCCAGGCTCCGAGCAGTCCTGCTGTCGTGGAAGCCCTGGCCACAGGCCCTGAAGCTACTTGCCTGGTGTCCCTGAGCTCTCAGGGCTGGGAAGCAAGGACACGCTGTTGCCTGGGAGGAAGTGACCAGCCTCCTCGCCGAGAGCCAGTCACACCCTGCGCGCGCACTTGCTCACTCCCCGCTGTTGCTCACTCTCACCCCCTCCTGTGTGCCCGGCTACATGGACAGCAGGCTCCAGTTTCTCTGCGTACAGAGGCCCTGGAATTCAGGGCGCAGCTGGTGGTGACCTGCTTGGCTCCCCAACTCTGCTTCCCTTCCAGCTCCTGCTGGGCCCTGGGTTATGTCTGGGGCAAGTCGCTGGGGGAGGTGGGAGCTGCCTCCACTCTGATCCACGTTCGGGCTTTGTTCTTAGCGGTGGCCCAGTTCCCCAGAAGAGCTGGGTGAGGAGGACAGAGGGCTCTGGCTCCCTTGCTGGCTAGTGTCTCTGGGCAGAGTGGGGTGGGTGGGGACTGTGGCTTTCCCACAGAGACCAGCCGTCCCTGGGACAGCCCTGTTTCAGCAGCTCACTTAAGATTTTCATGCTCACTGCTGCTACCTCTGGCTGGTTCCCTGTCCCTGCCCCCGTTCTTGGGGCTGGGAGAACAGGGGCACTAGACTCTCTGGGCACTCCCTGCCATCAGATCCTGACGCAAAGGCTGGCCTCTGAGAGTACTGGCAGGCCAGGTTAGAAGTCCAGTCTTTTTTGGGTTCCAGGTGACTCAGGAGGGGTCTCCTTTCTGTGGGGCTGCAGGGCTGGCTTGATCTTGGAGGTGGATGGCTTCTAGGGTCAGGGAATACACAGCACAGCCAGGAGGCAGTTCCTGGGACCCAGGGGCAACTGGAGGGCAGGATGGTGTCCAGCCTGGTGGCCACAGGCACCCCCTGCTCCTGTGTGGGGTACGTTAAGGAGTTTGGCATGGGGCAGACACTTGTGACTGGGGCAGCCAGACCTAAACAGGCCCGATGGCTCCATTCCCGGCACAGCTTAAGGTGTTAGAAAAGAAATCAGCTGTGGCCAGCTGGGGCGATCTGGTTCTTGTGAACAGATTGAACCTGCTGAGTGACTGAGCCCCTGAAAAATGGTTTGCCCCTGTCTCCCAGCCGGGCTGTGGCCCAGAACTAGCCCATTAGCACGTGTATCTCCTGCTGGCCTCACAGTCCACAGGGTTGGCTCCTTCCCAAGGTGCTCGGGCCTGCGGGGGTTGGAGTTCGGCCTCAGACGGCTGAGAGGCTGCCAGGAGCATGCCATCATCTACTTCCCAAGCTGCCAGCCCGTCATCCTGCCTCCAGACAGGCCCATGGCCTGACACCCCTTCTTCTGGCTGGTGAGAGGGAGACTTCTCCGCTGGGGTCCATAAGCTGCGGTGGGGGCTGAGGACTGCTCCCCTGGACAGGCTGCTTCAGGAGACACTCGCTCCCTTCCAGGGTCCTCATCCGGCCACGAGTTGCTGACAGGCTCTCATCCCCTTCCCCAAGCTGGTCTATGGGGATCGGGCCTGTAGGCTTGGTGTATGCCCTGTGCTTTCTGCAGGGCACAGAGCCCCGGAGGCCATGCAGAGGGCAGTGGGGCTCAAACTGGGCCCTCTAACATGCCCAGATAAGCCATCCTTGAGCAGGTGGCAGCAGATCAGGCTCAGGAGCCCCACCGTCCTAGGCGCTGCCTGGGGGCGCCTCCCCACCCTCCCCTGAGGTCCTCTGCATGTGCAGAGGTCATGAGTGTTCCTGGGAGACGGGGGAGGATGGGGGACTAGGCCCCCCTTACCTGCATGGGCCGAGAGCACATGTTGGTGAGCACCTCCTTCCGGGCCAGTGAATACTTGTCATCTCCAAATAGTTTGGTCAGACTTTTCTAGAAGCAAACTCATGTGATATGCAGTCAGGCTTAGGAAGAGGCTCTGGGGCCCATCACCCCCTGAGCATCTGAAACCCACTTCTGGGGAGGAAGCATCAGTTGAGGGACCCAGCCTGGCTCCGATGGCCATGGATGGCGTGCAGGACAGTCAGCAGCCTCCCGCCTGTGTCCCACACTGGGCCTGACTCAAGGTCAGTCCTTCCACGTCTAGCTGGCTGGCCTGGACAGACTGTTTTCTACCTGTCTGACCTAAGGCACCTTCTCACCCACCCCAGGCCTGGGGCACAAGTAGCAATAGTCTCCCGCCTGGAAGATCAGAGCTGAGGCCATGGATTCCGGAGCCCCATGAGGCTTAGTTCCAGGCAGGGAACACTGGACACCACTTACCATAAAAACATTCTCTGGCTTCCGATGGTCCCAGCCCCCTACTGAAAGCCTCTGGGCTCAGGACTAGCCCATCCCTGGCTATAGGACCCCTGCCTACAGCTGAGCCTCAAGTGGCCTCCTCGCTGGGGCCTGGTGGGGAGCCCCGTCCACGGCCAGGACCTCAGCGACTCAGAGGCCTTCTCCCCACGGCCTCCCCTCTCTCTTGCAGGGGAGTTCCAGCTGAAGGGGAACAGACGGAGAACACAGAGCCTGCGGCACCTCCAACTCCCAGGCCCCCCTCCTCCCCCAATAGGACCTCTCCCTGCCCGGGCTCCCGGCACTCACATTGATGGTGCTGGCGGAGCTGACGTCCATGGGCAGGCCCATCTGGTCACAGAACTCCTCCAGGTCACTGAGCATCCTGGTTTGGGGTGGGGGGTGCCGACGCAGCAGGGCCCGCTCGGGGAAGGCCCGGTAGACCTTGTGGGCCACGGCCATGTTGGCCAAGAGCATGAACTCCTCCACCAGCCTGCGGGGAAGCGCCGGGGTCAGGGGCTGCTCCCATTCTCCCCCAGGCTCCGGGCTGGCTCTCTTGCTCCCTCAGTCTCAGCTTAGAGACGCCCCCCACCCCGTTCCCCCCCATCCAATCTACTTTGTTCCTCTCACTTCCCGCTCATGCCCCTCAGTGTACTAATCAGTCTCTATACTCTTCTGGAGGTGGTGGTGGGGGGGTCTGTCTCATTCCCTGCTGTAGCCCCAGGTCTCGGCACCCTGCCTGACCCAGAAAAGGCACTTAGTAAAGATCTCTGCTGAGTGACTAGCCTCCAGAACCCTCAGGGGCATCGCCAGCTGTAAGAAAACAACGTGCCTCCCTGGGGGTGTGTGGAAGTCGTGAGCAGACCCAGGGCTGCCCGTTCCCAGGAGTGCTGGGCTCCTGCTCCCCCTGGGGAAATGGGGGTTTCTGAGCATGAACAGGGGCGTCACAGACAGCAAGCATGAACTCACGCATCCTGGTAAGGCAGAGGTGCTGTTGGGATTTCAAACCCTACCCAGTCAACCTCTTAGGAGTGAACACTCTACTTTTGCTTCACTTGAGTGTAATTAGAATCAAGAGTAAGTAGGACTAGCTATGGCTCCAAATGAAAAGACAACAGCACACCAAGAACCTCGGGGGAGGAGCGGGGACTGATGGAGGATGGAGGAAGGGGCCAGAATTGAGGGGTCAGGCACCGTGGGATGCTGGATCATAGGCCTGAGGTCAGCACCCCCTCCCCCCAATCTGGGGCAGGAGGCCCACGCGCTGCTCCCCGCCTGGGGCTCCCGTGGGGGGACAAGTGCACTAGAGCTGCGGCCTCTGGGAAGGGGGCTCAGGTAGCCCTGGTGCCCTCATGGCCAGAGTGCCCTGCGTGGGCAAAGCCTTACCCAGCTTAGGGAAGACTCCCCTGCCTTCCATCTGAACCCCAGGTTGCATGTCAAGCCTGGCCTTCTCCCGTGGAGGTAGGAGAGCTCAGGGAGGAAGCCCCAGCAGGCCTGGCAGCAGCCGGAGGCCCAGCATAAACGTCCCCTTCCTGGAGGTGTGGGCTGTACTACAGGCTGAGCCTCGAACCTTGCCAAGCTCTTGCAAAGAAAAGCAGCCAGTGAGCGGGGAGAGACCGAGCGTGAGGGTGCGGAGCCCCTCCGACTGGGCCGACCTCGGCAGGAGCATGGCTCCGGTCTGCCAAGCTGTCCCCAGCGCACACCTGTCTCTCCCAGAAGCCCTCTCCACACTGTGCGCTCCTAGCCCCTCCCGTAGCACCGAGGGCCAGGCATACAGCTGGGGCGCAGGACTGCAGGCTCTGGCCTCTGCTGGCCTGTGTCGGTGAGAGGCCCAGGGGGGCATGATGCATTCCTTCATTCCCCACTGGGATGCCTAACAGCCTTTCAGGGGGCCATCCTGACAGTACCCCCCACCCTAGTCTGTCCATGAGCACATCACTTCCTGCTGAGAAGCCCGAGTTCGGGCACCTGCACTGACCACCAAATCAGACGAGGTCTGGGTCCTGGCTCCACATGTTCTCGCTGTAGGAGCCTGAACGAGTCACGGACCTTTTCTGACCCTCCTTTTTCTCAAATGTAGAACGGAGACCATGGCACCTGCTTCACAGGGTGGCTGTAGAGACCGAAGGGGTAAGGCCTCTTCTAAGGGCAGACCCTGTGCCCGAGTTGTGAGCCTCAAGACATGAGAGGTGCTTTCGTCTCTCCCCACCTTCCATGCCCAACGGGCTGGGGTCTCCCCGGGGTGCCCTGTGATTTTCAGCCCTGCCAGCCACCCCTCTCCTCACCCTTTCCACGCCGTCCCTGAAGGCCCAGGCTGAAGGCTCTCTCCATCCGCCTGGGCACTTACTGCTACCCAGCCACTTGGCAACTTGGCAACAAGGGCCAGGCTGCCCTACGGTCACCTTGTCACCGAATAGCACTGACTCTTCATATTTGTTTTTGTTACTTAGGTCTTGTCAACCCAAGAGGAGTCTTCAGTTCCTGCTTGATAAATGTCTGATTTGATTCATTGTCTGCTCCTGGTCAGACACTGCAGGCCATCACCACCTAAATAAATTTATATTCATTCATTCGTTTGTTCATTCAACAACTGCCAGGCAGTTTTAGACTTGTCTCCCCATGCAGTCAGAGCATCACTCGGGGCAGGGGCTTGGAGCCCGCCTCCAGCCCAGCGACGGGCTTCGGTGAAGACTCTGGGCTGCATTTTGCAGCGTGGCCAGCAGGGGGCAGCATAGCCCCACAGCAGGGCTGCCACCAGGCTGCTAGCAGGCTAGGGAACGCTGGGCAGGACAGTTAGCAGGGCTAGGCTGGGGCGTCTTCCGCCTGTCCCCCGACCCCTGGCTCAAAGAAACAATGATGCTCCTGCTCCCAGTTCCTGCAGGGGCTCCCACTTCACCTCTCAAGGTCTTAAGTAAGGACAAGAACAGGAAGGAAGGTATGGGGAAGGTGGGGCCAATGTCCAGGGCCCCAGGCAACGACCACGGACCCCAGTCGAGCTGCTTATCCAGTGACCCCACTCTGTGTTCCCCCCCCCATGGACCTCCGGTTCAGTGCCACGAGTCACCTGCGGCTGGTGAGAGAAAAACAAGTGCGCTCTTACTAACCTCGAAAGTCTGGCGAAGCTTTGGATGCAGAAGCTGACTTTGGACAGGTCCCATTGGTGCCGGGGGTTTGGGGTGGGGGGGAGGCTTCAAATCTTTGTCCTCATGACAGGGGAGAGGGGAGTTAAGCGGAACCCTCTCCAAGACAGTTCGCTGATACCAAGCATTCATCCCAGAAACACGTCAATGTCACCAGCCTGGGAGGTGGTGCAGCAATAAGCCAGGATTCCCCAAGTGCGTCAGGGCTCACTAATATTCTAGGATAGCTGCAGGGCCCATTCCCCACAACCTGTTCTAAAATCCTTCTTATACCAGCAGGTGGGAGAGGGAGGGGTAGAGAGAATCCCCAAAGTTGTGAGCATGAGAAAGCAGGAGGAGGGTGGCCGGTTAGCTCAGTTAGTTAGAGCGTGTTGCTAACACCAAGGTTGCCGGTTCAATCCCCGCATGGGCCAATTTGAGCTGTGCCCTCTTTAAAAAAAAAACAAAAGAAAGAAAAAGCAGGAGGGGGGCCTGGAGTGTCCTGGCGGTCAAGCCCTGGGGTGGCTGGGAGGGGTGCAGTGCAGATGGAACTGGGTCCCCATGGAGCGCGGGAACAGAAAGGCCAAGGGAAAGCCAAGTGACCAGTAATCAGATTCCAGAGTTCACGATTCACTGTGAAAAACTTGGTCAGGAGCCATGGGAGGGAGAACTGCGCTGGGCAGGGGCGGGGTAGGTGGGTGTCATTGCTCTTCTTGGGCCAACAAAGGCCCCTCTCACCAAGATCTACAAGTTCCCCCCTCCCCACTTCCTCAGTTCCCTGGAAGGACCAGCAGGGGGCACCCAACATCTTCTCTCCACAGGACCTGGGACGTGGCAGGAGCAGCTTAGAACCCAGAAACTTCTGGGCAGGAAAGAGCCTTAGTTTATAAACTGCAGCCCAAGGTCCAGGGGTCTGTGGGCTCCAAATCAGTGCTTTTTCCTTCACCAAAGCCAGTCTGGGGCTGAGAGCTGCAGTCGGGGACAGTGAATGTGCTCTGAGGGGATGCAGGGAGATTAGGAGAGGAGGTCCGACAGCTGCTCCTGTCAGCAAGCCCCCTTTCACCTTGACCTCCTTCCTCTTTTAGGAGCAGTGCTGCATGCACAGGTCTGCAGCCAGAACTCAGACGATGCCCCAAGCTCCTCTGGGTGAGGATGCACCTCTGAGAGCAAACTGCACACCCTGAGATCTGGAAACCCAATTGGGGATGGCTGAGCACGCTGCCCTGGCCTCAGACCTTGCTCCCTGACCTGGGTACCTGTCCTGATCGTCACCCACCACCCCCACCAACCCCTTCCCTCCCAGCATGGCACAGGCATGAGATCACTCAGCCCTGTTGGGGGGGCACGAGACGGGGGAGTGAGCTGGAACTCAGCAACTGTCTGACAATTGCTCTAAACAGGGGCTCAGGGATGGCTGCCAGCCAGGATCACCTTCCAGAACAGCAAGCCAAGCCCTCGGAGACGGGGCCTTGGTCCCAGGCCTGGCATCTGCTGAGCATATGGAGCCCAGTCCCACTGGGGGGTCCACCACTCTGGAGGTCTGGGGCGGGCTCTGCTGTGACAGACAGCTGCCCGGCCAGCTGGGGGCCAGGCCAGGTCGCAGCGGGGCAGCACTCATGTGCAGCATCCCACCTACCTGTGCTCTGGGCCTCCAGGTGCTGGAGGACCAGGGGAAGGGCAGGTGAGAGGCTTCTCATCCTAGGGAGGAGCTGAGCAAGCCCAGAGGTGTCAGAGTCCCTCAAGTGCTATGGCGGATGGCAGGTAAGGCCACAAGCAACCTGCACACAAGTTCACACACCCCTCCCACAGCAAAGATGGCTCTGGTCTAGAACGGTGTTTCCCAAAGTGTGTTAGTGTTACTTAAAGGAAAAACAGGACAAATGTTTGAAACATTATTTCACTTGATGTTTTCATTACAGGACATCCCTTCGCCTTTCAGGGACTAACGTGCACCATGACTTGACAAGTAGCACTGGACACAGCATTTACTTCTTGCTGGCAACTGAACCTCTTTGCGTGGCATCTTAAAGGCTGATGTGTAGGGAACGGCCACTCTACCTGCCAGGGGTCAGACAGTGGCTGAATGACAGGTGGGCTAAAACCTCTGCTCTTTTGGAGGAAGACTGCCCGTCCCGGACCATGCCCCTCTGCTCGTCTGGAAGATGGCGGCTCTGTTTTGTGAATCAGGGGTCTGAATGTGTCTGTAGCCACGGGAGGTCCTCTGGTTGGGTGGCTGGGGGTGTCCTGTGGTGGGGCTCCTGACCCTACTTCTCTCCTGGCTCTCTGTGCACAGGCCAAGCCACCTGGAGAGGAGAGATGGTTTCCAGCTCCACAGCTTGCCTTGGATCCCAGCTCTGCCACTCACTAGTTGGGTGATTTCAGCCACATTTCTTAACCTCTCTGAACCTCAATTTATTGGCCTTAAAAATGAGGATGCAATATACCAGGGCCTGGCCTAATGATTACATTACCATTGTGCATACGTGGATGTGACTGAGCTGGGTAACCCCAGGGCCTCGGCTGAACACAGTAACATGCCCAGAAGCCTCTGTGCTCCCACGAGGACGCCCTCCTGGCGCCAGGCCTCCAGCTCCTACCGGCTGGCCTTCCTACTTCTAGTCAGGCCCGCTCTGTTTCCTTCTTCACACCCAATGTCCTGCAATCCTTCTTGAAGGCAAATCTGGTGCCGTCCCTCTCTTGCCGGAAGCCTTTCCATGGCTACCAGTGTCCTCGGGACAGTTCCACCTCCTGGTAAAATGAGGTTCGCCAGGCTTTTTGTCATGTGCCTGGGGCCACCTCTCCTTCTCCCCACCCCCATCCCTTACGCTGCAGCCATAGTGAATTCTTGGGGCTCTTTCTTGCTGTTCCCTCAGCCTGGAATCCCAGACCACTCTTCTCCCATCTCTTTTTCTCAGCTGTCCCTTCCTCTGGGGGGGCAGCATGAGGTGCCCACCCTATGTGCCTCCTAGAGGTCCCCTTCGTATCCCATCACGGCCTTTAGCCACACTACGGTGAGCGCCTCTGATCATGGCTTTCTCTCCCTCCACGCCCCCGTCCCGGTGCCAGGCCTGGCTCAGGGTACACCCTCAGCACATCTGTGCAGAATGACAGTCACAGGATGCGGCACGTTCAGGAGTTGGGACGGCTCGGTCCCTGCCACCAGGCCTTTCCTGCTGGGGCACACAGCCCTCACACGTAGACTTCTGACTCCAAACACTTGCTGCCAGAGGTTGTCGCGAATTTAAAGCTCTGCCTAAGAAAAGGGCTCCACTGAAATCATTCCCAAACACGGCAGGAGAGAAGCAACGGCCTTTTCCTGCTCTCTCCTCCACACTCAGTCTACAGAGCACTGTTCCACTTAATAAGCCCGAGGCGCTGTTATCTAAGAGATAACAGAGGGATATGCCTCCCAGCTAGAGCCCTTCACTTGTTTATTGTTCTTACTCATCCTCAAACCTTTCTGAGCTGCTGCTGTCAGGGCAGTGAGAGAGGGACGAGACACCCAGTAAGCACCTGCCATAGATGACACCACATACTAGCTGCAGCTCCTTAAACCCTCCTGCAGCCCTGGGAGGCATTTTCATCCCTTTCTATGGGTGGGGAAGCTTAAGGTGCACAGAGGAAAGGTGACCGCCCCAAGTCCCACAACTCTCTAAGCGACCAGAAGGGTTGTGTGACCTAGAGGCGCAGCTGCCTGCGTGGGTCCTGGGCCCTGCTGCTGTCAGAGAGCCTCCGCTTGCCCCCCCAGGAAGCCCTGGCCTTGTGAGGAGATATGTCCATAAACGCAAGATCAATTCCAGGCAAGGTGGAGGGAAATACTTTATATAAAAGGGACAGGACTGTAAAGGTGTGAAGGCAAAACAAAGCACCAGGCATGTTTGGAAAACAAGAATCAAGGGGAGAGAAGGGCTGCATGGCGGGGGTATGGCCTGACGGGGCCTGGGACTTCATCTGGGGTGGGGGAGGTTGCAGAATGAGGGATGGACCTGATGCAGAACCCGGTGGTGGTGGGGCCGGGCACAGCTAGGACGAAAGGGCTTATAAGCTGAGGAGTCTGAGGGCTTATAAGAAGCAGTCAGAGGCAGCAAGAAAGGGCAGGTCGGGCCAGAGCACAGAGATACACACAAGGTGAGGCCCTGGGGTAGATAAGACTTTCACCCTGTCACCGGTGTGCAGAGGGGTGAAACAGGAGGGGGGTGAAACAGGAGGGGGCGTAGAGGGGGACGAGCTGGCTGAGAGGCGAAGTGTCCTGAGGGAATAAGGCTGAGCGGGGAGGTTCACAGTGCAAACACCTGGTGAAGTGGGGAGGGGCCTGGAGACACCACTGGATTGGGGGAGGGGAAGCGCCAAGCCTCAGTGGGGCAGTTGATTCAGAAACCAATAATTAAAGAGTGAGGGAGGCCGGCAATGGTAGACAACTCTCAATACACTTATTGGTGAAAGAAGCAAGCGTTAAAGTCTTTTTCTCTGGAATGTTCTCTGATTGCTGTTGTAAGTACCCAAAAGATCTTAGAGGCAAAGGAGCTAACGTGAGAAAGAAGCTGAGGGTGAGTATGTGACCAGCAGGCGCTGTGCCCTCAGAGCTGTGAGCTCCCAGGAAGGGTGGCCAGGCCTTGTGATTTGGGTAGAGAGGAGGCGGCTAGTGTGAGCCGCCCTCTGCTGAAGGAGGCCCCAGGAAGACCCCTGCACAGTGTCTTAGCCACTGACAAGCCACTTCCTTACGGCAGCCTGGGGTTCCAGCGGCCCAGAGAGCAAAGGCCTTGCCAGGGCCACAGCCAGTGAGGGGAAGAGGGGGCTAGACCGTGCACTCCCTGGCCGCTCGTCCAAAGCTGTCCTGAGGGCTCAGGGCAGACACGTGGTGAGCGGCAGCTGCAAAACACAGGAGGCCTCTGTGGAAGGAGCAGCTGGGTAAGCCTGGAGCACGAAGACGCTCTTCCTGAAACTGGCTTTTCAAGTCTACGGGGCACAGGAGAGAAGCAAGGCCCATGCCCATCGGGTCATCCAAGAAAGGTCACGTCAAAAAGGCTTAGGGACGGGGCAGCCTCCCTGGGCAGACCTGACGTGGGGGGCGTTGGTCCCTGCCCTGTGGCATCGGCAGGCACAGCGGAGCAGGCCGCTCTCCCCGAACTCAGCCCATCCAGACAGTGGAAGGAGGCTGGCGCTGGCCGCAGGGGCTCGCCCAGCCCAGGCGTGCTGGCAGGCAGGCAGCCCGAGCTCCTGACCCCGCTCCTGCTGCTCACGCTCTGCTTCTGTGCGCTCAGCCTCTCAACCTTGCCTGGCAAGAGCGGCGGGGCCGCCCAGGATCCTAGGATGTCCTGTTTCCAGATCCATTTACCAGCTAGACCAGATGAGAAACACCCCACCCCTTCCACTCTCAGAACACTCAGAAAGTGGCTTTGGGAAGGACCGGGAGCTAGGCAGCCAGAGCAGTGGCATGGCTGTTGCCCAAACCTGAAAATGCATCAATTTTCAAAGACCAAAACCAAGTAAGAAACTAGCAGCCTCTTCTGCCCTCAGCCACCAAGGCACTTGTCACAACTCTGGGGGGTCTCATGTAACTATAATTAGGCCACTCACAGGGATTGTTCAATTAGCTCTTGGTGAAAAGCGCTCACCTGGAGATAGGATAAGAATTGCTCCCAGCCAGTCTCACAGTCACTTCTCCTGAAAACCAGCTTTTCTCCACTCGGGCATGTCCTCCCAGTGGGCCTGGGAGTTCTTGGGCTCTGCAGCACCATGAAGGCAGCTGGGCCTCTCACAGGAGCTGTGCGCCCGAGCATGGCCCCTTCTCCGCGGCTGAGCAGCCCACAGGGGTGGTGGGGTGGCCACCCTTAAGGGGACCTGCTGCTCTCCCAGCGAGTGTGGTGGGAAAGTGCGAGGGCCCCAGGAGCCGGGCATGATGGGAGGCAGCAGTCCGATGAGCACCGCAGTGAGAGCTGCTGGGGCCCGGAAACTTTCAAGATCTTTGTTGCAGTTCCCTCCTAGGCCAGGCCAGGGTGGAGCTGGTGGCCTGTGAGCTGGAAAGTGGAGGCCTGGAGAAAGGGAGCAGCAGGCAGAGCAGGCTGGGGTGGGTGGGGGGCCCACCGGGCGAAATTCGGCAGATGACTGATGGGCGCCCACCCACAGCCAACGGGGTACCCTGCTTCAAGCACCTGAACGGAGGGTGCTGCGGCCACAGGGCTGACCACATGTCACAGCTTGGGCCTCTTGCTGACCCCTCTCCTCCTGGGCTCCCTGCAACCTGCTGAGCGTTTTGGACATTCCCATGAAACCACAGGGAAATGAATGGGGCCTAGTTCACAGGCATGGAAAACCCCAGAGGAGAAGGTCTCTGGAGCCAGACATAACAGGCCCTGCGGGCGAGGCCGGAGCCAGGTTTCCTCTTCTGTGAGGCTGAATCCACTCCAGGCCTTTCTATAGGTTCGGCAGGCGGGGCCCAGCTGCAGCAGCACAGTTCAGCTGCTTGTTTTTCTAGCTCAAAAGGAAGTCTCCAGAGGCTCGGCCCCTGGAGCAGGGGCCCTCGGGCCCTGCCAAAGGGAGGCCCAGTGGCTGCGGTAGGGAGGGGGCTGGGGGCTTGCTGGGGAGCCGGGTTGACAGGCAGAAAGCCCTTTGTCAGCGTAAAGCTAGCCGAGAAGCCTCGCTCCCTTCCCAAGTTTCAGGGCTCTGCTCACGGAGGCACAGGGCAGCCTGCACGCGGCAGCAGCCGGGCACTCAGGGCAGAAACCTCGCCCTAAGCAGAACCAGGTGGCAGTTTCTGCTGGGCGGCCTCGCAGAGCTGGGTAATTAGGGCTTGCTGGCTCTGCCATGGTGTTGACACACATGCCTTTCTCTACTTCTAGCTGCTGTCCAACTGGAATTAGAACCGTGGACCAGAGGACGTGTGGCCAAGATGCACGGAGGCCCAGCCACCTCAGGGAGCCACCGCAGTGCCCCCCAACAGCTCTGCTGCCCTGCGCGGGCTCCCGGGCCAGGGTTCCCTTTCATGCCCCAGCCCAACAGTGGGCGCTGGCTCGGTAGCCTTGGACAAACTCAGTGGGGGCAGCTAAGTCACCACTGACATTGGGAGGGGTCAAGTTTGATTTTAAAATTAGGCCTTGGGCACGAAGATCTTTGAAAGAGAAGGGTATGCCAGAACACACAGGTGTTCTCTAGTTCTCTCTGTCTCTCTCTCTCTCTCTCACACACACACACACACACACACACACACACACACACGACAGCTAGATAAGGGAGGCTGAGACACGTTTCCTGGGAACTCATGCTGCTTTGTTTTTGCAAGTTTCAGCATGCTCTGCTCACCTTCCCTGCCGCTGGGGAGCAGCTCCCCTGGAGCAGGGCCCCCACCCCAGCCATGTGGTCACTAAAGGCTGCAGGCGAATAAGGAGAACTGTTGGTCAGGCTGGGCTTTCTGTGCACATTCTCTTATCGAGTCCTCACAAAAACCTTGCACGGGGAGGTGTATGCGAGCCCTAATTTGCACACAGGGAAACTGAGTGCCTGAGAGACCAAGCGCAGTGAGCACACAGGTCACCACCAGGGGGGCAGGGCCATGATCTGGAGATGGCGCTTTCTGACCCCAAAGCCTGTTCTCCATCCGCCCCGGGCCTGCAGATGGGGAAGGGCTGCCAGGGCAGCTGAGGCCGAGGCTTCCCTAGTGCAAGCGGACGAAAGGGCCAGGTGTCCAGGAGAAGAAGGTTTACTGGAATGGGCCAAACAGGAATCTGAGTCCTTTAGCTAAATAGTGGCTCCTCAGCCATAAAGAGGAGTCTGTGTTTCTGGGTCTCCCCTGACCCCAGAGATGAGGACCTGCAGAGGCTGGGGGGCTTCCTGAGTGGGCCACCCAGGGCAGCAAGGCCTGCAGAGGGTCTCAGCACTGGGGAGGCCGTGTGGTGGGGTGCTGCTTCCTTACCTGGCTGCTGTAATCAGCCCCCCTCACACTGCCCTCCGTGTGCACCTGGTCCAAGACCACAGGGAGGACATGCCCTGGCATGGGGACCGAGCTGGTGACTGCCTGGGCACACTGTGCAGAGCACCAGTCTCTGAAAGGGCCCCCGGGGGATCCCCCTAACAAACATTCTCTTTATTACTTCATGTGTGAAAAAGGCCCACATGGGCCACAATTCCAGCCCTGCATGTGGGGTGGTATCAGCTTCCTCAAAGACCTTACATCTTGTAAATCCTGTGGGAAACCATCAATTTTCTTTCTCACCCTAGACCCAAGGCAGAACTGATGGTGTCCCGGAGCCAGAGCCACACACATTTCCTGCTGGAGGCTGTTGGGGCAGGGGAGCCACCTGAGGGTCTCCCTGCCCCACAGCCTCTGCCTGGCCCAGGCAGGGGCCACCTGAGGGTCTCCCTGCCCCACAGCCTCTGCCTGGCCCAGACAGGGGCCACCTGAGGGTCTCCCTGCCCCATAGCCTCTGCCCGGCCCAGGCAGGGGCCAAGGACTGACTGCACTGGCAAACCCTTCCTCGATTATACCTGTTAACTCCTAACTGACACAAACCACATCGCAGCCTTGTTCTGCCTTCTCCTCATCCGGGTCTCTACTCACCTGCACCTACCCCTCTAGCCCCATCCCAGCTCCTCAGAGGCCATTCACGCCTGTCCAATACGAAGCCCTCTCTGGCTGGCTCCGGCAGCTCTGTTTACCTTAATTCCCAGTGCCTAGGACACTATCTGGCATACAGTAGGCGCTCACCAAATCCATTATTTTTATCTGCAATTGTTTGCTTTGTCTAAGCAAGACCAATACGTCATATATCTATGGTGCTTTATGTGGTTTTCACAAGCCTTAGACCACTCATTGTTCATAGGACAGCAAAGGGAGGCTCAGAGGGGTTACCCGCATGACGCCCCCAGGCTCAGACGCCCCACCCGCTTTTTCCTCAGGTGATCGCCTGCCATAAGCTCCCCGAGGACGGGGAGCAGGATTTCCTTGGCAGCCTGACCAAGGGCTCTGCTGACAGTGGGGACTCAATAGAGGGCCTGTCCCGAGGCCATGCTGGTCCCCTGGGAGGGGCAGTGGTGCTGGTCTGCCACATTACTCCTGTATTTTCTCACCCCTCACAGGTGGCAGCAGCTGCAGAACTGAGGTCACTCACCTCGACCTGGCTCTCTACCTTGGTGGCAACCCCAGACGGATGGAGCCTTTCCCCAAGGCTGCTTGCTGCCCGTGTCTGAGGCTGGCCATACCCGGCAGGCAAACACGCAACGCCACCTTCGGACCTGGCTAGGCCGTGACAGTTTTGTAACTGTGGAGGTCTTACTTAGCCCTTGCTTTGCCTGTGTCTCTCCTCTTGGAGGGACAAGGAGGGCAGGAGCAGGACTCAGCCCTCTGCCACTCCCCCTCCCACATAAATGCTTCCTCCCATCTGCATGCAGGGCTCGGGTCTCCCACATAAATACTTCCTCCCATCTGTAGGCAGGGCTCAGGTCTCCCACATAAATGCTTCCTCCCATCTGTAGGCAGGGCTCAGGTCTCCCACATAAATGCTTCCTCCCATCTGCAGGCAGAGCTCGGGTCTCCCACATAAATGCTTCCTCCCATCTGCAGGCAGGGCTCGGGTCCCTTGGTCCCAGTGTTGCTGCTGGGATGAGCACAGGTGCTAAGCCCATTTGCTTTCACTGCTCTAGTTCTCTCGTCATTAGCTGAAGGCTCAAAGGTTCTGCCTACGTCACCTGTGGACCTGTTTTGCTAATGCTACTCCCGCTCCACCTGTGGAAGTGTCCTGGCCCAGTTGGCGGAGCTGTCCGCTGTGCCATGGTCATCGGACCTTTACACACCTTGCTCTGAAAGTCTGCCCTGGGAGCTGGGGGACCCTGGGCAAGCCTCACAGAGCCTTTCTAGTCTGTCCCCAGAGGGCGTTTTCTCACTGAACTCTGAGCTGGGCAAAGAATTCAGGCACTTTTCGTGTTTCCCCTGCTGCATTGCACACTGTCAGAAGCATCTCAGGCAGTCCTGTAGGTCAGTCCCTTGCCCAGCCCCTGACCGTGGGCAGGGCCCTCGGAGGATGTGGCTTCTGGCATCGAAGGCTGTGGTCTGTGGCCCCTGCACGCTCTCGCTGGCCTGCTCTGGCCCCAGCCCAGCTTCCCTGCCAAGTCACCAGGAAATTGACACCTCCATCCCTGGGGCTCTCTTTGGGCCCCCCTCTTGGGCGACGGGCATCCAGACTCTTGAGGATTCCCCCTCGAATCTCTCTGCCTGCCGCGCCCTGGCCACCTTCTCCACTCAGTCACATTGAGCTTTCAAGGCTCAGCGCAGGCCCAGAACTCATCTTGGATCTTCGGTTTTCCTATCTGGGAACCAGGCCTCGCTCATCTCTGTATCCCAGGGCCAAAGGCATGTGTAGGTTCTGATGACAAACGAGGTGTTTCAGAGACATGATTTGCTTGATGCTCTACAGAGAACACTGAGGGGAAAACAAGACCTGTTTTGGGGATTGGAAGCAGAGCCCCCCCAGAAGAAGGGCCCAGGAGTGGTTCCTGCAGCTTTCCTTCTGCTTATCCCTGCTGGAAGGCAGGCATGTGAGCTCACAGACAGAACACAGACGGCTTCTGCCCTCCTGGTGGGACTCGCTGGCTTTTCTGTCATGGAATTCCTACTTGCCAGTAGATAGTTATCACTTAGATCCCACACAAGGTGACGTGTGGCAGGGACTCATTTGTTGGTCACCTGAGCAATGAAAAGCCTTATCCAAGGGCAGCTGCCTCACTGTAAACGTGAAACACAGCAGATTATGCGAAACCTTCTCTCTTCCTGGGCTGTTTCCACTGGACTAACACTTGTCTTATCACCCACTGGGATGCGGTGTGTTGAGTCTGGCAGAGCTCTTCATTTGTTACGTGACTTTAAAAATATTGACCCACCGTTTTATGAACTAGGTTCAGAGTGGTTGAAATAGAGGTGTTCCCATCTGGAGCTTTGGGCTTCCCCAACATTGCCATGTCCCCCCCCACCCCCCAGCCAATGTGCAGGACACACTGAGGCACTGGCTCTCCCTCTGCACACAGGAAGGGGCAGGTGGGTGCAAGCAAGGAGACTGCTGCTTTCACCCCCATCTCTACCCCCTGGTCTCTGGCCAGTGGAAGCTCTCACACACAGGCTGAGTGAATACTTTAGCTCTTTCTGGGTGCCACCCTCAACTCTACCTTGGGCCCAAGGCCAGAATAATCTGGATTAGGCCTTTCATCCCTCCAGGCGAGCTGGGCAGATGGTAAGTCAACACTGCAAGGCCCATGAATGTCAATGCCTGACAGGACACTCCCCAAACTGCCACTTGGAGTCCATCTTTTAGGGCAGCCCAGGATGCAGACGGGAGGCCTGTTTATCCAGGACACAGAGACACTCTAGGAAAGCTGATCACCTGTGACACTGGCCCTATTTTTGTGGGAGCTTCTTTTCGGGGAGCCCTATTCATGACGGGGAAGACTAGTCGATTCCATGCAGCCTCCCTGAGGGTGGGCATTGCTCCTCGTGGCACAGGCCACAGCACCCAGGGCTCTGCGGCCTCAGCCTGGCTGCCCCCACCTGGGTGCAGGCCCCTTCCAATGCCCTGTGTGGTTCCCTGGCTGCCTGCCCAGGAATGGCTACAGCCACCATAGGAGCAGTGACACTCACAAGCTGTGCCTAATACCCTGGCACGAAGAGTTCTGAGAAAGAAGTGGCCCCGGCCACTGCATGCAAGGAGTGTAAATGGAGAGACCGAGCAATGTGCTGTATCTGGGAGGCTCCTGGACTTTTAGGGAGAGGTGGTCAGGAGTGGGGTGGGGAGAGCCATTCTCCTTCCATCCTTAGAGGGTCACTCTCACTCCAACAAAGACTGACAAGACAGCACACGGAGCCCTGTGAGCCAGCTCTCAACTCTGAGCTCAGCTTGTCAGGAACCGGTCAGCCTCTTCTCTGCTGGCTTCCGTCCCCTGTCCCCTCCCTGCCACCTGCCTCCCCTGGGTGGGCTGGCCTCCCACACTGACTCACCCGCTGAGAGGAGATGGAAACCAGCACACGGGCTTTCCCACACTGGGGGGAGGGGGGGCAGGGGGAGAGACACGTCACAGGGACTCTGTTCCCTGCCTCCTTTGCATACTTGTGCCACAGCGCTGGTCACCGCTCATGAATGCTGGCTCACACCCATCTTCCCCAATGGGCTGTGAGCTTCAGGGAGCAGGATTTTCCTGTCACTCATGCTCAGTGTGGCAGTGGCACCAGCAGGTGTGCGATAAAGCCTGCTGAACAAGCAAAGGAATGGTGTCTAGGTCTCGGCTGAAAACAGCTGGCAGCTGGCCCTCCGACCCACGAGGCACGTGTGCACACCTCCTCCGGCCCTTCCTCATGCGCTCAGGCATTTCCCAGGGGTCCCTCTCTAAGCTGGCAGCGGGAAATGACCCACCCGGCATGTAATGACTGCAATTCTGAATAAAAGTGTTTCCTGAAGACTCCTGTGGTTCTCCTGCTCCAGCCCAGCTTTCTCGGGGCTCTGACCAGCGCTGGCCAGGTCTCCAGGAGGCCTGGCCTGGATGGGAAGGACGCGCGGAAGGCAGGTGTGCTCTCTTGGGGACAGGCGGCTTCGCTTTGTATCAGAGCACAGCGGGGCAGCCACCTCCTGGGGTTCTCGCTCCCCAAAGTGGAGGGAAATGTGGGGAGTCATCCACCACATACCACCTGGTAATCTGAGGCAGATCGGCCTCCCCAACCTTCACTACCTACCCCCGAGTTTCCTCTTGCGAGGATTAAGTGAGATACACTGTGTAAAGTTCTTACCCTGCGGGCCGGCACGTTAAATATTCCATAAGTATTTTTCATTACTATTATTATTATTATTAAAACCTTAAGGTGAAAAGGGTCTGGTGACACTAAAAGAAAAGGAGGTTGGGAACAGAACCTGAGCACAGCCAGCATTTGCTGGGCGCCTGCAGCGTTCCGGAGATTGTACTGGGGGCTGGCACGAGCTCTAGGGCGCAGGGAATGAATCAGAAGACGGACACACTCGTGCTCAGTGTGGCACTCAACCCCCACTCCCCCACCTCCACAGAATTTCTTAGAGTCATAATCTGGCCCTTTCCTGGGGCATTTATTTAGTGAGCTCCCGAGAAGTATTCTCAGCACTTTGGGCAACGGAGCCCTCCGGCGAGCTGAGGAAAGCAGTGTCACATTCACCCCCACCCTGTACCCGCAAAACATGTTTCCGCCAAGCCAAAGGCAGCGGCCTCCCTGCAGGGCCCACAGGAAAGCACTGGTTGTCCTGAGGAGACAGAAGTACATGAACAGCGTAGGACTTACGTCTGATGACACCAGCTGGAAACTTCGCTGGGAAAAAGCCTAAAGGTATGAAGAACTTCTGCCGCTTCAAAACTAGAACATGGAAGAATCTGATGGTTTCTCAGAATGTTTGCGACACAGAAGATGGTGAGCAGCTAACTGGCCTTTCATCTACACTGAAGACTAATGAGAGCAAACAGATTTAGGTTAAACTGGAGAGCTGTTAGAACCCAGGAAGAACTTGCTAACGTGACAAATGCACCGAACAATCCAGTTCAAAGTCAATTGAAAAAGTACATCACCACCTCACTCGTCTGGAACTCAACCACACACCACCTTGAATTTGGAAACATGGGGCAGAACCAGGAAAACAAGCAACAGAGCCTGTGGGCGGCCAACGCAGGTGCTGGAGCCGGCGTCACATGTGCCTGACAGCGCAGCCCCCTTCGCTCCTCACTCAGAGCCTTCCCTCTTCTTGAACCACCATTCCAACGCGCTCCGCTGCTTCTAACTGATCTCACACCCCGCGGGGCCTCACGCTCACAGCCGGGATGGCGAGGGGGCTATGGCTTCTGGACGGCCGTGGAGAAGGAGCAACTGGCCTTGACTGTAAATAAAGGTGGATGCAAAGACAGACGGGGCCGGGCATCCGTGACGCTGCGTGAGACTCGCAGCACCATGGGGCCTTCAGTGCAGGGAAAGAGGCACAGACAGCACGCAGACCACAGGAAATACTCTAGTGTCACGACAGAAACGCTGTGAACAATACTAAATCATCAGAAAGGGATACGTTCTGTCCAGTCGACGCGATCAAAGCCAACACTAGGTGTATAAATTAAAAGTTTTGGTGCTGGAAATAATAAATCCCTTTCCAGGTGAAACTGAGGTTCTATACAGAACAATTCCTTTGCTAAGGTTCCAGATGGTTCACCATTACGCTATTTATCTAATGATCATGGCTGGCATACCACTGTGTGAGACACGGAGGAGAAGACACCTGAGGACACGCGAGGAAGCCGCCAAGAGTCAGGGTGCCCGCCTGGCACTCGAGAAGGAGATGCTGACGGGTGAGTGAGGCGCTGATGCCTCCGCAGGCCTCACTTCCTGGTGCTCCCCAAACCCTTCAGCTCCAGGGTGATGAGAGCGGGGTCCGCAATCCCAGGAAAGGAGCCACATCCTCTGACATCCCAGGCCCTTCTCACATTTGGAACCCGACAGACCATCCTGGGCTTGGAGGGCAGACACTGTGTCTCGCTCATTTTCCACCTGGCTCAGCAGAGCCTGGCATGTCCCTGGGGGCAGATATGGGGTCACACGGGGTCAGCCAGGGTAGCTCCAAGTCAGCGGAGTGATACGTGTTCTGTCTCCCAGCTGGGCCTTGCTGTGTTGGGTTTTCAGAAGAGCTGCATTAAGTCAGCCACTGCCTTTTGCTTGACTCAATGGTCATGAGCTGGGCACTTGCTGAGTCACTCGGTGAGATCTTTGCCCACCTGGGTGCCCACTGTTGGCGAAGTGTGCTAAGAGAGAGTAATCATGTTCAACTCCTTTTCAATAAATGAAGCAGCCCCTAGGTGATTTATATCAACGGATGGCCTTTGTCATCAAGTACAGCAATTCCTTCTGGCTCTGGAGGCTTCCTGCCCAAACACCAAGAAAAAGCCACAATGCCCCAGGGAGCTGGGGAGTGGCAGTGAAGACAGATCAGACACACTTCCCCACAGAGAGCACAGCCAAAAGCTGAGAGAGCCAAGCACGTTCTGGTTGCCTGCCAGGCAGCTGCAGGAGGTGACAGCCATGGGCACCTTTCTTCAGGCTTGGAGCCAGCACGCAATTCTGTGGCCGGTTTCCTATATGGGCTGACCTCCTGAAAGTATGTCAGGCTTCTGTGGCCTGGGTCCGTACTCCGGACTTCTGGGTATCCGAGAGAGGGTGTTTACGCAAAAGGACCTGCTACTCTAAGTATCTCAGCATGCCCCGGGGTCTGCACAGCACACTGGCATGCAGGGGGCCTGAGGCACACCCCACCTACGAGGAACTGAGTGGGCCTGTTCACCAAACAAGGGGATGGCCTGAATACCACCAGAGTCTTCTAGAACTCCTTGAAGCCTGGGAAAGGGACAGGCCTCCTTGGGTTTAAACACTGCTCAAAAAGCTAGCCATAGGGGCCAAAGAGCAGTCCCCACCCCGGATACAAATCCGTGGATGGACAAACAACCAGAGAGGCAGAGAAAGAGACATGGGTCACGCCAGGAAATTCTGAAAAAGGTATGGATGCAGCAAAAAAGGTAGAGGTGTAGCCAATTCTGCCCATCCTCTCTCACTGCTCAAAGCATGTCACCACATGTTAAAAGCATATGGAAAAAAACAACCGAAATGCTCCAAGTCACACTGGATTGCAGCAGCCCGGGAGGCTCCCAAGAATGGAGAGAACTGCAGTCCATTACAAAAAGACAAGTAAAGAAAAAGGCAAAGCTGTACAAAGGAAATTTAACTCAAGAAGGAAGAAAAGTTGTTTGCTTACTGTAACCCTGTGTTAAATCAACCAAGGAAACATTTACTCTCTTTAATAAGGTCTTTGAGAATTTAAAAGTGTGCAGTTTTGAGAGTTCCTGGTATCCTAGAATTTTCTGTCTCGCAGGGAAATCTCTCGAGTCATCCCTGGGTGGTTATTTGGGCTGTAAAAGAAGGGCTGTGAGAATAACGGGGGCACGCTCACCTTGCCAGCCGCGGGGCAGGTTTGGGTCTATACCCTCTCTGTACTTTCCTTCCTCTCTCCAAGTCGCGGCACAGAAGGGATCTCATCAGGCTGCTTGGGGCGCGGCATAGAATTGTGTATTTTTAAGCCTGTCATAGTCGCTAAGAGAAAAGATGTTAAACTGCCTCACAGGTATATTTAACATCTTTTCCTTTCCCCTCCTCCAAATCTCTTTAAACTTTCATAATCTGAAAGTAAGTTTGTGGTAAAAGTCCTTCTCACTGAGATCAGGAGCAAGACACGGATGCCTGCCGTCACCACTATCATTAAACACTGCACAGTGCAATAAGGCAAGAAAAAGAAATACATGGTGGGAGAATTGGAAAGGAAGGAGTAAATGTGTCACTATTTGTAGATGACATGATTGGATATATAGAAAGTAAAAAAGATTCTACAAAACAAATTGTTTGAATTTAATAAATAAATGAATTTAGCAAGGTCACTGGATACAGGGTCAATAATAATTAGCTGTATTCCCATATGTCGACAACGAAGAGAAAAGGAAATTAATAAATACCATTTAAAATAGTATCACAAACGTCAAATACCTAGGAGTAATATACAGAAAGATGATAAAGACCTTTATACAGAAGATTATAAAACATTATTGAGAAAAATTAAAGAAGACCTAAGGATGAGAAGACAGTATCATAAAAATGTCATTTTCCCCCAAATGGATATATAGATTCAAATCAATCTCAATATAAATCCCAGTTGTGTGTGACAACTGACAATCTGATTCTAAAATTTATATGGAAATTGAAAGGGCCAAGAATAGCCTAGATGCCCTTTATGGCAGAGGAGCAAGGTGGAAAGTCTGGCTCTACTGGATATCAAGACTTTTAACAAAGGCACAATAACTGGGACAGTGGGGTACTGGCACAAGAAGAGACCTACAGATCAGTGAAACAGAACAGAGGACAGAAACACATCCGTGTACTTCCTTTTAGACAAAGGTGGCACTGTGGAGAGGTGAGAAAGTCTGTTCAACAAATGATCTCGGTCAATTAGATATCCAGAGGGAAAAGTGAAACTTGCTGCAATATTAAAAAATCAATTCTGAAGAGATTATAGCAAAAAATAGAAAAGACAATACAATAGAGCTCCTAGAAGATAATGCAGGAAAAACCTGATAGGTAATTTTGTGTGTCACCTAGACTGGCCATGGAGTACCCGGATAAACGTTATTTCCGTGTCCGTGAGGGTGTTTCCGCTGTGTCTACGAGCAGCATCTGAATCAGCAGACTCAGTAAAGCAGATGGCCCTCCCCAAGGTGGGTGGACACCATCCAATCTGCCGACGGCCGGGACAGAACGAAAGGTAGAGGAGTGAGGACTTCAGCCCTTTTCCCCTGTCTCACTGCTTGTGCTGGGCATCTCACCTCATCTTCTGCCCTCAGACTGGGATTTACACCACCGACTTCCCTGGTTCGCAGGCCTTTGGACTCCACTAGATTACACCAGCTTTCCTGGGTCTCCAGCTTGCAGACCGCGGATCGTGGGGCTTACTGGCTTCCATCATCACGTGAGCCAATTCCTGAAAATAAATCTCCATCTACCTACTTACCGTGTTTCCCCGAAAATAGACCTAGCCAGACCATCAGCTCTAATGCATCTTTTGGAGCAAAATTAATATAAGACTCAGTATTATATTATATTATATTACATTATATCATGTAAGACCCAGTCTTATATTATATTAAAATAAGACTGGATCTTATATTAATTTTTGCTCCAAAAGACGCATTAGAGCTGATGGTCCAGCTAGGTCTTTTTTTCAGGGAAACACGGTACCTACCTACCTATCTACCTACCTATGTATCTCCTATTGTTTTTACTTCTCTGGAGAACCCTGACTAATAGAAACATATCTTCAGGATTTTTATACAGATTTCTTAAATGGAATATTAGAAAAATCAACCACAAAGAAAAAAATCAATACATTGAATTACATTGAAAAGAAAAACTTCTGTTCTTCAAAACACCACCAAAATGAGTAAAAAACCCAAGCTACTAAATAGAAGATATTCGCCACATGTATAACCAACAAAGGACTCATATCCAGGATAGAGAGAACTATAAATCAACAAGAAAAAACAGGAAACCCAGTAGAAAAATAGGCATGAAATTTGAAACGGTCCTCTACTGAACGGCCAATAAACATAAGACGTCTCATACATGGCTGGTGAAGTGGTAAACTGGTACACCCACTTGGGAAGATATTTTCTCTATGATTCGGCAATTTCCCTCCTAGGTGTATACTCAAAATAAATACATGTATATATACACGAAAAGACACATACAAGCAGATTTATAATAGCCCCAAATTGAAACAACCCAAATGTTGACTGAATGAAAGCGGATTGGATAAACTGATGTATTTCATTCATTTATGCAATGACAATGAATGGACCATAGCTAGATGAGCAACAAAGACGAATTCTCACAAACATAATGTCCAAAGAAAAGAGTCAGACACAAAAGAGAATGTACAGAATGATTCCATTTCTATAAAGTTCAAAGCCAAGCAAAACTAATCTCCAGTGTTAGCAGTTAGTTATGATGATGGATTCCTCTGGGAGGAGAGAGGGCATGAGGGAAGCTCCTCGGGGACTGAAATGTTCTGTTTCTTGATCTGGGTGATGGTTATGTGGCGGGTTTATCCTTTGAACTAGATTCATATGATTTGTCCACTTTTCTCGATCCATGTCATAGTTAAAACATAGGCTTTAAAGAAGTGAGTTTATTGTAAAAGCCTATTTTCCAGTGCGCGCACTGTGGCAGGCAATAGTGGCATTGAGGTGAGTGGGCATTAAGCTCTAACACACACCGAGACATGGGTCCGTGTGCGTCTGCGCATGTGCCGATGTATCTGCAGCTGGTCTGCCCAGCACAAGCTCGGCACTGCTGCTGGTTTCCATGTGTTCGCACTGATCAGACCTAGCCTTAGAAAGCCAGCAGGGCCCGAAGAGCTAGCGATTTCTCTGAAGGGCTCAGCACTCTGGCCCAGCAGCTGGGGAAACCTTTGCGGAGGCAATTCAGTGCTTTAAAACATGACTTTAGGCTCCATCCCTCCCCTGTGTCCCAGTAGCTGGGGAAAGAGTGCTGACACAACACAGCTGCTTCAGAGCTTCTCCCTCCCCTGGCCACATTACCCCTGTGGGAGTCTGGGTAATGTAAGTAACACAGGAGGCACCCATGCTGCCCCAGGCTGGCTGCCCTCGGGCAGTGTGGCCTCACTGTGGCGCTGTCCCAGGCCTGCCTCCCCAGTGCTTCACCACCACGCAGCCCAGGGAAAAGCCTGCTGGCTCCACCTGGGGCTCATAGCTTGACCTTGGGCAGGACACCTCTCAGGGAATCCGGTTCCCTCTCCATAAAATGGGAGTGTTCATATGCCCTGCCCTTCCTGTCAGGAAAATCGAGGCCAAATGAACAATGCATTTTGACACTCAAGATATCATTATTGCTGCTGCATGGAGTGAGGTGATGGGAGGGAAGGGAGCCCCGCCCCCTCTCCACATGGTGGGGAAGGTGAAGAAGCATAACCTTCCCTGATTACCATCTTATGCCCAACACCAAAGGCTGGGATGGGAAACGGTGAGCTCACACCTGCACAGTAAAGGGCCAACTCCAACATGCACGGAACAGCTGTCAGCTTGCTCCCATGAGGTCACTTCTGGCATCTCTCTCTGGCTGGGTTGCTTCCAATTTCCCCCGAACCCCTCCTCTCCCTTGATTTCTGGCTCCCTTTTCTCCTAACCAAGGGCTGCACCAGGAACAAGAAAGGCATTCTTCATTCTAACCTGGCAGTGTCAGTGGGAGATCTGGAGGCTCTCAGGTAACGTAACTGCTTAGCCTGCCGGTCCAAGGTGCAAAGTGTCATTTCCAAAGTCCTGGGAAGGGTTGGTGTCAGTCTGATGTTGTCAGAGCTGCTGGGACATACCCTCTCTGCTTATTTATGTGATGGCAGAGGACAAGAACCAAGCAGAGGGGGAAAGAAATTAAACGCGGGGCTTTATCCAGGAGTTCCTGCTCTCCTTCCTCCCCATGAAAAGGTGCCCCTTGGAGCTCCTGCCACAGGACCATAAACTGCTTGCTGGCCCAGCTGCAGCCCTGGGGACCGACCACTGCATTTGTGCTGAGGCCACACTTTCCCCGGGCTGCTCCCAGCCAGTGACTGAGCACTCGGGGGCCCTGCAAAATGTGAGACGTCTCCAGCAAGTGACTTTGGTTTGAGGACCTCCCATGGGCCCGGCGACCCCTTCTTCAAACAGCTACAGCCTGAGACGCTTCCTACCCGCTGTCCCTCCCCCTCCTCCACAGGGGAGGGACTTACACTGAGGTCTGAAGGCTCTATCTCTGCTTTCTTCCCTCCCATTCTGTTTCTCACAGTCCTGCCCTCAATACATCTCCTGCACATCTAATCCTGTCCTGGCACCCGCTTCTCAGAGGACCTGAACTAACACAAGTGGTACCGGAGTGAATCTGAGAAAACAAGCAGAGCGGAGGAGTTTGGGGACTGCTCACTCATTACCTGGCAGGCAAAGGGGACACTCTTCTGAGTGGTATGTGGGGCATGGAGAGTCCTTGGCACAAAGTAGTGGTCTAATTGCTCAAAGATTCAACAGTGGCGACCTAGGAAAAAGCCTCTGATCACTTTGTGACGATGGAAGCATTCATCTGAAAGCCTGGGAGGCGCAGTGGAGTCTTGGCTGGTTACCTGAGGTGTGCCGATGCCCAGCTGGGGGACGGTGGCAGTCTGAAGGCCCTCAACAAGCAGGTAAAGGCTGAGTGGGAGAGCCAGAGGGCCTCTGTAACAGCTTACAAAAAGGTGGCACACGCTTCCCACAGAAGGCACGCAGAGGTCACCCCCTACTGCTCAGGAAATTTCCCTAACCCTTTCTGGGCTGCCTGGCACATAATGAGGGGTACATGCCAGGGTGATCCAGCTTAGGATGTGCTGGGCCTGATCAGAAAGGAGGGATTTTATACCAAGAGGGAGAAGAATTAGCTAGCAGAACTTGGGGGCCTGATCAAGGGGGCCAGGAAGTAAAACCAGGGGAGCAAGAAGATTGCACTAATTTGGGGGTAATTTCTTGGGATGTGGGATTCAGCACCCTGGCAAATACCCCAGGGGATGGGGTCATCCTTAGGGGCCTGGGGAAAGTGACAGCTAAGGGTGAGCCAAGTGGAAAAAAGGCATGGATTGCCTGGCAGACAGCAGAGGAAGGAACGTCTCTGAACCAGGGTGACGCATAGCTGCCCAGGAGAGGTGGAAAGGGCAGCGCAGAGCTGGAGCCCGGGTCTGCAGGGCCCAGTGCGCGGGCCACTCAGGTGGTTACAAGGGCAAGCACCACACCAGTGCCTCTGACGTACTCCCCCATTTACATGCCCCACCACACATCACCTCGTTCCACTCTCCCTCAGCCCTGACATGTATCACCACCTTCAGGATCCTGATAGGCAGGCTGCACCGCAGCGTGGACAGTGATCTGCCACGGACAATGACCGGCCACCTCAGATTTACGATGACAAGTTGGGACTTGTTCTACCAGACAGGCCGTCTATCCACCCAGGGGTCCGCAGGGACTGGAAATCCCAGAATCTCCAGACAGAGAGCTTCTAGGGTAGGTCTGCTTGGAAGAGGCTAGAATCAGAACTTCCTTGGGCTTCAGGTGATGGAGAGAAAGGCAGGTGGTGTGAAGGCACAGCTTTGGAATCTGCTAGAGCTGGGGTAAAATCCACAGGGTGACCTTGGGCAGGTTAACCGCTCTCAGTTTGAATTTGTTTTTATTTTGCAATCTGTGAAACTGTGACACGATCATCTGCCTGGAGAAATAATCTGGGTGAGCTCCTCGCCCAGTGCTGGTGAGTCGTGGGCAGTCAGGGAGTGGGGACTACGATCCCGCTACATGGGTCAGAAACACGAGAGGTCCTGGACAGCATGCAGCCTCGCAATCAAGTTCAGCGTCTGCCAGCTGGTCTGGCACACTTAATGCTCTTCCTAACTGTGACTGTGCTTCACTAGCAGGCCAAAAATGGCAGGCAGGTGATGTAAGCAACCCTAATTACTACTATATGCACAGAGTTAAACCAAATTTTCACAGCTTCCTTCTTCTATGTTAGCGCTTTAGAATCCATAAACTGTCCAAGGAGACAGTTTTCCCTGACGTCATGAGTAATTTAACCCTCATCATAATCCTACAACAAATGAAAAGACAAAGGTTGGAAAGAGATTTGACTCCCCCCTACCCAGGTTCCTTCTCTAAAAGGGTTAAATTGGGTCCCCCGACCTGCCTTCATCAAGCACCATCTGCCAGGTCCTGGGCTAGGGCTCTAGGGGTACTGATATGAACAAAACAAGAAGTAGTTTCAATAATTAATTATATCAAACTAATATTGAGATAGGAAAGCTCATTTCTCTCATATGTAGAACCTCAGCTCTTTGCTGCTGTGACCTTCATGTTACTCAGCTCTAGACAACACGGGCTCCTTAGGGCCTGGGCTAGAATGTTCTCATTTCCTAATATCACAATTACAGCAATATGGGGATTCAGGCACTCTTGGGGAAACGATGCTAAAGTGAACAGAGGAACACAGGGCAGAGCCTGGGGGAGAAGACAAAGCCATGGTCAGGCTCATGGGGTTCCCTGTTCACAATTCCTAAGTGGGGAGAGGGGTTTGCCTTTGCACAGAGTGCATCGCACACGGCTGACGGCTGTCACACATGGGCACCAGCGTCCTCCCCAATCAATACTCGAATGGGAGCTGCAGCCAGAGCTCCCGGATGCAGCCCTGCCGGCACAGGGAAAACAGAATGGAAGTCGTGACGATTTTTCTGTTTGGGAAGGAGAGGCAATCAACACGTACTCTGGGCATTTTACATGCTAGGCCAGTGATGACGTCTTTGACATGTCAATCCACTTAAGCCCCATGACAATCATGACAGGTAGGTATCATTAGTCCCTTGGCTTAACAGATGAAGAAAACTGAGGCTCAGAGAGGTTAGGAAATTTGTCCATGGATTGAGAACGAACCCCAACATTGCCTCTAAGACAAGCGAGAGAGAACCACAGAGAGGGATCATTGGGGCACTGGCTCACATACTTCTCTGGGTCACGGCTCCTCTCCCGTATCCTACACAAATGTTTTCTCTTACAGGTCTTTGGGGGCTGAAGTTCATCAATTATGCATAACCCCTAAAGTCTCCTCTTACATTGCTCACTCTGAGACGTATACCAGGAGCTAAGCATTAGGCCTAGAAACAGAGCTAGGCTATGTTCTCCTCTCAGCTTCCAAGACAACCTAAGTCATCGTCCTCACTGGACCACTGAACTGCTCAGGCATGAACTTAAAGGAAGGAGGGCTGGTGCCCTTCCCCCACTGAACAGACACTCTGCCAACCTTTGTTTTAAGGAGTGGAAAGTCAGGCCAGAACTGGAGTCTATAAACCCCTGGGCCTAAAGATCTGTTTCTGCTGCCACAATCTCCACGCACGAGGCTGCCATCCACTGCCATCCAGCAAGCACCAGGGAGCACAGGGCGCTGCTGCCACAGAGGGTGGCAGGCTGGCACGGCAGGCAGCTCAAGGCTTATTTCTCTGAGTCGCTAGCCACCCAGGGACTTGCTCAGTTGTCCCCGGGCCCCCGAGAAGTCCAGCCCTACTTCTCTGTAGAATGAAACATTACAAGTAGCTGAGATGGTAGTTTTAACACAATGGCCCATCACCCTGGAACTGTCTTCTAGAAACAGTGCCGTCTGAGAGGAGACACGATGGGGTTAAAGGATGCTTGGCCAGCCTTTCCTAAATGATCAATTGGGTGGGAACTAAAGGTACACACTAGCTTACTAGGGCTCCCCCAAAGATTAACTACAAAGAGGAATGCGTTGAAAGCAACCAGAGTGGAGACCTGGTCATGAAGGCACCCAGGAACCCACCTCAACCCATACGAAAGCAAGAGTTTTTGAGGAAGACACGAGTTTCTCTTCCAGAAGGTAAGGCAGAGTTCCACTGGCATGTGCCTATTTGATTCCTTCCACTGGATAAAATTAAATAGCTGGGATATTTAAACAATTAGATCACAATATGTTGTCTTTGAGCCCAGATTGGGACTGTTCTTGTCACTGCCTGGGGTTTGCAGACAGTGGAACTTGGGACAACAGTTGCCTTTTATCTAGTCTCTTCCCAGAGTAAACATGATCACGCAGCTGCTGCCTCACACAGCTGTGGCCAGTGACCTTGAGCAAGACCCCCCAGACCTCAGCTTCTGCAAATACAACAATAACAAAAGCACACTCTTCAGGTTGTCATGAGGATTAAACTGGATAACAAATGCAATGTCCCAGGACTGTGCCCAACACCCAGTAGGTCCTCAAAGGTAGCTGCCATCACTATTTATCATCATCACCGTCGCTGTCACCATCAGGGCATATTCCCTTTGCCTCACTCACGACCTTCACTGTCACACAGATAGAAATACAGTCAAGGAGGCATTCTGCGATGAAGAAAGGAAAGGCTACAGACCTATGCCAGCTGCCACCTTTCTAACATGGCCACCAAGTTAAATCTCTCTCAGTTCTCAGAAATCCTCCAACTAGAAAATCTGCAAGGTAGACTGTCACAACAAGACCTATAAACGTAAGTCTAGTCAGACAACACTGCCAAAAGCCAAAGTCACACAGTGAACCAAACTAGCCGGCACATGACGGAGACCACGTTGGGGGTGGGTCTGGAGAAAAGGTGGAGTCTGGAGAGGAAGGTCTACTTTGGAATAGACCCTAGTCCACCACAGCTGCTCCTATACAAGCACTGCAGGTTCTATGTTTAGGGGCAAGAGGTATTATGGGAGGAATATTCTATACTTTTCTAGCAAAGTCGCAAAAAGTGTGCTTCTCTTCCTGACAATCCCTTTGTAAGAGAAGCCCAGTGTAACAGAGCCCAAAGGTGCGACCTCTGCAGGACATGCTGACATGACACTCTTTCCCACTGAGTGGCTTACTTGTTGCTGTCGCGGTACTCGTAGATGTGACATCCTTGAGGCAATCCAGTCTCGTGGTCCAGAGTGAAAGCAAGCTTTAGCTGAATAAAGAGAAGAGAAAAACAGGTAAGTTTCAGGCAGCATGCTCTGCTCATTCTGATACCTGGAATAAAAAATAAATAAAAATCAAGCACGATCACCCTGCCTCCAGCTGACGTGTGGTGGAGAACCTGGGCCTGCCACCTCTGGGAAAAGCCCATGCCTCATGGGAACACTGTTACCAGGACTCTCCTTATTCCTTCAGCATGCAACCAATTATTTACTAAGCACCTGCTTTGTGCTCGACGCTGAGCAAGCTGACGGGGAAAGAACAGTGAACGGCAGAAGAGAGGGGACTCCTTTGTGGACCTTCCAGTCTAGTTCAGGAGCTGGAGCTCACTCACACGATCACAATAATGAATGAATATGTATAAAACTTCAAATTAAAACAGGTTCTCTGAAGCAGGAAACAAATCTCCCATGTTTCTATTGAAGTAAATAACTGGACCTAGAGCGGGGAGGGAGGATAGGGAACGCAGGAGGAGACTTGGTACGGAGGCCCTGGGGCAGGAGTTCCAGGAACCGAGGGAGGCCTGGTAAGCCGGAACTTGCTCTACAGGGGACGCGGTGGGCAGTGACGCGCAGAGGAAGGCCAGGGCAGACCACGCGGTACCTTCTTGGCGACATTAGGACTTTGGCCTTTACCTTAATAGCAAAAGAAAGTCTGACATGTTTTAAGGAAGGGGTGGATAACATGATCAAAGTTATGTTCTAACAAGATCCCTCTGGCTACTGTATAGAGACCAGGCTGTGGGGAGAGAGTGGAAGCAGGAGGCCTCCAGGAGGCTAGTGGGAAGGGCAGGTGAGCGGCGATGGGGGCTGGGAGGGCGGGCGAGATGGAGAGAAATGAACAATTTGAGATCTATCTTCAAAGTAAACTTTTAGAAGTAGAATCGACAGGATATACTGATGGATCTGATGTTGGGGGGTGGTGAGGACAGAAATCAAGAAACCAAGGATTTTTGATTTCATTAACCAGGGAGGTGGTTGTCCCACTGTTGAGTGGGAAGACTGAACTTGGATACTGGCAGGGAGTCAGAAGTTTGACTTTGGACATATTAACTGGGAGGCACTCATTAGCTTTCTCTGATTCAGGGAGATTGGGAACACGATCTCCCCAATCAGAGAGATTTCTTTGCGGCTTCCGGAGAGGACTCCGCAGGTGACTGCAGAGCGCCAGGTGTGTCGCTGGGAAGCCGCGTTCAGTGAGGTTCTGTGTGTCCAGCTACAGCGCAGTCAGCTGTGGCAGCCGTAACATTTCCAGATGCAGAGCCAATTATTAGACTTACAAAGTCACACCGGATTTTTTATATCACCAGGGAAATTTTAACGAAAATTAAGTGCACATTAGGAGGATACACTATTGTAACTTTTTTTTTTTTTAAATTGCAAGGCTGTTAACATAGCTAATGATCTGCATCATTAGATGCTGGACATTCTTCTCTTTCTTAGAGGGAAATGAGCTTGTAGGGATGGTGTGTCCTTTTACTGACCCCGAGGAAAATACAGAAACAGAAACAAGCCCTCTTTACCATCCTGAAGCCAGGAACTTGAAGTCAAAGGTGTGTTTTCCCTACAGAGCACTGTTTGGCTCTTCCCTACCCACTTTCAGTAAAACAGAAAATAATTATTTTTTTAAAAATCTATTAATTATAACCCTTTTCTCTCTATCTCCCTCTTTGTAGCTGCGGTCAGACCTATGTTCATCTAGTCTGTTTCAGAGACTGTACTGCGTAGAAATTTTTAAATCCTTTGACTTAGAGATTCAAGTTATGAATTTAGGGCTTAGAGAAATTCTTATAAATGTAGGAGGAAAAGATTTTTTTTTTTTTTGCAAAATTGTTCACCTCAGTGTTATTTACTGGAAAGACTCTAAAAATGCAGCAATAGCAGAATGGTTAAATAAACTATACCACAGTCTGCAGAACAGTCTGCAGCTGTTACACTGTTCATAAAGAATTATTAACCTGGGGAAATACCTGGGCTAGATGAAAAAAGCAGGATACACACTTGATTATATACAAGAAAACTATGTAAATAAGAACAGAGACTGCATGAAGAAAGACTGGAAGGAACGATATCAAAATGGCAACAGAGATTGCTTGACTTTCTTTGCATTTTCCAAATTCTTCATGATACGCATGGTGAGATACAAGCTGTAGTCCTTGGTCATGAGGGAATTATGGGAAATTTAATTCCAGGGGGATTCTCAAGGTCTATGTATATCCTAATTCAACAATAATGAAGTGAGGAGAGCTGGTGATGGGGACGGGGAGAGAGGGAATGGAGACGAAAGGCCCTCATGTTTACTGAATACAGAACTCACGTTTATTGAATGCTTACCAAGTAAAGACTTTCCTTTAGCCTGGACCACAACTATTTGAATTAGGTATTACTACTTCCTTGTTACAGGTGAGGAACTTGATGCTGAGAAAGGACAAGTAATTTGTCCAAACCACAGTTAGAATCAGAACTTCAACCAATAGCCATGCTCTTTTCGCCTTTACCAGAATTATAGGACTTGGTGATGGTCTGGATATAAAGTCTACACAAGAAGAAGTCAAAGATAACGTTGAAGGTTCTCTGCCTCGGGCAGTGGGGTAGATGGTGCTGCTGATCAGTCCCGAGGAGGACAGCAGGTTTGAGAGAAGAGCTGGAGCTTAGTGTGCGAGTGCTGGTCTTACGGTTCCTGAGAGGCACCTTAGCGGAGACGAGCGGCAGGCAGCTATGCTGTATAAATAATTCTGAAGTTTATATGCAAGACTGTAATCTGGTGGGAACACATTTGGGAAACTTTGCAGGGTAAGTAAGGTGGCAACTGAAGCCATTAGAGTGGATGAGATTGTCCTGAGAGTGTGTGTAGAGTAAAAATGGGGTCTTGGATAGAATCCAGAGAAACGGCTATATTTAAGAGCTAGACAATGCAGACTGAAAAGGAGTGGCCATGGAGTTTTCAGTTATGATGTTTCAGGAGCCCAGGGGAGAATGTGTTTTACGAGGGAACAGTCAGCAGCATTAAATCCTTCCAAGAGTTCAAGTAAGAGAGGGACAAGCATCCCAAAAAAGAATCCACTGGACTTAGCAACAAAGACTGTCGGGAGAGCGGTAGGAGCAGCGATCAGGTGTGATGGGTTGAAGGATGAGGAGAAGGTGAGGAAAGGGGGATCGTGAGTGCACACAACTCTTTTAGCAAATTAGACAGTGGTGAGGAAGAGCCCAGATGAATGGAAAGGAATGCGGTAGGATAATAGGCCGTGGGGTTGAAGGAGAGTGCACTGTAAGATGACAGAGACTTGTGTAAGTGCTGATCTGAAGGAAGCACCATAGAGAGAGGGGTCGAAAAATACAGGAGAGATGGAGATAACTGATGAACCAAGGTATCTGAGGTGACAGGAGAGATTAAAATCCAACACACAAGTGGAGGACCCTTTCTCTGCTGGAGGAGTCGGGAGGGCTGGGCAGGGATGCAGACATATCTGTGGATTTGGCGGAGGGGGATGAGGGGTGATGGTGGTTTGGAATGTTCCAGTCTGATTTTTGTTCTTTTCTGAGAATTAGGAGGTCAAATTATCTGCAAGGAATGGAGGGTTTGGTAAGGGAAGGAATGGAAGCTGGAGAAAAGTGGTGAAGGTTTGAATTTGCTTCTTTGGAGAACAGGAATAAGAGTTGACCAGGGCAGAGCACGAGGGCTGCCAAAGAGCATTAAGGGTCAGCTGAGGCCACAGCATCTGAAGTTAGTGTAGCACCATCTGCCCGGTTGTTTTTTTCTAGCAACCTAGACACGGGCATTAAAAAAAAAAAAAGCATTTGCCAGGAAGGTGTGAGGGACGAATAAGGCTTGAGGGAGCAAGAGAGCGGAGACATGACATTGGCACCAGATGGAGTAGAAACACTAAGGGGGAACAGGCAGGAAATAAAAACGAAAGGGGCTGCCTGACGAAAACAGAAGGGTCTGGGCAACAGATGTCTTGTATAGAGCAGATATTTATTGAGCATGTCCTCTGTCTAAACATCTCTCCGGTGTGACTTTATTTAATCTTCCCCAAAGCCCTGTGAGGTCAGTTCCTATCCCTATGTTACAGAGGTGTTCAAGTATTTGGCCCAAATGAGCGAATATGGGGTGGCCGGTTAACTCAGTCGGTTAGAATGCGGGCCTCTCAACAACAAGGTTGTCGGTTCGATCCCCACATGGGCCACTGTGAGCTGTGCCCTCCACAACTAGATGGAAACAACTACTTGACTTGGAGCTGATGGGTCCTGGAAAAACACTTAAATAAAGTTTAAAAAAAATCCAAATGAGCGAATAAGTGGCAGAACTGAAGTGTGGTCCATGTCGCTAACCGCTGGGCTACGCTAGCTTCCGAGAGGTCAAGGAAAGGAGTGGGAGTCACTGGGTGAGGGAGTGGAAGGGACTGGAGGCTGTGGTCAGAATAGGCTGTGTTTGACCTTGGAGATGGGACAATCACAAGATCCAAGGAGAAATCGAGGAAGGAAGAGTTGGAGGTGGGATGAGGGGATCCTGAGAGGTTTGAAATTCACCCAGGACGAAGACATGCTCTTTCCCACAAAGTGCGCCCCCACCGGTGTGTAGGTGTGTGTGGGTTTGTGTGTGTAGGTGCCTACTCTGTGCACGTTTCAAAACCTGAAAGGACGCGTCCCGCTGGTCCATGCAGCAGACACCGATGCTCACCCAGCAGTCATCTCCTCCTTCTTAATGACACCTACCTAGTTTCTTTCAGCTATTCACCTTCTCCCCCCAGTCCAGGGGCTCCAGGACCAAGCAGAACCAATCCCCAGGACTGGGCCTGACAGTTCTAAGGAAATCTTTCAGCAGTAGATAGGAATTCAAGCCAACAGTGCACGCCATTTCCTGGCCCCAACAACTGGTTCAGGAAACGTCATGTGACCCAGCGGAGGCCAATGAGAAGTAAGGGGATGCTTGCTGGGTGCTTCAGGGAACGAGGGCCAGAACAGCTGCAAGTGGCTCGCTCCCAGCCTGAGAACGAAGTCAACTCACAGAGGAAGCAGACTGCAACCTGCAAAGAGCAGTCAGGGCCTTCACCAAGTTGTGCCTGGCCTCTGCCAGCCTTCTTTTGTAAGGGCACATCATTGCTCCAGGACAGCGGCACACTGTACATCCACCTAGTCCCTGGGCTCTGCTCTCTCTAATCCACTCCCCACCACCAGCTGAGTTATCTTTCTAAAACACAAGCCTGATGACACTTCCTTCTTTAAGTTCCTGGGATGGCTTCCTGCTGTCCGTGAGACATAAAAATGAATTAAACACAGCCTGGGCTCTCCGGGGGTTGGACTGCAGTAGGGGGCTGGGTGAGCTAGGCGTGCCAAACAGGAAGACCTCAGGGTAGACGACGTGTGTGCCGGGCAGGGAGGGGGTCTGGCCCTCCTGCTGCTGCAAAGCTCAGTGCACTCCCTGCACTCCCGCGCACAGCATGAGCCTCCACCTGCCACACACTTTCACACTCGGCCCTTCCTCATGCTAAGACGGCTTCCAGGAGGTTTGAATTTGCAAACCTGTGGGTCCCAGCAAGATCCCCCACATCCTTTGAGCTTCTGTAAAAGGGGGTCTTCCATTACTCACTCCTTTGGAAAGTGGAGGCAGGGCCTCTGCCCGGTGAGTCCAAGGGCTCAGGGTGGGGAGATTCACCAGGTACCCTGGGTACTTAGTGGCCTCATCACCGTCCCCAGCAGGTGCCCCATGCGTGTTGGCAAGCTGAACTGCACAACAGAAACTTAGAACATTTTGTGAACCTGTTAACAACTAAATGCCCAGTCATTTAGCTTCCAGGCACAGAATCATGACCCCGCAGGCTTCTGTGCCCCTCGGCACATGCTGACCTGGCTGATAGATCTGGAGTCATTCAGTGTCACTGGAGTTTGTTATTCCTGCTCTCACTTCAGTAACATTGCTCCACGTCTGCCCCCACTCGGTCACTGTGCCACCAGACGATAAGCAGTGACTCAGTCCTCTCGGAGCCCGGATGCTCCCATCTCCCCAGTGCTTTGAAGAGGCACAGTCTTTCACTCAACAGTATTACTGAACATGTCCAATGAGCCAGGCACGGCCTATAGGCTGCCATGTGCCAGCGCTGGCTCTGACCAAGGCCTGCAGAGGCTCAGCTTCGAAAGTCAGCCTGCAAGAATGACAGCCACTCTGAGACTTCGTGGGGCCCACCAATCCCTTTCCAGAGGCAGCTGCCACGTCACGCAGAAGAGCCTGCCCCAGTCAACCAGTCAGACTCTGGTACTGGGTGAGAAGGGAGGCAGGGAAGGGCCCCGAGGCAGTAATGAGGTGGCTCTGTCGGCCTCCACCAGCTGAGGAAGGAGGCCTTCCGGTAGCTCTAGTTAGAGGCCAGGCTTTCGTCTGGACAAAGGACCGAAATGGAGGAGACTTCCACTTGCAGAGGCTCATGCTAGATCACAGAGGAGGGCAGGCTCGGGCAGCTAGAGTGTGAGACTCCTGGGACCCCTTCGGACCCAGCTTTCCTGCTACGGGGTGGCCCCAGGGAAGCTGGCAGGTGGGTAAGCTGAAGCAGCTGGGGTGGGAGCCTCAGGAAAGAGCCCTTCCCCATGCGCCATGGGAACGAGGGGGACAGGCCCCGTTGTTGGGACTGTTGGGACTGCAAGGGGTCTGCCTTCAGCCCCTCTGGGCTCTGGGGAAGGGAGACCAGGGACTCAAGAGAGGCAGCAGGCCATCCTCCCAGCAGGTGGCAACAGGTGAGCAACAAGAATGCCGGATTCAGCACTCAGTCAGGCAGGCTTCCTCGGGGTGGTCAGACATTGCTGTGGAGGACCCCGCAGGTGGACCTCAGTGCAAGAATGAGTGTCCCAGGCTCAGCAGGACAGGGGTGCAGGGAGTCATTTAATGTAACTACCAAAGGAAGTGTGACCTTACTTTATATGCCAACTCAGTGAAGCCAATGGGGCAGGGCCTCTGCCCAGTGAGATTCCGTTCAGGAGACAAACCAAAGAAGGGTGATGGTGCCAAACACAACAAAAGAACAAGACAAACAAATGAGAAACAGAAACTCATAGACACAGACAATAGTTTAGTGGTTACCAGAGGGTAAGGGGGGTGGCGGGTGGGAGATGAGGGTAAACGGGATCAAATATATGGTGATGGAAGGAGAACTGACTCTGGGTGGTGAACACACAATGGGATTTATAGATGATGTAATAAAGAACTGTACACCTGAAGTCTATGTAACTTTACTAACAATTGTCACCCCAATAAACGTTAAAAAAAAAAGAAAAAAAAAAGGGTGATGGGATGGGACAGGAAAGAGTGGTGAGGTGATGAGCCAGATGGCACCCTGGGCGAGTGAGCAAATACCAGTTTCTCAATCTGTTCAGGTGCATAGTTGGCTTTCCTGAACAACCATATTCTTGGAGAATATTATCCATGGGCCACTTGGCACTAAATTCCAACAGCTAATGAAGATACCAGCTCACAGCTTCTGGTGCTTTTGAAAACGTCTGGCCTGACCTCGGATGGGCAAGACATGCGTTAAGAAGTTTAGGAGTTGCCTGTCTTGTCCACAACGGCTCCAAGATGACCTCTGATGGGCAACCAGGTGTCTCTCTGACCATGGCCTGGATGGCACTTGCAGGCTGATCCCCGATCAAGCAGGGGTGACCTCGGAGCCCAGCTCTGAGCTCCCCACAGGGGTGTACTGAGAGGTGGCCGGGGAAAACAGAGTGCTGGTTCTGCGGCCAGGCTTGCTCGAGTTCAAACCAACATGGGTTCTCCAGGAGGCCTGTGAGCTTGCTTCAATCTGCTAGCTATTAGGACCAAGGTTCAAATGCAGGTCAAGGACCAGCCCGGGAAGCCTCCAGCCGCTCGCTCCACGGCTGACTCTTCCCCTCCGAGTCCACTGGGCTTGCAGGGTGTCCAAGTCTTTCTTAAGCTGAAAATGGCAAGTCCCATCATAGTTCAATCATCTCAGGTATGCCATTTATGGCACTTAAAAAGAACAGAACAGTTACTTCTACCTGAGCCTGGTTTTGTAATTGAAAAATCTCATTAGAAGGAAATCTTCACATTCTCGGAGGTGATCTTTAGTTTTTCTTCTTTAGTTTTCCTTGTTTGGTTTGGATTTCCTGAGCATTATTTCTTTTTTTCCATCTCCTCTTTGCTTTCTTTTATAAGACAAAGGTGCTGTGGACTTGGCTTTCACTGGTTCACAACGATTCTATGGCAACGTATTAGGTTTCTTTCTCCTAAGTCCACTGAAGTCTTTTTGGACTTGGAGAGAGCTTTTTAAGAAAGAACTTGCTCATTCAGCAGGATTTTCCTCCCCACCCCAAGCTCTGGTTCTGACCTGGAAAAAATAAGAGTGAGAAAGAGCAAGAGAATCCTGCCGTCCTGACGCTCAACTTCACAAACCACAAAAAAGAAGCTTGCTCCAGTAACGTAATCACAGAGATTTCTGGCACCTTGGTCTCTCAAGAAAAATACATCCATCTGCTGGCACAGGGACCCATCAAACTAAATCCTGTTCAGCATGGAGTTCCCGATTCATTAGTGTTGGAAAGTCTATAGTTAGGCTGGCCGCTCCCACTGGATGACGCCTCCCTGCAGCGCCGTCTGTAAACCCCACAGCTGTGTTTTCACTTAAGGCCACTTCTCCTGACTCCACTGCACCTTGTTCCAGAGGCTCGTTCTATTCTCAGTAAAGTTCAAAATGACAGGACAAGGATTCTTCAACGCTGAGGCTTTACTTGCTCAGAAGAAAAACCACCTGTGATAGAGTAATAGTCAACCAACCCCTAGAGAAGGCTGTTTGGTCAGGAGGAGCCCCAGAGGCCAAGCTTGTGGGTTCACTCTGAGTTGGCCCCAGTCAACAAGCCAGTCCCAGGAAAGAAGCCTCGTTTCTCCTGCCCGCCCAGCAAGCTGCTTCCCCTTCTGAGGGATATTTCATGACTCCCCAGAAAGGCCAGGGCAGTCAAGCCCCAGGCCACCTCTGCCTCATTACCGTCTGCGACCAGCCCTGAAGCGCTCACTCCCCACCTGGGGCCTGCTTTAGTGGAACGGGAGTTCTCTTGCCCCCGCTTTCCTGATCAGGCCTTACCTGGTCACTGGGCCATGCTGCCGATCCTCAAATTTCTGGGCGATATGACAACAGTGATGGCAAAGCATGGTGAGCAGGTCTGCATGTGTCACGTGCAGTCAGAGGCAGGGACATGCAGCCATTCTGCTCCTCCTACTCCTCGCTGAAGCTTTTCTGACGATTTCATGACCAAAGAGGGTGACAGTATGGGGACATTACCAGATGAGACCCGTCTCTGTTCAGAGCTCTGGGGCTCAGGCCAACCACATTCAGGAACGGGAGTGACTCAAAGCTGCTCCCACAGGAAAGTGCCAGTGGTGACGGGGGGGGGGGGGGGGGACACCTGCATGGGTCCACTCCAGGGAGGCACTTGTGCCTCTGGGACAAATGTCCTCTGGGTCCCTTTGCATTCAGAAGATATGAGTTCTGCCACCTGCTTTCTAAAGCTTGAGGTCCTGCCCCAAACAGTGGAGAGTATGCCCACTGTGGACCTCACAGAGCCTCGCACTTCCGTCTGCAGCAGAGGGAAGGGAAACGCGTCAGAGGGCCTAAGTGAGAGGCCATCTGCTCCCTCAGGCAGCCAGTCTGAGCTTATCCTTGAGTTAAATCAGTATGTGCACAACATACATTTGTCATAAATGTAAAATCTGTCCACTATAACATTTAATGCCCCCAATATCAAGTCTTATATGAGAAACTGCTTTAAGGGCTAGGAAAATTATCACTCAAATATCAGTGAGGTTTGTTATAAGAAATAATCTTATGAAATCTCTCCCTTCCCCCCACAGCAGGACTTCTAAGCTTTTCTGCTACTGAAATCAGAAGGTATGACTCCCCTTCCCCGTCTCAGGAACTACTCTCACCCTCACGTCTGTCTCCTTTCCTTGATTCTGATTGTCTTTCTATTGTACTCATTTCACGGTTTATTTCCTTTGTTGTAAGTCTTCTCAAATTCTTTTTGCATATAGATGAGGGTATACATAAATAAAATAAGGTTCTTCAAAATGTAAGCCGAGCATATGTAAAACTGAGATCCAAGCAGGGTGAAATACAACTCAACTAAACAACGCTCAGGATGGTAGGCATTCAGTTCACGGAAGAAAGAAAATGGGATGTTCTCGTACAATCCTCAGAGCCAGTGATCAAGCTGGCTGCATTCTTGAAAAAACAGGAGAGAACAGAATGGTCTTCCAGGGAATTGGCCTCAGTTTCCAGGGACTTGAGGAGCTGGGAGTTATGTAACTCAAGCAGGGAGCCAGCAGCTCTGGGCTCGTCTCTGTTCTCTGCGAGACTCTGGGGTGCTGGTGGGGTTCTGATGGCCTTAGCCTTTCCACCTGTAAAATGGAAGCGAGTTCCTCTGTGGTCATCCCTGTGGTTTGTTTTATGGACGAGTGGGAGACACTCTCTAGGTTTACTGGCAGAAAGCACCCGTCCCATATCCCTGCTGTATCTGTGAAAAGAGAAGCTCTGAGGATTTCCGAAGGACCAGTGCTCACATCTTTAGATGTTTCGATGAGAAAGAGTGGCAGTTAAGAATTCTCCTGCGTAAGGCTGTCTTATGCAGCCAAGAGCAACTGTCATGACGTGATTCCATGCTCATTCGGCTTCCTTCCCTCCAGACAAGGCCAGATGCCTGGACAACATTCTAAGGTCCGGTCTGGTCTGGCGGCCAATGTGCCTTTGTCCCTCAGTCCTGAGACCTGGCTTCAACCTGCAGCCAATGCCGTAGGAGTGTCTCCTGGCAGAAGAATAGCTGTCCTCCACCATCCAGTTACAAAATACCTGTTGATCTGATAGCACTTACTGGATTGCTCAGAACAATCTGGAAGGGACACCCATACCTCATCCAAAATAGCCTTCCTTCTCTCCTTCCAGAGAAAAAGGCAAAACATAAAATTTTATAAATTCAGTATCGACCTATACATGTTTTGTTTTTTTTACAAAGGATTAAAATTTATATTATTTTAATGATTTGTGTCCTCCCAAATTAAGCCTTGTTGAAAATGCAAAGTGTTGACTACTGAAATGGAAAATCGCACGACTGTAGCTTCTGACATTAAGGATTTAGACACGTGCCACACCAAGCTGTTACGGTTCCTCCTCCTCCGCATTTGTTACCCCCCCCCATTATGTGTATTTGTTTAGATCCTACGTGACTTTAGGAAACATACTTGCGCTTTATAGACAACACGAGGAGGAGGGGCTAAATAGCCTTTTCCTTTTGTAGAACAACATATCGATCTAATAGGTACCATTCTAATTATGGTAAAAACCAAACAACATATGGGTGTTGTAAATTTTAAATAAAGTACAGCTAAGTTGAAATGCAAACACCAAAAAATATTTAAAGAGGTCAGTAGACAGTATTAGGAAGTGCCAGGATCCAGTCATAAGGAAAATGAACAGACTTTCTGTTTGCCTTGCTAACCAAAAAGTCAGCTTTGGTAAACAGACTGTCGGATGATCTCACATAGTTGAAAATCATTTAAGAAACTGAAATAATGTCAAATGTTAAAAAAATAAGTTTCACAACAATCTTAGGGGAACATTTTCATTAAGCAGAAAATTGTTTTCCCTTCATCCTTTGCAGACTCTCTCTAGGGGTTTTGGGCTGGAATTCAGGGGACAGTCAGAGGCTCTCCTACTTTGCAGGGACCCTGGCGATTCGTCTGGTCTAACTTTTTGCCCACTTTGCACACATTATCTTTCCACCATTCCTAAGAACTCACACTTTTGCTGTGACCTCCTGCTTGGGCCACAGGCCTTATAACCTCAGGAAGGAAGTGCAAACAGATGTCCCTATAAAAAACCAACGCTGAGAGAAGTACAGGTCCAGCTTCTTTGGCTGCTTAGTTGTGAATCCTGACTTTACTTCCTACTAGCTGTGTAACCCTAGGCAAGTTACCTCAGTTTCCTCCTCCGTAAAATGGGGACAATAATAGTACCTACTTCACATGATTGTGAAAATGAAATGAGGAAAAACATATCAGAACAATACCTGGCAATGGCAAACACTCTATAAATGGTCCTGATGTAATAAGGCCCTGGTTTATGTCTTACTATAATGAGTTGAGATCAAAATTGAAAAGATGACACACTGGAACAAGCTGATTAGGACGCAACAGTTTTAAATGTGATCTTTCTAACACCTGAGATATTTCCACAATCATAGATTTCCATTTAACTGGGGCAGTACTTGGGAAGCCACTTCTCTGTGTGCAGGACTACGGTGGCAGGAGGACACGGGGCTTCGAAGCGTCACCTGTCTGCTCGGCAGCCCCACCAGCACTCACACTGCTCTCAGTGTCCATGCTGAGACGGGGTCTTCTATCGTAGGGCAGCCTTCTCTGGTGACAAGGTCCCGAGGCACAGGCAGGGAGGCCGGTGTGCCCTAGATGAGGCCAGTACTCAGAAGAAGAGCTTCAAAGGCCGTGCCAGGTTGGCAGATGTGCCTCCACATGGAGGCTGCCCAGTCCCTCTGCACTGGCAACAACTTGTCTGTTCATCTCCACTTGGGAAAGGAAGAGGCCGCAACGACCTGCTAGAGCAAGGCAGAGGGCTGGCTTCTGACAGTCTGGATACAAACCAACTGCTTCTATCGTGGTCTGATTCTTCTCATTTATTCTCACGCTGGAACATGTCTCTGGCTGTATATTTGTGTGACTATCATACCATCCCAGCTAGATTATAAACTCCAATAAAAAATCCTAATTGAGTCCTCTTGTGATCCCCACCAAGCTTTTATGAAATGAAGGATCTCTAGGTGATGCAGAACCCTGCACTAAGCAATAGGAATACCAGCTTCCATACTCAACCAGTCTTCATGTGTACAGGTACTACTTCTCCTGTTTTAAGGGAGAGGACAGTGAGGCCCAGAGAAGCTTAGCAACTTGCCTACCCAAGGTCAGGCAATAGATAAATCAATACTTGGCAGACCCAGAAATGGAACCCAAACCTGTCTAAGTAAAGTCTGTACATTTCCCACTGGGCCACACCTGCAATTTCTTCTCCCATAAACAGAAGGCTCCAACATTTACTTCTCTCATCTAGATTCTAACAGACGAAAGTCAGCAAATGGCATTGAATGTCAGCCTGCCAAGCCTCGCTGGCAAGGGCATTACTGCACAAGGTGGGACTCCTTTTGCCCACTGGAGCGGCTGAGCAGACTGGCCTGCTCAGTTTCTGGTGGAGAAGCTGGACACCTGGGTGGGCCTGTGGGATTCAGTGTCCTGCTTGGAGATTGGAGCTGCCAGGTAGGGTTTCCAGGAGGGAATTCCCGCCTGCCCTCAGGAATTTTTTTTGCTTTCCCGTTACCAAATCCCAAGAAAAGTTGGTGGGGAAATCGGGAAAATGGGCTCCCAGGTGGTTGATAGTATCAGCCGTCACTTTGTGGAAATGATTCATCGTGGAAAACAGAAAACAGTTTATATTTCGGGATTCGGGAACGGGAAAGCGAAAAAAATTCCTGAGAACAGGCGGGAATTCCCACCTGGAAACCCTAGTGCCAGGTAAACCCACTCAAGTGACAGCAAGGGAGAAAGATGGGCTGGCTCTGCTTTTCCAGTTCAACGAAAATGCCTTCGGGTTGGCATGGCTTAGTCACACAGCTAGTTAGTAATAAGACCAGAACCAGAGGCCAGGGCTTCTTCCTCTCAGGGCTTGCAAAAGGCTAAAAGAAGAAACACCAGTCAGCTAGTCAAAATACTGGATGGCAAGAATGAAATAAAAAATTTAAAAAGCAGCAACAACAAAAACTAAGATTAATTTATCCTATGGAAAAATGGGTGGGGAGTTCCTATGGCCAATTTCTATTACTTGAGTCACGGATTCCATCCAGGACTTCATCTGTAAAAGGAAAGCCTCAGAAGAGACACTCTCAGCCTTCTTGTGGCTATCCACTTTATAATTCTGTGAGCAAGTGCTTGCTGAGGGGTCTGTCGGGGGAGGAATGATGGGGGAAGAAAAAGGATAGTCCAGACTGGCAGAGAGGGCTACGTCACACTGCCTCCAACGCTGGTGGAGTGGAGCTAAGAGGTCTGGCAGTGACCTGCATGGAGTAGGTAAGGCCTGCGGTGAGTCTGGCAGGACAGTGAGGATTTGAAAGACATTGACGGGAGATTCCAGGTAATGGGAAAAGTGAGACCTGTAGCTCTCCTAGGGCACAGAACACGGGTCACGTCCATCACCTGTATCCTCAGCACCTGCCAGGGTCTCTGGCAAAGTAGGTGCTCAAGAAATAATTGTTGCAGGGGCCGGCCCAGTGGCTCAGGTGGTTGGGGCTCCGTGCTACTAACCCCGAAGGCTGCCGGTTTGATTCCCACATGGGCCAGGGGGCTCTCAATCACAAGGTTGCCAGTTCGACTCCTTGACTCCCGCCAAGGGATGGTGGCCTCTGCCCCCTGCAACTAAGATTGAACACCTTGAGCTGAGGTGCCACTGAGCTCCCAGATAGCTCAGTTGGTTGGAGCACGGGCTCTCAACCACTAGGTTGCCGGTTCAACTACCGCAAGGGATGGTGGGCTGCGCCCCCTGCAACTAACAACGGCAACTGGACCTGGAGCTGAGCTGTGCCCTCCACAACTAAGATTGAAAGGACAACAACTTGACTTGGAAAAAGTCCTGGAAATACACATTGTTCCCCAATAAAGTCCTGTTCCCCTTCCCCAATAAAAAAAAAAAAAGGATTGAAAAAAAAGACATAATTGTTGCAGGAATAAATGACCAAAACCGGAGAAATAAGAGTGAATATGCACTGTCCTGTGAATACATAGGCGTATGAGATTGGTCTGACTACAGAGCACAAGGTACAACTTGGGAACAGAGGAAATAACACTGATGATGGTAACAGAAATGCTCAAGACCTACTGAGCTTAATAAATCTGTCTGTGCTCAGCACAGTAACGCATTTTCTTGCTGGAGTCTCTCAACAACCTCGTAAGATGGGTGCTGGTACCATTCCTACTTTACTGCTGGCGACATCGAGGCTCAAAGAAGTCCTGAAGCGTGTCCCAGGCACAAACCTGCAGCCCTCCAACTGACTCAGGTGAGGTCTTTTCCAGAAGACAACAGAAGCTCGGGTTACATGGGACGGAGGTTAAAACCTGGCCGCTCTTCCAGGTGGTACTCCCCTCCCCTAGGCCACCTGAGTGGTGCTACAGGGACAGCTTTCTGAGAGCAGGCGCCCCCTAGCTAAGACAGGGCCTTTTCCCTGATGCAATGCCTGTGTCCCACACAAGTGAAGGAAAAACGCCCACTTATTATTTTGAGATATTATAGATTTATAGAAATCACAAAGATAGCACAGAGACGCCCATATACAATTTCTGCCAAAGGTCACACCTTATATAATTATGATACAATATGAAAACCAGGAAACTGACATTGGTGCATGTGTCTAGTCCCATGTCATTTGGTCACACGTGTAGATCTGAGCAACTGCCACTGCCATCTGGATACAGAATTGTTCCCTCACTACAGAGATCTCCCCAGGGCCCCCTACTTCTCCCCCACCATCCCCAACTCTCGGGAAGCACCAATTTGTTTTCCAGCTGTATAATTTTGTCATTTAGGAATGTTATACAAATGGAGCCATATAGTATTTTAAAATAGCTCTTCAAAGTTATCCTAGGATTAGGACTTGATCCATTTTCCAGATATGTAGATGATTATCAAACATGAACAACAATCGACAAGAAAAATTTAAAAATTAAGCAGAAGAAGGACTGTCCCTATCTTAGTTCTGCCACTTCTAGCTATGTGACTTCTGACAAGTTACTTAACCCAGTCTCAGTTTCCTCATCTGTAAAAATGGGTACAAGTTTTAAGGCTTCAATGAGGTAATGTGAAAACAATTGGCAAACAGCAGGTACTCAATAAACTCTCACTGTTTGTTACTGTCAATAATGAGCCAAGGAAGCTGCTGTGCCTCTTTATAGAAAAATCAGGCTTTTAACAGTCACAGACGATTGAGGAAATGACCACGCCAGCCCTTAAATGACCCCAGGTTATTCTTCCCTTTGCTCGCTAAGCCTCCACTGCAGAAACAACCAGGGGACTTTTAAAAGAGGCTTTGCCAACAGGCATCTTCTAACAGGCACCTTCCCGCGCACCCTCATGGGAACGAGCAGCCACACCCGGGCTGGATTCCCTAGGGGCCCAGCATTCTAAAAGCAGGAAAAATGGCCCAGAGCTCTCTGTCGAGCACAGATGCCTCCAGGGGGGACAGCCAGGGTTTGTGCGGAGGCCTCAGCAGCACATTGAGCACAGAGAAGGGGACAGTGCCAAAGAGCGGCAAGGGTCAGATGTGTGATTGAATTAGGTGCTGCATGGATACCCCACAAAGCTCAGCATCACTCAAAGGCTGTGTGTGTGAAGAGTGACAATGGCCATACTAACCACGAGGTCACCTTTGCTATGACTAGCTATGGAAATCTGAAGAAATCTCCCCCAAAACCACTTATGCAAAGAGTGCATTATATAGTCGAGAGAGCACTTTGAGTAGCTGGGAACCCAGCACAAACGGCTGGCTATATCTTAAGCAATATGCCCAAGGCCCATTGAAAATGGACAAAAACGGGCATTCAGGATCCCTCGTGATTTACTGAAAGTGGCATTGTCTGTGCCTTTGCACGGCACCAGCAGGGGTGGGATCGAGGGCGCGCCTCCTGATGGCGGGGTCACCCCATGTGTCTCCCGTTCCCTTGGACTTTTCAACTCCCCTGGCCCATATTCACTCACTCATTTTTTTTCCTTTGAAGTTAAAGAATACCACCTCATCTATCACTGACATGGTGGGTTTCAAAAGGACTGGGAGTGAATGCACTTTTTTTTTTTTTTTTTAAACAAGTGAGAAGGGCTCAGCTGAGAAGAGAGAGAGAGAAGGAAGGAAGGAGGGAGGGAGGGAGGGAAGCCAGCAAAGATCAGAGCTAATGGCGGCTGCTCTCCTGCAGCTCCGTGCTGAGCAGGAAGCACCCATTTGGTGTCTGGGCTCAGGGCAGGAGGACAGGTACACCCTGCGCTGCTCCTAAGGGCCCACGTGTGCTCACCGCAGCCTCTCGCGCGGGGCTTTATCCCACGTTTCCAGTCCTACCTCCGGTACCGTGGGCATGTGTGTGTCCCTGATGCTGCCGGGAACGCTAACTTAGTGTGGATCAGGGAAGAACGTGTGCAGGGTGGTGGGGGCGGCCAGACTTCCGTGGCCAGTGGGTTCTTTAACGGAATGGCCCCAAAGCACCTCAAGCCCAGAGGGTCCCCAGCTGATGCCTGCTCTTCCTCCCAGGGTGGTGTGGGGACTCTGGGTGGCGCCATAAGCACCCAGGTGCCTAGTCACAGAAACCCAGGAGTACACAGATGCACCCCCAGCCCCGGTTCTGATCCCACCTCTGTACCTCTCTCATCTGGGTCTTCCTCTCAGCTCTATGACTTCGGGTTAGGGCCCCAGGGGGTCTCCCCTGGATTACTGCCGCAGCCACCTAACTGGCTCCTCGATGTCTACTTTGACCCCTTCCAATTCATTCTCTACAGAGCTACCACAGAGACCTTTCTAAAAATCAAGTCCCATCCCATCACTCCCATATGTAAATGCTTCAATGGTACCAAGTTGAATTCAGGAAAACACTCATATTTTAGTACAAAGCAAACAAAGTCCTTCAAGACTGGCCCTGGTTATACCCCCAATAGCACCCCCCACTGCCACCGTGAACCCTGCCTGTGACACGGCCAGGCCGACCACCTGCCACACTAAACCCCTGCACTGCTCTACCTAGAACATCCTTGGAGAAGCCATGCCCAATCCACTGTCAACTGCTCTTCTTTCCTAGACAGGAATCTTGGCCTAGCTCCGACAACCAGCATCACTCATGCTCTGGACCACGCGTGTCTAGGAGACAGGGTCTGGGCTTATCTGTCGGGCAATGGCTGACACAAAGCGGACAGTCAGTGCTGTTTTCTGAATATTTCTGCTGCAGTGCATTTTCCCATGGCTGAAAGACGGCAGGCCTCTACTTAGCTTGGCCGAGCTTGGTCATTTCACAGACTTCTAGCAGACGTTAGCGGCACATCCTTCCCAGGCAAACAATCCTTGGCCTCTCTCACCCGCATCAGGCTTTCTTCCCACCACGTTCCACTCCAGCTGTCCTGAGGAAAACTCGATTTCAATGGCAGGCATAACTAGCAAACTGCTTTGTTGACTACAATGTTTAAAAGCCTCTCAGTTATGAGATTAAAGTGTGATTGGGTGAGTCACTGACATGGGTGTTTGCATGAAATCAGCCAAGTCCTGTGCTTCGCACCCTCGCCATCCTGACTGTGCAGTAGGCAGAAGGATTTAGCTAGAAAGTTGAGAGGTTTTCCTCTTATCATCAGCACCCTCCTTTAGAAATACATAACCTTCACTTTTATGCCAAGTCTTCAACCAGTGAAGCCTTGTATCTGTTTAAAAGCCCTGCTCCCCGGGCCCCTTCTGATGTCCGTACCCCTTTATCACATGGTTCCTGGAGGGCACCATGTCTGGCAAGCCTCCCAGGACCAACTCCACCCCAAATCTGGTCAGGTGTGTCTGTCTCTGTTATAGGCACTGTTTTCCAAAACAAACTTCTGGGACTAGGAAATAAGTGTTTAAAAAGGAAGACAGAATCTGAATGTAAATCCTGAAACTATAAAACTTCCAGAAGAAAACAGAGGAGAAAAATCTTTGTGAACTTAAGCTGGTCAAAGATTTCTTAGCCCCGAAAGCACAATCCATTAAAGAAAAATGTGATAAATTGGACTTCATCAAAATTTAAGAAACTTTGCTCTTCAACAGAGGATGAAAAGACAAGCCAGAGACTTAAGAGAAAACATTTGCAAATCACATATCTGATAGAGGATTTATATCCAAAATATAAAAAGTACTCTCAAATCTCAGTAATAAGAAACCAAACAATCCAATTTAAAAATGGGCAAAAGACACTTCACCAAAGAAGATATGCAGACAGCAAATATGCACATAAAAAGATGCTCACCATTATTAGTTATTAGGGAAATGCAAATGAAAACCACAATGAAATACCACTATATATCTCATAGCATAACTAAAAAGCAAAAGAAGCCAAAAACTGATAACACCAAGTGCTGGTAAACATGTAAAGAAACTTGAACTCTCAAACGCTCCTGGTGAGTGGTACAGCCACTCTGGAAAACAGTTTGGCAGTTTTTCGTAAAGTTATATATACACTTACCACATGAGCCAGCAATTCCCCCTTCTAGGTATTTACGCAAGTCAAATGAAAACTTAATGGTTACCCAAAAGCCTGTAGGCAAATGTTTTCAGCGGCATTATTCATAACCACTGAAAACTGGCAACAACCCAAGTATCCTTCAACTGGCAAACGGATAAACAAATCGGTATGTCTCTATCACGGACACTACTCTGCAATAAAAAGGAACAACCATAAACACACAACTACACGGATGAACCTCAGAAGCATGACATTCAGGGAAAGACGCTAAATTCAAAAGGCTACGGATTATATGATTCCATTCGTACAACATTCTGGAAAAGGCAAAACGACAGGGAGGGAGATTAGCAGTTGCCAGGGGCTGAGGGTAGAGGAGAGGGGTTGACTACTGGGGCACGGAGGAATTTTCTGGAATGATGGAGCCGTTCTTTATCTTGGTTGTGTAGCTTGCAGAACCGTACAACAAAAAGAGTGAATTTTACTGTCTATAAATTATACCTTACTAGGGAAAAAGTAATTCTGGCTAAAAATGCGGCTGGTGGGTCATGTTTAAGGTGTAAGAGATGCTAGAGATTGTATATAAAACCTGCCCTAAGAGTTGATCGAGCTCACAAACAATGAAACAAACGCAAGTCCAAACACTAATAAAACACCATTTCCAACCTATTATATTCACAATGATTAAATAAAACCCCCACACGGTCAGTTCTGGTGAGAGGCAGTCACAATGCACTATTGTTCCCTGCTGTGGAAAGCCTGAATTAGTCTAAACTTTCTGGAAAATTATCTGATTGTTTGTATCAAAAGCTCTGAAAATACACACTCTTTAGGATGCACAGAAAAATGTTATTGGCAGATGATGGGTGACTGATGGCTATTTTGGCTTCCTTGTCAATTTCCAAATTCTTATAAAACAAACATGCATTATTTTCATAATAAAAGTGAACACAAAATAGAAAAGTATCACAGAAAAAAAAAGTCAGTTCCCCTTCAATCCAGTAATTCTAAGAATGTATCCAAAACGACTTTCAAACTTTATGCATAAGAATATTAATTGCCACGTTATTTACAAGACCCAAAACTAAAAACCACCTACCCATCACAGCAACATCAGGGAAGGTTATCGAAACCATGGTATATTTACACAAATGGAGGATTTGCAGGTCCTATTTGAGGGACTTGGAGTGTGATGTCCAAAGCTCTCTCTCCCACCCTCCCCTGCTCACCAATCGTACATGGTGTCCCGTTAACTAAGCTCTTGCTGCCCCCCTCCCTCATACCCAAGCAGGCTGGACTGCTCCCCGCTTGCCTGTGGACCAGCCGGAGACAGCCCTTTCTTACCCCCGTACCTGCATTTCAAATCTTCCCCCACCGTCCAGACCATCGGAAGTATCACAAATGAGGTGGATTCTTTTCTTCTGGTGGCCACCACCCCTGTACTATAGCCCTGACTGGCTTCTTCTGTTAAGAGGTGGCTCTTCTGTGAGGAACAGAAATGGGGTTTTTCTCAGCATCTGGCCACTCCGCTAACACTGCATGGGTGCTATGTGTCAGGCACGGTTCTAAGTGCAACTTCTTCCCTATGGCATGGGTACTATTACGATCCCCTTTTTACCGAATGTCAGTTCAGGAACATGTTCTCTCATTTGACTCACTATTATCTTAGCAAACTGAGGCACAGAAAAGTTCAAGTCGCACAGGTAAGTGCCAAGGTCAGGGTCTGTGCCCCTGAGCTCCACACTCTGTAACTACTCTCTGGTGGCAATGGGCAAGTGACTCTGGGCCTGGGCAGTCTGGAGCGGAAGTATGTGCCGGAAAGGAGTTGAGAGCTAGGCCTCTGGGCACACGGGACCGGTCTCCATAGGACGAAGAAGTCCTCGGCAACAAGGAGTCAGGAATCCAGGTCAGGAAGCAGGACAGCCAGGCAAGCAGGAAAAGGAACGTCCAAGCAGCCTTCTGCTCCCCCTCTGCCTGAGTTCAGAAGTGCTTTCCCCAGGCCAGTGGGGGAGACAGGCAAGGCTGTGAGCCTGGCTGGCCAGAAGCTTGTAGGAAGAGCTAAGTCCCAGGACTTGGGGTGGGGTGGGGGGGGCAGGGGAGTGTGTGGGGGGGTCTCTGTTATTTATAGAAGGAAACTGATTGTAGCAAATCGGTTTCCACCTTCCTGATCGCCAAGTCTGCATTCTCAGCTCAGTAACAGCTCCCTGTTCAAACTACTTCAAACCCCGCAGACTGAATCATTAGCAAATTTTCTGATTTGGGAGCCAGCCAATTTAATGCTGACAAGCACATAAGACACCTGCTGGGATCCCCTCCCTGCGTGTTGTCCTCTGGGCCTGCACTCATTTCTTTCCACTTCTGCAGATCTCCTGACCCTGGGAGGTCGCAATTGAAGGGGTGATTAAATAATTTCTAATTTACTTTCAGCATTTCTAACATTTTCTTGCAGCAAAATTGCTAATTTCTATTTGGTATAGGCAAAAACTTTTTTTTTTTTTTTTTAACAGAATGACCTTGTTTCTAATCAACTTTTAACATGTCCCCTTCAAACTACAGCTAGTGTTCCGTAAAGCATCAAAGCAGCCACTTCCACTGGACACAGCCCAGGCTCAACATGTCCAGGCGTCACCCACTTTGCCTCCCCTCGTTCTGTTTGTCTATTTCCTCCATGAGACAGTAAGCTGCTCTGAGGGCTGCTACACTGACAACTGGGACAATGTTCTAGTTTTTTCTTTGTCCCCAACACCTAGCATAGTACTTTGTACCTGAAGACATTCAAAAGACATGTGGGAAATTAAAAAGAGAGGTCAAAGTTATACTAAAGGTACAAAATAATTTTACAGCTCTTCAATTCTCCCTATTAAAAAACGTCTGTTGTATGTCATTTAAAATGGGAATGGTGTGTTACAAAAACAAACTTGTTACAATACTACCATTCTTTGAAAATGAGGGCATTTCTTGAGAAACAGCCGGACCGCATCTTCAAGTTCTAGACTAAAGGCGGCAGTGTCCTCAAACACCCACTGACCTCGGGTGACATTTAGAGGGCTGGCAACAGCTTTTAGCATGCCTCCTCTGCCAGCACTGAAGATTTATGGGTGAGAAAGAAGCGACAGCAAGGTATCTGCCTTCTACACAGCTGGTAATCAGGAATGCAGGCGGGGAGGGAAGCAAAGGAATACAGAAACAAAGCTACCAGATGAAATGAATGCAAAGCCATGAAGGACGTCATGACATCCATGACCTGGAGGAGGAGAGCTGGGGAAGGAGGCGGCCTATTTGGAGCAGGATTCTGGGAGAAGTGGGGGTGTGGGGCCGCGGGGAGCACAGGGAGGCCCAGACGACAAGACTCAGGGAAGGACAGGTGAGGAAGGTATGGGGTAGGCAGGAAATGGGGAACACCAAATACAGGCCACATCACAGGGGGCCCTTCAAAGCCGAAGCGTTTGGATCTAAGGGAGCGAGTCAGTAGTTCTCAAAGACTGGCTGGAGGTGAACAAAATGAGAACAAGGTTTTCACAAAGCTCAGTCAATGTCAAAGACTGTGCTGTACTGTGAAATTACATCTTTTCTTCGTTTTGGCGCTAAGATGTTTTCATTTATAAAATCATGCAGACGGTAGATGGTAACTGGCTTTTGAAGAAAATATCCTTGTTTGGCAAAAGAAAAACCTAGCAATCATGTATCTTGTCCCAGAATATTTATGGACATCTTACTGGCCCATGAGAGTTGCTTCAGGAGACTGTAGGTTCTTGAGTGACAGGTGAAAGCAGCACTTGGGGGAACTTGGTCTGGCAGCGGTTTCTAGGACAGACAGCAAACAGAACAGAAGCAGAGCATGCCCCTCACTGAATCACAAAAATCAAGAGCGACTGGGCCTGCCCCAAGAAGCAGTCAGGGAGGAGATGTAAGGATCAGCGGCCAGGGTGCCCTCTCCCCAGCGTAGGTTTTCCTAACGTCTCTTATGTAGCTGTTTGGCTCCCATTCGAGTGAGGTGGGGTGTGACATGGGGGCAGGACAAGCCCCGTGAATAGAAAGGGGAGAGACCAAGCGCTTCCTAATCAGGAGTGTAATTACCCAAAGGGGGGCCCGGGAGCGGACTCTGCTCTGGCTGTCAAGGCCATAACCTGAAGGCTGGCATGGCGGAGAGAAACAGGCTCGGCCGCTGCCCGCTCGCCCCCCAGGGCATTCTCATATATCATCTTGTCAGTGTGAGGGCCCTTTGTCTCACTTCACTGCACTCTGGACATGCTAAGGATTTCGGCCTGACTCGTCTGGGCACACTCTCAACCGCAACTACAGTGCGGGTTCACTTCTCAGAGCCCAGCAGCACCCCACAGAACCTCTCCTGTGGAAATTGTGCCCATTGGGAGCAAAACCAGGCTCTGCTCATGACTCCCAGAGGGAGCACTACCGTGGAGGGTCCCACCGTGGTCCACACCCAGGGAGGCACACTGGGGGTCCCTGCGGCCCCCTGAAGAGCCTCTTTGCCAGGCTCCCTGAGGGGCACGGCTCGGTCTGAGGACACAGAGGTGAGCACAGAATGCTCAGGACGCCTCAGAAGCACTGCCAGCCCCTGGGGTGCTGAAGCTTCCTGGCTCCTCTCACCTGTCCAGGCAGCTCCACCTTGAGAAAGTCCTCATTACACCTTGTTCTAAACCCTGGCTGCCCTGGCAAGTAATCAAACACCCAACCCTTTTATTCAAAAGGGGAGGAAACCTCTCTGACTCATAATGTGCGTTTCATTCTCTTACATAAACACACCTCTTCTACAGCTACAGACCCTCTTCCAGATCACAACCATCACAGCTTTTTAAAAAGACCAATATACAGAGATGCTTAGAGACCTTAAAACACCTGCTGAAAAACAAGTGCTGTGCAGAGGCTAGAGACACAAAGATGAACAAGACGCTGGCCTTACCCTTAAGAAAGTCAGTCTTAGAGAAGGAAGAAGGAAGCACGTGAAAAAGAACAAGCAATGTGACAATGTGATCACGGGGGTGACACATGAAGAGCTAGGGGAGCCCCAAGTGGGAGGGAGGGAGGGATGGGCAGACCAACGCAAAGCTCCCTGCAGGATTTGGAGTGTCGCTCACTCTTCAGGTTCTGGGAAGCTAAGAAAGGTTTCTAGGGATGGGGTAGGGTGGGAGTAAGTAGGGCTTTTCCCATTTGTAAGACATCGCCTGGGTATAGGCAAGCAGAAAGAACCAGGAGGCATGTTGAAAGCTTCTAGCAGCGGGGCAGGAGCCACGTTTCAGAGGGTGCATAAAAGCAGTCTTCAGAGCCGTGCTGAAGCCCTGCACCGGCCATCCTGAGCCTGAGCTCTGGTCCTCTGCTTTTGACCGTCCGCTACTAGCCTCACGGCGGCCGCCAAAGTCACACCGGGCCATCCCTGGGCTTCCAAGTCTGGCTGGCAGAGGGCGGGCTTCTGTCCTATACTTCCCGCTCCCTCTGCTCACTCGCATCCGCGTCCTGGCTGCCCCACAGCACTCTGCACAACTCTGAGCCTGCTCAAGTTGCCTCCTTTCACGCACACTTTATCAGTGACAGCCGGAAGATTTTCATCTCAGTCTGATTTGCATTCTCAGTGGGTTCAGAACTCACAGGAGTACTGATGGAACACAGTCAGCCCTCCGAATCCATGCCTTTTGGACCCGAGGATTCAACCAACTGTATTTTCAGTCCTTGGCTGGGAATCAGTGGATGCAGAGGGCCCGCTGTATACATCTTCGTTCTACGCCATTTGATATAAGGGACTTGAGCAGCCGCAGGTTTTGGTATCCACAGGCAGTCTGGGACCAGTCCCCCGTGGATACTGAGGGATGACCTCTGGCATCTCAACAGGGTGGGCATTCCATGCCCTCCAGTTCTTCTTCAGCAGTCATGCCCTCACTTTCATCACCTGTGATCAGCACTCACTTCCCAAGCTAGGCTTCTTTACTAAACATCTACTTAAGAACCATCAGGCGTGGTAGTCCTTCCGCCTTGTGTCAGCTGACTAGGCCCCTGGTTTTACCTTATTGGAGTTTCTTGTAAGGACACCGAGCTCTTCTCAAATTCACGGTGCAACCTTAGGGCAGAATGTCTGTCTTCCACTGCCAGGCTCCGTCACAGAACAATGAGCGGTATTTGTAACACAACAGCAATCAAGAAATATCTGCCCTGTGAGGGTTAGAGATCATGTCTGAGTCTGTATTTTTAACAACTTCCAGAATAATACTACCCGTAGTCCTAACTTTTGAAAATTATGAGTAAATGACTATGTGACATGCCTAAAGGAAGAGAGAGTACACGGAGAGTTTAGGGTTGTAACAAGCTGCTCAGCAAAGTTACTCTGAAACTTAATGATATATGTTAGTTTTTATGCGAATGTTAACAAGCCACAAATAGCGATCAGCTCACATAAGTGGCTGTAATTAGTGTTACTTACATACAACTAGGTCAAGTTTTCAAGCCCGTCTCTCGTTCCTGCCTTGGGAAGCATAAATAGGGATTGACTTCCCTGATTCCGCATGAAATGAAAGGACGATAACTAAATCAATCTCTCTCTCAAAGGAAAGATTTCAATACCCTGTGACTGGGAATTCTGTGCTCCCTTGTTCTCCTGGAAGCCGGAGCGTTAAAGTGTTCCCTGCCCAGCAGCCATCCTAGAAAACCTGGGCATTGAAGGGCTCAAAAGAGCCCCGATTCTTGGCTGTGGATGTATTTAGAAATGAGATGGATAAACCTAAATGAAAATTTTGCTAAGCTGATTATTATGAAACTGGTAACTGGGAAAAATCTGACAGGGTGATACACATTCTTTGAGCCTCACTGATTCTAGAACTCTTGTCATGGCTGAAGTAATGCACTGTCAGCATTTAAAGGGAAACCTGAATTTCTAGTAGCAGTCTTCCTGTACCGTACAGCACTACCTTAAAGAGCAGCATAGCAGCTCTTATGGTGGCAGAAATTACAGAGCGACTCTGTTCTCCTCGGTCTGAATTCAATTAGATTTCCTTACGATTATTAATGTCTGGCCAACCCAAACAATGCCCGAAAGCTATTATACACAGGAGGAAAGGGCAACAAAAAAGGCCAGTGAAGTTACAAATGTTCTCTGAGGATCTAAAAATGCAACAGTTGTGCTCAGCGCCGTTTCAAATACAGTGGGTTTCTTTACTAATTCTAATGAGCAGAAAGGACTTTCGTGGGGCCGAGATCAATCTGCAGTCTCAATGGGGCAGGAATTTAGTAAGATGCGTTCACCTCTCTCAGTCATTTAAAGTTTTAGGGCTCTTAGGAGTATTTTTATAATGGCTAATGCAAATAGGAAGAGTCTTCAGTGTAACACCTCAAATAACGTGAAAGATGAAGGAGTAATCCAAGACCACAGTCACTGGGACATTTCAGGAGACTTAGACATGACCTGAGAGAGAGAGAAAGAGCCGGACAGACACAAACACCCCGCAAGTGGGCAGAGAACTCCTGACAGGTATTTCCATCAGAGGTGTCTTCATTCACAGGCTACTGGAAGAAGTATAAACAGGTATGACCTTTCTGGAAGGGAATGTGGCGATGTTTCCTGATTCTTAAATATGTCTGTATCTCTGACCCTATCATCACTGTTCCAGGAATGTTCCAAGGACATAATCAGAGAGCAGGGTAAAGACTTAAGAACGCAGATGGCCAAGGCACTATGATTTATAATGTCAAAAACTCAGAATCTACATATCCACCACTAGGGCATGGCTGAATGCTGAAGAGCATATTCACAGGATGAAATGTTACACAGACGTTACAATGCTGCAGAAGAATTCTGAATGACATGGGGGAAAAACCTCATATAACAGTAAAAAGCAGAATTAAAAATTAGATGTACATTATGCTAACCACTCCCTCTTGCCATGATGCGGTAAGAGGGAAATTCATAAGGGATTGCAATATACCAAAATATTAACAGCGGTATTTCTGGGTGATGCGACTATAGGTGATTTTGATTTCTTCTTTATACTCTTGTAATTTCTAAATTTTCTAACATTAGAATATACTTATATGCTTTTATCTGAGTGTAAGAGTATACTTCTGCTTTTATAATCTGCTTTAAAGCTCCCTTTCTAAGGAAAAGTGGGGATCGGCGGGGCCTAAGTGAGAACTGGCAGAAGTGTTCCGCGGCGGCTCCTTCGCCAGGCCCCGCACGAGAGCTGGCTCTTGTGCAGCTGGGGGAGCTCTTTGTGCTGCTGGCTCCTGGCTGGTTACTTTTAGGTGAGCCCTCCCAAACGACCCCCAGACCTATGCCCACATGCGTATTCCCCATCTCTTCCTGTCCGTCTCTGGCTGGCCCCTCAAACTCAACAGACCCTTTCTTCTCAGCTCTCCCATCCTCTGGTGTCTCCTGGTCAGTACATGGTACAGCGTCAACCCAGGTGCCTAAACCTGAAACCCAATTCGCTGATTCCTACTTCTCCCTCACTACCCACCCCCTGCCTTCCACCTCTAATCAAGACAGTCCATTTGGCAAGGCTTGCCAAATTTCCTTCCTCTCTTGGAGCTGTAAATTTCTCTCTCTCCCACAGTCGCTATGTCAGGCCCTCGTCATTTCTCTCTTGGGATATAAGTGGGCTTTATTTTGTTCTCTTTCAGGCTACTCTGTACATACTATAGTCTATACAGGCTACTCTGTACATACTATAGTCTATACACGCTACTCTGTACGTACTATAGTCTATACACGCTACTCTGTACGTACTATAGTCTATACACGCTACTCTGTACGTACTATAGTCTATACACGCTACTCTGTACGTACTATAGTCTATACAGGCTACTCTGTACGTACTATAGTCTATACACGCTACTCTGTACGTACTATAGTCTATACACGCTACTCTGTACGTACTATAGTCTATACAGGCTACTCTGTACGTACTATAGTCTATACAGGCTACTCTGTACGTACTATAGTCTATACACGCTACTCTGTACGTACTATAGTCTATACACGCTACTCTGTACGTACTATAGTCTATACAGGCTACTCTGTACATACTATAGTCTATACACGCTACTCTGTACATTCTATAGTCTATACACGCTACTCTGTACATACTATAGTCTATACACGCTACTCTGTACATACTATAGTCTATACAGGCTACTCTGTACATACTATAGTCTATACACGCTACTCTGTACATACTATAGTCTATACCCACTACTCTGTACATACTATTGTCAGGAAGCTCTTCCTAAAACAGTTTTGATCACGTCACTTCCATACTGTGAATCATCCCATCTCCCTAGCTGGTTCCAGCCGACTTCAGGCCTAGCTTCTGCCCCCTTCTCTAGCTCCTCCCTCTCTTCACGCTCTACAACACACAGTCTGCAGCCATCGGCCACCGGCCAAACATGCCATCTGTCACCCCTTCCACACCTGCACCAGCGGTTTGTGTGACATGCCCTCCCTTGCCTGCAGAGCCTGGGGAGCCGCTCAAGTCTTCCAAGAGCCCCCGTGTACACACTGCCCCAGCTGGGAAGTGCTCTGAGGCCCTGAGATGGGGCCGCTCCTCCCAACACAGCCTCACTGCCCCCGTGAGAGCTCCGTCACGACACGTTCCATTTCCCGCGTGGTCTGCTGGCTCCTTCACTGCACCACGAACTTAAGAATGAGGACGCTGTCTTATTCCTTCATCCTTCATTTGCAGCACCTAGCACATGCTAGGCACCCAACAGCTGCTTTCTGAAGACATGCTGAATGAAGGCCTCTGCGACTGAAGACAGACTGACTGGACAAACATGTCCAACTAGGCGATCGACAGCTTCCTCTCGTGCCCAAGGGATGACACTCACAGTAAGTAAGACGGAGGAAGAGCCAGACGGGAAGCTTATGCCGGTCCTTCCCGCCCTGTACCAAATATCAGATTGTGCACAAATGAAACAGCAGAGCGCTGGGATGCTCATTTCCTGGAAACAACTGTACTGGATAGAAGGAATAGAAACATTCTTAACTATAGTCTGTAAATGCACGACTCAAAACACATTGCTACGTATAGCAGCAACAGGGGTGGGCTGAGGGGAGAAACGCCATACAGCTTCCTTAGCGCACCCCTACCCTCGGCGTCCCCTACAAGATGGCAGAGCCAGCATTTCTGTAATGGGCTCGGGAGACGGGCTGGGTGGCAGGAGACCTGACTGAGGAGGACGCCGAGCTTGCAGAGGTGGGAAATTAGAACCACTGCTCTTCTTGCTTCAGGCTAATTAAAGCTACCTGACTGTAAATAGGGTAAGGGAACTGGTGCTCAACTGATTTATTCCTCTTCTCCCGGCCTCCTGATTGGACCTGCTAAGCACAGTACTAATCAAAGGAATAATGTACTTAATTGCATGAAACCATCCTGAGAGCTCACTTAGCACAACTGTTCCCATTACCCAGCCCCATGCCCCAGTGCAGTGATGATGGGCGGCTGCCAGCTGACTGGGTAATAGAGCTGAATTTCACTTACGCAGGGGTCAGCAAGCTATGGACCGCAGGCCGACTCTGGCTTTCCACCTGCTTTGGTACAGCCCACGAGCTAAGAATGGCTTTTACGTTCTTAAATGAATGAAAAATAGTGAAAGGAAAAATACTATTTGTGATCTGAAAATAATATGAACTTCAAATTTCAGTGTCCTTAAAGTTTTACAGGAACACAGCCACACTCATTTGTCTGTCTGCTTCTGGCTGCTTTCAGAATACAACAGCAGAGTTGAGCAGCTGAGACAGACCACATGGCCCACAAGCCTACAATATTTACTATCTGGCCCTTCACAGAAAGTCTGCAGACCCCCGACTTCAAGGCTAGGCCAAGGTCTGGTCTGAGGTGCTGACTGCAATCACCCAGTGGTCCAGTTGCTCTGTGTTTCTGCAGTTATTATGACCTCCAGACCAGAGGGTCCTTGACCCAACCGACAGGCCCCATATCAGCGTCCTCCACTTCCCACACGCTGGAGCTCATCACAGCAGACTGCTTCCTTGGAGAAGTGAGTCTCCTGGCTTAGCAGATTTACTCTGCATTCAAGGGCATACTGTGTGACACGGATGCTGTCCCCCGCCTCTCACAGAGCCTTTCTAATTGAGGTGCATGTAAAAGGGCGTATTTTTTTTTTTTTAGGACTGGCACCAAAAATGTGAACATAGTGAACGGAGGCAAACACAGCATCAGAGCGCAACTCAAACAGCAGGCCACGCCAGAAGCATGGAGGAAAACTGGATTTTCCTGAGGGCAAATGCAGGCAGTAGGCGCAGGAGCACAAACACGGTGACTTGTGAATGGGGACACTGAGCGGAGTATAAGGCCCTCGCCAGTGTCCCCTGATACAGGAGACTGATTTGCTGCTCTTTCTGAAGCTCTGGTCCACACACTCGTTTTCTGGGGAACCAAGGAATCAACTCCAAGGATGCAAATCCATTATTTTCAACCTTCGTTAACGGGAACCTAATTAGGACTTTTGAGGGCTTTGTTCCCTCATTTTGAAGGAAACTGTTCTCTCTTACGTCAGCATGGAGTGACTGGAGAAGTGAACAAAGAGTTCGCCATGTGGGTTTCCTGCATATAAGCAACTTATGTAACCTTCGGGTTTTCAGCTTTCCAATGCATAAATTGAGGGGGCCAGTGAGATACGATATCCAGTTATCTGCAGCAACACCACTCTGATTCTAAGCCACGCCCACATATCGGTAGCACCCTGGGGTCATTCTTCCACCCTGACCACCTGCCCTGTCTACTGTGCGCCAGGATCACTAACGGTCTTTTACAGTTTTTTTAGAGTATTTCACATATTTAACTCAATCAAGCTATATAATAATCTGGGGTAAGGTCTCTAAAATGCTGCAACAGAACCCCTCTCATTTGTTGCGCTTGAAGAGGTGGTTGGTTAGTTATTGTAGGAGTTGGCTAAAGAACGGAGTCATACAGAAGAGATACTCATGGGGCCAAACCCTTGTTTTAACTTAATTTATATAAATGTACACTCATTAACTGTTTTTTAATGTAAGTCTTTTAAAGAGTATGCTAATTGGATTTCTACATACTTTTTTTTCTGAATAAACTGCACTCATAATTCATTGTCTGTGATTTATAGTTTCTGTTTTCTGAGAGATTGCGAGCTTAGGTATCTTGGAGACAATCTGCATCCAAAGTGTTCCTGAATTTTATGATGATTTTCCCCCTCCTCTGTTATAGCTGTCACACTCAAGCAGCAGAATTTTTGAAGATTCATCTTCACCAAGTCTTTCCAAGTAGGTTTTCACAGAAACAACAGCTTTCTTTTTCATGCTCTCATTTGACCAGTTTACCTAATACTTTGTTAAACTGAGTAATTGCAACAGCACACACACCTGGCATCACTGCCCCCACCCCCACCCCACGGGAACACCAGCGGCGTGTCAGCATACCACAGGCGCTGAGCACTGAGTCCCACAGGAGGAATGGGAGTGCTGGCCGGAGGACCACGGGGCATGCAGGCAGAGTTCAAGGAGGCAGGTGGAGAGGCTTGTCTGGAGCCTGGGAGAGAGGCCGGGGTGGCAGGGACGGGTGTGGGGTCATCAGCGGCCAGTTAGTAGTGAAAATCACAAGAGTAAAGGAATTCATTCAGAGAGGGAGTGTGGGTAGAGGAAAAAAGGGAGTAGAGTGGACCCCAAGGGAATGACAACCCTAAAGGGGTGAGCAGGGGAAGAGGCTTCTGCAAAGGGCCCCACAGACACTACTAGAGACGTATGAAGTGAAGCAGAGAACCAGAGGTGGTGAGCTTCACAGGGCCACAGGTAGGACAGACGTCCAGGAAGCAAGAACTGAAAAGCCTCCTTAGATGTGACAACCAGTGGCCACTGGGGAGTGAGAGTCACAGTGTGTTCAGAGCCCCAGGAAATGATTTCACGGACGGAAGGAAAGGTTCTGTCACCTCCCTTTGTGGCCAGCAGCCACTGTGCCTACAGCCACCCGCCACTGTGCCTACAGCCACCCATCAGCATTCGTGTGCAGAGTCTGCTCGGGCTGCCCGAGCCCAGGCAGGAGAAGGCGGAGCAGGAGGGCTCCCGAGCACAGGCAGAACAGATCGCCCCCTTATCCTAAGAGCTGCTAACTTACTCCCAGGCACATGGCAGCGACCATCTGAAATGCCTGCTGAGAAGCATCTCTGTAAGTTTATCACAAAAGGGAGGATGAAATGAGATCTTTAATTAGGAGGTTTTAAAACAAGGCCTTTGAGACCTCTCCAAGCTGAAAGGCTCAGAGAAGGCTGCACTCTGCCAGTGGCCTGATAAACACACAGCTCCATCAGCCAATCCTGCTGCCCAATTCATTTTTCAAACACCTGGAGTCTTCCCACAGCAATACAGTGACCAGGGAAGGAGAGCGAGTTCCCTAGGCTTTGGGTTAAGAAATATAAACGAGAAGGAAAAACTGCACAATACAGAACACAGGCTCTGCTCTCTAACACCCTGACCAGTAACGAGGAAGGAGTGCCTGGATCTTAAGAGTCACCGATTGTCAGACACGAAAATGTCGGCCCAGTTTGAGTGATGGCTGCCTAAGTCCCAGACGGGGGCTGACGTGGTTGTGATGTTTAAGAGCAAGCAGTACCATTCTGGGCCATCATTTTCTTCCACAGCCAATGTCCTACAGTCTCCTCAGTTCTCTGCTTCTTCAGATATTAATCTGGAATTTGTAAACATATAACTCTCTTTGGAAGACAAAGGATAAGAAGAAATACTTTTTTGTTTTTTTTAAGCCTCGTGATCAGATACTGATCAACTCCTTCTAAACTCCCACGTTTCCTATTCTCCGCTCAATTAAGAAGAATCAGAGGTAGAAACCAAGGTGCAGATCAAGTACTGGATACAGCCTTCCCAGGGGAGACCAGCTGGGAGTTTTGGTCACAGAGCCACCCACACTGACGCCAGCCTTTCGTCTTGACTCACATCGTTAGGCCTGGTGCCCGTGGGATGGGTGGGTGGGTACCTGCCTCAGAGAACACTGCTGTAGGGCAGTGACTGGGGAAAGAGAAGGCAGGGAGAGCCCGAGACAGCCACGCTGAATCTCATGCACATGCGGTGTAGGCACAAGTCAAATTTGTTGGTTGCACTGAAACAAGGAAGGAACTGACCTGATCCAAACGCAGTGCGCCATCCAAAAACCGCTGTTTGCGTAACTCCTGTGCAATTCTGTGGAGATTCAAGACAGCCTGGTGCACCTCGTCACTGGTGTGCTCCGGGGCGATGGGGGGCAGCTCAGTCTCGGGGACTGTCCTAGTCGGGCTTTCAATCATGCTCTGTGCATGGTCGTAGCTCAGCTTGGTGCAAGAGTGGATGATGGTCCGGCCAAACCACTCATTGAGGATCTGCAAAGAGGGATACATCGTGAGGAGAAGTGTTTTCAGGTTTTTCTTACATGGGACCATCCGTCCATACATATTCTGCAGACACTTCTCGCTCAGAATGGTGTCAGATTCTGACGGGGCACCAATGTGGAAGCTGCTGCCCTCGGGAAGCTCAGACTTAACAGGCATGGAGGGGAGGTCTCCAGGCATAAGGGGGGCACAGGCCGGCCAAGCAGGGGAGCTCAGGTGAAGGGCCTGCTGGAGACTTTTTCATTCGTTTGGGTGAGTGGTCATCAGCGTCAGATCTGGGAGAGAGAACACATAGATGCCAAAGAGGTGACAGATGGGGAATCTGTGGGCTTGGTAATGGGGCAGATGTGGGGTGAGGGGAAGGTGGGGCCACTGACAGAAACAGAACACAGGTGGAGAAGCAGGATGACGTAGAAAGAGAAAGCCAATGCCAACTTGTCCTATTTGGGGCATTTATGTAGAAAAAAGCTCCAGCACAGGCTTTCTCAACCTCAGCACTATTGGGCTGACTAATTCTTTGTTGTGGGGGCTGTCCTGTGCCCTGTAAAGTGTCTGGCAGTATCCTTGATCTCTACCCGCTAGATGCCAGTAACCCCTCTCCGCAGCCCCGAGTTGACAACCCAAACTGTCTCCAGACATTGCCCAACGTCCCCTGGGGAAACTCAGCCCAGGCAGAGACCCACTGGGCTCAAGGCAGATACACCCAAGTTGAGCGGTGGTGCTCGCTGAGGGGTGGAGTTGCCACCGATTTGTATTTTATCCTTTGAATTTGTCTGTATTTTCTATAATGAGCATTTTTCACTTTTAAAACAATAAAATAATCATTAAAATATTTGGGGGACTCCTGAGTCTGAAGTACCGGAAGGAGATCTGGATGGGGCTATGTAGCAGCACTTGGGGTGTGGCTCTGGGGCCAGGGGTGATGACTGGTCTGGAGGTAGGGAGCTGGCCTCAACCAGAAGGAGGGTGGGAGGAAGGAAGGGGGGGGAGAGAGAGAGAGAGAGAGAGAGAGAGAGAGAGGAAGGTAGAGGGAAGAGAAAGAGAGAGGAAGGGAGGGAGGGGGAAGTGAGAGAGAGAGAGGAGGAGGGAGGAAGGAGAGAGTTGAGGCTGCATTCTCTACCACCTCCTAAGCTGGAGGATGAAAACAAAAAAAGCAAGAGAGCTCAAAGAGACAGGAAAAAACCCCGGAGCTCCCAATGTTAGGGAAAGCAGGAGAAAAGGGTTTTAAGAAAGGAGTACTCAAAACCAACAACAGACACATAGCACTCGCGCTGGGGCAGGCAGTGTTTCTATACTTGCCATATAGGAACTGTTTAATCAGATAGCAACCCTGTGAGGCAGGCATTTTCTTATCCCCATTCTGCAAATGAGGAAACTAAGGCACAGACACATTAAGTAACCTGCTAGAGGGCGGTAAAGACAGGAACTGAACCAGGCCGTCCAGCCCGAGTCCCAGCTCTTAACCACGAGTCTGTCAAATGCCACCAGGGTGTCCACGAGGATGAAACAAAGCACAAGTCCTTGAATTTAGCAGCTGCTTGCTGGTGACCTGTAGGAAGGCCATTTAAGGGGGGAAACATGGCGCAGGGTGGGTGGAGTCAAACTTTAAAGACCGCAGGCACGTGCTGCGGACGGACTACAGAGACACTGCCAGGGCTCTGCCCTCTGCCGGCCTCGCGCACACACCTCCTGCGCCCCTCGAACAGCAACAACTTCTGTGTGTGCCATATGTGAAAAGTCTGGGAAATCCTGGGTGAAGGACAGGTGGATGGCCAGCTGTGGGGGTGATGTGTGGCTGATCTGCCAGAATGGCAGGACAGGGGTGTTGTTTGTAGGGTAAGGGAAGGAGTGGTGTAAAACAAAGACTGAAGATGCGAGAGAATGAAGGGATCCTGGGCCAAGGGACCCCGGGAGGCGACTCATCCATGAGAGAGGAGCAGGGACCGGGGGGAAGGCAGGAGAACAGGGGAGCTGAGAACGGCGGTCTTGAGGGCAAGAAGAGGTAACTTGAGAGCACTCATATCCAATAGTCCCAAACTATGGAGTCAACGATAAGGCAAAGAAAGAGGGGGTGCTGAGGTGCAAGGGCATGAGGAACGTGGAAAAGCTCTGAGATCAATGCGATGGGAAATGTGATTCATGAGCAAGGAAACACCAGGTGCTGAATGACAGAAATGGCTCCGGGGAAGGGAGGGAGCACCACTCACTGGGGGCCTTTCAGCCTGGGCTTACAAACAGCACCCCTCACCGCCCTCCCTTCTACCAGCCAAACCATTCTGTTCCCGCCTCGGAGAGAATGCTTCCCCCAAAAGGCACCTGAAGGACACACAGGTGTTCCCAGTGGGGAAGGAGGGAGCCCAGCACAGAGGAGTGTCCACATCATAAGGCCTCTGAGGAAGAGCTACCCTAAATGGCTACAGATGCTTCTGATCCCCCCACCTTCCCTCGGAGGAAGAACCAATACTCTCAAAATGGCAGCCGTGATGCACAGGAAGAGAAGGGTAGCAACTACTCACATTTCTCTTTGATTCAGTGCAACGAGCCTTATTATAAAGAGTCTTGAATCTGTAATATCAGACTTTAATTTTTCTTAAAAATAAAAATCCTCAAATGATACTTTCTGGATTATGCCAAGAACCACTTCTCTCCAAAAATACAAACAACTCAAATATCCTGCTCCTGACTCTTCTGCTGTGGCAAGTGGGTCCTAAATTTGGCTCCCAGGAGGCGTGAGAGTGCGTGCGCTGAATGCAAAAGGAACTGTACACTCAGTCCCAGGTACCCTCCAACAGTCCCAGCGGGGAGGCTGCACGCACTGGTCTCCAGAAGAGCCCCCTCCAGGCTCCGCCCATTCTTGTCCTTCTATCACACCCACATTTCCTGAAAACTCCTCGCTAATGGAGTTATTCCAACCTCCTCTAGAATGACAGGGCCATGACCTATTCATTCTTGTGGTCACAAAGTTTTCCCCTGGAGTTTCAGCTTGTTTCCTTTTCGCCACTTCCTTCCAAACCCAGTCAATCCTCCTCCTTCTGTGGACCCACATTTTGTGAGACAGTCTCTTTAGCGTGCTCAGGAAAACTTTCGTTTCCACTCCTCTCTTTCACACGCTTTACAAGTAGCCCCACAGATTGCCTCAGGCATCCAGGTCACAGGACGTCTGGCCTCCTGGGGTCTTTTCCCAGCGGAGCAGGAAACCACCGCACATTTACACTGGAAACCACCACGCCCAGGGCGGGAGACCTGTACGACACTGCTGGGTTAAGAACCACTTTAAAAATCTAAGAAAAGCTCCAAATTGTTTCCCCTGAAATATTCATGCACAAAATTTTGCAGTAAGTTCCACGGGAGTTCCTAGACACCCTGCCAGCCCCCAGTCCATGTACCCTGGCTGCAAACAGCTTTGTCGTTCCCTCTGGACTGGCCTCCCATTGCAGTGCTGAGCCCTGACCAGGGGCCACTTTCCATCCCCAGGAGTTCTTAAAATGCATTCTCTGTACCTCGGCAAAATCAGAAATCTACTACTCCTCATCAAAGCTCGCTGGTAACACTCGCTGGCTGCACTCAGTTTAAGCCACTTTTTGCCTAACGGGCACCTCTGCTCCTTTAGCTTGTTTCCTTATCAGCATCTGAACAACACACACGACCACCACCAGACCTGAGACCGATGAGAAGTTTCCTCTGTTGCCCTCCACTCCAGAAAGCTTGTACCAACCTTCTATTTGAACATACAAAGTGCTCAAGTGCAAGTTCTGAAGAGCCACCTAGAACTTCCTGGCCCAGTGACAGTGGCCTCAGGCAGCAGAACCTGCTTTAACACGATCCAGTGATTCTGGGACCAACCGGACACGTGACTAACCATATTCTTAGGCCAGGAAAACGAGTGTGAAAGTGCTTTGCGGGAGGCAGCGGAGGCGCACGGATGCCCACGGCAGCCTCCCACAGGGCAGGGCAGCAGGAAGAGCGGGCCCAGGAGTGGGGTTCCCGGGGGCAGCGTGCCTTCCAGTATGGGAAGAGGACGTCCTCTGGATGGAACACCTCATTAATTTCCAGTTTGGAAACTGTATTCACATCAACGCCCCATCCATAACCAGGGTCGGTGGCAGAAGACAAAAGAACAAAGAGTTTTTCATGGAAAAAGTAAAACAGCCATGAGAAGCTTTATAAACAAAACCCATCAAAGAGATCGTGTCCATCCTCTTTCCTTTGCTTAATCACAGGATTTGGGTCACTCCCTTTCTGCAGGTGGCACGTTTCCTGCAGACACTCTGGGACACCGCTGTTAAGAATGGCAGGTTAATACTGTGCCAACGCCCACTGAGGGCACATGACTAGGAAAAAGAACCTGGCTACAAAGGAGCAGACCATCGATGCCTACTTCCTGGAACCAGGTAGGATGGGAAATACCACTCTTGTGAACAACACTCGAGAGGATCTGGCCTTGTTTCCCACACTCACTGCCCTTTGCAGTCTAACACACAGAGAAAACATGCCAGGGATTTGTGAAAAGTCACACAAACTTGTAAGTGGCAGCCAGGATCAGATCCATGTGTGTAGACGAAAGACTCAAAATCTAGTGTTCCTTTTGCTCTATTTTAGCTAAAGGTCACATAACAGACCGAGATGGGTGGTGAAGTAAAGAAAATGAAATATGCCTCAAAATGTATGTCAACTTCCAATGTTTTATAGATACAAAGTTGTGAGGGTAACGTATCGTTTGAAAACTGTTCAATTCCATTCAAATATATTTTCAAACTTACTGTCTACAAAATGTCAGTGCTTCATTAAGAAATCTCTGGTTCAAAAAACTGCTAATGGGGTCATCAGTAATTTTAAATAAGTAGATGCAAAATTACTTGTACAGCCACTCAGGGCTACTGGATGCCAAGGACTTGGTTCACAAGCATATCAGGAAGAAATATTTTCCTGAATGGAATAAAACCAGGCTGTTTGGGGTGGCCAGGGGTGGGGCATATTTCTGCTGCTTCTTACAACTTGCAACACAAGGCAGTCGTCATGGGGGGGGGGGGGCAGGACACAGCAGTGACAGAAGCCAAAGGTGCCATGAACAACATGTCTGAAAAGGGACTGAGCCAGAGGAGACAGGGCTTGAAGCTGGCGGGGGGGTGGAGGGGGCACGGGCCTGTGAGAGGAAGGCCCTGGTGACTGGTGACTGCAGGGGGCAGAAGCAGAGGGGTCGCGGCTGGCTGAGGAGTGGGCAGGGATTCCCTCTGCGAGGCCCACTCCTGGCACTGGGCCCCGGTGACTGAGTGGGGCACAGGTCACTTCTGAAAGAAGGCTAGAGAAGACCATGGTAAGACTAAAGAGTAAATAACAAGATGGCAGACCCGTCAGCCACTCACTGCACTTGGATCTAGTTGTGTCCTCTCCTACTGTACAGAGAGGCTCTGAGGCCACACCAGATACACGAGAGACCTCTGCCAAGTGCACTAAGGAGGCACGGGTCCGAGCCGCACGTCTGCCAGCCTGTTTTAGTTTATGTGCTAGAATTTTGGGGAAGATTTGTATAGAAAAAAAAAAAGCCTGAATAAACTGTGCACTCTTCTACCTCTCAGGTCACCTACCATCTTGCTGATCCCAACTAGAATCAGGCCCCTTCCCATCTTGACCTGGAGGCAACTGTCTAAACTTCTGAGCATAAAAGGAAGGAAGTGAGGAAACTTCCTCAAGTGTTTGCCTTGCAAACTGTAGGACATGGAAGGATTGGGAGAAGAGCCTGAGGCTCAGATGTGGTTAGGAGATAAGAATTCCTTTCCTATGACGGTAGATGAGGGGGCCAAGCCTGAGCAGTCCTTGAAAAGTGTTCCCTTTACCAGACAGTTGCATGAGGGTGGGGAGGGGTAGGAGGCATGTTGAAAGGTGGTGGAAAGGCTGGGAGGCCTCAGGGAGAAGGAAGCTGGAGGTAGCAGGAGCCACGGAGAAAGTCTTCTGAGGATGGATTCAGATAGACCCACACAACACAAAATCAGATTTCTCAGGCCAGCGAGCTTACTTCAGCCCGTCTTTCAACCTAAGCCAGCTCTTTAAAACAGACACCCAGCACAGTGACCTGTTACGTTGTTTACAAACCTTAGGGCCCAAGTTCTTAGATTTAAATCAAATCCACTATTAATAACACCGAAATGCAGGAGAAAAGCTGATTAAAAAATTTGTACTCTTTGCATGACAGTCTTATATGATTAAATGTCTTTTTTCACTTTTTTAAAAAAATTTTTTATTTAAATAAACATTCTTTATTTTGGGGTAGAAATTTCTGAGTTCCATATCATTTCCATCACAGAGTGAAGTCGTCCATAACAGCGGTGATGATCCATGGGTCTTGATAAATCGTTCAACGTCCAAACTAACATTAAGTTGGGGTTTTTTTTTTCCAATGCATCACTTCTAGAGAAGCTCACTGCTGGATCTTGGGAGCCATCCATCATGTCTTGTCCACTGTGGTAACGACAGCTATTAATTCTAGTTTCAAGGTGGCGTCTTCTATATGTCCTTTACTATAGGACTTCCGTTCAACTAGACTTCAGGCGATTCTCAATGATGGTTGTTCTGTAGTTTAGTTGTAATTTTGATGTGTTCTTGAAAATATTTTACTTTGAATTCTTATTTGAGTTCTAAGGATTCACAGCAAAATCTGTGCTCAGGATTTAGTCTGCGGTTACCTTGAAGTGACCTTAGATAAACCTAGAATTGCCTGGTGCTTTCATTAGCAAACTGGGACACGGGAACAAGAACACTGCCAAGTTCTTCCAAAGACTCCTCTGGTCCCAGGTGGTCTTTACAGGCCTGAAATAAAACAATTGTGTCTCGCCTCTGCTAAGGACTCAGATGGATATTCTGGGAACTTTTCTATTATTCTTAGAATCAGCCTTTGAAGCTATTGTCTCTCACTGGGGAGCTGCTTGGGCAAGATTTCCACTTCAGTGTCTGAGAGTGACAGAAAACCCCACAGGGCATTTCTTTACCATTAACTAAGGCCCAAGTTACACAAGACTATGCATGAGCGGCCCTGTGAGTTTACTTCAGTCACCACGATGACCCCGGTGAGCACACTACTTTATTTTTCAAGTTTCACAGGATTTCCATGGCAGCGGGTGTGGCGGTCGCCACGAGGAAGCAGGCAGCCACCTTCTTGGCGTGAGACATGTATGGCCCTTCTCAACTTCCAGGACACCTCAGGAACGCCGAGAATGCTGCTGCAGACAAAAATGCGTACCAAGGGGAACGTCATCTAACTGAGCAGACCAAATAAACAGAAAACTGTGAAAACAGACATGCGATTCATTTCATGAAATCATTTGTGGGCATTGTTCTGGGTACATGACACTGTAGCACTGTGGGGTGTGTGTGCACACGCGTGTGTGTAGGGGAGATGAAAAGTCAAGAGTGGGCTCTGCTTACAAGGATGCTCAGATCTAGGAGGACGACAGACCTGTGTACAATGGCTTCCAAGTGCAGATGGCAGGTGCTGCAGGGGTGGAGAGGTGGGCAAATGGATTCTGAGGGCGGGCGGGGTCCTCCCGTCTGAGCACCTCCTCAGGCAGTCCACCCTGCTCCTTCCCTAGACTCCCATTCGTCACTTGCTTGTGGCTGGGAGAGCTGGCTGTCCTCACGCTCCTACTGGGCGCTAATCCCCCACCTGGGGTCACAGCCCTGAGCCTCCTACTTCCTTCATGACCTGGCTCCAAAAACCTGTTCCTTCTTTCCTCATCCTCAACATCTTTTCTATTCACCTTCCCACACAGCCTACAAACACACTCCAATATCTTTCATCTCTTTATTAAAAAAACAGGGGAAAAAATCTCAAAATGCTTATTTTTGTCTTACTACAATGGTAATATGCACGCTTTGCAGAAAACTTAGATACAGGTGGGAAAAGGAGAAGAGAAAAATCTATAAATCCACCATCAGGAAATAACTAGATATTGTTTCTATTTTGGTGCATATTTAATTCCTATAACTTCAACACCTTGTATAGTGTCTGAGCAAAGCAAATATTCAATGACTACTTACTAAATGAATGAACAAAGAATAAGAGTTTCATGGAGGAAGTGGCTATTAGCTGGATCTCAAAACAGGATTCATACCGGTAGAGATGAAGGGAAGGGCACCCAGGAAGAGGGAAAAACATATGCAAAGTCTCAGAGGTGTGACAATTCCATATTGGGCCAAACAGACTCTTCAGTGGCAGGAGTAGAGGCTGAGGGGAGACTAGAGGGTGTGTGGCCCTTCTGTGGAGGTCTTTGCATGTCATGCTCTGGAGATTGGACTTTTGTGGCTGATCATAACCCGTACAAGGATGTTGAGAAACTGTGATAGGAGCAGATTCGGCTTCTAGAAAGTCATCTAGAAAAATAGAATGGAGAGGCCATGAACAATTTCCCCCAAGTATTCTAGAGAAGTGTGTCTGTGACTGTGGTGACAGAAGAGAGACAATCAACCAGAGACACGTGGCACTGCTGGGATGTGACAAAGTGAGGCAGGCTAGACAGAGACTGAGAGTCTGAGTGGCTGCGGAGGGGGCTGACGCCACTCAATTGGAGAAGACAGGGCTTCAACCCAGGCTGGAAATGGAGATGTTTCACTGCGTGAAGGGAGGCGAAAGGATGAGGCAAGGCGGAGGGGCATTCTGATCTGAGGGGGGACTTCAGCAGATCACGCTGGCTGGTCTCTCTGGTTTCCAAGCAGACCTGAAAGTCTCCTGGGGGGAGTCATGGGTCTTGAAGGAAAGAGGAGTGGAAGGCAAAGTTGAGCCTGGGGCCAAAAATAAAGGTTTGAACGATACATTTACAATAAATAAAACGACTGCTAAGTAGCACTGAAGGTCCGGCTAAAGAGCCTGAACTGGGACATGCCATAGTTCTCCTGCAATGTCCAACGTTCAAAATGGGGTTTGTTAGGCTGGGACTGGAAAGGTTCTCCTAGAGCTACAAGGAAGGATGGCGGTTAGGAAAGTGTGGCCTCCACCGAAGTTTGGTCATGGAAGGCGGGGTGGGGCGCTGCTAGAGGGGAGAGCTCCATTACACAGCAAAAGTCAGCTTTTCCCAAAGCAAAGCTGTTCCGGGAAATGAGAAGAGACGCTAGTCCCAAGCAGACTCTGTAGTCCATGCATTTCTAGCGGGGAAGACAGGGAGACAAGAACAGAAAACAAATCCCATCGTGAAGACTTTTCAGATTCTTTTCTGAATGAGACTGGGGAGTTTTAAAAACGGAGCAACAAGACCTAATTGCTGATTTGGAAGGATCGCTGACTGCTGCGTAGAGAGAAGATGACGTGGGGCAGAAGTAGAAGCTAGGACACCAGTGTAGTCCAGGTGGGGATGGCAGCTTGGTCCCAGGTGACGGTGCTGAGGGTGGGAAGGCGGGGGGCAGATTCTGGAGGCAGTGAGAAGGCAAAACTGGGGCGACTTGCTGGTGGACTGGATGTGAGGGGTGGGACCAAGGTCAATAATGACCCCAGGGTTTTTGGCCTGTGTACGTGGCAGAAATGAGGCTGTCATTGATTGACACTGAAATGGGCAACTCCTGAAGTACACGATGGCTTTCTGAGCCAGACAGCATGTGGCAGGGCTACTGCGGGGCAAGCTATGAGTAGCTACTGTAATCGTGAGACGCTTCTTTTATTATTCTGACCTTTGACCCTGAGATACGATGGTTCTGAGGTCTAAGGACTTAGTTATCAAGTCAGATTCATTGCTTTGACCTTCTTCAAAGTGTAAGATTGGTGTTTTTACAAAATGACTTCACCTTATGACGCCTCTGATGGGTGGGGCACACGGACATGGTCTCTGTTTTGCCCGACCTTAGTGCCACGTGAGGCAGAAGTGCCAGTGGTGGTCAGGAGACAGTGAGCTCACTGGCCTGACTCGGTCACAGTGGATTTCCTGGTACCAGAGCTGGATCTTCCAAGATTTAGTTGGGTCTGTTTTCCCTTGTCACAATATAGAGTCACAAATATCCAGATCAGAGAACAATGCTCTTACCACAAATATGGGAGAAAAATGCCAAAAGGGATCCTTCAGAGTTTACAGATCTAAAAATCTGGGCACTGGCTTAAGGAAAGCATATGTGACCAAGATTTTCTAGTGGATGTTAAAAAAATCTAGTGGGTGTTTAAAAAGTTGCAATAGCCTTCCTATAGCTGATCATACCTGGTCCAGAAAATAAGACAATCATGCAGACTAAGGAAAAACGCAAACCTTTCTCCACTTCAGCTCCAGGAGAGACTGGCAGCCATGTTGCCGTAGACGTGGTGTGATGCGGCTGGCCCTGCTCTGGCTCCTTCTAAGCCCAAGGCTTACAACCAACCACAAGACGCCCCCACTACATACAGACCCAGGTGCAAGCTTCGGCCACCTCGTCCTCATTCACTCGGGTTCTTGCTGCAGGGCCACCTCCCTCCTCATTGTCCTACGCTGGCTCCCTGACTCTCCCACCTGTCCCCTCCCCCCAACAGCCCATTCCTATTTCATGCACCGTCTGTGGGAGACGTCTTGTCACTATATCCCAGGACTAACCGACCAGGTCCACCCTCATGTGCTCTCTTGGTCCTTACGGTGGTGCTTGGAGGAGCCCAGTGCAAGGAATGTGGTTAGTGGCTCCTCAGCTGGTCTTAGTCCAAATCCTTGCACTTCCGCTTTGGCTGAGTTTGATGGAGGCCCAGCATCCCTCCTGGACCCTGTGCTTGCTTCACACCTGCTCTGCAGTCCCCTCGTGCCAGAAAGCTGGGCTACTTAACACTGCCTCCAACAGAAACGCAAAAGACCAATTGAGTTTTCAGAGTGCCTCTTTCTAGTGCTTCTTTTATGAAATCTCATATTTTAGAAGCTCATTAGATCAGGCAGCTTTTTATTCCTTGGGTTTGACGCTGGCAGGCATAATTCAGATTCAAAGTTCTTTTCTGTTGACTCAAGTCAGTTTTCTTCTCTGGGCTTTTCTACTTAAATTTTCGCAAAAATAAGCATTTATAAAAATATAAAAGTAATACGTTTTCAAAAAACAGAAAATACAAAAAGTAGAAACAATTACTCAGAGTCTTACTACCCAAATACAACCAAATATTGGCATTCTATTTTATTTCCTTCTGGTCTTTTTCCATTCAGTTTTTCCCCATGCATGTTCCCACCCCCACCAAAATATGATTGCTGGCATACTGTCTTCACAATTCCTTCTTTGTACTTCAGATCATGTTTGCTTCTTGACTTTTAGAAAGGAACTTATAATCACATATATAGGAGTCGTAAAAACCAAACGTAATGTGAGTAACTTGTTTTGATTCCAGTTCAGACAAATCAATTAGAGATAATCTGGGAAATGTAATTACAGACTGGATTCTGGATATGACACGAAGGCATCCATATTACTCTTAGGTGTGCTAATGGCATCGTGGTTATGTAAGAAAATGGCTGAATTTTTTAGAGTCACATATCAAAATAATGTATGAGTGACATGACATGACGTCTGTGGTTTATTTTGAAATACGTTAGCAAAGAAAACAAGTGTTGATAGTAGTTGAATCTGGGAGACAGGGATGGTGGGTGTATCGTGCTATGTTCTTTACTTTCATGTATGTGTAAAATATTTCAAAATAAAAATTTTAAAAATTAAAGTATCAATAGCTCAGTCAAATGGTGTTAAAGGCTTGTTATGAAAAACAGCAGCGCTGTGTCCCTCCCACAAGGTCATCACTGTCACCTGTTTTGGCAGATCAGGGTATTTTGGTATTACTTTCATATTTCTATATAACCTGCTTGAGTGCTACTTCTTGATTTTTCAGTTTTAGGCATTAGTCACAAACTTCACTATAGAAGAAGAGAATTTATTTTTCTTTCTACATACACTCCCTTCCCCCAACCAAACCCACATAACTGTTCCAGGCCCTCGTCCTCCCAAGAAAGTTACGTCATAAACTATCAGAATTAGCTATTATGGTTATGTAAATATTAAATGTTACTTTTCTTTCCTACACAACTTCTATTTTCACTGGAATGAACAACTGTCTTGTTTTAATTTGCTTGGTTTTTCTGTATACTATGTACATGAATCCACCCCAAACTTTCCAACTATCTCGATGTACGGTCTGTGGACCCTTGAGACCCTTTCAGGGATCCATGAGGTCAAAACTATTTTCATAATAACACTTAAGCATTATTTGCCCGTTGCCATGTGCTGACATTGACACTGATGATAGAAAAGCACAGGCAGGGATCATTGCTGCTGCCTTGGCATAAACACGGCAATGGCAACAAAGGGTACCAGTGGTCAGGGTACTCCACCACCTCACTAGCGGGAGAAAAAAGCTAGTGCACCTAAGAATGTTTTTGATGAAGCAGTAAACGTTATTAACCTGAGTACTTGTTTTTTTCACTTATGCCGCATGCTGAGGTATGATGGTTATCTTGAGGAAAAGCATTTATATGACTTTGAGTTGTGAGCTGAACTGACTTGCTCTTTTTACAGAACACCATTTTACTTGAAGGAACAATTGACACACAAACTATCGTTATTTGGCACTTCAAGGAAAACAACGGACATTTTTTATTGCCAATGATAAAATACGAGCTTTCACAAAAATCAGAATTTTGGAAACCTTGTATTTGACATATAATACATGTGTCAGTATTTCCTAATACTTAGACTTGATCCGTAGACTAAGATCCGTGGTGATATTAACAAATGTGCTTTCTTGATACCATATAATGAAATGTGCCTACATATAGAAGATCAGCAAGCATAATAAGCCCATATTTTCTAAATGATCTAAATTTCTAAATACATGATAAAAAATCATGCGTTGGTAAAAAAGCCATTCAAAGTGTAAGACAGACAACAGATTTTATTGTAACTCAGTAAGAAAAGTTCAACTAATATTGTATTAGTCTGCTAGGTCTGCCATAACATACCACAGATTGGGTGGCTTAAACAATAGCCATTTATGTCTTACATTTTTGGAGGCTGGGAAGTCCAAGATCAAGGTGCCAGCCAATTCTGCTCCGGGTGAGAGCTCTTTCTGGCTTGTAGATAGTCATCTTCTCACTGTGTCCTCACATGCCAGGAAGAGAGAGAGAGCAAGCTCTCTGGTCTCTTACAAGGATACTGATCCTATCAGATCAGGGCCCCACCCTCATGACCTCATTTAACCTTAATTATCTCCTTAAAGGCCCTACCTCTAAATATAGTCACACTGCGTATTAGAGCTTCAACACATAAATTTGGGGCAAGGGGAGGCACCATTCAGCCCATAGCAGATACGGTTTCAGATACTAGACTGCAATTACCTTGTAAGAAAGTACTGTCAGATTCTGGTGTTGCACAAAGATGAATACCCACAATGATCTGAAAGAGCTATTAAAACACTTCTTTCTTTTCTGATTACGTATGTCTGAAGCCAGATTTTCTTCACATACCTCAACCAAAAGAACTTATCCCAACAGAGTGAATATAGAAGCACATGAGAGCTCAGTTTAATGTTTTCTCTAAGACAGATGTGAGATTTACAAAAAAGTAAAACAAGCTTCTGCTAATTTTGTTTTAGAAAATATAGTTATTTTCCATAAGATGTTATTTATGTTAACATATGAGTTATATTACTATTATTTTAATTAAAATATGTAAATGTCTATAATTTAATCAGTTTAATTTCTAATATTGTAAGCAGTGAATCCACGTGAACAAAAGTTCTTTGAGGTCCTCAATCATTTTTTAGTGTAACAGGTCCCAAGTTTGGTAACTGCCAGTCTAAATCATCTTTCAAGAAGTTCAGACCCACAGATATTTTAACTATTTCATTTTCTCAAAGACATCTCTCCTAGAGCTTTCTGACCTGCTCCAATCTGGACCAGTGGTCTTCTACACAGTGTAGAGCTCGTACTCTAAGACTTTCTTCACCACCACCTAGGTCAGGTGCCAGTAAATTATGGCCTGTGGGTCACATCCAGCCTGCCACCTGTTTTTAAAGTTTTACTGAAACAGAGCCATGCTCATTAATTTACGTGCTGCCTTCTTTCCTGCTACGATGGCAGAGTTGTGTAGTTGCAACAGAGACCAAATGGCCCGTAAAGCTGAAAATATTTACTATTTGGTCTTCTATGGGAAAAGTCTGCCAATTTGGAATCTAGATGATCCTTTCACTTCTTTCCTGTGTTGGTTTACAGTGGTACCTTGGTTTTCGAACGTAATCCGTTCCAGGAGACCGTTCGAGTTCTGAAATGTTCGAAAACCGAGGCACGGTTTCCCCATAGAAAGTAATGCAAAATGGATTAATCCATTCCAGACCTTTAAAATCAACCCCCCAAACTGCAAATTTAGCATGAATTTTACTATCTAATGATACCATAGATCCATAAAATGTACAGCATTTATCAACCAAAATGTTCGTCAACGGAGATGTTCGAAAACCGAGGTACTACTGTATTTGTTTCCTGAATCCAATGTCTTCCTCCTGCCTTATTTACTTATTTGGTGAGGCACATCTTCTGGTGGCTTCTTCAGAAAAGGTATATGAGAAGTACATTTTTTTTGAGACGTTGCATGTCTGAGCCCTTGCATGACCTTCTACTCTTACATTTTATTGATAGCTTAGCTGGGTACAGAATTTTAGCATAGAAATCGTAGCCCCTCAGAAATTAGAAAGCTTTGCTTCATCATCATTTAGCTTCTAGGGTTATGATAGAAAAGTCTAAAGTTATTTTGAGTTTTGACCTACTGCACTTGACTTTGTTTCCCGCCTCATAGAAGCCTGCAGGCTCTTTTCTGTGTCCTCAGTGTTCTGAAATTTTATGATGATGTGGCTTGGAGAGGATGTGTCTCCACCACAGTGCTGGGTAGTGGACTCTTTTAACCCAGCAAGTCACATTCTCCAGTAATGGGGCATTACTTGAATTACTTCTTTCCCCTCCGGTTCTCCATTTCTGGAATATTTATTGAACAGATGTCGGATATCTTGGAGTGGTCCTATAATTTTCTATCTTTTTCTGGGATAATTCCTCAACTTTATCTGCCAACCAGAAGTCTGAATCTTCTTCATTTCGTCTATCATGGTTTTAATTTCTAAGAGCTCTTTTCTCCCCCATGAATATTTCTTTTTTGAAGTATCTAGATCTTGTGATATACGTAGATGCTTTCTCTTAAAAACAATTCTCTGAGGACATAAATGATAGTTTCTTTTCCCTGTATAATAGTGTTTTGTCCTAGTTGCCTTTTTTCTGTTCATTTACTTTGGTTTTCCTGTATTATGTTAGAGGCTTTCCTCTTGATTGTCTCTTCATACATGAAAGTGAAATACTAAAAGGCTGATTTTTAGTGAAATCCTAAAAAGCTCCTCTTGTGTGGGTGGAGCCGATTGTAAGCTTTACTGTACGGAGATACAGCTGGGCTGTTGGTTTGGAAACTCTTGAGGTTATTATCTTCAAATCTTCTTCACTACTCAGATTTCTCAGAGAAGGATTTTCCCATTTCCTGACTCAAGGGTATAGGTTTGGCTACCAGAATTCCGGGGTGGTTGGGAAAAGAAAGCTGCGATTCTTAACATTCAGTATGCCGGCATTCACTCAACCTCCTCTAAGGGACCACCACCACCAGGTGTGTTTAGTGTCCCCTCGTTCAGACATCTTTTACTTTACCCTGTCCAGAGAATAAATTTCTGGTCTTCTTTTAAGTTATGGGAGGGGCAATCTTTTAAAATAAACTTTCAAGCAATAGAATTAGTCTCCTCTTCACCCACTTCTCCCTCACTTTACAGTTACCTGGTGCTGTCAGTTTCGGAATTTCTTTGGGGTTCTGCTGTGTAAAGTGGGTTGTTTCTTGGCTTTCTCTGTTGTTGGCTCAGGATTCAGCTTTCTCAGGACTGCTAAGTCAGTTACCACTCATCCATCTGCTTCCCAGCTTCCAAAATTTTGTTGCCGTTGTCTCCTCTCCCATTCTTTGTCCTTGTGGGTTTATGTCTTTAAAAAAAATCTCTTCACTGTTGTTTTAGTGAGGTTTTGGGAGGGAATGAAAGCAAATGTGGGTATTTGATCCTCCATCTTTATTTGGAACCTCTTTATAATTAAATATCTTTTTTTTAACTTTCATTTAATTTTACAGCATAAACATTTCCCATGTTCTTACACGGTCTTCGTAACAGCTTTAGTAAAGCATAACATTCCACTGAGTCACTACCATAGATTACTTAATCATTACCCTATTTTTGAATGTTTAGAGTTGTTTCTGTGTTGGGGAGGGGACTAGTTTTTCCTAGAGTCATCTTTCATTTATTTGTCTCATTTAATTCCCTCTATTTAGGGCATGCCTGTTGACACCCTTCTCTCCTCTGTTCTCCCTCCATGGCTTCAGCACCTTGTGCCTTGACTATGGGACTATTGCGTGCGAATTTAATTCCCCTTTAAAGCACCAGGTCATTCAGCACAATAATGCAGCACTAATATTTCTAAATGTCGCCTTTCTCAGGACATGGCAGAGCACCCGTATCACCTACAATTCACTTGTGGCTGGAATTTGAGGCTCCCCATAGTTTGATCCCCCCTCACCTCCCCCAAGTTGCCATCTTTCCCCTAAATGTCCTCCTGCAAATGGCCTGCTCTCCTCACTGAGCTCAGGCTGCTTTTCCTGCCACTGCCAATCCACACTTAGACCCAATCGCCTGTACTCACCCACCCCCTCATGACCTTGCTTACACAATCTCTTCCTTCACCTGATAATAGGAAGAGAATGTCTATTATTCACTGATAACAGACAAGAAACAAGTAATTCATTTCTAATTTTTAGGGTCAGTCTTGCCTTTTAAATGAACTGACAGCTTTTCAGAGGTAGGAGCTCTCACATGTTCTTCTCTGTGGGAGCTGGCCCTATACGGCCCTCATCCTACCACCACGGGACTCCAGCCCAGAGCCAGGAACACAGTGGCGGCTTAACAGGGCCTCAATGAATGGAATGGACATGAGTGTAAGTCGTTACCTTGCCCTCTGGAGTCAGCATCCAGATCACGGAGAAGGTCAGTCTGTCGGTCATGGGATTGAGGCTGCACAGCTCCTCACACAGCAGCCTGGGAAGCATGGGGACCACCTGCAAACAGAGGACAGGCCCATGAGCACCTTTCTCCAATCTGCAGGAGTTTCCCACAGGCCTAGAAGCAGCCCAGAGGGCAGAATTTTGGTGAGCAGCTTGAGCTTCCAGAGCGAGCTGAGGATGGAGGCAGCTCTTGTCCCGGAAGACTCAGAAAGAACAGACGATCTGACACTTTTCCATGGGCCTCCAGAATCAAATGGGAATGTGATCTGGAAAGGTAAGAATTGGTAACACAGGGAAAAATTACATTATAGCAATGAAAAACAACTATGTGTGACTATATACTAAAATTGAAGCTCTCGACTCAAGAATGACTTGTACTTTTGGATATAACTATTCCAGTTAAACTATATACTTAAGAACTCAAGATCTTACACTTAAGTCTTCAATTAATTTTGAGTTAATTTTTATGTGTGGTGTACATTATGGGTTTCATTCTTTTGCATGAGGCTGTCCAGTTTTCCCAGTACCATTTATTAAAGAAACTGTCCTTTCCCTATTGTGTGTTCTTGGCACCCTTGTCAAAGATAAGCTGACCATATACATGTGTGTTTGTATCTGGGCTGTGTAACTGTTCCATTCAACTATGTGTTTGTTTTTATGCCATATCATACTGTTTTGATTATTATAGCTTTGTAATATACCGTGAAATCACAAATGTGGTACCTCCAGCTTTGTTCTTCTTTCTCAGATTATTTTGGCTATTCAGGGTCTTTTGTGGTTTCATGTGAATTTTTGGATAGGTTTTCTTTCCTATTTTTGTTAAAAATTCTATTGGAATTTTAATAGGGATTACATCAAATCTGTAAGATCACTTTGGGTAGTATGGACATTTTAACAATATTAATTCTTCAAATCCAAGAACAGGATATCTTTCCACTTATTTGTGTCTTTGTCAATTTCTTTTATCAACATCTTATAGTTTTCAGTGTACAGTTCTTTCACCTCCTTGGTTAAATTTATTCCTAAGTATTCATTGTTTTTGATGCTATTGTAAGTGGGATTGCTTTCTTAAATCCTGTATCACCTCACATCTGTTATAATGGCTATTATCAAAAAGACAAGACATAACAAATGTTGTCGAGGACACGGAGGAAAAGGAACCCCTGTGCACTGTTAGTGGGAATGTAAATTGGTGCAGCCATTATGGAAAACTGCACGGAGATTCCTCAAAAAATGAAAAATAGAACTACCATGTGATTCAGCAATCCCACTTCTAGGGATACATTTACAGGAAATGGTATAAGTACTTCGAAGAGATATCTGCAGTCCCATGTTCATTACAGTATTATTCACAATAGCCAAGACATGGAAATCCTGCCTTTTGTGACAACATGGATGAACCTGGAGGCAGCATGCTAAGTGAAATAAGCCAGATAGAGAAATACAAACACTGTATGGTATTCTGTATATGTGGAATCTTTAAAAGAGAAAAACAAAAAACCTATTTCATAGAAACAGAGAGTAGAGTGGTGGTTGCCAGAGGCTGGGGGCGGGGTAAATGGGGAAATGCAGGTCAAAGGGTACCTACCGACTTTCAGTTTTAAGATGAGTAAGTTCTAGGATCTTAGGTACAGCATGGTGACTACAGTTAATAATCGGATATTGTATATTTGAAATTTGCTGAGAGTAAATCTTGAGTGTTCTCTCGCTACACACACACAAAAGAGTTAATTACATGAAGTGATGGATGTGTTAATTATCTTGATCTTGGCAATCATTTCATAATGTATGTGTATAGCAAATCATCACATTTACACTTCAAATATATTTGTCAATAATTCTTCAATAAAGCTGGGGAAAATAAAAGAACCCAAGGGCTGAGTATAAACTCATGACAGGATTTCATCAAAGTAAAATTGCTGAATCAATGCTTCAGTAATTGAAAATAACACAATTGACCAAGTCACATGCTGGAACATTAACAGAATACTCCAGTGAACTATCACTGACAGGTTCATAAAGCCAGGTTCCCTAGATGAACTACTGTGGTGAATGAGTCATTCATTTTACAGGGTTTTAAGCCTAAATTATTTCTTCCCTTTATTGAGCTTTCTAGCCCATAATTAACTGACTCAGTGGTATACTCTCTCTAATTTAAAAAAAAAAATCTCTTGAATTTGCTTTCAAATGATGACTTACAGCTACCCCAGAATGTTACTTATTTTCTCTAAAATTCCAAAGATGAAATGAGTATTTCTACCTCGGTCCCCTGAAGATACTTCAAACGCTCTCCTACCTTGAAATCTATTCCTTCTCCCATAGTTTTCTGGATGAATGTCTTAATCATTTGCCCCACCTCCCCAACTGAAAACGGCAGCATCAACAGCCTGTGTGCAACACGCTGTGTACCCGCCTGATGTACGGTGTTAAGCAACTAAGAAGTAACAGGCGAGAGAAGCAACTACGTTCTAGTTGAGGTCAAGTTTGCTGGTTAAGTTTCTATAGCAGCAAAGGCAAAACCAACCCTAGTAGTTTCTTGTTCTGTGTGAAGTGTCTGTATCTGTACCATTTCAGTAAACAATCTTTGACACGGAAAAGCAAACTCTAGAACTCACAGCCCACACCAGTGACAAATAACTAATAACTGCATGCATTAACTGGCACTATTCTGAAGGATGCTTTTTAACACCTATGTAAAATCTAATGACCACGTGAAAATGTCTGGTAACAACTTCTATAAGATAACCACTTTGGAAGATTTTTTTCTCACTGTCGCTTTTGCACCATCTGTTCAGATGATACTGTTTTTCTTTAACTTATTTAATGAGTATTAAAATGTGATCTAAATATTTAACATTTTCTTGCATGGATCAAGTGTTTTACAAAATAATGCATTTTTACTTGCATAAACATATTGAACAAATTGGAGAAAGTTTCAATACCATGCAGTCCCATGACTGAACCATGACATGTCAAGGTTAAACGAGGTCATAAAGGTGGGGGGTGGGGCCTGATCCCATAGACAGAGATAACACCCCTCCCTGCCCAGCACACACACACACACAAAAGGCCACGTGAGGACACAGCCGTCTCCAAGCCAGGAAGAGTCCTCACTAGGAACCAAATTGGCTGGCACCTTCATCTGGGGTTTCTAGCGTCCAGAATTGTGAAAATAATGTGTTGTTTAAGCCTCCCTGTTTATGGTATATTGTACAATGGGCCGAGCTGAGTCAGACTAAATGGAGTTTGTTGGGGGTGCATTCTTGGCTTGTTCTCTGGGCTGCATTATCAGATGATTACACCAATTGTATTTTGGTAGCAGCAGGCTGACCACCGGGCAGGCTTGGAGTCCAGGGCTTCATACCTTTTTTACAGATAGATGATATTTCTTCTAAGTGTACAAGGCAGTATCTGATTGCGAATCACAAATTGAGCATCCGAGAATGTAACGTAATTCCTGACTTCATGTTTTGGTGTTTGTCAAGATAAAGCCATTGCGACTGAATGCAGTGTGGTACCTGGACTGGACTGGAAAACTGGTGAAATCCAAATCAAGTATGGATTTTAGTCAATAGTAATGTTCCAATGTCAGCATCTTAGTTATTACAAATGTACCACGGTGATGTAAGATGGTAACAGTGGGGGCACTGAGTGTGGGACCCGTCTGTATTATCTTTGCAACTTCTCTGCAAACCTAAAGTTATTCGAAAATAAAAGGGCTTATTGACAAGAAAGCCACAGTCTTCATTAGTGGCTCTCTTAAGTGTTATCCATTTAAATATGGAAGAAATTTATGCTAATGAAACACATTCGGATCTGTTTTTATATGTTGGAGTTTGGGGTTAAGATTTTATTTGCAGAAAGACCTTTACCACGGCAAAAATTGTCTACGGACCATTAACCAACAGAGTGAAGTCCAGACTCATCACCAGCACAAATCAGGGGAAAGAGCAAAGGCTCTGAAGCTAGAGAGACTTGGGGTCCAACCCTAGGGAGCCACCACTTCCTGTACAAGTTGGGCAAGCGAGTCTGATTCTGAGGCTCGGTGTTCTTGTTTGTAAAACACTAAGGGTGTCCAGTAAGTCAGCTTGCTGGCCTTGCCACAGTCTGTGGGTCTTTGGTCACCAGGCTCGGCCCCCCTTTGGCCTCCAGTCTGGTGCTGCCCTCCCGCCCACACCCTCACCAGTGCCCCTTGGGCCTGCTCACTGCACATCCTTCCCCTGCCAGGCCTGCCCACCGCTCCAGCTCTCGTCGTTCCCCCTTTCTGGACGCTGTGCATGTGGCCAACTTTTGCACATCCTTTAAGATTCAGCTCATCACCATCTTACAGGCTTATACAGATTCCCCCAGTGGGAGCACGTACCGTGTTCTGTATACTCCCCCACCCCACCTCCACCTGTTTTTTCAAAAAGGAATTGAGGCAGTCAGACACTGTCAGTCACTCCACCCTCCCTGCTCTTTCCTGATTCTTCCATAGCTCTGAACACACGCATCCTAATTGCTTCTTTCGGTGCCTCTGCCCTCCACTGGACCATAGGATCTCAGGAATGAGGACCAGCGCCTGTTCTTTCTCTCTATCCAGCACCTGACACACAGCCGGCACTTCTAGTCTGCAAATGAATGACTTTTGTCCAGGAAGTGAATCACCTATGCTTTCTGCTTCCTGTTTACTGCATCACATAGAATTATGAAATCACATGGTAGACACTTTACACAAGAATTTGATAAGTAGCTAGTATTTTAAGTATAAGATAAACTGTCTTAGCTACTCCCTTCTAAACACTACTGGCATACACAGTGGCTGCCCAGATTATATATATAAATACTGCTTGGCATCGTTTATCTTGTACGGAAGACAACATTTTAATATTCACACTGCAGTGGCCAGATGCCAAAGAACCTAAGTGCTCAGGAAGAAGCCAAACATTAAAACTTTTCAGGTACCATAATTATCTTTACATTTTAAAGGGTATTCCTTTTAATAAACTTTCACTACCGGTAGATCTTGGGGCAGAATTCAGATGGAATTCAGAGAAAATACTCTTTATGTTCATGTAGTTTTGTAAATAGGTGGTTATTTCTCTGTCTTTCAAAGGGAAATGAATGAACCACCATCACATTTGTGGGGTGGCCTGTCCTGGCCTCTCATAAATCGGCCTGATTTCTGCTGAGATCCCTGGGACCGCGTTCCATGACACAGTGCACATGTGTCAGGTCCAGAGCACAGCAGGGGTCCCCACGGGAGGTGGGGCCAGGGAAACTGGCAGCCACTCCCGATAAGCTGCTTCCTCAACTACCAGTCCTGTTATTCCAGGGGAGACCTGTCTGGACAACAGGGTAGCGGCTGCATGATATCTGCCACGCGACCTGGAGACTGAGGCAGGGGTGACATGTGCAGAACACGATAGGTAACTGGAAAAGAGAAGGTCTCTCCAGGAGCTGAGAAACTGCTGGCTGTCATTCGCGTCGTGTGGACGCTTCTGCATCCTCTGATGGCTGCGGAGTTGTCCCATCGGGTCCAGCCCTGCCTCCATCACCTTCACTACTCAGTAGGGGCCACATGGGTAATTCCTTCAAACTTCTCAAACGCCCTCATTTTCACGGTCCCAACTCTGTAGACCCTATGGTGAATTTTACAATGTGCCTTTCCTGCTTTTGCAAGTCATAGCTGAGCGACGATGGAGAAAATCGCTGGGTGGGTAGAGGCATATTACTGAACTAGTCTCAGCTCTCACCTCGGTGGCAGCTGGCAGTCCTTTCACTTGTCTTTGGTTAGTTCCTTCCTCTGTGCCCTTCAGACTCTATTCCAAAAACGTTCTTCCTCTCCTCAAACCTCCTACCCAACTGCCTTCTCCCTGGACCTCAGCAGAAACCCTCAGCTCTTCTTCACAGAGGAAATGAGAATGTGAAACTCCACGGCTCCCAAGCATCCTTCCAGCCCTTTCCATCTGTCCGTTTCTCCCGACTCCATCCCCTAACTTTACCTGTGTGCCTCGGTTCCCTGACTTCTCACATATCCCGGACATGCTCAAAAGATCAAAAGCTTTATGAAGACTTTTTGGATGTTACCGTTCCTCTCCTACCACCAACCGGGCAAACCTGCCTTCTCGCTCCTCTGTAATACTTCCCGCCTTGGGAGTCCCTCTGGAGCTGCAGGTAGCCCAGTGTATTGTAACTGTTTGCTACATGCCCACCTCCTGACTTCCCCTGGGCAAGCTCAGCACCTCTCTCATCTTTATATACCTGGCACACAGTAGGTACTTGATCAGCAGAAAACGAAAGGGGTTTAAAGGTGCTAAGTCTTCTTAAGCATGTGTCAGGGCCAGGATCGGAGAGTCAGGGCAGAGCTGACTCTGATGCTAGGACACTGATGCTAGGACACCGACTTTCTAAGCATTCTGGGCTAGGGCTTAAGAGAGTTGAGAGAAATTGATCATTTAGGTAAATACACCACTGCCCAAGGCAGCTGGGTGGGGGTACCAACAAGACTATAAAATCTTATATTAGCCTCAGAGAGCAGAAACATCTGCTAAAGCCACAGCGGGCGGGCTGGCCAAGTTCAGCAACGGGTTAGCCAGGACAGCCCTGTGACCAGCGGAAAGGGCCACAGAGGGGAAGAATCCATCATCTCGGCAAGGAGCAACAGGAGGGACCAGCAGCGACACGGGGGCCACGACAGCTCAAGGGGGGGCAGCCATCCATAACCACCCGGGGTTCTTTAGCGCCAGGAGGGGCTGCAGGGGCCTCCTGTGCCCTCTTGGCCCAGGTCACTGCTGGCTCCCACACGCGCCTCACACCCTCAGTGCCCTGTGGCTGTCTGAACCTGAGAACTGCGTGAGTTTTTCTCCCTTTCTCTGAGGACTTCGAGGTTTCCTAAGGCGCACTCAGCTAGCTCCCCACTCACATGCTGACACAACTTAGAGGACAGAGATAATTCACTTGGAACCAATGTCTCTGTTTCGAGAGTTTTCTTTTTCCCATCAACACTTCCATGAATCCCGAATTCGATCAACTCTTGGCCACACAGTTCGACATTAGCAAAACACCAGCGCTCTGACAACCTGCTGGGGTCAGAAAGGAACATCTTACAGCTCTTTGGACTCCACGTTAAGACAGCTGCCAATCCCAATCTTTGATCTCTATTATAAAGCAGGACCAATAAAAGATCGCCGAGATTTATGGGCGAACTTTCATCTGAGCTGTTTCACACCTAAAATAACACAAGTACTGAAGCCAATAGGCAGAAATTTTAGGTTTAGGTTTCAACTGTTTAGGTTTTCTTTTGCTTTCAAAATTCAATTCACTTATTGAAAACATTACCTTAAATTTTACAATTACATTGTAGTTCCCTCTCAGAGAAGCCAGTTGGGAGACATTAACTGGGTAGATATCACATCCTTCTGAGAAGGACAGACCTAAGTGTGGGTATAGCTGTTCCCTATCCTAACAGATATCTATCTTTTGCCAAAAAGAGTGTTTTTCTAGGGAGTTCAATGGACAATATTTAATTTTATCTTTCCCCCTGAGTACACCCTATCGTCAACAAGAGTAACCAAATGCATACTACTGGGAATAAAATCCCAACAAAAAGACTTTCAGTTAGAAGACAGTGAGGTGGGATTCCAGATCCGTTTCACTGCACACTGTCCCAATCTCTGGGAGAATTCCTTAGACTCTGACATTGGTTACGTATAAGTCAGCAGCAGTGAATGAAAAGAAATCAGGACCACATTCCCTCCAGATGGGAAATCAACCGGCACCCGCACCCCCACCCCTACCCCCAACACAACACTCCGTCCCCACCTGATGAAGTGGGGAGAAACGACTCCGCCAAATGAGAGAGCAGAGGAGCTGGAGGAGGGACGCAGCTCATCCAGCTTTTAAGGAGGCCTTTATAGGCGAAGTAAAGTGAAAACAGCAGAAAAGTTCCTGGACACAGGCCTTTAAGAAACAAAAATGAGTAGGAAGAAAGGTCAGTGCAGTGGTTCCAAGGAATCTGAAGACACAGCTGCTGCTGTCCAGGGTTGCGGGCCAGCGCCGCCGGCTCCCGCCAAGGTGGGGCAGTGCTGGGCAGCGGGCGCCCCTGCACAACCACTCGGGCCGCAGGCCTGCTGCCACCAGCTCCCACTTGCAGAGCTCAGAGCACAGTCCCAACTCTGCAATCCCAACGAGAAATTCTAGAACTGTGACAATCACGAAACCAAAGTAAAGAGAACATGTTTAAGTTATTTAACCCAATTTTGGTTTTTCATTTTCTGATTATGAAACATAATTCCTGGTTGTAAAAGGAGAATGCAGCAGCTAGACGAGAGAAGCAGGACACCTGCTTAGAAGAAGCTCTCATTGTGACTATAATTCTTAAATATCTGAATCTGAAGAGCAGAGTTAAACTTTTCTGTGTCGGGAGAATGTTTCACATTTATTCATTTCATGTGGTCTTCAAAGAGATTGCTACTTCTCTTTCGCTTTCCACCATAACATTGTAGCTTTTATAGATTTGAGTGATTTTGGAATCTCATCTCCCTTCCCTAAGAGGACCTGGGCCAGGCAAGTGCTGGGTTTAGCCAACTGCATTTTCAGGCAGAAGGCGTGGATGAGATGTCTCCAACCTGAGGTTATATTAAACATAGTCAATGTATTGCTAGCACGTGATTGGGGCACTCGAAGGCCAAATGACGTTATGGTTTCCTGGACCTGGCAGAGGTAGGTCTGGAAGTCTATCTTCCAACTGTCACACATATGTCTACCTGCAGCAAGCAGTGGGATGAACTTTCCCAGGAGTTAGAGGGCAGCAGCCCTAGGCACACTGACCTACCAGGATACACTACTTCTGAGGGCCGTGCTCAGAGCCTGGCTTCTCCTCTGCCAGCTATGTGGGAGCTGCCAATCAGATGAGGCAGTGGAAGGAGACTGGGCAACTGGATCCTTTCCCTAGGTGATGACATTTGGAAGTTCCCAGAATGGAGCCGGTTTGGCACCTGGGCTGGTTTCTTGCCCGTAAGAGATGGGGCCAGGTAAAAGGTTCCCAGCTCCCAGAATGCCATGGTATGTGCTGGTGGGTGGTGGGATATCCCTCTCACCTTAGTGCAGTCAAAGAGCTAATACCAGAAGTCATGCCCCAGGGCAGGCGAGGACAGAAAGTTCAAACCAACATGGGTAGCAATCCAAAACTGGACCACTGGATTCAAGGAAGGTAGGTAGGAAGTGAAAGTCATGACATCGCCAAAGACGTGAGATGACCCCAATAAGCAGGTGAACAGTGTTTCAAAGGAGGAGAAGGAAACCTGGAAGAATTCATGAGCTCCGAGGAGGTGGCAGAAATAACTCGTGTATGGTCTCTTCTTCGCCACTGTCCCCAGGCCTAGGGCAGTGTCTGGCAGACAACTGGTGCTCTTTAAATACTTGTCAAAGGGGGTCTGTAGACTCAGTGACTTACGAGGAGTCACAGAATCAGGACTAGGAGGAAAAGCCCAGACTCCTATTTGGCTCCCTTTGCTTTTCCATCTTGGAAACTCCAGGTTGTCTTATAAAGGGCAGGTCAGGAGCAGATTAGCCCCCACCCTTTAGAATAGGAGTCAAAACCTTTACTTAAAAAGCCAATAGTAAATCTGCATGCCATTCTGCTATTAAAGTGTGATCATGCCACAGACACTACATAAATAAATGGGTGTGACTGTGTTGTCATAAAACTTTATAAAGGGCCAGCCCGGTGGCTCAAGCGGTTGGAGCTCCGTGCTCCTGACTCTGAAGGCTGCGGTTCGATTCCCACATGGGCCAGTGGGCTCTCAACCACAAGACTGTCGGTTTGACTCCTCAAGTCCTGCAAGGGATGGTGGGCTCCGCCCCCTGCAACTAAGATTGAACACAGCACCTTGAGCAGAGCTGCCTCCTGGATGGCTTAGTTGGTTGGAGCGCGTCCTCTCAACCACAAGGTTGCCGGTTCGACTCCCGCAAGGGATGGTAGGCTGCACCCCCTGCAACTAGCAATGGCAACTGGACCTGGAGCTGAGCTGCGCCCTCCACAACTAAGACTGAAAGGACAACAACTTGAAGCTGAACGGCACCCTCCACAACTAAGATTGAAAGGACGACAACTTGACTCGAAAAAAAGGCCTGGACGTACACACTGTTCCCCAATAAAGTCCTGTTCCCCTTCCCCAATAAAATCTTTTTTAAAAAAAAGAACTTTATAAAAATTGTGGCTGTTGTGGACTGTGCTGCTGAGCGCTGCTTTGAAACAATAATTGGAGGTCAATACCTGGGTCTTCCATGGTATCTCTGCAGTTTGGTTCCTCTTGAACATATGTGATCTAACAATTAAGTTCACGAACTTATCCTAGGAAAAGTGCTACATACCTCATTGCTGAATATCACTATGGTCACCTTCGAAGTACTCCCCTTGGGAAGCTATGCACTGACGCCAGTGCCTAGTCCACCTTTCAAAGCAATTTTGGAACTCTTTCTGGAATGGCCATCAGAGCTGTCATTGTATTACCCTTGATGTCCTGAATGAATGTCATCAAAATGTCTTCCTTTCAATATTTCCTTTATCTTTGAGTAAAGAAAGAAGTCATTGGGGGCCAGATCAGGTGAGTAGGGAGGATGTTCCAATATAGTGATTTGTTTACTGGCTAAAAACTCCCTCACAGACAGTGCCGTGTGAGCTGGTGCAATAGCCATGAATTGTTGGCGAAAAGTTCAGGTTAACTTTTTCATGCAGCCTTTTCAGCACTTTCAAATAGTAAACGTGGTTAACTGTTTGTCTAGTTGGTACAAATTCATAATGAATAATCCCTCTGATATCAAAAAAGGTTAGCAACATCATTGCAACAAGTTTGTGAACTTGATTGTCAGACCTCGTGTAACAGCCTGACAGGAAAACATGTAATAACAGAGGGCAAACATTCTTCCAGGGAACACCCTTTTTTTTAAAGACCTTATTAGATGTAGTTAAAGATGTTCAGACAAGATTGCTATTCCTCAGGAATATTTTTTGTTTAAAGAGACATAAACAAAACAAAACAAAAAGAAGACGACTAAACAGAAGCACGTTTTTCGATCCAAGAAACCGGAGACTGACTTTTACCTTCTGAACCAAGTAGACACTTGTCGCTCTCTCAGCAGCCACTTTATCCAATTTGGATCCCTCGGGGACAAAGTAACTGACGTCGGCAATGTGAACTCCCACTTCGAAGATACCTGGAAAGGCCCAAGAAGGTTGATCAGCCTGGAAGGGTGAGCCATGGCGGTCCCTCCCGGGAATCCTTCCCGAGAAAGCATGCCTCTCCGAGGTCACAGGACCTGAGGACAGGCTGCTGTTTCTAGTGTCGCTGGGCACTCCACCTACCCTGCGATGTCCCTGTTGTTACTTTCCTTACTGTACACCAGCAGGTGATGAGATTTTGCCCTGAATAAGCAACAATGACCATTTCCACAAGATGTTTCCCATTTCTAAAAGCTTCTTCTCTTTGAGGAAACATCAGTAGACGTGCCAAAAAAGACTCATTTTGGATGATGAACAAATCCTGTCAGGTCACCACCAGAAGCAAGTTAATCCCCAAATCCTGCAGCCTGCCTCTGAAAGCTCTGCTCTTCCTGCCCATTCTGGCCACAGCATTGCCTTCCCACCTTACTCAGCCCCCTCGCTGGCCTTCCTCCCTTGATTCTGTCTCTTCTTAGCTAGCAACCTTCTTAACCATGGGTCTGGTGAGGTCACTCCTTAGCCTGCTGCTTATGTCCTTTCATGGTCTCACCCTGATCTACCTGGCCAGCCTGACGACCAAGTAGGCTCCACATGCTCTGTACGCAGCTGTCATGGGAAACCTCTTTCCATTCCCAAAACAGATCTTACCTCATCCCATTCAGATACCGTTTGGCTTGTGCTTTTTCTTATACTTAAGATAATCTCAATAGGATCTGCCTGTAAAAATTCTTCTTACCTTATAAGGGTCACTTGAAAGAGAATCCCAGAACCAAAAGAGATTTCCTGCACTGTTTCTTCCACCTGAACTGTCAGAGCACCTAACCCACAGCTGAAGATGCTCACTGTGGTCTTTTCTTCAGAGCTCACATCACAACCAAATATCAGCGTATCTTCACTGGCTCATATGTTTACCATCTGCCTCTCTCCCTACAGTGTAAGCTCCAGAAAGCCTGGGCCTTTCGTGTAAATGCTTTTCACACTGTAGGTCCAGTGCCTGGAAGAATGCCTGACACATAGTAGGCACTGATACTTGTTGAGTGAATGAACCAGTAATTGGTTTGCCTGCTGCCTTTCCCCCTCTGGTAAAAGACCCTACTTATTTTCCCTCTTAGGACTGCCCTTTCCCTTACTGGTGGCGCTATTTTTCAACAGGCTCTGCCTTCCCTGTAGTCCTGCCAGAGAGGTGGTGAGATGATTGAGGCCAATGGCACTGCACCTAAAGTGAGGCCCGGGAGCCAGATTATCAATTGAAGATTTACTCTTGAACATCCTATAAATCATCTACCACAAACAGCATGTGTAATTATACACACCTACATGCATTTACCTCTACATGAAAATGCACAACATAGACAGAATATGAAAGAGTACACATGTAAAATAAACGTATAGTTTGAAGAGAGCATCATGGGCAGACAGAAGCATGTGGATGTTATAAGCACAAAGGTGAATTTGCACAAATTTAAATATATGGTTGATGTAATTCCATTATACCCAATCCCTGTTCATAGTGACTAGTCAATCATAGGCATGCGACTCAAGTCAATTTACTCTGGGTTTGTTTTCAAGGAGTGATACGGACTTCAGGAAAGAGGGTTGGTGTCTCTCTCTCTCTCTCTCTCTCTCTCTCTCTCTCAACCCTGACAGTAAGGACAACTGTAAGTCTGGAACTGCTAAGGAAACATCTCTGCCACGCAGTCATGCCAATACAGAAAATAACAGGTATAAGAAGTAAAGGGAGAATCATGATGACCTCATTTGAACTCCAGGATCCAGATGAACTTTAAACTAGTCTACCTGTGGACTTAGCAGTTCACGAGCCAATCAATTCCCTTTTGGTTATGACTCAGTGAAAGACTCCTTATTAATAGCAAGTTGAGTCAGAAGAGTTTCTAACACATCACCACCTGCTCCTCTGTTTACTTGGACAACCAGCCCTAAGGTATCACACATTTTATCTGTAAATCTTATAGCTATTGTCCTCCCACTCCTTCTTCACTGGGGGATGAGTTTTCCTTCAATTTTTAAAACAGAACATGCTTAAACAGGGGTACTTAAAATCAGGGGCTCAGGGGAGGAAAAGCATTTAAGTTTCCCCATTCTCCATCTGTCTCCCACCCCAAGACAACCCTCCTACGGGGCATTTGTTGGGTTTTCCCGCCCAGTCCAGTAACATTAATGCATGAGGGAAAACCTAAGCCCATCGAAGAGATCCTGCTGTTATGGGATAATATAACAGATCTATTTCCCACAGAGGAGAGAGGGCTGTCTGGAAAGCTGAGAGAAACCAGTGTGGCTCCAAGTTCAGCCGCCTCATTCTGAGAGCCATGCAGCTGTGTTGTTGGGTCACTGGGGGCAGCGAAACCTGCCCTGAGATCATCGAGGAACTCAACCCTAAGAAAATGTGGCCAAGAATCTCAGACGGCTCAACTTCCAATTCTGATACTACAAGTATCTAAAAGCAACACTTGGAGAAGGTAAAATAAAGTGTCTTCCTTTGAAGTCAGAATTATAATATATTGGCCTAACAGGTAAATATTGACTGAAGGAAAAGAGAGAGGATTATGACATCATGATATAAACCATAATTTTAAATTCAGTCTCTGTGTTGTTACTACACATGAACTTTCTGTCCTTAGTCAAAATTGACAAACTGACAAAGAGTTCATTACAGGAGATAAAACACGAAGGGGGCCAATCAAAACATACTTGAGAGGCTTAAATTTCACTCAGAATTCCCAGCAGAGCCTCTAAAACCAGCAAAGAGAAGCGCTCTTATTTTCCCCTTTGGACATTTTTAATGGAAACCCTAAATAAATATTTTATTACATATATTTACATAATGTGAACGTGCAGAACTCCTGAGGCAGTAGTACTGTGGTTTTTATTCTATGAAGGAGAAAATATAAACCCAAAAGGTTATATAATATATGCCATCGAAACATTTAGGACAAATTTGATGTTTAAAAAAAAAATACCGTCTTCCAGATGAAAGTATTCTTTAAAAATTTCTTTTGCATTGAACCATTTTCATCTACTGGGGCTAAGGTGAGTCCTGTGAGTTTTGAAGAACTGTGGAAGCAGAGGGAGGAAGATTCCCCAAGGCCAGCCGTGTCTGATTAACTTTGCACAAACATATGCTCAAAGGAACACAAATGCTCCTTTGAATGAACTTGAGAGGACATCAGAACTGCTTCATCCAATTAAAACATGCCTAGAACCTAAAGCAGGGGCTTAAGAACCATCTTTCGAAGCCAAGCCCCCCAGCCAGTTCAGCTACTTCCCAAAAGTGTCCCTGCCAGGTGGCCCCTGACATATCCTCAAGGGGGTGGAGCTCACATTTTGAAGTCTCTCACTCTGCTGCTGAAGAGCTCTGCTCATGAGAAAGTGCCTCCTTACACAGATCCGTGATGCACAGAAATGGAGCCACTGGTCCAATCCAGCTCTGAGTATCCGTAAGGGGCAACCCCTCTGGTTAAGGAGCTCACAGTCTAATGGAGTTGGCGACAATATGATGGTACTAGCGCTATGACAGAGGAAGGTCACAAAACCTCACTGCGTGGGAGCGAGTTGAGCTGAAATCTGCTTTTACTTCACCGAGAACACGTGAAGTTTTATAGTTGAAAACAATGACATGAATGCACGGTTGACAACGATCACAAAACGGTACTAAGGACAGCAGCAGTGACCATTTGATGTCCTCTGTGCCAGGGGCTCCATACACATCAATGCAGATTTGACAACAGCATTGATTTGACAACACGTAAACCACATTTCACAGATGAATCATCTGAGAGGTTCCAAGTCACTTGCCAAGGTTACCTGGCTAGTGAGTAATAAACCCTGGATTCAGAACCAGGTGGGACTCAGAGCCTCTGCTACTTTTATTACCACCCTCAACCCCGCCACTGTCACCGTAACTCCAGGACATGATACAACCTGATTTTTCATCTCGGGACCACAGCTAGAAATCCCCCCCCCCCAGCTCTTACGGTTCCACAGATGCCACATTCTCGCCTGTAGTTCAGGAGTCCCGTCAGGGACTTTCCCAGCCTTGTTCCCAGCCACCTCCCTGTCTGCAGGCCCTTTGGGTTCCACTTATGACAGGGCCACTTATGACAGGGCCTGTTTAGAGAGCAATCACCAAGCCATCGACTCTGGTTCTATGTAATCATAAGTCCCTGCAATCCAACAATTCCTTTCTAACCTTCTAGCTCCCAGTCATCTGTAGCTGGGGCAGAGTGACTGCCGGAAGTACTATACCTGAAAGGGCGGTGCCAAGTACAGGTAGAAGTGTGCCAGGCTTCCCCTGCCTTTTGCCTTCCACACTGGGGTCACCTGAGCTCACCTTTACCCACTGCTGAGACTGGACAGTGGTAACAGAAGCTCTTCTTGACCCAGGAGGACACCCCTTTTAATTCAGAACGTAGGGGAACAATGCTGCTAAATGTCCCTCACCAGCAAAAAAGAACTGCTTTTGTCCAGGTCACTAAATGGCCTTGGTGTCACTAGGACCAAACACTTTTAGTCCTGCCTTGGCCTGGCCCCACAGGGCGTCTGAGGCCTGGTAATTTCTCCTTCCTTGAGACACGTCCTCGGCTCCGGCCCCACTCCGGGTGTCGGTGCTGCAGCTGCTGCTTCCCAGGCTCCTCTCCTTCCTTGTCCCTTACATGTCGGCGTGCCTCTGAGCTTTGCCCCGGGCTGCCTTCTCTTCCAACTCTGCTCTGTCTCCCTACTCCCAGGAGTTCCAGCACCGTCTCTGCTTCCGTGGCCTCACTTGGTGCCACCAGCCTAGAGGGCCCGGGGCTCCAGGCTGCCATGTACCAGGGTCTACTGGGAAGTGCCACTCTGCTGTCACACAGGCAGCTCACACTCCGACCCCCAACGAAACCACGTCTCTTCCTGTGTCTTCCATCCTAGGAAGGGGGATCAGTTCCACTAACCCCAAAGGGGCACCACCACTGCCTAAACCTAAAAGAAACCTGGCTCTGCCTCAGTCTGCATCCATCAAGTGCTCTGAACTCTACCTCCCGACAGCTCAAGTCTGCCCACCCTCCCCACGGCCAGGGTCACCATCGTTTGTTTGAACGAAGACCTAACAACCCCCTCGTTGCTCTCCTGGCCATTTCTCAAACCCATGTGCCACACTGAAGATAGTGTTCTTTTCTAAATACAAGTCTCCCTGGCACCCCACTGTGTAGTGTAAACCCTGCAGGCGCCCCACTGCGCTGAGCACACAGCCCAGACCAGGCGTCAGTGGCCTCGCTGGCCTGGCTCCTCCACCGCTCCAGTCCCTTCGGCTCATTTCTCCCTCTGCCCACTATATCACTGCTCCACAAAGAGGCCACACTGACAAAATGCTCCGTCCTGTGCGTCTGCCTTGAGCATGTGCAAGTCTCCTGGCCCTAAGCCCTGAAACGCCAGCCACTGGCACAGAACTTCTTAAGCTGCTTAAACCCATCGGGCTCCACACTGTTCTCCCCTGCGGGGTGTTCTCCTCCCCTCGCCCCGGGCCTGCAGACCACTGCGTGAACCCCATTCCCTCTGGCTGGGGTCCCTGCTGCCCCAGACCAGGCTCACCACCCTTCCGTGTCTTTCTACAGCATCTTACACCCTCCCGACCCCAGCTCCGCACCACTTACTGCACGTCGGTCACGAGCTCTCTCCCCCGGCCTCTGTTATGAGCACGAAGGGCAGAGAACGGGCCAAGCGAATAGTTGCTGTCTGACGTTTAGATGTTTACGGAGTAAGAAAACAAGATGTAGGGCAGATCTGTTGCCACTCTGGGTTGAAAGGGGTTGTAAACGCTGCCTGGTCTAACTGCAGAATCCTCCCCACACCAGGTCTTCCCAGAGAGCGTCCAACCTATGCTTGCATACCTCAGGGGACTTAGAAGTCACCACTTCCCAGTGCAGTCCACTCCACCTTCAGAGAGCAATGGCGATAAAACATTTCCCGTTTAAAGTCAAAAGACACCTTCCTCGAGTTTCCCCTGGTTGGTGCAGTTCCTCGTCAGGGGGCTGCCCAGAACAAGCCGTCTCCTCAGAGATAGCCATCTGGCTCAGAAAAAAGAGTGAAAAAGCAGACTTCTTCCCGCAGGGCTGGGCTCGGCTTTTGGAGACACTGGCTTTGAATATTTAGGCACTTAGCACATGGCGCCCTGGATCTTCTCTCCTTCAGGCTAAATACCCACACGGTTGGCTCCGAGTCACCTCAACATCTCCTCTAAACACGTTACCAATGACCACCTCCCTTCACTCAATTAGCCAGTCAACACACGCTTACTAAGCTCCTGCTATGCGGCAGGTACTTTTCTAGGCACCTGGGGACACACAAGTCAACAAGATTGAACGGTTTCTTCTCCTGTGGAGCTGACACTCCAGGGAGGAGAGAGACAGTCAGCAAACAAACAAATGGTAAGATTACTTAAGATAGTGAAAAGGACTTTAAAGAAAACATGGTGAGGTGATGAGAATGCCTCAGGTTTAGTTAGGAAAGGTCACTGAGGAAATAAACTGAGCCGGATGTCTAAAAACGACCATGTCACGTGATGGCATGAGGGAGACCACTCCAGGCAGGAGAAGAACCAGAGCAAAGGGTCGAAGACAGAGCAAGCCTGATGCGTCTAGAAATAGAATGAAGACGGGAAAGAAGGGGAGCACTGGAAGCTGGGAGGCTAGTGAGGTAGATGGGCCCCAGTGAGAGACGCCCCGTAGGCGTAGGACGAAGCATTTAGATTTTATTTCAGGTGCAGTGGGAAACCACTGGAGAGTTTGAAGCACCAAAGTGACATTAATTGAATATACCATATTCACTTTCTCATTTTGGCACCTCATTCTGCATACATGGATCTACTAATGTAGTCTCAGGTCGCAGTGAACTGAAAACCACAGTCTCGGGAAAGGCGCTGACAGGCAAACCAATTCAATCAGTCCTCCCATGAAGTTAGACATTTGGTAAACAAAGGCAGACGATGAAAAGAAGTATAACCTAATAGACACACTGACAGATGCAACAGGAGTTGGGATTTCCTGTCCCGCAGGCTGTTTTCCATCCAGCCTACAACACAGAAACATGACGTTCTTGCTGGGGTCACCCTTTTGACTCTGTGGCCAGTCTTCTCAACAACATGAGCCTTCAAGAAACAGATAACAGTGTTCTGGAAGCTCAGAAAGGCTCATGTCACAACGGAGAGAGCTGAGAGAAAGGGACTGCCTGCTGTCCTGATGTCCTCAGCACGGAGGGGCTTCACTCCGGGCGGCACTTCCAGCCAGGATGTGGGCCCTGGCCTTCGTTTGGTCCCACTGAGTTTCAGAGACTGACTCCATAGCTGAGGAACAACTGGGCTTGGACCACCTTGTGGCCACACAACAACTCCATCTTTTAGTTGGGGTTAGCAAGTTCCCTGATTTGGGTGGAAACGCTGATTGGGTTTCAAGGTAAGAGGGAGAACTCAAACTCTGATGTCCTCCAATTCTGTGTGGTATTTGGTTATGTAATAAAACACAACAGCTGACCACTGGTCCAGCAAGCTTGGCAGCTCTCCATGGCCATGACGTGCTGAGGGTCTGAGCATATTTCATAAACTTAAAAGGAGTCAAAGTAAAATATTTCTGCGGCAAGTAAATCTGAGTGCAGCGCAAGGTGCCTGCGTCTGAGGAGGGCACGGCACAAGACGCCTGCTCAGGATTTGAAGAGTCTGTAGACTGTCTTGTTTCAAGTTTCTTTTTGCCACCACCCAACAAAGGGTTAATGAGGACCTTTAGCTGCAAACTCCTTAAAGGGTGAACTCACCTTCTGGAACCTTCTCCCTTCATTACTACAAAGGCCTCTATCAATCTGCAAGTACTCAACTCAACTGCCCACACAGCAATTTTTGTCATGTTCAATCTAATTCTCAGGAATCTAAGTTTAAATTTATATGAACAGCATGGAAGAGGAACACCCAGGTAGCAAATTCCACTTTTCCCCTTCCAAATGATTTGAGCAATGGCCTCCTTCATTAACAGGAAAGAGAATGAGGAGCTAAACACGTGAAGCTGGCACCACACCCAATGTCTGGGAGTTTCCAGGCGTTTCAGGAGTGGGGAAAGCCCAGGTCAGCAGGTCAGGCCTGGGACGGAGAGCTGAGAGTGGGCTCTTGAGCAGGAGGGCAGGCATTTGGCCCTTCCTCGGTGCCAAGAGCCAGCGAGGTCTGAGGAGCCGAGAAGGTAGTTACAGAGTTAGGAGATCCAGATAATAAGGGCCGGGAGAGGGGTGGGCTGGATGGGGCGGACTGGCCACAGTTTCAGGGTTCCCGGGGCTGGGTGATGGGAACAAGGGGTTTCATTATATGATTCTGTCTACTTTTGTGCATGTTCAACATTCTCTATCCAAAAATTAAAAATAAAAGAGTTTGCAGAGGCTGAAGCCAAGGAAAGAAAAAAGTTTAAAAAGGAAAAATCCAGTTAAGGAAAACTAGCTACAAGTTTTAAAAGAAAGACAAGCCAATTGAGGCAGGAGAGGGTTACTGCTTAAGAAGAGCAGAATTAAAACGTCCCCAGTGATGAGCTCTGGAAGTTGACGATAACGGGGACTATTCCTTTCTACATTATACACATTTTGTAATGTTTCCAGCTTTCAAAGGCTGGAAAAGCCATAATGATAAAAAGTATAAAATAAAAAATGCAGGCCTGGCTTGAAAACGTCTGGAAAGAAATATATCAAGATGGTAACAATGCTGTTTCTCTGAGTGGGAGGATTATGAAATTTTTCTTTCTGCTTATATGTAAATTCTAATTTTTCTATCATAAATGGGTTGTTTTACAGTTTTGGTTTTTTAAACTAAAGACACACCAACAAATGCTGTGTCCCCCCTCAGCCACCCCCAACCTGATCCCCACCACACAGCAAGAGAAAGCCTCGCTGGCTAGCCTGGGTAGGTGGCAGCGAGACCGGGTGGCTGCTCATCTGACAACTTTCCTGGGGTACAGCAGCTACCAAAACCCTTTGCAGGCAGGTTCTGCTCGGGGGAGCTCAGGAAATGAAGTAGCAGAAACTGGGCTCACCCCTTCTGAATAGGAAACAACTCTTTTCATGCTAGAAATGTGACTCCAGTTTGTGGCAGCCTGTGGCTTTTGTCATCATTTTACAGGGTACGCTAGCACAATGAACCTGTTCTTTCTCATTCCGTGGGGGGTGGGGGTGGGGCGAGGGTGGGGGAATGCTTGTATGATCCTAGCAGATGGGTTTCCCAAAGACGCAGGCTTGAAAACGGAATTTCAGCAAATTTTCATACTCGTTTGTAGATGCTTCTATTTTTAAAAAGCCTCTCTATTATCAAAACATAATAGCTAGTTTATAATCACCAAAATTAAAAGATTTACAATTATCAACAAGTTCTGAGGCAATATCAACATCTATGTGTATTTAAACGCTGAGGCACTAAGTGTTAACTCGTTAAGGCTGCTATTCCAATCCCAGCCTTCCTTTCAGCTGAAATTACAGCAATTTTCATAGTCACCTTGAATTGAGAGGCAAAAGTTTTTAAAAGCTTTATATCCTGGAGGCAAAACCCCTTAGTAGCTTTTCTCTCATTCTGGAGAACCCTTTTTGGGTTCTTACTATTTTTTCACCATACCCAATTTGCTCTTTTTGGATCTGATTACTCAGTTTCATTAATGAACCTCTTTGCATGAAGAAACTGTTTTTTGATTCCCTGGGGCTTCACCAAGTTAGCAGAAAATGACATTCATAATTTATGCGTGCCTACGATATGAATCCACCACACTGGTTGTCCTGGAGCAATAGCATGCTGACTGCTCGCTTTTTAGATCACTTTGCTTGTGTTAATTCATTTAAGCCTCCCAATGCTATGAGACAGATCTCTTTCTACAGATGGGGAAACTGAGGCCCAGGGAGGTCACATATTTTTGCATCAAGGTCTGGCTCACGAGACTTAACTCTTAACCCTCACTTCATGGGATGCATCCCCTTAGTATCAGGTATTTGATTAACTTCCTTTTATTTTTTTTTTAAATTGGGGAATATTGACTAACTTCTAATTGCTTCTTTCTCAATTCCTATAGGCTATAAGCGCTATCAATGGAACATTTAAAAAGGGTTATACATTTACTTGGCAGAACACACATTTTAAGACAACTAAGTAGAACACATTATGATTTTCAATGTGAACAAAAGTGACTCCTTTATGAGGACAATAAATATTCATTATTTAAAAAACCTGGTCACACACTCCCATAACCAATGGTCACTTTCTATTTTTGAACTACCCATTTTTCAATTAGTTGTAACTCAGTTTTCCAGTTTTTTTAAAAACTCAGTTTTCGTATAAAGTATTCTGAATTGCCAAATTTTCTAGGTAACTGAATGCCAACCCTTTAATCATCACTTGTTTCTGGTTTTAATACTTCCGGATGAAAATCCTCTATAAATGTATTACATACTTCCTTTCCTTAATAGCAGAATATAATTCAATGTTAATAACTCAGGGTCATTAATATGAACATTTTTTATTTTGCAAAAGATGCTGATGTGGCACCGTACGGCAAAGCTGCCTTGTCCTCAGGACATACTCTCAAATTTACTTGTCTCCTGTGTCACTAAAATGGAGTAAAGACTCTCAGATGCAAAACCTCCTGGCTATTTATAACAAGTTATCACTGATTAGACTAGGCACACAAAAGATAGTCCAATATTTCTTGATTAAAGGACTCATCTTCATAAAAGTTCTATGGGGCAGATACTATTAATATTTGTATTTTGCAGACAAATATATTTGGCGCAGGGAGCTTAGATGATGTACCTGATGTCACACAGAAAGTAAACGGCAGAGCCAGGATTAGAATACTGATGGACTCCAGTCAGACCACATACCATAGCGCTGCATGGTACAGCCTTTGCTTAAGGTCATTCCATGGTTGTCAGTATCCCTCAGCTTTTTAGTTCATAGCAACTTTATCAAGATTTCATTCACATGCCATACAATTCACTCATTTAAAGGATACGATTCAGTGGTCTTTAGTATATACACAGATTTGTGCAACCAGCACCACAATCAATTTTAGAACATTTCAACACCCCCCAATGAAGCTCCATTCGTTTTCAATCACTCCCTGTTTCTCCCCAACCTTCCCAGTCCTAGGTAACCACTTATGCAACTTCTGTCTCTACAGATGTGCCTATTCTGGACATTTCATATAAATGGAACACACAATATGTGTCTTCTTTCACCTAGCATATTTTCCAGGTTCATCCATGTTATAGCATGCATTCTTTCTTTCTGTTTTTTAGCATGCATTATTTCTTTAATGGAGGAATTATATTCCACTGTGTGGATATATATTTATTTAACTATCCATCAGCTGGCAGACATTTGGGTTGTTTCTAGTTTTTGTGTGCTCCTGCACTTTTTATAGTAAACTTTTTATCAAGGCATAAAAAGTTTGTATATATAAGGTATATAAATGTTAAGCATACGCGTATAGCTCAGTGAAATTTTACAAAGTGAATACACTTAGGTCATCACCCCCCAGTTCAAGAAATAGAACATAAACAGCATTCCAGAAGCTTCTCTTGTATCTTCCTCTCAGTCTTTATACCTACCAAATATTACTGCTTTTTTGACCTCTGTAATCTATAATCATTGAGCAGTGTTGCCTATCTTTGTACTTTATAGAAATGGATTCATACAGTATGTAGTATGTAGTGTGTGTGTGTGTGTGTGTGTGTGTCTGTGCCTTCTTTTGCTCAACATATTTTTGAGACTCATCCATGTTGTTTTGAATTTGCTCTGCAGCGTTGCTGTATAGTACTCCATTATAAGAATATCGACAATGCACCCATTTTATTGTTGATAAGTGCTTGGTTTGCTTTTAGTTCTTTGCTATGATGAATAACATTGCTGTGAGTATTCTTGTACATATGTACTCATTTCTTGGTTATATACCTAAGAAGGAAACTGCTGGCTCATCTAGTCTGAATCTATTCAGCTCCGTTTTGTACCGTACAATGGTTTTCCAAGGTGGTTGTACCAACTTACGCTCCTATTCAGTGTATGAGAGTTCTCACTGCTCCATATCCCCACTAACATTTGGTAATGTCAGCTTAAAAAAAAAAAAAGCGATTTTGGTAGGAACATAGGAGTAACTCACTGTGGTTTTCACTTCTATTTGCCCTGTGGACTAATGATATTAAGCACTTTCCATGTGTTTCTGACCACTGGCTACCTTCTTTTATGAAGTGCCTGTTCAACTATTTACATATTCTTAATAGGAGTCCTTTGCTGGATATATGTATTGCAAATATCTACTCCTACTCTGTGACTTGCCTTTTCATTCTGATTTATCACTCTTCTCCGTAAGGTTAGTGCATTTTGTGTCCCATTTAAGAAATCTTTGCCTATTCCAAGGTCATGAGGTTATTCTTCTATGCTGTCTTCTACAAGTATTAACACTTCAAGAAGCGTTAATGTTTTCACCTTTTCACACTTAGATCTGTGAGCCACATGAAATTGATTTTCATGTGTGGCGTAGAGGAGTCAAAGCTCATTTTCCCCCCATATGGATCGCGAAGGGATCCAGTACCATTGATTGAGAAAACCATCCTTCCCTCGCTACACTGCTGTGATACCTTTGCTGAAAACCAGGTGATCATATATGTGTGGGTCTGATTCTGGATTCTCTATTCTGTTCCCACCTTGCTTTCTGCACAGCAACTATTTATTGTTTCAGCATAATTTTACTAAAATTTCATGTCAATTTTAATATTTCCATTTTTATATTAATAATAATTTTTACTGAGCACTTTGTGTCTGGCACAGTCCTCAGTGCTGGGGATTAGCTCACTTAATTCTTCCCAGCACTTTTAAATTAGCTTTATTATTATCATCCCCATTTCATAGATTGGGAAATGTGAGGCATGGAGAGGTTAATTTCTTCCTCTGAAATACAGACGGTGCCACTTTTCATTTTGCTGTCATACTATCTACTTTTATGGAAAAGCATCAGTAGCAACTTGAGGCAGCTCCTGCTAATATCCTTAACGCTAGGTTGTATTTTTGCAACAGCAGGCATAAATGGAGCTTTATTTCTTTAGCTTTTCATATACTCAGTATTTTAGAACTGGAAGACACTTGAGAAACTCTCTAGTTCAAACCCCCATCTAGCTGAGGAAAGAGAATTTCAGAGAAACCACAGACATGCCCCAACTTACATGATGCAGTAGAGGCAGAGGAGACAAGAACCCAGTTCTCCTGCTCTTATTCCAGTGCTCTTTCTGGTACACCACAAGTGCCTCTCATCACGCAATGAGTGTGTTGGATCACTGAGACTTCTTAACTGGCTTCCAGGTTTACCTTGGTGCCAGATACTTGAGGATGCCTGACTGGTGGGTGCCAGATTATCTTGGCTTTAATGAGCAAGGAAACTGGAACCAATCAGCAGAGCTGGAAGCAGATGAACAGGCCACAGGCCAAATTTGGTTTAACAAGGTGCACTGAGACATCCATGAAAAAAGAGAATTTCCGAAGCCCAGACCCCACAGAAATCAGGCTAGCGAGATTCGAATGGAACATAGGAATAAGACACTTAGAGGGGTGGAGCTGTCTCTCCACTTAATCTTTCCACTTAGATTCTGTGTCCTCAAAACAGGAACTCATTGGCAAGCATCCCAGAAGCCCACTTCCATGCCAGAGTACTCGCATGACTATTCAGTTGCTTGGATTTTTCGAGTCAAGGTAAAAAATGATCACACTACAAGGACAGTTACAATTGTTCACTCACCAAATGCCCCAGATGAATGGAGAAGAGAGGCACTTCCTTAGGAGCTGACGGCTCTACAGAATTTTCCATTTCTCTTCCTAGGTTCATTATCAAGGGCCATACTATGAAAATAAGGTTTGTCTGAGATCAAGTACTTGGATTGCCTGGCATGTGCCTGAGGTCAGAATGCCCTCTGACATAAGAGACCGCAAGGGGAAAAATCAGTGTTTCAAAACTGGGATTAGAATTGACTTCACACAGAAGAGGTGAGTAGGAGGAACAACGCTCGAAGCCCTGGGCACCGTGAAGATGTCAGAGACAAACCCAGAAGTGGGGCCAAACAGAAAACTGCCCCGCAGAGGAATTGTTCTTTTCCAAAAATCTAAGCAAGAGTTATCAGGGGTTCTCGTCTACAACAGAAGGAACAGATTTTAAACATAGTTTCTCTACTTAAACATTACACATAGGTCTTATTTTTAAGCTACATGTGGCATGTTTCTAACATCTAATAAATGACAATTTCTAAAATAAGTCTGAGTTGCATCTTACAGTATAGTTAGTGTTCAATATTCAGGAGGGGGCAGCCCTTTGAAACACTGCATTTCAGGGTCCAGCTCGCTGGTGGATGAACCAGGGAGAAGCTCTCTCCACAGTGCTGGAAGTAAGACTGGGGAGCCTATTTCCCACCCAATGACCTAAGTGACAAGAGCTTAGGATTCTGATTCTGTCTTTTTAGTCCCTGTCAACAGGGGGTTTCTGAGGGCATGGGTGTAAGGTGGGGTCCAGCCAGAGCTAAGGACTACAAGGCATGGTAAAATTGGGGTGGGGCAGAGTACAAGGCAATGCAATGCTTTCTTTAGGTCACCTCAGGGTTGCTGCTGTATGTATAGCAGGAGATGCAGCAGGCCAGGTCTCCTACTAGATGTATAACCAAATGACCTTGACCTTCAGCTTCTTTAAGCATGCAGCAATTATACTGCCACTGGAGTGCACTGACAAGACTTGTTGGGTTTTACAGCGCAAGGCATGGGCATCTTCTTTCATAAAGGGAATGAACTTCCCTGACGTGGTTCTTCCTGGGATGGGGCAGATCCTCAGAGAGGAAATGCAAGAAGTAGGCCCAAGGCCTCTTTCTAGAACCTCTTAGGCCTAGACTTTAAAGGGCAGATGTTGAAGTGGTGCCTGGCCAGGGCGGGGACAGGACCAAACCTAGGTGGGCCTGGTCTACATTTATTTAATCTTTGTGTCTTCATCTTTTAAATGCGTCTGTTAAAAAAGACCCATATAGCTAGACATAGCCAGTCAAACTGTCTTTACTTTTTAAACTGCAGAGTTAAATTTAACGTACTTATTAATTTTTTTTGGCAACTTAATATGTGCTTTTTATTTGTCCTGCTTCTTCATACATATATATATATATATATATCTTGCCATGCCTTCTTTTACATTGAGGTGTTTTTGTGTGTTTTTCTCATTTCATTTGCCTCTCTCTACAAGTTTGGAGGATATTTACTGTGTTTCCATTTCTTACTTAAAAGACATTTGAAATGTTTATGGAACATGAACACTATAAATACAGTATGCATGATATAAAATATAAAAACAACGCAGAAACTGAATATTAAAAAGCACACGTACATGTTTATATGTTTCAAATTCTGTTCCAAAGTAAAATTCTAACATGCCAATTTTTCCCCTAACATTAATGGTTTTTGGAAAAAGACACTTAGTTTGACAATACTAGAAAAACAAAAATGAGATCTAATAACTACGTTTGATATTTTGTGTCTACTTTTTAAGATTTCCCTTTTGGCAGAGGCAAAAGTGGAAACAGGAATTTTTGTCATTCAAGTAAATGAATTGTTTTCCACTATGACATGTATGAAAAGCACAGTAGAGTTTGGTTATTTGTCTTGTACATTTTTTTGGGCAGTAGAGGGGGCTTCTATTGTTACAGTTATGATAGATAATTGCCATTTTTTGTATCAGTACTTGTACCCACAGTACATGTTCATATAGTAAGTCATCTTATACCTTACCCTTATCTTTAAACATCTGTGAAGCTAATCTTCATAGGCTCAATTTTTAAAACTTTCTCCTTTTCTAATATAAGCACTTAAAGCTATAAATTTTCCTCCAGGTATTGCTTTAGCTGTATCCTTGCATGTTTTATGACTTATGTGCACTTGACATTTACTAGAACTTTATCTTTGGCAAATCTTTAAGGCTTCCGTTGAGGGTTAATTCCTCTAGGAAGGATATATTTATGACTCTTTGTGTCTTCAGGAAATATTGTCCACCTAGTGCCACTTTAAACTAAATACTCGGCTTGGAATTTTATGGACTATACAGGAATTGTTAATTCAGGTCCTAAGCAAGCTGTCTGGGTCACTAGGCTTCAGAAGACACCTTTAGGTTAGTTGCTTTAGCACATACATCCTTCTTTGGTTATCTGCTCTTGTTTTATTCCTGCCTTTTAAGGACTTGCCATACTTTCTTGCCAACTGAGCCATATTTTTTAAAGAAGAATCATTTTCAAGAGTTTTACTGAAGAAGGGTTTTTCAGGCTCCCATTCTATGATATTACTGGAAAGGTAAGTCCTATGCAAAATGTTGTGCATACATACACATTTGTGCACTTTTCTCAGGAGGAAGTCCATAGCTATCATGAGACACTCAAAGGAAATCTATGACCCTGAAGAGATTAAAACCACTACCGTACATTCTGTTTTAGCCTTATACAAACTAAAATAGATTTTACCTTATACAAACTAAAATAGGCAAGAAGAAATTCTGCAGATAGCCATTTAAAGTTGATTTTCATTCTCAAAATGTCACTTGATTTTTATGTTCTAGTATTACCTTGACATCCTCCCCATATACCAACCAAACTTACAAACATTCCCAACAGAGGAAAATCAAAAACTATTTTTTTTCAATTTCCAGTGTCTCAACACACTATTAATTAAGACCTATCTGCTACCAAAGGGATACACTTGGATTTTTGTGATACCAACTTTCTGTTTCTCCACACTAATGAAGGAGCATTTCAACTGCAGATGTCCTTGGTTGTTAAAAAGCCTTTTCCTAACTAATAAGCCTTTTTGCCAATAAATTAAAGTGGGGGGAAAAAATCTGGTTTTTTATCACAAACTGTTTTTTTTCTATCATGTTAAGATTTATTCAGGAAGTTGATTTTATCAGAAAATTAGTACTCATTGAATTTGGAAATGGCAAGGATACAGACAGGCAGGATATGGGAAAAAATGACAAAATAAAACCAGGAAACAGTTGCTATGAAAGCCTGTAGGTATGAAATGAGAAGAGCAGTGTAGGCATGCAAGAGACTCATGCAAGAAAATAATGGGTAATGACTGAGGCTCAGAGATGCCAATTCACAGAGCTGGATGAACAGACGTCATGACCATAACATATAATTCAGTGTTCTCCTAGTATCGCTGAGACATGATGAGAAGGGCTGAAGACTTGACTGTGATGGCAGAAAAATACACCATTCCAAAGACACAGACTCATTTCAAGCATGCACGTGGAGTAGGCTTCTATGTCAGCACATGGGCCCAAAGGCAACCCACAAACTTAAGGCTAGTAGCACAGTAGGAATGAAAACGGCAAGGCAAGAAACAGAAAAAGGAGTGAAACGCTGAAAGTATACACCAGGTTGCCTGGTTAGATTGACTAGACCGAATGGTATTTAAACACAGGGTACCTTGCATGATACTCAGGGCAGAGAGATGTCCAAGAAACTCCCTGCCCTTAGGAAATAAGCAAAAAGGGGAATTTAATCCAGAGGCAATGATGTTTATTGCTGCATTACAGACATGAAGAAAATGTGCTGACAGGATACGCACAATTCAGTCTGCAGGAGGGAAAGCAAACGTCTGCCCAGGTTTTGCTCTGAAATAGGATTTGAGCCGACGCAGAAGGAGGCAGGGAGGCCAGGCATTCCCGGCAGAGAGCAAAGGGCACGGAGAGGCTGGTGTGTGTGTGTGGGTGTGTGTGTTGGGGGAAGTGGCACTGGGAGGTACGCAAGGTAGGCGAGAAGGCTGGGGACTGATCTTAAAAAGCTTTGATAACAAAGCTCTGCTAACAAATGTGGACCATACCCATGGGCACAAGAAAACTTTTGAACAAAAAAGCAACATGATCTGGTCATTGTGTGTACGGAGTAGAAAAGATAACCGGGTAGCAAGGTGGAGGCTGGACAGAAGGAGGGAGGGAAATTATTGAAAAGGCCATGACAACAGTGCTCAGAGGATGAGGAATTGAATGTGATTCCATGATTCCTTCTCTAAAAAAACGCTGGTTGACCAGGTGGCAGGTGACGCCTTTACAAAAGCAAGGGGCAGAGGAGAAAGAGGGTCAGAGGCGAAGCAAGGTCCCAACACCTTCGCTCTGGTGCGGGTCGTGCTCCCTCCCAGGAAAAACCCCAAATTTGGATCACTGCAACCTTTGCTCCTACACAGAGGAGGTTGAGGGTGACCGAAGGAAACCCCCAGACTTGCTCGTATTCCAGCTCAGCACATCCAAACAGTGTATTTTGTAAAGCTTTGTATGCTGGGTTTCTGGTCAGCTCCCTACCGTAGCCCTTTCACACTACTCCCCTCCACCTGCCCTCCTGCCCTCAGCAGGTGGTTCTAAGCGGATGTTACCAGGTGTGAAGACCCAGCAGCAGTGGTCCCTTCCCTATGTATGACTTGTCCCTCATTCTCAAAGACGGGGTATTCACCCTCCATGTCTTGGCCCCACTTTCCACTTACACTCTGAATTCACTCCTACTTCTTCAAGACCTTGCAAAATAATCAACTCCTCTCATTCCTGTATTTTCAACTCCTCTCCTCCATCGGCTCTTATCTCTCAATATAGAAACATGTAGAAAATTACTTCCATCTTAAAAACAAAGAAAAAGCGTCCTCTCAACCTGCCTTCCCCGCCTCTCTTCCTTTTCCCAGCCATGTTTCTTACAGAAGCAATCTCCATTCCTGTTTCCCACCGCTTCCTGCTTCCTCCACCACCTGGAGTCTGGCTTCCCCTCCTCAAACCCATTGACACCAGTACCTAGGTCATCCATGACACCTTGGTCGCCAAACCCAAAGACTTCCAGCTCTCCTCCGCCCGACTTTCTGACATCCTTTACGCCTTTACCACTCAGCCTGCTCTGCCTGTCTCCTCTCCCTTCTCCTCTGCTTTGCCTCCAATCATCCTTTTGATTATTCTGCTGGCATCTCTCCCAGGGGACACCCCACGTCTTCCCCTCAGTCTGTGACTTCTCCTTGGACATCTGTCCCAGGAGAGATGCACTAATGACTCCCAAATCGCCACTCCCGCCCCAACTCCTTTACTCGTGCCCTTGGTATTTCTACCTGGATGTCTCTCAGGAACGGCAAACTCAACAAGTACTTATCTAACTAAACTCACCATCGTCTGCCCCAAACCAGCTCCCCTCAATATTTCCTATTAAATGGCATTACATTCTACCCAGTACTCAGAAACTTAGATGACGTTTTAGGTTCTACTCTTCCATTCAATATCAAACGTTTATTAACTCATTCATTCATTCAACAAACAGTTCCATGTGTGCCAACTATGTAACACACAGTGCTCTGGGCACTGAGGGGTCAAGAGTGAACAGAACGACATCCCTGCTCTCGTAAAGCGTACCATCCAGGAGGCAGATCCACACAAGCACCTTAAATAAAATCCAGAAGGAGGGTGGGTAAGAAGACTGTGGCGCTGGTGTCCGGAAGGGCCTCCTTGAGATGACATTTGCACAGAACCTAAGAGCAGTGAGGGATCTGGGAGAAGGGGGATCCAGACAGGGGGAACAGTAAGTGCAAAAGTGCCGAGGCAGCAGCAGCCTGGCACGTCTGCGGGACCACACGGGGCTATGTGTCTGGAGGACAGCACGTGCGAGAGGAACAGTGGTGGAGAAGGTTGGGAGGTAGTTAGAGAACGGCTAGGTCACAGCAAGGACGTGGATGTTTATCCTCAGGGGACGGGGCATCTTGCGGGGAGTGGAGCAGGGCAACGACCTAGTCAGGTCTACATCTTATAAGGGCGGCCTGGGCTTCAATATGTGGGAAGAAAAGGGCAGACACGAGACCAGTTCAGAGGCTCCTGCAGCTCCCCAGACACCCAGCCCCGCCCATCTCCTTTCCTGGCTGGTGCCTCCCTCCAGGTCTGGCTCCACCGCTGCTGCCAGGGCTGGGCACTTGCCACCTCTTACCTCGATCATTCTAACACCACCGCTCTAATCCAGCCTCCTCACTGTTGCCAGGGTGATCTCTCCAACCTCCAAGCTGGATCCTGACTCTCTCGTGCTCAAAACCCTTAGCTTACCATTAGGGTAAGACTCCCGCTCCAAAACACAGCCTGCGAGTCCCTGTTGTGACTGACCTCCCAGGCTCCTCCCACCGCACCCTGTTTCAGCCACGCTGACTTTTCGGTTCCTTCCAGTGCCAATGGGTTTGTATCCCAGAGCCTCCACACACTCTGTTCCCTTAGCCTGAAATGCTCTTCCTCCCACTCTTGGTCTGGCTCACTGTTTATTCTTCAAGTCTAGGTGAAAATGTTACTGTCCATTCCCCCTCCCCAACTCCCACAGCTAAACTATAGGCCATTCCCACATTCCCTTGTTTAATGTTACTTGAGAGTTAACTGGGGAGGACAGGAAGCTTCTCGAGTGCTTCCCCTATTGTACATCCAGCACAAAGCGTGGTGCTGGGTCCTCAAATCACACGCCTGAGTGACTGCATGAAGCTGCTCCCCAACCTAACTGCTGCCTTCTCCTCAATTTCCCCGCGGGGCCTGCAAAGGAATTCACGATCTCCTCCCTGCTGTATCTGTAAGTACCACCCCACTTCAACTTCACATCCCAGATATTCCAAGTTCTGTGTAGTTCCTTCTAAAATAGCACGTTTCTGTCATCCTGTGACTTTGTGCACACTCTTCCCTCCGCCTGGGAAACCCCTCTGCTTTTTTAAACCTTTTTCTTTTTTTTTTTTTTCATTATTAGTTTCAGGTGTACAAAACAATGTACTAGACATTTCACCCCTCACAAAGTGATAACCTCCCTCCCCCAATCGTATATGTATGTTACATCGTGTATGTGTGTTACAATCCCACTGACTCTATCCCCTATGCTGTGCTCCACATCGCGTGACTACATATAATTACAGTTGACATATAATATTATTCAGCTTCAGGTGTACAGCGCAGTGGTCAGGCATCTACACCGTCCATGAAGTGGTCTCCCTTCCGCTTAAGACATATGCCAACCCCTCCGCTTCTGAGAGCCTGCAAACAACAGCAAAGGCTGACTGAGCGCCTCCTCTGAGCCCTGCACTGCGAGGCAGTGAATGGTGGGAAGACAGATCGGAAACAAGATTAGTAAGTCAACAGTACGTTAGCGGGTGATGAGTGGTGAGGAAACAGAAAGGGAAGATGGAGAGGAGGTGGGAGGGTGACACTGGGGGCAGAATGGCTAGGGAGGGCCTTGGCGAGAAAGGGACCCATCAAATCTTGAGTCACATGGGCTGCAGGAGAACAGCACTGCAGGGAATGCAAGCCCAAGGCCGGGGCGCATGGCCGATGGGGACTGGGGTGGAAGGCATGCAGCTCCCACGAAGCACTGGGCAGTGAAAGGAGAGCTAAAGGAGGCAACTGGAAAAAAGCAGCTCAAAAATTAGAACCAAGAGCAAGCAGGGCCCTCTGAGTCCAAGGAACAGAGTTTCATGGAGGACAACAAGGCAAGTGCTGCAGAGATGTTTGGGGAACTGAGGTCAGGGACGGCCTGTGGCATTGAACTTTCTGAAGCCATGTTGCAAAGGGAATACGTGGGAAGAGAGAAAGGAGCAGCAGCACGTAGAGACAACTCTTTCAAGGTGTCCTGATGGACAAGGGCAGGTGAGGCTGCAGCAGGGTTGAGGGAGGCTTTATAAGGTGGAGACTTAAGAGAGAGGGGGAAGCCGCCAGAGGAAGGGGAATGGCCAACGGGAATGGCCAACGCTAAAAGGCTGGGGAGAATGACGGGGGTGGGGCTGCTCCTCCCAGAGGTGAGAACAGAGCCCAGGAGGAGGGTGTGGCCTGGCTGCCAGGTCCGCCAGAACCTTCACTCAGAACTCCAGGACTCCTGCGCTCTCTTTGCCTTCCCAGCAGCAGATGCAGACTTCATCTCAGCTCTTTGCCCTTTAAAACGACCACTGTGCATTCCATCCCCCAGGTTCTCTAAGTCTGGAACACAGCGGGGCAGTCTCTCTAGCTCCTGCTTCCGCACTGCCTCCAAAGGGGATCAGTCATGACAAGAAACTCAGCAGGTGACAAATATAAGCACATGGGGAAGTTAGAGAGCTTAGGAATTCTATGAAATTCTTACAGGCTTTGCTCCTGGTCTCTCATTCCTAGTCCCTCTCTGGGAAGGGCTCCCTGGGACAGAGGTCCCTAGCCCATCCTTCTTAGGGAAGGGAAGGCCGTGCCACCAGGAAGGCAGCGGAGGCAAAACACGCAGGACAACTGGCCACCCCTGGAGCGGAGAAGGTAAGGTACATTCCTGAGGTCCCTCGGGCTGGATGACGTCCTTTTAGCTGAGCATTTTCTTCCACCTGGACAACAGGACAGATCCTTCTTTCTCTGAGAGACGGCTGCGCTCTGGGGATGGTAAATATGAGCAGGTGGCTGAACAGAGAGGGCTGTGCTCCTTGGGTGGGAGTTTCAAAGCTGGGAGATGACAGCAGCAAGAGGGGTTTGACTCTGGGTATCCAGCCAGCCATTCCAGCAGGACTTCTGCTAACGTGTGGTGCAGGCGGAAATTCCAATTTCCTGAAAGCCTCAAGGATGAGTGGATTTGTTTGTCTATTCTTTTTCATTCACCCATTCACTCATTTTCCCCCAGTGGGTTTTAGTATAATCACAAAGTTGTGCAACTATCAACACTCTAATTCCAGAACACTTTCATCACCCCAGAAAGAAACCCCAGACCCATTAGCAGTTATCCCCCATTCTCCCCTCTCCCTGGACCCAATCCTTCATTTCTAAGGCCAGGCTAGGGCAATCCTGCCATGCTCATGGCAGGGCACTCATTAGAGAAGAAAACAGTAGGGAAATAAGATGCTAGAAAGGTGGTGAACATCAATTTCCTAGAGTATGTGTTGGAAGCCTGAACAGCTAAAAGCTGAATAAAGGTGCTCACTTATCTGGCTCACAATTTCTTCTCTCAGAGACTAGAAGAAAGCAGTGAGGCTTGTTTAACTGATGAGAATGGGTGGCTAGTACTCTGGACTCAATTCTGTCCAGTAAGGAAGAACGAGCCAGGAGGAACCATGCCCTGAGTGCCAGGGAAGAGAAGTCTGGATACAGGCAGCCATGTACTTCGTACCCCATCCTAAAGGCAGAAGTAAGTCCATGACATGGGAAATGGGCTCAAACGTCAAAAGCTATAGGCTATCGAAGAATATGTGTATAGGATACTTAGCTGAGAAGTTGTGACTCGCGGATACATGATACCTGTTATCTAGTACCTGAGAGGTCCTCACATCAGAGACAAGACTTGTGCAGGGCCCCAAGGAGCATAAACGCGACCAACAGCTGGTAAATTACAGGAAGACAGCAGTACGGGGAAGGATTTCCTAATAGTCATGCAATCTTTAGGCCAAATGAGCTGCCTGTAAGGTAGAGAGTTAAAATGCAATCTGGATATTCACTAAGTGGATGCTCTAGAGCAGGGGTGTCCAAACTGCGGCCCGTGGGCCAACGGCAGCCCACAATCCATTGTTAATTGGCCCGCAGCAAATTCCAAAAATATATTTAGTTTACTTAAATAAACCAGGTGTGGCAATATGTACTTCACCTCGAGTGAGAGGCCCGACTGCTTGTGTATTTTACTGCATATGGCCCTTGGTAAAAAACGTTGAAAAAAGTTTGGACACCCCTGCTGTAGAGGTAATGTGAAAACCAGAAGGTGATGTGACAACTGTGGCATTCCCACACTTGAGTGGTGAGGTCAACTGTGAGGTGTGTTGCAAGTGATCTGTTACAGCAATAAAACTCTGAAGTATGTGATTTACTGTCTTTTGATTCTGGGTTATTCATTTGCATTATTAGGTATTTTCTCGAGCAGAAGTGAAAGCCTCTATGTTCAAGATAGTGGGCTCGCTGATATTCATGGGAATGTTCTACTCAGATGTGTTTATAGGCAACAAGGGGAGGAGGAGCATTCCCGGGCTAGAGGACTGGTGGGAGCCCTGCCAAAGCTGAGATTCCTCAAGGGCAGGGGGCACGCCCGTCAGCCTTCCACCCTCATCTAGACCTGCGGGAGAACAGGTGCCACTGCATTTCTGCAGAATGAATCTGCAAACTGTAAGGTCTTAGTCTCGTCCCTATAGGAGATACTGGTAACAAGTCCTCGAGTCAGGTCTGAACACTACAGAAAGGGAGAGTGAGGACTAAATCAGTTACATCTGCCTGTGTGTTTCATTTTCACAGAGTAGTCATTCAGATGATTTCAATGGGACCAAAGAAAAGTTTGGCCTTTCTATTTTCTTTAAATAAAAATAGTTATAGATGATGTAAATATGGCCAGAGAACATTATTTGCTCTTTGAAACATTAAACATTTTTTCCTCTAAGCAAAAATTGACATGAACTAGTAACTAACGGAACCTGAACTTAGCCAACCTCACCCCCATCCAAACTGGAACTGACTTTCACTTTTCATCTCCCTGGATAAATGGCCTTGGCAGAAACTGCTGTCACAAAGGCCAACTGTAGAAGTGCCACCATAAAAATGCTTGACTGACCAACTCAGGCCTTTTCAGATTCTTTCCTGACTCCTTTTCCATGTCCTTTACCTGCGGCTCTGCCAAATGACCAGATGTTAATTACTCCTCTGGAATGCAAGAAGAACCGAGCAGATGGAAGGTATCTGATCACCTGGTGCAGTGCGCTACTCGGCAGCCCTGTGATTTCTGGCACCTCATAATATTTTTTTATTACAGAATTTTTTTCATTATAAAACTATTATTACCACATTATAAAAATGTGGAAAGTAGAGAAAAGAGAAAAATCGCTTATGATCCCATCATCCCAATAAAATCACTGTTTACATTTTGGTGTATTGTCTACTTTTCTTCAGGGCTCTGTATGTAGTTATGTGGACCACATGTGTGTAGCGTACTGGTACCCCACCTCCTCCGAAAAGGGTCTGCAGCAGCTTATCTAAACATGTGTCATCAGACAGACAACTCCACGTGGACGACTTTCTCCAAAGCCAGCCTGTCCTGTCTTCCAGTTCCCAACCTGTGGACACCATTTCCTCGTCATCCAGGTTGAACCTTTGGCCCCGTCTTGGACTCCTCTCCCTCATCTCTGACTGGTCCTTTCGTTGTTACCCCTTTCTCACATCTGCCCTACCTGCCCCATCAGCGCTGCCACCATCTCCGGTCCCGTTCCTTATTACCGATACCCCTAAACGACGATCATGTTTCTCTGCCTCTACGTCCTCTCCTTTTCCTTCGTCTTGTACTGCTAATTTGTTTTCCTCATTGTCACTGCCCTCCCTGAACAAGATCGAAAACAACTGGTTTTCAACTGTTGGCCAAAGCGTATTCTTTGGTTGGACATTTACAAACATGTACAATTTGTCCCCAGTCTGCCTTTCTTGTTAGCACTGCCCTACACGAAACTTCTGCTGGTGATCGAGTACACACGAAACAGGTGTGGAGCGTGTGAGGAAGACACGTGCCTGCTCCCTGGGGTCCCTGAGGGGCGAATATCACCCTTGCCAGCCGAGATGGAGCAAGAGTAAGTACTAGACCTACCCTTCTGCCCTTAGCAGCTATAAAAGTGGACAAAAGAAGCAGCTGTTTCCAAGCATTTAGCCTACAAATAGAGCAGGGCTGTGAAACTGGAGAGAGGGCAATTCAGGAAGTGCGGTCCACTGTCACCTGGCTTTCTGCCCGGGGGCACTTTTTACGCTGGGACTCAGAGGAGTGGAGTGCATGCTGAGAGCGATATATGCCCAGCCTTTGCATGTGGCAGCGACGGCTCAGGATGTAAGAAACCAACCCAGTATTTGCTTTTCTAAGTAGGCTGCTCAAATTTGGGATTTTAGAAACATGCAACTCCTCTAAAATTTCCATGGGAACATTTCTCTCTTCATGCTTTATCTTCCTTTCAATTTTCTTTAGTTGAAAATATGGAGCAATCTTGCCCATAGTTTCAAAGAGGACTCCCATGAAATGAAGGCATTTTTAGGCAATGATGCTTTCCGTCTCTCTGGCTTCCCTCTAGAAGCTTTACTGCCTACTATGGTACAGAAGAGGTTAGAGGCCGAACCTGGGGAGCTCTGCGTCAATGGGACATGTGAACACCTCGGCAGTGTTTTAATAGACCAGGCCACTGGGCCATCAACACTTGGCAGCAGACAGAAACCGCAGGGTGGCTGCCCATCCCAGGCAAGCCGTCCAAGGCTGTGTTAGTGCCAAAGCAGTACCGAGAATGGCTGAAGCCAAAGGAGTCCCCCAGACAGCCACCTAGAGAGGGGCAAGAAGAAGCTAAGACTATAAGGCGCACATCTGGGGAGACATTAAATGGGGACTGACAGGGTTTGCTCTCCTCACACCCTAACATACTGTCCTTTCCCCAATTGCAGTTTTCAAAGACCACGGGCCTTAAATCCCACTTCTTCCTGCTTAGCTCCATCCTCAATGAATGTGTAGCTAGCCCCTAACAGCTGCCTTTCGCAATTTGCTGACCAGATGAAGACCTACTGGGAGCAGCAGGCCTTACATCCTGCTGAGCATGTCTGTGGAGAGTCCCCCCGGAATGACCCCAATCTGCTGTTAAATTCAGGTAAAGAACCCTATGCTTCTCCCAGCAGAGCCCGCAGGGGCTTTCTTCTTTACCACATCACCGCTGAGTTAGAAGTTTCTAAAGGGCCAAAGCCTGGGATCGGTTCTGCCCTGACTGCCACCTCTTCTGAGGCCCAAGAAGGGTCCTGGTGAGGACATTTCCTACCCTCACCCTCACCAAAGTCAGCACACGAAAGCAATCTTTAGATCACACACTTGTGTAGCCTGAGGGCCCATGGCAAGTTCAGGAGCAGACAAACCCAGGCTTGCACATGGCAGGGCCTGGGGAGCACGAGGCAGCCCGGCCGACCACAAACGTATGCTCCCTGTCTGCTGCCCAGAACGGTACAGAAATTTCCATCCTACCATTGGCGACTGGCTTGCAGGAGAGCGCGTCATCGAGATCTCGGGCAGTTGACGGGTCAATGGTGAAGACACAGTCTTTTCTAGGGAAGAGTGAAGACATAATTAGCGAAGCCATGAACAATAGGAACTTCACCCCATTGTAATATCGCTTCAAAGAACAGTGACTGGGCAGTGGTAGGTGGCAAAGTGAAGAGTAACCCCCGTAATGTCTGTCTCAGAACGGGATCTTCAGTCAAATGTGAAACTGGGGACAAACGGGGGGTGATAACAAGGCTCCAAGCTGTCTCTGAGTGTCTTGCTCCTCCTCTCTGTGATCTGGCACCTACTTCTCCTTGACCCTGAACAGGAAGAGGTGTGCGCAGGTGGAAGTGAGGCAGCGTCCCTGAACGAGGCTTCCCTAGAAGGGTTACCGGACAAGAGGGGCAAGTGGCTTTGATAAATTCCCCTCCAATGGTCAGTTCTTACTTCTGCTTCCCACTTCCTCAGTGGCTGATGGGAACCTGTCCTTCAAGGTTCTATGTGAGGATGATTTACTGCTCCTTCTTGTATCTCGCAAAAAGCGGGGCGTGTCAAAAAATAAATCACTTAACTTGTTAGAACACAGGGGCAGGGGACCCAAGAATAAGATTTGCAGAAAACTTGGGGCCATGCAGTTAGTTGTGATACAATTCGACTTGGAAACGATCCTCATCAGTTTGTTTCCGTGGAGGAAGTGTGCACCTGCTCCGAGCTCACATCACCAGGTACACCCTCCGTCCACCTATCCTCAAACACTACCCCTGTGCGCACCTCACTCTTACTCCGAAGCCCCAGGACATTCTCATTTGGCTTCACGTAACATGCCTCACATAACACGCCTCACCCAGCTCAGCCATTCCTACCACGTAGGAATCGCAGGATCTGGGCCGAGTTTGGCCTCAGTTCTCCTAACCTGCCGCCCTTTCCTCCCCAGGCACTGGCCTGGAGAGTGGGGGGTTCAGCAGGAACCCCGCACGCAGGCTTTCTGGTCAGTGCTCCCTGCTTCCACTGGACTCTTCCTGAGTTCTTCCTCCATCTCCTCTGGTAGTAGTGGCACCTGGCTGCCATTCCCCCGTCGGCCCCTGACTCGTCAACACGGATGACGGTGGACATCCTGGTACTTACCACAGTTAGACTGGCTTGTTCTTAAAGCCTTCTTTCCTTGTGTTGCTCCTCTGCTCAAAGCTTCCCCCCAGCCCTCAGAGGCTGCCAAGCTGCTCTGGGTGCTGGCCTGCAAAGCCCTACAGGCCTTCCTTTATCTGTCCTCTTACTGCCCACTTTCTTTACTCCTAACAACCCGCCATGCCCTCTCTGATCCCTCACACTGATCCCCTCAGCACCACAATATCCTTCAGTTCTAAGACAGATCTACTACATAGAAGAGGTTGTAATTATGCAAGAACGCCAGAGGAACATGTCCCATGGAAAGCAAGCTGCCCAAAGGCTGTGTTCCGGTGCTATGAACACAGGCTGCGACTCACAAGTGTTTGCTGTATGAATGAACGCACACTTGCTGACAGGAATAGAGAAGTGAAATTAATCCAGACACCACAGAAATGGGCTCTAAATTGGTGAGGGTCTTGAACTTGATTCACAAGGTCAAGAAGGAACTGTCTGCTTCTTGCGTCTTTTTGTATCCCCCACAGAAGCTAGCAAAATGCTTTATATGTACTGAGTGCTCAATAAATACGTGTTGAACTGCAACTGTCAGACTTGGTGGTGGGAATACTTTTCACCATAATGACATCGTAAGAAGATGAAAGAACATCCGTCTAGTCAAAATCAAAAAGAACACTCCTCGCTTGGTGGGGGCCCCAGGTTACTGGTTTACTTGGAGAGTTGATTAGGAAACTATGTTTTGTTAAAATTACATGTCTCTGGGTGATTCGAAACTTTTACTTCTATGAATGAATGATAATGCCCACTAACACATTTCCAGCCTCACACTGATTCAAACGTATGCAGCAGAGGAAAACTGTGAGGCTTCAGTTATTAGTTTGTCAATGTCTTCTTCGAGGGGATCCACAAATTGCTTATAAAAAAAATCTTCAGACTAACCTGTAAGCACTCAAACCAATCCTTTTCTATTTTTTAAAAAACCTGCTCTTCAACCAGAAACATGCAAGTCTAAATCAAAACAACTCTGAGGAACAGTTCTCAGGAAGCTTGCTGGAAAGACATACCATCCAAACATAATTCTTGATCAGGGGTCGGCAAACTACACTCACAGGCCAAATCGAGCCTGCCACCTGTTTTGAATGGTCTGCAAGCTAAGAATGGTTTTTGCATTTTTAAATGGTTGAAAAAAAATTATGTCATGACATGTGAAAATTATATGAAATTCCCATTTCAGTGTCCATAAATGAAGCTTTATTGAAATACAGCCACCCTTCTTCGATACCACGGCAGAGTTGAGTAGTTATGACAGAGATTGTGCTTCAACCGTCTGGCCCTTAGCAGAAAGCTTGCTGACCACTGTTTTAGATCAATGTTTCCCAACGTGCCAAGTAAGTGTTCTAATTTTTGAAAAAGGTCTTGTGATTAAATCCATTTTGGAAATGCTGGGCCAATTCCTTAATTGTAGGACTTCTCAGGGCCTTCAACATGCTGATCTCAAACAGTGCTTGCTGGACTCCTGCGATCTTGGCACTTTTGGGGGCAGATACAAGGTTCCTCAGGAGAGCACCCTCTGGGAAGCGATGAACTTCTGAGAAACTCCCTGCATGGGCCTCCAGTGCAGTCCTCGTCCCACATGGGGCCCTGCCACCAAGCCCTCCCCAAGGGACACTGCGAGCAGTCTACCAAGTGGCCATGCTACCGCAGCTGATGAGGGCCCCGCCACTGTGTCCCTCAGTGCCCCTTTTACAGGGGAGCTTTATGCAGTGCAAGGATTCACTCGTCTTCTCTTGAGTTGATAGTTTGTTTGTATCTTACAGACATGTGAATTTTATCCTTTTGGATTTCTCTCCTTGCTTTGGCTGCTAGGAAACTCAGAAAAAACATTTGCGACTTGACTCTAGAGGATCTTATTGGTAGTTTGAACTTTGTGAACTAACCTTTATCCTGACTGTGCCTAATTTTTCTATGCATGTATTCTACGCATGTCTTCCTTTTGCCCCGTATCCTAATTTTTTCAAAAAATCCACTGTATTATATGTATATCTGCAAGCTGCCTTAAATCACTTTTTTAAAAAAGCAGGGTATAAATAAATACATATGTATGTTGAGGAGATGCGAGAAGAAAAAGAGGCATTCTGTTTGGGCTACTAAGAGAACTAACTTCTAGACAGAGCAAAATTCGCAGAGCTCCAAACAAGTATTTGTACTGTAGCAGTGGACCCCAACTTGCTCTCTCACTATGGAAAATTGGGAGAAGCAAGGGAACAGTGAGTGACCCTGACAAAGCCCAGTCCTCAGGGCCGAGAGCCAGTGATTTCATCTGTTGTCATCGCCACGATTACGCATCGGCCACGGTGTGGTGCAGGAGGGCTCCTAATGGTTTGGGGCCACACAGCGCTGGGAGCTGCTGGCCTCAGCCCTTGGGAGCCTGGCCTCATGGGGGCGGTGCACCGTGCAGCTGTTACACTCTGGTAACATGCTTGGGATTTTACTGGCTCCTATTCTGGAAGGCTTTGGTCTCACAACCTGCAGAGAGCAGCCTGGCCTGCCAGCTTTTAGAACCTGTGAGACCAAATATTTAAAGAGTTCTGCAACAATGGTTAGAAAGAAGCTAACCCTGACCCACAGAAAATAAAGTGCCAGGTGGGGGAAGGAAAGAATGAGACTCCAGTTCATGAGGCTGCAGAATTTCAATTCAGAGCAACGTTATGTAACCAAAATTTCTGAAGGCACGTGACTGAAGGAAGGGCGTAGAACTTTTTAAAGTGACAGAAAACTTCTAAGACTGTTTTACTCAAAGCCATTGGTCCAGGAAAAGAACACATGAAAAATAACTACAAGCCTTCTATAATCCCTTCAGACCCGGCCAAGAATCCCAGGAAACAAACAAGCATAGAAGGAATTTCTGTTCCTCTGTCACTCACCCACTCTTCCTTTCACCTTGCATCCTCTACCTCAGGGCACCAACATGTCCACCTCCTTGCAGCTATCTGGTCTCCACAGCAACTTTTGCTCACTGCTTTGTCACTATCCACCTCACTGGATTCTGGCCACGGCCCCTACCACATCACAGAAATTGCTCTCCCCAAGGTCACGGTGTTGCCAGATTAATCATTTTAAAGCATGCAGCTGGTCAGAAATCATCAACTCCTTATTGAGTAAAACAGAAATTCAGCTCAGAACTCAAAGCCTTGCAAGTAGGGTCCAACCTTCATTTTTCCAGTTAAGACTGCACATTCTCACCATGTACCTTTGTGCCTCACTTCTCTCTCTACACCTTCCGGCCTCTGAGACATTGTTCATGCTGTTCCTGACACTGGGACATCTCCCCACCCATCTCAATATCTAAGACCTACCGGGCTTTAAAGGCCTGGTGGCAATGACATCTTTTTTCTAAGGAATCTTTGGGGCTCCCCGGCGTGGAAGCTGTCTGCTCCTGACTGCCTGGACCACACCTGTGACCTGTCTCCGATGGCACTGGCCACTGCCCCAGCATTCTGGTGGTTACTTCTGGACATCTTATCGTACTGACAAGGCTGGGAGTGCTTCAAGGTCTGGCTGTCTCTGGACCTCTCGCAGCACACTGAAGGCACATATGAAATGAATACTTGACGGGTAAGTGAATGAAAAAACGACCCAAGGGCTCTCTTTAGCACTTTTCCATTCAATTCTGCCACTGTGTTTTGCGAAATACGTTTAGGATTAGAACTCATGACCTCTTGGCGTCCAAAACTGTGGTACACCACAGTGTAACTGTTTCCAAGGGTGTCCTTTTCTGTCTTCATCCCATCTTCATTTCTCATAAAACAGTGTTTTACACACTGCGGTTCAGGGACCATTTCTGGATGAACATAATTTATCGAGGCCCCCCTGTGTCCGTGACTCTGGATTTGTCTCCTCGCTAGCAGGCAATTCTAGTGCGAGGATCTGGGTCAATGATGGTGAATGGGTGAAAAGGAATGGAAAAATTTAAGAAATAACCCTAAGAGGATAAAGAGTAAAACTTTTTACTCAAATATTTTATTAGATGGTATCAGAGTTTATAAAGAAACCAGAAAATTTTATGTAAACTGTAACAGGAAAAACAGCTAAGTAGCTGGCGTGCTCCATCCAGGGTAATGTGTCCCTAAGGGGTGCCACGTGCACAGCCCGGCCAGATGGGTGCTGCATGGTCCAGGCAAGTCAGATGTCGGATTCATCTGCACTGCCATTTCACCTTGACCTTCCTCAGGGCTGGGCCAGCCTCTCCTCCTACGGGAAGAGGGATCATGATTCAAACCTAGGTCTGACCCCTTGGTGCAATGGGGCTGGACCTTTTATTTCTTCCGATGACAGCTGTGGATATGTTAACACTCTTTCACTCAGTTCTACTGCCACAGCACATGCCAACAAGTCTGACACAAATCACACATTTTTCAGAACAGAAGAGACTTAAGTCTATTTAAAGCAGAAAGAGACCTTGGTCCATCTGTGTTCCCCCCCACCCCCACCCCCAGTGATGAAGTGACACATATGAGGCCCCGGAGTGAGCAGAAAGAAATGATATAATGCTCTGGGCAGGTTATTATTACCTGACCAGGGGGTTTTCATCTAGGGTCCACAGAAGGTCTACCTCAAGCTTTAGCAAATTTCTAGACCAGGTGGTTACTTTCTAAAGGTGAGTGATAAGACTGAATCAGAACCAACTGAAATGACCTCCCGTGTTAACACTCATTTACTCAGTCACTCACTGAAACTCTCTTTATACTTCAAAAAATGTCACTCTGGAGCAGAGGCCACAGGACAAGACTGCCTGGTGCTGTACGGCACGAGCCAGGAAAGCCATGGTTTAAACTCAGAGAATACGCTAAAATTAACTTTCTTCCCCTCAATTTTCATTCTGAATAATGTCAAACTTTCAAGAAATCTGAAAGAATAGTAAAATGTATATCCATATGCTTCTCATCAAGATTTATCAAATGTCAACACTTTGCCGTATTTGCTTTATCTTTCTTCTTCCTCTGTCCCTCTTAAAATTCTGTTGGAGTGATCATGATACTTTCCCCTCCGTACTTCAGAATGCGTTTTCTAAGAATAAGGGCATTCTTCTACAGAAGCACAATGTCTCTTATTGAGCAGAATTAGAAAATGCTGGATTAAATCACATGGAATTGCTAATATTTGACTACTTGTGGCCTAAACACTGGCAATTTCATGTGGTTCAGCCCAACACACTGTTTAAAAATCGTGAGTTCACACGGACACCTCCAACTGAAATCTCTAATACTTCCTCGTCTTCTCCCATTCGTATTTCCATTTTCATACTCCCAGTGACAACCTAAACTCCCAATAATCTCAATATTCAAAATAGTTTCAGAATTATAATCCCAATACACTAGCAACAAAGAACCTATTACGTTTCAGATTTCTTTGGAGTTTCATCCTTAGAATATAGTCACCACAGGTACACAGAAGGGTCAAATGTATAGTATCCAAAAGTCACTTGAATTATTTTTTCTGTGTATGGTGATGCTAATACATTTGATAAACATTAGGACCATTTGTTTTTGTTTTATGTCAATTTTAGAGATTTTGTTTTTACCTCCTTTTTGATTTGATTTTAATTTTATTGTTGAATATTTAAAACATTGAAATGGTTCCAAGTGAAAGTGTACTCAGAGAAGTCGTATTCTCATCTCTATCCTTCTACCTTACTCCTACCCATCTCCTGTAGATGAACTACTTTTATCATTTTCTGGTTTATCCTTTCTCTTATTTTTCTTTTTGAAATATATTGTTTCTTATTTTCTCTTTTTTCTTACACAAACAGTTGAATACTATAAACTCTCTTTCAGAGCTTGCTTTTTCACGTGACAGTCAATCCTGGGGATCACTCCACATCAGATCAGGGACCAGAATCACAGAAGTGTCAGAGTTGGAAGCTCCTTAGAGGTTGCCCTAGTCCATATCTTATCCCCCAAATGCCTCCAAACCAGAATCAATCAGGCAGATCAGGCCACCTCTTGAATACTTGGGACAGGGAGGTGATAGAGTTCACTGCCGCATTAGGCAGGCCATTCAATTTTAGAGAGCTCTAACTTTTAGGAAGTACCTTCATATTCTGAAGTGAAATCCAATTCTGAGCAATTTCATAATTCAGCCCTTTGCAGCCACAAAGAATTAGTTGGCTTCCTCTTTCACCATGCAGCCCTTCAAACATGACTTTTCCCAAGAAATAGGTCCATCCCTTTCTTGTTCTAAACGGTTTATAACTATGTGTAATTTTAGCTCTTTTCATAAATTTTCACTTATTTTGCGTCAACATCAAATTGAAGTTGTAGGAACCACTGGAACATGAACATGAAGAAGGTATCAGAGGTCAGGGAAAGAAGGCCAGAATTCCTTCATTCAGTATTTACTGGGCATCTACTAGGTGTTTCGGACACATTTGAGAACAAAGATTTCTATACACTCACATTCTCGTGGGAGAGGAGACAGAAAATAAACAGCATTGTACTTAAGTATTATGGAAGAAAAAAATGAAAAAAACATTAGAACAGAGCAAGGAGGGTTCGAAGAACTGATTACAATTATAAATACTGTTTCTCCGAAAATAAGACCTAGCTGGACCATCAGCTCTAATGCATCTTTTGGAACAAAAATTAATATAAGACCCAGTCTTATTTTACTATAATATAAGACCAGGTCTTATCTAACATAATATAAGACCGGGTCTTATCTAACATAATATAAGACTGGGTCTTATATTAATTTTTGTTCCAAAAGACACATTAGAGCTGATGGTCCGGCTAGGTCTTATTTTCGGGGAAACACAGGAGGATAGTCGGCAGGCCTCAATGAGATGATGATGATGATATTTGAAGATGACGAAGAATGTGAGAAAGTGCGCCATGGTTATGTGGGGGAAGAAAGGCTTGGGCAAATACATGAGCTAGTGCCAAGGCCTAGGCACCGCCAAGTTCGTTTACCTGAAGGTACTGAGCTACCGGGCACAGCCCAACCAAGAGAGTCTGCATGTGGAGCAGAGACGTCTTGGCCTCCGCACGCTCACTTCCTGTCCAAGAAGGTCTAAACCCAGGCCTGCAGGTGTTCAGAATGCGGCCCCGCAGGGCTAAGGGCACAATGAGAGCCTCCAAGTCCACCCGCGTCAGGAAGTCTTTCTATCCAAAGCTCTCTCGGAACAACTCTCTTTCTTCTTTTACCTCTGGCAGTAGGGTTTTCTTATAATCTAGATTTAAAATATCAGATTGGGGTTACTTTAAAACAGGCTCTGAGAATACTGACATAAATTAACGTGTTTTTTTGAATCGGACAAAATGAAGTAGCGGTCAACTTCCAGGAAATGCTCCCACAGAGGAGCATTTGATCAAATATCAAAGCCCCTAAATATGGAGTGCTAAGAGTTTAAGCATAGAAAGTTCTATACACTGTACGAAACCTTCACAGACTATATTAGAAGTCTTCAATATATGAGAAACATTGCTCTCATTAAAAACATTTTTTCCCCTCTATCTCCTAGAAATCACCTCTTGAGAAAATAGCATATAAGAATGGCATTATGCTTTACTCTCACTTTGTGGGCGGGGAAATTGAGGTTCAGCGAGATTAAGTAATGTGCTGAGCATCACAGAAAAGCAGAGCTTTGATTAAATGGGACAGGAATTCAGAAGAGAAGGTGTTAAAAGAATTAGACCGAGAAGTTTTATTTCAATGGAACTGACATCTTTTCTAGTTACCATTAGTTCCATATTTTATCTTAAGATTTAAACACTCCAGAAACATTTTGGCTGAAATAATAATTACCCAAAACTTCTTTCAGAAAAAGTTTTTCTGTGGTTGACTAAGTTGACAATGACTTCATTTTTAGGTACCAAGTCCAAATCTGACAACTTTTTACCCTCAACCTGAAAACCTGCCTTCAGGGTTTATTCAGGTTCAAGTTTATTCAAAGTGGGTATTCCTTAGTTTGTCAGAGAAAGTCAAGTCCCAACTACTTTCTTTTGGAAAGGATACACAAAAATAGGAAAAAGTAGCCCAAAAGAGAATATGCATGGACAATACATTTTACTTAGAAAGACTACACTTTTAAATTTGCTTATCAATTTCCAGAAGAAACATAGTTAATATGCAAAAATAAAACAGAAATTGTAAGCAAATTTTAATATAACTTCATCAGAGACTTAAACACAATGGGTAAAGGCCAGTATTTGATGGATTGAAATTCTAGTGGGCAGGATTAAGAATAGTCACAAAGTCAAGGAATTAACTATGTCTAGACATCTCTCCTAGATTTCTATTTGAGGAACAGTATTTTTTTCCTCATCCTTTGAATTCCCAAGTTAGGAATTCAGAACCTGCTGTTGAAAGGATCACCATCCTTAATTCTCAATCCATTTCTCAGGCTAAAATGCAAATGTAAGTGGTGAATGCATTTCCACAGCCCTGGAGCTCCGAAGAGCCTTCTCAGGGAACATGCTGAGCTAACTGGGGAGGGGTTAAGCCACCCCTATTTTTCAGATCTGAGAACAGTTGTTCCGATATGAGAAGAATCATTACAATGGTGCCAGCTCCCTTCTATAAAAGCTATACACATGTTTTGCACAACTGTATGATTGTTATGGCAACCATAAAAACGGAACTATCATTCTTCAAATTACACACTACCCATACTGGGTTACCTACATACATTTGCTCTCCATTACCCAGAATTTCTTTTCAGAAAGTGCTATGTTTGTCCTATAGATGTTTAGGAGCAAGATAAAGTGGTCTCTTTCAAAGGGAGATTCCACAACAATGAATCTTTCAAAAGCCTAGCTCTTCAAGAATTCTAGGGCTTCCCAGTCAAGGCTTTTAATCCTCTGGTCACTCGAGGCCTCAAAATATTCCCCCTGGGAAGCAGGGGAACTGCCTGGAAAATGTATTCCCAAATGATTGTTTTTTATTAAAAGGACGATGAAAGTACTGTGAATGGGCCTTAATAGGCCTTGCACAGTTCTGTAAAATACTGAGAACATTTACTGGAGTCCCAGTTTAGTGAGGTGAGAGACTTGTAAGAGACACATACAAGCATTTTAATTAAATTTACTGTTGAATAACAACTTGACTATATCAACAAAATGCCAAATAAATTTCCATTATATTTCAGGATGATCAGGGACTCTATTATTATTTTGGCCAACATGAGGAGAACTTTGTAACTTTTAACAGAAAAAAAATGTGAATTCTTTCTTCTCATTAATGGGGAAAGTCGAGTCTAGTTTTGTATGTCTTTTAAATATTCACTTTGGACCAAAATTCTGCTTCATTGTTCACAGAGCTGATTCTATAGTTTAAAAAGCAAAAAAAAAGCAGGCTGTTAATGACTTCCTGACTGATTTTGATATTAATAAATTTTGAGATGAAAACGTGTTAATAATTACTGTTTGCTCTAGAGGGTTTCGAAATAAGGCACTGAATTTCTTCTAGGCTTTTCTCAAAAACACAAATGCAAACAAAAAGACACCCCCGAAAGTCTCGCTTTGCGGTGGGCAGAGCATGTCAAGCTGTAACGGCAGCACCCCTAGTTACTAGAAGTGCTCCCTGAGCTGCAGAATGGAGTGAAATGCAGAGACTACTCCATTCCCACCCTATTTTCAGGAGAGGAGGAGCCCCAAGAGACCCCAGATGACCCAGTCCACAGTCTGCACCTCTTCCTGCGCTTCCAGGGTTCAGGTGTCCCAGCGTCTCTCTAGCTCTCTGTCTCAGCCCAATCCCCATTACCCAGCCCTGACGGAGCCTTGAACTGGTCCTGAATCCATCATCCTTCCCTCATCTCCTGCTGAAGCAGCTCTCCCCAACTGGACTCCAGTCTCCTTTCCCCTCCTGCCTTTCAGATCCTTTAGCATTTGGCAACCAGGATGAAGTTCCTGAAACACAGCATTAGATTATGCTCCTTTCTCAAAAAGCTTCACTAGCTTCCAGCTATCTTGACACTACAGTTCTCTGCTTGGCTTTCAGTATCTTCCATGATCTGGCTTCAAACTACTTTTCCATTCTTACTTAAGATTACTTACCTGCATTAACATGGGACTTTAGCAAGCCAGTTCTGCTAAACACCCGGAATTAGTGATTTGTGTAGACTCATCAGTGCCTCTTCTACACTTTATTCTCTTTGAAGGAAAGAATTGTTTCAATTGCGTATTTTTCAATTTTAACAGTATCTATTTCAGGGTCTTGCAAATAGTAGAGATAATAAATATTTACTGAGTTCAATCTTTAATTGGACTCCTTCAACTCCAACCACTGGAAAAAGGCTGGGGCTGTGGTGGAGCCATGTTTTCACCTAACAGTCCCTTTACCAGAAGCACCAACGTATGTGTGTGAGCAGAATTCACTTCAGGTGATGTCGTGGGACCTGCTGCCATGGCCTGAGAACATGGCCCAAGAGAATATTCTAGGTTTAGAACTGAAGTTCTTTTGGTTATGAATATACTGATTCGCAGGGTGGATGAAACAGGACCAAAATATAAAAGGGGAGGGGACAGTAAGGGGAAACAGAATTTGAGGGCAGAAGGTAGTCTGAAATTTTTACTCTACACAAGACTTAAACATCTTTTTGGTAAGGCAATGTGCCTTAATGATCATCAGAAAGCAAGACGCAATCTCTTATCAAGCATAACGTACGGCAGACCCTGTGCTAAGCATTCTGCATGTCACTACATTTATCTCTGCCGCAACCTCATGAGAAAGATAATATCTGTATATCCCTTTCTAACTCATAAAGGTAGTAAGGCTCAGGGGAGTTACATAACTTGTCCAAGAATATATACCTACTAAGTGGCAGAGGGAGTGATGCTTCAAGCCAAATTTGTCTCTAAAACCCACATTCTTACATTTCAGCCCTGTGATATCAGCGTCATTTAAATTTTTCAAAGTCCTGGGATAGAAAAATAATCAGTGAACACAGCTGTGGTTTACTGTTAACCGTCCTGACGCTCCCTCTCCAGAACCAGGACAAACTGACCCTCGCCCTAGAATTTGGAATTGGGATGGAGAAAAGGGAAGGGAGATAGGAGGGAGGTATGTGAGAAGACAAGGGGGTAGCAGGTGGCAGCCAGCCCACAGAGGAGAGGGAAGCGTGAGAGATTAGCCTGAGTGAAGGGAGGAAGGAATTAGACGGGTAGAGGGCAGGGGAGGCAGAGAGGAAGAAAGAAGGCTTTCTGGGTTTCCTGCCTCACTCAAGTCCTTGGTTCCCTGCCCTTGGGTTCTGGGAGTCACCACAGGATCCTTAAATTCCCTTCTGCTTAAGCGAGCTCCAGTGGTTTCTGTTATTTGGGACCAAAAAAGTCTTAATTAATGCAACAGCTGTGGAAAATTTCCTAGAATGGCTAACTTGTCGTGGCTTTCTCTGTGCTTTCTCAGTAACAAGCCATGACAGGATGTTACAGTCCCTGCTTCCACACTGCTCACTCCTGGGGGCACAGTGAGTGGCTGAGGGGTGCGGAAGCTGAGGGAGGCCATGGCAGAATATCAACATCAAGTTTCTATTTCGAAAATAAAATTAACTTAAGAAAAGATTAGCTTTGGTAATTCAAATTACTCAAAATACAGCGCGCTACACCATTTTTTGGCCAGTAGGAATTTGAAGAAGGCTAACTTTTTTCCTCAACATGGGGGAGGGGGAAGTGTGAGGTGTTTTTGATTGACTTGGTATTTTTGATTGATCTTTTAAAAATGTTTATCAAGGGCATGGGTTTAAGAAGGTGTGGACACATGAGGATGGTGGGTAAGAGCTTCCTGACTGCAGACCTGAATTCAAGTCCCAGCTCTACCCATCTCCGCCATGAGACCTGGCGCGAGTGACTACACTCGTCTGAGCCACAGTTTCTTCATCTGTAAAATAGGAATAATTATTTCAAGGGGTGTTTTAATGGTTAAATAAGGTATTACATAAGCATACAACAATTAAATGAGATAACCCCTATAAAGAGGTGTAAAAGAAGCACTCGATAAATGACATGATGATTTGGCAGGTGTGTACGTGTCACACTAACAACAAAGCTAATTCCCTTATCCTGGCTACTTAGGCTGAACATTAATGGAGAGGGTCTCCTACTAGGGCACTGATACTCCTTTTGGTGTGTCCTCTGGTGTGTGTCAAGTCCCACCACAGAGAAGACAGGAGAGGGACACTCAGTGAGCCTACTATGTGCCCTGCGCTGTCCCAGGTCTGACAAGACAGTCGAGATTATACTAGTGATTTAATATTTTCAAAGTAATTCTATTTCAAAAAGAAACGATTAAATATGACTATAGAAAAGGATAATTGAACACACATTTAAAGTATTATTATGCTTGTGGGAACACTCCTATCCTAGGAATTCTAATTACATCTGTAAGACCACAGGAGAACTGTTTAAACAATCACAATTTGAAACTCTTGATTCTCCCATATACAAACTTTGGTATAATTCCACTAAGTCACCTCTCAGGCAAAAAGATTATAGAGCAACTTTACATTTGTGCATTAAGAGTAAATATAAAACAACAAGACCAATTTCTTCACACACGTGACAGAAGTTCTGTGCACATCAGCGCCCCCCTTTCACCCCCCGAAAGTTATAAAGAAACTCCATACACTTACTCACATAATGCCACAACTGCTCAAAAGGTTTTTGGAATTCTTTAAGAACTACTTTCTAAGCCAATTCATGAGCTTCACAAGAAAATCAGTTTTACTACTTTATAATTATACTTTATTTTTTTTTTTGAAGTTGTATTATCCAGCTTGATCACCACCTGATTTACCACTCTTGGCTCTAAATTGACTTGGCTGTTTCCAAAAATCAAAGCCACTCTGAAAAGATGAAGATTTGCCATTGTTGAAAATGTGCCTTAGGCTCTGAAGGCAATTTCCGAAGAGGGGTCCAAAATGGTGGTGGACGTCCCTGCTCGGCTCCTTCCGGGCCTGTGCGCGAGCTCGAGTCGTCGGCATCCTCCAACACATCTCAGACCGGCTGCTGTCAAGTTCCCTCTCACCTCCTCCGCACCAAAACCTCCTTATAGAGACGTCTACACTCAGTGCCCCCACCTTTCACCTCCCTTCCACTCCCCAGTGGACTCCAATCTGCTCTGGCTCCCCTCACTCCACTGAAACAACTGGTGAGACATGCGAGAGACAGAGAAAAGGACTTGATGGCTAAACGCAGTGACTTAACTTCTGTCCCCGCTGACCTCACTCCAGCAGAGCTCGGGGAAGCGCACCTTTTCTTTAACTCTTGTAATAGCTTCCTTTCTGCGCCCCAGCCCCACTTTTCCTAAGAGGCTTCCTCCCTTTAAATGTTGGAGCTCTATTAGAGTCCATCAGGGTCCACTCCCCTTTTCGGACTGCATGTCACCAGGTAGATTTGCTCCGGTTGTGGTTCTGACTACGACGCATGCGCATCTAAACAGATCGCTGCGGCCCAGACTTAGGGCCCGAGTGCCAGGCCTGTTTTTCTTTCTGCCTCTTGGACATCTCCTTTTAGTGTCCTAGGCACTTCATGTCCAAATTTCACTCATCTTTCCCCAACCTAGCATTTTGTTCTTGCCCTCTAATTCACAATCTCAGATTTTCCTGAATTTCACCTTGGCCTAAGGTTACTGACACAGTTCAAGGGCCATACAAGCATGTCCCCCTACTGAAAGGTCTTCTCAGAGGATGTCAGTAACTGTATTAGTTGCTTTTTCGTCTTCTTTTTTTTAAACAATAATAAGGCAAATAGAAATCCTATTCATCCTTCAAGGCCAAGTTCAAACCTGGCTTTAAAGCCTCCTCATGCAAAATTAATTACTACATTCTGATCTGTGCTCACCTGGTAACTTTTAAAAACACTCTTGAACCTTTTGAGATAATTGTCCATTAACATGCAGTGGTAAGAAATAAGAGACATACTATTTACCTCTTACCCAATTTCCAATGGTAAAATTTAACAACTATATATAGTACAATATCAAAACCAGGATATTGCCATTGATACAATGCACTTATTTAGACTTCCTATTCTTACTTGTATTAATGAAGTTTTACACAATTCTATCATGTGTAGATTATTAAATACTACCTTAATTAACATACCAAAAACTACCATTATCTCCAGGATCTCTCTAGTTGTCTTTTAACTATAATCATATCCAACTCCTTCCTGCCCTGCCTCCTTCAATTCATGGCAACTACAAATCTATTGTCTATTTCTCAAATGTCATGTAAACAGAATCACACAGATGTAACCTTTCAGATTGGCCTTTTCCCACTCAGCATATTATCCTGAAGATTCATGCAGTTGTGCTGCGTGTGTCAATAGTCCATTCCTTTTTCCTGCTGGGTATCGTTCATGATATGGATGGACCACAGTTTGCTTAACCATTCACCCGTGGAAGGACAGCTGGGTTGTTTCCAGTTTGGAGTTGTTATGAATAAAGCTACTATGAAAATTTGTGTGCAAGTTTTTGTGTGAACCACAAGTGTTCATGTCTCTGGGCTAAATGCCCAGGAATGCAATTACCAGGCTGTATGGTGGTTGTGTTCAGTTTGTTAAGAAACTGCCGGTGTCTCCAGAGGCTGTGCCATTCCCACCAGCAGTGTGTTGAGTGACCCATGTTCTCCGCATCCTCACCAGCACTTGGTGTTTCTTGGAACTCTTCACTTTGCTTTTTCCTTTTAGTTTTCAGCCATTCTAATAGGTGTTTCCTGATATTTCATCGTGACTTAATTTGCTTCTGCTTTGCAGGGGATGGAAGATTAGCTCCTTGCTCAGAACTGCTGACACCTCCCAAAGGGGGAATTGGTATGTCATCTACACGTGGCCGACAGGATGGAACATTAAGTCACTGCATGGCTCCACAGACACCACCAGGTGGGGGGAACTGGAGCATGGCTGCTGGATTTCATGGGATAGGATGGGGTGGGGGGCGGGGAGTATAGCGTAGTAACATCTTGCTTGGCCCCACTGAAACCTGTGTGTGTGTGTGTGTGTGTGTGTGTGTGTGTTTTCCATTGGTATTTGGCTGGAGTATGGTGGGTATTGCCAAAAAAGATTTTCTGTTGTTAGACCACCTTTTTCCTGGTCTTTTGGCTAAAGGAGAAAGGTTTCTCCTGGAGATTCTTTTTCATGGGCCTTTTGGCCATTCCTGTCTGGGACATACGGGAGGCAACAGGAAACCCAGGGGAATAACTGGCACATTCTTCCTCAAGTCTGGAGACCCCCTAGGCAGTCCGTCATCTGTTTTCAAGCTTTCGGAATCTTCCTACACTTGTTTGTTGTGTTCTGTCCATGTTTTTAGTTGTAAGAAGGAAAGCCCAGGAGGAATGGATATACTCTGTCAGAAACAGAAGCTGTACCACATTTTATTATAGCAATTTTAACATTTTATTCTTTAAGATGTTTTCCTACTTAATTTTCACACCACAGAGCAACTGTTTTGAAAGCACTAGATTGTGTTATCAGTATTCATTTTCCTAGGAATATCAAAAAGAAACAGGAATGAATCCTAGAACTTGCTTAAAACATGTTATATTAAATAAATACATATTCTACAAACTCCTAAACATAACCTTCTTTGTCTTTTTTCTTTTTTTCTCCCTTCTTTTATCCTATACACATTTATTTACCTACAGTAGTTCCTTTTTATCCACAGTTTCACTTTCCATGGTTCCAGTTACCCGTGGTCAATGTGCAGTCCAAAAATATTAAATGGAAAATTCCAGAAATAAACAATTCATAAGTTTTACACTGCACGCTTTTCTGAGTAGCGTGATGAAATCACATGCCGTCCTGCTCTGTCCCACCTGGATGTGAATCATCCCTTTGTCCAATCCACTGTATGCATGCTATGTCCTACCTGCTAGTTACCTGGCAGCCGTCTGGGTTATCAGATTGGTTATCAGAGAGAGGCCACATTCACATAACTTTTATTCCAGTATATAGCTATAATAGTTAGTATTGTTAATCTCTTACTCTGTCTAATTTATAAATTAAAGTTTATCACAGGTATGTATGTATGCATAGAAAAACATAGTATATACAGAGTTCAGTACTATTCATAGTTTCAAGCATCTACTGGGGGTCTTGGATCATCCTCCACAGATAAGGGGGAAGTACTCTGCATAATCTATTACATACCAAGTACTAAGGTAGCTTCTAGAAATAGAAAGACAAGTAAGATCTAGCCCTTGCTCTTGAGGACTTTATTATCCATCAGGAAGACGGAGTCACATTCAGGTAAATTAGAGTACAGTATGGCAAGTGTTGTATTATAGGTTTGAACAAATGGTCCACAGAAAGGAGAGTGGGGCATGACTAATTCTTCCAGAGTGAGATGGCACAGGCTTCACCACAGTTAAGGTGGGCCCTGGAAAGTGGCACTGGCACATTGCTCCTAGTTCAGAGCAAGGCCTGGGCAAGATGCACAAGCTGACAGAGTAGAATGGTTTGGGGGAAAATGAAGGTTGAATGCAGATCAGGATACTGCATGGGAGCTAACATTTATTTCCCTCTTTTCCTATTACCAATAAAGTTGGTTGTTTCATTTTTCTCACTTGCATTGATATGAGAGTCAAGCTACCCAACATTTCCTAATCTTAAGAATAATTTGCCCATACAATTATTTACTTTTCATAGCTTTTATTTTCAAATTATATCGTCCTTTCCCTCTCTCTGTTACCTTCAATGAGAGGCTTGTTTCTTTCTCAAAGCTTTCTGCTGCAAGTTGTTTTATCTCTAACCTGAGCATTAAAAAGTGAAGAGACTTGAGAGTTACATTAGTGGCACTGGCAGGGCATGGACCTCTGAAAAGCCACCATCCACATAAGCATTGATAATATTGGCAGACTTGTCAAAATCAACCTTTTCATAACTCTGGAAATCAACCGAAGGCTTGTAATAATCTGATGTCCATTTATTCAAGAGAAATGGCTGAATCTCAATAAGAACAGTGAGCTTTGGTAAGGTTTTTATTGCTTTCTTCCTATGTCCCTCTTCGCAGGTCTGCAGTAGCCTTGAAAATCAACAGCCTCCTAACATGGTGAAAACCAGCAGTCCAGCAGCCACTGGAGGGAGCACAGGTGTAGAAGCTCACTAAAACAGAACTGACATAATTTGACCTGTCTGGCGGTTCCCTGAAAATCCCATTCCCATTAATTTGACCTGACTCATACCTTGCTCAGTGTAAACAGCCTTATAGCCTCAGGGGTGTTTGTCAAAAACAATCAGCAGCAATTATTTAACATGGCAGATTTCTGAGGTGGTGATAACAGTTGGGCAAACAAGCTAACCACAAAAGTTAAAGGCTAAAGTTGGAGAATAAGATGTCATAGAGGGCTTTGAAAAGGCCTGACATATTCCTGGGGATGGAGACAGCCACACACATGCATAGGGCTGTGAACATGCCCAAGAAAGACCAGATAAGGCCTTAAGCTCACACCTCTGGCTGACCTTGAAACTCTGCACAGGCAGGAAGTGAAGGCTAAGGCATAGTTGTACAGTGCGTGCCTGAACATTGAAGGTATGCCCCAACACTTGCACAGAGGTCCTCAGCAAAGGCTGAGACTATTGGTTAGACTTAAGAAAATCTCTGTCCATCCATTAGCTGACCACTAAGCTAGCGACACAGAAACTTCAGTGGCTTCTCACAACAAAGATACAGACCCTACACAATTAGTTCAGGAATGATACTTAGGAATAAATTTAACAAAAGAAGCATAAGCCTTGTATACTGAATACTACAAAACATCATTAAAATAAATTAAAGATCTAATAAATGGAAAGATATCCCATTTCATGGGTTAGAACATTTAATGACAATACTCCCCAAATTGATCTACAGATTCAACACAATCCCTATCAGAATACTAGCTCTTTCCATTTTTTCTTTAGCAGAAATTGACAAACTGACCATCAAATTAATATGGAAATGCAAAGAACCCAGAATAGCCAAAAAATTTGGGGGGAAAAAGCAAAATTGGAAGACTCACTCTTTCCAATTTGAAAACTTACTACAAAGTTACAGTAATCTACACAGTGTGGTATTGGCATAAAGAAAGACATATAGATCAATGGAACAGAACTGAGAACCCAGAAATAAACCCATTCATTTATGGTCAGCTGATTTTTAAAATAGGTACCAAGACAATTTAATGGGGGAAAGAATCATCTTTTCAACAATAGTCTTTGCCTATGGTACTGAGACAACTGTATACCCACATGCAAAATAATGAAGATTCACCCCTACATCATACCATATATAAAAATTAACAATGGGTCATAAACATAAATGAAAGAACTAAAACTATAAAACTCTTAGAAGAAAAAGGTATAAATATTTGTGATCTTGGATTAGCCAATGGTTTCTTAGGTATGACACCAAAAGTACAAGCAACCAAAGAAAAAAATTGATTAGTTAGATTTCGTAAAATTTAGCGATCTTTGCTTCAAAGAACAGCATCAAGAAAGTGAAAAGACAACTCACAGATGGATGAAAATAATCTGCAAATTACATATCTGATAAAGAATTGGTATTGAGAATGTAAAAAGTAATCATAACTCAACAATATAAAGACAATTCAGTTTTAAAATGGACAAAGGATTTGAATAGACATTTCTCCAAAGAAGACATACAAATGGCCAATAAGCACACAAAAACCTGTTCAGCATCATTAGTCATTAAAGAAATACAAATCAAAACCACGAGACATTACTTCACACCCATAAGGATAGCTGTAATTACAAATATCAATAACAAGTGTTGGTGAGGATATGGAGCAATTGGAACCCTCATACATTGCTGGTGGAAATGAAAAGTAGTGCAGCCACTTTGGAAAACAGTTTGATAGTTACTCAAAAGGTTAAACATAGATTGACTACATGACCCAGCAAATCCACTCGTAGGTATACCCAAGAAAACTGGAAACATATGTTCACGCAAAAACCTGTACACAAATGTTCACAGTGGCATTATTCCTAACACTCAAAAAATGGAAACAACCCAAATGTCCATCAATGAATGGATAAATAACATGTGATGTATCCATATAATGGAATACTATTCAGCCCTAAAAATGAATGAAATACTGATATATGCTACAATATGGATGAATCTTTAAAACATTATACCAAGTAAAAGAAGCCAGCTAGAAAAGGCCATTTATTATATGAGTCTGTTTACATGAAATGTCCAGAATAGGGAAACTCATAGAGACAGAAAGTAGATCAGTTATTGCTGGGAGCTAGGAGGGAGAGGGAATGGGGAGCGATTGCTAATGGGTATGAGATTTATTTCGGGAGTGATGAAAATGCTCTGGAATTAGCAGTGATGGGTGCACAATTTTGAGAATACACAAGAAACTACTGAGTTGTACACTATAAAGAGGTAATTTTATTGTATTTGGGTATCTCAATATAAAAACCAATGGAGAAACTTTGGTACCTTGAGATTTCACTACTCTATACACCAACAGTTTACTCCAAATCCTAGGCCACTCATACAGAAAAGCCCTTCTCATATCATTACAGTATAATTCCAAACAGATTTTATTTAGACTGTATAGAAATTAGTCATCTTTCTTGTGAATTCATGTTTCCATAATGCTATGAAATTATTTCTGGGTATAAATTCAAATATTGTCTTCTCTGCCAATAGGCATTTTTCCAGCTGTTCAGATAAAATCTACTGATCTTTGAATGTTTGTCTTCTCTAAGAGCGGGTGCTATTTATCAACATAAATTTTATGAGTTGAATAACTATTCACGGACTTACAATTGAGAATATCCAGTTGTATCTCTACTTTAGGACCCATTAATCTTCGTTACTACCTATGGATTTCCTGTCATTTCATAAACAGCGAGCTGGGATTTACATGAAGGGAATAATACTGCCAGTAGTTTCCAATGACAATGACAGCTTTCCCATTTAATGCAGAATACTTTTTTAATGCTTCCCTCCAGGTAAGGAAAGAAGGGGTTCTCTTGGCAATGGAAGAGCTGAGATTTAAAGTACAATCCTTGAATCTCTTGTGCTGCCATAGTGGGGCACAGTCAGCGTTTATGTGTCACATAAATGTGGAAGACAGTCACCCATGATGTCATTTTCTTTCAAACCCAAGAATGAGATGTCTCAGAATAACTCAGAAAGGACATCTCACAGAGTCACACACCATTAGAGCTAGGACATTTTGAAATATTTCATTTAGCAAATCTATTGATTTAGAAATCTATTAACCCACTGTTTTCCAAGAATGCTTGGCCGTGGAACCCTTTTTCTCCATAACACCTATTAAAATCCCCAACAACGTGTGGAAAATCCTAACCTGGTCAACTAATCTATTTTACAAAAGATAAAACTGCTCTCTCTCTGACTCCCCAAATTTAACAGATCTGCCCAGGTGGCCCACCTAGTGCTGGGGAGAACTACGACAAACTTCCCGTGCTCGCTCCATGCTGCCACACGCCCTTACTGGAGGAATCTTTTCTAAATGGCAATTTAATCATATTGGACTTCCTGATAAACAGCAAGATTATTAGTCATTTAATGTTAGTTATGTTTGAAAGCTTTCCCACAAAAGGGTTGACCTGAAAGAGGTTAGTATTATATGTCTCTCCTTTCAAGTTGCTATTTCAAGGTTGGTTTTACCTGGAGTGAGAGGAAATTTCTGTCTATTTGGAACAGTTCCATCTTGAAGATATTTCAATATTTCTTACCACAACACCCTTTCTGTGCTCAGTATTTTTAGCTCATTGTTTTCTATTTTGGCAGCCGAGAAGCTGCAGTTTGTAATTTTATCTCCAGCTTCATATTTCTTCTTAAAAGTGAATACAATGTCCTGTTTATAATAATAAAATCACTAGTTGGCAGAACGACATTAAATGGAAAAAAAAAAAAAAAAGAAAGCAATTGGAAAATTTAGAGCAAGCAATTTTAAGTGCCAAGTTTCACATTTGTAATGGTCCGGTGGAGGTCACTGGGCTTCCTTTTTATTGAGGGAATAGTTAAGAAACAGATATCCACAAGTTGTCCTGTGAAAAACTATAGAAACCTCGTCCACTTCAATGAAGCTCATGATTTTACTGAAAAGTGATGTGACCCAAACTTCCACAATATTACTAACCATAGGAAAAATATAAAAATCAGTTTAGCATGGTATTTTCCCCCTCCAACATTTAGGTTTTCATTTTCCACTTTAATTGAACTTTTAAGCTTTGGTTTCCTATTCCAGTTTAGCAACAAAGGAAACAAAACAAAATGAATGAAATTAAAAATAATTGGAGCCCGTCTCAGAAATAACCTTGGGGTTGCTTGGGCTTCTGGTGCAACCCCCTGTAAGCAGTTTCCTTGGATATATTCTCCTCCGGATCCCCAAAGGCTTGCAGTATTGGTGTTGCTATTTTTTTTAAATTTTTTTTTTAACCTCAGATGCCCTGCAAAAGAGAGCTGCAGGCCTAGACCATGCGTGCAGGGATTCTCCAGAGACTGGAGCCAAAGGTCCAGAGAAATGGTGCTTCCAATCAGAAGGGCCAGATTGCCTCTAGGAGTTCACACCAGCCTTACTTCTTGAAAATTGCTAACCAACCATTTTTCTTTTCAAAATAAACACTATTTCTCTCAACTTCAGTTTGCAAAATATTACCCCAATTCCATTGGACTAAAAAACTGGAATTTTACTGACATAATTGGATTATGAGGTTTAAAGATTGATGGAACTTTTCTGTTCCAAATATAATTGTTCAAATACCAAACCTAAACGGGTATGTTGAAGTCCTTAGATAGCTAGAGCCAGAGTAATCCTGCAGGCTCCACGGCAGGGTGGCCCACAGAGGGGGTCAAGAAGCCATCAAAACCTAGGTGTTGGGAGTCCTGTTACAGAAGGATCTGGGAGTCTTGGGGGACATGCCACCTCTTGTGCAGCCACAGATTAGCACAAAAATGAAGACTCCTTTAGTCACTCTAGTTCCTTCTATACCAGCTCGTTTTTCAGATCTCAGCTCAAGCACCAATGACCTTGGCAGTTTGTTCATACAGATATTATAGCACTTGCCATGCTCTGCTGTAATTTATCTGAGTATAAACCTGTCTCCCTGAGAAACAGTAAAGTCCTGAAGAACAAAGGCTCGGCTGTACCTGTCTTCGGATTTCCAATGACTAACTTAGAACTTGGTGTATATTATATATACACATATAGATTATATTTCCATATATAAGTAACATATGTAAATAAACGTATATAGGAGAGAATAAGGGAGGAAAAGGACATAGGTTTTATTTAGGAATTTGCAGGATAGGTATTAATTTATTCATAGTACATGTTTCTGAGTGTGTGCTCGGACTCGCTCCTAGTTCTTTGACATTCCTGGGAAAATTATATTGATAAAACCTCTGTGAAGGCACTGAACCTCTGAGCAGAAGAAATCACAGTCTTACGATATCTCTCTCCTCCATTACAAGTCCATATTTGACTACTGCTTAATATAATACATTTGATTCATGTTCTTTTGCCACAAGAGTGACAGTTCCACAAGAACAGAGACCACATCTATTTTCGTTCATTGTTGAATCCTCACTGCCCATGGATGATGTTCAGTAAATATTTGTTAGTTGAAAAACAGAATAAATCTATCACAAGACCAAAAAGAAGAGAAATGTAATCAGAGCCAAACACTTCAGCATACTATGGACTTCTCTTTTATGTTTGTTTCATTAAAAAAATAAGAACTAACTGTGACTACATAACCACATAAATTAACGCTGGTGCCCTCACAAGATGTTTGGCTCAGGTGGTGAGGTGTACAGGTGAGAGAGTTGGCATTCCAGATACAAAGACAATGACACTAGCACCCCCGTTAGTTCTGATGCTTTCGGCCACCCATTTACCGAGGACTTGTACATGGATTGATAGAAATTATCTAGTTTTAGCTAAACTAATCCTTAGGAAATAGTCAAGTGGCTGAAAAAAAGATTATTGCAAAGATCCACAGATTGAAGAGAACACTAAACTAATAATATGAATACTACCAACACCAGGAAAATGACAAAGTTGACATATCTTCTGCTCCTAACACGAACTCATAGTTAGCCATATTATACAAAATGAAAAAAAAAATTAGCCATATTATGATCTCAGAACAATGACTGTCAATCATACGCTACAAAGCAGACAGACAAGAATAAACATACTTAATGTGTCCCCTCAAGATAAAGGTGGCGTTTTAACGATAGAAAAAGTTATTGTTCTTTGAAAACAAAATAAAACAAGAAACTCAGGTTTTGAAGATAAAATTTTTAAAATGGATGTTTTCAAATGTTTCCATTGTCATACAATGTGGAGGCCTAAAGAGACCTCAGTGTATAAACCACAAAAGTACCCATACCCTTACACTGAAACAGAATTTTCTAACTAGTGTTTAAAGATGCCAACTGAAGAGTAACTGAGGATTATGAACCCATTTTTTAAAAATCTAAAAATCTTTCAATGAGTCCACAAGAACTGACTGGCATCATAAAAGATAGAAATTTATTAGCTGGACTGCAAAATGAATCTGAATATAATTGGTGAATAGGATTAAAAATGAGTATTATGATTTAGTAAGTTCAGCTCACTTTTTTCCAAGATATAAGGTATCTTTTTCAATTATTATAACCATTAAAAGCAAAACTAAGTACTAAATTTACAGAACCTATATTCAGACTTTTGCATTCCCATATCATAAGTTGTTAAAGTAAAATTTAAAAAAAGAAAATTCAATCACATTTCTTTCACCAAAATCGAAATTACTAATATGAAGTTTTCTATACCGTTTTTTTTTAAATATGAAAGTATTTAAAAACTGATTTCATTCTCATTTTTCCACTTTTATGTAAATTTACACTGTATATAATAAATCAGTAAAGTAGTTAAGTACGCTTGTAATTTTAAAATAAAGACACATGCATTATTGGGAAGGCATGGTAACCAAGTTTAGAGATTACTACTTTATAGCATCAGGAAGCAGTCGAAAGATTTTAAGCCAAAGGAGTTAAAAATAAAAATCTGAATTGTAGAACCATAATCCTAGAGATAATAGGCAGGGAGAAAGTGTTTGGAGGTCAAAGCGATTTAAAAAAAAAATTCCTGTTACTATGCTAATAGCAGAGAGCACCCCACATCTTTGGGTCCCTTTGCAGGACACATAGGTGTATTTTAACAGACGCCTCCTGCAGAGCAGGCATCCTGGTCTGTGGTCTAACCCAGAAGGCAATGGGGGCCAAAGAAATGACAAGGTGGAGCCATGAGGGGAACTGAGAACAATACTGAGCTCCGTGACTGCTGACGTGCCTTATTATTTATCTGCAGGCTAGGAGGAAGACAGAAATGACTGAGCACCATTCTTTTCTCATAGTCCCATTTATAATTTGTAAAAGTTATTAAAGTTATTTTTCAAATAATTTGCATAACAGAGCAATTTATAAAATGAAAAGTAAAACATCGCCTCCCCACCTCCTACTACTCCACCAAGTCCACGCATGGTAACCACTGTCAATTACCATAGGTCTGGATTTCCTTGAAGACCTTTTTCTATGCATATATAATTTTATGTGTACACATATGTGTATGTTTGTCTATACATTTATATAGTTTTTATATTATTTGACTATATAAAAAACAGGCTCATATTCATATTGTTCCGAAACTTGCTTCTTTTACTTTGCAATATATAATGGCCATTGTTTTAGGCCAGTCCACATGGATCTAGCTCCTTTTACGCAGCTGTATGGACTGCTATCTTATTAATGTGACATAGGTTATTAAACCATTCCTTGATTGATGCGACATCGGCAGTGTCACTTTTACAATCAAGCAGTAACAAACACTTGTGTACATATATCCCTGTACACTTCTTTGGGTAGGATGGATTCTTGGAAGTAGAGTTTGGGGGTAAAAGGGTGGGTACATTTAAAATGTTGACAGCTACTGCGGAACAGCTATACTAACTTGTCCTTCAAACAATAAAGTTCAGCCATTCATTCTGATCTTTTCTCATTAAATTTGTTCATAGATTCCTAGATTTAGGGAAAGATCTCAGCAATCAAGCCCCTCAATTTGTATATGAGAAAAATGAAGGTTCAGAGAGAGTAAGGTTATGGGCCCAAGATCTCAAACGCCCTGGCGAGGTAACTGACCAGCGCGAGTTCTAAGAACAGTGGTGACCGCCAAAGCCAGGACGGCAACTTGAATCAAGTGACTTCAAATGTATGTGTGTTCCACCAGAGCTACAAACAAGGAGGAAAGGGGACTGACTGGCATCGCCTGTCCCTTGCCTACCCTCAGCAAGCAAAGAAAAAAAGGCAGCAAATTCCTGAAAGATATAACAGCAAGAGGAAACAAAGGATTCTCAAACTAGGTGGAGTAACGGGCACCAAGAGCTGAAGGCATCGTAAGTTCAGCTGCATGAAGTGAGCAAGTGTGGTGGAAAAGACTCTGACATGGGATGACCTTAGCAAAAAACCTTCCACAGCCTCAGTGGGTTGTATGAAAAGTTTCTCGGTTCTAAATATCTCCATGTGGCATCCAAAATGAATGCCAGTACTGAAACCAAATTCTGAAGAGAAATATCAGAAAAGAACTAACATCCCACAATGAAGAAACATCTTCAAAGAAGATGTTGTTATAAAAATACCACAAAAGTACTTTCCAACAAATTCCAGACCTAAAAGTAAAGCTTTAAAATGAAGCTCCAAGCACAGAAGTCTTGAATCCTTTGCTCTCTGCCTAAAGAGGCCCATTTAAAGGAAGACACTTCTAACCAGATAACACTGTCTTTATTCAACCAGACCTATGGGGCACAGCAATAAGAAAAGGAGGGGACAACTGTACCTTTTGAAATTAGGATGGTCTAGAGCACAGGTCAGCACACTTTTTGTATAAAGGGCCAGAGAGCAAATATCTTAGGTTTTGTAGGCCTTACGGTCTCTGTTGCAACTATTCAACTCTGCTGTTATAGTGTAAAAATACACCCACAGACCATAATATAACTGAATAAGCATGGCAGTGTTCCTGGGCAACTTTATGGATGCTGAAATTTGAATTTCATGTAATTTTCATGAAAGATTATTCTTGCTTTGATTTTTTTCAACCATTTAAAAATATCAAACCATTCTTAGCCTGTAGTTCGATATCAAAATATCAAACCATTCTTAGCCAATAGTCTGTACACGGCCTGGATTTAGCTGGCGGGCCATAATTTGCAGACCTCTGGTACACAGAGCACTTAACTGAACTTGAATGTTGATGGAAAGATGGCAACATTGGAGGTCTGCTCCTAGGAAATGTAAGTTAGGAGGCAGGAAGGTAAAAATACGTTCTTGAAGAATTGTAGGTATTTACCTTAAATCTCTTCTCTGGCTGAATTCCTCTGGTGGTATTGTCCAGGGCACGCCTTGAGGGAGACAGTCTAGAACTTCTGAAGAGAAGTCCGAGAAATCCACACCATACTCTGTTAGTATTCCTTCTGTTTCAGGCTCGATTTCACCAGCCTGCCCAAGACTCTTAGCCAGCTGTCTGTGGACAGGACAGAGAGGACCAACCGTGTTAGGGAATAAATAGAAGACAGGTACCCATTTCCTTTCACAAACTGAGGGCCATAGGAAAGGCTTGAAAACCTCCTGGCCTTCCTCCAGCAGGAACGCCATGACCAGTGAAGGGGGCCAAGCAGAAGAGACACCACTCTTGTCCTGTTCAGTCTAGGACTACGGTACAATTGTACCTTTCTTCAGGAATTCTGACCTGGGGAGTGGGGACCAGAAAGCTGTCCTTAGGACGCCTACAATTGTTTTTTAATGGAAAAGTCAAATTGATAGTTAAAAGCTCTTATCAATTCTTTCTCTTATTCACATCTTTAGAGACAATTCTGATCAACCCAGTTTTCTGTTAAAGCATCAGTTTCACAGAGCCTACATACCTAAACTCATGCTCACTAGATTAGATCCAATGTTTATATTTACTTCCTAATTCTATACATTTTTACCTTAATATTTTAAAACATTTTATCTGAACACAAAAGTAGTATGTGTTCACTGTTAGAAAGTACAGAAATGCACCGAGAAGAAAAGTATCTGTCATCCAATCACCCAGTATACTACTATTCACATTTTAGGGTTCCGGTCCATTAAAATTAAGATTGCATTTAACAGGATACTCCTGCCATTATGAGTAGGGGTCCACTTTTTAGAAGGCAGATCTCACTCTTTATCTGTGGGTCATCTATGCATATATCGAAAGTGACAGCTCTCCATTCTCATAAGTACGGACATGCCACATACAGACCACAAGTTGGAAGTTATGTGTTGAATATAGAACACCTATAGGAAATGTGATGTGTCAAGCAGCTACCTTTGTAGTAGGTGTTTGGGAGACCAAAGATGGCCACCTCTTCTGTGGTCTAAGTCTACTTGTCCACCATGGTGATCCAGGAATCCACCCTCAGTTCTTCCTGCAAGGAGTTTAGATCTAGCATCAGGAACTTCTCTAGGGCCATTCAACTTCTTTGAAGAGGATTTTGTTTCTACATAAGGGTAGATGGCTGGCTGCCAGAGTTCCTAGGTGCACAGTGGTAGAGGGGGTGGGGGTTGTGGCTGCCTCCTATGCAGACTTTTAACAAATTCCTATTTTCAGTCTTGCTACTGGAACACGGCAATGGTGGCAGCAGGGCTGGCCCCATTTCTCATACACCAGCCAAGAGAGCGAGCCCACAGTTGATACATATACCTGCCCACCTGCCCTAGGAGCTATCTAGTAGCCTGTGGGTTAACCTGTGGGCTCCAGGTAGCCCGAGGGCTACTCACATACAACGTGGGCTCAGACCAGTGTCTTCTCCTCAAACTTAGGTGGTAATCTCCCAGAAAGCACATCAAAAAGCCAAACACAACAAAAATACAAGGGAAAAAAATAACAGAAAGTTATCTGGAAGATCCACAAATATTTGGAAATTAAACAACCATGAGTTAAAGAAGAAATAAAAAGAGAATTAGAAAATATTTTGAACTGAATGAAACATATCAATATTTGTGAGAAGCAGCTAAAGCAGTGCTTTGAAGGAAATTTACAGCATTAAATGTTTATATTAGAAAAGAAGAAATGTGTCAAATCAATGATCTTAGCTTCCACCTTAAAAAACTGAAAAAAGAAAAAAGATTAGATCCCAGGTAAGCGGAAGGAAGAAAATAATAAAGAAACAAGAATCAATGGATAACAAATGAACAGACAAAAACAACCCAATAAACTCAAAAGCTGATTCTTTGAAAAGAGAATAAAATAGGTAAGTTTCTGGTGGGGCTGATTCAGGAAAATAAGGAGAGAAAACCCAGATCACTAATATTAGGACTGAAAGAGGGAACATCATTTCAGATCCTACAAGCATTAAAAGGATAGCAAGGGAATTATGAATGACTTTAAACCAATAAATTCAACATTTTGGATGAAATAAACTCCTTGAAAAGACACAAACTACCTAAGATTATTCAAGCAAAAACCTTTACCTAAATATTCCTATATCTATTAAAGAAATTGAATTCATAGTTTAAAACCTTCTCATAAAAAAAACAAACTCTAGGCCCAGATGGCTTCACTGGTGAATGCTACCAAGTATTTAAGAAAGACTTAATACCAATTCCACACAAGCTTTCAGAATATAGAAGAGGATGAAAATAATTTGATGAAGCCAGCATTACCTCGATACCAAAATCAGACAAAGGATTTATTAGATCAACATCCCCCATGAACAAGTTTTTAAATTTTAAGTCCCACAGACTTTAAAATTATTATAAAATATTAGCAAATAGAATTCAGCAATATTCAAGTATAAAAAGGATAATACATCATGACCAAGTAATTCAAGATTTGTTCAACATTAAAAAATCGATATAATTCATCATATTATCAAACACTGAACAACATATACCATCCTCTGAATAGACACAGAAAAAGCATTTCACAAAATTCAACATCCATTTATGATCAAAACTGTCAGCAAAGGAACAGGAATCTTCAACTTGATTAACAGGTCTGAGAACCTTGGATGCCTAGTTTCAACTCATCTTCCATTGTCACGAGTCATAAGTAGACCGACAGCATTATATCCATGCTAAGGGGTGGTCTCTGAAAGGACAGCAAAGTAAACTTCCTCCCTGTGGGCAGAACTTCAAGAATATATGCAGGGTCTACCTTGGCAGAGGAAAGGTGGCCTGATGGGCAGTGGCTACAAGTTTAGCCAGGTGGATAGGACCTGAAGGAAGAAAGACTGGAGGACTGGTGACAAGGACATCTGAAGAAGAGACATGTGGATGAAATGGGCCTAATGAACTGAGCCCAGTGTATGACTGTGTCCCATGAGAATACTCAGCAAAATACTTCCACTGCGGAGGCAGGACGATCGGTCCTGAGAATATCAACCGACCTCCTTCCCAGGCACTGCAGCGCTTGCTCAATGGGCATAAGAACAAAGTACATGGTAGCAGCAAATGAGCTCCACAGCAGGAGCAGGACCTTCCTCTCACGAATAACAACCTGGTTACCACCCTGGCAGGACTCCAGTTTGCCCGCAGCAGCCTCTGATACAGAACCACAGCAGGAGAACCCAGCAACTACTTGACAGCAGGCTGAGTATGCTGAACTCTTATGTGATGGCGAGGGCAGTAACCTCTCTCCATTAACAGAAACACTAATGCTGGGTTTGCGTTTGCTACCTTCGTTCGTTCTAACCACCCTGCTTGTATAAACACCACAATCCACAGATTTACCAAATACCTTTTAAGCTATTATGTTATCACACTCAACATTTTACCTTGTTTATGAGAAGCAGCAAAGCCCAATGAATTCACTGATTAGAATGGAATAATAGTGTACTGACGGACTAAATCGGGAGGCAACACCTGATGAGGTTGGCGTACTATCCTCCAGGTATGACGATACTCTGACTATCCTAGAGCTGTGCACACGGTCTGGGAATCAAGCGTGCAAGGGAGGAGTTGGGCCTTTCAATATCATACTTACGACCTACTCACAATAATACACACCTCCATTGCTGAGAGGTTTTAGTACCTCTGGGGACAAGTGTTGTGATTCCTCTGAACTGGAAGCTAAGACCACGAGAATCTTGACTGATAGAATGAGGGAAAAAATATACTATCCACTTCCTTCCTGAAAAAACATTTACAATTCAAGCCAACTGAGTGATTACTCAGAAGTAGATTCAAGAATGGCAAGTATTAATAGAAACAGGTTAACCGTTTATTATGTCGAGACATATGAAACTGCCAATATATCTGACCATTTCTTACCTATAAAACACAATTTTACATGATTCTAACCTATGGTATTCAAAATCACATAAAATAATTAACCATGCACACACTCAGCATAGACAGCTTCTTGGAGACAGATAATATAGAAGCTATTAGAGAATTCAATTAACATGAAAAGAAACACATTCTAACATGTGGTGGGAATCTCACTAACAGTCTTTGTGAGGCTGATTTAAAACGCAGTGGCCATCCTACTCTTACTTGGTGAGGGTTAAGTGGCCAAAAATTATTGTTATGCCTGAAGTGAAAAAGGGCCTAAACACTTGCACAAAAGGCATTTTATAATATCCAACTTTTAAATACTAAAATCCAGGAAGAACTCATTATTTAAAGATGGGGGGAGTAAAGGGGAATCACCCCAGGTATTCTATTTTAAAAAATACAGTAAAAAGGAAGAAAAGAACAAGAGAAAGAAATGGCAGGATAAAACATACTCTGTAAGTATGTGGTCACAAAAATGACTATCTTGACCGAAAATATTCACAAGAACTCAAAAAATGATGAAAATACCGCTACTATAAGGGAAGAGCTCAAAGCAAAGATCCAAGTGCATAATAAATATTTTCCACACCGTAACTGCTAAAAAGATTACTTTCTAGAATAGCTTTTAACTCCAAAAAAATCAATGACAAACAATGCAATTAAAAATGAATTCTAAAATGAGTGGGTGAAAGTTTAACCAGAAACAGAGTAAACTGCATAGTGTCAAAAAAATCTTCGCAAAAGGGAACCCTTGTGCACTGTTGGTGGGATTGCAGATTGGTGCAGCCACTATGGAAAACAGTATGGAGGTATCTCAAAAATCTGAAAATGGAACTACCTTATGATCCAGCAATTCCATTCCTAGGTATGTATCCAGAGAAATCCAAAACTCTAATTCAAAAAAATTTATGCACTCCTATGTTTATTGCAGCACTACACACAATAGCCAAGACATGGAAACAACCGAAATGCCCATTCATAGACGACTGGATTAAGAAACTGTGGTACATTTATACAATGGAATATTACGCAGCCATAAAGAAGAAAGAAATCTTACCATTTGCAACAACATCGATGGACCTAGAGAACATTATGTTACATGAAATAAGTCAGACAGAGAAAGACAAATACCATATGATCTCACTTATATGTGGAATCTAAAGAAGAGAATAAGTGAATGAACTAATTGGAAATAGTTTTGGAGACATAGAGGAAAAACTGAGGGTTGTTAGATGGGGTGGGGGTGGGGATAAGGGTGAAGGTGAGAGGATTAGAAAGCAGACAGTAACCACAAGATTGCCACGGGGTTACGAAAGTTAATTTGGGGAATGTAATCAATGTTGTAAAGATTTTGTAGGGTATCCGATGGACACTTGTCTCATTAGGGAGACCACCTCAGGGATGATGTAGATGATGTAGATGCCTGATCACTGCACCGTACACCTGAAGCTGAACCTGAACAATAATGAATGTCAAGTACAAGTTTATATATATACATATATATATATATATATATACACATACACATACATACATATATATATATGTATATACTTACAAGAAGTGGAGTACAGCATTAGGAATAGAGACAGTGGAGATGTAATGGCTGTGTGCGATGTCAGAGGGTTAGTGGATGGGGGAGGGGGGTTGACACAGTGTGAGGGATATAAATGATAAACATCTAAGTATTACTTTGTTTTGTGCATCTGAAACTAATAAAAAAATTTAAAAAAAGAAAAAAATTAATTAAAAATAAATAAAGAAAAAGAAAAGAACACATATCTATTAATAAATATCTAATAAAAAAAAATCTTCCCAAAAATATAGTATAGTAATTACAAGGGAAAAATAGTAAGATCGAAGTTCTGGAAGATACCAGCTTAGCCAAGTGATGAAGGTTAACATCAATAGTAATATACACTGATACCATGTATCCTCTGATGTAATGCACATCACCTCTGTGGTATCCTTTCCAATAACGCATAATCTCACGATAAAACATTAGACAAATCCAAACTGAGAAACATTCTACAAAATCACTGACTAGTATTTTTCAAAAGTATCAAGGTCATGAAAGACCAGGCTGAGACATTGTGACATGACAACTATTAGGTTGGTGCAAAAGTAACTGCGGTTTAAAAGGTTAAAAATAATTGCAAAACCCACAATTACTTTTGCACCAACCTAATACAAGTAGGATCCTGGACCAGATTCTCAAACAGAAAAATGATGTAAGCCAAAAATCTCATCAGATCTGAATAAGTCTCACACTTTATTTAACAGTATTGTACCAAAGTTAATTTCTTAGTTTTGATAAATATTCAACGGTAATATAAAATGATAACATAAGGAGAAGCTGGGTAAAGGGTATACAGGAACTCTCTGTACCATTTTTGCAACTTCTGTAAATCTAAATTATCTAAATAAAAAGTTAACTGTGGAAAAAAATGAGTAAAGACATTAAGACATTTTCTAGAAGAGGAAACATAACGACTATAAATATATGAAAAGATGCTTCATCTCATAAATTAACATCACAATGTGTGCCCTCATCCACCTTGTTCACTCGATTGGCAAAGAAGAGTCTAACAATAGCAACTGTTGGTAAGAATGTGAAGCAGTGGAAACTTACACTTTGCTAGTAGGACTAAAAATGTGTACAGCCACTTCGGAAAATAGTTTGGTTATTAAGTTGTAAATTTAAACATGCACATTCGAGGTGTGATCAAACAACACACTGAATGTTTAAATAAAAAAATTTATTACAGTAAAAATACATTGCTATTAATCCCCCTCAAAATATAATACTCCCGCTCACTTCGAACACACTTATCCCATCGTTCTTGCCACTTTCTGAAGCAGTTCTGGAAGTCCTCTTTCGTGAGTGTCTTTAGTTGCGCTGCTATGGCTGCCTCGATGTCCTGAATCATTTTGACTTTGGGGAAGAGCCAGAAGTCGCATAGTGCCAGATCCAGTGAATAATGTGGATGAGGACACACTGTAACATTTTTCTTTGACAGAAATTGCTGTATACCAGAAGCAATGTGTGACACGGTGTGTCCCCATCACGGAGGATGATTTATGACACACTTGAAAACACATCTTCTCTCAACCATAGCTCTCACCTGACCGACTGCACCAAACAAGTTGAAACTTGTCACATACTGTTACTAAGGTTCGATGTGCTGCTTCCCATATTGAAGATCCCTGCTTTCCATTGGATGGCACTCGGCAGCAGCATTCACTGTGTTTTGTGATCATAACGGAAAGGCTCTGTGTCACACATTGCTTCTAGTACAGCAATTTCTGTCAAATAAAAACATTACAGTGTGTCCTCATCCACCTTATCCCACTGGATCTGGCACCAGGTGACTTCTGGCTCTTCCCCAAAGTTAGTATGACCATAAAAGGTAAACGTTTTGAATCGATTCACAACATCAGGGCAGCCACGACAGCACAACTAAAGATATTCACGAAAGAGGACTTCCAGAACTGCTTCAGAAAGTGGCAAAAATGATGGGATAAGCGTGTTCAAAGTGAAGAGGAGTATTTGAGGGGGATTGATTAATGGCAATGTGTCTTTTACTGTAACAAACGTTTTTTAAAATTTAAATATTCACTATATTTTTTTATCACACCTTGTATCTATGATGCAGTAATTCTACTCCTAAATAGAGTCTAGAGAAACTTCAGTTAGTAAGCACTGGAATGTTTGTAAAAGCATTGTTTATAACAGCAAAAACCTCAGTTCAACCCAAATATCCATTGCTAGATAAATAAATTATGGCATATTTCAGGAAATGGAAATATGAATTTAAATAAATCAAATGTACAGATATAGCATCGAAACATAATGATGAATGAAAAAGAAAGTCACAGATGAACATATGTAGCATGGTATTTTTTATAAGGTTCAAAAACAAGCAAAACTAACACTTTTAGGGATACAAATGTGGGTAAATTAAAAAGAAAAGCACATTTCAGTTAGTATGTTTGGGAGAGTGGTTACCACTCAGGAAAAATTTAGGGGTTAGGATAGAAAGGAACACACAAGGAACTTCAATAGTATTGTGATATATTTCTTAATCTGGGTGGTGAGTTCGTGGGTTGGTTTTAACACCAGAATTCAAAAATTATATATGAGTATGTGTTACATATATTATTTTGGTGTGAAACATACTATTCAATTAATGTTAATAAATATTTCTAAAACAACATTTTAAATAAATATATACCAAAACTCTTAATAATGATTATTTCAGGGGGGTGAAATTACGGAAATTTTTCACTTTCTATATTACATGTTTTAAATAATATTAATAATAAATACATAATATGTATGTATTTGGAAAAAATAAAAATTAAATTTTTTTCTTTTGGTATTGCAATAAAAAACTACTTGTGAGATAGAAAGCTTTCTTAATTAGGGTAATGTATAATCATCGCCACCTCAGATTTTCTCACTCACCAGCATTCCTCCACAACTACTCTTCCAACTCAGCATCAGTGACACTACAACTGGGTCTGACTATAAAGTTAATCGGGACGGTGCTGAAACAACATTCCCAACTTCCTACAATTCATAGGTGGGGATTGTGTGTATGCGTCAACAACATTCTCTAAAATCAGCATTAGGTCCACTGTTCTGCATGATGTACAAGTAAAAAGCTTATTGAGGGAAGGGACCAGTTACAGACGTAAGAAATTAAGAAAGTCCTTCAAATTGGACTATTTGCCTTAAAAACACTTACCAGTCAACGATAGTGTTCTAAGCCATTCACCTGTTCTCTACCACATATTCCTATAAAGTTTTAGCCTTACAACACACAAGAAGACACTCATTCATTCTTGTAGTGATTATCGCTGTCATTATCACATTTAAATAAATGCTCTCATGCATGTTGAAAACTCCATGCAGATAGATACATTGTCAGATCCCTGAGAACGTGCAAGTGAAGAACACTGAAACATCAGCTCCAAGGGCCCAGAACTTCAGTGACAATACACAGTGAAAACAAAGTGTGACAGACACTCAATACCTTTGGCTGCATATTTTACGTACTATTTTCTACAATCAGGACGACAGAACATGTTATTTCCCCTTTTTCTGGCTCAGTGTTATGACACAATAGAAATGCAGCAAATAAGGAAGGGGGGCTTTAGGCAAAGTGTGGGCAGATCAGAGAAAACAGATTACGGAATGTGGAAATGAAGCAAGGCTCAATAATACTGATCAATTTTAGGTGAGGCCCTGAAGCTTGAGGGTGAAGAGCTTAATGTTGACGTGAAGGGAGAAAAAAAAGGAGGCTGAAAGCATTTAAGGATTAAAGAGAAGCTGATGGTAATAAAATTCTCTAACACTTTAATATTTTCAAGAAGATGCACTGGAAATTGTGGAGGAAACTGACAACCACGAAAGACGCGTTAATGGTTGCACACAGTGCAAGGAAAAGCACAGTTTGGTAACCAGAGCCTGGATGGAGCCCGTTCTCTGTTCTTTGAATTTTCTCTCAGCTTTGACCAGGATGCTCTCCATGTTGAAGATGTCGCTTTTTCCAAAGCTCATCCCTATGGGCCACCAGGTGAAGCCCAACAGTCACAAAGAAGACCCCCTCCTCAGCAGAGAAGGACTTATAAAATCTAAGTTTGGTAATTCAAGTTCATAGGATTACATAACTCAGCCTCTTCCTCAGAAGAGTCTTCGGATAAGGGGGCGTGCTCTTGAAAATGGTGAAACACTCCTTTTGCATGGTGGGAAACACTGGACAGAGCTATTTTTCAATTTGCTAATCTTGGAGGCTATGCCCCAATGAAACAAACTAATTTCTCCTGTTTTGTTTTTTCTACCAAACCAGTTACTCTCATTTTCCTACTAAATGCAATTTAATGCTTAGTGACCACCTCCCAATTCATAAGAAATTCCGTATCTACCAAACTGAATGGAATAGTAAAAGTAATTGCTTCTGTCAGTCAAGAAATATTTCTGATTATCTAATAACTGACACCTTATGGGTACAGAGCTAGGAGACGAAGATACCAGAACAGACCCCCTGCCTTCCACCAGCCACTTCCTCGTCCCCCTCACACATCATCAATCAGAACTTCCCTTTCTCCCCTTCACGTCGCCTGGTCACTCTCTCCAATGGAACCTGCTGTCCTTCGATCTCATTAAAATGAGAGCAGTACTGCAAGCCACTCTCCATTTCTCATTTTAGCGGCCTTCCATTAAGCCTGGACAATGCTATGTTCAACCCAAAGTTTTGCGCCTTGCCACACATGCACTTGCTTATTCATTTCCCTCCTCCTCTTCCCTTAAAGCTACGAAAGTTTGCTAGAGAAAATGATATAAATACGTCAATTTGCTCTAGGTCAATTTGCACTGTGTATCTTCAGTTAGTCTTTAGTGTTGCCAAGAAACACTATTACGTTCCTCACAGTAGCTGCTGTAAAAGTTTCCCTTAAGTATTCAAGCAGAAGAAACCATGACAAATGTAGGAGACGGTGACCCTGATATCTCCATGCTCATGACATCCTGGAGGGGAAGGCTGAGGCTGTAGCAGATTTCACAAAGGTCTGAGGAAAAACAGGCATGAATTCCACTGAGTTTCTAAAGGGAAAGATGATTTAAGAGGGTTGGGAAGCTCTTAAAACTGGAAATCTGATTATATAATTATAACTCATTCCAGCGAGGAAGTCAGTGTGGCTTTTTCAATATCCTGGACACGACGAGACCAGTAGTAAATATTAGAAGTACTCAGTATTTTGTGCTGCAGAACAAAAGGCAGTGATCCCTAAAAGCCAGCAAAGGTTCACTAAGAACAGATTACCTTTGGGTTTTTGGTAACATTACAGACTAAGGAGTGATGCATAGAGGTGAGCAAGGACCAACTGAGAGCTCTCAGGACAATTCTAAGAATAAGATGAAAAATAGCTTTCTAACAACCGGAGGTTTCCAGCACTGTAGCAATCTCGGGGTTCCCCTGAAGTGGAGGCTGGAGTAGCAATGCTTACACCAAAGGAGGCACCAACTTTGATAGCCACCTTAAGGCCCCTTACAAAGCCACTGAAATTGGAGATATTTTATTAATGTATACATTCTATTGAATCTTTTTGTTAAAGATTCTAAATTTGGGGTTCTCCCCAAGTTTATATACTGGCTGTATGTTGTTATCAAGTGTTGATTGTGAAAGAGAACCTTGGTTCTCATCACTTTCTGTTCCAAACGCCTTCTCCTGTGTTTTCTAACTTGATATGATGCAACGTCTTCCTGGTTAACCTGGCTGAAGACCCCGGGGTCATCAAATCATCTTCATTTACCCATCTGACCAACCAGCAAACGTTCAGAGTACCCTTTTCCTAAAGCAGCTCGTGCCCAAGGAAGTAACTCATATAAGCAATTACAATAGAAACAGACAAGAGCTACAATAATGGTTTATTAGAAACTACGCAAGCACCCAGGAAGGAGGACTCCCAGTCAGGGAATGTTTTTCAAGTGGACAACGAAGGTAGATTTAAAAGTTGGGTGTTTCACTAAACAAACTTTGGGGAGAGGAGAAAGCCACTGCTGGGAAAGGAAGTGTAGTGTGCAAAAGTTTGGAGCTATGAACAAAGCCACTGAGCTTGGGAAACGGCAAGCAATGAGGCATAAGAGAAGGGAACGGAGGGGCTGAGCTTGCTCTCAGAGAATCATGGGTAAACGCCACCACCACCTACCCCGTCACCCAGTTGGCAGCCTGTAAGGTCACCCAAGATTCTGTCCTTCTCCTGCATGCCCCATTTCAAATCGGCCAGCATGCCCGGGAGAATTGCCCTTCATCTCCCCTGAATCTTTTCCTTCCCTTTGTTTCCTTCACTGCAGCTCCTTTACTTCAGGTTCTCCCCGTCTCCTCTTATTGCCTATTATGACCGCTTGCTTCCAGTCTTATCCCTTCTTACCCACTCTCGACTCTTAGTCTGAAGGATCTTTTAGCAAAGAGGCTTCCACGTTACAAGAAAGAATCCTGGATTTCCCCCTTCATGCACCTCCTCTAAACTTCCAGAAAATTATTTGTTCCTATGGAAGAACTTAGAACATTCTGTTTTTTTTTACTAGAGTTAGAGCTTAAAGACACAGGCCATTTAATCCGTCTGCTTTATCCACACTCCTTCCCAGAGGCTGCAGCCTCCCAGTCCCCGGTAACAGGGCAGTAGATTGTGGGACCTTGGACCTTACCTCTGGTGAAAACTACTGACCAGGGCAAATAACTGTCTCCAGCTAGACCGATCAGATTTCCTACCCTAGAAATTCTGTATTGTGATCTAGACTCAGCATGTGCTGCACAGCAGGGCCACTTTGGAGCACGAAGGTGGCCACTGTGTAGAGAGAAGCAGGATCATGCAGAAGCTCATGTGCAGAAAGGGGTAAAGATACTACGTGCTGGCTGGATGGTCAGCGTGGTTAAGGGACAGGCTGTGACGCCTCTGCCGCCTTGTTCGTTCTTAGTTCCTCATGAGACCTGCCTGTACTTCCGGCCCTGGGTTTCAGGAGAACTACCAGTTTCTTATATTAATCACCATTTTTACTTACGTCAGCTCAAGTTGATTCCATTCCTTAGAATCAAATGAATCCCGTCACATTTATGCACACGTCCTTCAGCATTAGGCTCTAATTTCTTTGAATAAAGAAATCATCACTTGTTTGCCTTTCTGTTTCTGACAGTGACTCACACATAGTTGATCAACACGTGTCTCAAGAACTGAATGTAACCACAGAAGAATGACTTTGGACTTGAATTAGTAGCAGTTAGACAGAAGATGTCTAATAGTTTTAAGGGTAGAGCGTAGGAGCAGGAAAACAGCGTCTTCGGCTGAACTCGGTTTTGAGGCATAGTTTCTGCAGAAGCCAACCACACACATTCACACCCATAGCAAGCACTACCTTCACATGAGCTCCTGGTCACAACCTGGCAGAGACGAGAGAGGAAACCCCAGGCCGTCACAGCACAGCATGTGCTGACTGGCAAACACTGATCTCAGTTACTAAAGATCAGTCACTGAGAGCCAGAACCAAACGGCAAGGCGACCACCACCACACGCAACAGCTGCAGCCCGCACCCCCCGTGAGACGGACATCGTAGGAGAACCTGCCACATTTTATTTCTTAAGACAAATTTTCTCTTTTTCACAAAGATTTTAAAAGGCATATTTCCATAAAAGATAACTTTTAATGACTTTATAGTAAGCAGGTTGAGAAAAGGTTAGCACAGTTTTCCACCTAAGTATTAGAATCCTCAATTTTTTTTTTTAGTTTGAAAAGTATGTGATTAATATGTGTTATTATTTTTAAATAGTCTTTCTTTAGATTCAGCAAATGTCCCTGTTGTTTCAAAGGCCTGGCTCCTTTTTCAGTTATGATTGGACTTTATCCACAAGAAAAAAGTTTTTTATTTTTAATTAAACTTAATTTTTTTATATTAGTTTCAGGTGCACAAAACAACGTGATGATTAGACATCTACACCCCTCACAAGGTGATAATCGCCCCCCAAGTCGACTGCCCCTCTATAAAGGCTCAGCTGTAACAAAAAGGAACCTGCGAGGCCATTCAAGCAGTAAGAGAGCCTCACACCCTGCAGGTTTCCTGACTACACCCGTACAAGTTGAAAATTAAGGAAGTAGTCCTATCTCATGTGCACAATGGGACACGACAGAAAAGCAGATAAAAGACAAGGCTGGATTTCCTGCTGTGGTGAGAGAGTCTTTCCAGTGCCAAGCAGACTGTGGTGGGCACAATCAACAGAGGGCAGGTGACACACCCATTATCGGGCCGTGTGAGTTAATGGTGAGAAACTGGCGGGCCTTTGAGAAAGGCTGTTTAGGGCTCAAGGGGTTGACGTCATTTTTGGATAGTCAGTTAGGCTTAAAAATGATGACATTGCAATCACACCACTTGAGAGTAAAAAAAAAAAAGTGCATGTGCTCCTGAGTGGCTCTGAGATCCTGTAAATCACCCTGATCGCCGCTGAAAGAGCGGCTCAGGACACGGTTTTTTCAGTTGCATCAGGTGTGACATGCAGATCTGATCTGGCTTGCTTCACTAGGCATAAGAGGCTAAGCACAGAAAACACCGGATAGAAACGGCACATTGTAGCCATTCGTTCAGTGCCAGCAGTCACATCCACAGAACATTCCTGGGGGGTCTGTCCCGTACAAGTTAGATGACTTGCAACACGCAAGTCACCAAACTAGACGAAAAGTGTCAGAACAAACTCTTTTCTAGCTTATGTGCCTTTCTTTTCATTTCCTGTGAAGCATAAACCAGACACCACCAATAATAAAGAGCTATAGATTTAGCTGAAACAATACTGCTTTTCTTTCAACGTGAATACCAATTGTAAGAAGAAAATAGGCACAGCATTTGATCAAACAGTTGGGTCCAGCAGTTTCTTCAGGTCAAAATAAAGTGGCTATCCAGGTCCTCTGTGACTACATAAGCTATATGGGAAGTAAGATTGGTTTCCAACAGCTTCCACAAAAACAGTAGGGTAATTTAGTTTCTAATGCCAGAAGTGAAACCTCTGAAGATCAGCACCAAAAAAGCACATCATTCAAACATATCTTCATTTTCATATTTAAAACATGGGAGACTGGGGTCCCCTGAATATGCCTGGAATTTTGCATATTTTAATACCAGCGTCTGAAAAGAGGGGTCTGATTGTTTGATACGATGAATTGTTTGCAGTTCACAAGTACAAATGGGATTCGTGACATGACAGAAAATAAGTAGAGGCTCCGCATGCTTATATTTTATGTCAAAGAACAAACAAAAAAGGTAAATGCCTGGCGATTCAAGGAACCTACCTACAGATGACCAGTTGAGGTGGCAGGTAAGGGCAATTTCTTAAAAACCAGGACTCATGCTTTAATAAAGAAATAATAATTAAACTACACAAAAGGAAGGTTGACCTCGAGGCCTGTACCCCACGCTCTGCCTGCGTCTGTGCTCCGCGCCCCCCCCCCCCCGACTACCTACCCCAGGGCAAAGCTGTTGTCCTCCTTCCAGTCCACGATGCGGCAGATGAACAGGGTGCTGGCGTAATCTTTAGGCCGTGTCACAAAGTCCTGGGGACAGTCCTTGAGAGGTACGTATATTCTAGGTACTCGGTGGTCCGAGGGCGAAAACAGGGCGTATTTCCGGAACAGTTCGCTGTTCTTATCAGCCAGGAGTTTGAGGAAGCCCATTGCTGCTCGGGAATGCTTTTTCTCCACGATGTAAACCACCTGTGGACACCAAAGACAGAGTCAGGGCGGCTTAGCCACAGCACAAGGCAATAACTGGGAGAAGCCAGCAAGCAGGACGCTGTTTGCTCACCTCGTGGGTCAAAAGGAAGTGCCTCTCAGTGAAGCTCGGTGACTAAGTAACCTATATTTTTGTTGTTGGGGGTGCGGGACGAGGTCCCCCACTACTACATTGCCCCTCCACGCCTGGAGTCTCTAACTAACTAGCTTGCCTTCCTCTTTTCACCTTTCAGAGTTCTCCTTCACTTGTCGCTTGTTATTTTCCAGGGTTTAGAGTTGTACTTAGTGGGGAAGAGCAAGGAGAAAGGAGTCTACGCCATCTTGTCTGAACCAGAAGCCCTTGCTTCTTGCTTAAGTATGTGACAGCATGAAAAGTGTAGAAAGCAGCTTGACGTTACTTGTGATTCATACATTGGTCGTCACAGAAATGACTTTATCACAGCTACGTTTCGCATATAAGTGCTGTTTTGCCTTGTAATTTTAGTTTGAATTCATTAAGAAAGTATCAGAAAACCCCAAAACCAGCCAGAGAGAGGGCACCATTGGGGGGGCAGTAGCCAATGACAGAACACAAGTTCCGTCTACAGAGGGCTGCCTCTGCTCAGCTCTGACTCAAGTCACTTAAGAATGTGGCCCCATGTTGTTGGGCATTTCGTTTGATCAAGAGAAGCCAGAAGTCTAATTTTTTTATGTGAACACTCCCATTTTTTTAATGTAAGCTACCAAGTCAAAATTTGAAAATACTGCACAAGTCAAAAACACAAGTGTGTGAGCCAGAGCTCGCCCACAGGCTCTCCATTCAGTATAGTCTGCCACACCCAGCGTGCTGCCCGGCTTATGGTTAGTATTCAAAATACTTATTAGAATAAAGCGCTAGATAACAGGGCAATGGGGTAACATACACACAATGTGATTTAGAAATTCCTTTGTCACCACACAGGAGCTGCTCTCCTCACTCCCAGGTTAAGCCTGCAGCTGAGGCCTCTGGGAGAGGAAGCCCTGAGCCACTATGTCACTTCATTCTTTGCCCGGACACCGCTTCTGCCACCACGAGCTGCTAGCTGGGGTTAGCTGTGTTTGATCCCATATCTGAATCTGCCACTAGCCCACATAATTAAAAAAGAAAATGGGATTATGCAAAACAACAAAAACAGGGTACAAAAGCAAATGTTTTTGTTTCTAATATGATAACTAAATTAAATACTTTGGAAAAACTGAAAAAGACTTTTCAAAAGCGTACTTTTGAGTTAGATATGGGCATGCCAACAATAAAAAAGCATTGCAGTAAAAAACTATAAAACTCTAGGAGTCTACATTCATACTGCTTCACCAGTACCTAAATTCTCACTCACTTTAATTAACCCACACTGGAAATCGTAACTATCACATTACAAGTGTGGTTTAAGCAGAAAAAGATAATGCAGAACTTCAATAAAAATACCCACATACAAAGAAAAGGCCTTGGCCCTTCATCCAAAGACAGGCGAATGAATATATGCATATGAGTTTAAAGATAAAAAAAGATTCACTTTTTATGAAACCCTGCTTCCACCGACTTTTCTGATTCCCTGACCAACTACAGTCCTCAGTGAATCCATCGCATGAGATCTGTGACAGGGAGCTCAAGTGACGGCCATTTGAACAAATAGAGAAAATCTGAAGGCAGTGACCTTTGCTGATCTTTGCAGCGACTTCTCTGGTAAAGCCCTTATGTCCTGTGCCACGGAGGTGCTCTCGTCTTTTGTAACTGGGGCACCAACATCCTCTTGCCCTAAATTAAAAAGAGGAAAAAGGGGGAATCCGTTAGATGCATGTCTATTAGACACACAGATCATGGGGTTTTTAATTCAGAGCTACAAGGATTCTTGAATATCATTTACCCCAAACTATAATTTAATGCAAACGGGAACCCAGGCCCACAGTGGTTAGGGGACGTGGAAGGCCAATCCCATCACCAAGTTGTATTAACGCGCACACTCAGCCGGCCACATTGTACCTACTTAACGTTACTCATATAATAAGCATCACACAGGTACACAGCATAAACTATGTGGAATTAAACTAAAGGGCCCATGGGACAAAATGCCAAAAAACTGGATGTTAAATACTGCCCCTGCTCATAATGCAGAATAGAGAGAGGTTAATGTATTATGCATATCTGCTGAAATAAAACAAAATCAAAATAAATATTAACTTTTAAAAGTACTTTGGTACCAGCCATAACAAACAAAATGGTGGGAAATAGGTTATATTTATTAAATAAATAAATAAATAAAAACGCCAACCCTGATTTTCCTGGCTTTTCTTAGTGACATTATATAAAGTACTTAAAGTCTTTTAATGTTTAATTTCCTTTCTTAGAAAACTTATAAAACGCACATTCACCCAAGAAACTGAAACCACATCTCCCCAATAAAGAGTCAGGCTCTGTACCAGAAGTATTAAAACCACTCATGAACAAAAGCAGCAAATTACACACTTTCAAACATGTAATATTTTGTATTTTCATATGTTACATTAGATTTCCCTCACACCACAAAATATTCTTAGCCAACTAACTATACTGGAGTTTCTTGATTCTAAGGGTCACGACCAACTCATGTGGGACCCACTCCAATGAGCTAAGAGAGACGTGCACTTATCATTTAGACATCACCAAGGCCAAAATAAAGAAATAAATCCTTTTCAGGACCGGCTGCCTCTTAGCAAAGGCTCAGCTTAAAGCCAACTTGCACCATGCTGGCCGTTGTCTGGCAATGCTGCCATGATCTGACCTCCTGGGGCTTAGAATGATCAACTGTCTGCTTTTCCATCTATGCTGAAATATACCTACCATAGTGCCCACTAAAAGCAGAATTCCCATTGTTTTCCAAAAAGAAAAAACCAAGGAAAACTTTCCCATTGTTGATCACCCTGTCCATCAGTAAAAGAGGGACATCATCCAAGCTCATCTTTTATTTTAGACCATAGTCCAGGATTCCCAAATCATCGGATGCTTCCGGAACAACATCTCTCATACTCTTAGGGAGAAAACCAATCACACAAGCTGTCGATCTGTTCTGTAGCATTTTTGCCAGAGTGTTCTGCAGAACAAGGCAATCTAGGAAAGATGGGGAGGCTGGAATGACCATGAACAGGTACCCTCTACTGAGATAACTCAGTTTTTGATCTCAAGAGCTGGCTGTCACTACAGGGCAGGGAGGGTTTTTCCAGGGCAGCCCAAATTTTGGGCATACAGCTTTCTGTGATGGTCACCAATGGCTCCATCTTCTGACTGTTGCTGTAAATTCTATCCCAACAACAAGCAAGTCTTCAGTTCCAAAGATTATGCCAGGTTGTATCCAAAGAAAGAGGGCAAGCCACGGCAGTGGGCCCAATCATGCTTTTGAGATATCACACCGGAACCTCACCTTCTCAGGTTCTGTGTTATAAGGCTGTCCGGGCAGAAATAAGGCTTTGTTCAGACACTGATGCATTTTGGAGTTGAACTAATAAATTAAAGTAAGTTTACAGCCCTGGGGGTGAGCATCACAGATACGCTCAATAAGTGTGAAGAAACACAATGCCAGGTTAGAAAGGTGAATCACCTTAATAGGGTTCCCACAACTGCATCTCACCACACTGACTACAAAGTTGCCAATTTAATGAGAGAATCTACTGCACTGTTTAATCACAAGATCACTTATTTATTCACTTATTCCATGTGTATTTACTGAGCACGGGGCATTGAGGATTCAGCAGTGAATAAAAGAAATACGATCCCAGCCCTTCTGGAACATATACCTTAATGTGGGAGTAACAGTCAATAAGAAATCAATAAACACAAAGTTACAAATTGTGATCCATGCTAGGAAGGAAAGAATGGTCCCTCAGGAAGAAGAGGCGAGGACATATGATTTAGATGGAGAGGTCAAGGCCCTGTGTGGAAGCAGCATTTAAGCTGTGACATGAGGATGGTGTACGCAGGAGTGAAGAAGGCGACCAGAGGGTGGGGAATGGCACCAGGGAAGGGGCGGAGGTGGGAGGTGCTGGGCACAGTCGAGGAACAGAAAGCAGACCATGTGGCTGCTGGAGCGCGGTGGGCAAGAATGGGCATGACAAGAGACAAGGAAGAACAGCAGGCAGGAGTCAAGTCATGTGGGACCTGAGCAACGGGAAGCTGGCTCAGAATTCTGTGCAGAACGTGACACTGCGCAAGGTCAGCGCAGGCTGATACCAGTTAAGAGCCACTGCACAAGTCCAGACATGGGAGGACAGCGCTCAGATGCAGGCACTGGAGAAAGAATTAAAAGCATCAGTTGAACTAACAGACTTTGGTGTTAATTAGACATGCGAGTTTAGGATTATTAGATATGAGAAGCAAAGGACTATTTCCAGCTTTCCAGCATCATTAAAAGGAAAAGACGAGAGAAGGAGGTGGAAATCAAGAGTTCTATTTCGGAGCTGGTTCTATTGGAGAGGCCACCTGCGAAACCTTCGAGCGATAATGCTGGGAAGCAGTTCAACATGAACTTCTGGAACACAAAACGAGAGATCTGGGCTGTGGTTTTAAAACCAATTTTCATGCTGAGAACTTTCAAATTAATTCTTTCAAGCCGAAGCCGCAGAGAAGAGCTCAAACCCATGTCTGTTCAACTACTAAGTTTAGGAAGCTGCCATGTGCTTGAGTAAGAAGTAATGTGCTGCCGCTGTCACTGTTAAGGAAGAAAAAATTCACTGAGGAAGTGACTTGGGGCTTGAAGGATGTACAGATGATCTGAAGAGGGACAGGGAAATTAAGGGGTGTTCAGGTAAAGGCCAGCGCTCGTGCAAAGGCCCAAAGCTGTGAAAGCGCCTGACACTGTCAAGGCCTAGTAAGAGATTTATTGTAGCGACTAACAGGTTGAGGACACAAGGGATTGGTGGGAAGGGGCCGGGACGGGGAGAGGAACAAGGCTGGCAGAGAGGTGGGACAGGTCCTGTGGCAGAGATGGAAGTTACTACTGTTCTCTTCTTTCCTAGTAACAAGAACTCCAATTTTTAGCTGGATATACTAGCTAACAGACTATTTTCCTCAGGCTTCTTGCAACTAAGCATAGCCTATACGTCTCATTTTAGCCAATCAGATGCATGTTACAGTGTTGTAAGTTACTTCCAAGAAGTGTCCTCACAGGACAGAGGACAGACCTTCCCTCTTTCTTCCTTCTTGCCAGCTAGAACGTGGATGTGACGGTTGGGCCTCAAGTACGTACTCATCTCGGTCCTAGAGGCCACAGGACATGGGTGCTTTCCATATGCAGTGCAGCACAACAGAATGGGCTGAAGGCTAGAACTATCCCACAAGCCCTGGCCTGCCTGCCTCTGGCCTTTTTTTATGTGAATAGAAATAAACTTCTTTCTTGTTTAAGCCACTGGTATTTCAGGATGTAGGGTCCTTCTCAGTAGAACATACGTTCTGTCATACAAATCCAGACGCTGAAACTGACAAGTTTGGACACTACCCTAGAAAGTATTACAAAGGCAAGGGACACATAGGTTTTAAGGCTATGAATCTGGTAGCGCTCGGGAGTAGAGAGGCAATTGTAGTAGCAGAGGTTTAGGAAGCTGGGGTCACAATCCAGGTGAGACAATCAGAATCTGCATTAAGACAGCGGCAGTGAGAGAGAACAGAGGCAAGATTTGAGAGAGATTTCTGAGAAGGAGGCTGCCAAGGGTGTGTCCATCACTATGAATGACTTAGTATACGAAAAATGGGCTTAAATTTAAAGAGTTTTGGATTGAACATCAGGAAGAATTGCGCGACAGAACAGTAACTCCATGATGAAATTACAAGACTGGGCAGAGCAGCTGGCAGAGCTCAACAGGGTAAAGGTGATGCATCCTCACAGCCTCAGCTTTGCCATACCAAAGGCATTCCGTGGTCCCTTTTAAAAGTTCAAGAAATTCTAGAAAGAACTGATTACCAAAATTCTTCATCTAAAAGAATTTTCTGAAAACTAGACAAGCTACTAATAAAAGTGCTCATTATTTTCCCCCAAGACACACTCTAGGAAGAAAAGTCCGGTGAGATCCTAATCTTCCTACAGATTAGTTTTTAAATGTTTAAAACTTCTATATTAAACGTTTAAAAAATAAAATGTCATTGCCACTTACATATATCAAGTGCAAACCCAACACCTTGTTTTGGTAAAAACAATGACCTGGATTTGGCCTTGGCCTTCTCATACATAACAAATAGACTGACACGTCTGATGATTCTCAACACTTCACAAACACATCAAAAGGTTTTCAGATGATACGACTGTGATGCTAAGTGGAGACAATGTGAATAGAAAAGGAACTGGGCAAAAAGGTGTTTCAACCCATCCAATGAAAAGAGTGACAAACTCTGACGAATCCAAGCATTTTCCATTTCCGCATGAAGGACTAGAAAAATTTCCAATTTCCAATGAGAACTCAAGGAAAACCGCAATTTTTTAAATAAATAAAAATATTTCCCTTCCAATCTCTCAAAATCAATCAACCAGGAAAATTTCTTTGATGGGCCCCTCATTCCAGTGAAATGTAGAAATGACAACACAAGTTGTCACGGGGCAGGTTAATGTTCATGCTATAGTCATTTGCTGTGTGGCAAGTCTGCAAGGCAGAGTGAGTGAGGGTGACTGTTCTGGGACCCCACAACCAGCTCTGCCAGGGCCAAGGCTCAGGGGCACCCATGAAATCTCTTCTTTACAAAATCCCCATTCTGATGTAAAGCTAATGAAATTGTGTGGTGCCAGAGAGTTGTGACAGGGTGTTCACATATGTGACCTCATCTGATCCACACCACAACTTCCTCCTATAGTTTTCACCAAGGAAATGGGAGCCATGACAAGGCAGGGCCAGTGGATGACAACATGCAGGGACCCTGGTGCTGGCCATGGTGACCTGTTCTACACACACACAAGAAATCAGAGCAAGAACCATGGGAACAGCCATGAAAACCACACCAAGATACTGTGTAAGTGGTGATGGTCCCCCCTGAAATGCCAGAGTTGACCTAGTGAAGGTTCTGAGTGCCTACGGATTGTCAGGCATTGCAAATGACCCTCTGTCCTCAGAGAGCTCGTGTGCTAGAAATGAGACAAAGATGAATACAAACATTAAAAGTACTCGGTGTTGATGACAGCTGGCAAGCAGTGTACCCCAAAGGCAGTAAGAAGGGAGCCAGGCAGTCTGCCAGGGAAGCCCCCAGCTGCAAATGGGAAGGCTGAGTGAGAGCTGGCTAGAGGGCTGGGGCGGGGAGCATTCCAGGACGGGGCCGGAGCACATGCAAAGGGACACCATCAAGAGTAAACCGAGGAGGAGGAGGAAGGTTTGTGTGTTTAAACAAGCTGCAGGTACCAGACCACGAGACGCCTCAGATGCTGAAGACTATGTCTTTTATATTTTAGGGATGGAAAGCCATTGAAAATTTTGAGCATAACAGGATTAGAATTATATTTGATGAGATGTCAATGGTCAGTCTGTTGCTCCTTTGAAAATAAGGAGCAATAGACTGACCATTCTCTTGGCTTGGTTTTCTATAGTTTCATCTTGATGTATCTAAGTTTAGATTTTTTTAAATTCTATTTGCAATCACTGGTCTTCTTAAATCTGTGGTTTGGTATCTAAACTGTTATGGAAAATCTATTCTCATCTCTTGGCACTCTAATTAAACTCAGACTTTCTCACTCTTCTCTAGGTCTCTTCCCCTCTCCCTCTGCGATATTATTTGTCTCTCCATACTATGGATAATTGTTTTCTTATATGTAGTGCCCTGGCACAAAGGACGTGAACAAAAATTGTTAGATTCTATTAATGCTGTTGCTGTCATTAGCTCTTGCAGTAAGTTTTGCTAGTCTAGGTACAGTGGGTACACAGGACAATGGCTATATTACAAAATGGGCCACATCTGATCATCCGTAAAATGTAACCCATCTTACAGGGTTGATGGGAAGATGAAATGAAATTAATGTGCGTAGAAGAACTATGGTGGCTAGAATACAGCAAGCACTCAATAACTGCTACACACACACACACACACACACACACACACACGCATGCTCTTCTGTATGTTTGGTGCATCCTGTACAAAGCAAGCAGAGGCAAGAGATGGTGATATCTAGGCAGGAGCCAGGTCGACATTAAAAAGTCTGGATTTATCCCAAAGGCAATGGACAGCTTTAGAAGACAGACAGCAGGACAATAACATGATTCATGCTCTAAGCAGCTCACACTGTATGGGGAACAGATTTAGTAGTGAGTCTGGAGGCAAAAAGGCCAGTTAGCAGGTATCTGCGGTAAATCAGACCAGTGGCAGAGGGGATGGAGGGTTCTGGATAAAGAGGTACCATGTTTCCCCGAAAATAAGACCTAGCAGGACAATCAGCTCTAATGTACCTTTTGGAGCAAAAATTAATATAAGATCTGGTACTATATTATAGTATATTAATTTTCAATAAGACATTAATTTAATGTCATATTAATTTTTGCTCCAAAAGATGCATTAGAGTTGACTGTTCAGCTAGGTCACATTTTCAGGGAAACATGGTATGTAGAAGGCAAAACTGACAAGATTAGTTAGATGCTAGTGGGGAACTGCAGATGGGGGAGGTTATATGGGTAGAGTAAGGAATGGGAAAAACTGCCTCATTTCCTTACATCAGAAGTTCTCAAAGTATGTTCCTTGACCAGGAGCCTCAAGACATCACCTGGAAACTCTTAGGACTGCAAAATCTCAGGCCCCAGCCAGACGTTCTGACTCAGAACCTTGGGGGCTAGGGCCCAGCAGTCTGCTGGACAAGGCCTCCAGGACACTCTGACTCTGATTCACTCTAAAATGGAAGAGCCATTGCTACAGACAAATGAGCCGTGAGCCAGCACAGGAAGAGCATGGTCAGGCAATCGAAGAGGGTGTACGTTCAGCTGGGACTTAGCAAGTCTGTGGTGTTGGATGTTAGACCTGGCGCTTAAGAGAGAGGTCTAGGCTGGAGACAGATACAAGGGCGTCATGTGTGTACCTAGGGCAAATAAAGAAGTGGACCTGCTCCCTCGGAGATGGCTCAGAATGAGAATGGAAGCAAGTCCAGGGCAGAACAGTGAGGAACACCAACATTTAAGAAAGCACAAGTATTAATAGAAAAGTTTGCAAGGAGACTGAGGCATGGTCAGAGAGGTAAGAGAAAAATCAGACTAACGTGAGAAAAATCAGGCTAAAATCAGAGAAGCCAAAGAAAGCAAGCGTTTCAATAGGGAAAGCCTGGTTAGCAGTGTGGCCATAGTGACAGGGTCATAGGCGATACTAGAGAGACTAATTTTAAAGAAGGAAATGGGGTGAAGTCAGAATGCAGAGCGTGGGGAATTGAGTAGGAGGTGGGCTGTGGAGATGAGGATGTGGGAAGGTTCCGGAAGTCTGTCTGTGAAGGAATGGAATAATCCAGGGAGGGAGCTCTAGAGGGAGAGAGAAATCACCACACAGTTCTTACTATTTTATTTTTTTAAGATAAGGGAGGCTGGAACATGGTTCACTGCTGATGGGAAAAAAACCACAAAAGAAGGTGAGGTCGAAGAGGGCACCATTAAGGAAGGGAGACGTCCCTGGGCAGGAAGGGATGGGACCCAGAACCCAGGGGAAAGGATTAACCTCAGGCAGAAGGACAGAGAGATGCCAATTTCATTGTATTAAAATAGAGGAGGGGAGAAGTGTAGACACAAGCCATTTGTAAGTCTGGTGGCTGAAAGCTGAGGGAGCAGCTTTTGTTTTCTCTGAAACATAGCAGCCAAACCCATCTGTCGAAAAGTGCTAGGGAAGGTGGAGCACACACGCTACATCCAGAGCTGGGTTCCACAATTCCAGGCGAGGAGCAAATGCAAGTGGCATCTCCAAACAGCAGCCTGCATGTGGCAGGCACTACTGGGTGATTTACACACACTACCACATTTAACATTCTCCAACAATCCAATGACGTAGGCAGGTAGTATCATGCCAGTTTTAGACATAAGGGAAACGAGGCTCACAAAGGTCAGAGAACATGTCTGCCCGTGGGTACCAGCTAGGAAGTGGCAAGGGCAGGATTCACACCTAAGTCTCACGAATGCCAACACCTCATCCTCTTCCTATGGTGCCACTCAACCTTCAGAATCTGAACAGGATTGATGGAAGTAACAATGGAAAAGAATACACAATTTTGGAGAGATTTGCCTGAGGGATAAGATACTGGGTAAAGTCAATCAACTCTGTTTTGAGCACATTTAGAGTTTGGGGTGACAATGAAATATAAGTATGATGATGTCCTGTACCAAAGCTGGAGATATGGTTCTACATCTTGGGACAGAGGGTAGGAAAATCAATGAGATGATGCCATTGTCTGAGAGTAGACAGAGGGGTAGGACTGGGGAAAGAAAGACTTCACATAGTAAGAGTAATAGGATGAAGAAATGAAGGAAAAGGAACCTAATACTCAAGCATTAAGAGGGGAAAACAAAATCCCTTCACTATCCAATTTCCCTGCATTGTTCTAATTTACAGACGATTAAGAAAGGAAGTCCTGTTTGTGGCAGGAGTTGGTCACACACCTCACACCTCACTCATCAGGCCAACCGTGTAGATGCCTTGAGGTTCCTGAGTCGAAGCCCAGACCTGGAGAGCGTGGCTTTCAGGCCCAAACCTGACTCCCTCACGGGGTCATCCAATTCCCATTCCCAGCTGTTAACTGTATTAATTACATCACCAACACTCGCCTGCTTTTCTCGGAGCTCTCTTTGCTCCAAATCTTTCTCTTGCCCAGGAGAAAGTACTTTTAAATTTCTCTCTACTGAAGCTTTAATTGGCTTTTAGCCTCATGGCTCCCAAAAGACCCAACATGTAGGCACACACACTTACGTGCTTGCCTCTACAGCTGGCTTTAACTTTCTAATTCTGCATCTTTCCCAGCAGATGAATGATTCCTCCAAGTTTAAGTTGACTTCCATGAGTTCTTAAAGGGCCAAGCTTCACATCTAGTGTCACGTGACCATTTCAACAGCAGATACAGTGTTCACGTGTACTTTTTAAAGAAACACACATTTCTTTACCTGCCTTCTAAGGACTAGCTATCCATCAAAACTCCAGAAAATGAAGAAGATGCTAGGCTATCTTAGAGAGTTAATTAGACAATGGCCTCACAGCTTAGGAAGCTACACTAGATGAGTTTTGCTGTGTTTTGAGTCTACAATCCCACATATACCAAACACGTATTACATCTCTCCTATGTTCCAAGCCTCTCAGGCACATGCAATATTTCATCCTTGAGCATCTCCAACAGAGATCATAAGATCCAGCCCACTGTTTGGGCAAAAGGGAAAGAACAAAAACAGTGCTTCTCCAAGAGCCGGTCCTCCTTATCAGTTCATTTGCTGTGACCTAATAATAACAGGACCACCAAGTGATCATTACCAGGCAAAAGAAAACAGATAGTTTAAAGAAGTTGACTTTTACAGACGGCATCATTTCTGAGATCCATCAGGCCCTCTGGGAAACAGAACAATGCAACACTCAAAACCAGCTAATGTTTGAAGCATCTTTGATGGAAAATGCTTCTCCTTAATAAGGTAACAAGTCTAGCTCTTCTAGCCAGGTTTTACAGACATGGATGAGTCATTGTTTTAGATGCCAAATTGGCAAATCTGAAGGTTTTATAATGGATCCTATGTGGCTGGTGTGTAGAAAAAGGACTCAGGTGTGAAACAAAAGAGTGACTCGTTTGGTCCTTCTTCAGTTTCAGAAAAGGGAAGGAAGGGGAGTCTTTTACAGAACACTTGCTGAATACAAGACTCTTCTGGGAGTTGCAAGTGGGTGAAGGATAAGCAAAAACTAGATAAGGAAAATACAAAAATATTCAACCATAATAATATCAGTCACGGCACATAAACTGCAACAACAAAAGTAGCTATGAAGAAGAGCCACAGAAGGAAGGAGCGCACATTTAGTTGAAAGAAATAAGCAAAGGCTTGTGGAGGAAGCACCCCGTGGCGAGCAGACTCTAAGACGCCCCCGACAATCCCCTCCCCTTCTTAGTCTTCTTACCCTTGTATAATCCCCTCCTGTAAGAGTGCTAAAAGGACCTGTGTCTTGCTTCTAACCAAGAGAATGTGGCACAGATGATGGGATGTCACTTCCATGATTAGGGTACATAAGACTGTAACTTCCATCTTTACAGCAGATTCTCTCTTGCTGGATCTGCTGAAGCCAGTGCCATACAGAGGCCCATGCAGCATGGAGCTGAGGGCAGCCTCCGGCCAGCAGCCAGCAAAGAATTGAGTCCTCAGTCCAAAAGCCCACTAGGAACTGCATCTGGCCCACACCCACACAAACCTAGAAACAGATCCCTCCCCAGTCGGGCCTTCAGATGAGACACCCTGAGGGCAGCCTCATGAGAAGCAATCATGGAGCCGTGTCCAGATTCCTGACTAAAGGGAAGCCTTCTTTCCTTCCTCTACTCACTCTTCGGACACCAAATGTATGGGTTTTCCACACCAAGCAATTCTCCAATTTTCTGTGGACACCACCTGGGTGTCCTAAAATTTAATTCAATTCTCACACTAACTACCCAGGGTTAGCACAGACCCCACAGGTTAAGGGCTCAGTCCCACAAGACTGCCAGTCTCCCTACTTCACAAACCAAATGCAAGTGGTGGGTCTCTAGGTTACCCACACTTCTCTCTGAGCTGGCTACAAATCAGGGTGGGGGTTCTGATGACCCCCTCCTTAGGTTCGATGATTTGTTATAACAGCTCATAGAACTCAGGGCAACACATAACTTACATTTACCAGTTTAGTACAGAGAACATAATAAAAGATACAGATGAACAGCTAGATGAAGAGACACATAGGGTGAGGTGCTGAAGGATCCTGAGGGCAGGAGTTTCTGTCCCGTGGAGTCGGGGTGCACCACTGTGCCGGCACGTGGATGAATTCACCAACCCAGAAGCTCTCCAAAGTCTGTAGTTCAGAAATTTTTATAAAATCATGTAGGCATGATCAATTATGAACTCAATCTGCAGCCCTTTCCTCCTCCTGGAGAATGGAGGGGGGGGCTGGAAATTTCCACCCTCCAGTCATGGCTTGGTCTTTCAGGCGACCAGCACCCATCCTGAAGCTATCGAGGCGTCCACCAGGGTGTGCCTAGCACTCAGGAAATGACAAAGGTCTTAGGAGCTCTGCGTCAGGCACCGGAAGCAGAGGAAAATATGACAGTTGACACTTGAAGACTGGAGGAATTTTCACAGGAGGTGAGGAGGAGTTAGGCAGCATTCATGGCAGAAGGAAGGAGGCACAGATGCAGAAAGGCAGAAGAGGGAAGGGAACGCTTAGGAACAATACAAAGTCCAGTTCGGCTGGACCTAAGGTCTGAATGGGCAGGTGCGAGCACGTGGACTGGAGAGGCAGGCAGGAGAGCCCTGGTGGGAAGGGCAGCCACAGAGAGCAGTTACAGCTCATCCCTGGATTGTGGGGTCTGAGAACCTCTGCAGGAAGATTCATTTGACACTTGTTGCCTCAAGAGGCAATAAGCTTCACAAAATGATTTGGAAAGGGCTCATAATAGAATGCTATGCTTTCTCCTTTTTAAGATCCTTTCCCTTCCATTATCTCACTTGGTTTATGCAAGAACCTACGAAGAAGTCAAGACAAGTATTTATTCTGAAGGTTTGTTTTACAAGTAAGGAATATGAAGCACTAAGAGGCAAGCATAACTGGCAAAGGCTCTTGTTCAGTACTTTGTTTTCCTACTAAGAGTGTTGCCACATTTTGTTGGATCTCCCTTTCCTGGTCGACATGCAAACAGGCTAGCCAGACAGGCAGGTCTGGATCCTGGCCCCTATGCACCAGGGTAGTGGGCCCAAAGAGCATTTGTATCTGGAATAGTAGGTGCAATGAGGCTGAGGTGTGCTGCAGAGTCAAGAGTGGAGCAGTCTAAACTGCAGAAGCTGGTCTCAAAGGGGCTTTGAAATAAGAAGGGTCACAATGAGCGTCAGAGCCAAAGTCAAGCCTACCGAGTTCGTACTTGATTGCTGCTTCTAGCTCAAGTGAGTCAGAGCTGAGGAGACTGGCCAAATGGGGCAGCTGATGGGGAGCAGAGATGAGACTTCATTGTGCAGCTGACCTGTCACTTGGGAGGCTATTGACAGGGTGTGCAGGGGTGGGAGGCTGGTCCCACTTAAAGGGATAACTCGGTCATTTCTTAGCTTTTTTTTTTTAAACTAATGTCAGGGACAATTTTCTACTATAAAAGGTTAGATAAGATCTGTCCTTAATGGTGGACATGCTATTCCCAGAGTAGGACAGCTGTCAGTTCCCTCTCCCCAGCTCTGTTTTTGTTTTGTTTTTTTCTAACAGGCTTAGTTGGAATCTTTAACAGCCTTTTGTAAATCTCAGCATTACTCTCTTCGCCAGGCAAAGATTTCCCTGACATGTCTCTGGGCAACTTGAACAACCTAGCTGGTAATTCTTAAGGAAGAACGGCCATAACTTAGAGTGATCCAAAGGGGAATCCAATGGCAGGGAGAGGAATCTGTAGGTAGCTACCTGTGCAGAGTGCCAATGAAAGGGTCTCTAGGAAAGCGGGGAAAAAAAAAAAAAGTAAATACATGAAACCTTAAGGAGGCAGATTACACACTTAAAATGACAAAACAGGCTTCACCGCTCAACTGAACAAACCTGGAATTTGCTGACCAAACGGATGAATCAGGAAGACCTACTTGACTGGGCCTTTCCTTCTTGGAGTCTGAAGACTAACTTCACAGCCAACAGCGCTCAGAATCCCAGGCAGACAGAAGTGGGAGGAAGACATCAACCGTCCCCATTTGCAGCTGATTCTATTTCCCAGTTCAATAAAAACCAAACTGGACTTTTCTCGCACAATCTATTCTTCCAAAGCAACGGTTAAATGCAAAAAAGAGAGGGGCCGTCCCTGAACAATGGTTGATTTTAAATAATCATAATAATTAGTCTTTTAAAATCAAAATCATCTTCAGTCATTTGAAAGGCATTCCTTCATTTCTTGAAAATACTCATCACTTTCTTCTGAGTTCTACACACTTTTTGTTACCTCTTATACAAGGCTCTCAAAATCATCAGAGCTACTACCCAGACCCCGTCCTTGCCCCTGCGTTTTCCTCTTCTACCAGCTCGCGCCTCGGTGCTATCAGACAATGACTATTTCAGGTCATTGCAGCCCCAAGCCACGGACTTGATGTCATCGATTTCCCAGAGCTTCACTTGACCACGTTCAGACCTATAACTCTCACCGTCCCTCCGTTGGGTCTTCACTTCTACTTCTAACCGCCTATTGGACGTTATGACCTGAATGTGCCCCGTGTTTAACTCAAATTCAACCTCTGACCAGAACCCGAACTCACAGTCCTTCTTACCCCGTGTCTTCTTTTTCTCATTTAAGAATGTCAGCACCTGTGCAGCTGCTAACCTAGATATCAGACTAATCTCATTCTTGAATGCTCCACTGCTTTAAGGCTCATAGCTGATCTGCCATCTCTGTCAAGTCTAGTTCCGAAATACCTTCCTCATCTATCAATTCCACATGCCAGCTGCCACTGCTCTGTCAGGTCTTCAAGAAGCTCTGGTCCTAACTAGGCCCATGTCATGCCCAATGCCTGCCCTCTTTCTAGCAACCCGTCTCCTCTCCTTAACAACTTTGGGTGACTGCCCACTCCCCAGATGTCTTAGCAGCCACAGAGAACTGAGCAAAACCTCACCTACTTTTCTAGCCTCACCATACGCCCCACCGTGCACCTGCATTGTAGGTATTACTCTACCTACCACCTACCTCTTGCCCCTGTTCATACCAAAAGTATTTTTCACCCTTCTGTACCTGGCAAACCCTACTCATCCTTCAAGGCCCAGAGAACAACTGTCTTTTTTTCTCTCCCTCTTCTCCCTCCTCCTTTCACCACCTCCCCCTTCCTCTCTGTATGGTTCTTCCCTCCCTTTGCAAACCTGTTCCTCTTCTGTGTGTGTGGTTACTAACAGCCTCTGTCCCCTAATGCCTGTCTCCAGTCCTCACTCCACGTGACACTTTAGCTTCACAGTCCTCAGCTGTGCAGAAAAACAATCTAACGGGTCACTGGGCCCCAATGCGCTGATGGTCCTTGGGTCAGGAGTCTGCGCACGGCTAACCAAGGCCCGGGGCAGGGGCAGATCGCATGTATCACTTTAACAAAGGCAATTCCCACTGACGGGGACTAAGGCAGGCAAGACCCAGACACATGCCTATTATTCTGTCTCCGCTCACAGACTAATCTTACCTCGAAGACAACCATCTAGATTTTACTTTTTCTTCCCCCTTTTTCCGCCTCCTCCCCGTCCCCACTCCGTTCAAGCCGTTGTTTCTCAATCTAGTTGTGTAGGACACAGCTCCCTGGTCCATGCTCATATTATGTGCCTTGCGCTCCCCGAGCTGAGGCAGTCGGTTGCCAGTCACCGTGGCAGCACACAGGGGCCCGTGGCAGCTCACGCCAACCTCTGGCTGCTCATGGCAGCCCAGCTCCAGGGAAAGCTGTTGTTCACAATCTTAGCTGAAGAGGGCGCAGCTCACTGGCCCATGTGGGAATCGAACCAGCGACCTTGGTGTTAGGAGAATGGCGCTCCAACCACCAGAGCTACCGGGCCAGCCCTAGATTTTTACTCTTTATTCATCTTTATTTTCCCAGAAAGTAGCATAATGTCTGGCATGTCATGCCCTCTGTATTCATTTGGATACTCTTAATTGAGGTGACAGAACATTCAACACAAACTGGCTTATATATCAAAGGTGACTCATTGGCTCATGCACTCAGAAGTCCAGAGGCAAGGCAGGCTTCAGGGTCACTTGATCCAGGACCCAGTAATGGCTAGAGGGGCCCAGATTTTTTCCTGGTTCTCCACTCTTCTATCCACAAAACTTAGCAAGTCATAGGCTAGCTGCCAGTAGCAATTAGGGATACTGTTTCCTGTTCAGATCCATCAGGAAACTACTTACACCCCAGCAGTCACCCAAATTAGACTGCATTAGGTCATGCGCCTATGGGAAGAGGAAATGGTATGAAGCTACAATGTCCAACAGAACAGTCACAAGCTATGTGTAGCTATTTAAAATAAAACTAACTAAAATGAAATACAATTAAAACTTCAGTGTCTCAGTCACACTAACCTCATTTCAAGTACTCAACAGCCACATGTGGCTAGTGGCTGAAGTACTGGACAGTACAAATTAGAACATTCCCATTGCGGCAGAAAGTTCTATCGGCATAAGGTAACGAAGTATACCAGGCAACTGACATAAGACAAACAAGACTCAGCTCAGCAATTGGGGTCAACGTTGCCCAAAGTACAAGGAATTGGGGAAGGAACAGATGTCCAGATGAAAATCTGGGTACATATGGGAAAGAGAAAGGGGGAAACAGACAGAAGGTGGGCAATGAACAATGTCCAACATATTCTTATAAAAAGATATTCAACCGATCTGGCATGATTTACTCTTCAAAAAATATGACCCATACGTAGAAATTGTCTGTTGTTATAAGTATAAGGTGTTTTTCTTTTACGAACTCACTAACTTCCTGCGGTACACTGGATAAGCCAAGTAATTTCTCTGAGCCTCAGCTTTCTCATCTGTAAAACAAAAGGGATGAACTAGATCAGTTGTTTCTGAACTTTTAATCACAGATTTTTTAATAGTACATTTTAAAACTTAATTTTTGCCCAATATCTCACACTTTGAAGTATTTTTAGCAACTTAACTGCATTGAAAATTAATTTTCTATCCTGTTTTGTTTTGTTTTTAATTGGAAACATGTAACTGTTCATTAGAGCTTCTGATCAGCACAAAAAGTCAATGTTACCACGGTGGGCTGGCATCATTTGAATCAAAAGTGAAATAAGTTGACTTTGCAGTTGTACTGAAAGCAAATTTACTATTTTCATTTCGTGTTATGCAATATATTTATAACTAACGTAAAGTGCTCCACTGCCAGTCCCTACGGGCAGACCATTACATGTCAAGAAGAATACATGATATTGTAGGGCCTGTGTAGGTTCAGAAAGATAATGGAACTTGTAAACAGTTATGACACTTGTCACTAGCATGGACCAGCCCAACCTGGAAAGTACCAGAAAGGGGAATGAGTGGATGGACTGGGAAGAAAGATTCCAAGCGTGACTGAAATCTAGAAAGCAAAGGAAAGAAAATAAGGAGAAAATGATACCATCACACCAAGATGTTGATCTTCCCTTTTCATTACGAGTAAGCCCAAGAAAAATGGATTATTAAATAACCCCGGGAGCCAAGTATAAAGTTAAAAGTGGACAGCAAGCAAGAGAATCAGGAGTGCCGTTCTGAAAAGGGTGCTGGAAGAGCCCCAGGGAGGGTGATTCCAGACACCTTCCAGTCTTCATTCACCTTCACCAAAGAGAAGGGCAGGCAAACCTAGTGACGAACATGCTAGAGGCCTGGGAGCTCCCGTTTCCAGATAACAGTGTGGATAATGTTCATTAGCATTTCCTTTTATTTACATTTCTGTTCCAATCGTTTTGTGTTAAAAGTGCTAGCAAGAAGGCTGACAGGCATGTCTATTCCTAGGTGCCTTATTTATTCTATAAAATAAACTACTTGTAATGTTAGAAAAATGTTCTGAAACCCAAGCCTCCTAGGTCTGCTGATACGTCAAAGAGAAATTAGGCAAGTAGGAAGAGTGACTCCATGATAAAAAAATCGGAAGAGGAGGAAGTGAAAAGGAGAAGTCAGAAAAAGAACTGGGCAAATTCCAGTTATATTTCAATAAAGATCAGATGTAATTATTATTTCATGATTTCTTATAATTCATCATGATTTTCTATCTCTGTCAACCCTTTTAATAATTATGAGTTTAATAAAAACAAAAACAAAAATCTTTTTAAAAAACCTCACATTCCTCAAACAGCTCAATATAGAATTACCATATGACCCAATAATGTTACTCCCAGGTACATGCCCGGATGAAGTGAAAACGGAGCCAGATATACGCACACCGCTATTCATTTCAGCACTATTCACTGCTCAGTGTCAACGGTGGAAACATCTTGTGTCCATCAACATGGATGGAGCAACCAAATGTGGTACATACAACATAACGGAGTACTATTCAGCTATAAAAAAGAATGATATTCTGGTACATCCTACAACATGAAAGAACCTTGAAAACATTATGCTAAATGAAATAAGCCAACCACAAAAGAAGAAATATTGCATGATTCCACTTACACGAAATAATCGAGAATAGACAAATTTACAGAGAGGAAGTAGATTAGCGATTATCAGGGCTTGGGGTAGGTGAAAAGAAGAGTTACCGCTTAATGGTTAAAGAGGTTTTTTTTAAGGTGATGACAAAAGTTTTGCAATAGACTGTAGTAACAGTTGCACATCATGAATGTAATTAATGTAACTGAACTGTATGCTTAAAAATGATTAAAATGACAAAATTTATGCTATACCAAGGGTGCCAAAAAAGTACACATTTTAAGAGATGTTATCTATGTATTACTTTCCAAAATTGAATTGAATTACAGTAGCAATGTGTAATTTGCTCAAAAGATGGCGTTAATCAAATGAATGGTAGCGTCATTCATTGCATTACAATTTTAATACAGTTTTCTCCTTTCTTAAAATGTGTATACATTTTTTTGGCACTCTCTGTATATATTATACCACACACACAGTTTTCTGAACTCATAAGAGTTAATTACTGTTTGTTACAGAGCCTCAGGGCAGGGGACAGTTTGATAAACAATGTTTATTGCTTTCATGGAGGAGAACCCAGGGGCAGAAGAGGACAGGCTGGTCTCTGTCCTCTGACAGTCCCTTAAAGCAACTCTTAGAATAGACGAGTTCTTCAAGGAACTGACTAGATGCCAATGACTCTTTTTAACCCTTTTGCGACAATGGTCGAATATAGCCGAATGAATATGTCCATCTGCTGACTGCGGCTGGAAACTTCCAGAAAGGAAGTTTAGGAAAGCAGATATACATTTTTCTATATTTTTGTGTTTTTCAAGAATGAATAACAAGAAATTTTTGTACATAAAAATAATGTAATTTATATCCAAAGCAACTCAAATTGTTATTATTAAATGCATAAAACAGTCAAAACATCAACTTTATGTTTTGTGGATTTCTGACACATTTTGAAAAAATACCTTGAAATCAATTAATGCAGCAAAAAAGTTTAAAATATATTTGCACTCAAACTTCTATGAACTTCAACTTGCATTTGCAACTATACATGATCCCTTCACACTTAATATGTCTGAAAGAAAGTCTTTAGTAATGAAAGATAAAAATGGAAATTATTTATCATACAATAAATAAAAAGAGCAAAAACAAATTTCTATTAAAAAATTAAGCAGGTCACTAGCTAGTGTAATAAAAAATGAGGGGAAAATGGAAAGGGGTTTTGATCACAGATGCAGAGGAAATTAAACAACTGAAAAGATTGATACAACTCCATTTGAATATATTAGAATGTGGTTCAAATGTATGATTTTCCTGGAAAATGTAAATTATCAAGATTATTGTAGAGAGAAAAAAGCCCTACAGAAATCAATAATCACTAGAGATGGAGAAAGATGCCAGCTAAGGAAAGCCTTAACCCATGTTTCCAGTACGAGTTTTTTAAATGCTTCAATCATTGAGAACAGTTGATCATTCTCAACGCTACTTTAACTGCTCCAAAGCACTGAGAAAAAGAAAGGCTTCCCAATTCTTCTTCCAAAATTAATAGAACCTGATACCAAAACACAACAAAGACAGCAGAATAAAAATAAACTGCAGACCAATCTCACATTTTGTATTATAAATACAAAAATCCTAAATAAGTTATTAGCAAACAGAACTGAGTTACATATTAAAACATGCTATATACCATGACCAAACGAGGGTCATGGTTGTATAAGGGATGCAAGAATTATTCACTGTTATATGTCATCATGTAAACAAGCCAAAGGGAAATACAGTATCTTGAAAGAAGCTCAAAAGGTGCTTGAAAAAAAAATTCAATATCCAGTCCTAATAGGAACTTTTAGTAAAAAAGAAAGAGGAGACTTGGTTAACTTGGTCTGAAGCCAACAACCAGCATTGTGCTTGCGAGTTTAATACTAGAAGCATTCCCATTAAAGTCCGGAAGAAGGCAATCACCACTATTATGTAATACAGTTCAATGGCCAATGAAATGAGGTAATAAGAAGCACAAAATAAGAAAGGAAGGGGCAGAATTATTATTTGCAGATAAGTTTATACCTAGAAAATCAAAATAACCAACTAAAAATTACTAGAAATAATAAGAGCACTCATTAAGGTATCTAAGTTAAAAAAAATACACAAAACCAACCGCAATAGTTTTCGTATATATATCAACAATTACCTGTGGAAAATGCTAGAAAAAAATTTCCTTTCAAATTAATACCAGAAACACAAAGTACTCAAGTTTTTTCTAATAAGAAATGTGCAAGACAATGCTATATATAAGCTATTAAACATAGTACAAGGTTCTAAGAGTCTGTAAGTCACAAAGTGTGTAGGTTTCATAAATGAAGATACACATAGATCAGGCTATAGCCAGAACAGCAAAATAGGGCACAAACAGTCCTCCAAAAGATCCCACAATTGACCAAAAGAATCGAGGCAATAGATTTTAGCCTGAATGACTACAATTAGCATTCCACAGGCAAAACCCATCGTATAGCCATTTAAAACTACGAAACCTAAGGAGTGTTTAATGTCCTAACAGTAAAGAATAATTAAAACATGCACTAAGATCCTGTTGAGCATCAACTATCAATTCCAGCAGCCATGCCAGTGGTTCTCCGAGTGTGGTTTGGGACCCTGTCAGCATCCACAGGTGAAGACTCTTCGTAGTCATACTAAGACATTATCTCTTCTTTTCACTCTCATTCTCTTGTGGGTGTAGAGATCAGCAAACTAAACTTGCCAGCAAGCCAAATCCAGCCATGTCCGTTCATTTACATGTTCCTACAGCTGCCTTTAGGCTACAACAGAGTTGAGTAGTTGTGACAGAAAAGTCTGTCACCTGCGCGGCTCACAACCAAGGAAATATTTACTATCTGGCCCTTTAAAAGATACCTTTGCTAAGCCCTGCTCTAACAACTACTGGCATGTGTGCTTATGTACTCTTGTGTTTCTTAGAGTTTTCTGAGATAATAAAGTATAAACAAGTTCAGTTTAGAGATGAATTCCCTTTTTTCCTCAATATTTCAACTGTAGTTACATCTACTACAATCTCATTAACCTCATTAGTGCCCAAGAAATCATTATTTTACAATCTGAAGTTTTTCTTAAATGTACACAGAAATACAACTAGAAGTATACTTATTTTGCAACAATATTTTAAAAGGTTTTGTAGTTTTAATTTTAAATACAGAAATACTGATAGATGTAACCTACATATACAAAAGCACTTTGGGTTCTTCAATAACTTTTTAGAGTGTAGAGGTGAATAAGGACATTCTTCTAAATATCTTTCATATCATTATCATAACTAAGAAAATTCACAGTAATTCCAAAAAGTCATCTAATATACAGTCTAAATTTAAATTTCCCCAATTATTGTTACTGTATTTTCTCCCCAATCCACGATCTAATCAAGGCTCACATATTATTTTTGGTTACATTTCTTTTGGTCCCTCTTCCTCTAGATCATTTCCCCTTGTTTTTTGTTCTTCATGACAACGGCCTTTTTTGAACAGTACAGGCTGGTTGTCTCATGGATTATCCCACCTACCAGATCCACCCTATTATTTCTCCCATGGTGTCACTTAACTTGCTCCAGGATGCCCTACATTTCCAGTATACTAGCAGTTAGGGCTAGAGGCTTGATTCAAGTGAAACATTTTTGGCAGGAATACTTCACAGGATGTGTCGTGTAATAAGGCATCCCATCAGAAGGCACAAAATGTCAGGCTGTCCTGTCCCACTGTTAGTGACGCTAAGCTTAACCAGTTGGTTAAAGCAGTGCCCACCAAATGGGTCCACTATCGAAGGGCGTTTCGCCCAGTGTAAGTAAGTAGTGCGTCAACGGTGGCATGACACTTGGAGTCCATGTGAATGTCTTAGTCTCCAACAACCTTTCACCTATTGCTGATCCTTGACTGAATCGATTATTACACTGAAGGTTGGCCTGCCTTGAAATGTTGAACCTGTGCTCTGTACACTGCTACTTACGAGGAGAGATACAGTATAACTGTTAAGAGGGAGAGTCTAGGACTGTTCGATTCTGGCTACACAGTAGAATCCTTGAATTTCTGGAGAGCTTTTAAAAATACCAGATCAACTAGAATCAGAATGCCTGGGGTGGTATCTAGGCATTGATATTTCTTAAAAAGCTACCAGGGATTCTAAAGTGTACTTACCAACTATGTAGCTTTTCTGTGCTTCGGGAATAAAAACTACAAGTATCTCTGAAATAGGTATCATTAAATTCCTGAAATATATAATATGTTTTAAGGGTTAAATAATTACACATAAGGAGGATCAATTATAAAGTACTTAGAACCTAGCATATAGTAAATGCTCAATAAATATCAGTGATTTTTTTATGTATAAATACATATATGGGTATGCATATACACAAAAATATATCTAGCTATATCCTACTATACACGTATGTACGTAACAATACAACTTCAAAATATATCAAGCCACAGTTGACAAGACTGCAGGATAAATAAATCAAAATTTATAGACATGTATTTTTAAACATATCTCTCAGAAACTGACAGATTAAGTACATAAAATAATAGTTTATGAAGAAAACAATATAATTATGTATTACGTTTTTGGGATATATATATATATATATATATATATATATATATATATATCTTTCTTAGCATACATGAATATCTAGAAATAAAGGCCATGTAATAGACTACAAAAGAAGTTTCAATAAATTATAAAGAACTAACAACATAACAGACTGTTTTCTAACCACAATACAAAAAAATTAAATAGTGACATCAAAAGAATAGCAAAAAAAACCCTAGAAATTAAATAGCCTTAATAAATAACCAATCCAGTTACAGAAGAAATCATAAAGAAAATTAAATATTTAGACCTAATAATAAAAATACTGCAAGTCAAAATCTGTGGAATACAGCTAAAAAGGAGGGAAATTTAAAGGAAAATTTATAATTTTGAAAACATTTTAAAAGAAACAAAAAGATTAAAAATAATAACCTAAAAAAAAAAATAAGCTAAATACTCAACTCAAGAAGTTGGGAAAAGGGCAAAAAAGTGAACCCCCAAAATAAGGAATAAAGATAAGAGAAAATATCAATGATATACACATCTACCATAAAAAGAAAAATCACAACTAAAAAGCACATTCCTTAAAAAGATTAATAAGATATGTATCTGTCAAGCAAGAGTTTTCAAGAAAATAGAGAAGATTCAAAAAATCAAAATACATAATGAAAGGGAGGCAAAAGTACAAAAGGGAGGCATAAGGAGATTTTTTTTAATAATTAAAGAATATTAAAGAGTATTAGTAATATCTATATGCTAATACATTTGAGTGGATAAATTCCCATTAAGTTATGCCAAAATTGGCACAGAAAGAGAGAACTTGAACAGATCAATTAGTATGAAAGAGATTAAAAGAGCAAAGATCTTGCCCCCTGAAAAACAGCAGGTGCAGGCAATTTTACAATGAATTTTACCAAATTTTAAGGAACAGTTAATTCCTGTCTTATACAAGCTGTTCCGGAAAAATAGGAAACAGTCAAAAATTTACCAGGACATTTCATGAAGCTGATATAATCCTGATTCTAAAAAATCAGATAATGCCAAGAAAATGATAGGTCCATTTAACATCACACAAAAATCCTATCCTAACCATTATCTAAGTAAATCCAATAGTGTATTTTAAAAATAATAAAACATGGGGATTAAGTAGGATTTATCCTAGGAATTCAAGGATGGTTCGACATCAGAAAGAGATTTAGAGGAGAGAAACCAGATGATAATCTCAATCAATAAAGAATCAGCATCATAAAATTCAGCAAAAGGCAAAACTGTGGAATTAATAATAAGATTACATGGCAGAATATCTATGTGACCTAGAAACAGGGAAAAACTTAAAAACCCATAAAGTATATGATTACGTTCATCACATTAAGGATTTTTGGTCAATGAAAGATATCACAAAGTTAATAGACAAATGACTAAATGGCAGAATGGAAGGAGAGATTTGTAATGCTTAAAACGGGAAAGAGATTGTTAATAGAGAACAGATGAGAAATTTCCACAAATCAACAACAGAGCAGTAACCCTGATAGAACAATAGGAAAATGATATGAAAAGGCAATTAACAGAACTTAATCTTGATGACAAAAAGTGACAAAGCTGAATAATCCTAACTGTTGGTAGGAATGAGAAAGAAGATACAAGAAGCCTCAAGCTTTGCTAGTACAAATGCAGACTGGCTAATCATTCTGGCTTGGGTCAAAGCCTCAGTTACTAAAGAAATACACTTCTCTGCCTTGCTAATCCTCTGTGCATATATTTCTTTTGGGAATTTCACAGGGGAAAATGGCTGGTCTAGCACAGGATTTGGGTCTTAAGACATTGTAGACCCTGACCATCCAGCTCTCCCTGAATCACACCTGATATGACTGCACTGTCTGCTCAGTCCAACAGACAGGGAAGCAAAAATTCCCACTGTATCCTTCTAACATAGGTGTAGACAAGGGTTTACATTTTCTATGAGATTTTTACAACATTGGCACAAAAATATTGTCCCAAAATTGTGGTTGACGAGAAATTGCTACATATATAATTTTTAATGTAACTTCTGAAGCAAACATGACTGTATTCTAGTTGTATAACCATCATTATTCACAGTGGAGAGCTAGGAAACAAAAAGGACAGGGAAGATTTGATCTCAGAATCTGGAAACGTTAGCAATAAAAGAATGAAGAAATTTGTCTGCAAGAAAGAAAGACGGGTTTCCTGCCAGTTAGTAGAAAGGGTCCTGGAATTACAGTAACCCCAAAGTATCACGGGAGAATAGTATATGGGTTTGCTTGTTCGGCCAAAGGGAAATACAGTTATTTTTATCCAAGGAAAGAGAACGTAAACCCAGCCAGGCTTGTCACTGGAAGGAGATGAAACTTACGTGAGAAAAGGGGGCTCTTCCTGACTCCTGCAGTCAGTTGTGGATCAATTCAAACCTCAGAAGGGATCAAGGATTCCATGCGGATTCTCCCTTCTGGAAAGAGCTGAAGGTGACCAGAGGCCAGAAAAGTGAAAGGGTCACCGACTCTACATTCAAACCCATGTTGAGCCATCAGCGTACTGGTAGAGGCTTGTCTCCAGACCAGAAAACTGAACCAGGTCTCTGGCAGACCCTGCTCGGATAGAGAACAGGAAACATACACCACAACCTGATTAGGTCACGATCACCAAGGTCCAGAGGCCACACTGTTCTTAACATTCCGATGATGAAAGACACAGCTACTGTATCACTTGGCCATCACAATTTCTAGATTTCTATCCTTCGGAGGTTGCTAACCAGGCAACTGTCACTCACACATTTGGTAGCGAAGAAAATGTATTGGGGTTGTCAGATGGCAGATTCCCGTGCTGACAAAAGCACTACTGCCTGGAAAGTGGTAAAAGCTCAGCCTTGAGAGGCTGTGGGGCTGGACCCACAGAAGGGGCCCAGGTCTTTGGCCCTGTCTCTCAGGGGGACTAAGCATGAGGCAGATCCTGCTGTCTTCCTAGGAGGAATGATTGTGTAGGTCTGAGATGCACGGAGAAACTTTTCTCTTAATGCAAAGACAGACACTTGCAGGCTATCTGCTCATTTACCAGAGAAACTGGCAGTTATCTTAGAGATTTGCTTCCTGGGGAAATAGGGATCTAGAATGCATACACATGCAATAGGTAACATTTGCTTTGAGTAAAGAAACATTGTAAAACAAAAGTAAACAAATAAAAAACACTGTTTAGAACACAAGTATGAACCAGGATAAATAAACCATTTGCAATTATAACACAAAGCAAAGAACCTTTCTAGAAGTCTAAGGAAAAGTTTATAATGTTCTTAAGGTTATGGTTTGTTTCAATAACAAATTTCAAAACCTTAAATGGTGCAAAAAGTACTAACATCTTAACTGTAACCAGATTTTATATTATCCAGACAAGAGAAGCTGGTTAAAATATCCTAAGAAACACCATGATTTTTAAAAGAGCAAATTGCAATTTTCCTAAATATCAAGAGGGCAAGAAATGAGAAACAGCCATGTGGTTTCACAAACTCTCTATTTAGAGGCTAGCAGGAAAGAGAAATTTGTACCAGATACTGAGGGAAGGATTACGGCTGTTCCCTCAGTCAGGGCTAGTAAGGAAGCAATATAAGTAACAGTAGGCTAGGAAGACTGTAAAAAGAGGAAAGAAAAAACATACATAAGAAGAGGAAAGAAAAAACAGCGGACCTCTAAAGCACTCGATGATATTTTTTTGTAAGAGAGAAGGAGGAGAATTACAATAGAGGACAAATCAAGAGCACGTCTGGCATCAGAATTTCCCACGAAAGGGCAGAGTGAATTATGAGTGTCCAGCCCGGGCCTCAATTTTGCCATCACTTCCCTGCATCCGCACTTCCTTGCCCTTGAACTGGTACCAACTACTACTGAGAAGTCAAGGCATCTTATCCCCTCACCTCGGAGCCCCGGGGAAAAGGGCTGCTGAGGTCTGCAAGTCCAATCACCAGACCTTCATTTCCACGAAGTAGTTTTGGGCCAAACAGTCCATTTTAAGGGCTCCTTTGCCTGGCTTCATCCTGCGAGTATCTCTCTCCCTTGGTGATCTTAATGATGAAGGATCTGGCTAGTTAAGGTCCTGGTTATTTCCCATCTCATAGAAAAGACATGACTCATGCCTGACGCCATTATGCTAATACCCACGCACTCTCAGAAAAGGATCACGGTATCCAACTATTTGTAAAGGAAGAAAAAAGAAACATCAGAAGAATGACTTTTCAAGGAATAACATCCCAATGCAACTGGCTGGGACACAGTGAAACTACTCCTAGTTATCTAAGCAGGCCGTAGAACACAGAAAGAACCTGGTGCCTTCAGGTGACCACCTCTGGTGGGGCACTGAGGAAACCGTAGCCTCTTCGTTCAAAACGAGGTTCAAAGTTGGAAGGTCCGTCTGAATGAGTAGAACTTAACACCAGAAAGCGACTGTGCCTTCAGAAAATGTTCGCTGCCCCCGGGCACTGCTTGGGCAGCTGTGGAGAAACAGGGTGCACCCTAAGCAGTCACTGCCAGCAATCACCTCCTGCTTTATCCAGGGTCAAGGAGGTGTGCTCGCCAGTCCTCCCCCAGGGAATCTGCTGAGTCTCCTCCTTTAGCAACCTTCTGGCATTTCTTCTCGCCTTTCATGGGGACTGTGCCAGAAACTTCTTCCTGATAAAAAACTCATACGCTAGTCGGCTTAGCCAGGTCAACCTTTTCCATTTCACAATACGCATAAAACTCAATTTGGCTGGAAAATAAACTCCCTGCATTTATAACCTCTTAGCAATCTATCCACTGAAATATGTCAACTTTCACTGCCCTTTCCCCTCAGTTACTCAGAGTGTGGTCAGGCAGAGCCCTCGGTCACAGCTCCTCACCACGTGTTTGCACCTGCTGTCTTCTGCACTCAGAGGACGCATTTTCCCTGCTTTTGGTCAGGGGAAAGACGACGCTTTCTTAAAGGCTTAAAATCAAAACACTTTATAAATGTGGACAAAAAAGGGGCCACATACTAAACCTGACAAGCTCAGGGGAGGCCTGCATGGCAAACCCAGAAATCAAACTAACCACACAGGGTGGTCTGAATGTAAAACTTCTAACTAAGAGTGGGTCATGGCAGGTGGTCACATCCTAGTAAGCTACTGAGCTTCCTTGACAAAGATCAATCTTTAACTTTGAAATTGTCTGTTGTCTTTCTGCATCTAAAATAACATATCTTTGAAATGTCGGAGTAAACTTCTTTTCCAGACCCCTCAAAGGCACAACTGCGGGCACCACAGCACGAGACCAGAGAACCCCTCATAGTTATCCTGTTCCCTGAATACCATCTCTGTGTGTTGTGTTAATTATTAATGATCCTGTACACGCCCATGAAAAAGAAGTGTGTGTCTCTCTGTTTTACTTTTTATCCAATGCCAGAAATTTCCCCCACCCCCTTCATCTACCACCAACAGATTTCATATAACCCTCCTTTGATTCTAATGTGTAAAATAAGCTGCAAAATTGTCATTTTCCAGACCATTTTCTTAATCCATTGAGATTTTGCTTCCCAGCAATTGTCAGTTTGGCTCAAATAAACTCATATAAGACTTTTTGTTGGGCTACATATTTTTCTGTCGACATAAAGATGAATTACTTATCAAATTTAAGATGATCCATTCCCACCACCAATGACATAAACACTTTTAAAATGTACTGAGTTAAAGAAAAGGCCAAGGTACAATGAAGTGCTTTTTGTGTAAGGATTTTAAAGATTGGTTTAATTCTGCTCATATCACCCACAGGGTGGGACTGGGCTCATCACAGGAAATTTCAGGTTAGCTAACAACACGACTCAAAACCTACCAGGAAATGGCAACGGCAACCATTGGCCACATAAACCACCAGTGGCACTGCAGCCCCCCTCATAACCAGCAGCTGGAAGGCTGTCAAAGACCCCCCTTTCCGAAACATTGCCACAGGTCAGAAATCGGGAAGATGCCAAATGGATTGTGGGATTAATTCTGGAGCACAGAGAGAATTCCAATTCTTAAAACTATCAGCTTACTAAAATCAAGTGTCAGGCAGCAGTCTAGTACTCACCTTTTTCATGAACACAAACTGAGAGTTTCTTAACACCATCAACCAGAACATTTTGTGTGCTGCCATGTCCATTTTCTGCATCGCTGTCATCAAACTGGGCCTCTATAATGACATCAGGACTGTCATTACAGCCTTTCAGGGACGGCTGCAGGACATGGCTTCCACACAGCTCCTCGGGGGGGTCTGATTCATAGGCACCTTCTGTTTCTTTGTCACCACTCTCGGGTTTAATTACCTGAAGAAAACACAAAAGTTCTGCTAAATCACTGGAGGAAAGAAAGAGAAAGAGCAGATTTGTCTTTTTCATTTTTCTTTCCTAAGGAAAAACTGCACATTCAGAAGCTCACAACGTTGGACACTCACCATGCAGCCTGAAAAAGGATCTTTATTTTCCAGATGCTCAGACTCCCTTCTAGAGATGATCAACCCAGCTATGCCAGGGTGGCACTCAGCTCTTCAAGATGCCCAGGATTAACGCCACGTCTACTCCTCACTTTTCTCATATACACTCTCACGCCCTCTCCCCTGAAGGCCCTGAATACCGGAAGTGCCATGCTACTTCACAAGGGTGCATGACATGGGATCAGTAAGTATGCTGGGTAATGATACAGGAATTCAACATAGTACGTCACTACATTCCCAATGAAACCACAAAAATATAAGATGAAGCGGAAAAACAAAAGTTCAGTGTGAACAAGAGTTTACAAAATGTTCTCATGAAAAATATATATCCTTAATTCTCCGTTTTGAGGCCTGATATCAGTACAGAAAGCACACAATCGATGAACATTTACACTGGCAATAAGAAGGAAGCATTTACACAATAGACAAATATTTTTAATTAAAAAACAAAGAAGGAAGCAAACAGAAGAATCCAGATATGAATCCATTTAATGAGTTTATCACACGACAGTCATGTGACAATACTCTGATCTCTAAAGGCACTATATTAAAATATACCAGTGTTGTTTAGTGACTGAACATAAGTGACCCTCTACATTAGCAAAAAACACAGGTTTTGTGGGTTCTAGATGTTACTTACAGCATAACATCCTTTCAAGAATCTATTTCTGGATGAGAAATCTATATGCAATTTAAACATAATTAAAACGTGATCGTGTGTGTGTGTGTGTGTGTGTGTGTGTGTGTGAGAGAGAGAGAGAGAGAGAGAGAGAGAGAGAGAGAGAGAGAGATGAATTTGATCACTATTGGTAGTGACCATTTCATTCTTTCAAACAAATGCTGGAAGGCCACGCTCGTGCCAGGCACCCTCATGAGGCCTGCCTACTAGTGGGGACACAGATGGTGAACAATTTATTCATTCAACAAGTCATTACAGAGTACCTATCATGGAGCCATGCACTGCTCTTGGTGGGAAGGATACAGCAGTATACACAACCAAAAAGTCGTAAGTGCTAGTAAGAAAACATCTAGTACGAAAATACTGGTTATGAGCGAGTGAGGCTAGTTTACCAGTAGGGTGGTTAGGGTGTGTCTCCTGGATTAAGCGACATTTGAGCAGAGACCTGAAGGAAGTGCGTGAGCTCCTCTAAAGCAGCTTCTCTATGTGTTTGTAGGATTTAAGAGGCCTAATATTTTTCTGAGTTTAGCCTCGAGGTTTCAAAATAGATGCCTGCCTTCAACGAACCAGATTAACGTTCAAATTAGATCACACAAACATCATGCTTAATGAAAGTTCTTCATCTTACACAAGGCAGAAAAAGTTATTAAATCTTTCCCAGAATATTTTAATGCCATAGATTCCAATTAATATAACCATCCCCAGATAATATTATAATATCCACCCAGAAAATCAAAGTAAAATATTACAAATATATTCACAATCAGAAAATAGACTAAGAATATATTCCCAAAATTTAAAAAAAAAAATCACTTCATGAAAATCTAGTAACAGAAAAACTTGTAAATGATAGTTAATTTTTCTGAGCAAAATTGTGCCTTTTAATAAACTTTTTTTAAAAAGTTGAAAACTTGAGTCCCAATTTGTGAATATATTTAATGAAATTTTCTATCAACTCTTGCCATGTTTTGACTCTTGTCAGATTCATTCGTTTGTTCATTCATTTGTTATTTCTATGAGAACTTTAAAACAAACAAGACTCCTTTTCTGTGACAGTAAAAAAAGAAAAGTTCAACCGGCTAGAACAGAAATCTCTCTAAAAAGATTCCTTTCCTAGATGAGAACCTACCAGCAAAGCAAGCCACAGCCAGATCTTTAATTCATATACAATTATAAAACCAGGTCTCCTCTGTGCACTTCTGCCTTACCACAGAAGTCCTGGTTTCATACCTGACCCAAAGTACATCATTCAAATAACAGAGAATTTACTGCCGAGTTAGAAAAGAAAAAGATTTGACATCACTCAAATCAGCAAACCTATTCAAGTTCCTTAAATGTGCCCGGCCAATTCATGAATGAACATCTAGGAAGGTCTGCCCCGACCAACGGTCCTCGAAGAATTAGCACAATCTCGGGCACTGTCTAAACAGCCCACACAGGCGGGGTTGGGGGGGGGGGGGGAACCACACACACCACACACCCTGTTTCTAAAGCATGGGAGCTACAACACAATCACTGGTCTGTTGTTTGTTCCACATCACCCCCACGCATAGTTTATCTCAGACAGAGGATAGTTGGGGCAGAGGTAAAAGAAAACGACGGAAATGCTGGATGGAGTTAGACTAGCAGGTAAAATGTAGTCTTCTGGAAAGATGGGAAGCAAAGGGGTCCAGTTTTTATTACGTATTTATCTCTGCCACTAATGGTTTCACAAAGGAATTGGTTCCCACAGGCTATACAGAAAATATTACAAGGGGAACCAGAATTCTGACTTTATAAAATTTGAAGTCTTAACTATCCCACAATGAAAGGTAGTCTCTCTCTCTCTCTCTCTCATACAAGAATTCCGTAATCACAATGATTCTGCCTACTTACTTTAGCTCACACATACAAAGTTCAAGAATGTCAGTGGGAAGAGGAGATCAGTGGAAAGCAATAACCAGAGTACAGCAAGCTTTGTTGTACAGCACATTTTAAAACCAACCCAGTTCTGACTTTATGATAAGCTCCAGGGTTTAGATTAGCTATACTCAAGACTTCGTGTTTCGAGCACTAAATTCACTTCTGAGTTACTAAATCAAAAAATGCTATAAGGTAGCAGGAATTAACGAATCAATCAAGTCATTCGAAACTATGTAATTAAAATACAAGTTAATACGTTGCATTTTAAAAGTATTTTCATTCTGTTATCCCAGTACACACAAGAATAGAACAAATGTTTTGGGGGGGAAAGATCATCATAAGATCACAGGGTGCAAACGGCACCCTAAAACAACTCCATATTGCACATTGGTTAAGAGTGAGGATTGTGGAGCTCCTTAGACAAACGGATAATTCAAGTCTGGGACAGGAAATAGACAAGGCTGTCCTGGGACATCCTGTCATACCAGGAAAACAAGGAAGCTATTAAAGGCTAACACGATCTTGATCTTGTCTAAAGGACTCAGGAAAGGTCATGAAAAGGCTCCCTCTCTGGTTAACCTTAGAAAATTCTAAGCATTATCCTACCTGTCCTATACAAACTGCATCTCAAGTTAACCAAATAGTTGAAGAGATGAAGTGCTTCTTTATAGAAGCGTTTTAGCTCATTAAGAAGGAAGGAAAGATGTTCAATACCACCATTTTGCCATCCCTATAGAAATAATGGATTCAGGATACAATCATCAATGGTTACTAACATCAATGTCATAACCTGATGGAGATGGACTTTTATAACAGGTGGAATGGCAATGCCTGCACCCACTGATCAATATAAATACTCATTATCTTAAAAAAAGAAAGAATCAAAGTGCTTCCTCATGCTCTATAATAGGAAATATGTACAGCCATCTATGAAGTACTTTTGCCCCAAAAGTTGAACTTGAATCTGACACGACAACGGGAACAGCGTAACACATTAAACAACACTGGGGAGAGGATCCTTTTACACTTACTCCCTCGGTGATTTCATCCAGTCTAATGGGTTTAAATCTCTATATGCTATTAATTCCTCAAATTAAATGCCTATTCTTGACCTTTCCCTTGAATTCCACACTCGTATCCAATTCCCTACTAGACATCTTCATTTGGATGTCAGCTGGCACCTCAAACAGGAGAACCCTTGGTCCTCACCAGAACACATTCCTCTCCCAGCATTCCCTCTCTCAGCTGATGGCACCTAACTGTGGCATCTCCCTGGCTCTCCCTCTCTCACCCACATCCAATCCATCAGAAGAGTCCATTGGCCCTTCTTCTTGCCATTTCCACTGTTACTACACAAATCCAGGAACCTTTATCTCCTTGCTGAACTACCGCCAATAACTGGTCTCCTGGTTTCTACTTTAGACCAAAGCAGCGAGAGCAATCCTTTTAAAACATAAATCTGATCGTGTTATTCTCCCAATGGCTTCCCAACATCCTTCTACTGCCATGCCACAGGGCCTGTCAAACCTGGCCGACATATACCCATTTTTCCATTCTCATTTTCTACAACTCCTTCCTTTGCAAATCATACTCTAATCCTAGAGCTCTTGCTACTCCTAGAATACTAAACCCTTCCATTTGAGGTTTTCACATTTGCTATTCCCTCTATCTGGAAAACTATCTGCCCAGCTAGTCGCAGGGCTCAGTCTTCATTTTGCTCTGGTCTCGGCTCAAACAACCTCCTCTCAGAGAGGCCTTCCCTGGTCACATTAATTCAAAGAGCCCCACCTCACTGTCCTTACTCTATCCTCTTACCCTGCTTTACTTTTCATCACTGTACTTATCACTACCTGCGAATAAATTACATACTTATTTACCTTCTGTCTCCCAAATAGAATTTAGGTTTCATGAGCACAGAGGCTATTTTATTCACTGCTGAATTCTGAGAGTCGAGAACAGTAGTTAGTAGCCACTCAAATACATATTGAATGAATGAATGAATGAATTAATTAATTAATTAATTAATGTAGTAATTAACTAGAAAATGACTTATTCAGAGTCGATCTCCCCTAATAAACTGTAAACTCCATGAACTGACCATGGTTAGGCCTGGCACAGTGTGTACTCTAGTCTCCTTTGAATAAAGAAAGAACCAGAGAGGGCACACTGCATCCAATACTTCCACACATTGGTCTACCCATCTCTCAAGATCTCGTCCAAATGGCTTAGATTTTCTATTATCCAGAATCCACCAGTCTCCCCAGTTCCTTCCCTTTCTGCCCCCCGACCTTCACCATCACCACCACCTGCCTCAGACAAAGTAAATTATCCCTTTTCTAAAATCTCAAAGCAATTTATCTATACCTCTTCAATGGTACTTCTCAATTTCTTCACTATATCAGTATTATCTATGTATATGATTTACTTCATCTGTTAAGACTATATGCTCACTAATTATACCTTATACACCTTCGTATATTCTACAGCAACTTGCAAAATCAATCTAAGTGCTTAATATCTGATGACATTCATCTGATAAACAGATGGATACAGGGTAGAACAATGAAGAAAGGAATATAAAAGGCTATCAGCACGCAAGAGAGCTTTCAGAACAGTTTCCACATGTAAGGAGAACATGTGCGTTAGAAACTAGTAGCCCAATTTTCTTTGGATATGTATGTAAAGCAAGAGGCCTTGTGTGAGAGTGACCTTGAAAAAGTTGAAAAGTCTAGGTCAGTGGTTGTCTGCTTTGAAGTTTAGCAGATCCTCTGAGAATCAGATGAAAGCTGAAAAATGGATCTCTACAAACAGACAGAAAATACTCTGCCAGAAAGTACAAGTAACGAGAGTAAAGGGCTGGTGCTGAAGGCGTCCAGTTCAGGTTGGTGGATATTCTGGAGAGCTCTGGGCTCAGAGAAGAGGAGGAGGGCCTGAGAAGAAAGGATGGATTACTGACCTGGTTAACTGGGGACTTTAAAAGTCCCTCTGGTGGCCTCCACAGGCCTGAGACAGTGAGGCAGCTGACGGCACTTAGTATTCCGAGTGCACGCTGCACCCAGGAGTATTTCTCCTTTGGAGATTTAGTCTAGTCTCTGGTGGATGGGACAGAAATGGTGAGGGAGGGAATCAAACCGCTGGGTCATACAGAACTTTCACACGCTCAATCTTGTTCCGTGAACAGGGTAGGATGGCATCACATAAACCCTGCTAATAAAAATAAACAGTGAAAAGATAGGCAGATAGCAACTGGGGAGAAGTGATAGGAAATAAACGTGTCATTTGCAGCTACTAAAAATGCTCAAGAAAATAGCACACTACAACACTTTATTTTAATGTCCTTGTACCCTCCTTCCCCAAACACAAATGCATGCGTACATGTTCACACACACACACACTTTCTCTGACACACCCTACAGTCAGTTTTCCGAGACCAGATCCCTAATCGACCTACTGTCTGTCTCCTTTTGGAAGGGACAATAGGCAATGGAGTGGTGTGGCAGTGGGATGGGAGGAAAAGGTGACCCCCTGCTCCTTCAGGCTGCAATCCTTGTGCTCTGGGGGATAGAGAGCAATAAGCTGGCCTGTCAGTAGCACCCGGGAGGAACCCTGAAAACAATTAGGGATGAAACTCAGCGGAGGCTAGGAGAAGCTCACCACTGAAAGGAACAGGGAGGAGGCCTAAGTTCAGAATTTTGAGTTCAGAGACCCAAGAGGGGGAGCCAGACAGGGTGGGTATAGCATGACTTCCGTGCTTTAAAAGGAACACAAGCCCTGTGTTAGCAAACGGATGGCAAAATGGCTCGTAGAATCCCCCTCCTTCGAAGACAAGAACGTTTGTTGAGTCAGAGACAGTATGCAATCATGTGAGTGGAAAATGACTACGATGGTTATTTACAAGGCTGGCAGGATTTGAGAAAATATATAGGGAGATGCATTTTAAACATACACAAAAAGCACTGCCATAAAAGAAAATAATGATAAATTCAACTCCATTAAATTAAAAGTTTCCTTTTATCCTAAGATAACGTAAAAGAAATTTAAAAGATAAGCCATAGAAGTGCTCATCTCCAGAATACACAAAGAACTCCTACAGACTAATGGAAGCCAACCCTACAGAGAAATGGAGAAAAGGCTTACAGGCATTTCACCAAGTGGAAGTGACAAATAGCCAATAAAGATGGAACGTTGCTCAGCCTCATTACTCATCAGAGAAACGGAAATTAAAACCACAATGAGCTATCACTACTAACCCACAAATAGGCAAATCTAAAAATCCTGACAGTAGCAAATGTTAGCAAGATCATACAGCAACACACTGCTGGACTGGATGGAAACTGACCCAGCCCTCTGCAATAAGGGGCAGTGAAGTAGAAACAGACCATCTCAACACCTGCCCTGGCTACTCCACGATATGCCTGCGTCCCCTAGGATTTGACAGGTGAACACAGGAAAAGAAGACTAAGATGGGAAAAGACATACATGCAAAAGGCATTTCCACTTGGCGAAATGCCTGTAGGAGTTAAGAAAATGCAAATTTTCCTTCACGAAAGGCAAGTAATAATGAAAATGTACAGTAAGTGAGAAAGTCAGATGAAGAGGTGGACGGACACGAAGAGCCCAGAAGGCCCATGTAGTGAGTCTGGGCTTTACTGTAAAGTGTGAAGTAGAGAAAAGTAGTTGAGAGCAGGAACTCCAGTCAATACAACTGAATCTGTGTCATGGCTCTGATGCTTACTAGCTAATCCACTTTGGGAAAGTTATTTAATCTCTGTGAATCTCAGTTTCATTATCTTTAAAATGGGGCCAAGAGTATCCAATATTATAAGATTATTCTGGGAACTGAGATAATAGACGAAAAGCTCTTAGCACAGGTGCCTGCGACATGGTAGGAACTTAGTAAGTGAATTTGTATTGTGGGAATCAAATTTAGTCTTTAGACCCAGGCAGTTCAAGGACCATCCAGGTGGCAGCTGGAAATGTTAGGTCTGAAAATGGGAAGCGCGTACCGGGGAACAGAAATCTAGATTAGAGAATTAACGACAAGGCGTTGGCAGTTCAGCAAAGGTATCCCAGGGCCAAGTGTGAACTGAAAAGAGCATCTGAGAATAGAGCCCTGAGAAAGACTCAGATAAAGGGGGTTCAACAAGGAAGAGGATCTAGTGAAGTAGAGGGGCTTTAACCACAACTATGAATATGTTAATCATAATAAACACGAAGGCTTTTATTATCACTCTTCATATTCATACTGTATAACCTTCCCTGTGCTTTTGCACATTCACGGTGTGATCCGCACAGTGACCTTGGGTGGTACAGAGAAGAATAATTATTACCATCTCCCGCAGGAAAACACCAGTTCAGACACGTCCCAGTCCCACAGCAGCTAAATGGCAGAGCTGTGACATACACACTCTATGGTGCTAAGTCTAGTGCTCGTCGTCCTGGACACTCTTGTGGGAGATTTCCTGCAAACAGATTCAGAGCGAGCTTTGCACAAACAGCTTGCTCCACTAATACCCACTGCACGGAATACCTCTGCGTCTTTTGTCTGCCTGGCAAATACTCAAAATTCAGGATCCTGCTCTCCTGTGAATGCTTCTCTAACCCCCTCACTTAAGAAATGTTCTGTTTGCTTCCTTTGTTCCACTGCTAATTCCTTTACTATCCTTTCATTATATGGTTTCTTGATCAGGCTGTATTCCACTGATTTGCTTGCACGTCTCTCTTGGACAGCAAACCATGTCACATTCATTTTTTCTGTTCCCCAGAGGCTCGCAAAATGTTGGCATATAAAACATGCTCAGGAAATACTGGTTTCCTTTTTTCTTCTGAAGAGAATGACATGGATTTCAATCAGCTGTAAAAGAAGCATTTTTTAAAAACTACGAGAACTAAAGTAACTACCGAGCAGCAAGAGCCAGCTCAATTCAGAAGCCTGACCACACGACGCCGCTCGCTGCCCGTTAGCATTCTGCGTCTGGCAGCCAGGAAGGAATCACCAGTTATTCTATCACAGTTGAAACTTATCACTGTAAGAAGTAAATGTAAATACAAATGCAAATGAATAAAATTGGAAGCCATTTAAATAAATGCATTTTTCTAAAATAATTCTAGACCTTTCTATACACATTATAACTCCAGTTTCAATATAAACTCAAAATCACGATCAAGTTCACCGTTCCCCAACCTGAAAACAACAGTTTTGGCAAGAAAAGTCACAAGTGCCTAGATAAAGAAAAGAAAGCCTAGATCTGAGCACAATTTCCAGGGACATTTCCTGATTCCCCCAGAGTTGAGAAGTACCCATCTGTCCATCCTTAGAAAGGGGGGAGAAAAATGTCTATACTGAGCTGTAACTTAGATCAACTGCAAACAGCACCTCAACCTCACAGGAATAAAAAATCTGGCCACTTCAAAAACTGTTTGATATTGATTAGATCTTCTTCCCCTTCCTTTAAAAATTAATGTAATATATTTCAAAACTGGACAGCAACAGAAAGAGTCCCTGTAACCAAACAATTCCAATGGAATCCTAAATAAAAACGCCAAGTAACATTTCCATCATGCACGGCTTACCCAAACTCCAAGCATGAAACGTTTCATAGTTTCCCCACTTACTGATACAGAAAAGCCCTTCCTTGAACACAAAAGCCATCTTTGAAGAGTGCTGTTTAAAATCTTATAAAAAGAGCAAGTCTATATTAGAACTGGAAAATTCTGTTCTACCAAATAAATTATGTTGCATTCCCCAGGGATGGGGGTTGCTATCAACTTGGCAGCTTTTCCAGAAGATCTGCATACACCTAGGTCCACAGGTACTCTGCGCTGTAAGGGCCGTTTGAACCGTGTCGGCTGAGGCCTGCACAGAGGAGATACGCGGTGCCTGCCCACCCACTATCTGAACCTCTGATTCCGAGCTAACGCAAGTCCACGTCCACCTAGCTGCTGCTTCTCGTTTCTTGGCTCTTCTGACCAGGCTTAAGTGACAGCACTTACTTGCCACACATGTTTTAACAAACTTCCAAATCCCTTAATGGCACACTTGGGACAAAGTATAATACAGTGTTCAGGAAATAACTTGGAGCCAAGAAAAGCAATTGATATTTCCACAGGGAGTTCCTGACAAGGCTTGCCAATAGCTTCTTTCATTATATAAAATATGGCCATGGACATACCATTTTAAAGACACATTACAGACGTCCTTAAAAGCATATCCGTTATTGGGAATTTTGTTTGCTTAAGGTAGTTCATCCAAGAGTACCTTTTATTTAGTTAATAAGAACAGAATTTCCATTCTGGTTACTCAGGCCAAAAAATCCTGTTATCCTTATAGATCAATCAATCAATCTCTCTCTCTCTCTCTCTCTCTCACACACACACACACACACACACACACACACACACACACACACCATCACATTCGTCAGCCCATCCTATCTCTCCACCTTCATGGCCTCCGGTCACCAGCGCGGTTCAGGCTCCATCATCTCTCACCTGGAAATACCAAGAGCCTCGTAACGGGTCTTCTACTCTTGCCCCCTTTCAGGCTATTCCCAACACAGCAGCCAGAGTGAGCCTATGAAATATAAGCCACGTCATGTCAATGCCCTCGATCTTCCATGGCTTCCCACCGCCATCAGAGCTCAAACCCCAATATTAACCGATGCACAGGCCCCAGCCCCACCTGATCCGCACCCCAACCCCACGCGCCCTCTGGCCTCATCTCCAGCTGCTCCCCACCTCAGCCTCTGCTACTCCTTGAACACATGGGCCCTATTTGCTCTCCCCTGCCATCTCCACAAGGATAGCTCCCTCACTTCCTTCACTTCTTATTCAAAGTCACCTTCTCAGTGAGGCCTTCTTGGGTTACCCTATTTAAAATCTCAGTCACGTGCCCAAAATTCATCTCTCTCTTCCTTATTTTCTTTATTTTTCCTTCTCAGTATTTATCACTATTGAGCATGCTACACCTGGCATTTTATTTACATTATTATGCTTTTCCCAGTGAAACAAGGCAGGGACATTTTTGCCTGCCTCTTCACTGTTCTATTCCCAGCACTTAATAGAGTTCCTAACACAATGTCTTCTAGACAATTCCATCTTAATGAGCTACTATCACCTTAAACTCAAAGCATCAAAACCCCTCTAGTCCTTCCTCTCAAAGCACCTCCCTTTCCTCGTCTCTTTCTTTTCAACACCAACTCTTTCTTTTCAACTGCTGAACACACGGCTTTACCAAACCCTTCACTTTCCTTTTTACAAGTGCTTTTCAATCTCCATAAATTCCCTGCTATCCTCAATGCCACCATCCTACAAATTTCTAGAAAGAAAAAAACTGATTAAATTACCTTCTTACTCAAAAATTTTCCATGGATTTCAGAAACTAACTCTCTGTTCCTTGCCTTACCATTCAAAGACCTTGACCTTCTCGAAGTCCACTGACCTTTCTGCCCATTTGAAGCTTACCTGCCAATCCCTTCCATTATAACCCATTCAGGCCCACCATGAACTCTTTCCGGGCTTCGATCACACCAACTCAAGAATAGGTTTCTAACAACTTCCAACAGCAGAATCTGTCTCCCTCTTTCTATTTTCCGTGACTGCCATAAGGAAAACTGTATGTATAACTCCCTTTATAAATGGTCCCATTTTGTTTTAACTATTTTAAGAAAAAGAAGGGAAAAGGGCTCTTGCAGAAATGATCTGTATCTGTCGAGGAGCCCAGGCTGGGTTGCAGGAGAACAATAGTGTGGAAATGAGTCATCAGGCCTTCGGATCCCTGGACATCGCTCCGAAGAGAGCACATCGTTCCGAAGAGTGAAACAGAATTATGGGTGTCCTGTCACATGTGCCCTTCTTCCCTCCTCCTCTGCATGGCCTCCACAAGCAACCAACTAGCCATAACCTAATTCTGGTCCCACCAAGTCTCTGTACCCAGTCACCAAGCAGAGGAAGAAGTAAGTATGCATCTCCTGAGAGGAAACCCGGGTCACAAGACATAGCAGAATCCAGCTAGAGCACTGCCAGTAGCAAGGTGGACAGTTGGATGCCAAAAACGAGCAGAGAGGTAGGGAAGAGAATCTGGCAGAATATAACACCAAGTTCTGAAGCTCAGAAATAGTTTGTAAAAAGGCAGACAAGAAGCTGGATAGAAACAAATCTAGGCAAGCAAACCCTAAGGAAGCATCCGTGAGAGAGAAGAACGTCCACCAACAGAGTTCTTGGGAGGAATAGATTTAACTACTCAGATTTAGTTGAGAGTGTGTACGCGTGCACACATAACTTTGCACATGGTGGTTGCTTTTCTTTGAACCTTACGTCGGTGTATTTTAACTTAAGTCTATAAAGCGCTATGTAGTAATGACTGTTTTAGCTGCAAGAGACAGAATAACCAACTTGAATTGGCTTTTTTAAAGTAACTCATTGGCTTACATAATTGAGTCAATCTGATCAGATTGAGAGGCTCATCTGATATTTATAGGAGTGTGAGAGAATGAGACTGTGTGTGTGTGTGTGTGTGTGTGTGTGTGTGTGTGTGTGTGTGGAGAGAGAGACAGAGACAGAGAGAGAGACGGAGAGATGGAGAGAGAGAGAGAGAGAGAAAGAGAGAGAGGGAGAGAGAGAACTCAGATTTCCTCAGTTTTAGCTCCTTTGCCAGGGCAGCCTTTCTCCTCGGTGTCAAGAAGAATTCCAGTAGCTCCAGAATTACACCTCATCCTCTTAGAGACCCCAGTGGGAAAACAGAGAAACTCTTGCCCAGGCGCCCTGCAAAAAACGTCCCAGGATTACTTTGCTGGGTTGACCTGGGTCGCGTGCCCATTCCTGGGTCAATCACCACAGCAGGGAGGTGGACTAGACTCACACTCCCCGGATCTGCGGGATGTAGCCACTGTTTCAATCCTGGTAAAGAACAAAGTCGAAGCCTCCCCAGAAATTCTCGAACTACCGTTGTTTCCCCGAAAATACGACCTAGCAGGACAATCAGCTCTAATGCATCTTTTGGAGCAAAAATTAATATAAGACCCAGTATTATATTATTTTATATTATATTATATTATACCCGGTCTTATATTATATAAGACCCGGTCTTATTTTACTACAAGTATTATATTAATTTTTGCTCCAAAAGATGCATTAGAGCTGACTGTCCATCTAGGTCTTATTTTCGGGGAAACATGGTAGTGTTCTTTTTAGACAAGTCTCCGTATTTTTATTAATAGTAGAAGCCTACTAATATCATTTCCAACTGTTTCCCTGAACCAAAGATGATTCCTCTTTAAGAATCACACTAATTTTTTTGGTACAAAAATCAAAGCAGGGATGTAACATCATATAGGAAAGAAAATAACCTAAAAAATTTAAATAGCATTCAAACAAAGATGATCTGTATTTAACGTTTCTACACGTGTAGAGACATAGCAGCCGTACCTGACCTCCTATTCCTTTACATCTTATTAACCTCCTGCAAAATGGATTTCACATCCTTGAAGCACAATGCAATATCCTGGACCTCACTGAAAAGTCCGTTCAATTTGCAGACCACTTCAGAAAACCAGGCAGTATACAATGAGAAAGTTTCCGGAGGAGGAAGACTCAGGCCACTCTCGCGAGGGCCACCTCCCTCGCGAGGCATGTTCAGTGTAGCCACGTCACTATTAACAGCTTAACCACAATTATCTGCAAAGTCGGCAACACGTGAACTACCACCCTCATGTGTAGATAAGAAAACCCCAAACCACATTTCTTTGATTAGTGGTTGCTGGCACACTATACACTTTGTACCTACTGCTAGATTTCTGAGATAGACCTAAGGTACGGCCAACTCTAAAAAATCTACTTGTATCTGCAACCATCCTTTCCTTCTTCCCACCTGAAGTCAGACAGAGGGATCTAGCTTCGAACGCTGTCTCGCTGGAGGGCTTTGTTCACTGGGTAATACCTTCTCACCACCTCCCCCATTTCACTGCTCCCTTTCTTTCTACGATAAAAACTTCTCATATCAGCAGACAGATATTCTCTATCCTTTCCCATCTTTGAAAACACGCTCAGAAAACTGGAGTAGCTATATTATTATCAGACTACTTCAGGGGAAAAAAGATATAATGGGTCAACTTCAGGGGAAAAAAGATATAATGGGTCAAACAGGAACATTTTACGTTAATAAAACTCAATGCATGAGTAAGCTATAATGATTGTAAACATACATACACCTAATAAAAAAGCTTCAAGCAAAAACTGACAAAAGGGAAAAACAAAAAAATCTCTAACCATATTTTAACAATATTTAATCATATTTTAACAATAAGTAATTTAATCATACTTTAACAGTAAGTAATAAAACAACTAGACAAAAAACTGATAAGGACACAGAAGATCTGAACAACACAAATGCGTCTCATAGGATTTTCATCCATATCATATAAAGAAGTCTTCCAATTCATTAATACGAAGACAAACCAATTAACACGTTGAGTACAGATCACAAGACTCTTCGTTTTTTCCTGAGCCATGCATTAAGGACGGATAACGAGAATTCTCGTTTTTACTGTTGACTCTTTTTACTTTGCACATTTTATTGAATTATTTGTGTTTCGTTAATAACAAAGGAAGCTGCTTTCTGCAGTATCACACCAGGAGGGATTACTAACATCATAGGTGAGTAAATCCTAAAAAATTCCATAGAAAAATAATAAATGACATAGAAGCATTTACGCTTTAAAGAGAAGAGTGCATTTTAAAGTAGTTTCTTTTAAAAACCTGCCGGAACAGAGGGGTATGAGGGATTTAAACCCCGCCGTACGCAATGTGTTAAAATGGGTAAAAGATTTGCACAGACACTTCAGAAAAGACTATATACTCATATATGAATGACCAATAAGCACACATGCAAAAAAAATGGTCAGAATCATTTTATCATCAGGGAAATGTAAAACGAAAGATAACAAATGACAACAACAAAAAGTAAATATTACTATATACTCATCTGAATGGTTAAAATTATAATACTATGTCCTGGTGAGGATGCGGAGAAACTGAATTTCTTATACATTTTTAATGGGAATGAAAAATGGTGCACTACTTTAGAAAACAGCTTCATGGTTTCTTAGAAAGATAAACATAATGCTTACTATATGACACAGCAGTTCCATTTCTAGATATTTAACCAAGAGAAATAAAAACGTGTCCATAACAAACACATGCACTGCAACGCTCACAGCAATTTTATTCTTAATGGTTAAAAACTGGAAATAACCCAAATATCCTTCAACGGATGGATGGGTCAACAAACTCTGGGACGTGCCTTCCGTGGAGCACTATTCAACAACACTGAGCAACATGGATGAATCTTAAATGATCATGCTAACAGAGAAAGGCCAGACTCAAACTGACTCCATTTATATAACATTCAGGAAAAGGCAAATCCATAGGGACATGAACAGATCAGTATTTGGCAGAGGTTGTGGGGTAAGGGAAAATGTTAACTAAAAAGGGACACAATAATGATAATGTCAACTACAATTTTATATATATATATATATAAATACACACACACATATATATATATATATATATATATATATATATATATATATATATTTACAAGAAGCGGAGTACAGCATTAGGAATAGAGACAGTGGAAATGTAATGGCTGTGTGCGATGTCAGAGGGGTAGTGGATGGGGGGAGGAGGTTTGACATTGTGTGAGGGATATAAATGATAAATGTCTAACTATTACATTGTTTTGTGCACCTGAAACTAATAAAACTTTAAAATAAATAAATAAATAAAAATAAAAAGGGACATGAGGGAATTTGGGATGTGATAGAACTATTTTCTATCTTGACTGTGGTTGTGGTTACACAATAGCCAAAGCAATCCTAAGCAAAAAGAACAATGCTGGAGGTATCACACTCCCTGACCTCAGCTTGTACTACAGGGCAACAATAATCAAAACAGCATGGTATTGGCAGAAACACAGACACATAGACCAATGGAATAGAATCAAGAACCCAGAAATAAACCCACATAAATATGGACAGATAATTTTTGACAAACAAGCTAAAAACACACAATGGAGAAAAGACAGCCTCTACAATAAATGGTGCTGGGAGAATTGGAAAGCCACATGCAAAAGAATGAAACTAGACTGCTATCTGTCACGATGTACCAAAATTAATTCAAAATGGATCAAAGACCTAAGCATAAGACCTGAAACAATAAACTGCATAGAAGAAAACATAGGTACTAAACTTATGGACCTTGGGTTCAAAGAGCATTTTCTGAATTTGACCTCAAAGACAAGGGAAGAAAAGCTAAAATCAATGGGACTATAACAAATTAAAAAGCTTCTGCACAGCAAAAGAAACCACTGACAAAATAAAGAGGCAACCAACCGAATGGGAGAAGATTTTTGCAAACAACGCCTCCAATAAGGGGCTAATATCCAAAATATATAAGGAACTCACACAACTCAACAACAAAAAAAACAAACAATCCAATTAAAAAATGAGCAGAGGACCTGAATAGACATTTCTCCAAAGAGGACATATAAATGGCAAATAGTCATATGAAAAAATGCTCAACATCACTAATCATCAGAGAAATGCAAATAAAAACCAAAATGAGATATCACCTCACACCAGTTAGAATGGCTATCATCAACAAGACAAATAGTAACAAGTGTTGGAGAGGCTGTGGAGAAAAAGGAACCCTCATACACTGTTGGTGGGAATGCAGACTGGTGCAGTCGCTATGGAAGGCAGTGTGGAGGTTCCTCAAAAAATTAAGAATAGAATTACCATATGATGTAGCAATCCCTCTCCTGGGTATCTACCCAAAAAATCTGAAAACATTTATCCATAAAGATATATGTGCTCCAATGTTCATTGCAGCTTTATTTATGGTGGCCAAGACATGGAAACAACCAAAGTGTCCTTCAATAGATGAATGGATAAAGAAGTTGTCGTATATATACACAATGGAATACTATTCTGCCATAAGAAAAGATGAAATAGGACCATTTGTGACCACATGGATGGATCTTAAGATTATAATGCTAAGCGAAGTAAGTCAGACAAAAATATTAGAGAACCATATGATTTAACTGATATGTGGTATATAAAACTGAAAACAACAAAAGAACAAGACAAACAAATGAAGAAACAAAAACTCACAGACATAGACAATAGTTTAGTTGTTACCAGAGGGTAAGGGGGGGTCGGGGGTTGTAGAAGAGGGTAAATGGGGTCAAATATATGGTGATGGAAGGAGAATTGACTTTGGGTGGTAAACACACGATGTGATTTATAGATGATGTAATACAGAATTGTACACCTGAAATCTATGTAACTTGACTGTCACCCCAATAAACTTTAATTTAAAACAGAAGAAAAAGAAAGAAAATTCATAGAACTCGATGCTAAAAAGGGTGAATTTTACTATATGTAAATATGTGAACCAAATAAGTCTCTTTTGTACCCAAGCCAAACAAGCTCAGCATCAATATACAGGGGAAAGCAACAGTCAGCTAAAATATCAAAAGTATGGGCCCAAGTCATCAAATGAAGATACCATTTTTCATTCTGACAAAATTTAAAATCCAATAAACATTTATTAAAATCTCATTATGTACAAGTCGTCTATTAGGCATTAAATAACTCCTCTTAACAGTGACGTGACACAATAGTTAACAAAACACTTTCAAAATTACCATCACTAGTATTGCCCTGCTGGCACCTGGAAATAAGTAGGACCACAAAGCACATTCCCAGATATCTTCAAGCAGAAGTAAACATCTAAGTAATGAAAGGAATGATTGCTTCGGCCTGAGATGACCAAAGAAGCACTTGTGAAAGATGTTGGTAACAGCAGAGGTCAAGAGGATGGATATTTATGAAAAAGATGATATGAAAAAAGTCTAGGAAGTAGGCATGTTTGAAGAACAACAAGTAGATAGGTGTGGTTAGAGCTGAAAGCTTCTGAACACACACACGTACACATACACACGCACGTATACGCACACGTATACACACATGCACGCACGCACACGCACACGTATATACACACACACGCACATGCACGCCACAAAGGAAAACTTGAGTTCTTCCAAACCAAAGAGAGCCCTGAATGTCAAACACATATATCTTAAAATGCACACACAGTTTGTTTCTTGTTTCTCAACTTCATGCTTAACAGAAAGATAGCCATTAAGACAGACGTCAAGATAGAAATAATGTAAACTTTAAAACAAGTAGAGCTGAGGTTCTTGTACATCAAGTGTCACTGATCCACAGGCTACATAGGGTGCCACACAGAAAGCTAGAACTGCCAACTTTCAAAGGACTCACAATCAAAGATAACATGGTACACGGTGAGGAGCCAGGAGAGTGAGGAGGCAGGAGCCCAGAGGGATTGGAACCTGAGCGAGAAGGCTGAGCTCGTGCAGCAGCAGGCCAGCAGTGCCAGCAGTGCCAGCAGTGCCCGCAGTGCCCGCGGTGCCCGCGGACTGGTAACACACAGGAGTGAGCGAGGAAGCAAATCCAGCAGGACAATAGGAGCGGCTTCTCACTATTAGAGAAGGGAGTGAAGTGCAGAGTGGAAAGGGAGAAACTATAATGAACCCAGAGGTGTGGCACTGGGATTGGAGCTATCCGTGTGAACCACAGTATTCAATATAGACAGACAGATGGCGGACAGACAGACAAGACAGACTGGATAGACAGACAGATGGATAGGAGTACATACACACCCATATACTTCTAGCTCTAGTCACTGGCAGGGCTTGGGAACATTTGGATTTCTCCACCAAAAGGAACCAGGGCTTCTTAGAAAACAGCTGAGTCCAGACTAGCACAGGGAAAACACAAGGTGAGGGCGGAACATCTCCAAAAAGTAAAGAAGTGTTCAAAGAATGATGAGCCACAGAAGCCACCATGGCCAAATCTGGGGCAACTGGAACAAAAGAATGATAGTAAGTTACTCCTCGGGGAAGTTACACGGCTCTTTCCTAAGGAGAATCTCTGTACTGAACACACCCACGTCTCAGGCACTGTGAACTCACACTCGTGCTGGATGGCGCGGCCAGTCCCCTCCTCCCTCTCTGTCGTCACTATCACTTCCACACCTGAGATTCCAGGCTTGAGCTTCTAGTGGGGCACGACAGCATGAGTGCCTCTCCCTAGATGGGGCACCTAACACTAGACCAGGAAACACTGGGGAAGTGACCTCCCAGGAGAGATGGTGCCAGGGAGCAAACGCCTCGCTCTCTGAAGCCAACGCGGGCTTTCTTCGCCGCCCAGAGGTGGAGCCCCCGCAGGTGAACAAGACGGCTCTGAAAATCTAAAGCAAATTTCCTAAAATCTTCAAATAAACATTGATTTTAAAACCATATTTGTCTCAGGAAGTTGTTTTCTTTAACAGCAGAAACTAAAGGTTTTTTGTCGTTGTTCTTGTTTTTACCTTCTTTGGCCCTAAGTGTGGTACAGCATCATTACCTTAGAGAATGGGGTGGGGGAGTGGTGGGGGGAAGGCATGGTTTTCACTAATGAGGAAGTTCCTCTCCTACCACGGAGACCGTATTTCTGAACAAGTGTATGAGTGTAACCCAGTATCATTTCCAACTCGTATTTCACATAAAGTCACATCTCATTTCAAACCCACAAGACCTCAGATGTCCCCTGTGAGCTCTACATGCACTTCCATGGCTCGGAAGCTGACACAAGAGGAAGCTACTGTGACCTCTGAGACGAGGCTGGCTGCCACATATAAAATAAAATCATCCCTGGAGGTAATCTGCTTATGCGATTTCACTTTGAAGAAGACATAGAAAAGAACAAAAAGGAAACCTGCCCACAAGCTGCAAAGTGCAGGACAATTGTATGTGCATGCATGCTCACAACAGTACAAAAGCCAGGAGCCTATCTATACTGTGGTTGTTCTTTTCAAGCTAAGACCTGCCCAAAGCTTTGGGGAGAAAGTTACATTAACAGAAGCTCGCCAGCTTCACTGAGTAAGTTCCCAGTCACCTAAGAAACACGTCTGTCTGTGCTTTCCCGGTAGCACTCTCTTCCTTGTTTGCAGACAGCTAAGACCAGGGACCAAACAGAAAGCTATTTTCAACAAATGGGGCCCAAAGGAATCTCTTTGGGGTAACACAGTCACTGCACAGCCCCAAATACTGCTTTCAAAACCAGCTGGCAAAATCTAGTCTTAGAAGAGTTATTTCAAAGTCATCTAGATTTGGGTCTCATGCTGAGTTTGGTGGTGCTATTATTTTTTACATTTTTGTCAATGGGGAGTCTTCTGACGGTAAACTTTTTTAAAAGAAACAATTTTCTAAAAGCACAAAGCTAGAAATACAATTTTCATATTGTTTTATTTGAATCATTTTTAAAGCTGTCATCTTTACCCTACTTTGATAGAAGCATAAACTGGTTCTGCCATACAACCTCACAGTTTACACCACTGCAAACATATTCTGAAAATTATCTCGGGCAGAGATGATTGTATACAAAGTATCAGCCAAGAACAATTTTTTACAACTGCCTTCTAAGCCCTACAAAATTGCATTTTATAGTGGAAACACTGACAGAAGCATTACCCTTGAAGCACTGTTTTAATATTTTTCGTTTTTCCAAAATACAATACTATGATTTCAGGATGAGTGATGTAAAAATGGAAAAGTCATAAGTTATAAAGCTATTTTAAAAACTAGGCACGAATAACAATGTGGTTTATGGATCAAACATATTTACGTGCACCTACCTGCCATAACTGTTACGTTTACTTTTGCAAATGTTTTCTTAAACTGTATTTCAATCTGTAGAAGCCTGACCCCAAGGAGTCTTTGTGACCAATGACTGACTTCACCCTGGCTTTAACCCATTCACTCACACAGAAAGAGTCCAGTGTCTGTTTCCACACTCGGGAAAAGTAAAGGCATCATCCAATTTCATATTAATTCACAGAGGAAGCAGGCTATAAACCAACATGAGCCTTAGGGAACAGTAGGAAGCCATTTCTGGGAAGTCGGTACCCCAAAGAAGGAAAAGCTGTGAAAAGGACATCCCCGTGCAGAGCAGAAAGGCAGGCACAGTAGACATTTGTGGCTGAATGAATTTCTCTCCCGTCACGTCAACTCCCTCTATATTCAATATCAGCTCATTAGCTGTAGTTAGAACCAGAGAAAGTTACCCACTCTCATACCCTCCATCTTGACCCAAACTGCATCTACAGCGTAACAACCAAACAACAGGCACTGCTCTGGATTCCAGATGATTGGTTATATGAGGAAATGACACAGAACTGAGCCTCCAGAACTAAGGAACTGACTTTGCTGTTCAGCACTTCATTTGAAGCATGCCCAGTTTCGTCATCTTTAAAATAAGGAAGGTAGACAGGGAAATCATTACATCTCCACCTTCAAGACTCTATGACACTCAGAGTGAAAACACTGGGGGGAAATGTGCCTTGTCAATAAGAGACCAAGGACAGAAGGTGAGCTAGGATGGAAGGATGGAAAGAGATATTTAAATTAATTTTATGACCAAATCTGCTTGTGTTCAACTTGACGACTAAAATTTCAACGTAATTTCATGATTGTATTTGTGTACTAGTCAAAGGTAATGCAGAGAAATGCTATTCTTTCTTGTTTTAAAGTGAACACTTTTGTTCAGTATAATTCATTTTATTTATATATAGAAAAGCACACAAATCATAAATGTACAATATGATGAATTTTTACAAGGTACACATACCCATGTAACCACCACCGAGATGAAGAAACACAGTACTACTAAAGCTTATTAGTTTTCTAAGCTGCGTAAAAACTTATCACACACTTAGCAGCTTCAAACAAGATACAGTTACTACCCTAGGTTTCTGTGGCTCAGATGTCCTGGCACCGTGTAGCTGGGTCCTGTGCTGAGGATCTCAAGGCTGCCACCAAGGTGCCCACTGGGGCTGTTGTCTCCTCTGTGGTATAAGGACCCGGGTCCTCGTAAGGCTTGTCACTGTTAGCTAAATTCATTTCATTGTGACTACAGGACTCACGGCAGCTTGCTTCTGTGAGGCGTTCTGGAAAGCATCTCCGTCGGACCTCTAGACCGAACGAGATCAGTCCCACATGCGAACTTCCCTTTGGGGTAAGTCAACTGATCTGGGACTTGAATAACAACTGCAAAGTCCCTTTATCTTTGCAAAATAATGTAACTTACTCCTGAGCGTAATATCCCATCATATTCACAGGTCCCACTCACATTTAAGGGGAGAGGAGTATATGTGGTGTGTATATCAGAGAAGGGGACTCTTGGGGGCCATCTTACAATTTTGCCTACCAGAACCCACACCCTGGAAACTGCTGTCTTGCCTGTTCAGTTACTGGCCCTTCAAGGATAAACATCCTGAAAAAACCCCCGTTTTGCATGCTTTTGAGAAGAATCATACGGTAAATCTTTTTTTGTTTGGCTTTTTTGGCTCAAAGTTTGCGAGATGCACTCTAATTGTTGCCCACAGCTGTAGTTCAACCACTCTGGCTGCTGTATTATAATACTGTATGCACGTACTACAATGTGCTCAACCAACCGATGAAGATTTGGGCGGTTTCCAGTTGGGGCGATTTTATATAATGGTGCTTGAAGAAGATTCCTGAACATGTTTTTTGGTGCACAAATGTACCCATTTCTATTGGGCACATATCTAGAAAAAAATGGAACTTCTGGATCATAGGATACCTGCAACTTTAGCAGATGATGCCAAGCAGTTTTCCAAAGTGGCCAGGAGACCTACATTCCACTAGCAGTGAGTGAAAGTCCCTCAGCTCACCAACTGCTGCACCACAGCTCACCAACTCAGGCTGGCTGTCCTTTTCATAGTGCCTCGGGTAGACTGGGAAGTGGTGGTGCTGCATTACGGTTTTGACTTGCATTTCCCTGATAATTGATGAAGTTGAGCATCTTTTCATACATGTATTGGCCATTTGGAGATCCTTTTTTCGTAAAAGTCCTGTTTAAGTCTTCTGCCCATTTTTCTATTTGTATTTTTCTCAATGATTTGTGGGAATTCCTCATAAATGATGAGTCCTTTGTTGGATAGATGTGTTGCACATGTCTTCTCCCACTGTGTAGGTTGATATTAACTTTCCTTATGGTGTTTTTGACGAACAGTGTTCTTTAATGTCCTCCAATTTATTATTTTTTTTCCCTTTATGGTTAGTGTTTTTTGTGTTTAAGAAATCTTTGCTGCCCCTAAGGACAAAAAGATACACTCCCTGTTTTCTTTTAAAGCTTTATGGTTTCACCTTTCCCACTTGGATCTGTAACCGATCTAGAACTGATTTTTATGTACGGTGCGAGGTAAGGGTCAGCATCCTTTTTCTCCATATGGATCCAATTGGCCCAGCACTGCTTGTTCAAAAAGAACATTCTTTCCCCCACTGCACTGCATGGTCACTTTTATCATAAATCAAGTCACCATGCATGAGTGACTCTGTTTCTGGACTTTCTATGCCATTCAGTAGCTTATTTGTCTCTCTATCAATAATTGTGCTCACTACGTGGTACACCTTGACGGTGGGCAGTGTTAGAACTCCAGCTCTGTTCTTCAGAACTGACTTAGTTCTTTTTGGCCCTTCATGTTGTCACCTATATTAATAAGCTCGTCACTTTCTACACACACACAAAAACGATTCCTGGAATTTGACTGGTATTGTGTTAAATGTATAGGTCAACTTGGGAAGAATGAACATTTTTACGATACTGCATCTTACGTTCCATGAGCATTTAGTCAGGGCATTTTTGTCCATCCACGACTGCACTGCCTGCGAGCTCTGGCACAACGTGGAACACAAGTGGCGGCAGTGAGCATCTCTGCTTCACTCTCACTATCAGAAGGCAAGTTTTCACTATTTCACCATTAATTATGATTCTCGTAGGCTTTTTTTTTTTTTTTTTGTAGAAAGCCTTTATCAGATTAAGGGAGTTTATTCTATTACTAGTTTAAGAATTTTTATCATAAATAGGTGTGGAACTTTACCAAGTACTTTTCTGCAAAAATGAGGTAATCGTGATTTTTTTCCTTCCTTCTGTTAATGTGGTTAATTACGTTGAGTTTTGTCCATTCTGTAAACCACTTTATTTTGATATGATTGACATGTAAAAAGCTGTACATATTTAACGTGCACAACTTGATGAATTTGGGGGTAAGTAAAAAACCATCACGATGAAACCATCACCACCAACAACCACCAAGGTCATAGACATACCTATCACTTCTCTAAGTTCCCCCATCCTCATTATTTTATTTTTGTGGTAAGAACACTTAACATAAGACAAATTTTAAGTTCAAAATAAAACACTGTTAGCTATAGGCACGTATAGCAGATCTCCAGAACTTATCATGCATTAACTGAAATTTTGTACCCTTTGACCATCACCTCCCCTATTGAGTTTTGAATAGCAAAATAGCCTTGCATTCCTGGAATAAATCCTATATGGTCCTAATATATTATCCTTTTTATGTATCTATGGAGTCAGTTTCCTGTTACTTTATTTAGGGTGCTTGCATCTCTGTTCATGAGAGAAATGTTCCTATAATTTTCTTGTATTATATTAGGTTTTGATATCAAAGATATGTGGCCTCATAAAACATTCTTCTATTCTCCAGAAGAGTTTTGTAAGATTGGTGTTATTTTTCTTCCTCAAATATTTGGAAGCATTCACTGGTAAAACCATTTGACCCTGGAGTTTTCCTTGTTTAAAAAAAATGTTGAACTTAAGATTCAATTTCTTTGCTAGATATGGAACTATTCAGATTTTCTATTTCTTCTTCTGACCATTTGTTGTGTGTTTCAAGAAATTTATCTATTACATATACATTTTGCTTTCACTTTTGAAAAATACTTTCACTGGGTATAGATATGTAGGCATCCTCTTTCTGCACTTTACAGATACCATTCCATCATCCTCCGGTTTCCATCAGTTACATTTGAAAAGTTATCTGTCAGTCCAACTGTTGCTCCTCTGAAGGTATCTTATTTTCCTATCTGATGCTTCCAAGATTTTTCTCTTTGGTTTCCGTAAGTTTTACTACGATGTGCCTATATATGATTTGTATTATATATATGACTTTGTATTAATCCTGTTTGGTCTTTCTTGAGCTTCTCAAATCTGTGGCTTAACATCTTTTATAAGTTTTTAGAAATTCTTGGCCATTATCCCTTAAAATACTGTTTGAGTCTCATTCTCTCTCTCCTTTTCTCCTTGGCTCAAGTATAAATATAACGTCTTTTCCTTATGTCTCATATGTATTTTATGCTTATTTCTGTATATTTCTATCCTTTTACTTTCTCCATGCCTCATTCTGAATATGTTTTGCTAAGCTATTTCCAGTCCACTAATCCTCTCACCTATAGTATTTAATTTGCAGCTAAACATATATATTGAGTGATCGATTTCTATTATTCTTCAGTTCTAGAATTTCTAGCCATTTTCTTTCTGTGGGTACCAGTTCTCTGGTGAAATTCACTATCTTGTCATCTATTATCTTGAGCATATCAGCTCAGTCAAAAAATAAATTTCTAATAACATCAAAATCTGAATTCCCTGTGTGTGTGTGTCTATTGTTTTTCTCTTGAATTTCAGTCATCTGTCTTGTCTCCTGGTATACAAAGTAATTTTTTAATAAATGCTGGACATTGTGGAGGCAAAACTGTAGGCACTCTGGAAGACATTCTCTTCTCCCAGAGAAGAATGCACCTTTCTTTCAGGAGGCAGTTAGAACGAGGACAGGTGATCCTGACCCAGTCAGAAATTCAGATATTTGAGGATGAATTTTCTGCCTTTTAAAAGTATACACCATCAACCAAACACTTCCACTGTGGTAGAAATTTTAAAGTACAAAATATATACAATATAACAAATGAGTTATTCAACAACAGGCCAAGAGTTCATGGAACTTATAAAATGTAAGACTGTGAGTGCTTTGGGCAGTTTCCATATTATGGATGTTCTTCCATACAAATGTTCACATGAATTTTATCTCTCTCTCTCTTTTTTTTTTTTCCTCTACAAATCCTGTTCCCTTTACTTGTAGGTACCCTCGAAATCCCTGGCACATGTGTGCATGCTGTGTCTTAGCTCACGTTAGGGATCTGACACAATGGCCTAAAGAACAGGGAGGTAGGAAGGATGCAATTCCCTTTCCCTATGCTGCTTCTCAGCAACCACAATCGGTGAGAAGCTTCAAGGCAAAATGGGAAGAAAGAAAAATAAAATGAAAAGTGATTCATTCTTTATCAATTTTACATCTCAGCCAAGGTGTCAAATAACTCTAAAATGAATGGGATTAGGGAAGTCATTCAACCTATTAATTCTGAGACAAAAATCACTATAAGCATGATTGGTTTTTTTCTGCCACATCAACTTAGCTAAATAGATGACTTATTTTCTGCTGAAAGAACAGAATTTTCCTTTCAAATTAGTAAAAGTTAAAAAGCACTTCTGGCTTTTGCATTTGTTAAAGTAGTTTCCAAATATTAAGATATTGACTAAATCTCTTTATGGCTCCTAAACAAAGAAACAAAGAACAGATTTTGAAAGAAAGCTTCCCTGGATCCACTCAGGCCTAACAAGTAATAGAAATTTTCTGTATGTTCCACGAGGGCAACACCCTGTCTGTTATATTCAATGATATACTGTTCCCTTACCTGGTGCATCACACATGTCCAAAACAATATTTGTTGAATGAATCATCACATCAATGAATTAAGAGAAAAGGCGACACTGACATATAAGTGCCCTCCTTGCTTTAACTTATTTAATTATAAAAAAACACATTTTTAAACTACTTTTAAAATAATTAATGAAACTGACACCAATATATATTTCTAAGTTCTGTATAGCCTTAACAAAAGTACTCTGAAGATGGAAGTATGAAAAAAACCCAAATGCAAGACTTTTCTGACTCTGAGACTGTTTTTATTTATTGCTAGACACTGGCCCCTCGTGAGTTAAATTAATATGCTCTGGCCTGTTTAGAAATGAGTACACGAATAATGAAAAAGAAATACTACGGTTCAGTCCATCTTGCAAAGTAATCTATATCTGCGATCTACAGTGTTTACAGAGGCCTGGAAGAGTGCCTATCACAGAAGTTACTCAATAAAAGGTAGTTGCTATTTTTAACATCATCATATAGTGAGTTATTCATAATAAGCAACACCAATAATACCCAGAAGAAAAGATCAAATACCACTGGAAAGTGAACAGAGACACTATAACGGGCTCTATACCATGGGTGAGAAACATCTGAAGGTTTTTCAAGTCAGCAAAAAAGCAACCTTGAGTAACAATTGTGGAGATATCAAGGAAAGCCTTCCCAGAGGCAAAAAGCTGTGAATCCAGTTTTGAAAGATGAGTGGGGGGAGAGAGGGAGAGATACATGCAGAGAACTGCAAGCAAAGGAAACAGTGCGTGTGAAAACAAAATGGAGGCCTGCAGCTGCACAGGTGCATTCAAAGACCTCCAGCCTGTGGTGCCTAAAGCTAAGGGTACACTGAAGCTCTGAGAGAGGAGAGGGCTGGTCATGCAAGGCCTTTATGTCACGCAAAGGTACACAAATATGATTGATAGCAAAAAACTAAAAGACTCCAATCTGACCTGATGTACTGAGAAGTAGGTGAGCTACAGCATCTAGGGCCACAGAGAAAACAGACTATCCTGGAACAAGTGGAATCTACAACCATACTTATTTAATTCTCTAAGCCAAAGGAAATTAAAATGGAAATGAATAAAAAACCATCTGCAACATTAATGAAGTAAAATTACAGAAGACATTTACAATCAACTTGGCCCATCTTTGATATTCAGAGGGGGAAGTTACATCCAGCTCCCATGTGCAAACATCCAGTAAACCTACTTAATCCATTGCTGTGTTTTCTCCTCCAACTGAAGTCATTTCTTAAGAAAACAAATTGCTGCTTCGTAAGATCACTGAAGTGAGTGAATTCACCCTGTGCGTTTTAGTCACAAAATTTTACATCAAAAGAAACGGTATCAGTCATTTTTCTCATGTTATTGGAAACACTCAAATTATTCAACAAGTATTTATTCCCCACCTACTAGATGCCAGTTACCAGGCAGCCAGATGCAAGTGAAAGAAGGAAACATTTTAAAATCACCTAGTTGCCAGACACTATTTACGTGATTACAGTTCATTAATCCTTACCAAAAAACTTACTCCCATAAACAGATGAAGCCTCTAAATCTCAGAGCCAGTCAGTACAAGGTCTACAATGTGGGCCCCAAGCTCACATTCTTTCCAGGATGCGATGAACATAAACGTAAATAAGGCACAACTCTTGCCCTCACCAGCTTAGAGCTGGGAGAAATACATATTTCTTCGAACATACAGTCCCTTTGACTAAAATAGTCTCTTGTCTCCTGAATTTTCATGTGGCAAACTCTCCTGTCACATTAAGATTCAAATGTCATCTAGGCTAAGAAATGTGAACCAATTCCCTTGGGTACAGCTGTCCTCCCCCCTCCTGAGCCCTGGCATCTGTACTCAAATCTCAATTCAGGTCTACATCAAATAGCACTATGGCCGATTTCCGCACTGGGCTGCAAGTTGATCTAAGTGTGTCCATCTTTGCATCCCCAGGACCTAGTCCAGTGTCAGGCACAAAGTGGCCAATCAAAAAATGTTGAGTAAATGAATGGATGATGGAAACTACCCAAACAGAAGTGCCAGTTTAAATTGTGAATGTACATAAAGGCCTTTCTGGAAAAAGAGTGTAAGGAAAGAAAAGATGGCTTGGGGTAGGAGTTTGGGAAGTGTCTGCAACTCGAAGGAGGGGAGAGAGAAATCAACTAAGAACAAACCAAGAAGGAGAGAAACAGAACGAGGCCACCGAGTTAATGGGGCATTATTACAAAGAAGGTGGAAATCAATGGTCTTAAATCAGTGTAGGAAGCTCTAGGAAAATGAACACGAAGAAAACGACCAATGAAAATGGAAAGGACATCAGTGAGGACCATGAAAATAACAACTGCAGTAGAAGGGTGGGTTGGAAGCCAAACTTCAGACTCTACACCACTGTCAAGAAAGAGGCAGTGGTTCGGTCCTAAAATATGGCTACAAAGAGGGAAAAAACCAGAAGCATGAAAGAAAAGTCTGCACAAAACAAGGATTTATACATTTAGAGACATACACCCATGTCTAATTCTGCTAAGACACGGAAATCATTACTTCAAACCTCTGAAGCCCCAACAAGTTACACTGACTCTCCTCTAGGACTAGCTATAATGTCAGACACATGTCCCTCCCTTCTCTATGGTGCCAAAGTAATCTTTAATTTTGAAGAATAGACGTGTTAATTCCTTAATCATCCACATCAGTGCTTCTCAAAATGTAAACAAGGGATCTTGTTAAAATGCAGATTCTCATTCAGTGGGTCTTGGGAGATTCTGTGATGCAAGGATCCAGATCACCCCAAAAGGAACGCCACACCCAACGACACTGAGTACGTATTGGAGAGGATGGGCAGAAAGCACAAAGGCAACATACCCAGGCTGCCAAGGCCCGACCTCCTCACTGTCAAAAGATGACCAGGTCAAAAAACTAAAAAGACAACCAGATCTTACCCCAAAGGACCTGAGACTATGGTGTTTATAGACTGAAGACACTCCATCACAGTGCATTGCAAACGAGACCTCACTCCACCAATGGTTCCAGGAAAAGTGATGACCATACACCAAGGATTGTGACCGTACCGTAGCCAGCTCATCTTAGCATTCATGCAGCTAGATCTGGGTCTACGAGTCTACGATTGGCCTTTGCCGGTACCCAGTGAGAAGGAGACCCTGACCAGCTGACAAGGACCCGCCTCGGGCCACTACTCTTCCCTCAAAGCCTCAGTCCAGCTATGATAAGCAACTTTTAGGATACAGGCTGGACCAAGCTGCTTTCCATCAAGCCTTAGTTCCCTGTTCTTCATATGGTTACAACGCACTTTCCATTCAGACTCCATTTCTTCCAGAAATTTCTTTCCAGAAAGCATTCCTTGACGCTTTGCCAGGCAGCAGGGTACCCCTACATGCACTCCCATATCACCCCACGACTTTATCACTGCACCCACCACTCTGTATTGCTCCTGTACTGTACTGACTTTCTCAACCTGGCTCCTCAAGAAAATTAAGCCCTTATACACTAAGGCAGGGGTGTCCAAACTTGTTTCAACGTTTTTCACCAAGGGTCATCTGCGGTGAAATACACAAACAGCCAGGCCACTCACTCGAGGTGAAGTACGTATTGCCTCACCTGGTTTATTTAAGTAAACTAAATATATTTTTGGAATTTGCTGAGGGCCAATTAAAAATGGATTGCGGGCCGCAGTTGACCCGTGGGCCGCAGTTTGGACACCCCTGCACTAAGGCATCCATTATACATAATGAATTAACTTCTCTACTTTGCATCTAGAATGGCACTATTTAAGAATCATCTTTGGGAGAACTGAGAAAACAGTCACTCAAGTAATTTTCTATGTTCTGTGGTTTAGGTGCAGAACCGGATCCTGCCTATCTTCTCCCAGCCTCTATCCCTAAGGGATGGCATGATGCCTGCTTATAGCAAGCATTCAACAAAAGTCTAATGGAGGAGCTGCACGAGCGGACTGGCCCCGCCCCCTTGCTGACAGCCTATATTCTACACCATTGATGTCAATCATTCAGTCCATGTTCCTGACCATGAATTCACTTGCTGTTTGTAGCCTTAACACTCATCCCTTTAAACTGATCTTTTCTCACTTGCCTTGAGCACTGACATTCGCTGACCTACTGCTGTCCTCCTGTACCCCCTGACAATTTTTCCAGTGACACCAACAGGCCTGGTTTGGTACTTAAAAAGAACTGAGTGGAGAACGGCATCTCTTCTCTCTGACCACTGTAAGCACCTATGCATGCCACCTGCTGCTCAAGTCAGTGGCAAAAGAAAAGGCTTTAAGAACAAGGGAGGGGACCCTAGATAGGAAACTGAATGAAGCTGGAACAAGCAGTAGTAAGGAGAGAGCCTTACATGTCAGCACGTTAAGGTGGATAACACGCTCCCGATTCAATTTCCCCTGCTTCCAAAAAATATTACTTCAACGTTAATCTGCAGAATCTATTTCTAATCTGATCGAAAAGGATCTAAGATGTTGATAAATACATCTAGAATTCTTAATAGGCTGTAAGTTCAGTGTTCACACATATTATTAGAGAAAATTCTAAAAAACAAAACACAGAATCCCATCAAGAGAGATAATAATCCACAGATAGAGACTCTAACCTTTTCTGATTCAAAATCCAAAGACTCCAGCACTACAGGCTTGAATTAATTACTGAGGTGGAGTTGAAACGGGAAGCCTTTTGCAGCACAGCTGCCATGCTGTTTAAGGATGAGAACGGGGGTTCGCAGCGGGGCTCACAGGGTTGCCTGGTAGGGCAGGAGGCGCAAGGTCCTTCATGAGGTCTAGCTATGCCTCTAGAACAGGGGTTGGCAAAACTACAGTTCACAGGCCCAATCCAGCTGTTTTTGTATAAAGTTTTCTTGGAACATAGCTGATTTCATGCTACAACAGCAGATCTAAGGACTTGTGACAGAACTGTATACCTTCAAAGCCTAAAACATTTACTATCTGGCCTTTTACAGAAAAACTCCCCCTTCAATTCTCGGCCTGAAATGTAGAAGTCACCCTAGTTTCCTCCGTCTCCCTTACCTCCTACCCCCAAACTCCATGTCCCATCTTACTACCCAGTCTTGTATTCCTCCCCTTGCAGTCTACATGACCGCTGTGACTCTTCCCATCTCTCACTCAGACTCTGTTAGGTAACTTTCTTGTCCGTCCCCCATCAGTTTTGCCCCTTTCTTTTATGTCCTCCACCCTCCCACCAGGCACACCTCAGAGGTACTGCAGGTTTGGTTCCAGGCCACCTCAGTACTGCTAAGTGTCACAATAAAGAAGACCATAAGCTTTTTGCTGGTGGAGGGTCTTGCCTTCCATTTATAAAAAACACAACATCTGTGAAGCACAATAAGCGAAGTGCATTAAAACAAGGTGTGCCTGTAGGCACATCTGGCCATGTCACCCCTCCTGAAAAGTCCTCAATGGCCCCCCAGTGCCAACACAACAACAGCTGCACAACTTCCCACAGTGTGGAGACATTTCCTGATGTGACTCCCCCACCTGCTACTTTATCTCCTACCTTACGTTTCAAGCTCCACAATACTAACGTAGCATCTGTAGTCTTCCAAGTCTACCATGCTCCTCACCTTAGTTACCTAAATTCATAATACAGTTAGGCATATGCCCTAAATCAGTACTAGTTTTTGTAAAATATAGGATAAGGTATATCTACTGAAATTTTTTAAAACAAAACAAATTTAACAATAGCAGTAACAGGCAACAATATCACAACACTGCTATCAAGGATAAATTCTTTATGGTTTATAAATATTACCAAACAAACGCCAGTACAGTTCCCTCCTTGCCTTTCACTTAGAAAAACTGCACCATTATCTTAATTTGAAGATCAAAAAATTTACTTTGTCACACGCACTGTACTTTAAAGCAAGAGTTACAGAACTAAGGGTGATTCTAACAACCACTTAGAGCATTTTCAGGCACTTCCGAATTCTTTTTTCATTAGTAGGAATGAATTTGTAGGAAGTGATATACAAGCTTTTGCCTGATCTCCCTAAGGACCAACGGCATACAACTTTTCAGATGGCTAGTCAAGAATGCAATGTATAATTAATCCAGCGTGACAGTCATTCGTGTAGTTCACCAGATGTATCCTGTTCTCCCTGCTTGGAGACGCGCAGGACTAAACCTCTGGGCTATTTGTTGTTGAGTACGGCCAGGTGACTCGTTCTGGCCAGTGAGTTGTGAGCAGAACCGATGGAGTCGCTTCTGGAGAAAGCCATTTTAAATGTGGCCCTCAAGGGCTCTGTTTTCTTCTGCCACAGGAAAAGGGAATAACCCTGATGGCAGCTGTTCCATTCAGCCTGGCCTCTGGAGGGAGGATAATACAAAGCAAAGCCCTAGGTGATCCTGAAGGGCAAGGAGCATGAGCAAGAAATACGCCACGTCGTTCCACAGTATGACCTTACCTACCACACAACTGTCCAGCAATTCAAACACTTCAAAGAAATGCGCACTGGGACAGGAACATATTACGTCAACATTTTACATCACCATTTTATGTCTGCTGTGAGTAAATGCTGTCAGTGGTACATTCAAGAGCTGGCAATAGTAAATTTGAGTTATTATGTGATCTTGGCCAAAGGATGACTCTCAGCCCTCATTTCAAAGAAGGCTAATAGTAATTTCTGACATTTCTCGAACACTTATAAGATGCCAACATTGTTGTACGTACTTGATCTACATTAACTCCTTCCTTACAAAGAGCGTGAATTTCACCAAACTACCTCCATGGAGTTAAGGAGGAATGAATTAGTTTTCTAGCAAATAATCCTGAAATATTAATTGGGAGTTTCCCAGCACAAATAAGCTACTCTATCCTTAAATGATACATTCCTTATTTCAGACATTTCAATTTGAATTACAGAGATCTGAAGGCATGTTTAAAACAGGCAAGAACCTGAAGTATTTGATCCCAGAGCTGGCAATAATGAAGAAGAAAAGATGATTGTTAAAAATAGACTTGTGTATATAACAATTTGGGGAAAATCTGATCATGCAGGAGGTATATCCTACCTACCATACTGCTGTGGGTAGAAACTCCAAAGACCTTGCCCTCCATCATTAAGTACCTTCCAAGTCTTTTTTGGGCTTGCCATCCAGGCCAAGAAACCAAACAGTTCTAAGAAATCCTAATTCCACTGGAATTGAGAGCAATCCAAAATGATAGTGGTTATATAAGAGATCGGATTAAATATAATCTAGTATGATGGGTGCATATTTAAAGAAGAACTTGGAAGACAAAACTTTAAAACAATCACTTGAGGGGAAAGTTAGTTGTCAAAGGAAACAATTTACTGTACTAGACCAATTTCATGTGACCATAAGAAGGTTTGGAACAGCCATTGAAAGTGAGGGATTAAATGTGCACTTTGATTTTTTTTGTTGTTTGTTTAATTTAGAACAAGAGTAGTTACTCCTATCAGCACTTCCTTTATTCTTTCAAACTCAAGTTCCTTCTTTCTCTCTGTGCCAAATCTCTTCCAAAATACCCATCCATACTTCTGTTATACCCTTGCTGAAATATTAGTATCTCTGCATAAAAATAAGTTTTCTTAGTAACTGTATAACAGACATGTTAGAAAATACAGAATAACTATTCCTGCTTCTCCACCCTCCTTAATTCATGTGTGTAGACTTTGCTCTGTTGTAAATTAAGTGAAATAATCCTGTCCCCAGAGAAATTCGGACTTTAGCTAACCGAGTGCTTGATTGATTTGTTCCCACTCTATCCTATCAGTACAACACAGGTGCTCAGCAAACACTGGGGGATAAATGAAGCACATCTAGTTTTCCAGTGGGTGTCAATGTATCAAGTCACTTCCAGCCTGTCTGACTATATTTTTAAACATTCAGACAGAAATGTAGAAGCTAAGTTCCAATGAGTAGAAATTTCCCTTGAAATCCACCCCGACTCTTGAGCTAGTCACTTCTGTTTCACCCTGTTTCACCTGATTGAGTCTGATTTTAATGTGCTCCCATCGGCCTTCGCCACTGATTTTCTCTGGGCCGCTCACTATGGTTACATCAACTAAGCTGTGCACTCTAGCTCCCAGTCAAGCATGGTGGGCACTGTTTAAACCACCTCAGCTCCTCCTGTAGGAGTCCTTCACTTTTACCCACCTCCCAGATCCAAGATGCCAGAGCTGAACTCTGGGCTCCCAAGTCTCCTTTGCACAACAAAAGAGGCCCAGAATTCAGGTTTGGTCTTCTGCTTTGGTTTTGCTCCCATTACTGCTCTAGCCAGTTCTAGCTGAGGATCAAATCCTACCCTTGACTCCCAGCCCAGTGGCTGCTGCTACCAGTCTGCTTGTGATAAGACAGTCCCACATTTCTGGAATTAGAAGCCTAGCCCACCTCCCACATGATAACTGCCTACCTCCCTCTGAATACCTGTGCTCCACGCCCCGTGGGTTTGGCACCTGCATGTAGGTAAGGCTGAGACGCAGTCCCCACACCTGGCCCCAGAATGCCATGAGAAGCCTTCATGTTTCTCCAGTCTTAAGATGCAACCACTAGAATTCTAATTATTTTTTTCTAAATTGTTTATTTCTTAAAAATAATACTAGGCCTTTGGTCAATTCAACAGATAGACTCATCTTCTTTACCCATGATGGCAACTCAAAATATTACCTAATGCTAAAGCATGTATTACTATTGTTTGCACTTATGCCGATTTTGATGATACCTGACAATGTTTATCTAAAGATCAAATAACTGTCTTCTTTACGTCTCTGGACTAACAAATAGCAAAGAGATCGTGAAATGAGGAGATGTGACTCTGAATCCCAACTCTGTCACTCCCTCATTACATGTCCCCTAAGTATGTAAGACATGTAAGCGAAGCCTCAGGTTTCTCATTCACAAAACTGGGATAGAGGTGACGGGAAGCTAAAGGATGCTGCGAGGCACTAAGTACAGCTCCCGGCACACAGGCAGCACTAAAACGCCAGCAGCCAGCAGCAGTACCCACCAGTTGACATATGCTTGTCCATAGTGTAAAGAACTGGAGTATTGAGAGAAGGAAAACAAGAGGATAAGCTTTTCATAGTTAACAAAAGGATGAAGGACAGGTTGTTTAACAGTATGAGAGATGAACTTGACGGGAGAAAGGAAAGCCAAGGAAAAGGGAAGAGAACGAAGACGCGAGAGAAAATCAAATAAATACTGCAAAGAGCAGTATTCCGTGAGCATCTCTGCCAAATGGGGCCACGGACGTTGGTCTTCCCGGGGGTGGGACCTGGAGAACAGGAATCCCCTGCTTCTGCCAGCGTCTGGGACAGCTGAGAGACTGCAGCACTCAGGCAGTGGCATGGCAGGGAGAGTGAGCCATATTCCGTAGGTGCCTCCCTGGAAGGGGAAATTCTCACAATCCTCTCTTGCCAAATCATTCTTAGCCCAAATCACTCTCATCCTAAAGCAAAGCAAACCCTCTCTCCTGCTTCATTCTCATCCTTTAAACCTTAGTTCAAATGTAACCTCCTCTAGGAAACCTTCCCCAATTCACTCAGGTCGAGTTTGAGGCTTCCATAACAATACGTATTTCTCTTTCTATCCTGCAAACCATACTACCACTGTTCCCCGTCGCCTTCACATCTGGCCTACGAGCTCCTGAAGAGCAAAGCTCGTAACCTCTTCGAGTCTCTACCTCCAGCATGTAGCACAGCGTAGGGCGTGCGGAGGATGAGCAGACTGGGTGCTCTGCATTGCTCCAGGCAGAAACATCAGATTCGTGGCTCCTAACCTCTTGGGGGACATGTCCCCAGCTTTGAAAACCTGAAGAAAGTCATAGACCCTCCGCCTAGAAAAATACACACACACACACACACACACACACACACACACGAAAAGAGCATTAAGCTAAAAGTCAAAAGATCTGGATTCTGCTACCTCCCTGGTTCTGTCAAAAACTCCAAGTGCTCAAACAAGTCACTTAATTTCCCAATTGACAAAGTGCAGAAACTATTATTTGCCCCCCATTATCCTTCATTAGATGTCTATAATAATAAGAAGAAAAATACATATATACTAAAAATCTGGAAGATTCTGAGATTAAAATTGTTATATAGGAGCAAATTATTTTTTATTATTGCCTCACAGCTTGATACTTTTACGGCTATCTGTTTTGCCAAAAAACATGCTGTGAAATAAATTGACTGTTTACTACAACAGCTAAAAGAACTGTTGTTTTCCTAAAACCCCAGAGGCCCTGTTATTTACATACCCAAGAGGGGTGAGCACAACAAGTATAAAGAAGTGAAGATGAACAATCCAATTAATTCACATTTGCTCATAGCACTGACTACAGATTCCTTTGACAACAATATGCTTTTGTGCGAACGAACCTGTAATACAATCGGCCAGTATGCTTTGGGATGTTTATAGTCTACACGCCAGGGATTCTTGATGACAGCCTGAATATTCTCCGCTCTGTAGTCTGATCCTATCACCAACCGCTGTCACAGGTGGGCTGCCATCAACAGAGCTCCCCGCTTCACAATGGGAAGCTGTGAAATACTCACTCTAGTGAGTCCTCAGAGACACAGCTAATGGGGCTGACTTGAAGCTCAAAAGCAATTGCCAGGCAGCCGCTGTGAAGACCTCTAGGAGCCCCACAGAAACAGCAATAAGGGACGAACCCTGGGCCACCTCCACACCTCAGAGGGCCCAGCACACACCGCGGCCGTCCTCGGTCATCGCCCACACTCTACCAGCACCTCAGAGGTAGGGTCCTCCTGGCCAGTCTAGGCCTTTCTCTGGATCCATGCCAGTACTTTACAGACAGTAACTGTAAACTAGAAAAACAACAAGCGTATGTGTGTAACCTGAATGTTTGACCGTGGGAATGCTATAAGAATTTCTGCAAATTTTTATCTGCTTAACTAGTTCCAGTGACCTAGGAATCCACAAAATTAGACCTTTTGGGAAAAATTACAACTTTGCTGTGTTGACTCTTAAAGCAGGTATAGGTTTTTGTCTATAAGCAAAGGCACCAAGGCAGAAGCAAGAATGCCCGAGTACTAAACCTGTCCTTCTAGAACTCAACAACAAACACCTTCACCTTCTGGGTACCCACCCCCATCTTCTTAGGCTTCCTGCCCAATGCAAGAGGGCTTCTGACAAAACCAGGAAGAATGTGCTTGCTGGTCTTAAATTCAAATGGGTGAAAAACGGGGGAAATAACCAATTTATTCATTCATACCCTTGTTTACTGTAGCCACCCCCTACCTCGGTCAAGGGCAGCGAGGATGCCAGGCAGCTTGGCCTTGCTCTTTACGCAAGCTTTGCAGAGTTCCACACGTGCTCTACTGTATGCACTCCATTCCCACTCTTTCACAGTCAGCCCTTCATACCTGTTCTGGTTAGCGGTAGACTCACCGACTTGCTAACGGCTCTTCCGTTTCTTTCAATCCTACCCATGATCACCCTTAAAGTCAAAGGAAGCCACCATCTTTCTTGTCTTCCTTTGGCCCATCGTCCTATAATGTGCTCTTTGCTCCATCAATGACCTCTAGCAATAGTTCCTTTGGTTTGACATGGCCCTAATGCATCCCTCTCATCCACGTGGCCCTGGTAAACACTGTGCTAAATGATGCTTTAAGAAAAGAGGAAGTAAACTAAATCAGTCTGTGTTCCTAGGACCCGGAGCCAACCCTTAGCTGTGCTTTCAAGGAATCAACGGGAGGAGACTATACCCAGAACTGGCAGGAACACGGGCGTGGGCTGCTCTGGATTAGGATCATTCACTCTTATAAAACACTCTGCACTTCACTTCACAGCATTTATCAAAATTCTCCTCAACTCTGTATAAATGTGATTGGTATCTGTCTCTCCCTACCTGCAGTTCCCACCAGACTAACAGCTCTGTGAGGGTAAGAACTACGTCATCTTGACCATGACTGGTTTCCCTGTGCCCTACAAATCCCTGGCACAGAGGTCTACCTCAATTCTCTAGCCCTGTCACATAAAAAAGAGTTTAACCGATGCCTCAACAAAGCTCTGGTATAAGGTCACCCTTCCCACATTTCTGGGCAAACTAATAAAAAGAACTAGCACTTCTTGAGCTGTTACCATTGATCAGGCACCATTCTAAGATTTTTACAGGTATTCTCATTTAATGCTCATGACAAACCAATGAGTTAGGTACTGTGATTATTCCCATTTCACGGATGAGGCAATTGAGGCACAGAGAAGTCATATCATTTACAAGGTGTGTGACAGGGAAGACAGACAGTTCACAGGGGAGAAAGCAAGGAGAACAGCTCACACAGTTCTGTGTCTGCTCACCAGATGCTTCTACTCCCAAGCATTCTGTGCCCTTTGGGATCCATAACTGCATCCTTTATGATGCTTACTGATGCACCCTGGAATGCAAAAAGGCCCTGAGAAGTCTATAATTAGAAAAGGAAAATTCGACTCACCTTCCATTGCTCCTCTGGAAGCAGCTTCACGACCACCAGATCCCCATTCAAGGCTCTATTACGAGCAACGACCCCGTCAATAAAAATGTCTCGATCACCATCCTATGTTGAAGAAAGAAAACAGTCAGCGTCCCAAGGTTTGGAACCAGAAATTACTTCCTTCGTTTAAAAACGGGAGACTCTACAATGTGCCCACTAACTTCACAGGAACACTCGTACATACCGTAGCCACAGGAAGACCTAGAGAGAGTCAGTCTCTTTGCAACGAATAGAAATACTGATGGACATGGAACAGCAGATAAAAAGAATGTTAAAAATGAATCACCAAATAAGAGAAGATCTGCTACGGGCAGGCTTAAAACAAACAAAAACACATAAAGCAAAAAAACTGGGATTGCATGCTTTCATAACTGAAATAAGAAAGAAGTACGTTATCCTTAGGTTATCCTTTTTTGTTTTAAATAAAATGAACCATGATCTCTTTTCTACATAAGCTGATTTTTCTTTTTTTAAAATAAGGGTAAGGATGAGAAATAGAAGGTTTGCAAGAAAACAGAGCAACAACATAGAATGCCCCAAGAAACCCAACTGAGAGCCGGAGCAGCAACCAGCCCTGGAATGTAAGTTCTCTAAGAGGAAACCAGCAAAATCATACTCCCCCCAGGAAAGCAGCAGAGAAAGCAAACTGTGGTCGTTTTTATGGAGACCTACGTGGAAGGCAAAGAAGAAAAGGACAGGGACGTAAAGTGAGATGCATGGAGCATTCTCTGAGCCCACGTCTCGCACCACTTAGGAGCGGGTGAATTCCCAACTGTCAACACAACAAGGCACGGACATCTGCATCCTCGATCACAAACAACCTCCTTCATGCAGTGTAGCCCCCGTGAACTCCCCAGGTATCAGCTGCTAAACTTAAATTCATGCTAGAATCTTCCTATTAAGGCAAATTACTCCACAAAAACACTTACTTGGAAAAGACAGCTAAGCAAAAGCATGACTTCAACAGCAAGGTTCCATAACAAAGTGAAGGATTTTCAAACTGTTTCATCAACAAACGTGCAAACATGCACTCTTTATCCTTTCATCCTTCCAAAAATTTATACGATATGCTTCTTTTCAGAAGATGACAGAAGTAAAATGTTACTTTTTCTTAAAGGAGGTAATGGCAAACAGGCTTGGAAACGCAAACTTTTCTAACAGGCATTTGATATAAAATACATTTAACACTCAACAGACTGCAGGTGATTACTATGACATTTTAATGTTAAAATTAGCATTCCAAATTCACCAACCTCTCCTCCCCGCCGCCATGGGATTTTAGACACTCAGCAATTTTTATGGTTTCCAGTTACAAACCATTAGAGATCTTTTAGAAGTCTTTCTGTTCAACTTCCAATCTAGCCATGGGCTGGCAGCTGTGGCCTGCACACGTTGCCAAACCTGACCCACCCGAGTCCCCGAGGAACTGCTACCGTGTTAGCCACAAAGACTGAACCATTACTGTAGTTGACCTCAAGACAAGCTTCTCAGAGAAATAAGGAAAAGGCAACCAGTAAGCGGAGAGTGAACAGCTGAAGTCTGCCATCACATCGCCAGTCACTGCCTTCTGCAAGGTATAAAGCAATGGGATCTCTCCCACTTCCTAAGAATGAAAAGAGAGCTGTCTGTATGTAGGTCATGCTACCCACTATCATGTGTCAAAACAGGCACTGAGATGCCCCATCGTAAGCAGTTGCACCGCCCTTAGACAGCACAGAGATTCAGGATGATAAGATGCTGATTTGTCACGTTTCTATCCCCAGAAACCAAGAAAAGCAGGGCTGAGTGGAACCTCAGACAACACACAAATTCATAGATATTGCATCACTACTCATCTCGTCCTTGATTCATTCAGAAGCCTGTATCTATTGCTGAATCTCTTACTTTAAAGATATTAAACTTGGGAACACCTCAATATTAAAAGTCTGAGTCATCCTCTTAACCACTTTTTAAGGCCAAAGGGTTCAGCCTTTCCTCTGAATGCCAGAAGACTTGCTTTAGCCATCAGACAGAATAGAAAAATAGGATAACGTATAATAAACAACCCTGGAGGAAATCAACAGGCGTCTGGGGATAATCTAACTAAATACACAGGAGGCTGGAAGGGGGAAGACAACCCAAGGATGCCATAATGGTCATAGCATCTCTCATCAATGGAACAGATCCTTTTGGACCAGAAATAAATTCCACAAACGTGCAAAGATTGCCTCCCGTGACAAGATGCACCAAAACATTATAGAAGAGGGAGATAGTAGAGGCAATAAATTACATGTAGATAAATCCCATCACTGGTCTGGATTTCTGAGTAGACACAGCTCACATCCATGTCTAGTTACACTGGTGGAGTAGTAATATTGCTACTGCAATTCTGCACCAAGATAATTCAGAATGGAAACTATGCTTTTTGTAAAAAGCCAGGTTTTACACTGGGTCCATTTCTCCTCTTTATCTTATCCCCGAATAGGATAAAGAGGCATCTCAATAACATCAAAGTATCTTGGTTTGCCTCTAAGTCTATAGCTTACTTTTACTGAGAACCCCAGGAGACTGGCCGGCATACATATCCCACGTATTTTGGGTTTGTCGTAAGAAAATGAAAATCAACTTTCTATCAGTAGAAATTATAATAAATCTGAGTCAAGTTCCCCAAAAACAAAGTACTTTTTTAAACCTGATGGTCAACTCACTATTCCTAGCCTAGACTTAAGTAGACATTTTAACATAACAAATGACATTGTGTAAGTTCTCAATCATCTTTAGAGTCTGTGAGGAATAAACCTATACATTTTCATCTAATCTAGTCTATTTTTGTCTCTCCAAAAACTAGAATTGTAAAGTTGTAAGAAACATCAGACAATATTTAACCCACCCCCTCATTTTACAAATAAGGAAACTTCTCTCTGTCTTAGTGGCAGAGCAGAGGCTACATATTCCTTGATACCAACTCTTGTCCTTCTTCTCCTGCCAAAGCAGGGACGGTGACACATAGGCCCTGGTCCTGGCCTCCTACCTCCTAGTCTACCAGTGAGCATCTCTGCAGCTCACGCAAGTTCACACTAGACATGGATGTGAGCTGTGTCTACTCAGAAATCCAGACCAGTGATGGGATTTATCTACATGTAATGTATTGCCTCTACTATCTCCCTCTTCAATTGCTTTCGAGAATGCTTCTAAAACCTGAAACGGACCCAAAAACCCACAAAACTAGAATGCAGGATTGTTCCAGGGTCCAAAACCAGGGTATCTACAGTCACTTTAAATGGGCTTTGACAGAGCTGTTACAGTCTGTCCTGAATTACTTAGAGGTGAATCGCTTAGCATTTTTTCTCCCTCTGTAACAATATTACTACTCCACCAGTGGCCAGACAGGAGTATAAAAGAGGTATAGAAATAAGCCAATCCTAAAATCACAACAGTCTAAAAAAATTCTACATAGGACATGCCAGGAATACAATTTCAAGTAGAACAATTTGAGCTTTTGAAACATCAGTAACTTCTGCTACTGAACTGCCCTGAACACACCAGATTAAACGGTGGCAACACATCGACTGCAAATGTCAATCACATGGAACCTAGACCTGCCCCACACTGTTAGGACCTCTGCTCCAGCCACACCCCTCCCCATCAGGTATGGCGATCTCAGGGCCACGCGCATGATTGTCCCCATTTATATTCAGCCCCAAGCCCACTTCCAGGGCATATACAGGAACCTTCCCAAAGGCAAACCACATCACAGGTGGCACCCCCTGGATTTGACAGGTGGCTAAAGGGTCAGTATTTCTACTGATAGAGCCTGGACAGTGGGATAAGATGCCCACACGGGTGTACACAAGGGCCCTCGCTGAATGGGGGTGGGCAGCAAAGAGGGGACAGGAAGCCAGGATTGGAAAGGGAAGAGGGACAGGCCAGGGATAGACCCCGCCCCCTCCGCCCCCCACATGCAGCCACTTTTCAGCACAGAGTTCCAAGGAATCCGAGAAATCTACATTTGAACCCAGGTACATGGAGGTATATTGGCAAGAAATAGATTTTATTTGTCCTGAATGTATTTTACTTAACTTTTTGTTAATGTGATTTATAACTTTTCAATATTTAATGCGCGGTATGTGTGCCTGTTTGTACTTTTGTCCTGGCCCCACACTTGTCAGAAGCCATCCTAACAGGGATCTAACTTAGGGAAATTCAATAACGTGTAGTCAGGGAAGAGAAAGCGAGCTGTAACGTTTTCAAAATGCTGTGTTAAGTTTTCCTAATCATTCCATTCAGTGAGAACAAGCCTCAGTGAGCACAGAAGGGAGAAGTGAACTCTGCTCAGTTCCCAGGTGCCTCTCAGGATGAATTCCTTCCTGCACTGGGTGAGATTCTCATGCTGAAAAATCCATGTTTCTCACACACCGGGGCCCCTAATATAACCGAGCTGCTGCAACTGGCATGCCAGCAAAGAGTCATTCTTTTTAACGTGGAGAAAACGCTGATTATGCAGGACTTACTGTGACGGTTTATCTGTCTCTAATATGGCATACTAAGAGACTTTCATGGGTAATTCTTATGATTACTGACTGTGACTTTCACCTTCTGAGCAAACTCTGGAATGTAACACCCATGGAAACTGCTTCCGCTGTATGACGGAACTGCTCCTGCAGCTAAGTTACTATTTCAGAGCTGACCTTCAATTCTACAACCCAAGTACCAAGGGGAGCATATAGACCACTTTCTGTCACAGGAACGAAATAGGACTCAGAGAGAACAATGTGACGTGTCAGTAGCACTTTTTATCTAATCCAGTGGGTAAGACATGAACTTGAGATACAAACGTAAATCCTCGGCTTCCGGGGAACAAGCGGAAAAATGGACTAACCCGACCTTGTTGAGAATAGGTCTTAAGGTTACTGTAGCAATAACAAAATAACACCTATGAAGTACGTGACTGAGCTTGTATACTCACTAAACCTGTCATTTAACATAATGGACTACGTTAACTGCAATATACGCGTATGGATTCCATTTCCTCATCTACAAGCAAAAGTTTGTTCCTACGGTCTCTTCTGCTTTGAAAAATTTATAATTCTATGGTTATCCTATTTATGGCGTCCTGGAAAAGTCAGGTCAGGAATGTAAGAACACAGCTCTCCCAGCTTTGCACAAGTAAGCCTTATTCAGAGACCTGCAGCTAACTGCATGTCAGAGTGAACTTACCTTAACAGGACAGAGCCTGTTAACATGAGTCATGAACAGAAGGAAGGGTATAAACACCCAATGATAAAGGGCCTCGTACTGAGTCCTATCACCTGCAGAAAAGCGAAGTGAGAAACTCTGGCCACCCCCCTCCCAAGGAAAAGCATTACGTATTATTTTTGGACAAATTTGCAGATTAGCTCATACAGTAGATCGAAAGTAGATAGCATATTTGTTTAGGAAAGATTAACTTAAATCAGTGGAAAACCCATAAATCCTTTTAAGCTATAAACCAAGGGCGTCCAATTACACGAATGGGTGGGTGTCTGCATGGGTTCAGCTGCTCTCCGCCGCCTGGTAACAAATGCCATCCCTTTCATTTGAAGTGTGATTTTAAGACTAGCAGAAAGGCTTGTTAACCAAAGGCAAATTTTGTTTATTTAAATTTGAAACAAATCCTTGCCCATCCTCAATTTTGTTTTACTACTTGGCTTTTTGGTTAGAATATATGATTTCGGTTTCAGGGCACATCTAAAAAATTAAATGTGACATTAAGTTTATTATAAAGTTATTGAACTTACCGGGGAAGGAATGAAGGCTTCATGAAACTTCTTTGGATTAATTCTCAATACACCCTTTAAAATAAAAAATAAAATCTATGAAAATTTAACTGGTCATATACACTTAAGACTTTTCCATACTTCTGTTATTCTCCAATAAAAAGTTTTTAAAGTAATGAAACAGTTCGATTTAGGAGACAATTTAGATGTGTGAGAACTACTCCCGCGATGCGTGAAATGTGATCTGCACTGACACCTACAGCACAGGGTCCCTCAGAACCGGAAAGCTGGCACTGCCACCCTGCTGGGTACAGGCAGAGCTCCGCGTGGATGGGAGAGTGGCAGCCATGGGACCTCATGTGCCCCTATGTGCCAGTCCTCAAATTTAAACCCTTATTTTCAGAACAAGGTGATCGGGGAATGATGCCTCACTACACAGTGGCCTTTCTAACTCTCGAAGACCTTTGCACAATTGCTTGTTTCTGTGACAATTTTCAAAGTGATCCTGGTGGATTTCCAACCTGGATACTTAGCCTCAAGGGACTGGATGCGTATTTTTTTACTCTGGCCCCTCTGCAGAGCTGAATGAGTCAGTAATTCAAAATGGTCCAGAACCACTCTTAACGTAAATGGGAATTCTGGCTCCAACAGCCAGGCCACCCAGTCTGCCTCCAACTTCATGTTATTCCAGCACCAAATCAGGGTCTGCTTCTATTTATGCGCAGGGGTACAGAAGGGGGCCGTCTTCAATAACAGGTCAGGATTCCAGGCTCTTGCAGGAAGCTGTAACCCTCCCCACTTCCAGCTGCATTTGAAGGCCACTGGAACACATGGATGGAGGCAGTTATTTTCCTAAGAGCCAGACTCAAAGAGTGTCTTGAGAAAGTGTTTTCAATGACATGTCCCCCTAAAATGTTGAAAGACTCAAAGATACAAAATGAACCAAGTAAGTAAGGGCATAAAATAAAGCAGAAAAGAATTCTTTCTTTCACTGGCACACTGTGTGTAAATTACAAATTTCCATGCAACAATTTATACCACTGTTAACATCCCAAGTAGACCACCACAAATGATCATTCAGTCCTTAATTCCATAATTATTTACTGAATTCTATGTTCAAGACCCTGAGGCGGACAACGTGGGAGACAGAGTGACGACCAAGCTCAGTCTCTGTTATGAAGGAAAACGCGAATGCCGGGAGGGCACAGCTTCCTCTCAGCTGGAGGCACTAGAAAAGCTCCAGAGACAGCGTCTGACCTGGTCCTTGATGGAGGAGCAAACACTGCAGATAAAGCAGAAGGGAAATACAGGCAGAGGACACGGAGAAGCAAGAGTGGTTAAGAGGGCAACTACTCTTCTCCATTCAGGCTGGACCTCTGCTTAGGGGAAGAGATAGAGGGGCCGGAAGAAAAGCCTGGCGTAGCTGCCCGCGGCCAGACTCTCTTCATGAAACTGCCACGGCAGTGTCACTTGTAGGACAGTTATTTCTTGTTGGGGGAGGGAGGCAAAAGGCTCGCTGCATTTACCCTAAATATTCATCCACTCACTCGACCAACACTCCCTGGTGGCCATGGGACAGGCAGTGTGCCACACGATGGGACACACCGGCGAGCAGTAACAGCCTCTCCCTAACAGAGCACACAGTCTAATCCGGAAGACTCTCCAAATCAAAGTAAATTCACTGAAGTTAAGTATTTTTAAAAATTCATTTTCTGATTCCAGGCGTTTCTTTCTGACCGAAGCTTTTGTGTGTATTTTAAGTTTTATATTTTTCAATTGCTGGTCTTCTATTATTCCTTCTAAGCTCAGCGAATGGTTAGTCCATGAAGAAGCATAGAGACGACAATGCCCTTTATTCCAGGGCACTTAGGCCAAGGACGGGCTCAGGAGAAAGAGGCAGGTTGCTCAGGGCTTTATCTAAGCTCTATTTAAAAGAAGAGATATTAATTAAAAGGACCTTGAAGACTCTATTCTTAATTGTCTATCCCAAACTTCCTGAGGTATAAAAGCAAACAGGGAAGGACAGAAGCTTTGTTCAAGAAAAACATTTGCAATATGACTGGAGCATACTCTACCTCAGGAACAAGACCCCTTTGGGAGTGTAGTTCACTTCTTAGGAAGAAGATACTCTAACAGAGTTCCTTAGTGGACCAGAGTCATTCCCACAGCCTGATGGAAGAAGCTGTCAGCAAAATATGTCACAAAACAGTCTTTGAACGAAAAGACTTCCAGCAGATGTTCTGTCGTCCTCACCTAAAGCCCAGGACTTCCACTGCCATCGCTTTACGACCATGAACTAACGTGTCCAATCCCTCATCTCTCATCTTCTCCTCAGCCCTTTCCTGGGCCTGGAACTCAATCAGGAAGGCTCCTGCGTTCTCCATCTTGTCTGTCTGCTTCTGCGCCTCCTGTCTTAACCAAAACCTGGCTGTCCCTGCTACGATCGCTTCCCTTGAAATGCTCTCAAAGGGAACCTGTTTTTCTCTCTCCTGGTCCATGTATGTCAGGGACCAGAGGAAGAATGTCCCTCCCCATTGTGGCCTTTCACATTGTTTTGCCTCCATCCTCTGCCAGACCCCCAGGTCCTCTGACGTTCACACCATTAGCTCCTGCTATACCTCCTGGGTGCTGTCACCTTCAGACTGTACCCCTCATAGGCTGATACTTTGACTCCTAGCTCACTGTCTTCCTCTCCAACCCCATTCCTCCAAACACTTAATGGGGCTTCACATCCATGTGGGTGACCAGGCAGCCCTCGCCAGTCATTCTAGCCCCCTTTTCCTCCACCTAACTCTAGTCTCTCTCTCCCATGTTCACAAGCCTGTATCTATCTTGTCCCCATTGCTAATTACACCACCTCCAAACACAAACAATCAAACATCACACTTTCTGATCATAGGCTGCTGGCCTTCCAGCTCACTTAAGGTAGAAACCCCCCTCCGACAATTCTCTGTTTTCACTAAGACGTCCCACCCATGCACCTGACCACAATCTTACCAGTCATCGTCCTCCCACTACGTTTATTCCCTTCCTTGGCTACCTAGCTACCATGGCCTGTCATTACCTCCTGCGCTTGCAAACCCTGAGCCTTGGATCAACTGTTGCTCTAATGTGCAACTAGCGAAACCTCACTCTCAGGTGACCCCAACTGTATGCCTTCTCCATGCCTACACCCAAGGAGCTGAGTGTTACTGTAGAAATATACCACACCGCTGGCTAACTGGCCTAACTTGGCAATCACAAACATGTTTGACTTGGCTTACAGGATGTTTGGGAATGCTGAAAACTGCGGAATTTCACACATAAATATGTATTTCCAGATTTTCTTGCAACATCAGTTAACCCCACATGGCAGCAACCAGCTGAGGTGAATGAGCAGCTCTTACAGCAAATAACACTTGTACCAGTTTACTACGTGTCACACACTGTTTTAAGAGCTTTCTATCTATTCCACTAATTTAACCCTGCAAACAACTCTATGAAGCCAGTACTGTTATTCTTTCTCACAAATGAGAAAACTGCGGCCGGCGTGGTGCCCACTTTCACAGCACATTCACGTCCAAGCAGCTGGCTCCAGAGGCCTTGACCGGATCTGCTGTGGACTGTCCGTCCGCCTGCCACAGACACCCGGGGCCCTCTTCCCTCGCTGACGCCGCCTGCTCCCTTCCCCTCAGCCTTCCCGATGGGCGTGAACGGAACACTGTCCACCCAGCTGCTCCACTCACACACTCAGGCGTCCTCCTCCATTCCTCCCCTGCCTCACCTTCCACACGTCACCCAGCAGCGTGCCACGCCAGTCCTGCTTCCACCCCCTTGTTCGCACCTCCATATTTTCTTGCCTGTTTATTCTGACGGCCTCCTACACGCTCTCCCAGCTTCCACTGTAGTCTATTTGTCATACAACCACCAGAGAGATGTTTTTAAAGCATAAAATAGATCATGTCCTCCCCCTGTTCAATCCCCTTCAGCGACTCCCCACCATTCTTTAAATAAAATCCAACTCTCCAAATCAGCCCTGAGACCCAACATGACTTGGCAGCCGCCTAACTCGCCGACTTACTCCTGTATCGTAATTCCCTTCGCTCACCATGTCCAGCAGGCTTCCCTCTTGGTCCTCAAAAACACCCAGCCTTTTTCTGCTTGCCATTCTTCCACTAGCTCATCTCTCTGCCATAATGTTCTTTTCCTAATTCTTCAAAGGGCTGGTTCATTCTCACCCTCCAGGTCTCAACTCAGAGATCACCTCCTCACAGGGGATTCCAGAACTCCTTGGAAGCTGGGATTTCCTCTTTTTCTCTTTAGTTGTTTTGGCCTACCTCCCTGAACGAAGCGCCTCTCTGTTAGATGCTTGGCATTTAATAGGTAGGCAAGAAACAGTGTTGAGCTAATTAACTGATCATGTCTACAGAGCTGAGTTTCTCTCACCAGCCCCGGTATGAATCTTATGAACGTCACCTGTTCCTTCTAAATCACTGCGCAGCCCACTGTGCTGGCTCCTTTATTCTTCTCTGAAATTCACACCCAAATGTTCCCCAGCTGATTTCACTCTTAACAAATGGTGAAGGTCCTAGAAACAGGTCACCTGTCCTGTCTTCCTGAACTAGGATTTCTTTTGAGGTGCAATAATAACTACACCAATATTCTATTCTAGGGGGCACTCTGACATCATGCCTCAGGCAGCTCTGGGGGCTCAGCCTGAACCACCTTTAGACAAAGCATCATCTGGGATTGTGATACCAACCTATTCTATCATCTTCTAACCATGTCACTTTGGTCATCACCCCAAATCTGAGCCCTTTCCAAGACTGCCTATCCCATTGTCTCGTTTCTCCCAACATCTCCTGTAACAACCTCCCAACACTGTATCTAGAGAGAGAGAAAGGACGGATGTTCTTTGATGTGAGAACTTGTTTATTTAAAAAAAAAAAAGTCAAACTACATGCACATGATCAAGGGTAAGTGGGGAGCAGTCCAAATACCAGGAAGAGATTTCTTTGGTTACGATGGACTCCTCTTCCCCACAGAGAGCAAAACAAGACTGAAATGTCAAATTACTGGTCAAAGTATTGAAAACAAATACAAATATTATTCTATTCCTATTTTAAAATATCTTCTTAACACCTCTCAAGGAAAGTTTCTTCTCTGGATGGCGAGAAGAAAAAGGATATCACAATATACTTAAGTTTGACTACAAAAGTTAACAAATGCTTATATATAATAAGTTTAATTTTCTCCAACAGCTTTCAAATATCTTTTATTGCCTAGCTTTTTACCTTAGCCATCAAGGCCTGCACACATAAAGTTTCTATCAGAAAGCAGATGGACTCTGTTTCTCTGTCTAAGAAAATCTTATTTACAGTGTTGTATATTTCACACAGTGACCTCATATCTGGAACCCGTTCCTTTCCCCATCTGCAAAGAACAACTGTTCTCATCTGTGGCGGGGGGAGGCTCTGGCTGCAGAGTCTCATGATGTCACAGGCCAGAAGGAATCACTTAAAAACTGGGAATAAGAGTTGTCCTATTGATCAGCTTTTTGTCTTGTTTTATTTTAATATCAGCAGAGAGCTGCTTCAAAAGCAAAAATTAATAGGCGGGAACCAAAACAATACCACTGCAGAATATTTCCCTCACCCTATGTCTGTAAACTCTATAACCAAAACTGTAAGTAATTTTTCTTTCAATTTAGAACAACTGAGGTTCCCCTCACTCTTCTTGATACTTTAATTCGGTCAGTAAATAAATATTTATTCAATATAAACTTATTAAGCATCAGTCAAATGCCAGTCACTGAGCTAATCTGGCTGTAAGACACGACCCTGCCCACAAGGAAGCGAACAGTCTATCTGAGGAAGCATAAATGTCAGGAATTGGTAATAGGTTTAGAATATCCAGCATGATTACATCAGACCGTGGGAGGAAGCGTTCCGAGCACCAGGAACAGCATGCATACAGCATGCACAGAGTTACAGAGGCATCAAAGGGCAGAGTTTTCACAGGAAACTCTGAAGATGAGGGTGAATGGAGCACAGCATACCTGGAGGAGAGCACGGGAGAAAAGAATGGAAAGGCACAACGGGTCACATACGTGAGCCAAGATGAGAGCCAAGAAACTGGAGATGAAACGGAGTTCAGTGTCTGAGCTGAATGATAAACTGCAAATGAACGGATTTATCAATGGACAAATGTCCAACTCTCCTGAGAGGCCTTGTCAAAGAAATCCAAGGGAAGCTTTACGAAAAAGCCAATAGTACCTCCAAAGTCAGAAAGATCAACACATTTGTTAAAAAGTTTTCCATCTCAAAAATCTGAAAATGGAACTACCTTATGATCCAGCAATCCCACTCCTAGGTATCTATCCGGAGAAATCCAAAACTCCAATTCAAAAATCTTTATGCACTCCTATGTTTATTGCAGCACTATACACAATAGCCAAGACCTGGAAACAACTGAAATGCCCATCGATAGATGACTGGATTAAGAAACTGTGGCACATTTATACAATGGAGTATTACGCAGCCATAAAGAAGAAAGAAATCTTACCATTTGCAACAACATGGATGGACCTAGAGAACATTATGTTAAGTGAAATAAGTCAGACAGAGAGAGACAAATACCATATGATCTCATTTATATGCGGAATCTAAAGAAAAGAATAAGTGAATGAACTAATCAGAGACAGTTTTGGAAACATGGAGGAAAAACTGAGGGTTGCTAGAGGGGTGGGGGGGTGGGGATAAGGGGAAGGTGAGAGGATTAGAAAATAGTCGGTAACCACAAGATGGTCATGGGGTTTTGAAAATTAATTTGGGGAACGTACAGAGGGATAGTGGATGGGGGGAGGGGGGTTCACACAGTGTGAGGGATATAAATGATAAACTTCTAAGTTTTGCTTTGTCTTGTGCACCTGAAACTAATAAAAAATAAATAAATAAATAGATAGATAGATAGATAGATAGATAGATAGATAGATAGATAGATATTACCAGAAAACTTAAAAAAAAACAAAAAACAGTTTTCCATTCAAGAGTCTACACTAATCACATGTACACTTGAGCACAGGTAAATACAAAAAGCTGATAAAAAGGAAGAGAATATGACAGTATCTATTAATTGGCTGGATCTTCAGCCAAAAACACAAACACAGAAGCTGGGGTCTCAGAATGAGAGAAAACGGAACACAGTCAACATTTTTTAGTGAGCCAGGTACACATGGAATACTTCTATACTAAGCCAAGAATTATGAATGGACTTAATTCACAGAATATGTGGCCCTGCCTCCCTCTCCATCTCATCACCACTATCTGCTCACATTTTATGCCTAAGGAGACCTGAGCTGCCTTACTCCATACTGTTTCCCAAGTTCATGTTTTCATTAGTGCCACTGCCTCTCCAAACCTTCTTCCCACACACAGACCACTCATTGAATAGGTCCAATCTAGTCATTGTTTAATGTCCACTGCAGGTGTCAGCTCCCTGAGTTTGCCCCAACCATTCTCCCATACACCCTGGCCACACTTTTATCTGAGCACTTACCATCTGCCCCCATCACTGCCTGTCCCCACTGGGCTGCAAGCTCAAAGCGCAGAAAGGCAGTCTCATCCCCCTCAGCCCGAGAGCACCCACGCACGAGCTGCTAACTACAAACTGTTCCGGGCTCACAGTGGATGCTCGATAAACATTTGCTGAGCCATTTGCTGCACTCGCTTGCAAAAGTATTTTGTAAACTATAAAGCACTCAATAAATACTGTCAGCTGCAGTTTACTGTTTCCTTTTCAACCTTATTCTCCGTCACTCAGCTTCCACGTGCTCAGGGCAGACTGAACCATCAGTGCTTCTTATAGCGAAAACCTGTTCCCCACTTCTGGGTTAGTAGTTCACACTGGTCCCTCCGTTTATAAAGCTCTTTCCCTTCTCTTATTCAAATTGCACCAATCCTGGTTCCAATATATCCCAACCAATAAAACATTCCTAGACAACCCTAACCGGAAATAACGGCCCCTCCTCTCACATCTCAGAGCACTGCATCTGCATCTGTCTTGGGGTGCTTATTACCGCTAATTAACTGTGCTGCAGGTCTAAGAAGTGGGGAGCCCTATGCCTGTTATGTCACCATTTCTCTCAAAGCACACAGCACAGAAAAAGAGTTTAATGAGTAAACAGGTTACGTCTGATTCCACATATTCCAGGAACAGCCTTCTAGTGTACGGTAAGCACCTGGATAAGGGTTCCTCTCTTCAAGCCTTCGGAGACATCCTCCTTGGACATGTAGGTTTCAAATATGCTCTTTTTCTTCCCTCGTATGGACTTGTTCTTTGACTTTTTGTCACCTGGCGAAGCACCAACACCATGTGGGCCAACCACAGAGGACACACCTAGAAACATGAGGCAGCAATCAACTCTTTCCTCCATCAAACATCTGTATTTTTAAAACTGGAGATATTTTACCCTTTTTTTTTTTAATTTAGAAAGACCAACAAGAGCATTAAACTCGCTGATACTGACTTCACATCGCCACAGAAAAGGAAAGGATGGGTAAGGAGCATGAATAAATGTCCTCCGATGAGACCCGAGTTTTAAATCAGCATCACAACATGCACAGAACATAATCTGAATAGCGGGCTCAGTACGCTCTGCTGTCTATAGACACAAACTTTTTAAAACTAGGAATTACTAAAAGATTGCCACTTTTCTAGAGGAAATTCAATAGCTGTGATCAATATAACAATCAATTAACAAGAAACCATGCTTAATTCTAGAATGAGTAACACGGGAGAATATTTCACAGGTCACCAAAGGAATTACAATCCCCCTGAGTCCTAAGACCCGCCCTGTGCCCCCATTCCATTTGGATTTCTGGTCTCGTGATGCTCGACAGGCTCCATTTTCCTTTTACTACCTCTGGGGGTCCCCAGGTTCAGCCTGTAGTCAGGATGGCTCATTACTGCGTCCAAGGTCGCCTCTTCTCTCCAGATCCAGGGCGGCCTCCACGGCTCAGCTCCGAGTTCTTCCTGCCTTGAGGAGCTCAGTTGTCACAAGCTGAAACCAAAGAGAGACGGGTGACTGAAGAGCAATTACATTAGAGCTTCCCCTGCGCTCTCGGAAATTGAGCACTTGGATGGCAGAGGCAAGGTGGTCCCCTTCCCCGGGCCTGCCGTCACTGTTTCCTGGGCAGTCAAGCACACCATCTGCCCTGAGCTTCTTTTCAAGGCCTTCACCATCACCACGCTAGTTTTCTAGAGTGGATGAGACTGCCAAGAAAGGGTAAGCTGATACAGAAGAGGGCCTAGAACAAAATCTGGGTTTGGGCAACTTTTAGGAAATGCAACGAAGGAGGAAATATAACAAAGAAGCTAATAAAGATACCCGTCACAGGTATCACTAGCCTGCTTATGTGGGCCCCTTCCACTACAAACTTCCACGAATGGGGCAATGAGGTGGGAATTAAGGAGTTCTGCAGTTCTTTTCAGCTTTTGAAATACACAAGAGCAGGAGAGAATACGGTTGTGAGAAAACGGTACAAAGACCTAGAATCTGAAGGCTATCAGAAAATAAGTACCGAACTAGGGCTCAAGAATGTGGTATTTACTAAGTTTAACCTTGGACAACATGACGTTCCTCTACAAGAACAAGAAATCAACTCCTTAGAATTCATCAACAAAACCTAATTCACTGCCACAACCCGCTGTCCAAAACTACGCACGGAACCCCAGATGGGTCACTGGCTTTCAAAAAATGGAAACACTGTAGCTACACATCTATTTGCCTCCTCTTACCTGCTAGTCATCTGACCAGCAGCGCAGGCAGCTGCTTCTAAGGAACACCAGGCAGCTGCCTGGGTCAGCGGGCTGGAATAGGGGCCGGCAGCTGGCCCTGGCCTTCCACCTGGATGCTGAGCTTTCATCACAACGTGTACTTTCTACTCTCTGCTGGCCACCAGCCCAGGAGACAAGCCGATACGTGCAAATTTCCAAAATCCTAGTGGGCAGCCTTTATGCTTTCCCATAAAATGGATCAAGATGTCACTCTGAACATTGCTTCCATTTCCTCTAAATTTCCCACACACATCCTCTACCAAAATGATGTCATTTTTCTTTAAATTGAAATTAATACTAACTCAGGACAAAAGAAGCAACAGAGACAAAGGGTAATAAGCCACTTAGTGATATATGAAGAGCTTCAGAGATAAAGTCAAAAAGTTACGAGACCGGAGGGAAACAGATGTTCTTAGGGAAACAACAAGGTATTAATTAGGAAAGGCCCAAAGAGGAGTCCAGACTGTCTGATGGTCTAATGCAGAAATGCATTCATCCACTCGTCAATTCAACAAATGCTTCTGCAAGGCACTGTACTAGGTGAAATGAGACATGTGAAAGTTAATCAGATTTATAAAAATCATATTGAACTAACAATACAAGTTGGGAAGGGATACCACCAATTTTTTTTTTTTTTTTAAGTGTGGGCAAATGTATATATGATGGGAGAGAAAGGGTGTCTATCTCCAGGTCAGGAAATCTAAGACAGCTTCAGGAAAGATTTTAAGGAAGAACTGAGAATGTGAGAAAAGAATACTGCTGGCAAAAGGAAACCAAAACAAAAAGAGAGAGAGAGACACACAAACAGAAAAACACAGGCAGGTTCTTGCAACATTAATTCCATTTGGATAGAGTCCAGCCTATACGAAGGGAGGCAGTGGCAAGGAGATTAAAACAAGTTGGAAGATCCAGAAAAGCGGCCAGTTTTCAAAGGCAATAGGGAATTTCTGAAGCATGAATGAGCAGAGGAGAAGAACAGATCAGAGTTGTGTTTCAGGAAAAATGAACCTGGCGCAGAACTCTGTCATCTGCAGGTGAGAAGGACGAGCAGCAGCTGCACCTTAGAGAGGACCTAGAAGAGCCTGGGGGAAAGGCAGGCCTGAATTAGAGTGAAACAGAGACCCTTAGCATGATGCTACACAGGAAAACGCAGCACTTGGCAACCAGGCACATCTGGAGGGCAGCAAGGAGGTGGCGATGGTGAGATTTCCAGCAAGGAGACTGGGCGATGATGAGAACATCACTAAGTTAGAGAAAATGATGATTTCTACTCGGGGAATAACCTCTACACAAGGACATATGTACCTCTACCTACAACTCTACACCAAATACTTGGAAACTGGAGCATAACTTAGAAAGATAAATTAACCAGCCATTTACATAAAGATGGTAACCCAAAGTTTTCTAGAATGGATGAGCTTGCCAAGAAAGGGTAAGCTGATACAGAAAAGGGCTTGGGACAAAACCTGAGTTAGGGCAACTTTTAGGAAATGCAAAGAAGTAGAAAATATAACAAAGAAGCTAGTAAAGATGTAGGGAAAGAACCAACAGAGTCAGATGTTAAAAAACCAGGGAGAAAAGAACTTCCGAAGGCGGACAGATTTACGATCAGGGTTTGCACCCGCTGCTGAGTAAGAATACAGGTAACGGCAGCCCTGGGTAGGGCGCAGGTTTGGGGGCAAGCTGCAGGCAGGAGAAAGGCAATCCACAACAAGAGCCAGAATTGGGAAAGGGCTACTGCATATCAAATCCTGATGTAGGCAAGAGTTCAACATTCAGAGGCGTTACTGCAGCTAAGTGAGATGGAGGTACAGAGATCTCGACTCAAATGCCCCGAGTTCAGCTGCCTCCGTAACTTTCCTTCACGGCAAATATCAGAGTTGTGTTTCAGTTGGTGTGATTTATACCTAATTTGTCTCTCTAGCTCAGGAAAATAAGGAATGTTTGGTTGGGTTCATCGGTAGAACCCCACTGGCTCCCATAGTACCTAGGATAGAATGGGTACTCACTAATCACTCCTTAAATGACTGAATGAGTTCTCATGAACAAGCAGTGAGAATACCAAGCAAAGCAAGGTCATTCAGGGAAACCACACTAAAAACAAGTCAACAAAGAATGGGGGAAAAACACAGGACCCAAGAAACAAATTTGGCAAGAAAAAGCCAGACAGCTGGGCAGGAAGTCAAAGCTTGCCTTTGGGTATCAAAGTACTGGAAGAAGATGGAAAGATTCCAAGTATATAAGATGCTAAGCAGAGGATGAACAAACAAGCAACCATCCCCTCTTAGTGACATAGTTGTGAAGGCCCACTAACCCGGGAGAAATCCTGGGCACTCCTACCCTGCCACATTGAAAGCGCAAGTCAAGTTCTAATCATCACCAGCTTCCAGAATGAGGGCCACTGGTATACTGCCCAACTGCCCACTGGCTACCGGAGAGAGTGTTTACCATGGAAACAGCTGTACATGCTAAAGAGTTGGGCTGGGGTCAGGATGAACAGGCAGTAAGTGTCACATGGTACGGAAAAGCAGGAATGAGAAGGAAAGGGGGAAAGGCACTAGACTTGAGAAAGAGTAAATCTGAAGAAAGAAAGGATCTGGGTGAAAGAAGTGGTGTCTTGAGATGCTTTATACTCATATTCCCTAAACCTAGCACGATGCAAAATGCAGAGCAGGTGATCACAAAATTTAAATAAATGAAGCCTAATTGGGACAGAAACCAGGTTACAACAAATGTGTCCTATTGAGAAGTATGAGCAGCAGGGCCAGGGTGAGGGTGAGGTAAGCAAGGCACCTGGGATGCCAAATGTATACAAGCAAAGCCCTCCGAGTACCAAGCCCTCTGTGCAGGCCTCTGACAGTGAGCGCCTCCTGACGTGCAGGGACCCTCAGCGTCTCACCCGCCTTACCCTCATCTTGGCCCTGATGAGTAGCAAGAGCAGGTGAAATTTCTGCACCTGGGTCATGCAGGAAACTCAAGGAGATTAATTCAAAAGAGAGGTTTAAAGAGTGAAAAGGTTGAACCTATTCAGAAGCTAAGATGCAGCCAGTGGAAAGTAAGAGATGGTAAAAACAAGTGAAAGAGGTCGTAATCAATAGAAGGAGGCAGAAAAACAAAGAGGATAGGATTAAAATAAATCTCACCAAAATTAAAGAAATAAACAACTCACATTGTCAATCAATGGGAAACACACAAAATAGTCAACAAGTAATGTTAAGACATTACTTAACACCATTTTTAAAAATAGCCAATAGATCCCTACTTCATAACATATTCTGAAATAAAATTCAGTTTGAATTAAATTTAAATGTTTAAAAATGAGACAAAGAGACTGAGAGAGAAAGGCCGGGAGAAGGACGCCCAGAATGGCTGAATGAGGAGTTTGACAAATATTATCCCCAATCACAAAAGTTGACAGAATTATCAAAACCAACCATTTAAGGATCTGAATATTGTCCAAAGACATACAACACATTGAGAAGTGTTTACTCAAGAAAACCTACTAAATCTCAGTCAGATTAGTGGGAACGTGTGGCGGTTTAGGCTGGGGCTCCCACCACCCCACACCCACTCCCACTCCTGGGTGTGGGGGTCCTTATAATGGGGCAGGGCAAACTGAAGACTGGCAGCTCCCCTGCCAGAGGCAGTTAGATTTCTCTGCAGCGGAGCAAGGAGAATTCCGTGCCCAGGGGCATTTTCAAAAACAATAGTGATTCAGGGGGGAAAATCTGGGAAGGCCAGTGTCACAGCTAGCCTGAGTTTGTCATGCTAGTTACGGCAAGCACAAGAGATCAGCAGACCTTTGCAATGGCTTAGGGACCGGAGAGAGGGTCCTGTGTGCAGACTGGGGAGTTTCAAAATTTGGATTCCTTCTAGGGCCCAAAGTGGGGACACTGGACTTTTCTTCTTACCAATCCATCCAGATCGGTCAAAGGGGAAGAAGAAGATGAAGCTTAAAATAAGTCAGTGGTCAAACATCTAAAATTGGAGCCAGACTCTTTATTATAAGTTCTGAATTTGGATTTATTTATTTTTTCTCAATTTTATTTTTTCTCTTCAGATAGTCTTGATTTATTCCCCTCCGCCCCCCGCTCCAGTTTTACTGATTCTTTCTTCTGCCAGGTCAAATCTGCTGTTGAGCCTCTTGTGTGAATGTTTCATTTCAGTTATTCTACTTTTTAACTTTTTAACTTTAAAATGATGATTTCTACTTGGGGAATAACCTCTACACAAGGACATACATACCTCTACCTACAACTCTACACCGAATACTTGGAAACTGGAGCATAACTTAGAAAGATAAATTAACCAGCCATTTACATAAAGATGGTAACCCAAAGTTTTCTAGAATGGATGAGCTTGCCAAGAAAGGGTAAGCTGATACAGAAAAGGGCTTGGGACAAAACCTGGGTTAGGGCAACTTTCTCAGTGTCTCTATGTCTCCCTCAGTCTCTTCAGTAATTCTTCCACTTCACTAATTCTCTCTTTATATAATCTTCTGTTTAATCCATCCATTAAGTTTCTAATTGCAGTTATTATGTTTTCAAGTCTATATTTTCCATTTCATTCTTTGGAAAGTTTCCAGTTCTCTACTGAAAATGGTGAATCTTCTCTTTTATCTCTTTGAACAAGGTAAGCATAGCTATATTAAAATTGGCTCCTACAAACTCCAATATTAGAGGCCCCTATGGATGTAACATTATCTTCTGTTGCTTCTACTTTTGTTTACATTGTGCCTAATTTTCTCAATTACAGGCTGAATATTACATTTGTAAACTGTTTTATGGTAATAATTTGAAGCCTAGTATAATATTATCATCTTCCAAACAGGATTTACCTTGGCTTCTGCCAAGCACCTGAAACAAATACAATCAATTACCTCCATCTCTTTTCAGGGTTTAAATGTATTCGAAGTGGCGCTCCAGTTCCTACGAGGTCCTATCTACATCCAGTTGACCCTTACTTGTAGGTGACAGCCCTTCAGGACCCCAATCCCAAATAAGAGCGGTTTCCAGGGCCACACACTCCCCACATTAGCGGGGCCCAAATTCCAATCTCTGTCTCTCTGGCCCTAAGAGAATACCGATTCATCGCTCAGTTTTTCAGCTTCTTAGTCTTTCATTTGATCCCTCCAAAAATTCGTAAACTTCTATTGGAGACACACAATCCCAAATATTACCCTTATATCCTTAAGCCTTTATTCCTTCCTAGATAATCAATCACTATTGCCTTTCAAATACCTTCAACAGGATTTTTGGAGGCAGAGGTAAGCCAGCTTTTCTAGTTGTTCTTGGAAGGAAGACTGGTTTCCAACTATTTTCTGTGCCATCACTGGAAGGGGAAGTGTCACCTCACCCTTAACCCTCTCATTCTCAGTCAGAGCCTTCGGCTCCCAACTCCCTCCTGCATGGGCTCCCTCTTCTCTCGGACGAAACTCCAGAATTTCTACCTATCTTCTCCTCTTTTCCTGTATGAGAGGAAGAAATGTCTCTACATGTTTACAACATAGTTGCCTCCCCAGAAGCAAACAACCAAACTAAGGGTGCTCTCCTGCTCTCCTTCTGCACACACAAGCTCCCGGCTACCATTCCATGTCTATTCCATTGCTCTCATTTCCATCCCCGCCAAAGTTTGAAAACATGGTCTAGACTCATTACCTCTATTTCCCCCATGACATACTCTTTAACCTCCCTTGGATATGACTTTGGCCCTCATCCCTACAATGAAATACAGCTTGCAGTATTCCTAGGGCTGAAAATCCTCATTACTAAAACCATGGCATACACTCAGTTACCGTGTTTCCCCAAAAAGAAGACCTAGCCAGACAATCAGCTCTAATGCATCTTTTGGAGCAAAAATTAATATAAGACCTGGGTTTATTTTACTAAATATAATACTGGGTATAATATAATATAATATAATATGATACAATTCCTTGCTGACTCTTCTTTTACTTACCTCTTAAGCTTCTACCATTTGCAAGGTTCTATTCTTAAGCCTCATCACACTTATCTGTTAAAGATTTAAATCTACATCTCCAGCCTTGCTTTCTAAATCTCTTCAACTTTCCAACTTCCTGCCGGATGATATTGGCAAGCACCTCGGATGCAACATGTTTCTAATTGAAGTTATTATTCTCCTCAAACTAGATTTTCCGCCTACATACTGCGTCCAGATTAATGACATCATTACCATCCCGAGGCAGAACACAGTAGTCTTCTCACCTCTTCCTCCCCATTAATAATTCTCTGTTACCAAATTCTGTCTCTTCTACCCTCAAACTGTGTCCTAAATAGATAGATTCCTTCCTTTCCAACTTGATTTTCACCGTCTAAATTCAGGTTGTTACAATAGTGCAGCCTAAAGATGACAACAGTTTCTTATCCGGCCTCCCAACTCTTCTCTTCAATCCAGGTTTCTCCTAAAACACAGAAGATACGTATTTTATGGTGCCTTCTCAGTCTTTCAGGGCTCCTCACTGCAGCTCTGTAGTCTAACCTACTGTGATGATTCATTTTACGTGTCAACTTGACTGGATCCTGCTCTCAGCACTCCTGGTTCTTCAGACACTAGAATCTACATCATTGGCTCCCCTGGTCCTTAGGCCTCCAGACTGAGAATGAATTACACCAGCAGCTTTCCTAAGGCTCCAGTGTGCAGACGGCGGATCATGGGACATCTCAGCCTCCATGACTGCCTAAGCCCGTTCTTATAATAAATATCTTCCTATATCTAGATCCTATTGATTCTCTTTCTCTAGAGAACCCTGACAAATAAATCTATCTTTCTTACTAAAGGTTTATTCAATATTACACCAGCTGAATTCCTGATGAATGTGATAAGTTAGGAGAGCCCAGGCTTGGCATCAAAACAAACTGGGTTAACAATTATAAACTCTGGAGAAAAAAACTTCAAAAATAACTACCTGAAGATTCTCATGAGTAAACAAAACAGGTAGCAATTTTGAGACGTGACTAGCACTGGGGCGAGTTTCATGTGTTTGTTTGTTTGTTTGTTTGTTTGTTGGCAGGGTGAGGGGAGCAGCTTTGCCCCAAGAGCAGGCCATAGCCACAGGAGTGGAGCAGTACAGGTAGCTAAAACTTCAAGAGCAATCCCACAGGTTGCCTAGCCAGAAGAAAGGAAAAAGAGCCTGGGCAACCACAGCTGGCTTCCAGTGGCCATCTAGAAGAGGAGAGAGCTGAAGAAGAGACGTCTCTAATTCTTAATAAACACTGTACTAGTCTCAGGCTGACCCCTTAACAGTACAGATGTATAGGACAAACTCAATGCAACATCATAAAGACTTAAAAAATTGAACTGAGATTTGAACCTACCGGAGACAAGAGTTACAGTCTGAGCCTAAGGTGGTCTCAGGCTAATTGCCAATGAAATAAAAAACATCAACTTTCTTCGGCTGAATTCAACAGAATTCACAGTCTGTGCAAGATACTATTAACTACATCCAAGACACAATTCAAAATTATTTGACATACAAAGAACCCAGAAAATTTGACCAATTCTAAAGTGAAAAAGATTAACACAAGCCAACCTTAAAATGACTCAGCGGTTAGAATTATCAGACAAAAACTTTAAACCAACTACTATAATTATGCTCTCGGAGGTAAAGGAAAAGACACTTGAATGACTAAAAAGATAGGCAATCTCAATAGACAAATAAAAATTTACTTTAAAAACGGAAATTTTAAAACTGAAAAATATAACATCTGAAATGAAAAATTCAGTGGATGAGCATAATAGCAAAACAGAGATAAAACAATAGTCAGTGGCTTTATCAATACAAATTATACAATCTGAAGAACAGAGAAAAAATATTGAACAAAAAGATGAACAGAGCCTTATGGATTTAAGGGACAATATCAAAAGATAATACATGAGTATCCGGAATCCCAGAAGATACAGAATGAGTTAAAAAAAAAAAAAAAGTAGAATAAATATTGACCAAAAAAATCCAAGTTTTGGTGAAAGATATAAATATACAAATTCAAGGAGTTCAGTGAACCCCAAAGAGGAAAAATTTTTAAAAACTACATCTAGACTCATTATAATTAAACTGTTGAAAACCAAAGATACAAACAGTCTAAAGCAGCCAAAGGAAAATGATAAACTGCATAGAGGGGAACATGTTGAACGACAGCCGATTTCTTATCATCTTCTTTCAAGGCACCCAGAAGGCTGTGGAACAACATTTTTTTATCATCTTCTTTCATAGCAGCCAGAAGGGAGTGGAACAACATCTTTAAAGGCAACCCCGAATTCTATATCCAGCAAAAATATCCTTCAAGAATAAAAGCATTATCCAGATACAGGAGAACCAAGAAAATCCACCACCAGCAGAACTGCACTACAAGAAAATGCCAAAGGAAGGTCTTCAGGCTGAAAGGAAATACTAAATACTAATATCAGAGCAAAACCTGGATCTTTAACAACAAATGTTACACATTGGAAATATTTCATGATGTAAATTATACCTCAATAAAGTAGTGAAAAATTTTTAAGGAAATTTATTTCTAACCTGGAATCTATATGCATTCATTCAACATAACAATCAACTATGGGGGTAGAATAAAGACATTCATAGAAGTGCAGATCTAAAAATATTTCATGTATTCATTCTTACGAAGCTACTAAAGGATGTGCTCCACCAAAATGACAGAGTAAATTAAGAAAGAGGATGACATGGGATACAAAAGTACAAAAGAAGTACAAAGGTAGTTTTCAAGACAAAAGAGGAAAGAGACCCCCGGATGGCAACTGAGCATCAGGAATAGAGACCAACGAGTAGATTGGAGGACAACGGTCTAGATTAGAGCTGTATGGAGAGACAGATTGACATCACCAGGATGTCTGCCACTAAAGTATTATTGTCTTTTTAACCCGAGGCAGAATGCCTAGGCAAGACTGGCCTGCTTCTTGTTCTTGTCTCAACTTGACTATAATCAGATGCAGTTCCTACTCACTCCTCCAGTAACTTGATTCAGCTGAGGCCACTCATTTCGCCACGCAGAAGTATCCTACTTTGATCAACTCCTGAGCTTGTGAATTAATTACAGGACAGACTATCTATAGTGTGTTTGCTTTCTTTCATGTATAAAAGAAGGAAAAACAAGAACTACACACACACATGCTCACTTGTGCCAAAAGACACACAAAACAGTAAATGAGAACTAGTGAGAATGGTTGCCTCCAAGGAGTAAGTGGGAACAGGATGAAAAGGAAGCAGGTAATCCTTACTATTAACATATTTAAAATAAAAAACACAATACACTAAAGGGATGGGGGCAGAACTAACCCAAGTAACTTTTGAGCACGGTATTTAAACCCTAAGGTTAAAGACAAATAAGAAGTATAAATGAACAATTAAACTCAACTCAATAGATTAGTTTTTCAGAGTTATGGGTCAGCAATTCTAAAACTACTTTCTGCATAGTCTAGGATGCAACAAATAAATATACTGTGGATAATAGGAGTCAGGTTTGTCAATGTTGGAGAGAGAAATTACAGATATAAAAAGTGGAAAAACTGGAATACACCCTGTGGTACTAGAGATATACTCTCTCTCAATGGTTTATAATATATGGAGATATAGAAATATAGATGTGTCTATATACATACACACACGTATACACGTATACAAGTATGTATGAATAGATTCTTATATTATCTAGCTCTGTCTTCCAAGAGGGCCTAGAATAAACAATATCCCAGTACAAATAAACATATCTAGTACCCAGATCTCAGTTCCTAAACACCATTCAGTGCTAAAAGGACCAGGGCTCCTTAGAAAAATGGCCAATTCTGAGACTGGCTTAAGGAAAATACAATATGAGCCTACTGAACTCATACAAACTACAGCCCACAGGCCAAATGCAGTCAGCTACCAGTCTTTGTAAATAAAGTTTTATTGGAATACATCCATGCTCATTCATTTACAAATTATCTATGGCTGCTTTCCTGCTGCAAGGGTGGAGTTAAGTAGTTGCAATAGACTGTATGGCCCACAAAGCCAAAAATATTTACTATCTGGCCACTTAAAGAAAACGTTTGCCAAGCCCTGGCCTAGAATATCTTGTTGTTCCAGAAAGTAAGGAAACACTCAAAAAATGATGGGGATATGTCAAAAGTTCACAGGACCCCGTTGAAAAGGCTCCTACTGGCCAAATATATGACAATTTAAGTATTAAATTTTTTAAATCACAGCTTATATGTAACCCATTAAATACAGTAAGAATCCATGAATGCCTAATGATAAAAACAAATAAATGAAAGGAGGAAGCTCTTCCTTACAGCAGAATCTCAACTAAAAAATGTACAAAAAAATTATGGAATTAGAAAATTACCATTGACAATCGTCATCGTCATCATAATTCAGATTCATCAATGAATGCTAAAACTAGAGGAGAGAAGTGTGGAGGAGAAATAGAATATTAAATAGTCTCAAAATGTCCTCAACAATACTTATTCAACACAAAGAGGAAAAGCATATCTTGACAGTGGAGCAATCTGGCAGACCACCTTAACCAGTGATCAAAGAAAACACCTGTAATGGGGTAAGTCAACATCACACACCTCCTGACACCTTAGGAAAAATATGTCACTTGCGAAACATGAATTAAACCCAAACTGAGGGACTTGCTACAAAATAACTGGCCTATAATCTTCAAAAATGTTAAATTTATGAAAAGTACAACTGTTACTGATTAAAGGAGATTAAAGACACAAGACGACTCTGTGCAAGTTGTGATCTGGGATTTTCTTTACCCGGAAAAGAAAATGGGAAACTTGAAGCCATTTGAGTAAGATTTATAGATGACATCAATGGCATTACATCAGGTTAATTTCCTGATTTCAATCCTTGCACAGTGGTTATAAAAAAAGAATGGCTTTGTTTTGAATACCTGCAACTTACTCTCAATTTGGGAAAAAAAAAAAAAAAAAAAAGACAAGTGGGGAGGGACATTAAAGTAAAGTGGTAAAAGGTTAATAATGCTGGGAGTCTGGTGAAGAGTATAGATTAATTCTTGATACCATTCTTGCATCTTTTCTGTAGGTCTGAAATCATACGTTTCCAAAAAGAATCCAAGTCTTTCATTATAAAATGATCTGTGTTTATTGAGTTGTATCTCTTTCTCATGCTAAAGAACAATTAGAAACATCCCCTAACATGGAATACAAATGATGTACTAAATAAAAGAAGTTCAAATAACCGGTTCAAGAATATGTGGGCTACAAAATCATTTCATCCTGTTTCATATGGGCCAAAACAGATTTATTAGCTGCAAAGTCAAATAAAGTGATCTCAAATGAGAGTTATGTCAGTAAAAACACTGCCTCTCAACAGGTCAGAAGTGACTTTACTCACATTTTACAAAATATTTTGAGGATTTAAAAGATTAAATGTCCTGAAAGGGACAACAACCCAGTGCTTTCTGCAAACACAGCTGTTGGTTAAAGCTCTTGAGAAAAGAAAAGTTCTGGAATAGGAATCAGTTGTAGAAAGAGATAATGGTTATAAAATACTAAGAAAAGTGTGGACTCTTTTCTTATTAATCCCTCTAATAACTGACTTGTTTCTAAACATGAGCTTCATTACTATATGCTAGGTCCTGGGCACAGAGCAATGAACATGACGAGACCTACAAGGTCTTCCCTGACTCTCATGGTGCTTACCATCCAGGGGGTGGAGAGGACAAGCAAACAGACAACATGGCAGGGAAGACAGACGGATGAGATAGTGACCAACTGGATGTGGAAAGAAGACATTACTTTAGTGTTGGTGATTAGAAGAAAACCTCTATTGAGGAAACCATGCTGGAGCCAACGCCCAAATGACGAGAAGTCCACCATGTATAGCGCCTCCTTGGCAGAGGCATGACGAGTGCACAAAACAAAGGAGAAACAGACTAGCATGTTCAAAGAAGTTTAAAAAAATGGGGCGGGGCCTCATTAATCCTCTCAGTATAGGAGGTGATTACAAAGAACTATCAATCTTGTAGCGAGTATGATAATGGATTATGACTGTATGTAAAAATTTTCATATTGAATAGCATGTATATGTGCCTGTATGTGAAAGTACAATACAGGATGTCAGGGATTTCTTTAAAATACTTCAGCAAAGAGAAATAAAAAAAGGATGAATGAGGCAAATGTACAAAAATCCTTCAATTTGGGAAATGGGTAAATGGGAGGTGATGAATTACTCTCTCTAGTTTTTGTATGTGTGATTTTTCATAATAATTTTTAGAAGTTCCATATAACAGAAACTTCATATTAGAACAGACAATACCGCATATCTTCTTTCTCTTAAATACTCCAGCTCAGCTCTTGGTACTCCAGTCTGTCTTCTCATTTGAGGATATATAAATGAGAATAGGTACATGCTGGGTCAGTCCTGCACACTATGACTGAGTCCAGTTTCTATGACAGACAGAGCTAATCTACCAAAGGCAGGGTTGTAACCCAGAGAGAATTAAAATAAGAGAATACAAACAGCCATCTATTGATAAACAAGTCACGCTTTCTGAGAAAAAGGGAATTGCCTGGACTACAGAGCATCTTCCCAGAGGTTAAAAAACCCAACAGCCTTCTTCTTCCCCTTCCACTCCATGGAGGCTTCTTGGGCAAAGTTCTCCTGGTTGTCAAATCCCACTGTCAACCTTCAGTCTTGGTCTTACTTGACCTCGCTATAGCCCTTGACACAGGTGAACATTCCCCCTCTTCTTGAACCTCTCTACTTCCTTGGCTGACATGACACCAGTGCCAAAGATGCCCATACTCCTTCCTTTTAAGGCCAAGTGTCACATCCACAGCCCCTCCTGAGAGACTTTTGTCCCAGGTGGCCAGTTCTGAAGGAACCAGGAGCGGGTCCCTAACCCAACAATTGGTGACCTATAGAATGGTGTGTCAGAAACTTCTACTTTTGATAATATAATGGCGTCAATATTCTGAAAATTTTTCTGATACCAAATTACTACAACTGCTGAACAAAATACTACCAACTTCTTGAGAACACAACTGAGCTCTCAAGAGAGGAAGAAAAAAAATCCCCGGGAGCTAAAACTCAAGTGAGAACTAGAAACGAGACTACAGAAGCTGAGGCTAGAGACCCTAGAGCATATCTTGGTGTCAGAGCCAACTGGCTTGTCATCTAAAGCTGCAGGAGGGACAGGAAATAAGGCTCTGACAGTGAGAAACATAGGGAGGTAGAAGTTACCCCCTACAAAAAATCAAGACAGGTAAAGGGCCAACTCAGTGAGAAGGTAGGCTAGGAAAAAATGCCCAACTGGTGAAGAAAACAACCAAGCATTGGGTCTGTTTTGACCCGGGCTTCAGCTAGAGGCGCAGGAGAGCATCCCCTGAGGATTCGTAAACATGGGGTCACGCTCAAGTAGTACAGTCACTCTAACCCCAAGCACATACACTAACTTAACGTGAGCCTCGGTCGGCAGTGTCCCAGCGTGCTGGCTGAAGCACAAACTCCTCTCACAGCAATTCAGAATATTCCCACAGTCAAAGGCCTCGAAAATGCTTACAAAACATGTGAGGAAGAGCGCCAGCATGATTGAGAGTCACACAAAAACACAAAATGTGGTGCAAAATAGTTTCAGGTCATAAAAATGATAAATACACAATATTTTAAAACTATAATGTGTATAAAGAAAAAGAAAAGTAAGTAAAGGAAGCTTACTAAAAGACAAATTATTAAAGAATAAAACAGAACTTTTAGAATTACAAAGTAACAAATGTCAGTGGGTAACTTTATAGGTAAATATACTAGGCTACCTTTCTCCTTGAGTTTTTAAAATTATGTTAGATGGCTAAAAGCAAAAGTATAATATTGTCTGATACGATTCTCAATGTATGTAAAGGAGATATTTAAGACAACTAATGATAAAGTAGGGAGTATAAATGGTGGTAAGGTTCCTACATGTCACCTAACGTGGTAAGATATCGATACTAGTAGACTACGGCATAGTAAAGATGTCAATTCTCTCCAAACCGATCTTTAAATTCAGTATAATTCCTATCAGAACTGCCGATTTTTTGTAGATATAGACAAGCTTTTCTTAAAATTTATATGGAAATGCTAAGGAACTAGAATAACTAAAATAATGAATAAAACAATAAAGTTGGAGGAAGCATACTATCCGATTTTAAGCTGGTTATCAATAGAAATCAAGACAGTATGGTATTTTCAACATGACAGACACATGGAACAACACAGAGAACCCAGAAACAGACCTTACAAATATGCGCAACTAATTTTTGACAGAGGTGTAAAAGCAATTCAAGGAAGGAAAAACAGCCTTTTCAACAAATGGCGCTGGAACAATTGGACATCAAAAGACAAAAAAATAAAACTTGACCTTAACCTCACATCTTATACAAAAATTAACTACAAAAATGATACTAGGTCAGGGCCGGCCCGGTGGCTCAGGCAGTTAGAGCTCCATGCTCCTAATTCCGAAGGCTGCCGGTTCGATTCCCACATGGGCCAGTGGGCTCTCAACCACAAGGTTGCCAGTTCAATTCCTCGAGTCCCTCAAGGGATGGTGGGCTTCGCCCCCTGCAACTAAGATTGAACATGGCACCTTGACCTGAGCTGCCTCCCGGATGGCTCAGTTGGTTGGAGCACATCCTCTCAATCCCAAGGTTGCCAGTTCGATTCCTCAACTCCCGCAAGGGATCGTGGGCTGCACCCCCTGCAACTAGCAACGGCAACTGGACCTGGAGCTGAGCTGCGCCCTCCACAACTAAGACTGAAAGGACAACAACTTGACTTGGAAAAAAGTCCTGGAAGTACACACTGTTCCCCAGTAAAGTCCTGTTCCCCTTCCCCAATAAAATCTTAAAAAAAAAAAAAAAAATTTTTTTAAATGATACTAGGTCAGACATAAAACTATAAAACATTTAGAAAAGAACAAAAGAGAAAAACTCTGTGATCTAGGATTAGGTAAAGAATTCCTACACATGACACCAAAAGCATCACCCATAAAGAAAAAAAATTGATCAATTGTTTTTCTTTTCATTTCTAGGATCTGGTCATTGACATAGCTGAATGACAATTTAAAACATTTTTATTCAAGTTGTTCAACATTACAACTCTTCTCAGAAGACCAGAAAGAGTAGTTAGAATCTAAGTTCTCTGTTTCATCCTTAAGTAGTAAAGGGGACAGGTGAGAAGGACTTATAATTACTTCATCTTAATGGCATTGGCTTGACAGTATTTACCTATATCATAATTTGTGGCCCAACATCTGGACATTTTGTAGTTTAAACTCGAAAGCTGCTTACAAGGCATGGCTTTGCTCCTTTGAGCTCTGAGACTGCCTGCAGGGTAAACAGCCCCTCTGTTCTGACTGTGCTGTTTGATAAATCACACCTCTGTACTAGAACTGCTCTACCAAAAGCCTTTGTTCTGTGCGTCTGAACGGAAACTAGGACGTTGACGAATGCTTAATCATATGTTTCCCATTGTTACCATTGAAAGTTCACTTGCCCCATCAATCAGAAAATGAATGATGTAAGTTTACAACCCTAATGTCAACACAAGAAATGTCCAAATCTGTAGCTAATTTTTATAAGTTTATTTGAGTCAAACTGATGACATTGCCGGGAAGCAAGATCCCAAATGCTTCGGAGAATGACAGTTTTGTGGCTTCTCTTATACATTTGGAATCAAGGTGGGACTAAAAGGAAGGTTACATGAATCAGGTGGGAGGAAGCAAGGTGGGGATTCGATTACAGGATAGTTAACAAGGTTATGTGCTCTCTTGAGGGTGATTACACTTCCGAGGGCTCTGAAAAAGAGGCGTTTCAAAGGTGTTTTAACCTAGATGAACAGAGACAATGGACAGGGCTTGTTTAAAGCAAAAATAAAACTTTTACTAAAAAAGTTATAGGCCTAAGGCATGACTACCCACCATAACCTGCCCGGGTAGGAATTTGTGATCAGACCACCCTTTGGGGTGACTTTCTGTCACTGGACTTGACAGTTTTATTACAGTGTCCCATTTCATCCACATTAGCAACTCTTCTCTTTAATAATCAGCTCCTTGCAACTTAAGCATTTTAAAAATCCTATTCTCCCCACATATACACATCTCGGAGCCTGTCTTCGGTTCATGCCAAGGGCTACATTGTCTGATTTGCAAATGATAAATGAATAAAACTCTTTTAATTTCTTGTGCAATTTTTGTTAACGTTACCAACAACAAAGGATGGGGTGTGAAGCAACCCCTTGATCTCCTCCTCCCTTTGCAGGAGAGAATTCAATGCATTCAGGCACCTGCAGAGCCCCTTAAGCTCTAACTGCCTTCCTCCACCATCGGGAGGCGTCCATGAGTTAGTCCTCTCAAATCCTCAATCTCCCCCACTTTTAGCTGAGATCTGAGAAGTTTATTCTTAAGAGAGAGACCCCTCTATAAGGCTTTTCAGGAAGGAACATCTCCATAAGGGATCACAGGAGTTAGACTGAACCCATCAGGTTCCAGACTATAGTCTTCCTCTCGGTTGTTCTCAGACAGCTTCACGAGGAATGGGTAACGGTACTCTAATGTGGCCTCTGCCCATCTTCCACCAGCCGGCACCCCTGCAGGGGACATGCAAAAACATTACAGGACTGAGACCTGCAACTGGCTGGATCTCTGGACTAAAATCACCCGAGATGGACTTTAAATGAAAGTGACCCTTTGGGGGTCTTTTGATATTCCTAAATTGGTTTAAGGATCCAATTAAAACAAAGAGGTTTCTGGACCTCCCAAAAGCATTGGGGAGCTTTCTTCAATTGGTATTTTGAGGCTTCCAAAAGAAACCAGGAGGAAACTACAGCCTCTCAGCATGAAGGTAACTCTCAACTGAATAAGGGAATCCCAAAACTAGCGGAAGCCTCACCCCACTCCGTCCTCCACCCACTCACGCTCTGCCCCTCCTCCCGACCCTTCTTGAACTGAATTCCCTTTCTCCCCCCAGAAATTTCCCCTCCTGAGTCCCCCATTCTCAAGGCACCTTTTAAATGTCTGGGAAACTGTGATGAGATTGATACAGTCTTTTGTACCCCCTGGTCTAAATCAGACTTATTAGCCATAGTACAGTACTTCCCAGACCCAAACACTAATCCCCTTGAATGTGAATGACATGTTAACCTTATGTGCTTAGCAAGCTGGTCTTTAACTGCTCACCCCTATGTTAGCCAGAAATGTTCTACCTGTTTCCCCGACAAGAAGACCTACCCGGACCATCAGCTCTAATGCGTCTTTTGGAGCAAAAATTAATATGAGACCCAGTCTTATTTCAATGTAAGACCGGGTCTTATATTAATTTTTGCTCCAAAAGACGCATTAGAGCTGATGGTCTGGGTAGGTCTTCTTGTCGGGGAAACACAGTAGCTAAAGATTAGTAGAAATCAGCAGACTAGAGCCACCCCTTACAAGATTTTAAACTGACGGGAGCCATGGGCCCTAGAAGCCGCACAAAAGCAGGCGAATGACTGCTTAAGGCTATTCCCCCAAATATTTCCAACACAGATTAACGGCAAGGCCGTCCACAGATATACTCAAAAGAAGGACAAGCCCAGTACTTGACTGACCCATTTGAAAAGATCTTTCAACAAAACTCAGGAATTAAGGAATTAACTTATTTAATTCAATATCTGTAGCAGGTCTTTCTGAAAATATCAGCATCTTAAACATGACCTTAACTTGGTAGATAAACACGCCAATGAGATGTCCTCATTGGCGAATCAACTTTCTAAAACCACTGAAAAAGACAAGGATAGAAGAGGGGAAAGTTCTGGATTACCAAGAAAAAACTGCCAAACTAATTGCTCTGCAACTCCAACAATTTAATAAACCAACCCCTCCAAATAATAAAAAATACCCAGGGTCCAGATCCAAAGGCTTGCTTCTTTTGTAAAAGGCCAGGGCATTTTAACAAGGATTGCCACAAATACAAACAATGGCAAAGGGAAAAAAAAATGGCTGCAGCTCCACCCAGACAGGGCCCTGGAGTTGTAGGCTGGAGCACAAAAGCATAGGGATACTCCGGAGAAATAAAGAGGACATTCTCCCTATTAAAGACTAGCCAATTAGGGGAAATAGATATTAAAGTTGGGGACAATTACTTAGAGCTTTGATACAGGAACAACCCTTTCAGTCCTCAAACCCAACATCCTTTCAATGTCCCCTTCCTGGAGACAAGAACATGTCCCATAGGTAGACGACTGGATCAAGAAACTGTGGTACATTTATACAATGGAGTATTACGCAGCCATAAAGAAGAATGAAATCTTACCATTTGCAACAACATGGATGGACCTAGAGAACGTTACGCTAAGTGAAATAAATCAGACGGAAAAAGACAAATACCATGTGATCTCACTTATATGTGGAATCTAAAGAATAGAATAAATGAATAAACTGGTCATATAACAGTCCCCAAATCTTTACCTGTCCGTTTTCAAATAGGACCCTTCTCTGGTACGCATCAATTTTTACTTGTCTTTCTGCACCACACTAATTCATGCGTTAGGAGATTTTCTAGAAATCTACCAAGATCGTATTTCGTTTTCCCCAAAAGAGGAGATAGGATTAGATTTAACCTCCTCAAATGATAAGGCAAAATCCGAAAAGAACCATTTCTAACCCCCATCTATATCTTAATTTTATCCAACAATCCTCACCCAGCCCTCCAAGACTATCTCTGAACAACACAATCGTCCACTGATACAGGGAAAATCCACTTGGCACCCCCATCAAGATTCAAATAGATCTTAATACACCTTTGCCTAACATAAAGTAATACCCTCTAGATCCTAAGGCGCTGGCAGGAATTCAGCCCCTACCAGAGGAATGTTTAGCTCTGGGACTCACTGTCCCTTGCACCCGTCCCTGTTACACCCCTATCCTCCTGGTCCAGGAGCCTAATGGAAGGGAATGGTGACGTGACCAAGAGATTCAAGCCATCAATCACACAGCTATTCCCCGGCATCCTGCAGTTCCTGACCCCCGTATTCTCCTAGCATCCCTCCTCAGACTTGTTTCTCTGCCATAGACCTCTGCAGTGCCTTTTTCAGTGTTCCAGTTTATTCAAAAGTCAGTATTTATTTGCTTCACTTGGAAAAAAACAATACACCTGGACTATCTTACCCCAGGAGTTATTGAAAGTCCCACTCATTTTTCTCCAATTCTTCAGGCCGATCTCAAGGAGACTGTTTTTCCCTCACTTCGATATATAAATGATCTACTTCTATGATCCTGCCATAAACAGGCCTGCCTACCAGACAGGCTCCATTTATTACATAATCCAGCTCTAAAAGGACATAAGGTCACTAAAGAAAAGTACAATTCTGCCAGCTTTCCGTAAAATTTTTAGGGCATCTCCTTACCACAGAGGGCCTAAACCGTGATGCTTTCCAGATACAGGGTCTATTAGTTTTCTCCAAACCCCAAACTAAGACAACTTGGAAGGTTCTCAGGACTTGCAGGCTGCTACCTAACTGGCTGCCTAACTTTTCCTGACTCTCCCAAACGTATACAAGTTCTTGATAGCTTCTTCTCCAGACCCCCTATAATGGAACAACGAGGCTGAACAACATTTGACGAATTTAAAGGAACGACGCATTCAGGCACCAATGCTAGGGCATCCAAATTATAATCTTCCCTTCTCGAGCATGAGAGGGAAGAACATGCATTAGGTGTGCTTATTCAGCCCGCCCACAGACACCCCCGCCCTAAGGTACTAGGGTACTAGGACCAAAAGTTAGACACACACCCCAGCCCAGGGCCTGCCACCCTGCCTTAAGGCAACAGCCGCCACATTAACCCATAATCCTGAAGCAGTATATATTCCCTTATGTTTTAACTATCAATTTTGCTTAGTATCCTATGTCCTGCCACTTTTAACTTCCTGCATCCTAGTAATCCAACCTTTATAAACTTTTGCCACCGGGGCTAAATAAAACCCCTGTCAAACTTTGGTCTCATTTCCCTCCACCACAGAACAAGAGGGACCCAGAGCAGGAGTCATACCACTCTGGCAACAACAATGGACTAAAAAAAAAAAAAAACAATATCGTTGCATTTTACAAAATTCGACGAAAAGGGGGAAATGAGCACTTATAAGAACTGGAATATAATTTGCAGCCCAACATTTGGACATTTTGCAGTTTAAACTCTAAAGCTGCGTATGAGGCATGATTTGGCTCTTTTGCGCTCTGAAACTGCCTGCAGGGTAAACAGCCCCCGGCCCTGCTTGTGCAGTTTGAGAAATCGTACCTCCCATGCAGCTGATAAGCAGCACCCCCTACACTGGAACTGCTCAATCAAAAGCCTTTGTTCTGTGAGCCTGATCCAAAACTAGGGCGATGATCAATGCTAATCATATATGACCTGTCTTCTTACCATTGAAAGTTCAGTTGCCCCACCAATCAGACAATGAATGATGTAAATTTATAATGTCGTTTCCCTAACAACCCTTCTCTTCAATAATCAGCTCCTTACAACTTACGCCTTTTAAAAACCCCGTTTCCACGCTTCCATCTCAGAGTATGTCTTCAGTTCATACCAAGGGCTACCTTCTCTAATTTGCAAATCATATACGAATAAAATTATTTTAATTTTTTCTGGAATTTTTGTTGCTACCCTGAATCCCATAGTCAGTTAACCCTTCCTAATGTGTAGCTCTGATTATGTCACCACCCTAATGAAATCTCATGCCACTGCCTCAGAAGGTCCCTCAGCGTCTGCTAACATTACTTGCTACTTTTATGTCTCTTCAAACATCCTTTCATGCCTAATTACTTTGACTGAAACATTCACTTGTTCACCCATTCACTCATTTAGCAAAAGTGTATCGAGCGCCTATGCGGGATCAGGTATTATCCTTGACCCTAAGGAATACAACGGAAGAAAAGAAAAAGAAACTCTGGCCTGGTTCTCTTGAAGCTTACAGTCTAGGATGGAAGAAAGATGTTACTCAAACAATGATACAAATTGATGTGTAATATCAAACTGGAGTGGGAAAGTATATAACACACTCAAGGACTATGGCTACAGCTCAGAGAACAAAGGAGAAAATATGGTAAGATTATGCTGGAGGAAAAGCAGGGGCCACACCATGCTGGAACTTGCCAGGGAGATTAAGAATTGTGGTTTTTTTATCTTACAAGCAATGGGGAAGTACTGAAGTATTTCAGTCAGGCGGATGACATGATCAGATTTAAATTCTGATAGGATCCTGCTGGCTTCAGGGAAGAAAACGGGTTAGCGATAGGGAGATAAGAATGAATGGGCCCCCATTCACTCTTACCCCCCATCTTAGGGTACTTGAGCAGACCATGTCAGAAATGATGGTACTGAGATCAAGAAATTTTAATAGAGAAATAGTTAAGAGGCCAAATCAACAAAACACGGTGAGGGGCGGACATTAAGGGTAAGGGGATAACTTCATGTTTTCTGGCTTATACAACTGGATGGATGATGGTGACATTTGCTGGGACAGGATTAGTGGCCTGGGGGAGAGGGGAGGAGAGCGTCAGCCAGTTTGGGACACACTGAGTATGAGGTAACCTCGCAACACCAACAGATGATATCAAACAGGCAGCTGGATATACAAGTCAGGAGCTCAGAACATCTGGGCTGAGGTCAAATTTGGGAGTCGCCAGAGAACGAACCGTAACTGAAGGCACGAACACCGATGAGATCAGTCTAGGGAGAGAGTGTGCAGCAAAAAGAGAAGGAGCCCCGGACTGAGGCTGGAGGAGCCTCCCAGTGCAGGCATCAGGGAGAAGAAAATCCGAATTGTAGAGGAAGAAAGAATGGCCTCCTCAGAAGGAGAGACAAGAGAAAACTTGGGAGAGCGTGCTGTCAAGAAAAGCCAGGTTTTGAGAAGGTAGTGGGCCATGAAGTCACACACTGCTAAGAGAAGAGAAATGAAAAATTAAGTGTTCACCAGACTCAACAACATGGATGTCACAGGGAGCTTGGCGAGAGCCATCTGAGTAAAGCAATGGGAGGAACCACCGAAGAGAAATAAGCTGAGGCATTAACGGGCAGAGAGAGTGTGGAACTAAGGAGACCCGTCTACTCTTTTGTGAAGTTTGGCTACGAAGAGAGAGAGGTGAAATCGAAAGACAAGGGTTCCCACTTGTTCTTGTTGTTGCTGTTTTTCAATAAAGGGGAATCTTGAGTGTGTTCAAATACTGACAGGAAGGAACAGATGAGAAGGCGGGGCCAAAGATAAATGACAGCTCCTATGGGGGGGGTGCATTTGGAGTACCACTCCCCCAACACCCTCCTCAAGCTCACACAATTCACCCATCCTCCACTCCACCCTTACTCCTAAAATTGTACCCACTACAGAACAGCTCAAATTCCACATCCTCGCCCCTCTGTGAACCTCAGCTAATTTCTCTAGCTCTTAGGGATGCCTTCTCTGCAACTCCCCAGTGTACTGTTGTCCACATTTATCTGACCACCATCCTTTAGCAGGTTCCGCAGAATATACACTGGGAAATAAACATCCTACTTCCTGCCCAGCTCATGTCCTACCCCCCTTAACACAACCTTCCTGACCAGCCCAGAGCAAAGTAGCACCTCCCTTGTAAAGTCCTGAACAATGACATCATTCAGCATGTTAAGTATTTAAGATCCTCGAAGGTAAGCTCCACGAGTGTGGGGTCTTGTCTGTCTGGTTCACCACTGTATCCCCAGTGCCTAGTAGGGCGGGCACCCAGGAAATGTTTACTGAATGAAGTAATTAAAAGAGATGTAAGTTATTGAAGAGTAGGGACTACGTCTTATGCCTATTTGTACACAGTGCCCTACGAAGAAGACAATGAATAAATGTTCTTGATAATATGATGATAATTTACTATGGCCTAATGTCACAATGGAAATTAAAAAGACAAAATTTTACAATATGCCTGACACTGATGAACAAGTATGAAAAGCCTCTGCAATGTTTCTTAACTCTAAAAGATAATAATAATTGTCCTCAAAATATTTCCCCAAATTCCAGACCTTAAGAAAACCCTTAAAGACAATCGAACTATCTTTGCCCTGCTTGTGAAATTCTTTTATAAATTCATATAACACTCTAAAATCTCAGTGCCTATTTAAGATTTATCTGAATTCCGGAGTTTAGTATGTTCACATCGTGATAATACACAGGAGCACATCGGTAACGGCAGGAAGCATATGAAGGATATTGTTCGGGTGGAGCTAAGTGTCATCTCCCTGCCTCATAAAGACAGAATTGTCATTCAAGTACCAGAGTTCTGATCATAAATAACAACAAATATAAGATTTGCGAAGAGGCAGCATACAAAACCAAACTCGAAAGAGATCACCCAAGGGTCTTCTCTCAAAGATCAGCTTTGCTACCAAATCAGGCCCCAACATGTTATGAGGTGGAAATTGCTTCACTTTCCAACAACTAGCTTCATTTCTCATGTGTATTTGTACAGGATTTATTTTAAATTCAATCTCCTGTTTCTCTCCCATATTTTATTACCACAATTAAAGTCATATACAAAATTACTAAATTGGAATGAATAAGATTACTTCTTATGCATTACAGACTTGCACACCAATTGGTACTTTCACCCCCCTGAAATTCACTCTATCTTCTCTTCTGGGGATAAATGTGCAGACTTTGGAGACAAATTCTAGACAAAGTAGCAAAGGCTCAGGTTAAACACAAGTACCTTCAGAAACAAGAAGAAATCTCTCTTTATCCATTGGGGGACTGAACAGAGAAACTTGTGAAATATGAAACAATATGAACTAAATGAAAACTTCATTTTTTAATGGAAATCAGAATCTAAAGAATAGGAAGGCACTCATTGATGTCAGAATTCATGTTCAGCTCTAAATAGTAAAAGCAAGTGTAAAAAAACAAAGAATTTCATTTTCATAACATGTGAGAAATCACACTGGAACAACTCTGCCGTGATCAGTAAACCTGGGCAATAACAGGATAAAATAATATTCTCTCCTGAAGTAATTCAGCGGTGGTACTTGAGCGGCACTGAAAAAGCCACTCCTGTAACATCTGTTTCATTAACTCCTGGCCCTCGCTACCAAACAGTCTGTCTGGGATCTTAGCACTTTTCATTACTTTTGGGGAGACTTTATCTTTTTATTTTGAAAATTTTAAAATATACACAAGGTAGGAAAAAAGATTCAATGACTGCATGCTCATCACTGAAATTCAACAATTACCAATTAGCCAATGTTATTTCACCACACACTCATACACACACACACACACACACACACACACCTCTCCCAGGTACACATATACATACTAAATTATACGGGGGCATGTGGGAAGACTTCTAAATTCCCTGCTAAAAATTCTAAATTACAGTTCATAAATGGCAAAATATTCATTCAACAAACAATTCAGCAACAACTACTACTATCATCACTTAGCACTGTTATTTACATAAAGCATAAATTTTACAGAGCAAGGTTATCATACAGGGTCATCCAAATTTCATACTGTGTGTGATACAGAAGCAGCTCTTTAGCAGAACTGAGAAATAACTCATCTGCCAGCTACATGCATAATTGAAATGGTAATCAAAGCCATCACCTACCCACATACACTAATCTCAAAATTAATGAGACAAAGGAAAAAGTTGCACACGGCCAATTTTACCACGGCAATTTGGAAAAATGTGTGACTTTCAAAATCTACAATCAACTGAACAAAATGACTAAAAATACAAGAATTGAAAGTAGTTTTCCCTAGATTCATATTTTTTCAAATAGAATGTCAGTTTTCGTGAAAACAATTTTTTTAGTTTTACACAACAGATTAATATCAACCTGGCTTCTGTGTCCGTTCTTTCTTTAAAAAAAAAAAAAATCTATCAGTGACATCGTTACTTTCCCCTTGGGAAAGTCTTGCTACACCAATGCCTACTCTCGGGGCTGTAGCTAAAACCATCTGGAATGTACTACCTTCACACTCGTGCAGCCCAAGCGAGGCCGAGGACCACAACACAAGGTCCCTGAAGTGTGCTGCAGACACCCCCAGAGGAACCCAGCAGGCACAAGCAGTTATACCGACCCATGCAAGTCACAGAGAATTCTAGCGTTATTCAAGGCATCTGGAGGAATGATGGCACAAAACTCCAAAGAGCTAAATGACCAAGACTAAATCCCATGCACAGATAGAAACATGGGGAAAGTCTAATGAGCCCTAAGCCAACCTGCCGATTTTGAAGCTAGTCTGTCAGCTGAGTGCCCTGTACTGGGGGACCTGAGCGGCCCTACAAGACCAAGGGACGGTAGCCCTCCATCTGTGGAGAAATCGTGTTCCACATTCACGTCTTTCAACCGGACTGAGTGTGTCAGATGGTGATCTAGGGCTTGTAGCTTTTCAAAATTCCACATTTCCCAGATAAAAACCTCTACCACCCACAAGGGCATCACCATGGAGTTAAGAGTTAATAACAAAACAAGTAACCAAAATAATTCCAAAAATACTGAAATGCAACTAAGACAGACCTGTGGCATTTCTTGATCTTGCTGCTTCAAAAAGAGAGCTCAACACAGCAGCACTGGAATCCCTGCTTGCAGAGGAGAAAGAACAAACTGAGGCCTATGGGACCCGGGGAAACACACGGGGTACACTTCCCTTGCAGAGCCCAGTTTCCCAGTGTTGACGCAGTCCTGCTGAGCAGAGGTGCAGAGTGGGGGACGCTGGCTCCACAGCAAAATTCGGAATCCCAGGAATATTTTCAAAGTTCGTGCTCCAAGTGTTCAACTTGTCATGTATGGGGACGCTACCTCACTAAGCTCTTGCTGCCTCTAGACACACATCAAATATAAAACCTACATTCATACAGAGCACAGTCCATTAATCCAGATGAGAGGATCTCCAAGTTCAGATTCTCACAGAAACTAATCTTGCCAAACCCATACACACGTATTTTGTGTTACTTCATACGGTAGTGACCTTAAAAGAAATTCAGAAAGAATAAAGCATATTTTAATCTCCATCTAATTACAAAGAACAACTCCCAAACAGATCAGAGATTAGAAAACAACCTTCCTTCAGGGATACTGGAGCTCTTTCTCAGAGACAATTAACAAAGACTGGACCAAGCATTGAAGAATGTGCTGGAAGAAACAATCCTTACCTGGCCTGAAGGACAGACAACTTAACAGAGTTTCCGCTAACCTCTCATTTCTAATTTGCTAAGACAACCATCTATTTGATGTTTAAAACTTAATTTCAAATAGTTAATACTGAAAAGTATCTGCATCGTCATTCCATTTTATAAAATTCAAAAACACGCAAAATTAAACAACTTAAGGATATAAACTATGCAGTTCAAGTACGAAGAAAATACAGAATTCAGGTTACCTCTGAAAGGGGAAGAGGTAGGATTAGGAACAGGATCATAAAGAATTCAATGGCAATGACAATTTCTTCTTAAACTAGGTGTTTGGGTACATGCGTATCCACTGTCCTATTATTCTGTATACCTTACATATATTTTGCATACATTATTTTGTAACTCCGCAGCATTTAATAAAACATCAAATTTTAAAACAAACAAGACTACAGAATGCATGTAAAGACATACCGATATGTAGTCTTTTGACTCTAGATTCAACCTCAGCCACTGGAAATCTGTTTGGTTCTATTCATGTCCTTCTAAGTAGTCACCTGTTAGGAGTTAGCAAAATCCTTGATTTTCATCTTTTCTTCTGCAGTTGCATTAACGAGGAGATTCATGGGGGCAGGGAGAGCAAACAGCAGAGGGCAATGCACTCTTTGATCCAATTCACTGAGAACAACTAGCATTCACTTCAGGGAGCTCCAGCAAAGAGGTCACTTGCCAGAGCTCAAGAGTAAAAAGGTTTGCTTAAGATAATTAAGAGTGCTGCAGGAAGAATGACGTGACTGGAACAGTAAGATATTTTTCCATTAATTATTTTTTAACTGATTGAAATTCAGTGAAACCCTCATTAAAATCTCAGCTCTCAATTCTTTTGAGATACAAAGATTAGAGTGAGTCCAGTTGAGCACTCGTCATGTCAGAGCCAATTCTGCACGTGGTGGGCAGCTGTGAGTTCCAGGACAGTACCACACATACTCCTCCCTACCAGCCAGAAGTTACAACGTCCAGAGAACCAGCCCTAGGCTCTGCCCACAACACTACCATCTGAGCATTCCTTTCATTAAAAAAGTGCAAGATTACACAACGACCCTTAAGTTGAAGTAAGATTCTGGATGCTTGAGGAAGTGGGATACTCTTGGAGTATGGTCAAATGACAGCGGAGACAATCAATAAAGGAATTCACATAAAGCACTCTGACTTCCTTGAAAGGAATTTTATGAACACAGGATTTAAAACTTCTTACACAACAAACAATGCAATCACAAGTACCAATAAAGGAGAACTAAGGATGCTATAGTAAGAAAATGTTATTAATCAATCAACAACCTGTAAATTAATCGTGTGCAAGACAGTACTAAGTAATGAAAGGAAATTTTAAAAGATATCATCCCTGTGTCAGAAGCACACAGCAGTTGAAGAGACAAGATGTATATTAATAAAAAGTTGTGTTAAAGCCAGACATCAAAAATGCTCCCCAGTTCAGTCCAACCTCCCTAGTCATCTGCTTTCCATAATCACACCCAGTTCAGCTAAACCCATGCCCCACCCTCCAACCTCACGCACTGTAGTATCCTCTTGTCCCCTCCTCTAATGCCTTACCCTCCTTAGAGCAACCTGCAAAATCTGACCTGCCCTTCAAGGTGCATCCCAAAAGCTTCCTGCCTCCTTGGAAGTCTTTCATAACCTACACACTCCCTTCTCATCTTTCATAATTCTTCTCTTTCTATTATGGTGCCTTACCTACTCTTACTCCTGTTTCAGTTCTTTATTTGCCTTATCCCTTCTACTGAAGCAGGAGTAATGGAAAGAGCAGAATTTGTGGGGGGAAAAACTAGATTAAACCTGAGTATTAACTGTCTGAACATGACCAAATCAAACCATTAAACTTTCTCAAGCCTGTTTCCAAATATATGGAATAGGGATATTATTATGTATCTAGCATTATTTCTTTAATAAATATGATGTGTTTATGTGAGAGAGACAGACAGACAGACAAGAGACACAGAAAGAGAAAGGCAGAGAGGAAGAGATAATGTAGAAATATATGGGAATACTTTTTTAAAAGGATAGGAAAGTAGTAGTTATTAGAAATGTATCCCATATGTTCAAAAAGTTAGAGGAAAGATTGAACAGTTTAAGAGACATCAAAGATATAAAAAAAAAAATCCAAATCAAACTTCCAGAGATAAGAATTATGATGCTTGAGATGAAAAGCAAACTGGATGCAATTAACAGCAGATTAGACACTGCTGAAGAAAAAATTAGTAAACTTGACAATATAGCAATAGGAACTATGCAAAATGAAAAACAAAGAAAAAAAGAACAGAGCATCAGTAAGCTGTGGAACAACTTCAAACAACCTAATATATGTGCAACTGGAATCTGCAAAGGTGAGGAGAGAGGTGGAGAAATAAAAAACATTTGAATAAATAGCTAAAATTGTTCCAAATCTGATAAAAACTATAAAATCATAAATCCAAGTTCAATGACACAAATCACAAGAAATGTAAAGAAAACAATACCAAGAGAAGCATGATCAATTTTCTTTTTTCAATTAGTTTCAGATGTACAAAACAATGTAATAGACATTTATCATTTATATCCCTCATAAAGTGATAACCCTCTCCCCCAATCTACTACACCTCTGACATCACATACAGCCATTACATTTCCACTGTCTCTAATTTTCTTAAAACCAATTTAAAGGGAAACTCTTAAAAGCAGCAGAGAAAAAGGACATACTAGGTACAGAGAAACAAGATAACGATGTCAGATTTCTTGTCAGAAACAAGCAAGATAGAAGACAGTGAATCAAAATCCTTATAGTGCTGCTAGAAAAAAACTATCAATCTAGAATTCGTTATGCAGCAAACATATCTTTCAAAAACAAAGTCAAAATACAAACTTTTTCAGACATGTGAAAGCTGAAATAATCATCACCAGCAAATCCAGAAACATTAAAGGGGGCACTTAAACAGAAAGTGATTATAGATGCAAACTATTCCAGAAAATAAAAGGAAAGGTAACAGTACTTCCCAACTCATTCAAGGTTGCCAGCATTACCCTGATACTAAGACAAAAACAGAGACATTACAAGAAAAAATATCTCACACCAGTATGTACAACCATATAACCATAGATGAAAAAACCTTTTTTTTCTTAATTTTAGGAAATCAGTTCCAGTAATATATAAAAAGAACAGTACATCAGGATCAAGTAGAGTTTATCTCGGGAATGCAAGCTTAGCTCTAACATTTGAATGTCAATGTAATTCACCATATTAACAAATGAAAAATGAAAAACACATGATTTCAGTAGACTCAGAAAAAGCATGACAAAACCCTACATTCATTTCTGATAAAAACTCTCAGCAAACTAGGAATAGAAGGAATGACTGAAAAAGAGTATATACAAAAAGCCTACAGCTATCATTATACTTAACAGTGAAAGTCTGAATGCTTTCTTCCTAAGATCAGGAACAAGACAAATATGTCTGCTCCCACCACTTCTATTTAACATTGTACTGGGAATTACAGCCACTGCACTAGGAAAAAGAAATAAAAGATCACAAGGAAGAAGTAAAATTGTCTATATTCACAAATGACATAATCTTTATGTAGAAAACCCAATGGAATCTATAAAAAAGCTACTAGAATAAGTGAGCATAACCAGGTTGACAGAGATCGATGTACAAAAATATATCATATTTCTATATACGAGCAACAAATATTCAAAACTAAAAAAAAAACACCATTTCAATAGTATCAAAAAACATATAATACATAGGGATAACTGTGACACAAAAAATGTGCAAGATTTGCCCAGTGAAAACTACAAAATATTGCTAACAGAATTTTTTTTTAAAAGAAAGAAATTAAAAAAAAAAACTAAACTGAACAAATGGAGATCACAGCATGTTCAGGGATTGGATGCCTCAACATTGTTAAGATAACCATTTTCCCCAAATTGATCTACAGATTCAATACAATCCTAATCAAATTCTCAAGCAGACTTTTTGGAAAAGCTAACAAAGCTAAAATTAACATAGAAATGAAAGGACCTCAAAATCTGGGGGGAAAAAACAGCTGAAGGACTTCCACCATCTGACTTCGCCTTCTTCAAAACCTACAGTAATCAAGTCAGTGTGGTATTGGCGTCAAGATAGACACATCGATCAACAATGAAATAGCGAGTCCAGCAATAAAACCACACACACATAAGCAGATTTTCAACCTAGGTACAACCTATACACAAAGCTATTTGTATATAGGTGAACAGCCTTGTCAACAAATGGTTCTAGAATAGTTGGGTTCCATATGTAAAAAAAGAAATTTACTCCATACTTTGCCCCATACATAAAAACTAACTCAAAGTGGATCATAGATCTAAATGTAAAACCTAAAACTAAAACTTCTAGAACTTAGGAGAATAACTTTGTGATATTAACTTAGGCAAAGATTTCTTAGATAAATCAACAAAAAGCATAATCCATAAAAGAAAAAAATTATAAATTGGACTTGATCAAAATTAAGAACTTCTCTCTTCAAAAGACACCATTAAGAGAATGAAAAGAGTAGGAGAAAATATTTGCAAAACTTATGTCTGAGAAAGGACTTGCATCCAGAATATATAAAGAACTTCTAAAACCAGTAATACGAAAACATAAAACCCAATTAAAAATGAACAAAAGATTTGAACAGACACTTCACCAAAGAAGCTATATGGATAGCAAATAAGTTCATGAAAAGATGTTCGGCATCACTAGTCATTAGGAAAATGCAAATTAAAATCACAATGAGATACCATTAAAAATCAGAATGTTTAAAATTTGAAAGACTGACCATACCAAGTAGCCAGGATGTGGAAGAATCAGACCTCTTATACACGGCTGGTGGGAATACAAAATAGTACAGCCGCTTTGAAAAAACCTGACCGTTTCTTTAAAAGTTAACCATATGCCTATGGTATGATGCAGCCATTCTACTCCTGGGTATTTATGTAGCCAAGAGAAATAAAAGTGTATGTCCACACACAGACTTGTGCACAGTTTCACAGCAGCCTTGTTACCAAAACTGGAAACAATATGTCCATCAATAGTGAATGTACAGCCATTCAAACTGTGGTACATCCAGCCAAAGGACTATTACACAGAATTAAAGAGGAATCAACTGATACTTTAAAAACATGGATAAATCTCAGAATAATTATAGTGAATGAAAGAAGCATAACTCCATACTATATGATTCCACCTACATAAAATTCTAGGAAATGAAAATTAATACACATGCGAAAGATCAGTGGTAGTCTGAGCTATAGGTCAGGGAGCCAGGGATATGAGGAAAGCTTTGGGGGTGATGGCTATTCTCATTCTCTTGTTTGTGAGGGTAGTCTCATGACTCCACACATGTCAAAACTTAACAAATTGTACATCTTAAATATGTACAGTTTATAGTATGTCAACTATACCTCAATAAATCAGCTTTTAACAAGTATGGTCTTAACCAATAATTACTAATCCTTCATAACACAAATTGGGCCCTACTTCATTAAAAATTATTCCGTTAATAATGTGTATTTTTGTCATAAAATTCATAAGGCATCCTTACTTCCAAACTATTAAGAAAGACTGAACAAAATTTGAACTGACAAAATTCAGTAAATCATAAAGAAAATTTGTGTCTTTTTGGAACAAAAGATCTCTGAACAATTCAAATATTTTTTCATTAAAAAAAACTTAAAATAGCTAAAAAGAATAACAAACCATGTGAACCATGTAGCATTAAACAAAAATAATAATGTGCTATTATCTCCTTCCTGGTATGGTTGCTGCTACAGCTTCATGTTCAATGCAATCCTTTAAAACTGATGAAGGCTGACCTTGGCAAAGAGAGAAATGAGGAACTATTGCCCATGTAGGGAAATGCTCTCTAAATGAGGTGAAGTTAAACAGAAATGTTTGGGGCTTTTCTCTGAATCCCTCAGCACCTAGACAATCACTACAAACCCCCCTTCCTCAGCAAAGCCTAATGGGAGATAGACACGATCCAATTTCATTAAAGGAAGCCTGTAGAGGAACCTAGGAACAGGGTTCTTCAATTAGTATCATGCAACTTCCTGTCTCCTCCTGCTTGGGGTACCCAAGCTCTCATGGGGTACCCAAGCTCTCAAATCTACCAGATACTCCAACAATGCCTTTCCTTCATTTCAAGGATTTTTTAAGCCACAGGGAACAGGTAACTTCCTAGTATATCAGTCTACTATATCACTTGCCCTTTTCTTTATCAATCCTATAGTACAGTGTTTTCCCGAGAAGAAGACCTAGCTGGACTATCAGCTCTAATGCGTCTTTTGGAGCAAAAATTAATATAAGACACAGTCTTATATTACATTATATTATGTAAGACCGGGTCTTATATTATAGTAAAATAAAACCCGGTCTTATATTAATTTTTGCTCCAAAAGACGCATTAGAGCTGATGGTCCGGCTAGGTCTTCTTTTCGGGGCAACACGGTATGTATGTTGACGCTCTCATGAGCAGCGTAAATACCTACTGAAATCGGACCCTGATGTAGGGCAGTAGCATGATGCACTGTGATGATGGAAGGAATATGGGCTTTGGAATCACAGACACGTGGGTCCATACTCTGGTTCTAACACTTATTGCCTAATGCTCAATTTTCTCAGCAAGAGTTAAATCATCTTTCTCATTGGACAACAATTGGTATTAAATGACATAATGCATGTGAATTACTTGACACATAGGAAGGAATCCATAAATTATAATCCCCACAATAAACCACAATTTTAAACACTGGGGGGAAAAGGTAAGTTTTTTTGCAAGGGGGGACTATCAATTGACTAAACTTGACCAATTCTAGCCTCAACACAAGAATTAATCACATAACTCAACTCTGAGGCATCACTGCTATGGTTCCAAATCAAATGCTATCTGAAAAGTCTCCTCGTTGTCAAATCTTTCTCTCCTGTTACATGACACAAAGGAGCATCCTTGGCAGTTCCACCCAACACCCACCTTCAGTCTAATAAACGCAACAAGTATCCTGGCCAGGTCTCCCTGACATCACCTGTAACGGTATAGATGGCTGCATCTCAGAGGGATCTCCGGACCCATTCCAGGCCCACAGTTTGATTTGTACATGTGCTCAGTAGTATTTGACTGAAAATGAACTTTATTTCCCACAGCAACTTCCCATAAAAAACAAAAAAACTTTTTGAAGGTTAAAATAAGAGAACATTCTAAAAGTTGAATGGTTAAAATAAGAGGACATTCTAAAAGTTGAATTCTATGAGGCTGAACTTACATTACAGGAAAGCAAAGCCTGGGAACTGGGAAAATGCAAAGAAAAGTTTACAAATCTTCCTCACACAAGAAAATGCTTACACTTTTCTTGCCCTTAAAATATTGAGCCATCTCAAAATCACTTCTGTTCCAATACCCAAAATCAACTGGCTCATAGGCATTCTGAGATGAACACTACAAAATGTGGTACAAATATGATTCTTTCAAAAATTTGCCTCAAATTAGCTAACCCAAAAAGTTAAATGCATTAGGTTTTTCATTTCTGATGTGTTGGTTTTTTTCATTAGATTTCATCAAAATTTACAGAGGAACCCAAGTATTCATACCATGGGCAAATACATGCAATAAAGAAAGCATGGGCCAGCCCGGTGGCTCAGGTGGTTGGAACGCCGCCATGCTCCTAACGCCGAGGTCACCGGTTGGATTCCCACATGGGCCAGTGAGCTGCGCCCTGTACAGCTAAGATCTTGAACAACGACTCTCCCTGGAGCTGGGCTGCTATTAACAGCCAGAGGTCAGCGAAGGCTGCTGTGTGCTGCCATCAGCTGCTGGGTGCTGACACAGGCCAGCCTGAGCGGCCGGCAGCCGGGGAGAGCTGCCGTGAGCGGCTGTGAGCAGCCAACCGGTGACCAACTGCCTCAGCCACGGGGAGTGCAAGGCTCATTAAATGCCACCAGCATGGGCCAGGGAGCTGTGTCCTACACAAGTAGACTGAGAAACAATGGCTTGGGGGTGGGGGGAATAAAATGGTTAAAAAAATGAATGCGTTAGTGCCTGGCACAAAGTAAATAGTCAACAAATAAAAACTTAGGGAAAAAAAGAGAAAAAAGCGTTAGGAAAAGGTGAGGAAGTCTGAACTCTGATTGCAAAAGTGAAAGAACTATTCAAGTGCAGAAGGACCAATGTAAATCTGATTAATATAATCAAGGATCTGAAATCACTGAAGTTCAACATTTTATGTAGGGCCATCTTTTAGGCAATGACAGTCCTGAAGACAATCAATTCATCAACAAGTATTTCCTAGGCATCTAATGTGCTTCAGCATGTGTTATGGAGCTATGGAAATGTTTCTGTACCTCAAAAGACTAGAACACTAAGTCACAACATGTAAACAGGCTGAAACGCAAAGGGCACGAAGCACAAAAGGCACCCACCCAAGAGCTCAAAGACTGGAGCTCTAGTCCCAACTCTGCCCAACTCACTAGATGTCTGTCCTTGGGCAAATCACTAAAACTTCTACAGCATTCATTTTTCTCACCTCAAATAAGAGCGGGCTGGACAGGATTATTTCTAAGGCCACTTCCATTCTGGGTCTATTAATCCAAGTTGAAGGACAAAGGAGAGGAACTGGGCCTTTAAAGAACTAAGACGATTTTAATTGACTGATAGAAGAAGGTATTCCAGGAAAGGAGCATGAAGGTAAAAATGAACACATCTTGTATGATCTCACTTATTTGAGATATCTAGAGTAGTCAAAATCCAGGAAACAGAAAGTAGAAGGGTGGGTGCTGGGAGCTGGGGGGAGAGGAAAAATAGAAAGTTTTAGTTTTGCAAGATGACAAAGTCCTAGAGACCTGTTACACAACAATGTAAATATAGTTAACACCATTGAACTGTACACTTGAAAATGGTTAAAAGGGTAAATTCTATGTTTTTAGTACAATAAAAAGTCATGGAAATTAGTGCCCTAGAGATCACACTGATGCAAAAATATTTCAAATCAACTAACTTCTAGTGTCCAATCTTTTTTCTTTTTTTTTTTTTTTAATTTATTGGGATGACAATTGTTAGTAAAATTACATAGATTTCAGGTGTACAATTCTGTATTACATCATCTATAAATCCCATTGTGTGTTCACCACCCAGAGTCAGTTCTCCTTCCATCACCATATATTTGATCCCCCTTACCCTCATCTCCCACCCCCACCCCTAGTGTCCAATCTTAATCTCTAAAATTCCTTTTCTCCCAATTAAAAAAAAAAAAGTGGACATCTCTTGCTAGTGAAACATGGAGGCTTCCCCAACGACAATAAAGCTGAGGGAGCATGCTGAGAAAATGAGGAAAGTATACAACACAAAGCAATGGTAGTAACACAAAGCAGGCTGTTCAATCACAATCTGTCATCCCCACCCACCATCCAGCCTACATCTCTGAGTAAAACCATACAGGGGCTTCTCTATACTCCAAGGATAAAGAAAAACTCAACTTGCTCACTAGGCCTCCCTCCCTCTGCCCACCTCTCCAGGCCCCCTTCCCACCAGATTCTTCCTTCTTCCTGCTCCATACAAGCTGTCCTGGAAGTCCCCAGTTCTCTTCACCAACCCTGCCATCAGAGGGTCCCTGCCCTTGCAGTTTGCTCTGCCTGGAACAGCCTTCCTTACCAGCATATTCAATTCAAATTTCAATTTAGATTTCAATTCAAATGTCACTTCTGCGACTTCCCTGACTCAAACACTTGTCACAGTTGCAGTTTTACATTCATGTGATTATCTGGTACCTGCTGAGGACAAGGACCATGTATACATTCACTCTCCCCCACTACCAATGCCAAGCACAATGCCTCGTACCAAGTAGGCACTTATTTGTTGACTACCGTATTTCCCCAAAAATTAGACCTAACCGGAAAATAAGCCCTAGCCTGATTTTTCAGGATGCTCGTAATATAAGCCCTACTCCAAAAATACGCTCTAGTTAAGATCATCAGCCAGATGGACGCATTTAGTACGTCTGTTGCAACATATGATGGATGTATTGAATTATAAAATATTAATATATAATTAAATAGAAATATTGTTGACATTAATACTTTAAATAAATGATTATAAGTTATAATTAAGTATTTGTAAATACCCAAGCGGGCGCCTTTGGACGAGAGGTAAATGCCTATAAAAACAGATGAACTCAAGACTTATTGCCGAATGACCAACTGGAGTACAGACACAACGCATGAATAACGTGCGCACTTGATAACGAACAGACGTGGTTGTGTCTAATATGAATCTTCATAATTCAATACGTTGTGTATTGTAATGGACGTACTTAATGCACAAGTGTGAAATAAAGAAACGTTTTCTGAATTTTGGTGCCTGCAATTTTTCGTCACTTTGGTGTGGACCATCATTCTTAACTGTCATCATTTTTGTTGCCACTCCTGTCTTGTAAGTATGTCTTCAATTAACACTTGACTTAATGGTAGATTTAAAGGGACTACAGCTCAGTTTTCGAACGTCTCCGTTGACGAACATTTTGGTTTACGAATGCCGTAAATTTTACGGATCTCTGGTATCCTTAGATAGTAAAATTCATTCTAAATTTGCAGTTTTAGGGATTGATTTCAAAGGTCTGGAATGGATTGATCCATTTTTCATTACTTTCTATGGGGAAACCATGCCTCAGTTTTCAAACATTTCAGAACTCAAACGGTCTTTCGGAACGATTATGTTCAAAAACAGAGGTACCACTGTATTTTGACCCCCAGACAAGATGAGTGCTAAAAGAAAGAGCTATTCCATCGAGTACAAGAAAGGAGGACTCCCAGGGCAAGAATCTTACGGCTTTCTGCAAAGAGAAGTTGGATCTCTGAATGGTCCGAAAATGGCGAGCAGAGTACGATAACCTCAGTCAACAGGTGGATAAGGAAAATGCTAAGAAGCGCTAGTGTGGACCAGGTCAGCAACCATTATTTCCTGAGCTGGAAGACATCACCTGTGAATGGATTGCTGACAGGAGAGCAAAGCCTTTGGTTGTGTGCAAGGCTGGTATTCAAGCATTGGCCCTTGCAATGGCACCCCAGTTAGAAATATCCCCAGAAGAATTCAAAGCTTCACAACACTGGCTGGATGGCTTTCTTCAGCGATATGAACTGTCTTTAAGATCGAGAACACTGTTCAAGCTGGAAGATACTGGAGTTGTTAAACATGCACTTGCCTTCAAGTCCTTTATTGATGGCATCGACTTTTCTAAATACAGTAGTACCTTGGTTTTCGAACATCTCCGTTGACGAACATTTTGGTTTACAAAGAACGCCGTAAACCCGGAAGTAAATGCTTCAGTTTTCGAACATGCCTCAGAAGTTGAACATGTCACGTGGCTTCCACTGCCAGCTGTTGAATCCTGAGCACCCGCGCAAAACGGAGGTGATATTTGGGCTTATTTGGTGACTGTGTGCAATCAATCTGTGCTCATTTCATCTCAGGAGCACTCTGCCAATCACCCCTTGCTGTGAGAAGTGGATAAAAGTTGCAAAGCCAAGAGAATCATTAACAGAACAACAATAGAGGTAAAGAAGGAAACTATTTCCAAACATGAAAGTGGTGTCCGTGTATGTGATCTGGCAATGCAGTTTGGTATTGCCAAATCTACAATCTGCACCATCTTAAAAAATAAAGAAGCCATTAAAGGAGCCAATGTTGCAAGAGGTATTAAAACACAAGACAAAGAACAGACAATTGAAGAAGTGGAAAATTTGCTTTTCATATGAATAAATGAAAAACAGTTGGCCAGTGACAGCACTTCTGAGAGCATAATTTGTGAAACAGCTTCACATTTGCATGCTGACTTCATCAAAAACACCCCTGGAACAAGTGCTGAGAGTGATGCTTTCAAGGCAAGTAGACGGTGGTTTGAAAAGTTGAAGACAAGTGCCATACACAATGTGGTGAGACAGGGTGAAGTGCCAGTGCCAACAAAGAAGACACCAACCAATTTGTTTTGAAACTTAAAGATTATGTAGAGGCAGAGGGCTTCCATCCCCAGCAAGTTTTCAACCATGATGAGACAGGCCGCTTTTGGAAGACAATGACAAAGAGGACCTATATAACAAAGAAGCAGAAATCATTGCCAGGACACAAGCCCATGAAAGACAGGCTAACCCTTTTATTTTGTGGAAATGCAAGTGGGGATTTTAAGTTGAAGCCTTTGCTAGTCTTCCATTCTGAGAATCCCAGGGTATTTAAGAAAAGCAATGCTATAAAAAGCAAATTGCATGTGACGTGGAGGATGAACAGTAAAGCTTGGGTAACCAAGCAGTCTTTTATTGAGTAAGTTCATAAAGTGTTCAGGCCAAGTGTAAAAAAATACCTCCAAGACAAAAATCTTCCAATGAAGTGCCTGCTTGTTATGGATAATGGTCCAGCTCACCCCCCAGGCTTGGAGGATGCTTGATGGAAGAGTTCAGTTTTATCAGTGTAAAGTTTTTGGCCCCCAACACAGCTCCTCTCATCCAGCCCATGGACCAGTAGGTCATATCTACGTAATTTTAAGAAGCTTTATATCAAAGCACTGTTCCAAAAGTGCTTTGAGGTGACCCTCAGAGAGTTCTGGAAGAATCATTTCAATATCCTACGTTGCTTACATCTCATAGACAAAGCATGGAGAGATGTGTCTCAGAGAACAATGACATCAGCACGGGAGAACTTGTGGCCAGACACTGTCCCTGAACATGTATTTGAGGATGTTGAAGAGGATGCTCCTGGTGTTGAGGATGTTGTGTCTCTGGGAAAGTCCATGGGCTTGGAAGTGAGCAGTGATGATGTGGAGGAGTCAGTGAGGACCACAAGTCTGAACTCACCACAGAAGAGCTTCAACACCTTCTGACGGAGCAGCAACAGGTAGGAACTGAGGAATTGTCTTCGGACGAGGAGGGAAGACAAAGTGTTTCTATTGCACTAATCAAAGAAATGTGTGCAAAATGGGTTGAAGTATAAATTTTTGTTGAAAAATACCACCCTGATAAAGCTGCTGTAAGTCATGCCACTAACATTTTCAACGATAATGCTATGTATCACTTTAAAGAAATTTTAAAACATTAGAAAAAGCAAATGTCAATGGAAAACTTTTTAGGGAGGAAAAGATCCAGTGAGTCTAAACCAGGTGTCAGTGGTATAAACAAATCAAGGGAAGGAAGGGCAGGAGAGGAGTCACCTACAGTGATTCTGGAAGAGGGCTACAGAACACCTGAACAACACTCACCTATTGTGATTCTGGAAGAGGGCTACAGAACACCTGAACAACATTCATCTATTGTGATTCCAGAAGAGGACCACAGAACACCTGAACAACACTCACCTATTGTGATTCCGGAAGAGGACCACAAAACACCTGAACAACACTCACCTATTGTGATTCTGGAAGAGGGCTACAGAACACCTGAACAACATTCACCTATTGTGATTCCAGAAGAGGACCACAGAACACCTGAACAACACTCACCTATTGTGATTATTGAAGGGGACCCCTCCATTCAAACCATGACTATCATCATTGCAGGTAAGAAAAAATTACATTTTCATTTTTATCATCTACAGTACTGTTTTTACATTGTTCATTTATTATTGCTTTTACAGTACAGTGTATTGTGTTTATTGCTTTCATTGTGTATCATTTTATGTATCTATGGTATCATTAGATAGTAAATTTCATGCTAAATTTCTGTTTTAGGGGTTGATTTTAAAGGTATGGGACAGATTAATCCATTTTGCATTACTTTCTATGGGAAACCGTGCCTCGGTTTTTGAATGTTTCAGAACTTGAACAGTCTTCCGGAACGGATTACGTTCAAAAACAGAGGTACCACCGTACCAACTCTCCAACATGATTGCTATGGGTGAAACTGCAGTGTTTATGGGCCAAGGAACTCAAGCGACAATTGATCAGAGGGGTGCCTCGTCAATCTACATTCCCTCTACAGCTTAAGAAAGTGCATGTGTCACCTGTATTTTAGCTATTCATCCAGATGGAAAGAAAGCTCCACCTCTAATCATCACTAAGGGCAAGAAAGATAAGGTTGAACATGTTTCAGGCATTTATGTTCTTGAAACCGAAAAAGCCTGGTGCACACAAGCAATTATAAGGAAGTGGGTCGATTTAATGCTGCCACTTGTTTTGCGAGGTGCCAAAGAGGTCTGCTAGTCTGGGATTCAGCCAGCAGTTACCGCGCTAAAGACATGAAGAACTTCCTTGCAGAGAAGAACAGAACAAATCATGATTCCCGCAGGAATGACTGCCTATCTCCAGACTCTTGATATTGCAATAAATAAGCCATTCAAGGACCATTTGCACATGGAAATCAATGACTACACTGAAAATAGAATGGAGACAAATCAGTGTGGAAACTTTGTGAAGCCTAGCTTGCAAGAGGTCATGACTTGGGAGAAGAATTCATGGGATAAAATCACTGACAGCTGTGTTGCCAATGCATTACGAGCAGGCTACATGGACAAGAGGTGCTCATTTAAGGAGAGCTCTATTGCTGGACATGAGAGATTGGGGCCAATGGTTCTACAGGAAATGGAGTCGCAAGAAATTCAAGCCGGAATTTGGGGTTTGGAGAGTTATGACGATGATCCAGAAGAAGATGACATGACTCTATTTGAATAAATGTAGATTTTTATACATGAAAAAATAAGACGTCCCCCTGAAAATAAACCCTAATGCGTCTTTTGGAGCAAAAAATAATATAAGACCCGGTCATATAGTCGGGGAAATACGGTAAGTGAATAAATGGGCATTAAAACTATAAGAAAGCAATAAAACATCACAAGAGGACTCCTTAAGAGTGTGCGTATCTTCACGAAATGAATCTTTGGACAATGCCCAAAGCAACTGAGCCTAAAATCCCTATTCAACTCTAAAAAGAAAAATAATTTCAGATGCCTGTACAAGCATACCTTGAAAATACTGCAGTTTCAGTTCCAGACAACCGTAATAAAATAACGTGATAAAGTGAGTAGTAACCTTTTTGCTGGTGGAGGGTCTTGCTTTCCATTTGTTAAAAAAAAAAAAAAAAAAGGCTACACCTGTGAAACACAATAAACAGGTATGCCTACGTAAATTTCTTTGGCCCTTCCACGTCTCTAAACAAATAGTTAGCATCAAAGGCAGATAGGTTAACACACACACACACACCCATAAATAAAGCAGAGCTACTAGTTGCTGAGTAACTGTTGTTTGGGTATTTCCTGATGCAGTGCCTGCTACATAAGAGGCATTCTGGAAATATCTGTCAAATGAAGAAACAGAAACATTTCACAACACTCTTAAGTATGTATGAAACAGTAACTAACTCTATTTAAACTGTAGTGTCTCCTTTAAAAGTAAGATCAACTGCAGAAGCAAATGAAAGAATCTTTAAGTGGCAAAGCCCCCCACTAGCTGCCTCATTATTTTAGATCTCAAACACAAAAAACTGCCAGACAGATTTGTACTAAGAGTGAAATAAATAGGAACTGCAAGCAAGTGACCTTTAAATCTATAAAATGTCACATGAGATTTTTTTTCCCAAACCCTTAAGAATTTAAGGAAAGAAATTATTTAGAATTCCCTGTCCCCTCCAATACAAATACAAGTTGTAGCTACACTTTGGAGACAAATAAACAAATAGTGTCTACACTTTAGAGATATAATCCATAAACATATTCCTGAACATTCAAACCCATACTGATCTCTCCTCCCACTGACTTTACATTTAAACAAATGCTATTTTAGTTTTCCTAAAATTTAATGTGTGCAGTCTCATTTCATATATTTTTTTCATATATATACTTTATATATGAAAAGGATATATATATATATCCTTTCCGGTGCACATAACACTATAGGTGCTTAATACTTATTGAAATGAAATGAAATTATACTGTTTTGAATAATGGATTTTGATATATAAACTCCTGAATTTTATTCCCAAATGTCATTCCCCAAAATTGTTCATGGGCCTCAGTTTTAGTTCCATCATCATTGGGTCAAATATAAAGTCATTATCCAACAATGTTCAAACAAGGCTTAGAGGTTTTTTTAGTGCCTCTCCTTCAAACTCAATTAAGGGAGGTTTTCAGTCCTTTGTGGTTTCACATAAATTTCAGTTTGTCAATTTCTGGAAGAAAAAAAAAAGCCAGCTGGGATTTTGATAAGTGTGTGGTGAATCTGTTAACAACATCTGCCCCTCCTTTCTTCAAATCGCAAATTTCACTTGAAATTTTTCCTAAGCCTACTCAGTCTCAGGGAGAGGTTCCTTCTGTAGAAAAACTGAAAGATACAAAATCTAAGCGACAGAAGACTAACTGCACAGCTCTGAAGACTGGAAAGCTCATTACCCGGAAAAGGATCCGTTCGAAATATTCAATTAAATGAGTCTCCACGATCAACAAAGCAGATAAGGTGTATCACTTTGGAAAGCAGCAGGCAAACATCCAGTATTACGGTTCGGTGGCTGCCATCCAAGGCTTCCGAAGCGCCCCATCCATCCCAGCCACTCCCGAATGTCCGTATCAGGACCCGTGAGAACGCGCCCACAGGTGACCCGAGCCTGGGGAAACATCCTCTACAGCCACCGAGGGTCTGATGCTGGTTTTCCTCACCGCGCGCTACACTGAGCTGCACGGGAAGGCCAGCGGGTCGGGGGCGAGGAGCCGGACCTCGGAGGCCGGATCTGTCCCGAGCGGGGGGCGTGGGGCGAACGGGGGGCCCGGGAGAGATGACAGAGGCGGAGGGCGCTCGTCCGGGGTCACCGCACGTGCCCCCCGAAGGGCCGGGGAGCCCACGCAGGCCAGACTCGGCTCTGTGCTAAGAGGGGGTTGAGGTGGGGCGCGCGGGGCAAGGGCGGGAGGTCTCACCGTAGCTCCCGGGAGACCGGCGCCGTCACGGTCCCGCAGTTGCTAAGGAGAATGCTCTTCCGGGTCAGGGCGCAGCGTTATACAGAGCAACGGTGGCCGGAAGGGGCCACGCGCGCCGCGCGGGGCGAGTGCGCGCAGAGGCGGTGGGCTGCTGCAGTTCCGCTGCGGCGCGGGCGAGGGGCCGGGCGGCGAGCCGCAGCGCTTGCCCCTGCCTCGCCTCGCGGGGGCGACTGGCTGTGGCCGGCGGCTCTAGATGGGTGGCCTCTGAGACGCCTTCCTGCCGGACCCCCACCAGCTCCGGGCTCCTGCTCGGGGGCCAGCAACCGGTCGCCCTCCTGCCCCTGCCCCTGCTCCTGAACCTTCCAGTTGGGGCCCTCCAGGCTGTACCTCGCGGGGTCGGCTCTCACCCCGCAGACGCCGCCATCCCTGAGGCGTCTCACCCCGCTTCTAGTAGGTTGGTGCAAACGTAATTGCGGATTTTGCAATTATTTTCAACCTTTGAAACCGCAACTACTTTTGCACCAACCTAACAGTGGTAGCTACGCCAGCCCTCTCCTGTGACAGGGTTTAACTCAACGACACGTGCTCGTGCCCGGAGCTAGGTGCAGGGCTGGCACTGCTGATACAGAGAGGGACAACCCACGCGTGGTCCCTGCCCTCGGAATGCACAGGATGGTGGGAGGGCAGGCAAGCAGTATCCTGCATAATGGGACGCTACTAGGGGAGCCTACCCGCCTGCCCGAGGGGGCTATGCAGACCCAAGTGGGGAAAAGCTGATGGTGGAGTCATTCATTAACCAAATAAAAATGGTAAGGGTGAAAGTGTTTCAGGTCAGAAAGTAGGCTCAGTTCAGAAACTCACTGAAAGGTCGGTGTAGCCTACCCAGGGAAGTGTGTAGAGAAGAGAATGGCTATGGATGGCCTAGAAAACATCAAGATTGTAGGTATAAACAAAGGGAAAAAAAACCCGGAAGAGCTGCCAGAATGTTGGATTGAAAGACTTCTGAGGATACAGCAGGAGAGGAAAGAATATCAGAAAGGGGTGGTCACCAGGGTCAAATGCTGTGGAACTCGAGTGCAAGTGGTGACCATGGAAAAAAATCAGAACTACAAAGTCGACAGTGGCTTGAGTCTGTGTACTGAAGAAGTCCACCACGAGATGTTCCATACTGATACAAGTAAAAGAGATAGATTAAATGGTTCCTGAGTACCTTAAGGTTTTAAAAATCACTGTCATAGTATTTGCAAATTTCAGGGTTCCTCTACTAATAACTGAGCTCCTTGAAAGTGGAAAATTGTTATTTAGCTTTGTGTCTACGACGCCTGCCACACACAAAGGCCTCAATGTTTATTTCAAGAATAAATGAACCCATAAAAGCCTTTGGTTTTTAATGTTCATACTGGCCTCTTCAGAACCCTCAGCAAAACTGACGTAGGCAAAATTTGTCTATTCAGTTGATGGAAGAAGCCCAGCAAGGGCAGGAGGAAGAGGCTGGTGGAGATCCAGGGGTTCAATGGGTGGGAGAGGGCCCAACAGAGCCAGGGATGGGAAGATCAGAAGAGGAAAAGAACAAAGGATTGAAAACAGAAGGTGGGGTATAAAGGGCAGAACTGGGAGATGAAGCCCAGGAAACCAAAACCGGTTAGAAGCAGGAATAGAATAGGACAAAGACAACCAAGGAAGCACAATTATTATACGTAAGTTCAACAGGCAGATCCCGTTCTGATTAGACATCTAGCAAAAAGTATGATATCGGCCAGTATGAAGCTGAAGGGCTGGGTGGACGTGTCCCCATGTCCTGTACGTCCAGTGAGCCCCGGGCTTCCTCATATGGGCCAAAGGAAAACCACAATACACGTTGGAGTGACTTGGGGTGAGAGGCTTACCCCACAAGAATACCCCCAGTCCATAGCTCTAGTGCATTCCCATTATATAAAATATTACAATAAGCTCCCCCAACCCCAAAAGAGAAGTATTGCTGTTCCCTGAGAGACTCTAAATCTATGCACAATGGATGTGACAGGCCATCTGTGGGAGTAAACCACAAAATTCAAAATGTGTGGCTGAAGAGTTTAGGAACACCCAAAATTTCAGCCAAAGGGGCCTAGGTATAACACCAGTAAGGCAGGATCAGCAAATGGTTATACTTTTACAAAAGGAAGCTAAATCAATTGTTTTTGTGAACAAGACAAAGTCAACTTTTAAGGTAGAAAAAGGAAGCCCCAAATACATGAAGTATAATAAATAAAGTCTATCCCACATTCCCCTGGCAGCCTTGAATACAGCATCTATTCTAAAGAACTGTGTTCTGTTGAAGGATCAAGGTGATTCATTAGGCTGGGGTTCTGGGAGAACTCATTGGTGCCTCAAGAGAGAGAAACTTGTCATTGCTGTGAAGGGTATATTTATAGAGAACTGCAGGAAGTTGTGGGTGAACTCTGTACTTCCAGGGTGGTGATGGCATGGAAGGTTCCAGGTGATATGCTTTGTGTGACTTTGGTCTTTGGATGATGGATGGCCCATGAATGATGCAAAATGCTGTGAGGAATGCCCCCCAAGACCCATGATATGAGTGGAGGACAAGGGTTATCATGCTCCGTTTGTATATGAAGTGAGCCATCTGCTGCCTCCAGGGAACCCCATTTTGGCATTGGGAGGGACTATGTCTGGTATGAAGTCCAAACCTCCCAGGAGTTTAGGGTTATAGACAGCTAGAGCTGTCCCAGAGCTTTCCACTCCCAGCCCAACCCTGGTTCCTAACCACCAACACCACCATTTGGTCTTCTCCTGCACTGACGTCCACCTAGTCACAAAGGCAGATACCCAGCTGCCCGGGAGTCATCTCTGACTCCTCCACTTTCCCTCATCACCTCTCCTTCACCCTAACAGCCCAGTCTAAGAACAAGTCCTGTAGATTGTCTCATTCTTCCCACCCAATTCCACTGCCACCAATTACAGTGAAATGACGAATAATCAAGTAACTCAGGATCAGTAAGAATATTGTAACCTCAAAGATGAAGCAAAGTGATAAAGGCAGTCTGTGGGGGGTGGAAGGGGACAGTTTCGATGAAGTGTGACTCTGTTTCTCCCTTTCCAGTGCCCAATGCTGATTGAGTCTCTGTTTTCTAGAATTCTACAGAGAAAACATCTGATTCACTCAGGCCAACCTACTAATTGAGTTAGGGGTCTGCTGAATCCCATCAGCTGAACCAGGGAGACAGACTCACCCAGTAGAAGTATGGCTGCTCAGCTTTACCCCTTCCTTAAGGTGTGTGTGTGAACACGTGCGTGCGCACACACACACACTTATGAGAGGAGAAGGGGGCCAAAGTTCAATGAAGGGTATGTAGGCAGGGAGAAATGATAATCTTATGCAGTATATAGCCTATCTCCATAGATATGCAAACCCTAGTCTGAAAAGTATGAACATGAGGTACAGTTGTGATAAACGGTAATGATCATGTTTTAAAATATTTAACTGGAGGGCTGGCCTGGTGGCTCAGGCGGTTAGAGCTCCACGCTCCTGACTCCGAAGACTGCCAGTTCGATTCCCACATGGGCCAGTGGGCTCTCAACCACAAGGTTGCCAGTTCAACTCCTCGAGTCCCACAAGGGATGGTGGGCAGCGCCCCCTGCAACTAAGATTGAACACGGCACCTTGACCTGAGCTGCCTCCCGGATGGCTCAGTTGGTTGGAGCGCGTCCTCTCAACCACGAGGTTGCCAGTTCGACTCCCGCAAGGGATGGTGGGCTGCGCCCTCTGCAACTAGCAATGGCAACTGGACCTAGAGCTGAGCTGCACCCTTCACAACTAAGATTAAAAGGACAACTTGACTTGGAAAAAAAAATTTAACTGGAGAGAAATCTTTTCAGAAAATAAAACCAAGAGGACGAGAGTAAGGAGGACTTGGAGATGGTGAGCAAATGACAGAAATATTCTGAATCTACAAGGAAAGAAAAACTTTTTTTAATTAGGACAGATATAAAGAAATGAGCAGTCTGCTTTTTTGTTGGGTAAGTGAAAACATAGTAAAACACAGGAAATTGCGTTCTTCAGAAAATGTTACATTTGATCTCACTTAAATGAATCCAAAAATACAGCATCTAATAGAAATCCTATATTAAGTTAAAGAGAAAACAAAGACTTTCATTAACTGAGAAAAATACAAAATAACACAATTACAACCATTATAAGATTACATGTAAATGGACTAAATTCTATTTAAAAAAACAGAATCATAGATTGGATTAAAAAGACAAAATCCACACCTATGAATCTTATAAAAAGACACACACACACACATTTAAAGACAAGGAGAGAAGAATTTAAAAGCCTGGCTCAGATAAATCCTGCTTGCACAAAAGCAAGTGTAGCGGGCCCCAGCTTGACTGATGAAGTTATGTTCATCCCCGGATTCCAGCATACCTGGGCATGCCCAGAACACCAGGGGCAGGACCCACTGAAAGTCTGTTTTCATGAGAAGCCAGCATCCTAGCAAAGAATCCCTTCTTCAAGCAAGGCCAAAGAGAAGCCCAAGGACCGCAGGGAGAGGGAGCACCCACAAAACAAGCTGTTTGACCTAAGGTGGCCCTACTCTGTAGCTTTTCAACAGAACGGGGCACCAGCAGGGTATGGGTGCTGTTGGAGCATGTTGGCATAAACTCTCCACAATACTCCATTCATTGGCCCTAAACACAGGCTCTGCCCCAGCCCCACTCAAAAATTGTTGGCAAGTCCCTGCATCTCTATTTCTACTTCTACAAAAGGAGACAATTGGTGGAACTGATCCAAAGAGGAAAAATTGGGAAATAGAGAGCTTTCTCAAGTGTACATTAAGCTTTCATAAAAATTAATTGCAATTTTCAAGATAAAGATATTCACAATAGACAAAAATTGTACACCTACTTCCTCAGAATTCCATACAATAATTAAATTGGAGAGAAAGCCAATACACCACCTATATGCAAATGACAAGGCAAGAATGGAAGAAAGACTCTGGGATGGAACAATGAGTTGAAAAGGCAACACGAACTATGGGGACGTTATTTTAAAGACAAACAAAGAAAAAATACTGGGTACACAGTTAAAGCTGTATTAGAGGAACTTTTGTATCTTTCACACCTCTGGTAACAAGAAAGAAAAAGAACCAACTAACTCTACACCTAAATTTCAAATAGATACAAGTAACAAATTTAAAAGGGAAAGTAATAAATATGAAATAAATAAATAAATTAGAAAAAAATATATCTGTTCAATATGCGAAAGTGAGATAAAAATTAACTAATATTTACAAACCATTAGTATAGCCAAGAAAAAACAGAAAAACAAAATTCAAAAGACTAAACACAAAAGAGTTTCAATTATTAGGAAATACCATTCAAAGTTAAACACTAATAAGTTTAAAACACTGAAGGAAATGAACAATTTTGAATAAAATGAACACAAAGAGGAAAAGAAAACTCAGGTAGAACAACAAGAAAAAATGAGCAGTAGGAAAAGTCAAGGAAGAAACAGAGAAAACATTGAGTGAAGATTTGTAGAATCAATGAGTGAATTTTAGGAAAAAGCACCTAGACTTGATAATGTTGTCATTAACCCCTTCAATATCAAATAAGTAATCAAAAAATTCATTTTGTGAGGCAAACGTGGTCATTTCCCACCTACTTATAGAGATAAATATGACAATACATAAAAGTTTCCAAAAAATTTGCTTATGCGTAATTTTACCACTTTCGCACAATTATTTTCATTTTGTTCTATTTTCCAGGACTAGTATTATACGTCTATGTTGCATAGTTGCAGAATGCCAAACTATTTTCAACTCTTCTTCTTTAATTAATTGTATTTTAATATTTTCCACGTTTATTTTAGTTTTCTTTCATCTTGTTTCTTTATTATACAAATGATAAATGTTCATTGGCAATAACTTAGATAATACATTTGATTATTAGGAAGCAACCAGAAATTTATGTGTAATTTTACCACCCAGAGATAGATAGAGATAGATGATAGATAGATAGATAGATAGATAGATAGATAGATAGATAGATAGATAGATAGGCATTCATTTGTATTTGATTGGATATACTTTTCTGACATTTTTAAATTGAGATGCAATTCACAGAAACTAAAAATTCACCATTTTGTAATGTACAATTCAGTAGTCTATAGTATAATCACAATGTTCTGTAACCATCACCACAACTTTAGAACATTTTATCACACCAAAAGAAACCCCGTGCCCATTAGTAGTCACCCCCATTTCCCTCCCAGCTTCCCAGCCCTAGGCAACTACCGATCTATTTTCTGTCTCTAGGGATTTCCCTATTCTGAACATTTTATATAAACGGAATAAGACAATATGTGGTCCCTTGGGGCTGGCTTTTTTCACTTAGCATAATGTTTTCAATGTTCATCCATATTGTAGCGTGTGTCAGTACTTCATTCCTTTTTATAGCCAAATAATATTCCCTTGTATATACACAACATTTTGTTTATACATTCATCAGTTGATGGACGTTTGGGTTGTCTCTCACTTCTTGGCTATTGTGAATAATATTGCTATGTATTACTATACTACTACGTATAACTTGTAGCATGAACATACGTTTTCAATTCTTTTGGGAATACATATACATAGGAATGGAATTGCTGGGTCAGATAGGTTGGGCCATATGGTAACTACACCATTGTACATTCTCACTTCTATTCCAATTTCTCTACAACTTTGATGACATTATTTCCTTATTATAGCCATTGTAATGGAGTACTATCTCATCAAGTAAAGTGGTGTCTCATTGTAGTTGCACTTCCCTGATGGCTAGTAATGGTAAGTATCTTTTCATGTGCTTATTGACCATTTGTATATCATCTTTGGAGAAATGTCTGTCCAAGTCCTTTGCTCATTTTTTAATTGGGTTATTTGTCTTTTTACTATTGAGTTGTAAGAATTCTCTATGCATTCTGGATATTAGGGCCTTAGCAAATATATGATTTGCAAATATTTTCTTCCATCTTGTGGGTTGTCTTTTCACTATCTTAAAAATGTCCTTTGATGCAAAAAAAAGTTTTTATTCTGATGAAGTCCAAATTACTTTTTCTTTGTTTGCTTGTGCTTTAGGTTCGTATCTAAGAAACTGTTGCCTAATTCAAGGTCATGAAGATTTATACGTATGTTTCCTTTTAGATTTTTTTTTTGGTTTATTTGTCTTTATTTTTTTCTTATTTGCATTTAACTTTTTTTTTAATTAAAGTTTATTGGGGTGACAATCGTTAGTAAAGTTACATAGGTTTTAGGTGTACAATTCTGTAATATATCATCTATATATCACATTGTGTGTTCACTTCTACAAGTTTTATAGTTTTAGCTCTTATGTTTAGAATCTAAATATAATTTAGATTAAATTACATTTTAGTTTAATTTTTGTATATGGTATGAGATAGGGGTCTAACTTTGGGGGGGGTCTTTTGCATGTGGTTATCTAGTTGTGCCAGCACTATTTGTTGATAGACTGTTCTTTTCACATTGAATGATCTTGGCACCCTTGTTGAAATCATTTGACCATATAAATATATGGGTTTATTTTGGGGCTCTTACTTCTGTTCAATTGATCTAACTGTCTGCCTTCAGGCCATTGCCACACTGTACTGGTTACTGTAGCTTTGTAGTAAGTTCTGAAATTGAAAAATGTGAGTTCTACAATGGAATAAACTTTAACACTGTTTTGTAACTTTTTCACTTCAACAACTTGATAATATTCATATTATCATGTCAATAGACATAATTCTATAGCGTTAACTTAAATAAATATGTAGTATCTCACATTATGAATTTTCCATTAGTTATTTGACGAAAATTACACCAAATTGTTATTAACATAGGCTATTTCCAATCTTTTGTTACCATAACAATGTTCAATAAACATCCATGCAACTAAATCTTTGCACATGACTTAAATTATTTCCTTTGGGAAAATTGTTTGCATTTATTAATTTCAAAGACTGTATAATATTCCATTGTTTATGTACAGTAATTTCATTCAGTATTTAAGCATTATAAATAATAGCATGTTAACATTTTTGTATATTTGGTTAAGCTTTTTTTGGATAATTTCCCTAGATAAAATATACTAGCTTGAGATTCCATAAGCAAAGGGTATAAATGACAAAGGGTATTTTTATGACAATTGATATATATCCAATCCAGATTTCAAATGTACATTGTACCAATTTAATGCTGCCCCCAAACAATGTATACCAATTTCACTATAACTTTGTCAGAATTGAGTATTATACTTTTAAAAAAATACTTTAGTGATTGAAAAATAGCACTTCACTTGTGTTTTAATTATATTTGTATGATTACTGGAGATGTTTTGACTTCTCTTGGATGCAATAAATGTATTTTCTTCTGAGTATATTGTTTTTTCATGACTTTAAAGAATCCTCTATTAAGGCCTTCAATTCAACTAATTTGTAAAGTCTCTTGTGAAAGTGTAATATTAACCATTTTCTGTCATTCTTGCTGTAAACAATTTCTCATTCTTTTTGCCTCATCTTTTTAATGTGCAAGAATAGAACAGCAGCCAGGACATTATTCTGGGATTAGCATATTTATTTTGCAAAAGAAAAGAAAACTGAAGCTAAGCTGATTTTCAATCCTTCAAAATTGACCTTTTATTGTGCTTGGGAGATATTAGTCCATGTTATTTTATGTATTTGTTTTTAAAAGTAATACACTCACTTAGTGCGAAATTCAAAAGGTACCAAAGTGTAACTAGTGAAAAGATTTCTCCCATCCCTGTCCAGTAGAACCCAGTTCCTCTCTCTGTTAGCATTACTCTCCATCATCCATTTATCCATCCCATCAACATTTTCATGGCGCCTGCTCTGTGTGAAGGTAGGCAGGTCCAGGGGTTCAGAGAGTCTGGAATCCCACCTCTAGCACTGACAGCTCATGGCCTTGGGTAAACCACTTGATCAAGACTCAGTTTTCTCATCTGTGAAATGGGGAGAAGCTACCTGGCAGAGGCCTGGGTCCTAAAGATACCACTGTGAACAAGCTAGATGTTGCCTATGCTCAAGAGCTGTGCTCTAGTGTCCCTCTGATGTCTGCATCAGGGTACCCTCTCATTTTTGGTTTGGACTTGCTGCTGACCTAGAATCCTCCATGACCTCTCCTCCCACTGCACTGAGGCCCATCCGCAGGGCCAAGCCCTGCAGACAGCTATGAGGCAGAAGCTGGGGCTTTCTGCTGCCTCATACTGACCATGAGAATTTTTAACCAAATTCTCAAACTTCATATTCACCAGAATCATCTTGTCAGATGCAGTAAAAACATTTACAGTTTTTTTCTCAACAATATTGATGGAAGTGTTCAACCATGGGGGAAAAAGTTAAGATAAACAATGAACTCATTCACCTAATTCAGGTATCATCCTTTTTGTTAATCCTGAAGAAAAATAGTTCTTGTACTCTGAAAATACTGGCCAACATCTTCCCTACCAGCTGTGCCTTCAGTCTGCAGAGAAGAGCAAGTTTTCAGTCTGAAAATACCTATCTCCAAATATATGTCTAGTGTTTAACAAGATGTTCTTATTGTGCTACTGAACACACTAAGAAAATCCAAGGGAGGGGCATCTTCTGAGGGGTGGGCGATTCTTGGTTCCCAGCGCAAGGATGCTGGTGCATTTGGGAGTAGCAGCCTAAAAGCTGGTCTCTCCCTCCATCTTTCCCCTTGGTTCCTCCTGCCACCAGGGAGCTGCCACCTGTAAGATGACAGCACTGTCCCCAAACCACCCAGCCTCAGGAAGAAGCTGAGAGACTCTCCCAGCCCCAACCCCCACACTGCCAGCTCGCTCCCTCCACAAGCCCAGTATCTGAAGGTGCAGGTAAGCCAGCCCCAGGAGGGACCATCTCACCTCCCTTCTCTCCAGGAACAGTAGAAATATGCTTTATCCAGGTCACAGAAACTGGACTAGCTGGACCTTGCGGAACAGCGCCACCAAGAACTGAGGTCTTAGAGGATCCAAGCTGCAAAGCTTGTGACCTTGTATGCCCAGGACATCCCCAGAATGTATACCCATGGCCTCTCAGGGCCTGAGGTTTTTCTCTTGGAACTGGCTGTGAGGAACCCCAAAGGGTCCATCTTTACAGCCTGACACTGTGACCACACTGGCAGGGTGGGCAAGGAGTGCCCAGTGCAGCAGCAGGAGGCATCCCCTGGTTAACAGATGCCTTCTTAATATGTTGTATCGCATTCATAGATGCACATTTTAGCAACGCAGTATTATTTTTTGAACTCTATTTGTCTGATCCAGATAGTTGAGACCTGCCTCAATAAACGTGGTCTATCTCTTAACCTCTTCTTATGCTTTTGACCTATCTAGTCCTTTACCTGTAACACATGCTTAATTAGTATTTATAACACACTTGTCTATCTAGGAGGACATACATGCCTTAAAACTTTTCTTTTTAAAATATCTTTTGACCATTTTCATGAATTGACTGTTTCTGAGAAAATTTAAAATTAGTTTTGCAGCAGTTACAAAGGCATTGAGATTTTGTTTGGGATCACCTTAACTTTATATGGCATTTTTGGGGAGAATTAACATCTTTATAATAGCACTTCTTCCTATGGAGACACATGATACAATTCTTCATTTAGTCAAGTGTTCCTTGATATCTTAGAACATTAAAGTATGTCTAATTTTTTATATAATTGCTGTTCATGGGCTTTTCAGGTATATTTGCTGATGGGTTATTATTGTCATATAGGAAAGTATCTGATTTTTCACTTTTTAAAATGTTTTTGTGTAGGGGCATTTTATATTTCCTTTAAATATTCATTTCATTAAACTCAATAATAAGAATAAGACTTGGAAAACAGGAAACTATATTATTATTATTTGCCATGATTTGACTGTATGCCCCCCAAAAAACCCAGCAACCAAAAAACCAAGAGAGTAGAATTAACAATTATTAATAAATAAGAATATTTAGTTATTAGTCCAAATTTAAAATTAATATTTAAACATTAACAATTTTATTTATATGTCAGCAATAACCAGTAATAAAACATAATTTTGAAAAATCCTCAGTAAGAAGATAGCATTCTTTAAATAACATTTATTATAACCATGAAGCCTATAAAAAGCCAGGAATAACAATAAAAACATGTAAGACCTATATGAGGAAAATTTAAAGCTATGGAAAATGTAAAGGCACATCTTGTACTTGGACAGGAAAACTCAATATTGAAGAAGCGTCAAGTTGTCTTATGTTTATGTGTAAATTCAACAAAATCCCATAAAATCATAGCAGAATATTTGGGGAACTGGGATAAATTATTCTAAAGTTCTTCTGGAATATAAATATGGAAAAAGAGTAAAGAAAATCCTGAAAAAGAAGAGTATCTTGGGAATAATATGCCCTAGTAGATGTTAAAACATATTTTTAAACCACAGTGAATAAAACAGTATGGTCAAAATTAAGCAGGCAAAACAATAGAACAGAGTCCAAAACTTTACATAAGTACAATGAGGATTCAGTGTGAGGAAAGTGAAAGTTTAAATCGTTGGAAGAAAAAAACTCAATAAATGTGCTACAAAACTCCATAAATGGTGTTACGGTAACTGGCTACCCATTGGGGGAAAACAATAGTTGTATTCTTCACTTTAAGCCCAAATAAATTCCAGAAAGATCAATCTATAAATTTTAAAAAGTAGATTGTGCTGAAAAAGAAGTACAAAGTATTTTTATAACCTTGTGTTAGAGTCACTGAAGAATGAGAAGATTTCTTGCCTATGGGACACTTGTCCAAATGCAAATAGACTAATCTTAATCAATGATTCTTTGCAAAATATTTTTAGCATAAACTGATGGTGATGAAGGTGGTGTATAGGACAAATCTGGGGGTGCTTTGATGGAATGCTGATTTGCCTCCTATTTCTATCCTGGGATGAGCATCCTCGACTTTCTGATGATTAAGTTCTCCTGCTTCCCACCATCCTTGACTTTCTCCTCCGGTCCCTGCTGCCCACCTCCTCCCCCAAAACACTCATCTCCGTTTCCATCCCAGGCAAAGCAGCTCCTGTTACAAACTGACTTTGGGGCAGAACTGGTGAGATTACTGCTTTGTGAAGACTGAGGAGGAGGCTGAGCTACTTTTAAATTCTATTAGGAACTGTTTGGCTATGAGGCTTTCTTAAAACTCTTCCAAGCATACCTCAAGGGAGATATATCTTCTCTCATCTTTTATTAACAGATGGTCAATAAACTAAACACACTTTCACCTGAATGTATGAGAGTCTCCATTAAAGGATATCAGGCAGCCCAAACCAGTAGGCAATCTGATCCTGGAGAGATGCAAAAGTTAGTACGGGAAGAAACCAGAGGTCATCTCGCTCTGGCTCTGAAATCATGATTGCTTCCTCTACTTTGAAAGAGAACCTCACTGGGGCCATTGGGCATCCATGGTGTGAATTTGGGTAATTCTGGGTAATCCTTGGAGGTTTGCTTGTCCCAGTTTTATGAAAGGATTTGGTTTTCTAAGTGTTTTCAATAAACAGAGCAAGCACATTTGATGCACTTTTGTCAACCTCCCAAATGTATATGACAGAAATTTTATGAATGAGTACAAACTGTGGAACTGAACTTCCCAGTTCTGCCATTCCTAACTATGTGACCTTGGACAAGTTACTCAACCTTGCTGTGCCTCAACATCCCTACCTGTGAAATGGGGTGAAAATAGCTCCTAGGATTAAATAAGCTAATAATTAGTGTCTTAGTAAGCACTTGGAATAGCACCTATTCTATACTAGCATTATTTTTAAATATCCGATATGATAAATTGTTCCTTCTGATTTTCCTCACACTTTACTCTTCACCAGTATCTACATGGATATTTCTAACAATGGAGAATGGTGTAGGATCTATAGGGATATTTTCACTGTGTGAAAAGTGATGATCAAAGAGCATCACAAAAGTATGCATAGTAAAATCTCTCTTCTAGATTTTACTGTATGTAATTTACAATTTTATTAGATTGGGATAACTTTATGTTTGCACATCTTAAAAGTTTGCTGATACTACACACACAGAAAATAGAATGTATAAACATGTTTAACCTACCAAAGGAATTAACTGCTAACATTAGCACATTATATATACATAGCTACTCTAATTGCAAATAGATACATTGTTAACGAAAATAATTCAATATCGTACCTGAGATTGTTTAGCTCTTGCTATTATTTTTATTTTTTGAAGACTTCTTACTTTCTTCACACCTTTTTGGCTATAATCAAAAAGAAAGAAAATAACAAATGTTGGCAATGACATGGAGAAATCAGAGCACTAGTGAACAGTTGGTGGGAATGTATGGTGCAGCCATTTTGAAAAGTTTGACACAGTTCCTCAAAAAGTTAAACATGGAGTTACCATGTGCCCCAGTAATTCAAGTATATAGTGAGGGAAATGAAAACATATGTTGACATAAAAATTTGTATGTATATGTTCATAGCAGCATTATTCATAATAACCAAAAGTAGATACAACCTAAATGTCTATCAATAATGAGTGGATAAACAAAATGTGGTATATGAATACTATGCAATATTATTTAGCCAGAAAAAATGAAGTACTGATGATAGATTCTATAACATGGCTGAATCTTAAAAACATTGTGTTAAGAAGTCAGACACATAAGGCCACGTATTGTCTGATTCCATTTATATGAAATGTCCAGAACAGACAAATCACAGAAAACAGATTGGTGTTTGCCTACACATGAGGGGCATGGAGGGATTGGGATTTGATGGTTAAGGGGCATGGGGTCTCTTTTTGGGGTGATGAAAATGCTCTAAAATGAATTATGGTGATGGTAGTACAATTCTGGATAAACTAAAAGCCATTGAATTCCACTTTTTTCCATGGGTGAATCGTGTGGTTGCGAATTATACCTCAAGCTGTTTTAAAAACTCTTTGTTTCAAACAGGTGAAAAGTACCTTATATATTTCAGTTTTCTTACTACAACCCTCAGTCCATTCTATTTACTGGTCCTTAAAATAATTACACTAAATTTGTTTAATATGGGATTTTCAAGAAATTATTACACCAATTTCAAAAAATTTAAAGAAGCTTGTTCTTTGTTGAATAACTACTTCCACTTTTCAAGTGAATTTACCCTTTCCAGGTAAACTGTCCAAGGCATCAACTTATAATAAAAATGTGGTGGGAAGTTCTTTTTCCCATTGGAACAATTTCATAAGAAAGAGGTTTCTCGTGATGAGCTAAACTCACAGCTCTCGGCCAGATAAGGTGAATTTTCAAAAAGCAATCACGTCTCCAGGTATTTATTCAATTTCAGTGTTATGGAGGTAGGTTTATGAACTTCTTGAATCCATTCCTAATTCTTTCCCTGAGAAACATGAACTGTTTTTCACAATATCAAAATCAATGTAATGGGAAAGTCATAAACTTCACCTGCTTCGCATATCAGATCACATTTACACTCATGTCCAAATTACCCTGACTCTGGGGTCTCCTGGCCTTGCCAGCAGCAACACCAGTCAGTTTGGGGATATAGCCTTTCCTAATATGTGAGGTCCCCCTGTGGTGCTTAGGTATGTCCCAATTCCATCCTCCTAGTGCTTCTCCAGCTGTCAGCTGGGAAGTGGAAATTCAGACAAGTCCTCACAGACAAAAGCCTCCATCAATGCAGGCATCCAGCCTGCCTCCACTCCCACCCTCCTCGCTGCCTGGCTTTGGCCCCTCTGGCCCTGTAGCCCTGGTGTCCAAGGAAACCCAGCTCACTGGCTCTGCTGGCCGTGGTATGACTGCAGCTCCACCCACAGTGAAGCTCCTGCTGTGCCTCAGAAACAGTTCCTGTGGCACTAGTGTCTGTCCATCACCTCTGCTGCCATCGTAAGAACAGCCCTGCCTCTAGGGTCCCTTCAGTGAGAGGAGAAGGGAAAAACTGCCCCTTGATACCAGGGTGTCCAGGAAAAGCACCAGCACCCCAAGGCAGTGCAGCTTTTCTAATTCACAGACAACCAGGCCCCTGGGCCCACATGGTGCCAGCGAGCTTGGGTGATCACAAGATGGGAGTGAGCTCCTACCTGGGAGGACTCGATCCCCTAAACTGGGGTAAAGAAACACCTGTGTGACCCCAGGCTGGGGGTTTTCTTTCAGGACTGCCGTAAGTCCCTATGCTGGTTATTCTATACTCACACCACCTCTTAGCCCCAAATCCATTCTCTTCATTCTCTGCCCTGCTTGGTCATGCTTCTGGCTGTGGCTGCTTTCGGTGGTAAAAGGACTATTGACAGCTCTCTGTCACGATCCCTTATTATTTCCCTAACCATGTAAGTAGTCCCTTCACTAAATTCTCTCAGTTAAACCCTCTGAGCTGCCATGAACCTGGCTCCAACTGCGCCCCCATCCCAGGACTTTCCGGGACTCCTACGGCAGAGACGTGGTTCCTCAAGATGATGAAATTGATCGTCCTATCAATAAAACAGCGGAAGAAGGAGCCACATTTCATCTAATTTGGATAAACAGAAAAATGTAACATTTTTTGCCCATGAGTGTTGCAGAGCAAATCCACACTGTGACCCAAATGTGGCCCTCGGGGAGCAACTGGGCTCTGTCACGTGGCACTCAGAGCCCTCTCATGTTCTTCATCACTCTGGGAAGAAATTTTAGGCGCATGAGGCCATTTATCAGCTTGATTAAAGCTCTGTCTTAGTCTTTGGGCTCCAGGGGCAGAATCAGAGCACACCTGAGCCCCCCATGTGCTCAGGGAGGAGCTCAGTTCCTGACGCAGATCTGGAGTTGGTGCCTTACCCCTGAAGTCCTTGATCCACGCTCTTTTGGTTACAATGGGAGACACTGATCACATATACTCTCAAGTGGAGTAAATCACAATATACTACAAGATCTAAGCTCATCTGCAGTCATGCAGTTACATTTGTAATAGAAAAAATGTAGAAACGACCTACAAATCCCTCAATAAGGAAGTGACTAAATAAATTATGACACCTCCATATGCCATGAAAAATGATGACATAAACCTATATATAGTATGAGGAACTACAAAGAATAGCCTTGTTTTTAGGTGCCCCTGGAATACTTATAAAAAATAACATGTATTCAGATGTTTCAGTCAAGTTCAAATCCCAGAAATATTATAAGTTCTATTCTCTGACCACAATGCAATAAAATTAAAAATCCGTAAGAAAATAACATTAATCTTATAAAAGTTTACAAAGTAATAAAAATATTTATATGGAAAAACAACTGTTTAGAAAATTTTTTTATCTCAGGCAAAACCAGGAAAATACCTACCTACCAGTCTATGGAACATATGTGGCAGTTGTCAAGACTCTATGGTAGAGCAGATGTGAACACCCTTGTTTGAGTTTAATATATAACAAATCAAGTGAAAACAAAATGATGAAAGAAAAAATCATTACAACACTCATATGGGAAACAGATAACAATGACATGTGAATAGCAAATCCTTATTCATACCATTTACCACAGAACATTCCAGACAATTTAAAGTTAAATACACACAGGTATATACACACACACAAATAACCATTAAAAAAAAAACACAAAAAACCCACAACAGAAGAATATAAAAGTGTATGCTCACCCAATCTACTGAGACACTAGTGTCGGGACGAAGTGTGGGTTTCAGAGCAGACAGACCTCTGAGTTTCGGTCCCACCTGAGGTGCTTACTCAAATACCTACATCTCTGAGTTCAGTGTACTATTTACGATGTAGGTAAAAATATGCAATTCATAAGACTCAAACCCACTTCGTGGTCTACATGTTTATCCTCTGTAGTGGACATCCCCAGGCAGGGTGCTGGGGACGCAGTGGGACGTGTCCGGGAACAGATGGCCCTGGGCAGAAAGATGTGAATCAAGTAACTGTCCAAGCAAGGAATTAAAGAAAAGTACGTGAGGCTAGGAGAGTATAATATGCTTTTAAAATGTGTGAACATCTGTATATTAACATAAAGAAAAACAATGGTGTGAAAGAACACTTCACGGTAATCATGAAATATAATAATACCAAATTTTTAATGAAATGATAAAGATATGTAAGAAAGTTCTTACAAATTAGAGGAAGACAACTTAAGGTAACCCTGAGGGTCTCCAGCAAATACAAATACAGAGGCGGCATTAGCAGAGGAGCTGGCAAAGAAGTCCACTGAATACACACCAGGTCACGCCAATTGGCCTGGAGCTGAGAGCTACCCAACGCACAGTGCCCTCCTCAACAAACCTTCCAACCAGTAGTTTCTCTGATTGAAGAAAGAAAGAGAGGAAGAGAGAGATAAAAGGAAGAGAGCTAGAGTGGGAGGGGGGAAAAAAAGAGAAAAACTGTTTGTATAGAGATGTTTTTACCTGTGTAATTAGCAAGCACACACTAAAAAAAGCCCAAATCCTAATGTGAACTATTATCTGGCAGACTATATAGATCCATGGAAAAGGTTATACAAAATAACGTTACATGAAAAAGTTGATCACAAGATATTACGTGCACTTAACTTCCAACTAGGTACAAATTGTGCTGGGAGGATCTGAAAAACCTAGGAGAGTAATAGGCACGTTGTTTTATTGATGGAGGTATTTGCATATTTTGCTGTTAGTTTGACATTGCTGGGGCTTTTTGCACTGTAACATTGGGTATTCTATACAAAAGGGCAAAAAAGGGTCGATTTAAAAAAACCTTCATCACTCCACCCAAAAAAGTTCAACATTGCCCAGGTTATGTCAAAGCTGGATTCCTAAGGCTCAGCCTCCAGTTTCCAGTGAGAACAGGTGCCTACGTAGAGGGCAGAGGCCTGGCAGGACCAGCAGCAGGAGACCCTCCTGTGGGACTCAGCTGTCCCGGCTCCTGGCCTGGCCAGGCCTGGGAGCATCTTGTCACATGAGCTCACGTGAAAGCCCCAGCCCTCCAGGTCTCTAGCAAACATTTGCGATTCCTGTCTTGTCACCACTCAGCTCTGCACTGGTGCCCATGAGCTCATCGCTACTGGGCAAGTCCTCTTAGGTCAGATAACTGCCAGAGGCAGCTCCTTTCCCGCCTCCTGCCTCCAGGAGACACAAAGCTGCCCTGACTTCCACTCTCTGTGGTTCCACATTGAACAGAGGATTGTGTGAGCTCAGCTGACATCCTGGGAGGTTGTACAGGCCCTCGTTTCCAACCCTGCCTCCCCCACCAGGCATGGCCTCGCCTTGATCTGGAAACTGTTCAGCCACCGTGAGTCCAGGCCCTGCCCACGTCTGAGCCACTGTCTCGTTTCTGTCTCAGTCCCAGACTGAGCAGCCCTAACCCAGTAGCCACCTCCCAGGTAGGTGTCAGCAAGAGGAGACACTAGGGAAGGGGAGTCAGAAAGCTATGAAGATCCCCAGCCCAAGGCAGAAATGGAGGCTCTGCCCAGACCAGGTTATGGCTTCTTTTCCCTAGCAACCTCAGGACCACCCCCGTGCCTGCATGGCTAGTGTGAGAGAGGGTTTCTCTGGTAGGTCAGAGCTGGTTCATTGCTTTGATCTCACACAGGGACTCACTGTGTGCCAGGCCCCCACTGCTGGGAATCCAAGGTGAGTCCCAGTGGTCTTTCTCTCCAGGACAACCGAAGGGAGAAAAACACCCACCTCCTCCCCGCTCCCTCCACCCACCACCAGCCTTGCTCTTTTCCTGTGTATGTCACCCTTGCCCTTTCAGAACCTATGCCAGCCTGATCTGGCCCCAGACCACCTCATTCATGCTGGCCTCCTGAAAGGGCTGGTTTCCTGACACAAGAGCTCTCTTGTCTCCCCAAATCCTGTGACTACAGTGTTCCCAACTGATCTGGTCCTGTCCTTTCTAGACCTCCCAGAAATTAAAGTAGGAAAGAATGGGAAGAGGGGACAGTACAGTTCCAGAGAAATGACCACTGACAGATATGACAAAGGCCTCAGAACTCTGAGCACCCCCACCCCAAAAATGGCTACGGGTGGTGGAGGAGTTGTGTCCGTTCCTCTGCCAAGCCACAGACCACGTTCCCACGGGAGCCCGCTCAGTGCAGGGTGGAGACAGCTGTTCCCCTCAGCAGATGTTCTCGCACGAAGCCGGCGCGCTGCTCCCCAGCCCCAGCCCCAGCCCCATGACTCACTGGAGTTCAGCCAGCTCACCCATTAGGCCCAAGCAGCCTGCCGAGGCCGGTGTATGGCTGAGGGCAGATTGGGTAGCCAGTTGGGACCTCTACAGCCCTATCTGCAAAATGGGGTAGCTGGTCACTTAGCCAGTGCCTTCCTTCTGTGAGGGCAGAGGCAGTCTCTGTCCCTGCTGCCCCCTGAGGCCTAGTGTGGTGCTGGCCTTCGGTCCCTGTGCATTTATTAAGCACCTACTATATGGCAGGCAGTGTGCAAAGAGCTGTGGTTTCCGAGATAGACACAGGAGTTCCCCCAGAAGCTGACAGAGAGAATGAGGTCTCCGTGGCTTTAGGATTGTGACAGTGACTTGCTCAGAGGCCTGTGGGACTCCAAAGCTGGGGACCCTCTGCTGTCCCCGCTGAACTAGAGGAGAAACCGTGGGAACCCACAGGCCCGGGAAGCGCCTCAGAGCTCAGCAGAGTCACCACACAGAAAGATTCCCAGGCCATCCCACTTCAGGTCCTGGCCAGGCCCTTCTGCCAGCAACCAGCCTGTCCTGGAAGGGCTCCTGCATTGGCAGGGCTCAGAAACTGTCCTGAGGGTCACACATCCATTTCCATGAGCCTCACCTCCCAGGAGGTTCTCAGTGAACAGTCCTGGCCACACCTCGCTAGACTGACCACTGCGTTGCGTCTCTGTAGTCATCTGCAGTCTTTGCGCAATGGATATTCAAGGGGACAAAGAGAAGGTGGCAAGCCCACGGTCCGGGTGGGACGCCTGGAGGTGTGGGGCCAGGATGTCCAGAGTATGACGTTTAATCCTTCCGAGTCCAAGATCCCTCAGGGTAAAAGGAAGGGAAGGACCCCACTGTCTGGTCTCCTCGATCTGGGCGCTATTCTCTGAAGCCAGGCATCCCCCTCCCAGCCCAGCCTGCAGACTCCCAGCCCGCCCATCCCCCATTTCCACTCAGCCACCACCCAGCTTTCTGGATTATCTCAACACATCACTCACCACACTGTGTTTCTTTTAGCTCCGTGAAGACTATTCTGCTTGAGAAACACATTTGGATCTAATGGGGTAAGAAGGTGCTGAAGTTAGAAATATTTGCTCAGTTTAGTAATATGTATGAGCATATGTTACATTTATTTTACCCAAGTTAACTCTCCCCCACCAGGCTGTGAGCTATAGTCGGGAACTGTCTAATTCTATAGCGTCAGTGTGATATTTTAAACCATCCCATAAAATAATTTAAAGACAACACAGCCAGCACGGTCAGCCTGAACCCAGTGAGAACCCAAACGTTCTCCTGATGATTTGCCTTGCTGTTCCCATAGGGGAGCCACCTGTCCCCTCCTGATTGTGCTCCTTTACATGTTGTCCCCATTGCCCTTCTAGCCACCACCGAAGATGCAGGAAAAAGGCGAGATGTCCTCACCATGACAGCAGGGGCTGTCTGGGGGCAGTGGGGCTCTGGCAGACTGGCTATTCTGGAATGAAATGTTGGAGAGGTCAGGCAGTGACTTGGCACTGAGGCTATGGGTCGTATTGGGAATCATTCAAGGGGCTTTCTTGTAAGCAATAACACTGCCCTTGCCGCCAACACTGTGTCGGTGACACTCCTGACACAGGATAGTGGATGCTGTCGCCACTGCCACTGCGCCCTAGGAACTGCTTTTGCAGTGTAACTGACAGCATTCTGCATGGCCCTGGCTTCTCTGAGACAACGGTCCCCAATATAAAACCACCTCCATGTCTGCCTGGGGGTGTCCAGGGCACACACCCACGCACAGTCGGCAGGGGTGGCCAGGCAAGCAAACATTTGCCATTTCAGCTTCTCCAGTGGGCTGAGAATTGGCAGCAAAAAACCACTAGCATGGCCCACTACTCAGAGAGACTGTCATCTCTTCTCACCACCTCCATAGAGCCCAAGATCCCCAATCAGCTGCTTGACCAGAATTTCTGAACCCTACACTGAAGCCTACTCTCTTCAGTTATTTCACCCACAAGGCAAAACAGGCCATCATTTGGGGGGTAGGACCCTTCTTCTCCTTAACCAGCATGCACTGGGACGCAGGGACGTTCCCAGACAATCCAGGAGAAAAGATTTGTTGTGTGATGTTGTACATTGGGCTCAGAAAAAATTCACACAGGCACGAGGGTGGTTTTCAAACAATTTATGGGCTCTTTTTTTTTTTTCTTTTTGGCTTTGGGCTTAAAAGTATTTTCCAATCTGTGTGGAGCCCAGATTGCAAAAAATATGTTCCCTCTAATCCTCATTAGCATCTGGCTTAGTTGTCTCTCTCTCTCTTGCTAGTGTTTTCTGGTCATTCTCATTTTAAAAACTGACTACTCACCAGAAAGTTGGTGATCACACACTCCTGGGGCAGAAATCTAGAGAAGGGTCCAGCTTGGTAAACCCAGAGACATGGCTCCTCGAGCTGACCAATGGCCCTGGACCCTGGCAGGCCATCCCTGATCCCTTCTCTGGAGGTGCTAAGTTAAGAAGCTCCTTTAAAACACTTGGGGCCCCTTCTATCCACAGGGAGAAGACCCCTTCCATCAAGATTGGGATCTCCAACAAATTTGAAACACAGTCTCCAAGACCAGACAATAGACACCTCCTCCAGGTACACACCAAGAAGGTGGGCTCACTGCAGGGACCCCCAGAGCAGCAAAGAGTGGCTCCCTGCTTGCAAAACTCCAGAGCCCAGCCAAGGCAAGCCAGGTCCCCAGGCACAGGGCCTGGCAGCAGATCCATTCCTTCTGCAAACATCTGGTGCGTGCTCTACACTGAGGTCGAGATGCTGAGCCGTCGCCTGCTGGAGGGCCCCTCTCCCTCACCACGCTGCTCACTTTCTCAGGGTTGAGGCCTCAGCCTCTACTGCCTCACTTGCCTGGTGACAGCCACGTGGGGAGCAGTTGTTCTCCCCAGGAAATGAGCCTGTCTGTTGAGGCTATCTGTCTAGCCTATCTGTCTTTTATTTGAAAAGAAAGAAAAAAACAAAGAAAAAAAAAGGAGGGATAAACTCTGACGTCATGGGCCTGCGTAGGACAGCAGGGTTGGAGGCCATCTGGAGCAGGTGCTGGCAGGGCCCCTGGGAAAGGAAAAGGAGAGCAGCTGGCTCATCAGGTGGGGGTGTCCTGGGGTCAAAGACCTCATGGCATGATGAGGTTAAGCTTTCCTGGAATTTCTGGCCCAGGAAGGCTGGATGACACTTCCTTGGCCTCCAATTCCTCTCCTAAGTCCAGGTTCCATAGGGGCCGGACTCCTGGAGCAGGTACCAAGCTCAAGAAGACCTGGCCAGGCCATGGCCTCTGCGTCCTCCATGGGTCCCACCACCAAACAGTCTCAGGGGTGCAGGATCCGCCCCCGTCTGAGTGTGTGTATTTGTACAGTAACATTCAGATATCTCTTCTGCCACAGCTGCTTCATCCAGGGGTCAGAAACCTCTCATCCGGCCTCCTGATTCCTTCTGCCCCAGTCCAGGAGGCAAGGACAGCTTTCCCAATTATAGGTGGTGAAACTGAAGGCCCCGTGCAGTGATGGGACTTGGCCAGGGTCCCGCTGCAATTTCCCTGCCCGGCCTCCATGAGATCTGCTCACCGCCTGTTCAGTGTCCTCTCTGGGAAGTTATGCAGCTGGAAGGGGGCCCCTGGGATGAAATAATTGCAGAGAAAACAGATGGGTTGCTGAACAATCCTCCCCTTATCTCTGTGCCTAGGAATCCTTTTGTTTTGGCCCCAGGGCCAGGAGGGGGCGCTGTTCCACAGGGAGGGCAATCTCTCGTTCGATTGTTTTTCTTTTACTGCCGCCTCTAAGCTTGAGTGCATTCCCTGTTAGCCCAAAGGGAGACACTCTGTTTTCCATCTAGCTTTCCCTTCTCTCCTCCTGCCAGGTCTCCTTTCCTGGCTCAGCACAGGCTTTCCCTCCTCTAGGAAGCCCTCCCTGCTTGTCCAGGCTGGGGGAGATGCCCTCCCTCCCTGCCATGGTCCTTTTCAAACTAAAGTGCTAGTGTCTGTTTCCTGCGGGTTCTTCCCAGCCCAAGTGGAACTTTGCAGGCTACAGGGATGCTCATTGAATACTTGAGGAATAAGTGGGTGGAAAAGTGACAAATGACTGGATTCCCTACAGAATTGCCAGGCTCCTGAGGCCCAGTGGCCTTTTCTCTCTCCTTTGCCATCAGCTTTCACACTGAGCATTCAATAAAGTGCCGCGAACAGCTCCTGTTCGGCTGCTCAGTGGGTCCAACTTTCCCAGGCCTGGCTCCTGGGGCCAGAGCAGACGTGGACCTCATGAGGGGAAAAGTGGGCAAAAGGGACCTCAGTGCCCAACCATAGGCCCAGGAGGGACAGCAAGCCTCCTCTACAGCTTCCTGTGCAAGGAAACCAAGGGGGAGGTGAAAGCTTCTGTTGAAGACAGTCCCGAGCCACTACCTCCCTCCTTGAATGTCCCTCCACCCACCCCACCTCCCAGGCCCCAGCTGGGCTGGAGCTGCCGCACTGCCTGCCTAAGGGAAGCCTTGCTCCGCAGTTCACTCTAATTTAGTCTCAAGGCTCAAAGAGAGGGAGCCAGCTGTCACATCCAAGAGACACAGAAGACAGGAAGAACCAGCCTACAGACATTCAGACAGAAGGTGACCATGGAGCACCGGAAGCTTCCAACCTGTCCTTAATAAGGGGTTTCAGAGGATGTAGATGTTGATCTCGGAAACCAGCGCCTGGCTCTAAACTCAGTCTGCCCAGCTCCGTAAGCTGGTGTTGAGCGAAGTCTCAGAGAAGTCCAGATTGCTTGCTTCCCTTTGTGTCCAGTAGACAAAGAGGAGGGCAGACTTTCATCGCCCACCTGGAGATCCTTCCCTCTTCCTTTCTCCTCAAATGAAAGAGTGGTGCCACTCAATGGACGAAAACCTCAAAGAGGCAATCTGGTGGGCTGAGTGGAGGTGGTGAGTCAACTCACCAGAACTCACACAGGATGCCCTGTTCACGCCTGAATCCTCCTCAAACACAGGAGATTCCTCTACCCAAACTCAGGCAGTACATATAGGTTATTTTTCAAACAAAGGGCTTTAGGGCTCGGTTGGTTGGTCGGCAGTTACAGAGTCGGTGCCAGGGTGGGAAATAGGGAGCCGAGGCAGAACGGTGCTGCCGGCGCCTCCCTGCTCTGGGCCCAGCTCTGCTATGGAGCCACCGCGCAGCACCTGATTCTTTCTTATTTCCAGCCGCCCTCCCGCCTCGGGTGCAGCTTCCTCTCCCTGAAAAAGCTCATTCTGGCGCCTGCATCCCGCAGGGTCGTTTTAGCGCCTGGAACATGCCACTGCGCCCTGGCTGTTGCCCCCTGGAAACCGGCCCAGTGCTTGGCTCTAGAGTCAGCCTGCCCGGCTCCTTAAGCCCATGTAAATAAAGAAGTCTAAGAGAACTTTCAGATCGGCTACATTCTTTGTTCAGTAGGCAAAGAGAGACTTCCATCGCCCACCTGGAGATCCCTCCCTCTTCCCTAGTTCTCCGCTCTCCGGCCCAATCCTGTTGGGCGGCCGCGGAGTCAGAGATTCCTGCACCTCGCTCAATTCTTGGGATGCTGGGTTCTCCGCCTCCTAGGCCCATCCGGAAGGGACTCCTCAGAGCCCGTGCGATAGAGACGCCCTGCCCAAGGAGGAGTCGTGAGCAGCAGGAATGCGTGGCGGTGTCCAACAACTACCACCGGGACCTCGCTTTGGCGAAAACGCGAAAGCGACTACTGTCCCGGCTCACCGAAGCCAGACTGGTCTCGGGGCTGGATAAAGCTCCCTCTCCAGCCTGGGCAGGTGCACAGGACACTGGAGCAGACACCCCCACCCTGAGGATCCTCGAGTGGGTGCAGACGGGGTCAGGCGCGCACCGTCGGTGCAGACGGAAGCCGCCGCCTGGTCAGACACGCGGACGTTCTGTACCACGGACCCCGGCTGAGCGCACACTTCGAGCCACAGTGGCGGGCACATGATGCTACGGCACACTTGCATGTGGGCTGCCCTCGTAGCCCACCTTGTTCACTTTTCGCTCTCAAACACACAGGCGAGTGAAAAGCTTACACTCTCCGGTGTAGGACTTGCGCTCCCCCCTGCGGCCCCGGGCAAACCCCCGCTCTCTCTGCACCCAGACATCCGACCCTATCTTCGGCCTACCCAACCAAAAGGCGTCGGTGCGATCTGAACTCCCCGCGAGCAGGTGAAAGGTGGAACCGCAGCGCCAGGCCTGCGTCTGTCAGGTGCCTGAGGAAGAGTTTGGCAACAAGGCAGATCTGCGAGGATTTCGGGTTGCGCTAACTTTCTGGCTGTGTGACTTTGGGCAAGTGACTTAAAATTCCTATAAGCCTGTCTTTGCACCTGCAAAGAGGGAAACACTCCTTCCGGGGAGAGGGTGTGTGTTAAGGTCCAAGTGTGTGCGCAGGGCATACGGAGCATTGACACTTGGCACGCCAGGACGCGCGCTTGATGCAAACAGAGTTACCCTGTGCGCGCCACTTTGCAGCTCCCAGTGCAGCCAAGAGAGAGCCCGCCGAGCCGTAGGATCCCTCGGGGGTGAGACGAGGGTGGGGGCAGAGGGGGAGCCCCCGCAGCCCCCTCCCGGCCCTCGGAGCGCGTGCCATTGGCCCGGGCAGCCTGGTGGGCGGGAGGATGACATCAGCGGCAGGTTGGATTATAAAGGCGTGAGAGGAGCCGCGGGCTCAGAGCGCACCCAGCCGGCGCCTCGCAGCTCTGGGACCCGCGTCCGCACCGCAGCCCCGCCAGCCTGCTCCGCGCCCGCCTACGCGCCTGCCCTAGCTGCCGCTGGTGTGCGCCCCTCCACCCCGCGGGCACCATGCACCTCTCCCAGCTGCTGGCCTGCGCTCTGCTGCTCACGCTACTCTCGCTCCGGCCCTCCGAAGCCAAGCCCGGGGCGCCACCGAAGGTGGGTGCTACTGCAGGGGTGGCGGGACTGTGAGGGGCTGTGTGGGTGTGCTGGGGGTCTAGGAGGATGTGGCTCGCAAGAGGGAGCAGAGAGGGCGGGAAGGCGGCCCTTTCCTCTGAGATGTGTGCGGGTGACAGCCGGGGAGCCCTCGAAGCCTGGATTCGGGGTCTACGTCCCCAGCCTCGGGAGAACGTCAACAGATGGGCAGCCCTTACTCCACTGTGGCCAGCCAAGCAAGAGGGAAAGGAGAGAAGGGCAAGGGGCTCCCCGAAGGAGCGGACACGGCGGCCGCGTGGCAGGTGGATGCAGGGCCGAGCTGTCCCGCATCTATCGGAATGAGCTCAGGGCTCGGAAGGGACAAACGGCGCTGTTGGGCGCATGGGGCTGGAGCATCAGGGCCCCCCCGCGCTGCCGCTGTGCGTCCCTTCACCTGCTTGCTCTTTTCCCCGGACAGGGCCCGCGAACTCCGCAAGGGGAGGAGCTGGCCGTGTCCCACGCTGAGGGCGGTGGTCAGAAAAAGCGCGACAAGACTCCCGGAGGCAGTGGCGCCAACCTCAAGGGCGACCAGTCGCGATTGCTCCGGGACCTACGCGTGGACACCAAGTCTCGGGTGGCGTGGGCCCGCCTTCTGCAGGAAAACCCCAACGCGCGCAAAAACAAAGGAGGCAACAAGAAGGGCACGTCCAAGGGCTGCTTCGGCCTCAAACTGGACCGAATCGGCTCCACGAGCGGCCTGGGATGTTAGTGCGGCGACCCCTGGCGGCGGTGAGTACCACCAACCCTGGCCGCCCGGCACTCGCGCACACCTAGCTCCCCTACAGCGCCCAGCAGAACCTAGCCTGAACACCCACACCCACCCCCGCCCAGAGGCAGGTTCCTCTGATCCCCTACCCCTGGGACCTTTCCGCCTCCCAGCGGCCTTTGAAGGTGAGCCAGGTCATTCCGGGCACGAGATCAAGTGTGTGTGATGGCCTTTCCCCCAACCCTATTTACTGTCCCATTTTACAGATGGAGGAAGAGAGGGATGAAGTAGTCAGGGAACTGTGACAAGGTCAGAAACAGTTCTGGATGGATGAACACACCCTCACCCCACCCCCACCCCACTCCATTCCCCCGCCCCCACTTCCTCTGGAGAAGCGGAGACAGTTTGATGGTGTCCCTCCACCACTGGACCATAAGCAAACCAGCAACACTTGCCCCAATTCGCCAAATGGAGGCATTGAGGGGAGATCGTGGGTTTATGGGAACAGAGGTGGAAGGGCATACACACAAGCCCAGGGTAAGTTGATCTGCCAGCCACTGTATCAGGGTGCCAGGCAGTACGCAGCCCAGAGGTCAGGACGCTTCCTGGGTCTATTGCCCCTGAAGTGGGACCAACTTGGAGCAATACCTACCCCCTCACAGTAGAGAGAATAGCTTTCTGTTAGCATCACCAGAGAGCTCTTCTGCCCCCAGAGCATTTTGATTCTTGTCTTCTCTGAGCAGTGGCTGTGGGCAAACTGGTCTGTCCAGGGTCCTGATGCTGCTGCAGCCCGTGTGACTTCAGCATTGAAGTGTTTGCCACAATTTTTCGGGGCAAGGAAAAAGAGACTGAAATAAATCTTATTTTTGCCCCAACTTCAAACTCATTACGGCCCAAACTGAGCTCCTCACCAACCTGCCCACCCCCATCATGTCTGGGCTCCCTGTCTGTAGTCTGGTCTCCTCGCCCTCCACCAGAGCTAGAAACCCCATGCAACCTACAGCCCCTGCCAGGTGCCGCAACCTCGAAATGTACTGCTGCAAAGGTCCTCACCTTCTCTCCTTCCCTCCTGTCCATTCTTGCTGTCCATCAGTGCCCAAGGGAAAACCACTTCCCAGCCTTTGAAATTGATATTCAAGTGTTTTAGAATCTGACCCTATTGGTTTCCAGCCTTTTTTTACAGCCTGGCTACTGCCATTCCCTGTCCCTCAGCCTGTCTGTCCCACCCCAGGCCAAGCTGCTCTGTCACCCAAGAAGCCTTATCAGTGTTCCCGCTGTGTTCCCCCCACCCCCCAGGGTAATAAGAGCACCCCTCTTTGAAACTTTCAAGCACATTGCCTAAGCCTTTTTCATAGCTACTGCCATAAGAAACATCCAAACTGGTAGGGAATTTAATAAGAGTTTATTTGAGCCAAACTGACAGAAGTACTGGGAAGCAAGTTCTCTCAAATCTTGCTGCAGAGAATGACAGTTTTGCAGTTTCTGCTATACTTTGGAAATTAAGGAGAGAACGTAAGGAAGATTACATGAAAGTGGGAGAAAGCAAGGCAGGGATTGGATTGTAGGTTAGTTAACAGGGTTATGTGTTCTTTTGCGGGTGATTATGCTTCTAAGGGGTCTGAAACAGAGGCATTGCAAAGGTATGTTAACCTACATGCACAGAAACAATGGACAAGGATTGTTTAAGGCAAAGATAGCTTTTTATTATGGAAATTATAGGCCTGACCTCCCAGGTAGGAATTTGTAATTAGATCACCCTGTGAGGTTACTTTCCATGGAGCCCCTTTTCATCCACAGTTCCCTGTTTTGGTCATAAATCAGTCTGAAGGATGCATTGATGGCCAACCCTTTGGTCAGACAGTGTGGTCTCATAGCGCTAGAAGGTTCAATCCTAGCAAGTCTTAGTATCGAGGTCCCCTTGTTGACCTTTGGGGATGGGGCAATACCATAACCATGGGATGTGAGTTGAGGCCGATTTTTCCCAAAAAGGGAAGGGCAAGTAAATGGAAGGCAGTCAGGTCTTATGGCCTTTGTTGTGAAAAACACTCTGGATCATTTCTATCCTGTGAACGATCATGATCTGAGTTTTGCCGTCTCTCATTTTCCTGTATTTTGCATCTACTATACCATTGACATAAGCTAGAGAAAGAATATTAACAGTTATCTTATCTTCAGTAGCCATAAACAGTTAGACTACATAGAAAAACCCAAAGGACAAGTTTAACTATTATTATGACTAATATCATTAGCAGACAGGTAAAGACAATCAAAACAATGGATTCTGAGTTCAACATCAGTCTGTAGGGGTATAGGCCTTGTCGATGTCTTGGGATGGCTGTCTCCCTCTGGTGTCAGCAGCGTCTCATCCTAGAGGGTCTTGGATGCTTGTTGTAGGCAGAGGCGAGTGTCAGACTCAGGGGTAGCTGTCCATTTGTGGTTAGGCACCTGATAAGGTCCCTTCCAACGAGGTTGGAGAGTATCTTTTATTTTATGTTCTTTCCATAAAATAAAATCTCCAGGTGACAGTCAATGACCTTTTACAAAGTCTTTGTCTCCTGGGAGCTCTCTCTGAAAGGAAGTGGTTACTAATTTGGCATTTGCATGAAGTGACTTTGTAAAACTTTGGCAATAGTGTAAAACGTTTCTTTTCAATAATGTCAGCTCTTTCATTTAATTTAAGTCCAACTTAAATGCACTACGATGCATGAAGGAATGCAAAAAACAAAAAAGGGGGTTTGCCAGAAAGCCTAGGAGAACCAAGCAGCCGTCTTGGATTTCCGATAGCCCCAACTATTTGTTTAATTTACAACCATTGTTTACCCATTCAATATACTGTAAAAGTGTTTTTACCACTTATTTTACAATGCTTCCCCTGCAACATAACTTAAAAACAAATCTTTTGAGGTGTACCACGGAGCCTTCTAGAATACTGCAAAGTTACTCCTAGTAGTTTTAATTACACATATTGAGATTTTAACACTTAAAACCTCAATTTGTAATGGAAACTAAGAGGTCAAATTTATGAAGACATTTTATAACCTCTAGAAACATATTTCATAAATTTCAGTCAATTATTAATGTAGATTAAAGCAACAAACTTTTATTGCTTTAACTTTTATTTACTAAAGTTTTAACTTTGATTTATTAAAGGTTAACCTTAGCTCACATGAATTTGAAAAGCTTTCAGGTTAGTTTCTATATTTCTGAGAATTTTAGAATACCCAATCCTTATAAGCACTTGCCTTCAAATCAATTAATTTTAATTTATCAAATGTATTTCAACAATACCACCCAGAGGTAGAAAACTATTTAACATTTATAACATACTTACAGATATACATAAACAGATGCAAACAGAGACCTTTTAGCCATGAGAAAAAACTCACAAATTTATAAAAGTACAGTAGATCCAAATTTTGTTTTGGCAGCTGGGATAAGAAGACACAATTTATATCTGTCCTTGACAAGTCAAGTTCCAAATGACCTCCCCCCCCTCCCGCCCTTTAAAATAAGGACCGCTGTTTTTTCAATACCTCAAATAATTGGATTGCCATCTAAACGGCATCATAGTTTGGTCCATTTATCTAGATCCTCTTCTGGAAACTTGGAGAGACCAATTAAAATATGCTTTCCATTCATTCTGCCTAATCTTATAGTCAGCTTTTTCTAATCGTGCATACAAAAGATTAATTTAGAAATATCAAAAGGAACCTCATTTCAGTCATCGTCCTGCAGGAGCATCAGTGGAAGGCTGACTGTCCTGGGGCTTGTCAGCCTCGGAGGCATGATTGCCCATATTAACTTTGAGATTTGTAGAGTCTGAACAAACTTCTAGGGAAACCCAGCCTTTACATGCCCATGTCTGGACGAGCCAAATGTGGTGACTATCCTCATAGGACTGCTTCACGCCCTAGAGGAAATTTTTCTTCAGGCAACCCTACGAAGATTCTTAGTCACCTACGAATACCCGAGCAAGGGCCAACCAGAGCTTACAGGATGCCACCGGAACCATGATGCTTTCCAAGTCATGGGCCCCTCTCTAGGGGTGAACCCATTCCAGGGTGCCCTGACTTTCACAAAGCACTCTCCCCAGGGCTCCTGCCGGCTTCTTGTTACCGTACTGCATGCCTCACAGAGCCAATCTCCACCACTCCGGATTCAGGGCTCTGCAACAACTATCATCACCCCATTGGCTATTTGGGTTGGGGAAGGAAGTATCCTTTCTCTTTCAGAGCTAAAAGAGAGTTCTGTCTCTCTTTTAATTAGCAAAGATTTTGCTCAGACTCTCAGTAAGCATCCAATTAAAAAAACGAAATTAAAATCAGCCACCCATTTTCCTTCTCCTTTCCTTGGGTTATCTCAACCCATTCATTTCAAGGATTTTCTAAGAACAGCTCAAGTAAAGACAGGACCTGCTACCTAAAGTAGGGAGGCCCAGGATTCTGAGAGAAAACTCACCCAAATTCACCCAATGCAAAGCAGGGAGCCGGTGGGGTACCATGGGCCCTGCTGGTACCTAGCAAGGTGGTCTTCTCCAGAATCCTGCTGACTACGCCAAGTAAATGTCTATGTAAGAAATGTCCAAACCTGTAGAGAATTTTTATGAGTTCATTGAGCCAAACTGATGACAGTGCCAGGAAACAAGATCTAAAATGCTTTGGAGAATGATTTTTGCAGTTTCTGTTACACATTTGGAATTAAAGAGGGAACATAAAGAAGATTATGTGAAGGTGGGAGAAAGCAAGGCAGGGATTTGATTACAGGACAGTTAACAAGGTCATGTGCTCTCTTGAGGGTGATTATACTTCCGAGGGGTCTGAAAAAGAGGCATTGCAAAGGTGTGTTAACCTAGATGCACAGAAACAATGGACAGGGCTTGTTTAAGGCAAAGATAGCCTTTTACTATGGAAGTTACAGGCCTCAGGTGTGACTACCCACCATGACCTGCCCAGTTAGGAATTTATGATCAGATCACACTGTGAGGTTTCTTTTGGTTAGATTTATTACAGCACCTCTTTTTTGTCCACACAGCGCAGAACATTTTTTTCACCTGAGCTATAATTGCCTCCTCAGATTAATTCATGAGCAACCCGAGGGCCAGACGCTAACTGAAAGTGATCTGGGACCTGAAGCACCCCCAGAGTGGCTCTTAAACATGTGCGTCAACGCCCAGAGAACCCCGCCCCAGTCAGCATAGCTGCACTACTCCCAACTGGAGCTGGGGCCCTTCCTCTCTCTGCAGCCAGACTTGACCAGGCTGTGTGCTCCTCATTTCTGTAGGGACTTTTGTTTGTCTGAGATCTTGACTCACCTCTGCACAGGGAGAGATTACTCTGGCACTTGGGGCCCAGACTTTCTTAGCTACCATTATAATGCCTTTGCTCTTTTCTCTCCAGTCTAAACAATAAAGAGATGGAGACATGGGCCTCAGATTTTCCATTTGTGATTTAAGCACCAAGCTCAAACTTGAGAATCTAAACATGTCATGGGGAGATGAAACGAGGGCCTGGAAAGCACCTGGCGTGCATGTCCCCATAGGCTTCTTGCTCTTGGGTGTGGCTGTCTGTGGGTACCAGGTGATGGTCCAACAGGCAGTGAGATGCTGTGCAGGAGGAATCCAGATTACTTTGAAAATGGGAAGTCTGTCAACCTCCTGAAAGTTCTCTCTTAGCTAAACACCCACCTCCAACACCCTTAACCTTCTCAGCCCCACCCTCACCACCACCCCCATCCCTGTGAGAGGCACAGCGTCCTCCCCCTGGCCTGCAACCTCCTAGTGGAGACGCCTGGGATGTCTCCCTGTCGGGGCCTAAATGAGAAAGACAGCTTAGATTTTTCACATTAATGACAGCTCTCCTGAGGTTGTGGCCATTCCTCCACTCAGGAGTTGACTGCTGACTCTAAGTAGCCACCATAATGACTGTTACTGATGGTTATAGTCTTGATTATAGAATGCTAATGACAGAGACAGGTTGTGGCCAATGCCTGAAAGACACTTTGCCCACAGGCCCCAGGGACATCACAGACATCTGTCATCTGTTTAAACACATGGGACGGCCAGAGAAGGGAGTTGGGGGAGAGTTCATCAAGCCAATGAGGGCTGGGGTCCCTCTGCACGTGCTGTTCTATGGGAGGGGGCCCCACGCGGTCTCAGGAGGTCGCCTTCCTCTGGCCCTAAAGCACCCACACACCCACTAACAAAGACTGGGTAGAGCCCTCACCAAATGACTGACAACTCTAAACCCCGCGTGACCATTCATTCCTGGTGAGACACCATCTCCTCTGCTTCTGAAGGAGACCCTTTCTGAGCTGGGTAGGAAGTGCTGCTTTCTGCGTGGCAGCTGTGACCCAGACACTGTGCTGATGTCCATTGTGTGGCCCCTTGTTGAATCGTACAGCCAGCCCTGGGAGGTGGCTATTATCCCATTCTATGGGTGAGGAAAGCGATACTCAACGCTCGCCAGGGCCATCCCGGAAACAAATGTCAGAGCTGGGATTTGAGCCCAGAATTCCTGACTCCTCAGATGTTTCTTTTCCCTCCATCGTCACCCAGACACAGAGCGTAGGCAAGCACTTGCCTGAGGGTTTGGGTTGTAGGGAGAAAGGGAGAGAGGGGCATTTCCCATTCTCTTTCCCTCACTGTATCTCCCCGAGTGCCAAGGGTAAGGCCTGCAGGTAGCCTGAGGGGGAGGAGGGCCAGCAGACATTCTGGTTCCACCTGTGCTGGGACAGGAAGTGCCAAGGTCACAGCAGGAGGTGAGATGAGGGCTTGGAAAAGGCCAGTGGAAGGACCCCTTTGCCTCTACAGGAAGGCCTTCATCAGGGCCTGCAGGGCACAGGTGGAGGGACACTGCTTCCTGCTGCTCCAGGAAGGAGGAAGCTTCTAGAACAACCTGGCACGTGGGCTTTCTCAGCTAAGGTTCCAGAACTGAGTGTCCTGTGTCCCCTCTGTGTTTCAGGATTGGGAACCTGCTCCGTTTTGCTGAGGTCACCTTTGGTCACCTGGAAGCACCTGCAAGGCAATGTGGCTTTTACATTTCTTTCTTTTTCCCCACCTGGTATTGGGAATACACAACACCAGCTGTTTTATTATTATTTAGGGAGGGGGGTATGATTTTATTGTTTGTTTTTTTGAAAATGAAAAATAAAAAGTTATATATTATATATATATTATATACATGAAACACACACACCTACACCGGCGTGATGACAAGCGACAGTTTTTAAGAGACTGACAAAACCAGCTGTAAACATTGCTGTTTGTAAATTCGTGTCATGCATAAATGTATTTATGTTGTAAAGCTATTTATATTGTTTATAAAGAGATATTTATAAAAATTTTATTTATGTAACTAAATGAAAGAAGTCAATCATTGTAATGTTTTTGTCTTAACTAGTTGAAAAATGTAAAAAAAAAAAGTCATTCCATGAACATCTTGAAAACTGTCTTTATTTACTCATTGCATTTATCTTTTAGGAATTAGTCTGAGGAAGAGGGAGAAGGCTGAAGACGAGGCCTTTTGCTTCTAAACAGATCTGTCAGCGGGGTTCCCGATCCTGGATTTCTTTGTATCAGAATCTCTGGGGATCTTAAAAGTACAGATTCCCCCCCCCCCCCCCCCCACTGAATGTGAGTCTCCTGGGACAGGGTTGGCCATGTGGATTTTGTCACAAATGATTCTGACCAACTTGGCCAGATCACGAAGCTCTGCACAGAGCTCCTGACAGCTGGAAAGTCAGAAGTTGTGAATTCAATTAAATTGAATTTAGCTGACTGAGGAGCCTCCAATTCTGCACCTTCTCCCTGTTATGAAAGGAGAGAAAGAACTGAAAGCTGCCCTTCATTTGGGGAGACTTAGACGGTTTCTGTATATCTTGCAGAACTGTACTTGCTCAGGGAAGTAAGTACAGCGTGGGTAGTTTTTCCCTCGTGAATGCCATGGTGGGGGTGGGGGTGCCGAGGCTGAGGACGTCCGAGAGAAAGAGAAGGTATCGTCTGGTCTCATGGTTATACCGTGTGGTGTGCGTGTCGAGGGGTTTTGGTCTTTCTCTTCACTTGAAGCCCCTAACAATGATGGTTCCTATGCCCCCATGGGGCCTTGAATGTGAAATTATGAATTTTTAGAATCTCTTCCTGAAACGAGAAGGAAATTTAAATAATTCCAAGATCATCTCGCTACATCCTTGGTACGGTGACACTGTGTGTGGTGCAGCCTTCCCCGTATGTCTTCTGTCCCCCATTTGGTGAAAGCAGGGACATAAAGAGCCTTTCAGGCTGGTTACATGGGGGGGACAACCCCACTCAGAGGAACTGGGAGCAGTGTGGCCCCGAGTCATGGGGTCAGCAGGCCCAGCCGAGCAGTTCCTGAGGGAAAATCGGCACTGGGGGAGGTGGCGAGAGACATGGCCTTTCTGCTGGCATCCGAGCGGTTTGACCTTTGCTCCTGAGTCATCCTCCAGCAGTAGGTTCTCAGGTAAGTGGGGGGTCAACACAGTGACCTCACCCAGGAGAGGAAACCAATGTTAAGATATGTTCCAGCTGAGGAAGGTTCCAGCCCTTCCCACCTCCCACCTTCTGCTGCTGCCCCAGTGGACAGCTCGGTGCCCTTCCATGGGCCTAGCTCACTAGTCCGGAGTGTGGCTATCTTCCCATGTCTCACTCCAGTTCTGTGGCTCAGAACTCGGGGACCCATGTCAATCAGGGCGAGGGGCTCCAGCACACAGGCCTCCCCAGTGAGCAGGCTCCCTGTGCTGTACAGACCTTCTGCCAGGAGATGCTGAGGGGCAGGGAGGGAGCGGGACGAGGCAGGTGGGTGCACTGCGGGCTTTGCTGGTGGCAAGGAAGGCACATCGTTGCGAAGCCCAGAGACATGAGGGCTGGCAGATCTGGGATTCAGGAGCCACCACTGGAAGCTAAAGTTTCCTGGGGGAGAGTTTCTGGGTTGCCAGTACCCCAGGGCTACGGGGACCCTTGGGCCTAAGCTACACATGTTATCCTCCCAAGAAACTCTCATCCCACGAGTTAGGCCTCGAAGAACAGAACAACGTGCTCTACCCTCTCTTGCCAACTTCAGCCCCTGCCAGGTGGAAGCCAGCCCCTCAACCTGCTGGCTTAGGACGTTGCTAGACAGCCAATCTTCTGACTTCCAAACCCGAAGGCCTGCGGCTGCTTCCTCAGCAGCAACAGGGACATGTCACCCCAGCCAGGTTATTTCTGCTGGAAAGCCAGGAAAGATCGACAAACATTCCTTAAGTAACAGGAAAAGTTTTGACATCTCCAGTGAGTGCCCAGATGGTTTTCCCCAAGAGCTTCCCTCCCGTCCTGCAGCCTCCTCCCTCACCACCAGCATCTCGCCTCCAAAGCCGCCTGGAGACCTGCAGCTTCTGTCCAACACAGGGTGGTCACAACAGGCGGGACCAGCTCAGAGGAATGGCTCCATGGATGGGGCTCTCTGGAGCCCCCCGGGACAGGGCGGCACCTCTGCAGGGTTAGAGGTTTCCCTGCGAAGGGCCAGCTGGGCTGGGCAGAGACAAAGAGTTTTGGGTGCTGGACGGCCACAAGCCTCAGGGAGGCCCAGAGAAAGCCATTCCCTTCCCGGAGGTGCTCGGGTTATAGGGGAGTCAGGGTGGGGAATGGGAAGGAGTTGCCAGCCTGCCTGATTGAGGCAGGCTCCCTGGTGCCACAGCTGGTGACATGGTGGAGCTCTGGCCCGGCAGGCCTGTGGCCAGGAGCCCCACCTTGGGCTCCCAAACATGCCTGGAGGAGAAGCTGTGTCTCAGGACCATGCCAGGGCTATTCAGAGGTACCTTGCAGGCCCCACCATGAGGTGATGGGGATGTGGGAGCGGGAGGGCCCCCAGGTCCTCGGCCAGGCACGTGGTTCCAGGAGCCTGTCCTTCCCCTTTGCCCAAGACATGGGAAGTCCTCCCCTGACAGCCCCGACCCACAGGAGAGGTCTGAAATGGGGCTGCACACAAGTGGGGAGCTCTGGGGGTGATCAGAGAGGCCACCATATCTGGACACAGTCAGAGCCCTGATCTTCTGTAGGAAGAGATCTTAGCCCAGGCAGATGATGGGGCGCAGACCGAGGAGCCCCCACTCTCAGTTAGGGACCAATGGCCACAGTCCCCTCAGAAACGGAATTTGACTCGTGGTTCACATGAAGAGGCTTTACTGAAGGGACTCCTTATAGAGGAGCTGGCTGAAGGAAGGAAACTGGCCCGAGTTGGACCTGGGTGGACGGGTCATGCTGCGGGAGCTGTGCCGCAGTGCAGGATATGTCGCCAAAGCAGGACGGAATGAGGGAGAAATACTCCAACATCTATCCCTGCACCATCTCTTACCGGTGCCTCCAATTGGCTAAACCCACTAGAAGGCAGCCAGCAGGGGAGCCTGGGTGTTCAGCCTGCAGCAGGCAGCCTGCCAGGGCAGGTAGGCGGGAGGCAAACAGATCGGACAGCTCATCAGCAGGGGTGCGGCACCCTCGTCTGGCAGGCAGGAGGCCTGCAGCAGGGTGGGGGCTCACAGCACCTCATTAGAGCGTCCCTTGTCTTCATTGCAGGAGACGGAGAACTGACTGGGTCAGAAGTGTGGCACCAAGTGACCGGCGGCTCTGGTTCCAGGAGTGAGCCCACATCATAGCTTCACCGAACTTGTCTGTGGGTCCCTAGACCTCCCTCCAAGCCCCACTAGGAGTGCCAATCAACAGTGTGCCCAAGTCGGTGGCAGATTGCCTGATGCTCTCTGCCCTATCCTGCTCCAGGCCCCAGACAGATAGTTTCTATAAGGGACAGAAACAGAAAGGGGACCCCGCGAGCCCTGACCAGTCCCCCAGGGCAGACACAGACATGAAGTAGCTTTCCTGACCCCAACACAGTAGACGCCCTGTCCCCACCCCTGGTTACTCTTCGTCCTGTTCTAGAATTTGAGTTTGTTTTCATATCCCTGATTTGATCTTCCCCTGCACCAATTCTATTCTTAACTGCCTCCAGTGTGGGCTTTGATTCATCATTACATTTTCTGCATTTTTCCATGTCTTTGCCAGTTTTTCTGATCTCATTCTTTTCCTCTTTTGTCTCATCTTGCTTCCTTTTTATCTCACTCTGTTGCCTTTTCATTTTAACTCCTTGTTCTTAGAAACCACGTCCTCTTGCATACAATTTCCTGAAACTTTCTTCTAAATCTTTCTGCAGATATATTTCAGAGGCCTGTCCTCTATATATCCTGAAGGTGTATGAATGTCACATCTCACTCAGTTATTTTAGTGACTTTTCAATTTGCACTAAGTTAGAGAAAGATGTTGGGAAAGTGGCAGAATATCAGAAATGGCAGGAAAATAGCCTGCCTGTCTCACAGAGGATCGCCTGGGAGGTCACAGAGTAGCTTCTGGTTGGCACGGATCCCGGGGCTCTGAATGCAGACACGATCATAGGAAGGTGGGTGTTTGCCCAATCCTGATGGAGGCATCCGGCCCATGGGCCATAAGCTGAGGCTGGGTTAGGTGTTTCTCTCTCGAATGACCTTATTCGTGTCATTTCTGCCTGATTCTTCCTGATTCTGGCATCACATTGTCTGCCACTCTCGCTTCAGGGTGGTATGAGTTTGGGTCCACATGGCCCTCTCCAGAAACAGCTTTGGGGTGAGGAACTGTTTTGCTAACAAATTGCATTTGTGAGGAGCAAAAGTTCACCTATTTCATTAATGTTTTCCCTTTTCAAAATACCAGGATATGAGCTCTTAAATTAATTCCATTATTTTGCTATTTTCTAATCTGTTTATCGTTGCTTCCATATTTTTTACTTAATAATGTTGTTGATATTGCTTTTCTTAACACTTTTCTGTGCCTTTCTAAATTCTTAATTGAACACTTATTTCTGAGTGTGGCCATATTCATATCCAAAGTTTCAATATGTGGCATTTTCACTTTTTTTATCTTCTAAGTAGTCTGTTGAATTGATTTTTTTAATCAACCAGCTCCAAGTGGGGTGTAATTTTTGCTTAATTTATATTATTAATTTTAGTTTTATTGAGGTTAGATTAAGTGCTTGCCCACTTTCTGCTTATTAAGTTATTCATTCCTATGTTTTAATCAATTTTGTAAATGTTTCATGGATACCTTGAAAATAAGAGGACAAAAAGAAAAAAGAAAAAAAAAGAAAGAAAATAAGAGGACAACAGTTCGAAATTCTATAAACGTTTAATCCACTTCACCTGTTAGATTACTATGTCCAAATCTTCTGACCCTCTCTCCATTTGATTCACTGAAGACTAATAATTAATGTTGGGGAAATGCACTGTGATTTGTTTTTTCCTATTTATCCTTACATTTTAATAGTTATATAATGGTCATTTATGCAGTACATAAAGGTTCAGTACTAACATATGTACTAGATATGATATGTGAGAGGTTTGGCTATGGTAACAACTCCCAAATCTCAGTAGCACAAAATGAAGATTTATTTCTGGCTCATGCAAAGCCTGCTTCAGCTCTTGGCAGCCCCCCAGGGAGCTCCTTACTATAGGATGGCTCAGTGTTGCACCTTCAAATCAGGAATGTTTTCTCCATTGATGGGGCATGAAAGAGAGCATGCTGGGAGGTCAGCATCCAAGGGTTTCCAATCAGACCTGGCACCTGAGATTATACTCACACTTAATTGGCCAAAACAAGTCATATGGCCATGTCTTACTTGGAGGACCCTCCTTTGTGCCCAGAAACAGAGACCTACATGGCAGGTTACAAAAGTGTACCTGTACTGATGTGTAGCTACCACTTAAAGAGTTCTTTCACTATGTGCCTTCACTTCCCAGTAAATTCTGTTTTATCTGATGTGAACCTTATTCGACCTACTTTATTTTTACTTCTGCTTGATAACTTTGTCCTTTGGTTTTATTCCCTTTCTGTGTTTTTATTTAGGTGTGTTTAGACGGCATTGAGTTAAAGTACATGGAATTTGAGACATTTTGCCTTTTAATAAGAAAACCTAAATTCTTCACACTTATTGTCATTATTGCTTATGCTTGAGCAGACTTCATCTGAATTTTGATTTTGTGCTTTTTAAGGTACTTTAAATTCTTTTTCTTCTTTTTTATTTAATTTGTTCTGTAGACTGTTGAGCTTGCTTTATCTTCTGTAGTGATTTGGAAAGTAGAGATCCTGTTTTTAGTTCTTTTAGTGGCTCCATTTAGTTTTTCATGAAAATTATTAAACCCACATGTATATTATTATCAAAATCACAATCACGAACAATAACTTCGGGCTCCTTCACAAAGAAGATGGAGAATTTAGCCCCTTTGCTTCTTCCCCTGCCTCCTCTGCCCTTTCTGGGTCTCCATTAACAATCTGAGGACACTCTCCTTAAATGAACCATTAAAACCACCCAAACATCCTCTCTCCAAAATTTGTTCAGCTGTCTTTTTGTTGCCTCATTTCCATCAGATATTTGGACTTTCCATCCTAATCCTCTTCCCCAGACGGGGCCGCATTGCACACTTATCTCTTGGTCTAGGCTGGCTTCTCCAGCCACTGCCTGTCCTCCGTGGAAGCCCGCTCTCACACCCCCTGCGAATCTTTCACTTCACCAGCGGGAATACAGGCACCGGCTCTACGCTGCGTCGCGAGAGGAACACGCAGCTGCCGCGTATCCTCCCCAGGCCGAGGGATCGCAGACCCGGAGCTGGAGAATGGACCGACCTGTCATCTCCGGGGCTGGCCGGCTCTCCGAGGCATCTCTCCGAGGTCTTCACCCTCTTCGTTTCATCTGCTGCGGAGCCCCTGGATGGCCTTGAGGCTTGGGATGTGAGCAGGCTAAAAACAAAGTTCCAGGTGTCCTGTTTATACTGTCAAGGTGGATCAGGAGAGGCGCTCTGCACCTGGATGGACACCAGGGGGCGCGACAGCTCTGAAAGGATCAAGGGCTCCCCTGGGACAAAGGCAGACAAGATTGAGAGAGCTGTGGGAACATTAGGGTGCCGCGCGGAGCGCGTGTGGATTGGGGCGTGGACCCCAGGCTTGGGTGCTCAGAGTGAAGTGGAGGACCCCTGTGGAGGTGGGGTGCTTCGAGCCCCAGAATTGCTGCAGTGGGGAGCCCCTCTCCTGGCTTGGTGTTCAAGTCAGATTCCCTTGATGAGGTTCTGGCGCTAAAGGCGCAGTGCGGGTGTGACTTCTGGGTGTGAGCAAGGCAGGCAAGCTGCAGCAGCGGACCCTGGGCTGGGACCTCCGGGGACAGATTGGGAGCCTCTGGACACGCCCCCTGAAGGAGGGCTGCGCGGGCTGCTCGGGACCGACCTCCCTTTCAGGACCAAAAGCAGACGCGGGCAAACTTGTGCGCTCAAGCACCCCATCAGTAAAAACTTAGGTATAATTATTTATTTGTTCATTAAATACAAGCACTTCTGTGTTAACAAAATTATCTATAAGAATATATATATATTCAACACCCACTAATAGACGACCACAAGCTCCCAGTCCATAAGAGCAATCCCACCTGGGCAAAGCCAAGATGCTCTGCTGTACTCCAAGGTAGTTGTGAGTTCCTCAAGGTCAAGGATGGGTCTTCTTTCAATGTTCCCAGTATCTTGCTAAGTTACTGGCACATCCTAGACGCTCAATGAAAGTTTGTGGAACAGACTGTACGCTGGTTGCTGATGAGAAGTTGGGTGCCTCTTATGGGTGAGACCTCTGGATGACACCCAGGGAGGAGCAGTCACAGAAGGGGCAGGGGACAGTGAGCAGGCCACATTCTGTTATCAGCGAGTGAAACCAAAGTGGCTGGCCTAGGGGTGTCAGCTTCTGTCTCTTGAGGTGGTCTCAGAAACAAGGATTGCTCAGGGCAGCTCTCATCTAAGGGCCATAATAAAGGAGAGACGCCCCTAGGAAACGCTCCTTTGCAGCCCAGGGCTTCCTCCCTGCACATTCTCAATGCTCAAACATGACAGAAATGGCTCCTCAATCTGTCACTGCCACTATCAAAGTTTTAAGACTTCCTTTACGATCCTGCAAAGCCCGTTCCTCTGGCTCACCGCTTCCATCTATCTTCTGGCAATGTTCCCACCCTGTCGTCTGACCCTTTGCACTTAAACAAACATCTTAGGATTTGTGTGGCTATCACCGCCCTGACCCCTCTGAGCCTCAGTTTCTTATCTGTAAAATGGGGATGATACCTAATTCAGAAGGATGCAGTGAGGACTGGATGCCCCCATGAAGTTATTAGCTGTTCGCAGAGTCAATACTTAATAAATGGCAAAAAGAACAATAGACTATGCATGGGCTACGCTGGCAAAGTGCACTGAATACAGGCGTGAATATGAAGCGATCGTCTTTCCTAGGTTATAATTATTTCAAGTGAAAACGTATTTCACAGAAATGGAATATTAAGGAAGATACCTGAAACCATCTCTCTAAGTAGAAAGGTTTCCACTTATCTACCATGTTTCCCCGAAAATAAGACCTAGCCGGACCATCAGCTCTAATGTGTCTTTTGGAGCAAAAATTAATATGACCCGGTATTATATATTATATTATGTTATATATTATATTATACCTGGTCTTTTAGTAAAATAAGACTGGGCCTTATATTAATTTTTGCTCCAAAAGATGCATTAGAGCTGATGGTCCGGCTAGGTCTTATTTTTGGGTAAACACGGTAATGCAGAAGCAAATGCTGTCTACCTTACCTTCCAAGTACATCTTGGGTGTGACCACATCTTGCCCCTGCTCTGCTCCCATCCTGCTCAAGCCACCTGTCTCATGCCTGGATAATCACAAGAGACTCCCAGTGGGTCTCCATGCTTCCAGTCTTACTCCCCTCTCACCTCCACACGGAAGCCCAAGTGACCATTCCCACCCCGAGCCTTTGCACTTGCTGTTCTCTTTGCCTGGACAGCCATTTCTCCAGATATTTTCATGGTGCATTCACTCATTCAGATCTCTGCTCAATGCTAACTTTTCAGACAGGCCTTCCCTTACCATCTTATCTGGAATACTTTCCCACCTTACTGCCCCACGCACTGGTTACCCCCTTACCCTGATTTATTTTTTTTCTGACATGATATTATGTGCATGTTTGCTTATTGCCTGCCTTTCTCACTAGAATGTAAATTTCACAGGGGCAGCATTTTGCCTTATTTATACAGAAAGGCCAGCATCTAGACTCTAGAACACGATAAGTGCTCAATAAATACTTGTCATACAAATAAATCATTCATGTTTACAGCCACGTCCTGGACAACCACTTGTTACAAGCACGTTTTTAAAAAAGCAAGTTAATGGAAGTGACTTTCAGCCAGTCCCAAAAATCTAATCTGCCTTTTTAAATGTAGTTCCTGTAAGAAACCCTGCAAAACCCTGTGAACAGGAAGGGCAGCCTGGGTATATCAAGGAACCGTCTAGTGGCTTTGCAAACTACTCAGAGAAACCACTGAAGTCTGAATTATTCTCAGAAAAGGGCGCTCAGAGCCATGAAGGAGAAAGCTGAATGCTCCTGGGAGGCAGCAGGAAGCTGGATCCACCATCATTCCTGGACCCCTGTCCTTCTACGAGACTCTTTCAAGAGGGCCCACAAGGCACCTCCAAGAGAACCTTCTGGAACCCACTCTTCCCCAAGAGGGCCCTCAGGTGTTAAAACAGCAGCCAAACTCTGCATTTAAAGGTGGGACAAAAGGAGAGGCAAATAACTGAGTCTATTATAAGTTTCAGTTTTTAACTACTCAACGGGGTGGTGGCTACGTTTGTCAAAATTCAATGAACTTAAAACACATTGAACACTTCCAGCATGTACACTTCGTGTGTGTAAATGATATCTTAGTACAGATGGTCGGAAAATAACAAACAAAGAGGTAACCAGAGAGAGGGGAGGGAAGTGAGTCACTGATGACAGCCCAGGGGACCCTGCCCATGGAGGTAAATCAGGGACTACAGGAAAAGGAAAGGGGGAACAGGTCACAGTGGAGCTGTATCCCGCTTTTTATAGAATATAAGCTTTTACTAGGTATTAGATAATCTTTGTTGCTGACCCCGATACTTTTACATTTCTTTATGTTTCAAACAAAACCAGTTCTGTCAACTGCCACCAAACACACCGGGTCCTCAGTTAACCAAGGACTAGAACGACAGTACAACTTGGCCCAAACATGGTGGCATTTAGGGTTAGCCAACAATTCCCAACATATCATCAGTCATTCTTTATTCAAAACAAAACACAAGGTCTAAGGAAGTCTATATCTGTTTCAAGTCCTTAGAATCTCTAAAAGCTGGCAATGGCAGGAGAAACCACAGCCTGCTGGTGCCCTCTGCTGGTGAAGTGGCAGCACTGCATGGGATTAGGAAGGTTTAAATCGTGGTTCCTAGATTAGCTCATCAGATCTCTTAAAACACAGCAGACTGCGCCCCATCTCCGGTTTCTCCTTTGGAAGTTCTGAGAAAGAGCATTTTTAACACATTCCCAGGTGACATTGCCACTGCTGCTGTTCCTGGGGACACTCAGAGAATCAATGGTTTAGGTTATCTACCCCCATACTTTGCCACTCTCATACTAGATGGCATTCTAGGAAATTAATTAAAACAAGCATTTTTCTACATCTCAGCAGTAGTTTGTGGGTGACTTTTTGGTTAGTTTTTGATTTTCAAAATTTTTGCCATGGGGTTATAACTTCTTTTTCTAAAGCAAACCAAAAAGATGCAAAGCACATTATTCTTGTTGTAGAATTGTTACCACAATGTCCTTCCAAGAGTCAGGCACACATTTAAAGCAATGATTGAGACAACCAAGATGGCGCAGTAGGTAAATTCGGTGTTTACTTTCTCTCAAAACCACATCAAAATTACAACTAATCTACAAAACAACCATTATTGAGAATCACCTACAATCAAGCTGAACTGAAGCCTTTCAACTACGGACTTGCAGAAGAAGCCACCTCCAGACTGGTAGGAAGGTCAGAGATGCAGAACGGGCTGGTCCCACACCCGTGCGTGACCATTAAAGATCAGTAGGGCTTTTTCGGCTGTGGGGATCCCACCATCCCCTAAAGGAGCGAGAGATCCCAGCCCCAGTCCAGCCAGCCCAGTGTTCCAGTGCTGGGGAGAGAAGTCCCCATAATTTTTGGTTATGAAAACCAGCAGAGATTGTGACTGAGACTGAGTGTGGCTGCACTTACAGGCGATCCTCTTAGAGGGACGGCGCGTGGACTTACCCACCAACGGAATCACTTGCGCTGAGCTCCAGCGCTGGGGCAGCAGCTGGAGAGGCAGCAGGAACAAATGGGGTGGTGCTGAGTTGTCTGGCTTGGGATGGGGGCTGGAGAGGCGATGTCATGTGGGCGTCTCTGGTCCTGCTCCCCACACAAGAACGCAGGATACGGTGAGGCCAAAAAGGAACACCCACGAAGCCATAGATAGGGGAGTCACACCACTATATTTTTGCTGGTGGCTGGGTTGGAGACACAGGAAGCAGGAGCACACGACCTGCTGTCCGCTTCTCTGTCAACCAACCAACAAACCAACCCCCAAGCATAGCCACGGAATTTATATTACTGGCTAATGGCTAACTGGTCGCAGCTGATGGCTAACTAGTCACAGCTGATGGCCATCTACTACCCAAGCCAGCACCTTTCCACGTGAGGTCGAGAGCCTGGAAACTGCTCTCCCGGCTCTGTCCCCACAGGTGGTTTTCTCCTGGATGGGGGAGCTGGCAGATGTTGTTGTTTTTTGTTGAGCCCTCCACCTTCCGGTATGCAAACACAGGCGGCCGCCATTTCTGAGTCTCCATGTTCATTCGCCCCACCCTAGCGATTTGACACCTGGCCCTGCCCAACTTTCAGGAACACCCAGGTCATTTTCAGTGACTTTCTCATGCAGACCACCTGCCTTGGCTCAAGCCGTAGTTTCTTAGGGTCTCTCAAAGGTTCGCAGAACCAAACAAGCAGCATCTGGCTTGAGCATGTCCTGTACCTCTGGCTAAGCAGCCCTAAGCTGACACTAGTGATAGCCGGCCTTGGTTCATGGCTTGGCCTCTCAAGGTGCTTCCAAGCACAGCACAGGAGACAGACATCTGTGGATTTCTTTCTAGCTCCGGCTAGGTGGCCCTGGGTGGGGCACAAGCTGTGGCTGAAATAGACCTACAGCGGATCCCCTCCAAGGTGGTCCTGGGGCTGGCACCCCCAGTGGCCAGCTTCACAACAAGCTGGAGCATCACCTAGCTGTCTCCAAGTATGACACACCCAAGGAGCAGATTGGGCAGGCACCAGAGTCCTGCTGAGGCAGATCCTGCTCTGTAGGGTCAGCCCCTGCACAACAACCCTTCCACTGTAGTCAAGGCCAGTCCTCACAACCAGTGAGCCAAAGGGTCAGTCCCTCCCACTGATGTGCAATTATAAACCAAGACTCAACTATAGGAGGAAGGCACACACAACCCACACAAGGGATGCACCTGGAGCGCATGGCTCAGGTGACTAGAAAGACTGTGCCATTGAACCCCACAGCATACCAACTACAAAAGGCCGCTCTACTAAAACTGGAAGACATAGCAGCCCTACCTAATACATAGAAACAAAAAGGGAGGCAGGCAAAATGGGGAGACAAAGAAATATGTTCCAAATGAAAGAACAAAACAAAGCTCCAGAAAAAGAACTAAGCGAAGCGGAGATAAGCAATCTATCAGATACAGGGTCCCATTGGTTATAAGAATGCTCAATGATCTCATAAAAATGAGATGGAAACCATGAAAAAGAACCAGTCAGAAATAAAGAATACAATAATGGAAACAAAGAATATATTACAGGGAATCAACAGTAGATTAGATGAAGCAGAGGATCCAACCAATGATGTAGAAGATACGATAGCAGAAAATACCCAACCAGAACAGCAAAAAGAAAAAAAAATCCAAAAAATTGAGGAGAGTGTAAGTGGCCTCCAGAACAATATCAACCGTACCAACATTCACATTATAGAGGTACCAGAAGGAGAAGAGAGAGAGCAGGAATTGAAAACCTATTTGAAGATATAATGACAGAAAACTTCCCTAACCTAGTGAAAGAAGTGGACATACAAGCCCAGGAAGCACAGAGAGTCCCAAACAAGATAAACCCAAAGAGGCCCACACCAAGACACATCATAATTAAAATGCCAAAGGTTAAATACAAAGAGAGAATCTTAAAAGCAGCAAGAGAAAAGCAGTTATCTACCTACAAGGGAGCCCCCATAAGACTGTCAGCTGATTTCTCAACAGAAACTTTGCAGGCAAGAAGGGAGTGGCAGGAAATATTCCAAGTGATGAAAAGCAACAACATACAACCAAGATTGCTCTACCCAGCAAGGCTGTCATTTAGAATTGAAGGACAGATAAGGAGCTTCCCAGACAAGAAAAAGCTGAAGGAGTTCATCACCACCAAACCAATATTACAAGGAATCTTAGAGGGACTTCTTTAAGATGGGAGGGGAGTTAAAGACAGGTGAAAGGGGAAAGGATAAAGAATAAATTTGGTGTTATATAGTAGTCATGGGGATATAGGATATAGCATAAGGAATATAGTCAACAATATTGTAATAACTAGGTATGGTGCCAGGTAGGTACTAAATCCATCAGGGTCATAGATGGGAGTGGGGTTGGGGTCCGGGTGAAAAAGGTGAAAGCATTAAGAAATATAAATTGGTAGTTAATACAGTATGGGGAATAGAATCAACAATGTTGTGAAGATCATGTAAGGTGTCAGATGGGCACTGGACTTATCAGGGGATCACGTCATAGACTGTGTGGATGCCTCACCAATGTGTTATACACCTGAAGCTGAAGTAGAATATTCAATATTATTATTAGGAATAATATGGAATGTCAACTATAACTAAATATATGGGTATATATAGTCACGGGATGTGGAGTGCACCATAGGGAGATAGTCGATGGTATTGTAACAGCTGTATAAGATGTCAGAGGGGAAGTAGCTGCGGGGTGGGTTATCACTTTATGAGGGGTTTAAATGTCTAACTATTATGTTGCTTTGTACACCTGAAACTAATTTTTTAAAGTTCATTTTAAAAAAAAAAAAAGAGGCAGGCACAGACCAAAGATGGACTGAGACTTCAGAGCATTGGGCCCTTCCCCGCCTTTTCAATAGCCTCCTGTCAGAAGCCCTGTTCTTACAAAGTCCGCACCCGGAGGATGAGGGTTGGGCCCCAACTCTGTGGAGCTGGCTCCTCAAACACAGGAGGAGCCACCTCTTCCTCCAGGCTGCTGCTCTCGCCCTCAGTCTGGGGACTCCAGAGCCCTCTCCTCTCGCCACCCACAGGCCCTTGCTCTCAGATGCTCCCCACTGGGCCCAACCCCTACTCTGCTTATCTGCTGATGGGTTAGGTTTGGGGCTGCAGATAAGAAGACACTCAACTTCCCCAAGCTTTGAAGAAAGGAGAATTCCCAAATACCTCAGGGGCCAGGAGAAGATGGGCTTGGGGGGGGGGGGGAGCTTAGAATCAGCATTGCCAAGGCCTCAGGGACTTTCTCTGCGTCAACTCTCTGGTTCTCTCAGACCTGCTAAAACCATGAGCTTGGCCGTGCTCTCACCTCTCTGCTCCCAGCTCTACCATCACGGAGGGACTGGGGACTTGTAGGTAATGGGGGCACTCAGAAGGAAAAATCCCAGGGATGGACCCAAATTGGCCGAGCTGGGGTCAAGGACTCACCTTGGGCCAACTGACTGCGATCATAGTTTAGGAGTCTTGCGAAGGGCATACACCCTCCCATGACTTGGTTGACTTGGGGCAAGATTCACCCTCCCAAAGGGGACTGAGCAGACAAAGGGAGTGTCCTAGCAGCTGAGTGGAGGCTGGGACACAATTCCCCTTGCTCCCAGGGGTTGGAGCTTGAATCCAGACCCAGACTGTGGCCTGGGCTCCCTCTGTGGCTGGATCGTTCTACTGTGGCCAACACTGGCCACACTGCCCCTGCCTGCAGCAGGTGACGGGGGCTAGAGAAGGAACCGCGCCTACTGGTCAATGCTCCATACCACCTGACCAGAACAGAGTGGCCCCTTGAGATAGGAAAATGATTCTAGATTATCTGGTGGGCCCATTATAATCACAGGGGTCCTTAAGGGGGGTGGAGGGAGGCAGATGAGTGAGCAGAGAGAGGTGTGGCTTTGGAAGAAAGGCACAGAGATGCAAAGCTGCTGGCTTTAAAGATGGAGGAAGGGGCCACGAGTTAAGGAAAATGTGGGCGGTCTCTAGAAACGGGAAAAGTCAAAGAAACAGACTTTCCCTAGAGCCCCCAGAAAGGAACCAGCCCAGCCAACACCGATTTGAGACCAACTTGGACTTCTCACTTACAGAACTGTAAGATAAACTTGTGTGGTTTTAAGCCATTAAGTTATAGCAGCAATAGGAAACTACTATGCCGTGACAGCCAGCTGGTCAAGAGAGAACATTGCAGAGCTGCCATAGAATTTTTTAATTTTTTGTAACAGTTTTAGTGAGCTAGAATTCACATATCATTCAATTCACCATTTAAAGTGTACAAGGATTTTAAGGGCTGTTTTACAACCTCTGAAAATGGTCTCCGCCTTTTAACCTCTGAAATATCCATTATTAACAAACTCCAAGTACATCTCCAGAGGCTTATCTAAAATATTTTTGCATCTTATCAGTGGTTATTAAATAAACAGCTGATATCAAATAACTCATCCATATCCAGTTGTGCTTCCTGATTCAGAGGTTCAATGTCAGGTGAAAGGAAGTGAATTTGTTATTAGCTTAACATCTGGCAGCAGAAGCCCTCTTGGGAGAGGAGATATCTTCCTATAGAAAATCACCTTGATAGTCTAGGGGAAACGTGAGATTCGAGAACAGGGAAGGTGACAAGCATCCCATCATCAGACCTGGCTATGTTGTTCTGTCTGAGACAAGGAGGGGACACACTTTGCCCTACGGGAGAGGGGGAGAGTGAAGAAAGGACAGGGAAGCTGGGGGATGGGGTCTGGCAGGATGGGAGAGGAGGGACGCTGACAAAGGGGCATCTAAGGGTCAGTTGGAAGTTGGTTTTGCTGAGATGTAAATCCTCCTCCCTCGTGGGTGGGGGAATAAGGAATGGCCTGAGTCCCTTTGGCTCCACCCTCAGCGGTAACCCAGGAAAAGCAGGCTCCACTGGGCGCTGCAGAAATCGTGAGCAGGACTCCTCAGAAACTCCTCCAGGAGTGGAATGGGCCCCAGACTGAGCTTTTATCAAGTCCAGGGGACAAGAGACAGCCCCCACCCGACACACACACACACACACACACACACACACACACACACACGCAGACACACGCCTAGCTCACCTGTGCTACAGGTGGGGAAAAGTCTGCAACTTCTAAGTGGTCACACAACTTTTTGCTGGACTTGAGCCAATAATTTGTGTCCATTTAAAAAACAAACAAACAATGTTTTAAATCATCAAGTAACCCGTGTCCTCCCAGCTCCTTTCCATGTCCTGGTCCAGTGGACAGATGTTGGGGTCCCCACTAGTCTTTATTCCCCTCCACATGATCCCAGATCTCAAGTGCCAGGGCGTGACCGGGGTTGACCATGCTGCCTGGATGGCACCATGTCCTGCAGCAACTGGCCACGGGCTCCAAAGCACAGCCTGCTGGCCAGATGGGGCACAGAAGGCAGGAGCAGAGTCTGGTCCTCCTCCACCCATTGTGCCCACTGTGTGGGGCACAAACCTGACCACACCCCAGGCCACGCTGGCCCAAGACTCCCTGTCAGCGTTGTTCTGAGGCCAGTTTCCCAGAAGCCCTACAGCTAAGGTCCTCTGTTTCTCTCTGGGATTCTCCAAGGGGTTGGTCAGATTTTTTGCCTCTAACTTTTGAAACAAGACAGTCTGATTACCTCCTCGTTGCCCAGGACATGTCACCTTCCTTTCTCCAAGATAAGAGTCCTCTTGCCTTGTCCATCTCCTTCTCAGTGCAAACTGCCAAGGGGCACAGGGGGCTTTTCCCACGCTCCGAAGGTAGCAGGGCGGGCCCCAATGAGTCCAGAGAGATTTTCGGGCACCTTCGTAAGAAAAAGAGGACCAAGATACCCACTTAACTTCTAAGGCCACCCTGACATCCCTAGAATTCTACGTTTAATTTTCAGGCAAAGATAGTGAATGTCTTTGTGTACTTTAAACTGCAAGTGTATTTATTACATTATCTGCTTTTTATACTATTTGGATTATTTAAAACATTGGCACCACAGTTACATATGGGATACTTAAACTAGCACAAAAAATATTGCTTGATCACATGTCAAAAGTAAATTTAGAATTCAGCTCCATGCAGATTTGTGCCTGTCTTGCACTCCACTAGCAAGAAAAGTGTCTGCCGCGTAGTAGGTACTCAGTACATATTTGTTGAAAGAGTGGGTTAACCAATTAATTAATCGAGTTCACAAATTTTAAAACTACATGAAAATATCTTTGGCACCATAAATCAGCTTCCTTGCAATACTAAAGAAATAATATAATGCAGTCATTTTCATACTCTTTGTTAAGATATTTAATCTATCAATTGCATCTTCCTTTAAATGAATTTAATGTTTAATTAAGAAACAAGATTGGAAAAAAAAAAGAAACAAGATTGGAGATTCCTATGGCATTAAATTTATGTTCCCTGAAATGAGAGCATAGTTATATTAGCTTTAATAATTCTAAAACTTTTGAACTGATGGAAATTCACTGGAGAAAAAGCTAGCCCTATTGGCTCTAAGAAAGCTATGGAGGAATAAACATTCAGAAAACAACAAGTTAACCCCTGATTTGACCCCTTACTATCTCTGTGACATGAGGAAAGTAACTTCAGTGAACCTAGGACCCCTCGCTTGTAAAATCAATATAAATAACGCTTCATCCTCTTACTTCCTCTTTTGCTATGAAGATCACACAGGAGAGCATTTTGTAAAACACCACTCAAAACTCAGCCATCCTAAAGAATACGAACGGATGTCTGGTTCTGCGTACCAAAAATGGGTATCTGCAATTTTTTAAAAATCAAAAGACAGTTAACAATAGTCAATCAGATAGTTAACACAATTGTACCATTTGTATTTCTTTGAACCCTATGGCTTATGTTTATTGGCCATTTGGAGTTCTCCTTCAATGAATGGCCTGTTCTTATTCTTTACCTATTTTCCTCTTGGGTATTTGCCTACTAATCGATTTTTGGTAGCTTTTTATCTGTTTAGCATATTTACCCCTTGTCTGTCATGTATGTTACCATTATTTTCCCCAGATGATTTCATTTGCCACATGGACATTTTAGATTTTTATTTAGGTCAAAAGATTGATTTTTATTTATCAATCTTTTATTTTATATGTATATTGGCTTTTGTTTGATGCTTAAAGAGAGCTCTCCAACTTCAAGGTTATAAAATATGTTTACCTATATTTTTCTTCTTTGATAGACTTATTTCTATATGTAACCCATCTGTCATTTATTTCATCATGAGATAAATAGTAGAGAACCTAACCTCATTTCCCCCCAATGATGACCAGTTGTCCCAAAGCCATTTATTGGCTAATCTGTACTTTCCAGAGTGACCTTCATGGCCACCTTTTTCATCTATGAAATTCCCACTTGAACTTGGAATCCTATCTGGACTCTGCTCTATTCCGTGATCAGTCTGTTTATTCTTATGCTGGAATGGACTCTACTGTGATTACTATAAGTGCAATAAATTGTTTTCATATCTGATAGGGGGTGAATCTCACAGACATCAAGCTGAGTGAAAGAAGCTGGACATGAAAAAGGACATTCTGTAAGACTGCAATTAGATGAAATTCTAGAACAGGTGAAACTAATCTGTATGACAAAAAACAGATCAATAGTTGCCTGGGTCAGGCCCAGTGTTGGGAGGAGGGGTTTGGGGGAATGTTGACTGGAAAGCAGCTTCAGAGACCATTCCGGGAGATGGAAATGTTCTACGTTTTGACCCGGTGAGTGGTTAAAACAGTGCATACATTTATCAAAACTCTTCAAATTGTACGTTTAAAATGTATTAAGTATATCATGTGTAAATTATACCTCAATTAAAAATATCTCATAAGTCAAGTCTCCTTAATTTATTGCTGTTTCCAAAAATTGTTTTTCTATGCTTATAAAATTATTCTTCCAGATGAACATTAAAATACTTTTATAAAAATTTTTAAAATTACATCAGGCTCTTGATAGAAATTAGGTTTGATTTTTTATTAATTTGGGACAGAACTAACACTTTTATTATTAAGACTTTCCATTTGCAAAAGGATGTGTCTATTGATTCAAGTCTTCTTTGGTAATAGTTTTGTCATTTTGGTAAAGTTTGTCATGCATGACACACATGTGTCATACACATTTCTTATGAAATTATTTTAGGATACATTTTATACATGGTTGCTAAAGGAATCTTTAAAGAATTTCCTAACTCAGTTCTGATATATGAAAAGGCTCTTGATTTTTGTTTACCTTCTATCTGGCCACATTGCCTAAGTTTCTTATTGTTTTAATACTCTAGTAAACTGATTTTATTTTTCAGATGGATAATTATATTATCTGGACATCACCATGGTTTGTCTTTTATTTTCCAATTTATACCCTGATTTCCTTTTTCTTACCTAAATTCATCATCTGAAACATCTTTTGAACAGTTGCAATAATAGTGCGCATTTCTATTTTGTTCATGGTTTAATGAGGTTACCTCTGTTTTCACTTGATGAAACTCAGTGTTTGCTGTTGGTTTCTGATACTAAATATTTTAAGGGATCACCTTCTTATTTGGGACATTCTGAGCATTTTGGTCAGAAATGGATGCTGAAATATATCCAGTGTCTTTTCAGCAGTAACCTAGGTCAGGACTCTCAATACTGGCTTCACATTAGCATCACATAGAATCTTTTTTTAAATATTAGGTTGATGCAAAAGTAATTGCGGTTTAAAGGGTTAAAAACAATAGCAAAAACCGCAATTACTTTTGCACCAACCTAATACTATTACCCCGGTGCCCTCTCATCTAGATTCTGATTTAATTGGGCCGGGGTGGAGCTGAGGCATTAGCACTTTTTAAAACCCTCCTGGTAATTATAACATCTACCTACCCAGTGTTAGGAACTACAGAGCTAGGACTTTGCTTCTGAACCTTTACTGTGCCAATCACCTGGGGATCTTGCTAAAAGGAAGAGTGTGATTCAGTTGGTCTGGAGTGGGTGGGGCTTAGAGTCTGCATTTCCTTACTAAAAGTGGGGTCCTTAAGCCAGCAGCATCCGTCATCCAGGAGCTTGCTAGAAATGCACACCATCCCAGACATAGTGAGTCAGCGTCTGCGTTTTCACAGGAGCCCCAGGTGATCCGTCCATGCATTAAATTTGAAAGGCACTGAAAATTTCCGAAATGTTTAACTACTCTTGCACTCCTGTAATGAAACTGTGGCTTAATACATTGATGAATCAGACTTGCTAATATTTTATTTAGGATTTTTATATCAATATACAGAAGTGAGAAAGACTGATCCACATAATTTTTTTTTTGATCCACGTAATTTTTATGCTGATCTGTCAGGTTTTGGTATCAGGGGCTGCCTCAGGGGGTATTTCTTCATATTTATTCCTAATTACGTGGACATTCCTTTGTAAACCTGGCCAGAAGGCTGCATAGTTTGTTGATCTTTTTCAAGGAATGAGCTTTTTTCCCTTTTATTATATGTTGAGTTCCTATGTATCCTAAAGTATATTTTTGAAAGAAAAGTGATACATTGGAACTGTCTCTTTTGTAACCATCTCCCATTATTTTAATTATTATAGCTCTATGAAGCATTTTAGTATCTCTTATCAAGCGATTTTAATAAATCCATCGAGCATTGTAAAACTTCCCTTTTCTCTAACTTCCTCACCCCCTCCAGGCACCTGGTAGAACATCAGGAGATAATGACATCACTTTGGAAAAGTTTCACTACGTGCCACTCAATGGCTGGCAGCTGCTTGCTGTGTAGGTATGAGGGCCTCCAATCTGTCAGGCCTGAAACACATTTACCTTAATAAATGTCTTTACCACATGCTGAGAAATCCTGAAAAGGAGCCTGGGATCCTGGGACCAACTCAGCCAAGAACACTCTGTTCCATCTTCCATCTTAATAATGAAACATTGACTGCCTGCTAAAAGATGCACAATTTATTTTAAATATATGAATAAGATGATTGTTTAAAAAGAGATCCAGCTGGTTAAATTTAGATTCCTGCAATAAAACTCTCCTCCAACACATTCTCTGGCTTTGGGCCCCAGAGGACTGCAGGTTCTCTCAACTCAATCAGAGACTGTGGTCTTGTGTGTTTGGGTTTTCCGGGTGGTTTTGATATTCTGAGTCAGGGCATCAGGAACTTCATTGATCTCAAGAGGACTTCCTATATTATTTGAACGATCTGCTTCTAGACCACTCGTGCTAAGTTAGGAAAAGTTTTATTCAGTAAAATATTTTCAGGGAACCATTGGACAAAAAAGCAGGTGCTCACTTTCCTGTGTCAGGCAGGTCCTCTCTGCCCCTCTCCTTTGAATGTGTTGACTTCTTGATGTCCACCTGCCAGGGAGAGAGGGGCCCTTAAGAACTCTAAGCTGCCACCAGGTGTCAAGTCAGGACGTTACCAGACTTCCTTCAGCAAGCTCTCAGTTTCAGTTATCAAACTAGACCTGGCATCCAAGTTGGTCTTGTCCAAGTCCCAAGGCTGCGTGGCCTCTTCCCTTTGTCTTGGTTGCTCCATTGAGGGCGTTCCCCCTCAGCTTTCAGCATTCTCTCCTCTGTATCAGGAGTCACTGGGGTTATATTCACGTGAGGCTGGACCAGGGAGGGTACCCAGAGGAGCCATGGGGGTGACATGGGACAGCCAGATTGCATGTCAGCAGGATCTGGTTAGGAGCGTTTAGCAATGCACCAGACACTCCTTTTAACACAGAGGGATAGATGGGCCCCAGGGTGAGGGAGAGAGTGGCAGAGGGAAGAGCATCAATGGGCTCTCTGTTTGCTCTGACAACCTGTGTTCATAGAAAGGAGGGATGGAGGGGGCTGGGCTTGTCATGTTCATGAAGTTTGGGACTTAATTAGGTGGAGTAGAGGAGTTAGGGGTAGGAACGTGCATGTGGTTTAAATGTGGCTGGAACGGAAGGTCAGTAAAGGGAAGAAGAGGGAGATGAGGTTAAGAACTGGGTAGAGTTCAAGTGAGAAGGGCCTTCACTGCAGAGACAAGGAGAGTGGACTTAATTACACAGGCACTGAGAAATAAGAGCGATTGCACAGGTCTATTCGGGCAGCAGCTTGTGGGGTGTCTGGAGCCACACGGTCTGCTCTTCACAGTGTACTCCTTTGAGCTTTGAGAACACTGGGTTAGGCAGGCTCGTCCCACATCGTGCTGGGTAACAAACTCAGAAATCTCCGATCCGCAGGGTGGTTGGAGCAGCTCCACATCAGGCTCTAGGCTGCATTTAGTTCTCCTCCATGTGTCTCATTCTGGGGTCGGTGGCCACCTGGGGGATGTTCTTCCCATGGTGAGGAGCAGAAAGTGCAAGAGGAGTGGGTGGCAACACAGGTGCTCTTTGGCATGTTTGTGACTTCTGCTCAGATTCCATTCATCAGAGCAAGTCACATGGCCAAGCCCAACATCCACGGGGCAGAGAATTACACTCTGCCTACTCGAGTGGGAGGCAACTCAGCACCTGACAGCACAGATGCATGTAAGATTGGAAACCACGACTCGATTACTGCCAACACTAACCTACCATATTCAACAACTATAGCTCCTGCTTCATGGGTGACCAGGTGGTATAATAAATGGAAGAAGGTCTGGAGTCCTGGGTTCTAACTCCACCTCTGAAAGCCATTTAGTCTGGAAGACGCTCAATTCCCGTTGTCCTCTACATAAAATTGTTGTTTGAGCTGGTTCCCAAGGTCTCCTCCAGCTCTAACCATCCCGAGTCTTCAATGTTCAGATGGCTCTGTCTGCCACAAGCCTGATGGCTTTGAAAGGGGCAGGGACCAGAGGCAGGAGAACAATAAGATGAGCCATACAGGAATGCAGGCATGAAAAGGAAAGAGCAAAATGAGTTTGCAAAAGTGTCAGAAGAGCAGAATAAAGCTGGTGTTGAGAAGATTCTGGTGATGGTAAGCAAAGGTTATATACGTGTATTTGATTCCTGTTTCATGGGCCAGTTTCCCACACTCCACTTGACAAGTCCAGTGATTCCTAACTGGGATTGTGTAACATGTGGAAGGTGTTTAGAGAGAGGGAAGGCCTGAGTGATCACTTTTAAGCATTCTAAGCAGAGGAACAAGAACTGAAATATAAACACAAGTTCCGTGATCTTTTCATTATTCTACAACCTTCCATCTGGGTTCCAATTCACGGGTCGAGAGCTATTTGGACCTCAATAGTGGTCTTCATACTCTTTAACCTGTCAGAACTGTAAAACTGAACAGTTCTCAATGGAATTCAACAAATGAGTGTCAGTTCGAGTTCTTTGATTGCAAGCAAAAAAGAGTTTGTGCCTCTGACCAGCTGGAAGCATGTAGAGGTTATGGGGAAACGCAGAAGGCTGATGGGAAGACAGAAGAAACAGCAGCAACTCGGTTCACGCTGTGCCTGCAGTGAGCCAGAACCCTTTTCTTTTCTGTCCTATGTCTCTCCACTTGTCCTTGTATCTCAGAGTCCCAGCAGAGTCTGATGGATGGAGCATAGGTTCTCTGCCCCAAGGAATCATGGGCAGTTCCAAATGCCGTGATGGGCTCTGAAGCCCCCTTTGGTTTCTTCAGCAATGAGGTTAGGAACTTCCTAACCTACTGCTCCTCAAACATTATACCCAGTGCGATAGGGGCAAGTCCCCCCCCACCAAAGAGATCAAGGGCTGTTTTTTAAAAAGGACAATGGATGTCTAATGACCATAAAACAAGTGCCAATGACAAACGAGTGGAAGATCACTGAACTGTGTAGCTGCAGTTGTGGAAGACAACAGTTTAGAGAATCACTCTGAGCCATGATGTTTGGAGGGGACTAAGACCCATAGGGAGGTGCCAGTAAGGATGTCTGCAAGTCCCAGACCAGGCACCCCTGGCATTCCTTTCTGTGCCTTTTCCTGGAATGGCCAGAATGGCTAGGATTTCTTACCCAACGAAATGTCATGCCACTCCTTTCCTAGCTCTACTTCACAATAAGAAAAGGTAATAGTACGTAGTTACTACATGCCAGGCACTACTATTCTAATAATTAACGTAAACCCTCCCATTGAATCCTCACAATGACCTGTTTGGTGATTACTATACTGATCCCTGTTCTACAGACGAGAACACCAAGACACAGAACCTAGCTCACTAGGCTGGTGAGAATTAGGATGTGGACTCAAAACCAGGTAGCTTTGGGCCGGCCCGGTGGTTCAGGCAGTTAGAGCTCTGTGCTCCTAACTCCAAAGGCTGTCAGTTCAATTCCCACATGGGCCAGTGGGCTCTCAACCACAAGGTTGCCAGTTCAACTCCTCAGAGTCCCGCAAGGGATGGTGGGCTCTGCCCCCTGCAACTAAGATTGAACACAGCACCTTGAGCTGAGCTGCCTCCCGGATGGCTCAGTTGATTGGAGCGCAACCTCTCAACCACAAGGTTGACAGTTCAATTCCTCGAGTCCCGCAAGGGATGGTGGGCAGCGCCCCCAGCAACTAGCAACGTCAGCTGGACCTGGAGCTGAGCTGCGCCCTCTACAACTAAGACTGAAAGAACAACTTGACTTGGAAAAAAGGCCTGGAAGTACACACTGTTCCCCAATAAAGTCCTATTCCCCTTCCCCAATAAAATCTTAAAAAAAACACAGGTAGCTTTGGTTGGGATCACTGAATCCTTTCATGAACAGTCAGTCCTCCTTGAAGGAGGAGGCCCCAGGTACAAATTCACTGTAGGAACTTAGGACAAACACTCACGGACGGGTGTTACTCAGAGGAAACTGGGACTATGTTGCAGGTGCCTGGAAGGCGGAAGAACCATGAGACCCAAAGAGGAGGAAGACATTGGGAGAAGGCAGTTTTTAAAAGTCACAAAATAAAACAAAAGGGTGGAAAGCTGTTACGACCCTTGAAGATTTCTCTGAAGTGTGGAACTGTGGAGAGCTGAAGAGCTGGGACTGTCACTGCACTCCCACTTCAGAGCTGGGAACGTCACTGCACTCCCACTTCAGAGCTGGGAACATCACTGCATCCCACTTCAACTCCTGCCACTTCAGTTCCTACTGGCAAGGGACTTGTTTCCTGTGCTTCCCGGGATGGTTTGTATTCCATTCCTGACACGTCTTTCATGCGGACTGGCCCGTGTGTGGAGCCAGGTGTGGAGGCTGAGCACAGCTGGCTCTAATTTGAGGCATGTCCTGCCATTTTAAGATGACCTCACCCCATTCCCTTGACTTTTGAATATGCAACTCACGCCACTTTTCAAAAATTGGGGTAATGACCTTACTGGCTTTTTTTCTTGCATTATCCTGCAGTGAGAGGGTTTTTTTGTTTGTATACGGACTTGATAACCATTCTTTATAGGGGGTTATAAAGTGTATCTACTAAAGGAGCGATTGAAAAACAGCACTTTCTTCTTTCCACCATTCTGGCTATATTCCAGTCTTGGCCAATGAATCCCTTCCCACCCTCCTGTATCTGCCACATCTACCTTTGAAAAGCCAGCGCAGAATAAGAGGCTGATGGCTACGTGGCTTTGGCAGGAACAGACCTGCATGGGCAGCTTGCCTCTGACACTGAAACTGTATGACTTTGGGCAAAATAGGTGACTGTACTCCACAGTGAATCCGAGGAAGAGCAGGGAACTCTGTTCTAGGGGGAGTGCCCCCTGCCTCCGGCCCGTCTGAAAGAAGCAGGTCCCAGCAAGTCTGGCCTGTTCTAGACCACCTGGCCAGGCCATAGCTGATGGCCCCTCAGCTGTGGACTTCTGACATAGGTGGGGCCAGGCCCTGGTGAGCAGCGGTGACTGGCGCCTGGTGGGAAAGCCAGGGCAAAGGACAGAGTACCTGGTCCTAGAGGGTGGCCTTGAATCCACAGCAGCTCATCTCCAAGGTCCCCATGCTAGGGGAGCTGCCAGACACCTGACACCTCTCTGCCCTGTTGTAAAAGAAAACAGGTGACTGAAGCCACTTCTGCCTGCTGCATATTCCATTGAGTTGAGGGTACTAGATGACGAGCACCTGGGAGGAGATTAACGCAGTGGGGGAGAGGAACGAAGGAAACTCACCTGCACGTCTGCGGGAAAGGAATCTTGACTCAGCGCTCCTCCCCTCGTGGGGGCTTATGGAGGAGGGAGAAAGAAAAGCAGAAAGGGCAATGCCTCCGGCAGTCTTCGGTGTAGGATAAGGGAGCCCTGTTTAGTAGAGAATATTACTGGGTTTGGTGGTGCCCAGGGAGGCCCGGAACCAGTGCAGGGGACAGTTAAATTGTTTGGCATAACGAAGAGACTGACTTTGAAGGGAGGACCCCCAAAATGGAATCAGGGCGTGTTGGGGGCACCTCTTTAGCTGTTCAGGAGGCTGCAGGCTTTGGAGAGAGGTAGACAGAGAAGTTCCTGCTGAGGGAGACCTAGAGGATTTTTAAGACTATAAAAATATTCACAGTGAAACAGTTTACGTCACTATGAGGTAAACCCTTTCACCATCCAAAGCCTTCAGTAAAAAGAGTACAAAGTTGCCATTTAAAAACACCCCAGAAGATGAGCACCTGGGCTTTTTGGATCGCTCACTGAACATTCCACCTGAGGCAGCTGGAATGAGCCTCTTGTTCCTGGAAGCAGAAGTGTGTGCCGCACAGGGGGTTACAAGGACTGGGGAACTAGTGCCCATTGAGTGCCCAGCACAGCACCTGGCAGAGTAGGTGCCCAGCACATGGCATCGTGCAGAGGTTAACCAGCACCAGCTCCGGAGTAGCCACGGGGCAGAACATGTGGCAACTGGAAAAACAAACAACTTCTGACCGGGATGAGCAAGAGTCTTGTTGACCCAACAGCTACGAGGGCACCTGCACTTGTCACGTCTCCATGACAATGCCTACGAGCTCCCACTAGCAGGAAGTTCAGTACTTCCATCTTGAGGCCTCCCGAACACCAGGCAAAACAAGTTGGCTGCCATCTTTACTTCTGATGATGCCACCCAGTGTCACTGCTAAAAACGGGTCTGCAGGATGCTGTGGACCATCACCGTGAAGCCCTTGCTGGTCCGGACCCACGGGCATCAGTTTCCCCTCCTGCGGGCTCCAAGGCCTCAGTTTCGTTAAGTCATGTTCACAAGCTTGGGATTCTCCCCGAACCTCCACACCCGCAGGGTGGCTGAGCCCCCGGGTCCCAGCCTCAGCCCGGAGCAGCCACAGCCCTGTCAGCTGGGCAACCTTGGTCAAGGCCTCCGGATGACCCTACAGGCCTCCCTGACCTTAGATCTCAGGGAGAAGGGGCTTTGGTCTCAGTTCTTCGCTCCCTGAAGGCTCCTGGTTTGCTTGGGCCAGAACTCTGCAGACCGGGGTGGCTAAGCCTGTTCCACAGTATCCGCCACCTGGAAAATGGAAGCCCACTCTCCTTCCACTGCAAAACAAAGGGGCTCTCAGCAGACCCAGATCTACTCCAAGATGACCCTCTGTCTCTGCTTGTTCGAAAAAAAGCAGCTGGGAGCTTTTTCCTCTCTGTTTAAAAAAAAAAAAAAAAATGCTGCATATTCCATTGAGTTGGGGGTAATAGATGAGGAGCCCCTGGGAAGAGATTAATTTCCATTTTGTTACAAAACATACAAGCAGACTGCTGAGAATCTGATCCCTCATTTTGCTTGTAAAACATGTTTTGTATTAATTCATTCCTTTTTCCAGAGTATATTAATTTGCATTTGCTCCTTTTTAGAATTTGGCTACTAACTTTTTTGAGACTGACTGTTAGAGAACTTTTCCTTGAAATAAACATAATGTTAAATCCTCTAAAGAACCAGCCTGAGAAGAACATGTGAGACCAGCATAGCCGGTCTCCCCTCTCTGTGCTCACACAGATCACCTGTGCCCCAACTCCAGCCAACCCCGGGGATCTCACCCCAAATGCTCTGGCCTGAGGGCAGGCAAAACCAAGGGCTTGACCTTTTCTCCATCACGGTGAAAGTTTTAAAAATCTATTTTTACTAAAAACAAGCAAGACAGAGGGAAAGGAAGATGCTATAAGCAGTGTAAGACTGGATGGATTTACAAAGTAGGGGTGTGAGTCACTGCTCACCCCGAGCTTTGTGCCTCCCTCTCCTTGGATGCAGGACCTGCTGACTGCTTTCCTGATGTTGCGCATTCCCTGCCCCACCCCAAGTACTTCCCGGCGACTGGTTGGAGCTAAAACTTGTCAGGAGTCCACGGCCAGTGGAAGGTCATGGGGTCAACAGAACCTCCTGCCCCGAGCCCACCTGTTTTTAGGGATCTGATGGGAAGGAACAGGTGGGCTGCCTGGCTGGACCCGGGCCCCTTCTCCATCCGGTCCCACGTTGCCCCTCTGCAGACAGGCCATTTCCTCCCACGTGCTATTGATTAAGTTTATCAATTCTCTCTCTTCTTCCTCCATTTTGTTTAAATTTATTACTTCCTTTTTCTCCTTTCTCTTGGTTTGTAACTCAAAGGGCACAAAGTTCATCGAGTACTGACTTGATTTATCATTTCTCTTCTTTTCCCTCCCCAATGTAAGCACTGGGAGCAATAAATCTCCTCTCAGCACTGCACTGGCAGCATCCCAAAAGTTGAGATATGTCACTTTCTTGGTTTTATCCTTTAAATATTCTGTGGAGTCCTCAACGTCTTCCCTAATGAAAGGTTTATTTAAGAAAGGATCTGCTCTGCCAAATGCAGTAAGAAACAGCTAAAAAAGAGGTTCAACTAGAGGAAGGAAGAGGAAAGAGATAAAAAGGATCATTTATCGATAATGTGATTTTATTACTAAAATAAGCAAATGAAAAACTCTTAGGATTAAATAAAAGTTTCATTAAAGTGAATGGATACAATATAAACATTCACAACTAAATTCCTTTCCTCTATACCAACAATTAGAAAATAAAAGGGTGGAGGAAGCCATACAAGACAGTAACTGCAAAAGTACCCTAAAAAGTAGTTTAACAATAAATATGCAGAAACTATATGAAAACAGTAATGAAAGAAGACAAGAAAATAAAGAGACATCATGCTCATGGTAAGATTCAATGTTGTAATGATGTAGTTTCTTTTGAAATTGATGTATATATTTAAAGTAATGTCAACCAAAATCTCAACGAAAATTTTTGGAAAACATGTCCAAATGATTCTGAAGCACATCTGAAGAAAAAAATAAATAAATAAAATAACTTTCCCCACCTTTTCTCCCAGGGAGGTGAAGTGTAGGCTTGGTGAGGAGCATGGATGGCAGGGTGCGAGGCAGGCAAGGTCAGAGGACTGGCCATGAGCCACAGCCTTACAGTTCCTGAGCTTTCAAAGTGGTCCCAGGGCAGCTCCCAGACATGACTTTAGTGTTTCCTACTGGGGATGATGTGAGCTTCTTTCAGTCATTCATCAGGTATTCACTGAGCATCAGGCATGGTTGTAGGAAGCAGGGATGGAGCGTGGACCAGACAAAGTCCCTGCCCTGGAGAACTGATGTTAGTTGGGGAGGCAGACAATAGACAAGGAAACTCCTGTTATCACAACAGGTGCTGTGAGGTCCAAAGCAGAGAGCTTTAGACAGAACCAGTAAGCAGGGGAGCTGCTCAGAGGGAAGGTGTAGGATGAGGTCACCCCCAGAACTGGATCCATGGGAAGAAGAGGGAGATGCCAGGCCGAGGAGGGCCTGGGCTGGACCTTAGATGACATTACCTCCTCCGACTGCATTGCCTTTTTACAGAAACCTCCCTGTCCCCGAAGGCATGGCTCCACATGGCCACAGCCAAGCCTGGTTAGTGAGACAGCTGGCTCAAGGCCGCCAGGCTGTTTCTCTCTCCAGGAATTTGAAATCCAACACAGGAGTGAATGGAGTCCTTGAGTAAAGGGGCACTGAGCAGTGAGGGGGTGGAGAGTGAGGCTGAGGGGCATTGGGCAGGCTGGACCCAGCTGCCAGCTGAAGAATGGGGAGCTGAAGGCAGGTGCTGGGGTTCAGAGTGGAGCTGGGGCACTGGGGGAGAGAGGAGTAGGGACCTGACTATCCCCTGGAGAGACAGAGAGACAGAAAAGAACAGAGACAGAAAGAGAGAGACAGAGACAAAGACAGAGAGAGACAAAGAGACATAGAGACAGAGACAGACAGAGAAACAGAAAGAGACCAGACAGAGACAGAGAAACCACCCATGACTTTCCAGGGCCCCTGACACTCAGCCGAGGGTCTCACAATAGACTCCATGAGAATCTGTCTCTTATCAATTGGTCCCCAAATGGCCAACTCACCAAACTTAGCTAGAACACTGATTTTCCATGCACCATTTTAGGTAGTATACTTTTTCAGTATTTAATATTCTCCTTTAATATCATACCAGCATTTTAAGAAATGTTCAAATTGTTGAAAACTAGAATTTTAGTCTAGTTTAGCCTTTTCAACTATGCTGTTTATATGATGATATTCCTAATTTATAACATTTCATATAAGACTTTTCAGTGTATACTGATTTCTCTTGAATTCTTTTGAAAGTCACATTCTGTTTTGCCAACATTTAGCATTTTTAGGAGTCTTTTCCCAATTTCTCTGAATGGCCAATTTGATGAATTTAACGAATGTACTGAATGCACCAGACTCAGTGCTGTTCACTATTCAGTAAGCTGACAGAGCAATCTGTATTTTATGGAATCGTTTTCAAAGACCTCAAAGGCAGTTTTGGTTTTGTCTTCAGAAGGCGTTTTAAGCGGCGTCCAGTTTGCTTCTGTCTCAGAGCTGCGAAGAAGGGAAGAAAACAGGACCAACAGCTGCGCCCAGCAGAACCAGCTCCCAGGAAGGGATGCTGCTGGACCAAAGGGAGGGGAAGAGAGCTGTGCAAGGAGGAAAGGGGCCACAGATGCTAGGCGTCCTGCGAAGGCTGTCGGGAACCAGCGAGGGGAGGTTAGAGCACATACAAGAAGGCCGAGCGTGAGACCTGCAGGAGTCCCCGGGAGGAAGGGCCAGAGGCCGGTCCCCGGCTTCAGCCTCTTGCCCCAAGCCCTGCTTGAGTCTTCCTTCCCTGCATCTGGAAAAACCAAAGTAGATTACAAGTAAATGAAATATTTACCTAATCCCATGCACATACATAATTAGTCGTTGCTGCTTTTTCTTCTATCATAATAACGTTATATTAAATATAATTGGGCATTAAGCTTTTACCACGTTTAGAATTATTTTCTTAGGATAGAATGCCTAGAAATTAGCAGATCAGAAAGTTCAAACAGCCATGTTCATGCCAAACGACTTCCCCATTTGGGGGAAAGGGATTTTACCAGCTTAGATGAGCGATGCCTGAGAGCCAGCTGGCCTATGTCCCCAAGGCCCAACGAGCATTTGCTCTTTAGAAATTCTACAGTTTCGAGATTTACAGTGCAAATCATGGGAGGGTAGTTTCAGTTTTGCACTTGAAACATCTGTGAAGCGCGATCACCAGCTCACAGACTTTCCTGTCGCACGTGTCACTGGTCCGCAGTGAGTGAAGGGGCTATGTCTTCTGGATGCACCGCTGCCGTGTGTGCTGGATCTGGAGACCTACATTCCCAAAACAGGCAGTGACCATCGTCATCATATGCCACCAGTATTATCCAGAAACAGACTGACTGGAAGAGGTGATCCTGTCGTGGAAGGAAAGGCAGTAGCAGGAGAACCCCCTCAGTGTATTTCCAAAAGTGGGAAGTCTGGGCAGAGAGCAACCACGAAATCCTTAAGCACATTTACTTTGAAAGTGAAGCGTGGACAGGAGACCTTTTAAGCGACCTCTCCTTGGTCGGGTCTGCTGTTCTCTTATCTGCACAGAATAGGAGCGGGTGTGTGCAGGTAAAGGGGCTGGTGGGGGCCTGAGTGTGGTCAAGAGGGTGGGCTGGGCAGGGCCGGGGCCTCGGTGTGGACCCTGACATCTTAGGACACGTGACTGTCCTCAGTAAACAATGGACAAGGTCAGAAACCATGTTAAGTCTCGATTTAAAAATCCCCATTGTTTTCGGCTTTGAAAAGCTCTTAATTTGGTGATTGGATATGAAGATGTAAATTCTCTCAGAAACAGTTTTTGTCTGAGGTAAGTATTAAAATTGTAGGTTTTTAGGTGGTTGCTAGAATCATGGCTACCTCCAAATCCTGGCTGTCACACTCACTGCCCCATTCAGTAGATGAAGAAAATACTGGAGGAAAAGCTTTTGACTTTGTGCAGGTCCAAAGTGAGAAACCACTGTCAGCATATGGGTGGAGAACCCCAGTATCCTCCACGTCCAAGCGGGTCCCTGTTGGAACCTCGGGTGGGGAAACACGGGCTTTGTTTCTGGCGCGGGCCAGGCTGCCCACACACTGACAATCAACTGTTTGGAAATCCTGAGGCCTCCGGAGACTCTGTGTGACCAGCAGGAGGGCTCTCAGAGGATGCGATCCCCAAAGAGGGGACAACAAGGTCTCTGCTGGGCCCAGACCTGAGTCCCCAGGATTCCACCAGGGCCCTCAAACCACGGGAGAGGCCTTGTCAGCCCATTCCAGGCTCCATCACCACCCCATGGCTCCTTCTCACCTCCCAGAGGTCCTACACCTCCCGGCCTCACCTGCCCTCTGAGACAGCAGCATCCTGGAGGAAAAGCCGGGAACAGCAGGTGGCAGCATCGGGAGCTGAGACTGTTCCTTGAACTTGGATACTCAGGGGAAGTCTTGCCCTCTGGAAGGGATTCATCATACATTCATTCATTTGTTAAGCACCTACTATGTGCCAGATACTCTGCTAGGTGCTTGTGTATGGGCAACTACAAATCTAATTTTAAAAATTAATTTTAGTTCCATTGGTGCCGAAAGGGAAAGAGAACTTCCCCCCTCTTTATCATTCCCTTTAGAAAATGTGAACTTGGAAGGCTTTCTCTGTTTCTTTGAGATGTATGTAAATCTTTTTAAAAGTCAGTGAGCCTCTTGGCCAGCTCTGCAGTCCCAGGAATGCCTTTCTTTTGGCATTGATGCCATCTCTTTGAAAAGTAAACCTCAAGAAGGGAGGTCCCCTTCTCTCTGTCTGTGTGGGAGGGAGCTTAAGCCGAGGTGCTTGGCTCCAGACACAGCTTCCTGCTTGTTGAAAAGCCTTGAGATGTTTCATCTTTCATTTGGTCTAAAGGATAAAGACAGTTAACACGTATGTAATGAGTTATATCTGCCGGGTGACACAAAATCGTGACATTTCCTTCTATCTTTGTCATCTCTTTGGTGGATTGCCTGTAACGGGCATGGCAGCCCAGGTCAATGTTTATTCAGCAGTAAAACTAGTTTCTTTCTCTTCTTCCTTTGTGGAGAGGTTTTCTGGGTTGGCAGGTGTCTTACTCCACTCCTGCTGCTATAACAAAATACCACAGAATGGGTGGCTTATAAACAACAGGAATTGATTCCTCACCGTTCTAGAAGCTGGACGTCCAAGATCAGGGTACAGCACGGTTGGGTTCTGGCAAGATCCTCTTCTAGCTGCAGAAAGCTGACTTCCTGCCATGTCCTCACAGGGTGGAAGGGATGAGCCCGCTCTGGGGTCCCTTTCATCAGGGCACTAATTCCATTCATGAGGGTTCCACCTGCATGACACAGTCACCTCCCAAAGGTCCCACCTCGTAATACCATCACCTGGGGGGCTATGTGTCAATATATGAATTTGGGGGACACCAGCTTTCAGACCATGGCAGCAGGAGAGTTTATTTTTAATTACTTTCCCAACAATTGGGATGTAGCAGTGAACAAGGCAAAAACAGTCATGCTTTCAGGAGGTTACAATATATCGGTTCCAGGCAAGAGGCAGACAATGTTTAAACACTGACAGAGAGAAATGTACAGTTAGGGGTGGGGATAACCCTAAACAATATGTGGGTCCCCTCTTCCCAGGGCCATCCAGGTCCTTCACTTGGGGGAGGACAGGGAGCCCTGTTACCCCTGGGGCTTCTCCTGGGTTATTACTAGCAGGTCAGCACTGCAAGTGTTGCCCAGAAAATAGGTAGATTGGAGACAGAAAGACCAAAAGATAACTTAATTGACTGTAAACGCTGGTGACAGAAGGAACATACTAAGTAGCCACAGAAGAACTTACAAAGGAAAACACAAACAGATGGGATAACACAGGAATTTATAACTTCTGTAGCTTTTTCTTTTGCCCAGCCATCATTATAAAGCTAATCCAAGTATGGAAATATTTACATTATTATTTTATAAAGGGTTTGTAAATGTTGATAAGGCCTTAAAAACACTAAGGCCTTAAAAATAAATGGGCAAGGGGTTAAAGCAGACCCGTCTCAAAAGAGAAAACACAAGTATAGGGAATAGATTCCACCTAGAAATAAAACTTCTGCAACTTAAACCAACAATGAGGGACCATTTCTTACCTCTTCTCAAATGGAGGACCTACTAAGGGCAGGGGCTGAGGTGACACTGAGGTGAATGGGACCTAGTGAGCCTCCGGGCCTCTAATCCAGAAGCAGAGGAGAAGGGCTCAGAGAAATGCTTCAAGCATTTTAGGTAAGCGCCTCCAGAGAAGCCCCAGGGGTCTGGGCAGGAGTGGGGCACAGGAGGAGAGATGTACTGGGTGGGGGGTAAGTTTTGAGGTGCTTTCAGTGGGAATATGGCCTTGAAGGAAGTGAGATGTGGACAGGGAAGGCTGGTAGCAGGAGCGAGAACCAGATGACAGGAGAATATATACTTGGGCCAAGGCGTTGTGAGAGAGAAAGCTGCAGAGAGAGGGGTTGGCTGTACTGCAGGGTATACATGCACACTGGGGGCGAGGGGAGGATAAGAGGGGTCCCAGTTCCCAAAGAAACAACCCTGCCCTGTTATGCATAGGTGCCTCAGACCTCAGACTCCCCAAAAGTGAGTCCAGCCCTACCTCGGCCTCCACTGAGGAGACCCGAACACCAGGCGTCGGGGACAATTGAAAAGAAACAGTTTTGGAAGCATAGTGTTTATAAAGAAAATTAGCTGAGAAGGGAGCGCATGGCTGGTGAGTTAGGCTGCTTTGTTCTGTGGTGCTTTCCACTCTCCTGTTTGTGTGGGAGCCCCACATATATTCCAAGAACAATAGAAAGAAACTTCAGTGACAGATAATAAACTTCCAGTGTGTCATTTAGTGACAAAGATAAGGAAGGTTTTCCATGACAGTGGTAAAGTATAAGTGGGTGATTATATGCCCACAAAAATTATGGCTGAGGCCAGGTTAATTTTTTTCTAGGGCTACATAGGGATGAGAAAAAGGGTGTTAGCATTTTTATGAGGTCACAGAATGTCAGGGCTGACTAATGTCTCTAAATAAGTATCTCATGCTTAGAATTTAATCCTCTCCCAGTTGTCTCTTAAAGAAAAGCCCAAGTGGGTGACAGCCACCCACGGGCTGCCATTCTTGTGCTAGAACACTTGTTGAAAAACTGACTTTCCAACGTGGATGCCTGTAGACTCCCTGCACGTCGCACGGAATAACTGAGCATCATCTTCCTGCCCCTTTGGGATGTTTGACCAAACAGTGAGAAGTACGCATGCCTGTGGCCATACTCACTGAATGCGTAGAATTAAAGTCACATTGCAGGTCCCTACCCAGAGGCCCTGCTTTGGTGCTAGATTAGTTACCGACTAGTATTTGACAGCTTTCAATAAGGCTTTTCCCAACTCCCCAAGATTGTAAAATTCAGGGGGAAATGATTGCCCTCCAAGAGTCATCAAAAAGAGCCTGGAAAGAATATGGCAGAGTCATACAAGCTCATGTGAAAAATCTAGAATGGCTCTCAGGCCTCTAAGACTCCACTGGGAACTTCCCAGGTAGATAAACATATCTCAAAAAAGATTGTGTCCTCCAAAAGGACATTGACCACACAAAAGTTGCCACAGCGGGGCCTGTCCAAGCAAAGTCTTGGTGGGCGGTAGCCTAGGACCCATGGACAAGACTGCAACTTTGAGAGATGGATGTGTCTGACTGTGCCATTAGTTGTTGACCTCATTAAGTTTCCTTGTCCTGATTCCATCTTCCCAAAACAATCTTCTGTTTATGATTTGCTTTCCCAAATGTGGGTCAGCCACAGAGAACACAATTCATGGATTATACATCCAGGTGTTTTCCAATTCCCTTGGCAGCAACATTTCTCATGAGAAAATGACCTAAATTAGAGTTCTTGAGTGGATACATCATTCTCATAAGTTTGGTTAATGTGATTGCATCCTAGAGAGCAGATGGCCTGAAGTATGGACCCAATCAGGACTTAGCCTGACCCATCCCTGACCACCACCATCCCCAACAGCAAGAATGGCTAACACTTGTGTATGGGTTTCTGTGTGGACATAAGTTTTCCAATCTCTTGGGTATTTACCTAGAAGTGCAATTGCTAGGTCAAGTGGTAATTCTATGTTTAACTTTTTGAGGAGCTACCAGACTGTCACAGTAGCTGCACCAAATTACATTCCCACCAGCAGTGTATGAGGGTTCCAATTCCTCCATAATCTCATCAACAACACTTATCTTTTTGTTCCTGGCTGTTTTTGTTGTTGTTATTGAGGTATAATTGACATACACTGTGTATTATCTGTCTTTTTGATTATAGCCATTCTAGTGAGTGTGGAGTAGTATCTCATCATGGTTTTGATTTACATTTCCTTAATAAGTAGTGATGTTGAGCACTTTTCATGTGCTCATTGGCCATATGTGTATCTTCTTTGAAGAAATGTCCATTCAGATCCTTTGCCCACTTTTTAATTGGTGAGAGGTCTTTTCCCTCCTGACGCCAAATATGAGGTATCTTTTCCAACCTCACTTTTCCAACACAGCTGGGTGTCCTACAATTCAATCCTATTCTAACACTAACTCCACTGTCACACTCCACAGGTTTAAGTGTTCAGTCCCACAAGACTTCCTTCATTTCAAATGTCAGCCGCAAGTATCAGGTCCCCAGGTTACCAACACTTCTGTCCAACTTGGCTACAAAGTTGGGGGATCACCCCCCAGGCTCAATAATTATCTAGAATGACTCATAAAGTTCAGAAAAAAATCTAAAGGGTCATAAGCGGGAGATCCAAGATGGCAGAGTAGATAAACACTGTGCCTGCATCCTTCTATGAACACATTAAAATTATAATTCAGTTATAGAACAATCAACCTGGAGAATCATCTGAAGTCTAGCTAAACAGAACTTTTATAACTAAGACTATAAAGAAGAAGCCATCTCGAGACAGGTAAGAGGGGCTGAGATGTGAAACCAGCTAGCCCCAAAACTCCATGTGGCGGTTGAGAATCAGGAGAGATATCTCAGCCACAGAGGTTACCCCTGGAGGAGCCAGGGACCACAGCCACAAACCAATGTCCCAGCCCGGAGTACTGGTGCTGGGAAGAGGAGTTCCCACAACATCTGGCTGTGAAAAACAGTGGGGATTCCGACCCTCCAGATGGGACAGAAGGCTGCAGGAAACCCAGATGTCCTCTTAAACGGCCTACACACAGACTCTCTCACTCGCAGACACTCACCTTAGGTTCCAGCGAAGGGACAGTAACTCGGAGGATGTTGGAGACATCCGCAGGACGGACTGAGATGTGTGGCTTCATGGTGAGGCCTGGAGGATAGTCACCATTCTCCCTATGTGGGGCTCTCCCATGCAGCCAGCAGTCAAGTGCCATCTTTTCTGTGTTGAGCCAGCCCCCACAGGCCAAATCTGAATTTGATTAGCCTGGTGAGCTCTACTGCTCCACCCTGACTCATTGGGACCCTGCCCCACCTAACTGCCCAACACCTGAGGCACTTTCTCTGAGAGCAGCCAGGTCCCCCACCCCTGAATTGCACTCTTTTTTGGAAAACTATTGGAGTCCATGGGCCCCAGGTGGGTGGCAACTGGCCTAAGTGTGCTCTGAGACTTTTGCTGAGTCGCTCCAGGCTCAGCACTGGCACCAAACCAGAATCTACGTTAACCTATTGACCACAATTCTTCCAACTCTAGTGATTCTCTGAGACCCCACCTCACCCAATTAGTGTACCACTTAATCAGTGGCTGAACCTTATTTATGAGGTTTTATCAGTGGCTGAACTTTAAGGAAGCCGGTAGGTGGCAGCAGACCTCAGGGTGTGCTGGCATTTTGGGGAGCTATCCCAGGAGCAGTACTGGTGGCAGATGAACCAAACCCTCAGTTCGCAGCATGTGCCTCCAGGGTTAGCACAGGCAGCGAATGTATGGTGTCATATTGGTACTAGATTTGTTGGGGTGATAGATGGGAGGGAGTTGGGGGCAGGGTGAAAAAGAAGTACAAACTTGTAGTTACAAAATAGTCATGGGGATGTAAAGTAAAGCACAGGGAATGTAGTCAATAATATGGTAATAATTACGTATAGAGCCAGGTTAGTACTAGACTAGTCAGGGGGATCATTTCTTAAATTATACAAAGTCTAACCACTATGCTGAATACCTGAAATTAATATAAAATAACATTGAATGTCAACTGTAATTGAAAAATTTGAAAAGGGGGAAAAGTGAAGGGGAATAAGAGGTCCAAATTTCCAGGTATAAAACAAGTAAGTCATGGGGATGTAATGTACAGCATGGGGAATATAGTCAATAATATTGTGATAGGGGCAGCAGCGTGGCTCAGTTGGTTAGAGCACGACCTCTGAACAACGGGGTTGCCAGTTCGATTCCCACATGGGCCAGTGAGCCGCACCCTCCACAAGTAGATTGAAGGCAACGAGCTGCCACGGAGCTGCCGAGGGGCAGCTGGAGGCAGCTGGATGGCTCAGTTGGTTAGAGAGCGAGCTCTCAACACTAAGGTTGCTGGTTCAATTCCCACATGGGATAGTGGGCTGTGCCCCTTGCAACTGAAGATTGAAAACGGTGACTGAACTTGGAGCTGAGCTGCACCCTCCACAACTAGATTGAAGGACAACAACTTGGAGCTGATGGGCCCTGGAGAAACACACTGTTCCCCCATATTCCCCAATAAAATTTATTAAAATAATCATAATAATATTGTGATAGCGTGATATGGTGTCAGATGCTGGACTTACCATGATGATCACTTTTTAGGTATATAAATGTTGAATAACTATGGTGTACACCTGAAACTAATATTGTATGTTCGATATACTTAATAAAAATCTTTTAAAAATAAAATAAAAGCAATTAAAACAAAGGAGTCATAAGCACAGGAGCCTCTGTCCTCGTGGGGTTGGGGTGCACCACCCTCCCAGCTTATGGATATGTTTCCCACCTCAGAAGCTCTCCAAACCCTGTCATTTAAAGGTTTTTTTATGGAGATTTTATTATGTAGGCATGATTGTGCCATTGGTGGTTAACTCAATCTCCAGCCCATCTCTCCTCCCTGGAGGTTGGGGGATGGGGTTGAAAGTCCCAACCTTCTAAGCAAACCTTGGTTTTTCTGGAAACCAGACCTCATCCTAAAGCTACCAAGGATCACCTCAATAGAACAAAAGACGCTCCTATCACCCTTTTCACTCAGGAGTTCTATGCCAGAAACTGGGGGACAAGGACCAACTATCTTTCTTATTTTACCACAATTGGGTATTTGTCTTTTTATTGAGTTGTAAGTGTTCTTTATATATTCGAGATACCAGTCCCCAGTCAAATACATAATTTGTAAATCTTTTCTCCCAGCCAGTGGTTTGTCTTTTAACTTTCTTTTTGGTATCTTTTGAAGCACAAGAGCTTTTTATTTTTGTGAAGTCCAAGTTACCTATTTTTTTTCTTGGTTTCTCATGCTTTTGGTGCCACAGCTAAGAAGTCATTACCAAATCCAACGTGACAAAGATTTATCCCTAAGTTTTTTTCCTAAGAATTTTATAGTTTTAGCTCTTATATTTAGGTCTATGATTCATGTGGGACTAATTTTGGATCTGGTGTGAGGGAGGTATACAACTTCAATTTTTTTTGCCTGTGGCTACCCAGTTGCCCCAGTACCATTTGTTGAAAACACTATTCCTTCCCCTCTTGATTGTCTTGGTACCCTTGTCAAAAATCAATTGACTGAAAATGTGAAGTTTATTTATGGACCGTAAATTCCATTCATCTATATATCTAACTTAATGCCACCATCACGCTCCTAATTATTGTTGCTTTTTAGTAAGTTTTAAAATTGGGAAGTCCTCCAACTTTCTTCTTTTTCAAGAAGAAAAGAGTATTAAATACAGTTACTTGTAGAACCAAACCATATGAAGTTTAAAAGAGAATATGGTGTGTGAAGGCGATAAGCTCTATCAATATAGATATAGAACAGCTATAAAAATTGGGGTGAGACCTTTTGTTTTGGCTGTTCTGGGCCTCTTCAGTTTTCATATGAATTTCAGCTTGTCAATTTCTGCAAAGAAGCCATCCAGGATTCTGACAGGGACTGCACTGAGTCTGCAGAGCAATTTGAAGAGTATTGTCATTTCAATAATATTAAGTCTTTTGATCCATGAACATAAGCTGTCTTTCCATTTATTTGGGATTTTTACATTTCTTTCAACAATATTTTGTAGTTTTAAGAGTATATATGTCTTACACTTCTGCTGTCAAATTTATTCCTAAGCATTATTAATTCCTTTTGGTATTATTGTAAGTGAAAATGTTTTCTTAATTCCATTTTCAGATTATTCATTCCCAGTGTATAAAAATACAATTGATTTTTATATATTGACCTTGTGTCCTGCAATCTTATTGAACTTGTATATTAGTTCTAATAGTTTGCCATACTTTTTTTTTTTAACACACTATGAAAATAGATGTTAGGAATACTTCCTCAACCACCCTCATTCCAAAAGTTCAGGAGAACTAATTTCACATTAAAAATGAGGAACACAAAGTATCAATGTCCAATCCCACCCAACGTGTCTAGTAGGAAAAAGAGAATAAGGAGCAGAATAATATCCACACGGACAATGAGCAAAACTATACTAACTGCACCAAATCAAGGAAAAAAGACATTAGAAAAGCCAGAATTAGAAAAACTCAGAAATGAAATGACATCATTTAGGACAGATTGAAAAATAAAAGAAAAAACAATTTCAGCTATGAAGATTAAATGAGAAGAAACATAAGAGAAAGAGAATGTGAAAATAGGAAAACAAATTTAAATCAAAAGAAAGAATGCATAAAAGGGATTCAAGAGAAAATGACAAATGTTGGAAATAGGCAAAGGAGTCCCTGAAAATGAAATTCATAGCAAGGGAACAGAACAAATACTAAAAACTAAAATTCAGACACTTTCCTGAAATTAAAAAAAAGAGGGGTGGGGGAGATTTGATAGTACATTGCATCAGTCAGGATCCATTTAGGAGAAACAAAATAATTTGAATAGGGAAAATTCCATATAAAGAATTACTAACTATAACAGGGGATTGGAGTAATGGGGGAATGGCTAGTAAGGAGTAAAAGAAATTCTAAAGAATACAGGAGTAGCAGATAAAGGGAGAAACCTCTACACCTAGAGCTGAGACAGATGAACCTAAAAAAGGTCCCCCTCTCCCAGGGCTGAGATCAAAACCTTGGAAGAGGACACAGCTGTGACACACTGAAAGTTTGCTGAGGCTGTGAAGCCACCGAAGGGGGTACCAAGGGAAGCTGTCCATGGGGAGGTGCCCTGTGCCACTAACCACCAGGAGCTGCAGGAACTGAGCACTGCAGGAGCTGAGCACTGCAGGAGCAACATGCACTGCAGGAGCTAAAATCACTGCAGGAGCTACATGCGCTGCAGGAGCTACATGCACAGCAGGAGCTAAAATCACTGCAGGAGTTACATGCACTGCAGGAGTTACATGCACTGCAGGAGCTACATACACTGCAGGAGTTACATGCACTGCAGGAGTTACATGCACTGCAGGAGCTACATGCACTGCAGGAGTTACATGCACTGCAGGAGCTACATACACTTTAGGAGCTACATGCACTGCAGGAGTTACATGCACTGCAGGAGTTACATGCACTGCAGGAGCTACATACACTGCAGGAGTTACATGCACTGCAGGAGTTACATGCACAGCAGGAGCTAAAATCACTGCAGGAGTTACATGCACTGCAGGAGTTACATGCACTGCAGGAGCCTGGTGCATAAGAAACACTATAGAGTGGAGAAAAGAAACCCCTTCCTCCACCAGCACCCCTACACCTCCATCCACTGACAAAGTTTAACATGAGGTCAGCTCTCAAAGGAGAAATACAGGGTCCCGCTCCATTATTGCAGAGCCAATAATGAAGAATGGATTTGGGAGCTGAAACACAATAGATTAATAACGTGAATATATTTTAAAAGACACACAATAGACCTGAAAAAAATTGACTCAGAATTTGCAACACCAAGACATATTTTGGTAAATTTACTGGATACTGAAAGGAGGGAAATCCTTTAATCATCAAGGAGAAAAGGAGCAAGTAACTATCAGGGAAAGAAAATTAGATTATCATCGGACATTTCAACAGCACTGCTTTGTACCAGAAGCAAAGAGTGTGACCTACTGAAGGGATCAAAAGTGTGAGCCAAGGATTTTTGTATCCAGGAAAACTTACTTTCAAGTACAAAAGGTACAAAACGTCGTCAACGTACAAGAACTCAGGGAATATTCCCATGAGCCCTTCCTGAAAAACTTACTAGAGAACAAGCCTCAGCCTGCCAAAATCGCTAGCGATATCAGCATAAGAACTAGTGGAGAGTATTGAATACACAGTTACTTGTCAACCCAAACTCTATGAGGTTAAAAGGAAGAGAACATGGTATATGAGGCTGATAAGCTCTATCAGTGCGGATATAGAGCAGCTAGAAAAACTGGCTGAGAACTTTCAAACTACTCCCAGTTATCATTCTGGTGGAGCAGCATTAGTATTTCTGTTCCCTGCTGTGTGGGTAATGTTGCCAGAAACAAATGAGCAATTATGGGATATTTTAACAATTATCCCCTGTGCCCTAAAAATCAGGATTCTCAGTGTGGAAGAAAGGAGCTAGAGCTGTAATTTTTTTTTAAAGATTAAATAAAGAACTCTGTAGCCCTGAAGTTTAATTGGAAATAGCAGTATGAACTTAGGAGGTATTTTGTCCATCGTTCTATCTGTAGCTATTAGTGTGCCCACTGACAAGGCCTAGAAACAATGGCCAACCCAACAGCAGTGGGCATAGAGGCCACAGTGTACTCAAGAAATGCCACTTCCCACTGAAAGTCAGGGCGAGGCGGAGAAATGACTGACTACAGGTCTGAGGAGAAATGTACAAAAGGAGTTTGGAACATCTTGACATGAACAATAGCATGGAAACCATCATAGACAGTGAACATAGGAGCCAAAACAACATAGGAGCCAACCCACAGAGATTCCCACTGGCTAAAGAGGGGATAGTTTGAGCTTCGATCATAGTAATAATTCCAACAAATTGAAACTCATCAAATTTATTTAAATCTATGAGTTCATAATGATACTGAAAATGAATTGGTCGCCTCCGGAAGATAAGGAACCAGTTTATTATTTTGCAAACTGGTAAATGTAGGGAGAAAAGGAAGCATTTATCCTGCCTCTGCGATATGAGCTATACCACTGGGTAACCTCATGGTAGATGAAAGGAAGCATCTGTTTATTAGGAATTCCAGCAACTAAATGAGAAAGAAATGATGGAATTAAAATATCATCATTTTTTAACAGTGGCAGCTGTGGTTCTTCTCATTATCTTATATAAAACACTAACACAGTCTCATCAATGTTTGCCATCATCTGTTTAACACTCTTGGTATATCTTCTCAAAGCCTATTTGCTTATAAACTGTATGGAATGACAAAATTAATAAGCAATAAAATGTGAATCACAGCACAAGGAAAACAATATATGTCACCATTTTGGACCCCCAGTGAATTACTGGATCTAAGGGCTGAGCCCCCACTGCTACAAACACCACAAGAGAGGCCGCCTGACATTAGGGGGCCACCTAGAGTCTTGCCAGAGAAATAGAAGCTGAGTCTGATCAAGCTTCTGATCCAGGTGAGAATGAGGAGTAAATACCGAGCGCAACAGAGTGTATTAAACTGTCCCATGAGTGAGCAGCAAGCAAAATCCAGACCGTGAGAAATGCTACAGTCAAGAGGCCTGGATTCTTCAACAGATGAAATGAAAGGAAAAGAAAGGGAGAACGGGAGAAACTGTAGATTAAAAGAGATGTAAAAGATTGAGTTTTTAAAGTGGGCAAGACAACCACAGTTTCCAGGGATGCATGCACAGATGATAAAACTATACAGACACAAGGAAGTGATTACTGTAAAAGCCAGGTAGTGTTCATTATTGGGGTCAGGGGGTGGCTGTGATTGGGACAGGACATGGAGGACCCACTGGCGGGGGAGGGGATGCTGCAACATCCTGGCTCTCGGTTACAAGAGCGTTTGGGGTGTTTGCCTTATAATAGTCCATTAAACTCTACCTTTTTCGTGTGACTTTTTCTGTATCTCATTTTACAGTAAAAAGATTTTTTGAAAGAAAGAATGTGCTATATGATCCTGTTCTCCTGGTCATAGCTGATTTGACCTGGGAAGGAAAGAAAACCCCTGTTGGAGGTAGTGGACACCTATGGTTTACTCCCCAGCATCTATTTCCCTCCCCCTGGTAGCAACACCTCAAATTTCTTTCCAGACACCTCCCCTGTCCATGAACCTTTGGGGCCAGTTCAGTCATGCCTCTGGATTTTATTACGTGAACCAATATTCCTCCCCTCACTATTTTTTTTTAACCAGTTTGCATTATGTTTTCTGCACCTTGCAATTATATGTAAGTTAGAAAATGTTATGCTGAAAGTAACAGAACTCTTCTAACAATTTAAACAAATATGGGTATAAGCATACTTTTCCCACAAAACAAGAAGTCCAAAAGATTACAGTCCAGGACTGCACACATAGCTCAGTAATGGCATGCAGAAACACACACTCACACCCGCAAGCACACGCACGCGCAGACTCACACACACACATGCACACACACTCACACCCGCAAGCACATGCGCGTGCACAGACTCGCACACAAACATGCACACACACGCAAGCACACGCGCGCACGCACACCTAGTGCAGGTAAAACTCGCGGCGTCCGAGTAAGGCCTGAGCTGTACCAATGTCACTTTCCTGGTTTAGCTATTGTACTAAAGTTATGGGAGATGTTACCGTTGGGGGAACTGGGCGAAACGTACACCGGCCTCTTCACTATTTTTGCTGCTATTTATGAATCTACATTCATTTCAAAATTAAACCTTTTTAAAATTAATGTAAGAGCGGAGATGATTCTGCATATGATTTCAGGGGCTTCACATCTTCCTGAGGCTCATCTAGCTTCCTAGGGTGAAAGGAGGCCAGGGCAGCATTCACAGGTCCTCCCCGCTCCATGACCCCAGTCCCAGCATCACCATCCAGGCCCTCCTTATGAAGCTATGCGTTTAAGAGCTCACCCAGCGAGTTTGAGAACAAGCCAGCTCAAAGAGAGCTATTCAGCTACCTTTCTGGAGGGTGGGTAGGTATCTGTGCATGCACACGCGTGCACGCACGCGCACACACACACACACACACACACACACACTACTCGGGCAACCACCTGGAACTCAAGCAGTGGTACACCACCACTAAAAGTGCCCTCCATCTTATGGCTCCTGGATGTATCTATCAAGCAGATTCAGGTACCACTCTGGGACCTAGCCTTGACCTTTCATCTTCTTGTTCCCAGCCCACCCATCGACTTTCAGACAAACAACTCAATTTGAAGAGGAAATTAACCACCTTGTCTGTGTTTGTTCTGAGTTCCCCTGAGTCCACTGATGTCAACGTCTCAGGGCTCGGGTTCTTCTTTGCCCAAAATATACCGTTATTTTGGACAGTGTATTTCAGCACCATCCCTCAGCACCCTGATGCACTGCTGCCCTCTGCTGGTAGTTTCTAGGTAATACTTAGAAATCCGCATTAAAAAAGCAACAGCCTGGTGTCAAAATGAGTAAAAGAACAAGAATTTCTTTACAAACGAAGAAATGTAATGGAATACTCAGCATATGAAAAATACTGGTAAGTAACTAAAGCAATGAACAATATAATATCAAGGAGGTACTTAGTCCCTCAATCAGATCGGTGATAATGTAAAAAAGAATGACAATGTCTAGGGCTGTCCAGGGCTGGGACACACAGCTTGTCACAAGGCACACACAGAAAGTGATCATCTCAGCAGGACACCGTCTGTCACCCACTCAGGCTCTGGCACCCTGGCACCCCGCTGTGAAGCTCTGGCTTCCACAGCTGGGGGAATGTAAGTCTGGCAAGGCCTTCTGGGGGTGCACTCTGAATCTCAAACATTCCACTCCTAGTTTTTCCTAAAGAGGTTGTCAGACAACTGAGTGAAGAAATCACAACCAGAAGAATGAATCTTTACACGGCCACATTCTCAAGCAAGTTGTCCCCACTCGTCTTCCAGAAACCAACCAGGTGGGCATTTCAAAATTGACAATCAAGCCCGTGGTTCCTTTGAGGCTGACCCCCAAGAGGCCGTCGTTGCTGCTTGAAACCCTGCCCGTACCCCCCCTCCACACTCACAGCATTTGGGGATAGGCCTTTCAAGAGGTAACTGAGGTCAAATACAGTCGTAAGTGTGGGGCCTTAATCCAATGTGACTGGTGTCCTTACAAGAAGGAAAGAACCAGGGGCGCACATGCGCAGAGGAAAGGCCGTGTGAGACATAGTGAGTGTCCATCTTGCAAGCCAAGGAGAGATGTCTTAAAAGACAACAAGTCTGCCAACACTTTGATCTTGGACTCCGGCCTCCAGAACTGTGAGGAAATAAATTTCTGTTGTTTAAGGCCCCAATTCTGTGGTATTTTGTTATGGCAGCCCTACAAAATAATACTCTTGGTGAATGGTGGGCACCATTTACTGACTATGAGTAGACCTGGGAGATGGCAAGTAGAGACGCCCAGCTGGCTGTTGGCTATACCTACTGGCAGAATGAACCAAAGACAGAGGTTTGGGTGTTACTAATGGAAGTGGGACCATAGGAGTGAATCATATAACCTATGGAGAATGTATAGAAGGAAAATAAGGTCACAGTGGAACCCTAGCAAACACCTTGAACTAGACTGTAAAGGAAGAGATGCCACTGAAGAAATTTTGGAATCGGCAGAGAAAAACACAAGGAAAATCTAGAGATTAGGGCCATGAAAACTAAGAGAAAAACACTTAAAGAAGTAGGCTCACCAGTGCCAACTGTAACGTAAGATCAAGCCAGGTAAGGGGTGAAAAGGTTAGCTCAGCGGTCTCCTTGACAAGAAAATCGTTGAGTGTGTGGTTGGCAGCAGAAGCCACGAGGCAAAGAATTTAGGTGTGAATGAGGAAATAGTCAGAAAGGGTGGGCAGTTCTTGAGAAGCTTGTTTGTTGAAGAAAAAGGTGGTGGCTCGTAAGGGACCTCATCAGGTTCAGGCAGGGTCTCCTTAACGCGTAGAACTTTGCACCACATACAGCCATTGGAGGAGAAGCGAAAGATGCACAAGTGAAAACTTGGGATAAAAGGTGAGGCGGCTCGGTAGTGCACAGGTGGATGAATCACACTCTACCTGGAAGGAGGGATAAGAACAAAGGAGGTAAGGATGGATGTGGAGGATTCTGTAGACGGAAGATAAGAAACTCGGGGGTTTTCCACCTAGTGTTCTCTATTTTCACCACAAAGTAGGAAATATAGTCATGTGCTGCGAGTGAGAGGGGTGTGATGGGGGAAACTTTTTAAGAAACTGGTGAAACTTTCTAACAGTTGTAGGGAATGACGCCTGATTAGGGACATACGACATGATGGCCCAACAGCTCTGAGGACCCAGTGAAGGTTAGAGACAACACATGTGTAGTGGGATCACCCTAAGAAGTTTCTCGACTTCTCCAGCAACTGGATGAGGTGTTGTATGAGGCCCCAACCTCTCTGGGTTTTCCATTTCTCCTCTTATTCTAAAATTTCTTCTAGTGCATCTCTTCCCTCAGAGTCCCGTCGGAGGTGTTTTGCTAGGGTCCTATTGTGACCTTATTTTACTTCTATACATTCTCCATGGTTCCACCACATTTCCTAGGACTCAAAAGCCTGGAAAAGTAAACAATTAGATGAATCCATAGTGGGGTTCTTCTAAGAAAAAGCAACATAAGGACGGGCATAAATGACCCCAAGAGGAGTTGAGCTGTCTCCTATCTTTGCTTTCCCCATCGCTGCCTTCCTTGTGGGTTTCATCTGAAAGAAAGGACGACAGTTCCGATCCCCAACAGACCCAACATTCCCTTTGTAGAATGAATAGTTAACACCACCTTTACTGACCTAATATAGTAGATAACCGACCTAACAGATACAAGTTTAAGAGATCAATTTAATGTCTTCAAGGTAAAGGAGATGTAAAATAAAATTCACATATAATAAAAAATCGATTTCAATCTGTAAATCTCAAGCATAACTACAAGAAAGGTTTAATGAAGCAGTCAGGTGCTCATGGCTGTACACAAATTCCCCAGGAAGACACAGGTACAATCACAGACTGAGAGTATGCTATACTTGAAACTCAAATATTAAGTAGTGTGACAGTTCTTCAGGTCCAGTAACAATCAACTAATTACTGGATTTTTAAAAGTGTTTGCAGTCTCAGGCTGTTAGAATAATGACTCTAAGTACAAGAATTGGAATGTGGTTTGGTTTCAGGCAACCCTGCACATCAGAGATGAGCAGCAAATATGTAAAATCATCACAAGCTGCTTCTTATCTTAGTGTCTTTGGTCCCCATTTCCTGTGACTCAAGTTTCAAGGGAGAAGCCTATCACTGGTGGCCATCTTGGATTTGGAACAACAATGGCCTATACTGGGGGCTTTGACCACCTCTCTACTGTGACCCAAGTGGAAACGATGCCTCAGTCATGGGGACAGACTAAAGAAGAGCAGAGGACATCAGGAAGCAGTTTAGAACTAAAGGTGGCTGAGCCCACCCACAGGCACTACTCCCGAGCTGTTTTAATATTGCACTGTCTCCTTGCTAACCTAAGATGTCCCCATTGATGAAGACACCTTTCCTGAATGTTGTATTTACATGGAAAACACCTATGTAAAAACGTTTCAGACCTGAGGCCTGCTGTCACAGCACGCCAGATGGGACACTGCAGAGCCTGGAGGACAGGCCCCCTACCCGAGTCCCACCCAGCAGAGCAAAGAACATTCGGCTCCACTCCCAGTTCCTAGAGCCCCACCCTCATACTCTCGGCCTCCTTATAAAGTGGCTGGGTGGGTTTGGGAAGCAGCGACTGTGGTGTGTTAGGTATCAGCTAAAAGCAAGATAAGCTCTGAAGACCAAACAGGCAAGAGGGGTGCCAAGTTTGGGGAACAGACTCTAAATTAGAATGTAACACAGAGAAGGTGGCAGGACGTACGAGTCAGGAGATCCAGGAATCATTTTGCCACTTACCGTGGTGGTACTGTGAACCTCTGAGTCCCATTTTCTCAGATGTAAAGTGAGGATTACTCTTACCAACCTCAGGAGATGGTCTGGGTGAAGGGATTCAATGACTTATTGTTCATGAAGACACATTGTAGAGCACTTTACAAATGTGTTATTGTCATTACCCTTTTTAAGGAAGCAGCACAAGTGTGGAGATGAACCTACAGCTCCTTAGGGCCGTGGGGCAACAAAAAACAATCACACGTTTCATACCAGTCAAGCCACAGGCCCTACTCTACTAACCAGTGGGCAAGGTAAGGATGGAAGACTACTCACTCCGAGCAAGTGTGCCTGCTTGGGGTCGAGAAGAAAACAGTCCTGCGCCCCATAACCACATCTCGGTCAGCAACTGACAGCTTACAGGGCGGTGGTTTCATAAGGTTATAATGGAGCTGAAAAACTCCTGTCACTAGTGACCACATCTTAGTGCTCTCTGGAAAGGGTGACACGTCCTCAAAAGAGCCTCAGGCAGGCCTTTCAGGAGGTGTTCCAGAAGAAGGCAGTGTTGCTACAGGAGGTGACACGCATGTCATTGCCCCAAGACCTTCCAGTGGGAGGAGCTGTGGAGGCAGAGGACAGTGATATTGATGGGCCTGACTCGTGTGGGCCTGGGCTATGTGTGTGTTTGTATCTTAGTTCTTACCAAAAACTGTAAAAAGCAAAATCAAACACTTTAAAAATAGAGAAAAGCTTATACTGTAGAATAAGGATATAAAGAAAGAAAATATTTTAGTACAGTTGTACTATATTTGTGTTTTGAGTTAAGTGTTATTACAAGAGTCAAAAAGTTAAAAAAAATTAAAAGTTTAAAGAAAAAAGTTAAAGCTAAGGTTAATTTATTATTGAAGAGAAATATTCTCCGTCAGTTTAGTGTAGCCTGAGTGGACAGTGTGGACAGTGGACAGTCACGTACAGTATGTCCCAGGCTGTCATAGCCACACCCCCACACACTCATTTTCTCACCCGGAGCAACGCCTAGTCCTACGAGCTCCATTCACGCCGAGTGCCCTGTACAGGTGTGTCCGTTTATCTTTTACACCTTATTTTTACTGTACCTTTTCTGTGTTTATGTTTAGGTACACAAATACTGACCACTGTGTTACAAATGCCTACAGTGTTCAGTCGTTACACGCTGCATAGGTCTGTAGCCCAGGAGCACTAGGCTGTACCACACAGCCTGGGTGTGTCGCGGGCGGGACCATCTAGGTTTGTGGAACGTTCTACGATGTTTGCACGATGCCCAACAAAACCGCCTAATGACACATTTCTCAGAACATATCCCATCATTAAGCCATGAATGACTGTAGTTGGAAAACCTATAAGGCTCGGAGGTATTTTTGAGAAGTATTTCCAAAAATTTCCCCAAAACGTGTTCCACTAGATATCAGCAGAAAGGATCTGGTGGTGACATCAGTGTGAAGACAGGATGCCTCACCCAGACCTGCTCAGAGACCATGATAATGAATTTCCAATGAGGATATGGGATGCAGGATGAGCCCGATTTATTTAACAACAGAACCCCTTTTCCACAGAGCATCTGCCAAGGGGTTTCATGAAATACACTTTGGAAATTAAAACTCTCTAGTTGGGCATGTTCTATGGGTACATGTACCAGCTTAAAGGGAAAACGAGAAACCTGCCGACATTTGACCAATGGTAGGTAGTTGCCGGACACGATGGGAAGAGAGAAATCCACTGTCACAAGGGCACCGAAACAGCATCCCACTCCCTGAACCGCCCTCACCCCAGCCCCCCCAGCTCCACCAGCCAGGTGACCCTGCACTCCACAGTTACATAAATTAAATCTACACTTTTATTTTTTCTTCTAAAATGTGCTTTTTCCCTCAATGAACTTTAATCTGTCCAGACCTCCACCTCCCCTTAAAAAAACAAAACTAAACACGCACACATACACACACGCCACCTTCCAACCAGGTGAAAAATCCCTGGCGATTAGTCTATAACAAATATTGACACAAGGGGGAAAAAAAGCATGTTGAAATGTATTAGAATCAGAACCTGTACAAAAAAAAAATTAAAATATAACCTGAAACTGTTCAAGTTCAGAAAGGCTAGTCAAGTCCTTTTCTCTTGCCAGGAGAATGCCATCATCAGAGGGCTCTGGGTCATCAGTGCGGGGAGGGAGGGAGAGAAACAGACAGAGGCAGCAACAGGTCCTTCCCCAGAGAGAGGGGCCGCAGCACCACCATCCCCACCACAGATGCAGCCGGGAGGAATTAAAGATCGTGGGAGAGCAAGTGTTGGCAGACGGCCCCAGGGGGCAGCTGGAGCCTTCACACCGAAAACCAGTCTGAGCAGCCAGAGGCAGCGGAGAACACCAAGCTGGAAGAAGGTTCTGCCACGGGCAGGCCCACAGCACCTCCATTGGTGCTGATCCCAGACGTTAGCCAGCCCAGGGCTCCTAACTACTGAGAGATTGGAGCTGGGCTTAAGAGGCTGAAAACCCGCAGGTTTAGTAAACATAGCCCAGCATCACATCCCTCTGTGGCCTGATCAGAGCTGCCGACAAGGGACAAGGCAGAAGAGGGAAAACACAGCATTCTGCTGCTTGGCTAGAGACTGCCTGCACCATTGTGGGTACTGTGGTACACGGGCTGGACCAGGAGCGCCCCGAATCACTCAGGGGAGCCTCCTTGGCAGTCATCCCTGTGGGCCAGTTAAAGCTGACTCCGGCAATAAGCAGCCTGACAAAATGACATGGAGCAAAAGAACTAGGAGGGCGACAAGCCCTTCAACAGAGACAAGAACCTCCCGGAGGGAAGCTGGGCAGTGTCTGACCCTGTTGGGATGGCATCAGTGGAGCCCCTGAGTCTGAAGGGAACTGGGGACAGGAGGGAGTGGGCAAGGGCAGGGAGTTAACGGTTCTTCTGGAACAGTACCAAGAGGGTGGGGCGGTGCTGGTGAGGGGATGGGCAGGTCTGGAACTCACTGAAGGTAGAGAGGGGAGTGAACGGGCCCTTGGTGTCCCCTCCCCACCTGACCCAGGCCTGGTGAGTGCCAGCTGCCCCCGCCGGCCCTAGTGGCGGCTGGAGACCAGACCTTTCACTTTGGACATCTTCTTGGTGGGCTGCCTCTGCTCGGCGTGAGGGGGGCACTCCCGTTCAGCCAACTGCTGCTCCATCTCCTGAGCCGAGGAAGATGCGGTGGCTTTGAGTGTCTTCTTGATGTTGGTAACCTGAAGGGAGACATAGAATTGGTGTGCCCAGCCTGTACGCACTCGAAACCCACGGCACTCATTCTCATCAGAATGGGGGCCACCCAGGGAAGAAGCCAGAACCCTCTGTGAGAAAATCAGAAATTATTTTCAGAAACCCAGATGAGAAGAAAGAAGCAGGGGCTATTCACGGAGTAGCTACGTGGAAATGAGTCAAGCAAAAAAAAAGTGGAACTAACGCTTGCTTGGTTGAAAAGAGGGGAAAAGCCAAGCAGCTTCATTTGGCAGAGAAGTGAAAGAAAGCAGTGCTTAAAATGGCCTTAGGAAAAGAAAGGTAACCAAGGACTCCATGCTCAGCTAACTACTGTTGTTCACATATGAAACCAAATATTTTCACAAGCACTCTGGGAATACAGCTCCAGAAGCCCTTCTTGAATAAACAAGTAGACAATGAACTTCAGCCAACTAAGTGACAAACGATAAAAATGCAGTAAAACCTGGTAAAATGCGACCACACTCCTGTTTTCAGAATACCTTTCTGCACTTAACAGAGTAGCTCAAATATACCGGGGGTGCCCAAAACATGTATACATTCTAAAAGATGTTATCTATGTATTACTTTTCGAAGTTGAATTGAATTACGGTAGCAACGTGTAGTTTGATGTTCACTCAAAAGATGGCGTTAATCAAATGAATGCTAGCGTCATTCATTGTATTTTGATTTTAATACAGTTTTTTCCTTTCTTAAAATGTGTATACATTTTTTTGGCACCCTCTGTATTTAAGCAACTCCTGAAAATTTTCCCAGTCAGAACACATACGCTCTGTAACACCTGTGTATTATTCAGGTACGAATGTTCTACAATCTTTAAATTAGCTCCCAGTTTGTTTTCCTCATTACAGAGCTCCCACAACCACCTTGGCGTACTTTTGTGAACATCTGTGAAGAACATATTCCTGGAAGTGAGCTTTCCAGATCAAAGGGGTTGCACATTTTACAGTTTAATAACTGTTGCTATGTTGCGTTCAGAAAAGGGACTGTACCAACTTCGTGCCTGTTTATATACACCGTCCACAACCAGCTCTAATGGCTCTCTGATGCCTTTGCCCTTTTAGCTGGCTGAGAGAAGAGAAAAGCAAAAGAGGAAGCATTGGCTCTTTTTTTTTTAAGTCATTTCTCCTTCCATCACCATATATTTGATCCCGTTTACCCTTATCTACGACCTCCCTCACCGCTTACCCTCTGGTAACCACTAAACTATTGTCTGTGTCTATGAGCTTTTGTTTCTTTCTTTGTTTGGCTTGTTCCTTTGTTGCTTGCAATTATATGGTTCCCGACTTTTTCTGTCTGACTTATTTTGCTCAGCATAATAATCTCAAGATCCATCCACGTTGTCGTAAATGGCACTATTTCATCTTTTCTTATGGCAGAATAGTATTCCATATATACCACAGCTTCTTTATCCAATCATCTATCAAGGACACTTTGGTTGTTTCCGTGTCTTGGCCACCATAAATAAAGCTGCAATGAACATCGGAGTACATATATCTTTACAGATATATACTTTCAGATTTTTTTGGTAGATACCCAGGAGAGGGATTGTTGGATCATATGGTAATTATATTCTTAATTTTCTGAGGAACCTCCACACTGCCTTCCATGGCAGCTGCAGTTTTATTTTAATCATTAGAATGAAGAGGAGGCTGGTCCAGGCAAGGTAGTGTATGTGTGTTGGTGAGAAAGTAAAGGAGCGTCCATGTTCTCTGGGAAGAAGGCTTGGTTTTCTACAGAGTGAGAAGGGAGTTGTCAGGGTCCGAAGTTCTCAACAGCCAGTCTCAGGAGCGTGAGTAAGAGACAGCACTGTGAGAGTGAGACAGAAATTAAGTTCCTGGAGGAGACATCATCTGCAGGACGAGCCTTGACTCGATTGTAGGTCATTTTTCACTCTGGTTTTTTGTTGTTTTGAGAGTCGGAACATCCATGTTCCAAACTGCTGTCGCCTCAACCAACACTGTAACTTTTCTGAAAGGAGCACAGGGGATTGTGGACTGAATACAAGGGGGCAGCCTACATCAAGTCAGGGTTTATCCAGTGTCCTGCCAGACCAAGAAGTGCCACCTCGGTGCCCTAGGCATCCCCGTAGGGGCTCACTGCTGCCTTGGTAGCTCTTGTTCAGTAGTTACTTGGTGACAAAGTAAGTGAAAAATTTGGAGCAAGTGGATGGCTTGCCACTCTTTCTCTTATAAAACAGACATTTGTTTTTATTTCAAGGTGTATTTTGATGGCCTGGGAGGAGAGATTAAGAAATGTGATTTCTCAGTTATCACTGCTTTATAAAACACATGTTTATAAAAACATTCCAAGAGTTCTCCAATTTGACATGCTTTCTAAGTATTCTGAGGAAAATTAATTAAAATCTTAATAAGAGGTCACAGCTTGACAAGTTTATTTCTTTGCATGTCAGTTACCTTTGATTTCCAATGTATTAAAAGATACTACAACTTAAAAATATACATTAAGACAATGAAAAAAAACAAGATTCATGCCCTATTTTCAGTACCTGTGATGCACTGTCTGAGATAATTCAATTTAAGGTTTCCCCAAAAGCTGACAAAATTGTATCTAAATAAAACATTAGAAAACTAACATGTTTTCAATACAAGGCCTGTATTTCCAAAAATGGTATCTTCCCAAGCAAATGATTACCTTTTCCATTTAGCAAAAAACAGCTTATTAAAAATAAACACAAAAGTATAATTTCTTGAATATCATTCATCTTGGTTGATAAACACCATTTGACCTTATTTCCTCTAGTCCTTTATAATTTTTGCTAAACAATCAGCTTATACTATAAAGTTTTCTATATCAATTATTTCATTTAATATACTGAGGAACAGAGTGAAGACATAAAATGGGATCACTACAGTCAACCTGCTAAATTTTAGGAAGTTGAGGCCTGAGGAAATGATTCTATTCTTATTTTAATTAGCCTGGGAACTTGACCTTTTGAACTTTCCAGTCCTGCTCCAATGTCTGGATAGACATCAGACCTCCAGATAACCCTCTGACTACCCCCTGAAAGACTGAGGAAGAATGGTCATGTATCCAGACCATCTGATATCCATTGTCCAGACGACTGGTCATCGACAGGATTACCATCTTGGACCAATACGGAAGCTAAGAATGCAGGACCCATTCTTCTCAAGAATGTACTTTTTCCCCAATAAATAAATTTTAAAAAAAGAACATACTTTTTACTGTAAGAACCCTCAGCTTTTCTTCCTGGAAACACTCTGGGTATTGCCGAGTTGCGTTTCTGGTTTGCAAACCCTAAGGTCCTTGAATAAATCTTTATCATTTATTTCTAGCCAAAGCCTCCAGACTCTTTTTGAGTTCATTCGACAGTATCTAAGATTTACTGACAAATAGTCTCATAATCCCTACGTGAATAAGAAAAAAGTATTTAATCAATCCCCAAATAATGATTCTATTTTTGATCCTTTGCACCTGTGTTTCTATAGACTATGTCATTACAAGCCTAGCAGAAATTACCTGACATTTCTCTTTTGATAGTGACCTCAGGTGACTTGGGCTAGCTTTGGAGTCAGAGTTTTGGTGGCTAAGCTGAGAGGCCAGTTCCTGACCTGCCAGCCTGAGACGCAGACTCGTGGCACATACACCCCACTGTGGCACATACACCCCACTTGCCAAGGCAGCTCTTCCTTCCTAGCCTCGCAACAGCCGACTTGCAAGAGCTGGGTAGGTGTAAACATGCGTCGGCCTCGTACAACAACCTCTTGAAGTCTAATTCCTCTTTCAGAGAGCCATCCGTCAAATGATGACAATTACACCCCCACACACACACACAGACTTGTCCTCTTTGGCCTAAATGTCCCACTCCCTTCCAAATTTCTTCCTGAGTGGCCTGGCTGGCTGGCCACCCCATTCCATTACCCTAGATGACCTGGAGTTTGTCAACACATGGGCCTCAGGAGTTTTCAGGTGCACCTGCTGACAAACCTGCAGCCTCGCTCTCAGAGACCTTTTTCAGGCAGAAGGAGTGAGAAGAGCTCCCCAGATAGGAAAACTCTGAGTTGCAGGGTAAAACAAAGGCGGACAACAGCAAGTAGAGGCCGCAGTTGGAAAAGTGGTAGAAAGAAAAGGAGAGCTGGCAGACAGAGAGAGAGAATGCCTCTCCAGGAGGCACACTTTGGGTGCACTCTGACTTAACTCCTGGGGGGTTTCTACCTCACAGGAAACAGAGCTGACTTTGTCCAATTAGCTTTCTTACCTGCATGCCTGGAACAAAGCCTACTTTGTGAATGTAGTGATAGCTATATATTAACACCCATAGAACATCAGACACAGGCACACTCAAATATAAAGAAAAATATGCTCCAAAATCAAATATAAACGAGGTGCTTTGTGCTTGCACTCCTCCAGAGTGCTTGCTCAGAGATAATGAAACAGGTAGTAAACGTTATTGTTCTGTCTCCCCCAGATTTGCTGGAATTACTTTCTTTTACTTTATTTTATCTTATTGGGGAATATTGGGGAACAATAGTTTCTCCAGGGCCCATCAGCTCCAAGTATTTGTCCTTCAATCTAGTTGTGGAGGGCGCAGCTCAGCTCCAAGTCCAGTCACTGTTTTCAATCTTTAGTTGCAGGGGGCACAGCCCACCATCCCATGTGGGAATTGAACCGGCAACCTTGTTGTTGAGAGCTCGTGCTCTAACTAACTGAACCATCCAGCCGCCCCTACAGAAGCTCAGCGGCAGCTCATTGACTTCAATCTAGTTGTGGAGGGTGCAGCTCACTGGCCCATGTGGGAATCGAACCAGCAAACCTGTTGTTCAGAGCTCATGCTCTGACCAACTGAGCCATCCATCCACCCGGTTTGCTGGAATTATAACTAATTCATATATTATTTCTGTGAAAGGCTAAGAGGAGAGAATATTCTTAGGTAATATGTGATGGAGCTGACTTCATTAAGACAGAAGGCTCCTGAAGCTACGACTCACCAAAAGAAACCTGCTGTTATAAGACTTGGAGGGGGAGGCATCAAGTTTTTCTCTTTGAGAACAAGCAGTCTAATTTAAGGACAAATAAAGAAAAGATCAACTCAGTTGAGAAAACGGCTAAAAATGTTTATGTCAAGGGTAACAGAAGCATAAATACAAGCAGAATATGATAGAATTATACTTTAGTTCTTTGGAGATTTCTTTTCAAGTCAACAAATATTCAGTGAGCCTTTGCTGGGGGTGACCCTACACCTGGCAGCCTGCTCATACATTTACTGAACAGAAAAAGTGCCAAGGCTCCACGCTTTCACCACGCTCCCTCTCTTCACACTGGTCTGTTCCACATATTCTAGAAGATTATTAAGTCGCTAGATTGTTTTCATCCGTGGTGGTGGCGGCCTTAAGCCTTTTCCTTGCATTTCTTTCTCAAACTTAATCAAACCCTTACTGCCCCCTGGTGGCAGCCTCAGGCTCTGCCAGCTGGGGTATCCACAGCCGTGTTTTCCCACAGAGGGCCACTGACGACAAATCCACAGGTGCTGACTGTCTTTTTAAAAAATAATTACAAAGTGCACACTGTTGTCTAAGTATTGGTCGTGCCTCAACATTAGGCAAGTGTCTAAAATACCTCTGCTCACACCCACCTTCTTTCGTCAGATGCCATTCATCACGGAAATAAACTCGAACCATTCGAAACTATACTAGTGTCATTCGTCTTTGCTAACCTCCACAATCCCAGCCCACCCCACCCCTACCACACACCTGGCACCAGTCCGGGCGCGATGGGGCAGCCAGCAGTGATCAGGCTCCTCCCAGACGACCGACCCGGGTAAAGACAGTTTGTGTCACACAGGCTACTCCACATCAGATGCGCGCGTTTCACCTCCAAGCCTCATTTGCTCCCAGGGTTTGATTTACAGGGAAGAATCAATGGAGAGGATGGAGTAATCAGCCCTCCTTACTTTATTCAGACACCAATCCCAGGTCAGAGAAGAGGCCACAATATTCCAGAACGGGGTTAAACAGCTTAGTAGAGAAGCAGCAGGCTTATTTTCCTACTTGTATTTGTCTTTGGCTGATAAATTAAATGTGGTTCATACTTCTTTAGCTAGAAGTTGGGTTAAAAATTAATGATGGACTGGGCATCCACAGAGTAAGCATATATGCACAGAGGGGAGTGTGTGTGTATCCCAAATAAATTCGCTCTGGTGCATGAAAAGCAGAGTTCAGCAGTCCACTGACCCACTTTAAATTGTGCCAGAAATATTCAGCTCAACATCTGAGCAACTCCTATGGGTAAACATGGGACAAGGAGCTGGTCTTACAAAGACAAAAAAACACAGCTTTTATTTGCAAGGAGTACAAGGAGTAGCGGGAATCTTCCAATTTCACAAATCCCCCCTTGAAAGGCACATCTACTTATTTCTAACACCTCATTCTGCCACACTCCTGGACACCTGATTTACAAAACATTAAATACCATCAACACTTCAAGCCCTGTCACACTAGAAAAGGACTTCCGATGATAACATTTTGATCTTGAGGGCTCCAGACAGATTCTGAGGTCACGCCACAGGTGTCCGGGCTACAGGCACCCAAACAAATGCCTATTAACTCAAAGGCTGGAGCCTGTCCCTCCAAGAGGCTGCAAGTGTCCTGAACAACCAGATGTCACTAAAACCACAATCACTTTTATCTTCACTTGCATTTCATCCACCAAAGTGTTTCCCTTTCTTCTTTTTAAAGGTTATAAATATATGTACAGTTTAGAGAAGAACAGAATGAGCACTGTACCTACCACAGTGTAGGAAGCACAGCGGTACCCGGGCCTTGAAGCCCCATCTCAACTGCGCCCTCCCTCCACCGTGCCTGGTAACCCCCATCCACCTGTCCATCTTTAAGGGACACCCCCAAACTCGTTCCTTTTGCTCTTCAGCTGCAACGTGCATGTCGACTGAGGAATCACAACATTCTCTGCTTTCGAAGTCTCTCGCCCTCTGGCCCCCAGGAATCAGAGAGGAGACAGGGGCACCAAGAGCAGGGACCTATGACATACACCTCGACCCCGGCACCTGGCCCAGTGCCTCTGTGTTGGTGACGGCTTGTTTCATCTACACCAAGACTCACGAGACAAAGGAAGAAATGGCCAGCAGGAGCAGGGAGCAAAGCCCCCTTCCTTACCTCTGCCTCCACCTGCTGCTGCGTCCGGCTGTGGTCCTCCTTGTACTGGTTGGCTCTCAGAACTTGCTGCTCGATGCCGAGCAGGACTGCCTCACAGCCATCACACCTACGAAGGACACAACCAACCCTGAGCTGCAGAAAGGCCTGGGGGCTCTCCTCCAGCCCCCGAGTCTCCCTCCCCACCCCCTACGGGGTCTTCATATACCGCCCCCTCTGCCAGGGCTTTCGCCCCTTCACTGCCTCCAAAAGACGGCCATTTCTGAACAGGTAACACAGGGCATGTGGAGACAAACAGGGAGGAAGAGGGGTGGTTTCTCAGAATACAGCTTTCATCTCCAATTGTTGTATCCCACGGGAAAGTTTCACACAATTTGAAACTAAAGGAACTAGGAGACTTTATAGGTGGCACTGATTAACCACTGTTCTCAAGAGAGAAAATTCCTTTCTAAAAGCGTCCTAGTTTGGAGATTGCCCCCTTTCTCGGGAGTTTAAGTTACTTCCTAATTATCACTCCCTCCCCTCATTTTATTTTCCTCACTTTTTATTTTGAAAATGTTTAAACCTAAAGAAGGTGGAAAGAATAGTACAATGAATACACACATACCCTCCTCTTAAGATTCAATAGCGTGAACATTTCCCGGTGTTTGTATACCACGCTATATCCCAATTTTGTTCCAAATCTAAGGCCTAAACACAAGGTTTAAGAATCTGTTCTAGTAAACATCCTAGATGGGGGATAAGATGGCACCCCTGGGTGGAAACATGTCGGGGCTAAAAACAGGAAGCCAGACTTGGACGTGAAAACTGTCGGGCCATCTCAAAAATGGCCTAAGAGCCAACTTTGGTAGGATCAGAAAGACATCCTAATGGTATGCCAGACCATTTTCATATTAGGGGTGTTTTCTACATTTGTTTCCCATTTATTCTGATTTAACAGTTCTACAATCTTTTGAAAGCTCCCAACCTCTGCTTATATCAGAGGTTGTAAAGGGAAGGTGTTTGGGGCCACACCTGGGCTAGAACTTGGGGTGAGGGCTGGGGTACAACAGCAGCTGAAGTGAGAGAAACTGTGGTGTGTGTGGGGGGGGCGGGGAGGGAGGGATATTAGACCCCAGGGGGTCAGAGCAGGATCTCTGGACATACTCCTCTGGGGGGTAAGGAAATAACTGCCCTCCCCCTCTACACAAAGCTGCCTGCTCTGCTTCCTGACCTGCAACACACCATGAGTCTGCCCGGGAACACTCTCACCTCCAATCACACTCTAATCCTGGCCCCCTTCAAAACTCAGCTAACACCTCTTCTCCCACTAAGCCCATCTGGCTTTACAAGCCCCAAATCATTTATATAACTTTGTAACAAACCTTTGCTGAACCTTCAACAGCTCTGGCAAACATCAAATTCTAGTAAAATAAGAGCACAGGCAAATGTCCCACTTTTTATACACCAGAGTATAGTTACCAAATATTCTGTGTGTGAGTCTGCGTTCCAACTTAGCATAACCCACTCCTTATCTTCACTATCCCTCACCCTGTTTTGCGAACACCGGCCCAGTATGTTACTGACGCTGACTGGCCAGGGTTCTCTTACCCAAAGAATCTTACCAACACCACCTTCCTGAGCTTGGTCAAACTCTGAAGCTGAGTTTGCAAGGCACGCGATCAGTGTCACACAGCTAGGCTTCAGAAGCTCCACCTGCCAACTCTGGGCATTCTACAGCTCGCTATTAAAAGCCCCCCAGCTGCTCTAGGACAGGAACTAGTTTATATCCATGGCACTAGGAAGCCTGAAATGGTTTCCGTTGCCACACGGCTATGTCACAAATGCAGCCCGCCACTCTGTGGCTTACTGTCCCAGGGCCCCAGCTCCCAGGCAGCCCCAGCTAATACCTGAGACCACACTTCCCCAACCAGAGGCTAGCTCTCCCCCTCCCTAAAGGGAAGAGACCCGCCTCTCTCAGCCTCACCATTCGTGCAAGGTCTTGACAATATTGTTGATGTCCTTCTTCCGGATGTCCCGGCCAATGCAGAAATCCACTTCCAGCAGCTGGTTTCGCTGGTCCAGCTTGCCCTGGATGATGTCAGTGTAGACAGCTTCGATGATGAGGTCTTCCAGTTCCCGGAGATTCCGCATCTCCAGGTCTCTCAGCAGCACGGAGTAGGGGATACACTGCAGATAGGCCACGTGATGTTTACAAAAACCATTGGCAAATATTAAAGAAATGCAGGTATTACCCACGTAGACAACAGCTGCCTCATGACTCTGGGGAACGCAGTCTAGTGATAATTATTAGTATCTATGGCAACAAGAGCTGTGAGACCTGTGGGATTCAAACAAGACCCACAGCATCTAGGAATGCTTTCTCTGAGATTCTCTACCTCCTGGACTTTGCCCAGTCTTCAGCTTTCCTGCTCTAAAGCAAACTCTTAGAGACCCTAAGAAGACTCTATATGCTACTCTGCTGCCTTCTGGAAGCTTGCAGACTTTGCATAAAATGCAAAGTCATCACAAAATTCCAAACAATCTCAGACACTGGCGAGTAGAACTGGCTGCTTGCCCAGCAGAGCACAAGCAAAAAAACTTGTGGGCTGACACATACACCTACATGTGTCCAGTTAGTACGGCCAGCTCAGAGGTCATCTTGAAGTTTACAGTTGTTGCCTCGGACTCTTGCAACCTATGTCAGTTCGCAACAACAAACCCTTATTGGGCTATACCAACATCGTGCATGACTCCCAGACAATTGGCTGCCTAAACAACCCATTTTCTGCAAATCCTCTGACACATCACTATTTGTTTGGAAATTAACACAGCAATCAAATGCAGCAACAGACAGGAAGAAATGCATACAGAGAAGAGAGTAACAGCAAACACACCTAGAGGGGTATTCTACGACTAAAGGTCTGAAAACCAGGGGTGGTAGGTGGGCTTAAAATGACAGGTTGCAGAAATAAGGAAAAAAGTTACTCCTACTCTGCTACACTTGAGAAGTCCCTGATCAGAACCAAAAAAAAAGGTCAGTCCTCATTTCCTAATGAAACAGGCCTCCCACCTGAAATGCCACGCTGAAATGTGTGATTAGACTTCAGCAACTGAAATGATGCAGGAAGAAATACACATCTCTCAAGCTCAATCACAGAAGGGAAATGCAAATAGCGAACTCTCAAAGACACAGCCCCATAAAAACTTAGACACATGGGCTGGGATTAGGCAGAGAGCTAAAATCAACTGTAAATGAACCAAATCTGGACTTCTTTGTTAATGACTAGGAGCTGCTGGTTGCAAGGCTCCCTCTTAGTTGAGTGGGGCAGAGAAGTCAGAGATACAGTCGAGTGGCATCTTACAGCAGGTCAGGGTCTAAAGCTAGCATATAAGGCAAAAATTCTGATGAGTATAAAAACCTTGATAATCCCCAGAGGAAAGCAGCGTATTAAAAGTCTACTTCTCAGTAAGTCCAACATAGCAAGTTTTTCCTCCAGCATTAGCACAGTTCACTGCACACTGAACAACAGGTGAAGTGGTTAGCTTTGCCTTGAGATGTCCCACTGTTTGAAAAATGTGTATTTGAATGGAGCAGTCTCCTTTTAGAATGGCAAAATGCTCCTGCCATGTGAGGCACCATGGCATGCCAGAACTGAGACCCACTGATTCACAATCACTCCTGGGCATACTTTTCCTAAATGGGATGGTGTGTAATTGTCAACACTATGTTAATTACCTTTTTCCTCTTTTGTCCTTTGCCAAGCAAATTTTGTGCGTTTATGATGTGACTCTACGGGTGTGTAGCTGGGAATTCCCGCCATGATGCCAACGAGAGACCTGCCTTGAGGTGAGGAGGAGACAGGAAAGGGTTCGGGACTGTACCTTCATTCTCGACGCCAAGCTCACGATGGTGAGGTGTTTCAGCTTGTTCTGCTGAGCTGTGCTCAGTTCTGGCAGGCTCTCCTTGTTGGCTGCTCAGTCCCACCCACCACAAAAATCAAGACACAAGATCAAATTAGGATTTCTTTATGGAATGAGTACACCAATTCCCCACACTAAATCTACTGCTGAAATACTCTCATGATTGCCTTTATTCATTAGGCAAACATTCCACGAGCACCTCCTGTCTTCTTTGGAAGACATGTGCTTCCCAAGAAGACTCAGTCTCTACACAGAAGGAACTTAATCTCCTGCAAAGCCAGGCATGAATGCACAGACTGATATGACAATTATCTTAATGGAATGCTATTTGTGCCCTTTGCAACATTCAATCAAGTTCAACACGCCATCACTGAGCATCTGTTATGTGCAAGGCACTGTCCTAAATGATTCAGGTGCAGAAATAAGACGGGCCTCGTCAGGGCTACTGCATTACACAGCTCCAGGGCCACCAACCGCCAGGAGTTATACGCAACTCAGTGGCCCTGGACTTGTCCTCAGTCTTACAATCAGATGTCTCAACAGCTACAAGTGAGAGACAGAATTACCAGCAGAAAGTACAAACTACCAGAAGAGAGCAAAAGGATGAGGGGGAGGGAGAGAGAAAGGGAGAGGGGAAGAGAGAGAGGGAGAGAGAGTGAGGAAGGGAGGCAAGGGGAAACGGGGAGAAAGAGAGCCTGTGAGCCAATCACATTGGGAAGGTACAGGAACAAAAGAGTTATGTTGTTTGAGACGAGCCTTGAAGGATGGGCAGAATTTTAGACCTAGCAATGATGGTAGCAGCAGCAATGGCAGCAGCCAGCCGCAGGTAGCACACATGGCCAGCTTTGCTTAACGTAGACACACACAGGTCCACACGCACATATACACATCCAGTCAGTCCTCACAACAGTCCCACGAGATAGATTCTGAATGCTTTCAATTCCTTATCTGTCATCCTGATTTTTATCCCTTGAGCCTGGTGCTAAAGCTCCTCTGGTGGCAATCCTGACCTGAATTGAGGCGGGCTTTTGATCCTACTTGTTGCAAACATTCATTTGTTTTGATGCAAAATTATGAATGTGTTTGACTGCAGGTGCTGCCCACATCCCTCCCGGGTGTTAATAAAAAGATATGTGCATCGTATTACCCTTTTAAAGTCCCCCAAACTCTAAATTCTGGAACATCTAGCCAATGGACCTGGCTCATTACAGATAAGGAAACAGAAGATTACTTAATTTGCCAAAGGACACAACGGGTAGAAGTGGAGCTAGACTAGAATGTAGGCAGTTTGGTTCCAGAGTCTGTGCAATGCTGTCTCTTTAGTGAGCAGGGAAACAGAGGACGCACTCATTGGAACAAAGCGAAGGTCAGAAAAAACTGGCAAATTGTCCAGTCTGACAGCAGCAAAGAGTAAGTAGACGTGACCAGGAAGACAGTGATTCAGAGGGGAAGGTCGGGGATACAGTAATAGGGACAGCCCTGAGTCACACCACTAGAATAAACTACGTACCAGCCCTTGTTGTGCCGCTAAAGTACACCAGGGAAGCAGACAAAAATGGCTTGGGTGGAAGGCAAGTTAGCATTAGGACATGCATTCCCCTCCTTCCTGATACTCATGATTCTAGTTTAAAATGACTCACATGACCTACAACAGAGAATGGGCTAAGGAGGTTATGGAGCATTAGGTTATGGAATATTAAAAATGATCACACAAAAAATGAGTAGCTAAGGTCAGGTGCCCCGTGTCTATGTGACTGATCTCCAGTCTGGACACGAAGGCTCAGGTGAGCTTCCCTGGTTGGCAATGCTTTGTACATGTTGTCACATTGCTTCTGGGGAAATGAGCACCGCTACGTGCTTCCACTGGGAGAAGATAGCTGGAAGCTTGCACTTGGTTTCTCCGGGACTCTGTCCTATGCACCTTTTATCTTTACTGACTTTAATCTGTATTCTTTTGCTGTAATAAACTGTAATTAGGTATGTGGGGGGGGGGGGAAATGATCACACAGACTTAAAACATGGGTAAGTGCCTATGAAATAAGTGAAAAAAGATTTTAAATTATACCCATCATGTAACTGCACCTACATAACAGAACACCCACGCCGAGGAGGAAAAGTCCAGCACCATAACGCTAACAGCCGTTTAACACGAGTGACTTTTTCCCCCTAGTTTCCAAATTTTCTTCCATACAGTAGTGGTATTATTTTGCTAATATTGAAAATGCTTAAACACTTTACAAGGGGGGTTCCGACATGTCACAACGTCAAGTGTTCCACAAACACCAGACTTCAAGAGTAACAAGGGCTGTACTTACAGATGAGCATAAACATAGCCCCGTTTTACCCACCGGGACATAAAAGGTGGGAGGGCAAGTCCTCATGTGAAGCACCTACAGAGCACAGTAAAACGGGACACAGCCAGATGGAGAAGGTCCCACCCCAGGCCTTATCTCCCAACCCCAGGGACCCTCGTGGAGGCAGCACATCCACACAGAGGGACATAACGAGGAAAAGTCCTTGCAAGATCTTAACCAACTCACCTATGTAATCCGGGTATGTTCCATAGGCAAACAGGTTCAGCAACTGCAAATAAGCCGCGTTAGCTCCTTCTGCAAGCTGAGGAGGAAAAGAAACAGTTCACAGGCCAAGCTGTCTGCCAGGCACTGCAGGGTCCAACCATGGGGCAGATGATCAAGCGCCACACATAGTTCTGGACTGTTTATTAGTTGGTCTCTTCCAACACTTTCATTGTTTGGAGGGAAAATTAAAGCCCCCAACTTACTTTTTCTGTCTCCGGAACACATGTTTTACACTCCACACAGCCTGCCCAAGTAACTGCTTCTGCCTCATACACACAAAGCAGAAGTACTAGAAGCAGTTCACGTTTTCTGAGGATTCCCTTGCCATTAAAACGAACACTGGAACAGCCGGTCTACACACCAGCTTGGCAGGTACAGCACGAGCCACTCACTATCAACCCTAACTGAACAAAGCGTAGCTTGGTTCCGAGTTTCAGGACTGTATATGGACTGAGCGCTGGGAGAGACCATCAGAGTGGAAGATGTGACAGAAGAGCCAGGTTGGGACAGGAAACCAAGGTATCAGGCTACCCCAAATAAAAACTTCCTTAAAATTTTTCTTATTCGTCACTGATGCTGGCAGCAAAGAGCCATCTGCAGAAGAAAAATGAGATACTGTTCTGCCTGGAACTGCTCTGCTCTGTTGTCAGTTACCTTAACTGAGTGTTTCTTTTACCCACAAATATGTACCTGTTACTCTTCCAATTTACCAAACTCAGTCAAGTCTAAACAGGAATACCCAAGTTATTCTGTGGACACCAGCGGTAATACTACTCAATTTTAACCATCTTTTTAAAAAACATTCCAGGAACTACATCCATAATTTCAGACCACTGAAAAGCAACTAGCGTATTCCCAACTTACACATGGAAAAAACAAAACTGTGGAGAGAGAAAGTGATTTGCTAAGCACCCCAATGAGAACTCTGGCACCCTAACATCCAAGCCTACCTTCTCAGGTTTATCAAGAACCTCCTGAGGTCCTGAATCAGAGGTGAAAGACACCATACAATGTAGCCTCCACTTTTCATTACAAAACTAGCTGTAACAGACTATTTTCTCTAGAGCAGATACTCCAAAACTTTTGCCACTGGCCCAAATCAATAAGGTCTTTCTGCCTTTAATTTTCATCTATCTCCTTTTAGCATCTTTCATAATTACAAAACTAGTTGGCATATTCATTCAGGCTTTTCCTAAACCTGAAGGAACATATTACCCCTTGGTCATCTCTTCTATTGAAAAATGACTAGCTATCACGCCATGAAAAGACATAAGAAATTTAAATGCATATTACTAAGTAAAAAAGTCAATCTAAAAAAAGCTACATATTGTATGATTCCAACTATATAACATAATGGAAAAGTCAAAACTATGAAGATAGTAAAAAGATCAATGGTGCCAGGGGTTGGGGCAGGTGATGAACAGGCAGAACACCGAGGATTTTTAGGGCAGTGAAACTACTCTGCATGATACTGTGACGGTGGGTATATGTCATTACACATTTGTCCAAACTCACAGAAAGTACTACACCAAGACTGAATCCTAATGTAAACCATGGACTTTGGGTGATAATGAAGTGTCAATGTAGATTCCACTCTGGTGGGGGATATTAGTAATGGGTGAGAGCAGGGCGTATATGGGAAATCTCTGTACCTTTCCCTCACTTTTGCTGTGAATCTAAAACTGCTCTAAAAAATAGAGTCTGTAAACAAAAAGAAAAAAGAACCCAGTTCTCTTAAATTTTCCTCACAGGATTCCTTTTCCATTTCTGGTAAATTAAATTTTGACTGAAAGCCTACTGTGTGTCAGGCTACATGTATTAAGCTCTAAGGAAACAATAGTGAGCACAAAAGAGTATACAATCTAGCAAGCAACACTGACATTAAATAAAAATCCACAATTAAAACTACAAGTGGCTCTTTCCACCTCTGGCTGCTGCAGGGAGCGGAGAGGACGCCATGTCCACACGTCTGCAACGGATGATTATGGGGAACCATTCATCTCCTGATCAAGAGGAATATGCAGATGGACAGCAGCAAGCCCAGTAATCTGAAGGCCTGTGACCCCTCCTACAATGGGTTGATTCACCACAAAGCTGGAGCCAGCAGCCAACAGCAAAGGTGTCCTAATGAAGTGAAGAACTGGCCAACAAAAGCCCACCCCCTCCTCTGTGTGGACCACCAGCAACAAGAACGCCCAAGCCCCCCACAGCAGCATCGTGCACATGATTCACGAGAACAAGTACCGCCCAGACCTGAGATGGCAGCCACCTGCAGAGTCAGCACCTCCTGGGCAACTAGAAAGAAGCTGTGATGCTGAACAGGAAGACAACCCACCTCACCAAGACCTCCTGAACACAACCCCAGGGTAATAAAGAGGTCGCCAGACTTTTCTATTTATCTCTCTCAATCAATAAATATAAAAGAACCAATCAATCAATAGTTGGCCCTCCATATCTGCAGGTTTCGCATCTGCGGATTCAACCAATGATAGATCAAAAATATATGGAGGGAAAAAAAATCCCAGAAAGTTCCAATAAGCAAAATTTGAATTAGCCACACACCAAGCACGATGCTGAATCCACGTGAATGAAGTGAGAGAGGCACATCCTGCCATAGCCATACACAAATATCGATCACATGCAAATACTGAGCATCAGACGGGGGTCAATCCCCCATGGATAACAAGGGAAGACTGTATTAAAGTATCCCAAGCAAGAAGCAGAGGTTGAAAACTAGAGGTTCCTTTATATCTCATTATTCCACCTGGTCATTCTTCACTGGATCATCTCATTTTGAAGGCACAACAAAGGTTCTGTTAAACATCCTGTGTAAGTGTAAGTCCATGTTTATACTCTACTTCCCTGACTTATTAGGTTCAATTGGGGTTTTTGCCCCATCTTTCAAATTATTAGCCACTAATCTAATTTTACCCCAAGTTCAGATAAAAATATTGACTAGAAGGAGTCCTTGCTTTCTTCCCCAGTCCTGCCAATTCCCACCCCTCCCTCAACAGGGCACCTCACAAGTCCACAACGGTTCAGCACTGAAATTCTTGGGAAACCTTCCTTCAAAGGAAGGCTGAGAACAAAGAAGACAGAGAAATTGTTTAGAAACTGCTCTTACCTCCTGCACATTGGCCAGCTCCAGCAATTCTCCAAAGACATACACTCCAGGAGCCTCCAAGACTTGGCTTATGAGAGCAGTGAGGGCTGAGCCACTAGTACCTTTGGCTAGTAAAATAAACTGTTCCAGGAGGTTACTTGAGGGTTTCTGTTCACCTGCCATTCTCTGGCCTTGAGATCTGTGCAAAAGAAAAGTGTTTCCATCATTCTCCTTTGCAAAATCTACGCTTATTTAACGCTGGATCTGACCTCAGAATAATTTTATAGTATTAAAAAAAAAAAAAGTTTGATTCCAGATGCTACAACCACTTTGTGAAATGAATACGATTCACCTGAACTAAAGATTTTGTCCTTATTCTGAGGTTTGAAAAACACTTAGTAAAAGCCACTTCATCCCCATCTGGCCCTCTCCCAAAACAGCACATTCTAAGCCCTTAAATCTAACCAGGACCTAGAGAAACACACAGGAGTTTCTCATTAGCTGTTTTCTAGGCTCTAGTTAAGAAACAGAGAATCCTGCCCATACACAGAGGCGGCAAATACAAGCAAAAGCAATCAGTTACAGCTTCAAGTGTGTCATTAGATTCCCAACTGCAGCCAGGTATAGATAAGAAAATCCCTCTATTTGACCTCCTATTGGTACGTGACATTTTACCAAACATGAATTCAGAATTTGTATGAGACCTCAAGAAAACAATAAAAAGACATGAGAAAACAACAAAGATATTGTTTTGCTGCCCTGAAGACATTAGGGACGAGAGTCCCTGAACTGTATAAACTAATCGCATGCTGAGTGGATTCGAGCATACACACTGCATACCTACTGTCCAGGAGTCCTGTACAAGAAAAGGTTACTCCTCCAAGAGTGATAGGTATTGTGGCAGTATGACAAAATGAAAGAGAAGAGGTATGGTAAGCTGAAGCAGATAATTCAAAGTATAGTTTGGTGCAAAATACACAGAGTTTTCCTGTGGAGGCAGGTATACCGCAGCTTTCACAGTATTAGAGAAACAAGAATGTTGCCTCACTTAGGGTTACCTAAGAAGGTCTTGTTGGAAACAGAAAAAGTACTAGGGAGTAAAGGTTGCTAAGTAGGGAAGTGGGGGAGTGGTGATGGTTCCGGAAGAAGGAATGAAAACCTCCCTTCCAAGCAGACAAGTGTGAAGCTATTGAATGGAAGCTATTGAATGGAGAGGGATTAGAGAAATGGACAGAAACTTTGATCCCTCAAACAAATCTTGGTCTACGGAGCAAAGCCCGTGGGGGCAAAGAGGTAAGGAGGCGCTGATAACAGCTTTCTTCTGGAGTGGGAGGGCCCGAGGAGGAGGGTAGAGACACAGGGGAGATGGATTCCCATCGCGGAGGGGCGCTATTTTGATGGAAAGCAGAGGGGCAAAGAGGCAGCCTTTGGTGGTGGGGAAGCCAGAGCAGCCGCGGTGCAGGAGCTGAGATTCTCAGGCTGGGGTGGATTTCAGGGCGGTGTGCTCCAGGCAGGGCCGCCGGTGCTGAGTGAGTGACTGCGGGGCGCACTCCCCGGGGCGGGGGCGGCGTGGCCGCGGGCTTTCCCGGAGGCGGAGGCGAAGCCCGACAAACCCGACGAGCCCGGCGCGCCAGGTACCGCCTTGTCGCTGATCCCTACCTCTTCTCGCCGCCCCTCTATGTTCTTGGTCGCTGTCTCGGCCTCCCGGCGCCTGCCCGCAGGTTGTCAAGCGTCCATGATCGGTCCGGCGTCCGACGCTTTTCTACCTCCGCGGACCCGTCGCCTTTGCCTCTCCCCTGGAAGCCTCCGGCCGCTACACGAGAGTTCCGCCCACACTAGGTTCCCCCCATTGCGTTCGCAGTCTCCAGTCGGGGGCCGGGCCAGGGGGAAAGGATCTGCGACGGACTGTAGCACAAGAATAGGGTGGGCAGAGGCCTAAGAAAAGGAATGCAGCTAAGGTGGTGCTGGGCCCATCACCATCCTGGACGTGAACTCCACCCCTGTGGTGCTTTACCCCCGGGAGCTTCCTGTGGCACTGTGGCTATCCTGGGGTATGAAGACAATGTGATGCCTAATAACTACTATTTATTGAGCGTTTTTCCATGTGCCAGGTGCTGTGCGCTGTGTCGTTCAATTCTCATAATAACTCTATGGCCTGTAATATTATTCCCATTTTTTCGGGTGAATTAACCAAGCCTAAAAATCCAAAAGTGGCAAAGTCCAATTTGGAATCCAGGCTAACTGAAGCCAAAGACCATGTTCTTGACCTCTATTCAGAAAAAAAAATGTTTTAAAATAGAAAGCGATTGGTTAAGTCAACAATGCCTCTGTGACCAAAATGACATTCGTGACTGCTTTTGGGACTTACCAACTCCCCTGGAAGATGGCTAAGGAATGCTACTTAACTGAACACTTAAGCTGGTTCCTTTAAAGTACAGTATACACCACAAAAGGTCTTAAAGCCTTTTGTGCTTTAGAGTGCAGAAATCAGACAGGACAGATGCAAAGGAGCCAAACACCAACCCATTCATTTATTCAAAAATTTCATTAGCATCTATTATGTTCTAGAAGGTTATATGAAGATAAGACAAGGTTCTTGCCCTGAAAAAACTTCAATGTATTACGTGCTATGAGAGACAACATTTTGGAAGCAGAGTATGCTGCGGAAGAAAAAACAGGCATCTTTCAGGCAAAGGGGGAAAGACTGGGGGTAGTGACCATAGTCAGAGGCTTGCACTATGCAGCATATACTGATGCAGAAAAGAAAACCAGAAAGGCGGGAACCAGTGTTCAGGGGTGAGAAATGAGGGATATAGACCTGGAGTCAGGTCATTCGGGTTCTTAGAAACCTCAGGGCTGGCACTATACCCAGTAAATACCTAAATACTGCAAAGTTCCTACCTAAGAGTGCTCACAAGCCCCTGGGAGAGACGGGCCTGTGTGGCTATGACAGACAGTTGCCACAGGCACCTAGTACTCTGGACTGTGCCCTAGGCAGAGGTGATTTAAGACAGGCTTCTGGGGATGGGGCTTGAGTTGAGCCTGGAAGAATGAGCAAGCAAATCCCAATGGATCTAAGCCATGTAAAGGAGTTTTTATTTTATCTTAAGGACTCTGGGGAGCCATTTAGGGTTTTAAGCTATATGAAGAGGCATGAATAATTGCCATTTTAGAATGATCATACTAGCTGCTATAGGAATGGATTGGATGTGGAGAAAACTGGAGCAGGGAAACTTCAAGGGATTTGAAACTTCAAGTCAAGGGAAACATGACTTGATATATTCCAGATAAAAGATTGTGAGATCTTGAACAAAGGTAGTGTAAAAGAAGGGAAGTTGTTGGAGACATTTATACCATAGAAGCTATCAAACATGGTGACCAGTTGAAAGCAGAGAAAGGGAAGGAGAATATCACCCAGAATTCTGGCTGGGGAAGGCAGAGCTGTCTGGAGGTGGTAAGTGAACAGGGCTGCGGAAGAGGAGGGGCAAATTTGGTGGTGGAAGGAAGACAACTAAGTTCTGTTTGAGTTCATAAATATTCCAGCAGTGCCTCCACTTCCTCCAGAACAATGTCCAGCCTCCAAGGCTGCAGCTGAAGCCCTTCGCATATGCCTCCCGCCTACCCTCCCAGCTTTGTCTTGTTTCATTCTTTTTTACAGTCCAAACTCCAGGCCTTCCCATGCCCAACACAACTTACACCGTCCCCAACTCATAGCAGGGCCTCAAGCTTGCTCTGTCTTTTTTGCAAATCTCTTCCCTCGTATTTCCCTGTTAAAATCCTACGAACCCTATACGCAGATTTATTGAACTCTATGCAAAAAGTACTAATCATAAAAGAAAACACTGAACTGTTGCACTAGAATTAGGAATTTCTGTGTATCAAAAGACACCAACCAGTAAGGAGAGTGAAAAGGCAAGCCACAGACTTGGAAAAGATATTTGCAGGCATATATCGAACAAAGAACTCCATATCTAGACTATGCATAAAGAACCACAAATTATTAAGAAAACAGCCCAATATAAAGTAAACAAAAGACTTGAACAAGTACTTCACAAAAGAGGACATCCAAATAGGCAATACACATACGGAAAGGAGCCCAACACCAGGGACAATGTAAATAAAAACTATTCATAATGAGAGGCCACATTTCGCCAAAATGGCTAAAATTAAAAGACTGACAAACAACACCTGGTATTGACAAAGATAAAAGTCCATTAGAACTCTGTTACACTGCTGGTGAGGGTGAAAATTGGTAAACACACTTGGAAAACTGGAAATATCTACTATTGCTGATCGTATGACCACCATACAAGCCAGCAACTTCTCTCCTAGAAATGAGTGCACAAATCCTAGAAATGAGTGCACAAATCCACAGAAAGAAACATAAGCATGCTCATTGCAGCCTTGTTAATGATAGCCAAAAACTGATAACTGATAACCTAAATGCCCATCAACAGAACAGGTAAATAGTATTACACACATACAATGGAATACTAAGCAATTAAAAGAAAGGAAAAAAAACAAGCTACTGTTATATACAACACGGATAAATCTCACAAAAATATTGATGAATGAAAAAAGCCAGATTCATACCGGACATACTGTATGATTACATTATATGAAATTCAAGAACAGACAAAACTGTTCTGTGGTAAAAGAAGTCAGAAGAGTGCTTATCGAGATAGGAGGATGCAGAGCTAATCAGGAAGGGGCACAAAGGGTGCTGGAAATGTTCATATCTTGATTTGGGGGTGGTGACACAGGTGTACATATATGCAAAAATCGTGCCCTTACTGTATGTTATACCTTATTAACAAACAAAAATATCTAAAGATAAAAATTTTTAACAGAGAAAAAAATCCTTCCCATCCTTCAAGATCAAATGCCACCTCTTCTATCAAGTTATGCCAGGTGGAATAAATCTCCCCATCAGAATCTCTGTAACATTCTGATGTCTTTTCCTTTTTGCCATTTATCACAGTCCATCTTGAATTTCAGTAGAGTCTCCTCATTTCCCTAACTAGATGGTTATCTTCCTGGTGGCAGTGACCATGTCTTTCACCTTTTACTGACAGAGAGCCTGGCAAATAAGGAAAGCTGAAAAGCTGTTTGTTGAATTACATGGAAGGAAAAATTGGGTGGATGCCCAGATGGGTGAAAGGGGGACAGGAAGAGGAAGGAAAGCCTAAGAAAAGAAATAGGAGATCTCTAATAGAGGAAACGTTAGCTTACACTACAATCTTACCTAGTTCCTGAAATCTCATTTAATGTCACCTTGAGCAACAAAGAACGAATCAAAACATCAAGTCCTACCCACGCTGAAGATAAACAAACATCACACTTGCAGGAAACCACCAAATAAATGCTTACCTAACCTCTGGGTGTTTCAACCTGATGGGGAAATTTCACCAAGGAGAATAATAATCACATAGCCATGCTGCTAAAAATATCGCCAGTTTAGTGTGCAAAGAGCCCAGATTGCGGGTCAGGAGACTTAGGGCTGAATTCTAACTCTGCCCCAACTTACTGTGACCCGTGGACAATCTCTTCGCCTCTTTGGGCCTCAGTTTCCTCATATGTAAAACAACCAGGGTTGGATTAGCAAATTCTCTCAAGTCCCTTTCTGTATTGATATTCTGGGTATACAATCGCTTTCTCTCCCTGCCCAACGCAGCACAACAGGAAACCCCCGCAAAATACGTAAAAGGCACCCCAGACCAACAAACAAGCATGATTTGAAGGAGTCATTTTGTTATATTATCTTTCATGGTTTAATCAGTTTTGTTTGTGTTTTGGAGCCTTACCATGATTTGCAGGAGATTTCTGAGTTCCATGTAAACAGAAGTTACCTCTCTGTAGGCTGTCATCTTCTTTGAGAGTGAAGAGGGTCTTCACGCCTGGTTTCAACTCTCGAGATTCAGAAACCACCAAACCTGAGCGAGGGTTTATGAATTTGCGCACACTGCGCGGCACACTGGAGTCGAAGTTAGAGGACTATGATGCCAGGAATGCTGGGATTTGTAGTCCTCGAGACTCTGTTGCGCTCTGGGATCTGTGGTTCCCGCGATCGCCCATGGAATGCTGGGAAATGTAGTCTCTGCCACATCGCTCATTGCAACCGGCCGTCATCTCAGATCCCTAGTGTGCCCAGCGGCCCCTCGAGCCTCTGAAGAGTTGAAACCAACCCTCCGCTGGGGCAAAGTCTAGGCAACAACACCGAATGAAAAATTTGTCCTACGGGACTTCCCGGGGAGGGCCCTTCCCACTGACGCTCTTCGTCCCCCCTGCGAAGCCGCTGAGTGCTTTTATTGGCTTAACAGGATGTCAATCCCCGAGGCGGGCTTTCTATTGGCTTCGGGGCGGGCGCTCCGAGGCTCGGGGGAAGGAGAAGGGATCTGGAGCGGGAGCTGAGGGGAGGGAGAGGCCGGTCCGGGTCTGGCCGCTGCCGCTGCTCTCCCGAGGTCTTCAGGCCGGCCTGCGGCTCAGTCCTCGGCTCCGGGGCACCGTCTGCGAGGCTCCGCCGGGCCAACGTGGGAGAGCCGCGGGCGGCGGCCGCCGCATCATGTCAGCCAAGGACGAGCGTGCCAGGGAGATCCTGAGGGGCTTCAAACTGTATCCGCCCGGGAGCGGGGCGGGGCCGGGAGGACTTGGGAGGCGGCCGCTTGCAGTGGAGACGGGCTGGGGATGGGGGCCGCGCCAGGTGGGCACTCGAAGGGAGGCTGCGGGAGGGAGGAAAGAACGGCGTCCGGGGCCGCCGACGGGACCCGGCGCTGGAGGCGGGGCAAGGGGCGTCCTGATGGAGGAAGGGGACGTTGCCTGGAGCCTTGGGGGGTGTAGGCGGAGGAGCCCCGGAATTGGGCTGAGAGAAGTGCCGGACGTCGGCAACGGGTGTCGGGGAGGCCAGCTTGGGTCCCAGCTCCGGTCCGCACCTTGAGGCAGGAAAGGGGCTGCGGCCCGCAGGAAAGGGCAGAGGGGGCGCGGTGGGCTGGGCTCGAAGCCCAGCAAACCCCTTGGCGGGAAGCCCCCGGATAGAGCAGGGAAAAGTGACTTGGAGCGAGTGACCTTGTGTGGGACAAATACAAACGTTTGTGTTCAACTCTCTCGGGTTCCCCCATCCCACCCCGTCTTGTTTCCACAACTTCTCTTCCTCACTTGTGGCTCCTTCCAGGGCTGGAGCAGAGGAGGAGTGGTGAGGAGAGAAGTCTCAGATCGCCCTAATCTTAACTCCGTCTAGGCCTTTTGAGGCATCGGACGGACGGTTGCTGCTTCTCCCTCAACTTCCCAGTTTTCTTTCCAGCGAAATGAGGACCCTAAACTTGTGCGTGAGGTGCCTTGAGGTGTTTTGATTTTCCACTGAGATTCTTGGCAAAGGTGTCCTTTGCTCGCTCGCATTTGTGCGGTTAACGTGTAGACATGGTGGAGCTGTCCAGCAATTTTTTATTAGGTTGGGGACACGGTAAGATACATGGGATATAGACAGAAATCATTGCCTCAGGCCTATTGTGGTGCCGCTTGTGCAACCTTCTCTCCTTAATTGTAGTGAGAAAGCTTCGTGTTTTAACGGGCTGTTCATTTGTAACCAGTTAATGTGGATGAGAAAAATGCAATCTTGTACTTTCCAATTTGGCATTTTCCTGCTGACCTCTTCTTACATCCTATGTATACAATATGGAACATTCTTAAATTCCTCTCTCAATGAAAACGCAGTCACCACTTTAGGGGCCCTCCCCTGGAGGTTTAGGAAAGCACTGTTTTTTGAGCTGCCTGTGTGTTTTCCCAATGCCCATTTCACCCCTGCAAATTTTAATTGTTTTGTCACAATCAGAAACCAAATTGGTAGTAAATTTTGGCACACAAATGCAAAAAAGTTACAGGACATTTTGGATATACAAATGAAATTTTTCAAATGGAACCTGACCTGCTGTGCTTGTTTTAAAAATCGAAAGGCATCACCATTGCATGCTGCCATTCATGATAAACTTGCAGTACTTTTATGTAGTGAAGTTCAGTCACTGCCTCTTTTACACTCCACATGCCTTTCCAAGTTTCTCTTCATAATGGTGCCTAAAAGTAGAATGGGATGGCTGAAGTGTTAGAAAAGCTGTGGCATGGATTTTATTTCTCCCCTAAGTAATTTATATTGTTACTTAGCATGTATGCTGTAGACTGTAAACCAGAGACTGGAGAATTGAGAGATTACTTTTTGGATTGGACATAACGTATTGCTGAAAACAAGGGGTCTTTTTAATGCCTTTTGAACAAAAAAGAAAGGGCAAGTTTGAGCTTCTCACCTTCAGTCTTGATTCTTGAACCTGTTGAGAAAGAGGCTAAGGAACAAATGTGGAAAACAATAGAAAGCAGAACCTCTGTCAGCCCACTAGAAGAGAAGATAAATTAACTAATTCAGTGATGATGTTGGTGGGTCAAGAAACAGACTTTCAGGCAAAGTTTGGCCTGGGCCAATTAAATCACCAGGAAAGCAGCCGTATAAAAATATGTTAGCATGGAAGCAGTGGAATGCTCATCCTCTGGTAGCCATCGTTGGCATTTGAGAATTAAGAGAAAAGAGGAAGGGAATTCTAGGTTTTGCTACTACCTTCAGGAAAAATAAAATTAATAGTTTATTAAGAAACTACCGGACTGTTGTCCACCTTTGATGGATAAATTGTTTTCTGGACTTTCTTTTAGAGTATCTGTTCCTGTAAAAAGAGTTTTTACTATAAAAAGAAATCGCTGTTATATTCTCCTAGCAACCGGGTTGACAGTACTCATTTTGCACATTGACTGTGTTGGTCTTTTTAATATTGGCCGATTTGGACATCAAATGATATCTTGTTTTAATTCGTGTTTCCCTGCATCCGTAGATCTCTAGAGAATGGCTGAGAGCTATACTGGCCTGTAGAGGTGTGCTGCCTGCATTGGAATCCCGGTTCCACACTCCTAGTTCTGTGTCCCTGAGCAACCTCTTTAGCCACTGCCTCAATTTCCTCATCTGTAAATGGGGATAAAAATAGAACCTATCTCATAGGGTTTTGTGACCCTCGGCAGAGCACTCAAACTCAGTATCCACAGCATTTCCGCAGAGGGCTGTTACTAGGATTCAATGAGACTGCATGTAAAATGCTTAGTACAGTGCCTGGCACATAGTAAGTAAGTAATTAATGTTACTTATTTGTTTTATAAACAATTATTAATATTATTCACACTAGCAATAGCATTAATACTACTGTAATACCACTTATTTTTCTGAGATTATAACCAATGCCTTTATGCTATTATTCTGTTTTCTTACTGAGAAACTACGATACTTCTGTTTTGCCTCTTTGAAGAAATGATTCAGTTAATAAGCATTGATATATACCTGGTGTTTATCCTTTTTTTTTAGGAATTAATCACATTCCAATTTGCAGCAGGTTAACAAAATAAAGAACTAGTTTGGCTCAGAGGTTTCTGAAAGCACCTTTCACTTGTGTTCTTGCATTTCTTCTTCATAGTTTGGTCCTGGATCCCCTATATCCTTTCTCGTAGCACCTTGATCTTTGACTTTACTTCCAGTCAAAAATAGTGGGCTTTACATCTATTCACTTGGGTTTCCTTATTAAGAATAGTAGACTGTTGAACTTTTCTTGAATGTCAATATTGCCTAATAGATACCTTGGCCAAATGTTAAAAATGAGTTTGCGGCTTATTATTTCCTAAAATATAGTCTTTGCCTATCAACTCAAGTCCTGGGAAAGCAACCAAAATATACCACCCATATAGCCAGTGTACACTGTTGATCACAGATTGTCTAGTCATGGATTTCATGTGATTGGTAGTTTGTTTTCCGGCATCCTCATGCATAGACTCTTGAGAAGTTGTTACTATTGTCCTGAATGTATTAAATGAATATAATGTCCTATTGATCGTGGTATTTAGGATTTTTAAACAGGCATTCCTGCTTTTGCATTTTGGGAAGAAATTTGGCATATAATTAGATACTTATAGTCTTCTTCAGACCTTCTCAATTTCTTTCCATGATTGTGTATATGGTTTACAGTGGAACATTATAGTAAATTCTGGAAAAATGGAACAGAACGTGGTAAGACTCTCATGGAAAATTCCAGTTACATCACCACTGTATTTGATAAAGGTTTAGCCAGCAGTGGTGCTGAGGTTTGGCAGCTCTAGGTCCTTACTAGGCTTGACCTCACTTTTGCCTCACAAACGTCCTTTGTCAGCACTCTGCATCCACAAATTGCTATGAGAGGGAAGGACTTAACTTCTGAATGTATAGACCTGTCCCAATTCCTGAGCTTTAGCATCATAGGAAGGTGTTTTAACGGCCATCTTGTCTAGTAATCTGACTCTTCCATCCATTGCTCAAATGCTTAAACTCAAATTGTCAAGATTTTAAGAGCAGCATTTTTTTTTTTTGGTTTTGATCTGCTGATAATTTTGAAGCTGAGAGGAAAAGCATATATATTTTCTCACAGTCCAATACCCATAAAGATTTCAGTGGATTGGACTAAGGAAACACACTGTTTACAGCAAACAAAGTGATAGTCCCACTGTAAGAACACACATGAGGAACTTCTTTAGTGTACAATTGAGGGGGGCACACGACAAATGGAGCTGGTCCAGAGGAGAGGGACTTGAAATGTGCCATACATGCAATAATTGGAGAACTAAGGAGTTTTCACCTGAAGATGAAGAGTTGGGCAAGGGACCTGAGTGTTCTCTTCTAAAGTTTAAAAACTATTCTAAAGAAAAAGAATTAAATGTGTTCTGTGTGGCTCTCAGAAGAAATACAAGACTCAAGGGTAGCAATTATAGGAGACAGAGTTTATTTAGCCCAATTGCTAACAATTAGGAGGTAGCAAAAAACAACAACACACATTATCCAGAAAGTATTGTAAGCAGCAGATGGGTGCCTGTCCATCAGGAGTATTGCAGGGGGAAATTATGTATGCATCAGATGAGGAATTAGAGTAGTGATCTCCAGAAGGACTCAAACCCTTTTCCAACACTGGGTCTTTGACTTAGTGACAATCTTTCTTAGTTAACAAGGATTCTTTTCAGCAAGTATTTCTACTGAGATATGTATTACACCTAAAATAGGCAAAACATTTTTTGTGATTTAATGTAATTAAAGCAAGATATTGTTTCCTTTTTGTTTTTCAGACTACTCTTCTTAGATACTCACTGTTGCTTTTGATGAAGTGTTTTGTGTAGTACATTGTAGGTCCACTTATTCAGAATCATGGAGAGCAATTATTGCCTCTGAATTTAGATAAAGTCTAGAGAACTAAATATAAATAGCTCTAATATAAGTAATACTATAAATATAGCCACAGAAGAAAGGGGATGGCTTAATAATATCTGACATTCCTATCGTCTTTTTCAGTTTTTCAAACTACTTGGATACATTATCACAACAACTCTATGCATTATTACCCTCACTATATAGGTAGGAAATTAAGGATTGATGAGGTTATCACTCAGCTAAAGGCAGAACCTCAATTTAAACCTTTTTTTGGCTTTCTATAAACTGCTGTTTTCTACAATATACTATGATGCCTCTCTGGAGAATTAAAAAATTTTTTGCAGTATTGATTTTAAGTTTAAAATTTTTCTGTAGTATTTAAGTCACAGGTTTATTTTTCACTTGAAAATTATTCTTTTCCATTGTGGTCATATCCCCTATATTCTTTGTTTGCTTTCAGATACAGAGGGCAGGGTTTACAATCAAATAAGGAAGAACTTTTTAACAATTAGAGTTACCTGAAAAAAAAAGAAGCTTTTCCAGAAAGTATTTAAGCAACATGCATTAGTCTGCTAGAGCTGCTAAAACAAAATATCATACACTGGGTGGCTTAAACAGATTTGATTCTCAGCAGTTCTGGAGGCTGGAAAGTCCAAGCTCAAGGTGCTAGCTGATTTGGTTCCTGGTGGGGGCTCAGTTCCTAGCTTGCAGATGGCCACCTTCTCTCCGTGTCCTCACATGGTGGAGAAAGAGTGGATGGGCAAATCGCAGGAGAGTCATAACCATCCCATGGGTGACAGTTCTGTTTGGAAATGATGGTTCATGGACAGTCACTGCTCAATGAAAGATTTTTTAAAAGGGACTAAATCTGAGACTCTAGCTTGATAACTTTCATGGACTAAGAGGTGAGAAATTGAACTGTAAGCCTTTGTTTTTGAGCCATCTTCTCTGTGAAGAGCAAAGGCAGTAAGTTCTAGCCATAGTGCTACCACTTACTGGCGGTTCATTCAGACGTTTGTTAGCAGGGTCTGTAAATGCCAGGTAATCTGCTAAACCCAAGAGATACGAAATGATCAGCCAGTTTTCATATATAAGGGAGAGACAAAGAGATAATAACGATCAGAACACAGCGTGATGAGTGCCTAGTAGTGGCAAGTGCTGTGGAACCGTAGAGAAAGAATGACTTCTGCTGGAGGCGTGGAAGACTTCAGAATTGTCATTTGAATAGGATCTTGAAAGATGAGTAGGTGTGGAGCAGTTTAATTTTTCAGATACTGGAGAGTAACAGAGAGGAAGGAAAGTGAAGGCATGGAAAACAAGGGAAGAGAGTGTTTCACAGGGATTAAGAATGAGGATCAAAAACAAGTCCTTGAAATTGCTGGAAATTTCATTCATTCAGGGAATATTTGAGTCATTGGTGAGCTTTTTGAGAATAGTAGATGTTTGAGGAAACAAATTAAACTATAATTTGCCAAGATTTCAAAATGGATAATAGATGAGGAAATAAAGTCATCAAGAATAGCTTACTGTTTCAAGAAATCTGGTGACCTAGGAAAGCAAATGTTAGGGAAGTAGCTTGAGTAGGTAGAGAGATTTTATTAATGGAAGCACTTATTACAAGCTATCCGACTTTGTGCAAGGTGCTTCACATCTATTAAAGGATAATGCCTGCTCCATATGCCTTCCATAAATGTTATGAAATAAATGAAATAATATATGCCAACTCACTTTAAAAATCATAGCTCTGCAAATGCATTATGCTTGCTATTACATTGTTAACTATTTATCTTTGCTTTAAAGTTCAGGGTTGCTTTCTATTTCGCAAATTTTGAGGTGTCGTTTTTTCAGGGCGTTGATAAAGCCAGAGTCTTACTGATTGTTTTTTACTCCAGCTTAAACATTTGAAGCTTTTTTTCACCATTCTGGAAAGTAACTGTGGCTGTTGGCATGATAGCAAAGGAATCCCTTACATGACACATATGTCCCATTGGAAAGCCAAAATCATCTTTGGCTTTGCTTTTATTAAGAGGGTTATAACTTGAGGAAGTTGATTTTCCTCTCAATACTGTAGCGTTTTAAAAACTAGGTAAAATTCAGGGATTTCTGACTGGGTTTTAATAAAATTCAAGGCAATATCCCTCCAACAAACATATCTGAAACAGTGGCTGATCCTTTTAGGAACCTGCCCTTGGGAAAGTGCCTTGTATTATGTCTTCTTCAATTAATAGGTTCTGGGAAGCAAATAAAAATGCAAAGGGAGTCTCTCAGAATCTCTCGGATATGTCTATTCTAGCTTGTTTCTAGCCAGTTTCAGGCACATAATGGCACATATCAGTAGAATAATAGACCTACTAGAAAAAGAAAGGTTTGTTTCATCGTTTGACTTTGCTAGTGAGAAGACTGTGTTGTTTCAAATAGTGATCTTTTTCTCATTACTAAATTACTTACCTCCAGTGTTTCCCAGGCCAGTTTGAATTTTGATTCTATGTTCTCCAAGCTCTGTACCTTTGCCAGGGCTAGAGTATTATTTCACAGGGATCTCACCACTGATTACAGTGTGGCATATTAGGTTTCAAGGATACTGAAACCTGGTTTCTCAGGGAAACCATTTATATTTTCTCACCTTGCCCCTCATAAATAAGATAAATATCACAGGGAAAATCACTGACAAATTTTGGGCAGAAAACGATGTTTAAATGTCCAGGAGTTAGAATTGGTTCTTAAGAATGTACTAAAAGACAGGATGCTCTATATAACCAATGCTCGTGCCTAGAAAGAGGGCTTTTGGCAGAAGGGCTATTTAAAAATTAATGAAGGTAGAAGTAAGAGAAGGAAATGACTTCAGAAAGTGAGCAAGGAGGAAAGAGTTTGAGTGGAGAGAGATTATAAAGGCAGAGTGTTAAAAGACAGAGAAGAAGAAGAAAAAGAAAAGCCACAACAAAAAACTAGGAAAGCACAGCAAAGAAAGGCATTCCTATCATGAAAATGCTCAGGCTACCACTAAATAGAAACCCCCTTTGTTTACTGCTAGTCATTGCAGCTGCTTCCTGCCCAGAGGAATAAGAAGGGAGATGTTTTCCTTCATGCCTGTGACCTTGGTATTGAAGCTTTGCCTCATATTGCTCAGGTCTACCATGGTAGACATTAGCATATATCATTATGTGCTTAGTCAGCCACTTTGCCTGAAAATTCTACTTACCTTGAAATTTCTCAGACTAGGTAATGAACCACATGCCCATATATAATTTACAAGTACCCTGCCAAGTCATGAATTCAACTTACTGCAGAATGAGCTTTTAAATTCTAATGTGTTTTTACCTGCAATTCAGCTGACTGACTCAGCTGTTCTCCTTAGGGAGAATGGGTTTTTTGAGGGGTTGGTTGGTTTGCTTTTTGTTTTTTGCTGAGCTCCGGCTCCAGGTTGGTCTTTCCACAGCCTGCTGAACCCTGAATGAGGAGCTCTCCTGGTTTGGCTTCCAGACACTCTTCAGTGAGCCTTGCTTTCTGGTTGCTCAGCCTGAAAGAGAGACTTCTAATCAACCCCTCTGACGTGCTCTCTGATACTCGGTGTGGTTCAACACATGTTTGAGTGCCAGTTACGTGCTGAGCACTGAGAAGGAAGGAGAAGTAATGTGGTGCCATGGAATTTGACTTGCAAACTTGAATGTGCAGTACATTCTGATAAGTACGTGCACTGAGGAGGGATCAGACAGCTTTGCGTGGAGTGCATTGGGGACCACAGTCAGAGAGGAGGTTGACATAGCCCTGGGTCTGTAAGGAGAGCAGGATGCTTGTTCTCGGCAGAGGGGAGCAGCGTGTGCTAAGCACTGAAGCACAGGAATATAATGTCTTTAGAAAGTGCAGCCGTTCGGCATGGCTGGAGGACAGGGTGCATCTAGGGGCCGGGCTAGGCTAAGAGGTGACTGAAGTGGCTGGCTGGCACAGGTTAGACTCATCGTCTTCCTCCCTCCAGTAAGCCTTGACTTACCCTCTTGACTTCTTTACGCCAGGCTTGCAGCAATTTCTTATACCTGCCGCCCTCCTGTTCTGTAGCAAATTGTCCTTTCCACTTAACACTATCTTCCCACCTCACCCTTCTCTATTAACTTACAACCTTTTTTTGTAAATCAACATTCCCCAACGTGTTTACAAAACCTAAACTTCACATAATTGCTCAGAAATGTGTATGTCTGAGGATGGAAGGACTTTTTCTTGTTGTACATTCACTAGGATTAAACTAAGACCGGTCAAAAGCAGAGGTCTTGTCTTTCTGTCCTCTGGAAAGTGCTTCTTATACTGTCACTGCTAAAGAACCAGGGTTTTACTTCCAGTCCTTCACAGACCGATATTTTTATAAAATAAATGAAACTGAATTCTTAGAAAATGACATACAAAATATAAGTCAAAAAATTGTATTACCATGTTTCTCCAAAAATAAGACCTAGCCTGACAATCAGCTCTAACATGCCTTTTGGAGCAAAAATTCATTAAGACCCGGTCTTATTTTACTATAATATAAGACCTGGTTTTATATGAATTTTTGCTCCAAAAGGCACATTAGAGCTGATTCTTCTTTTTGGGGAAACAGGGTGTTACAATCAACAAATTTCTCTGCTAAATCGCTGTTAAAATTTTTAAACACTTATCTTGTCACAGACTGGTAACAAATGAATTCATAAACAAGCACCAATCTGTGGACCACATTTTGAGAAGCATGGCTGTGGAATCCCCAATATAACTCGTGCCTGATACACAGTAGAACTTCAGTGCATGTTTGGGGAATAAAGGTGAATGAGATGGTTAGTGTGATTATAGTAATAGGAAGGAAAAAATGACAGCAACAGCTCTCTTTGGAGAGTTGGAGGGAGATGATTAAGTGAGAAAGTAAAGAGTACTACAGTCATGTTACCCTTCTTGTAAAACAAACTTTTTCTTACCACTCTCTCTGAAGGTCGTTCCTTTGGCTCTCTAGCAAGGTAAATATACACTAGTAAATCTCCTGCATGAATTTCTGAGAAAGATTCATTTTGATCTTACCAAATATGTGAAACTTACTCAAAATATCTACAGAAAAATGCCAACCCACTTATCCGAACTAGCTCTCATGAGCAAATCTATAGTTGGCTAGGATTGATTTCAAATACTAACCCCTGCTCTTTGAATCAGGGCATCTCTCCATGTTGTAATGTGGACCATACTGCCAAAGGCTTTTCCTACCTGAGATTTTCTCATTTCCTTCTGTATCTTCTCAAAAGATTAGCTGAATAGGGTAAGAAGTCTTTTTATCAAAAACTTTGTAACAAACAAACAAGTCTTCTATGCCAAGATAATTTTTGAAAAGCAAATTATAAGGTCTTGAATCCCCCTCAGATAAGAGGGATTCAAAGGATAGAAAAGCAGGAGGTATACTTTTTAATATTCAAACACATTGCTGCATTTGAAGGAGATCATTATTTTGAAATATGTAAACTTAAATAATATTTGAATGCAACTTATAATAGAGAAGTTTTATAAAAAGAATTTTGTGTCTATTGCAGATCAGTACAGCATCAATAACTCAATACATCGCCCTCATTTTCGACTAACCATATCCCAAGAGGACATTGTTAGGAAAGGCAAAAGAAACATTTTTGTGGTACATTTGGGGTCTGCCTGCCTTTCTCACCTTCTCGTCAGTTCCCTCAGCAATTCTGGCCCTGGCGGCCTGTCCTCACAAAAATACTCAGCCCCCTGCAGCTGCCTGACAGCACTTTTCTTTCCAAGAGTATGTAGTATGCACAGACCTCTCTCTCTGAACACTAGCTAGCTACGAGATGGATTAAACAATATGGTGAATGTTCAAAATTTTTAAAAATTATTACAGTAAAAGACACATTGCCATTAATCCCCCTCAAAATACCCCCCCTCGCTTCAAACACATTTATCCCATCATTCTTGCCACTTTCTGAAGCAGTTCTAGAAGTCCTTTTTCATGAGTGCCCTTAGTTGCACTGTCATGGCTGCCTCAGTGTCCTGAATCATTTTGACTCTGGGGAAGAGCCAGAAGTCACGGTGCCAGATCTAATGAATAAGGTGGATGAGGACACACTGTAATGTTTTTATTTGGCAGAAATTGCCATACCAGAAGTGATGTGTGACACAGAGCATTGTTAGGATGGAGGATGATTTATGGCACGCTTTAAAACACACCTTTTCTCAACCGTAGCTCACACCCAACTGACTGCACCAAATAAGTTGACACTTGTCACACGCTATCTACGCACCACTGCCCTTATTGAAGATCCCTGCCTTTCCGTTGGATGGCACTCAGCAGCAGCATTCACCGTATTTTGTGATCATAACGGAAAGGCTCCATGTCACACACATCACTTCTGGTACAGCGATATCTGTCAAATAAAGACATTACGGTGTGTCCTCATCCACCTTATTCACCGGATCTGGCACCATGCGACTTCTGGCTCTTCCCCAAAGTTAACATGACCATGAAAGGTAAACGTTTTGAATCAATTCAGGACATCGGGACAGCCACGACAACAAAACTAAAGACACAAAAGAGGGCTTCCAGAACTGCTTCAGAAAGTAGCAAGAATGATGGGATAAGTATGTTTGAAGCGAGGGGGAGTATTTTGAGGGAGATTAATGGCAATGTGTCTTTTATTGTAATAAATTTTTTTTTAAATTTAAACATTCACCGTATTTTATGATCACACCTCATATGTTACTTACGAGCTTTGAGTTCCTGAGGAAGGTCTTCAACTGAGAGCACCACTGTTTCATGTGGGTGTCAGTATTAAGTGAGAAGATTAAAAAATAGAAAAGAGGGGCTCTTAGTACAGCACTTGGCATATGTATTGAATTTAGGTACTCAAATTTAGTTCTTTTACTCTGCCTCCTCTTTCTTTGAGGGCTAGCTTTAAGCGATGAATATAGCCAGATGCTAGAAAAGGCTGGAAATATTGTTCACCTTCTCCTTGGCCTTATACTGTCTCCAATTATCAAGTTAAACAAGACTGTTAGGAAGCCAGCTCCGAGAAATGCAGGAATTAGGACTTTGTCTGCATTATTGATGAACCATAGATTAAGAATTATTGACCTCAACAGCGATTGATAGGCTAATAAAATCAATGAGGTTTCCTTTAGCCTTCAGAGATTTTATAGACGCTCAGAAGAGAGACCAGACCTGAGTCTGTTCTCCCAGTCCTGAGTGGACTCCTTACCACTTGAATGTGGAACAGACCAACTCCTCAGTTTGTACTAGATCTGTTACCTGGACGTGGTTGTGGCTTTATTGATTTTTATATAGTTTGATATGGTTCAACAATTTCTGTAAAACTTGCCTAACCTAGAAAATAGTGTCTCTAGTCATACAACACATCTTCTTTGTAAGTATGTCTTTTACCCATATTTAATAAAAGACCAAGAATCAGGGACCCCAAAAGTAAATGAGTTCTGACCTGCGGAATATATTAGCAGCCTAATCTTCACTGGCCTTCCACACCAAACGGCCTCCTGTCTCCTGCAGTATTTGGAGGTGCCTTTCTAGCTTCCTGTCAGAGGACTGCTTGTCCTATACCAGGATCTTAAGGATCGTGACTTAGTCATCTTCTGTCCCCCAGTCTCTCCCTGGTACAGACTGGCATATACAGGATAGCTGATCGTGTCATACGTTAAAAGAATGGATACTGAAATCAGGCAATCAATAACCAACTTTATGATTTATTGGCTTTGTGACCTTTGAGCAAGTTACTTGCCATCCCTAAACCACAAATTCCTCGTCCACATAAGCGCTATAATAATAATGCCTATTTCATAGGGTTGTGAAGATTTAGATCCGGATAAAGCGCTTAGCCAATAGCTGGCGTTCAGTACGTGTTAGCCGTCACCGTTATACAGCACAGAAGTGCTGAATATAAAGGTCAGTGGTATTACTATGACTTGTATGTTCTGCCAAAGGTTCTTAACACTCAAGAGATGTGTAGCATGAAGCATCTGACAAAAGAATTCTTCCCATTTCTTGGTAAAGTCTTCCCCTTTAGTTTCTTCTGTTCATTTAAATAGAATTTTACTTAGATATGGTCTATTAGATAAGGAATTGCCAATAAAGTATACCAGCTCATTCATCTAGTCGCCCTAGATAATTGCATATGAAAGTTTTTCTATTTTGTTATTGTTAGAAATTATTTTGGAAGATGAAGGGTCTAATGGTGACTTATAAATATTTTTATATTAAATATTTACTTTGTCATATTAAAAAATATGCTAAACATTTCAAATTTCCGTGGGAAAGCCCTCAGGGGAAAAAAACATCTTACGTCTTTTCCTTTTTCTTTGTGGTTATCTGTCTAGTGAAGTTTAGAAATTTGAAGAAGGGTATTGCCAAGATGCTGCAAAGAGACCCCATGTTTGAGCTTCTTGTGCTCTCTGAACACAAAGAGAAAGCGCCTGGGTAAATAGTCCACTGTTTGTTGTTGGTTCCTAAAGCACTGCCTGGGGAGATTTACACTCCTGGGGTCTCTTATGTCCCCAGGAGGGAGCTGATGGAAGGTGGTTATTAATCTGCACCAACTTCAGTTTATTATCTGTACTGGTTCCCAAACATGTTTTTGGCACAGAATTCTGCAGGTTCCCTTACAGTGCTTCTCCATGGCTTTCCAGCACTGTAGCCAAGGGTTTTATTTTTTCCATAACAATGTTTCAGACATTTGATCTTTTTCTCTCACTGCCCACCTGTCTTCTCCCCCATGCTTTCTTGCCCTCCTTTGTGCACACAAAATATTTAAGCTCCAATGACTGTTTTCCCCTGAAAAATGTGTTGTTATTTCAAACTTTCTTTCAGTTCCCTAAAATCTTATTTCCTAGAAATGTCTTTTAACTCCCAGTATCAATTCTTTGTTCGTCCGCTGTAGACTACCCCTTCCTGTCTGGTGGTATAGAATATGGGCTTCGATGTCTATAATTTTTTCTTTCCATTCTTTAAAAGGGTCTTCTTTCCCAGACACCTAACACAACTCAAAGTCTGGTCCCTGGGCCAATAGCGTGGGCATCGCCTGGGGAGCTGGTTAGCAATGCAGAATCTCGGGCGCCACCCCGTACCTACTGAACCAGAATCTATATGTTGGCAAGATCCCCCACAGGATTTGTGTGCACATGGAAGTTTAAGAAAGCACTACTGTAAATCATGTTTTGCTCAAAGTTGGTGCTGAGGGCAGGGGGGGGCAGTGGGAACTCTGCCAAGTAGTGGTTCTCAGCCCTGGCTGTTCAGTGTAATCACCAAAGGAGCGTTGAGAAATACTGATGTCTGGGTTCCAGCTCCAGAGATTCTGATTTAATTGGTCTGGGGGATGGTCCAGGCATTGGGGTTTTAAAAGTTCCCAGGTGATTCTAATATGCAGCCAAGGCTGAGAACCACTCTTATGCATGAGTCTTATAATTTGCCCCAGTTTATTAGAATATCATTATATATAAATCAGTGTAAGACTAATGACTAAAAAAAAAAAAGAACTATATTTTTTACAATTACATTTATTAAGAGGATGTATATATGCATAGAAAAAATGGAAAGATAGACACCAAAATATGAAATGGTAAATTCTGGGTGATAGGATTACAGCTATTTCTTTTTTGTCTTCTGTTTTCCAAACTTTCTAGAATAGCCATGAATTCTTTTGGTAAAGAATCCTCATATGTGTATATATACTTTTTTAAAAATGTAATCACATTCAATGTTTTTCATAAGCTGCTTTCTAATTTTTAAATTATTTTTCCTTTTTCACATATCAGTATATTATAAATATTTTCTCATACCATGCAATAGCATTTACGCAGGCTTTTATATTGTTTAAAGTGAATCCTGACCCAGGATGACTGGATTTTTACCTTCAAAAGTATGTTTACATATTGACTAGGGCCTGGGAGAGACTGGCTGATGAACTCGGAAACCTTTAGTGTTTGGACGCTTTCGTTGTCAACAGAGGGAAGATGTTTAGATGGCGATGTCGACACTGCCATGAGGTCAGATCACATCCTGCCAGAGGCTTTTTCAACTCTCGGTAACTGTGTACCAGCATTTGTCTGAGTTCTTCAACGTAGCACGAAGAACTTGACTTTACCTTCCCAGAAGATGCTGCATGCGCCACAGGGGATTCTTAATGATGTTTGGATTGCAACCCATGTGTTGGAAGGAATTGTAGTTCTAAACTTCCTCTTCAAATCCTTTTTGGTTTAGTTGGAGTTGTGCTTTAAGACAACTTACAGTTGTCTCTTACAGTTTGAGTTTCCTCTGCATTAATCAAGTGAATCGAGTCATATACATCATGACATGGAAAGCTGGAAAACCCTTAGAGAATCTCAGTGGTGTGTAGTTAGCCAAGCTATATTGTAATCCAAGAAAGTCAAGTACATCCCCTTTCCCAAACCTTGGGAATAAATACCAGTCCTACAACTTAAAAAAATAATAATGATCTGCCTATAAAACTGTTATGTCCTTAACTCAGTCAAGTTGAATTATATGGGAGGAAATCAATTTTGCTAATGGTCTCTTTCCAATCGGAAGACAGGAGATACTTTCTGCAGTTGGGGAACCTTTGTAAATGTGCATTGTGGCTTACTCTGCAGGAGAAAAGTTCGGCGTATTTGTCATCCTTTTACCTCGTTTAACCTTTTCTCTACCAGAATCTGTCTATAAAAGGTTCAGAAATGTGTAGTTTTTCGTTTTAAAGAAATAGGCTTAATGTTTTATTCGCAGAATTGTAGTGAATAACAGAGCTCTGACTGACAGAGCTTTTAAACTTAGCATTTCTTCTGAGGAGAAAGATTCCGAGGCACTTTACAACCTAAAGGCTTCAGGAGCTGGACGTGGTGACAAGGGATATTCCCTTTTAGTGTCTGATCTGAGTTTGTGCCTTAACCTGAGACGGTAGTACTATCAACCTGGGCTATCTTGTCTGGATATGCAAATCAGGAAGAGATGAGACACCTGGGTATGGCACAGTACTGAAAGGCGATACAGGTTCATGAGTGTATCGTCAGCTTTGGAGGCATGTTTTAGACACTGATACTTATCTTATCTCACAAGACCAGATCACAAGCAAGACCAAGATGGTACTTTGTACAAGCCTTCGTTATAGATAGTCCTTCTCACATTGCATTGTGATTATTCTTTTACCTGGTGGTTTTCCCTACCTGGAGGAGAACTCCAGGGAACATACACAGGGATCATGTCTTGTTAATCATAGTATATCCTAGCCCTGAGTCTAACACTCATAAACATTCAATAAATGGTGGACAAATGAAATGTCCAATTCAGCTTTGTTATACGTGTGAGGATCCAAAACCCTTTGGTCATATTCAAATCTGGGTTAATTTGGTTTTTTTGTTTTGTTTTGTTTTGTTTTTACCAATGATATGTTGATCATTACTTTACACCAGTTAAGTTTTTAACAACTATAAAGTAGATGACTATTGTGGCCATTCTGGAGGGAACATAATTTTGAAAACTTCTATCTAAAATTATATCAAAATTTGGGGGTTAGACCACATTTATTTATGTTCAGAATGACACTGTGTTTTGGAGGATGTGCAGCTACTATCCTCTGTCATCATAGCGCCTTAACTCTTAAATAAGGTTGGAAAACACAAATTAAGGAAAGAATATTTATGTGGCCACTGATGTTAATATATTTGGTAAATTAAATGGATAAGACATGTTTGATTTTTGGGTTCCTAGCAAAGTTATTGCCCTAAAGCATTATTTTGACTTCTTAACCATTAGTCAAAAACTATTTGTAGTAGTCAGTTTGGAATTTGTTCATCCTGAGTAACAGTTATTTTATTTTTAAAAATGAAGTATATGATTGAGATTAGTGTAGAATATATATTATACTATATACTAAACTGTGTCTCACTATGTACTAAATTATTATTTAAAATCAGATTCAAATAACATATGTAAGAGAAAATTCACCAAGAAAAAACTGTAGTAAAATAGAGGAATATTTTATACAAAAAGAGTGATTTTGTTATAAACTTAGAAGGTGGCTTAGGAGAGCAAGACCTAGGTTCTAATTGGTCTCTACCTCTCACTAGCTGTAAGGCTAGTTAATGTCTCTGAGGCCGTTTCTTCATCTTTAAAATGGGGGTGACACCTGCTTCAAGAGGGTCAGCCGAGATAATATGTGTAAAAATGATTTACAAATTTTAAGGTGCTGTGCAAATGAATGATGGATCTCATTGATGGCCTTAATAGCCTAATTCCCTATTTTTAAATTATTGTTGAAGCAATGATTTAGAAAACGTTATGGTGAAAGGTTATTTGGGCATGAGAAAAATTACTATTAAGCTTTTCATATATCTATGGAGTGCATGTGCAGACTAGACATACTTTTGTCATTTATTAAAAAAAAAAAAACTGCAAAGAAAGGTGAAACAGGTTGTTGGACTCTCCCTAGTGTTTTTTTCCATTTTTACTGAGCTATAATTGACATGTCGTGTGGTTTTTTATTTGTTTTTCAGCTTGGTCCAGACCAGGAATACATTTCATCTTTATGCTAGATTCTTCATATTCCTGCAGACCCCTTTTTCACAGTGTCTCTCTGATTCTTTATTGGATTTTTGCTTTTTGAAATAGTTTACAACACTAATTTTAAAGCCTTGATATGGCTATAATTCTTTTAAAATACATATGTAACAGCTTTATTGAGTTATCATCCACCGTACCATACAAGTCACCAAATTAAAATGTACAATTCAACAGTTTCCAGTGTATTCACAATGGTGTGCAGCCATCCACACAGTCTTTTAGAACATCGCATCACCTCAGAAAGAAACCCATTATCAGTGACTCCCCATTATCAGTCACGCCCCATTTCCCCTGCCCTGCTACCCTAGCCCTGGGAAAACATTAATCTACTTTTTGTCTCTATAGATTTGCCTATTCTGGATATTTCATATAAATGGACTCATAGACTGGGTCTTTTGTGACTGGCTTCTTTCACTTAAGATAGTGTTTTCAAGGTTTATTCATTTTGTAGCATATATCAATACTTAATTCCTTTTTAATTCCATATAATAATCCATTATGTGGATATACCACGTGTGATGGTTCCACTGGGAATCAATTTGTAAACATAATTGCAATATCAGTTAATATAATGGTTCATTTTTGTTTTTCTTCAATTTTGCAAAAAAAAATTTGGCTGTTTGTAGTGGTACTCTCATGTAATAGATCACAGTAGAGAATAAATAGTAGTGGGGTCTGTCCTTCCGTGCCCTTCAGAGTTTTGTCTTTCTGACTCTTAAGACACACTCTTGTAAATGTTACCTTTGGGAAAAGTTGCCTTCTCTTGTACTCAGAAGGCTTGGCTCTTTCTATTAAGAGCCTCTTTTTTTTTTTTTTCCTCTTAAAAAACTAAAGGAAGATAAAGGATGCTTTTTGCTGATGGAAACCTGGTGTTTGTTCTTCATGCCTGATGGTGTGATTTCTCTTCAAATGATCTTCCTCTCTTATAACAGAACATGGAGATTCTAGTGTGCTTTCTTTCTGAAAGTGAAGGGGTCATGGCAGTCCCTGGAGCAAAGCACAGGCTCTGGCTGTTTGGGGAGTGATGTGGAAGCCAGATCTAGTGACACGATCAGTTCTCCCTGGGGAAAATCTCCAGGTAAGGGACGAACAACAGAACTGGCTCATTAGGACTGCCCAATGATTATTTGTAGAAATTGTGAGCAATTTCAATCTTAAAAATCAATGCAAAAATCACCTGCATCTTCAGCCCATTATTGAATAACTGTTTAATATTAGGTAAGGTTTTTAATACCTCCAAAACTTAGTTTTTCTACCCAGAAAGTGAAGTAATAGAGATAACGATACCTAATTCATGGGGTTTTGTGTTTGTAAAGCACATTATACAGGGCTTGTCACACCCTGTGTCAGTGAGATGAAGTATATAAAGTAGGAGGAAACAATACCAAAGCATAAAAAGGTTAAATGGAAAAGATAAAATACAGTGCACACAAGCTAGTACCGCCTAGTAAGAAAGACTATATACTCAGAAAAGAGTGGTTTGAACAATAATGTTACTTAGCGAGTACTTACCATGTTCCAGGCACTGTATAGTTTTGTATACATTAATTCTCATTGAATCGTCACAAAAATCATATAAATATTTATTACGTTTTGGAATTGAGGCAAACTAAGCCTGAAACCAAGCCCAAGGTTGCACAACTGTGAAACGCAGAGCCGTGACTACGGTCAGGGCTCTGCACCCCTGGGCCTGTGCTTTAGCCACATCGTATACTAGTGGGAGGAGGACTGAAGAAAGGGGTTTGGGGTGGGACATCAGCCTCAGGAAAAGCACTGAAAAAGGTTTCCAGGGACAGTGCCACGTGCAGGGACAAGTCAGTGATTGGTCTGCTTTGGCCAGACAGGTGGTTTTTGAAGTGAACTGGAGACCCGCATAGTTAAGAGTGTCAGACAAGGGCGTGTGTCTACTCTTGATCCAGTGACAATAGACAGCCCTGAAAGGTTTTGAGTTGAGAGGTGACAGGATCCAAGTGATATTTTAGAAACAATAGTCTGGCATAGTGCGTAAATTGGATTAAAAAAGAAAACATGAAAATGCATTTCAATGGAAGAAATAGCAGGGCTTGGTGACTCACTAGAACGGAAGGTCAGAGGAGGTCATGAAGGTCAATGCCCAAAGAGACAAAGCCCTTGGGCAATTTTGGCACCAAAATAATTTTGTCAAAGTTGGAAACCTTGAGAATAGGCTACAGATGACTCCATGCCCCTCGTTTCTGTAAACTTCCTGTACCTCCCAAAATGCAGGCTCCTCCTAGTACCGGTGTTTTCTGGTTTTCTGCTCCCCTTGCTTTATACTCCTCCAGTTCTCCCCAGCACCACCCCTCCGAAAGCCCTTTTCCGTTCTAAACAAAATCCCCTTCCTCCTGGAGCCCCTCACTGAGCCTCCCTCCCACAGGCCTCCCTCACTGAAACCTGACCTGTCCCCAAGGAGGAGACGCCCCTGGGAACCCTGGGGAGGGCAGCTCTGTCTCCCTCAACCACTCTGAGGGCCAGGCTCAGGGGGCCAGTTTGACAGGTGAAAATTTGCATTTCCCCCATGTTTTGCCTAGTGTTCTTTTAAGGTGTTTTTTTCTTATATATGAGTAAGTGCTCCTTATATAGTAAAGACCTTGTCTCTTTGCTTGTTGTGTTATAAATATTTTTCTAGTTTTTCATTTGGCTTAACTTTTTTATGGTGACTTTTGAGATAAAGAAGGTGTTCTCTGTTTTTACTTTCTGAAATACTTTTTAAATGAAATTTAATTAATTCAAATAACACACAAATACATTCTCCTCGAAAAAACTTAAAACAATTTGAATAAACTAATCTCTTGATCTCTGTCCCCAACTCGAGTGCTTTCCCTCTCCTGCTGAAACCACTCAGGTCCTAAGCTTTTTCTATGGAATTATATATACTCTATTTATGATTTCTTCTTTTGCTTTTATACCTAGAGAGGCCTTCCTCATTCTCAGGTCATAAAATATTCACCTATATTTTCTTTATATTCTAACTCTTGAGGCCAGTTGGAGTTTATTAGAGCAAGCAATGTGAGATAATTAACCATTTTTCTTCACTGATTTGGAATTTAGCATCTTTTAAAGTTTTCATATATGCTGGTGTCGCAGCTAGGTTTTTAGTATATCAATCTGCCAATTTTTGTGCTAGTACCACACTACTTATTACAGCCTGAGGTAGACTTCAGTGCACTTCCCACCTGCCACCTTCGCTCTACAGTAGCTCTTTTTTTTTTTTTTTCCATTTCATCCTTGAGGTCCCTGAGGGCTTCCCAGTGAGCGTCCTCCACCAGACTGTTACCCACTCCGTTCGTCTCCTCTCTGAAATGAAATCGGTTTTCTCTCTTGAATGTTTATACAGTACCATTATTTTTCTAGTTACCCAGGTTCAAAAGCACCAGCAGCTATGTATAGTTCAGCACCTCTCTCCACAACTACTGACTCTTCTGCATCTTTTCCCCATCCTGAAACCTGTAATTCTCAGGGTGAGAAGTAAACCCCAGTCAAAGGAGCTCAGGAAACCTCCTCCTGGCCCTTTAATTTCACTTGGATGTACTCCTGGCCTTATTGCCCTGTTGAAATGTTTGTTACCCTACTAGAATATAATTTACTCTGATTTACTGAGGAGAAAACCTCATTATAAGGTTTAAACATAAGTAAAACAACAATGGGATATATTGAAGGCCATAAAGAAAAGCTTAGCTTGGAGTCTTAAATGTTGTCTTAGAAACTAGTAGTGTGGATGTACCACCTATGGGCGCCTTTGTCTATTTTTTTGATTTTTAAACTTGGTACAGTGAGTTCCCATGTACCCTTCATCCAGCGCCCTTCAATGAGAACAGCTTACATAGCCATAGTATATTATCAAAACCAGGAAATGGACATTGGTGGGTACAATACCATTAACTGCTGTCTCACCTGGATCACATATGTTCTAGAATTACCCTGAGAGTTCATTTGGTGACTAACCATGCAAAACAGTTGTGGAAACAGCTGCTTTTCAACTGTCTTATTTACGTTCAGACTCAGCGATGTATGTTAAAAGAAGTGAGAAGTTGAGCCAAGAGCAAACGGTAACAGGAAACCTAGTGGACTTTTGTCAAAGCCAGCTCTACAGAATTTCCTTTTGATCCTTCCTCGGAGGGACATTTTTATGTTCCCCAAGTAGCCAACCAAAAGTTTCATGGAAGAGCAGATTACTCCTCCTGTTTGGTGTGTTGTGTCTCCACTTTTCCCGTTTCCAGGGGAGGAGCCAGGAGTCGTGTTAGGCAGGGGAGGGAGTCCATAGCCTCTGCTGTTGTTACAAGTCAAAAGCAAACCCTGTCGGCCTCCCCTGTGGTTTTTCACTGAGACAAAGGAAAATAATGTGACAAGCAAATTGACAGCAACCATCTCTGCCAGCAGTTACCAACATAACACAGAATTTCAGGTTCCCTTGGTGAAACAGTTAGTGCTGCCCTAGAAGCTGTTTCCCATACAGATAGTTTGATCTTGGCCCTTGCGTGAGGCAGTATTAAAAGTGTATTATAAGATGCCATTGATGTGACAGTGATGCACTTCAGAGTCTTTGGCTTTAAAAAAAGGAACAAAGGTAACTTTATGAAGACATCAAAGGAATTTGTTTAAGAAAGGTCTTGTGCGGTAGAGAAAGATTTATTACAGTGGTGTGACAAATTAAGTTCTGACTTTTTAGGGGTTTCAGTATCTAAAATGTGATTGTATCTAAGTGGGATATAATCTTTAGAAGTTGTTATCATCCCACATGACTGGAATTCTTCCCTGTCACAATGAAGACTTATTGTGGATATACTGTGTCTTAAGAAATCACAATCACAGAAATTCACTTACAGCTCTCAGATTGGGGCTTTAAATGTTAATATTAAAGTTATTTCCTTTATAAGGTAACTCATTTGGTACCTTTAAAACAGTAAATTCCTACAGATATTTTTAAATTGTTTAATTTACAAAAAAAGTCTTTGTTTTCACATGGCTATTTTAAATTGCTAGAATTAAATTCACCTGCATGAAAAAGTGTTCTCTCTGGCCTCTCATATTGAGGCATATCACAGGATCCTGGAGTGGTACCTTTTTCTAGTTAAATGTGTATGTTCAAATGACCAGCAAGCGGCTATACTCATTTATTTTAAAAGCTGGAAAATCTTTAAAAATAGTATGAAAATATAAAGGAGACTGACTGCAATTTATTAATAATAATAATATTCCATTTAAAAATGATTCCTTTGCACTTGGTCAAGTTGCATAATAGAGCTAATGATCTTTGCTTCTCTGGCAAAGCTTTAGGACTGTTCCCCCTGTTTTGACTTTGTAGCATCTTTTAGAAACTCCATTTCCCAGTTTATAATTCTAAGTTGTTCTTAGCATGTCAGAAAAGGATTATTTCTAGAATCTGATTTTTTTTTAAATTTTTTGGGGGGAATGTTGAGGAACTGTGTGTTTTTCCAGGACCCATCAGCTCCAAGTCAAGTTGTTGTTTTCACTCTAGTTGTGGAGGGCGCAGCTCACTGGCCTATGTGGGAATCCAGCCAGCTATGTTGGTGCCATGAGCTCTGCACTCTGACCAACTGAGCCAACTGGCTGCCCCTGATTATTTTTTAAATAGACTAAAAATATAGTAAAGTCATAGACAAATAAGAACTATATGATAACTCTAAGCTATCTGTTAATAAGTGCCATGAAAAAGAGAAATTAATTTGGACTTCACAAGGTAGAATAAAAATAAAATACTGATTTTAAAATTAGTCCCTTTTTTTGCCTTAATTCAAACAATTCTAAAGATCCCTCCTAAGAAAATATACCTTATAAAAAATTAATACTGACTACCCTTATGTAGGGTACCCCAAACCTAATAATTTCTAAGCAATTTCTCCATTGTTCATCTTTCCAAGCCATATTACCCAAGAGAAAAATAAAATTTTTCCTAAGTATTTTTGGTACAATGGAAACATTACTGATTGATGTGACCAAATGCCAAGGAACTCACAGCCAAAGATTTCCCTGCTTTTGCTATCAACTTAATGAGAGGAAACACCTCTGCCCTCAAGAAACCCATAATCAAATTAGGGAGACAGTAACTAGTACACAAAATGCCTGTTAAAAGCACTATGAGAGTTCCAGATAAAAGGAAGAGTTATGGGGAGCCGTACTAGAAAATTACACAGAGAAAGAAGAGAAGAAATAGGCATTGGGAAGGGGCTGTTTGGCAAGTGGAAGCTGATTTTTAAATGTTGATGAGTTCAGAGATGTAGGATTATAGTGTCTGTCTTAGCCAGGAGGTACAAATGTGTGGCCTGGTCATTCTGCCCCTTTGTTTAAAGAAGCTACACACCGCTGCCTTTAGTGAAGTGAAACCTGTGACACCAGAGTTGACTTGGCAGAAGCTGCTGCAAAAATTAATCAGATCCAGTTCAACAGACCCTGCTGGAATTTACCGTATATTAGAGTAATGAGGAACCCAAGCCTGCATCACTAAAGAGAAAAGCTTCCAGTGAAAGAAAGAAATTCAAGTGAGCAGGGCTATGAAAAATTAGGCCTGTCCTTTGCTTAACAATTAAGAAGTAATTTTTATAAAAGTTATTTATGCTTTTATTTTTAAGTCATGTACAGATTTAAACATTTTCAAATAGTATAAAAGGTTATACAGTGAAAACTAAGTCTCCCCTGACCAAAAAAAAATTTTCAGTTTATAAGGTGGACTATGCTTTTTTTTTAAAATCAGATGGAGGAATAAATTATATATTAAAAGCAAGAGGGAGCCTTTACAGGCCTTAAATGGGAGGAATAGGACAACGACATGGTAGCACTGGAGTAAGATCGGCAGTTTGCAGGGTTGGGCAGAGAAGGAAGAGACTTCCTGTTAAAGGCTTCTGGATGTTTTTGTCATATTAGACCTTTCCCACTTCTAGGTTATAAAAAAGAGTCCCACATTTTCTCTTAGTAGTTTTCTCTTCTCTCTCTCTCTCTCTCTCTCTCTCTTAAATCTTTGATCTATTTGAAATACATTTTAATGGAAGGAGTGAAGTAGAAATTTAATTTCTCTAGATGGCCACCCTTTGGCTCCAACACTATTCAGTAGTTCATCTTTTTTGCCACCGATTTAAAAGGTCCCTATTAACATATAAAATTCCATATAATTTTGTTTTCTAGGTGAACTTTCTATTCTCTTCCAATGATCTGTCTCATATCCAGCATTGCACACTATTTTAATTACTATACCTTTGTAAGTTTTGACATCTGGGAGGATGTATTTGTTACTTATTTTTTGTTACTCTTCATTAATTTTCCTGGTTATTCTCATACTTTCCATATGAACTTTAGAATCCCTTTTTCTGGTTTTTCAGAAAATCCTATAGTTATTTGGATTGCATTAAATTTACATTTTTTTATAACTGTACATTGCATTAATATATGGAGTGTTACATTTTTATGACATTAATATTTTCTATTCAAAATTAGGGTGTACCTTTCCATTTATTTAAGATTTATTTTGTGTCCCTCAGTAGCATTTAAAGTTTTTCTTATAGGTCCTACACTTTATATGATGTGTTTATTCCTAAGTACTTAATTTTTTTGTTGCTTTTGCAAATGAGATTTTTCCTTCCACTGCATTTTCTGATTTTCGTTAATATACAAAACATTTATTACTTTTTGTATATTAATTTTAAGCCAAGCAGCCTTACTTATCCATTTATTATTTACAGTAGCTTTTCATTTTATTCTTTTGGGTTTTCCAAATATCTAATCATATCACTTGCAAATAACAATAATTTACTCTTTTCCAATTTTTATATTTCTTGTTTCTTTCTCTTATATTGCCTAGTTTCTTCAGAATAATGTGTTAAATAATAGTGGTGCTGGAAGGTATCTCTGTGCCACTTCTGACTTTAAAGGAAATGCTTCTAGTGTTTGTCTTTCTACCAAGCATGAATCATGGCTTACTTTTTCTTTTTTTAATAATTATTTTTTTAAGAATTTTTTTATTGGGGAAGGGGAACAGGACTTTATTGAGGAACAGTGTGTACTTCCAGGACTTTTTCCAGGTCAAGTTGTTGTCCTTTCAATCTTAGTTGTGGATGGTGCAGCTCAGCTCCAGGTCCAGTTGCTGTTGTTAGTTGCAGGGGGCGGAGCCCACCATCCCTTGCGGGAGTTGAGGAGTTAAACCAGCAACCTTGTGGTTGAGAGCCCACTGGCCCATGTGGGAATCGAACCCGGCAGCCTTTGGCATTAGGAGCATCAAGCTCCAACCACCTGAGCCACTGGGCCGGCCAATCATGGCTTACTTTACACATAGCATCTTTATTTCTCCTAACTCAACATTTCTTGACTCATTCTCTTCCCTGAATACAAAATGCGTCTTTTAATCCATTGTTAAAAACATATTTCTGTTCCATCACCTAATATTCACCTTCAACTCTACATCATCCAAAGACCATAAAACTCAGGATATACCAGAATGAGCAAACTAAGGGAGACCTGAACTGCTAATGCTTGAAAGGATCAAAATCATTTTCCTGAGCCTATGACTGAAATCAGAATTGCATTGGTTTGAGCATTTTGGTAATTAAGACTTAGTTTTTCTGTGTCTTTTTACAAATAAGTTATTTTTCATTTAATTAAGAAAAAATATGGTAATTTAGAAAGTTGTAATAGAAACAAGGGTGAACTTTAACCTTTGGAGGAAAGGATAAGAAAGATGATGGCAGAGCACAAAGAATAAGATGGTTGTTTTATTGTTGCTTTATTCCTCACCCATAGGGAGGGAGGCAGCGGGAGATAGAGGGAGAAGCCTGAGCTTCAGAGTCTGACCATCATTCCAAATCCTGGGCTGCTACTTCTCAGCTGTGTAACTTTTTAGGGTTCTTAACAGCTCTGCATTATTGCTTTTCTCTTAGTCTCATCACACAATGAGAAACTGCCATTTTTTGGAACAAGTTTTTCTTCGCAGCCTTTACAGCATTATATAAAAAAGACAGAGGGCGTTTCCTTCTCTCAGTGATGGAAATGGACTAGTCACATTTGATGCTTTTTAGAAAGATTTTCTTGGGGTGATATGGATGGCTTTGCTCTACAGTTGGTACATCTGTGGCAATTGTAGCCAGCCTCTGCCAATGACAATTACCGTGTCTTACCATTTTCCTCTGTCATGGTTGCCTCCATAGAGGTCCTCTACGCCAAAGCAGGGTTTCTTCCCATCTCCTTTTATCAGCTTGTCTGGTGTGGCCTTGTGGTGATCATAACACTTAATTGGTCCCCAAAAGGCAACTCAACTCTTGATTTTGCTGGCTCCTCTAGTGAGAGACTTCAAAACAAGCGTCCGAACTGACCAGAGCACGCAGAGATGCATGAGGGCATGGTGTATTATTCACTGTGCCCAGGTGAGAATGGGGGATAGGAAGGGGTCTGAAGCAGGAAAGGAGACCAGAGATGTCTGTGCCACAGTGTAAAGAACTTTAAGTGATGAGCTAAGAATTCAAGGAATTTTCTCCGAACAGTGAACATCTTTTGAGGGTTTCTGAAGTGATGATATGCTCCAGCCTGTATTTTAGGAATGCAACGCTAGTCACAGTGTATTAGGTTATAAAGACTAGACAAGTGGTACCTCAAGTTTATTGCACATAAGAATTGCTTTCTAAAATGAGCATTCCCAGACCCTGGAGAGATTCTGATTAAATAGGTCTGAGATGCCTTGGAAACAGCATTTTAAACAAGATCTCAAAGCATCCTTTGGGAAACAATGGACTAGACATTGAAGGAGAGAGATTAGTTGGGAGGCTATCGTATCAACAATATAAAAGAAAAAATACCTTAAGAGAACCAGCTTAACAGCAAGTATCAACAGTATGAAAAAAATCATTGTTTTCTAGTGATTTTCTTAGGAGTCATGCAGATCTAGGTTCTGGGACCGCTGTAAACTGAGTGGTCCCAAGAGTCTCTCTAAGGAGGTGCCACTGAAGCCAGGACCTGAGCGTGTGAAGAGTCAAGGGCAAGAGCGCTCAGGTGGGCATCGCAGGCAGAAGAGACGCCAGTGTTGGAGAAAGAAAGGACTCCGTTGTGGCTAGAGCGCGCTGGCTGGGCTGCCTTGTGAACTGTGGGAAGATCTCGATTGTTTTTTAAGTGCAAAGGAAAACGGGGATTGACATCTAATTTACAGTTTTAAGAAACCACTTCCTTCTGTGAGGAGAATGGATTAGAGGCGAGAATAGAAGCAAGGAAAACCATCAGGAGGCTAGATAGATGATTATGAATTAACAATAATAATAATACTAATAGCTAACATACTGCTTAATACCCAGGCACTGTTCTAAACACTTTACAGGAACCAACTCGTTTAAGCGTGCTCTCCAGTGAGACCAGGGGTGTCCAAACTGCAGCGCATGATCCGTTGTTAATTGGCCCGCAGCAAATTCCAAAAATATATTTAGTTTACTTAAATAAACCAGGTGAGGCAATACGTACTTCACCTCGAGTGAGTGGACCGGCTGTTTGTGTATTTTACCGCATATGGCCCTTGGTGAAAACCGTTGAAAAAAGTTTGGACAGCCCTGAGTTAGACCCTCTTTAATTCTCAAAAGTACCACAGTTTGGATGATAAATTACAGGAAACTATGAATCAGCCAATTAACATTTTCAAAGAGACTTAACAGTTAAGAGCACATGGTCTTCCTCCATCAATTCAAAACCATTCTGTGAAAGCCACTAACCAAGACAAGTCTTACAACTCAATATTACAGTAGGAAAAACGACTCTCATCTCCAAACTTCCTGAGCTCTTTCTTTTTCTTACCTTCTGTCCTGGCACTGTCTCTTGGTTCTGTCTCTTTCACTCCCTCTCTCATGTCTGTCTTTCTCTCTCTCCCTGTTGATGTGTGTTCTGTGTTTCTTTCCTCTTTCCCCTCTGCCTTCCTTGTTCACTCTCTCTGCTCTCTTCCTCTCCCCTAATCTCCCTCAGCTGGCCAGTGAAGTACTTGCATGTACAGTGGATCTGTTCTGTTTAATATATAAAAATTGATGTGGACCATTTCTATTTAAAACTAATTAAGTCTCCAAGAGCCAGTGTACTCATTCCAAAATGCTTCTAGATGGTTGTTACAAAATATTTTAAATCGTTTATCCCAGTTCCTGCATTCACATCCCTGGAGGAAATTTACCTAGAACCCCATTCATCTGGCAGAGTTTCTTCCCATCCCCAGGCCTTCCCTTCCCACTCCGCCGCCACCACCTCAGTGACCGCCGTCTCTGCCTTGGGTCTGTCCCCAGCTCCTGCCCTGGACTGAACCTAAATTGTACCCCTTCACATTTATTCTTTAAAACATCGGAGGACTTATGTAACTGTCCGAGGTGAGCCAAGTGTCCCTCATGCCTCCATAATGTTTACCTTCATTTACTTCCTTTTTCACCTTTCCTAAGGTTTGGCACTTGACGCACTGTTGATTTTTCTCTGAAGCTTATTTTTAAGATGCTCTCACTTTTCTGTGTGAGAGTATTTCTTTTGCCTGCCTGGTTGTACATAAGAGGCTACCTACCAGGGACAGCTCTCCTCAGGGTGGAGGCTTCCTTGGTGATTGTCCGGCACATAAATCACCAGGGAGCTTTTAAATGAGAAAAGACCTGGCTGACCCGGCAGGTGGTGTTTATAAATAGTCCTCCCGCTCCCCTCTTTAAAGCCTGTCCGCCTAATCCTCTCCTCTCTCAAGATTGGAAGTGACTTGACCTTTGAGTCTTAAAACTCAGGCTCTTTTTCTCTGAAAAATCTGGTTGGCAAAAAGCTGTTAAGACAAAAATTGTTTTCAGCCAGGTGACAACCAGCCATCAAAACTTGCCTTTCATTTCCAACATTTTTAGCCAAGTATGCGTCCTCTTTTGAGGACCAGCTTTTCTCATTATTTTAAGATCTACACCTACATCAATAATTTTTATTTTGTTTTACTAATAGACTAGCATGGATTTGTATTTTTATGATTTATAAAGTTATTCCCAAATGGCTACATGTCTACCATGAACTAGGAGCCTTCTTTTCCACCCCTAAAATTACAGAATTTGGAGGGGCTCTAAGTAGCTTCTATCCCACTGTTGTTGGATGAGCTCTGTTTTCAGTTCTCTAATTTCGTATTGTTTATTGAGGATAAAAATCCTACAGGTCTTGTTAGGATAATAAACTGAAGCAAGTGATATAGACATAGGCAGTTTTTCAGATTAGGGTACAGGCAGGAAATGCCTAATTGTTGAACTGACCAAAGGTATTTTTTTAATAATTTTCCCAAAAAGATAAGTAAGTCCTTCACCTGATTATTTATAAAGAGAAGAGGTGCTAATGTTAGGGAGATAAACCAGGTATTTTTAGTAGCTTCTCTCCCTTGCTATAAAATGGAAGAATCTGAAATTCACTGTCCACTCACAGAGAACACTATAATTTAAGACGTTTTTCTTTTTATCTCCTAATAGATTGAAGAGTAAGTCCCGGTCCCAGACTTTTCTTTGCTGACCTGGGCCAGTGGCAGCAATGCTTTTTCTGGTGGGTGCTAGGTCTGAGCCAGCTGTTGCGTTGTGAGGGGAACCCCTTCTCGAAGGCTTTTATTGCGGTAGTTTGGCTAGAATGCCCCCACCTGAATGTGAGCCTGGAACTTGAGAAGTAATTTTAGTTTTGTTGTTTAACTTAAGAAAGTCTGGTGTTCAGAGTAGTTTGTATTGGTACAAAATAGAGTGTAAAGAGAGAATGAAAATCATGAACTGAGGAAGTCAAATGAGTACTGTACCTTCTGAAAACTTTGGGCTAAAATGTCTAAGGTCGTACTATTTAGATAGGAGCTCAGAGTGGACTTGCTAGAGCAAGTTAGGGAAGCTTTCTCTTAACATGTGGAGACCCCAGATGGGTAAGCATATTTGTAGTAATTAGAATTCTAAGACGTGACCTAAGCAAGTATGTACACTTTTGACTTGCTTTTGAATTTAGGTGTTACCAAAAAAAAAGTAGTTTAGAAATATGAAGCAACTCTTCTAGTTGCTATAGTGCAAAACAGTCACTGCCTCCCACTGGGGAAGGGAGGCTGCAAGGTGCTGCTGGAATGAGGTTTGGTTTCTAGACAGCAAAAGAAAAAAGAAAAAAAAGAAAAAAACGACACCTAAACTGTATCAACTGTATTTATCTGAAGCTCAGTCTCTTTACAAATCCTAACCCTCTTTCTCATAGTTAGCCTCCACATGTGGATAATATTGATTCTCTCTTCTTTTAATGATTTGTCCATTGTTTTTAAAAAACAAACAAAGAAACTCAGGACTATCTTTTTCTAAATTTAATCTTTATTTTTATCAAAGTTGGATGGTACATCGTTAGAGTCATAGTTCTACCCAGTTTCTCATGAAGAGCAGCATTCCATGTCCTCCCACTCCTATTTTCTACTCCCCAGAGAAAACCATTTTCGAGTCTTTCCAGCTGATTTATTTGGTATGTATCTTGGTATTTCTAAATAGCACATTGTGGCTGTCTTAAGGTTTTTTAGGTATTTTTTATTGACTTCACACTATGGAAAATGACACTTGACACCTGACCACACATACACACTCTTCTTCCTCTATCCTCCCAGGTTAATTGTGTTGGCTCCATAGTCTGTGTTTTTATTATTTTGACTATGTCAGCACCATTTGCAATGAAGCCATGTAATATACTGTGACTACAACTTTCTTTCAGTACCACCTTTTTTTCCCTGATGTTAATAATTGTCTTGGATTTTTATTCATTTGCTTAGATTTTCTGTACCTTCACTAATTTAAACCCCCTCCCCATCTCCCCTAACTGTATCAATCTTCTTTCCATTGTAAACACATTGGATATTCTATGAATTTCATCTAAAAGAAAATCTCTCCCTGAGCATTCTGACCTGCTCCTGTCTGGACCCCTAGTCACCTTCCAGGCCTCTATAAAGAGTTATTATCCTCAGGTCTCTTTCACTGTGACTCCAAGGACACCTTCACCTGTCTCTTGTTTTAGATCCCTTGCTTTCTGGATCCAGTGTTGTCCTCTTCCTTGCTGTTCTCTGTCGTTTTGAAGGAGCATATTATTATTAGTTTCTTGAGAAAGTAAAGTGTTCTTTTTAGTTTTGGGAATCATGTCCCTGAGGATTTTAAAGGCACTGCTCCATTTTTTTTTTTTAATCCTACAGAGTCCTATTGAAAAGTCTGTTTCATTCTGACTGTTTTTCCCCATTCTGATTTTGACCCATTATGTGACAATTTGTTTTCCCTCTGGATGCTTCTCTTTAATCTTGACGTTCTGCAAGTTCACAATAATGTGACTTGGGCACTTGCTGGACCGTTTTCATCTGGGACATTTTCTTGAATTACTTCTTTGATGATTTCCTCTCTTCGGTTTTTTTTATTCCTTCTCGAACTCCTATTAGTTAGATGTTGGATTTTTTTGACTGATTTCCAGCTTTTGTGTCTTTACTCTCCTGTTTTCTATCCTTACTGCCTTTTTTTTTTTTCCTTCCTGAAAGAGTTCTTCAACTTTATCTTCCAATCCTTGCATTGAGTTGTTTGGTTCTGCTATCATAATATATAATTTTCTAGAGTTCTTTTTTGTTCTCTGAGTGTTCTCTTTTTATATTGGTATTATTACTCATTTATTGTATGATGAACAATACAGTTGCTAGAAAATATTTATACTTAAGTTAGAAGATATTTTCTGACTGAGATTATCTATCAATTGACTGACCTCAAAAATTGTAATCTTGAGCCAGAGAAAATCACCTAAAATATGCAAAATTCAACTGTGTATCATTTTTAGTGACTGTAAGGCTTATGTTGTCTCTGATTGTTTTTGTTTGTTTTTAATGCTCCTTTTTAAAATTTTGTATCTGCTTCTGTAGTCTCTTTTTTCCTCTAAGTTGCTTTTTTCCTCTTTGTTTTGGTCTGTCTTTCATAAAAATGCTTTCTTGAGTTTCTGGTGATGCTTTGCTATATGGTCACATTTAAGAGCAGGCCACTGAAAAGTTACTTGAGAGCTCTGGACTTGAGAGTAAAACGTAGGGACTGTGATCTTTACAGTGATTTGCCCGAGTTGTTTCCTAGGATGCTACTTATATCTGTTGCTTTAGATCTTGTCTTGGCTGGTCAGATTCTGTTGGAAATTTTGAAATTTTACATTGTTCATTTTCTACCTCTTTCTTGCAATTTCTAACTATGTACAGTCTTTGGGTTCTTATGTTGTAGATAAAATATCTCCTCTGAGAGTAGTAGATTGGGGGAGGGAGGTTAGCACTTTGTGAGAGGTATAGCTGTCTAACTATTACATTGTTTTGTACATCTGAAACTAATAATAAAAAAAGAAGAAGAAGAATACAACACAAAATTTAAAACAATACACAAAATATATATCTCCTCTGAGTTTTATGCTTCTTCCTTTAGATGGGTTTTGGACACTCCACACATTCTTTCTTGCTTTCATGGCACTTAGCTGTTAGGCCGAGTACAAAGTAGGAGTCATTTTCAGTGCCTTATTTTTCCTTAATGTATTTGATCAGAAATTGGATGAACCTTCGGGATGCTGAGACAGGGAAGATACTCTGGCAAGGAACAGAAGACCTGTCAGTCCCCGGCGTGGAGCATGAAGGTACTGGCCCACCCTTTGTCTTCCCTGGGCTGAGACTGGAGGACAGGGCTAAGCATGCAGCAGCTCAGTCAGTGCAGATCCAATAGGAGGGCAGGCCCTGGAGGCACAGCACGCCAGTCCAGGTGTTGTTGAGATTTCTACTTCCTTTCTTATGCTTCTGTCTCCCACTTCCCAAAACCCACTTAGTGTGGAAATTTTAGCATTAGAACATACCCAAAAATATAAACTAAGGTCTCAACTTATTTTTTTCCAAAGTAAAATTTGCCTTTTTATCTCCCTGAAGTAAAAGAAAAACTAAGGGGTTTAAACCAACAGAACGGAGTAGAAAGACGGTGCCCATTCAGCCCCTTTCCTGATGAGAGTAGCTCGTAAGGCCCTTAGATGCAGTAAATCTGGTGTTCCTTGAAGATCTTTCAGTCAAATGCATTTGACCAATTAGGGACCTCTGCCTTTAATTAAAAAGTATAATTCTATTACCAAAGCATTCTCTGCAATTTAGCATAGATAATGGGTTCTCTAAATCAGCTCCCAGAAACTTGAAGCACCATAGTCATTCGGTTTTCATTTAGAATGACTTCAATATTTCTTTTTCTTTACCAGCCCGTGTTCCCAAGAAAATTCTCAAGTGCAAGGCAGTGTCTCGCGAATTGAACTTCTCTTCAGCAGAGCAAATGGAAAAATTCCGCCTGGAACAAAAAGTTTACTTCAAAGGGCAATGCCTAGAAGGTATTCTGCTGCCTCCAGGCCTGAAATCCAGGCTCAGGGTGACAGGGACACAAGACCCAGTGAACTAAAGCACTGCTTTGATAACATTCATTTTGCATCTCAATCTGTGATAGGATTCCTACACCCTGCAAACAAAAAGAAAGCTGGCACAAAAAGGGGCTTTGCGCCCAACCAGAGGCTTTCTGACACTGGGCTGAGGATTGGTGCCTGCTTTGTCACTGATGTGGTATTGTGGCACGGTCACAGGGAAGCTGCCCCGGAGGGCCTGGTACCGTGCTCTCCAGACAGGCACACAGATTTGACAAGGGCCCCTCTGCACTGAGTTTTCACCAGGAAGCGTAAGAGTGCACATGTGTCCCAGAGCTCAGATGCCAAGTGGGCGGCCTAGTCCATATGTCTGTTTATAATTACATCCAACCTACTTCTAAGAAAGTGTGGCTTATACTGGACTCGCCCACTGGCCCTAGTCCTTAGACCCCGGAGCATAGGGAGCAGGCGTCTGGTGTGGTTCAGAGGGCAGTCTGAAGGGGGCTTCCACGTCCTTTCTATGCCTCTGGCCTGACGGGTTTCCGATGGCTTCATTGGTAGTTCTCAGGGTAAGAAGAGGCTCACTCTAAAAGAGGGGAAAAAGAGCCCTGATACTATATAATATCTGGGGCACCCGCTCACCCGCTTTTCCTTCTCCCTTCAGAATGGTTCTTCGAGTTTGGCTTTGTGATCCCTAACTCCACAAACACCTGGCAGTCCCTGATAGAGGCAGCGCCCGAGTCCCAGATGATGCCAGCCAGCGTGCTAACGTGAGTGAGCAGGCCGCAGGATCGTGGAGTGTGTCTAGAAGCAGGCATTCCTGGCAGGTGGGACTCGTGGTCCCATTCAGCGGGCAGGCAAGCTAGGTGGAAAGTGAGGGTAAAAGAATAACCCGGGGGATCCAAGGTTACAGGTTACTGACTTTTGTCATATGAAAAAGACAGTGTGATACAAAGGGGAGAATAAAAACCTTTAGATTAGACTCTTAGACTAAATTCCTGATTGATCCTGACAAGTTGTTTAATCTCGGACAATGTACTTACCTCTCTGGGCCTTGCTCTCCTCCTCTCTAAACGTGGAATTAATAATGCTCTGTCACAGAGGTATAGTGAGGATCAAGTGAGATGACATGGAAGGAAACTGGCACATAATTAAAATATATTAAATCCATGCTAATTTCCTCCCTTTGCTGACCATCAAACTTCTGGTGCTCTATTTAGATAGCCTTTAACAGAATCTGGCAAAGTCCTAATTCTGTTTTAGAGGATAATGTTTTGTTACAGTTTTTCAGAGACTAGCTTTCCATTTTAATAGCTATACTTTCTGCTCACAGAATAATTCGTTTGTCCTTTATCCAAAAACACTGTCAATAACGGCCCACCCACCATTTTCTCTTGGGAAAAGACAGTCTTTCAAAGGTTTAAGTAATAGTGCCTAGTAACAATTTATTCACATACATAATTGTATCATGTTGGATAATCTCATTAAACAGGTCCTTTATGAAAGCCACATTGAAATTGTAAATAGAGATTATTTACTTTGTCTTTAATAGGTTTTTAATTAGAATAATAGGTATTTTTATATTCTATGAACCAATCAGATCTTGAGTTCCTTATTTACCTTTTTTATATGTAATTGCCAACAAAAATGTATCTGCTGGCTAATAATGATCCTGGGAAAGTATAATGTAGTCTGTAGAAGGGCATTTTTTAGATTTCATTAACCTTAATTTGACTTCTTGGCCAGCCTGATTTCTTTCAGGTGCTAAAACCAATAAGTCTGTGTTAATATATTTAGGTTATTGAAGTCATGTCTTATTTTTCAGAACCCCAAAACAGTACCTCTTCTGCCCTTAACTCAGTTCAAAAGTGGTTTGGTTTGCAAACACTGAGATATCCACCAAGGAAAATGAAATTCTACTCTACCTAACACAGGTGTATCATTTGAGGTTCTTTGGTTTCAAGCGGTAGAAACTGACCCTGGGCCAACATGACAGAGTTGAAAGGGTAGGGATGAGCACGGGGCAGCTCCAGAGATGCAGATGGCAGGAATCTGTGGATGGTTTCCTCAAGGAGCAACCAACCATAGGAAGTATCCTGCTCAGGAAAGAGTGTCTGATTGGCCCTGATTACATCCAGTGCCCACCCCTTTGTCAGGTGAGGGAAGGGCCATTTGATTGACCAGTGGACTAGAGATACATGGTTCCCCAAAAGAAGAGCAGAGTGCTATTACCCAAAGTGAGGAAAATAGATGCAGGACAGACCAACTCACAGCCGAATCATAAGGAAAAGTACCACTCCTGCAGGCTGCAGGTTTCATGTGCATCAGAAAGGCAGTCATATTTACAAGCACCCCTGTATGCAGAGCACTCTGCTAAGGGCCTTAAGTGTACCAAGGATTAAGACATGTTCTCTCTCCTGATTTCCGAACTTGAGGAAGACAAACCTAGTCATAAGTTAAACGTCATGTTAGACTTCTAACCCCATATGGACACAAATTTTATGTCCCCAAGCCAAGGTTCTAGGTGGGTGCATGTCCATGGGTCCAGCAGACCCAGATTGAAACTACTTTGTGAAAATGAAATCTGTTGCCTAATACATCACTCTCTTGCCCTCTCTTCTTACTTATAGTGGGAATGTTATCATAGAGACAAAGTTTTTTGACGACGATCTTCTTGTAAGCACATCCAGAGTGAGACTTTTCTACGTTTGAGAGAAGAATGTATGTGCATTTCAAGAATTTGGGGGGGTTTTTTGGGGGGGCGGAGGAGGAAACTGTTTACTTATTTCCTCCACACATTTGATTTTTGACACTTCCACCCCTAATTCCTTCTATGACAAAACCCACCTGAGGCCACCAGGGGACCAGCTCTCTGTGTAGGTAACCAGATGGCTTTTTTCCCTCAAGCTGCCATCTTCCACTGACCAGACTTAACTCCCCACCTCAGACCAGGGCAGAGGGCGTGCCTCGACTCCTTCCCAGGGTAAACACAGGGACAAACACATACCACGGGCTGATGCTGTTCCTGTCACCCTCCCTGCCTCTTCCTGCAGGGGACACATCTTCCTTTGGCCCCTGGTTTTGGAAAAATTCATGTTCTTGACCCATGTTTAGTCTTTTCCTACTGTTTCTATTTCATACATTCTCATACGTTTAACTTGTAAAATAGACTGTGATATTATTATTACGTAATGAATTGAAACATATGAATTAAAATATTCCTACAGTCTTTAGCATGGCACTGCTTTCATCTCTCCTTTTTCCGGAACATGAACCTGGCTCCGTGATGGGAAAAAAGATGTTTATCGGACCGTAGAATCACAACAGTATTTTACTCCAGAGAGTGACATAGATCTCGCTGTGCCTGAGTGCTTCAGTTCCTGCTTCCCAAGAACCTAAAACATACCTGAACAGAATCTATTACCTTAACTTTGTGTTTTAGATCTGATATTTAGTGATCCCTTCTACAACATACATGCTCCCTTTGTTAGTTTGTTTGTTGTTTTAGCTTTTTCCATTCCTTTATAATGGGCATTTCTTCAAGAGGTTTCCAGAAAGTAGAAGTTCTAAGTTGGTAGAGTAGGGACTCATATGCCTAAGTGAGAGAACAGAAGTGAGAAAATGAAGAAAAGATCTCCCTGAAGTTAACTGCAGATCCCTGGGTAAGCGTCCGGGATGGGCTGGGACGCTGGGGGGCTTTAAAAAACTGCCATCAGAGGATGCCAGTGTGGGAGAGAAGTGATTATTATATCTGCAGTGCTTTCAAGAGTAACATAAGAGAGAAAATTTTAAAAGATTCTCTTTTAGGAACTTACCTCTGAGCTACGAGTAGCCTTCACTGTCCTTTATAAAATACCAACAATTAAAAGTTTTTCAGTTCCCAAAATAGTATGGTCTGAGGCTAGAGGAGAGGAGAATACACCAAGAGATGGGCCATCCCTGGTGTAGACCTGCTCCCGCTTCCTGCTCCCCGTCACTTACTGAAGGCACTGTTTGCTTCTGTGGGTGGGGAGGAGAAGCAGTGCATTTTTAGTATACTGTCCCCATATTTCAGTGACAGTTCTGTTCCTCACATTAGATCTGTTGTCTTGAAAAGCTCATTTTTAATTACCAAAGATTGGATTAAAAAAACAAAAAAGCAAGGTAAAAATGAGTGAAGGTTTCCTTTTGCTTTCTGAAAATGCCATCTCTTAAATTCTTTAAGCATTATACATTCACCACATGCATAGTTACTGAGCACTTTTTATGTACCAGACACCATTCTAAATAGTGGAGATACTTCCTGGACAAGATAAGTGAAGTCCCTGCCATTGGATTCCAATGAGAGGAGAACAGAGAGCAGATCATTTCAGGTAGTATGTAACCAGTGCTCTGAAAAAAACAGGACAGGGCAACGGCAGCAGCATTCTGGAGTGAGCAGGTGAAGAAACAGAAGGAAGTCAGCAGCAAACAGCTTCAAATCCCCAAAACAGGATTGACAAGTCCCTTGCAGGCCAACAGCCTGGAAAGCCAGGTTCTACTCAAAAGAAGAGATTTTTTTTAATCCCTTAGACTGGCATCAACAGAACAAGAACCAGGTGTGCGCATTTGATTGTCTAGTTTCCTACAGCGAACTCGGGATCTGCTAGGAAAGGCCCTACCTGTGGGAGGAAGGAAAGCCTGCCCCTTCCAGCCTGGTGTAGTATGAAGAGGAGAAAGGAGTGGGGAGCAGGAAAAAGAGGTCCTTGCTCTCCTTCACCCTCCAGGCTTGGGTGGGAGGGGCAGGGAGCAGCCTCTGCCCAGGTGTGGGGGAAAGATGAGAACTTCTGGAGGTTAGAGGGGAGGGATGGGCTGCCCCACAATCCAGTAGGTCGAGGCCTGTTGCCGTGGCTTCGGAAACCTCTCCTTCATTGTCCTCCATGCCCACTGCCGCACCTCGCTTCCTTTAAGCGTCTGGGGCCTGTCCAACCGATGGCACTGGCTCCCCTTCTCAATTGTCCTTCACATCACAACCAGAGAGCCCCAGGATGTGCGTCTGACCACCAATCCCTCTGTATTGCCAAGTTTATTTTTAGAACTCCTTGCTATTGACCTGGTGATTGCTGTAGAGCTTTCGAAACATCCTGTTAAAATGGTCCTCAAAGTGAAGACGTCATCTGGCTTAACAGTTTTTTTGGTGATTTTATTTGGTCTGAAACTGAGCAGCTTTGACTGTAACTTTGAATAGGCTGAGGGGTGGAATGGAGTGGAGTCATGAGAATAGAGATCTGGTGAAGACATTCGGTTCCCAAACTGTACACCAAGGTGCCCCAGGGGCCTGCAGCAAACTCACAGGAGCGCTGCAGGACCTTTTAATTTTCAAAGGAAGTACAGTGATACGGGACGTCTGTCACGTACTGCTCAAACTATTAGCTCAAGATAGTTCAGTTTGAACATTAGAACACACTACATGCTTTTTGATGAGGTATCTTTAGGAGACCAGGTTTTTGGAGGTTTGGGTTGTAAAAAGCAAGTACACCTCAAAAATCAGTGTGAACAGGAAATGAGGGTGGTAGCGTCTAATCTGATTCCAAGGTTTGAGAAGCTGTGCAGTGCCACAGGCACACACCCCATTAGTGAGTCATTGTGATTATAAATGAAATAAAAACATTTTCTCTCAATTTATGTGGCTTTTTCCCCCCAAATAATGCAATAGCCACTAAGTTAGGACATAAGTACTTAATAAGTTATTTGGACCTAACTACTTAATAAAGGGCATAATTAGTTACTTACTTGGCCTAGTTGCACCATGAAAAAAATTAGACACACTAAGGAAGCAGTGAATAGAGAAAGTCTGGTGACCTCTGGTAAGCCCGTGGTTTTAAAACATGCCTTTCAGAGGGTTGGAAACACACATCTCCATCTCCGGCAGCAATAAGTGGGGTGCTGAACACCCACTTCTGAACTCGAGGCAGCTCCTGGTCCCATGGAGTGCTTTTGAATTGTACTTATTAAAGAAAATATATTCAAAGAAAAAGAAGGCATTTACTTAGATTTCTTAGAATGGCTTTTTAAGTGATTTGATTTATTGAAACCATCCCCCAAATAGCTCTTCTCAATTATAAGACGATAAGCAAAATTATTGTCACTTGAATTTTTAATTTATATTCTAATTATCACTTTCATTTTGGGCTAACGTATGTGCATTTGAGCTAAACAATTTGCTCTCTGAATATTTTATGGTGCACAGGGTGCCCATATAATGGCACAGCATATGATCAGTCTAACTAGTTAGAGAACTTGGGGTTTTATTTTGCTGTTTTATGTTATTACAGCAGTTGATGATGGTCATTTCTTCCATGCTACCTTGTTGGTTATAGAGATCGTTTACTCGGGGCCCAGCCCATGGTCAGGATTGGAATCCAAATCATCTCTTCCAGCAGATATCTGCTAACTTTGAATTGGCTTACCTTCAGCAACAGTCTACAATTCATTGCTATAATTAGGCTAAGGTTACAATCAGTTTTTCTTGGAGGGTTTACCGTCACATAAAGGTAGACATTTTATGACATGGAAATGGTTTTATGATCATAATGAGCCTCAAACCTTTCCAGGCCCAAATGATGTCATTATGGCACAGAATTCTGGGATGTCAGGTGTGGGCTTGGGAGGAGACACACCAGCATTTGCTGAGGAAAACCTTGCCTCTGCCCACAGGCACTTCCTTGGCCTCCCTGGGGAGGCAAGTGGCCACTGGCAGTACCACATCTAAAACAATGTCACTGCATAACAAGAGGCTAACCATTTCAAGTTTAGTCCTTGTTTGTGATTTTGGCAGACCCCCTAGGCAGAGTAGGAAATTCATAAAATGCCCACCCACCTAATAATAGGACCCATTTGATGTCAAGGTCAGGAAATGTTCTCTCTTCAGAATGGATTGAGACAACATTGTCCCCACGGAAAGGAAAGAGCAGCTGCCTGGTAGAGATGCTTACTGAGAGGTTGACTGGTGGAGGAGCCTCAAAGCTCTCAGGGACAGTGTTGACAAAGGGATCAGAATTGTAGAATCTACTGTCACCTCCCCCAAGGGACTGGAACCCATCCTTCCCCGCATTTTCAAGACTAGGTGACTTCCCAGCAGGCCACGGCCCTGGGCTCCATTGGAAACCACAGGAGTCTGACGTGGGACATTTTGAGGGACTAGAGAGAAGGACCCAGAGAATAACTATGTGGAAAGGGGTACAAGTTTTCCTAGGACACAGAATAGAGTTGCAGATGAATTTCAAGGTCCAAAAAGTATGTGCACATTTTTTGGATCTTGAAATATAGGGTCTTTCCAGAAAGATTTGTACCAGTTTCCACTCTTTGCTGTCCCCCACCTACTGACACCAGTCACCTCCTGGGCTGGGTTGACAGCACCAGCTGAGCATGGGGCCCGAACCAGCTGCAGCCGGGGAGCCAGAAGGAGGCCCGTGCAGGGTTCTAAGAGCCAGATTGTAGAACTGGTTCCCAAAAGAATCTTTTCCCATCATCTGTTTAGTTCAGCAAATATTTCCTGAGCCCTGGTGAGGGTCTTTGTTGTGCAAGTTCAGCTTTTTCTGGGCACTAATGTCCTTCAATATGTTATAAGGCTTTCTGAGAAAAAAAATCAAGGTCAACTAAATCTGGTGCGAGCTGCATGTTAAACCTTCCTCTTGGAGAGCCTTGATATATTAAAGACGCAGTGAGTTCTGCAGAAAGAAAGCCCTTTTAACATTGCTTACCCCAGCACGTCACCAAACAGGATGGATCTCACCTCTTAGGCACAGCTTTGGACAGAGACTTAGGAAGCGCCAGGCTACATGCCTTTGGGGGTCTCACCCCTTATCCAGCAGCCTCAGAGGAATGAAGTTAGTTCAGTGAGACTGTTTGACTGTGAGGCACAGGTGGGAACACTGGAAATTCAGTGTGTCCCTGAGAGGTCAGAGCACCAGTGATCACCGAGTGCTGGAGAAGAGGGACGGGGCTGTAGGCCGGGGATACAACGTGGGCAGCTCAGATCGCCCTGGGCCAACCCCCGCAACCCAGCTGGGAAGAATTCAAGCAGTACTGGGATCCTATCGCGAGATGGACCGTGAGCATCACAACCTCTTCTGAAGTCACGTCACCTCTCTGTGCCCTCAACCTGGAAACCACACCGGAGAGGGGATTTCCCACATCTCTGCACTCCTCCCTTTTCAAGCTGTCTTTGTTCATGGCGGCCTGGTTGGCCTTGGAGCCTGGAGCCCTTTATTCTCGTGTTTGCTAACAGGACTAATAGGACTCAGTTACGGACGACAGAAAACCTACTTGAACGAGCCTAAGTTGGGAGGAAATTTACTGACTGTATAACTGAAAAGTCCGAGATTCGTCAGGTGTCAGGCACAGTTGGAGCCAGGGGCTGAAAGCCATGTTATCAGAGCTTGTGGTTCCTCTACCTTGTAACTCAGTTCTGCTCCTATCTGTGTGGGCTGCAGCCTTAACCTCTCAGCTGCCTAAATTCAAGTCCCCAAAAGGACAAAAACAAATGTTTCCTTCCTTCCCAGAAACTCAGCAAAAATCCCAGGGCTCACTATGATTGCATCAGCTTGGATCATGTGTCAACTCCAAGCTAATCAATATTGTGAGGGTGGGGGGACTCAGGGCACTGATAGGCCAGAAGCAAGTCACAGGTTTTACCTGAGCTTGATTGAGAGTGGGGGAGGGGAAGTTCTCCAGGAAGAAAACTGGACATTGTTTCAGGGGATTATTGCCAAGAGCAGGGTGAAGAGATGGCGGCTGGTGTCAGAAACAACAGCTGTCCCCTGGTACCTTCTGGAATCCTCACCAGCAGCTCCTTGCTGCAAGGAATCTATCTGCTCCCTGCTGCAAGGGATCTATCTGCTCCCTGCAAAGAGCCTCACAGCTGATCCACCCCCCACCCCCACCCCCGCCCCTGGCATGGGTACAGTGAGTTTGTCTCAAGTGACCACCTGGTACTTGTTGCTACAGGCAGCAGACTTGACAGAGAGCCCATGCAGGCACGTACATTCCAAGCTGGTTCCCTTGACTGTGCTCAGGACTTGACAGAATTCACCCCACACTGACTGCTAGGCCTTCTCCAGAAATAATGTGTGTCATTGTCATGCGGGGTGTCATGCAGGAGATCCTGCTCCCTGTGCCATGTGTCATGCAGGGCGGCTTGCGGGGTCTCTGCTCCTCCTCCCCACATAAGAACGCAGGATATGGTGAGGCCAAAAAGGAGCCATAGGTAGGGGAGTCATACCACTATATTCTCGCTGGCGGCTGGGTTGGAGACACAGGAAGCAGGAGCCACACTATCCGCAACCCGCCATCCTAATTGCAATCCGCGCTTGCCAGCCACCGTCTTCTTGCTAGCCCCCATTTGCTGCTAGCGTAGCCATAGCAGTTATATTAGTGGCCAATGGCTCAATGGTTACAGCTGACGGCCAACTAGCCACAGCTGATAGCCATCCAATCACAGTTGATGGCCATTTACTACCTGAGCCAGCACCTTTCCACATGAGGCCGAGAACCTGGAAACTGCACTCCTGGCTCTGTCCCCACAGTCATTCACCCAGTATATTAGGTCAATGTCCCAGGTGGTCTTAGAATGTTTCAGCCCATGTTTCCTAATTTGAATGTCCATCACGTCAGAGCTCAGATCAGACCCTGCGAGCACAGGCTGAGGTCTCTGGAGGGGAAGGCCTGGGGACAGCCCTGCCCCCTTCCCTGTCCGACCTGAACTTAGGGTTGGGGAGGACAAGCAACCACACTGCAAAATTGGACTATCCTAAGTAAAGCTGGGACCAGGGTTTCTATCCCCAGGAAGTAGCTTCCACCAGGAGGGGACCATGGGGAGCTAGAGGCCCGAGGCGGGTAGGGCTGGCCTGCATATAGGACACAGGAGGTCACAGGAGGCCTGGCAGAAGCAGACTGGGCATCAGGGATTTAGGAGGCCTTTGGATCCCTGTGCCGGCACTGACAACGGAGTAGAAGTGACACCAGATCCTGGCTCTCCGGCCTGGAGTAGCCTGGCAGGCAGCTCAGACAGTGCCAGGGAGTGCAGCTGGGTGGCCCCAGCCCCGCCCCCAGTTCCAAGCAGCCTAAGGGCCTAGGACTGTACTCAGAGCAGCAGCCACTGTGAGGAGTCCAGGGCTCAGAGAGTGGGGCCTCCCTAGGAGGGCGCTGTGCACACTGAGCATTTGAATGGGATTCAGCCAGAGTGAGTCAGGGGGCCTGTGACCTCAGAGGAGCCAAGCCTGGGAAATGACTGTCATGTCTGACTGAGGTTCCAGCAACAGAGATGGAAGGTCTTGTTTTGGGGGTGGGGTGGCTGAGGCTGCCCCTGGGACCAGGGCCCACTGAAGGGCTCTTTCCTAGACGGAGCAGAACCCAGGGGAGCCCGCTGCAGTTCCTCTGTGGCCACCAGAGGGCGCCCATCCCTTGCGAAACCCAGCAAGGGCTGTCCCAGGCCAAACTTTCAGTGGGGTGATGGGGATGTGGCTGGGACAGAGGATACAAGAGCTCAGTGCAGATGTGGAACCCCAAGAGAGGCAGGCCTGGGCCCAGGCTCATGCTTCCTGCTATTGTTTTCACTGTGCAGAGAAGACTGAGGCCCAGCAAGCTTCAGTTACTTGCCCTGTATTAACTGCCATGTCTGTCTGGATGGTGCTGCTTCTCTCCTGTGTGGTTTTGCGAGTAGTTCTGAGCAGAACCGCAGCCTGAGGGAGCTGCATTAGACCTGACCCAGCTCCACGTGCTGCCTGCTCTATGGAGCCCCCTTCTGCTGCCTTACAGAATCCCCTGGACTCCAGGCTTGGGAATATCCACAAAACTGCTGCCCTGGGCAGCAGGACAGAGCATCTGGCCAGTGGCCCGGCCTGTGCAGGGGTGCGGGGTGGGCGCACATGGTCAGAGGGTCCCTGCTACCAAAGTCTTGGTCTGACCCTGACCCTGGCAAGTTTGGGGGCAGCTCAATGGGAGACGTGTGTCCTGGGGCCTGAGCGGCCCACTGAGGACAGCTAAGCTCTAGCCCCTGTGAAGGGCAGGGACTTCCCCAGCACACGATGCCCGACAGAAACCACAAATGTGGTGGAGAGGGTGAGCATGGTGTCCTGCCACCAGAAGGTGTCCTGCTGTGTCGGGATGAGGAGCCTGGTCTCTCTTGGTCTTTTCTGTATCTCTGGAGCCTATAAAGGCACCTGACACAGGAAGAGCATTCGGTACAGTGTGAATGAATGAATAAATGAACGAACGAATGAGTGAACAGAATACCACCACATGCAGGAAGTGTGGTAAGTGGCCCCTGACCTCAGTGGGGGCAGCCAAAAACACACAAACAGGTAAATATATAAGCTCACACTGTGAGAATGACTATGCCACCAAGGGAGAACTGAAGAGGGCCTTCTTTAGATTGGGGACCAGGGAAGACCAATGCTGGCACTGAGCCAGTCATGAGAAGTCTGGGAGCCAGACATTCCTGTGGCAAGAACCGCAAGTGCAAAGGCCCTGAGGACCAAGCTTGTCATGGACACAGGAGGCGGCGTGGCTGGTAAGCGAGTGGGGCGAGGCACTGGGCAGGCAGAGGAAGAGGTGACCCTGGTCTCCGAGTTCTCACTTACTGGGTGGGACAGTGCCAGCTGGGTATGTTCCCCAGTGTCACTTGAGCCTTGTCTCCTTGCTACACCCTCGCTCTGGCTCGCCTTTTCCACACCTTGGCCGGGGTTACTCTGGCCCAGCCCAGGCCTGTCTCCTGCCCGCCACACCTGTGCACCTGTGGGCTCCAGACCTCATCTCCAGCCCCTTCCCTGTGGTAAATGGCTCCTTCCTGTGCTCAGGGGCTCAGGCCAGAACCTGGGGGATCCTCCCTGGGAACCACCTCCAACATCTAATCCATCCCTGAGTCCTGATGCTTTACCCTATGTGGTCTCTTACATGCACCCCTCCCTCCCTCCCAGCATCCCCCGTAACCCCCACCCCACCTCTGCTGGTCACTTCAGTGTTTTCCGTTTTCCTGCTTAAAACTCCTCCATGGCTTCCCCCAATCCTACCTCGTAACTGGCCCACAGACTGCCTGTCACTTTCCACCCCCTTTGTCCATGCACCCTCACCCTCTCCACCCCCACCCCCATCTCCTTTTTCATCCTCCTGGTCATTAGTCTCAGCCTCAACGCTGCCTCCCCAGGGAAGCCCTCCCTGCGTCGCATTCCCTGGTCTGTGGCCCGGTATAGTACTAGCTGTAGATAGATGGAGGCCTGAATGCCTGTTAACATTCGCCCACCCCCACCCCCAACGGAGGCGTCTCTATAACAACTCAAGGCAAATGGTGAGGATCAGAGAGGGAGGAAGGCAATGAGAGGGATGGGGTATGGATGAAATACCCATCTCCCTCTATCAGGAGGTGCTGGGGTACCAGGGCTTTCTTGTGATCAGTGTGCCCCCCACCCCATCAGCTCCAAAGCAAGTAACCCCCATATGGCCAGTGTTGGGGTGGCAGGGTGCACGGCTTCTCGGTCCCCTCACCTTCCTTTGCCCACAGCCACCCCTGCATGCAGGACAAACTCAACTCCAGGCGCGGTTCCTCCCGGTGGGAGGTCTGTGGCCCACCCCTTCTGAACCACTTTCCTCACACCCATCAGTATCTCACTTGGACACCATGACACAAGATGTACTCAGGAGGGATTAAGGAGGCCCAGGGTCACCAAGCTGGTGGCAGAGTTGGGCTCAGGACTCACAACTTTGTCCTCAATGGCTGATCTCTTCCAGCGGGTCCTGCAGCCTCCAGCTGAAATATGCCCATTGCCTGAACCGCCACAGCTGGGGTGTCAACCCTTCCCGACCCCTGGAGAATGGGCACAACCACCTCTACTGAAGGACATACTATGAGTGCTTACAGGCGGCTTCTGCGCATGGAACTCATCTGTGGACCCCAGGCCAGGACACAAGGCTTAGTGGCTGTCACCTCCCTGAGGGTTCCAGCTTGAGGTCACACTTCCTCTAGTTAGCCTTCCCCACACTGTTCACCTGTCTGAAAGTCAAAATGGCCCACAGATCACCTCCCACTGTGCTCAAGGAGAAGGGGGGCCTGCCAGGCTAACCAAGGTTTCTCTAGGAGGCGAGAGCTTGGATAATGAGGGCACTGCCGCTGCATCAGTGCCCTGGAAAGTGAGTCCTAAGGGACAAGGTGCCACATACCTCCACCAGGGGGAGCCACTCCATAGCCAGGCTAACAGTGAGGCCCACGCAGCTAAGGCCAAGTTGTCCCACTGGGAGGCTGCATCCACACTAGGGCAGCCACACATGCAGCCTGTTCTAGTGACTGGAGCTATCTATGGACACCTTCCAGGGCACCGAGGTCCACGTGGCATCCAATGACGTGGTCCCAGAAAGGTTCTTGGTACAATCAGTAGGAGGCCAACCTGGTAAGCAGCTCCCTTCAGCCTGTAACTCCAGAGGCTGTGGCTCAAAGGGCATACCCATCCCCTCCCAAACAGGTGTCTTCGACCCACTGTTCCTACCCAGGAAAAACAGATGGCCTGAGTTCAAAATCATCCCCTATCTGTTTGCCCCATCCCCAGGTTTCAAGAAACCAAAACAGAAAGACCAGGCTTCGAGACAGCTTTGTTAGAACAACTCAGCAAAATAAAATTCCGGTTTATTGTTGGACAACATTGTTTCACACATACATCAAACAGGCCAAAAAAAATAAACAGCAACTTCATAGACAAAAAAAGGAAAAAAAGAAACCTTTTATCTTTGGCCTTTTTAACCATCTCATACAAACCAACTACTTATAGTACAGCTAAGTACATACACAAAAAAAGTTACTGGAATGCTCGGAATAAGATTGTTTTTTTGTTGTTTTTGCTTTTTTTACAAGGTTTTTTTTCTCCTTTGAGATTATAATGAACATGGTCACACCACAAGTAAAGTCAGAAGTAGGACAGAGAACGCTCCAAAGGCTGGTTTGGTCATCACGAGATCATTAAAAATGGCTGACCCCTAACAATATGTACAAAAATATAAAATGTAAATAAAATATACAAACAAATTTTCCTTTTTAAAGTACTTTTAAGAAAAAAAGCAGGGCCTTGGAAGTTTTGGTTCTTTTTTCCTCCCCTGTTGCAAATTCACGTTGTGGTTTTGGTTGGGTGGTGGAGAGCGTGTCATCATCTGCGGGTGGCACTGCCCGTGGTGGGCGGGCAGGCGGGCGGGACTCTCTACTCGAAGGTGACCACGTTTAGATTCTGAGACGGGAAGTGGAAGGTGAATAGGTCACGGCGGCCTTTTTTATTTTTAAGTTTAACTTTTCCTTTTTTTGCTGTCTAGTCATCTTCATCAGTCTTCTGCTTCTTGGTGTCAACATCGTCATCCTGGACAGGGAAAGACTGTCAAGTCAAGGCCCCTTCCAATGCACTGGGCCCAACTACCAACTGTCTCAGCTCCTGTGGGCAGTGAAGGACCAGGCACTGGCAGCTCCAGAAGCCTCTAGAGCTCTGGGAAGCCGGGCCCATGTTCCCTCCTGTTCCTGCTCAACATTGAGATGGAGCCACTCAGGAACACGCAGCACCCCAAACACAGCTGAGTCCCATCAGCCCTTCCAGCTACAGTGCCTCAGCCCCCAACTCTCCCTCAGGCCAGAACCCACCTCATCATCTTCAGCTGCCCGCTTGCCCGTAGTTGCCTCAGCCTCCTCATCTTCATCCTCTTCCTCACCTGGAGAATTAACCCAGGTAAACCACACTGCCTTCTCAGCCAATGAGGGAGGGCCTTGGTCGCCGCACCCAGTGGCAGCCAGACTGGGGGCGGGGGGGGGGGGGGGGGCACACGCACAGCGGGGAGCTGGACTGCAGTGCCTCAGGGCATCTCTCAGTAACAGATATGCCAGGGTAGAGTGTCCCTGATCTGTCTGCTGCCTGATAAACCAGGCAGTCAGGGTACCCACACGCCCATGCAGGCACTTTTCTTCAGGAGGGAGAAGAGGGTCCAGTGACCCAAGCAACTGTACCAAGGCTACACTACACCCACAGCTCAGTGAGGATGGAGCTCTCCAGCGGGAGTTAAGTGTGGGGTACAGCTTCACATCGCTAGCCTAAGACAAGGATGGTCCTACCCCACAGGAACAGGACCGAGCTGCAGGTCGTCCACTGGCCCCCACCCTGGGAGTCCAATTCCTACCCGTGCCAGAGGCCAGGGACAGGTACCGCCCCAAAAGGGGAGACAGACAAGGCTACTCACCATCACCTTCCTCCTCCTCCTCCTCCTCCTCTCCTCCTTCTTCCTCTTCTTCATCTACCTCATTGTCAGCCTCCTGCTCCCCATTTTCCTCATTCTCAACAGAAAACACACGACATTAATGAACACACAGCGTCACTGCAGTCCCCGTCCCTTCCTCCAAACCCTGCCCAAGTGCGTCTACAGCCTCAGAGCCCCTGAAGCTCCACACCAGGAGACCTTGACACAAGAAGGGCCCAAGGGCTCAGCCTCATCCCCCAGCCTGGACTATGTCCAAAATCATTGGAGGAAAACTTCTTGGCCAGAAGCTGTTAGGGGGTCATGAGCAAGGTGGACACTCACAGCGTTCCCGTTAGCAGGTGCGTCTCTTCCATTTTCTGCCTCCTCCACAACTTCCTTCTTCTCCTTTAAGTCCTTCAAAAAGGGAAGAAGGAACTAGTAAGCCTTTTAAGAAACCTAAGGCTAGCAACGGCCCCCAGGGGTTACAGGTATGTATGTGGTGCTGATTGATGGCCAAAGTGAGAAGAGCCGCATAGTACACATGGAACCCACGGAAAGAAAGGCCACAGAATACGGAGTGTGTCTGTGGTCAGGATGTCAGTCTGATTTCGCAGCCTTTAGAGGAACACGCTAAAAAGGCCATGTGGCACCACAGCCCCAAACTCGTCTGGCCGGGCAGACAAGCCCAGAAACACTTCACTCACACACACCCATCAGACTTGTTTCCAACCAGAGGGAGCACCGCCTCTCACAAATCCTTCTGGGAAGGCAGCAGGTATGTGCCATAAATAAGGCAGAGGAGGGAGGGCCCTGACACTGCGGGAGAATTCCCGTGGGTGGACTAGCCAGGGAAGGGAAAGGGAGAGAGCCAACAGGCAGAATTGGGGAGGCTGCCTCACCAAAGTCCTCGAAGCCAGAGCTCAAGGGCCAAAACCACGGTAGTCCAGGACCTGGCCACCTCAGGCCTTTGTAAAAACCCCCAAACCCCAATCCCCCCCATATTGGACAGCTGTCCAGGGGTGGGGAGGGGGCGGTGTCTCAAACCGTTGCCTGAAAATGGACTCGGGTGACGCGTGCCTAAGCCTGAGGCCTCTCTCTCTCGCTCGCTCGCTCGCAATAGCGCGGCCTGGAGCGCCCCATCTCCCTCCCGCGGGCTCTAGCCCTTCCGTCCATGCGCACCTAGCAGGACTGACACGGCCAGCAGGCAGCGCCATGGCGGTCGTCTCCCTGATGCCCCGTAACTTTTTCCACCCCGTATGGCTGGGCCGGCCGCCAACACAGGCGTCGAACGGCCCGGGGCGCCGTCCAGAGAGCCGCCCCGGGCACCTGTCTGCCGGGTTGGCCCCTGCCGGACCACCGTGGACACCGGTGCCGCCCGCTCCCGCCCCCTGGCGGTCAAAGCCCCAGGGAGGGGGTGGGGGCGGGGAGGTCGCAGCGCGCAGGCGCGCAGTCCCCGCCCGGCGGGCTTTGCGCGCGGGCTTCAGCACGCACCGCGCGCGCGGAGCACGTGGCCCCGGGGCCGCCGAGAGTGTCCCTGACCCTAGAGACCCAGAGCCCGCGGGGCCGCCGCGGCCCCGGCGTCCGCGCGAGGTGCGCACGAGTCTTTCCTTGGCTCCCGACGCCCACGCAGCCCCCCCACCCCCGGCCTAGATACGCGGGCTTGCGTCTCCGCATTTGGCGGGCAAAGTCCCGCGGGAGGACGCCCCTACGTCCGCCGGGCTTTTTCAGCCCCACAACCTAGGTCGTCGAGGACGCGTTCCACACGGTTATTTAGTGCCACCAGCGGGAAATCACCTCGGAGAAAAGCACACGCGGACGTCCGCGCTGGGGAAGGCAGATCCTCCAACGCAAACTAGTCCCCGGCTGGGCTCAGAGGGGATCGGCGCGAGCCCGTGGAGAGCCGGGTCGCAAGCTCCGCTCCGCCGGGGGAATCGCCCCTGGGAGAGCCAGGTGACGCCAGGGGCACTGGGGTTAAGGAGACGCCAAGGTGACTCGCGCCTGTCACCAGGGGCACGAGAGGGGCTCTGAGAAGAGCCGAAAGGTTAAAAAGCCGGTTCGCCTCAAAAGTGTCGCGCTCCCGCCGAGGGCGGAGACTCTCCCTGGGGCGGGCAGCGGGACAAACCCGGCGCGCAGAAGCGGAGCTGCGCCAAACGCACAGGACCTCAAAACTGAGGGCGGCAACGGACCCGTACCTCCAGACTTGGCAGCCCCGGCGCCCAGCACGACCCCAGAACGGGTCAGGAGCGGCCGCAGCTTTTGTTCGCCCGCGTCGCCCCTGGAGGGACCGCGTACACGGTGCTCCAGGGCAGCCGCGGGGGGCGCCCATCGTCGTCCCGGCGCGCCGCTCCTTCACTTTCCGTTTCCTCCCCTCCGGCGCGTGGGCTCGCTCCTCAGCCAAACCCGGCACCGCTGGTGAATTACTGAAACTAGGCGGCTGCTCCTCAACACTCTCCCGGAAGACGCCCACCCCCGCCTCCCCAAGCACCCAAGTCTGAGGAGACCTTCACACCTCCGCAGAGACGGTCGACCTCGCTACCGGCCCGCCGCCCACTCCACCTTATCAGACCTCAGGGCAGATAAACCTTCTCTGACCCACAAGGCGCGAAAAGGGGCGGCCCGGCGCGGAACAAAGAGCAGCGCCGCCGGCGGGCAGCCGCCGCCACTTCCCGCAGCCGGCCCGCACACGCGCCCCCCCCAGCACTTCCGATTCCAAACGCGCTCGAGTTTCAAAGTTATTTCCGTGCGCCCTGCGGGCCGACGACCCCCCAGCCCGGCCCCTCTCCTCCCGCCGCCACTCAGACGAATCACAAACAAGTTTTCGGAACCGTGGAGCAACCTTCCCCCAGAGCCGCTTAGCCTCCGCGCTCCCCTCCCGCACGACCCTGAGGACGCCCGTCCCACTCCACCACAGACATCAGGTCTGCCCGCGGCGCCTCCCGCCCCCTCCCCCGCACACAACGAGTGGACTGCCAGGGGGCCTAGACCGGGCTCCCCGCAGGAGGGAACCACAGTGGGCTCGCGGTAACCCAGCCGCGGCGCGCCAAACACCGCTCCGGCGACAACGCGCGGAGCCCGAAGGGGCGGGCGGCGTCTACCCTCACCTTGGTGGTGATCTCGGAGCTGGTGTCCACGGCCGCGTCTGACATGGTGGGGCACGCCGGTGATCCTAAGCAGCGGATTAGAAAGAAAGCGAGAGTTCGAGGACTCTAGCGAAAAAGCTGCCGGAGTCCGCGGCGGCGGAAGAGGCGCGCGGCGGAGGTGGTTGCGGCGAGTGGGAGCCAGACACGGGAACAATGCAAAGATGGCTTTTCAGAGCAGCCAGTGGGGAACTCACGCGGCGCCAGAACCTTTAATATAGATTATGGGCGGCACTAGGCTTCCTTTGCCCGAATACTATTGGCTGAACGCAGGGAGCGGGCGCTTGCTCATTGGCTCCATTCCGAACAATGGGCAAGCGTGCTTAAAGCGGCAGTGCCTTGGTGCGTCCCGCGCTGCGCAGTCGCCGATCTCACTGTCATTCAGGGCCTGAGTTTGCCTGGTCTCCGCTGCACCTACGCCGCGGGGGAAGGGCGCGCGGGAGCGCTCGGGGCGCGCGCTCCCGCTGCTGTTTTGCTGGGGCTGCTGACGCAAAAAGCCAAAGCGCGGCAAAGCTGCCCGCCCAGCCCCCCGTCCTCCCCTCCCCTTGGCTCCTCGGAAGGAGGGGGAGGGAAGAGGAGGTGGCGGCCGGCGCACGACGGCTGCCAGCGAGGGGGAGGGGAAGGCCGGGTGCTGGGCTGAGCTCGCCCCGGGCGGTTCCCTTAGCCGTACCCAAGGAGATGCTTGCCCCGGTGCCTGGCCACTCTCGAGCAAGGATTGTCCTTGCGCAGGTGGGCGTAAGCCCCACGACGAGCGATGAGGGCGCGAGGCCGAGAGCTGCGTACCTGGACTGCCCGTCTCTCTACCATGTCCATCCCATCTGCCCAGCCCCAGGGGCCCCGAGTCTTTGGGGAGGTCACCCCGTCGCCCACCATCATCCCCTGCGTTCACCCCCTAAGCCAGTCGAGGAGCGGGCTACGAGCCAAGCACACACACTCAGTGATTCATACATCGAGGGGACTGAAAGGCCGGTACAGGCTCCTGCCCTCGAGCATGACAGCCCGCGGGCGCCACACTCCAGGATTCTGGACAGCGCCTGCCCGGAACGGTCACTGCCGTCGCGGCAGACTCAGGGAGCCTCCTTCCAGCGCCTGGCCTTCGAGCATACATACCCCTCTCTCATCCCACTTAAGGGGCTGCGAGGGGCACATGAACTTAAACACTGAGGAGTTATTGGGGGGCAATAATCGTCCCTTAGACCGGCTGGGCTACTCCTTGGGGAATCCTTGAAGTTTGGGGCGCCATTTAGGGAACCACGAGGAGCCCCGAGAAGGGAACCATTCAGACGCCACACTCAAGATGGCGTTGGGCTCGGCGAATGTGGCGTGACGTGGCGAGCCAACCCACGCAGACGATCCGAAAACTGTAGGCTATACTCTCCTTATTGCCACCGCACTTGGCTGTCGAATTAAGAAACCCGCTGTGTGGGAAGAAACATTAGAATAGATGGAAATAAGTTCCAGAAAAATACCTGTGCCACACACAAGATGGCGACAGATAGAGTTCATCCCTGTGCTGCCACAAGGGGGCGCCCGACACGGAAGGCGGGACTCGAGAGAAACGAGCGCACACTGGCTGAGAGTGGCGGGCGAACACAAAGTTGACGCTTTGCGTCCTTCCATTGGCAGGTGCCGCTGTCTGTCTCTTGGGGCCGCCGATCAGGGAATGGAGAAAACCCGGAGTCTGGGATCATAGAGGAAAGACAGTTGCCAAGTCCTGTAGAGCTTGAAATCCGGGGCGAGGGGAGAGACTGAGTCGCTCTTCTTGGTTTTCTTAGGTCAGTGGCCAGGTGGCCCCATTCCCACTACGAGACCCACTTTACTGAGCTTACCATACACTCGTCTGGCTTCCTCCCCCGGCCTCGGACTCCGCTGCCCCATCGGGAAGAGGCACCGAGAACCAGAGCGCCAGCTGTGTTTGGGCCCTTACCCGCTCACCCTGTCCTGCACGCGTCAGTCCCGCACGCGTCAGCCCCGCATCCCCGAGCATATCCGCCAGTCTGGCCTCTGGCCTGTGGGGCTTTCTCGAGCGAGTTGTCTTTGGGGGAAAAAGAAACCCGAACTCCGTCTTTTGGCCGGGACAAACGTGGGACAGGTGCTGGACAGGGCGGGGGCACCGCGCCACTTCCCGCTGCCCAGCGGTCGCCATCCCGTCCCAGGTACGCGGCGGCGGAGGGGGCGCCCGCCGTGTCTCCGCCTTGCCCCAAAGCGCCCCAATAGCTGGAGGTGGGATTCTTCCCAGGCTGAGCGCGCGCCAATCCAAGGGACTCACAAAGGTGTCCCCGAGGACCATGCGTCTCAACTCTTTGTTCGGTCCCCTCCCTACCACCACCAGCTTTATTGAGGCGCGGACCTGACGCCGCCCTTGGCCTCAGATGAGGAACAGGCTCTTCGGCCACTGCCGCCACCACCCCCTCCTTTGTGCCACATTCTCCGAGAGGTTTGTGCGGCATTATAAATGGGACAGGAGAGCGCCGTCTACCTGCGGTGCATCTATTAAGCTCTGGTTACACTCTAGGGGATTGTTGAGTCCACAAAACCCGATGCAGCGAGAGAGCTTGGTCTGTGCCACATCTAAGCGATTGGGTCGTCTTCCCTGTCTGGATGGTAGCCTTGGACAGTCGTCTGTGTCCACAGCTAAACATGACTTCTGGATTGTGGCCATTATGTGAGGAGTGCAGCAGGGTGGGTATTGCATCTAGGAAAAGCTGGGTGAATGTGAATTGCCCTCGAATCACTGCTTTGCCTGACCCTGTCCCCATTCAGCTGCCTTTGGCTTGAAGTAGGTAAGAAAGGTTCATGCCAACATGGAACCAGCATTTAATTCACCAAGCACTCACTGAGTGCCTGCTGTGTACATAGCAGTGAGCCTGTGGCTCATGCTTCAAGCATTTTCCTTTGTTCTCTGCACCTTGCAATAGGTAGGACAATTATAGCGTTGAATCATATGAAATTGATGTTTTTGTAGGTCAAAACCAATTGAAAATCAGCGAATTGATAGGTTCAACCTCTAATATGGTATCACTTTCCTTTTAACCAGTCAGGAGAGCAGACTGAAGGATTATAGCAAGGGACTTGGAGTAACCAAATGAATCCGTGCTTAGGCTGAGGCTAAAACCCTAGAATGGAGAAGTTGTTAGATGAGCCCTGGAAATGAAGCAGCCTCCTTGGGCCTCTCCTCCTGGCCATGGGAGTGTGATATTCGACTTAGGCTATCATGAGCCTTAGGCAACTCCCCACTTTTATTTATTGATGCATCTCTGCCCTTTGCTGCTTCTGTGGCCTTTCAAGCCCCCCCCCCCCCCCCCCGCCACCACCACCACCAAAAAAAAGCTGATGTACCCTGGTAGGCCACATATCCTGGTCAGGGTCTGTTCACAGCCTCAGGTACACTGGGCTTATGTTAAAGCTCTCTTAGCAGCCCCCAAATGGCCTTCAAGCAAGTTTTGTGTTTAGGAAATGTGCATAGGGACACCTCTGGGTTCCCTACACACTCTCCAGTTGGACCACAGGCCTCTCCCTGCCCAGCCTGAGTCATACATTTATTCACCAGCCTGGCCCTGTAGGCACTTAAGTTTACAACACCTTCTCCAAAGCCATTTCCATCCTATTCCTAAATGGTTGTCTCACAATTCTGCTTGATTCCCAAAAGACCAGAAAGAATATAAATGCTGGCAAAGCTGCCTGGGTTCAAATCCCAGCCCTGCTACATGCTGCCCATGTGACACTGGGAGAGGTACTTCCTCACCTCAAAAAAATGGAGATGACAGTAACAGTTCCTACCTTCCAGGGGTACGGTGGGAACTGAAGGGGTTAATATTCCGAAAGTTCTTCAGATAGTGTCTGGCACCTCTGGGAAAACCATTAGTGTTCTTGGGACTCCATTTTCCAGCCACCCTCTATACCTAAGAGGGTTGGTTTCACAGTGTTCGTAGGACTCTGGACAAAGGAACAATGTCTTCAGCAAATCTTCCCATATTCGGTGGGAAATGAGGGCACCAGCCTAGCTGAGTTTCTGGAAGTCTATGATTCGGTGCCTGACATGCTTGGCAGTCCCTCTGGCCTCAGAGGAATGACAGAGTCTGGGAGGCAGCCCGAGTGGAGCAGACCTCAAAAACTCCCGCCTTCCCACCCTTCAGAAACCAGGACTTTCAGGCTGTGGTTTCCTTGCCCAGGCATCAGGGCCTGGGGAGCTGCCAGAGGCCTTTCAACTCTCCCGCCCTACTGAGCCAGGACCAGATTGTGTAAGAGTCACCCCCCACACGCCTGCTCTCTTGTACAGCTCGCCCGGGCCTGCCCGTTCTCCCGGGAATCTGTGCCAGAGGCCCTGGTACCCACACAGGTCTGGCTGTACCAAGAGGCTCCTGCCTGGCAGGGAGAGGGTGGGGAGCATCTCTTGAGATTCAAGGCCTGCCCCGAAACTGATGCCAAACTGGAGCACCGAGTAAAAATGAGGAATAGAGGCTGGGGAAGAGTGTGTGCTGTGTATGCGGCCACCGCGTCCCCCAGAGCACACTCGTATGGAGGTGCCAGTTCTGGACTCCCCTGCACATGCCCCCTGCAGGGTCTCCAGGCATCTTCTGCCTGCCTGGACTATTTCCCGACCCCCTTCCCTGCATCCATCCCCATGTGTGCAAGCCTATTTGCATAGCTCGAGCTCCGTGGGTGTTTTGCTGAAGCTCTGGTTCCTGTTGGTGAGTGCGTGGGCCCATCATCACTGTGGCAGGTGAAGGTGCCGGTGGGGAGAGCACATGTGCAGGCACACACCCAGTCACTCTGCCTGCGAGAGCCTGTGAAAGCGGGGCGCCTGAGGAAAGGTTAAACACCTGTATGTGACTGTGAGGAAGCATTTAACCGGCACCTCTGCACCTGGCACTTCCTGCCACCTGGCCCCACAGGAAACCCAGCAAACAGGAGCCTGGAGTGGGCTCCCACTGAGGATCTGTGTGTCCAGGTAAGCTGGAGCTTGAGGAAACGCAGGGTCTTTGACATCTCAGAGCTTCCTCTTCCTCTTCTCTGTTAACCTCAAATGGGTCTTTTCTACCTTCCCTTTACCCCTGGCAGACAAGCCACCCCAGTCTTGTTTGCAGGGAGAAGGTGTAAGGAAGGGAGGACATACCACCAGCCAGGATTTGCTCACTCTCTCACACCAAAGGGGAGTACAGACGGGGACTGACAGTCCAGGTTGTTCTGGGACGCAGAGCTCCCAGTGCTACAACCAGGAAACTCCCGGGCACACTGGGACACGGTCACACTGGTAAGATTGGCATTTCACAAGAAATCTTATACCACCGTGAAGAAGGGTGCTGTGGCCCTCGATCCAAAAGAGCCTCCCACTTGGGTGCTGCTTCTCTTTGCCATGGAGAATACAGGGTGATGCTGGGAGCATTTGGTTTGCACATGACAGAGCAGAAGGATTGAAGGTTTTAGCGAAGCTCACAGAGCACTCGCAGCGCAGGGATCACCAGCTCCCACACGCTCCCGGGTGGGCTCTTGGCTGCCATGTGTGGTGATGGTTGTGAGCATGGGAATCTGTTAGTTTCTAGATCCAGGTGGGAGCAAGCATCTAGAACTGTGGGAGGAGATGCCTCAGGCTCCTTTCAAAACTGTTTTCCCCGGCCGGCCCTGTGGCTCAGGCGGTTGGAGCTCAGTGCTCCTAATGCCCAAGGCTGCTGGTTCGATTCCCACATGGGCCAGTGGGCTCTCAACCACACGGTTGCTGGTTTGACTTCTTGACTTCCACAAGGGATGGTGGGCTGTGCCCCCTGCAACTAAGATTGAACACGGCACCTTGATCTGAGCTGCCACTGAGCTCCCAGATGCCTCAGTCGGTTGGAGCACCTCCTCTCAACCACAAGGTTGCCTGTTCGACTCCCTCAAGGGATGATGGGCTATGCCCCCTACAACTAACAACGGCAACTGGACCTGGAGCTGAGCTGCACCCTCCACGACTAAGACTGAAAGGACAACAACTTGACCTGGAAAAAGACCTGGAAGTACACATTGTATTCTCCAATAAAGTCCTGTTCCCCTTCCCCAATAAAATCTTTAAAAAAAAGAAAATGTTCTCTCCTCTAAGAGGTTTTCTGAGATTCACAAGGGGGAAAAAAGTGAAACTCTCACTTGGACAATTCTATAGGAAAATCTCAAAATGGGGTGCAGAATTACCCTACAACTCAAACCTCCCCAGGGAAAGGAAAGTGGTGGCACCTTCTCTAGGGAAGCAGAGCTCCATGTGTTTAAAGCCTGAGAGGAAAGCAGGAGCTCAGACATCTGAACTGAGAGCTGGCTCACACTTTCTTCGGCTGCAGTGTTCTCAACTTGCTGCCTTGTGGCCAGATCTTGAATTGTGACTATTTATTGGCTGTCTGCAGCTTTCTCCAGGCCACTCGTTTTGCCACTTAGGTGCTTTAAAAGTGTTACCTCAAAAGCATCGGCCAGACACCTCTCATCCACTTGGCTGCTGGCAAGGTCTCAGTTTTCCCACTTGCTAAATGGAGAGAAGAATATGGCCCAGCCCACAGGGAGAGAACAGCTTGGCGATTTGTCCCTTCTCTGTCCTGTCTCTTCACAGGCCACAGAGCTCTGGGCTGCAAAATCCTTGGCCAAGACATGGTTTTGAGACCCCTCCTTCAAAGTATTTATCACGTTTGTAGAAATCAGTCTCCACTGATTTCTCCACTGATGTGATATGTTCAAGGTTTCCTCAATTTACATTGTCAGGATGGTAGAATGTATTCCAGGATGTTCTTCAAAAGTCACCACGACTATTAGACAAGGCCAAATCTGGATTCAGGGGCATTCATGATGGAAAGTAAAATGTATTCTGAATACCTGCAGAAACACATAAAAGGAAAATTAGAAATGAACGATTAATGTTACTAAATGAGCCTACCCGAAACAGCCTTCAAAGCAGGGAGGAACAAGCATGAAGGCCATCCTTAGCCAAGAACCCCAGCTTCTGGTTACTTAAAGTTTTCGGCTTTGTAGAAGGCTGTCAATTGGCAATAGTGGGGTTCTCTGTGCTTTCTCTCGTTAGCCCCTGCCTCTCTTCCTCTCAGGGCCACCAGTAGGAGTGGGACTGGAGAATCCACTCCTAGGCTTGACTGACAGTGGTTCTAAACAAGTCTCTTCACCTTCCTCAACTTGTTCCCATCATCTGAGCTGAAATGAAGGGATTTCTGGGCATGGACAGTTGTGTAAGCGCCCACCGCCCTGCAGGCATCATGAGCTGGGGGTGGTAAGGGCAGATCTGGTTGTGTTTCCACTTGGCGTGGCCCTCTGCCTTGTACGTCTGACTATACTTCATCATGAAATGACTGTTTAGTTGATCTGAGTTGAATGGAATTGGGCCTGACGTTCCACTGAACGCTCATCCTGGGGTGTTGCTGCCTGCTCTGTGCCAGAGGAGCAGAGAAAAACTGAACACACTTCAAACAGTTATGGAAAGCACCCCTGCAGATCGAGAGGACAGGCGAGAACCTCATTTTACATATGGAGATGCTGGAACCCAAAATGGAAGCCTGATTTGCCAGTGGAGTGGCGCCTGGCCAGGAAGACAGCCCCCGTGGCCCTGGCTGCCAGGGCTCCATGCCACCCCCCTCCCTGTCGCTGAATGTCTGGGGTCCTGGCTGACACCAGCTTGCAAGACCAGGGCAGACCAGAGAGGTCAGGGGCACTTCCTGGAGCAAGTAGGGCTTGGCAAGAGCCAGGAGTCAGGGTAAGATGTGAGAGGAGGGAGAGGGGGTAGTGAGCAATGGCAGCTCCAGCATGGAAACAAGCCAGGCTTGTGCATGAGCAAGAAAGTGGGACAGGAGGGTCAATGGGAAGAGGGGCATTTCTGGAACCTGGCTTGGCCCAACCAAGCACAGACATTTCAAGTGCCCTTCCACCTTGGTGTACAGCTACTGGGCAAGACTCCAAAGACCTGCCCCATCGGGGCCATAACAAGTGACCACAGTGGAAACCCCGGCACATTTTGATGTCAGCAGTAGAGAGGCCATGTGAGAAGAGCAGCTCCTGTTTACTGAACAAACTCTGGGCCAGACATTGTTCAGAGTTCTAAATGTACATTAACATTAACTCATTCAGTCCTATAAGGCTTGCGGTTATCTCTGCCTTACAAAAGGGGCAACTGAGGTACAGTGTGGGCAGGTGTTGCCCAAAGTGAGTGGCAGAGCTGGGATTCAAAACAAGGCAGCCTGACTCCAGAGACCCATCCTACCTGCAGTAGCAGGTGCAGCCTCCAACTTTCAAAGAGTAAAGCTACTCACTGGTCAGAAGCAACCCTACCACCCTCTCATCTCTGCCCAACCCCACCTCCTGAACATGGACAGGGGTGCTTGCCATTCTCTGTTGATTTTATTCTCACCCACTGAGGCCCTCATCCCCCAGTAGGTGCCTCTCAGGTTGCAGGGGGAGCAGAGAAGTCTTTCCAGATATGTGACTTTCCAGCTGTGAGGCAAGATTTTTTCCAGTGAGACCTGGTGACCTGCGGGGAAGAGAATTTTGCAATTGTTTGTCTCTACGGGCTCACCAGAAAGTTAGCCTACTGAAAGCTAAGAGCTCCCAGGGTGTTCCATTGTGCTTTTTCATGGCCTCAGTAGACAATTGGTAACATCTGCCTCGAACACTTCTCCAGGCAGAACTACCATTTACTATGGCCTGGCTCAGGGCTGTGGAAGTACAAGGTCACACAAGGTCCCTTTCAGAGTGACTCACAGGACAAATTTTTCTTGGGCCTCAGCACCAGCAGGACAGTGTTTCCTGGTGGTTAGGAGCACAAACTCCAGGTCCCCCCTTCCTGTCCTTCTGTGTGGGGGTTTCCCAGCTGGCCTTTGTGGCTTACAGTGTGGGTCCTCAGGCAAGATGAACTGCTGCGAGCTTTAGTTTTCTCACATGTAAAATGGGGCTCAATAACAACCTCCTAAGACTTCTCCTGAATCACTTGCTTCATTTTTTGTTTATAGAACTTCTGTGTCTTATAACTGACTACACTTCCTTCTCTGTCTGCGCTGCCGGACTCACCTGGAAGGTACTTCTGGGTTCTGGAACAGACCCCGGGTGGATGAGACTAACCAGACCCCAGCTTCCTTTTATTTCTACTCTACTTTCCCTTAGCTCAACTTCTTCAGTGATTATTTTTTTCCTGTTGGCCTTTAGGTATTTCTATAAACTTTAGAACCGAGGCCTAAATTAATTGAGGTGATAATTAATTAAACAAGCTGGAGCCCCTTATACTAAAGCACTTTCTCACAGGTTGTGCCATTTTAAGCCTCACACCAATCCAGGTTCATGCCCCATTTTATGGAAGAGGAAATGGAGGGTCCCAGAGCAAGCTGGTGAAGTGTAAATGGGTCATCCCACACAGCCCCAGCTGCTCTTTTGCCCCTGGCCTGGCTCCATAAGTGGTTGTCCCCCTCAAAAAAAACCCACACACAATTCTCCAGACCTTCCTAGCATCCCCTGCCCGAATAGGGCTTGGTGATTCTGCACCTTCCTCACACTTCACTACCATTCCACCTGCCGTTTCCCTGTTATCATTCTCCTATGTTTTGGGGGACTTTCCAAGAGATGGTAAAGTTCATTGCATTATTTAAGGATGAGTGACAAATCAGCCACCTCTCTTTGTGGCTTCTTCCGTGTCTTTTACACCAAATAATTCAGGTTTGGCTTTCTCCTTAGTGACAGTAATGTCCCTAGAGACCTGGCACGAGGCTCAGCCTTAAGAAAATGTGGCCCAACGCTCCCCAGAATTAGCAGCAGGAGTTCGAAACACCAGGGTCCCAAGGCTGGGACATTCCACAATGAGGCCTGGCCAGTCCCTCAGAGGAAAGAGCCGCCATCCAGCCAGGTACCCCCTCACTCCCTGAATGGGCTCCCTGGGCTCAGGACCCCAGGGGCTCACAAATCCCCAGTGAAATACAGAGGGGACCCTCTTGAAAACCCCAACTGCCCTCTGATGCTTACAGCTGTTGAGATCAGCTGAGCACCTGAAGCTCCACATGGGCCATCTTGGGGAGAGAGAATGGAACTGCTCTGCAGAAATGGGGCATATGAGCTTTTCCAGGACACTGGCAGCAGTCATTTTCTTCACATCTCAGTGACAAAGCAACCCACAACTTAGAGCAAGTTGGTAATTTTTATTATTATTACTTGGTGGTAATTTCCCTTCTTGGCATACAAAGCTCATGATTGTTGCCTTTCAAGAAACTGTGGCAGTGCGGTTGGTGGTAACAACTCCGAAGTCACTGAAGACTCTGATCTCTGCCCTTGGGTCGCCCTCAGTCCCGATCTGTCACACCATGTGTAAGCCATCCCGGAGCCAGGGCTGCCTGCTGCCTCCCAGCTGCTGGACGTCAGGTCTGGTAGAGGGGCCAGCAGGAAAGACCCGGAAACGGCCAAGTAGTGCAGCCTGAAATCCCGGAAATAGGGCCAGGAAGCCCCAACCCTGCTGGCCCACTGTGGACTCCCCTAGATGAGGGAGCTTGCCTTGCCCAATCAAACAGAAACACTGAGTGAGAGTGGCAGGAACCTTCGGCGGAACCCTGGGCGGACAGGCACACGGCAGACACGCTGCCTTGGCCCAGACACACCCCTGGCCTTGGCCCGGCTTCTTCTCTGAAACAGGCTTCTTTCCAGTCCTTCCACATCCCGACTATAGGTGTGCACGTGCCTTGGAAATACAACCATGAACACATAATCCATGTTGGGTGACATGTTCCATGAGTGTGGCCAGACATGTGTTTGTGCATGTGCAGTCATGAGCACTGTCTGCGACGTCGGCAGTCATGCAAGTACCCTTCCCATCTACAGGTCGGGGCACAAAGCCGGTCCCTGCAGGTACACGGATGTTTGCTCCATTCTTCTTTATACATTTCTGTACTTTTTTAACCTTGCCAAATGTAGGCATCCATACAAACACACACACACACCACCCAGTGGGGGAGGCAGGCATAATCAGGAAGGTCCACACTAAGTGTGTGGAGGGCCACAGCAACAGAACCTGAGGAGAGAGCCGATGAGCCCCGCCTGAGCAGTTAGGGAGGGCTTCTCAGAGGAGGCATCCTCAGAGCTGGGACTTCAAAGGCAAGGAGTGCTACTCCAGGTGGATTCAGGCCTTTCCTGCTGATCCTCCTCCCATTTCCTCTGGATGAGCACTCCCACCGCTCCCTCCGGAGGCTCCTAGCTTAGCTGCCTCCTCTCCCATTCTCACCTCACTGTCTCTCTGGGACATTTCCAGGTACCTCCCTGATGCTCCAGTTTTCTGACCAAAACTAACTAAGTAAATGAATAAATAAAACAGCGAATAATGCAGCTTATCTGGTGATAATGGAACCTCAGTTCCAGTAGAAACATTTCATTTGGCCCAATCTTTTTCTAGAAGTTTCTGAGTCACCGAAGCCTAAGAACAGAAAGGGACTGTGGAACTAACCTAGCCTCACATCCCACCTTGGGAGGCATGATCCCTCCAGAAACTCCCTTCCGGGGTCGCCTGGTGTCAGCCTCAACCCCTGTACACACAGGTGAGCACATAATCCCGCATGGACAGCCATGCACCCGCCTGCCCGGTGCTGAGTGAAATGCCCACGTCCCCCATCAGCCTGCAGATCCTAGGTAGTCTCCTTGCCTCCAGCTGAGCTCCCTCCCGGTGCCTCCCTCCCCTGCCTGGAAGTGGGGACACAGTGGGCTGGGGACCAGCAGGCCTCATAGGCTGGGGAGGGGCCAGCTCTGCTTCCTCACTGTGTGGTCTTAGAGAAACTGGTGGACTCTCTGAGCCTCAGTTTCTTTTTGTAAAGGTGGGAAGGGGATGAGGAAGAAGTTACAGTCTGTAAACTGTCACCTGTTCTGCAGATGCTATGCGTTGTGATGAGACCATCTGAGAGCAATTATAGAGCAACCATCAAGGATTAGAGAACAATGCAGGGGAAACTGCACACACATGTGACATATGTGCTAGGGAGGCCCCCCAGGGAGAACCCTTGGGGCAGAGTCCTCTCTGGCTGCCATTTGGGTGGTAGCTCTATGTACAAGACAAATGGTCTCTAATCCTCAGAACTAGCCTGGGGGAGGGCGATCGGCCCCATGTGACCATGAGGACCTGTTGGCTCAGAGGCGGCTCATAGGCAACAGGTTGGGGCCGGATTCAGTTCTTCTGGCTGCGAAATGTAGGTGCTTTCCACTCTGCAGCTGCTGTGGAACAGTTTTCAAGCCAGAGCGGTCTGAGCAAACGTGAGTTACATGAGTTGATGAAGAGAAGTCATATTTGCTGTGCGGGAAAGGCATTCATTCATTCATTCACTCATCCACACCTGCTTCTGAGCACCTGTCTCCTGTTGAGTAAATGAAAATGATGAGGCAGGGGTCATTGAAGGACGTGTGTGGGTTTCTAGGGGCTTATGCGGCAGAGGCAGTGCCTTCCTCATCCACATTAGTCCTAAAGCCCAGACCTACCCTGAGGCTGGCAGGGACCGGCCCTGGGCAGTTATCGGGAGCCTCCTATGCCTGGGCAGAGCCTCTGTTTTTCATCAAGACCAGTTAAGTGGATCCCAGGGCCTCTGTTGAGGAAGGCAGAAAGGCACAGAGGGAGGGGGAAAGAGGATGAGAGAGACTCCCGAGGGTCACTCAAGGTGCCCAGTGGACGAAGGGAGCTGAAGACAGAGCCTGGCAGAGCGGGCCAGGTTGGCGGAAGCAGGGCCAGGCGCAGATCCAGGGCCACCAGGTCTGCATGTGGGAGGGGACTGCGGATGGCGGCCAGCGTGACCCGAGGGAGCAGGGAGCAACCTGATTAATAGGATGATAGGGGCAGATGGACAGGCAGCCAGGGCTGCTCTGGGCAGCTGCCTCCTGCTCCCCGGCCGCCAACCAGGCTGGTGGGCTGGGGGCAGGGATGCCACTGGCCTCTGGTGGGGGTGAGGCTGTGGTGAATGAATCACTGGCCCGTGCCAGGAGCCTGCAGGCCTCAGCGCTCGCTCCCGGAGGACCAGCTAATTCACTTGGAGCGAGGCCGGACCGCTAATGACGAGAGCAGCCTGTCCGGGCCCTGCCGAGCCCCATGCACAGCTGACCACTGAGCAAGGGGCCGTGCAGTGCGAGACAAGAGGGCCCAACCCTACCACAGGCTTGGCCAGGGCTCCCGCCTTGCTTCAGGAGAGACCCCCACCCTGGGCCAGCTGAGACTGGGATGGAGAGGAGACACAGACACCTCCTTCTGAGCTGCAAAGAGCCTAATTATGGTGGGGCAACAGAGAAGGGGAACTGGGGGAGGAGAGTGGACAGGGAGGGCCAGCCTTGTCCTCCCCTCCTGGGAAAAGGAGGAGGAAGAACTTCATTCAGCCAGGGCGCATGGCCAGGTCCTGAGCTTGGCCCCACCAGGAATAGACACTTAAGTCCCTGAGAAACAAGGCCTGGTGTCTTGCCAGATGTTCCCTGATGCATGCTGTTTGCTCATAGCACAGGTGCGGCATTCCAGGGCTGACCCCCATCCTGTTCATGTCCCTGGGTTTAGTGAGCACATACTGAGTGGCTCTCTGCTGGGGTCCAAACACCATCCCAACAGCTCAGCCAAGAAAGGGCTCAACACATAGTAACCACCACAGTGATAACAGCCAACTTCCATGCACTGTGTGCCCGGCCCCACAGCAGCTCTTCCTGTGCTGCTCTGTTTGTCCACGCACCCACCTGCAAGGCAGGGACTGTTAAGGATGCCCATTTCACAGAGGAGAAAACTGAGGCTCAGAAGGATGGGCCCCTCGCCCAAGGCCCTTAACTTGTAAGCAGCAGAGGTGGGTCTTAAATGACATGTGTAACCTCTGCTTGGCACGGCTCCAGGACTCTGGGTTTGGGGGTGGGAAAGCTTGGGGGAGCTTCTGTACTTAAGGAATCACCAGCGGCTCAATGGGGCCAGAAGAGCTGGACACTGGCAAAAGGGGAGGACTGAAGGTTTTCCCTCTGGGGTCTTAGCTCCTATTTCAGTGTTCCCAGGGCCCCCCCTCCCAGGGAGCACCACCTTAACAAACCCTTGGAAAGACAATGGGGAGGGAGGAAGGGCTGCAGGCCTGTAAGGGGTGTGGGTTTGCAGGGCCCTTGGGGCTGTGTGGTCCTATATGGAGGGGCAGTGGGGTGACAGGCCAGCTGCCACCCCCATGCCTGGCACCGGCCTTGAGCCTTGGTCCCCTCACTGCCTCATGGCCCCTCCACACTCATCTCCGGGGAGGAAACAAGCAGGAAGATATTGAGCGAGTTACACCTCTAAGGAGCACGTGAACAGTTATAATCTAGCATGATAATTAAGATAACTATGCTGGAGGCGCCTACAAAATGCAAGGGGCGCCTAGGAGGGCCTAAGTTGGCCTGCAGCAATCCTGGAAGGCTCTGTGGAGGAGACAAGCCTGAGCTGAGGCTTGAGGGGTAGGTAAAGCCTGAGAGCTGGCCAGGCAGGCCAGGTGGGTGAAGATGTGGGGAGCTTAGGACACTGGCAGCAAAGAATCAGAAAGGTAAGTGGGGGCAAGCCAGTGAGTGAAAGGTCCACTGGGAGTCCAGTGGTGAAAAGCAAGGCCAGAGAGATGGTCAGGCATAGGTGCTCCAATACTGCCTGCTGCTGGAGGGTCACTGAAGAAGTCTCAGCAGGGCAGAGACCATCCGTTGTGGGCTTCAAGGGTGGATGGGAGGCCCTCTGCCTCCTGCCAACTCCTGGGAAGGAAGGCCCATTGCTTTTTCCTTCCAGGGGTGTGCGGGCACTGAGTCAGGCCCCCCTGCCTGCCACAGAGAAGCACCTCAGGATGAAGACGCCTGGGTGCCCACACAACCACAGATGCTCAGAACTGGGCTTGGAGCCCGACGGATGCTACAGGGACCATCCTGCTCCCCCTCCGAGGCCCAGCGATGCCAATGCTGCGCCAGCTGCAGCGCCTCCAGGCACATCTTTCCCATCAATGCCTCCTCTGTGGCCTGGGCCTGGGAGGGTGGGCCGGGTAACGCCGTGGGCCCCAGCCAGCCTGGTCCCTTCTCGGGGTGGCACCGGGCCGGCCTCCTTGGCACTGACCTCGGGGTCTTACGTGGGCATTTCTCTACCCGTAGGGCCTGATGTTCCCGAAGCCCCTGCTGAAGCCGGCCCTGTGCTCACTCGTGGAATCCAGCTCAGGTAAAATGTCCCTGAGCACACAATCATTCAGGCTCAACAAAATAGGCACACGTGCACACACATGCGGGTGTGGGAGAAACAACTTTATTCTTCTACACCCCAAAGGCCTTTTTACGTCAAGGCCCATTCACTATCTAGAACCTTGTGGGTGGCTGGCTTCTTGCTCCCACCCCACCTTTTCCCTGGTGGTACCCAGGCCTTTCATGGCGGGCCCTGGAGATCCTAAAGCAGTTACCTCTTAGGCCACTGCTCCAACAGCACTCGTTCTCACCCACCCACAGGCCCTCTCACGGCATGTGGCTCAGGAACACATCCTGCACTTCTGGACTCCGGCTGCACAGCCAGTGCTGTGCGGGGGCACCCTTGGGAGCCCATCAACATTCTTTCTGGGTACACCACTACTTCCCAAACCTCCCAGGAATGGACATGAGCAATGGTGCACTCTGACCACATGGAGGCCGCCCTGTGACTCAGGATCTGAGCCCCCATTCAAGCCACTCTTTCTTCCCGCTACTGAAAATAGTATTTTCAGGAGAGCTCCGCGTGCATGACATCATCCAACGCCCCCAACAACTCATGAGAGCAATCTCCTATTGCCCCAGAATTACGGCGGAGGGAGCTGAGGCCCAGAGAGGTTCAAGGACTGGGCTGGATCCCCACTGGGGTGTCATTCCTCCTCTCGGTGGACTGTGGCTATGATCGTCCCACTGTCCTGGCCATCTTGTTTCTCCTTGCTCAGCATCTTCTGTGGCTCCCACGGATTCCAGGATAAAGTCCTCATTTACTTTGGTGTTCAAGGCCCCTTCATCACCTGACCCCACGCCTCTTCTCACTGTGAACCTCTGCTCCTGTGCCCCTGTCATTCCATCTCCAAGCCTTTGCCTAGCTTTCCTGCCTCCCTGGACAGCCCTATCTTCCCTCGCACTGCACCCAATCCCATTCCTTCAGAGAAGGAGAGGTGAGAAAGAAACTGAAGGGAATGGTCCTCTCTCCCACAGGCCTCTGCCCGGGGCCTCAGGGTCCACACAGTGTTTTCCTCTCTGCTGCTCCACACACAGCTTGGCCTCTGGCTCCTTAGGGACTGGCCCATTGAAGCCCAAGGCCCAGCGATGTGGTTTGCCACACTCCTGCCCCATCCTTGGAGACAGGCGCCAGGCTGACCCTGCTCTGGAGAAGGTGTTGGCAGGGAGCTCAAGCATCAAGGGAAAGAGGAGGCAGTGGGGAGGAGGAGAGCATGAGCGCTGCTGTCCCCTCCCCGCACCGCCTCTCCCAGCCCCTGGGAGCGGTTGCTAGGCTGGCACATGGCAGCAGTGGGAGCACAGACTCTTGTTGCTGGCACAGCCTGTCAGCTGCACCCACAGTCCACATGGCAGGAGCTGGCTGTGGGCATGGGGCAGCTCTTGGCCCAGGGGAGATTCCAACAGGCCAGCCAGACCCTGGGGGCAGGCGGAGATGGGGCAGTTCCCTAGGGCCATAGGAAGAGAAACCATTCCATGATGCTCCAGGCAAGGGTGACCAAGTGGTTGGGGAGGGGGTCCCACTCCTAATACCAAGGGTCCCATCAGTGTTTCTTGGGCCTTATCTTCATCCCATCTGGTGGGCCACCCAGGGCCTTCCTGGTATTACTGGGAGCCAAGGGGCTGTTGGAAGCATCCTGGCTTACCCCCCAGCCATGGTATGCCGCTTTGCCCCTGTAAGGGGGAGGCCGCAGGGGCAGAGGACTCTTCTATGCCTCACATCTGGCAGCCTCGTCTCTTCTCCAGAGCTCCTCCAGGGGCCTTCAATCTGCCCAGGAGTTCAGAGGCTGGAGTCTGGGCCTTCTCGCTGGTCCTCTGATGCCCAGGAGCTCTATTAGGCTCTGACCCTTCCCGTAGGCTTCCCTGGGGCTGCTCTCAAGATGTGCGTGGCTGAACGGGAGGATTTGAGTCTTGGGCTGAGGAGGCCAGATCACCCAGACTGGACCCTAGGAGCAGATGCATGGCTGGGTGTGAGTAGTGGGGGCCCAGAGTAGGGGGTGGTGGAGGGAGGGGCACGATGATCCTGGGCAGACTCTTCAGCTGGCAGAGGCTCCTGCCAAGACATTTCCCTGCCCCGCCCCCGCCCCTCCACTCATTATCAACTTGGGGTTTGTGTGCAAACAGCAGCTGGTCTCTTTTGTCAGCCTCCCCTCCCCCCCTCCTCTCCTGCTTCTTTCCTCCTCCCCCAATGCCTCCCAACTTGCTCTTGCATCTCAGGTCCTGCCTCTCCCCTAGGTGATCTAGAAGCTGGAGCTTTGGGGAGTACCTGGGATGGGAGATTGCCCCTGTCCATTCTTGGCCCTGCGTCTCAAGTTCTCCTCTAGCCCTTCAAAGAGGCCATATTAAACCCATCTGGGACATGAGAGCCAGATAGGGTGAGTAACTGAGCCAAAGTCACAAAGTAGGCAAGTGCAAAGCCAGGGCCCAGACCTAAGTGTGCCTGTTTGCAGAGCCTATTTGCTGAAGCAGTCAGCTCCCCAGCCTTAACTGTTCCTCTGATTGCCCCAGTGCCTTGGACCACTTCTATTAGGGGGCTCTGGAAAAGTAGACCCACTCCCAACCTCCTAGTGTGTGACAAGGGCTTGAACTGAAGTAATTCTGTGTGCCTGTGGCCGAGACAGGAAGGCAGACAGGGCCAGATGGCAGGGCCCTGTTGGGTATACCCAGGAGTTAGCACTGGATGCTGAGTGCAATGGGAGAAGGACCCTTGCAAGCAGCAGGCCCTGCAGACTGTGGCTGTAGAGAACAAGGAGGCTGATTAGGAGAACAGGCAAAAAGTAGGAAAGCGTGGACCAAGGCACCGGCCCTGGGGGAGTGGGGCAGTCGAGCTGGGATGGTGGGCGAGGGGGGTGGGGATGACACCTAGGTCTCTGGCCTGGGCAATGGAGGATGTGAGTCCTTTACAGATACAGAAGTGAGTGTGGCAAGATGAGGGGACCTTGAGTTTAAGACAAACTGGGTTTGAGATACTCCAGGGATGTCCAGGTGGAGGTCTCCCAGGGACCCAGGAGACAGATCAGGGCAGGGTAGGTGGAAGTCTGGGAGTGGATGAGCTCATGGAAGGTGGAGGGAAGAAAAGGGGACTGAGGATGGCATCCAGAGCAGGCTCAAAGGTCAAGGAAGGGGACTGCAAGGAGTGGGAGGGAGAATAAGAGGAGTGTCTGCTGGGTTTGGGAATCTGGAAGTGGCAGGGGCTCTGGAAGGGCAAGTCCATGCTGTGGCAGGGGCTGTGGCATGCACGGGTGCATGATTCCTTATCAGACTCTGTTCACCACAGATTTTAGTTCTTTTAATCCTACAACAGGCCTGGGATACCAAGCCTGTCTCAGGTGGAACCAAGGATAGGCCTGAAAGTGCTGTGTGACTCCCAAAGTGTTTGAGAGCTTGTTGTTGCCCCCTTGAAAAGACAGGCATGGAGCAGCACCACCCTCTTCCAGGTGCTGGGGTTGCTGAGTGAGTCTCTCAGGGCCTCTGCTGAGATGCCCAAATCCAAACTAGAGGGGACCACGTGCTGGGTGAGTGGTCATGTGCGACTCCCAGGAGCATCAGAGAATCAACCCCATGGTAAGTCTGGAAGGAAGGATCCGGATTCATTAGGTGGGTGTATCTGAAAGGCAGCAGGCAGAGAAAGAGCCTGAGCAAAGGCAAGGAAGCAAGAGAGAGGGAGGAAAGGTGAGCAATGAGCTGGACCAATGCCCAGGTCCCGGTGCTCACTCAAAGCCCCCCCCCCCGCCCCCCGCCCCGTCCATGGTCAAAGTTCATCCTCTCAAAAAAGCTTTTCTGGGGCTTTGGCCAGGCTCACACTGGGGCAGCCGCGGGCACCCGAGTGTGCAAGGCCACGGGCAAGTCAGTCCCTGGAGGCGGGGCCCGGAGTGCCCTGGGACAAGCCTGGGCCGGCCCTGCACACACGCGCGTGCACACAACCGGGTCCACGCGGGTCGGAAGTCGCAAGGCGGGAGGCCGGGAGCCTGGCCGCAGGGTCGCGCCGCGCCGAGGGCCGCCAGCGCGATTGGGAACAAAGAACGCGGCGGGGAGGGGGCGGCCGGGCGGAGCCATGATTGGTGGCTGGGGTCTCGGCCTGGCGGTTGATTGGCCGCGGCCTCAGCGGGCCCCTCGCGCCGGCCCCGCCCCTAGCGGCCGAAACCCGAGCCCGGAACCGCGGCCCGGGACCTGCCCGCGCCCGGGCCATCTGCGCCGGGGGCGGGGCGCGGACCGGAGTCGGGTTCCTACCCAGCACCCCCTCACCAGACCCGCCGCCGCCGAGACCGGCAACTTGTGCACCCAGCTCCCCCCACCGCCACCCCAGGCCCAGGTGCGCTCGGGTTCGTTCGGGGCCCGGGCAGGAAGGCCGGAAGGGCAGGGTTCCAGGGCAGGAGTGAGCCAGGGGTGCCCAGATGGAAAGGGGCTAGGGCCCAGGAAGTTGACTGGGAGAGGGGTCAGAGAACGGAACACTCAGAGAGGACGGACTGGGAGTGAAGGAGCCTGCAGGACAGGTCAGGGTGGGTGGATGATTTGAGGCCCGGACCACCCAAGCCTGGCAGCTTTCGGAGTCACCGACGTTTACGGCAGCGGCGCCAGAAAGCCAGACGGGCCCTGCAGCGCTTGGGGCACGAGAGGGAGTTAATTGAGTTCACTGCCAGCGAGGCCACCCCTTGGTGCTTAAGGACTTAAGTGAGGGGCCTTCTCAACTGCATCCCTCTTTCCCGGCTTCCTGGGAGGTGAGAGAGAAGGGGTGGAGCGAGGGACCCGAGCCACCAATCACAGCCTCAACCCCACTTTGAATCTGTGCTGGCGGGCTCTGGCTGCCTGGCGGCCAGGTGTGCTGGAGCCCTCTTTGTCCCCACTTGCCTGCCCAGGCATGATCCACTCCACCCCCACCCTTAGGGAGGCTCTGTACCCCACCCAGCTGGGAGAGAAGCTGGACCCACGTTCTACCCCAGGAGTCCTGATGACTCCAAACCATGCCCCTCTCAGCCCCATTCTCAGCTCTGCACAGACACAGCTGCAGAGTACAAGTTGCAGAGTACAGCTGCCTCCATCTCCCCAAGATGGCCACCAAGGGCATGATGGTGCTGGGAGTAGAGGGGATAAGAGCCCATGATTGGCAGCAAAATCCTGGAAGGGAACAGGTCCAGGCGCAAGCTGTGTGACCTAGGGCAAGTCTCTTACCCCAGAGGTGACTCCTAAAGTTGTGAAACCAAAATCATAAGAGCCTACACTGCCAGGTAGTTGTGAGGATTAAAGGAGATCCTGCAGAGGAGAGAGGGCTTTGTGAGACTGACGCTTCCATGTCCAAGGGGAGGGGGATGTTATCATTGTCCCAATGCTGGGGACAGCCAACCAGAGAGGGTGGGTGGGACTCACAGGTCCTGCCCCTGTGGGTGCCAGGCAGGAGGGGAGAGACCAGTGCAGTGCCATCCTCAGGGAGCCCTGAGCCCCACAGGCCCTGAAGAGAGGGGAGCCAGAATTTAGGGTTCCTGGCCCTCACACCACACAAGGCTCTCCAGGAAAGATGGGGCAAAGAGATCTGAGGGCTGCTTTTCCTTTACCTTCAGCCCTAAAGGTGTAGAGCTGGAGCCCTCTCCCAGGTCAAGGCTAGAGGGCAGGTTGGGGACCCATAGGCTTCTCCCCTCTGATGCCCCACGTGTCCCTCCCCTCTCCCTATTCTGCTTCCCCATCCACTGATTTCTGCTCCTCCTTCCCCCAGTTCTGCCATGAAATTGGTCACCAAGACCCTCCAGGCTGTTTCCTTAATATCTCAAATATGTCTTCTCTACTGCTCCGCTGTCATCCTGATCACAGCTGGACACATGGTGACAGCCTCCACCTAACCAATCCTCTACCACCAGGCTGGCCCACCCTATAGCCAGCATGAAATGCAAACTAGGTCTTGTCCGTTCCCTGCTAAAATTTTCTAGTGGCTCCCTGCTGCCCCCAGAACTCCCTAATTGGACCTATCAGGGGGTCTAGTAACTGGATAAGCCCACACTGTGGAACCAGCAAGGAAACCACTCCTTGCTAACTCTGCCTTGGTTCTCCCTTCTGTACAATGGGGACAATGATAACAACTGGGCAGTGTTCCAAGTGTTTTGCACATAATCATATTGATCCATTCAATCCTTACGACAACTCCACGCAGTAACTCATTATGCCTGCTTTACTGTGTACCCACAATAAAAGAATAATGGAAGCACCTAGTTCATACAGTTGTGGATTAAATGAGTTAGTGCTTATCAAAATCTAGAAGAGCTTGGAACACAGTTGGTGCTCAATGAATTCTAGCTGTTATTTTTGACCGAGCGCCTCCTGTCAACACCTTCCCCATCTAACCTCCAGTCCCACTGAAGCGTAGGTACGTGCCTCTTCCCTTGTCCTAACCACCTTCCCCTCTTCAACGTTTCCTTTCACCTGGCACAGAATGGATGCTTGACATTATACATACTTAGGAGTGAATGAAGGAGGTTTGGGGGGAAAGGCTGGGCTGAATGGATTATTCAATGCTCACACGCCCCCTGGTGGCCATCGTGGGCATTCCAGGCCTCGGCACAACCTTTAAAATGGGAGGGCCCAAGACAGTCTCAGGCAGGGCCTGGGAAGGTGGAAAGCTTACCTGAGGGCAGATACTGAATCCAAGGGGTTGATCCCAGGGCTTAGGCCCCAGATGTCTATGAGGCTTCAGGGATTTTCAGTACCCCAGCTAGCTCAATCTTTCTTCCCTTTCTCTCTCAGAGCTGTGCACTTGTCAGTGTGAGCTGGACTGTGTGCCCAAGAGGTCAAGAGTTGAACTGTGTGTGCACAGAACAGATGGTGGCAGCAGGTTCTGTCTTCAGAAGATGTGTGTGTGTGAGGGATGTGTGATTGAGCCCACATTCGTGTATGGGCTGTGCATGGCTGTCACCAGACCTGTTTGGGTTGAGAACGCTGGGCCTCAGCCTGCCAGTGAGCTGAGGGGGGTTGCAGCCCATCACTGGAACTTTCTGGTGTCCAGGAGTCCGTGTTCTGGAAGGACCAGTATCCAAGCAGACGTCGGAAGCTATCAGGGCCTGGGTGGGCACCTTGGAGGACAGCTGGTTGGCTCTCCCTTTCTCTCACATGTGAGTATTCGCGGTGCTGGTATAACTGGCCTATCGTCCCACTTGCTTCTGCTGAGCACCTGCACGTGTGCTCCTGGGGCAGGAAGGAGCTACACATCCTCATTCACGAGCATCTCCGTGTATGCTCATGTCCTTCTATTGATTTTGCCAGATTATCTTCCTGTGCATAGGCAGGCTTCCAGAAGAGGAAGGAATTTGGAGTCAGACATCTGTGAGTTCAAATTCAGGCTTCACCTACATGACTGTGTGATTTTGGACAAGAGATTTAATTTCACCGAGGCCCAGTTTCCTCATCTGCTAAATGGGGATTATAATAATGCCTATTTCCTAAGTTGTTGTGAGAAGTAAATAAGAATGGAAAGCCTGGGACAGGGTGACAGGCACACAGAAGGCACGTGATAGATGGTTGTGATCACTGGTGCTGCTGTGTTTTGGGCTTCTAGCTGGGCCTCTGCCCTCTGCTTCCTGTCCCCAGGTCTCTGTGTCCTGTGACCCATGACACAAAGCAGAGTGTTAGGCTAGGCCCAGCAGACAGTCTACTCCACCAGCATTTAGCATGGCTATGAGCAACTCCCCACAGCCTGGCTCAGAACACTTTACAACACTGGACTGCACATATTGCTTGTTTCATTCAGACGTGAATGCACATACAAGTGACCTGATTTTCCCAACCCCACACTAGAACATCTGGTCTGACCAGGCAGATATATTTATGGGGCTGAAGGGGCAAGATGTTTGAAGCGGGCCTTGCAGACTCCCCAGCTTCTGGCCTTGGAACGTTTGGCCACCTGGGGGAGCCCTCTGTCCCCTTCGGTCAGAGGGAGTAGAGGGGAATGTATGAAGAGGGCAGGGGTGCTGGCTGCTTTGGGAACCAAAGAAAGGCCAGGAGTGGACGGGGGAGTTGCATGCCCTAAGAAGCATCCCTTCCAGGAGCCAGGCCAGCAGTTAACCCATCTGTTGCCAGCCTTCACCCTTTATGTCCCGGGGCCTCAGGTTCTGGATAAAGATGCCCAGGGTGGGGTGGGCTGGGGGACTTTGACCTTGGGAGCAGTAGAAGCAGAGGGAAGAACATGGTATTCTGTACAAATGACTGAGCCCCTCAAAGGTGCTCAGGAAGAGTAATCATGGGGTATGTGTGTGTGTGACTTCTCAGATCACTGGGATCCCCAGAGCAGCCCAATGGCCGGAAGCCCTGTGAAGCCCTCTGTAAACTCACCCTGGTTATCTGGCCCATTGCTGTCAGACAGTACCAGTGCCAGGGTCCACCAGGCAAACCTTGAACCGGGGCTCCCTTCAGCTCCTCCGAGCAGCAGTTGTCCTGTGTCAGCCGTGCTAAGGGAGGGCATGTGCTTCTAAATCCTCACAGACCTGGGAGGTTGCTTCCATGTTGTCCTACCCACTTTGCAGCTGAGACCCAGGCCCAGAGGGTGAAGGAACTTGCCCCAGGCAATCCAGCTGGTAGGCAATAAGGCTTCTTTGAACCCAGGGTGTTTGATGCCAGTGCCCTTGGCCCCAACCCTCCGCCACTCTTGGTGAAAGAACTCTAGCACTGAGATCCAGGCAGACAGAGGGACGCAAGGAGGACAGGAAGGGCCAGAGAGGTGGACACTCAAGGGAGCAGGAGAGGAGGCGGACCAGTACTGCAGAGACAAGCCTTTGAGCAGTTCCGGGCCTCGGGCTGAGGAATGAGGAAGGGAGGAGGAAATGGAGATGGGGACATCTCTTTCAAGAAGGTGGCTGTGAGGAAAGGGAGCCAAGAGGGAGGTGGGCTCAGGGCACTCGGGTTAACATGGAGGGACTCAAGTCAGTGGTTTCAGTTGACGGGAGGAGTCAATATCACGGATAAATGTGGGATCAGGTGCTTGGAACCCGGGGTGGGGGAGGGTGGGAGCCAGCACAGTGGCAGAGCCACTCCTGCTTCCTCATTGGGGACAGGGATCTAAGCTGTTTGCAGTGACCAAGGCAGGAAGTGGGATGCCCTGTGGGGAGGGGCTCTTTTATCTCTGGGACCTGGATGGTGGGGAGAGGGAGCCCAGAGGAGGGGTGGGGCCAGGGGAGGGAAGGGGGCTTTCCAGGGCGGTGCAATCAGATGTGCAAGCCCCCAGGGCGGGGGCACAGTGCCCAGAGACAGCCCCCCAGGTCTGTAAGCCCTTCCCCATGCCTCCTTCTTCGCAGCCTCTTACCTAGCGCTTCAGGGGGACTCCAAGGACCCTCAAGAACTGAGGCTCATTGATTTCAGTGGAAAACAAGAGTCCCAGTAAAATGGGGGTCCCTGCCCTCATCCAGGGCTTGAATGGGGTTTGAAACTGCCAGGTGGTCTATGTCTCAGGTGTTTTGGTGCCCTCCAGCAGGCCAGGGCAGAGAAGGAGCTGGGGGGTGGATCCCCCTACCTTCCCTTAGGGGCTGACCCTCCTTTCCTGGCTTCACGTCTCCCACAACTAGGGTTTGATTGGGGCTCACTCAGTGTGGGGGTCTTAGAACCCATCTTCCTCACTCAGTCCCTACCAGGACACCTCGGAGCCCACTCCTGCAGGAGGGAGGCCTGGAAGGTGGTGCTCTGAGTCCCGTCCTGGCCCATTTTGCTCCCTGAAGCCTGCAGCCTGGGAAACAGATGTCCCCTACTCTCCCTCCTTGACTGCTCCTCAGTAAACCCCAAGGGGCCCCTTGGCTCCTCCTTGTGGCCTCTCCAGTCTCCCTCCTCCCACTTTGGGAAGCAACGGAGCTGAAAAGAGACAACATCTGGGTCTCCCCAGGGCCCCAGTGGCCCAGCTGCCTGCCTGACCAGCAGCCTCAGGAAACAGCCACCCCTCCCCCACAATGCTGGTGTTACCCTGCCTGGCAACATTTGAGTGAGTGCCTGGCATCCTTTGAGACAGGATCCCAAGATTGGTCTCCTCTCACCCCAAGGTATTTTTGCTAGAAAGAGCCTAGGGGACCTGGCCTACAGAGACCCCTATCTAAAGCCACAACTGTTCCTGTTATATTGGGTGGCCAGCCAGCTCCTCAAAGGTCTTTACCATATTAGTCCCCAGCCCCACAGGGCCACCTGGGTCCCAGACTGAAAGACATTCCACTCTGAGCCTGGGGGGACAGATACCACTGACAGTCTGTGATTGACACAGGACACAAGTGACTGCAGAAGGGGCAGAATGCTGTGCATTTCACCGGCAAGGGACCAAGGGCCCTGGGCTCAGGCAGGGAAGGGCTGGCTTCCAGCTGGGCCCCTGTCCCCAGCAGGTCAATGTTGCTGTACCCCCCAGATGCCTAGACCACTCCTTTCTGTGAGGACACCCAAATGCCATGTCACAGGCACTCTTTGGGGGCATCTGGGTCACACTGGGTCTTGTCAGAAAAGAAGGAACAAACATTGACTGATTTACATATTGGTTTCTCATTTACATTTCATACCCAAGCTCTGGCCTTGACCTCCTCCCTGCTTCCCACCTAGGGAAGGCTCACATGGCCCATCCTCTGAGAATCAGAGCAATTACACATTGGCCAGCAGAGCTGAGATCTGCCCGAGGTCATCCAGCCAGCTAGGGTCAGAGCTGGACCTCAACCCCTGCCCTGAGAACCTGTCCAGGACTCTTTCCCTACACATACAGCCTGCCTTCCATGGCCCCAAGGGGCTCCAGGGGCTCACGTGCTCGCCAAGGCCTGGGACAGGCCCCGAGGGTCTAGGCCTGAAGGTGTCTGCAAATCCACAGCAGTGTCAGCGAGCAGGGAGAGGGGCACCTGTCTCCACTTAGCATCAGCACAGTGGGAAGGACCGAGTGAAGGGGTGTGCACAGGCTGGGCGAAGGGCCGGGGGTGTGAGGGTGCGGTCTAGGAGTGGGCTCCTGCTCTCCTTGGCACATGGGCCACCCAGGGGCCTCTCCGCAGCCTTCCTTTCCTCTCAGCCTCGGGTAACTTTTATCTTCCTTTCAGTTGCCCTGCACTGGCCTCGTTGGTTTCTGGGGTTTCCTCTCTGTCACAATGATCTGCAGTGGAATTGAGCAGGAGCAATGATCCGTCCCTCCCCCACCACGCTCCTCCTCCATTGGCCAGGCCCCTGCCTGAGCTCCCACCACTGCTCCATCATGTTTGTGGTGACCGGGAAGGAGGATGCCTGCCCCTCCCTGGCTGGCAGGTCACTCTAGAGGGAAGGCACTCTGTGTGGCGTAAAGCCCCTTCATGGGAGGGAAACCTCTCTGTTCCTCCCTGGTAGGACTTTTTGGACTTCACGTTCCACCTGCCTTTAGTCTGTATGTTCAGGCTAGGCCTGGTCTTGGCCAGACTGCTGGTCTACCCGAGGCTGCCTCAGGGCCAGGACTTCCTCTCACGGCCCTTCATCAGACCCACACACTGAGGGCGAGAGATGTGAGTCTGCCCTGGCGCTCAACCTAGGAGGAGATGGAAGGAGCAGGTGTCCAAGGTGTGGACACTCGCCTGGGATTGCTCCCCATCTCCTAGCCACCCAGGCGTCAGTCAACAAACACATATTAACTCGGAGTTGTGTTCACAGCTCCCCCAAACCTGTTCAGCTGTGGGAGAGCAAGGCTGAGCCACAGCATCTGGCAACCCTAGCACCCTAACCATAGTCAGGGACCTGCTGAGTACCCAATTATGGGTCTCAGTTTAGGGGCTTGGGGAGAGCCCCAAGCCAGGTGTTTCTTCCTTGGCAAAAGGCACAGGCTGGCATCCTTGCCCACATCCAGAGTCCTGGCCCCATGAGCAGGTTCCACCCGGGAGGGCTGGGGCTGCCCATTCCCCACTCTAGACCCCTGAAATGACAGTTGGGGCCCATCCCAGGGCAAGGCGCTATTGCCATGTACAGCAAGGAGCCCTTCTCTTTGTTAAAATTGTGAAAGTTAAAGCTACAGCTGTGCCACACAAAGGACCAGCCTGGGGCTCAGAGAGATGCAACCACAGCAGGATGCTAAAAATAAGGCCTCACAGGGCCAGGCTGTGTGGATGACAGCACAGAGCACACAGCACTCTCCTTCTGCGCCAGTTGAGCACATCTGGAGAGTTGAGTTTGCTTCAGGGGTCCACTCCTTAGAACAAACACTGCAACCTGGATGCAGTAGCGAGCTGGGAAGGACAGTGTTCAGGAAACTGTGTCATAGATGAGATGGTGGGAAATGCTCGTGTGGTTTAGCCCAGAGTGGATGGCTTCGAGGTGGCACTTTGACAAACATTGAATATTGCTTCATTATTCATCCGGACCACACATTCATTGAACGCCACTATGCTCCACCAGCACTGTGGGAGGGCAGTGGGACTCGCTGGGACCCTGCCTTCAGAGAACACAGGCAGGCAGACAAGAACCATGAAGATGGACATTAAAGAAAGCAGATTTCAATTCTATACAAGACAGAACACACTCCAGTAGTGAGTTCCCTGCCACTGGAAACAATCCAGGAATAGTGCAAAAGATTTCTGCTCTCAGTAGTTGGGGTGAATGAGGTGACGACTAAGGTCACATCTAACTCTGAGACTGGGACATTTTGTCAGTGTTTGGATTAGCGTGTCTCATGGTTTTGAGTGTCTATTTCCCCATCTCCCTTCTTCAGATTTCTTGGGGACCTCTCCTCAGTGTGAAAAGAGAGTCTTAGAACTGGACAGTCTATGCAGTGCTGTACTGTTTCAGTGCCTGGGGCCAGGATGGCTATTGTCATTTTACTGACAGCGTTCTTGACTTCAGCTCCCAGAACCCCGCAGCCTACAGAAGAGTGGTTCTCTAACTGCTGGGCCTGCATCCTGGCCATTCCCACAGAACCGGGATGGGGTGAGTGCCCTGGGGCTGAGGGGAACGCTGAGGCTGGAGCTGATTTTCCCATGCTGGGTAGTAAGAGCAGTGGCAGGGGAAGGCAGCTGAGTGAGTGTCCTGTGACACAGGAACAGACCCCAGGGAGCCAGGGATCAAGGGCGACAGGAGGAGGGATGAGGACTGATCGGAGTCACCGGGAAGCTGGTGGGGAGGGCGAGGGCCGGGCACAGGGAGTTTCTTCTCCCTCAGCCCATGGGGGTGGGGCTGCACGCGAAGGCCTCCAATACAGGAATTTTCTCTCAGATGCAGCCTCAAATTATACTCCTTGAAACTAGACCAATTAGAGATTCACTAGGCTGAGCAAATGCCCTGCTAAAAGCCCTACTTAAAAAATATCCCATGGGGGAAGCTGCCCTATCAGATATTAAATTCTGCTTAAAGGCTGTAACATTGGAGAAGAGAGATACTGGCCCAAGGATAGTTCTGGGGGTCAGAGCAGACACCCCAGAACCTCGGGAGGGGGATGTCAGAGCTAGGGATGCATTAATCAGGCTCTGGAAAGCTCGGGCACCTGCTCAGTTCCCTGTCCTCCCTGCCCCCAGCAGTGCAGGGAGACCTTGAAACCTGCCCTTGCAGTGAGAAGGCAGCTCCAGCCACCCCAAGCTGTCAAGTGCTCTTGGAGGACTAGAGCCTGGAACTAAAAGGATGCCCCTCGTCCACTTCCATTCCCTGGCGTCCCTCCCATGAGTCCCTCTGTTACCCCAAGGCCAAATATAGCTCCCGAGGCAAAGAGGGTGCTGCATTGTGCTAATGGGCCAGGGAAGGGCCGGGGTGGTACCTCGGCAAAGGAGAGCAGGCAGCCCACACCTGCTTTCCTTCCTGGCCCAGGCCTGAGGACTTGGCCTGAACCTCAGATCTCAGGCATCTTTCTCCACAAATGCAGGGTAAGTCGGGAAAGAGGGTCTGGCTGGAGAAGCAGCAGCCACTTCCTCCTGGGGAAACGTAGGACTTGCTCCAAGGGACAAAGGACAGGGCAGGGGGACTTTCCTCTTTGTCTAGTCCACAAGATGAGGCGGAGATCCCGGTGGGCAGCGGCCCTGCCTGTGGGAGCCAGGGTGGCCTCGATCACTCGGGGCGTGTCTGGCGTCCCCAGCAACCCCCCGGGCGCCGCCCAGGCCCTCGGCCCTCAGAGCCACCACATAAGGAAATGTTTGTGCCTCGGCGGCGCGGCCTCTGGGCAGTGGCTCCACTCGCTCCCTCCTCCCTCCGCCCTCCGCCCTGCGCCCTGCTCCCTCCTCCCCGCCCAGGCCGCCTCCCAGACGGGAGGGCCGGACTGGGGCGGTCGAACCCAGGAGGAACCGCCCAGGGCTGGGGCCCGGGATCCGCCCAACCCCCAACTTCTCAGGTGCCGATTGGGATGGCAGGGAATGCGACGTTGAGTTGGACTGGGAAGTGGGGGAGGGGGCAGGGGCCGTGCTCGGTGGTCCTCCTTCCTTGCTGCCCGAGGGGGACACCCTGCCTGGCTTGGCAGAAGCCGGCCGGAAACCTTCCCGCCCCCTACCCCCAGCAAACTGCCTGGGCCCCGGGCTGCCCTGCGGGGGTAGCGGGGGGGGGGGCAGAACACGTTTGGGACAGCCAGGACCCAGGCTTTGCAATTTTACAGGCGCCACATCCTGGAGCCTCTGAGCAGGACCGCAGAAGCAGCGGGAGGGGTGGTCTCCCAGAAGAAATCCCACCTACCCAGCGATCCCTCCCCAGGAGCCCAGAGCGATGTCTTATTTATCTGGGTTGTGACTGAGGCATCCTGACCCCGTCACTGACTGCTCAGAGGGGAAACATTTTATTAATATAACCTGGCTGCTGGCGGGCAAGGTCAGGATCACGTGAGCTGCCTCCCTTCTGGAGTTTTCCATTGAATTATTTACACAGGCCCGGAACAAGCCCACAGACCTCTGTAGGAAGTCAGCAGGCACAAGGTGGCATTTATTCTTCTGCAAACAGTCTTATTTCTCCAGGGACCCCTCCTCACTCTTAAATGTGACCCTTTGGAAATAAGAAGCCACCCAAGGGTGGCGCCTTCTAGGTCCCTGTGCTTTACTCTTGGGAGCCAGAGAACGTCACCAGGTGTGTTTCCTGGGCACGGACCCCAAGCCCAGTGCAGCAGATGTCAGAGGAGGCAGCTCTGGCCCCCTGCTCAAGGGATGGGGTGGTGGCTCACCTCTGGAGCCCACAATCCAGGGAAGGGCCTTTGAGGATGACATCACCCAGGTCCTTGGGCCTTTGGGAAAAGGGTGAAATGCTGAGCAGGAAGCCAGTACAACTTGCCTGTTCAGCAGGAGGGAAAGTAGGACCATCTCCCCTACTTCGAGGTTACTTTATTAGAGCAGATCTCAGGCTTGGTTTCCTAGGAAGCTCCAGCCTGCAGAGGCTGCCTATCCCCAGTCCCCCCCTACCAGGCAGGCAGGGCTGCCCAGAAGTGGCTGCTGAGAGGGTTCAGCAGGATCACCTCACCCCTAAGGACAGCCCTGGGCATCCTTTGTGCCCACAGTCCCCTTCTGAGAAGGGTCCCTGCTGGTTTTTTCTGCATAAAGTGGCTGGCGCCTCTGAGCAGGGGATCAGCTCTGCCTACCCTCAATAGCATGGACTGTGACTATGCCCAGACCTGGGGCAACTGTGTGAAGGATGGGGGGAGTTAGGCTGTGCCTGTCAAGGTCACTCCCCACGCGCCCATCCAGTCCCACCTCAGAACCCCCTACAGTTTTCATTCTCCCCAGGAGAGGGACACAGAATCAAGCCCCAGAACCCCCCTTTACCAACTGGGCGTAAGGACAAGCACCTATTATTGATGGTGATGTTGGATCTGTTGACAGTTTCTTTTGAAATTATCTTTTGGGTGACAGGAAAAAAAAGCCTTCATTTCAGATCAGAAAGTTCTGGGCCTCATAAGGTAAACGTTACATGTTAAGCTTGTAAGGCTGTCTTGTGAAGTGGCCTGTTCTCCATCTTGAGATATATTCAAAAGGGGGTTCAATGACAACATATCGGGGATCTTATGGAAGGGTTCTCAATGGGAATGTAGAGGTATGTTAGAGGAGACGGACTTTTATACCCTTAAATGAACTTAGAAATAGCTAGCATAACAAGAGGGTACCCATAACCAGATGCAAGATACACAGACAGGTGGTTCTTTGATGGAAGGGAAAGGAGGGCCACACAAGGGGACTTCTAAAGCCAGTCCTGCTCAGATGCCACATCCTGTGTTTACTGAACACTTACTCTGTGCCTGGGCTGTTTTCCACAGGCAGTGTCTCCCTCCATCCCCACTGATAATGATACAAGAGAGTTAGCATGTCCCTAGGTAGACAGGGAGGTCCCTAGTGGAATAAACAAAGACAGTCATATCCTAAAACTTCAGGTTTTGAAATCACTCCTTCGCTCCAGGACATAATGTAACAAGGCCTTGAGGTTAATCATAAAATTCATTTTGGCCTGACAAACGGAGCAGATCTGATAAAGAGTGGGTTACTTTGCTAATTCCTTTAGGATGGGCAAGCAGAACAAACCTGGTAGATGAATTTCATTAGAAGGCTCCGGTTCCCTTCTTCAAACAGCTTCCCTTCCCCAAGCAGGCAAGGGAAGGTATAAAAGTAAGAGCTTTGCCTCAGTCACGGGGCACCCCCCCCCATTCTGGACCTCCTCCCGCTCGGGAGCTGCAACTTCTTCTCCTGCCTCTAATAAACTATCCTTTTTTTTTAAACTTTTTGCCTCTCCCTGGTCCGTTTCCATTCTTCAGCTTCAGGAGGCATGATCTCTGCCCTCACTCAGAAACTGTCAACAGATCCAACATCACCTTCATCAATAATAGGTGCTTGTCCTTACGCCCAGCTGGTAAAGGGGGGTTCTGGGGCTTGCTTCTGTGTCCCTCTACTGGGGAGAAGAGTGTGCTCAACACAGAAGAGCCAGAAGCAGCAGGAGTTGTAAACAGCTGTTGAGACCACAGTCCCCCATCCTGCTTTTCTTCCCCCTTCCCTCCCTGGGGAGGCCACTTCCCTGCTGAGCCTGGGCTCCACAAACAGGCGTCCTTTCCATCACCTGCCCGCCTCTGCTTCAAACCCGTCCTCCCAGAAAAGTGAATTTGGTCTATCTCCTGTTCAAATGCCTCCTAGAACCACGTTCTGGGGCTTGAGCACCGCTTCCCTCTGGGGCCTGGACCTGGCTGACCATGCTGGCCGTGGCTCATGGCTTCTTCTGGGAAGCTTTTCTTGACCTTTGCAGGCCAGGCCCCTCCTTCACAGCTGCATCACGATGCCCTTAACTACCCCTTTCTCGGTCTACTTCCTTCATTAGGCCGCACTGTCACCACGTGCCCCCAGTGCAAAGTCAGGGTCACAGTAGGAGCCCCATGAGCGGGAGGAAAGAACACAGGAAAGGGTGAGACTACCACAGGGTAGCGGCCCAGTGGTTATGCTTTGCAAGTAAACTCTGCAAGAGCGGATCAACCCAAAACAGGCCAGAAATGGGATACTTTTCGTGGTTACCCCTGACTTTGGGGGGAGACAGAGCTTGCACTCCTGGTCTCTGCACACCCACCGCTATTGAGGATGGGCCACACACAAGATTCATGAATAGACGTGTCCGAGCACATCCCAGATTCGTATGAGCACTGAGTCCATGCACACCGGACCTGGTAAGTAGCCAGGCAGTGCAAACACAAGTGCGCGCATATTCGAGTGTGAGAACGTCCTCGAGGTTGTGCACACAGGAATACGTGGAAACCCACGGGTTCGTGCATGCCGGCTACAAACACAAGTATGGGCATCCGAGAGCGTCTGCGCGCTCTAGCGCAGGTCCTTTCGCAGGAGGTAGAGGCGCCCACTTCCCTCCACAGTCAGGCACAGCAGCAGCCTCTCGACGCCAATTTCGTCCCGCGGGCATCGCAAAGACGTGCAATCCGCGCAGCCCCTGCACTCAGGCCTTTGTTGTCCGGGCTTCCGGGCGTCCATCACGCGGAGGCCGCGCGCGCCGGAGCACGAAATGGCGGCCAGGGGCGGGGCGGGGGCGGGGCGGCCGGGAGCAGCGCCCACTCCCGACTCCCGGCAGGGCGCGCCATCCGCCCCCTCGCGCAGGCGCACGGCACGGCGCGCGTTCCCGCGCTCCCTCCGACGCGCACCAGGACACAAAGGGCTGGAGAGAAAGCACGGAGCACGGTCAGCATCTACGGAGCGGCTAGCGGTCCGGAGCGGCCTGGACTGGACTCCCGGGGCCGGAGCTGGGCTCGCCGGAACCGCAAGCTCGGGCGCGAGTTGGGGCGTGGTGCAGCGCGCCTTCCCCTCCCTTCTCCCTCCCTTAACGGCCTTAACGGCCTCGTGGGCCGGGTGGGGCCGGACGGGTGCGCTAGGGCGCAGGCGCCCCGCTGGCGGCCGCCGCCGGAGGGTTAGGCGCCTCCATTTTGCCTCGCGCCCTGTAATGGCGGAGCTGGGGCCCTTTTCACCAGTGCGGAGGGACGGGCTCGCTTCCGGGAAAGCTGAGGCCATCTTCCAAAGTCATTTCTCGCTCCGCGCCCGTCCGCGCGGGAGCAGGGTGATGTAGCCATTTAGAAAGTCTTGGAATGTGGTTCCCAGGGCTTTTCTTAACGAAAAGGCAGACCCCTCCGCAAATGATTCCAGTAGTTGCAACTTGCTACCTCACATTGGGATGTGGATTTGGGAGAGGGATGAGGACACCGATGCAAAAAAAAGTAAATTTTTTTTCATTAAAGAGACATTCGTAAAAGCTGTAATCAGTCAAACATTAAAAATATTTTTTTCATCGTGTGAGTAATACATGTTCTTGGTAATTTCAAAGGAACTGATAGCAGACATTCACTGAATACTTACCAGGCCATTTTTAAAGTGCTTTAATTTTCGTAACTACGTACCGATGGAGAAGCTGAAATACGGAAAGGTTAAGTACACAAAAGTACTTAAAGTACAGGAAAGTAGGAAAAATAGTAAACCCACCTTCCAAGACAACCACTGTTTAATACACTGGCCTGGTTCCAGCCAGTGTTTTTCTGTGCGTTGTTTGGTTCCTGTTATACAGGTAACCGATGGCACTTTTTGATTAATTGGGAGCGAGCTGTTGGTGCAGATGGAAAAGCCCCAGCGGCTCGGAGGTGTCGGGAAGTTCCGGTCCTCGCTGTCTCGGGGGCAGCTCGGGCCTGTGCACTGAGGGGGCTGCACTCGGTGACGTCTGGAGCACCCCGACTCTGCAATGTTGGCATCTAGTGAGCCCCGAAAACTCACGTGACTCGTGATCACGTCTGGGGGGTGGGAGGGAAAGCCGCCTCATTCCTGTCTCCCCTTTTGTTCCTACTGTAGCACATTCTCAGGTCATAACTGCCTTAACTTGCGTTTCCCCAGCTCATTTGAGCCTATGAGGAACGCATTTTTGCAGATTAGATTCAGTTCAAGGTAGAGAGGGCAGGGCAGGAACAATCAAAAAGTTCCAGAAACTGAAAAGCTTCCTAAATAATTGCCTTTTCTTAAATATTATAAAAGAAAGTAACACTTACTAGCTTGTGGCTTTGCCAAGTTACTTAATTCCTTATTCTGTCTTCTGTAAAACGTGGGTAAGAACATGTCCGGGCAGAGTTGGGGTGGGTGGGTGTTGATTGGAAATGATATTTGTAAAGTGACTGGGCCACAGACTGTAGTAGTTGCTCAGTAAGTGGCAGCAGTTATGTTTGGTTGCTGTTCCACATTTCAAAAGTAGCAAGATCAACTAGGTGGTTGCTTTGAGAAAACATTAATACAGCTCCTTGCAGATCACAAGCATTTCCACCACAGATAACATCCAAAACTGCTTAAAACTTAAGGAAAGAAGGTTTTTAAAGATTTTTATTGGGGAAGGGGGACAGAACTTTATTGGGGAACAGTGTGTACTTCCAGGACTTTTTTCCAAGTCAAGTTGTCCCTTCAATCTTTGTTTTTGTTGTGGAGGGTGCCGTTCAGCTTCAAGTTGTTGTCCTTTCAGTCTTAGTTGTGGAGGGCGCAGCTCAGCTCCAGGTCCAGTTGCCGTTGCTAGTTGCAGGGGGCACTGCCCACCATCCCTTGTGGGAGTTGAACTGGCAACCTTGTTGAGAGCCCACTGGCCCATGTGGGAATCAAACTGGCAACCTTCGGAGGTAGGAGCACGGAGCTCCAATAGCCTGAGCCACGTGGCTGGCCCCGAGAAGTTTTTAAATTAACTTCAGAAACAAGTCAGGTGCTTGCCTGATGCATCAGGTACATGCATTATGTGAAGTAAATAGTAAAGGGCTTAGGGGAAATGGATCCATGTGAGGTTGCCCCCCCACCTTTGAAAGGGCCTGAAGGATGGGCTGGCTGGATGTCAGTTGGGACCCTGGGAGGGAAGGAGCCCGGCCCTCTCAAAGCACCAGGCCCCTCTGCATCTGAGCCCTGTGTTCTTTGTTCAGTGGATTTGTGCCTTCTCTGTTGGGTTGCTGGTGGCAGGGGATAGAATAGTGAATAAGAAAGCCCACCCCTGCCCTCATGGAACCTAGAATTTCTTGAGGAAGCCAAACTACCAGGGTGGTGATGAGACTGGTTAGTTAGTATGATTGCTAGGTAGACAGGAGGGTCTCTGATGGAATAAACAAAAAAGCAGCCGTATCCTGAAACTAAAGGTCCTGGAATGTCTCCTTCACTCCAGGACAGAGACATGAGAATATGCCTTGAGTTTAATAGATGATCTCAAATCCCTTCTGTCCGACAAAGGAGCAGATCTGATAGATAGGAATGGGCTGGTTCGTTAATCCCTTCAGGATGAGCAAACAGGACAAACCTAATAGATGAATTCCATTAGAAGGCTCCAGCCCCCTTCCCAAGCAGGCAGGGGAAAGTATAAAAGTAAAAGCCTTTTGCCTTAGCTATTGGGCTTCCCAGTTTCGGGTACCCCCTCCCACTTGGGAGCTGCAACCTCTTCTGCCTCTAATAAGCTATCTTCCTTTACAACATTTTGCCTCTCCCTGGCCCGTGTGTCCATTCTTCGGCTTCATGAGACACGATCCCGGCCCACACCCAGAAACTGCCGCCAGACCCAACATCATTTACATCAGTGAATGCAGGATAGTGAGGTGCTACACCAGGTGGCAGTGGCTCTGACTTAGGCAAAAGACTAGGGAGGCTTCCTGGAGGCAGTGATGCTTTAGCTGAGCCCAGGATTCTCAGATGCTGAAGAGGGAAAAGGCACGTCAAAGCTGTACTGAAGAAGTCCAGAAAGGCTGGGCGTGGGAGCTTAGAGGGCGGGGCGGGAGTGACAGGAGCTGAGATGGAGAAAGGAAGCAGACCATGGAGATTTCTATAGGAGAAGAAAAAACTAAACTTTCCTCTCCCCACTTAGGTTCTCTGACTGGGGCCCTATAAATTAGACTAACAAAAGACAGATTATCAAGAGAAAAATAAACAGAAGTTCATTAAAATGTGCATCTCATGATACACTTGGGAGCACCCAGTGATGAGTAACTCAAAGGCGGTGCTTAGAACTTGGGCTTATTATAGCATCTTAACAAGAGAACAACACATTTTTAAAGAAGTGACCAGACAAAGGAAAAGGACTTGAGTATCTAGGGTGAAAAATTAGGGAAGGTAAATATATGTGGAACTAATGGTAGGTAAGGGCTAGTTTTAGCAAGGCTTGTTATGAAGCTTCCTCTGGTGCCATCTCCAGGCTGATAAGGGTTTAGAGTTGTATCCAGTGATTAACTTCTGTCCTTCCTGGTAGAGAGGGGAGAGGGAGGACAACTCTGCAAATTTATGTCCTGCCTTTAGGCAAATAGGAGGAGGGCAGAGAACTTTTCTTGTCTCTGCTTCTCAGTTGCTTTCAGCCGCAAATCATCCTTATGCCAAAGTGGTATATTTAGGGGTGGTATATTCTGCTACCCTTCATTAGCTTTGGTTGACTAAAATGAAATATTCTCATTAGACCAAATTATTGAGAACTTTCAAAAGATGTTTTTTTTTGAGATGTAATCCACATACCATAAAATTTACCCTTTGTTTTTGGTGGGGGAGGGGGGGCGGCCTGTTAGTTCAGTTGGTTAGAGTGTGGTGCTCTTAAACAACAAGGTTACCTGACTGATCCCTACATAGTCCACTGAGCTGCGCCCTCCACAACTAGATTGAAACAACTACTTGGAGCTGATGGGTCCTGGAAAAACACACCTAAGTAAATAAAAGTTTTTAAAAAATTATCTCTTTAAAAAAAAACCACACCAACCCTTTTAAAAGCATATAACTCAGTTTTTAATACATTCACAAAGTTGAGCAACCATCACCACAAATTCCAGATCATTTTATCACCCCAAAAGGAAACCCTAGATTCATTAGCAGTCACTCCTCATCTGCCTCTCTTCCCAACCCCACCACTAATCTGTTTTCTGTCTCTGGATTTGCCTGTTCTGGACAGCTCATGTAAATGGAATCCATAATAGGTGCCTAGTGGGCCTGCCTTCTTTCACTTAGTGTATGTTTTTAAGTTCATCAAGGTGGTAGCACATATCAGTATTCCATTGCTTTTTATGGCTGAATAATATTCCGTTGTATGGATGTGCCTCAGAAGACTTGAGAAGAAGTCTCTAGTCTGTGATGGGAATGTGCCTTGGGGCTTGGCCACAGCGTGGGAAGGCACTGTGCCCCCAAGGTCAGTGGCCTGCTGGGCTCTCCCCTCACTGGCTGTGTGACTAGGGCAAGTCACTTTCTTTACAATTCATTTTCCTCTCACAGGTGGGGATAGTAGTGGTACGTTTCTAAAGTTGATGAATTCTATGAGTTAACACATTTCAAAGGCTGGAAAAAGTGCCTGGTCAAAGGTAAAGTTGTTACTATGGAGAAAAGAAGGCTGGCAGATGCAGAACTCCCTACTGACTTAGTGAGCATACTGACCTTTATTCCAGAATCTTCCAAATGGCTACATGGCTACTTTTTAAAACTGGGGATTATAATCAGGTCTGAGTATAAGAGGGAATGATTTGAATGTGGTGGTTTCTACCCATGTAGGATTTTGTAGTTCTGCAGACTTTCAAATTTGTTGTGAGTGATGATGAACCAAGAGACTTTCGATATGTACTTTTAAGGTCATCTATCTTGAAAACAAACTACTTTAAATTTTTAAAAATTTATGTAAATTTTTAATATACAAAAAAGTAAGAGAGTTTGATTCCCCTTGTACCTTCAACAACATCTATTCCCATTTTTGACAAATGGCTTTTGTTCCACAATTGGATGGGGGAGGCACCCAATAGGTAAGTCCTGAAGTGGAGTAGAATTTACCACCCCAAAAGATGTCACTTTGGCATGAGAATTATTTGAGCTAAAGGCAATCAAAACCCAGCAGATTCAGGAAAAGCTCTTTTCCTCCCCCTCAACTGTCTAAATTTGCATTGGAAAGGGGGGGTTGTACCAGGAAGAGAGCTATTACCAGAGATACCTTTTTTTACCTAAGAAACTTATCTGCAGAGCAGGGCAACCTTTGTTTTCCAAACATCTCTGCCTTCCTGTGAAAGGCCTTCCTCCCCTTTGTATCTGATGGATGCTTACCCCTTTCCTCAGCTCAGAATGTTACATAAGCTTCAATTGCCTGGCTGCCCTTTGGGTCTTACTTTTGATGGCGCTCCCGTATATACAAAATTAGATTTGTTTTTCTTCTGTTAATCTGTCTTATATTAATTCGATGATTAGAGCAGCCAAAGAACCTAGAAGGTTAGAAGGAAAAATTTTTCTTCCCTATAGAACCATCTTGCAAGGACCTGGAGAAACTGGTTTTATGGGCAGGTTGAGAAATGTCTGCCTGCTCAGGCAGCAGAGGCACTTCAGGGAAGGTAGGGGTGGAGAGGAGGGGCTGTGCTCCCCTTCCCTCTCCAGATCTCTCTGTGTGGCCACGCATGGGATGAGAAGGTTCCTCTGGGAGCTGGCACTAGTCGCATGAGGAAGTTATGTCCAAACACTACCAGGTGGTGGTAGTGACACCAGTGTGTGTCAGGCGTAAGGGATGGGGTGGCCCAGCCCCTACTTGCGGCTCCTGGAACTGTCTGGCAGCGATATTTTACAGGACTTTGAAAGACTGTGGAAATCCAAAGGAGCGAGATCAGGAGGGTAAGGGGCCTCCATGTCAAGTACTTCAAACCCTCCCTACTCAAGTGAGGCAGTGGGAGGGATCCTGGACTTCATGGAGGAGGAAGACAGTTCACAGGAAGATGGCAAGAGCAAATGTTCGGTAAACAAATATTTGTTGGGTCCTGCAGAGACAATGGGACACAGAAACGTGATTTCTAGGCCGTGAGTAGCCCCCTCCAGCCCACCACACCTGGCTCACACTCTGTAGTTATCCGTGGTGATCTTCTCTTCTGGGACAGGCCCTCTGTCTACATTCTTTTAGGTAAAGTGGAGGCAAAAGCTTTTCTTCAATCTGCTGGGTCTTGGTGACCTTCAGCTCGAAACAGTTCACATGCCTAAATGGCGCATTTTGGGGAGGCTCATTCTGAACCCCTTCAAAATGAACCGGGGTGGCCTGGGAGGAGAGATGGAGGAATGAGAAGGCAGGGGAGCCCTGAATGGTTCTCCCAGCCGTGCCTTGCTTTTCTTTTGTCACTGGACAGCCTGGAAATGTCAGGTGGAGCATCCATCCATGCAAACTCCACACTGGCTTCCAGCCAAGGCAAAGTGTCCCAGACCAGTCCCCGGACCGCCCTCTATGTCCCCTGCCACACCTACTATGAATGGAAAAAGTAAACACTGGTTTGGAGGGATGGTCTAGAAATCCATCTTTTCTTCCCGACTTGGTGCCCCTCTAAACTTCCACTCCTCAGATTCTTAGTGTGCAGTTAAGGTCCTGGGAGTTGGTGAACTTGGATGGGAAGAATTTACAAATCTACTTTCCCTAATCTTCCATTGAAATACAGCATTTCCTTCCATTGTGTGTGTAGGCCTCGCACCACAGTATTATGGGCGGGTCCTGGAACTTTGTCAACAACAGAAGTCACAGCTATTTTCGTGTCACACCACAGTTGTTGCAGATACTTTGAATATCATCTGTGCTCATGTGGGGGAGGAAAAATAATTTTCTTTCTACCCTTCTAAATTCTTCCAGCTGCTCTAACAATCAAATTGACATGAGACAGTTTAACAGGAGAAAATGATCAAAATATGTGTGTACTGGGGTTCCATGGGAATATGAGACCCTGGGACAAATCAAGTAGTTGAAGCTTATATGTCACCTTGAGCCAAAGAGAAGGGTGGGGGGCGGTTTGGGACTTCAAAGGGCAGGAAGCAATTCACATGGGGATGGAAAAGCAAAAGTTTGATAAACAAATGTTTGCTGGGCTCCCTTTAACCCTGGGACACAGAGAAGACTGATCAAATGGGCCTTGCTGGTTCCTCCCTGTCTATCACACACCAGTTCATATTAAACCACAATAACCTATGAGGACAGCTCCCTTCCCAGACAGGCCCTCATCTAAATTCTTTTAGGCCGTTAGAGGGGAGGTAAAAGTTTCTTCCTGAGTCTTTTGTTTCTTGAAAAATAACTAATTTAAAATCATCAAAATCCCAAAGGCATATCAAGACTTCAAAATCATAGTATATATCAGGACCTGATTTAATACATTAATAAAGAATTACTAGCACACATGGCAATTGTATTTCAAAATAATTTGCTTGCTTTGTAATCCTGGGTATTTTATTTTATTATTTTTTTAATTTTTTTTTTTAATTAGTTTCAGGTGTACAAAACAATGTAATAGTTAGACATTTATCATTTATATCCCTCACTAATCCTGGGTATTTTAGTTTATGCATTTAAACACTTCACTCTGAGAAGGTTCCAGAGGCCTCACCAGATTCCAGAGAGGCCTGTGGCTCCAAAAAGATGACAAAACCTGCCCAGCCCTGCCTAGGGTGCTCCTGCTGTCACAGTCGCCCTGCTAGCACTCTTGGTGTGCTGTGTGGCTGGCACCCTTCCTGGGAAGGCTGGCCGCACACTGCCATCTGCGGGGGTCAATGGTCAATGCCTGGTGTCCTATTCCTTCTGGGATCTATGAGGTGTAAGTGAAGATATGGACTGTGCCCCAAACTCGTGCCAGAGGACCTGTGTGCCACTCCCACTCACACTTGCTCCCTTGCCAGTGGCCCTCTGTCCCTGGGCCACGGACGTGCGATTTTGCCTGGTCCGTGATGACCTGGGAATGTGTTGGCAGCAAAGAGCAGACCTGAGTCTTAGAGCTAGAGGCAGAAGCATCTGCAGTTTAACATCAGGCCAAATGCAGTTTTAAAAACAAATTGTGCCTTGAATTGATACACAAACACATGGGACAATATTCAAAAGTTGAAAAGAGAATGTGGTAAGAAGTTTTCCTTCCTGCCTCTCGGCCTCAAACTTGACCAGCTCTCTTTCCTTCCAGAGCTACTCAGCACATTTACAGCCAAAAGGAATGTGCTGGAACCCTGCCGGTTATTACTTAAATATGAAGATTTTAGGCACCTGGTCTGCACCTGGCTTCTTTATTTAACAATATTTTCTTGGAAATTGCTCTTTATCTGCATATAAATAGCTCCCTTCTCATTCTTTTCCTTTTATTTCTCTGGTCATTTCCCCCTGCAGCCTGTTGAAAAAGAATGCCTTTCCACAGAAACAGGAGTACCCAGACACAGCCAGAAATTTCAGGGTAACTCTTGGATTCATTTATTCATACCCAGAATTCCAAAGGGGCCCCATAGGACTATAGTACCTTAATCCAAAAAATGACTACATAGTAGAATTTGGGGCAGGGGAGTCAAAGGGGGGTTGGTCTTTGGGTAGAAGACTTTATCTGTGGTGCCCCTAAATCCAAGTGTTAGGGTACCAAGATCTCTGTCTATCCAGAGATACTCACCTTGCCCTTGAGCTTGGGGCTCTTTATAAGAAATACCATCCTTTTACTATTTGAACCCTCCTGCAACCAACAAGCTCTCCTGCCTGGCTTCTCTCACCAGGAACTTCAGGCAGGCCAGCAGCCATTGGCCAGGGACACCTCAGAAAGATGCTAAGAGGTCAGAAGTATTCCACCTGCTCCCCAGAGCTCCCGAGGGGTGGGCTGGGTAGGCGGGCTTCACACACACACACACACACACACACAGTCAGAGCAGTTCTAAATTTATCAGTATTTACATGTCATGCTCTGAATAACTGAGCTGAAGAATATGTGCTTTGTCCTATGGTCTACATGGCCAGCAGGGGCCTTCTTCTCATGGACATCCGACCCTTTCATCGCTTTGGGCCACTGACATTCACCAACAGATGCTAGGCCCACGCAGCAACCTTCCCACTTTAGTATAGTTTCCTGCCAGACTCACATACCAAGGGATAGAGAAAGACTGTACAGACCTGCAAAATGAGAGTATCTTGTTGGCCAGACAGGCTTCTCTGTAAAATAAGAAGATAGCATTCTGGTTTTTACATCTGTACTTGATGAGTTTGTTTAGTGTGAGTCAGTCCTGCCAAAAGGGATTCCCCTCAGGCTCACAGAGCTCAGGGCTGCAGTGCACACCATATTCCCCAAAGTAAATGCCCACTTGCTCTCTATGGCCAGCCAACCTGCTGCTTGGACAGTGTCCCTTCCTGGCGCGGCCCTTCTTTCAGCTGGAAGCGTGTTGAAGAGGCTGAGGGAAGAGGTTCCGATGTAAGTTAGCTTTGTGTGATAGAAACACAGTTGCAAAATTATAGTGTCCTCGGACACTATAGTTGCACAGTGACCAGGTGAAAGAAAACTTAGTACAGATCCATCCTGACCACCACCAACTGGTTAGGGGTCAGCAGGTCCCCCCACCACCTGAAGGATGCAGCACCAGTGTTTCTCCCTCCAGATCAAACTTGACATTGTCTGCAAGGAAAACCTTTTTCTCCACCATCTTATGTTCAGTATTTGGGAGCCTGCAAATTAACTGGCAAAAGACAGATTAGCAAGAGAAAAGAGATTTTTAGATTCACGTACATGCATGGGAGTTCACAGAAAACTGGGATTCAAGTACGTGAGGATAAGATTGAATAATGCATTTAAAGTACTTAATACAGTGCCTGGCACATAGCAAGTGTTCAGTTAATACAGCCATGGGGCTGGAGCTGGGGATACAGCAGTGAGCAAAGCCGTCCCTGCTGTCCTGGGTCTTCCATTCTGGAGAACTGAGTTTATGTGACGTTGATTTCCCCTGCATGACTCCATAGCACTCTCCCCAGTGCACTTAACCAGTCCTTTTCTTGTCTGAATTTCCACTAGGCAGTGAATGAGACTCAGTGGGTTCCCATCGCAGTTGCTCACGTGGCCAACTCTCCATGAACGCCTGTGGGACAAATACATTTCAGGGCATGTGGATATGGGGGTCCCAGGTTTGGAAATATGAGTTAGGGTGGTGGATTTTTCTGGCTTTGATCTTTCTTCCATTCCTTTCCACATCACAGTTCCACACACAGCTCCACAAAACAATGATTAGGACATTGTTTGCCTCTGAGAGAAAAGCTTACTACACAATCCACCCCTGGGTCCGGGAGTTGTGCTTAGGGAAACTGGCCAGCTGAAGGCTACAGGGTGAGGCAGAGCTGCAAGGACCAGAATAGCGGGTCTAAATTTAAACTGTGTCTGGAGGCTTCAGGGAATCAGGGGCCTGTAGGCCCTGGGCGGCTCCCTTCCTGGGGGGCCTCCATGAGGACAGCTCCGCCTTCCTATAGCAATGCCCACGTCCCTCCTGCCTCTTTCCTCCTCTCTCCCTGGTCCTTCCTCCTCCCATCTCCCTCCTCCCATCTCCCTCCTGCCTCTTCCCTCCTCCCTCCTGGCTCTTCCCTCCTCCCTCCTGCCTCTTCCCTCCTCCCTCCTGCCTCTTCCCTCCTCCCTCCTGCCTCTTCCCTCCTCCCTCCTGCCTCTTCCCTCCTCCCTCCTGTCTCTTCCCTCCTCTCTCTTCTCCCTCCTCCCTCTCCCTCCAGGAGTGGAAACTGTTTCATTCTTGGCTCTGAGAGCTGGTTTCCTCCCAAGGAAATATTGTCTCACTGCAGCTGAGGCAGGATCTGCCCTGGAATTTCCCCGCAGTGGAGAAACACCCTGCTGCCTGATCTGCCGCAGAGACGGGACACACCTAGAGGAGCCTGGGTGTGCACAACCCAGGGGGACACGCCCAGAGACACACAGATGTAAACAGAAACAAACAGAAAGGGGGGGAACCCCGGGGACCCCAGGAGCCAGCTCTCTGTCTCCACCTCTTTGTGCAGAGGCATGAACAAATACCTCCTTTAATGAACCCAGTTTTTCACCTCTACAATACTAAAACAGATCTCTTCAAAGTCCAAATAGAACAGAAGTCTAAAGGAACCACCCTAAAAAGTTCTCTGTTTCAAAGATTTTGCTTTCATTGTTCAAAATATTTTTAGTCTTTTTTTTTTTTTTCTGTAAATCTTTCAGAACCAGTTTTGGGCGCTCACAAGTCTGCCTTGTTACAGTCCCAGACGTTTCCTTTTTGCCTAGAGGGATCACTGTCCGTGGTACCAAGAGACTTTGGGCTGGTGCCAAACACTGAATTCAAAAGATCCATGTGAGGTTGATGACAAGTGTCTGGCAGGCACCATCACTGCTGCAAAATTCACCTGTTGCCCAAGGCCTGCCCCCAGAGAGGGACAGTGGCTCCTGCAGGGGCCAGTTCCACCCTCAGCCACAAGCAAGGCCCTGCCATAGCCTTGAATAGTCCAACACTCAGACACAGAGGGGTGAGCACACCATCGGCCAAATGGAAACTTCCAGTTTCAACCACAACCTCCTGAGGCAACAGTTTGGGGGAGGAACCCCAGCAATGCAGCGCTTGTGCTTTTATGAGTGTATTCACCGAGACTAGAGGACAGGGGTTGTCACAGACCTGGTCACGAGGGGACAGTCACAGCCCAGAAGCCAGCGTGCAGACTGTACCCACAGATATCAGCAGCGCTGAGGGGACACACCCAGACACATTGGGTTGCCCAGCAACCCCGAATGCCAGGCCCTGAGACGCACTCACGCTGTTTCCACACGGAGGTTCGCAGGAAGCAGGCTGCCCAATGCAGACCGTCTTGCCATGGGAATATGCCCACCAGGAAAAGCCTGCAAATCAGAAACAGCTGTGTAACTTCAGAGCCTGCTCATTCACACCCCAAAACACTCACCCAGATTTAGACAGCGAGGTAAGCCCCCTCAACTTCCAGTCCCATCTCAGTGACACATACCGGTGGTCAGCCTAGACGCCTCCCCTCCTTTTGTTTTCTCTAGGAAAACTTTTGGCTTTTCCCTTGTAATCAGCCAGTGACCAAACAGTCTATTTCTGTAACTTCTTAGTATTAACCAAAGATTGTTCTTTTGAAATGTCTAAGGTAAGTTACAAAGAATGCCTCTGACCTTTGCTTTCTTTTTTTTTTTTTTTTAATTTATTGGGGTGACAATTGTTAGTAAAATTACATAGACTTCAGGTGTACAATTCTGTATTACATCATCTATAAATCCCATTGTGTGTTCACCACCCAGAGTCAGTTCTCCTTCCATCACCATATATTTGATCCCCCTACTCTTATCTCCCACCCCCCACCCTGACCTTTGTTTTCAAATTTAGCCGTGCAAGCACTGAACTCACAATTTGACAATTTAGAGGATAATTTTTAAATTTCACAGACAGACCATGCTGGAGGTGTTTTCAACTTTTGGATGTAGGAGAAAGGCAAGTTTACCAACTTTTCAGTGATTCTTACAATTCCTGCTTGGTAAACAGGAACACAGCAGCAGCGTCGGAGTCGAAAAGTATAGCAGAAACAACAGGAAAAGACCCCTTCTGGGCAGCGCCCCTCACTTGTTAGGAATGGGTATAAACTGAGGACTGGACCGTGGTCTGGTGTCACTGTGACTTTATTTGTGATCAGGCAGAACTTCCGGGCATATAGTGGACAGTTGTGACCTCAGCTGGGTCCAAGGACAGCCCCCTTGTGTAGATTCTGTCCCCTTCTCTGTGTTTCAGACACTATGCTGGTTTTGAGATGAGATAATCTGGTCTTGCTGGCCATGGCAGGCTTCTTTCCAGAACCATCACCAGACAGGACCAACCTAGAGACATCTTCTGTCTACACCCTGGGTCTGGCCAGGCCCTCCCCTGCCATGCTTATCCTTCTGCCATCTGTCCCTTTCCCCCTTTTCTCCTCCGTCCCTCCCTCTCTCTCTCTCCCTTCCTGCCCCAACAGGGAGCTACCCTTAGTGAACTGGGGCCTCACATACTCAATCTGTCCTCCCAGAGATGAAATCCTCTCCCTCCCCACCAGAATTCCTTTCTATTCTTACTGTTTATACCTGAAAAGATTAATCAGTGCCTCACCCAAGACAGAAATAAACAACAAAAAAAGCCTACTAGGTGGCAACAGAGACAAATATTCTTAATCTCAAAGGGCTTTTATAAAGTATGGGGCACCAAAGAGGACGGAGGATGTGAGCAGGCAGAGCCATCAAAACAATGAAACACATGGTTAATAAAAGAAGAAAATTTTCAACCTTCTTAATACTCAAAGCAAGGCAAAAGGAAACCATGTGAGGTAACATTTCCCCTTGTCGCCTATTGGACCATCAACTGAATGCCTATTGTTGGGCACGGGTCTTCTCATTAATTACGTCTAGGAATGCACAATTATTGAAAGAGCCTTTTGGAAGAAAATTAAGCCTTAAAATTACCAGTACCGTTTGACTTGTCAGTTTCACCTGTAGAAGTTCCTGGAAGGAATCTTTAAGGTATCCAAAATGTATTGCTACAAAAATACTCATTGCAGGTGTGGTTGGATGGCTCCGATTTTTAGAGCTTGAGCTCTGAACAACAGGGTTGCGGGTTCGATTCCCACATGGGCCAGTGAGCTGCGCCCTCCACAACTAGAGTGAAGAGAATGAGCTGCTAGGAATGCGAGCTCTCAACTAAGCTGCCAGTTCAATTCCCACATGGGATGGTGGGCTGTGCCCACTGCAACTAAAGATTGAAAACAGCGACTGGACTTGGAGCTGAGAGCTGCGCCCTCCACAACTAGATTGGAGGACAACGACTCGGAGCTGATGGTCCCTGGAGAAACATATTGTTCCCCAATAAAATTTATTAAGAAAAAAAAATACTCATTGCAGTACTGTTGCTAAACAAAAAGAAAACAATGCATTCATAATTTTTTCCTCTTTTTTGACTGTATACCCAATTCTTCTGGGCCTGGTTTATGTTATATTTGTTTAAATTCTCAACACACTGTGCCAGAATGTTATTTTGTATTTCAGTACCTTAATAAAAAAATGCAGTTGATAAGAAATATTCTGAGTTGGGGTGAGTCTGAGGGTTAGCTCAGTCCCTCCCTGGCCCTGTGACACATGGAAAGGGCCTTCCCCTTCAGTTTCCTGCTTTGAGGTGTGTGGGACCTTGGGCTGAGTGAGGCCCAGGAGATGGGCCAGGACTCGGTGGAGAGAAGTTGGCAGAGGAGGTGGCAGCAGGCTCCCAGGAAGTAGCCTAGAGGTTGGATTATAGGTAACCAGAACCTCGATGCTGAGCCATATGTCTGGGCGAGAAGTCCCTTACAGGAGGCTGGGATCAACAGACTGTGTTAGGATTTCCCGAGCTCTGCCTCCCCTGCCACCCACCCTGCTGTCGCCATGGTGCTGGGCTGTCGTCCCAGGCCTTCCTAGGGTAAAGGTCTCAGTCTCTTGGAACCTTCACACCACTGCCACAAGGAAAGGTGACTGGGAGAATACCCTTTTTATGGGAAAGCTGCCACATCACCTGAACTTTCCTCTGTGAGTGAGCTCACTGAGTTCCCGCCTTCTCTTACTGTCTCCCTTAAGCTCCCTAAAGTGGCACCGGGCTCTCCAGCGAGCCTCTCCCCAGCAGGACATATGCATCTTCAAGGCAGCCATGAAAGCAGATTTACCCTGGCCTAGATTTCCAGCTACTGTGTCCCATCACCCCTAACTCGGAACCTTTCCCGTAATACGGCTGCCGCTGGAGCACCTGGTCCCGGTGATAAAGCCCAGCTCTGGGGGCGCAGGCCTCAAGGTTCTCTTTCTCATCAGTCTGTGGGCACCCCCCACAGAGCAGGTCATTTCCTCTGCTTCTCCTAAAACGTCCCTTGGCCCTGCCATTTCTTCTCCACTCACATCCTCATCCTGGCCTCTTCTCTTAGGGCTTCTCAAGAGTTGCCTGGCTGGTCAGAAACATGGTCATGTTGAGTACAAGCCAGTTTACGTCACAGAGACACAACCATTGCCACTCTCTGGTTCTAACCTATTTTATTGTTTAGCCATGGAGCCAGGTTTTTGGCTGCTTCCTTGTAGAATATAAAAGCTGAGCTGCCTTGGTTGGAGGAGGGGTGAGACCTGGAGCCCTCCTGACATGGCAGCCCCCAACCCGCACCCCAGTCCCCTTGTAAATGTATTTCCTGCCAAGTTTCCAGATCTGGAAAGAGAAGAACCATCTTTCCTCCTGCCCAAGGCCTCTCCTCTTCAGCCCATGCTGTGTTCTGGGCCCTGCAGCCTCCACTACAGCCTGCGGCCTGGACCCCCCCACCCTTTCCAGCTTCTCTCCCCTCCACAGCCCCCCTTACCGTGTGTGTGTGTGTGTGTGTGTGTGTGTGTGTGTGTGCACGTTTCTTTTCTTGAGACTATCTCAGGAGCCTTGCATGCATTTTACCCCACTTTCCTATCAGTCTCCTTCCTTTGAAGTCCAACTTGCTCAACAAGTGCCCCCTTCCTGAATATTTCACACCCGTAGCAGCTCAGATCCCAGGCTGCTCCCTCCTGCTGATGGTGCCTGGGAGGCCACTGACCCAGTCCAGGGGTGGAGAGGGCTGCAGGCTCTGCTGAGCACAATGCTGCCCCTCCCCCACTGCAGAGGTGCTCTGGCTTTGGAGGAGAGCCTGGCCGGCCGACATCTGGACTTTCCAGTCCCAGGAAGAGCCTCTCGACACTGGTCTCTTTTGGGGGTGGATGAAGGGGTCCAGAGTGTCTTAGGGATGCTGTCATGCGGGAGACCCTGCTCGCTGCGCCATTTGTTGTGCAGGGCGGCCTGCGGGGTCTCTGCTCCCGCTCCCCATACAAGAACGCAGGATATGGTGAGGCCAAAAAGGAACACCCACGGAGCCATAGGTAGGGGAGTCATACCACTATATTCTCTCTGGCGGCACTATACTCTCACTGGAGGCTGAATCCACTGTCGTGTGGGAGACTGTCGTGCAGGAGACCCTGCTCGCTGCGCCATTTGTCATGCAGGGTGTCATGCAGGGTGGCCTGCGAGGTCTCTGCTCCCGCTCCCCACATAAGAACGCAGGATATGGTGAGGCCAAAAAGGAACACCCACGGAGCCATAGATGGGGGAGTCATACCACTATACTCTCACTGGAGGCTGGATCCACACTGTCCGCAAACCGCCATCCACACTTGCCAGCCCAGCCGCCATCTTCTTGCTAGCCCCCATTCTTCTCTTCTCTTCCTTCTCTCTCGTAGCCACAGCAGTTATATTGTGGCCAATGGCTCACTGGTTACAGCTGACGGCCAACTAGCCACAGCTGATGGCCATTTACTACCTGAGCCAGCACCTGTCTATGTGAGGCCGAGAGCCTGGAAACTACTTTCTGGGGCTCTGCCCCCACACTCCACCCCTACAGGCTCTCGCCTCACAATCTACGCGACAAGCGTTGTGGGGGCAGAGCCCCAGAAAGTAGTTTCCAGGCTCTCAGCCTCACATAGAAAGGTGTTGGCTCAGGTAGTAAATGGCCAACTGTGATTGCATGGCCATCAGCTGTGGCTAGTTGGCCGTCAGCTGTAACCAGTGAGCCATTGGCCACTAATATAACTGCTGTGGCTACGCTAGCAGAGGGAGAAGAGAGGGAGAGAATGGGGGCTAGCAAGAAGATGGCGGCTGGGCTGGCAAGCACGGATGGCGGTTTGCAGACAGTGTGGATCCAGCCTCCAGTGAGAGTATAGTGCCGCCAGAGAGAATATAGTGGTATGACTCCCCTACCTATGGCCCTGTGCGTGTTCCTTTTTGGCCTCACCATATCCTGCGTTCTTGTGTGGGGAGCGGGAGCAGAGACCCCACAGGCCTCCCTGCATGACAAATGGCGCAGCGAGCAGGGTCTCCCGCATGACAAATGGCGCAGCGAGCAGGGTGCCCCGCATGACAAATGGCGCAGCGAGCAGGGTATGGTGCCGGCCAAAGCTCTCCAAAAGACGGTGGAGCAGTTTGTGCGTGTGAACACCCAGTCTGAGGAAGACCAGGAGGAGCAGTTGCCAGAGAGCTGGACCCCCGTGGAGGGGTGGGAATACGTGGATGGTTCTCCCACCAGCACAGGAAAAGCCATGCAGCTGCTGCAGAGATGGAGCCCCGCGGAGACGTGGAAAGATGTGGACGGTTCCCCAACCAGCACAGGCCGGAGAAAGCGAAGGTCGCTGCAGCCCTGTGGGCCGGGGAAGTTCCTGCTCAGGCAGCCCAGATGCAGGACTTATAGTCCCAGGAGGTAACACTTGCTGAGTCCTCCGTGGGAGATGAGGGTGAGGTCACGGTCGTTCCTCACTCCCAGGACAGCCCTGGTGAATGACTATGGACTATGGGGAATTGCCTCCCATCCCTAATTTAATGGACCGCTTGACTGTTTGTTTGGGAACTGGTGTTAGTGGAACTGGGGGATATTTGCTTTTGTGTCTTGACTGGCTACCATTGAGAATATGTAAGCACCTTGATTGTGAGTCGCTGTTGTTCCAGCAGGGTACCCTGAGAGGCACAGAGAGAGTGGCAGTGCCCTGAGAGCCCTGGCTGAGTCCAGGAAGTCTGGCTGAGCCCTGAAGATACCCTGGCTGTGCCCAGGAAGTCGGGCTGTTCCCAGAGAGAGTGGCAGTGCCCTGAGAGCCCTGGCTGTGTCCAGGAAGTGTGGCTGTGCCCACAGAGAGTGGCAGTGCCCTGAGAGCCCTGGCTGTGTCCAGGAAGTGTGGCTGTGCCCACAGAGAGTGGCAGTGCCCTGAGAAATCCTAGCTGTGCCCGGGGAAACTAGTGGTACCCTAAGAAGTCCAGGAAGTCTGGCCGTGCCCAGGAGTACTGGTGGTGCCCTGAGAAACCCTGGCTGTGTCCGGGAAGACAGGTGGTACCCTAAGAAGTCCAGGAAGTCTGGCCGTGCCCAGAAGCACTGGTGGTGCCCTGAGAAACCCTGGCTGTGTCCGGGAAGACAGGTGGTACCCTAAGAAGTCCAGGAAGTCTGGCCGTGCCCAGAAGCACTGGTGGTGCCCTGAGAAACCCTGGCTGTGCCCAGAGAGCCTGGCTATGTCCAGGATATTGCATTCACCCCCAGGCTCCTCGCACAGGTCCCCTCACGGAAGACGCTTGTCGCGTAGATTGTGAGGCGAGAGCCTGTAGGGGTGGAGTGTGGGGGCAGAGGCCCAGAAAGTAGTTTCTAGGCTCTCGGCCTCACATAGAAAGGTGCTGGCTCAGGTAGTAAATGGCCAACTGTGATTGCATGGCCATCAGCTGTGGCTAGTTGGCCGTCAGCTGTAACCAGTGAGCCATTGGCCACTAATATAACTGCTGTGGCTACGCTAGCAGAGAGAGAAGAGAGGGAGAGAATGGGGGCTAGCAAGAAGATGGCGGCTGGGCTGGCAAGTGTGGATGGCGGTTTGCGGACAGTGTGGATCCAGCCTCCAGTGAGAGTATAGTGCCGCCAGAGAGAATATAGTGGTATGACTCCCCTACCTATGGCTCCGTGGGTGTTCCTTTTTGGCCTCACCATATCCTGCGTTCTTGTGTGGGGAGCGGGAGCAGAGACCCCACAGGCCTCCCTGCATGACAAATGGCGCAGCGAGCAGGGTCTCCCGCATGACAAGCGTCTTCCGCGCGAGGGGACCTGTGCGAGGAACCTGGGGGTGAATGCAATATCCTGGACATAGCCAGGCTCTCTGGGCACAGCCAGGGTTTCTCAGGGCACCACCAGTGCTTCTGGGCACGGCCAGACTTCCTGGATTTCTTAGGGTACCACTAGTTTCCCCGGGCACAGCTAGGATTTCTCAGGACACTGCCACTCTCTCTGGGAACAGCCCGACTTCATGGGCACAGCCAGGGCATCTTCAGGGCACAGCCAGACTTCCTGGACTCAGCCAGGGCTCTCAAGGCACTGCCACTCTCTGTGGGCACAGCCATACTTCCTGGGCTCGGCCAGGGCTCTCAGGGCACTGCCACTCTCTCTGTGCCTCTCAGGGTACCCTGCTGGAACAACAGCGACTCACAATCAAGGTGCTTACATATTCTCAATGGTAGCCAGTCAAGACACAAAAGCAAATATCCCCCAGTTCCACTACATGGTGGTATGTTCCCAAACAAACAGTCAAGCTGTCCATTAAATTAGGGATGGAAGGCAATTCCCCATAGTCCATAGTCATTCACCAGGGCTGTCCTGGGGGTGAGGGATGACCTTGACCTCGCCCTTATCTCCCACGGAGGACTCAGCAAGCGTTACCTCCTGGGACTACAAGTCCTGCATCCGGGCTGCCTGAGCAGGAACTTCTCCGGCCCACAGGACTGCAACGACCTTCGCTTTCTCCGGCCTGTGCTGGTTGGGGAACCATCCACATCTTTCCACCTCTCCACGGGGCTCCATCTCTCCAGCAGCTGCATGGCTTTTCCTGTACTGGTGGGAGAACCGTCCAGGTCCTCCCACCCCTCCACGGGGGTCCAGCTCTCCGTCAGCTGCTCCTCCTGGTCTTCCAGAGACTGAGTGTTCATACACACAAACTGCTCCACCACTCTTCGGAGAGCTTTGGACGGCACCATACCCTGCTCGCTGCGCCATGTGTCATGCGGGAGACCCTGCTCGCTGCGCCATTTGTTGTGCGGGGCGGCCTGCGGGGTCTCTGCTCCCGCTCCCCAAACAAGAACGCAGGATATGGTGAGGCCAAAAAGGAACACCCACGGAGCCATAGGTAGGGGAGTCATACCACTATATTCTCTCTGGCGGCACTATACTCTCAATGGAGGCTGAATCCACACTGTCCGCAACCGCCATCCGCGCTTGCCAGCCCAGCCGCCATCTTCTTGCTAGCCCCCATTTTTTCTCTCTCCTCCTTCTCCCTCGGCTAGCGTAGCCACAGCAGTTATATTGTGGCCAATGGCTCACTGGTTACAGCTGACGGCCAACTAGCCACAGCTGATGGCCATGCAATCACAGTTGGCCATTTACTACCTGAGCCAGCACCTGTCTATGTGAGGCCGAGAGCCTGGAAACTACTTTCTGGGGCTCTGCCCCCACAGTGGCTCACCCCAACAGCCTGGACATGTTCTGACACCCAGGGCTTCCAGAACCCCAGGGCCCACCTGAGATGGGCACACAGTACAACGGCGGGCTGAGAGAAGCATTCCTGGAGAGCTCTTCCTCTTCCAAAGGAGAGGAGCAGGAAGATGGTCGTAGGCCTTACTACCACCTCCTGACTCACTACCATCCAAGAAAAGCAAACAAAATTGTAAACTATGAAACATTCCCCAACAAGAACTATTAGTTTCCTATTGCCAAGCTACCAAGTTACCACAAATTTAGTGACTTAAACAACATAGATTTGTTGTTTTAGGTCAGAAGTCTAAAATCAGGGTGCCGGCAGGGCTATGTTCCTTCTGGAGCCCTGGGGGAAGACTGTTTCCTTGCCTTTTCCAGCTTGACCATACGCATTCCTTGGCTTGTAGCTCCTTCTTCCGTCTTCAAAGCGCATCCCTCTAACTTCTACGTCCATTGTCGATTCTCCTCTCTGACTCTGACCCTCCTGCCTCTCTCTTATAAGGACGCTTGTGATTACATTAGGCCCACTCGGATAATGCAGGATAATCTCCCCACTTCAAAATCCTAAAATTAGTCATATCTGCAAACTCCCTTTTACCACATGAGGTAGCATATTCATAGGTTCTGGGGTTAGGACATGGATGGACATCTTTGGGGGCCATTATTTAGCCTCACACAGTGTAAAATGTAATATGAATGGACACCTGTATTTACCATCAACATTAAACAGATGCTAATAATTTGCCTTATTTTCTTCAGCTTTTCTTTTAAGAAATAAAGCTTTATGGAAATAGCTAAAACCTTATGTCGCTTTTCCCTCCCTTTCTCCTCAGAGATAACCACTCTCATGAGGTTGGTGAAAATAATCCCCATGTATGTCTGTTCTCTGCTACATATTATAAATGTATTTCTAAACAGAACAGAAGTGTTCTTGTGTGTGTTTAGAAACTTCATGTGAAAGGAATCACTGTGTGGACCATTTTGCAACCTGCTTTTTTAACTCAATATGTTTTTGAGATTATACATTCATTTTAACTGCAGTATAGACTATCTACCATGAGCAACTTAGAATTCACTTTGTCCTTTCTTTTGCTGAGGCACAAATTGTTTTCACTTTTTTTTTTTTTTTTTGCCATTACAAACTGTGCTTCAATAAATATCTTTGTTTCCTGGAACACCTGTGCTACAGACCTCAGTGGGAAACACCTGGGCACGGCATGGCTGGGTCTGGGATATGCATACCTTCTGCTTTTCTCAGTATTGCCACGTGGTCCCAAAGTACCTCCCAACAACAGTGTTTAAAAGTACTCCTTTCCCCCACATCCTCACCAGCATCTTTTCAGATTTACTATTTAAAAAAAAAATGATTGTCCGTGTATATTTTCCTGTCAGTCTGTTCTGCTCCCATTTTTTTCTTGATGTGTTTATACATCTAGGATCTTTCCTTTATCTTGACCTTGAGTGACAAATCCACCCAGGACCTCTATGCTCTGCGTGGCACCCTGTCCCCAGATTTGCTCTCTGTGAAGTTCCCCATTGCAGAGGGCTGAGTTTTATTTCTGCTAGCCCTAGAAGACCTGCTCCTAGATGATTCTGGAACTCCCTGCTCTCCCCACAGAAAGCCTTGGAATGTGCCGGATTCTCCCGCTGGGAGGAGTGCAGTCTTCTGCATTGCTGCCCTTCTGCCTAAATGGATGAGGCGTGTCTTACCCTGACAATGTGAGTATACCCACTTCAGTCCTGAACTCCAAAAAAAGAAATGGTTTCATTTCTTCTGTCCCCAAAGGTGTTCTGAAACACATACCCGCCAGTGAACTAAAACCCAAATCCTGAACGTGGCAGGATGGTGAATACATCTGAAGAACGTGACCTTTCTTCCCAGGGTTAGCCTCATTTCTTTATCAGCCTGGGGCTTTCAGGCACCAAATCTCCTTCCTGTCTAGGTTTTTAACCCCTCCTCCCCGCTTCAAGATAGATGGGCTACCTATCCCGAGCTCATCAGGGAGTTACCTGGCCCTCAGAATGATCCATTTCTCCTCCTGCTGCTCCCTAAACAAACTGAAACGACATAGTCCTGTGTATCTATGAGAAGCTGAAGAGATTTCTCAGCTGATAGTCTTGTGAACTTTGTATCATTAGCGATGGCTTTGCCCAAGATGTATCCCTGGAAAAGATGGGGCCTGAAGGAGTGCTTCCTAAGGTGGGGATCAGCCACCTGCTTCTAGGGGAACCCTGAGTCCTGCTGTCAGTCATCCGTCACCTCCTGCTGCCGAACAGTGGCCAGTGGGATGCATCTAGCGGTCCCTACACTCGCACTCCTTAGCATTTAGAATGAATCCCCTGCTTGGTTCCAGGCATGAGATGGGTACTTTAAAAGCTATCATTTTCCCCATAAACAAATGGTTTTTGGTTCTAAATCTCAACATTGTGTTCCCTTGTCTGACTGTTCCCAGGATTGAGACTGGGAGGTGAGGGGTTCACAGTGGCCAGCATGACATGAGGCCACTTTGGGCCCCAGGGGTAACCTTCTCATCTAAAGTATATGTAAAACTCCATTTCATCTATCAGAAGCAGCTTTGCAGAGAATAACCCAGACCAACAGAGCCCAGGTGGACACCAGCTCTAATTGTCCCCCATATGACAAAGACTGCTGGAAGCTCAAAATGCCTGATGGAACTGCCAGGAGGCAAAGTGACAAGCCAATCACAGAGGAAGTCACTCAGAAACACAGGGAGTTGAAATCCTCTTCTCAAGTGCCTGTTTTCAAAAAAACAAATGTTTCCTAATGGAGCTCAGAGGGAGTCCTGGGCAGCCACCAAGGTGGGTAATTAGGCGGATGTCAGGATGAGGTTGTTCATAGCTTCTGAAAAGACCGAGGAAGCTCACGGACACACGGTCACACGCCTGCATGTGACATCTCTCATTGCACTCCTCTCTCCAGATTTTGTAGATTCCTGAATTCTCTCTGGAAGAGAAATTTGATCAATCATCTGAAGTTTTAAAAAGAGCTAGGAGATTGCCCTTCCATCCCCGACAGAACAGTTTATATCCTATCTTAAATTAAGGGTTCACTTAACTCCTAATTACTCCGTTAGAAATGAAGATACTGCTTTTTTGAGATTTACTCAAACCAAGGTTTTTATTTTTTAAAAATGACACCCCACTAATTGCTTCTTAAAATCACTTACCCCGTAGTTTACCTGATGACCCTTCAAAGTTTTCTGCCACACATTTCCCCACAACTGTCGGACAGACCTTTCCAATCGGTAGTCTTACAAGAGGACCAGATGGGTGGATACATCCATTCCGCTGTGGTTGCTATACTTGGCTTTGTCTTACGAAGTTGGTTAAGTACAATATCACAAGCAAGGTGTAGGTGTCCTATGATCCCACGTGTGTGTGTCTGGCTGTGTGTTTAATGACGTGCATGTAATTTTACCATGGTGAGCTGGAGCTGGCTCTCATCCTTAGCTAATTGTGCACATTTCTCCTCAACTCAGCCTTCACTGACGTCACGTTGGAAGCTTGAAATGAGCTTTGGTGGGAGTACTTACTCCACAAAAATTGGCAAATATTACAAATCAGGGCTTTTTGTTGGGTAGTGGGGGCGGGGGAGGGTGAGTACTTAGAAAAATGCCTGGAAGAAACAAGAAACACCAAAAATAGTTACCCACGCAGAGTGGAACTGGAAAGCAAGGGTATTGGAGAGACTTTTTTTTTTTGTTTTTGAACATTTTAGCATGTTCATAGCTATTTTTTTTTAAAAGAGAACTTTCCTTATTAAGAACAAAGACCTCCTGCAGTGTTTATTAATCCCATACCATCAACTGGAAACTGCCTGGGGCCGAGCTGTCTGGTTGAGGAGGAGATCAGAGCCTGGAGAGGTATCATCGTAGTGGCCCCAATGGAACAACAACCTGGGACAGGAGTCGGGCTGGGCAGATCAGGGCCCTGAAGACATAGAGACAACAGCAGGCAGTCCTTCTGTAACTTCCTGCCAAGAGTGAAGGGGGAGCCAGCGTAATGCCAGGCTCTCAGCCAAGACAGCAGACCAAAATTCAGGTCACCAAATCCCAAGAATCAAACAGAAAAATGTGTATGAAGACAGGACACCAAAAATGGTGCCGTCCTAGGGAGGATGGAGCAGGCAGAGCCCTGATACAAAGGGCACAGTTCACAGGAGAATATTTTAAATTTTGGGGCTGGAGAGCAACTTTTTAGACCATTCCTGAGACCATGTCCCCTGCAGCTTAAATTAATAAGGGGACATCAGCTCTGCCCAGGAGGGAAGGAGGGCAAACTGGGGCAGTGAGGAAACAAGTAGAGACAGGTTCAACACTTGGGAAAGGCCACAACACCCAGGGGAGAGACTGCAGTCCACCGTAAACAAGCTCCAGGGAATGAAGCAGAACTCTAGGCGGATTCCAGGAACCTAGTCATACTGCAGAAAGGACCCCTAGACGCCCTGGCTAATGTCTGTGGGTGGGGCAGGGGTTCTCATCGGAGGATTTTAGAGTGGCTTGGAAATTCTGAGCAGAGATAATAACAGAAGCCCCAGGTACAGGGATGAGTCACAGCCAGGAAAATCCATCTGAGATGCAGGATCTAGAGGGCAACCCCAGAACAGGCTGGTAGGACCCCACTGAGGGGGACCTTGGGGCAGCACGCCATCCCTCCTTTCGGGCCAGGATGTTTGGGGAAGAAGACTTTCCAGGTAACTGAACATAGGGGGCCATGCATTTATTTGCCTAGGATGGCCAGGAAGTTTGTGTGTGAGTGTGTGGGGGGACAGTGGGAGGATGCAGTGGGCTGCGCCCCATGGTAACAGCCAAATGCCACAGTCTATGCCCTCCGGGGCCCTCAGACATTTCCAAACTCCACCTGACAGTGCGGGCAGCACTCTCTGTAGTCTTGTCAACTGAGGCTGCCACTGGTTACAAGGGAATTGAAATCCCGTCTTATAAACACCTAGGGGTGGTACCAAGCAACCAGAAATAATAATGCCCTGACTTGCCCCCCTTTCTTTTTAACTTGCTGCTAAAGTCCTTCATTTTCTAGATAAATTAGATGCATAAATCTCCTATCACTGGTACAAGATGTTCCCTGTCTCCATACTGCTGAAACCTGGTGACAATAAACCAGGAACAACCTTAAAATGCTGCTGAACCTACTGATTAATTACAGTCAGCTCCTGGAGCCCCATATCAATGACAGGTAAACTAAGTCGGTTTCTGGGGACATTTACGTGTTGAATGGTGGACTTTCTTACATCATAACATCCAACCGATTCAGCTACTTGAGGGTATATTTTACAGCTAATTCATCCCCAAAAGGCTATCAGGAAGCCAGCAACCCATCAAGAGGTAATAAGAGGAAGGCCGGCCCAGCCTCTGTCATTCACCTAACCAACAATGAGGCCTGTGGCTGCTGTGTGGTGTTGAGCTCCAAGGATGCAGAGAGGGCCTGGCCTTACGTGGAGAAGATGGGCCCATGACTGCAGTGCCACCCCCAGGCTGCAGACCCCAAGAACAGCCCTCTGCTGCATTTGTGACAGTATATCTTGCACCTAACAGGAAGCATAGCACTTAGTAGGTGTTCAATACAAAATTGGAAATGAATAATACAACACAATGCCTTTGAAAACAAAGATTTGAGAGATCAGGAGGAAGAGGTTGACTCTGTTACGGAACTAAAGAAAGCTTCACAGAAGAGGTGACAGGGCCAAGCTGGTCCTGAAATGTAGTAGTCAATGGGCAGAAAAGCAAGAGGAGCAATCCAGAAAGAGGGCGGCAAACAAGAGGGCATGACATGGCAAGAGGTCACGCAGGAAGGAAGGCAAGATAAGGAGGGATCTTGAACTGCAGGTAAGTCCAGGCCGTTTGCTCTGTTTATAGAGTCCACTGTCCATATGACAAATTCTTAGAATCAGGAGCCAAGCTACCTCTTTAGAAGATTACTTTCGTTTTTGTTAAATTGTGAAACCATGCTGTTTCCTTTCTCACCTTGACTGCCGGGAAGCTCCTGAAGTGCTGGGTTCCTTACACTTTTGTGTATCTCCTAAAAGTCCCATGCGGGACTTTTCACCTAATAGATCCTGTATTAGTTCTGTATTGCTGCATAATAATATAACAACAAACATAGAAGTTTAACATAGTATTATTTATTATACATCACAGTTTCTCACAGAAGTCTGGACAAGGCTTGACTGGGCCTTCTGCAGGGCTGCAGTCAAGGTGTTGGCCAGGGCTGGGGTCTCATCTGAGTCATGACTGGGGAAGGATCTGCTAGCAAACTCACGGAGTGGTTGGCAGAATTCACTTCCTTGTCAGCCTCAGGCCGAGGCCTGTTTCTTGCTGGGTGTCAGCTGGTACTTCAGAATCTTACCCTCTCTGTAAGGCAGGCCACAGCATGGCAGCTTGGTCTTCAAAGCCAGCAGTGGAGGAGATATCGTAGCAGAAGGTGGTTAGAATTTTGTGTACCATACTCATGTGCACATAATCACATCCATCCCATGACCTTTGTCCCCTTCTATGGGTTGGAATAAGTCCCACCCACATTCGGGAGGGGGTTACACAAGGGCATGAAGACCACAGGTGCTCGTCAGATATCACCATTAGTTAAGTGAACTACTCCTTTTGGCAACTAAAGGTATCATTGTGCCATAGACATACCTATTGTCTCCTGAGGAAGAGAGTGAAGTGAGATCTCTTCCTGGTAAAATGGTCTTCCTACCCCCACAGCATCCACTACAGTGCTGGGCACAGACGAGCAAGACAACAAATATGGAAATGAAGAAATGTTTTAGGAGTCACATCACTGCTGGAAGAACCAAGTTTTCTACCATCAAGGTGATTATCTGATTTCATAATTTTCTCTATTGACGTTATGTAATTTAAAACCCCCATAAAACAATTGTAATAGCCACAAAGTGGGAATAAGGTCAGACATCAACGTTACGAATGGGCTCTTCCCTACAAAAATGTCTCCTAACCCCCCGCAGTTTGTCCTACTTTACAGAGCTATGTACATGAATACCCTTGCCCGGTTCTGCTAGTGCTCAATTTCACGAGCACAGTATAAGTACCTGAGCTCTGGAGCCAGGTGGTTTGGACTGATATCAAATTCAGCTGCTCACTGTATGACCTTGGACAAATTGCTTAACTTCTAATAATACCGAATGCTTATTTAGTATTTGCTACATGCAGGCTCTTTACATGTATTAAATTCATGTAAATTCATTTAACTCATATTACCACCCTGGGAGGTAGGCACCACTAGTATCCCCATTTTATAGCTGAGGAAACTGAGGGATAATGGTGAAGGCCTGGGCTTAAGATTCTCAGCCTGGGCAAGAACAGGGAGAATGAAGGGTAAATGGTGGACAAGACGACTGAGGACAAAGGAACAGCAAGCAGGATGCTTATGCCAGCAGATGCTTTCTAACCTGCCCTCCCCATTATCAACCCCCACCCGGGAGGATAAGTAAAACTGTGTGGTTTACTATTTGAACCACTTGTGTTGACGAAGATCTTGAAAATGATTTGCACCTCTGTGCAGGGTGTGGAGAGAAGAAAGGAGAAGCCAAAATGCCATCATTTGGGGAACTGGATTGCATCCTGCTTATGCCACCCTCACCTCAATATGTTTAGGTGGGTCTGGGGAGGCCTGCTTGTCTGACAGTTCCAGTCAATATATTAGGTGGCAGCGCTGGGTGAGAAGCTGTACACACTGAGGGTCTGGTGTTGCAGGATAGCTGTTAACTCAGTGAAAATTCCCCTATTTGATGGACTGGTGCCCAATCAAGGGGCTCTGTTTCAGCTTCTGGAACTTCCCACCAACTTCACAAGGGCAAAGGGCATCTGAGTTAGTCTGTGAGCAGGAGAGAGCCCAGCTTTGTGGGACCAAGGCTTCCTCATGGGTATAGCTTGGGGAGGTGGGTGTTCAGCCTCTGAAGAGCAAAGAGGGTTGAGAGCGAGTGGACCTCAACACAGGGGCAAAGCAGGCTCAGGTGACTAAGATGCATCTGGAGCAAGGGCCCTTTCAGAGCAGTTGGGCTCCCCATTACTGCTTAGGAAACAGGAGAATGCACAGGGGAGGGGGGAAAGCTGCTGGCACTCAAAGGGCTTTAGGGACAATCCCTCCCACCCCCTACAGAGAAGATAACTCTGGGTCTCCATAGACCTAAGTGTCCCGTATTGTATCCTCCTCACACCCTCACCTCTTTAGCTGTGTGAGGCCACCTCCTGTTTGGGCTGTGGGAAGCAGACCAGCAAGGATTCCAAAACCCCCACAGAACCAGACACCCTCTTTCTTAGTCCCTTCCTCTGCACATACGCAGCCTCACCCCTGTATCCTAGTTTGGAGACCACTCTTCTTTCTGGCTTCTCTGGTAGGGTTTAGCAAGCCTTACTGGAAAGCAAACACATCGTTTCTTCCACTTTTCCCGCCAACATGGCCGGGTAATAGCCGGAAAGCTGCGCTAGTGGCGGAGATATGCACAAACTGAACGCAGCTCAGCACGGACAGGATCGGAGCCCCGGACACACAGTCCCTAAGGCATACATGGGGATCTGCCCGAGGCGTGGTCTGGGGTTTCTGGCCTGCCCTCACTGCCTCAAACATTCCCCCGACCCCGCATCTCTCCACCGACCTTTTCTGCCTGCCTATCTGTCCTTCCTGAAGGCCGGGAGGGGATTCCGGGAATACAGGAGTCCCAGAGCTCTGGCGCTTACAGCCCTCGAGTGTGCCCATTTTCCCGCGGGGGCTGGCGCGTTTCCACCTGGCATCTGCCAGAGCTTGGTGGACCCCCGGTGATCTCCCCGCTCTGCCAGGCCGTGTGTGCGCGCCTGGGTTCCCCTCCGAGGTAGGGACTGCTAACGCCGGGACTGCGTCGTCTGCCCCTTGGAAGAAACGTGAGGCCCCTTCCACAATCTGGAGGTATAGGCGGCCCGGCTCCGGATCTGCAGACTGCACTCGCCTGATCCCCGTCCCGCAACGTGCAGCGGGGAGGGACTCGGAGAACCAAAAGCGCCTCACGAAGCGCGGAGGCGCGCAGGCCGAGAGACCGTCAACTTTGCGCACAAATGTGGGGCTCAGTGGCCGCAAGTCTTGGCGGCGGGGACCAGAGGGACCGAGCGGCAGTCTGGAGAGTGCTCGGCTCCCCGCAGGTGATCTTAGGTTCCTGAGGAGGGCGCCGCCCGAGCCTGGGTTCTGGAGACCGGGGGCGGGGAGGCTGCTCTGCCATGCTCCAATTGAGCCCTGGAAAAACCCCGGCGCGCGGGGGAGAGGCGGGCTGCCGCCCGGGACAACGGGAACAAAGGCGGCCCGCGGCCGGATGCAGTCATGGAAAAACCCATCGGGGCGCCGGGGCGCCGGGGTGGGGGCGGCCCTGCCACCCTCGCTGGCCTGCCGGGGCGGGGCTGCTCTCGGGCCCTGCCCCGGAGCGCTCTTCGCGGGTGGAGAGGGAGGCCGAAGAAGACAGAAAATGCCAGGCGGGGAAGGTTGGGCTGGGCTGGGCACCGGGAGCCAGGGCCCCCGTGCTTTGGATGCTGTGCGCCAGCCTGCCCGCGGTGCACACCCCGTGATCTCGGCCGCGGGGGAGGGTGGCCACACGCGGGGCACACGCAGCGCTGCACACGGCCACTTGGCAGCTGCGGCAGCCTGTGGTGGCCGGCCCTTAGGGGGCGCGCACAGACCCGGCAATGGCGCGGACGCATGTGCTCCTGCACACACAAGATCGTTTACACGCTCGTGCGCCCAGACACGCGAGCTGCCCGCAGCTCCCTGGGCAGAGGGAAGGAATGGGTCCCACCGAAGAAGGGGGCCGAAATAGATGCTCTTTATGGTGGTCCCCGGGGCCAGATAAGGCCCCGCCCTTAGAAGAAGCCGCGAAACCGGTCCCCTATTCCCGCCCCATTTTACAGGTGTTGGAACTGGGCCTCCCAGGGCCCGACGTGCCAAGGGCCCGCCCCAGGGCTGGAGTTTCCGACCGGTGCAGGACGCTGCCTACCCTGCCCTGGTCTCGTGAACCTGCCTGGACATGAGGAGGCGGCACGCCGTGGTTTTTTTTGTAGAAAACGAAAGTGTTGAAGTAAGTTGGACCCAGTGACTCCTGAGGCCTTTTCCAATTCTGACTTATGAGGAAGGAACTGGACCTAGAGGCCATAAATGGAGTTGGTGGGAGTTGAGAATAAAAACCTTGGTGCCTGGTTTGGCCTCAGCCACAGGCTCTTCCTGGTTCAAATGTCCCCTTGTGTATTTGTGCCGTGGGGTGTCGAGGCAAAGCCTGAACCTGTGGTGTCCCTGGAGTGGGGAAGAGATGTAGACTAGGACACGACTCTGAGGGCCAAGAGCCAGCTTCTGGGAGCAGGAGACCCCAGGCTGTACCTGAATGGGGAGGCTGCTGAGTTTGGGTAGCAGGTGGGGTTCCTGAAGGCCAGAGGACAATGAAGCATGCTCTCATGACTTCAAAAGGTTCATGATGAAGAAGGGACTGCCTTTACCCACTTGGATGTTTGAATTGTGGGAACACAGTTGTGGTTGAGGTTCTGGCCACTACGTAGAATACAGGGTCAACAGAAGCAGGGACACCAGTGAGACAATAGGGTCAAATGAGCTGACATCTACTTGTGGTCCCTTTGGGAACTGAGGTTGGAATCAAATGACCCAGCCCTGCCTCTCCCTAGCTTTCTGGTTTGAGGGATCTTAACCAACATCTTTGGCCCTCAAGTTCCTCATCTGTAAAATGGAAACAAGAGCTCTTCCATGAGGGTACTTGGGGGATTGAAAGTGGATATAAGTCCCCCTTCCATCCTGCCTTCCCTCCTTTTCCACGGCTCAAAATCCCTGGTCCCTAGGGTTCCTTCCAAGTTCATTTACTGTGAGCAGGTGGGGTCCAGTGGGACAAAGGCTGGGGGACAGCGCCCCCTGGTGGTCTATATCGGGAGGCCCCGGTCAGTCCGTGAAGAAGCACGCGGGCTAACCTGGTTAGTTTCTAATGGCGTCTGGCAATCTGGAAACACCAGGGGATGATCGTGGGGGAAGCCAAGGGAAGCCACTCAGGGAAGCCAAACCTTTCCTTCTGACTCAGTTACCCCCTCGAGCAGGCAGAGAGCATGCTGCTTCCCCACAGTAGCCTCTCCTCTGCCCTCTCACAGCTCAGCTTCTCCAGCTTTAACAATCTTCTCTTCTGCCCCTGAGGAATCCATGTACTTGGCATTTATACTGTGCGTTAGAGCTTACAAGCACTTTGACACACTGCTTGTCCCTGCGGTGTGCTGTTTCTGGGTGGTGACGGGGCTAGATGGATAGAAGATCGTGGTTTACAGCCTGGCTCCAGCACGGTTTGGATCCTGCCTCCTCCATCCAGCTGCGTAACCAGGGCGACATTCAAAACATTGACTAACCAGTAGGACTGGCAGCGACCAATCAGAACAGATCCCGCTGCAAACACCAGGTATAGCCAAATGAGTGCATATCTGCTGAAGATTCTGGAATAATCCCAACCTCACTGGGCCTTGGTTTCTCCATCTGCAATAATGGGCATGGCCACTGTAATAGTACCAGTTTAGAGGGCTGTTGTGTAGACTAACTTAGCTAATGTGTACAAAAGATTGAGAAACCAGTGTCTGGCACGTAGAAAGCACCCAGTAAGAATTAGCTTTATTACTGGTCCTGTCTCCTCGCAGACTCAGTGAAAGGATGATTCTCACTTTTAAGGGAGACTCCCCAAATGAGCCCATGTGTGTACCTGGGCTCACTTCCTAGCTCACCTCCGGTTTTCCATGCCAACTTGGTTGGCCCTCCTGTTATTCTACTCTTTAGAAGTTCTCAAATTTTACAATGCATATGAACTTCTGGGGGATCTTGTTAAATTACAAGTTCTGATTGAGGAGAGGTGGGTGGGGATTCTACAGTTCCTACAAGCTCCCAGGTGGTGCTGATGCTGGTTTCAGAAGCAAGAGTCCAGAAGTTCATTGCAGAAACAAGTGTCACCTGATGGATCTGTAAATGTTTATTGAACACCTGCTCAGTATTAGGGCTGGATTCCAACCCCACGTAGCAGACAGGCTGGCTATTGCACAAACACAGGTTAAAACTAAAAAATCAGGCCAAGGAGCAAATGTGCCGAACAGTAGGTGGTGAATCCATTCTCTGCCCAGTAGTCAGAATGATGCTCTAAAGGAGTCCATAACTGCCCTGCTTACAGCTGTCCAATGGCTCCCACCTCATTCAGTATAAAAGCCGAATTCTCCTGGATTTTTCCAGGCACTGCATCATCTTGTCTTGCTTCTGACTTCATCTCCCATCACTCAGCTCCATTCTAAACTCACCTTTTGTTCCCTTGAACCCGATACCCAACTTCCTTCCTACCTGAGAGCCTTTAAATTTGCCTGGTTAATGTTTGTCCTTCAAACTGGTGAATGCCTGGCCTCTTATTCAGCCTCTATTGCCTCCCAGAGAGACTCCTTGACTAAAGGCAATTGATCTAAAGTAGCTGCCCCAAGTCGCGATCAGATAGTCTATACTGTATCATCCTGGTTTTTTGTTTTGTTTTGTTTTTTTAATAGAACTTTCTGTCGTGCGGGGCGGCCTGCGGGGTCTCAGCTCCCGCTCCCCACATAAGAACACAGGATGTGGCTAGGCCAAAAAGGAACACCCACGGAACCATAGGTAGGGGAGTCATACCACTATAGTCTTACTGGAGGTTGGATTCACACAACGTGTGACCTGCTGTCCGCTTTTCTGCCAACCGACCCACTCTCCACTTGCTAGCTGCAATCCGCCTCTCTGCAATCCACAATCCACACTCCGCTGCTTACTAGCTCAGCCACCATCTTCTTGCTAGCCCCCATTCTTTCCTGCTAGCGTAGCCATAGCAGTCATATTAGTGGCCAATGGCTCACTGGTTACAGCTGACGGCCAACTAGCCACAGCTGATGGTCATCCAATCACAGTTGATGGCCATTTATTACCTGAGTCAGCACCTTTCTATGTGAGGCCAAGAGCCTGGAAACTGCTCTTTGGGGCTCTGTCCCCACAATGCCCAAGTTTGATGTTTTGGCATTTATTGCTGGAGCTCCGTGAGGACAGAGGTGTCTGCCTGTCTTATTCTGCTTTATGCCCAGCCCCAAGAACAGCATCGGGCCCAGAATCGGCCTTCATTGAGGATCTGTTGAGTGAACGAAAGAATGAGTGTTAAAGGGTGTTTAAAGAGGTGAGAGACACCTGTGGTGCCTCAGTGGGTGAGAGGAGACATCACAGAAAGCTCATGTGCAGAAGAGAATTATCGGAGCTCTCCTGGGGTCAGTATCTGTGGAAGGGTCAGGAAGGCAGCAGGAGCAGGCAGAGGGAGAAGTCGGGCTGCAGTTGGGGACTCACTGACAGGTAAGCTGGAAGGAGGAGCCGGGTGGTGCAGAGAGCCCAGCAGAAACCCAGGCAGGGAGTTTGCAGGGCCGGATCCCAGGTGGAGATGAACCAGAGGGCTGGGGCAGGAGTTCTCTCTCCTCATACCCTGAGGGCAGAGTGAGATGAATCATGGGTAGGATGAAGACCTTAGGAGGCTGCAAACATGTCCTTGACTTTTATTCTTATATATTGTTTTAGTGTTGGTCAGTGCCAAATTCTCATCAATCAGCTGCTAAGCATATTTAATCACCTTATGTAGACACCTCTCCTATATTTTCTTCAAGAGCAAGTGTTCTTCAGCTGAATAGAAAACCAAACATCCAGCATTTGCAAAAATGAGCATTTCTGAAAGGATTCTGTGTTTTTGGTCCTTTGATGGGCAAGCACTGGGCACATCCCCCCATGTGGTGTCTGGTGGGCCTCTCTGAAGACCCCCTGGATGCCCAGATTGTATTGAATGGATGGTTAAGAAGTAGCCAGCAGCAGTGTGGGGGAGAGACCAACAGATGGACCCTGAGAGATGGAACAGTGCCCAAGAAAGAGGTATGCTTGGTATCTAGGATTCACTAGCTGGGCCGGCTTCATGAGCGTACAACCTGTGCAGTCACACAGAGCCCCATGATTGGCTTAATGCTTTGCATTCACCTTCTTGACATTGTCAATACATTTGGAGCAAGGGGCTTTGCATTTTCAATTTGCACTGGGCCCCGGCAAATTATGTAGCTGGTTCTGCTTACCAGCTCTGGTGCCTGGGCCCAGGGCTGGTTCCCCAGGGATCGTCTGGGAAAGACTGAGGAATCTGGTTGGGAGGTGAGCCCAGGTGCATTCTTGAACGGATTCTGCATGTGAATCAGAAATCATGGAGCCTGCTTCACCCAGAGGAGAGGAGAGGACAAGGGCTAGAGCCTTTTCCCAACTGCTGATCAGGCTGTGGAGATTCATTCAGGGGTGGGGGAAGCCAGCCCTGAGGCTGAGGCCACTCTTTTACAGATGCCACAAGCCTCCCACCCTCATAGCGCCTGGTTAGCTGTCAGACTGCTGACAAGACGCTAGGGTTTACAGGGCTGGGGAGATGCCTCCCTTGGGCAGGACAGGCAGAGCGTGGCCTGGCTCCTGGGCAGACAGCTGCTCTGGATGTCAATATTAGGCCGGTTCTCTGAGGCCTGGGCCTGGATCTCTGTGACCCTCAATTCAGCCTGGCCTGGCTCATTGGTCTGGGGAAAGGTGGTGGCAGCTCCTTGGAGAAGACTGTGAGAAGCTTGGATGATGTCCTGTTGTGACAGGTGCCACAAAGAGCAAGACCCAGTTGCAGCGCCCAGAGTCCTAAGGGCCCCCCCCCCCAGGCCCAAATTTAGGTCACTGCTTTGTCTTTGCACACTTGATGGTCTTTCTGCTCCTGTTGTGTCTTGTCCCTCAACTAGGTTCAAACCTCCTCTCTCCTCTGTGACTGATACCATCTGCCTCAATTTACCCATGTACTTGTTACTTTCTCTTGCAGTTCACTCTCAGTGGGCAGAGCTAGGGCCTGTTTCCTACTTTATTCCTCAGTCATTTTTTTTTTTTTTCCAAGTCAAGTTGTTGTCCTTTCAGTCTTAGTTGTGGAGGGCACAGCTCAGCTCCAGGTCCAGTTGCCGTTGTTAGTTGGCGCAGCCCACCATCCCTTGCGGGACTCAAGATGTTGAACCGGCAACCTTGTGGTTGAGAGCCCTCTGGTCCCATGTGGGAATTGAACTGGCAGCCTTCGGAGTTAAGAGCATGGAGCTCTAACCACCTGAGCCACCTGGCCGGTCCTCCTCAGTCATTTATGAACAAGGAGCCTCTCATTTTGTTTTTGCATTGTGGCCCCAAATTATGGAGCCCATCTGCTGATCTGCTCACCAGGGCAGAGAGAACAGATACACAGGTGTTAGAGACCAGAACCTGACAAGAGGTTCTGAGTGCTGGAGGTGTCTGACAACTCTGAAAGGTCAGCCACAGTCCCATGGGAATGCGGTGCTGAATGCCTACTGTGTGCCATTGAGGGTAGCAGTGCTGGCCTGGCTGGTGCAAACAGAAGCCCCTTTCTTCAAGGAGTTTACCCAGGAGAGCGTTTATAAGTAGGGCAAAACCTGGCGGTCCAGGGGCCTCACCCGCAGGAGCGGGGAGAAAACCCTGGCGGCAGGGAGCGGAGGAGGGGCGTCCTCCTGCCGGTTCGGCCCTGCCCCGTTCTGGTCGCCGGCCTCCGAGAACTGAAAGGGCTTCTGTGTTCTGTCCCCCGCCTGCCCGCGGGCTGGGAGCACATTTCCTCAGCTGCGCCAGACCCGGGAGGCTCAGCAGCCCCTCTGGGGACGTACACAAATAGTTCCAAGCCCAGCTGCCGGGCCAGTTACCTTGGAAACCAAACTCAATCGCCTGACGTCACCGGGCCGTTGCGTAGCAACCGGCACAGACTCTCCCTCTCCCAGCCCAGGCGCTGAGGTCGTGGTAGCTACGGAGGCGGCGGCGGGGGCGGTGACGCCCCCGTCTGGCCCCCCTGTCCTTGCTGCCTTTTGCCCGCCAGGCTGCGCCGTGTGTCCTGCTCTGGAGCTGCGGCCGTGATCCCGGAGCTGTATCTCCTTGCAACGGAAGGGGACCAGCCCCAGCGGAGGAAACGGCGCCGCCTGGCCCCAGGCCGGTCGTGTAGGGCCCCGTTGTGGCCTAAGTGTGGCTGCAGCCAGCCAGGATTTCTCTCGCAGAGAGAGGTCCTTGTTCGCAGTCACCCGTCTGATTGTCTGATTTTCTGTTCTTACCAGGCCAAGGAGCAGGTGGCAGCGCGGGGTGTTTTCATTCCCCACCCCTCCAATCGCCCAGAAAATCTCTGCCGAGCTTGGCCACCTGCCTTGGAAGTGTAGACACTGGGCTGTGCTCATGCCTTCCTCTAGTCCTGCGTCTAACCAAGGCGTCTGTGCTATGACATCCATCTCCTTGCCTGGGCTGAGGAGCCAGCTCTGGTCCAGGGAGTGGGGACGAAGGGGCCTGCCTGACCACCTCCCTGAATTTCTAGTGTGGGCCTTGTTCTTAGGCTGCTCCATCCCCTGCCCATGTCTATTGCACACCACAGCCTGTGATCATCTGCTGAATCCCGCAGCCCAGGCTGGGAGGCAGCAGAGACTCAGAACCTCACGCAGAGGGCCAGCAGCAACCTGCCGTTGTGCCCTGCTCTACCTCGACTCACCCACCTTTGGCTGGGGCAATCCCAGCCACCTTCGCTGCCAGAGGACCTTGCTTGTCTTGTTCCAGCTCAACGTCGTAGAGGCCATCTGTGGGAGGTGGTTTTCCTCACCAAAAACTGTATTTTGACAAGTACTAATAAAATAAAGGCCATCAGAAATGAATCTAGGTGTTTTAGGTGAATCCTATTTTCTCACTGGTCGATTTTAAAATTCAGAGATGCAGAGGTGTTTTTTTAATCTGTGGAGTTGAGGGGAGTTCACCTAAGAATGCCTCAGATCTTTCCAAAGCACTCTGTTAAAGGGAAGTTCTGACTATGGGTAGAACAGTCACAGACAAACTTATGTGTACTGGGTGAGCACACCCCAGAGCTCAGAGCCTAGGACTGGGCAAACATCTGACCTCATCTGGAATCCTGGCCTGTTTCTGTGGGAAAGGTAACTTTTATCTGCTGAAGAGTGTTCAGATGCTGGAGTGGGTAAGGTTAAGACAATGCCACCTACAGTGCCGGACCTAGGGGTGCCAGGAGGGGACAGGCTGCCTCGGCTCCCTTCTTCCCCTCTCTGGGAGGGGTGTGGCTCGGTGTGCACAGATGCCTGGTCAGAATGGTATTGGGAGCACCGAAGAGGAGGGATTTCCAACATGTGATCCAGGCTGGGCCAACCAGATCCTTCCCCTGGGGATCTATCAGACTGGAGCAAGGAAACAGGCCTTTCCTCTTCGTCGTGGAAGTGTGAGCTTGTGGGCCTGGAGCCACATTTCCTGCAAGGAGCAGAAGCCTGGAGGAGAGTGTTGAACAAACTCAGAAAGAGTCTGGAGGCTTTGGCTAGAAATAAATGATAAAGATTTATTCAAGAGTCTTAGGATTTGCAAACCAGAAACACAACTAGGCAATACCTAGAGAGTGCCAAAGAAGAAAAACTGAGGGTTCTTATAATAAAAGGTATGTTCTTGAGAAGAATGGATCCTGCATTTTTAGGCTCAGGATTGGTCCAAGATGGTAATCCTGTCGATGACCAGTGGTCTGGATACATGAACATTCTTCCTGTCTTTCAGAGGGTAATCAGCAGGTTATCTGGAGGTCTGATGTCTATCTAGACATTGACCCAGGACTGGAAAGTTCAAACGGTCAAGTTCTCAGGCTAGTTAAAACAAGAATAGAATAGTTTCCTCAGGGCTCAACCTTCTTCTTTTTTAAATTATTATTATTATTATTATTTTATTGGGGAAGGGGAACAGGACTTTATTGGGGAACAGTGTGTACTTCCAGGACTTTTTTTCCAAGTCAAATTGTCCTTTCAATCTTAGTTGTGGAGGGTGCCGTTCAGCTTCAAGTTGTTGTCCTTTCAGTCTTAGTTGTGGAGGGCGCAGCTCAGCTCCAGGTCCAGTTGCTGTTACTAGTTGCAGGGAGCCCAGCCCACCATCTCTTGCGGGAGTTGAACGGCAACATTGTGGTTGAGAGGACGCGCTCCAACCAACTGAGCCATCCCGGAGGGAGCTCAGCTCAAGATGCCGTGTTCAATCTTAGTTGCAGGGGGTGCTGCCCACCATCCCTTGTGGGACTCGAGGAATTGAACTGACAACCTTGTGGTTGAGAGCTCACTGGCCCATGTAGGAATCGAACTGGCAGCCTTCAGAGTTAGGAGCATGGAGCTCCAACCACCTGAGCCACCAGGCCGACCAGGGCTCAACCTTCTTGATTTTAGTGATATAGCAGCTTGGCTATAGTGACCCCATTTTATTTCTTCACTCCTTTCCTCAAGAGGCAGAGTTGCCATGGGAGGTAGAGGACACAAGCGATGGAAATAGTTCTTACAGCTTTGAGTTTCTGATACCAGATGTCTCCAAAGCTAGTTCCCTCCTAGCCCTTCTCCGCCCAGCCCATCAATCCATTGGTGCTTAATTAAGTAAGCTACTTCACGTTAGGTTTCTGTCACTTCCAGTTAAGGGACTTCTGACTAATACACAGGCAAAGCAGAACACCCCAAGAAAGGAAGAAAACTGACATTTGTCACATGCTTACTGTTAAATGCTGTTTGTTTCTTTTTAATATGCATTATTGATCCCTATTTTATAGGTGAGGAAACTGAGGTTTGGAGGACTCCATAGGGCAAGCCAATGGCGGCTCAATGGATACTGCCTGTCTAGAGTCCCCTCAGCCAAGCCTAACCCTTGAAGGCCTTTGCCATGGTTGGGTGCTTCCTGGAGGGCTCTGGGCCTGCTGTGATCTGAGTCTGGAGTACTGTTATACAATCATGGCCGTGATGTTGGGCTCAAAGCAACTCCAGTTGGAGAGTCTGTGCTCTTCTGACCTCCTGCTCTTCCTCCTCAGAGCTTCCTAGTGACATATTTCCAGCCTCTGTCAGCTCAACTGGTGGCATCTCAGGATATATTCTGAACCCCTGTGACATAAGAAATATATTGGTCTCTACCCCCTGGTTCCTGGAAGTTTTTAAAACACTTGGAATTTCCTGAGTGATAGGGGTAACTCTTGGAGGATGGGGGCTGCTCGCCTGAGGAACCAACCTTGGGATTGGAACTTTCAGCCCCACCCCTGGCCTTTGGGAAGAGAAGGGATGGAGAGTGAGTTAATCACCGATAACCAATATTTTATTTAATCAGTCATGCCTACCTAATGGAAATTCCATAAAACCCATGAACAACAAGGTCCAGATTGCTTCTGGGTTGTTGAACACATCCATGTGCCAGAAGGGTAAGGCACCCCAACTCCTCGGAGGCAGAAGCTCTTGCTCCCTGGACCCTTCTGGACCTCGCCCTATGTACCTTTTCATCAGGCTGTTCTTTTGTATCCTTTATAATACCCTTCATAATAAACTGGTGATAGTGAGTAAGGTTGTTTCCGGAATTCTGTGAGCTGTTATAGCAAATTATCCAACCTGAGTAGGGAGTCATGGGAACCCATGAATTGTAGTCAAATTGTTACCGGAGAATGGGCTCTTCTTGGTGAGGTGTCCAGGTTCTTGGTGTCTCGCGCAAAGAATTGAATGAGACACAGAAATAAAATGGTGAAAGAGTAGTTTATTAGAAGAGATAGTACACTCCAAAGAAATAGGAGTGGACCCAAGCAGAGAATGGTTCAAGGGCCCAAGGTGGCATTATTGGGAGAAATAGTACAATCCAAAGGATTTGGAGAGGGCCCAGAGCAAAGCCAAAGCTCAAGAGGCTCAAAGGGATCGGACTGGTGAGGACTTGGAGTTTTTATCCTTTTTTCCCTAGAATGGGCTGTTCCTTTCCGTGGGACCACATGATTGACACCTGTGATTGACAAGAGGCTATTACCTCATCTTTTTATTTTTATTTATTTAATTTTTAATTTTTTAATTTTTTTTTACAGAGTGGATGATGTGTCTGAAATAAAGTGGCCAAAGGCATCTTATAATGTTTTACAGGTCTTTTTCCAGAATTGTCAGTTTATGAGATACGTAGTAATTCTGTATGTCCACTTTAGGGTTTCAGGACTCGCATTTGCTGATTTGTTTGTTCAATCACTCATATAGACCCTTAAACAACTATCGTTTGAGGGCCTGTTCTGTACCTGGAATGTTACCCAGCTGATACCATCAAAAGTTCAGAGGTTAGTGCAGAATCGGATAAGAAAGAAAGCTTCCATAGTACAGTGTTATAAGTATTAGGACAGGGATAAAATGTACTATTGGATCCCTTTCCCGTTTTGTTTCTCTCTTCCCCTTGCTGTACTACCTTTGAGTCTTCCACCCACTACCTCGCCCCTCCCCCACATCAGTCATTTCCAGGAAGGACCTGGACTGGGGGTTGACATGGAGTGCGAGATGGCAGCTGAGGGGTTCTTACCTCATCTTTTTAGACTGTGCATGTTCCTTCCCAGAATGCAATCTGTTATATAGTAACGGACTTCCGCGTATATGTATGATATTATAATGATGGTATAATGAGGCCCAGGTGAAATGAAGGTCGTTGTGGCCTTTACTGCGCAGGTGTGAGTGGCTGGTTTAATCTAGTTGGGTATTTTGTACCCATTTGTTCCTCATAGGGGTAGATAATCAATAAAAAGGGGAAGTTTTGGGTGGAGAGGGGAGGTCTTTTGGGCGGTCGCATTCTGTGGGTTGTGCAGGAATGCAGAGACCCGATGCCTGTCTCTAACTGCCTCCCTAGTTTTCCCCTTGAGAGACATGATCCCCATATTGGGAGATTCATGGAACTCTCGCCCTATCTGATCTCAGATGAGAGGAAGGGGTCTCGAGATCTGCCTAGAAGACCGTGTTGGCTTTGGTTTCGAGCTGTCCCTACCTACTGGCAACCTTGCTGGGGTATCCTCTGTATCCCCAAGTCCCCTGAATGAGGAAAAATAGATTTTAATTATTAAATCCGTTAGCTCTATAGAGCCTGTGGCCGTTCAACCAGTCACTCAGGAGTCGTTAATTGTCCAGGAGTTAGGCTGGGAACGAGTAGGAAAGAACATTAGGCTTCAATGATTACAATCAACAAGTATGAATCACAAGTTTTAGGGTAATTATCTAAAGCAGGGGTAGGAGCTAAAAAACTGGGGAAAAGGAAACTTAAGGAGAAGGAAACTTCAAATTTCTATAGGAAAGAAAACAAGTTTTCAGTGGGAGGGGCTACTTGTTGGCCTGTTTCAAAATTGGACAGAAGTGTGGGTAACCTAGGGGCCCACTACATACAACTGGCATCTTTGGTGGTGCAGTCTTGTGGGACTGAGCCCTTAACCTGTGGGGTCTGTGCTAATTTGAGGTGGTTAGTGTCAGAATTGAATTTAATTATATGACACCCAGGTGGTGTCCATAGAGAATTGGAGAATTGGTGTGGAAAACCCACACATTTGGTGTCAGAAGTGTTGTGAGTAGAAAAATAATTATCATTTAACTCATTTCTTTCACAAGTGGACCTCAAATCCCCTAATGTCAGGGCTGTGGTCTTGTGGCCCTCCTGCTGCAAGCTAGTGGTGCCTTCCCTCCAGCAGAGGGCGCTGTGCTCCCCCATTCTTGGGGACTCAAAGCTCAAGATCCAGGCCCAAGAAATAGGGCTTCCTCTTAGTCCAGAGAGGGTCCAGTTTTTCATTTAAATATTTAAGTATGTACTTAAGACCTTAGTTTACCTTTACAGTTTATCACATTTCCCTGGGGGACTGCCCTAATCTATGATCACTTTCTTTTGGAGACACCCTTTCCTGGATCGAATCTGTGTCTCATCCAGCCAAACCTATAAACTTGACCACAGTCATGCAGTGACTTCAACCAATTAGCCAAGTGGCTGTAGACTAAACAAGAATATTGTCCTTACAAAATAAGTAAAAACACGGACAAAGATTTATTTTTATTTTATTTTTTTACCATATTCAAAGTGGTCTTAAATTTCTGTTATTATAAAAAAATTCTTTAAAAAAATATTTGAACTTTTAACGTGATTTGAATTTGTGGGACACACACACACACACACACACATCTGGGCATGCACGGGGGGTTGGAAGGGGTTGAGCAGTCTCAGGTCACAGGTTAGGTTCTCTGGAACATAGACTCTGAGCTAGAAGAAAGCCACAGTGGGTGGACGGGGGATGGAACCTGTGATGCAGACCCCACATCACCCCAGCCAGCTCCCTGGGTGCTCTGGAGCTGGAGTTGTCCTAAGTTGGCCCAGGATAGTCAGGCCTTAGACTCCTGCATAAACCAGTCACGGGATCGGGCTCCCCAGGAGGGCATGACGTTGGGCCAGGTGGCTCTTTGAAGGGGCTGGTGCTGAAGGCTGTCCCCTGGCAGTGCTCACAGCAGCTGGGGGAACAAGTCCTTCACTGAAGGGGGCAATCCACCTTGGGGTAGAGGCCACAGTATCCCTTCTGCCGTCTGCCAGAACTTGTTGGAGCCCTTCCCTTAGCCAAGCCCCTGCTGGGCTCAGATGTTAGGATGCTGTGCCCGCCCTGCTGGCTCTTGGCCCAGCCTCAATGTTTCTTTAAGCAGATCCTCTTCTTACCAGCAGAACCCACACCCAGAAAGATCGTTATCAATCCTAGAGAAACACTGTCAGGTGTTAACCATGGTAAATAAAGGAGAAGGCGTGAAGAGGAGAAGGCAGCTTTGTAGGGGTGAATTTGTAACTGAGTTATTCTCAGCACCAGAGAGTACCCTACATACAGTCACCCCGTTATCCTGACAACTGCTTATTCTTTGTCTCCTTACACACCTTCTGCCTCTACTAACTACCTCTCCCCAATAGTGTTCAATTTTTCTCCATCACACATGGTGACCTACACCCCTGTGCTGTGCCTTTCCTTTCTCACTCGGGACACCTTATCCAGAGCTGGGGTGCACCCACTTCTCTCCACGTTGGGCCCTGAGTGTGCAGCTCTGACCTTCTCCCGAGGTGCACTGGCACCGGGATGCCTGGGGGTCCCACCTGCAGAGAAGGTGTGTTGCCAGGCAGATTTGCCAACACAACTGTTTATCCCACAGCAAGAGGAAGGCTGGGAACAAGCAGGGAAAGTCAGTCCTTAGCACATGGCTTCACAGAACACTCCACAATAATCCTAATGACCGCTAACACTTATGTGCGTATAGCACCCAATTATGCCCTGGACACTGTTGTGAGCACTTTACTCATTAACTCATTTAATCCTCACAATAGTCCGATGCAGGAGGTGTTATTATAGTCACTTTACAGATGAGGGAACTGAGGCCCAGAGGGATTCAAAGTAATATAGCTAGTAGGAGGTAGAGCCAGGATTCAAGGCAGCCTGGACCCCAAGGCCGTGCTCTTTATAGCTCTGCCAGCTTTAACACACTTCCTAAGGGGATCCCCCAATTCTCAGTGACCCTGGCCCCAGAGGTAGGAATGAGGCCCAGGCCAGGTAATGAGGTATCTCATTGCCAGGGCCTCAGTGATTGGTTCAGTAGAACGCATGGGAGCCAAGCTAGGCCCAGCAGTACCCTCCCTCGGGACTTTCCTGCCAGAGCCAGTGGGAACAAGGGACTCTGTCTTTCCAGGAAGGTGGCTGAGCCACCTGAGAATGAAGCCAGCACAGACGGGGGTGGGGTGGGGGGATGGGGGCAGAGCTGGAAAGACAGCTGGGTCCCACCACGCCCACACTTGGCAATTGTGCTAGCTGGCTAATCCCTCCACCTAATCAGGTTTGGTTTCTGTTCCTCTGATCTTTCTTTTACCATTGCAGTTTCAGTATCTAGCAGTAGCTGGCACATAGTGGCATTTACCTGGTTCAAAAAATATTTGTTGACAGCATTTGGGGTCTACCCTGGCATCTTTGTTGCCCATTCTGTGCTCTGGGCTCTGGCCAGGTTGAGCTGCTTGATCCCCGCCCCCCACACCCAGCACCAGTTACAGCTGCCTTTGTTCTTACGCCTCTGGTCTCTGTCGGGGGGACACCATCTCTCCTCTCTGTTTAGGTCTGACTCAATCGCTTCTGGGGGCAGTGGGTGGGGGGTGCTTACTGGGATCTGAACTGACAATCTCCCTCCTGAATTCTTTGCTTTCACTGCATGGAAACAGTTAACATCTCACCTACAGAAAGTGGCAGCTCCTTGAGGGAAGGGGTAGACACACCTGGTTTATCCTTGTATCCCCTTGGGCCTGGCATCAGATTTCCTCATATGAGCCGCCTGCAGGGGAGGAGTGGCAATTGTGTGCCTCTGGGGCCAGACAGGTGACATCAATCACTGATGCAGGCAAGATAGGTCCTTCTAAAGCGGGCAGCTTTGCTACCAGTTGCTCTGAAGAAATAAGACCCCTAGATTTTCCAAGAGAAGCAGAAATCCATATTTTTATGCAAAATCTCTGAGTTTTTAAACATTGGCAACGAATTCACAATTTGAGAAACACCATATAGGGCAAAAAAATCCATCAATGGGCTGGTGTCGGCCAAGGGCCCCTTTTGGAGATGCTGTTAGAAATGACTAATGGATGAACGAATGAATCCATGGCCAGGCCTGCAGCATGAAGTGTGTGGGGTGTGACTGTGTAAAGCCCTGGCCAGGGGCAGAAGTTGGGGCTGATGTCCAGTTAGAACTTCATTCACCAAGTGACATAACTGGTGTGGCACTGTGTCCAGCCAGAAGGTGGGCTGGTGGCTCTTCAAAGCAGGCGGCTGCCTTTCCAAGGTGACAGAGTCATAGACAAGAGCAAAAGCCATGTAAGGAGACCTGGGTCTGGGGTGCCCCACTTTGTCCTGGTTTGCCTGGTTTAAAATCTGGAATTCCCACATTCTAGGAACTCTCCTGGTCCCAGGAAAACCGGGACTGTCAGTCACCCTCATTAGATCCCTGTTCCCACCTATCCCTGGCTTGCTGGAGGATCATAACATGGCACCTGAAATGTTTGGGCTCATTAAATGCTGGACACCATGTGTTAGGACCTGCATGGTTTCCCTTACGTCTTATAATGTCTTCATGGTGTAGATTCATTATCTGTTGTATGGAGGAGAGTCAGAGATTCAGAGGGTGAAGTGAATGGCTCCGTGCCCTCACCCTCTCTCAGAGGGCCCTAGCAGGGGGGCAACCTGAGCCCGCTAGGCCAGTAGGCCCTGGGGAAGGGTCAGGTCTCACTTCCTCAGGAATGCACTTACCTGGTTGGCAGTCCAGCGAGGATCAATTTTTGCAGGTCTGAGACTCCCACGCCTGACCCTGAGCCCTGCGCAGACTCTATTCTTTACATGCTTGGCCCCAGCCTCTGAATGGGACCACCTGGGAAGCGTTCAAAGGATACCTTTCTGTTTCCAGAACTCCCTAATCTGCTCCTGTTCCTCCACCCTGTGCCCACTGCACGGACAGGGGATAAGGCCGGCACTTAGAAAATAAATATTGCTGGTGATTTATTGCCTGGTCTAGGGAGAGCTGTCCAGGGCAGGGGTGGGCAAGGGAGAGGGGTGTGAAGGTCTCAGGGCCTTGGGAGGTTACTAAGCCAGTCCTTTGGGGCTCCCTGCACAGGGTCTAGTCACAGTTGCAGCCAGTATGGTGTGGGGTGAGGTGGCTGGTGAGGTAGTGCACGGCCGAGTGGATGCCCTCTACAGTCCTCTGCTCCATCCTCTCTAGCATGTGGGTGACAGAGCGCAGGACCAAGTCGGTGCCTGCGACCAGCCCGGAGGAGAAGGCCAACCTGACGTTCCCCAGAATGCTGGAGACAGAGTGCAGCCTGGGGCCCCGGCTGTGTAGCAGTTCTGACAGGGAGCTATGGCCAAAGGCCAGCAAACCCGAGGCCACGCCCATGGTGGCCTCAGACCACACCAGGATGTCTGCCAGGGAGCTGATGTTTAGCAAGCTGGTCATGGAGCGCATGTAGTCGTCCTCCTCTCTGGCCATGTACAGGCTGAGGTCCAGCGGTGTCCTCCTCAGGGCCACCGTGGGGGCTCCAGGTGAGTGGGAGGCACTGCTCCCTGGGGAGGGAGGGACTGGCTGAGCCTGCAGGTCTCCTGAGTGGTCCACCAAATCCCCCTCAGTCACTACCTGGGACTCAGCCGATGGCAAAGCTTCAGTGTCAGGATGCAAGGCCTCCGGACTTTCAGGTTTCTTCTCAACAGCTTCAGTGATGCCTGTGGCCGGAGTGTCAAGCTGGCTGTTGGCATCTGCAGTGCTCACAGTGGGCACATTTTGGGGAGACTGTACCTCAGCACTTGGGGTCAATGGAGCTAACTCCTGCTTCCTGTCCAGGGCACCTACCGCTTGTGGTATCTCCTCCTTAACCAGTGAATCATGTTGGAAAGTCTGAAGACTCTGAGTCATCCTTGAATCTTGCACTGGCCTGTCCCATACTGGGTTCTGGAGGCTCTTGGATGTTTGCAGGGCATCTGGGGCTGGGTGGGCAAGCTGGGCTTTGGGCTTCTTGGGCTCCTGGCTGTGCTCTGCATCATCTTCATGCTTGTCCTTGTCCCCAGACACTGATATGGCCTCGGAGGTGGCTGGCTTGATGGAGGCCTGACTTACATCCTGCCATTCAGCTGACACTGCAGCACCATCAGGCACTGCAAGGAGGGGGACCTGATTTTGGGACCCTCCTGTTGGGCTGTCTGAAGACCTGTTGTCATCATGTGTGGGGATGCTGGAGACGCTGGCATTTCCTGAGGGCACGGTGGTCATCTAGGCCCTCTGTCACTTCTGCTGGTTGAGGGAGTGGCCATGCCCCTGCTGGGCCGAGTTGTCCAGGTGGTGAGGTCACAGGGGGCTGTTGGCAGCTGGCGATGTCACAGGCACCTGAGCTTCCAGAATGGTTGCCCTAGTGGGCTGAGTCCATGGGACCATTTGTAGCTGAATTTGCAAGTGCAAAGGAGAAGAAGGTAAACATCTTGGAAAAGGATGGAGGTGTGTATATAGGTGCAGGTGCCCTAAGGATTCATAATGGCTATGACTGATGAAAGAGGATGAGATGAAAGAGGATGTGATGTATAATAAATCCTATAAGGGACCACTCCCAGCACCTCCCTGTCAACACCAGGGATTCAGACCCTGGTTGGGACAGTCTTTCGGCAGAAAGTCAGTTTCCCAGCAGTGGTGAGTAGGAGGAATAAGTGAAGGTTAAGGGCCTGGGCAGCTCCTAGCCTGACTGTCTTTGGTTGTGGGGTACTATACACTGAATGTTTGTGTTCCCTCCAAATTCATATGTTGAAAGCTAATTGCCAATGTAATAGTACTTGGAGGTGGGGCCTTTGGGAGGTGATTAGATCATGGGGGTGGAGCCCTCATGAACGGGATTAGTGTTCTTATAAAAGGAACCACACAGAGCTCCCTTGCCCCCTCCTCCATTGTGAGGTTGCAGCTAGAAGACCACTATCTTTGACCCAGGATGTAGGTCTTCACCAGGCACGGAACCTGCAGCCCCAATGGACAAAGACAGGGGTTAACCCTTGTGATATAGGATAAACAGTCTCCATCTTTGTGCTCAGCTGTGTTGGGAGGGCAGAGAGGGAGTACAGAATCCTGGGGAGTGTCAGACAGCGTGATGATAATGATGATGATGAGTCTTCTGGTTTGGACAGACTGCTGGCTCTCGGGCTCATGGATGGTTTGCCCTTCCAAGGGGCACTCCACCAAGTAAGCCCAAGATTCCCTTGGAGCGGACATCTGTGCGTGGTGACTCCCAGGTCATTTCCCAGACTTCACTCACTAGAAATCCATCCTCTGCCCCAGGAGTAAATAGTCCTGTAATTGCCCCAGTGAGTGAATATTAGCGTTGCCCACACCAGGGAGTATGTTCTAGGGCAATGGCCTTTTGCCAGACTCTCTGGGGAATCTGGGGGTCCCTCCCAGTGCCTTTTGCCTTTGAGGTGGGTTATTTCTAGACCCTCTGCTGCACTAGTGTGTGGGTGATGTGAATCCCTGAGTTGGAGCACCCATAGCAATGAGGGTGCATAGCAAGACGGGGTCAGACCCCAGTCCAGCTCTGGGGGTGGGTCATGATGTTCTAAGCCATTTCCTCGAGCAGTAACTGGATCAGGCCCAGGTCTTCATGCAATGCTGGCCATGAAGCCATGACAACGAGGTGAGGTCTTCTAGGGCCTCTGGGAGGTTTCCTTGCTAATCAGGAGACCGAAGAAGATGTGGTCCACCTCTGTTCCTGTGCACAATCATATTGGGCCTCTTGTGACCACGAGGGCACCTGGCCTGAGAAAAAGCCCCACATAGAGGATGGTGGAGCCGTTGGGTCGCAGGAAAGTAGAGCAAAGGCTTGATCAAAGTGCACCTGCGCCACCACAGACTGTGGACCATGGGGCTCCTCATCCGAAAAAACAAACGTTGTTTCCCCCAGAAGCTACAATGTGAACAGAGAACTATAAGCCAACCTTGGCATCTGTAGTGGGTCGCATTGTGGCCCCCCAAAAGATATGTCCATCTCTTAACCCCTGGATTCTGTAAAGGTGACTGGTCTTTGCACGTGTAATTAAATTAAGGGTCTTGGGAATCATCTGGAATTAGGGTGGGTCCTAAATCCAGTGACTGGTGTCTCTATAAGAGAGGAGTGTTTTAACTCTGTTTTCCTTGATTCTGTGTGTCTATTTGGCATTCATGAATCACAGAGCCAAAAGTATTTATCTCTCCTGCAAGTCAGCTTGCCTGGAACTCTCATTTCCGGTGCAGACGGGCTGATCCAAGGCTGACCCCCCCACCCACCTTCTTATCTAACTCTCACCAAGCCAATATTGCCCCTGCACTAAGTCATCCCAGGGCCAGGTACCAGGCAATGAGAGACCACCGCTAGAGCTTCAAGTCCATAGAATTATTCAAACTAACCAGTCCTAGGCTGTTTACTCTGCCTGTCTTGCCTTTCCCCTGGAAACTCCAATGAAGGCTCTGGCTTACGCCTTCTCCTTGCTCCTATCTTTTGTTCACCAGCCACACTGATATTTACAACGTGGCTCTGTATGGTGGGGCATGCCCCTTCTCTTGGGAAATCTAAGTAATAAATTCTTTCCACGGCATTGACCTCTCCATGTCATCCACTCAGTTGCCTTCATAAATTAAAATCCCACGGGTACAAATGACACACTGAGGGAAAGGAGAAGGGAGAAGACACAGACTCAGAAGATAGCCATGTGCAGACTGAGGCAGAGACGAGTGATGCAAGTCAAGGAATGCCTGGAACTACTGGAAGCTGGAAGAGGTAAGGGAAGATCCGTGCCCCCAGAGCCGTCATGGAGAGCATGGCACTGCTGATACCTTGATTTTGGACTCTGGGCCTCCAGAACTGTGAGAGAATAACTTTCAGTTGTTGTAAAGAACCCAGTCTATGGTAGTTTGTTACGGCAGCCCCAAGAAGCTACTAGAGCATCTAACAGTGAGGATCCAAGGCTGACCCCCCACCCAGTTATTGAGTCTTCATTCTAAACATGCTCAGACACTGTGCTATTTAATCGTCCCAACACTGCCTTGTGGAAAGTACTGTTATTATTATTTTACAGACGAGGAAAGTATGGTTCAACCAGTGGGGTAAGAGCTGGCATGAGAGCCAAGCTTTCAGGCCCATAAGCCCACAACCCCAACCACTGCACGACTGTGGGAACGGACATTGTGGAACCAGTATCCCTTCAGAGCAGGTCTGAACTTCCACAGATCTGTGCGATCATATTTGGGGTCAACCAACCTCCTCTCTCCTGAGTCCCTGATGCTGCCACCTTGGGGTGGCCAATGGGATCTGGCCACCCCATGGGATCTGGCCATTCTCCAGCCTCCCACGGCTGCTCCTGAGAGTGTGGGCTTGGAGCCTTCTGGAACTCTGGCCCTGTCCACATGTCCTCCATGACCCTATGCACCTCAAGAAGTGTGGTGCACATGGGTCCTGCCTGCCAGAGAGACCACCTTGGGTGGGCCTGCGGGCCCGAGTCTTTGGCTGGCTGCTCCTCGGGGCTCTCCATCCCAGCTCTGAGCTCCCAGGGCAGTCTCTCTGAATATCATCACTCTAAGGGGGTCTCCAGATTCTCCATCTTCCCAGAACTCCCACTTCCTGAATGTTCAAGACACTTAAGAAGATGGAGCAACCCAGACTCTATTAGCAGATAGAATGGGAATTCCACTGAGAACATACACTGGGTTTGTTTGTAGGAAATGGATTAATAAGCCCCATGAGATGGGGGGCTGAGACCCAAAAGGCATTCTTTTTTTTTGTTTTTTAAACTTTTATTTATTTAAGTATGTTTCTCCAAGACCCATCAGCTCCAAGTCAAGTAGTTGTTTCAATCTAGTTGTGGAGGGCGCAGCTCACAGTGGCCCATGTGGGGATCGAACTGGCAATCTTGTTAAGAGCACTGAGCTTTAACCAACTGAGCTAACCAGCTGCCCCCTGAGACCCAGAAGGCATTCTTAAATGACAAAGGACAGCTGCTGCTTTCTAAGGAGTGGATGCCTTTAGCCCGTTAGCCCGAGGGCCTTTGTTTGGAAAGAGCTGGGTTTGGGCCAGGAGCCTACTACAGCCCAATTGTTCTGTGGGAGAGGGGGCGAGGGTTTTGAAGGTCCTGGGAAATGCCTTCTGGTGTTGGCAGTGAGCAGCAAGGCAGCTGCATGAGAGGGGAGGAAGGTCAGGCCTCCTTGGGGTATAGGAGGTGAGGCTCAGGAAGCACAGAAATATCTAGAGGAAATTTTTAAGTTGTTTGCACTGAGGTCTCCAAGGTACACCCATCATCTTCTCCACAACATCAGAAGTCACAGTTTGTTTGCTAGTGCTTTTGTGTGAGTGCTCGTGGCCAGGGAACTGCAGGCCAGGGGTGGTGGTGGTGGTGGTGGTGGTGGTGGTGGTGTGTGTGTGTGTGTGTGTGGTGTGTCTGTCTCCCGATGGTTGGCTTGGAGCAGAGACTGTTGTGGCTGCTTGCTCGTGGGTTGTGAAAGCATTCACGAGTCAGGTAGAAGTACAGAAGGAAGATTTATTAAAGTAAGAGGAGGGTTGGCTGGGCAGAGTCTTCTGGAAACTACTGCAAACTACTGCCTCGAGTCTTTGTCTGGGCTGTTGACGAAAAAACATCCAGCCTAAGAGAAAGCTTATAAGAGTTTCTTTGAGCCAAACTGACAACTGGCGGGAAGCAAAGTTTCAACGGATTGAGAAAATGCTCCAAAAAATGATGGGTTTGCAACTTATTTTATACATTAGAATCAAAGGAGGAGGGTTACATGAAATCCATTGGTTGTAGATTAAGGGGGTGGGAGAAACCAAAGTGGGTAAATCTCTGGGGTTGAATAAAAAGTAAAATGGAGAGACACACGCTTCTTTTACATTAGTGGGTACAAAGTAGTTAATAGCATTTTACAGCACCTAGCGATGGTATTTGGGGAACAAGATAACAATGAGGGATTTTGTAGTTTTCTGCTCTGTTGTGGTGGGTTATGCCCCCCTGGGGGGTCCAGAAAAAGGGATTACTCTGACATTCCAAAGGTATGTTATCTTAGATGCAAAAAGACAACAGATAGGCTCACTTAAGGTAAAGATTGACCTTTGTCAAGGAAGCTACAGGCCAAGGATGTGACTTCCTGCCATGACCCACCTTAGTTAGCAAATTTTTTTTTTTTTAAAGATTTTATTGGGGAAGGGGAACAGGACTTTATTAGGGAACAGTGTGTACTTCCAGGCCTTTTTTCCAAGTCAAGTTATTGTCCTTTCAATCTCAGTTGTGGAGGATGCTGTTCAACTTCAAGTTGTTGTTCTTTCAGTCTTAGTTGTGGAGGGCGCAGCTCAGCTCCAGGTCCAGTTGCCGTTGCTAGTTGCAGTGGGCACAGCCCACCATCCCTTGCGGGAGTCGAACCGGCAACCTTGTGGTTGAGAGGATGCGCTCCAACCAACTGAGCCATATGGGAGCTCAGCGGCAGCTCAGCTCAAGGTGCCGTGTTCAATTTTAGTTGCAGGGGGCGCTGCCCACCATCCCTTGCGGGAGTCGAGGAATTGAACTGGCAACCTTGTGGTTGAGAGCCCACTGGCCCATGTGGGAATCGAACCGGCAGCCTTCGGAGTTAGGAGCTTGGAGCTCTAACCGCCTGAGCCACCGGGCCGGCCCCAAATTAGCAATTTTTATGTTCACGCCATCCTGTGTGGTTATTTTCAGTCTCCTGAGCTTGTCAGGTTTAATGTGTAGCCCCTTTTCCATCCACAGTTTTCAGATTTTATAATTTTGTAACCACTATGTAAGTTGCTTCAGCCTGTAGTGGAGTTTTGTATTGAGTTTGGCTTTGGACATTGGGGTGGGGGAAAGTGAAGTTAAGCTGGTTATCACAACGTTTGCATATGTTATGTAGATTTAAGTTGGAGCCAGGAGTGGATCCCACACAGAAGCAAAATCTCTCCCAAGTCACAGGGCCAGCATAGGCTGAAGTAAACAGAAACATTGAAACTGGTCTGCACAGTAAAAGTATAAGAAGCAGGAATCATTAAGAGGCAAAGAAAGAAAAGAAAGCTTTCAAAAAGTCCCAAGCTAAGTAACACTTGTTAAATCAAATTATACCAGAGATCCAAATCTCAAAATAGACGATTTAGTGCCATCATTACAATCCCCCTGTCTTAACAGAGACTGCCCTTGGGGACACAGAGACAGGGACAGTGGAGAGCTGAGTTACAAAATGGTGTTGGGACAGTTGTTTAAGTATTTGGAAAGACACTGGGTTAGTTCCTCACTTTCAATTTCAGACTTTAAAATGGTAAATGCAGAGAGAGAGAGAGAGAGAGAGAGAGAGAGAGAGAGATCAAAAGCAAACTAAAAGAAAATACCTGATTTCTTTAAGAAGTACTTTCTAAACATAAAAGCCAGTAAAGAAATTCAGAAGGGGAAAAATAGACAGAGGTCAAAAAAACACTCTAAAATATTGTGGATGGAAAAGGGGACATAGGTTAAACCTGACAAGCTCAGGAGACTGAAAATAACCACACAGGGTGATGTGAACATAAAAATTCCTAACTAAGGTGGGCCATGGGGGGAAGTCACATCCTTGGCCTGTAGCTTCCTTGACAGAGGTCAATCTTTACCTTAAGTAAGACTGTCTATTATCTTTTTGCATCTAGGATAACATGCCCATGGAATGTCAGTAATCCCTTTTTCCAGACCAGAGCAGGAAACTACAGAATCCCTCATTATTATTCTTGTCCCCTGATTACCATCTCTATGTGAAGTAAAAAGCAAACTATTAGTAACTATCCTGCACCCACCTGTGTAAAATAAGTACCTGTGTCTCCAATTTACTTTTATCCAATCCCAGAGATTTCCCCCCTTTGGTTTCTCCCATCCCCTTATTCTACCACCAATGGATTTCATATAACCCTCCTTCTTTGATTTACATATGAAATAAGCTGCAAACTGCCATTTTGTGGAGCATTTTCTCAATCCGTTGAGATTTTGCTTCCTGGAAATTGCCGTAAGTTTGGCTCAAATGAACTCATTTATAAGCTTTCTCTTAGGTTGGATGTTTTTTCGTCGGCAGTATTTAAGAGCAAACCACAAACTGGGAAAAAAAGAATTTGCTACAAATACCACTAAGGGTTAATATCTATATAGTATATAAAGATCCAAAACAGATTGATCAGACACCATGAGATAACCAATAACACAATATGCAAAAGATGAGAACAGACCATTTGCCAAAGAAATCTAAATAATAAACATGGGAAAATGTTCATATGCATTAGTAGTAAAAGAAATACAAGATTAAAAAAAATTCTTTAGGTAGAGGGATTATGACTTTAAATTATCTTTTGGCAAACTGAATTTCGTAATTTTTCTACAGTAACACTTATTACTTGTATTAAGAGAAGACCCTGGGGTGTCCCGGCGGCTCAGGTGGTTGGAGTGCCACACTCCTAACGCGGAGGGCGCTGGTTCGATTCTCACACTGGCCAGTGAGCTGCGCCCTCTACAGTTAAGATTGTGAACAACAGCTCTCCATGGAGCTGGGCTGCCGGGAGCTCCCTTGTGCCGCCAACAGTGGCCTGCAGCCAGCATGAGCTGCCAGCAGCTGTGGAGAGCTGCTGTGAGCAGCACACAGATGACTGGCAACTGACTGCCTCAGCCGGGGAGAGCGCAAGGCTCATAATACGAGCATCGGCTTAAACCAGAGTGGGGTGAGGGAGGCGGAAGAAGGGGAGAAAAGAAAAAAGAGAAGATCCTAATAATTAAAAGCACTCAGTACCATTAAGTAACAAATGAGTAGCCAGTGTCAGAAACTTCTAGTTATGGCGAGTCGTGGGCAAGTATTTTCTTTCAAGCTTCTGTTCATTTGCCCTTTCAACGATGAATAAATGTTACTTTAAGTATTAGAACAAATTTGCAAGTTAAATAAATTCCTTCTTCCTGACATCCCAGGGCCCTGCATGCAAATAGAATTCCTGGGGCCACCCAAACACCCACTCCACAGTGGGAGGGCAATTGAATTGAGAGGCGTCTCTCCTATCTCCATCTGCAAAACAAAGGGGTACTTCAGCCCGCCCCACATCACATACACACCCCCTCAGACTGCCACAGCCCTTAGGACAACCCCCATCTCCAGGGTCCACCCTGGCCTCTCCCCACCCTTAGGTTTGGCCTGCCAGCTGCTGTGAAAGGACTCAAGGCCAATGAGGGATGCCTGAGGACACAGGGAAGAGGGGTGGGCCACCCCAGGCCCCTCAGAGACCTGGTTGGTGGTTATGCAGTGGCCTGAGGGGCCTCTGAGGGAGTCTCCGGTGCAGACCAGCTTTGAGAGGCCGGAAGTGAAATCATGATCCCTCTGCCTGGGTGTCCCTCCATCTATCCTTCTGCTATTACTCCTGGGTGTCTGAACTGTGTCCCCTCAAATTCATATGTTGAAGTCCTAACCCCCAGTATCTCAGAATGTGACTGTATTTGGAGATGGAGCCTTTAAAAAGGTAATTTAGTTAGAATGACATCATTAGTATGGGCCCTAATCCAATGTGACTGGTGTCCTTTTAAGATGAGGCAGTTTGGACACAGACACACATAAGTTAAGACGGCCATCTATAAAACAAGGAGAGAGGCGGGGAACAGCTCCTTCCGTCACAGCCCTCAGAAGGAACGAACCATGCCAACACCTCGATTTCTGACTTCTGCCTCCGGAATTGTGAGAAAATATTTCTGTTGTTTAAGAGCCCCAGTCAGTGGTACTTTGTTATGGCAGCCCTAGCAGACTAATACAATGCTCTTGAGCATAGGATTAGGCCCTCAAATCGGATCCCAAAGAAATTAAAGGTAGGTGTCTGCTTGCAAAAAATTCATCATCCAGTATGAGAGATAAGTCATCAATCTGTTGTCATAAATGCACATTCCCAAAAGTGTGCAGGTTCCCAAGGTCTAGGATGTTAGCAAGACTTACAGGGCCAGCCAGAAGCCAAACCACGGGGTGGGGGTCCCAGAGTTTTGCCCTCAGTTTCCCCAGCTCTCTCCCAGTCCCAGCAATCTGCTAGTTATCTACTGGGTGGTGGTGGGGAGCGCTGTGACTCTGCATGGTGCAGCTTTGTCCCATCCCTGGGGCATCCTGTGGATGGTGGATCCATTTGGCTGGTCTGTGTCTCTCAGAAAGAGGACTCACAGCTGCCCCTTCTCTCCTCCAACAGGGGCCCCTCAACAGAAGGAGTGGGAAGAGGGGTTCTTCTACCTCCAGTTTACTGCTGTAAAGTAGAGTTACTCACTGAGCCTTAGCTCTGAACTAGTGGGTTTTGGCCTCTTTAAGTCAGGAAGGAAAAATGTGGAGAAGCAATGAAAGATATGGGCCCTTACCCAGAAAAACGCCGTTGCAGACTCCCTGAGCCCCACCTCTAAGATCTGAGCCATCTCTGGTTATTTGCATTCCAGAGACCTGCAGATCTCTGAAACTCATCTGCCTCATAGCTTGTAGGCAAACAGAGTTGTGGACAGGTGGAGGGTTGGGTGGGCAGAGATGCAATCCAGGTGGAAGACACCAGGGCAACAAGAGGTGCCAAACAGTGGGAACACACCCTGGCTGATCCCGGAAGGCTGTCCCTGGAAGGAGGAGGACTCACTTTCTCCTGGAGGCTGAGAGAGCGATGGAGTGTTGTGGGCAGGAGAAAGGCAGGAAGCAGAGCGTTGGGAGGGTTTGGGAAGGAAGGCTCTAGAAGCACAGCCCTGTAAGAGCCCGCCTGCCACATTGCTACAATGGATGAACATCAATTTTTGCAATGCTTTCCAAAAAGACAGGCCCTGTCTTCCAGGAAAAAGCAGAAAGAACAGGGTCAGAAAATCCAATCAGGGTTTGTAAAGAGAACAGTAAGTCTTGATCTGCCCCAAACAGGAATGTGTTTGTGGGGGATGGTCAGCAAGGACTCTCAGAAATGAGGATTTGGGGATCCAGCACTGTCAAGGGAGAGAGACAGTGCTCTTCTGCCTATCCCCTGGAGGGGATGGACCCTCAGCTTGCAGACACCTAGCGGGGTCCCACTTACTCCTGCTCTGTGTCCACACTCAGCCAGACATCTTGGGTGTCCTTCGGCTTCTGTAGTGGATTCATTTGTGGTCCCCAAAAGACATGTCTACCTGTAACCTTTTTATTTTTCCCTTCTTCCGCCTCCCCCCCAACTCCCTCCGGTTCAAGCCCCCCACTCTGGTTCAAGCCATTGTTTCTCAGTCTAGTTGTATAGGTCACAGCTCCCTGGCCCATGCTGGTATTATGAGCCTTGCGCTCACCCTGGCTGAGGCAGTCGGTTGGCCACTCACAGCAGCCCATGGCTGCTCACGCTGGCCACCAGCTGCTGGCTGCTCAGTAGCCCTCGGCAGTACAGCAGCCCGCTGCAGTCATGCCAACCTACTGCTGCTCATGGCAGCTCAGCTCCAGGGAGAGCTGTTATTCATAATCTTAGCTGTAGAGGGCGCAGCTCACTGGCCCTTGTGGGAATCGAACCCGCAACCTCCTCCATTTGGAGCACAGCGCTCCAACCACCTGAGCCACCGGGCTGGCCCCACAGGTAACCTTAGAATGTCACGTTTTTGGAATAAGGGACTTTGCAGATGTAATTATGTTAAGGATTTCCAGATGAGATCATTCTGGATTTAGGGCGGGCCCTAAATCCTACGACAGGGTTCTTTTGAGAGAAAGGGGAAGGAGACACAGAAGGGATACCATGTGAAGACGGAGGCAGAGGTGGGAGTGAAGATGCATCTACAAGCCAAGGAATATCAAGAGCTGCTGCCAAGCACCAGAAGCCAGGAAAGAGGCCTAAAGTGTTCTTCCTCAGAGCTCCAGAAGGAATTGATCTTGCCAACACCTTAATTTCTGATGTCTGGTCTCCACAACTATGAGAGAATAGGGCCATCAAGTTTTGTGATTGTTACAACAGGCCTAGAAACCAGTACAGCTTACCATAGTGATCATAGGGGAATAGGATCTTATGCTCAAATAATTGGGAAACACTGTGTTACACTAGGTTTCTTTGCTGAACTGCTCAGAGCCTTTAATAGTCTATAGAGCTTTATGAATTTCCAAGGGGGGAGGATCACTACTGAACATGCATTTTCCACACTTATTTAACTAAGGAACCCTTTTAGTTATCTCGGGCTGCCATAACACAATACCACAGACTGAGGGGCTTAAACAACGGACATTTATTTTCTACAGTTCTGGAAGCTTGAAGTCCCAGATCAAGGTGGCAGCAGGGTTGATTTCTAGTGAGACTTCTCTTCTTGGCTTGCAGACAGCCGCCTTCTGGCAGTGTCCTCACATGTCTTCTTCTGTGTGCATACATGAGGGGGACATCGCACACTCTGGTGTCTCTTCCTCTTTTCATAAGGATATGGGTCCTATTGGATGAGGGGCCTAGGATTATGACCTCATTTAGCTTAATTACCTCCTTAAAGGCCTTATCTCTAAGTACAGTCACATTGGGGGGGCCTCCAACATATGAATTTGGGGGACACAGTTCAGTCCATAACACTTTACTTCATGGGATTGGTTTTCCCCTAGACACACCTGGGGAAATGAAGATTTAATTGCCTTGCACTTGATCACAGAGGTATCGGGTAGGGGGTGGGGACCGCCATGCATCCCTGCCTGTATAACGATGTCCTTGGTAGTGGCAAGAGAGGAGAAAGAGCGTGTGGTAGATATTTTTTAAATCTCCTCCTGTTAAAGATGGATTCTATTTTCTCTACCCTCTGAATTAGGGCTCTGCTATATGACTTGTTTTGGTCAAGGGGATAGTAGGAAATATGACACCAGCAGAAGTTTAAAAAGTATTTGTGTACTGGGACTTGGCTTCTCTTGCTCCTTTTGGAACCCAGCTGCCAAGTGAAAAAGTCTGGCTTGCTGAATAATGAGATTAATGTGACCCAATTACCCTCATCGCCCCAGCCAAAAAGCAGATACTGTATGTGAGTGGGGCCATCTGAGACCTGGGCCATCCAGCCCCCAGGCCATCTACCTGCTGACTGCAGCCTCGTTTACTATCGGAAGAAGCACCCAGCTGAACCCAGCTCAAATTAATAATAATAATAATAACAATAATAATAATAATATGTTAAACTACTCAACTTTTGAGATGTTTTGTGAAATAGTAGTTAAAGCATCACAGAAGAAACCTGTGACTATCACTGCTTTATATGGAATAGTTTTCTCGAGGTGCTCCTGTCTGTACCAGAGTTATCCTCAGTTCAACGGAGAAGCAGTCTTTGCCACCAGTCTTGCTGTTAAAATTTTCTATCCTCTTAAAGACATCAGCCTGATGCATATATCAGATGAAAAAAATCTTAAACTGATACCCCACAAAAATAGGATGTGATCTTTATTAGGTCAGTCCCTGAAATTAGCCATAGACTGGCTACAGAGAAATTGAAAACATGTTTTAAATGACAGAATGTGTTAAACATGTAAAAACTGACCTGACTTGTATATTCTCAAATATTCCACCGGAAGGAGCTGGTGAAACACTTAAGTTTTACTTGCAAAGCAATTTCCTTTTGAGAAATGACACCATCTTCTGAAAATCAAGCTGAAGCGACTGTCTTGATGGTAGGGATAGTCAGAGGTGGGGGAATGGGGGAGGGGGGAGCAGTGGCTGTGGGGACAACTTTCAGGTGCCCTCCCAGCCGGACCTGGCTCTCTGCTGCCCCTCAGTGCTGATTCTGTGGCACTGCAGGAGGGAGCCAGGCTTGCTTCAAGCTCCTGGCTATGCAGGCAGCTGAGCCCTCTCAGGGTCTGGGGCTTAGACCCAGATCCCACTCGACAGGGTGAAAAGGAGGTTCGGTGCTTCACACTTCAACCCCACCCTCACTCCGAAAACTACACATTCACTGTTACTCTACAAGGTGCCCAGTGACAGGAGAACACAGAGCATTAGACACCACTGCCTCTTCTGGGGCAATTTTATTTTGGGGTCCCATTTACATCATATTAAATACACTGACAGTCACCCAAATCCCTCATCACATTTGAGTTTCCTATAATTATGTAAGAGTTGACTTGCATTGAAGTTGGGTTTTTTTTTTTGAAGGTCAAATACACATAACATGAAACTTACCATTTTAACCATTTTCAAGTGTACAATTCAGTGGCATTAAGTGCATTCACAATGTAGTATGAACACCGCCACTATTTAGTTCCAGAACTTTTTCATCACCCCAAATGGCAACTTGTACTTATTCAGCAGTCACTGAATTTGACTTTTTGACATGAAGTTACGATTTTTAGACATTTAAACAATTATTAACTTTTATTATTTACATTTATTAATCCAGGAATCACATTTTTATTTTCATATTTGGAGCCAATTAATCTTTTTTTTTTTAAGTCACACATATTCTCACAGGACCATAACAGCTGCTAGGTTTAGGCGTGTGCCTGGGTATAAGGAGACCAGGCAAGGCCCCCCCACTCCTGCCTCTGTGCCCCACCAGGACCTACTGGGACCCTGGACCCTGCTGCCTTCCCAGGCTCCCTGCCGCCTTCCCAGGGCTCCCTGCCCTCCACACTACCATCAGCAGTTGATTCTTTTAAACATACGTGCACAGTCTAACTATTTTTCTAGTTATTATAGTAGACAAGTTGGAAAGTATAGATGAGAATAAAGGAGAATAACCACCTTCCCTAATGCTTCCACCTTGAGATAAGCACTGTTAACATTTTGTTGTCTTTTTTTTTCTCCAATTCTTTTTTTTCTAGGTAAAGTTACCACCCAACTTACCTCCACCAAAATGTACAAGATATATTTTTATTTGCAAAACTGGGGTCCCACTGTACTTCCAGTTTTAAACTTTGCCTTTGTTCACTTATTAAAAATGATATTTTGAGCAATTTCCTATCTCCTTAAATATGATTTTAATAGCTGTATACATTTAAATTTAATATAATTTAAAATATAACTTTGATTTGGTAGCTGCATTCCTATCATGTAGATACACCATATTTTATTTGGCCAGTTGTCTGTTATAGGCCGCCCTTTTCACTAGGTATAGTTGCAGTAGCAACATATCCCAACATCTCAGTAGCTCACAACCATAAAGGCTTATTTCTTGCCCGTCTTACACTTCCTTCACAGTTTGGTTGTGGCTTGGCTCCTTTTGACTGTGGGTCAGCTGTGGCTATAATTCTTCATTCTAGAATACAAGTTGAAGGAACAGCCGGAGACACATCAGTTTGTGGCAGAAGTCAAGAGCAAGTGAGCAGGTGGAAATAGCAATATCTCTTCAAGTTTCTGCTGGATGTGCCACAGATCACGTCTGCATACATGCCACTGGCACAGGCAGTCACGGAGTCAAGGCCAAAGTTAGTGGGGCTAGGCAAATAGTTCTTCCCTAGGAGGCACTGCAAGTTGCACAGCAGTGGGTGGGGTTGTATAATCCCCTTTCAGGAAGAGAGAATGAATTGGGAGGAGTAATACAATTGGCTACGGATGCTTCCATGTTTACACTATTAAAGTGCTTTTGATTTCTCTTTTTCAATGATATTAAATCTTAAGTAATTTTTAAAACTACATTTTAATTTTAACCAAGGTTGCATAGGTACATATTTTTAAAAGTCAAATAATTCTTTAAGGCTTATACAAAAAACAACACCACCACCACCCTCCCCCCACGCCCCCAAACAGCAGCTTCCTTCCAGCCAAATTCCCACACCTCAACCAATTGGAAAAAAAACTTTTCCCAGTCTTACTATGTGCCAGGAACTGTGCTAAATAATTTACCGAAATTGTCTCAACTTAATCCTTACAACAACCTCAGGTAAATATATCATTTATCTCTCTAACAGAAGAAATTTAGGCTGAAGAAGCTATTTCTTTGGTCTAAGAGGCCACTTGCCAGCAGGGGGCAGATTTGCCATTGGAACCCAGGTTACCCGACGCCCGAAACGTGGGAGCCGAACTTCTGCACCAGTGGTCCTCACGGGCAGCTTTCGCCTCACCTGGGGACTTGTTAGAGATGCACGTTCTCCTCCCTCGCCTCAGCCCTGCTGGCTCGGAATCTCGGGGGTTTGCGATCAGCAATTAGGTGACTCTGATGGACACTCTAGACTGACAACCGGGCTCCTCCACTAGAGGGCTTCACGCCCTCCTCCTGTGAGGCCAGAATGTACCTGTGCCTTGCCCCCTCTCCTGCCTGCTTCAGTGACTACCTGCCGGACACAGGTGAGAGCCCATGGAGACACTACCCCTGTCCTCCCAGCTTCAGGGGACCCCCTTCTACTGCCACAATCGCCAGGTGCAGGACAACTACAGGGTGACCAGTGAGAGGGTATGCGTCCCCTTGGTTACGGTGAATGGGGGGGGTCCCTGGTCCACAGCTGGGGAGCAGTGTGAGTGTTGGAGAATCTGGGGTCAGAAGGAGGAGGAAGGTGAGAGAGGGGAAGGCCTCAAGTCAGAGGGGTTTCTACACTGGAAGGAGAAAATTCTGGGGTTTGAAGATTTAGGGAAAAGGTCCCGGGTCACGGGGAGGAAGGAGCACCCGGTCAGGGTCAGGTGGAAAGCCCCCAATGCCTGTCTCTTCGAGGAAGTGTCCGGCAAGCCACTTGCGCCCCCAGTGGAGCATCTTGGAAATACAGCAGGCTAGGTGACCTCTTTGCTCCCTGTGCTGAAGCCAGGTGGTCTCTTAGGCTCCTGAGCTCCTGCTGCATGGGGGCTTGGATGTCTGCTGGGGACCCCTGATGGGTGTGTGTTCCCTGGAGACAATGAAGGCCCTGCCTGATGGGAAATCTAGGACCTGCCAAGATGGCGACCGAGGGCCCAGTGAAGCCATGCAGGTACTGGGTTTGGAGCTGGGTCACTGTGGGGTGGGGGGTTGGAGTAGGGAGAATCACAGAGGAGGGCAAAACCAGGGTGACAGAGCCTGAGGGTGATGGTCTAGACTTTGCCCAATCTAGATTTCAGCCATTTGTTCAGGTCGTGTCACCCTACTTGTTAACAGTGCCCATCCCTCTGTGTCCTCATTCGTTTCATTCTGTTCTACGGGACCCGTTCCTGTGGAGCCCGACTTATGATCCCGTGATCTTCCATAGTCCTCCCCACCTGGCTTTCGCCTCACACATGTCCTCTAAATCTTGATCTCTATTTGATTTCTCAATTCTTCTGGAACTTCCAGACCAGAGAGGGGAGGCCAACAATAAACAAGAAATCAAACAAATAAGACAATTTTAGACTATGATAAGTTCCATGAACGACATAAATACAAGATTTGGTAGAAGGCTTTGGGGGATGGGAGCATGTCAGAGTGTGTGGTCAGGGGACTATCTCAGAGTCCTTAAGGACGAGAAGGTACCAAGCAAAGAGCCAGAGAAAGCGAGTCCCAGCAAACCAAACAGCATGTGCAAAGACCCCGAGGTGGCAGAGTCGTCTGGTGGAGCTCAGGGAAGTGGGCAAGGCTGGGCTGCTGGCTGAGTTAAATTCCAAGTGCCTTGGGAGGATTTTCAGCAGGACAGTGGCATGACTGATCTGATTTATGTGGGAGCTGGCTGTGGGAACTGCACTTCGTGAGTCCTTTGAGTTGTTTCTGCAGTTTTCTGTTTGTATCATTGCCTTGGGATAGCTTTACAGGGGTTATTTTAGGTTCTGTGGCCATTTTGGTTAAACCAACAGCAGGATGTATTTTATGAGTGCAGCACACTATGGCAAGTTTCAGCAAGCCTCCCACATGCTTCTCTGTGACCTTGGCGGCTGTCTCCCCCAGGAGGGATGCTGATGCCTCCAAATGGTAGACTCTATGCCTTTGATATGCTACCACTCAGCACCTCTCAGGCCTGCCTTCTACTGAGGGTAGAGGCATCAGTCAGGGCTCTCCAGAAAAACAGAACCAATAGGAGCTCTCTCTCTATTTTTTATGCTAAGGAATTGGCTTATGTGATTGTGGGGGCTGGCAAGTCTGAAATCTATAGGGCAGGCTGGCAGGCTGGAAACTCAGGTAGGAGTTCACGCTGCCACCTTGAGGCAGAAGTTCTGCTCTGGAAAGAATTCAGGTTCTGCTCTTGAAGTTTTCAACTGATTGGATGAGGCCCACCCACATCATGAAGGTAATAAAGTCAATTCCTTGTAGATGTTAAACACATGTGTAAAATATCTTCATGGCGACATTTAGATTAATGTTTAAATAAGTAACTGGGTATTATAGCATAGCCAAGTTGACACATAAAACTAACCATCACAGTAAAATATATAAAAAAATAAAATAAAAGTTCTTATTCTAGGACCAATTCATGAAATATTTGAGCCAACCTGGGCTCTTTTGTTTTTCCAGGCAACCCTACGTGTGAGTGTTGGGGGCGTTAACCTCCACCAACTATCCTTTGCTTGAAGATGAAGGCATTTGACTGAGGCTGAGCTAGGCCTGCAATTGTGAAAGAATAAAGTTCTGGGCATCCATTTCCCAATCAGGGCCTGGAGGCTGGTGTGAGAAGCCAGGTCAAGCCCAAACCTCTCCCCTCTGACTCTCAACCTATAGCCCAGTCGGTGAGGTTCATGGCCAAAGCGAGCTGGGCTTCCCTGGCCAGGAGATGCCTCTCTGAGCTGTTCCCCTTCCCTGAGGGTTCTCAAGGGGTTTTCCTGGTTCACTAAATTGCAAGTCTTTCCTGTGTAATCTTTATCTTCTCTTAACCAAATACTTCAAGTTCACAGTCAAAGGGTCTGACCCTTCTCACAGAGTCTGCTGAACTCTGCCATCCATAACCTCCTGCTTCCTTGTCTTGGTGGTTTGTGTGGTTAGATGAAACTCAACCGCAGGGACAGGCAAAATAAGCCAAAGGGAAATGAACACGTCCCACACAGCCTGACTCTGGGGTAAAGGTCAGTGACAAGCCTGTGTTGTTCAATGGTCCCCATCTCAGTTCTGAGTCCTAAAGTGCGTGTGTGCAAACCGCCAGGCATGCTGGGTGGACTGATACCAGCTCTGTGGCATGCTTCACTTTGTTTGGTTCAAGCTTTCACCCTGGACAGTTGGCCAATGGGCACAGTCTCCCCAGGGGGGTTCCTTGTGGATGGGGCTCCGACTCGGCCTCATGCCAGGGGCTCTTGACCCCCAACCCAAAGAATATGATTGCTTTAATTTGGCTTCCTTCAAAAGCAAATTTTGAGACAAGAATTGGGTGAAGTAGTTTATTTGAGATGTGATCCCAGAAAGCGTGGGGTAGAAAAGTGAGAGAAAGAGGAGAGGAAAGAAAATTAAGTACGTATTAATGGGCAAGTTATAGCCTTGGGAAATGGGTTCAGTCCTACTGGGACCTTCTGAGAGACTGTGTGGGAACATGCCTCAGAATTGCCACCAAGGGGCCAGGAAGCTCTGGTGTATTAGTTACCTGTTTTTAAAAACAGTTTTATTAAGATAGAATTCTCATACCATACAACTCACCCATTAAGAGAGTACAACTCAGTGGTTTTATATATTCATAGATATGTGCAACATCACCATAGCCAATTTTAGAAGATTTTCTTTACCTCAAAAAGAAATCCCATACCCTTTAGCTATCACTCCTATCTACTACCACCCACCTCAATCTAAGCAACCACAACTTTACAGATGACCCGTGAACAACGCAGGGGTCAGGGATGCTGATCCCCCATGCAGTTGAAAATCCATGTATAATTTTTGACTCCCCCAAAACTTAACTACATTTGTCTTTTGGTATCTACTGGGAATTGGTTCCAGAAACTACTGAGGATACGAAAATCCTCGGATGCTCAAGTCCCCTGTATAAAATGGTATAGAACAATGCATACATGTTTTCTGTCTCTAGATTGGCCTATCCTGAATATTTCATATGAATGGAATCATATACTACCACGTGACTGACTTCTTTCACTTTTCAAGCTGTAGCAGGTATCTGTACTTCATTTCTTTTTATGGCCAAATAATATTCCATTGTATGTATAGATCGCATTTTCTTTCTTCATTTGTCCTTTGATGGACATTTGAGTCATTTCTACCTTTTGGCTATCATGCATAATGCTGCTATAAACATTTGTGTACAAGTTTTTGCGTGAACATACAGTTTCATTTCTCTTGGGTATATACTCAGAAGTGCACCATTTTGCATCCCTCCCAGGGGTATATGAGACTTTTATTTTTAAAAAAAATTTGTTAAAGATTTTATTGGGGAAGGGGAACAGGACTTTATTGGGGGTACAGTGTGTATTTCCAGGACTTCTTTTTACTGGGGAACACTGGGAAAACAGGTGTTTTTCCCAGGACTCATCAGCTCCATCCAAGTCAAGTTGTTGCCCTTTCAGTCTTAGTTGTGGAGGGCGCAGCTCAGCTCCAGGTACAGTTGCCGTTTTTAGTTGCAGGTGGCGCAGCCCACCATCCCTTGTGGGAGTTGAACCGGCAACCTTGTCGTTGAGAGCCCCCACTCCAACCAACTGAGCCATCTGGGAGCTCATCTGCAGCTCAGCTCAAGGTGCCCTGTTCAATCTTTGTTGCAGGGGGCGCAGCCCACCACCCCTTGTGGGGGTCGAACCAACAACTTTGTGGTTGAGAGCCTGCTCTCCAACCAACTGAGCCATCTGGCCACCTGGGAGCTCAGCGCCAGCTCATTGACTTCATTCTAGTTACGGAGGGTGCAGCTCACTGGCCCATGTGGGAATCAAACCGGCAGTCCTGTTGCCCAGAGCTTGCACTCTAATCAACAGCCACCTGTCCGCCCCAGTATATGAGACTTTTAGTTAGCTATTGCTGCATATCAAATTACTCTGAAACCTAGCAGCTAAAATAGTAAACATTTATTATATCACACCGTTTTTGAGGGTCAGGAATTCAGGAGTGGAGTGAGTGGTTCTGGCTCAGTGTTCTGGCTCAGGGTCTCTCACGAGGCTGGAATCATCTGAAGGTTTGACTGGGCCTGGAGGATCTACTTCCAAGGTGGCTCGCTTCCAAGGGCTGTCTTGGAAGCTACCTACTGCATGGGACACTTATCCACTCACTCCCATCCCTCAGTAGAAGGGTGCTCCTGGGGTGGCATTTTGGCCTAAGCCAGAACACACTGAAGACACTATGGTGCTGAAGAACACCCGCAGGCGGAGAGAGATTTAGGAAACTGTCAGAGTGTATGAGCGTAGTTGCAGACACAGCCGGGGAACCAACCTTTCCTTCTACTGTGATCAGGCCTGTCCCACATCAGGCCTCCTGTGTCCCTCCTTCCTTGCTGAAAGACCCACCACCACCCAACACTTGTCCTGATGCCAATATCCAGCCCCTCCTCTGTCTGAGCATGCTCTGCCGTTGGTCTGTTTCTAGTCCTGTGGTTGGAACTTTCTTCTAGTTTCTTATCTACGCTTCCCTTAGTTGATCAATAGCTATTTCAGCAGATTTCCCCAGGTCTTTTTCTTTAACTCTTTAGTTGATTTTTTTTTTTTGCTTTATGATTACAAAAGCAATAAATACTAATTGCTGAAAATACAAACAACACAGAAATATATTTCTTAGAAAGTAAAAGTTCCTTGTAATCCAGCTCTCTAGAAATGACCACTGTTTCCTGTTTGACATATGTTCTATAATAATTTTCGTGCATAAAAACTCACCCTGTAACTGACATGCCTGGGGATCCAACCCTCCCTGTTGCTTTGCTCCTTACAGGTTTCTCTTGGCAACATATCTTGCCTGGATGCCTTTCCAGGTCAGGATGTGTGCATCAGCCTCCACCTTTCATATGCACATACAGCACTCTTTAGTGTACGTGTCCCATCATTTATTTTGCACATTCCCTATTGATGGAGATAGCAGGTGCCTTTGGGGTCCCATGTCTGATCCCCTTGGCCTGACTCTGATTTCAGCTGCAGCTGGGGAGGAAGGGTCCCAACTCAGGCTCATGCTTTCATCTTCTGCTTCTGTAGAAGGACCTTCTCTGAAGCACAGGATCCCTCTAAACCTTTGTACAAACACAGCTTCGAAGTGCTGGGGAGCTAACAGCCTGGGAGGAAGCCAATTAGCAACCAGTTATTTGGTCCTTTGGGCAGATGGTTCTGGGAGGCATGCAGGACACTCTGCTTTTAGGAGTTAAGACAAAAAGAAATTTAAGTTGTCTCCAATTTTTCTTATTACAAACACAGCTATTACTAGTATCTCCTTACATTCATCTGTGTATTTGAGCTCCTATTTTTTTCCATAAATTTCTAGAGGTAAGGTTGCGGGGCCAAAGGGATATACTTCTGTATTTCGGTAGCTATTGCCAAACTTGTGCTCCAGAAGTGTTGTGCTTCCCATCCATGGTGAGGGAGGCTGTTTCCTTCTATCGGGGAGGCTGGATGCAGTGAGGAGGTTGTCCATGCAGGGAGCCAGAACAGCTCAGAGCAAGGCTTCAGAGTGCATGAGGAGGGGTCTGCAAAGGGGAATGATGGCGGTAACGGAGGATTGGCTACATAGTGAGGTTGACCTAGTAGGTAATTATGTTGAAAATAACAGAAGGCATGTTTCTCAATCTCAGGGAAGGATGGAAAGGAATGAACACTGTGGTGTTGGAATGAGAGATACTGATATCAGTTCATGTTTTTCAATTTTTATAGATAGATATAAAAATAAACTTGATGTGTGCATATAAGTATGTGTGTATGTTTATATATATATATATTTATGTTTATACATACATATATTTCCTAGTTCTGCTTGCTGAGGGAGCCTGGGGGCAGCGAACCCCAGTAGAAACGAGCACACCTGGCACCCAGATCTTGGTCTCTAAACACCATTTTCCACTAAAAAGGCACCAGAGCTCCTTGGAAAATGGCTGATTGTAGGCTGGCCCAGGGAAATACATGATGAGCCTGGAACATCTTATTGTACCAGAAGATACGGACATATTCATGATGAAGACATATGAAAAAGATATAGGAACTAGCTTGAAGGGGTTCCCACTGGCCAAATCTGGGATAATTTGAATATCAACATAAATAATGATAATGAATTTTTTTTTTGATATCTGATTTTATTTATTTGTTACTCTTAGAAAATCTCATTTTTGACGGGACTCAGTCTTAGAGGTAGAAGCTCTCAGAGAGAACAGCCTGCATCTCTTGGCAGTCTGTTCCTGGCATTTTTCTTTGGCCTCCTTCATTCTCTTGGTCCAAAGTTTAGCATATTCTGCCGCCTCTTCCTCATTTTTCTTAGTACGCTGTTTCTTCAGAGCAATATGCTGACGTTTGAGTTGCAGGACTCATGGAGTAACGAGACGCTAAATCTTGGGTGCTTTGGCCCTAGGTTTCTTACTGTCTTTGTTTAGGGCTTTCTCACAACATATTGGCGGACATCGTCTTCTTTAGAGAGATTGAAAAGTTTGCGGATTCTGCTAGATCTTTTGGGCCCCAGGTGACGAAGCACAGTAGTATCAGTGAGACCAGGAATATCTTTCTCCCTTCTTATTACATTGACCAAGTTGAGAACACTAAGATTGGCATCCGCAATGCAAGCCTGAACAGATTTGTGCTTTCTTTCTCCAGTCCTCCTTGGTCTATAACAGGAATGCCCCTTACTCAGGAGCAGGCGGACACGGCCATGGGTCACGACACCCTGCTTCATGGGGAAACCTTGTTTGTCGTTCCCACCACTGATTCAAACCATACAACCCTTCCATTCTTCACCCAGAGCATCAGCAGCAACTTCTGTGGCCACACGCTTCTCATAAAACGTACAAAGTTTGCGTTCATCATCCATTTTGATGAGTTTCTGGCAGCTGGGAAAGAGACGTTCAGCTTCCTCCTGAAGCAGCCGACAGCCTCCAAGGAGCAATGAATTCTTATTCATTGACTAAAATAAAAGATCCCAAGTCTACATGGATATAAATAAATAGTAAGAGAATAACATTTTTCCTTGCAATACAATGCCAACTAATAAATGAAGGAATGATAGAATTAGAATCATTTGGCAACCATTGTAGTAATAATTAATTGCTCCAAGAATCGTAAATGGATGCTAAAATTAATGGGTAAGCGTTTGATGAGAAATGGGACATTTATAGAACCTCAAAGTACCTCCCCACAATATACATATTAATCCCCAAGGGAAAAGTAGTAAGTCTCCAGGGGAGAAGCCTGGCAGGTAGGTACCCTCTTCATCCAGGGGATAAAGTTACCATCTTCAGTAGTGGGACAAATCGAAACTGTGTGCTACCTCACAGGATGCAATGAAAGGCACACAGTCCTTTCCTATGACATTCCTCCCAAAACATGTAACCAGAATCTATCATAAGGAAACATTAAACTAACCATAAATGAGAGAAAGCCTTTAAAATCATTGGCCTATAATCTTAAAAAAAAAATGTCAAGGTCCTGAAAGTCAAGGAAAAATGGAGGAACTGTTCAAGATTGGGACAATTGGCGGAACTTGAAAGGGTCCGCGGATTAGTCACAGCCATGGGTCACTCTGTGCAGTTCCTGATGCTAATGGCTGCCTTGTGGTGCTGGAGGAGAGGGTCCCCGTTTGCAGGAAATACCTACTAAAGGATTCAGGGAGCCTGGGCTTCCGGTCAGCAGCTTACTCTCAAACGGTTCAGGACAAAAAGTTCTTTGTACTGTTCTTGCAAAACTTTTCTGGAAAGGTCTTATCATTAAAAAGTCCACACGTTCCTGGGCCGGCCCGGTGGCTCAGGCGGTTAGAGCTCCGTGCTCCTAACTCCGAAGGCTGCCGGTTCGATTCCCACATGGGCCAGTGGGCTCTCAGCCACAAGGTTGCCAGTTCAATTCCTCGAGTCCCGCAAGGGATGGTGGGCTCTGCCCCCTGCAACTAAGATTGAACACGGCACCTTGAGCTGAGCTCAGTTGGTTGGAGCGCGGGCTCTCAACCACAAGGTTGCCAGTTCAATTCCTCGACTCCCGCAAGGGATGGTGGGCTGTGCCCCCTGCAACTAGCAACGGCAACTGGACCTGGAGCTGAGCTGCGCTCTCCACAACTAAGACTGAAAGAACAACTTGAAGCTGAACAGAACCCCCCACAACTAAGATTGAAAGGACAACAATTTGACCATTGTTCCCCAATAAAGTCCTGTTCCCCTTCCCCAATAAAAAAAATAAATAAATAAATAAAATAATAAAAAAAAAGAAATGGCATGTTGCACATCACAGGATACCAAGGAAAGTCATTTCTAAAAAAAAAAAAAAAAAAAAAAAAAAAGTCCACACGTTCCTGGGAGCCTATAAGAATTATCTCAATCCTCACAGCAACAGGCTAAGGACGGTTACCTCTGCTTGATGGATGAGAAAAATGAGGCCCTGCGGCTCACACAGGCCATTGGGACGCACGCATTCAGCCAGGGCTGCACTGTCCATTTAGGTCACTCAGTGAGGTGAGTGGTCCGTCAAGAGTGGGCTTTGCAGGGGGAGTGGGTGCGAGCTGTGCTTTTTCCTCTGAGAAATTGAGAGGACAGTGCCCTCCTCAAGGGTGAATGGAAACGATACTGAAGTCTGGTTGGTGCCCACAGACCCCCCCCCACTATTGGGGGTGGGGTACTGCCCCCACATAGGGGCCACACAGGGAATATATTTGGGACCAGGCTCCTGGCCAGCGATCTCTGTATGCTGGGCCTGGGTCAGGAGTGGGGACTGTGGGGCAGAAAACCGGGTGCCTGGCAGCAAAAATCAGGGAGGGAAGTGGGCTGTGTTCGGCCCCTCGCTCCTCACACTGGGCCTGAGGGTCCTAGGTGCATGATACTGGTGACAAGGGGAGACTGTCGGATGACAAAATGGCAGCGATATGGAGTAGGCCTCCAGTGCACCGGGGCGTGTGACTGGCTGGAGGTGACAGTGAGCGCATCTCTGTGTCCAAGTTTCCTTAATTCACCCTTGGAAGCCTCAGGCCAGACTAAGCCTGACCCTACTGATCTGAAGAAAGGGCTTGGCCAGAGACAAGTCACCAGAATTAAACAAGGAACTGCCTTTTCAAATGAAAAAAAAACACAAAAAAAAACAGAAAAAAAACACTACACATATAATTATAGGAGGAATAAATGTTGACTGTTGAAAAAAAATTTTAAACTGAAAACAGAAAGAATTACCTCCCCCTACCCACCCTAGTCTACCCCCCAGAGATAACCATTGTCAACAGCTGGCAACTTCAGAATCAGATGCCCAAAGAGATGCAGCTGCCCCTCCCACAGGGCCGCTGGGCACCTGGGTGGAGCCCGGCCCGACTTCACTCCCCAGTCTGTCGGCTGCTGGTCCAACCCCAACTGGTTCTTCTCTATCAACTGTGAAGGGGATACATGTCCCCATTCTACAGACGAAGAAGTTGAGGTCGGAGAAGGGAGGGGATTTGCCCAAGGTCATGTGCCCTGTCCATGCCCGAGTCCTTGCTCTTGCTGCAGCCCCCCTCCCTCATCACAGAGGAGGACTTTGTCCCCTTCCTGCTCAGAAGAGATGTCTGCTCAAGGAAAGAGCAGGGCCTAGAGTAGGGTGGGGGCCGGGGTCCTCCTGGGTCCTTTGGGGCTCTGCGAGGTTGGGATCCCTCCCTGAGAAAGGGGCTCAGCCTGACTGAGAGGTTCTGCCCTAATAAAGGGATTCTGCCTTCCAGCCGCTCATCCTGTGCTTGTTTATAGCGCCTCCAAACAAACAGACTTGAGAGCTTTCTGGGAACTTGAGTGGCTGGAAGGCAGGGTCCCAGCAAGACCATTCAAGGAAGGACAAGAATTGCCCCAGCACCCGCATACGGACGGGCCTGGCCTCCGATCTGCAGCCTCTCTGTCCTCCAGTTTCCCTCTCTATATGCCACCCCCCTTCTGAAGGGATAAAGGGAGAAACCTCGAGCTTATTTTCTCTTGCTGCCTTAAAAAAATATTAACAATCACTTCCTTTTGGTCAGAAATATACCAAGTTTCTGAGACATGCACCTATTCTCATTTATTTGAAAAATAGTCATCAAGGGCTGGCGAAGTGCTGTCTGGGCACTGTGCCTGCTTTACTTCATTCAGTCTTTGTAATAACCTTATGAAGTAGGTCTGTTGCCGTTCTCATTTCACAGGTGAGGAAACTGAGGAAAGGATGAAGGTATCATAATAAAACTTCTCTTTCTGGAAACTCATCTCAGAGCCTCTCTGAGCTTCAATCACATGTTGTGACCCCTTGGAAGACACCAAGCCCCAACTAAGGAACTCTTGAATTTTTCCCAGAAGTTCCAGAGCACGCTAGGTATCGATACCGCTCTTTGGGGAAGAGCTCAGGAGTCAGCAGGGTGAGGAGGGGCTGTGGGGGTAGTCACATGCCTCACTCCCGGGAGCCCTGAACCTGCTCCAGGACCTGGGAGATACCAGAACCAGCTCCCAGAGATCCCAGCAGCCCTCCCTTGGCAGATTTGCTGGCATATGGAGTTGGCCCTGGTGTGGGTTGATACCCGCCAGCCAAGCTCAGGAGGTGAGGTACACACCAGAAAACCTGGGATGTGTTTACTCCAGGCCTCAGCCCTGTTGCTGACCCCCGAGGGACATGGCCCTGCGGAAGCCACCTCAGGATGGAGTAGGAGGCAGCAGGATGTCATCGGGTTCTGATGGGACATGTGGCCACGGTGGTCTTGAGCTCAGGCCCAGAAGCCAGGGCACCCAGGGCCCTCTGGACAGTGCTGCAGCCATCATGGCCACTAGGAGGGCTACTCTTTAGCCTGACATGGTCTTTGATGGCTGTTAATGCTGTGAGTAATGCAGCCAGTTGGAGGAATTCCTGACCTGTGGGAGTCAATCTGCCTCTGTAAGGCAGAGTTGGGGGCTTCCACATAATTTCCCAGACTCTGAGCACCTCCAAAGGGTCCACAGTGGGTTTCAAGCCATTCAGTCTGTGCAAAGTGGTCGCAGTGGTGTGTGTGAGTGTGTGAATGTGTTCCAGTGATGGGGGCAGGGTTGACTATGCTTGTCACATGCTAGATGCTATCTGTGACCTGTGGTTGGCTGTTTCCTGGCAATGCTGCCTGCCCCTCATTGCTTATCTGACATGACAGCAACCCCCAATTTGAAGGGTCCACCAGGCTCACTCATCGGGGGCTGAGCAGTTAACTCTCTGGGATAGCCCAGAATCCTTTACCCCAAGGACTTGGGGACCATCAGTCCTTGCACTTCCTGCAACCTCCCTGTGCCTAGAGCTATGTTTATATATGGAGTTCCCAGGAAGGCAGGCCTGGCACAGGCTCTGAGATGGTCTAACTTCCGGTCCCCAAGGCCAAACAATGACTCATGGGGAGGGTGGGAAAGAGACAGTCTAGGGGGAAGAAGATCTCGCTTCCAGTTGTCATTAAATGGAGATAATCCCACCCAAATTTCTTGAGCGCTGACCGCGTGCCAGCCCTTTGCCAAATTCTGCTCTCTGGCTCATCACTCGCTTAGAATAGTGGTAACAATGGTTAGCCTATTCTACAGGAAGGGAAACTGAGGCACAGAGGGGCTGAGTCTCTTCCCAGTCACATCTCTCCAGCAGCCTTTCTGGATCCTGGGGCTCCCTGGAAGTGTTGTCAGAAACGAAGATTTCTGGACCTTGCCCTGAAGTGAATCAGACCCTGGCAAGAGGCCCAAGAGCCAGCATTTCAGTCTGTGAGGTCCATGTCTATGCTCCCTCGCAAGTTCCTCAGGAGACAGCTTCCAGCTATGGAGCTGGTTGGAGGAGGAGGCGGAGCAGGGAAGGTGCTCCCTGCCAGGGTTTACATGAGCACAGTTTGGGGGAGCAGGAGGAGGCTGGGGTCCTGGACTTCATGGCTCTTCCCTCCTGACATTTCCTTCCCTCCCTCTGGATACGCTGTGGTAGGATGAGGGGGCAGGGGGAACATCTGAATGGATGAGACGGGGAGTATTGGGGGTGAGAGAGTATAGTGAGGGGGACCACGAAGGCCAGTGGGGGATGGGGAGGTACAACATCAAGTTAGACAGGATGTATTATTTTTTCAGAAAAAAGTAGGGGCCCGAGAGAAGGTTTCCAGCAGAGGAATGCATCGTTGGGGGCTTGAAGACCGGGCTGCAGGAGGACAGACTGCAGAGAGACTGCAGCAGCGTTCCTGGGAGGGTTCAAGGACCTGGACTCAGAGTCTCGGGGACGGAAGGGAGAGAGGTCGCTTTCCTGGGGTCTGGGGTGGGGGATGGAGACGAGAACCCGCTTGAAGCCTAGGAGGCAGGATGAGATCCTTTGGGGATCATTAACTTCGAGGGGCTGGGGGGATGTCCTTGGAGGTATGTCTGAAATGTGGGGCAGGAGGAGGTGGGGCTGGAGGGACACCATAATAAGGGGTTATGCTAAAAGTCAATACTTGCAGGGCGGGGACAGCATGTGAGACCCAGATCACTGGGGCTTCATCTCTGAGGCTTTCTCATCTGCAAAATGGGTTGTTGTGAAGGTTCCGTGAGATAAAGATGCTCCTGGAAGCGCCCGGTCAAACGCTTGGAAACACAACCGCTAACACTTGGGTGGGTGTGGGGGGGCTGCAGGTGAGCCTGTCGGTGGGGCGGGTGGGCTACGGGGCCGGCACTGCCCCCTGGTGGCAGAACCGGACAGTGCTCCCGGGCCCCCGACAGGCGGGGCGACGCGGCGGGCTGCTGGTGGGCAGGGCAGGCTGCTGTCAGTTGGCCCTCCCGCCAGTCTGTTCTCTACCGGTGCCCTCTCTGTCCGTCGGTGGGTCTCTGGACGCCGCTGACGGGTAGGCTCCCGGACCCTAGATCTCACAGGTCGCAGAAGGCATGGTAAGTGAGCAGGATGCCGGCATGGGCAAGGGCGCGCAGGCTGGACCTGGGGTTTGGGCGACTAGAGGCGGGAGGAGCTCCCGGGAGGAGCGCGCGGGCTGAATCTCCCCAGGACGGTAGAGGTTGGAGGGCCCTGTTGGAGCGCCCCCCTCCCCGAGGGACTCGCAGCCTCCCGGGTTATTTCTTATTATCCGCCACGCGCGCTGCGGGGCTGGGGCTCCAGCGCGGCGACCCTTCCTGGTGGCATAGGGAACCCCCCTCGAATCCGAGTTGGCGCTGTGTGTTCCCAACTCATCCCCGTGGCTCCCGCCCTTGGCTCCCACATCAGCGGGGTAGCGGGTGAAGACAGAGGTAGGAGGAACGTTTGAGTGGATAGAAAGGCGCCTGGATCCGGGGATGAGATGTGGGAGAGGCAGGGAGGCTAGGGGAGACTTCTGGGGAGAGGCTTTGAAGAGGAGGAAGATACTGGGCTTAAGAATGCTTGGGGTCTGGGAGAGTGAAGGACATGGAAAAGAGTGGAATGGTCCTTCACTCTCTCAGACACAAAGGTCTGCGCAGGTATGTGGGCAACTGGAAGTCCCAAGCCCCCCATTGAGGAGAGGAAATGGGGCTGAAGGAATAGGGGGAGGATGCAGGAACCCAGCCTGATTATCCCAGGTTGCTCCAAGCAGAAGGCGGTGCTGATGGTGGGCTTGGGGAACAGGCTCGGGAGGATAGCAGGGGCCACTCGCCTAGGGAGGCTACTGGCAGCCAAACCCCGTTCAGCCTCTGCCCCATGTCCCCTGGACTGCCCTTCCCTTTCCATGTGGGGAGTAAGGATCATGCTTACTATGCGCTGAAACTGAGCACCCAAAATGTACCAGGCACACTCCTGAGAACTTTGTATGTATTCTCTCATTGAAGCTTCACAGAAACTATGAGATAGGCTCTCTGGTACACCCCCATTTCACAGATGAGGCGACTGAGGCACAGGAAGGGGAGGTCACAGCTGTAGTATGGCAGAGCTGACATTTGACCCCAAGCCAGTCTGGTTAGTCCCATGGCCTGGGTCCTTAACCACTGTATCCAGTCAATGACTGACAGAGATGGGGAGCCAGAGAGGGCAGGGAACCCTGGAACTGGCAGTGTCAAAGGTGTCAAATATTTCTACTTCAAACAGTTCAGGTGATGGAAAACAAACAAGAAATAATGTTTGGATCAGTGTTAACTGTTTTTAGCCCTTTCACTCCCTCGCTTGAGACCACAGTGAGTTAGTCCCCTCAGTGAGGTGCTGATAACCCGGCCCTCCTGTGTGTCAGGCAGGCCCTGTGTTAATATCTTTTGTGGATTAAATTCCCTGGATCTTCATAATAAGGTAACAGCCAGAGAGAAGTTATTAGGCAAATGGTCACACAGCCTGGAATTGGGGAGGCTGCATTTGAACCCAGGCAGTTGCTTCCGGAGCCCCTGTTCTTAAAGACCATGCAATGCTGCATACTGTGCCCATTTTACAGATGCCCAAACTGAGTACCTCTCCCAAAGTCCATGGTTTAAAGGGGGAGAGACCCAAGGGGAGACTGCTGATGGCAAAGCCCATGCTCGAGAGGATCTGTCATTTAGTCAAAGGTTTCAACAGATCGTGAAATTTAAAATTGTAGTCTACTCTTTATCATTTTTAAGGCATACATTTTTACATCTCTGCAGTTGTAATGCATCTTAGAATGGATGAGAGTTTTTCTCTCTCGCAGCACCACATAAGATAACGGTTCTCTTAGTGTCGATGGCACCTTTGGTTTGATGAGTTACGACAGAGCCAGGGTTCCCTGAATGACTTTACTGGGTGTCTCTCTCTTCTGTCCTACAGGCTCCTCTCTGCCTCAATTGTTCCATCTTCCCTGAAGATGTGTCACCGAGGGGAGCAAGGAGCCCAGTGCCCTGCAATGTCAGTATGGCCTGGGGGCTAAAGTTTGACCCTGAAGACTTGAACCTGACTGACCAGGAGCTGAGACTCAAGTACCTGGGGCCCCAGCAGACAGAGCTGTTTGTGCCCATCTGTGTCACATACCTGCTGATCTTCGTGGTGGGCACTGTGGGCAATGGGCTGACCTGCACGGTCATCCTGCACCACAGGGTCATGCGCACGCCCACCAACTACTACCTCTTCAGCCTGGCTGTGTCAGACCTGCTGGTGCTGCTGGTGGGGCTGCCACTGGAGCTCTATGAGATGTGGTGCAACTACCCCTTCTTGCTGGGCACAGGGGGCTGCTACTTCCGCACGCTGCTCTTTGAGACAGTTTGCCTGGCCTCTGTGCTCAATGTCACCGCCCTGAGCATGGAGCGCTACATGGCCGTGGTGCACCCACTGCAGGCCAGGTCTGTGGTGACTCGGGCCCATGTGCGACGAGTGCTCGGGGTCATCTGGGGCCTTGCTGTGCTCTGCTCTCTGCCCAACACCAGCCTGCATGGCATCTGGCAGCTGGATGTGCCCTGCCGGGGTACGGTGCCCGACTCGGCTGTGTGTAGGCTGGTCTACCCACTGGCCCTCTACAACTTGGTCATGCAGATCACCACTCTGCTCTTCTTCTGCCTGCCCATGGCCATCATCAGCGTGCTTTACCTGCTCATTGGGCTGCAGCTGCGTCATGAGAGGCTGCTGATGCTCAGGCACGGGCCCAGCGACAGACGCAGGCTCCAGCGGCTGAAGGATCGGGGTCGGACGCAGGTGACCAAGATGCTGTGTAAGTGTTGCTGCTGGAAAGAGGGGGTGACTCAGGCACTGGGTATGAGGCTGGGGCTCCCAGGGCCGGGAGGAAGGGGCTGAGTGTCTGGGTTTCTGATGGAGGCTGAGAGTGAGGCTTGGAGTCACACACCCCGCCTTGTGTTTGCGTGTGTGCACGCAGGCATGGATACTCTTTTCAATGACCCTTTGAGAAACTCACACCAAAGATCAATGTTAATGGCTCATGGCACGATCAACTACATAATTTGTGGGGCCCAGTGCAAAATGAAAAGTGAGACCCCTTGTTCAGAAATTATTCAGAATGTCAAGACAACAACAGTAGAGCATTAAATCAAGTCCAGGGCCCTTCTAAGATCCAGGCCATGTGCAGATACACAGGTGGCACCCCCATGAAGCCAGCCCTGGCGTATGGCACAAACTGCAGACAGGGCAGGAGCATGTGAACGTGCTCCAAGATGACAGAGTCGTTCATGGGATCTAGGTCTCTCCAGGTCTCTCATCTTGGCTCCTAAACTTGTCTCAGCTCTGTCCTTCCCTACAGCAGCCTGGGAGGCATGGCCATGGGCACAGAGTTCCGCTTTCCTGAAGAACTGCCTTCTTTCTTTAGTGGCTATTGTAAAGTTCCAGGGAAGGATTCTGATTGGTGGGGTTAAGTCATGGCCCACCCCCAGGCCAGAGTGACTTGATGTTGAAGTGAACACCCCCTCCCCCATGGAACAACATAGTAGGATGTAAGGGGAGCAAAGCTTCCAAAAGGAGGGGAGAGGGTGCTGCAGAGGCTAGATGATGAATTTCTTCCATCTATGGCAGTGGTTCCCTGGGAACCACAGCAGTGACCATTGTGTAAAAGTCTTCCTAGGAGACAGACATGTTTGTGACTGTCGGTGTACAGACACAGGAGAGAAGTATGGATTGGCGCTGGCCAAGGCATGGCCAGCTGGGTTGAGGTTCTGGATCTTACTGTGGCCTAGACCTGGCTCTTTGTCAAAAACAGTGGCCCTGGGGAAGCAACACAAACTGACACTAAGCAGATCATTGATTTCTTCCACATCCTGCACAACCTGAGAAGGGCCTGAAACCGGTATGTGGGGTGAGCCAGGGCAGGACAGAGCTGGTGAGACCTTGGTCAAAGCCATGGGATCATAGCCAGCTATCAGGGGACTGTCCCATTCTCAGAGAGAGACCCATTCCTTTTGCCCCCAGGAATAGTGTCCCAGAGTGTGGTTTTACTGTCAGCCTCAAGATGGGACTCACCCTGGAGCTCTGTGCTTGACTCCCAGCTCTATACTGTGAAGCCTGTGTGACAGACCAACTGGCCCCTGCCTGCCCAGCCCCTGCCTCCTACTCTCCCACACCACAGGGTCCGAGTCTGCTCAGCGGGGATGACTCTTACCCTGGACAGGTGTGGTGTTTCCTTAAGTCCACCTTGTTTGCTGGCCTGGGGCTCTGGCTTCCTTCTCTCTCTCCCTCCTTCCCTGACCCTCACTTTCTGAAGGCCTGTTGTGCACCGGGCTATGTGCTGGAGACATTGAAATCTGGGATTATGAGGAAAACCCTGCTGGGGTATTGTGGGGAAGAAACTGCAGGGAAAAGAGATTGAGTCAGCTAAGCAAACACGAGAAACAAGAAACAAACACCAAGGCAGACCCGGTGACAGAGACCTAAGAAATGCATGGCTGGTTAAGATCAGGGCTGGAGGGGCGCTCAGAAGAAAGAGTGAGGGCTTGGCCAGTTTATCCTCTTTTGCTGAGGTGGGGGGTGCTCAAGTAAAGGGGAGTTAGTGCAGGGCAGGATATTCGCCCGAGCCTTGGAGAGCTGGCAGCTGGGGCTGGGAAGACTTCTGGGGCCAAGGCAGGCAAGTGTGGAGTTACGTGTGTTTGTTTCATTCTCTCTGGCCCCATAATTCTGGCCCCTTGTACCGCTGCCTGAGCGTGGGCCCCATTCTCCTGCTTCTCTGTGCTTATGCATCAGCAAGCATGACCTCTGAGTGGGCACCCAGCGGGGGCCTTGGCCCCACAGTCTGTGTCATGCTGGGGCTCAGCATCCATGGCTAAGAGTCACCTAATTCCAAGTCCCAAGGTGAGACAATTGGGCTGGGCCAGTTTGGCTCATGTTCTCACACCTGGTCCATGTGGCTGTGGCTGGGGACAGGGCACAGACCTACGGCCTGGTCAGTGACAGTGGTGAGAGTAGCTATTCTGAAAGGGGTGTGGCCAGGGCAGGCAAACTTCCAGAAACTTCAAGATGGACAATGGGCATGGGTGGCTTCTGGGATAGGAGAGAACAGGCAGACCGGCCTGAAGCGGGGAAGGCAGTGGAGGGGGCTCTGGCGGGCACCCAGCCTCCCTTCTCTGCCCCCGCAGTTGTGCTCGTCCTGGTGTTTGGCATCTGCTGGGCCCCGTTTCACATCGACCGCCTCATGTGGAGTTTCGTGTCCGAATGGACCAAGGGCCTGGACCTGGCCTTCCAGTACGTGCACGTTGTCTCCGGCGTCTTCTTCTATCTCAGCTCGGCCGTCAATCCTGTGCTCTACAGCCTCATGTCCAGCCGCTTCCGGGAAACCTTCTGGGAAGCCCTGTGCTTAGGGACCAGATGCCGTCGCCACAGACCCTGCCGCACCTCCCACACCCTCAGCAGGGTGGCAACAGGCAGCAGCACCCTGTGTGACATGGTCCCCCTGGGCAGCAGGGCTCACCCTCTGGCTGAGAATGGTGGCTCAGACAGGCAGCAAGAGACTGACCCCTCCTGAGAGGAGCCTTGAAGCAGCTTCACCTGGAGGAGCCAGAGGGTCACATGCAGCTTTGGGAGCCACGCCTGCCCTCCTCTGCAGGGATGTCTTCATGCCTGTCCCCCTTTGTGCCTCGTCCCCACTTCAGCCACCTCAGTGACTCCTGCCCCCACCACGTCCTGGAAGGGATATAAGGTTGCCGTCTGTCCTCCAGGCCTCTGGTTCTTCCCTGCAGGAACATCGCTCAGGAACTGGCACAGCAAACCTCCATCTGGGAACCCACCACCAGTTTCTGAACTGTTTTCATAGGACCCTCCCTTTCCTTCCCATTTCTTGTTGAGCTTCTGTAGGTTCTGGCCCATTCTGTCCCTCTCTAGCTCCTGGCCCGCACCTGGAACTCTCCTGTGACCTGCCCCCTCTCTGCCCCCAGTCAGCTTATTCTGCTCTGGGATCTGCACTTAGTGGCACTGCTGGTTCCAATCTCAGCCCTGTTGCCACCTTGCTCTGTGGCATCAAGCTAATCACCTCACCTTTCCAGGCCTCCGTCCCCAGTTTGCAAGATGAAAGGGGCCCTGACATCTAAGTGTCACACTTTGGCACTTTAGCTGTGGTTTTCTGTGCATGCGTGTAAGTCACTGCTATAATGAAACCGACTGATACCCTCAGATGACCAAGGCAGAAATTACTCTCTATCTACACCCTCATCACCCCAGCCCCTCCCCCCTTCTGGAGATTGGTTGCACAGCAGTGTGAATATACTGAAACAATATTGAACTGTATGTTTAAATGGCTAAGATAGTAAATTTTACGTTATGTGTATTTTACCACAATTTTTTTTTAAAGAGAAAGGATTAAATCTAAAGGAAAAGAAATAATAATAAAAAACAAACCAACTCTAACATTGGTCTCCAGAGGTAACCACTGTATATAAGACCGGACAGGGGCTTCTTGGGAACAAGGAGCTTGTGACATGAGGCTGTGCAGATCTGTGAGTGCTCAGTGTCGCCTCTGAAGTGAGCTCCCAGGCAGCCGTGGGTCAGTATGTGGGGAGCGACCAGACCCCAAACCTGCAGTTCTTCCCAAAGACTAACTGGACTCCCAGGGGCCTCTCAGGAGTCACCATCAGAGGTGACTTATGCTTCTGAGGAACTTTGGTCAGTATGGATTTATGAAGGGCCTACTATGTGCAGAGAAGTGCCAGGCAGACTGAGGACGCTGGAGGATGTGCGTTATCAGAAAGCATGTGTCCCTTAGTGTAAACTTGATGCATTCTCTCCAGTGTGTCCACAGCATGTCAGTGGATAGGCCCCATTTGTCACAGGTCACTGGTCACCCTGGAAAATAGAACCAGCAGCTCGGGGCTCAGCCCTTGAGAAAAATGGATGGAAGTGGAAGGGTCAGCCAGCAGGAGCCCACTCTCCCGGAAGCGGCACCCCCTGCAGCTGACTCCTCTGCACTGCTCAGGGTGGGGGCAGCCTGCCCCTGAGTCCCCAGTGCTGGTCCCAGCCTTGTAAACAACGCTTTGCAAGTGTCTGTCTGGCTCATCTAGGGCTCCTGTCACCCACAGCCCTCCTCCCATGTTCAAGATTTTGGACCTCTCTACTTCCGGTCTGCTCCACTCCTGCCATTACCCTGGCTGACATCAAAGTCCATGCGGATGGCTCACTGTGGCCTTGGTATCAGGGCCTGATCTTTCCTGCCACTCCGAGACCTCTCCTCCCTGGCCTCTTGGCCGCTTGGTCACGCCCTCACTCCCAGGACCTCCAGGAGTGTTTGCATTTCGGGAAGGGTGAACTCTCGGTCGTGACGTGCGGCCGCCTTCCTGCTCTCTCGCTCTCTTATCCCCATGATCGATGTATTCTTCAACCTCATCTGGAGTCCTCGATTCTCACCTGCTGCTGTCTCCCAATCCATCAGCTTCCTTTTACCTTCACCTCCTTTCTGATGGGTCCTAGATGCCACGGTCATCACACACAACCTCTGCCACTATTTCTAAGGGTCAAGGTGAACACACTGGGATCCCCCTTTCCTTCTCAGAAAAAAGGATTATTTGGTGATTCAAAGTTCAAGATTAGTCTCATGAACAAACACAGCTGTATTTGCCCATCCTTCCTTCTGTTAAGGATCTGCTCAGAAAATATAAAGTACGCAGTGTTTCACATCTATTCTCACCTAGGCAGAAGGAAGAATCAGTCCTGACACCTGGGAAGCCATCTCATTTCGTACACTTCTCAGTCTCCCCTCCCCTCATTCTTAGTTTCTAATGGCTCCACTAAGTTTTTGTCCCAGGTTTTCTTGTAGAGAGGAGTTGCCTTTTGGTGGGCTCCCTAGCGTGTGAACTTCCTTTCCATTGTGGGGAATCCACTCTTGGTGGGAGACCAAGCCCAGGCTCCCACTACAGAATTGGAAAGGGCTCCGGCAATCACTGCTGACGTCACTGTGTGGCCTATGACTTGCACGCAGCCAGTTGGACAACCTGACATGGGACTCCTCCCTGGAGCAAGTGACACTAAGACCCACGCCAACAGGAGGCAGACGTGTGCAGAGCAGCAGTGCTAACGGCAGCATCCTGCCCAGGCTATGGTTGGCGCTCCTGCTGCCCAACCTCCCTTGGTTTCTGCCTGTTTTCTCCGCCAGGTTTTCCAGCCTTCCTCCTGTTGATGTTCTGAGCTACTGAGAGCCTTTCAATAGATCCCTTTTCTGCTTGAGCTGGCCAGGCATTTGCTGTTGTCTGTAACCAAGGACCTTAACAGGTCCAACCATCCACTGGTTTGAAGGCTACACTTTTCTGTTTGTTGTACTAGTGGTTATCTGACACATTTCTAAATAAGCAGATGTTAGCACTGATTTAAAAAAAGCAACAGCCCAAACTGCAATCTGTGATACTTAATAATCATTTTCATTCTTGCTCTCACTCTTTTATTTGACAGGCAAGAAAGATAGGAATAGATTGAAGGAATTTGATCCTAGAAGCATATTTACATTCTTCTGGCAGCCTAACCCTCTTCAGCACAAGAAAGGAACTTGAGTGTGCTTTGCTGACAAAGCAGTAGGGTATAGAGGTGGTAAGCGTGGACTCTGGAGCCAGGCTGCCCAGGTTTGAATCCTGGCTCAGCCACTAATTACTCTTAAAAGTCAGAGTGGCTTTAGGCCAAAGTCAGACTGGACTGACAAGTATGGACATTTATAAATAAAGAATGTGCAACCTGCCTACACACAAACAAGACTCAGTGGCTAACACCGACGGCAGGTCCTTCCACACAGTGTCCAGGTTCCTAAATCTAAAGGTTTAGTCTGAGGATGGTAGTTACTCTCTAAGGTAAATGTCCTTTTATGTGACCTCTTTACATACAACACCTCATCCTCACCTTCTTTCAAGCTTCTGCACAGGGCAGGGCAGGACAGTTGGGGGCTGTCTAGGAACAGAGGCCAAGGCCAGGTTGGGGACAGTGGGGATTCAGGGAAGGCTGTACCTGGCTGGGTAAGAGTGCCCCGGCTCAGGAGAGGTGGCCACAGGCTGGGGTTAGGCTGGAGGGACTGCAGGCTGCTACCACATTCTCTGGAACATCTACAAGAGTTATCTGAGATCTTTTCTATCTAATATTCAAGTAACTTCATCTGCTCTAAACAATGTGGGTCTCATTCATTCAGCTAACATCTGCTGAGCACCACGTGCCAGGCACTGTACAAGGCAGGGATGGGGGCATACAAACATACTGGCATACAAGTGCTCTGACAGCTGGAACTCTGGGGACTCAGGAGAAAGCACCTGCCCCATGGAGGGAAGGCTTCCAGGAGGAGGTGATGCTGCTCAAGACCCAAAGTCCTGGGAGAAGTGGTCTGATTGGCTGCTGAGCTTTGGTCAGGGGAGATTGGAGCATCTTTAATGACAATTCTACCAAAACCGAATCCAGGGGAGAAGGGTGGAGACGCTAAAGGGAACGAAGGCTGTCAGGAGGAGGAATGAACACTGAACAAGTGAAAACAAAGCAAAGCAGACGGCCATCCCTGTTTATTGCCATCATTCTCCAGACTTCCCTGGCTGCCCTTGCCTGGAATTTGAATTTGGAACCTGCCTCCCAGTCCTTTTCCCTGTCTGTCTCACCTTTGTTACCGTAGATGTGCATAGGCAGGTTTTCTTTTGTTTCCATTTTAGCAAATTTGAAAAAATTAAGTACACAAAAAGAAAATAACTACTGCTAGTCCCAACACCTAAATTAACTAGTTAACATTTTGGCAATTTGATTCCTATCATTTCCCCACATACGTCCCCTCCCATTAATGAATAATAAATAGTTTTCAATCATTTGTTTTACAAAACAACTGCCTAGAACCATCTGGTAGAAGGTCCATGGCTATAATAGATGGATGAAGCTGATAACACCCAAACTGTCTGATCAATTTTAACATCACTAAAAGTGGATGCTAAGTGCCTCCTGCAGGGATGCAACAGAAGTACATGGCACTGGGGAAGTCTTCTTGCAAAGAAAAAACTGAACCTGAATCTAAAGAAGCCTTCAGGTCTAACTACCAGTTTATAAGAATCCTGAAGATGGAGGAGTATGTTGAAGACACCCCAAAGATGTCAGCCAAACCCAGAATAAAGACAAATTCTAGAGGACAAATGATTTGGTTTCTTCAACAAATGAATAGCATTTGAAAGGGGTTCTTTATGATAGATTTAAACAGATTTAAGACATTTCAACCAAATGTAATGTGTGGTAATTTTTGAATCCTAATTCAACCAAAACAACAGTGAAAAGACATTTTTGAGACAGAAGATTGAACACATGCTAGATATTAGACTATGTCAAGGCCAGTAATATCCTGTAGCGGAACACAATGAAGTGTTTACAGGCAAAATGACAGGATGCTGAGATTCACATTAAAATACTCAAGCAAAAAAAGGGAGAGAGGGAGAGGGAACAAAAGTGGGGCAGGGAATAGTTGAAAAAAGAATGGCAAAAATATTGAAGTTTTGAAGCTGAGTGATGGGTAAAAGGGGAGTCTTTTTTTTTTTTTTATTCTCTCTAAAGTATGTTTGAAAATATCCATAATAAAATATTTTTAAAGTTTGCAATAAAGATTCACCTATTTATCTCTCCATCAATGTGACTCCTTTAGGTTAAATACCTAGAAGTGGAATTCCTAAATGCAAGGAATGAGAATTTTTACCTTGACTCAAACTTGCTAAATTCCTCTCCAGGTGTTTGTAATGAGGGGGTTCAGGACACACTACCCCCAAAATATGGCTCCTTGGTATACTGAACATTTTAGGCTGAAGGGATTTGAGAAACGGCAGGTGATGGGTGGACTTTCTGACCTTCCCCTGAAGCAGGTCATAGAACCCTCACGTGAGGTGCCCTTTATACCCAGGGGAAAGGAGCGTCCTTCTCAGCAAGACACGAAGAGGAATCTGAGTGAACAGACCTCGCTGTTTCCCCCACTTTACTACACTCAGCCCTAGTCCTCTTTGTCCTATCACATTTCCCACAACTCTCCACGCTTCATTAAACCTACAAGCAGAAAAGCACTTCTGTTAAACCACTTCATGGGGCCTTCATTTCCTTATGAAAGCTCCCATGTCACATAAAACGTTTTTCTCTTGTTAATCTTTCTTTTGTGACAGGGGCTCCAGCCCAGAAATTAGAAGGGTAGAGGAAAAAGATACGTGTCTTCCCCTATAGTATAACAATTTGCCTTTTTATCAGTTTCCCCCCAAATCCCAAAACACTTGTTTGATGTTTTAATTTGTTAATTAATAGATGTAAAAATGGTATCTTATTTTTTTAAATTGTATTTCTCTGATGGTTGTAGAGCATTTCTTTATATGCTAAATTTCTTCTAAAAATTGCTGTTCATATCCTTTGCCCATTTGTCTTTTTCTTACTGTAGTTCTTTCATATTCTGATACTAAATTTTTGTTACGTTACAAATATTTCTTCCCAACTTGTTCCTTATCTTTTAAATTTGTTTAAAAGAGACTCTTGCATCCAGAAGTTTTAAATTGTAATGTGGTCAAACATGTCTTTATTTCATATATGAATTTTGCTTCATATGTCATAAGAATGACATTCGTATCTTATTACTAATTTTAATAAGAATACTTAATTTTTGTGATCAAATATTTATTCTATATTTTTACAGATAAGCTTTAAATAAAATGATATGCTGTTTTTCTTCCTTTACCGTGTTAGTTTAATTGATGTATTTCCTTACCTTGAGACATCCTTGCATTCCAGAGACAAACCCTACTTGGTCAATATTCTCTTACTATATTATTGCTTAGTTAATTTTGCTAATATTTTATTTGAACCTTGCATCTTTGTTCATAAGTGAAATGAACTTTTTTTTTAGTTGTCCTTGATCAGTTTCCTTAAAAAAGTGGGCTAGTCTTGTAAAGTAATTTAGGTAAAAGCATTTGGTGAGGTACCAAATCTAAAATATATAGGCAAATCGTTCTTCCTAATTCTCCTTCCTTCCCAATTTGGGAATTTTTCTAAAGCTAGGACGTGGGCAGGGCCCCTTATTCAGGACTACCCTTCCCCACCCCCAAAATACACATATCCCAAAATGCCCCTTTTCAAATCCCAATGTGGGGATAATTCTGTTGCTTCCAGCGTAACACGGGCTGTGAGGAGGCGAGAAGAGGTGGCTTTGGGTTAAGTTTTCAGGAAAGAAAGAAACAGAGACTTAATGCAGTTAAATCTCAGAGGGCCAAGGGTCTCGCAGCCTTGAAAGACTGGAGCCCCGAATCGGACCGACTGATGGCTTTTATTGATAAGCATACAAGGAAGTGGCATTGTTTTAGACACAGTCTGTGAGACTCATCCATTACGTCAAAAAAACTATCTCAAACCGAAATTATTTGTCCCAAAACAGTCGAAGCAGAAAGTCCCATGATGACTAAGGTGCCGTATACACCTCCCTGGGGGGCAAAGTCTCTCATGTTGAAACAATTCTATAGAGCTGAGCAGAGAGAGCTTGATCTTATCGCTCCAAAGACCTCTCTCACAATTAGGTGAGAGGGAGGAGCCAGAGCATGGGGGAAGGGGAGACAGGGCTCCTTTCCAGATCTTCCAAGGCAGCTGGGGGGACAGGGGGGGTGGCGGAGGGTCTCTGCAGGGTTCCGCCCAGCTTGAGTTGTTCCCCCTGTGGGGAATCTTACTCATCATTGGTTGCAAACCCTCTTTTGGAGACCAGCCAGAGACACAAGATGTAACAAACTCAGTCCCAGAAAAGCAGTCTCACAGACTCTTCTTTCCTTAGGGAAAGGTGTGTGTGTGTGTGGGGGGGGGGGGACGGACGGACGACGACAAACGGCTAGGCTGTTGTGTGACTGGTCCAACTGGTGCTAATGATCATTGAAAGAGCACGTTAATGATGATTTAACTCAAATAAATTAGGAGACAGTGTTAAGTAATTGAGGCTGCAAATCAATAGCCGTGGACAAGTTCCTTAACTTCTGTGAGCCTCAATTTTCTTAAATGTAAAATAAAATTACTAACATCCAAGTTACGAGTTTGTTTTGAGAAGTCCATGATAAAAGGTATGAAAAAGCTACCACTACAATGCCTGGCACAAAACAAGTATTAATGTATTTTAGCTATAACCATTACTGCTATCACTGCTTTGATGACAGCTTCAGACGCAGGTGGGTCGCGAGGGCTGGTGCCGGGAGTCAGCTGGCCAATCCTTTAGTCCCACTGCCTGGGGGGATCTGGTCTGCGCTCCACCTCGCGTGGTAATGCTTGTCTCCTTGTCGGGTGAAAATGGCGATAGTACTAAGACACTGAGTGGGTGGCGGCCTAACCCGGTTAACAGATGTGAGCGCCTGGAACCGACCCTGGCTCACGACCCCACAATGAATGGCTGTTGTAATGACCGGTGTTCACTTTCTACCGCCCCACCGATAGGGAAGTGTCGGCCTGTGTGACCTCCCTCCAGGGCCGCGAACTTAGCCGGGGCTGCACCTGCTCCCGGGACAACGTGGGACGATCACCGGGCGCCCGGCGCGGACCAAGACAGCGGAACCACATCGTAACACACACGCCGGCTCAGACCCAAATGTTCGCTCTGAGCGCAGGCGCAGCACGTGCGGCCCTGGCTCGAGACCTGCCCCCGTTTTTAGGGTCGCGGCTCCGGATTGGCCCAGAGGCGGCGCGGGCTTTGATTGGCCGAGGGAATGACTAGCGTGACATCGCCTTCTGGGCTGTGTTCCTCCGGGGTCTCGAGTCTTGGGCCGCTACTAGAAGGGCGCTGCCTCTGTGAGCACTTCCCGGTCTCTGCGAGTTCCTCCTGGGCGTCCAGAGAGCGTCGCCTGCGCGCGGTGGCCCACAGGGCTCTGGGTGGGCGGGGCCGTACACCGGCGGTGGCCTTAGAAGGAGCATTCGTCCCGGACGAGACCGCGGGTTAACTTGGGAATTGATGGCTAGAGGTTCTGGCTGGAGACTCATTTGTGCTGTAAATATTGGGAAGCTGCTCCAGTTAACCTGAGTTCTCAGTCTGGAAAGGTAAAGACACTTGAGTTGTAGGTACAAATTTTCTTCCCGCCCGGGGCATTTATTTTGGCCCTGTATGCTTCCATTTGAGCAGTCGGTTGTGGAATTAATTTTTTAAAAATTCAGAGTCACTTGAAAACGCGTGATGAAGGAAACAGAGTAAGAGGAATTCCTGGAAGCTTCCCTTTTTTATCTTGAGGAGTTTCCATTTCTAAATCGTGGCAAAAGACAAGGTATGAGACACCTTACCTACAAACATATACCCAAAACTATATTTTTCTATGTATTTTCATAGTCACTGGTGTGAGTAAAAGATTCCAAATGAGAATAACGAGGATGAGGCCCAACACGAGTTTATTACAAATAGAAACTTACTGCAAATAGTAGAGGCAAACTGTGCATAGCATGGAATGTTTTAGCCCCTGTGATGTGCCTAAATAATCATGTCCATTTTAAGCAGGAAAATCAAAGTGAACTGAAGAAAATGAGTCTTTCCTTAAAGGAGATAGAAGATGGGGAAGATGAGATGTCAGAAGATAAAGACAATGGCAGTAGAGATGAGGTAATGAGGTATGGAGCACAGTAATTTACTGTCAATAATAAAAAATATGAGACAAACCCTGGCAGTCCTAAAAGAATAGATAAATTTGACTGCATTAATATAAAATATTTCTACAGGGTCAAAAAAATCCCATAAGCAAAGTCAAAAGACAAACCAGGAAAAAATATCTGTAATTCCTATCGAAACCTAGGGCTAATTTTGCTGATATATAAAGTGCACCTCACAAATTAGTAAGAAAAAGACTAACAACCCAGTAAAAATATTGGCAGATTACAAACTTCATAGAAAAGGAATTTTCTTTTAAACACAGGAAAAGATACTCCTCCTCATTCATAATAAAATAACTGTAAATTAAAACTATGCTGGGGTGCAACTTTTTACCTATCATATGTCCATGGATGAAAAAGTTTGTTACCACAGTATTGAAGAGGGTGTGGAGAAATTGGCATGCTCATACTTTGTTGACAAGTGAAATTGGAGAAATCTCTACAGAGATTAGCTATTTAGCAGGGTCTATCAGTTATAATCGCATGTACCAATTTATCTGGCAGTTCCACTCCTAAGAATTTATCCTCCAGACAGCCTCAGACAAGTGTGAAATAATGTTTTTCAATGTTGTTGGATGCACAATTAGAATAAACCTGAATATCTGTCGGTAGGAAACTGGTTAAAATTTTCTGGTAGATCCATAAGATATTATACTATGCAATTGTAAAGAGAAATGAAACAGCATCTGTGTACTGAGGGGAAATAATCTCCACTACACATTAGAAAGTGAAAAAGGCAACAGTATAGAACAGTGTATATAGTATTTTACTTTTTATGTAAAAACATAATGGAGGACACATCATACACAAAAATAACTCAAAATGGATCAAAGACTCAAATGTAAGAGTTAAAACTTAAAATTTAGAAGAAAATACAGCAGCAAATCTTTGTGATCTTGGGTTAGGGTATAGTGCAAGCAATAAAACAGAAGATGAAGAAGTTGGGCTTTATCAAAATTTAAAATGTTTGTACTTCAAAGGACACTACAAGTCAAAAGAAACTATTTTGGAAGAAAATATTGCACGTCATGTATTGGATAAGGGACTTGTAGTCAGAACATAAAAAGCACTCTTACAACTCAATAGTAAAAACACAACCCAATTGAAAGAGGAGAAGGATTTGAATGGATGTTTCTCCAAACAAGGTATACAAATGGCCAATGAGCACATGAAAAGATGCTCAACATTAGTCTTCAAGGAAATGCAAATCCAAACCATGATGTGATATCACTTCACACCTGTGAGAATGGCTATAATAAAAAAGACAGACAGTAACAAGTGTTGGCAAGGATGTGGAGAAATTGGAACGCTCATGCATTGCTGGAACGAATGTAATATAGTGTAGTTGCTTTGGAAAACAGTTTGGCAGTTTCTCAAAATATTAAACATAGAGTTGCCATATGGTTCAGCAATTCTTCTACTAGGGATCTACGCAAAAGAAATGAAAACGTGTATCTACACATTTCTACAAATGTTCATACCAGCTTTGTTCATAATAGCACAAAAGTATTAACTACCCAAAATGTCCATCAGCTGGTGAATGGATAAACAAAATGTGGTATTTCCATACGATGAAATATTATTCAGCCATAAAAAGGAGTGAAGTACTGATACATGCTACAACATGGAGGAATCTCAGAAACATAAGTCTAAGTGAAAGAAGCCAATGGTATACAGATACTCTATTATAAAGTTGTACTCCTGAAATTTATATAATGTTATTAACTAATATTATCCCAATAAATTTAAAAACATATTTTAAAAAAAGAAAGGAGGGGTGGTTGGTTAGCTCAGTTGGTTAGAGCATGGTGCTAATACTTAACACCGAGGTTGCCGGTTCGATCCCCACATGGGCCACGGTGAGCTGTGCCCTCCTTTGGGAAAAAGAAAAAAATGAAAAGAAAGGAGCCAGACACAAAAGATCACATATTTGTACAATCCGATTTATTTATAAGAAATGTCCAAAATAGGCAAATCTGTGGAGACAGAAAGCAGCATGGTAGGTGCCTGTGGCTGGGGGATGGGTGTGAGCTAGGGGAACATGAATGACTGCTGATGGATAAAAATCTTCCAAAATTCGACTGGTGATGGTGTACAATTCTGTAAATATACTGGAAACCATTGTACACTTTAAATGGGTGAATTTTATGTGAACTATCTCAATAAGGCTTTTTAAAAACTAGAGTGTGTGTTACATTTGCTTTTCTATGTGCAGCGTGTTGCCTCTAAGGCTAGAAATTGGACAGAAAGAAGACTTCACTGTATCCTTATCTACCTTTTGCATTTTGAATCTTGTATGTGCATTATTAATTCAGAAGACGAATAAATAAAGGTACTAAGTGTTGACTGATTTTCTTCTCTTCCCCCCACCCCCACAATTGCAGGATTGCCTATATTGACTTCAAGTCACAAGCCGATGCAGAGAGAGCCTTGGTAGAGAAGCAAGGAACAGAGATTGGTGGACTTGCCATAGTTGTGGGCTATGTTGGAGAGAAAAGCAAAGGTCAAGAAGACAGACGGAAAGAACAGAACCTGGAGAGGTAAGAGGTGCTGAAGCTCTGGAGATCGAGACTTGCCAGGGGTGGCAGCCGGCTTCCCCAGGGAGGAGCTGGCATAAAATTAGGGGCGCTTGGCATATTTAAGTGCAGCTTTCTCCCTGTATCAAAAATATGTAAGTCATCGCTTCTCGGCCTTTTGGCTAAGATCAAGTGTAAAAATATGTAAGTCATAATTATATCAAGTTAATGACTATTGTCCTAGTTAATTGTAACCTTGATGTCTGTAAAACAAATGGCACTTTGAGATATATCTGTTTATTCCCCTTTTTGGGTACTCTCTTGAATTCTGTTTGAACAGCCTCTTAAGTTTTTTTTTTTTTTTTCAAGTGTGTTTTTCCAGGACCCATCAGCTCCAAGTCAAGTAGTTGTTTCAGTGTAGTTTTGGAGGGCACAGCTCACAGTGGCCCATGTGGGGATTGAACTGGCAACCTTGTTGTTAAGAGCACTGCACTCTACCCAACTGAGCTAACGGCCTGCCCCCTTGAACACCTCTTAAACCTGTGGTTTTGAAATTCTATATTTAATTCTTTTCAGACATTTAATTCTTTTCAAGTCAAGTTTTTTTCAGGTTTAAGCCAGAGACCCCAAACCAGTGTCCCTAATCTGTCTAATTTGATGGGTAGACATGGTGACTTTTACAGAATTTATGGGGGAAAAAATAATATATTATGAATGTTTTTTAAAAATCAAGATATTTCACATAAAAATCTGGATTTCAAACTCCTTTTGCTCCATCAGGAAATCTGGCAGACCTGGGGCTGCAGTCCTCCTTGTCTGCAGCCAAGTGGAGAGAAGCAGCTGCTTGCTGTCAGCTGGGCGTTTGCTCTGTTTGCTGCAGTTCCCACCATTTTCAAAGTTCTCCCCAACTCTGAAGGAGGGAACATCCTACCTACACGTTGGAAAAATGGAGTTAATACTTTCTTCTTACAAAGTAGTTCTTTTTCCCTTAGCAAAGATGACATTTTAATGTTTCTAATATATTTTGTCTCTTTCAAAAGTGGGAAAACAAAAGATAGAACAAGAGAGCCACACGTTTCAAGAAAAATGGGAGCGAACTTATTTTTTCATGGAAGTGAAGAATGTTCCTACATGTTTAATATGCAAATAAAGTCTGTCTGTGTCAAAAGAATATAACCTAAGATGCCATTATGAAACAAACCATAGTAAGAACCATGATGGATATACGGAAAAGATGCGTGATAAAAAACTTAATGACGCCGTACTCCTAAGACCAAGGTCGTCGTTTCGATTCCCACATTGGCCAGTGAGCTGCTCCCTCTACAACTAAGATTGTAGCTGGGCAACTAAGATTGTGAACAATAGCTTTCCCTGGAGCTGGGCTGCGTCGGGTGTCTGTCGTGGGCATCCTTGGTAGACACAGTGAGCGGTTAGGCTGGGCGGGGAAGGACTCCCAGTCACTCATAGCTGAGTTTCCTTCTGTGGAGACGCAGAGTCAAGAGTGGGACGAAGCAATCCTCCAAGGCCATGATCCCCAAGGCAACAGGAGGACTGAGGGGTACTGCCCCCAAGGAGCCCGATGTCCTTTCTCAGGATGAGGGGGAGGTGAGTTCCCCAGGGGAGGAAGGAGCCAGCACCACTGCGGCTGGAAAGGAAGTGACTGAAGAGAAGGTGACAGGGACCCCCGACTGCGAGGGAGATAAAAAGGCCCGAGAGAAGATTGCTGTGTATCCTTCTAGTAAGACCGCGGACATCAGCCTGCTGTAGCAGGACTGCCACCCTTGCAAGTCTCTGTGACCCTCTCAGACCCTCCTGCCCCGGGGAGGGGAGACGTCCCGGTAGCCAGGTGCCCCGAACTTCTGGAAGGAGCCGCCCTGCCTCCTGCTTCCTTCCTGCGTGGCAGAGGCCCTGAGGTGGAGAGCAAGGAGGGAAGGCCCAGGGACTGGGTCCCCCAGCTCCTGAGGAAGCTCTGGCTGGGCTGGTACCCAGCATCTGATATCCCCAAGACTCAGAACCACGAATAACAAACTACAATTAAAAAAAAAAAAACTTAATGAAATGAACTGAAATTTCAACATGATTTGCTTTTGAATGTGACTAAAATAATGCTGCTGATGCTGCTATGAAATGTAGTTATGTATTAAGTGAGAAAATTGCCTGGGTCTCAAAACCGTTTACAGATGGCGAGTTTATAAAGGAATGTCTGTTGAGTGCTGCAGAAATTATGTGTCCTGAACAGAGACAAGCCTTTGCCATTATAAGACTAACTGGTAATATTGCTGCACAGCACGTTGATGATATGACCGAGGGCTTGCAGCACAAGTTACAAGAGAAAGCAAAACCATTTGTGGCTTTCTCCATGGCAGCTCATGAAAGCACTTATATAAATAATGTTCCAGTTAGCTGCATTTAATCGTGGTGTTGATGAAACTTTTGATGTGACTGAGGAACTTTTGGACGTGGTACCCCTGACAGGCACAACATCAGGAAATGAATTATTTTTATGTGTTGAGAAAAGTCTTAAAAAATTTAATGTAGACTGGTCAAAATTAGTAAGTGTTAGCACAGATGGTAATTCCACGATGGTTGGTGTTAAACAACTTGTTACAAAACTTAAATCTAGAGTGTCGGGGCTTTGCAAAGACACAGAACTTAAATCTGTGAACGGCCGCATTCTCCAGGAATCCCTTTGTGCTAAAAAGTTAAAAATGGATCATGTCATGGGCATAGTAATTTACACCATAACCTGGATACGTTCCCATGGCTCAAACCACAGAAAATTCCGTGCTTTGTTCAATGAGTTAGATGCACAATATGAAAGGCTGTTCTGCTCCATGGAACTTAAGTGGATGAGTCGAGGTGTGGTGCTAAGGCAGTTGTTTGAAGAAATTGATTTTTTCATAGCTTCTAAAGGAAAATCTGTGCCTCAGCTTACCAGCAAAGATTGGATCAAAGACCTAACCTTTTTGGTTGACATTATGACTTATCTAAACATGTTGGATATTTCTCTGCAAAGGTGTTCATAAGTGGTTACACAAATGTATGATTCAGTTCGCTCTTTCCTAGCAAAATTGTGTCTTTGGAAATCTCTTGGCAAGGAACAATCTGGCCCACTTCCCTACACTCAAATTAGTTTCTGAAAATGAAAGTGATGGCCTGAACTATATTCCAAAAGTTAAAGAGTTGAAGACTAAATTCCAAAAAGGTTCTCTGATTTCAAGCTTTATGAAAATGAACTGATATTGTTCAGTTCCCCTTTCTCAATATTAATAATGTGAATGAAGAGCTTCAAATGGAGGTCATCGAATTGCAGTGCAACACTATACTAAAATCTAAATATGACGCTGTTGGAATCCCAGAATTCTACAAATATTTTGGTAAGGGTTACCCTAAGTGTAAAAACCACTGAGCAAAGATTCTGTCTGTGTTTGGAAGTACCTATGTTTGTGAGCAGCTGTTTTCTGTTATGAAACTAAATAAAACTAATTATTGCTCCCAGTTAAAGGATTCAAAGATAAATTCTCTCCTGCACATTGCTATGCAACATTCACAACCTAACGTTGATTGACACCTTGGCCATCAGAAACGAATGTCAGATTTTGGATTTCAAATCTAAGGCATAATAAATTATGAAACTTTGAATAATTATTTCTATTTCCAAATTATATTTTTTCAATGTCAAATTTAAAATATAATTTCTGGCATCATATGTTTATACCTTATAACATAAAATAAAGTTTGATTATACCCTGGCAGTTTATTTTTTCTATACTTTGCCTTTCTGGCCCTTCGAGTTATATGAGTTTATAAACCTCTGCCTTAAGACCATTTTTCCTAAAGGCACTCATGAGCCAGAGATGTGAACAGGGTGAATGGAATGTTTAGATACCTCATGCAACCCTGTCCCCACGGATGACAAACCTGCGAAAGTGATCGTGGGGCTCAGGCCAGAGTAACCCCCTTCCTTGGACAAAGCTGGGGTGGCATAGCCACTACTGGCCTCTGGGCTTCTCTTTTAGTGCTTCCATTTTGGATTTACACATTTCTATTGAAATTTGAATATTGTTGGTCAGCTCACAGTCAGTTATGTATGACCCAGGAGCCATTCTGTCTCTTACAGGTAGGGATGGACATTCCCTTGCATCTGGGCCACCCCAAAGGGATGCAGAATGGGTGTTGATGTGTTGGGGATGCAGAATTGGGTGTTGATGTGTTGGGGATGCAGAATGGGCTGTTGATGTGTGGAAGAGCTTAGGAGCATTTTTCCAGGGAGAAGGCCAATAACTGCTATCAGAGTCTTGAGGTCTGTGACCCAAAAGGTGTTTTTCCACTGTGAAATTGGGACATGACTGCTCACTGTGGCAGAAACTGTATCTTTTTTAAAAAATGGTCTAATTATAAAAATAATACAGTTATTGTAGAACATTTGGAGACTAAGGAAATAGAGGGAAAAACCTATAATCTCAACCACCAGAGGTGACCCCTGTAATATTTAGGCATGTTTTCTTTCTTTCAATTTTCTGTGCATTATTTTATATGGTTGAGTGCATTATACGTGGACCATTTTGAATTCTGCTTCCCTCTTCCTCATTCTCCCACTTAACAGTAAATCCTAAACGTCTGTCAGTCTTCCAAGCTCAAGGCTGAGTTTATTTGATTCTGTCAGGTGTGCACGGATGGGCCTTTGTCAGCCAGAGTGAGTTCTCTTGGCACCCCATGAGCCACAGGGTTGAGTTCCAAGTGTGAGATCCCTCTTCCGTTCTGCCAGGCTCTGAGACCAGAGGAAAGCCCTGCTGTCCAGGGAGGGAGAGGCAGATTGTACCTGATGACAGCCTCCCAGCAGAGGTCCTGGGACCACTAGTGAGTGTGAGCGAGCTCAACTGGAACAGCCACAGCAGAAAGGGAAATGGGAGGACTTTAGGACGGGGTCTGATTCTAAATTCATGGTTCCAGTCTTGGCTGGGCCCTCAGTGCTCCCTGAAAAGCTTCCATTTCCCTTGTCCCCTGTTCCTGTGATCCCCTATTCTCCCCTACAAGTCCAATAAAATCTACCACTCTTCTCTCATTCTCATTTGGTGACTTCACCTCCTAAAACAGAGCTGTTTGAGAAGAACCCTGTCACCCGACGTTCCTGTGTGCATTTACTTGCCTGGAACTGCACATCTCCCCTCGTTCTTTCCTGGCCTAAGGTACCTTCTCCTGCCCATGGCAACGAGGCTGGAATAAACACTGTGGTGTTGGAACGGGAAGCATCCCTGTGAACTAATGGTTTTCAAAATACAGACAGACAAATATAGATGTAGCCTTAGATATGCCAGTGTGTGTACATACATTCCCTAACTCTGTCCACTGAGAGGGCTTAAAAGTCCTAACATCCAGTGCCAATGAATTAACCCAGCCCCGCGATCTTGGTGGCTAATGCCATTTTTCAATAAAGGGCACCAGGACTCCTTGAAGAATTGGCTATTTCCAGGGCCACAACAAGGAAATAGAAGACAAGCCTCCAACATCTTGTGCCAGAAGGTAAGAAAGGAGTCAAACAATGGGGTCATGTCCATGGATACAGGAGGCAACTTGAATGACTTTTCTCTCTGTCCTCCGTGAACACAGCGGCTTTTCCTTTCCTGCTCTATCCTCAAGGCCTCTTACTGGCTCACTCACCCCCTCCCTCACCTCACTCCTGCCCTTTGCCCCAGCTCCCCTCATCGAAGGTCACCCTGAAGCAGTTCTCCTTTTCCAGGTGGCTCCTGGCAAGGCCTCTGTGCCCAGTCTTGACAAAGCTCCTGGGCACCATCGCTTCCTCTGAAAAACAGATCGCCGTTACCCTTCCCCAGAATGTTGCATTGTGGGAATGGACAGGAAGCCTCAGCTGAAGGCTGGCCCTGGAGCGATTGGTTCCTGCTCGGTCCTCACTGCCGCGCCTGCCTGCTCTCCAGATGGGCCTACTGCCCGTGTGCAGTCAGCCTCTGTTTACCTGTCAAGTGAGGATTTCCTGCCTGCTCCTAGTCCTGGCTGGACCCCTGACCAGGACCCAGCACCAGCAGTCTGCTGGCCCTACCCCAGGCCACCTATGGAGTCTTCGTTCTCCCCCTGTAAGGTCCTCATGCTCCCCCTGGAAAGTCCCCGTGCCCCCATGTAGGATCCCCATCTTCTCTCCAGGCTTCCCAGCAGGTGGTGAGCTGTTGGAGACAAGCATGACCAGGAGCCCCAGGAAGGCCGAGCAAAGGCACAGCAAAGGGAAGGGTCCAGCATATTAATGGCAAAAAGCAGTGAGGAGGATCCCCAGGCAGTATGAGTCCTGCCCCCACACCATAATTTTGGGGCCTAGTGTGAAATGAAAATGCAGGGCTCCTGTTCAACAACTAATAAGGTTTCAAGATGGCAATAGCAGAGCACTGAAGCAATCCCAGGGCCCTTGTAAGTGTGGGTTGCATGCCCAAGAAGCCAGCCCTGCTGCCACCCGAGAGTCGGCGTTCCCAAGAAAGCACAGCTGCTGTAGGATCTGGCTGCAGAGGCCCAGCCGTGTTCACCCAGCGCGGGCTCCTGGGCTGAGCCAGAACCAGGAATCGCCTCGACCCTGCCACCTGCTGGCCACCCCGGGCCACTGCACCTCCCTCCAGAAAGAAGAACTTGGGTAAGCAGAAAAGTGGCTTGGTGATCGCTAGGTGACCCAGCCTCCTTTCCTTTCACTGAGAAAACAGCTGGGGGGTGGGGAGGGAGACCACGAGCTCTTACAGTCTCAGCCTGAATGGCATCTCCTCAACAAGGCATTTTGTCAATTGTGAATAATGCTAGTAGGCACATTCATGTACAAGTTTTTGTATGGACATGTTTTCATTTTTCTTGGCTATACACCTAGGAGTGGATTTGCAGGATTATATGGCAGCTCCATATTTAACCATTTGAGGAACTGCCAGACTATTTTCCAAAGCAGCTGCACTATTTTACATTTCCATCAACAGTGTACAAGGGTTCAGCGCTTGTTATTTATGTTTTTGATTATAGCCATCCTACTGGTGTGAAGATGTACTGCATTGTGGTTTTGATTTGCATTTCCCTGATGACTGGCGATATTGAGCATCTTTTCATGTGCTTATTCACAAATATATTTGTTACATCTTCTTTGGCAAATGTCTGTCCAAATCCTTGCTCATTTTTTAATTGGATATTTTATTTTTGTTGTTTTTGAGTTTTAGGAATACTTTATATATTCTGGATATTAACCCATTGTGTGTGTTGTCTTTTTACTTTTTTTTATTTTAAAGATTTTATTGGGGAAGGGGAACAGGACTTTATTGGGGAACAGTGTGTACTTCCGGGACTTTTTCCAAGTCAAGTTGTCCTTTCAGTCTTAGTTGTGGAGGGCACAGCTCAGCTCCTGGTGCAGTTGCTGTTGTTAGTTGCAGGGGGCGCAGCCCACCATCCCTTGCAGGAGTCGAGGAGTCGAACTGGCAACCTTGTGGTTGAGCGCCTGTGCTCCAACCAACTGAGCCATCTGGACACCCAGGAGCTGAGTGGCAGCTCATTGACTTGATTCTAGTTGCAGAGGGCGCAGCTCGTTGGCCCATGTGGGGATCGAACTGGCAGCCCTGTTGCCCAGAGCTCCCGCTCTAACCTACTGAGCCACCCATCCGCCTGTCTTTTCACTTTCTTGATAGTGTTCTTCGCACCATGAAAGGTTTTATTTTGATGAAGTCCAATGTATCTATTTTTTCTTTTGTTGTATATGCTTTTGGTGTTATATCTAGGAAACAATTGCCTATCCCCCACATCAGGAAGATTTATGCCTATGTTTTTTTCCTAAGAGTTTTATAGTTTTAGCTGTTACATTTAGGTCATTGATCCACTAATTTTTGTATATGGTAGAGATAGGAGTCCAATTTCATTCTTTTCATATGGATATCTAGTTGTCCCAGCACCATTTGTTGAAAACATTGTTTCCCCATTCAATTATCTTGATACCTTTGTCAAAATCAATTTACCATGAACGTATGGGTTTATTTCTGGATTTTCAGATCTATTCCATTGATTTATGAGTCTATCCTTATGCCAGGACCACACAGTCTTGATTACCACAGCTTTTTGTAGTAAGTTTTGAAGTCAGGAAGTGTGTCTCCCGATTTTGTCCTTTTCTAATAGTGTTTGGCTATTATGGGTCTCTTGAATTTTCATATAAATTTCAGGATCAACTTGTCAATTTTTGCAAAAGCAGGCAGCTGGAATTTTGATAGGGATTGTGTTGAATCTGGAGATCAATTCGGGAAGTTTTTGCCATCTTAACTAAATTAAGGCTTCTAATCCATGACCACAGGATTTCTTTCAGTGATGTTTTGTAGTTTTCAGTGTACAACTATTGCATTCTTTTGTTAAATTTATTCCTAAAAAAATTTTTTTCTTTTTTTTAACATTTACTTCTTTTTTAAAACCTTATTTATTTACTTATTTACTTACTTACTTATTTTAAGTGTGTTTTTCCAGCACCCATCAGCTCTAAGTCAAGCAGTTGTTTCAATCTAGTTGTGGAGAGCGTAGCTCACACTGGTCCATGCGGGGATCAAACTAGCAACCCTGGTGTTACGAGCATTGTGCTCTAACCAACTGAGCTGACCGGTTGCCTCGTTTTATTCTTTTTGATGCTAGTGTGAATGGAATTGTTTTCTTAATTCCATTTTTGACTGTTTATGGTTATTGTATAGCATATATTTGATTTTTGCATATTGATCTTCTTTCCTGCAATCTTGCTGAACTTTTCATTAGCTCTAATAATTTTTTTTTGGTGTGAATCCTGATGGATTTTCTATATATAATGTGTCATCTGCAAGTAGAGATAGTTTTACTTCTTCCTTTCCAAACTGGGTGCCTTCCTGGATAGAGCCTCCAGTACAAAGTTGAATAGAAGTGGTGAGAGCAGACATCTTTGTCTTATTTCTGATCTTAGGGGAAACGTTTCAGTCTTTCACCATTGAGTATGATGTTAGCTGTAGATTTTTTTACACACCCTTTACCAGATTGAGGAAGTGCCCTTCTATTTCTTTGTTGAGTGTTTTTATCATGAAAGGGTGTGCATTTTGTGAAATGCTTTTTCTGCATCTATTGAGATGAGTATATGGCTTTTGTCCTTTTATAGTTGACACACTGTTAAAAGCAGTTACCTCTGTAGGGTGGATGATTAGGAACTAGGAAAATGGGAGACAGGAGTGCAAGAGAGACTTTTTCCTGTCTCTCCTTTCTATTTTTTGGTTTCTTGAATGAATCTCTTATTCAAAAAATGAAGCTATCTTTTTAAAAATTGTGGTAACATAAGCATAATATAAAATTTACCATCTTTATGATTTTTAGGTGTACAGTTCAGTAGTGTTAAGTATACCCACATTGTTGTGAAATCTCCAGAACTTTTTTGTCTTGCCAAACTGAAACTCTATACCCATTAAACAACAGCTTCCCGTTCCTCCTCTTGCTAGCCCTCTGGCAACCACCAGTCTACTTACTGTATCTATGAACTGACTATTCTAGATGCCTCCTTATAAGTGAAATCATACAGTATTTGTCTTTCTGTGACTTGCTTATCTCATTTAGCATAATGTCTGTAAAGTTCATTCATATTTTAGCATGTGTTAGAATTTTCTTTTCTTAAAGGCTGAATAATATTCCATTGTGTGTGTGCGTATGACACATTTTGTTTATCCATTCACTCATTGCAGGACATTTGGAACCTTTTGGCTGTTGTGAATAATAGCCAAACCTGACTATTGAACATGGGTGTGCAAATATCTTTGAGACCCTGCTTTCAATTCTTTTGGATATATACCCAGAAATGGTATTGCTGGATCATATGGTAGTTTTATTTTTAATTTTTTGAGGAAGCGCGATATTGTTTTCCATAGCAGCTGCACCATTTTCCATTTCTACCAACAGTGCGCAAGGATTCCAATTTCTCTACATTCTCACCAACACTTGTTTTTTGTTTGTTTGTTTGATAGTAGTCGTCCTAAGGGTGTGAGGTACAAATTTTAAAAGTTCAGGTTTCTGAATCTACAAAGCTGAGATCCAGACCCTCAGCTACTTTCAACTTCACCTTCTTTCAATTCCTCTCTGCAGAGGGGCAGGGTGAGGACAACAGGAGGACTGGACGGGAATAGAGGCTGAGGCCCCAGGAACAGCGGGGATTCTAGAAAGACAGTACCTGGCTGGAAAGTGTGCCCAGCTCAGGCAAGGTGGCCATGGGCTAGGGTTAGACTGGAGGACTTGGAGGGATCTCAGTCTGGAATACCCGAGTTCCTGAGATCTCCCTCGCTAATCCTGGAGTTCCTCCATTAACTCTAAGCCATCATTCACAGAATTGGCATTTATTGAGCACCAACTGTTTGCTGACACTGTGTAGAGCCTTGGGTTAAAGGGATGAATTCCACATGACCTCAAGAAGTATGTGTGTGTGGCAGCTGGTACTTTAGGAGCATAGAGGAGTACCCAATCCAGTCTGAGAATAACAGGAAGACGCCAGGAAGAGGTGGCTGAGTCCTGAAGGTGGATCAGGAGGCCAGATATGGGGGAGCTTGTCTCAGGCAGGAGGAGCATAGGAGAAGGTGCAGGTGGGACAGAGCCCCAGAGGGCCCACTGGGGGAAGGCCAATAGTCCAGTTGGCTGAAACCTGGAAGTCCCAGCAGGGCACAGGACCAGGACTAGTATGGGGCAAGGGGGGCAGTTGCCTTGGTTGCAAAATTTAAGGCCCAAAACTCAGTAATCAATATAATATTTTAATGCAAGTGCTTTTTGTTTTGTTTTGTTTTTTTCCCCCTTTCTTCCGCTGCCCCCCGCCCCCACTCCGTTCAAGACATTGTTTCTCAGTCTAGTTGTGTAGGACACAGCTTCTTGGCCCATGCTGGTGTTATGAGCCTTGCGCTCCCCCGGGCTGAGGCAGTCGGTCGCTGGTCGTTGGTCGGCCGCTCACAGCAGCTCCCGGCAGCTCTCGCCAGCTGTGGGCCACTCATGATGGCTGCCGCCCACACACGCTGGCCACCGGCCACTCATGGCAGCACACAGTATCCCATGGCAGCACACAGAAGCCCGTGGCAGCTCACGCCAACCTCCAGCTGCTCACCGCAGCCCAGTTCCAGGGAGTACTGTTGTTCACAATCTTAGCTGTAGAGGGTGCAGCTCACTGGCCCATGTGGGAATCGAACTGGCGGCCTTTGGCGTTAGGAGCTTGGCGCTCCAACCGCCTCAGCCACCGGGCCAGCCCAATGCAAGGTTTTAAAATCAAAATTAATGCAAAAAAATCTGTAATGAACAAAATATCAAGTTTTCGTAAATATCAGATCAACTACAGTGCTGTACTGAGCCACATGGGAGCCTAAGACAAAAGGAATGTCAGTGATACTGATCCTATGTTTATTTAAAATCTTGATTTTGCGGGCTAGCCTGGTGGCCCAGGCGGTTGGAGCTCCTCCATGCTCCTAACTCCGAGGGCTGCCGGTTGGATTCCCACATGGGCCAGTGGGCTCTCTGGTCCCGCAGGGATGGTGGACTCCGCCCCCTGCAACTAAGATTGAACACGGCACCTTGAGTTGAACTGCCGCTGAGCTCCTGGATGGCTCAGGTTGGTTGGAGCGCGTCCTCTCAACCACAAGGTTGCCGGTTCAACTCCCGCAAGGGATGGTGCGCTGCATCCCCTGCAACTAGCAACAGCAACTGGACCTGGAGCTGAGCTGTGCCCTTCACAACTAAGACTGAAAGGACAACAACTTGACTTGGGAAAAAAAAAAGTCCTGGAAGTACACACTGTTCCCCAATAAAGTCCTGTTCCCCCCCAAAAAAATCTTGATTTTGCGTTCATCATGGATTTTTCACATTACTTTAAAAAATTGCACAGAAATATTATTTATCTTGATTACTGAGTTGTGGGTGTCCCTTAAACTTTGTGCCTGAGACAAATACCTCACTTACCTTACCTCTCTGCAGTGGGAAGTGGGTTATAAATGCTGAGCTAAGGCACTTGGATTTTCTCCTGCCGGCTACAAGAAGTCATTAAAACCTTTTCATTATTAAATGTGTTTGTAGCTGTTGATTTCAAAAACTGATGTGGCTACAGTGTGGTAGATTAGGTAGAGGGGCAAGGCTGGTGTGAGGGAGGCCAACTCAGCATTGCTGCGTTAAGCCAGCCAGGCAGGAAAGGATGAAGGCTTGAATTAGAAGCAGTGGGCAGAGTGGACGGATTCCAAAGACACCTGAAAGCCAGGCTTTGGGAAGCACCTGCTGTGGGAGCTGAGGGAGAGGGTTGGGTCTAAGACAACATCCAGCTCTAGGGTGGGAGGGCTGGTCGCTGTGTCTCATTTACTCAGGTATGAAGGATGGCAGTTCAGGGTGGAGGAAGAAGCTGAGTTCAGTTTGTGACACTCTGAATTTGAAGATTTATAGGATATGAAAGGGAGATACCGGGAGCCCAGGAGGAAAGTTGTTCCTACTAGAAAGATGGATTTGGGCGCCATTGGTGGCAGTTGTCCACTAGGAGGGGGAGCCATGGCCGAGAAGCTGCAGCTGCCACCAGAGAAGGTGCCGAAAGTAGAGGGGTAATAGGTGGGGGTGTATACAGGAGGGAGTTGTGGCCTCAGGGGCAAGGAGGTTATCCAGGGGAGCATGTCCAGGAAGGCGAGAGAAAGAAGGTGGGGGAAGAGGAACGAGGCAGGGGAGACGTTCCAAAAAAGATGTGGTCAAGGAAAAAGCCACAGGGAGGTCTAGAAAGAGAAGGTCTAAAAGGGTCCTTTGGGCTAGCAACTCAGAAGGTGTCGGGGATCCTGAGAGGGACTGGCAGCAACTTTCCTCAACTCTTCCCACAAGCTTGCTCCAGTGGACAATAGAAGGGAAGGAGGGAACTGAAATGCAAGGTGTGGCTAAGGAGATAATTGGAGTGGGCCCCCTGGAGGGGCGGGAAGAGGTTCCCTAGCCTGTGAGAAAACATTCCAGCTTCCCTTGGGCCTTGAGGGGGGAAAACTAAGGCCCAGGGCTGTGTGTAAATCAGGAGGTGGGAATCCCTGGGGAGGTCTCTTCTTCCCGGTGAAGTGGAGAACAGGGTAACTGTTGAGAGGGAGCCAACAGGAGGAGCCGTGAGGAGTCCTGGAGAGATGACTTGGAATAGATGCCAGGGAGATGGAAATGAGAGCATGATCGTCTGGAGCTCCTGGAAGACTGTTTGAACAACTGCTGAGCAGGATGGTTGGAGACCCTGGTCTGTGTTATCACAGGATTTCTCTAGCAGGGCCCAAGCTCCTGGATGTAGAAATGAAAGCTGACCATGGGCCTGCTAGGGGGTGCAGCAGGGGAGTCAGTGCTGGTGATAATCTGGGGCCTGCGACCAGCCCTCCTCCAGCAGACTCAGGGGTTCCCTGGTCACTGGTGCAATTGGGGAGCCGAGGGCTAACCCCTGAAGTCTCTGAGCTGGCAGATGAAGCCTCTCAGGCTGCCTCCTGGAGATGAACGCCAGGTCCTTTGATTCTGGCCCCTGAGCCCAAGTTGCCTCATGCATGGAAACACTGGCCTAAATGCCAAGCAAGGGCAGGAAAGGAAGAGCTTAGGATCGTCCTTCAGCATCTGGCTGAAGGCCTCAGGGAACCCAAAAAGACAAAAGCAGGCAGGGTGAGTAAAAGGAACTTGGCTCCGCCCGCCTTCACAGCCTCAGAGCAGACACCCCGCCCTCTGGCCTCAGGCAGAGCTCTGGAGTTGAGGCTGTGAATTCCCCTCCAGGCCAGGTGGGGTGTCCTCCCACTCTCTGCTTTTGGCAGCTAACCGGAAAGCAGCTCTGGTCCCTCCACTGTGGCTCTAGCCTTCCAGGGGACCCCAGTCTGTGGGTGGCAGCAGCTTCCTGCTTGTGCCTTATATCCCATTTGGCTTCTCAGCAATTCTACCAACCTTGTAACCAATTCCTGCTTGAACTCCTGTTTTAAATATCTGACGTCATTTTTCTTTGCTGGAGCCGAACTGAGGCATTGGGTTCCTTGAGGCCTGGATCTGGGGATTGGAGTTAACCCTTCTGAACATCTGCAGACTTCCTCCAATGGGCTGTCGGGCCTTCTGTGGCCAACAGGGTCTCTCTGCGTCTCTGGGTGCCCGTGGATGCCCAGAGTGGGTACCTTAGTGCAAACAGGTACCGTAGGTAGTAGGGGCTGGCCAGGCCATGGTAATGGGCTGTGTCAGACAGTGACCAGAAGAGGTGGCCAGTGGCTGCTCAAGTACTCCTGAGGCTCTGGGCTGGTGGCAGAAGCTGGTCAAACTCCCCAGTGAGAAAAATCAGGGAAAAGAATTAGAGTGATGCCTCTAGGGGATGTGGTAGCCCTCCCTCCTCTGCCAAAGTGCACAGTGCTGTCAGCCCAGGAGCTCTGGGGGCAGCGGGTAACCTCAGCCAACCAATACAGTGACCACTTCCTCTCCTAGGAGTGCTTTGTACAAGGTCATCCTACACTTATCACCACCACTTCCCACCTGTTCAAGTCTCCGCCTGCTGTACTCCATCTCCCTGAAACAAGTCTTGTCAAAATCTCCAACATCTCTTAGTACCAAATCCCATAGACCAGCTTTAGGCCTCACCTATTTGACCCATTTGTGGCATCGAACACTGTTCTTCCTTCTCTTTTTTGAAACCCTCTCTTCCCTTGGCTTCCCAAACTCCCATTTTCCAGCTGTGTTTCTGCTTCTGGGCCTTCTCCCACCCCAGATGTCTCCCACCCCATTGGCCTGGATCTGCCCAGCTTTCTCTCCTCACTCGGCTGCTATTCTGGGCAGGTTCCTCATACCATGTGTGTCTGTAGCCATGCGACCAACTCTGCCAATTGCCTGAAGCAGTAGGAATCATGGTGCGTTCAGTATATCCAAAACTGAACTCATTAGCTTCTACCCAAACCTGCAACCCCTGTGTTACTCCGCTTATATATGTACACTCAACAGATAATGGAAATAAATGATCCCTCTCCTTCTCTCTCCAAGTCACCAAATCTGTCAATAATAATGGCTAATATTAATTAAGGGTTAATTATACGCCCTCAAAAAATACATGCAGCATCTCACTTAATACTCAGAACAACCCTAGAGGCAGGTACTATTATCATCCTCATTTTATAAAGAAACTGCAATGAAAGAACAAGGTCTCAGTTTATATCCTAGCTCCTTCACTTACTAGCTCTATGACGCTGGACAAATTAATTTACCTCCCTGTGCCCGAGTTTCTGTAAAACAGTGGTTTATTTTTAAAGGTTATTTTGAAGAGTAAATGAATTAATAAATAACTGGATTAATGCTTGGAACTTAGTAGGCACTACATAAGTAATAAATATTATTTTTCTATCCCAGACTGATCTGAATCAAGGCACGTGAACACTAAACTGCACTGGCTCTCTCTACTGCTTCTTTTACAGAAATATATCATTCACTGACAAATAACGTTCACTAGTAACTTGTGTCAGGCAATGCTTTAGACTCCGAGAATATAGCAGGGAACAAAGTCTGTGTTGTCATGGCTGGGGAGGGATCAAACAAAGAACAGCCAAGAAACATTACAGGTGTTGATAAGTACCTGTAGAAGACTCAGTTATAGTGACGTGCTAGGGAGTCTGGGTGGCACTTTTCATTGGAGACTTGGGGAAGGCTTCTTAAGAGGTGATATAAACTGAGATCTGAATGACAAGGAGCCAGCCATGCCAGTGTTTCTAAAATTTATGTCTCTTTTTTTTAAAGATATATATTTAATTGGGTAACTGGTTTGTTTTATTTTTCCAGGACCCATCAGCTCTAAGTCAAGTTGTTCTTCAATCTAGTTGTGGAGGGCGCAACTCAACTCCAAGTCCAGTCACCATTTTCAATGTATTTGCAGGGGGTGCAGCCCACTATCCCACGTGGGAATTGAACCGGCAACCTTGTTGTTAAGAGCATGCGCTCTAAGCAACTGAGCCATCAGGCCATCCTCATCCATCTCTTGATCATGCCCATTGCTCATCTCTCTGGCCTCTTCCCGTGAGTGCATTCAGCTTGCTCTGTGCCAAACTGCTTGGAAACACTGGGGTCTTATTCCACCATGCCTTGGATCCTGCTGTTCTTTCTGTCCTGTCACCCAGTAAGTGTTCCCTGAGGCCCCACCCCAGAGTTCAAAGCGTGAATCTCCTCAGGGGCTTTCCACAGGTCATCAGAAAGCAGGGTGCAGACCACAGAACCAGTCCCAGCCTCCTCCTTGATCAGAGAGCCCCAGGGGGAAACTCCTCTACACTATACACTCACTTCCAAGAGCATTCTAGTAAGAATTGCAAAGTAACTTGATTGCTCTAAGAATCCCCATGGGCCTTTGTTAAAATACAAAATTCTGAGCCCCAACGCGGACCTCTCTCTTTAATTAGAATCTCCAGAGATGATTTTGAGTTATCAGTTCAGTCGGGGAAATGTCATCATACCTGAAAGTATCCTGGTTTTGTAGGCACAATTAGGCACCAGGATATATGCCCAGGATATAGCTCAGGTAAGCTCTAAACTAAAGGAAATGTTCTAAGTTTGGCACGAATTAGTTTGCCCAGTGACCTATCTGAATAATCGGCAAAAGCGCAACGAAGAATCTTGTGCCTCCACCATTGAGGGAACTTTTCCCTTCTCTTCACCTACTCATGGACCATCTGGTTAACACGGACTTCTCAGCCGGACATTTTCAGTCCCACAGAGGGGACTTGAGAGTGGTCAGACCTGGCTCTGTGGTTGGCCTGACCGAGTTCCTCTCCCCACCCCAGTTCTAACACTCCGTGTCCTCCAGAAAGTTCTTTCCGGCCTCTTCCCCATTGGAATAACCTAACCCTTGAGATTAAGGTGATGGTTATGCACTGGCCACAGTAAACCTCACAAATATACGCAATTGCCTTTATTAACACCTCTCAGGAGACAACCTCAGGCACGTGGCCCGGTAGGGAATCACCTGCAGATAAGATTTTTCTGGCCGTGGTTCGTTGGCGGGTGGAGCAAGCGACCTCCGACTAAGGCGTTGCGAACCTGTGGTCCCTGAATTTCAGGTCTGGGGCTCATCAGCCCGTTAACGGGGGCGAACTCCTTTCTTCACGGCCTCCGGGAGGCTGAGTGTGAAGGGCGGGACGGGGCGGCAGAGAAACTCCGCATGAGTCTTCAGGACTCGGACACATTAACGAACCGAACTGCGCAGGTACCAGCGCCCGCGGGATCCGGCACACGCGGTGCCAATAAACGTCCGTCCCACGGCGCAGGCGCCACGAGCGCCGGCTACGGAGGGGCACTTCGGCAACCGCGCGCTCACCGTCCAATCAGCACCGGCCTTGCACAAAGCGAGTCCCGCCCCCAGGGCGCCGAAATCGAATCTCCTCCCTCTCCTCTGGCCGCCTCGGCCCGCCCACTCCCGCCCACGCTCCGCCCCGCGCCGTTCTCGACAGAGGCTCACGGTTGGCTCATGGATTGAGCGCGAACTCTGGTTGGTTGAAACGGAGTCACGAGGTCGCCGTCGTCGCCTTTCCAGAGGCGATTACTGGGCAGGCTCAGTCTTTCGCCTCAGTCTCGAGCTCTAGCTGGCAGCCAAGTATACGCGCTCCGGATCTTCAGTACCAGCGGCCGCCATAGACGTCGTTACGTTCCTCTGGGCTCATTTGCGCCACTCGTCCGCCACACATTCCGCCGTCATAAGCCGCCATCATGGTAAAGCTCGCAAAGGTAGGATGCTTCGCTCGCCCAAGCTCGGCTGTCGAGGCCTGTTTTTCGAGGAGCGCGCGCGCGGCGCCGCGAGGAGGAGGGCCTCTGCGTCGTCCCAGGCGCGTTCGAGGGCGCCATGCTGTGGGAAGTCTCGCGTGATTAGCGGGGAGGTCTCGCGGCTTTTGGTTACTTGGTGGCGAGGTGAAGAGCTTCGGCAGGTGCTGCGGGTGGTTGATGAGGCAGGGAAAGACTCAGGATTGAGCGTGGGAAGGGGGCGCTGGGCCTCAGAATGGAGGGATGAGGCCAAACTCCAGCGACGGGCGCGAGCGGGGCCCCGCCTCCTGACGCACGTGCCCCGACGCGCGGCTGGCCACGTGGGCCGCGTCAAGTGGGTCTCGGCGTCTCCGGAGGGGACCCAGCGGTAAGGCGGGGAGTGGCGGGATTGCTTCAGTTGGAGGCCCAGCGACCGCTGGATCGCGGCTCCGGCGAGGTGGGAGGACACGAGGTGGGCTTTGGAAGGTGGCCCTGCCGCGTGCTTTCCTTGCCGGATTGCGCGCACGTGGTGACCTGTGAGTATCCCCACGTGGACCCGGTGGGTCTGGAAGGGGCGGGGTTATTTCCCTGGGAAAGGAACACTTAATGAGAAGACCAAAGGTAGTTAAGTGTTTTTGAAATTTGCCTTAATTTAAGTTCAGACGAGGGTGGTGGAATAAGGTGCCAGAATTTACCAAATGTTTTTTAAAAAATATATACGTATGTTTTTAGAGGAGGGCGCAGCTCACAGTGGCCCATGCGGGGATGGAACCGGAAGCCCCGGTGCTACCAGCACTACGCTCTAACCAACTGAACTAACCGGCCACCCCTACCAAAGGCTTTTTAAAGATAGTTTTCCTTGGGTGAAGGGCTGTGGATTGTTGGCCATTAAAATGGTCCAATTTTAGACTACTGAGTGAAAAAAATTGTACTTCATGTAAAGCTCCATTCTGGACGTAGTTTTCAGAACGGGTGTGCTTAAGGAAGGCAACAGGAAGAGGGAGGTCATTTCCTTGAAGTTGCCTCTTTAGCCAAAGATTGGTTTTTGTAGAACCTGACAGGAAAAATGTGTGGGAGATTGCTAACATTGACATCAAGAATAGTTTTTACGATAACTGCGGTATTTAACAGTATGAAAAGGGGGTTCTGAGAAAGGGAGATGGCTGCACTGCACTATAAATGATGGCAAAATATGAATTACCTAAAATGTGGGAGGTGTAATGTGCTACCATGTCTATTTTAGGCCAGTAAAAATCAAGGTGACCCCAAGAAAATGGCTCCTCCCCCAAAGGAGATAGAAGAAGATAGTGAAGATGAGGAAATGTCAGAAGATGAAGATGATGAAAGCAGCGGAGAAGAGGTAATTATATACAATTTAATGCCGAATTATGTTAAACTACAAAATGGAGAGAAAAAACAGGTTGTATTGGATATCTGAAAATACTGGCAAAAATAAGATTGTATTCATTCATATATATGACTTGTAATGGTTGCTTTCGCAAGCTCTTCATTGACTTGTCAAGATACCATGAGGGTAAGTTTGGATGAGCTTGAGAGAAAAGATTAGGAGTCTTTTCATGTACTCTCTGCAGGGCTTAGTGTGATGATGTATTATTAAATCATTACTGTTTTCCAGTTTAAACATGTTAGCCCCACATGCTATATGAGGAAACAGCCTGGACAACTACCTGTGCTATAAGTGGCAGTGCTGAGCATTATTTTGAGGTCTGAAGTTAGCCTTACCAGGTTCCTTTCCTAGTCTCCAAGCAGGTTTTTGTTCTTCATATATGAGGTTTGTAATACCAGCCACTGTTACAATTTGGTCTGAGGTGAGGTTTGCCACCTTCCTTTGTGTTAACATTGACCCTGTTTGGTATTTCTAACTGTTTGCTTACTATCAAGACAATTAACTGCTGTATTTGCTCATATTTTTTGTTTAGAATTTAGTAAAGGTTTTATTTTTTAACCCATTACCTGATAAAACCAGCAGTCAACAAAAAGTGGCTTTGCGTATGACTTAACTGTAGATGAATGATGTTTTTATCAAGCTAAGTGCTCATTTTTAAAATTTGTATTGGTTTTGTAAGGATTGACTATCCACCCTATTTGGTACTCATTTTATCTCTGGTCCTAAAAATGAGCTTCTAGTGAATTTTATACCACGAACCCACAGTAAGAACCCCCAATCGTTTAATAACACTTAACATGTAGAGCTTTCTAAGTGGAAAGCTTTTAGTTGTAGAAACCAATTCATAATCCTTAAAGCAACATGTAATGTTGGTTTTATTTTCAGCAATCTATTTTCAGAGTTCATTTAAAAATTTTTAGACAGGATTGTTTATTTTTTAATAGTTTCATTGCGATATAATTAAAATATAAATAAGTCCATATATATAAGGTGTACACTGGCTGAGTTTTGACATGTAGACACCAGTCTTGACGTGGCTTCCTCTAGTTAATAGGACTTTTATTTAGCTAATCTTCAGGTGGTTTTCCATGTTGATTATTCTGTAATTTAGTTGTAATTTTAGCGTCATAGGAGGAGGCAAACATGTTTACTTACTCCGCCATCTTGACCAGAACTTCTTAGAGTCCATTTTAGGATGTTGCTTCAAAGCTGAGACAATTATAAGGTATGAGGTACAGAAGTTCACAGGTCAGGGTCAGTGGTATTTTAAGTGTTTCTTATGCTTGGGTATTTACCTGAAAATGAGGATTGACCTCACAGGTATACAGAAAGACGTGTAACATGATCCTCCAGTTTAATATGCCAACATAGATCTAATGCATGTGGTCTTGAAGCAAAGGCAGTGCCAGAATTTAGCACTCAGTTAAGGGACCAAGGCTCCCTTTTTGAGTTTAGAATCTTATGTTTGTTTTATTCTTCAGATTGTCATTCCTCAGAAAAAAGGCAAGAAGGCTACCACTACTCCAGCAAAGAAGGTGATGGTTTCCCCAACAAAAAAGGTTGCAGTTGCCACGCCAGCCAAGAAAGCAGTTGTCACCCCCAGCAAAAAGGCAGTGGCTACACCAGCCCTTGCCAAAAAAGCAGCAGTTACACCAGCCAAAGCAGTGGTGACACCTGGCAAGAAGGGAGCCACGCCAGGCAAAGCATTGGTAGCAACCCCTGGTAAAAAAGGAGCAGCCACTCCAGCCAAGGGAGCCAAGAATGGCAAGAATGCCAAGAAGGAAGACAGTGATGAGGAAGATGATGACAGTGAAGAGGAGGATGAGGATGAGGATGAAGATGAGGATGAGGATGAGGATGAATTTGAGCCAGCAGTGATGAAAGCAACAGCTACTGCTGCTGCCTCAGATGAGGAGGAGGAGGAAGACGATGATGAGGAAGATGACGACGAGGATGATGATGATGAGGAAGAAGATGGTAAGGAGTTCTGTGGGTACTTCTTGGGCTCTTGTTTACAAGATCCAGTAGGGGTGAGGTTTGGAGGGCAATATGCAAATGTATTCCTTCCATGACAACCTGGGGGTTAGATAAAAACCCTCCCAGAGAATCGCTGGGCTGGTTGTGGTGCCCATGAATGATTGCCTGCTGCTGAGAAAATGTCTAAAACAGCACATTCTGTGAGTATTTTTCAAAATACAGGGTTTTGCTTCCAAGTAATCTGTTAATTCTTGCCGTAACTAAGCACACTGGCATTGGCAGTATTATTTTTTTTTTTCCTTTAAATTTTTCTAGAAGTAATGTTGGTTTGGGGATAATTCCCTTGTTTGACTAGGTGGCTTCTCTTTCAGAGTCGGAAGAGGAACCCATGGAGGTTATACCAGCCAAAGGCAAGAAAGCTCCTACAAAAGCTGTTTCTGTGAAGGCCAAGAACACCGCAGATGATGAAGACGAAGAGGATGATGAGGATGACGAGGATGATGATGATGATGATGAAGATGAGGAGGATGAGGATGAGGAGGACGACGAAGAGGAGGACGAGGATGAGGAGGAAGGTAATCAAGTTAGTCTGAAGTATATTGACATGAGTTTTATTTAAAGGAGGTACTTGAATATGTGTGAGTACTTGTGGATGACACAGATTGTTTGCAATCTTGTCCAGAGCCTGTCAAAGAAGCACCTGGAAAACGAAAGAAGGAAATGGCCAAACAGAAAGCAGCTCCTGAAGCCAAGAAACAGAAGGTGGAAGGTAACATGCAGAATTGTAATGGGTGAGGGGTGGCGCCCAATAGCACAAGTGATGAACAACAAAGGGACTTAATACTGAAACCTGATGTTACATTGCAATGTACTGATGTGCTTGTATATGTGTAGAAATTTGTACTGGAAATTAAGTGTGTTCCATACTTTACAAATAGACTAATTTGAATTTTTTTTTCCTTACAGGCACTGAACCAACTACATCTTTCAATCTATTTGTTGGAAACCTGAACTTCAACAAATCTGCTCCTGAATTAAAAACTGGTATCAGTGACATTTTTGCTAAAAATGATCTTGCTGTTGTGGATGTCAGAATTGGTGTGTCTAGGTAAGTATGGGCGAGTTAGGCCATTGCATATTACTCCTGGCTCTGCTAATGCTTTTTTCCTCCTTTTAGAACCGTAGTTCTCTACCCTTGAGCATGAATATGTAAAAGTCTTCAAAGTTTAGACACTAATGAATTAAGTCATTAGATTATCAAATTGTATTGTAAGATCCCAAATTGAAATTTCCATAACCCCCTTTTGATAAAGCACAAAATAATTTTTAATAAGCTATGAGCTTTGATGCTTTCATTCTTATACATGAAACCATTGTACTCAACTAGCCATCGCAGTGAGTGCTTTTAACCTGACAAGATTGTCCTATTTTGATGTTTGAGCAGGTTTTATTGTTAGCTACTACTGTCAATTGTTAATGAGCAGTGTAGCTGATAAAAGACATCCTCAAAGGTGAATTTGGCAGGTCTTGGTACTTAGACTTAGCTCTATAGCCCCAGCTTATAGAGCCTGACTTTATTTTGTTAATAGAGTTCGTGCTTTTTTACTTAATCCATGTTTGCACCATCACATTATAGTGTTGCTGCTTGCCTAGAATGTTTTAATGTGGCTGTTGTTTGTCTTTGTTTTTTTTCAAACCTGTGCTTTTGTCCTCTTTGCCTACCACCTTAAAGGAAGTTTGGCTATGTGGATTTTGAATCTGCTGAAGACCTGGAAAAAGCCTTGGAACTCACTGGTTTAAAAGTCTTTGGCAATGAAATTAAACTAGAAAAACCAAAGGGAAAAGATAGTAAAAAAGGTATGTACGTACGGCTTTAGATAATTGTGATACTGAAAGGTAACTTGTTAAATGGATTTTTGTAGTCTAATCGGCCAGGTTAAATCTAACCATTTTCTTTTGGTTTCCTCAGTGTTGTGAGAATTAAATGAGTTAAAATGTCAAATGTTTACAACTGTCTGGCATTGCTTGCTGGTGTTATAAATTCCCAAGTCAGACAAGCAAGAATGGATTCAATTAAAAAAAAATTGGTTAGATACACAGATATACCTTAGAGATAGTGCAGGTTCGGTTCCAGACCACCGTAATAATGTAAGTAGTATAATAAAGGAGATAGTTGTAGCCTTTTTGCTTGTTGAAGGTCTTGACTTGAATTTGTAAAGTGCATCTGGCCATGAGGGAGGTGGTGGGGTATGGCCGTCACCTCAGTAGTTTCGCTATAAAAGGGAAATTTGAACAACAAAAACCAAAAAAAAAGGCTTCAGAAGGTGAGGGAAAAAATTGCAACATCAGGGAAGCACAATAAAGCGAAGCACAATAAAACAAAGTATGCTTATATCTAAATTAATATAGAGAGGTCTTTTCTCTCTGGGACTAGATCAGATCTCTGGCAACTTTTTTTGTGTTCTTGATACACTTTCTCATGTTTCAAGTATGTGTTCATGACTTAATTAAAAAATAACTGAGCACCCACTCTGGGTTGAGTTCTAAGTATCCAGCATGTAATTTGATGTCAGTTGTGACAGCAACTTGTCCCGCCACTGCTGTATCTCCATACTAGCAGTGTCTTGTGTACTGAAGGATCTCAAGTTATTTCTTGAACAACTTTTCTGTTGATCAGTCTTTACCTTTTGGGAGAGAAGGGTCTTTAAACCCATCTAATTCATGTTTGTGGGTTTTTTTGTTTGTTTGTCTTGTTTTTTAACTAGATCGAGATGCAAGAACACTTTTGGCTAAAAATCTGCCTTACAAAGTTACTCAGGATGAATTAAAAGAAGTGTTCGAAGATGCTATGGAGATCAGATTAGTCAGCAAGGATGGAAAGAGTAAAGGGTATGTTTTGTGTCTGCTGCAATGTTGAGTTTTATTAAAATTAATTCACTTCTCTAATTTATAAAAGAAACATAGATCCAACTTTCTTAGGTGTGTGGTTTTTGGGGCAAATTAATCTCTGCCTCAATTTCCTACCTGTAAGTGGGAATAATTGTTTAATTCAGATTGATTTTTAAAAATGAGCTAATAGGTATACAGTACTATGAAATGTGCCTAGCTTACAATAAATGCTTTGTAAGTTAACAGCAGTTGTTGCAGTGAGGTGGGGTTACCGTGAATAAATTTTCTAGGAGTACTTGGCGAACTTGTTATAGTGAGAGGAAAGTTTTAACTGAAAAGTAGAAATGACAGAAACTTCAAACATTTCCGTTAGTATGAAACAGGACATTTTTATTGTACTCAACTGAAGCAAGGTCATGTTGCTGAGATTAAAACGTTTGTGTTAAAAAAATTACTGGTTTTAAAAATACCAGTGAGTTCATAGGTTCCCCCCCACCTCCCATTGCAGGATTGCTTATATTGAATTTAAGACAGAAGCTGATGCAGAGAAAACGTTGGAAGAAAAGCAGGGAACAGAGATAGATGGGCGATCTATTTCCCTGTACTATACCGGAGAGAAAGGTCAAAATCAAGACTACAGAGGTGGAAAGAATAGCACTTGGAGTGGTAAGAATGGATTCCAGAATTGATGGAGGGAAAACCTTTGCATTTTTTAACGTACATAAAGTTGACTGATAGTTGGATGTAGATGTGGTTTAAGCTGGTTACACTTCTATTTGTAATAGTAATTTGGTATCTTGAATGAGGTATATGAAATTATTTTGCATTGGAACATAGATCTAGCTTCCTTTGTGTGTTTTATACTTTAAATGACATGTTAGGCATTTTAAAATTAGAGTATTGTTCTGAGAAGATGGATCAGTAGTCAGCTTATGCATCTGAACATAAATGGAAGGAAGCAGGACATAACAGTGCGTTGTAGGTTGAGTAACAAGTGGGGTTCCACCTGCATCAACATTGGCATGTTATTCTCTTTAGCATAGAACTTAAGAACAAAATATAGTTGTGACTGAAGTTGGGAACCGCTGTTTCAGTATTAATTTGGCATCTCTTTATTTGTAGGTGAATCAAAAACTCTGGTTTTAAGCAACCTCTCCTACAGTGCAACAGAAGAAACTCTTCAGGAAGTATTTGAGAAGGCAACTTTTATCAAAGTGCCCCAGAACCAAAATGGCAAATCTAAAGGGTAAAATAATTAGTATCTTTTTCTTTATTTAACTTACTTATTTATTTTAAGTGTTTTTCCAGGATCCATCAGCTCCAAGTCAAGTAGTTGTTTTATGCTAGTTGTGGAGGGGGCACCTCACACTGGCCCATGTGGGGATCGAACTGGCAACCATGGTGTTATGAGCGTCGCACTGTAACCAACTGAGTTAACCGGCTGCCCCAATAATTAGTAGCTTAATGTTGTCAGTTACGGGTTGTAAGTAAGAGTATCTTGCATAGGTGAAATATTTTCCTGTGTATTAGCAGAAGCGGAATCATTTTAGCTGCACAGATCCATATAAAATAAAGAGCATCATTTAAGGATGTACCTGAGGAAAAAGACTTGTTGGCATCAGATATGATTACAGAGAAGCCATGTAATTTTGATTGGTGACTTATTCTCAATATTAACTGTTCATTCACAGGTATGCATTTATAGAATTTGCGTCATTTGAAGATGCTAAAGAAGCTTTAAATTCCTGTAATAAAAGAGAAATTGAGGGCAGAGCAATCAGGCTGGAGTTGCAAGGACCTAGGGGATCACCTAATGCAAGAAGCCGTAAGTTACTGTGAACAGGATGTGGTGGGGCTTAGCGCTCTCCATGCTGTGCTTCAGCTTTTAATGTCAGATCTAGAGGTGAACGTGTGTTTTTTTCTGTTGCTGCTGAGTAGATGACACTGGATGTGATGATTGATTATCTGAGAAATAATTGATGAAATCCCAAGAAAATTCCTCTAGATAGTCAAGTTCTGATCCAGCCACGTCACCTCTGAGCAGCAGATTTGCCTGTTGTAGCTGCCTGCTTTAGGTCTGCTGTCTTACTTGTTTTGGGGTTGGTTCTCCTGCTTTCCATAAAAAATCTAAGATGAGTTCAACTGCTTTGGTGATCATGGTAGACTTGAGGTGGCAGTTGACTTAAGCTCTTCGCTTTAATTAAGAATTAGTTGGCTAAGATTACCTTTCTCTCACACAGACAACTTCAAGTAAAAGGCCAGCTTCTGTTAAGACAAGGATTTTTGGGTAGTAATGTGCTAACATGCAAATACGGTATATTGTTATGAATTAGGATTGTAAATGGTGCATTTTCTGTTTTCCCCAGAGCCATCCAAAACTTTGTTCGTCAAAGGTCTGTCTGAGGAGACTACAGAAGAGACATTAAAGGAGTCATTTGACGGCTCTGTTCGGGCAAGGATAGTCACCGACCGGGAGACTGGATCTTCCAAAGGGTAAGATGCAGGAAATGTACAGCGTCCACTGAGGGGGGGGACCACCTGTCTAATGTGTCTTCTCATTGAGCTCCTTTCTGTCAGTCGGTGGCAGTTTATGGATTCGCACGAGAAGAAGAGACAATTCACAGACCTAGCATTATTTTGCCTTCTGTCTTCACAGAGGCACATTCTGCTGTTCTGTGAGACATTCTAAGATTCAGGCTGTCAATAAAACCAGTTTCAACTTTCTGTAGAGAGCTACTCTTGTCACTTGGGTCTTTTCTCAGTTGAACAAGGCTACTTACTGTGGGATCACTGTCCAATATGTGGTTAACTTTGGCACTTAGTCCCTATGCCTGCTTTATAACGTAATTTCATTTGGTGTTTTAGGTTTGGTTTTGTAGACTTCAATAGTGAGGAAGATGCCAAAGCCGCCAAGGAGGCAATGGAAGACGGTGAAATTGATGGAAACAAAGTTACTTTGGACTGGGCCAAGCCTAAGGGTGAAGGTGGCTTTGGAGGTCGTGGCGGAGGCAGAGGTGGCTTTGGAGGCCGAGGTGGTGGCCGCGGAGGCCGAGGTGGATTTGGTGGCAGAGGCCGGGGAGGCTTTGGAGGTAAGGAGCAGAGAGGGCTGCCTCTGTGTTTACATGTGCACATGCGCTCAGAACCTGTGCTGGCCAGGGTTCCTTCCATCCGGCATTGCTAATCACTTGGGCGGGGGACCTACTGGCAGCTTTGCAACTGTTCGCCTTTAATGATGTCTTGCCTTCCTGCAGGGCGAGGAGGCTTCCGAGGAGGCAGAGGTGGAGGAGGAGGAGACCACAAGCCACAAGGAAAGAAGACGAAGTTTGAATAGTTTCTTCTATCCTGGTCTTTCCCTCTTCCGTTGGAAAGAAAGGACTCTGGGGTTTTTACTGTTACCTGGTCAATGACAGAGCCTTCTAAGGACATTCCAAGACAGCATACAGTCCTGTGGTCTACTTGGAAATTCATATAGATAACATTTCAAGGGAGATACCCTGTTGGTTTTGACTGGATATTCATATAAACTTTTTAAAGAGATGAGTGCTAGACCTAACCCTTATCTGTAAGTTTTGAATTTATATTGTTTCTTCCCGTGTACAAAAAAAACACATTTTTTCCTACAATTTTTTTTTTTTTTTCTGCGTTGGGGGTTCTAAAGGAAAGCAGAATGTTTTATGATTTTGCTTCAGCATTTTGGGACAAATTAAAAGTCCTAAACTGGTGCCAGACTTGTACTTCCTAAGTATTTCTCCTGGAATACCGCTGAAGGTGGAGCACAGCAAACCCAGATCTGCCCCACCCATGCTGGAAATGCTTGATGCTTTGGTTTAAGATTCCCAGCCACAAATGTTGGTGAAATGGCTGGTGAGGTGACCAGCTTTCTGTAGCCTTGTGTACGTAGTGATGTGAAAGGCTTGGAAATCTGAGGCTTCTGCTTGCCGCTGATAGAGGATCAAGTGAAGTGCTCAGGAAAAGGGCAGGATCCCTGTGGTCAGGCCTCCTTAGGCAGCTACAAGCATGGATTCTGGACCTGGCGATGACGAATGGAATTCATTCTGGATGAATGAACCAATGGGGTCTGAGGCTGGGGAGGAAATCACCAATCCAGTAGATGGACCCGGTGTTTATGTAAGTCTTACAGCAAACTCAGGTTAAACTGACAAACGCCTTGGGTTTTGTACTATGTGTAGCACTCAGATCTTCTATCTGGTTTATTAAGCATCCTTCCCACCTCTACTTCTAATAAAAGTTAAAGGCCACATGAGAGAGACATTTGGGCTTAGTTGAAAACAGGTGCCCCAGATGGTGCAGAGCTGATTCTGAACCTAGGCAGCCAAGTCCAAAAGCCTGTGCACTCGTTAACTTCAAAAGTCTAATAAAAATGCTAAATCAAAGATGCATGCACTTCACCCACCGTTACCAGTCCTGTTCCAAGTGCTGAGGATATAGAGCAGGACAGAAGCCTTGCTTTTGAGGAGTAAGTGCCAATGAAAGGTCCGTGATGCTGTGAGGAAAAGTCAAGGCAGCAGAGGTACATCTGTGAGGCAAACCAGAAAGTGAAATGAACCCTTGGTAGCCTGTTTCTCCAAATTGAACCATTCCAATTAGAGGTAAGTCTTAGCTCTTACCTTAGAGCAAGGCTGAGTAGTTAGAACTGAATACATCAACATTAATTTGTTACTGGTGGTCAGTTCCAAACTCAAGACCTGTGAGAGTTGACTTTGAGTCTCCTAGGACCCATCAAGGAAGACTCCGGGGCCTTCTCCCAAGGGGCAGGCCTGAGCATTTAAACCTGAAAATGTTATAGGCTATTTGGCCATTTAGGAGCATGTATTGCTGCTATCTGCGGCCCAGCATAGTCAGGGCTTAAATACTTGTGTGACTTGAGAGCTTGGAGTGGGGTTTTGGTGGGTTCCCTTGCTGGGAAGGGGAAGGGAGGAAGGCTTGACCGTGATCCTGATAGGGCTCCAGGTGCAGGAGGCCTTGGCTCCTAGGGAGGGCCCGCATTGTGAGAACCGCCATTAGTGGGTCTTACAGCTCCAGTAAGAATGCTGATGCTGTGCCCACAGTATGCCAGCCGTTTACTCAACCCTCTATAAATCTGTGGGGCAAGACGGGCAGAAAATTTAGGTTTTTCCTGCTGTTCTGTTCCCGTTAAGGGAAGGAAACGGGCCTGTTAGTACTGGTTCTAAGCAGACATCTCCAGAGAAATGAAGGGGAGGATGCAGGACTGCCAGGGCTTGCATTTGAGGGATGAGCCTTGTAAATGTCTTCATCGCAGTCCTTGCTGGTGCCTGGGGTTTCTGATTTGGTGGGTTGAGTGAGGGCTTTGCAGCCATTTTAGAAAGCAGTTCCTTCCAGCAAATGGTTGTCGCTCCTTTTGTCGTTTATCCAGCAGGTGGCAGCACATCCACAAGGATGGGGGAAGAGGCCTGATTAGTTTCAGGCCAATGGGTCTCTAACCCCAAACACGCTCAGATGAGTGTTTGGCCCTGGAAAGTTCACTGAGAGGCTGCAGAATCTCGAGAAGTGGATTCCAATTGAGTTCAAATGCTAAAATGTATTAAATGTGTTTTCTCAGTTACTCTATCCATGCTTGCTGCATTGGTTATCACCTTGTCTCAATCTGTCTCTCCTGACCTTAGTGCCGGTTTCCTTATCCAAAAAGATAGTCCCCTGACCCTACCTCCCTGCCCAGCTGTTCCCTTCATCGCCAAACTTGAGAAGGACCACACTCCTGCTTCCCACTCCTTGGCTCTCAGCATGTGGCTTTTGTCCCCACATTCCTCATGCCCGCTAATGGTGCCAGTGTTCAAAGGCTGCAAATCAGTGGTCAGCCTTCTCTGAGCATCTGACTGATGAGCCCTCCTTTCTGCCTGAAACTCCCTCCACTCCACCCTTAGAAAACGTGGGCAGACACCAGAGTGGTTGCTCTGACACTAGGCTTAACTGGGGAGGGAAGGAAAAGAATAACCCTGCAATTAAGGCCTATCAACAGACTGATTTTAACCAATTTATAGAGTGCTGTCCTCCATAGGTCAGGTAGCCCAGGAACTGGAGGAGAAAGGTCTGGAGGGTTCCTCTGCTGGTCTCTACATGGAAACGAGAACAAACATTCCTGACAACCTCTGGAGTGACCTGGTTTTGTTCACTGTTCTGGGGGCCTATAAAGGTACCTGACAGTAGGTATCAGTAAAGGATGAATAAAGGAACCCTGGAGAAACTCCTTCCTCCCAACTAGGGAACGCTCTGTGGCAGTAGGACAGAATCTTTAGGCCAGGAGTTCTTAAAGTTCTTAACATTTTTGTGTTGGCAATTACTTTGGGAGTTCTGGTCAAGCCTTTGAATCCCTCAGAATAAATGTCTTCAAAATCATTTTTTAAAAAAGATTACAAGGGAAAACTATATTGAAATAGTTATTTAAATATTTAAGAACAACTTGTGCATCTTACGTGCTTATAATGGAGTGGCTTATAATGGACTAACCTTCCATTGATAACTAACTCTGGACAAATATAAAAAAACGTTAGGAGGTTTTGAAGGACAAACAATGCCAGAAACTGAAGCAGATACCATCTTTGAAAGACGGTAAAAGACACTGGGTGAAGTCCATGTTTAACCAGCTGTGGGCACCTTCCACTCAGTATGATTTCCTCTAGTACAGAGTTTAAGCAAAAAATGGTATTACTGCACTGTGGAGTCACACTGGAGTTGAATCTCAAAAATTTTCCTGAAAATGAAGGAGACAGGAGGAAGCCATTGAATCTGCATACTAATTACCTATAAATGCTTGCTTGGCTGAGTCCTAAATTGTGTGTGCACAAGGCAGGATTCTAGTGAAACCAGGGAAAATGTGGAAAGGTCAAAGAGCTGGCTGCAGATTCCAGTAGCTGCCTGCTGCTGGAGTTCAAGTTCTGCCCAGTTAGGGGGTTTTGATAAATAAGTTTTTCTTTGAAACCCAGAAGGGCCATACTTTAGAAGTAACAGTCACATACCAGGCCTAAGGACTAAGCCCTAAGATTAATTAAGGCAAATGCAAAACCAAAATTGATTCACCGTAACACCTGAAACGAAGCCCCCACATAATGGGAGAATCAAGAATTTACCTGCTAGAACATTCAACAGTGTTCAGAGAAGGATAAACAAGCCAGACTATAGTGTATTGTATACAATATCCAGTAAGCAAAAAATTACTAGACATGCAATGAAGTATAAAAATGTCCACAATCGAGAGAAAAGTCAACAACTTACTGAAACTTGAAGGCAAGGATGTTAGTCATAAATATGTTCAAGAATTTTCAGGAAAATATGAATATATTGGATGAAGAAATGGATTTCTGGAGAGATGGAAACTCAAGAACCAATGGAAATCCTAGAACTGAAAAAATTCAATAGAAGGCTTAACAGTAGAAGAGAGGATCAGTAAACTAGAAGACAGACCAATAGAAATTATTGACAGTTCAGAACATATTACCCAAAAATATGGCACATTGGCATATTGAATATTTCAAGTCGGAGGAATTTGAGAAACAGCAGGTGCAGGAAGGATTTCGACCTTCCCCTGAAGCAGGTCATGGAACCCTCATGTGAGAGGTGCCCTCTATACCCGGGGGAAAGGAGCATCCTTATCTCTGAAGACAGGGCCACTGAGGGAATTTGAAGGAACAGACCTTGCTGTTTCCCACAGTTTACTACATTGAGCTCATACACTTTTATTGGTCCTATCACATTTTCCACAACTCTCCAGTCTTCGTCAAATCTAACATAAAAGACAGGTTTAACTGTTTCTTCAGGTCTTCATTTCCTTACAAAGACTTTCATGTCATGCAAAAGTAATATTAAGTAAATTTGTATGCTTTTGTCTTATTAATCTGTCTTTTATTACAGGGGCTCCAGCCAAGAACTTAGAATGGCAGAAAAAAATATTTTTCCTCCCCTACATTATCCAAACTGAAGCTAAAAAAAAAAAAAAAAAATTGGGGAAAAATGAACAGAGTCTCAATGACAATATCAAATTGTTTAATGTATGTAATTGAGTCTGAGAATGAGAGGAGAGGATGATTGGGGCAGAAAAAAAATCTCTGAAAAATGATGGCTGAAAATTTTCTAAATTTGATGAAAAACAACCCATAGATCGAAGAAGAAAGCTACACGCTGAATTGTTTTAAACTGAATTGTTTGTAACTGAATTGTTGAAAAACAAGGTAAACTTTAAAATAGCCAAACTGAAAAGACCCACGACATGCAAAGGAACATCTATAAAAGAATGATGATTAAATTCTCATCAGGAAAAATATAAGACTATGGATGATACCTTTAAAGTGGCAAAAGAAAAATATCAATCTAGAATTCTATATCCACAGAATATTCTTCAAAAATGAAGGAGAAATAAGTCAGTTTCAAATAAATGAAGCTGAGAGAATTCATCATCAGCACACTTGCAGTTCATTCAAGAAATGCTAAAGGAAGTTTTCCAGGCTGAAGGGGAATGATACCAGATGGAAAGCTGGATCTACAGGAAGAAATAAAGCACTGGAAATGGTAAATAACATCCCCTTTGAAAGACTATTGTCTAAAGCAAAAATAATGCATGTATTATGGGCTTTGTAATATATGTAAAAGTAAAATCTATGACAAAAATAGCACAAACTAAGGGAAGTGGGTAAATGGAATTATACGGTTTTACGATTCTTGTATTACACTTAACTAGTATAATGTTAATTCAAGGTAAACTGTGATAAGTCAAAGATGCATATTGTAATCCCCAGAGCAACCACTAAATAAAACAGTAAAATAATACAAACAAAAGTAGCTGAAAAGCCAATAGAGAACATGGAATACTAATTCCAAAGGGATGGAAATGGAATACTAAAAATACTCAACGCAAAATGAGGCAGACTAGAAGAACAAGGATTAATGGAACACTAGAAAACAAGTAGCGTGATGATGGGCTTAAACTCAATCACATCCATAATTACAGTATGTGGAAAGGGACTAAACAAAAGCAGAGATCATCAAATTGAGTGAAAAATACAAGAACTATCTATATGCTATTTACAAGAGATGCATGTTAAATATAAAGAAAAAGACAGGTTGAAGTAAGAGGATAGAAAAGGATATGCCATGCAAACACTAGGCAAAAGAAGTCTATTGTGGCTATATTAATACCCGACAAAGTAGATTTCAAGATGAGTATAACTAAAATAAGGACATTTCATAATAAAAAAGGGTTAATTTATCAGAAAGATATAGCAATCCTAAATGTGTATCTACCTACTAACAGAGTTTACAATATGTGAAACAAAAGTTGACAGAGTTAAAAGGAGAAATAGACACATTTGCAATCATAGGTGGAGATTTTAACACCTCTCATTTAGTAATCGATCAAGTAGACACATACCAGTAATGATGCAGAAGAACTGAACACTGTCAGCCAATTAGATCCAACAATAGAAAAACACACTTTTTTTTTCAAGTGCACATGGAACGTTCACCAACATATTCTAGGCCACAGAACAAATGTCAAGAAATTTTAAAGACTGAGAAACATACATAGTATATTCTCTGACATAACAGGAATAAATTAGGAATCAATAATAATAAGATATCTAGAAAGTTCCTAAAAGTATTCAAACATTAAGCACACCTCTGAAAAACACTTCTGAATGAGTCAAAGTAGAAATCACAAGAGAAATTAGATAATATTACAAAGTGATAATGAAAGTACATTTTAGGATACACCTAAAGCAGTGGTTAGATGGAAACTTTAAATCCTTTAGAAAAGAAAGAAAAAAGTTTTAAAATTAATTATCTAAATTTCCAGCTTACAGTAAAAAGGAAGAGGAAATTATGCTCAAAAGAAGCAGGAAAAGGAGAATAAAATAGAAATAAGAATGAAAATTAATGATACAGAACTATCGAGGCAAATGTTGATTTATTGAAAGGATTAAAAAGATTAGTGCAAATGATAGCAAGACTGATAAGAAAAAATAAGGGGAAAAACATAACCAATGTCAGGAATGAAAGAGGAAATACCATTACAGATTCTATAAATATTAAATATAATGAGGGAATATTATGAACAGCTCTATTCCAATAAGGTTAACAACTTAGACAAAATGAGCAAATTCAGACATAGCGTGAAAGCTGTTATTTAGTTTGAATAAAAACATACTGTAGGGACCGGCCTGGTGGCTCAGGCGGTTAGAGCTCCATGCTCCTAACTCCGAAGGCTGCCAGTTAGATTCCCACATGGGCCAGTGAGCTCTCAACCACAAGGTTGCCAGTTCAATTCCTTGAGTCCTGGAAGGGATGGTGGGCAGCACCCCCTGCAACTAAAATTGCACATGGAACCTTGAGCTGAGCTGCGTCCCAGATGGCTCAGTTGGTTGGAGCGTGGGCTCTCAACCACAGGGTTGCCAGTTCAATCCCTCGAGTCCCCCAAGGGATGGTGGGCAGCGCCCCCTGCAACTAAAATTGAACACGGCACCTTGAGCTGAGCTGCACCCTCCACAACTAAGACTGAAAGGACAACAACTTGAAGCTGAACGGCACCCTCCACAACTAAGATTGAAAAGACAACAACTTGACTTGGAAAAAAAAAAAAAGTCCTGGAAGTACACACACTGTTCCCCAATAAAGTCCTGTTCCCCTTCCCCAATAAAATCTTAAAAACAAAACAAAACATACTGTAAGGTGCTCTTTGACAAGATAATACACACATATTTTGTACATCCAATTGATTTCAGTTTTTCTTTTTGATGGTATAAGTCCTGAAACCTTGATGTGCAAAGATATAGATTTAAAGCGTCCAGGGCTTGCTTTGTTAGGTGAAGATAGGCTTTTCTCAAAGAAGACCAGAATTGTTCAAGGCTCTTTCAGTTAAATTCTACTTGCCATAATTACTTTTGTCTGAAAACAATGAGTTCATCTTTCACTAGGTCACAATTCAGATACACACTATCGCAGAAAGAAAAGAACTGTGGATTCATGGTTCAATTTATTTTTCCCCCTTCTCCTGCCTCCCCCTCCCCCCACTCTGGTTCAGGCCGTTGTTTCTCAGTCTAGTTGTGTAGGACACAGCTCCCTGGGCCATGCTGGTATTATGAGCCAGTAAGAAGCATTTCATATTACTGTGGTCTGATTTCTTCATGAACTTTTCCAAATGCAATGATTGAGAGACCTGCTTCTGGTAAAATTGATAACTTTTATTATGAATGTTGACAATACATCTTTCAATGATGTTGGAAAAGTCTTTACTGCTCGTGTACGTCTGTGTAAAAAGCACTGAGTGATGATGACATGGAGAGCTTTTGTAATGCAGGGTCTCTGGTCCCACTCCCCACATAAGAACGCAAGATATGGTGAAGCCAACAAAGAACACCAACGGAGCCATAGATGGGGAGTCACCCCACTATATTCTCGCTGGCAGCTGGTTTAGAGACACAGGAAGCAGGAGTCACACGATGCACAATCTGCCATCCGCTTCTCTGCCAACCTACCAACCCCTTGTGAACTGCAATCCGCCATCTGCTTCTCTGCCAACCAACAACCAACCCCACTTGCTAGCTGCAATCCGCAGTCTGCTTCTGTGCCTGCCAACCAACCAACCCCATAGCATAGCCACAGCTGCTATATTAGTAGCTAATGGCTAACCTGTAATAGCTGATGGCCACCCAGCCACAGCGGATGGCGATCTGATTACAGCTGATGGCCATCTAATAACCAAGCCAGCACCACTCCACATGAGGCCGACAGCCTGGAAACTGCTCTCTGGGACTCTGTCCCCACAATCTACCCCTACAGGGTCTCGCCTCACAATCTATGCGATAAGCGTCTTCTGCGAGGGGCCCTGTGTCAGGAACCCAGCTCATGAGAAAAAGTTTCAGTCCAGTTCAAGCAATGTCCCAGGGGGTGACCCTCGATGTCCACCCACTCTCTGGGCACAGCCATCGTTTCTCAGGGCACAGCCAGACTCCCTGGGCACAGCCAGGGTTCTCAGGGTACCATGCTGGAACAACAGTGACTCACAACCAAGGTACTTACATATTCTCGACGGCGGCCGGGCGAGACACAGGAAGCAAACATCCGCCTGTACCCCAACAAGAGGTCTTCCTGTACCAGTCTCACTGGTGGCCACGTGAGACGCAGGAAGTAAACATCTGCCTGTTCCACTACATGGTCGTACGATCCCAAGCAAACAGTCAAGCGGTCCATCAAATCAGGGATGGAAGGCAATACCCCATAGTCCACAGTCATTCACCAGGGCTGTGCATTGGCCTCACAATGTGTGCCCTCTCCGCAGGGCAAGGGCTCCAAGTCCTCCCCAACCTGGGGGTGAGGGCCTCAGCAAGCACTTCTCAGCCCACAGGGCCACAACGACCTTCGCTTTCTCTGGCTTATGCTGGTTGGAGCACCGTCCATGTCCTCCCATCCCTCCACGGGGGTCCAGCTCCCGAGAACAGTGGCCACCGGGCACCACACACTGTGTGTGGGGGCCACATGTCCTCCCGCCCAGAGTCAGACATCATTCCTACCTTGCCGGAGTCCCACTCACCGCACCAGGTATCCCAGTGGGTGGAGGCCTCGGTGTCAGATGTCTAGGAGCCTTTTGTAGCAGCGGACCACCAAAAGGAAGGTGACGCCTGCCACGACCAACAGGGTGGTATGCCATCCGGAGGCTCGAGAGGCCCACCAATTCACTGAGGGGTCACATTTCTCCCAAGTATATCGTGCTTCCTGTTCCTGGCGCCTCTCCTCCTGGTCTTCCCGAGACTGAGTGTTCATACACACAAACTGCTCCACCACCCTTTGGAGAGCTTTGGACGGCACCGTACCCTGCTCGCTGTGCCATGTGTAATGCGGGGTCTCAACTCCAGCTCCCCGCACAAGAACGCAGGATATGGTGAGGCCAAAAAGGAACACCCACGGAGCCATAGATACGGGAGTCATACCACTATAGTCTCACTGGCGGCTGGGTTGGAGACACAGGAAGCAGGATCCACATGATCCGCAATCCGCTGTCAGCTTCTCTGCCAACCAACAACCAATGCCACTTGCTAGCTACAATCCGCAGTCCGTTTCTCTACCAACCAACCAACCAACCCCGTAGCGTAGCCACGGCAGTTATATTAGTGGCTAATGACTAACCGGTAACAGCTGATGGCCACCCAGCCACAGCGGATGGCCATCTGATTACAGCTGATGGCCATCTACTACCCAAGCCAGCCCCTTTCCACGTTAGGCCGAGAGCCTGGAAACTGCTCTCTGGGACTCTGTCCCCACAGCTTGCTTTATCACTGAAGTTGCAAAATGAGCTTTGTAGGGGCTCCATCTGTACAGAAAATGAAGCCTTTCTTTCCAGACAAAGTTTTATTTGGGGAAAAAACCTTTTTACCACTTCCAAAATGTCAACAGCCTTTGTAGTTTGCAAAGTAAGAATCCTTTGATACTGTCAGCATACCCACAGTGAGCAAAAGCAAGGAAGTATCTTCACTGGGATGGTGAGGCTGCTGTATTCTGAATGACCTGCTTTAAAGTATTAAAAGAAGTGTTAGCTATTCTGGAACACATGACATCATTTGACAAGGGAACTGTTTTCAGTGTTTTCTTGTGGTCCAATACAGAAAGTGGCTCAATAATTTCTGTGCACATGACCTTGCACTCTCATATGTCTCCCTGAGAGTGTGGAGGATTTTTCTTTGGGCCTCTGGTAAGCAGTTTTACAGTATGCTTCAATAAAAGCTTGTGAAATAGCAAACCCAGTGTTGGAAGTGTTCCAGCTTTTTTGAATTGAGCTTTCCTTTCATAAAACGCTCCCTGCATCTTTAAATGCATCTTCAGGAGGGACAGATGGGTCACGCATGCCTTTTCAGTTTTGCTGGTTTCATTCTTCCATTCACAAGAATTTTTCAGCACGAAAAACACTGTGGGCTGTCGTGTTCATTATTAAAAGTGAAACTTTATAATACATAGACTTTATCATGCTTTTTTTCCTTCAATATTACAAGTATAATATGATTTCTTTTGCTGTGTCAACCTAACTAGGCTATAGTGCCCAGTTCTTCCGTCAAACACTAATTTAAGTGTTGCTAGGAAACCGGCAGTAGGGGAAATGCTGAGGCAGGTGGTGGCCCCAACGCCTGGATCACCGATGACAACTCACGTATGCTGCCCTCCCCCTGTACACCCCACTGGTTCTTTCAGCGCTTGGAGCAAACTGGCTTTCTCCAGCATTTGCGGATAAACCCAGTCTTCTGACTGGTCACTTGCTGAAGAAGAGGGGTGGCCACCTCCACACCTCCTGCCCTTTGGTTCCCCCTACTGGGAACTATGTGGAAATGACTATCCTGAGCCACATCTGTGCAGCCTGAACCCAGCTGGATGATGATGACTGAACCTATGGACAGACCAGAGGCTTGAGAAGGGCCCAGAATCCCCCACTCATCCCAACCACAGACTGATGGGGCTGGAAGCTGACTTCAATGGATTGAGGAGTGAGTGGGAGATGGGAACGAGTTGGTAGGTACATGACACTCTCAGGGACCTTGGCTGTGAGGGTGAATCAAGACAGCAGTAGCTGAAAAGGATCATAAAATTAAAGGAGGGTTTTTGTTTGTTTTTTAATATTTGAGAGACTTGGGTCCACTTAAATGGCCACTGAGAAGGGCTAGGGGAGCAACAGATAGCTATTGACCACAGAAGAGAGTGGTCCCTGAGCAGCTTGGGAAGGTGGATGGACAGTCTTCTGTGTTAAACTGGAGGTGCTCTCTCATGAGTCCTTCCATGCCCTTGTGAACTAAAAGGCAAGGTCATTTGATAAGAAGTGGGGAGATGTCAGAGTCAGAGGTTTGAGAAGAGTGGAGAAGGTGGTGCATAGGAAGTCTGGAAATAAACCCAAATGCACACAAGAATTCTATATATAATAAACTTAGCACTTCAGATGGGTGGAGGAAAGATGGACTGGTGTTAGGATAGCTGGATAACCATCAGACTAGAGAAAACGTGGTATTAGTACCTCATGCCTCATATTAAAAGAAATTTCAGGTGGATCAAAGGTATTGATGTGAAAAGTGAAATATTAAAGTACTACCTTGTTTCCCTGAAAATAAGACTGGGTCTTATACTGTATTTCCCCCAAAATAAGACCAGGTCATATATTAATTTTTGCTCCAAAAGATGCATTAGGGCATATTTTCAGGGGATGTCTTATTTTTTCGTGTACAACAATCTACATTTATTTAAATATAGTCATGTCATCTTCTGAAATATCGTCATAACGTACTAAATGCATCCCTCTGGCTGATGCTCTTAACTGGGGCTTATTTTTGGGGAAACACAGTAGGAGAAAATATGGGAGAATCTCTTTTACAACCTCAAAGTTGGAAAGGACTTTCTGAGAATGACATAGAACCTAGAATCCATAAAAGAAAAGATGGATAGTTTACATAAAAATAAGATACTACTGCACTGTGGAAAAATTATGAACAAAGTTGAAAGAAAAATATTTACACCGTATTTCAGATCAGTGTCTGTGATGAAGCACTTCTACAAATCAATACGAAAAAGACAAGCCGATAGAAAAATGGACAAAGGTTGTGAACAAACCTCAGAAAAGGAAATACAAATAACTCATAAACACATGAAACGATGTTAACCTCACTCAGAGTAAGAGAAACGCAAACTAAACCTACAACACTATGTACCTCTTCTTACCTGTTAGTTGGCAAAGATCACCGAGTTTGCTAATAACACACTGTTGCATCGCTCTAGGACATGGAGTTTGGTACAATCTCTAGGGAGAGAGCACGTTGGTAATAGCTGTTATGGGCCGAGTTGTGCACTCCCCAAAATGCAAACAAATTTCAATTTATTGAAGTCCTAACCCTTGGTACCTCAGAATGTGACTGTGTACGGAGATAGGCTCTTTGGAGATAATCAAATCCAAATGAGGTCATTAGGGTCAGCTGTACTCCAGGATGACTGGTGTCCTTACAGGAAGAGGAAATTTGGACACAGACACAGAGGGAGGACCATGTGAAGACAGGGGGAGAAGACGGCCACCTACAAGCAAGGAGAGCGGTCTCAGGGGAAATCAGCCCTGTTGACACCTCTACCTCAGACTTCCAGCCTCCAGACTGTGACGAAATAAGTTTCTGTTGTTTAAGCCACTCAGTCTGTGGTATTTTGCTATGGCAGCCCGGGCTGACTAATGTACTATCAAAATTTAAACTGACCTGGAAATGACTTGCGGGAATTTATGCTGCAGCTAGAGTGGCCCGTGGGTTCATGAGCATGTACAAGGACATGCAAGCAGTATTGTTCATATTGGTCAAGGTATAATTGGGAAAACAGAAGCCATTCTAAGTGTCTTGAGTAGAAAGAGATTAATACAGGGAATTAGAGACTTCCAGAAGCATTGGAGGGGCTGGGAGAAGAAAGGACAGGAAGACATGGCAGTCGGGGAATGGTGGGGAAGGTGCCAGCAATGATCCCAGGTGCCAGCAGGACCAAAGCAGATGATCACCGGGAGGACACCCGCAGCTGCTGGAAGCTGTCACCAATGATGTCAGCTGCCCAGAGCACTGAAGTGGGGATTCTTTCAGGGGACCCCAGAAGCCAAGGAAAGACACCAGCAATGATTTTCACTGTTTACCCACAGTGGCTGCTGGAGTGCAATGGTGTCTACTTCCTTCAGCCTTCCAAATCTGGTGAGAGTGTCCCTCATGGGCAGAATTCAGCCTAGAACGTGCTGGTAAGGGGTTCTGGAAATTCAGGGGAGATATAAAAAGGGATGGGGAGAATGTTACATTAACAACAATTGATCCGGCGCATCCATCAACAAGCGGGTTGTAGGCATCAGGTTTCATTCACAGAATGGAGCCCTAAGCAGCTACCAGCGGAACATGGCAACTCCACACAAACTGACGTGGAATGATCTTTCAGGTTCCCTTTTAAGTAAAAAAGCAAAAGGCAGCAAGCCTCGTGTGCTTCAATGTGTGTAAAAATGAGAAGAGGGCAGTAGTTCCACATGTGTTTGTCGCCACATAGATTACCTCAAAAAGTGTCCATGGAGACAGGTGGGAATATGGTTGGGGGGGGCAGGGGAGGGAGAGGAAGTTTTCCTCACTACGTTCTTTGTTCTTTTGTAATTCTGTGGGATGTGCATGTACACACTCCAAAAGTAAGTAAAAGAGTTAAAAATCAAACGACCAAATAGAGAGACTTCCCAAAGAGGAAGAGGGGAAGGCTGAAAGCTCCCAGCTGTGGCTGGAGCCCACGGATTTCCCGGTGGCTCCTCTGTATGGTTGTGTGGCATTTCCTGCCCAGGGACTGTCAGCAGCACCGGTGGCTAAAGGGGAGGCCCAGGGAATCTGAGGAAGCCTGGACAGGTCGCGAGGACAGAGGCTGGGCCCAGGGACAAAGCAGGCCCTGTCCACCCGGATGTCAGCGTTTGCCAGCCTGGCCCCCGGGTGGGGAGCAGGGCCAAGAAACAAGCACTTCCAACACCACCAGGAGCTTTGAAACTCTGTGTGAAGCAAGTACAAGCTGCAGGCCTGGAGTTCAGGGTCTCTGTAGGCTGCTGGCTTTCCTGCAGCACCCGTGAGTTGGCTGGCCTGGCCCTCTGCTGGTCGAGGACTGTGGTGAAGACAGGTCCTCCATCCAACCATAAGTCAAAGGGTGGCGGGTCCCTGGGGCACGAGCTCGCAACCAGCTGCACGGGTGCTGAGGCCCAGGTCCTGCCCTCCACCCCAGGACCTCAGTTTAGGCATCCGCTTATGAGCTCATGCTCTTTGCCTGCTGCTTCTTGTTTTTCCATTTTAAAAAACATACCTAGAAATGGTTTTGAGGCCTCGGCTTTACACATACCTTGTTCTATCTAGCACACCTTATTCTTCTGAGGTTTTTCTTTCAAGTTGGCTTATCTTTCACTGGCTATCCAATTATTTTATTAAGTATTTCACTTTTACACCTTCCTCTTTCATTGAATTTTGTATGTCCTTTAGTATTTTCAACCCTTGGGTATTTTAGCTGAGTTACAATTTATCCTTTTAATTTCTGAGTGTTTCGTTTCCTCTGTGTTGAATTGCTCACCTTGGCCAAGGACCATGAGGTCGCAGGGATGCTTGGCTTCCCCTGACTCAGCTGGAAGGATACCAACCTGTTAAAAGGAAGGGCCTGACCTTACAGGCCTGGGAGGGGAGGGCAGGCAGCTGCCGTCTTGACCTCTCTCATCTCTGATACCTCAGAGTTTCTGCCTCCTGCCCAGGTACCCTTGACTCCGCATCACCTCCCCGTCCAGTGCACAGGCTTTTGAAGCCCAAAAGGTTGAAATCTGAGTCTACGTCTATCTAGTGTCTTTTTCTTTGTGACATCTTCCATTGCTTTATTCAGAGAGCAATGATGTTTTTCATGTACAGTTCCCCCTGTTCTTATGACATCATTATTATTTATTTCCTCTTGCCCTTTAATTTCTTTGGATTTTATTATGTTATTTTCCAAATAATTGTGTCCTAGAATCATGTATTGCATGAACAGTCTCTTGCAAATCCTGCTTTGTTTTGTATGACAGCCCTGACTATCCCAGGGTCAGTTTCTGAGCTATTAAGTATCATTAATCTGACCATGTATTGTTGTACCAGACAGTGTTAATTTAACTACCGTCAGAGTCAATTTGTAATGGGTTTTTAATCTGGTAAAGCTAGTGTCTTCCCTTTTCAAATGTTTTTAACTAGCCTTAATTGTTTATTCCTTCAGATGGCTTTTAAAAGAGCTTTGTCAAATTCTACAAAAAAAAAAAAAAAAGGAAAGAATTTTTATAGAATTGTGTTAAAAGTTAAATATTACGCCTGAAACAAAAAAAAAGGCAAGAAAGAAAGTTAAACATTAATATTCCAACTTCCATCCTGAAACATTTGTTTTCAATTGTTTTATGTCACTAGTCTGTTTTAAAGTTCTTTCTCTGAGATTTTGAATGGAAGTGTTAGATCAGTTATTTGAATTTTTTTCTTAACGTAATTAATGTATTTAAAGTTGTTAAAATGTCACTGCTTCAGGGCCAAGGTCTAACATGTAACACCCTGGAAGTCATAATGACGTAAATTGGCATTATCCCTGTAAATACAATTATGTGGTATTCCTCATTTCAATACTATGTACCATTATATTAGGTTGGTGCAAAAGTAATTGCGGTTTAAAAGGTTAAAAATAATTGCAAAACCCACAATTACTTTTCCACCAACTTAATAGATTTTCTTTTCTTTTTGACTCCACGGTTTTTAAAGAAAGAGGATAGGATTATTGTTAGTGTTATTGTTGTTTGGTTACTTTTGTGGGTAATTTCTGGTATATTGTATCATGGACATATTGTTCAGGCAGTCCAATTTCGACTTTGGGAGATACTTGACATTTTCTTTCTAATACTCGTATGTGGTAAAAATTTCATGTGCAGGGGCTGGCCCTGTGGCTCAGGTGGCTAGAGCCTCCGTGCTCCTAACTCCGAAGGCTGCCGGTTCGATTCCCACATGGGTCAGTGGGCTCTCGACCACAAGGTTGCCAGTTCAATTCCTCGAGTCCCGCAAGGGATGGTGGGCTCTGCCCCCTGCAACTAAGATTGAACACGGCACCTTGAGCTGAGCTGCCGCTGAGCTCCCAGATGGCTCAATTGGTTGGAGCACGACCTGTCAACCACAAGGTTGCCAGTTCAATTCCTTGAGTCCTGCAAGGGATGGTGGGCTGCAACCCCTGCAACTAGTAACGGCAACTGGACCTGGAGCTGAGCCGTGCCCTCCACAACTAAGATTGAAAGGACAACAACTTGACTTGGAAAAAAGTCCTGGAAGTACACACTGTTCCCCCAATAAAGTCCTGTTCCCCTTCCCCAATAAAATCTTAAAAAAAAAAAAAAATTTCATGTGCAAAAAGAAGTTACAAGCTGTGTGTGGTACAGAGTTTGATATGGGTCTATGATTCAGTCTTATTCATGATAGTGTTTTATCTTTGATGTCTTTAATTTTTCTCAGTTAAATCCATTCTAGGTTGATAACATAGTATGTTAAAGACTCTCATTACTTTTGTCTTTCTGGCAACATCTAGAGCAGCACAGCATGGCTGGGTCCTCTGCTCCAGCTGCAATCAAGGGGTTGGTCACTGCATACGCATCTGGAACTCGGGCTTCCAAGCTTGTTTCTGTTATTGGCAGCATTCTGTTCCTAGCAGGTGTAAGGCTGAAGTTTGTTCCTATTTCCTTGCTGGCTGCCAGCCAGGAGTTGCTCCCAGCTTCTGGCAACCGCTCTCATTTTCTGGTCACTTGGCCCCCTCCGCTTTCAAGTTCGCAACGGCATGTGGACTCCTTCTCCTGCCTTGAATCTCTCTTTTTCTGCCACTAGCCGGAGAAAGCACTGATTTTAAAGGCTCATGGGAGTAGATCAGGCCCACCCAGATAATCTTCCTTTTTTTTCCTCCCCCCTTCTTCCACCGCCACACCCCTGCCACCCCACTCCGGTTCAAACTATTGTTTCTCCCTGGTCCATGCTGGTATTATGAGCTTTGTGTTCGCTCCGGCTGAGGCAGTCGGTCACCAGTCATCCACTCAAGCAGCTGTCACCGGCTGCCAGCTGCTCATGGCAGCGCCTAGTAGCCCACGAAAGCACACAGCAGCTCACGTTGACCTCTGGCCGCTCACAGCAGCCCAGCTCCAGGGAGAGCCGTTGTTCACAATCTCAGCTGTAGAGGGCGCAGCTCACTGGTCCATGTGGCAATCGAACTGGCGGCCTCAGCAACCTCAGCTTAGGAGCACGGTGCTCTAACTACCTGAGCCACCAGGCCGCCCGGTAATCTTCCTATTTTAAGGTCAACTGTGCCATATAACGTAGTGTAATCATAGGAGTGATATCGTTTCACATGCATAGGTCCAAAGAGCAGGAAGGAAAGATACCATGGATATATTGTGAGGCAACTGATATAAGTCTTCATTATAAAAGACACATTTATCAGTAACTCTATTTTTTTAAAAAGATTTTATTGGGGGAGGGGAACAGGACTTTATTGGAGAACAGTGTGTACTTTCAGGACTTTTTCCAGGTCAAGTTGTTGTCCTTTCAATCTTAGTTGTGGAGGGCACAGTTCAGCTCCAGGTCCAGTTGCCATTGTTAGTTGCAGGGGGCGCAGCCCACCATCCCTTGCGGGAGTGGAGGAATCAAACCGGCAGCCTTGTGGTCGAGAGCCCATTGGCCCATGTGGGAATCGAACCGGCAGCCTTCGATGTTAGGAGCACTGACCTCCAACCGCCTGAGCCACCGGGCCGGCCCCCGTAACTCAATTTTTTAAGTACCAAACCACACAGCTTCAAATTACATAAAACATATCTAGTAAGAAATGTATGAGTAGGTCTGGATGAGCTGGGCCGATATGATTTGAATCTGGCCTTTTGACTGGCAGCTGGTTTTAGCTAACTGCAGGCAGCTATGGTGGGTGTTAAGCCCTTTCCAGACCTGCCTCAAATCTTCCAGACCACTTGCACAGGTTATGAGTAATAGTTAATGTGCAGGTTTTGTAGCCCCGCTGTCTGAGCACAGGCCTCAACCCAGCACTTAAAGCCAGGCAGCTCCCTCAGGTGGGGCAACTGCGCTATACCGCTGTCTCGGATGATCTGCTGAGTCAGACCAACCCTGAAGGTGGCTGCCATTGGCCTGTCACTCATGCGAGCTGGCCAATCCCCTTTAAAATTTCAAACACTTTGAGCTCAATTTTATGTCACTTGCAATCAAACATATCCTAACCAATGATGGCTATATATTGGCTTTTATAGAAAATGGATTATTGCGTCATTTGTCTAAGAGAGCTCAGATACTAAACAATTACAACTTGGGTGGGCTGGCCACAGCGATTTCTGTCAACCTGAAGGGGCTGCACTCATCGACTTAGTGGATAAAACAAGAATTATTCCTCCTCCCTTTTGAAAGAGCCTAACGAAGGTGGCCTTGAGCGCCTCAAAGCCATCTCCCTCCCTCTAAGGCCACCACGCCTGTAGGGATCTTGGCACACTTCTATCTCCTAAACTTGACTCCTCAACTCAGCGATGCGTGCTATCTTAGAAAGCCTTCCGTACACAGATAAGCCAAAAGAAAAGGATAAAGCCCCTGGAATCCCTGTGAAACAGTTTGTTGTGGAATTTTCCAGCATTTTTGAGTCACATATGCCCTTAGTTAACGCGAGGAACTCAGGGTACAAGTAATACAAGTTACAGATTTCTTTCGCATAACCAGCTCAAATCGTCCTACTGCCACGATGTCTTACGCGGTCAATTGGGGGCGCTCTCTGCCCTCTCCTGGGATTGCACAGCACAGGGGTACACCTCCAGCTCTCCGGCCCTGCCCCGCGCCCTTTATCTCCCCTGCCTACCGCAGTGGAGCGGGTCCAGCCGGGTCTGTATGCTGCCCCAGGCCCCCAGGGCTGAGCGGCGAGGGCCCGCAGGTAGGTACCGCTGGCAGATGCTCCGCTTGGGCGTTTGGACCCTGCGGCGCCGCGACCCGCACTCTTGCTCAGGCCCCTGAGATCCAGTGGATCCCACCACCCCCTATCTCCAACCCCCACCCCGGACGGCAAAGCGCGATTACCCCCACTAAAGCCCAGGATTCAGCGATGGCCTAGGGGTCGCCGGCTGGCTGACCGCCCTCGGACGCCCGCACCTCCAACAGCTCCTTTCTGCCTGGCGATTTCAAGCCCTTAAGGGCGGGGGCAGGAATTCCCGGCATTCCTGTTAGATTCGGCCGTACTGGAAAAAAACAAGGCGCAGGGAGATTCCTAATGAGTCACCTGCTGCAGAGCAGGGTCAGTAAATCCCCAGCCGGGCCCTTATTTTCCCCCCCCGGGGCAAGCGCCGGAGTTAACTGGGCAGCTGTTTAAAACACCTTGGCTCGCGCCCACCCGGATTGCGGGTCTAACCCGCCCCGGGTTGGGACCTGGACGCAAGCCTTTTGTCAAAGCTTCCTTGGGGGCTTTTCAGATGAGCAAGGGGACTGAGTCCCTCCGGAAAGCATTGAGCTCCAGGCTCACCTGGGAGGTGTAATTATTCCAAGATGCAAGTTTTGTATTAGAATTATACGCAAAATTTGCATTCTACTCCCTAATGTGTCTGTGTTTGTTTTATTGTAAAAGCAATTGCTAAAAGATGCTTTTCAGAAAGAGATATAAAAATGAGCAAGAGATAAGGATTTATTTTATTCACATGAGGGCAAGCAGATGCTATAACCGGTTCACAGATGTCAAAAGGCACAAATTTATATGGCGTGAAGGAATTGAATTGCAAACTGAGGCAAAACTGGTTTTTCCAAGGGGGCTAAGTCAATGGAAGCTCTGCGGGACAAAAATAGTAAATTTCCTATCACTCATCAGACATAACATTTTCTGCTGTCAGTGCTTTCTGATAAGAAAAAACTCCACAAATCCATATGGAAGTTACTACTAAGGAAAAAGGGAGGAGGTGAAACTCTTGGGAGATATAGGGTGAGGGGTTAGGAGCACAGACCCGAGTTCAAGTTGTGCAGTGAATGACTGTGGGGCCCTTGTTTTGGGAGCCGCCATTTCTTCACCGGACCGGCATGTTTAATGGGGTTTTAGAAGTTTCCCTCTCAGCTTAGGTGGAGGAGCAGGATTTCTTTGCTAAGGGTAGGTCTCTTTTAGTTATGCAAATGTGGCCGAGAGGGCACCCGTAGCCCTGCGGGAAGAGCAGAACAGAACCTTTTGTGGCCTGACAAAGCCACCCCTTCCCGAGGCCCCTCGGAATGCTGAGCTGGCGGCCCGGGAGGACGGGAAGCATTTTTGCATTCGGAGCAGAGGGCCTTGGGGAGGAAAAAGCTTGAGACCCATCTCCCCTCAACCTGCTCCTCACATTCAAGTTGAGGAATGACTACAATTTACAGTCAGGAACGGTGCTCCACAAGGACAGCCTGAGTGAGCTGGTTGGGTTCAGCAGACTTTACAGCTGACAGGCAGCCACAGGGTCCATCACCCCTGTCTTACTGCTGCTCTTTGGGGAAGGATGGCTGAATTGGGGAGGGTGATTACGAGAAGGACCACTTTTATGTGTGAAGCGTGTGTTCGCTGCAGCCTGTGCCGGGACGGTGGCGCCTAAAAAGTTACAGGACTGTGCGAGCACCACAGCGCCACCGTGTGGACGGAGAGACCCGGCTCAGACTTCCAGAGAACACCCTCTTTGGACTAAGGAAGCCCTTTCAGGTTGCGGACAATCTGGGAGTGAGTGGGCTTCAAGAGGGAGAGGTAGGATTTTGTAGGGAGGAAAAATAATTTTCTCTCTACCCTTGTAGGTTCTTAACTGAGCCCCCTCACCCCCACCCCATGATAAAAGACTGAGAGAAAAAAAGTTTAATAACCTGTACCTCCTATATACATGGGAGAGACTCAGGACAGCTGAGAAATTCCCCCAAATGGCCCAAGCCACCATCTTGAATAACAGCTGAAGACAAAAAAAAAAGATGTTGAGTTGGGGCAGGCCAATTATGGGAGGTTACCAGGAAAAGCATAGTAAACTGGGTAAGGTTGTTACATCTAAGTTACTGCCTTCTCCATTGATCAGTTTCTTGTAATTTAGGGAAAAATTTACAAATGGAGATTTCCTTTATAAATGTAAGTGTCCCTCACAAAAGGATAACTTTCTACTCGGTGTTCAGAGCTTCTCCTATGTTGACTGTTCCTCAAAAATAACCAGCTCAAGATAATCCTTATGCCAAAGAGACATTTTAAGGTGTCATATTCTGCTCCCCTTTGTTTTCTGCCAATAAGGGTACATGAGGGATTAAAATGTAGTCATATTTATATCCTGAGTTATGGTCATACAGATTATACATGTTAAGGGCTTACCATAGTGCCAGGCATATCAAATGTGCTCCATAAAATGGCAATTCTTATCATTATTACCCAGAATCAAGATTGTAAATACCTGAAGGTTCTGGAAATTTCCAGAATGCCCTTTGTGTCTGTTTCCCAAGGTGATCAACAATAAGCCTTGGAAATGCCAGGGCTGTCTTTGAAGGCAGCCAGGTCACACTCCAACGCACCACAGGAAACCAGGGCTAGCTGAGTGGGAGGGTCAGAGCCAGGCCTGGAGGCCAGGAGTTGGTTGAGGGCTACAGTCAGCTGGGGTACTCTGGACCGGCTGGGTTAGAGCTAGGCTTAGGGTGGGCAGTGCCCGGCAATTTTTCCAGTCGCTAGCCTCTTTTTTTCATGGAGTCCCCTTCCTGCTAAGGGGACAAAGGAAGTGGAGAACAGTGGTGGTGAGGCTTTGGGGCCATGGTCCATGTTCCCAGCCTGATGGCCCTGGGGCCTGGGACCAGCTGGCCCCACATGCCAATGGGGGATGAGGACATATTTCTAGGGTCCCCTAGAAACATCTGATTTTGTTTCTTCCCTGCTTTGAAAGCTGTGATGTCTCAATGCCTGCAGAAAGCACCCTAACTCCTAGCAAGGTGCACCTTTCTCACCAGGACACCTCCAGGCCAGCCCCTCCCATCTCCAACACAGTCCACACCAGGCAGCTGGCTGTTCCTCCTGATGCGTTTTTGCACTTCTGGGCTGTTGCACGTGTCCCCAGCCTAGACTGTCTCTTGCTCTTCCGACACAGGCAAATGCCCACTCTTTCAAGAGGCAGCTGCACTGTCAGGCCCAGGGGTGAACCCTGCTCCCCACCTGTGCTGGGGTCCTGTCACACTGGCCCCCTTAGTGGGTTCCTGCCCTTCATCTCTTCTATTGTGCTAAGCTGGCGTCCCACCTGCTCTCCCAGCCTCCCTGCCAGCCCAGACCTGGGCCCCTGAGGTCTGAAATGGGGTCAGGAGCAAGGCCACCCATAGGGCAGAGGCTGAGGAAATTCCCATCCTGTGAGCTTTGTGCTCCTGGTCCATGGGACCAGCTGGAGACAGCCAGAAGGAACCCAGAGTAAGGGGTGCACGTTCAGCACCCCTGCTCCTTGCAGCTTGTCCCTCTGCTCTCAGGATCAAGTCTCAACACCTCCTGCAACCCAGAAGACCTGAGAACAGGCCTGCCTCCCCAGCTGCCTTCCCTTTTCACACCCCAGCTCCAGCCCCAGCCTCTGAGGAGCTCCTTTCTCTTTCAGATGCACTGCCCCCTCGCCTTCAGTCCTTTGTGTAAGCCCTTCTCTCTGCCTGCAAATTCTTCCTTCAGCTGGCAGCTGAACACAAGGCTGCCTCTGGACCCCCACCTGGGCCTAGTCAATGGCCCTTCCGTCTCCCAGTCTCCTGGGTGTCCCTCCACTGCTCTTGCCCTAGCTGGCCTGAGCTCTGGGAAGACCAAGGCCCCAATGCCCCTCTGCTTTCTGCAGCCCCTGGCAGGGCCTGGCTTCAGAGGGTGAGTGATGGACAAGCAGGGTGGGCAACTCCCTTGGACTTGTGCAGTCACCAGGCACTGCCTCAGAAGGGCCCTCCCTGTGTTTGGTTTAACCCTGTGCTGTGGCAATCTTGAAATTCTTAACTTTTTAAAATCAAGGGCTGTGCATTTTCATTTTGCACTGGGCCCTGCAAGTTATGTAGCCAGATGAGCGAGTGGGGAGGTGTTGGGGGTCTGTGCTGAGGAAGAAAGAGCTGCAGCCATGTACTCTTTTCCGTCTTCAAAGCCTTGGACCCAGGCAGCAGGGGCCACAGTGGACATCCATTCAGTCTCGCACCCCCTTCTACTCTTTAAGATGTTGCATTGTATTAGGATGCAGCCATTCCTATCACTCCTCTGGAGGAGAGGCCCAGTGTAGCCATTAATGAGTGACTCCCTTGGGGCATCTGACCCACTTTATGATGCTCAAGCTGGGTGCAGGCAGGGAGCTGCTAGTGCGCTGATTAGGCCCTGTCTCCTTGGGATGGTTGCCCATCCTGCCCTGGAGGTAAGCAGCTAAGGCCAAGGTTCCCTGCACAATGCAGTTCCCCCAACACCAGGCGGCCCCAGAGCCAGTTTCAATGACTTCTGCCAACCTTATTAATGCTTCCAGGTTGACTGAAGGGACACCAGGGAGCCCACCAACCCCTGCATGCCCCCACCCAACCCCAGTCCCTGTAACATCAGCCTCAGCATCAAGTCTGGCCTTGCCCTCCATGGGAATGCACTGTTTGCAGCTCTCTCAACACCCCCTAACCTCCCCGCCCCGTCCTCTCACCCCCCCCCAGTCCAGGGAACATCTTTCTTGACTGTGGCCCTTGTGGCCTCTGCTTTAATCCTGGCACTCACCTCTCTCTAAGGCCCTTCAAGGGGTCCTTGTGTACCCACCAGCCAAGAACAAGGAACAAGCTATGTCTTCAGAAATCTCTGAGAACCTTGGCCCTAGACAGGCCCTCTGATGGAAATGGTAACAGGAAGTTTCACACCAGAAAAAAACCAGTCCCTTTTTATTGAGAAAATAGAGTCAATTCCTCCCTCTTTTCCCAGGTGACTCCTTGAGATATAAGGTGGCATCCTGCACCCACCCCCAAGGACTCCTGAAACTGGGCATAGTGGCCCATGAGGGACATTCCATCCCTTCCCTGGGGCAAATGATGGTTTGCCCAGGTCCTGGAGAAGCAGGCCAGGTTCTGGAGGGGGGCTGTGACAGGCAGGAGGGTGCCCTGGGGTGGGTAGGAGTGGCGAGGGAGGTGGTGTCTTGCTGGAATGAAGGACGGGAAGGGAAGAACCCACCATCTTCTGAGGCCTGGCACCTTCTCCCTCCAAATCTTTTATAAATAAAACTTCACAGTAATAGAGGTATGTCCACTTCCAGGGCTAAAATGGCTGGTTTCCTGCCAGGGAGCCAGGCTTCAGTGGGGCTGCAGGAGGGCCCTCGGCTCAGGCTGGGTGGGCAGCACCGTGACTGTGGGGCTGAGCACTGCTCTTTGGCCCTGTGTCAGGGGGTGGGGGTGGGGCTGCAGCCCATCCAGAGGTTCTGAGGGTCACTGAGGTAGTCAGAGTGGCTGGTCGTGCTTCCAGACAGACGCCAGATGGAGCATCACAGGACGAAGCCTGGACGGAACCTACCTGGGAGCAGAGGCTGAGCAGCCAACTCCAGGCAGGTCTGCGGCGGGGGGGAGGGAAGTGCATGGGAGGGCGGTGCTGAGGGTCTTCTGAGGCTCTGTCTCCAGGAGACCCAGGGGAATGGACAGTGGGGGGCAGAAGGGCGGGGCTGTGAGCCTGCACAGGGTTGAGCTTCTCCTGAATGGGTCGCTTGGACCCATGGGGAAACTGAGGCATTTCATGGGAGAAGAATCTTCTGTGAAGAAAAAGGGCCGCCACAGAGCCATCTAGGGCCAGGCCTAGCCCAGGTACCTGAGCACGGGGTTCCTTCAGAGGCCACCAGGGCCTCTCACCAGCTCCGAGGGAGCCAGGCAAAGAACCCAGGTTAGGCGGGCTGCCAGCAGCTTCGCTCCCCAGATGACCTCCAGTCTGGGCAGTTTCAAATGTTTCTGGGCCTTAGTGCCACTCTTTGGAGAGTGTCCACACAGGGTGGCCCCCCCTCTGGCTACCTGTACCCCACCACACCCATGGGCACATGAGGCCCAAACACTCCACTTCCTTGCTGGGGACCAAGGGCTATGCCCTGACATTGCAGCTCCAGCCCCATGACTTCTGGGCTCAAGAGCATAGGCTGTAACTATGCTGGTGGCCTGGCTGGGGTCAGAGCACCTGGAGCTTGCGGGAGCAGGTGAGGTTGCCATGCACCAGCCCCCACATGGCCAGCAGCTCAGTGGGCAGCAGCTTGTGCACAACCAGCATGGAGCGGTAAAAGCACGGCTCCTTGTTCATGCGGCTGTTGCGGTTTCGCGAGATGCCAAAAGTCTTGAAACCCTCGTGGGCCATGGGATGCACGCCCAGCACCTCCAGGCACATGCCCAGGAAGACATCATCGATGGGGTAAAGCTCCACAGTGTCGCAGGCGTGGTGCAGGCGCCGGGCCAGGCCACCAGCCATCAGGAAGCCACCGCCGCCGGCATAGGGTGGGTAGCTGGCCTTGCTGTACAGAGCCCCGGGGATGTAGTACTTGTTATCCTTCTTGCGGATGGGCCGAGCGTGCTGCAGGACGTCACCCACAAATAGGTTTTCCTGTGGCTGCCGGTCGGCCAGAAACTCCAGCAAGTTGGTGGGGTTGACGAAGACATCGTCGTCGCCCTTGAAGACGAAGCGGACATTGGGGCAGTAGATGTCAAGCCACTTGAGGAAATGGATCTCCTTGAGGGTCAGGTTGAAGAAGCTGTCAAGGAAGTCCCACTGCAGGATGTCACTGTAGAGGCGGTCCTCGTAGGCCAGCAGCTGCTGGTAGTGGGCCCGCTCCTCCTGCTTGGAGGCTGTGCCCAGTAGGAAGAGGGTACGCACGGCGCCGCGGCCCGTGCCCACCAACTCCTGCTCCAGGCCCCAGGTCTGGCGGATGGCTTCGCGGCGGTCATGCTGCGTGATGACTGACTTGACGACCATCAGCAGGTAGACGTCCCCGTTGCACTTCTCCGGGTGGTTCAGCAGCATGGGGAAGTATCGGCAGTGGCGATAGAGCATAAACTGCTGGAAATGCGGCTCCAGGCCCTGGAACCAGGACTGGTGGGTCAAGTTGATATTGGCTGAGCAGTTAGTGGTGGTCACGTCCCAGGCCTGAGGCCCCTGTGAGGCCATGTGCGTGGGGGTGACCAAGTCCTTCGAGTTTTTCCAGAAGTCATTGGGGTTCACCAGGTGTCCACTCGGGTTTTGGGCCTTCTGTGGCCCTAGGGTGGGTGGCAGGGGCTCTTGTAAAAACTGGCTGGGGGTCAGACCACGCTGGAATACTGCTATGGCCACTAGCAGGGCCAGGGACAGGCACACACTCTTGTAGATGATTCTCTTCCTGGGGGGGCGAGGGGAGAATCGTTCAGAGCAGTGAGAAGATGAGTCCCTTGTGACTCTCCCAGGAGCCCTGGTGTGGAGCTGCAGTCCCAGATGGGCCAGTGGGTCCTGGGCACAGACTCAAGTCCCAGGGCCCCAAGTGGTCAGAGGAGTCTCCTGCTTCCTCTCCTACCCTGAACCCCCTCCTCCAGGACCAGGGAGCCACTCACACAGCACAGAGCTTAAGTATAGCACTGTGGGGTCAGGCTGCTGGTCTTCACATCCTGGCCCTGCCACTTAAAAGCAAAATGACTGTGAGTGGGGCTCCCTTAACCTCTCCTAAACCTGATTTCTTCTTCTGGAAATGAGGACAACGGCATAGGATTGGAGTGCGATCTAAAGTGCCTGGCAACAGTGTGCAGTCAGGATGCTGTGATTCTACACGGACAACATTAGGTGGAGTCCTCTGCCCTGTTCCCTGCCCATGGCAAGGTACCCCGTTTGTTTTCCTTTCCTTGTGCAAACATGGTGACCCATGGTGACCCAAACTGGGGTGAATCACTGGGAGGGAGGGACAGAGACGGCACCTGCTCTGCAGCCTGGGACCTCAATAAATACGGGGTTTCCCAGAAAATAACACCTAACAGGAAAATAAACCCTAGTATGATTTTTCAGGATGACATCCCCCAAACATGAGCCCTAATATGTCTTTTGGAGCAAAAATTAATATAAGACCCGGTCGTATTTTCGGGGAAACACGGTATGTGGGGGACATTGGGAGCAAGCTCTAACTTGGGACCTGAAAAAGCCTGCCCTCCCCTCCCATCCATCTGACCCAACAAAAAAGAACAGCTACTCCAGGGCATCTCCTAGCACGACCACTGTCCCCTAACCCCCCAGTTTGCCCTCCCTTAACTTCCCATTAGGAGAGATGCTCCACTGCCCTGGGAGGGGAACACATTTGGATCCACACCCTCCAGGGACACTCCTTGCTTAGTAATCCCTATCATACCCATTTCAGAAGCAGAAATTAAAGCTTTCTGCCAGGAGTGCTGGCAGGCCTAGGGCCAGGGACCTGAGCTCCTGGACCCCAGGACCCTCTCTCTTCAGCTCACATTCTGGGGGTAGCCAGGCCTCTCCCCTGGCCTCTCCCGTGCAGACATATGGGCTGCAGGCTGACACGAAGGGCAGGCCAGAAAAGTGCGGCCTTACTGGGCCGGGCCAGCTGGGAGATGGCCCTGACCTCCAAGGGCGATGGGAAGAGACAGACTGCACTACGGCAAGGCAGGGACACTGCTGAGAAGACTGGGGGCGGCCCCAGGACTAGCTGGTTGAAGGTTCAGTGAGAGTGAAGTCTGAGCCCCACTGGAACTACATTTCCCCATTGGGTCTCCAGTATTTTGTGTATGGGGTAGGAGGAAGATTGGGTCATCTCAGGTACTGGGGTGTGGGTGTGTGACCTAAGACGGAACCTGGGAGGGGATGGGGGAGCAGAACGCTCTGGTCCTTTTGCCTGGGAGTTTCAGGGAACCCCCCTACTCGGCTCCCCCCACACACCTTGGTGCGGGAGGCCTGACTGGAGGAAGTTCAGCAGGGGTCCCCTCTGGGGAAGGGGATGCGGAGAGACCCCTCCACCCCAGGCTCGTTCCACCTGCACCGCTCCACTCCATTGGTAGGTAGAAGTCCCGACGGGGAGGGGAGGAGAGGGGACCGCGCGCGGGCCAGAGGCCCGAGCTCTAGGGAGGAAGGAGAGCCACTCGAGGGTAGAGGGCTGGGGTTGCCCAGGATGCAGGAGGCCCTCGGAACGGGGGCAGAAACCGAGCTGCCGGCGAGATCTTGAGTCCCCAACTCCCGAGGTCCCGGAGTGGGATCTGGGGGCTTCGGTGCCGCCAGGGAGGGCTGAGCGCACCGAAACCGCGGTCCCTGGCCGCCCATCGGCGGGTGCAGGCGCCGCGCACGGCCAGGCATCTCTGGTCGCCACCGCGCGAGCCGGTCTGTCCCAGGAAACTGCGGCCAGCCTCGGACACCCATCGCGGCATCTCCCATGCCCGGGAGCCGCCCAGCGTCCCCCTGTTGGCCCCAGGGAAGCCCAGGGTCCCCGCACCCATCCCAGGACCCCCAGCCCGACAGCCCCCACTCACCCCAGAGACATGGCGGCCCGGGCCGGGGCGGCGGCGGCGGCGGCGGCGGAGCGGGGCGCGCGGGTCGCAACTCTAGGCGCGCGGCTCAGGGACGGCGGGCGGGGACCCGGACGGAGAGGGCGGGGGCGGGGGCCGGGCCGCGCCCCCGCTGTGACTTTTCTCCTCCAGGCAGCTGGAGGAGGGGCCGGGAGGGGAAGCGTCGTCCCAGGTGCGTTAACCCCTTCGGCGCCCCTGGCCCTATGTTCCTGCTGCGCGCCAAGCCCTCCACGCTGCGGCCAGGTGGGAATCACCCATTTCTCAGAGGCGGAACCCGAGACTTCGGATCACGGGGAACCGCCCAAGGTCACCTGGCCCGAGGTGGGTGTCAGAGTCTAGACGTCGCTCCCGGGTACACGTTTCTCCGGAGTCGCCAGCCCATCTGGACACGTGGGAACCGGGACACTACCCACCTCAATTCTCCCCTGGGGGGCCATTTCCCTCTGGCCCCATTCGGACTTTTCCTTGGTGGGGGAGGTAGAGGCAGACAGATATTTAGGACCCTTTTCTGTTCCCCCAGGCAGCAGCTCTCTCCACCTCTGGGGTGTCTCCCTCCTTGGAGAGCTCCCCCACCACCACCAAGGGAAGGCCTGTCTGCGCCGCCCAACCTCCTCATCCATCAGCAAATATTTCTCTCAAAATCCTTTTTGTCCCTAAGCCTTTATTAATCTGTTTCTGTGTGTGCGAGACACAACTCCTTCTAGGGGGTGGGTTGCACAAGACATAGACTTGGAGGGGCATTCTTGGCCCTGCAGGGTCTAGGGTGATGTGTGTTCCCATCTAGGTGACTTCCAGAATCCTCTAACAGATTAAAAATCCACTGTCCTGCTTTCACCCAGATGTCTGCTGTTCTAATCCTGTTCCATGCTGAGGTGCCACCACTGAGCACACGTAGGACCTTAAAAAATGCCCACAGAATTGAAACGGAAGCATTTCACAATCCAGCTAACATTCATCAAGCAGTTACAATATGCCAAGCACAATTCTAGGCCGGTGCATGACTGAGTCAATCTCAGAGGCATGTACTATTATTATTATTCCCACTTTACAAAGGAGGAAATAGAGTTGCCAGGAGGGGACACCCCAATGGGCCAGGTCCCATAGTTAGTAAGCAAACTCTCTGCCCTTTTTTCAGGGGCAGCAGTGACAGGGAGCTTGTCTCCTGCCAAGGGGCACACAGGGAGGCCAGAAGGCCCCCAAGGACAGTCAGAGGTAGGTAGTGGAAGCCTGAGGGGGCTGCTCTTGCCAAAATGGGCCCCCGGCACCTGAGACCGAGTGAGAAGCCCTGTCAGCCATGGCGTTAAGGCTTTGGAGGGAGAGGAAACATCCAAGGTGCAATAGAATTTTCCTGGATGTTGCAAGATCTAATCAGGGAATGTGAAGGGCCTTCCAGGAAGAATTCCAGAGAACCCTAGGGGCCCACACCTATAGTAATAGCCCTTCCAAATACCAGAGCAGGAGGAAGGTCTGACCTGCAGCTCAAAGCCGTCTTTAGCCAGGCTGCCTGCTGCTGAGGGCCACCTGAAACCCCACTGGCCACCTGGGGGAGTCGCCCAAGGCCAACTGAATGTTTGCCAGTAGAATCTGGTCCATTGAGAGGAACGGTTTGTCATCATGGATTCATTTCATCTGTGCCTAGGTGGAACTCAGGCTGGGGAAAGGCATGACAATTAGATACTCGGCCCCTGACTGTGGGGTGGGGATGGGGGCAGGGACGTGGGAACCAGGCCAGGCCCTGATCAGCTTTCACTTTCAGTCTGACAGGCTGTTGGGCCTGTCCCTATCGGTCAGCACCAGGCTGGCCCACTCCACCTGTCCTGGTCCCTCCCTAGGGCTCTGCCCTAAAAGATTCTCACCAATTATCTCAAGCCACAAATGGGGTGGTTGAGCAAAGCTCCTGAGGAGGGAGAGGTCGGTCTGCAGATGGAAACCACCGGCCCACAGCCCTGGCTGAAGACAGATGGAAGCTGCAAAACCAGGAGATCCGGGGATGTGGGGCTGGGGGTGGGGGTGGTCTGTCGGCAGCTTTGGAGGGAGGTTGGAGGATGGGAGGAGCTAGTTGAGCTAGTAGCAGGAGTCCCAAGCGGTGGTAGGTGGGTTAGGTGTCCCTGTCACCTGGTCCTTTTCTCCTGTCAGGTGGAGGTTCTACCCTGGAAGAAGAAACTCAGTGAGGCCTGATGGGGAGAACCCCAGGAAATCCTCCTCTCTCTTCTCCTCACTCTCCCCTTCCCCACACATTTTGCACCTTACTTCCCCTTCCCATCTCCCTTCCCTCTCCCTTCCTCCTCCTTATCCCTGCTCCCTTGTTCCTCTCCCATTTCCCTTTCCCCACTCTTATTCTCACTTTCTTTTATATCAACCCCCGACCCATCCTTCAGAGTCAGTTGGAATCCAGACCCTGCTGGTGTGAGGCGAGCACAGTGCGGGCTCACCTGGGCCCAAACACCTGCCTTACCCTTGGATGTGGAGAGATAGCTGATGGGCCAGAGGTTGCCCTGAGTCAGCCCTTAACTGGACAATAGGGGGCTGACTTGGGCCTGAGAGAACCAGAAAGCTAGGTGTAAGACCTGGGCATCTTGGAGAGAGACTGCCATTGACAGAGGCTGATGCTCAGTGGCGGGGCAGTGGCTGTAGAGTGGAAGCTGCCCTGGCTGCAGTCACTTATTGCCGCTGTGTGATGTGTGTGAGTTCATATTAGTGTTTAAAGACCTTAAGCAGAAGTCTATACTCCAGGGGCAGCCACAGCCAGTGCTTCAAGCCTGACTGGCTACACTTGCACAAGAGGGTCTGTTAATTAGCACTGAAGTGTCAGAAGTCATTGTTCTTTAGTGAAAAGAGTGTTGAGGATGTGTGCCTGGCAAAAAAATACTACACAGGACCTCTGTCTGTGTCTGAATGAACCCAACAACCCAGCAGACCAGTGTCCTGGCTCCAGAACTTTCTCTAATTGGTCCTGGATCTCCCCATACAATGATCTGATTGGAAGATTAGACAGTCTTTGGTTATGTCCTTGAATTCATCCAGAGAGTCACTTTCCTGCAAAGGACAGAGAGTGGGGCTTCCTGAGGCTCCTGGGCAGTGGTCTGTTTCATGATTTTGGTAACAGATACTTTAAGTTGGGTAGCACTGATTTCATTGTAATAGGCCATCTGAGCAGGAGGTGTGGGGGAAGCTTACCATCTTCACCTATCTCTGGTCCTTGGAGGCCTCCCATGTCCACTGCAGGGGCTGCCCAGTCAAGGGGGGCAGCGCACATAGTAGGAAAAGAAAGAAGCCAAGAAGGAGCTAGCGGAGAGGAGAGGAGAAGGCGGGAGGGTGGGGGAGTTCAGGGGGCAGGGAGGACAGAGTTTTCAAAGCATGAGTGGTCTTGTTTGGAGTCTGGGAAGGGCCCTCGCCCAAGGGAAGATTGTGTCAAAGAGAAGCCCAGATCACAAGGGGTTGAGAGAAGATGGGAAGAAGTTAAAAGATGCTCCTTGCAGGGTCCCTATATGATCAATACAAACGACAGCATCCTGTTACTAGGGACTCCAAGTTGCCTTCTATGGCAAAATCCTGATTGAACCAAGACTGACCTAACAACCAAGATGACATTGCTATAACCAGTAAGATGTTTGAAAACCATAATTCTGGGGCCTGCCTGCAGAGAATCTGATGGAACCTGGGAAATTTTAGTTTTCCAGTTTCCCAGATGATTCTGATGTACAGGCAGGTTTGGGAACCACCGGCGTTGAACCCTCCAATTCCAGCTCACTTGGTCAGCCGTGGGCAAGGGCCAGCAGAGGGACATTTTCTCCTGTGAGCCTGGGGATAAAGAAGGTAGAATGAGGAGGGAGCTAGGGAGGAAATTGGAGGCAGGCCTGGGAGGGTTGAGGAAGTCACTATTCCTAGTGAAGCAGGTAGCAGTTGAGGAAGCAGAGGAGGGTTTAGGGGATTAAAAAGAGTGGGGAAGGGTGGCTACAGCCTCTGTGTGGGATCTGAGAAGGCCAGGGAGGGACGGTGAGGAGTGTTAAGGGCCAGGCAAGAGTGTTCCTATGTACCCTAGAGACCCAGGCTGTGGCTGAGGTCGGGACTGTCCAGGGCTCCTTTGGGCACCAGTGACAGAAACTCAACTCAAAGTAGCTCAAGAGAAAGGAATGTATTTGTTTGTATGATCGAAAACCCTGTCTCTTGCTCTCTTGTTCTCGCCCCATAACCCACCCCCTGTACAGCTCACCTGTCTCTTGGCTCTCTCCTATACGCACAGGCTTCTTCCATGAGGAGTAGCAGAAAGGCAGGCTTGCACACGGCCTTAGGCATTTATCACCCGACATTGAGGACCACGGAGGAAAGAGGTGTTTTCCCTCCCAACCTCCGTATATAAAATTCCAGGGAAGGACTCTCTTTGGTGTTGCTTTAGTCATGTGCCCAAACCTGGGCCAATGTCATGTCTAGGGGTGTTAGGGTAGTGTGATTGGCCAGGCCTGGGTCAAGTGTCCTCTGCTGTGGTTGGGGCAGGGCCCTGGGACTAGCAGCCCTACAGGAACTACATGGAAGGGGCAGATTCCTCAGCGGGAGCTGCTGCCCTGCTTCCCCCAAAATAAGACCCAGCCGGACAGTCAGCTCTAATGCGTCTTTTGGAGCAAAAATTAATATAAGACTGGGTCTTATTTTACCATAATATAAGATCAGGTATAACATAACATAACATAACATAACATAACATAACATAACATAACATAACATAACATAACATAACATAACATAACATAACATAACATAACATAACATAACATAACATAACATAACATAACATAACATAACATATAATAAATACCAAGTCTTGTACAGTGGTACCTCAGTTTTCTAATGTAATCCGTTCCGGAAGACCGTTCGAGTTCTGAAACGTTCGAAAACAGCTGACAGCTAGGCCTCAGGATCTTGCACTCAGTGGAAGCCGCATGACATATTCAATTTCCGAGGCGTGTTCGAAAACTGAAGCATTAACGTCTGGGTTTACAGTGTTCGTAAACTGAAATGTTCGTCAACGGAGACGTTCAAAAACCGAGGTACTACTGTATTAATTTTTGCTCCAAAAGACACACTGGAGCTGATTGTCCGGCTAGGTCTTATTTTTGGGAAACACGGTATTATCAAGAAAGCAGAAGAGATACGTTCAGTCCTCCAGTTTATATCAAGCCCTTTGGACACTTAAATCATCTTCCAAAATGGACCCCCGAGGACCGGGAGCCCTAAAAGGAAGAAGAAAGGGGTGGTGGTAGCTGTGTGGGAAATGTCTTCACCTGTTTTCCTGACAAGTCCTTCTCTCTTGGATGGAAGGAGCCCCATGCTGGCCAATAGAAGGTGGACAGAGCTTTTTTGGAGGCTGGCCGCTCTCTGCCCCTCTTCCCATGCCTGGGTCCCCACTGGCTGGTGTGGGGACAGCCAAGGCCACCTATGGCTTTGTAGGTGTGGGAATCAGTCAGGTGGGGCTGGAGCTGGGCAGCTGAAAAAGAGAAGCCAGGGTTCAAAAAGGCCCAGGAATCAGAGTGGGGGAAGTGAGGGGGGACTTGGAAGAGGGTGGACGCTAAGCAGGAATAGAAGGAGCCCTCCCTAAGTGCTGCCCTGGACGCAGGCCAGCTGGGCTGCACCCCAGGCTCCTGTCGGCAGGGCACGGGGGGCACACTCTCACAGACACACACAGAGACAAATGCACACCCGCAGCAGCACACATAGCCATAGGTGTGCAAGTGACACAGACCCACATATACACACACACCCAGGGACAGACATGCACACACAGAGATACATTCAGAGATACAAACAACACTCATACACACATAGGTCAGACACATGCAGACACACTCACACAGAAGCATGCATGTTCAAAGAGAGACACATATGTACACTCATATTCAAACACACTCATGCACATATGAGATACAGGCACACCCAGTAAGAAGTGTACACACACACACACATAAACACACACATTTCCAGAGAGATGCACACACACACAATTACTCATCACACACAGAGACACACCCAGAGAGACACACTTTCACACACATAGATACACATGTGCCTACAGCCTTTCCCACACTGGAGGAGCCTCCCTCACCTGGCTCATCGGTTACCAGTGAAACCCTGCCTGGCAGGCCCTTGGGAACTTGGGAACGGGCTCAGGACCAGGCAGGTCCCTACTGCATCCAACGGCCTCTTTTGATCTGCCCCCAGGTCCTCAATCTGTGCCCACTCCTGCCTCCAGGAGCTTCTGGGCACTGCCCACAGGCCCTTGACATCTACCCCCAACCTTTATTCTAGCCACGTTGGCTTTCTTCTCCCATTCACCAAGATCCCAGCTTCCTTCTGCTCAAATGCACTCCCTCCTTCTGAATTGAGTGAACTCCTGCTCATCTTTCAAAACCTACTTCGAATGTCCTCTCCCGGGGAGTAGATGCTCCCTCCCTGGGCCAGCATCATGTCTGTCTGTCCGTCCTCTACCTGTCCTATCACACAAGAGCAGGGACAGGCCTTTCTGTGTTCCTGGCAGCACAGGGGCGGGGAAGCACTGATGCCTGTCGTTAAATAGCCCAGGGAATGAGCTGCCAGCATTGGCTGCCTGGAGGAGACCCTGGCAGTCCTGCCTCGGCCATATTCAGAGGATGACTGGGTGTGCCCACCTCAGGGAGCCTTGGGCAACCCAGACAGATTTGCAAAGCTCCAGCCCCACCCCCAGCACACACGTTCACACTCACACTGACACACATTCACACGCGGGTGGGCATTGTGCCCTCTCGTCCTGGACAGCTGGGCTGCCCCCTCCCCCTAAGCCACCAATGACTCACATGCCCGCCTGCCAGGCGGCTGGCTTGGGCACACACAGCCTCCTTTCAGCCCCTCGGCCTCAAACACTAGCTTAGTCTTCCCTCCCCGGCGCCTCCCCCTCCCCGGTGAGCCGTCCTGGCCTCCCTGCCTGGCAGCTCGGCTCCAGGGGGAGGCCACGCAGAGGCCTCCTTCCTCGGCAGAGCACAGGGTGCTTGTCTCTCATCACCCGGCTCCTGTCCAAGCTAGCCCTGAATGGCTGCCTTTTTATGGCCCAGAGCCTGACCAGGTGCATTCTGGGCAGCATTGCTCCCAGCTATGGTGCTGTTACGACCAAGGGGACAGAGCCAGAGAGGCCATTGAGACTCGGAGTCCCTGGAGTCCCTCCCAGACTCTGGTCAAAGGCCTCCTCAGGGCCACTGGGGAAGCAGATAGGAGGCTGTGTGAGAGGAAGAGGCCCATACAGACTCTTCCTCTCACACAGCCTCCTATCTGCTTCCCCAGTGGCCCTAAGTGGCCTGGCCAGGCACACGTTTTTATTACTCGATTTTCCTGAGGAGACAACTGAGGCATAGAGAAGGTCAGCCTGCTAGTGAGTGGTGCAGCTGGGATCCAGTCTTGGTAAAGAGGGTTAAACACGATGGCCCTCATGGGGTTCTTGGAGAAGGGGTCCACAGTGGGCACCATGTGACAACGGTCACAAAATCTGTTCTGGGTTTTGCACATAGCACCCCTCCCTTCTTTGGTAACAGACCTCTCCACTCTGGTCTCAGGGTAGGCCTATCATGGTCCTTTATGTCCCTTCTTGCCCTGACAATGTGCTTGGTACAAGAGGTGGGCCTGTGACCTGTGCTGGGCCAATAGGGCTCTGCCCTGGGGAGTTTCAAAGAGGAGCTGGGAGAGGGACACCCCTTTGCTCTCTGATCATGGGGCTCTTGAGGGGTGCAACTCTGGGCATATTGGGGAATCGTGGTGCCTCACGCACCCCACGTCCCCTCTCTCTGTGGTGGTAGAGAACAAAACACTCAGAACAAAACAGAAACAGGACTCTGACACAGCAGAAGCCTGGTTCTAGAGCAGGGGTGTCCAAACTTTTTTCAACTTTTTTTACCAAGGGCCATATGTGGTAAAATACACAAACAGCCGGGCCACTCACTCGAGGGGAAGTATGTATTGCGTCACCTGGTTTATATAAGTAAACTAAATATATTTTTGGAATTTGCTGCAGGCCAATTAAAAATGGATTGTGGGCCGCAGTTGGCCCGCGGGCCGCAGTTTGGACACCCCTGTTCTAGAGGCTCTGTGGTCTGGCAAAATAGTGCCCCTCCTTCAAAGATGTCCACACCCTAATCCTCAGGACCTGTGGCTTTGTTAGGTTGTGGTCAAAAGCAGTACAGATGTGATTAAGGTTATAAATCTTAAAATAGGGTGGTCAGCCTGGATTGTCCAGCTGGCCCCAATCTAATCACAAGAGCTTTGAAAGCAGAGAACTTTCTCTGGCTGGAAGCAGAAGAGATGCAGCAGAAGGAAAAGTCAAAGAGATTCCAGGTGTGAGAGGGATTTGATGTGCCTTTAGTGGTTTTGATATACAGGGACCCTTGTGGCCCAGAGGCCAGAAGGAGGCCTCTGGGAGTGAAAGGCAGCCTCCAGCTGTCAGTCAGTGAGGACAAGGGACCACAGTCCTACAAACACAAGGAACTGGATTTTACTCACACTCCGAATGAGCTCAGAAGCAGACTCTTCCAGAGCCTCCCCATAAGAACACAGCTGTCTGACACCTTGATCTTGACCTTATAAAATTCTGAGTAGAGAAACTAGCTGAGGCAACTTGGACTTCTGACTTACAGAAGTGTGAGAGGATAAATCTGAGTTGTTTGAGGCTGCTAAGTTTATCACTTGTTACAGCAACATTAGGAAGATAATATAGACACTGAGAACTAGTGCCACCCCACCTCTTCTGATTTGGTTACAGACATCAGTATCTTTTCTTTGTGGTTTTTATCACCCATGACCAAAGACTCCTGACTGATGTTATTTTTATCTGACTTCTTCACTGTTTCCCAAACAGCCTGCCTTCATGGGTAAGTAGAAGATGGGGCACCCAGAACTTGGGAGCAGCCACCACCATGCAGACTTGGGAATAGTAAAGGGTGTGGGAGGACAGGTCCTTTTGGATCTGAGCCTTCAAAAGTTTGAAGCAGTTCTAGAAGGCTCAGGTGGCCCAGCTCTGCCCTTTCCTCACCAAGCTGGACCCCTCCCTACCCCCAAGCAGGGCTGAAGTCACCAGGGAGAGAACCATTGACTGGGAGCCAGGGAAAAGTGACTTGTCTAAGAATGTTCACTGGTGGCTTGGTCAGAGCTTGTAAAGGTTAACAGGGTCAAAAAATAGGGGTTCCAGTCCAAGATAGCGACAAAGAGGTTGCTCGAGCTCACCTCCTCCCAAGCACACCCCGAAAGCTACATTCTAGAAGCTAGCTGAGCAACAACTACCCATAGGGAGAACAAGAAAATAGCCACATTGAAAATGGTAGGAAAGGCTGAAACACATTCTCACCATAAATCCCACCCCCAGCACAGCGTCATGCTGATGGGAGGTGGAGGCAACTCACAACTCCCAGCTTCTCCTTGAGGACTGAAGAGTTTGGGCCCAACTTCTAAGACTGCCACCAGAGGAATGGGCCCCCTAACACCTAGCTCTGAAAGCCTACAGGGCTTGTGCCCATGAAAACCACCAAACAAAGAAATAGTTCTTAATCAGCTATCAATCCCAGGCCCTACTATCAAAATTCTAATGGTATTTTTTGCAAAAATAGAAAAAACAACCCTAAAATTTGTACAGAACCACAAAAGACCCAAAATAACCAAAGCAATCTTTGGTTAAAGAAAAACAAAGCTGGAGGCATTAAGCTTCCTGATTCAAACTATATTATAAAACTATAGTAATGAAAACTGCATGGTACTGGCACAAAAACAGACACATAATCAGTGGAACAGAATAGCAAGCCCAGAATAAACCCATGTATATATGGTCAATTAATTTACAACAGAGGAGCCAAGAATGTATAATGGGAAAGGACAGTCTAATAAATGGTGCTGGGAAAACTGGACAGCTACATACAAAAGAATGAAACTTACACCATACCCCAAATCAACTTCAATTGATTTAAACACTTGAATGGATTGTGACCTGAAATCATAAAACTTCCAGAAAAAAAAACAGAGGGTAAATTCCTTGACATTAATCTTGCCAATTTTTTTGGATTGTTTTTAGATTTGACATGAAAAGAAAGGCAACAAAAGCAAAATCAAACAAGAGGGATTGCATCAACCTAAAATGCTTCTGCATAGCAAAAGAAACTATCCTCAAAATGAAAAGTCCTCAGTGGTTGGAGTGTAGTGCTTGTAGCACCAGGGTCGCTGGTTCGATTCCCGCATGGGCCAATGGGCTGCACCCCTCCCCACCCCACAACTTGATTGAAAACAATGACTTGGCCTGGAGCTGAGCTGTGCCCTCCACAACTGGATTGATGATGGCGACTTGACATGGAGCTGATGGGTCCTGGAAAAACACACTGCTCCCCAATATTCTCCAATAAAAAAAGAAAAGGAAAAAGAAAAGTCAACTTACCGAATGGGAGAAAATATTTGCGAACCATATATCTTATAAGGAGTTAATATCCAAAATATACAAAAAGCTTATATAACTCAATAGCAAAAAACAGAACAAAACAAAAACACCAATTTGATTTAAAAATGGGCAGAGGACCAGAAAAGATATTTTCCCAAAGAAGGCATACAAATGACCAACAGGTACATGAAAAAATGCGCAACATCACTAATCATCAGGAAATGCAAATCAAAACCACCAGGAGGTATCACCTCTTACCTGTTAGAATGACTGCCGTCAAAAAGACAAGAGATAACAGCTGTGGGTGGGGATGTGGAAGAAAGGGAACCCTCAAACATTGACTGAGCAATGAGTGTATGCAGGCCGAGTACCAGGTGCTGGAATGGAAATGAACATTTCTTAGATACGACACCAAAAGCATGATTCATAAAAGAAAAAAAATCAATTAATTGGACTTCCTCAAACTTCAGAACTTCTGCTCTTTGAAAGACATTTGGAAAAGAATGAAAAGATAAATTGTAGATGGGAGAAACTTTGCAAGGCACATGTCTGATAAAGGACTTGTGTCTAGCATGTATAAAAAACTCTCGAATGTAATAATTAGAAAACAAGCAACCAATGGAAAAAAAAATGAGTAAAAGATTTGAATGGCCAAAGGAGATATACAGATGGCAAATAATCACAGGAAAGAAGTTCAACATCACTAGTCATTAGGGAAACGTGAATGAAAAGCACAGCGAGGGAGCACTACACATCTACTGGAATGTCTGAATTAACAAGGCCACCATAGCAAGTGCTGCTGAGAACATGGAGCAGCTGGAATTCTCGGACACTGGTGGTGGGGACATAAACTGGGACAACTTTGGAAAACAGTTGGACAGTTTGTTAATAAGTTAACCTACTTATCACATGACCCAGTCATTCCCCTTCTAAGTATTTACCAAAGAGAAGCAAAATGCATGTCCACACAACAGCAATGAATCTCAAGATAATTATGTTGAGTGAAAGAAGCCAGACAAAAAAAATATCTACTGTGTGATTTTATACATATACTGGGGGTGCCAAAAAAATGTAAACACATTTTAAGAAAGAAAAACAGCATTAAAATTGTAATACTCAATATATACCAATAACAAAAGATGAACACAAGTCACGTTGGACTTCTGCAATTACAAGAGCTGCTCAAAATGTCAGCGTCCAGACACTTCCGATTACGGCAAACTACTGCTTGAGCAACGGTGACCAAAGTGTCCACTTGTATACATTTTTTTGGCACGCCTGATATGATATATATATATAATATATATATATATATATATATATTATATATATATATATATATATATAAAATTCTAGAAAATGCAAACAAGCCTGTAATGACAGAAAAATCAGTTGCCTAGAGATAGGGGAGAGGTGGGGGGAGACATTAGGAGAGGGCATAAGGAAATTGTAGGGTCTCAGGTGTCTGTTCACTCTGTTGTTAGTGGTGATGGTTTCTCGGGTGTTTACATACCTAAAAATTTACCACACTGTACACTTTAGACACATACAGTTGATTGTATGTCAATGGTATGTGAAAGGTGTTAAAGAGAAGAACAAGATGGGGACTATGACACAGGCTCCCTGAGGGAGGTAGTGGTTTGGGGGGAGGCACTCGGGTCACTCCAGAGGGTGGTGAGCTCAGGGCGGAGCCCTGAATTGAGACCCAAAGCCCTGGGGCTCAGGTGTTGGTGGGGCTGGTCATAGAAATGCAGACTCCAGGTGACTCCGGCACATTCAGCTTTGAACATGCGTCCACCTGGACAGGGCACTCCCTGCCTTCCCTGCCCTCTTGGAGCTCACCAGCAAAGACCCCACAGTGTGCCTGTGTGGTGATGGGGAGAGAGTAGGAAAGATCTCCTGGGAGTTGATGTCCCAGCAGAGGCCCAAGGAGGAGTGAGGGTGCATGGGGAAGAGCAGGCAGGCGCCGGCCATGTCTGCCAAGGAGACAGAGGCAGGAGCTGAAGCCAGGAGCAAATCAACTCTGTGTCTCCTGGGGGCTAACACCTCTCCAAGGCCTGTAGGGCCTTTCTTCGGGCTCCGCTCAGCCCCCAGCTCAGCCCCCACACGTCCCACCACCTCCACTGCCTGGCTTTCATGGCACCAGGCAGGGTCTCAGAAACCGGGGCTCTGCCCAGAGAGTGATAACAGATGGAGCACGATACACATTTTAGGGGGCTGTGTCCCTGCCCCACTGAAGACTCCAGTCTGCTTCAGTCGCTGGGAAAGCATCCCTCAGCCAGGGATAAGGGACAGATATAATCCTGTCTGGTGGTGAGAGGTGAGGAGTGCGAGGAGCTGAAAGGCACCAGGGGACAGATAGTGAAGGGGAGCAAGCTGAGACGGAGGCTGGGTGGCTCTCTGCTTTGCCCTCAGTCCGGCTTGGTCAAGAGGAGCTGGGCACAGAAAAAGCAAAGCCATGCGCCTGGAAGGTGTTTGGACTGCTAGCAACCACCCAACTGTGGGGTCTCCTGGCTGCTCTCAGGGTCTCAGGCTTTGGACAATGGAAGGAAGGAAGCTGTGAGGCCAGCCTTTGGAGAATAGACAGTCCAGGAGTGTGGTGCTGGCTGTTCAGTGCTGTCAGCTAAGCCTGCTTTGGGAAGGTGAAACCCCAGACCCAGTCCTGCTTGACCAAGGAAGCTTCCAGCTGGGCCCCCCTTCCCACCTGTCACTCAGGGTGTCATGCGGGGTTTCAGCTCCCACTCCCCACATAAGAACGCAGGATATGGTGAGGCCAAAAAGGAACACCCACGGAGCCATAGATAGGGGAGTCATACCACTATATTCTCGCTGGCGGCTGGTTGGAGACACAGGAAGCAGGAGCCACATGATCCGCAATTCACTGTCCCTTCTCTGCCAGCCAACCAACCAACCAACCAACCAACCAACCAACCAACCAACCAACCAACCAACGCAGTCATGGCAGTTATATCAGTGGCTAATGGCTGGCTAACTGGTTAGAGCTGATGGCCAACCAGTCACAGCTGATGGCCATCTACTACCCGAGCCAGCACCTCTCCACGTGAAGGCGAGAGCCTGGAAACTGCTCTCTGGGACTCTGTCCCCACACCACCTTGTTCCCCATGGACAGATACCACTGTAAATAGCCCTGGGGTCCCTGTGGCAGAGCAAGGCCTGTGGCTCTGGGAGGCTGAGCTCATCCATTTCCAGAGGAGATATAAATTGTGGGCCTGAGGGAGACCATGTCTTCAGGGGTCCCCCCACACCACTTCTGAGCAGCATCTCTTCTCCCATCCCCCACCCTGTCCTGCTCTTCCTATCAAAAGAGGGCGGGGAGACCCTGATGGAATCATTTCTCTTTGAACGGAAATTTCCTCTCTGGGATTTGTGGCTCACACCATTTGGCCCAATTGTAGACCACAGTTCTGAATCACAGTTTGGTCTAGGTTTGAAGCCGGCCTTAGACCTGGATACCAGGTCTAAGTTTATGGATACCAGGTCTGCGAGCTTATGGAGCCAGAGGCAGAGAGAGGAGGACAGGCTAGGGGGCCCCTCCCCCTCCTCTCTACTTTGACCCTTTGCTGGCTGGGCCAGTGCCTGGTGCCTCCCCTCCCTCCTGCCTGAGCTGTCTGTCGTCCGGCTGGAGCAGGAGCTGGAACATTAGCAGCAGCTCCCTCACCCCCAGGAATGGATAGGGGGGGCATTTTCAAAGCCAGGGGACCCATGATTCTGGAGAGCAGGACCCAGGATCCTTCCTGAACATGGGTCACTGCAGGTGTGGGGAGTCACTGGTTATAGACGTTGAAGGACAAACGAAGGAAAAAAGAAACCCCCCTCTTGGATTTGCTGCTCTAACAGCAGAAGCAGACCAACCTGGGCGTGCATGAGGTGAGGAAGCCTGCCCCAGGGCACAGAGGGAACAAGGTGGGGCACAAGGCATTCAAGGCTGTCCCTACCTCGGCAGCAGTCAGGAAGCCTTACATTTGAGCAGTAAGCTTTGGTGTATTTCCTTCTTGGGTCAGACTGAGTTTCTGAGAACTTGTATTTATTTGCAACTATGACCTTGAACTTTTTGGTCCATTTTGTTTGGCCCACTGCTGCTCCTGCCTTATGGTGACCTTAGAATCCTTGCAGGAACCTTGACTCTCACGACTGAGGCTGTGGAGTGGGTCTAGTCCCCCGGCAGACCATGACCGTGGCACTGTGGCACCACTGTTGGTCCCACCTTTACTCGAATTGCTGCTTCCCAGCCACCTGGCTGCATGGTCACCTTGCTTGCCCCTTCCTACTCATGCATTTACACTTGTCCCAGATGGGACCATCACCATTTTGAAACAACAATGAAGGTGGAAAGCTGTTCTCACAAGAATGAACGGTGGAGTGGTCTGGGACTTCCTGAGATGTGTTTGTTGCTAAAGAAGCAGAAAGGACCCAGCTAAATACAGTTCTCCTGTGAGGACCTGAGGCCGAGGAACGGAACTGCTGGTGTTGGTACCACGCTTCCCGATGACCAGGGTAAGGAGCACATGCGTGGGTGGGAGGGTGGATGGCTGCACAACGAAACATTTCAGAACTGGACTTACAGGTGCTTTGTCCCAGCCACTCATTTCAGATGGGTTTCCAAGGAAGGTTGGGTGCCATGGGGCAAGCAAAATTCATTCAGCAACCCAAAGTCTAAGCGAAAAGGATCACTGCTTTCGTTTCAAATCTTTTGGTTGCTAGTAAGTGACACTCAGCCTGAAGAATCATTAAAAAAAACAAACACAAAAGGCAGGAATTTGTTGGCCCAGATAAGCAGAAAAAGGAAGAGGTGTTGCTAGAGACAAATGCCACCGTCTCTGCTTCTTCCTGGATGGTGGGTGCCTCGTTCTCTCCTCCTACAGACAGGGATGTGACAGCTGGCAATTAGCATTTCAGTTCCACTGCTTAGGAATGGTGACAGTGTCTCCACCTCATGGCCCAGCACCTTTTTTAGAAAAAATACAGTTGACATACAATATTATATAGTTTCATGCGACCCCAGCTCCCTTTGCCCCCCTCTTCTGGCACTTTATCCAGGCTCTATGCCCTACCTTCTACCAGTAAACGCAAGGTCCCCAGTAAACACAGGCCCTGCCCTTCTGGACCTGTAGGTCACTGGCAGAAGCAGTGACTGGCAGTTAGTAGCAGTGCCACGACATTCAGCACACAGGGCAGGTGTGTTTCCGGGCAGTGTGAGCAGCAGTGTGCCAAGTGGGAAGGTGTCCAAGGAACATTCAGATTAACCATCTGGTGGTCCTCAGTTATCAGTAACACAGGAAGAAAGGCTGCAAGCTAGTTCCTGGAAGGTGACAGCCTGGGAGTGAAATGATGCTGACACTTTGGGCCAACACCAAGATCTGAGGATATGTAGAAACATGTGGACAGAGGCGTCTGGAGTAGCCGCCTGCCCACCGCCCATGCCACCCTTTGGGCTTGCCATTCTAGGGGACCCACACTGCCCTGCTCCTCCCAATTTGCCTGGTATGGTACGAGGTCCACTCAACATTCTGCCTCAGGCTGTGTCTCCTTGCACACTCCTTCTGCCAGTGGGGTGCCGGGAAACGTTTAACAACTGGCTCTGGGTGGGGGGAATCCTAGTTTGTCATGTTTGCCAATTTCTGTGGTGTGAATATTCCCAGGATGGCCAATTTCAAGCTACCAAAGTGACGTCACTGAACAGAGTTGGGAAGAGACGATCATCATTATATGGTATTTTCTCCATACAGGTACAGCAGGTATAAATAACCTCCAGGACACAGACAATAGTGAGCGTCATCAAACAATTAAAAAGGGATGAGTTTTGCATATTTATTACCTTTGTTTTCAATCGAATTTATTTAATTGTAAGTTCATGTAATTTAAGTTTTGGTCATGGCTATGATTAACACGAGCTCATAGAATTCCTGAAAACGTAGCGATCTTGCCCAGGTGCCAGAGGAGGGCCTGGTGGACTCCCAACTCGCAGGGCTCCTCAAGACCACTGTTCCGTGGCCCTTGCTTCGGCCCCCCCTCGTAGAGCTCATGCCAACAACCTGTCCCCTCTTCCTTCTCTAGGACGCCCCCCATTCACGTCCTATCAGTGCCTTCAGCATCTCGCTCGTCACTATAGCTTTTCCCAGGGTCAGGCTGACCTCTGGCCCAACATTCTGGGGGCACTGCTTTCTGGTTGGTGGCCTCAGGTGGCCCATCTCTCCTCCATCTCCGACAATGGTGGCCGCCCTCTGTCGTTTCAACCTGGCACTGGTGCTCTGCCCTGGACTGTAGCCATCTACAAAGGCCAGAAATTCTTCCCTAAGATGCACAGCAACTCAAGGGCCAGTGGGACTGTGTCTCCTGTTGAGAGTTTAGCTAAACTACTTCTGATGCTGTTGTGGCAACACCCATTTTGTGTGGCTAAGTGGCCTGCAGGGGCCTTGAACTGACACTAGCCCCCCCTCGAGTGCATGGCCGAACAGCAGCCCTGAGTCAGAATAAGTGTGAATTCCTGCTATGACTTCCCTGTGGCCCTGGTGAGAAATGGTCGCCCCCACCTCCCAGTGCCTTCCCCTTGTGTGCCCCTCAGGTAAGACCATGGAACTGACCAAAACTGCTGCTCTTTTTGGTTTGAATTGATCAACCCAGCTTTAGTCCAGGAACCCTAGAAACACTCCCCTCACGGACCCTACTGAAGGCATGTGCCTGTACCTGCCGGGACCTCCCATGCGGCCCCTCTTGGAGAGCTGTGTAGTCCAGGACCTGTGAGAAATAAGCTTCTCTGTTTCACTTTCTCTTGTGGTCTTTCACCCAGGGCTCCACTTGACAAACATTAATTTAACAAAATCACACACTCCACGTCCCAGTAGCCCCACAGGATATGTTTGTTGAACTGAATTAAGGGGAGGTTACACCACAGTGGAAAAATCACCCTGAAAGATTTGGTTCTGAGAAGTGAGGTAAGTTCTGGACATCTTCTATGTGGTAGATTGTTTTGGTCATGCCCTGGGTAGGTCAGTTTGCCTGTATCCTGGTCCTTCCATACAGACTGCTTTGGCCAAGGGGTGAGCAGTAAACATGATGCAAGTAGGAACTTGACTAGTACTTGGGCTTGGCTTCTCTTACTGCAGCTGGAGACCTGAGACCACGATGTGAACGAGCCCAAGCTCGCTTGCTGGAGGATGAGAGCCCTCACGGAGGAGAACCAGCCAACAGCCAGCAGCCACTGCCAGCCATGAGTGAGGCCCTTGCCTGCCCTCTCACCACAGATGAACGCCTGGGTCCAGCCAAACCCAACAGCACTGTCCGTCTGGGCCCAGCCCCCATTGCTGATCCACATAACTGTAAAGCTAGTAAATTGTTGTTTTTAGCTACTAAGTTCTGGGGGTAGTTTGTTGTGTGCAAAAGTGAACAGAATCATTCCTTAGCACAACTTACCACTGACAGTGTTGGGAGAGATGAAGGTGGGCAGGTGGGCAGGCCCAGCACCCCAGCTACGAGGCTGTGCCATCGGCTCACCGGAGGGACGAGGAGCCCCCAGAACCCAGATGGGGATGCGGGAGGCTTGGGGAGCATTCATCCTGCACACAGAATGTAAGGGGGCGCCCCCAAACTTGGTAGTCAAGATAAATAATATTTTAATGAAATATTAAAAAAAATCAAATCAGCAAACTCTGGCCCATGAGCTGGCTGCCTGTTTTTATAATAAAAAGTTTTGTTGAAATCGGGTTTGGGATTAGGGTTTGGCAAGCAAGGTATGGTGATACAGGTAGGTGCAGGGTCAGATCTAGTTTTTATGAAAAAGTTTGCTGTTTTGTTTGTCATGGATGTTTTGGTATCATTCTCATTTATCTGTGCGCTTGTTTTTCATTTAGCTCTTGATTTGGGCCAAATCCTTCCCAATTTACTGAGTGACCCCTGGTATTTGACTGGATCTCAAACCTCTGTCTGCCTATTATAGTTCCACCAAGGATCATAATTTAAGCTATTTCCAGACACTTACACCTCGCTGTGGAGGAAGCAAATGAGATCAAGGTCTACACAGGAGAAATTAGGGAGTCAGCTTCCAGAGGCAGAGGAGCCACCATTTTTCTTTATTTTATTTTATTTATTTATTTAGCCACCATTTTTCAAAAGCCCCACAGGTGCTTCTCTGCGGCTTTCCTGGGTAGCTCTCACGGGCCAGTCTTGGCAACTGGATGGTAAGAACTCCAGATGACCATTTTGGTTCATTTATGTACAGGTACCCTGCTTTTCCAGTTTGTTTTTATGAAAAACCTACATTAGTATCCGTTTTCACTAATCAGAAGAAATCCAAAGAGGATTTTCACTTTTACAGAAAAAGGCGAGTTGCAAAAACAGTGTTCAGTGTTTGGCAGGGAGCCGTTATAGAGGGGCAGCAAAGGGGCCGCCAAGCTCTGTCCCCCGGATCTACACTTAGCATCTCAGTATCAAGCCACCAGAGCTCCGAGCTCTGTCTGGGACCATCTGTGCCTTATCTTGATTGATTCTATGCGTCCCTTAGCAAGATGTGTCCCTAAGGCATCAGAAAAGCCTGAGAGTTCGTAATAAGGGTGTTACACTTAGCATAAAACTGGACGTAATTAAGTGTTTTCATTATGGTGAATGAAATAAAGACATTGTGTGTTTGTTGAATTTTGGGTCTAAGAACACTCAAAAAATTTTCCATATAATTAATTGTAATAATTTCTTCACTTGACGCCATTTTAGCTTACGAATGATTTCACAGAACACTCTGCTTTGCGATGGCGGGGGGGACCCTGCATTTGATGCCCACCCCCTCATAGAACTTGTTTATATCCAACCCCAGCAAACTTAGGGAGGCCAGCAGATAGGTGGGCTGTTTATGAATAAACTGTTGGTATTTTAAAAAGTTTCTTGGGTGTAGAAGTGTGTGTCTGCAAAGAAGATTCTCCAGGGTGTGGTTTGGAGGCCCAGGGGTATTTTCTTTCTCTGGAGAACCACCCAAACTGCACCTGGTGAGCTCAGTATAGTTTGACCCTGAGTAGGCTACTTCCCTCATCTCTTAAAAGACAGTCTTTTCTTTTCCCGGAATCGCCAGACATTTATAAATCAGTCTTCAGCTCATTTGTAGGCTCGAGGGAGAAAACAGCCTTCACATCAGGTAGACATTGGGCCGAAACGGATGACTCCCACCCACTCTGGATTTCTGGAGTTGGGGCTGCTCCCACGCTAAGGCAGGGGAGAGGCCATGCCAGTCGGCGGCATCTGAGGAATCTGAAGGGGGCGGGTTTACTGGAGAGAACAGAGAAATTTTTCCATTACGCTCCTCTGCTGTTTCTGTGCAACCACTCTTTTCAACGGTTCACCACAAAGTGATTCTACTTCAGGGATCCGTCTCTGCTTTTCCGGTCTGTCCATATCAATGACACTGGAGATAAGCTTTTGTGTTTTCTCTGTACCTCCTCAGGTCAAGTCAGGAATTCAGAGAGTGCCTGGAGGCTGCCATTCCCAAGAAGGCAGAGAAGTGTTCTCCACAGCTTCTCCCCCAGGAACACAGAGGGGCTCACACATTTCCAGAGAATCAGCATGTGGCCGCAGGGCCAGTCACACAATCATGGAGTTCTAATGTGCCCAGCCTTGTGCCACTGCCAAAAACTCATGAGATTAACCCAATGTCCCTGCCCGTGCCAAGTTTATGGTCCTCTCAAGAGTCTCCAGCCTCTTGCCTGCTCCAACGCTCTTCTGTTTACCAACTCGGCCTGCTCTCCTGAGGCATCAGAAGGCCACTGAAAAGTGCAATGTTGTCCAGTGGCACAATGCCTCCACTAAAGGGCCTGGCCAAGGCAGATGGAGTGCCTGGGGAAAACATGTGACTGTATTCACACACACAAGTGCCATCCAAACACTGATTAACTTATCTCAATATGTCTATTTTAATTGAGGTCAGACCCTGCTACTAGCTTTGGTACCATTTCAGATATGGAGGCCTTGCTGGCTCTGCAGGAGAATTTCCTTTCTCTGTCCTATGACCTGAGCCCTGATGTCACTCGCGGCAGGAATGGGCACAGGCCTCCCTCAGGGGGACTAGTCATTTTGCCTGTGGAGCTGTTTGCGGTTGAGGTCTTAATGGAGGGAAGGACACAGGTTGTTAAACTGGTCAACCCTCTAAGCTTTTAAAACACATGTGCCGAAGCTCAGGGCTGCTCTGGACCAGCCACATTCTGAGCTATACCGGGGGTGCCAAACAAATGTATACACATAACTTGTATTCATCTTTTGTTGTCAGTCTATGTTGAGTATTTTAATACAGTTTTTCCTTTCTTAAAATGTGTATACATTTTTTTGGGGGCACTATCTGTATGGGAACTAACAGTCTTCTTACCAGATTTTAAAAGAGGAAGAAAATATCAAGTCTGCTGCTCAGGCACACGGCTTGAGAATGAGTTTCTCTTACTTTAAGTCCCTTTCGTTTCTTCGTAGTTGGTCCAAGTGAGAAAAGCTGGTTTCCGCTGAGGCCACAGCCCAGCTCTGGCTGAGCTCTCTGGGCCCCACACAAGCTCCCGGATGGACAGGCTTGCTGGTTTGTCTCATGCTGTCTACCCAGCTATGTGCCTGTGACAGCCCTGTCATCCTGTGTGTGTGCAGGGCGACCAGGGAAGGACAATGACAGGGCCTCCCCAACCCTCCCCATCTGGCTGTGCCAGCTGTGCCAGGAACAGAAAAGGAGCCTGGGTCCGGGGGCTGCATGGGCCTGTGCTTGGCCTGCCTGGAGAGCCGCCCTCTCCTCAGCTCGCCGTCCTCTCCTAGCCACCCAGAGGCTCGTAGACAACTGTCTTCCACATCTGTCTCCCACATCTGTCACCTGCAGCTGCCAGCTTGCCAAGAACAGGAACCTGGTCGGTTCTCTTGCAGTGGGACGGTGACACTGGGGAAGAAACCATCCTCACTTCCTGTGAGATTGGCTGCCTGGAGAAGAAAAAGCAGAGCAAGCTGCCAGCACCAAGGTGGTCTCCGTACAGAGCCCCCTCTGTCACATACAATCTGTTCTTTCAACCGGCTCTGTGCAAACAGAATAAAGAGAATCTTCCGTCTCCCAGGTCATCTGCTCTGCAGCCAGGGCATGGCTTGTTTGGCCACACTCTTTCCTCACAGGAAGCAGGCTGCTTGGCATGGGGCGCTCAGTGAGTTTTGCTGGCAATTGCTCATGTGTTTGTTGAGGACACAGGACATAAATTCACTGCTTGCTGAGCTCTTCACATTGGCTGGGGCCATGCAGTGCTGTTGGCTGTGGCGGGGCCAGCCAGCCCATCAGCAACTGGGTGTTGTTATTGCGAGCATTATTACCTGGGGTCCCTGGTAGGGTGCAGCCTGGAAGCCGCACAGTGTTAGAGAGGGCCTGTCTGCCTCTCCTGGCCACGCTTTCCCTGTATGGGCTGGTGCTTCCTCTGGCCTGGTGTGAGGAAGCAGCTTGACCTGGCCCGCAGGTGGGGAGACGTGGGTGGGGCTTCCCTGTGTGTTTCCCAGCAGATAGGCGCTGGGAGAGGGGGGAGGGCCCAGCAGGCTTCCAGGCCATGGCCCATGAGCCACACTTCAATTCCAGCAGGTCCCCAGTTGGCCAGAGCACCCAGGGCCATGTCAGGAAGGGAATAGGGCAGGGAGGGCTGGGGACAGCACACAGAAATGCGTATATCCTGTGACTGATTTTATGCTGCATGACATTCTTTTGTTCTGCTTCTCTTTTGTTGTCCCTTATTTTCAGTAAAGCTCTTTGCAAAGGTTCAGGCTCAGCTGGGGAGTGGAGGGGGGTGGTCATCTAGCCCAGGCTGGGAGGGGACAGAGGGAGAAGCGGTCTTTATAGAGAGCAAAAGAGTGGGAGGGGGGCCCCCACCCTCAGTCCCTCTGCTGGCCTCTCCACCGCCTGTCTACGAAGAGGCACCGATTCTGTGACTTGGAGGTTGCCTCCCACCAGAAGGCAGGTCTGATATTTCAGGGATGACCACGCAAGCCCCACAGAGGGGGCTTTTATCCTTGAGTGGCACTGCGTGGATGGTCTCACTCCATCAGCTTGTGTATGAGCCCTGAGGCCAAAGGCAATTTCATGAATGGAGAGATTAATGGAGAAATGGTCCCTAGGCCAAGGAAGCCCCGCTTGGGCACTGGTCCTTTGGGGAGGAGAAGCTGGCCTTTCCCATGGGAAAGGAGCCGGGTCCACCAGGGGAAGCCCAGAGCCCTTCCCGCCAGGCTGACTTACTCTGCAGGCCCTTCCTGGAGGCTGCTGTGGACCCAGGGCGGCTGGCCTGCTGGGGGCCACCCCAGGAGAACTGAGGGGCTAGAGCCGATGCCTTGGCCTTGGGTGGGTTCAGGTCCAGGATCTCCGGGGTGCGGGGGGTCCGGAGCTTGCAAGTGAAGGCTGATGAAAGTTCCCTAGAACAAAATGTGCCATCTAGAGTCACAGCAGGAAGGAAGGACTCCCCGTTCTGAGCACAGATGGAAGCCGGCAGGCACTGTCCTGGGCACGGGGTGGGAGTGGGTAGAACAGGGCACCCAGATGCTTATGTCCCTGTCTCCATGGAGCTCGCATTCTAGGGGAGGATGGAGAAAATCAATACATGCTAAGGAGGAGATAAGCAGGGAAGGGCAATGGGAAACGTGGGAGAGCACTGAAGTGTTGGGATGGCTACAGACGGCCTGGTCCGTAGGAAAATGTTCGCCAAAGATGTCCAGGTCCTAATCCCTGGAATTGTACGTGAAAAAGGGGAACTGAGGTTGCCAATCTGCTGATTTTAAAATAGGGAGATTACCCTGGATTATCGGGGTGGGCCCAAGGCAATTAAAGGGGTCCTTGGAAGTGGGAGAGGCAGAAGAAGTCACAGAAATAGGCATGACGATGGAAGAAAGGCGCAGAAATGCAAGGTTGCTGGCTTTGGGGATGGAGGGACCATGAGCCAAAGTGGGCAGGCGTCACTGAGCTAGAAGCCAGACAGCACAGAAAAGAGGTTCTCCCTAAGAATTCCAGAAAGGAATGTGTCCTGTGGACACCTTGATTCCAGCCCAGTGAGATCTGGGATTGGGCTTCTAACCCACAGAACTGTAAGACAGTAAATGTGTGTTGTTCAGGTCACTACACTTCTGGTAATTTGTTAGAGGAGCAATAGGAAACGCGTTTTAGATGGCTGGCCAGAGAAGACCTTGCTGAGAAGGTGATATTCAACCCCCAAATGATCCTGTGAAGCAGGCATTACTACCCCATTTTTCAGACGTAGAAACTGAGGCTCCACGTTCGTAAGTTTTCCCAAATCAAGATCATAACAAACCAAGATCTGAACCCAGTGGGATTTTAAAGCCAGCTGTTGTCTAGACTCCCTCTGGATCCCAGCCACGCAGAGTGTTGGCCAAGTCTTGGAGCTGGCGTGCTCCTGCCCTACAGTGCCTGCAGCCATGAGAGCTCGGTGCTGTTTGACAAGAAGTCTTGGGAGTGGGATCCTGGCTCTGCGACCTCCCAGCCATGCAGCTGAGGCAGGGGACGTGATTACTTCACCCAGTCCTTGGCTCTCTGGCTGTCACTGAGCTGTATACACGCTCACCTCTTGCTTCAACTGCTGGGGCCCTTGCTAACTACATGCCTATTTTCTTGACTTTAACTCTGGAGGCTGAGTGCCTCGTTGTCATCCAGGGTTGTTGTCACCACTGAACGAGCAGCTCCCAGCACACAGCAGATGCTTCGGAAATGGCAGGTCCTTCCCTAAGTGGATGCCTCAGTCTGTGGGCTGCACACAAGCCAAACAGCTGTTGAGCTTGGCAAGTGAGGACAGGGAGATGATGACAGGATGCAGGGCTTCCCAGTGGGCAGCGGGGAGCACTATGGGAGCTGTAGGATCCAGTGGCAAGTGAGGGGGGAGGGGGTGCCCTGGAAGGGCCCAGACTCTCAGTCCCGCTCTGCTGCTCTCTGATTGGTGACTGAAGGTAAGCAAGTCTGCTGACGTTTCAGGAGCCTCAGTTTCCCCACCTGTAAAATGTCCATAGGATGGTTGAGATGATCCAGTGAGGTTGTGCCTTGGACCCAGTTGTTGGAAGCGCCACATAAATGTGGGTTACAGCTCTGGGAGTGGAACTTGGGAGGAAACTGAAGAATTTTTTATTTGATTCATTTATATATTCCTACATGCCCTTTTTCTTTTTTACATTGAGAATATATCACTTTAATAAGTAGAAAAATAAAACTTAAATATCTCAAAGTCTCCAAACTATATTTAGGAAAAGGCTGGCATAAAAACTATACATACTTTAGGCAAGAAATCTTTCATACCAGGCTGGAAAGGATAGGGGAGATTTAGCCCTACCACATTTTTTTAAATTTTAAGATAACTTTTTCTTTAAATAGAGAATTTATTTTTATGTCATTCATAATTCCTCTGACTAGTTTCCATGTTCTACTTTCACTATGCGTGCATGTTTTCACATAGCTGTAGTCCTACTTACATGCTATTCTGGACTGCTCTACTTTCTGGGCCTTATTCCATTCTCTCTCTTTGGTCTGAGTAGACTCCATTATAATTACTTATAATGGTTGTGGACCATTTCATCTGCTTGATATACTGTCATTCATTACGCCTCTCCCCTAACTTTTTGCTTTTCTTTCACTCATCGATAATGCAGATGTGTGCTCAGACCTCTCTGGACACCGGGGATCAAAGATCTACTACACCAGATCCCTGCTCTTGGGAAGATAAGGGCGCTGTTTGATCAGTGAACAAAGATTGTAAAACAATGAGGTGAGTCACATCGCTGATGCTTTTCTTACACATATAAAAGTGCTTTTTAGGGCCAGCCTGGTGGCTCAGGCGGTTAGAGCTCCGTGCTCCTAACTCCGAAGGCTGCCGGTTTGATTCCCCGATGGGCCAGTGGGCTCTCAACCACAAGGTTGCCAGTTCAACTCCTCAAGGCCCAAAAGGGATGGTGGGCTCCGTCCCCTGCAACTAAGATTGAACACGGCACCTTGAGCTGAGCTGCCACTGAGCTCCCGGATGGCTCCAAGGTTGCTGGTTCGACTCCCACAAGGGATGGTGGGCTGTGCCCCCTGCAACTAGCAACGGCAACTGGACCTGGAGCTGAGCTGCGCCCTCCACAACTAAGACTGAAAGGACAACAACTTGAAGCTGAACGGCACCCTCCACAACTAAGATTGAAAGGACAACAACTTGACTTGGAAAAAATGTCCTGGAAGTACACACTGTTCCCCAATAAAGTCCTGTTCCCCTTCCCCAATAAAATCTTTTTTTTAAAAAAAGACATTAAAAAAAAGTTCTTTTTATATCGTCTAGTGAGGTGTTGTTTTTTTTAACAGTATTTGATTCAAATGATTTCTTTCCTATTTTGCTATTCTATTCTTGATATTTTTATCATTGTGATAGCAGTCAATTATTTTTAAATTGCAGTGAAATGTACATAGCATAAAAATGACCATCTTGAGTGTTTTTAAATGTGGCCCTACTACATTTTAAGAATGAACAACTGAGTGAAACCAGTACAAATGACTCAAGTGAACACTGGAAGCTATTCCAGGTAGTGATAATGGCAGAGGATAAGCCTTAGGTTACCTGGGATGTCTCATCCTGCGATCATGAGACAGGGAGGTCAGGGTTGGAGGAGCTGGCTGTGCAGACCCAGGATGGCTGGCCAGCTTTACCACATGGGGCCTTGAAGCTGATGGGCAGCAAGGTCAAGTTGCAGGGAGGGAAAGGTCTGGGCTCAGGAATCTGTAATCTCCCAAACCCAGGGCAACCAGAAAAGCACCCCATCCCATCTTTTAGCAGAGCAGTGTGGTAATGTATATCAAAACACTTATGTGTGGGTTAATTTTCTGTGTCAGCTTGGTTGGGCCATGGTGACCAGATGTTTGTTCAAATGTTATTCTAGATGTTTCTGTGCAGGTGTTTTTTTGGGAGAGATTAACATTTAAATAGATGGACTTTGAATAAAACAGATTGCTCTTCATAACGTCGGGGGCCTCATCCAATCAGTTGAAGGCCTGAAGAGAAAAAGACTGACATCCCCTGACCAGGAAGGAATTTTGCCAGCAGACTGCCTTTGGACTCAAATTTCAACTCTTCCCTGAGTCCAGCCTGCTGACCCACCTTGCAGATTTTGGACTTGCCAAGACTATACAATCACGTGAGCCAATTCCTTAAAACAAATCCCTCTCTATATATACATCCTGTCGGTCCTCTTTCTCTGGAGAACTCTGACTACTACACCTTAAGAGCCAGCTCTCTCTTTGCCCTAGAATATGACAAGGGTTTGGCCAGGGTAGTGTTGTTGCTGGGGAAAGAGCATCCTCAGACAGGGGCTCCCTCTGGCTGGCTCCTCCCACTAGCATTGGAGAAAGTGGCTCTTGGCAGAGCCCACACCCTATGACGTTCTCCAAACCACACTGGGGCTGCTGAAGGAGGTGGCAGTGTTGACTGAGGACGCTGGCCACTGTCATTAAACTCTACAGGGACGATGATGTCAGGGCCCTCTGGGAAGAAAACCGTGGGACATGGGTGGATGGCTTATGGTAAGGGTCAGCTTGGCCCTGAGTGGCCTCTGCACCCCCTCCCCCAATGGTGAGATCAGCAGCCTGGGCAGCCAGGAGTCAGAGCCAGGAAATGGCAATGGTTTGGCAGTTGATGGGACCAGATTAAGGCTGAGCAGAAAAAGCACATGGAAAGGAAATTCAAGATAGCAGTCACCTATGACTTAGAAAAAGTAATTTACTGCAGGAACACACGGTGCTGGGTACTAGGAAAAAATGATAAATTACAATCTATGTATAAATAGGGAGGCGCCCTGCAAGATAGGCAATTATTTGTTAAGCTCATCAATAGGAACATTGTGCAGGAAGGAAGAGCAATAAAAGGCGCCCGGAGCTCCTTACGCTTTACTTGTGATTGGAATGCTGCTGAGTCATAATCCCGCAGCGGAGCGAGCCCTGAGGCAGAGGCTCCTGTGTCCTTTCAGTTCTCTGGAGCCACCCATGGCATTAAGTACAAACGAAAGTGCTCAGGGGTCCCCTGAGGGGACTCTGCTCCTCAGGCTTCCTTACTGGCTCTCGGTCATTGCTATGGATATATTTCCCTGAGGCTGTAACAAAACTCAGACAGAGGTGGGGGGCAGGGCGGACTGGGGAGAGAACCTAGCAGATGACGGCGAGTATGACAAACTCGCAGAGCTCACACATGTAGGTATCCGTATAAACACGCAGCTCTCCTAGCCTGATTTCCCTGGCCTCCTTGTCTTAGAGTTTCTTTTGGCTGGAAGTACTATATGTGACAGTGTGAGCTGCCATATATCCTTTTGGGACAAAGGTGAGGGGGCAAAAGCACATGTGCAGACATATGGAAAATATCTTCCTTATTTTTTTAAAGCAATAATACTTGTGCAAGAGTCACTTCCTGTCTGTAACAGGACAGGATCTTTGACACTGTTTGATTCTGATCCCAGCCTGGGACTGGGTTGGCACCTGTGCCGGAGGGAGAGCTCTGACCTGAGGAGCCCATCTCTTGCCTGTCCTCAGGCCACCTGGAGGGGACGCCCAGGTAAATGTCTCCCTACCCCTCAAGCTGGGCTTCTCTCTGCATGGACCACATGCCAGCAACTCGCTGAGCGGGGCCTCAGCAGACAGCATGTGGGCCGATGGGCTTTGAAAAGCCATGTGACAGTCTGGGCAGTACAGTCTGTCACAGTCCCAGAGGGGACAGCTGGAAACCAACCCCTGCACATTTCAAGGTACAAATCAGTGCCCTGGGGTCTGGGCTGACAGATTTTGTGGGAGAGCACCTTGGCCCTTCTTGGGATAAATGCTTTTTTTAAAAAAAATAAACGCATTTTTAAGTCTGGTTAAGAGTATCGTTCCCCAGCTACTCAATGCTAAGGATTCTAAGAAGCAGATAGAAAAAAGAAAAGGAAAACCTGGACATGGGGAGGGTGGAGAGGGAGTGGGACGGTGGGGACTGGACCTTTTACTCCCTGGCTTCGGGGAAGGCAATTTCCCAGCAAGACCAGTTGCTGGAAGCCACTGGAGTGGAGCTGGAGCAGCGATGATCTTTAAACCTCCTCAGAATCGGGGCTAAAGAATGAGAGTATCGTTCAATTTACCATTTACCCAAACCCACAGCTCTGAGTAGTCAGGCAGCGCCCACCCAGCCAACCCGTCTTCTGGGGCAGGCACTGTCCTCACCAAGAAGAGGGGTAGGGCAAAGCTGAGGGACCAACGTCTCCCACCCGAGCCATGCAAAGAGCCACTCTCTTGTCCTTCCTCCTCCTGATTCAGCAAACAAATATTTTGAGAGCCTGCTCTAGGACAGGCATGGGAACACAGGGACAAACACCCCACATGTGGCCCCTGCCTTGGGCAGTTCCAGTCCCAGTCCCTTCAGCCACTCTGTGAGGGAGGAAGCCCAGGGGAGGTGGGAGCCCGGGTCCCTAGCTGGTCAGGGGTATGGCTGGAGACCAGATCCCTGGCCCCTCCAGGTCCCCCACCCCCACCCAGACCCCAGCCTCTGGCTCACCCAACCACCTTTTGCATCCTCTGCTTGGTAGAGATAGTCAAGATTGGCACCCCATCCCAGTGCAGGTCCCAAAGTCCTTCCAGCTGAGCCTCACACAGCTCTGCTGCCCATGGTGCCCCCAAGCCCATCTCCAATGTCTGCTAATAGCAGTGTCTGGAAAGGAAGGTGCAGGGGTGTTGCCTGCCGCTGAGGGGATGGGCTTCAGCACTTCCCACCCCTCTTGCCCCCACCCCTTCTCTGACTTTCTCCACAGTGGGTGCTGCTCTGCTAGGCCTCTGCCTATTCTCGGTGGCAGTGGCAGCTTCAGGTGTTCCCATGGCCTGTAGAACTCAGCGGGAATTCCTATTTCTACAGGGTTTCCATCAGTGGGAGCCTGTGGGAAGGGCAGCAAGGCCTGAGTAAGGGGAGGGCTAGTGGGCTGGTTTCTATGACCCCTATACATGGTGAAGGAGAAACAGCTGCAGGCGACAGGTGGCTTTATATCTGGGTCCCTGGAATGTGGCTCTCCCATGTCTCCTCAAGGCCCCTCCCCAAGACCCCGCTGCTGAAGGGGTCAGCCACCACCACAGCTGGGGTGTGGGCCTGCTCACTCAGAGGCTCCCTTGGGGTACAATCATGGAAGTCCTTCCCTATTCTATAAAAATGTGGGGCACAGAAGACCTGACCTGTCAGCATGGTATAAGTACTCTAATTCAGAGACTCCAAGGGTGTAGTCATGTTAAACATGATACTAGTCCAGCGTTTTCGTAAAGGAGGTTGGCTTCTCCTTCTTGGAACACTCAGCGTGCCGGGCACTGCGTGGCCAGGAGGTAGTGGGGGCAGCTCCCCTTACTTGGGCCTTATTGCCCTTCCCACAGGTGCCCACGGATGGTGGTCAGGAGACAGGCTGCATCTGAGACCAGCCAGGCCCCTCTCCCTGAGCAGGCTTCCTCAGATCTGAAAGAAGCGTCCTGTGAGATCATCGAAAAGGCCCTTTCTAGATTCTAAAGACCCCGAGTAACCCATCAAGGGCCAGTCTGTGCTTATTTGGTGCAGAGGAAGAGAAAGCACCCTTTTTTCTGCTTATGGGGTTCAGTTTCTGTTTTAGGAAGCTGACACTGGAGCCAAGCCATTTTACTAACCTCATTCTCCACCTTTCTCCCCTCCATCCCACTTTCTCCAACACAAATTGCTATGACAGGACACTGCCCTCAAGTTACCCTGAATCACACATCCCCATAAACATGTTCACCCAACAGTTCTTGAAACTAGTCCCTTGGGCATGCTTATAAGTTTCTTCTCTTTCGGGTCTGACAACTGATAATCCTCCCTTGGGCTCTGAGGTTATCAGATGTGGTGGCTGCATTCCAGTGGGTATCTTGGCACCTTGCCTCAGGCCCCAGAGAAATGCTCCTTTGCTTCTGTCGTCAGAGGCTGGGCCTCAGAGGAGCCTTCTCAGGACACCTCCCATCCCTACCTGGTGGTTTCTCCACTGCTTTGGGCCCAGGGCATCTCCATCGGCTGGTCGGGGGCCCTGGAGGGGGGCAGGCGAGGCTCTCCCTGACGTCCTGCTGGCAACCACGCTCCTGGCTTGGCGTCCATGGAGGCTGGGGAGGAGGACAGAGAGCTCAGTCGACTTCTGTTCAGGAACCTCTTTGAGGATGCTCTTTATTGGGCTGGGCCGAAAAGCCAAGAAAAGCACGTACCCCAGGCCAGCCCTGATGGGTCCCTGGCGCCTATGGATGGGGACTTGTTTACTTGTGCAGCCTGAGAACTTTCTAGGCAGCTACTTGACGTACAGTATTTATAAGCTTGGGGTACAGTGGGCACTCTGGCTGGAATACACGCATCACGGGGCAGCGCAGACCATCAGCCCTCTTGCATCCCTTGGCCCCCCTCTGCCTCTCAGGGAAAAGCCAACAAAACTTGGAATTGTCTCCCTGGGTCACTGCTTGGCACCACTGCACAGGAGCACAGACGCACACTGAAAACTTGTGTTTTTCGTAAATTCATATTTAACTGGGTGTCCTGTATTTGTATTTGTTAAATCTGGCAACCCAGAGTGAGGGTTCTCTTCAGTCTGAGCCGCCCAGGTATGTTCAGGCCTGAATCCCTCAGTCCACCCACAGGGCCAGCAACTGCCCTAGTTCCCAACTAGCAGCACTTGAGCTCAGACCACAGCCAAGGACCCGGCCATCGGGGTCATCCTGGAGACCTTCACAGGGAAGTGACGAGAGAAGTCCACTGCAGAGGAGCTCTCCCTGGGGGCTGGGGATGAGCGTATTCTGTATTTCAAATGACGCAGACGCCTTCTTCTCTGACCCCACCTCTCTTCTCTTTCTATAGCCAAAGAGGCCCATGTCACTGTTAGAGCAAATACTGTGACAAAGTCTGGATTCGCTGCTTCCTTAATCCAAGCTCCTTCCAGTTCTTTCATTTAAATAAAATCTCTCTAGTACCTTTGTAATGTGGCCTCTTCTTTGTCTTAAATATAAAGCATCTTACCTGCAGGTTTCATCAAACCAGCAGCAAGCCTGCGATTCTGACTTCCAGGTAACTCTCTTTTGACCCAAATAAGGAATCTATTTCTGGTATGAAACCCGATGGGTGGCTTTATTTACAGTCCACACTGGACAGTCTCCACTGAGAACTGGGTCTGCAACTAGAACTTTAGCCTTCTCTGATCCGTTCTTCAATAGACAATAGGCCAGTTTGTCTGCGCCCTCTGGTCAATGGGCTTATAATAAAGCCCGGGAGACAAAACCCAGGTGTATGAAATAACAATTAGGTGGAAAATCCATTACAATTAATGGAGTCACACGATGGCACCCAGGAGTAGGCTGTCCTCCAGGACCAGGGGATCTCCCAGGCAGTGGAGTTTGGGAGGTGGGTGGGAAAGCCACTCCCCTCCCCCAGAGGAGAGAGGAACTAAGCTGAATTCTCCTGAGACCCTCTGAGGTCTTGCTTTAGTAACCAGACAGTAGACCCCCTTCCATCCACTGTATGCCACATTGCAGACTTTCAGAGGTCCCACCACAGATAAACAGAGCCACTGAAAGTGCCGGGAGAAGGGCAGCTGTGTGTGTGTGCACCTGTGGCTTCCTGAGACAAAGTACTGTTTTCCTATCTGTTAATTCATTTCAGACAACGCCGGGCATTTTACCTCCAGCATCCACTGACAGGGCATGTGAGTTTGATATCCAAGAGAGTCTTGATGGATGAGGAAATGAGAATAACTTTCCTCAGGCCAATGTCTTGCAAAATTCTAAGTCACATTCTTGGCTTTTCCCCTTGTGAACAATTTCCTCTTGGCACTGTGGGGCTGAGTCCTTTGCTTACAAAGAATGTCCTTTCTGGCTCTGCGTTCAACTGATCAAACAGTTTGAGGATCCCACAGGTTCCTCACCCTGAGTTTTACCCTCAGTGTTGACTGAATGCGTGAGTGTGAAGGGGGCTTCCTGAACGAACTTGAGGTGTAGGCCAGGTTGGTAGGTTCCCACTGGGTCTTGAGGTGGGGCATCAATTCCCAGCCTGAGTGAAGACCAGGAGGCCAGACTCAGTAGCAAGTTATGCATGTGTGACAGTACCTGTGGGAGTAGCTGGGCGAGGGCAGAATGGAGGGGGGGCAGGTGAGCAAGAGTGTAAAAGTGGAAGAAAGGGCTGGGGAAGCAGGACTGCATGGACAGGAGGGTCAAGAGAAAGTCGGATGAGCTCTCGACTGGGAAGGACTGAGGATCAGGGTGACCACCCAGCCCACCAGTGCCCTCTTCCTCTCCTTGCTCATCAAACATGGCACTTACGTTGGCTGAGCCCAGACAGTCTCAGAACCAGGCTCAACACAGCCCTCCGGCACATAAGCCGAGGCTGTTTGCCACCTACCCTCATGTAGAATCTGGGTGAGAAGAGGGAGAGATGGAGGCAGTGAGACCAGTGGGGAGCTGACATTGGTCCAGGTACATCAGTCCTGGGGTGGCTGTGGCCGAACAAGACTGAAAGAGGGTAAGTAAAAAGACTTTAAAGGAGAACGAAAGGGGCTAAACCGAGGCTGGAACAGGCCTGGCAAGGCAGGGCAAGAGAGGTGAATATGCCTTGTCTCTGGCAGGTGGAGTGAGGGCAGACTGGGAGACAGTATGCTGGAATCTGCTGAGGAGGGAGGGTGGGGGGCAGTTGATGGGCACAAGGGAGGTCTGGGGTCCCAGCCAGGCCTGTACAAACGAGCAGGCAGGAGGTGGGACCCATGGATTGTGGTGTCAGCATTCAGAGAAGGCTAAGGGGGTGCGTTCGACAACATGACTTAGGAAGAGCAGCTGCACTGGTCCCAGGTTGCCCATCTGGGGATTGGGGGGCTGGTGAGCAGCTGCTGCCTCCCCAGGGAGAGGCGCTGGTGATCCCCAAGGTGGAGTCCCTGGTAGGTGCCCACTGTCTTCATTTGAGGAACCAGTATTTGCTAGGCCTCAGTGTTGTCAGGGCTAACTAACATCAATAGTTCTTGAAAATAACATAACGTCAACATCGCCGGAAAGAACATCTGCTGCCACTCAACCCTGTCTATCCATGACAACTTCAAATGCCTCCCTGACCCCAACAGATAAATCTTTCCAAAAGATAGGACCATACTTACAATCGGTGCGAGACAGAGGGCTGCCTGCCCTCGTGGTCGTTTGGTAAAAGTAGAATGTTACCGGCAATAAGTTACCCTAAATTCAATTTTTTGGAGGTCTAGGCTTACAAAACTGGAAACTATTTTTAACTCAATGGCACTAGGTAAAATTGGCAAAAATTGTTAGACCACCTAGAACCTCCACCCTGGCAGCAGAAATCTTTGGATAAATTGAGCCAATCTCCTTTTAGGGAAGGCATGTTAACGTTTACAGCTCTAATCAGACACAGGTAAAATAACAGGTGATCAAAGTTGGCAGAACCCTTAAACTGCTCACAGTCAAGAGACCCTCCAAGGAGTCCCAAATAGCCTGGTTTCCTTCACGCTCTGTGACTGAATGGCCTGCTGCTCCGAGCCTGGGCCTGGAAGCATTTGGATCCAATTGTGAACAGATGATAAAAGTTCTCAGATGTTTCTCATACTGGAATCTGACCTGCTCCTCTGTTGTTTTTCCTATTTGAATGGAGATTACAGTCTTATCTGGTCTGCTCATATCCTTTTAATTTCCTCTTGAAAACTAAAAAAAAAAAATACTTTGTACATTTCTGATGCAAGGCATATATATTTTTTCTGGCCTCTGAAAAATCCGCTTATCCCCCATTGGTCTCTGGTGAAGTCAACCAGATGCTTCAAAACACGTTTGGAAACTACTCCCCACAGTAGTTTTTGCTCCTAGCTGCCCATTTCTGACAAGCGGCTGACGACGTCTGCACTGAGTGTGAGGTAGCAAACCTTGGTCACAGATCTAAATCGTGTTGAGATTTCTACTCTGAAATCTCACATTAAACATGGCTCTCCCCAATCAGAAATCTTGCCCAAATAGCTTACAGACCTGAGCACTGGACACGGTGCTCTGAGAGCAGGGTGTCTGGAGGAAAAACTCACAGTCACGTCTGGCTGTCTGAGCGGAGGTGCAGGGGACTCTATGACTCGGGACAATGGCCGAGCTCGGGGGGTTTCGCAGGAGCCAGTGTGAGGCTGAGCCTTTTGGGGTCTATAGCGGTGGCTGCTTCATCAGAGTCTAGGCATCAGCTGCCCCAGAGCTGCCCCGCATACGGTCGGTGTTCTTACATGAAGACGAAGCACAAGGCTCCGAAGCTCCAGGCTCGCCCCCCTTGCAGACCGGAAGGTGGGAGTTCAGCAGAGTCGGGAAGTAGCCATTTCTGGCACAGTGGGCCATCTGGGGACAAGTGGGATGGTCTTCCAGCCTGGACGAGAAAATGAAAAACAGCAATCGATACAGAGAGCCAGGAGGTATTGACCGCTGACTACATCGCAGCAGCACAAACAAATACAAAAAGTCAAAGTACCTGAGATTCTTTTGTTAAATGGAGATTAGCAGATACTAAGTCTTTTAAGGGTATTGGCAGAAACCAGGAAGTACCCTTACCCTGCTCTGGTAGCTCTTCTAAATTTACAGTGATACGTGGCTTAGAATCTTCCTAAGACACAATTCTATCTTATGGTTCTAGGTGACATCGGAAAATGACATTTCAACCAAGCGATTTAAGGCACCCATCTTCTCGTTTTTTCTCCCAGGATGAAGCAGATTAGCAAAGGGACGAATCTGATCAGAGAAGACATGACCTGTCACGTCAGGCACGACAATAGGCATTAAGCAGGTACAGGGCTGAGGAAGAGCTTGTTCTCTGTGATACTGCCTAAATGCCGCATGCCTTGCCTCCCTGGGCACCTGGGTCAGTGCAGATGGCTGGCAGAGACTCACTCATCGAGAAGATATGTGTTGTGTGTCTCATTGTGCCAGACCCCAGGCCAGGTGTGAGAGACGGGACCTGGCGAGCACATCACAGGAGGTCAAGGCGGGAGGCAACTCGGTCAGCCTTTACAACAGATCCTGAAGCCTCTCCATGTGGGTGCACAGCACTCACTCCTCTTCAGCAAGGAGACAACTAGCCAGCTGCTCCAGCAAGGGCTGGGTGGGCTACACCATGACATAGCCCACCCTTCCTAGGATTAGGCCCTACGAAATGGTTGTTCTTGAATGTCACTTCCAGCAGCAAAGATCAGCAGACACTTAACAGACCTGAAGGGGACAGGAAATGCTGTGTGTGTGTGTGTGTGTGTGTGTGTGTGTGTGTGTGTGTGGTGTCACTCAGCCAGGCCTGAACTCTGATCTGGGGCTTGCTTGGGGCCCAAAGAGGGAAAATTTCCCAGCAGAAGTAACACCATGAGCAAGGTGGAGAGGCAAAAGAGAATATTACTTATGCTGCGTTGCTACAGAAAGATTTAAGGCACCACAAAAAATGTAGGCTGGAGGGTGCAGGGTGTCCTGGGGAGCTTCCAGGGTCGAGGTTGTGGGGGAGGGGTCAATTGAGAAGGACCCGACCAGCCAGGGTTTGATTAGATTTTATGTCTAACGATGATAGGTGTCACAGTAATGACATTCCGTGATGAGGTGCTAGAAAGATCATTCTGTCTATGGTCAGAGAGATGTTAGACAGCTCCTCTGGGCCCGGGCTCAAGGAAGGCAGAGAGAAGGGCCAGAGCTGGGAAAACAGGTGGAAGCAGAGGGCTCACTAGTCCACGGGATGGGATTCTGGCTCAAGTGTTTGGGGATATTAATGCCATTACCTGAAGCAGGGACCTCAGAAAACATTTGTGTTCATCTAGGAAAGGAAACTCTGAATTGGGGTGCAGTGGGGACACGTCTAGCACTTGGGGGCAAGTCTGGGCTGGAGTTAGAGATGTGGGCATCAGCAGTGTGTAATGGAAACCAGAGAACAAGCAGGACGGGATGGGGACCTTAAACGGGTCCCGAGGAACACAATATTTTAGGAAGAAGAGGCGTGAGAGTCGGGAGACCAGCCCAAAGTGGTGACGGGATGTGGAGGTGGGAGAGCTACCAGGAGGGCAGTGATCAGAAACGGCAACCTAGAGAGATGTTGAGATGCTGAGTGGCTGTGGCAGCAATAATTTGCTGAAGTCACTCTCAGACGATGTGGAGCTTTGATGGGAGAGGAGGCTGGGCCAGGGAAGTACCCGGAGAGGGCCTGAGGGAGCCCAGGCGTGGGAAAGAAGGCAGTAGGAGGAGAGGCTGAAGATGGAACAAAGTTTGGACAGGGGTGGGAGGAGGGCATCTAGAATCCACGGTAGAGGGAGGCTCAGACAAGAAGAAAACAGGCCGAGGGGAAGCATACATCTGACGTTGGGGTGAGTGGGGGCATCCCCACAGCCAAGGGGCGACTATCTGTTTTTACTTTCAACCTTTCTTTTCTTGATTATTAAACCAGTATTTATCATGAAAAATTAGGAAAATATATAGAATATATAGAATGACCTGCCCTCCCAACACCTAGACATAACCACTATTAACATTTGATATCTCTCACTCTTTTTTAAAAATGCAAATATATGCTAACACACACACACACACACACACACACACACACACACTCACACACACTTGGGATCCCTATAAGTGGCCAGCAGGATAGATCCATACGATCTATTGCTTTTTCACTTAATATACTGTGAGGCTCTAGCCATGCATTCAACATTCTTCTAAAACATCATTTCCAATACTGTTTTATGTGGATATATAGTTTATGTAATCAGCCTGCTACTTTGGGCACTGAGATTATTTCTCATTTCATAAATAACATGGCAATAAATACACTTGTATATGTACCTGCAAAATTCCGATTTCTTCTCAGTATAAAATCCTAGAAATGGGATTACTGACTCCAAAAGTACTAGTATCTTGAATACGTGTAATGCATATTGGCAGAATGTCCCCAAGATCACTGAGATTCTCGATTTATCTACACTCCTGACACTCCCGCCAACACTGGGTTCTTGGGCGTGCTGGTTGTGCATGCAGTGTGTATAACTTTTTAAAGAGGCAGACCTAAAAATCTGCCATCACCCACCCACTTGCCACATTACACCCACTGTCTCGCTCCCCTATTAGGCGCTTGCTCTGTGTGCTTCTGAGGGCAGGAATCACATGTCATTTATTTTTGCATCCCTGGCAATCAGCACACCGTCTGGCACACAGAGTGACATACATGTTTGTTGAACTGGCCCCATCGAGGGAGCTGGTGATAGGTAATTGCTTCATTAGAGTGGGAAGGTCCATCGTTTCCGGAAAATGAGGGCTCTCATTCCTTGCAGCGACCACTTCCACAAATAAGGGGACAGCCACATGTGCTACTCAGTCACGGAAAAATGTCCTTTTCTTTCTCTACAAAGTTAATTCTCTGATTCAAGAATCAGTGGTGCCCATTGGTTAGATCTTATATTTATGAGTCCCTTTATCCTTCTCTCTGGTCAAAATATCCTGTTCTAGTTGCTTCTATGTGAAGCCAGGGTTTTAACAACTTTAAAAGATAATTTTAAAATAATTATTAAAAATGATGATTTGGTGTCCCCTTTCCCATGTCAAACAAGATGAATTTCATTAGTTCCTGTAACTACTTCCATTCAAAAAAGATATTATGTTTATAAACTGGATTTACCAGTAGTTGACACTTGGCTATATTCTGAATAAAAAAGAAAAACTTCCACAAAACCCCTCAGATATAAATGACATTTTTGGGACAATTAGGGACTATTGATATACTATATAATGTTATTAATGTTACTTTTCTTAGGTGACATAATGTGGGTAAGTACAGGAAGTTATTCTTAGGAGATGTGTGCTGAAAGCCTGCAATCTTTTTTCAGACAGCTCAGGAAAAAAATATATATACATGTGTGTAAATTATACATTAAGCACATAGAAAGAATGAGTATGAGAGAGCACGTGAGAGTGCAAAGGTACAAAATGTTAAGTTTGAAGCCCTTCATTGTAATATTCTTTCAAATTTTCTGTAGGTTAAAAAATACTGGTTGTAGGTTTAAGAGAAAAAGGCATATTAGTTTGCATATTAGTAATTAAAACTAAAAACCTCAAAATATGAAGCACATGATGACTAGTTTTGAAATCAAATCACCCATCTCAGGGCACCGGTCCATGGCATGGGCCTCGAAATTCCAGGTCAAGTCCCAGATGGGCAACGGAACTTAGCAAGATCTGGGTGCTGGGGTTCCAGTGTCCCCAGCATCCATGCAAAGAGCTGCATGAGGGTGGGTATTTCCATGTTTTGTTTGTTGCTATATTCCTGGCACCTGGTTGTTCATTAGAAATCACTGTAGAATAAAACTGGAAACAACCAAACTGCCCAGCTATAGGGCATAACTAAATAACATATAGCACTTTCATTGGAAATATTTATTCAACATGTGTTGAATAGACCAGAGGATCTGGGTAACCAGACTAGTTTTATTTATGTAAACAGAGTAAAAGCAAGGCTATGAAGAATGAATCAGTCTTGGCAACTAAGAATGCTTATAGTTGCTTTAAAAATTCATCTGAATTTAAGTCGATTTGCTGTCTTACCCTGTGACACTCCAGCCCAACAAAGTGCCTGAGGAGAGGCTGCAGAAAAGAAACAAGAGTTTTTCCTGGGTAGACTCACAATTCCTTCTGGTCCTTTCCTTTGAAATTACATTGGCTCCCACTTGGCTTCTCCTGGAGGAATGGCCCTGGAGATCCTGAAATCCAACCACTTCATTTTTTTGGAAGAAGAAACCTGGGGGAAGTGGGGGACTCAACCTCCCTTCAAAAATCCCCAAAAGATAAACAATGAGGAGATAAATGCTTCCCAATATGAACATTTTATTTTGAAATTTTAAATACATACGTCTTACATTGCTGTTAATGAAAATGAAGCTTAAGAAAGTCGATCCCCGCCTCCTTTAGCCCAAACTTACACTGGGTACCCGTTCCTGTGGCCGCCAGGGGTGACAGGCCGGCGCAGGGGCTCGTCACCACCCCACTGCGTGCTGGCCGGGCCCTTCCGCCTCGTCTTCCCCGTGTTGGTCATGATCTGGTGGATGGAAAGAGGAAACGGGGCTGGAGAAATCATGTACTTAAGAGCCGACCTTGAAGTAGAAGTTACTACATTTAATAAATTGATCTATAGGAATAAGAGGCTTTGCAAATAAATGAGGAAAGATCATGACAAAGATTATTCAGAGAAACAGAATATTTGGGGAAAAATCCCTGTAGGTTTGCATATTATACCATTTAGCACTATACATTTGAAAAAGAAATCAAACCATGGAAAAAAGGAGATGAAAACAGTTGAATACAGTAACTTATCACATCTCTGGAGAAGACTGATTTTTGGAAGTTGAGAAGGGAAGAAAGATGGACAGATTTGATTTCATGAAAAATTAACATTTCCACATATATATTAAAGATAAGCCAAATTAACAGGTAAACAACTGAGAAGATATATTTGCAGCAAATTTAACAGAGTAAAGGTTAAAATTTTCATTAGATAAGGGGCTCTTACAACTCAGTAAGTAAAACACTTAATAGGTAACTGGGCAAAAAATTCAAACAGCCAAGTCACAAACTAGAAAATATCACCAGAAAATAGAAAAAAGTGATCAACTTTACAAGTAAGGAATAAAGAAATAAATGGAGCCACTATAGTCAAGCTGCTAAGTCACTAAAATCAAGGAGGTTGAGGGCTGAGGAAATGATTCTATTCTTGTTCTAACTAGCCTGGGACCTTTTGAACTTTCCAGTCCTGCGTCAATGTCTGGATAGACATCAGACCTCCAGATAACCCTCTGATTACCCCCTGAAAGACTGAGGAAGAATGTTCATGTATCCAGACCACCTGAAATCCACTGTCCAGACCACTGGTCATCGACAGGATTACCATCTTGGACCAATCCTGAGGCTAAGAATGCAGGACCCATTCTTCTCAAGAACGTACTTTTTACTGTAAGAACCCTCAGCTTTTCTTCTTGGGAACACTCTGGGTATCGCCTAGTTGTGCTTCTGGTTTGCAAACCCTAAGGCCCTTTAATAAATCTTTATCATTTATTTCTAGCCAAAGCCTCCAGATTCTTTTTGAGTTCGTTTGACATGAGTAATCAGAAACTGCAATTTTACCAAAAAGGAATCATTCTTCAATTATTAAATGGGTGACAATTAAAAAAATGATCCCACCCACTGCTGGCAATATTTCAAAACGTTAGTGGCATGGAAATTTGAGACAGCTCTTTTGGAAAGTAATTTGGCCTTTTATATCAAGAGTTGTAAAAATGTTCATATCCTTGGGTGTCAATCCTAATGAAAGAATCCAAAATATGGAAAATGTTAAATAAACAGAGTTGCTGGTTCCAAAATTATGATAGAGTAAAACTCTATAGAACAATCTAACTGTCCAGTAATAGGGGAATATTGGAGTAAAACAAGGCATATTCATTTGAAATATTATATAGCCATTTACAATGATAAAGATAGGTTAGGGAGAAAACGTTTATTTAAAACATTAAAGTCAAGTTATAATACTGAACATAAATGATGTTTTCAATTACACTAAAAATACACAGAAAGACTGGAAGGATTTAGTGAAACACTAAAATGATTACAGTGGCTATATAGGATAGTAGAACCAAGAATAATTCCATGTTTCCCTGAGAATAAGACCTAGTTGGACAGTCAGCTCTAATGCATCTTTTGGAGTAAACATTAATATAAGACCCGGTATATTATATTTATTATATTATATTTATTATATTATATTACATTATATTACATTACATTACATTACATTATACCCGGTCTTATATTATATGAAAATAAGACCGGGTCTTATATTAATTTTTGCTTCAAAAGATGAATGAGAGCTGATTGTCCGGCTAGGTCTTATTTTCAGGGAAACATGGTTTTTTCTCTATTTTCCAAGTTTTCTGTAATATAGTTATACTATGTTAATAATTAAGAAAACTTGTTTTAAAAAAGGAAATCACTGAAAAAGTGGTGAAATCTGAATAAAGTCTGTGAATTGTACCAACACCAATTTCCTGGTTTGAAGTTGTGCTTCAAGTTAAACAAGATGGTACCACTGGGTGGATGGGGCCTTTCTGTACTACTTTTTCAACTTTCTGTAATCTATAATTATTTCAAAAACAGAAAAGTACAAACATTTTTTTTTCATTGAAATTACATCTGTGATTTCTTGATTTGTACTGAAAAGTTATTAGGGTTTACCTACTCTATTTGAGGTAGGGGGAAGAAAAAAAGGGCCAATTTCCTATGGGAAAGAATCAGTAGGCCTCACCAGTACTGTGGGGACAGCTACCAGCTATGTGGGTGGACAGGTTGGGCCCAAATCGGCACTGAAAGGGAGGTGGGGCAGATGGAAGGGAGTGTGAAGGGGAAAAGACAGAAGAGAGAAGGTGGGAGGGAGGACTTTACACTCTTGGAGGAAACAGAACATAAATTAGCTTTCCAAATAAAAACTAAAATGCAGTTTCATCTCCTTTTATGTTGCTTGTGAAATTTCCAAAAGAGGCTATTTTAACTGCAATCACTTAATACTGCTGTCTGCTTCTACTCTGACTTCCCTTCTGTCACATTGTCCCCTCCTAGTATCTAGAGCCAAATTTACATGCTCACCCTTATCACCAGAGCAGACCCCTTAAGTCCAATTTTCAGTGGTACTTTAGGACCATTCATGCCTTCTCTTTCCCCCTCTGTTAAGGCTAGTCAAAACACTTGGGTCTTTCCACAGAGGGCTAAACAGGCTAAGTCTTAAGCTACTGGAAAAGGGAGACAGTGAATATGCGGGTTCTTTCAAGTCTGTTGCTAGGCCTCTGCCTCCTCCTCCCTGCTCTACTGTCCTTCTGAGTTCAACCCTTCTCCTTCCTTCCTGGAGGGAAGAAAACATATCACTTATATTTGAGTGTTTCAGCCTTTGGAAAACCTAGTCAGTCATACCATCTCCTTAAAGCTTCATGGGCCTAAGAACCTAAGAAATAATTTAGAGTGGGTGGAGCTGTCCTTTTCAATGGATGAGGAAACCGAGTCTGGCCTGTTGTCAGAATGCCTGAGGAAAGGTCCTTGTGAAGAGGGTTAGGTGTGCGGGCTCAGCACGACTGCATTTGGCACGCCCAGTGCCTCAGAGCAGCCACTTTCCAGAGGGTGCTTCCTGTCCACCTTACAACCTGCTGCACTTGCAGGGTGAGCCACTGCGTGGCCCATGAGGTCTCTGGGCCCCTCAGTTGCCAAGGAGCCTTTTGGGGCTGGAAAGATCGTAAACAGTATCTGGTCCAAAACTCGACTGTCTACACTGAGTTCCTCAGAAATGCTTCACGGGTTGTTGGGAGAGGAGAGAAAGGGTTCCTGACACCCACCTTACTCATCCAGAGGAACTCAGCTTTTATGTATATTACAGGTGGAGAGTTTCTTTGAAAGAAGGTTCTGCTACTAAAAGAATGCAGCATATTTAAACACAATTTTAAAAATGCAGCACATGATTTAGCTGAATGCAATTTATTTATTTAGTAGTAGAAGATGGTCAACACATGTCAATTTAGGTAAAAAATATATTTCCCATTTACTAGTTTTTGAGTATTGGTGAATCACTGAAAGAAATGATGACATGTTACAAAGCAGTATGAATTTTTGTAAGAAATTACAGGTATGTAATATATCTATCTATAATAATAGAAAGTAACCTGGAAGCTGAAGCAGACACTGCTAGCTGTCTACCCAATATTCATTCCTCTTTTTTGACCAACAAAACTCTGATTTTGTTGGCACAAAATGTGTCTACTGAACAATATTCACCTTCCCAGACTCCCTTGCAGCTAGGGGCCATGTGACCCAGTTCTGACCAGTAAAAGGCAAGTGGAAGTCACCAGATGGAGCTTCAGGAAAAGCACTATAGAGGGGGTGGAGTTTGTTAGCCTGCATGTTTAGCCTCTTCCTGACTTTATCATGGATTTGTGCCAGGAGCTGCATCCATCACGTTATGACCAAGAGGCTCAAGCATGTGAATGAAGGGCTCAGGCACTGAGGCAGAACTACCACGGAACTAATGCAAATAAAGCTCCAAGGCCCCAGAAGGGGCCCTAGCAATGTGTTCACATATTTTTGTAAAATTTGCAAAAGCATGATATGTTAACTGTTATTACTTAACACTGACATTTCCTTCTATTCTGACTTCCCTTCTGCTGTTTCGTTCTATATTCCCAAAAACTAAATGTGAGGCTGAAAGAAAATTTCCTAATCCATCAACAATAAGAAAATTTGAATGTGTTACAGGAAGGACTGACTTCCTTTCTCTCTGTAGAAAAATTACAAACTCATCATATATGTAAAGGCAATCAAAGGGCATAAAACAAAAAATATATACACAGAAAAAGACTACAAAGTGGGCTGAGCTGCTAGTTCACTAAAACACTATTTTCTGTTTGTGGTATCTGTCAGTTCTTCAAATTTGAATTTGACTGTGATTTGTTTTTCCAGTCTCATTCTAAATTAAGTATTCACTTTTATATCTTTGTACCCCTTTATTTTAAAGAACGCCTCCAAAACCCCATAAACTGAAGATGCCACAAAACCCAGATTTTCCTTTCTTACTGATAAGGCAGGATTCTCTGCTATTTGCTTCTTCTTCTATAAAATGGGACAATAGCAGTATATACCTACAGTTTATGAGGAGGATTACATTAAATGGAATCAGACGTGTGAAACAGTCAACACAGGGCTGGTCCATGACATGTGCTGAACTAATTTAAGTCATGCCTATTACTGTTGTTAAAGGTAACTAAACAATAGTTTAGTAAGTTTAAACTTCAAAATAAAAACAAAAAACTAAGATTCTATGATTAAATATCTACATCCCTTTGACCAAGGTGATAAAGATATTGAAATCAAGGCATTCTATTTAGGAAGAATTAAATGATTATTCAGCATAGTCTGCATGATACTAAAAAATTCAGAAATAACTAAGCAAGGAGAAGTTGGCAAAATCACCAGTCCTGACCTGATAATCAGAGGCTGAAGAAGAAACATGGCATGCTGCTTTGCACCAAAACCATTAGTAGGCAATACATGTGACATGACCACTGACATGCTCACGCTCACGCAAGCTGAGGAAAAGTGACTTGTTCTCTTGTCGCAAGCTTTCTGAGGCCCCTGTGGACTTCAGCACTTTTTGTGGCCTGGGCCCTGCAGAATACTGGAGCCATTTGCACTTGGGACGCAAGGACTGCAGTACAGCCTTGCAGGGAAGGGAATGGCAGCAAATACCCAGCAGGGGACAAGCTACTGGGTCCGGGAATCCTGGAATCTGCTTCCTCGCATCCCTGAACACACTGGTGCCCCCAACCCCCATCTCCAACTACACCTCCACCCTCACCCCCAAGCTAGTAGTTTCTAGATCATTGGTGTGTACAATAACCAATTCCTGGGATTATGGTGATGAGGTCTGGGGCAGGGTGTAGACTATTTTTAACCCACATTCGATGGTCTGGGACTTTGAGAAACCTTGGGCTAGCTCTGACATCACAGGACAATAACTGCCAAACCACTGACCACTCCTTGCTGTTATCTACAACCTTCATCAACAGCACAGTTTTATCTGCTCTGTGTCTTCTTGTGTAAACTTGTTGAAGGTAATACCTATGTCTTCAACTTTTTCAGCATTCTGCTGTGCATTAGGCAAATGGCACCCATTCAACAAAAACTTTTTGAAGACAATTTTCTGACACAATGTTTCAAAAAGTCAACCCCTTTGGCCTGATTTTGAAAAATCTGCAATCTACCTAGTACATCAGAATGGGAAGCATGAATCATGATTTTTTGGGCACGTATTCCCCAGTGAAATGTCTTTTATTTCTGGCAGGTTCTAGCATTTGTCACAAGCAGTTGTGAAGATATGAGCTTAAAGCCCTTGCATGCGCCACTAGAGCCTGACCGACAGGCAGCTCCCCCCAGACTCACGCCCTTCCCTACTTAGCTGGTGGGTGGTAACTAGTGGCTCCCAGAGCTGCTAAGCATCAGTCATCGGGGAACTCTCAGAGGTCAGATTTTGGCCCCATCATCGAGTGTGACTCCATAGGCCTCTCGGAGGCTTGAACTAACTACCCAGTCCATCTTGAAACTCTCGTCCCTTCTGTTTTCTGTGGCACTGTGTCCTCCTGTCCTCCTCAAGCCTCTCTGTTCATTTTCTGTCCTCCTCGGGGCCCCTCCTCGTTCTTCCATTCCTGACATGCTCGTAGAGTGCTCTGTCCTCAGCCCCTTTCTCCTTTTCCATCCTCTGCTTCAGCACGCAACCACATCAGCTCTGATGGTTTCAGCCATCACCTGTGTGCTGATGACGTCCGATTCCCTTCTGACGGATAAGACACACGAACTCTAAGAAGCTGGATGGTAGATGATTACCACTAAGGACGGCAGGCCATCAGGTATTATGAAGGTCCCTGGCATGTGCCGTTTAGTTATATTCTAGTCCCTCTTCTGTTCACCAGCATGTCTTTTTGTGACAGGTAGTAGGGCCACTGGAAGCAAATTGGCTAACATGGAATTTCTCAGAAACACAGCATCATAAGAGACCAAAGCAAACCCTTATATGCTATTGCCAATGCTCAGTCATCACTGGTCCACCTCTCCTTTCTATTTCAGGACCACACCCCTACATGTGGTACTCACTCCCAAGTACTCTGTGGTCAGGAGCTTCTCGCCTGAGAGTTCTCCGAGCTGGGGCTGGATCAGTTCGTCTTTGTCCAGATCAGCTTCCATAGTGTCATGGTCCTCCTGTTTCAAAGGAGACATGGGTGAACATTCTGGATCCCCTGCCGCAAGATCCCAGAGGGGTGGGTCCCCCAAATGGGCCCCTGCCATGAGTGAGAAGGCCTTCGCCCAACCACAGCAACTTGTGGGTCTCAGGGGCAGTGTACCTTCTGCTCACAACCTCTCAATGAAGGTGAAAGCGACAATGGCAGCCCACCTTGTCAGGAAGCTGGGAGCCTAATCAGTCCTTTCACAACCGCAGATGTGAAGAGGTGCAATAAGATGCTTAACAGTCTCCTGGTCACATTTCTTCCTCTCTCTGAGGTCAAGGTGCCATGCGAACAACCAAACCAGTCAGTCTATAAATAATTATTAAGCACCTAAAAATGTACAGGCCTTACAGGGGATACAAAACTGTCTAGTGTAGGCTTGTTTTTCTCAAGTAATTTAGAGTCACTAAGTAAGAGGACTCAGCAAGAAGAGTTGTTTTGCTTCGGGGAAGATGGAGTGACATACTTTTCCCTATGTCTCCCTCTAAGTATAACCCAAAATACTGGACATTACATAGAAAATACATGTAAGAGACCCTGAAAGGTGGAGAGGAGGAGGCAGACTGGCCAGGTACCTTGGGACACGGGAATGAAAAGTAGTGAGTTCCCTGGGTTTTCTTTTTGCCTTATCAATTCCAGACTTGGAGCTGAAGAAGCCAGCAACCCAGAAACATGAATGGTGAAGAAAAACAAATAAAGTCCCCCAGAAGTCTGCTCCCTTTGGCCAAAGAACCAGGAAAGGGGAACCTAGCACGACAGAACTTTTAGAAAATAACCAAACACCACAGAAATCATTGTCACCCCACCCCCAACCATACCAACAAGAGCCTTGGGGAACCTCAACTTCTACCCTCACCAGGTATCACGAGGCGCCCCAACATACCCGGCTGGGGTGATCAGAGAGAAGGCAAAGTATGGAGGGGGAACATCATCCTTGCTAGGAGGTGATGAGGCACCCCCCCACCCGAGGTGAGAACGGAGACCAGGTGGAGAGCCTGGACTTCCACCCCCACTAGGCAGTAACGAGATGTCCCCCCTCTCCATGCGGGGATGGTGTCAGAGGTGGCCCGGTGGGGATTCAAGACTTTCACTACTGCCCACCGCGTTGGAGGGGAGGATGTGGGGAGCGGTAAGGAGGCATTCCTACTCCTTCTAGTCAGAGAGGTATGAGTGGAGGCCTAGAAGGGACCCAGAACTCGCACCCTACCTGCAGAAACAGGAGGTAGAATCTGGACTTCTGCCCACACCTGGCAGCAATGATGAGGGCCCCTGGTTTCCCTGCCAGAGGAGTGTCAGAAGAAGCCAGCTAAAACAAGGTTTAAATAAGATCAAAATTCTCCCAACAATACCTGAAACACCCAGGTTAAAATAATTAATCACTCATCATACCAGGAACCAGGGAGCTCTCCAAATGAATGAAAAGAGACAATAGAAGCTAACATCACGATAAAAGAGATGTTATCTGACAGATTTTAAAGCAGCCATCATAAAAATGCTTCAACGAACAATTACAAACATTCTTGAGACAAATTGAAAAATAGAAAGTTTCAAGAACATAGAAAAAGAACAAAATAAACCCAAAGCAAGCAAAAGGAGGGAAATAATAAAGAGCAGAACTCAATAAACAGGAAAACAAAATAATGGGGAAAACTAGTGAAACAAAAAGCTGGTTCTTTGAAAAGATTAATAAAATTATCAGGCTTCTATAAAGACTGACAAATAAAAAGAAGAGAGAAATGACTAATATCAGGAATGAAATGGGAGATATCACTACAGACCCTGTATAGAACAAAAGGATAATAAGGGATTACTATGAACAACTTTACACATATAAATTTGACAACTTAGATAAAAAACATATACTATCACAAGCCTTTCAACATGAAATAGATAACTTGAGTAGTCCAATAACTTAAAGAAATTGAATTCATAATTTAAAAAACTCACAAAAAAGAAATATCCAGGCCCATGTGGTTTTACTGGAGAATTCCACCAAACTTAAAAAAAAATAAAAAAAAATAACACCAATTCTATACAATGTCTTACAGAAAACAGAAGAGGAAGGGATACTTTCTAATTCATTTTATAAAGCTGGTATTATATTACCCTAGTACCAAAATCAGACAAAAACAGTACCATAAAAAGAAAAATATAGAAAAATATCTTTCATGACTAAAGATGCAAACATCTTTAATAATCAAATTAAAAGGAGAAAAAATCCTTAACCAAATATTAGCAAATTAGCAAATAGAATAGAGCAATAGATCAATATGTTAAAATAATTATATACCGTGACCATGTGGAGTTTGTCCTAGTGATATAAGTATGGTTCAAAACTTAAAATTAATCATTGCAATCTACAAGATTAACAGGCTTATGAAGAAAAGAATCACATGATCATATTTATGAATGAAGAAAACACATGGCAAAATTCAACATTCATGACCAAATCTCTCAGAAAAATAAGAATAGAAGGTTACTTGATAACATCTATAAAACTATGGCTAACATTATACTTAATGGTGAAAAACTGGATGATTTTCCCCTAAGATTGGGAACAAGATAAGGATTTCTACTCTTACCATTCTTCTTCAACATAGTTCTAGAAGTTCTAGCCAGAGCAATAAGACAAAAAAGGAAAATAAAAAGCATATAGACCAGAAAGGAAGAAATAGAACAGTCTCTATTTGCAGATGATATGACTGTCTGTCATATCCCAGGGAATCGACCCCAAAAAACTCCTAGAATGAATAAGTGAGTTCAGCAAGGTCATAGGATATAAGATAAACATACAAAAATCAATTTCTATATACTAGCAATAAACTTAAATTAAAACACTGAAATTAAAAATACAACACCATTTACAACTACTCACAAAAATAAAAATAAAACCAGAAATACTTAGGTATAAATTTAATAAAACATGTATAGGATTTGTATGCTGATAACAATGAAAGAAATCAAAGAGGACCTAAATATATGGAAAGACATATCGTGTTTATGAATTGGAAGACTTAAAATAATTAAGATATCAATTCTCTCAAAACTGCTATACAAGTTTAATGTAATTGCTGTAAAAATCCCAGCAAGATTTTCTGTAGATATGTACAAGATAATTCTAAAATTTATATGGAAAGGGCAAAGGAACTAGAATAGCTAAGACAATTTTTTTAAAAAAATAAGATGGGAAGAATCAGTCTATCTAATCTCGACTTACTATATAGCAACAGGAATCAAAACTGTGTGGTATTGGCAGACAGACAGACATATAGATCAATGGAACAGAATAGAGAATTTCAAAACAGGCCTATACAAATATGCCCAACTGATTTTTGACAAAGGCACAAAGGCAATTCAATGGAGGAAGGGCTGCCTTTTCAAGAAATAGTGCTGGAGCAACTGGACATACACAGGGGGAAAAAAGGGAAGCTCTAACTCTCCCTTACACAAAAATTAACTCAAAATAAATCACAGACTCAAATGTAAAATTATCAAATTGTTAGAAAACAGGAGAAAATCTCCAGGATCCATGGGTAAGCAAAGAGTACTGATACTTGACACCAAAGACACAATCCATAAAAGGGAAAATTGGATAAACTGGATTTTATCAAAATTTTAAAAACTTGCTCTGTGAAAGACCCTGTTAGGATAAAAAGAAAAGCTACAGACTGGGAGAAGATATTTGGAAACCACATATCTGACAAAGGACTACTATAAAGAACTCTCAAAACTCAACAGTAGAAAACCCAATCCAATTAGCAAATGGGCAAAAGATATGAAGAGATATTTCACTAAAAAGGCTATGCGGATGGCAAATAAGCACATGAAAATGTTCAACATCACTAGCCATTAGGAAAATGCAAATTAAAACCACAGTGAGATATCACTGCACGCCTACAAGAACGGCTAAAATAACACATAGTGACAACTCCAAATGCTGGTGAGGATGCAGAGAAACTGGATCACTCACACATTGCTGGTGGGAATACAAGTAACTGGCACAGCCACTCAGGAAAACAGCTTGGCAGTTTCTTAAAAGCAAAACATGTACCTATACGCGACCCAGCCATTACGCTCTTGGGCATTTATCCCAGGGAAACGGAATCTCATTGTCACACAAACATCTGGACACGGATATTTATAGCAGCTTTATTCGCAATATTCCAAAACTGGGAACTGACGTCTTTCCAAAGGAGAATGGTTAAACAATGGTACATCCATACCATCAACTATACCACACACACAAACCTGGATGAATCTCCAGGGAATTATGTTGTGTGAAAAAAGCCAGTGCTCAGTGGTTACAGACTATATGATTTCATTTGCGTAACAGCCTTGAAATGGCAAAGCTATGGAAATGGAGAACAGATTAGTGGTTGCCAGGAGCAAAGGAGGAGACGCGGGTGGGAGGGAAGTAGGTGTGGCTATAAAAGGGATCCTGTGGGAACCGAAAACTAAACCTTGAATGTATCACTGTTAACACCCTGGTTGTTTACACTACAGGTTGCAAGGTGTTACCATTGGATGGAATTGGGTAAAGGGTACATAGGATATTTCTGTATTATTTCTAATAATTGCATGTGAATCTACAGTTATCTCAAAATAAAAAGAGAGGAGTTAAAATAATAGCATATATGAGAGGTCATGAGCCTGTGTCTAATCAAATGCCCGCTGAGCAACGTACATGGTAACGGGGAGCCTGCAGGACTCTTTCCCACGCCCTGCCAGGGCTCTGGAGATGACACCGTCCTTTACAGGTTAAATGATAAAGATCAGTACACAACAGAGCAGACCTTCATCTGACTGAGGTACTAAGGAAGGACTGTGTCTGTATGAAGGGGGCTGGCCTGCTGTGGACGTGAAATGGGCCTGGAGGAAGCTGGCAGTCCACGTGCAGGTCCAGCCTTGGGGGCGGGGTGCCCCAGGCCATCATGCCTTGGTGACAACAGTCCCTGAGATCATCTAATCAGTCCTTACCCTGCCTCCTTGCCCATTCAACACCTGTAATTAAGCTCCTCGAAACTTGCCAACGGGAAGAGAAAGCTCTATTCTGCAAACGAGTACCCTGCCCGTATTTTCAAACTAATTTCTAATCATTCTGGATGTCCCAGTCTTTTGTGAATTTGATTTTTTTTCTGAGTCGGTTTCCAAGGAATCTGAAGGCTCAAATTCCCCAGAGGACTGCCTCCTGGTAGGGCTCTTGCAGGGGGGTGCAGCCCTGTCTCCCCAGCTCTCTTTTTAGTACAGTCAGCACCTCTGCCATCACTAGGTGGTATCACCCCAGGATGGGCTGTCTTAAGAAAAGGGGATTTGACTTATTCTAGGTGGTCCCCAAAGGCAGACCAGAACCAGCAGACTAAGAGGCAGCTTCCAGGACAACCCAGAGCCTTTTCTGACAATCAGCCTGTCTTACTGGTAGCGTGGGCTGCTGAGGAGACAGCAGTACGTTTGAGAGCATTTGTGTTACGCCCTCTTATTACGGAACCATTGAGGAGCCCACCTTCTATTTGCATAGCACTTTACATCTTCACTCTCACGATGACGCTGTGTGGGTTCCTTTTATTATAACTATTTGGTCTGATGTGGAAACCGAGCTTGAGAGGACTGACAAGTCCACGGTGATAGGCTGGCCTTGGGGCAGCCCCTTTCTGCCCAGATCTTTTGACTCGGCCACTTGGGGGCCCCGTAGAGTAGCTTGTTTCTGAGGAGGTGCAGGCTGGACTGTCCGGGTCTTCTGAGGCCTGAGGGTCCCCAGTGCCTGGCTGAAACTGAGCTCAGTGGGGCAGAGAGAGAAGAGGAGACCAGAGCAGCATTCTGGAGCCCACAGTCTCATCCCTTTAATCACAAATGGAGAATCCACACTCTTGTCCTACCTGGGACGGCAGGTTCACGGTCAACCTATTAGCCCTAGTCCTGACTCATTCTCCACAGCCAGGGCAGCTGCCGTCTCCTGCGGCTTCACCTGACAGGCAGCTCTGCCAAGGGCTCCCATACCCACCATCCTGAAATTTCACTCGGGGTCCCTCAGAGGTAATGCTATCTATGAGGCCCGACCTCAGGTCAGCTCTGCGACAGCGAGGTAAGATTTATACTGCTGCCCTGGATTACAGTTCAGTTTACTAAAATACCAACATCTTAGTGATCAAATAGTGTATACCACATATGATTAATTCAGGAAAATCCTTGCTCCTTGTGAGCAAAAGCCGTGGGCTCTGAGGTCAGTGAGTGGAAGGGCGCTCTGGGCAGGGGGGTAGTATTTCAGCTCTTTTCCAGGGAACGGAGCCTCAGAAGCCCCAGGTGGAAATGGGCATATGGATGACAGTTTCACGGAGGTATTGCTGATGTACCATTCCCCTGCCAGAATGGAATACGGAACGTTAAGAAACAAAGCAAACATCCACATTCCAGTTCAATGAAAAGTATACAGTCGATGGCTACCAGCCAGTGCTGGCAAAAGTATTTCTTTACCCTGGACAACAAGTACACATGTGAGAAATTCACCTGCAAACTATCAATCACAAATTGGAACTTGATTTATTAACTCGTTCAAAAACGAGGTAGTAAGAGCTTCACTGAGATATTTATTCAAATTTTTTTTTTTTTAGTTAAAACAAGTTGGAGCTTTTTTTTTTCATTAAAAGTACTTTATAGTTAAATCTGTTGGTAACTGATGGGCCTTCCCTAAACTCCAAAACAGAGGACAAGTTCTGCATTTGGCCCTGATTTATGCAACCCTTTTATATGCATTAATTACCATGTAAGTGTGGGGCTAGAAGAAGAACCAGGGCGTCACATCTTACCACCTGCGGAATTCGTTAACTCAACCACAGTTTGTCCACTGGCAAAACACAACAGGCAAATATTGGTGCTTTCAGAAATGTTATATTAATGTAAAATGCCTACAGGTTAAAAAAACAGACGTGAAAACCATTCATTCTTAAATTGTCAGTTCTTGGTTAAAGTTTTGTAATGAGGCTCTATTTGGAAAGACAGGATTCTTTTCAGTGACTAGGTTTCTCCATCCAGCAAGTGAGATCATCTTGCTGACTCCGTTAAAATCAAGACTTACTGTTGGAGGAAGTTTCTTAAGTTCTCTGATTTTGAAGAGGCCTGTGTATTGGATAGATATAAACAAGTCACTGTCACTGTTTTTGTAAGAAACACTAATATCGGTGAAAAGGAAATGGAGGCATCATTAGGACTCCTGCGATGTCAAGGGCAACAGTAAAATGAGCTGGACCTGTAGAGCTGGAAAGTGCAATTTAACAAAGAGAAGCAAGGGCTTAATTCAATACTATTCAATCCATTTCCAGCAACACTTGGGAAACTCTACGTGGAGGGAGATTCGTGAAGGCGGAGGAAACCACGAGACGTGGTGGGAAGTGTAAGCAGAGAGCCGACCAAGAATGACGCTTGCTGATAGCAGGCACTTGTTTCACTTTTTCGGTCGGTGTCAAGTGCATTCGAACAACGGAGGGAGGACGTATAAGGACTTTCTGAAATGGGCAAACCCAGGCCACATTCAAGGATAATTACAGCCGCAACATTCTGTCTGGGAGAGGGGCAGCTGCTTTCCATTCGTCTCCCCCAGTTTAAGTGGGAAGAATTTGACTCGCCTCACTCAAGTGCAAGCAGCTGAGGGTGGTCACGCCCCGCTGCCAGAGGGCCCAGCCTGAAAACAGCACCAGCCCACATCGCTACCTTTCCCCAGCTGCTTGTGAATTCCAGATGAAACATATTTTGAAATCTACTTTGTGAAAGAAGGGGGTAAGGGATAAGGGAATGCTTCAAGAATAAATGCCTCATTGGGGTGGGGTTTTAAATATCATTGTTGGAAGGAATTTTACTAAAATTACTGGTCTTTATGTACGTTTTAGCAGAATGCATCAGATTACCAAAGGTAATGCTTAGTGATAAGTGATTACTTCAAGAAATTAAGAATGCCTCATAAAAAAGGCACTCGAGCTGAGATGAATTTAGATGTTCTAGTACGAAGCTTCCCCATAGCAGCTTGGTGATCTTATGACACTACAAGATTCTTAACTGGAAGCTTTAGATACATAATACTCCAGACAAACCAGATTCTAAGCACTTGGCCTGAAAACAAGACTAAGGTTAACCACTAAATGCATTTGAAAACTCAGATTCTTACAGATACAACGCGGAGAGCAGAATGTATTCAAGTGGTTTTACATATGACAAGTGAAAGTATCGAGTGTGTTTTCCACTTGAAATAATTATAAGACTTCTACCAGCAGTTTAAATTTGAGACACCTTCTTAGAACACTGAATTGTAAATCTCACTCTTTGTAAAAAAATAAGGGGAAAACACTCCACATGGGAGAGGAAGGGTGGACCCAGGTGACCAGGCAGGCAGTGCAGTCAACAGAATTCCCCTAGTGGAATGGACCCTTTCCCTTTTCGCAGCTCTCTCGAGTGTGTTCCCAGGACTGCGGGTGGAGCAGGTCCTGCACCCTGGAGGCTGCATCGTGATGTGCAGACGTTGTCCTAGATAGCAACTTTCCCATTCACGAAACACATCGGGGTCATGGGGGCTGGTCCAACGGTCAGCCCTGTTCCTAACCACATGATAGAAACCAGAGACACCCCAAGTCCTTTACTTCCTTGATCTTCTAACCCACTGCTTTAGCTGTTCAATTTGCTTGCTTTTTCTGAAGTCTTAAGTGAAAACACAAGATATAAGGCGATGACGGCAAATTGCTCTGTGAAAAGCCGAGCTTATTCAAAGATATAATACACAGAATCAGAGGAGGCTTGGAGGCATAATAGGACCGGAAGTGAAAGACAGTGGAAAGCTTTTGTGGGACAGAGAGAGGAAGCCAACATCATAGCAGTGTCCAGACACTATGCCTTTTATAGACAAGAGGACCTCGGGTAACCTGAATCATGGTTCCTTCTAAAAGGGGTCATGTGAGTGTGCTCAGGAGATGGGCTGGGGGGGTGGTGGGGGTGGGAGAGGTGGGGGGGAGTGACAGACAGACCCAGAAACCAAGTCTGAGTGTGTTCACCCAACCCTGAGTGAGTAGGGGTGGCGTTAGCTCACAAGAAGCCACTACCCCAGAACTGAAAACACACCCCTAACACAATGAAGTATTTTCTTACTTGTCAGCAGAAATGTCATAAGGAAAAACTATTATTCAATAAACCATGTATGTTCTGAAATATTATTTAGATGAACCTCAAAGTCCTCATAGAATCCAGATGAGGCAGGTTTGAAAAGCAAGAATTTGTCAGTGTTTCTCAAGCTCTTGGGGGGTGGGGGGGAGGGATAGGGTGGTAGGAATTGGAATCTGGTTTTTCAGGAAGAACCTCACAGGCCAGCTGTTACTGAAGTCTGCACTGGGAACAACCTCCCTCCCCTCCTTTTACCCAGGAGGGTAGCCCCCTTCTCTTCTCCCTGCTTTCTGCCCCAGCTCCATCCTGACTACCCACTGGCCTTGGCTCCAGCTCTAGCCAGGCGACTCATGAGGAACCTTTACTCCAGCATCCATCTAATCTGCCTCTAGATTATGATGAAAATCTTAACACACAGGGCTAACATATATCCTGTCTGTGCTAACACTTTACAGAGATTATTTCATTCTATCCTCACTGTCACCTGATGAAATGGGTATTCATAGTCTTTACAGATGAGGGCACAGAGGCCAGAGAGGTTAACCAACTTGCCCAAGGCCACACAGCTGCTAAGTGGTAGGACGGGGCTCGAACCCAAGCAGGCTCAGTGTTTAGATGCAGCCACTCACTTTTTCAACATTCAGCAAGTATTTGTCATTTCCTAGGGTCTCTGGGGGGTGCAGAGAGGCTTCTGTGCTTGGCCCTATCTGTTCCGTGTCACCGTGGACTTGGAATGAGCACATAGTACACATAATCAAATACACACATGACACAAGACAAGAATTTGATCAAGACCCCAGTGAGTTGCAATAAGCTGATCTGCCAATGAAATACCTACCAGGGATCAAGAGAACTTCCTGGCCTTGGCGTTCACAGCCACCCGGCTATTCTGGGTTAGACTTACTCTGCATGGCTCCAGAAGAAAGAGCGAGTGAATACTACTATACGGATCGAAAGGATGGAAAGGAAAATATCGTTTTGTGTGTGTCCATTATGTGCTACAGATTAACTCATTGATCCCCAACAATTCTATGATGATTCCTTATCCTCATTTTTATAGATGAAGAAACAAAGCTAATGACGTGAAAGAAATTATAGAAGTAGACTGGGGTCTCATTGAATGGGACTTTGAATGCCACCATTGGCAACTTAATTTTATTAAGTGTGCCGGGCGGGGGGGGGGGGGCACAGAAATGTTTTTAAAAGGATCATGTGAAACTATATGTAAATGGTTCCGCCACTTTGGGGAACAATTGGGCAGTGTCTGGTAAAGATGGGACTGCAATTCAAGGTCTGGTTGTGTACTTCAGAGAAGTGCTCACACATGTGTATAGAAAACAGGGAAGCACTTTGCTGCACTGTGGGAAACAGGAGCAACCTGCTGCCACTCAGTAAAGGAACTGATAAAACAGGGTGATGTACTGTTACAGTGGAACACCATACAGCAGGTAAACGGATGAACTTGGGCCCATGTACGGGCATGCATAAATCTCTAACACGTAATGTTGAGTGAAAAAAGCAAGTTGGTAAATGAATCATACAGTATTGTGCCATTTATGTGAAATTAAAAACCAGAGAAAAAAGTGTATGTTGTTTATGGAAACATAAAGAGACTATAAAAGCACAGAACCCTCCGTGGAATTTACACCCACTTCAGGGAGGGAGGGGTAGCAGAAAGATGAAGGCACAGATCCCTGCCTGCCACTTATATTATTTTCTGTCCTTTCTGGAATGTTTAAAATGCTCCCCAATTTAGAAATTAAGTGATCACGTCCTGCACGACCCAAGCTCTGCTTTAGGGAGATGGTCTGGCGGCCACTTGCGGGACAGGCTGGGAAGGGAAGAAACTGAGGCTGGGCAATGTGTAGAGAGGGGAAACGAGGCATAAGCCAGGAAGTGGAGCAGAAAAGGAAATGAAAGTGACTCTCGGAAGGATGAGCCACAGTGTCTGGAAGATGAGGACACAGTATGAGGGAGAAGAAACAATCACAGATCACTTAGTTTAGAGACGGGTGCCTGGGACAAGCAGGTAGTTGACTAGCCTCCCAGTTCTGGTTGGTGCCCACATGCGATTAGGGTCCACTTACTGAATGTACCTCACGTGTGTTAGACGCCGAGCTGAGTGAGTGCTGCTCTAGTTCATGGCAGTTAGGACTTGGCCCATTTGGAGAAACCGAGGCTTGTACATGGCAGAGTCAGGGCTCCAGCTGGGGTCCCTGATTCTAAATGGGTGATGTTTGGCTGAGATCAAATGCCTCCTCAGCCTAGAAATACATGAGGTCCACAGGCTACCTGATCCCAGTGCCTCAAAGCTCAGTTTAAGTACGGGAATGACAAGGCCTATCAGTGAGTTACTGAATTTGCTTGGAAGTTTTATTTTTCATTCTGAAACAGTAAATTGGCACTCTGACACACTTAATGCAAGAGGATTAATAATGTCACATCTCACTTAATATCTAACAGCTTCCCTTGGGAAAGCTAATGCCTTTCCCAAGGCCCCAGGTGATCTGACCTTAGCTACCTTCTCTGACCCCATATCCTCTTCTCACTTCTCACTGTTCCTAGAACTCCCCAAATTTGCTTCTACCTCACCGCCTTGACATGTGCTGTTCCCACTTCTACCAGGCGGCTCACTCCTTCATTCCCTTCCTACTTTATTGTTCTTTAAGACATGTGCCACCATTCGACATATTATATTTCTATTTGTTTAAGGTCTGCTCTCTCCTGACAGAATATCTATTTTGTGTGTTGCTGTATCCCCAGGGCCTAGAATAGTGCCTGATGGCTTCTGGTAATATGAACACGAGAGGGAGGGTCAGGCAATTCCCCTCTACAGAAATCAAGAACACAGTGTGACAAATTGATTAAGAACAATCATTTCAGACACTGGAGAATGACCAATGGCAGGTAACAACTTGAGAAGCGTTTGCTCACTGGGGAAGTGATACCACAATTAGGCAGGAATGGTGTGCATTTATGGTCTGCTTGCCGGGCTGAGTTCTCATCTACGTCAGGCAGTAACACCCACAGCTTTACTGGCTGAAGGTACAAGACAAGTGCTCGAGCAGCAGAACCATGGAAGGACCGAGATAATAAAGTCTCCATGCACCTCTGACAGATTGCTAAAGTACAGATGTGCGCAGAAAACCCCAGGGAGCCCAGAGAAAACGAAAAGCTTGGGGAAACTTGCAAATTTTCTGCACTTTTAAATGCATTCCTCAACCTACACACAGCTCACGTGGCAGAAGATAGGAACCTTACTGGCTTGAGGTATGTAAATATAATCTCTGCCCAAATCTCTGGCTGACAGTGAAACTATACAGGGAGACCCAAAGAGTGAAGGGTGAGAGAAATAATAAGCAGAGACACCCCTGGCTGCAAACTTCCTGGCTGCAGGGGAGAGAGAGATTTCAGTTCGAGACCATGCAAGTTAACTGCTTATTAAAACAAACAAAACAACACCAATCAGGAGGACGCAGCATAATCCAGAATCACTACAACATTACCTACAATGCTTACTTTTCAAACAAAGGCATCACTAGACATGGCAAAGAAACCGAAAAGTGTGACTCAGGAAAAATAAAGTAGCCAGTACAATTAGCTTTGAGTGGGCCCAGATGCTGGATTTAGCAGACCAAGACTTCAAAGCAGTTGTATCAAAATGTTTAAAGAATTAAACAAAACTGTGCTCAAGAGTTAACAAAAAATATGCTAAAAACGAGTGAAAAACTGGGAATCTCGATAGGGAAATGGACACTATAAAAAGGAACCAAATGGGAATTCTAGAGCCGAAAGTATAATAACTGAGATGAAAAATTCAGTGGGTGTGTTCAACAGCAGATAGGAGACAGCAGAAGCATCCGTTAACCGGAAGATGGATCAATAGCAAGTAACAGGCTCAATGCACAGAGAAAAAACACTGAAGAAAAATGAAGAAAGCCTCAGACATCTGTTAGATTATATCAAGTATTCTAACATATATGTATTTGGATTGCAAGGAGGATAGGAGAGAAAGAGATAGAAAAATGCTTGAATAAATAATGGATGAACACTTCCCAAATTTGGTTGAAAAACTGACTTAGAGCCCCAAGAAGCTCAATGAACCCTAAAAAGGATAAAAACAACCACACCTAAGCACATCATAATCAAACTGCTGAGAGCCAAAGTAGATAATCTTAAGTAACGAGAAAAACAACTCATCACATACAGGGCAACAATGATACATGATAAATAATAGCGGGATTCTCCTCAGAAACAATGGAAGCCGGAAGACAGTAGAACCACATATTCAAAGCATTAGAGAAAAACCTATTGAACAAGTCTATAACCAATGAAAATATCCAGAGAAAGCATCCTTCAAAAATAAAGGTGAAATAAAGACAATTCCAGATTTTACAAAGGGAGAGTTCGTTGTTAACAGACCCGAATTACCAGAAATGCTAAAAGTGATGCTACAGGCAAAAGGCGGTAACTGCACACAGGAAGAAATGGAAGGCCCGGAAATGGTAAATTTGTGGGTGGATACACAGATATACTCTTCACCCGAATTTTTTCAAAAGACATATGAATATTTAAAGCAAAAACTTATAACACTGGTTTGATAAATATAGATGCCGTATAAATGGCAACAAGAGCTCAAAAGAGGAACAGAAATGGAGCTATACTTGGTGCAAAGTTCTTCTATTTTACTGGAAACAAATCGGTATTAACTCAAAGTGGACTCTGATAAATAAAAGATGCGTGTTGTAATCCCTAGATCCAATTTAAAAAGAAAAAGGCAAGCTGAGCTGCTGGTGGGTGGTCGGTTGGCTCAGTTGGTTAGAGCACAGTGCTCATAACTCCAAGGTCTCCAGTTCGATTCCCACCTGGGCCAGTGAGCTGACCCTCCACAACTACTAGATTGAAAAACAACAACAACGACTTGACTTGGAGCTGAGTTGCGCCCTCCATAACTAGACTGAAAAACAATAACTTGACTTGGAGCTGAGCTGTGCTCTCCACAACTAGATTGAAAAACAGCAACTTGTCTTAGAGCTGATGGGTCGTGGAAAAACACACTGTTTCCCAATAAAAAAGAAAAAGAAAAAGGCACATATAGCTAAAAAGCTGAGTAGTTAAAATGGTGTATTAAAAACATTTAATACCAAAGAAGAAAGGAAGAACAGAGGAACAGATGAGATAAATAGAAAACAGCAAATAGCAGAATTAAACTGAACCACATTAATAATTACATTAAATGTGAATGAATATTAAACAGTTTTGAAGAAGAACACGGTTGGAAGACTCATATTTCAAAACCTACTATACAGCTACAGTAATTAAGATCATGTGATACCAGCATAGAGAAAGATGTAAAGATCACGTGAACAGAAATGAGAGTCCAGAAATAAATGCTTACATTTATGGTCAATTAATTATTTTACAGAAGTGCAATTTGACCAAGTAATTCAATGGATCAAAGCAAAGTCTGTGGCAACTGGATATTCACATGCAAAAAGATAAATTAGATCTTTACCTCACATCACACACAAAGATTAACTAAAAATGATCCTAGAACTAAATTAAGGGCCAACGGTACAAAACTTGTAGTGGGAACCATAGGAGAAAATCTCAACAATATTGGTTCAGGCCAGTGGTTTCGAACTGGGGGTGGTTTTGCCTCCCAGGAGACATGTAGCAACTTCTGGAAACATTTTTTGGTTATCACAACTTTGGAGTGGGGTGGATAATACTGGCATATAGTGGGTAGAGGCCAGGGATGCTGTTAAACATCCTAAAATTCACAGGACAGCCCCCAAAACAAAGAATTATCTGACCCCAAATGGTACCAGTGCCAAAGATGAGAAACTCTTAGATACAACAATAAAAGCACAAACCATGTAAGAAAAAAAAAGATATATTTGACTTCATCAATATAAAAAATTTTGTGCTTCAAAACACACCATTAAGAAATGAAAAGAAAAGCTACACATTAGGAGAAAATATTTGCAAATCACATATCAGAAAAAGGACTTGTAGCCGGAATATATAATGAATACTCACACCTCAATAAGAAGACAAACACCTCAATTTAAAAAATGGGCAAAATACTTGAGTAGACATTTCACCAAAGAAGATATACAAATGGCTAGTGTTATGGGCTGAATTGTGTCCCCAAAAGACATGCTGAAGTCCTAACCCCCAATACCTCAGGATGTGACCTTAATTGGAAATAGGGTTTTTGCAGATGTAATTAGTTAAGATGAGGTCACACCAGAGTAGGGTGAGGCCTTAATCTAATATGATTGGTGTCCTTATGAGATGATGCAAAGACATAGTAGGTGAAAATGCTGTGTGACAAAAGAGGCAGAAATTGCAGGTATACAGCTGCAAACCAAGGAATGTCAAGGACTGCCAACTATGCCAGGAGCTAAGAGAAAGGTACAAAACAGATTGTTCCTTAGAGTATTGCTGACGCCTTAGCTTCCAGAACTGTGAGACAATAAATTTCTGTTGTTTTAAGCCACCCAGTTTGTAGTAGTTTGTTACAAAATTCCTAGGAAACTAATACAGCTAGTAAGAGCATAAAAAGATACTCCACATTATTAGTTATTAAGGAAACACAAGTTTAAAACACCATGTAACATCACTTCACACCCACCAGGATGGCTATAATTAAAAGGACAGACAATAACAAACTTTGGTGAGGATGTAGAGAAATTGGAACCCTCATAATTGCTGGTGGAAATATGAAAACGGCTAGAGCCACTTTGAAAAATAATTTGTCCATTTCTTTAAAAGTTAAACATAAATTTGTGATACCCCACGCCCCATCCTGGGGGAATTCCACTCTGGGATAACTACCCCAAGAGAGATGGAAACAAATGACCACACAAAGACTTGTGTACAAATGTTCATAGCTGCATTTATTTATAATAGCCAAAAAAGTGGAAACAATGCAAATGTCTTTCAACCAGTGAATGGATAAACAAAAAGTGGTCTATCCATATGACGAAGTATTATTTAGCAATAAAAAGAAATGAACTACTGTGACATACTGTAATATGGTTAAACCTCAAAAACATCACACTCAATGAAAGCCACAAGATACAAAAGAGTACAGACTATGAAATGGTGAGACAAGGCAGATCTATAAAGAGAGTCGATGACTAGGTAGTCAGTTGGGGCTTGGCGGGGAGGGGAAGGGCACACAGGGATTGACTACAAACGGACAGAAGGGGCCTTTCTGAAGTGATAGAAATGTTCTAAAATTGAATTGTGGGGATAGTGGTGCAACTCTGTAAATGTACTAATAATCACTGAAACGTCCACTTAAAACAGATGAATTTTATGGTATATAAATTGTACCTCAATTAAACTATTTCAAACTGTAAATGCACTAAATAAACACCAAAGGCAGAGCTTGTCAGAATGGATAAAAAAGCAGTCCAGGGACATCCTGCCTACAAGGGAAGCACTTGAAATTCAAAGGCACCCATAGGATGAAAGTAGAAGAATGGAGAAAGATATGCTGTAAAAAAATATGTAAATAGTAAGCATAGGAGGGCTGCAGTGGCAGTATTAATAGCAGCCGCACAAAACACACTAGGGGCACCAGTAGAGACAAAGAGGACATTTCAGAATGCCAACGGGCTCAGTGTGGTGGGATGAAAGAACAATTACAAGTACATATGCTTAGAACAAAAGAACTCTAAAGCAGATGAAGCAAAACTGACAGAATTGAAAGGAAAAATAAACAAATCTACAATTATAATCAAAGATTTCTACATTCTTCTCAGTAATTGGCAGAACAAGTAAAACAGAAAAATCAGTAATGATGTAATATAGTTCCTGGCACATAACAGGTGCCTGATATACACAGAGGGTACCAAAACAATGTATACACGTTTTAAGAATGGAAAACTGTATTAAAATTGTAATACTTAATATATACCAATAATAAAAGATGAATACAAGTCGCATTTGACTTCTGCAATCAAAGTGGTTCCCATCAGCGTCCAGACACTTCTGATTACGGCGAATTACTGCTTGAGCAACATTGACCAAAGTGTCCACTTGTGTACATTGTTTTGGCACCTCCGGTATTTGTTAAATAGATGAATTCTCGCTAAGTCAGTTTTCGCAGCTTCCCTACAGACGTGGGTGAAGTAAAAGGAAACAAAAATTCTACTGCTGCCTGACCACAGACTACATGTACCAGAAACTCTGCTCAGACTTTACACAGATTATTCCATTTGCTCCTTGTTAAAAAAAAATAAAGTTGCTGAAATTAAGAACTAAGGGCAGAGCCTAGTAAGACTCGTGTGGTACGAAATTCAGACTGAAAATAGGCGGTTGGCTTTTCCCACTTGGTCAGGTTTAGATGGTAATGGATGTCAATTTAGATTGCTAGAACGCTAACGTCAATTGGAAAGAATTTCTTTCTTAGTTTTTTGTCTTTGTTTTTTCTCCGTGAAACCACATGTTATTTTGTTTTCTATGCAAAGGTCATCTTAAAATGGTCTGTTCCGCGATGAACCTGTGGTAGATTAGCAGCCACAGACCCCTCCCATGCCGGCAAGTACACCCCTTTGAAACGCCCGTCTTCCCACGCGGGGATGGAGCCCATTTCCTAACTAACACCTTCAGTCCGGGCTGGCCAGACTTTGACCAATAGGATGTGGCAGAGCTGAGGCCCTGTGGGTTCCGGGGCCTCAGCCTTACGAGGCCGGGGTGGTGGTGGGGGTGGTGGTGGGGGGGTTCTGCCTCCACCCGTTTGGAACCAACTGCCAGACCATGAGGGAGCCCCCCCACCCCAGACCTTCCCACCCAGCTGACTTCCTGCCAGATGCAGCCACAGGAGTGGGTCTGGGTGAAACCAGCTGAGGACCTGCCCAGCTGACACAACCAATCAGGAGGAAAAGACTGTTGCTTTTTTAAGCCACCAAGATTTGGGGTGGTTTGCACCCCATGGGGTTAGCAAAGCCTAAGTAGGACGCTCACAAACACCACACTGAGCAAAGAGCCAGGCTCAGAGTGCATCATCCCGTAGGATTCCAGTTATACCAATTTCAAAACCAGGGCGAGAACTGGAGGAGGGCTTGTGAGAGGGGGTCTACTGATCTGGGTGCTGGTTATACAGCTGCGTGATCTCTGTGAGAAGTCTCGGGGCGTGGATCAGGTGAGTCTGCCGGTCCCATTCCTCTGGAGGAATTCCCTGCAGAGAGACGCCAAGGGAGCTGCTGTACAACAGTCTACCCAGCGCATTTACTTCGCAATCCCTATGAATGACCGGTGTGTGCCTCGGGGCGCTAGGTAGTGGGGCCCCTGGAGAACAGAGCAGACACTGTCCCTACCCTGGTGGCACTTACAGTTCACTAGTGGGGAATAAAAGGTAGTGTGAATAAATAGCAGCTAGAAAAAGGAATCAATCATGCAAGAAAATATCAAAATAAATGCCAAAAAGTAGCACATAATCCCCAACAAAATGAGCTGCATTAATTAATTTTCTGGAGCCTGTCTCCCACGTAGCAACGTTAACTTTTCACTTTGCTTCTGTTTTTTTCTATTTCAGATGAACTCATTCTGCTTTTCCCTTTAAAGGTGTGACTTACACCTAATGTGACTACTCTTAGCAGCAGATCACAGCTGAAGTTTACCACCCCAACTGCTTCACGAGTGTCAATTTTGTGGTTCCTGTCGCTGCAAAATTAAGTATGGTGTGTTGGCCACTTTGCTCACTAGTAACAGAAAACTGCTTCTATTTCTATGTTTTATGGAGCAAACATATTCAAGATTTTATACATGAAATGTGGCACACAGAATTTAGATACAAACTGGCTCAATTTGAGTCAAAAATGTTCTGCGTCCTTACAACCAAGTCACAGTGATGCAAGCAACGGCCTCTTGTACTACCTGGGGCACAGATGTCCTGAATTCTGAACCTGGAAGGGACAGCAGGTGTCATGCAGGGCGGCATGCGGGGTCTCAGCTCCCGCTCCCCGCATAAGAACACAGGACATCGTGAGGCTAAAAAGGAACACCCACGGAGCCATAGATAGGGGAGTCATATCACTATAGTCTCGCTGGCGGCTGGGTTAGAGACACAGGAAGCAGGAGACACAGGAAGTAGGAGCCACATGATCTGCAACCTGCTGTCCACTTCTCTCTGCCAACCAACCAACCCCACTTGCTAACTACAATCCGTACTTGATAGCTCAGCCACCATCTTCTTGCTAGCCCCCATTTGCTGCTAGCGTAGCCATGGCAGTTATATTAGTGGCCAATGGCTCACTGGTTACAGCTGACGGCCAACTAGCCACAGCTGATGGCCATCCAATCACAGTTGATGGCCATTTATTACCCGAGTGAGCACCTTTCCATGTGAGGCTGAGAGCCTGGAAACTGCACTCCTGGCTCTGTCCCCACAGCAGGCATGCACTTTTTCTCCAGTCATGTTCCCAGAGCTAAGACTCTAAGTGGTTCATATTAGAATGCTGGGTGATAGTGATTTGATTGGGTAAGTAAGACACAAGTTTAGTACATAAAAATTATAAATGAAATAAGGTAAAATGTACTTAAGTATAAGGATTTATCAAATAGGTCAAAATTAGACACATACAGGCCTCACTATAAAATAGTACTATTATTCCAAAAATCTGAGATAATAGGGAAAAGCCATGCAATGCTTTGGTATTTGTAAAATACAAGACAAAGTTTATTGTATAGAGTATTAGTTGGTGATTTCGGCATCTGTTTCCGAAACAGATGTTGGACAAATAAGGTTTGCAAGTGCTTGTGAATCAGGAGGTGTCTCCAAGCCCTCACCTTGTTTTGAGCCATTGGACGTCTATTTCCATAGAAACCAGAGTGGAAATGAGGGCAGTGGCCATGAGTCAGCCTGTTGGGGGGTTCATCCCAGCCAATGTCTGACAGCACAGAAGCCGTGTTAATAGAAATAAATTTAGAACCAGAAAAAAAGCGAAAGCATTAATTGGGAACACTTTTTTTTTTTTTTTAAATGGACTTGGTTAAATAATGGAAAGGTCCAGCAAGTAATACAGACATAAGGCAGACAAGACGATTCTTTGCCAATTAGGTAACAGAATTAAAAGTGTATCCGCACCATGCCAAGCAAGCTGACCACAGCAGGGCCCAGCAGAGGTGATTCACAGAGAGCTCTTTAGACCTGTACCTGAAGCAGCTTCAGGTGGGTCAACCATCTCACAAGTTCTATATGAAGGTGGTCGAAGAGAAAGGAAGTCCTAGCTCAAGACCCAACAATATGCCTTTGTCTGTGGAATGCTAGGGAAGCCTGGTCAGAACCTGGTCTAGGCCCCTCATTTCCTGTTCTAGCCAGATAATGGTATGTGCCTCTCCCTATAAAATCAACATGCCCCCCCCCCAAGCCTGTGTTTCCCATTTTTGTCAAAGTCATCACCACCCTCCCAAGGTTCCAGCCTTCAGTTCCTCATGACATGCTCTATTAGTTACTAGTTCCTGCTGGTTCTGTCTCCAGGAGCGCTCCCTGCCACTGGCCAAGTTTAGCGTCACTCCCCACTGGAGCACACAGAAGGGACACAGACACACAGGTACTCACACCTGCCTAGGTCTGAATCTCAGTTCCACCCATCACTGCCCCTGGAACCTTGAGCAAGTTTCTGAAGTTCTCCAAAGTTTGTTTTTCTCATAAAGAAAAACAGGGCAATAATAGAACCCACTTGACAGAGGGGGTATGAGGAATAAATGGAAGGAAGCTTGTAAAGCTCTTGGCCCCGTCCTGTACACAGTAAGCACTGCTAAGTATTTCTAAGCTTTCTGGATCTCCAGGTAAGTAGAACACTGAAGCCAGATTAATCTTCCTAAGGCCCACTCTGTTCACACCCCTTCCAGGCTCATAAATACTCATTGGTTCTCCATTTTCTGCAGTCTGGCTCCAAATCACAATTCCAGCTTTTGTCCCACCACTCCCACCAGGTGGCCCAGGCTGAGGCTTGTGCTCTTGGCTCATACCATGACTCGGCTGGGATGCAAGTGAGATCTGGAACCTAACAGCTCCAACACTCCCTTATTTGCTAAGTTTTAAAATAAAAGTTCCTTTTGAAAGACTGTGGCCTTTATCAGTTGGGGTGAATATGAAGGGGATCAATGTGAATTTTAAGACCAGATGACCAGATATGAGGATGGCAGTATTTGTCCCAGCCTGGAATCCAGGCAGCAGCAACAGTGGGATGAAGGAAGTAGGACAAATCAGAGGGAGGGTTTAATACCATGCGAGGTCCCTGGAGGTCCTTCATGCCTGGGGAGTCCACTTCAGGGAGAAAAGGGAGATGAGGCCAGAAAGTTAGTCAGGGCCAGTGTGGGAGCCTCGTGGATTAACCATGTCTTTTATTTTCTCTATTCTGATCCCTTGAAATCTTGGGCCCTGCTGACCCTGGAAGGATTGCCTCTCCCACCTTAGCCAATTCCTTGAGATGGTAAACCATTCATCTGGGAGCATACCTTTCAAACATAAACCGTCCAATCCAGAGCCCATCCCAAGCACTAGCCTTACACGCTGGGCCACTCATTCTCCATCTGCCCAGACGACCAGGGACAACCACTCTACCCAGGGCCCACTGAAATCATTCACACTAGCCAATCCCAAGCCAGCTTACCCTGTCTCGCCCATTCCTTCCCACAGAAGCCACAGGAAAGGCTCTTGGCCACACTGCCCTTCTTTCCGCCTCCTGACCCACCCTGGTGCTCCCTGTGTCGCCCCCAGGAGGTGGCATGCTCCTGCCTCTTGGGAATTGGGAGTAACATTAGCTTTTCAAAGACAACAGTCTTCGGATCTGTTAGCCTTACTGAACCTCAAATTTTCTATGAATACACTGTATTTTCAAACACCTGAGACCATGTCCTTACCTGCAGCTCTTCTATGGCACCCATGCTTCCATCAGACCAGAGTACCAGGGGACGGAAACACTGGTACTTAATGTGGTTCTCTACAGCCAAGCACGGTGGGCCTGGAGCTTATGACAGTGGTGATACTGATGATGATGATGATACAATCATTGTGACAATAATAATGGGAGCTAACATTCACCGAGGGCTTACAATGTCCCAGGAACTGTGCCAAGTGCTTTGATGTGAATTATCCCTTAGTGATGCCAGAACACACTGGGATAGTATAAAAGCCACATTCAGTTCCACTGTCTGTGGCTTCCCTTTCTTTGGATACTGTATCTACCCAGGGCCTTGTATTGGTAAATGCATCTGAAAGCATCACAAGTTCTACCTTGAAAATCAGTGATACAGAACTTTTTAAAAGAAACAAGACCCAGTTTTCTGCTTTCTACATTGATGCTTTAGGAAACAACGTTAAAAAAAAAAGTCCAGCCTTCCTGTGTCACAGTCAACATGAGAGGGTCACTGGGTCTGAGTTTACTGCAGCCACCTGAGAGGGGGTCAACTGTAGACCCACCCACCAGCCATCCTCCTCCTGTACCTGACCAGCTTCATTTCCTCAGGAGAATATGCGCATGTGCCACTGGGCCAGGTGCAATGGATGGGGGTGGAAGAACTGATAAGACAAAATAAAATAAAACTAATTCCAGCCTCTAGGAAAAGATGAAAAACTCTCTTATCTATTTTATGAAGTGAGAGTAAATTTTAAAACCCAAACTCATAAACATTGTATAAAACAAAACTGTAAACCAATGGTTCTCAAAGTGTGGTCTGGGAACCTTCGGCGGTCTCAAGACCCATTCAGGGGGTCTATAAAGTCTAAACCCTGTTCACAATATTATTACATATCATATGTATTTGTCATTATAAAATATAAAATAATACAAAATTATTTTAACGTAATATTTGCCTTTGTCACTCTCTCACGACACAGTGAAGTTTCTAGAGGCTACATTAGCTATCACTCCGATAGCTAATTTAATGTATGCTTCAATATTCTTGTTTTCTAGATTTTCATAACTAAGTTTGTTCTCAGCACATCTACTGTGCTTTTAGTAGCTATCTTCGGTTATATCTACTGATATAACTGGTATGCTTCATTATCACCCAATAAACCATTATTTTGAAATCTTGAAGTTTTCCTTTTTACTATGCAGAAGCAGGCTAGAAGTACACTTACTGTTTTATTTTGCAAGAATATTTTTATAATTTTTAAAAAAACTTTTTTAAGCTTTAAAATTTTCTCTAAAACTGTTACCGGTTAAAATTTAAGACATTAATTCTAAAATAAAAGATAAAATCAAAGACAATTTGCTTATCTTTTTCTTATATTTTTAAGGAGGGATCACCAGCTTAAAAAAGGGAGCTCAAAGGACTTCCTTTCTCCACCCACAGCCGTACCATTTTTATGGAAAGATGCTGAAAAAAACGAAACTGACTTATCAAAAAGTTCTCTGACTCATGGAAGGGCGGAATCTATTCCAAGGTTGAAACTGCAAATAAAAAATGAAAATATGATGGAAGCTATCTCTTCCTCAGTTTTATAGATGTCAATAATTTACCTTATTGTGTCTTATGTAACAGAACATATTTGAACAGTATTATACGCCAGTTCAGTGGAGGTATGATTTTGAGACCAATTATTCAGAGTTTAAAGATAAAGGATTTGAATATTTTAAACATAGATGTGATGAGTTCTTTAAAAGTCAAAAATTGAAAATTTGTTATAACTTCTCAAACTAGATTTAAAAGCCACTGAAGCTGCATGGTGGCTATACAGGAATTCTATGTATTACTTTTTTTCTATAAATCTAAAACTATTCTCCCCCATAAAAAAATTATTAAAAAACAAAGCCACCGGGCCGGCCTGGTGGCTCAGGCGGTTAGAGCGCTATGCTCCTAACTCCGAAGGCTGCCGGTTCGATTCCCACATGGGCCAGTGGGCTCTCAACCACACGGTTGCCAGTTCAATTCCTCGAGTCCCACAAGGGATAGTGGGCAGCGCCCCCTGCAACTAAGATTGAACACGGCACCTTGAGCTGACCTGCCGCTGAGCTCCCAGATGGCTCAGTTGGTTGGAGTGCGTCCTCTCAATCACAAGGTTGCCAGTTCGACTCCTGCAAGGGATGGTGGGCTGCGCCCTCTGCAACTAGCAACAGCAACTGGACCTGGAGCTGAGCTGCGCTCTCCACAACTAAGACTGAAAGGACAACTTGACTTGGAAAATTAAGTCCTGGAAGTACAAACTGTTCCCCAATAAAGTCCTGTTGCCCTTCCCCAATTAAAAAGAAATAAAAACAAACAAAAAACAAAAAACAAAGCCACTGAAGAACCTTGAAGGATAAGTTGTTGTGTTGCCTTGGTTGAAGAAACATACACAATAGCCTTGTAAAGCTGACACTGCTTGTGGAATGTCTACTGGATGGAAAGTTAGAAAAGAAATTACAGCATGCTACCTTCCAATAAATCAGTAGCTCATTGATTTAAAGATTAAGCTGCAAACATGAATGCTGAGTTAATATTTCATCTGCAGAAGTATGCCTGGGCTTGCCATTTATTTGCCTTGTATTCATCCAGTACCAACAGTAGCTCATCATCAGACATCTCTTACGGAAATGCTTGGTAACACAATACAAGTGAGGCCGGCTGCAATACTTAAGGTATTGAATACCTGCATTGACTTTCATGGTTTATCTGGGAACAATTGTACTGACATCGGCACTGATGTACAAAAGCAATGAAGGGTGAAAACACTGAGCATCAACGCTGCCAAACTGTAGAGCAGTCACTGAATTCTCCACTGCCACTAGATAGATAGACAAATGATAGATAAAAATGACAGATAGGTGACAGAAAGATGACAGATGGATAGAGTTTCATTTAACAATGTCCTTGATGAAGCAGCAGGAATTAATTTTATTATATGTTGACTCTTGTGGCCCATCTTTTTAACATTCTGTGTAACAAAATGGGATGTACCTAATGGTTATCTTGAGGAAAAGCATTTGTGAGATTATCTGAGTTGCAAGCTGAATGAGGCACATTTTTCAAGGAACACCATTTTTGGTTGAAAGAACATTCTTTCAACCAAAGACATCAACACCAATAGCCATTAGAGAAATGAAACTCAAACCACAATGAGATCACCACTTCAGACCAAACAGGATGCCTATAAGCAGAAAGACACATAATAACAAGTGTTAGTGAAGATGTGGAGAAATTCTAATTCTCATACACTGACGGTGGGAACGTAAAATGATACAACCACCTTGGAAAACAGCCTGGCAGTTCTGCAAATGTCATATAATAACATAGAGTTACTATATGACCCAGCAATTCCACTCCTAGGTATATCCCCAGTGGAAATAAGAATATATGTCCACACAAAAATTTGTGCACAAATGTTCACAGCAGTATTATCCATAACAGCCAAAAAGTGGAAACCCAAATGTCCATCAACTGATGAACAGATAAACTAAATGAGGTATATCCATACAATGGAATATTATTCTGCAATGAACAGAAATAAAGTACTTATACATGCTGTTAATACAACATGGATGCACTTTGAGGACATTATGTAAAGTGAAAGAAGCAGTCACAAAAGATCATATAACGTATAATTCCATCTATATATGAAATATCCAGAATAGGCAAATCTATAGAGACAGAGTAGATAAGTAGTTGCCTAGGGCTAGGTGGGGTGAGAATGGGGGTGGGGTTAGGGGAAATGGAAAGTGATCACTACAGGATTTCTCAAAGGGGTGATTGAATGTTCTAAAATTGATTGTGGTGATGGTTGCATAACTCCCAATATACTAAAAACCTTTGTATTGTATACTTAAATTGGTGAATTGTATGGTATGTGAATTATATCTCATTAAAACTGTTATTAAAAAAAGAAAAAGAAAGAATGACAGAAAACTAAGATTATTCAGACTTGGGTATCTGGCTGACATGTTCTCAAAAATTAGTGAGGTGAGCCTGTCACTTTAAGAAAAGCAAATGACAGTATCTATTATCAATAATAAAATTTGAACTCTCAAGAGAAAACAATTAAAAAAAAATTGTACACTGTGAGCTTGACAGCTTCCCAATACCTAAAGACCTTTCTAATGAAATCAGTGGCAAAAGTAACTAATGCAATTTTGAGGGATGTTTTATAATGAAATAGGGCAACATTTGGAAGAAACACAAAACTGCAAAGCCATTATTTTCCAAATGACCAATATATGAAAATACAAAACCATGCCTGGGTAAAAGAGCTACTGAAAGTGCAAAACAGGAAGGATGCCAGCAGAAATTGTGAAGTAAGAACTTCTGAAAATCCATTCCTCCAGAAAAGCAAGGAGAACACTGGCAAAAATGATCAAAATCAACTTTTTCAGCATTCTGAAAATTGACTAGAGGCTTATGACAATCTGGGGAGTGTTTATTCAAGGAAAAAAATGGCTAACTCTCAGTAAGAACAAATGCTGTGGCAGTCAAACTTTCCCTATTCCTCTCACTTTCTCCCCAGCTCCTTGAAAACCACCAGCCCTGCAAACACAGTGAAAACCAGCAGCCAAGCAGTCACTGGAGGGGCAGACAGGATTTGAGCTCCCTAAAAGCCTCCTTCTCAGAGAAATGTCACATTCGATCTGTCTGACGATTCACAGGACTTGTCTTTATTGACCTGAGAGCTTGCTCAGTGTCACCAGCCATGTCCTCTGGGACTTTGTTGAAAACACACTCTTAAATAACCAATGGGTCAAAGAAGAAATCACAAGGAAAACTAGAAAATATTTTGAGATGAATGAAAACGAAAACACAACCTTCCAAAACTTATGGGATGCAGCAAAAGCAGTACTCAGAGGGAAATTTATAGTGGTGTGTATTTAATGTATGTATTCAATGCCTACATTAAAAAAAAGAAAAATCAAGAAAGATCTCAAATCAATAACCTAACTTTAGACCTTAAGAAATCAGAAAAAGAAGACAAGAGGAAAGGAAATAATAAAGATTAGAGCAGAGATAAATGAAATCGTGAATAGAAAAACAATAAAGAAAATCAACAAAACCAAAGGTTGGTTCTTGGAAAGATAAACAAAATTGACAAGCTTTTAGCTAGACTGACTGTATTAGCTTGGGCTGCATAACAAAATACCAACAACTGGGTGTCTTAGGTATCTTAACCAACAGAAATTTATATCACAGTTCTGGAAGCTAGAAGTCCAAGATCAAGGTGCAGGCTGATGCATTTTCTGACAAGGGCTCTCTTCCTGGCTTGTGGGCAGCTGCGTTTTCTCTGTGTCCTCACATTAGTGGTGTGAGATAGAAAGTGCTCTGTAGTGTCTCTTATGAGAATAGTAATCCTATCAGGTTAGGGTCCTACCCTTATGATCTCATTTAACCTTAATTATATCCTTATATGCCCAATCTCAAAATACAGACACACTGGGGGTTAGGGCTGCACCATGTGAATTTGAGGGGACACAATTCAGTCCATAGCACTGACTAAAAAAAAGAGGTAAGACTCAAATTACTAAAATCAGGACTGAAAAATGGGACACTAGTGACATTACAGCAATAAAAAGGATCATAAGGGAATACTATGAACAATTGTATACCAACACATTAGATGTCTTAGATGAGATGGACAAATTCCTAGAAAGACACAAATGATAGAAACTGACTCAAGAAGAAATTAAAAATCTGAATAGACAGACTTATAATAAGTAAAGAGATCAAATTTGTCAAAAAACTTTCAACAAAGAAAAGCCCAAGTCCCGAAGGCTGCACTGGTGAATTCCACCAAACATTTAAAGAAGAATTAACATCAACTCTTCACAAATTCTTCCTAAAAACAGAAGAGGAGGGAACACTTCTCAACTCATATTATGAGGCCAATATTACCCTGATATCAAAACTGGACAAAGATATCACAAGAGAAGTCAAACTATAGACTCAGAATATAGATTTAAAATATGGGTTTAAAAAAAATCCTCAACAAAATACTAGCAAACCAAATCCAGCCACATATAAATGGGATTATATATCATAACGAAGTGGGGTTTATCTCAGGAATTCAAGGGTGGTTTAACGTATGAAAATCAATCAATGTAACATATCACATTAACAGAATGAAAGAAAAAACCCCACATGATCATCTTAATTGATGTAGGAAAAGCATTTGGCAAAATCCCACACTCAACAAACTCAGAATAGAAGGGAACTTTCTCAGCCTGATAATGAGCATCTATGAAGAAGCCGCAGCTAACTTTATAGTGGATGGTGAAAGGCAGAAACCTTTCCCCCAGGATCAGGAAAGATTCAAAGGGGTCCATTCTTGCCACTTCTATTCAGCATTGTACCAGAAGTCACAGCCAGCGCAATTTGGCAAGAAGAGGAAATAAAAGACATCTAGACTGGAAAGACAGAAGTAAAACTACCTCTATTCACAGATGACAAGGAGTTGTATACAGAGAATCCTAAGGAATCCATCACAAAACAAAACAAAGCAAAACGAAGAAACAAAAACTCTTAGAGCTGATAAATGAGTTCAGTAAGGTTGAAAGATACAAGATCCATATACTAAATCAATTGTATTTCTATACAATCAGAAAATAAAATTCACAAAAAGCGAAATAGACAAATAGATTTTAGTTAACAGACTAAAAAAGGTTTGTTGACATGGTTTCTGATTTCACATTACAACTGGCCTTTAATAAACCATCACTTGTCCTGTTTTGAAGTAGTATCCAAAAAAAATCTCATTCCCAAAAGCTTATTAAAATACTCCACTCCTAACTTCATAAATGGATCAAGTTGGATTTTCTTTATATCCGTCAATCAAAACAACATATTGCAACAGATAGAACCCAGAGATGAATATAAGGATCCAAGTATATTCTAATCCAGACATGAAAGAGATTTGCAAAACTAAAATACAATGCTACTCATCTTTTTTTTTTTTTTCACGATTAAAATGTAATTGCTACTCATCTTAATATATGCTTTTTATTTTGGAAAATAGCATTTTCAATAAAAGTATCTTATTTATATTAACATGTCATGGGTCTATCATTGTCATTTAAAAATTAATCAATAAATACATTTGATCAATTTTAAATTCTAATTTAGTAAATACTGATAGGCAAAATACACGTAAACAAAAGCTCTTTGGAATCTTCAATAATTTTTAAGAGTGTAAAAGTGTCCTGAAACCAAAAATTTGAGAATAGTTACTTCAAACCTTCCATAAACATTATATATTTTCTATGTATAAAATAGGCTATATGTAAAATTTAGGGTTAAGGAAAACCGTCATCAGGACAGAAATCCCAGAGGCTATAAAAGAAAAGCCAATATAGTTATCTTTTAAAAATATTTTTTAAAGATTTAAGGCAAAATATTTTTCTAAAAATCGGTCAATAAATATATCTTTAAAATATTTGGAATGAAGGTGAAAAAGGGTCAATAATTGTGATAGAGAATTCATATAAATTGATATGGAAGACAAACACAATTTAAAAAATGGAGAAGGTATATGAATAGGAAATTACAGCACAGGAAATCCAAATATCCAATAAAATAAACATTCATATTCACTACTCAATGGAGGTGCAAAATTAAAATAACAATGAGCTAGCACGTTACCACCATTATATTGGCAAAAATAAAAAAAGTAATGGCACCCATGGCTGGTGGAGAAAGAGGGAAAAGGTTCCTTTCCTGCTCTGCTAGTGAAATCTGAATTCTTACAGAAATGCAATGTGGAAGACTCTATTAAAAAACACACATACAGTTCAACCCATCAACAGAAGCCCATGTAAAAATAAAAGCAGCAGTAAGTAAGGATATAGTTACAAAGATGTTTACAGCAGAATTGTTTGAAGTAACCAAAAATCTGGAAAATCATACATCCACAGCATGAGAAAAACTCAATGTGCTATGCAGCCTGACTCAGAAGGATTTCCAGAAAATACTAACAAATAAAAAAGACAACATTGTGTATGTACTTATATCTAGATCTGTATTACCCCACTTTGTAAAACAAATATTGACATAAACACCCATAGATATGTCCACATCTGTATGTGTACTTGGTGTATGTATCTTGTAAGGAAAGTATGAAAGTATATACACACACTGTTGATAACAGAGTCTTGGGGGTGAGGGTGGTTGGTGTGGCTCAGGTAAGAGGCAAAAGATGAAATTATGCTGCCTCCTCTAGAAGACGCCTGTCCTCCTGTCCTGGCCACATCCATGCCACCCACCATCACCCCATTCCACTTACCTTTCAACCTAGGCTAGGCCAAGTCCTGTCAGGGCAGCCATCTTCCAGTATTTTGAGTACTTGGAAGTTCTGCGGCACTTCCTGTTTCTAGCATAGCCATGAACCTATAATTTGTTCTCTATTATTTGTTAATTGCTAATGTGTGTTTTACAAGACACACTACGGTATAGTGGTGAACGGTGTAGCCTGTTGAGTCAGACCACGTGGGTTGGAATCCCAGTTCTATCATGTACTTACTAGCTGTGTGAACCTGGCAAGTGATGTTTTTTTTGTCTCTGTTTCCCCATCTGTGAAATGGGCATAACAGCAGTAACTGTCACTGGGTTGCGGTGAGGAGTAGGTGACGGAGTACATTTAGAGCACCTAGGGCAGTGCCTGGTACACGAGTGCGCGCTGCAGTATCAGGACCATCATTCTCTCACATATCTAGATTTTAAACTCTCGGAGGTATTTTAAACCATGGATACTCTTTCAGATTTCTTTTGCATTCCTCCCCCATTATTTCCTAGAATAAGGTTATTTCAAGGTCCTCAGCTATCTGTTGAATGAAGAAATGAGTGACTTCGATATGAGCCGTCCATAGAGAAGGAAATTACTGAGCATATGACTGTCACTAACTCATACATGGCAACCAGCATGTAAAAGTGCAGGGCATTTAAATCTGTTTTGTTAAGAGGGGAGAATCTTTGTCTTCAAATCAGTCTTCTAGGATAGCACAGGAGGCCTTTCATCCCCAGTCACAAAGCCACTTCTCAGTTAGACACGAGGAACCTTGCCTTAAACGGTAATAAGGAAATGAAACATGAGCCATTTGAGGCGAGAACATTAGAATTGGGGTTCCAGAGCCTCATGATTTATCATTGGTCCTTTGGGAACACATTACATATGTTTAATATAAAAATAAATTGCACCAAATAATACATTTCTTCGAAGTACTAGATGAGATGCACTTGAACCCTTAAATTGTAGTTGTTATCTGTTCATTCTCTTGTGTGTCCTGTCCAAGCTTATCTGATGATGATTTTATTTCTGTGGAGGTTTAAATGGGTCTGCGGTCTTGAATGTCCAACCTCTCTCTCTCAACTGGATCCTTCCCATCAGCATTGTAACATGCTTAGGTCTCTCTCAAATTAAAACAAAACAAAAATGTCTGTTTTGCTACCACCCAACTCTCTTCTCTTGCTCAAGGCCAACTTCTCTCACTTCCCATATGTTCCTCAACCACTCCTTTTGGCTTTTGCCCCATTAGTCTACAAAAATGCTCAGCAACTGACTTCTGTCCACCAAAGCTGTGTGCCCTTTTCACTTCTCACTTCACATGACCAATGTGCAGCTCGGGCCCTGCTAATCAAGGCCTCCCTTCACCTCTTATTCTAGTGCCCTTGGTTGGTTTCCAGTGTCAACAGAGAGGGTGTAACTTTCCACACCTTTCTGCTACATGTATACATAAGCATATATATAATTCATAAGGATGTGTGTTTCTGTGTTTATTTTTTCTGAAATAAAATCATACTGTTCACATTACTTTGCGATTTCCTTTTTCCATCTGACATTACATCCTGGACAGTCTACAAGTGAGAAAAGAACATTTCTAGCTCCAACTTTCTTTTTTTTTTCTTTGGCATATAAATGTAGGTATATTCAGACATAACTAAGTGTTAACAGTCAGAACAAGTCATTACATTTTTAGAAATTAGAGAAAAAAATTAGATTTTGCAACTGGGGGTCATCCTGAGAGTTTCCAGTGGAGCAGGACCAGTGGCCAGAGTGGCAAGTCCGTAGTTTTCAGCTCAATGTTACGTAAAGCAAGTATAATTCACCCAGGCCTCCGGCCCCACTCCAATAGAGCCGTTTCATCTTTAGAGGCACAAAGCAGATAACTGAAAACAATGACTCCACTATGTGTGCTTTGGGTCTAAATATTAAATTTAAAAAACACTTTACATTGCTAAGCAAGATGACATATGACCCTTAGGCCCTGAGAATAATTCTGCTGTTTCCTTCAAAGTTGTTACCTTGGGAGGTGATACCCATATTCTAACAGTGCCACTTGCTCAAATGATTTTTGGAAATTTTCCTTTAGTCTAAGCATCTTTTACTGTCCTTTTTCTAATTTTAAAAGGCAATTTTAAAGCTAACACTTGCCCTCGGGGAAAGCTGAGTAAAATCCAGACACACTCAACCCTTCCAGGTCACCCTTGCTGATACTGTGTGATGTACCCCCAGGATCAGAAGGGAGGGAGTCCAGAATCTGCTGACCTGAGTTCTTCACAAAAAGTCAAGTTATGCCCCAACTGACAGGTGCTTTCCTTATAATTTCCCAATTAAACCCCTTCTAGGCATCTTCTGAAAAGTCTAATTATCACAACAAATATTTTTCAATCATTACCCTCTTAAAATAACAATCTGCACAGAGTAGCAAAAAGTCCAGAAAATTGAAAGATTTCTATATTCCTTCATTTATAGTAGACTGTAATTGTTTCCATAGCAAAATTTCCAAAAGGTGAATTTCCATCATTAACCTGAACAGCTGCACCAAATGAATTTCCCCTTGTAGTAGAAAAACAAAGGGGTTAATAGCAACAAAACAAAATAAAAAACCCTACAAGGGTAACATAGGAAGGGGGAAAATAGATCTTGAGAGAAACTTTTGGACACAATGACAAAAAGTTATTGAAATTAAATAATTAAGATATTAACTCAAAATATAATTTAAACAGTATTGAATGGCCACGCACAAAGGTGGTGTCTTATCATAGGGCAGTTCTGAGAAGATTGGGTCAAGGGGGCTGGCTTCTCTCCAGAGGATGGAAAATGATGGCTCACGGGCCAAGATGCCTGGTTTTGGAAGGCCGGCAAGCTAAGAATGATTTTCACATTTTTAAATATTTGGGGAAAAAATTCAGTGACACATAACAATCATGAAATTCAAATTTTGGTGTCCATAAACAAAGTTTTATGGGAACACAGCCATGTTCATCCATTTATGTATTGTTGATAGCTACTTTGTGTTAAAATAGCAGATTTGAATGGTTGAAAAAGAGCCTGCAAAGCCTAAAATTTTCACTCTTTCCCTTTATAGAAAAAGTCTGCTGATCTCTGTCCTAAACCAGATTTTACTGCCATCAACTCTCTGGTGGCCTTAGGCTGGCCTCCTCCCCTCTCTGGATCCACGTTTGTAAAGGACGGGGCCTGGAGAAGGTGCTGGCCAGGGATCCCTGTCTCAGGTCCAGAACCGAACTTGTCCCCCAAGGCAGTGAGCAAGAATACTCGCTGGTGCCACCTACAGCCCGTGAAGAAAATGGCAGGCGCGGCCTGAGGAGGGACAATCACTCGCAGGCTTCAGCACAGCTGTCCTGTTTGGTGAGGGCCTTTAAATGAATATCTCCCCCATGAACAGAAACCTGGCTTTCACACACCTTCTCAACAGACAGACCACAACTCCAAGTAAAAATATATCTTCCAGCATTCATTCCCCCACAAAGTAGAAGGAATGCAAATTACTTACTGCCACAGAGAATTAGACAGGACAATGGCTATGTTTTTTCTAGAGCTAAAGGAGAAACAATGAAAAGGCTTGTCATCTGATAATCCATCTACAGCCCATGAGTCACCACCATTCTTTATACCATTCCACGAGACTCACCCACATTACTTCTAAACCTTCTGAACCTTCACGCTCTAAAAAACAAGGTAAGCAGATTTTTCAAGCTGAGAAAGCCATATCCAAAGAATGCAGAGGAAAGTGGTTAGTTCCGTGTGGGGGCAGAGCCCCAGAAAGTAGTTTCCAGGCTCTCGGCCTCACATAGACAGGTGCTGGCTCAGGTAGTAAATGGCCAACTGTGATTGCATGGCCATCAGCTGTGGCTAGTTGGCCGTCAGCTGTAACCAGTGAGCCATTGGCCACAATATAACTGCTGTGGCTACGCTAAGAGAGAGAGGAAAGAGAAGAAAGAATGGGGGCTAGCGAGAAGATGGCGGCTGGGCTGGCAAGTGTGGATGGCGGTTTGCAGACAGTGTGAATCCAGCCTCCATTGAGAGTATAGTGCCGCCAGAGAGAATATAGTGGTATGACTCCCCTACCTATGGCTCCGTGGGTGTTCCTTTTTGGCCTCACCATATCCTGCGTTCTTGTATGGGGAGCGGGAGCAGAGACCCTGCAGGCCACCCTGCACGACACATGGCACAGCGAGCAGGGTCTCCCGCATGACAAATGGCGCAGCGAGCAGGGTCTCCCGCATGACAAATGGCGCAGCGAGCAGGGTATGGTGCCGGCCAAAGCTCTCCCAAGAGTGGTGGAGCAGTTTGTGTGTATGAACACTCAGTCTCTGGAAGACCAGGAGGAGCAGCTGCCGGAGAGCTGGACCCCTGTGGAGGGGTGGGAGGATGTGGACGGTTCTCCCACCAGCACAGGAAAAGCCATGCAGCTGCTGGAGAGAGGGAGCCCCGTGGAGAGGTGGAAAGATGTGGACATTTCCCCAACCAGCACAGGCCGGAGAAAGCGAAGGTCGTTGCAGCCCTGTGGGCCGGGGAAGTTCCTGCTCGGGCAGCCCGGATGCAGGACTTGTAGTCCCAGGAGGTAACGCTTGCTGAGTCCTCCGTGGGAGATGAGGGTGAGGTCAAGGTCATCCCTCACCCCCAGGACAGCCCTGGTGAATGACTATGGACTATGGGGAATTGCCTTCCATCCCTAATTTAATGGACCGCTCGACTGTTTGTTTGGGAACTGTTGTTAGTGGAACTGGGGGATATTTGCTTTTGTCTCTTGACTGGCCGCCATTGAGAATATGTAAGCACCTTGATTGTGAGTCGCTGTTGTTCCAGCAGGGTACCCTGAGAGGCACAGAGAGAGTGGCAGTGCGCTGAGAGCCCTGGCTGTGTCCAGGAAGTGTGGCTGTGCCCACAGAGAGTGGCAGTGCCCTGAAAGCCCTGGCTGTGTCCAGGAAGTGTGGCTGTGCCCACAGAGAGTGGCAGTGCCCTGAGAAATCCTAGCTGTGCCCGGGGAAACTAGTGGTACCCTAAGAAGCCCAGGAAGTCTGGCCGTGCCCAGAAGCACTGGTGGTGCCCTGAGAAACCCTGGCTGTGCCCAGAGAGCCTGGCTGTGTCCAGGATATTGCATTCACCCCCAGGCTCCTCGCACAGGTCCCCTCGCGGAAGACGCTTGTCGCGTAGATTGTGAGGCGAGAGCCTGTAGGGGTGGAATGTGAGGGCAGAGCCCCAGAAAGTAGTTTCCAGGCTCTCGGCCTCACATAGACAGGTGCTGGCTCAGGTAGTAAATGGCCAACTGTGATTGGATGGCCATCAGCTGTGGCTAGTTGGCCGTCAGCTGTAACCAGTGAGCCATTGGCCACTAATATAACTGCTGTGGCTACGCTAGCAGAGAGAGAAGGAGAAGAGAGAAAGAATGGGGGCTAGCAAGAAGATGGCGGCTGGGCTGGCAAGCGTGGATGGCAGTTTGCGGACAGTGTGGATCCAGCCTCCAGTGAGAGTATAGTGCCACCAGAGAGAATATAGTGGTATGACTCCCCTACCTATGGCTCCGTGGGTGTTCCTTTTTGGCCTCACCATATCCTGCGTTCTTGTGTGGGGAGCGGGAGCAGAGACCCTGCAGGCCGCCCTGCACGACATTCCGCCAGCTCTGAACCAAGCCCCGTCTCTCACTCTAGAGATTCTCACCGTGAGCCTCCTGCTCAACGTACCCACCCATGAGGAAGATCGGTGCAGACTCACTCCCCTTCAAGGCAAAACAGTCACGCTGAAGAACTGAGATTTTTTTCTTTCAAACTCTCACAAACCCCAGTGCAGCCGAGTGCTGGCTGCAGCCCACCCACCCGAGGTGCGGCAGTCTTCAGACACGGCCACCCACAGCGGCTTCCACCCTGGGCCCTCCTGTCGGTGGAGTCTAATTGCCGCCCCAAAACCTGCGCTGGTCTTACGCTGTGCCCTGAGCAGAAAGCAGCAAAAATGATGTTCTGAGGCTGCCGACCCCGGAAGAGGGCTGGGAGCTTTCACTTGCCCCCCAGGGTGATGATCGCGCACACAGAGGAGAGGGAGGGGGGGGGCTCGCTTGACGCGGGAAAGCCAGCAGACACCACACACAGCCCGGGCAGAAAACCACCCTGCTGAGCTGTAGCCAATCTACAGGACTGTGAAAAATCACACAGCAGGGATCAAAATCTCCATTTCTGGACTAACTTTTCAAGGCAAGGAAGAGACTCAGAATAGTTTGGCACAAATTTTCTATGTGGTGTCAAGCGCTTCCAACTTACTTCGTCATCTTCATCTTCATCATCATCAGATTCAAGAACACCATCCAGTAGCTCTTCTATAAAGGGAAAAAAAATCAATGAAGAACTGAGACCGTAGCTGGGAGCCTTGGTCAACAAAATTCCTTAGCCGCTGCAGAAGCATGTAAACACCCTAATGAGAATTAGGTTCCATCAAAACAATCATGTTCCTGGTATCGTTTCAGCCATAGTCTGATCATCCTAAGCAATTGTAAATCCATCTCTTCATTTTTCTCAGAAGACATTAGTAGTGGCATGAGAAAAATTAAAAGCCCTCATGTTATTTCAGAGGAATTTAGGGGAAAGTAAGCTAGTATTATCGCTAGGTACGATGCTAGATTCTGCAACCCACGTGTTATTTCACTTCCTGACTCTTATCCCCATGTTATAACAAATAACAAATGGAGGCAGAGAGAGGATAAGGGACTTGTTTATGATCACACTCCCAGTAAGTTACAGAACTGAGATTCAAACCGAGTCTATTCTTAAACCTCATGATTTTTCCACAGTGGGAGGAGGGTCATGGCAGGTAAGGTTCCTGCAGGCTCCCGTGGTTCATTGCTACATCTTCAGAGAGTTCACATAGGAGGAATAAATTAATAGCACAATTGAGTCAGAGGACAAATGAGCCTCTGTCTCTTAATCTGTAAAATGGGTATCAGACCGCCTACTTCGTAGGGTTGTTGCGGGGTCTTACAACACACCAGCAGGACAGGGGCACAGCAGGCATTACATAGAAGTTGGTGCCTTTCTGTTCCCCGAATCTGTCCCTGATCCCTCACGGAACAGTCACCAATCCTGAACACACTCGGCATTTTATCCAGAACTGATAACACTCAACACTATTGAATGAATGGCTACTGTCTTGTCTGGGTGGCTTTCTCACCCACTGTACTAGATCGTGAGTCCCTGGGGACAGAGAACCTCACGTACTCATCCCCTTATCCCTTCTGCACCTTCCTTATTATCACTTGTTTCTTGAACAGATGACATGAAAGTAAAGAAAGCCTAAGAGAGGAGGAAAGCAAGTCAAACAGGGAGTAGGAGGGAAGAGGAAACCAAAGACCATTATCGAAGAGACTGGCGGCAGATTCACCAAAACTTGTTCAAATTCCCAAACCATTTCCTAGAAGAGAATAGGTAGAAACCAGGGCACCCCACATCTGCAACACAGCCTTCCTTCTAAAGGCAAGGACTCCACTGACGTGGCTGGACCGGGGCCAGGACACTGACTCCTGTCCCCACCTCACCGGGGTTTGCATCCCTCTACGCCGATCATGAGTCATACCGTTGTTATAGAATTCAGTCAAGAAAGCCACTTTACAGACAGGAGACTGTTAAGTCATTCTGTATTCGGGCTGAAGCTCAATGACCTAACCTCTATTTCTTGCTGGCCCATGATAGCATGACTCCATCCCACCTTCAGTAGAAGGCTTTCAAGCAAGTGGCTTTCAAAATGGAGATGCTGTTATATTCATCAGTGATAAACCTTTCTTTGTCAAATATGGAAATAACTTTTTTCTTTTCAAAGAATCTTAGACATTTCATGAGTCCACAGTCTAGTCCAGCCACATTCCCCTCCCTTAAGCTCACACTCATCCTATCCCCAGAACAATCCAGTCCTGTGAACTCAAGCACCTTATAAACCTCGGCTCCTTTTCTCTGGGGTGACGGGGACATGAGCTCTGCCCCACAAGGTGCTCTCACACAGATAACTAACAGGGCATCATGCTGGAGTCGACAGTATCCTGCCTTTCCGGAGGGCCCAGCTGGAGAGGATGGCTTTGCCTTGTTCCTGCCCAGGGACCTGTCAGGTCTCCCTGTCCTCTCTTCAGTGAGCGGTCAGTGTCGCGGGTCCCCCAGCTGAGGACTGGAGTTACTGGCAAACTTCCCATTCTTGCTGATGGCTGCTCAGCTCCACCTCTCAGCATCAAGTCTTCCTTAGGTTTCTTCCTTAGGTTTCGCCAGAGTAGTCCTTTCCCATCTATGGGGTAGGTACTGACAATATACTGGACTTTCTGTACCTGAAGACCTTAAAACTCTGTTGGAAAAACAGTGCTAGAGAATTGAGATAGGCTTGAATGTACTCGTATGAAAACCCATATACATGTTTTCATGTTCACTAAAATGAACCAAGAAGGTCAGTACTCTAACTACAGATGGCGGCAAGGCCACTTTGTGTATGTTACACGAGTAAACTTCCACTAATTCCTGTCCTGCTATTAAGTTCCACATGAGACTGAAGATTGGACTGGATAGAAACTCTCCAGCTGTCCCTCCTCTAGGTTCCATTGCAATGCTGGTGGATTCATTTTGACTTGATGCTGATGACACATATGCTAAGGTATTTGTGTGTCCTCCATCCAAACGTTCAGTGAGTTTCTAGTTTGGTTTCAAAATAGCAGCCTCCTGGGTAATCATCTCTGGGTCCTGCCATTGTCCTATGGGTACAGAATCACTTAGGTGCTTCAGATAAAAAAGGAAATACTTTAGATACTCTTTATTTAAACTGGCGCTTACTGAGCTAAGCAGGTATTTCCCAAGCCCTTCCTGCCTCAGCTCTGCCCATGTTAACTTGTGCCAAAGCACACCCCCTACAGAAATGTAAACTGACCCCTCCTTCCCTCCTCACATTCTTTGGCATACTGCTCCAAGGGCCAGGTTTATGTAAGAGAAAGATGTTTTTTAGCCAGAGAGCAAGGGGGGGCCTCACCCAGCTTCTTGGCTGCCAGGGAGGTGGGAAGACGGACAAGGAAAGGGAGGTGTGTCTCGACAGATTGAAACACAGTCAGCCTCAAAGCAGAGTCCCAACCCAGATGTGACCCTGCAGCTGCAGATGTCCCCTGCCTGGGAGGGAGGTCTTGGCAGAGCTGGTGACCACGGAGCAGACAGGAAACGGCTTTTCCCAGCATTTCTCCGCCTTCCCAAACTGTGGCCTACCGAGGGGGTAGGGAGCAACCTCAGCCAGGATTCAGGGTAGGGTTTTATTTCACTTTATTTTTTAACATGCCCACCCAGCAGAACGGGGTTCAAAATCAGAAATAAAGTTGTTGCAGAAAATCAAGTTCTGTTCCTTGCCCACCTGAATTTGGGATGAATTATACTTGCTCCACAAAACCCAGAAGGAAGGATGTTCAAATGGAAATGGGCCCCCAGCCTGAAGGGAGCCAAGGTCTCAGGCTCCCTGGCTGCTCTCCCAGCTGCCTGCTGTGAATCCGGACACGCTGTGACGTCCTCCATCTGCCTCCCCATGCCTGTGTCTGCCCGAGGCAGGCATGAGCCACCCCAGCTGCACGCTGGAGTCACCTGGAAGCTTTAAGCAGCACGCGCGCCTGGGGTTCCCCCAGAGATTGATTTTAATTGGGATGGGGCACTGCCTTACGAATTTCCAAATCTCCCAGGCGGCCATCCTGTGCAGCCCAGGCCGTGAACCATGAGCCAGAAGAGCCACCTGGAGGCTTCTTCCTGTGAGAGGCTTCTGGCATCTCCCTTCTGCTTGGCCTCATCAAGCTGCTGACTTGGGATTAGAGTCGAGATAAAAAGATTTGTTTTTTTGACCCTTGTTCGTGTGCTGAACAGGATTTGTGCACTTGGACTCTCAGTGGCGTTGACTGCTGGGTGGAAGGGAAGGGCACGCAGAGATAAGGGACAAGCTTGGCCCCAGGAGCCTCTGGCATGTGTGCAAGTCAGGAGTCCATAGAAAGAGCTAAGAGCTTCCGCACCACCCTGGTTCCATCCAAGGCTCCCTCACCATCCTTTCCTGCTTATTATGGGATGTGGGTTGCCATGATAATGGAGGAAGCCAGACAAAAAGGGATCACATCCTCCCGTGCTGTCAGTTGGCAACATAAACTACTCCTGAGTGAATGAATGAAATGCGGAGGATGATGACATTTTCTCCAGCTGTCCCTCCTCTAGGTTCCATTGCAATGCTGGTGGATTCATTTTGACTTGATGCTGATGACACATATGCTAAGGTATTTGTGTGTCCTCCATCCAAACGTTCAGTGAGTTTCTAGTTTGGTTTCAAAATAGCAGCCTCCTGGGTAATCATCTCTGGGTCCTGCCATTGTCCTATGGGTACAGAATCACTTAGGTGCTTCAGATAAAAAAGGAAATACTTTAGATACTCTTTATTTAAACTGGCGCTTACTGAGCTAAGCAGGTATTTCCCAAGCCCTTCCTGCCTCAGCTCTGCCCATGTTAACTTGTGCCAAAGCACACCCCCTACAGAAATGTAAACTGACCCCTCCTTCCCTCCTCACATTCTTTGGCATACTGCTCCAAGGGCCAGGTTTATGTAAGAGAAAGATGTTTTTTAGCCAGAGAGCAAGGGGGGGCCTCACCCAGCTTCTTGGCTGCCAGGGAGGTGGGAAGACGGACAAGGAAAGGGAGGTGTGTCTCGACAGATTGAAACACAGTCAGCCTCAAAGCAGAGTCCCAACCCAGATGTGACCCTGCAGCTGCAGATGTCCCCTGCCTGGGAGGGAGGTCTTGGCAGAGCTGGTGACCACGGAGCAGACAGGAAACGGCTTTTCCCAGCATTTCTCCGCCTTCCCAAACTGTGGCCTACCGAGGGGGTAGGGAGCAACCTCAGCCAGGATTCAGGGTAGGGTTTTATTTCACTTTATTTTTTAACATGCCCACCCAGCAGAACGGGGTTCAAAATCAGAAATAAAGTTGTTGCAGAAAATCAAGTTCTGTTCCTTGCCCACCTGAATTTGGGATGAATTATACTTGCTCCACAAAACCCAGAAGGAAGGATGTTCAAATGGAAATGGGCCCCCAGCCTGAAGGGAGCCAAGGTCTCAGGCTCCCTGGCTGCTCTCCCAGCTGCCTGCTGTGAATCCGGACACGCTGTGACGTCCTCCATCTGCCTCCCCATGCCTGTGTCTGCCCGAGGCAGGCATGAGCCACCCCAGCTGCACGCTGGAGTCACCTGGAAGCTTTAAGCAGCACGCGCGCCTGGGGTTCCCCCAGAGATTGATTTTAATTGGGATGGGGCACTGCCTTACGAATTTCCAAATCTCCCAGGCGGCCATCCTGTGCAGCCCAGGCCGTGAACCATGAGCCAGAAGAGCCACCTGGAGGCTTCTTCCTGTGAGAGGCTTCTGGCATCTCCCTTCTGCTTGGCCTCATCAAGCTGCTGACTTGGGATTAGAGTCGAGATAAAAAGATTTGTTTTTTTGACCCTTGTTCGTGTGCTGAACAGGATTTGTGCACTTGGACTCTCAGTGGCGTTGACTGCTGGGTGGAAGGGAAGGGCACGCAGAGATAAGGGACAAGCTTGGCCCCGGGAGCCTCTGGCATGTGTGCAAGTCAGGAGTCCATAGAAAGAGCTAAGAGCTTCCGCACCACCCTGGTTCCATCCAAGGCTCCCCTCACCATCCTTTCCTGCTTATTATGGGATGTGGGTTGCCATGATAATGGAGGAAGCCAGACAAAAAAGGGGATCACATCCTCCCGTGCTGTCAGTTGGCAACATAAACTACTCCTGAGTGAATGAATGAAATGCGGGAGGATGATGACATTTTCTCCAGTGGCTGAAAAGACTGGCATCTGTCTTCCTTATCTGACTCTAGGACTCTGGGGAAGCCACTCTTCGGAGGTGGAGGAAGAATGAGGAGGGGGAAGCCCACATAAAGAGAATTTAGGGTTAGAGAAGGGTTTCTGTAATTGTTTCTGAATTCTTTTTGTTGACTCTAAGCCTGAAGTGTGATAAGCGATTGCTGATCTTGGGATAATCTGGCATTGATGACCTGGTTGATTATGGGTTCACTTAGGCCTCTTGAATGAATTCCAAGATATGACAAGTCCTTCTGAGAAAGCCCATGTATGTTCCTGGCACATGTGAAAGATTCAAAAGATTCACAGATTCTTGCATTAAACGGACCTGAATTCAGCTGCTTGATGATGAATTCGATCTGGCGGATCATTTCAGCACTGCCTTCTCTGATGAAGCAGCGAAGGATGTCTTCCATCCCCTAAAGCAGTGAAGAGAGGAACAGTTAACATTTCAGTTAACATTCTTTGCGGGGATCTACTTTTCCGTGGGATAGTTTCAGTCAAGCCCTCCCAAAACACTTTCTTATATATGCACAAGAACAATTCCTCTGTTCACTGTTAAACATTCTTTTTATAATTCACAGTGAAATTATTTTCTTCTTGGTAGAATATCGGACCTAATTATAACATATTTAGTAAACACACAGATAGCTCCACAGCTCCCAATACTCCAGCCCTGGGTGCAAGAGGCTTTGGAGTGGCCCTCAGGGCAGCCATACTGATCTGATCTGCTCTCCGGCCCCAGACCTTGGCAACCTCTGAAAGTTCAAATGGGTCTCGGGGCACTCATTTATCTTTTTCTCCTGTTTTTTTTTTTCCCTTTCTATTATTTTTAAGACCAACATCATAGTATTTGGTACTAATATAATTTTTATGTATTTTTTGTCATTTTCTACAAGTACACAAATGTTTTACACAGTTGCAAAAACAGAGTTCTTATAACGTCATATTCTGCTTTTATCTCTCATTATACAATAAAAATTTTCCATCCTTCCTCATACTGCTTTTCCTAATTATCATCCTCAATAGCTATTAATGTTTTGCGCAAAAGAGCCATAATTTCATTAGCAATTCCTGTTACTAGATGTTATGTTTCTTCTGGTTTTTCACTATTATAAAAATGCTGAAATGGGCATCTTCATGGTAGAGCTCTTCTCTGAATCAGTGACCAGAGGGAAATAAATGAATCCAGGAGGTTTTAGTGGTTTCTCATATGTGTCACCAAACTGCTTTCCAAAAGGATTGTGCGGACACACGCTGCAAACCCCAGCAAGGTTTGAGAACATTAGCTCAGCTACGAATTCTCCAGCATTGTCACAAGCAGGCGTCAAGGTGGTGAGATTACGGATGATGTGTTCCTCGCTGTCTGGTTTTCTGTATTATTGTTATATGCAAAAAGAATGTAATTCCTTTCTTAATCTAAAAACTTCCTCAAGGATAAGAGTGAAATGTGGGCAGTCTCAGGGCTTTAGAAAACCCTGGCCATAACCTCTCTTAGAGGCCTCTCTTATAAATAAACAGGCAACTGCTTAAGTGACGTGTCCAAAAGCTTCCTCCGTTCAGACTAACAAGAGGGTTCCTACATAGGTTATGCCTGTTAAATGCCAGACAGAAGCTTATACTGCTTATACCTTTATCTAAGTCATCCACGTTTTCTTCTTAAAGTCAATAACTCAATAATTCAGAGGCTGTCTAGAAACTTATGTCAGAAGCTATAACAGAAAATATTAACAGACTCAACTACAATTAAAGCTGCCGTATGACCCAAAACACCATAATTAAAAACTAAATGAAAAATCGAGGAAATATATGTAATTATGTCAAAATATTAATAGCCCCTCATTTCCCTTGTGACTTCTTCTCTAATCCACAGGTGACTTACAAGTGTGCAGCAGTCAGCCTCCAAGATAGCCCCCAAACGCCCCCACCTCCTGGAATTCGTACTCCTGAGCAGTCCCCTCCCACACTGTGCCAGGGTCGGTCTGTGTGTATCACTTCTGAGACCAGGTCATAAAGGATACTGTGGCTCCCGTCCTGCTCTTTCTTTCTCTTTGGGATCACTCACTCGGGGAGGTGGGGGGGAACCCAGATGCCTCATCGAGAGAAGTGCTATGGAGAGGCCCATGTGTTGAGGACATGAGGTCCCCGCCAACAGCCGGCCGCGTGAGCGAGCGCGGAGGCGGATTCCCCAGCCCTGCTCAAGCCCTGGGTGCCCTGGCTGAAGTCTTGACTAGAACCTGACGAGAGCCTCTTAGCCAGGACCATCCCACTAAGCTGCTCTCAAACTTGTGTCCCACAGAAATTGAGCGGTGATAATAAAATTTTAAAGCCACTGAGCTTCTGGGTAATTTGTTATGCAGCAACAGATAACTTACACAAGGGTCAATATTTTAATTTCCAAACATTTGGGGATTTCCTAGATAGCTTATTAATTCAACCCTTTTTCTGCCCCATTGTCTCCCTCCTCTCCTGGGACTCTAGTTGCACCTGGGTGAGCCCTCTGGCTAGGGTCACACAGGTCTCTGAGGCTCTGTCCCTTCCTTCCACCTTCTCTCTCCCTGGCCTGGATGGTCTCTAAGGGCTCTCATCTCTCCTGTCAAACAGCAACGAGTCTGCCCTCCCCACTTGGTCCCTGTCCCTTGAAGACAGTTCCCTCGGCCTTCTCCACCCCTTCGCCCTAGAGGTTTTCCCTCCACAGCTGCCTTTCAAGCTTTTTAATTCCATGTCACCTCCATTCTTTCTTTCTTTCTCTTCAGCCTACATGTTTTATTCCTTGTGCTTTGCTTGGTTGACAATTCCTCTCTTGCACCTGAATGACTGTAATACAGAACTTAACCAAGTTTATTTTCTGTGTTGAGAAAGCAGGGTTTAAAAAAAAAACTATTATTATTCAAAAGCAGGAGGCAATTAAGTCCCATTGTTTACTGTGACCACACAGAATGGTTCCTAAATAAGTTTTTACTTCTGGCAAAATGGGTGATGTAATTTAGATGACCAATGAGAAGATTTGGCAATTCTTCTAAGCAAAACCAAGTGGGAGAACATGTTTTGTTGCTCTCAAACTGAATTCAGCCTCTGGAATATATTTAACCCCCTTGTCACAGCATTTAATATGCACAGTTGGCCTGGTTTCACATATTGTACGGGAAAAGGACAAAGCTATGGTGGTTTTGCTGATTAGATCTAGAAACATCTGTCATCTCAAAAACCTATACGAATCACCTGAGGCTTGTTTAAACTTCCAGTATATGCACTAATGTAAACACATTAAGTACTGAATCACTAATTAGACAAAAAACTAAGTATGGCCGGTATTATCATCTTTACTAGCTTTTCTGTTCCATTTGGTCGCTATCAGAATGTCAAGAGTGTTTTGATTGCACCTGTTCTCACTGCTGCCACAATTCCTCCAGGAATCCTGGAGGTGAATTTGTGATTTCCATCATTTCATTGTTTTCTTGTTAAGCTTCTGCTACTACAAAATCCATATGCATTCCCCCAACCCCAAATTTAAATCAGCCATTTAAATTAGAAAAAAAAAGAATGTCTACAATTTTCCAAAAATAAACCTGCTGGGAACTTTCTAACATGGTTCTTAATCACTGAGGAGCTAGGGGTCCCTTGAGAATCGGGTAAAAGCCACAGACTCTCATGAGAAAATTGCAAATATGTACTTGGCATACGATTTTGGGGCATTCATAAACTCTCTGAAAGCCCCTCCACGGAGCCCAGTCTGGGAACCCCTTGTTCTCATGGCTCCGACCTATGGCACTAACAGAAGCTGACACATTTCTCAAGCACGTTTCTTACCATAGCTCTTGCTTCCTCACGAATGGACGGGATAGAAAGGATGCTGTACAGTGCTCCATTCACATACGGCTGTATCTTTGAGGGAAGAAAAAAATCCAGTCACTTGCAAGGTCTCAAATACTATACAACTCAGTTATCAAACACCACACTTGGGAACACTCTGACTAAAGCGGACAGTGAGTTACCATCTTCACAGCTCTCCAAACGACAGACGTCTCCCTTTGTTACAACAGAGCTCAGAACCAAATCCACCATTGCCCCCAAAGCTTACTACCCCCGCTATGTTTCATTGCTTAATTAATGCGATCCTGACCACTCAGGCTAGAAACTCTGGGGTCATCACGGATACCTCTCCCTTTTTACTCTCTTTCGGGGAGTCTCCAAGCTGTCTTGGATAGGAACTTTTCTTTTCCACACATAGCTACTGTCCTCATTCAGACCTGTCCATGACCTGGGCTACATCACATCTCCAAATGAGTCCTGCCTTTGATGTGCACGCTTTCACACAACCATCCTATCATTGCCAAAATTCCACAACATGGGCCAAATGCCACCTCTCCCTACTTCGGACAGCTTCCGCATAGTCTGCCTGGAAAGAACTCGGAAGCGGGCTGTCGTTACTCCACTCCTTGATTCCTCGGTTCAGCCCATAGGAGCCTTCAGGCTTTGGCCTCTATCACCCGCTCTGCCCCTCCCTGCTTGCCATGACGTTCACACTGCAGAGGTTCCACACTACATAAGGGACACGTCACACCACCCGGTGACAGGCCATGGCCCTGGTTCTAGCTGTTCATTTTGCTGGGAATGCACCTCTCACACGTGTCTGTCTGGAAAGCTATGATCAATGCTTTAAAACTCAGCTGCGACATAGCTCAAAGGGAACCCTGCCTGAACCCTGCACAGAGTGCTCCCCTACTTCGGCACAACCCCCCACTACTGTCCTGGACTTGGTATATTTTTAAATGTATACATGTCTCCACCACTATGATCTCTTCAAGGACAGGGACCATGTTTTAATCATGTGGGTAACCCCAGCATAAGGCCAGCCCAGGACATAGTGCATATGTAGGTACCTGACAAATGACAGCTCCCTTCTGAGCAAACTGTGCCATATTCTCTCTACGGTGATGGGGGCGGGAGGGGAAAGGGTTCATTTCCCACCACCACTTGCCAGCACTAAACTTCATTACTTTCAATTTTTGCCAATCTAATGGGTAAAAAAAGGCAGTTTATAGTTGTTTTTATTTTCATTTCCCTGAATACTAGCGAAATTATACAGCTTTTCATGTTTAAAGGCCATCAAGATTTACCATTGTGTAAATTGCCCATTTATATCCTTTACATTTTTTTCTGTTTTCATTTTTTTATAATTTGACTTTCACTTATCAATTACAGGAGTTCTTTATATGTTAGGGATATTAAACTTTTGTCATATGATGCGAATTTTTTCTCAGGGTATCATTTGTCTTTTGAATTTGACTATGGCATTTTTCTCATACAAAAAAAATTTAATGTTCATATAGTCAAATATGTGCATCTTTGTGGCTTCTGGATTTTGGCTTCTAAGAACACAATTATCTTGTGTAGGATACATGTGTGTAGCATTTATTTACGTACTGAACACTTCTCCAGGCTCTAAAAAATATATAGGTTGATCTTCCAAAGCAAATGCATTGGCAACAGTTAATGACATGATCTGAATCCTGTAGCATATTCAGTTTTCAGAGCCAACATTCTGGTTCCAACACCTGAAACCAACCTTTACTATTAGAGACAGAATGCATTTCCCTCTGGCTTCAATGGCCTGAGTTGAAGAAAATGGAGAACAGAGTTCATTCTGGTCTAGAAATAGTTAAGAGCTCACTGGTTTTAAAATATAAAAGGCATGCACACACTGTAACCTCCACTTGCTAAAGTCGCCCAGGTCTCTGAGATGATGGGGCTCCAGGAACCTACAACGTGAAAGAAATGAACAGAATGGGATCTGTCTGTCTGAAATGGGGACAGACGCAGGGATAGCAAGTGCTTCACTTGGACCCAGCGGTACTCAACCGCCCGGTCCTGCTAAGACACCCCTGCACCTGGTCTGGAGAAAGAGGTCAGAGTTTTGTTGAGGATTTGACTTCAGGTGCAAAGTGATGCTACCGTTTCTGAAAAGGCATGTGTAGGAAAGCAGGTGAACAACATGTTATACTGTTTATTAGTTTTGTTCATTAGTTTATCCAGATCTCTACTTTATTTAAAAAGGACTTGCAACGCATAAGCTAAAAAGCTTAGAAAATCACAAGTGTTGGGGAGGACGCCCATGACAGCAGAAGCTAGAACTGCCATTCTGAGACGATTTCCAGGACTCTGACCTGAGACTGACATAGGGGGTGAGCCAGCAGTGACAAGTGTCTATGTACCAGGGAAGCTCTGGCACAGGCCCTCGTGGGGCATGTGTGGCAACGTCCACTGAGGACCACGGTGGCAGCAGAGAGGTGGAGGCAACCAAAGTGGACACCCTGGGAGGTGGATAAGTAAAACAGGAGGGCTGCAAACAAAGGGCTGTGTTGCAGTAGTGAGAGCTAAGGGACTGGGTGTATATGCAGCAACATGGAAAGGTCCTGAAAACGCAGTGAAAACATAAGAAAAGTAATGAGCTCTAGAATGCAACACTATTTATACAATTAAAAATACACACGATATTAAACACATTTTCAGACTACACACATGTCTACAGACATACATGAAACAACAGAGGAGCGTCAATGTGAGGGGAGGAATGAAGCATGGATAGATGATAAGGAGAAAAAAATAATGCACATGAGGGAGCTGGCAGAAGCCACTGAGGGCAGGGTGCGAGCAAGTGAGGAGTGGAGGAACGACTTCCTGCTTCCGAGTTCTAGAATTCAGAAATTATAAAAGCTTACACAAATACGTGGAGGAGGGAGATTGCAGTAGCTACCCTGGGCCAGCCCTCCCCAAGCCCAGGGATAGCAGCTCTAATTGAGTACCTCGTGATTTTCATGGCCCAGCAGATCTGAAAGAACTTTCAGCGCGAGGCCGGCCACCTTGGCACACATGTTCTTCCCTTAAGAAAAACACACAAAACAAAACATGACGTGTCTAAACACAGAAGCACAGTTTCAAGTCAGACCGACTTGAATACACATCTTGGCTCCTCTGCTTATGAGCGGTGTGACCTTAGGTGAGTCACTTAACCAAGCTGGACCCCAGTTTCTTCCTCTGGGATTCCTTAGGGATTATTAATATCTACCTTAAAGGGTGATGTAGAATTAACTAACTCAGTATAGGTGGGCACACTCCAAGCGCTCAGTAAATGGTGGCAGTTATTATTATTCAGGCATAGCACAGAGCTATTGAGCACAGTGTAATATATTACAGAGTGATCGATGTTCTACCTGGCACGTGCATAGACCACCATCAAAATCATACAGGTATTTTAATAACTCCAAACATCATCATAATACTCGCTGCAAATAAACTGATGATAATCAGAAAGTCTGATTATAATCTATTAATAACAAATATTTTGAAGTAAGGACCTTTTGCACAGGCTATTTTTTTATAAAAGAAGATTGAAATAGTCATTTACTCAGTCAACAACACACAGGGGCTTCAGATGACAAAGCATCTGAGGGTGAAGAAGCTTCTGGCAAATCCCCCTGAGCTATTTACCTGGGTAACCTTCTCCCAACACTGGGGCTACTCAGACTGAGGTCAGCCACAGGCTGGACTTGGTTGGCACCTCTTCTACAGAAGCTTCTCTCATCCCAGGGACCATAGCATGTAAACGGGATGGAACGTGTAGAAAGCTAAAATCACTACTTGTATGGATCAAGCACATAAGTGACTTGTGATGTCCGTGTGAGAATCCCCATCTCCAGGGGGTGGAGTGGAGAAAACAGCTGTGATAAGGGGCAGGCAGCAGGGTTTAACTTCCCTGCTCTGTCACCAACTTAATCCTCTGCAACCTTGAGAATATACTTCCCTGCCTTCAGATAAAAGGGATCATAATTCGTAACTTTCTATCTTTGAATAGTGCAATAAACACTTTATTTTCCTCTTAACGCAGGTGTTACATACATATATATAGAGGGTGCCAAACAATGTATACACTTTTGAAGAAAGGAAAACTATCTTAAAATTGTAGTACTCAATATATACTTATAACAAAAGGTGAATACAAGTCACGTTTGACTTCTGCAATTATAAGAGGTGCTCAAAGTGGTTACCATCAGCGTCCAGACACTTCTGATTACGGTGAACTACTGCTTGAGCAACACTGACCAAAGTGTCCACTTAGCCACATTTTTTTGGCACCCCCGGAATATAAAACAGTCTTCCTAAGGCCAAAATGGTATTTTGGCTTTAGGGATTTGACAGCTTTACACTTGGGCTTTTCACGTGGGGACAGGAGGTTGTGAGACCTGCGCTCCGGAGGCAGAGGTTCATAAGCAAAGCCACCGAGTACTCCAGCGTGTAGTCGGACAGGCAATCGGGGTCTTTCAGAATATCGATCAACCAGAAGATGAGGCCGTCTCGAATCATGGCTGTCTGCAGCGGGCGCCTAGGATGAAAGAGCCTACAGGTAAGTCAAAGCTGGGGAGAAATTTTTCTTTAAGAGCACATAGCACTGTGAAAGCATGTCAGAAAAGACAAAGGGCACAGAAGATACCCACACTGAGGAATATTTTGTTGCTAGACCAACACAACTAAAACAACAATAAATTATTTACCTTTCAGGAATTTTATGAAGGGTTTAAAAACAACAACTATAAGGCACTAAGAAGGCCTCCTATTTTGAAAGTTTCCTTTTCTATATTTAAAAGGAGCAGAGCATTACTTCAAATATTGAATGAATATTTACTGATAGCTTTGATCTACTTAACTCAGGAAACAGCCATAGAAATAGTTCATAGACAAACAGATTTATACTAAACTCTAGTCTTTCATAATCCAGCTTAGGTACCTTGAGTTGTGTAGAGGTAAAGAAAAACAATAATGAAAGGCCAAAAACCCAGCTCAATACCATTTTGATTCCTATCTCTACAGAGTAAGGGTAATTCAACGACTTGGATAATACAATTTACAGAGAATTATTTTCCACCCAAAGTCCAGGAGTAATAAAGTCTTACACAACCCAATGCCTCGTCAGAAGGTGCTATAATGCTTGTCATCCTGCCAGACTTATAAACTAATAAGACAAAGTGTAGTCTCACCATGAGAAATCATCTGAATTCTTTGCAAATCAAAACACCACAGAGGAAGCAGCACTGCCCATCTCCTGATGACCAGGTTATGGTCAAACTACCACCTAAATGTTATCTATTAATGCTGTTCTTAAACTCTACATCCACCTGATCCTGCATAAACAGTAAACACTTTTCCGGAACAGAAAGCTTAAATGACTGTTTGGAAGGGGGAAAAAAAGTTGGCAGTAAACATCTGCATTACCAGGCAGAAGCATTTCTTCACCATATCTTATCTCCGTTACTTAACTGTAACTATCGAATTCCTAAAATTTTTCCAAATACGGTCAACATCAAGCTAAGTTGTCTTTATGAACAAACAAAAATGAAGTGGTCATATGATCGATCTGAGGAAGCAATAACTCTAGAGATTACTTACAGTTCTTTTCAATTCATAGAGTCAGAACAAGAAATTTTCATTGGCAGGGACCTCGCAAATAACGGGAATTAAATACCTACCATTTCCCCCCACTAGACGTAAACACACTTAGAACATGTCACCTGGTCAGGCTTCAGGTTAGAGTGAGAGTCAGCTACATTTGATAGGGAGAAAGTATGTTCACAAGAGGACTGACAGAAAAGGTTGAGGGCTCAAGGGGCTAGAATTCTTAATAAAGTCAGAGAGAAAGCGAGGTGGTCGTGAGGGAATGTGGATGCTAGAAGAGTTAGCAGATGACCCAGCAGTTCCATTCCTAGACACCTAGCCCGGAGAAAGGAAAACATGCCCACACAAAGACTTGCATGCAAATGTTCATGGCAGTATTATGTATAACAGCCAAAAAGTGGGATAACCCAGACATCCACCAACTGATGAATAGATACGCAAAACATGGTCTAGCCACACCCTGGAATGTTACTCAGCAATACAACGGAACGATGTCTGACACAGGCTGCAATATGGGTGGCCCTCAAAAACATTATGCTAAGCGAAATAAGCCAGACACAGAAGGACACACATTAGATGATTCCATTATATCAAGTGTCCGGTCCAGGTAAGCCTACAGAAGGCAGAGTGGTGGCCATCTGGGGCCAGGGGTCAGAATGAGGAGTGACTGTAAAACAGACATGAAGTTTCTTTTCATGGTGATGGAAATATTCTAAAACTAGATTGTGGTGATGATTGTACAACTCTGTAAATATACTAAAACATGATTAACTTATGCACTTCAAATGGGTGAATTCTGTGATCTGTGAAGTGTACCTCAATAACGCTGTCGATTAAAAACAGAAAGCTCTGGGAGGGCATTAGATCTGGTTCAAGAAGGAGTGTCTGATTTTAAATTTCTGTTGGGGGGCAGTTCCAAGTCACGACAGGGTGTGTTGCTGGGCTATATGGACAGGGTCCTGGAGGCTGCAACCCGATTTCCACAGAACTACCTCTCACACCTGCTGTGACTGTCCACGTCTGTGCACACAATGGACCGTGAGCAACCTGAAGGCTGACGCTGTCAGGCTGCATTCACGTGTATGTCTCTAAACCTTGCCGATGGCCTGAGATACAATCTAGCACCTGGCGTGCATGACACAACATCCCTTAGGGAACTACAACAGTGCTTTTAAAATGTCTTCCTCCATCCAAAGCAGCTTGAGCAGGACGGGTTGGTGGCTAAGAGACAAGCTTTCTAGCTCTACCTTGGAAAGTCATCTAACCTATCCCTAAGTGTTAGCTGAAAAATATCATCTGCCTCTTGGGTTGTCATTGGGACTAAATAAGCACCAAATAGAGGCTTACAAAAACCCCAATTTAATTTCCAGGAGCCACCAGGACCTACTGCACGGTCAGCACCTGAGGCTGAACTTCTGCAAGGCGCCGAGGACGTTCTCCCGCGTGATGACGTCCTTGTCGTCCTCTTTTAGCTGCTGCTCCAGCATCCGCAGGACCTTTGTGCTCTGGGCAAGGTAGAGGCGACCTGGGAACACAACCAGACATGGACAAGTGCGAGAAGGAAAGACTTGACCTTGTGTTAAGTCATCCTCCAAATCCACTTTCTGTGAAAACTCTGCGTATAACACACCTCGAGTTTGTGTATAATTTTAGGTTCTAAAAAACTTATTAAAATACATTTCTTTTGCAAAGTTGCTTTTATTCCATCAACTATTGAATGAATAGACAACAACTCTTCTTGTAATCTAAACATAATCCATCACTGCGTCCTCGTGGAGAGCACTGTCCTTTATTTACCTGAAATCTTGAACCCAAAAGCCAGCTCTACAAGGGGCCAGGCGGTGGGAAGGGAACCTGTGCGCTATGAGCCCGTTAGTTTTTACAGCGGAGGCTGCCAAGCAGTGCTTTCTGGCCACACTCCTTGCTCCTTCCGGACACAGCCATGGCCTGGAGAAGAAGCTGGGAACCACGCCTGGAACCCTGTAGTACACCTTGAATGGTCACTAGCCCATTGAGGACTTGTGTCTTGATATAGACGACGGTGATTTCGGACACACATTTCAACAGTATTGTACGAATGGTCCCTGTCCTACGGTATTGTAGGACTGGTGCACGCGTTGGCTTTGATAAATGTTTGCTAAGTGGATGGAAGAATGAACACGTGAACGCATGAACATGCATTTGGAGTCTCATACAGTCATAATTTGAAAACTCCCTTTATTCCTATTATAAAGAGCTCAAACAAATTAGAACTCAGGGAAGATAATGGCACTTTGTAAACTCATTTTGAGTTCAGTAATGGTGGCATGTTAACTTTGGGATTTTCAAATCTCTTGATTTAAGAGGTCAGATACAGTCTTTCGAAGAAACTGGTACAGTGTTTATCGGGATTGGCTTTAATTATTTCACCAACCTTATTTTGCCTTAAGTAGAAAATAACAGAAAATGCACTCCCTGTTATACACTTGAAAGCGATCTAAAAAGTACTAAGTTACAAAACCAGAAAGTGTACAAAATAAAACTAGAAAGCTTACAAAAGAAACTCCAAAACAGGCAAGATTTGCTCTGGCATAAACTACATCAATATGACAACATCCAATCTTTACAAAAAACCTTAGATGCATTCAACAGGAATAAACTGAGGAAACATATCATCTTAAAGAAACTTGGGGGAAAATGTCCATTTTTAAAGGAAAAAAGGCATCAATAAGACCTTGCTCCGCTCTCTGAAGAATAGCTGGTGTCTTACCTTCTGCCAGGGACGCGAAAGCATTGATGAGCCTGGCCATGTACTGTCGCACCACCTCACTCTTCGAGTGCAGCAGCTGAAGCACGCTCCTCTGTGGGGAAAAACATCAAAAAGGAAAAACACGGAAGTTAAAGACAAGTGAGAGATTAAACACATGTCTCCTCTCCGGGTCTGGTGTTCTCTTCCTCTGTGCGAATCTATTAGAGGTAAAATGAACAGACTGAAGCCAAACAGTGCACCTGGAAATCTTGATTTCCAACGGATTTTTTCTGAGATTTGGTAAATATCGATTATTCAAATTTTTCAATTAAAAGAATGAATTATCCAAAGCACTAGAACAGTGACTGATACATAGAGGCAATATCATTTGCTAGTATTGTTGCTGATGTTATCCAGGTTAAAATGATAGACCCAACATACGCATCTAACTTTCTCCCTGCAAACCAAAGTAAAACTACAAAATGGATTTTTAAGAATGACACAAATTCTCAAGGTCAGAGAGAATAGCACAAGAAACTATAACAACACAATTTTGGAAGTGGGAATGCAAATGGTAACAGACTTAGCAGACCCAGGAATGTCATATGGGCAATGATTAGTTACACGATTTCTATCACTCAACCGTCAAAAGGCTCAAGAACTGGGGAAAAATAAAGAAGAACGAATGAAAGCTGTTAAACAAGCAGCTGGATCCCACTCCTGCTGCTCCCACACTGCTGTCCTCCTCCCACCGTAGGTCGGGGGGTGTTCTCTTATTGGGGTAACACAAGGGTCTCTGGGTGGGGAATGCCAGGCACAGGAGAGCAGGGCTTCTACACAAAAATGGGGGTGGGGGGTAGTGTCTAAATGCAGAATGAATGCTGAGCAGAGAGCCACCCTAGTCCTCTTCCCCTACCTGGCTCCCAGAACACTGGCAGCCAGGCCCTGACCCTTTACCCAGATTAGAAGACTCTTGTTGGAGGAAAACGACCAGACCCAAGAGAAAGAACCACAGATCCTGAGATCAGCAGTTCCTAACAGATGGCCCCCCCCCAGATCACCCTCAGTGGAGTTCTATGTCTATAGGCCGTACCCTCATATTCAGAACTTCCAATCGGCTTTTCAGTCCCCCACTCTAAATGTTAGGAGATAACTAAGGTCTTCTGAAACCCAAAGAAAGTTTCTAACACGGAAAATGAGCCAAAACAAACTGGGGGGGGGGGGGGGAGAAGCAGGCTTGGATGCAATGAGCCTGTGCGGGGATAAGAAAATGAAGAATAAACAAAAATTTGTCACTAATATCCTCAGAGATATAAGAAGTGATACCGTATCCATGAAACAACAGAATGCTATTAAAAAAAAAGGAAATGAAAACTCAACAGAATGGTTGGACAACAAAGATGAAGAAATCTCCCAGAAAATAGAGCAAGAAGAAAAACACAAAAAATATGAGAGAAAAGAAAATTAGAGAACCCATTCAAGAGGTCCAACTTTTATAAAGAGAGAAAAACAGAGAGGAAATCAAGAAAACTTCTGAGATCTAAAGCTGTCAGATTGAAAGGGCTCACAAAGTGCCCAGAACAGTGAATCACAATGCACCTCATGAAAGACACCAGTGGGAAATTTACTAACACTGGTGATAAAGAGAAGATTCAACATGCTTCTAGAGAGAAAAAAAAACACACAGGTCACATACAGAGGATCAGAAATTAGAATGGCTTTGAATTTTTCAACAGCAATACTGGAACCTAAAAGACAATGGAGCAGTATCTTCAAAATGCCAAAGGAAAATTCTGTACAACCCAGAATTCTGTACATAGAATAAAAATATTTTTGGATATACACAGTCTCGAAAAATATACTCCCCAGCCATCATTTCTCTAGAAGCTATTAACTAAAGGGTGTGCTCCACCAACCAAGAGCCTAAGTCAAGAAAGAAACCGTATGGGATACTGGAAACAGACCCAATTCAGGAGCAGGGTGAAAGGTATCAGGAGTCTGGTGAAGACAGATTTCTGGGTGGCCGCCGTGCACCAGATGTAAGGGCCACCAGTCCAGGCTAAGAGAGTGACATACTGAAGGCTGTCATCCCCATGGTGCCTATTGCCACTGTACCATCTTTATTTAGATAAAATTTTTATTGAACTATAACATCCATACAGAAAGTTGCACAGATCATAAGTGTACAGCTCAGCGAGTTTTCACAAAGTGAACACATGGGTAACGAGTAACCAGATCAAGAAACAAACATTAGCAGAGCCCCAGAAGCCCTTCCGGGGTCTCCTTCCAAACCAAGGGCTTCTAACATCACAGGTTAGTTTTGTCTGTCTTTGAATTCCTCTATAAATGAAATCATGCAATATATAATCTTTTGTCTGACATTTTCATTTCACATTATGTTTGTGAGATTCATGTTGTATGTATGTATATTTCTTCTCATTACTCGATGTATCCCATTTTACAAACATATCTATCACAGGTAATTTATCCATTTACTGTTGATGGATGTTTGGGTTATAGCCAGTGTCTTCGTTCTCATGAGTAGTGCGGCTGTGAACATTCTATGTACATTTTGTACAAAGGCACACATTTCTGTTGGGGTTATACTTAGGAATGGTTTTGCTAGGACACTGAGTATGCATTTTTAGTACACACTGCCAGTGTCCCAAAGTGGTAAACCACGTAACATATTTTTAAACAGTACAAGATGCCTAGGTAAGGTGAGCCCAGACTTTTATCTGTACTTGGATAGCCCTGACCACATGCTGATGAAATTCCAGCTCCCGGTTCCACACCCTGCTGTGTGGATCAGCTGTGGACAGTCTTTTCATCCCACAGAAGTGTCCTCATGAGATCAGCTCCTGAGAACTAGAAGTAGCCCACACCATACGAGTGAAAACCAGAATAACAGAGCAGCTCACCATTTGCCTGGGCCATACATATGGCTGCCCACTAACAGTACCTGGCCGACCTTTCAGCCCTGCCAGAGGTCTGTGTTTCCCAGGATCCTGTTCTGGCCTTGACTGCCAATGTCCCCAAAAGGGATCAATAACTGGAAGTAGGGGTGGCCGGATGGCTCAGTTGGTTAGAGCGTGAGCTCCCAACAACTGGGTTGCCGGTTCAATTCCCGCATGGGATGGTGGGTTGCACCCCCTGCAACTAAAGATTGACAACGGCAACTGGACTTGGAGCTGAGCTGTGCCCTCCACAACTAGATTGAAGGACAATGACTTGGAGCTGATGGGCCCTGGAGAAACACATTGTTCCCCAATTAAAAAAAAATAATAATAAAATAAAATGCAGAGTTCTTTAAAAAAAAAAGAAGGAAAAGGAAGAACATTCTGACATATGTGACCTTAAGGACTTTATGCCAAGAGAAAAAAAATGCAGCCACCAAAAGATAGATATTGCATGATTCCACTTATATGAGGTACGTAGGGTAGTCAAAGTCAGAGAGGGCCAGGGGAGTGAGGAAGGGGGGAGGGGGGTTGTTTAATGGGCAGAGTTTCAGTTTTACAAGATCAAAAGAGTTCTGGAGACCTGTTATACAACAGTGTGAATATACCTAACACTACTGAACTGTACGCTTAAAAATGGTTAAGATGGCATATTTAATGTTATGTGTATTTTATCACAATTTTAAAAAGTCAGGATGGTGGTTACCGCTTAACGAAAGGAAAAGGGTACAATCTAGAAGGCCCCAAGTTAGTGGTAAGTTTCTGTTTCTTAATCTGAGTGGTGGAAACATTGGTATTTGTTTTACTACTATTCTTTAAACTGGTCATGTATGTTTTCTACACTCATCTGAGTAAATGATATATTTCAAAACTGAAAACATGACTCTGGAAAATAAGACAAAATTGCTTAGACTTCAGGAACCACGCCTTTGCTTAAGTGCATATATTATGCTAGATAAGTAAAATTGTCAAATGTGGAGAGTTTGACATCACAGCACTTCCAGCAGCATGAAATGCAGCCATTCAATTCATTGGAATTTAATACATTTGATTCAGTTCGGTTTTTGGTCTAGAAGAGTGATTCTCAAGGTGTGGTCCGGGACCAGCAACACCAGCATCACCTGAAAACTTGTTGGAAATGTACGTTCTCAGATCCCACCCCGACCTACTGGGTGACAACGGTGGGTAGGGGGCAATAATCTGCCTTTTAATGAGCTCTCCAAGTGCTAATGCTGCAACTCTGAGAACTGCTCAGTGAGACGACCTAACTAAGCGAGCAGTTCAATTTCCTGGCGGGAAGGGCTCCTTAATTCTGGTGTCGTGATGACGCAGCCTCCATGTTGCACAAAGACTCTTCACGCTCTGCAGATTCTTGGACATCGTAAGATAACTCCAGCTCACTCCTTATCAAAGAAATTAATGACAACAATGAAACAATGACGTGAGGAAGAAATGACATTCTCAATGGCTGGAGAAATTACAGTATTTTGATAAATTATCACATATCACAAAACCTAAGGCACCTTTCCTTAGAGGACACATTATTTTATAATACAAGACCACAAAAGAAAAAAGCCCTGCCACTTAAGCTATATTATAAACGTTGACTGCAAGATATACTCTGATTTCAGAGATGCTAAAATGGGGGGGGCGGGGGGGGAGGAAGTGCATCTTAGGTTCAATGAAATATGACAGTTCAGAAAGAACCAGTACTGAATTACTCTTTGAACTTGAGTTTGTAAATCACACAATTTATTATTTGGCTGTTTCATGCCTTACAGATGGGTTTTGACACCGTTACAAATACAAACAGAAAAAAAAAATAAAAGAAAGTAAGTGAAGAATTTGAGGCTATTTTTCAAACTAACACAATTGTTTCATGGGAGCAATAAGACTACGTTCAAAGAGTCAGCCGGCAACTCAAAACCATTGAAGGTTAACTGCCCAAGCGCACAACAGACTGACGTATAAGGAGCTCTGGGAGGGTGCTGTCTCATCAGCAATCCTAGAAGAATCAACACTTACTCAGTGCCCACCCTGTGAAGCTTAACAACAGGGTGACAAAGCTTGCAGAGCATTTTGGATAAACATTCAACCGAAATAATGAAATGCAGGATCTTCTTTATATATGTCATGTTCCAGACTTCCAACTTCCTGTCTAGCAAGCCTGGTGCTGATGAGACAGGTTAGTTAGCATGTTGGTAGGCAGACAAGAAGGTCCCTGGTAAAATAATCAAAGACAGTCATATCCTGAAACTTCAGGTTCTAAAGTAACTCATTCACTCCAAGACAAAATGTAACAGCACCTTGAGATTAATAAATTATCTCATCAATCCCTTTTGGCTGGACAAATGGAGCAGATCTAATAGATCGGAATGGGTTTGTTAACCCCTTCAGGACAGGCAAACAGAACAAACCTGATAGACGAATTCCATTAAAAGGCACCAGCTCCCCTTCCCCAAACAGGCAAGGGAAGGTATAAAGAGCTTTTGCCTCAGTCACTGGGCACCCCATTCGGGACCCCCTCCTGCTTGGGAGCTGCATTTCTTTGCTTTTTAATAAACTACCCTCTTTTACAGCTCCTTGCTTCTCCTTGGTCCATGTTTCTATTCTTCGGTTTCATGAGACATGATCCCAGCACTCACTCGCTCACAGGAAGAATCTCCCACATCACTGACAGCAGGTAAGGTGGGGGGAGGAGAATGACCGAGTACTGACTAGTCAGTCCTGGGCCCTGGGCTAAATGCTTTCCACGCATGCCCACCTGCAATCACCCCAACAAAGTGCCGAGGCAGGGGCGGGCTCCTTCTCAGAGACGGGGAAGCGCCCTGAGATGGGGTGACTTGCTAAGGCTCTGTGGCTAACTGGTGGTCGGGCAGAGGTTTGAAACAAGTTCATCTCACTTCAAATCCCATACTTTCCCCACTAGACCTATCTAGTCCAAAGCTATATGCAAATACAGTGTTAAAGACACATTCTGAGGCAGGCCCAGATAAAAAACGGAATTTGCTTATCTATCCTGCATAAGTGATACTGTGTTTTCAGGACTCATGGTAAGATGGGGGGTGAAGGAAAGATTTGGGAATTTGAGCAAAGGAAAAATGGCAGAAAGGAGCTCCAGGGTTGAGTCACGCAGTTCTAACTTGTTCAGGACTCTTTATTAGAAGTGAAAAGTGGGCAGCGTCCAGGGTGAAGAGCAGATGTCAGCAGCTAACGGAGGCTCAAGGCTGACATCCAGCTGCCAGGCTGAAAATACGCAGAGAAATGGAGGCATCCCCACCTGCTAAGAACAGTCCCCAGAAATGAGGGCCCGGCTGGGCTCTGACCCATCCCTCACCGACCTGGCTGTGGCTATGACAGTCCAAGAGGTCGTTGCTGACGTAAGCCTGAAGCACGGTCTCCCTCTGCTCTCCGGGATGGGACGTGGTCAAACGCTAGGATGCAGAAAAGCAAAAGGAACAAGTCTGAATGTGGAGAAAAATGTTCATAGAGTGGGTTGTTTTAAACGGCAGTACGAGTAACTACACATTTAACCAAACAAAATAAATAATATCCCGGGGAGCCAGGTAAGCGGCCTACCAGTCCATTAATAAGAAATTACGACATTGTACTTCCAAAGGGGTGATGGAGGGGACGTAGGAGTCAACTTACACACGTGAAATCCCCAGGGAAGTGAAGCAGCACAATGCCTGGTTGTAACTGTGCAGGCAAGGGAGAGCTCACCAGCTGGCACAGGGGTTCTTGCAGGAAGGGGATGAAGAAGGACGAGCCATGAAGGATGAGCAGACTGTGGGCCAGCACAGGGAACACGAGTGTGGGTGTGTGTGTGGGGGAGAGTGGGGGATGGGGGCCAGCACAGGGAATACGAGTGTGGGGGTGTGTGTGGGGGAGTGGGCGATGGGGGCCAGCACAGGGAATACGAGTGTGGGGGTGTGTGTGGGGGAGTGGGGGATGGGGGCCAGCACAGGGAATACGAGTGTGGGGGTGTGTGTGGGGGGAGGGGGGACCAGGGGCAGCTCAGGGAGTTGCAGAAAGACAGGGGGCATTTGTGCTGAGCTCAATGGGGAGGGCACAGGGTAGGCTGCAGAGGGCTTTGAATGAATGCCATGCCAACAACTAGGCTTTGTCCTACACGGCCTGACACAGCCACACGTAGGGGTACGTAGGGGCAGTTGGGTAGAATTTTGTATATTTTGAAAAGCTTGAAGTCTGTTGTGCTGTTTTAAGTAGGAACTTACTTAATGCCCATAGGGCCAGAAGAAAATGTTGCATGGGGAGCATGTGAAATGAGTGTGTGCTTGTGCATATGGGTGTGTACGGCTGTGAGTTAGGATGTAAGAAAGTCATGTAACTAACGTGAGCAACTGTCCTTGCTTTTCTAGAAAAATCTTACTAGATAAAGGTCCCTGATATGGCAGGCCCTGCTCTGGCTGAGGAGAAGCTGCACGTGTACAGAACAGTGTGGGGAGAGGACAGGAAGAGCAGCAGACACCCCAGAACCGAAACGGGGAGGCCTCTAGAGGCAGGTGCGCTGACAGACTGGACCCTCCCTCCCGCCAAGGAGGGAGGCCCTGAGGGAAGAGAGGGCTATATTAAAGAAGGGTGTGCCAGGAGTGTCACATCTGTGGGGTCCCCCTGCTGTCAAGCTCATTGAGGCCAGGCAGGGACACTGGGTGGTAGGGAGGGGCAAGGGGCTGGAGTGGGAGCACTGGAGGAGGACACAGAACAAATCATAAGACATTATATTTTTCCCGGTTATTCTGTGAGAATGTCATTCACTTGGCGAAGGAATACTGTCTCACCAAGAGGCTCAGTAGCATGGACTGACAGGAAGTGCCGGGTGGACAAACTGAGAGCCAAAGAGAAGATGACTCTGGTAACTGGAGCAGACAGGCAAACATCTGGGGAAGGGACAGCTGCTGGAGATTACTCGGGCCACCCCACCACTCTGGTCAACTGACGCAACAAAACCAGAGCAGACATCACTAACTGACCATCCTGGACGCATCGTCCTCAGAGCACTCACGACGTCATTCCTGGAAGCACTTCTAAGCATCAGAAGTACAAGTGAGGAGGCTTTTTCCTATCTAGAGAGAGGGAAATTGTTCAAAGGCATTTTCATGCCACGATACTCTGAAGTTTGGGGATCTGTGAAGGAGTTTGATACTATTCCAGGTGGATTAGAATGGATCATTCAGTTAAAGGGCCAACCAGTGTTGGCTGAGACCTGTAGTTCTCAAAGTGTGGTCTAGCGAACGCTAGGGGTCCCCAAAGCCCTTTCATGGAGTCTACATGGTCACAATTATTTTCATAATACTATATAGATATGATTTGTCTTTTTCACGATGAATCTCTCAGAGGCTATGTGAAGTGTGATACTATGACAAACTGAATGTAAAAGCAGATATGAAAATCCAGTTGTCCTCCATTAAGCCAGACATGAAGAAATCTGCAAAAATGTAACACAATGCCACTTTTTAAATTTATTTTTTGTTTTGGAAGATAATTATTTTTTTTTTTTATAAAAACCAGATTATTTATGTTATATTCTAGGTTTATTATTGTTCATCCTAAATGAATAAATAATTTCAAATTTTCTGTTTTAATTTCTAATACTGTAAATATTGGTAGTTAAAGTTCACATAAACTAAAGCTCTTTGGGGTTGTAATTTTTTGAGAGAGTAAAGAGGTCTGAGATCAAAATATTGAGAACTACTGAGTTAACCATGATCAACCTGAAGACTGGGGAGAAAAGCCACAATTTAGACTAGGCTTTATTTCCCTTAAAGATTTGTTAGTAAGTTTTTACCCTGCTATGTGCTCGAGGCTGCATGGTAACCTCTGAGTACCGAGGGCTTTGTGGCGGTGTAGAGAGAATGACTCCGTGTTCTAACACGCTGACCCCACGAGCCGTGAGTGTGGCTCAGGACCAGGAAAGGGCCAGATGACAGGGGTGTCTCCTGAGTCTTGAAACTGTTTATGTGAAGTTACCGAGGGAAGGCAACGGCAACGGTGATGTCAATACAGGAGTTTTTAAAAAGACGCCAAGGCTGTTTGCAGAAGTTGTTTTTAACCTTAGCTCTTGGTGTCAGCAAGCAGTAGGAAGAAAGATTTTTAGTAGATGGGTGAAGATATAAGCAAGGTAGCCTGCCAAGTAAACCAGCATGGTTTTTTATGTGTGTGTTTTTAACTTCAAGGGAAAGGTACGTACCCAGCGCAGAGCCTGCAACAAGAAGGCTTTCAAGCGGTCGCTGCCCCAAATCAAATCCTTCTTCAGTTTCTCATAATCCAAGGAGGGCAGTAATGGGACATCCTTCAACTTCCTACTCAGCAGCACAAGTTCAAAGAGAAAGGAAAGGGCAAAAGGGCATGTTCATTATACCTCCTGAGTATGATGACACCCAATCTAGAGCTGTTGTGACACAATGTACCAGCAGTGGCCCAGTTGTTTTCTCTGTGCTTCTAGAATTAACTCCAGACTTCCCAGGCTCCCCACCCCAGTTTCAACTAGCTCAGCTCTGCCTTTTCTGTTGTACGTGCCAGGGTTCTTGTAGAACATTTTTCCTAAAATGAGGAGGCCCTGCCGAAACAGCTTTCGAAACCACTGCATTCACATCAGGCTCCATACATTGGAGATGAAATCACCTTGGAGGCATCATAACTTTCCGCCCAAGTTCTATTTAGAATCTTGAGCAAAGTCCAAAGCTATTAGCATCAGCAGGCCCAACAGTTCTACCTAAAAACCTGAAGCCACTGTCCCTCTCAAGCCTGAGGGACTGAACTGGGAGACTATGAGGACAGAGTAGGGGTCAGGAAACAAATGTAGGTGCAGTCAACCCTCTGAGGAGGCAGAAGTAGGGACAGACGGCATGGGGGACATACCTGTAAGACAGGTAGTAAGTAGGACAATTTGCAAACCCTCCTCAAGAGGACTCCAAATCAAAGACCTCAGGGGAATGTAGGTTTCAGTTAAGAGAGGCCTCTGTTCAGAGATCTACACAACGCAGAATGACCCCACCCCTGCCTTGGTCAGCCGGAAACAAAAGGAACCACTTCAGAGTCCTTGTTACCAAAACAAGTGTCTTCACATTTTGTTTTGTTGACTAAGAGGACACTGGAGTGTATGGAAAAACTGATGAAAACGGAATGAGGTCTGTGGTCTAGTTAATAGTACTATATGTTAATTTCTGTATGTTAATGTTAATTTCTCCATTTTGATATTGTACTACAGTCATATAAGATGTCACCATTGGGGACGCTGGGAACTCAACTTCCTGTGAATTCATGATTGCTTCAAAATTAAAAAAATTAAAAAACAGAGCTGACCCGGTGGCTAAGATGGTTGGAGTTCTACTAACGCCGAGGTCGCCGGTTCGATTCCCATATGGGCCAGTGAGCTGTGCCCTCTACAGCTAAGATTGTGAACAACAGCTCTCCCTGGAGCTGGGCTGCCGTGGGCTGCCGTGGGCTGCCGTGGGCTGCCGTGGGCTGCCGTGGGCTGCCGTGGGCTGCCATATGCTGCCATGAGCGGCCGGCAGCCAGCGTGAGCGGCCGGCAGCCAGCGAGAGCTGCCTTGAGCTGCAGTCAGCGGCCGACCAACAACTGGCCACCGACGACTGGCGACCGACTGCCTCAGCCCGGGGGTGGGGGGTGGGGGGGAGCGTAAGGCTCATAATACCAGCGTGGACCAGGTAGCTGTGTCCCACGCAACTAGACTGAGAAACAACAGCTTGAACCAGAGTGGGAGGGGGAGGCAGAAGAAGGGGGAATAATATGAAGGACAAAGACTGAAGAACGATTTCAAATGATAGGAAACAAACACATGACAACAGAACCCACATGTGACCCTGGACTGAATGCTTGACCAGACAAAGGACCCAATGGGACAACTGGTAAAAATGGGGATGAGGCCTGTAGATTAGAGGACCCTGTATCAGTGTTAATTTTCTGATTTTAATAACTGTACTGGGATTGCATAAAATATTAACAGTGGGGAATCTGGACGAAGGATATAGGGAAATTCTTTGTACTATTTTTGTAACTCTGCAATTATTCCAAAATAAGATCTTAAAAAAAGTTTTTAATTTAAAATTTAAACAGGCTCTTGTTCTAGACCAAAAAAGTTCCATTTGTAAAGCCAAGTTTGATGATGTTCTGTAGTTGGGGTGCTTCTATTGGAGGGAAGAAACACTGTCATGTTGGGGCCATATTTACTTGCCAATAATGGCAAAATAACCAACTAAATGTATCGCCAACTGAGTTGCTCAACAACCGGGTTTTCCATGGTCCAGCCACTCCCCACTGTCCACAAAGACTGGGTCATACGTTCTCCTTTGTCCACCTAACCCCTCCACTAACTACCCTCCTTTCCCCTCTGCAGGTGACCCTGCCTCTTCTGTCACTGGGAATAACATAAGCAAACACCCAAGAGTTTTATTAAGTTCCCAGCACTGTATTAAGTGCTTTATACGTATTAACTCATTTTTAATCCTCCAAACAATCCTGTAATACAGTTATTATCATTGTTCTCAGTTTATAAATGAGGAAGCTGAGGCACAGAGAAGTTATGTGAGTCCGAGGTCACAGAGCTGGTGGCAGAGGTGGGATTTTAACCCCAGCAGTCTGTGCTCATAAGCATTATATTACACAGCCACCGTCCGAAAAGAACAAAGTGCAGGTCCACGTCAGACTCGGGCAGGACCAAGGGAGGAGGCGTGTTGTGTGTATCTCAGGTGCCTTAGGAATCTCACAGCAACCCCCATCCCAGAAGGCTCAGAGGGCCACCAGAAGCCACCCCAGTCCCCATGTCCATGCCAAAGGTTCTCAACCTCTTTGCAACACACATGCCTGATGAAGTCTGTGTGCCTCAGACACCCCCATGGTGACACCCTAATGGATCTGGATAGAAATGCTCAGGCATCCACAAAGCTATCCTGTGCCCTGGTCACAGTGTGAACCAGCAGAGAACATAAAATTTAGACATTGCAACACTCTGCTGACTGCCCTCAGACAGTAGATTAAATTGATTTCTAGGGAATTTTATAGGAACTATTTAACAATTTTTTTCCATTTGATGCTACCTCACCAAAATAAATAGAATTAACATTAAAATATACTTCTGGCTTAACAATGTTACTTATAATTATTGGTATTTCCTTTACTATCCACATGGAGCTCTAGCTAATCAAAGGCATTCCTCTAAGCTGGGCTGTTAAGACGAATGTTTATTAAAGTCACTCTGAATTCCAATCTAACCCATAGCTATCCTCCACTGTAACAGTCCCCAAGCGCAATTACTTACCCGGGTGCCAAGGAGGCTCTTAACATGGTTGAAGCCTGCGGGGCGGGGGGAAGGGAACGGAAGAAAACAGACCATGTTAAACATTGATAGAGACGCATTAATCCTAAAACACCTCACTGTAACAGCACAGAATCAAGATCGGCAAAGTTTTTGACCCACCAGGATCCTCCAACCATAATCATATATGATTTAAAAATTAGCCCGAGCCAAAGTTAATCAATACACTACTGATACATTTCCCAAGGCACTCACCCTTGGTTTGTGGCTACTTCACTCCAAAGACACGCTATAAAAAAATGGGTGGGTTCTCCCCAACCAAACTCCCAGAGGCACATAAAGCTGCTTAGTCAAACACAGCATGGAGACCAACAGCAGTGAAAATCATTTAATTATCCTGCTTTTTTCTTTACTAAGATTTTATCTTTGAGTATAAAACGTACTTTGCACCAAGTCAAACACTATAGCGGTGTTTATAGAAACAAATTAACATGACCTTTCCCCTTTAATCCTGTCTATAGGCCAGACCATTGCCCTCTTTATGGACATTCACATTGTTCCATTTATTTATTTAGTTTATTTTTTTGCCACTACAAGCAATACTGTATGAAACATGTACTAAAATAGAAACAACCACATGCTGTGTGGGGCAATTGTTTGCAGCAACTCAAACCAACTGTGAAAAGATATTTTGAGAAAACAAGGGAAATGTGAATATGGACTGCACTATTATATGATACTAAGGTATTAGTGTTAATTGTACTAGGCACTGTGGTTATCTTTTGTTTTTGTTTTCTTAGAGCCCTTATCAGCTAGAGATATATATTGAATTATCTGCAGGTAAAATGACATAATGTTTGGAATAGGTTATAAAGAACTCCAAGAAAAGGAAATAAGTAGAAGAGAAGAAAGTAAATCTCATTTGTGTGGAGCCCTTTCCTAGGGGGTAGGCAGTGGTACTTGGTTCTCTGTGTCACCACAGCCCTCAAACGGTCATTATCCATGCTTATCATATTGATCTGTGATTATTTTACAATTATTTCTATCTTTTCCCTTCAGCAGACATTGAGTTCCAAAACAACCAGAGATAAATCACCCTCGTGCCCCCAGCACCTGGTACAGTGCTTGGACATATGGAGGCACTCAGTCAACGTTGGCTGAATGAATGAATGAAGACTGACTTCAAAACGTGGGTACCCCAGAATCCTTTACTGATTTATGATTTAATATATCAGCCTTGGCCAATGACCCTGCTCTCTTGCTTCCCTCTGCAGTATTTACAGACCACACAGATTCCCACCCTGAGACATCCAACCCAGCTTTTAAATGGCTATGACCATGTATGTTTTTGTATTTTTTTAAATTTATTGGGGTGACAATTGTTAGTAAAATTACATAGAGTTTTTGTATTTTTTAACCCTTGATTTTTTTTTTTAATTAAAGGAATTACCTATTCCTTTACTGGCCTTATAAGACCAGTAAAATAAGACCCATTCTTATCTTACTATAAAACCTAGTCTTATATAACGTAACATAAGACCGGGTCTTATATTAATTTTTGCTCCAAAAGATGCATTAGAGCTGATGGTCCGGCTGGGTCTTATTTTCGGGGAAACACGGTATTGGCCTCTTCATTTGCTACATCCACCAAAGTACCAGGTCCTACTAATTCTCTCACTAAATCTCTCTCACATCTGCCACTTCCCCCAACCCCCTTGCCAGGGACGTCATTCAGAACTCCCTCCCTTCTGAACTTGCAATAGCCTCCTAAGCACAGTGATCACTGACATTCACTGAGAGCTTTCTCTGTATCAGAAACACTGTTCTCAGTACACTACATCCATTAAGTCACCTCGTCCACTGTCACTTCCATCTCCGGATGAGGAAACAGAGGTTAAGTAACTTGCCCTAGGTTGAGAGTCAAACCAGGCAGTTGGGTTCCAAAACCTATGTTCGCTCGGCTCCACTACTCTGCTTTGAGTCCCTCTCTATCTCCAGCCCTCCTTCCACACTCAGCTCAAAGCAATCTTTGTAAGAGTCACATTTTCTCCTGCCACTGCCCTGGCTCTCCAGCTCACCCATCCCCTCAGCCTGTTCCTCAGACCCCCCTCCCCCCATGCTGGTCACACGGGGCCCTACTTCTACCCCCAGCTCCTCCCTCTAGTCTCCCTGATTCCCCATCCTGCAGAGCTCAGCTCAGACAGCCTGAGCTGGTGACACCACTCCCAGCATCGCCCCCCACCCACTCTCGGAACCTTGGCAAGCTGCTACTGGCATTCTGTACTTAGCACCTTCACATTGTGTGGTAGCTGTTTCTCTTTTCCTCTAGTAGTTCTCAGCCGAGGGGTAATTTTGCCCCCAGAGGACACTCAGCAATGTCTGGAGACATTTGTGGTTGTCACATCTGGGCATGGTGCTACTGGCGTCTAATGGGTCGAGGCCTGGGACGCTGCTAACTGTCCGACAATGCACAGGCCAGTCCCCACAGTGGAGAATTATCCGGCCTGAAATACTAACACTGCCAAGGGCGAGAAACTGCTCTAGACACAGGTTTGCTTTTTGTTAATCATCTTCCTATCGAATGCTCAGCCGGCACAGAGCAGATACTGAAAAACTCTTTTTCTGAAATGAACTGAATTCCACAAGGATGTGCAATTACACCCATGGCTGACAGGAGGGCCAGTTGAGGGTGCCGGCAGTGGGTGCGGGGGGACCCCACGAGAGCACACCAGTCAGCACAGCTTCCTCTCTCTTCTGCGTCTCCATGCTGAGCTCCCGGCTCTGACAGGTTGCTGGAGCTGCAGTAACTACCGAGCTCCGGTTTGTTACCTTAACACTGACCTCTGGGTATGAACTTGGAGAACTCACAGCAGGCACAGCCGCGCTTCCTTCCCTGTGTGGTGTCATTAATGACAACGCTTGAACATTGAGGGGGCTCCTCTGATCTGCTGAGCAACCGTTACTTTGGACTAGGTTTCTAAATGTCACCGCCACCAGCTGCAGCTGCTGCGGACACAGCTACAACAGGCTAGCCAAGAAAGAGAAGCCCCGGGAAGAGAAAGACAGAGGCTCCAAAACCACCAGTCAGTTGGAATAATCTCCCTCACAAGCTAACAGTGGGCCTTAGACATGGATGGACAAGCCCCGGAAAGGATCCCCTTGCTAAGGAACTGCTCAGGAGGCCCTGACTGCAGCCCACCTGGGCGCTGTGTGAGGCCAGGACTTTGTGCCAGGAGCTGAGGGGAAAGTCCCTCTGGCTTCGGGGCCCCAGAAGGAAGCCAGCGCCCCCAGTCACATGGATGTGAGTGCACAGGAGGTGCTGGCCCATCTGAGGAAGCAGAGTATGGACGTGGGGCAACCTTTCAGGGCACAGGTGGAGGACAGGGGAACAAAGAAGGCATTACCCCACCAATCAGTCATCGAGCATCTACACTGCCAGGCGCAGCACAGGCTCTGTGGAGCCTGCAGGCATGGGAGAAAGAAATCATTCCCACCTGGGCCGAGGGAAATGGTGGCATTTATGCCTCCGTCACTTCTCAGCTGCAGACAAGGAACCTGAGCTTGGCCCTCAGTGGTCACGGAGTGGGGGAGTGGGGTTTCCTGGGGCCTAGGACAGCTCTTGGTGACAACAGCAGGATGAGGCGCTTTGGTAATGATACATGACATCGGTGTGTTTAGAGAAATGGGTATTAGGGGTAATATGATGAGAGTGTCCCTGGGTCAAAAGCGACCGGAGATTCACTGGGTGAGACAAGGGCAAACAGTCCTTTACTGAGGGGCTTCTCCATGGTCTGAGGCGAGCTATTGAGTGTCATGAATATCAGCATACAGCATGTCTCCAACTTATCACCGTAACGGTTTGTTTGGGGGACAGGAAAATCCTGTGGGATCAGTGCTACTAGGCACATACTTCGGAAAATCCTGCTCCACAGGATGGCAGGTACATGCAGCCCAGGGAGGGTCAGAAAGAAAGAGCCATGATGACACCAGTGGAGGCTGCCGAGCCCTAAGGTGACTGGAAACCCCCTCAGACCAGGCCCGTCTGCGACCAAGCCTTCTTCCCTGGCCCTGCTTGAGCGGGACTAAAGCTGGACCACCATTGCTGCTTGTGGGGTGCAGAGCAGGACAGTGAGGGCAGGACCTCAGGCAAACGACCGTAAGGATATTAAATAGCCACAGTGGGACACATGAGGAAATGTGCCTTAGCAATGGGTCTGAAGAGGCAAACCAGCAGCCCCGCCCCATGGAGAAGGGAGGGTGCTAGGGCCAATTCTGTAACGAGAAGGGGGCCTAGCATGACACCAAAAGGCAGAATTGTAAACGGAGGAGGGGAGGGCTGGAATGGAGAACTTCGAATGAAGATTTGGAAATGGAGATACGTAGGTGGAGTAGGAACGCTCAAGTGTCTGAATGTGCTACTAAGCTCTACAGAAGCTCCTCGGGCAGGAGTCTGTCTGGCTCACCAGGTCTCCTGCTTCACTGCTCTGAGAGCCTGGAGTGGGGCAAGGTGCCAGGCTGGGGTGCTGGGGCTTCTCGTGGTTTCTGTGACCAGAGCTGAGCTGGAGGGACAGATGGGCGCCACAGCGTGGGAGGCTGAGCACTTTGGACCTGAAGTAATGACAGGTATTCAGCAAGGCAGTAACATGATCGGATGCCTGTATGTACCTAATCCTTCCTGAAACTTGAGGGCATAAATAAATAAGACACAACCAAAAAAACCACTCCAGCTCCCGTGTGAATGAGCAATCAGAAAGGTGAGAGCTTTGAGACCGAGACTAGCTGGGAAATGTTGCTTTAAGCCAGGATAGAAACAGCGAGAGCCTGAACAAACAAGGCCACAGGGAAGGAGGAAGCCCACTCAGATCCCAAGGCCACTTGAACAGGGGTCAAGGCAAGGGAAGAGCCTCAGGTGACTCCCAGGCATTTCCTGGAGTGTCATTCACGAGACAGGAAATACAGGAGGGCAGACCACCTGTTTGGAGGAAAAGACGAACCCAGATTTGGACTAAGAAAATGGGTGTGCCTGTCAGACAGACATTCACGGGGAGAAGGCCCGTCAGTCTGGGTTTGGAGGTCTGGGGAAAGGTCTGAGCTAACAGCACAGTCACCCCCTGCCAATCATGGTCTTACCAACTGACTGAGATCAAAGGTGCCAAGTCCTCTTGTCACCAGGGTCAGTTCAGGTATGTGACAAACATTGGTGTGTGAAGTGTAGCCAGGTGTGCAACTCCCCCTGCCCCAATATACAGAGCACTAGGCCCAGAAAAGCTGCCTCCAACGGGGTGGCCTCCATGCAGGTCAAGGGCTGGCACCGTGCCAAGACTTAAGAAGCCACATAAGGGGGCCTCCCAGGGCGGAAGATGCTGACCTTCAAGCTAGAGCTCTGGTCCCCACCACAGGAAGCTTCAGGAAGAATCTGCCTCAGCAGAACAGTGGCACAGTAGGTTTCCGGAACAACTGCACAAGGCCGTCCTGGAAAAGGGTGCCCTCAGTCCCTGCAGGTCTTACTGCTGACAAAGATGGCTGACCTTGGAAGTCCAGGTCTTCTGTGATGCACATGCCCTGAGTCTTTAAAATATTTAATGCTATCACATCTGGACGCATCTTAACACTTTGTAAGCGGGCATTTTCCCGCCAAATCGCGTTGTAACGCGGGGCTTTTTGGACATTTTCTCGCCAAAATTAGACTTTCCGTAAAATGTTCATATCTTTCGATCTATTTGATATTTTTCTATGAAACTTTCAGTGTTTTATTTTAAAAAGAGGTCTCAATTTATTTACTTTGCAAAATTTTTGCCGGTTCCAACTAGAGGCGATATGACGAGTTTACTCGTTTCCCACAAAAAATGTGTTAACTTGTATTTCCAATAAGGTGTACTCGGAGTTGTTGACGAAAGGGAGGATTAACTCCCAAATGGGCCATTTTTCCAAATAAGGATGTATTAAAATGGAAACTCCCCAGCCAATGAACCCACAAACCCAGAGGGGCCACTCAGGTGGAAACTGGGATTCACCCAGGGGCTAAGCTCAAATTTCCACCTTCAGACTGTTTCATGCTTGCCCAGTGCTAAGAAGAGAAAGACAGAACAAGATGTTTTCAAATGCTATTAGCTGCATACAAAGATGTATGGTACATCACTAGAAACAGCAAAAAATTGAAAAGTCACCAAAACATCTGCTACAGGAATGGTTACATGTACCATACTGTTCTCCATTTAAAACTCTGGAGATAAGGAAAATATAAACATGCTAAAAGGATATGGAAGACTCTTAAAAATGTACTGCTAAGTGAACACTTTGTGTAATAAAAACTGATATACATATAATTTGTAAAGTGCTGGAAGGATGCGTTCGAAACATAGTCGATAGCAGTACAGGAAGGAAGGTCAGATGCGGTAACCGTGAAGGAGAAAAGAGGTTTGTGTTTTGCTCTACTACTAAATCGTTATACATTTTCCAGTGAACATATATTCACGTATTACTTGTGTAATCTTAGAAAACAAAAAACTCTACCTCTTGTGCCCTGAGGAGGAAGCTTCTCTTACTCCTTGTCACTAGATTCCTGGTATTATAACAGCAGATTTATCTCGGATCCCAGCTGATTTGGTAAGGACTATGGAATAACAAACCTGAGATTAGGGTGGTGACAGGTAGTCAAACTGGAAGAGCCCACCTGGGAGAGTTCTCTTCTCAAAAAAATTAATCCTCTCATTATCAATCCTGGGAGCACCCGGATTTGACTGCCAGCTCCGATAATGAGAGATTTTTGGACATGAACTAGGTAGTATGGAAATACCTTTCTCCCCAGTCATGGTGTTTCCTCTATGCGCCTCCATCAGTGTAACCTTTACCCCCAGCCCTCAATCCGGGCAATGAGCCTGCTCACAGAGCACAGGTCAGTCCTGCTTCTGGTGGCAGTAGTGGGGTGATGGTGGTAAGGGGTTTGGCCAGAGCTGTCCATGACAGGCTGGGTTCAAAAGTAGGAAACCATTAGTGTCTGGATGTACCCAAATTCTATAGATAAACCTCTGAAGGACTTAAAAAAGAATGTTCATGTGCTGGAGATGTATGTCTCTCTTATAGATGACAAATCGTCTGCTTAAGAAAGTTTCATTATTCAGACCACCTAGCAACCATTATCCAGACCGCTGGACATCGATCTGGAAGATTATCATCCTGAGCCAATCCATGGGTTAAGATCGCAGGACAGACTTTTCCCAAACGTGTGGTTTTTACTAGTAAAATTCTCGACTTTTTTTTCTCCTTTGGAACACTCTGGGTATTTCCCAATTATGTTTTTGATTTGCAAATCCTAAGACACTTGAATAAAGCTTTGCCATTCTTAACTAAAAAAAAAAAAAGGAAACCCACCTGCCTACAAATAAAACCCATATTCTCCAATGAAGTGGAACCTCGGTTTTCAAACGTAATTCGTTCCGGAAGTCCGTTCAAGCTCTGAAACATTCGAAAACTGAGGCATGGTTTCCCCATAGAAAGTAATGCAAAATAGATTAATCTGTTCCAGACCTTTAAAATCAACGCCTAAAACTGCAAATTTAGCATGAATTTTACTACCTAGTTATACCATAAATCCATAAAATGTACAGCGTTCGTAAACCGAAATGTTCAACAGAGATGTTTGAAAACCAAGGTACCACTGTATAAGCTTTGTCAGTATCAACTGGGATATTTTCAGCTACTTTGCCCTTTATTTGTTTGTCCTATTTTTCGATTGGTGTAGAACTCAGCGGGGAAAAAGGGTGCTACTTACTGAGCCCTATCAAACTTTCAACAGTGAATGAGGTTGTGGAAGGCCAGATTTTTAAAGGTCAGATTTAAAAGGCAATATCAAAGTACCACACTTCATACGTAGATACTAGTGGGTCTCCGAAGGGCCTAGCCAAGCCTCTTTTCAAGGTCAACACAACACCCAAGGAGATGGTGATCAAGACCACACTAAAAAGGAGGCTGGCCTGTGCCTGCTTATTTACCCTGAAATTGATGGTCTTCTCTTTGGACCTAGAGTAGAATTTATGCCCTTAAAAAAACTAAAAAAGCAATCTTCTCCTTTCAAACCCTACATGTTATCAGTTCAGTCACTAGCTAGCCCATCTAAACTGTATCCTAACTTCCTCTTCATACATGATAAGTCTGATATCATGCATTGACTTTAGCCACGCCTAATCAACTACAATATATTTTATACTTTTACAATGACCCCATATCTGCTTTTTATCATCGTGTAGAAAAATCTCTTAGGAGCAATAAAAGATAATTTGCAGCTTTATTGCCTGTTCCTAAGCCAATGACTCAGTAAAAAGGAAATGGTTATGAGCTTAGGCAGACAGAGCTCATCCTCTCTCCCCTGGTTTCTAAGGCTTAGAATCTGAACCTTAATGGCACCGTACCCGGGAAGGATGGCAGGACTAGTTTTGTGACAAATGATGGGAACTTCTAATGGCATAAAGTATCAGATGCGTAGTGCCCCGTCCCTCTTACAGCATGACATCAGTTTTAAATAAGTTGGATGCATCACTCCACCAACAGAAATGGAAATATAGGCATTGTTGTACATGCAAGATCGGACGGGATTTTGTAACATACACCTGGAATACATTAAATATTTGCTGATTTTAATAAATAAATGGGCGGGAGGGAAGAAAGCAGTGGTCCTAGTACACACAGATCCTGCTATGCTCATCACTGCTAAAAAGCCATTCTTTTGGATAAACACACTCTGCTATTCAACTGACAGCTAACTGTAAAGTGCACTCAGTCCCTCATTCTGGAGGGCCCACAAGAAGGTTACCTTTCTGAAATCCGGAGGTCTCTGTGTGCTTTACTGACAATTTAAAAATGGCCAATTCTCTAAGATTTTTGCGTGCAAAAGCACTGCGGCCAAAGCAGCACAGACTCTGCAGCATCCAACATCCCACCCACATGCCCACCCAACCAACAGCTCTGTGGTGCTTCTGCGTGCACCTCGACTGAGCATGTGGCCAAAGACATTTGTTCTTCACCATCATACTATGGCCCTTCTATGAAGATGCACGAGAGAAAGCACCCTCAGGACTTAGCACCAGAAGAACCACAGGAAGCAGGTGTCTGACCTCCTAGTCTTCTTAAAAAACGTGCTTAAGCTTGCTTTTAAAATGATAGCAATACATCTGCTTGGTAAAAGTTCACTGCCTAAAGGGCACAGAGGGAACCTCAGTGACACTGAAAAGGTCTATTTTATGGACATGTGGTGGACTCATGAGCATTCATTTTACTGTTGTGCTTTCTCGGTTGCACGTGCAGCACATAGATACAGCAAGTAAGACACAATAAACATTATATAACCATTCTCTCTTACTCTGTAAGTAAAGCATGTAACCGCTCACGTGTCCCTTTCTGCAGAAGCTGCTGGAAAGCTCAGAGCCAAATCTGCGCCTGCCTCTTCAGGCACACAGCAACTTATGACATGTATTTTGGTACTAGCCTTAGCCCTGGCTTACGTTTATGATTCCTACCCTTATTTTCCTCTAACCACAATTTTTTTTCCCACCAGTGTTACTGAGATGTTGACATATAACACGGTGTAAGTTTCAGCTGTACAGTGTCATTTGATACAAGTATGCATTGTGACATGATGACCACAATAAGGTTAGTCAACATATCCATCACCTCACCTAGTTACTTTCTATTTTTTGCGGTGAGAATACTTCAGATCTACTCTCCTCGCAACTTTCAACAATACAGTATTGCTAACTGTATTCACCATGTTGTACATCAGATCCCCAGGACTTACTCATCTTGTGACCAGAAGTTTATACCCTTTGACCAACATCTCCCCCTTTCTCCCATCCCAAGCCCCTGGAAACCACCAATATACTTTCTGTTCCTACAAGTTCTAACCACGATTTCTTTATTTTTATTTTCTATTTTTTCATTTCTTATATTTGTGTTTTCTCATCTTGTCATAATAAGCTGCTTCAAACCTACCTGAGAATGAGGTAGGGTATAAATATTTCTTTTTAAGACTAAAAAAGGCCTCTGTTTATGTAGACCCTGATATTAATGCCAAACCCTTAGTTAAGAGGCCTGGCTCTGACCCCTGGGGGTCCCTCAGATCACCTGGCTCCACCCACTCAGCCTCTGGACCAGACAGCAGGTTGGTGTGAGCTCCCGAACTGTGAAAACTTCCCTGAGAGGCACTGGTGTACCCACGGCCCTGGTGGAGAACCCCACTCCACGCCACGTGCCTCCAGAAGAACTATCCTAAGGACATATCGCCTGTGTAGTATTTTGGCCTGGGATGCAAACCTGAATCTAATCATGAAGAAACAGCAAACACAAAAGATGTTAAATTTTTAAAAGAGGGGAGGGACCATATTCTCCTAAATTGTCAAGGTCATGAAAGTAAAAAAGAGACTGGGGGAACGTTCAAGAGTAAAGGAGGCTAGAGTCATGACAACTCGATGCAATACCTTACCCCAGACTTTCAGGGCCAGAGAGAATGCTATAATGGCTCAACTCACAAAACTGGCAAACACATAGAGTAGGCAAGAATATTGTTATCAATATTAAATTTACTGAAGTTGATAACATATGGTTATGTAAGACAATATTCCTGTTAGGAAACACACTCTGCACTGAAGGATTTAGAAATAAAGGGCCATAGAAGATTAATTTGTCCTCAAATAGTTCAGAAAACAGACTCGTGTGTGTGTGTGTGTGTGTGTGTGTGTGTGTGTAAAAAGTAAACAAATGGGTAAACTGCCAAGGTTGATGAATGTGGGTAAACGGTATACAAATGTCCTTTGTGCTATTTTTACAACTTTTCTGTGTGTGTAATTTTTCCAAGTAAAAAGTTAAAAAAGAAAGCCTCTGTCTCAGACCATACAACTTCCAATATGGCAGTTATTTTAAAAAGAAAATAAAGTTTCATTCGTTTCCTACTGATTTGCTTACTGGCACTGACCCTTGGCACCTCATCAAGCAGAACTCACCTCTCCCCACCACCCCCGGGAGGCCGCCCCTCTCCCCACCACCCCCGGAAAGCCATCTTCCAGCAGCTCTTCAAAAACAGCTTTCTTCTTCTTCTGGGAATTTATAGATCTCCAAAGCCAGCTGAAATGCAGACGCCTGAATGCTATTTTCTCCTGCTCTTTCATTTTTTTAGTTACATTATTTTACACTGAGGTAGGGGGCAGACCATGGGCACAGAGCCTCACCGTCCCGGGCCTTGTGAAGTCCACGCTGTGCGCCAGGCTCTGCCGCATCTGGTTACTGAAGAGGCGGACACAGACACTTTGCAGGTACTCAGGGGTGATCTGTAAAGAGGACATGAGGACGGGGTGAAAGGCACGAATCTCACCCAGAGACAGCTGAGGCCCAGGCAATGATTAGCGCCCTCTGTAAGGAATGGAGATGAAACTGACTTTTACGTAGGTGCTCTCAGGCGTTAAAAGCATTGATCCTGAAAGAAAAAAACTGCTAACATGCTACAGGTGTGATCATGGGACGTCACACGTTAAATTATGTAATTCCACTTGATGTACTCCCACTGTCACGTAAAATAAACTGATCTTAAATCTTTTTCTTTTTTCTTTTTGGTGTTGTTAATTCAAGAAATAGTCACTGGGTGTCCACAATGTAGCACAAAGGATGCTGGGCTTAAAGTCTGAAGATCTGGGCTCAAGTCATGGGTTTGAAAAAGCCAATGGCTCTGCCTCTTGCTTTCCTGACCTGCTGAGTGGAACGAATAACGTCCACGTCTCTGGGTCATGGTGAGCAGGTAAACGAGATCACGGATGTGCTCAGCACGTGAGAGGTGGCTTGGGAAATGCTTACTGAATGAGTGACGGAGACATTTTCATAAATTATCAAGTGCTTGACAACCAGAGGTTGGATTATTATTCCCATCAATGCTACTGTATTATGGCACTTTTCTTTGGCATTTCTCATACCTCTCTCATTAGCTACTATAATTTGGGATGGATATACAACATCTAAGGTCGTAATCTGAAATTTTTTTCTTGTCATGTTTTGATAAAAATAATACATGCACATTTAAAATGTACACGTGCCAATCCCACTCTTCCCCCACAACCAATCCCTGGAGGTAACTATTATTAACAATTTTGCTCCCCTCCAGACTGTTTTCTGTGCCTGATTGTTAAAGGGGAACCACCTTTTCCTCAGCCTCGTAATTCCATGTGGTGAACTTCCTTATGCGAATGCAACTGGCCCCTCTCCCTGCCTCTCACTCACTCATCCCCTGTATGTATAAGAATGCTCATTGTAACGTTTTCTGCAACAGCAAACAAACAATCTAAATGCTCATCATCAGAGACCTGACCACTTATGGTTTACCCTTACAATGGAATAGTGTACAAGCATCAAAAAGAATGAGGAAGGTGTGGTTACGTGGAAAGATCTCCGAAATATATGGAAAGCGAAATAGCAAGTTTCAGAACAGTAATGGGTCACAGGATCCCAAGTATGTACACACACACACACACACACACACACACACACACTCGCTTATCCACAGAAATGTTCCAAAATAACACACAAGAAAACATTAATCTTGAATATCAATGAGGAGGTGAGACTAAGGAATTGAGTGTGGGAGGGGGCTGCCCCCCATCCCGTATCTCTCTCTCCATCTTGATACTTGAGGGCCCTTCAATCCCCACCTGCTGGTCTGCGGGCCTCTGCTTTCACACGCCAGCAAAAAGAGCTCACGTGCCCATCTTTGGTCAGTGTGCCACACCTGGCGTCACGTCACCCTGGCCGTAAGAGGCACATCAGGATGACGGCAGTTATTTTTCAATAGGAGAGAAGGCAAAAGGAAAACATATGCTTTGCTTTTTACTTATTCCTATACTGTTTGAATGTTCTAACTATGAGCATGTCTTTTTTGGGGGTCAACAGTGGCTATAAAAGCCGTTTTTGTTTTGTTCCTAGTACTTTTCTGTATTAAAGTCAATACACATGTTATTTTTAAAACTAAAAACAAATAGCTAACTTTAAAAGCCAATGTTGAAGACATATATTTTAAAAGCTCCTCCCTAACTGCAGGATAATGCGCAAATCCCTACACTTGGTCTACAAGTCTCCCCATGACCTTCACCGATCCACCTCTCCAGCGCCATCTTCCAACATGGGGCCACTGTCCCCACTTTGACCATTCCAGCCTCTCCAAGCAACTTCCTGTAGTTCTGAGGATATTTGTGTGCTGTGCTTTCCTCTGGGACAAAGAGGTCTCAGTGCAGGACATTAAAGCATACTAAAAGCTACTGTAGTAAAAAAAACAATGCATTGCTAGCTTAAGCATGGTCAGATCAATGGGGAAAAAATGCAATCCAATTATATGACCAAAGTAGCCCTTCAAATGAGTGAACAAAGAGGTAAATAGTTCTGGCTCAAACGGTTATCTTTTTTTTTGAGGGGGGGAGGCGGGTTGTAGATTTCTTCCTAACATCATCTATCAAAAAAAATTCCATATGGATTAAAGTGTTAAAGGTAAAACTAAAATAATTAAAAGCCAACAACCAATAGAGGAAAAGTAAGATGACTGTTTTGGCTCCTTCAATGGGAAAAGCTGCTTTAATAACACTACGGAAAGGCAGAATGGGTAAAGGGAAAAATTAATAGATTTGACTACATAATAATGTAAACTTTACTAAATTAAGAAACATCAAATTAAAAAGACAGCAACAAACAGGAAACATATTTACAGAAGATGAAGTGAATGGCCCATGTCTAAATGCCATGTCCTAAGCTGACTTTTTGACCCCCGCAAAGCTCCACCTAAGGCCTTCCCTGTCTCAGCTCATGGCAATGCCATCTTTCCAGTGGTGTAGGCCAAAGCGTTGGAGTCATCCTTGACTCCTGTCTGTCTGTCTCTCCCCAGGTCCAGTCCAGCAGGAAACACTGTTGGTGCGACCTCATAACACCCAGGTGACCATTCCTCCTGCCTCACCTGCCGCCACCACCAGGCCTCACTACCAGGACTGCCAGATCCTGCCCACTGTTGCCCTAAGTTCCTCTAAGCCCCGCTGTAAACTAGTCTACAACAATGGCCAGGTGGTCCTTTCACACACAGCATGCCAAACCAGGCCACTCCACTGTTTGCTCCCCAGTTTACGGGTAGTGAAGGCCCAAATCCTTACCATGACTCCCCCCACCCCACCCCATGACCTGCCGTGTCCCGCTCTCCACGCTCCCTCGCTCTCTGCCTCACTCGCTGCACTCTAGCCATACCAGGTCCTCACATCACTGCTCAAACACACGAGGCACGCTCCCATGTGTGGCCCCTTGTACTGGCTGTTCCTTTGGCCTAGGGTCCTGCGACATCTCAGAGAACTAACAGCATAATTAATTCCCACACTTCCTCCAAGTGTTTACTCACACGTCCACTATCAATGACTATTTAAAATTGTCCCCTGCAATTTTATACACATATCCCCACAAACTCTGATCCCCTTTACTCCACCTCACTTTTTTTTCTCGTAACACTTGTCATTTTCTAACCCTCTACATAATGTACATATCTACTATGTTTATGTTTACTATTTATAATCTCTCTCCCCTACTGGGATGTACCCTACAAGGGGCAGGAATTGTTTCACTGCCTGATGCCTCAGGTATCCCAAATGCCTAGGACAGGGCCTGGCACACAGTAAGCATTCAACAAATCTTTGTCAAATGAATGAAAAACAGCATATAAAAAATGTTCAGTTTCATGTGTAATCAATGTAGTGTATATTCAAATCTTTAGATACTGTTGCTCACTGATCAAATGTGCAAAATACAAAAATTTTAATAATACCCAAAACTGGCAAGGGTATAAGAAAATGAGCTCTCAGTGGAATCAGATTAGCATAATCTTCCTATAGGACCTTAGCATAGATTTCAAACTAGAAAACCAACTTTAAAACTCTTGGGGGCAGGCCAGTGGCTCAGGTGGTTGGAGCGCCATGCTCCTAACACCTACACCGAGGTCACGGGTTCAATTCCCACATGGGCCAGTGAGCTATGCCCTCTACAGGTAAGATTGTGAACAACAGCTCTCCCTGGAGCTGGGCTGCTGTGAACAGCTGGAGGTTGGTATGAGCTGCGGTGGGCTGCCAGGAGCAGCCGGTGGCCAGCATGAGTGGCCGGCAACCATCATGGGCTACTGTGTGCTGCCATGAGTGGCCCGCAGCCAGCGAGAGCTGCCGTGAGCTGTTGTGAGTCGCCGACCAACGACCAGTGACCGACTACCTCAGCCGGGGGCTGTGCAAGGCTCATAATACCAGCATGAGCCAGGGAACTGTGTCCTACACAACTAGACTGAGAAACAACGGCTTGAACCGGAGTGGGGGGTGGGGGGAGGCGGAAGAAGGGGGGAAAAAAGTGTTACACAGGCTCATCTCCAAGATATCTCCCACTACCGTGTTTCCCCAAAAAGAAGACCTAGCCAGACCATCAGCTCTAATGCGTCTTTTGGAACAAAAATTAATATAAGACCCAGTTTCACTTTAATATAAGACGGGGTCTTATATAATATAAGGTCTAATATAATATAATATAATAATATAATGTAATACTGGGTCTTATATCAATTTTTGCTCCAAAAGATGCATTAGAGCCGATGGTCTGGCTAGGTCTTATTTTCTGGGAAACACAGTATATTTATAACTTATGAAAGTGAAACCTGCAAACAGCCTAAATGTCCAACAGTAGGGACCTGACACTAAATAAACTATGGCCATATAATGGAAAATGCTACAGCCACTGAAGGCCAGACATTATAGAAGAATATTCAATGACATCAAGAATGCATGATTCAGTATTAAGGAAAAAAGGAGATTAGAAAACTGTGTGTGAACTAGAGCCCATTTTTGTAAAATGTGTATCTAAGTAATGAAAAAGTATGGAGTATTAACAAGAGTTATTACTAAGTGACATAATCACAGGTAATTTTCATTTTATTTTTGCATCGTTCTATATTTTTGAAATTTTATATAATACATATTATTTTGTAATCATTTTTAAGTTACTAAAACAATTTTAATATACAAACTTACATGGGTGATAAAATTGTATAAAGCTTAATACACACACACACACACACACGAGTACAAGTAAAACTGGAGAAATCAGAATAAGAGCAATAGATTACATCAATGCCAACACCCTGGTTGACATATTGCACTATAGTTTTGCAAGGGATGGTGGGCTGTGCCCCCTGCAACTAGTAACGGCAACTGGACCTGGAGCTGAGCTGCGCCCTCCACAACTAAGACTGAAAGAACAACAACTTGAAGCTGAACGGCACCCTCCACAACTGAGATTGAAAGGACAACAACTTGACTTGGAAAAAAAGGCCTGGAAGTACACAGTGTTCCCCAATAAAGTCCTGTTTCCCTTCCCCAATAAAAAAAAAGAAAAAAGAAAAAGAATAAGGTAGAGAAATAAAGACATGGTAGACAATGTGTCAGGAAAGATGGATAAATACTACCAGCAGCATGACAAACAGTGCAGACTGTCAACTTGGGTCTGCATGCATGCTGGCTTTGTGAAACGAGGGGCAGGCATCACAGCTGGGAGTGGCCAGGAATCACATATCAACATGATCCATCTTTATCTTGGAAAAGACACGGGCAGTTGGGATCTTCCTTACCATCTTGCCACTGACTGTGGCCTCCAGGGAATCCACCAGCTCTGCCGTGACTCCAATGAGATTGTGGTAGTCCGCCTGGATCTTATTGAACCGTTTCAGGTATGTCATTGACCTTCGCTCGGCTTCTACCAGCTGCTGGTGGAGCTGCTGCAACATTTCTAGGAAGACAATTTATATTAAAACGAAACAAACAAACAAAAAACAATTAAAAAACCCACAAAATAAAACACAATTAAAAAAATAATAATTTTATTGGGAACAGAGTGTTTCTCCAGGGCCCATCAGCTCCAAGTCGTTGTCCTTCAATCTAGTTGTGGAGGGCGCAGCTCAGCTCCAAGTCCAGTTGCCGTTTTCAATCTTTAATTGCAGGGACGCAGCCCACCATCCCATGCGGGAATTAAACCAGCAACCTTGTTGTTGAGAACTTGTGCTCTAACTAATTGAGCCATCCGGCCTCCCCTCTGGAAGCTCAGTGGCAGCTTGTTGTCTTCAATCTAGTTGTGAAGGGTGCAGCTCACTGGCCCATGTGGGAATCGAACCAGCAACCCTGTTGTTCAGAGCTCCTGCTCTAACCAACTGAGCCATCCGGCCGCCCCATAAAACACAATTTTATTCTTCTCAAGGGAGTACCATGACTACTATCATAACATTTTGCTATGACATTGAACTTGACTCTATTTGTGTTGAACACTTGACTTCTATTTTATACCACATTTAGTTAAAAAGTGCTTTGTAATAGATGATCTTTTTATTTCTTGTCTCTGGTAGTTCAACTGAATCATCTCTGGTTTTTCTAACAAAATCTATTTCCTTGACTGAACCCCATACTATTTCTAGTTTTTCTTCTCTTTATGAATAAGAAATAAACTCAACGTTTCTTTATATAAATCAGCTCACAAAATGGTTGACCCAAACCTGTGTCTTGTTCTCTGAGATTGTTTGGGGGACAATTCATAACTGCATGACAGTTCTTCATTTTAAGTAAAGGTTAGGGCTGCTTGACTGAGGCTGGAGAAAACTAGAATCTAGAAGATTCCAGGTGCTTATTCTGCCAGTTTGATAAAACATAAACCACCCCAAGGACCTTAGAGAAGGCAGCCTTGGAAGGTTCTATGGTTCTCTTAGAATCCCCACACATCTTCCCCACAGGCAGCACTTGATGGCTGAGCCACCCCAGGCAGTTGGAATAGGCGAATCTTCACTCATCAATGTCAACACTCTTTTGCCCCATCCTTCTTCTCCCCTCCCCCAGAATGCTAAATTTTGGATGGAAGAAACCCAGGTTAATCACAATTGACCCAATCCAGGCTCTGTGTAATATTTAAAGCCTTCATTTTAGAACACATTTCATGTATAGAGAGAGAGATTTTAGAATTATAAAGACCAGGGCTCAAATCCCTACTCTACCACTTTCTTGCTGGGGCAAGATATTTAACTTCTCTGATTTTCATTTTTTAATCTACTGTATTTCCCCGAAAATAAGCCCTAGCATGATTTTTCAGGATGCTCATAATATAAGCTCTACCCTAAAAATAAGCCCTCGTTAAGATCGTCAGCCAGACAGACGCATTTAGTACGTCCGTTGCAACACACAACAGACACATTGAATTATAATATTAATATATAATTAAATATAAATAAATCATATTATTGACATTAATATTTAAAGTTAATAATACAAATTATAATTAAATATTTGTAAATACCCAAGCAGGTGCCTTTAGACGAGAGGTAACCTATGTAAACAGATGAATTCGAGACTTACTCCAAATGACCAATCAGAGTACAGACACAACACACGAATAACGTGCTCACTTGATAACGAACGGATGTATTTGTGTCTAATATGAATCTTCATAATTCAATACGTCGTGTGTTGTAAGAGACATACTTAATGCACTCGTGTGAAATAAAGAAACGTTTTCTGAATTTTGTTGCCTGCAATTTTTCGTCGCTTTTGTGTGGACCATCATTCTAAACTGTCATCATTTTTGTTGCCACTCCTGTCTCATTAGTCTTCAGTTAACACCTGATTTAATGGCAGATTTAAAAGGAATAATATTTTGCCCCCCAGACAAGATGAGTGCAAAAAGAAAGAGCTATTTCATCGAGTACAAGAAAGGAATAGTGGAGGACTCCCGGGGCAAGAATCTTACAGCTTTCTGCAAAGAGAAGAAGTCGGATCCCTGAATGGTCCGAAAATGGCGAGCAGAGTACGATAACCTCAGTCAACAGGTGGACAAGGGAAATGCTAAGAAGCGCACGTATAATGGTCAGCAACCATTATTTCCTGAGCTGGAAGACATCACCTGTGAATGGATTGCTGACAGGAGAACAAAGGCCTTGGTTGTGTGCAGGGCTGGTATTCAAGCATTGGCCCTTGCAATGGCACCACAGTTAGAAATATAACCAGAAGAATTCAAAGCATCACAACACTGGCTGAATGGCTTTCTTCAGTGATATGAACTGTCTCTAAGTTCGAGAACACTGTTCAAGCTGGAAGATACTGGAGTTATTAAACATGCACTTGCCTTCAAGTCCTTTGTTGATGGCATTGACTTTAATAAATACCAACTCTCCAACATGATTGCTATGGATGAAACTGCAGTGTTTATGGGCCAAGGATCTCAAATGACAATTGGTCAGAGGTGTGCCTCATCAATCTACATTCACTCTGTTGGTTACGAAGGTGCACATGTTACCTGTACTTTGGCAATTCGTCAGGATGGAAAGAAAGCCACACCTCTGATCATCACTAAGGGCAAGAAAGATAAGGTTGAATGCGTTTCAGGCATTTATGTTCTTGAATCCGAAAAAACCTGGTGCACACAAGCAGTTATAAGGAAGTGGGTCGATTTAATGCTGCCACTTATTTTGCAAGGTGGCCAAAGAGGTCTGCTAGTCTGCGATTCCGCCAGCCCTCACCACGCTAAAGACATGAAGAACTTCCTTGCAGAGAGAAGAATAGATCAAATAATGATTCCTGCAGGAATGACTGCCTATCTCCAGACTCTTGATATTGCAACAAACAAGCCATTTAAGGACCATTTGCGCATGGAAATCAATGACTACATTGAAAATAGAATCGAGAGAAATCAGCATGGCAACTTTGTGAAGTCTAGCCTGCAAGAGGTCATGACTTGGGTGAAGAATTCATGGGATAAAAATCACTGACAGCTGTGTTGCCAATGCATTACGAGCAGGCTACATGGACAAGAGGTGCTCATTTAAGGAGAGCTCTGTTGCTGGACATGAGAGATTGGGGCCAATGGTTCTACAGAAAATGGAGTCGCAAGAAATTCAAGCCAGAATTTGGGGTTTGGAAAGTTATGACGATGTTCCAGAAGATGACATGACTGTATTTGAATAAATGTAGATTTTTGTACATGAATAAATGTAGATTGTGGTACATGAAAAAATAAGACACCCCCTGAAAATAAGCCCTAATGTATGTTTTGGAGCAAAAATTAATATAAGACCTGGTCTTACTTTTGGGGAAATACAGTATAGAATGGGGAAATTGATAATGATCTTGAAGGGTTATTGTGAGGATTAAATGAACAAATATACTCAAAACACCTAGCCTTGAAAAAAGTAGTGGTATGCAAACTTTGAAATTCAACAGAACCATCTAAAAATAAAGGTGGTTAAGCCTCACCTCCAAGAACTGATTTTGGGGTACTGGATAGGGGCTGAGTATCTATATTGTCAACAAATGCCCCAAATGGCTCTGACAAATCCCCCACGCTTAAAAACCACTCCTAAGTTATTCATTCCTCCCAATTTGTGTCCTGCACATTCAAACTGTATTTCAAAAACTTTTATTCATGTGCAGAAGTAAAATATTTTAACTCTTAAATCTCTAAGTGTCACACAATAATAAAGTATTATTATTTTTATTACTATTATTATTTAGCACCCACCAAATCTCAGTATTGAAAGAGAACTTTAAAAAGTCATCTGGGGGGAGGCCAGTTAGCTCAGTTGGTTAGAGTGTGGTGCTCTTAACAACAAGGTTGCAGGTTCAATCCCCACATGGTCCACTGTGAGCTGTGCCCTCCACAACTAGATTGAAGCAACTACTTGACTTGGAGCTGATGGGTCCTTGAAAAACACACTTAAAAAAAAAAGTCATCTGGGACAAATTTACATCCAGTACTTGAACCTCTGGAGAACATCCCTGGAAATCATTTATCAAACTTCTCCTCAAATGTTATTTAGGAGACAGAGTTACTACTTTCTCCCTACATTAAGTATTATGAAAGCCTTTTCATATGTACAAAGTTCAAAGTTATATAAAGTAGAACTTCCAACAATGAAAATTCTACAGAATGTCAGCAGAGTCAAACGACCTCCCAAATCACTAATGTTACTGTCACCAACGTAGTCTCTCTCTAAAGGGGACACACAAAGGAACTCTTCCCCTCAGAAACTCATTGTACAGTTAATAACTAAATGTAAAGGACGATTTGTGGAACTTTTGGCTTGGGAATTTACGACAATTTCAAAGTACAGTTTGCCTGAGGGAAAAGCGACCTAATTGCCAACAGCCTACAGGAAGGGGAGAAACAGGCAATTGGGCTGACACATTTGTGGTTTGTGACCACGTGAAATACACCATTTAGCAAAACAGCCTGCTATCCAGAGACATCACCTTGCAGACAGCTGGCCACAAATGGGACCTGAGCTATTTGAGTCACAGATCAAAATACCAACTTTATTTCTGAACGTTAAACAGAACTTTGACTCTTTTTTTCCCGTCAAACGTTTTATGAGACAAGGACATCTAAACCAAGATGACTTGCCATGTGAGATCTCAACTTTTAATGGAGATGGTTTATCCCATATTATTTTAATGAAACTGGCTTAATCATGCCAGTGAAATTTATTGAGATCTTCGTACTTTATAACTAGTGACATAATTTGTACAAAAGCCCAAAGAACTATGTCTCAAGTTTTAAACAAGAGATACAAGAGTATACAGCTAAAAGTAGGCCAGTGGGGGTCACAGAAAGTTCTCCTGTAATTTCAGCATGCAACGAAACAGTAACAAAAGTGATGGAGACCTCCCCTACAGTCAAGCTTCCTCTTGTTAAAGTCCCTCCTTCATTTAGGCACACTGTTGTTTTTTGTTGTTGTTGTTTCTTAAGAGTAGATGAGATTTAATTTTAGAGACCCCCCCCCTTAGCTGCTCAACACAAAATGATACATTTTAAAATATGGAATTGTTTTTTCAACCTAATATAAAAACCTAAATTCAACCACTCTATCTTCACAATAGGATATACTCTTCTTTATATTCAGATATAAATCAATTCTTTGCTATTTTGCTAATCCAAAAATTACTCATAAAGAAATTTATGACATAACCATAAATATAGGTCATCTTTTACAAAAAATACTATTTTGGCCTCTGAACTCTAGAAAAATGATCAGCTGCTCATTTTCTGACGGGGCCACATCAATTAATGCCAGAAATGCTGAAAGATACTACTTTGTATCTTTTATAGCTGGGTGTAAATAATAATCTTTTATGCTATATTGCTAATCTAAGTTTTTATTCTAAACACCATTTTTTAATGTAATTCCTTCTGAGAGAATCTCCCACTCTAAGCATTTTTTCTGCCTTCTTTAAAAGCTTGAAGGAGGGGCAGCCTGGAGGGACAGCCGGATGGCTCAGTTGGTTAAAGTGCGAGCTCTGAACAACACGGTTGCTGGTTCGATTCCTGCATAGGCCAGTGAGCTGCACCCTCCACAACTAGATTGAAGACAACCAGCTGCCACTGAGCTTCCGGAGCGGTGGCCGTATGGCTCAGTTAGTTAGAGTGCATGCTCTCAACAACAAGGTTGCCAGTTCAATTCCCACCTGGGATGGTGGGCTGTGCCCTCTGCAACTAAGGATTGAGAATGGTGGCTGGACTTGGAGCTGCCCTCCACAACTAAATTGAAGAACGACTTGGAACTGATGGGCCCCGGAAAAGCACACTGTTCCCCAATATTCCCCAATTAAAAAAAAAAAAAAGGCCAGCCCGGTGGCTCAGGCGGTTGGAGCTCCGTGCTCCTAACTCCGAAGGCTGCCGGTTCGATTCCACATGGGCCAGTGGGCTCTCAACCACAAGGTTGCCGGTTCAACTCCTCGAGTCCCGCAAAGGGATGGTGGGCTCTGCCCCCTGCACCTTGAACACGGCACCTTGAGCTGAGCTGCGACTGAGCTCCTGGATGGCTCAGTTGGTTGGAGCACGTCTTCTCAACCACAAGGTTGCCGGTTCGACTCCTGCAAGGAATGGTGGGCTGCACCCCCTGCAACTAGCAACGGCAACTGATTCTTGAGCTGAGCTGCGCCCTCCACAACTAAGATTGAAAAGGACAACAACTTGACTTGGAAAAAAGTCTTGGAAGTACACACTGTTCCCCAATAAAGTCCTGTTCCCCTTCCCCAATAAAATCTTTAAAAAAAAATTTAAAAAGCTTATGGAAATCTCACTTTATCCATGAACCTTCTTATCAAGACACATAGAATAATAATATTACCCAACCATTCAGTTGAAACAAACACCTGAGTCTACAGTCAAATTAAACTGATGGCATGTCTGTGCCTGTGGTCACTGCAGCTGTAGTTGCAAGAGGAAGGGACAATGTGATGACAACTGGCTGTTGTGACACTGGGCCTGGGCCCTGATCCCTGGTCCAAGTGCTCTGCGGTGCTAATCCCTAATCTCCATGGCGATACTGCATTGTGGGGTTTACTCAGCCATACACACACTGTGCCTGCAAGACTCCAATTCTGCTTCGCTACCCTAAGATAAAACTCCATTAAAATCAAACTTAAAGAAGGCTTGAAAACTCTGGTCTCCTTGCTGAAATTCAAATGAAAGCTCTGCAGAAAAACAGGCTCTTCTATTTGTATTCCCTCTCCCATGTTTATTTTGTCTGCAAAATTGGGCCACTTATCACAGACATAACCTTTCCTGGCAGAAAGCTATCCTCAAAAACTGCAAACTGTAGAGAGCAGGCCTGAGGAGCTGAAGAGACACCCCCCACCCAGACTTATCCTCGGACGTAACTGTGCTGGGGACACAGCAACCTCAGGGAGCTCCAAGGCTGCAGCCTGGAGACCCACGGCGCACTCCGTGTCGACCCCATGAGGCCACATCTGTACCTCTGCTCCTCCATGAAGGGTCAGCGGGGCCTGTCCCCTCCAAGCTCCAGGAGGGGCGGCACAGCTGACAGAATCAGAATTCTGAACTGTTGGGCTGGGGATATGCAAGGCCACAAAGGACAACAACAAACATGCAAACTCCTGTCATCTAAAGCTACGAAAGCCCTCCCGTGTGTCAAATCTAAAGCGCTGCTCACATGGCAACTTCCTGGAAAGCAAAGAGCTAAATCATTTATGAACACTCCCTTTCCTTAGAAAACTTGACTTCTCTATCAAGAAACATGGAAAACATGGACAAACAATGGCAGGGAGTTTTGAAATCCTTGCTAATGTTACTCTGCTGAGAAGAGGGCAAATGTACTACTTCGTGTAGTAAAACTCCACCTGCTGGGAACCGAGGGTGATGCCATCACCACTTCCCCAGGGCGGGAAGCTCATCACATAGTCTCTCCAGCATAATTTAAGCAGTTTCCAAAATGCAGTGCCAAAGACCAAACTCAGGCAGAGAACCCCAACCCTGGCCACTGACTTCATGCTACACTACTAACTGAAGTTTTTCTCACCTTTCTGAAGAATACACAGTGCTGGTAAGCACCACTGATCATGGAAAACCACCATTTTAGGCTACAAAATTAAGACTGGAATTCCTACTCTGAACATAAAAAAATGGAAAAGCTTTATCAGAATGGGTGCCCCATATTGCTACTGAGATAAGACCCCATTAGACTACTTCAAGGTGAAAGCGAAAGACACTCAAATAGTTCTTTCCCTGCTCATGCTATGCTGTGTCTTCTAACCATGCTGCTGCAGCTACAGCGGCACAGTGCTTAGACTCTCTTCATTTCTCCACGTCTCAGGTACCTGTTCCGCAGATGAAGCTAAACATACCAGCCTTCCTGAATAGTGGGCCTCAAGGAATCACAGATAAAATTGTTTGCAAAGCACTTCATACACATTTAGACTTTTAAAGCCCTTATTTTCCAAGTCTATGGAATTATCTCAATCTCATTACTAAACACTTGAGTTGGCAAAGTTGTTATTAAAAAAATTTTAATCTTGATGATTTACCTTTGTGATTTTGTCCATTCTCCTTCTGGCATGAGAAAGAAGTTCAGGAAAATAGGCATCGGGTGTCTCACACTGTGTGGCCAGTCTGAGAAAGAGCCTTAGCATGGTGAAAAGAATTCTCAGGATAGTGACGGACACTTCCTAACGCTGCTGTACTCGTCAATAGCTAAGACGGGTACCGACATCTCAATACTTGGATGATTCACTTTGAAATGAATCCTCTTCTCCACTTCCATTACTTCTGTGTGTGACCAACTCCTGTACTATTTCAATAGCCCCCTAACTGACCTCCTTACCCACTTCAGAAGACCTTTCCCACTCCTACCAGAACGTCCTATGAAAAATGCAAATCTGAGTCATACCCTTAAACTCTGTAACTTCGATGCTCCAGTGTTATTCTAAGGAGACCGAGATGGGGTGAAAACAGGAGAGCACAGTAGCTGCGATCACACACTCTGAAGCCAGGCTGCCTGGGTTTCAACGTCAGCTCCCACGTGTCTGGCCACTTGACTGAGGGCAAGGTATTTCACCTGTTTTGTGTGGGTTTCTTAATTTTTTTTGGTAACAGCTTTATTGAGATGTTAATTCACATATTATAGAAATCACCCATTTAAAGTGTACATTTCAATGATTTTCAGCATAATCAGGGTTGTGCAACCATCACTATAATCAATTGTAGAACATTTTCATCACCCCAAAAAAGAAACCCTATGTCCCTGAGCAGTCACCCCCATTTTCCCCACCTTCCTCCAGCCTGAGACAACCACTAATCTACTGTCTCTACAGACTGGACTCTTCTGAACCTTTCATACAAATGGAATCATACACTATGCAGCCTTTTGTGTCTGGCTTCTTTCTCTTAGTATGTTTTCAAGATTCATACAGGGTGTAGCAGGTATCAGTAACTCATTCACTTTTTTATTGCTAATAGTCCAGTGTAGGATATATTTCATTTGTCCGTTCATCAGTGGATGGACATTTGGGTTGTTTGCACGTCCTGGCTGTTCTACATGATGTTGCTATGTACACTCATGCACAAGTTGCCGTGTAGACATGTTTTTACTTCTCTTGGGTAGGTAGCTAGGAGTGAAACTGCTGGATCATATAATCACTCTGTTTAACTTTTGAGGAAACAACCTGTTTTTGAAGATTTGCTCTCTTCATTTGATAGAAATATTAAAAAATACATATAAAGATAGGTATCCTAGTGTATTGTACGCATTACCTACTTTGGGGTGTGTGTATGTATACAGATGCATTTCTATGCTTTCCAAATTTTCTACAAGGAATATGACTGATTTTATAATCAGGAATAAAAAAGAGTGGTTTTTAAAAACTGTAAACATGACCATGTTATTCTCCTGCTGAAGACATTGCAAAGCCCCCGTTACCCACAGGACCTCACACACAGCTCCGTGACCCGGCCCCGCCCAGTCTCTTCCTCTAGCTCAGTCCTGCTCCTGCAGTACTAAATCCTTCCTGGTTTCCCAAACATACGGGTTCGGTGCTCCTGCACGGGCTGTTCCCTCTGCCTGGAATTCCTAGCCCTCATTCTGTCTGCCTCAGACTCTCATTTTATTGTTCAAACTCCACCTTGGCTAAGAGAATTACGCCTTGGCCTTTTCTCTGGATCCTTAATTCCTGGCACAATGTTCAACTTAGTATCTGTGTGGAACTGAACCGCAAATATTTCCATGGAACAAGGACAAGAAAGGAAACACGCTTATAGTTACCTGCTACGTTTCAGTGTACTGGCTTCAAAGCACGTCGAGCAGGCTGACAGGTGCCAAGTATGTGCAAACCATAATACTAACAGCTAACAGCGATCAAGCACTTACTATGTGCCAGACTGTTTTAAGCACGTTTCATGTATTGACTCAAACCTCGTATTAGTTCTATGAAGCGGGTGTTATTATTAATATAACTAATATGATTTAGTATGTAAGTAATTTATTTTAGAATCCTAACATATTGGCACCATGAAGTTTAAGCTAAGAAATGCTTTTTGAAAACAGTATTAAAATAATCATAAGCCAGGTTGGAAAAGTCCTAATTTCACTGAAAAACCGTCATTTCATATGGAACTCCAAGAGGGAAAAGGATTGGCTATGCAAGCATCATGGTATGTGGGTGGAGTAGTATCTGAACAGAACCCTAAGGTTATAAAAGCAGAGAGAAGAGCTGTAGTTCAGCCCAACTGTGGATACTCTCAAGGCGAGGCTAAGGAACTGGACACGGGCAGCAGGAACCCACTGAAGGTTGAAGAAGCTGAAGAGGAAATGTGTCACGGAATCCCAGGGACAAAAGAGTTCAATTACAAGTCCAGCGCTTGGGAGTTAGAAAGGAAGTAGGTATTATGCAGCAAAGTGGCCTCGATTTTTCATTAAATTAAAACAAACACCAAGTTTACAATTTAAAATGTTATGTTCTTGTTACAAAATAATTTTTGATCCATTCTTGTTCAGAATAAAAGGAGACAAGCATCCTTCAGGACTACCAAGCTTTAGGAAATCAGCTTCCTGGGGTGGGTGACCCCCGGTCCCTCTTCCTTGGGCAGGCTCCATTTACACCTGCTGCCTGGCACTCTGTGTAGTGAGTACCCCCTTTTTGCTCTCAAAAGTGTCCTGATTTGAATTGGATTGTGATGATGGCTGCACAGCTCGATATTTTTGTTAAAAATCATTAAATTGTACATTTACATTGGGTAAATTTTACAGTATATTAATTATACCATAACAAAGTTGTTTTTTAAAAAGTCTCAGTTGAATGACGAGTTACCTGGTCACTCGATCCACAGGGCCTCAAGGCCTGAAAAGTGGTTGACCGGTCTACAAAGAGACAGTTAGTTACTCCAAGGAGTTCTTTTCCAAAAAGACAGACTTTTTTTTTATTCTATCAAGACAGCTTCTAGGCACATGGCATAAAAATAAGATACTAGCAAGTGTCAGAGGCCTGATGCCACAGAAGCCAGCCCTTTCTGGGCCTTGGCACATCCTCCCGTGAATGCTTCATTTACCTCATAAATATGAAAGCACACTATCAATTATCCCTGTTTATGAGGCAGCCTAAGCCAGCACACTACTCTAACACCATAGGTGGTCTCCATCTGCTTCAAAAGGATACATATAATGTTAAAAGCTTTGGCGTGTTACTGGCTTTAAAAATTAAAGCCAGAAACTTTTCCAACTTCAACTTTAATTCTGGAGTCCAAGAATCCTGAAGAAAAAAAAGACAAAGAAAGTAAAGAAAAGCAATTGATCACTAAACACCAACAACATCGTCAAGTTGTGGCCTTTAGGGTTAAAGAACCCGCCACAGTTACAGAAATCAAAAACAAGATGTCTACCAGTGGTGTGATACTGTGAAAAAATAGGTTGTGGACATCTGACCAACTCATTTATAGAAGATTCAAGTGCCCACAGTAGAAAGAAAGAACAGAGTTCTTTCATAAACAGGGAAAAAATAACCCTGTACATGATTTGAATACTTCATGTGCTTTAAACACAAGCATGAAAAGTAACCTTATTAGGTTGAGTACCAAAAATAATTCAGTATAGTTTAGGCATACATGGCACTGGCAGGCACACACAATTATCACTAAGCTATTGAAAGTCTCCCAAAAAAAGGGACTTGCTTCCATATACCTCATCCAGATGAGAAAGAAAGACAGTAGCTGTTACTGCCTCAAATACTCCATCATGTCAAGAATTATGATAGACTTTTAGTTTAAAGCATTTAAAAACAAACTGTTTTCCTCAAGTAATACTCACTGAGAAGGAAAACGTAATGACTTAAGTAGTAAAAGAAAAAAGTGTGACAAGTAACACCTTTCTCAGGACAATTTTCCTTACAGTCTTCATACAAAAATATCTACCACCCAAACCAACAAGCTGCACGAAAACGAAGCCATGTCACTAAAAATACCCACTGACCTCCGAAGGCCCGCCCCATCTCCCTCTGACCTTCCTACCCCTCCCCATTTTCTCCTCTCCAGCTCACATCCTCTTCCACACCTCCCACCCCACCCAGTCTACCCGTTATCTGACTTTCAAAAAAATACTGCCAGAGAAGCAGAAGTCTTATATTTTAAAAAGATTTTACAATTCCCTGACACTGCATGATAACTTTATGTGTAATACATGTGGTATAGGTTGAACTGTGTCCCCTAAAAGGATATGCTGACATCCTAATCTCCTCAGAATGTGAGGTCACTGGGAACGGGGACATTGCAGATGTAATTAGTTAAGATGAGGTCGTATTGGGGTAGGGTGGGCTCTTAATCCAGTATGACTGGTGTCCTTATAAGAAGAAGGAAATATAGATGGGATCTTTAAAAAAAGCAATCTAATTACATCAAAATATTTCAGTCTCTAAATACATTTAAGTAAAAGTCTCAGTGGGTCATATTAATTTCAGCAAATCAACAAAAATGATAATAATTTTTTGGTAAATCTTAATATTATGAAGTGTTAACTAAAATGAAGTATAACAATTAAAAGAGCTATAGGCAAATAGTCTGATGGAAATAACAGTACACAATCAGGTAATCAAATATATGCCAAGTAAGTGAGAATTTTAATACAAATTAAAATATACATGGCCAGCAATTATGTAAAGTACTCTAGTTCTTTTCCAGGTTACTAATTTTCAGTGTAACTGAATACATTATCCTTTCAGTACTTAAAAAGTATACATGGAATGACTTAAGAGGTTAGTATATTAAAATATTTATGTCGGTCTGGATTAATAAGTCTTGGTGCAACCGAAAAAAAAAAAAAAATCACATTTTATGACCCAAGAAAAATTTGTTAAAGCCAATTACCTGAATATCCTTACAATATAACATAAGCAAGTTTTAGTTTTCTCCAGCGTCATTCAGAAACAACCAGCATAAACAAGATGAACCCACAGTGTGGCCAGGGATATGACCCAAGACTCGAGGCTGCTATCGCTTACCTGGAAGAGTTCTTTAAAAGACGGGTGTACCATGGGGTTGGGAACAAAAGGCAGGGCATAGAAAGGGAGAAACTCCGTGGTCTGGCTCAAGGCTGCTCCTTTGGTCTCCAGGTAGGTTTTGAAATAAGAAATCCTTTCATCCAGTTCCTCTTTGTCCTAAGAGGAAGGGAAGCAGCTCATCGGAGGTCCCCAGCTTGATGCCCAGTCCGCCCGTCCACCCCATCCCTCCGAGGCTCCTTCAGTGCCAGCCATGTTGCTGGCAGGAACTGAAGTCCCCAGTCCCCACCTGGCCTTGCCAGTGCGCTGTCTCCAGTCATACTAACGTCACCCCCAATTTCACCCCTTCATGAAACGTCAGGAATATCAGAGGATAGATACATGTTTAATATGCTGCCTTTTACTTTACCACCATTTTCTCATATCCTGAAGATTCTCCATAGACATCATTTGTAACGGCAGGATGAAACCTCATCGTGTGGGTCTATTGCAATTTATTCAACCAATTCCCCATGACTAGATAGGTACATCGTTTCTGTATTTCAGAGATCATAAATATTTGCGTGCATTCCCAGGATTCCCTAGGAGAGGTTTCTAAAGGTGAATCGTTTTTTTGAAACGAAGTTTCCACATCATATTCCTTCCTTTCATTAACATGCTTCACTAATTCCATGTGAAATCCAAGGCAAGGCAAGTCCTTCTCAGGGTCTCATTTCCTCCTGGGCCTCAACGAGAAGGTCCAACGAGTTGAGCTGCTCAACCTTGAACCTCGCGTTTTCCCTCCTGGACCACCCTGGTCTCGGCAGTTGCAGCCCTCAGGGCCGTGCACACAGATGAAGCCTGTTCTAATCAGTGCATCTCACTGCGCCTGCACCATGAAGCCCTCTTCTGACTACCAGACTTAAAAAATATCTAATGTTTATTGATGTTTTAATGTTACATCAAAATGGAAAAATTAGAAAACAGAAATAAATACAGAGAAAATGAAAACTTCCCATGATTGTACCTACATGAGTACTATCTTAAGGAAAGCTTTTCGAGAATGGCTATTACAATGTACTGTAAAGCTGCTCCCTCTATCCCTGACCCCTACTTTGGCCTCCTGACATTTTAATAAGTTAACACAGGTCCTCGGGGCTGTGGGTAATGCCTGGAGAAGCCACTAAGCAAATGCACGTGGTCAAAAGGCAGTTTGGCCCTGCTCCCCTTTTGTCATTCCCTCTGCACTCAAAGGTTTACCCACTCCATTAGCTTGCAAAGCCCTCTCCTCTCTTCACGTCTCCAGCCCCACCTGGGAAAACACTGGAGGAACTAAATTCAATTTCTCACTCCAACGGACTTTCACAAATAAATATACCATTTTCCCACTGTTTATGCTTACATTTCTCTTCTAATATATGGTCAAATATTGGTCTACATTTGTGTTCTTTTAGACATACATGTATATACAGAAGATGCCAAAAGAATGTATACAAGTAGACACTTTGGTCAATGTTGCTCAAGCAGTAGTTCACCGTAATTAGAAGTATCTGGACGCTGATGGTAACTACTTTGAGCACCTCTTGTAATTGCAGAAGTCAAATGTGACTTGTATTCATTTTTTGTTATTGGTATATATTGAGTATTACAATTTTAATACAGTTTTTTCCTTTCTTAAAATGTGTATACATTGTTTTGGCACCTTCTGTATACTCAGCTGCCAAATAAACTTCATTTTGCTGAGTTTTCAAAAACGTGAGGTATTCAGGAAAACAAGGTAGCTTTCGTTACAGAAACTATAAATTAGAAGCTCCATGTAAATTAGAAGATAAACTGCTGGGAATGAGGGAGAAAATCATCAGGACACAAGACACCTACCTCTTAGCAACATGATAAAAAGGTCCTAAAACGAAACTAATGCTCGTTTGGGAAATATAACAGCTAACATTCTCCCTTAACACACCATGCGGACCAACCCACGTCACAAAGTGAACCTACGGGTCTCCCAACAGAGTATTTCAGAAGATAGATGGCAAAATGGATGTGAAGGTAGAACTCCAGCTTCTGGGCAAGGGCGTCACCATGTCGGATGGAACTGGGAATGTGCTCTTCCCACAAATCGAAGAACACCTTCTGGTCTCCATCGTCAAATGCAACAATGAGGTCCTTCTGTGTGGAGAAGACATTAGACTGAACCCCAGTCAGAAGGGGTGCCCATTCTCCCAACCCCCCAAATTCTTACAACCCTCCCAATACCTCAGGGACCCCACATACCCTAGGGTTTCGGTGTGAGGAAAACTAAGTCTCCTTTTCAGACGGAAGGGGCAGAAAACTGGAGATCCAGGGGGCTTCAAGCTCCTTAGGCTGAGAGTCCTACAGACCAGCCCCAGTTTCCACCCTTCCAATATCAAATCTGGGCATTACAAAGAACAGGTGAGACAGGGTCTCTGAAATGGAAGGATTCAGGCCTAGGCCACAGACTTGCGGCTGGAGAACTCGTGGGCACGTAAGTACGGTGATGCTGCCCTTTGCCCTTGCTGACCCACAGTATGCAACAGATGAGAACAGGTCAGACCAAGAGCCCAGCCAGGCTTCCGGAACAAACCTCAGATATCCAGAAGCTTGCTGACAGCACAGCTGCCAATGCCTGGGTGACCCAGTCGATCCCGCGCCTGGGAGGTGGGTGCTGCCATTTGCCCCGTTGCTAGAAGCATGTCCAGCTGAGATGGATGGTGGGAGGCGATCACAGTCACCCACAGAGCGACTGGGTGCTCCACTTACAGAAACACAGGCTGGAGCCAGAGGAGGCCCTGTGCCATTCCAACCTCGAAGCTATGTGAATCTGACTATGCAGGGCTGAGACAGTTTACCGATTCACGCAATAATTGAAATAAAGAATTTGGAGAAGGGAGGTGTCAATTGTCATGTCACCTGCCTCACAAGAAGAATGATGACTGGCCATCACAAACACCTCCTGCATAGCTTTTAGGACGTAGGAGCAAGAGAGAGTCGAAAGAACTTCCTGATTGTCCCATTTAATGTGGCAGCAGCTCAGGGTCCAGCTGCCTGAGGCCTGGAAGGGCCCTGGGCAGAGGGCACAGGCCCACCTTGAGCTCCACGGGCCGCTTTGATGGTGCCCCCACTCAATGATGCCCCCATGCCAGGCCACTAGGAGTCAGGGACCAGGGCACACAGGCCATGACTATGGCCCAGCTTCCAGCTATTCAGTGGGCCTCTCAGAACAAGTCTCAAATTTTTCTTAGAGGTAGGTATATTGAGGCAAATACATTTACTAAAATAATAAAATCATGCAAAGCTGAAATAAGCTGCCTTAGGAAATGGTATGTTCTCTCGTCACTGGGTATATTCGAGATGAACTTACCTAGAATGTTACACATGGGATGGGGGGATCAATTACTGGTAGAAACAAGGACTTTGAAGGTCCTTGCTAACCCTGAGAGTTGAGGACCACAGAAGGTCTGCCCTCTGCAGCCCCCTCACATTCACAGAGCTGCTCAGACACTCCTCTAACAGGACACTGCGCTGCCAGTGCGACTCTTGCTCCCTCCTCCAGCCTCTCCAAATGAGAATGCAAGTATCCTAAGGGCAGAGGTGTTGCTTTGTTCTGTTCACCACTGTGTCCCCAGTACCTAGAACAAATAACCTACAACTTCTCGGGAGGGGGTCACATTTGTCTCCATTTCTAAGCATTGCATGGTTTCCTTCCTTTCTTCTTCCCAAGATGTGCATGTGAAAGATCTTACCCACCCATTTCCCAGGGAGGGGACGGAGATCTGAAGATGACACTACTAATTCTTTTATTAACACCTGCGAAATCTAAAAGTCACTCTGACCAGGTCCCCAGAAAAGACTGCAACATGCTCAAATGGCAGCGTTTTTTACAAGTTGGGAACACCTTGATTATCTACAGAGATCAAAAAAAGTAAAATGTTACCTGGATTGTCAATGATTTGGACTCCCTTAAAGAGCCACCCGCTGTTTTCGATAACGGTTTTCCTTTCAATTTGCATTCTTTCGAAAATGTTTTCAAGGTGTCTTCAAATTCAGCAAAATCTAAATACTATAAAAAAAACAACATAAATATATATATATATATATATATATATATATATATATATATATGTCTGTTTTGAGAGCAACAAAATATCTGTCTTTGATGTAAATGTACCAGCTAAATACTATCACCAGTTTATAATGGGGTTAATGGGCTGTCATCTTTGCGAGGAGTAATTTGGGGTCCAGCTTAGAATTTGCTTATCCATATACACATTAAAAGCCTAGAAAGACAATATCATAGAAAATGCTTCTTTACAGAAAATAAGTTTGTTTTCAGAAGGAAAATGTGAGTTGCATGGCTTATTATAACTATTAACAGAAAATAAGTCATGTGTGCAGCAGTCTGAAAAGGGCAAAGTGGTCCAGGCCTGGAGCCTTTGGGTCTTGTCGGTCTCTGGGAACTTGTTACTTCACACAGAGGAGTTGGAGCTAATTCCTGTCCCAAAGAACAGAAGATAAGTCACTACAAGGTGGGCACTGTCATCGGTGAACTTGGAGCACAGCACGAAGGATGGCGCCATCCTGAAACGCCCCCTCCTCGCGATTCGTGCCGTGGATTCTGCCGTTCTTCTTCACATGTCTCTGCCCTCCTGCTCAGTTGGCGTCAGCCACTGCTTTCCGTTTCCACCTCCTCTAACTGTGGCTATTTCCCCAGGCCCTGTCCACACCCTCTGCTGTGACAGCTTTAAGAATTTGTTCTGGATCACGCCAACGCATCCTGATGCTGCATCTCGGGGCGGACGCCTCTTCCTCCTCCACTGCCATGTCTCTCACTTGATGCCTGACGGACAGTTTCATCACATAGTAAAGCAGCAGCAACCGATTCTTCAGCACCGACTATGTGCCAGCCCCACACTAACGCCGGAGAGAACACCAAAAAGCAGAAGGCGTGCGTCCTGTCCTTCAAAAGTCTTCAGCGTAGGACACCTCATGTCCATTAAATAGTTAGGATGCAGCCACTCAATGAAGTACTCAAGAGCATTAAAAAGTGTGAGGGTCACAGGAAGATGTTATACTACTATACAACCTCAAAGGCAAGCTCCAGAAGTGTGGGTGGTACCATCCCATTGTGTAAAACAAACTAAGGATGTGAATATATTTTGGTTATTCATAGGAAAAAGTCTGAAAAGATAATACCCTAAACCATTAGCAGTGGTCACTGCAGGAGTGGAACAGGGAAATTCACTGTTTATACTTCTACACTATTCGAATCTTTTCCCATAAGCATGTGTTGCTTCTATTATTTTCTTTAAATAATTCTAAGAAGTGGCTTTAAGATTTCAGTTTAGTTACGAAAACAAAATGCAAAAATTGTATAATAGAATACAGGTAACTATAATGTAATTATAGAAGAACCATTATAAGGCACTATAAAATTTGTTGCATTGAAAATACAAGCTTCCCAAATTTTCAAGGTTTCTTTTTTTGTGACCTGTGGCGTAACACACCTACCTCTTTCACTAGTCCAAGTAATTCGGATTCATGAGCCAGAATATCCCCCATATTGAAAGGTTACGGTTAATTCTCAGCAAAAATCTGTACAAGGCAAAAATACAAAACAAAAGCTTTCATTTCAACCATCTGTGAAATCACAAAAAAGGTGGCTATGGTGGGCAGAATAATGGCTCCCAAAGATGTGCGCGTCCTAAATCCCCAGACCTATGAGTATGTTGGGTTGAATGGCAAGGGGGAATTAAGGCTGCAGATGGAATTAAGGTTGCTAATTACGACCTTAAAATAGGGAGAGTAGCCTGGATTATCCAGTGGGTCCAATGTAATCACAGGGGTCCTCACAAGGGAAAGAGGGAAGCAGGAGGGTCAGTATCAGAGAAATGAATGCACTGTGAGAAAGACTCAACCAGCCATTGCTGCAGGCACTGAAGATGGAGGAAGGGCCAGGAGCCAAGAAATGCAGGCAGCTTCTAGAAGCTGGAAGAGGCAAGAAAAGAGATTCTCCTCTAGAGCATCCAGAAGGAACAAGCCCTACGAACACTTTGATTTTGGTCCAGTCTGAGACCCGTTTCAGACTTCTGACCTCCAGAACTGTAAATCAATCAAGCCATTATGTTTGTGGTAATTTATTATGGCAGCACTAGAAAATCAGGTGGCTAACGTCAAAAATAATTCTTCTAGATAATCAGTAATTCTTTCTATATTTAAAATGAATGTGGACAAGGACTGGAGGGTGGTGGACATGAAAGTCCAGGGCTGCTGGTGAAATTATGGAAGATTCTTTTTCTTATTTAGAGTTTTCTAACGTGCTATGATGTGGTGTACATAATTCAAATACTCAAGACCTCAAAGAGCATTTAGAACAGAATAGTTTAATGATAAGGTCACTTCATTTACTTTAAGGAAAGATACGCATTAGAATTAATCTATGTAAATGAACAGAGGCATTAATTCCCCCCCCAAAGTAAAAATATTAAACATTCACAAAGAATCTGCATGATTTTGCAGTTTTCTCTGCATGATTTTGCAGGTTAATCAGGGTGAGATTTTTCCAGAAGAGGGGGAAAGAGACAACGGGTGATGGAGCACTGAAGCTGAGCTATGTTACGGAGGGGGGAGGGGAGGTGCCTAAGTGGTGGTAAGCCAGTGAACACCTACCTGCTTCAACTTGAAACCTATATAACTTTACTAATCAATATCACCCCAATAAATGTAATGAAGATTAATAAAAACAATTTTTTGTTTTAAACGACCTGCTTCAGAGGCACATTAAAGTGAGCTTGAAAGATAGAAGATGGTAGGCGGAGAGGGGGATGAGTTTTTGAAAGCGAGATTTTGGAGATGGTGCAGTAACAAAAAGTTCATCACCATAGAAGTGGGTGGGTGAGGAGGATGGAGGGAAAGTTGCCTGTAAGTAAGGAGGATGAAGAAACTTGCAAGGTCAGCATGCTGGAACCAAAAACCAAGTGGAAGAGGTGGAGAGGTAAACAGTGAGCTGGGAGCTACAGTCTTCAAGGAAACACTGTGCCGGACAGGCGACCACCTCAAGGAGGGATGGTGAGTGACAGAACCTGAGGCATGTACTTCAAAGGGGGGACAGTGATCTGGAAGCCACAGGGAGGGGCGGGAGGACACCTGGCCTGCCCGCCACCTCCAGGCCTGCCATCAGGTGCCAGGAAAGACCGCTACTGTTGGAGGACCACCCACCTCTCGAGCCTTTCTCTGCGCCAACCACCACCACGTCTCTGTCTGCTCCCTCTCCCACTGCCCATGTTAGGCCCCAACAAGAGTGAACTCCCGCCCATTCCCCCATACAACATGCTCTTTCTAAGCCCTGTGTTTGATGTACTCGGCCCAGCTCATGGGCAAACTTGACTCATCATACTAACTCAGACCAGACTTGACCTCCTTTAGGAAGTCTTCCATGAACCCCTCCCCTGCCGTCCCCATTAAGGCAGTTCTCTCTCCTCTGGGTACCTCTGTATCCTATATCTATTTCTACTATTGTACTTATTACCCTGTTTACGAAGGCAGGAAGCTGCGTTCAAATCGTGTATCTCCAGAACCTAGCAGACTGCCAAGGAGGCCGAGGTCACCCCAGGGGTTTGGCAAATTAATGAAGTCCAAGCAGAAGCACCTGCATTTTCGAAGGCCCTGGAACAAGAAAACTTTGTTGTTTTTGAGAACTCAAGCTCTTTCCCACCTCAGGGACTTTGCACATATTGTTCTCTCAGCCTGTAACAGCTCTCTCCCCTCTTCACCTGGCAAACCCCTGTACTTAATAAACATCACTTCCTCTGAGAAGCTCTTCGTGACCATCATTTGAATAAGTTTCTGCTGTGATCACCTGTCATTGAATGTAAGCCAATGCTGGATTCTGACATTCTTAGAAATTACGGAATTTTCTCTAAACCTTTATATCATAATAGGTTCATTTATTGAGGGTTTAATGTATGCCAGGCAATGTGCAAAATGCTTCACATTAAAACTTCACGTTAAACCTAAGAGACGAACATGACTTATATCTCCTTTGACAGATGAGGCAACTGAGGCTGGGGGGGGGGGTGCGGTGCTCCCAATAACTCAGCTAATAAGTGACAAAGTGGGAATTTAAATCCAGACCGCCATTAACGACTACACAGCACTACCCAAAGTTTGGACCACCTGAATCAGATGCTTGTGCAAATGGAAGGTCCTAGCACCACCCTAATCTTACTGAACACCAGGGCAGGGATGATACCCAGAAATTGTTTTACACAGCTCTCCAGGTGACTTTTAAGCACTTTCAAGTTTGAGAATCACTGCTTCACTTTTTGCAGAAACTAGAGAAAACTTCTTCAGTCAACTTTTGAGGGTTGCAGTGGCAGCTTCTGAATTTCTATGTAATACATTTTTTGACCAAGGGTAAGACTATGGGATTTGTCTGAAAGACGAATTTGCATTGCAAGCATCCTATTTTGCTTAGATTAGATGAAATCTGGACCTAACCCGGGTGCTTGGAAAGGGGAGTTGGCTGATCGAGATAACGGAAGGGATGGATCTAAAAGTCCCAGGCCTCCCGCTCGCGCCGCCACGACCCAGCTGGAGGGCTTGGGGCCCCCTCCAAGGGTGGCTTGCTGCAGCAAATAGCAGGGACTTCTTGAGGGAAGCAGCTAGACGTGTCCTCGCCATGTCCCGGCGGCCGCTTCCGGGCCACGCCGCAGTTAAGAGCCCTGGACTGTAGACGAGAAGCGGGGACATCGTGCAGCTGCTGCCAAGCCGGCGCGTCGCGGTTTTCCTCTGGAGCGACGTCTCAGCACAGCCGCAGCCCTCGGGCCCCACCGCTGCTACCCCCGCCCGGGAACTGCGGGCTCTGGGGTGGCCAGGCCGCATCCGGAGACGTGCTTACCTACTGCTCCGCGGCTGTAATCCGCGCCTACCCTGCGCGGCCGCCACCTTTCCCGCCGTCGCCCGGGCAACCGCCGCCGCCAGTTAGGCATCACGTGGGGCACGCGCCGCCAACCACGGGATGCAGTCGGCTCGGAGCATCCTGGGAAGAAAGCAAGAGCCTCGGGAGGTGCCGCGACGAACCTTCCTGGAGGCGGAAGTGAAGCGGCTGTTTGCCTCCCAGTGTCCGCTGGGGGGCGCCCCCTGCACGGCCGCGTCCCGCGTCTTGTCCTCCTCCACGACTTCCCATTTGTTCATTTCCTCAAACGTTGCGCCTGGCGCTGTGCCCGGCTCTGGGGGTGAGCCTAGCAGACTCAACCCGTAACCTCAAGGAGCTCGTGTCGCTGTGAAACGGACCCCGCAAGAGATTACAGTACAGTGTGGTGTCCGCGGAAACAGACAGGCGTCCTTATCCCCATTTCACACGAGTGACCCAGAACCACCGTAGAACCAAAAATGTCGCCCCAGATCTGCCTTAAAGTTTTGGGCACCAGGATTCCACCCCACTGCAGCAGTTTCCAGGGATTTTAGAGACAATTTTCCCCACCACGTGAAATTTGGACTTTAAAAAAATAAAACAGGAGCGCAAATCCGCCTCCTTGCACGCGGCGCTTTTGAACTGAAGGTCACCAGCACCGAACAAGCACCTGCCCAACTGGGCTGGATGGAGGCTGCGGTGGGGCTAGAGATGGAGAGAGTCCTTCCTTTCCAGACACAGGTTCTGGGATGGGAGCCTCCATCTTTCCATCTACATGTTTCCAAGAAGGTGGGGACCACCAAGGCCAGAGACAGGGAAGAGGGCATGGAGAAGGTGGGTGAGCCTGTCTTTGAAGAATACCTAAGATGGCCTGTGGCCACCATCTCCCCAGCCCCCAGTCCTGCCCCTGCTCTTTTGAGATCTGAGATTGTCATCAAAGAAAAGCTGTATTTAGCAGGAACAGACATCCTGTCCAAGTAATATGTATTAAAAATATTCTCCCTGTTCATAATAATAAAAATTAACATTTATTATCAACTCACTGTGTGCCAGGGGTTTCAAGACAAAATACAGGACATTCAGTTAAAATTTTAATTTTAGATAAATTATTAGTATAAAAGGGCATCCCAAATATTGTTGCTTTTATTGTGCATACAGGGCATTATATTGTCCTGGATTTATATTTGCTAAGTATGGCCACTCTATGTGTGCCCAGCATTGTGAGAAATAAATTACATTGATTATTTTATTGAACTCTCACACCATATCTATGAGGTGGATAACATTTTCAGGATTTTACAGTGCTGTACTTTACCTGAGCCCTGTGCTCCTGGAAAACAGTGACAGTTAAGAAAGAAATACCTTTGTGTTCTGGGAAGTATCTTATCAAAAAGAACTACCTTTCCTGGGTGGCCAGATCCAGATAGCTCAGTTGGTTGGAGTGTGTTGCTCTTAACAATAAGGTTACTGGTTCGATCCCCACATGGGCCACTGTGAGCTGCGCCCTCCACAACTAGATTGAAACAACTGCTTGACTTGGAGCTGATGGGTCCTGGAAAAACACACTTAAATAAATAAAAGTTAAGAAAAAAAGAACTACCTTATGTGACTTAGCTAAGATAAGACTCACTGTGCATTTAGTATACTTAACCTATTTAACCTGGTGTAAGTATAAAAATACTTTTGTCACAAAGCAAAACTGCTTAGGTCTGAAGCTTCATCTGGGCACTACCTTAACTGACTATGTTCCTTGAGTTCAGAGCAGGATGCTGAACTAGCTGCCTCACCCTCCCAATTCTTAGGTCTTGACAAAGATACCACTGGCCATAAATGGGATGTTCTTTTCCCAAACTGCCAATGGGCCCAAGATGACTTTCTAAAATGTTTAATTATGAAAAATTTGAACATAAGCAAAAGTAGAGAGAATCATTTAATGAATCTGCATAAGTCTCTCTCTCAAATGCTAGGATTGTGCAAGATATTGCTGCTGGGAAAAACTCAACACCAAATTCAATTCTTGGACTACGCAGAGGACTTCAGGGGAGCTAACCAGCTACGCACTGGGCATCAAACGGACTGACTGAGCTCTGTGTTCACGGAGGGACAGCTCTGAGTCTTCTGCAGCCACAGCCCTCTGTGCACCCCAGCCCTTGAGCACCTTAGGGGTGAGAGGCCATGCATCTCTGTCGCTCTTGAATGAAGTCATCTTTGCAGCTGTAGCAGGCAACTGACTGGCGACTCTCTCTAGTGAAGGGCAAAGAGCTGGCCACAAGCAGAGGAAGAGGGTGTTACAACTCCCCCCCAAAGAGGGAACTGGTAAACGGCACCCCCTAAATTGGATGAGAGGGTGAAGCCATCTAAATTAAGTCCTGTAAGACTGACCTGCTCAGACAAACCTGGCTACCAGCTGAACCGGGCTCGTCTCAGAGCTCCGGCAGGTTAAGTTCAGACCAAGAGCATGTCTCTGAGTAACACAGGGCCTGGATTTAATCAGTGGGTTGGGCAGGGAACACACTGAAATGCCAGGCGCAAATCAAAAGACGAACTACTGCTAGAGTCTGCTTAGGAAAAAAAAAAAAAAAAAAAAAAGTTCCTCTCAGTAAAGCTGCATTTTGGTCACTGCCTGAAACTCATGATGTGTGGGGGATTCAAATCCATCTGTCTTCTTGGTCCAGAGTCTAAAATCGAGGTGGAAGAACTGGGTCTTGGTGTCTCCCACAGGCTGCTGGCTTTCTTCTAATGAAAGCACACCCAGCTGGGATGGGAATACGTCCTCTGAGGGAGTTGTCAGTGAGCAGAAAAGCAGGGAGGCCTGCAAGTGGTGGGAACCAGATTTCCGTCTTGGCCTTGAGTGCTGTCCTTGTGCCCCGTCCCAGGATGAGTCACATCACAGTCCCCAGTAGTTCTGTGGCCTGGGTGAGGTTGACAGAAAGACCCAGGGCTTAAAATAGACTTCCAGAAGAGCACATCTGGATCTGGGATCACTTCAAAGCAAGCATACCTCTGAGAGAGATGGGTGGGGCTCATCAGTGGTGTTCCGAGATACAAACACTAAGATTTTTAGTGTGGAATATCACCAATATCTAAGCAAGTTTTGAAAGGCACATTGCAGGGTATGTAATGTGATCAAAGAGGGTGGGTGGTATGTTGGCCTGAACTGGAAGAGTAGATGCTAAAGTGACTGAATTTGGGCGGTTTCCTGGCAGGTTGACACACCTTGAGGACCAGCAAATATGGCACACACAGAACATCCTAAGTTATGTGTCCATCCCTGTCTTTTGGATGGAACTCTTCAGATGCCGGGATTCCTGGGAACCACTAAGCATGTCCTGGCCTCAGTCTCTGAGCCTAAACGCCAGTCCTACTTGTCCCAAACCAACTTCACAGTATCATTTGCGAGTTCATGGTGAAGCCTGCACGTGGACTAGAGAGGGGTGGGTATGAGACACAGTAATAAGTGGGTGACTAAATAAATAGCTGGATTAATCTTCACAATAAAAAGAACAATTCAGGAATGATGGAAAGTGCACATAGTAACATTAAATCTCTCCTTTTACCCTACTCCCCACCTATAATGTATGACCCATAAGCTCACTGAACCGGAGAACTCCTTTCTGCCCTGGGATGAAGACGTTCACTGCTAACAGACATGTGGGTGCTGAGGAGAGAATTTGGAAGGACCGGCCACTGGCTTTCCAAGTGTGGTCTCTAGGGCAGCCACAGCAGCATCACCTGGGACCTTAGAAACGCATATCCTCAGGCCCCACCCAGACCTGCCGAATCAGAAAGTCTGGCGGTGGGAACAGCAATCTGGGCGATTGGGGTGGGCACTCGCTGGACCCGAGAGACTGAAGGTCTCGGGGAAGCGCCGGGAGACTCTCGGCCCGGAGGCCAGACCTGCCGGACAGAGACGGCGGGAGCGAGCCTCCCCCGGGCCTGGCGCCCCGCGGGGGATAAATCTCTCAGCAGGAGCGACCGGCCGCGCAGCCCCAGGAAGCCGCCCAGACGCCGCCCGTCGGGCTGGCGCAAGAGCCAGGTGGAGCCGGGGCCGCGCCCTGACCCTCCGCGCTGGTGGTCATCTCCGCGGCCGCCGCCCCAAGAAAGAGCAAGCTCGGGGCCCGCAGAATTTCTCCCCAGTGATCCGCCCAGTGACCTCCGCCCAGGAAAGGATGGGATCAGTCGGGGGTGTTGGGTAGAGTCTTAAGGCAGCAGCCATCCCAACCCGACCCGGGCCCCTCAGGTGGAAATTTGGGTCCTGCCTGGCCCCAGGTGCACCCCTGCCTGCCCCAGGAGGCACTTCCAGGAACCCGCACTCTGGCGGTGCCAGCCCAGCTGTCAGAGTGCCGACAGGTTCCCAGAAATCACACGCGCTCTGGAGCAGAGACGGTCCCCACCCGCGGGGGGGGGGGGGGGCGTGCGCATCACTGACCCTAGGAAGGAAGTCGGGACAAAGACTTTGGAACTGCCTAGGACACAGAGAGCTCTTCCTGGTTGCAAGCTCTCACTGCAAGCTCCCTCCCTTTTGTTGGGGCCCCAGCACCTTTCCTCCTGCCTCTACGTCTAACAAAGTCAGCCCAGAAATATTCCACTGCCAGGGACAGAAACCTGTCTCAAAACAGCTTAAGCCAGAGGGATTTTGTTGGCTCACCTCACAGGGAAGTCAGAGATGGAACCTGCTTCCCTCAGACAGAGCTGGAAGCATGAACCCAGCAATGGCCCTCACCTCCCGGTGCTTCTGTCTCTCTTCTCTGGGCTCTGCCTCCCGTTCTCTGTGGGATTGGGGCTGAAAGGCCTCTCTGTGGCTAGGCCCATACCATGTGAGCCAGGAGCAGTGGCGAGACAGGTTAGTTAGCATGTCGATAGGTAGACAGGAAGGTCCCTGGTGGAATAAGCAAAAGGCAGACATATCCTGAAACTCCAGGTCCTGGAATTTCTTCACTCCAGGACAAAGATATGAGAACGCGCCTGAAGGTTAATATCCCTTTTGGCTGGACAAACGGAGCAAATCTATTAGATAGGGATGGGTTATTTCGTTAATCCCTTCAGGATGGGCAAACAGGACAAACCTGTTAGATGAATTCCATTAGAAGGCTTCAGCCCCCTTCCCCAAGCAGGAAGGGAAGGTATACAAGCAAGAGCTTTTGCCTCAGTCACTGGACACCCCCATTCGGGACCCCCTCCCGCTCGGGAGCTCTGACTCTTTGCTTTCAATAAACTATCCTCTTTTTAAAACTCTTTGCCTCTCCTGGGTCCGTGTTTCCATTCTTCGGTCTCAAGAGATGTGATCCCGGGCACTCACTCACTCAAAAGTCCCCTACATCATTTGGGGACTTACAGAGAAATATTCCTACATCAGTGGGTGGCCTGCACAGAGCTAAGGCCCGTGGGAGGGTTCTCCCTGGAGTCTGCAAACCCGGTCCGATTCCAGTCCTTCTGAGGAGGATGCACCCTGCCCTTGGCTTTTTAAAATATCTCTGCATACATAGAGTAAAGGCTCCTTCTTTGCTGAGGGTGTTCAAACTGATCACTTTACTTGCAAGGAAAAGTCTGGACTCGCACTGATGGGGAAACTGACCTTAAAATGGTTCCCTGCCACATGGAACTGAGCTAAAATGGTGACCCCAGTGGAGAGAGAAGTCCCCAGCCTAAGCCCCAGCCCACTTCCACATAACCCCCTCCAAGCCACACCTTGAGCCAATCACCAGATGACACCTACCCCTTCCCCAACTCAAGGAAGTCCCCAACCCATAAAACCTGCTCAAAACCTTGCTAGGGGCTCAGTCTTTTGGGAAGGATCCTGCTGAGCCCACCGGCATAATAAAGCTGACTCTAACTCTCTGAGTGCCGCTTGGGTTCTTTCTGGTCTTGGATTCTGCAACAGCACAGGCTTCCTGGGGGCAGAGCTGAAACCCCAGGCAAACACATCCAGGGCTAGCGCTGCCTGCTCCTCTCAGCCAATAGACCGACACAGGAGTTAGGTCATAGAATAAGCGTTTATTATCAGAATGAGATAGGAAAGTAATAGGCAGTTAGGGACAGGACCGCGGTGGAGGACATCAAAGCCCAGACAAACAGTCTCAGAGTGAGATGGGACAAGTGGCAGAGGGCCTCAAGGCCAAAGAGAACAGCAGCTAACAGAAAAAAAAAAAAATGTAGAAAAGGGAATAGGCTGGAGGGGCTACCGACTCAGAATCAGAATCAGCCAAGATACAGCCCAGGCGCAGGAAGGGGCGGAGGAGAGGGAGCCCCTCCGGCTCCTGGTAAACAACTTGAAAATGACAGATTCAAGGGCATATAGTCTCTGGCTCGGCTTAGCCTGCGGGATATTCTGCTCCGATGCGGCCTCTCCTGGAGATCCTCCTCTGGGAGAGCTGTACTCTGGCGCTTTTCGCTTCTGCAGTAAAACTATATACTGCTTCAGTTTACCTCTCTGGTTCCACGTTCTCATTCTTCGGTGCCTGAGGACAGGAACTCAGGGCACCAGACATCAGAATCCTATATCCAGAGCACCGGTGGTCTGAGAAGGCGCGGGGTTAACACCTCCAAAAACTGCCTTAACATTCTCAGACCGGCTTGGGGAATTAAATGGAAAACCTGGGCATTCCTCCAGAGGCTACGTGATGGTTCTGGGGGTCTGCATGGAGCCTCCCCTCTGGCGATGTGGCTCTCCAATGTGGTCATCAATCCAGGAGCAGTGATGACAGTAACCTGGAAAGAATGCTAGGCCACAGAGATTGCGATCGGCAAGCACGGGGGGCATTGTGACTAGTAAGCAAGCCTAAGTTTCAGGGTAATTATCTAAAGCAGGGAACTGGGACAGGGGACATTCCAAACTCAAGCCGCAGGGAGGGGGTTGATCAATTGTTAAGCTCTAGGGCAGGGACCTTGCAAGGCCTCTTTTGTGGGGGTCCTAGCTGGGCCCTGTTTCAGAGCCAGCTCCATTTCAACCAGGAGGATCACAGATGCTGCCCCAGCTTCCAGCTCTTAGACCCCCTCCTCCCTCCCACTGCAGGTCAGGGGCGTGGCCTTGGTCTTCTTTGACTCTGAGCCTGGACCAGGTCCCAGGAGGGCCGCCAAGATCTGGGGGGAGGTGCCGAAGCAGGCAGAGATGTTGGAGTAGCCTGCAATGTAAGCAACATTTATCCGGGCCCAGATGTTTCTGGTAAATAAAGTGACCCCCTCCCCTGAGTATTTGCAGCCCCTGCTTTGAGAAGGTCCAGGAAAAATGAGTGCAGGAAAACAACAATAAGATAGAGGCAACATGGGTCCCTGGCACTGAGGCCACCAGGTCAGCCTTGCACCGACTGCCTGCAGATTTGATGAATGGAGGGAAACAAACGTCTGTTTTATGTAAGCTGTTAACACTGGTTGTTCAGAGACCTGTGGTCAAATTGAACTCGCTCTAATAGAGCCCCTCCTGCCGTCTACACATTGCTCTGTGGGGGATTCTTGGGTGGGGACACTTGGGGGGGAGCTGATTCTCTTTAGAGATGGGCACAGGGTGAAAAGTCCAGAGAGTGCCTGGTTGCAGGAGCCTGAGAGGAAGGACAGCTGACATCTGCCTGGATGAGCAAGTGTACGTGTGGAACAGCACTTCTGGTGCTGAGTGCTCAGATTTGGGAGGACTGAGCGAAGAAGCCAAGCACCCAATGATGGGTCCAGAAGATGGACCCTGGGGAAGGGTCCTGGGAGCACAGGAGGCTGGCCCTGGCCCTGGCCCTCCTGGAAGCTGGGTGCTGGTTGACCCACCACTGCACCCAGGGAACCCCTGGATAGTGGTGCACTACGGTGGCCCTGTTCTGCAGTGTCCAGGGCTTGGTCTGGATCCCTCGTCCTTCGTGTCCAAGCTGTCTGGGTCTTTAGAAGGCCAGGTCACAGACTAGGCCAGCTGTGGCCACATGATCCCCTAGCCAGGCCTTTTGCCATCTCCACCAGCAGGACACAGGTCTGGGGAAAAAGCCAAGACGGTTTTCCCTGACCGCCACTCATCCTGGCCCCAAGAGCCCTCAGGGCTCTGGTCTGTTCTGAGTCACATTTTCTAGAACCCTCTGTCCTATAGAAATGTGTGGGCACCTGTCTGGAGGGAAGTAACAGGGAATGTGGACAGGCAGTGTTCTTTACTTGCACTTGAAAGTCTGGCTCATCCCAATCCTCTAATCAGGGACTCCTGGGGGCAGAGGGCACAGTGAAGCCCAAGGTACGGGAGTGGCCCTGTCCTGGGAGACTGCTGGGTCCCCAGCTCCCCAGGAAGCTGTGAAGGCTGCAGGCGCCAGCTAGGGGGGCCCATTCATTCTCTCTGTCTGCTCAACTCTCACATGGCCTTATAGGGTAGAGGCTGCGAACAGCACGACCACAGAGGAGGCCAGAACTGCTGGGAAGAACAGGCAGGGAGGGGGCAGGGCCTTTCCCTTGCAGGGCCCCTGGGTGCTGTGTCTCCACCTTCCCAGACACCTCTTTAATCCATGCTTTGTAATATCCTCTTTCCTATTCTGAAATGAAATTGCCGGATAATATAACCTACCTACACACACATTTTTCAAAAATCATGACAATACTCTAAGTGTAATAAAAGTAAAAGGAACGCAATGTATTAAAAAACAATATATATTTCCTTACAAGAGCTTGGAACGACTACCTAGAAGACATAAAAAGCAGTCTGGTGTGTGTGGCCTTAGGCAGCTGCTACACGAAGACAGGTGCGGGTGTGAGGAGGTGGCTGCTGGGTGATCCAGATGAGTCACAGCTCCAGGAAACGTTCTGAATCAGCTCCACAGTGCAGGACACCCAGTGTGGGGCTCCCACCAGGAATGCCAGTTGGTTCCCCAATCATGGTGTAAACCAAACAACGCCCCACCAGTGTGTGAACTGCCTCCCTCCCAGGGATAGTTGCCCCCCTCCCCCATCACTGCTTCAGTGGGGGAATGGAGGGGCCATGGACATGAATTGACCAAGTTCAGCCGCAGGATCTAATAACCAGGTGTGGGAAAAGGCACAGGATACAAACACAGGTACAGCCCACGCACCACTCCGTGCCTTCCACTTCGCTCCTTTCCCTGGTGGATAAGAAACAGGGCTCGGTTGGGACCCCGGTATAGAGGCCTTGCAACGTCCCAGGCCTCACCTTTCCTTGACTGATAGTTTAACAAGACACCGTCCCCCTGCAGCTCGGAATGTTCCCTGTCCCACCCAGTTCCGTTGTAGAAAATTACCCTGAAATTTATGTTTAATACCCTTAGGCTTATCGATCTCAATTTCAATGGTCTGCCAGGCTACTGCCATCGCGTTCCGGAGAATAACATTGCCAGAGGGAAGGCTCCATGCAGACCCCCAGAACCTTCACTAGCCTTTAGAGAAACGTTCAGATTTCCCCTTAAATACGACCACAAGCCGGTCTGGGAATGGGAAAGCAGTTTTTGGAGGCGTTAACCCGCTGCCTTCTCAGACCACTGGTGCTCTGATCATAAACGCCTATTCTATAGCCCAACTCTCGTGTGGGTCTATTGGCTGAGCAGTGCAGGCAGCACGAGCCCCAGACTCGTGCGGCCTCCGGTTTCAGATACACCACCGTCAGCCTCCAGCAAGAAGCTTGATCTCCCTGCCCTCATTTAGATAGATGTCCTCATGAACCAAGTCGTGTCAGTTGGGCCCCAAATTCCTCTCAGATCCATGTTCTTCTCTTTATTGCTGCTGCCTCTTCCTTAGCTCAACCCTCATTTCCCTGGTAGATGACCGCAATGATTTCCTCACCCTGACTCCCCTCTCTCATGCCCCCCATTCAATTGCCTCATCTTTCCCCTCGTGAATCCCCTATATTCATTTGCTAGGGCTGCCCTAACAAAATACCACACAGACTTTGTGGCTTAAACGGCAGAAATTTACTTTATTACAGTTCTAAAGGCTGGAAGTCGAAGGTCAAGGTATAGGCGGGGTCAGCTTGCAGACAGTCACCTTTTCACGTGTCCTCATGTGTGTTGTCTGTGTCTGCATCTCCTCTTGTTGTAAGGACAGCAGTCATATCGGATTAGGGACCCGCGATGTGGCTTCCTTTTAACTGAAACCTCTTGAGAGGCCCTTTCTCCATATACAGTCACATTCTGAGGTACTGACGGTTAGAACTTCAACATGTGAATTTTGAGGGGACACGGTTCAGCCCATAACACCCCTTCCTCAATGGCTCCCTTGGAAGTACTCTTTTGGTGTCCAATGCCAAATTCAGCTCCAAGCAGCTTAAGCAAGAAAATAACTTTACTGCTTATGGAACTTCACCGTCTGGAGGCAGAGGCACAGCTGGATTCAGGGCTCGCATGGTGCCGTTGGATCTGCCTCTTAGCTCGGGTTCCTCTGGGTTGGGGTCGTATTCAGGCTCCACATGGTGGAAGGCTCAGCTTGAGGCCAGGTCAGTGTAGAAGAGAAAGTGGTTCCCGGGAGGTAGAACAGATGCCCCAGAACTGGGTCTTGCTGGCTTGGATTGGCCTGACGTGGGCCGAGTGCTCTTTCCTGTGGCCTGTGGATAGAGCGGATAGAGCAGACTAACTCGCATCTGGGCTAAGCTGGGAGGTCGCCAGTCCCTCCAGGAGAAACGAAGGTACAGACATCAGTTACCAAGAGGAATGCAAGCAGTGGCTGAGCTGCAAACCTCAGTTCACTAGAGAATGGGTGAAGAAATGAGTGAACAAGCTTCCTAGAGCTTCTCTAATGTGGCAGAGAAGGATGAGCTACGTCGTCACCCACAGGTGGAATTTGCCAGTTCGGTTTGATCACATTGGCTTCCCCTCAGACGCAGGGCTCTTCCACGGTCCTTATTAGTATCAGCTGCCCTGCCACAGCGTTGATTTCAGCGGTTTGAGGATGTTGAGGGACTGAGCACAGATTACATGTCCCCGTTCAGGGCTGGCTGAGGACCTTTAAAGACCCTTTGTCTCGCATTAAAAATAAAGACTTCTAAGCCATAAAAATAATTGTAAGCAATTCTAACAGCGTGTTCATTTTTCCCATAGAGACCATGTCAATTACAAATATGTGATGATCAAATTATTTTAAGAAAACTGAGATGATTTTTTCCCGGGCCTCTGCTCTGTTGGCTCCACAGGCACTTTGCCTGCTGATGGGACCTCTGGCCTTGCATCTTCGCTGGACCCTGGAGGGTGGGATTTTCCCTTTCCCCTTGCTGCTGGCTGACGTGTTACTACACTCACTGAACACAGTTCCCTTCGAGCATTGAAAGAGGGGAAGCTGAGGCACTCCTGTTCAGGCCACTGGGGGCTCAGCCTGAGGCCTGGAGGCCCAGGACTGACTGGGCGGCACCTACCCACAGACACTGTCTGCTTGGGGATGCGATGCGTATCAATTTCCCTAGGTCACAGCAGGCTGCAGAGTCTCATATTGGGGCCCAGGACGGGATACTCCCCAGGACAAGTGGTGCATCACAGCTGCCCCGCTGGCTCTGCTGACCCCTCAGGTCCTCAGTATGCCCACCACAGGGCTCTGGGAAAGAGAGCAAGAAGCATCTCATAAAATGGGCTGCGGCCAGAGTTACACACACCCAAAGTCCTTTTTGATGGTGAACAGTAATTGCCATAGGAGTGTACGAGAGTCTGGAGATGGGGAAGCCCGCCGGCTGGCCTGGTGCCACACGAGTGCTACAGAGACCTGTCCATGGGGCCGTAGGGGACAACACTCCCACTTTCTGACATCAATTTCATGTGAGGACCTCTCCTTTGGGAACCAGATTCTGTCTCCAGGTATGTCCACAGTCTATAGGTCGTGAGAGCGCCTTCGTCTAAGGAGGGCTTTGGTTGACGGCTCTGCTCCTGGAGGGGTTCTGGGGTCCTTACGATCCCCGTATCCACACCACATCTAAACAGCCAAGGGACGCAGGTCTTCTGGAGGCAGCTCTGTGTGGGACAGTGTTTCTCATGTGGTCTCAGGACCACCTGTATCAGAGTCATCTGAATGCTGGCTAAACTTGGGGGATTTCCGAGTTGGACTCCAGAGCTGCTGTATCCCTGCCATAGCGGCTAAAACATAAGCAAAAGCAAAAAGGAAAACAAACAGGTTTTGTAGACCGACCCAAGTTACTATGTGCCCTTACCCTTTCTAAGCCTCATTTTCTGTAAAATAGGGATAGTAGTATTTACCTCACAATATATTGTGAAGATTAAAAATGGGAATGTGAAAAAAGTGGTAAACATAGTGCTTAGCCCACAGGAGCTAAATACATGTTTGACACTCTGTCATCTGTCCTTCTTCTGCCTGTCCGTCCATCAATCTGTCTATCCTTCCACCCATCCATCTAATACTGTGTGCCTACAATGAGCCCGAAACTGCTCTAGGTACTAGGAATCATCAAAAACAGATGCCCTGTCCCCATGAAGTTTAAATGCTCATAGGGGGAGACAGACAGTAAACAAACATGGTAAGTGACATGGAGAAAAATAAGTCCGGATCAGGGCATCACCAGACTCCCCAAACTAAAGCAATTATTTAATCTGAAATCAATAGCCGCTATTTATCAAACACTGTGACAGGGACTTGGGGGAATACTTTGGGGCTTGCTGTTAAGGAGCTTATCGATAGACTGGCTGGGAAATGAAAATCCTCAGCACACAGGAAACCACTGGAGAACAACGAATCACCTTGCCAGCCATGTGTCTGCCATTGCCGGAGAGCTGCTCGGAGGAGACTCATCGCTGGCAGTGAAGTGTGTAAGTGAATATTCCCACCAGGCTTCTCATCCAGAACAAAAGAAGGAACTTATTTTGGAATGGCTAGTTCATACCCAGCAAAAGCAGAGAGCCTTGGATGTTTGTAAACCTCTTAAATGTTCAGAACATGAATCGGGGCAGACGAGTCAGAAGCTAGTCACACCAGGTCATGGGAATACGACTTGACAGGAAACTCTTTTTCTCTGCCCAACTCTTTGCCAAGTCCCAGGTCGGTGTAACGCCCAAGACCTTTGAGGGTAATTATCTCCCGGATGCAATTTTATTATAAATAACTCCCTGATCTGGACAACATTGAGCGCACACACCAAAGACACTGTGCAGATCCCAGCAAACGTGGGAAGTGCCCGTGGACGTGGGTTGTGCCGTAGAGGCTATTGGTAATTGGAAGTACTGCGTCTGTTGACAATTCCTCTCTGAAAAGGCATCCTGGCTTAGGAGTATGGAGGAGACACAAACTTGGAGCCAAGTGTGGATATAGGACAAGCAAAGAAATAGCTATTTGCCACTTGCCTGTTGCCCATTTGGATCAAACAAGCTCAGAAAAAGGCCAGAGACTAGCTTAATGAAAAGATGAACTGAAAATACAACTGTAAAAAACGGCTCTTAATGTTGAATAGGTCACTTCACTCTGTGAGTGTCCTCATGTGTGAAATGAGGGGTTAGGCCACACCATTCTGATTCAACTAACATTTAGTGAATGCCTACTTAAGTGCGAGGCTCTTTCATACAGATCCTCTCAAGGTAAGAGCAGCTAGACCTCATAGGGTAGTTGTGAGGAATGAGTAGGTTAGTACATGTGATTCTTAGCAGTGGCCAGGACACAGCAAGCATGCAGTTTTGGCCATTATCATTAGCCCCACAACCCTGAGGGGAACATTATTTCCTCTGTACAAATGAGGAAACCACTAAGGAACAAGGTCAGGAACTGAAAGAAAGTCCAGCTTCCTATTATGCCGTTTGGCTTGGGAGGGCCCTGAAGCTTTTAATTGTAAAGAATGAGAAGGTAGAAAAGGAACTTGAGCTCTGGAGGCAATCAAGCTAAGCACCTTCGAAGGGCTTTTCTGTGGAAAGTGTTAAGTGTTCTCAGTTATGAAGATAAGGAGGTTGGGGAGTGTCTGGGACAAAGCCACAAAAGCTCCTTTGCCTAAGCTCTTTTTTCTCATTTCATGCCAGTTATAGATTTCAGAGACTCGATCTTGCCTACCCACACTAAGAAAAGCCCAAGTTCCTTAAGGGTAAAGCTAATTGAAAAAGTCCCCAGCAGAAGCGTTTAGCCACAGCAGGAGAGGAACAGGCAGACACACTTAGACCCCTGGGGTAGCCTGCTCTAAGGCAGCCGAATTAATCACCTCTTATGTGTTCATGGACTCTGTCCCAATTGTTCTCTTAGTGCTCACATGTGGCTCTCACCATTGATGACAATACAGGTAGTCAACAAATATGTGATCATACATTATGTGCTAGCATTACAGGGTTATAACGCTGAGCAAGACTAATGTGGGGGAAGGTAGGCAAGACAACTAGGCAATGGAAGATGATATCCTGACAGGAACAACAGCGGGTAATACTGGGTGCTGGGAAAGGCTCTATAAATCGAGACCTAAAGACTTAGAGGGAGAGGGTGGGAATGGAGAGAAGGGTATTTCAGGCCCAGGGAATGATACGTGCAAAGGCCAGGAGGTGACGGAAAGCCTGAATCTTTGGAGGAAGTAAAAGTGGTTCTGGGTGTGAGGTGGAAACAGAGTGAAGAGACGGGAGGATAGAAGTGAGCAGCAGCTAAAGCCTTGGAAGAGCTCTGTACACGTATTAAAGTTTTTGGGCATTATTCAACAAAGAACTGCTGGGAGATTTTAAGGACACTAATAGGATTTGCATTTTTAAAAGATCAATTTTGGCGAGTGGATTAAAGTGGGCCAAGTCTAGAGGCAGAGACAATTAAGTGATTGAACTAGGGGCAGTGAACAGTGGGGGAAGGTGGATGAAGCGGAGAGGCATTTGAGAGGCTAAACATTGAGTCCAGGGAAAAGCCTGGGTTCCCAGTGTGACCACCTGATGGAGCAGGTGTCATTAGTCCCAAGGAGGGGACGTAGAGGAGGCTGGATGTGCTTTGGATATACTAATGAGAACCCACGAGGCAGTGCAAATGGGGACGCCCAGCGAATGGCTCGATGTGCATGGCAGGAGCTCAGGGGAAAGGTATGGGAGGGATGTGGATTGGGAATCATCAGCACCAAGACTGCAGGTGTGGGCTGGATGAAACTGCCTGCAGAGTGGGCAGACTGATACAACCAAAGACCAAATTCTGAGGCTAGAGTTAAAAAGCAGTCAGTGGGAATGGGACCTGCCAGAGGCCAAGCATCCCTCCACAAAGAAATGTTCAAATAAAGATAAATATTTATCCACTCTGTTAAATGAAGGGGAGGTCAGAGACAGGAGGAAAAGACTTGCCATGGATGTGAAGGAAAGAGTGCCTTTTAAAGGCAGAGCCAGCGGTCACCTATCTGCAGATGGGCAGGAGAAAGACTGGATTCCAAGATTAAACCCAGTCCAAGAAATCAATTTCCTTCCATGTGTGCATCCCAAAATGACATCATCTGGAAGTAATTGCTGTCATTCTCCCTGTTTCTTCTACTGAATGTGTCAATTCTAGCTCCTAACCTTTCTTCATACATGACTTTAGTTCACTCTGTTCTACTGATTTCTGTGCTCCCTGGTTCTCTCTCAGTGCTATGCATATCCTAGGAAATCTCCTAGAAAAAAAAAAAATCAGAAAAAACAGATAAGTCTCATCATAATTTGATCTAAGTGGCCATTTTATTTTATAGCTTGTGTTGTTCAAAGCTAGAACCTCAAGATTTAAGACCAAGATATAAATTCTAAATTGCACTGCTTACCAGGAACGAATGCTGAGTCCTCCCTGAAGTTCAGTCTATGATTTTGGAAGGAATCTAGTAACTTTGGCCTCAGGCCAGTGAATGTGCTACCTCTCTCAGACTACTCAATTTTGGACAGTGACATCATTGAGAGACTTCTGTTTTTTAAACATTTCATATATTACGGGAAATGTTAGAGAGAACTCTGTCTGAAACACAAGCAATGCTAAGAGCTTGAACAGGAAGGACATAGCTAATGAGAGTCTAGGAAATGAGATAATCTCTTTTATAGAATCATCTGATCTTGAGGAAACAAGGAATTTACAGAGGAGGGGATGCAATGAAATTAACCAATGAGTGGAGCCATCCTTTGGGATCAGTAACCTTTAGACCTGGACCTAACAACAAAGCTGTGGTAGATGAAAGTATTAAGGCTGATCTATCCAGGAGTTGGTTTTCCTCTAAGGATAGGTTTTGGGGTTTTTCTCTCCCAGACTCAGAAGCCTATATCCTAAATTATGAAGTGAAAGAGTCAAGGTTGGAGCAACCGTTCATGTATGTTAGAAACTACCTACTTTTATGTTACATGACTGAAGACACAAAAACCCCCCAAATCCCCAAATCTAGCTCTTATTGCCACATCCCAGTAAATTAGAGAGACCCATTTCATATGCCAAGAATGCAAGAAGGGGTAGTTGCCAGAATAATGACCCAGCCTCCTTATTTCAAAAGCCCAGCATCCAATATAGAAATAAAACTTGTAGTTGTCAAAACTCATCAAATTGTATAACTTCAAATTTCTGCATTTTACTACATTTAAATTATACCTCAATAAAAAAATACTATGAAAAAAAGGTAAAAAAAAGAGAAAGGAAATAAAATGTACCTTATCAGGTTCTGTGGCGAAATAAAACTAAATAATTTATATCTATTGTCCTTAACAAGGTCAAAAGCAGGAAACAATAAGCAAAGCTTATTTTCAAAATGCTGAACTAAACAGACTCCATTTCCCTCAGATCATTAAAGGAAGGGACTTCTTCAATAAGTAACGGCACCCCACACACTTGATACCACTAAGAAAATTGAGAATTCTTGGAGTGATGAACTAGGGCTAATTTTTTTATCTTTTCTTAATTTTTTCCATTATTTTTCAAATAATCTATAAAACAGTTTAACTTTATCATCAATGTGAAAGTCCTGCCCACTCATCCTAGCAAGCAAGAATTTAGCTCTTTGGGTTTTAGGCATTTCATGGTGGGGGGAAAAGGGTACTCGATCCATTTATTTAAAATCCAGGCTGAAAAATAAACCAACAAAAAGTTCTTGTCCCTCTGGAGACTTTAGTATATTTATTTGAAAACCAGGTTCTGTGAAAGAGCGCACCAAGAGTCATACATCTTCTCTCCAACCAGATGTGAGGACAGGGTTCTTCAGGTCAGCGCAGATGCAGTGATACATGCAGTGACGAGCAGGTGTCAACGCCGAGTTTCCTCCCAGGCATTTCCAAGGAGCCTGGGCAGTCTTCTTCAGCTGAGCGATGAGGCCCTGGGGAAGATAGGGTCATTCTTTATTTTCAAAACATTTTTATGTTGTCTTTTAGACTACTAGCTGTTGAAGTCTAAAAGTAGCCCCTAACCCTGCCTATACGTCCTGATATGCCAGTTTGTGCCTACATTACAGTCTTCAAACTTTTATTGTTCTGAATATTTTATCCTTTTGAAAACCAACACGGATCCAATTGCTTTCTGCAAACTTCTAAGCCACCTTTAAAGACCTCACTGGGGGTTTTCAGGAGGGTGCTGTGAAAGGCTGAGCGGACTCTGTACAGGCCCAGTGCTCATGGTAGGAATACTGACTGCTGGGGGCTGTCTGGATAAGCTTAGGGAACCATCAAGGGCTGAAAGAGAATGCTCAAGGGCAAGTTTAGATAGCAGTGAAGTCAGTATAAATTTCCCTCTCCAAGGTTCAAACTGTCTCTCAGAGGCTTGAAAATAGTATTTTCCTACTAACAGCAGAGTTTCTGCCATAATACATACCTGACATTTCTGTAAAAACTTTCATTAATTGTTAGTCAGTGTATAATACCCATAGTGCTAGATTTGTAACCTGACATTTGCAACCTGACATGTATTTTCTTTTGTCATAATGTAATAAACGATACTGTTCTTATTTTCTTGAGAGTTGAATAAGTTCATATTTGTCTGACAATGTTATTTATATTAGGGTGGAATTAGACAATCTTGATTACACATTTTACATGCATCTTCAAATATGTGATGACTGTTCAAGAAAATGGGGGAAATAAGAATGAAAATTTCATGAAATTAGATTATTCCAATCTTTTGCATTTAAAGACCCCCTTTCAACATTGTTAGAACAGTAGCATAATAATAATCTTTTTCAACGGGATAAACCTTTGTGTTAGAGTCTAACTGACCCCAAAATACATTAGATGTTCAACAGCTTCACTGATTAAATGAATGTTATGGCTTTTAGTTCCAAACGTATTGGCAAAGAAAAGGGAGAGACAGAAGAATCAGTGAGAAGTACAGACCTGTGCTTCTCAAACTGTAATCTACGGACCAGTGCTGGCCCACAAACTGTAACTGACCCACAACTAGGAGCTTACATCAAAATGTAAATCAACTCCACTGTTGAGCCAAGTGTCGGCAGTTCAGCGGACTTTCTCAATAAAAGAAGCATTGAGCAGACTCCTATTCTGAAGCAAGCTCTCTCCTTCCTCATGGAGCTACGGAAACACTCTGCAGAGCAGCCGCTTCGAACTGCACTGTTCGTACACTATAGGTAGTGAGCCAACGAAGACAGAAAAAGAGTTGGAAGAAGAGGTGAAAAGGGGAAGTTTTAATATTGTTTATGTAAAGCGGGATTAAGCACAGAAGAAAGGGAAGAAGTGGGACAATGCGCCTGCACAAAACCACCGAGTAAAATGTTTGCTGCACACACACCTCTGGGCCTTAATCATCAATGTACTCAAACGGTTCTGGGGGTTCTGGCTCTTGTTCTTCTTCCTCGATTTTTGGGCCATGCGCTGCCACAGGTTCCACGAGCTCTTCCATGTCTTCACTGGTATCCTTCAGAATGATGATGCCTCCAATGGACAGCTGTCAACACACAGCAGGGAATAAAGAGGCACAAGCTGCACTCACATTCCAGACTGCTCCAGAATCCAGTGTGCGAATTTGTTAAATGGGTAAATGGTACCTTAAGACCACCTGAATGTTTTGGAGGCAAAGAACTGGGCTAGAACTACACTTTACTAGGTGAGAGCCAGGAAACCTGGGCATTCATGCCTGTGTGCTGCTACACTGGTGACTTAACCAGACTGTTCAACTGGAAGAAGGGGCTGAGATCTTCCTGTTCTATTCCTTCAGGTTAGTCTGAGGCATGAATGAGGAAAGCAATGGCAGTGTGTACTACACGGGACAGAGAAAACTGGAATCTATGAGGAGTATCTGCAAGCTTAACCCAGGCGCTCTGTCTGCGTGATACATCCCATTTAAGAAGAGTATTTCCCAGTACAAGCCTCAGTCTGAGTGCGAGGAGAATGTTTACTGTCCAAACATGGTATTCTAATACCATATTCTAGAACTGCACCTTGCTACTCAATAACATCGTTATCACCTGGGAGCTGTTAGATGCAGAAAACTTGGTCCTACCTTAGAGCTACAGAATCTGCATTTTAACAAGATCTCCATCCAGGTGATTTGTACGCACACTGAAGTTTGAGAAGTACACTAGTCTAATAGACACCTTATTATTTGTGAGAAAACCATCATTTTTGACACAAAAGACAATCTACAAACAAATATATGGTGATGGAAGGAGAACTGACTCTGGGTGATGAACACACAATGGGATTTATAGATGATGTAATACAGAATGGTACACCTGAAATCTATGTAACTTTACTAACAATTGACACCCCGATAAACTTTAATTAAAAAAAAAGACAATCTACAAATGAAAAGCCAATTTTCTCCAGCAATTTCAGAATGACAGAATAACATAAATACAACAGATACCTGACTGTTTTCCACTTTAATCTACAAATCCTTGTGATGGAAGACAATGAAGAAATAGCAATTCTATTAAGCCCTCTCCCAAACTTATTAGCAGAAGGTAAATTCAAACAGCAAACTGTTCACCCATCCCTGGTGTGCTAATCTTATTCTGTTTGCTTGCCTGTGTCAAAGGAAATGGAAAGCTGCTCTCTGTAATTAAATCAGTCAACAGTGGCAGGGCACATCTGGAAAAAATGTATTTCTACCAAAGCACATTACTGGGAAGGAAAAGAAGCACAAGAACATTAGTTAAATGATTTACATATGTGTAAGCATCTCTGCAGTTCAATCTAATCTGATTTTTTTATGCATCAGAACTCTGCCCTGCCACGCTATAAAACTGGTGCACCTTCATGAATTTCTAAACGATTTCCCTTCTCTCAACAGCCACATATCTGTACTCATTACTCTAGAACTCTTTTCCTTAAAAAGTTTGCTTTTCTTGAAGCTGGGCCATTTTATGAATGGACCCTGCCTTTACCACCAACATTCACCCAACAACAATCAGAGTACATGGCGACTGTCCTAATCCTCCATGGCCTAGAAGTTTACTCAAATCTTCTAAAGGACCAAATGCAAATGAGTTTTCTACTAAATAGAAGAAATTACCCATGTTTACAAAAGGAGTTCTTACATGTTGGAAACACATGGCTCCAGATTATAACTACTACATCATGCGTAAATGGAATGAAATAATCCAACTCAAGCCCTGCAATATAATCAACATATGGAAAGAGCTTTTTATAGCTGCATGGTTTAGGCTTATTAATGCTTTACGTGTTAGTGAGAAAGTTCATATTCTCTAAACAGAGGATAATATACGTGTATATGACATTGTTTTCGGAGAAGGTTAGTGACAACTGAAGACACAGGCAATAGAACATTTCCTGTTGCCAAGCACTCCACACTCTTAAGACATCTTTTAAGATGTACAGGAAGCACATCTAATTCAAGAACACGTTCATTAATCTAAAAGAAACCCTGCACCATTAGCAGTCACTCTCTATTCCCCCTACTCCCAGCCCCTGGCAACCATTAATGTAACTTCTGTTTCTATGGGTGTGCCTCTTCTGGACATTTCATGTAAATGGAATCATACAATATGTGGACTTTTGTGTCTGGCTTATATCACATCTTGCTTATCCATTCACGACCTGATGGACATTTCAGTTATTTCTACATTTTGGCTATTACACAGAAAGCTGGCATGAATGTTAGTGTGCACATATTTGTGTGGACACAGTTTTCATTCTCTTGGGAGTGGAACTGCTGGGTTATATGGAAAGTCTACATTTAACTTTTTGAAGAATTGCCAACTGGCTTCCACAGAATCTGAAATAGTCTATATTCCCACCAGTGTTTTATGAAGATTCCAATTTCTCCACATACTTGCTAACTTTAACCTACAAATCTATTGCCCTTCTTGTTTATTATAACCACTCTAGTGGGTATGATGCGGTATCTCCTTGTGGTTTTGATTTTCATTTCCCTAATGATTACTGATGTGGCACATCTTGTTACGGGGTTACTGGCTACTTGTATATATTCATTCTTTGGAGAAATGTCTATTAAAATCCGTTGCCCATTTTAAAAATAGGTTGTCTTCTTATTGTAGAGTTAGAAGAGATTTTTAAATGTATTCAGGATACAAGTCTCTTATCAAATATATAATTTGAAAATATTTTCTCCTATTCTGTGGATTATTTTTAACTTTCTTACTAGTGTGTATCTTTTGCAACACAAGTTTTTTTTTTTTTATAAAGTCGAATTTATTGTTTTTTTGGTTGCTTGTGCTTTAGATGTCATATATAAGAAAACATCACCTAATCCAAGGTCACAAAGATTTACATGTATGTTTTCATCTATGGATTTTATAGTTTTAGTTCTTATATTTAAGTCTTTGATCATTTTTAGTTAATTTTATTTTTTTAAATTTTATTGGGGAATATTGGGGAACAGTGTGCTTCTCCAGGGCCCATCAGCTCCAAGTCATTGTCCTTCAATCTAGTTGTGGAGGGCGCAGCTCAGCTCCAAGTCTAGTTGCTGTTTTCAATCTTTAGTTGCAGGGGGTGCAGTCCACCATCCGATGTGGGAATTGAACCAGCAAACTTGTTGAGAGCTCACGCTCTAACCAACTGAGCCATCTAGCTGCACCTCCGGAAGCTCAGCGGCAGCTCCTTGTCTTTACTCTAGTTGCGGAGGGCGCAGCTCACTGGCCCAGGTGGGAATCGAACCCACAACCCTGTTGTTTGGAGCTCATGCTCTAACCAACTGAGCCATCCGGCTGCCCTTCAGTTAATTTTTATAAATGATATGAGGTAGGGGTCCAACTTAATTCTCTTGCAGGTGAATATCCAGTTGTCCCAGCACTATTTCTTGAAAAGACTTATTCTTTCGTCATTGAATGGTCTTAGCATCCTTGTCAAAAATCAACTGACTATAAATGTATGGGTTTATTTCTGGACTCTCAATTTAATTCCACTGATCTGTATGTGTAAACTTATCCCAATACCACACAGTCTTGATTATTGTAGCTCTGTAGTAAGTTTTGAAATTGGGAAGTGTGATTCTTCCAATTTTATTCTTTTTTAAGACTGTTTTGGTTATTCTGAGTACCCTGCATTTCCATATGAATTTGAAGATCAGCCTGCCAATTTCTGTAAAGTCAGCTGGGATTTTGATAAGGATTGTGTTGAATCTGTAGATCAAATTGAAGAGTACTGCTATCTTAATAATATTAAGTCTTCCAATCCATGAACATTGATTATTGGTCTGTAGTTTTCTTTTCTTGTAGGTCTTTGTCTGGTTTTACTATCAGGGTAATACTGGCCTCATAGAATGAATCAGGCAGTGTTCCCTCCTCTTCCATTTTTTCAGAAGTTTGCAAAGGATTGGTATTAATTTTTTAAAAATGTTTTAAAGAATTAACCAGGGAAATCATCTGGCTCTGGGCTTTTTTTGGGGTAGTTTTCTGATTATTAATTCAATCTCTTTACTTATTATAGGTCTATTCAGATTTTCTATTTCTTCGAGTCAGTTATAGTAGTTTGTGTTTTTCTGGGAATTTGTCCATTTCATCTAAATTACTTAATTTGTTGACATACAGTAATTCATAGTGTTCTCCTATAATCCTTTTTATTTCTGTAAGGTTGGTAGTAATGACCCTCTTTGTTTCCTGATTTTAATAATTTAAGTCCCCCCCTTTTTGATTAAACAGATAGGCTTACTCGTATTTATTTGCCATATATAGTAAGAATAATTATAACAATAACCAACATTTATTGTATATTTTGTGCCAGACATGGCTCTAGATGCTTGTATGAATTACTAATTTTATCTTTATAAGCCTGATATAGACAATATCTATAATAAAGATATAGATATAATAATAACAATGATTATCATTAACTCTCATTTTATAGATGAAGAAATAAAAGCATGGAGAAATTAATTTGTCAGCAATCTAGGGCTAATACAATTTTTTAAAATCTTTCATTTCTTTTAATAAATAGACTTTATTTTTTAGAGCAATTTTAGATTCACAGCAAAACTGAGTGGAAAGTATAGAGATTTCCCATATAGCCCTGGCCCCACTCATGTATAGCTTCTAACATTTTTAGCACCCTCTATCAGGGTGTGCAATTATTTGCTATAATCGATGAACCTACATTGACACATCATTATCACTCGAAGTCCATAGTGTACATTAGGGTTTACTCTTGGTGCTATATATTCTATGAGTTTGGACAAATGTGTAATGACATTTATCTATTATTATAGTATCATAAAGAGCAGTTTCACTTCCCTAAAAATCCTGTGCTGCACCTGTTCATCCCTCTCTGACCCTATCTTCTCTCCTTTTTTCTTGCTCAATCTAGGTAAAAGTTTGTCAACTTTGTTAATTTCTAAAGGAATCAACTTTTGGCTTTCTTGATTTTCTCTACTGTTTTCCTATTTCTCTATGTTATAACTATGGTGTATTATGAACTTCTATGGCATAAGCCTCTGGCAGATGAAGGATATTTGAAGCACTACATAAAGAAAAGCTCCCCCATATCTATATGGAATGGAAGGAAATGTTCTCTCTTTTGCTAAGAGATTTATTAGTACTAAAGAGCTATCTCCAATGCTTTGGAGTTTTATCCTTTTCTACCAATATTCCATTGTCCTGTGGGTTAATATCCCTTGGGTATATAGCTAAGGGCCATAGGTCACTTACTGGTTTGAAAGGCTGGTATCTACAGGTCTCTGGCATGGTCAGAACCTTAAGCTGGGCAGGCATAACTCGGGCTGGGTTATCCAGTAACTGGAAGTTTGGCTCAGGTTCTTTTTTCTTCTCTTTTTCTTCCTTTTTCTCTGCCTCATCCTAGAAAATATTTAAAAAATTGCCCAAAAAAGGTTCACTTCTGTTCCACATCACTGAATAATGTTTAATAACTTTACCGAGCAACTATTAGGTAGAAAAGGTAGTTAGGATTAGATACAATGGAGGTACAATTAAAGTAATATCAGACTCAGAGGAGGGAGAGTATTACTCTGCTTGGGGGTGAGAATTGTTATTTAACTTGGTTTAATAGAAAGAAAAGGTTTTTTTCACCAGCAGAGATCAGGAAAAAAAGGGTCTATTTAAGCAAATGACCCATTTCAGTTGTCATTTCCTCCAAGAACGCTTTTCTGATTTGTACGATGCTCTTTTCTTCCCGTGAATGAATATAATTTCTTAAGTCTCTTCCAATTAAAATTTTATGAGTCTCTATCATTGGAACAGAATAATTATTTAAAGGGAGCCAAGAGCAAGGTATAATAATGTTCAGCTAAGGAAGAATGTAGACCATGACGGAGATAGATAAATCAACCCACATAAACACCAAGTTATACCCACCACTTCCATTTTTTCCTCCTCTTTTTTTTCTTTTTCTTTTTCTTTCTTTTTCGCCTTGGCAGTAATAGATAACACAGCTGTGGAAACCTAAAGGAAAGGAACAGTGTAAATCATTATAATCCCTCATCTACATAGAAACGTGCTAGCACAAAGAGAACTCAGTCCCACAATACTGTTCTATTTCCTGGCAGTAAGTATCATAAAGAACAAAGCAATCGAGGCATAAACGGGAAAAGCAAGCAGGACATTTATTCATATAATTACTATGGTCATCAGGTGAAGCTTGTGTCCAATATAACTCTTATTTACTTATTCATTTTTTTACCTGAAGCTTACGTTGGATGTGGATTTGCTATCATGAGCTTCTGAGATGGAGATCTGGGTGCTGCACCCTTTTATATTCTACAGGGAAAACACTAGAAAACATAAAATTTTTTTCTACACCTGGTCGTAAAGATACTCTCACTGGACTAGATGCCCTGGAAATACACAGTGGGTGAGTGATTAGTCTGGAATTATCCTCCTTGATGGGCTTCACTGAAATCAAAGGTGAAACAGGGACTCTGAAAAGCTGAGCAGTACTGCTGTAAACTGACTTTGTTTCAGACCCTAAAGGGGGGAGTGTGAAACACAGCTGATGAAACAACATGTTGTCATCAAAGGATATTCATTACCCACCACCCTCAAATTAGGTCACTTATGTAATTATCCCTACTTACACACAAATTTACAGCAAATAATCAACAACTGGCTAATATGGAACATTATCTTGAGAGAAAGAACCACTTTCCTAAATGTAAGGTATCATGACGGGTAATTTTACTAAGAAAACTTTAGGGATATGTTCAGCCCTCTAATTCACCATAGTCTGATTTAACACATAGCAACGAGTGTCTTCACACACTGTTGGTAGGAGTATAAATGGGTTATATCCATTTTGAAGGTAAATGTAGTTAATACCTATGAAAATAAATAATGTGCATTGCTTTTGATCAAGCAATTCCACATCTAAGATACTAACCTATAGCTATATTTGTACTAGTGCACAAATATATGTGTATAAAGACTCTTATTCCAGTTTCATTTGTAACAGTGACAAATTAGAAATAACTTTAAATATCTGTCAGATAAGGAACTGGTAAGAAAAATGATATATATGTAAAGGGACTGCCCTGCAGCTTTGGAAAAAAACAAGATCCATATACACTGAAAGATTTAAAGACTAATTGTTTAAGTGAAAACAATAAGATGCAGAATAGTATGTAGAGAATAATTCTATTTGTGGTATAAAAAGTATTGATAGGTGCAGAGAAAACATTTGAAGGGATTCACAAATGGTGATTCCTGCAACATGGGACTTGAATGACCAGGAGAGAAAGAGGGCTCTTACTTCATATTCTTGTATAATGTTGGATTTTACCAGAAGAAGTATTACTTTAAAAGTGTCTAATTTAAAATATAAAAATATGTAAAACAAACTCAAGTGAAACACGAAGCAATTCCTATATATAAGTACAAATAGTGCTCAAAGAAACAAAGAACCTACCTTTTCCTTCTCTTTTTCTTTTGGTACTTCCAGAGGGGCAGGATATGCAAATGTAGACGGTTTACAGTTCGATTTATACTGAACTTTCGGCATCTGAAGACAAAAGAATTACCCCCTCCATTAAAATAATCAAAATCAAGATTTAAGTATCATATACTATTAACAAACATACAAATGCAAAGTTTCAATCCAGGCAAAATGTTCAATTACAGTGCTATTCAATTTATGTTATCATTCGTCCCTTAAAGGCATCTGTCTTCTTTCAGTGAGTTAGTTTTGTGGTGCTTTACAGAACTACCTGCACTTCCCTATACTTTCCTGAAGCTCTGTGTCTTTGAACAGGCATCCCTTGATCTCATCTTTACTGACCATGCATCCTGCTTCAGTGGGTTAAGTCCCACTCATGGTACTTATCAGATCAACTGCACCTCCTTTTAAAGTGTTACATGATTACCTAGCCTGCACAACTAATGTCCACATTCCTTCCTTGTACCACACTAACAACCTGTATAAGTTTGTATACATAAGTTTCTATGCCATATAATCATACTGCACAAGATTCTAACATGAGCCTAATGGAAAAGTCAGCTTCACATCACTTCTTGACCAGGTTTAAAATTCTCCAGTCTGAATTTTTCTGTTTACCTAGTTTGCATTGGTAAAGAGTGGTAATAAGCATCATATATACTAGTACAAGAAATCTTGTCTTTCCATCCCTCTTTCATTGTGAAGAACAGAAACAGAGGTCATAAAATTGTGTGCCAGAGGAGTATGTCCCTAAAGATTATACGGGATGTTTAGCCACAATATCAAAAGTTAGGGGCGCAGCCAGATGGCTCAGTTGGTTAGAGCGTGAGCTCTGAACAAGAGGGTTGCTGGTTCAGTTCTCACATGGGCCAGTGAGCTGTGCCCTCCATAACTAGATTGAAGACAACAAGCTGCAGGTGAGCCTCCGGAGGGGCAGCTGGATGGTTCAGTTGGTTAGAGCACGAGGTATCAACAAGGTTGCCAGTTCAATTCCCACATGGGGTGGTGGGCTGTGCCACCTGCAACTAAGAATGAAAACGGCAACTAGACTTGGAGCTGAGCGGCACGGCATCCTCCACAACTAGATTGAAGGACAACAACTTGGAGCTGATGGGCCCTGGAGAAACACACTGTTTCCCAATATTCCCCAATAAAATAAAATAAAAAAAGGGTTATGGGTTGGGAAACCAAAAATTCTTGTTTTGAAAGACAAAACTGCTCAATATTTTCACATGTGAGTAGTTTAATGCTGAAACACTGACAGGATAATTTGCTGTACTGCTATACTGAAAAGAATCAATTTAATGAAATATTCAATCTTTATCAACCATTTTTTTTTCCGGCCTAAAATTTTTCCACTCTGAGAGCTTAGCAGAACATTTTAACAACAGTGATGACCAGACGTAGGAGTTACTTAAGGTTAGAAAGGCCCTCTGAGAAGATGGAAGAACAGGGTGAATGAATCATTGGGCCACAGGACTGAGAAAGACCTAAGCACAAACCCCATTAAGAAAGGATGATGTGATGACAGGGGATGTATCACCTTAAGTCCTTGACTTAAGTGATTAGTTTCCTCCTGTCAGACTCCCTGGCTCCTTGCTGTTGGTCTTGTTTTCTGCCACTACCAAAGGGACATCCTCGTTTTTCCCTTTAGTAATAATCCTTCTTCCATCAAATATTCTAGCACCAAATATCTCTGAAACACATCCCTGTCTCAAACCTTCATTCCTTATTAAGATTTCCTTTAGGTCCTCTTTCTTCCTTGCCCAGATTATTGCAATGCCATTGTAATGGATTTCCATTGATACCAGAATGATGTTTCTAGAATGCAAACTTTATTATGTTATTTATCTGCATGAAATTATTCCACAGTTCCCACAGATTTTTAGTATTAATAAAGTTCATCAGGGTGATCTATAAAGCTTTTTCATATATACATATATATATATATATATATATATATATATATATATATATATATATATTTAAGTGGTTTATCGTTTAGTTATATGACCCATTTCCTAATGTTTTGGTATACTGAATTTCCGCCCCCCTTCCGCTTCCGCCCCCCCCACTCCAGTTCAAGCTGTTGTTTCTCAGTCTAGTTGTGTAAGACACAGCTCCCTGGCCCAGGCTGGTGTTATGAGCCTTCCGCTTTCCCTGGCTGAGGCAGTCGGTCGCCAGTCCTCTGTCGGCCGCTCACGGCAGCTCCCAGCAGCTCTTGCCAGCTGCTGGCTGCTCATGCTGGCTGCCGGCTACTCACGGCGGCACATGGTAGCCCACGGCTGCTTCAGGGAAAGCTGTTGTTCACATTCTTAGCTGTAGAGGGCGCAGCTCACTGGCCCATGTGGGAATTGAACCGGTGACCTCGGCGTTAGGAGCACGGTGCTCCAACCACCTGAGCCATCGGGCTGGCCCACTTTTTCATATTTTTATGTTTTGTCCCCTCTCTCACCATTCCCTCTCAATTGATTTACCCAAGGTTACAGTTAGTAAGGAGGCTTGATTTTCAACAATTTCAGCACATTCCACTCAACATGGTGACGACTTAATTTGAAGGGGAAATACTTTATTGATGAGATGCCACCTCATCTTTAAAATTTCATGAAAATCTTCATGAGTGGGTGGTGAATAGAATACGGTGAAGAAGATACACTATAAAACGGAGGTCTCACAAACATACCTTTAAGTCCTTGTTAAGGCCAATGACACAGGTCGGGGTATAAGCCAATGACAGGAAGTGTGAAAGAGGAAACCAGAACCAGAACTGGGTAAAGACAAGGACACCAACCACAGAAGGCATATGGGTGTGCCCAGTCCTGGACTGCAAGGAGATTGTGACATTATGACCACCTGTAGAAAAAGAGAAACCATGAACATGAATCCAGGAAATCAATAGGATTTTTAAGTACTGCACTAGGGAAACATTTGTGATTATTGTAAGAGTACAGTTCATAAAATCTAATATGGTGTTGCTGTAATTAGTCAGCCAGTGAGCAATCTCGAGTCTCCAAAACCGGAAGTACTGTATTTTAACTGGACTCAGGGTAAATCTAGGTCTGCTTTCTATACAGGAAGGCATTTTTCAAAAAATAAGCTTGAAGGATGCCAAAACTGTATGTTAAATTAAATATTAGTCTATTATTATACATAGGCTTTTAATGTACTAATAAAAAGTAAAACTTTAACACCCGTATTTGCAAAAAATAGGCAAGAGGCAAAAGGTAGACACTGTTTGCTTAGTTTTACTCTTTATGCTTTAGTCATGTCTAACTGCAGGCAGCTCCAAGATTAACTAGCCTTGTGACCCTGGACAAATCACTTTACCTCTAAAAAAAGTATTTTCCCCCATTGGTAAAATGAGGGCTTGAACGTGAGTACTTGAACTAGAGCACTACCACTAACAAGGAAAATGTTAATCTCCAATCTTTGATTCAATTGAAATTATTCTGAGAAAGCACAAAATATAAAACAATGAAATCAGAGCTAATTCTAGTTCATCAGAAATTTGGACTGTTGAGAGGGTATATGGCTTGGAACCTGACCTGTTCAGCTACCTCTTGGCACATCCCCTAGGCTACCCCTTCAGGAAGTGCAGAGAAACAGTTTGAACAAGAGCTGAGCTCCAAGTATTAGTTAGACGGCTGGATCTTGATCGGGCCTTTTTAAGCTGAGGTTCTTGGAGGCTATTAGGGGTTGCAAACTTGAATACCTTTAGGAAGCAGTCAGGTAAAGGAATGAGAAAACTTGGGCTGAAAGCAATGGGGATTGAAGCAAACTGGAAAGCTCATGTCTTATTTAAAGAGGACATGTTACTAGGGGCGTAGGTCTAGGGTCACTAGGTAATTTTGTTTTAAAAAGCAGACTTGAAGACTTGAATCTGGATTTTGAACAAAAGTTTGCAAATTTTTCTAGGTAGACAAAACAAAACACATGTTTAAGTCAGATTTGGTCCAGGGGCTGCTGTGTTGCAGTCTCTGGTCTATATGGTAACAGTGTCAGGGCCGAACCTCAGGACTCTGAGACGCAGATCTTTTAGTTTATACAATATAGACCATAAAAATGGGGCAGTCTGTGCCTAGCCACCATCATAATTTGATTTCCAATTCTGGATCCCTGCTGTTCACATTTCACTTTGCTAATCTCGGTATCTCACAGAGGCCATGTGCATGTTTTGCTTGGAGTCAGGAAGTGAGTATCAACTTTACTAAACCAAAAAGCATTTAAAGTTTTTATAAGAATCAGGGTTCTACTGCCCAACCAAATAATCTAGATTTTCTGAATACTCCACTACAGATATTTAAGATTTTATCTGGAAAAAAAATCAGGCATACTTTAATTTTGTTTTTTCCAATAGGAATGAGTTATATACACTTACTGTTTGCTTGTACTCTTCTCTACTCTAACCCCACATTCACTGAATGCTTACTACATGTTGAAAGTTTTGAACAAAATACTGAAAAAGATCCCAAGGAGCCTCCAGTTTAGTACAGAAGACAGATAATTCAAAAATTAAAATAAGGCATAAAAGTACTTCTGATAGTTATAAACCTGGGTACTGGTGGGAACATACAGCCAAGAATGTGATATCTGATCAAGTTTTGAAGCTAAATTTCCTTTTATTTCAATGAAACCTATCGTCTTCAAACTTAGAAACTAAACTAGCCTCTTGCTCTAATAGTCCAAGTTTCCGATAAAAGAAGGGAGAGTTTATCCTATTGATAGTGTTTACACAGTTTTACAAACTTCAGTCATAAATCTTAATCTTCAGCTTTTTTCCCTGAAAAGACCAAATCATTGAGCGAGTTCCCATAACTTTGCTCATTCCTCTGAAGTTGCCCTCTCCACATTTTTTCTGTTACCACTAACTTCTGAGAGACAGACTGCAGGACTACAAATTTTTCTAAGGTAGTTAGCATAGTTTTATAGGAGGATAGGATAGTAAAGGAAAATGGGGTAAGAGAATGCTTTTATGCTCATAATAGTGAACATGACAGTAGACTTCTATGTGCTAAATACTAAAATACCAAACGCAAAAGCCATTATAAATAGAGAAATGAACAGAAGCATCAAAATTGATTGGTCCATGACAAATCAAATAGACACTTGCAAAAAAAGAGGTAGAAGGAGAGAGGAGCTGCAAGAAGGAAGGAAGGAGGGGAAAACAGATTGAACTTCTAAAGCTGAAACAGAGAATTATCCTCCCCTAATTCTAACACAAACTCTATTATAGTAAAAACTGGCAAAAAAACTGTAGTTTATTAAATCAACAAGTAAAGGGTTGTAGTTTATACCCACAAACTTCAAAAAGTGGCAGCTAGAAGGAATAAAAAGACTGTGGAGTAGAAAAATGTCACTCTAAATCTTACATTAAAACTAATTATCAAAAGTAGCCAATCTGTAAAGGCTACATACTATATGATTCCAACTATATAACATTCCGGAAAAGGAAAAACTAAAGCTATAGAGACAGTAAAAAGATCAGTGGTTGCCAGGGGATTGTGGGGAGAGAGGGAGGGAAGAAAAGGTGGAGCACAGAATTTTTTGGTCAGTGAAACTATTCTGTATAATACTGTGATGGTAGATATATTTCATCATGCATTTGTCAAAATCCAGCGAGACTCAAGCCGAATGTAAACCAGGCATAAACTAGGGACTGATAAAATCCAGCCAATTAAGTGATAAATCTTAGTACAGTACCCAGGAATAAGCAGCAGCAATAACAGAAATGGTGGTGAACACTGAATCCATTTCAAGATATAACTAAGACTAAACTGAGAGAGCTAGGATTTCACAAGAGAATGTAAATATTATAAACCATGACAATGGAAACATAAAAATATTGGAAGGTGGTAAGGAATGAGGAAGAAACTATGGCATATCAATCTGTGCAGTTTAGATGCGTCGAGAATTGAAATGTTTATACTTTAAAGTATCTATGGCATATTTTCCTTATTTACACACAGCTGCAAGAAACTGTCTTTCAATTAAAAGAGAAAAAAGAAATTGTACCCAACACTAAAAATTTAAGTCTCAACTTCTTGGAAAATTAAAACAAAACAAAAACATCTCCACTAGACAAATGGATTAAAAGAGAATTATTTGCCTTAAAAACTTAGAAAAGTGCACCAACGTCCTAAGAAAAGAAAAAGCAAATAAAAGGTCCAAGCAGAAATAAAGAAATTAGAGAAAAAAGAGAGTAGCATCAGAATACAAACAAACAAAAAGTGAAATCTCTAGCAAATCTAATGGAGAAAAAGAGAAAGAAAAAAAAATTAGAAAGGAGACAGAGATTTTAAAAAAGCCATTAAGGGAGATTATCTAAAAGTATAAAACAAGGACACTGAAAACCTTGATAACGATTAAAAAACACTCAGCATGTATAAAACCTAAAGAGATTTAATTAAAAAAAAATCCTTAAAAAAATATGTATTTTCCTTATCTCCTTCACTATAAATATACATACATTTCTAGTTGACTAAGAAAAGAATAACTGCCATAAATATGGCTAACAGTGTTTTAAGTGAAAGAAATGCAGATGGCTAATAAATTTGAGGAAATGTTCATCTAATAACAGAACTACTATGAAACCATGAGATACTATTTTTCACCTTTCAAATTAGCAAAGATTAACAGAAAAGATTATATTCTACATGGCTAAGGTACAGTAAGAAAAGGAATCACATACTGGTACAATGAAATAGGCATGCTTGTTCTCTTCTACCCTATTGAAACGTCACCGATAACAACAGTTAAGGAACATGTCGAACGAACCCCAAGTCCAAGGTACTTAAGCACACCATTCTACCGTGGAAGGGCAGTCTGCTTCTTTTGAAATGAACCACACCGCACAGTGCTATGTAAGCATTTATCAGGCAAATATTCCATGTATCTTATTTTAGGATGATTTGGTTGCTAGAATTTGTCTAAAACCTAATGTTTCCTCAAAAAATTTCCAATGTCAACTATTTAAAACTGATATATATTAATAAAATTAAAGAAAAAAAAACCCAGCCAACACTCACTGAGCACTTTACTAGGTGACAGGCACTATTATGTTTCCCCGAAAATAAGCCCTAGCCAGACCATCAAGTCTAATGAATCTTTTGGAGCAAAAATTAATACAAGACCCAGTCACATTACATCACATCACATCACATCACCTCACATCACGTCTTATATTAAATTATACATATATATATACATATATACATATATATACATATATATATATATATATATATATATTTTTTAAGATTTTATTGGGGAAGGGGAACAGGACTTTATTGGGGAAGAGTGTGTTCTTCCAGGACTTTTATTTTCCAAGTCAAGTTGTTGTCCTCTCAATCTTAGTTGTGGAGGGTCCAGCTCAGCTCCAGGTCCAGTTGCCGTTGCTAGTTGCAGGGGGCGCAGCCCACCAACCCCTGCGGGAGTCGAACCGGCAACCCTGTGGTTGAAAGGACGCACTCCAACCAACTGAGCCATCCAGGAGCTCAGCAGCAGCTCAGCTCAAGGTGCCGGGCTCAATCCCAGTTGCAGGGGGCGGAGCCCACCATCCCTTGCAGGACTCGAGGAACTGAACTGGCAACCTTGTGGTTGAGAGCCCACCGGCCCACGCAGGAATCGAACCGGCAGCCCTCGGAGCCAGGAGCACGGAGTCCCAACCGCCTGAGCCACCGGGCTGGCACTTAGATTATATTATATTATTATTATACCCAGTCTTATATAAAGTAAGACTGGGTCTTTCTTATATTAATTTTTGCTCCAAAAGATGCATTAGAGCTGATGGTCCAACTAGGTCTTATTTTCAGGGAAACACGGTAAGCACTATTCTAATTGCTTTACATGTATTTTCAATCCTCCCAACACTATGAGGTAGACTTCATAAGACAAAAAAACAGACACATAGAGGGGGAAATAACTTCTCAGGTTATATAGCTAGTATACTGTAAAGGGACTGGGATTCAAACTCTAACAGTCTGCACTCAACAACTCTACTACTTCCTATAAACTGTAGTCTCTAAATTTTCTCCAGGAATAATTTACCCCAGACTCAATTTACACTATGTCATATAGTTATTTCATTAGATTTAGTTTAAATAGATAAATAAATCTGGAAGACTTAAAATCATTTACCTGCATCCAATATTCCCTGGGCCAGAATAGCGCCAAACTTGGCCATGACATCATCGTGTTTATCATTGATGACTTTGGAATACAGCTGTCTGAACTGATTCACCTGAAGGAACAAGAAAAAGAATTATATAGTCTGATTCTATTCATATACTGTGTCATTTTAGAGCAGGAAATAACTTGCTCAATTGGCAATGAAACTTGAGTTCTGAATTTCACAACATTCTAAAAGAGAGGGTATGGAGCAGAGTTGAGGGCAACACAGTTCCACGGTTGAAATCATGGAGTTAGGACTTTTCTGGTGTGGGAGCACCAGTTCTGTTTTCAATTCTCATGCCACAGTGGATGATTCAGACTCAAGGGAATGTTGAATTCGATTTCATATGGCACCACTGTTAGTCAGCAGGCTTAAACAGTTCAAGGGAACAGTAAAGCTTTCGTTGAACTGTGAATTACAGCTATTCTGCTTACCATCAACCTTACAGATTTCTTAACAGGCACGGTCCTTTGGGTCTACCTTAAAGTAAACTACCCTTCAGTGAAATTGTGTGAGGTATATTTTGGATTAAGTGTATTCACACATAAAGATTTTCATTATGCACACACATTAATTTTTTGAGGACATGTCACAATAATTACTCTTATTAAAAGGAACAAACCAAAATGAAACATGTGCTGACTCACTTAGGATGGGATTACTGGTAATTTTTGTTTGCTTTATTCTTTTCTGCATTTTCTAGAATTAACATATATTACTTTTACAATTAGAAAATATTTACAGAACATGTTATTAATATACTTGTGATTCCTTTAAAAGTGTATGGATGACAATAAGGCAACTATTTTATGCTTCTTCTACATATTCCACTTCTGTTTTCCCACCAGTGCTTTTCAAATGGCAGGCACCCAGGAAGCACATGATCACGGAGCGCCCCAAATCTGCCCAAAGCAGAAAATATGAATTTCCTAATGTGATGACTTTATATGCATTAAATATTCTTTCAGACTCTCTTCCCTCTTCATTCATCGTGGTCTGCCGGGCCACACTGTGATGTAGGGCAGAGTCATATAGAATCAGACAACCCTGGCTTATAAATACTTCTGCTCTTACAGTAAGCTGTTTGGATAAGTTACTTAGCTTCTCTGGGTCTGTTTCTTCATCTCTACAGGGATCATAGTACCTACCTAACATGGCTGTTGTAAGGATTATGTGAGATAATATTCATATAATGTAATATGTAAAAGGCAGTTTATAGTTCAATAAGCATGGCTGTCTTACCTTACCAAGTCAGAATCCTACCAGTCCTATTATCTCTGCAATCTAAATACTGCTAGTAAAATTATACTCCTTAAAACATGGTTCTCGTTTTTATTCACAGGCAGCAACAGAATGTGATGGAAAAACAATGAACCAACTCTGCCACCACGCAGCATATAAGCATTAGTAAGCTACTGACTTCTCTAGCTCTTACTTTTTCTAACTATAAACCCCAGCATGATTAGATCATCACAAAATTTCTGTCAAGTTTTAAAAATCCAAAGGTTTGATGCTTTTATTCTGGTTCAACAGGCCAAATTCCTTTGATTCTGAACTTATTTTAGAAGAACACTTACATTACCTTATATAGGATGGAAACTTTATGTGCTAAAGATTTATGAAATAGTTCAAGAACTTATAAAAAGAAACATTGGACAAAGCACTGTATGTATATTAGAAGGAAGAATTTAAATACAAAATTGCATCCAAAACAATAGGCAAACATTCAGTGAAATTGAAAGATGGATAAAAAAAAAAAAAAATCAATGCAAATACATATAATGGGCTTATCTAAACTTTTTAAGCATAGCTTTAATATTTTATTTTTCAATTACAGTTGACATTTAATATTATTTTATATTAGTTTCGGGTATACAGCATAGTGGTTAGACATTTACATAATTTATAAAGGGACTGTCCCCTCCCCAGTAAGTCTAGTACTCACCTGGTACATACAATAACTACGTAATGCATAGTTATTACAGTATTACTGACTGTATTCCCTATGGGCTTATCTAATTAATATTAAGTATACTACTTTAAAAAGCTAGTTTTTAATAATTAAACAAATTTTCTTCACATTTTATTACTTATGCAGCAGTAACTCAACTCTCACTCTTCTTTGTAAATAATCATTATTTTAGTAGGTTAGGATAGTATCTTAAATTTGGAGTCAACTTTGAGATCATCTGGTATACTCCCTCTATTTTACAAATGTGAAAACTGACGTAAAATAGGTGAAACGACTGGCTTGCTTGTGATCACAAACAACTAACTGCAGTCATGGCTAGGATCATGATTTTCTGACTCAACTTCATTGTTATGAATAGTCTGCCCCCCACATAAGACCAAGTAGAATTTGTAGGAGAAAATCACATTAATTTTCCATTTTATAGTATGATAATCCCACAGATGAGAGAAAGTTTCCTGTTCTGCATGATCATCTAAAATCTTAACATTTCATGTTTTTAACTCTATACCGTGTACTGTTGGGGGGGCACTCTGAAATGTCAGGGAGAAAAATTAAGGATGGGGAGAGGTAAGTAAACTTTCTTGGAGTCATTTCTGTTGGTGCTCATCACCTGGTTATGTCTCGTTCTTTCTAGTTTCTTCTTTTTTTCCTGAACATAGAACTGTAGCTGCACATGAGGGATCAGTTTGAGTTTCTATTTTTTTGTCTTTTCTCTTTCTATGACATTTTATCTGCTCTTATGATTGAACTATAGGTCTCTAATTCCTTCCATGAAATCCTTGAGGCCAGATGAACTTTGGAATTCAGAATTTAGAAAGCTAACAGGGCGCATACGCCATATTGAGATGGGATTATGCAATACTCTCAGTGTAGTGTGGGGGCAATAGCCCATAATCAAACAAGGTAATATTTCTGAAGCAGCAAACTGATTAAAATTAACACTAAATGGGATAAAGGTTATCAATGAGTTTAGGTTTTGTAGCTGAACGAGTCCTTAAAAACAAATCTCTTTTAGTTTTCAGAGCTTTCTGGATTTTGGAGTTGCAGATACAGAGCTATGCACTTAATATGATTTGTTTGTGGCTAGTTCCCAAATCTCTTTCTTCAGTTCTGATTCTTTTCCTGTGCTCTCATCTTATGTCCAACTGACTTGCTATCATGTCATCTCAAACTCAACATACCTAAAACGAAAATTCTTTATTCTTCTTTCCTGGTATTCCTGTCAATGCTATCATGACTTTCCCATTATCAATATCCCAAGTAATGTTTTCAGCTCTTCTCAATTTTATCAGTACTATTTTGTTCATGGTAGTTGCTTGCAGCCTTTTCTTTACATTACCACTGACACTTAAAGTGATTATTACTGTATCTTAAGGTAATAATACAGTAATATAGATTACTATTTACGAATGTTTTATGGTGTAAAATACCACCATATAATATAAAATTTCATGCTTATAATTTCATCTTATAAAAAGTTCACACATTTCACTACAGAAATATTTCTAGGTTACCATGATGGCTCACAAAAGCCTAATCTACCCAAACTGTGATTTATTTTAGAACCACAAAAGCTTATCAAGCTTGGCTAAATATGATCCTGCTTCCAAAAAGGGTACCCTGTCAGTGGTGGGAGAAGTTTCCCTGTAGCAGACTTTAGGCCCGGTGATATTAGGTGAGGAGGAGCCAGATCCTATTCTTACACTGTGATATTTCTATCTGATTCTATGTATGATATTTACTATGTACAAGTCCAAATAACTCCTAAAGGTAGATTTCACTTAACAGGAAAAACAAAAGCTGGATCCTTCCTAAAGAGCAGAGTTGGGTTCCTGAAGAAAATAGCTCCAAGGACCGTTAATGTCCAAAAGACATTATTGTAGTTAAAGGCTCTGAATCTCTGGTCTAAGGGCTTTCTAAAGGGGGTTTGCAAGCACCCAGGGGTGGATGCATGTTCCTGGGTCTATGTTTGTGAGACTGAGTGAGCAAAAAACTGGCAGAAGAAAAGCAAAGATGTACTGGAGTTACTTAAACTAAGACTAGAATGTGTAGGGCCAAGTGTTAAGACCGCATTCTGTAAAAGGTAGTGACATATTTCATGATTACATAAAAGTCTTTCCTTTGGAAATGTCCATTGTAAATCTCACAAAATATCCAAAAAATGTCCCTTTTGGAGTCCTTTGAGGAGGAACTATAGTCTTGATGAAATTAACACTCGATCTTTGATTTCGAGGCGCTTCATTTTATTTCATGGACTAATTTACAACCTTGTGACTAGGACTCTTGCTTCTCTTCAAGCATGTTAACAGCTTTTTCTTTTCAGCAAAATGTCACATCCCACCCAAAGGAATATCAGTGTTGTCTTATTAGCAATTATTGGATAAAAGAGAGATGACAGAAACTATAATCCACAAAGTTCTTTATCATGTGTTGATAGCAGAAAACAACGAAATAGAACTTAAAACTCTTAAGAATTCATGAGCTGAGTAAGAATGTCATTCTCTGGGACAGTGTCTCCTGAAAGAACATATATAGTTTTGCTTTTGTAGGCAATGGGGGTACACACTTGACTTTCCTACCAGGTTTATATTAATGGCAAAGGCTACCAGCTATAACTGCATCTCAACATTCTTAATCAATACCCGAGATTCTGATACAACCTAAAGATGGAAGTGTGCATCACATAGTCACATCAGCTAAGCATTGGTTCAACAGTATTTTACGGAATGATTTAAAAATACTAATTATTTAAAATGTTTTCTTTTTTTGTTTTTTTCCTCATTTTTTCTAAATATGAAAAAGTGTTCTTTACTTATTAGAATAAGAAGTTAAATGCTTCTCAAACTGTACAGTCTACCCTGTCCTACTCCCATTCCAAAGGGCTCTGCCATTGTTGGTGCAGAGCTTATGATTGTAAAATCAATGAAATCCTACAGCAGAGGACAGGAAGATGTTAAAACATTTATCTTGTTCACAATGCAAATAATGTGAAACTGACATGTGAGGTCAAAGTGAATAAAAATCTACGTGTATATATTAGGGGAAGTGCTTCCCATAGCCTAAATTTCCTTCTTTAATGACATTACCTCCAACTGATAAAGATCAGCAGAGGATCAAATAAAAGATGCAAAAGCTACTCATATTATAATTGCTATATATATATATTTTTTAAAAAAGCAAAAAGAAAATAGTCTCTGAAAAATTGTTTATGTTCTAGAAGACCAAATAATATTAATACAGAATCAGAAGTCTGATTCTATCTTTGTACCAATCCAATTTTTATAAGTCTTAAAAATGATTTTTACACAGAGAAGCACTGAATAAAGGAAACAAAAATGGTACCACCTGCTTAAAAACTGAAATCTATTAAATAAAGTTCCATAAAATGAGAATGAATAATTGATGAGTTCTGGAAATTTTTCTCCCTTCCCATCAACCTACTTTGCCGAAAATGAGGATGTTCTACATCTGCTTGATGAGGCAGAAAACAGTATGCCAACGTTTTTTTTTTCTGTTGTCAATTTTTTGACTGCTGCTCATATAGGAGTAGAATTAGTACAAGGCTGTTAATTGCCATAATTTTAACTTAAGAATTAAAAGATCTGAAACTGTTGCATAAATTATCACATCTATTTAATATATCAACATGGTAATTTTTAGTACATGTAAATATGATCTATGCATTTTCTCAATGAAATGAGAACTTTTGGCTCAGGTGCCAAGATACATTAGATATCAAACTCTAACATGAGGTCTGAGAGGTTGTCGTGAGGACATTTTAAAAGAAACGTCTCAAAATCTGTTAACAGAGTCATCTGCAGGGTGTAATAAGTCTTGGACTGTAGCAGAACATGTGATGAGGATTTCTACGGGAAAAGCTGGGCTGTGAGTCTTCCCCTCAGTCCAAGCCTAGAGATGCACTTCAGAGGAACCACTTGGAGAGCTTAATATGGTCAGTGGTCACTGTGCACTGACACCTAGCACATGAAGTAAGAGGCATTTAGCTTTTGACTGAGGCACTCGCAGAGAGAGTAGAGGGAGAGAGAAGGAAGGAATGAGACAGAGAGGGAGAGGGGCAGGCAAAGCTGCACTGAGAGCCTACTATACCTCTACCCACAAGGGGCAAAATATGCAGGAGTGTTTCTTTGAAAATGTTGGTCCAGATGGAAATGACATTCTATCATAGAATCTGGATGTACTCATTTCTAAACTGAGATTGTATGTACTATATAAAGTGACTGTAGGGCTGTTTATCACCTCAGAAGAATGGATCAAAGAAGTTATGGACTGCCTGAGTTTGCATCCTGTATCAGAGGAACAAGTTATCCCATTGAATAAATTTTAAAAGGACAGTAGAAGGCAAAAATTAAAGTTGATTTTTATGATTTCATCAACCCACAAGTTCTAAATTTTCAAGTATGGCTATATAATTGAATTAAGAAAGTGACCATAAATCTATAAAAATGCATTTAAAGAGTATTATGTATTTGAAGTTTCCCATACTCCTACCTCTTTACTTCCTATGAGTTCAGTGTTTACCACATCGGAGGTAAAAATGTCCTCAAAAGAAAAGCCCAAAACAGCTCTATTCCAGAGAATTTTTCTGTTGGCTCACCTTTGGACAAGTGATTTCGGTCTGCTGGATCATGATGAGAGCTGAAGCTATGAGTGCTCCTTGCCTCACATAGTTCACAGGGTCATTTGTCATTGGTTCTAGCAAATTAATTGCTTCCTGAAAACATTAAAACAAAAAACAAAACAAAAACCTTAAATAAAGTTGCATAGCTGGATTTTCAAATTAGTTACATCATTCTAAGTCAGTATTTTTATCTAACATTGTAGTAACAAGTTAATTTAAGACTAACTGGATGCAATAGTTCAGAACTGAGTATGCTTTAAGTATCAATATAATGATGGTTCATGAAAAGGAAACTCGTAGAACAAGAGTGCTCCCGTCTTGAGGTAAAAAGAGGTCAAAAAGAAAGGGAAAATGAAGTTAATGTTTGATAAGCACCCATTATTTTCTAGGCACAGTGAGAGGTATTTTATGTTATCCCATATAAGCCTCTCAATCCTAAAAATAAAACAAAAACAAAACAACAACAGCAACACAAAATAATCTTTATAAATAAAGAAACAGAGTAAGAAAGGTTAAGTAATTTGCCCAAAACCACATAAATAGCTAATAACTCAGGTCAGTCTGACTAGAAAACCTGTAATAACATCCAACTTCTTTCAAATACTAGGGTATGGTAATGTCTTAGATGATTTTACAAGACCTAATTTAAAAAATTAAATTTTTGAAAAACAAAAAACAAAGATAAACTCCCAAAACAAAAAGATTTTATTTGCTAGTAGAATGGTAAAACATTAAGTCAAACAGGACTAGAATTGATTTCACTTGACAAGATTTTCTAAAATATTTATTGGGATTTCCCAATACCATATCCTTCAAAATATCAGATCGGGGGTGGGGGGGGGAGGAGAATTCCTTGATTAAATCAGTTTGGGAGCTCCTGCATACACACACACACACACACACACACACACTCACACACGCACACACGGTGCCAAACAATGTATACACATTTTAAGAAAGGAAAACTGTATTAAAATTGTAATACTCAATATATACCAATAACAAAAGATGAATACAAGTCACGTTTGACTTCTGCAATTACAAGAGGTGCTCAAAGTGGTCACCATTAGCGTCTAGACACCTCTGATTATGGCGAACTATTGCTTGAGAAACGCTGACCAAAGTGTCCATTTGTATACATTTTTTTGGCACCTCCACTATACATATAAATCACCTCCTCTTGAAGATTCAAATGTATATAGCATATCAAAGACTCTAGGAATGTACATATCCTAACAAAAGCTCCAGGAAGCCTCATTAAAGAAACCTTACAACTTTTGTTTATCCCAGCATTTGTACATTGTATTTGACCAAGAACTCTTTTAGCCCATAAAACGCCTGTTAACAACCTTCAGAACCTTTGTTAAGTGCCACTTTATAACATCTCTTATAAGGTCCTTAGGTATGAATATGAAGGAACAGAGCAACGGATTTACATGATTTTCAAACTTATTTCTTAATACAGTGTCATTTCTCAAACATCCTTTGTTCCAAAGCCAAGGAAAGGAAGAATAAATGGAATTCTCCTTTTGGGAAAACGACTTTAGATTTCTTTCCATGTGGATTTAGTCACGCACTGCTTAATGATGGGGCCATGTTCTGAGAAATGCGTAGTTAGGTGACTTTGCTGCTGTGCAAACATCACAGAACGCACTTACACAGACCTAGACGGTATATCCTGCTACTGTAATGTAATGCGCGGTACTTTTATACATCCGGCAGTGCAGTCGGTTTGTTTACACCAGCATCACCACAAACACGTGAGTAATGCTTTGCACTAACCCGATGTTACCATGGTTACATCGCTAGGTAATAGGAATTTTTCAGCTCCATTATAATCTTATGGGACCTAAACACCATTATTCAGCACATGATTATATTTGTTTTAAAAAATCAGAACTATTAACAGATAATTTATGTACTAGATAAATGTTTTCTTTCTCCCCACTTTTACGAAAAATGTAATGACATTGTGCAGAGTAGGTTTTTCAAACGTTACTTACATATTGTCAATATTGTTTATGAAATAGTCATGATAAAAATATAACCAAATTTCCAACTTATAAGTTAAAAGACACTAACTTTGCCTTTGAGGTATATGATGTAACATCAAAGATATATTTTAGAATAAAAGGATGTTCTAGGTTTTTAAGAAACAAAAATAATCAAAGCACCAAACTTTAGTCAGATAGGTATTGATACGTAAATCACACAAAGTATCTAGAAATAAAGCAGACTTGTTTAGTATGAGTAATAAAAATATTCATTGAATTAACTTGTCAGATGCTGTGTCTCAAAGAACATTTGCTCCGAGATATCATATTAAGTTCAGAATAATCTGGAAAGAAAAAAATCTAATTTACATTTAACTTATGAGGCCTGACATAAATGTCTACTAAAGATCTGACAGGGGAGATACTTAGCAAAACATTCAACTATGTTTTCCTTTGTTTATAGAACATATGTGTCCCAGAAAAAAATGAAGGCCAATTCCTATAAACTGCATTTTATATACCCAATGACATTTCTAATAAAACTGAAGATACATTCTCATGTAAGAATTTTTCACCCAAAAGAAATGAAAACATTTTAAAAACAACTCTGTGAGGGCAGAGACCATGTCCAACTTTTTCACCGTCATATCCTTAAATGATCATCCCTCCATCATTCATCTGACAAATATTTACTGAAATTCTATGTGCCAGGTCTGACTTTAGATTCTAGTAGTGAACACACCCTTCTCAGGGACTTCACATTTCAGTGGAGAGGAGACAGAAAATAAACAAAATAGGTGTAAAAATATGCCAGGTGGTGGTAAGTATTGTGAAGAAAAATAAAGCAGGGTAAGGAGACAGAATGAGAGTACTAGAAAGGGGTGTCTCCATAAATTTTTACACAATTCTTGCCACATGTAGTAAAAATGCCTATTGTAATTTCTAGCTTCAATTACGTTTTATATGATTAGAAAGTTATTTGTATCCAATACTAATAACGCTTTTTAGAGAAAAAGTCAAGCAAATTAAAATTTAATCCTGGAATCACTCAATAAACTAATAACTATGCTTTATTTTATTTTCGTTTGAACAGAGAAGATAAAAAAGCAACTCCTTCCCGCTGCTGTGAAGACACTGGGAACATAATCATGTTCTCATTCTCTGGTCCGTCTGTTCCGTCCTCCCTCCCTCCTCCCCACCTGTTAAAAGAAAAGCTCACCAAGATGTGTGCATGTGAGCTATAAAAGGTAAAATGTGATGTATATGTCACTGCTGTGAATAAAAAATACTTGGTAGTTAAGCAATAGTTTCTTAATGAATCTTACGACGAATTGTGTTTTCAAACCATCAACTTGCCTAACCCAACTCTCTCACTTTTGAGGGCTTAACAAATATCAGGTTACCTATTAAATTTGTGAAGAGAAAACAGGCAAACAACAGTTAAGTGATTTGCTAACAAAACAAAACAAAACAAAACAAAACAAAACAAAATAAAACAAAACCAAACCAAACCAAACCAAACGAATTAAACTGAGTTGATTTTGGTGGCCTCAGATGAGAACCTTGATTTCTACAATACTAATTATGCAAATTAAACATGTAAAATAACTGTGTAAAATGACCAGAGTAGTTCTTTAAAGAAAAAATATCTTCTTCTTTCTTTTTTAAAGAAATCTATGCTTTCAAAAGGGAAGTCAACAGCATTGTGTCCATATAGCCACCCATGTAATATGCTGGTTTGTTCTTAAGGGCCCTGAGCCATCCAGTATCGTAAAGTAAGGAAATTCTGGGAAGTTCTGTGAGGCAAGTTAAGTCTTACAGATCACATCACACTTGTGTTTTTACAGCTGTTACATAAACTTTTCTATGAGCGAAAACAGTCTGGCGCCAGGCAAGAACTACCCCCACTGGCATGGGGGGGGGCTTTACCTTATTTCCTGTACCAGCACAGCAGATGCCCAGGGCCATGGCAGCTCCGTAACGCACGTGAGGATTGTAACTCTCTGACAACAGCGAAACCACGCTGGGACACTGTTCAGGGGTCCTGATAAGAAACAGAGGAAGTGAAGACAGTGTTCTATGTTAACATATTTCAAATCCAGATGGAAGGATTTTAACCCATTTTCTAAAAGTTATGGGAAACAACAGTTATATTTAACACAGAAATTGCAGAATTAAAAATCTACAGAATTCTAATTATTGATATTATTAATAGAAATCTGTCTTCAACATTCAGAGAATATATGCAAAGAAAGAGGAATGTACCCGCGACTCCTCGACCACAACTCTGCATTACAGCGTTAATCAGTCACCCTTTCGTGCTTCCTCCATAGTGGGGCACAACCATGGGGGCACGGGGGACGCACGCTGCTTTACAGCCAATCTTATTTACTCTGTGTTTTGTTTCAGAAGACAAAAGTCATTTTATAAAGATTCCAGGATGTTTCCAAAGCTGCAAGAAAGACTGAAATCTGCCAGCATTACTTTGGTTGAATATTAAACCAGTAAATGAGGGCACTCTGATTTTTTTTGTCTTTAGCAATTATTTTTGTGTTAATGAGAACAGAGAAATTGTTCTTTTCTCATTTTCTTACATTTGTGACAAAGAAAAAAACCACAGGGCATCCTTGACTAATGAAGTATCTGATTCTAAAAGACTATCCAGTCATGGTGGTTACACTCACCGGGCAGCAGGCAGGGGTAGTAACTAGAAGAGAGTGTAAGGAGAGTTTATGGGAGGCTGGCGATGATCGTGAACACACAGGTGTGTTCAGCTGTGAAAATTCATCAAGCTGTAGGCTTATGACTATGAGCATGTTTTCGGATGTATATTATACTTCAATAAAATCTTTTTAAAAAAAAAAGACTATCCTGAAAGCAGTTATTACCTACAGATCAATTCAAATCTATAATTCAATGCTGGAATTGTCCCCTAGCTCGAACTCCAGTGAGTGGTAAATTCACATTTCAAATGGAGTAGAGCCAAGTTAATGAAAGTAGAATTCTGCTATGAGAGAAAGTTGGATTATTTCCCCCTACAACAGAGTCCATACTCTTTCTTAAAAATGTTCAGTTTGACTAAGTTTCCTAATATGAATAATTTGGAAATAACACTAATGGCAACAATATGGAAAAAAAATTCGGTGCTGGGACAAAAGTAATATACTACCAAATGGAAGATCTGGGTGCTAGTCCTAGTTTTGCTAATTTCTTGGTACATGACATTAAGCAAGTCCCATTTTCTTTTCTGTAATTAGAGATAACTTTTTGCAGGAAGACAAAAACCAAATGAGCAAATAACTGAAAATATGGTAAGAACACATATGCTTTGAGTTAATGCATAATGAGATAAATGATAAGTTATAGAAGAGGAAGCCATGGAGTCAAAAACCCATGTTCAAGTTCTTGTTTTGTCTGTAAATAACTAGGATAATTGAGACAAGGTTCAATTAATCGAACAGTCTGGGGTCCCTTTCCACATCTGATAAAAGAAGGAATGGGACGAGCAGTTCCAGAAGGTGTACTCCACTTTACAATTCTATGGCATTTAAAAAATGAACCAAACATCAGATTTTAAATCAATGTTCATTACCAGTAGACCTTTCCTCAATGAAAAATATTCCTATGAAATTTAAAGTGATATTACACCAAAGAGACTGGAGAATTATTCTGCAACTTGTAGTTGACAGCACCATCATTTAACGTTCATTTTTCACTCCTGTCAGGCTAAGAACTTAACACTCAGTCCATAATTTGATGCCCAAATCCTCTGACAAACTCAAGCATTTTGTGACCTAATTAATTACAAATAATACCAGTCAAGATTGCACATGTCTTACACACAATGTGATATACAGATGATGTATTACAGAACTGTACACCTGAAATATATGTAACTTTACTAACAATTGTCACCCCAATAAACTTTAATTAAAAAAAAAAAAAAAGACTGCACATGTCTCAAGGGCCAAGGGCTGAGACTGTCTTCTATATTTTTTATTTCCCATAAATATTAGCACAGTGCTAGGTACTAAAGATAATTTTTATCACTTAGTAAAAGACAAAGGGAGCCAAACTAAATTCATATTTAGAGACTTAACCAAGTATTTTCTACCAGGCTCAAGGCCTAATGGTTAACCATTGGGAAAAATATCAAGCCCTTCATTGTTTCCCTTCCCCTTTAAGTTTATAATTCAGCTAGATAATAAAAAAAAGGGAGAGTTAACAAGTACCTGTGAGTGTTACTTCATAAGGGCTAAATGAATGTCTTTAAATTTTATGTGCTTTGAAGTTCCCAGTAGGGAGACCACATATAGGTCTAGAGAAGACCTGCTGTAAAAAATGAAACACACTGAAATAGGTAACTAAATTCTGATTTGTTGTTTCAATCAAATTTCTTGGCTTGTAGCTAACAGTCATCTTGCCAACATTACTATTTGTACAAACCTTCCCAGAGCAGGAACTGTGCAAGGGCATAAGCACAAGTCATTGCCACGTCACCCGACTATGCATGTATGAATTCCTTTCTTTCAACATACTGGCTATTAACCATTGTTTCCTTATTGAATATTTTCTGCGACCTCAACATTAAATCATATTAATAAATCAAGATGCTTTCAAGAATGTGATGTCTTTTTTCTAATCTACATTCACTAGAGGAGGAAAAATACAGCAATATATATATATGGGCAGAAACACTGTTCTAAGCATATGGGGTCTACCACAGTGGGAATCTGGTGAGGCCATAAACCTCAGGGTAGACCCTTGGTAGAATTATGAATATATAATTCTCATTAGGTAAGTGCCACAGGATTAACATAATGACACAGGAATTAAGAATATATACCTGTGCACCCCCCTCTCGTTCAACTCCCTATGAATGGATTCCAAATAGTTTGAGCAGCATCCTGAATTTTGAAGTATCCACTGAATGGCATAACCAAATACACCACAAACACTTCAATCAACACAGAATTCCATACAGAAAGAGGAATAAAGGGCAGCCTCAGCTAAACTGCTTCTTCCACCATGACCACAGTGGAAACTCACATCCTTCGATCATTTTATTCCCCCACTCCCCACATCTAATCTGCTACCAAGTCAAGTGAAACCCTTTAATCTGGTTTGTTTCCATTGCCTGTTTTAGGCCCTCATCATCTCTTCTTGGAAATTATACAGTGATTCCTTAAATGATCTCTCTGCCTCCTTTCTCTCTCATCTTCTGGTGGCTGTGGTGGACAGAACATGGACTTAGATCAGAAAGACCTGGATTCCAACTCTAGTGCAGACATTTACAGAGTGGCAATCACTAAATCTCTGAGGCTTAATTGCTTTATCCATAAAACAATATCTGGTCTACCTTATTCATGCTGAGCAGAGTTGGTGGTGATATAGAATACTATACTATAACCACTAAAACCTAGATCATAACCAGAAATTGCCTTTGAATCAGAACCAGAAATTTGGCTACTCAAATGCTATAGTTTGGGCTCTTATTTTTAAAAAAGGTAAGGTAACTCATGCCCCAAAGTTTACCCAAAACAATACAAAGCAAGTTGGATATTAAACCAAGAAAACTGGTTACATTAAGGGTTCTGACCTCCAGACTTCTCACCAACTTTTTAGGGAGCTAATGGCACACAGGACACTTACCCACTTGCCCCTCAGCTGTAGCAAGGGCAGGATATTCCAGGGAAAACTGACTCATATAGCAAAGCTTATCCTAAATGTACCTTAAAACTTCATTTGTTTTATTAATATGATCCCCACTTGTTAAAAAAGTAGTATACTCAGAATAGGGCATTAATAATTTCATGAGATTTAGAAAGTTTTTTGTTGGGAACATAAACACTGGGAGCTTAGTGCAGAGCTTTACCTAAAGACTGAAATAGGTTGTGAGGGCTATAAATTCAAAAGCACATAAAAAAATTCTTGTAGTTTCTCAGTCCAATAACAGTTCCAACTCTGACACATTCTTCAGGAAAGTGTTAAGACAAGGAATGACAAATACTTTAATAAATTAGCTTAAACATTCAATCTCTTCAGGAGTACAATAAAACCATAATATTCTTTGTTTACTTCAACTTTTCAGCAGGCAGTGCTAAAAGGACAAAAGAATCTTTCTAAGCAATGATCGGAATGCAAACATTCACTGAAAGCAAAACTTCTGCATATTAATCTTTATCCAGACATAGTATATATATACATATAGTGTACGTCTATATAAAAAATGTTAAGTAACAGTTAACAAATGAATAAATGATAAAAATTACATAATCACCATTTTGCAATGTGGAATGAATTAATGGACCTTAGCATAATTATCAATGACTGCTAACATCATGGAAAGAGAAATAACTAGACCTTATATGCACTGCCAGTCCTGCCCCTCCAGAGAGAGGAGAAAATTTGAATCTGAACGTGACCAAGCCTCTAGCTCCAACTATCAATTTACAGAAAATATAGAAGACCGAAAAACACATTATATTACACATAGGGATGCACTCAGCAAAATCCATACTGTTGGAAACTTGACAGTAATAATAACCTGGTTTCTTCCACAAATAAACTGCAAGGAGGGGAAAAAAAAGAGAGGTGAGGCAAGGCAAGAGATGGAGAGAAACCTACAAATTAAAAGAAAATACCCCCAATTTTAAATTCCATTAGGCCTTCTTTCAGTCATTTTAGGTAATTCTGACACTCCTTAAATCTTAGCTTTTCTTTCTTTGTTTCTTTTTTTAAAATTTATTGGGGTGACACTTGTTAGTAAAATTTCAGGTGTACAATTCTGTATTACATCATCTATAAATCCCATTGTGTGTTCACCACACAGAGTCAGTTCTCCTTCCATCACCATATATTTGAAGCTTTTCTATATAAACGTTTATCTCTGAGATAATATCACAAAATAATTCGTATAGTTTGTTATAATACCCTGAGATTAGCATTTCTAACAAACATTAAAATGACTAATTCTCAATCAGCAATAAAAGCTCATCTCTATGTCTCCATGAACCTATTTTGAAAAATAAATGTCTAGAAATGGCTAAGTCACAGGAAAAATAGTGGATTGTTTTGTAGGGTGGGGAAAGGTAGAAAGCAAAGAATTAAATACTTGGGAAATCATTTTATTAACACAATGTGTTATCTATGACTTAACCTTTTTAAATATTTATGTTTTGATACGTTGAGAATTTAGAAGTATATTTATTCAATTACAGATGTGCTGGCTGCATTTGTTTTAACAATGGAGCTACATATTGTGGGAATTCTAGCAACTTTTCCTGCACTCTTTTATATTTTTGGCTAGTTTATATATAAAAACAGTGACTATCATTAGAGGTTAAAAAGGGCCAGGAGAGATATACTTTTCTGGATTTTGTTTTCATCACAATACAAAAGAGATGCATAAAATATTCATTATCAAGAAAATAATAGAAAGAAGAAATGTTTTGCTTCCCAAATATACTTTTGTCCCATGAAACTATCCTAAGCTAATATTATTTGTAGTTTTTACTTTATCAGTTTAGTATTTACTGAATATCTACTACATGTAAAATACAAAACCACACAGATCCTGCTCTAAACTTTACAAGTTTAGTCCACCTTTAATATTTTCTTTTAAAATGGACTTTAGAAAACTAAAAATTAGTATAGTTTTAAACAAGCTTTTGGTATATTTGCAAACAGATTAATTTCTTTCAGGTGCTGCCAAAATGGGGGGTGAGTGGGGAGCATGATATCTCAAAGAGGTGAGAAGAAAGTAGATTCGTAAGATTTATATTAGTACAAAGAAATTGCTACTTAACCATAATAAGAAACATGGCTCTTAACAATCTCAGATTGTATTCTTGGATCTAGAGAAATCTGTAATATTCAAAAAGTTATAGCATTATTAGCACACACAATCCTTCCTCTTTAAATCAGCAAACCAAGTCTTTCAATATGAGTGGGTTGCCACCAACTTAGAGATCATTAAAAGACTTTATTGGTATTTCCTTGATTTTATAAAAATGAGCACAAATATACTTTGATTCTCAAAAAATTTAATTCATTTCTGACATTTAAATAAGTGTTCTGATGATAAAAGTCCACTTCTAATAGCTAATTTCAGTGATTACTGAAGACCTGCAGCATTGAGCAAATTTACACCATAGATATTTATAATAAACTGTAATTCAATTCCAAGTACAAGAATTCTTTTGATTAAAGACATCATCATTTCATTAAATTGTACTATATCGTTCCACTGATCTTTAAAAAAAAATATCTCATTTTTCTTTTGTTTCTGACAAAAGCAGATACAGTATGAACAGCTCTCTGGCAATAACTAGGCAACAACAACCACCTAGGAAAAACTGTCAGAATCATTTTTTATAGTCTAGTCAAATACTTACAACAACCAGCGGAAAGCTTAATGAAGAAGCATGCTACTGCACTGTTGTAAGAGTGCTACACATTTTAGATTGTCCACCTACCACCTACACTCCCTAGACTGGCGTGGCAGTGAAGATGGCAGCCTGTGCTCCTGGTGCTAGATGCTAATGAGAGGAAGCAATACCGACCTTCTCAGAGAAATGTGGGTGTGCGTTTTAACCTGTCTGGTGGCTCCCTGAAGGACCAATGCAATAGCTTGCCTTGGTTTCACTCAACTTAAAGTGCTCTCAGGGCTGAAGCAATTCCCCAGGCGACATTTGCCCAAAAATATTTAAAGGCTAAAGTGCTGGCCATAGCAGCCTGGGGCAAGGCCTAATAGTCAGGACAGGCTATAAACAAACTGAAAAGCCTAGAAAGGAAGAGGCTGGGAAAGGGCAAAAGGGCTTTGAAAAGCTCCTGAGTATACCAGGGGAGTTGAGAAGATCCCAGGCATGCTCAGGGTTGGACGCATGCTCAGGAAAGGCGTGAGAGGACCCTGAACGTTCACCTCAAGCTCTGTACAAGCAGGAAGTGAGGGTAAAGCAGAGGGGTAAATGACTAGCTAATTTAAGAACTGAAAGAGTGCCCCAACACAGAGCCAATGTGCAAAGACTGGGAGAGTTTTTTTTCTTTTTCCTTTCCTTTCTTTTTTCTTTTCTTGGCTCCGAGTATTTAAGGAAACTGTCAAAACATTCGCTGACCACTAAGCTAATGGAACAGACTTCAGTCTCATGTATACATGAGAAATACAGACTTTACAAAACTACTTTAGAAAAGTCACTGAACAACCTACAATTCACAACAAATAGCAATAACAAGCCCTTGGAAGGGGAATCTGATTTCATGAGTTGCCAAATTATAATATTCAAAATGTTCAGTTTTCAACAAAAAATTATGAGGCATGCAAAGATATGAAAGTACAGCCCATTCACAGGAATAAAATAAATTAACAGATTTGGTCCCTGAGGAAGCCCAAGTATTGGACTTAAGTGAACTATCATAAATATATTCAAAGAGCTAATGGAAACCATGGGCAAATAACTAAAGGAAATAGAACAATATTTCACCAAACTGAAAACATCAATAAAGAGGTAGAAATTATAAAAAGAAACCAAATAGAAATTGTGGAACTGAAAAGTACAATAAGTGAAATTAAAAATTCACTAGAGGGGGCGGACGGATGGTTCAGTTGGTTAGAGCGGGAGCTCTCAACAACAAAGTTGCCGGTTCAATTCCTGCATGGGATGGTGGGCTGTGCCCCCTGCAACTAACGACTGAAAATGGCAACTGGACTTGGAGCTGAGCTGCGCCCTCCACAACTAGACTGAAGGACAATGACTTGGAGCTGATGGGCCCTGGAGAAACCACTGTTCCCCAATTCCCCACTCACCAATTAAAAAAAATTAAAAAGAAATTCACTAGAGGGGATTCAGCAGCAGAAGTGAGCAGGCAGAAAAAGAATCAAGTTAGGTTAATTGAGAACTGAAGTTAGGTTAATTGAGATTATCCAGACTGAGGAGCAAAAAGAAAAAAAGAATGAAGAAAAATGAACAAGAAAGCCTGAGACCTGTGGGACACCATCAAGCATCATCACCAACATACGTATAACGGGACTTCCAGAGGGAGAGGAGTGGGACAGAGGGACAGAAAGAGCCTTTAAAGAAACAATGGCCAAAAACGTTCCAAATTTTGATGAAAGAGTAGAAATGTATCAAACTCCAAGTGGGATAAACTCAAAGAGATCAGTGAACAAAAGACGACAAAGGCTACATTCTAGCAGGAGACAGACAATAAATAGTAAATGGTAAAGTAAGTTAAAAGGTGAAGTACTAAGGAGAACAAAAAAGGCCATCAAGTAAGGGATACTGGAAGAGCCAGGAGGGCACACTGCAGGATTAATTAGGGTACGCTTCAACAATGAGGTGACATTAAAGCAAAGAAAGGAAGGCAGTGAGGGAGCGAGCCAAGTGGCTATTGGGAGGAGTGTATTAGTGGAGGAAACAGCTCCTGCAAAGTCCTTATGGTGGGACAGACAGTGCTTGGTGTGTTTGAGGAACAGCAAGGAAGCCGATAGTTTGAGTGTAGTGAAGACGGGGAACAGTACTTGGAAACAGGGTCAGGTCACACAGGACATCATAGGAACTTTGGCTTTTACTGTAAGTGAAGACCATCAAAGGATTCTGAGCAAAGTAATGACATCATCTGACTTGTTTAAAAAGCGTCCTTTTGGCTATTATATTGAGAATAGAGGGCAAAGGTAGAAGATAACCAGGTAAGAGGCAGAAATACAGTCAAGATATGACGGTGACCTGGATAAGGTGGAAATAGTGGAGATAGGGCACAAAAAGTTTGAGTTTGGGGTGTGTTTATGTGTGTATTTATATTTATATACCGGGGTGCCAAAAAATGTATATACATGAGTTGTATTCATCTTTTGTTATTGATATATATTGAGTATTACAATTTTAATAGTTTTTTCCTTTCTTAAAATGTGTACACATTTTTTGGCACCAACAAGATTTTGTGATGGATAAAATGTAGGCTTAAGAGAAGGAGACTAGAAGGATCTATATGCCTTTAACTGAAATAAAGAAACCAAGAGAGCAGATTTGGAGGGAAAGAACAGAAGTTCAGTTTTGGATATTTTGAGACTTTTTTTAGACATCTAAGGGAAATACTGAGTAGGTAGTTGAACAGTAAGAGTGGAGCTTGAAGGAAAGATCTAAGCTAGAGATATAAATTTGGGAGCTAAAGTATACAGATAGTATTTAGAACCATAAACACGTATGAGATCACCAAGTGCAGACAGAAGGGAGAAGAGGTCCACCAACGAGTTTCAGAGGAGCCCCAATATTAAGAGGTTGTGGAGATGAAACAGAACAAGTAAAGGAAACTAAGAAGGAACAGTCAGTGAGGTAGAAAATCCAGTAAATTGTGGGCTAGTGGAAGCCAAGTTGAAAATCTATTTTAAGGAAAGGGAAATGATCAACTAGATCAAATGGTGCTGTGACATAGGCAGAGCAGGTTATGTCACGTTTCTTTTTACAAATGCAGAGAACTGCATTTATAAATGCAGACAAACCAATTTCTCTGAGTTTTAAACTCAGAGAAATTGGTTTGTCTGCGATCTCCTAACGCTTACGTATGTTACTTGTCTCATTTCATAACCACAGAATCATAACCACTAGGCTGGAAAAGTGTTTCAGGAGCTTTCTTCTACCAGTTGATGGAAACCATAACATAAGAGTGAATTGAGAAAGGAAATGAAGAGGAGGATGAAATCAAGAGAGGACAGGAAAGGGGTGGGGGGAGGATCTGAATATTAAGAGGGTAGAATAAGAGTTAGTATGGCCAGACAACCAAGATGGCGCAGTAGGTAAATGCTGTGTTTACTTTCTCTCACAACCACATCAAAATTACAACTAATCTACAAAACAACCATTATTGAGAATCACCTATAATCAAGCTGAACTGAAGCCTTTCAACTAAGGACTTGCAGAAGAAGCCACCTCCAGACTGGTAGGAAGGTCAGAGACACAGAACGGGCTGGTCCCAAAGATCAGGAGGGCTATTTTGCCTGTGGGGGTCCCCTCCCCATCCCCTAGAGGAGTGAGAGATTCCAGCCCAGGGTTCCAGTGCTGGGGAGAGAAGTCCCCATAATTTTGGGCTATGAAAACCAGCAGAGATTGTGACTAAGTGAGACCGAGTGCGCTGCAATCGTGGGCGCTCCTCTTAGAGGGACCGCGCGTGGACTTATCCATCAACGGAATCACTCACTCTGGGCTCCAGTGCTGGGGCAGCAGCTGGAAAGGTGGCAGGGACAAATGGTGGGGAATTGAGTTGTGTGGCTTGGGACCGGGGCTGGAGAGGCAGATTTCTCCTGGATGGAGGAGCTGGCAGAGGCCATTGTTCCTTTGTTGAGTCCTCCCCCTTCCCGGCATGTGAACAGATAAGGAGCTTCCCAGACAAGAAAAAGCTGAAGGAGTTCATCAACACCAAACCAGTATTACAAGGAGTCTTACAAGGACTTCTTTAAGATGGGAGGGGGTTAAGGATGGGAGAAATGGAAAGGGATTAAGAAGAACAAATTGGCTGTTATACAGTAGTCATGGGGATGTAGGGTACAGCATAAGGAATATAGTCAATAATATTGTAATAACTATGTATGGTACCAGATGGATACTAAATCTGCCAGGGTGATAGATGGCAATGGGGTTGGGGACAGGGTGAAAAAGGTGAAGGCATTAAGAAATACAAATTGAGGGGCCAACAGGTGGCTCAGTTGGTTAGAGCGTGAGCTCTGGGCAAAGGGGCTGCCGGTTCGATTCCGACATGGGCCAGCGAGCTGTGCCCTCCGCAACTAGAATGAAGTCAATGAGCTGCCACTCAGCTCCCGAATGGTCAGATGGCTCAGTTGGTTGGAGCGTGGGCTCTCAACCATGGGGTTGCCAATTCGACTTCCGCAAGGGATGGTGGGCTGAGCCCCCTGCAACTAACAACGGCAACTGGATCTGAGCTGCGCCCTCCACAACTAAGACTGAAAGGACAACAACTTGACTTGGAAAAGTCCTTGAAGTACACAGTTCCCTAATAAAGTCCTGTTCCTCTTCCCAAATAAAAATCTTAAAAAAAAGAAATACAAATTGATAATTAATACAGTGTGGGGAATATAATCAATAATGTTGTAAAGATCATGTAAGGTGCCAGATGGGCACTGGACTTATCAGGTGGATCATGTCATAGACTGTGTAGATGCCTGACCAGTACAATATACACCTGAAGAGCTGAAATAGAATAATACTGAATGCCAACTATAACTAAATATATAGGTCTATATAGTCACAGGATGTGCAGTACAGCATAGGGAATATCGCCAATAGTATTGTAACAGCTATATAAGATGTCAGAGGGGTAGTAGCTTGTGGGGGGGGTTATCACTTTATGAGGGGTTTAAATGTCTAACTATTATGTTGTTTTGTACATCTGAAACTAATAAGATTTTTAAAATATTTTTTTTAAAAGTTAGTACAGATTCTATAAGACAAAGAACTAGGATGTGGGCGGGGGTGGTCTTTAATGCCAAGAAATGATACAAGTTTTAAGGAGAAAAGCTTAGTCAACAGTGCTGAATATTGAACAAAATCAGTAACTGGTATTAATTAGTGATTTTTAAGAGTTGTTTAGTAGAATGTTGGAAATGAAAGGATAGGCAATTATTTAATGAAGTTTGATGATGAAGGAAAGAGACTTAAGGGATAAGGAAAGGTTTTATTTTTCATTAATTGGAAACCTGAGCAGGTCTACAAGAAAGAAGTGAGAACTGAGGAATTGAATATGCAAGGAATAGATTCTATGTGCGAAAAAGAAGATAACGTATTCAGTAAGACCGCAAATTGAAGAGTTAGAATTGAGAACTTAAGAGGAAGTTAGTTTTGGAAAAGGGAAATGACAATATAACCCCAAAGAAGAATAGGTTGAATGAAAACCAAGATATTCTGAGAAGAGAAGGTGAATGTGACAGAGCTTTCAGATTGGTCTAAGTCTTTCATTAAAATAAGAAGTAAGTTCAGTCATCAGCCGGAAGTGAGCGAAGGAGCCTTAGGAGAACAGGTTAAGTTTGGAATAGCTTTTCTTCCAGTTTTAGCTCTTTCACTGATCTCGTCAAAGAGAATGGATAAAGGTATTAAGAAAAACAGAAAGCCAAAAAATATTTCAGCTGTACTGTGGGCCCTATTGAAGTGAGCTAGTCTTAGCTCTACCATGTCTATGTTAAAATTATCAATATACTTGTTTATATCTGCATAAGGTTATAAATTACATAGGGCGGAAAATGTTTATCTTGTTCACTTCATCTCCACAAGCAAATGGAATTCAGCGAATACTTCACAAATGAATGAATGTGTAATGGACACAATCCAGATATCATTAAAAATTCCTTAATGGTGGGTGTCTGGTAAATATGACTGATAGATTAAAAATGTCCTTGGTTGATATTGAAGGTGTCTTCCTAGGCCTATGAAAGATATTATACTGCCCCTTTTAAGTCAAAGATAGAATCTGTTCAATAAATTAAAAAGGCATCAGGGATAAAATTCATTATTTTAGAAAAATGCACCAATCAGGTTTTTTGGTTATGGTCAGATTAGAGTCTGAATCTGACCCTTAAGCTACTTTAACAAGAATTAATTTATCTGGAGTTTTTGGTAAAAGAGATATTCTACACAAATGAAGTTTCCAGATATTTGAAATATCATTCTACCATTAAGAATCATACTTTTATATTTATATCATTTTGGAAGAAAATCTTTTTAAAAATGCATGTCACGTATTCCTACCATCCAAAACAGAGCTGAATAAAGATGATTTAACCTTTTCTTAAAAATGTGGAGTCACCACTGTGACATCAATTATACCACATATAGTTGTAGAGGGCTGAGTTACATGGAGCTATAAGCCTCTATTCTGAGCTGCCCTACACACCTATACTTTTTAATTCCTGTTTCTTCAGTTGCCCTATTTGCTATTATCAAAGTGCTTGTCTACCTTTTAATTTGTTATTCTGCTCTGGAGTAGGCAAGGAAATGTGTTAAAATTGTCTCAAGAGTGAATTTACCACTGAAGATTTTTTTGTACTATTTAGATTTACTACCATGTGCAAATGTTATTTTCATTAAAGAGAGGAAGAGATAGCTTCTGTGAATGTGTGTGTAGAGCAAAAAGATTTGGAATGGGGATTTACAGGCTGCCTCTATCTAATACGCATGAGGTTTTAGAGCACAGGTTTAGTTACTTGCCAACTGAGATATCTGGCTATCCTTTTATTTATTTCTTTATTATTATTTTGCTTTCATTCTGATTTTCAGCTATACTTCTAATAACTCAAAGTTGCCAAATAAGCAGTTGTTCTAACCAGTTATATTCCATAGCCATTAAACTAATTTGAAAATACAAAAATAAAAATAACCCAAGTACCAATTTTAACTATTTTTAGTTAAGATTAAAAAAAAGAGAGAAGGGTTAATTAGTATTGGCAAAGTATTATAATAATAATAATGGTTAGTATTTTTATAATATACTCACTGAATATTTTTTAAAAATGTTATCTATAAACATAAATCAATGAAGGTTTGTTCCATACAAGTCTGTCCACTGAATATAATGGTACTGCTATTTTCAATATGATGTTATTTGTTTTGTAGACACCTATCTGCCCGCATAAGCACAGATGCCAAATTATGATTTCATTATAAAGCAGTATTTTAAAATACTTCTGTATTCCCAAAGAAATTCTGGCACATTAAAATCCATCTGATTGTTCTTGAGTATTATTTTATTTATTTTCACCCCAAATTCTTAGCAAATATTTTTTCTAAAATATTGAATATTAAGTTAAAAAAAACCAGCAAAAATATTTTAAGTACTCAGCAGAACTGAAATGAACCAAGTATTTTCCAATAACTTTCACACAAGCTAAAGAATATAAATTTGAAACAGAAACAGGATACAAATGTTACTGCTGACCTAGAAGTAATCAAAAACATTTAAAATATGAGTCATCTACGATGATCTTTTTAAAAAGGAGAATGCTTAAGTTCCAATACTAAGCTAGTCTTATAGTTTATATCAATTTTCTGAAATAAGGCAGAAATGTATTTTTATTATATATCATGTACTTTCCCCAATATATCTGTGGAAAAAAAACTGCCAATAAATCAACTCCTAAATTCAGAGGCTATCTGTTTAAAAACGAGCAATGCAAGTTTCGGCTAAAACCTAAGTGTACATGTAGAATGCAGACTTTTCTGTGCTCTTCTATATAAGGTTGCAACCATAGCAAACTAATTATGTTCCACAGCAAAGGAATATAAAAGCTGGATAAGAATCTTGTTTCACTGCTAGAAATTAGAACTCTGGAAATCGCTATAAGGCTCACAGGGCAGAATCGTCATAGAATGAAAGCTCTAGAAGTATCTTATTTTTTCTCGAGCAGGAAAAACAGCCCAGGATTAATCCAAAACAAAACTGTCTTAAGCTAAAATGACAGAGTTCATTACAATCCCCCAAATATTAAAGAGAGCTCTTAAAAATATAACTTGAATGAGGGTCATGAACTATTTTAACATACCTCACTGGTGGTTTTATGAATTATAATGAATGCTGCTAATCTCTAGAAAGGAATGTATCAAAGAGGAAATAACCTCCCTGGCATGCTTACAGCTATACAACACATTAGTTTCACTACTTTCAAATGTCAGTGCTGGAGGCTCAGAATAAGCCTTCGGGAGGAGGACTTCAGTCACAGCAGCAAGCAGGTCTACTGAGCAGATAAGGGAAACAAGCAAATAAGAGGTAAGTATTTAACAAATAAATAAAGAGGTAAGTATTTAACAAATAAATATAGAGTTAATCTAAAGGTGTTTTTTTCCTTTCTTCAAAAACTCTGCTACCATAATCTTTCATTTCTATTCAGAGTTTTAAAAACCAAATGAAAAATTCATCAATGCTAAAGGAGAGATTTTTAATATAGGATTTGTAGATTTTTATGAACAAGTGGTTTAATCTTCCTCTTAGGGTCCCTTCCTTCCCAAGGAAACTGGGAGAATTAAGGAAAAAAATTACTACTTAAACAAAAAACTGGTTCAAATGTGGCATAAAGTGATACACTTGGAAAATGTCTGTTGCAGAAACCTGCTTTCTTTGAAAGACGAAATTACTAAAAACAATTATTTGGATCCTAGTAATACCTGCATTTTTTTCCTTCTGTCAAACTAAAGGTATCCTAAAATGCTTTATGAAAATAGCATTTATATCAGTATTAAAATAAACCTGGTCAGACAAAACCCAAATACAAATAAGGATTCCTAGCTGGTAAATCATTTATTTATACCTTAGGCAGGCTGGGAGTGTTTCTAGGTGTGTGGCCAGTGTGTGTACCAAAAAGTTCTATTCAGAATTATTTAGTGCTCTGATGTTTCTATTCTTCTATACGTATTTCCAAAGTAAAGGTAAAAAAAGACATTCAAGGGTCAGGAAATATCTCTAACCATTGAAAAAATGAATGTGTTTCCTGTTTCGTTAATTGAGGCATATAAGGAATATGTTTGTGGGAACTGGCAGCACTGTGACAAATGCGCAAGAGACCTATTGAGAAGGGAGAGGGAGGCTACTAAGTTGTGTGGTTTTTTTTTTAACTGTTTTTTTGAAAATAAAGAAATAAAATAAGGCAATCCACATAATTTATATCTAGGGGAATTCTCTGGTATTTAAATTCAAACACAATTCTACCACTATAGAAAAAAAAAAGAAACTAATAAATAGTCTTTTTTCACAGCTATCGGATTCTTTCACTAAACCTTCCGAAATCTGAGCCTCTGCAGAATACTAAACACTTGGTCCTTACCTACAGACATGGACAGATGCATGCACGCTCTCATTTTAGAGAACTTGAAATTGTTTTTAAAGGAAGGAGTCAACTTTGGCTTCGAGTATTTGGCATGGGTACAATGCCTTAAAAAAGCAGATGACCAGCGTAGCTACTGACCATGCTGACCACTGTCCAGAATCGGATCAAATCACAGAGAAACTACCAATGGCTTTCTCTTATAGAATATCTAAACAAAGCACAATTCCTGAGCACATTCTGCAGAGCTCATTTGATCACTTTATCTCTTCTAACTGGTCTGGATTACCAGAATCGATACCAGAGGAAATGAAACAGATTGGTGAGGAACAGGGAAATAAACCTCGCTGGGCAGCTCTTCTGATACTCATGGTGATAATACCCACAATTGGTGGAAATATCCTTGTTATTCTGGCTGTTTCACTGGAGAAAAAGCTGCAGTATGCTACCAATTATTTTCTAATGTCCCTGGCAGTGGCTGATTTGCTGGTTGGATTGTTTGTGATGCCGATTGCCCTCTTGACAATAATGTTTGGTAAGTATTTCACTTTGTTCCTGCCATCAAATCACAGAACTATGATATACTATTAGAGAAATGAATACTTATTTAATCTTTAAAGATGGACCTGGACTATTTACACATACAGTGAGTAAACAGTTCATTTTTCATCATTTTCTATGGTTGATAGTTTTAAAGAGCGAAAAATAATTTCGCAGAAACAATTTTATTCCCTCTTTAGTCATCTAATAAAATCATTTAAAAAGTCACCCAAGTTAGCAATATTCATAGACTCTGTATACATTACGTAAAGATTACAGTGAAGAAAAGAGCTATGCTTTAACTGCATTAATACCTTTTTTCTTGACAAAGAAATAGCTAGAACACTTTTGTAACACCTACATACTGGGTTAGTTATTAATGATAAGGTCTTTGAATCACTAAATTCCAACTTATATCACTAAACTCTAATTTTAAATTGGAATTGTTCTAAAAATTCTTGTTATCGCTCTATAGTTTGTGCACTTTAGACTTAAACACAATTCTTACACATGTGTCACGTTAAGAAAAAAATTATGTTTAGTTGCTAAAGAAAATGGTCTGGCTACGAGTGTCCCAGGAGATGATCCATTTGATTAATTTTTATGATTTCTGACCATCCATGTCCTTGATATATGTAAGACGTATCAGACCTCTAGCTTAGTAAAAAAGTGACCAATACCTGAGTTATTACAATAATAAAAAATACAGTTTGAAATTGAAATCTTATTTGCTATATTAAAAAAGATAATATTAAGATGATATAAGTTGTTTCTGATTCATGCATATTATCTTAGTTATAGAATTTGAATAGACACAAATAATTCTGCTGATGAATTATGAGGGCTCCTAAGAATCAGCATTAAGAGGATATTTAACTTATTCAATGCTTGTGTAAATTGATACTACATTCATTAAATGCTTAAGAAAAATGATTATTTGTACCAGATAGGGCTTCTTGGAATTATGTTTATATGGTGAACATAAAAATATTACAATTAGTAGAATGCATATTAGGAGGTGAAGAAAAACTGGCATTTCAAACCACTTTATTCAGGTTGAAATGTTACATTTTTATAAGTAAATTATAGAAAGATATCTAAAATTAAACACTTCATCTCCCGAATATAATAGGATGGTGACAGGTTGAAACTTCCCATTCTAAATCAATATTTATCCAGGCTTTAAATTCTGTGTCTGAGCAAGCAGTAATGAATACAGTTCTATTGTCTTAATAGACTCTCTAATTATTAATACTGTCTTTCTGACTATCCTCCCCCCTTTTATAAACTTATAATCTTTTGAATAATCTAGTGCTACACATAACTATGGAATATAAGAAATCTTACTGTAAGGAAGAACCTAAACAATCTTAATTCTGAATAAAGTTTAAAAGAAATAAAGTAAGTGAGGATTATGTAGGAACATTTATGCATATTTAGTAAAGACTGTACAGGTATTTGATTTAAGCTCTTATCTCCACACACATAACAGTAGCACACATAATATGTGTAAAATCATACTCCTTTAACTGTGTTTTACTAGGCATACAGAATATGTTAAAATGCTCGTCTCATACTACCACAAAATTTAATTGATATGTTATGTTAAACAAATGAGATTGAATAAGTTATGTAGAAGTGAGTTTTAATTAAAATTCACTAGTCCACAAATATCAAACATCTACTATATGTAAAATACTGTAGTAATTAAATTGTCAGCTAAACAGTTAAGGAATCTTAAGAGGCAAAGTTCCATAATATTAAAGTGAGCTGAGTAACGAAACACAAAAACAGGTAAGAGAGATAATTCCATGTATTCCATAGGAAAATAGCAGGAATAGGTAGGTATCCAGGAACTGAAAACTCAGTTTATATTATTTAAAGTTTTGGGGCCCAAGATATTCTTAGCAATAAAAGTTACCAGGAAACCCAACGCATATTTTCACATAAAATATGTGGAATGTCTTTTTATTTATGTCCTAAATAATTATGTATTTTTAACTACATTTCACTCTTCCAAATGTTTAATTTTTAATTACAAAATAAAATCTTTCGTAGCCCCAAAGACTTTTATTATCAGTAATTAAGCTGTATAGTAGGGTTAGATTTGGGGAACTTAACCACTATTTAAAACATTATTGCATTAGTTCATTATTGAAAATATTATTATATTTCTATGAGAAAGTCCATGAAAAAAAGGGCATGTTGTCCTCTAAAAAGCTCCGAAAGGACTCATTCATAAATTGGAAATTGCACATATTATAAATGCGGACCTGACTTTACTAAGATTTTTTTGATAGCCTTTCACATGTTAACAAATACTTTCTAAATTAATGTATTTATAAGAATTTCTGATAAGTTTAAAAGGCAAGAATAGATTTTGTGTGTTTTTCTCTCATTATAGAGATAACCTTCAGAACTTCTGAAGTCTGTATAATCAAAATTGTCCCTAGTTCTGTAAATATAAAAAGTTAAGTACCACTATGAGTTGAGGGGTGATTTTAGTTATCTCAAGGAAATTTAACAAAAATAACACAGAAACTTTATATTAGCTAATATTCTAATAAAACTAAGTTTTAAAAAAGGAGAGCAGTACATTTTAAAAAGTGGCTCTTATACTGAGGAATATTTTATTCCACCAATGATTTATATAATATTGATTATCTATTGTTTGAATTTCTATTTTACCAAGATTATGACTCCTGATATAACATGGTCTTTCAAATGAGTTGTGCTATGTCAACTTTTCTGCCACTTCTTCCTCTCTGGGAACACTAGGATTTAACCCACTTTACAGTTCTAGTTTTTTACTATCTTGCCTATAATCCCTAAAACCCATGATCACAAATTAGTAGTTTATAACATAAGTCTTGAAAATTCCTACATCAGAAATACCTGAGTAGGACACACAGAAAAGTGGAATTACCACATGCCAATATAAAAAAGATGGGATGTTCGCAGTTTAGAAACTTTCGTTCTAAACTTTTCCTTCCCTCATTAAATTAAAAATGTAAAGGGAGAAAATACAGCATTTGGCCATCCATTGGTTATTACTGGCTCATTTATAACTTAAATTGTAATGCATGTCTCATGATCTATAAGTTGAAACAGTATCTGATACAGTTGAAAGAAGGTACACAAAAAGGCTGAAAGATGGGAGTATGAAAAAAGACACACAGACTTTGAATCCTGGTTCTCCTGTGTTGGCTTAGGCAAGTCATTTAACATGTCAGAGTTCAATCACCTTGTCTGTAAAATGGGTTTGCTAAATCTTACATTGCAGGTATTTGTGAAATTGTCAAGTAGGGCCCAGAACATTATAAGCACTACCAATTGGCAAGTATTAGTACAGTATGCAAAGGGTTTATATACTTCAATATGTGATTTAATTTAGACGTGAGTCTGACCAGAGATGAAACAGATGTATAGTAGTAAAATAAATCATTCATTTATGCAATGAAATGTTGTTCTGTCCAATTCTTAAATGAGGGAGCAAAGCAGCAATTAGAGGCACTTCTTTTTGGAAAGTGGAAATTTTAAAAAGGAAAAATTTTCATAAGCATTAAATCACTTGAAACATTTAAAACATTAACACATCAGAAATCTAACCCCCGAATATTTCCTATGCTCAAATATAGTGGGAAAAGAACAAAAACAAAATAGAAGCCTCATAATAAAAATTTAAGCACTGGTCTATGTCTCTCTTTTCTGGAAAGTAAAGATAGAAACAAAAATTTCTTAAGTGAAATAATGTGTACTTGAAAACTATGTCCTTTTTGGATATCAGGACTCTAGGATTTGTGCTGCTCTGATCTATTCATGAGCTGTTTACCTTGGTGAACTCTCTAGGCATAGCTCTCTAGGAATGGCTTTGAAAATAATGTTTTAAATCGTCAAAAGGGAACTATTTTATGCCCCAGATTTATAGATTAATGTCATTTAGTTTCTGAACTCATTACATAACTCAGCTTTCCAAACAAAAACTTGCCCAAAGGGTAGACAGGTTTCAGATAAAATTAGTCTATCTCATCAAGAAACGATTTTGGCTTCTTGTTAAAAACCAGTTTTTGTTTTAAAAATTTAGGTTTTTACACCAGTTACAAAGCAAAAAACCAAAAAATTAACAAAAACCAGACATGGCAATGCATATAGGTTATTTGAGTTTCTTTGTGTTATTTATATACATATATGTATAAATAGTTAAAATTCAACTTTAGTAAAAGGCACACTTTCATGACAAATTAAAGAGTTAAACAGTTAAACATGTTTTCATGCCTGTTTTTAAAGCGTGGCTTTAAGTTCAATTGGATGCATGCAATCTTGCTACAGCAGGCAGGAAGATAAACATACTGATTTTATACTGATGATATGGCTTATTGTTTCTAAGTAGAAGTGTTTTAATGGCTGGGCTAGTTTCTGTCAAACAATAATAGTATATTTATTGTGTGCTTTCTCTATGCCAGACATTGTTTTAAACACTTCACATATATTATTGCATTTAATGCTCAAAGCAATCCTATAAAAATGTTATTATTACCATCCCCATTTTACGAGAGACATGATTTGATAAATCATAAATGGCAGAGACATGATTTGAACCCAGGAGAACTGACTCTAAAATTCATACTATTAATCTCTATTACTCTGCTTTCTCAAATGAAATGAGAAATTATTTCAATCAAAAATGTCATATTTGACAAACAGCCAACATTTATATCTTAAATCACTCTAACAAGAGGGCCATAAAATTTTCTCTAGGGACAAAGGCAGAACCCAATAATTTTTAAAGTTGTATTTCATATTAAATAATACATAATAATTGGATCTTAACCAATACGTGTATGAATTCTTGAGATGATTGTCAGACCTCTTATCTGAGAAAGATATTAGACTTAGGCCCATGCATGAGGTTGCTGAACCTTCTCTGGGAGACAAATAGAATCTTACATGACTGAATGGCAATTCTACCACTCCTTATGTATGGCTGTATTTAAAACACACAAATCTTCATTTTAAACAACAGAATATTCATGCTATTAATATTTTTAGATAAATAATGAACCATGTATAATCCAATACTCAGTTAAGACTTGTTTTGCTTCTATAATTATCAATCTGTAATTATCTCAGGCACCCACATAAATGTCATTATTCAAACCTTATTGAAATTAAATTCTTCTTGGAATTGAATTTGGAAGTGGGTGATGGAAAGAGGTGGAAAATAGGATTTGTTTTTCAGAGCAATTTTGTGTGCCTTCTTTTTGTAGATAACAAATGCTATAACATTTTAATGTTTCCCCCCTTCCGTTTTAGCTTTTATGAAAAAGTCAAATTTAGAGCCCCAGAAAAGCAGTAATTAATTTAGTTCAAGTATTTAATAACTTATTTCCCTTAGACTGACTCTTAATACACTTTTCTCTTTTTATGTAAATCTGTTAACTATTCCATTTTAAATAATATATTAAGTTCTTATGGAAATAAGCTGGACAAAATACATTACAAAAAAAATTATAAATCCTTAAAACAAATTAAAATTCCTAATAAAAACAACATATAAAGTTTTGGAATAGTTAACCTATCTCAACATGACCTTTTACACTTTTCTAGATAGTAAGAAACTTTTCTGACTTTGAGCCTATCAAATCAATACTAACTGAAAACATAATTTTATAATGAAAGTATCTGGACTAGGGAAAATCCCTTTATAAATTGAGAATGTCTAGAACTGTTTTCATTTTTTTATAAATTCTTAGATTACCTGAATCTATTTAGGCAATTAGACAATCCTTTTCTCTCTGTATAAAAGATATCTACTCGTATTAATTTAATGTAGTCAGCTGTTCCTTTCATGTAAGTGTCATAAAAAGTCTATTCACTAGTATTTCATGAAACTTGGGATGACAAAGAATCATAAAGATCATCTCTTATTCCTAAAGCTCACAGTCTCTTCCTTTATTAAAGAAAATTCTATACCATGCCTCAATATTTCTATTGTTGGTAACAAGAAAAGACTGACTCAACAAAATTCTAGTGATCTGCACGGATTTTAATACCTATTTTCTATTCCAAAATTGGAGCTTAAAAAATAAATTCATTTTGTTGGAAAGTGAGGCTAACAAGGCTTCATAGGCATAATTAAATCAGCACTAAAGAGCTTTCTCTCTTAGTTCACAATTAGAAATATGTGGGTCAGATAGCCTAATTCCAAAGACACGTATTTTTTAGATGAGAGCTCTGTTGTGGCTTCCTGCTCATGGCTACTAGATTTATGACCAGAATTTTCCAGATCTTAATTTTTAAAAATATAATCCATAATTAGAATAGCTAAACAGGCAAGTTTAAATTAGAAACCCGTTTTAAAAGATGATACAGAGCGCATGCATTTAAAAGAAAAAAAGCCTAAGATATGACATTAATTATCTGCCTTTCATAATCCTTAACTATGATCAATATCTCTGGACGCAGCTCTAGACTTGAATAGTTTTCCACCTTCCACTCAATCCTAAATCTAGAACTCCTGGACAGTTCAGAATGCAGCTTCACGTTAGTAATTTCCATTGCAAAACTCTCTCAATCATACGTACTTCTTCTGTTCACTCTACAGGCTATTGGTTTGCTTAAGCTCAGGTCAAACATTGCTGCCTTTGACTAGCCAAGGTCCTCTCCCACTGATTAACAGAAAATCTGAACAGGACAGCTAAAAGGAAGAAAATTTAGTTGTTTTCTTTCTACACACGGGTTTCTCAATCATACTTTATTTCTTTATTTTGAGAGGTTTCCCACAAGTTCCTTTCTATGAGGTATTCTGAGTGCCTACATTAGCTAACATACCATGTTTCCCAGAAAATAAGACCGGATCTTATATTAATTTTTGCTCCAAAAGACGCATTAGGGCGTATTTTCAGGGGATGTCTTATTTTTTTTCATGTACAACAATCTACATTTATTCAAATATAGTCATGTCATCTTCTGGAATATCATCATAACGTACTAAAATGCATCCATCTGGCTCATGATCTTAACTGGGGCTTATTTTCAGGGTAGGTCTTATTTTCAGGGAAACACGGTAGGTATATCTTTTAAGAATTAAGACACCTTTCCCAGCAAGTCTTCTAAAGCAGTGTTTCTCAAACACTGATTTTCATACAAATCACCTGGTATCTTGTTTAACTGCAAGTGATTCAGTAAGTCTGGGATGAGGCCCAAGAACCTGCAGTTCTAACAAGTCCCCAGCTTATGTTGGTCCTTGCAGATCTGAAGAGCACTTTGAGTAACAAGGTTCAAAAGAACACTTTCAACTAATATGTAAGTTTTGATAAACAAATGCTCCCTCTCACATTCAGACTTAATTGTACCTGAATCCACTCAACTGCAAAACCAGTGATATAATCTCTAAGTCCCCTTCCAGCTCAATGACTCTAATTTATCGTCTCCACAATCCCTTATCCCCACCCTCCATTAGTGATGTAGGGAAAGTATGACTATAGCAATTTATTTCAAACTATGAATTACTCTTTCCACCTGAAGCTTTAATCCTTTAAGAAGCTGCTGAACATGGAATCAAGTACTAAGCAATAATTTATCCTTTTTGAACAAAAATTCATACTGATTTTGTTATTCTGTTCCGAAGAAGAAATATTTTAGTATTCCTATTAAGAATGCCACATAGCAACTCTGGAAACAGAAGGCACCAAAAAGCAGATGGGTCAGCCTTCCTACCTTTTTGTAAAGTATCCAACTATTTTTCACTGAAATCCCAGTTGACTCTTGAAAAAAAATATATTCAAGTCTATAACAAACTTCTTTCTCTAAATTATGGTCGTTATTTTTTGGTCTGGATGCTAACCTTTCTCCACCCCCAGGCTTCTTCAAGTCAAAGTTTACACTAAATGGTTTGTTGGTGCTCTGAAGTCCTGAGCTGGTTATCTTGGCCCACCTTCACTTATCCCAATCATTTTGCCTGTCAAAGTCAGATACACTTCCAAAATCCAGGAAAAGCAGTTTATATTTTGTCAGTGGACATACAACAATTAAACTGTAAATAGGATTCAGATAATCTCATATCTATGACATTTGTTGTATACTGGAGTAATTTGCTTTTATAGCAAGTTCTAAAATGTGTGTGCGCGTGTGTGTTGGTAAAATGGATTCTAACTGAAATATTCTAGGGTGAACCCTAATATAAATTTTAGTTGCTCTGAAACTGCAAACCTGTATGTAGTGGGTATACGTATAACACATACTGTATCAAATCCATGTATGTATGGATACTTGCCCAAGTAAATTTATAGGAAAACTATGTAGAATATTCAGTATCATATACAAAAATGTGAGATTTTAAAAAAGTTAATACTTCTAAACTGCTTAAGATTGTCTGAAGTATACAGTAAGTACTTGTGTTAAAATAAGAGTTTGTTAAATAAATTAAGTACTATGTCTAAAGCTGAGATTTTCTTTTTAAACAAAATTCTTTATCACTTGTTACACCTCCAGAGATTGGAGTGAATGATGGAATATGAAAGGATAACAACTGACTTTTCCTCAGGATAACCTGAAGTCATTCCTTTCGCAAACTTTATTCAAGAACTATTTCTGTCAGAAAGAAAACTCAAATCATTCCACTTAATTATTTTGCTAAGTGACAGTTTGCTACAAACAAGGTTCATGCTGCTAGACACTGCTACAAGAGAGCCCAGCCCAATTCCCGGCTTCACTCCCATTCTAATACTCCTTTGCCACATTACATTGCTTCCCCCACGTGGTAAAATGTTTCCTTATTAGACAATAGCAGCTTAAAAATAAATTTTATTTGACTAGCAAGGTTAAATTCCAGGTATAACAATGTATAAATTTTTAAAAGATCACAAAAAGAATAGACAAAAGAGCAGAGGTCAAAATAATGCTAAACTGCTGCTGAGTTCCAAAAACCGTTGTAATTATTATACAAAACAGAAAATACATTTAAAAGGTACATACCATCTACAGAAATATATTTAATATTACTGATTCTATTATCTGAAGTTAAACGTTATCTGTGGAGGTTAAGTCATAAAATTTCAGATGAATAACAAAAAGGTAAAAAAATAGTTATCACTTTAAAGAGAAATTGCAGATTGAAGGTTGCCATTTTGCAGAAGAAATGTTTTTGTTTTGTTTTTCTTTCTTTCAGAAGCTATGTGGCCCCTCCCACTTGTTCTATGCCCTGCCTGGTTATTTCTTGATGTTCTTTTTTCTACTGCATCCATTATGCATCTCTGTGCCATTTCAGTGGATCGTTATATAGCCATCAAAAAGCCAATCCAGGCCAATCAATATAACTCACGAGCTACAGCGTTCATCAAGATTACAGTGGTGTGGTTCATTTCAATAGGTACGTGGGGAATGTCGGGGTGTGGTGTGGTGTATACAGCCTTTGGTTCCATTGGGCTAGGAGAATTCTAGGCGTGATAGGCCATGAAGCTCAGCCTGAGAGGTCAGGGCAGCCTACTGACACACCAACACAAGCTCTTTATACCACTACATTCACCACACAGCTTCTAAACCATACTGTCAACAAAAAGTATAAAAAGCAGAAAAGTTCATGTCCTCAGAAAGAACCACCTTCACAGTGTGTACTGAGATATCATCCTGCTTTGATTCTGACATGCAGGAAGTCTAAGTCTGAAACAGGTTTCACATTTGTCAACAGATCATTAAGGTCTAGGTAGCATACTGAATTCTATAACATATTAAAACAACAAACAAGAAACGTATCTTGAATCATGTCTAAGAAGATAAATAGGAAAAGAGAAAAAAAGGACCCAGAAATTTTGTATGCAGGTATCAAATTTATCTGGGAAGCAATTATGTGTGCATACGAAAGGTAGTGTCTACTTAAGTGTCTCGAATATGTTTAATTACATGTTTTAAGAGAGATGTGACGTTCAGAAATGATTTATAGAAAGAAATCGTATTTCTTCTAACCTGTTTTATGCCCCTGTGCCCATCTTTAACGTGCAAAGATAGCTGCTATAATTATCTTAGCATGAAGTATAGCATAAGTAATTCAAACCTCTAATAAGTTAAAATCAGAAAAACAAACACATTCACAACAATTACGATGACCATTCAGTCTGACGAGCAGATACACTTCTTCACAGTAAAAAAAAATTCAAAGAGGAAAAGAAATCAAGAGAGACCTAGAATGCTAAATAAGGAAAGCAAGAAAAAGATGTGACTTCTCTAATCAGAATAAGAACACTGGGGCAAAAAAACAACACACTGAAATTGACTTTTATATTCCTGAAATTACGATATCAGGGCTAAACCTCTTGAAAAGTCTATAGGTTAAAAAAAAGTAAGGAGTGTTACTACTCTGGCTTGGGGAGAAAGTAGGGGCAAGGAAAAGTCTATTCAGAATGGAGTGATTTCCAAACAGCGAGAAAAGGCTAGTTTGGGGGGCAGAAGCTAAGCCTGCCCCCAAAAGAAGCTAGAGAAAAGGCATGGGAAATAATGGGTGACAATTACCGAAATTTAAAGCAGAAAGGAGGAAACCTAAAGCAGTTCACGTCAAACTTATCACATCTTTTTGATAAGTTCACTGCAATGAGGAAGAGGAAAAGGGAGACAGTGTAAAGTGTGTGTGTGGGGGCAGGGTGGGGAGAATAGGCAAAGGCAGGGAGAAACGGATCCTTAAGAATTAAAACATTTGAAACTGTGAAATATGATCAAGCCAATAAATAAACAGTCTGTTGGTAGATGTGGTACTTCAATTAATGTTGGATAACAGGAATTTATAAATTGATCAAATTTTTATTATCTATGATGTGTTAGGTAGTAATATAAAGATGAACAAGAAAAAGAATCTTTACACTCAAGGAAGGCAGATATATAAATAAATTAGACTAATACAAAGTGTAAGTATGCAGGAATAAAAGAATAAAAAGAATACCCCAGATTTATTGCTTTGGAAAGGGGTCTTACAAATCTACTTTTTCCCTTTATAAAAGGAGAGAAAACAAACAAACAAAAAACCCTAGAGGTTTTTTAAATAGTTGGGTTAAAGACTCTCACAGCTTTTCAGCACCAAGGCCAAGATCAATGCTCTTTTCATTTTATTACAGTTGTCCTGTAGAACCAGTGACAATTTAGTAACTTTGTAAAAGAAAGCAGATGATGGTGGGGTTAGTTCAGTTCTTAAATTCTGCAAAGTGCTGAAATGAGCCCACTTTCTTCTTCTTCTGGATTTACGGTTATCCTAGATAACACCTGGCAACAGTAAGGTATGAAAGGAGACTAAGAAAGTAAGGGTATAAAAAATACCAGTGAAAACTTAAATGTTATTGGCCAACAAGCTGGTTAAGAAGGTAAGCCTTGATGAAGTTAACGGAATGTGACAATAGGGAAAGATGGACTAGAGATCAAGATAACCGTAAAGAAGTTCTTCAGTAATGAAGAGTGGTAGCAGCACAAAAAAGGGAAATATAAGAAGCGATCTTGATGGGATAGAATAGTTTTAAGTGGGCTTTATGGATGGCTGCAGGAGTGCAAATAATAATAATTAGAGTTGAGCTCAAGAAATACAAAATTAAGGTATTAGAAAGGTTATCAATGGGATGAAGTCATGGAAGGTGAGAGCAATGGAACAGTAAGACTAAATAGCAAGGTGCAGCTGAGCCAGATGCACAAATGTCCTGGAGGTTGGTAGGTGGATGGAGAATAGAGTGGTGTAAGTAGATTAATAGACTTTAAAAGGGGAAGTGTTTTGGGGGGAAAGAACAGTGGAAAGATTACCTGGAAGTAAGAGGGTAGAGCAGGGGTCAATCAACTTTTTCTGTAAAGGGCAAGATAGTACATATTTTGGGTTTGCAGGCTCTATATGGTTTCTGTCACAACTACTCAACTCTGCAGCAGAACAAGAGCAGCCACAGATAATAGGCTAACGCATGGGTATGGCTGTGTTCCAATAAAATGCTATTTACAAAAACACAAGGCAGGCCAGATTTAGCCCTCAAGCTGTAGTTTGCTGACCCCTAGAGTAGAACAGTAAGTATACAGAGCCCTCCTAGGGCAAAGCAGGACAAGCAGTGGCCTCCATTAGAAAGGGTTTGAGGAAAACATTCTTGTCATGGGCTCTTTAACTATAAAAAGGCTGTGCAGATAATGGAGTACTTTCAGATTCCTAAAACAACATATGGTTTCTAGAGATTTCTAACAATCCCTTAGTTTTCCCTAAGAAGGAGGAAAAGATTAAAAGACATCCATAAACATCAAACAATAAAACTTAAATGAAACCGTGTAACCTCAAAGAATAGATATCTATTCAGAATTAAGATATTGCTTGAATGTACTCTGAAGTCTTAGATCAACTACACTGGATATTAAGATAAAAGTTGGATATTAAGCTAAAAGCAGCTTCTCTTCTGAATTCCTTTTCCTTAACCTGGTACAGAACAACAAACAAAAAGATTATGAGAACTGGAGAATAAATGAATACATTCTCTACTATTTCATGAACATACTATATAGCTTTAGAGAAGCCTTAATTATAAACCTGAAATCACCAATCTCTGTTTAAAAACAGCAGGTTTGCCTACTGAGGTTCTATCTGTCAAATCTTCCATGAAGCACTTTGACAGATTCTGCATTGTGGGTACTAGGAATTACAATATACTAACCGCATAAAATCACTAAACACTCTAAAATGACCTATCTTAGAGTTGAAATAAAATTAACTCAGTTTATCTTGTTTCCTCTTCCTTAGGCATTGCTGTTCCGGTCCCTATTAAAGGGATAGAAGCTGATGTGGGTAACCCAAATAACATCACTTGTGGGCTGACAAAGGATCGTTTTGGCAACTTCATGCTCTTTGGCTCACTGGCTTCCTTCTTTATACCTCTGGCGATCATGATTGTCACCTACTTTCTCACTATCCGTGCTTTACAGCAGAAAGCTTACTTGGTCAAAAACAAGCCACCTCCACGTCTAACATGGCTGACTGTGTCCACAGTTTTCCAAAGGGATGAAACACCTTGCTCATCACCTGAAAAGGTGGCAATGCTGGATGGTTCTCACAAGGACAAAACTCTGCCCAACTCAAGTGACGACATACTTATGCGAAGAATGTCCACAGCTGGAAAAAAGTCACTGCAGAACATTTCCAATGAACAGAGAGCCTCAAAGGTTCTGGGGATTGTGTTTTTCCTCTTTTTGCTTATGTGGTGCCCCTTTTTTATTACAAATATAACTTTAGTTTTATGTGATTCCTGCAACCAGACTACTCTCAAAATGCTCCTGGAGATATTTGTGTGGATAGGCTACGTTTCCTCAGGGGTGAATCCTTTGGTCTACACCCTCTTCAACAAGACATTTAGGGATGCATTTGGCCGATTCATCACCTGCAATTACCAGGCCACAAAATCAGTAAAGACTCTTCGAAAATGTTCCAGTAATATCTACTTCCAGAATCCAATGGCAGAAAACTCAAAGTTTTTCATAAAACATGGAATGAGAAATGGGATTAATTCTGCCATGTACGAGAGCCCAATGAGGCTCCGAAGTTCAACCATTCAGTCTTCAATCATCCCACTGGATACACTTCTTCTCACCGAAAATGAAGGTGACAAAACTGAAGAGCAAGTCAGTTATGTATAGAATGGCAGTTTTCATTAACTAATATAATGATGAACAAGATGATGAAGCAGATGTAAACGTACCAAGAATTATATAAAAAACTATGTCGTGTATCAAATCATCTCTTTTAACTAGTAAGAGTTATTTATTAAGATTATCCAATTTTGTTTATTTGGACAAAATTACTCTATGAAAAAAATCATTTTGTACAGCTGCAAATTAAAACATTACCTGCACAAACTTTTTGTGGTAATTAAAGAGCCCTTGACATGAATGTTAAGGTAGTCAAATAAAGTAAAATTAAGTAAATCAATAAATTTCGGGCTTAAAAAAAACCCCAATGTTATCCTATGTAACTTATTTAGTTTCTAATAATATGCAAAGCTATGCTGCAAATGAAATAAAACAAGCATTAATCTTGTCTTCGACACCTTAAAAGTGTAAGGCATAACAGAACAGTGACAGGAACAGAGGACTAAAAATAAGTACACAAAATAATGATAACATCTGGAGATAAGATCACCATTTACAGACTGGCTTAGTTAAATGTAGTCATGACTTTGCTTTGATCAGGAGACTGTCTTGATGGAGGGGTAGGGAGGACAATAATTGGATATCATACAAAATTATGGGATCTTAGCACTAGAGCTGTTTGTTAAGTGGCTGGTACCAGGCATCGACTCAGTAGAGGAGAAAGCAAATGAAATCACTCTTGGGTACCTAAACCTCATTATGTTCCTTGAGGAACATGTAGAAACAAACTGGAGGCATGGGACCTCAACCCAGGAACCTAAACTTTAATGATCTTATGAACTCAGATCATGGCTGCCCAAGCTTGCCTAAAGACTTGTTTGAACTTTGGGCACAAAATTTCTAATTCACTCTTTCATTATTTCATTTTGCATTGCGAGATCTGGGAATAAATCCAATCTGTGTCACTTACTGTATTTGGCCGTGTATAATGCGCACTTTTTGCCCAAATTTATAAGGGAAAAATAAGGAGCATTATATATGCGTAGTACTAATTCCAAGTCTATATAAATGTTTTTAATTCTTTTACTTATGCTTATGAGTTACAAGTGTAACTCTAGAAATCAATAACAATATCTGTATGCAAAATAATATCCTGGAGTATGACAATAGGTTTTGTTGAACTTATGACGAACTTGCAACAACGAAGAGTTCTTGGCCTTTTATGATGCATAAATATAGTAAGTTTGTTACTGGTATATAAAATTTCTTGTACTTTGTATCTGTCCTTGTGTTTTATAATTACTGTTACATAAAATGTCTTGCACTATATTGTTAAAAAATAAATGCTAAAATGCCTTTATAATACAAAAAACAAATCCCTAAATGTAAACAAATAAAAATTTGAATTAAAAAATTAAAACGAGGGCCGGCCCGGTGGCTCAGGTGGTTGGAGTGCCGTGCTCCTAATGCCAAGGTCGCCGGTTCGATTCCCACATGGGTCAGTGAGCTGCGCCCTCTACAGCTAAGATCATGAACAATGGCTCTCCCGGGAGCTGGGCTGCTGTGAGCATCCAGAGGTTGGCGTGAGCTGCCGTGTGCTGCCAGGAGCGGCTGGTGGCCAGCATGAGTGGCCAGCAGCCAGTGTGAGCGGCCGTGTGCTGGCGTGGGCTGCTGTGTGCTGGCGTGGGCTACCATGTGCTGCCATGAGCAGCTCACAGCCGCGAGAACTGCCGTGAGCTGCCCACCGGTGACTGACTGCCTCAGCCCGGGGGGAGCGCAAGGCTCGTAATACCAGCGTGGGCCAGGGAGCTGTGTCCTACACAATCAGACTGAGAAACAATGGCTTGAACCGGAGTGGGGGTGGAGGAAGGCGGAAGAATGAGGAAAAAAACAAAAAACAACAAAAGATTTTGTCTCTGAAAGTTTGGGCCAAAAACGTGGGTGCGCATTATACACTGCGAAATACGGTACTAGCTAACTGAATTTGCAAAAGATACTGAATTTCCCTGAGCTTCAATTTCCTTATCTACATTTCACAGGGTTCTTATGAGGGTGAATATATGTGGGCACTTTGTAAATGGACGATTCTGCTTACTTCTGATATTTTATTTTTATTCTACTCCCACAAATGGTGAACAAATTCAGGCTGAGAGGGTCTGCAGAGAAGAGAGCCAGTGTCTTAGCTTTTCCTTTTCGGGTTTACCCATTCTTACGCCTCAACCTACTGCTATATTGCTGTCCCTTCTCCACACAACTCAGTTTAAGAAAATTACTTCAAGAAATGTGTTGGCTAGAGAGAAACTCAACCTAAGTGAACCAGGTATATATTTGCCAAATAGTAGAATCCTTTCCTAGAACATGGTTCTAATACACAGAACAGGCTCTATGCCATCTGCCAGAGAGAGCGTATCTTATAATTTAATCCTTAAATCATCCAGGCACTTTTCCTCACTAGTCTAAGATTTTCCAGCAGCAGTGAGGTGGGCTAGCTCAAATAAGAGGATAAATAATTTACGTTCTTAAAAAAACAAAAAATTCTTCTCTATTTTGGTTCTTGTCTCTAATATGATGGGTTTGGCATATGTTAATATTTATATTCTTGCCAAATCATGTGCGATTAAGCTTTCAGATATCACTTTAACAGTATTCCAAACCGCATGTTATGTATATGAAGGTGTATATAATCATTTCAGGAAATCTAAATACTAGAGATGCCAATCACACTGCCAAAGCTCTACCTCCAGACAATCTAGAAGGACTATCTTCCCATAGCCTCTAAACTGCCTCCAAATTGGTGGATGTGCTTAAACATATGTACAACTACAAAATTAACTACAAGACCTTTAAATTATTTAGCTTTAATTTCTGAAAAAGATTTCTTTGCTTATAGTTAGCTGAGAAATCTTTCTATAGTTAATGAGAGCATTTTAGTATTTCTAGAAGATTCTAGAAAATGAAATACAACTCCAACAAAAAAATCTGTAATTTTAAAGCAAAATTATCAGAAGTTAACTACTCCATGGTAACACAGAAACTCTATTTAATAGTCTTATCACCAGAGAAAATAGATTGTACCTCTTTAGAAGAATACATTTTGCAAAATAAGCCCCAACTTTATTCCATGTTACTCTATTCCATGTTTACTGTTAACACTCTATTCCATGTTTACTGTTAATTAATGGAGAGGAGAAAACAAAGATGTAGAAAAAAGAATGAAAAAGACAAAAATAAAGGAAGATACAGCACACAGAACATAAACACAAAGATAGTGAGGCAGAAACAGAGAATAACATACAGAGAATATGCATTAAATTGATACATAATTGTAAATGGAGATACTGTAAAGATAATTCATGCATTTGGTGGTAACTAGTTGATTGCTAGAGTTCCTTCAAATTCTAAGGATCTATAATGATGCAACATTTTCACATTCAGGGAAGCAGTTTTTGTGGCCTAAAAAATATCTGCACCAAGAATCTCCCTCTCATCTAGCAAGATCCCTCCATATCTGAAAGCATATTAATGTATACATTGAAAATTATTTAGTTTCATACTGTGACAGTGTAAGTCATAGCAAAGATGACCAAGAACCTCCAAGATTGTTTAATTTTAAGAAAGGTCTGTATCAGATCATCAACTTGTTCACCATTATAGCAATTTTATTTAAACAAGTATGTAAGACCAATGTATCTTTTGACTTTTTCATTTTCCTTTCCAATGTCAAATTAAAATAATTCAGATTCTGTTCAATTTCAATTGAGTTTCAGTTAACACCAAGCACAGTACTGTACAAAGAGTTGTTATTATAAAATCTGCTGAATACAGGATTAGGAATAGAGACAGTGGAAATGTAATGGCTGTGTGCGATGTCAGAGGAGTAGTAGATAGGGGGAAGGGGGTTGACACACTGTGAGGGATATAAATGATAAATGTCTAACTATTATATTGTTTTGTGCACCTGAAACTAATAAAAAAATAAAAATAAAATCAAATCTGCTGACTAGACTGATAACAATGGACCCAACAATCAACCTACTTATTAGATCAAAAAATGTACTAGGTTCGGCTGGCCCGGTGGCTCAGGCGGTTAGAGCTCCATGCTCCTAACTCCGAGAGCTGCCGGTTCGATTCCCACATGGGCCAGTGGGCTCTCAACCACAAGGTTGCCAGTTCGATTCCTTGAGTCCCACAAGGGATGGTGGGCAGCGCCCCCTGCAACTAGCAACGGCAACTGGGCCTGGAGCTGAGCTGCGCCCTCCACAACTAAGACTGAAAGGACAACAACTTGCAGCTGAACGGCACCCTCCACAACTAAGATTGAAAGGACAACAACTTGACTTGGAAAAAAAAGTGCTAGAAGTACACACTGTTCCCCAATAAAGTCCTGTTCCCCTTCCCCAATTAAAACAAGAAAAAAAAATCACTAAATTAAAAAAAAAATGTACTAGGTTCATTTCAACCTGGCAAGAATGCTTTTCAACTTAACTTTCTATTTTTATCATACACATGCACAAATCATCCACAAATATCAGGAGGAAAAAAGTGAAAGAAAATACTACAACTCCCTGAACTATCCTGAGAATAAAGAATAAAATATACATGATAATTTTTAATTTCCCACAAAGACAATTTCATATTAGTTGCTGAAATACAAATACGTGTTTACTGATGTTTGCAGTATTCATATCCAATAAGTACACTTAAAAAGAAATTTAAAAAATTATGAAGAAATAATTCCTTAAAACATGGTTCAGGAAGGCCAAATATCTGTAGTTATTTTAAAAGCAACATCTAAAAGGGAAGAAGTGATAAAATGGAACACACATTAAGAAAGTAAATGATGACACATCAGAAAACATTTACTATTCTTAGGAGACAGGACAGAAACTTTCCACATATTAAAGTTAACGAGGAAATTTGAGAATAAAACTGTTCTACCGGAGCCACTTGGGAAAATAGTGCTATGATGGAGAGAAACAGTGGAGAAAGCACCGATCTATCATGAGACCTGTTTCAAATTTCAGTTCTACCATTTAGCTCTATGACATTGGGAAATTTTATTAACTAGCTTGGAATTCAATTTCTTTCTCTTTTTAAAAAATGAGAATATCGCTTAATTTCTAAGTTTCTTTCACTTTTTAAAATTCTCATTCCTGGGAAATAGTACTAATTTAAAATTTAGAGACTTGGTTTTAATTGCTGCTCCTTAGACAAGTTGATTACATTTAATTTTCTTCACCTATGAAGTAAGTTTTAAACAAAACCATCTCTAAAGTCTTTTCCAGATTCTACTCCTTATAAGAATGGTCCCTTAGAAAGAACGGGCACATAAACAACTCATTGCTGGGATCTGACTATCCTAGGTAGAGAGAGCTTAGCAAAGCCTAAAAGCAACTCATGGGCGACATCTGCTGCTGAAACTGGGGATTTAGCATATGTGTGAGCTACAGAAAACACAAGGGCAGAAATGAATTTTGTTAATTAGACAGCAAAGCCCTCTCTGGTTAAAAAGAAAAAGTTTTCAATTAGCCCATCAACTTCCTATGCAGCAGAATATGCACACTAGGCCACTGATTTATATGATATGAAATGTAAAGTCACTAATAAGGAGAATTAAGAGCTGACAATGAAAAAAAAACAAAGAGCCTACCACGAGTAGGATTTTTTTACACAAGCCAAGTTGCTAAGAGTATACTTAGAAGATATACTTTCCATACTAAAATTATCTAGTTCCCCAATAAGAATTAAAGAAAAAAACCAAGCCTCTCTGGACGACACTAGTAAAATCTCCCCCCCCCACCCCAATTGTGTCTCAACTCTAGAGCAAAAATATGAGAGGCGACGGTCACACTTTGGCTAGAATGATACACCAAAGATGACAGGAAGGAAACAGAACTATTCAGCTTGTATTTTACTTCCATCTTTTCTCCTAGGAGAATGATTTTTAGAACAGAAAAGACTGAAAAGCAATGCTGTGAAGACTGATCGAAATGCAAAACAGGTGAAGAGAATGACTGCCTTAAATGAGTTAAAGTCTCTAAGCTAACTGAATCAACTCCCCAAAAAAGAACTTGTCAATGTAATTATTCAACCACTGTTGTCAAATTTGAGAGAAAGAAACAGAAAATGACAAAGGTACAAAAGAACTGTACGTGGTTAAATATTCTGATGCTCAGAAAGAATCTTTTTAAGAAATAGGATTTAAGAAATTCAAAGTGTGGAGTCTACCGCAGATCTTTTGGGGAAAAAAAAAGCTTAATATACATAGGTTTTGTCAGATCTTAGAAAAGGAATCAATGAACATTTGACATGTCTATGGATTTACTAAGAAACAATAACCAACTAATCTTGTTCTGGAGGTACCAGACCAGCAAATCTGTATAAATAAATACTAAGTCTTTAGGGTTTTGTGAAGGCTCTCGGGTGTCTTTGTCAACAGTTAGACAAATGAGGGTTAGAAGATAATACAGTGAACATTTGTACTTGGATGAACAACCTCATTCACCAAAACTGACTGGTATAAGGAGAAACCAATTAGCATGCCATGTGGGTCTGTGCTTTGCTCGGTTTTAGTCAACATTTTTATCCACAATAGGAAGAAAATATTTCACAGCCTGCAGTAAATAGGTAACTTCCTATCTGGGATGTTATGGAGAAGATCCTATAACCAAATCACAGTAGATGTCAAATAAATATTTGTTGAATTACATTACAATCTTTGTAACAAAGGTTCACTTCCAAGAACTTGGGGTAGAAAATCTACACCAGAGATTAAAAGGACATGAGACACTTGATTCATCTAACATGTACCTTGGGAACTTATTTTATTGTGTAATTTCATCACAAAGAAGCTGTAAAAAGCAGTGTCCAAACACAGGTAAAAGAAGTACTTTTAATTTTTGTTTATTTTAAGATAAAATAACTAAAAAACAAACAAAAAAAACACAGTGGAATTTGAGATCGGAGCTAAGCAGACAGTAAGAACTGCTGGAAGAACTACTGCATCTACCACTAACTATAGCAAGTACCACTACTAACACATAGTTAAATAGCACTTAACTATTACCAGACACTGTTCTAAAGGTTTTAGATATTAATTCACTTAAATTGTCAAAAAACACGCTCCTCAAATAGGTACTATTATTATGCCCATTTTACAGATGAGGAATCTGAGGCTCAAGGAGGCAAAGTAACAAGCCCAAAGACTCAGCTAACAAGGGTGGAGCCAGGATTCAATACATGTAGATTGGTTTTAGAGTGTCTACCTCTTAATCACAACTATCCAGACCTTCAAGTCCAAAATATGTTTTTTAAACCTGCAAAATTTTCACCCTTTTGCATTTAAACAATATCTTCACTATGCATTTAAACAAACCTTTTCCTTTCATGGAGGAGCTTCAAGAACTCTACAAACCTGTGTAAGCGATAGCATCCCACTTGAATTACCAATATACATGGAAAGAGGAGTACTGAAGGTGTTACTTGGATTTTAAAAATTAAGTGAATAAGTAGAAATGTTATGAAAAAATAAAGAGAAATAATTAAGTTATTTTTCTACTTCTCATATACACTCTCAGAATCCCAAGATATACTTCTTTTTTTTTTTTCCCAAAAGCACAGCACTCGTCTAATTGTTAAAGGTCCTTACTCTGAACCTAGATATATTCCTCGGGTATTTTAGTTTAGATACTGACTATAAAAAGAAATGGAACATAAATAGAACCAGGAGTTAGAAATTATTACCTGAACAGAATGAATCCAAGTGATTCTACAGCTGCCCTCCTGACATCGTCATTAACATCACTCACCTAGGAAACAACGTAAAGGATGATTACATTAACCGTGCACTCTATTACTGAACTACTCCGAGAGGCCCACATCATTCAAATGTAAATTGGACCTGATTAATATGTTATTCCTTTATTAGAATGTCTTCCCGAAATTTAGAAAAACTCATCCGAGAATTTCATTTCAGGGGTGAGAAGCCTTTAAAACTTGGTGATGTTTAAGATTCAAGGCTACTTCTAAAGACTATTTCAGCTGCATTATAGCTTTTGTGGGCTACGCTGAAAATCTAACCATTCCTTCAATGTTATTTTCAAAAACGTTATGTCCTAAGTTCAAGCAAAACACAAACATTACCACATTCTGCACTGATAACGGATAAATTACTAATAAATACTGTGGGATGTGAATAGCTTTGGGAAGGAGTTAATGATAGTTTAAACCCATTCTGCCCAGGAAGATGACCTTGGGCTTACCTTCTCCCAGCACCATGATAGTGGAAACCTACTGAGTTGAGACATGTAGAATGCCCGCTGTGTCACCAGGCAACATTATTTGTTGTTGATAGGCTATATATCTGGATTAGGAGGACTATGACTGGGAAAAGCCTGCTGGAAAACATGGGCATTGGCTTTCCTTTGCAATGTGTCTCTTGGAATACAGCATGTCCCTTGGGGGTACCTGAAAGCTAATTTCACGGGCTATAAAAAGAAGCGGTTCTTATTGTTCATTAGATTTCCTGATCCTAGGGTGACTGCACACACTCATGTGGTCCTATTCCTTATAAAGAGTGTGCCCCTTAGAATAGGGTTTCAAAATGTGCACCGGAAGGGGTTTCATTCATACTGACATACTGTTATCCTGTTCTCTACCCTTCTGAAAAGGTAAGTGAACCTGGAGCTAGGTATGGCAGATGGTACCCTGTGAATGAGAATCTGAACCTGAGACCACTGGTGGTGGTCCCGTGGTGTGGGTGATGCACTTACCTAGACACTTAGGATCCACTGAAAACTTTCCCTTCCACCCCTATCCCCAGAAAGGTCAGAGTACTTACAGCAACATGTAGCAGGCGTCGAATAGCTTTGTTGTTACCTGAGCCACAATAAGCCATGGCTACGGTATACATTCCAGACCGTCGAAGAATTGGGTCCTAAGAAAGAATAATTCAACATCAATCATCAGCTTATCATTTCAAATAGTAACTTCTACAGTCTAACAGGCATAGTTGCATGCACCAGGAGAGTTCGCTACAGGTAGGAAACAATGAACTCTTTTGTGGATGGTGTTTTCTAAATGAATGGGGAAGTAAGAGACTCTAATATGGGAGGAAATAACTGCTTGTAATTCCCAATATTCTGTGTAACATGCTTGTCCTGCCTCACACTTTCTAGGAAGTATAAACTCACATCCAATACCAACAATACTGCCCTGTGACACTCAACTTCCATTTATCAAATGAACAACAAAGAAGCCCACTTCTAAATGTAATTTTAACTTGCTTTTTCACCTTATTAATTCAATTATTGGGCACTGATCGCTGAGTGGCAGAAATATGAAGTCTGATAGTTGAGCAAAATAATTAGTAGGTTCATCAATAAACTATATCAGTAGCTATTTTTACCAGATTATAGAGGACAATATTACCACTGACTACCATAACCAATACTAGTGTAAAAATAAAAGGCAATGGGAAAAAAACCTCACCCAAATAAATATGTATTCATTTGGCACCATTTTTTAACGAAAAAACATAGAAGTAAACTTTTTATCTTAAGAGATTATGAAATCATTCCAAAAACACTATTTCTAAAAGAAATCAACTTGTAAATTTCTGAAGAACTTTTGTAGATCTGCTTATCGGAAAATCACTGATCTGAAGCCTTCATTAAATTTAAAATCCTCAACTTACTCCTGTCCATCTCTTCTAATCAGTTGTTTTTCTTTCCTGAATTCTATTAGGCTTTATATCTTGCAAGAAGTTTTATCAACAAATGTAGCCAGGTGCTCTGAGGGGAACACAGATAATTTCCAGTGAAAGTGAGTGTTTCTGTAAATGGTGGAGATAACTGCAAGGTGAGGAAGTGCAAGGAGAAGAGGATAACGAATGTGTGCTGTCACCTTATCACGGCAGAGAGACTCAATGAGAGCATCAGCTTCTTCCATTCTCCCATACATGACTAATGCAATGCCAACTGCAAGCCCACGCAGAATCTTCTCATGCTGAGTTTCTTGTGCATAGCCGACCATGTCCTCAATAGCCTGGGCGTTTTTAGACCCCAACATAACCAAACCTAGGGCCAGGCCAGCTGCTTCCCCTAGCGAGTAAAAAGTAAAACATTAAAGAATGGGATGGTGGGCAGCACCCCCTGCAACTAGCAATGGCAACTGGACCTGGAGCTGAGCTGCACCCTCCACAACTAAGACTGAAAGGACAACAACTTGAAGCTGAACAGCACCCTCCACAACTAAGATTGAAAGGACAACTTGACTTGGAAAAAAGGCCTGGAAGTACACACTGTTCCCCAATAAAGTCCTGTTCCCCTTCCCCAATAAAATATTTAAAAAACACACAAAAACAACCATTAGCTTCCTATAGCATTATTTTTCAAACATCTGACAAAAAGGAGGGTATTTTATGTGGAAGTACATCCATATATTTATACCTATTTTCCTTTTAAATCTTGACTGAATGCACCATCAAATCCTACAGTGATTTCCAAGGTGACATTTTTTCTACATTATCACCATGCAGTATAGATAGCCCTATGATACAAATAGATTGTTCTAATAAATTTCTATTTGCAAAAGTCAGTTATACCGAGAGACACACAAGATATACCATTTATAAAAGCCTATATATTACAAAACATACTTTTATGAGTCTGACAAATGGAGAAAAATCCTCTTCAAGTAGAGAAATCCATTAGATTTTTAAGAGGTTATAAAATATAGGTAGAAAATAAATATTAGTTATGTTAATTATTCCTAAAATTTGTTGTCTTTAGAAAGAATCGTTTACCTGTCACAGCATCATCCTGATAAAGGTTTGTTTTTAGCAAATCATACACATCCTGGCGTGCGGTCCCCATGGCAGCCAAACCAAGGCCCAGACTGCCACCGTGTCGAACAATCTAGGGAAAAGGCATGGGCTGCATTGATTTGGTACACTGTACTTAAAATCCGAGCTTTTATACTAATTTCAAAATATATTTTGACAGTAAACATATAAAGCAGTTGGTCTAGTGAGAATGATCAAAGGATTTGATAATCAGAAGACCAGTGGTAACCTCAGCAATTTCAATTTCAAAAGAATGGTGCTTACTAATGCAAAATAGTGAGTTGAGAAGTGAATAAAAGAAAAGAAAGTGGAAACCACAACTCTTTTTCAACAAGTTTACAGAAGAAGAGGAGAAAGATAACAACCAAGAGGAAGAAGCAAGTGTCAAGGAAAGTTTGTTTAAGGATAGGTGAGACTTGAATATGCTTATGGGCTAAGAGGAAGGAGGAAGCATAGAAGGAGGCTGAAGAGGAGAAAAAAAGGTATCTAATAAAACATGGTTGTGAATAAAGTAGGAGAAAATGAGGTCAAGAGCAGAAGTTGGTCTTTACTTGAAGTGGGACACTAGTGATCATGTCATTTTTTGAATGAACAGTATCTTTTTATTGGTAATAGCACCTTAGTCTTGCTTGGGGAATACTCCTCTCCCATCTGTTAGTCTTGGTGGGACTGTCATTTAAGAAGCTCCCACCTTCCTCTAGCCAAAGTGCAGACCTATGACCCAAGACAGGCCAATCGCATGCTCCTTCCCTGGAATTTTAAGTGGAATGATCACTTTCTTAAGTGGAATGACCCAGGGACCAAAAACATTTCAAGTTCACTCATCCTGACAGTAGGGATTTAAAGAGACAATTCCATCATTCCTGTTATCTAGGTCCCAAGAATCGCCCTGGCTCTTAACCTTTGTGAGAACTAGTTCATCAGATTCTCTTTTAATTATATAAGATACTTCCAATAAACTCCTGTTTATGCTGGCAACCAAAAAGCTTGTGTAAGAATATTTCTACCTGAGACCAGAGAACATGAGGTAAAGGCAGTAAATATACATAAGGCCTGCGGACAGGGGCCGTATTAGCTGAGCCAGATCGTCCTGCTGGCCTGAATCTTTTCAATGAAGTAGGAGGACAAAGTTTTCTTCACTCAGCTACTCTCCTTACAGCTTTCTGAGTTTACTCTAACATAAAAAAGTCTAAAATCTATTTCTAGATTACTTAAAATAACATGGGGCTACTTAATAAGTTTTTCAAAACTTTTGCATTTAAAAAATTATCAAAGATCATAACAAGCAAGAATTCTGATTCCTAAGAGAATATATGCAATTTTGGGGGGGCCTCGGTTTCCTGTAAAATGGTGGGATCAGACTAAATGATCACTAAGGTCACTTCTAGCTATAACATTACTAGATTCTAAAGTGCAGGGAATACAACATTGTGTTTTACAAATCCCTGGTACTTTATTTTGCTTCTCACAGGTTTAAAGGACTGAGAAGCACAATTTTAGCTTAAAGAAAAGAAAATTACCTTTTTTTTTAAAAAAAAACCTCTATGAGAACAGTACTGATTTGGGAATTCACAAATTCCACAAAATTTCTACTCACTAAAACAATTTGGCAAATATGTTTTCCTGGATACTTAAGTAATGGAATTTTAGTTTTCCATTCTAATACTTACATCATTGCTGGCATTCTTAAGCTGGTTAAGCAGATAGTCAATTATATCACCACCATGATTGGCATGAATGAGACCCAACGCGTAGAGACCTCCACCTTCCTGATAGGCTGATCCTGGAGAGGTGTCCTTGGGAAGGTATGTTGCCATTAACTGTAATGCTTCCTTCTCATGACCCTGTAAATTTGGGCCACAACAAAGGTGTCAGTAAGAAAAAGTAAGAGGAAAAAGACCTAACATTTTCTATGATTACTGTTTTTCTCTAGAATGTTCCCTTGCTGAAAGAGAAGGAGGAAGTGGGGCTCTCTCTTATACAACTTTATCACTCAAATAAGAGAAAAGCCTTTATGAGATCCAGTCACATCCTGCTTAGAAACAAATGCTTCCATTTTTTCCCCTTGTTTTATAACATTTTCCCAAATTCATCTTAGACTATGCCAATAACTTATTTCAATTTGTCCTTTGAGAAATGGCTTAGTCTTCATAGGAAAAGGATTTCTACCTTTTAATAAAAACAAACACATACATGTGTATTTTAGTAGTATCTTACTTTATCCTTCCCTGTAAGAGGACTGATCTAACAAAATGTACTTCAATGAATTACAGTAAACTTTTACTTTTTCTTAACTTCAGAAAAATTGCTCTGCTCTGATGCCTGTTCACACTGATCAGTATATATTACCTTATGAATTACACCCAAACTGGCTGTAGCTGTAAATTTTGCCCAGTTAGTGGCTCTGGCCAACCATTCCAAGTTATCTCTGTAAGAAAGAAAATTTAGCAACACGATTGAAACAAACTCCAAACTTTTTATAACACTAAAGTCAAAGCTTTAAAAATATAACTTGAACTATTACAAATTGTTTCACTTTATGGATCTCAAATTATTACTGATTCTATTTTACCTCCTAAGTTGTTCTTAATATTTTGAGAATTTTTTTTTAATGCATGATATGTAATTCCACTATGAACAAAAGCAAAATTATATTAAATTCCTAAGCTTAATATATTTCATTCAAAAGTTGATACTCGAGCCAACTAATAAAATAAAGAGTATTAATTCTATCTTAAAACAAGTAAGCGTATCAATAAAAATGTTTTTTAATAGCAAAAACAGAATTTAAAATTCAGGACTGGCAGGCAGGGGAAGCTTTCCACATCTTGTGACAATGTCAACAGAGTCTCTGTTAAAGATGATTTAAAACAAAGTGGGAACCTTCAAGCATATTTACCTAAGAAACTGGTCACTGGTAGTCCCACAGTGCATAAAAGAGTTTGCTATAACGGTTGCTGTGTGACATACAGAATTCCGTACTGCATCCTACAAAAACAAATACAGATTTTTATCACTGGCAAAGTATTCACACATATACAAGCTCGCACATGAACACACAACCAGAGGCCCTGTTTTTTAGTGAAATATGAATAAACTGAAATGGTATTTAATTTAAAAAAAAAAATTTTATTGGGGAAGGAGAATAGGACTTTATTGGGGAACAGTGTGTACTTCTGGGACTTTTTCCAAGTTAAGTTGGAAAAAGACAACTAAGATTGTTGTCCTTTCCATCTTAGTTGTGGAGGACGCAGCTCAGCTCCAGGTCCAGTTGCCGTTGTTAGTTGCAGGGAGTGCAGCCCACCATCTCTTGCAGGAGTCGAGTCAAACCAGCAACCTTGTGGTTGAGAGCCCGTACTCCAACCGAGCCATCTGGCCATCTGGGAGCTGAGCGGCAGCTCATTGACTTTATTCTAGTTGAGGAGGGCGCAGCTCGCTGGCCCATGTGGGAATCGAACCAGCAGCCCCTTGCCCAGAGCTAGCTCTCTAACAAACTAGCCACCCGGCCTCCCCAGAACTGGTATTTAAAATACAGATCTTGGATATTTCTTTATCAAGATTAAATAGCTAGTTTATAAAAATAAGCAAGTCAAATAGAGCTTTATTTGTGGTCTCAACTTGAGGTCAGTAGTAGATTTAGGTAATAGGTGTTCTAGTTTTTGGTTTCTGAAAAGTTTAACTTGCCGTTTCTCTTTAGCATTTTGCCCAAGGTCTCCAAGGTGTTGGGGTAACCCAAAGAGCAACGCTGTACCTTTGGCAGTCATCAAAATCATTTTGTTTATTTTTAATGAGACTATATTATAAAGATTAGTTTCAAATAGTTGTCATGAATGCAAATTATGTAATTCTGTGTCTTTTTGCCATTTGTAAAAATTGTCTTAAAAGTTTGGAGAAGCATTATTACATATGCTTCAAACAATTGTTCAATAATGAAATAATATATGGATTTTAAAAAAGAATAAATGACTTTGGGAAAAAGTACTGGGTAAACGAGACAGGAAAGGGAGGAAGATTTTTCATGTTCTATATCTTTTCATATTAAAACATTTTTTGAAGCAGATGAATATATTACCTGTTCAAAAATTAAAATTAATATGAACAACTGTGATCAATACCTCAACAAAGGTTACAATAATAATTTGCTCTCAAGTTTGTAGTTCGTGGGAAAACAGACAAATCGAATTAATGTTGATTATTCTATATTTGTCCAAATACTACAAGCATACATTAAAATAAAAAGTTAGCTAAAGAAAATGAAAAAAAAAAATCCACTAAACTTCCCAATGAGAGACTAGCACAAAAACAGGAGTTCAAGCAATATTAATTCCTTTTCTTTTTCAACAAGTTTAAGAGTTTCTCCCATTGTTACTTTTACAAAAACTTACTTATTTCCTTGGTCAAGAGGAAAATGCAACCAAGTGTTCAATAAGAAATAAATATAAGTACTTATATTCAACAAAGAAATAAATATAAGAAAAAAGCTTCCATTATAGATGAATTTCCTACCTTTGTGTTTTTTAGAATCATGAGATCTGTGTTATTGTTTCGTATTAAAAACTGCAGATGTAACTCAATAGCCATTTCACCACTTAAAATTTTAATCATTTTCAAAGTCTGGTCCTTGGGCTCTGGACTCTACCAAAATAAACACAGAAAAAAAATTCATATATTACTGGAATCTACTAAGCCAACTTTATTTTAATAGCCCTAAACCAGTGAAACTCAGTCTGTACACACGACCACACTCATATTTTAACAGTAGGATCTAGAAAATATGTATATGACTCTGGATGGTGAGCACACAATGTGATACATATATGATGTATTACAGAATTGTATACCTGAAACCTATGTAACTTTACTAACAATTATTACCCCTATGAACTTTAATTAAAAACAAAAAACCTCATGTATAATGTGAGAGAAAGAATTAATTAATTTATTTATTTGATGCCACTGAGATATGATACCAGCTTCATGAAGGAAAGCAATTCATTCTGAACTAGCTTCCAATGTAAAATATTTTAATATTAAAAAAATAACAAAAACCCAAACTGTAAAAGAATAACTAATTACTGATATGCAAGGAAAACTATTTTATATACAGCCAACTTATACTTTAGGTGAAGAACTCCCTAATCCAAACTGAGAAAATCAAAAGCACCTTTAATCAACACATATACATATATGGTCTCATGAACTACCAAGCCATCAACACAACTATCTAACCAAGTGAACAACAGCTGAAGTTTATATACCTGAGCATGAAAAACCGAAAGTCCTGATGGAGGAAACATTTATGTCCAACAGAGCACTGCTCTAATACTTACCCAACTCTTCCACACACCATGAATATTAAAGGACAACAAAGACAACTAAAATGCCCCCCTCTATAAGTTGTCATTTATACAGAGGCCATACTTTTTTCTCTCCCTGTGACAGTGTTATTCGGGACAGAGTTCATTCTTTGGTAAAGATCTAAGGATTTCATTTCTTCTAAGTTAAGTTCTCTCTGGGATCAGTCTTTAAAACCGTACTTTTTACAAAAAAGCTGTTTTTTATAAAATGACTTTGGTATCAAACCTAATAATAAACCTCCATAAAAACAAGTCTGTAACACTAAAGTAATTTACAATATACCATGGGAATATATGTTAAATAGCCCATCAAAACCTCAACTTACCGCTTCTGGTGTCTTTCCTACAAGTACACTACCTGTCTTTTCTTCTGTTTCCATTGAGTCACTAAAATGAAGAGAACCAACAGTTACTGTTTTGATAAATCTTTTCTGAATAGTATGTGTGGGTGATCTGTTATCAAATTGCAGATCTGAACCATGTCCAAATTAAATATTTTGCAAGGAAATAAATGTTCAATTACTTCGTAAGTATTGCTGTTAAGAATCAGATACGATTCTAATTAAGATGGAGGCAGCCCAGTTACTGAATTTCCTCCAAATAAATTCCTAAAAACACACAAAGCAACTAACTAGGTTAGCAAAATGCATAAACAACAAATACAACAAAACCAGGTGACAAAGTATCCCCTAAATTCTCCAAATGGTCAGGTGGAGATACACCAACAGCTACAAGATCAATTTGAAGTGAAGCCGCTGGGGGCCCCAATAACTCTTAAAACTAACCAGCCAACACTCACTTCTTGGTCAAAGCACTATATTGAGAAAATGCTAAGCATAGGATCCAAATTAAGAAGGGAAAAGGAAGGCACAAATAAAAGTGGGAAAGGAAACAGAGCCAGGAGATCTCAGAACATAAAACACCATTTTGTTTACTAGTCCACAAACACAACATAAGAGGAAGTTCTAAAGAGCAGTGAAATTAGAAAAATTTTCCTAAATAAGCCTCTTTTGTAAAAATTTAGGATAACTAATTACAGTAAAGATAAGCCACAGGAAAGGATAAAGTTAAACCCCATACAATAGTGTAAGAAAAAAATTTCAAAAGAAGTAAAAGACATTAAGAAAATCATGCAAGGTATAAAAGAATATTACATATCAGAATTAGAAAAACTCAGAAATGAAACAGAACTAGGGACAATTAAAAATGAAAGAGGAAAAATAATCATTTCAGAAATCAGATTAACTTGGAAGGAACACGAGAGCAAATAAACACAACACAAGAAAAGGAGAAGGTAAGAGAAAAAATTTTAATTAAAAAGAAATAAACTGAATGCTATCCCCTTTAAGATCAGAACAAGACAGGGCCGGCCCAGTGGCTCAGGCGGTTGGAGCTCCAGAGGCTGCCAGTTCGATTCCCACATGGGCCAGTGCCAGATGGCTCAGTTGGTTGAAGTGCAGGCTCTCAACCACAAGGTTGCCAGTTCAACACCTCAACTCCCGCAAGGCATAGTGGGCTCCCCCCTGCAACTAAGATTGAACACAGCACCTTGAGCTGAGTTGCTGCTGAGATACCGGATGGCTCAGTTGGTTGGAGTGTGGGCTCTCAACCACAAGGTTGCCGGTTCGACTCCCGCAAGGGATGGTGGGCTGCGCTCTCCCTACTACTAACAACGGCAACTGGACCTGGAGCTGAGCAGCACCATCCACAACTAAGATTGAGGGGACAACAACTTGACTTGGAAAAAGTCCTGGAGGTACACTCTGTTCCCCAATAAAGTCCTGTTGCCCCCCCTTCCCCCTTCCCCAAACTGAAAAAAAAAAAAATAAATAACCAAAAAAACTTTAAGATCAGAACAAAATAAAGAGGTTCACTCTCATCACATCCATCCAAAAATATATGGGAAATTCTAGCCAAGGCAGAAAAACAAGGGGGAAAAGGTATGAAAGTTATAAAGGAAGAAGTAAAATCGTTTCTTTCTAGTCACAGATGACATGATTCCCATGTAGCGAATTCTATGAAAAGATCTAGAAAAATTTTTTTACTAGACCTACGATGTGATTTAAGCAAGGCTGTGGGATTCAACATTAATATACAAAAATCAATTGTATTTCTACATATTAACAACTGGAAGTTGAAATTTAAACATACCACTTACAATAACATCAAGAAACACAGTATACTTAGGAATAAATTTAAAGAAATATTGGCAAAATTTCTGAATTGAAACCTACAAAACAATGCTGAGAAAAACTAAAGAAAACCTAAATCAATGAAGAATAATACCATGTTTATGGATTGTAAGATCCATAAAATCCCATAGCTGGGGGTTCAATTTATTCTAAATTGAAGAGATTCAACACAATCCCAATCTGAATCTCTGCCGATTTATAGCAGAAATGCAAAAGGCTAATAATAGGCAAAACAATCTTGGGGGAAAAGAGTCTTAACTGTAGGTCTTCCATTACTTAATTTCAAGACTTACCACACGCTTTAGTAACAAAGATACCGTGGTATTGATACAAGGAAAGACAAATAGATAATGGAAAATATAGAAATCAACACATACACACAGCAAAATGATTTTTGTCAAAGGCTCCAAGGCAATTCAACAGGGAAAGGATAGTCTTTTAAACAAATGGTGATGGAATAACTAGATATCCATATACGGGGGGTGCCAAAAAAATGTACACAAGTAGACACTTTGATCAACGTTGCTCAAGCAGTAGTTCACCGTGATCAGAAGTGTCTGGACGCTGATGGTAACCACTTTGAGCACCTCTTGTAAATGCAGAAGTCAAACGTGGCTTGTATTCATCTTTTGTTATTGGTATATATTGAATATTACAATTTTAATAGGTTTTTCCTTTCTTAAAATGTGTATACATTTTTTTGACACCCCCTGTACTCCTACGTCATACCGTATACAAAGAGTTCAGCTGAGCTCTACCATAGGCATAACACTAAAACCTAAAACTATATGGTTTCTGGAAGAAAGCACAGCAGAATATCTTTGCAATCATCAGGCTGGCAAAGAATTTCTTAGATGGGATCCCAAAATGGGAAACTGGATTATCGAAAATAAAAACTTCTGCTTATCAAGATACCACTAATAAAATGAAGAAATAAGCCAAAGATAAGGAGAATATTCATAACAATATATCTCACAAGTGACTGTATTAAGATCACAACAAAACACTACTTTATACCACTAGAATAAGTAACATTAAAAAGACTGATAACATCTAATGTTGCAAAGATGTGGAATAACTGGAGTGCTCATACACTGCAGTTGGGAGGGTAAAATGGGCAACCACATTGGAAAACAGTCCGACAGATTCTTACCAAGTTAAACATATTCCCTGTGATCCAGTTTTTCCAATCCTAGGTATTGACCCTAGAGAAATGAAAACATCTTTCCACAAAAAAGACTTGTACAAGAATGTTCATAGAAGCCTTGTTCTTAACAGCCAATAACCAGAAACAACCAAATGTCCACCAGTATAAGAATGAATAAACAAACAGTGGTGTATTCATACAATGAAATGCTGCTCAGCAACAAAGATCAGTTATTCATTCACCCAAAAACACAGATGTATATCAGAGACATGCCGAGTGAAAAAAGCAGGAACAAAAGAATACGTACCCTAAAATCTCATTCTCATAAAGTTCAAGAACTGGCAAAACTAATCTATGGTGATAGAAATCAAAACAGTAGTTGCCTTGGGGGTAGGGGGTTGACCTCAAAGGATACAAGGGAAGTTTCTGTGATGATAACAGAAGTGATGGCTACGTAAATGTTTATACTGCCAGAATTCACTGAACTGAATAATTAAGATATATGCATTTTACTATATTTAAATTATTATTCAATTAAAAGAATTAAAGAGCTGAAAAGGATTCAGAAAAAAGTGACAAATATAGAAGATGGGCAAAGAAAGTATAACTTATATAAAGCAAGTGACCACAAAGAAGGAAAGTAAGGGAAGAAAACAAATACTAAAAACTAAAATTCAAGAAAACCTTATTGAGGCAGGAAAATTTTCACTGTTTCTGAAGACCAGTAAGGTCAATGAGATCTGAAGGTGGTAAGTAAAGAAGTAGCAAGAAATGAGGTAAGGGAATTTTATATGAAATATGTTTAGGTTTCAAAAGGATGACTCTCACTGCTATGTGAACAATTTTAAAACGAAAACAGGCAGGCACAACAAAGACACTTAAGTTGAACGTTTTTAATAAGTGGCTTAAATGTGTATGTAAGAAAATAATATCTAATACTGTATCAGCCTAAGATATATGTATATTTAGTTCTAATAAGAACACCAAAAGCTGAGAATGTTTCTTATTTCCAAATATCTAACTCAAGTATCTAAAATCTAGCCCACCTACTCCATCTGAGATTTTTCATTTACTTGATTAGACAGCACACCAATCAGAAAATCCTTTCCATTTCTTTCCAGAAGAGGTCGATTTCTTTGGTTTTCCTTAATGTGCTCAGACCAATGTAAAACAGCAATATCCTTAATAAGACTTTACAATCTATGAAAGCTAATGGTAAAATTTATTCTTAAAATATGCAGACTATGAACATTTTACCTATTCCCAAATGAAATCAAGATTGTTCAATTAATTCTGATGCAGAAAAAAGATACTTATACCTGTCTTTCTCTGATCCTGGAACAGTACCCGTATTGGTGGACCCAGGCACAGAAGCAATAGGGGTGCCAACAGTTCGAAGATTCTGGATTACAGATGACAAAAACTGCTGGCTAGCACTTTCATACAAATCAAAACAAATCTGATAAGCCATCAGGAGGTTGTCTTCCTTCACCAGTTTTTCTAAGATATCACTCACAGCCTGCGGATCATCTAAGAAAATTAAGCACTGAAATGCAGATAAAGAACAATTACATATCAATCGAAAACTCTGTCTACAAGATACTGAGCGTGACAGTCATTATTATTTAATCACATACAGGAAACCTGAAAACAGAGGCATAGGCAAACTGGGGCAGACTAACTGTCTAGTCTAGCACTCCATTTCTGATGCTGGCACTACATAAAAGTTTTCCTAAAAATGGCATCTACCTTCCATAAGAAAAGCCATACAAATTATAGTCACAGCTCCTAATATTATGCCTGGCAATTAGCAGTATTCAATAACTGGTTGGTGAATGAATCTTGGCTGCTTTATATCTTACCCTTAATTTACACTTAAGTGCTCCTTACTTGTAATTTCTGCGTTACCATAAATTGTAGGAGTCATTCACTCATAGTATTGTGCTGGGCCCAGACAAGAGGCATAAAATGACCATTCTGAAGCAGTTTTCTAACTATTCTTATGATCTGCCATGTGTTTTAACAAAATTATCGAATAATGTTACAATTTTTCCTTTAAACTTAAATTTTCTTGTTCCCTTCAGAAGCAAATAACTCAATTTTAAAATGAATACATAATCAGTTATTACAAATTAAGAATAGAAAATAATGGAAACAAAATAAATGACCAATAACAGAGAAACGGCTAAGTAAAGCAAAGTACATCCACTGAGTGACTACTACACAGTCAAGAAAGAGTTAGAACATGAAGAAATGTTAGGTTGACAGACACATGTAATTGACACTATTTGCCTCCAGAGAAGGGAACTTAAGAGCTAGAGGAAAGGGGTGGGAAGATTTTTCACTGTATATCTTTTGGTTCTTTTTGAATTTTGAATCATGTGAATGTATTATTACCTGCTCAAAAAATATATTTTAAAAATGTTAAAATAAAATTTAAAAAAGTTTTAAGGGACAAGGATTAAAATAGTTGAAAGAAATAAAATTGCCTCTAAGGAATAAAACTGAAATACTCAAAGGAAGAACACAGACGACTACTGTTTCTCATATAAAAATTTAAAAACTATTAAAAAAACTATTTAGAAACAAAACTCCAAAAGCCTACATGAGCAAACTGAAAGGAAATACACTAAAATGTTGACTTTGGGTGATATAAATGTGGTTATTTTTCTTCCAGGTTTTTCTGTTTCAAACTTGCTTTAAAAAGCATTAAAAAAAAGGATTAACCTAAATTTTAAAAAGGTAGAGAGGATGAAAACATAATGAGAACACATTTAACAAACAAAATGTGTGATAAAATGCTATACTCTAAGCAGAATACAACAATTTATATAGTATGATGTTATTAAAAAGCAAACCTATGTGTACTTCCAGTCAATAAAAATACAGTGTAGCCACTGAAAAGAATGAGGTAGCTGGACATGTGCTAATAATATATGGTGGAAAAACATCTATGTGTTACCCTTGAGAAAAGGCTGAAGGAAAGGAAAAGATACACCTTTTGTTTTATATACCTTCAGTACTGTCTGAACTTTTTAAAAATGTGCAAGCAAATTTATACACAAAAAAAGAGAAAGAAAATATACCCAAATGTTTTGGTTGTGTTTGGGTAATGAAACAAAGATAATTTTTACACTCGAAATTCTTTGAAGAATTATACGATATAACATAGGTATTGTTTTTATCTTTTCTTCTTCTATTTCTCTTTTAACCTTCTTCAGTCCCAAAATTTCCTTAAATGCTTGGCTTATTTTCAAAATGAAAAAATACACAGGAAGAATGCATTACAACAAAATAGCTTTTAGTTTTGTGAGATGCAATTTCTTATAGGTAAAAAGGAATATAAATTACATACCTTATCTTCACAGGGCTGTTGTTATGAAGGAAAACTGAGAGAGATGTATGAAACCATTATAGCAATGCAATGCAATAAAATGTAATATGATGTAATATAGTGAGGCACAGCCCAGCAGTAGTGTGAAGGACTACAACGAAATGTAATTACCTGACAAACATTGATAAAATCGGGTTTCTCCAAGTTCATGTAGATTTTAACTAGAACTCTTAGTACTTTATTCCGAAACTGTTTATTCTGCATTAAAGACATACACAACTTGAGACTATAAGCTAGCATTCCTGGGACATCATTCTGAAAGAAATAATTTAAAGATACAGCATTATCTTACTACTGAAGCATGTTTATTTAGAAATCAAATTATTTAATCTATATTCTTCAGTCATTCTAGACAGCCAAAGATTTAAAAAGCCCTTAAACAATAAAAACTTCAAAACTTTTAACCATTTTAGATATAAAAATTAAAAGGAAATTACTTATTTCCTTGTCTTCATGAAAAAATGAATAGAAATAGTGATCATCCAGGATCATCATTATATGAACATAGTATGCTTTAACAAAGTGATGCTACTAATTATTCTAAAAAGATATACACAAATAACTGCCCATATATTGAGTGGCTATGTTTTTCAGTCGTGTCTGCTGAAGTCTTTCCACCTCCAATTCTTGCTACGACTAGACTCCCTCATGACTTACTGACTATAGTCTCTGGCCAGAAACATATGTAACAACTGTTATTCAGCTCTGAGTGACCCAAGTTTTGAGTGCTGTCACATCTGGTTGATGGAAATTTCGACTCCAGACTTGAACGTTACAGTTCTTCAAAGCATGCCCAATATTTGAGATATCAACTTATTAAAGTCCTACAACATAAATAAACATACTGAAGAGCTACAGGAGTATTTTTCAAATAGTGAGTTGTGCTGCATTAGTGTATAATGAAATCAACTTACTGGGACTAGCATTTTAAAAAAAATAAAATACAATTTTAAAATATCAGAGTTACATTACAAGCAGTAAAAGTAGGAACTGTTTCATAAAACTCGTTATGTCTATATGCATATGTACACTGGGATGCAAAGTAAGATGCACTTTTTACTCTGCTTTATTCTTTTTTTTAACATTTACCACCCTTTTATCTTCTATAATTATTTGCCTGGCTGCCTATTCCTCCAATGGATTGTTCCATTTGGGCAGGGACTATGTTGGTGGTGTTTGCCACTGTATCTCCAGTGCCTAGAATAGTGTTTGGCACATAGTACACATTCAAAATTATTGGTTGAATGAATGAAAACAAGTACTTTCATTCTATTCACATGAAGACAAGGAGAGGCTACAACTACACAAAAATGAAACTGAGTAAAACAGGGCCATTCTATCACACTGGGTGTTTCATTAATTTACTCATTTAAACAATTCTCATCACTGCGACTAAACATTGCCTTCAGCTTTGGGGCCATAGTGGTGAACCAGGCACAAAGTACCTGTCCTTATGGAGGTTATAATCTGGTGAGAAAGACAGATGTTAACTACGTAATAATACAATTAGTTAATTACTACAGTAGTAACATGAAAAAAACACAAGGCTCCAAGAGATTAACAAAAGAATTGGCACTATTTCATCTTTTCTTATGTGTATATATACCATATCTTCTTTATCCAATCATCTTTTGAAGGACACTTTGGTTGTTTCCATGTTTTGGACACCATAAATAAAGCTGCAATGAACATGGGAGTATATTTATCTTTTATGGATAAATGTTTTCAGATTTTTTGGGTATGTACCCAGGAGAGAGATTGTTGGGTCATATGGTAATTCTATTCTTAAATAAATTTAATTAAAAGAAATTGGACCTAGTCTTGGCAGGAGGGGTTGAGGAAGGTATGGGTGGCGGGGATTGATGGAAGGATCTATAAACAAGTGACAGTTGAGATGACCTCTGAATCTTGAACAGGAATAAAGCAGGTAAAGGGTAAAAAAGGAAGTATTTTTGGCACAAGCAGTATTTTGGGCAAGGGGAACAAGGCAGCGTACATCCTAGCAGCTGAGAGGAGGTCAAAATGGCTGGCGTGCAGAGAGCTAACTCATAGAAGACAGGTGGGGAGGCAGCAAAGTGGGCATGTGAATCAGTGCTCACTGAACTCAGTCTTGCACCGTTTTGACTACTGGTTGGCAACTTACAATTGTCATAATTATTGCAAAACACCCCAAGACAGAAATCTAGTTCTTAGTTTTAGCCATAATAAATACATTAATATAGTTTATTAATACAGTCTTCTTTAAAAAGGCAGGGTAATTAATACAACTTCCCCATGCAAAACCTCAAAAAAACAAATGCAGTAAGATAAAAGCAGATATTCGATAAACATAAAATACAGCCAAAGTTCATATATAAAGTATAAAAATAAAACATTAGGCAAAGAGTACCTTACTATTTCTAAACTAGATTCTTTTCACTACCAATAATTCGCAGTGCTGATCATTTGCTTTGCTGATTCCCCATCAATAACAATCTCTAATATCACATCATCCACCTACCGACTCCAGTATAGTCTTTTCAAAGATGTCCAGTCTTCGTGTCTCCAGAGCAATGCCGATAGCCTGCTTATACTTGTGATCATCCAGACATCGCTGGAACATTTTATTCACAATGCCTTCCAGTCTCTGGTCAATTGGTTTCTTTTCTCCTTCAGGCAAATCTGCATTTTCTACACATTGTTTGGTGTAGTGATCAATGCATTTTGCTATGGAGAAAATAAAATAACTCTGATTACCTTGTAAATTGGGCTGAACTACTTAAAAGGACAATGCCTATACTTGTAGTCATAAAAATTTATGGGACTATAGAGTAATAAGAAAATTTCAAAATTGTTAAATGCTAAAAGTTATACAAATTATAGCTTCCTTCCCAACAATTACATTGGAAGGCTACACACTAATTCTAATAAGGCTGATATTACTCAAAACATTTCTATCTCGTTACTTTATTTTGATCAAAATTATATTATTCAATGTGACTAAGCTGCTTATTCAACAGTTGGCTATAAATAGCTACCATTTCACTTCAAAAAAACAAGCATTTGCCATTATTGAGGATATTAAAAAAGACCTATTGCAGCAATTACTACATGGCAACAAATTATTAGACTTCTTCGCATTAATGAAACTATTAGCTACTTGAGAGAAAGGACCATGTCTAAGTCATCTCTGTTGAATAATGGTGAAATGACCTGAAATGTGCCATGGGTTCTAAAGGCAGTTCCAAAGATTTCCAAAAATCTTTCCAGCAATTGTAGCACATCAACCAAAATAGTCATTGTCTCAATGAGAGGTGGGTAGAAGCTATTCACAACCCACCCCCACCACCCCCAGTGTGAAGATTCATGCAATGGTGTATGTGCACAATTTGGCTTCCACATTTCACAATGATTTGGGTGAATGGGGAGGATGGGGCGACATACTGAAGGGCGCCAATAGCGCACTGGATATGAAATAGTTAAGTTTGCTTACAACCTACACTACCTTGGAATCACACCTTAAACTTTTTAGGAAAAACCAAAAAAGGGAATTTCCCTAAACCTTCTTCACCTTCATAAGGAAGAAAGTTGAATGACATACTCCTATATAATAGCTATTCTCCCCTTCAAAGAAAAGAAAGGCTGCAACTATAGCCCCAGGAAATGGAAACATTTGAACTAGCATAAAGAACTGCTAGCCCATTAGGTGGCCATGTTAAATGGGTCCATATTTGGGGGGAAAGCACATGACTTTTGTTAACTGGAAAGTACCAAACTTTGGGTCCATTCAGGTAGAACCACTCAGGTCCAGGTACAGTCAGTCAACGTGGCAGTCACAAAGCAGACCTTAAAGAATTCTGGTTGCAGAAAATTTTCACCAGGCCCTCATATAAGCTTTTTGAACCAAACGTAGTTAAGTGAGAAAACGTTACCCCATCCCATTAAAGAGGACCCTCAGAATTATAGAATTTAGGGAGTTTTCTTTAGATTATAATTGAGAGGAAAAATAACGTACCGTAGTTGTAAATTTGTGCTCTCACCTAGCAGGTTTATGTCATAACTTAGAATCATTCCCAGTGGAAGTCTTATCGTAACTGGGAGAAGAGTTACTAGTCTTGAATTTTCTGGATGTACTGTTTATGATATTAAGATACTAAGAAGTATTTCCCAAATTTTATTTTGTATATCTCCTCACGAATTCACTGATGTTAAAAAAAAAAAAAATCCATTCTAACAGTCCCTATAAAACTAGAAGAGTTTTCTTCCACATAAAGAAAAGCAAAGTGAACTAGCTTGTGGATCAACAATCACTTTCTACAAGCTAAGATGATAAATAGTTTAGAAACAGGGAAGGCATCTACCACTTCATAGCCCTTTATAGATCAGCAGCCCTGTTTAAAAGCATGATTTGTAAAATGATAGCACTGCAAGAACGTGCAGATCACTTTTGGAAAAAATTATCAACAATCATCAAAAAACAAAATCCTTTAAATAAGAAAAAAGAGTATTTAACACCCCCTTTCTAACTTAATGTAAAGAAATGTTCTGGTTTCAAACGATATGGTCTATTCTTTAAAATCATGTATTCTTTCCATGGGATTCACAGATGAAACTCCAATTCAATGAGCCCCCAACAGCAGTAAAGTTACTTGCAACCCTTTCACACCATCGCAGCAAAAATGTGAACACAGACTCCTACTTAGAACTTCAGGGACATTTGAAAGTATCCCTTTGGACCACCTCGTGCAGCATTTCTCAATTTCTGAAAGAGAATACCAACTTTCTTCTTTTAAGGGTTTAGGTGAATAACGTAGCTTTCCTCTTAATAAGAAACTCAAAACATATCCATACTGTATACTCCTTACAGAGAACATACTCTTGGGCCCTCTGTAACTATGATCTAAAGCCTGATTTCATAAAGACATGTCTGAAGGGTATGCAGTCCTTCCTTCATCTAATGGATCAGAAGTTTTCCAACACTTTTTAAAGGTACAAAATCTTTGAACAAAATCTTACATAGTTGGTTCAACTTGCAAAATGGAGAACCAGAAGCCCTGCCTCTGTGCTACAACCTCACTTCAAAAATAAACAAATGAAAAAACAATGGTTACTAACAGAAACAGCATGGATTCTGAAGTGAATAAGCCTGGGTTTTAAATTCTGACCCTCCTATTTAATAGCCATGTGTGTTTATCATCTTGAAATCCAAGTTTTCTCATTGTTAATACAGGGATTGCTCCTCCTTCACAGAGCAGCTCTGGAATAAACCATAGTATGAAACCTGACTGGCACAGTGCCTAGCACTGTGGAAATACTCAATAATGGTTTCCTGTACTAGAAACAACTCTACAAACTGCTATCATTTAATTTCTGTTTCTCATAATAATCAAATTTAATTTTTTCATATAACAGTATGCTCATTGGGCTAGAGACAAACAGGATCATTGAGATAACTATCTTCGTGTTAAGTTAGCTGTTTCTGAATAATTTCTTGGATTCATTCTTAAAATGTTTTATGAGGTATCTTTATCATTACTGTTATTAATGTTACTGTTCATTATGACAAAAAATAATAAAGCACAGAATTAGAAATTAGATCTAAACACTCAGCCTACATAAAACTATTGTAGAAAGGTTACGAACTTCCAATTAAAATGAAATTTAGCAACATCAAAAAGTAATTCAGGGAAAAAAAAGTGCCTATATGCACTAGAGCAAGAAAGAGGCTGACAAGATAGAGCTTTAGCAGATGGAACATAATTACCTATAATAGTCTCCACATATTCAGAGTTATCATTGACATTGAAGAGGTCACCTGCTCCAAGTGCATAATTCAGAGACTCCTCAAAAGCCCCCAGGTGATAAAATACTTTAGATGCCACTAAGGCTGCAAATTGCCGACTCCGGAAACCTTCATCTTCATATAAAACTTCTCTGAAAGAATAGGAAGTATAGGCCTAATTCAAACTGTGGTCTGGTGCTCCTGAAAAATCCCAAATCTAAATATTCAAGCCACAATTTAGTAGCAGCAAATTTCTAAATGAATTTATAAACTATAAGACCCACATCCACAAAGTTGATTTATCTCATTCCAATTTATAGAAATAAAGTAATTTCTTACATTTTGTCTACAGACTCAGAAATTTCTGCCCAGAAGTCATTGACAACTGCATTCAATTTGTGTAGTGCAAATTCCTGTAGAAGATAAAACCAAAATTCGATTTTGAGACAGACTCACCATTACACTTCCTTTAAAAAAAAATTCCCAACAAACCAAAGGCAAAATTTTGTCTTATTTACTAAAACTTTTAATCTATGACAAATATAAAAAATTACCAACTGATTTATATTTTCTCTTGGGCTTACACATTAACTTTCTGTTTTCAATCATCAAATATCAGACTAGTCATATAACATCATTGCTTATCATAATGAACATTTTTCTTCTTTGAATATACAAGGTTGACCTCTGGTTGCTAGTTTGAATATAAATGAAGTCAGGTGTCTAGAGCCACTTGAAGTATATGACACATTTTTGTCAAATGAAAATAATTTAAAAATATGTGACACAGAAGAAACAATTTTTTGTGCTACTGATAAAGAAACTGAGGGGTGGAGGGTGTTCAAGTACCACATTGATTTATTGAGGTTTATATGCCTAAGCTTTGTTAAACTCTAGGGGAAACCAACTGCTGTTGTCAAAACACTGTCCTCGGAGGCTAGATTTCAATGACTGGGCACAGGCTGGGTATGATGGCTGTTTTAAATGATGGAAGATATACAGATATCATTAAATTCAAAGAGCTTCACAGTATTCATACTAAACCATTAATTTTTCTTCAACTCATACCTTAAGCTGTGGTTCTTCTTCATCCAGAAGAGAAATAATTCCAGCTATAAGACAAAAAGTGCATCATGATTATAAAACATAAGGTAGAAACAAGTATTTTTTGAAGGGTTACTTCACTAGAGGAATGATTATTTTTCTTTAAAACTATGAAGGTTTATATTTCAAAGTTTAAGAATTAACTGTATTCAAACCCTCATGACACCGCATGTATCACTCATACTTTGCCGAATTCAATAGTTTTCAAAGTGTGATCCCTGGACCAATAGCATCAGCATTACCTGGGAACTAGTTAAAAATGCCTTGTTTTTCCCCCCATCACAGACTAACGGAATCAGAAGTTGTGGGGATGGAGCCACAAGCCTTTCTTGTGATACTGATGCTCACTATAGTGTGAAAATCAAATCAAAGGCCTAATTTATTGACCATAATGGGAAACTTTCCCACACAATTTTGGAATAAAATTGTCCACACAAAACAAACCAACTCCCTTTACAAAAAAGGGAGTAATCAGTCATCAACTCATCAGGGTAAAATACTTCCATTATTTCAAGATGCCTATAGTAAGGCATCGCTTTTGCATCTCAAGTAACTTAGGTTTTGCTAAATGATGAACCATCTTACTTGTTCTTGACTTTAATTCCTAAGCAGTGTTTTCCATATGACCTTGAGGTGTTAGCACTAACACTGGGAAAGTAAAGAAAACTGTCCTCTCCAAAAAAATGCACCTTGAAATATAGTCATTATGTCAAAATAATTATTAGAAAAAAGATGTGGGTAACTGTCCTTGTAAAGGAAACCAAACTGTCTCTCAGATACACGTTTTCCATGTAGGTCTTAAAATCATTCTGGAACAGAGCTGAAATTGTGATTTGATTAAAAAGTATCAAGGCAACTTTACTTAAGAATGTAGCCATTTCTAACTGGTTAGTGTAGTTTTGCCAAAGAGCCTCAGCAGTCTTTGGAGAGCCATAACGAAAGGATACAAAATGTAGCAAACAAAACTACACCATGGTACTGGCTAGTGCATACTACTACTCTAAAATCATAAAAGCAGATAAGAAGAACTTCTTGGTACTCTAGGTTGGTATGCCAAGTCCAGAAAGAAGAACCGAACTGACAGCACGGAGAGAAGACAAATTAAAGAATGCAATTGTGTGTGTGTGTGTGTGTGGGGGGGGGGGTGTAAACTAGTGATGTGGAATAGCTGATAGACAAGAATGCTTTAAATGTGAAACAGATCATAAATAGCACAACATTTCATCAAAATACTAAAAAAGCTACCCATTCCCTATCATCAATCAATAGTGTTTTGAATTGCTTTTACCAAAGGAGGTGATATTTTTTATACTCTCCTGTTTGGTTTCTCTTTAGACTAATGTGTTACATGGTCCTGGCTTAGAAATAAAGCCATTGTCCATGGAACGCAACTAAATCAAATATTTTTCATTCCATACACGAATATTTCCCATCTTAAAAACAAAACAAAACTCTCCTTTAGATGGGGTTTAGACGGGGGTGGGGGACAGGGAATGGGAAAGGTTTAAGGATGCTAAAAAACCTCTTATGCTGTTATAGGAAATCAGCAGATATACATTATCTAAAATTGTTGGATCAATTTATAATATTTGGATATTATTTATAAATATGGAGATATGTTCCAGAAATACAGCTTAAAAGTTGAAAATGGCTGCCTCTGGGGATGAGGAAGGGAAAAGAGGAGTGAGTGGGAGACTATTGTTTTAAAGCTTTTTAGCATAATTTTCCTTTATGCGCCTATATTGTTAAAAACAAAAACAACAAAAACAAAACTGAGTTTCACATCTCCCTCCAGCAACCACTTATCCCTATCTCTCAACTCCCTTTCCACGTCAAGCCTCATAAAAAACTTAACAGTATATGATGATCTCTTATCCACTACTGTGTTCTTAGTGCCTAGCAGATGAATGAATAATCGGACTAATTCACACCTGAACCATGACGCTATCTTGTTTAGCACCTGGGACAGATCCTATGCCAATGTGACCCAAAGGACAGAAAACAAGGTGACACAAGGTTTGGAGCAGAAGGTGATCAGAAATTCAGCAAATTTAACAAACGAGAGTAACAAATACACACTATACTGTCATCACAGAGTCTCAGGGTAGGACTTAAAAATCATTACTCCTGCCATACTTGATAAGATTTAAGTTCTATTATATTCCCACCAAATACTTTTTCAGCCTCTACTTAAAGTACTCTAGGGACTGATTTATTGATTTGATTAGTTGACTTATCACTTCATTCAAGACATACTTCTGAACTTCTGCCATCTGCTAGGCAATGTTCTAAGAATTATGAAAACACCAAGTTTCCCGCCCAAAATTCTACCGGAGAAAGACAGTAATCAGACAAGTAAACAAACCAAGTAATTACAGGACTGCGATGAAGGCAGGGGCCAGCAAAGGGGGAAAGAGGCAACATGTTTTAACAAAATGATCAGGAAAGACTAACATTTGAACTGAGATTAAAGATAGAGAAGCTAAGGAAAGACTTGAGGAGAGGAGTCCAGAAAGAAGGAATAGAATGTGCGGGGGCCCTGAGGTCGGACAGAAACGGAATCTTCAAAGCATAGAAAGGCCCGTGTGACTAGGGTGCAGCGAGGGAGCAGCAGCACACAGGGCAGGACTCAGCTCATGAGGCCTTTGGTTAAGAGTCTGGATTTTACTCTAAACACAATGGAAAACACTGGAGGATTTGCAGCAGAGAAATCCGTGATTGAAGTTTTAAAAAGAATATTCCGACTACAATAAGAATCCACTATATGGAAGTAACGGTAGAAAAACAGTCTTAAAGCTGTTAGCATAACCCGGGCAAGACATGAGGTAAGGTTTGGGCTAACAAGCAGTGTTAATGAATAGACTTGAAATAGAATGACGTCTTCGTGTACAGGTGGCAAGAAACTTAGTGCTTATTATTTCACCTTTAGAGAGTGCTGACTGGTAAAGCGCTTCCTCGTATTAAACTAAAATTCATCTCCCAATCACTTCTAATTCGTGGAGACAAATATCTAATTTCAAGTACCGGTGACACCTCTTCAAATCTTTGAAAATGGCTGTTACGTCTCCCAGCATCTCCACCAATTTCTATAAGCAATTCTCATAAAAATACGGTGTTGAGCTCCTCACAAGTTCCTGTCTTCTGATCGCCGGTTGTTCACAACAGGATACTTGTGGGACAAGTGCCGGGTACAGAGGCCGACAAGGGGGCGTGTAAGCAGCCAAGGAAAGAAAAGCACCGAGGCTGTGGCCAGCTATCAACAAACCCATCCGCAGGAGGGGTGTACCAGCCATCCCTCGACCTTGATGTCTGTAGTGGACCCCATTTTAAACAAACGTCACGACAGGGATCCACGTACGCGACGAAACCCACGCGACACCCCTGAGTTCTTTCTTCAGTGCAGGGTATTTACTGCGCACCCGGCCTCACAGGCACCGGCTGCTTCTCAGGATAACGCCGCGTGCACAGCGCTGTCGTCACCGGACACAGAAGTCCTCCGGGCGCTGTAACTGAATACCCTTGAGGGGACCCCGAACCGACCCCCTCCAACCTCATTTCGGGTGTCACTCCCGGGAGAACGGAGCGGAAGCTCTCGGGGGTGTAACTGCCGTCTGACTGTCCGGCCGCACAGGAGAACCGTCCCGGCCCAACCCCCTGCGAGGAAGCACTGGGATCGGACTGCCCCACGTGGCCCATTTCGGGACGGACAGAATTATGGAAAACTCCTCCGGGTCGAAAACGGGCGCAAGGAGCCCACAGGGTGCGGGCACGGGGGTGTGACTGGGGAGAGATGCCAAGGCGGGCGACTCGGCGCAATTCCCCGGAGCTGGAGGGGGCGCGGGGCTCGCAGAGATGCCCGGCCAGACTGCCAGCCCCGGTGCCGGGCGTGGGCCTTGGGCAGCGAGCGGCCGCGCAGGCCGGCGCGCCGCCGGGAGGTGCCCAGTCACCGGCCCTGACTCAGCTAAAAGCCGGCGCGGCGGCTCTGCCCTGTCCGCGCCGGCGGCGGTGGCACTCACCGGCTGAGGTGATCATGGCTGCGCCCTGCACTCGCTCGCCCGCTCGCTCGCGGTTCCAGCCCCGCAGTGTATCTGTCAGCTCAGGGCCACTCGCTCCGCCGCGCCTCTTCACTGCCCCGGTGCCCAGCTCAGTCAGTCGCCTCTTCAGGCCGCCGGCTCACTTCTCGCCCAGGACCCCGCCCGTCCAGGGGCTGCCCACCGCCCCGCCTGCCGCCCGGCGCACGTTCTCCCCCGGCCTGCGTCTTCCGCGCCGCACCGCCCCTCGCGGAAGGGTGCGCAGAGAGCTCCATTGTTTTCTCTAATCCTCTTTGAGGTCAAAGCTCCCGCGGGGTGGAAACACTCGTCTGCACCTGCGATCAGGCTTCGGAATGGCCACCCCTAGAGAGAGGACCCCCCCCGCCACCCCCCTTCCACACACGCACCATCACCCGCCATTGCTTAAAGTGTGTTGAAGGGAGGTACGAGCGGTGCCCGCAGCGCCACCTGCTGCGTGGGAGGTCTCACTGCAGCGCCCTCCCAGGCTAGCCTTTGGGAGGCAGGGTGAACATGGGGCAAATACCGTTTTCCTTTTTTTCACATTTTAGAAAGCTTTACTTGTCTACAAAACATGATACTGTGTCAACCAGCAAATGCAAACCAAAATGTTTAAGGTTATATATAAATTATATTTAAAGTGGCATGGGGAACATTTTAATACGTTCGATCTATCAGGTGGGACCCTTAAAGATGTTTTAAAATGGCCCTATTTACAGGGAACAATCTAAAAATTATGGAATCTGAGACCCGGAAAGGGAAAGCCAGTTCCACAGGGTCACCAGCCACTACAGCTATAGTCACGTCTCTTTGTCCATTTCCCAACTGAACAAGGAAGTACTCAAGGGCACGGCCACATCTTATTCATCTGCGTCCCCTACAGTAACTAGCACAGTATCAGGCACATAGTAAGTGCTCATTAAATGTTTGTTGGATAAATGGATGAACACAGGGTCAGTTAGTTATTGGCACTGGCTAGATCTCATAACTATGTCTCTGATACCCTGCCCTCTCCAAGACTCTGAAACGGGCTCTATATATTTTCAGGGAAGATTTAGGGCATAGTAGAATCACGGGAAGAATTCTTACCGAGGGCTCTGTTCATAAACAGCGATCTCCCTCCAACTATAGGAGTGACACAAAACGTCTCAAAGCCCAAACGAGGACAGCTGTGGGCTCACACAGGTATGGGCAGGGCGGGGGCCTCTCTCAGGGTGAAGGGAGGGAACCGTGACCCGGCGCGTTCTTTGCCAGTGTGCCCACCTTGCACAGGATTCAGTTCTCAACTTGCTGGGAGCATCTATCTCCCTGACCCGCGCGACGCCCTCTAGTGGTCACAGTGGTCGGCAGAAGGCGGGAACTCCAGAACCGGCGTGCGCCGGGTGACCACCTACCGCTACCCACAAACTCCTAGCCTCCTGGCATTTAATCCTGGGTTTTAGGTGGGTTCGGCCCAACTGTCAAAAATCGAGCTTGATTGCTTTTTGAGCTGCAGCGTGATGAGGTGGAAAGAGCAGGTGTGGGAGCCAGGAGACGCAGGCGTTGGAGCCAGGAGACGCAAGATCATATCCCTTTTCTGCCACCTAGCAGCGCTGTGGCGGTGTGGTCACTGAAGCTCTGCCGTAGAGGGGGCGGGTCCACCTACCTGGCAAGGCTGCTGCGAGGGGATGTGCTCTCTCATCAAGGGCCTGGCATAGAACAGTGCTCAATAAACGTAGATCTTATGTCACCAGGACTGGCCAGAAAGCTAGTGGTTGCTTCACGTACATCATTCATGCCACATGCTTTTGGAGTAAAAGCATTTATTCATGAAAGCAGAAATGTGAAACGCATCCAGTGACACGGGCCTCCTGTGGGTGGCTATTTGGTTGGAGGGAAACGCCTTGCCAGGAAAGGAACTGGCCTGGGTGCACTGAGGCACAAAAGGACCTGGGAAGCCATCCGCGACCCTCCCTTTAAGGATGGTGCCCAGGAGGGCAACCAGAAGGAAGGTTGCCCTGAACGAGCTGGTACTGGAAACCACTGTCGTCCCTTTGCTGCTGGTCTGGGATGACCAGCCAGCTCTGGGCAAGTGGCCAGGGGTGGGAGGAGCCACGGGTTCGGCCCAACTGTCCTAGGACAGGACCTAGGACAGGTCTCCTGCCCATTTCCCATGTTCCAAACCCTCTCCGTCCCATCCCAGCCACTAGCCACAGGTGCTATCAAGCACTTGAAATGCGGCTAGTGCAACTCAGGAACTGATTTTAAATTTAGTTTTGTTTCATTGAAATTTAAACATTGATACTCAGTTCAGGTATAGGAAAACTTTTATATATGAAATAAATTGAAGATGTGTATCTATTTTTTCAACTATACATTTAACAAAATCTAAATACAGATCAAGTATTTGGATAAAAATTTAGTATCTGAATTGGGCTGCAGGTTGTAAAATTCTTACAGGATTTCAGAGATGCAAAATGTCTTATTACATTTTAATATTTGCAGTTGAAATACTATTTTGGACATATGGGATAAATAAAATATATTTTTTAAAATTAATTTCCCGTTTCTTTTTGTTCTTCCAATGTGGCTACCAGAAAAATCTAAAGCTACAGATGTGCCTGGTGTTCGATTTCTCCTCGGCAGGGCTGGTCTAGACCCACCCGAGGTCTCGTTCCCTCTGGCCTCCCACGTAGGCCTGGCTTTTTGGCCTGCTTCTCAGGCTTGCCTGCGCTTTGGTGCTGGTGCATGCTGGGCCAGACCAGACGAGGTGGTAGAGGCTGAAGCTGAGACCCTCCCCTGTCAGGGAGCAAGGGGCTGGGAGCGGCTGCCCTGGCAGCCGGGAGTTCTAGAGCAGGCAATATACCTGGGATGGTAGGTGGTCAGGGTAAGAGTCGTCTGGGCTTAGGGTACTGACCCAAGGCAACAAGCTGCTCTGATCAGACCTCGATGAGCAGTGAGGGAGAGAAGGCACTCAGTGCGACAAGATGGAGACCCAACTTCTACAACCAGGACTCAAAATGAGGGCTTGGTCACAAGAACTAAGCTAAGTGCCTCAATACTCCAAATACGTTCAGAGCAGGACAGCGACAAGCCTGACTTAGACTTAACATTGGAACTCCTACCTGAGGATCTCTGACTCTCACTGGTCAACGACAGGCAGGCGTGGGTCTGCATTTGCAGCCCCAGCTGGGGATGGGGTACTCAGGGGGTGGCCCCAATGCCCAGCCCACCTTTGAACCAGAGCTCTCCCACACGCTGGTACCCATGACCCACAGCACGGCCCAGTGGGGTAGGTTTACCTCTGCTCCCAACTAGGCAGCCCTAATGTAACTAGACGGCTCCAGCTCAAGGGCCAAAGGCATCTGAGGGGTTCATGCAGGATCCCGGTTGTCCACCCTGCTTCGTACCCATTTCCCCTTAAACTCCAAGGTTATATGAGTACAAGTGGCAGGTTGCCCAGGCCAAACTCCATGTCCGTCTCAATCTTTGATTCACTAACACACAAAACCAGGTCACAAGGGGTTATACACCCTTCGGTGCAAAACAACCAGCTTCTTCCACTCAGCTGGATGTGTTTACTACCCTAGAGGACAAAGTGCAGGTCTCCTGGCCACAGGGAACCAGCCTTGTCGCATGGTTTTGAGGTGAAGACTGTTTTCAGGGTCATGTGGCCGTCATCGACTGGTTTCCCTGTCTGGGGTAAGGCCTTGTTTAGATCACAGGTTTGGGGGGCATCAGCCCTCGGCCCCTTTACAGGTTTGCTTGCTTTTGGTTTGACAACCAAAGGACTCTTCTTGTGTGGTAAGTCTCGGAGACTTGCCACAGAAATACTTTGAGAAGAAACTGTGACACAGATATTCTAAAGGGCTCTCTGAGACTCAGATAAGGCCATTTTATCTCGTTAAACGTGTGCACACACACACACACACACACACACACACACCATTAAATACCAAGCTAAATGCCATCTTTCAAAAAATCTCTTTAAAAATATTTACTTTCTAACTGCAGCCAACAGGGCTGTGGAGATGTCACCCAGGGAAGAACTGGGGGACTTTCAGGCCAGACTATTCCAGAGGTTTCCATTTGCCGATGGTCTGTTCCCAAATGCTCCTGCAAGGGACACCTTATGAAAATAAAGGGGAAGACCCATTCTGGTTTTGACTAGACAGCAATGAGGTACTGTTTGGTTTTATTAGATAAAGGAATTACCAATTCAAGTTCAGAAGCAGTACAACTACTGCCATATTAGAAAGATTAGTACCCAAGAGCCCAGACTGTGCCCTGACTGCAGGCTCCTTGCCAAAGGCTCCTGGTACCACTGACCTAATCCAAAGTCTCCACTCAGGCAAGCCCATCCCAACCTTCATGCCTTGTAATAGACCTTGGGAGAAGAGATTCACCACCAATGTCATCCCTTCTAGCACCTACCTAACTCTTCTGTCTGCTAGAAAAGGGCAACTAGATTGTTCTTAATGGATGGCGCTTAGCTTAGCCATATCTCAAGAAAGCCAAGATGGGCCCAGAAGCATCTCAGCCCTGCCTTTATCAATTGGGAGGCAGAACCCAACCCTCAATAAAAGAAACACCTGTCTTCAACTAGTCACAGGAAGTACTAAAGGTAATGAAAAAACGTGTAACCCACCCTTTACATCAAAAGCTTGCAAACTCAAATGCCCACGAGGACCAGGGCCAGGCAGGGAGCATATATGAGTGAAGTGCTGTAGAGGGGTGGGGTGGGTGGATGGGAGAGGGACTCATGTGTTGGGGGGGTGGGATTATAGCAACATGGAGATGACGGTATGCCTCACCTTCCACCCCCAAAACTGGCTTTTTTATGTGCAGTCTCCCAACTTTCAAATATTGGCAATGAACTCATAAGTTTTTAAACACATCAGAGGCTGCTGCCTTGTATAGTAACTTTGGCCTCAGACAATTTCCTAACTTAAAAAAAGCTACCTCCCCACATCAAGTAAAAAAATTCTGACCAAACCATTGCAAAGAAATTAACGGATAAATGGAAAAATATAGCAACTTCAAAGATACCAGATTCCCCATTCTAAAACAAAATCGACAGTAATTCATTGAGTTCATTCTTGTGTAGAAGTCAGCTGGATCCTTCTCTTGGTGAGAGAGCTTTGCATTATTAAAATAACTGCTGCCAACCCACCCCAAATAAGATATCCACCCACCTGTCCTCACACTAATAGGGATTAGGCGCCCTATTACAGAGAATAAATTTGAGGCATAGAGCAGAGAAGGCTGCTCTTAATATCCCAGAGCCCCTCAGCCACAGTTTTCCCATTCCACATTTTGGCACCATCACAGAGAGAGCTGAAATAACTAAAGGAAGTAATGCAGCACTTGGCAGGTGACTGGGTAAATAGTAGGCACAATTGCATGTCTGTTGAGTGAATCATTCATGAATGAATAAATTGAGCTACTTCCCTTTAGATAGTACTTCCTACCAGGGAAAATCAGGAGCTGTCCTTGCCATTCCAAAGACTGCATTTCTCCAGGGGCAGGCAAGGAAGACAAAGGAGGTAATGCAGAGTTCCCTCTCTGAGTGAACAGATGGGCTTCCTGGCTTTTAAGGGAACATCATCGACCCTGTCTGACTCATACATAGAGAAAAAAGGATTCAGGAACTCAGCTCTTCTAGGCTCGGTCGACTTTTACCTTGGGTTAGGACCTGAGATTGAGAGCAAGTCCTATGCCGTTGTATTAATCTATACCCCTAACTTTCCTTCTGTTTGGTGCCGTGAGCAGCCCCTGGCATCTTTATTCTCAAAGGACTTGGCACTAAAAGTCAATGTCAACATGACGAAGAAAAAGGGCCCTTTCTTCTCACATATGGGCATGGCTATTTCTGCCCTGGGCCTGCAGCAATGCAGTATCTTGGCTCTGACCCCACAGGACCCCCCACGTGGCAATGCAGTCTTTAGTCTGGCTTGCTTGGGAGCCAAGGTCCCAGGAAGCCCAACCCTCTCTGCTCTGGGAGATTCACTCTAGAATTTGACAGGGAAGAGACTGGCTCATCCAGAGTTTCTCAAAGGTGCTGTGATTGATATGTTGAGTGGAACAATCTCTGTGCTGTTGGAGATTGTCCTACACAATATGAGATGTCTACTAAATGCCAGGGGCGCCCCCCAGTCAGTGACCCTCCCAACACACACACACACACACACACACACACACACACACGGGTCCAGTGCTGCCTGGAGGGGTAGCCTGGCCCCTGGTTGAGTGATAGGTCCAAGGCCCTCCCTCCTTATCTGATGACTTCTGGTCCAGAGTTCTTTCTAGCTGCACTTAAAATGATGGATGCTCATGCAAACATGCCACAGCACTGCAGAGCCTCAAAGTAGACAGCCATCTGTCTCAATGGCATAGAAAAAACAAGGCACAGAGAGAAAAAAACAAACTCAGTGTAACCAAAGAGTGACCAAATGCGAGATGGGGGGCAGGTTCCCGATGACACGTTTTCCTAGGCCCAGCTTAGCTTAGTGAATCCTGCTGCCTTGTTGGTAACTGTCAGTGAGGCCCCAGCAGGTGGGCCCTTCGTAGTTCCTGCCACCCCAAGGTCTACATGGAGGCATTGGGCTCCATGAGAAGGAGCCAGCCCCCCAGTCTGCAGGTTAGAGTTGGCGCAGCCCGGGGGTCCAGACTTCATCTCAAGTCTCCAGTGGGCTCAGCAGGAGTGTGAACAACTCCATCACAGGCTCTCGAAGCCTTTCCAGGATCCTCACAGTCTCTGTTGGGAAATAAGGCTGTCAGTGCCAGCTCCTCCTCTGAGTCCTGGAAGTTACCTGGAACACAAGAGATGGAATCATCCCGTCAGAAGACAAAGTCTATGAGTGGATAAGCTAAGACTGAGAGGGAGGAAATTGGCCCCAGTGACTATCTACTTAAAAAATGCAACAAAATGAGTATCAAAAACCTTAAAAATGTACATACCCTTTGACCCAGCAATTCCACTTCTAGGATTTTATCCTAAGGAAATAATTAGGCATAATTAGTGGAACTGCTGCAGCCACCTTGCTCCGAGCCTAAGGATGAAACAACACTTAGGACGGCCCAGCAGACAGAAGGAAAGAATCTGGGTCCTTGATGGGGTCGCTGGGCCCCTGAACCAACCAGTCAGTCAGAAGCTGACTCTACCTCTAGACTGTCTTTTAGGTGAGATAACGATGCCCTTGTTGCTTTTGCTACTTGGAGCCATGGTTTCTTTACCTGCAACAAATCAGTTACATCCCAGTTGATTCAAGGTCCAACGAAAGAGATTGGTTGAATAAACTGTAGCTCACCCAGAAGATGGGATTCAGGTATTAAAAATGATGTCTAAAGTTCCATAGAGCTAATCACACACACACACACACACACACACACACACACACAAGTCCAAGTAAAACTGGGCAAATAGGAATAAGATCTGTGGATTGTTTCAGTGTCAATATCCCAGGTGTGATATCATCCTACAGTTTTGCAAGATGTTACCATTGGGGGAAATTGGGCGAAGTGTACACAGGATCTCTTTGTATGATTTCTTAGAATTCCATGTGAATCGAAAATTACCTCAAAAAAAAAGATAAAAGATGTTGACATATAATTATTGCCATGGCATATTGCATAGTTACAATATATTATTGATGAAGAAAGCAGATCCCGAAACAATATGTATAAATGTTTGTATGTATGCATAATTCCATATTATTATGTATATTATAAATGCATATGTATAGTCTATTAATGCAATTTGCATTTTAGTACATTCACTTCTACAGGAGATTAAACAATTCAAAATATGCTACAGAGGACAGTTATTGAAGATTTATGTGTCATTGTTTGATTCCTTTGATTTTTTGCTTTCCCTTAGTTTCCACATACATTCAAAATGATGATGGAGAAGCTGGAGTTAACATTTTTGTGATTAAATATTTCAAATATCTGATGTAGATGATTTATATACTATACAGAAGTAAATGTATTAAAATTTAAACAGTACAAGGAGCTAGAGCTAGATAGACAGACAGAATGGTCTACCCCAAAATATGGACTTGTAGTTATCTTTGAGTAATGGAATGAAGGGAATGATTTTTTAAATATTTGTGTTCCTTCGTTTGCATTTTCTGAGCTCTCAACTGATAGGCAGAATTCTAAGATGGCCCCCAAGAACGCTACCCCTTGGTGTGCTCGGCCTGCGTACTCCCCTTCCTTTGGAGTGTGGCTGGGATCTGTGAATATGGTGGGAGAATCACTCCCTTGATTTGGGCACTGTGTATGACGAAGGGGATGGAGAGCCACTCTGCTGATTACGGTACATTCTAGGAGCCTGGAGAGCCCCTGCTGATCCAAGAAGCAGCTGCCGTGTTGTGAGAGAGCCTGCGAGGGAACTGCTAGGCCTCTTGTAGCTGACAGCCAGCAAGAACACAGGGACCTCAGTACTACAGTGGCAAAGAAATGAATTCTGCCCACAACCACGTGAACTTGAAGGAGGACCAGGCTCCAGAAAGGAATGCAGCCCGGCCCACCTTGAGGCACCTTTGTGAAGCCCTGCACAGAAAAGGCCCAGCTAAGCCCTGCACTGACTCCTGACCTTGGAAAGTGTGAAAGAGTAAATGGGTGTTGTTTTAAGCTGCTAAATGTGTGGTTATTTGCTACTCAGTAATAGAAGATTGATAAATCAACTAATGATTTTTTTTAAGGGACACAATAAAATTTCATTTTAAAGCACTACTCATCTGTAACAAAGCTTCACTGTTCAGTACACTTTGGGGGTGGGGGTCATGTACAGTCAGCTGGTTACAACCTGCTCCCCTGAGTACACTCATATGCCCCACAATGACCTACTGTGCTGTCAGTTGTGTAAAATTCTACCACATACAATTATGTACCGTATATAATACTTGATAATGATAAGAAATGACTATGTTACTGGCTTATGTATTTATAATACTATACTATACTTTTTATTGTTACTTTAGACTCTTTCTACTTGCAAAGTAAAAAGTTTGCTGTAAAACAGTATGATGTGTTACACCGGCAGCAACCTCATACATCTCGTATTTACTGCATCTCTCAATTGCACCATTTTCTCTTGTGCTTGCTTTCACCATGTGTTGTTGTTTTGGACAGTTAACAGGCTGTTCAGGCTTGTAGCCTAGGAGCAATCGGCTACCCCACAGAGCCTAGGTGTGTCGTAGGCTGTACCATCTAGGTTTGTGTGAGTGCATTCTGTGATATTCCCACAACGGAATCACCTAAGATGCATTTCTCAGCATGTGTCCTCGAGGTTAAGCAGCGAATGACCCTATGTCCTAGCTCAGTCGCAGCACACTCCGCCTACCTGAGTGAGTGCGCCTGTTGACCTCGCAAAGTTCTTTCGCTTTACCTTCTCCCTCACCTCCATGTAGCAGCCTGATGATTCTATCCTAGAAATGGCTCGAGGGTGGGTGAGCTCCATTCCGACGCTGGCGCCCTTGGGTCCAGGCTGTCTATCGTCCCTCCTAGGACTATGCAGTCAGTTCCCTCCTGGCTGGGCTCTGCCTCTGCTCGCTCCCTGCTCCTGCAGCCCAGTCATGGTCTCTAAACACACCCCTCCTCTCCACACCATTGCTCAGAAAGCACCAGTGGCTCACTATTCCTGAGAGACTCCGGTCTAGGCCCCGATGTGGTCCCAACTTTCCTCGTCAGCCTCAGTCCTCACCGGTCTCTCCTTCTGCACCTCATCCCTGGCACTCTTGACAGGGGTCCCTTTTCTGAGCATGACCTCATGCTGTCACACCTTTGTTTACATTGCTCCATCTTCAGATCTTCCCATTTCTTCCTAAGAAGATCCTCTGACCCCCACTCCAATGTCACTTGTTCTGTGAGACTGTACATCTGGACCCCGGGCCCTACCACACATGTGGCCGACACCTGCATACAACCCTGCCCACATGGCCTCACGCGGCTGAGACTCCTGAGGCTGGAGCCCTGCTGACCCAGCCTGTGTACCACTACCGGGTGGTGGGAAACCAGCACTTTGCTAACCTCCACACCCACACACGGCAAGTGCCCCCATGGATGCACGTCCACTCTCTCCCTAAGGTCCCTGTGTGCGTGTGATCACTCCCATAATCCCAAGCGCCCAGACCTCAGGGTCCAGGAGGCCAGGAAGGTGACACACTCACCCTGAGCTGGGCCACTGGGGGAAGTGGCATCCGGGTCCTTCCCCCGGCTCCAAGGACCCCAGGAAAAGCACGCCAGCAGCGCGGGGAGGCCCGGTCTCTCCCAGGCTCCTTCTGCTAGAAGGAACACAAAGTCCCAGAGGCAGCAGGTCAGAGGGTGCTTGACTCGACAGAGATTTTCTGTTCAGCAAACCAAAGAGCTTCAACTGTCAACTGTCCTAGTTTCAATGGTCTGATTAAAATAAACAAAGATTCTGACCCCACGGTTTTTGTACTTAAAAAAAAAAAGATTACTATATATATATATATATATATGGTATCATTTCATCCTCACAAAAACCCTATGGCGTAGGTACTATGATGGGGGAAACTACAGTAATACAGTAACAAGAATGGCATGAAATGAATCACAATTACATAGTAACAAAGAAAATACTAAAGGAGAAGTAACTTCCCCGACTTTTATTTCAAACTATTTCTTAATAGGAACAGATTGAAACTTTTTTGATAATCACACACAAAACAATCACATGTTGATTCTAGTTTCCTTATTATATATAGTACCACCTAAGTTATCAGGAGATCCCCTGAGAGCCCCAACCATCTGGAATAAGGCAACTGCCACAGAGTTTTAAAAAAGGACTGTAGGCAGTCAAAACACAGAAAATCCTTTTTCCTAATTCTTTACTTGGGGCCTATTTCTTCTTAATTTGCGGCCAGTTCTAACAACACTGGATCCTTAGTTTTTCAACCCAAAGGCAGCTAGATTAGGAATAAACTGGGTAAAAGGGCATGCCAAGAGGCAGGCAACCGAAATAAAAGTGTAAGAATAGCCAGGAAGCAGTGAGGAAAGAGACTGGAAAACTTGGAAAAGCCAGACGCAATTGCTAGCAAAACCTTAGCAACGCCCGTGCATGGTGCAGCTCACTGCCAAAGCCTGGAAGAAGCGAGTGGACGATGAGTTAAAATTACACTCATGACCTTTAATCATTAATGACAGGTTTCACGTTATTCGGTATGTTTTTATAAAAGTAGAAAAGAATTTAACACAGTAAAGATTGATTCCTTTGCAAAGTGTAAAAATATTCTTAAGTGTTATTGTTGAAAAGGAGGCAAGGATTCTGCATGCCAGGCAGGTGTCGGGAAATGGGAATACAGTGGTGATTAAACTCACAAGGGGACGTGACAAAACTGTGGTAAGAGATTGGAGAGCGGGTTCTGGGATTTCACTTTCAAACATGCAAACAAGTAAGGAGGGTCCAGGAAGTCTTCCTGGAGGAGGAGATCTGTTATGAATGATGAGATGGGATTGGTCAGGTGAAGAAAAGGGATGAAAGGAGAGGCTTTTCATTGCGAGATAACTGCAATGTGTACAAAAGCTTAGGAGGCCAGAGCAAGCTCGGCTTTGTGGGATTAAAAGTTGTTACTTGGCAATGGGAGAGGGCTAAGAGACTAAGGGCTCAGAGAATTTTCTAGGCACCAACTCATTAGGGGGCAGAAAATTTCCCCCCATGGGACTAGGTCAGCGACTGGGGCTGGCATCAACAATCAGAATGACAATCCACCTCAGGGCATTCGCCCTGTCTTTCAGGATGATGGTTGTGTTGTTTCAGGTTTAGGCAGCTTCCTCACAGACTCGACATAAAGGAGTTGTGGGTGTGGGAGCAGTTAGGCCAGGCTACACAGCTGAGAGGGATGGCCTTCGTGCAGGCAGGCCCACTGGCAGGTGGGTCTGGGGCATTTGTGACAACAGAGGTCTCCTAGCTGGAAAAGGCCCCCTGCAAATCTGGCATCTCCTGGTTGTTCTTGCTCCTTAACACACCAGTGCCCAGGGAGGCAGAGCACAGCCCTGTCTCTATTAACTCTTTAGCAAGAAGCTGGCAGAGGTTAGAGGGAAGGCTGGAGGGCTTGGAGAAGGGCAGGTGCTGGAGGAGGACAGAGAGCGCAAAGAACGCTCCTGCATCTCCCAGCTTTGCCAGATCCAGCCATACTTAATGTCTGTATTTTAATTCTGGGACACTGGAAACCTCCTGTAAAACCTGGTGTGCCAGGATGGAGGAGATTCTGACCCTTCTGCTGATGGCAGCAGAAAAAGACCCTCACTCCCCTCCCCACACTTCGGGAGAATTTGAAGGGAAGGGAGGGAGGCACGGCAGTGGCTGCACAGCCAAGGTGAGGCTAGAAAAGTCTGGGCCCTCAGGCCCTCACACCCTTTCCCCACACCTCCAAGTCCCGGCATCTACGCCTTGCCTTGTTCCTATGACCCCGCAGCGCTTCCACACTGAGCCTCTACGGGTGGAATCCCTGGCTGCGCAGCGTCCTAGGAGCTCCTGGCACAGTCAATCCCCTCCCCCCAGTACCAATTCCGTCGTTCCCCAGGTTGAAACTTGCGCAACCTCTTTCCTATCTCCTCCCCCTCGACCCCCTCTCTCCAGCTCCCGGATTTTTGCCCAGCCCAGCTCAACTCTCTCTCCACCAGCCTCCTCTGCCTTCTGCTTGTCCCCTCGGCTTTCCTAACCTCTTGTATTTCCCATGCATTCAGGATCCTGCCAGGATAGACTCGACCCCTTACCCAAGGCCGGCTACACGCTAGGTGGGAGGCCTAGTGCTAGGCACCTCCTTTCTCTGCGCCTCAGTTTACCTCGGTGCGCCACGAGAGAGGCTGGCCTAAAGAGTTCCAGTTTGGGGGCATCCCCCCAGGCGCCTCCTGCCCGCGCCCTCCCGGCCCTTGCGCCCCCTCACCTGGTCGCGCGGGCCCGGCGGCTTGCAGGGCTCTGCAAGCGGCCGCCTGGACAGCCAGGCTGGAGGCGGGGTGGCCCGGGCAGTAGGCGGCCGCCTGCACACGGCCCCCCGCCTGGCGGCCGAACACGGTGCGCAGCAGCGCCTCCAGGAGCCGCAATCCCCGCGCCACCGCGTCCTCGGGCCCGGCCTCCGCCACCAGCACCCCGACCAGCGCCCCACCAGCCGGCCGCCGGTCGCGCACGTCCCGCAGCATCTCCCGCAGGCGGCGCCGCGGCTCCCGGGAGGCCAGTGACAACGCGCGGCACAGCACGAAGACCAGCGGCGAATAGATGGCGCGGGCCCTTGCCGTCCTTGGCGCCCACTGCGCCCCGGGCGCCTCGGGTCCGTCGGCTTCGGCTGCCGCGTCGCCTGGCTTTCCGGCGGCTTGCTCCGGCGGGAACACGGCCCGGGCGAAGTCCCGCAGCAGCGCGCGGCTCTGCTCGCGCTCCCACAGCTCGCCCACCAGGAGCACCTGTCCGCGCCCGCCCGCCGCCTCCACCAGCGCCTGGAAGGGCGGCTCCGCTGGGCGCGCGGGCCGGGCCGCCAGCGTCTCCAGCTCGCGATCCATGCTGGCCGCCGCCAGTCCTCCGCGACCGCAGCAGCCTTGCCGCGGCTGCGGACCTCTCCTGGCGGCCGCGCGGAGCCCGGGAGGACACGCCCCTGAAGGCTGCGCGGGACCCGACCCCAGGCCCGCGGGCCGGGCTCTCTGCGCTCCAACCAGGAGCTGGGCTGGGGGCAGGGGCTTTCTCCCTGAGCCCTCTAAGGGTGGCGCCTCCCGCAGTCTCTGTGGCCGACCGGGGTGGGGTGGGGGTCGGGGAGACAGCTGTGCACTCGCTCATTCATTCATGCATTCATTCATTCATCAGTCCATCCACCCAGTAAATACTGAGCACCTACTAAGTGCAGCGCAGCCTAAGGGGGAGGAAGACAGAAAATTGTCATGTGAACAAATACACCCTCACAAGTTAGATGGGTTGAGACCTGGAGCAGTTATGTCTGAGGAGTCCGCATGGTTTTGGGACAGGAACTTTTAGAGTCAGGGCCTGCCCCTAACTGTGCTGCTTTGGAGTAGTGGTGGTGGGCACCAGAGAAGGGGGTGCAGAGAAGGGAGTCAGGGGGCGAGAAAGGCGAAGCAGTGGTTTCTTCTGTTATTTCTGTCACTTAACGTTTGGGCCTTCAGCATTTAACAAAAACTAATCAAGGGCTCCTTATTTCAACAAATACTTGTTACTTACAGGGCACTGCCCTTGACACTGGGGGCGGGGGGTGAAAATCAAGAAAGCAGATGGCACTGCTCCCTATGGAGCAGAACATCTGGGGGGGCGCAAATGTGGAGCACTACTCTATGTGGGGTGGGGGGACAGGAGGCTGTCGGTAGGCGGGGTCAGAAGCAGGAATGCGGTTCCTTTAGTTCTAAGGGTCTAGGTCAGCTTTGTCCAATAGCACATTCCGTGGTGGCGGAAGTGTTTTATATTACCTGTACTGTCCAATGCAGTAACCACTAGCCACACGTGGCTATCACGGAGCACTTGACTAGTACAACTTGAGGGACTTGAATTTCTCATACTATTTAATTGTAATTAAATGTAAATAGCTGCTTGTGGTTAGTGGCTATGTCATTGGATAGCGCTGGTCAAGGCTCTGTAGTCCCCTCTGTTACACAGTAGAGACCAGAGGCCCCGTTGGGTCAAGAACATGTTAATACTCAGCTCTCGCCTCCACCATTTACCCCGCAATCTGCTCTTCTAGTTACCCTGTTTCCTGCTCCCTGTAATTATGCTGAGCCATCTCCTCCTGGAGAGTCTGTGTGTCCATTCAATAAAAGAAAACCTTTTTGAGCACCTCCTGTGTGCAAACCGTGGGGATTCAAAGATGCATAAGCAGCCTTGCCCTAAGTCAGATCATCCAGCAGTTGGTTCAGCCAATGTTTGGGGGAAGGACCCCATATCTTTGTTGGGTTTCTAGTTACTATGACCTCTTGCCTCTGTGGACTGTCTTTGTCCAGGGTGGAGACCCAGAGGCATTGGTGGGAAAAGCCCAAAATTTGGAGCCGGAAGCCCTGGGCTGGAATCAGGGTTGAGTTCCAGCACCAGCTCAGTGATTCAGTCACTCAACCTGTATGTACTGAGTATCACATCTGTGTTCCAGGCATCCCTGATAGCAGAGAGCTGAGGATGGAGCAAAAATCAGATTGGCTTGAGATTTCTTAACACTAACACTGGCTTTAAGAAGATAGTTGAGTAATATTTTTAAAGTATCAGAGAAAAAGAACTTTGAACTAAGTTTTGATTTCTGGCTAAATTATCAGTTGTTGAAAGGATCAGAAAGTTTATCACGTAGAGACCCTCTTTGCAGATGCTGTTAGAGGAAGCACTCCAACAAGAAGAGTATATACTATAGTATTTTACTACAGGCATACTCAACAATAGTGAGTAAGGATTAAATCACTTGTTTAAGTTATGCTTGTCTAAGGAAATGGTGCAGTGCAGTGCAGTGCCAGCAAAGCACAGCCTAGGAGGCCTTAAACTGAGGCAGTGGCAGAGCTGGTGAGTGAATGGAAAGGAAATTGACCCCTTGAAGTCGCCTCTTCGAGGAAGAGAGGAAGATATAACCGCTGACTAGGGAAGAACTCTCAGATGTGCTGCTATGTTTTGCTTTCTTACAAGACTTGTCTAAAACCAACATGCTCTGCCTCTATTCTCTGACTCTAAATTTCCAGGTAAAAATTCTGAACTTTCCAGTGATGGGATGGAGGAGGGATCAGAGAGGGGGTGGGTGTTAAACAAAGGTCAGAGTCCAGGGCCAGTGCAGTTTATCTTTACCTGCGTTATTTACATGGCAAAGGTTCAGGTATTAAATTAACAGGAAACTACAAAGACCTTTAAAAGAAAAAAACAAAGGCCATATGCCAAGAATATTTCTTCCTCCTCTCTGTGCATGCCCTAGAAAATATCATAAAGCAAATAGTCTTTTTCTTACTTACCTGGTTTTCAATGGAGATATAAAGTGAAACTAGGATTTCTGAAATAATTTGCTTCTTCATGTTCTTTCAAGCAGAACTTGGTAGGAAGAGGGACAGAAAAGTGCTGATTTGGAAAAGAAGGAATAATCTTGGTCTGGTTGCAGGTACCTCCTTTCTCCTCTCTTCTCCCTCTCTTTCATCCTATTCTCCCTTCCTTCTTCTTTTTTTTTCTTCCCTTCTCCTCCCATCCCCCCTCTCCCCTTTCTTTGCCTTCTCTTCCCTTCCCCGTCCCCACCGTTGCCTTGTCTCCTTTTCCATCGCTCTTTCTTCTCTTCTTTCCTTCCTCTCTTTTCTCCCTCCACATTCACTCTTCTTCCCTAAGAAAATTGTTTTGAGAGCTACCAGGAGTGTGGGATTTGGGGAGACTTTATGGGCTTCCTGGGGAGCCAGATAGAGGAAGCAAGATCTTAAATGTGAGGAAGACCCTGGAGCAGAAGGAAATTGGGGAAGTTCCCAGGGCCCACAGAGGAATGAAACTGGAGTGGGAGGAGGTGTGGCAGGAAGTTTTAAGCCTGGGTCCAACAAGGGGTGTGAGCTGTGCAGCGCAGCAGCCAGGGGCTGTTGTCTTGGCTGCCGGATGACCAAACAGGGCCCCACTGTGCTAACACTTCAGTTGCACGTTGTTGAGGCAGAAGAATTTCCCCTTCTTCCCTTCTAGTTTCTTTGGCTGTTCTAACAATTAAATTGATATAGAATAGATTAACAGGAGAAAAACAAACTTATTTACATACGTACAGGAGCCCCACAGAGACGAGACTCAAAGGCAGTCAGGCAATTGAGGCCTATAAGCCATCCTGAGCTATGGAAAGGGGTAGGGGCCGGGGCCTTCACAGGGGAGGAGAGCTAATCACAGGAGAAGAGAAAAGTAGATGTTTGGCCATCAGAGATTTGCCCTGCCATGCAGTTTTTTTCAAATGCGAAAAGAAAACTAGCTCTCTTGCTGGTACATGCCCCCTATCTAAATTTTCTTAGGCAGTTAAGGGGGAGGTAAAGGTTTTGCTGAGTCTTGATGGCCTTCAGCTCAAAATCATCCACATGCCAAAGTGACACATTTTGGGGTGGCATAGTGTGTTCCCTTTCATGGGCTACCTGGCCAGGGCTGGTTGCCATCAGGGTACTGGAAATGCAGATCTCCGTGACCGCTGGCGTTCATATGGGAGCTAAGCACCTCAGTTTTACCTGAACTTTACGAGCCTAAGAAAGCCAGGAGGAAATGCTGTGAGCCGCAGGCCCTGACTTAAGCCCCTGCTGTATCCAGGATGGGTCAGAGGTGTTAGGAGGAGAGGTGGGTGCCCCCTGGGCACACTTATGCTGCCTGAGGGAGTCAGGGGGCAGGGGAGCAATCCTCCATCAGCAGAATCCTGTGCTCAGATCATGCTTGAGCCATCCTACCCCTCCCATCTCCACCCATCCCCTGAGGGGCACACAGTAGAGGACTGGGGAATCACAACTGCAAGAGCCTCTGGGCAAAGTGGGGGACCAGCCAGCTCTGCTTAGCAACTCGGAGCAGGTGACAAACCATCCTGAGCAGGAACAGCACTTGCGCATTTTCAGCTCTGGGCAATGTTGGCAAAATTCAGCCTCAGCAAGCAAGCTTGGAGAGGGTGTCTGCAGCTGTCACCCACCCAGGGCCTCAAGGTGACTTCACGGGGATCTGGCAGCATCTGAGTCTCTGGCAGGAGTAAAGCAGCAGCTGACCTGTGCTGTAAGGACATATGGTGGTGACCTCAAAGCTGCTCAACTTGGTCCTCCTTTAAGATCCTCCTGGTCGGATCAAGTTAGAGCCAGACCATGAGTCTCCCGAGCTCCAGCCTTGTGGGACAATGGTGCCGGCCCAGCGTGGCCAGGAAGTGGCCCTGGTGTCAAAGAGCTGAATGGGGCCTTTACCTTCCCCAGAACATGAATGAACCAACCAGGCACTCTTACCTGTCAGGCCCCTCTAGGTTAGAATGGATCAAAGGGCAGTTATCACGAGAAGCATCCCAATTCCTCAGCCAAGGCTCAGAGCAAGCACCCCTTTATAGGTGATCAAACACAATGCCGGCTGTGTCCTTGGTGTGGACCTGAGGGCCAGCTCTCACCATGGCCTCCCTGCCCCCGAACCTATACGTATCATTCTGTGCACTTTCTGCAGCCCCTTTGACCCTGATTGATGAGATACAGGAAGTGTGTATGTTTTAGGGACATGGGCAGTGGGTGACTTCACGATCACGGTTTACAGGGTGCCTGGTATATTAAATATTAATCTTCTGTAGCATTACCGGCTCAGGCCAGCTCTCAGCCAGTGCCTCTCCTGACCATCAAAATGGATCAAGGATTCAGTCTGAATGGGCTCAGTTTCATGGCCAGATCTGTGCATTCCATGGGACCCTGGCAGGTCAGAGGCTTCTGTGATCACTGTTCAGCTCGCCAATCTCAGGTTACGCTGCATGAAGGCACATGATGGTGGCATTACATTGGGGGGGGGGGCACAGCGAAACCCTCACCTCATAGCTTTAGTAGAAGCCTCTTATCACTGATAGTGGCAGCTGGAGAAGCAGCGCTCGCCAACAGAACTTTCTGTGGTGACAGAAATGTTTTGTACTCTGCTGTCCAGTACAGTAGCTACTAACAACACAGCTGTTGAGCACTTGAAATGTGGCTAGTGTAACTAAGGAACTATATGGAACACTTTTTTTAACTTCAATCAATTTTAAGTTCAATTTAAACGGCCACATGTGGCTAGTAGCTGCCACACTGGGCACCACGTCTAGAAGTTCTGCTATATCATCATTCTCTTGCAGGTTTGGTTTCCATGGTTTTATTGACAACTTGGCTTCAATTGGTTTTCAACAACAGACAGTGACAGGACAGGGGTACCAGCTGTGGCAGACGCTGTTGGTTTCTTATTCACTGCTACTCACACTTACTGAGCCCTGATTTTATGACAGAAGTAATGGGCCCAACCTCAGGGGTTGAACCACAAATAGACTAAGCCATCTGTGACCCTCCTATTCCTCTTTACAATGATTGATTGGTCTTGGGGTGGGCACGTGACTCAATTCTAGCCAGTCCAACACAACAGGAGGTCCCCTGGGAAGATTTCTGGGAAAGAGTTTCTTCCTCGACTATGGAAGGTGAATAGAATAGTCTTTGGGGGCCCCGTCATCTTTCTTCTTGCTTGGGACACAGTTGTGTGAACTTCTATTTCGGGCTGTGGCAGCCATCTTGTCATCATGGGGGAAAGGCCAAGACAATCAATATTTTTCTACGAATTATTGATGATACTTGGTAAAACTCAGTGGACCCATGAGCATCCAAGGAACCTCACCAAGCCTATGCACAGTATCATCAAGGCAACAGACTAGCATGATGTCCTGTAGGACAGGCAGGGTGTCAAGGTCCATCCAGCACAGAGCTCAGAAGGAAAATGGAGGAAACATTCTGCTGTCCACTCTCTCCTCCCCCTTCTGCACTGGCCAGATGGGAGCGCTATCTAGGGCTGTGAGAGGAATCATTTCCCCACCCCACGCTCCCCACATGCGCCTTCAACTTGTTCACAGTGATACTAACAGCTGTGCTCCCTCCTGAGGTGCAATTCTCCTTTAGATTTGCTATTTGTTGGGGAGGCGGGGACCCAGGGGCTTTCCCTTTGCCCTTCCTGTCATAAAAGCCCTTACTTTTGGGGTCACAGAGCCAATGTGGGGATTCTGGCTGAGGTTTAGGGTATTTATTCCAACTCTACACTCAGGCATTGGAGAAGTAATGGGTTCAGGATTCTACCAGTCCTACTATGAGCAGAACTGCAATCAAAGCTCCATTTATCAAACAACCCGGTGGTATTCCCATCCCCCAGGTATTAGTGTTAGTTCAGAGCTAGTGTCCCAAATCTCCTGGAAATTCTGGTTCATTCCTTTCCCCAAGGCACAGTTTCCCTAATACATGGTCAGGTCCTCTGCGGGAAAAGCAGGAATAAGGTAGTAGAATATATGCTTTATGTTATTGCATGGTCTATTCTTGAGGGGACCCAGTCTCGAGTTAATTCAAGGGACTGTGAATGGACACATCAGAGAGGTCAGCCTGCCCCTCTGGGATCTTCTGTTGAAATCAGAGAGGTCATTTTGATGGCAGTATCTTCCCAGTAACAGTCTACTTGGTACATTAGCCCTGGCATCGTTGCTGCCAGCCCCTCAGGATTATGCTCTTGGGCTCTTGTCTCTGCTGCAGCCACTGTGAATATTCTCAGGTTGACCACAGGGACTTTGCATCACTCCCTTCACCATTCAAAGTCCTTGGTAGGAGCACCTACTTGGCTTAGTTTAGGTCATGTGACCATGTGCAGTACTTATTATAAAGAAGCTGGAAGAGAGAATATTTGATTCCCTCTTGGCTTCCAGAGAGAAATAAGCATGAGCCTTGCCTTTCACCTGCCCTAAAGGCTGGACAGCCAAATGTTGGTGATTTTGATATCTTTACTTTTTTGCTTATCTATGTGGTTGTATTTCCATTCTTCCCTTCCCTCCCTCCTTCCTTCCTTCCTTTTTCCTTCCTTCCTTCCTTCCTTCCTTCCTTCCTTCCTTCCTTCCTTTCTTTTTCTTTTTTCTTTCTTTTTTTTTCAATTGAGGTATGCATAATTGACATATAGCATTATATTAGCTTCATGTGTACAACATAATGATTTGATATATGCATACAAGTTCTGACAATTAAGTTGGCAAACTCATCCTAGAAAAAGTGCTACATACCTCATTGCTGAATATCACTATGGCCACCTTCGAAGTACTCCCCTTGGGAAGCTATGCACTGACGCCAGTGCCTAGTCCACCCTTCAAAGCAATTTTGGAACTCTTTTTCTGGAATGGCCATCAGAGCTGTCAGATGAAAGAAGAAGATATTTGAAAGAATGCAAGTAGATGAAAATTCTTTCTACCACAGTCTGATGTTTACTTGATACCTGACAGGGTATTTATGAACTTATCTTTATTCTCTGGATAGTGGACTGGGATTCAGAGACTCATGTCCTTAGGCAGTTTTATAATCCTCTAAAAAGAATTCTAAGAACTTCAAGTTTTTAAGCTTTCTTTTTTTCTCTTTGGGCATGGATCTGGGACAGCTCAACATCAAAAAGTCACTAGTCTGTCTTAGAGGCAAACTTGAGAAGATGAATCTGCAGTCAGTGAGGTTCAGTAAAGTCTCCACTGGCCACCAGCAGACATGACTGGGGCCTGAAAACTCAGTGTTTGCTCACAGAAGAAGTTACGTGTTCATTATAGTACAATTCTGAAGGCAAGCATCACAATCCCCTTCCCAGCATGTTTCTTGTAGAAGAAAAAGAAAACAAAATAATAAAAAAGAAAAAATATTGCCCGGCTTCTTATTATTAGCAACTAGAGGGTTAGACTTCCAGGTTTTGAACAAAGTGCTTGTTATATTCAATAATTTTTTTTTTTTTTTAAGATTTTATTGGGGAAGGGGAACAGGACTTGATTGGGGAACAGTGTGTACTTCCAGGACTTTTTCCCAAGTCAAGTTGTTGTCCTTTCAATCTTAGTTGTGGAGGGTGCTGTTCAGCTTCAAGTTGTTGTCCTTTCAGTCTTAATTGTGGAGGGCGCAGCTCAGCTCCAGGTCTAGTTGTCGTTGCTAGTTGCAGGGGGCGCAGCCCACCATCCCTTGGGGGAGTTGAGGAATTGAACTGGCAACTTTGTGGTTGAGAGCCCGTGCTCCAGCCAACCGAGCCATCTGGGAGCTCAGTGGCGGCTCAGCTCAAGGTGCTGTGTACAATCTTAGTTGCAGGGGGCGGAGCCCACCATCCCTTGTGGGACTTGAGGAATTGAACCAGCAACCTTGTGGTTGAGAGCCCACTGCCCATGTGGGAATCGAACTGGCAGCCTTCGGAGTTAGGAGCACGGAGCTTCAACCACCTGAGCCACCGGACCGGCCCCTAGTCAATAAATATTTATTGAGAGTCTGCTATGTGTAAATCACCATTTTATATCCTGGAGTCTAGCGGTGTTACAAATGTGGACGAGAAAGGGGTTTGTTGGAAAGGCACCTCACTGGTAGGCTTTCCTAAGTGGGCAGGTCATTGTGGGTTGTCAGGTCCCAGGCATATAACTTCTTTAGTTAAAAGGCTTATCTTTGCCTTAAGCAAGGCCTGTCCATTGTTTCTGTGCATCTAGGTTAACATACCTTTGAAACACCTCTTTTCAGATCCTTCAAGTGAAATCTCCCTCAAGAGAGCACATAATCTTATTAGCTGTCCTGTAATCTATCCCCCACCTTGCTTTCTCCCACCTCCCAGTAATCTTCCTTACATTCCCTCCTTAATTCCCAACGCATAAAAGAAGCTGCAAGCTGTTATTCTAGTGAAGTATTTTTCTCAGTCTATTGAGCTCTTGCTTCCAGGTGAATCCTCTGTTTGGTTAAAATATAATCTTATAAAAATTATTTCCAGGTTTGGACATTCTTCTGTCCATAAAAACTAGACACAGTTCGTCCTCTATGTTCCCACCATAGATCTCACAGTCCAAAACACGTTGTACAAATGGCATCACACAGTACACTGTGTTCTGATACCTGCTTTTCTCACTGGACCGTATATTCTGGATATCCTTTCATGTCCACTCCTACAGACTGACATTGTCACTTCAAGAAACCAAACAGTATTATGTACATGTTTAACCACATTTTATTTTAACTAGTGCTCTAATGTTGCGGACTTTTATGCAATTATAAAAAGCATCTCTCATAAAATGTAAGTTGCTGCCAACTATAGTAATGATGCTTTTAATAAAAGTGACCCATGATCTGCAGAAATGAAATGTAATTATAGAATGTAGTAAGTAGGGGAAGTAGTGTTCACTCGATTTTTTTGTACTCACAATAGATGCAAAAAAAACACCAAAAACATTTCTGTGCACAACCTCACATATAACAGACCTGTGCACTGGTCTTACGACTTCAAGATGCTCTTAAATCATCTTCAGATGCACCAACATAGAACGTTGATGCCACCCCAAGTGGCCCATAATCTTTCTGCTGGTTCAATGACTTCAGCTGTACCTGGGTAATCTTTTTGTGTTCAAGTGCTTTTAGATCAAAATAATCCTTATTCCAAAGTGGCATATTTTGGGGTGGCATAGTCTGCCACCCTTTATAGCCCTGGGTACTGCTGGCAGCCCTCTTACAACAATGAGAGTCAAGCTCAGTATGAAGCTGACTTCATGGAAAGCAGAGTGGGGAGAAAGAAAGAAATGAGATCTTTGGAGTAAGCCCACCCCAAAGCCGGCTCTACCTATAGACTTTACGGGTAGGTCATGAGCCATGGCTTTCCTTATTGTCTAAGCCAGATGGAGCTAGGCTCCCCCTTCCTTGGAAATAAGTCTGACTAACATCATAGCCCGTATTCGCTGAGCAGTACTGTGAGTCAGCACTACGGTGAGACCCCAGAGTCTCATTTGATTGATTATGAAACAGATAACTGGTCATGATGCAGCTGTTGGAAATGAGGTATTGCATGGAAAGATTTCCATGAGAAGTGAAAAGAGAGGGTAACAATTATATGTTATGAAATCCTATGTAATCAGGAAAAAATGTCCACTTTTACTGAGTAATCTCTTGCTTGGGGGTGGCAAAGGTAGTGAGAGGACAGAAGGAATCCTGTGTTTTTCAGTTATCTCAGCTCGAGTCTTATCTGATGCTTGAGGTAAGAGAAGGTAACCCCTCCTCCAGGGAGACCCTCTGGGGGAGGGAGGAGCATCCCAGGAAACATGGCTGGAGGTTGAGGCAGAAACATGGGGAAGGGGGTGGGGTGTGTAGGGGTGTGTAAGGGTGTATGGGGGGAGGGAACTAGTCTTTGAAATGCCAAGGTGGGCACTGGGGGATAAGTGGGTACGGGAGTGTGGGGACATAGAAACACAAGAATTAAAATGCCCAATGCATATGGACTCAACAGTCAGCCCAGTGGGGGTCTGCTCCTCTGGGGACGGCCTGAGACCAGAACCTCTTGGTTCTGTGGCATGAAGGGAGCAGGGAGTCCCAGGGCCCCTGGAGAGGGGAGAGTTGACTCAGGTCCCGGGATTTGAGCTCCTGGTGGGCAACAAGTCTGTCTTTTTGTTGAGTCCCCAGTTGTCAAGGACTAATGTAGGTACCAGGGCAGGGCAGTATCAAATGAAAGACTGGAGGAGGCAAGGCCAAGGTGGGGGTGGGGCACAGGCAGCAGAAAGGGGCTTCACACTGGCACACTCCCAATGAGGTAAGGCCCAAGAAACTGGGCTCCCACCGTGTGTTGCCTGACGTCACAGCTGGACTTTCTGCTTTCTGGCCTGGTTCAGAAGTTTCTCCTTTAAATGTAAACATTATTTTTAAGGAGCCTCCTGCCTAGGGAAGTCTCGATCTGCTTAACTGCACTCATTGGGAATACGCACTTTTAAAGCATTTGAAAAGAACCCAGTTCTGAGGAATTTGCATTTTCAGAAAGCTTCCAAGAACGGGCCAAGCAATGGAGCCTGTGAATAAAGTCTTTCTGTGTTTGCTGCTCCCTGTGAACAGTACAAGAGGCACAGGAGAAAGGAAGCACATTGCATTCCCCTGGCCGCTGCGGCTGAGCAAGTGGGGGTAGACTCGTTTGCCAAGAGCCAGAGAGGATTCTGGGAGATGTGTGTTGAGTCGCCTCTCCCCTGCAGGTTTCCAGGGAGCTGGTTTGCATGAGGTAAACATGCAACCCGATTCCCCATTCCAAGGGCCACTCTTCCATGCTCTGCAGCCTCCTGTTGCCTTGTGGGGAGGGGCAGGGTAGCTGTGGGGGAGGAAGAAACTTTCCTCCATCCTCCTAGGTTCTTCCAGCTGGTCTAAGAAATAGACATGAGATAGAGTAACAAGAGAAAAATGACTAAATTTAGTTACATACATATGTATGGGAACGCCACAGATGTGAGAGGTTCAGAGACAGAAAGGGACAATGAGATCTATGTGACATTCTGAGCTAAGGATGAGACAAGATAACTGGGGCTTCAGAGGGGAGGAAAGTCATTGCAGACTTTTAGTGATGAGAAGTTTGCCCCGTCCCATTCCATAGACAGGTTATAAAGAGTTATCTCTGGTAACAACTCTTATGATGGACAAGGCCCCAAAGTTAAATTCTTTAAGGAAGAGGTCAAACTTTCTCATGGTCCCGCAGGGTCTCATTGCCTTCAGCTCAGAAGAATTCACATGTCAAAGGGGCACAGCTTGGGGAGGTCTGATCTGAACTCCTTCATAGCCCAGTGGGCAGTGTTGGGGAGGTCTAGAGCCTGACGGTCTGGTGTTTGTATGGGATTCAGCCCCACACTCAGATAGGCTTCTTTTCCATCCCTTCTGACTCCAGTGGGGACCTGTGGTGGCTACAGCAGTCAGGAGACCTCACCCGTGTGGTTTGCTAATGCTCCCTGTAGCCCCACCAGGGAGCCCTGGACGCTATGAGGTCACTGTCCCAATTCTTGCTGCAGATCCTGTATGTGGTCCTGGGAATAAAGGGCTGAGGGGTCCAGACGTGTGACTTCAGGATGTCCCCTGGAAGCCACTGACCTGCGTGGCACATCATTTCAGGTGAGTTTGTTCTAAGAACAGCCTATACATTAGACCAAGAAATTACCCTTGATTTTATTTCTGATATTAACTAACGAACAAGGTAATAGAATAGACAAAATATTGTAGAACAAAATGCCTCCACAAGTGGTCTCCTTCCCCTTGAAAAATGTTACACTTTACCCCACTCTTTCTCCCCCTCTCTTTCTCTCTCTCTCTTTTCTTCCCTCCCTTCCTCTTTCCGTCTCTCCTTCTGTTCCTGTCTCTCAACCCAAACAAAATATTATTGACCTCCTTCTATCTGCCAGGCACTGTTTTAGGAGCTGGTGATATTTTAGTGAACAACACCATCAAGGCATCCCTGGCCAGTAGAGCTTACAGCCTAGAGGAGGGAGACAGGCAATAAATAATCACCATAAGCAATAAGTAAAGTTTACAGCATATTAGAAGGTTCGGAGGGCCATGGGGGAGAGGAGTGTGGGGGAGGGGAGGGTTTGTCAGGGTTGACCTCACTGAGAAAAGGACATTTGAGCAAAGAGTTGAATGAAAGCAAATGTAGGGGAGGAAAAACATCTTTTCCTCGTACCCTTCCAAATTCTCGGCTGGGGCCCGTATAACAAAAGGAAGATTTGTAAGAGAAAAGCATCCAAACTTATCTAATATAAGCTTTTTGTGACACAGGAGCCTTCAAATGGAAATGAAGACCTGAAGAAGGTATTAAACCCGAGTGTTTTTATGCTTGTTTGATGACAACTGGAAAGTTGTGGGAAAGTGTGACAGGACATAAGGGTGCTCCTTCCTCTGGGTATGCGGGGGCACCTCTCACATTAGGGTCTTATGACCTCCTTCAGGAGAAGGTCACAGACTCCTTCCTGCACCTGCCATTTTTCAAGTCCCTTCAGCTGAAGGTAGCGGTGGGCTATCCGGGGAAGAGAGTGCCAGGCCAGGGAACAGCCAGCACAGAGGCCTGGTGTGGGAGTGTACCTGGTACTGGCGAGAAACAGGGGGGTCTGTGTAGCTAGCTGGAGTCCAGGAGGCCGGCCTCACAGGAAATGCAGTCAGAGGGGAAGGGAGACTTGCAAGGACCCAGCTTTTGCTCTGAGATGGAAAGCCTCTGGAGGATTTTTAAAAACTCTTTCTTCTGGCAAATTTCAAGAACACAATGACAAAGAGTCTGTCCTTGACCTAACTCTAGTCGAGCTATTCTGGGCCTCGACTTTAGTCTCTGTCGTTGGCCTCTTTAGTCCAGTTTCAGTGGGAATCCTTCTGGGTCAGTTTAGCTAGAACCTTCTATCCTTGGTATCTGACCATGCTTGATATCTGATTAAATTCCTCACCTCTCACCCTGCAGCCTTAGGTAAGAGTCCTATCGAGTCGGTTTAGTCAGAATCCCCCTTTACGCGCCTGCTTCCTGTTAGTAATCTTCCATCCGCTGACCCTACTCTGCTCCTTGGCTGTAAATCCCCACTTGCCATTGTATTTGGAATGGAGTTCAGTGCTATACTGAGATCTCTCTTCCCCTACTGCAGTAGTTCCTGAATAAATTTGCCTCCACTGCTTCAATCCTGTCTGGCTTTGGTGTTCTTTGACAATATAAAGGTAGAGAGAAGTACATATTAATCAACCAGCTTCCACGTGACCAACTCATGGCCAAGTTGCCCCATCTGTATCGCAACCCCTGCCTCTCTGTCATCACATCGATTCATCCATAGGTATTTCCGTATGTATCTCTGAATGATAAGGACTACTTTTATGCCTAACCCTAACATCACTTTCACGCCTAAAAGTTTACCACATTTCCCTAACATAATCACATTTTCAATCATTGGGCCATTGTGTGGTGAAGAGGTTTGCAGTGGAGACACATGCTCTGACTTACTTTTGGAAATGGTCAGGTTACGTGGCCCACCGGAACTCTCCCACTCTAGTGCAAGAGGGTTGGTCAGAGAGTGCAGCCACTTTGGAAACCAGTGTGGCCGTTTCTTATCAAGTTATAAACATATATTTACTTTAGGATCCAGCAATTCCATTCCTAGGTATTTACCAAAGAGAAATTAAAACCTCAGTCTGCAAAAAAAAGTATACAAACATATGCATAACAACTTTATCTTCAAATCTCCCAATTGGAAACAAGCTGACTGTCCATGAATAGGCAAGTAGATAAACACATGTGACATGGTCACACAAGGAACTACTCCTCAGAGAGAAAAAAGGAACTACTGACATATCCAGGAATAAGAATTGGGTTCAAAACATTATGTTGAGCAAAAAAAGCCAGACACGAGTGCATGCTGTTTGATTTCACTTCTATGAGTTTTTAGAGCACGTAAAACTATGTGTCTGTCTATTGTGATGGGAATCAAACCAGAGGTTTTCTTGGGTGGAGAAGGCGTGGCTATTGACTAGAGAGGGGCTAGCAAGTTGGGAGACTTGGGGTTGAGTTTTGGAAGTCTCTGGGTGTGTGTGTGAGGCCTGAAGACAGAAAGAAGCATCTTGGGGAATGTGAAGTGGTTCAGTGCCTGCCAGACTGAGGCCCACTGGGAGTTTGAGGTCATGAACTCGGAGTGAGTCCCATGGGCACATGGCTGTGCTTCCCCAAGTTCAGCTGAGCAGTGCACGTGCACAGGAGACAGAGAACTGGATTTGACCAGGGTGTGGTTTTGCCAAGTGAGCAAGGTGAAGGGAGATGGGCAAGGGAGTTGGAGTTTCTAACACCAAATTAATTCCTAATCTCATCAGAACAAAAAGACTTTCCTTTTGCTATTCCTGTGGAGAAAGCAATATCCCAAATATGTAGGAAATACTAATCACCAAAGGTGCAAAAAGGACCTCAAACAATCCTCCATCCCACTTCTTCATCAGCTCTGTCCATCTCCAGGGGCTCACCCAGGGGCCTCTCCAAAGCCCAGGGGATTCTTTGAGCAACTGTAGCCTCAGGAATCTTCTACATAGATTACATCCTTGAAGATGGCTCATCAGCTGTTAAAAGCCCTTCCTACCACACCTGCAGAATAGAGCCACCATAAGATAAAACTAAACCCCAGTGCCATGTGCAGCAGACTGAAATCCAAACACCAACATCAGGGTATAATCAGAGTCCTCAGAACAGTTCACTCTTGACTACTGGAAGTGGGCAGGCAGGAGGACTGGCGCAGAGAAAGTGGAAGGGAGAGGAGAAGAAGGGTATGAAGAATACATGTCCTGGGGTTCAGCTTCTTTGTGGATCCGGTCAACTAGTCAACCCAGATCCTTCATCCTGATTCTAGTGGAAGTGGGCTTTCCCAGTCATCTGTTTTACGTACTCCTTAACTGAGATGAATCACCCTAGACTTGAACAGAACTCTTTAGTTCTCAACCTCCTGGAGGAGTCTGAGCCTGGATCCCTTGCTCAGGCTTGCAGATGAAAACACCCAGCCCTCTTCCTTGGATATTTCCCTCTGTGGCAGCCAACAATGCTACACTCTTAGCAAGCCTTCTCAGTTGTAGTTCTTTTGCCAGCTCATGGCTCAGTTCCTCCTGGCTTTGGCTAAGAATGCATCTTGGGATGCTGACAAGGGCACTCTGCCAGTTCAAAGCCTTGCTCCAAGTCTCCGTGAATGGCTGTGTGAGCTGTAATAATGTATATTATCTACATATTATTAATGTATATGCTGTCCCTGCATATACAGTTGTCTGAGAGACACTTGAGTCTCTCAGTGAAGTCAGAACTTGCAACAGCAGCATGAAGAGCCGTCTTAACTCTGATGGGTGACTGGTGGCTGCAGGCCTCGTTTACTGCCCTGCCCAACATGGCACTGCACCTGGAACCCAGACAGGAGATTGCAAAGATGCTAGACCCACAGGCTTAGGCTCAGCCAGGTTGTGGCAGCCTTAGTTAGTGCACTGTGTTCAGAAATATACTGGATCATGCTTCTTGCTAGCTTTAAACTTCCTTCATGACAAGTACTGTGACACCCAGTGCAAGGGCAGTGTAGGGGAATATTCATAGATGAGGGCCCCTGTGGCAGTGATTGCTGGTGATAATGCTATTGGCATATGGGATGGGGTAAATCTGTTGTGTGGGAACCGTCCTGGCATTGCATTTTTGGCCTTAACCAGGAAAAGCCTGTGGCATCCCCCAGTTACTGTGACAAGTAATGTCAATACATTTCTCTGGGGGTGGGTGTGTGGTACTGCCCAGGTCACCACTACCCTGGGGAATCCAACCAACAAGTGTCATGGCTCCAGGCACCTGTGAATTCTCAGCTCCTGGCTACTCAGGCATTTGTTCTGGTGAAGTGGTGGGGATGGCAGGGAGGCGGCAGAAGCAGGGGACAGCACCAGGGCCCTGTTTGCAGGCCCAAACTCACCTGGAGTGGATATCTGCTGTTTTCAGCTGCCTAGCATCTATTCCTATTTCTTTTGGTAACAGGTTACCAAAATTTCTGTTTTGTCTTTTCCCTGCTCTCAACCCTCATACTTTCCTTGGAGTTGACCCTCGATTCCAAAGGTGGTTGTGCAGGCCTAGCCTGGCCAATCAGAGCACTGCATTACCTTGGGCAGAGAGCATGGCTCCAGGAGAGACAGAGGACCTAATCAGAGCACGGTCTGAAGCCTTTCCCTGCTAAGAGACAGGCTGCCTTCCCTACCAAACTTGACCTTCAAAGGCTGGGGGGCTGTTGCTGCCGCAGCCATCTGGCTACCTTGTGGAAAGAGCCTGCCTAAGAATAGAACCGAGTCTGCAAAAGCAGAGAGAGAGAGAGAGAGAGAGAGAGAGAGAGAGAGAGAGAGAGAAATGGGTTCTGTGCCCCTGAACAAGCCACATCTGAACCAGAAATCATTTCTTTTTTTTCTTTTTCTTTTTCTCTCTCAAGATTTTATTGGGGAAGGGGAACAGGACTTGATTGGGGAACAGTGTGTACTTCCAGGACTTTTTCCCAAGTCAAGTTGTTGTCCTTTCAATCTTAGTTGTGGAGGGTGCCATTCAGCTTCAAGTTGTCCTTTCAGCCTTAGTTGTGGAGGGCGCAGCTCAGCTCCATGTCCAGTTGCCGTTGCTAGTTGCAGGTGGCACAGCCCACCATCCCTTGTGGGACTCGAGGAATTGAACTGGCAACCTTGTGGTTGAGAGCCCGCGCTCCAACCGAGCCATCCGGGAGGCAACTCAGCTCAAGGTGCCGTGTTCAATCTTAGTTGCAGGGGGCAGAGCCCACTTTCCCTTGCGGGACTTGAGGAATTGAACCAGCAACCTTGTGGTTGAGAGCCCACTGGCCCATGTGGGAATTGAACCAGCAGCCTTTGGAGTTAGGAGCACGGAGCTCCAACTGCCTGAACCATCGGGCCAGCCCCAGAAATCATTTCTTGATTTTTACAGGAGTCAAGGCATTCTCATTTTGCTCAGACCAGTTTGGGTTAGGTTGTCCAACGGTTACAATAAAAGGTAACTAATTAATATGCCAGAGAAAGGAGCTCAGTATCTTAGTCAGAGGAGCCAGGTGACCAGAGGCAGCAGTCATGGGGCCCTGGTCCCCTCGACCACGTCTACGGCCCTTTTCATCCTGACCTGCAGGATAGGACTACAGTGTGACCCAACCATCTGAAAGAGCATTCTTCTTTGGGAGGCTGGCTTCCCAGAGAGGGTTCCTGTCACTTTAAGGGTACCCTCTCGCAATTTGCAGTGACTATTCGGAAAGAAAATCCTGGGATTGGAAGATGGTGGGTGGGCTCCAGGTTGCTGGTAACTGGCCTGGATCTCCAGCCGAATCACACCTGTGCTGTTGTAGGTAGACCAGCTCCCTGCCTCCCCGCGGGATGCCCTGCTAGTTCTCAGCTTGATCAGCTCTTACAGGTACAGCAGGTCACATGGCCGTGGCTCTGTGCACTTGCTGTCTTGAGTTCAGGGTTGTTCCCACCCCTGGTACTGCCCCCTAATACCTCCTGGCCTTTACTGCTGCTTCTTACTGCCTTCTGGAACCCCAGCCTCCCATCTGCATTTCTTAACTTGGGGGCTTCCTTTCTAGAGTGGCCAAAAATGCAGGGGAATTAACCACCTCCTTCCCAGCAGCCCTTGCTGATGACTGACAGGATGGGTGTGCAAACCATCCCCCTTGGGTGGAATTTCTCTGAGGTGTGTGTTCTGTTTCCCAGGGTTGCCCCAGGAGGATTAAGCTTCAGTTGCCTTCCTGTGGCTACTGCACTTGTATTGACTGTCCTTCCTTCCCTGTTTCACACCCCTCTCCCCTACTGGTGTTTTCTGGGATCACCTTGAACTAAGACCTCCACCTGAGCTGCTCAGGAACTAGACGCCAAAACCACCAGGCTCTGGCTGGGATCAGCTAAGTCACCAGGACAGACCACAGGCTGCAAGCCATGCCTTGCCCCTGCCCCTGCCCCGCCCCCATCACAGGTAAAGCTGAATGAAGCCACGATTCAGAGCTTCCTGGGCTCAGGGCCTCTCTTCTCCTGGAAAGGAGCCAGCACACTGCTCCCGTTCCCACTAACTGGGATGACCATTAGACGGAAGTGCAGTTGACAAATTGTGGTAGGTGTTGAATTAAGTTGCATAATTCCTGCTTTTAGAGTGGGAAAATCTGAAACAGTTTGTTCTGTGAATGTGTGCAGAGAAAGTTGCCCCCACTTGGGTCTTTGGCCCCCAACAGGAATGGCAGGATCCCACCCTGGTTTACCTGGGCTCACAAAGTCATTAAAGTCCCCTCCCCTTTACCTCCCAACCCATTGGTCAAATCCAACCAACTTTGTGTCTCTGGGTAAAACACATTAAAGAAACAGAATTTTTGTTTTGTTTTGTTTTGTTCTATTTTGGTGACAAGGGAGATCCTTGATGGAAACTGGATCTGTAAAAAAAATAAGGACAGAGCCATTAGCTTACACAATACTCCATGACCCCAGAATTCTGGTGGCTTTCTGTTTTTACAATCTCATGGGTGAGGGTTTAGCAGTTAAGATCCTTCTGTGGAAAAATAAATTATTTAGGATTCAAATTTCTTCCATTCTCATGTCCACTCTTCCTCTCATGCAAACACAGCCACATGGAGACTTTGTTTTTTCCTTCAGGCTGTAACGTGCTCATGCAAAGTGTCTGGCATGTTCTTGGCTCAGTCAGCGTTGGCACTTTCCATTTCCTCTCCCTTCCCCAAGGGCCCAGCAGCTAAGATGGAGCCTCACACCCGCAAAACTAGGCTGTGGTGGTGAGTTTTACTTCGTTCAGTGCCAAAAGGAGAGGAAAAGCAGCCCTTTGCTTTTGCCACTTTATTTGCTGATGGGCTGCTGAGAGAGAAAGTCTCACCAAGCTTTAGGAAAGAAAATTGTAGAAATAGCTTTTACCAGACAGTAGACTTTATCACTGTCATCAGATGGTTCTTCACTGTGGACTAAGAAGGACACCAGACTGCCTGTTTTCTTTCTGGAGGCTCTAAGAGCTGAGCCTACGAAACTCAAGAGGACTTGGTGTACCCCTGCAATGCACACCTACCCCACGTAACATTGACTTTCTCACACCTGAAGCGGCTGAAGCACGCCTCCAGCCTCTAAGCCAACAGGTCTATGTGCTGAGTTTCATGCTGCACTGGCTATGACATCACCTTCTAAAACACTCTTGCCTGTTGTAGTGGGTGATGCTGGCTACCCCCCTTCTCCCCGATCCAATCTTACTTCTTTCCTGCCAGGGGCCTCATTTGATTTGTCTGCCCTCCTCCTTTGCCCAACTTTGTCATGGAGGGAAGCAACCCCAGCCCCAGCCCTGGGGGGATGGATCTAGATTGGTCTAATCCAGCCATGATAATTCAACCCCCTATGTTATTAATTTGCTTGTAGGAGCATGAAACCCAATTCAGGGGCATGCCACCCCAATGAGAGGGCAAGTATTTTGGGAGACAGGGCTCCTGGGAAGTGTTTCTTAACTCAAGAAGAGACACGAGAAGGAGGTAGCCTTTTTCCTGCTTCTGGCTGTCAGAACATGAGGGTGTGATGCTGGGAGCTCCTCCAGCCATCTGCCCATGAGGGGGACAAGCCTGCCCTCTGCTGAGGGTGGCAGAGCGGAAAGCTGGAGAAGTCCCTCCCCAGGTCTCTGATGACACTGTTGAGTTTAACCAGCCCTGACACTTCCCAACTGTTCTATTGTTATGTGAGATAATCTTATTATCATTTTGAATTAGCTTTTCTAAAATTTGCAGCACCAAGTAATCTAACTCACAATCCATTTGTCAAATCAAGTCTCAAAATGCCTCCTGGTATTTGGAAACCTATCCATTCACAAGTTCTGGAACTTGCCTCAGGCCCTAGCGACACTGGATATTAAAAGGGGATCTGACCCCAAGCCTGCCTTTCCACCAGAAACCAAGCTCACACCAGAGAGCTGTGCTGTAAGGAGACTCTAGGACAAAACACTTTAGCTCTGGTGCAGTCTCCACACTGCCAGTCACCATCTACCCCTGTAATCAGGCCCTGCACCTCTGCATGCTTCCTCATTTAATCCTTACCATCACCCTTGGAGGTAGTTACTATTCTCCTCCCTTCAGAGATGACACTGACTCTCCCAGAGGTTAAGTTACATGGCCCCTAACACCCAGCTATCAAGTAGCAGAGTCAAGACAGGACCCTACAGCTCTGACTCTATAGCCAGTGTCTTTCCAACCACAAGGCCTGCGAGCTGGCCTGCTCTGTCCTCTAAGCATCTTATCTCCTGCTCCCGACAATCTCAAGAGGAAAGTACTGTGATTTTCCCTATTTACAGATGAGGAAAGTGAGGCTCTCAACTGCTGTGGTATTTGGTGAAGCTTAAGGTGCTTCTGCTCTTCCATGAATGTCCCTTGATCAGGCAGCAGAGCTCTTGAGCAGCTGCTGAGCTCTCACTGGAGTTTGTTTCCTAGGCTGGGCTTTTGAGGTACTTTGAGCACCTGTTCCCACCATGTGCCCTCCTACTGTGGCCATCCCTGCCCACTCCTATGGCTGCTGGAGGTCTGGGGGTGGAATGATAGGGACCACCCCCCACCCCATCACCACTTATCAGGCATTCACTGTGGGTGGACTTGACAATGGGGACATTGTGGGTGCTCTTGGTGCCCACCCAGATCCCCTTTCTGGGCTGGTGCATCCATTGTCCTGCTCCTGTGAGTTGAGAATGTTGGTTGCTAATGACTCAGAGCTGTCCATCTACTTCCCCAACGACTTGTCCTCAGCCAAACGGGAGCTGTTTTTCTACAAAGACATGCACTCCCCACCCACACCCTTACCGCCAACGACAGAATGATGGAGGGGCGTGAAAAGCCAACCCTCTTGCCTCAAGGTGAGACCAGCTCTGTGGTATAATTCATGGCCCAGCAGTCCCGTGGGATCAGGCTGAGGCTGGACTTCAGCTGAGACCTTGTCCTAGCTCTGCTCTTTCCTCTGCCTTCTCTTGCCTCCCTCATTCCCTTTTTCCTCAATAAATCCTGCCACACGAATCTCTGCTCCATTTCTGAGGAGCCCAGTCTGGGATAGGGGAGCATTGAAGATGCCGTGGGAGGCCTGCTTCCTGCCTTCAAGGATCGTGCAATATAGTTGTGGAGACAGGCCACGTACGTACAAAAAAGTCATCCACAATACAGGATGGAACAGGCTGGAGGAAACAGTGATTAAAACGAAGGGAAAAATCACTGGAGGTGCAGTAGGAGAGAAAGGCTTCATGGAAGAAACTGGACTAGACCACAAAGGATAGGTAGGGCTTGAAACGCTGGGAAAGGGGAAAAGCTTTCTGGGCAGGAAGAAAGTTCCAAGGCAAGGCCCTGAGATGGGTAGGAACCTCTACCCCTACATCTTCCATTTCCTCCTGTTTGGTATCCGTGGCTAGGGGAGCCAATGACGGGGGTTGGGGAACTCTGCTTTGACAATCCCATTAATGGGTCTAGAACTGACCAGGAGCGTTCAAGTCAAGCAGCCCTGCCAGACCTCCCTGAGGCCAGGAAGGATTCACTCAGTTCTCAAGCTTTCCCTGAGGGGCTGGGGGGCTTAGTCCACTTGTAAAGACTTCCCCACTTCAGAGAAGGGACAGACACCCCATCAGCCCTGCACTGTAGGGCTGGCGAACCAGGGCCTGAAGACTACTTCTGCCAAGGGCAGTGGGCATGAAGGAGGTCCCCATACCTGCCGGACCATGAGCCTGGGGGTTTGTTCACAGCGATTCAATGGTGTAGTAGGCTGCTCCCAGGGCGCCCAGAGCTACCACCACAGTCCCGAGAGCTTGGAGCACGCGAATTACGATGAATGGAGTGTTTTCTTGTAGGTTTTCTGTAAAGAAAAGCAGAAAGCCCACAGGTTGGGAGAAGTTGGGGCTTCAGTGCCTTTCTACAGGAAAGTGGAAATTGTGGGGTCCCCTCAGGATTACAGTAATACCCATGTCCCCCACACTGGCCCTCCTTTCAAGGGCATAGCTCCACCTACTGCTCCCAATAAAACCCTACCACAAGACCCCCAGGATCTGAGGATGGGCTGGCCTGGGACGCCAGCTCCCCTGGACATTCAGGGAGCAGGTTACAAAGGTGGTCAAGGCCGTTGTGTGCCAGGCCCTGTGTTAAACACCGTACACCCGGTGTCTTTTTAAGCCTCCCCACAACCCTGTGAAGGAGGTTTTACCATGTAGCTCCATTTTGGAGATTAAGCATCTGAGGAAACACATTACACCAACCACAAAGGCAAGGAAAACATATGTTTATAATAATTGTGAGGAAGGTTTTCACAAATGCAATGTCCATTTTGACAAAAATCCTATTACAGTAAGGATTCTCATTTAACATGAATGTGTATTTAAAGCTAACAGCCAACATTCCACTCCATTGAGAAATGGAAAGTTTATGGAAGCGGGTACTTAAATCTGAACTGCATTAAGACTATGTATCTTACCCTGGCCAGGCTGGATCCATGTCTCTCCCCCCTCAGATTCCTCATTCCTAGCTTGCTTTTGCCTTTTCCTCCACCTAGAATGCTCTCCCTTTAGAAGAAGCCACAGAGGCTCCTCAGGGCCTTTTAGACTAAACTCAGATATGATTGACACTACAGTCTGTCTGGGCCCCAGTTTAAGAGTGAGCACCCTCTTTTTCTGCAGCTCTCTGAACATCTCCTTCCTGTAGGACATGGATCACCCCTAGCTTGTATCTTAGTTCCTAAATGCACATGTCTGAGCTTACAACGCAGACTGTACAATTTTTAAGGGTAAATCTCCCTGTTTTGGTTTCCCTCATAGTGCCTAGTATCCTATGCAGAGTAGGCTTTCCTGCCTGTTGGTTTTAAAGTGATATGACTCCATGGTACAACTTGGTACCAGATGGACGGAAATACTAAGCGTGTGGGAGAACAGTTAATAATGGTGAGTAGCGGGCAGGCCCTTCCTGGATAGGGCTTACCAAATTGCAGAGTATTTTTAGCTCCAGGCATATTTTCCCAACACACCTGGGTATCTGTTTCTGTCATGTCTGAGAGATGGTGCTTTTCAAGGATGGATAGGAGAAGGGGTCTGGTGGGGGAGGGGCTGGGAAGAGGAGCCGGATAAAGATGGAGGATGGGGGTCTGTGCTCCGGGTTAGGGGTATGAGATTCCCAAGTGGAAGTCCTCTTCCGTGGACATTTGTGAGACCCCGAGTACAGGCAGAGCTGCTTTGGGCCCAGAGCTAGGGGTAGGCAGAGGCCCCTCTCCCAGCCCTGGCACATAACCGTGCACCACCGGAAAAGCAGAGTAATCCAGTTCCCGACAGAGGTCTTCCCATATGCAGGCTTCATCTAGTAGTTTCATGAAAGAGGACAAGACGGGCAGATACTTTGAATGATGCTGTGTGTGTGTGTGTGTGTGTGTGTGTGTGTGTGTGTGTGTGTATTTGGTGCTGGGGGGAGGGGGCTGCGCTGCCTTGGACATGTTCCCTGTGGGAGCTGCTAGAAATAGCCTGAGACCCTATGAAGCGGGTGGAGGTCTTGTTATTACCAAAGGGACATATGAGTTATAACCAGTATTTGTCACTAAATTCCAGGGGAAATTCATATGCAGGTCAAGAATCTAAAGCTCTGAGCTATGGTATGGCCATAGAAGGAGGCCAATGGCCAAACAGAGCATTTAATAACAAAGCTCCTGAGTGACATGGAATTTATAAAGCGCGATGAGGGAATGTGCTCAGAGGAAGGAGGGTGCGTATGGAGAAAAGAAAAATGGACCCCTGAATAAACAATTCCTGGAAAGGAAGAAAATCAGCACCTCTCTGTGCCGGTGGGGTTCCCTGTAGGGTGGGTCTGGTCAGAAAGCTGGTCAAAAAGGGCTGAGTGCCAACCCCTAGGATACGGCCACCTAAGCTTTCCTTTTGGCCTAGGGTTCCCAAGAGGAAGTTACACGTGACTGCTAATATGGTCCGGTCCAGGGCAGAGCCTGGTCCTGGGAACCGTGTGCCCTGAGGGTCCAGCACCCCCATGTGCTCCAGAACCTGTAGAAGGTGAGGAGGTTTGGGAATCCTCTCCCTGGCATGGTTGGCCAGACCCGAGGCAGAAGGACATCGAAGATGCGGCTGTGACACAGGCCCAGACGACGCCAGCAAGTAGAGCTGCCGGGACAAGCAGAACAGGAACACAAGGGGTGCGGGCCTGGCCGAGTCAGAGGCCCTGGGTGGACAGAAAAGGAGAGAGATGAGGGATCTACCAGCCTCTGGGAGTCTGGGGGAGAGCCTGGAAGACACAGGAGAGAAACTAACTGCGTAGGAAACTGGTTGTTTTATAGACTGGTGCGACCTGGGAATAATAAAAAGAATAATGACGTAATAGCTTACACCTGTCGCTCCATCCTTCACATCATTATCCATCTCATTTAATAGAACAGTCCTTCGAAGTGAAATATTGTTATTCTCAGTTCACAAGTAAGGAAACTAAGGCTCAAAGACTGCAAGGATGTGACCTTAGAGCAAGTAGACTGGAGAAGGGGGCCTCAATTCAGGATTTCTCTCAATTTGGTGCTCTTTCCACAGAATTCGTAGAAGTGGTGGTAACAGATGACTGCCCACCCCATGAGAGGTGGCACTGAGATTCCTGCACCGGAAGCTGCCACATCCCTTTTTGTGGGGTTCACTGATTCACCCCGAAGACCACCGCTGCTCCAGTTTACAGCCCTTGAAATACTTTCCCAAACTTATCTCCATTTCTGGCCTACTGTGCTGTGGATCACAGCAAAACTCAAAATGGCGCCCTCTGCTGTTACAGAAGAGGATTTCTGGCCCCATAATTCCGCAGGCAGCTACTTCTGTCCGGGCTTCTGGCTTCTTGACAGAACTACAGATTCTTCCAACCAAAGCTCCATGAAGCCGGTGATCAACGTTGGGCAGACTCCTCACACTCGCTTCTTAGACCTGCCCACGACGGATACTTTTTCTGGATTGAGGAAAGAAGATATTCTAACGGCAAGATTTATCTTTTTTTTTTTTGGTTATTAATGTTTTTTTTTCTGAAATGGACATATAATTCCCATACCATGTTCAGCAGTTTTTAGCGTATTCACAAAGGTCTAATCCACCATCACTATCTGATTCCAGAATAATTTCATTTCCCCCAAAGAAGCTCTGTACCCATTAGCAGTCACTGCCTATTCTCCACTCCCCCCAGTTCCTCGCGATAGATTTGCCTATTGTGGACATTTCATAAGAAGAATCATACAATATGCGAGCTTTTTTGGAACTGGCTCTTTCGGTTAGCCTAATGTTTTTGAGGTTTGTCCATGCTGTAGCATGTCTCAGTACATCATCTCTTTTTATTGCCAAATAGTATTAATGGTATTTCATTGTACAGATGTGCCACCTGTTGTTTATTCATTCATCAGTTGATGGATGTGGACTTGTCTGCACTTTTTGGCTATTGTTTGAATAATGCTGCTGTGAACATTTGAGTGCAAGTTTTTGTGTGGATGTATGTTTTTAATTCTCTTGGGTATTCATCCAGGAGTGGAATTGCTGGGTTCTTTGATCACTTCATGTTTAACCCTTTGAGGAACTGCCAGACTTTTCCATAGCAGCAGCTCCATTTTACATTCCCTCCAGCAGTGTATGAAGATTCCGATTTCCCAACAGCCTCACTGGCACTTGTTATTGTCCACCTTTGATTATAGCCATTCTAGGGGAAGACCCGTGTTTTTTTGAGCTATAATATTTTCTGCATACGAAAGAGTTTTAGGATTTTAGAAGAGTTTAAGGATTTTAGAAAATGTCATCCTTTATTTAAAGGCCCTCATCCCTTATCTCCAACATCCCTTCCTACTCTGGCTCAAAGGGAGAAAATTCCTTTGGCAGAAGAGGAGTAGGTATCCATCTTAACTACTGACAAGCAACTACTGTTTCCTGCTTTGCCTCCTCAATAATCAGAACTCGTCCCCACATGACTTGTGAGTCATGTGCGTTCATTAAAAGATTTGGGAATGGAAAGTTTTGCAGTCTACAGATACCAGTTCTGAAGGCTATAATCCAGAAATATTTAGCTCAGTGGTTGATGATCACAATACATACAATATATAGCGTAACAGTTGAAACCATTTCCATATGTTAAGAATGGATTGATTTCTAGCCACAGAAATATCGTGTCACAGCAACACCTTGGATTTAGTGCTTGCGTTCCTTCTTCTCCTTCCTCTTCTCCTTCTCCTTCCTCTTCCTCTTCCTCTTCCTCTTCCACTTCTCCTTCCCCTTCTCCTTCTTTTTTATTTATTTTTTAACGTCCACACCATCCCAGAGGGATACTCTGTGGCTTGGGAAGTGTGGCCTGCTCAGCATCACAGAGCCACAGGCCCTGGCTCAGGGTGGATCCAGGAGAAGCTCAGAGAAGGGTGGTCTTCCTCCAGGGGGAAGGAGGCTCAGCAGGTCAGGGCTGTAGTTAAGAGCAAGGATTCTGGAGTGAGTATAGACTGAGGTTCCCCTCTCAGTGCCTGCTTGAGAGCGAGTTGTTTGCTTTCTTTGGGCTTCAGTTTCCCCATCTATAAAATGGAGATGATGATACTAGTATGTCCTTTCTGGGATTGTTAAATGAGAAGATGAACATAGATGGCCGATCCAAACGTTGCGTGCACAATAAATGCTTGGTGATCCTTAGTTAGCTATTACCATTATTATTACTAATAGTAGTATTAACCAGCCCACCTCCTGGATACCACTTGAATTCCCTCTACACAATCCAGTGCTCATTCAGACTCTGGCTACCCAAGAAGATGGGGGATCACTTTGCCTCAACGGCCATTCCATTGTCAGACAGAACTAATTGTTGGGGATTTTTTTAAGTGTTAAGTAGAAATCTGTCTGTCTATATAGTGTCTTTAATGGGTAAGGTTGCCAGATTTAGTAAATAAAAATACAGCACTCTCATGCAATATTTGGAGCACATTATACTGAAAAATTAGTTGTTACGGTCATTCAAATTTAACTAGATATCCTATATTTTATCTGGCAGCGCTATCCGTGGGCTCATAGTCAGACATCTGAGGACAACATGGAAGAAGTCTACTCACATTTTCTACCTGACAGACAGATTTCCTCCAATTCCTTCAACCAACTCTCATTCACCAAATGGCTCTTGCTTCCCCCTAGCTCTCTCATCCCCCATCAACCTGCACTTTCTTCTTTGGACTAGACTGCAGGTATCTTTTAGAGCACACCTGGATAGCCTGATGAGGGCAGACTTAAGCAGTATGATCACCTCCCTGTCCTAAACCATATAATTCTATTAAGACATCCTTGGTTTTTATTTTTGAGTAGCCACATGGCACTTCTGATTCCTAATGGGCTAGTATTACCACAGAGCCACGTTAAACGCTAATACGTATGCATGGCTGCCTTCTTCAGTGACACTCAGCATGGTGAGGAATGACAAAATCCAGGAATCCTGGTCTCTTGGGCAAAAACAGAACCCAAACCCCTCGCATTCCACAAGCACAATTCCAGAACACACATAAACCTGGCATCACTACCTGCTAACAACCAGCTTCTGGGGTAACCCTGGGACGCCAGCAATGGAAAGGTGGGAACTGTTGAGCTAGAAGTCTGCCCACCTGTTTTTTTAGGTCCAGAGGATGGTTTTGTGCTCGTGTTGTGACACGGCTGGCCCCGAGCTGACTGGCTGATTTCGGGAGCTCTGAGAGCCTGGGACACAGGCTGCTGTGGCGCAAGTCCGGGTCTGGAGCCCGACTGCTTCTGTGAGGTGAATTCAGAGTCTGGCTGCTGCTGTGAGGAGAATCCAGAGCTGGGCTGCTGTGAGATGGAACCAGAGCCAGGCTGCTGCTGTGAGATGGATCCAGAGCATGGCTGCTGCTGTGAGATGGAACCAGAGCTGGGCTGCTGCTGTGAGGTGGATCCAGAGCCAGGCTGCTGCTGGGAATCAGATCCAGAGCCAGGCTGCTGCTGTGAGGCAGATTCGGAGCTACCTTGCTGTAAGATGGAGCCACGGCGTCTGGCCTCTGACTTCTTCCTCTTGCCCTTCTTCATGGTGGGTCCTCCCAACCTGAACGTGGACCTACATGGAGCTGCCTAATCTCCCGGCTCCCTCCTGGAGGAGCCGTTTGCTCCTGGCCTGGGGGAAGGCTCTGGCCTCAGGCTAGACCCAGGCCCCACAGAGAAAGGTCACCCATCCCCCTCCTGTGAGGTCACAAAAGCCAGGGTGGCTCCTATGGCAGTGCTCTGGGGACAGTCTTCTCTGCAGGCACCAGCCTAATGTTCTCCCTTCCCCCCAGCTACTGGGATGGGCAGAGGGCAGCTGTTGGACTCCTCACAGACCTGGGTTAAGCCTGTGACAACCTGGACCCCCCACGATTCTAACTGGCGTGCCTCCTTCAGGCACTTTGTTGGTGTGTTCCTGGGTCCCTGTGCACTTTCCATTGGCTCTAAGATACCCTGGCTGTGATGCTCAGCTCTGTCACCAGTTTCCACGTACCACAGTCCAACCCTCAAACACCCCAAAACTACTTCACCATGTATCCTGTGAGTTTTAGGTAACTTTCCTGAAGATTTGGAGGTCCATGGAAAGCCCACATCCTCCTACCATCTCAGCTGTCTCCCCCAGATTATCTTCTATAGAGTAGCTTCCTTCCCTCTTCTTCCAAAGCCTGCCATCCCCCACTGTGTGTGGGGAGAATCCCCAACTTTGAGAAGAACCCTTGCATTTGGCAAAAGAATTTCCCTGAAAACGTAACAGCTGTTTGGAAAAACCACATTTTTCTCAAACTCATTACACCAGCCACAACAGACTACCTCTCAAATCCCAAACTCTTCAGGTCAATTAGGGGACTATGAATCTTTCTCGAGGTTAACAATGTGATTTTCCTTTTAGGATGGGAGAGGAAAAAGCATTTTTAAAAGACAACCTTAAATTGCACATTTTGACTACACCATAAAATATGTTCACATTAGAAGACTCTACTTCCACGAGTGCATCACAAGGTGGGTGAATATTCCACTGTTAACCCCTTGCATCTGGGGGGTGACACTCCTGCCCCAGGATAAGGTTCAGGGAAGACCTAGCTAGGAGGAATCTCCACGCAAGGCCAGATCCAATGTGAGTAGTGAATGACAGGAAGTACTTTAGGGATTCTAGAGCCTGAAAAGACCTTGCTGATTTTCTTTTCACAGAGAAAGTGAGGTTCAGAGTTAAATTACCTTTCCAAAGTCACACAGCTGGTTGGCGGCATTGGTGGGGCAAAGTTCCTGTTCAGGGCTCTCTCTCTTTTCATGACTCCAGAAGGCAATAGGGATTCAGATACTTATACAGGCCTTGAAATCAATGAATGAAAAAAATCCCTTGAGTGAGAAGATGGAAGGAAAAGCACAAAGGAGGACTAGACGTGGAAGGAAGCTTAGATCAATAAAGTTGGGCTGGATCTGGTTGCGCTTCAGCGTGAGGAGGTTCAGGGAGCACGTGAGGCTACAGGAAGGTGGATCCCTTGGGGATTTGCTTTAGAATCAGAGACTGGGACCAGTCAGGAAGCCTGTCCAGATTTAGCAGACAGGTCGACACCTCCAAAGGCACTTATTTCTGCAGAATCAGATTTTCAGGCACCAATGGGCTTTTGACTGAAGTCTTCAACCTGTTTGAAACCAGGGTTTCTCAACCTCAGCTCTATTAACATTTTGGGCAGGAAATTCTTTGTTATGGGGCTGTCCTGTGCATTGTAGGAAGTTTAGCAGCATCCCTGGCCTCTACCCATGAGATGCGAATAGCAACTACCATTCCTTCCAAGTTGTGACAAACAAAAATATCTACAGACATTGGTAAATGTCCTTGTGTGTGTGTGTGTGTAAATTGTCCCTGGTTGAGAACCACTGCTTTAAATGAATTAAATAGGGGCAGACATACACGGGTAGAATTTCCTGGTAGGAATGAAAGAAGCATTTCATTTTACACCAAGGAGCCAAAGAAGGCACAGAAAACAAGTCCTTGTTCCCCAGGAGGGAGAAGAAAAACAGTGTCAGGCCTCAGGAGTCGTGGGGAGTTTTCTATGGCAGAGGAGAAAATATGTGTGGGTTCTTTAGTAAGAGTGGTCCCAATATGCAGGGGAGGGCACTTGTGGAATAATAGATTGGCCCAGAAGGATGAGGAAACATGGCACTGCCATAGATCTTTGCTAGAATATCTTCCATGGTGCCTCTGCCGTCTGGCTTGAGCGCAAGTTTCTAGCCTGGAAGTCTGACTCCTCTGTCACTCAGTCACAGCCCACTGTCCCAGGCTTATAGACCACTTTGATGCTATCCATGTCTAGCTCTAGCCAATCACGAGTACCAGAGGTCTGGTGAACACACCTCACTTTCCTAAATTTGTGGAAGCCCTTCCCCCTCCATCAAGCCCCTCTCCCTCTCTGTCGGAACACTTCCCATCATTACGATCCATCTCAAGTGGACCCACATCCTCAAAAGGCCTTTCTTGAGATCTGCAACTGGAAGTCATGTCTCCCTCTGAGCCCAGATCACATTTTGCGTGGTGTTAGAATGACTTCTACCCTTCTACTTTCTCATGTTCCCCACTCCCAGACTGTGGAGACATGAAGGGCCAAAGTCCAGAGAAAGGTCTCAATGAAAGCCGCTTGAAGGTGAAGGTAGGAAGACAAAGAAAGCAGGAAGGAAGGATGGGCGTGGATGATGGGGGACAAAGCACCTCAGAGACTGCGTCACTAAGGAGTTGTTTTTAAAGATGGACTGGAGTCTGACTTTGGCTGAGGATCATGGTCGGAGCAGTGCATGGCCAAGGGGCTCTCCTAACCAGGAATGACAACCATGGGAAACCTCATGGACTATTGGGAGAGCGAGAAGAAGGAGTCTAAGGGGATGCAAAGTCAGGTCGTTAGCACGAAGTCCTGCCCAGAAGGTCCCTAGTGGTTCTGGCCATCTGGATGTGTCCTGGGCAGCCAGAACGAGCATGTCAACATTTGTCCTAAGCTAGCATCTTAGAGCTGCAGGATGGTACCTCAGACATCAGCTGGCCCTTGGCCCCCACATGTCAGGAGGGCAACTAGCCCACAGAAGAAACAACTTGCTCTGGTCACCAGCAGGAGGGTGCAGAGTCTGGAGTAACTGAGCTTTGGACTTCCCCCCCTCCCCAGAGCACTTCTTTCTTCCCCACCACTGCCCTGGACGGGCTTCTGGGGACAGAAGACACCTGGTGCTCATTTAAGAGCTCACTGCCCTGGACCCTTAGACCCACCGATTAACCCACTGGGGCCACAGGCCCAGATTCCTCCATAGAAGGATCTCAAGAACTGTAGTCAGCCAGCTACTCTAAAACAAATACCTCCTTGAGAGGGTTGTGAGGATGAGATTTGAAAAACCCTTAGAATAGTGCCTGGCTCACAACACACATGCTTTTATTGTAATTATGGTTCCCTGGGGGAAGAGGGAGGGGGAGGAGACTGAAGAACCAAGCATATGTGTATCTTACAAAAGCCTGAGTGGGGTCGTGAGAAAGGGGACAAGGGGTCAGGTGGATGGATGGGAAGTGTAACTTTACAAATGAAGTTAATTCGAATACTTTTGACCTGAGATTGCCCCAGTGAGCACACCTGGGCAGAGAAATTTAGTCCATCTTCACCCCAAACGGTGTAAGTGGAGGCGCTAAGAGAGGGACTTGTCCACTACTGGGACCAGTGGGGGCGGGGCACTGGCCTCCCTCCGTATTTGAACTCCCCCCCCCCCCCCCCGGGGATGCCCGTTACAGCCTGGCGTTCCCACCCCTCGCCTTCGGGTCCCTCACCATCCGTCTGAGTCCCTCGATCCACGAGGGGAACACAGCCCCGCGCCGCGACCTTGTGCGCTCGGCTGGCTGCGCGCTGGACGTCCAGGGTGCCCTCGGGGCGGCTGGGGCTGAAAACGGCCGTGTGCACCTCCACCGCGGGGCTGTGCGGCCCGAAGGCACTGCAGAGCAGGGTCTCCATGCAGTGGCGCGCCTCGACCTCTTCGTCGGGCCGCGGCTGCACCACAATCCCGACGAGCGCCGCGGGCGGGCAGCGGTGCCGGGCGTGCACCTGCTGCAGAATCAGCTGCAGCCGCGGCAGCTGCGAGCGCAGCGCGGACGCGCGGCACAGGACCAGGAGCAGTCGCGCGCCGGGTTCGGGCGGTGCTGGCGGCTGCGACGGGTCCCAGCATCCCGACGCCGGGTCCTCCGCGGCCCCGGGGCCAGGGGTCCCGGCCTGAGCCTGAGCCGCCTCCGGCTCACACTCGGGCGGGTCCACAGCCTTGTGCCTGTTGCGCGGCCACTGCTGGGTGGAGCGCTTGGACTTGGCGGCCGGGCCTTCGGCGTCGTGCGAGGAGCTGTCCCGGGAGCGCTTGGGCCGCTGCCTGGCGCAGTTGCTGGAGCTGCTGTGGCCGCTTGTGGCTCGGATGGACGAAGGCCCGGCGGGCCGATCGGTGGGGTCCTGCAGAATGTCCTGCAGGGTCAGGCAGCACTCATCCTGCTTCCAGAACTCACCCAGCAGCAGCACCTGGCCGTGGGCCTCGATGGCCTGGGCCGGGGCCTGTTGCTGTGAATCGGCCCTCAGCTCCTGCGGGGCCCTGGAGGGCTGGGCCCCAGGCTCCATGTCTGCTCCGGCTCCCTTGCACCTCTGCTCCTGGGCTTCCGTTGTCTAAGAGGAAAGCTGCCTTTTTCTGGTGCATGTCACAATACCCCTGCACCTTACCCCTTCCTGTCGTGGCCAAGGCTCTCCACCCACTCACTATTCCTCAGAAACCTTCTAACACAGCGCAGTTGCTTTGGGGCACTGGTGTAAGCCTGCTGTGTTTAGTTTCTCTATCATTTTGTATGTCTTTGATGTCAAAAGGACAAATCCTTTTATCCCATAGATGGACCGTTATGCCCAAGCCTCCAAGTAAAATGGATTTGTGTGGAACCAGGGCATTTAAAAAGCAGTGCACCTGGATGCTCCCTGCACCCAACACATTTCACCAGCAGTGAGGAGCAAAGAGGCTGGTTCTAGATGGCTGCAGCCTGGGAGAGAGGTCCTACCCAGGCTCAGGCTGACTGCCCCCTGGGTAATCCGGGAACCAGAGTCCTGGACTACTGTAAACTCTGGGGCTGCGGGAGATGGTTCAGGGGTCCCCTCTTCAATGGGTATGCATTTGAAAACCCAGTCTTCCCTCTGTGTGTCTCCCCTACTACTTACACAGAACACTTCGCTTCTGACACTTCTGGTCACCAAATGTGTGGGGGTTTTCTGCACACCAAGCAATTCTGTGACACCAGCTGGGTGTCCTACAATTTAACTCAATTCTGACATTATCTGCCTGAAGAAAGCATAGGGTTCCCACAGGTTAAGGTCTCAGTCCCGCAAGACTGCCCCCTTCCTTCAGACACCAATCACAAGTCCACGTTGTTACCTGTCATTCTGACCCATCCACCATAAATCAGAGGTTCCCACGACCCCCTGGTTGGGTTTGATTAATTTGCTGGAGTGGCTCACAGATCTCGGGAAAACAATTTACTTACTCTTTACCAGTTTATTATAAAAGGATGTGATAAAGGATACAGAGGAGCATCCAGATGGAGGATATCCTTAGCACGAGGAATGTGCAAAGGTGCATGGAGCTTCCAGGTGGGCACACCACTCTTCCTGCACTGTGTTCACTGACCTAGAAGGTCTCCAAACCACATACTATTGGGATTTTCATGGAGGCCTCCTCAGGTAGGCATGATCAGTTATTAACTCCATCTCCAGCCCCTCTCCCCTCTCTGGAGAATGGGGATGGAGCTGAAAATCCCAAGCTTCTAAGCATGGCTTGTTCTTTCTGTTGACCAGCCCCCATCCAGGAGCCCACACAGAGTCACCTCATTAGAACAAAAGACACTCCTATTACCCAGGAAATGCCAAGCAATGTAGGAGCTGGGTGTCAGGAAGCAGGGTCTAAGACCAAATATTAGAACAGAAGAGCTCCTGGTGCCCTTATGACTTAGAACATTACAAGGGTTTCAGCAACTTTGTGCCGGAAGCTGGGGGCAGAGACCAACATATATTTTCTATTATCTCACAGGGTACCAGAGGCCTGTCAAAGTGCCAGGAAAGAGCTTCAGGAAAACAAGACAGAACAAAAAACAAAACAAAACAAAACAAGAAGTGCCTTATTTGCCTGGCACATGAGGTGAGCAGAGAGCCCTGGGGAGGTGGGACGGAGTACCCAGGACAGCCGCAGTGACTGGCAGTTTAATGGTGGGGAAAATTTTCCCTTTATTTTTTTTAATGAGCTTTACCAGGGTGTTTACAATTACTTGAAAAATATAAAAATTAAAGACTCCAAAAAGCAAGCCATCAACCAGAATCCTGCTAAAAGCTCCAGGAGCCCCAGGCCAGGGAGCTTGGAAAAGGCCAGGTAAAGGCAGGAGGCCATTAGTTGGGGTCCTTCTGTGTGCTGGGTATTTACATGTGTCATCTTTTCTGCAGCCCAGCAGTGGACTGGGGCACTGTCCCCAAGTTACAGATGCAGAAACCAAGGCTCAGAGAGATTAACTTGTCCAAATTCAATCATTAAGTAGTAGATCTGGGATCTAAACCCAGGCCTGACTGTCTGCAAATCGTAGGTAACTGCCAGGACGCAGTAAGTGCCACAGCAACCTGAGACTGACAGGTGGGGCCTACACTTTGTCATACTGGCTTCTGGAGGCTAATAATGACTGGGATGGGGGACTAAGAGGGTGGGGAGATAGGGAGGGGAAGGGAAAAGTGGGTGAGGGGGTGGGAGCAGAGGAAAACACCTGAAACAAGGCCTCTAATTGTTTTAAGTTCCTGGGTTGAAAAGCCTTCTGGGTATAATTTTAAGGGCACAGTGAGAAAAGGTTGGGAATTTCTCTTCTAACTAAATGACTAATCTTTCCTTCTTTCCTTTGTAGGCTTGTAACTTTCTGACAAAAAAAATAATAAAACCAAATATTTTCATAATGAAGGGATATTAAGAAGAAAAGACCCTGGAGGAGGAGAAAATAATCTTTTTACCAATTCAAATTCTCATAAAAGTTCTTATTTCCAGCTTTGGAAATTTGGGAATGTCCTGCTCAGATAAAAGGTTGAATCCAGAAGTTTGTAACCTGAGTGAGAAGCGTATAGGTGGTCCCCAGGCCTTGCGCCCACTGAAGCTACTTGCTCTTGTATCTGGTTGCCATATTGGGATACCCTAGAAAATCTCTTTTGAGGAAAGGATTCTGCTGATAATGCTTGGAAACTTCAGAACTAGACAAAACTGAGTAATGTTATAGATACTTTTATTTTGAAAAATCATTTAATTATTTAAAATAGGAATATATGTACATGGCTCGGTAAAAAAAAAGATATTGTGGCTTCTGTTTCACTCTCTTGGATCACTCTCTGTAGGGACACATGGTGAGGACACTCAAGCAGCCCTATGGAGGGGTCCACATGAAAGAAACTGAGGCCTCCTACCAACAGCCATGGAGGAAGCCTTCTTTTTTTTTTTTTTTTTAAACAGGACTTTATTGGGGAACAGTGTGTACTTCCAGGACTTTTTTTTTCCCCAAGTGAAGTTGTTGTCCTTTCAATCTTAGTTGTGGAGGGTGCCATTCAGCTTCAAGTTGTTGTCCTTTCAGTCTTAGTTGTGGAGGGCACAGCTCAGGTCCAGGTCTAGTTGCCGTTGCTAGTTGCAGGGGGTGCAGCCCACCATCCCTTGCGGGAGTCGAACTGGCAACCTTGTGGTTGAGAGCCCGTGCTCCACCCAACCTGAGCCATCCAGGAGCTCAGCGGCAGCTCAGCTAAAGGTGCCGTCCGTGTTCAATCTTAGTTGCAGGGGGCACTGCCCACCATCCCTTGCAGGACTTGAAGAGTTGAACTGGCAACCTTGTGGTTGAGAGCCCACTGGCCCATGTGGGAATCAAACTGGCAGCCTTTGGAGTTAGGAACATGGCGCTCCAACCACCTGAGCCACCGGGCCAGCCCAAGGAAGCCTTCTTAAGAGCCTTCAGCCCTAGCCAGTCTTTCAGATGACTGAAGCCTTGGTTGACATCTTGACTGAAACCAATCTTATGAAAGATCCCACGCTGGACTACTCAGCCACACTGGTCAATAATTTGTGACCCTCAGAAAGGGTGTGAGATAATATTGTTTTATGTGACTAAGTTTTGGGGTAATTTGTTACACATCACAGATGACTGACAGAACCATCTCTAATCCCTGCCCCCCCCCCCATTGTAGGAAGTCCACTTCATAAAGAAACAGACTCTTGGAGGTTATATAATTACTCTAGGTCTGTGGTAGGTGGCATACTGGCCCCCAGAGTTGCCTGCATCCTACTCCCTATAACCTGTGACTATGTTAGGTTACCTGGTAAAGGTGAATTCAGGTTTCAGATGGAACTATGGTGGCTAATCCCTGATCTGAAAATAGGGAGATTATCCAGGTAGGCCACTAGACTAAGGTGGCTCTAAGGTGTCGGTGTCGGTTTATGTAAGCGACCCACAGCCCAAGCCTGTAAAGGCCTCAGGGTTATGAAATCAAAACGCTGAGCACAACTAATCACAAGTAGTCAACTGGGCTTGAAGTGACAGTCAGTCAATCAAACTTTCCTTTCTTTGTTTCAGCACTTTATCTCTCTGTTTTTCTCCCGGCTCCTAACCACTTCCAGTTTGGAGCTGCCCAATTCAAGTAGATTTTTGCCCAAATAAACTCTTAAAATTTTAAATTTGCCTCAGTTTATCTTTTAACAGATCCTAACAGTGCAGTATTATCTCCCCCAAAGTGGAAAGTCACCTCCTTTCCTTCCATGTAAAAGCATCCGTCATTTGGTCAGTGTATATTTTTTGAGTGCCTGTGATGTATAAGCATTGAGCATATGAGGATATAATGATGACCATGATGAACGGAGGTTTTTTGCTTAGGTAGAGGTTGCCATCTAGTGGGTAAGAGAAAAACTAGTCCTCACAATATCCTTACCACGATCACCAGCCCCATTTTGCAATTGAGGATGCAGCTGAGCCATTACAAGGCCATGGGCAAGGCCATTGAGTGAGGAGTACCAGGGAAGGTATTCGACCCCATAGTCTAATTCCTGAGCTGGATCTCTGGTTCTCTGAGGAAAGTCCTGCCTGTTGCTCATCGGCGTTGCAGAAGTCAGACCTATACCTGCTAGGAGTGCTACACATGGCCCACAGCCAGGGTGGAGGAACGGCAGCCCACCGGTGAGGTACTGGAAACCAGAGAAGGATCAGGGCAGTTTGGGACCGAAAAAACGAATAGGGGATCAAGAAACTATATGATCTCCAGATGTCTGAAAGTCTTATGTTATGCCAGCATGGAAAACTGTGCTATAAAAAAGCATTTGATGTCATGGAAAGATGCTCATGGGATATTGTTAAATGTCGAAATTGGGTTGCAAAACAGTCTACTTTACAGAGCCCCCACCCCACCCTCTTTTTTGGTAAATAATGTACATAGAGGGATAAAAAAAAGAAAGCTGTGTAAATACATCTCAACATATTAACTAGGGTGTAATGAGGTTATGGGTATAGAGTTGCCAGATTTAGCAAATAAAAATACAGAACATCCAGTTAAACTTGAATTTAAGATATAAACTGCGAACAATTTTTTAGAACAAGCATGTCCCCCCATGCAATTATTCATTGTTTATCTGAAATCCGAATTTAACTGGATGTCCTGTATTTTATCTGGAACCCTAATATGGAGATTTTTCTTTTTGCTTACTTGTGTATTTTAAAATAATAAATGTACAGTATTTTTGCTTTTCAAACATTTAATTTTCAATTACGGTTGACATACAACATTATATGAGTTTCAGGTGTGCAACATAGTGATTAGACATTTATGTAACTTATGAAATGATCACCCGCTAAATCGAGAACCCATCTGATATCATACATAGTTATTTCAATATTACTGACTATATTCCCTAAAATGTACACTACTTTTGAAATAAAAAGAGGAACCAACTCGAGTCCTACCTTGTATAAGCGAGAGCAGTTAGAAGTGTGCATGGTGGATTCCTGGATTACCCACCCGTCAGCTAAAATAGTAAATAGATCTGCCCTCCCACCCCTGCCCTGACCGGGGCGGAGATTGCCCGCGCTGGCTGAGCAACACCGAGCACCAGGTGGCGCTGCGGGGCTGTAGGTTCAGGACACCAGGGACCGCAGTGTCAGGGGAGAGGGAAAGATCAACAGTGCCTCCTTTTGGATCCAGGGGGTGCTGGGATTCAGGTGGCCCTGGGGGAGTCCCCAGGACAGGGCCAATATGCAGGAAGAACCGGGTGTAAAGGTGGAACTCTATCTTCATAGCATATACTACATCCCTTTCTTCTGCAAAGCCCTGGAACTGCTGTGACTGTGGATGAGTCTGCAGGGCTGAATGGAGATATCAGCCATCTGGGCCCTCCTGCGTGTCCTGGTCCTTTCCCTCTAACTAGACCCCAGGTATCTCCTCATTGACACAGCTCATATTCCCCCAGGGACTGAAAGCGACACTCAACTGCTCTGGGACACTCAACTGTGAACAGACTCCAGAAGAGAGGAGGGAAGACATCTCCTGTCCTCAGGGAATCGAGGGTCTAGCTGCCAAGGAGAGAGAAAAGAAGGTATTGGGCATGTGTGTGGAGATGCTCAGAAACCGTAAATTGAGAGAGATCCAAGATGGAGGAGTAGATAAACATTGTGCTTGCATCCTTCTGTGAACACATTAAAATTACTACTAAATTATAGAACAATCAACTGGGAGAAGCATCTGAAGTCTGGCTGAACAGAAGTCTTATAACTGAAAATTTAAAGAAGGAGCCATGTCGAGACTGGTAGGAGGGGCAGTGGTGTGGAACAGGCCCCACATCTGTGGGTGGTGGTTGAGAATCAGGAGGGATATCTCAGCTGTCTTGTTTCCCCCTGGAGGAGTGAGGGAACCCAGCCGCCTCTCCCCCCCGCCCCCCGCACAAGGCTCCCCAGCCCCAAGTACTAGTGCCGGGAAGAGGTGACCCCACAACATCTAGCTGTGAAAAACAGTAGGGATTCCAACTGTTCAGGTAGGATGAAAGGCTGCAGGAAAGCCAGATGTCCTTTTAAACGGCCCGCGCACAGACTCACTTACTCACAGGAACTCACCTTGGGCTCCAGCAGTGGGACGGTGACTTGGGGGTGGGGGGGCCTCAGAGACATACAGAGTACAGACTGAGGAGTATGGCTTCAGCAGGAGGACTGGAGGACAGTCGGCATTTTCCCAGTGAAAGGTCTTTCTCTTGTGTTGCCAGCAGGTGAGCGCCATCTTTCCTGTGTTGAGCCCACCCCATCCAGCCAAATCTGAATCTGATTGGTCTGGTGAACTCTGCTGCTCCACCCTGCTGACTCAGCACTGCCTGAGGCACTTTCTCTGTGAGCAGCCAGCCCCTTCTGTATTTCACTCTTTCTTAGAAAACTGTCCATGGGCCCCAGGTGGGCGGCTACTGTCCTCAGTGTGCTCTGAGGCTTTTGCTGAGTTGCTCCAGGTTCAGCACTGGCACCAAACCAGAGTCTACATTAACCTGTAAACCAGAGTCTACATTAACCAGAGTCTACAACTCTTCCCATTCTAGTGACTCCCTATAATTCTGCCTCACCCAACTTGTGTACCACACGAGGCTTTATCAGTGGCTGAACCTTAAGGGAGCTGACAGGTGGCAGCAGACTTCCGGGTGTCCTGTCGTTTTATGGAGTTACCCCAGGCCTGCTATTGGTGGCAGCCATCCTCGGTTCGCAATGTGGCCTCTTCCATATGCCTCCAGGTTTAGCACAGGCAGTGAACAACTGTGGATGACTTTGTAGCTCCTACTAGGTAGCCCCCGGCCAGTCACAGGCATGGGGAGACCTGGCCTGCACCAGAGCCCCTCTGAAGAGGCCACAGAACCAACATACTTGGAGGTTGGTTTTAGACCACAGCAGAGTACCACCCAATTAACCCCACAAGTGGCACTCACAAAGGGTGGTCTCAACAGGTACCAGAGTCCACTGGTACAAATCCCACTCAGTGGGGTAAGCCTCTCACACAGCAGCCCATAAGCTGTGGATGTGGCCAAACCCCAGAGCTGGTCAGCCTGAGGGTCAATCCCACCCACTGATAGCAATTAAGTGCCAATAGTAATCAAGGCTCAACTATAACAGGAGAGCACACACAACCCACACAAGGGACACTCCTGGAGCACTGGCTCAGGTGACCAGGGACACAGTGCCACTGGGCTCCACAGGACACCTACTACCTAAGGCCACCCAGCCAAGACTGGGAGACATACCAGGTCTACCTAATACATAGAAACAAACACAGAGAGTCAGACAAAATGAGGAAAGAAATGCGTCTCAAATGAAAGAACAGGAGAAGACTCCAGAAAAAGAACTACATAAAATGGAGGCAAGCAACCTACTAGAGACAGACAGAATGCAAGACAATGGTTATAAGGATGCTCAAGGAACTTAGTGAGAACTTCAACAAAGAGATTGCAAGCCTACAAAAGGACATAGAAACGATAAAAAAGAACTAGTCAGAAGTGAAGAATACAATAACTGAAATGAAAAATGTACTAGACGGAATCACCAGCAGACTAGATGAAGCAGAGGATCTAATCATCAATTTGGAAGACAAGGTAGCAGAAAACACCCAATCAGAACAGCAAAAAGAAAAAAGAATCCAAAAAAATAAGGATAGTTTAAGAAACCTCTGGGACAACATTCGTATCATAGAGGTACCAGAAAAAGAAAGAAAGCAAGAGATTGAGAATCTACTTGAAGAAATAATGACTGAAAACATTCCTAACCTGGTGAAGGAAATAGACATGTGCATCCAGGAAGCACAGAGTTCCAAACAAGATGAACCCAAATGGGGCATCCCAAGACATATTATAATTAAAATGGCAAAGGTTAGAGATAAAGAGAGAATCCTAAAAGCAGCAAGAAAAGGCAACTAGTAACTTATAAGGGAGCTCCCATAAAATTGTCAGCTGATTTCTCAACAGAAACTTTGCAGACCGGAAGGGATTGACGCAAAATATTCGACGTGATGAAAAGAAAGGTCCAGGAAGGAGGAGTTCAAGTTCCTGGGGCCTTTTAGAGCAGGGCAGGGGAGAGCCTCAGGATCAGCCTAGCCTGGAAGAGAGTGGACAGAGAGAATGAGAGGGAGAGCCTCAGAGGGACTCATCAGGACAAAGGTGGAGACTGTGATGGTTAATTTTATGTGTCAACTCAGCTGGGCTATGGTGCCCAGATGTTGGTCAGATATATTCTAGGTGTTTCTGTGAAGGCAGGTTTTGGATGGGCTTAACATTTAAATAAGTAAACTTTGAGTAAAGTAGGTTGCTCTTCATAATGTGGGTGGGCCTCATCCAATCAGTTGAAGGTCTTAAGAAAAAGGTTGACCTCCCTGGAGAGAGGGTGAATTCTCTTAGCAGACTGTCTTCAAACTTGAACTGCAGCATCAGCTTTTCCCTGGGTCATCTCCAGCTTGCTGGCTTACCCTGCAGATTTTGGGCTTACCAGTCTGCAGAAACATGAGTTAATTTCTTAAAATAATTCTATCTATCTATCTATCTATCTATCTATCTATCTATCTATCTATCTATCTGCTTATCCTATTAGTTCTGTTTCTCTGGAGATCTCTGAATAATACAGGGGAGCCCCAGGGCCCTGAATGAGATTGGCAGACCTGAGAATTTTGAGATAGTCAGCATTTAATGAGTATTTACTATGTGTTGTGCTCTCAGGCACTGGGCACAGTGAGTCTCTGTACATGGCTGCCGCCTGAGACTCCAGAACTGGATAGTGTGGGCCTTTGTCTGTTCCTATTGTGGCTTTGGATGGATTTTTGGCCCAGAGGAAAGACACTGGACCTGGGCAATGAGCTGAGAAAACCCTCTATTAACAGCTTACCCCAGAATTCCTCTCAGTAGAACAATCTCTGGGAAAATACCTCTGGGACAACATTCACATGGAGTAGTGAGACACACAGGTGTGGTCATCACTGTGCCTTCCTCCCTACTTTCCCTCAGTGCTGTTATCCAGCACCTATTCTGCTCAGCCTTGCACACACTACTTCTGGGCCCATTCAGGTGTGTGTGGGGGGTCTCTTTCTGCCATCAGAGAGCTCGTAGTGAGGATGGCTCATTCATGAGAAGAATAATGAATTGCTACACACATGCCCATAACTTGATAAAGCCAACTATAACATCTGTAGACAAAGAAATAAAAGAAAAAAATCTGAATGCATTTCTGTCTTCCATTTCCCCACCCCATTTCCAAACTAGATCTGCCCCAGGGCCAGAGAGACCCTACCTACCTACAGTACAAGGGAGCAAGCTGATATTTGCTTTTCAAGGTCTGGCTCTTGATCATCAAAGTGGATCTTTGAGGGTGACTTTGGCTAGAGGAATTTTAGCTTCCTGTACTGACTTTTGAACTTCCCACTTACCCCCTATGAATCTGGGACTTCATAGAACCAGTCCAAGGTTGGCATGCCAAAGCCATTAGCAGGATTAATTGCCAAATGAGTGTTCTCATAAGCCTGGTGTCTGGCCTGGAGTAGGCAGCCAGCAAATGTTTGTTGAGGGTTCAAACAAAATCAATACCCAAGGTCATAGAGTCCAGTGGAGGGCAAGCTGGGGCCTGGGGTGGATGGCAGAGGGACCGCAAAGCAGGGGGCTTAGAAACAGGCCCTGGAAAGGGGATATCATTTGCATAAGTGGAAAGGGGTTTGGGGCCCACCAGCATTTCCCAGAATGCCTTTTGTTTTCTTCTCAAAAAGTGGTGAGAGCCTGAGGGAGTGATGGGTTTCTCAGTGCAGTTCTAGAATGAGTGGCCCTCACCACAAAGCGCCAGCGCCAAGTCAGAAAGAAAGAAAGCTTAACCGCTGCGTCCCATCCCCCATGGTCTATGAAAGTCTCATCCTGTAGTGGGCTGAATGGTGGCCCCCCAAAACGTATGTCCACATTATAATTCTTGGGACCTGTGAATGTGACCTTATTGGGAAGAAGGGTCTTTGCAGACATAGTTGAGGATCTTGAGATGAAGAGACCTGTGGGATCATTGTCTGGAGGGACACCAAATCCAATGACGAGTGTCCTTATAAGAGACACACAGACAGAAGAGGAGATGGTCAAGTGAAGATGGAGGCAGATATTGAGTGATGCAGCCACAATCTAGGCAACACCTGCAGATCCCAGAAGCTGAGGATGCAGGGAAGCGAATCTCCCCTAGCCTTTCTGGAGGGAGTGTGGCCCTGCTGACACCTTGATTTTGGGCTTCTGGCTTTCCGAGCAGTGAGAAAGGAAGTTTCTACTGTTTGGAGCCACCAAGTTTGTGGTAGTTTGTTGCAGGAGCCCCAGAAAATGAATACACCTCCCAAACCCCAGCGTCTGCTCATTCCCAAGGGTTTGCTCTTGTTCAATACATTGGTGTTTTGCCCTGTTTTGCTCCGTGTTTTTTTTTTCCCCCCCCTGTTTTGCTCCGAACTCCGTGTTTTGCTAGGTAGTGAGGCTGGGTCCTGCCTTCTCGTTCCATGTAAAATGCACTTGCACCAAGAATTTCTTGTTTCTAGGAGACTGTCACGTGGCATGTCAGGCTGGGTCTCAGCTCCCGCCCCCCACACAAGAACACAGGATATGGTGAGGCCAAAAAGGAACACCCACGGAGCCATAGGTAGGGCAGTCATACCACTGTCGCCTCACTGGAGGCTGGATTCACACAACGTGCGACCTGCTATTCACTTTTCTGCCAACCGACTGACTCTCCTCTCCTCAACTCGACTCCCCAGCACAGCTGCAGCAGTTATACTAGTGGCCAACCACTCAACGGTTACAGCTGACGGCCAGCTAGCCACAGCTGATGGCCATGCAATCACAGTTGATGGCCATTTATTACCTGAGCCAGCACCTTTCCACGTGAGGGCGAGAGCCTGGAAACTGCACTCCTGGCTCTGTCCCCACTGAGACCATGGGTGATGAGGGTTGGGGGAAGGAATTAGCAGAGAAGGGTTCCATTCTCTAGTGCAAATACTGGGTTTTCTCTTAACCAAATTTGGGCAAATAAAGTGATCTGCGACCTTTACAAAGCTAACTGGACACCTCTGGGGTGCAAACCCAAAAGACAGAATTGTGCATATGACCGCGTGCACGTGTGCATGTGTGTGTGTGGGTGGGGGTGGGGGTGAGAGAGAGAGAGAGAGAGAGAGAGAGAGAGAGAGAGAGAGCTTGCATGTGTGTTCCTAAGCTGTTCCTCTCCAGCTCCTTCCTGGCCAGCAAAGCAGAGGAGGCTTGTCACCTGGGATATGGGCTGCTGCCTAGAATCTGCTTCTGACAACAAAGACCAAAATACCAGGAGGCTGCACAAGATTGAAGGCTTTTTTGTGTGTGTGCTTCTGGGAGGGGCCTCCATAAGGACTGACAGACCAAAGCACAGCATAGGCCTCGCCTCTGTGTGCTTGTGCAGTGACCAAATGAGATCTGTCACGCCCCTCCATGGCAGGCCTCTTCCAGGATGTACCTGGGGAAGGCCCCTTGACGCACTCCTTTTTATTGTCCCCCAAATCCACCCTATCCTTGGAGCCCGTTGATTGTATTTCCAGCTTGTGACTCAGATGTCATGTTAGCAGTTCCCCCCAACACCATCTCTGTTGGCATCTTGTTCATCCTCTTTACGGCAGTTGTCACGGTTGCAATTTGCCTGTGAGCTCTGTTAGGACAAGGCTGCTTGTCCATCAGAGTGTTCCCCGGAGCCCCAAACCGTGCCTGGCACTCAAGAAATACTTAGCAAATGATTGAATAATGAGTGAATGAATGAATGAGAGCAATTCTGAACCCAGATGTTGCTGGGAAGGAATAGAGAAACTTCCCCAGTGGAGCTGAAGTCCACCTAGGAATAGCCCCAGGCCTCTTGGATAAGAATGGTGGAACCCTCGCCCAGTAAGAGGCCCCACCCCTCCCACCTGAGCTTCAGGCTGGGACAAGCCAGAGGTGTCACTGGCCCCAGGACCTTGAGTAGGGGAGCTCCATCCCAAGCCTTGGGGCATTGGGAGGCTCTTTCTCTCCACCTGTGTGGTGTTTTAGATGTGTTTCCCATCCATTGGATTTTTCCAGAGTGTCTGCAAGTGGTGGGGGTTTTACCAGGTGACTAATGGGGGTGAGGTGTTTCAAGGAACATGAAATGTAGACCCTTCCCTCTTTTAGGAAGACCTAAAGGGAGGATGGATCTAGTGTAATTTGGGGAGCCGTTCTAAACTCCCTTCATGGGTGGCAGACTACCTTGGTCCTGGCAGGAAGCTCTATCATAACCTCTCTGTCCACCTGCAGTCGCCCTCACTCCAACGTTTTATTTTGAAATTGTCAAAACTACAGAAAAATTGAAGGAAGAGCACAATGAAGACCTTTGTACCTCCCCTGAGATTCTCTAGCTGTTAACATTTTGCCATGTTTGCTTTTTCTTTCTCTCCTCCTCTCTCTGTATATTTTACATGCTTTAATTTTGCTGAACAATTTGAAAGCAAGTCTCTGACATCTTGACACTTCACTTCTAAATATCTCAGCATCTCCTAATAAGGATGTTCTCCCACAAAACCACAATACCATTATCATAACCATAACAGCATCCAGTATACTATCTGTATTCAAATCTCCACAATTGTCCCCCAAATATATTTCATAGCTGCATGTTTTTCCGATCTAGGATCCGATCAAGGTTCACGTATGATATTTGATTTTGTCACGTTAGTCTATCTTCACCTAAAACTGTCTATCTTTTTGTTGTCATTATTGCTATTGTTTCTTTTTTGTGACGTTGGCTTTTTTGTTTTTTAAACTTTTATTTATTTAAGTGTGGTTTTCCAGGACCCATCAGCTCCAAGTCAAGGAGTTGTTTCAATCTAGTTGTGGAGGGTGCAGCTCACACTGGCCCATGTGGGGATCCAACCAGCAACCTTGTTGTTAAGAGCACCGCACTCTAACCAACGGAGCTAACCGGCTGCCCCGACGTTGGCTTTTTTGGTGAGTCCAGGCTAGTTGTCTTATAGGATGTCCCACCTGCTGGATTAATCTGGTTGCTTATTCATGGTCAGATTCAGGTTTAATACTTTTGGCGAGTTCCACCTAGGTGATACCAATGGATTCCTCATTGCATCACGTCAGGGGGCCAGTAATGTCAGGCTGTGCCCTCTGGGAGATGCTGAGTTTGATCAACAAGCCTCTCTCCACGTTCTCCGTTGTAATTAGTAAGTTATTTGTGGGATCATCACGTAGTCACAGGATCAACTGACTATCCAGGTCACCCAGTAGTTTTAGCAATCATCGATGAGGTGGCCTGAATCAAGTACCACAATGGGGGTTGCAAAGGGGTGGCTTTTTCTTCTTTTATTCCTTCCACATTTTACTAGCTGGCATTTTCTGTAAGAATTTCCCCCACCCTCACTTTCCTTTTTCCCCCCCTAAAAATCACTGTGGATTTGAAAACATGTGTTATAACCTAATACTATCATTATTCATTTTGCTGCCACATTGTCCCACGCGGAGCCACAGGAGCCCGCTCGGTCAGCTGGTGAATCACTTTGACAGCCTCACATTTACCTTCGTGCACTTCTTTGCTTTCTGGCACCACAAGGTAGTCTGGGCTCACCTTGTACATTTTCAGTCTCAGACCTAGAATTAACCATTTCGCCACGGAGTCCCGGTTCCCACAGTGGGGAACACGATATAAAAACGAACAATTTAGGGCTATGTGTGCTCATTGCTACGGGGGTGGTGTTGCTTCTAGGTCTGTCAGTGAACAGAATCGGAAAACTCCGTTTTTAAAAAAATCATGAGTTCAAACTGATATTTCTACTTCAACTTTAACATTATAGGGTTTTTCTTTAACTTGTTTCACTTATTACCAGCATCTTTTCTTCTCTCACAGTGAAATACGTATTTGTTTAATACTATACTGTGCAGAAAGGAGTTTCACAATTACAAGACCGATATTACTCTTAACAATACACCTACTCAGTGAAATATAAGGTTTGTTTTTTGCAGTTGTTTTTGTTCTTAGAACAGACCCCATTAGGAATGTACTATCAGAGTACTCAGATTAACTCCTCGCTCTGTGTGGTTAGGTTATGAGTCTAATACGTAATCAGTTTGTTCTCTACTTGTTTCCACTTTTTTGTAGGGTTTGCTTTATCCCATCCTTCTAAAATTTAACTTTGTTGTTTGACTACATAAAATATTTATATGGCTCAAAGTTAAAAAAATATAAAAAGGTATACAAGAGGTGTCACCATCACCCCCATTCCTTCTACACTGTTTCCTCCCACCTCCATAATTAGTTTCTATTATACTTCCTGTATTTCTTTTCATGAAAATACACACACACACACACACACACACACACACACACACACACACACATTTTCTCTTCCTTCTTTTACAAAAGCCAGCATATTTCCTCTTTTTCACATTCCTCTGAACTTTGTTACCCATTTATACAGACCTCTGGCATGCACTTTCATTTCTTCCTGCTGTAGAAATCCCGCCTTCACATGGGATCCATTCAGTGTTGGGTTTTGCCTAATCAATTGATGCTGAGTATCTGGCAGAACGCTATGATAACCTCAGTGTCAGTGTCAGGCAATCCCTGGGTCTCTCTGGGGCTGGCACGACCTCTAGATTCTGAGAGTGATGAGAAGGCAATAGGACTAGGGTCCAAATGCTGGTGAAGGTCACACTGCAGGTTGACCTCTCCTGTCCTGCCTCCAGTCCTCCAGCGTCTCTCAGGATGTGGGTGGCTTTGGAGTTGAGTTTTGGAGGAGGGGCTGTGACACTGGAAGATTATGAAATGTTGCCAGGAGAGAGGCAGTTTGTGACAAACACTTGTCTTAGTCAAAGCACACACTTAAAAAAAAGAAAACTGAAGTAAAATGCATAACATAAAATTCAACAGTTTAACCATTTTTAAGCGTGTATTTAGTGGTTTTAACATATTCACAATGTTGCAGAACCACATTTTCATCATCTCCGAAGGAAACCTCATACCCATTTCCCCCTCCCCCAGCCCCTGGCAATCACTAATCTGCTTTCTGTCTCTATGGATGTGCCTATTCTTGACATTTCAGATAAATGGAATCGTAGAATCTGTGCCTTTTGTGTCTGGCTTCTTTCACTCAGCATAATGTTTTCAAAGGTTATTGATGTTGCAGATGTATCCGTATTTCATTCATTTTTATGTCTATTGGATGGATATAGTACAGCCTGTTTAGCCATTTATCAGCTGGTGAACTGATAAGTAGCTGAGCTCCTTCCATTTTTTGGCCACTGTGAATGGGGCTGCTACGAACATTCTTATACAAGTCTCTTAACACCTTTTTTCTATTCTTTTGGGTATCTATGAAGGAGTGGAATTGTTGGGCTGTAAGGTAATTCTATGTTCAACCCTTTGAGGAACCACCAAACTGTTTCCCACAGTAGCTATACCATTTTACGTTCTTACCAGCACAGTATGAGGGTCCAATTTCTTCAGAACCTTACCAACACTTGTTATTTTCTGTGTCTTTGATTATAGCCGCCATCTCAGTGGTGTAAGTGGTCAAAGTATAGACTTTTTGACACAAGCTTGAGATGTCCTGTTATATGCTCTAATGTTGCCCTTTGGTCCCATCAGACTATTTAAAGCTCCCATTTTCCTGTAAATCAGATGAGGCTTCATATACATTAAGTTGATGGCCCCAGGGATTCATGGATATAGGAGGAGAATTATATACATATATAAAGCGATGTGAGCTGAATGTTTGCAAAAAAGTTTTTTGGTATTTTTCCAGCATATAGCCACACTCACAATGTACTCACAATGTACTGTGAGAGTATAGAAAAACAGGTGATATAATTAACTTGGGGGAAGGGTGTGAAATACTTAATGAGACAGGCGACCTATAAGACTCTTTGTAAAGCTACAATGTGTGTGTGGTGAAGGTAATGTGGCCCAGTCTGGGGCATCTAGTCCCCCTGAGAAAACCACATGAATTGCGGGAGTAACCCATCTTACGACCAGGCCCGCCAGGGGAATTTTCAGCCAGGTACCTTACCATGCTGCTCAGGGCCTTAGCAGCTTGGAGGCCAGGTTTGGGGCTAGGGACCCCAGTGAGTCAGAGCCTGAGACCAGCAAGGGTGAGAATTACCACTTCCTGTATATGAAAAACACTCAGAGGAACATGAGTTCCCACTATAGCCAAGAAGCAAATCAGATTCTTTCTTTATCCCTTGGCATGAAGCCCCCTGCAAACTCCTGGAAAACCCAAGGAGGCACTGCCCACGGAGTTTACATGGCGAGGGCCAAGGAAGTTTTCCTTATATCCGGTTAATGACTTTCATTATGGCAGCCAAGCAGATGCCAAGAACATTCGTTTAATAATGTAGGTTTTATCTCCTGGTAGCCTCATGCCTACTAAAGTACCACAAAGTTTGGAAGTGGAAAACTTCCACCTGGTGGATCAGGAAAGGCTGAAGAGATGAGGGGGTGTTTGTGGGGGGGGGCTCACCTTAAAGCATGGGTGGCATTGAGATGGAAGGGGACAGGGGAGGAAGGTAAAGGTGTATCCACATACATGTAACTGAGGGCTGAACCCGGAAACCAAAGGTGAGTGTTCCAGAGTAGAATGGACTTCTAGGATAAACCCATAAATCTGAAACGTATCCAAACATTTTATTTTAAAAGTTTAGTGGCCACATTTTTAAAGTTTGAGGTTATGTAACAGGAGTAATTATTTCTTAGTGCTGTTAATTGGGAGAGTTCTTCCATAGTTACTCTACTAAACATTTGCCAGACTAAAAAGACACTCACTTTTATCTGAGGTAGTGGATATTTTCCCACTGAGGTAGGAGCAGGATATTTAGGGGACACCTGGGCTACCCAGGACAGTCACGTTTACTCCTGGGTTCTAGGTGTAGTCACAAAAAACAACTATTTTCACAACCCAAAGTGTCCCAGTTTGGACAATAAATTATATTGACACTCCTATTACCATGGATTATTATGATATTATTTCTTTTTTAAATTGTGATAAAAAATACATAACATAACATTTACTGTTTTAACCGTTCTTAAGTGTACAGTTTGATGACATTAAATATATTCTCATTGTGCAACTACCTCTACAATCCATCTCCAGAACTCTTTTCATTTTGCACAAGTGCATGCTCTCTACTCTTAAATATTAACTCCCCATTTCTCCCTTCCCACCCCAGCCTCTGGCAACCAGCATTCTACTTTCTGTCTTTATGAATTAGACTACTCTAGGTACTTCATATAAGTGTAATCATATGGTATTTGTCTTTTTGTTACTAGCTTATTTCACTTAACGTAATGTTTTCAAGATTCATCCATATTATAGCACGTATCAGAGTTTCCTTCCTTTTTAAAGGTTGAATAATATTTCATTGTTATATATATATATATATATATATATATATATATATATATATATATATATTATATATGACATTTTGTTCATCCATTCATCTGTAGGTGCACACTCAGTTTGCTTTCAACTTTTGGCAATTGTGAATAATGCTGCTATAAATGCTGGCGTACAAATATCTATTGTGTCTCTGCTTTCAATTCTTTTTAATTCCAGAAGTGGAATTGCTGGATCATATGATAATTCTCTTTTTAATTTTTTGTGGAACTTCCATACTGTTTCTAATAGTGGCTGCACCATTTTACATTCCCACTGAAGGTTCTAATTTCTCCATATCTTCATCAACACTTGTTATAATAGTCATCCTAATGGGTATGAAGTGGTACTTCATTTTGGGTTTGATTGCATTTCCCTAAAGATTATGATGCTGAGCATCTTTTCATGTCCTCATTGTCCATTTGTGTGTCTTCTTTAGAGAAATACCTATTCAAGTCCTTTGCCCATTTTTGAATCAGGTTGTCTTTTCTTTATTTTAGTTTTTGTTTTTGAGTTTTAGGAGTTCTCTATATATCCTGGATATTAATCGCTTATTAAATGTGAGTATGTCATGGATTTTGTTTGACAAGATTCTAGAACTTTTCTTTCTTATAAAATTTTGAAATATAAAGAATCCCCAAATTGGGCTTTTACTTGAGTGACTCATAGCCTAAATATATAATTGAATTGTATAACTAAAAATTAGAGAGCCATCTTAATGGTAATTTAGTCTAATGTTGCAAATGCAAGTATACCAAGCAATTTTATAAAGATTCAAATAAACCAAATATCTATTATTCTACTTAATATGCTCATCTAAAACTTTACATTATGTGTTGCCCTATAAAGGATGCATTGTTTGTCTTAAAGTTATTTAGCTAACACATTCTCTTAACCATCAATCTACTCCCTGATTTATCTATTGGGAAGCTCTTAATAACTGTTTTTGGTACATAAAATAAATGCCTTCCACAGTCATCATTAATTCTTATAGTGTTTTACTCTGGCAATTCATATCATTTTTTTCTTAAATGTTTGGTAGAATTCCCCAGTGAAATCATTTGGGCCTGGTGCTTTCCTTTTTGAAAGGTTATTAACTATTGATTCTATTTTTTTGAATAGACCTATTCAGATAATCTATTTCTCCTTGTGCAAATTTTGGTAGACTGTGCCTCTAAATGATCACCTCTGTGGGCATAGAATTGTTGATAATATCCCTTTATTATCCTTTTAATGTCCATGGGATCAGTAGTAATTGTCCATTTTTGTTTTGATATTATTAGTTTTGTCTTTTCTCTTTGGTTAACTTGGCTAGAGGTTTATCAATTTTATTGATTTTTCCCCAAAGAACCAGCTTTTGGTTTTGTTGATTTTCTCTATTAATTTCCTGCTTTCAATTTCATTGATTTCTGCTCCAATTTTTACCATTTCTTTTCTCCTGCTTGTTTTAGGTTTCTTTGCTCTGCTTTCTCTAGTTTCTTCAGGTGGAATCTTAGATCATTAATTTTAGATCTTTTTTCCCCCTAGCATTCAATGCTATACATTTCCCTCTAAGCACTGCTTTTGTTGCATTCCTTCCATAAATTTTGATAATTTTTATTTTCATTTTCACTGAAAATATTTTTTCTTTTGAGACTTCTTTAACCCATATGTTGCTTAAAAATGTATTGTTTAATCTTCAAATATTTTGGGATTTTGCAGCTATCTTTCTGTTATTGATTTATAGTTTAATTCCATTATGGTCTGAGAACATAATTTATATGATTTATACCTTTTTAAACTTGTTTAGATCTGTTTTATGGCCCAGAAAGTGGTCTCTCTTGGTGAATGTTCCATGCGAAAAGAATGTGTATTCATTGGGTGAAGTATCCTACAAATGCTGGTTAGAACCAGTTGATTGATGATGTTATTCAGTTCAACAATATCCTCACTGATTTTCTGCCTGCTGGCTCTGTCAACTCCTGACACCAGTAGAAGGACGGTGAAGCCTCCAACTATAATAGCGCGTTTATCTCTTTCTCCTTGCAATTCTATCAGGTTTTGCCTTACATGTTTTGATGCTCAGTTGTTAGGAGCATACACATTGAGATTGTTATGTTTTCTTGGAGAATTGACCTCTTTATCATTATGCAATGCCCCTCTTTATTCCTGATAATTTTCCTTCTGAAGTCTGCTTTATCAGAAATTAATATAGCTACCCAGATTTCTTTTGATTAGTTTGCATGGTACACTCCTTTACTTTTCTCCATCATTTTACTTTTTTTAAAAATAAAAGTTTTCTTTATTGTGGTAAAATACAAACAACATAAAATTTACCATTTTAACTATTTATAAGCATACATTTCAATTGTATTAAGTACATTCATATTGTTGGGCAACTATCACCATCATCCATCTCCAGAACTCTTTTCATCTTGCAAAACTAAGACTTTATATCCATTAAACAATAACTCTGCACCCCACCCCCTGGTGACTACCATTCTACTTTCTGTCTCTATGAATTTGACTACTCGGGATTCATCATATATGTGGAATCATACAGTATTTGTCTTTATGTGACTGGCTTATTTCACTTAGCACAATGTCCTCAACGTTCATCCATGTTGCAGCGTGTGTCAGAATTTCTGTCCTTTTTCAGTCTTCCATCCCTTTAGTTTTAATCTATCTGTACCTTTATATTTAAAGTAGTTTTCTTGTAGAAGACATATAGTTGGGTCTTATTTTTGTATCCACTATGACAATCTCTGTCTTTTCATTGGTCTATTTATACCACTCACATTTAAAATAATTACGGATCGAGTTGGATTAATATCTGCCATGTTTGTAATTGCTTGTATTCATTGAACTTGGTATTTGTATCTTTTTAAAATCTACACTCTTTTTATACCTTTTCAGGCTTTAATTGAACATTTAAAATGATTCCACTTTTTTCGTCTCTCTTAGCATATCAATTATACTTCTTTTAGTGGTTGCCCTAGAGTGCAATAGACATTTATAGGTAATCTAAATCCACTTTCAAGTAGCACTATATTGATTCAGTGGTAGTCCCAATTCCTTCTTCCTGTCTCTTATGACATTGTTGTCATTCATTTCACTTATCCATAAGCTATAACCACCTCACCTCATACATTGTTACTACCATGTTTCCTCGAAAATAAGACTGGGTCTTATACTAAGTTTTGCTCCAAAAGACGCATTAGGACTTATGTTCAGGGGATGTCATCCTGAAAAATCGTGCTAGGGCTTATTTTCTGGTTAGGTCTTATTTTCAGGGAAACACCGTATTATTACTTTGAATAAACAATTACCTATTAGATCAATTTAGAATAAGAAAATAAGAAACTTATTTTACCTTCATTTATTCCTTCTCTAATTCTCTCCCTTTTATTAAAATAATGTAAGTCCAAGTTTCTGAGTTACATCATTTTCCTCTCTCTGAAGAACTCCTTTTAACATTTGTTGCAAGGCACATTTTACTGGCAACAAATTTCCTCAGTTTTTGTTTGCGGAAGTCCTTACTTCTCCTTCACTTTTGAAGGATAATTTCACTGCATACAGAATTCTAGGTTAGTGGGTTTCATTGTTTTTTCCCAACACTTTACTTCCTTCTTGCTTGGATGGTTTCTGACAAGAAGTCCCATGTGATTCTTATTTTTGTTCCTCTATAGATAAGGTTTCTTTCCCCCTCTGGCTTTTTCCTCAAGATTTTCTCTTTGTCTTTGGTCTGCCTTTTTTTTTGGCAGTTTGTATATAATATTTCTAGGTGTAGATTATCTGGTACTTATCCTGCTTGTTCTCTGCTCTTCCTGAATCTGTGGTTTGGTGTCTATCATTAACTCTGGAAAATCCTCAACCATTATTGTTTCAAATATTTCTTCTGCTCCTTTCTCTCTTTCTTCTCTTTTTGATAATCCCAAATACGTTGTAACAAAGTATTACACATGTTATACTTTTTGCAATTGTCCTTTTGCTCTTGGATAGTCTATTCCATTTTCTTCATTCTCTTTTCTCTTTGCGTTTCAGTTTTGATTTCTAGCATTTCCTTTGATTTTTTTCTTAGAGTTTCCATCTTTTTGCTTTCATCACCCATCTGTTTTGCATGTATCTATCTACTCTTTCTGTCAGAGCCCTTAACACGTTAATTATAGTTATTTTACATTTCCTGTCGAATAATTCAAAAATCTTGTCACATCTGAATCTGATTATGATGATTGCATTGTCTCTTCAGACTGAGTATTTTGTTGTCTTTTAGCGTACCCTATAATTTTTTTTGTTGAATGCTGGATATGATATATGTGATAATAGGACCTGAGCTAATCAGGTTTTAGTGTGAGGTTTTATGTCACTCTCATTAGGGTCTGGGCTATGTTTACTTTTTCTGTAGCTGTAGGTGCCAGAGACTTCAGTTTCCTCATTTTATTTTTATCTCCTCTGCTGTTTGGGGGTTTTCTTAAGAACTGCATCTTAAATAGAGTGTCTTGAAGCTCTCTCAGTTGTAATTTGCTTTTATCATCCTGGAGCCTGTTGATGTGATTGTAAGTATAGTAGATTGAATAGCGTCCCCCCAGATTCATGTTCACCCAGAACCTCAGAATATGACCTTATTTGGAAATAGGGTCTTTGCAGATGTAATTAGTTAACAAGGTCATACCGAATCCAAGGACTAATCCCTTATAAAAGGAGAGGACACTCAAGGATGTACACAGAAAAAAGACCTTTGTGATGATAGAGTTGTAGAAGAAGAGCTACAAGCCAAGGACTTCCAAGGATTGCCTACAAACACCAGGAGCTAGGAAGAGGTGAGGAAGAATTCTTCCCTAATGCCTTCAGAGAGAGCATGGCTCTCCAATACTGTGATTTTGGACTTCTAGCTTTCAGAACTGTGAGAGAATAAATTTCTGTTGTTTAAGCCACTGAATTCGTGGTACTTTGTTATGGCAGCCTTAGGGAAATAATACAGTAAGGTAATGAGGGAGTAGAAGTTCTGTAATCTTATGATTAAATCTCAGTGGGCCTGAGGTCCTGGGCCTGACTTGCAGAAGCATTCCTTGGCCTTTCTTTTTCTCCCCTTATATGAGACCGGAAGTCTGGAGGGGGCTGGAGCTGTCTTGTTGCCCTTCGCTCAGGGCAGATAAGGCTGTAGTAAAGCAGTTTTCCTTGTGGTAGGTCTTTGTTAAGGAGAACAGAATGCCCTGTCTGGGCTTTCAAAAATGGTTACATTTCCCCTGAACATATTTTAAAATAGTTACTTTTCTCCTCCTCTTCTCTGAAGCATGGGGATGTTTTTCCCACCTTCACAGTGAGAACCTGGTGGGGCTCCTGGAGGTAAACCCCAGGAAAGCGTGGGGCCTCCCTAAGACTGGAACCCCAAGATGTTTAAAATCTCAAGCTAGTCCACACTCAGCCTCCAGCAATTCATCAAACCATTTAACTGTTCCTACCAGTTGCCGGCTCCAACAGCGGCTTCTGCTCTCGGTAAGTTGTAATTATCTGTCTTCCTCTGTCTCTCCAGATTTCGGGGTGGTGGTTTGTCCTGTGACCTCAGTTCTCTAATAGATCTAAGACAAGTTGTTGATTTTCAGTTTATTTAACTTTTTTCTTGTGAAGGGGAAGTAATGACTTCCAAGCTGTTTACATGTAGGAACTGTTTTTTGATGGTTTTTGTTATTCAGAATTACACATAGTTTTGTATTGTGATTCTAGCTCCCTACTAATTTTGTTTCCTTTTAAAGGCATTTTTCTTTTATCTGCTGAAGACTATAGGAAAAAGACATGGGAAAGTTACAGAAGCTCAGAATCTTATAAAATCTCTCAGAACAATGAATTTCTAGTCTATGATTCTGATTTCCCTTCTAGAGATTTCTTAAAGCCTCTCTTGTATCTGACCTTGGCGGATGATGGTCACTTCTCTTACTCTGCCACCAAGCAGTTCTTATCTTGTCCTTCTTAAAAGTTTCTTGTGTGTTTCCTTGTCTTGCTGTTACTCTGCAAACAATGTGAGGTCCAAGGCTCAGCCTTCTCTGTTCTCGATAGTTGCCTGCAGTCTCCCACAAAGCCAGTCTGTGATTAGGACTCTGAGAAAAAGGACCATTAGTTGAATGGGATTCTTTCCCCAAGTTGGTTTGGTGTAGAATGTATCATACACATCACTAAATGGCCACTTACTGGCACATAAGCCCAGGCTTGTGCCCATGTGTCCATCCTGTGAGCCTGGCTCTAAAAGGGACACACGACAACTAGGAAGACCCTTTCTGAATATGACAACTAGAAATTTGCCCAAACTATCAATACATGTTCCTTGTAGAAAACTTGGGAAATACAGATAAGTATAAAGAGGAAAATAAAACATGATTCATAGGACCAGAGGCACTATTTTGGTACAATTCCTGTGGCCTTTTTACTGTGTATTGTTAATGCTCAGGGAAAGGATAAAGAGTTCTGTAAGAATGAATAAAAATCAAGGATTACTATTGCTGCAATTGCTATATATGTATACAAAAAGGGATAACACAGTGGTATAGGAATGTGGCTGGGCAGAAGCATAGCTTTTTGGTCAAATGTGTCTGGCTTTACTTATTGGATGACCTTGGGTAAGTTGCTTCTCTGTGTTTCAGTTTCCTCATCTGCAAAATGAGACTGAAATTATCTACCGTCTAGGGGTGTTAGGAGTAATTGAATGATCTGATATACATAAAGCACTCACCACAGTGCTGGGAACAAGTGCTCAATAAATGGAGCAGTTGGGGGAAAAGAAAGGGGAGGAGAAGGAAATAGAGACAACGTAGTACATATGCTTACCATTGTACTTCCAGGGGAAGATTTCCTGCTTTTTAAATTGTGATGTATAACAGTTAAAAACCCAGGCTTTAGCTTGTCTTCACCAGAAAAATGCCAGCTAATAAATAAAGAAGAAATTATAGAATTAGGTAGTCATCATTTTGCAAAGACCCCTGCAAATAACTGATTCAGTCAATATCATCAACGGATACTACAACCATGGGTGAAAGATTTTTGGGTACAGAATATTCACACAGTATCAAAGTATCACTTTGCAGATTATGTGTTGATTACAGTGGAGGACCTGCCAGACATCACCTTAAAAAATGATCAAAATTCAATTCATACATAATGAGACAAACTAGATTTCTGGTCAAGATGGCAGAGTAGGTAAACGCTGAACTTGCCTCCTCTCACAACCACATTAAAATTATAACTAAACCACAGAACAACCATCACTGAGAATCTCCTGAAGTCTAGCTGAACAGAAGTCCTATAACTAAAAATATATAGAAGAAGTCACCTTGAGACTTGTAGAAGGGGTGGAGATGCAGAAAGGGCTGGTACCACACCTGTGTATGGCAGTTAAAAATCAGGAGGGATATCCTGGCTGCAGAGGTTCCCCTCTGAGGAATGAAGGGTCCCAGCCCCACACCAGGTTCCCTGACTCAGGGTTCCAGTGCCAGGGAGAGAAGTTCCCATAACTTTTGGCTGTAAAAACCAGTGGAGATTGTAGCTGACTGAGTCAGAGGACTGCTGGAGTCCCAGGTCCTCCTTTAAAAGGGTCTGCACACAGACTTACTGACTTACAGACTCACTTGCTCTGGGACAGCAGCTTGAAAGGCTCCAGGGACATACAAGAGGAACTGAATTCTCTGGCTTCAGGGTGAGGGCTGGAGGGGCAGCTTTCTTTCAAACAGAAGTGCTAGCAGTAGTCATTGTTCTTTCGATGAACCAACCCCCTCCCAGTGTGCAGACATTGGTGAGCTTCATATCAGAGTCTCTGTCAACCTTGCTAACACCATTTACCCACCCTGGTGATTCTGAGACCCCATCCCACCCAACTTGTGGGCCTACCCAAGCCACTTCCAGTGGTTTTTCCATGCGAACAACCTAACTTGGCTCATGCTACAGATGTTCCTAAAATCTTTCAAAGGTTCAGAAACCCCAAACAAGCAGCATCTCGCTTTGGCATGCCCTGTACCTCTTGATCAGCAGTCCCAAACCCAGCACTAGTGTCAGCTGGCCTCTGTTCCCAGCCTAGCCTCTCCCGGGCACCTCCAAGCCCAGCATGGGTGGTGGCCATATGTGAATTGTTTTGTGGTTCATTCCAGGTGGCCCTGGGCAGGGCACAGGCTGTGGCTGAACTTTGCCTGTGGCTGGACCCCTCCCAGAAGGCCCCATGTCCATCATGCCCTGTGGTCTGCTTCCAGCTTAGCTGAAGTACCACCTGGCTGCCTCTGTGGACAACACACCCAAAGGGCAGACTGAGCAGGCACAAGAGCCCTGCTAAAGTGAATCCTGCTCTAGAGCATCAGACCCTGAAGAACATCACCTCCACTGCAGTCATGGTCAGTCCTCACAACCAATCAGCCCGAGGGTCAATTCCTCCCATTAATGTGCCAACAGTAACCAAGGCTCAACTACAGTAGGAGGGCACACACAACCCACACAAAGGACACACCTGCAGCACCCAGCTCAGGTGACCAGGGAGACTGCACCACTGGGCCCCACAGGACACCTACTACATAAGGCCACTCTACTAAGACTGGGAGACATAGCAGCTTTACCTAATACATAGAAACAAACACAGGGAGGCAACCAAAATGGGAAGACAAAGAAACATGTTTCAAATGAAAGATCAGAAAAAAGCTCCAGAAAAAGAACTAAACAAAATGGAGACAAGTAATCTACCAGATGCAGAGTTCAAAATACTGGTTATAAGAATGTTCCGTGATCTCAGGGAGAATTTCAACAAAGAGATAGGAAACATAAAAATGGAGATAGAAAACAAAAAAAGAACCAGTCAGAAATAAAAACTACAATAACTGAAATGAAAACTACATTAGAGGGAATCAACAAGAGATTAGATGAAGCAGAGGATTGAATCAACAATTTAGAAGATAAGGAGGCAGAAAACACCCAATCGGAACAGTGAAAAGACAAAGGATCCAAAAATATGACAGTGTAAGGGACCTCTGGGAGCATACCAACGTTCACATCATGGGGGTACCAGAAGGAGAAGAGCAAGAGCAAGGAATTGAAAACCTATTTGAGGAAATAATGATGGAAAACTTCCCTAACTTGGTGAAAGAAATTGATATTCAAGTCCAGGAAGCTCAGAGAGTCCCAAAAAAGATGAACCGAAAGAGGCCCACACCAAGACCCATCATAATTAAAATGCCAAAGTTTAAAGACAAAGAAAGAATCTTAAAAGCAGCAAGAGTAAAGCAGTTAGTTACCTACAAGGGAGTGCCATAAAACTATCAGCTGATTCCTCAACAAAAACTTTGCAGGCCAGAAAGGTTTGGCATAAAACATTCAAAGTGATAAAAAAGCAAGGACCTACAATCAAGATTACTCTACCTAGCAAAGTGAAGGACAGATAAAAAGCTAAAGGAATTCATCACCACCAAACCAGTATTACAAGAAATGTTATAGGGACTTATTCAAGAAGAAGAAAAAAAAGATTAAAAAATATGAATAATAAAATGGCAATAACTACATATCTATCAATAATTATTTTAAATGTAAATGGATTGAATGCTCTAATCAAAATACATAGGGTGATTGAATGAATAAGAAAACAAGACCCTTATATATGCTGCCTACAAGAGACTCACTTCAGATTGAAAGACATACACAGACTGAAAGTAAAGGGATGGAAAAAGATACTTTGTGAAAATGGAAACAAACAAAAAAATAGCTGGGGCAGCAACACTTATACAAGACAAAATATATTTTAAAACAAAGGCTATAACAAGAGACAAAAAATGGACCCAGTAATCCCACTTCTGGATATCCAAAGAAACCTAAAATGCTACTGCGAGGAGACAAGTGCATCCATATATTCGTTGCAACATTGTTTACAATAGCTAAGATATGGAGGCAACCTGGGTGTTCATCAATGAAGAAGTGGATAAAGAGGAGGTGGTACATATATACAATGGACTATTACTCAGCCATTAAAAAGAATGAAATCTTGCCATCTGCAACAACATGGATGGACCTAGAGGGTATTATGCTGAGTGGAGCAAGTCAGACAGAAAAAGAGAAATGCCATGTGATTTCATTTATATGTGGAATCGAAAGAACAAAATAAATGAACAGACAAAACAAAAACAAATTCATAAATACAGAGAATATTTTAAGGGTTTCCAGGTGGGAGAGGGGGTTGGGAGGATGGGTGTAAAAGAGGAAGGGATTCAGAAGTACAAATTGGAAGTCACAAAATAGTCATGGGGATGTAAAGCATAGGGAATATAGTCAATGATATTGTAGTAACTATGTATGGTGTCAGATGGGTACTAGATCTATTGGGGTGATCACCTGGTAAGTTATACAAATGACTAATCACTATTTTGTACACCTGAAACTAACATAATATTGTATATCAATCATAATTGAAAAAAATTACTAAAAATAAAAAGATCCCCCACCCCCAAAATAATGGGACAAACTAAAATTATGTGCTACCCGATGTGATACATTAGGAAAAGAGGACACAATATCACCCATGTAGTATTCCTATCAAAAGATAGTTAATCTGAATTACATCATGAGGAAGTAATTAGGCAAATAGAGATTGAGGAATAGTCCACAAGATTCTTAAAAAATGTCATGTCATGAAAGACAAAAATGGTGGGGGGACAGCTCTAGATAAAAATATATTAAAGAATCAAATACAGTGTGTGAACCTTGATTGGATGCAAGATAATTTTTTTTGGGAGGGGCAGGGGAACAGGACTTTATTGGGGAACAGTGTGTACTTCCAGGACTTTTTTTCCAAGTCAAGTTGTTGTCCTTTCAATCTTAGTTGTGGAGGGTGCAGCGCAGCTCCAGGTCCAGTTGCCATTGCTAGCTGCAGGGGGCAGAGCCCACCATCCCTTGCGGGACTCAAGGAGTTGAATCGGCAAACTTGTGGTTGAGAGCCCACTGGCCCATGTGGGAATTGAACCGGCAGCCTTCGGAGTTAGGAGCAGGGAGCTCCAACCGCCTGAGCCACCAGGCCGGCCCGGGATAATAATTTTTTAAAAGAAGAATATAAAGACATTTGGGGAATAATTGGGGAAATTTGAATAAGGACTGTTTATTATATATTATTGTGTCCATATTAAATTACTTGGGTGTGAAGATGGTATTGTGGTTATATAAGAGGATGTTCTTCTTTTAGTAGATGCAGATGAAGCATTTAGGAGGGAAAGTAACCTTATGTCTGCAACTTATTTTCAAATAGTTCAGCAAAAGAAGTGTATATATATATATATATACACACACATATATAGTGTGTATGTGTATGTGTGTGTGTGTATGTACTCATTTACCCATTATCAATCATATATATATATAAATATGTATATAGATATATATACACATATAATTGGTAAAGGGTAAATTAGTATTTAATTTTCAGCTTTTCTGTAAATTTGATATTTAAAAACATAAAAAGTTGGGCATAAAGCCCAGATTTCAGATGAATGCTAGGACAAGCTGGCCTAGACATTGGGACTCTCTCCTAAGGAGAGTTGTAAAGCCTCTAGCTTAAAGACTCAGGCATAATCTTTTCTGGTTACATTTACTGTATGCCTCCTTTATGGACACCTGGTCTACCAAGAAGAAGTGTAATCATTATACTTGAATTGTATTTGGTTTTGCTTTATAGTTCTAAGAAAGTTTCCATTTAGCTGATATGTAATAGGCCCTTGAGTAATGATACTACTAATGTGCTCCTAAATTTAGACACCGGACTGTCTTGAACAGGCTCAAGAGAAAGTGCAGTGAGAAAGTGGGTTTAGGTGGTGGGAATTTCACAATTATGTAAGGAGAACAAGAAGTCTGTGTGAAAGCCACTTTCTTTCCTAAGAAACATCTGATCTATGGTCACACATGACCACAAGAGTTCAGACCTGTCATCACATAAAGGAAGTAGGAAGTTAAGATTTTTTTTTTACTGGGTGACCCCTCAAGAAATAATATGGAACCATTAGGCAACTAATAATGTATTGTATTGTTTACATACTCTGAAAGGTGGACTGTGAATTTTTCTTTTCTGTGTCACTCAAAGCAGATGGAGATAATCATTTCACAGAAAGGATGAATGAGTTGGGAGGTCAGCTCTTGATGACTGAGGAAATTACAGTCACATAGTAAATGGGTAAGGATAGTGGGGGGAGTTCAAAAGACAAATCTGTCCCTAAATGCAATTGCATCAAGGGATAAGACATACGTTGCTTTCCACCTGCCAATTCCAATCATTTGATGCGGACTGCCTAGAGCACTATGTTAAGGATTCCTGGCTCAGGGAGAAAGAGTTAGTAATTGATTAGTGATGTCTCGTTATGATTTTTTGAAGGAGTATAATGGCATGAATGACACATTTGCCATCTTTGAATTTCCAGCACAAACTAAACTGGATGCTTGAAAAACACTAAAGCCTTCAAAAAACCATTTGTTAAAGCAATGATTATAACGATAACTGATATTTGTTAAGTATTTGTATTGGGCCAGACAGTAATCTAAGTGCTTTGTGTGTATTAACTCATCAAATCCTCACAACAATCTGATGAGGTAAATACTGTTATCATCCCCATGTTACAAACAGGAATTAATGTCATCTTCAGGTCTTTGCTCACCTCCTCAGTATGGGTTTTTCTAGCTATTGTATTTTAAATTCCTACTCTGTCCCTGTCATTCCCACTCTCCCTCCCCTGCTTGAATTTTCTCCTTGGTACCTGTCACCGCCTGACCTTCTATGTGCGTTAGTTACTTGTTTATTTTCTGTCTCTTCTCATTAGAATGTAAGCTCCGGAGGGCAGGGATTTTTGTGTGTTTTGTTGACTGCATGATTTCTAGCAACTTTTCTAAGTCACTGCTTAGCATTTAGTTAGGGCTCAGTAAATACTTGTGGAATGAAAAACTGAGCCTTAGGGGAGGTAAATAACCTTACCAAAGGTCACACAGAGACTTGGTGGTGAAAGATGGGTGTGGCGGATCTCAGGGTTCTCTTTCTGTTGGGAAGCCAAAGCCCCAGAAGCTATGGAGAATCTGAAGTTTACAGACTTCGGGAATAAAATAGAAAGGGAGCAGCTGATCTTAAAGCCAGAGAGGCTTCCAAACTGACAAAATAGGTGCAGCTTGGGAAGGAGGTCCTGAGAAATTGCAGCTGCTGGGATGGAGACAAAGGACCAACACCTGCCTCCCAGAAAAGTAGCCAGAGCCCAGCTACACTGCTATCTGCAAGGATTTTTTTGTCTCCAGAACAAACAGATTGGGAGACGCACAGGAACTACCGGGACATTTTTGCCAGTGATGTGGGAAGAAGGGAAATAAGATTGTTGTCTGAAGGCTAAGCTTAAAAAATCAACAGATAATGGACCATAAGAGAGTTAAACAAAATCCCCTTCAGGAGACACAGTGGCTCTTGGGCCAGAGCCAAGGGCTTAGTTATCGGGAAAACACTGGAAGAGGACTGTCAGGGAGGGGACACTGGTGGTGGTGGCTACACTGTCTGGGGCTGAGGTTAGGGGACCAGGCCCAAGGACACATGCATCCTACCTGATGGTAGGAACAGCTCTTGTGGACATGACTGTGGGGCTGTGAAACATTCAATCACGTAACCTGCTCAGAACTTGCCTTCTGGTTATGATTTGGTTTCCTGGGTGGTTTGGCTGTAGTGACATAAGGCCCTGTTGATCAGAAGCCAGTGGGCTTGTAGCCTTGGGAGCTATGGTTCTCAGAATGACCTTGGCTAACATGAGCTCACTCCATGAGACCCACCCATCAGATTTCTGAGCCTCCAAGACCGAGGACCGGCCCTGGGAATCCCCGAGGGTGATGGGTTCCAGGAGACCTGGGGACTGCCAGCCATCTCTTCCTGGTGGAATGTAGATTCATACTTATCACGTTCATGGTCTGGGACAAGGTCTATGCTGGACATATGTATCCCGGATATTTCCAGCCTCTATGGCCTCCTGGCTGATCCTGCTTTTTAATGCTCTCATTACAATCCGAGGGACCCAGGATTTTTACCAAGTTCTCCTCCCCCAATAGTGTCTGGGAAGCTGTATTAGTTTCCGGTGTCTTCTGTGGCAAATGACCACATAGTCAGTGGCTTAAACCAACACACGCTTATTGTCTTACAAGTCTGTAGGTTAGAAGTCCAACACAGGTGTCACTGGGCTAAACTCAAGATGCCAGCAGGGCGGCGTTCATCTGGAACTTCCAGGGAGGAACCTGTTTCTGTGCCTTTTCCAGCTTCCAGAGACGGCTCTGCCCACACACCTGGGCTCCTGGCTCCTTTCCTTCACAGCCACCAACAGTGGGCTGTGTCCTTCTGTCATGCAGGGTGTTGTGCGGGGTCTCTGCTCCCGCTCCCCACAGAAGAACGCAGGACGTGGTGAGGCCAAAAAGGAACACCCACGGAGCCATAGATGGGGGAGTCATACCACTATACTGTCGCTGGTGGCTGGGTTAGAGACACGGGAAGCAGGAGCCACACGATCTGCAATCCACACTCCGCCCTTGCTAGCCCAGCCACCATCTTCTTGCTAGCCCCCCATTTGCTGCTAGCGTAGCCACAGCAGTTATATTAGTGGCTCAATGGTTACAGCTGATGGCCAATTAGCCACCGCTGATGGCCATCCAATCATAGTTGATGGCCGTTTACTACCTGAGTGAGCACCTTTCCACGTGAGGCTGAGAGCCTGGAAACGGCACTCCTGGCTCAATTCCCACACCTTCTCACCTCATATCCCTCTGACTTTCTCTTCTGCCTCCTTCTTTACCACTCTTGTGATTGCTTTGGGCCCACCTGGATAATCCACAACAGTCTCCCTGTTTTTAGGGCAACAGCTAGTAACCTTGGTTTCCCTCCATGTAACTTAACATATTTATATAATCTGGGGATTAGTACGTGGACATCCTCGGGGGGACCCCCAGGAGCCCTGAGGAATGCTCCAGAATTCACACAACCTTCCTAGTGGCTGCTGGTCACCTCAGTCAGTGTCTGTCCTTCACCTCTGGCCACCTCAGAACTAGCTTCTCTGGGGTGCACATTCTCCCTGTTCTATTGCACCCCAAGCGCGGACCCAGGCATCATCCAAATGCCCCGAGGCCCAGTTGCAATGGGATGAAACAATCATTGTAACACCTGGCACCAGAAATGCTCATACCCACGGAAACTTCTCGACAACTGTGAGAGAAGAAGGTGGGATTTAAGAATGTGGGTGTCAGCATGAACCTGGGCCACAACTCAGAGGCTTCCAGAGCTCTGTGGGAGATAAGAGCAGACAGAAGAGTCAGGAAAGCAGTGGGGTGAGAGGAGCCTGCCAGAAAGAGGCTGGGGCCCCTGTGGGCGCAGGTCTGAGGCTGTTCTACCTGGACAGGGTCTAATTTTAGCTGTGGAGATGTCTGACTGACAAACCAAAGGTTGTGTTTCTGTGACGTGAATTCTCTCATCATCCTGCAGCCCCCAAACTTAAAAAATGCTCAGGACACTCATGACTGCCTATGGGCAGGAAATCTTGATGAAACTCTGGAAAGAAAATGACATGTAGAGTGGCCATGGAGATGTCAGCCATCCCTGCCTGAGAGCTCACAGAAAACTTGGGAACAGGGCATCCCAGGGGCATCCCAGGGAGGGCTTTGTTCTTCTGCAGCCCCTTGAGGTCCAGAGGAGCCAATCTCATCTAGAGCTCAAGGGTGGCGAGACTCCAGCTGACTTTTGGATCTCATAGCTAAGACCAGTGCTAAGACCAGTCTGTATATATATATTTTTTAATTAATTTTTTCTTTTATTTATTTATTTTAATTTTCTTGGGGAATATTGGGGAACAGTGTGTTTCTCCAGGGCCCATCAGCTCCAAGTCATATGTCTAGTTATGGAGGGCGCAGCTCAGCTCCAAGTCCAGTTGCCGTTTTCAATCTTAGTTGCCGGGGACGCAGCCCACCACCCCGTGCGGGAATTGAACCAGCAACCTTGTTGTTGAGAGCTTGTGTTCTAACCAATTGAGCCATCCGGCCGCCCCTCCAGAAGCTCAGCGGCAGCTTGTTATCTTCAATCTAGTTGTGGAGGGCACAGCTCACTGGCCCATGTGGGAATCGAACCAGCAACCCTACTGTTCAGAGCTCACGCTCTAACCAACTGAGCCATCTGGCCACCCCTAGTCTGTACTTTTTAATCGTATGTTACTGAAGGCTCCGGGGTAGCAGGAGGGCATTCCAAACCAGAGAACACTCAAAGCAGTTGCCGGATTTGTGGCTTCTGGCCCCCAAGCTGCACACCTCCCAGGCTTCCTGCTCTCTGCAGGCCCTGGCCGACTGCCTGCTGGAGGATTTGCCTTTGACCATGTCGTTTCAATCTGAGTTCCAGGAACCTCCTCGCTCCCCAGTTTATTCTTCTCTGGACCCAAAGAAAAAGGGGGTAGTTCCTTTTAATTCTCAATTCTCAGGATCCTAGGCAACTCCAAGTTGCAACTGGCACCAAGCGGAGTTGACAGATTACATTTCTCTGGGTCAAGGATGGGCTATTTTTAAGGCTCTTGATGGGTGTCACCAAATTGCCTTCTAGAAACCATATGAGGATGTCCCTTTCCGTAGATTTCTGCCAGCACTAAGCATTGCCATTTAATAAATCTCTGCCAATTTGATATTAAAAAAAACACCTCATTTTCATTTTCAGTTCTTTGATTACATGTGAAGATGTGTTTTTAAAATATGGACATTACTTCGTTTGAATGGGATGAGTAATAATGAAAAGTCTATTTCAAATGTCACTAAGTCTCTATTTAGATAGGAGAAAAAAATGTCAATTCATATGAAGAAGAGAAGGTGTCATGATGTGTGTAACTTTTGTTATGAGAGTTGAGGCTGCGGGAGGGGAAAGGAGAAAAACAATAGAAAAGCTAGGAAGAAGGGAAAAGGAAGAACAGAAGAAATAAAAGCAGGGAAGAAGAGATAGAAAAAGAAAAATGTAGAATCGCTTTGCATTTTGTCCCAGGGGCTTTGCCTGGGAGATAGGCTAGTAGGCGATGGTTAAAACGAGCCTCAGTCAGGTGACCCTACACTCTGCCACATCATATCCAGGCCAGCAGTTCTCAAACTGTGTGACTTCAGGATCCCGTTACACTAGTAAAAATTATTAAGGACCCCCAAAATCTTTTATTTCTGTAGATGATATCTATTAGTATTTACTATATTAGAAATCAAAACAAAAGCTTAAAATATTTACATACATAACATTTTTTTGAAAAATACATTTTCCTCAAGTAATTAGTGAGAAGAGAGGCATTATTTTTACAGTTTCACAAATGTCTCTGATGTCTGGTTTAATAAAAGGTGGCTGGCCTATCCTTTCTGCTTCTGCATTCAATCTGTTGTGATACCACCCATTATGTATCCTCTGGAAAACTTCACTGTGCATTCATGAGGACAAGTGTGGAAAAAGCTCATAACATCTTAGTATTATAAGAATAGTTTGGCCTTGTGGAGTCCCTAAAAGTATTGCAGGAACCCATCAGGGGTGCCTGGACCACAGTTTGAGAACTAGTGATTTAGGCAGGGGGAAATTGATATAAATTCTCTCCTCCTTCCCCAGGAAGGGGTATCTAACAATATGTTGAGGTCCATGAAAACATTCATGCACTTTGGTACAGTGATTCCCTTTCAGGGAATATATTTTAAAAGAATAATCCCCAAAGAAGAAAAACTATTTAAATGATCTATAATTGGGGAATGGTTAAGTAATGCTGGTATATCTACTTAACAGAATATTTTATGGTTTAAAAATTATAATTATGAAGATTATATAGCAGCAGAAAAGGACTATATATCCCTAAGTGAAAAATACAAATTATAAAACACACTCTTCTATGCCTACCATTCTTGAAAGACTGGATACCTGTAAACAAAGCTATATGGACAAGAGATTACAGAAGTTTTTTGTGTGTGTGTGTCCATGTTTATTTTGATGCTTGCTCCTTTTTGTTTTGCAATAAGTGAAAACTGAAATAAGGGCTTTCTAATCTGTCTTGCTCCTCTGGGTTGGTGTAGTCAGGCAGGAGCAGAGCCGAGTCACCTAGGTCCCCAGAGCCGGGGAAGCAAGGGTGGGGGGCACAAGGAGGGGCATCAGTCAGGGGTGGGGACTTGCTGCTTCAGCTCATTCCATGGTGCCCTTTCAGGGGTGACATAAGAAACCTTTGGCTAAGCAGCTATTATCAAAGGCTTGTGGGGAGATGACAGAAGACCAGGTGTGAGGGATGGTGCTTCACTTCATAAGTGGGAAGGAGAAGCTGGTGAGGGCAAGTGCAGACCAGCACATCTTGGAGAGAACCAAGGTTCAGGGGCCGCACCGTGTCTAAAGGAGCTGGGTAAGGGTAGCTGCAAGGCTGCCGGTGCTGGGTGGGTCTTGGCCCAGAGGGAGTGAGGACTGCAGGGCCTGGAGGGAAATTTATCAGACACCAAAGCTTCCTGGGCTGGAGAGCTGGGATGCAGAGACTCCGCATGGACACAACCATGCTGGTAGCCATGTGCAGGCCGTTAGACTCGGGGGAGACTAGTCGAGTTAAACACAGTGGTCCTTAAAATACAGTGCTGAAGTCCTCACGTCCAGCCCCAGATTCGGTGTTAGTGGGAAAGGAGTAGAGAGTGTGAAATGGGTTCTATTCCCCCGAGCTGTGAATACAACCAAATCCCTAATGACACCTTGCAACGTAGATGCGATCATCTATGACTGCATGCATGCTCTTTGTGCACTCTCTCTTCACGTTGGAGCAGGGTTGGCTGCCTTTCATCCAAGGTGCAGCTGACTGAAGTTCAAAGGTGGCTGCTTCAGCATACCTCACGATTTCCGTCTTTGTCTCACCTCGATTAAGGTCATGTCTCACCACTGGTTTCAATGCTTGTATTTTTTCCATTTTTCATTCACAGACATGAAACAGTGAGGAGTAACCTCAGTAAAATATCCCATGACCAGGAAAACTATGTGGTACAGACCAAGAGGGGCAGATGCACTAACAGCCACTGGCTGCCAGGCAGGTGCTCCAGATCATAATTCAAAATGTCAGTTTGACACTAATGGGTCTCTCTGAATTGGGTGTGTGAAAGGTGTGGGTCTGTATTGTGGCCAAGGTAATAGGGCTGTTGGAAAGTTGAATACACCAAAGTCAAACATGGGAAAGTTTACAATAGATTAGGTCGAGCAAAGTTCAGCATGAGCCTATAACTTATTTATTTTGGGGGGTTCACTAGAATGTCATGTGACTAAGATGCTCTGCTCTCCAGTTTGGAGGTATGTCTCGCTGAACCTCTGTCGAGTCCTAAAGAACCTCACTGAGCACCCACCTGTCATGGTCCCGAGAGGCCCAGGAGTTCCCCAAGGGTCTGATGGGTCAGTCCTGCATGCTTCCATCTCTGCCAGGTGTGGGATCAGGATGAGCAGGAACTTGTCCCTTTGGGACCCCATGCCCAGCTGCCACATCAACTCCCGCCAATCTTCTTTCATGAACTTCTTCCCCAGACCCACTCCCATTGACCTCATGACATCTCAGCCTAATAATACTTCAAGGTGCATCTCTTCTGTTCAGGACACTTCTCCCCCACCAAAAAAAATCAATACATGTCTTTTATTGCACCTTCAAAATATCACAAAGTTCAGATTCCCTTGGTGTCTTGACGTCTTGGTGCTTCTGTAGCTGGACAACCTACACCGTATTAATCAGCCTGCTGAACTGTTCCTTTTTCAGAAACATAGACTCCATCCAAAAATTTTCTGATATCCTTGTTTTTAACTGTTGTGGCTTGTTGAATCAAAGCAGCCGAATTTGATACAAGTTCAATGTCATTTCCTCCAAGAATTAACTCATCTTTCTGGGCTTGAGATACTGAACAAGCAGCCCCTGACCTCATCCGAACCCTGCGGATGTATTTTTCACCCAAGAAATTTCAGATTTTAACAAGACAACCATTCTCCTGAATAACGACGTTGATGGAGAAGTGAGCACACACAGACCTCATCTTGTAATGGAAGCCCAGGGTACCACCCTTGATCATGTTCCGTACGTGACTACAGATGGCGCGGACAGTAGCCAGCTCCTTCCTATTTCCCCACCGTTTGTCAACCCGGAGCCTCTTCTTTTTCTTTACATGGAGACTGAGCTCTGCATTGATGTGACTGAAGTCCCTCTGCAGGGTGCATCTGGGGCCCTCCCAACGATTGTGGTCCCTTCAGTGACGTCCACATTTTCTGGAATGTCCACAGTCTGATAGCTGAGAACGGTCTTCATCCTCTCAGTAGATTCAGCAAGAAGTGTCCTGAAGGACACTTTTTTATGCAACCACCGCACCATCCTCAGAGCTAACAAATTTAAAAGTTAGTCTTTATTACCATCTACCACCCAAGCCATACCCACTTCCCCAATTGTTTCAAAAGTATCTTGTTACAGCTGGTTTCTCCAAGTCAGGTACCCAAATGAAGGCACACGTTGCAGTCTATAACAACCTTCCCTCTTCTTGTTTTTCTTTCTGTGCCATTGGTTCGTTGAGGAAGCCGCATCGCTTGCAAGTACATTCTTAATGCACAGCATGTAATTGAAATCCCCTCCCAGCACTCAGCCTCAAAATACACTCCATACAGAAGGCCTCCCTGAACTCAAGCTCTGTCAGTCTCTTGCTCACATCCCATCCACCCTCTCCGACCTCCCACTAACTTGGTGTGCAGTGCTTTCCTCTCCCACCTCCACTATCTTTTTGCACAGATCATTCCGGTCTTCCTTAGTGTTCTCCCTGCTTAGCCCATGACCAGGATTTGTTATCACAAAGAAGAGCCCAGCTGAGCCAGAGGGCACACATCCTTCCTCTTAGATGCTGGTGGTGGAAGGAATGAGGTTCCAGCACAGTGACAATACTTGTTCCTGTTTTTTGGAGGAGGATTTGAGGGCCTTGTTAGCTGTTCGGGTATCTGCCTTCTTCACTAGGCAGCGTCTGTGGTTGGAAATGCGTCTTAATTCATCACTGCAACCTCAGGGTGTGGCACATTGCCTGTCACTTGAGGGCGTCAAAAAGGACTTCTTATTGTGGGTGGGCACGGGCTGGGCCTTCTTTGTCATCTTTGGGACAGTGGCCTGTGCCTGAGGAGTCGTGATGAATAAGGCCCAAGTAAATTTGTGACAGAGCTTTCAGTTATATTCTCTCTGCTCATGAAAGATCGTCTTAATCTGTGGCTGTAGCAAACGTCCTGCATAACACTGGTGTTGAGTCATTCTCGGGGATCCCACATACACGACATTCTCGTTTTCACTCTGAGAATTCACTCTCGTGCCATGTCACAGTCATCTCTGCGGCAGGCCTTTCCCTCTGAATTATCCAGCGGGGGTTACTGGAATCCAAGTGCCCTCCGATCCCCTCCCCAAGCTTCTTCCCTTCACCTCTGAACTGGTGGGGTTTGCCCACACTGATGAGACCCGTACACATGTCAGTTCTTAAACTTGGGTGTGATGAGGCCATTGCTTCTTCATTTTATCCAGGGCTTGTTTCGGTTTTGAGGACCCTTGTGTTGGTTAACTCAGGATTCGTCCCCTCTTTCCCCAGGATCAAGTGTGTGGGGCGGGGCTATGTAGGGAGTTGGGTCAGGGTCAGGCCCAGGCCTCCGAAGCTTCTTTGACCCACGCCAAGTGCCATCCACGAGGAGCCCTGGCCTGACATGGCCTGGGCCATCAGTCCCCCCAGGCTGTGCAAACCCATTCACACTCTTCTCTGCTTGGAGGTGCACCTGCTTCCCCCCTCACGGGCTCAGTGGTCATTCCGTGGCCCCTGATGTAGAATCCCCCCAGCGCTGACTGGAGGAGGTGCCGCATGGTTTCCCACCACCCTCAGGTGTGCAGGGATCAGCCTGGCTCCCATGCCAGGCTGGACCACCGGGATTTCTGGGAAGCTCGCACGCTGCCTCAGTCTCTACCCGGGCAGGTGGAGCAACACCGCCGCCCTCCTCGCTTTCTGATCCCCACATCCCATATGAGGCTCTGTCATACTCTCCCTGTGACTCCCTCACTGCGGAGAAGTGACAGGAAGGCCCTTCTCAAAGACCCGCCAGTATCTTGGGGTGTTTGCAAGGGAGTCACTGTAATGAGGGCAAGTGAGGAGAATAGGGGAGCGGAGGCCAGTGAAGAGCCTGTGGCATAATTCTTCAACTGCATTCCCAGGTGGTTGGCAGGTCTGGAGGCTTCCCCTGCCCATGGGCTGCGATGAGGGTGAGGATTGTGCCATAGCAGGAAGGTTACCGTTTGCTAGCACCCTGGCTCCATCCATCTGGGTGAATCTCTGGAACAACCTGCCACCACCTTTCCTGCTAAGGGCCCTTGGACTTCTTGGGAGGCTAGGACCGCAGCTGCGGGGAGGGATAGGCGGTCATGTACCAGATATGAGGTAATGGAGCTGGATAGGATTTGGGGTGGTTCAGGGGTGTGCCTGTCAGTGTGTGTAGCTCTGTGTATTTGGGTGACTGTGTATAGTTTTCTGACTTTAGATCTCCTTATGCATTTGTGTGATTTGTCTGTACTGTAACAGCCTATGTCTTTGGGAGTGAGTGTGTCTATGGGAGCATAAGCATGTGTGGGTGTTTTTGGGAGTATGGGTGTGTATGTGTGTGTCTGTACATGTCCACATATGTGTGTGCGTGTGTGTGTGTGTGGGTATGTATGTGTATCTGAGGGCGGGTGTGCACGATTCTGGCTGTGAGCCTGTGAAAGTCTGAGGAAAGACCACAACACAGAGCACAACTGTTCTGGATCCTGGGACTGAACTGATTGGGCAAAGTTCCCTTAATGGAAAGGTGGTCTATTTACCCATTTGAGTCCCTCTAGGAGCCAGTTAAGAAGGAGAGACTTCCTGAGGGAGAAAATAATGAACAGCCATGTGGAGTCCTGTCATCTTTTGCTGCCTGGGCCCCTCCCCCAGACAGGAGGCTGGGCTGGGGCGAGGGTGGCTGCTGGGCCTGGGACTACACACTCTAGTTTGCTGAGACAGGCCATTTTGTGTAAGCTGAAGCCTCTTTTCTGATATGTTCCAGACGTCCCCGCATGCTGGCAAACAAGCTCAGCCTGAGGTAATACACAGCCCCTTTGTCTGAGAGACTTCTCTTAGAAATGTGGTCACTGTGGTGTTGAAATTGGGGTGCCTGCCAGCCATTTCTGAGGGAGAGAGGAAAAGTACTGGCCCCTCCCCCAGGTGTTTGCTCTGAGGCCCAGGTGTCCCTGCAATGAAGGGGTCTGTGTGTGCTCATTTGTCCAGGTGGAGGAAAGGGGGTACCCGTGTGCATCTCGAGAGCCAGAGAGCATCTGTGCATCCTGGGTGCAGTCAGCTGGAAGCAGGGCGCTGGGCCAAAAACCCAACAGGACAATCTCCTTCCCTAGGGGGTGGAGTCAGGGAGAGAAACCCTCAGACTGAAGGTATAGGGCAGTCCCCACAGCTCCCTGACTGATCTGCGGTGGCCAGTTTCTCCACATTTGTAGGGGACTGTCCTGGTTTTAACACCGAAAGTCGAGTGTCCCAGGAATCCCTACAGCCCTGGGCACCTGGGACAGTTGGCACCGAGGTAGCAAGCTGGGGCCTCCTGAGGGGCAGCTGCCTGTGGCCCAGGAAGTGACCTCAGGTCCCTGAGTGCACTGTGAGGGGGCAGGGGATAGGGAGTGGGGAGCCTGGGAATTTGGCTCATCACCCTCAGACTGGCCAAGGTGGTTTTCCCACTGCTTCTGGTTTGTGTCCACCTTCCCTGCAACCAAGAGCTCGGGGTTGGGGCTTTCAGAGGAGACTCATGCTGTTAAGAGCTCACCTCACATTTGGCCTCCAGACCTCCCCTAGGTCTTGCAATAGACAAAGCCAACAGAGCCAGGGGCTGAGAGTGTGGCTGGGGACCCATGAATGTATAATTGGAGCTTATTCACTGCTTCTGGTGAGAGAGGTGCTGAGAGGTCTTGGTCCCTGTGCAAACCCAGGTTTTGTGATTCCACACCTGGGCTAGGTTAGCAGCCACCAAGTTCTGTCGCTTGAGGAGAGAGGTAATCAGCCTTTTGTGTTAAAAAAGATGCAGAGAAGAAACAGCCAGGGCAGTGAAGGTAGTGCAATGCCCAAAAGGTAGTGCAGTGCCAAGGCCAGTGCCCCGTGGAGGCAAATGAGTCTGTTAGCTCCAAAAGGGAGAGTTTATAAGGTGGACAAGGAAAGCACCTGACCCCAGATGACAATACGGGCAGGCAAGGTGGCTGGGAGCAAGACGGGCTGACTCGAGGTTGGCCCGGATCTCTGCGGTAGCAGGCTGCTTTGAGGCAGCTATAGGTGTGACCTTGGACACCTGTCAGGGACTTCTGAGTCCACGGTTGGGTAGGGAGAATCTGGTAATGCCTCCCCTGAGAACCTAGGTCCCCGCCTCCCCTCTCCCATTCCGGCAAGCTTCCATCCCCATTACCTCACAGCAGGGCTTTACCCCTCCTGCTGCCAAAGCCTCTTCCACCCAGGTAGCCTTTGCTCTGCCAAAGGGACCCCCTCAGTCACTGTCTCTTAGGAGGCTGAGGTGCCCAACTCACAAAGCTCCGAGAGGTCCAGGTGTCCACTGGCACAGACAGCAGGCCTGGGGAATGGCCCAAGGGAGGGGAGATGATGGGAGGTGGTGACAGGGTAAGGCTGGAGTTGGGGCAGGTGACCAGTCTGCCCAGGTGGCTGATGGCCACAGAAGGGCCAGAAGGCAGGTCAAGGGCAAAGGAAGAGTGAAGAGCAGAGAAGGAGGCCAAGTGGACGAGGAAGAGCAAGGAGGGGAGGGGGACTGGCAGGGCAAGGAAGCACGGGACTCCAGGGGGCCTGCGGGGACAATAGGCCTTGTGGGCTCCAACGTGAGGAGGGGCCCACTGGTGAGAGACGGCAACCTGCCTGGGTGAGGTGGGTGGGCAGGAGGGGGGCCAGGCCAAGGGCCCACAGTGGGGGCCTGCAGAAGGCAGGGGTGGAGGAGAGCAGGTAAGGGGGAGGAGGCAAGGGAAGGAGGAGGAGAAGGGGCGGGCTGGCGTCAGCAGGATAATAGTAGGGCTGCTCTTTCTTCATTATTACCAGTAGGCAGAGTGAGAACCCAAACTGACTGTGGGGCTGTTGAATCTGAGTTCTGTCTGCCTCTGTTCCCTCAGACCTTAGGATCTAGAGAATGATCGCTGAAAGCCTGCCTGCAGCATAACTGTGCCCATGGTAGAGATGAGGAAACTGAGGCCCTGGAGGAGGCCAGCAGAGGCAGCACTTGGGACAGAGCCAGGTGGCTTTTTCACAGGAGGCTGTTAAGTGATGGGATCAAGGGACTGGCCAATGAGCCGTTCTGGGTCAGGATGGAGGGCGAGACTGAGCAAGAGATTGGGCCTTAGATGCCTCTGGGCAGGTGGAAGGGGAAAGACCACCCTGCATGGAGACTGTCCTTGCAATTAACACCTTCCTGAGTTCAGAACTTTGCGGGGGCTTGTATAGTTGAGGCCTCTGTGCTTTCATCTTATAAATATTCATACTCATATTCTTTTCATTTAGGAGAGGTGTAGATCCAATTAGTTTAATGAACACTGAAAACATAATAGCTTACACAATAGCTTTCCCTTCATATAGCATTATGTGCATTATATAACAGAAATTAATGGGCCTTTACAGAAATCTTGGTAATTTAAAAATTACATAATACAATTAAGACTTTTGGTCACCTTATGTTATAATATCCATCCAATTCATGAGTAATTTTCTACCTTCAAAACAAATTAGTAGGGAACACAGTTTTGTTCTTGTGACATCCTCTAACCTTTTATCTGTCCTATGGGGACACCCCTCAGAAACAGCAGTGACAACTTGAGGGGGCAGGTTGCTGAGGAGACAGGTGGGATGGGCTGCAGGTGGGAGGTGAGTTTCTCTGAGCAGCAGAAACACCTTGTGTTTGGTGGTTGGATACAGATAGCTGTTCTGAGGACAAGTTGCTATAAGTTCACACGTGATAAGCCAGATTTTCTCTATCAAGTTGGAGGCAAAGGTATCGGTGGGTGGTGGGAATCCCAGGGAGGGTTTAAGAAGGAATGGAAAAGGCTTGGGTGGGGCTGACCTTGCACCAGGAAGGGATGCTGGTGCTCTAAGATCACCATTTTGAGTGGCTCCTTGTGGGGACAGAGTCTCAGAGAGCAGTTTCCAGCCTCTTGGCCTCACTTGGAAAGGTGATGGCTTGGGTAGTAGATGGCCATCAGCTGTATCTAGTTGGCCATCAGCTGTAACCAGTTAGCCACTGGCCACTGATATAACTGTCGTGGCTGAGCTAGCAAGCGCGGATTGCAGTTAGCAAGGGGTTGGTTGTTTGGTAGAGAAGCAGATGGCAGATTGCCGCTCCTGCTTCCTGTGTCTCCAGCCCAGCCGCCAGCGAGAATATAATGGTATGAACCCATTATCCATGGCTCCGTTGGTGTTCCTTTTTGGCCTCACCATATCCTGTGTTCTGGCGCAGGGAGCGGGACCAGAGACCCTGCATGACACTCCTTTTGCCCCATTGGAGCGTTTTCCACTGGCTCAGTGGCCTGGGTGTGGAGTGGAGAAGGAGTGAGGGACGGACCCAGGCTGGGGACAAACGGGGCACTGGAGAGGCATGGGCTGGAGGGTCAAGGCACCACCACTGGGTGTGGAGGGAGGGCTAGAGGGAGAGGAGAGCTTTCCGGAGCTAAGATTCTCCTGTAGGAATGGGGGGCCCAATGGCAGGACACGAGAGTAGGACGAGGTCCTGCTGTAAGCGCAGAACGTGGAAATAAAAAGGCAGGTTAGAGTAGGACTTACAGTTGGGGTCTTTGAAGTCAGGCTTCTTACTAACTGGGTCAGCGGGCAAGCCGTTTCACTCCTCAACATCTCCGTTTCCACGCCCGTAAAATGGAGGTGCTCAGAGACCCTGCCCCATGGAGCTCTGTGAGGATCCCATGAGGTGATGCAGGCGTGTGTTCAGCACCAGGCCTGGCAGCTACAAATCTGGTCTCGGAATAATCGCCAAGTCCAACCGTGTACACTCGACCTTGCTTGTTTCCTCCTCTGTAAATGTTTCCTCCTCTGTAAATGAGGCTAATGACAGTGTACGCCTCATAGGTTGTTTGAAGAATGAACTGAGTTTATTTATAAAGTGTGCAGGCTACTGACTTGTCCTTAGGACTTGCAATATACATGGTGAAGGGTGCCTTTGCTGTCATTAATGAAGCCTCCTCGAAGGGTTGGGTCTTTTAGGGGTGGGGAATGTGCCAGGACTGGGGGGTGACCAGGAAGACATCTGATGACAACTAGGAGCAGCGGTGGAGGACTCATGTCTGGAGGCAAGAGGTTCTGGGGACAAAGGGTTTTTGCTGGCCTCACCCTTAGAGAGGAGTGGGGCGGGGGAGGGGCCTGGGACCTCCCCTAGTCTAGACCTGCTTGGCCATTGCTATTGGAGAAGATTTTTTTATCATCCAACCCAGGATATGTGTGTGTGTGTGTGTGTGTGTGTGTGTATTTTAAATCAAAATTAAAAGATTTCCAGGAAGGAAGTGAATAACACACTTAATCTAACAGTGGAGGGACGAAGACAGGCTCATTATTACAATGCTACAAGACAATTCATGGGAACAAAAGGACATACTCTTATACCCAAATTAACAAAGTCCACGTAGCAAAACAAAGATAAAAACATGTATATGTCGGGGAGAGGTGGGAAGGGATGAAGTGAGGAGAAAACGTCCACAATAAGTAGGATGGACATTTAATAACTAAAGCGTGAAGGAAACTATTAAGCTCCAGATGGAGAGGTGGGCTAAAGACATAGTCCACTTGATGTAAAAGGAAGCATAAAAAGAAATATTCCATAATGGTCCACCATTCCCTCCGCCCCCCATGTCTCCAGGAAACATGCAAGTGTAAATATGCTGTGACCTGTGGCAGGTGTCAAGAAGCCAAGTAGAGACAGAGGTGAGAAGCCCCCGGGGCCCAGGCTGGAGTGGGGCAGGGGCCCTGGTTGCCAGGCAGAGTAAGGAAAGGCCTGGAAGCGCCCAGGATGGTTCAGCCAGGACACTGCCCCATTAAGGCCAGACCTTGAGAAGCCTGGACAAGACAAGCCAGTTGTGTTAACTTGGGACGTTTACTTAGAATTCTGAAGATGGGGAAAAACTCCCAGGAAGTGCTGGCCCCGCTCATATAAATCACAGAGTATTTCCTCCCCTGTATTCAGCAGAAGGGGAAGCTTTGGATGTCCATCTTTTCCAGAACACGTGGTCTTTATAACCTTTGTGGTGACTGGCCCCTCTGTATGCTGTGGAATTTCAGTGTCTGGCGTGAAGATGGACTTTGTCTGAGACCTGCATACTACGGTGCCTCCAGGCCACAGGAGGGCCATCAGTGGCTAACGGCTCGGTGATTGTGGGCAGCAGGGAGCTCTGAAAAAATTACCAGAGTTACAACAGGAACTGAAGGGAAGCCCACACCCAGATATCTGAGTATCCAGAACTTTCTGCCTTCACCTCACTATGACATTCCCAGTGAGAGCCAGAGGGGGTGTGTAGGAGGGGAAGGGTGGACTCTAAAGGGTTGCTGCCCCTTTCTGTTTGCCTCAGTCTGGCCTTGATACTAAGCTTTGTGACGTTAATGCTGTCAGCTGCTCACTGCTCACTTTCAAGGAGGCTGGACATTTCAGTCTCTGTAGGTGGATCTGAGGGTTCAGCTGTCTTTTGGGCAACTAGGGGGCAGGGTGGGGGCAGTCATTGGGGACTCGGATCAGACTCCAGGAAAGGGCCTCATTTGTGCTCCAATGGAGTCAGCAGGCTAAATGCACAGGGCCAGCCTGGGGACAGAACTGTGACAGAGCCTGGAGGTTTGGTGCAGAGGGTGGGAGGGCACAAAGAGAGCTGGGCCTGTTTACCTCTCCCTGCCTTTCCGTCCTCATTTTCTCCTGCCCTCCTCTCTCTGTTGGGCTCTCTTCTTATTTCTGGGGTCCCACTCCCCTCAGTGGTGTCTGGAAGTGGGGGAGGTCTCTGAACTATCAAGTACCCGATGCTTGCTGTGATTATACAGACGTCTGAAAACAGTGTTTTTGATATGGTGCTATTGTCTGTCTTGACCACCACTGCCTGGAACAGAGCAGACGATCAACAGATACATGTGGATTGAATGAACGTATGACCACAATTTACAGAAGTTAGGCAATGAGCCAAGTTTGCAAAGTGGCTACATGGGGGAGCGACTACTGCCCCCGGGGCCTGCCTGAGCTCTCAGTGGAATCTTCTCTCAGCAGATTGCGTTACATGATCCTAATTGCCCTCACCCCACCCTGATCCTGCCTCCTGAGAGGGTCTGTCCTGCGTCTGGTCCCTGAACTGCCCCATCCCACCGTAGCTGGCCCTGACTTGGGTGGTGTTGAAGAAAGGCACTACACTGTCTCAGGTTTCTCTTTTATGAGGTGGCTTCCTGTACGGTGTTCCTGTCCAATGCATGTGTTCCCTGAGAACTCTGAGCAGCCCTGCTCCTGCTCCTGCTGCTGTCCGGCTGGCCGGCCCCCCAGCCTCAGCTTTTGCCATTCCCCCAATACCCTGGCCTTCAGTTACACAGAGAGACCCTCGGAATCCCCAAAATGTAAAGTGCCTCCCTCCTCGTGTGTGCACTTAGGCTGTTCTCCTTTCCCCTAGTTTCCACCCTCATCTGTCCCTTGACCCTGTTTCCCCCGGGCAGCTCCCTGGGTGGGGGCAGTTCCCCTGCACTGCTCTGGCCCAGCACAAATCACCCTGCAGTGCCCCTCCCTGCTACTTCCCGGACATGCTCCTGGCCTCCTGCCGCTACACCCTGATGCCCCAGCCTGGACATCTCATTTCAGCTTAGACTGGGCCAGTGGCCTGGGGGCCTCTCTTCAGGGAAGGGCTGCCCAGAGCCCTGTTTTCACGCCCAGGCCAGCTTGGAGCTCTGTGGCCCAGGGCAGGGAGTGAACTTGATTCTACGCATTGCACAAGCACGGGTGTGAGCAGAGTCAAGGTGCTGAAAACTTAAAAGTCTGTCATGGTTCCGTCAGCCTCTTCACCAAATGACAGGGAGTCCATGCGCTGAAGGGCCAGCTACTTCCCTGCAGTCACACACAAGCTGTTACTTATACAGAGATGACCCATAGGCTGGACTGAGTCAGCCAACCTCACTTCAGGGAGTTTCTATTCCTGTAGACACCTGAAAGTCACAGCATGCCAGTCTGTAAAAATAACCTAAGCCTCGGTGTTTCATGGGATCTCCTACTCGCTTCTGGGCTCAGAGGCTGGGCTGCATTTCAGCCCAAATTTCCTGGATGGCTGGAATCTGCAAGTGTTCTCTGCTGAGAGACACCCAGGTCCCATGGGTGAGTCTCAGGTCCCAGCCCTGGAGATGGGAGGCCCTGAGGAAATCTCTGCTCACGGGGCCCTTGGGAGGTCTGCCACCCAAGGTTGACCCAAATCACTGTGGAGGTCTGGCATAGAAGCGGAGGCTATGGGGCAGTATGGGGCCCAGCATGGTGGGCACACCCCTGCTGTTCGTCCTTAAGGACACTCCTGCCGGGGCTCAGGTGTCCCCTGGGCTGGGCCCTGAGTCCTTCCTGGCCTCCAAGTCCTAAGTATGAAGGATCCAGCACCACCCGCCTTTTGATCGGCAGCAGCTCTTAATCCTATACCCCAGAAGCATTGGAATCCACGCTGGCCTTTCTCAGGCACTGTCTGCGTGACACCTGGCTTCAAATCTCTGGTGTAAAGATGCTTCCTTCTATTCCAGAGGTTTCTCGTGCCTCTCTGCTCATGCAGAGGTTCTTGACTCTTTTTTGGAAGCTAGATTAGCATGCAGACCCCTGAGAGGGCACAAAGTGTAGACCCTCTTCCTGGAAACATGTTCCCCTTGCCCCATGCCAGTTCCTCTTTAAGGGAGGGACCCCCACAGAGCCCATCTCCAGACCTGAGAGAAGGAGACCCCAACCAGACAAGGCTGACGCTGGAACCGCTTGAAGAGCACCGGGTCCCACCCTCTCATTTTACTGAGGAGGAAGCGGAGCCCCAGAGGGGGAAGTGACTCCCCAGAGTAGGCTGGTGACCAAGCTGGGAGGAGAAACGACATCTCACAGTTCACTCAGCTGCACCGGACCACCAACAGGTAACAACAGCCCCTGGGTCATTTAGAAAAACTGAGGCGCAGAGCCACAGACTGACCTTGCTCTTGTGGACTGCAGGTGACTTCCTTGAGGTCAGTCAGCTGGGCCTTCGTGGCCTGGGCACTGTCCACATGTGCCCTGACTCAGTGGGTAGTCCCAGGTGGCAGAAGCAGTGGCAGCAGCAGACGGAAGGCTGCTTTGTCCCTGATAATCAGTGACATCTTTCACGAACCCTCAGTTTCCTCCTGATTTGACTCAGGGTTGCAGCATCTTGCCGGGGTGGGAAAGCCTCACTGTAGGCAGCCCAGGAGACTTCCCCAGGGGAGCTCAGCTTGCGTGCCACCACCCGCCTCCACCCGGCTGCCTCCTCGCCCCCTGTCCCCCTCCCCCTCACCCCCAGTCTGGCTGGGAAAGCACCAAAAGCCTGAGAGTACACTGTCAGGAATCGCCCTGCAGCCCCTGAGCAAGTGCTGGCAGCAGGCCAGGGCCGTGCTTGGGAATCCAGGCCAGCCACTCGCCAGTGGTGTTACTTCCCTCAATGTACCTCTCTGGGGAATGGGAGCAATAGTAGTTTCTCCTCATTGGGGCTTTTGAGAGCAGCAAGTGATGGAAGTGCTTGCCCACCAGGAAGTGCCCAGGAAGATTTGATTGCTTTATGCATCATAACTGGATTATTCTCTTGCGGGAGGTCAGGAAATGTCTGCCGCCTGGCCTGGCCTGGCCTGGGCTGGGCTGGGCTGGGCTTTGGCCTCCAAGGCAGTGGGGCTGGGGGGCAGGAGTGTGCGGAGAGCTGCCCAGAACTCTGTGGGGGCTTGGTGCTTCTCCAGTTTTGACTGGTTGTCCCAGCTTTAAAGGGACCTCCTGTCACTCTGGAGCTGCCACACGCCATGTCATTCGCTCACTCACTCATTCATTCATTCACCCTTTTACTTAGTGAGACCTTCCCAGGGGCCTGTTTTTTGTGAGGCACGGTCACGTAAGAGTGAAGGAGACATGGTCCTTGTCCCAGGGTTGCGAGGGCAGCAGGGACACTCACTCCTAAGGCACACAGATGACTTTCACGGCCCCTACTCAGTCACAGCAAGGAAATGACGTCAGATGATGCAGATGGATCAGGAAAGTGGACATCTGAAGGAAGGGATGGGGTTTTTAGGAGAGGAGGAGAGAGTCTGAGGGAAAAGAGATGTTAGGTGGATCCAGGCTCTCAAAGGAGTGAGGCAGTGAGTGCTGGGTGCTCCTACATATGCTGGCGATGTTGGTGGGGGGCCAGGGTGGGGACAAGATGAAGGAGAGACTCAGAATGTGAGTTCCAGTGAGGCCCCTCACTACCTGTTTGACCTTGGGTAGAGTCTTTAGTTTCTCTGAGCCTCACTGTCTCTAGCTGTAAAATGGGCATAACTATAACAGGGTCCCAGGAATGTCCCAAGCTCCTTCCATAGAGGATTTAGCACAGGACCATGTTTCAAGTCCCTGAGCTGTCCCCTCCACTCTCCAAACCCCTACTCCAATTCATCAAGCTCAGGGTGAAGTTCCAGCAAAATTCTGGAGTCAGGGAGATTCTGTCTATGTGCTCTGTCCCTCTGCGTCCTTTTCCTTCTTGCATCGTGTCCCCCAGAAGTCCATCTGGGGTGTAGACTGATGGATTTATTCACGGTGTTAGTGGCAGATAACTGCATCCAAGTAAATATTTATGTTCTAACTGTGGCATTCAACACTGTACCCGCAGAGGAGACTGGTTTTCAGTTGAGGAAGCTGCCTGGGAAAACACTGGTCTGGGGCAGTGTTCCTCCTATATCCCCTAGGCTGTACCCAGTCTGCTCAGCCAGGATTGCCCCCTAATCTCTGGTGCTGCATGCGACTGGGGGTGTGTGTGTCTAGCAATGCAAGAGAGGGGGGTCCTTTCTTAGCCTGCAAACCTGCTAAAGTTGCACTCTTCCTGTCCTGTGGCTGGTGTTTTCTGGCAAGTCCAGTCTGCCGATGTGGGGTTTAGGTGCCCCAGCTGTGCAGACATGGGCTCGGGGTTGTCCCAAGTGGGACACTGGGTCCTGGAAGGTGTTTGCAGATAAGGGCACCCGGGGCACAGGGAGCTGCAGGAATCGCAACCCCGAGTTGGGCCAAGCTGGCAGTAAGAAAGCCAGCACAGTGAGGCCACCGGGTGGGGTGGGGGGCTCTGGGCGCACAGGGCTGAGCAGTGCTGTTCAGATGAGAGAACCTAGACCGAGGCCCCACAGCCAGGAGCAGAGCTGAGGCCTCTGGACTCCCAGCCCAGTCCTTTTTCACACACAGGATGTTTTCTTTCCTTTTCACTAAACATTGATCTATTGACAGAAGATTCCATTTCAGGATTTAAAAAAAAAAAAAAAAGCCCTCCATATGTGTGAATTCCCTTGGCAACATTCTGGATAAATGGATCTCCTGCCTTTGCTTGCATACCTCTGGTGAAAGAGAGCTCACTACCTAGCAAGGCTGCTTTGTCTGCTCTGGAACATGCTCTGGTAGCTAGATAGGTCTGCTTTCTACGCCACTTGGAACCCATTCCTTTTACAGCCCCATGGTGTCATACAGTGGAGCATGTCTTGAGCCCTGGAGGAGGCTAATATGTCTATTCTTTTATGGATTATGAGCTGCTGCTCTAGTCCTTTCTACGTATTGACTGTGTTGTGGCTTCCTAGCCCGTCCACACGCAGCCCCTGCTGACAGCCCCGGGGCACGGGGTGACCAGAGCAGTGCACGGGCCATGGACACCCCATGTCACTCTTTAAGATTCTCTAAGTGTAACCTAGGTTCACCTCATTTCTCACTGTCTTTCCTTTTCACAACAATACGTAGGAATTCCCATTTTCCTTTAAGCTGTGACTGCATCAGTGTTTTGTGCATAAACATCTGTTCCTTTCCAATATTTCAGTAATGTACTTCTGATTTTGTCTGTCACTCACACGTTATTTAAGAGACTCCTTAAGAGATGCATAAAAATGCCTATTTTATATTATTAATATGTTACTAATATTAATATTATTAGTGGTGCTGCAGCAAATAGTTGTTTTCTTCTTGGTCTGAGAAGGGTAGAATTGCCATGGCTTTCAAGTGCTCAGCTGGACCCAGGAATGGGATAAATTTGGTGGAAAACCCTGTCCTCTCCCAAAGAGTGTATGCATTCCCCTTATTTACGATTTAGTCCTGACGGATCTGCTGGTTGTATCTTATTAGTAGTTGGACCATTCAGAGCTCTAAATTTCTCCGTTTACTTGACCAAGAAAGCATAAAGGTCTCTACCTACAATTTCTATTTCTACCTATATTTCTATTTCTACTTCTTTTTGCATTTCTGTCATGTTTCCATTATGTATGTCTTTGCTATTCTCATTGGAACATAAATTAAGTGTTTTGTGTTTTAATTATTTATTGTACCTTTTACCTTTGTGGAGTCTGTTTTATTCTCTCAATTCCTTCTACTAAAAAATATTGCTTCGTCATAGTCCCTTCTTTTCTAGCGTCTGATAAACCATAGATTATTTGGTCATTGTACTCTGTCTGTGCCTTTTTGTTTTCTCTGTGTTTCTTATCTGCAAATGATGATCGGCTTTTGATTTCTTTAATGGATGCCCCCTTTAAGAGGGAGCATTATATTTGTCCGGGAGTGTTATAATTATAAGTGTTATATTTATGTTCACTTCCATGGGGCTGCCCCTCTGCTTTCTATATTGAGACAGTGCATTTTTTCACTTTCAGTTTCTATTGTGAATTTTTCTTTGCCTTTTGTCCCTTTAAAATAGACAAGGTAATTTAACTAAAATGTCCAATTTAGAAAATATTCGTTTTAACTTCTACATTAATTTCTCTGAACAACTCTCCAAACTTTGGGAGAATTATATTTAAAGTCGTCCCTTCCCTTAACCCATGCTTCATTGTTGGCTTGTTATATAAATTGTCAAGTCCCAATCTGACTTTTTGCGTCTCTTTTATGTCGTTCTTGACTCCTTATGTTATGCGCAGTTGTTACTATGTAATAGCCAACCTGTGGGTAGATGAAACTTTTTATCTTGGATCAGGCTCTCGATGCTGTTCTCTCTCATCTCTTAGGCGACACTTGCTTTCTCACCTGTCACTTGCAATTCTCTTAGTGCTTTGTTCCTAAGTCCCTCAGACACTACACATTGAAGTTCACCCTTGACTTGGCAAGATTTTTGCCTCATTAGCTGAGCACCGGTGAGTTCAATGCATTTTTTTAAAGTTTGGTGAAAATTTCCTTTCTGCCTCCTCGAACACACACCCAAACTTTTCTTCTTTTAAGGAAAAGTCAAAAGCTATTCTTACTTTTCTCCTTTTATCCCTGCATTTAAAACAATTTTTAAAAAACTTAAATTGTTTTCATATTATCATTAATTAATTAGAAAAATACACCGAAAGAGAGAGAGAGAGATAAAGAGAAAAGATTTGAAAATCAGCCCCCCATCACTTCTTGGCCTTTTGGCTAAGATTCAGTGTACAGTATCTGTTTTTATCAGTTTAATAAAAATCACCCACCATCTAACTGTTAGAATGCAACCTATGTTTGGCATATGGAAATTTTTTTCTAGGTTTTTTTTTCCCTAAGCGTGGGCTTTTAAAATCATAGTTGAAATCATTCTCAATGTATAATTCTGTAGTTTGTGGGGTTTTTACTTAACATAGTCAGCATAAACATAACAGTCAGACAAAAAAATTTCCCATTGAGTAAATTTACCAAAGTGAAACTAAGCTCTTGTCATTTAAATGTGCCTGTGTATTTTTTGCTATTGGAAAAAAATGTTAAAGTGAACATATTTCTGTACACTAGTTTTCCTTCTTTTATATAATTTACTTAAGACAAATTTTTAGAATCACTAGATGAAAGACTAATATGATTTCTATGGCTTGTTATATAAATTGTCAAGTCCCAAAAGTTGTGTATTAATTTGTGTGATCACCAGCGTATCAGTGACTGCCTCGCAGAACCCTTGCCAGTTTCTTCAATGGACAAAAATTTTCTCGTAAATCCTCTTCTGAGAACTTGTATTTGTGTCCTTTACCTGTTTATCTATTGTGGGTCTTGATGTTATACATTTTTATATTCTTCACAGAAAGAACATCATTTACCTAGAATGATTATTGCATTTTCTTTCCTCCAGTACATTACTTGACATTAAAACTTTTTAACAAAAAAAAGTTTTTCTAATTTTGTACAAACCTGTGGTGTCTATTTTTTTTAATTTAACTCTTTCGTTTTCAGTCATTCTACATTGACAAAGAGCTTTTCCTTCCACTGGCTTTTATTAGTTGTCTATTACATTTTCATCTAGTTTTTTTTTATGGTTTGATTTTTTGAAATTTAATTCATTAATGAATTTGGAATTTCTTTTGCTATACAGTGTGAAATGAGGATCTAAGTTGGTTTTTACCTCCAAATTGTTCACTGATAATCTAAACATCATTTATTGACTAAGCCTTCCATTTGTATTATGTATGCTTATTTATTCTTCTGATTTCTGTCAATTGTCTTAGTGCATTATCTGGAATTTCTGGGTGTTGGCAAGTGTCTTGTTGCCAATTTCAACAAGAATGCCTGTTTTGTGTTTTGTTTTCTTTTACCATTAAAAGTTAGCCATTGATGTGAACAGGTTACTCTTTATCATCTGTAAGAAGTATCATTCTGGTTCTTCATTTAAATGACTCTTGCAGAAAAACGATTGGTATAAGCAGATGGCTTTTCATTTTTGCTTTAATGATGTACTACACAATGTTAATAGATTGCCTAACATTGAAATGGTCTTATATTTCTGTGATAAATCTGATTTGGTTATTTGAGCAATAGTTTTTATCTGTTGTCTACATTTGTCATGTTTTAGTATTTGGGTAAATTAGTTTCATAACACATATTCCTTTACGTTATCTTATGTTCTGAAATTACAGAGTATGGGAATTTTCTGTTTCTTGAAATTTTAAATAAGCTAGAGCCTGTTTAAGAGTAATTCTTTATAATATTCTCTGTTTCTTTCAAGGTTGTGGGTCTAATCAATACTTCTTCCTGTGTTGACTCTAGTGTCAATTTTGTTAAATTAGGTTTTGACCCTAAATCATTAACTACATCAAGGTTTTAAAACAGATTAGCACATAAGTGATCAAGTAGTTTCTTCTTATTTTTTCTGTTCTCTCCATCTAAGCTTAACGCCTTCTTTCTTAGTTCCAGTCCATTTGAATCTTTTTCCTTGATCATAGTTGTTAGAAATACATGCTTTGCTTAGTTTACTGTTTACCACTCCCCACCCCAAGGACCAGCTATTAAATTGATTAATTCTGGTATTTTCTTCTTTTCTAATTTATTTATTTCTGCTTTTATCTTTATAATTTTTTCTGATTTCTTTATGACTTTTTCGTTTTTTCCCCCTAATGCTCAAGTGGAGTATTTAATTCATTTATTTATTTTCCTTTTGTAAAAAATGATTAAAGCTGTTAGGGCTATGTATTTATCTCTGAGAATAGTGTTGACTGCATCCTGTGAGTTTTTTTAAACAACCAACCCAGAAAATTCTTGTCATTCTTGATTATATCCCATTCATTTTGTTTTGTAGTTCTGACTTTATTTACTTGTAAATAGAGAACTCTATTTTCTATTTCCCAGATTTTTTTTGTATTGTGGTCAGAGAATGTAGCCAACATAATTTCTGCTTTTTTTTTTAATGGAAAGTTTTATTCTTGTTAGGCAGATAATTCGTTTTGGCAACTGTTTCTTCAATATTAGAGAAAAAGTGGATTATCTATTTGTTTCAAACCAAATACAAGAGCTATTAATTAAATTGTATTCATTATATTATTTACATAATTCTATATCCTAATTTATATTTTACCTACTTGATGTGTTCAAATCTCTAGGACATTAAAGTCTGCCACTACAATGTATCTTTACCCATGGCTCATTGAATTCCAACTATTTTACTTTATGTACTTTTATACAATGTCATTCAGCGCATATGATTACTATATTTGCTGTCACAATTGTTCTTCAATTAACATAAAGTAACCTTAATCCTGATGTATGGTTTTATTCTTAAATTCTACAATTCTAGGTATGAACGTTACCACTTTGACTTTCTTTTTGCTTCTATTTGTCTGCTATATCATCGTGGGACTTCTACTCTGACCACTTCTCTGTCATTAAGTATGTCCTTTATATGCAACAAAGAGTTACTTTTATTTTGTAATTGAACTGAAAATGTTAGTTAAAAAAGGGAAGTTTGAATTTTTCATATTAACTGTTGTAATTTCTATGCTTAGTTTCTTTTTTTGTTCTATGTACTCCTTTGCTATGTAGTTGGATTTGTTTGTTTCTTTTTGTCTTCAGTGATTTTGAAGATAAGAGTCCTGTTTTTAATAGTCAGTGGTTACTTCGAGGTTTAAAAAATCTTATACTTTCGGTTAATTATAAAAGTGAAAAAAAGACCAAACCCAGTAACTTTTCATTTCCTTTTATGGAATATTGGCCTTGCCCAAGTCCTATTACTTTCCACTATCCCTACCCCCTACAATCTAAGAGCATTCTTCCTCTGTTAATCGATATAAAGTATTACTTTTTGTCTTTTTTAAAGGACATGGATGATTTCTCTCACTGTTATTTCTTTTTTAATTTTAATTTTAAATCTTTCAATTTTGGAACTATATTCATCATCATAAGTCTTTTCCCATGGTTTCCTGCTTTTAATGCTCAGCTCCAAGCTTCCCCACTTTGATGTTTTCATTCTTCATTGTTATTATCTCTTGGAAATCTAAATTTTTGCCTCTTGGAGGCAACGTCTTTCTGGAAGCCACACATACCTGAGGGTGGCTTTCTTTGACCGTCTCACCTGAATAGCAACCCAATTGGGTATAAAATTCTGTGTCTAAATTTTTCTCTCTCAAATGTCTTCTGGTGTTAATCATGTTTTTCAGAGAGGTTCCCAAGGGGCTTGGTTTGTAAAGTTCCATATTAATGACATTGAAAGATATAAGTGGAACATCTGGGAATGGCTCTCTTTCTATTATTTTGCATGAAACATGGTTCCTCTCACTGTTCGATTCAACCCCACCTCTCAGGCACCAAGCTCTGGAGACTAACAAAGGCCATGTTGGGTCCTTCAGATCTATTCACAGACCCGATTTGCTTGACCCATGACCTTTCTCCATTCAATTCTATTTCCTTCCTGGTATGAGACTGGGCCCAGGTCCCAGTCAAATCTTCCTATGAGGCAAAGGGAGCCACCATCCTTGCTGAAGAAAAATAACACACTACAATGATCCTACTGGGAATGGTCACTGAGAATGTTGCCACTGCTGCCTGGAACACACTAACCAGATTCCTACACAAATGGAAACATTGGGATAGCCTCTGTGGTGGCTATCAGGTGGTGGTGGCTCCACCCCTCTTCAGAAGAACCTATTGTCTGCTGAGAGCACTGTGATTGACAGCTCCGCTCTGCCCCTTCAGCTGCAGAAGTGATGTTGACATGGGGGTCCTGCTCTTCTTGGGCTGCTGCCAGCCAGTGACTGAGCCTGGCAGAGGTACTAGTCCTGGGTGATTCCTCTTCCACCTGGGATGCCTTCAATGGGCAGTCCCTGTGACAGGGACTCCCTGTCAGCCTGGCCAGGACGTTCTCAGAGCTGCATGGTGGCCTGAGTCTCTTTCTATGCAGTCTTTCCTTCCTTCACTGCTTCCACGGGTGTCAGACTTGCTTTGTGGTCTGAAGACTCTCCCTGTCTGCTTCTGCTTCCTCTCCCCTTTCCTTCATGGGTATTTCCCCTAATACATCTAGCAAATGTCTAATACTGTCTTAGCATCTGCTTCTCAGCCTCCTGCCCACTCACCTTCTAGTACAACAGATTGATTGGTGTGGATCCCTGGGTTGGCAGGGACAGAACTATCAACGGCCCCAGGCAACCTGTGTGGGGAGCTTGCTGGCCCCCACTGCAACTGACCTGGATTTTATTGGCAACCCATCTTTGAGAAAAGTGCCTGTTTTATCTCTTGCTGCAGCCTGGAGTCTTTTTATCTGATTCCAGTGAAGTTCTTGATCTTAGTTTTTTAAATATTTTTTTAAAAAAAAAAGGTTTCCTTGAACTTTCAAAGGGAATTGAGAGGATTAATCTTTCAGATTCTCTGCTCCTTCTGCCATTAGCGGGAAGTATTTTTTTTTCAACCTAATTTCTTTCTGTCAGTTCATAGAGGACTTTCTGTGGTTTCAAAGATTCCCATTTGCAGTCTCTCAGTAATTCAAATGTGACCTTTAGGATCATCCTACTGGGGACACTGATAGCCAAATGCCATCTATTTTCTGTACAGACACTTGGTACAGTCAATTCAGACAAGCCCCAGCATTCTAGAGAGTATGCTTTCCATCAGAATATTTATCTCTGTTTTTCATTTATTTTTTTCGTTAGCCGTTTTAGTTCTGTGTGCCGAGCCCAAAGCAGTTGCCCCGAGTTCCTTTTCTGCAGTCTTGTTGAATCTCTTTAAACACAAACCTGTATTCTCTCTTATCTTTGTGGGTCTTGGTTTTCTGCTGTTTCTGATGTTGAAGGTGACTTCTCGGAGCCAATTTGGTGTTTCAATGCTTTTCAGTGAGACCAGAACTAGGTTTTTGCCTGCTTTGCTCACCATTTCTGAAATTTGTCTTGTGGGTTCCAAGTTATTCTAACTACTTTTTGAGACAGACCTGTGGATATGTTGGCATATTGAGTCAGGAAGAGGCAGCCAGCCATCTTGCATTTATTCTAGGCATCCTGGGGTGGGAGCAGTGACACCTGGGGCTCTATCCTGCACGACTCCAGGAGGCACCACTGAATAGACCACAGGAGTCTAAAGCTTTAAATATGATGAAATACATTTTCCTAGATTTCTTGTGACATAAACCCATAAGAAATGTAAACACATAAGAAAGCATAGAATCTTTGGAAAGCCACCAAATCAAGTCATGTATGTTAAATTTTTACCACATAGTTCTCAATGAATGCCATATATAATATGTTTTCTTTTTCCCTCTTTGCTAGCACTTAGAGAGGGTTTGGGGATGACATTCTATATAGGGTCTTAAAAATACTCAAATTTTTCCTTCCCAAAGTCTCCCAAGGTTGCTGCAGTAACAAGAAACAGTAGAAGAAACGGAATTCCCTTACCTATAGCTCTGTAGCAGAGAAATAAGTCACAGGGATGTTTGTGGTGGAATTTTTTGTTTCCCAGGAAAACCCTAAGGAACCTAAATGTTCATCAATAAGCTACTGGCTAAATGAGTTGTGATGTATTCACCCAGTGGAATGCAATGATGCCATTAGAAAGAAAAAGTCAATTCATGGATTCTGATGTGAAACAATTTCCAAGAAACATGATAACGTGAAAAAGTAAGGAACAGAACTGTGGGTATAATATTTTCCAAATTTAAAGAAGTCAAATATATACTGGGGGTGCCAAAAAAATGTATACAAGTGGACACTTTGGTCAACGTTGCTCAAGCAGTAGTTGGCCGTAATCGGAAGTGTCTGAACGCTGGTGGTAACCACTTTGAGCACCTCTTGTAACTGCAGAAGTCAAACGTGACTTGTATTCATCTTTTGTTATCAGTATATATTGAGTATTACAATTTTAATACAGATTCCTTTCTTAAAATATGTATACATTTTTTGGTACCCTCGGTATATGTATACACGTGTGTGCACACACACACACACACACATACATCTACATGGAAAATTTCTGGTAGAAGTATGCACAAACTATTAACTGGGGTTGCTTCGAGAAAGGACAACTGAAGCCCTGGGCTGTGATGGAGGCTACTGTCATATCTGGGTTTTTTGTACTGTTTGAATATCTTATTGAGGGCATAGAATACATTTTCAATCATATGTTGAAATTCTAATCCCCAACATAATGGTATTAGGAGATGAGAACTTTGGGAATTTATTAGGTCATGAAGGTAGAGCCCTCATGAATGGGATTAGTGCCCTTCTAAGAGACCCCAGAGAGCTCTCTCACCCTCTCTCTGCCTTGTGAGGACACAGCGAGAAGTTGGCAGTCTGCAACCTGGAAGAGAGCCCTCACCTGACCGTGGTGCACCGTGATCCTGAACGTCCAGCCTCCAGAACTGTGAAAAATAAGTTTCTGTTGTTTATAAGCCACACAGTTGATGGTATTGTTACAGCAGCCTCCTACGTTGATACAAAACTCCACAATGGCAAGACCCCTGTGCCCAAACCCCAAATTAGCCAGGCTCTTACGTAAGACCTGGCCAGGGCCTGCCTTGGACCCTTGTCTTTGGCCTGATCAGAAGCCCTGACTTGTGACACTCCCCTCTTTGTCTGCTGGCATCCAGCATCCCTGTGCAGCCACACCTACAGCCTTGGTTCTCTTGTCCCTGAGACCAGCACTAGTTTTCTACCTGTCTAAGGCCTTCCTGTGCCCTATGGAGTCCTGAAGCCCTCACTTCATTCCCTCTGGGGATGTTCTTTCTTCCATATTTCTCCATTTTCTGTCTGGTTTTCTCCTCAGGGTAGCAAGAGGCAGTGGCAACTCCAGACTGTGTATCTTCCCAACTTAAAGTCCCACAGAAAGAACCCCAGCCCCCTTCCTAGAAACCCAAGCCAGAGTTTTGTTGCTTTTCATTGCCTCTGGTGGTTCATGGGTCCATCGCTGAACCAGTGAACCAGTGACTGTGTCCAGCGCAATGTGATGCAGAGGGACAACGTAAAAATTGGAGCTGGGGCCTGGAAACGGTGTTTGAATCCCGTATCAAGCTGCAGCTCAAGTCAGCCCTGCTGCAGTTTTCGTGTTTTCAATTATATGAAATTCTCTCCTTGCTTAAAACCAGTTTGGGTCAGGGTTTGTGTCATTGTTACTACTTTTAGCAGAAGGAGTCCTGAATGAAAAAGGAATAGACGTTCAGGCACAGTTCCATTTTTATAAAAGGAAAAGGTGTGTGTGTGTGACTTTGTGTATAGAAAGAGAGTCTCCCTGATACCCATGAAAAAGTAACAGTGGTTGAATGTATCTGGGCAGCAGGATTAAAGGTAATTTTTCTTTCCTGTGTTTTCTAATTGTTATTCAATGAGCATGAATTGCTGTGTGATAAAAAGAAGAGTTTATTAGTTTTGATAAAGTCATTTGACTCAATCACTTTTACAAAGTGAGAGGAACTTCATCTACTTTATTGCTGACGTTGTAGGGAAGAACATGAGCCAGCCAAACACAAGTGAGGACTGCTCCTTCCAAGATGTGGACAAGCTGATGAAAACCGTGCAGCTGGTGGTCCATGTCCCCACCTTCCTCCTGGGCCTCCTCCTCAACCTCCTGGCCATTCGAGGCTTCCACGCCTTCCTGAAGAAGAAGTGGTCGGAGTATTCTGCCACCTCCATCTACATGATCAACCTGGCCATCTTTGACCTGCTGCTGGTGCTTTCCCTCCCATTCAAGACAGTCCTGAGCCATGGGCGGAACCCCTTCCCATCCCTCTGTACCTTGGCCGAGTGCCTCTACTTCATCAGCATGTACGGCAGCGTCTTCATGATCTGCTTCATCAGCCTGGACAGATTCTTGGCCATTCAGTACCCGTTCCTGGTCAAGCACTGCCGGTCCCCCAGGAAGATCTTTGGAATCTGCTGCACCATCTGGGTGCTGGTGTGGGCCGGCAGTATCCCCATCTACAACTTCCATGGGAAAGAGGGCAAGTCCACGTGCTTCCACAATATGTCCGACGGCACCTGGAGTGCCAAGGTCATCTTGCCTCTCCAGGTGTTTGGCTTCCTTCTTCCCTTGAGTGTCATGGGTTTCTGCTCCTGCAGGAGCATTTTCATTCTGGTCAGCCGTCGAAACCACACCCAGAACTGGGTCCAGGAGAGGGCATGCATCTGGACCATCGCCTCCAATCTGGCTGTCTTTGTGGCCTCTTTTCTTCCAGTCCACCTGGGTTTCTTCTTGCAGTTCTTGGTGAGGAACGGCTTTATTGAGGACTGCAGAGCTAAGCAGAACATCAGCTTGTTCTTGCAGCTGTCGATGTGTTTCTCCAACATCAACTGCTGCCTGGATGTTTTCTGCTACTACTTTGTCATCAAAGAATTCCGCATGGGCCTCATGGCCTCCCAGCGTTCCAGAGGCTCCCTGGTTCCCCAGGATACCATAGTTGACCACCAGGGCCTCAGGGAAGAAAGCCCTGATCAGAAGAAGGAAACCCCAATCCCGAATTCCAGTAGCAGATGTCCTGTGTCAGGATTTTGATATGATGGGGTGATATGTAGTTCATTGATTGGTGTGCTTTTCCTTTAGATGCTCATTGAATGCTGTCTGTGCTCATTATGCCCCAAAGACCTTCCGCCCACACCCAGACAGCTCAACATAAATCACCCAGTGTTTGGGGTTTCTGATGAACCTAAGAACCAGGTGAATTCTTGATTTCTCAGCCTAAAACGCATGAAGCAGAAGAATTGGGAAAGAAAATGAAACCATCTGAACGAGATTGGTTCCCAACTCTCCCCTATCCTTCCATTAGATTAGAAAATTCTGGAAGGGAAGACAGAGAGGAGTTAGGAGAGAGAATCAAGAGAGCTGGTCATGGTGGAAGGTGTCCTGAGCAGAGATGGAGTGGTAGGGATGGATCAAGCTCCTTTTTAGTTTGGGGGTCCTGGGGCAGAGCAGACTTGTGCTTTCCAGTCCCTTCTGGGGCTCTGTTGACCAATAACCTTGCAGAGATGACAGGACGTGGAGGTGGTCAGAGCAGAGCAAATATGCAAAGAGAGTGGACTCGTACAAGTTTCCTATGGGCTTTTGAAAGGCCTGTAAAGACACCTAAACCTTTCTGTGCCCACCAGGAGGCTGCAGAAAAATGAGGGGGTGTGGTGTGGACCAGGCTGTGGTGAAGCTGTGGATATTTTGTAGAAGCAGTGGGGACAGAGTGGATAGTTGTTGATGACACCTGAGAGCCAGGAGGGTACAGGATACACCTGGGGAAGGAAGGAAACAGGCCAAGGGTTGGAAGTGGACAGCCCCTCCCACATTGCCACTGGCAAACCCACTCCATGGAGCTTTAGCACTGGGCTGGTGTGGGAGAGGCAGTGGAGACAAGCCTGGGAGAGGGGAAGTTCCTGAACGTGACCAACTTGCTATCTTGAACAGACTGGGAAGTTGTTAAACTTGGTTTCTTTGAGAACGATGACAAAGAATCAGGCTCGATTTGCTTCAGCCAGAGGAGAATAAGGAACATGTGTGTGTCAGGTCCACCTGAGTCCCAACTGGGCAACTGGCCATGGTGGCACTGTCCATAGAGTTGTCCCTCTCCAGTGCTGGTGGGGGGGGGGGCGGGCGGAGAAAATGGGTCAGCCAGGAATGGAGGAACCATCTTGAGGGCACAGGCTCTTGGCAGTTCCTGGTTGGAAACGAAACAATTGAATCACGGCTTGGCTCCGGCTCCTCTAATGATCCAGAGAAGGAGCAGCAGTGACAACCGAAAGCCTTAGATGATTCAGCTGCTCCAGAGAGTCAAATGACTATCAGGATACATTTTGGGGTGGTTTTGCAAGATGAAATGAGTGGGACGAGAAGTAACAAAAGAGACAAGGGGAAGGTCTTTCAGAAGAAGAGCCGCCACCTTCCACCTGTGGGACAGGAGGCTTCCACCACCAAGTAGTGGACGGAAGGGAGGGGTGGCTGTGTGGGAGGAAGAGGGTGACTTAAATAAAACCCTGACGGGAGGAGGATGCAAGGCTGGGCGATTGCCCAGCACTTGATGTGATGGAGCTCTGTAAGGGGGTGGGGTGGGCAGGAAGGATGGAGGGCAGAGCTGCTTCCTGCCTGACAGTCCCCTCTTGACTGAGAGCCATCCAAGGTCAGGAGCCCAGTCTTCTCCTGCCTCTGACTCAGTGGTCAGGTGGCACTCTGTGCGGCTGGAGGGAAGGGTGATGAAGAAAGTAGCAATGAAGGGGTGGAAATGGGTCTGGAGGCTCGATCATGCCCAGGACCAGAGGCTACTGCCCCTTAGACTGGGCCTCTAGGGACCAGCACCCAGAGTCAGGGGCTCTGCAGACCCAGAAGGGGAGTCCTGCCCAGCTGCCCCAAGCACTGACACTCCTTCCCCTGCCCGCAGGTTCCACTGTCCCACAGCCATCCTAGACAGAGGCACGCCTGTTCTACTCTTAGAAAGCCAGACTGCTGGATCCAGCGGGACTCTGGGGGCTGGACTGGGATCAGAGCCCATGTGTGGGTAGAGTTAGGGACCACTCCTCCTCCTTTCTTTCGTTGCACTGGGAACTGAGAGCCTGCTCACTGGAGGTGAGTGGCGTCCTTCAAGCTGCAATTGGATCTACCAACGTGCTTAGGGCCAAACAGGCTTCCTAAGAGAAAAGGGACAGCAGGGCCCTAAGCACCCATCATTCCAGGGATGTTCATAAACATAAGATCTTGGATTGTGGTCAGTATGACCCTGCCTAGCCAGGTGACGGAGAGGGTGTAACTATAAGGTGTAGGTCCTTGGAGGGGTACAGCAGTCTTGGGTTGATGTGACAATTGTGGACTGGTGGGTGAAACTTAATGACCTTTTGACCGATGCCAACACACTGAGGTGAGGAAAGGGGCGCCTCTTCTCTCCCCATGGTGACCCACCTAGTCCTGTGAGTCACAGAGGACTCATCAGGGTCCTCGGGAGTGGGCACAGGTCCAACACTGAGGCCAGGCTGCTCTGTAAGAGGATCCACACTCTGGGCCTGAGCCCGGCCCTCTATCAGCACTTGGATCCAGCAGGCAAGGAAGGGGCAGAGGGTCAGGGTCAGGGTTAGGGTTACGGTGAAGATGCACCCAAGGGTCCAATCCTGCAGCAAGTGGCAGCCAATGAGTTGGGGAACCTTGAACTTAGGGGTGGAAAAGGCTGAAATTCCTGCTACTAAAGACAGTAGAAGCTTGGAGATGTTGTTTGGCCATAAATGTGACCTTTGTACTCCTAGACTGGAAAACCCTGGGACATACTTGTTACTTGTACATGTGTGAAACTAGCACAATTAATTGGAAAAAAATGATTTGATTAATGTGATTTGTCAAAAAAAAAAAAAAAAAAAAAGATTACTGTGATGTGTATGACCTTGTCTTGGGCTGTACTTACTGGCTCCAGAGAAGAGCTGGCTCCTGAAGCCCTTGCCAGGTGACCCAACGATCATGGTCCAAAAGACCAAGAAGGGAATAGGTGGAAGTAGCCACCTGGACACCAGGAGTGAGAGCACAGGGAGGTGACCTCAGGCCTGCCATAGGAGCACTGCTGGGGCCAGGAGCCACACCCTGCAGGGTCTAGTTACAGCTCCCCACATCCACTTGGGTACTTGGTTCTCTGTGGTAGCAACAGACCCCAAAAGCCCTGCTGTGGTCCCTGCAGCACAGGGTCCATCCCACTCTTCTCCCACCATCTTATCCCACTACCACTGTGACACTGGAGCTGCTTTCAAAGGCTCTGGGCTCTTCTAGTCCAGCCTAGAAGGCCTGCTGACCACTAATGAGCTGAAGACACAGGTTCAGTTCTCTAGGAGTCCTCCCCTGCTGACCCCTCCCTTCTCTGACCACCAACCAAATGAGTCCGACTCTCCCAGGTTAGATCTGTGTTTTCCTTTGTGGTTCCTCACATGTGAATCCTGCAACCTCCTGGAGAAGGTGAATTGCTACATACTGGCCCAGGCCACCCCTTTCTCCTGAGTTCCCCACAATCCTGAGCACAGCCTAGTCATGACCTGGGTGTTAGTACTAACTATGGACATCCTTATTCCTTGACAGTTGCTATGGATTGAAATGTGTCTCCCCCAAATTCATATATTGGTATTTGGAGATGGGGCCTGTGGGAGATACAGAGGTTGAGATGAAGCCCTCAGGGTGGGGCCCTCATGATGCGATTAGTGCCCTTATAAGAAGAGACACCAGAGCGCTTACTTCCTCTCTCCACCTGCACACACTGAGGAAATGTGGGCACAGGGAGAAGGTGGCTGTCTGCAACCAGAGGAGAGAGCCCTCAGTAGCCATTAACCCCATTGGTGCCTTGATCTTGGACTTCCAGCCTCCAGACCATGAGAAATAAATTCGTGTTTTGTTAAAGCCACTCAGGATTTGGCATGTTGTTATGGCCGCCTGAGAAGGCTGATACAACAGCCATCTCCTGCTAACCCAGGAGCCACCTCCCATCGGGGCCATGCTCCCTCAGGGGCAAGGAATGACCCTCCCTTGGGATACTGGCGCCCAGGAAGATTGCTAGTCCACAAGCTGCATTTGTCAACTATATTCCTCTTGAGTCCCTCTCTGGAGGGCCTATGAAGCTGAAAGTCATTATATTAATGTGTATAGCTGCAACAGGGTGTTAATGGCATTTGGAACAGTAAGATAATAAGTAGCCTTGTAGCAAGTTGCCACAAATAAATAGTAATTGCAAAGATGAATGAAATGGCTGAGATCTGGTAGGTGATTGTAGAGACTAATAGAGGTTAAAAAGGATTTTGTTAATAGAAATTGAGAAGAGCAACCATATGGGTGTGAGGACAGCTTGGTGTGCAGTACAGTCACGAGGTAGGGATGGAGGCATCCGCACATAGGAACCATGGGGAGATGGTGGAGATGCCCACACCACACCACCCTCCATCTAGCCTAGAGGGTAGGCTGTGTTGTGGACAGCGACCTTCCAGGGCCATGGAATGGCAGCTGAGGCCATCATGAAAACCCCACTGCTGATCGGGCAGGGCACTCAAAGACCCACAAAGGTGGTGCTTTTTTGGGGGGAACAGCCCTGAAACTACCATCACAGCCACTTCTTGCTCTTTTCCACCCAGAGCTGGCCTCTCTTCTGAGCTCAAGACATAGAGTCTGAATGGGTATTTGAGAGGGTCTGTATGGCAGGTCAAGGTGGACTCTAGGAGTTTGAAGAGGAAGAACAAAGAGACATCCCTCCTCCCCAATTCAGTCTCACGCACCCCATCCCCCTCCAAGAGCCTGTGAGATGTGCCCTCTTCACAAAGCTGCTGCAGGAGGGGCCACATGGCTCTTGGTCGTGAGTCATGAACTAAACTTGGCTCTCAGACCTTTGAAGTTTTGAAGGTAGGATCTGAAGCACTGTCACTTCAAAGCCTGACATTAGTTCTGCTTGGTGGAGGGGCCCTGAGTTCACCTTGAGGTTCAGTCAGCCTTTGTTCTGGGGGGCTGTTGCTTGAGCAAGTATAACCAAGACGCTGTCTTTGAGGGAGGCTGTTGAGACCTGGGGCTCTTTGGGCCACCTACAGTCACGCAAGTCACCCAAGGTGTGGCTGTGTGACATCCTCTGCAAAGTGTGTTCCCTGTGGTCCTATTTCCAAATATAGTCACATTGGGGAGTAGGGCTCCAAAACATGAATTTTGGAGGATACAATTCAGACTACTCATTGCATATGGATTTATGTACTCTGTAACCTTGAGTAAAAAAAGTGTTGCGCTGCTTTTGTTTCTTCACATTGAATGTAACCTGCTCTGAGCTCATGAGCTTCAATGTAGGGTATTCCAGCTCTATCGTCTGGGGTCCCCTCCAACTCCTAGGACCCTGCGCAAGTTCTACGGCCACACTATTTGCAGAGATCTTTGGGTCTCGGTTTACACTAGTCACAGATACAGTGTCCATTTAGCAGGCCCTTCAATGAGGCATCCGTGTCATACTTGGGCATGAGGTTCATGCCTGCAGCTTCTGAGACCTCAGTGTTAAGTGGTCTTTCTCATTCAAGCCTGTGGCACCCTTCAGCTAACCTGTCACGCTGTGAGGACACAGGGGCTTGTTTGTCTTGGCTCTTCTTAGAACTGGAACAGCCCTGTACGTTCCAGATTCAGGGAGCTGCCGCTCTAATCCCCTATGGTCACACTCCTCTCTGCGCCCTCTCCCCAACAACTGTGCAGGGCTTTCTTCATCCAACCTCTGGGTACACAGCCCAGCCTACTTTCTAGGCAGTCTCTTCTTACCAGCAGTCCCTGCGACTTGCAGTCCTGGTGGGCAGTGCCCCCTGCTATCCGTGGATGGAACACTTTCAGCTTCAATTCAGTTCAACTGGCATCATGTTTCCTGGGCAACTCATGTGAGTCCAGTCCTGTGTGGGACAGGACGGACAGAACAGGGGGCTCACAGCCCCTCTGAGAGACCAGTGAACATCTGGGGAGCGGAGAACAGGGTGATTCCTGAACCCATGCCAGCTGCAGGCCTTGCGTGTAGCATGTGGTTTCTTAAAAAAAAAGAAAAATCATAACAGCAGTTTAAATGGCTGCGTAGGGTGGTCTGATGTGTAAAAGGATGAATAAGGAGGAACTGTGGTGGGCGGGTTCCCCAAGCCTTTCTACAGAAGTTCCCACCCCCACCACCAGCTGCACTAACCTGTGAGCACACAGGGCATCCTGATACCTTCGTGCGAGTGGGCAGGTCTGTGGGGTTCCGGTGGTGCCCACAGGCCCTCCAGCCACCCACACCTACCCTCAACCCCACGCTCTCCTCTCGAGAAAGCCTGGCTTCCACCCTAGGCTGGAGCCACAGAGCTGCCCTACACGATAGCTTTCCTGAAAAGCTGACTCTGAGATGGAAATTAGAATGTGGAAGGTTTATTAAGGAGCTCCCTGAGGACCGACACCTGAGGAGGGAGGGGATGGAAACAGTGGGGGCAGGTGGAGAAGTTGAGCTGGGATGCAGGCCCTGGGACAGCCTCAGCCAACCCCGGGAGACCTCTGCAGCTATGAGTCTCCTCAGTAGGAATGGGACCCTAGGCCAGGAGGCCCCAAGTGGCCTAATCTTGGATGTGCGCCTGGAGAGGGGCGTGACCTTGGATAGCAGCTCCCTGGGCTGAGGGCCTGAGAGCAGCCGGGCAGTAAGTCCTCACTGGAGGGGTCCTGGGCTGTGCCTCCCAGGGTCCACTCAGGGGTGAGCAGGCCACTCGGCTGGACCTACTCTGGGGCCGGCTCAGCCCTGGGAGGAGAGGGCAGGGGTGCACATGTGGCCGGCCCCAGGAAGCAAGGTGGCCCAGTCTGAGGTGGGTGGGAAGCCACAGAGGGCAGAGCAAGTCACGTTGTTCTGGAAAGGAATGCAAAATAGGCAGCTGGGCAGAGAAGGTCCTGGGAAACAAAGGCAGCTGGAGACCTTGGTGCCCAGTGTGGGGATTTTACAGAAGCCAGACCCAGAGTCTTTGCCTTGAAGTAACGTTGAGACTCTCTGAGGGCATGAAGTGTCAGAGTCCCACCTTGAATGGTAGACTGATGGGGGCAGGTGGGCTAAAGAGTGGGCTTTCTCAGTGCCTAACTGATGCTGCCCGCCTCCAGGCAGCTGGACATGCAGCAGACCAGCTGAGAAAGCCTGGGTACCAATGATGTGAATGAGTGATGCCTGATTCCAACGACCAGGTGTGCACATATCCTACCCAGGGCTCCCTCCCTCGGTTGGGGCAATTGGGGCCTCATAGACTGAATGTGTCTGTTCTCCCAAATTCAGATGTTGAAACCCTAACCCCAGTGTGATGGTTGAGGAGGTGGGGCCTTTGGGAGGTCATTAGGTCACAAGGGTGGAGCCCTCCTGATGGGATTAGTGCTCTGATAAAAGAGACCCCAGAGAGCCCCCTCGCTCCTTCCACCATGTGGGGGCACAGTGAGAAATCAGTCTAGGAACAGGAAGAGAGGGCTCACCAGAACCTGAGCTCAGAACCCCAGCCTCCAGAACTGTGAGAAATAAACTGTTGGTTAAGCCGCCCAGTCTATGGTATTCTGTTATAGCAGCCTGAACGAACACAGGACACAATTTAGTAATTAGATGTCAGTGAGATTGAGCAAGTGTTATTTACCAAAATTCCCCCTCAGAAAGGAAAGAATTTGGGAAAGTCCTTGGGGGTGAAAATGGGAGAAACTGTCCCAAGAGGGGAAGGGGCCAGAATCTTGCTGCAGAAAAATAGAAAGGAAGGAGGGACACGAGAGAGGGTCAGGGAGCTGGAAAGAACCAGTAGGACAGCAGAGGACACGTGTGACCAGGAAAATCTCCAGTAAACGATGGAAAGCCGTGCAGTGCCTGGTGTGAACAAACGTGGAAACAGGAATGGGAGGCCTGGGGCCTGAGGCAGCACCAGGAAAAAGAGATGCGGAAGGATGTCAGCTCTAAAATGCTTGGTTGACATAGAGAGGGCTCCGTTCCCCCTCAAGACTGTGCCATTAGGGTTCTGGTCAGGCGTAGCTAAGCCTTCAAGGAGCAGGGAGCTGGGGTGACCTGGGGAAACTGACTGTTGCTTGGTGCCTGTGGTTCAGAGCAGGCCACAACCACCTCTGGTGGGCTGAATGCTGCATGATCTGCGACCAATCCCCTCCCCTGGCCTGAACTGGCCCTGGCCACACACACACACACACACACACACACACACACACACACACACAATACACACACACTCACTGGAGTCGGCTGCCAGGGCCTCAGAGACAGCTTGCCTGAGGATGGTGAAAACTCGGGTGCTGGGTCAAAAAGTCAAGGCTGACTCCTGGCTCCAACCCTGACCTCTGTGTGCTCATTGCCAAGTTACTGCATTCAATGTACCATGCCTCAGTTTCAAGTGGAAATGACAACTCTACCTCTGACATAATAACATGTAGAAAACGTCAGGCACCTGGCAAGGACTCGATAAACGTTAGCTCTTAGAACTGTGGTGAGCTCCTTTAAAAACTGTTTTTTTCCTTTTTTAACAAAAGATGTGGCCAGTTGCTCTCTGTGTGGCCATGGGTCTCAGTCAATTTTGTGCCATGGATTCCTCCTGCCATCTGGAGAAGCTTGTAAAATTTCCCCAGAATAACGGTTTTAAATGCTTAAAGTAAAATGCATAGAATTACAAAGGCAACCTAATATATTAAAATACAGTTGTCAAAATTTGAAAGTTGTGATATAGAAATATATGTGCATCTTTACTTAGGCCTTTGAATAAGGTCTAGTTACAGTTCGATAACTATCATAATTTTGAATTAATGATGACTTGAGATGAAACAATATTTTGAAATATCGGCAGCAACTGTGGTGTGATATGAAAATAGCTGTAATTTCTTTTGGTGACAAAATCTCGGGAGCTTCCTACACTACTGCAACATGGTGCCTGCTCACACAGGGCAGGAAATGCTGGTTTCAATTAGCGCTGACTGAAAATAAGTGTACCGCGTTTTCCCCCATCCAGATCCTGACCCCTGCTCCCCAACCACCCACCTCCACTCCTGATCCCCAGCTTGAGAACTCCTGGTTTAGGCAGAGACATAAGCACACTTGGGGACAGATGTTTTTCTTCCAGAGAAGGACCATTTCTGTGCCCCATTGGGTATGCAAATGTAGGCCACCATGGTGCTATCCTCTTCCTCTTGGGGTGTGGGTCTGTGGAGCTTAGCAGAGGCTGGCCTGCCCCTACTGGATACAACGCTGTAGGGTGAGAGTCTCAGGGGCTGTCTGATAGCAAACACACCCATATCCCAACCGCAATCTCTGAGATGCAAAGTCAGGCATACCTGTCCAGGTGTGTTAGGGCGATCCAAGGAACAGAGGCAGGGAAGAGCAGAGAGGCTGGCTTTCAAAGTAAATCACCTTGAGTGAAGAGGCCTCAGCTAATGAGCTGTTCTCATTCACACAGGGGAGGGCTGAGGCTGGCTAGAACGTGGCTGACGCTGGATGGCCCTTTCCATCCAGCCACCCTGCCCCAGGGGCCATATTTTGGAAAATGACAGCTGAGTGTGGGAAATTGGATGAGAAAGGGCTGTAAACCTGAACTCAGACCACCAAGGGCATCCCAAGCTCTGGGGCAGCAGCACCCATCTGTGAGAAAGCAAGCTTCAACAGTGACACCTTGTGACAGCCAGCAAGGAGCAGAATAGCAGTGAGCAGTTGACACCCAGGTTCTCTTCATGGTGTGAGGAAGCAAAGCTGACCTCCCCTTTGACTGAGGATGACCTTATGGTTTGGGGATAATTTGGGGGAACCTTCCTGTCCAAAAGAGACACAGGCACTAAAGTATGAATTGAGGCAATAAAAGAAATGTGAACATATTTGTAGTTGGTGAAGCAGCTCATACCAGTTACATTATCATCATCATATTAAATGTGACATTTTATGATCATTACTGTTCCTTCCATGTGTCGATGTAATAAGTTCCACTCTCAGCAGATGACCTTACTTAACCTTATGTGATTTAGGAGTCGCTATTCCTAGTGTAACTGCCTGGCCATGTGGTTTCTTCTGCGTTGAGTTATTTACAATGAAACTGGGAGAGAGCGGTAATTCAAAGAAGAAATGGAGAGAGCAAAGGGGAGACACCGTAAGAAATATTCCCCATGCATCTGAAATTGCAACAGTCAGCCTGCACAGATGAGGGGCAAAGCATTTGGAATCAGCAAACCAAGGGGGGTGGAAGTGGGGAACGCAAAGCAAACGAGAATTCCCTCGGCAGAGAAAGGGGCTCACTTGCGTTTTAAGTTGTGCGTTCTAACCCAGCTCCATTAACCCCGGCCTTCTGTGAAGTCTCCCACACTCAATAGCCTTGTGTCGGATGTCCTTATGGGAGACAGGGATGGGGTGGGGGTGGGGGGTGTCTCATGTGGTGTCAGACACACAGACGTGTAGGCCCCAGGGCTAAGATGGAGAATTTGGCATTTTTCCCTGGGATTCCTAGGACGATTTGGGGAAATGCCAGGGTTTCCACTGAATGTGAGATGAAATCGCACGCCCTTCTGTTTGGAGATTAAAGAAAGAGTGACCCCATAAGGCTGAGGACGTGGGGCTAGAAATGGCTATGCACAGGACCTTGCCTTCCAAGGGGACTGTTTTACAGACATGGAAACATGTGAATAGAGGTACAAGTGGCACCAGTGTCCTGATTATCAGAACATGAACTACCACATGAGACATTTAAGCAATTGCATGGACACCCCAATAGTCTGCATATTTATGGTCTGCATATTTGAGTTGGATCTTCCCATTTGGAAAAACCATTTCTTTTACATGTGTATCTTCTTTTTTTCAATTACTAATTTTTTCTTTTCTTTTCTTTTCTTTACATTTTATTGGGGAATATTGGGGAACAGTGTGTTTTTCCAGGACCCATCAGTGATTGTCCTTCAATCTAGTTGTGGAGGGCACAGCTCAGCTTCAAGTCCAGTTGCCATTTTCAATCTTTAGTTGCTGGGTGTGGGGTGGGGGAGGCGCAGCCCACCATCCCTTGTGGGAATTGAACCGGCAACCTTGTGGGCAACCTTGTTGTTGAAACTTGTTGAGAGCTCGCGCTCTAACCAACTGAGCCGTCTGGCTGCCCCTCCAGAAGCTCAGCAACAGCTTGTTGTCTTCAATCTAGTTGTGGAGGGCGCAGCTCACTGGCCCATGTGGGAATCGAACCGGCAACCCTGTTGTTGAGAACTTGCGCTGTAACCAACTGAGCCATCTGGGCGCTCCCTGCATGTGTATCTTCTTAATCGTCAAGTGGGCAATGCCTCCTACTCAGGGTTGTCCTAGGTTTGACCATATATGGTGTGTGCCCCCAGTTCCTGGAGAAACGCAGGTCTGGGTAAGTGGGGCAAATTCAGACTCTTCTAATGGGATATGGAAGCAGATTGGGGTGGCATTTTCCCAGAGGTGATGTCTGGGCTAATGCCCGGTTCCCTGCCACAGCTGGGTGATCCCAGGGCCCACGGTTAGGGACTGGCACCAAAATGCCACCAGTCCTCTCTCCTCAACATACATGGAAAAAAAGAAAACAAGACTCAGCTCCACTGCAAAGCTGGCCAGGTCCATGGACAGGCCCATGACAGACCCCCCTGGGCTGGGCCTTGTGGGTCCTGGAACGTGGCTCAGTAGTTGTAATGGAGACTGTAGGGTCTGTCTGCAAAGCCATAATATCTCTAATCTGGCTCTTTGCAGAAAAAGTTTCCCCGACCTTGGCTCTGAGCCCTGCGCTGAGGGCAGGGACTCAGTCTTACTCATCCCTGGATCCACAACACTTAGGAGTGCCTGACACAGCAAAAGCTTAGTAAGTTGTGTGAAATGAATACGCGAGGGACATGTGAACTGGCTCTGTGCAGTCTGTGTCCCTCACTTTAGAATGAGGCTTCACCTAGGGCACCCTCCTTGTGCTCCTGCTCGTTGGACAGGGTTACATGGGACAATCAGTGTGAAAACTGGAAAAGTCTTGGGCAAACTCAGACAATTTGATCACCTTATATTGAACAGCCGAGCCTCTTTCTACGTAGAAGCACCTGCCTACCTCGTTTGGGTCAATTAATCCACCATGGCTTGCCAGGTAGAACTGTATGCCCAGCAGAGGTGGGCACACACATAAGCAGTGAAATAACGGCAACAGATTCAAATACCCGTGTAATAGAGCAAGGCAGTGCCCAATGGCAGCAAGGGCACTGGAGAGGCAGTTGCGATGGGGATTCTGGATGCTACTGAGGGAAGCAGCTGAGATCTTGCTGGGCAGGGATAATGAATGAAGAAAGGCTTCCTGGGGAGCTGGAGTCCAGCTGGGTCTTGACTGAACGAGCAGGAATCCACCGCTGGTAGAGAAGAAGGAAGGCGGTGACTTTGTTGGTATAGGAGGCCTCCAAGATCCATGTCAATTTCCAGGGGAAACACATATGTGCCACATGGCCATTCCTGAGCCAGTTTCTGTGGCCAGGGGGTTGAGGCACTGGCCAGCCGGCTTAGCTCATGTGCCCATGTCAGAGGGCGCAGTGGGGTGCCGACTGTGGCACAAAGGGCATCACGTGGAGTGGAAGAGGAGCCCAAGTTTGAGTTTCGAGCTTGGTTTGGGCTCCTGGGAAAGCAGAGCAGGAAGCAAAGGCTCAGGTGCCACTTCTTTGTTAGGGAGGGTAACCCCAGGGAGCAGGAGGGAGGGAAAGAGGGGTGTGGCCAGGAAGGACAGGAAGCCAGCTCCAGAGTGCGTGATGGAGCTGGCCACAGCTTGGCGACAAATGTAGCTGCTTGGTCATCTTGCAGGACCATCCTCTGAGAAGCTGTATGACTTTCTCAGCTCAGTCGTTTGGAGGAGAAAGGGAAAGGGCTTTGTCCAGAGGCTTCCCTCTTGCATCAGTTCACTCAGAGTGTTAATTGCTGGGACTTCCTGGTTGTGCATAGGAGGATGCAGTGTCTCACGCCTTAATGTCCAGGGAAGCCCCAAAGGCAAGAAGTGTACAGCCTGAAACCAGAGGCCAGAGGCTTCTGGGTTGTGTGTGGGCGAAGCTGGCCCGAGTCCATGCAGAGGCTAGGGCTGGTGACCAATGGCCCCAAGATAAGTGAGAGGGTCCAAAGTGGCAAACAGAGGTGTCTGATGCAGAGGGAACTTGAGGGTGTGGGGTGACATAAAACTGGCATAACCACTAGCCTCCTCCAGACCATGTGGTCTCCTGCCTCTCACTGAAGCTGAGACCAGGGCTGACTGGCATTGCACAGAGATAACCAGGCCTGACACAGTCATTGGGTCCAGGGAAGTTCAGCTGTCTCTTGTGAGAACCAAGGGACAGTCCTTAGCCCCCAGAAAAGGCAGAGGAGCTCCTCTCTGTGGAATCCAGAAGGGTCTTATAAACCTGGCTCAGCTAATATGTAAGTAAGCTGAAAGAAGTCGTACATGCCAGGACCCTTGTCTTCTTGTGTGTTGTAGAGTTTTCAGACAGGGGACTTGGCTCTAACAGCGGGGAAATCCAGTTAAATGACTAGGTTTGAAATTTTGCCAAAGGATCTGGAAGGGTGGCAAGCAGATGGGTGGCAGGACATCCTGAAAGAACCAGGGTCCACCCAGCCCTGGCCCACAGCAAAGGGAGGAGGAAGGATTGGGTCTCATGTCTCCAGTGCAGGAGTCTGCTCATCTTACCATGTTCTGGTCAAAACCTGGCCCTCTTCTCTCGGCAGGAGCCTGATGGTCATGAAATTCAAGCAGTTGGAGTCTATCCCTTGGCCTCGAGGGAGGGGGACAGAGAGGGTGTCATACGGAGAGGGTTAGGGGTTGTTTGTGGGGCCCAGTTGCCATCTACCTGTGCAGGAATGGTCAAAACTTCTGTAGTCTGATGGGAACTTGGCCAAGGTCAAAAAGGAAAGTAAAAACAGTGACATGGGACATTACCAAACATGAAATATTTGGCCTTGATGACACAGGGGGGGGCATTTAATATGAATTCAACATATTAAATGACCTGCTCTGCTTGTCTGGCCTGGACACCTGTTCCTCCATGGTACCTTGACTCCTCTTCACAACACTTACGGGAAGTCTGATAACTTCCCACTTATTCTACCCCTCTAGACCATGGGCTCTGGGAGGGCAGGGTCCATTTCCTATTTACCATTCCATGCCCAGTACCTGCCACTCTGCAGGCTCTCAGCCATGCTCCAAAAGCCTGTGTTTTGTATCTTGCTCTAGGTAGCAGGTCTGTGAGCTGCTAGAGGGCAGGGGCCAGTGTCCTGCTCATCTCTGCCCCCCTTCCCTGGACATATGGCCCAGGCCAAAACCATTTGTTGCATGAATGACCGATATACCTCCGCACTCACTTCTTGTTTGCTTTCATACCAGTCTGCAGCTGGGGTGAGCCAAATAATGTGCAAAGGAACTTCTCCTAATAGTTCAAAAAACTGTGAGGACATCCCCTTGGTGCAGAGACGGGAGTGGAAGAGGTGGTGGGAATCCTCACAGCTCTGTCTCCCCAGGACACAAGGTGGGAGTGTTTTTGCCTGCTGTGCGTGTCCTCTTGCGACCATGGAGCTGCCCTATGAAACTGGTGGAGGACGGCACTCCTCGGCCAGGGCATCGAAATCCTCCGGGGCTTGGCCAACGAAGCTCTGGAACTTGGTGCATGTCACCGAAATACTGCTCTTTCCATCCAGCGTTTGCCCCAGTTCTGGTAAATGTGAGTGTTATTACCAGCAGCAACAACAGCACAGAGTCAGAGAAGATCCAACTGGAAATGTTCCTGGTCTCAGAGGCACAATCTGCTCAACAAAGCCTGGTCCAGGGAGCCTTGGCGACAGCCGTCTCCTGGGTAACCGTGGGCCAGAATGAGAGCTCAGGCTCTGCTGGGGGGCTCTGCAGCCAGCTGGGCAGGCTGTGTGGGCAGCTCTCCTTTGAGGGGCTCCCTCAGGGGAGAAACGACCTGGGTAGGCGCACCGGGGGTGGTCAGGGGCTGGGATGTCCTCTGTGACACCTGGGAGAAGAGGGCACTCCTGAAACAGGCTGCATCTAGCCTCTCCAACCTTATATTGCAAGGCCCCCAATCACCACGGCCCAGGCCTGCCCCAAAGGGGCATTAGAGAATCAGGTTTTTCCATCTCTTTTAAAATTGGAAGAAAGGACTTTGGCTACTCAGGCTGGTTAAGCTGCTGCGTCTCCCAAATGACACAGCGCTCTATTAGATCTCCGCCTACTGCATCCAACCCGCTGATTGCAGAGAGGGTCCCCAGGGTTGACCAGCTGCGCCCCCTGCTTCCTACAGAAAGTCCAAAGGCCTCTGCAGAATGGGCCCGCAGGCCTGCGTGGCCTTTGTGTGCTAAAGAACGGATGTTGTCGCTTCCTCTGCCCCTGCATGGACTGGGGCGACAGGTGATTGGTCTCTTCAGAGCCTGAACTCACCACTTCCTTCTCTTCTCCTGTATCACCCGTCCGCACGCAGCTAATTTTACCACAAAGGGAAACAACCTATAGTTTTACAATAATAAATCTCTTCCAGTTAGTGGGAGTCGGTGGGGAGGGGCTTCATGTTGGGAGGGGTGGGCAACGTTAGCATTGTTCCACGGGATGGGGGGCTATGTCCCAACACTGGTGCCCTAAGTGCCCCTCCGGTGGTGCCTGGGAAAGACCCTGCTGGGAAGGAGCACGGTGCAGACTCTTGGCACTTTGCTGCATCCTCCAGGAGAAGGGGAGGAAAGGCTGGGTGGGGGTTGTTCCCCGTGAGAACTGGGAGGGCCTCTCTGTGAGGACGGCACAGGCAGGGCATGAGACCAGAGAGAGATGTCAGAGGCAGATGCCAAGAGGACTAACAGTGGGAAAAATTTCCCACCATCTCCAGGATGTTGTGTGTGCTCAGAATTGCCTAATACTAATACTGAATTCTTCTGAGCAGTGAGCTGCACTTAGACATTCTTCCAATGCGTGTGAGCTCCACCGACAGCTTATTTAATGCCATCACTAACCAAGTGAAATAGATATTATTGAAACTGAGACTTGGAGAGATTAGATCACTTGCTCAAGTTTATTGGGGTAACTTGTATCCAAAGATGACCCCACACAATTTCTCTCCTCCCTGTACACACGTGCCACTTCTCCCCTTTACAGGTGGCACTTATGTCCCGTCCTCTTGAATCTGGGTTGGGCCCAGAACTGCTTTGACCAACAGAATATAGAGGAAATGATGCGCTGGGACCTCCAAGCCCAGGCAGCTCATGCGTCCTTCCATTTGGAACCCAGCCCCTCCCCCTCGGTGTTCGGAAGCCCAAGTGATCAACAGGAGAGGCTCCCGGCTGACCTGCCCAGCTGAGCTCTGAACTCAGGGGAAGCTGCCTTAGCAGTACATCTTCTTGCTCCATAAAGACTGATGACATGTAGGGCAGAAGTCAAACCATTTCACTGACCCCTGCCCAAACTAAAATCTTGAGCAGATTCCTGCAATTTTAAGCCACAGGTTTGGCAGGGTTTATTATGTGGCAATAGATAACCCAAACAATCCCACAACCAAGAAGTGGCAGACATGGGCTTCAAACACAGGTCTGGTTGTCCAGAGTTCCCTCTTACTGCCGTCCTGCAGGCGTGACTACCACCGCTGACCCTTCTGACTGACCCGAGGCTGGGAAATTTCCTTTTATGTGTAAGATGCAGGTTGGGCCCTCTCAGTTCCCAGGAACTCTGGAACATCAGAACTTTCTCCTCAGGCAACTCTCTGAACGCCCAGCCTAGTGGGGGATGCAAAGAGCTGGCCTCGGTCAGACCCAGCTTCTGAACCTGTGCCTGCCTGGAAGACTAAGCAACATGTGAAACAAAAGGATTTGTTTTCACCCATTCTCCCCAGACCTCCCCTCCAAGTGGGGAGAAAGATCCCACATGCTGGGAGATAAAGGAATCAGAAAGATATGGTGAGGTCACAGGAGGAGGTATGGGTCCTCCTGCCCCCCCCCTCCCCATTACCTGAGGTTAGCTTCAAGGAGGAGACCCATTAGCACTGCTCGGGGCTCTGAGAAAAGAAAGATTGTGCCCACTAGTCAGTCAGACATTCTGAAATAGAGAACTTGCAAAGAAGGTGACCCCAAACCAATCCTGCAACTCTTGCCCATCCCCCGCTCCAGGCTTGCTAACTGGGCAGAACACGGAGAAGGGCTTCCATGAGACTGTGGAGAGCTTGATATATGTCCCCTGCTGTTGGGAGGGGGGCACACTGAAGACCTGGTGTGTCACAAGCTCCTGAGGAAGCTAATGGGAGCACTATGGCTGGAGCTGCCTGCTTGGAGCACAGAGCAAGGAGAGGGGCCCGGGCTGCAGAACATCAAATCACGTGTGTGTGTCTCAGAAGCACTTAGATCCCACCCAAGAAGACGAGCTGGCAGCACGTTCACCTGCAGGGAAGGGCAGCCTGAGGAGAAGAGCGGGGATCAAACACTCCCAGTGAGCGCCTACCCCAGGGAATGCAAAAGAAGCATTACACCCTCCTTTGCCCATGGCAGGCAGACTTCCTGTGTGAGGCAGGTCTCAACTGGTGGAGGGGATCAGCTTAGCTTCCAGTGAACTTTGGAGTCTCGGCTGTTTTTCATAACTAGACACTGTAATTACTGAAATAGGACTTCTGTGCCTAAAAGTGACCCCAGGAATTTTTATTATCTTGGATGGACCCGAAGAACCAAGAAACCGGGGTGGACGGGTGGCTCAGTTGGTTAAAGTGTGAGCTCTTAACAACAGGGATGCCGGTTTGATTCCCACATGTGCCACTGAGCTGCGCCCTCCACAATTAGAATGAAGACAATGAGCTGCCACTGAGCTCCCGGGTGTCCAGATGGCTCAATTGGTTGGAGTGTGTGCTCTCAACCACAAAGTTGCCAGTTCGACTCCCGCAAAGGATGGTGGGCTGTGCCCCCTGCAAAAAAGATTGAACAACAGCAACTGGACTTGTTGCTGAGCTGCACCCTCCACAACTAAGATTGAAAGGACAACAACTTGACTTGGAGCTGATGGGTCCTGGGAAAAACACACTGTTCCCCAATAAAGTCCTGTTCCCCTCCCCCAATAAAATCTTTTTTTTTTTTTTATAAAAAGAAGTATCAAGAACCCTTCCTTAGATTTCATTCAAGTTGCGGGGAGAACCAACCCCACGGAGCATGGCATGTTTGAAAAGGAAATGGGGGAGAAAGAATTGTTTTCTGATTATATCCCACAAGGTTCAAGAAACAGGAAGAATTCTAGCTAATCTAGGCAGAAGAGAACTTATTGACAGGACACTGGATGGCCCAGAGAATCATCACTACTGGGCTGGAGAAACAGCTTCAGAAATTAGGGGGTGACAAAGGGAACCATGGTTCAAAGTAGGCTACAGAGCCACGGAGAGGATGCCACCATCTCCTGCTCGCAGGACGCTGGGTGACTTGGTCTTCACTGTCCCCCATTGCATGTATTTCTAGAAGTTAGAACAGCATGCAGCTGCTGTCTCCCATCAAAGCTCTATTGGTGCGGAAGACCCCAAATACAGAAACATGATTTAAATGCTGGGCCCTGGGGCAGGGAGGTAAAAATTAGCATTTACTAAAAGGGCGAACCTTTAATTTATTGAGCTTAAATCTGCAGTAATGGTTGAGTTAACCCCCGAATGACCAAGATTACATTTTCTGCCACCAGGCCAAATGGGGCTTTGAAAACTAGGTTGTTATACAAAATAGATTATTATAGAAAAATAAAGACACGTTTTGCATGCCTGAGTCTGTAGCTATGAAATTCATACTCACCCCAGAGATAATGCAAGAAATGAATAAAATAAATCAATGAACGCCCCCGGTATATGCTTGAACATAGTGGGCCCCCACTCAGTAAATGTTGGACAAGGTTGCTGGTGAAAGTCACCATCCTCCCTCCCTCCTCCTCCCTCCCACCCCCCCACTAGCTCACTGCTGCCCACTTCCTCTTCTCCCTCGGGCCTGACAGGACATATTAGCTTCCCCTGACAGGGCTCTTGGTCTCACAGGTGGGAGGCTGGTACCATGACCATTGACCTTCACCGTCTGCTCTCTTGTCTTTTGCTCTGTGCTCTGGCAGCTGGAACGTGTGTGTGGCACACAGCAGGGACAAGGAGACATCATGGGTGGGCAGAAGTGTCAGGGCATCGCTGAAACTCTGAAACCACTGTCCTGGGACAGCATCAACCCTTCCTGGTGCCCCCAAACCCTGGACTCCAAGCCTCCCTTCGGCCCCAGGTCCCCATCAGGAGACTTGGCCCCAGGAGGGCCATAGGCTGTAACACGCTGCCTATGTCCTGTGGCACATGGAGGCCGTATTTCTCTTTCCTGTAGCATTTCCCCACCCTCTGCCATTCCTCCTCACCTTCTTTTGAAACTGAAGTGAATCCCAGGAAGCCTGCTCTGGTACTGGTTTGGTCTCTCCCTTCTCTGAGCCCCTGCTGCGAGGCCACATACAGACCATGTGCTCTCAAAGCTGGAAAAGACCTTCAGAGCACTTTGATCCGAAGTCTCCATTTTACAGAGGGGCAGCTTGGGGCCCAGAGTCAGTGTTAGCCCACCACAGCTGTACAGCACACGGGTGGTCGGTGGCAGAATCCAGACTCCCCAGAACTCCAGACACGGGGCCCCACTCTCCCTCCAGGAACACTGCACACACTGCTTCCCAACAAAGGGCACGTCCTGTGGGGATGGGCTTTCTCCTTCTCAGGCAGGAACTGGTGGTGCCCAGAGCCCACCAGGCACCCTTGGGTAGGCAGGGGCCAGCCCACCATTCCCTCCCTAAGCATTTATTGAAGCTCTGAGATCCCAGATAAGTAAGACTCCAACACCCGTGGGTGGTAACTCCTTCAGGCAGAGGTCTGAGAACAGTTTCCATGGAGACCGCCCAGGCTCTGGTTTCCATAGCAACACTTGCAGAAGGTTACAGAGCTTCCTATTTATGTCAACTTAACATTTCCAACCATTCTATTTTTCAGGCCAAACTTAGGCTTAATACAGGGCTTCCTGTCTAGAATGGGTGACAGACCTCAAGGGCCAGAAGAAAACTGGGTGAAATGGTGCAGTGAGCTGACAGTGAAGACATGTCCTCAGCCAGCAGGGCCTCCTCTGTTCTGGCTGCAGGATATATATATATATATATATATATATATATATATATATATATATATATATATATATATATATATTTCAACCTAATAAAAGATTTCCAAAACCTCTATTGAGAAAAGTATATATATATCCAAAAAAATGTATATAAGTGGACACTTTGGTCAACGTTGCTCAAGCAGTAGTTCGCCATAATCAGAAGTGTCTGGACACTGATGGTAACCACTTTGAGCACCTCTTATAATTGCAGAAGTCAACGTAACTTGTATTCATCTTTTGTTATCAGTATATATTGAGTATTACAATTTTATTACAGTTTTCCTTTCTTAAAATGTGTATACATTTCTCTCTCTCTGTCAAAATGTTTTTAAATTATAAAAAGAATACAGCTTCATGACATGGAAGGATATAGTCCTACAGCTCCCTATCATCCCTGTCCTCTAACTGGTACTTACATGGCTTTGAGTATCCTTTTACAAGTACTATATGCACATCCATGGAGCTATCTTTTAGAAAATTCACAAATGGGATGTATATTCTTTCTCTGCCACCTGCTTTACCCTAATCATAGATCTTGGAGAACTTTATACATCAGCACAAATAGAACTTTATACATCAGCACAAATCACTCTTTGTAATTCCAACAAAATATTGCATTTTTTATAAAGTAAGTCCCCAATTTAGGGAGTTTTGTTTTCAGTCTCATGCTATTAGAACAATAAATATCCTTGTACATATATTTTTGTATACTTGTTTGAGTATATCCATAGGATAAATTCTTAGCAGTAAAATTGCTAGGTCAAACACATTGCATTTTAAATTTTGAAATTTTAAAATTAGATACTTATCAAACCAATTTATTGCCATCATTGGTACAAGAGTGATTATATATACTTGCAAAGACTGGGTATGATTAAACTTAAAACCAAACCACAGAACCAATCTCCCCAACTCATTCTACGAGACCAATAATACTAACACAAAAGCCTGAAAAGGAGTGTGTGAGAAAGGAAAATTATAGGCTAATCTTACTAATAAACATAAATCTAAACCACATAAAGAAAACATTAGCAAACAGAACCCAGTTGTGTAGAAACAGGATAATACATCATGATGAAATAAGTTATTAATAGTATTCACCACATTAACAAATTAAAAGAGGAAAAATGTGATATCAATAGATACAGGAAAAACATTCAATAAAAGAATTAAACATCTGTTCCTGATTAAAAATGAAAGCTAGAAATAGAAGACAACTTCTTTAACCTCAAAAAGAGTATTTTCCCATTATCTATAGCTAAAACTATACTTAATGTGAATTCTCTTTTAAATCAAGACTGAACAAATCAAGATTTGTGGCTATAACCCAAGTATCAGAGCTCCTAGTCAGTGAGGTAGGATAAGAAAAAGTAATAAAAATTTTAATTATTTGAATGGAAGAAATAAAATCTATTCATAATCAATATAATTGCTTATGTAGAAAAAAAAAGAATCCTAAGATCCCCTTTTAGAATAAAAAGGATAGCTTGGCAACTTCACTGGATCAATATTCAAAAATAAATAACATTTATACACACTAGCAACAAAGAGTTATAATTATTAATTATAAGAACAAGTATGAGACTTAGCAATCTATCTAATGAGAGATTTCCAAAACCTCTACTGAGAAAAGCATAAAACGGTATTGGAAGATATGCAAGATCCAAATAAATTTTAAAAATATGTTCATAGGTCAGGACACTAAATATCACAACAGTTTCAATTCTCCCCAAGTGGATCTATAGATTTAATGCAAGTCCAAGGAAAACCTCAACAGAGCTTTTCATGAAACTTGATAAATTGTTTCTAAGATGTATATGCATATGAAAACAAAGGGCCAAAAATAGGCATGGCACTGCTGAAGAAAATCAAGGTAGGAAACTTGCACTACCAGATAGCAAGACTTATTTTAAGTGTGGTTATGGCTCAAAGGATAGACCAATTAGGAAAGAATAAAAAGCCCAGAAATAGACCTTACACATATGGAAACTTGATCACATTCCATTCTGCACATATGGAAACAGACCACACTGCAGCTCTGGGGAAAGGAAAAAGTAAACCAAAACAAGAACACATGGTTATCCCTACCTCACACCATATCAGGGAATAAATTCCAGGGAATTTTTAAATATAACATACAAAACTTTAAAAACATTAAGACAATATAGGATAATGTCTGTTCAATCTTGGGATAAGAATTTCTGAAACAAGACACAAAAAGGCCAAAAAAAAAAAAAAAAAAAAAGGCAAAAAGCCCTAACCATAAAGAAAAAGATGGATAAATTTGACTACATTAAACCCAATAATTTCTGTTCATCAAAAAGACCACATCCTAAGATGGCACATTGGTCATTACACTTCGTAACTTAATAGCGATTTACATAGAGTATTTTGTGTATCTTAGATGTTTCACAATATAAAATATGTGAAGAAAAACCATTAACTTGATGTGCAAAAATGTATCTCCCCAGTTTTGATTACATCTTTTATGTAACGGTAATAAACATCTTTTCATGTTGGGTAGTGACCCATTTGTATTTCTCTGTGAATTACTTGTTCATATTGTTTGCTTATCTATTGGGTTGTCCATTTTTCATGATTTCTAAGAACTTTGTATATGGAGGAAAATAGCCCTTTTTATGTCGTTTCAAACACATCTCCCCGTTTGCTGCTTATAAATCTTAATTTTTCAGTATATTATCGGTGGGTATCATGCTTGGAAAGGTCTTCCCTCCTCCAAGATTATCTTTTAAATCATCTCAAGTACTTTTATGGCTTCGTTTCATACTTAAAACCTTTGATCCATCCAGAATTAATTTTGTTACAAGTAGGATTCAGGTTAACTTTTTGTCAAAATGGCTAGACAGTTGTTCCATTAAAAAGAATCCACACAGCCCCCCCTTACTTTCCTATTGACCATTTCCTTTGCTACATAGAACTCTTTAATTATGAAAGCTTATAATGCTTAGTAGCTGGAGGCTATTCCCCATGTCTACTTTCCCAAAAGAACTAAATGTGTCAAGTTAAAAAACAAATCGTTGTCATTTCATAATTGCATTGCATTTAGATTGACATGTTTGCCAGATTGAGAACAAGGTGTGTCTGCCCTAATCCGAGACTTGTATGTCCCTCACAGGATTAGGGCCTGTGAACCACACCAAAGATGCAGGCCAGAACCCAGGTGCCCCTTTAGGGCCCACTCAGCCAAGGCTCTGGGCAGCTTTTCCACCGCTTCCTTCTCTGCAGAATTTGGCCCTGACTCTTGCCAAACCTCAGCTTAGGTCCACCGAGATGGTTACTTATTGCCCAGAAATTGTGGCGAACACGACACCGTCCTTGTACTTAAGGACAAGCAATAATGATGTCATCTTCCGTGTGATAACTGGGATGGTTTATAGGCACTTAAAAGCAGCATAACCTTGGGCAAGTTGTGTAAGCTCAGGGAGCACTTTCCTCCTCCCTCACCTGTAAAATGTGAGTCTTCTGGCTCATGAGGGGATATCTTCTGTACAAGGCTGAACCAGGGCAACCAGGGAACAGGCCCACCTCTGCAGGGGTCAGGTCCCCCATGCCCCCCCCCCCCCCCCGGACTCACAGCACAGCCTACAGGATGCAGGCCTGCCCTGTGCCCACCCCAACCTGCCACTTTCAAGTCAGTCAGAAGTCAAAGATTTTTATTATTCTACAGACACTTCTGAAAAGATCTAATTGAGAAAATATACAAAGCGTTTCAGAGTTTCATCTCCAGGGAGCACCTAGGTCTGACTGGAGGTGTCGAAGCCCTCCTCTTCAAGGCTCAGGGCTCAGAACGGTTAGCACATCAAATGGTCAGTAAAAACATGCAAAAGTGAGAAGGAAAAGGAGAAACGGTGCATTCCCCCAAAGCACAGGGGGATGGAATTTCAGAACAAAGAGGAGGCAGGGTGTGCAAGTACCAGGTGGCTCTCCCCCCCCGCCCCCCAAGTCATCTTCTAAAACAGCTCCAAGCTTGGAGAAAGCAAGGAGCCCCACCTGCTCAGCCAGTCGGTTCTGTGCTGTACTCAGCCCGACAGGGTAAGAAGAGACCCTCCTCTACCCAGTTCATCTGTGGCTGTGGCTGCAGGGACACGCGTGTGCTTCTGGGGGGCCAGCGCTAGGGGCCCTGGCTCCTCCCTTCTTTGGTTCCACTCAAACGATTGTGCTTGACAAACTCATCCCCACCACCCCCCAAACTCCGGGTTCCCTCTGGTGGGCTGAAGGCACTGACAAGAGTCCTGGGACACCCCCAGGACAACCGCCTTCCCTTGGGCCCTGGGTCGGTGCATTCCTGGGCACATTACCCCATCCTCAGCGCAGACCCAGGAGCTGGGACACCGGAGGAAGTGTGCCTTTCAAGAAAAAAGCCTTTGGGACTCTCCCAAATGTGCAGGCATTTCTGAACCCCTCACACCCCTCCCCTCGCCCCTCCCGTCACCCAGCACCCTCACATACCCGGCCCCTCCATCCAGTACTTCCCCTGGGCTGCCAGTGCAGCTGTGGGCCAGGTCCCAGAGGACCTGACTTCAAGATGGTGGTCACAGAAACCATCTTGGGGTGCCTGCTCTGTCCTCCAGACCCGGGGGGTTCAGTGGAGGCAGGGGCCTAGAGAGGTCACAGCTCTGGTACAGGACAGTGGGCAGGGCTAGAGAGGAACAGGGAGACACATCACATCTATAGAAAGGTGTCCAAAGTACAAGCTAAGTGAGGGGGGGAGGGGGGCCACAGAGTAGCTGGAAGGAAAAAGAGGAAGAGGGCGGGGGGGGGGGGGTGTTGGCCGGAGGGAGGCCTTCACACCACCCCGCAGATCAGCGTCTCTACCACGAAGGTGTTCTCGAAGTGGCGGATGGCATTGCACTTCTTGGCCCCACGCTTGTTGATTCCTGGGAGGGAACAGAGAAATCCCAGTAAGGCCTGTGTCCTGGCCCAAAACTGGTTGGGCCACAAAGGCCACCAGCCTCAGAGGCTCAGTGGCCTCTGACTGGGGGGAGGAGGCAGCCAAGGAGACCACACCCAGATTCTCCCAGAGGCAGTGCAGTGAAATGGTGAGAACTCAGGCGCTGGAGTCAGACTGCCTGGCTCTGTCACCTTCCTGCTGTGTGACTTTAGAGGTGTTAATTAAGTTCTCTGGGCCTCCGTTTTCTCATTTTTAAAAGGGGCAGCAATAATAATAATAATGATGACAACTTATATTCCTTAAGGACATAAAGAGCATAAAGTAATGCCAGGCACATAATAAGTATTCAATTAACATTAGCTGTTATTATTGCTGCTGCTATCTGAGGGCTCTGACCACTGGGCATCAGCTCTAGGGCCAAGCACTGCCCGAGGACGGCTGCGGTTTGGAGCGCAGGGCAGCGGCAAGGTGGGTGGAGTGGGCCACTCACGCCTCCGAGTCGCCCTGCGTCTCAGCCGGTAGGTGTCCTTCCCGTTGCACAGGTGGTAGATGAAGGAGCCCAGGGCCTCCTTGTCGCTGACATGCTCTGTGACCACCATCTCCTCCTGGATGATGTACGTCTGTGGGAGGTAGGTCCCCCTCTGCAAAGGGAGCGGCCAGAGCTGGGTCACTACCCAGGGCTCCTCTCCTGAGGTCTCCACTCGCCTACTGCCCACCCCCGCCCCTTGTCACCATCCTTCTGCTCACTGGAGCTGTGCCCCCACAATGTTGAAATGCACACATTCCCCTCCCTCATCCAGAGACCCCACAGCTCAGCCCTTCTGTGGTGCCTGCACTGCACCCGGCATGTGTGGGAGTCTGTTCTCCCACCCCAAGGGCACGGCCCTGCCCCTCCCGGTACTGCCCACTGGGGCATGGCCGGGAAGCTTAAGGGAGCTGGCCGGAGGCTCCTCTAGGGAGGCGGAAGCATTAGGGGAGGAGGAGAAGGAGAGGAGCTGACTCCCGGATGTGGGAGGAGAGATGGAGGAGGGGGACCAGTTGGGATGCTGGGGACCTCAATGGCCCCGGAACCCTCACCTGCCACCAAAGGAACCTCCCTTGCCCCAGGCCTGGCCTCCATGGGAGAAGGCAGCCAAGGAGGGACAAGACGCCACCACCGCCGCTCACCTTCACGTTCATGAGGAGCTCCCAGAAATTTCGAGGGGGCAGCACGATGGTGGTGTTGAGCTCGATGACATAGCACTTGTCCAGGGAGATGTCGTGGTAGGCTGTCAGACCCTGAGGAGGAGGGGGCCGCGTCAGTCTCTCTGCGTGAGGGGCTGGCCCCGGCGGGGCTGAGAGGCCTTCCGCCAGCAAAGGCAGCAACCCCACCCGCCACGGCGATACACCCCCAATTCCGGAACACCTGGGCGGGCCTCCCTCGTTCTGCTCCTTTCCTCGCCTGTGTCTGTAGGAGGTTCCACTTACCAGCTGAAAGACACCAACTGTTAAATGCCTCAGTTGTTAACAGGGTTCTTCTCAATGGGGTTACAGAGTTGAGGTCTGGGGAACATAGTAATGTCCCAACTGTGCATTGCATCAAACCCATGAGGTCAGTCCTTGGGGACAGCTTGAACCCTCAACAAGAAAACCTCCATCCCAGGCGCTCTGTGTGCCACACCTTGATAAAATGTCAACACAGAAATGACCTCAATAAAAGGACACTGGCCTCACCCATGACAGCCAGCGCCAGCAGTTGCCAGGTGGCGAGCACAACAGCAACCATGGCTAGCTCCCCCTTGGGGGTAACTGCGTCACCTATATAATAAAAGCTGTGTCTTTAAAACCTTGATAAAGCTGAACTGTAGACATCTCCTACACACAGGTGACATCACTGGGTATATGCTCAAAAGATGCACCAGGGACAGCAGCACTCTGCGTCCATGCCTGTTCTTTCCCATGACTCTTGGTGGAAGGGGGGCTCCAGGTCCCCTGGGACAGCCTCTCACGGCCCCCGCCCCAGCCCCTGGCTGGCCTCACCCGCTGGAAGTCATGGATGATGTCTGCAGGGTCCCCACCACCAAACTGGGGGACAGGCACGTTGATGCGCTCATAGTTATCTTCGAGGTAAATCTTCACATCCTCCTCCAGCTCCATCCGAGTGCGGACCTGGGAGGACAGGGAGTCCTCGTAGAAGACTCCACAGTGGAAAAAGTTGTCTCGGGCCAGCTGAGCAAGGGGAGGAGAGACAGACAGACAGGCTGGTCATGCAGTGTCTTCAGTACAGCCACTGCCACCTACCCAACCACGTCACCCTCCTAAGGCCTTGGGAAGCGGGAAGGGTAGGGCTCTGAGACCCATTTCCCAGATGGAGAAACTGAGAGATGTGGGGAGTCAGGGAGCGTGAGCCAGTTCTTAGGTGGATGACCTCTCCCGGCCTCAGTTTCCCCATCTGTAAAATGAGGTGATCCCCAGCCTCCAAGTCCATGAGTCTGTACTTGTGAAATGGGGTGGAACAGCAGGGGGAGGACCCAGTCACCCCGTGCCCTCCACAGAAGGACAGACACCTGAGAAAGAGCCTGGGGTGGCAGGAGGGTCCTCAGGGGAAAACAGGGAGCTTGGACTGCACAGGCCGTGCGGGGGGGTGGTCCAATGCCACCAGAGAGCGCTTATCCTGTCTTTCCTGCCCCCTGCTGTGGGGCCCTGCAGACCTTGGAGGCACAGGAGGAAGGGGGAGGAGCAGAGAGGCAGCCCCTTGTGATTCCAGCCTCACGTCCAAACACAACCCTCCACCCACCACCTTCCTTGGACCCTGTGCCTCATGAGAAACCTTGACAAATGCTGTGTCCCCCATCTGAGCAGCCAGCCTAATCACTCCATCAATAACGGGAGGGAGGCAGTGTGACAGGGCTGCGGACAAGTGACTGACCACTGACCGCGGGACTTGTACTGCTCCAGGGGCTCCCCCATCCGCACCCAGGCTGCTGGCCTGTAAAGGGCAGAACTCCCCTTTCTGTCTCAGTGTGAGCTCTCCCAGGGTGAGTCATCACACAGGAATCATACTGTCCTAAGGCACAGACCCAGAGGCTGCTCTGAAGTGCCCCCATTCCCTGGGAATTGGGGTGGGTGAGGAACCCCAGGATGGTGACGAGTGGGGCTGGGAGTAGAGCGGACCAGGAGCCAGAGTAGGTCCTGGGAGGGCTGTTGCTACAACAGGAAAGGGCCCTGCCCAGGGAAGTGAGAACCGGCATAAGCGGGGAGCAGACCATGGAGGGGAGAGAGGGGGGAGGAGGAGATGGACAAAAGGGGAAGGCAGCAGGTTCCCAGGGGCAAGTCCCATGGAATACAAACTCTTTGGTAATTCCCATTGTGGAAAAACGGGGTGACAACAAAGTTAAAGCCCAATGCTTGAGGGTGGCAGGAGGTCACTTGGGTTATAAATGACTGGCAATTCCCAGCCTTTTTGTCACTCTGAGAGTCCCTGTTGGTTGAACTTATGGTTATTCTTTTGAGCTACCTTCCATTTAACTACTTTAGCCCCCAGAACTGTCTCCCTCCCCAGGTCTGAGCTGTCCACAAGGTCACTGTGACCATGACCAGCTCTCCCAGCCGTACTTCCTGCCCAGAGCAGATACCTGGGGGTGTGACCACAGCCAGGGCCACCTTTACAGGAGGTAGTGCTGAGTCTGTCTTATAAACCCACCTTCCACGTTTCTCGCTTTCTAACCCAAATGTCCAAGCGTGAAATGGAATTCTTAAAGCATGACCCATGGGCAAAGGATGACGGCTGATGGGACCGCAGAGTTCCAATTTCCGCCAGATTTAAGTTTCTGGTGATAACGTCCCAGGGTGACACCGTGGGAAGGGCCCTTGGGCCACACAAACCCAGATTCCAATCCTGGCTCCCCCATCGCTGGCTATATTCCTGGGAAAGTTCCCTGTTGCCCTCAGGTGTGACTGAAGAAATGGACACTCTTCCAGGGTCTGTGCACATTAGAAGATGGGGCCGCAATCCTGTCTCCTGGACCAGTGTTAGGTTCTGCAGTGTTAGGATGAACAGCTGAGTGTGGGCCGGCCTGAGCGCAGGGAGGCCCCAGGGAGGAGGCAGGTTTTCTGCGCTAGCCTGGGCACGCCTCCCACCTGAGGGGCCTGTCCAAGGCTTCCTGCTACACCTCTCCTCACAAACCCCAAGCACCTGGCTCTCAACTGCTCACTTCCTCTGCTGCCAGCTCTCACACCCACTGCAAACTCACACACTTCCCTCTGTTCCTCTCTAAATGCTCTCCCTCTGAGGCCCAGTCTCACCTGAGCAAGGAAGAAGTATCTGTAGATGTAGACGGAGGCAAACACGAGGCCCATGAGCAGCACGACCATGCCCATCGACAGGTAGCACACGCCACCCACAGAGCCCCCCTTCTTGTAGCGGTGGTAGGGGGGCCGCTCCTCCTGTGGACAATAGTGCAGGGTCAGCCAGGCTGGCAGCCAGGATTCCCAGGGTGCCGGGTCCCGCACCCTGGGAATCCTCTTGCTTTCCTGAAGTGAGATCTCCTCGTGCTGGCAGGGAGGGAGCCTTGGGGTACGGGGAGGGAAGGGTGGTGCTCAGGATGCACAGAGCATCATCTGAAGGAAGCCTCTCCGGCTCTCCCCAGCTCTCCCTCCCACATACGCCGAGACCCACTGAGAAGCCACATGACATGACCCACTGGGTCAGGCAGGGGCTTTTGGAACTCCCCATGCCATGAGTCCCCTTCATTAGACTGTGAACATGGTATACCCTTTCAAACATAGACTGGGGGGAAGCAGAGACACGGCCTTCGTCACCTGTAGGAATTGGGGTGTACTGGGCAGGCTGGGCGCCACTGCTCTGAGCAATGGGGAGCCCAGGAAGGTTTTTGGAGCAACAAGATCCACCTGAAGGCCGGACTCCACAAGGCAGACTGGAATGGGGGGCTGTGAGGGGAGGGTACGTGGTAGCAAGCAGTCACTGGCTGATGGGGACAGGGGCTCTGGGAGACCCATGGGGTCTGGGCACGGGTGCTTGTGTCCCTCTGGCCAATAGCACTGGGCCTGCGATCCACGCCGTGTAGAGCTCAGCCTGCCGGGGGCAGCGATGGCCTTACAGGCACTGGCTGGCAGTGCAAGGTAGGCTGTCAGAGTGTAGCCTACAGGGTGCTTCTGTCGGGAGGGAAACGTGGCTTTGATGGCAGCAGCTACATCAGGGACGCCAGGGCAGGAGGGTCCTGGAGAAAACCTGCTCTGGAGCCAGACCTGGGCTCAGGATAGCAGCTGCAGGGCTGCCAAGAAGCAAGCCAACCTGACCCAACTCCAGGCCACACGTGTCTGGGCGGGTGGACGAAAAAGTGTGTGTAAAACTGAGTCACACTGCTTTACCCAGAGCACTGGACTGAGAGTCTAGTGACTCCGCCTCTAAACCAGCTGTGTGACCTTGGTCATCCCATCTTTATGCCCGTCCTCCCTACCATCCTGCCCTAACCCAGGCCTTCATTCACCCTGTGAGATGTTGCAAAGGTGCCCGGTCCGTCTCTGCCTCCGCTGTCTACCATTCAATCCCACCTCCATGGTTTCCAGATACGGCCAGGGTGAGGTTAGAGGTCAGTCCCAAGGGCCCCCAAGGAGCAGAGGCAGTGTTGGGGGGTGGGGGGGGGGAGAGGAAGCTCCAGTCCCAGAGCCTACAGCTTCTCGCTCCGCCTCTGCCACTAACTGCCTGCTTAACCCTCTTTGTGCCACGTTTCCTTTCTCCTTTCATCCTGGAGTGGGTGGCAGGAGGGTGGGGACACAGTTCAGGTCCAAGTTACCCAAAACAGGCACTTATCTGCCAGCACAGCACAGGAGGTCCAGCCTGGTAGGGGTGGGGCACACCCCTGTAGCCCCAATATGTCCCTGTAGCCCCCTGACTTAGGCATATGGGGCTGTGGATTCCGGGCCTCAGGGAGCAGAAGGAATCAGAGGGGCTGATGCCACCCTGCTTGGGGAGGGTAGAAACACCCGAAGGGCTGCCCCCTCTCTGGGCACATCCATCACCAGGCCAGCTGGTCCCTAGCCTCAGCATCCACGCGATAGAGATACAGGATGGAGATGCCCCACCCTCCCTGCTCCCTACCACTCCAGTCTACCCTCCAGGAGCTCGTCTGGCAGGAACAGGAGGTCAAACCCATTGCCCCTCATTGGCTGGGCGCATCTGTAGGCCTGAGGCCTCCCACCACTCTGACTGTGTGTGTGTGTGTGTGGGGGGAGTGGGGCGTCCTATGAGCAAGACCAGAGAAGCAAGTTTGTGAGACAATCCACCCGGCTGGCACCTTCTCAGCACCCTGGGATTCCCTAGGGGCACTAACCAAGGTCACTAGCACATGTGGCCACTGTCCACAGGGCCCCCAGGGACAGCTGCCAGCTGGAGGGGGTGAGGAGCTCAAATGGTTTCAATAGGTTCCCAGGAGCAGCACAGGACCAGGAAACCAGAGAGCCAAGCTCTGCCAGTGTCTCGTAAGGAACAAGCCACTCCAGGGGCTCCAGCCGTCGTGAGTGGGTCCTAAGGAACGGTGGTTGGCCCAGAAGGCAGGTCAGGCCGACCACACCAGCTGTGACTTCTGCCCTTCTGGAACGACGTTTGTATTTATTTAGTGGGACGAGTGGGTGCTGGGACTCACTGTTGAGAAGGGCCACGAGGGGCTCGGTCCACGAGTGGGGCGCACAGCAACCTGCCCCTCCATCCTCAGATTCTCTTGTGAAATGTGAACAGACGCCTACTTGCAGGGTCTTGTCCTGATTGGGTTTTGTTGGGATTAAAGGAGACAAAGAACCCCAAAGGCCTTAGTAAAGGGTAAAGCACGAGATAAAACTAGCAGATTTTTATCAGCCCAACCGTTCCTTTTTAGGGTCTCCACTGTGGACAGCTGTTGAGGCTGCACGGGGGTCAGGCTTTTGCTCCTGCGTTTGGGAAAAACCAGAGAAGCAAGCTTGTGAGAACTGCTTAAAAACAAGGTCAATGGTGACAAGCGAGAGCCCAGGGGCCTGCTCCACAAATGAAGTACCTGGTCAAGGTGAGGCCTACCCGTTGCAGCTGCCTTTCAGCTTCTGGCTGGGTCAGGTGTTTCTAAATGCCTGGGGGAGGGGCCAGGCATGGCCGCTGGCCAAGGCAGGTGGGGAGAGGAGGTCAGAGAGGACAGGGGAGGGAGGAGGTGGGGCTTGAGTGGCTCCAGCTGCATGTGAGGGGTGGCTAATATGGCTGAGAAGGACACTGCTTCCAGCCAGGACCCCAGACACTGCCCTGTGTCCTGATATGTCTCTGTGGGGATCACTGTGAAGGTTGGGGATGCCCCCCCTCTCCTAGATGTGGGGTGGTCAAATGGCTCCCTATCCCCCCCCTATTGACACCCTCGAGGCACAATGGGGGCTCACACCCTGCTCCCCTCCCTTCCCCACACTCCTCTGGCCTGTGAGGGGGCCAAACCCCCACAAGCATCATGGCTGAGCAGTGGCTGAAAGGGAAAGTAGGACCAGAGGCTGCCACGAGACAGGAAGGAAAACCACAGATGTTCCTGCTTCCAGACAAATGGCTCCCACACAAGAGGGAGGGCCCCTGAATTCTGCCCCAATGCTGTCATTGCTTCCTGGGCCCAACACTACACAGTCAAGACCAAGAATTGACTTCCAAAGCCCTGGCTTATTCGCAGGCCCCTCACACTTGGCACTTGCAGCCCGTCAGAGGCCTCTGGGGAGCACACAGTCAGCCTGGGCCGGAACCAGGGGCTACACCCCTTGGGGTCCCTGGCTGCCTAACTCACCCAGAAAAACCACTAGGGAACTGCTTCTGGAAGCCCCCAAGCTGCTTCACCGGTCATGCTAGAGACCCAGAAAACTGCAGCCCTCTACATGGAGCAGTTACCTGCCTACAGCCAGGCATTTGGGACCTTCCATTTAGAAAGTAGAAAAATACTGCATACTGTTTACACGGCAACTGGGCCTTCTGAACAAAGTGCCTGGCCATGCACTTGTGAGGGGCATGTGAGCCAGACCTCCAGGGACCCTGAAGGGGCCTGGGCTTCTGCCTGCCGGCTTCACTCAGGTCCACAATGGCGCTCATTGCTAAATCATTGAACGATTTAGCAAAGCTAGGGCCAAAACAGTCAGGGAGAACCCAGCCAACTGGAGCATTAACTCAGCAGACTCTCATGGTCCATGGAGAGAGCTCCCCAGCTACCTTTCCTCGGTGACAATGTCCAAATTAACTGCAATTGGATAAAAATACAGTTGCAGGCTGCTCGGAGGCGGCTACCAGGGAGCCAGAAATGCACTCATTTTAGACTAGGACTGGCGGCTAGTGGGGAGAGGGGTCTCACTTCACCTCCCAGCATCATGCCCCCTCCTCAGCATCTTTCTTTTCCAGGTTGCAGACCACAGAGACGAGGGCACCAATATATGTGGCGGGGGGTGGGGGGAGGAGGGACTGGGCAAATGCCCTCTGCCCGGCAGAGCACACAGAGCTGTGCTCAGATGTACAGACATCAGCTGGGTAAATGCCAACCGGAGGTCATGAATTTGTCATCAGTAGAACCCCATTCCTGTTGTGCAGCCCGATGGCACCCAAGGTTCAGGACGGGTGAGAAGGAATGTCGTGTGTCCGAGAACACTCCTGCACAGCCGTCTGCTCTGCTTGGGTGATCTGGGCAGATTCTCTCTTCTATTGCATTCCTGACAGTCAAGATGAGACTCCAGAGAAAAGGCTCAGGAGCACGAGAAGAAAGCTGGCTGCTGGAAGAGCTGTCCTGGGGGAGAGAGAACTCGGAGAGGCTGCAGGGGGTGGGGTAGCCAGGTTGGCTGTGTGATTTTACCAGAAACATTTTTTTTGTTACTGAGAAAATAATTCTCTTTGGCAGTCTGCTGACAGCCTTGAAATATACAAGGATGAGCTGTGAAGAGAACAGAAAAGAGAGAAATAGAGAGAAAGCAGGAAGGGCACTGAGGTGCATGTGCCAATGTCAAAACCCCTCTGAGAAGGCCCTGGGAAGGCCAGGAATAGGACAGCCCAAATTCCCCACACTGCTATGGGGCAGGACCTGGAGCAGGGCTGCTTTTTCACAAAGGTCCTTTCAGCCCAGCCCTTAGGACCCGTGGGTACTGGAGCACTGGGGCAGGGACTCGAAGCCTGGCCAGATCCACCCTCCTGGCTGGCAGAGGACCCCTCCCCCAACCACTCCGGAGACCCAGTTCCCTCCTGCTAAGGGCCTGAGGCCAGTGCACAGAAAGTGAAATCTGATTCTCAGGTATGCAGGCTGGGGAAGGGAGCGACACAGGGGCCATTAATCAAAGGCAAAAGCCAAGGAGAAAATTACAGCACTGAGAAGATGATGGTATTGAATACGTTTCTCTCCTCTTGCAGCCCCAGAGCCTGGTTGAGTCTGGACATGCCCATACGTGGCTGGGTGCGTGCATGCACCCAGGCACAAGCAGGCTGTGGGGAGAGGGGAGCAGGCTGAGAGGTGCAGAGCTGGGCCTCCAAAGGGCAAGAATGATGCCGTCAGGAGACGCTGAGGTGACCCCGCTTCCCATCCAGTCCACTTTCCAAGCTGGCTTACAGCCAGCCACCTATCAGTGCAGGCTCCTCATTATCTCAGAGGCAAACATCATGTGGAGGGTGGGCAGCTGGAGGCCCAGCTGGGCCCCCACCCCCACCCCTTCCCGGCCTACTGAGGCCCTGCTTTCCAGCAGCAGGTCGGGTAAAATCCTCCTTGTGTTTCAGTTTTTGCTCACAAGCAGGGGGAGCCTGCTCTGAGGGTGCTGCTGCTGCCTTATCCCCCCCCAGCCCCTCCCCTGGGCCTGTGCACAGGTCAACATTTTATCATAGCAGCCAGAGGGCGGCTCACCACTGAAAGGCAGTCAGAAACTCACCTGTTTATCCAGGGCTTTGAATCTTATTGTTGAGCCCAGCTCAGTAACCAAGAAGGGGTCTAGAGTCACCCCCAGCCAGAGAAGACCTTCTAAGCTCTGCATCCCCACCAACGTGGGACAAAACCCAAACGTCCTGTCCTGATGAGAGGCGGCTCCAGGGGCCTCCCAGTCTACCTGCCTGTCCCACCTGCCCTCTCCTTCAGTGCCCTAATAAATGACTGATACTCTGTCCTGGGCTACATCTGAGCATGCTGGCACCTGCTGTGCTCACTTCCCAGGCAGTGGATGTGGGAAATGTGCCAATTGGCTGGGGGAGGCCACAAAAGGCTCACAGAAGTGAATTCTCTTCTCCCAAGGCTCCAATTCCAGCAGGTGATCAGCAAAGCCAAGATGCAACATCCAGAAGCCCACTGTGCGTCACCCCAGGGCCTCAGACAGCTATGAGAATTTACTAATATGCACACCTGTCCTAAAGGTGCCTGAATTTTAATCCTCCTTCTGGGCCCTTATTATCCCTACTTGCCAATTAAGAGAGAGGGGACCCTGCCCAACTAACAAGATTTGGGGGAGGAGGCTGCTTATAGGCTCAAGGCCATTACAAACAGCACCAGGAAGATGTGGATATTTCCATTTCATGCTGCGTGAGGGGGAAGAGAGGATGCTGGATTTTGGAGCCAGAGGCTGGATGTCCAGTTACTGCCAAGGTGATGCTGGCATCTGCCACCCCGACTGCCTAACACCATCAGCGGCTGTTGCTGGAGAATATGCCACTTTTGCAAAATTTGGTGGACCTTGTGATGGAGTTTGAATTACAGCCTCCCATTCCTTGTCTGGCTTGTCCTTCCTCTGGCCGTAATCCTATAGCTCTCAGAGGCAGGGTCGTTTTCCAGGCCTCAGCTCAGTGCCAGGCAGCTGGGAGAAGGGGCAAGAATGCAGCCGTGGACCCCAATCCCTGCACTCTCACTGGGCTGAGAAGGGAGAAAGACTTGGAGAGTCCCCTGCAAACTTTTAAAGCTGCAGACCAATCTTCTAATATGGAGTGCCTCTCCCCATCTAAGCATCAGATGAAGATGGAGCTGCTCTAGTGGGGGGTGCATAGAAACCCCCCAACCCAGCCAGGTGACCACAGATGTTGCAGCAGCCACACCACGGCAAGGGAGCTCACCCAGACTCCTGGAATTGAATTCCTCAGTCAGGGTGTTTCCTCAGGCTATGACACCCACCACCGGGGCTCCTCTTCAGCGACCCCTCTTCCAGGACACAGGGATTATTCTCCTGCACCCCACCCCATCATACCCTGAGCAAGGTGGATCTGAGCCATAAACTTGGGGAGGAGCCTTGGCACTGAGGGAGACGCCTCAGAAGCCAGCATCAGGGAAGAGTGGACAAAGACTTTCGAAGTCCTGTCTCGGGGGTGGGGGACCTTGGTGCGTCCCAAGGCCATCAGGGACGACGCTGCGCAGACACCTTTGCCAGGACAATACTAGCCTGGTTGGACCAGCTCTCCTTCCCATCGCCTCCCTGCCCGCCACGCGTCCTGTCTTCTCTGAGCCCTCCGCGGGTCAGACTCCACGCCGCTCAGTTTTCCACCGCGAAAATGCCTTCTCTACCCAGGCCGAGGGCAGGGGGAGGCGGGGGAGGACGCCGGAGGGGAGGGGTGCACCGAGGCCCGCCTCCACAGAGCGCGCGGGGCTGCTGAAGGACACCCGAGCAGCGAGGGAGCCTTCCCGCGGGGTGGAGGGGGCAGCCCGAGCGAGCCGAGAGGAAGGAAGAGTGACAGGGAGGCCCAGACGCAAGGGGTGGGTTGGGATCCGAGCACCCAGCCTCGGAACTCCGAACCTGGAACCCCGGAGCTGCAGCCCGGCCGTTCTGGCTTTTTTCAATTTCATCTTTCAACACTTGCTGAGACACCAATTCAGGTGCACTGTAGCAGCACGCCGTCTCCCGCAGCCCCCAGTTTGGGACGAAATCAATGGTCCCGCCCCCTTCACTACCAACAGACACCCCCTCCCCCGCCCATTCTCCACCAATCACGACCCACCGCCCTACTTTGGGGAAACAACGTCCAATCCTCCTCCCATCCCCCCACCTGGAGACTTGACTATCGGCCCCTCCTCCTGATTGGAAACAGACGCAACCCCGCCCCCCAACATTCCTCGAACTTCTTCGGATCAGTCCCTTCCCCCTATTTTGGGGCTAGGAGCCTAGGGCCCCTCCACTTTGGGGAGAGACCTCGAGCGCTTCCCTACCTGGGGACCAGCGACTCGGACCCTCTCCCACACTTCTGACTCAGGCATTCGGCTGCAGCTGTAGGACAGGACCCAAGCCCCCTCCCCACTTTGGAATAACTGACTCATTCCCGACTTCCTTTCTGGCTCCGCTCACGACTCTGGGGCCCCAGTGCCCCCCAGCCCCCGGGGCCGGCGAGGCACGTCTTGGTCCCCGCTCTCCGCCTGAGCTCCCGGCACCTCTCACCCGAGCCGGCGTCAGCAGGATTTCAGCGGCCGGGCCCGGCGCCGGGGCCGAGGCCGAAGCCTTGTCTGCCTTGCCGCCCTTGACGCCGGCCACCGCCGGCTGGAAGCTGATCTTCACCATGGCTGCGCCGGGCTGCGAGTCCGCCCTGCAACCTCTGCCTGTGCAGCCTCTTTCTCTGCAACCGCCGCTCCGCACTCGGCAGGCACCGGAAGTTTGGATCCTGCTCGCGTCCCTTTCTCTAACCCCACCTCCAGCCCTCCCCGCCCCTGCCCCCGCCTCCCACAGGGGGGCCTTGGCGCCCGCCGCGCCTGCGCCCCCATGCTGCCCGCTGGGGGCGCATTGACCCCTGCTGGGCTTGCTGCCTCCGTCGGGGGAGGGCTGAAGTTCCCTCCCTCCCTCCCTCGATCCCTCCCTCCCTCCCTTTCTCCATCCCTCCATCCATCCATCCATCCAATCAGGCATGGACTCAGCCTTCTGCTCAGTCGTATCCCTCCCAGCTCCCTCTCCAAGACCTGCCTCCCCAGAACACAACAGTTCGTTAAAAGTGTTTGCTAGGAAAATGCAGCCTCTAAACAAGTTCCCCCTCCCCCTACCCCACTTCATACCCTTCTCTTTGGAAACCTGGAGTCTCCACTGTACCTGCTTATGTCTCCCTCCTCTGGCTCCCTCCCCCAACCTGTCCTGGGCTCTGGGAGGAGGCTTCAAGGCCAGGCACCTAACAGCATGCCTGCATCCTGCATCCATCCACACCTCATTCATTCTCTATCATCCTTTTTCTTTCATCTTTCATCAATGCGAAGCTTCCTGAGTGTCTTTGGGGGTGCATGCTGAGGATGCTGAGAGGAGAGAAATGAAGTAGAGAAATGATGCCTCAGCTACTGAGTGACAGGTCCTGTCCCCCATTTCTCACCATTCCTGGAGGATTATGGCAAGTGTGGTGGGAAGATCTGCAGGGCTGGTGTCCTTAGGCTTGGTTTCCAGTTAAGACTCTGTCCCTGCAAAGCATCAGGGCTATTGGGAAGGAGCAAGGACTTCTGTTGCTGAGGTCACTTGGCACCACAGCCCGAGATCAAATCCCCTGGTCTGGGCTGGACTGAGGACAATGCCCAGCAAACCACATACAGTCTTGGGCTGAACACCAGCTTTGGTTGTACAGTTGGGCTGACGCAGGAAGGCAGGGGAATCTGAGAGCGTGTTGAGGACAGTCCAGTCCTCCAATGACCTCTTCGCTCTTGTGTTTTGGTTGACTGCCTTGAGCCCTGGGTACCCACGTCCCAGACCTGACATCTTAGCTCAGATCTTGGATGATCCTAGCAGCCTTGAGGACAGATACGTCCAGAAGGAAAAAGGTCTAACTGATGTGAAGGGCACCAGCCTGGGAAACTGAGAGGGAAATGGGGAGATGTAAGAAGATGGTTTAGAGGAGGTGAGGAGGAATTTGCTCTGGATGAGGACCGGAGAGAAAGGTGCTATTGACTGTTGTTAACAGACTCCGAGAACTTCTAGGTGAATCTTGGTGTTTGAAAGAGCTAAGCTCCCAGCCCTCGGTTAGATTCCCACTCAATGTCCCCAACATGCATTTGTCCACTCAGAACATGTTTTCCAAGTGCCCCTGCATGCCAAGCATGTGTTAGTTAAGTCCTGTGGAAAGGCCCAAGACCCAACCCAGCAACCGAGGACCTGATCACATTTATCCTTCCATCTGCCAAATTCCTTCATGTGTATTATCTGGTCTCATTTTCATCCCAGCCCTTCAGTGTGACCTACCATTGGCCTCATGTTAGTGATGGAAATGAGGATGATGAAACCCAGGGTCCCAGAGCCAGTAGGGGACAGATCTCTGGTGAGCAAGACAGGACCACCTGGCTGAAGCCTCGGGTCCCTGAGGTTGGCACACATGAGCTCCACCTTCTCCGGAAGGCCTTCTCTGAACTCTCTGGCCTGGGGTAAATCCCCCTTGCCCTGTGCATCCTCAGCGCTGCGGACACCAGCCTCATACCTCTCCTTATCTTTGACCTTGGGCCCTGCACCAGCCAAGTGCCAGGCCCACATCTCACTGCAGTGATTCCTAGACTTTTTGGTCTCAGGACCCCAAAGAGCTTTTGTTTACATGGGTTATATCCATCAAAATTTACTCTGTTAGAAATAAAATTCAGAAAAATTTAGAACACAAGAATACACCTATTCCATCAGCTGTCAAAGGAATGTCAACATATGTTGTGTAGCCTCTGGAAAACTCCATGTACACTAATGAGAGAAAAAGATTGAAAAGGTAAATAATGTTTTAGTATTATTACAAAAATAGTTTTGACCTTGCAGGACACCCTGGATGGGTCTTGGGGACTATGGGGGTTTTTGGAAGACACTTTCAGAACTGCTACTCTGTTAGATATTCAAGAATCCATATTCCATGACTTCTGAGGTACATAGTTTTTCATATTTTATCTCATTTCATGAGATATAATTGGCAGTGATTTTTCTTTCTTAATGTACCTAAAGCAATGGTGTGTCTTACAACAGACAGACTTGGAGCTGATGGAATGCAGTACAACTAGTCAATAACCCAAGGGGCTCCCAGAGGCAGCATGAAGATAACATCACATACTGAATATTGTGGGTTCAGGTAAGGATAGCAGAGTGAACTTGAGGTGGGGGAAGCAACCAAGTCTCCATGGAAGATGTCAGATTTAGGAGCTGGAAAGATAGACGGGATGTGGATGGGTGGCAGGGACATGAGAGGCAGACGGGGGGCGGGGGGGGAGAGTGAGCTTGAGCTAGGAGCCTCACGCATTTCAGCCACTGCCAGCCCTGTAATCCTCTTTCTCCGTCTGTTTTTTTGTCTCACCCAAGAGACAGAGCTCCTCCCGCTCACCTCCCTGGTTCCAGGGCCCCCTCAGGTGCTGCTAAGTTCTGTTGGGGAAGGTGACACCATCATGCCCTTTGGAACCACCGTGCTACCTCCTCTTCTGGGCCCTCGGTGCTGCTGAGCAGGCCCATAGCAGCCCCTGTGAATGGTGCCCAGGTGTGGCTTCATTCTCAAAGCGAGGACCTCGACCAGCAGCACCAGGGAACTTGTCAGAAAGACAAACAGTCTTATTCAGAAACTCTGGGAACCTTCTGTGTTTTAACAAGCCCTCGGGGATTCGGATGCCAACTCATTTGAGAACTACTGTTCTCGTCAACTCTGTCCACACCCCACAGCCTCCTCCTGCCTTCTCCAGACTGCCCTCTTCTCAGAAGCTGAGTTCCCCTCTTTCTTCACAGAGAATTGAGAAGCCATCCTGTGAGAACACCCTCATGCTGGCCAGCAGATGCACCCCACCTCCCCCAGCAGCTGCCCCTTGGTCTACTGTGTTGCCGTTGGCTTTTCAGGTTGGAGGAGGCGTGTATCTGTCTTTCCTCTCCTCTCAGGCCCATCCCACCTTCTTGGTGAGTATTCTGTCCCTCCCATCATCTCAGATACATAAGGCTTCTGTCACCCCTCACCCCCAACCTATCACTTCCCTCTTCTCCCTTCCTTCCTATCAGTTCTGAACATGCATGTATTAATTTTGAAAGAAAACAAAATACCTCCATTGACCCCTTGTCACCTGCACTTGGTACCCTATTTCTCTCATTTTCTTCTTGGCCAAACTTCTAGAAAACTCGGTCTCCATTTCCTCATTCCTCTCACACTCATCTTAGTGGGACCAGGCTTCTCTCCTCACAACTCCACCTGGTGCAAATCTCTGAGCATGTTCTCAATCCTCATCTTACTTGGGGTGCTTTTGGGGTGCTTGGCCACACCTTCTCCCATGACTTCTCCCCTTTCCCATCAACCAAGTAAAGGAACAGGGATTTGCCCCAGTGGGAAGGTCTCCTGGAATCAACCCCTGCAACAGTTCATTTTAAAACTAAAGCCCCAAATGTGAACTTTTACTTGTGTTTCCCTCTTTCTCCAAATTGAGTAGCTGAGTGCTCTCCTTAAAAGATATCTGATTTATTACAGTGTAAAGCACTTGGTATTTGAGATTTACAGTTATAATTAAGCCGTGGACGTTTGTGGACTGGCTTGTTGGAAATACAGTGGTCTCAGACAGGGGTATAGCCACCACCCTCAGAATTCTATCAGCTTCCCAGAACTTAATTCATCTCATAACTGAAAGTTTGTACCCTTTGATCAACATCTCATTTCCTCCATCTCCCCACCTGGGGTAACCATTCTACCCTCTGGTTCTATGAGTTCCACTATTTTAGATTCCACATGTAAATGAGATCATGCAGTATTTGTCTTTCTCTGTCTGGCTTATTTTACCTAGTGTGATATCCTTCAGGTGCATCCATGTTATCACAAATGGCAGGATTTTATTCTTTTTTATGGCCGAATAATATCCCATTGGACATATACACACCACATATTCTTTATTCATTCATCCATCAATGGACACAGGTTTTTCCATGTCTTGGCTAATGAACATGGGGGTGCAGATATCTTTTGAAGATACTGATTTCCTTTCCTTTGGTTATATACCCAGTAGTGAAATTGCTGGGTCATAAGGTAGTTCTATTTTTAATTTTTTGAGGAACTTCCATGTTGTTTTCCATTATGGCTGTACCCGATAAGTAAATTGAGGAGATAGTTCTGAAAAAGTCAATAGAGACAAATCTCTGGAAAATCTAATTAATAAATACAAAAAAATATTAATACAATGAGAAAGAAGATCGAAAAGGTAAAGATCACAAGTTGCAATACATTTTATAATCATATCTAATAAATACACATATTCTGAAATAGATTATTTTATGGAAAAGTACAAATGGACAAAATGGACTCTAGAAGAAGTAGAAAATCACAATGCCTTATAATCAAGGAAACTACTGAAAAAAATTCTCAAGCACTTGTCTGAAAAAATGGCTCTGAGCAGCCAGACCACTTAACTGGATAGTTCTTTCAAACTAAAGGAACAGCTAGTTCTATGGATGCTTCAATTAATTTTAGGCATAGATTATATATTCTGACAAAAAAATCTGAACAAATAAGAGAGAAAAACATAATTTTAGTTATGAATAGAGATGCAAAAATTCAGTGGCACACTAGAGCAGTGAAGTGCTATCAAGTAGAACCTCTAAGAATAAAGATACAAGATTTCATGTTTGAAAATCTATTTGGGGAGAAATTGCTTTGTAAAATAATGCTTAAAAGTAATAGCTATTCAAACTTGAAAAGCACATAAAAGCATAAAGAAAATAAAGCAACTATTATGACAAAATCCACAACAACCCCTGTTAATACTTTATTTTCCCTCCAATATGTGTAATGTGTTTTGTTTTTTCAAAACTGGGACAATATTGTGTGTGTGTGTGTGTGTGTGTGTGTGTGTGTGTGTGTTCTCAACTGGGGGTGATTTTGACTTTAAGGGAACATTTGACAATTTTTGTCACAACTTGGGGGGGCGGTTAGTTGCTACTGGCCTCTAATGGGTACAAGGCAGAGCTACTGCTCAACATCCTAGATAAGACAATCCCCACGACAGAATTATCCAGCCTAAAATGTCAGTAGTGCCAAGGTTGAGAAACCCTGATTAATAACTTGCGCTTTTTTCTCATTAATTTCAGTAGTTTTTCTTGTGATAGGCAGGCAGAATGCCGCCTTCCCCCTCCCCAAGATATCCATGCCCTAATCTATGGAACCTGTGAACTTGTTTATCTTACATAAGAAACTTTGCAGAAGTAATTAAAATTGTGAACCTTAAAACAGGGAGATTATTCTGCATTATCTGTGCGGTCCCAATCTCATCACATGAGTCCTTAAAAACCTTTCTTTCTCTGGCTGGAATGAGAGAGGTGTGGCAGAAGGTGTATTCAGAGATTTGAAGCATGAGAAAGACTGGACTTGGCGTTACTGGTTTGAAGATGGGGGAGGGGCCATGTGACAAGGAACCTCAAAGTTCTGAGAAAGGCTCCCAGCTGACCATAAGAAAACTGAGACCTCAGTCCTACCACCACACAGAACTGAAATCTGCCAACAATGTGAATGGCCTGCAAGTACATTCTCCTCCCCCAGCCCTCCACTGAGCCTCCAGATAAAGAGCTGGAGCTGGCCAGCACCTTGCTTTTGACCTTGTGAGACCACCAGGAGCAGCGGAAACAGCAGAGCCCACAGAACTCTGAAATAAGGAATTTGTATTGCCACTAAACTTATAATAATATGTTACAGCAACAGTATAAAATGAACACATCTGGCATAGTTAAAACTTCTCTCATTTTCATGAACATCTTTGTCAACTCTCTTTATTTCAAACCCTCCACTGAATCTATCAGAAAGTTCCTTGGGCTCTGTCTCCAAAGTCTATCCAGATTGGACCGATTTTTCCCACTGTGGTTCACATCATCCTCTCATTGGACCATCTCACATAGTCTCTCACCTGGACCTTCACAGGGTCTCCTCCATCCCTGGAATCTGTTTTCTTTGCAGCCAGATGTTGCAGTTGTTCACTGCCTGTACTGGACCTGGAGGTACATGGGAGAGGCCACGCTTCGAATCAAGGATGGCTACCGCCAGTACCAGGCCTTGGGTAGCTCCACAAAAAGCCAAAACACCCCGAGGCCTGCTGCTACCTGCTGGCTCCCTTAATGTTTAGGCACTGATAACGCCTCGTGTGGTATGCAAGTTGGGTGAGGCAGGGTTTCAGGGAGCCACTAGAGTGGGAAGTTGTGATCACCAGGTTAATGTAGACTCTGGTTTGGTGCCAGTGCTGAACCTGGAGCAACTCAGCAAAAGTCTCAGAGCACACCAAAGCCAGTGGCAGCCTGCCTGAGGCCAGTTAGACTCCCATAATTTTCCAAGAAAGAGTGCAGTGCAGGAGGGGCTGGCTGCTCGCAGAAAAAGTGCCTCTGGCAGTGCATGAGTTGGGTAGGGCAGGGTCTCAGTGAGACAGCAGAGCAGAGCAGTGGAGCTCACCAGACCAATCAGATTCAGGTTTGGCCAGAAGGGGCGGGCTCAACATAGGAAAGATGGCAACTGCCTGCTGGCTGCTCGGAAGGTGGACCTCTCCCTGGGAAAATGCCAACTATCCTCCAGTCCTCCCCCAAGGCCACACACCTCAGTCTGCAACCCTGTATGTCTCTGAGGCCCCTTGAGTCACAGGCCCACCACTGGAACCCAAGGTGAGTGCCTGTGAGCGGTGAGTCTGTGTGCGGACTGTTTAAGAGGACGTCTGGGTTTCCCGCAGCCTTTCATTCTACCGGAACAGTCAGAATCCCACCTGTTTTTCACAGCCAGATGTTGTGGGGGCTCCTCTTCTCTGCACCCGGACTTTGGGCTGGGGAGTCTGGTGTGGGAGGCTGGCGTCCCTTGCTCCTCCAGGGGGAACCAAGGCAGCTGCCATATCCCTCCTGATTCTCAACCACAACACGAAGGTGTGGGGCTCATTCCGCAGGTGTGGGACCCATTCTGCATCTCTGCCCCTTTTACCAGTCTCGACATGGCTTCTCCTTTCTATTTTCAGTTATAGGACTTTTGTTCAGCTAGACTTCAGATGGTTCTCCAGGTTGATTGTTCTATAATTTAGTCGTAATTTTAATGTGCTCATAGAAGAACACAGGCACAGTGTTTATCAACTCCGCCATCTTGGGACTCTCCTCCAGAATCTGTATTTTTTTATAGAAGTGGAAATTCAATCAGGAAAAAAGTGGAATATACGATATATGCATTCTTGTTGCCTTGTCTGTTCTTTCATATTCATATTTCATGATGCAGTTATGTTTCACCCACAAGATGAGGGTGAAGATTCTTTTTGTCCACATGGAGAAGCAGGCTGAACAGGCCCAGCAAACTGTACTTGTTCAGGGAAAGTGGATGTCAGAGCTTGGCCTGTGGGAGGCATTTCTCTTTAGACCTTGAGCTGTCTTTCTGGTTGTGCTTAAGGACATTCTTTTTCTTCAGTTGTTACTGCTGTTAGTACAGAAGAGCAAGTCTAGGAATAAATAACACATTTATTGGCTAAATTGTGCCCCACTCGCATTCATATGATGGAGTTCTAACCCCTGTTACCTCAGAATATGACTGTAGGCGGAGACAGGATCTTTAAAGAGGTAATTAAGCTAAAATGAGGTCATTAATGTGGGCCCTAAGCCAATATGACTTGCGTCTTTATAAGAAGAGGAGCTTAGGATACAGAGAAGCCTATATGCAGACACAGGAAGAAGATACCATCTATAAATAAGCCAAGTAGAGAGGTCTCAGGAGAAACCAACCCTGCTGACCGTGATCTTGGACTTTCATCCTCCAGAATGGTGAGAAAATCAATTTCTGTTTAAGTGAGCCAGTCTGTTAATACTTGTCATGGCAGCCCTAGCCAACTAATAGACAAGTGTGATCTTTAGAGTGAAACTAAAAAGAATCAAAGTATAATGGTTGAAATAAATGACTTACTATAGGAAATATTTGTAAATATGGGTTTAGAAGGTTGAGGAGCACCATACTAGGGTCAGGGCCATGAGATTATAATGTGATGAAACCCATGAAAGCTGGAACCTAATTAATCATGCTGTACCTGGTGTGAGGAAAGAATGTGTTAACAGGAAGGTGGCAGAACAGAGAACTCAAAGGGCAGGGACCAGGTGGCTTTCAGAAACTCATTCATTCAGCCAATGCTGAGAACTCCTCGCCTACTTGCTAGCAAGTAGAAGTGAATCAGGCCAAGGATGGGACACATGAAGTTACAAGCAAACTACACAACAGAGATTCAGCCACAGTGAGTCAGGGAGATGTCCTCAGGTTTTTTCATAATCCACACACAGAGTCCCTTGTGTCATCCCACCCTGTTGGGAGAAGCCTTACCAAGCAACCTTCTGGTTTCTAATTTAGCTTTCCAAGTCCTCTGACCTGGGAAAGAAGTGTCCACTATGCACCCCAAGCTTTATTTATTGAGCACTTACTTTGTATCAGGCACTGGAGACACACAGTGAGGGATTGATAGGGTCCCTGCTTTCGAGGAGGCTTTATGTTCTGGGATATGGGGAGAGGTGGGTGGACCCACAGTCTGTTTGGAGGTCAACTCAGAAGAACTTGGAGAGGGACTGGATGTGTGGGGAAGTGGGCAGGAAAGAGATGACTCCAAGGTTTGGGGCCTAACGCACGGGATGGATGGTGGGGAAGTGAGAATACTGCAGGGAGGAGAGTCAAGAGTTTCCTGAGGTATTTTGGCTTTGAGATGCCCTTTAAGAATCTAGAAGACTCAAATGGCAGTTTGATAGCTGAGTTCTGGGAGGAGGTTGTGCTGGAGATATAAATTTGGGGTTCAGCAGCTTACAGATGGGATTTAAAATCGTGGGGCTGCATGAATTGACCTAGGACTATCCCATAGATGGAAAAGCCAAGGCCCAGGATGAATTTTCATGTGTCAGGTTTTCATTTTCACTTAAAAATACTTTTTATTTCCCTTGTGATTCCTTCTTTGATACATGGATTATTGTGAAGAATGTTCTTTAATTTCCAAATATTTTGAGATTTGAGAGGTATCTTTCTGTAATTGATTTCTAATTTGTTTCTATTGTGTTCAGAGAACATACTATATATAATTTCAGCCTTTCTCCTTTCGGATTTGTGGAGACTTATGTTGTGATCCAGCATATAGTTGATCTTGACAAACACTCCATGTACACGTGAAAAAAATGTGTATTTTTCAGTTTGGGGTTTGAAGTTCTATAATTATCAGTTACAGCATGTTGGTTGACAGTTTTGTTCAAATCTTGTATATCCTCACTGACTTTTTAAAAAAATTAACTATATTTTTTAGAATAGTTTTAAATTTACAGAAAAATTACAAATATAGTACAAAGAGTTCCCATATGCCCCACACCCAATTTCCCTTATTAACATGCTACATTTGTATGGTGTTTTATTATAATTAATGAATCCATATTGATACATTATTATTAACTAAAGTTCATACTTTATTCAGATTTCCTTAGTTTTTATTTAATGTGCCTTTTCTGGATCTCCCCTAGGATCCCACATGACATTTAGTTGTCACATTTTCTTAGGTTTCACTTGACTGCGACAGTTTCTCAAACTTTCCTTGTTTTGATGACCTTGACAGTTTTGAGATATTTTGTAAAATGTCCCTCTGAGGGGATTTGTCTGATGTTTTCATCATGATTAGATTGGGGTTATGGGATTTTTGGAAGACCATAGAGGTAAAAATCCCATTTTATATCAAATATTATCAACATGATCTATCCTGTTGCTGGTGACCTTGATCACTTGGCTGAGATAATATTCATCAATTTAACTGGGCATTGTGTATTTTATCTGGCAACCCTATCTAGTGGTCCTCTTGGCCTCTGCCAAATGTCCATTTGGAACGTCAGGGATGTAACGATACTCTTCAAAATATTAAAATTCTTCCTCAATAATTTTTGTTTGATATATGAATATTCTTCTCTTAAGTAATCAAGGTTTCTTTCAGCCAACAGAGATCTCAACCCATTGTCATGAGCGTTTTCTCTCATGGGAAATACGATGGCTTCTGTTAGAGCCTATGATTCTTTTTGAATTTCTCTGATGGAATTTTGGCTCGTACTCTCAGCACGGCTGGTCTTGCCATCTGCTTTGGCAAGATTCTCCTCTAACGTTAAAGGGCACATTCTCTCTAGATTGGATATTTGATGAACATTCATTTATTTTTCTTGCTGTCATTCAGGAAGGACTTGTAATTTCTGCTGGTGCCACTGCCTGTTCCTTACTGTTTTGTTTCGTTTTTTTTGTTTTTTTGTTTTTTTTTTTTTAACTTCAGTGAAGCTTGCTGAGTTTGAAGACTTTAAACATGAGAACATTGATTACTTCATCTTCTTCAGCTAATTTAGGGTACATTCGATTTCTTTTAAAGTGTTTTAAAATAACCCTTTAATTCAGTGACATCAACCAGTTTCTTCAAAATTCCTTCTGATTCATCCTCTAGAAAGTCACTATTTTCTGGTGCTTTTGTTACATTCAATTCCAAGCTCCCACCAGCCATGTTGTCTTCTCCCAAGAAGGCTACTATTTACTCCTCTCTAGCAAGTGGCCACCTAGAGGCTTGATCTGATTTTTCCCCCTTTTAAAAATTCTTCCAGTTGGTTGACATTCAGTATTATTTATATTAATTTCAGGTGTACAGCATATGGTTAGACATTTGTATAATTTAAGAAGTGATTCCCCCTGACTAGTCTATTGCACATCTGGTACTATGTGTAGTTATTACCACATTATTGAATATATTCCCTGTGCTTTACTTTACATCCCCATGACTATCTCATAACTACCAATTTGTACTTCTCAATCCCTTCATTTTTTTCTTCATGTCCCCCAACCCAGGTTTGATCTGATTTTCTTCAGCATTTTCTAACATTTCATTTTGTTGAATACATTCACTCACTCTCTCTTTCCCATCTTTGGCATCCCTGAAGCTCATCACTGTCTCCGAAAGCATCTTTTTGTTGTTGTTTTTTAAAGATTTTATTGGGGAAGGGGAACAGGACTTTATTGGGGAACAGTGTGTACTTCCGGGACTTTTCCAAGTCAAGTTGTTGTCCTTTCAATCTTAGTTGTGGAGGGTGCAGCTCAGCTCCAGGTCCAGTTGCCCATTGTTAGTTGCAGAGGGTGTAGCCCACCATCCCTTGCGGGAGTCGAACCAGCAACCTTGTGGTTGAGAGACCGCGCTCCAACCAACTGAGCCATCTGGCCACTGGGGGCTGAGCGGCAGCTCATTGACTGTATTCTAGTTGCAGAGGGCACAGCTCGTTGGCCCATGTGGGAATCGAACCGGCAGCCCCGTTGCCCAGAGCTCGCACTCTAACCAACTGAGCCACCCATCTGCCCCCTGAAGCATCTTTTAGTCCTGTCTAAAGCTGTTCTTTTTTCTCCTGATGTACTTGGGAGGCTGTTCCGGTTGCAGGTATTTGATATTGGCTGTGTTTTGATGCATCATCTAAAGACTGGATGTTTCACGTAACGCTAGCCACCAACACAACTTGTTCTGCATGTTTAGCTTTCTCTTCGAAATGTCCTTTCCTAAAAGCCTCTATTTTAAGCCCAAGTAGAGTTGGTGGTTTCCAGCTCTTTACTGATGGTCTCCAGGTTTGTTTGTTTTTTATTTTAAGATTTATTTTTTTGTAGAGCAGTTTTAGATTCACAGCAAAAGTGAGAGGAAGGTACAGAGGTTTCCCATATGCAGTCCCCTCACCCCCATGGACAGCCTCCCCCACTATCAACATCCCCACCAGAGGGGGACATTTGTTACAGTGGATGAACCTGCACTGACATGTCATTATCACCCCAAATCCATAGTTCACACCCAAAGTCCAGCATTCACACTTGGTGTTGTGCATTCTATGGGTTTGGACCAATGTGTAATGACATGGATCCATTCTTATGGTATCGTACAGAGTAGTTTCACTGCCCTACAAATCCTGGCCATTCTAGTAGGTATGTAGTAGTGGTATCACATTGTTGTTTTAATTTGCATTTCTCTGACGGCATGATGTGAAGCAGATTTTTATATGCTCATTTGCCCTCTGAATATCTTCTTTGGTGAGGTGTCTGTTAAGGTCTTTGGCCCATTTTTTAATTGGGTTGTTTGCTTTCTTATTGTTGAGTTTTAAGAGTTCTCTGTATATTTTGAATAGTACCTTATCAAATGTGTCTTTTGCAAATATTTTTCACATGCACCCATGTTGTGGCATGTATCAGTAGGTCTTTCCTTTTAACTGCTATGTAGTATTCCATTGTGTGGATCTATCATATTTGTTTATACATTCATTTATTGTGGGACATTTGGGTTGTTTTGAGATTTTCATTATTATGAATAATGCTCCTATGAACATTCAGGTTTATAGCTTTGTGTGGGCATAAGTTTTCAGTTTTCCTTGGAAGATTCCTTGGAGTGGAATTCTGGGTGATACGGTAAGTTTATGTTAGCTGTTTGCATGGTTTACCCTTCTCAACCCTTTGACTTCCAACTTATTTGTGTCTTTGAATCTAAGGTGAGTCTCCTGGAGATAGAATCTAGTAGATCTTGCCTTTACACCCAGTCAGACAACATTTGCCTTTTAATAGGGGTGTTTAGACCATTCACATTCAATATAATTATTAATATGTTTGGATTTATATTTGTCATTTTGCTATCTGTTTTCAGTATGTTACCTGTTTTTTTTCTTTTTTTTTCTCATCACTGCCTTCTTTTGTGTGAAATAAATGTGTTGTTTTTTTTTATCATACTCTTTAAATTATTATTTTGTTGATTTTAAAATGACATTTAAAGGTTTTTTTTCCCTTAGGCATTATAGTATGCTTCTTATCACAATTTACTTCAGATTGATATTAACTCAATTTCAGTAAAACATAGAAATTTTGCTCCAATATAGCTCAATTCCATCTTCCTCTCCTTTGTGTTATCATTGTCATAGATAGTAAATCTGTATGTCTATCATTTATCTATATAGCTATATATCTATCAATTATCTATCTATCTATCTATCTATCTATCTATCTATCTATCTATCTATCTATCTATCTATCTATCCTACCCACCCATCCATCCATCCATCCATCCATCCATCCATCCATCCATCCATCCATCCATCCATCCATCCATCCATCCATCCTACCTACCTACCTACCTACCTGTCTACCTACCTATCTATATCTATCTCCCATTAGGAACACAGCATTACAGTGTCATATGTATTGCTTTATACAAATATGTCTTTTAGAAGTTAAGTGAAGAAATAAGAGGAAAAATATATAATATAATATAAACCTACATATTTACCAATTTCTTGTATTCTTTACTTCTTCCTGTGAGTTTAAGTTAGCATCTGGTGTCATTTGCTTTCATCCTGAAGGACCTTCTCCATTATTTCTTTTACGGCAAGCCTGCTAGCAATAAAGTATCCCAATCTTCATTATCTGAAAATGTTATTTCACCTTAATTTTTGGATTGTTTTGCTGGATACAGAATTCTTGGTTGGCAGATTTTTCTTCAGCATTTTGAATATGTCATTCCATTTTCTCTGGCTTCCATCATTGCAGCTGAGAGAAGTCAGCCATTAATTGTATTGTTGTTTCCCTTACTGGTGAGTTGTTTTTCTCTTGTTGCTTTAAGATTTTCTGTTTGTGGTTTCAACATAGTTGAGGCCCTACTGTGTGAATTTCTTTGTATTTGTCTTGCTTGGGATTTGTTGAGTTTCCTGCATTCGTACAAAATGCTGTACATGCAATCATGCCAACTGTATCCATTTCCTCCATCTGGTGCTAGGTGATCCTCCAGATTCCTCGTACGACAGGATGCGGTTTGACGGGGCTATGGTTTTAATTCAACTCTGTTTTCCCTGGTTAGCCAGAAATCCGTTCTCCTGAGCCACTGCCTTTTTGATCTTATCATTTGGACTGGGAGCCAGTTGGCTTCAATGTCACATACCTTTGGCTTCAACTCTGGCATAGCCCCAGAATGCAATCACCACAAGAATGTTTGGGATCAGGCAATTCCCTTTTTTCTTACCACCCTCTACTGTACTGCGGTTTTCTTGGCAAAACTCAGAGGAGGGAATTTCTGGGCCAAGTGATCTGCTCTCTTCCAGACTCTAATCTGTCCCAGGAGTCCATTGTGTTTTCCAAGATCTGGCCAATTTCCTTTTTTCCCCCAAAATCTCTCCATCTCTGGCAGGACTGCTCTTACCCAGGCCAGGCATCACCTCCAGGTCATGAAAGCTGCGTAACCTCCCCATTCACCCCATTCACCTACAAAAGTTTCAGCCCTCTCAGGAACTTAGTTCATCAAGGCTTCCTTGTATCCATAAACTTCATGCCCAGTGTTGCTATGCGTTGCACAGTGAATTGGAGAGAAACACATTGGCTCTATCAGATGTCCCCACCCCTCCCTGGGATGCCATCCTCATCCAGCAACTCGCTCTTACAGAAGCACTTCCCACGCTTCCCCAGACTCACTGAGGGCCCTCAGCCGTTGGCATCCTCTCTGCTGCACCCAAGCAGGCCAGTGCTGAATGAGGAAGAGCCAGGCCTGCAGAGATCACTGCCAAGACTGAAAGAATGTGCACTTCTGTCTTAAGCCTCGTCTGTCTGCATTTAGTTCAAGACACAGATTACTGCCACCATGTCAGCCGCTGAAGCTTTCACCAGCCAGATCCAAAGTGGCAGCTTGTGAATGTCCTCCTCACGTTCCCAGTCCCTCTGATCAGTGACAGCACACGTGGTTGAGGCCCTCTTTGATGTTCTGATGGCAGGGTGAGTACCCACCTGTCCTGACTGCCAGAGCTTGGACCATGTTTAAGGGGTTCAGAGCCGGCTCTGGCACAGATCTGCTGGTTGCTGTTCTAGGCTTGGCTTCAAGACCCAGGTAGTCTCAAGTTCCCAGAGTGGGGTGGGCAGCTGCCTCCTTCTCCAGCAAGTCTGAGCATCTGGCCCTTCCTGTGGGGACCGAAGCTACCACCGGCCTGTTTGGGAGAGGTGCTTCTGTAAGAGTGAGCTGCTGGCTGAGGATGACTTGGGTTTTGTTCATTCATTTGATCACTGAGAGGCAGCCCTGAAGGCGTTTTTTTTGTGAGTTCTAAAGTAAGGGCACTCTTTCCCCAAGACACTTGACTGCCATCTGCTGGAAAACTGTCAAATTAAGTAGAGAAACTTGGAAATGATACAAAATGTGAATGGTGCCGTCCAGAAGTGCAGCTGTGGTCACCCTGCTAGGATGTAGCTCTCAGCTGAGCCTTGAGTAAGGGCTGAGGACATAAAGGTGGGTGATATCTGGTCCCTAACCTTAAGAAGCGCATGGTCTGGAGGGTTGGGGACAGACACATAAACAGAAAAACTGTAATGCCATGGGCTAGGGATGGACAACAGACTGTGGGAGCCCAGCATCACTCAGTTCAGCCCAGAGCCATGCCCTCTTCTGGGTGGCTGTGCACACCTAGCTCTGGGTACTGGGTCCAGGCCTCACTCAGTCCCCTGGCCCCCTAGGCTGGTCCACACCACAGCACAGACCCCGAGGCCTCTCTGGTGGCTCTAAGACCTGGCATCCCAGCCACACCCAGGGTCCACTGCCTGCCCTCATCCTGGAGAGGCCCATTCATCTCAAACCTGAACACCTGCGTGGCGCTGCTCCTCCTTACTCATTTGCATGACCAGTTTTCAGCACGCAGCTGGTTCTGAAGGCAGCCCCATGGCTAGGTAACCTGCAGCTGATGTCACCTGCCTCCTCCTGTTCCTCCAGGTGTGTTCCTTGGGCCACAGTACCCGGAAGCTTGTTAGAAAAGCAAAATCTCAGGCCCTACCCCTGACCCACTGGCTCAGAACCAGCTTTTTATCAAGACTCCAGGTGAGGGGCACTGTTCCGAGCCTTGTCACTGGGCCCCAGGGCCCTATGGAAGTGCCAAATAGCCTCCCCTCCTCGGTGTTTCATGTAAACAGTTGATCAGAGTGGGTGGGATTCTGAGACCCCCTCTTTGCCACTGTTCTCTGGGCCTCAATTATCTGCTCTTGACGATTTTGGAGGCGTGCTGGCACTTGGAAGAGGGTGTAGAGTGTTGGATTAAAGAAAAGAGATGCTGCCTGCCAAGTCCTCTTCTGGCTCTGCTACCTACTGCTGTGTGGCCTTGGTCGAGTGGCTTAACATCTCTGTGCCTGTTTTCTCATCTGTGAAATCAGGGTAATAGAGGACCTGTTCATCTGAGTGTCCTGAGGATTGAGTGAGTCCGCCCTTGTAAAGCACTGGGTAATCACCCAGTCAGCATTAATGAGGACCACTGGCAGTTAACGAAGAACCTTGAAAGAAAGGATCTGTTGACAGGGACGTGTTTCAGGAAGACAGAGAAGGTTATCAAATATTTACCTACCAGTTACCACAAAACAGAAACTTAATCAATACTTACTCTGCACTGCATCATCATACGGTCGAATTTCAAAGTGTTTCCTAAGAAGGGAAAAGAGCTTTCTTACGATTTTAGAAGGCTTGTTGTAATTGCTCCAGGGACATTTGACTTGCAGCCTTGAGACTAAAGGGTTTCAGGCAGAACAAAGAGGATTAGCTGTCATTGGATGGGAGGAGAAGGTGGGAGACGAGGCAAAGAAGGAGGACGATTGTTGACTTAAGAAACCAGAGCCCCGAGCTTAGGGGGTCCTGGCAGGTGGGCCTGCATGAGTTTCGGTTTGGACCTGGCACTTCTGGGACCGCTGGACATCCGTGTGCAGTGGTCACTGGGCAGTTGGACAGTGAATTCTGGAGAAGGTGCTGGACGTGCTGCTTAGTCCCCTCACACCCTGAAACTCCTCAGCAACAGCTGCTGGGGGTATATCCTCCACTCCCCCCAAGCCATTTTTTTGATCACTTATTTTATTTCCACCATTTTATTCTAAAACATTTCAAGCATATAGAAAAATTGAATGACTTTTATAGCGGAACATGATATAAATGGGAAGAAACCAGTGTCCCATGAAGAAAAATTCCAAGTAATTGATATAGCCACTTGCTTTCAAGGAGAGGGCGGGTGGGGGTGCGGCCAACACCACCTCCTGGAGTGTAGGCTGCACATGGCGGCTCCTTCTTAAGAGGGAAGGATTGAAACAGCACTTCCTCAGCCAGGTGACATGGCCGACACCCACAGGGATGTCATGGTGTTGGTGTGCACCCTCGAGGTGATACGATGAGAATGGCAGTTGACTTGTGTGGTCTTCTTCCCCAAACCCATAGTCTCGTTCTAATCATGAGAAAAACATCAGACAAATCCCAGCTGCAGGAGAGTCTACAAAATGCTTGACCTGTCCTCAAACGGACAGGTAAAAACAAGGAAACTCTGAGAGATGGCACAGCCAGAGGAGCCTAAGGCGACATGATGACTAGACGTTGTGTGGGGTCCTGGATGGGATCCTGGTACAGAAAAAGGACATTAGGGAAAAACTAAGGAAGTCTGAATAAAATATAGACTTTAGTTAATAATAACTGTCAATATGGGTCCATTAATTATGACAAATGTACCAAACTAATTGAAGATGTTAATGATAGGAGAAACTGGGCGTGGTTTATGGGATCTCTGTACTATCTCTGCATTTTTTTCTCTGTAAATCTAAAACTCTTGTAAAAAATAGTTTCTTAAAAACAACCACATACCACCACCTAAATTCTACACGTTTACGTATCTTTATCATACATCTGTCCCTGCGTCTCTCTTTTTTTACAACTCTCTTGACTTTCCACTCCTTTTTGCTCAAAACGGCACTCAGGAAGCCCTGGCCATCGGCACGCAACACCTGCAGGGTCTCAGGTCCTTTCCTATTTGTCACAAGCTGGATTTGCTCTAAGAATGCCAGATCTCCACGCTCCGCAGCTGCTAGAAACAAGGAACTCTATTGCCACCCAGTGGACGTTTTAATTAAAGCCTTCAGTGCAGGGAAAGCTGGAGGCCCTGCGGCTGGGAGCGTGGCCTTGAGCCCAGGGGACCCCAGCCCCTTCTCCACAGATCCCCCACCCAATTCTTACCTAGACCTGGACATTTCCGAACTCTTCCCAATTCTCAATTGTGTAGTCATTTTGTAGGGTTATATTGCACTTTTCAAAAAAGGCTTTATTTGGAAGGAGGTGGAGCATGAGGGAACTGGGCTTTTCCAGTTTTACTACTGTTTTTCTCCGAAAATAAGACTTAGCCGGACCATCAGCTCTAATGAGTCTTTTGGAGCAAAAATTAATATAAGAGACCGGGTCTTATATTAATTTTTGCTCCAAAAGACTCATTAGAGCTGATGGTCCGGCTAGGTCTTATTTTCCAGGAAACACGGTAGCATACTTGGGGACCATGAAGACAAATTTTCGAGCAATGGGTGTGACCTGTCCAGCTGCTTTTGAAAGATAAGAGTCTGGAGGCTTCAGCTGGCTGGACCTTGGGGCCCTGGCTTCGGAGGGCTCTGCGGTCACCAGCGGCCTCGCTGTGCTGAGCCACTCCGTACCTGTTGTCAGTCAGGCTTTGACGCACAAACTGTGGCCACACTGAGGTGAGAGGGATAGGAAGGGTGCTTCCAGAAGGGCAGCAGCCTGGCTTTGCATCTTCTAAGAGGGAGGCCCATCCATGCCTAACCACAGGCGTGGCTGTTCGTGCCTCTGGGTTAGAAGGAACAAAATGAGCATGTCTTAATTTGGGTCGCCCCAGGAGCAGAGCCTGGAACAAGGGTCTGAATACTAGTCACTTATTTGGGACTTGATCCCAGAAAACCCTGGTACAGAGTGGATGTGAGCTAGAGAAGGGAAAGAATCCATTAAAAGGTGTCATCAAACCACCGACACTATGGCTTCGGAGCTCCTGCAGGGGAGCACCTATCCCCGCTGAAGGGCCAGGACGATGGCGTGAGGGCTGCTTCTGCAGACACTCATTGCTGCACTTTTGGTGTCCTTGGCCACAGTAAGCAGCTTTAGAAGGCAGAAACGAGTGCCAAAGGGATGGGGTGGGGCACTGCCAGGTCCTCAGTGTTCGCATAATGGGAGCCAGCACCTAACCCTACCGCACCCACCTCACCCCATGTGGGGAGGCCCAAGGTGGGACTGCCTACGGCTGGGGAGCACAGGACCACTTGGAGATTCAACTGAGCACAAGAAGGCGCTGTTTGGGTTAGAACTGGGACCCTCACCTGGCCTTCTCCACAGGTGAGACCGTTAGGTGGGGAGATGCAAAGGTCTCGAGTGTGGAGGGGAGTGTGAGAGGCAGCCCCCTGGGGAGGAAGGAGGGAGCCAGCTGGGGGGCAGCCGTGACTGGAAGCTTCCCCTGGGCTGGCCAGGGACCCCTCCACTGGCACTATCCACCACCCCAGTTGCATCTCCACCAAAGGAAGACCCAACTACTGAAGCTAGAGTTACTAAAATACTTGGAATACCAAGTACTTAGGTGATAGAAATTTATTACCAAGGAACAGGAGTTCTGATGAAGCACAGCTCACCTGTGAAGAATGTTGGAAAATACAAATCTTTCCCACAAATCTGCCTTCCTGAAGTGAAATCTAGGATGCATGTCACCAATTGCAGAGGACACAGTCTCCTGCACAGAAACCTGGTGGTCATCGTACTGAAGACCCAGGCACTTGCCCTCAGGAGCACGTGCTCCGCCTTCCAGCCAGCGGGACACCCCAGGTTTTCAGTTCCCTCCCGATGACCACACAGGGAACCCAACATTAGCAAGGCCTTAGTGCTCACCATGAGCCAAGCACATAACACGGAAGCCTCCTGCAGGCTGTGAAGTGACATGGCCTAGTGCAGCCATCACCGTTGTCTTCGGTCAGCGTGATCTCTGGGAGGTAGAAGTCCCTGCGAGGAGGTTCGACTTTTGTCCCTATTAACTGTCCTGGGTAGTTAAGCGCTTGGTGGGGGACGCGGGCTGACTGGAGGTGTTGGCAGGCGGAAGCTGATGGTGGTCCTTTCTTAGTGGAGAGCTGAAGCGGATGTGTTCAGACTGCTCCTGAGGGAGGTCTTCCCGTGGGGTTGACCAGCCAAGAGGACTTTCAGATAGTAGTGTGGGGAGTCTTACCTTGTCCTTCACGCCTTGTAGAAACCAGATGGTCAGAGGGTATCAGGCTCTGAAAGATGTGTATAGAAACAGAAGTGGCCTGGGAGAACACCCCTTATAAATGCAGGAGTAGCTGAAGGGGTGTGTCCTGGGCCGGCTGTCCTGTTCCTCTGAGGGGACTTTCTGGCGAATTCGTAGGGGGTATAACTCACTACCTGGGTGTGGCCCCCGCCTCTAGAATGCACAAGCTGTGTGTTACCGAGCACTGCAGCCCTCAAAGTGCTTCCACAGTCACTATCTTATTAGACCCTTATGAACAAGGGAGGCAGGATAAGAACTACACGCTACCGCTGAGCAGCCTGGGGCTCAGTTCAGGATTTTTTGGGGGGTGGAATGGGGAGGGACACTGGACGTGACTGGCAGGAAGTAGAACTTGTGCTAAAACATGAGTCAAGCCCTCAGTGTGGCCACTTCTTCCCGTATGACTCCTGAGTTCTCCCTCAGAGAAAGGGCTGTCACGAGTTCTGACACGGGGGGGGGGACCCTGTCATTTTTGGAGAACTACAACATACAAGGAGACTAAACCACCGAGAAGCAATAACAAATAAGGTGAAGTGTCTTGAACGAGGGCACGTCCCTTGCCGTCACCCGAGAATGGTGACCCCCTCACCGACAAGGGTTAAAATAGGCAGCTCGGACAGGTTGTGTGCTGCACGTCACAGGCTGCGGAGGGCACAGCTCCTTCCGGGGGGCCATGTAACAGCAGGCTTCCTAGTTCTTCACCTTCCTCACAGTCCCGTCCTAGTAACAGAAATCCTGCCAAGTCCTTCGGTTTTACCTCAGAGTGCTAACTGAAGGGTCACGGGACCAGAGGAGGGCTCCAATTCCGAAGGCTGTGATGTCCAAGGCCTGGTAACACTGAACTGCGAAGGGACGGGCAACGGAGCCGTGAGCCCGAGAATGTACATGAAAATCATGGCTTTTGGCACCAAAAATAAAACACTGAATGGGAAAAAAGATGTAGAGAGAGGGGTGCGTGTTGCTTCTGGTTAGGGTTTGTGACAAAGGTTGTGCTGGTGTGTCTCCTGCTGGGCTGCTCACAGGGACCAAATGCAGCCCTCTGTGAAACTTCATAAAAACGGACAAGCTATTTCTCCAAAATTTTATTTTAATTTAAATTACAGGGCCAGCCAGATAGTCCGATAAGAAATTTACTTTTCCTTAGGAGAAAGGAAATGCTTTTATGGCATTGTTAACAATTGTATACATCCACCTTTTTTAAAGGGTTAAAAATCACATTGAGTAATTGACTTACGTAAAATTAAATCTTTATAACACAAAAGAAACCACTCGTAGTATGATAGTTTTGGTAATACTCATATGCATATATTAAATGATCGTAAATTCAAATGCAACTTTTCCACTTTGAAAGTTTGCACATTTCTGTTTAAAAACCACAAGCCCCCGAATCTTCACTCTCTCCAGAATGCAACATGACAGTGACACCTGGCTGTGTTCTTCCACATGCTGCCCCTCACTGTCCGCCAAAGTGGAAGCTGTTTTGTTGTTTCAAGTTCAAAGAACCAGTTTGGCAAGGAAACCTTTCTTCTGCTTGGTGTAATTAATGTTTTCACACTAAACCCAGACCCCCAGCACTAGAGCACGAGAAGCAGACTTTCACCACGGCCAAGTCTGCCTTCCTAAACATCTCGGATGTTTTCCTTTCAGGGAGCTTGGTTTGCTGCCTCTACTGCCGATGGAAAAACATGAATGATTTTGGTAAAGACAGCCTCAGCAAAATCAATTACAATGTCGACTGCCATTTTAATTAAATAGAACAAAATGCACCTATATTTTCTGGAGCTATTTTCCTAAGTGGTTTTCCTAGAAGGAGGTCTTACAACCTGCTGAAACATCACTTGGGAGTCTCATTTTACTGGCTGATAAATAATTCAATTAGTAAGAGATGCTAGCAAAGAAGAATTATATAAATCTCTTAGTCAGCTACAGCCATAGCCATGCTGAATCCGAACTGGCAAACTGATTTGTAAGTTGTTAGTTGTGATCTTCGTATCACTAAGATGAACAGATACCATTCTAGTAACTTTACACAGATATATTCTAGGACACGTTGTTCTGCTGTGGTCACAGTAACAAAAAAGTGGTGCAAAATCAGTTACTTTATAAATACTGATAATTTGCAGCATTAAGGAATAGGACATTAAAAAAAATAAATTTCCCCATAAGACACCTATGACTAGGAACTCTTCTTTTCCTAAGAGAAGCCAAAGTTTTAATTATTCAGTTTCACAACTATTGTACTGGGTTACTTATTCTAAAAAAGAAAGGGTGCTCTACAGGGGTTTCCCACACACACAAAGAATCAGCATTAATTTAGCATAATCGGTATCTTTCATAGATATAGCAAACTCATGACTCATTTTAAATGAATAAGGCCAATATTATGCAGGAAAGTGTGGCTGACTGAGTTCCAAGTCTGTATTTGTAGCCTGTTGATGGCACCCATTAGATAACTGAATACAAAGGTTTGGTTTACTTTTTTTCTTTTAATGCTGTGATACTTAAATGTTAAATCAGCATTTTCATGTGATCTGAAGTATTTCAATTACATATGAGCATTCATTTTTTGCAAAAACTCAATATTAGGTAATAGTTACATACTAATACAATAACATTCCTCTGCTGTACAAATTAAATCATTTAAAAGAAATGAGCATTCTGAGAATTATATACAAAAGAAACCTGTAAGCGCCGTTGAAATGAAATGCAAGGTTTCGCTACTAGCTCTAGTTTTAAAAGACCTTCTGAAAGGGAAATTAACAAATACCTTTCAACATATCCAGGTTTACAAGTCTCAAGAAAATCAAATGTCAAAAAATTCTAGAAAGCTGTGAAAAGCATATATACATTTTCCTTATGACCTTATGAAGCTTCACACTTTTAAGAAGTTGCTAAGTTTCAGTGTCAATTTATTCGCATGTCAACTTTATCCCCCCAGAAAGCTCACGCGTTGGGCTCTGTGCCCCTCTGACTTCAAATACAGCCCTTTAGCGGAGGCCGCTGGGCTCGCCAAGAGCGCGCACTCGGCTCTCCAACAGGGAAATGCGAACCCGTCTGTCGGTGTCCAGGACCCCAGGGACGCCCCCCTGCCCTACACCACACTGTCATGTCACTTCTACAGTTGCCTTCGTGAACCTAGCCATGTTCAGAACTCCTAAAACAAACAGTCTGTGAATCCTGAAATGACACAGAGATCAAGAGAAAGTCCACGCGTGCTCTAGTGTGCAAGAAAGCAGCAGCTACGTTCTCCAACTTGGACTACGAAAGAAAACAAGGAAAAATGGAAAACCGTTCACTTAACAGCAGATTAGCAGTAATGTCCCTCCTGGGTGGGTGGGAGCCTGATGCTGAGGGGCAGGTGCTGGGTTTGGATCTAATACTTTGGGTGTTTGTGGGGAGTTAGGCTTCCTGCTGAGCTGGTCTCTTCAAGTCCCTGATCTGTTTGACTAAATAGGTCTTCTCGTCGTTAAACTGCTCGTCCTCCGTCCTGTCATTCTGAAACTTGCTCAGGAACTCTATGAGTTTGGTCTGGTTCTTGAGGAGAATGTCGAGGATAGGCTGCGTCTTGTTAGGGTTGGCGACAAACACCTGGCCGGAGAGAAGGCACCATCAGTCACAGGGAAAGAGAGGACGGAGGCCTGCACGGCAGGGGCAGCGCACACGGCGTGGGCCTGGGAAACTCACTCACTGTGTGCTCTGCGACTGCACTTCACTACGTGCAAATTAAAAAGAGGCTGCACGGTTTAGCACAAAAAGGCCTGGCACGCTCATTCATGCTCTGAAACTCAGTGGTTGGTGTTAAATACAGACTCTGATTTGGGGATAAAATGGGCAGAAATTATTTCTGGGCACAGAAAGTCGGAATGGATTGGGAGAATAAAATCCTCCAGGGAAAGCATTAAGAAACGGATTACCCTTTACTTTGTGATTAATAATCTTCTATGCCAAAGATCAATGACATTCACTTCCAAGTAAACTGTTCTGTTCCCAAATCTAAATAGTATACCCCATTTCTGGGTCTATTCTTCTGCTTAAATGTTGTGCTGCACAAACAGGAAAACTGACCGAATTGAACTGTATTCCTTAAATTACCAGAGCGAGGCTAATAATATTTCAGGAATTGTAATGAAATGCAATGAACCACTGTGAAGGCAAGTTGTACGCTACCTTAAAAACGTGAAAGGCCTCAAACTGGATGTTACGGCTTTTGTCTCGTAGAAGGTTCATCATTAATTTGAGGTTCTCAGGTTTACTGATGTACTTTGTCATAATTGTGAAGTTGTGCCGGTCTAATAGTAGTTCCCCGAGAAGCTGAGAAGACATTTAAAGAATTATCTTACATGATTGATAAGATTTCAGGAAAAAACAGTTTTTAAAAAGGAAGTCATTTAATAATCATCATTATTAAGTACAGAACATTAGCAGGCACTGAAAAGACTGAGGAATCGGACTGAGTTATGGCCCGAGAAGTTATCGAGCGCCTACTACCTGCCACCTGAACACCTCTTGGGCTTTAACCCTATGGTGAGTCCACACTGATCTCTCAAGAGGACATTCAAGGCGCACTTGGCCCCAAATCTGAGACTGTCAGAGCCCGTCTACTCTTCAAATCTGCACTGGCGTTATCTCACTAAAAAACTATAAAAGAAACTGTTCACAAGATAAGGTGTTGATAATTCCTGTTAACTAACCGCAAACTTTAGCTTAATGAAAAACTTAATTTCATTATTTTTATTTTATTTATCTGAATTTCATATGACAAAGGATCACGCCCAAAGTTCTCCACACACACTGAAGTTATCATTTCATCATATCTGATGATATGATGAGGGAACGTTCCTTACACAGCTGTCAGAAACACTGGACCCACCCCGGAAATGAAAGGATTGTTCCTATCAGCTGTGAGAATCACCGGCAACCATTAGCCAACACACCACAGACAGAACAATGGCTGGGAGGCTAGGCTCGAGCCCCAGCAATGAGTGGGTGCTTTACGGTAGCAGTGTCACATTTCCAAGCTGTGGTTCTTATTGGTCCCTGATTGTACGAGTTAGAGCCTTAAGGGGTAGAAAGGAAGTAGCTGGACAGATGGAAAGGATTCTTCTGGAAATGTGCATGGTAGAGAGTGTTCTTATCAAAGGACACAAAGTATAACAGATGCTTCTCCTGTTCATTAGTGAATTTCCACAGAAAGATAAGGTCTTCGAGCGTGATCTCCCCAGGGCAGGAAGGGGAAGTAGGAAGGGAGTCTTGATCAAAATGAATTCAGATACCTCCGAGGAAAAGAACTCTGGGCTGAGTAGAATTTAAAGTGGACCTGGCCAACAATGTAAATGGAATTATGATTGTTTTTCAAAGTCCTTTGTGATTCCATCGGTAGTTCCTGTCACAGAATGAGGCGTATGAATTTACTGACGATAGTAAAAATTTTCTGGAGCAGGGATCAGCTAACTTTTTGTAAAGGGCCAGATAGTTTGCAGTTTAGACATTGCAGGCCATACAGTCTTTATGGCAATCATTCACATCTGCTGTTGTAGTCTGAAACAGCCCTGGACAATATGTAAATAAACTAATGTGTCTGTGTTCCAGTAAAACTTTATATACAAAAATAGGCAGTTGGCTGGACTTGGCCCCTGGGCTATAGTTTGCCAACCCCTATTCTAGAGCTTTAATTTAAGTCTTAAAGTTTAAGTTTCCAATGGAATTGTTCATATCGTATTTTAACATAAAACAGCCAAATCCGTTTTCCGCTCGAACCATCCCCCTTCCCTCACACAATAAGTTGTGCCCTCTGGGCAGCACCTTGGGGAGACAACCCCTGCAGCACCCTCATCTATTTGAAGCGATTCTAAGTTTTAGAAATATGCTTCAAAAGCTAAAATATTGTACTAAGAGATCAAGTCCTCTTCAAAATTTTGTGTATTCCATTTTGGTATCTAACTCACAAGGAGGTGGGCAGGTGTCCTGTGTGGACCACTGCCGAACCCCATTCCTTCCCACAGAAATCGTGACCATGGATAAATGTTATTTTCCCCCTAAAGGTGTAACACCCATCCCAGCATCTCCCAAATTCAAAATTCAAACACAGGGTGAAGAGAAATAAACTGCATAAAATAAATAATCTGTCATACCTTAAGTGACTGTCTTTTTGTCACATAATTTTCTGAATGAAGTAACTTCTCGTATTCACTGAAGAACTAAGAGACAAGAAAACACACATCAGGGTTATTTTTTTTAAGACTGGTAGAAGCTGAGGGCAAACCTGGAAGCCCGCGAGGGCCCATCGTTGCCCAAGCTCGCCTGTAGCACCCCTGCCTCTGATGGGCTCAGAGACCCTCGGGGTGATGCCCACTGACCACCTCTGTTAAGAGGGCTCTGGGACTGACCCTTCTCAGCTCTAGCCAGGCTCACATACAGCTTATATCTGGCCCTCTTCTGTCACCCAAACTCCATACACACAAAACATAAGTCCCTTCCTGCCACTGTTTGCTCACTGTTGAGTTAGCTCTCATTTCCTGGTGTTTTATTAGAAAATTTATATTCTTTACATATGAAAACTGAACTAATCCAAAGCACAAACAGAGAGAAAACTAACCTGTTCTTTCAACACATTAAGCAAGGAGAGAAAATAAGAAGAGAGGAGAAATTCAGCTCTGTGTTTTAAATTGTTAGGACTTGGGCTCAAACTTGAGTAATGGGATGGAGTTTGTTTAGAAAATGCGGGGAGGAAAGATATTCTTGGGGGATAAAAAAGGCCGGACAGAGCACGAGTGAAGAGCTGGAGAATGCAAGTCTCCAACAACTGACAAGTGTCCAGCAGATTTACAAAACTGTGCTAAGAGCAGTATCCCTGGAATGGTGTGGCGTACAGACCGGGTTAAAGCAAGGAAGGAAGAAATGGAAAGGAGGGGCACACTTTCAAAAAGTTGGGCGGAGAGAAGGCCAGTTAGCTTTAAGAGATGCATGCATGCGCGCTCAGACACACACGTTTATTTGTTTTTGTTTTAACTATAGACTGGTTTTAAAAGTTCCCAAATTCTGTTGTACTAGCATGATTGTTGGACAGCAATGCTTTCCTGAAGTTTTGCACTGGTTGAAGTGGGTGGGAGACGATGCCTGCTTTGTAACTTGTCTGTGCTAGAAAACTACCATGTTTCCCCGAAAATAAGACCTAGCCGGACAATCAGCTCTAATGTGTCTTTTGGAGCAAAAATTAATATAAGACCCGGTATTATATTATATTATTTCATATCATATCATATATATCATATTTAAGATCCAGTCTTACAGTAACATAAGACCAGGTCTTATATTAATTTTTGCTCCAAAAGACGCATTAGAGCTGATTGTCCGACTAGATCTTACTTTCGGGGAAACAGGGTATGTGCCTGTGCTTTATGCTAGGTCTTCAGCAGCCATTCATCTGTGGTTTAGAGGAGGGGTTAGCAAACTATGGCTCCTGGGTCAAACCCAGTTCACTACCTGTTTTTACAAATAAAGTTTTATTGGAGCATAGCCATGCTCACGCGTGTATTGTAAACAAATTCGTTTACATACTGTTTATGGCTGGCTTTGCAGTGCATCAGACAGGAGAGCTGACAGAGACCACATGGCCCAGGAAGCCTCAAATATTTACTATCTAGCTCTTTGCAGAAAAAGTTTTCTGACTCTTGGCTGAAAACTAACCCAGAATTACCTATGCATCGTTTCCTTAGCTCAAGTCTAGGAAGAGGTGGGAGAGCCATCTACTTACTATGCAGGCAGGTGAGAAAAGGCTGTTAACCCCACCTTCTCCTAAGTGATCATCAAACCAACCGTTGAAACAACTGGATCGACCTTTCAGTTACAATAGTAACACGAGTACAGACACCTCAAGTTCCTGACAGAAAATGCAAGTTAAGATTTTCTGCTACGCAATTCTTAGTTGCAGGGAATTCTTCTCATGAGAACTGCCTGAAGAGTGCGGATATAGCCCAGAAGTGGATATCCCACTAGAAGTGTTAGGTTCCGTCCCAGGATTCGGACAGATGGGTACTGTTTGGGCTCCTCAAAGACCTGCTCTCAGGGAGCCACAGATGCAAAGAGTTCAGCATCTTATTCCCTGCAGCCATCGCGAGGACTATGCCCACTACATAGCACTGTCATTTAATACCCCTCTGGGAATGCCAATGGGAGAAACTTGTTTCAGGTCCCAGTGCAAGAAAAGCCTGTTTCTTTTGAGCAACAGGCATCTGTCGTGCTTTACAGAGACTGTGATCCTTTAATTGATTTTGTTTCCCTCTGGCTTTGGTTATTAGAAAGCTCAGCGTTGAGCTGTCTGGGATTTTAGAATATGCATTTGGTGTAATAACCTCACCTCTGGCTTAATTTAAATGACCCCCATCTCCCAACCTTCCTTCTCCCTCCCTCAGATCTGACTGCACTGCATACATGTCTGTCAGTTGCCTTGCCTGGATTTTTCAAAAACCCTGTTAACCAATGTCATCCATTAATAACATGTAGGAAAATCTTTTACTGCGAAACTAAACAGATGCCACTGCCTGTAGTAAATTTCTTAGAAATTGCTTTAGTATGTATCTTTGGTTGGCTTTAAGATATGGGTATGTTGAAAAAAATCTCTGAGACCAGGTGGTAATAAAAATAATACAACTAATGTGTATTAAATGCTTCCTGTGCTCCAGCATGTTACACACTTGACGGACACCTTCTTATGTCATCTCCACAACAACCCAGGAGGTAGGTACTATGAGACCCTCCTTTTGGGGCTGCAGGTCCTGAAGGCACAAAGGGTGAAGGAAGGCAGCTGCCCAAGGTCTGGGGATGACCATGCCGCCATTTTAAACCAACACACACACACAAAGAAACACACCCATATCCAAATACACACAGGCAGAAATAAACACAATTGACCAATGTTTAAGCGATTTATAAGGCGAGTTATGAAGGACTATGTAGTGTGCATTGTGCTATGATGTTACTGGAAGGGAAAGACAGGGGAAAAAGGAACACAAAAGAATTGGAAAGTATAGGTTTTGATTTTATAAGATTTTTGTAAATTTTATAAGAATCTTATAATTTAGTTGAAGAGCTAAATGAAGAATGATGATTAACCACACTTAGGATTTCAAAAATTCAAATGACTAGTGGAAGAATGAAAACCTAAACCGAATCTTATGGGAAGGAACAGGACTTTTCAGTGGATGGTTATCATCATAACTTCTCTAATAGCACCTACGAGATCTCGGACAATGAGGAAGTTAAACGCCTATGGCAAGGACACGCCTGTGGGTAAAGAGAGCAGACCTGGCACCTGGTGGAGGACATCTGACACTGCGGCCTGGAGGCTGCTGCGATGGTCAAGGGCAGTGAGGTTATCAGAGCACTCAGAATTGTATACAAACCTCTTGGGGGCTCTATTACCAGGAAGTCTGACATGGACTCAAGCTGGAAGGGAGCTGACTGCTGGGTTAGTTCAACGTCCTCCATGTTACAAACAGGGACGGACTTCTGAGTTCCCCAGCGGTAATGGCCTTGGTGGTGAAAAGGAGTTAGCAGAGCAGGGGCAGAATCCTGCCTCCTCTAGGCTACTATTTGTCTCACTCTGTCAGCTGTCACCTCTCTTTTCGTTTGTAAGCAGCTCGAATGTGAGCCACTGATGGAAAGGGATAATCAAGAAGTCAGATATAATCGTTTTCCTTTTATCTCAACTGTACATGATCACTGAGCGCCAAAGTGCTTTATTTCCCTCTTCTAAAGCAAGAAAGATACAAAGGGCAGTGTGTCAATCAAAAAGATAAAAGTCTGTTTCTGACCAAATAACACTCTATACCTCACTTCATGAAGTAAAGAAATGAACACTGAAAATATGCAAAAATATTATTCTGGTACAAAATCTAATTGAAACCTTCATTTCTGGTAATAAAACTGATAATTTGCTATTTTAAAATAGTATGTCATATACTTACTCTATCGTAATGCTGTTCCAAAAATTCTGCACTGAGCAATTTATGTCTTGTAAGTAAATCCTAGAAAAAGAAAAAATATTTTTAAAATGCTGTTCTGCATTCAAGTTCTTTTAGAAAAGAGAATCCTAAAACATTCCACGCCATTTTACCTAATAAAAACTGCTGTTAAACATTACCATACTTAAAAACACTTGAGCATGAATTAGATTGAAAATGTTTATCTTTACATAAGAGTAAATGAGATCAGTAATTTGAAATTGTGATTTTTAATGATTATGATTAGTGACATGTCTATAGCTCTTACAAGGAAAAATTTCAAAATCAAACATACCAGGCAATGGAAATATATACTCAAACAAAGGGAATGAAGAATTGAAGTGAAATAAAAGTACACAGTTGTGATAAAATACAGAATACTGCTCCTGGTGTAGAAAGAGGAAATTTCTTTAATTAGAAAAAGTACTAGAGGTTCCATTTTCTTCCTCCTAAATTCAATTACATTCAGTTTCTTATCTAAGGTAATCTTTGGCAGCCGTAAGATGTTCTTTAAAAGCCCTGTCAAGTTATAAATATTAGCTCCTAAGCAGAATAATGCTGCAGATATGTAGAAACAAAAGTTAGTATGACCTCGAGTCTAATTCTGCATTACTGTGAACTAGAGCTTATACCTCATCCTGTGGATTTCCCTGGAAACAACTCTAGATCATTTATTCAGAAAATATCTACTATGTGCCAGGTAAAGTTGTAGGTGCTGGGTTTACAAAGAAAAAAGATGTGGTCCCTGCATTCTAGGACCTGGAAGTTAGCAATGGACGAGGCTCGGTCTCACCAGGTGGGAAAGAGAATGGGAACATGTGACAGCAGGAATGGTCGGTCAGTATTTGGTAAATTAATGAATACAGTTCCTTCAGAGCTGCCCACTGCAGGGGTTAGTGCCAATCATCCCCTTTCTCTGAACCACGTTTCCTTGTTTTCTCTGCTGTTTATATTTGAGTTACCCAGGTAACGAGTGTTCCCTGCAGTATGTCCAAGTGCCATACTGGTCCGGAAAATGCTCTAAGAAATGTCCCACGGACAAGAGAACATGGAAAGCACTACAGCTCTGGTTCCCTCGTGGGGATCCATCAGGTCACAGGACATTCTGCAGGAAGCTCTTCTGTCGCCTGTTAGCACCCTTCTCTGAAAGGCTTTCATCGCACAGCTTTCCCCTCTCTAGTACCTACTACCTCCCTCCTGACCTCAACCCGAGCATCACTCCCACAGGGAGCCCTTCCGGACTGGTCACCAGCTGTGGGGTTATTCAGTTAATGTTTCTCTCTCATGGCAGACTGTAAATTCTACAAATACAAGGGTCCTATCCATTTTTACTCATCTTTGGATCCCCAGCACCTCTGCAGGCCTAGCACATGGTAAAAGCTTAATATTTAATAAATAAATGAATGACCCAACAAAATCAGGGAATAAGTTTGGGAAAACATCACATTAGGCAATGTTCAAAGTATAGTTTTAAGAAGGCTTCTAATTCCACCCCAAAGATTTACAGGTGTTTAAACTGCTGGATAGGGTATGAGTGTATGCCCAGGAAAGACCCCTGGGGATCGAACGGGCAACCCTGGAACCAGGAGTTTATGCTGAGTACCTCAAAGGTCTGGTGAGAAGTGCTACGAGGTGCCCGTTCTCACATGGGGAAGAAGATGGCGGGGGCAGGAGAGCTGCTATTAGCTCAGTTCGTCACGGGGTCAGATGTAAGGCAGAGGAACACAGGAACGTGCAGGGCATCTTCTTGAAGAGCACTTCCCTGCCCTAACATGCTCTGTGGTCTGTTGGTGGCGGTCTCCCCTGTGTGGGAGCCTCAGGGCAGGGGTCTGTCTGTATGGTGCCCACAGGGCAGGCACTCAGCCTCGTGGAAAGCACTGAGCGAACACACAGACAAGCAAGTGAAGGGATTAATGAGTCAGGATCCACGCGGGAGTGAGTATCATCCCTCCTTTCCTGTGGCTACATCATTCTGGAGGCCGGCATGAGGAGGTACTGAGAAAGGAGTCTAGTGCTCACTGCAGGGTCGTAATCTGCTGAAGAGAAGGCCAAGGAGGGGGTCTGAGCCACAATGGCTCTCAGTTGGGGTTGGGTTCTTAGGAACAGGTAAGTAGAAAGCATTGCTGTAAAAAGCAAAGGACCTAAAAATATTTTCCAACAGATTTGTACTGCAGGTTTGAGTAAGGGGACTATTCACTCTGAAGGGTATATCGCAAGTAGGAGCAGGAGGCTCACAGTTGGGCTACATGTGAAAATGGGGACCTGGAACATCTCCCCATCTAGGGGACAGTCTACTTGTTACCTAGTTTAAAGAGACCGGGCAACTCAGGAAACCACTGCCAATCTAGGAATCAGATCGCAATGGTCTTGGGATGGGAGAGAGAAAAGGGGTGCTGTGAGACTGCCAGAGTAGGCGTGGGGCCCTTGCATCACGATAACAGGGCCACACAAGGGCGTGGAAGGGAGAGGAAAGCATTAGCAGGAAAGGAGCAACTGCTGACAGCCAGCGCTGAGAAAAAAGGCTGATACTAAGCTGGGAAAAGCTGGGGCTTAGGCAGTGTCTCTGCTCAGAGATGAGAAGGAACCTTACGGTAGGGACCGGGGCCTTGCACGGCTCCGACCAGGGTATTGGGACAGACAGACAGAACAGAACACGGAGGGACAAGGTTGTGCAGTCAGTGTCTGGTCAGCACCTGCACAGTTTATAGGGTGCGTGTGGTCCAGCCCAGGAGAGTCCCCAGGTCGGCCCGCATGGGGAGAAGAGCAGGATTTCTCATTTTCTGCCTGTCTACATTCCAGTACATCCCAGGCCCTGGTGTAACTTGGAGAAAGGTCAGGGCTCATCTTCCAAGTCCAGCAGATTGAGCAGCCAACTTTTAGGGTGGGTTGAGTGAAAAAAACAGATTCCTAAAAGTTATGTGAGTTATCTGATAGAAGAGCCCTGGAATCCCAAAGACATGCTGCTGAGTCAGGGGGCTTATTTTCATGGCAAGTCTTTCAGTCCAGTTTCCTACGTGGTGCCTGACTATGTCCAAGGACAAGTCAGTTCTTCTCACTGCACACAGCTTTGGCGCTCAGAGTTAGAAACGGTCCCTGTGCTAGTATCAAAGCCCATGCCCAGGCACATTCCGGAAGCGGTCAGAGCCGACAGAGGTGTAATCCCCTTTCTAGAGGACCGCCCTTCAGATACAGCAGTGCTCTCATGGCAAGTCCCTACCGAGCCTTCTCTCTCCAGGCCACACATGTCGGTTCCTTTAACACTCCTCGAATGACACGTTCTGAGTCCCCCTCACCATCTACTGTCTTCTGAAAGCCATCTATTTGTCTATTGCCTCTTAAAGGGGAGCACCCGGAATGGAACACATTTATGTGGTGTTACCTGGGAAGCTTACAGTGGGCTCAGACCACCAAGTGCTCTTTAGGTCGCACACTGTGTGGTCACCTGTAGCTTTGGGGCAGCAGCATCAGACTGTTTAATCTCACAGGACGTATTCAGAATGTTGTTACTCAAAACAGGCTGGTAGTCAGGCTGCCTGGATTCAAATTCTGGCTTCCCCATTTATTGTCTGACTTCACTCAACATTTCTAGGCTTCAGCGTCCTTATCTGTAAAGGAGATAACAATACCTCCTTCATGGCGCTTTTTGAGTATAAGAAGTTCCCTACATGTTAGTGATTGTTACGTTCAGTAATTGTTACATTAGTATTAACTATTACTATCATGCTTTATTTCTCCGTCCCATATTTATACGGTTGGGTCCGTCAGTGGGAGCCCTTCGTCATCTGTATTACTTTCATCCTGTTACATTCTGGCCTCTATCGTCTTTCTGAAGCCTCATTTTAGGATCACCGCTATGTTCTATTTTTCCCTCATGGCTATCACCTACACATCTGATTAAGTACGCTTTCATCTAAGTCATTAACAGTGTTCAGCCTGGCCGAGTGCAGATAACGCCCAGTGGAGATCTGTTTCCAGCACCTTATGGATATGACACTCAGTTAGTTGCGAATCACTACACTGAAACTCCATCTAGTTCCTAATCTTGTTATCGTTTCCATGAAAATAGGTCTGTACAACTATTCGACATCTAGATATCCTCAGTGCCCTAAAGGAATCCTAAGAGCTACTGTTTACAACATACATACTGTGTGGGATATAGTAACCTGACATACTAGTATTATTACATACATTTTAGCAGGTGAAAAGACTGAGGTTAAACCAACAGCGGAGCTGGGACTTGAACCCAGGCAGCCACACCCTTGAGCTACTGGCATCTGTGAGGTTAGTATGACTGAATTTACTCTTAGTGAATCCCTTCTGGCTCGGGGTACACGGTTTCCTTTCCAAAATGCGAAGAAATCATCTCTTTAGAAATACTTTCTAGAACCTTACACAGGTATAACATCGAGCGCCACGCTCCACCAGCCTCTCTGGGGAATCTACCTTCTTTTACTCTGGAAAATTGGAAATATACTTGTTGGCCCCTTATGCCCCTCCCAACCTACAAATTCCTTAAAAAAAAAAAAATCACTGACAAATACGTGGCTGCTGATTTAGCTATCTCAGTGCCCACTCATTCGACCTACACAGCTTGGACACATTTAGACCAGCTCGCTTTCATTTCCTTTTAAGACTCAGCCCTGGTCCAGGAGCTTTACATCCAGTTGTGGAGGAGCCGCATTTGTCTGAAAGTCTGTGTGTGCAGTGCGTTTCCTGGGGAAGTAGCTCTGGTCACTTTCTCAAAGGTGAGCTTGAAGCACGGATCTGCTCTCCCTTTCCATTACAAAAATATTCTCTGCAAAGAGGACACCAGCACGTGGTCCGCGTCAGCATGTCTGGTGTGTGGCTGAGACTATCCTGCTGGTCTTTCTCCCTGCGCTGACTCTCTTGGAGTTTCTTTTAGGGAGGACTGGGGGGGGGGGGGGTAGCTTGGGTCTGTGTGTCAGGTCTATGCCACTGTCAAACATATCGTCTTGGTTTGGGCCTCGCCTCCATTTTGTCTCTGGGAGAGCTCTTTGATTAGCTCTCCCCTTTCTATGGAATCAGTAGCAGCTGACGTACAGCAGACGAGCCAGCTTCTCAGTGCTCTCTCTCCTAGAGCTCATTCTTTGAATCTACGTTGCTTTTTAAAGTTTCCGCCAGCTCTGCCCAATCTTTCCGTCTGTGGCTACCATGACCTGACAGGGTTGCCTTACCCACAGTGATTCCATCACCGTGGTGAGAGTGTAATTCAAAGAAGCAACCCTAACTGAGGTGAAATTACCAACAAGGCCAGTCAAGACTTTGTCAGATACTGCGAATCACATTTCGGGCGTATACTCAGTACATGTCTCTCTCCTCTTAGCCAGTTTTGCCCTGTGTCGGGGGCCTGGCATCCATGCCCTCCACTGGTCAGGCCTTGGCCGCATCTCCCACACCACTGCTGCTCCTCTCTCCTCTCCCCTCGGCCCCTGCTCCCAGACAGCTGCCTCTCTCAGGCTCATGGCTTGCTCTCCACACAGGACTATGTCCTTTTCTTGACACATGGTGCTACTACACCTCCCTTCATAGTGGGTCTGCTGCTTCTGAATGGGGTACACGCTCCCTTATCAGCCTAATCATGAGTCCTGTCCCAAGTCAGCATATTGACCATGCTATGCTGTCACCTCATTTTATTCGCTTTGCATACTGACATATAAACATCTGAGGTCTTACCTAAGGTTTCTGACCTCCTCCTCTATGGTTTCCGGAAAATAAATCCCAGCACCTCTCACACTGTTATTTTATTCTCATTCAATGAGAAGGTCTAACGGCCAGGTCGCCAGGCTTTCGTCCCATTTTAAGGTGCTCATTCACTCTGAGGGACACATTTCACTAGAGACCAAGGCCTGTGCTCATCCCAGGGGCTCTTTATAATCCTAAAACTGACCCTTATGAGAAAAGTGGCCACTTCTCACTGTGACAGTGTTCATGGTTCCTGAGCAAAGCCGTCTGCAGGTTAGTGTACTAAATTCTGATTATATTAAAATCGCAGTTCTCAATATTCACTTGTAAGGTCAGACATTTTATATAACGGAATGTAACATAGAAAGGCTTGCTCTCATCGTGAAAACCACTAATAAAGATAACTGCTTTATTCATACACCTCAAACAGCACAGAACCTTATAACTCAAAACAAAAACGTGAATGTTGTACAGTGGTACCCATCATGTGTGTACTGAATTTGCACAAATATACAACAGGCAGCTAAGGTAGATGGGGAGGGGGCTACAGAATAATCTGAATGGTACCCCCGCCCCCCATACTAAAGCAGCTCTGGCACATGCATGAGATGGAAGAGGCGAGCCCACTGTTCCCTGGGGCCCATCCACAGTGCGGAAATCTCTGTCATGAATGTGGTTCTAGTATTTAAAGACATACATTTTCCAAAGTCATGGCCCTGAACAGAAGCCAACGACTTCATCTGGTATTAGCAAGAGAAACTGCTGCAGTGTGCTCAACACAGGAGAAAACCTGGTCGATAGACGCACTGTGTTGATATGCTGTACTTGGCGGGCAATTAACAGAAAAGTGTACTTTTGTCTTTTAGACACTCTACAATCTATCTTTTCCACCCTTTTAAAGCTGTCTCTCTTGTGTATACCTGTCACACATACACATATAAAACATATCGTCTCTCTTCCCGCTAGGGGGCAGCCGTGTATAGACTGGGAAGCTAGAGATTTAGGAAAAACAGCACACCTGTTAATCTGACTTGCAAGTATATTTAGAATTCTATAGTTTTTGTATATGTTACCTTGAATGTGGCAAATGCATCTGAAGCTATGTCAAATGTTGACATTTCGACATATCTGAAGAAATCATAAAACTGTTCTGACCACAAAATGATTTTTGCAAGTGGTTCGTGTCTGATGCATTCTCTTAACATTATTCCACAATTTAGAGCTATTTCTGGAGATTCATACCTGCAAGAAGAAAAAACAAACATGATTGTTCTTTTAAAGCTCCAACATTGATTAGTTCACATTTTTAGGACAGGAAGATTCAGATATATCCTAACTATGTGACCAGAGCAGGTTCTAAACGGCATCTCTCACAGAATACGTGCTCAGGTGCATTTCCTCTAGATGGCACACACACATTAGTTGGTGATGACTGCTTCAACCCAAAGAAAAATCACAGCCATGAGAGTGACTATGTGAATAAAAGTACATTATTAAGCTAAAAAATCTGAAGAGAAATATTTAGGGTCACACCTCCAATTAGGGGTTAGTTTTACATGTGGGGTGCTCTCAACACTTCAGAAAAATCAAAAGCTGAGTCAAAAAACAACATGAAACAAAATAGTTTCCTAAATTCACAGTATCTAAATAGATCTGTCAAATATACAGCATTTTACTTTATTATTTCAATTCAATACTCAAAGTAGTACTTTCAAGACTCCTGACAGCATGTAAACCCTGTAGAGCTGCAAGCCTGGTCCTGAGGCTGCCACAGTCACGGGCAGCCCCAGGCCTGGCAGTGGGCAGGAAGCTGCATCCACACGCAGCCCTCCTCTCCTCTTGCCGGGGCCTCTAAGGAAGAAAACCTCGTTCTCCTCTGCAGCCTTTCCCTGCTGACAAGCAGCAAGCCTCGGGACCGGCTCTGCCATTCCACGCCATCAAACCTCTCTCTCTGCACTTCCTTTTAAGCTGCACACACTGGTTTAACGTCTTTCCCACTCAGTTTCCTCTAGTCTCCTGCAATCCGATTCCATTTCCCAACGTCCTACTAGTAAAGCCCTCTCTTGGCCAAATAAAACAGTCTTCTCTCCTCACGCAGATTCTACTGCTTAGTCCTGACAGTTCTGATCTTTGCATCTCTCAAAGAAAAGGCTCTGCCAGGTCTCCTTTCTAACCCTGACTGTTCTATGATTGCCTCCGGCCTGCCAGTGAACGCCCAGACAGTCTCCTGGCTGCCACTGCTCAGGTCTCCATCTGACCTACAGTTAGGTGTTGTCCGGACAACTTCAGTTCAAGGTCTCCTTTCCCTCCACAAAACAGGCCCCATCCCCTGCTTCGTCACCTCTATATGCTGGCATCACTGTTTTGTTTCAGATACCTGGGTCTGAACCAAGTCTGAGAGAACTTTCTGTGATGATGGAAATGTGCTGTCCTTTACAGTAGCTTCCAGACACAGGACGCTGCTGAGCACTTGCACTTTGGCTAACATGACTAAGGGATTGAATTTTAAACGTTACCCAATTGAAATGAATTTAAAATTAAATAATGACATGTGGTTAGTATGTGCTGCATTGGACAACACAGTCCTGAACCTTACCCTATTTATTGGCTCCCAATCTCCCCATCTTAACTGTCACTAGTCCTTTTTAATTGTGTCTTTGAAATATCTTAGTTTCATTCCCTTTTATCCCTCCCCACTGCTGCACTATCTCCCACCTAGAGAAATCCAAGTGCCCCTAACCAGCACTTCTGCTCAAGCTCTGTCTTACCAAACCTACCCAACACATTCGTATATTAAGAGCATTTCCACCTCAGGAGTTTAGGACGATTTCTTCTTGCTAATCAAAGGCAGACTTCTGGGCTTCCCCTCATCAGATCTATTCCTGGCACATCACCTCCCACTCCGCCATAAAGCACTCTGCTTACCCCTTATGTTGCCAATCACCATGCTCACTGCTGCCCCTGTACCTACTCTTTTTTCTGACTCTGCAAATTCTAAACCATGTGGAACTTCAACCTTCAGTTCCATCTCTTTCACCAGTGCTCGCCTTATTGACTAAACCCGCGTTTTAGCCCCTGTAGTCCTATGGTTCTAGCTGTATAACGTGAGTACTAGTATCCTTTTGTTGTACGTAGGTTCAGTGTAAATCTCAAGCAGATCCAAACTACACTGCTTTGTATCACTTATGACACAGCAGCTGGACTGCTGGCTGGCTCTAGGCGATTCAAATGTCTACTCACAAAATGGTTGATCATACAGTTCATCTTCGCTGACCTTTAATAAGCAGGAGACTAGAAAGAAAGACTAGGGTGAGACAGTTTGGGACAACAAGTTGGGCAGGTTTTGATGGAGGTTTGTCAAGCGTATCTTACACGATTAAGCCATAACCCAGTGAGTACAAGGCCAACAGTTGTGCTGCACAGTCCGTTGGCACTGGAGAGCAGAGCACCTAATATGTAAATTGCCAGAGGAAAAGCATTACTGCCTCCAGATGCACTAGTCTAACAAGAAGATTATTTTCAAATGCAAACTAATAGTGGCAACATAACTCCCCTAAATGTCTAACATCAAAGTACTTACAGCCTGAGAATATAATCACATTGTGTGAAAGTAGTCTAAACTAACTGACTAACCAAAGCACAAAAATCTTAAAAGGTAAAAGGTAGTCCACAAGGCTCCTTGAAGAAATGGCTGTTTCCAGATCCAAGGCAGGGACCTGTACAAGATGAGCAAGGGACATCTTGTGCCAGAAAAGCACGGAAGCTATCAACGACCACTGGGGTCTGGCTAAGAGGACACAGGAGCCAACCTGAAGGAGAGGAGTCCGATGGCCCAAGATGAGGCAGTTTGGACAGAAAAACTTGGACATAATGACTGTAATGGATTGAAACACATTAAATATATTTTTAAAAAACCAAAAACTTGAGTTCATAATGACCTGGTCACCAATTCAAAAGAGGAGAGGATAAAGGAATATGTTAAATGAAACCAAAGGGATGCAAATCCAAAATACTTTTCCACAAAATGAATGATCCAGTTGCTTCAACAAATAAATGGTATATTTAAAAGGGGGGTGGGGGTGGGGGCGCAGAACTGTTATCGATTAAAGAGAGTTAAGAATCATATCAGCCAAATTCAGTTTGTGGACTTTGCTTGGAACTTGATTTAAACTAACTGAAAAATGACATTTTGCTTTTTGTGAAAATCAAGGAAATCTGAACATTCAACATTAGGTAATGTTAGGTTTGTAAATGGTATTGCGACTGTGTTTAAAAAAGTATCACCTACCTACTAGGGAAGCATTCTGAAGTGATGTTATGTGTGAGGAAGAAAATAGGAGGAAGGAATAGATGAAATAAGAATGACACAACGTTAGTAACTGTTGAAGCTGGGTGATGTGTAGGAAAGGGTTGCTTGTATCATTCCCTCCAGTTCTACGTATATTTTCTACAGTAAAGGCCGAAAGGGTAGAGAGATGCGTGCTAATGGGTCCCAATACCACGTGCACTGTCGAGGCTTCTGCTCTCCTTTCTAGCTGAGGTTTCTGCTCTGGCCAGCTTGGATGAGAGCTTTACACTTTTTCTTTAAATTGTGTCTTAAAATTCGTACTTTACATGATGTTTAACAACATTATCATACCCTTGGCTACTCTAAAGTGAAAATGCAGGCAGAGATAGCTAATTTATGTATTTTAATAATGATTGCTTTCTATGGAAAAGGAAATATTGGCTTTGAAAATACACAAAGGCATCTGGAAGCTGCTCTAGGAACACCAAAATTTCAGACTACTCACTACATGTTTATACACACAACTCTGGGCCGACACAACACAATTAGATGCCAAAAGTTCTGTATGGTGACATCTGAAGAAGCAACACAAGAGAGTTAGAAATAGAAAAAGGGAACTAGAATGCTGGCATCCAACACATGCACTGATTCATGCTTTGTCTAAACTAAGCAAGTTTGAACTTGGGGGAAGTGTTAAACCACAGAGATATGAATCAGAGTGAGGCAAGCTATAAAGCTAGGGGTAGGAGAGCAAGCTGATTCACGCCAACAGTCATGCCAAACGCCTGCCCGCCAATTTAACAGAACGCCACCAATGCTGGGACGAACAGACGCACACCATACCCAGAGCTGGCAAACAACTCTGGTGGTGTGAAACAACAGGAGGTTACCTTGACAATCAGGGAGGCTCAGTAATGAGGGAGAAGAGGATTTGTTTTGTTTTGAAGTTTAAGTTTTTAGGCTTTTTTGGTTTTGTTTGGAAACTGACAAACTACCGAAACACAAATGCCTGCTTAGTCCAGTGGTAATTCCAGGAAGATGCACTGTGAATTACCAAATCAAGTGGGTAGTGAGTGGACACACACAGGTAAAAAGCAAAGGCTACTACTTCATAAAGGTGTTCTCTGTTGACTGACCAAAGTTAAGCTGTACGGCATCCAAGCTCTATTTACCAGGCAGCTTTTACTGCCTTACAGTGTGCATATCTATCCAAAGATGTCTTTAAATGCATGGTTTAAACTGACATTTCATACAGTTAAACCTTTTAAATCTTAGAGAACAGAAATAAGACCACAGAAGACTTTTTTTCTTCAGTCACGTATACTTTGAGAATTTAAAGGTACACGATTTACCAACCTTTAAACTCCATGAGCATTTTTTCAAATTCAATTGAGCTCACAGGCTGAATTTTAAGGAGGGAAATGTGCTCTCAAGCTCTACTAAAAAATGAGCTGACTAAACCATAGAGAAAATGCTTTCCCACATTCACCATCCTGTTTTTGCCCAAGACCATCTTTCCTTTTTATTTTTCAACTGAGAATATAAATTTTATTGCATTGTACATACCCTTTCAATAACATGAACAAAATATTCTGTTGGGTGCAGATGTATTCAACAGTAGGAGTTCTTGTACCAATTTGTCTTCTGAGAATATTGTTGAAAATTTGAGCCACATCTTTTTTGCCCTATTAGGAATACAATCATTAAAATATTTACCTGACTAAACATCAAAAAGCCCATCCACCCTCCCAAATAAACTTTAATCAAGGCATTGCATATTTGTAATTATGACTGAATACCTGACTTTAAAACGTTCACACATTAAATTTTCTTACTTTATTTCTTTATAACTTCAAACTCTAAGTTTTAATAGTATACTATTTTTAACCTGAGCAAAGTGTTGGCAAAGTGAAATCTCACTACATATAATTTCAACCATTTCTAACTCTCAGAACCATGCTGACTCAGATATGAAAAGCAAACCTTGCTATATGCTTACAATGTTCAGGGATCTGATTCCCACCAAATGGAACAAGCAGCCTCAAATAGGATGCTCGTGTTATAAACACTACACATACGGCTGTGATAAAAAAATACGATGAATGTTTAAATAAAAAAAAACATTTATTACAGTAAAAGACACATTGCCATTGATCCCCCTCAAAACACTCCCCCTCGCTTTGAACACTCTCATCCCATCCTTCTTGCCACGTTCTGAAGCAGCTCTGGAAGTCCTCTTTCGTGAGTGTCTTTAGTTGCACTGTCATGGCTGCCTTGATGTTCTGAATCCATTGGAAAAGTTTTCCTTCCATGGTCATTTTGACTTTGGGGAAGAGCCAGAAGTCACACAGTGCCAGATCCGATGAATAAGGGGGATGAGGACACATCGTAATGTTTTTATTGACAGAAATTGCCATATCAGAAGCGATGTGTGATACGGAGCATTGTCATGAGGATGAAACCATTTGCCCATTTCTCAGGCCGTTTTCTACACACATCGTTTCTTAAACAGTGGTAAAGACACTCACGAAAGAGGACTTCCAGAACTGCTTCAGAAAGTGCCACAAGAATGATGGGATAAGTGTGTTTGAAGAGAGGGGGAGTATTTTCAGGGGGATAAATGGCAATGTGTCCTTTACTGTAATTTTGTTTTTAATTTAAACATTCATCGTATTTTTTGATCACATCTTGTAATACGTTCCTGGTATAGTGATGAAAGGAGAAACTGTGTGCTGCTAGTAAAATACAAATAAATAAAAGAATTCTGTAAGAAGCTAAGCTTTAAACCAGGTCCACTTAGGAAAGACTTTATATAGATTAACAACGAAAGTGCGAAGTATCACATGATGTAATAGTGCCGGTCAGAATCAGACCACTGTACTTGATTAAACTAAACAGACAGACATTACTACTATACAGCGAACCTTATCATCGGAAAGCTGCATAAGAAATTAACAAATGCAGAACTGGACCCCAAGAGATGTTTTAGAACGGCCACTGGTTAAGGGGCTGACAAGCCTGCAGGAGACGGAGTGAAATGACAGAACTCATCCTGGGGTCTGCACTAGGTCAGAAGAGTTGCAATAGCCAATCTCTAAGAACCTGTTTCAAGGGGACACACTTCTTTTAAATTTATGTCTCTAAGTCCCAAATGAATGTTAAATTCAGTGTCCAGGTTGCAGCTGGGACGGATACACAAAGGAGAAGGAACCGGAACCAGTGTATTCCCAACTTTGCAGAGGAAATAACAATTGTTGAAATTGATACACCATTAAAAAACTACATGAAATCGGCTATATAAATGGGAATATAGTTCTACTTCTTCTACAGGATAGAAATAAATTTTTATTCTTTTATTATCATTATTATGTTTGCATCACCTATGAATCACACCTTCCCATTACTCTTCAAAACTGAATCTGACTACATGTCTGCCATTTTCTCCCCTGGTTTTTCAAGCATCGGCACAGACATCCAATGACTCTGGATGGTAAACACTGGGGCTTAAAACAGAGCCACACCCATGATGAAGAATCAAAGACTTGTGACCATGCCAGAGCCCTTCATTACGATATATATATATATATTTATATATGCTTCCCTGACTAGTTTATTCAGACTGGCATAAAGGATCACTATTCTCACCGTTAAATTCACTACATATCTAACATGGCATGATCCGGCTGGATAAGCTTGGGCAACAATCTCAAATGCCTACCGGAGTCAGGCAGGAGAAGCAAATGGGTAAAGCAGGCCTTGAGACAGAAAAGTCAGCTGCGCTGTCTGCAGTATACCCGCGTGGGGCTCTCCTATGTCACGGGCAGGTGTGACTCTGCTCCAGCTGACGGGCCAGGTAGGGTAAAGGCCTAATGTTGCCAGTCAAACTTTCAAAAGAAGCCAGAAACTCAAAATTGTGTATAAAATCTCCTACTATTTAAACGTTAACCTAATTTAAACATTTAAAAGCCATGCAAAACACATATGATCTCTGATGTAATGAGTTCCCAACAAGTAGAACCAAAACCCAGAAAACGTAACTGGATATTCTCTAAGATCTCATCTACCTCTGAAATTCTAACATTCTATGGTCTTCTTTAGACTGTTTATTCCTTCAGCCAAGGACCAGTGAATTATACAAAACAGCAACTGTTTATTAAATACAGCCTCGATGAAAGGGCATAACGAATACCTAAGAAAATTCACAGATGTAGTGAAATAAGGGGAGAAAACCTGGCCTACTCCTGACACACCCTTGAGTCCCTGCTCTGGGTCTGCTAATTAGGCAGGTAGCCCAGGTCTGCTTACAGGTCAGGAACCCCAAGGCATGAGCTGGACAAGAATCTTAATATGTTTCAAAGGAGAGAATGCTTGGAAAAGGACTATGAATAGGGTACTGTTTTTGAAAAATAAGAAACTGATTTCTTACCTCAAAGTCAATGAGCTGTAAATCAGCTACCAGGGTGCTCAGGAGCCCACTGTTATATAGTTCTTGAGCGAGCTGTGCCACTGCTTCTGTCTGCGGCTCCTTCTCATTTGTGCCATAGAGAATTTCTTTCATGGCAACCAGATTTTTGGAAACTTCTTCTGTAGCCTGATTTTGGGGGGAGGAGAAAAACAATTCATTTTAACAAACATATATAACACATCTACATCTGTTAAGTACTTTCTCTTTGTATTACATTCCCACAGACCTACGAGCATGTACAAGGCACCAAGGTAGGCAAGCCCCCATCCCTGCCCTTGGGAGCGACACCGTGCGTGTGTACATGTGCGGACTGACATACGGGCTCAAGAGGGAAGAGCAGCAGATTCACAACACGTACACTGAATACTGAAAGCAATATTACGGTAGAAACAGAACAGGGAGAAAAGGTTCAATTCAGCATCACATGGGAGGGAAAGAACACGAAAGAGGCACCTGAGCTGACCATGAGAATGGAGACACTGACAAGCAAGAAATGGGGAAAAGGAGGTTGAGGGGAAAGAAATGGCATGAGCCAGAGGTGAGGGAGAGGGAGACGCAGAGGGTCTGACGGAGAAAAGGTGTGATGGGAATAAGGAAGTGATAGTAGAAAATGAAAGCGGGAAAAGGCTTTGAATTCAAAGGTAAAATGTTAGCAATAAATAAAACGTCACCAAAGAGCTTCTATTTCTGGCTGAGATGGAAGAACAGGCCAGATTTACCTTTTCCCATAAAAGAAATAAAAAAGACTGAAAAATAGGAGAAAATACAGGAAACAGTGAATGTTAAACTTTGAACTTGAGGCAGCCCAGGACAGTGGTCCCTGACAGAGGGCAAACAAATGAAGTGAGCCGTCCACCTGTCCTAGCTTACTGCCTGCAGAGAATGTTCAGGCCACACCACAGCGAGGGGAGGCCAGGCAAGAGAGGTGGTCTCAGTGAGCTGAGCTGAGCTGAGCTGAGCTGGCAAAGCTGGGGTTATGCACAGGCCAGGGAGGCTGGAATCCTCAGGGCAGATACCACAGAGGACAGAGCTACACTGAGGAGAGCGTCAGGGATCTGCAAACTCCCGATTCACCGGCTTCTGCAGCTGAGTACTTCAGCTCACACATGTGAGGACTGTAGCCAAGGCCAGGAAACAGCACCATGGAGCTCAAACAGGCTGACCATCAGCCTGAGGAAAACCTCACATTCACAGGGCATAAGGCAGAGCATTCAAAGGGTTTTGTCTCAGTCGTTATACAAAATTAGCCCGAGACTAAATTGCTCTGGCTCTACCCAACAAAGCTTAAGCCTGAAGAGAATCAAAACCGGAAAACACAACCAATAATGAAGAGAAAAACCAATTAACAGAAACAGCCCTGCAAGTGACCCAGATGGTAGACTAAATAAGGACATTAACAGTTACTATAACTATTGTCACTATGCTCAGAAAAAAAAGGAATGGAAGACATTTTAAAAAGGACCCAAATCAAACACTTAGAAATAAAACTACAATGTCTGAAATAAAAATTACACCGAATAAAGAGCAGATTAGACACTACAGAAGAAATCGTTAATAAACATGAAACACAGAGCAATAAAAACTATGCAACATGAAATACAGAAAGGGGGGGAAGAGAGCACGTCAGTGAGTTATAGGATGACTGTAAGCAGTCTGATATATGTGTAACTGCAGTCCCCAAACGAGGGGGAAGGCCAGACAAAATATATGAAGACATAATGGCTGAAAAACTACCAAATTTGTTGAAAACTATAATCCCATGGAGCCAATACAATTTTTTAACAATCCTAAGCACAAGAAATAAGAAGAAAACTACACCAAGGCATGGAAAAGTCAAATTGCTTTAATTCAGTAAAGACAAAATTTTAAAAGCAACCAGAGGGAAAAAACATTACAGACAACAAACAAACAAAAAAGAAATCAAAGAACGACAACAGATTTTTTGACAGAAATGAAGTAAGTCAAAAGACAGTGGAGGAATATCATTAAAGTTCTGGAAACAAAACAAAATAAAACTGTCTTCTTAGAATTCTATACCTAGTGAAAAATCATTCAAAAATGAAACTGAATAAAGAGTCGTTGAGACACAGAAAAGCTGGAAGACTTTGTCACCAGCAGATCTGCGCTACAGGAAACGTTTAAGGAAATCCTATAGGCAGAAAATAAATGATTCAAGACAAAAATCTGCATCTACCCAAAGGAATGAAGCGCACTGGAGATAGTAATGTGAGTAAATATAAAATATTTCCCCGCTATAATTTTTTAAAATGTTTTTCAAAGATAATAGGCTGTTTAAAGCATAAATAGCTATGTAGTCTGGGTTTTTGACACATGTGGAAGATACGCGACAACAATGGCTCAAAGGTGGGTAACGGAATATAGTGCTGTAAGGCTCTCACACATGAAGCAGAATAACATTTCTTGACGATAGACTGCAATAAGTTAAAGTTATATACTGTACGTCCTAAAGGAACCACTAAAAAAACAAGAGTTATAGCCAATAAACCAACAAAGGAGACTAGAGTATTAAAGATATATGAAAAACATAAGGGCTATAAAAAGCTATATAAACTGAAGTAGTTATGAACAGACATATACTTGAGGGGGACTACTCAGCAGATTCACAGGATACAAGCATTCAACGGTACCTAAGAACCGTCTAGTTCCATGGTGCTTCTACAACTGTCTATGCTCCTTACCCATGATCACACTGCTTCACCTGAAATACTTCCAGTGTCCAGTAATGCAGTATTATCAGACTTCACAATCAGGTACTGTAGCTGTTACAAATTTTATGAGACAAACAATGCCTCACTGTAGCGTCTGCTGGCTCTGGGCTGCACTAACCCCTCTTCCACATAAAAGCTCCTCTTTGAAGGGAGCTGTCCGTCTTCCCTAAATAGTCTTCTCCAACAACCTCTCAGCTTCTGTAACTCTCCTCCTAAGGAAGATGGGGCTAATGTTCCAACCCTAGCCAGAATGGAATGATGCAGAAGACACCAGATCACCACTTCCCTACAAGTGTGGCAAATGTTAAGGCAGTCCAAGGCTACCTTTAAGACTTTTTCCAATTGTATCATGTAATTCATTCAAAGCAAGATCTCTGAATGACACTGCAATGAAGGCTTTAACTCTTCTCACTATTTAATTTCATCTCATCACCACTGGTGGTGTTTCTGGATTCTGAAGGACATCACATACACCAGCTACCACTCTCCTGTCCGCATCATCTAAAACTCTGATAGGTACGCTTGCCATGGCCTCAGGTGTTAACCAAAATGCTGAAAAGGAAATAATCACGAGTGGAGCCTATCATTATGCCTTTGAATCCTCATGCTCTTTTCAGTAACGATCTACTTACTAAGAATCTTTGGGCATGGCTGCTCGACCACTTACATCTACAGCTATTTCCAAATCATATTCAAGTGGCTTTTTGTTAAATACTTTGATAAAATAAAAGTATTTCTTCCATATTCCCTTAAGAAAATGATATAAAGTTAATTTGGTATGACCTTTTCACTAAGCCGATGCTGATTTCTATGCTTTCTTTTCTAAGTGCTTCTAACTCATCCTCCTGATAATCCCATTACGAACCTTATTCAGCAACAACATCAAGCAGAATCTTTACCTTTTCCAGTCTGCTGTTTCTACTCGATTCTGGTAATGCCCCAGATTTCTGACAGCAGTTTGTCATCACGTATACAAATTTTAAGTACCCAAACTGAACTTTTTCTGGGCCAGTAGATAAAATCATTTATCAACAGGAAATGTTCTCTTAAAATCTAATTACATGTGTTGCTTTTTCAATTCCATTTTATTAATCTTCACTCATAAGATGATTCTCTTTGACAGGGAAGAATCGGACAGTTAGTAGGTTTTCTGAGTGTATTTTCTGTTGCTTTTTATACCAGTGACCCTAAGTAGTAGGCCTCAGCCTCCTTTGCTTCTCTGGCTAGATCAGAGTTCGAGGCTCTTAGCAATCCTTCTTCGTATGTTTCGGTTTAGACTCCTCTTTGAAATTGTGGTATGATTTAAAATCTGAATTCAGACCATATTCTATGCTCATTTCTGACAGCAAAAGATGAATGAGAAGTGGGGTGGTGGTGACTGCTAAAGGGTATGGGGTTTCTTTTTGAGGTGATGAAATGTTCTAAAAGTGACTGTGGTTATGGTTGCACATTATCTGTGAATAAACTAAAAGCTACTGAATTATACACTTTAAATGGATGAATTATATATGTGAGTTATGTCTCAATACAGCTTTCTAAAAAAACAGAGAGGTGAGAGGCAAGGAAATAGAAAGCTACTTATGGTACTTCTGAGATAACGGCAGCCTCGATTCACAGGTAATGCCCCCTTTGTCCCTTTTAGAAGATGACACTGTTGCCTAGTTACGGATGGGGAGGAAACACCAATGGAATTCCCTCATCTGCGAACCATTATATACTCATCAACCCATGTTAATCCTCCCTGCTTCTGGATTCTACTCATCTCCTGCCTTCTCAGGAACTCCTCTGTCTGTTATCTCATCTCCTTTTAACACAGTCAACTGCCCTCTCCCTAGACACTTTCCCCCATCAGTTTTAAATATGACCAAGACTTCCATTAACAAAATCAAACAAACTCTCCCTTGACTCCATAACCCCCTCGGAGCTACTGCCACCACATTAAGCCTCTAAAACACTGACCTGGGTTGGCTGTAGTCCACATCTCTTTCCTGTTCACTCTGCAGCCCAATCTATGTGGCTTCTATACCTAGTACTTTACAGCTCTGAGCCCATCACCAGTGACTGGCCTGCCATTAAATACAATGTTCAGTCTTCATTACATGTGAGCTCTTGGCAGCATGTGCAGTTGTTGATTACACCCTCGCTGAGAACCACTCCTCCCTTGTGCTCTGTGACTCACGGCCACCGTAAGTCTTTCCTTCCTTCTCCCTGTTTGCTCCTATCTTTATGGCTCATCCTCCTGACTAGGCCATTTAAATATTGGGAATTCCTCAAGGCAGGGTACCAGGCCCTCTTCTGTCATCTCTTCCTAAGTGATCTCACCCACACCCACAGCTTTAATTAACACCTAAATGCAGATGCCTCAGATTCCTATCTCTAATCCAGTTCTCTAGTACATTCCGCAGCCTACTCGAAATGTCTCCACTTGGATGTCTTAAGGTACTTCAAGCCTAACACATCTACAATAGAACCACTGATCTTCCCTTGGTCCCTATTTCAGGGTGTGACTAGTATTGATGCTCTTACACGTCAGAAACTTAGGAGTCATCCTCCCCTCTTCCCGCGTCCTCACCTGCCCCAACATCGAATTCACCACCAAGTCTCCCTAATCCATCCATTTATCTCCCCACCCCCACGGTCCCCACCCATCAGTCTTCTAACTCCTACCTGGTCTGCTAAGGGGCCTACTGACTGTTTCCGTGATTCCCTACAATCCTTCTCCACGTCACTGGAATGACGTTTTCATAACAAACATGATTGTCACTCCCTCTGCTTAGAATGCTTCAATTACTGATGGCTCTCAGGATCCAGGAAATTCCCTCTTAACGTGGCCCATAAAAGCACACGTGGTCTAACCACCTCTCTCACCTTACTTGCACTATAATCTCCCCGCACTAGCTACATGCAAATGCTCTGGTCACATGGTCTCCTGTCACAATCCTTGCACATATGGCCTCCGGGGCTTGGAATGTTCTTTGCACCCATACCCTGCCCAATTCCTGGCCAACACCTAGTCTTCCTTCATTGCCCAGGTAATGCTCACGTCCTCGGAGCAGCCTTCTGAGGTACATCCTATCACACAGTCTCCTACCACCATGTACTTCTTCACAGTGCTTCTCCAGTTGTGTGTGACGCTGCTCTCCCTCGTGATTCCTAATTAATGTCTGCTTCTGTCTGCATTCTACTAGGAGCTCAGTGCTTGCAGGTACTCCATACATGACTGATGAATGGCTGAATGTCAACATACTTGTTACTGGGACATAGAATCCAGATGAAAACTAGATGTAGGGAAATGTGCAACACATAAAGTCAAGGAATCCCCCAGAATGTTGTGCTGCTACAGGGGTCTGAGGGAAGGAACCTCGCAACATCTCATCCAGAAAGTTAAGGGCACCTGAAACTAACAATAACAAATAAAAAATAAAAGCACTGTCAACAACAACAACAACAAAAAAGACAGTTAAGGGAATCTACCTGACAGAGTTACAGTGGAGAGCAAGGAACCTCCCTGTGTTCTTACAAGAAACCAGTCTGGGGGGGGGGGGGGGACACCAAAAAAAAAAAAAAAAAAAAAGAAACCAGTCTGGAAGAATACACACCAAATTGAGTGGGTAGTTGGCCTATAGGGAGGGGTAAAAAGAATACTTTCATTTTTCTCTTGCTATTTCAGACTTGTTTGAATGCTTTACATTTTACTTTTTAAAAGAGTAAAATAATAAAGGTAATGAGATAAATAGATCAAAGTGTTCACTGTCTTGTACTAACCGTCTCATTTCTGCTTGTTTCATCCCCACAAGACTTCCCCTCTAAATTTTTAAGATTTATTTCTAACTAATAGCTAAGTGTGTATCTACATGTGTAAATAGATCCACCAACTACTCCTTGAAAACCAGTGCCACATAAAAAGCTAAAGACTGAAATGGATCTTAACAATTAAAGGCCTGACTCAAACTACTCAGAAATAGACAATAGCACTGGGGACAAGAGATTTCCAAACCTGGGCACTTCCATGGTTAGTTACCATCTACATATGATAATCAGCAGCATGATAAAAGAAAAACTAAAATCCATCAACTTTATTATTAGCAGTCCTGATAAATGAGAGATTTGGTTTCTATTTCAATTGATGACTTCTAAGTTTATGCATATTTCAACAATTTCTGTGATTTTTTGCTCCTCATTACATGAAAAATTACAAGTTGATTAAACACAAGCTTTTTTTTTAAAATGAAACGAGTCCAAATATTACTAAGATGATCAGAAAAGCTTAAGAAGTCAACTATTTCAACAGAAAAGGCAATGCAGTATTTATGGCATGAGGATGCCACACACAGAATAAACGGCCTTCCCTGGGTAGAGTCCCTCCCCCAGCAGTCACCCGAGTGACCCCACCCACCCAGTCCCCCATCGCTGGCCTGCCAGCATCAGGTAAGTTCTCTGCCTCTCTGACCACATCCTCCTTATCTGTCACCTCTCTGTCTGTCCCTCACACCTACTGAGTCAGCTATTCACACTCACAGCTCCTCCAAACACTGTTGCCTTTTCAAGCTGCTGAGATCATCATGTCACCTAATAATCCACTGGGTTCCTCAGCCGTGTTACCTGTCCTGCTAAGATTGCATGTTTCAGTGCTGCCGGTGCGCACAGCTCTAGGTCTCGTCCTCCCCGAAACAACGCTGAATGTCCTTTACTGAAAACTTTCTCTACTTCAGCTTCCACGTTCTGAGCACTGGAGAAAAAGTGATGGAACCTGGACACAGCTGGTTCACTAAAATTCATGCTGTGCGACTGCCTTCAATCCAGTCAGAAACATTCCTTCAAACGGACTGATTTCCAACCTGTAACTCCTAGCAGCACATATTTCAGAACTGCTTCACTTCCCTCAGGAGACTCTACAACTGAACACCTACCTTCACTTCTTCCAGACCGAGATCAGATTTTCTGACAAAAACATCCCCGACTTCTTCCATTTTGATGTATTTCTGTCATCCTGTCTCGACCCTGAGACACCTCAGAATTACTCAGGGGACTTTTTAAAAAGATGCCCACTCCTCCAAGAGACTTACTAATGACAAAAGGAAAACCAGTGCTTTCCCATGGAGACACCACCTTAACCACTGGAAATGATCAAAGTGAATAGTAACGAGACTGGACCTCTGTGCCTCCTGACAGGACACGCTGCAGAGAGCACAGTGTCACTTCCATGTTTTCTGGCCAAAAAGGCATCACGTGTATTGAATCATGAAGAAACATCAGCCAAACCCAAATTAAAATATTATTACTGGCTGGTACTTCTGAAAAGTGTTGAGGGTATGAAAGGCAAAGGCTGAGAAATTGTTCCAGATTAAAGGAGACTAAGAAGCTGTTACAACTAAACACAATGTGTGGTTCTGGACTAGATCCTGGACCAGAAAAAAGGATATTAGTAGGACAGATGATGAAATTTGGAAAAGGTCTGTGGATTAGTTAATAGTATTATGTCAGTTTCCTAATTTTGACCATTTTACTGTGATTATGTAAAACGCTAACATTTGGGGAAGCTGGGTGAAGGGTACTTCTTTTGCAACCATTTTGTAAGTTTAAAAAATAAAAAGTTCATCAATCTTATTTTGCTGCTTCTTCACCAGAGGCATCCCAAGGCTGCTGACTATGTACGTGGGCTGCTGACCGGGCCTATAAACACGGAGGGGGCTGCCTGGTCTCGAGTCCTCCCTGTGCAATTTGCCAGTTGTGTGGCCTCATGGCAGGTTGCTGGGCCAGACAACTGCTGAGATCCACTCCATTTCTTAGGATCTCAAATTCCAAACAAAGGTTCTCCCAATTCTCCGTGGTCCGTCATCTACTCACACTCTCGCCCTGAACGTCTTTGTCTCCCCTCAGGTGACCTGGGAGGCCTGAAGGCTCAACACTCCTTCTCCACTCTCAGCCCCTCCATCCATGAGCCTGCCCTCACCTCCTTGCCTGTCCGCTGGTGCCACAGCAGCTGTCACCTCGTTTCAGCCCCTGGCCGTGCTGTGGGATATCTTCCCATCTGTACCTCTCATCTCCGGATAACATATACTCAAGGGCTTTGCAAAGGGCTTGCTTGTACTTCTTGGTATCCTCCCCTCAAGTGTCTAAGACAGGGATCTACACGTGGTCTGACTTCATGATTTTGTTAACTGATTGAACTGTCCGGGACATTCTGTCAGTTGGACACGGTGTTCCGAGACACAGGTGCTACATCTGTGCGGTCAGTGAGCCTCATATTATGTTTCATGGGACGGACTACTAACAGTCGCCAACTGTTTTATAAATACATGGCCATGAAGAGAAACGTGAGGGAATAGACCCCTCCTGAGAAGCCCGCTCACTTGACTGGAAAAGGATGTGGGTCATGCCTCACCAACTCATTCACCGTGGACCTGTCTGGGTGAGAGGCATAACATTTTAAGTTCTTAGCTGTTTCCTTGCTGCTTTGGAGAAGTGGTTCACCCTGTGTGACTCTAGTAAGAAGCCATACACAGTGTGAGTTTGGGGATACCCAGCAGTGCAGAGTCACAGAGCAGAGTCTGGGGCTTGGCAGAGCATCTCAGAATCAAGGCTCCGGGTTGAGAAGTGTCGTCTCCAAGTGCCAGGGGAGCCAGGTGAAACAATCCTATGCCATGAAACCTCACTGACTTCCACATACAACCGATTAGTAACAACTTTATTTTTAATTAGTTATCTTTTAAAACTATTTTAAAATTAAACTATTTAATTACAGGGTCGACCTAAGTAGTAACCAATATTCCAAAGTTCACACCTCACTAGTAACAATATCAGAACTATACTGGTTTCCCTCCCAGCATGAGGAGGCAAGTTACCACTTCAAATTTTCAAGGGTAGTGTCCATAATAACTTCCCCAACTAGAACTAAGGCTGTGAGATTTTCCACTGCTGCTTTCCCATTTAAAAAAATACAGTGTGGAAAAAGAAGCAATCAGCAAGCGAAACACTGGTACAAGTGGCCTATTTCACAACTTGCAAAAAAGCCAGCTGCCGTATTACACCTCTTGCCGTAAGCCAGGTGCTCCCGGGGTGCTGTCACTGCACTATTTTACCGTCATCACTTGTAACCACTCAGATGCAACATAGTGATGCAAAAACACAATTTTCGGAGACTCGGGGAGAGACTCACTTACCCATTAGTGCTTCCAGACCTTGTCCCTGAGGGGCTCACAGCCCTTCTCATTCACTGCTCCCGTGGACCCAACAAGGCCCAACTACGCAGCAGATCCCAAAGTGGCCTTGCGGGAGCAGGCACAGGGGGACGAGGCGGCTACTGACAGATGGAGGTACAGGGTTGCATCTGGTGGGGTCTAAGCCTGGGTCTGCTCCCTCCCTCACCCCCAGTTTTTAACAGATAAATTACTAGGTAAGCCTGACCTTAATAAATAAAACACGCTTAAAGATAAACATAGCAAGAGCGAAAGGGTTAGAGTGTAGATAAGGCTAATTCAGAAACTAAAAGGCAAGTAACCTTTAAACAGATATTCTACTTCATAATAATAATTAACTTAAAATAAAACATTTTTCCCTCATTCGGAGGCAAAGACGTCTAGAAGATACACTGGTGGTAGAAAAATAAATTGGTACCATTTTACTGCAGAGCAATTTGGCAAAATAGAAAAATAGCTTTAAAGGGTGCAATTTCTCTGAATCACCCATTATACTTCTAGGAATTTACCCTAGGGAAATAGATAATTACACAAAGTATAAGCAGTGTCATTTACAACAGCAAAGAATTAGAAATAAAAATTATCCCACTGACCTGGTTAAATCATGGTATACCCATAAAAAGGAAGACCATGGGAAACTCTACACTGACATACAAAGATGTTAACATTAAAATTAAAAAATAAACCAAGTTACAGAATAGCACAATCCCGTGCTTATTTATTTATCTGCCCCAGAGAAAAAGGGAGAGAGCTAGAATATGAATGAGAATCTGTGAGGCCATCCCACCATGCTAACATTAGTCATTTCAGGTAATAGTGGAATTAAGATGAGTTGTACATTTTCTTTACACTCTGTTGTATCTACTGAACTTTTTAGATACAGAAATCAATTAAAACTATTGGGCTTAACGAAAGAAGCACAGATTCCGAACACACACAAGCACCTCCCCGCCCTGCAATCCCACATTATCTAGAATGCTTATGAAAAGAGAAAGAGGGAGAAATCGCAAATTCCAGCCTCCTCCCCCCAAATGATTTTGAATAACAGGACTTTGGCAAACAGATGCTGAAGTAAGGGAGAAAGAATCTGCGGACTCTCAGGTTTTGAGCCAGAGCTACAAAGGCAGCGTTTCCTAAACCAGTCAGTGAAGAAGAGAGACGAATTCTGGGGCAGAGAAAATGAGGTCTGAGTTGGAATGCGAGGTTTGAAGTGGTGCTGCAGCATGGAATCACCGCATAGTAAGTGTTGAAAGATGTCAGAGGTCATCTAAATCAGTCGTTTTTAAATGACTTCCTACTTCTTACTTCTTACTCCTACTTCCTACTCCTCCCTGCCACCATTTTGCAAAATAAAAATCTTGTACAGAATCCCAAAATACAAATTAGAAGAAAGTAAAACTAAAAAAGTGAATGAAGGCTGAAAGAGTACTTGAAACCATGGCATACCTGCTTCTCTAGAGCACCCTTTGCACGTTTGTGGAACATTACATTTAAAAGCAAAACACACAATTTCCCTGTTTCCCCCACCCCCACCTCCCGCCATTTCTAACCAAAATAAGAATCCCCACTATCATCTATCTCATCAGTAGTATCTTTCAAGTTTCTGTAGATAAGTAGGTAGCAAACTTTTTGTGGGTCATATGGTCTCTGCCACAACTACTCAACTCTGCCACTGCAGTGGGAAAGCAGACACAGTATGTCAATGAATGGGCATGGCTGTGTTCCAATAAAACTTTATTTACAAAACAAAGTAATAGGCCAGCCTGGGCCACAGTTCACTGACTCATGCTCTGGAAAATATCTGATGGGTAGAAGATAGGCCAAAGGGTATGTGAACCTGGAGTTAATTGTAGATAACCATCAAATTCTCTTAAACCTACTCTGTGAATCTATTTATAAAACATTCTTGAAATAATAAAATTATAGATTTGGAGAACAAATGAGTGGTTGCCAACAAGAGTCAGGGATACGGGAGAAAAGATCAGTGTGGCTAAAAAGGGACAGCAAGAGGGAGCCTTATGATGGAACATTTTGTATCTTGACTGTGGTGGTAGTTACAAAGAAACCACATAGCTACACATGTGATAAACTGTAGAGCTACACATGCGCGCGCGCGCACACACACACACACACACACACACACACTTATAAAACTGGTGAAGTGTGAATAAGGCCTGTGGACTGTACCAATGTCAATTTCCTGGTCTTGATATTGTCCACAGTTATGAGATGTTACCACTGAGGAAAACTAGGGAAAAGGTACGTGGATTTCCCTACATACTTTTTGTGCAACTTCCTGTGAATTAGTGATTACTTAAAAATAAAGACCTAAAACAAGCAATGGAAGATTTCTTCAGCTCCCTCAGTGCACCTTCAGGTTGTAAATAAAGCCCTTTTCAATCTACCACAACCTGCATCTCTAGCTTCACTTCCCACCCTTCATCTCCATCTAGTCAGTCGCACCTACAAAGTCACCTTCAACTTGTCACTGTTTCTCTGAACTCGCCACACTTCAAGCTGTTTCACATTCTGTTCCTCTCACTCTGCCTACCAGACACCTTAAAAACCAGTTCAAATGTCGTTTTAAACCTAATGCTGTCTCTGAAGAGTTACTAACTGCTTTATCTTTTTGGTTCCCACAGAATTTCACTGATACCTCTACGTATCTCTATACTATATTATATTATTTACATTCCTATTTCCTCTCCTAGATTATAAACTCGTTAAGAAAAGGGGAAAAATTTGATCCATGTGTCTGCCGTCTATCTGCTCAAATAAATGAGGACACTAAAATGTCTGAGGATTCAATCAAGTTGGGAAGCTTGCAAATGATGACAATGACATTACTTCCAATGTCATCTTTTGCAAGATTGTCCTGCCATGTGCTGTACACATGAAACTTGGCATAAGAAAACATAATTGAGATGGGATCACTGTTTATAAAGGCACCCTTTTTAGAAAAGTTTTGAAATGATAAATTAAGCAGAATTTTCCATGTTTCTGTTCCCCATTAGTTTACATAACTGAGTTTATTACAATTTACATGTAAGTAGTTATTATTACCGAGACATACTGCAAAGAACCCCGACATAGAGGTTGGGGGGAAGAGGCTTAACTCATTTATCACTTCGTCCTATGTTTTACTGTTTTGAGTTTCTTTATACCTACTCTTTAGCAAAAGAATCATTTTAAACAAGAGTCCTCTAAATATATACCAGTCTATATATACTGCCGTAATTATCAATTTATTTCCAAAAAGGGATCTACTATATGACCTCATGAGAAAAAGGAAGTTCTTCAATTAAAGTAAGATAAAGAATGTGAGATGGAATCTGAAAGTAACCTGAGAAATACGGTTGGTACCAACTATTTGATAATGAGAGCCAAGTCTATTCTCACATTAATTACTGTATTAATTAAAAAAAAGATCACACACACACACACACACACACACACACCTATCTCTCTACTAAAGAAAATGTCTGAGTACTCTAAGCTGAAAGATCATGGACTAAGAAAAACCTATTAATAAGCTTCTGGTGTCAAAGATTACTCTAAACAAGTTAAGTAACCATGAGTCACTGTTAAATGGCTATGCTGGGAAAAGGCCACTCCCTTCCCCCTCTTAAGTTTGCCAGCAAACTTATTCCTCTCCTGAAATGAGTGAATATAGCTATTCAACACTGTTAATACACACATTCACAGCATGAAGGGAACCAAGTATACGCTGAGCGAGGCAGCCATACCTTCTTTATACAGCATGCAGTGGGCAAAGAGTGTATAAACAGTCATTTCGTCCAACAACCCTACCAGACCTGTGTGGCTGTCAGCAATGAAAGAACAAATTCCACCCCACCCCACCCCATTCCACCCCCATGCTCCAGTTATCTAAAAATAAGGATGGTAAGACAAACCACTTCCTTCTAAAGGTATAAGGAAAGTAGTTTTCAAATTCTTTTTAAAAGGTGTGATATAGTTCCTAAGGGACTCATCTATTTGTACTATGCACAATTCTTAATATGGCAACTATGTACCACACAAAACAAGTAAAAACAGCAACACATTACAAAGAAAGGAATAAACACTCAAATGTTGTATTTATCATTTTGTCTGTAAGATCACAAGAAATGAATGAGAAAATGCCCATGGATATAATGAATCACGTAGAAATAGGCATAATTTTTCCACGGGTTTGGCAGTTAGGAGTGGATACCATCTCTAACTCTAATATAAAGGGTTACCTAGAAAACAACTGCTTTCTTCATGTGGATCATGAGAATAACAGGAAACTATTCTGCCTCAAAATAAGATGGAAGTCTATTCTCTATGAAGGCACCCTGTAAAATATGGTGGTGTATCAATGTCACGATGCGCCCACCCTGTGAGCATGAATTCCTTCTACGAGACCTAAGCACTGACGCAGCCCACACCAACACATTCCCAGGGACAGGAAACTTACGTGTCCCAAGGAAGCCAACTCCCGCCTATTATTTTTCCTAATATCAAGATGAAAACTGGACTCCCGGATTTACTTCCACTCACAGGTTTTAATTCTATCTCCTACCACCATCTAGAACCTTTCCTTTCCTACTATTAGATGATCCCCTAAAAACATTTTCCTAAGAGCTCTAGGGCTAAAATTTTATTCCTTCTCTAATTACTGTAGCTTTATAATTCTTAAAATTAGATGGTGTTGAGCCCCACAACTCTGTTTTTGTTCCAAGTTGTTTTGATTTTTCTAGGTCTTTTGCATTTCCATACAAACTTTAGAACCAGCTTTTCAATTTCTATCAAAAAGCCTGCTGAAATTATAATAAATTTATAAGTCAATTTGGAAAGAATTGACATTTTAACAATATTGAGTATTCAAACCCATAAGCAATGTGTATCTCCCACTTATTTAGGTCTTTCATCTCTTAGCAATATTTTAGTTTTCAGTATACAGGGCTTTCACTTCTTTTGTCACATCCCTAAGTGTTTATTTTTTGGTGCTATTCCAAACGGTATTCTAAATTTCAATTTTGGGTTTTTTATTGCTATTACACAGAAATACAACTGCTCTTTGTATACTGATGTTGTAACCTGTGACCCTGATAAACTCACGTATCAGTTCTGGGTTTTTTTTTTCTAGATTCCTTTAGCTTTTCTATGTAGCGAATCATGTCACCCACAAATAAAGACCATTTTATGCCTTCTTTTCAATGCCTTTTATCGCTTTTTCTTGTCTGACTGCACAAGGTAGAACCTCCAAGTATCAAGTTGAACAGAAGTGGTGAAGTGGACACCCCTGTCTTAGTCTTGATCTTAGCACTAAGTGACTCGGCCTCTCCCCAGCTATGTGTAATGCTAGTTGTAGCATTTCTGTAGTGCCCTTTACTAGGGTGCGGAAGTTCTCTTCTATTCCTAGTTTGCTGAGTTTTTATCAAGAATGGAGGCTGTGTTTCTTTCTCTCTGTTTACTGACATGTAATTTGTCAATACAATAAATTACATGACTAATGTTTGAATGTTAAACCAGCCCTGCATTCTGGGAATGAACTCCATTTGGTCATGACGTATTATTCTACTGTTAGATTCAATTTGCTAAAATTTAGTTTAGAGTTCTTACAGCTATGTTCACGAGAGATATTAATCTAGTTTTCTTGTAATGTCTTTGGTTTTGTTATTAGGATAATCCTGGCCCCATTGAATGAGTTAAGAACTACCCCTTCCTCTTAAATTTTCTGGAAACGTTTGTATAGAAATTGTGTTATTTCTTTCTTACATGTTTGGTAGAAATCTCTAGTGAAGCCACCTGTACCTAGATTTTTCAGGACAGTATCCTGCAACAGATCACTGGAATCCTACCTGGGAGCTCAGAGTGATCCACTAATCAGATCTACTGGCTAAAAGTGTTTGTCCAATCATGACCATCCTAAACTATAAGGGAAGATAATTAATGAACACAAAACTATATGAAAGATACTAGGACTAACAGTGTGGATTTCTTGAGAAGAGTCACTTATCTCACTACTTCTGTGGGTTGTAACACTAAAAGGGACTGGGATACTTAGCTACCATAATAAAATTCAGAAAATACTTTGCTATGATACCCTCTTATTAGTCACGAACTCGACATACAAATTGTTATAATTCTCTCAGTAATACCTATTATATCTTATTCAATAGAAATTAGGAGTTCAGCAGAATCACACGGTGACACTGTTTCATGTGAACTCTGCTTTGCATTCCATTTTCAATAAATACAAATAGTTATTGAGTTCTGTCTTTGGAAGGTTTATATTCTAACAGGGGAAGAAATAGTAAATAAACATCACTGAGTATATTAAAAAGGTTAAGAGCAACACAGGAAATAGAGCATGATCGGGGAACAGGAATGCCAGAGGGCAGGGTTGCGTTTTAAATATGGGGTTGGGTGAAGAGTGACATTGAACAAACACTTGAAAGCAATAAGGGAGTAAGCCAAGCAGAGAGCGGGGGCAAGAACATTTTAGGCAAAGGGACTCGCCAAAGGCAAAAACCTTAAAGGCAAGAGTATGACTGGAGCACATAATGAAAGGAAGCCAATGTGGGGGGAGTACTAAGAGAAGGGGCCATTGTGGCCGTGGGCAAGGGCCCACATTTATTTTTCTGTGAAAGGACAGACAGTAAATATTTTAAGCTTTGCAGGCCACATAAGGTCTCTGCTGCATATTCTTCTTTGCTTTTAAAACCAACCCTTTAAAAATGTAAAAACCATTCTTAGCTCATGAGCCTTACAAAAACAGGCCTAGGCAGGATTTGGCCTGTAGAATTTAGTTCACTAAGGGAAACATTATTTGACTCACGTTTTGAAAGAATCACTATGGTTGGAGGGAGGCAAGGGAGACCAGTTAGAGGGTCACTGCAGTAATGCAGAGCAGAGATAATGGAAGCTCTGACCAGGGTGGTAACTAGGAAAACAGGGAGAAATGGTTCTGGCTTTTCAATTTTTTCCCCTCCAGATAAAGTGGACGGATTTGCTCACATTTGGATTTGGGAAGTGTGAAAGGAGTCACGGATGACTCAAGACTTTGGCCTGAACAACTAGAAGGATGGAGTTTCATTAACCATGATTACGAAGACTGCAAGTGGATATATAAAGTATGTGTTTTACTTCAAAACAAAGTAGAATTCATATTCCTTAGATCCTGCCACAACTTCAAGCTATTTTATAACCATTTTTTTTGTCAAGTTACAAAAATCCCACTGTGATTTGAATGGAATTGCTTTAAGCTTAAAAATTAATTTGAGAAGAAATGGCATCTTAACTAAATTCCATTTGCTAACATGGACCAAGTATTCTCTTCTGCCCCTGAATAAGGTTTTAGAATTTTTTTCATATAGGTTCTTGTATACTTCTTGATGACAGTATTCTCAGACATCTTATACTTTTTTTGTTGCTACTGCAAATGAAATACTTTTTTAAAATACAATTTCTAGATAGTTTTGATCGGTATTTAGGGAAGTTATGAATTTTCTATTTAGCTGCCCTAGTGAATTGCTTTAAGCTTATTTTTGCATTGATCCTCCAGTGTTTTGTAAAGATATGTGAGTATGTCAATGGTGTTATCTTCCCTCTTTATTTGTAATAGCTGTTTTTTCTTCTAAACCATTTCTTTATGCATTGGCTAGAATTTCCAGAGCAATGCTAAATAACAAGTCGCAGCAAGCACTCTGATTTTAGTAGGACTACCTTTAACTGTTCAGTCTTTAGTATGATGTGAAAATGGTTCTTTATGATTGTTAATTCAGTGATTAGACTTCCATCTTTCCATTGTTTGCAGGTCTTGGTTCCATTGGTTTGAAGGTCTATGCACTTTTCAATCTTGATAAGAAAGTGCATCAGACATTTCAGGGTTTTCCTCCCAATTCCTAACCTAGTTCAGAATAAGTAGTTTGTATGGATTGTTCTTCAGAGTTGTCCCCTTCCACTGAAGTGAAATTTATTTTTTATAAATTCAACTATTTTTCTTTCCTTTGTTTATCCTAATAGTAGGAGGTCTATTCCTGCTTCAGCTTACAGCAGGAGTTCCTGACATTTTGGGCCAGATAATTCTCCCGGGGGGAAGGCCGGGGGGAGGGGAGTGGGGGGCTATCCCATGTACTAGTATCCCATGGCCTGTACTAACTAGATGCCAGTAGCTGCCCTCCCCCAGCGTAATAACCAACAAATTCTCCAAGCATTGCCAAATGTCCCCTTGGAGGGAAACATTGCCCCTCGTTGAAAACCACTGATTTAATGAAGTAGATGAATTCCATCAGAGACAAACTTGCTTTCTGTCATTATAGAACTCATCTCCAATGCCACTTCCTCAGTAAGATTTCCCCCATATAACCCATCTAAATTAGGACACTTCCCCTACCTGATGCCACAAACACATATAAACATATACCTTTCATTAACTATCACAGTAGGTTAAAGTATGGACCCCTTGGGGTCCCTGAAGACCCTTTCAGGGGGTCTGTGGGGGTTTAAATTGTGTTCATATCAACACTAACATATCATCTGCCCTTTTCCACTGTGTTGCCATTTGCACTGACGGTGCTGATCCCTTAGCCTGAGTCAAGATCGTGACACCAAACTGTACAAGCTGCCATTGTCGTCTGCATCACCATGGACTCAGGGGAGGGAGAGAGAGAGAGAGAGAGAGAAGAAGGGGGGGAGAGAGAAAGAAATGAATAGGGTGGTTCTGAAAAATGAATGGGGGCCGAGGTGGAGCTGGAGTGGGGGAGAACAAGACCAAGGCATGAAAAACAGTCCAGCTCCTCATCTGCTTTAGTTGCTTTCAATGAACGGAGGCAAGGTGAGATGCTGGAGCACACAGAATAAGGGAGAGGGTTGAAATTCACCTAGAGAAGCAGAGATCACGTCACAAAGGGTCTTGTGTGCCACTCAAGGAGTCTGCACTGAAGACTTAAAGCAAGGGAGATATTTTAGAAATAAGAAAGGTCATGAGGTCCACAAGAAAGGTCACGGCACACTTTGTCAAGTCGGAATGGAAGTCAGAATCAATTCAGAAACCCCTTAGGAAGTAGGGGGGTTCGTGCTGTTTAGTGAAAGATGATGTTTCAAAGAGGGACAGACAAGATTGGGAGAAAAGTCACGTTTTGGGCTGTGGTAACAGGGTAGAGGAAGATGCGCTGTGGATACAGGACACACAGAAAGAAAACCAGGACAGGCGTCTCCCCAGGATGACTGCTGGTGGGAGCGCTGATTTCAGGAATCAGATAAACCAATCTCAACAATGAAGAAAACAAAATGTAAATACACTTGAAAACCTCAAATGAAAAAAGTTAGAAATATGTTTGCTAGATGGCAGTACAGGAGAAAACATGGTATTTAAATACTAGCAAATGCCACCTTAGGATTATATTTAAAAAACCTCAAATAAACTCATATTGGGATTTGTTGATATTTTTTAAACACCTAATTTATCTTACATCGGAAAATGTAAAATAATGCCAAATACATACCTTTTCTGCTTTTTTGTCCGAAATGTCCTGCTTCTCCAGAACAGCCATGCTCTCCTTCAGGTTCTTCACAATGTCTGCTGGAGATTTGTGTGACTTCCCGAATGGGAACGGCATGGCGGCAGCGACAGATGCCTCGCTGCGCTCTGCCTACTTTACCTGTGGACACAGCACAAGGGAGAAGTGAGAAAAAAGTAGGGTCAAGAGAACACATACTGTCTAAATTCTAATCTGGGAGGAAAACCAGTGACTTTCAAAATCAGTAGAACTGGGAACCTGCCAGTATACCGGAGAAATGGTAATACAGAGAGGTCTCAGGATTGTAGAACACTTTGTACTTTTCAAAACCCTTTTAACCCTGCACTGAGGAGCAACCGGCAGGTGCTGAGCATGTAGGTGGCAGCAGCTGTCACTCATTCACAGGACAACTAGGGCTCCAGGCCAAGGCTGAGTACTAAGTGGTAAAGCCGGCTCAAGTCTGTCTTGATGCAGTGTCCTTAATCAACACACTCTACATACCTCCAATTTACAGATATTCTCTATCTTACAGTTGAGCAAACGGGGGCAAAAAGTTAGGCAAAGGGCTTAACCAAACAGCAATAGCAACAGGCCCACTATCAAGGTCTCTCCACATGCTTCTTTGCCAGCGTTCATGCTGAGCCTCCTAAACACCCCGGTGGCCACACACTTCCATGGCATACCCACCACCTCTTCAGTCAGCCACAGGGTCTCAGAGCTGGACAGAACCTTGGACAGAGCCTTGGAAACATCTCCCCTCAGACCTTCAAATCCTTCAGGCACCACTTTCAATGTGTGCTCTTTCTACCTGGATATGACTACCTCCCATAAAGGAACTCACTGGGAAAACCCTGAAGATAATGAACTTCTGGAAGTTCTTAATTTTTTTGTGGGTGGCAGAAAACAACATTTCTACCAAATAAACCACAATATACATCATAGAAAAGAAAACATCAACTATTTCAAGAAGTCACCATTTTTTAAAAACCAGTCAGGTTTTTTAAAAAACAAAGTTAACAAGACAAATGATGGTAGTAACTTGGGGAACATGTCAGAAGTTACAATATCTTTCACTAAATAAGTTATACTCATAAGCATTAAACCTCATATAAGATACCAAAAGATAACACTTTGGAGAAGAAGCTTACAGATCACTTAGATCAGAAGTTTTCAAACTGAGTTCCAAACTTCTATATTTGTGCCGGGAGCCCACCCCCACCTCCACCAAAGTAGGGAGAAACAGGTTTTAGATACTTCAACCCCACTGTTTCTTTCCCCCATGGAAAAATATCTGTTGCAAGGCATTATAATGCTTCTTTTGAACTTTGCCTAAGACTTCAATTGAAGAAAGTATTTCAATGTTTTTCTCTAAAGTTTGAGATGCAGTGACTTATATATCTGTTAACAAATGAACTGTTTTTGGGGAAAAGCATGCAATGAATGCTCATGTTAAGCCTCCAATGAAGTCACGAACAGGTATGTTAATTCGTGATGTGTTTGGATGTGATTTGTTCTGAGCACTCTATACCAGCATCACTTGTCTAGCTCAGTTTGTAAATCCTTTATTGATCAAATTAAAACCACATATTACTTAACCAAAGGGAAATGTCCTCAAACGTAGGTTCTCAAAATTCAAAGATGCGTAAATTTACTTCTGAGTATCTTTTTCATGACAAGAAGTTTGGGTCAATCATAGCTAAGTTGCTCCCATGCTCCCATTATTTCTGATTACCTGGCTACATGGGACACAAATCCTGGATCATTCTTTCCCATCATTTGCTCCTTTTTCACTTTTTTTTTTCTTTTTTGAGGCAGATGAGAGGCAATGCAGGTTGCTTCTCCAGAAACATAATGGATTCACACAATAAATTCTGAAAATATTATCTTTCCTATTTGTACTACGCAAATAATGGCAGTGATGCCACAAGTTAATCTGGGTGAGGATGGGAATGGTTCACGGTATTTTGCAGGAAGTGCTGTGGTGCTATGCAACGGAGATATTTTCAGCTCTGGCTCGATGGTGGAAGAAGTGACTTTCCAAGGCAAAGAAGATTTTAAAAGTCCTACCCCACACTTTATACTGGTCATAGCAGAAAGAATACAGCTGCCAAAGAGAACAAGATGCAAAATGCTTCCGTGAAGGAAAGGGGAGGCATGACACCATCATTCCTTGTAATTAGTACCCCAGGCAGCCGAGATTTGGCAGAACAAACTAGTAAGACTGTACTTTGAGGAAATACACTTAGTAACAAGTACCCAAAACAAGAAGTGGACACTCCTCAGCAGGATCCAACCGCCGTGGGGAAGCTGCTTGTGACGAGCTCCTGTTTTCTCTCCACCTCCCTCCTCCACTCCCGCTCTTACACCCCCCAGCCTTTAGATATCCTTTCATGATTTGTTGTTCTAAAAAGACAGTTAATGTATGATTATTAAGTGAAAGAATAACAATGATATAACTTGATTATAAAACTTGTAAATAAGAACTATATAGTTATTTTAAAGTAGGAGTGTGATAATTAAACAAATCATTTTATTTCTTTCATTTACAGCCTCAAATTCCCCAATTATTACACAACACAACTGTCCAAGATTTTGGGGGTCAAAAACAAGGAAATAACACCCCTTAAAACTTCTGCCTTAGAATTTGCTTCTTATGCCTAAGTTTGCTATGTATTAAGCTTAAATATCTTATACTCATATTGTATGCCAGCCTGTGATCCAACTTTTTAAATAATTAATTGAAAACACAGAAAAGTTTAAAATTAATGAATGGCTCCCAAGTGATGACCAAGCAGGTAGACAATACATGTGCCTAGAACGTTGCTAAAAGGGTAAGAAGAGTTATGTTTTAAGAAATAAGGTTCTTAATAAACATGTTAGATTAATATGCATAGAGCTATAAGTATTTAATATGAGTGTAACAAAGAAAACGTAAGCAGCTATTGAGGCAAGTGTTATGAGTAATATGGTGATATCATAGATGTGTCATACAAATATCCTCATTAAAGATGTGGAGAAAGATACCAAAACAATCTACCACAAGAGTGAAAGGTGGTACTTCTAGGGAGCAGGAAAAGGGCAGGGATTGGTATTTTTTCTTACAAGCCCTTTTTGTTAACTGTTTGCCTCCTTCAATTAAACACATGTATAATTTTGATAAACAAAAACTAAATTTAAAGAAATCAATGGGTAATATAAAAAACAATCTATATATTTTTTAATACATAAAAAGTACTATTCATTAGACACTTGAAGGGAAGGCTGAATGACAGAGAAAAGGCTGCCAGTCTTAATAATCGTGAAAGCTAGATTGAGCCAAAAGAACCAGCAGTGTTTCAAACTTGGATCATATCATGATCTACAAGTAAGAAACTTATGTAATTACACACACACAGAGCTAAAACTGATACTTTCTATTTTATTCAATTTTATTTTTTAAAAAATATGGATGATTAAACAGATTCATGAATCACTAACTGATTTTAGAGAATATAAAGAGGAACAAAAAGATTAGGAACCAAATACAAACTTAGTTTTAAAAAGAGTTGAACTTCACGCTTCAACTCTTGCTTCAGTCTCCTGACTTCGATCCTTACTCCTCAGAACAGAAGTTAATCCCTCCACAGAACACTGAATGACCTTCCAGCAGTGCTCAAATGACAGCAAAGGCAGCCCCAGGAGTTGCTCCCCAGCCCACACTGCTTCTTCCCAGGAGTGGAGAAGTGCCTTCCAAAGGGCCAGTACCATTCAGTGTTCTGGGACCTGAAAGGATGTGAAACACACAGGCGCGTGTCTGAGTTTTTGAACTGACAATCCCAAGAGTATGGAGATGTACAAGCTGGTTCAACACGGAAGGGTTAAGATGGCTAAAAGACCTTTTTGCATAACTGCCTGCCTTTCTCATTGTCCCCTTTCCCTCTTTCTCATCACCAGTATTTCATTAGAAGTATCTGATGGAATTTTAGGGAACGCCAACAAGAACCCACTGATTAAGACCCTTCAATAACTTTTCCTTGCCCTTAAAATAAGATCCAAATTCCTTACCACGGGCCCCAAAGCTTTAATACTTTAAGCCTGAACACCACATTTTGCAAATAAAAACCTTAATTTTTAATTCTAGATGGTGGGTATATGGGATTTCATTGTTACTCAACTTTTCTGTATGTTCACATTTTTTCCTTAATAGTTTTAAAACTGCCTAAACTATGTTTTGGACATAACTGGAGTTCATGAAGAAAATGGACAAAAGTACATATAATTTTAAAAATTCATTTAGCTTTCAACACAACTAATTTCCTCCTGTCTCTTAAAAATGGTTCATAATAAAGCTCAGCAAGACTCCTTAAGACAAAATTAATGCAACTGGGGGAATGCCAGCCACGATTAGGATTCTAAAGAGGGCTTGGAAACCCGGACCTACATTTCTCAAACTGGAGGTAAGTTTGCTCCGATGGTAACGAATGGTGTATGATTGAATCCTCAAGATAAAGAAGCCTTAGAGGGGAAATTTAACTTGAAAATTTGGGGGGTGGGAAGGGGAGGCAAGAGGAATGGGAAATAATTGAACATTTGTTACAATTTAGCATTCTACTTTTATATTAAAATCAACATTTATGGAATTGCATGCTAAATCTGCACGAAAGGAATTTGCAGGAATATTTAGCACTGCACACTTCTCAGCTTTCCTACATTCTCTCCTCTTATTGTTCTCTTGTCTCTAAATGCCCTTCCTCTCTCCATTTAATTCAATGACTCATTTTTACTCCAAGGTTGGCTGTCTTTTTACCCTATATTCTCTGAGTGATCTCATCTACCCAGGGTTTCAACCCGTAATCTATCTCCCACCCCAATCTGCCGGCATTTCTAACTCTACTCCCTATAGATGTCCTCCAGGCAACTCAAACCTCATCCCCAAGCCCTGCTTCTTCTTCTAAGTTCCCCTTCACAGTGAAAGGCTCCATTGTTCACCCAATCACAAAATTTGGTCATTATACCAGACTCTGTCCACATGTTAAATCTTCCCTATATAATCATTTCATAATTGTAGTCAATTCCATTTTCGAAATCTCTCTGTCCCTACAGATACCAAGTGTAGACCTTTACTGCTATTGTCCAGAGGGCAGAGGTTATCAATGGGGCCAATATCATCCCGAGGGGATGTTCTGGAAAATTTGGTTGTCAATGCCTGGGACATTCACTGACTGCTGAAATCATTAAAAAAAAAAAAAAAAGGCAGCACTACTTTTTGTGCTGTTGTTCACATAAGCATGGCCTTCTGCTAACTTCTATATCCATGGGGGGAGGGGAATCGGGCTGGGGATCAGAATATTGAAAGTCTTTCTATCTACTTCTGCATCTATGTTTACAACAGTTAAACTTCTAGCTTTAAAAAAATGGTTATGTTTATTGTGCAAAGTTCAAACGCTGAAAGACCACACAAGATAGACAGAGAAAATCACCTGCAAAGCCTACAGACAGCTAGTATTAACAGTTTCGTATATATTTTCCTTTTTATTCCTTATGCTCTATATTTGTGGTCTTGTACTGGGAGTCTTCTCCTTTCTCCAAAACAGATGAAGACCAGATGATACTAGGAACGGTCACTTCCATCTTAGAAAGCACAATTTCAAATCACTGCTGTTACGTTAATACTTGTGCACACAGAGCTCCAGCTCAAGGACGTGCTGGGGGACAGACAGACACCCACTGGGAAAATCTAAGTCTAACATCACTAGAGTTAGGACGTGAGGTGCTGCCCTTTTCAGGCAATCTGACTACTTCTGGCTTGTGCAACACACACCTAACTCTAAAGCTATTCACCGAGGTGCTGACAAATCCTGAAACGCAGTCAGATGGTCCCTACACCACTCATTAGGACATTTATTCAAATACCCACTGTGCACTCACTACATGCCCCAAACAGAAGGCATGAGGAGCGCCTGCTCTACAGAAGACACGACTCTGCTGTGTATGGATGTGGGTGGATGTGTTCAGAGACAGGAAGGAAAAGCTGCTGAACGACAACACATTCCTAGACAGCTGAGTTCACAGGACCCTACACTAACATGTGTTAGATTGGACTCATCCGCTTAGTGATCAAATGCTAACACTGCAAACAGACAAAAGACCGTTGTACACAAGAGCTATTAAGGTACCTACGCAGTCATGGAAAGTGTGAAATGTAGTACACACCTGAACCCATTTTTTCAGATGGCTGGCTCTGAGACCTAATCCCCTGCTTCTAGGGTTAATGTTACTTAATTCAAATCAATACTGAATATCTACAACATGCGAGATATTGCATTAGGTGCACCAGACTATCCATGCAGTAGTGCAGGGCAATTATATGAAACACAGTAGTTAATTACATGGGCTTTCAAGATTACCTGGGATCAAATCCTGGCTTCACCCATGTCTAAGCTGACTTACACTTTTATAAGCCCCTTTCCTCATCTTTATAATGGGAAAAACAACAGCTACCTCGCTTAGCATGAGAAATTACACATGTTTAAAGTACATCTTCATATGGTAAAATCTGAATAAATAGTAGTGGAGGATAGTTACGTGGGTTTTTTTCCTTCTAAAATCTGGTTTGTGCCTAGTCTCAAAAAAAAATGGGTTTTTAAAAAAAGGTATCTATACGGACTGAATAACAATATAAGATGAATGATCTTATCCTTTTTAAAATTGCATCTCGAAGTTTTGATTCATCTCTTGAATGGATAGGATACATGCTCTTCATAGCTGCAAATAAGATGGAGTGACTTAGCTCCAGTACGATAAACTATGAGTAGCTTTCAGAAGCAGGTGGACCTTTGGTGAATTACCAAAGCTACCCAATACATAGCTCATCAACTATGTCAAAACCAAAATTAAGTGTTCGAGAGCACACAAAACTTTGGAGTGTGTTTTGCAATTACTTTCAGGAGCCAATACTGTTCAACACTGTATACTATGCAGGAGTCATACTGATATTCTCTTACGGCCTAGATACAGCAGAATTTAAAATGACGTAAGCTCTCTCACATAGGACTTACTACACTTGACAAAAGCACTGTCACTTCTCTGCTCAGTCCCTCCCCCTATGACTTTCCATTTCACTCCCATATTGAGTGTATGTCAGGATTTAGGGCAGTCTCTTGACTCCAAATTCTACTCTTTCTATTTATTTGTTCAAGTATTACAAAAATGTACAACATAAAAGATGGTTTCATTATCAAACACAGTAACCACAAATAAATGTTCACTGAGTGACTTTTTTAAAACATTGATTTAAAAGTTCTGAACAAATAGGCTAAAGGCAATTTCTAAGCTTATGAGTGAAATAAATATGAAAAAGAGTAACCCCTGAATAACCTCGCCCGCTAAAAGGCAAAAACCAAAAATTGGCCCGTACCTCTGCTTCATACGCTTTTTTTTTTTGACAACCCCAATTCCTTTTCTATTAAATCTCAGAAATGTATTGTACAGAGAGCTAGGCTATGATACTGTCAACTACTTTCCAGTCCCAACCAAGTCTCCCAAACACACGCCTACATCTGAGTGACCATGAGCTTCTCCATCCATGCACCCTTTGGGAAAATGTGTTCTTAACTAAAATAAAGTTCTTTTAGGCAAATGCTTACTTCCCCCAAAAAAACATTGAAAAACGAGAGATTTTCAGAGATTTCAAATCTTTTTCAACATTTTCAGAATTTAGAGGTATGGGTGAGAGTAGACTACTGTTAGTGTAATAACATTCTCCATGATCCTGGTACTAAATGTACCTGTTATATACGTCATGTGGGCTGTTAACTCCATTTTTGTAATCTGAAGTATTAAATAATTCTTATGAGGTGCGATAAAAAAAATACAGTGAATGCTGCTGCTGAGTGTCATCCAACGGAAAGGCAGGGATCTTCTATATGGGAAGTAGTGCGCCGAACCTTAGTAACAGTGTGTGACGAGTTTCCACTTGTTCAGTGCAGTCAGTCGGGTGTGAGCTACAGTTGAGAGAAGGTGTGTTTTAAAGTGTGCTGTAAATCATCCTCCATCATGACAATGCTCCGTGTCACACATCACTTCTGATAGGGCAATTTCTGTCAAATAAAAACATTACAGTGTGTCCTCTTCCACCTTATTCACCGGATCTGGCACCGTGAGACTGCTGGCTCTTCCCCAAAGTCAAAATAACCATGAAAGGAAAATATTTTGAATCGATTCAGAACATCAGGGCAGCCAAGAAAGCGCAACTAAAGACACTCACGAAAGAGGACGTCCAGAGCTGCTTCAGAACGTGGTGAGAATGATGGGATGAGAGTGTTCAAAGCGAGGGGGAGTATTTTGAGGGGGATTAATGGCAATGTGTCTTTTACTATAATACATTTTTTAAACATTCACCGTAGCTTTTGATCACACCTCTATGTGAACTTATCTTTCATAGCATTCCTACAAGTTTAAATTTTTAGAAAAAAATTCAATTTCAAATTAATAGCTTTTGTTCTGAATGAATTAAAGAACAGGCATTTAATGAAATGGGTTTAGTAAACGGAATGTTTAGAAACAATTTCACTTTGTGTTCTTCTAAAACAGGCTTGCTATTTATCCTCGAAAGTTTTACTCACAGTAAAACATGGGAATGTCAAATTATGAATGTTTATGAAATATGTTCTAATGGTAAAACTCATTCTTTATTTGAGCAACAAAGCAAGAGATATCTGCTTATAGGAGAGAAAGGGTTTTGCGTTAGTAGCTAATTTAGACATGCCACTTCACGATTTTTGTAAAGCATCAGCTCTTGTTTAAAAAAACTGTGTTAATTTTACAAACAGAAACCTCATGTTAAACCTTAAGCACTTATTGAGAAAAACGTATTATAAGTGTCAAGTTATACAGTGGTAATTTCAGCATAGCATGCAGTCATTCTGAGTTTGGAAGATGAAAGTTATGCTAATTAAGTACGGTAGAATATTTCAAGCTGCCTTAAATCTTTTCTGGAACAAGGCAGGGCATGTATAAACATCTACTTAAAACAGTTCTAGAATTCACTTAAGATATGGTTGGAAGTATTTTAACCAAACTGAACATAGCTAAGTAACTCTTAGGAGTTAGGAATGTATTACGTATCAGAGCTCTCTGACTTCGTTCTTGTAAGTTTAAATAACCTCTAAAAATACACACACACACCTGCACACATATATGTACTAACCTGATTTCTGACTTCTGCAGAAAAAAGTTTGCTCTTTATATATTTGCTTTTCACCCCAGTTGAGTATTGGCTCCGGCAGTTTTCAAATGTCTTTTGTTTAAAAAAAAGGTAGTTTGCTCAGCACTGAAATAAACTGCCATGAATAGGAGCACTCTTCTAAATGCTTTTTTCTAGTTGTGACTAAATCAACATCCAGTTCTAAATCAGCTTAATAATATTATAAATAAAGTTGGATTAAAAAATTAAGGTCTCTGTCCTTGTGTTTCAATTCTCTGTATGAATGTAGCTTGGCAAAACTTTTAATAATTCCACAAAATATACCTTTAACAATGTCTTTTAAATGTATTATAAAAGTGAACGCACACTTTCTTCATATCTGAAATTACTGGATCTTTTGAGTCAGCAGGGGGTCGTTGCAGCATTTTTCCAAAGGACAGACTGTTTTGTAACATTTCAGCAAAAATACTCAGGTTATAGGCTTTGGGTCTTGTTTTTAGTGCACGACTGGATGTCCTTTCCCTTTGGTGCCAGACCTGCCCTGCTTTACTTTCTCTTAAGGTACCAGACCAGTTGTCCCTGGATGTCATAAAAAATGACTGAGGGTAAAGAAACCCCATCTTTCTCTCTATGACCTGACTCAGGACAACCACTGAACATGTGTCAGGTTCTTCATCTTTATAAAAACAGAAAAAATGCTCCCTGTCCTGCTGACCTTAGAAAGCAATTTTTCATAAAGCATGACTAAACAAAGGGTTCTCTGGCAAAAAGACCATAGAAAGTTCTATACTGTTCTATATACCAGATACCAGAGTAAAATAAGCCAAGAAGATTCTGAGTGACTGAGATAAGAGAGTCAGAATGTGAAGATTCTTCACTTGTAACAAAGGCTTATGCCAATTGCACAGCTATCAACAGTGCACAGGGACAGCCATTGCCTTATCAGCTAACCGATACTAGGCCCTATTAATCCCCTTTTGCCAATCTGTTAGATCAAAGATGCTACTTTCTTCACCTCCAACTCTTCCCAACCCTCTCATCAATTCTTTTGATTTGAATTGCTGATCATTAATGACAACAAACATATTTTCATGCCTATTATCCATTTGTATTTCCTTAGTAAAATTATTTGTACATCAGTACTGCCCATTAGTCTACTAAGTTTGGAGTCTTTTTCTTCTTGATTTGTATGCAGGATACTGTATAATTATGAATATTAGCTTTCCCTACCAGCTTCCTGTCAACTACAGATCTGATAGGGACGTCACATAGGTCTTCTTTCACTCCCTGCTAAAAGCACAAATACTGAAGCTTTCCGGTTAAAGCCTGCCATCAATCTGTATTGTGTGTACGGACATTTAAACAACCACAAGGCCACCAAGACACCTAACTGCATTACCACTAGCAGTGATGGCTCACAGACCTCTTGACATACATAAAAAAATACACACACACACACACACACACACACACACACACAATCACCGAACAGCACTTACCCTTACTATGTAAAATTGCACTGATATTCTCTGTTCTGTGTTATTCTATCCTGGTAATCCCCTGCTCCCTTCACCCCCTTTTAAAATACTACAGTCCACTAAGCTGATTTCACACCCAACTGATAGGATGGAACTTGCAGTTTGTAAGACAGGTTTAAAGTCAATTTGAGTAGCTCGTTTATTAATGAAAGCTACCTTAATCACAGTGCTGAACTTATCAAGTTATCACAAGGTAAAAAGATTTTATCACTTGGTTTAGAACTTGAAATTATAGTTACATATTACAAACCATGACTTAGAAACATCTGTAATAAATGACTGATTAGCTAATTTCCATAAGAATTTTAAAGATCTTTTATCAATATGGATCTGCAATCTTTTGTTTTATTTACACTGATTCATTCAGATATTCTAATGAATTAATTGTTACATTACCAGTTTCAGAATTAGTTTCAGGAAATGTGAACATCAACGTTTTCTTTACAAATTAGCACTGTATTTTAATAAAATGAAAGGTTAATCAATGTCCACATTTTCAAACGTGAAACAATCAATCTTCAAGGATGTCATTATAATCCATTTTTCTTCTGGTTATATTTACCACTCACTTTGCCACAAGGTTGTGCAAACACAGTCCATATGATCGTGGGTAAACATGGCCTCGCCCACGTTCTGGTAAATAAGAAAAGCAAACAGCCAATCCTGCTCTTTAAAAAGATAACTCCTTAAAAAGAATTCATAGTTCAAACTTGAAATGTAAACAAATGAAAACTCTGAAACAAAGTTTAGATATTTAAAAAAAGCCTTTTAGAAAGTTATTTTCTGTATCACAAAAGACAGATTGAAAAAGCAAGAAAATGCTATGGTTCTAAAAAGCTACACCTGAGAGGGGTGAAATGAGTTTTACTTTTTCCTTTTAGTCATTCTGAGGAAGAACAATGCAGTATTCTGAAAAACAATTTCCTTTTTAGAATTTACAACCTTAAAACTTATTTCTAGAGGATCAGATGTAAACCTGGAAAATCACTCTCCTTCAAGGTCCAAGCATTGCTATTTCTGTTCTGGCCAAATGCCCACAAAAGCACCAACATGCCACAAACCCAGCCTGAGCTAAAGCACCATAGTTGGAGATTTGAAGGTTTGTTTTCTTTATAAACTGCTCAAAGGCCACCTTGTGGTGGTATTTAGTGTAAATAGACTTTTCCCAGCAGAAGTATTTAGAGTCACAGAATACACAATTACATGGCCCGTTAGAGGATCACGAGGAACATTTCACCAAGGGATGATTTCTCTGAGAATGCTCCTAACTAGTTAATATATCCTCTTTCCACCCTCCATGGCAACACACTGGCATATGGAGGCTTGATCCTGGATTGAGAGGAAAAATTCTAGATCAAATAATGAGGCTCAAAAACATTTCATTTCAAAGGAAGTAACTGAAGCTCATTTGTCAAGAGATTGGCATGATCAAGTACAAAAACTCTTGCCTGTGCTTTTGCAGGAAAAAAGTTCCCAGTTCTGCAGCCAAAACTTAGTTTGTGAGTTTGTGGACCAAAAGATGTAGTCATGCTTCATCTCGTAGTACACATTCACTAGTAGTTCCACCAGGACTTAGAATACAGCTGGGAGACACGGGACACACACAGGAAGACTGAAAGCTACAGGAGACTAACACACGCCATCAGACCCTGTATGAAAAAACCCAACTAAGTGAGCTGGGTAACAAATTCAGAGGACAGACAGGGCACTGTGTGCTGAAGGTCTTGGTCGGAGGAGATGCTTCTTGAACTGTATTCTGTAAACAGCATAAGTTTGGATAAGAGTCAGAAAATATATTACAAGTGGCTAGAGAACTGTATGCAACAATCTGAACCATCACAAGGAAACAAAAATTATTTTGTAATTTCACCAAGCTCTGGTGGGTAATCAAGTATCGGGTGAAAAGGAAGGCAGAAGGTGAAAAACTCACTATAAACCCAAGTGCTGTTTACAGAATAACCACATGCCTTCTTTTATTGCTCAAAGAACATTCCACACTTTATGGAGTGGTGCTTTCCAGGTGAGTGTTGACATCACAATAGTCACAAGGGAAAACTTGCTTTTTAATCTGAAAGCTATATCTAAAATGTGCAACAAACACATCTGACATCCAAGAGAGCATAAAAAGTTAAGTTTTAGGTACAGGCCTCAAAACATTCAGAAGAGCTATAATGCATACATTTACTTACATTAAAAATGTATTTCCTTCTATAGAAGTTTTGAATATGGAATTTCATTTTTCCTTTACTATGTCAGCAGAAGAGTGCTACTAACACAAGTGAGTGTGATAACTAAACAAACTATTTGTAGAAGTGTTCTGTAATCTGCAAAAAAGCATACAGATAGAGATGTCATTTCTGTGCAGGCCTCAAAAATCTGCCTTCTTGGTTTTTAATGATCTCCCAAATGTGGGGGTAACCATACCACCAACCTGTCAAACTCTTAGTTCCAACAGGAAGTTAATGTTAATTAAAATTAGATTTGCTATAGGTGTTTTGGGGGCGAGTGGGGTGCATGGATTAAGCTTGTTCAAGTGGGAGATTGGTGGTCCAGGCTTTGAATTTTTCCAGACTAAAATGACATTGGCCATGAATCGAACAGCAGCTTTTAAACCTTGCTCTCAGGTCTGGAGCAGGTGAAGGTCCATCTCCTCTCTAGTCTAAACACCTCACTCACTCCTATCAGTTTTTTTAATATTTGGGCTTTTTTTGGGTCAGAAATATAACATTTTTTTAAAAACTACTACTTGATGACATAATACACTGTCCATTAAATATCTCTGCATGTTGGACACAGAATTTTTTTTCCCCCCTTCTTCCGCCTCCCTCCCACCCCCCACTCCATTCAAGCCGTTGTTTCTGTCTAGTTGTGTAGGACACAGCTCCCTGGCCCATGCTGGTGTTATGAGCCTTGTGCTGCCCCCTGGCTGAGGCAGTGGGTCACCAGTCGTCGGTTGGACGCTCACAGCAGCTCCCGGCAGCTCTCGTGGCTGTGGGGCCGTTCACATGGCACCTGGCCGCTCAAGGCAGCACATGGTAGCCCATGGCAGCACACAGCAGCTCACGCCAACCTCTGGCCGCTCACAGCAGCCCAGCTCCAGGGAGAGCTGTTGTTCACAATCTTAGTTGCAGAGGGTGCAGCTCACTGGCCCATGTGGGAATCGAACCGGTGACCTCAGTGTTAGGAGCACAGCGCTCCAACCACCTGAGCCACCAGACTGGCCCCACAGAATTATTTTCTGAGGAAAACACTGACCTGGACTCCAAGTCAACTTATAAAAATAGATTCAAAATTAAGTCCCGGTTAAACACTTCAATTTTCAAAGGCAGGTATTAGTGCTGCCCACCAGCTTAGCTAATTGTTAAAGCAGAGTGGTTACTCGGACTTCTCTGGTACCAGTTTTAATTAAAAAGTTCAGTGGTATGAATAGAGAATGGCTTCCATAGTTCCAGAGCATCAGAAAAGTAACTATTTGATTAAACTGCACTCCAGCCTTATATTATTCCGTATGTCTTGTACTAAGACACCTTAAACTTGAACTCGGGTACTTCACTATTACAGAACCTGTAGAGAACTACTGAGACAAGTGTACTATGAACCTAGAGTCTGCATTCACAGGTTCTCAATTTCTAGGAAAATTATGCTTCTCGTAAGTGGCTGGTTTGTTTTTTATCTCACGAACACAGTCTTGGAATGGATCTTGTTTTCTACTTTGTTCTGGCTACTCAAATTCAAAGCCAAATGTGTGGTCCCCATCTAGCCAGTGTAAAACACATGCATTTATTTGTATACTAATGACACCCCAGGAATCATGTTATTTGTCTTTCCCTATTTTTCCTTTGCTCCTTATGTAATGTTTTGGGTAAGGGGGATGGGACAGAGGGGAAAGAAAAGGAAATATACCCTTAATTATTCCCATTTCCCTAAAATGGAAGGCAAGGAACATGAAAAAATAACTAGCTAATTTTAGCGTGAGAGTACGGCTTTTTACCTTACTACATGGATAAATTTGTTAAATGCTGCGAGATCTAGTGTGTCAATTTCCTTGCCCAGGTGGAAATAGGTAATACTGCTAAGGGGACATTATATGTGGGGAAGAGCTTACTAAATTAAGGCAAATAGGGAAAGTGTTATCAGGGCAGTCAATATGTATGGTGTACAGCCAAACAAGGTAGTTCTATCGTTTTTCTCCAAGTCAAATACTTTCTACCTGTGACTAACAATGGCCCAAGCCTCTTGTAATGTGAGAGATGGTCATCACGGCTCCTCCATCTCTCAAAGAGCTCCCACTCCAGCGTGCAGCGCCTGTTTAGTCCCTGTCGTTCTCTTTGCTGGTAAATAAGGATGAGTTCAAATATTTCCAAGTTGCTTCAACATATTTTTCAAGCCCCTATTATTTGTGAGGCATTAGAGACATTAAGGCCTAAATGGCTACCTTTACAGAAAAACATTTTTTAACGAGTTATACAAAATGTATGCTAATCTACTAATGTAAAAATACCATTCATAAATTAAACTAATAGCTGAGCTGTACTTCCAAACCTCTATTCTATATGCCACTCCAATTTCTTCTAGAAATTAGGGAAAACAAAAAAAAAATATGACGGGGTGAGGGCAGTGGGGGGAGGGTGACAAGCAATGGCCACAATGTAAACAAACAGAGAATGATGAGATAAACCAAAATGCCACCCAATCAACAAACACTGGTAGGTTAGACTGAAAACAGAGTAAAAAGCAGCACAAAGTTCCACCCTTGGGTAGCAAACATTCTAGTCCCTCCTTCGGTGTTTCTGGGATTGCCGAGTAGTGGCGTTTTAGTCAGCGGTGGAATTGCTGTGGGATCCTGTACTCCAGTCCTTTACACACTCCTGAGCCTTGAGACCCTTATGGCCAGGAACTAGAATGGAGCCTGCTTTTAAGGCTAAAAGGAGAGCTAAAGGACAAGATAAGAATAGGAAGAAACATGTGGTCTCAGGGTAGACAAATAACCAAAAACTCCATCAGAACTTATATTGTGGACACCCAAACAAATCAGATAGGCGGATGAGAATCCCCCAAATCCTCACAGATGGGAAGGTGATTGGGTCACTCTCTATTGCCCCCAGCACCATCTCCTTCCGGCAACTGCCCCCTCTCCCCCAACACACACCATTAACATAGCTCCAATGGGAGGGGCTATAGTCCTACAAGAACCATACCTCTGCTGGCCCAGCAAAGTAACCTAGAGGGGCAGGTAGACCTCCCGTTATTGAGTGGCTGAAGCTCCATGAAAGAACACTTATGAAATGCAGGTGGCCAATCTTTTTCTCAGGTTGGCAAAAGCTGGTCTGCACAGGAAGAACGAACTCAGGTGAAGACAAGGTGTTACATTTAGCATCTCTCCTTGTCTGACTTGAGACAAAGCAGAACATTTTAGAGTTAGAACATCATTGTAGTTCTCATGCAGAGGGAAAAGGCAAGGAAATCTACTGAAAGCCCTTCTGGTTCCAAAGAAGGACGAGCTAGCTGCTATGGCTGCAGTCTTCATAAGCTCTTCACACAGTGGGATCCTAAAGGAAAACCAACAGTGAGAGAGTGTGGGCTCACATGAGTTTCAAAGAAGGCGAGATGTGGGGTGGCTCCAGTTACCCAATCATGCAGTCAAGACTGACGGATGAACCAGAACTATAGAACTCTGAGCTCCCTGCTAAGAGACGGCTGCACTGGGCTCTCTCTCCTTTGACCATTAGTTTTATCAGCACTACCTCTGCCTTCCCTAGGTTTATGACATCGCATCAATGCAGTACAGCATTGGCTGGGTATTCATCCAAAGAACACAAAAACACAAATTCAAAAAGATATATGCACTCCTATGTTTACTGCTGAATTGTTTACAATAACCAAAGTATGGAAGCAACCTAAGTGTCCATTAACAGATGAATGGATAAAGAAGAATGGCATATTATATAAGAGAATACTACTACCCAACCATAAAAAAAGATGAAATCTTGCCATTTACAACAACATGGATAGACCTTGAGGGTATTATGCTAAATGAAATGTTATATAGAAAAAAAACAAATACTGTATAATTTCACTCATGTGGAATTATAACAAATGAACAAAAACAACAACAAAAATAAACAAAAAGCAAACTTATAGAGGCTGACAACAGATCGGTGGGTAAAGGTGGCTAACTATATGGTGACGGATGGAAACTAGACTTTTGATGGTGAGCACAATGTAGCATATACAGATGTCAAATTATAATGCACAACTGAAACTTACACACTGTTATAAACCAATGAAATTACAATTTAAAAAATTCCTTCCTCCTTCCCCACTGATATGTGATGTCACTCATGTTATAGTAAGTGCATATACACCTTTTGCTGAGCAACCAAAGTTGACTTTTTAAAAATCTGACTGTATTCTCTGGCCAATAATTTAACTTGGGAAATTTTCTTGCTTTGCTTCATAACTCAAAAACATGGTAACTCTCCATTCTTAAGGCTTTCTTCATTCAATTAAGTTTATAGTTTGCTTCACAGAGTTCCCAAACATTTCATATAGATCCCTCCACCTCAGGCATTTCACATTTTGTTGCTATAATGGTATCTTTCTCCCAATATTTTTATAACTGAATATTGCTAGCAAGAAAAATGCTACCGATTTTTAAATATCTTTTATGTGGTATACAGCTATCTCACTGAATTCTTCTTTTTAATTTTTCAATTGATTTCCTTCGTTTTCCTAGGTTTAAGACTGTGCCATCTGCAAATACTGCCATTTTCCACCATTTTTTCCTAACAGTTATACCTTTTATTTGATGCACTCTTGCCTAATATCAAATATCAGAAACGTTACTGGGCATGCTTTCACTTTCTGATGTCAAGGGGAATTCCATCAGTTTTCCCATTAGTAGGCCGTGTGCTGTTTAAGGCAGATATTCTTTCACCGCATTCCTCATGAGGAAGAAGTGCTGAACTAACCCTGTCATCTTGGCAGATATGGGATGACACAGCATGAGGATTTGGTGGGTGATGGTGCCATGCCGTAGGTGTCAGAACCAGGCTCTGTGACTGACCAGCAATCGGGCGGGTTGTTTAACCTCCTGGCCTAAATTTCTTCACCTGTAAAATGATTGTAATAACAACCACCTCTTTCTTAGGATTTTTGTGAGGATTAACTGAGAGAATGTATTAGAACAATGCTTGGCACACGGTCAATGCCACTTGTTGCCTGTTATCTGTCCTCTTTAATTAAGAGAATTTCCTATTTAATTAAACTTGCTGGTGTTTCAGACTTTCACGGCTACTTCTGTAAGTGAAATTGGAACATAGTTTTCCTCCTTTGTAGTGTCTTATCAGACTGCTTTTCTTATATTTTATTAGGTTTCTAAAAGTTTATGGTAGTTTTAAAACATGAATTTGGTATCTTTTGGTATTTTTCTAGGATCTAGAATAAATCAGATAGCTTACTGATACATTTTTTTCTCCAAATTTTTAAAAATTAATTTCTTTATAATCTAGGTCTGGAGCACCCCTCCCTTTTCTGGTTGGGAAGCCATGGCCTTTAATATATATATTTACCATATTCCATGATTGACAATCTATTCACGTACTCTACTTAAGACAATTCTGAACAGCAACCAGTTCTCCACTGTATCATTAGATCTTTCAAAGTTGCCCATGACATACAAACTTAGACCGTGTCTTCTCCAGTCACTTCCTTCCCGGTGTGCTCCCTTTCCAAACTCCTATGGGCGTTTGTATATAACATCCTACGCTAAACACGCTCATCCCTCTGTCTTCCTTTCACTACATTTAAAAGTGGGGAACTTTCATAAGATTAAAAAAAAGCTAACATTCTCCACCCTCCCCCCGCCCCCACAAGTTTTTATTAGCTTCTATTGTCTAGCCCTCTTTCCATCAACTTAGCTTTCCATCACTCACTATGTAGTCTTTAGGAGCACGACCAGATCTTCAGTAAACAAATGGGTTATAACCAATCTTAATAGGGACGAATGATCTTTAACAATCTACTCGCAGAACTAGGAAGTATTTATACACTATGCTGTGTACACATACAGGAAGATGTCCCCTGTTCTAGTTCCTTCTTGCTTACTTGAGAAGGCCAGGCATACAGATGCGGGCCACTGTATCTGCAACTAATTTGCCATATGCAGCTTAGGAAAAGCCTATTACATAGCTCTATTCAAATACAATGAAAATAAGTAAAATTCTCTTGTACAAACATCAAAATGATGTTTAAGTCCTAGAAAATATTCCAACTTAAATTATATGATTGACATGTTTTCAGATTAATTTCAAATATGAATGAAACTATGAATCCTTCCAGATGTCCTTATCCAAGACACTTAACAGAATCCTCCTGGAAAAGGGAACAGTTCCAGAATGGATGGTAGCTTCCAGAAATCAACACTTTGCTAGGACACACTCCCTTCTGGAATTTATCCAGTAATCAACATCAAGTAGATTCCATCGTTTCCTTTTTTGGAAAAATAGTACATTAACTTCTCTAATCTTCCTGCACAGCCCCTTCTCTTCACAGCTCCTTAAAGACCACTGACAGTAACTCAGAAATGGGAAAGTTCTCTGTGTCCTGGGATAGCACACATCCTGACCAGAAGACTTGACGTCCTCTGTTTCTGTAACAGAAATTTCCTATGTTCCAGGATGATTCTATATATGCCAGTACCTTCTGGTGGAGGCAAGAGAGAATGGTGGGTAACAAGTGTACGCTCTGGGACCAGGGTTTTAAATCTCAGGCCCCTTTCTAGGTATACGACCTCAGATCAATTACTTTGCTTCTTTTTCTCCATTAACTCACCTGAAAATATGGGGATAAAAATATGGTTATTATAGGATTAGGTGAGGTAAACAGAGAGGTCTTCAACTTCATCCCAGCAGGTAACATATATGTGCTCTGAGCAATTATTTACCCCTCTTACTTCATTCCTTTAGCTTACACAAGTAGAGAAAATGCTACTTTTCATACTGAATTGCCTCAGTGATGCTGATTGAAACCTCTCATTTCAGCAACTTCAGAACATACTGCGGACAAATGGACACTATAAGAAAAAAACAGAAACATTTAATCAGGGCTAGAAAACTCAAATGCCTCAGCAGGTGACATAAATGCATGAGGTAGCCAGTATGTTCAGGACAATAGGAAATAGTCTACAAACTGGATTTGGCCCCCACCATTGTTGATCTCCTCTAACTGTTCCTTTTCTACAAAATTAAATCCCCAATAGAAATATAAAATATTGATGGGGGAATTAAAAATCTGCAGAAATGAGGATAAAACAGGAAATAGCAACTTTTACCTTGCTCTTTTATGAATTAAAACTGTAAGAATACTAAATTAATCACCGGTGTAAGTATGTACATATTTGTATCTAATCACACGCTATAAAGATTATTCTAAATTTAAGACGTTGTTAAAAATAGCTTAAAATATATATACAATAATACAGCATGAAGCTCAGCAACTAACAGTCCATTTGTGACTGAGGCAAATCCACTTTAAGTGGGTCCTTTTGGCTATTTCCAAACCTACTACTACTCCAGAGGGCTGGTATCACAGTACATGAGACATCCAGCTACAGATCCGAGTCCAGGTGCACTGGAAGGCTGCTTCAACACCTTCAAAGTCTTACAAGTATGTGTTTGAAAGTGTGTGTATGGTGCAGCAGAACGAGCTTTAGAGCTTCAATTACCATAAAAGCTAAAATGTCTGTGGCACTTACAGCAGATCAGACACACACTGTGCAAAGCATTTCTTCCTGAATCTTCACAACTGCTTTATGTGTAGGTTCTACTCCAGCTATTTTACAGATGAGAAAGCTGAGACAAAACGGGCATTTAACACCTGCCCAAGAAAACACAACAGAAACTAAATCCCGGAATTCTAAGGTTAGAGTCCCTCCTCTTATCTCCACTTTGGACTTTAGTTTTCGCTCACTATAGTAAGGCCTAGGTATTGTTTCATGAAACTTCTTTTACAGTTTTGACAGTGTGTTAACATATGTGCTGGGTCACTGATCAAAAATGTAATTTCTCACTGTGAGTTGAAGTTAAAAGAAAATTGAAAAGCCACTCACCTAAAGTGTTCATTCTTTTACTTAACAAAAGTAAAAATAAATTATTCCAACCTTAGTTGAATTCTAAACCTGAGAGAACTAATCATCCCAATCAAAAAGTAAATGCTTTGAGATCCATACTAATAAGTATGTAAATAAGAGGGTTTCCCAAATCATGTTCCAATAGAACCTTCAAGATGTTTGTGGGTTATTTCCTGGGGGCCAGGGTGTTCTTATGACCAAATAAATTGGCAAATTGGGAAATATTACACATTATATTTCCTTCCTGGATAGTCACAATGCACACTATTAAAAACTCCGACAAGCTCTGCAATAACACAGCCATTATCAAAGAAAAACAGTAACACAACCACCATCAAGAATTCAAATCTAACTGTTTTTAACCCAGTGTTTTCCCAAACACAAATATAATTCTGAAACCTCTCCCATCAACAACTACTAGTAGCTCATAAGAGTAGTGTTCTGCAAAACACACTTTGGGAAACTTAATCAGAAAGGGGTCCTAATAAGCGTCAGTTATTATAGTACTTCACATAGTACTTCATATAAACTTCATTCACCTAAGTGCAAATATAAATGAAATTCACAAAAACTGCAATTTAAGTATTTCATCTCTGCTGAGCAGTTTTATCAGATTATAGTTGTATCATTTAATAAATATGTACAGAAACAATGTATTATAGTCTGAAAACATGAGGTGAGGGAAGAGGGGAGAGAAAAGACGAAAAAAAGGTAAAAAGAAACCTGCAATTCAATTACAATCTATTGTACAAAACTTACACACATAGGAAATCTATTGAGGAAAACCTTATAACTCACACACAAACAAAGGGCGAACAGAGAATAAAACCACACTGTCAACAGCTGAAAGCTCTGCAAAGATCATGTGAGGGAACGGGGCTTCTGTCTCCTTGGGGAGAATCCAGAAGTAACAGGGCGTCAAAGAGGGAAACAGTTATTTACCTAGACTAGGAACCCTTTGAGACCGGTATACAGAACAGAACCCAGCATCACGGGCAATAAAAACTGCTTGTGGAACAAATTAATCCATAATAGATGTTTGAGGAGCTATGAATGCTGAGGGGTGGTGAATATCACCATCATCCCTTACCAGCGCTAGAACCCTGGGCTGGAAACAATCCTGTGACCAAGACCAGCAGCAGCACATGACCTTCTGTAGGTAGAAGCTTAGTACCAATTATAGGCAAAGATGACTGTCTTCTGCATGCTCTTCACATCCTCAAATTTGATTCTACATTTTTCGTCCTTTCTTTTCCACTCCACTGCCTTTGGCAAATGTTTTTCTTTTTCCCCCAAACAAAGAGCTCATAGAACGTCACAGCACACAGTACTTAAAAGTTGACAATAAAACTTGATGTGCAGCTCGAGAATTTTGTTAACGATTAACTTGACAACCAAGCTTGCACTGGACAACCACATAACATTTAGCTGTTAACCATTTATTCATAAGTACAAAAGTGAAAAATGTGAAGACACACATTTTGATGTTACATTACCTGAAGCAGAGAACTACTGTAATACATAACACCAGGTACCTGCCCAACCAGGAGAAAAAATGTTCAAGAGTGGTTATAAGCCATAAAGCTCTCATAAAGGAACTGACTTCAAGACCACAGACAAAAAGCAGCAGCACATAGTACAGGGAAAAAAGGCAAGTAGGAAAGCCTACACGTAGGGTCACTGAAAATAAGAGCAAGATACTTGACGGGTCTTCGGTCTGGTCCCCTCGGACAATAATGAGATGACTGACGCCCAGAGAGCTGGAGTGACTCGCCCTGAGTGACATGATTAGTCATGGAGTCAGGACCCAGGCCAGATCTTCCAATTCCCAGGCGTCTCCATTTCTCACGGTAATACCAGGCCTCCCATCTTTTCTGCAAGACTAACATGGAAAATACACAGTACATACTGGCCTAACTAGAAGTATAAACCGCTAATCAAACGATGCCTCTACAATTACAGCATTTAGAATAAACCATCTTATTTTGTATTATGACATGTGGTTACTACCTGGAACTCTTATTAAAATCCTCATTAGACTGTATTTACAAACCTACATTCTAAAAGTACTATATCAAAAATTGATCAGTAAGAAATCAACACCATATGGAGGAACATAAAACGATTTTATGTGAGAATCACACCCTAGTCCAGGAGACACACATTTTGAAGGGAGGCAGATCTGCGTTCAAACTCTAGCTCAACTGTGCAATGTCTGTGACCGTGGATGAGCCCTCACTTTCGTTTCCCATGTGTAATCCTGGGGGGTAATACTACCTATCTCAGTGGTTTGCCCAAAATGTAATGGTGCTCAAATGATAATTTTCTTCCCCCATCTATTTTTTGTCCATCTCCCTTGATTTTTGCCTATTTCAATGTTTAACTTCATACCACCAGCCCCCAAACACTTGCCAGCTACATCACAATTACAGACATTAGTACATTCAACACCTTAAAAAAAAAAAAGAGTATGTACCAAAGAGCATTTAATATGTGAATACAATCTTTGTAAATGTTAGTGAAAAAATTCAAAAAAGACATTAGTGCATAAAGTATAAAACCACTTCTTTCAAGTGAACTGGATAAAGAATGAAGAGAACAGGCTCTAGATCCTAAGTCCTGTGGTTAATAAGCAGCACAACCCTAAGCAAGTAACCACTTCTCAGAAAGCCCCACCCGTAGGCTCCAAGCCACACCCTGCTCTAGTTCCGGGGGGCCTCAGTAGTCCTGGCTGCAGAAACAACCATTCACTCCTTCCACCTGAAACAGTCTAGCATTAGCACCATCACAGAACTGATGTCCCGCACCTGGTACGTGCCAGGCTCTGATCTGAGTACTTAAGACATAGCAGCTCATTTAAGGCCCCTACAATCTCCACAGATATGGTCTATATCACTCCTACCCAAGGAATCTAAGCAAGAGAGAAGTGAAGGAGCTTGCCTAGTTACAGAGCCCATAGGAATGAGGGTTCAAGGGTTCAACAATCCAGGGCCTCTGGCTGCACCTGTGCTTTTAACCATTGACTCTTGAGTTCTATAAATCCTGCAGTGGACCTTAACTATAAACATGTAAGCAGAAATCTGTTCATGCTCTTCCTACCTTGTGGCTAAATACCGAGCATATATCATCCCCTGTGGAGGGCGAAAAAAGGAGTAACATGGTAACAGCACTCTGTGAAAGAGCAAGCTACTCTTCAGACAAAGTTACAAAATAGCAACTTACTAAGATCAAGCTACAAAATGCATATTTTGTTTCTCCAACAAACATTTTATCGAAATCATCAAAGTGTTGTGATGTTTTAACATTATCATACTTCACTGGTCATCAACAATTTATGTGCTGGATAACACTCCCAAGGAATAATTATAATATAAAACCAAACTGCCACTAAATGTTGGTTAGCTAGATTTTCTCATCTTCATAACTATGCAAATGAAAACGCATACGTACATATAAACAAGCAAACACAAACCAACAATTTAAATACTGTATTCTGAGTATCAAAATCTCAAGTCAGACACAATGTATTAAGGATTAGGCAAATAGTATGTGCTGAACACTGCCAACATAAATGGCCAGGGCAGGCTTTACCTCCCTTCTTTTGGGCCAGTTCACACCTGACTGACCTCTTGTAATTCTCTGCATGCCATTCTCCCTTCCTCTGCCAGTTTAGCACCACAGTTGCTAATAAACCACAATTCTGCCTTCACTGCACTCCTTCTATCTCAAGTAAAAGCACAGTGGGGCCAGGAAGCTCAGGGAGGCAGAAATAGCACATGGGAGGAACACATACACACCTATACCCTCCCCTCCAAAAAACAAAAGTTGATGGCAACAGGCTGTTAATCGTAATTTCATTACAATCAGTCTATCATGTGCCACCCAGTCCTTCAATAACTCTTCTCACAATCCTTGGAAGCCCTGAGAAACAGAAGCAGAACAAACATTTTGGCATTTACTCCGACTAGTCTATTCGACAAATGCTGGTGGTAGAAATATTTGTCTCACCTTGTCTACCCCCATACTCTGACTGATCAAGGAGGACTCGGGTCCAGCTGAATAGTCATTAGAGTGAGACACACAGAGGAAGAACTCTCACATGGTAGCTCAATTCCTTCTTTAATTAAGGATGGCTCCAATACCAGCCTTCTCTCCAATAAAAAAACAAAATATAGACTGATGGCTAAATTGTTATGCAATTTTTAGGCTACCGGGTTTGATATGCATTCACACGAATACAAGATCTTTACACTTCAATAATTAAACAACAAAACAAGTCACAAGCAATCTAACCCAGAGGTTCAGAGATCTGATTGTCTTCCTCATAATTTTACCACTCCAAAAAAGTTTTACCAACGTTTTGCCATTTTCCATATTAATCCACCTATGACACTCCTATTTCTATAACAGCAGACAACATAGAATCAAATTCCTAATTAAAAGGAGCCATGGAAAAGAAAATGGATTTTTAAAATAAAAACACCACCAGAAAGGTAACCAGAACATACTACCTAAAATGAAGTTCTACCATACAATATTGGATTTTATTTTTGTGTGCTGTTGGAATCAGGTGGGGGACAATTTGGATTTGTGTCTGTATTTTTATGGAAGATGGTAAAACTGAATTATCAGTGATCAACCCCTCCTTGTAAAAAGGCTCTTGGGAAGTACAGTAGTAATTACAGAAATCTATAACCTACAAAAGTTGATCAAAAGAAAAAACTTTAGTAAATATTCAAAATAAACATTTGTAATATACAAATAAAGATTAAAATAAAACCAAATTATAAAACCAAACCTCATTCTTAAACTGGACTTTCTCAGCTATTCTTTTATGTTGACTTTATGAAAATTTACAGTTTAGCTCAGCATCTCATTTTATATGCCATTAGAAACAGGAAGAGACCTCATTAATATATTTTAGAATGTAAAGCACAAGGGAAAAACTGGTTTAAAGAACCTACAGTCTGAAATGAACTAAAGTGAAGTGCCTTCAAATAAAAAAAACAAACAGCTCCTTTTGTTACAGCAGCAAATTATTTCTAGCAGCAAAATTATTTCATGACAAATTCTACATTTACTAGAGAAATGCCAATAGAAAACTACATGCATTTAGACTCAATCTTTGCAATGTCATAATCAAAAGTAGTAGCCTACGTGGACGGCCCTCGTTCAAAGAATACTTTGGGGGGTGGGGTATGGGGAGGTAGGAATGGAGGTGCATTAGTGTATGGGAGATATACTAGCTACGAAAGTAATCCTTTTTAATACCTTTTAGAAAAGTATATCCACTCATATACCAGAGATGTGTCAGATCTCTTTCCTACCTGCTGGCAAGATGCAGCCCAAGTAATAAACAAGCAATAGGATCTAAATTGTACAAAGAAATGAATAACTATACTTCAAACAAGAAGTCTTTAGGAAAAACTGTCCACAGGAGCAGTTATTAAGCATGACTACTACATTTTATCTGACATAAATAATACAACCTTGTCAAAAAAAAAATTACATTTAAGACTTCCCTTACTTGGGGAAAAATATTTGTATACGAAGATATTTAATGACAAAAATGCTTAATAAGAGTTATACATATGTAGTTTAGTTCATTATGTAAAGAAAAAATATAACCCTGAAAAGGAAATATGCAAAAATGTTAACAGTAACCAAATATAAGTGGTAAGATTACAGAAGATAATTTTTAAAACTTTTCCAGTACTTTCTGCATTTTACAACTTTTTTAAAACTCAAAAAAGTTGACATTCATTTATCATATAAGCAAACAAAGAAGTAAGTGCTTACAAAACCAACACAGGTTCTAAGCTGCCTCCATAGATCATATGTTTAGGACTTCAAATACAGCTGCTAATTACTTCCTAGTAATTTTTTAAATGTACAAAATAAAACTAAAGACTTTTGCTCCTGGTTCTCCTATAAAGATTTTGATTACTAAAAATTAATTTAAAAAAAAATGAACCTTTCTATAAAAAGGTTCTATGTCACTTTCTATCTCAGAATATTAGTAACATTTTGATTTTTAAAATCATCAATTTAGATTGCTTTACACAAATGCCATCTCAAAGAGATAAATTATGTTCAGTTTAGTAATTCCAAAGTTTAGACACCTAATACACGGTACAAGAAGTTTTGATGCAGTTTAGTGAACTGCACCAACAGAAATGCTTTATGTGTAGACGAGCTTATTTTAAACACATCTTTCCATTACCTCCAAGAGCCTGACATCTAATGAAGCTTTTTGCAAAAGGTTCTTTGCTTGGCCTGGACATGGATTCATTTGAATATCCCGGAAGCTGTCAAAATCGATCTCAAACTGCATTATATTCAAGGCACAGAATGTCAACTCTGTACTGGGCCTCCTCCTCTCCTTTCTTTCACAGCAGCGCCTTCAATATCCCCTAGCTTACATTTCCGGGCTCATGAGTCACTGAGAAATGAGTTCTAAGTTTCCCTTCAACAGCTCCTTTCTAGCTTTCAAGGATCTGGCCCCCAAATACCTCTTCAGCCCACCTCCACTTCCCACCATGGGCCTAGGCAACAAACCGAATTATCCACTATTTCTAGCCTATGCCTTTTTACCTTTGTCCTCTAGCTCTGCTGCCCCTCCACATACCGTCTCTTCTGCAACCCTCCTCTCACAAATCCTTTCGAGCCTTCAAGGCCGCCTTGGGCACCGCCTCGCCCAGGAAGCCTTCCAGATTTCTGCTAAGCGGAACTGATGGATCAATCGGTCCAGTCTTCCCTGGGTTCCTTTCTAGCACCTTGCAGTTCTTTCACCGGACTTATCGTCTCCTTCCAGGTATCGTGTTATCTGTGCACTAGTCTTATCTCCCACACCAGAGCTTAAACTCCTCGGGGGAGGCGACCGCGGCCTCGGGTTCACCTTTGAATCCCTCCGGTGCGGACCGACCACGGCGCCTGCACGCAGTCAGCGCTCAGGGTGTTTCAACCGAACTCGGGAACGCTCTGGCCGCACAATTCCTAACCAGAAATCAGTTAGGCCTCTTCCCGAAAGGAACATCACAGAGATGCTGCCTGCCTCCAGATAACAGAAAGTTTCCCAGGGGCCAGGAGCGAGGTGGCCGGAGCCCGCGTGCGGTGGGAGTGACAGCTGAGCCGGCCCGCACTTCCCTGCCCTCCGTACTCCGGCCCCGGACGCCCCGAGCCGCCAGCCCTGCCGGAGAACCGCAGCGGGGCGGCAGGGGAGTCCGGGGCTCCCAGACTCCGGCCGCAGGCCCCCGGCGCCGCGCGGGCGAGAGCAAAGGGCAAGGCTCCGCGAGGGGCCTGAGCCGGCCCAGCTCGCGCCGCCGCGGCCGCCCGAGAAAATGGAGGCAGCCCCGGGGCCGGTGACGGGCCGGGGCAGGGCAGGCGGAAGCCGGGCCGGCGTCCGCGCCGCGAGCTGGGCAGGGCCGGGGGTCACTCACGGGGCTGGGCCGAGCGGCTCCCTCTCCGCCTCCGCGTCGTCGCCGTCCCCGTCCTCGGCCGCCGCCGCGTCGGGCTGCTCACTGGGTCCCCGCGGCGCGGCTCCGGTGCTCGGCCCCTCCGTTGTCTTCCGCCTGCTTCGACTCCCGGCGACGGGCTCCCGCGGCGGCGGCGGCGGCTGCGCGGGCGGACGGCGGCCCAAAGGCTCCCGCGGCGGCCGCCGCACTGCTGCGCTCGATCGCTCGGGTTGCGGCTGCGGCGGCTGCTGCTGCTGCTGCAGGACCCGGCACCGCCTTTGCCTTCGCCTTCCCCGGGTTCCCCGACGCTCGGTCTCTCCCAGGCCGCGCCGCTCCCCGCTCCCGGCCCGAGCCCGGCTTTGACGTGCGCACTGCGCAGCCTCCCAGGGCGCGACGTCGGGCGGCGCCGCAACGCCCCCTTTGGCCTCGGGCGCCCCCGGGCGTCCGGGAGGACTCAGGGCGCCGGTGTCCGCGCTGAGGACGCAAAGGGAGGGGACACAGAAAAGCAGAAGCCGAGGAGAGGAGTTCCTTTTCTTTCATCTGCCACTTAAATGTGGGTGCTCAGCCCCCTTCCAGTCTGCCTCAGCACGCTTCCTGGAGGAATCTCACGCCCGTTTCCTACGACCACTTCCTCAACTCTTAACAAAGCTTTATTTCTGCTCAAGACGAAGGGCCAACTTTGTGTAGACCCAATCTGTCATACTTGCGTGGGACAGATCATTCTCATTTTAGCATCCTCTGAGACAGAGCGTGGAAAGTAATGGAATGATCCAGATTAATAGGATTCAACAGCGGCTTTAAACCCCAGCTCCACTCATTTAGTCTCCACGGGCCGTTTCCTGTCCCTCTCCCTGGGTCCTTCACATAAACGCGCGCACAAAAGTGTAGCACAGGACCCTAGGCTCATGAGGACGAGCGAGAAAATGAATTCCAAAGCCCAGACAGCAGAATCTGTACATAAAAATATCATCCATGTGTATTTTTGTTTCTGCTGCTTTGTTTGTTTTTAATTTCTAATTGAACAGGTATTTTTGAGCATCTACTGTGTGTCAGGCACTATTTTAAGGGGTAGGGCAGTGAACAACACAGTCCATGCTCCCGAGACAAACAATAAACAAATAAACCAGCACATGCATGACCTTGGATGGGTTTCAGGGCTATGGAGAAAAACAACATAGGCCAAGGAGGGGAGAGAGTGCAGGGTATGACTATTTATAGCTCTCCTACAGGGAACAGCTACATGAAGAGCATGAGGTGAACTATGTGGGATGCTTGGGAGGGAAGAGGGAACAGCAAGGACGTCTGCTGGGAGCTGGGAGCCCAGGAGCCCGGCAAGGCCAGACTCCTGAGGGAGGGAGAGGGCAGAAACAGCAGAGGGTGGAAACCCTACAGACTGAAAGGAGAACTTGGGTTTTTACTCTGAATGAGATGAAAAGCTATTTGAAGAGTGTTGAGCAGAGAAAGGATGTGGTCTGACATTTCAAAAGGATCGCTTTGGTTGTGTGAAGACCAGCCTGAAGGATGTCAGGGTGTCAGCCATCCTGTTAGAAAGCTTTTGAAATAATCCAGTGAACAGAAGACAGGTCCAGCACGGTAGCTGGGAGGGGTAAGGAAGTGGTTGGGTTCTAGACACTTTTAAAAGGTAGAGCTGACAGGATTTTGCTGATTTCTAAGGGTTTTTTGTTTGTTTGTTTTTCTCAAGCAACTGGAAGATACAATTTGGTGAAATGGGGACGACTTCAAGAGAAGCAGATGTGAAGGGAGGAACTCCAGAACACATTTGGGGGCATATTAATTCTGAACTACTTGCTAGACATCCAAGTAGGAAGCTGGATATAGGAGTCAGGGTATGGATGAGACGTGCGGGCTGGAGAGAGAATTTTGGGAGGCCTCAGAGTAAGTAAAATCTCAAGACTCAATGAGATCATTTAGGGAGTGAGTGTTAATAAAGGGCAAAGCCAAGGATGAGCCTGAGGTCCCAAGGCTGAGGTCAGGGAGAGGACAAGGAACCAGCACAGCAAAGGATTCTGAGGAGAGGAGCCAGGGTGGCAGGAGGAGGAGACCCAGGAGACTGGATGTACTGGAAGACCAAGGGGTGGAGGATGGATCAATGCCACTTATTTTGACTAATAGTTGAAGTAAGGTTTGTGTTGGTGACTGGTCATTGATGTCAGCGTCATAGAGGTGACCAGTGGCCTTGGTAAGAGCTGTTTCAGCAGGGGTGGGTGGAAAAACCTGGATGGAGTGGTCTCTGGAAAGAATGTGAGACCCAGAAAGATGTCTAGAAAGAATGCGGCTCTAGGAAGAGAGAGACCATGAGTATAAACAACTTTTCTGTGAAGTTTTATTCTAAAGAGGAGGAAAGAAATTGGGTGGTAGGTGAAGGAGAATATGGAGTCAAACAGACTTTTTTTGGTTTTATTTCTCTTTTTCATTTTCCCTTTTAGGATGGAAGCTATTACAGCTGGCGTAAGTGCTGATGGGAGTGATTCAAGTAGTGAGGGAAAATTTGATGGGAGGGGCCACATTTTCTGGAGAGCTGTCCTTGAGTGAGCAGGAGAAGGTTGCAGCGAACAATAGAGGGTCTGGCCTTGACACCAGCAGGGCGGCCTTCACTCACAGGGACAGAGGGCAGGCAGATTGTGGGCTCAGAGGCAGAGAGCCCCGTGGACGAGGAGCTGGAACAGGTGTCTGTTCCCTTCTGAGGGCTTCTATTTTCTCAGGGAAATGGGAAGCAAGGTCATCAGCTCAGAGTGTGGAGGGGGAGGAGCTGTTGGAAGTTTAAGGGAAGAAGAGAAGGTGTAAAGAAGGACCAGTCAACAGGGCTTACATTTTGTTGGGAAGGTGCAGGCCCAGGAAGGTGGGGAGCTGGATTCAACCAGGGCTATTTTTGTTAGGTAACTGCATGGAGCGAGAAAGGACAAAGGAAGGAGAGGGTATATACAAGGAAGTAATAATAATAATGGCCAACTGTTGAATCCAAGCCAGATAGGAGGCAGTGAGGAAAGGGGGGGGGAAGGGGGCAGAGTTGGGGAGTTGGGGCAGTGAAAGGGGAGAAACCCTGTAAAAGTGGTATGATGGGTGAAAGAATTGTTGGAACTAGCACAGTAAGCAGAGTGAGCTAGGATGAAGGAGAGCCAGGCTGCTTATACTGAGATTAGAAAGGAGCAGTTTTCAGTAAATAACAAGGCTTGGGGCAGCTTCTCAAACTCTAATGTCGGTGTGCATTACTGGGGAGCATGTTGAAATGCAGACAGTGGTTCCATTGGTCTGGAGAGGGGAGCCCGTTGTTCTGCATTTCTAACAAGTTTGGAGATGAGGGTAGGAGGGTGCTGATTATTCTTATTCTGGTTATAGTCTTGATACCAAAACCTCAATAAATGCGACTCACAAAAAAAGAAAACTAGAGCAATCTCGCTGGTGAATATATAGGGAAAACCGAAATAAAAAGTTTGAATATAAGTAAAATAGCAGCATTTTAAAGGTTAAGTCTGTCCCACCATGGACAATTTATCTCAAGCATGTTAGAAGAGCCATAGCTGTCTAGTGTCTGTCTAGGCCCAGAGAGAAATCAGCTGATGAGAAGTCCTGAGCAAGCTGGTTCCCGAAAAGCAAAGCCTCTTTAGTGACCGCGGAAGGGAGGTGCTGGGCCCTTTTGAGTGAGCAGACTACAAGTTTTATCTAATTTTGAAACTTTGTTCAGTAAGGACTTTAACCCCACAGCTTTTTTTTTTTTTTTTTTTAAGATGAGAGAGTTCTTTTTCATTGTAGTCCCAAAGGGAGGCCTTTATTGTGCTGACATCCCACAAAAATAAGTCAAGACCCAATTTCCCACAGAATAAAAGAACGCATGGGGGTGGATAATCTCATATGCAAGGTTTTGATTCCTTTGCTATAAGGGTCTGAACTGGATTCCAGATTAATCTCTTAACTGGGATAAACCAGCCCATTATAGCTGAGAATTGTAGCAGCAAGATGGCAGACATTTCTGGAACAAATTCTGAAGCCAAAGCATAAGGACCCCTGTCATTTGACCACTCGAATTTACTCTGGGGAAGACACCGTTCTCCCTCCTTTCACTGGGCTCTCTGGAAGGCCCATTCTATGAATATATTTCTTTGTAGGCACAACCTCTTTCTGAGAAATTCCTCCACCTCCTCATCTTGAAACCCTCTCCACAGAGGCTCCTCACTCTCCCCTCCTGATCTCAAGGTCATAGGCAAGGTCATCGTTTTCTGTAGTTAGTGTTGGTCCTGTGTAAATCTTCCATCACTCTCATTTCCCTTCCTCTCCTCCGCTGAAGCTGGGCCACAGGATGAAGGCACCTCCCTGCCTCAATCACACCACCTGTGAAAGGACTTTAGAGCATGATTCACAGCTTCCTTCTCCACCCTACCCTCTGCCTGACTTCTCCTGGGCACCATAAGTGCCACTCATCTAATATGTTGGGTCATAGTTCCCTCCTATTCTCTGCCCCAGTAATCCTCACTTCCACTCCACGTCAACAACCACCTGCTTAGCCCCACCCTGGTCTGTCAGTCACCACCACTCTACCTTTGAAGCTTGAACTCTAAAACTCTCCTGCTTAATTGCTCCTCCCACAGCTGTAAACCCACCAAACCTGCTCTAAAGCTCATTGCATCTTTGTTTATTCAACAAATACTTTTGGAGAGCTCGTAATTACTGGGCACAAGCAGTCTGGCTGAGACATTGAACAATACACAGTCCCTGCTCTCAATGAGCTTGTAGTTCAGGAGATTCAACAGGCAATTGCAGAAGAGTAAGACGTGAAGCATGAGTAAAATTTAGCCAGTTGAAGATGGGAGTAAATGTTCAAGGAAAATCATGACAATAGCACCAAAAGCTGGAAAACACAGTGAATTTGGGTAGTTCAATCTATGGAGCTTAGAGCTGGAGCTTGAGGAGGAGAATTTTTTTATTGCTAGTTCTCCCCACCTCCAGCTTTACTGAGCTATTCTTGACATATAACATATGTACGTTTAAGGTGTACAATGTGACGATTAGCAACATGTTTGTATTGGCAAATGATGACCACGGTGAGGTTAGTTAGCACCTTCACATCCACACATAATTACGATTTTGTGTGTACGTGTATGGTGATGATATTTAAGAGCTACTCTCTTACTAATGTTCAAGTCTATAATGTAGTATTGTTGGTTATAGTCACCATATTGTACGTTAGATCCCTAGACCTTATTTATCTTCCAGCTGGGAGTCTGCACCCTTTGACTAGACATCGCCCCATTTCCCTCACCCGCAGCCCCTGGGAACCACCATTCTACTCTCTATTTCTATGAGTTCAGTTCTTTTATTTTATTTTTCCCCCGTCTTCTTCCTCCCCAACTCCAGTTCAAGCCGTTGTTTCTCAGTCTAGTTGTGCAGGACACAGCTCCCTGGCCCAGGCTAGTATTATGAGCCTTGTGCTGCCCCTCTCTCCCCCGGCTGAGGCAGTCGGTTGGACACTCACAGCAGCCCATGGCAGTTCTCGCCGGCTGCCGGTCACTCATGCTGGCCTCCGGCCACTCACGGTGGCACATCGGCGACCTTGGCATTGGGAGCACAGTGCTCGAACCACCTGAGCCACCGGACCAGCCTGAGTTCAGTTCTTTTAGATTCCGCATATAAGTGAGAACATACAGTATTTGTCTTTCTCTGTCTGACTAATTTCACTTAGAAGAAAGCCCTCAAGGTGTATTCATGTTGTCACAACATGGCAGGATTGAGGAGGGGAGTTGGCACCAGATAAGGTTGGAGAGACAAGCAAAGGTCCAATAATGAAAGCCATATCATCTATGTTAAGAACTGGGCTTCAACATGAAGGCAATTCAGGTAGGTTGGGTGAAGTGGGCAATGAAAGGCCCTTTAAGGCATGGAGTGACAAGCTCAGATGTGAACTTTAGATTTAGAAACACCATTCTGATCCTATGTGTGCCGTGGATGAAAGACGGCCAGCCAGATCAGAGGTAGTGAGACAATTAGGAGGCTGCGTTCATTCTGGCAAGAGATAATGGGGCCTAAACTAGGGTTGTGGCAGTGGGGTGGAGAAAAGTGAATCAGCTCAAAAAAAAAAATTTAGATAGTACTTGGTGATTTGATGGATATAGATGGTAGGGGAGAATGAGGACTATAGGATGAAAACATGGGCAACTGGTTGGACAGTAGGGCTAGTTAGTTAGATGGACCCCACCTAGAAGCAATAGGTAGAAAAGGTGATAGGAAGAAAATCAGGAGAAGGTTATGTCCCACAGGCACATTTCAAGAGAAAAAATAGCCAACAGCTTAATGCTGCAGTAGGATCAAGTAATACAAGGTTGGAAGTAATGGTTGGATGTGGCAACAGGAGGATTTTAGTGACCTTGGAGAGAGTTGTACCATTGGAGTGAGGGGTAAAGAGGCACTGGGATGTCAGAGGGTTTAAGGTGTGAATGGGAGATATGGGAATGGAAATAATGAACATAGGTCGCATTTTCAAGACAGGAAAGTGGAGAGGAAGGCCTGGTCAAGAAAGAGTCTAGAAGATAGCAGAGGCTTGAGCATGTTTGAAGGCTGATGGGAAGGACAATTAAAGAAGTTGAAGATTGGAGCAGCTGGTTGGCTCAGTGGTTAGAGTGCAGCGCTCATAACACCAATGTCACTGGTTCGATTCCCACATGGGCCAGTGAGCTGCGCCCTCCACAACTAGATTGAAAAAACAATGACTTGACATGGAGCTGATGGGTCCTGGAGAATCACATTGTTCCCCAATATTCCCCAATTAAAAAAAAAGAATAAAAAAAGAAGTTGAAGATATAGGAAAGAAAAGGGATCACAGATGCCTGGAGGTCCCTAAGAAGGGAGGAGTCTTCATGGGAGCACAAGAGAGGAAGAGGGCTCCCTCTTTCAAATAGCTGGTGGCTGAGTGAAATGGCAGTGGGGAGGGTTCCTGGGAGTTGACGTATGCAGGATATGTTTTATTAAGGAAAAAAGAGAGTCATTTTGTCCTAAAGGAAAATAGTTGGTTGAAAAAAAAAAAAGAGGAGATCTGACTCTGGGTGGTGAACACACAATGAGATTTATAGATGATGTAATACAGAATTGTACACCTGAAATCTATGTAATTTTACTAACAGTTGTCACCCCAATAAATTAAAAAAATAAAAGAAATACATGTTGGGAAAAAAAAAAGCAAAAAATAAAAGAGGAAAGTTTAGGATACAATCTGAATGGATATAGAAAGTTATAGAAGGTTCTAGAAAAGGGTATTTTATTGGTCATAATCAAAGCTGGCTAAAGTTTGATGGATTTATTTATATGATTTTCAAAAAGAGCTTTAGTATCAAATATACTGAAACAAAATTAGATTTTGGTTTTCATTCTGTTAAAATGGTAAAATTATTCGTCTGCTGTTCATAAGTGCTTTGTGGTAGATAATGGCCCCCTAAAGATGGCCATAGCCCAATCCCTGGAACCTGTGACAATGTTACTTTACATGATGAAAGGAACTTTGCAGATGTGATTCAGTTAAGGACTTTGAGATGGGGGGTGAGTCTCCTGGACCATCTGGTTGGCTCAAGATAATAAGGGTCCTTTTAAGAGGGAGGCAGGTGGGTCAGAATGAGAAAAAGGTGGTATGACAACAGAAACAGAAAGAGATTGGAAGATAGTGCACTGCTAGCTTAGAAGATGGAGGAAGAAGCCATAGCCAGGAATGAAAAGGGCTTCTAGATGCTGGAGAAAGTAGGAAATGGATTCTTTCCCATTGCCTCCAGAAGGAATCAGCTTTGCTGACCCCTTAACTTTAACCCAGTGAGACTGATTTTGGACTTATGATTTCTAACACTATATGATAATAAATTTGTGTTGTTTTAAGCTCTTAAATTTGTGGTAATTTGTGAGAGCAGCACTAGGAAGTGAGTACGAGGTTGTAAAAGGTTATTCTTTACCTTCTGTGTAGTTTGCCAAGATAACAAAGATTCTTCTATGATTTATGCTGACTCTGTTACATCCTTGGCTATTTATGAGAACAAAGTTTTCTCACTTAGGAAAGAGCTAAGATTCTTCACAATCATGTTACGGCCTATGTTTATTTTACAAATTCCTTATTATCCGTTTAGGTAGCCAAGAATTTCTCAGGAATTCATGATCTTTACCTTATTCAGGTGTTAAATCTCCTGACAACTTTAGATATTTTGCCTTCCACAAATTGATCCTAAATAATATCTTTCGCACCTAAAAACTGTCTTTGAGATTTCCCAAAGAAAAACCACACAGGTTTTATTCTTTCATCTTGTGAAAAAAGAAATGCTAAGAAATAATGAGGTATATGTGGTAATTACTGTTGATGAGTTGCATGGGAAGGGTCGTTAAATCGGGAGAGATTCTGGTTAGCTTTTCCACGTTAAATCAGGATGGTAAAATGGAATTGAATTCAGATGTCAGGAACTGTGTGCTGTATGGACATGCCTAGAGCGTTCGTTGTCAGTGCCCTCACTGGCTCAGCAGACAATCACAGCAAGTGTTGTCAGTCACAGTTTCAGCTGTTTCTTACAGTGGTAACTTGGTCACAACTTTTTAAATTTGAGTCTAGCTACTAGGGTGACAGTGTTCAGCTGGAAACTCACATCACTTAACTATGGAGTTATACTAATTTGCAAATGTTTAGGACATAGTCCAGATTTATAGTCTCTTTACTTGATAGTGTTTATATATTCTTAGTGTATTCCAATTATATGTTCATTAAATTCATGGAATGTTATGTCAGGATTGTTACATATCTGAAGGTTTTTTCTCTGTGAAGATTATGTTCTTCCATTACTATAAATTAGATTTAATATCCACTCTTCTTTGAAGATGGAGTTAATGATATTTTGCCTAAAGTGTTTTCTTAATTGACTTTGTTATTTTGGTTTGTATGCCACATAAATAACCAAATTTCCTTGTCAGTTATACTATTCTTGTTATGAATTCTCAGCAAAACTTTCACTTTTGAAAATTGCCAGTAACGGGTTAACCACAGCCATTTTATTTTGTCCTCTACAGATAGTCTTTGTTTTTACTTTGACGATTCTTTGTGTAGGGACAGAGTCCCAGAGAGCAGTTTCCAGGCTCTCGGCCTCATGTGGAAAGTTGCTGGCTCAGTTATTAGACGGCCATCAGTTGTAATCAGATGGCCATCATCTGTAACTAGTTGGCCATCAACTGTAACCAGTTAGCCATAAGCCACTAATATAACTGCCGTGGCTACGCTGGCAAGGGGGTTGGCAGAGAAGTGGACGGTGGATAGTGGATAGTGTGGATCCTGCTTCTTATATCTCCAACCCAGCTGCCCGCGAGGATATAGTGGTATGAACCCCCTATCTATGGCTCCGTGGGTGTTCCTTTTTGGCCTCACCATATTCTGTGTCCACCCGCTGAGAGCGGGACCAGAGACCCTGCATTACACATTGAAAGCACTCACAGTCAACTTACAATCAGCTATAGACTGCTTGTCTTTGACAAAGAAAGGCTGCCTCAGAGCCCTGGGGAAAAGGACCATGTTAGGTACTTTGGGTTGCAAGCTTCTGATGGCTTCATTTAAACAAGCATGAGACCATCCCAGTAGACTGAATCAGGATTTCTGGCACTCTAGTCAAGAAGCAGATGGCTTCATGAGACTAACAACCTCAAATCCAGTGGAACAAGAATGAATTACCTAGTACTGAATGGATGGACGAGGGATGATGGCGGGTTTTGTTCAGAATATTGCTGATGTTCTAATGTTCTATTTTCTGGATATATAAGAAACTACACTTTCTTTTCTCTTCAGCCATCTATAACTCATAATAATTTGATAGACTATGCTTTCTAAAGAAACAAACCATTCTGAATATCTTATTCTTCCTCCTTGACGCCTCCAACATTTGGAAACTCTTATGAGTATTCTTAATTCCATGGCAATATAATTTATTTGCATAAGTGCAATAAGACTCTGCCTTCCTTGTTAACAGGACATAATTGAAAATATTAGTTTTGAACCCAAGGCTTTGCCTGGGTTCATATCAGATTTGAGAATGATGCTCATTGAATCAGAAATGACCTGATACCTTTAAGGAACTAAGGCTGACTTTATGAGGCCAATGGTTAGAAAGCCCTATTGGGAAAACTGGCTTGGTATCTGGCTTATAAAGTCCCAGCCTTTCAGATGAGTATAAGGTCACTTCCTGGCATGTCCATTAGCCTTGGGATATTTGGGGGATCTCGAGAAGAGATGAATTTGCTCAAATTTATAATTTCGCAGCTGAATTTCATGGCTTGGCTCCCTAGCCTCAAGGTGCTTTCAAAAGTCTAATCTGAGATTCCCTATGAAAACTTCCAGCAAAACAAACTGAAGAAGGTTCACATGGTAAATTGCCATTCTTGCTGCATCTATATAAACAGGCCAAATCTAATAGACCAGCCTTATTTTGTGATCAAGGAAAATCTTTCTTTGAGATTATCTTTGTTAGAGAAGAGTGACAAATGAGAAATTTTGTGTTTCAATATATAACACACCCTTCCAGATTATCAGACTCTTGCCCTGTTTACTGCCTTTGAGTTTTCTTGCAGCTGTTTGTAAATTGCAGGTAGCTGATGACTGTGCAAACTGTCTTGTCTGATGAGATTTCATTGACTTCCTTCCTCCGCCCCTGGTGGAAGAACCAGTTTTGGTACCTACCTTTAAGTTGGACTGGATCCTGTTGCCTTGTCCACTTGTCAGTCCTTACCAAGTTTGCAGTTCTTCCAGTTTTCTTCAATATCTGACTACAATCCTCCCATCTAACTTTGCAGATTTTCCTTCCTCCCGCCTTACTCAGCATCATTAAAAACTAAAATTTGACGGCCCACGTCCTTATCGGAACATAGGTTGCCATGCAGCTGGCCTTTCCCCCCAAATCTGAAGAAGCTCTGCAAGCTGGAGCCCAGTGGTTTGGTATTAACCTTGAGGGACCCAGCACCGCAGCAGACCGTGCATAGGCTGGAATTCTCCCTGGACAAGCCATGCTGGACCAAAAACGAAGTCCAACAAAATGCTTGGGCCACGCCTGCCCTTGGATGAGAGGTAACCAAGACTATGCACAGCATCACCAAGAACATGACACCTTAGCTTCCAGGAACTCAGCGAGTGGTGCTGTACGAGTTTCTTCTGCTGACCTCTGAAAGCCACTGGACTAGTTAATTCTCAAGGTTTAACTCCTGTTTCTACTTGAACTTTCATAGCATTGTTTCTCTATTTTACACAGTCCTCTTTTAAGATGTCTGATCTCCAGGACCCTAAAACAACTGACCTTCACCAGCACCTCTCAACGGATGGTTCAACTAGCTTTATAGGAACAACATCAGCAAGAATCCTGGAGAGACTATTTCTTAGGCCCTGTTTCATGCCACTCAGGAGGTTTATACTTGCCTGTGAGTTGTTCAGTGACAAAAAATATTCATCTTGAACAGAAAGGTGGGGGGCTGATGACGCTGAACTTTATTGAGCCCTATGAAACCTCAGCAGTGATGGTTGCCAGTCCATTTGTTCTCGGAAATGACAAATCAGATAACCACAAAGGACCACACTGTCCTTAGAGTTTCTGTGAGAAGTCTCCTCTCCATCCTGCCTCATGTTGTTCCTTCCTTTTCTTTGAGACGTTCCTCATGAATGAGTGTTCTCCTTATTGCAATAGCCTGAATAAAATCATGTCCTTAATTATCCGGTGAATTTTATGTCACAGCTCTAGTGAGGACCTCCCTTTGATAGTAGCCAGCACATCACCCCTGACTCTCTTACTGGACTGATAGCCATCTGTGTCCTGCAGCTCTGTTCAGCCCTCTTGTGACTTAATCCTGTGGATAACCAGCATTTTAACAGCTCATGACATGAGTAAGCTGAGAGAAGGGCAGCGTGGTCTTAGATATGTCAGGTAGCGGTGGAACTATGGAAGGGAAATTCCACATCTTATCTTGAGTGAGACGGGAAGGAATGAATCTGAGATGCTTCTGAGCTGAGCCAGGTGTAAATACACCCAGTTTTGTCTTTAAGTAAAGGAGGAAATAATATGAATACAGCTGAGGTCTCAGCCTGGATAGGTGCTGAGCAGAGCACAGGCAAAGCCGGAGCTGGCCAGAGCAAATGCCACTCAGGTCTGGGGAGCTAGCAGAGTGGCTGGTATGAAGTCCAAAGGGAGCCTGGAAGTCAGAAATTCCCAAGGGCACCCCTAAAAGCTGGGGCGAGGGGAGGCCCTAAACAAAGAAAGTCCAGGGGATAAGACTGGCCAAAAAGTAAAAAGTGTGCAAGCCTTTGACCAACCATGCCCCTGTCTCATTCCTCTTCCGGGTGGGAGAGCAGGGGCAGGCAGGGGAGGCTCCATGGGATAGAAACAGTCAGTGTATTTGAAGGCACATGTGGCTGGATTTGCCACCTCTGCAGCTTTACAGGAACCAGAACATGGACTTCCCAATTAGCAAGGGCATGTTGCCAAGAAGAGTGAGGAGTCCAGGTGGTGTCTCCATCCTGGAATAGGCTCTCTTGTAGCCTCAAGGCTCTAGACATCATGATAGGTTTTTCTCTGATGTGTCAGATGTCTGATTCCCCTTATTGAAGCAAGCATGTCTGGGGTGAGAGCCCAGGGGTCAATAATAATCAGGGAGCTCCTGAGAATTCTCAGGGCCCTTGGACAGTCTCTGTGCTGTCCCCAGGCCTAGCACAGTGCCTGGGACTGAGGAGACATTTCGTTGTGCTGAAGACTCTGTAGTTACTGTGCAAAGTGTGTTCTGGGTATTAAAAAGATTGACAAAGCCAGAAAACTCGTCAGAGGCAGGGTAAGGGAATGGGTCATGCTGACTATATGATATGAAGCCAGGAGTGATATTAAAACTATTTAATAACTAGAACTACACAGGCACTTACTAAACAGAGTGGATTCTGGCTGAAAATCAGCGCTGTTTATAGCAATGATAAGACCTCTTTGGGGTCTGGCTCACTTATTCTTTTTACAAAAATTGAGGACAGAGAGATGGATTGGCACACATTAGGCTTTGAACTATGCCTCCAGAATTTGGGGTGCAAACTGAGGCCACTAGTGGATTAGAACTTTACTTTGACAAGTAGGGCTATAAACTTTTATTTAAGTGTGTTTTTCCAGGACCCATCAGCTCCAAGTCAAGTAGTTGTTTCAATCTAGTTGTGGAGGGCACAGCTCACAGTGGCCCATGTGGGGATCGAAACGGCAACCTTATTGTTAAGAGCACTGCGCTCTAACCAGCTGAGCTAACTGGCCGCCCAAGTAGGGCTATAATGGCTAGAAATGGGGCTCTGCTCCCGGAGAGCATGTGCGTTGTCCTGATGACATCATCCCTAACACCCGAACACAAGGTGCCAAGACCATTACAGAGTCTAATTTTTCAGAGTTCTCAGCATCAGAGATGGACAAGGCAGCCTTCAGAGACTTCTGGGCCTCATCGTGACCTGAGAATGTCCTGCCAGAAGACCTGACATCTGGGTCCTTCTGGATGGACATCGTGGTAGCAGTATACACCTTTGTTCTGGCTTCTCCCCAAGGAACATGCTGGTCCCAACGGCAGAGCAAGTCTTGTCTGTCCTCTGCACTCGGGAAGTCCCTACAAGTGGTAGGGGCAGCTGAACGCAGCCACTAGGCAGTTGCTGGTGTCTGATCTTGCAGGTGGTTCTCAGAGCACTTAGCTATGACTTTTTCAGAACAGAGGATATTCCTCAAGTTATGATGGCCTTGGCTGGCTCCTGTTATTTGGGCTTGTACATTAAGGTTTTAGCTGAGTGGTTGCCCATACTCATTGTTCGAAAATGCCAATCATTCAAAGTCAAGTGCCCGGTCTAAATGGCCAGGGCCATTTTCCTATCTCTTGGAGTTGTTTCGAGCTGCAGTGGTCACCCCTCAAGGCCCACTGAGGCCAGTTTCCATTGAGTTCATCTCTCCAAACCTTCAAGCCTTTTTAATGTCATTCATGACCTTGGGAGTTGGCTTTGAACAGAATCAGATTCTTCAAAAAATAAGCATAAGAGCAAAAGTCCGTTACCGCATTTCTCCCAAAATAAGACCTAGCTGGACTATCAGCTCTAATGCGTCTTTTGGAGCAAAAATTAACATAAGACCTGGTCTAATATAATATAATATAATATAATATAATATAATATAATATAATATAATACTGGGTCTTACGTAAGACCGGGTCTTATATTAATTTTTGCTCCAAAAGATGCATTAGAACTGATGGTTTGGCTAGGTCTTATTTTTGGGGAAACAAGGTAGCGACGTGGTGGCCCCACGTACATGGTTGGAGGCTCCGAGCCAGGCAGACATGGTGGGCTGAGTTAGGATAGGCTGGATGAGGGCAGAAGAGAGCAGGTCCATGGTTTCCTGGAGAGATTTTGCTCACTTGGGGGTCCAAAGGATATTCCTTTTATTTTGAGGAAATCCATTGACATGGTGGTGATGGGAAAGTGAGTGTTTGAATACCTATGGTGCCCAGATTGTCCCTGGTGATATATGGGTATGTCACTTGACTGCAGAAACCTGGTCAAGTCAACCTCAAGTATTTGAATTACATGTTTGGGAGAGGGGGCATTGGCCCTGACTTACCTTCTAGAAGAAGGAGAAGGATTTAAGGGTCAGGACCATCCAGGGAATGAAACGAGGCAGTAGATCCACACTCAAGCAGTGGACTTGGCTGCAATCCAGCCTTCTCAAGATTCTGCGACTGTAGAAGAGAGCTCTGGGAAGCTGCCAGCCACTGTAGGTTAGTCTCACTGCTTCCAGAAAGGATTGTTCAGACCTCGAATGATGCAGAAAATGGGCTCTCTCTAGTCGGGGCGTGGGCCAGGTGACAGCATACCATGGCACATGCCCGGACTAGTGCAGTTAGGATGTAGCTAACGGACTTGGCATCTGGTCTACACTTGCCAGCAGGGTCCCCGAAAAGGAGCCGCACTATCTCTGGCTATCTCAGGATCGATGCAGAAGATATTATTTGCATTGCTAGAGTGTCTGAGGAACAGTACGTGAGGCACACAAAGTGTGCTGGATATGGCCCAGATCAAGTCCGTCAAGCTGAAACTTGACTTCTTCTAGGCTGGGGATCCATGTATATCATCACCATCTCAGTGCAGCTTCTGCAAGCCCCAGTGTATCCACATCCACAGCAGACTCTGTTAGCTGCCTCTAGCACCATTCCAATAAATTTCCAGCCACTTCTGGAACCAGCCAAGGGATAGGGACTGACTATACTATAAGCAACGTTTCAAATTAGAAAACAAAAATTACTTTCAAAAGGTATAAAATACAAACAATGTAACATTGTAAGTGTCTGTAGTCTATAGATTTGAGTTGATCACAGGTGTTCAGTGGCCCAAGCGCTTTTATTTTATGTATTTATTTTTTAAGTGTGTTTTTCCAGGATCCGTCAGCTCCAAGTCAAGCAGTTGTTTCAATCTAGTTGTGGAGGGTGCAGCTCACAATGGCCCATGTGGGGATCGAACCCGCAAACTTGTTGCTAAGAGCACTGTGCTCTAGGCAACTGAGCTAACCAGTTGCCCCCAACCCAAGACTATTTTATAGTGCTTATGCCACAAACCACCTAGAGCACAGGCCAGGTTATAGGTAGATGAGATACCTCCAAAAACATAAAACCCCGTTCTGTTCACCAATAATCATTGCATACCCCTCATTAAATTAATAAGCAAATTAACCCGAACACTATGAAATGCTTTTAATTAAAATTACCTTAAAACCAGCCCGATTTCTCAGCATTTCAAATGTAAATTCCATCACTGACTGCTTTAACAAAAATTGTCTCTAAAGAAAAGTCATCTTGATTAAATTAAAGGAAAAATTATGTCATGGAAAATATTTATAAACATGTTGTTATTTGCCAAACTATCTTGTGATCAAAAACTCAATTCTTCATTTTTTGTATGGTCTGTATTTTCTGAATATAAATCTGCTAGACAACTCTATACTTTTCCTTAGCCGAATTGGCTACACTTGTACAATTGTGCACTGAATTATACACAAAACAGCTTTTTCACATTTGCTCTCTGCTGCCATAAAGGTAACATAACAATTGGCAATTCTACGCCTACAGCAATTCATTAATAATTCTCTTCCCCTAAAACAATGAATGTTCTGAGTGATTGTTTACCCAAGTTTCTTCGTAAGCTTTTTTTTTTCTTTCTTTTTTATTGGGGAATACTGGGAAACAGTGTGTTTTTCCAGGATCCATCAGCTCCAGGTCAAGTCGTTGTTTTCAATCTAGTTGTGGAGGGTGTAGCTCACTGGCCCATGTGGGAATCGAACTAGCGACATTGGTGTTATGAGCACGGCGCTCTAACCACTGAGCAAATTGGCTGCCCCGTAAGCTTATTTTTTAATGTCCTTCCCTGATTCTTATCATTGCCACCTGCAAAACCATCAACGTTTGACATCCAGCAGGACTTCTCCAGATCAATACAGATCAAACCCTAATTTTTAGTTTAAATATTACCCTACTCCATTAAGTGATATCCTTTCATAAAAGCATTTTCAAAACCAAAGTATACTTTCAAATGTTCAATTCAAGTACAAATACCAAAATCATTCACACACTAACAGACTTCTAACAAAATTGATAGCAATTCAAGTGGAACAAATCATTTGTGGGGGGGGGGGGGGAACACCCAGTAAGTGGGGCAGGAGCAGGATTCTAAAGCAGGGGTAAATTTTAGCATTGTTTCCAGATCTACTCCCTGGGCCTAACAGGGTTCCTTCACTTCTTTAAAAACAATAGAGAGCTTTGTACCACACAACGGTCTCTATCTTTCCAATTAAAAAGAAAAAAGAGAAGAAAAAGTTTTATATTTTCACCTTTTAACTTTATAATAATCAAAGTTCATAGCTTCTCAACTCTTTCAGGTCTCAGGTTCTCTGAGGCTCAGGATTATTTGTTCTTCTGGATGTTCTTTGCTCCTTGCTGAGTCATTCGGGAGGCTTGCTCACATCGCTGGGGCCCTCTGCCTTCCCCAGGCTGGGAGCCAGCATCTCGCACATTTCAATTGCCATTGTACAGTTCCAATGAGGTCATCGATTAATATTGCACCTGTAATTTTTTCTCCTGCTAATCTTTCTGGGTTCTCTCCCTCTCCTCTTCCCACCGCAACCCACCCCCATCTTCTAGCATTTATTCTAGCCCCACCTGCAAAATGAGCACACTTCACCCACTACGTCTTGCAAGGGCACCTCACTTCCTAAAGCCCAGAATGACAAGTTGTACAGAGTCTGAGGGTAGAAATCAAAGAATTCACAAAGGTTTTGAAGACGTTATTGTATCATGAAGTAATCAGATTGAAATAGCAATGTTTTTGATGCTGCTGTGTCAGAGGCATTATCTACATCCATAGCTGATCCTAAAACAAAAGGGAAATACATGTATTTCATCGAGTATAAGATACCTTGGTTGTAAGACTCATTATTACTTATTGTAATGTTAAGAAGAATAACCCTAGTAACTATATTGTAACCTGCCATTGATTGCAAATTGCATTCTCATTGCAGAGAGGTTAAAAAAAAAAGTGCCTCATAGAATTGATGGCAAGGAATTAATTTTATAGACAAGGAAGCTGACGTTCAGAGAAGCTGGGTACTGTGGCCAGAACCACAGACCTAATGAGAGGCAGAGCTGTGTTTTAGATCTTTCCAGGGTCCTCTGTCTCTCCAGAGGTTTGAAGCCATTTTTTTTTTCTTGCTTGTTTTCTTTTTTTTTTTTTTCTTGAGCAGTTTCTTTTTCCTTGCCTGCCTCGTCTCAGGAACCAGTTTCTAAACTGTCCTGGAAACTAGGTCCTCTCCTTTAAGTTACTGGGCAGCTAACGGAACTAAAACATACTGCTTTTGAGAGCTTCCCTTCTTCACCGTGCCTAATTATAGAGGCTGTCCATTCTGCTGTTGCTTATTTATTTTTGGCAGGGGTAGGGGGGGAGGGGGAGCAGTGGGTGATGGTGATGGCTATGCAAGCTTCCCTTCTCCCCACCAGCACCTCACTTCTTTACTACTTGCCCCAAGGCAGCCAGGGAGGGCTGCAGGGCTTGCAAGTAGATTAATAAAAGCTGATTTAGAGAGATAGAGGCTGCTGGGAAAATCTACCCACACCCTCCTATCAGCTCTTGCTCTTCTCTGTCAAACAAGCTGCCCTCTGATCTCTAACTCAGCTTCACCCCTTAGACTTTGGAGTTTTGCCCTCTCTGAATGGATGTTCTGTATCTCCAGAGGTGAACTCCCAATTGCTGACCCCACTGCCCTTACTCGGTTCATTCAATTGGTGATTTGATCAATATTTAGTGAACACCTATTATACACAGGTATTCTGAAGATGGTTGACAAACTAAGACACACAGTTTCAGCCCTCACGGTGTTCATAGCCTAGCGAGAAAGACAGATGTCATCAATGAACCTTGTAAATAAGTGCAAAATCACAACTGTGATAAAAGGTTCTCAGCAAGAGCTATGGCAGAGACAGGCAGACTCCCCAAATATTCTGTGCGCTCCCTTACATTTCCTCTTACAGTTTGGGTTGGACCCAAATTAATGTAATTAATTCTGGCCAAGGACTTTGGGTGGACGTGATGTGGGTCACCTCTGGGGGAAGGGAAAGACTCTAAGAGCTGGTGCGGCTCTTTCAATCCTCTTTGCTCTGCTCTGATGACCTTGGGTACCATGTAGATGGTGTACCTATGAGATCAGGGAGGACTACACAACCCACATTGAACTTCACATTTCGGGGAAAGAAACCTCTGTTGTGGTTGCTCACTGAGACCTCAGGTTTGACTTGGCAGCTGGTGGTAATTACCTTAACTAACACAAGTTACATGTTCCTAGGAAGGAAACGGGGAAAGAACTGATCAGGCGAGGCCAGGAAAAGCATCCTTAGGAAAGTGATATTTAGACCAGGGTCCAAAGGAAGAGTGGGCGTTAACTTGTAGAACAATGTGGGGAGGAGCATTCAGACAGACTGACAGCTTATGCAAATGTCCTGTGGTTAGAGGGATGGGCATGGGGATGGGCAAAGGGTAGAGGGACAGGAGAGCTCAGTGGGAGGAGCTCCTCCACTCACTATCCGGCTGATCTGGAGCAAAGCCTGACATCCAGGCCACCCATTAGGACCACTGCCGCCCAAGTTCTCTGGACTGCCATGGGCTGCAGGATAGGTCACCTAGGCCTGAAATGGGCTCAGCTTTGCCCTCCCACCTCCTCGGCCCCTCACAGCCAGCTAATAGCCACCTGGGCAGTGTCTTGCTCATGGTCTACTCTGTGTTGCCCTACCTATCCTGCTAAGAGGACTACAGGGGCCTAGGGAGGGATGGAGGCAGGGGTCCTGGAAAGCTCTTACCCATCATTGCTGGAGGGTGGAACCAGATGCTGTGAGAGGAGTCTGAGGGTCAACATTAAATGAGAGGACCATGGTGAGGACCACAGGGCTTGGGGGTGGGAGGCACTGAGGCCTGTGGAGGCCAAACAGACCTGGGGCCGGCTCTCAGGTGGTGCCTCCCTCTTGTGAACAAGGCAGTGTAATGAAGCGTGCTGGATTGCCCAGTTCATGTTTCTGGGGTGCCCAGAGGCCTAAAGGGGATGTGAGAGGCCAGGAAGCCCCTGATCCCACCCAAACTTGTGCTATTGTCCTCTCTTGTTTCACCTCTGTCTGACCAAGGTTGTCTCTCCCATCTCCCAGGTGCAGCTCTATCTGTCGCACACCTGCTCCAAACCCTGCTAAGAGCTCTCCTTTGAGCCCAAAGGAAACTTAGGACTGGAGCCAAGGACCCCTAAGCTCCAGCCTCTGACCACCTTCCCATTGCTTCCCTTCCCAGTCCTGCCCTGAGCTAGACCTAACAACTGTCCCATCTTTCTCTGGTCTGAGTCTCAACCCTCTGGGTTCTCTGAGGGTTTGTCAAACCTCTGGGACAGGACAAGGTGGCTTTCCCCACACAAAGGACCCACTGCAGTAGATCTCATCCTTGCTTAACCAATATCCAGTCCCTCCTTCTTCTTTGAATTTAGTTCCATGTAGCAGTGAGCCCAGGCTCAGGGTTTAACTCTACCATGGTAGCCTTGTCTCAGTTCTCTTGCGGTCAGGAAAGGCCACACGTCTTCATTTTCACAAAGAGACCTAAGTGGGAATCTGCTAGGGGTGAGGGAGCGTTTTATGGAAAAGCTTTTGCTTTCCTGATAACAGAGGACATACATGGTTGGTACTACCGTTCTTCCTTCCTTGACTGTAGAAGTGATGGCTGGAGCAGGGGCAGCTATGTTTGAACCATGAGGAAATGGATGATAGTGGCCACCCTGTCATTAAAAGGCTATTGAATAGCCAACATCTGTCTACTTCTGGACTTCTTATTATGTATACCCTTTACTTATGTAAGCCACTGTAGTCAATTTCTGTGCTTGCAGCTGAATGTCATTCTTACCTGATACACTTATCCAGGAGCCCAGCCTCAGATTTCTTTGCTTTCCTCAATTCCGGTGACTCTTAACTCTGCTCCCTTTCAGCACCATACCACATCCAAATCCTAGACCTTGTCACCGTGAACTATTCCAGGCCTGAAATAACTGATACAAATGGCTAATTTTCTGACCCAAACTCTGATCCTTCCTTATTCCCGGAATGACTATAAAAGAGTGCTATTAATTTAGAAAGTTATGCTGGACTTTCTTTGGAAAGGGTCAGGATCCGCATGTTAATTCTTGTTAATATTTCTTTCCAACATTCGTCCTAGGTTGAGCCCTGCTGCAGTTCCTATCCTCCTGTTTTTCCTTGTGTTCCACACAGACCTGCCCACCTTCCCTTGTCTCCAGGAAGAGGCATCCCTCCTCAAGCTCAAGTCAGCCCCTCCCAAGTGCACTCGGTGATGTTCCCTCTGGTGCCTCAAGGACTTGCTCCACTTCTCCCTGTTTCCCTGACGTCCTCAAACTCTTCCCCCTTCCTCTCCAACTAGAAACATGCTCAAGCTTCCCCCACCCCCAAAGCACCTTCCTTTGATGCTGTATTCCCCCCTTGCACACTTTCTTTTTCCTTTTGCCCTGAGCTTGTTCGAAGCGCCATCTTCCTTGGGTAATTCTATTCCTCACCACTGACTCGCTTCCCACCCCACATCGCTCGTTTCGCTCCTACCAGACCTGTGACTATTTACAGAAGTCTCCGGAGACGTCCCGATTATCAGGCAAACTGAATACATTTCAGCTCTTATCTTTCTGTACCGCTTTATTGCTCTGCCTCTCATTCTCGAGACTTCCCACTCCCTTGGCTTCCAAGACAGCCTCTTGCTCGGTGTTCCGTCTACTCATCAACGAACTCTTCGGAGGCTCTTGGACGGAGGCTCGGGGTCTTGGGATCTGAGTCTCGCTCCTTGGGGTTCCATGCTGAGAGCAGTGCTCTTCTCTCTCACACTCCTCGTCCACGTTAGGATTTCCTGCCCCTCTATGCTGCCCATGCTCTGATATCTATCTTCAGCCCTGACACGGCAGCTAAGGTTTAAAATGCTTTTCTTTCATCTATGGATTGTATATCCTGCTGCTCCATGAATGTGGCCACATGGCTGACCACCAAGTCCACGTTCCTCCCAGTGACATATATGCCCTGGGGTCTCGGCTCCTGCTCTTCCCTCCGCCTCACTCTGTCTAGTCATTCCAGACTGACAAGACTTCTCAGGGCGCGCCGTGATGCCTCGTACCTCTGCCTTGTGACACGTGCAGCCTGGAGCTCCCTTCCGCTCCTGTCTCCTCTGCTTCATTCTGACTCATCCTTGGTGCTCACCTTAGGCATCACCTCTCTCTGCCAGGAAGCATTACCTGTCTGGTGTCCTCAGGCAGAACCACATGCCCCTCTCTGGGCATGCCTCTGCCACCGCACTTATCTCAGCACAGTATCTCAAACGGCCAGACCCAGCCTCTCTCTCCCCCCCTCCCCATCCCTCCCTTCTCTGTCCCTCCCACATCTCCAATCTCTCTGTCTCTTATGGCCTCCACATTATCTCAAATGGCCAGACCCAGTCTCTCTCTCTCTCTCTCTCTCTCTCTCTCCCTCTCCCTCTCCCACCCTCCCTCTCTCCCTTCTCTGTCTCTCCCCACCTCTCCACCCCTCCACCTCTGTATCTCGGCAGCCTCCACCCCTCTGCCCTCTGCACACATTCTCCAGTCTCCCCTTAACAGCTGGGGAAGCTTCGCCTTGCATGTGGCACCAACTCTAGCTCCACCGCGTCTCCCGGCTGCAGTGCCCTGGGCCAGCTTCCAAGCAGCAGCTGCACCTTGGGGACTCTCGGACTCACGTCCACGTCCCCAGGAGGAAGTGACTGGCCCACCTGGGGTCAGGGATGACCCATGGGCAAACTGAGGTTGGAGGTGGAGAGGGATCTCCTGGAACACAGGCCGCCTACCTGAGCTGTGGCCCGAAGGAAATGAACTCCCGTCTAATATAACTGATTAGAAAAACAAAGTAGTTTCTAGAAAACAGCATTAAATCTGGCTCCTCTTCCCCATGCCCAGAGCCAGATTCTCTGAGTGGATTATGCTTCTTTTTTTCTAACTTTTAATTTTTATTTTTTAAAATTAGTTTCAGGTGTACAAAACAATGTGATAGTTAGACATTTACACCGCTCACAAAGTGATAACCGCCCTCCCCATGGATTATGGTTCTTGGAAGCTATCTGGGCAGGCTTTTCTTCTAGTACATCTGGCTCTTAATGCTGCATCAGGATTCATGTGTTTGTAAAAAATCAGAATTTTGTGGTCATTGATTCTTTGTCCGAAGTCTCCTTCTTTAAGGGCTCACAGAAACGATATTGGCTCAATCCGCAGAGTGGTTTCAAGAAGGCCTGAGCTGGCAGGGGTCACTTGGGTGGTCTGGGATCCTGTAGAAGCCCTGCCTTGACTTTCTTGGGCCCTCACTCCTTGGAGGCTGGTTGGGTGATCTGGGTTGGGGGAGGCGTGGGTTCAGACACCCGAGGGCTCCCTGGGCTCCCAAGGGGCATGTGGCAGCACTGTGGAAAGGACGACTCCGTAGGGTGCCCCGCTGGACCTGGGGCCCAGAACGCCGTTCTTCCAGGACTGTGCAGTGAGAGACGCACACGTAAATGATCTCCGCATCCCTCACCACCTTTGCTGATTTGTTTGTCTTCATAGAACTTTGAATCTGACATGCCATGTAGTTCATTTTATTTATTTGTTGTCTGCTTTCCACACACTCTAGAATGTAGATACCATAAGGGCAGGGACTTTCTTTGTTTCTTTTGTTCACTGATGCAGCCCTAGGGCTTAGGACAAGTGCATAGTAGGTACCTAAGTATTTGCCGAAGGAATGGATGAATTACCAGGAGCCAGGTCTGGGCAGGGTGCTGGACAAACCCAGTCCACACTAGGGCTTCAGAGATGGCTTTCTGTAGCCTGCGTGCCTAAGCTGCGTCTGTCAGCATCAGTCAGGGGAACTTGGGTAGGAAGAGGAAAAAAGGCACCACAAGCAAAGACTCAAAAGGAAGGACCAGCCTGCTGTATGCTTGGACTGGCTGTCCTCAGCGTGAAAAGGCTTCTGGATGTGGGTGCAGCTGCATGGCTGTGGGCGGGGGTCCGGGTAGGCAGGTACTGATGAGGTGAGAGCGGAACTGAAGCTACAGGTGTCCCTCTTTGGGGTGGGGTAAGGGCGCTCACCCTTGTGCTGGGACTCCATGTAGGACCACGAGGGGTGTGTGGCGGCCCCTCCCAGGAACTGGAAAACCAAGCCCCTCTGCAGTCAATCACCCTGGACCACAGAGCCAGGGAAACTTTGGAATTCAGTCTGTAACAGTAGAGAGGTTAGGATCTTGGTCAGCAGAGGGACAGCAGGACCTAGGACCTGGCGACAGGCACCTGAGATGGCAGGGGGGCAGTGACTGGATGGAGATGTCAATCAGACTCCTTATTTTGGCTGCTGTCACCACTGGGAAAGGGCCCTGTACAGAAGAAGGCTTCCTCGTTCTCCCCTGGGATGGTGCCCTGCTCTGCTTTCGCACAGGGCCCCACCCTTGCCTCCTGAGGTTCTGATGTTGAGTTTACAGTCTCCTGCTCAGCGTGGTCTCCGAATGCCACTCTGGGGGAAGCCGAGTCGGTCCACATGATGCACCCCACACCTAAGTCTTCCTGCTGCACCTGGGCTCTGAGTCCTGTCATTGCCTATCTTCACGATGAGTTCCCGCTGAGGCCCCTTCCGCCACCAGGCCTCATAGGACAATCTCAGTCCATCAGAGATGCTCTCGCTATACTGAAGGTCAAAGGATGGGGGCCAGGGTCTGGGATGCTTTTGTCCTGTGAGGTTCCTTGACTCCTATGCAAATCCTCCCACCTGTCCCCAGGCCATCTCAGCAGACCAAGGGGACAGGGTCACAGTGTCCTTGAACACTGTGTTCGCTGCATACTCACAAACTACTCTGTGGCCCCACAATGCTCCCAGCAGTGTCACACCACCTACTCACTCCATCCAGCTCCTACGGGGGCAGAAGGCCCATCGGAGGTCGGCCTGGTTGGCATTGCACTTGGTTCCACGTGAGCTATTTGCTTATGGCCCAACCGCCCTGCTATGTCAGAGGAGCTCCTCTGGGAAGTTCCCTGTCTAGACTAGCAGCTCTTTCTAAGCCCAGCCCATGCTCCCAAGATGTAAGGGTGTCTCTGGCAGAGCTCAGATGTGGGGTGGGCCTCGCTTAACCAAGATATGCCTCAGGTTGGTGCAGATGTGGCTACATCCCAGGCAGGTACAGACAGCCTCTCCCCAGAGGCCTGCGTAGGGAGTAGGGCTGGGGTAGGGTGGGGCGAGCAGGAGAAGGGTTTCCTCTACCCTCTGCCTGCTCTTGTTTATATCCTACCACCTCCCACTTCTCATTCCCCGTCCCCTCTCTTCCTCGATGCTCAGTATTTCCTTGGCTGGAGCAGCCAGCTCTTCCTTTGCTTCTGCAAAGGATGAGGAAAGCACATTTGTTTCAAAGCTAACTTGGCTTGGGGGGGCAGGTGGGTAGTAATTTAGAATATCTTTTTCAAGGCAATAGTCTGACTTGCAAGGCTATTTTTTCTTTTCTATAGAAGTTGAATAACCCCTAGTTTTTTCCCCTTAATTTCAACTTCTATAACAGAGCCTAAAAATTCCCAAGGTAAATAAATGGAGCACAGACTAAGGTGGAAATTCAAGGTCTCGTTAATATTTTTTAAACGAACTGCACACTTTTCTACTCATTTATTCCTTATATAGAAAGTTCTTCACTTAAAAAAAAAAAAGGTTTGTTTGGCTGTTTGAGGAAAGAACTGAGGTCTCCTCTTTGCTTCTCTCTTCATATTTCTGGATAATGAATGAGTCAAACAAGGAAGGAATCTGTTGGAGGCAGCCCTTTATTCTCTTGTCTCAAGTTCTATCATCCTGCTCCATTTCTGGCCTCCCTTGTAACCCACACAGCTGTCCTACATATTACAGAAGAATGTGGGGTATCTACCCCTGGTCATCTGCTGTGGAAAAACCATTCCCCTGGGAGATGAGGCCAGGATCTCAGACACAACCTGGAAAGTGGAGAGCACAGCACGCTCCCTGCAGTTGTCAAGGGGACACAAATGGGTGAGTCTCAATAGTCCCCTGAACTCTGCCATTTGGGCATTTGCTGGCAGATGACAAAGGGGAAATAAGTCGCATTTCTTCATACCTGCTGTATTTACTGAGCATTTATGGTGCACCTGTTGTGTGTCATCCAAGGAGAAGGCTGAAAGAGACAACTGAGTCCCTGGCTCTGTGGGATGCCCTGTGTAGGATGCAAAGCTCGCACGTGGAACACACCACAGCAATGCTGACATGGATGCTCCATCCCCACCCTCCCTGCCCTGCACAGGAACCCACGCAGCCCCCTTTGCCCGACATCTCATCTTTGGCACCTAGTGATTAAAAATCTGGGGCTTGTCTCCTGAGTGACCAGTTCGGATCCCGCCTCTGCTACTTACTAGTTCTGTGACTTCGTTAATCTTTCTGAGCCTCAATTTCGTCATCTATAAATTGGAAATTATCCTAGTACTCACACCATAGGGTTTGTGATGATTAGATGAGCTTGTGTTTGGAAAGGCTTAGCTCCGTACCTGACATACCAGGAGTCAGGGATTCTGTGATGACTGATACCCACCCGCCTGGAGTCTAACAAACTCTGGCTGTGAGCTCTAGCTGCAGGGTAAAGAGATGGAGGGCTTTAGACTCTGGCTTGGGAATAAGACAAACCCACAGGGAGAAAACAGGACAAAGCAAGAGCCGAACTGGGATACTGGTTACAAATATATTGGGGATTTATATTAAGAAGAAAAGCTGGGAGGACTTGAGTGGCAAAGGAGGTCTGGTCTCAGCAGCCAGAGCTCTGATGGGACCAGAGGGACCGTCTTTGGTTAAGTAAAGGCCATTCTCAGGAGGCTAAGCACCTTGTAGGCCCAGACAGTGGGCTCTGAACACTTTCTACAGCCCCCAGGCAGTTTGCTCTTAGATGGATTAAGCGCCAACTATGTGGTAAGCACATATTTATCGAACAGCTCCAGCTTCACAAAACATCATTTTGAGAAGTATAAATATATGACCTCGAGACTTGCTGTTAAATATATACCTAGAGGCTTCCTGGGTAGGTGTTTGGCAGAGCTGAGAAGCTCACTTGTTTTTCTGTGATGAAAACCCAATTTAGAAGTTTTTCAGAATAAATCTAAGCTTGGTTTGGTACGGTTGTACTCTGTAATCCCTGACCCTCCCTTATTTTTTCTAGTCTTGCAAAGCTTCTCTACTTAGAAAAAATATTAGGTACAACTTGTTGTTTTTTAAATTCGAATACCCATTAAACTTGGTTTTCTGGTTATGTAGAATAGATAACTCTTAGGAGATGCAGCTGAAGCCTTTAGGGCTGATGTGTGGTGCCTAAACTCACCCTCAAATGTTTCAAACACCGGGAAATAGAGAACAAGGCAAAATACGAACAATCGTTGAATCTAGACAGAGGGTTTGTGATTGGCTGTTGTCCCGTTCTTTCCATTTTTCTCTACGTTTGGAAATTGTCAAATGAAAAGGTGGAGAAATCCATTAACTATAGGAGAACAAGTGAGGTAAGAGGAGCAGCCCTCCCTCCTGGCCAGTTAGTTTCGGCTCTAGCCTGGGGCACTTTCACTTTCATGCCCAGAGCTGGAGAGTTTTCCTTGCCACACTGCAGAGTTCTTCAGAACTGGGCATTCCACTGTTCTCTGCCTTGGGGCCATCTCTCTGCCTGTCTGGCTTCATCCTCAGCCTGCTGGACTCTCTGAGGACCCCTAGGCCCTGCCCTGACTGCCATGGCAACAGAGGAGGCTGAGAGAGGACGGAGAACCTCTTACCTTTAAGATTTCCAGATGTGGGTTCTTTTAGGGACCTGTTGCATAAACCTCTAGAATTCCTGAGCCAGCACCTATCAACCTATCCGTCCCAAGTCTTGTGCAGAGAGCTGGGGAGCCGGGTCAGAGGACCAGGTCCCTCTCCTTAGTCTGGGGTGGGGGTGAAGGGTTGAGGAACCAGGTCTTGTGGAGGAAATATGGTTGCACTGGACTTACTGAGAGATTGATGCTTTGTTGATGGAGTTTTAAGAGTGACTTAAACTCCACTCTTTTGACTTTATTTGCTAACTTTAGACCTAACCTCCATGTAGCATGTGATGGCATCATGTAATAAAGTGCTCATTCATTCATTCATTCCACTCATACTGACCGAGTGCTTATTTTGAGCCCAGCACTTTGACAGCAGTGGGGACACAGGACTCCACTGTGCCTTTGGATGACAGTTGCCCCAGGCGCTGGGAGAGGAAAGCTTTCTTTGAGAGGCAATGATCAAGGCAGGTTTCCTCAGAGGGATGGGACTGGGGCAGGTAACAGAGGGGTTGACATTAGACAGAGGGGGGTGCTTTCTTGGGGGCAGCTTGGAGGACACCGGGAATGAAAGCGCCATCTGATCAGTGTGCATTCTCTGGGTGGATGGAGATTAGTGGGCCTCAGTCAGGCTGGGGAAAACCTAAAATTAGCCTGACCAGCTGGGCCTGGGCTGTGTGGGACTCCTTACACCCCTGGCCTCCTCGGGTTTCAGAAAGCACGAGTGTGTGCAGGAACAGCGTGCTTTGCGCGGGTCACGGCAGGCAGAACAGGACACCTGGGGCAAGCCGAGCAGGGGTGCAGCTCCCAGCTGGAACATCGCCTCCCATGGGGGGCTCCCCAGTCCTGTAGGGCCTGGCAAGAGGGAAGGGGGAGCCCCTGCCCTTTCCCTCTCCTTCTTGACACGGCTTCCTCTTTCGCTTCCTCTTTCCCCTTCCCAATCTGCAGGCCCTGGCTATGTGTCCAGGAGCAGGTCAGAGCGCTGCCTGGGCCAGCAAAACAGAGACTGCACTGGGCAAGCCCGGTCAGGGGGCAGAGGCCTGGACAGGCAGGGCTCTGGGGCCCTGGGGGAGCAGTCAGAACACCTCATCCTGCCCCACTGTACCCTGTGCCAACCTCCTTTTGACCTCGCCTGACGTTCCCTCCATTAGTCACTGCCAGCAAAAGGTGGGTGCTGTTTTGTTTGAGAGGCGAATCTTGCCTTAGAAGGCGTCAGAGCTGACCTGAGTGTGTAAAGAGCAGTGTGAGGCACGGTGTGAGTGGCAAGTTGACAAACCAGTCTGGTGGTGGCGACAGAAGTGGGGGCTGCGTAGCTAGGCCACCTTTTCAGTGTCCCTCACCCCCTTCCCATGCAGTGCCCATCCAGGATGTGCTTCCTGTTATGGGCTGAATCACGTCCGCCCAAATTCATTTGTTGAAGTGCTAATCCCCAGTACCTCAGAATGTGACTGTATTTGGAGACAGGGTCTTTACAAAGGTAATTACGTTAAAAATGAGGGTGGGTCCTGATCCAATGACTGCGGTCCTTATAAGAACAGGAGATTAGGACACAGACACACAGAGGGAAGACCATGTGAGGATACAGGGAGAAGCAACCATCTGCAAGCCACAGACAGAGGCCTCAGGAGAAACCACACCTGCCGACTTGACCTCAGCCTTCCAGCCTCCAGGACTGTAAGGAAACAAGTTCCACTTGTGTAAGTGAGCCAGTCTGGTTCTCGTTATGGTAGCCAACTAACACAGTCCCTTTCCCCAGAATTCCCTGCTTGGTGCCCTCTGTCTTCTCAATCTCCTCCAGTCTGGAGGGCTTTTCTGCTGGGTGACCAACTCCAGCTTTCCCAAAGCTCTAAGACAATTTGCAAATGCCGGCTCTGATCATGAAGGCTCCTTACCTGCAACTGTGCTGGAAGCTTCTGGAGAATGAAGCACTACTGAGCGTGGGCAGGAAGGCCCAGGAAGGCTTCCTAAGCAGGTGTGACGAGATTAAGCTTCTACTGCCATGCTCCGGATCCCTCCGCGGAAGCTAACAATGGCCATTCTTTACAGAGTTTTCAGAACATCACCACAGTTCTCTGTACCCTGCAAGGCATCCCACATGCCTGGCAGCATGATTTCTTGAAATAGTAATTTGGGGTTCGTCTCCTTACATGCCTGCCTCCACCCCCTTTCCAGCACAGCACCACACTTTGTGTGACTTGGCCTTGGGCATTGGTGGAGCCCAGAGTGGCCTGTCGACCAAGACTCCGGCGGGGGTGCAAACTGGCTATTTACAGGTTACAGACACATTCACTTGGGGCCATGCAAGATTTTTTAATTTGTTGAATTAGTTGCCAACGTTTAAAATTGGGAGGTTTTTACACAAACTCGTTTTCTGACTCTCTTGTAATATTAGAAGATGGGATCTCCATTTAGTGTGACCAGCCATCCCGGTTTAACTGCCATTCTGTTTTAGCACCAAAAGTCCCACATCCCAGGAAATCCTGGACAGGATATGAGCATCTATAAGCTTACTCTCACTCTCTCTCCAGGTCTCATTGGCCCCACCAGGTCTCATTGGTTGACTTGTGTCTCTCCCCCACCATCTAGATGTTGAAATCCTAATACCCAGTACCTCAGAATATGACCTTATTTGGAAATAGGGTCATTACAGATGTAATTAGTTAAGATGAGGTCACCCTAGAGAAGGGCGGGCCCCAATCCAGCATGACTGTATCCTTATAAAAAGGAGGAACTTGGACACAGAGAGACGCATGCAGGGAGGCCACATGGAGATGGAGGTAGAGATCTGGGTGATGTTGCTACAAGCCAAGGAATGCCAAGGATTGCCAGCAAACAGCAGACGCCAGGAGGGAGGCCAGGACAGGTCCTTTCCTGTACCTTCAGAAGGAGCCTGGCTCTGCCAACACGTTGAATGTGGACTTCTGGACTCCAGAACTTTAAGACGATCGTTTTCTGTTGCGGTGTTTTGTTATGGCAGCCCCAGCAAACTCATACAGACCCCAGCATTGTCTGTGGTTTAATGGCTCACACATTCAGCTGGCCTACCAGGCCCCAGGAAGCACTTGAGTTTTCACCTGAAGACCCCCAGTATTTAAGCCATATGTTGATGAGGTCATTCTAGGTTTCCTGGGAGGTCAGGATGGACATTAGCCTGGAGACCAGCATAGACCCCCAGCCCTCGGAGGAGATAGTGTCAGGGGCCCCCAAGCAGCAAAAACCCCAGTACCCCACAGCAACCAGGGGAAGTGGCCAAACCTGGTGTGGGGGGCCCTAGGTGGGGCACCCGGGCTGGCATCAGGTATCTAGGCTTGCCAAAGTTCCCCCACTCTGCAGGAACACTGGGAATTGGGGAGGGGGGCACACCCTGTGAGTTTGGACAGCAAAGAAGTCAGGGGTGACCTTGATGTACAAAAGCCACAGGAGTCTCAAAGCCTCCTGGGTTTCAGTGGGAGGAAGAGGAGATCTCAGTGCGGATGGAAGTGGAAATCTAAGCCAGCCCCCTTCCAAACAGGGTCAGCCTCAGCATTCAGTTGATTTAAGAGCAATAAAGAATGTGTTATTTAGCCCCATTATACAGATAAGGACAGTGAGGCTTAGAGCAGTTCAGTCTCTCAAGCTCATACCTCTGGGATGTAGCAGAGCCAAATCCCAATAGCCTGGCCAGTGGAGCAGCTATCAATGGGGTCACCCAACCATGGCTCCTGTTGTCCCTACTGGGGTCCTGTCAGTGATCACGGTCCCTGTCTCCACCCTCCTCATTCACAGCTTGTGCTTCAGGTTGGAACTTTCATTCTAATTCTCTCCATGTTTCCCAGGGTGATTTCAAGAAAGAAAGTCTGAGGAATGTACCAAGCTCCTGAGGTCTCATTTTCTATTCATTCATTCATTCATTCATTCATTCATTCATTCATTCATTCAGCACATACTGGTTGAATACTTGAGGCAAGGTTCTAAGTGTGTGTGGGGGAAAGCAGTGAATGAAATGGTCCTTCGTTCAAGGAGTAACTCTGTGTCTGGTGGTGACCCCTACTGTGGAGAAAAGAAAGGCAGGGGAGCAGTGTCTATTAACACAGGAGTTCATAGAAAGCTCTCAGGTCGGTGTTATAGCCTGAAGGGGCGCGGCAATCACCCAGTGCTCTGGGGAAGGTTTCATAGACAAAGGGCCCAAGCCAGGAGCCCAGTCCCTGAGGTGCTGGCATGGTCCTGAGGCTCATAGGAGTCAGTGGTAGTTGTGCAGGTGGGAAGAGCCGTTAGCCTCTGTTTAATAAAGACGGCTGTCTAAAGATGGATGACAGACTGGACGTGAGGGGGAAGTGGGAGAGGAAGAAGTGTGGAGGAGGACTCCCCACTGTGGTTTGAGCAACTTGCAGAACGTGGGTGTGGCTGACTGAGGTGGGGCAGGCTGGGGGTGGGGTAGGGGCGCAGGACTCCCTTGGGTGGAGTCAAGAGTTTGCTTTGGGATATGCTAATTCGAGATGTCTATTAGGCATGCAGGTGGAAGCTTCCATGAGGAGAGGGAGGACTCCGCCCCACCGCCAGGACTCCTCTTTCCATCTTTGGGCTCATCCAGTAATGTTGCTGTGACAGGGAGGGCAGGCTTTTTGTTTTCCCATTCTTTTTGCTTTAATCCTCACATTTACTTGCTGTAGCCCACAGGCTCTGGATTTGGGGACTCAGGATGCTCCATAGCCCCCACCCTGTCAGCCCTGAGGTGGGGTTAGGGGGAGGGTGCACCAGAAGGATAGTGTCCTTAGCACACAATCCCACTGCCCACCTTCACATCCCTTTGGCAGAGTGTGTGTGTTGGGGTGGGGGGTAACCTCTGAGAAGCAGCAATGAGGGACAGTTTTCATCCCCTGCTCCCATGGTACCATGCTTATAGGGTCAGAGAGACTCGAGGGCAAGTGAGTGAGAGAGAGATAAGAGCACCACAGTCTCTGTGAAAATGGAGGCTGCACGGTGCTTGTGCATAAAAGCCCCATGTGTGCGAGTGAGATGGGGGAGTACATTCTAGAGAAGGAAAAAAAATCTACCCACCAACGGCTTACCCACATGCATTCCCTCCAGAGCTGCAGCCCAGGCTCTGCCCCTCTCAGCTGTGGACTCTCCTGCCAGTCCTGGGGTCCTTGCTGTTAGTGGGGGGTGGTCCTGGGCCAGGCCGTGGCCCCAGCACTGGCCTCACCAAGGATCTAATGCCCGTCCTTGCTATACTGAGCTCTGCTGAGAGCAGTGTGCTAGGCCCAATGTCTAATTTCCCCTTTTGCCTATTATCAGGGCCCTGATTTTGGTGGGGTAGCTGCGTGCCCAGCTAGGATGCTTCCTAGGGTTGTTGGTAGCTAGTGGTGGCCATGCTGATCCAGTTCTGCCTAGTGAAATAAGAGGGGATGTCAGTGGGTAGATATTGAAAAAGGAACTGACTCAAGTGGCATGTTTGTCAGCCATTTGCTTCTAATCGCTGACCTCACTCGTTCCCCTTTCTACCTTCCTGGATGCCTGGAGGTGCGGCAGCCATTTTTCAACCACGAGGATAAAAGCAGATGCTAAGTGCGCTGAAGGAGGACGATAGGATCCTGGTTGACACCCTTAAGCAGAGGCACCAGCCCTTGACTGCCTATTCTGAACTTATTTTTCTGCATGAGATTAAAAAAAAAAAAATCCTTTCTTTGTTTAAGCCCCCATTACTCTACTTTGTAGTCCTAACTGGTACACAGCCCATCCGATACAAACTCTGGTAGATCCTTCTGAAATCTCAACACCTACTCCAACTAGCCCTAGAGCAGCCCTGCCTGTGGATGGCATGTTTCTGCCCAGACTCCAGCACTCAGAAGGGATGGCACAGAAGAGTGCAGGGTGTGGGAGTACAGGCTCAGAGAGGCTAAGTGACTTGCCCCTCATCACACAGCTAGTAAAGAGCAGAGAGAAATGTCAAAGTCAGATCTCCCATGTCAGGGACACCGTTTCTGATTCTAGAGTAGATAGGGGTTGGCAGAGATGTGGGGGTTCGTAGCCCAAGGAATCTGATGAGATTCCCTAGGAATAATAATAATAATAATAAATGATAATAATAAGTAGATCAACTCGTTGAAGGCTTTGTCAAACGTTGCCTCAATGAGGCTTACCCTGACCACCCAATTTAAAACTTCCACCCCTATCTCCCAATTACCCTCACCTTGCTCTATTTTTCCTCCCATAGAACCGATCACCTTCTAGCATACTATATAATTTACTTTTATTATTCACCGTATGATATCTATCACCGCTCCCCCAACCCCCAGGAGTAAACGCCGCCCGGGCAGGGTCTTGGTCTCCTTTGTTCTTTAATGCACTCTAAGAGCCTACAATAATGCTGGCATAAAGCAGGTATTTGTTGGATTAAATAGGGATTTTTCCTAGTACCAACTGTTGTGGGATAATTGTTCCCTTCCCAAACTCCTATATTGGAGTCCTAAGTTCCAGTACCTCTCAGTATTGTACTTGGAGATACGGTCACTAAAGAAGGAATTACATTAACATGAGGTCATGGGGTGGCCCTAACCCAATGACTGGTGTTCTCATAAGGAGAGATCGGGACACAGACACACACAGAGGAAAAACCCTGTGAAGATACGTGGCCAACTACAAACCAAGCAGACAGGCCTCAGAAGACATCCATCCTGCCAACGCCTTGGCCTCAGCCATCCAGCCTCCAGAATCATGAGAAAATGAATTTCTGCAGTTGAAGCCACTCAGTCCGTGGTCCTTTGTTATGGCAGCCCCAGCAAACGAATGCAGTAACTATGCCTGGCTCTGTTTGAAGGGCTGTCTCACTTGATCTTAACCACAACCCTAAGAGATAAGCACTCACTTCTCAGATGCAGAAACTGAGGCCCAGGAAGTGATGATGAGGGGCCTGGGGAAGGGGTGTTAGGCCTCCTGTGGCTGGGGGAAGGGAGCCTCAGCTGCTGACCCACCAGGGCAGCCTCCTTATCTGGAGTTCCATGGGCAGTCAGTCCTGTCCCCCACCTTCTCCACTCCCAACCCCACCCATAAATGGTCCTACGCTGGACTCCTTGCGCCCCCAACCTGCTACACTAGCAGCTTTGTGTAGAGCTGGTGATTTGAGACACTGCTTGGAGCGACCCAAAGGAACATGTCTCTTTGGTGCAATTTCAGGCACCGATGCCAATGGAGGAAGGAAAAATAAGACAGCGATAGGCAGGAAAGATTTCTTCAGTGTCCCTCAAAGCAGTCAGTCCCCATGCACTGAGTGCGGGGTCTACCCAGACAGGCAGATTCTCCAAGACGACGTGTGAGGCACCCATTGGCTCTTCAGCTACCACTCCCAGTCAGGACAACAGAAGTGGCTAATCTGTGCCACAAGTGGCACAAGGTGGCAAGCCTTGTGCTGCATGCATTATAGAAAGTCTCTCCTCTGAGCAGCCCTGGGAGCTGGTCACTGATATTATCACCAATTTACAGATGAGGAAATTGAGGCTTAGAGAGCTCAAGTGACCTGGCTGCTCAGCTGGTGAATGGTGGGTCTGACTGCGGTGCTGGTTCTCTTCACCAGTAACAGACACTGACTGTACACCCTGTCTTGGGCTCCCTTAAGCTGCAGCTGGCCTGGCATGTTCCCCACACCCCTTGTGCTGGGCAGAGAATTAGGAAGGAAGCTCATGGGGAAGAGGACGGAAACTGCCAACCAGTGTAACAAAGATCAGTAACCTCCCCTGCCTGTCCTCCCTCCCCCACCAACCGCCTCTACCTGGAGCCAAGATTGTCCCCTCTGTCTGAGCCTCCCCCATCAAGGCCACTCCATGCTCATCTCAGCCAGGTTCACAGAGGAGAAGAAATGCCCTTTGCCTCTGGCTCTGTCGGTAGCTGGTTAGGAAACACCCTGGTCAGTCCAGAGCAGAGGAAGGGGAGGAAATTTCCCTGGGGCTGGAAGTGTCCAGGCCCTTTCTGGAGGAACAAGGACAGCCTGAAGATAGTCTGAAGCATGGTCTGTGGGTACTGGGTGGTGAAGTGCCTGAGCTCTGCGCTGGGACCACTTCCCTCTGGCCAGCAGAGCCCTCTTCCTTTCCTCATTAGGACCGTGTGGGGCCGTTTCCCTTCTGTGCTGAAAAAGCCCCAAGGACGGGCCTTCTGACCATCCACCAGGCTGTGGGAGTCTGGCTGGAAGCCTCTTCCTTCCTCTGCTGGCTTCACAGCCCCAAGACACTCTGCGGGTCAGAATCTGGGTGAAGGTGAGCCAGCAGGCCCTACTCAACTGCCTCCCCAATGCCAGACGCCAGCGGCATGTCACCCAGCCACCTCTCCCTGACGTGAGTGTGGCCAATCCAGGTGGGGGTGGCAGGCCCCCCACGTCTGACGAGTCCTCTGTAGGGAAGGGCTGGGGAGGGAGGGTGCACGTGCCCAGGAGCGCGGCCCATGTCTGGTAGGCACCCTGCTTCTCGTCATAATCCCCAGATGGCAGATAGGAGGGTGGTTGGCATAGGAAAAGGGCAGTGATGTCAACAGGCTGGGACGCAGAGGCAGGTGGGCTGATGGCCTTGCTGGGAAGCCAGAGGGCATGACGAAGCTGCCCAAGTCCACGCCCACTCGTCAGAGTCTGAGGAAGTGGCAGAGCCCCAGGTCCACATGCTTGCCAACCACAAGTAGGCAAAGGCCCTGGCTGCACATCTGGGGCCTCTGGGGCTGTGGCCTACCTAGGGGGGCAGGGCTTAGAGCTGGCTGGTGGAAGAGGCCCACAGTGGAGGGGGTGCTCTTATGTGTCTGGTAGGACTCTCTTGCAAAGCTCTTATCTTGCAACCACACTTATGCTACTTCATGGACTGGGTTCCGGGCTCTTCTGAAGAAAACTTAGTGTGACTGCCTTCTCTTGACCTCCCCCCACCCCATGACCTACAACTCCTCTAAACCCCTATCTTCATTTATCGGACACTTAACACCCTGTTTCTCATTTTCTGCATGACTCTGCATTTCTAGAAATTAGAACCTGCTGTGTGCTGAGAAGGTGCCTTTTGTTGCCCCTGGGAAGTGGGTGACACAGACCTCATGACTCCATGGGACATCTCTGGCTACTTAGAGCTGAAAGGGATAGAATGAGAGGACCCTGATCTGAACTAGATTTGCTGAGACAACTGTGTGTGCTTTGAGAAAGCGGTGTGGGCAGGTGGCCCAGGGGGGAAATGGGAAGGGTCTGGGGAGGGCTGGGGTGTATTCCTGGCTGGGGGTGGGGGGAAACCAGGCATGGGTGGGTGGGAGGCAACCAGGGACGGCAGCAGAGGTCTGGCTAAAGATGCCGGGGGCACACCAGGCCAGGCAGAGCTGATCTCAGTGGGAGCTGAAGAGTGGGGCAGGTTTCCAAGGCTGGGCTGTGGTCACCAGGACCTTGGCCAAGGTTCCCAGGGGCTTACCTGTGATGGCCTGTTCAGTGCAGGTGCTGTTTGCTCCACATCAAGATTGCTGAAGAATCACTGGAGGCCTGGGAGGAAGCAGGTGGCACGAGCCTCTATCTGCCCAGCAGGTGTGCAGGTCAGGCTGGGGTCAGGGACTGGATGACAAAGCATTTTCTTTTGGAAGAACCTGAAGAGGGCATTGCAGCTGCAGGGGCCTGAGGCTGTGATGGGCGCTACACCCAGAGGGGGCTGGTACCCTGGGAGGGATGACCAGACTGTCCGGTATTCTGGTTACCACAGGGCTGTGGCAGAGAACTGTGGTTTGTACACAATGGCTACTGAGGGGACAGTTGCCCCAGTTTGGGGAGCAGAGGCTATCACTCCCACACTGCTCTCTTTTGGGAACCCCTACCCAGTGGAAAGGCTGGTTTCTTCACTTCATGAAGTGGTTCCTCCCAGAGGCCCATGAAGAGCCTGATGTGTACAGGAGAGAAAGTTGTATAAGAAAATAGAGCCCTGTTTTCACCCCAACAAGAAGCAGAAAAGCCCTTCCACCCAAAGAAGCAAACACAGTGTGTGGGTTTTGGAGTCAGGGAGCAAGTGGCCGTGACCTAGGCCGTGAGGGCTGTATGGGACAGTGACAGGGGGACCGGGGGCAAGGATCACGGAGGTGTGTGTGGAGGGAAACAGGAGTGGCCTGAGGAGACACAATGAAAATGACAACAGCTAATAGTAATTAGGCATTAGTAATGGGACCTCCAGCCACCATGGGCATGAAATGAGAGGCCTGAAAGTGTTGGCTCCCGCCTGGCACAGAGCCAGTGCGCAGTACGCGGAAACTGTTATCACTCTCGGAGGGGGCCTCCAGCACACTGTGGAAAGAGCCCTGAGTTTTGAGTGTCAGCCTATTCTGGAACCAAATTCCATGGCCTTTTGCACCCTTTCTGCCCTTCAGCCCCTTCCCTGTCCTCATGGGCAGGGCTGGAGCTCGGAGGACCCAGTCCTCTACAGCCGTGTTCAGAGCTGGGACTCCATGTGATGGTGAGGCAGTCCCCCTGCCTTGTACTCTCTGCTCCATGAATGTCACTGTGTTGTCTCCATCCCATAGTGGATTAAGATGTCTTTTCAGTTGGTCTGGGTGTTTCCACGGGGGGAGAGACCAGGAGACTGGTCGGGGACAAGTTCCCTCAAAACTTGGGGGCTGCCCAGACCTCTGGAGAGATGCCTTCACTCTCCTGAGGGGATCCTGTGTATCCTTTGGGTTACTCCAAGGGCACCCCGAGGCCCTTTGGAGAGCATTCCAAATTCCTTAGCAAACAAGGCCTTCCGCCCTGAGCTCAGCTTGTTCACTCTCATTCCCATCCGTCCACCTCTTGGACCTCAGGGTCCAGGCCCTTGGAAGTTTCAACCTGAGAGCCCTGGACCTTGCTTTCTTGGAATCCTTACATTTTTGTACCTGTTCCCTCTGCCGGGAACACCCTCCCACCTCAAACCTTTTCTCCCCCCCTAACTCCTACTCAGCCTGGAGTTTTTCAATGTTTATGTCACTACTTACTTCCAGTTTCCTTTACTTTCTGTTTTTGTTTTTTTTTTCGATTTTGTTTTTTTTAATATTTTATTGGGGAGAGGGAACAGGACTTTATGGGTGAAAAGTGTGTACTTCCAGGATTTTTTTTTTCCAAGTCAAGTTGTAGTCCTTTCAATCTGTGTTTTTGTTGTGGAGGGTGCCGCTCAGCTTCAAGTTGTTGTCCTTTCAGTCTTAGTTGTGGAGGGTGCAGCTCAGCTGCAGGTCCAGTTGCCATTACTAGTTGCAGGGGGCGGAGCCCACCATCCCTTGCGGGACTCGAGGAGTTGAACCGGCAACCTTGTGGTTGAGAGCCCACTGGCCCATGTGGGAATCGAACTGGCAGCCTTTGGAGTTAGGAGCCCGGAGCTCCAACCGCCTGAGACACCGGGCCGGCCCTCTTTCTGTTTTTTAAGTGGAAGTGTCTATTGTATTTGCTGTGCAGGGTCACAGCCTTGGGATGCCCTCTGTGGGCTTCCTGGCACCTCAGAGGGGCACGCAGAGTGAGCATGTAATTGTCTGTTCATGTCCGTCAGTTTTTCAGTGTTTTATCCTCAGTGCTCAGCAGTTCCTGAGTTATATTAGGCACTTAATAAAGATGAAGATATGTTTACTTCGTATAGCAGAAAATTCTATTTCAAAGATATAGACCTCCCCCACTGTCCATTTATGCTCCATTTATTGCCTTTTCCTCCTCCTTATTTTTGTAAAGGACTCAAGTTGGGGTGCCTCTCTGAAAGGTCCAGACACGAGGGGAAGAGGTGGCTCCTTGGGGGACATTCTTAAGCCTCGATGGCATCCATTCTGTCTTCTGTCTTGCAGTCAGCATCTGTCCCCCAGCCTTTGCAGACATGCATTCTCAGCATGTCGCAAGAGGTAGAAAGGGGCAGCCACTGAATGTGGGGCTGGTGGCTTCATTCATATCAAAGAGCCACTTCCCCCTTGCAAACAGCAAATCTTAAGAGCCTACCTAGAGAAACAGGGCCTCAGAGGAGAAGAGGTAAGGATCTACCCACCTCCTACCTCCTTCCTCAAAAGTGGGGTGGGGCCAGGAGAAGACACCCCATTATGTGGAAGAGCACAGTAATAAGTCTTTGAATATGCAGAAAGCCCTCTGGGGCCCAGGTTGGTGGTAGGAAGTAAAAAGTATGGAGTTGCTCTGCATAATAAACGGGAGAAAGATTTTTGGAGTTGGGGGTGGGTCAGGGCATCAACAAAGGGGGCATGGGGGAGTCTAGAACGACTGCTGGCCGAAAGGCCAAGAAACTTTGTGAGAATAGGGATGCTCACTTCATCACTGCAGAGGGGCGGGCCCTGTGGAGCTTCCCAAACTTTCCATAAAGTTGGCTGAATCCATATTGGAATGTTCACCCTGGAAACAGAAGGGAGGTTCTTTCTTTCCCAAGTTCAAACTCCCACCCCCTTGCCCTTGGGGAGGCCCTGGGGGAGGTAGCCACACTTACTCTGAGTCTATTGTCCTGGTGTGGCCAGCGGCAAAGTGATCAGTGACCCCAGTGGAGCAGAAAGTCCTGGGAGAGGGGGTAAGAGGGTGAAATGCTCATTCTCTCTGACTCCATCTTGGTTAAGCCTGTTCTGTACCCATGGCCTCCAGGCTGTGTCTCCTGCTTTGTCTGGCATCCAGACCTGCTGACTAGCAGAGGGATTCTGCTTGCAGCTTGAGTTTTCCAAAAATAGCCCCTCCCATTTCCTCTTCCCTTGACATAAAAGAAGCCTGAACTCTGTACTTTCTTAAGATGGATTTGAGGAAACACGACGGCTCCATCTTCTCGGTTGGCTCCTTCTCAACCAATAAACCTCTCCTTACTCCAAACTCTGATGGTTTTTTTTTTTTGAGTTTTGGCTTTTTGAAGCACACGGACTTTGGACTCGTAACAAGGAGTCACCTTTGAAGAGTGGGGTCGCATGGACAAACTTGGGGTACGGAGGGGTCCACACCCCACTCTTCTTGTGAACACATTTGATTCTTTCATCAGTACCTTGGGTGATTTCTAGGTAGGCCAACAATCTGTCAAAGAAAAATTGTCTCCAAACTAGTCTGGGACAGGACTTTTTGTGTGTGATGCCATTAACAATTTCCTGTGGGAAGAAATCACCCTTGTTGATGAAACGTATAAGCATATTTCTAATGAGCTTTAATGGAATTAAGACTAGTGGGAAGCCAGTCCCCAGACTATTCAGCTGCCTTGTAAAAGGAAGTCACGGAGGACAGGCCCCTGTGTATATTGAGGAAGCTACGGGAATAGCTCTTCCCTGCTCCTTCCTCTGGAGGGTCCATTTGAGTCTAAACTGGGACTCAGACAGAAACGGGTTCACGGTGACCAGTATGGTCAGATGGGTCTTGGGAGGGAGCTGGACCCCAGGCACGTGGCCCTTGGTTTCCTTGTTCATACAAGGGTGATAGTTGCCTTGACTCTATCAAAGGCTGTGTTGATCAAATGAGATTTGGAAAAGTAGAATACAACTTGCAAGTCAGGCGTTATTATTACCATCATCTGATTCAGATATAATCTGCCTCATGCCGGAAAAAAAGCTCAGGGTGCAGGTTCTACGCTGGTCTCCCTAAAATAGGCCTACTTTTAAATGGCATGCAAGTTTTCAACCTCCCTCCTCCAAAACGCATCTCACCATCTGCATTTTCTTGACTGGTGAATGCTCCTTTGAAGCCCTCTGACGTGCACGGCTTCCTTCCTCCATGCAACAGCTTCCTGACTCTCCTTGGGGCGTCCTACCCAGGCTCCCCGACATTCAGACCAAGCACAGGCACCCCCGCTGCCAGCCACCACTGCTGCGTTTTTCAGCAAAGCCAAGGACACTGGAGCTGGTATTAGGCAAGAAGAGTTGGTCACCTTCTTAGCCCACGGCTGTCCCTACCCAGCCTCTCCCACCTTCTCCCACCCCCAGCGCAGGCACAAAAACGCCTGTCTCTCTGCTGATTAGGAGATAGCTCCTGGCTGTTAGGTCGGCTTGAATAAGCTCTTTTGTCCCTGAGAATTTTCCCATGTCAAACATTTAGTCTGTCATGTTATGGGTCAGTGAGCAAGGAGATATCTGAATTCTTAAACAACCTTGTGAACGCAAGACATCTGTCTGGAAGGCAATCGGACAACATCTGTCACACTGTCCCCAACTTTCAAGGCCCTTTCTTAAAAAACAAATCCTTATTTTATGTTTTAGAACCTAAAGAAATACATTTTTTTTTTTAAAAAAAAACCCTCAAATACAATATTACAGAAATATGGACTTGGAAGACGAATGTCCCTCATAAATCTGCATCACCTTCCTCCCCTCCCCCAATGCTAGAAAACTATTGTTAATACAGTACTTTGGTGTATATAACTCAGACTTTTTTCTGCACCTAATAACATAAATAGCATTATTCTCATCATCATCACCCTTTGTTACCATAAATATTGTAACATCAGTGTTACCATAAATTCTGTTTTGCAACTCACTTTTTGACTTAACATATCTTGAACATCTTTCAGTATTAGGATCTCATTTTTTAAATGATTGTCCAGTGTTTGTTGTGTCTATGAATAATCATTTATGTAATGAATTTCCTATTGGGAGATACTTGGAATTCAACCTCTTCTAACATTATTTTTCCTGAATATAAACAATACTGCAATGGATATCCTTACACATATGTTTTTGTATACTTGTGAGTGTTTCTATGAGTCTAGGGTATGGTTTTTAGAAGGAAAAATGCTGGGTCAAAGGTATAAACACTTCAAATTTACTAGGCATTGCCAAATTGATGCGGCAAGCCTTATTATGGCTCAGTTTGTGGATTTCTTGAAGGTTGAACATGTCACCAAGCACGAGAAGTGGCTGTTCATCTTGGGTTCACCCAAGAGAGTGTTTTCCTAACTGCCGTCAGACTTGAGACATCTTTGCATGTGAGGACTAACCCAGCAGAGGACAGAGGCATAAGCTATAGATCTGGAAAGGACAGATGTCATCAGTTAAGTGAATTCCAGGAAAGGTGGAGGCTGAATGACATGAACATTTATGAAATTGTCTGTCTAGCATCCCTCTATCTTTTGGAAACAGCACTTCCCTTTGGGAGAGACCTCTTCCAACTCCCCAATTCTTTAACTATTGGATTCTAGTAGGATCTGCCTGTGCTACTGTTGTTGCCAGCCTAGGCGAGGATCAACAAATATAAACTCCAGCTGATTAGAAGCCTTCCCCAGCATTTTCTGAATGGGAAGTAAGGGAAGAGAGAGCCTGTTCCAGGTGAGGGGTTTGGAAACGTGTGTGTGTCCAGAGTTGGCCAGGACCATGGTTTCTGCTCAGTAGGGCAAGACCTGTGGAGAGACTGAAGCTGACTTCTAACTAGAAGCTGAGATAAGATGCATAGAAAGCCCAAGTGGCACCTGAGGCCTGATTCTTGTCATCCCCAAGGCCAAAGGCTTCCAGTCCTTTCCTATACTTGGGCCAAAAAATTAGTTTTGCTTATTTTGGACCCTTATATAAATGGAATCATACAATTCGTTTTCATTTGTCCTGGTTTCTTTGATGCAATAATATGTTAGATTCTTCTGTGTTGCAGATAGCAGTAGCCTTGTCTTTCACTGCCTGTAGTATTCCTGTGAACTTGAGTGCATACCCATGAGTAGAATTGCTGGGCCACATGGTAACTCTACGTTACCTTTTTGAGGAACAGACAGACTGTTTTTCAAAGTGATTGCACCATTTTAAGTTCCCACAAGCAAAGTATGAGGATTCCAGTTTCTCTACATCCACACAAATACTTGTTATTCTGTCTTTTGGGTCACAGTCATCCTGGTGGATGTGAAGTGCTATCTCATTATAGTTTTGATTTGCTTTTCCCTGATGGCTCATGTGGGCAAGTATCGTTGCATGTGCTTATTGGCCATTTGAAGATCTTTGGAGAAGAGTCTATTTAAATTCTTTCCCCATTTTTAATTTGGGTTGTGTTTTTTATAGTGAGTCGTATGCATTCTTTAAGTGTTCTGGGTCCTAGACCCTGATCATAGGTATGATTCATAGATATTTTCTCCCATTATGGAGTTGAATTGCGTTTTCCAAAGACCACTCTGGTTACTATTTTGAGAGTAGATTGTGTGTGTGTGGGGGGGGGGGGCAGGGGGAGAGCTGGAACTAGGAGAACAGATGGGAAGCTAACGCAGTCATCCAGACAAGAGATGATGGTGGTCAAAATAATTTCGGACTCTTCGGTCTGCTCTAAAATCTCTGTCTGGTTTTGGCCTTGGCATTGCTCTGGCGCTCCCTGGCTCTGACCTGTTTTTCTGTCTACAGTTTTGCTCACTCCTGCCTTTTTCAGTTTATGTCCATGTCCCATTTTCCCGATGTATTCATTTTATCTTGCCAAATTGTAGACAGTGTTATGAATCATCTCACATCCCCTTTGTAATAAGCACAAAACATGGGAAAATAAAGAGGTGGTAGATCGGGAGACAGGCAAACAGACTCCTGGCATCCATGGACTCATGGAGCATGTTCTTTCTCTCGGTGCTTGCTCTTTCCCAACTGTCTGGCTCTGCTTTCTGGTTCCACTTCCTGGATTCCCAGCTGGATTCCCATAATACACTGGAGGCTGCTGAGGGACTCAGAAGTGAAGGGGTACATTAGAGAGCACGCAGAGCCTTAAAAACACAGACACTCCATTTTTTTTTTTTTTTTAAACCTGTGGGGCAGCACCTTCTGAATCTGCCTGTCACTGAGCTTTAATGGGCACAAGTCAAGCCATGGATGCCCCACTCTCCTTTCTGGGAGTTGAGAGTTGGGGCTACAAGTGTTGCTGGATACAAAGTCTGTACATAAGAATCATGTGAATTTTTACATACTAGAAACAAATTACTAGAAGTGAAAAATTTAAAGTCATATCTATATGTGGAGTCAGGGCTGGGACTAGGAAGAGGCAAGAGGAGAGTCCAGGGTGCAAAATTTAAGGAGGCATTCACTCTCCTCTCTCTTGTCTCACCCTCGTTCTGGCCTTAAGAAACTATAAGAAAATATCAAGGAATAAATCTACTAAAGATGTGACGTTTTCTACAGTAAAAACATTGAACATTACTGAGAGAATTTAAAGAAAGCCAGAACACGGTTTTGGATTGGAAGACTAACTATTGTTAAGAAATAAATATGTCAGTTCTCCCTAAATTAACCTATAGATTCAGGGCAATCCCAGTAAAAATCCTAGCTGGTTATTTTGTGGTAACTGAGAAGATGATTCTGAAATTTGCATGGAAATTCAAATGCTTTAGAATAGTCAAGGCACTTCTGAAAAGAGCAAATTTGGAGGACTTACACTACCTGACTTGAAGATTTACTAAAAAGCTGTCGTAATTAAGACAGTCTGGTAGTGGAGCAAGAATAGACAAATATACAGATGGAACAGAAAGGAGAGTCCAGAAACTGTCCTTACATATATGGTGTCTGGATTTATGACATAAGCTTCATGGCAAGTCGGTAAGGGATGAACGTTTTTTTCAGGAAATGATGTGGGTCAATTGAACATTCATATGGAAAGATTAATCTTGACCCCTCCTTTGCACAGTATAAAATAATTAGTTTGAGATGATGCTTATCCTAAACGTGGAAGTTAATACAAGTATGATGGAATACCTTGACCCTAGTGGTGGTTACATGGCTATATGAACTTGTTAACAGTCTGTCTGCTGTGTGACCGTTCATCCAGCTATATATTTATGTTCTATGCTCTCTTAAGCTACGAATTATACTTCATAATAAAATGTATTTAAAAAGCAAAACAAACGTGTATGAACTATACATGCAAATGATTGAATTTTACATGTAAATCATGCTTTGATAAGAAAACATGAAAACGAAGTAAGGCTCTTGGGCTGTTGGGTGCTAGCTATCCTGACATAGATCAGCCAGCAACCCCAACATGCTGAAGTGTGCGTCATGTGACCTCTGCCCCCCATCTACCGTTCATCCCGAGGACATCATGGGAGGAAACGGAAAGTTCAGTAGGCAGGAAGAAGTCAGAAGAGTTGTGTGATGAGTATCTGACTCTATTTAGATTCAGTTTCAAGATGTGATGAGCATGCAGAAGAGAATGGAAAGCCCCACTGCTTCGGGTCCCCAGGATTTAGGCAGGAAACTTTGTCATGAGTAAAACAAGAACACCAGCATGATTCATGTATTGAATGGACAAGCCCCAAGAAACCACTTTTTTTCCTAATGCCGACTCCAATCTGCTCTTTGAAATCAGCTTCTCTTCGCCTGGTGTCTTGGTTTGGGTCTCTTCAGAAACAGACCCATCATTGGATTACGCAATAACACTGTTGTATGCTTTGCTTTCATTACTTAATAATAATAATATATCTTAGGACAATATCCATGTTGACTTATACAGACCCACCCAGTCCTGTCCAGGTGCATAACATTACCTATTACCTAATTAATGGAGACTTGGCTCTCTCCATTTTTTTGGTGTCACAATCAGTAATGCATGGATATTTCCACACCACTTCTCAGTAGACTCCTAGGAGTGTACTCCAAAGAATTGGAATTGGTGAATCACGGGATATGCACTGAGATTGTTGCTAGCTATTGCAAAATTACTCTCCAACGAGTTGGCCTCATTTATCTCTCCCATTGCCTCTCTTCCCATAGCCTCACCAATAACACATTTAAATTTGGCAAATTTGATTTAATAAAGTAATGGTTTCTAGTTGTTTCTATTTGTGTTTAACTGTTAGTAAAGTTGTACATTTTCTGTGCTTAATAACTGTTTTTTTCTCTCCATCAAATGTTCATCTCCTTTATCTATTATTTTCCTATTGAGTTACCTTTCATGTTGTTGACTATTATAACATTACTGGTTTTAAAGAAAGTAGCTATATATACCTATGAATACTTTCTCTGACTTGTCTTTTCTCTTGCAGAAGTTTAAGTTTTTTATTTAGATGAAAAATGAAGACTTTTTTTCTGTTTATTGTGTTTGGATATGTAATGCTATTATGGCCTTCTCAGTGACAAGAATATAACTACATGTTTTCTTCTCTTATGGTTTAATTTTTATATTACATTAAAAAAACTATCTTCATTTATTTTAGGGATAAGGACAAAAGGTTGCCAGTCATCCTGCAACTATTTATGGAGTCTATCTCATCCCACTAGTATGAAACGCACCCTCCACCATAGTCTCTAGTCTATATACATTTAGGGGCTGTATCTGGACTTTTTGTTGTTTCATGGATCAGTGTATTCCTGCTGGTGCCAAACTGTTTTAGTTACTGATGCTTCGTATCATGTTTTTAGATACAGTAAGTTTAATCCTTCATTACTCTTCTTTGAAAAAAATTTTCTGGGTAATTTACATATTTATTTTAAAAACATAATTACATAATGACTCAAATATATAAAAATGCATAAAGAAAAACATAATAAACATCCAGTTAAAAAAATTAAACATTGCTAATACATCTGAAGCTCCCTGGACCACAGCTCCCTTCCTCTCTTCCAGTGGTAACAATTGTTCGGTGTCTAGTGTTTAGCATTCCATAAAAATTTTAATACTTTTAACCTCTCTCTGTATGTATCCCTATAATTATATGCAGTATTGTTATTCAGGTTTAAATGTGGTTTCCTTTTCTCTTTTCTTTCTTTCTTTCTTTCTTTCTTTCTTTCTTTCTTTCTTTCTTTCTTTTTTTTAGGAAACATGCACATTCCTAAACAAACCAACCATTTAACTACCTACTCAGGTGTAATGGTTAATTTTATGTGTCAACTTGGCTAGGCTACAGTGACCAGATATTTGGTCAAACATTATTCTGGATGAAGGTGACTTTGGATGAGATTAACATTTAAATCAGTGGACTTTAGGTAAAGCAGACGGTTCTCCTCCATAATGTGGGTGGGCCTCACCTAATCAGTTGAAGTCCTGAATAGAAAAAAAGACTGACTTCCCCCAGACAAGAAGAATTTATATATACATAATATGTAACATACATATATAATATATTTATATACACACACACATTCTATTGGTTCTATTTTCTGGAGAGCCCTTGACTAATACATCAGACCTCAGGCCTTGGCAGCGCAAAGAATTAGAAGAAATTTTGCATTATATTTCCCCACATATCATATACTAAGGAAGGGCTTCTTCTCCACCAAGAGGAAAGGGAGAAGAGAAGGAGATCTTGCTCAAATCTCCAAGAGTAGCTGGGGTGGGAGAGGACTTTTCTGTTGCCCCAATAGCCCTGTAGTGCAGGGACTGCACAATCCATAGCTGGCACAGAAATGACTCTCTAGGGGAGGTGAGGCTCCTGCCACACTTTCAATGACACTTTTCATGGTCACAGTTAGCACCATAGGGCCCCGGTTTTACAAATATCTCCTTTTTTATAGTTGTCTAGTTAGAGGGACTGTGTTAATCTCCTATTGCTGCTGTAACAAATCACTACACATTTAGCACCTTAAAACAATACCCATTTATTACCTCACAGTTCTGTTGGTCAAAAGTTCCAGCTGGGCTTGCCTGGGTCCTCTCCTTAGGTTTTCCCAAGAATGAAGATTGACGCGGTCTCTGCCAGCTGTGTTCTTACTGGGAGACTCTGGGAAGAATCTGCTTCCAAGCCCCTTCAGACTGTGGCCACGATACCATTCCTTGTGCTTGTAGGGCTGAGGTCCCTGTGTCCTCGATGGTTGTCAGCTGGGGGTGGTTTCAGCTTCTGGCAGCTGCCTGCATCCCTTGACTCGTGGTCTCCTTCCTCCATCTTCAAAGCCAACAATGGCTTGTTGAGTCTTCTCACAGTGGTCCATGCGGGGATTGAATTGGCAACCTTGGTGTTATTAGCACCAAGCTCTAACCAACTGAGCTAACCGGCCACCCCCTATTGAGTCTTTCTCATGCTCTGACTCTCTCAGCCTTCCTCTTCTGCTTTCAAAGGCTCCTGCGATTACATTGGGTCCACCTGGATAATTGAGGATAACCTCCTTATTGTAAGGTCAGCTAATTAGTCACCTCAATTAGATCTGCAAAATTCCTTTTGCCATGTAAGGAAATATAACTACAAGTGTGACATGAGAGGGTGAAGGTCTTGGGGTCAAAATTCTGCCTGCCACAGGGACCATGGAATAGGTTCTTCCAGACCAAAGGATTGGTCTGGTCCAAAAGTATGTTCAGACTTCCCTCTTGGGAGACAGAAAACTGTGTATAGCTTTCAATGGACAGTTTTTCTAACTTGGAAGGATCAAGGCTTGTAGTCTCTGGTTCCTCCTCTGCCTGTAGCAATTTCTGCAGGAAGCAGGCTTCTTCCTGCTTCAGGGCCCTGGACAGGCTCGGTGAGAGGGAGGCAGAGAACTGGCTACCCCATGGACTCTTGTGGGGGCAGTTGCCTTTTCCCTGTGTTGGGATTCCCCATGATCATGCTAACAACATCGCTCAAACGTGCAAAGTGCACAAGACACTTAATGCCCTTGGATACAGAGTTTATATCTGACGTTCTTTTTTATGGTACGATACATTTTTTTTATACATATATACTCAAAATGTAGAGACAGAAGCATATTTCAGAAAGCTTCCTACTGTGTAAGCTGTTGAGGGTATGGTTCACAGCCTGTAAATGGTGGGCGATGACAGGAGAATAGCTGATGGCTGGGTGAGGGCGGGGCATCAGGCCCAAGGGAGAAGGCAGAGAAACAATGACAGTGGTAGAGGAACACAGATGGGGTTACAGGGCATGTAGCAGAAGAAAGTTCAGTGGGAGAGAGAGAGAGGCTAAGATTAAAGGGAGGTGAGGAAAAGCTGGGGCGGAGTGGGTGATCCTGGGAAAGGAGAGTCAGTGGTAAGGAGAGAGCATGGAGAAAAAAATGGGAATTGGCCTCATTCTCTCCTGCCTGGTCTGTTGCCTTCTCTGCCTCAGAGAGTTCTCTGTCACCATGGGAGCTGACTGGGCTGCAAGCAGGAGGACTCAGAACTTCTCAGCAGTTACTCTCCCCCAGGGACAACCCAAGCAATGGAGGACGGGAGTGAGCACAGGGCACCGCCACATCCCTCCGCAGTTCTTTGCAGAGTTCCCAATAGCATGGAACCCCAGAGGTCCACTCCCTCAGGAACAGGACATTGCTCTCCTCCCCCACCCCCCATCCTACCTTCTCCATCACATGTGTCCTAGTCCACCTTTCATATAAACGCCCTGTTCCCAAGTCCTTGCTCCAGTTCTGAGAAGGGATGCGAAAACTTACCTCTACTTATCTTAGGTTTTCAGCTGGGCTCTTTAACAAAAGATTAGCAAGAGACTAACAAGAAAAAAACCAAAACGGTTTATGAACTCGTGCAGTGCACATCACGTGGGAGAAACCTCAGTGACAAGTAACTCAAGCAGGTGGCTTAGAACCCTGGTTTATTAGCATCTTCAACAAAGAACAAAAATTTGCAGAGAAATGACAGGACAAAGGAAAGCAGTTTTCAACCTTCGAGGATGGCTCACTGTGGGAAGGTAAATATATGGGAGGAAACTGAGGGAGTAAGGTTTGTTTGCAGATACCTCTGGTGGAGATAAGAGTCTGGGCTGATAAGAGTCTGTCTCCAGTACAAGGAGAATTTATATCCTGCCTTTAAGCATACAAGGGAGGGTAGAGAGAAACTTTGCTGTGTTTGCTGCTTCTTAATTGCCTTCAGCTCAAAAATAATTTTTATGTCAAGGAGGTATTAGGGTTCAGAACGAGTCACCAAAAATGTGCCTCTGTGGTATGTGGATACTTTTGAGTTAAAGGCAGCTGAGACACTGCAGGCTCAAGAACTAACCCTCCCCTACCCCCAACTACCTAGAAGAATTTAAATTAGGGGCCCTGCCCATAATAATAGTTATTACCAGAAATAACTTTTTATGACCTATTTATAGGGAGGGAAAACTACTAATTACTAAACATTTGCTCTTCTTATCGTCCTGCAATGAACTTCCCCTCTGAAGTCCCAAGGCTCCTTACCTCATCCTTAACTCAGAACATCATATATAACTCACATAGATGAAAAAAGGGGTTCTATGGAAAGTTACCCCACAGGGTGATCTGATCATAAATTCCCAACTGGGCAGGTCATGGTAGGTAGTCATGCCCTAGGCATATAACTTGTTTAGTAAAAGGTTTATCTTCACCTTAAAAAAGCCCTGTCCATTGTTTCTGAGCATCTAGGTTAACACACCTTTGAAATAAGCCAGAACCACCCTCAAGAGAGCACATAATCTTGTTAACCATCACGTAATCCAATCTCTGCCTTGTTTTTTACCACCTCCATGCAATCTTCCTCACATCCCCTCCTTAATTTCAAATGCATAAAAGAAAATGCAAGCTGTTATTCTTGGAAGCATTTATCTCAGTCTGTTGAGATCTTGCTTCTAGGTGTATCTCTTTGGTTCAAATAAATTTTATAAAACTTCTCTACAAGTTTGAACGTTCTTCCATCGACACTCATTTTCTCTTTCTGTCTCAGAACTTCGAATGTATGTGGGGTCTCTGACTCCCTCATGTATGTGAGGTTCCCATGCATGGGTATGTAATTAAAATTGGTTATTTTCGCTTGTTCATTTGTCTTCTGTGGATTTAATTATTAGACCAGCTGAAAGAATTTGGGATGGTAGAGGAAAGTTTCTTCCTACCCCACAGTCAGTGCTGTGAGCAGGACGCTTCACAGGCTGGGTTCTGCTCACCCAGAAGCTGCCACAGTAGAAACATCCTGGGACATCTAACGTGAGCTGGCAAAGGTAAGAATTCTTGTCAAGTCAGACTCCCGGATCTTTACCTGGAGAGTTCGGTGGAAGCAGAGTGGTGAGAGACTTCTTAATTTTTTTTCTAAATTCAGATTATGTGGATGAAAAAGGGGTTCTGTAATAAAGCTGACAAGTTCAGTGATGGAAAGTCACCTCACAGGATGAGCTGATCATAAATTCCTAACTGGGCAGGTCATGGTGGGTCGTCAGGCCCCAGACATATAACTTCTTTAGTAAAAGGTTGTCTTTGCCTTGAGCAATGTCTGTCCACTGTTTCTGTGCATCTAGGTTAACACACCTTTGAAATGTCAGAGTAATCCTCTTTTTGAAACTTCGAGAGAATTAAATATGTTCTCTATTCATTCTGCCCAATTTTATAGCTGGCTTCTTTTCTAATTGTGTGTGCAAAAGATTAATTCAGAAATGTCAAATGATCCTCCTCTTGGTCTTAACAGGATGCTGCCTGTCCTGGGGCTCTTTGGCCTCAGGCATGATTTCCCATATCAAGTTTTAGTTTTTCTTTTGAGATCTGTGGGGTCTGAACATGTTGCAGAATCCAAGACCAGAAAGCACCCAAGCGGCACTCAGAGAGTTAGGAGAGTCAGCTTTATTATGCTGGCGGGCTCAGCGGAATCCTTCCCAAAAGACTGAGCCCCTAGCAAGGTTTTGAGCAGGTTTTTATTGGTTGGGGACTTCCTTGAGTCGGGGAAGGGGTAGGTGTCGTCTGGTGATTGGCTCAAGGTGTGGCTTGGAGGGGGTTATGCAGAAATGGGCTAGGGCTTAGGCTGGGGACTTCTCTCTCCACTTGGGCCACCATTTTAGCTCAGTTCCACGTGGCAGGGAACCATTTTAAGGTCAGTTTCCCCATCAAACAAACTTCTAGGGAAAACCAGCCTTTCTGTGAATGTCTCCAGACAAACCACATGCATTTTTCTTGTCCTTCCCCTGGGTTATCTCAATCCTTATTCACCTTGAGGAACAGCTCAAGTAAAGACAGGACCTGCTACCTAAAGCAGGGAGGTCCAAGATTCCGAGAGAAAACTGACCCAAGTTCAGCTGATGCAAAACAGGACACCGGTGGGGTACCATGGGCCCCTGCTGGTACCTAGCACGGGGTCCAGGTCCGCAGGGTGGTCCTGGGTGGGCTTCTTCGGAATCCTGCTGACTATGCCAAGTATATGTTGATGTAACAAACATCCAAGCCTGTAAGGAATTTTTATAAGATTTTATTGGAGCCAAAATGGCAACAGTTCCGGGAAGCAAGATTGCAAATGCTCCCAAGAAGACAATTTGCAATTTCTTTTGTGCATTTGGAATTAAGGAGGGAAGGTAAGGAAGATTAAATGAAGGTGGGAGAAAGCAAGGTGGGGATTGGTTTACAGGAGAGTTAACCAGATTATGTGCTCTCTTGAGGGTGGTTATGCTCCAGAGGTTGAAAAAGAGGATTACTCTGGCATTTCAAAGGTATGTTAACCTAGAGGCACAGGAACAATGGACAGGGATTGCTTAAGGCAGAGATAACGTTTTACTAGAGAAGTTAAAGGCCTGGGGTGAGACTGCCCACCATGATCTGCCAGTTAGGAACTTATGATCAGCTTACCCTGTGAGGTGACTTTCCATCACTGGACTTGTCAGTTATTCCAGAACCGCCCCCATCCCCCTTTTTGTCTACAATTAGCAGGAGAAAATATTTGTGAAACTAGTTTCTTGGGCTCAGTGACTCTTGGTTATGCTGTATGAGTACTCATGGGTTTTGTTAATTTTGTTTTTCTCTGTCTTTATCTGGTATCTCTCCTTTTGCCTTGTTATATATCCTGAGAGCTTGGCCTTTATGACCAGTGACAATATTTTCTCTTGTCTCCACCATACACAAGATGCACTTAATGCGGTACATCTGGTGGCCAGCTGAACAGACTGGGGTGCCAAGCAGTTTTGTTGTTCAGCCATGCTAACTGCCAGGGGAGTTTGTCAGAAGGGGCCCCAGCTGGTAAAAGGCCTTTGTCGTCTCAACCATCATTGTATGTTAGTGCTGGAAAAATCCCATTCCAGTAGCAACTGCCTGGTGCCATGAATTAGTGGGTTTGTGGCTGAAGGCATTTCACATTTTATGGGAGACTAGAGCGACTCCATACTTACTACCTGTGCAATGATCTTTGCTTTCTCTAACTGCGTTCTTGCGTCTTTGGTTAAGTAAGCATGCAAAGCTTATTGGTTTCTGTTGTTGTAGAGCTTGCCATCAATAACCAAACAATGGATCCTTTTAATTGGAAAATCTTTTAAATTGGAAATTTTAGTAAGCGCTCATCATAAACAGCTAGCTGTTTTATTGGTACCTGTAGAAAAACCATGTTTAGAGAGTGAATACAAAGAAGTATAATGATGGGCCTTACGAACAGAAAACAATTTGGGAAGCCTTATTGAATTTGCTGTCTTAGCCTCCCCTCACAGGGCTTACAGATGCTAATAAAAACTTTAGGTTAATTAACAAAAGAATGGGAGAGGCTGAGGGAACAGTGAAGAGACTCTTTGCAACAAGGTGAAAATCTTCAGATGGTTATTAAAAAAAAATCTACCAAAGGCTGGATGGGCCAAAGTGATCCCCTGTAAGTTTCCCAACTTTAAAGAGTCCCAAATAAGTCTACTTTATTTACCCCAGTTTGGAGAAATTTAAAAAGTTGGAAGCCAGCCATTACAATGAGAAAAACTGGACCAGCTATCTATCACTTGGGGCAGCAATTAAACTGGTTAAATCAAGTTCAAGTTTGATAACAGGGCCAGGGGCCCTTGGCTTTACCCCTTGCTGGGGACGCAAAGCCTTTTTACCCTAGAGTGGGTAAAGTGTTCAGGGTGTTAGGCCCCGGGGGGAGGAATGAGTCAGGGAGACCAAAATTGGCCTATTAGAATTTATTTGGCGTGTTTGAGCTGTGGGAGGTCAGGCTAGAAAAGACCATAACCTTCTGAGCAAAAAGGGGTATGGAGTTTTATAGGAGGGAGTAAGCGAGGTTGTTCCTCCTTCAATGCTTCAGGGGTTTTCGTTGCATTGTCTCTAGCAACAAAGGGTTTCGGGGCCATGACCAAGCCCTCCAGCTCCATACCCTGGTCCCTAGGCCTCCAGCAGGACCACCCAGGCATGCCCAGGCCCACCCTTCACAAGCCCCTAGGAGACAAAGTACAAAGCAAGACAGGATGAGACGGTTTGTACACTCCAGGCGGATTCTCCAGGCCTAAGGCAAACACAAGACAGGAGGTACAAGGTACAAAGCAAGACAAGATGGCTTTTAAGATAAGAAGATTCCTGTTCCTGGCCTAAATATGGCCTAACACAGGGGAAGACAAAAGAAATATGTAGGACTAATTGAGATGGGAATTACATGAATGGTGGTATAAAAAAAAACCCATTGGTGAAGCCGAGTCAGGCTACAATTACATTAAAAGAATACAGACATGTAAGGATTAATAAGATTCTAAAAATTGGAATGTTTAAATAGGTTTTATATTCAGAAGTTATGTCAACTTTAGCTGTACGTTTTATGAGAATGGATATTGTGTCAGTCCAGGAACACTTCTACCCAGTATTGTAAAACCAAAACTATTGATAAAGTTCTAATGGAGGCTGTAGTAAAGAATGCAGGAGTTGATGGAATGAAGGAAAAGGTTTATAGGTGAACTGGTGTATTTTGAACAGGCCTTATATGAAGTGATTGCATCTCTTTTACCTGATCGTATTGTGGAACAGATATTGTGTCTCACTGGGGAACAGTCTCTTGACTAATACTGTAAAACAGAAAATATAAATCAACCCTTCAAGCAATATTAATTAGATATGCTAAAGAAAAAAATTAAACAGCTTCATTGAAAGATTTGTTGTGATAGGCTAATGAAAAAATAAAGTGATAAAAGGTACCTAAAACAAAAGACCATAAAACTGACATTACCCCTTCCAGGTGACTATCCTTGGATATCTTTCACTTCTTGGTCTAAGGCCAACCTAAGGGCCATAATTAGAGAATTTCTTAAACCCAGGCCTCCCGAAAGCGGAAATACAACTGTATACCCAGAGGGAAAGAAGCAAATTAGGGATTATGTAGTTAGACAGGTAGGTCAACCTGTGATGCCACTTCAGTTACAACCCAATTTTGAAAGCAATTGTCCATATCTTGCAAATCTTTGCAAAACCAGAAATACAGCTCTGGAAGCAGTTCGAGCCTCTGATCGTTATCATTTCCAATTCCTAAGACTGAAGAAATTTTGAAAAAAAAGGAGATGAAGGTTATTTTGAAAGCATGAACTGCTGCTTCTCTGGCTCCAAGGCTCCCTTGACAAGACAAATAAAAATCTTAATTGTCTTCTCCACAAATATTAAAATGAAAAAGCCTTAACCACTGAGTGGATAAACTTAACTTATTACTCATTTCATGGCAGCAATTTTTAAATGAAGGCTAGGAGGTCTCTGTTTGCATCTGCTTGTATGTTTGTGTGTTGTGTGGTATTTCCTACCTCTGGATGGTAGTGCTAGTTTGTAAAAAAGCTCTATTGAATTGGCTTAAACAAACAAGCTCATATATTTAAAAATCCTCAACAATATGACAGAAACTAACCTAAATACTTTTCGGATCATGTGATCTGGGAAAATATTTGATATTAAAGTTGGTTTGAGTTTGGTTTGGTTAAATAGACATGTCTTTAGAGTTATGAAAATTAAATATAATACTTTTATTCTACCTGGCTTTATTTATTTATTTATTTATTACTTTTATTTTTTAATTTTTCCCCTTTCTTCCGCCTCCCCCAACTCCAGTTCAAGCTGTTGTTTTTCAGTCTAGTTGTGTAGGACACAGCTCCCTGCCCCATGCTGGTGTTATATGAACCTTGCGCTCCCCCGGGGAGCACACAACAGCTCACCGGCAGCTCTCGGCAGCCTCCTGCTGCTAACGGCAGCCCAGCTCCAGGGAGAGCTGTTGTTCACAATCTTAGCTGTAGAGGGCGCAGCTCACTGGCCCATGTTGGAATCCAACCTGAAACCTCAGTGTTAGCACCACCGTGCTCCAACCACCTGAGCCACCGGGAAGGCCTCTATCTGGCTTTATTAGTTAAATAAATTCTTGTAATCTGTGTGGCATAATTTGTCAGCGAGAAAAATACCTTAGAATAATAATTGACTTTGATGTCTCATGAAATTCTCATAAGTAATCTAAACATGATTGGTAAGAACTAATGAATTAAATAGATGCAAGTGGGGTAAGAGTTTTTTATGTGGATTCTTTAGCAAATTATGTTTTATGATATTTGTACTTAAAAAATAGTTTCCCAAATCTTTAGAGTTTTGCTAAGTTAAATTGAATTATAGAAATTTATTAAATACATAGATTGATTCATAATAAGAAAAAAATGAAACATTAATTATTGAGTGTAAATTTTGCTACTTTTGGTTTCCGGTTGCAGAAAAACTAAACAGATAAATTTGGGTCTATTAGTAAACATGTTTTATGCCATGTTGAGAAGTTTTCTATAAAAAAGCATGTTTCTAGAAATTATAAATAGTACTTATAAACCTGCCAAGCCACAGTATGCTAATGTAAAAGACAGTTCATAATTATTTACTTCTTCGTTTTTATTAGAAATTAAGATTTTTTAAAGGTTAAAATTTCTAATATATGCTACTGGAAATAATAAAAGGTGACTATATGTAAGGACAGCAGGGTGTGTTTTTAGCTAAGAAAAAGTATGAGGAATGAAGATGGAGTTTTGCTAAGGGAAATGAGAGTAAGTTTGTCTAAACTTAGAACTTCTGTTTACAAAGGAAAAACGAAGGGTACACAAAAAGTTGAAGAGAAAATTTTACCTTGTGTAAGCAAGCTGACTGAAATTAAATTGTTATTATAAAGGTTTTAAAAACTAATCTTTAATATCAACAGTGTGCTTGTGTAAAGCTAAAACTTAATTTTCTTTTATTTGCGAAAAGGCTTTTCTAGCAATCTGCTGAGAAAGCAAAGATTCTGTGTTTCAGCAAAATAATTTTTGTGTGTTTTATGCTGTCTTAATCAGGTCCTTGATTACTTAAGAAAACAGAATCTCCTCAATAGTAAGAACTAAGTTTTGCTAACAATTATGTAGCCTTCTGTATTTGTCTTTGAAATCTCTCATTGTTACTTTGCTTAAATGGATAATTAAGTATTGTTTCATAATGACTTATAATCCTATTTAGTCAAATATCTAAACCTTTTGGTGCATTTTGACCACCTTCCCCAAAATTCAAATTATAAATAGAGTCTTTTCTTGACCTGGAAATAACTTTGAGGTATTCCAAAGGGCCCCTGGAACACCTTAAGAGATTTCTCTCCTCATAAAAGAAAAAATGTAAACTACTTAGGCTTACTTAGTATGTTAAATTGCATGGGGAGCATTGTCAAATGAGTGATGGTAAACTTCTAGGATACACTGCATGGGTAAACAAATAGCTGTAAATTAAATGGGAAACCCAAGACACTTGCTTCTTCCCTGCTCCCTGGGAAACCCCACTTTTGGTTTTTGCATTCCTTCATCCACTGTAGTGCATTTAAGCTGGAATGCATTCAACTGCCACTTAGTATGGGTTATCAGTGTTCTTGTATGTCTGTTTTCTGGATAGGTTGAAGTTTTTCCTTGCTAGTCAATCAATCAATCAATCAATCAATCAATCAATCAATCAATTGATCAGTTCTTTGATTTCCCCCTCCTGAAACATATACTCTGCAGGGTTATGTATGACCTTGATTGTTTCATTCACTGTTGTTTACAAAAAATGGTGGCTGGTCAATATTATACTGGTAAACCAACTCTCTGTATGTAAGCAGCCTGAAAACCGAGAAAACAAAAGCCTGATTTGTAGCATTTGCTGATTATAAAAGTCTTTTCTTAGAGGAAAGAAGAGTGTAAATGGGTAGAGAAAGACAATTGCAAAAGTTGTCCCTGGGGACCACATTGAAATGATTGTACAGTTCTGATTGCAAGGGTCTCTGGTCAACATGATTGTCTTAGGTATTACCCAGAGGCTTCTCTAACTCAAGACATCAGAAAGACAACAGAGTAATGAATGGACATGGAGAGACCGAAGATGAACTGATTCCTCTTTTTGAGTGAAAACTTCCCTGAGCAGGGCTCTGGAAATCGTCACTTCTCTGATCCCACCTGGATTTCTCTTCAGTCTGATACTGGTTCAGCCAGTTCTGTTCATGTGTCCTACGTAGATATTGTCCTGCCATGTTCTGTCCTCTGCAGCTGTCTCCTTGTACTGGGGACTCCATTACTCAATGGTGGGAACATTCACTCTCTGGACCTACAGCTGCTCCAAACAGTCATGGAGATAAAGAGTGTTTTGCTCCAGGGCTCTCTGCAAAGACCTTGTCGTGCGCGGAGGCCTTCTCGCCGCGCCATCTTTCAGGCGGGGCGGCCTGCGGGGTCTCTGCTCCCGCTCCCCACACAAGAACGCAGGATATGGTGAGGCCGAAAAGGAACACCCACGGAGCCATAGGTAGGGGAGTCATACCACTACGGTCTCACTGGAGGCTGGGCCCACCGGACACGTGACCTGCCGTCCGCCTTTCCGCCAACCGACCGACGGGCGACTCTCCTCCACTCTCTCGACTCTGTTCCTCTCTCTGGGCTCTCTTCGGCTCTGCTCGGCTCTGCTCGGCTCTGCTCGGCTCCTCTGCAGTCCTTCGTAGCCGCAGCAGTTATACCAGCGGCCAATTGGCTAATCGGCCACAGCCGACGGCCAATCAGCCACAGCCGACAGCCATTCACCACCCCAGCCAGCACCCTTCCACGTGAGGCTGAGAGCCTGTAAACTACTTTCTGGGGCTCTGTCCCCACAGACCTGTTGCCTATTATTTATAAATTTGGAAATGATTTTTCCCCCTTATCATGCCCCTATTTATTCCTTTCTTTGAAAAGCATAACATGAACTCCATTGATTAACCCCTCTATGGACTACTTTGGGGTCGGCTGAGCAGAGAAAGCCTCATTATATGCAGGTAAGGAAGATAAGATCTAGTGACACTTATGGGTGGCACAACGGAACACTGTGGTCCACAGTTAACATTCTTCAGAAAGATCACATGGAAAGAGTACTGATAATGAACATTTGAAAGAGGTCATAGTATTTGTCCAGTAAAACATTTAGGATTTATAAAGCATTCTCCATATTCGTACAGGGGAGAAACATATTAAGGATTTCTTTGTTTCTTGGGATTTTCAACTTTCAGGATTTGTGACATGAAGTTCTTTCGTTTGTGGGGCTGCTTTCCTCTTCACGAGGCAGGGGGCACGGGTACTGTTGTACCAGCTCTGAACATTTGGTTGCCCCTGGCAGATGCTCTATGTAGATGTTATTTCCTGGGACCATAGCCATGATGCCATCTTATTCTCCCTGTGAGTCTGAAAAGACCCACCCTGTTCTCTGTACAGGGACCCTCATGAGCACAAAAAGTGTTTCCACTTACAACAATCCACTTCACGTCTCCCTCTAAAAGACAACTGTCTGCCGTGGTTATGCTCACCTCAAACCCGGCTTTTTCTTCCCTGGTCAAGGCACCATTGAGTCTCCACCTGCAGGAAGCATTCACAGAGTAGAGAACCTCTAGGACAAACCATTGGAAGCCAGCAGGCTCTGTGCTCTGGGGGAGGCTGCCAGATGGGTATCCAGGTGCCATCTCACTGCTCTGTAACCGCTGGCTCACTGTGGCAGTTAGCAGAGGGGAGCTCACCTCAGAGCATTCCAGCCAGTGGGGAAGTCCAAAGGGCAGGGGACACCTAGGCCCAGTGGAACCTAGGAAGACTCAGGGACCTAGGAAGATGGACAGCTCAGAAAGGGAGTGGAAAGAGTCAAAGACACAGGGCCTACCTCACACTGTGAACTAAAACGTCTCTGTCTAGGTCATAAATCCATTTCTGGGCATAGGAACTGCCAAATAGGAAAACCATCTCTTGCACCAATTCTTTATATATTTCACCCTTATTTAAAAGGAAATAATAGTATTTCGAACCTTGATTTTGAGGTACTTAATTAGAGGGTTGAGAAGAGAGTTCTCTTTTTGATCAAGACAGACGGTGAATTCGGAGCGGAAAGGGTGCAGTTTTAAAGGGGACTGTGCAGTAGCAACATTCTGCCACCGGAGAGCAGTGTAGACTTCTGGAGAAACTGGAGAGAGGCCACGCCCACCGAGGGAACGGCACGGTGGAATGCAAATTTAAAATGAAGTTTCACTTACTAAAAGTAGAATAAAAAATAACCCCGGTAGTAGAATCTTTCCTTTTATTCCATTCTGTGTGCTCCTGAGAAGAACTGACGCCTGCTGAAGGCTGGAGCCTGTTCCTGGAGGAGCCCACATCAGGTCTCTGATTGGGGTGGTTTGTGGGGTGGGGGTGAGGGAGAAGAGGGAGGACCTTGAACGGGCTGGGGCAGCGGCTATTTGCCAACTGGGTCAAAAGCCTGTTCATGCCTTTATAATGTGGATGGCTTCAGCGGAGCGCCCTGGCTGACGTCAGCCCCACAAAGAGGAGGGTGCTTTGGGAAAGTGACTGGGCCCTCAGCCGGCTGAAATGGTGCCAGTGTCTGACTTCCAGTAAGAGCACTTGTGCAAGACGGAGACGGACCGCCCGGTTTCCCTTCCGATGTTTACTGGTGCAGCGCGCTGGTGCCTGACCTTCTGTATCACCCACGCGCTGCTGCGCGGGCGCGGCTTCAAGGGCTCAGCCAGGGTCCGGGGAAGGGGCTGCATCAGGTCAGGATTCCTTACTCTGGGGAAGAGCGAGGAGCAAGGGACGGGAGGTCCTCCTCATCCTGAATTTCTTCACTTATGTTTTCTGTTTCATCATTACATTTAACAGCCCAAACTAATTCACACCGAGGTGTGGATGCATGTCGGCAGGAGAGGGGCACAGTCCCGGAAGGCTCGCTTCAAGCTGAAACCCAGTATTTTCTGCTGCCGCTTCTTTGTAGGTAGTGGAAACCAGCAGAGTAAGAAGCTCAGATGTGGCTCTGAAAAGTTTCACATTAGTCATCTACAAGATTCTGGCTCGGAAAATTTGCCCCCACCCGGCCCCAGCTACTCTTCTTCAATTATGCTCAGCGCTAGTGTCCTGGCTTCCCAGAGCACCACCCGAGAGCTTAGTTGGGGATAATTAACACAGAGCTCCAAATTCAAATCACATGAACCCCGACCTTGGCTATTATTTTTTAAAATTATGGATATATATATGCATTATATATATGTAATATATATATGTAATGTATACATATATACATGTACATATATATATACACATATATATATACATATATATAATGCATATATATATGTTATATATATATATATACATATATGTAAATATATATATATACACACACACATATATATAATGCATATATATATGTTATATATATATATATATATATATACACACACATATATAGTTTTAATCATTTGTAAGTGGACAATTCAGTTGTATTAAATACATTCACAATGTTGTGTAACTATCACACTATCTGTTAACAAAACTTTTTCCCAACATAAACCCTGTACCCATTAAACAATAACTCCCCATGCCCTCACCCCCCAGCCCCTGATAATTTATATTCTACTTTCTGTTTCTATGAATTTTCCTATTCTAGGTACCTCATATAAATGGAATCATACATTTGTCGTGTGTCTGGCTTGTTTCACTTAGCATGATGTTTTCAAGGTCTATCCAGGTAGTGACATGTATTAAAATTTTTAATCCTTTTTATGGCTGAAGCATGGTCCATTGTATGGCTCTACCATATTTTATCTGTTCATCTGTTGATGGACACTTGGGTTGTTTCCACTTTTTGGCTACTGTGAATAATGCTGCTATAAATATTGTTGTACAAATATCTGTTTGAATCTCTGGATATATACCTAGGAATGGCATTGCTCGTTCCCATGGTAGTTCTATCTTTAATTTTTTGAGGAGCTACCAAGCTGTTTTTCACAGTGGCTGCATCACTTTACACTCCCACTGGCAACGTGTGAGGATTCCAATTTCTTCACATCATCACCAATACTTGTTACTTTCTGTGTGTAGTTTTTAAAATTAAAAATAAATTATTATAACCATGCTAGTAGGAATGAAGTGATATCTCACTGTGGTTTTGATTTGCATTTCCATAGTGACTAATGATGTTGAGCATCTTTTCATGTGCTTACTGACCACTTGTATATCTTCTTTGGAGAAATGTCTGCTCAAGTCCTTTGCCCATTTTTGAATCAAGTTGTTTGTGTTTTTTGTTGTTATTCAGCTTTGGGAGCACTTCATGTATTCCGAATATAAATCCCCTATCAGATATATGAATTGCAAATGTTTTCTCCCATTCTGTTGTAGGTTGTCTTTTCACTTTCTTGATACTGTCTTTTGATGCACAAAAGTTCTTAATTTTTTTTTTTTTTAAGATTTTATTGGGGAAGGGAAACAGGACTTTATTGGGGAACAGTGTGTACTTCCAGGACTTTTTTCCAAGTCAAGTTGTTGTCCTTTCAATCTTAGTTGTGGAGGGTGCCGTTCAGCTTCAAGTTGTTGTACTTTCAGTCTTAGTTGTGGAGGGCGCAGCTCAGCTCCAGGTCCAGTTGCCATTGCTAGTTGCAGGGGGTACAGCCCACCGTCCCTTGCGGGAGTAGAGGAATCAAACTGGCAACCTGTGGTTGAGAGCCCGCGCTCCAACCAACTGAGGTATCTGGGAGCTCAGTGGCAGCTCAGCTCAAGGTGCTGTGTTCAATCTTAGTTGCAGGGGGCGGAGCCCACCATCCCTTGCGGACTCGAGGAGTTGAACCGGTGACCTTGTGGTTGAGAGCCCACTGGTCCATGTGGGAATCGAACCGGCAGCCTTCGGAGTTAGGAGCATGGAGCTCTAACCACCTGAGCCACCGGGCCAGCCCAAAAGTTCTTAATTTTAATGAAGTCAAGTTATCTTATTTTTCTTTTGCTGCCTGTGCTTTTGGTGTTATATCTGTGAAATCATTGCCAACTTTAGTGTCATGAAGATATTCCCCAATATTTTCTTCTAAGAGTTTTACCATTTTGCTTCTTAATGTTAGGTCTGTGATCTAGTTTGAGTTAATTTTTGTATATGGGGTCTAAATTTGTTATTTTTGCATGTGGATATACAGTTTCCTCAGCATCATTTGGTGAAAAGACTATCCTTTTTTTCATTGAATGGTCCTGACATCCTTGTTGAAAATCAATTGACTGTATGAAGGTTTATTTCTGGTCTTTCTGTTTCATCAATCTATATGTCTGCTCTTATGCCAGCACCATACTAGCTTTGCGCTACATTTCAAATTTGGGAAGTGTAAGTCTTCCAGCTTTCTTCTTCTTTTTCAAGATTGGCTATTCAGGGTCCCTTGCAATTTAATATAAATTTGAGGATCACCTTCTCCATTTCTGTGAAAAAGGCAGTTGGAATTTCGATCAGGATTGTGATGATTATGTAGAGTGCTTTGGGTAGTATTGACATCTAACAATGTAAGTCTTCCAATCCATGAACATGAGCTATCTTTCCATTTACCTAGGCCTTCTTTAATTTCTTTCAGCAATGTTTTGTAGTTTTCAGCAAAAAGTCTTTCTTTCACTTCTTTGGTTAGATTTACTCCTAAGTATTTTCTTGTTTTAGATGCTATTGTAGATGGAGTTGCTTTCTTAATTTTTATTTAAAAATTTTTTTTTGAAGAATATCTCTGTTCTGGGGATCAGCTGGAAGAGAAAGCTTAAGTTGGTTTCAGGTCTTATCTGAACCTGCATCTGTCTTTGGGCATGTGCAGTGACTGTCCAAATTCCCCTGTGTATGTGATTGTTTTTGAATGTCCTAATCTTAAATGTCTGGCTTCCAAAAGGAGAGAAAGGGAAAAAAGAAAAAAAAAAAACCAACCCCACCCCCCCAAAAAAAACAAACAACCAATAACCCAACAAAAAAAAACCAGGTGCAGCGCCTTTAAATATCCAGGAAACCACCTCAGCCAGTACGGGTTGCAACAAGGCTGCCTGCCTCTGTGCCCGAGCCTCAGAGATGAAAAGCAGTGATCAGCAATCAGAACAGAATCCTGATATTTGAAGAATATTATTGCCCACCCTGGCTTTAGCAAGCCACGCCAGGAATGTGGGCACAGCTGCCTGCCACTGGGTTCGAGGGTGGGGGACAGGTAACTACTGCAGCATTAAAGGCTGAAATTAGCCAAAATGAGCCACAGTTTACCAGTCCAGCTTTCTCCTGGAAGCTGCAAGCATTCAAGTAGACTCCAGAGTTCCATAATTGTGACTTCAGACAGTGTCTGCTAGTACAATTGTTGTCTAAATGGAGAGAAATTCCTGGTGCTTCCTACTTTGCCGTCTTTTGTGACATCCCCTCCCATTATTAAGCCTTGGATATTTAAAACTGCTTGATTTCCATTTGCCCTTTGATCCGTGTGCTCTGGCACGCCAATGGTGAATCAGCGTTGGACCTGTCTAGAGAGGTGGGTTCATTTACAACAGGCACCTCTCCAAGCAAAGACTATAGCTGTGTATCTCACTTGTTTTTTTGTGGGGATTCAAGGGAGCCCCACAAGCACATAACACCTTTGATGTGCTTGATATCAGAGTTTCTTAAGGGGATAGATAAGAAGTCTGGTAGTTGGAGAGCATAACACCTGTCTTATTACTAATCAAAACTGCATTGGGGTGTATGTCTTACATAGGCCACAACAAGTTGTTTCCGCATACTGGGCACCATGATTAGGAAACCTGCCCTAGCCAGGTAAGGCCTGCTCTTGGCAATGGCTATACCTGAAGCATCAGTCTACAGGCCTCCTCTCTACCCTGTGGCTGGCTCCAGAGAAATAGGCAGGAAGAGACCACACCTCATCGCCTGTGTGCCTTCTCCAGAAACATCTAAGAACTTATGTCTCATGGGCAGGAGGAGGTGCAGGGAGGGACGAGGAGTGTCACGTCGATTGATGTCCTTCCTCCTGGAAGGAGACATCAGGAGCTGGGAATAAATGTTCTCACCTAAAGTTCTCAGGCTCCTGCTCTTTTCTTCCAGGTCTCATCCACAGGAGAAAGCTCGGGCTTTCGTTGAGTCATAATGACCACTGCTGCATCTGCCTCGTGCCTTTCAATTCCACAGGCCAGCCCACCTTCTTCTCTGAGTTAGAAATCCCTGGTCTCAGCGCAGACCCATGCCTCAATACAGAATCCTGAATTGAAACTTTTTGGTGAAACTTATGAAGACAGTTACCTCAGTGGTCCCGTGAGGACCAGCATGTCTTCTGGCCCGTGTTTTCCCCCAGCGTCACATCTGCCTCTGCTTCTAAGTGTTTCAGGCCTTGAATAATCTACACTGTCTCTGTGGGGGCAGAAATACCGCATGTCAGTCCCTTCCCTGTAGCTGTGGAAAGGCCTTATTATTACATACTTCCTTCAAGTTGTGCCAGCAGGATTTTCCAGTTCAGCCTGCTTCTTAGGTTAGCTCTGCTGTTGTCTTCTATATGTGGGTCTGGTGGGATCAGGAATCCTTTTTTCTTCCCCACTCTTTATGCCTTGATTGCTAGACCAAAACCTAGTGCTACCTAGACCTCTCCGTTCCCGTTTTATTTCATGTCCTGCTCTCGTTTTCTTTTTGTTCCAGTTTATATTTGACCTTTGCTTATATATTTTAAGTATTTAAAAAAACTCACTTTAAATCCTTTGTTGAATGATGACAGCGTATGAATTAAAAAAAATAGTTGTCTAGAAACATAGATGTAGCTGGGCGTTAGCTGTGTTCATCTTGCTTCTTAAGATCTAGGTGATTTTGATTTTTATGCCTTTGGTCGACCCCTTGGTAACCCTTCTTGATCTCCCCGACACTTTGCCTAGAAATCTTAACTAGATCACTGAGTTCATTAGGTATGTTTTCTGTTTTCCACATTAGTACTGGTGAGAGTTTCCTGAAACTTTCCTGTACTATATAACAAGGTTCTCCTTTCCTCCAGCTTGCTTCCACCGATACTTTCCTCACTTTCCTGTAAGCCCCACTGACATTTCCTTGGGGAACTTTAGGCTTTTGCAAATGTCACATGTTTCATATTTTTGTTACAACAGCATCTCACTTCAAAATCTGTGAAAAAAAATCACCCAAAATGTACTTATTTAAAATAAAATAAAAATCATTTATTTTGCTCATTCCGACAGAGCTCAGTGAGGATGGCTTGTCTCTGTTCTGTGTGGCATCGCTGAGGTGACTTGACTGGAGCTGGAGGATTCTACTTCCACTATGACTCCAAATCTACTTCCATCATGGCGCACCACATGGCTGGCTGCCTGGTGCTGGCCTGCGCCCTAAGGCCTTGGCCTGGAAACCAGCATCGCATCACTACTGCCATATTCCATTAGTTTCAAGGAAAGTGGACATAAACCCCCACCTCTCAATGGGAGAAGTGTCAAGTAATTCTGGGGGCATGTTATAAAGTGTCACACTACCCTTAAAAGGTTGGCTGTTTTTACCAGCTTGTCTCCTGCTTCTGACCCCAATGGCCTTGAGGTTTCTCTTTTTCCTCCATTGTGCTTTTAACAACTCTAAGAACACTCTCCCCATTTTATAATTCAGAGCATTTCCGCTCCTTCCAGCTTTGTATCCAAATGCTTGAGGTCTAACTTGTCCAGTCAAAGTCACTAATATGCCTGACTAACCCATGGGCCTGAGACATTGAAAGTTTCTGTTTTTCTCTTTTCCTTCCTACAGAAATCTCTGCAAGGGAAGAGGCAAACATGGAGGTTACTTCCCTCTAATATAAACTATGTCATTGGACTTAAAAATAATTCTGGTTGATTTTGGTCAAATGGAATATTTCATCCTCTTTGCTTTGACACAGGGTCCCTTGTCTTCTGTGGACTCCTTGGAGCTGGTCCGTTCTTCCTCCCTGCACTGCTCCTTCCCCTAGTTCTCCAGCCTTGACTCTGTAAGTCCTCCTCAATCCCCTGCCATCACATTCCCCTCAATTCTGGGAAACTTCTTGGCGTTTGAGAAAGGAGACTAAAATCATTTGTGGCCTTGTTTTCAGTGTTGAGAAATACTTGTACTTATTTTTTTTGAATCAGTTCAGACTTCCTGAAAGTCATTTGGGGAATCCCAGTCTAGGCCTAGTTGAGCACAGATTTCTTGCTGTGGAAGGTCACCCCTGCCAGGTTCTGTGGAATAAAAAGTGGTGAGAACAGGAGGCCAGCAGGTGGAGGCACTACCTTTACCATCTTTGTCAATGTGGGCTTTCATATTTATTTCTTTATTTATACCTCGTCTCATGCCCACCATTGGTGAATTGGCTTATAAAATGCCAACAGAAATCCCCAGTTTGGTGTGCAGTGAACAGCTCAGTTGTGACACAGCATGGTTGTGAGAGCAGCATGGCTGTGAGGTGGCCCTGGGGCCAGGTGGCCCTGGGGGGAGGCCCCTCTCCAGCTAGACCGCTCTGCTCTGTTCAGGTCTGGTTTGTTCTGCTCCACCTGCTCTGCTCTGTTCCAGTCTGCTCCTCTCTGCTCTAGCAACCAACATTTCATTGAGCTTTCTCCAACCCCTCAGAAATCTATTCCAGCAGATTTTCTCTTTGCCGTGGACATCACAGACAGGGAGGTGAGACCAGCACTTCTCCCGCTGCCTACCATGCAACCAGACCAGGAGAGGACAGAACGCAGCAGAGTCGGGTGGGGCCAGGAGGACAGCAGACCCAGATATGAAGCAGTTAACCAGTAATGACCCCAGAGGCAAAATGAATTCTTTTCTCTTACATAAAGCAAGAAAAAACTAGTATGGCACCTCAGTAATGTCCCAGCATTCAGAGTTTAAATATAAAAGCGGGATTAGAAAACAGTTCAAAAGGCCACAAAACCAGCAGGGCCACCTCCAGGGTGGTGGTGGTAGAGCAGGAGGGTACCAGCCCCTCTCTGGTGCTGGCTCTAAGCAGGGTCACTGGAGGAGGTGGAGCCCCAGATGAACAGCAGCCCCAGCGCAGCACCACAGACAGCACCTGCTCCCGCCTCCCTTTGGGGGAACACACTGTTCCTGAGGGTTGGGAAGCTCCAGAACATTATGTTTTCTCTGAGGTTAGTGAAACCATCCATGAAACTTCTCAAACACCCCTCACGCCTGGCAGGTTGTAGATGGAAGGTATGCTATGCATGGCCATGCTGGGCAGCTTGGTAATGGGGCAGCATTCAGCTCATCCATCTAGTCCCAGTGAAAGCTAGACGCAGGGCCACGTCGTCCTCGAGGTTGTCACTGTCTGGGGAGGACTTGTGATTGAAGTACTCTATGAGATCAATCATGCTGAGAACCTCCTCAGGTGCCCGAATATGCTCATAAAGAAAGGTGTCCAAAAAGAGGTCCCTGGAGAGGGGTCCGGCATGAGACATTTCTTCTGTCACGGTGGTGGTGGTGGTGGTGGCAATTGTGACTGTGTCTGGAGCACTTGAGCCAGGAGGCATATTGCCTGCCTTTACCTGAATTTTACTGAAATTATATTAAATCTGTAGATCAAGTCAAGAGAATTTACATCTTAATATTTAGTCTTCAATCCATTAACATGGTATACTTTTCCATTTATTTTAGCTTAAAAAAATTTCTCAGCAAATGTTTTGTGATTTTCAGTGCAGTGTTATTGCACATCATTTGTTAGATTTATTTTTATTATTGATGGTTTTGAAGCTTTTGGAAATGGCATTATTTTTCATTTTTATTTCAACTTGTTTATTGCAAGTATATAGAAATACAATTGATTTTTTGCATATTGATCTTGAATCCAGTTACCTTGCTAAGTTACTAATTAATAACAATAGTTTGTCAATAAATACTTTCATAAATACACAATCCTCTGCAAATAATGAGTTATATTTCTTCCTTTCTAGGTTTATTTTTAAAATTCATTTTCATAGCTTATTTGCATTGGCTAAAATTTCTAGTAAATGTTGAATAGAAATGGTGACAGTGTATATCTTTGTCTTGTTCTTAAATTGTACTTAATTTTGTATTTAATTACTATTGAAAGTACTTAATATTTCACCTTTAAGTATGACGTTAACCATAGTTTTTCTGTATAAACACTTTATTAAATTAAGAAAGTTACTTTCTATATTTAGTTTTCTGAGAGTTAAAAAAAGTGAACAGATGTTGAATTTTATCAAGTGCTTTCTTGGGGGTCTATGGAAATTAGGAAATTATTATAGGGTTTCTTCCTTTATTTTGTCAATGTGGGATATACATTCCTTTATTTTTAAATGTTAAAGAATTCTTGCACTCCTAAAATAAGTCCCAGTTAGTCACAATGTATTATTCTTTTTATCTATTTTTGGATTTGATTTGCTAATGTTCTGGAGGAGTGTTTTCATCTATGTTAATGAGAGATGTTGACCTGTACTTTTCATTTTCATAATGTCTTTGTCAGGTTTGTATCAGGATTATGGTGTTCTCCTATAGCAACTTGGGCTGTATGTGTTCCTTGTTTCTTTATTTACTGAAAGACTTTGTGTAAGATTGGTAATATACTTCCTTTCATGTATGTTTTGAAGAATTCACAAGTGAAGTTATCTGGGCCTAGGTTTTTTTATTTTGTTGCTGCTGTTGGTGTTGTTGTTTTGGGGGGAACGGCATCTTGAAATCTTAATGTTTATTTTATCATTGTATTTTTTCCTTAGAATGTTTTCAATAGTGCAGAACAAGGAGACAAATTTCCATGAAACCTGTTTGAATCACTTCAAGGAAAATAAGGTGGAGATAGCAAGTGCAATAACAAAGCCATTTCCTTTCCTTGAGAGCCTCAGAGACCGCTCTTTCATCACAGAAAAACTGTATAATGTAAGTGAAGTTTATTATATTTTCCCATGGTAATAAAGCCCCACATTAATTTATATTTGGCATTCTGGATTCAAAATGTAGTGTATCATTAACTGACTGATAGCTCTTTTATGCTTTTCATGGGAAGACTCTTTTAAGTTAGTTAATCATCCTGTAATTTTAAGGGTGACAAGGCAAGCAGACATCACTAAAGACACTTCTGTTCTAATTGAAGCCCTTCTTTTCTGTGGGACATGTTAAAGTATGTGTGTGTGTGTGTGTGTGTGTGTGTGTGTGTGAGTGTGAGTGTGTGTAGGAGTAGAAGGTAATGGTGATATGGTTGGATTGAAACTGATATGCTTTGCAAATGCATAGCAATTTATACAATATAATAAAATGAAATAAAATTAAAATAATTAAGAATTGGGGCAGTATTCCATTCTAATATCTGCTTATCTTCAGGGATTTTGTGCTATTATAAATCAAATTTTTGCCTTGTTGCTGTCTCCTCCAAAGTGTATACATTTTGTTAGGGGGCTCTGGAGTCTTGGAATTCAAGTAAATTTGATTAGTGAGCCCTCCTGGAGAAATAGAGGAGGAAGCCATGTCTCTATCATGCGATTGTGCAGTTCCCTTTGTGCTCTTTGCAGCAAGGGCAGGACTTCCTGCAGCCCTATCAGGACTTCTCACACCTAGGGTTGCTGTGCAGTCAACAGAATTGCTATAAGATCCTTTCTTGAAACAAACCTAGGCAGGATGAAAGTGCAAAAGTCAAGAGGAAGGGTTCATTTGTGTTGATCAAACACTTAAGAAGTTCTAAAATATTGTGTAAAGAGTGGTAGTCTATACTGAGAAAACAGAATGAGTATTCTTGCAATTACTTCCTTGATACCTGTTTAACTTTGAAATTATTGTTTTCTATTTTTTTCCATTGTACTTTTTAAAAAGGATTCTCAAGAAGCCTATAGAAACTTGGTCCCTTTAGGGAAGGTGGTGTATCATATTCTCTGCCACCTTGAGAAGACGTTTGATAGATCACTTCTACAAGCCATATTCAGCAGGACTCATCTGAAGGAGTATCCTAATTTAATTCAGGTTCATAGAAGCTTTGAAAATGGTAATCATTTCTCTCCCCTCCTTTTTGGGGTCCATGTGTCATTTTCAGTCATTCACTCACTCAATCACTTATTTAACAAGTATGCATGAAATGCTTACAGTGTCCCAGACCTTATGCTAGGTAGTGTGAATGTAAGTAACAGTGAACAAAACTGGCATGTTCTCTCATCTCATCATTAAAATGATGAGCCAAACAATTACTCGGCTATGGCTTAATTTGGGTTTGATTATGTCCTTTTTCTTTTTCTGGGAATATCCAGAAGATGGATATTCTGCTGAGAAAATTCCTCTGTTCTTCCCTAAAGTTTGTATAGTTTACAGAGGCTTTCCACTTATGGAATTTCTATTGAGATAAGCTTTCACTCCTCTCCGATCATCTTGTTGGGTGATTAATTACTTTTATAACTTTCCCACTTGTTCCACCATCCTTAAAATCCCAGAGGCTCGTCTCCTATAAGATTTCAGTGGTAATTATTATTTTTTCTCTCCGGTGTCCTGGGGAAAGGGACAAGCAGCACCAAGTCAGGAGCCACTGAGATTCAGAGTAGCACAAGGGCCAGAAGTCTTCCCTGGATTCATGGGTGGTCCAGATGTGTAATTATGAGGTGGTGTCTCTGATCACCTGCCTGCAACCTCTAATTATTTTTTTCCTCTGCTCAGTGATCCAAGAGAAATATTTATCCCAGGAAAGTGATAGAGAAGAGACACGAATACTGCCCAACACTCAGCCAAGCCGTGAACGAGGTAATTATGACAAGACACCAACTTTGTTTTCTGGTGACGAAGAGGAAAAGTAGGCAAAGGAACCAAAAGGAGACTGTGATACTGGGAAAGGAATACCAGGAGACTGTGGGGCAGGTAGATGAGTGCTGCTTTGAATCGATTCCAAAATGACCCAACTCTATGTGGAATCCAAGAGTATGAGCAAGAGGGGACAAAGAGAGACTTTCTGCTCCATAACCTGGAAGGTGGAGAAAGAATCTAAGTGTGAAGTATGAGTTTCCACGGGAGACCTTCAGTGTGAAGCTGTGAGGGCTAAGAACTATGGGCCCAAGGTCAGCGTCAGAGAGGAGACCCTTGGTAATGGCAGAAGGGACTGATTTAAATGTGGGGAATTTTATTTAAGAGCAGGAATATTTAAGGAGAAAGAAAGTGGTAGAGCTATGGGGAAGAGAGGAAGTGGGAAAAATGAAAAGAGAGAAGAATGGGGTAAAGGACAGAGTGAAAACAAGCACGTTATTAACAGGTTAATTCATTGAATGTTTATTCTGGCAGCTGTGGGTTTAGTGCTAATAGCAGCCATTAGACGGTAGTATCACTTATGTGCCCGTTTTGCAGACAAGGAAACGGAAATCAGAGAGACCATGTATGTGGTTGGTCTGGGGTCAAATGAGCAGGGACGAATCCAGGTATTTCTGAACCCAGAGCCTGTTACTCTTTTTTGTTTTAATGGAGGTAAAATTCACATAACATAAAATTAACCCTTTAAAAGTGTGCAATGTTGTACAATTATAACCTCTAATTGCCATGTTTCCCTGAAAACAAGACCTAGCTGGACAATCAGCTCTAATGCGTCTTTTGGAGCAAAAATGAATATAAGACCTGGTATTATATTATATTATATTATATTATATTATATTATATTATATTATATTATATTATATTATATTATACCTGGTCTTATAGTAAAATAAGACCGGATCTTATTTTACTATAAGACCGGGTCTTATATAAGTTGTCACAGGAACACACAAACAATGTGTGTGGCTGTCAGATTGGCAAGTAAGAATGATGACTGTAGAAGACCTTGAGGGGGAAAAGGTAGGAGCGAGGAGCTCTGGGGATATGGCCAAAAGCAAAAGAGAGATGGACGGACCACACAACCTTTGAGACAAGGACAATACATTGGACGACGACGACTGGAAGACTAGAGGCAGCCAGGGGGTCAAAATAAAATGTAGAGAAACAGAGACGAGGGGAGGAAGTGAGGCACATGGCAGAGAGGAGATAAACTGACAACTCAAACAAGGGACGGTGACAAAAATTATTACATGGAGAGAGAAACATTGGGGGCAAAATAAATACCAAGAAAAGGGAAATTGGGGGAGAGGCACAATGAAACCATGATGACAGAGTGTTAAGTGAGGGTGAGTGAAAAAGTGGTAGATAGAGGTCAGTGTGACAGGGAGAGAGGAGACACACTGAAATATTTAGAATTTGAGAGAGGGTCACTGGACAGAAGCTTCTGGTACAGGGGGTTGTCTTCTCTGTAACAGTGAGTTTTCAGGGTAAAGCATCCCCATTTTTTCAAAGCAACATCTGTAACCTGTTCAGATTAAATAGGCCTCTCTTCAGATCTATTGCTTCAGTTGACCTCCATAGCTGACTGATCCCAAGTACCTATGGCCAGACCAGATCTCTGCTTCTTCACCTAAGAACCTCAGATTTACTGCTTCCCAAACTGGTCTCATCATCTTCTTCCTTGAAACCAGGTCCTCCTTCTCCTTCTCCTTTGCAGATTCCCTCTTTGTAAAGGTGTCACTGCCATCCATTTTTCTCAAGCCGGAAACTCAGGGAAACTGCCTCCCAAGTCGTCCTCTCCCTCAACCCCCACACCTATCAGTCACCCAGCTCTGTGACTTGACCTTGGCAGTATTTTCAACCCGGCCATTTCTCCATCGCTAACGCTGTGCTACTAATCAGATCTCTGACGACTCTCCCTTGAATTTCAGCCCATAAAGTTCACAAACATGCAGATGTGTTCACACTGCTGTCCTATCTAAACTCCAGTGACTCTTAACACTTGGGATTAAGTCGATCTCCATCCTGAAGCTTCCAAGGCTACAGGCCACAGGGTCCCTCCTATTTCTCTAGTCTACTCTCTCGTTCCACGTCTTAGTCATGCTGACTTCTTTTTTCTTGAATGGTCTTTGCCCATGCTCGGTCCTCTATTTGGGTCTATTTCCTTGGTCTCCTCTCTTGTCACCCCCTCCGTAATCTGGCCACCTCCTGGTTACATGATGCCTCCTCCAGAAAGCCATTTCCTGTCTCTTGGATGGGACAGTTCCTCTGGCTGTGTGTCCCCAGGCACTGTGTACTGGCTGTGAGATAACACTCATGCTTCTTTGTGATAATGTGCTTAGTATGTGCCATCCCTCGTGGACTGTGCTTTTGAGGCAGAACCATGTCTGTCTGGGTCTTGCTGGGTCCTCTGACCCAAGCACAATGTCTGGCACATAATAAGAGCTCAATTAATATTTGCCAGGAAATGAAAGTGCTCGTATTTCTGTACCCTAAATACTGAACACATCTTTTGGCAAATATTGCATTATTGATGTATTTATATGGAAAGTTGAACAAAAACAGTTCTAAAAATTGCATTTGTGTATACATGTAATAAGCTACCTTTGTGGAACAATAACGTAACTTAAGAATAAACACAAAATTCAGCCAAGATAATTATCAGTTAGTTAATGAGAATAGCAGGTAGGGGGTGGGGGGGAAGAGAAAAACCAAAAGGTAGAATTCAAGGTCAAAAGAAAAGCACTTGAGAAATGAAGAGAAAGACAAAAGCAGCCGGGCAGTGGACAAGGCGCGATTCAGCACAAGAGCGACCTCTCAAGTGAATGGGGAGAGAGGAAGGAAAGGGTGCCAGCAGGCTCTTTATGGGGGACAAAAGAAGATTCTTAATGAATCATTATCTATTTTAGGGGCAGAGCAGTCCGAAAATGAAAATCTGGAACGATCTGGTGCTGTGATTCTAGTGGATGTGCATGAGACAATATCACCTTGTCGCCCCAAAATGGACCAAGAAGTCCAGCAAGCAAGGCCAGCATGTGCCCAAGCTCCTGAAATGATCGGTAAGGCTGGCTGAGGGTGTCTGTGGTGCAGTGACACAGCGTGTGTCACAGCAGAGGTGACAGGAGGTGGCCCAGGGAGTATGGGATGGATGCAGGGGAGGGAGACCCTGGTGCTTGGTGAAGGGAGCTTCTTCCTATCAGAGCAAAGTGAAGGGGAAATGGAAAAGTGCTGGGAGACCTAGGAAGGGGAGAAATATTTGAGATGTGTAGAGCAAGGTAGCAAGAGGGGATCAGGAGACAGAAGACACATCAGAAAGTGCCAGAGAAAGAAACATGCAGAGATTGGGAGAAGAACAAAGAGGTAGGCACCAGAAGAAAGAAACAGAGGCAGAGAAATGGGGAGAGACAGCTGGGAGGGGAGGAAGAGAGTGAGCAGCCAGAAAACAGAGAGCAAGACAAGCAGGGCTGGCCTCTGTGGTCATGGGTCCTTACCTCAGTGTCCAGGGAGAGTGACCAAAGCACCAGTAACCTGAAGGCCACAGGATCTCATGGGAACACTTGGCCCGCCTGGAGCAGAGACGTTCCTGCCTAGAAGTTCTGCAACCTGTCTGGTCTTTCCAGGTGTCCCTTTGTTACGGGGTTTCCTGCCAGCTCCTCAGCCCCATCCTGAGACCCCTAAGGGGTTTTTTTCTTTTGTGCAGTAATCAGCAGTGAATCCAGTGCGGAGGGAGTGCCTTTGGAAGCCTAGAGCCAGTGCCAAGATGAGGGCTGGGTGAGGAGAGTGGAAATGGCCAGCGTGGGGCTGCAGAACATCAGGCGTCTGGATGCAGAGCTCCTGTTTTTCTATGCATTTTACCTTGAGTGCACTTCACAGCCAATGGTCCACTTAACCCTGGGAACCCCTTCTCTGCATTTACATCATGTGGCACTTTGGGAAGTGTGGGAGGCAAGGCCCTATCCATTGAATACCTGTGTTCATATACTGATGTTAGAGTATTTGGCCTTTGTCCCTAGTTCCCGGCACAGAGCTCCCCAAACCCTTAGAACACTACCTAATGAGGGTCTTTAAAAAAACCAACCACTTGATGAGAGAATTAGAGCTTTCAGCTCCATGCATTGACTTCTGGGGAGAAAAGAGGGGTGAAAACTTAAGTTCAGTCACCAGTGGCCGATGGTTTAATCAATCATGTCTGTATAATGAAACCTTGATTAAAACCCCTACATGACGGGGCTCAGGGAGCCTCTGAGTTGGTGAATACATTGGTATGCTGGAGCGGCACGGAAGGTCTGAGCCCCCCACCCCAAACCTTGCCCTGTGCATCGCTTCCATTTGGCTGTTCCTGAGTTGTAGTCTTTATAATAAAACTATAATTGTAATTAGAGCTCTTTCCTGAATTCTGTGTCTTTCTAACAAATTATTGAACCTAAAGGGGGTTGAAGGAACTCCAAATTTACAGTTTGCTAGGCAGTAATGTGGGTAAATTTTTGCAGCCTGTGACAAAAGCAACATTAACAAAGGGGGTCAGTAGAATTTAAAGAGCAGAATAGAATGCCCCGAAATTTTACATGATTTTTCCTGGTCTTTCATAGTTTCCTTATTAAGGAATTTTCTTCTATGTGGCCTCCTTTGCCAAACACTGAGCTTTCCAAGTGATTGGTTGCCTTGTACAGAAAGCAGCAAAAATTACACAGAATTGTCAGTAGAAAGATCAAATCGCTAACTTAAGAGCATTAAGAAACAGAATTATATAGTTGGTAAAAAGGAATGTCCAATTAAGATTGCTAAATTAGGTATATAGCTGGTTGGCTTTCTATAGGGGAATAAAGGAATACCACCTTTGGGTTAACTTCTCTACCAGACTATAAAGTCATAATATATCAATTCTGTAATTCATCTGTAACCTTACAAGGCTATTAACTTTTTGAGCCTTTGTAAATTATAAATTGTTAATCAAATATATTGTAATATTCTCTCAAAGTGGCAGATCAAGGTTAATCAGATTATTAAGAAAAATGATCTACACTTGGCAATAAGGCAAAATGATAACTGCACGTCCTGATTTGTTATTTACTATTAATTAGGGCCTGATTTTGTGAAATTACATGTTAACTTATAGATTTTTTGTCCAGTAGAGATGCAAATTGTTTGGTAGAAAAGATAACCCCAAAGATTATGGTTTTACTGTCTTGTAGGACATTATCTGGCTTTGGCTTTAATTTAGGAAAATTGTTTCAGCCAGCTTGACTCTCTGGCTAATTTTATAAACCTCTGTGTTTTGAATTCTATGTTGGTGGGTCACACATACTGCAATTAATAAGGACATGCATTCATTTATTCAGAGAACATTGTAACAGCTATTTGAAAACCAATGTTGGAAAAGAGAACCAGGAGGATTCTAGCTCACCAAAAATTGGGTCAGGAAGGGCATGCAAGACTTGGGTTTGAGGGTTCCAGGAGTCAGAATTCAGAGCTACTTTTCCCTGAGGTCTTTTACTTTGAGCACCAAACACATGCGAATGAATCAGTGATATTAAAATACCATTCTCTGACATTTCCTTTACTACATGTGCAGAGTCAAGAAATCGTAAATTCACATTTAGCAGTATGAATGCTGTTGATTAAATAGTTGTGCTGATATTTTGATGTTGTAAAAATACGCTCATAAACTGACACCTTTTTGATCACCTACTGTCATGCCTATTTATACTGAAGTCTTGAATTTATACAGTGATTTCCACCCATCTTCTGCCACCTCTTTATCTTTTATGAAGCACAGAATGCTAAGTATTCCTCTTTTGGATAACAATATTATTATCATTTGGTCAAAAGCCTAGAAAAGTTTAGAAGTCCTGCTATCTAATTATTAAAAAAAACACACAAAGAAGATTCATGGGCCGGCCCAGTGGCTCAGGTGGTTGGAGCACCGTGCTCCTATCGCTGGGGTCGCCAGTTCGATTCCCACGTGGGCCAGTTAGCTGCACCCTCTACAGCTAAGATTGTGAACAACAACTCTCCCTGGAGCTGGGCTGCTGTGAGCAGCCGGACGTTGGCGTGAACTGCCCTGGGCTGCCCTGGGCTGCCATAAGCAGTCTCAGCTGGGGGGAGCGCAAGGCCTATAATACCAGCAGGGACCAGGAAGCTGTGTCCTACATAACTAGACTGAGAAACAACGGCTTGAATGGAGTGGGGCAGCGGGGGGTGGGAGAAGGCGGAAGAGAGGGGAAAAAAAAAGGATTCAGATCAACCACTTGCAAAATTAAATTTTAGATTCTGATGGATGTCCTCCAGCAAGCTGTTCTGATTCATGCAGCCTCAGATGACCAGGGACAGACCGGCCTGTAGTCTGACAGTCAGATTTACTGACTCATTGCAACAAAGGAGAGGAACACACACCAGGGGAATCGGGATATTTCGCCAAAGGACGATACAGATGGACTTATTATAGCTTGGGAAATGGTGGAGTTATGTCTAATTTATAAGATGCAGTGCTTTGATAGTGTCATGCGGGGAGGCCCTGCTCGCTGCGCCATTTGTCGGGCGGGGCGGCCTGCGGGGTCTCTGCTCCCACTCCCCACATAACGCAGGATATGGTGAGGCCAAAAAGGAACACCCACGGAGCCATAGATAGGGGAGTCATACCACTATATTCTCTCTGGCGGCACTATACTCTCACTGGAGGCTGGATCCACACTGTCCGCAAACCACCATCCATGCTTGCCAGCCCAGCCACCATCTTCTTGCTAGCCCCCATTCTTTTTCCTCTCTCTGCTAGCACAGCCACAGCAGTTATATTAGTGGCCAATGGCTCACTGGTTACAGCTGACGGCCAACTAGCCACAGCTGATGGCCATCCCATCACAGTTGATGGCCATTTACTACCTGAGCCAGCACCTGTCTATGTGAGGCCGAGAGCCTGGAAACTGCTTTTTGGGGTTCTGTCCCCACAGATAGGTTCAGAGCAAGCCAGAGCTGTGTAAAGAAGTCAAGGTCAGGTCTGGATTGCGAAGTGAACCCAGGGTCCTGTTTGCTAGGAAACTGCAAAGTTAGGAAAATGTGGACGCTTGTGTTAAAAAAAAATCCCTTACTGGAAACTCTGCACCTGGATTAAATATCAAGATTACATATTTTTATCAGAATTACTTAGACTCTTCCAAGCAAGGGTGAGATGCTTTATTCTTACTGATATGATTTCAAACAGCAAGTTTCTGATAGTGTGTGTGACTTTTGATAACAAAGTTCCTCTGTGAGTAAGAAAGCAGTGGTCATTCAAAGGAGGGTTCTTATGACACTTTACAGCTGCAGCAAGTTCTTAGGAGAAATATTGTCTCCTATTAACTTTGCATCTGGTTCTCCCCATATCTGTTATTCCAGCCTCATGAATGGCAGGGCAGATTTTTCCTTTCTCAGACTGAGCTAATTTCTACTTTCTTAATATCACTGAATATGTAGTAGTTTATTAAAGAACTTTGAAAAAGAAAATCTCATTTTAACTTTGCAACAATCATGAGATATAAAACAGTGTAAAGGTTGACATCCCTGTTTTATACATGAGGAAACCAAAACACATAAGTGTTTAAGATTCTCCTCCCTTCTTCTCTTTTCACAATGCCAAATAGAGAATTAAAGACAGAGCTAGAATTACCATCCTTAATTCCTAGAAGTCAGTCCCATAGCTGTCTATTCTCTTGAGAAAGGTAAAGAGAGAAATGATAACCAACACATCTGAATCCTGACTGAATTGTGTGAAATGTCAAGATTTACCACTTTTGGGCCGGCCCGGTGGCTCAGGCGGTTAGAAGCTCCATGCTCCTAACTCCGAAGGCTGCCGGTTCGATTCCCACATGGGCCAGTGGGCTCCCAACCACAAGGTTGCCAGTTCGATTCCTCGAGTCCTGCAAGGGATTGTGGGCTCTGCCCCCTGCAACTAAGATTGAACACAGCATCTTGAGCTGAGCTGCTGCTGAGCTCCCGGATGGCTCAGTTGGTTGGAGCGCGTCCTCTCAACCACAAGGTTGCCGGTTCGACTTCCGCAAGGGATGGTGGGCTGTGCCCCTGCAACTAGAAACGGCAACTGGACCTGGAGCTGAGCTGCACTCTCCACAACTAAGACTGAAAGGACAACAACTTGAAGCTGAACGGCACCCTCCACAACTAAGATTGAAAGGACAACAACTTGACTTGGAAAAAAGGCCTTTTTTTAATGTGCAAATTACTGTTTCCTCTTATTAGGAACACTTCTATTCTGGACATATGTGTTGGGAAAAGAGATATGTCCAAATAAGAACTCTTGGCATAAAAATGAATCTTTAAATCATTTTTTCTACAAAATATTAAATCCAATTGTTTGCTAGATCATTCACAAGTAAGATGAACTTTAAAGAGTCCAGTTTATCTTTTTTAATTACTTAGAGTAGACTGTGTTATCTGAACATTTATAATAGCTAAAGGAGAAGTTTCTCGATTGTGGGAATGATCTACGGTACAGGCCATGAGTAAGAGAGGGGTATTGGGAGAGGAGAGTGGGCTGTGCCCACACAATCATTCAGAGAACTAGGATGCAGACGGCAATGCCATCTTCAACACTTATCTTCCAAAATTACCCTGGAAGATAAGAGTCAGAAGAGATGTGTAGAGACAAGTAGGAAAAGTAAGAAGCAGTGGCAATGAGGTATAGAAAACTGAAAAGTGAGACCAAGCAGAATTACCAATTTGAGTGACATTTTCTCAGTCTCTGATAATAGGGCTGCAGCAACATTGACCTCTGTAGGTGAGATGCTTCTGGGAGGCACACCCCAATGACCTCAGGTCGGCAGACTCCTACCCGCAGTTCCTGGAATTTCCCAGGTCATCCTGACACCTTATTACGTGATTTCCTTTTGTGTTGGCTCCTTGTGCACCCACTACGACCTCAAAGGGATTTCATTTCTCTGTTGAGAGGTCAGGAGAGATGACTCTCTGGAAGTGAGTGATAGAGCAGAGCCCTAGGAAGCCTCTATCTCAGCACCGAGAAGTGGCCCAGATCAGGAAGATGCCAAATGTCCATCAACAGGAGACTCACTTTGGAGCCAGCTGGAGACAATTCTGAGGTTGAGGTACATCCCTGTAGTATGTGCTCTGAACCAGCTACCAATATGTATATGGTACTGTTTTTTCTTATAACCAGAATATATTGGGCCTGGGAACCTGTCCAGCTGGGCTGACAGATTTGGCTGATATGAGATGATGCACCCTTTTGCTATTCAGACAGTTTATTACTTACACAGACAACAAAAGCAACAAGAGCAAAGGTGCCAGCTTCCCACATCCTCTATCCCATAGGACTGTACAAAAACCAAAGGGGATGTGGATGACATATGGCTCAACACGAGTGACGGTGGGCATTTATATGGCAGCTAAGCAGTTTTATAGCCTACAGCTGCACCCTCAAAAAAGAGACAGAAGGCCTCAGACCTCCTGAGAACTTGGAATTCGAGGAGAGAATGAGTGGGAAATGGCCTTGTAGCAGCACCTCACAAGCCTGCCATGCTCTCTTGTTCTGGAAGAATCATAGGGCATTCTGCCAAGACTTAAATCAGACCAGCTGCAGTGAAGTCTTGCCGAGGGGGGCTATGTGGAGACATGCAAGGTCATCAGGAAGCCATGACAGAGCCATTCCCCAAGGGAATCAAGAATTGTCAGAGGTTCCTAAGTGAGAAACGCTTCCATCAGCTGTACCAATTATAATTTTATGAATTGAAAATTGGAAATGGTATGCTTCCTGATGCCATGGGGCAAAAGGCAAAAAAGATGCTATCCTGTATTCAGTACACTTATCAGTGACCAAAATATATAAGTAATAGTAGCTTTACCAAAATATATAGACAACAGTAGCTTTCTATATCCAGCAGCAATCAATAATAAGATATAATGGGAAAAAAGATCACAATGACAAGGAAAAGTATAAAATACCGAGAGTAAAACAAAAGGAAAGAAATGAATTCGTTCTATGTGGGGTGGGGGTTGGGGGGGAGAAAAGAAACCTTTACTTAAGAACCTACATGATTCAAATAAATGGAAGCATATAATATGATCCCTTATAGAAAGACTTAATATCTTCTATTGTAAATTTCACTCCAAATTATTCAATAAGGGAACTTGACATGGCAATTTTAAATTTTATTTAGAAAAATAAATGAGCAGATATGGCAACCAAAAAAAGTTTGTAAAAGAAGTACGATACAATATGTTTGCACAGACAGAAGACTCAGTAGGACCTGGCCTGTTCTCATGTGCTCTCGGAGGCTCTGACGTGTGAAATGGAAACGGACAACATTTTACACAGCACTGGGCTCACACTGAGAACTGCTCTTGCTGGTTGCCTGAATTGCAAAAATGTCTTGGAAATTTTTCTCAAATTTGTCCTCTAGTTGAAGTCCCAGACTGATGAATTTCTTGTTCTGAAAAAGTAAAGACAAAAAGAATAATAGCCATTGCTATTATTGAGCTTAGACTCCCAAAGTTTCAGATAATCCGGATCTTCACTTTAGGCTTCCCCGAATGTCAAGTGAGACTTGATCCAGTTAAGAATAACTCATGTTTCCTGAGAGCTTGATCATTTCTCTTTATCTGGCAGACAGAGAAGCAAAAAGAATACTGTACTGTAGTCTAATTCTTCATCGGAAATTGACTGATTGATTTCATTCGAAAGAATTCTAGATATTTGAGTTTTGAACACAGCACATAGTACTTGTAACAACAGGATAATATGGAAATGTCTGTGATAAATTCACAGTGCCTTCCTTTTCCCTTCATTCTCACCCCTTGAGGCAATACTTGTTAACTTTCTGATATAGCACTAGAGAAGGCCGATGTAAAGAAATCCAAAAATTCAAAATTTGAGAAATTTGATTTGGTATTCTCCTTTAGAGAAGAGAATCACTGTTTGCCTTTAAAATGCACTTCTGTTTCCTGTGAAATGGACTAGGTCTGCAGTCTACCGTTCTCTGTGGGAGAAAACCGATTATCTAGAAGTGAGTCAACTCTGAGGTCCTAGGATACTATTTGCAGTGACACCTCTGGTGTGTTGTTATTTTCCTCTCTGTAGACCACAGGGTTTTTAGAACCCTTCCAGAATTTTCACTTGTGTGGCCTTGCTGCGTGATGAGACGAAGTTGTTACATTTTCCTGATACAAGAAGATGAAAGGCAGAGTGACTTAATTGAAAGAAAAAGAGGTGCAGGGAATGCCAGTTACCTGGTAATATACCCTGTGGTTCTGAAAGATGAGGCGCATGTCCCTTATGAACCCCTTCACTTGGGGGTACAACTTCATAATCAGCTTTTCCTTGATTTTGTTCAACCACATGGACTTCAGTCTCCAAGATGGCACTTTACTCTGTTGACAAAAGTGCCAAAGGACCGGCTGTTAACATGGTTCCAAGTCGACCTTCTGTAGATGCTCCCTGCTGTGGTCTGAGTGTTTGTGTCCACCCCTGCCCCCCAACTCATTTGTATGTTGAAACTCTAACCTCCAATGTGACCATGTTAGGAGGTGGGGCCTTTGGGAAGTGATTGGGTCATGAGGGTGGAGTGCTCTTGATGGAATTAGTGCCTCCTTAAGGGGACCCCAGAGAGCTCTCTCCCTCTGTTTCCCCCTTGTGAGAACACGATGCAAAGTTGGCAGTCTGCAACCTGGCAGAGGGCTCTCACCAGAATCTGACCATCCTGGCACCCAGATTTCAGACTTCCAACCTCCAGAACTGTGAGAAATAAATCTCTGTTGTTGAAGCCACACAGTCTGTGGTACTTTGTCATAACAGCTTAAGCTGCTAAGGACTGATGAAGCTGACAAAGACATCCTTCAACAAGGCAAAGATAATGGCCTCGTGTACCCATTGGATTCATATCACAAATTGGATAAATGCCAGTTTGGGGTTGTGTTGCTGTTACTTACATAATACGGTTCCGAAGCAAAAAAGGGGCTTTGTGAACAGCAGTAGACCTTCAAGAGGAGGAACTCACATTTCTGCAAAAGGTAGAGGAGATCTTAAGTGAAAAGCAACTTGGAGAGAACGAGCTCTTAAGCCTGCTCAGACAAAACACACAACTCCCACAAGTCCCAAACCTGTGGACTCTGAAAGAAACACAGAGTGGGGATTTCCTTTGGAATGCAAATTTTTTGTGTTAGGTCATGTGATCAAAACAAGCAAGAGACAGCAGCTCGCCTTTGGGTACCATTCCGCCAGCCCCCAGCAAGACTGTGCTTCTTCTCTCAACTAAATAGAAAGGAGGAGGCTTCAGGGTTCACGCTTCAACTCACTAACTGCTCCTCAGACGTCATCGGCCTCTCCAGCACCTCAGACTCCTGGTGACATGGATGACTTTTTGGATAACTTTTCTGAATGGTCGTTATACAGCAGAAGATGCAACTCCATGGGTCCCTGAGAGGAAAGACGTCAAGTGAGCAAGGGCAGGTTCTCTGTGAAGCAGCCACTGTTGTTACAGCTGCTGAAGTCTTCTGTTCAAGAATGACTAATGATTTCCACCTTGTATCCAACTTCTCTCTTGGAGGCCCCTCTGCACTAGAGCCCCGTTTGGGCTCAATTAACAAGGACACCCCTCCCATTAGTAGTGGTTTCAGGGTTGACAGTCTGTTGAGTGAGGTGCCCTGGTGGGTGATGGACTCTCAGTCACCTCAAAACTTAGGGTTCCCCTGGGTGGAAGCCACTGTGAGCGTGGTAATGAGCCCGGGCTGCCAGAGTCAAGAGTGAGAAATCAGTGCCGTAAGCACTGGGGTCTTAGGCCTTGACGAGCTATCTGGCTACAGGAAAAGTCAGGAAACCAGCTCCTGTCTCTCAACTTTGCTGAATAAGCACACAGCACAAGCCATAGGCATCCTCTCCTCTGGAATTGCCATATCTATACCCAGAATCTGTGCTGCGGAGACTTCTTAGAAAGAAATCTACCAACAGAGTGTCAGATATCTTCCATTTGTCCCTAGAGTCATTCTTCACTCCTGTCTACCAGGCTCTCGAGCTGGGAGGCTCTCAATAAGCAGGTTGATACCATGGTTCATCTTAGAGATGCCATTTAGCCTCTCTCCTGGGCCACCGTCGTGCTTGCTCAAGAGGCCCGTTACAGATTAAGATGTGCAGGTTGCCAGTTATAAAAACAGTCACAGGGATGTGAAGTACAGCACAGGGAATATAGTCAATAATATTGCGATAACTATGTATGGTGTCAGATGGGTACTAGGCTTATCACGGTGATCACTTGGCAAGTTATATGAATGTCTAATCACTGTGGTGTACACCTGAAACTAATATGATATTGTCTGCCAACTGTAATTGAAAAAGAAAGAGGCCCATTACAAAGTACCCGTGGTGCAGGGGTGCGGACTATATGCATGTGGACTCAACAAAAAAGCAAATCCATCTTCTGCCTCTGTAGATTGCCCAACTGCAGAGGTTTACGTTGAATCCTCAGGGTGGCACCAGCCCCTGGGAGGTACCTGAGAGCAGGTGGGTTGCATTAGATTCTTTCCATGATGGAGGGCAATGCTCTGTCCTCCTAGGCATACACACATTCCTGGTAGACATCATTCACTGCCTACAGCACTCACTTGTTACAAAATTGCCTTATCAATCTCCACGTTAGCCTGCATACCATCTCCTCTGACCAACGATACGTTATACAGCAAAGGAAATGCGGCAGTGGGCTCACATCCTCAGAATTTATGGGTCTTATCATGCCCCTGTGAGCCGGGGTCAGCTGACTTGATAGACTGCTGGAATGGCTTTCTGAAGGCTCATCACAGTCCCAGATTTGCCAGCTTTGTGATGTTCCCATGGCAGGTGGTCTATGCTATACACCGGCAGCTAATGTATGATGTCATCACCCCATCAAAGTATATGGGTCTGGGAACCAAGTGTGGGAGGTGGTGGTGACACTGCTTCCTAATACACCTAATAACCACATGAAAGGTTTTGTTTCCCATTAATCTATTGCTGCTGGCACCGATAAGTAGTTCTGGGTCATATTTCTGGATCCTGATACTTAAGGACCCTGTTCCCTCTTCATCAAGACACATGAAACCAGAGACAAACTTTGCAGACTGAGCGTATGGTGGGAGGCGCTGTACCACAAGAAGGAAGGGCAAGAGGGGGCTGGGTCTCACTAACCTGTCAGCATCTATAGGCTGGATGTGGCATTCCTCATGAAAGGACCTTGAGCAACTGTCACAGCAGAACAGCTTTCCTCCTCCACGGCACACCTCACATGTATTTGAGTTTTGTGGCTAGAAGGGGAGACAAGGTAGACACCACTGGGATTAGTGAGACCCTGGAAGGGACTCGAGAACACACAGCCTTTGCTTGTACCACGGTGACAGGAAATTTCTGCCCTCAAAATATTAAGGAACAACATTGAGCAGAGATTTCAGAAGGCATTCTGGTCTGCACTGGGGGAGGAAGTTGAGGAGGAAGTGGCTGTGTGTTAGATCAGGAAAGTTTTCCTTATGAAGACAGAAATTCTGACATTGAAAGGTGAGCAACAACAATAAAAGAAGGATGAATTAAAGATAATCTGAGCAATTTATTATTCTGCTGGCAAAATCTGGCTCAGGAATACAGTCTTATCTGGTTGTCTACATTGCATCATCAAAATGGACTCATCAAAGAGTGATTTATTGAGAATTTTGTATGATGTATGATGGAATAAACTTCTGAGATGTCACTGCACCCCATTTTCTCAGCCATAATTTCTCCATGAGTTGAATGGCCTTGGAAGGAATTCCTGCACTATGGATTCTGTGCCTGGAGGACCCTTGGGCCTGTGACAGTACCCCTAGGTTGGAAAGATTCTGGGCACAGATGACCAGGTGGATGCCAGGGAGGATGGAGCTCTTTGGCTCTGGTAGCCTGGGGAAGATGCCCCATGACTCAGCTTGGTATGTCAATGTGGAGGTGCCATCTCTGAATGGCCAGGGAGGGTGGTAATGGCAACCACTGGGTGCATGGATGACTTGGCCCTTTGTTCCATATGAGGACGATGGAGGAGCCCACAAAATTGATTGAGGCTGGATTTTCCACCAATCTTAATATGTGGGTCTTTCAGCCAGATTAATTTCATTTAGTGAAGTTAAAAATTTGACAGTGTTTGTGCATCTGAGTATTGTGGAATGAAAAAACACATATTAAAAATGATAGAATTTATAGGGACAGATGGGTGGCTCAGTTGGTTAGAGTGCTAGCTCTGGGCAACGGGGCTACAGGTTCGATTCCAACATGGTCCAGCGAGCTGCCCTCTGCAACTAGAATGAAGTCAATGAGCTGCCACTCAGCTCCCGGGTGGCCAGATGGCTCAGTTGGTTGGAGCGCGGGCTTGCAAGGGATGGTGGGCTGTGCCCCTGCAACTAACAATGGCGACTGGACCTGGAGCTGAGCTGTGTTCTCCACAACTAAGATTGAAAGGACAACAACTAGACTTGGAAAAGTCCTGAAAGTACATACTGTTCCCCAATAAAGTCCCCAATAAAATATTTTTTTAAAAAAAAGATAAAATTTATAAACCAAAATAAGAATTGGTCAAGGAATGAGCCCATTGGTGGGCAAGGGAAATCACATTTTTTCTTTTGGTGACAATTTATATGGCAATAACATGTGGATCCCTACATACTAACATTTCTATGCATGAGACTTGTGTGTCTGTGATGGAGAAATGCCCAGAAATATTTGGCTCCTCTCCTGGGACCACCTGAGCAGAAAGAGAACAATTTGAGGAGAACTGTGTGGTGGGGAAACTTTTCATCCAATGGGTGACAGCTCTACACCCAGATGAAAATATTCTGTTCACACTATGGGTTAGAAGGAGGTGATTTATACCAAGTTGTATACCAGACAAGTTCATCAATATAGATGCTTTACTAGGAAGGCAAGATGAAGATAAAGTTATATATGGGAGATACAATAAATATTTATTCTATTAGCCAGGGGCACAGACTTCTAGTTGTTTCTAAATCTGATTTCTTTCTCCTCTTTCATAGCAAGAGCTATTTAGCGGGGTACATGAGTTTCTACAAAAGAGTTCATTTCCCTGTCTCCTCATAAGTAGTGTTAATTCCGAGTCAGTGATGGAAAATGAGTGTTATTCGGCAGCTTCTGGGAACCTTCCATCCTGGAATAGAAGGTAGCTCTAAGCCAGTACAATAGACTGTGAAAACAGATGGCTTTGGTTTAAATACTGATTTCTCCACTCTCAGCCTTGTTGTTACTTAATGTCTCCTCACATCAGCTCCTTCATGTTTAAAATGGGAATATTGACGTGAATTTTCTCCTAGTGTTGTTGCAAGTATTCAACAAGATAACCCATGCAAAGTCCTAGTACAACAGCCGGCAGATATTTAGTGCTTAGTGAGTACAGTTATCATACTGTAAAGATATCACTTCTGACTTTTGATAAATTTGATATTAAAAAATATTTAAACAATGTCTTTAAAAGAATTATAACAGTAATATTCTCACAAAGCCATGAAATAAAGAGGTAAGGTTATTCAAGCAAAAAAAAAAAAAAAAAAAGGAGGAATTCACATGCTCATGTGACAATCTAGGTACAAAATTGGGGACTGGCCCACCCAGTGACAGATAGACGGGTGGTGAGGAAGTGGGAGGTGACAGGGAGTGCCCCCTCTTCCTTCCAGAAATACTATGCTTTGTTTTGTGACACTCTACTCTTTTGGAATTTCTTCCTAACATTGGCCTCATTCTATTCAGTTTCCTCACTTAGAACGTTGGAATTCCTTGGGGCTCTGTCTTACCTCCCCGACTCCTTTCACTATCCTGGTTGACCACAGCTACTGTCATGACCACGCCCACCACATTTATCCCCAGACTTTAAGACCTGTGTCTCTGGTCTCTTTTCCAGCCTCCAAACATCCACAACCTACCTTCCATCATCTCCACTTAGATGTCTTTCATTGTGTCTAAAACCCATCCTGTCCCAACCCTATTCCTTATCTTCCTGTCTCCAATCTGCTCCCCCTTTAGTGCTCTCCTTCTCACCAAGCACCCTATCATTCACCCAGGAGCCTAGAAGTGCATCTCCCCATTCAGATATCCAAATCCATCACCCGTCTTGCCGATCTCAATTTTTAAATATGTCGACTCATTCTCAGTGCTTCTGTGAGGTCTGCTGCTACAAGGATATTGAGCACCTAATTATAATACTATCTTATTAGCCAAAGAAAAATGGCCTGCCATTTGTATTACAAATCATAGCAGTCAGAATATCATCCCTGGGCCCAATGATGTCAGGTGAATTGGGATATATTCAATTAGTAAATTTTCTTCATTTATAAATTCAATATAAGAAGAGACCCCAAAGTCACATATGAGGAAATTCAAAGCTGCAAGATGTCTCTTGCCCACGTGCTCCCTTTCAGTAGGAAAACTTGTGCAATGGCCTGTTCGGGACATCCGTGGGCACATCCCCACATGGACCTGGGTTGCCCTGGTATGGGGCCATGTAACTATTTTTCCTTTTTGTCATAACAGTGAGACTCATGGATGCTGACCACTCTTTTCAGGCTGTTAGGTGAAGGTTCCTGAACCTTGGGCATCTGTGGAATGACTTGGCCTCCTTCTAATAAGAACAGTGACTACTTCAGCTTTTACCTCCAGCCCAGGGCAGAGAGGCCATAGACAGACCACCCAGTGTGATCCAAGTCATGATGACCTGAGAGGTGGCCATGTCACTGCCTACCTCTCTAAGTGGCCTAGGATGCCCCACCCACCTCATTAGTTATGCTCCTATCTTAAACAATGAAGTTGGAATGGGCTACAGGGGTGCCATAAGGGACCCACTTGCCCTGAGTGCATTTCTCTGCAGGACTCATGACAGAGCCCACACTGAGAACTCGCCAGCTTGGCGGGTCTGTTCCTTCCGGCTGGCACATAAAACCATCTTAGCTCTGCCTGCACCTTGGAGTGGATGTTTGGGCTTTCCTTTCCTTCCCTGCTGCCTCATTTAAAATGCGGCTATCCTCTCAGGTTTGCTCCTTATTCCTAATCTGCAGGCTGGCCCTGCCCATTACCACCTCAAGTCTCAGCTCTAGAGACCTCAGTGCTCCAGACCTCTGCTTCCTATGCTCACTTTTGAGGGGAAATGAGGCAATGGGCAGGTTTTGCTTTCCCTTCCAAATGGAAAGGATGCTTCCACACTGAGGCACCCAACCCCAGAACCATCTACCTGGTGTGGGTGATGTGTCTGCTGTTTCCTGCTTATCACACAGACACATGCTCTGACTGAGTGTGAGAATGCTTCAGGGAAATGCGTCAATGACACAGATAATGTACTGAGGGAAAAGGCCTGGATTGTTCTGGAGTTACAGGTAGGAGTTAATACTTACATAAGGGTCAATAAAGTCATCACTGTGAAACTCTGGTGTTATCTATAGAAAAGAGAGAAAGATTGAATGACAACATTAATATGAGTTTTCATTAACCACAGAGTAGAGCAGAATTCTTTATGTAAAGAATTCATGCCTGTGTTTCATATCTGCTTTTATGGGTCTATATATCTAACCGGAGAATTTAAGAAACCATTAAACTATGTGTCGGTGATAGTTTGGCCCAAAGCAAGTTCTGTTCTCTGGTTCTCAGACCCAGGGAAGGCTTTTGTGATGCCATGTAGGGAGGGAGTATGGTGTTGGTTTCTGCAGATGGCATTGGAGCTGCAATGCGAGAATCAGGCTGAGGACTCCTCACCCACAGTTCCTAGTGACCACAGGGCCCAGATTTCTGGATGCCATGCAAGTGTCCCTGTGAACTCCGTCACTTTCTGCAGCTCTCCTGGGGCATAGCCCTAAAGCTAAAATGGGTAAAACGCTACAGTGCTGCATCTCTTCTTCCTGAAGATAAGCACCTCTCCACTTTCTCCAGAATCCCAAGTACTTGCATTGACCTTGGGTATCTATGAATGATCTGGCCTCCTTCTAGTCTGGAACAATGATTGCCTCAGCTTTTACCTGTAGCCCAAGCAGAGACGCCACAGACAAACAACTCTGTGTGATCTAAGACATAATGACTGAGAGGTGGCCATCTCACTCCGTGCCTCTCTGAGGGCTTAGGACCCCTACCCCACTCCATTCATTATTCTCCCATGTTATACAATGAAGTTGAAACAATCCTTTAGGTTTGTTGTTTTGGCCTCCTTGCCATTGGACAAACATATCTCTTGACTCTGAGTAGTTGCTCCAGTTATTTGCTTAATGGATATATAAGTGCACGAACAAATGAATACTGTTGTCACTTGGAGAGAGGTTTCTTATCAGCCAGTAAATGATCAGCGTGGAGTTTTATATCTTACTATGTTGGAACACTTCAGTCATTACTAGTGGGTTTAATAGGAAACTTATGAGCAAGGAAGCTGCCAACAGCACCACCTGCCATTTGGTGCTAAGAGTGACACAAGTGCTGCCATGAGTGGCCGGCGGCCACCATGAGTGGCTGGCAGCCATTGCGAGTGGCTGGCAGCTGAGAGCCTCTGTGAGCTGCTGTGAGCAGCCGACCACCTCAGCTGGGGGGAGCGCAAGGCTCATAACACCAGCATGGGCCAGGGAGCTGTGTCCTACACAACTAGATTGAGAAACAATGTGGGGGAGGCGGTTGAAGGGGGAAAACAAAAAGAGTGGCATAAGTGACAGAAGCCAGGGGACTGGAGAAGGCAGAGAGCCTCTGGGAAAACCCTCTGAGAAGTGCGGTGGTCATACGTTAGAGCTGTAAGCCCAGAGGGAACCAAACGAGGATGCCTGTGATGAGGGATGAGAAATGGCCAACTCAATTGATTAACCCAGATTGAGTTACTCTTGACTTCCTAGGACTGGGTAGAGATGTTTGGTCTTAACAGATCAAATAATGTCTCTTTCTCCAGAAAACCCAGTGGATACATAACCTATACTGAATTTCTCGCATAAATTCAGTGGAGCATGTAGCCCCAGAAACCAACTTTGTGAAGACTGCAACTTTCTGGTATGGCAGAGATAGTCAAGGTCATCTCTGTCAAAGGTAAGGAGAATGGCAGCTCTTCCCTCTCCTTTCTTCACCTCACAGGTTCTCTCTCACACCCAGTCTTGGAGAAACTATGGAAGGCATCAACTATCTGACTGCTTTCTCTGGAATTCACACAGCATGACAATCAGTGGTCGATGAACTCCATGTACTACTTCAAAGAAAATAGAATTCATCTATTTTCTCTAAAAGAAATTCTCTAAAAGAAAGAGAATTCATCTTCATAGATGGAACTGAAGTCTGCAAAGCCCCTTGGGTGGAGCCAAAGGGCCTCTCGACAAAGGAAAAGCTTTTCCAGGTCCACAGCCTCCCTCTCAGGACGCACCTGCCTCCCAATCACTCTATTCTCTAAATGTCATCTCCATAAAGGAAATACAATTTCCCTTGAAGACAGAGCCCTTGGAGAAGGACTTCATGTGAATGTGTGCATGTGAGGGAGAGGAAAGATACAAAAGAAGGGGAGAGAATGTGATTTTGGTTGTTTGCTGCAGCAGGTGACATATGGCTATATATCCATTCCAATGGGGAATTCTCCCCTACATTAGGTCAGCTAGAGTGACCATGAGACATTTCTGGGGAAACTTGCTTCATTCTTATTTCATTAAAGCTCAAACCCAGAAAAACCAAGGAAAAAATAGTGTTGCAAAGATAATAGTCATTAAGTGCAGTGTTTTGTGCCTTTCAAAATCATGCAATTCCAACTTAAGCCCCATCTTTTATGTTCAATTTTAAGACATTATGGCATTCTTATCTTTTTTTAAAATCATATATATATATATATATTTTTTTTTTTAATTATTATTTTTTAAAATTTTTATTGGGGAATATTAGGGAACAGTGTGTTTTTCCAGGACCCATCAGCTCCAAGTGAAGTTGTTGTTTTCAATCTAGTTGTGGAGGGCACAGCTCAGCTCCAAGTGAAGACATTGTTTTCAATCTAGTTGTTGAGGGCGCAGCTCACTGGCCCATGTGGGAATCGAACCAGTGACGTTGGTGTTATGAGCACTGTGTTCTAACCTACTGAGCCAACCGGCTGCCTCGTCTTGTCTTTTTCTAAAATAAACATACAGTGTCAGTTCTGTCTTATTATCTATTTAAAGGATTATTCTTACCTCTATCTCAAATATTTTCGTGCTCAAAGAAGTCCTGGCCTTCCATACTGTAATGTTTGAAAGCAGCAAGTTTAAAAGTACCATATTATAAAATCAAGTTTTATTAGAATTGGTTAATTTAGAAACTATCAAATAAGGCCAGAGAGATGAAAAAATCAACAATATGATAGATGAGAGTAGGTCATGTGATAATTACCGTTTTTCTTGTTCTTGGTGGGTTTGATAGAAATCCTTTCTGAAAGAGAAGTGAGATTAATATTATAATGGGTCCTCTACTTTGTACTTTTGCCCTTTTTTTACTTTTTTGACCTTGGTATTTCCAACTGCCTTCCAGATATGTCCCATTGTTAACAACACACACTCAAGAGGTGTCTTCATGGACAATAACCTCCCAATCCAAATCTGTAACAAGTTGCACTCTGTTATCCAGACTCAGCTTTAAAGTCAGCTTTAAAAACTGTTCCCTCTCAAACATATAAATTGTATATAACCAAACTAAGCAAACCAAGCCAAACCAAACAAAAAACAATTGCACCCTCTCTCTGTTCTCCTTATAAACTCTTGCCAAGCATTCCTCTACAATCTTGTCTACACCCGCACTTCCTTTCCGTTTCCCCTAGGACCCCTCTAGCTTGTGTCTTATACTTCATATACTATAGCTACTCCGGGGGCACATATTTGGTGAGTGACTGACTGGTGTCAGGCCCCACCAGTGACATTGGACGCAATGGTGTCCAGGCCATTGGGAAGACAAGTGGGAAAAGCTGGCATGTAATGGGTAAGGACAATAAAGTGCAAACTGTGCTTTCAGAGTATTTTGGATTCCAGAGGTGGGAGAGTAGGGTAGGCTGAATAATGGCCCCCAAAGATGTTTCTGTCCTAAGCCTCAGACTTAGGCTTAATATGTTAATTTAAGTGGTAAAAGGGACTTTACAGATGTAATTAAAGACTTGAAATGGGAAGATTATTCTGATTATCTGAGTGGGGCCAGTGTAATTACAAGGGTCCTTATAAAGGGGGAAGGATCAGAGTGAATAGTAGGAGATGTGGTGACAGAACACGAGGTTGTAGTGAAGGGGCCATGAGCCAAGGAGTGCAGGTGGCTTCTAGAAACCGAAAAAGGCAAGGTACAGATTTCATTCCCTGGAATGCTCCCTGCTGACACCTTGACTTGAGAGCAGTGAAACTGATTTCAGACTTCTGTCCTCCAGAACTGTGAGCTAACAGATTTGTATTGTTTTAAGCCTTAAGTTTATGGAAAGTTGTTACAGCAGCAATAGGAAACAAATAGAGTGAGTTTAAAGGACTTCAGAGAATGTGCTGTTTGCGCTTGGCAGGTTGAGTGAAAAGGTATCAGTCAGAAAGGTGGTGAAGGTCATTTGAGGTTCCCATGGCTTCAAGCTTTCCACCCTCCAACCCATGTCGCATTCTCTGATGTGATTAATACTTCTGAAGCACTATTTCAACTATGTCAGTCCCTAACACAAACCTCCCATGATTAAAGGAAGGGTTCACTCTCCTTCCTCTGGCCTCAAGACCTGTACAATTAGCCCAGCCCAGGTATCAAACCTCATCACCCACAACTTCTTGATATCGTGGGGAGGATTTTCAGGCCATCCTTTTTATGTAGAACGTGTTGTTCCTACATTTTTGTAGGAACTATTGCCAAACTTATCAAAACTATTCTTGTTTTAACATCCGGCTCAGTGGAAACTTTTCCATGAAACTATCCTCGACCTCAAAGTCAGAAATGACCTGCCCTCCCCCAAGACCCTGCCTCTCTTCCTGAGGGCGCCTCTCCGCGTGCAGTCCTGTGGTTATCAACGAGCAGCCTTCCTCCTGGTTAGGGACTGACCTTACAGACCCTGTCACTTTAGACGTATCTCAACAGATATTTTCTGAGCAAAGAGCTTTTCTGTATTATTAGAGTGGTGCAAAGAAGGGGCTGTGTTGGGGCATGTGATAGAGTCAGAAGGCACAGGTTTATCTGCAGTTAGAGATCTGGCCTGTTTTGTCCACATCAGGGGGCTGATCTGAGGAGAGATATTTAAAAATGCAATTTATTTATATTCTCTTTCAAGGATGAATGTCAGACGGCTATCAAAAGAAATTATGTTGAAATATTCTGTAATCCAGGAAGCATCCGTACTGGTGTGTTATTTCAGATACATAGTTCAGCTACGCTACTTTAAACATTGGCCCCCAAAGCCTAAAACCCTTTCCCCAGTTTAAATTACTTTCCTTTGACCAAATTACACAGTGGCAACTTCTGGTGGCAGAGTCAAGGTCACAATTAACTGTCCTACCTTCAAAATGATAGGAGTCCATGCACTAACAGATTAAGTTGTAATAAAACCCAGTCAAGGTATTGCCTGAGTGGGATGTTAGTTATAATATATGCATCGTGACCAGGGCAAGGGGGATTATGATGATATTCTGAAACTGGGAAATTCTGTTACAGCTTGGAGTTGGTGAACTGTGACACCATTACCTTGATTGCAGCCCTTTGTCATTGGAATACCTGAATCAGGTGCTTCAGGGGCCAGCCACCACAGCGCACGCTCAGCTTCCAGTTCTTGGCTTTTTCATGGTTTCCTTCAATTTCGAATTCCCTGAGGGTGAACTGCTTCCCATCCTCAGTCTCTATACACTTCTCGAGCACTCCTGTGAGACCAAGACAAGATGAGCTCCCTTTGTTGCCAGGCAGTGCTCCCGACTGTGAAAATCCCAGAACTGAGCCTCCCATCACGTGGTTCTGGGCCCCCCATTTTGGGCTCAGAATCAGCAACACAGAGGAGCTGGGTTCCCTCTCAGGGGCCCCACAGCAACCTGAAAGGTGAGGGTAGAAGGGGATTTCCTGCCATGGGTACACATTTCCTTGAACTTTGAGAAGGACAATAATTATTATCAACATTTACTTTTAAAAAGCATTTCTCCACATTCAAAAGAGAAAAAAGAATGAATGGCTCTTAAGAAGAATGAGCAGGATTCTTTCCCTTCCCCTCTCTGAGACCCAGGATAGAGAGGCTGAACTTCAGAGGGGACAGATGAGGGCACACAGGTGGCTGTGTGGCAGCTGCCAGCACCGCACGTCTGCCTTGTTTTGTACCTTATTGATCATTCAGTTAATGGCGATCAATTATTTCTCATATTTTGGACTCATGGCTATTTTATGTTTAAAGTAATTATGGGAATGTTATGTAGTGGGAAAAGTTAAGTTACTCATATGCAATGTAGTCATAGGGCAAACATTTATACTTGGTACCTAAAGAACTATATTCTGGGAGGGGGCAATCAAGCATATCAGATGAACATTTGCGCTGTACTTTAACAATTATAATTTGCAAATTATTTTATATCTGTCCTTCCATTTTTTTTCTCATAATAATATAGCGAGGCCAGTTTTATTGTTACTCCTATTTTGTAGAGGAGGAAGTTTAGGATTGAGAGAGACTGAGTAGCTTGGCCCAGATGAAACAGACACTCTTGGTATAACTGAAATTTGAAAAAAAAAATCCCGATTCTAAATCCTGTTCTCCTCTGGTTGGCACAGGCCTTCCAATTGCTACAGAGAATGGGGCTCTGAAGTTGCTGCTGGATTTCTCAAATGTGTACATTTCCCACCCTTATATTGAAGCACTTGCTCTTGTATTAGGTGAGGGATGGGCATCGCATGGACCTTTCCCATGGGGGAAAGAGGAGGCGGCCTTCTAGGCTAATGTTTATGAATTTTAAAAGTCTGGAAATTCCATCTTTACTCCAGCCTGTCTGGGATGCTGTGCTGAAAAGAGCTAATAGAGCAGACCCGAGACTGCTATCTTTAGAAATGTCTGCTTTCAAGGCTGGCATTCGAGGACCTGGATTTTGAGAGGGGTCCCACCATTCTAATATGGTTTATGTTGGCTACCTGCTTCCCTTCTGGGAGTCTGGAACTGTAGCATGTGCTAGGCAGAGGGGACCTATGTCACTAACTCCTGACAAGAACCCTGGACTATGAGGCTCAGGGCAACTTCCTTGATAGATGATATTTCACACATGGTGTTATAATTTGTTTCTGGAGAAATAACTGTGTCCTATGTGACTCTACTGGGAGGGAACTCTTTGAAACTGGCAACTGGTTTCCTTTGGATTTTGTCCCATGGGCCTTTTTCCTTTGCTGATTTTGCTTTGTGTCAATTTAATAGATCATAGCCATGAGTTCAACTATATGTGAGTTCTGTGGCCTCTTAGTGAATCACCAAAATGGGGATGGTCTTGGAGACCCCGACACAAGTGTCTACCCCCTGAACAATATATTATCCACATGGATAGTTTCCAGTTGAAAGTGTAGAAGAGCAGGAAATCCACCTTGTTTCATTTTCTCCTTATGCAAAATCCCCTTCGCCTGACCACAGGTCACAGGAAGTGTAAGCGGTCGAAAATCCATATTTTTATCTCTGGGAATTCTTGGAACTGCAAGAAAGCATCATTATTATTATTTTTCATCATCTTCCTCTTCAATGGTGCCCTCTTTCTCCTCACCCATCTTGAGATTCTTCTTTTATAACTTAAAATGTATTGGAGGGAGTTTCCCCATGAATTAGTTACATTTCTAGATCTCTCTTTTATGGCAGATTAGATACATAAAGATAAGGTCATGTCCACTCCCACCCTCTGAAATCCTACATAAAGTCCTCATGTGGAAGGATCTGAATTCCCAACCTGTTGGCCAGTGACTTCCTATTGCACAGTGACGTCCTCCTGCTGGTTTTGAGGACGGTTTTTAGTCATATCATTGTTTTGAAGTTCTGCAGATGGAGGAACAAGCCTCACCTTTTAGCTTTGTTTCCCCATTTGAGGCACTCCCTGGGGGAACAGAGAGCAGGGTGGCAATGGGGCCGTAGCAGGGACAGTCTCTGTCTTCCCTCCTTGTTCTCTGCTTTGATTCACTTCTCCTTCACGTGAGCTTTCTCTGTGGCTTTCACTCTGTGAAGCTCAGGGTGGGGTGTTCTGGAAGGAACTGCACGTTCTTTGCAGGGGCGCGGGGGAGGGGGCACTGGGCTGTGATTCTGCTGAAGCAGGTGTTGAAAGTCTTAAAATGAACTTCAGTAGCTGGAGCACCTGCCCCTGCCCTTCTGGCCAACACTGAGGGGGATTCATTAAAGACACATGCTGGGGCTTCTCTCTGGGATGGGTGGGTGTACTGCCCCTGGGCCTTTTAGAATCAATTCTTTTAGAGCTAAGGTGGGCCTGGAAGTCCCTTCCGTTTAATTTGCCTGCCACCCACCCATTTTCAGAGCAGCAAATTGAGGCAAAAAATAATAAATGACAAGCCCAAATCACAAAATCAAAGGAAGTTTAGGAATTAGGACACAAGTCCTGTAGGACCACCCAGCGTCCCCCTTGGTGGGGCATTCGGTGGCTCTCTATGTGGGCAAGAGAAGGGTCAGCTAAATAATAACATGTGAGTCACACACAACTTCCTTAAAAGTGATCAGTGCAGTGCAGGGAGACCTGCACAGGCCCAGGGAAACCTGTGCTCTCACAGATCAACTGGCTAAAATCAATAAAGTGGGTGTTCTCACCATCCTGTTGTGCTGTCGAAACTGACCAAGGCTGATGAACACCCTAGTGTTTTTTATGGCTCTAAAAGCCAATTAAGGAAACTGATCACTCAAAACACAGAGTAGAAAATAAAAATAAAAATGTAGATGCTTAATTATTTAAAGTATATTAATCACTTTTTTTTTTTTTTTACCTCTTTTTCTTCTTCTTTTTAAAGGCCTGCTGTTGATTGTTTTTATCTCTAAAGGGAAAAAAACATAACATAAATATCTCTTGTTCATAACATTGTATTGCAAATAACAGTGTTTTACAAAAGCACCATTGAAAGAAAAGGTTTTCAGGAGTCTGTTTAGTACTTCACTAAAACTATCAAATGCCTAGATCTGGAGTTAGAAACTTTTTTTCTGTAAAGGACCCGATAGTAAATATTAAGGTTCATGACCTCTGCTGTGATTACTCAACTATGCTGTTGTGTTGCAAAAGCATTCCTAGGTAACATATAAATGAAAAGAGGTGGCTGTGTTCCAATAAATCTTTATTTACAAAACAGTGGGCTGGATTTGCCCCGTGGGCCATAGTTTGCTGAACCCTGGCTCAAACATAGTTATAAAGATGATACTTAACTAAGATTTATTCTACATTTCTTTTACTAATATCTCCAAATCACTCCAAATAAATTTGAAAGAGTGTTTTTTTATCTTTCCCAAGGAAGAGAAGAATAATGAACTCAGACATGGGTTGTACCAGAAACTCTCCTTAGACCTTACTTCTACTAACTTATGGTCACATTATTATTTATAAGGACTGAGGTGGGGTTTTAATATTATTAGGTAATTATTAAGATAGAAGACCCAAGAATAGTTCAATACTTCATCCTTAGAACAAATAAATAAGATAGGGACTAATACTATCCTCATCTAGTAGATGAGGAAATAAATATGCACCGATAAAAATACAAAATAAAGTATTGAAGATTTCCTTGGATGAAGCAACAGAGATAAAAGGCAGCAATATATGGCCTCAAGGGAGACCTAATGTGGGCTCTACTGATCAGATAGTTGCCACAAACCTAAATTTGAAAGATTTTTGTACTGAAAATAGTGGCAAAATTATGCAAAGACTTCACACCAACCCAATGAAGAAGGACTTAACAGAAAATGATGCCCAAGGTCTACAAGTTGTGGAGTAAAAGATGACGCAAAGGACTGACACAAACATGGCCCAGAAGATTGCAGTATCCCCCTGGCTGGAACCTGAGTCTGTTCATCAGTAGCCATTATTGGCAAACATACATTCTCTTGCTCTTCGTTTTTCTCTATTTAAATCCTTCTGGGACTAGTGGGTGAGCTTTCATTAAAACCTTGAGGTTTTCAGACAAACAACTTCAGGCAAACAAACAGAAGCTCCGTGTACTCTAGTTCAGATCTCAGCATAAAGAAATTCGGGCAGAAGAGCAAATCATATATATCAAAGTGCTGATGAGCTTTGCTTTAAAATGGTACCATGTGTGTTACCATGTTCCAGCGCCTTGTTATCTTACAAACAGGTAGTAAAATGCCTGGGCAAAGTAGGGTTTCACTAGTCTTGGGTCTTCTATCTTAATAATTACTTAATAACACCAAAAACCCACATTACTCCTTATAAATAATAATGTGGTCAGAAAAATTGAAAGCAGTTTAAAAATAATTTTCTTAAGAGTTGGGAGCAATCATTATGGGCAAAAAGTTATATCAGGATATCAGGTTGCCTCAGAGTATCAGCAGAGGCCTCAGTATCCAAGAACAATGCAACGGGAGCCCCATACGCCTAAATCTTAGAGAAAAACACTAGTCTAGCCCTGCTGCACAGAACGTGATAGGAGAAAGTGAGTCTGGTTCTCCAGCACAGGTTTTCCCTACCTCCAGGCCTAAAGAGAGAGGCTACATTCCTTTCTGAGAATTGTCAGACACCTCCCCTTAAGCCAAGAGAGAAGGTGTTAAAAGATCTAGTAAGAGATGGACCTCTGCCCTTGAGGATGTCAAAGAAGGAGAGACTATTAGACTCATCCCTAGGAAATGTAAAGGTGAAGGTCATGGCTAGAGCATTCGGCATTGGGAGAAAGGCTGAGCTGGGAGCCAGCAAGGGAATCAATAAAGAAGCTAGATTTCCATGGCCTGCTGGGGGCTCTGTGAATGGGACCTGAATTGAGTGTTCTTGAGAGATACTCTGCCCAAGAGAACCACCTGGTGTGATGAAGTAACTGCAGCAAGGGTGCAGACCTTCCAGAAGGACCATCCAATGTCTTAATTCCCAAGCAAGTTGGCCACCATTCAACTACTAAGAGATGGTAAAATATATTGCTTCTGCTATACTAGTAGGAAATTTCCAGCCAAATCTTCCCCTCCCCCCAGTTTTGTGGTCAGAGAAAGAGTTTTGGACTGTAATTTGTCTATAATTTGACACATTTGTCTGAATTTGAGCCAGGAACTGGCTGAATGGGAAGCAGGATCACCATGGGGCAGCCTAACAAGAGATAACAGCAGCTTTCTTCTGGCTGAAAGGAAGCTCAGTGGAGTTCTAGAGTCATCTGTAAATTGCACAGGGAGGAGGCTTTGCATCTTATAACCTCTGTGGTGTAGGGGGTAGGGTGAGGAACTGAGAATCTGACATAGAAATGGACGTAAACGTCTTACAATTTACTTCAGGATGATGAGATGCTGTTCCTGCCAGCCCAGCCAGAGACATCGGGAATCTATTAAAGCTTTGGGGAATCCATTAAAGACATTCCTTGGGCTCCCTTTTCAGGATGCAGAAGAGGAAGCTGTCCATGGTTCAGTGGGAGATCCACAGGATATGAAGCTGTGTGTGAACCTTGGATGTGCCTTGGAGTGCAGTGAGTCTATTTATTATTATGACTACTTATCATTATTTATCTCACTTTACAGATGAGTAAAGTGAGGCAGAAGAGGTGAAGAAACAGACCCAAGTCCACATGATTACCTCAAGGTGATAGGACATGAGAAAGGACAGCTATATCACTTGTGAGTTACACAGTGTTTTATAGCTACTACAATTGACCCTTGAACAATGGGGAGGGAGATTAGCGGCCTCCACCCCCATGTAGTCGAAAATCCGGATATAACTTTTGACTCTACAGTTGGCCCTTCACACACACAGATTCAACCAGCACAAATAGCAAACACTATTGTCAATCTGCAGTTGGGAATCTGTGGTTGGAAATGTGAAAATACTGTTTTCCATCCATGGTTGGTTGAATCACCAGATACGCAACCTGTGGATAGGAAGAGCCGACTGTAATTATTGAAAAAAAAATCTGCTTACAAGTACGTACACGCAGTTCAAACCTTTGTTGTTCAAAGGACAACTGTATTCGCAGCCTCGAAAGTTATCAGTTCAGCAGAGGCCGCACTGCGTGTCCCCTGGGCTCTGGGTTCTGGTTGCAGACGCATCACCAAGTTATTTGTTTACAGTATTATCATCTTTCAATCCCTGATGTGTTTTGGAAATGTACTAAATCTGATATATTTCTCAATGGCTAGTATAGTTACATAAAGCAATTAGGGAAATAGGTTTGTTACTAAAAGCAAAGAATAAAGCATGGGAATTTAGACATTTAGTTATTGAAAATGTATCCATCTTTTAAAATTTTACCTTTTGGTTTGCGTTTTTTCCGTAGGACTCTATTATTCAGAGCTTGGATTCTCTTTCTCACTGAGAAAACATAAAAACAAATGCTGTGAAAAGTTGCATTGTATATAATAATTCTTTTTAAAAATTCCATTTTACTGTAACTTTTCAAGAGCCTGATGCATAAAGCAAAATATATATATCTTACAGCCATGTACTTACCAAGCCTTAGATGCTTAACCTGGTTTCATCCTAGATTTCATTTTCTTTAACCTCACATTAATCCTAATTCATTTATACCCACCAATAAAAAAAAAGAATTTAAGACAGAGTTTCATTTGTATCTCAAGAAACACTGTGAGAATAATAATAACGAGAGCTAATAGTTGTTAAATGCTTATGTACTAGGCACAAATACAAAACCCTTATATCTACTATTCTGTTTATGAGATAGAGACTTTTACTATCCTCATTACCAATGAAGAAAATAAACAACCAGAAATTGAAAAAGTTATGTGTAGCAATGCAGATTTCTTTTGGTTGAGAGGCAGAAATCAATGGCAGCAATGCCAGAATTTGGATTGTCTAGAGAGGTATGATGGTGAGCTACACAGATGAAACACTCACCATTATCTTAGCCCTGAATGAAGATTTTTGGGCTGAAAATACAGTGAAAGTGACGACATGGTTTGGACAAAACATTAGAATCGAAGAAACTAGCCAAGAGAGTATTACCCAAAGGAAATTTGTAGAAATAAAAGTTCAAAGGGTTAAAAAAAAGAGAAAGCACAAATAAGGGAAATATTCCTCAGTTGAAAAAAATATTTTTTCAAGTCTTAGAAAGCCACAGGGTTAGAGATATCAAAGAAGAGTTCATTGGAAACCTATCTCAGGTAAATATGCTCTCAGATTCAGCAGATGATGAGGTGTGGGTGGAAAGATGGTGAGGCATATGCAGGTAGATCTCCTGACTGCCATGTTCACATATGTTGCTCTCTAAGACGGGACCATGAAATGCTCACCCTTCCATTCTGATCTCTCTTTCTCTCTCTCCAGTTCTGTGGTAGGACTACAATTTGGGCTTGTTGAGCAACAGACATCTTAGACAAACACATTCTCTCTTTGTGGTCCTCTGTGTCTTTCTCTGGTACTATTGGATTCACCTTTCCTTAAACCTGTTGAGGCCATATGAATTAAAGTTATCAATGTAGCCTAGCTCAGATTCACAAAGCTCTCCTTCCTGGGAGATTCTGGGCTTATGACCTACTGACAATATAGAGCTACTGGATCTCTCTTTAAAATTGTTCTTTGTGAATTTCCTTGTTCAAATACCCCACAGGAAGTAGAGGAGCTACTCTTGGGTTCCTTTCTATAGAAGTTGAGTAAGGTGCTCCCTCACCCCTCAAGGCAAGTGAGAAGGATTCAGCCTTGATCTGTGTCTCCAGGAATTTGCAGGAGGCAGAGAAATTTAAAAACGCAAGCCTGGAAAGTCTAGAGAAGATGACTCTGTTGGGAGCCAGCTACATGCTCTGACAGTGGGACCATGAAGAGGCATGGTTCTCATGGTCCTTTCTGAGGAAAAGAGGAGCTCAGTTCTTCTTAAGAGGTTCTCTTTTCAGGAGGACCATTTAGATGGATGAGGTGTGGACCTCCTTGAAACTGAGGGACTAAGAGGGAACTGGTAAGCAGTCAGTTGGAGTTCTTGCATTAGGGGAACTTCATTTGAGAGATTCTCTCTGAAGAGGGGTATCTCTAAAAATCCCACAAATGTGACTCATGCAATCGCCATATCTGGGAGACGTGAAGGATCTATCATAAGAAGACTATTTCTACTCCTTACCTCCTTCTCTCCTTCCTCCACAAACTGGAATTAGTTAAAAGTAATATGTACTGATCGGAATTAGAGAAGTACGGATGAGAGAAGAGGTTGGCCTCACCCAACTTCCTCACTACATATTTTCCAGTTTTAATATATAAGCTCAGGCTGTTAAATATTGAATGAGAACATACCACTGCTGCTGGAAGGGACTCACATAGCTCTGGGGTTTATCTAAGACTTAACCTTGGGGAAGGAAAAGGACCATTTGAGAGAATAGGTTTGAAAAGGAAGCAGGAGAAAAAGCAAATGTGTTTGGATTTACACTACCAATTCCATCTATTTTAATAAAGCAGGTAAGATAAAGAGGTTTTAGAGGTAAAACATCTTAGACCTGAGTAAGTATAATCTGGGAAATAACCAAGATGATAAAGATAAGCATGGAGATAAAATGATAGCTATGCTAGAAATATATGTATAGATTTATTTATACTACATTTAAATATATTTATTTGAACACATTTATTTGAATACACACACACACACACACACACACACACACACACACACATATGTATATGTATATACTACGTTTCCCTGAAAATAAGATCGAGTCTTATGTTAGTTTTTGCTCCAAAAGATGCATTAGGGCTTATGTTCAGGGGATGTCATCCTGAAAAATCATGCTGTGGCTTATTTTCCAATTAGGTATTATTTTTTGGGGAAACACTGTATATATATATGAGTGACAGGAATACTTGGAAGAAATGGAAAGGAAACAAAATATATCCAAATACATTTTAACTCCAGAGGGAAAACCCTGTCATCTCTACAATGCCATATAAACTTAGTAGCAGTATTTTATATAATATGACGTTAAAGAATGAACAAAAGAAGTAAACCATAAAAAAGAAACCTAAGTAGAATTGGAGAGGAAAGGGAAAGAGACTAGAAGCTAAGTGGAGGAAGTAAAGGAAGAATGTAACAGAAATGAAAAGTTGCAGAACCCCATGTAGAGAATGGTGAGTCACTCAATATTTCCATCCTTTACTGCACAAACTCAGTGTGGTACATGCGCTGATTGAGTTTGGTTTAAGTAACTATATTTCTCAGACTTAGAACTGATGTGATACTAGGACTCTGTCTTCTGCTTAATTGACTCAAATTTGCTCTGTCTGTTTCTCCTTTTTCTGTCAAGGGCTATGTTCATTAGTTACAACAAACCTTTCTAACGCTTTCTTTACGTCCTTCATTTACCACTTAGGGCTAGCTTGTCTCTGGCCACATATCTCTGTGCTGTATCCAGGTTCCAGCTTCTTTTCTTGCCAAAGGGTATCAGGTTGACAAGAAGACAAATGGAGAGTCTGAATTTTCCTCCTTATTTGAGGAAATCAGTGACTTTGAATGAAAACATGTAGGGCAGGTAGGCAGATTGCTATTTGTTACCCATAATCATTCTCTGTTCCATAGGAATAGAGTTACAGCTGGACCAATGGCTGCCTGATTAGAGATTATATTTTTCAGCCTCACTTGCAGCTAGCTCTGGCCATGTGATTACATTTTGGCCAATGGGATATGAGCAGAAGACTCTGGGTTTTTCCATTAAAAGAAATATGTGGGTGATCTCCCTCTCCATTTATTCCATCCCCACTGTTAGGAGACAATGGCAACCAGATCAGCTTTCTTGGCCCCAGAGGGAAACTATATGTTGAGAAAGGCATGTACTTCCTACCACTTCTGGACTGTTTGATGAAAGAAAAACAGATTATGTGATTTAAACCACATATACATGTGGTTTACATGTGGTTATCTCTTTGTTACAACAATTCAACCTATACCATAAATACACCATTCGTTATGAAGCCCATAGGAGACTTTGAGGCTGCAGCACAGAGAGAGTCTTGTAGGAAGGTCAGGTCTGCAGTAGGGCTCACAGAAGCTCACATTTATACTTACTGTTTTGGAGACTGTTTGTTTTACATATGTGTCTTCTCTTTTCTCCTTCAAACAGAAAAGAAAATAATCATTTATAAATGATAAATAGAGTTTAGAGTTATAAACAGATTTACAAGCTTTACATGTCAGTAATCCTCAGTTATTTCATTTTTAAGTCCTCCTTCAACTTTTGTGGGGCTAAATCCCCATCTACCAATACAAATCTTGGTTTTGTCATGATACTGAAGACAATAACAGCAACAAAACAACCTACATTTACACAGTACCAATCATTTACAGAATGCTTTTACATATTCTCATGAAGTTTTCTCATTCACAATAAGAAAAATGTAAAAAGCAGCTGAAATCAGGCAGAAGCTGACAGCAAAAGAGGAGGAATGTCAAGGACATCAAGGAATAGCAGATTCCAGAGATCACCAGAAAAGTATACATCATGAATTCAGAGGCTTGCGTTGGAAAACTAAAGCTATAATCCATGTTTTTAATAATGAGAGCTTAAGAAACATGTGGAAGAAAAAGAAAGCCATCAGAGAAACAAAGATAAATGTAGAAGGAGAGTAAAAGAGATTAGATGTTTCAGACATTAGAGTGAAGGGTATAGACTATAGAAAGTAGAAAGGGAAACAAGAAAATTTAAAAATAGTTAAGAAAGATCAGAGAGAAAATAATCAATAGATGATAGTGGACAATCATTGGAGTTTTCAAGGGGGAAAATACAAATACTTGAAGAAATACTTGGAGATAAATTTAAGGGAAAATTCTTGAAATTATAATAAAAAATTGAATATACATATCATAGGTATGCATATTTTCACCTTGTAGCAGAAAAAATTGACTCCAAACAGCCAACCCTTAGATATATTCCAGCAAATTCACTAGACTTTAAAGATAAAGAAAAAAATTGAATGGGAAGCCTCAGCAAAAAGACCTAGTCATACTTTCAAGGGAGGAGCTCTTATTGGCTATAGAGTTTTCCACAGCAATATTTAATGCCACAGGAAAGTGGAAAAAAACCTACAAGATACTTCTAGGAATAATGAGTGAGCAAATTATTTCTCAGGTATAAATAGCAAAAACAAGTAGTTTTGAATAGGAAAATACTGGAAATATTGTTCCTGTGAGTCCTTATTGAGAAAACTACTAGAGGACCCACTTCAGCAAACCAAACAGGACTGGAAAAATTTTGACAAAAGGATCACAATGAAAGTGGGGCATGAAATGACAAACTAGAATGTTAAGCATACATGCCCTGACAATACGGAAATAGTGTAATGATAACAAGAAAAAAAGTGGGGGGAAGGTAGAAATAGGGGTGGTAGAGCAAAGTCGTTGTCTGTTTTATAGCTAGGAGTCACATGGTGATATTTGGACTAACAAGGAGTATGGGCATACCCTATTTCATTGCACTTTTTTCCAATTTTGAAAGAAGTTCTACTATTTGTAAAATGCTATCAAATGGCATCACATGCTACAGATTTATGAAAGGAAGAGATTGATCAATGTGGTAAACTTCATTGTTCTCTTATTTTAAAAAATTGCCACAGTCACCCCAACCTTCAGCAACCACAATCTTAATCAGTCAGCAGCCACCAACACTGAGGCAAGACCCTTCACCAGCATAAAGATTATGACTTGCTGAAGGCTCAGGTAATGGTTAGCATTTTTTATCAATAAAGTATTCTTTAATTAGGATATATACTTTTTTTAGACAATGATATTGTACATTTAATAGACTACAGTATAGTCTAAACATAATTTTTATATGCACTGGGAAACCAAAAAATTTGTGTGACTCACTTTATTGTGATATTTGATTTATTGTGGTGGTCTGAAACCAAACCCACAATATCACCAAAGTATGCTGTAGTCCTTTTATTTCTGAATTAATTTTGCAAAGTCTGTATTTTTTTGCCATGTGGCCACTGCTCAGTTAGTCAGCTAATGATTGGAAAGAGATTTCCTTAAATACCTAGAACTATTAAGTCTCCTACATTTTGCCAAGGGGCTCTAAGCATATGTTGATAGATGCCTTCAACACACAGCTAGGCAGTTTACAACTCCACCTTAGCTCTCACTTCCTGCTTGCCAGAGTCTCAAGGCTAGCCAGAGGCAAATGCTCAGGGCTTTTCTAGGTCTTTCCTGAGCATACACACAGCCGTAGGAGCGTACACACTACTTTCCTAGACATGTGTGTGGCTTTCTAGATGTCAGTAATATGTTGGAGTTTTATATATATGTTTATATGTAATTTATTCATACTTATCTACTAAGTGTATTTCTACATTATATTGAAAATTTATATACTATATAATTAAATTTTATAAATAAATAAAATACAACACATATATATATATATATATATATATATATATATATATATAGTGTTTTGTGTGTGTGTGTGATAATATATGTATTCTCAGAATTCACGCATTTTTGAACACCTCCATTGCTATTAGCTTAGTCCAATCCACCATCACACTTGCCAAGACCATTGCAATAGCCTCCTTATGGATCTCTCATCCTATCCTCCTAAAGTCTATTTCCCATGTGGATTCCAGAGCAATCTTTAAAAAACATAATTCATATCATATAATTCCTCAGTTCAAAACTCTCAAATGCTTTCTCCTCTTACTAAGACAAGAATCCAAAGGCTTTACCATGACTTAGGAATTCTACATGACCTTGAAAAACCATTTCCCACTCCATTCTGATTACTTCCCCAGCCAGTGGCCTCCTTGTTATTCTCCAAAAGACCATTCACATCCTGTCTGTCTTTCCACTAAGGTCTTCTCAGACTCAGCTTTGTGGTTTAGTCTCTCACCTCACTCAAATATCCACTTATGTGTCGGTTTGTCAATGAGGCTCTCTCTGAACACCCTATATAAGATGGCATGTTTCTGTCACTCCATAAATCATTACTTTTCATTTTTCTTTACAGTTTTGTCACCATCTAAAATATTATATATATTTATTTTTGTCTTGTCTATGTCCCCCCAGTAAGCTCAGTAAGATTTTGTTCCCTTCTTTGTCTTTATTGATCAGCTCTAGCAACAAATATGAATCTAAAACAAAAGAATAAATAAATAGTGAGATATATCATATTCATAAATTGGAAAAAATTCAATATTTTAGAGATGTTAATTTTTTCCAAAATAATTTTCTGTAATTTCAACAAAAATTCAACAGGGTTTTCAAGGGAACTTGACACGATGATACCAAAATTTATATGAAAGAGCAAATGACTATACTAGATAAAACAATTTTGAAAAATAAAAATAAAATTGACAGAAACTTGCTTTTCCATATATGAAGATATTATAAAGTTATAGTACGTATAGAGTACACTATGTATTGATGCAGAATAGCTAGAACAATGGCTCAGACTAGAAAACCCAGTAAGTGCAAAGGTCCTGATGCAGAAACTGAGTTTATTCAAGGAGGTCAGAGTAGTGAATGAGGGAAAGAAATGTAAGAGATGAGACTTAGGACGTAATCAGGAGCAGCTTAAATAATACTTTGTAGGCATGGTAAGGAGTTTAGACTTTTTTCTGGGTTCAACTGGAAACCATTGAAAGGTTGTGCAGTCGGGTGACAGACTGTTGAGTGGAGAATGAATTATAGGTGGCAGAATGGAAGCAGAATGACCAGTTAGGAGGACTCTGCAGTATTCCATATGCAAGATAATGGGACTTGAACTGGGATAGTGGCAGGGGAGATAAGGAATGGACACGTTAGATATACAGTTTTGAAACTTGATGATGAGTGAATGTGGGGGGGTTAGGAAAAGGGAGGAATCAAGCACACCTTCAATTCACTGCAGCTACACTGCAATGGGGGAAAAGATATTCATAGTAACAAAGAAATCTGTACAACAGATAAAAAATTTTTGAAAAAGTATAAGAAAATCCTTAGTGGAAGACTCATGTGGTCTAAATAACACATGAATAAGTGGGTATAAATCTGTGTCTTCCCCAAGTTAATCTGCAAATTCAGTGCATTTCTGAGCAGAAGTCCCAATGAACTTGGAAAGGAGGTAGGGGAAATCTTGAGTTGATTCTAGAATTCACCCCCAATGAGTCATCAGGATGGCGGTACCTTTGAGCTCTACTTTGTTTTCTGTAGCCCCTTTGATTGCAAACCAAAAAGTAGTATATAAATAGGTAAAGGCACTGTGTGATCAAAGTGGTGATTCAGATCACAATATAATTGTGGAAGAAATATTTTAGTAATTCCCACCTCACATATACACAAAGAAGCAACACCTAGGGGTTATAAGATGTAAACAGTAAAAATGATCAGATACTTCAAACACCCTAAAATCAAATATAGAATAACATTTTCAAAATCTTCAGCTAGAAATGGCTGCTGTAAATATGCTAGGAGACCCAAGAATTAGAGAGAAAAAGCTGACCAATTCGACTACCTACAAATTTATAACTTCTCTAGGACCAAAGATCCCACTAAGAAATCGAAACAAAAATAACAAATAGGACAACCTACTAGCAACATATATGACTAAGATTTAATAGATATGTATATCTTACCTAAGAATTTCTAGTGAGCAATAATAAATAGTTACTGTTTTTTTAAAAAAAGGATTTCTATATTCATTCAGCATGGTAAGACGAAGACAAACACCGCAATAGGAAACACTGACACAGCATGCTATGGCGAAGGGTTCTATGAAGAAGACAAACAAATGACCAATAACAAATGAAAACTGCTCAGTCAAACTAAAAATGAAATAGTGTATATTAAAGCACCCTTAAATACAACTTTTTTTATAGCTCTTAAAAATGTTAAATGTATTTATTGTCTAGGTATGAGATATTAATTTTAAAAAGCAAGAAGAGGAAAAGTATGCATAGAGTTAGTCTATTTAGAGAAATAAAAGTATAGTCCAAAAGGTACTAATATATGCATAGAAAAATTCTGGAAAGATATACACCCATATTTATAATCAACATATAATCTAAAATCAGAATAAAAAGCAACATGAAGAGATGAGCATGTTGAAAAAAATAGTTACTTTAAAAGACATTATTTTTTTGTTTTACAAAAGGTATAGAAGAAAACTGATAATAAACTTTAGCATTGAAAAATAGTTCATTTGTAACACAAAAATCAAGTAAATTGTTATTCACTCTTACTTCTTTTCCCACTGTGTTTTTCCAAAGTAGAATTGCATCCAGTATCCATGATATCTAGAAAGTAATAGGTGGTGGTCAGAGAACTGTAATTTATAAATAAAAGTTACAAACCTTATGACAATTCACATTGTGGAAAGCTTGAGTTTATAAGGATGTTCTGTGTATTGTTTCTCTGTCTTCTTCTAAAGGAATCAGACAGGTACAAGTTGATGTCTAAGGCCTTTATTTCTCTGAGACTTTGAAAAGAACCCTTCGTAACTTATGTGCAATGGTTTCATCATTTATGAGACCGGGATAGCAAAAGTTATCATGTTCAGACTTTAGATTTTTTAAATGAAGAATAAGATCTCATTTGCAAAAGTTAATGAGAAATCACTATTAAATCAATCGCATGCTGGAGGGCATGCTTCAAAATTACATGTTGAGTTTAAGAATAGTTATTTGAGATCTTTTTCCTAACAAGTAGCAGGACCACTTATTTGCCTTTTGAGGCATTTCCAAGGTTGTGACAAAATGACACTATTATCTTCCACCAGAAGAAGAGTTGGATTTCTTTGTTCTGTAAACAAGGTTGGAAGTCACTACATAAGTCCAACACTTTGGTATTGATATGCTAAAGAGTAAATGAGATACTGCCTTTGTTTGTTTGTTTTTTTAACCAGTGTATTTCTACTACATCTTCCATGTACAACCAACAGGGCCCATTCTGTTCAACACAACTGTAATCGTGATCTCTGGCCTCCCTGCTGTTCCCCAAAGGGTCAGATCAAACAAATGTAGAGAATGGGATTCTGACATAGACTAGACTCCTTCCTGGTTGAACTGTGCTCAGTCAGGCTCCGGTGCAGCAGGAAACGGGAACTCTGATTTCAGACTGTTCACATCCTGCGGCCCGGGCCTGTGACTCTCCCCTTCATAACTGAGTCACTCCGTGCTGCTGAGCCATCTGATGTTGTCCTTAAACCCTGATCACGCATCACTGATGTGCCCAGGATCTGTGGTATCTGCTGAACCACCTCCACCCAGAAACCCTCAGTGGCCTTACCCATCATATCAGATGCTTGGCTACTTTCTGTCCTTGCTTCTTTGCCTCTTGGCACACCTTTTGAAAAACACATGACACAGGAACACTTCTCATTTCCAAGTCCTCAGAGATCTGCTCCTACATTATGATTTGTAAAAAAGTTTTATTTCCGTCCCCCTGCCCTCCAACCACCCTCCTTTCCCTCACTCCTACATCAAAGGATGGCTCTACCTCCGAAATCTCTTTATCTATTATTGCTCCTCATTGTCCCTGTCCCTTCCTTCCAACCTGCTTTTTCTCTTATCGTTTCTCTGCCCCAAATCTGTATCTCTGTTGTTTTTTTAATTTTTCTTTTTTTTAAATTTTTTTTTACTTATTTTTTTTAAATTTATTGGGGTGACAATTGTTAGTAAAATTACATAGACTTCAGGTGTACAATTCTGTATTACATCATCTATAAATCCCATTGTGTGTTTACCAATGTCTCTTGTTGTTTTTTAAAATTTTTTCTTTATATGCTTCTCCCATCCATTCCTTAATGACATTTTTTTACAAACATTTGTATTTACTTTATGTGATGTTACTGTTTTCCAGAAATATTGTTACATTTATATGTCTACACATATGTATATATAATTCAATTATTAAAATAATTTTTCTAAACATTCCATATAATTACTCTAATAAGCTAAATTTTGCCAGACATATTTCCAAATGTTGAAAAACAGAAAGTGAACAACTCTTTCCATCGACTCAACAAGTTTGCTAAGCTTCTGTCATGTGCCAGGTGCTGAATGGACACCAGCAATGACACAGGACACAAGCCTGCTGAAGCTCGTCCGTCTTAACAGGAACCATGAAATTGACACATAAAGAAGTGAGCATATTGAAAGATGAAGAGTGTTAGGACACACACTGTACAGGATACTCGAGGGGAGCACAAGGCAGGAAGAACTACCCTAAGTTTGAGATGTGAGGTTTTCAGAGATTGTTATCACTTTGGTCAATGTTGCTCAAGCAGTAGTTCTCTGTAATCAGAAGTGTCTGGATGCTGATGGGAACCACTTTGAGCACCTCTTGTAACTACAGAAGTCAAACATGACTTGTACTCATCTTTCATTATTGGTATATTTTAATAGTTTTATTTCCTTTCTTAAAATGTGTATATATTTTTTGGCACCCTCTGTATCTTGGGGATTATCCTTCCTCCCATCCCCACCAAACCCCCATCTGGTGATATTTGGATTCCATATCCACTTAGAAAAACTCCAAACTTACTCAGATACCTTTTCATTTAAGACCCCAGCCTACCTTCTCCATTCTTTCTCCTTTCATTATCTACTCAGTGTCACCTCCCTCCATTCAGGAGCCCGGCTCTTCTTTCTCTTTGGTTTCCTCAAGCCTGATGACGTAGCCCTAATCTGTGCACAAGTCTGTCTCTGTATGAGTGTGTGTTCATTTGTGTGCACATGTCCAGCAATGCTTTTGGGGGAGGTAAAGGGAAGAAGGAAGAGCTTTTCCTCTATGCCTACAGGGAAATAAAGATAACTGATAAGTAGCATCAGAATTGCCTTCTCCGCCACTTGCTAACAGGCTGGCATCTCTTCTGACTCTCTTCTATTCCTTTGAAGAGCTTTGAATCCATAGGACACTGAAGTGAAATAAGGAAATGACGGACAATAGATGGTGACCAGGGAACACACTTCAGTGTGGTCATGTTGAACTATGTTCACAGCTCAGGTGAGCTGAGAAAAAATACACCTACTGCAATGACTACAGCTCAGATCCAAGAGGTCTTTGCTCTGTCTCTTTCTATCCAGCCATACTTCATTCTCTTCCTGTTTCTCAGTTTTCTGCTTGTTGCCCTGCCTTACACATGTCTATCTCCATCTCTTTGATTCTGTGTTGTCTTCTCTTTTTTTTATCAATGATATTGTAAATATCTGGTTATTTTTATTTCTCTCTTCATCCCTTTTAGCCTTGGTGTTACTATTATTCTAGGTGTTTTGTGTACAATATAGCTGGCTCTATTCCTGCCTCTTTGTTTCTTCATGATTTTCATTTTCCCCTGTCTGTCTCTATATATACATACTTCAATATCCACACCAATATTGGTGGTTGTATATCTACCACCAATATGTATACACACATATATGTGTGTATGTATACATATACATATATAGTTGTTAAATAAATTTTCTTGCATCAGGCACTGATACATTTCCCTGTGAATATGCCAGGTCCCTTGGAACTCCTGTTTGGAAATTGTTCATGTGACATAGCCCTTATCTTCCTGCCTGTTACATACAACAGTCACCTTTCTTGACCCTTATCCATTTGTACATCAATTTCTTCATCTCCAAATGGGGACAGCATGAGTTAGCCTACCTAAGTCTTAAGGATTTTGTGATGACAAAGTAAGATCTTATTTGGCAAAGTCCTTTAAAATAACATGATACAATCCAATTACAATGTGATGGACATCTGTCAAAAACTATACTAAAGTTTCAGAGTGATTGATCTGAAGCTTTTATTTCTGTCTATAATTACATAGCAGGGCCAGTTATTTTTGAGGCTTTTACAATTACAAATATTATCAGTGTCAATCAATATATCACTACAAAAATCTAAGATCGTAGTAAAAGAAAGCATGACAGTAAGAATTAAAAAAGACTCATCATTTTGGTAATTATTTTTTTCTACAACAGAGATACACAATTACATACATTCAGTTAATACGTTTAATCCTGGTGAACATCAGCTTATAATAATTTCCTGCCTCCTTCCATTTTATAAAACGTTGAAAGTAGTTCCCAGGATTAACTGGATACAAGGTAGTCATGGCGCTCAGAATAAAATGCATCTGGAAACAATAGCTTTTAATTCCTGACATTCGCAGGCCAACGCTTGGCATCCTAATCTTCTTTACCTGTCCCATTTCTTAGGGCTGAGCTAGAAGTGTCCTGAGGTTCTTCTGCATCAGTCAGTTCTGAACTGTCAGTACTGCTGGTCCCTGCAGAAAGAAATGAAATTCCATAACAGTCTCAGTGTGTGTTATAGGAACCAATCCAACATGAAATTCTTCAAAAGGAAAATGGAAAAGGGAAGCTCGTGTAGGAAGGAGTAGAAATATTCCTACCACTAGGCCACACTTTGGCTCCAACTGCCCTGTTGGTAAGGTTGCTCCAGGAACCAGCCCCAAGAACTGGGGTTAACTTTGCTGTGGAAGGCACTCCCGTTTGTCACCATCATTACACTTCTTACCCTTACCACTTGTCTGCACATACTTCTGCTTCCGGCTCTGCTTCTTATTGGGGAACCATGTAAACAACATTTTGAGGATGTCAGAGCCTCCATCGCTGGGCTCTCAGTGACTGCGCGCCGCAGAGAACCCCTCCACCCCGGGAACCACTTCATCCGTTATGTGAGTGAACAATAAACTTGTATGGCGCTTGTGCCATTGAACTTTCACATGACTTAGTCCAGCCCATCTATAATGTATAAGGTGCATCATCCAAAATCCCTACAAATTACTTTTTAAATTTTAAAGTATATAATAAAAAATTTGAATGAAGCTTTGTAGCAAAGAAAACCATTTGTTACATCAAGAGTTGTTCATTGCTCTTACGTCTTTTCTTATTGCTCGTCGTCCAGGTAGATTGGTGTCCAGTATTTGCAGAATCTGGGAAATAAAGGGAAACACAACCAGTAATCTATAATGAAAAGAATTGTAAATCTTATGTCTCCTCACATTGTAGAAGGATTTGGAACATAAAGACAAGATGATGATTATTTCTGTCGGTTCCCATCTAAAGGAAAGAGATCAACACGAAATGCAGCAAAGACCCACAATCCTTTAGCCCATATACAAAAATCAAAGCAGTTTTGAAAACCAACATTTTGCCTTGGTTTGTAGCTAACTAATCTGGCAGTGAATCTGCATTTGAGCTTCCATGAGTCCCTGTAAAACGTTTATTTATCACACGTGTGAATTCCCGCAATTTGCTGCAGAAACATTAATGCAATATATTTAAGATCGGGATTCTTGCCCAGACCCTGTTGGGTGTTTGTAACACATAGGATGTAAACCACAGTGTCTTTCTAAAACAATAAAGCATCATTATTTTACATCTGCCTTCAGAGGTTTTGAATAAAGGATTATGGATGTTTGCTAGGGGTCAAGTCTGCCTCTTCTGGTAACTTTCCATGTGCGATGTGTATAAGATCCTTATTTGTTTATCATGGAGTTTCCCCATCTGTGGAATGAGGGAAGAATAGTTATCTGGCCTACATTTCAGGCTGTTGTAAATGTAAAAGGGTACCTTTTTTGTGAAGATATTTCCAGATATCACTGTATAAGTCAATCTCATTTGGGAGTCATCTGTCGAAAGCTATAAATTAATTTGATGGTAACAACCAGAAGCTTTCACTTCTGTTAATAAAGAGTATGACCAGAATCTTTTGAATTTTGGGACAAAATCAATCAATGGCAGGCAGACGCTGCTCTCTACGAAATAGGTGGTGAGTAGGGGTGGACATTACTCTATAATCCAATACTTCCAGGGATAAAATGACTGAGAACATGTAGTAAGACAGCACTGCCATTCAACTAGGGCCATGTTGTTAAGCCTGAATTCATAATGATTTCTTTCTTTGCCATTTTCAAAATGGCCACATGAGATCAATGCCGACAAGGGGCTCCCAGGTGTGGTGTGTGCTCAGAGAAACAGGAGCTCTGAACTGAGACTCCTGATGTTCTGGACCCGGTGATGGCCGTCCTTACCCTTCTCATCAGGACCGCTTCTCAGTACATAGCTACAGTCGGGGAGGGTCTCCTCTTCCTCACTGAACTCCGAAGAATCTTTAGAAAATCTCACTGCAGAAGAAGCAAAGGTCCCTTGAAGGTCTCAGTGTATGACAAAGGAATCAACAGAGGAAAAACTTGGGAAGCAATAAAAACCCAGGTCAATACTGTCCCTCTCTCAGACCTGCAAGATCTGCCTTTTGTATTCACTTGACTGTCCCTCCTTAGCTGGAGGCTAAGATATTTCACTCCTAATGGGCATGTCTTTTGTGTTCTGGCCCTCTGTTTTCTTATAGCAGATTCTCTTTCTTCTTTTATTTGTACTTTATAAATTTGTTGTTGTTTTTGTATCTGCATTTGTATTGATTTTTAGCTCTGCTTCTCTCCCAGGCAGTGTTAAAAGTCTGTTCTTGAGGAAGGCAGATCTCCCACTTTGCTGCTTCCCAGGTTGACTTTGTGAAATAGAGCCACACCCTTCTGTCATCTAATATCCTAGGAATGTTTACTTGAAAAATATTTAAAATTCTATTGTGTTTGTCTTTGACTTCTTTGTGTTTATATGTTACAGCCATTAGCCTAAGTAACTAATACACAAGTTAAAATCCACACCGGCTAAAATGAAAACAAATTCATATTTTACTTTGAAAGACATAAAAAAGAGTTAGAATAAATATCTTGCAGAAAACACTGCTCACTTATAACTATGAAGAGTTCTTATTTACTCTTACCCCTTTTCCAATGTCTTTCACTGCTTGTAGGTGATTTTGTGAAATGCATATGCTCTGTAAAATAAAAGGGAAGAAACAGCTATTTACACACAAAAGTCTTACAAATTCTATGACAACGCACATGGCAGAGAGGATTTGTGATAATACGGATGTTGAGATGATCATTTCCCTCTCTTTCCTTCAAATGAATCCAGTTCTGGTGCCCAGGATCATAATGCTGGGTTCCTATTGGCTCTCCCTTTAGCCTCTGTGTGAATTTGTAAATGACCTCTAAACTTACTATCCTCAGTTTCCTCATCTATAAAGCTGGGATGACTTAGTTACCCTATCTCCCTGTTAAGGTTTCTGTGAAAGCAAAATGAACCTTTATTTACAAAAGCCCTGTGAAAAATCACAATGTAAGCCAATGGTTTAACTATCACTTGGGATTGAGAGCAGTTGTTCTGAACCTATTTCTCCATCAACAATTAAATAGCAGCACAAATTATTCTTTGAAGACTTTCTAAGTTGGTGACTAATGACAAAATTACAAACAAATAAAGGAATACGGTGCTTACTATGCTCTATAGGATATAAAGTATATTGCTTGCAAATAAGTACATTATTTCAACTCTTTAGCATTAATAGATATGCTAGTACATAGTAAAAAGTCATTTTATTAGAATATTTTTGCTACATTTTCAATATATCAATGAATTGGGCTCCTCCAGTTAAACAACAGTTTATAATGCCTTCTTATCTCTTTCCATTTCCCAATAGGGCTAGAGATGTTATTGCAGAAAATGATATCCTGGAAGTAATAGAATCAAGGTATATGGAGAATGTAAGGATAAGATTCACCAGGAAAACAGAGCCCTAAATTTAGACATGGGATATTTGTCATCCAGGAACGCAATCTTAATATTCTTACCTGGTTCAGTCTGGGGTCCTGAGCAGGTGACTTCATGGGTCTCTCCTCTCTCACTTGATCCTAACGAGTCAAGGTCATTGACCTCTGCACAAGGAACAAGACGCTCTAGGTGTCTCAGTGTGTGACCTAGGAACCGATTCAGCAGGAAATTCCCAAATAAAACATGGAAGAATCCTGAAACCCCATGCAAAGCATGGCCTGCACCCAGGCCACCTTGGTCTGCCCTTCTCAGTCGCCAGCCTTACAGGTTAGTGATGCTCCATTTCCTGTCCCCAGAGGAGACATAATTCACTGGCAGGGGCATCTCTGCTCTAGTTGAACCTGACCTTCCTACACTTGTCTCTCTTCTGCCTCTTACCCCTTCTGTTGTCATTTCACACTTCCCACGTCTGCTGTTTCTCATGCCGGGAGGCCTTGGAAATCTTGTGTTGGAGATGGGGAGCCTCCTCCACCCCCGGGTGCCCCTTGAACTGTTCGCAAGGCTGAGAAATATTCCTCTCTCGTGTCTGTTCCATAGACCTATTTTGGAACTACATTTAGAGTAGTTTGCCTGCCCTAAGGCACAAGTTAGAATGCACACTAAAAACTGAGCAAATGTACATTTTACTTTCAGAGATCTAGTGGAGTAAATAGAATGAATGTATTATTTGAAGTATTGGTCCTTTGTAATGTCAAGATCAGGTAAAAATTTTATTTGTTCGTAAGTCTTTTCCTAGTGTTTCCAGAAATAGGTTTGTTGCTAATGTCCTTTGAGAAAGTAGGAAGGAAAAACAAATCACCAGTTTGTGCAGTAAAGAGTGACAGATCTTATGGCAACCCATGCAGCACATAGGATTGAGAAAACAACAGTTTGATGACCTTTTTGAGCTCTAATTTTACAAAGGAAATAACGCAGAATCCAGGAAGCTAGTCTTGTCTTTCCCTCTGTCTCCATGAGACTTTGTAGAGACCTTGAAACATTTATGTGATTGTGTTTTCTCATCTAGAAACAAGGGTAACATGTCCATCCTGCTTGCCCCCCAGGGTTATTGTAAAGGAAAAAGTAGATATTGTTTGTAAAGGTCCTTTGAAAAACCACTATGTATGTCATGACGTCCTTAAGAACTCTGTCAAAAACAACACTTTGGGTTTCAGAATAACTTAGCCATTTCTACTAACAGAAAAATAGATGGATGAGTTGTCTTGTGACGCTATTCAAAGTTTGTGATTAAATGAGAATATGACTTTCTAATAAAGGAATATTTAGCTTCCTCTTCTTTGTAGAAATCACTGTAGAAAACCAACACTTCATAGGCAGAGAAACTAGTTAGTTTTGCAACAAACTCATTACGTTGCTAGCTTATTGCTACTATACAATCAATATAGGGTACATATTAGGTTGGTGCAAAAGTCATTACGGTTTAAAAGGTTAATAATAATTGCAGAAACCGCAATGACTTTTGCACCAACCTAATATGTGGACTAAAGGACCCATCGATTAGTAGGCCTCACTCTCAAGAATAAACTATATATAGTATATAATGATTTCTTATCCTGTATTTCCCAAAATGATCCAATAAAATAAATGCACAGAATGAGATTCCAGAATAAACTGGATTCATGGTACAGAAGGGGCTCAGAACCAGATGCCTCAGTAAACAGCAGCTCTTAACTCAGGTTCCTGCAGCCCAAGCCTCTCTCTCCCACCTCCTTACCAGGCCTCCTTAGTTCCAAGGTTCTCGGGGTCTCGTCTCCATCACTGGATTCTGAGGAGTCATCACTGCTGATCACTGCACAGAGGAGCAAAACCCCTTAGTTGCTCAGGGGGGCGCCATGGAACCCACAGACAGGAAACCCCATAACGAGTATCAGGAAGACCTGGAAGCTGTTAGCTAGGTCACCCAGGTCTGTGCCTGAATGTGTGAGACCAGCGGTTGCTCCAGGTCTTATGCAAAAGGTGAAGAAATTCATGCACGGACGTCAGCTTTGCCCATCCCGCACCTCTTCCTACTCCCACTCTATTTTACCTCTCTCTTTTACTCTCATTTTACTTCACTTTCCTCTTAGCTTGGCTCATTTCCCCTAAGTATGCCTGTCTTTCTGGGGATGCTCTCTCTTTATACCTCTCTCTGTCTTTATATGTCTCTTTCTCCACCTCCTCTCATGAGTATCTTGGCTCTCCAATGTTTTCCCCTTCTCTTTAATTCCTACCCCCATACTTTCCTCTCTTGAGTCTCTCAGACATCAATACTTACATCTGCCATTTCTGTCGTTTGGTAAATTTCCAATTTCTGGGAACCCTCTTCTGCTAAATTCCCTGCATAAGGCAGTGGTTTGCTTCCCCTTCTGCCTCCATCAAGGTCACCTGGATCTCCTCGGTGGACCATGATGACATGTCCCAGACCCTAGCCCAGTACCTGGGATTCACATTGCATGTTCTTTCCATCAGCCTTACCTATTATTTCAGATGCCTGGAGACACGCAGTCCTTGCTTGCGATTGCCTTTCAACTTCTGAATGAAAAAATGGCTTTTCCTTCTTTATATCCACCAGTAGTACAGAACAGGAATTAAGTTTGATTCCATGGTTGGGTAGCTCCGCTCCTGGACCAAATTGTAATAAATGAAGAATTTTATTTGTCTCCCGCAAAAGGATTGAGCACCCCTCACTGCCATGAACAAGCCCTTCTTCTCTTTCCACTATAGGAAAAAGCTTCTCTCACCCCTTCCTTTCCTGCAGCTCAACTCTGTCCCTTCCTTTGTGCCACTCTTAACTTTGGATTTATTGTTTTCATTTTTGTTTTTACTTTACTTTTACCACACTCTCATTCTTTGATGATGATGATGATGATTATTTTTTTGCCTTTTCAAAAATAAAAATTATAGTTGGAGTGAAACATACATAAAATTGGTAACTTATAAATTTGGAATTATCACAGAGGAGGCATATCTGAGTAACCATTACTTTGACAAGTACTAGGTGATTACTAACACCCCAGAAAGCCTATTAGTGATGCCTCCCACTAACTGTCCCCACTGATCTTGTTCAAGTGAAGCATCACTTTGATATTTAACATCACAGGTGATTAATTTATCTAGTTCAGAAATTTATATGAATTTGTTTAAATGGAATCATGTATTCCCCCCCCTTCTCTCTCTTCCTCCCTCCCTTCCTCTCCCTCTGCCTCTCTGTCATTTGGTTGTGGGAATTTGACTTATTTTCTCAACATTATGTGTGTGACAGGCATCTGTGTTAATTTTGTGTATTTATTTTCACTGCTGTATAATATTCCATTATAGAAATTATCCATTAAAAATAAAACCATTGGAAGATTACATTGAACAGTTTTCCAAAAACTATGTAATCTCAGAGATTTAGTTAAGAGAACTTGGTAAATTCAAATAACTCAAAGGAGTTTGGTTTGTGGGAATGTGGCATGAGGGAGTGAGAGGAAAGGAATGGGGAAATATGTAGCTGTGCGGTAGATGTCTTTCAATACTCCACACCATGCAATGTTGACCAAATGCTGAGGCCACAAAAAGGTATTGTGTTTTCAACAGGAAAGCCGTATGACCTGCTTTGAACTTTTGAAAGATTCATTGAGCTGAAGTGCAGAGAACGAGAGCCTGGAAAGAGGCGTATTTTTATCTGAGAGGGTTTTGGGGCCATTTTGATCATCATGAATACCTTATCCTTCTCAATGTATTATGAACAGCCCCTTGTGTCTTCTTTACTGAGACTGTCTCCTCAAATGAGACAGTGTCTTGATTTGTCTGCTCTCTACCAATTCTTCATTGTCCTTTGCTCATTAGCTACATAGTTCTCTTTGTGTCTCACCCCATTTTTGTATTCACTGATATTCATTTCCCTCTGTATCTTTCTCTATTCATTCTCTTTTCCTCTAAATTTTTTCAATCACTGTCCCTCAGGCCCCAGCAGGTCTAGGGAGAGGCAAAGGAGGTCCCTAGACACAAGAAGGTGCCAAGAGGGAGAGCCTCCTTATTTGTGCCCTAGGGTCTCCCATGCCTCACTCTAGACCTGGCCCTGTTGTCTCCTACCAAAGTTTTCAGTTTATCCTATCTCTGTTAAGTTTCCTACTTTCTTCCATTCTATTCCTGTTTCTTAATTATCAGTGTGGCCTGTGTATGCCTCTTCCGTATTAATTTTGTCTTTCCATAAATTTCCCTTATCTCAAGCATTCAGATCATCCCCAAAGCTCTTCCCCTGTGCCTTTGTTCACCATGTCAAGTCCCTCCACCTGCCCCTTCATTTCTGAAGGTCCGTCACCTGGGCTTCCTTACTTCCAAAGCTGACCAGCAGCATCATGCATGACTTCCATGTTTCTAACTTCTAAAACCAAGTGGCAACTTATTTCTTTTCACCAACTGCTCAACATGGCACTGTTCAAATTCCATGTCAATTTATCTGAAATCTATCTCACTCTTATACTTTATTTGGTGTTCCCCATCCATCTATTCTATGGTCTTGCTCTTGGCATTCTCTCCCCAGGGACATCCCTCCAGGAAAAGATGAGCTCTCTTTCACTTCACTCCATCTCACACCTGTTGAAAGCAGTCAGAGGTTATGTGCACAAGGTTATGTGTTCTGGGTGGTGTTAAGGTGGGTGGGGGAGATGGTTGGTATGAGACAACAAAGGAAAGCTTTTGCTCTCGTAGATAAACAAAGATATAGTTAGGAAATTGGCAAGACAGGTGATAATTACTTTCTTCATCACAGGGCAATGGTCTGGGTGTCTCTGATCTTCCACCCTTATTATTCACTTCGATGGACACTTGTTCGCAGGAGTCTGAAAATAAAAGACAACAGGTGAGATTCAACAGAGCCTCGCTCTGCCCTGTTACCATTTTGTTTCACCTCACCCAGCTTCTCTTTTCCTCTTGTGCTCCTACTTGTAGCCCGTCTGCATATATTGTCACCTTCACCCATGAAAGTGTGCTTTATTGATTCCACGTTCAATCTCCCCGACTTCTTTGGAATTTTGTTTTTGTCTCTCTTCCCCATGAAGCTCTGTGGCTCTTCATCCTTCATTTCTTAATTCTTCCTTCCTTCCCACTTTCCTTCCTTCCTACCTCCTTCCATCTCTCTCTCTCTCTCTCTCTCTCTCGCTCGCTCGCTCGCTCTCTCTCCTTTCTCTTTGTTTCTTTCTCTCTGCAGGTCTCTCCTATCAATATATCAGGCTCAATTCTTGCAAGCTGTGTGTCTATGTGATTTCCCCTTCTTTGTTAATAGGTGTCTATTTAATTCATGCAGTACTTTTTTGTCTACCACCAGCAAGTACCCCTTGGTCCCCACACTCATGCAAACGTAGTCACTCATCCTTACCTGCTGGCTCAGACTCTTGGGCACGTTGTTCACTTGCTTGTTGGCTTTCTAGTGTATCATTGTTGCCACTGGTTGTACCTTTTCTCCTTGCGTTCATCTGCTCTGTTTCACAGAGGAGCTCTGAGAGTCCATTTTCAGGTGGGGTTGTACCTAAACCACGTTTTGATTCATAGATATTTTATGTGACTTCTGCATCAATCAGGGTCCAACAGGAAAATACAAATCTCTCTAAGCTTTTAAAGCAGAGGAATTTAATCCAGGACATTGGTTACACAGTTGATAGAAGTGCTGAGAAGCCCAAATGGAAGAATGTGGCAACTTAAAGAATTGTCAACAGGAAGCTATGGGAGGGACAAAGGGTGAGCTCCTGTGCTGAGGTCACCAGGTAGATAGAAAGTGGACCATGTATGTCCTGCTTGGTGGTAGGTGGTGTCATGTGAGATGCAGCTGCTACCAGAATTGCAGGCTGAGGCAGTGGTGGGGAAATGTCCAGCTTCTCCCTTGCTCCTAATGTCTTGCTAGCAATGTCTCCCATGTTTGGAACCCAGCAGAAGCCAGCAAGCAAGAGAGCTGGCAGGCAAGTCTGCAGGGGCCAGTGGTCAGAGAGCGAAGGCAAAGCAGAGCAGGAAACAATAAGGAATGAGTCCCTGTGCAAACCATCCAGGACCAACACAGCCCCTTCCCCATGGCGACCCCCTCTGCTCATTATGGATCCAACAACCCGTCCCACTCAGTCCCACCAACCTCAATCGCATATGAATGGATACATGTTTTTTCAGTGCATTTGGATTTTTTCAGTTAGTGCCTTTTCCTAAGGATAGTCATTTATGTAAAGTATGACTTAAAAATTAATTCCCCCGATTCTAATATAGAATGTGGGCCCTGGTGTGTGTTTTGGCCACATTCCCAGTTCCTAGGAGCCTCCTCTTTGGGTGGTGGGCATGAGACACATCCCCTCCCTCATCTGTGCATGTCAGTCAGCTGTCCCTGCTGGGTCAGACTCTTGGACACAGTTATTGGTGGTTTTTGTGCATTCATGTGGGTTGTAGGTTGACATTTCTCTCTTTCTAGTCATTGCTTCCCTTCACTGAGATGCTCTGGGATTTCATTTCCAGGCAGGGCAGCCCCCAGGCCATTTAGTGAATTATAATGTCACTACAATCTCACCCCACACCCTCCACACACACCCTGGATCCTTCTCCTCTGCTCATTACTAGTAACTTTCCTTTCACTCACCCCTTCCTCTTCCCACCAGTTGCACTAGTAGGTAAACATTTAACATGGATTCGTGCATTTTAAAAGACATTTTTAAATGTTAACTTTTTAAATAACTGTGATTTCAAAAGTATAACTATGCTTTCAAAAATCACTCTGAAAGCTATTTCTTTTATAAAATGTATTACTAATTTAGAACATTCTTTCTTAAACAACACATCCCACTGGAAGCTACATAGTGGGGACTTTCCACGGTGCCCGAAGTTCCCTGAGACTCTGCCATGTCTCTCATTTCCAAACGAGAGCCATGGAATAAAGACATGACGTTCATCATAGTCTGCTCTAGGGATGGGGACCCGGGGCCCTCACTTTATCTTCCTGGGATTGAGGCTCCTATTGCTTTTCTTCCCGTTCCATGACCAGGGGGATAATTGAATCCACAAAGGACATACGTGAGCAGAGAAAATCCCCAGTTTACTGTAGTGGTTAACGGCTCAGACTGTGGCACCAGAATCACATAATAATGATCATTAAATACAGGAATATTAACAAATGCATGGAACACTGAGGAAGTACCAGGATGAGAGTGAATGCTTGACGTGACACAACTTGTTTAAAATCCATCACCCTGTGAGGTGGGTACTATTATCACATCCATTTTATAGATGATGAAACTAAGAGACAAAGATCGTCAGCCATTTCCCCAAGGTCACAGGGCAGAATCTGAAGCCAGGCGGTTGCTCGCCAGTCCTGCTCTGATGCTGCCTCACATCACAGCCCAGTCCCTCGTCTCAGTGGGTGAACTTATACAAGCCGCCGACTCTCTGAGCTGATTCTTTGTCCTCACAATAGTGTAGATGATATGCCATCATTTTGAGGTGTTGGAGAAGATTAAATGAAATATTTCCTGTGACTGATCAGAAAATTAACTTTTATAATTAATGTCTTAAATTTATAATATTTTAAATAATTTAATAACATTACTGAGGGTTCTAGATTAAGGGAAGGTCAAGGGTACAAGCAGTGGTTATTGGCTGTTAAAGTACCAGCGCTTTTTCAGAGGCCTGTCTGGCGTTTGGCAGGCAGGTCCTGGCCTGCTGCCCCAGGGCTGATGGGAGAGGGTTTGCTCGGGAGGCACTGTGTGCAAGGTCCTCTGTGAGGGGCCCAACAGGTGAGGGACCCTGGCCCAGGAGGAACACACGCCCCTCCAGTCCCCCACCACTCTCACTGCAGCGCTGCCCACCCACTGCTGGATGTGACCTCCAAGCACAGAGGCCTTGGCTGGATTCCAGCAGGACAGAGGCAGAAAACTGTGAAGCCTGGAGCACAGACAATAACGTCCTGGCCCAGAGCCATGAGGAACTGGCTGTAAGTGTGTTTAAGGACTGTGAACAGAGCGGATCTCCCAGGCAACCAAGAGAATGAAGACCTAAATAATTGGAGAAATTGAGTACACAAAGACTGACAGTTCTGGGCAATTAGAACTAAAAGGAAGCAGCCCTCCCACCACTACACCTTTAGAATTGGACAAGACCAGCAAAGGATCAAAGAACAGTCAACAGGAACAGACCATTGTCACGCCAGGTGTTTGTGTACATCCAGGAGAGGGACTTTTCAACAGTTCCTAGGGGACAGAAATTAGAGGTTTTTTTCAGAAATTGAACTATAGGCTGTGCCATTCTCCCCTAATCTCTTTCTAATTTTTATAAAGTAGAACTTAAAAACCCCCTCCGGGTATCAATATAGAGCTCATCTGGACCTGGGAGAACCCACACGACTCTTGCCATCACCTGCACCCCTGGCTGAGAGGACATCAGCCAGGCCATCTCACTGTGTGTCCTCCAAAAGCTACCCAGACTGGCAATGGCTTTTCTTGTCGCCCACGGCCATAGCAAACCTGCCTTTGTCCCCAGAGCTGCCCCTGATAAGGTAAGTGGCCTTACCTTACTTCCTACAAAGTCCTGGTGCCTCGCTCCCCACCCCTTCACACCATACCCTCCCTCTGCGTCTGTTCACTCTCTCTTGCTGGCCTTTCCCTGAGCTTCAGGGGCTGATTCTCCTCCACTTCCTCCAGCTCCTGGTGTTCCTTCTGTATCTCTCTCTCTGCATATGTTTCCCTAATTTGGTCTCATGTTTCTGTCTTTTCCATGAGATGACCTGGGTGTGTCCAGGGCTAAGAACACAGGCTCTGGGTTCAGAATGCCTGGGTCCATCCTTGCTCATTTGCCCCACACACCTGGTCTCTCTGATTTCATTTTCCTTATCTGCAAAATGGGCTCATAAGTAATACTAACCTCTAATGGCAGCTGTGAGCAGAGCACTAAATCCACAACTGTCAGAGGATATGTTCAATAAGTGAGCACTTAATAATAGTTATTTTTATTGTGTTTTCTACCCTTTTCCTTGTCTTTTCTTTCCCCTCCTTCCCTTCTCTCAAATTACCAATATCCTCTTCTCCACACCTCTACAACTTCCTGTCATCGTTCTCTAGATGACCGCCTGTCTCCTTAAACATTCCTGCTCTTGCACGTCATCCCCACAGTTAAATCAGTTCCTTCTTCTATGATCATCAAGGGTCTCCTCTTTGAGTTGACCTTGAACCCATAGTTCTTAGCCCTTCACAGTTTCGTGCTGATGGTCTCCTAAGGGCCCTTGTAAATCACAATTACTTCCAGGTCATCATTCTCTTTAAATCTGGTTTCCTGACTCGCACCCTGGGTTTCTGTTTTGTTGAATTGGTCATTGGGTCAACAGTGGCTTGTCATAGCCTCGCCTGCAGGATCGGCCTCTGGTCACGGGCTCATACAAACACCCCTCCCTGCCTTCTCCATGCTCCTCAGTGTTTCTTCCCTGATCCCCAATCTCCACTCAGGACAGGACCCCAATTCCTCTTCTCCTTTCCTCTTATCAGATGAGAATCGGTTTTTATCTGGTCACAATCACCTTGTTCAATGCTGAGTGGGATATTAGTCCTGTCCTCACATGGGTCTTCATCACTTTCTTGGGGACAAATTTTATCTTGGATCGCTGAAGACAAGGAGAGAGAAGACAGTTAGAAATCTCCATCAGAGACAAGGGACAACATCTCAAATCTACAGATTTTGGAATTTCCAGCCCTCAGGTCACTCCGAGCTCAGTGAGTCCCAATCCTCATAGTAAAGATACCCCCTCATCCCTGGGACAGAAAGGAGAACCCCCAACAAGGGAGCCTTTATGTCCCCCACACAGAGGGGAGCCACTGAAATGTCAGGGTAAAGGAGTCACAGAAACAACGTGAGCCTGCTACTCATGTGAAAAAAATTCAGATGGCTGGGAAAGTACATATCACAATAAATACTGGAAGTGAAATACTGGGTATGCCGACCTGTTCAAACTGTTAGGAAGAAACACAGGGATTTCCTTGGTAGAAGGACTAGGATCCTAGAGAGTCCGCGTGTATAAAAGAGGAAGCCCAACAGCTTTACAGATGGGGCTGGACAAGAGGAGGGTTGGACTTAGTTGGGTCACGGAGGGTGAGCGCTTCCCAAAGGGACATCAGAGGACAAAGCAGAGGAACTAGACAGAACTCCCGGACACCCTGATCCCAGGAACAAAGGAAGGACACTCTCTGAAGCTGAAAGCAGGAGAGCACATTGTGGTGCTGGGGGACGTCCAGAGATGCCTGGACCAGGGACCCAGGGGGCTGTCAGAAAGGGCAGGCAGGGCACCAGCCCAGGGCGCCTGTATAATGGTGACCCAGCAAATGTAAGGACAAAGGAAAGAATCAAAGAAAGCTGGGACTGGGTGTCTGCGGGGAGTCCAAGGAGGAGGAGATACCATGGCAAGAGGTGGGCTGGCACCGTCCCAGGACTGATGGTGGCAGCTTCTCCTGGGACAATGCCCATCGGTTGGTAGACGGACAGGAGTCTGGGAACCACGGATGCTTTGACATGGCTACAAATCCCAGCAAAATCAGGTGGAAGTTACGAGAAGAACAAAGGGCCTGCTGCCCAGGATAGGTGACGTGGAACTGTGTGCAGGTGTCCCTCTGGGGGGTCAGAGGAATCTGCACACAGGATGAAGGTGGGGTCCAGGCAGCAGGAGAGAGTGTCATGCCCTCAGCTGCTTGAGTTTGTGCTGTTGCCGCACAGCCCCCATGGACAGCAGGGTTCCGGAGGCAGCAGCTGTGACCTTCCTCAGGGGCAGGTTGGTGGCAGAGGGTATAGGTGTCATTCACCCCAGCACAGGGAGCCCCAGAAACTTAATTGTGATTCGTGTGCTGGGGCTCAGGTAGGAGGGTCCCCACAGTACATGGAAAGGATCAGAGCCCTTAAATTCAGGTCATAGAGGTAATTGCCTTTCCCTTCTTACATATGCTTTGGGACCTCCTGGTTACAAATATAATAGTCACTTGATAGTTGTGACTAAGTATTTGGGTTCCTTTATTCTTTTTCTGACTGAATGACTCGCTGTAGAAATGATTTTGTTCTTAATTCGAAAGGGTTACGATGGACACAAATCAATAAGCCACCCGTTTTATACCTGCTTTAAAGTTTTTTCCTTGTTTGTAAACCTGTTATTATCTCTTTATTGCCTAGCAATGAACTTTAAATTGCTTAGCTTTATATATTAGACTGTCTAAAATCATCTTCAAGTGTATCTCTCTTGAATCAGCTCCTACAGTCTGCTTCTTACTCTCTGAGTGGGCCATGTCAAATTTGTCCTTGTTTGGAAGACGTACTTATCCCTTTCACACTCTAGGTCAGATCACATAGCATCCATCCTCTTCAGTACATGTGACCATTTTTCTTGTGATGTTTCTATCCCTTATTTGGAGAATTCTACTGAGATTCCATTGGAATAAAAAGTTTACTTAGGCAAGTATATTTATCTATCTATCTATCTATCTATCTATCTATCTATCTATCTATCTATTAGATATAAATATAGATTAGATACAGATATACTAGAGCATTGTCTTAACTGGGTACCATTAAAAAGTACAAATTATGCTTTTTCAGGAAAAAGTAGAGAATCACACCTTTAATTTTATATAATATCAAAAATAGCCCCTGGCAGAGCAATAGGTTTTGTGATTATTTGATTAATGTTTGTTTCACCCCTTGTGGGGAAAGGGCTAATGCAACCACTTCACCTTCTCTAAGGGCAAATTTGACCTGGGGTTAACTTTCTTCCCTATTATTCTGGAAACCTGATAAAGGAGGCCTCTCCGTGGTGTTTCTAGGCCAACACTGGCTTTACGGTGAAAAGTGACCTGTGACTGGAGGTAGATAACTTGCGTGTGGCCTGCGAGGGACTGTGTGTGAACTCTCAGCCACTTTTGTTCTTCCTTCAGTGTGGTGATGCTTGTAACTTGGCTGTCCCTTGTGGGGCTCCTGGAACTTATGGCTACAGACTTGTTACATGAGACTTTGACTCCCATGGGCTTGGTGCTGCGAAGCCAGGGGGGATCCTGCCCCCACCGCTAAGCTGTCGCTCACGGACGGTGGCAGTCAGCTTGGTGGGCTGCTGTGTGGATCGCTGCAAGGGGCCCACAGAGGCGGAGCAACTGATGCTGCCTTACTGGGATGCTGCGTGTCCTGTCATTGGTCCTTCTAAGTAAATGTGATGCCACTGTGGGTCTGGTTGTCCTGTGAGTCTAAATGCCTAGTTAAGCAGACCTCTGGGTGGGTGTTGTGCCAATTGCCATCGTATCATAACTTTGAGAGGGCTCAGGATACGTGTGTTTTCTTAACTGCTGTATCCCCACTGCATAGCTACATGTGAGGTACATGGTAGGAGCTAAATATATACTTGTCAAAAAAAAATTGGCCCTGTTCACCCAGTGGTAGATAATAAACCCAATTACCATTTTCGAAGGTTTTATAAACGTGACTTAAGTCAGGGTATTCTTGCATGTTGATTTCGCTGAACATTGCTTCCAGAAGTTGCAGGTCAAATGTCTTCTCCAGTTCACAGAGAACATTGTACACCACTCTCTGTACAGGGACAAGGTTTCTACAAGACTCTTGAGAATCCTTAAAAAATATTGAATGGAGAAATTGTAAGTGCAGACTTCCAAGTTACACAAGAGCCCTAGAAAGTGATTTTATTGTTAATGTATTACAATTCCCTACATAGGTATCTTCTCATGTAAAGTTCTAGAAGTTCTATATATTTGTATGGCTATTAAGTAATTGTGACATAATAAACCTCACTTACTTCATACATTTTATTTGTGATGAGTTCACGGTCACGAAGTATCTCAAGGAACGGAAACGTCTTTTTTATTGCATGTGAAATCTCCATCTTATATCTTTTGAAGTGATTGAATACAGTCTCATAGACTAGTCTGTCGTCTATATTCTGATCTTCTATGGATATCCTAGGGAGGAAAGATATGTGAAAATGGTCATCAAGATTCTGAGATCTTTGTGGAGGCTGTAAGATTCTATAGATAAAGGATAGGCTATGAAGAATCAACATATACAATATAAGTGGTTCCTGAGTAGAAAGTGGAATAAATGGAATTGAAGCAATAAACAAAGATTTAATGGAAGAAATTGTGGAAATTAGGAAAGATGGCCCAATCAAAGCCATTGTAAAAATATCTTTACACATGTGGAATTTATTTTAATTAAATAATTTTAATTTGTACAAAATTGAGATGGAGTAAATGGGTCAATCACAGAGCTATATAAAACCATGGACTAAAAGTAGAATCAAACCTTGAACATGCATCTAAATTAACAACTAGATTATTGAGTTGTCTTCTACTACTTATTGATGTGTAGGTGTTTGTTATATATCATGGAAAGAAGTGTTTTGTTTGATTTATGATTAGAAACATTTTCTCTCAGTCTGTGGTTTGCCTTTCATTTTCTTAACTTTTCTTTTGATAAAAATTTTTAATTTTGATGAAGCTAAGTATATATTTTTTTCAGTTAATAACTTTAGTGTACTAGGAAATCTTTGCCTACTCAAAGGTAATGGAAATATTAAAAAAACTGGGGCGGCTGGTTAGCTCATTTGGTTAGAGCACGATGCTCATAACACCAGGATTGCTGGTTCGATCCCCACATGGGCCAGTGTGAGATGCACCCTCCACAACTAGACAGAAACATCTACTTGACTTGGAGCTGATGGGTCCTAGAAAAACACACTTAAAAATAAATTTTAAAAAGTTAAAAAAATATATTCAAAAAACCATTTATAGTATAAGCATTAGTATATTTCTGGATTTTCTATTCTGTACCATTGATCTATTTGTCTATCTTTATGCCAATAGCATATCGGCTTGAATACTATCTATTATAGAAAGACTTGAAGTCAGTTAGGAAAAGAGTGTCTTGACTTTTCTAAGTCTTGTGGTTTTCCACGTATCTTTTAAAATCAATCTGTGACTTTCTACAAAAAACCCTTTTGGATTTTTGTAGCCTTTTGCATTAAACCTATAGATAAATTTGGTGAGAAATGACATCTTAACAATATTGAGCTCCAGTCTGTTAACATTGTATAGCTCTCCATTTCTTTGGTTTTCCTTAATTGTGCCTGGAACTGTTTATAATTTTCCATATAGAAGTTATGCACATGTTTTCTGAAACTGACTTTTTACAGTGTTGAGCTGAGTGGTAAAGAACATTTGGGTTAAATGATTTCTTTAAATAACCAAAAAAGTTGAACAATACGATTTCAAATTCAGTACTAAAAATGCAGAAATATAGATTAAAAATCGTGGAAAATTGGAAGTAATCACTGGTTGAGTGAAATGAGACTATGAAACTTTATGAAACAATAAAAAATAAAATGAAAAGAAAACATAGCTTGCATTTTCAGAGAGAAAAAAGTAAGGAAAACAATAGGAGTTCTAAACGTTAAGACAGACAAAAAGCAGTATGAAAAATATATTATTTAAAACACTAAATGAAAATGAAAACATGATGACATTGGTAGGCATGGGATCAAAAGTGGAGTCCAAGAGGCAATACAAGACAGATTAAGTGACACAAAATTTTCAAAAATCAATAGTAGGCAAGTTAAGGTATTCAAATAAACAAAACCAAAAATAAGGGTATTCATTTCCATATCAAAGCAAAATTCAAGAAACAAATAATGGTACAAATGTTTTATGGAGTTTGAAAAACAATTCACCTTTAGTTTTTGACTCTTCACATAAAAAAAAATATACAGGCTCTGGAAAAATGAGCAAGAATTATTTATTATTTAATCTTACGACCTAAAAAAAATGAACATAGCATTTTTTTCAATGTCCTTGAAATGTATATCAATATTGGATATAAACTTGGCCACAAAAAAGTTTCAGTAAGTTATAATCAGTAGAAGCTAAATAGGTTGCACGTTAAAGAAAACAAATCACCCAGAGACTTTAAAAACAAAACAAAAAAATATTGTGTTCGGTCAAAGATAAAATGAGATTTCTGGTTAGAGGCTATTTTAAGGAAAAGGGGACAAAAAGAAAAATAATGAAATAAGAAAGAGTACAGATGGTTCAACATTAGGAAATCTCCTTGTATAACATCACATTAACAAACAAAAGCAGGAAAAAAAGTGTATAAATTATCACTAAATGGTTTTAAAAGGGAATTTGATGAGACTTAGCAGCTATTTTTATAAAAACTCTATGAAATAGATAGAAGCTAATACAATATAGTCTCCAAAAATGACAAATAGTATAGTAAACTTTGAAATGATAGTAATTTAAAGAAAAATGACAGGGATGCCTACCATTACCATCATTGTTTTATATATGTTTTTAGAAGTGTTAGTTAACTCAATAGGATGAGAAAATGAAGTCATTGATACAAACACTAAAATAAGATACATTGTATGTCCTACAGTTATATACATAGAAACTCTAGAGACATAACTAAAATCTATAAGAACTAGAAAAATAATTTGCCAACATGCATGAATAAAAAAAACAAATATATCAAACTTACAGATTTTACTTGGAACAACATAAATTGAAAATAAACAAAATAATACTTCAGACACAATAGCAAACACATATCTGAAAGGTATGGACCTATATGAAAGAAGCTATAAAAATCTTACTGAAGGAAATTAAATAAGATCTAAATGAATGGAGATATATAAGGTGCCCCCAATTAGAAAAGCATAAGAATTTAAAAACAATCTTTCTGAAATTATTCTAAAAGTGTGGTCCACTTGCTACTTGTAATCCCATTGAGACTGGATAAAGTAATATAAAAACTTATGTGACAGAATAAATATCTGAGTCCACTCAAACATTTTTTTAAGTAGGTAGAGGAAGATTTAATAGATTCAAATCTTAAAAAAACAGCAATACGGTGTTAAGAGACAATGTAGAAAAATATTTTCAGCCCTTATAACAAAGGCTTAATTTATCTGATATAGAAAGACTATAGCCTATTAATAAAAGATAACAAATAACCCCAAAGAAAACAGAACTGACTAGGTACTTAGAGAAAATTGAAATGTCCAATAACCATGTGAATATACACAAACTAAAACATCAATGAGAAACCATTGCTCACACATTAGATTGGCAAACACAACTTCATAAGGGACACTGCAGCGCGGCAGATCAGAGAAACGGTCATTCATTGCTGGTGGGAACATGAAATGCTATAGCCTTCATACAACAGATCTGGCCATATCTACTAAATTTTAAGATACACTACTATTGGCCTAGCAGTCAGGCCCACTTTTAGAATCTATCTTATGGAAGTAAAAACATTGACAAGCATCTTACAGAAACTAGAGCTCCAGAACTTTCAATGCCTTCCCAATTCCCTCAGAGGAAAACCAAGTCTTTACAGTGCCCAAAATAATCCAGTCCTACTCTCGTCTTCCCTAGCTCACTTCTCACTGGTCAAACCGCCTCTTTGCTGTTTCTTGACCACACCAGGCACACTTCAGCCCTAGAAACTTGGTGCTGGCTGTCTGCTCTGTGTAGTGTGTTCTTTGTCCAGATATCCATGTGGTGAACTAACACCCTCATCGCCTTAAGGTCCTTCTTCCATGTCACCTTCTCAATGAGACCTACTTGGACCAACCTATGAAAGCCACAGCCCCCCACTCTGTTCATGTACTCCCTACCTCCTAATCTAGCGCTATTACTTTTTACCATGTCCTTATTACTCCCTAACATACTAAATTAATCGTTTATGCATTTTATTTAGTGTCCTATTTTGTTTATTGTCCTATTCATTGTCTCTCTTTTCTCAAAAATATATATGCCACAGCAAAGGGATTTTGTTTGTTTTGTCCCTTGATTTATCTTGAGTATCTGATACACACAAGGCAATAATAAATATTTGTTGGCTAGATGGCCATAAGCATTTTTTTTGTAGAAAAATATAACAGTAATAAATAACACTGACCTCCAAACCTGAAAACAATCTGATTGTGCATTTGGCTGAATGGTTGAGTAAATTATGGCAAATCTATACTGATGGCACAGTACATAGCTATTTATTTCTAGAAATTTGGATGGTAGGACATAGTTTTATTGATCGATAAAAATATCAGTTTCAGATTAATATATTATGATCCCATTTTTATACAAATCAAAGTATAACAATAATTTATATGTGTGTAAAATTTGAAACAAATGTTGGGAAGGGCATGGAATGCCACATATCAGGCTGTTAACACTGGCTTAGTGAAGAGTGTTAGGGTTTCACATAGATCTCTTCAGATCTTTCTTTTATCATTTTTTATAACATCAGAAGAAATAGAAATAATAGAGCCAACAGAACAAGACTTTAGAGTAAATATATTTAATATCCCCACAGATTATGGGATAGTATTGTTTCTAAAAAACAATTAACTGGGAAATTTAGAAATTTAAAAGCAGAGTTCTCAAATAAAAAAAGGTAGGCAAAAGAATAAAATATTTAGGAATAAATTTAACAAATGGAATGCAAATCTTCTATGCTGAAAATGACAAAATATTGCTAAGAAAAATTAAAGCTCTAAATAAACAGAAACATTCCATGTTCGTGGATTATAAGACAATATATTTAAGATGGCAATTCTCCCCTAATTGATCTATAGATTCAGTGCAGTTCTTATCGAAATCCCAGAAGGCCTTTTTGCAGAAATTGAGGAGCTGACTTCAAATTTTATGTGGAAATACAAAGGACACAGAATAGCCAAAACAATCTTGAGGAACCAAGTTGGAGGACTTATACTCCCTGATTTCAATATTTACTATAAAACTACATTCATCAAGACAGGTATATACTGGCATAAAAATAGATATATGGATCAATGAAACAGATTGGAGAGTGAAGAAATAAACCATTATGTTATTGGTCAATGGATTTTCAACAAGATTGCCAAAGAAATTTAATGAGGAAAAGGTAGTCTTTCAACAAGGATATTTGGATAGCCACATGCAAAAATATTAATTTATACCCTTACCTCACACCACACACCGAACTCAACTCAAAAGGGATCGTAGACCTAAATGTAAGAGCCGGGTCAGCTCCATGGCCGCGCATCCTTATCCCATGTAGTCAAAGAGACCCTGTGCTTGCTTTACTGTTCTGCTTTTGTGGTTTTGAAATTCTTAATGATTTGTGAATGGGGGTTCCCCCACTTTCATTTTTTATGGGTTTCCAGAAATTTTGTAGCATCCTGTGTAAGAGTGAAAATGATAAAACTTTTCAAAGACTATAAAAAAGAAAATCTTTGTGACCTGGGGTTAGACAAAAAAGGTAGCCACAACACCAAAAGCATGATCCATAAAAGGATAAATTGGAATTTAACAAAATTTAAATCTTTTTTGCTTCAAAAGTCACCATTAAAAAAATATAAGACTAGTCCCAGTCTGGGAGAGACTGTTAGCCACTAATATTTCTAACGAATGACTTATATATAGATATGTAAAGAATTCTTACAACTCAGTAATTAGATAAATAATCCAATTAAAAGATGGGCTGATTTTAATAGCTATTTCTCCAAAGAGATTTATGAAAGGTAATAAACACATGAGAAGATGCTTAACGTCATTAGTCATTAGAAAAAAAAACACAAATTAAAACCAAAACAAGATACCAATTCATACCCAGTGCATTGGCTAAAATCAAAGACATAAAATAACAAGTTTTAGCAAGACTGTGGAAAAACTGGAAACTTTATACATGCTGCTGGGGACAGAAAATGGTTCCTTGGAAACACTGTAAGATAGTTTCTTAAAACGTTCAACATAATGTTACCATATGACCCAATGACTTCATTCCTAGGCATGTACGGAGAAATAAAAACATGTCCACAAAAGACTTGTATGCAAATATTCATGGCAGCGTTTTTCATAATAGCCAAAAAATGGAAACAGTCCAAAAGTCCATCAACAAGTAAGTGCGTAAATAAAATGTGGTAGATTCATCCAATGTAGTAGTACTTAGCAATTAAAAAGAATGAAATATTAATACATGCTACAACATGAATGAACCTCAAAAATATTATGCTCAGTGAAAGGATCTAGATTCAAAAGACAGCATAATGTATGATTCCACTGATATGAAATTTCCAGAAAAAAGGAAATCTACAAAGAAAGAAAGTAGGCTAGTGGTTAACTGGGGTTGGGGGATAGGAAGAGGGATTGACTACAAATAGCCATGAGTGAATTTTTTGGGGTGATGACAATGTCCTAAACTTGAATTGTGGTGATGGCTGCAGAACTCTATAAATTTATTCAAAGTCATTGAATTGTACACCGAAAACAGGTGAACTTATGCAAATTATACCGCATTAAAACAATTAAACAATAAAGATAGACATGTTAATAGCTGAATAGACTCAGTTGAAGAAAAAATAGCCACATTTCTTTCTGGAACACAAGAAAAAAGAATATATGGAAAACGTTAAAAAAAATTAAGGTATACTGCATAATCTGATGTTTCAACATTCTGCCAAGGGGAATTCCAGAAGGAGAGAAGACAAAGAATGAGAACAAGGAAATCAAATAAAAGGAGAAAAAACATTTCTTAGACCGGAAACTAGTACCTTTGATTAAAAAGGCACATTAAGTGTAAAGAGTGAATATTTAAAACCCACACCTAGATATATTACTGTGAAAGGCTAAACATCAAAGATTACAAACAAATTATAAAGTTTCCAGAGAATAAAAGCAACTACCTACAAGGAATGAAAACCTGATGGAAACCGGAATTTTTATATGTGACAATGCGTGCAGGAAGACAATGAAAAAATTTTCAAAATTTTAAGTGCAAAATCATTTTGAACCTTAATTGTAAACACACCCACATATTCATTCATGTATGAAAATAAAATAAAAATATTTTCAGACCACAAGGACTCAAATAGTTTATGGAGGGAATAGAAAGAGGCAGGAAAGAAATAAAATCAAGTGCCAGTTTTAGCTTTGGAAACGATAACAAATGACTCCAGACACTGAGAGAACAATACAAGCCTAGGTATGTTTATTAAAAAATCCAGTTTCAACTGAAAAAAACAAAAACAAAAAAACCAAGGTATTATTCCCAGTTGTATGGAATGAAAAAATTTGGAGCAAACGAAAGGCACCCAATTCAAAAACAGGTAAGAAAGAGGGTGGGAGAACAAGAAATTCTTGTCAATATTAAGTAAGAATAAGATAACAAGGAAAAATACAAATATACTAGTGATCAAAATAAATTTTAATGAAATAAGCTTACAAAATATGGAAATATGTATATTGGATAGGAAACAAAATTTCACTATATGTATTCTGCTTATAAGGGACATATCAAAAATAAAACAGCTCAACAAGACTGAAAATAAAGAGACTGGAAAAGACGTACTAAACAAACGCAAAGTAAAGAGTGCCCTGTAGCAAAACTAACATCAGAAACAAACAGAATTTAGGTTGAACAGTATTACAAAGACCGCAGAAGGTTATTTCATACCGATAAAAGGTATACTCTACCAGATTGCATGGCAGAGGTCATGATCTATATGAAAACATCTTTAAAATATTAAAGGGAAATATTTTACAGCTATGCAGTAGCAGAACTGGGGTTCAGAACCCCCTCACCAACCTTCCCACCTACTTCCTCACCTCCTCCCCTCCCTCTCAACTGGCATTAGATAGCACAGTATTAATCACTACATTATATTGCCTTTCAAACATGAAGAAGCCTCAAAAATGACATGCATTAGGCCACACAAGAAATAACACTAGACCCTCAAATGAAAACGTCTTAAGGAAAACATTTTCCAACCATATGTGGTGAGATCGGAACAAAGAACCAGGACAAAGGAAGACCTCCCCAATCTATCTACTGAGAAGTTTTCACAGCTTTTTCTAAACAGTCGTTAGTTTAAAGAGCAAATCAAAATAGAAATTACAGATGATTAAGAAATAAACCCCAATAAAACATTACATATAAAAACAATAAACATACCCAAAGCGGCACAGAGGTGAACACTCATGGCCTAAAATTCATTTACTAGAAAACAAGAAGCCTTGAAAATTAAATTAAGTTTTAAATCAAGCTGTCAAAAAAAGAAATCAAGGTAATCTCCCCACTCCAAGGAAGATGAAGACAAGAATTAGGAAAGAAAAAAAAAAAACGAGCACAAATATAGTAAAGAAAAGCAGGATATAATTAAATCTCAAACAAAAAATAAGAGTAACGAATCAATACAACCAAAAGGTGGTTCTTCGAAGAGAACAACAAAGTGGAAAGTTTGATCAAGAGAACAGAAGAAAAGACATAAATGAACAGGATATGTCTCCAGTTAAGGAGAAGATTAAAACTTTATAAAAGAAATTCTTGTGTGTCCTCTTAGGAAAAATATAATTTTCTACCAATAAGTATGACAATCTAGGAAAAATGATTGGTTTTTCGGAAAATATGTACGATCAAAACTGAGAGTCAACAGAAGAACTAAACAGAACTAAAAGTAGTAGAAGAAATATGTAATGTACTTCCAGCCCTACTCTACCCTGCTCTCTCTCCACACCCACAAATATCAATTTCAAACAGTTTTATAGACAACTTCCAGCAATCCTTCAAGGAACAGAAAATGTTTGTATTAAATAAGCATTCCAATTTATTTTAAAAAAATTTCAAATCACCATAAGGCTACTATATTTCTGCTATCAAAACCAGATACATACATGAACAATGAAAACAGTACACTAATGTTACTTATAAATACATGAGGTTAAATTCTCTAATAAAATATTAGTGAGTCCAGTCCAAGAGTGGATGAAAAAGTAATGTTTACGACCAAGCTTCTCAAGAATTCCAGAAAAAGTCACATTAGAAAATCTATCTATGCTTTTGGTTAAACCAGGCAGGTTGAACACACACCCACACTGGTCAGTGCTCCCTCTGAGACCTCAATAAATGCCCTGTCAGAGAGTTATTGCAGAAAGCAGCAAGGACAAGAGAACAGAGAAGAAAAGGACATCAAACACCAGATGTCCAGCAAACATTTCCGAAGATGAGATATGGATTTTTAAGTGATAGCCAATTTCACAGAATGCAGGAATAAGAAAACTGATTGGACCCCTGTCTTATAGTGTATACAAAAATCAACTCAAAATGGAGTAAGGACTAAATGTAATTACTGAAACTTTAATGCTACGTATGGCATGAGAACTAGAGTTAATAATACTATATTGTGTATTTGAAAACAGCTAAGAGAGTGGATCTTAAAAGGTGTCATCACAGGAAAAAAATTTTTTATAATTATGTATGGTGATGGATGTTAACTATTCATTGTGGTGATAATTTTGCAATATATGTAAATATTGATGGTGTACACTTGAAACTGATATGTTACATGTCAATTATATCTAAGTTTAAAAATCTATAAATTAAAAAAGTTAAATATACTCTTACCATACAACCCAGGGATTGTGATCTTTGGTATTTACCAAAAGGAACTGAAAAATTATGTCCACACAAACACCTGGGCATGGGTGTTTATAGCAGCTTTATTCATAATTGTCAAAACTTGGAAGCAACCAAGACATCCTCTAAAAGGTGAATGGATAAATAAACTACATTCAGACAATGGAACATTACTCAGTGCCGAAAAGAAATGAGCTATCAAGCCACGAAAACACATGGAGGAAACTTATGTGCGTATGACTAAGTGAAAGAAGCTGATTTGAAAAGGCTGCATACTGTTTGATTCCAACCAAATGACATTCTAGGAAAAGCAAAACTATGGGGACAGTAAAAAGACCCGCAATTGCCAGGGGTTAGGAGGAGGGATGAATAGGCAGAACACAGAGGATTTTTTAGAGCAGAAAAACTACTTTGTATGATACTATAACTGCTACATGTCATTAAATATTTGTCCAAATCCACAGAATGTACAAGACTGAACCCTAATGCAATTTAGGAAATTTGGGCGATAACGATGTGTCAGTGTAGGTTCATGATTGTAACAAATGCACCATTCTGGTGGGGGCTGTTGACAGTGGAGTGGGCTGTGCATGTTTGGGGGAGAAAATATAGGGGAAGTGTCTGCTTTCTACCCAAGTTTGCTGTGAACCTAAACTGCTCTAAAATGTAAAGTTTATTTTAAACATGTTAAAAAAAAAAAAAAGAACAACCTGACACTGTAAAACTTCTTGACATTGTTCTTGGTAATAATTCATTCCTTGGATTTGACAACAAAAGCACAGGCAACAAAAACAAAAATAGACAGGTAAGACTATATCAAATTAAAAAGCTTCTTCTGCACAGCAAAGGAAACTGTCAACAGACTAAAAAGGCATCTTATGGAATGGGAGAAAATATTTGCAAAGCATCTATCTGATAAGGGGTTAATGTCCAAAATACATAGGAATCTCCTACAACTCAACAGAAAAAAAAAGAAGAAAAGAAAAGAAAGAAAGAAAAAGAACAAGAAAACTCAATTTAAAAAATGGGCAAAGGACTCGAATAGACATTTCTCAAAGAAGACATACACATTGCTACCAGGTATATGAAAAGGTGCTTAACGTCACTAATCAGGAGAAAAATGAAGATCAAAACTACAATGAGGTATCACCTCACACTTGTTAGGGAGGCTCTCATAAACAAAATCTCTCTCTATATATAACAAGTGTTGGCAAGGATGTGGAGAAATTGGAATCCTTGTACCCTTTTAGAGGGAAAAAGAAGAGCAGTACTATGGAAAACAGTATGAAGATTCCTGAAAATATTAAAGATAGAACTACTATCTGATACAACATTCCCACTTCAGGATATTTCACTACAAGAATTGAGATCAGAATCTGGGAGAGATGCCTGCAGTTCCATGTTCAGTTCAGCATTATCACAATTGCCCAAATACGGAAACAACCCAAATGTTCATTGACAAATGAATGGATAAAGAAAATGTGGAATATTTTTACAATGAAATTATTTAGTGTTAAAAAAAAAGAAGGACATTTTGGCATTTGCAACAACATGGATGAATCTAGAGGATACTGCTAAGTCAAATAAATGAGTCGCAGAAGGATAAATACTACATGATTCCGCTTACATGAAGTATCAGAAATAGTCAAACTTACAGAAGTAGAGAAAAGAACGGTGGTTGCTGGGGCTTGGGGAGGGGGAAATGGGGAATTGCTTTTCAATGGGTATAAAGTTTCAGTTATGAAAGATTAATAAGTTCTAGAGATCTGTAAACCATAGCACTTATAGTTAACAAACATGAACAAGTTTTGGGAGGTAATGGTTCGGGATGGCATTGTGGATGTATGGATAGTCCCAAACCCATGAAGATGTATACTTTAAATGTGTACAATTTTTTGTATATCAATTATATCTCAATAAATTTAAAAAAAATATAATTACTTACACGGGGGGAAACTAGCAAGAGGCAAGTCCATTTAGGTTTCTGAATTGTGAAAGGGTTCAGGAATCAGAGAAACCATTAGTACTTTTCAGGAGACAGGTTGGGAGGTGAAAAACAAAACTGGCAAAACGAAGTTCGCCAGTCAGCTAGCAGCACCCCTTCCACAGAGCCCTCATCTGGTGTTCATGTTTCATTCCTAAATGGGTCTGGACACCAAGGGGTTGCTGGATGGAATCCTTGAGAACAAACAAATACTGGGGCAGGAGCTGGGGGGAAAGTAATTCTTAAAAGAACATTGGAAGAAACACATGGAATTTAAAAAATTATCATCTTCCATAGTAGAGAGAAAATATTGGATTCATTAAAAAAAAATAAGGATGGTATAAAAAAGAAGCAACTTTTACAAAGAGTTTTTAGAAATTAAAACTATGATGGCAGAAATTTAAAAATCGCTAGGTGAAATGAATGATCTGAGAAAATTCCATAGATAATAGAGTCAAAAGAAAAAATTATGCAAGATTACTAAGAAAACAGAGACAGAAAGCTTGTTGTAGACCACCGCCCTTTGGTACCTTAATCTTCTAGCTTTCTTCAGACATTCCAGGCCGGTTATTATTCCGGACCTTTCATTGGCTGCTTCCTCTGCTTAGAACATGTCTTCAGATATTTGCATGGTGCTTTTCCTCCATTGATTCAGGAATCTCATCAAATATTCGCCTCTTAGAAAACCCCCCTGGGACCTCCTATCTAAAACAGCACTCACTCCCATTGCACTCTACCCATGGACCCCATAAGTTTTCTGTTTCTTCATATGCTTACCATGTTCAACTATTAAATTATGTATTTATTTATCCATTTGTTTATTGTTTGCTTTTCTCACAGAGCGTCATCTCCATTAGGACAGGGGACTTAGTCTGCTTGTCTTAACATTATATTCCTGCCCCTAATCAAGGACTGGGCACATGATGTTGGGAAATATTTGGGAATTACTGAGTAAAGTTTGAGAATAATATATAGGAGAATATAGTTAGAATTCTGAGCATATGAAAGGCATTCTTAAATAAGACACAAGGAGGATAACATTAATAAAGTGGAGTACATAAAATTTGTTTAAAATGTGATTTTTGAGTAAAGTGGAAAAGTGAAACGACTAAAGATTAAACATGTTTAGTACCTATAGAAATCATCTATCCACAATTCGTCAGAGGGTGGGCTGGATAGTTTGAGGCAGTCCAGAAGTCCAGTCTGTAACAATTAGACTTGCTGGACAGGATACCAAAAATACTACTTGAGAAGGGATTAGAGTTACAGAAGAAACATAGACTCCAAAGACTTAAGATGCTTCAGACAGGAGAACTTTGGGAGCTGAGGAGCTATAGTTGTTCTTTTTCCTGGGGGTATCTGCCAATTCTGGGAGCAGAGGCTGAGACTCTGGGCTTGGCCAAGACCAAAGAATTCTGCTGGGATCGAGGAAGACAGAAGAGCTTGTGATGGTAATCCCAGGCTGGAGATGAGGGGCCCCAACACACAGTCACTTTCCCCATCAAGATATTTGGTGAAGTTTGCCAGGCCAAGAAGCTAGAGAAACCATGTCAAAGGCCTCTGAAAGCAGAGCAGAATTACCTGCAGGCTCCCCATTCAGAAATGGCAATGATAATTATGAATGACTCCAGAATCTGGAGTCATTTTGTCCCCTGACAGCACTTTTTAATTCTGGACACAACTAGAGGCAGAGAATCTGGACTTGGCAGAGGGAGAGGGTTATGGCTCGAGGACAAGGAACTAACAGAACTTTTGACTGTCATGTGTGGTTGGGGGGCAAAAATTAGACACTTCAAGGAAATAAAAAAAACTTGGTTGGTATTCTCAAGAACTTTTCTTAGTTCTAAAGCTACATGAAGCAAGAAGCTAAAAAATGTGACAAAACTTTTGAAAAGCAGGGAAAACTTGAATGCAGTCTCTCAGTTGAAAGCCCTGGATGTCCTCATTTGGGATCAGGACAAACCAGAGGTATATTACATCTTATCAGAAAATGCAAACACATCTTGAGTCATTTTATGCCCTAATTTGCTTCAGGTACTCCACTTCATTACTTTATGTGCCTAGCAGAGGGAAGGGGGACACTGTCATGTGGAAGATGGCAACATCAGGAGGCTCTGTGTCTTGTGTAAACAATTCCTGGCATTCAATCAAAAAATAATGTGACAGGATTGGACTATAGGATGAAACCAAGGGAAAAAACACATCATACATGCAGATACACAGATGATCCAGAGCTTGGAGTGAGCACAGAAAAAGTATGATTATAATGCAAAAGAAAATGGATGAAAAGATGGAAAAAAATAGAAAGTTGAGCAATTCCACAAGAGAATTGAAAACCACAAAAAATAATCAAATTGACATTTTTAGACCTGATAATTACAATTTCTTAATTTAAACTCAGTGAAAAGATTTAGCAGAAGATTGGAAACAGAAAAAAGACAAAATTCATGAATTGGCTATCTACAAGACACACAGATCTATAGAAAATATCCAAGTACAGAAATTTTAAAAATGGAAAAATCCAGAAAAGCATATGAGGAATACGTGAGAAACAGCCAAAAGGTCTTATTTGGGGGACGGCAGTAGAAATATTTGAAGAGATAATAGCTAAGCATTTTACAAAATGGATAAAAGACATCAACTCACAAATTCAAGAAACTCTGAAAATCCCAGCAGCAAAACAAACAAACAAAAATCTGGACTCATTACAGCATAACTGCTAACAGAAAAATATTAAAAGCAGTCAGAGCTGCAACCAAACCTCAAGGCATAAACTGTGAAAAAAATGACAGTTAATAAAAAATCAATCACCCTAAGTTTCTGGTGTGGTGAAGCAGAATTTAAAAAATATCTCAATACTTTCAACCCCTACGTGCAATATTGCTTTCTGTTGAAGAATCTTAAACGTTGGAAAAAACACTTAAGTGTTATCAATCACTGAAGAGATGAAAACACTGTAAAGGGTTTATCGTGAAAAAGTAAAGGGGAAGGAGAAACCAGGGACTTCTGACGGTACAGAAGTCACTTTTGACTTCAGGGCATTTCCTGATCCTCAGTTTTGGCAACCTCAACGTGTGAGAGGGATAGAAACAAAGTCTGGAGTCCACGCAGGGTAGAGTTTCTAAAGGGAGTCCAGACCATCACCATCATATCTTCACAGTGAGAGTAAAGGAGAGGGGACCTTTCTGGCCGGGAATCACATTCCCAGTAAACCACTTGGGTGGCTCCAGGTTCCTTCAGACCCTGACTGTGTTTTAGAGTGTTCCCTGATGGGTAGTGCCCGCAGGCACCTTGACTTTTTAACCAGAAATCCTTGCCAAAAGCTAGTGTCTTCATTACAGGTCTAATTTCACCTCTAAATAATGTTTCTCAAATACAAGTGAGTACCCAGTAAAACAACAACAACAACAAAAAAAACCCCAGCAAAATAACCTTTGTAAACAGAGTGTGGAAAGGGAAAAATCGTGATTTTACATTGGAGAAGCCTACAAACACCACTTCAACCAAATACTGCAGGACAATAGCCATGGTTACAAGTCAGGTGGACATCTCCCCTGATGTGATGGGACATCACCTCTGTGGCATTCTTTCATAAAACCCATAACCCCAGTCAAATTATGAGAAAAATATCAAGATGGACCCAAATTGAAAGATGCTCTACAACATGCCTGACCAGTACTCTTCATATTGTCAGGGTCATGGAAAACAAGGAAAGAGTGAGAAGCTGTCACAGACCAGATAGAATAGGTGACAGGATGACTGAAGGCAATGTGGTACTCTGATTGAATCCTGGAATAGAGTGAGGACTTCAGTGGAAGAACTGGTGAAGTTAAAAATGTGGGTGGTTTAGTGAACAGGGATGTACCATTGTTGGATTTTTACGTTTGACAAACGTCCTACAATTGTGTAAGAGGATAATGTTACAGGAAGTGACAGAAACTTCTGTACTATCTTTGCAACTTTGCTGTAAATATAAAATTATTCCAAAAATAATAGTTTATTTAAAAAAAAAAACTTTGATAGTGAGAATAGTAGAAACAATAGAAAACAGGATCAGGAACACCTCGTACATTGAAAATATCACATGCCAACTATGAAACCTCTTTTATCTGTGTAAGTTTTTGTATTAAGAAAAGAAAACCTACAGGAAACATCATCTAACACTGTGCAATGAGAGGAGCTTCCCCTGTGGGATTGGGCTCAAGACACAGATGATTACCATCACTATTTGTATTCATCATAATACAGGAAATCCTGGCCAACACAGTAAGGCAAGAAAAAGAAACAGTAAATGTAAGGATTTGATGTAAAGAAACAAAACTCTCGTTATGTATACATGATGTAAATTAATATATGTATACATATATATCTTCATATAAGTCATTAGAATTATTTTTAATTTGGGAAAGTTTTGATTTATGTTTATATCTTAGTAACAAGTAGCTAGAAAGTGATTTCAAATTATGTAGATTTAATTACATAAAGATATCAGGTATCCATGAAAAAAATCTAGCAGAAGTATATGACCTCTAAGGAGGAAAATATAAATTTTCCTAGAAAATATTTTAAATTAAAAACATACACATACCATATTAATGAGATAGAAGACACAATATTATAAAGATGTCAGTTTTGTTCAAATTGATCTATAGACTGAGTGGAATCCCAAACAAAATCCCAACAAGATTTTGATAAGCTGATGTAGAGATGCAAAGGGCCAAGACACTTTGATAAAGAAAAGAGGATGGGAAGATTTACTCTACCTGATATCAAGAGTTCATATGAAGCCATTGTCACTATGACAGTGTGGCATGACACAAGGACAGGCTCTCATAGGTCAGTGGCAGAGAAGAGAGAGCACAGAAACAGACCTTGCCTATATGGCCCCTTGGGTAATGAAAAGGGTGGCACTGCAAATCAGTGGGGAAAATCATGGTTAACCAAACAATGGTGCCCTCAGAAAAACTGATAAGAATAAAGATAGATCAAACTGTAGATGAGAAGCAAGTCAGTGTCAGATAAGACGGAAAATGTGAAACATAATTCACTCAGATGAAGACTGTGCAAACCAGAGGTGAGAACTGCCCCGCTCAAGCATGAGCGAAATGGGCAGTAAAACCGTGTGAAAATGGAAGGTAAAGCAACACAGAAACCAAACTGCAGACAGAATCAATCTAAAGGAATAACCCAGAGGATGAAGAAGAAATCCCCAAATCACTTACATCGCAGTAAAACCTAAATAAATAAAGCAACAGTGTGCAGAAGATTGATATAATAACAAAACGTGGGTTAAAGTCGAGCTTGCAGAGCTGTCGAAACAAATTAAGGCCCTCCCCTCAAAAATAAACGCAATCAACTTAAAAAAAAACTGGAAATAAGAAGACACCAAAAACTACTAAAAATTAAACAATTGTCATAGAAGAAAGGTTTGCGACAACTACTGTGAGTAGAAAGCAAAAAGCTGAAGAGATGAAAGCCTTAGGTACAATAAAGCTGTGAAGGCTAAAGTTGCTCCAGTGGAAAAATAGTTTTGGCCCCAAATTAAAAAATAATACGTTTTTTAAGATATTGAACAAGAAACTTTCCCTGAAGTGAAGATGGAATTGAATCTGCCACCTTAAGAACACAGCACTATGGTTAAAGACAGTGTGCATGGAATTCACAGCTAACTTGCAGCATTATTTTAATTATTCATAATAACAAGGTGTAGGGATGATGTTAAAGAAAATTTGCCTTCATTGGTTGATGTGAGCTTTTGTCTATTTGCTTTGACTTGTTCCTGTATGTGAGGTGATTTCTGTGCTGTGATCAGGGGTTGAGTAAATTCCCCCTTTGGTCTCATTCTCCCGAGCAGGGAAGATATGGTATGAAGTTGCTTTTCTGGGTCTCATACTCCCGAGAAAGGAAGATATGGTATGAGGTTGCTTTTCTGTCCCCCCTTGGTCTCATTCTCCCAAGCACGGGAGACATGAGATGAAGTTTTCTGTTTGGTCTCATTCTCTTGAGTAAGGGCGATATGAGATGATGTTTGCTGTTCTGTCCGTGTTGTGAGGTGATGGTTACCTTAGGGTTAAAGACATTCTTGATCAGGCGTTGAGGGAATTCCCTCTATGTTCTGTCTGTTTTGCCCACATTAGCAGATGAAGTGAAGAAGTAGCTAAGTTATATCAGGACGACATGACAGATACATGCCAGGCCTTGTTGCTTATCTGGATGAATCGGCCAGATGGGCAACACTCATATCAGTAACTGCCGGACCCTCCTGGAACTGGCCACTCCTTGAGAGGGGGAGGCAGGAACAAGAAACGTGGCTCTAAGGTACATCTGAGAAACTATAGAAGACAGGCCTCAGTTGGCAGTGTAATTATTATTATTATTTCGCCATTTGGTCATTTGCCATTGGTGATTTTTGATCATTTTGAAGACTTCCAGCAACGTGCAGCTGACAACACCAGGGGATGTCCTGACTTCCAGCCTCGATCCTGGTGAGGGCTGGCTGGTTCCCGGCCTCTCCAGTGTTGTTCCCCACGCTTAGCCTTCTTGAGAACTTGCTAGCATCTAGAAGCTTGCAAGCTTCCAACTTGCTTGCAGCTTGCAGCTTGCAGCTTACAACATCAGAAGAGGTCCTAACTTCTAACAACAGCAACAACAACAACAACAACAGCAACAACAGAAACAACAACAACAGCAGCAGCAGCAGCAACATTCTTGGGAACTAGCAAACAGTGGTGTGGAAAATGCCTGAGTTTCTCTCAGCTACAGACCTGGCAACGTTTTGATTTATGACTTTCCTAGTGCTGTTCTCCCCCAGTTTGGTGAGCTTTTGACATCTACTGTAATAGTTACTATCCTCTAGAGCTTATTACTGCTTTTGGATACCTCTTATTGATGTTATTTGTGTATTTGGCCAAGTGATTTTTGATCAATAGTAAACATATGTTGAGATCTCCTAACTTATATGTATGTGTACTCCTTTGACATGACATTGTTATCAATGTATATAGTTTAGTCTTAACCACCTTTACTTTCTCACATTAACATATTCTATTAATTGCCTTTATCTTTTGCTATTACCTATTACTAAATAAATTGATTAGATATTGCTAAATAAATTAATTAGCCCCATTCTAGTGTGTGTCTCTCCTTCTTCTTTCCCCCGCTTGTCATTACACAAGGGTACGTGTATCATAAAATCAATGCTATCATTAATCTATACTCAAGCTTTAATTTAAAAAGTCACCATAAACAAAGTTAAGAGACAAGGAAAGTATATCTATAACTTTCAGAACATTTAGCAAACTATCACTTATCATCTAGAAAAGACAATCACCTCAACTGATAACACTGGCTAAAAATAAACCAGCAAACAATTCATACAAGAGGCAATCTAAGTGGCCAATAAACACAAAAAACTGTTCTCCTCCTATGTAATCAGACAATGCAAATTAACTAAGTGAATCCCTTTATCCAGCACCTTTGCAAAAATGGGTATTGGGAGATGGTTCATCTCATTGTTAGAAGAATATATTGGTTCGGCTACTCAGAAAGGCAGCTTGGCAGGCTTTACAAACAAGTATCAGTACTCTTTGCCTCAGCAATTTCTCTTTTTTGGTTAGTGACATAGACAAATACTTGTATATATGCTAAAAAGAGAGAAATATATAAATGTTGTTATCACAGCTTTTTGGTAAAAGTGAACAATAGAAAATGAACTGTCTGTCAATGAGAGAGAATGGTTTAAAAATTATGGTATATCGATTCCATGGAGTAGTATGCAGCTGTTAAAAAGAATGCAGAAGATCTATGTTTATTAAAGCGAAAAGATCTCTAATATTTTTACCATTAAAATAAGTAAAAATGCAAATGACATATGGAACATAATCCCTTTTTTTTAAAAAAAGATGCAAATTGTGTATTTTGGAAAATAAGTTATATGTGTAAATGCATAGAAAAAGATAAGGAAGGCTATGCCTGCGACCCTCTACAGGACCAGGACTTGAAGCTACAGGGGAGGGTGGTGAGTGGGACTTTTTCCCTCTATATACTTCATATTGTTTGAAATTTCATGAACAAGAATGTAAAATGTAATTCTTTGTATTAAAAATATTTTTTAATTAAGCATATTAAGTAATGTTATTTCTGAGTCATTTTACTAGAGAAAAAGGATTTCTACCCTTTTCCTCTAGTCAGAGATATAACCCAGAGAAGAAAATCAAAGTAAAAATAAAAACAGTCAGCTTGCACTAGTCTTTCATGTCTTGGTCCTTAAACTTTCTTTTACTACCTCTGATCAAGATCAGTGGAGGAAGAACCCCGACCCACGGCCAGAGATGGGACTAGGCCCAGAGCTGACCCATCCCCAGGTCACGTAGGAGACCACAGCACTCAGTGTTTGCAAACAAGTCATGTGTTTACCCTGAATTTTATATTTTCTAAAGTACCTTCTTTGAAACAACCTAGGTGAAGGTGCAGGAGGCCTGAGGAAATGAGAAGGTTCAGAGGTCACAAGAAAATAACAATCGCTGCCTCAAAAGCCTCAAAGCATCAGGCGGGACAGCAGACTGTATACGATCCTGTCAGCTGACCAGTAGTTGTAAAACAAGAGTCAAGTGGGTGTGGAAAGCTGGACTCACACTAGCAGCTGTCCTGCTGCAGTTTAAAAACCGGATTTCTCATTACATATTCCTGCATTTCATTACACTGCATGTGAGTGTTCTCATCTAAGATTAAGGTTCACATGAGTGTCTAATAACAGCCCCTAAAAGAGCAACGTGGCCAGAGAGAAAGTTAAAGGAGGGGAGATAGACTGACCTGGTGCTGAGGTCGCTGCCCCCACTGGCCATCTTCCCGCCCTGGGCCCTGCCCAGGCCTGGAGCCTGGGCCTCTGATCCCTCCGGTCTCCCCTGCCTGCGTCCAGTGAGGCCCGAGTCCTGAGCAGGAAGTCTCAACCGTCTAACTCAGAAATGGCTCCACCCAAAAGAGGAAAAGAAAAGCGAAAGTAACTTTCCGTGGGCTGTCAGACGTGTCTCCCTCCTCCTGCAGCCCCTGAATGGTCTCAGCCATCATGAGATGTAGCAGCAGGAATGGAGGACAAAGAGTGACAGTCAGAGCCTGGAAGCCAGAGGAGGACCCCAGAGGAGGAGCAGGGCCAGCTCCCAGGAGCCCCCTTGTTTGTGCAGACACCACAAACAGGATAGCAGCCTGGGCTACTGGGCCTGGAAACCTGGGAAGCAGGAGAGGCAGCGAGTGAGGAGGGACACGTGGTGGAGGACACACCAAGGGGACCAGCGTCCTAAGCTTCACCAGGAACAGCCTCATTCAGACCTCAGTAGTGGGACCGAGTCTCCAACCTGGGAGACCCTGCGGGGACAGAGGTTTGTCCCTGAGATGAGGCAGTAGAGTCCCAGACCTGAGCATTTAATGACAGCAGCAACGCTGGCCAGTGGGCCAGAGAATGGCAACCCTCAGCACCTCTGTGGATGCAGAAATGGAGAGGGAGCGGGAACCTGGGACCTCAGTGGGAAACTTAGGTCCTCATAATGTCCCTTTCTAGGAGCTAGCCCACTAACCACACCTGGTCCCCCGGCTTCCTCCCTTCTTTCTGGGGAGGCTCTCAGATTGGGAGTACAATGGGAGGGTGAGTCTGCTCCTTGTGGGCGTCCTGGGCTCATCCTGCCTGCAGAGCCCAGGGCTCTGTGCTCCTCCAAGCTCAAGTGCACAGGGACAGCGGCCTGGGGGGTGTGAGGAGGTGTGGTGGGTGGAACAGCCTGAAGCCTTGTGGTGAAGCCCAATTCTGGGGTTCAGATTTAGGGATCCTTTCTGACCACACCTGTAAGCCTTATCCCCGATCCAGCTTTAGCAGGAAGAAAGCTGGTATTTTGAACCCCATCTGCCTCACCTTTGGCCTGTTCGTTTGGAACTCAAGTGGGACAAAGGGATGCACTTTTGGAGGGCCCGCTGACATCTTAAAAGGGGTCATGCACAGGGAATATGTCTCTTTCCTTGAGCTCTCATCCACTGTGCCCTGGATGGGTAAAGGGATCATCCTCCCCTGTAATAGCATGGTGCAATTATTCCATGTGTAGCCTCGACGACACTTGGTGGCAATATTTTGGCTTTTAGGGACTAGGGTGAAGCAGAACTCCCTTCTCCCACTTAGTAGAACGTCAGTGACTGGGCTCAGGAGTGGTAAAGCTGTGGACTCCTGAGGCTTTTTACCTAGTTTGTAAGAAGCCAGAGGGATTGTTGGAGGTGAAATGTGAGTATTTTTACAGGGCACGGAGTGAATCCTTGGAAAAAAGGATGGGAAGAGGCATCTGGGCAGAGGAGGAAGACGTTCGAGTGTGAGGGTTGTGCGGCGTGAGGAAGAGAAGGGGATCATTGGGAAGTCCGTCTGGGCCACTTTCAGGAGGTCTAGGGTCATCCCTGAGAAATACCGCTGAGGAAGCCCACAGCCCTGTGCTGCCCAAGGAGGAAGGAGGCTGTCCCGCGGCCCCACGGCCGATCCCACCCGCAGTCGCCACCATCACCCAGAGCCCTTCAGTTGGAGTCCTGGACTCCACTTCTGGGAGGTGGGTGACCGACATCCACAACCGAACAAGCACTGGTTTCCCCGGTACCTTGGTTACTGCTGGACAGCACCACACTCCCTGCGCCCCACTGAAACCACCTCATGCCTCTCTCCCATGGACACCCAGCCGCAGACACAGTGTGGATACAAAGCAAGGAAGGAATCTGTTACTACTGTCACATTTCTCTTTTTAGCACCCGTGTGTCCCCATTACCTCGGGCTCTGGGTAGCCCTTTCCTCCCCAACTTGGCTCCAGCCACGCCTGCACTCCCCTCTAGTGGTCACTCGTGGTATTGCAGCCTCCTTAGACCTGGGTATCGCTGCCTGTTGAGAGAAACCGAAACAACAAACCCTACCCTCTCAAGATGGTAGCTATCTTAAACCCCTTGAAAAGTAGTAATGGAAGCGCCATCATTTCCTTCTAAATAAAGGCGAACCGACTTAAGGATTGAGTTCTGAGATAATTTCGATATTTAGCAGTTCAAAATGAGCTTATGACCTGGACAGAGAAACCCGGGTTTAAAATCCTGAGAGAGGTCCTGAGATTGTGGCCCCTCCCATCTCCTTGCAGCCCCTCTGGTTCCCAGAGGGCTTCATTTTGTCCCGGAGCCCCAAGACGAACCTGCCTCCTCCACCCTCCTGGAGACGGAGCTGCTCACCCTGCCCCTCCTGCGCCGGAGGCCTGCGTTCCTGGAGCGCACAGCAGAGAAGCATCCCCCAGGCATGATGGTTTCACTCAATAGTGGGTAATTTAAAGCAATTAAAATTGTTAAACAAGTTTCAAAAATGGATGGCATAGAATGAATTTGTGAGAGAAAATATGAGACTTCAAAGAAGTTGGGGAGTTTCATGCAGACAAGTTCAGGCAAGTCCCCCACCCCCATCTCCTTGAGGGGGGGTGGTCTCCACCTTCCTCCACCATGAGGGTTTCCAGCCTCCTCGAGATTGGAACCCGAGAGTCTTAGCTTTACCCAGTTATTACTGATTTACATGCCCAACTGCTTGACTGAGCAAGGTTGGCCTTTTCCAGGGTTCACCATGTTTAATATTCTGGGGATCCTGGTGGAATCTCTGTGTTTTTCGTGAGTCCCCATTGTGCCTGTGAGTCCACATCACTGGCAGATATGGCACCAGTCAGTACCGCATCAGACTTGCTCCATAAGGAATAAAATAAGGCTGCAGGGGTCAGCCCTGCCCCCAGGAAGGGGGAGGGATGTTTCTGGGGAATTACTAACCTAGCATCTACCCATAAGCCCAAGAGGGTCAGCTGGGCACCACAAGGAGAGGGGATGAAGGTGGGAAGCAGGCAGTTGAATGAACAATGAAGCCTTTGTAGACGTCCCACTCCTAATATTTCTACAGTCCCTCCATGCATCCATTACTAATCGTGGTGACCTGGAATGGTCCCTGGATAGTCGTGGACCTCAGGACAGCCCGGTGATGCGTGTGTGGCAAGAAAAGGTGTGCCTCTGGACGCTCATTCAGATCACCTGCACTCTCCACACAGAAGCAGCCCATTGGAAAGCAGCCTTCACTTCTTTTTGCTTGTAAGTGGGTGCTTCCATCTAGTGGAGCACCCATGGCAGGGACCTCTGAGTTGCTGAACAGAACAGAAACAGTGGGGATGGAAAATGCAACTTTGTGAAGACTCAGTGGTTGTGAGACAGGAGGTGGGATGTCGTAAGGAGGTTCCACCATGGGAAGAAGTTGGTTAAGTTGTCCCTGCACAGAAGGACTCCGAGGGATACACACACAGAAGGATGCACAGAGGACTTGGCATCCCGAGTATATTTCTAGAGTAAACAATAATATAAATGGAGCCACTTTAAAATGGAGCTGAAGCCGACATGCCAGAGGAACTGTCTTGCATGTCTTATGCCTCAAATCTTAGGAATGTTAAAACAGGGCAAAATAACATTTGGACTGGGACTAAGCAATCTTGTGTCCCAAAGAACTGTTTGCAAAGACAACAAGAAAGCAGTTATTATGACTACTGGACTGAAAATTAAAAACATCGTTTAGAATTGTCACTAGGATATATTATCTGCACCAATAGAAATGCCTGTCTTCTATTGGTATACTTGTTCCCCTGCACTTTCTCATATGTACCCATTGCCTTTGACTTCTAATTGGAACATTATTTGGGCTTCTGCCTGAATATGATTCCTGAGTAGCTATTCTTATTAATTTCAATAAATGTTTGTTGCTTGTCACTTTAAAAGTCATTTTTATTTTTAAGTTAACACTAGCAAGGCCAATGCACAGCTGCCGACCATTGTCTGGAGGTGATGTATAGGGAGGGGTGGAGCCTGTTTTACTCACAAGTGTTCTTGCTAGAAACTGTTGTGGTTGGGGAGACAGCTAGGCTCGGGCACTCCCAGGGCAGCTGTGCCCAGGGCAGAGAAAGGTCCGCATAAAGGATGAGGTGGACCTTCTTAGACCATCAGCTGTAATAGCTCTGGCCCAGGGGAAACCCAAATGCCTCTAATGAGCTTTCCCTCAGGGCCAAGTCCTGTGCTTTCCCTCTGCTTGGTGCACGTGTTTCTCATGTGTACAAATGCTGTGCCCATGGAACAAGCTGGCATCCCAGAGGGTCCCAGCACACTAGCACAGGAGAACCACACGGGTCTGGCCAGATCCTAACATGGCCCTGGGAGCACACAGGTGTGGCACTGGGGTTTTACCAGGTTCTGCTGGGTATCCTATGCCTCACCTTGGCATGAGGCTTGTCAGGAGCAGGTGGCCTCTAGGGTCTCCAGATACAGTGGCTTTATACACAGGACTACAACCATGACATTGAAGTTGAAAATTCACCCGTCTTATTTGACTTTGATCCATTATCTTGGAGCATAAAGGGAATAGAGAGAAAGTTCCCTGGAGGTCAGATGACATTCCTGCAGCTACTAACCATTTGAGAATGGCCAATGGGCTGTCTAGTAGGTGACACCCTCCCCTCTACAGAGAAGGAAGACCTCCCTGCCCTCGTCATGCATGCCGTCTATGGAGCATGGCACTCCCTCCCATGAATAATTCTAGGGGGGATTTCAGCCTGCTGAATGTGGAACCATATTTAGTGAGGGTCTCACATATATCCAAGAGCCTGGGCTGTAATAACAGTGATTTCCTTGAGCTGTGTTTGCAAGAACTAGATATTGGAAATTGTGTCCTCACCCACTGGGGTGCTTGGGCAAGTTGGGCCTAGGTTTACCACTTACCAACCATCAGACAATGGTACGGTGTAGGAACCAGGGGCTATCATGTATTTCCTGAATAAGCAAAAGTAAAGACAACCAGCCAGCTGCTGTACAATGCTCCACACTACGTGCAGTGACACAGATTTTGTGAAAACTTCAAAGAGTGGACATATCCACAGAATGCAGATTGCATGTGCCATGGGCTCAATGACTGTTCTCAGAGACCCCCAGGAGTGGTCATAGACACCAGACAAGCCAGAAGCTGGGGCCACGTCATTATACAGCTAAGACTATGTCTGGGGTCCCGAATCTTCTTCCCCATCCAGACACAGGCACCTGTGGATGGACCCTTGGAGGTGACGTCACAGATCGTGGTCCTACCTATGTCCAAACAGCGCCAGCAGAATGGAGTTGAAGATGTAAGACCAGTGTCTCAGCACAGGAGCCACCCCTTTCCCTGGACACTCCACACCCTTGTTCTCAGCTAAGATATCGGCGAGGTTACCCCGGGAGGAATCTAGAATGCACTGTTTTGTATGACCAGTGTAGACTTATTGTCCCACACGCTGTGGATTCAGGGGCAAACTTGAATGAAGATTTCAAGGAGAGAAAATCTTAGTTTTGATGGACTGTAGGAACAAGTGGTTTCATGTGTGATGAAAAATTTCAGACCAGTGGATCTGAGCAAAAGTGCGAGCTGAAGGTCTGACAAGTCTCTGATTAATTACATTGTTCGGCAGAAACAGTTTTTGTTTCTGTTTTGTTTTGGGGAGGCAGAAGTTATACTCAGACTGAGTCAGTCTTTGCCAGCAATTTACTTAGCATGGTTCACTGTGGGAATTTCACAAGCCAATAACATACAGTATAATATATCTTACTAGGCAAAATAAAGAAATAACATACACCAAACAAATGACAGATTAGTCACACTGTTGTCCCAGGGAAGGGGAAATGAAGGAATAAAGTTCAAATTTAATATGACATGTACCTTTTTATACCAGGAGGCACTCAGGAGAGTTGGCAACTAACCCAATAGCTGATTTCCAGCTGCCAAGGCAAATGTAAAAGTCCCCTGTTGCTAAGAGCACGTTGCTAAGGAACAAAGATGCCAGTGTTGGTAGGCGGGCTGATCTCTTTCATGGGGCCTCTATAACGTTTATCATCACTGTCTACAAGGAGTTCATAAACACTAGGAGTGCAAGACAGGAGCCAATGCCCCAAGGGTCTTCAGAGAGTTTTTAGGTTAGTGAATGGTTGCCTCTCCCAAACCCAAACTGTCAAATAGTCCTCACAAACTATTGAAAGTCTAAGTGTCCCCTTGCCATAGTTGCTTTCCCACAGGTTCTTATTGCTATGTCTCCAGAAGGGACTCAGCTGCTGGGTTGTTGACTACTTATCAATGACAACAGATGTACAATGGTGACATCCTGGCATGAGTTACTTCATACTTACATCAAAGCAACGTTTTTTTGTCTTTGTCATAAACAAGCAGATTAAAACAACCTCACTTAAGTAATAAACAAATGGATATGAAATCATATTAAACCAAAACACAACAACCTCAGCATCCAGGCTGGATCTAAATCTACTAAATATGCTCCTAACTGACGACTCTCACTAGAATCAGAACAGAGTCAGCTCTTCCCAGGAGGTCATTTACATGGCTTGTCGCGTCCAGCGCAACACGGGCAGTGAGGATGCGAGAAGGGGCAGCTTTGGGTTAAGTTTTAAGAAAGAAACATACAGAGACTTAATGCAGTTAAATCTCAGAAGGCCAGGGGCCTCACAGTTCTGAAAGACTGGAGCCCAGATTTGAGCCAACTGGAGGTTTTTATTGATAAGTATACAAGGGAGCAGCAGTGTTTTTGGCATGGTTTGTGAGACTCACTTATCACGTTATAGAAACAACCCAAACCAATTATGTTGATCTTCAAACAGCCAGAGCAGAAAGTCCTTGAGGTGAGGTATGCACCTCTTTTAAGGGACATATATCACATGTTGAAATTGTTTCACAGAGCTGAGCAGAGAGTTTAATCTTATCACTCTCAAGACTTTTCTCACAATTAGGTGAGAGGGAAAAGTCAGAGCCAGCAGCCGCTTTTCCCAGGCAGAGGGAAGGGGAGGCAAGGCTCCTTCCCATATTTTTCTAAGGCAGCTCATTGGGGGTCCCCACTGGGTTCCGCCTGGCTTAGGTTGTATCTCCAGTGAGGTATCTTACCCGTCTTTGGCTGCAAAGCATCTTTTGGGGCCCAGACAGAGAGACATAAGGTGTAAACAGAAGGATGGAACAGAGTCCCAGAAAGGCACAGTCTCACAGACTCTTCTTTCCTTAAGGAAAGACACGGGGGGGGGCGGGGGGGGGCAGTTGGCTAGGCTGTTGTGTGACTATAATGGCTCATCTCAAATTTCACACTCTCTCTGCAGCTTGTACTTGAGTTCAGACTGATTTCAGTTAGTGCCAGGCATCTGCCAGAGACTTGGGGAGTGTTTATACACAAGCTTTAGGGCTTCTCTCTGTGACTTGATGCTTTGTGGAATTTCCCCCTTCCTTCCCCACAAAGCCTGGGGGCTCTGGGCTTCTTCCCTGGCGCTGCCAACCAGGAAGAAAGCAGAGTTTCTACCAAAGATTGGGCCACCCCATGTAAGCCTGTGGCTGCTCTCACAGCCAGGCAATAGTAAACAGGAAGCACTGCACTCTGGCTGCCTCTGAGTTTCGATTTCCCTCCAGAGTCTCTCTGCCTTTGGTCACTTCCCAGAAGTCTCAGGAAGCTGTTCTCTGAATATTGTCCAGAGTGTCTAGATGTTTTCTGCAGGAGGCCAGTTTGTTAGGAGCTCACTCCTGTAGATCAGAAGCAGAATTCTCCGTCCTCACTCATCAGCAGACCAGCCCTGGCCACTTCCAGGCCCAGCCCTGCTTCTGGAGACCCCGGTGGTTCCAGGGCCCCCGAGCCCCCTGCCCAGCTAAGGGGGAGCGATGCTGTGTGCAGGGCATCAGAGGCACACCTTTGTTAGGAGACACGCAAACAGAACTATGCACACTTTGTTCTTCTGTGCTCACAGGAGCACAAACACACACCTGCTTAGAGTGGGCTTGTTTCATAAATAAAGTAACAGGGCAAATAGTATGCCGAGGGAAAAGACATGGGTTACTATAAAATTTCGGTTGGAGTTAATACTTAAAAACCATCTATGATGATGAGATGCATAAGTTGTCGTCGAGGAGCCTAACTTTTGTTCTTTGTTAAAGGGGGAGATTGAGTGATGGTTATCAAGTTTGGTTTTTGTTTCAAGGACTTATTTACGCAGCCATCTCTTTGCAGGGGATTTGGGTCACAGCCTCCCCTATGCCTCCATCCTGCTGTGTCTCCCTGTGCATGTAACTAAGGAAGGAAGAGAGCCCAACTGTGTGGTGTACGCATAAGAGAGAGTTTGGCCTAACAGGAAACACAGGCACACAGTTCACTCCTTGGGCTCTGACTGGGGGCCTTGTGAAGTCTCACAGGGACGTCTCCACCCAGTGTACTCAGAGCTGGAGAACCCCTTGTCCCCTCTTCCCAGACAGAAGGCGCTTCTCTCCAGCACAGCAGAGCAGGGTGTGTGCTGACGTCCAAAAGAGCCGCACTGGGAGGTTCCGGCTGAGGTGTCATTACCAGGAGTCCCAGGACCTCAGGGAGCTCCAGGCTCTCCCGCAGCTCCCAGGGACACAGGTGCACTCCCACCAGGTACGACCAGAGCTGGGCTCTCCAGCATCACAGCAAACAGCCAGCATCTGTGTCCAGGTAAATGGGACTAGCAGAGTGACAGGCTTAGTGGTCTTCCTTGCCCTGGGCTGTCCAACGAGGTGGGGTGGACATCCTCCCTTCTAGCATGATGACCAACTCAGCCTTCATCTCCACAGAACAGGGCAGAGGGAACACAACCAACCTGCTCCATTACGGGACCCCCAGTGGTCTCTGACCGGCCTGGGACCGCCCTATTCCCTCCATTAGACATCAGGGCCCATGTCTGGGGGTCCCCTGGGTGGGTGTCATCAGTCTGTCATGTTTTCCCTGGTCATCCAGCTTCCTCCCCCCACCCCATTCCAAAGACCCCAATTTCTTTGGGTAGACAACTTCTCTCCTTTGTGTGCAGGAGTGAAAGGACTGTTGACCCTGGCCTTTGAGCAAGCCAGGCCCGTTGGACTCTCTTTTGGGAGTTGGACTCTTGAGTGAAGTTTTTAAAGGAATTTTAAAAAACAACAAAAAAGCTAACAAGAACAACAAAACAAACAGTTGGATAACATTTGTTCAGTGGCACACTGTTTTGCAAGTATTTTCTCCCATTCCACTAATTGCCTTTTCATTTTGTTGAGTTTTTCTTTTCTTTTTTCTTTTTTTTTTTTTGGGGGGGTGCAGTGTTTTAGTTTGATGTAGTCCCAATTGTTCATTTTTGCCCCTGTTGCTTGCCATACTGTTTTGATTATTATAGCTTTGTAATATAATTTGAATTAGGAAATGTGATGCCTACAGCTTTATTTTTCACTCTCAGGATTGCTTTGGCTATTTAGGATCTTTTGTGGTTCCACAGGAATTTTAGGACTTATTTTTCGATTTCAGTAAAAATATCCATTGGACTCATGAATCTATAGATGACTTTGGGTAGTATTGTGTTTTCCTTTTCATCTTTCTGAAGTTTTCTTTTTTTTTTTTTTTCTTTTTTTTAAGATTTTATTGGGGAAGGGGAACAGGACTTTATTGGGGAACAGTGTGTACTTCCAGGACTTTTTTCCAAGTCAAATTGTTGTCCTTTCAGTCTTAGTTGTGGAGGGCACAGCTCAGCTCCAGGTCCAGTTGCTGTTGCTAGTTGCAGGGGGCGCAGCCCTTGCGGGAGTAGAACCAGCAACCTTGTGGTTAAGAGGACATGCTCCAACCAACTGAGCCATCTGTGAGCTCAGCGGCAGCTCAGCTCAAGGTGCCGTGTTCAATTTTAGTTGCAGGGGCGCTGCCCACTATCCCTGTGGGAGTCGAGGAATCGAACTGGCAACTTTGTGGTTGAGAGCCCGTGCTCCAACCAACTGAACCATCTGGGAGCTCAGCAGCAGCTCAGCTCAAGGTGCCATGTTCAATCTTAGTTGCAGGGGGCAGAGCCCACCATCCCTTGTGGGACTCGATTTGTTGAACCAGCAACCTTGTGGTTGCGAGCCCACTGGCACATGTGGAAATCAAACCAGCAGCCTTCGGAGTTAGGAGCACAGAGCTCCAACCACCTGAGCCACCAGGCTGGCCCTGTCTGAAGGTATTTTTTATTTCCCTTTTCATTTCCTTTTTGTCCCACTAGTTGTTCAGGAGTGTGTTGTTTAATTTGAATGTATTTGTGAATTTTTCAGCTTTCCTTTTGTTACTGATTTCTAGTTTCATAACATTGTGGTTGGAAAAGACATGATATAATTTTTATCTTCTTGAGTGTGTTGAGACTTGTTTTGTTACCTAACATACAATTTATTTGAAAAATCTGTGAGTGTGCTTGAGAAGAATGTGCATTCTCTTGCTGTTGGATGGAATCTTCTGTACGTCTGTTAGGTCCATTTGGGTTACAGTGCTGTTCAAATCTGCTGTTTCCTTATTAATTCTCTGTCTAAATGATCTATCCATTGTTGACAGTGGAGTATTAAAGTTCTCCACTATTATTGTATGGCTCTTTATTTCTTCTTTTAGTCTACTAGTATTTTCTTTGTATATTTAGGCCTCTGATGTTGGGTGCATAGATATTTACAATCATAAGATCTTCTTGATGAATTGACCCCTTTATAATTTCTATAATGACTTCTTTGTCTCTTTTGACCATTTTTAGTTTAAAGTCTATTTTTGTGATGTAAATATAGCTTCCCCTGCTTTATTTTGGTTACCATTTGTTTGAAATATCTTTTTCCAATGATTCATTGTCAGTCCGTGTGTGTCCTTAAAGCTAAAGTGGGTCTCCTGTAAGCAGCCATACTTGGATCTTGTTTTTTAAAGTCCATTTAGCCATTCTATGTCTTTTGATTGAAGAAATTAATCCATTTATATTTAACGTAATTATGGTAGGTAAGAACCTACTATGCCCTTTGGTTAAGTCTTTTCTGACTGTCTTGTACATATTTTGTTCCTTGTTTCCTCTCTTAATGTCTTCCTTTGTGAGTTGATGACTTGTAGCAGTATACTTTGACTCTTATCATAATCTTTTGTGTATGTACTACAGGTTTTTCTTTTGTGGTTAGCATGAGGCTTACCTGAACGCTTATATTTATAACTTTTATTTTAAGCTGATAACAACTTAACTTTGATAGCATAAAGAAACTTTATACTTTTACTTCTTACCCCTCATATTTAAAGTTATTGATCTTAGAATTTACATCTTTTCAATATTGTGTATCCAATAATGAATTATAGTTATGGATAGTTTTAATACATATTTTTTAAGTTTTAAAGTGTAGTTGTAATGAATTATGTAACAACATTGCAATATAAGAATCTAACTTCAACTGTATGTTTACCATCACCAGGGACTTCTATGCATTCATATGTTCGTTTGTCCTTTTTTTGTTTGTTTGTTTTAAGGAGGGTACAGCTCACAGTGGCCCATGTGGGGATTGAACTGGCATCCTGATGTTATTAGCACCACACTCTAACCAACTAAGCTAACCAGCCACCCCTTGCATTCATATGTTTTTATGATATTAATTAGCATCCTTTTAATGTAGCTTGAAGAAGGCCCTTTAACATTTCTTTTAAGGTAGGCCTATTGGTGATGAATTCCCTCAGGTTTTGTTTGTTTGGGAAAGTCTATTTCTCCTTCATTTCTGAAGGACAGCTTTGCTGGGCACTATTCTTGGTTGATAGTTTTTTCTTTCAATATTTTGAATATATTATCCCCGCCTTCTATCTGAGATGTTTCTGTTGAGAAATCCACTGATAGTCTCACGGAAGCTTCCTTGCATGTGACAAGTCAATTTTGTCTTGCTGCTTTCAAAATTCTCTCTTTGTCTTTGACTTTTGACAATTTAATTACAAAATGTAGCAATGTAGCCCCTGTCAGGTTCAGCTGATTAGGCCCACTGGACTTCATGAATTTGGAAATCCGTTTCTTTCCCCAAACATAGGAAGTTTCCAACCATTATTATTTTAAATAGACTTTCTGTCCATTTCTTTTTCTTTTCTCCTTCCGGGTTTCTCATAATATGTGTATGAGTTTCTTAATAATGTTTCATAAATCCTGTGTGCATTCTTCACTCTTTTTCATTCTTCTTTTACTCCTATGACTGGATAACTTCAAATTACCTATCTTCTAGTTCACCGATTCTTTCTTTTGCTTGATTGAGTTTGTTGTTGAAGCTCTCTATTGAATTTTTTCCAGTCATTGTATTCTTCAGCTCTAGCATTTCGGTTTTTTGTGATAGTTTCCTTTTCTTTGTTGAACCTCTTATTTTGTTCATGCTTTTTTTTTTTCATTTAATTTAATCATCTGTTGGGTTTTTTTTTAGCTCACTGAACTTCTTTAAGATAATTATTCTGATTTCTTTGTCAGACAGTTTATCAATCTCCATTTTTAAAATGGTAGTTATTAGAATTTATTAGTTTCCTCTTGTGATATCATGTTTACCTGAATCTTCATGATCCTTTATTCTTTGTGTTGGTATCAGTGCATATCAATATCTGGTCCCCACTTCCAGACCTGCAGGTTTGTTTCATCAGGAAAAGGCCTTCATCAGTCAGCCCAAGTTGGAATACAGGACAAGAGAGCTGGTAGCATCCATGGGCAGGTAGGGCATGTTATCAGGGTCTCAGTTGGGCTAGGACACTGTTTGTGCTCTGAGGTTGGTGATATTACATTAGCTGAACGCTCTGATTGGGTCACCTGCTGGTTGGTCTCCCTGATCAGGCAGGGCTGCTGTCTGTGCACTGGGGCCTCATGGATCCACTTGCTGGTCTCTGCAATCACCTCTGGTTGGATGAGATTTCAGGCTGTGTTCTGTGGTAAGGTGATGCCACTGGTTGAACTCTAAGACTGTCAGAGTTACAGGCTGGGCTCTGCAATAGCTCCTGGTTGGGTAGAATTTCAAATTATGCTCCCCAGCCTGATGATGTCTCTGCCTGGAATCCATGCTTAGGAGGGGCTACAGGAAGGGCTTCGCAGTTGGTCTCAGCCTCAGGCTGTGATCTGAGATCTGGTGGGGCCAGTGGTTGTTCCTTGAAGTTGGTAGGGCCACAGGCTTGGCTTCACAATCAGTTAAGTTGCTTGCTGTGCTCTGGTGTTGGACATGATTGCTGGCCAGACTTTCTGGTTGGGAGGGGCTTCTAGTTGCATCCTGCAGTTGGGTGGGGCTAGAGACTGCTCTGAAGCTGGGCAGGGTCGCTGTCCAGGCTCCTTCACTGGGTGGGGCTACAAGCCATGTTCTATGATTGTGTGGGCTCACTGCCTGGGCTCCCTGAATGGGTGAGGCCACAGGCTATGTTAGCCAACTGGACAGGGCCATAGGCTGGGCTCTGCTGCTGGGCAGGGATATGGATCTTGCTCTGTGGGTCAGCTGTACCATAGCTTGTTGCCATGCTGCCTGGGGTCTTTGGCCAAGCTTCTAAATGGTCAGGACTAGAGCTACACTTAGCAGTTGGGAAGGCCTGCAAATTTGCTTCTCTGGTTGGGCAGAGTAGGAGAATGGGCTCTATGGTTGGAATGACCTGACTGGGGAACCAAATCAGGCAAAACTGCCAACTGAGCTTTCTGGCCAGATGGCACCCTGGCTCAGTTCTGCAGAAGGGTAGAGCCACTAGCTGAGACCTCTTTGTAGGGAACACTATAAGCAAGAATGCAGTCCACCAAGCTCTGAGTGCTATAAGCCCCAGCTTTGCTAAGTTTCTAGTAGTTATCTATTAGCCATGAATCACCTAGGTTTTGCCTAATCCAGACTGCTGAATCAAATGGAGATATAAAGGAGATTACAACCCTTACATCCTTTAATCTTTGTAGCTGGCACCAACCTCTGTCATTCCTTCCTTCTGTGGGAATACAACATTGCTTTCAAGTTAACTATTTTCACCATAATAGTGATTATGGTAAAATGAATTTTAAGGCACTTCTGCTTGGCTTTTCTTATGATAGTCATTGTTATTTTATAGGTTAAGGAATGATAGATTAAAAATCCAGTTCTGCCAACTGCTATCTATATATGTACTGATTATATTTAGGGACTTGAAATTGACTGTTGGGTGGCTCCATTGATGGTGTGAACTCACTGTTAGATGGACAGTACCTTACCTCCATATACTCTACTCTAACAGGGGCCATGATGGTGTTTTGGATCCATAGGCATTAGCATCCACTCAAACGCTGTATCAATAACCCTTAAAAGTTCTGTGTGACTTTTTTTGTCTTGTATGTTGTTACTTGAATAAATGACCATAGGTCCCTTTGGTGAAGAACTCAGGGAATCACTACTATGTACATTTGCAAGATTCTTTCTTAAAATAACTGCCTGCATTTCCATCAGCAGGTCCTGGGTCAAGAATTGACTCAGGCAGGTTTGGAAAATGGGCAAGGAGTGTTGACTTTTCATTGAGGTAACCCCTCAGCCACGTGATCATCGATTTGTAACCTCTTTTGATGGTGTATATATGGAACAATACCCTTGTTGACTGCCCATTTGTCTTGACTGTAAGAATACCATATTCTATTAGCTATTAATATTTCCTTAGGCATCCATGGTCCAGCCCCCCTGGTTGTCATTCTAAGCTTTCTACCCATTATAGAAATTATTCTTCTTGTTCTGACAGTTAAATGTTGGCATCTGGCTTCAACCATTCTGGAATCCTATCATTTCATTTTCTATTAGGGAATGTAGCTCTATAAAGCATTCCTACATTATTCCAACCTACAGAGGACAGTCCTCACTGAGCATCTCAAGGATACACTTGCCCCCTAAATAGTGCATTCCTTATTACCTTGTTTAGTTATTGTCTCTGGGTCCTCCTGAGGACATAGTCACCGCATGGATGGGTTGTCCAGTTGTAGATAATAGAGTCATGCTATCTTCTTTAGGCTTTCAGATTCTTTTTCCATTGTTGGCCCAGACAAGTATGTTATCTCTTCTTCCATTTCATCTAGTGTATACCATGGCTTATAGCAACTATCTAAGCGCCACTCAGGAGCATATTAGAATCATCACTTTTGGACCTTGCCAGTCTAACTAAACTATATGGCCCAGGAGAGTGTGCCTGTATCAACATTTCCCCCCCATCCCACCCCTAGTTTACAGTCTAACATTGTTTGTCCAGGAGCCACTCCCATACACAATCTGTTGGTACCTGTTGGCCACTTCTGCAGTTTCATTGGAGGAAACCATCTCTTCAGCTAGCAGGTTCCTCTAGTGTATTCCTAGTTTGGTCTGCTGAGAGGACTCTGCATAGTCTTTTTTTTTTCTTTTTTTTTTAAGAGAAGTAAGCCTTTATTACCTTGTTTGAAAAATAAAGTTGGCTGTCCTGGTTGCTTTTTGGGGATTAGTCAAAGAGACCAAATACCACATCCTCGTCCAACTCCTCTGACTCTTCCTTTGCTTCAACCTTGTCTGGGGCTACAGCAGGAGCAGCAGTGGTCGTGGCGGCCCCAGGAGCAGCAGCCACAAACGCGGAGCAATCAGCCAAGAAGGCCTCGACCTTCTCAGCAAGTGGGAAGGTGTAATCAGTCTCCACAGACAAAGTCAGTACTCCCTTGTACCGTTAATGATAGAACGGGGTGCTGATGCAACAGTTGGGTAATCAATCTGAAGACATTCGCTGGCAACATTGCAGACACTCTTCAGGAAATGGGAATGCAGAGTATCCTCTGTGATATCAAGCACTTCCGGGTTGTACATGCTGCCATTGTCAAGCAGCTCCTGGATGGTCAGCCTAAAGAAGGGGGAGACGTTCAGCATCAGCAGGGTGGCTTCACTGGCTTCCACTTTGTCTCCAGTCTTAACAACTGCACAGCACTGAGGATTTCAACGGTGCCCCTGCCCCTGGAGCTTTTAGTGGTGACGTCAAAGCCTAGAAGAAGGAGGTCTTCTTGGGCCCCAGACCAGCTGCCCCAGCACGGGTGGCAGCTGGCACCTTATTGGCCAGTCACATATCTTCGATCTTAGTGAGGTCTTCCTTGGTAAACACAAAGCCCACATTCTCCCAGCTATGAAGCAACATTTTTCCAGAGCTGGGTTGTTTTCCAGATGCCTTTTGATGGCCTTGCATATCATGGTGTTCTTTCCCATCAGCACCACCGCTGTCCCGTGGAGGGACACGCGGATCTGCTGCATCTGCTTGAAGCCCACACTGTCTGCTCCCACAGTGACGCATTTTGGATAATCACCCAGAAGTTGGATAACCTTAAGGAAGTAGTTGAACTTTCAGGTCACTCTGTCTTCCTTGAGCATCACGATGGTGTGTCAAGGATTGCCACACAGTGTTTAAAGATGATGTCACTCTCACAAGGATGCCTGGCAAGAGGAGCTGCATAGAATTAATTCAGGTGAACATAGGGGTAGGGTAGGGGTCTGTCTACCAACAAGGGACAGAGGACCCTTTTGCATACCCAGTGGATTTAGGGAGATGTATAGTTCAGTTTTGAAGTGTATCTATCCAGAAAGCTCCATTCTGAGTTTCAGGGTTCACTCCTTCTTTATCAGAGCCCTGACTTTGGTACAAGAGGCCCCTCTCAGCTTAGAATTTAGTCTTCTCTGAAGTTCTGCATTCTTATGCCAAGACTTCCTTACTGGTGCAAGTACAGTTGGTGATCTTCCTTTCACACTGTCACTTCTATTCCCCTCTTGTGACTCCTGTTAACTATATGGTTCATTCACACACAAAGGAATCTGGAGTTTGGGTTTGGGATTTCTGAGTAGTATGAGTGAGTATAATTGGGGAGAAATAAGAAGCATAGTATGACTTTAGGACACAATTCTCTTCTCCTTAGGTTTGGAGCAGGTGGGATACAACTTTTCTCAATGGGTGTCTGTTGCCTTTTCTGAGGGAATGACCTCTCAGGGACCCAGGGTTCTGGTTGCGGGGGTAGCTGACTCACTGTTACTCTTCATGGTGAGCTTAAATCCTGAGTTTAAAAAGTCACTCACTTCCAGAACACTTGCTTATACAGGCTTGTCATAGGATGAGGGAAACTAAAATTTCCCAGCACCAGGAAATGAGGGTAGAGTGACTCAATGAAAAGAAATGAAATGGAAGCAGGGAGAGCCACTTACCTTTTTAGATTAGCTGTCACTTTGAAAGCTGTGGAGCAAGTCAGACACAAATTCCCCCAGTTTGGAGTAACCCTGCTCATTTAGCTTCGTCTTGATGTTGGCCGATGTCCTAAGTTCTTTTAGGCACTGAGAAGCCACTTTAATCTGGTGAAAAAATGTCAGTGGGAGAATAAATTGTATAGTTCAATGTCTGCCTTGTATGGATTCCCCGTAAAATCCAGCAGAAATACAACAAGGTAAAGACAACAGCAGCTCATGCCTTCACTCCCACGGGCTTCAGATCACAAATCCCACAAGTGCCCATGTCAAGGTCAGATAACATCATGGCAGCCTGTAATCATGGAGTGTTATTGTTACTCACATAAATATCACTTGGAATCTTCTTAAACATGGGGCCCCCTAAACGGCAATAGACTTTCAAGAGGAGGAAGTCACATCTCTGAAAAACAAGGAGGCTGTGAATGAAAAGCAGCTTGGAGAGAACAGCCCACATGCACGCCCAGGCAGAGGCATGACCATAACAGACTTCTGGAAGTTTCCCCAAACAGGTATGGCTCTAGGAACCAGTAATATAACAGCTGAGTCACTTTTTTCTGCAAACAAGTTCTAGTTCCAGTGTGGTTGAAACATGGCTCAGAAGAGCAGGCTCCCCTTGGGCCCTCCGCCTCCCCCTGTGACTAACTTCTCATGTGTGAGCGGAAAAGACAAGGCTTGGGGTTTGAATCGGACTCACCAACTGCTCCTCAGGTCTCATCTTCCTCGCCAGGACCTCAGATCCCATGTGACAGTCCTGACTTCTTGAACACTTCTTCATCCTGCAGAAGGTGCAACTCCACGGGCTGTGAGAGGTGGGGTATCAGTGAGCAAGGGCATGGCCCCTGGAAACAGCCGCCATTCCTACTGCTGCCACTGTTTTCCTTTCAGGAATAGCCAATGGGCGTAGCTGGGGGATAAAAGTGACATCTCCCAGAATCTCCAAGACCCATATGGGGTGTGGACCAATGACCCTCCTCCCATTAGGGGTAGCAGCTGGGGGTCAGTGGGTGGAGGATGATGTCAGAGTGAGTGGTGACCTCTCCTTTCCCCATCTAAGCTGCTGGGAGCACAAGGATCCCCACCCACCAGGCCCTATTGTTAGAACTGGGCCTTAATCCCTGGGGGCCTCAGCCCTCCATTACCCTGTTGAGAACAAGGCAAAATGAGGGAACCAAGCCATGTTTCTGTCTTTTCTGAATAAGCACAGAACACAAACCAGTGGCATTGCCACCCCTGTGAACAGGAGTCCTTGCTGGAAAAGTTCTAGGAAAGGACAGTAGCAGCATGTAGGCAAAGGACCCTGCCACAGGCCTCAGCGTCCCAGAGAGAGAATGGTACCCTCCTGCTGCCAGTGTCTGTAAACAGCTCCCCGGATCACACTGCCGGAGCCCATGCCGATGGCCCTGCTCTTCCCCATCAGGACACAAGTAGGAACTCTGCAGGGGGAGTGTGTCTGGCAGGAAGAAGGATTCCTAATAAGGGAGGAGGGGACTGCATCTCACAAACCTCTCAGTTTCCACAGGTGGGAGGTGTCCCTGCTGATGAAAGGATTTCGAACAAGTACCACAGCAGAACAGCTTTCCTTCATCCTGGCAGATCTCACATACCTCTGAGCTTTCCTGCTAGAAGGTAAAACAATGTATCACTGGTGAGACCCCACAGACCAGCACAATGGGCATCTAGAACTCACAGCCATTTGGCACCTGCAGAGACACATATGTGCTTCTCGCTGAGCTATTAATGAGAAAAATTACAGGCAGTCAGGAAAATGGCCACGGTAGATTAAAGCAGAAAGCTTAACAAAGTGAGAGGACATAACTTTATTCAAGCTGCAGGACCCTCAGAGCAAAGCCTAGGCGTAGAGGGGGAGGGCCATCCGTCTTGTTACAAAGCCAAGCTAAAATGCCTGTGAAAGCCCAGGTACAAGGGAAGGGCCAATCAGCTTGTAGTTAACAATTTCAAACTGCAGAGAATGTGCGCAGTTGAAGAGATAAGGTAATAACCCCTTGTCAATCACAGGTGTCAATCAAGTGGTCCCACCTGGAGAGGAACAGCCCATCCCAGATAAAATCCACAGGCTCCTGCAAGCCATGCCTTTTTGAGCCTTGCCTTTGCTCTGGGCCACACCAAGCCCTTTGGAATGTGCTTTCTCTTCTAATAATGGCCTTGAGCCACTGCTTTCTGCTCCGGACCACTTTTAAAAAGTGTACTTTTTCTTCTAATAAACTGTTCTTTCACTACTTTACCTTGGTATCTCGTTCAATTCTTTGCTCCAGGTGCCAAGAACCTGGATGCCACGTCAAGGTGGGCCCACTCTCTGGTCATATTTCAGCCAGGGGCAGCCAGCCGCTTCTCTGCCGCCTGGCTTTGCTCCCCCTCCTTCCGCCCCCCAGCTTGGTATTAGTACAACAGCCAAGGAGAGGGGCCACAAGAGCTAGCTCACACTTCCACAAGCCTTTCTCTTGTGCCTGTTCTCTTTTACAATAAACTGATTCTACTTAAACCTGGCATCCCCGGATCCCCGTTTCCATTCTTTGGTAATGGCGGGATCATGTTCCCGGAAAAATACGTCAGGATCCTAATTCATTAAGGGACAGCATGGAGTGGAGATTTCAGAAGAAAGCATTGTCTGCAGTGAAGTTCAGGAGGAAGGATCTGTGTGTCAGACCAGAAAAGTTGTCTCTATAAACCCAGAGATTCTAACACAGAAAGACTAGCAACAAAACAAGATAATGATCTTATAGGAATCTGAAACATTTTGTTACCTTGCAGATAAAACAAGATCCTGAAATAAAATGTTAAATCCATCTGCCTACACCACAGTGACTAAAAATGATTCATGGAAAGATGGTATATTGAGAATTTAATAAGATGGAATCAACTTCTAAGAAAGGACTGTATCCTGTTTTCGTGGCTGTCCGCTCCCCATGAGCGGAACGGCCTGGGAGGGCTTTCTGGACTGTGGATTCAGTGCCTGAGGGCCCCTGGGGCTGTGACAGTGCCTTTGGGTTGGAAAGACCATGGGCACAGGTGACCAGGAGGGTGCTGGTGAGGATGGAGCTCTTTGGCTGTGGAAGCCTGGGAAAGATGCCCCATGACTCAGCTTGGCATGTAAGGTATGGAGGTGCCATCTCTGAATGGCCAGGGAGTGTACTAATTGCTTTGTTTTATTAACATAACAGAGAGGGTGTCCCTAATCAACTGGATTATTCCCAGTCTCAATACGTGAGGCCTTTAACCAGATTTAATTTCACTTAGGGAAGATAAAATTTGACAGTATTTGCATCTAATTCGTGTGGAGTAACTCCTACTCATTAACCCCAACAAAATCTATAGACTAAATATGAAGATACACTGTGTTATTTACAAATACATGTGTATTCATGACAAACAACAGTGACTGAGCCCTTCGTCAACAAAGAAAAGTCTGTATAAGGACTAAAATTAAAACTCTATACTGTGTGCTTTTGTAAAACTGAGAGGGCCCCCAAGGGCCTATCTGCACGTGGCCCTCCCCACTCTGCTCCCCTGGAAAAGGTACCACAGTCAAGCAATGCCTCTTGTCAAAGGACCACGTGTAAATCTGCCCATCTCAGAATATCAGGTTTCAGTTCCCTGTCAGCCATAGAATTATTCAAAGAAGCTGGCCACAACCTCCCACAGAAACTAGGAGGCCACCCCACCTTCCACAGCTCCTGGTGGTTCACTCTGATCCTGAGGGCAGCCTTTGTGGGCCCCTGCATGGCTGGCACTGTCCTCCTTCCACGGGCTGGGAGTATATGTGACTAATAAATTGTTGTCAATCCAACTATTCAGTGACAGATGCCATTATTTGCCATCCCCCTAACTGTCAGGTAGATCTCCTGCCCTCATCAAAGAGGTGAAGAGGAAGTGATGGAAACAGGAAACTACATTTTAAAAAAAGAGCATCAGCATTAACATATGAATCAGAAAATGAGTGACATGCCTGCGGATGTACTTAACCTAAGTTGCTTTCCTGGTTCTGCTTTCTGAGAGAATAGAGAGAGTCTGAGAGCAATTTGAGGGGAGTTCTATCCCACACAAAAAATCCTGTCCATACCATGGGCTTAGGGGGAATTCCTACCCTCTTGTGACCATCTGAGGTGACACAAATAAGTTTGGCTTGGGGATTGGCCCACCCATTGATGAGCGCTGGGTGAAAGGATTGTGGGCAATCGAAGATCAGGAAGTGACAGGGATGATAGCCATGACCATTTTTACTTCTCAAAACACTGTGGTCTGTGCCACCACTCTCCTGGGTTTCCTCTGTCAGTCTCACTGACGTAGCTCTTTCTTTTCCTGTCCTTCTTCTCCTCCAACATTTAGACAGAACTCCTCAGGTTTCCATCTTTGGCTATACGGTCTGCCCCAGATGACCAAGTCACTCTCAAAGCAGCAGTTACATCTCTGTGTCTACACCTTAATGTCCACCCTCTCTCTGCATTTGTGCACGTCCCTATTCTCACCCGGCATCTCCTCCTGGGCCCTTTAAACACACCTCAAACTCATGTCACAATTTAATGTATCCACCTGCCTCCCACCCTCACTACATGTTCTCTCATTAGTGCTTCCATTTTATAAAACATAATCTTCCTACCTCAAACCTGAGAATCCATCCTGGGTCTACCTTCTTATATCCCAAATCCAATCTATCCCCAATCCTGCTGACAGTAATTTTTAAGTTTCTTTTATTAGTTCTGTTGTCCCTGTAGGATCCACTGCAAACAGGGATACTGAGACCCTAACGAATGTTTCCAACTTAATGCATAAAGAAAAGTGGCCTGTTTCTAAAAGACTGCATTATATCTCAGTTAACAACATGCAAAGATCAGAAATTCTTTTCTGAAGCCAATAGTCAGAAGCAATTTGGAACATATTAACAGAAAGTAATAAAAGATGAAACATCACCAATTAACAATTATTTTGAATCTTGTTCTGGGCTTTTGGGTGAAAATTATTGAGTTGGGCAAATTGAGATGCTGGCCATTTCCTTTACTATTAAAAATATCCATTGATGAGACAGTGCAAACTCCAAGGAACATCTTGCCAAGGCTCCCACTCAATGTTCTGGGGGCTCCTGAAGCACATCATTCTGCCTCCCACAATATTGTAAATAATAATGATGATGAAACTCCGGCATGAGAAAACTCATTTCTAACATCAAAAGCAAGTAAAATCATTCTTACTTCTATTCCTCTTGGCTTGTAGAGTTATTTCCAAGATTCATAGTATCTAGGAAAAAACAGGTGGTGGGAGAAAACAGACATGAATATAAAAGTTACAAATCTTAGGATGGCTTGGGTTTAATAAAGATGCTTGACTTACTGTTTCTCTCTTCCTTGTAAAGGAACTAAAATCCTATTGTATTGAGAAGTAAGACTCCAGGGTGTGCCCTGGGTGTTTTTTTTTTTTTTTTTTTTCTCAATAGCACTTTGAAAAAAATACTCTTAAATACCTCTGTACTTTGGATTAATTAAGGATAGGAACAGGTATTGTATCCTTGTTAGGTCTTAAGATTTTTATGAGGAAGTGTGTGTGAAAGTTTGTATGAAATCACTATATAAGCCGTGAGATGTTGGAGGACATCCATCAAAAATATGTGCTGGGTTAGAATAGTTGGATTGACATTTTCACTCTTGACAATTTTGTGGCAGAATCAGTTGTTTATCCAGGCCTCACTAAGATTGTGACAAAATGACACTATTATCTAGAAGCAAAAGTATACTTGGCTTTCTTGGGTTCCATAGAATATTGGGTGTGATAGGGATGGAAACCACTGTATAAAAAGAAGGCTTTATTTTTAATACAGTGATGTAGTAATCTAGATACTACCATTTTAGGAGTGTATTTCTACTACGTCTTCCATGTACAACCAACAGGGCCCATTCTGTTCAACACAACTGTAATCGTGATCTCTGGCCTCCCTGCTGTTCCCCAAAGGGTCAGATCAAACAAATGTAGAGAATGGGATTCTGACATAGACTAGACTCCTTCCTGGTTGAACTGTGCTCAGACTCCGGTGCAGCAGGAAACGGGAGGTCTGATTTCAGACTGTTCACATCCTGCGACCCGGGCTTGTGACTCTCACCTTCATAACTGAGTCACTTTCTGCTGCTGAGCCGTCTGATGTCCTTAAACCCTGACCACGCATCACTGATGTGCCCAGGATCTGTGGTATCTGCTGAACCACCTCCACCCAGAAACCCTCAGTGGCCTTACCCATCATATCAGATGCTTGGCTACTTTCTGTCCTTGCTTCTTTGCCTCTTGGCACACCTTTTGAAAAACACATGACACAGGAACACTTCTCATTTCCAAGTCCTCAGAGATCTGCTCCTACATTATGATTTGTAAAAAAGTTTTATTTCTGTCCCCCTGCCCTCCAACCACCCTCCTTTCCCTCACTCCTACATCAAAGGATGGCTCTACCTCCAAAATCTCTTTATCTATTATTGCTCCTCATTGTCCCTGTCCCTTTCTTCCAACCTGTTTTTTCTCTTATCGTTTCTCTGCCCCAAATCTGTATCTCTGTTGTTTTTTTAATTTTTCTTTTTTTTAAAATTTTTTAACTTATTTTTTAAAATTTATTGGGGTGACAATTGTTAGTAAAATTACATAGACTTCAGGTGTACAATTCTGTATTACATCATCTATAAATCCCATTGTGTGTTTACCAATCTCTGTTGTTGTTTTTAAAAATTTTTTCTTTATATGCTTCTCCCATCCATTCCTTAATGACATTTTTTTACAAACATTTGTATTTACTTTATTTGATGTTATTGTTTTCCAGAAATATTGTTACATTTATATGTCTACACATATGTATATATAATTCAATTATTAAAATAATTTTTCTAAACATTCCATATAATTTCTCTAATAAGCTAAATTTTGCCAGACATATTTCCAAATGTTGTAAAACAGAAAGAGAAAAATTCTTTCCATCGACTCAACAAGTTTGCTAAGCTTCTGTCATGTGCCAGGTGCTGAATGGACACCAGCAATGACACAGGACACAAGCCTGCTGAAGCTCATCTGTCTTAACAGGAACCATGAAATTGACACATAAAGAAGTGAGCGTATTGAAAGATGAAGAGTGTTAGGACACACACTGTACAGGATACTCGAGGGGAGCATAAGGCAGGAAGAACTACCCTAAGTTTGAGATGAGAGACCTCTTCTAGAAGATGTACCATTGAAGCAGGAGGTAGCCAGACTAGGGAGGAAGGGACCAAGACAATAGCCCTAAATGAATGGAGAAGCACGTGCAAAGGTCTAGATTCAGCAAATGTAAGGAACCAAAAGGGCTTTAGTATATCTGAACATGGAGTAGGACAGTGAGTGGCAACCAATGAAGAAGGAGAAAAAGGCAGGGACATTGAGGTCAGTCGCTTTGGGGGCCACAGGGAGGAGAATTGACTCAATCCTAAAGGAAATTAAAGGACATTGGATTTTATGTAGGATAGCAGCATGGACATATTTGCATTTTTGAAAGATCAGTTTAGCTAAATCACAGAATATGTTTGATGGGGACAGGATTAGAAGCAGGAGGACAAACAGGAGCTTGTAGCTCTAGTTCCAGTGAGAAGTGACGTGGATATGGATTAAGTGACAGCATTGGGGATGGAGGTGTAGGGACTGGTTAGAGACATTTAAAAGGAAGAATTGATAGAGTTAGGTTACAGAGGTGTGTATTGATTAAGGAGAGTCCTTGATGACTCTGAGAATTTGAACTTGAAAGAATGGGTATGTTAATAGTGTGTTTTAGAAACAGAGAACATTGGAGGAGCAGATGCTGGCTTTAGGGGGAAAAGATGATGTGCTCGGTTTTGGAAGATTGTGTTTCAAAACGTTGAAAGACACCGAAGTGGAGAGGGCCAAGGTCTTCAGGACCTTGGTCAGAGGTCTTTCTGACAATTGGATGAATGAGTTTAGAAGCTTAGAAGAAGGGGTGGGCTGGAGATGTAGGTTGTGGTAGGTGATTGAAGCCATGAGTGGATGAAATGCCTGGTGAGGTCTCTTGTAATTTGGGCCAGTTATCGGGTCCACTTTGATACCTGGGAACACCTTACCCTGAAAACTCAGTGCTAGTGTGAACCACCCCTTGGACCAACATTGCTTTGGTCTCATAATCATCTTGGATCCCACAATTTCTCTATCTCTCTCCTCTTTGATTTTTACACTGCCACCTCTTCTCTACCATTTTTCTCTCATCTCTTAACCCTTTCTCTACATAGTTCTCCTTGTGCCTCGTCCAATTCCTCTCCCTTTATTATCCCTTGTATGCATCTCATTCCCATCTATTTTTCTATGCTTCTATGTCTGGATCTAGTTTTATTATTGAAATAATGCTCTTTATATTATCACTTCACTTTCTGTTTGCTCTTTGCTTCTAGTCTATTTCTCTCGATCTTATCTTGATCTTTTCTTTTTTTTTTTACAATTGCAATCATTGTCTGTATCTATATTTTCTTCATGTATGTTCAGCTTCCTCTCCCAGATTACTACTTTCATCATCACCAAATGCCTGCTCTTTGGACATTGTTTGCACTATGGAATACATCACAGGCCTGTCAGTCAGTCATGGACTTTCTGACCACATTTCTGGTGAACTTCTGAGACATAACTTGGGAATCATCCCTCCCCCCACCCAAGCCCCATCTGGTGATATTTAGATTCCATATCCACTTAGAAAAACTCCAAACTTACTCAGATACCTTTTCATTTAAGACCCCAGCCTACCTTCTCCATTCTTTCTCCTTTCATTATCTACTCAGTGTCACCCCCTTCCATTCAGGAGCCCGGCTCTTCTTTCTCTTTGGCTTCCTCAAGCCTGATGACGTAGCCCTAATCTGTGCACAAGTCTGTCTCTGTATGAGTGTGTGTTCATTTGTGTGCACATGTCCAGCAATGCTTTTGGGGGAGGGAAAGGGAAGAAGGAAGAGCTTTTCCTCTATGCCTACAGGGAAATAAAGATAACTGATAAGTAGCATCAGAATTGCCTTCTCCATCACATGCTAACAGGCTGGCATCTCTTCTGACTCTCTTCTATTCCTTTGAAGAGCTTTGAATCCATAGGACACTGAAGTGAAACAAGGAAATGACGGACAATAGATGGTGACCAGGGAACACTCTTCAGTGTGGTCATGTTGAACTATGTTCACAGCTCAGGTGAGCTGAGAAAAAATACACCTACTGCAATGACTACAGCTCAGATCCAAGAGGTCTTTGCTCTGTCTCGTTCTATCCAGCCATACTTCATTGTCTTCCTATTTCTCAGTTTTCTGCTTGTTGCCCTGCCTTACACATGTCTATCTCCATCTCTTTGATTCTGTGAGCTTGTCTCCCTGATTTCTCTTTTCTCCTGTGTTGTCTTCTCTTTTATCATCAACAATACTGTTAATATCTGGTTATTTTTATTTCTCTCTTCATCCCTTTCAGCCTTGGTGTTATTATTATTCTAGGTGTTTTGTGTACCATATAGCTGGCTCTATTCCTGCCTCTTTGTTTCTTCATGATTTTCATTTTCCCCTGTCTGTCTCTATATATACATACTTCAATATCCACACCAATACTGGTGGTTGTATATCTACCAATGTATACTGCCATTTATGTCATTTACATATGAATATGTAGTTGTTGTTAAATATGTTTTCTTGCATCAGGTGCTGATACATTCCCCTGTGAATATGCAGTTTGCTTGTAACTCCTGCTTGGAAATTGGTCATGTGACATAGCTCTTATCTTCCTGCCTGTTACATACAGCAGTCACCTTTCTTTCTTTCTTTCTTTCTTTCTTTCTTTCTTTCTTTCTTTCTTTCTTTCTTTCTTTCTTTCTTTTCTTTCTAATAGATTATGCCACTTTTTTTTTAAGTTTTTACTGGGGAAGGGGAACAGGACTTTATTGGGGAACAGTGTGTACTTCCAGGACTTTTTTCCAAGTCAAGTTGTTGTCCTTTCAATCTTAGTTGTGGAGGGCACAGCTCAGTTCCAGGTCCAGTTGTCATTGCTAGTTGCAGGGGGCGCTGCCCACCATCCCTTGCGGGACTCAAGGAATCGAACTGGCAACCTTGTGGTTGAGAGGATGTGCTCCAACCAACTGAGCTATCAGGGAGGCAGCTCAGCTCAAGGTGCCGCGTTCAATCTTAGTTGCAGGGGGCGGAGCCTACCATCCTTTGTGGGACTCGAGGAGTTGAACCGGCAACCTTGTGGTTGAGAGCCCACTGGCCCATGTAGGAATTGAACCGGCAGCCTTCGGAGTCAGGAGCACAGAGCTCCAACCGCCTGAGCCACAGGGCCGGCCCCAACAGTCACATTTCTTGACCCTTATCTGTTTATACATCAATTTCTTCATCCCCAAATGGGGACAGCATGAGTTAGTCTATCTGTCTTAAGGATTTTGTGATGACAAAGTAAGATCTTATTTGGCAAAGTACTTTAAAATAACATGATACAATCCAATTACAATGTGATGGACATCTGTCAAAAACAATGCCAGAGTTTCAGAGTGATTGATCTGAAGCTTTTATCTCTGTCTATAATTACATAGCAGGGCCAGTTATATTTTGAGGCTTTTACAATTACAAATATTATCAGTGCCAATCAATATATCACTACAGAAATCTAAGATCTAAGTATAAGCAAGCATGACAGTAAGAATTAAAAAAGACTCATCATTTTGGTAATTATTTTTTTCTACAACAGAGATACACAATTACATACATTTAGATAATATGTTTTATCCTGGTGAACATAAGCTTATAATAATTTCCTACCTCCTTCCATTTTATAAAATGTCGAAAGTAGTTCCCAGGATTAACTGGATACAAGGTAGTCATGGCGCTTAGAATAAAATGCATCTGGAAACAATAGCTTTTAATTCCTGACATTCGCAGGCCAACGCTTGGCATCCTAATCTTCTTTACCTGTCCCATTTCTTAGGGCTGAGCTAGAAGTGTCCTGAGGTTCTTCTGCATCAGTCAGTTCTGAACAGTCAGTACTGCTGATCCCTGCAGAAAGAAATGAAATTCCATAACAGTCTCAGTGTGTGTTATAGGAACCAATCCAACATGAAATTCTTTAAAAGGAAAATGGAAAAGGGAAGCTCGTGTAGGAAGGAGTAGAAATATTCCTACCACTAGGCCACCTGGGGGCTCTATCTGACCTGTTGGTAAGGTTGCTCCAGGAACCATCCCCAAGGACTGGGGTTAACTTTGCTGTGGAAGGCACTCCCTTTTGTCAAAATTTCTTACACTTCTTCCCTTTTCCACTGGTCTGCTGTTGCGAGCACCTGTAAGGGCAGATGCTACATTTCAGTCTCTTCCTGCAAGCCAAGGGGACATTAACCCCTCAGCAGGGCCCTATGTCCCTGCGTGGCACTCGTGATGCAAGTGGGGAACAAAGTCCTGGCACACAGGTTCAGACAGAATAACACAGCTTTATTTGGAAACCAGTGTCCCTCCAGAGGCCAATGCTCTGGTAAGCACAGAAGGTTATACAGAGTAGAATAGAATTTAATAACGAACCAAGTTCCCGGGTCAATCAGGATGGAGAAGGTGCCTGGTCCGGGAGAGACGAGTGGGCCCACGACGGGTCTGAGGCGAGCTGGTCTTGCAAGGAAGAACTTCGGAGAGGCCCGGAGTATCGCAGCTTGCACCTCGCAGAGGGTCTTAGCCGGAGTGCCCAGTCAGACTACTCACGGCATTGCTCCAGAGTTCTCCTCTTTCCCTTGGACTTGTTTACTTCTTAGGTGATAACCGGAAGTTGTTTTGGTGAAGGTGTTTATCACTCAATTTTGTTATGCTTAGTTTCACACAAAAACATGTTTTTCACTTCACTCTTATCAGCCTCACACATGTGCAGCCTTAATCGTGTCCCTACTAGTAAACAACTTGTTTTGCAAACCTCAATCCAACACATATAATACATTTTATGTACTCTATACATCTGCACATACTTCTGCTTCCGGCTCTGCTTCTTATGATGTTCTGGTGTTTTGGCCCCGGTGATGGCCGTCCTTACCCTTCTCATCAGGACCACTTCTCAGTACAAAGCTCCAGGCGAGCGGGGTTTCTCGGCTTCACTGGTGTCTGAAGAATATAAACGTCTTCTCACTGCAGAAGAAGCAAATGTCCCTTGGGGGTCTCAGTGTATGACAAAGGAATCAACAGAGGAAAAACTTGGGGAGCAATGAAAACTCAGTGCAATAATTTCCCTCTCTCAGACTTCCAGGATCTGCCTTTTGTATTCACGTGACATTAGGTCAATATTTTGTCCCTCCTTAGCCAGGGTCTAAGATAATTCACTCCCAACGGTCATTTCTGCTGTGTTCTGGCCCTCTGTTTTCTTACACCAGATTCTCTTTCTTCTTTTACTTGTCTCTTTATAAATTTGTTGTTGTTTTTGTATCTGCATTTGTATTTATTTTTAGCTCTGCTTCTCTCCCAGGGCATTGTTAAAAGTCTGCTCTTGAGGAAGGCAGATCTCCCACTTGGCTGCTTCCCAGGTTGACTTTGTGAAATAGAGCCACACCCTTCTGTCATCTAATATCCTAGGAAAGTTTACTTGAAAATATTTAAAATTCTATTGTGTTTGTCTTTGACTTCTTTGCATTTATGTTACAGTCATTAGCATAAGTAACTAATACACAAGTCAAAATCCACACTGGATAAAATGAAAACAAATTCATATTTTACTTTGAAAGACATAAAAAAGAGAATAAATATTTTGTAGAAAACACTGCTCACTTATAACTATGAAGAGTTCTTATTTATGTGATTGTGTTTCCTCATCTAGAAACAAGGGTAATATGTCCATCCTGCTTGCCCCCCAGGGTTGTTGTAAAGGAAAAAGTAAGATATTGTTTGTAATGGTCCTTTGAAAAACCATTATGTATGTCATGATGTCCTGAAGAACTCTGTCAAAAACAACACTTTGGGTTTCAGAATAACTTAGCCATTTCTACTAACAGAAAAATAGATGGATGAGTTGTCTTGTGACGCTATTCAAAGTTTGTGATTAAATGAGAATATGACTTTCTAATAAAGGAATATTTAGCTTTCTCTTCTTTATAGAAATCACTGTAGAAACTAACACTTCATAGGCAGAGAAACTAGTTAGCTTTAAAACAAACTCATTACCTTGCTAGTTCATTTTTACTCTACATCAATATAGGGTACCTATGTTGACTAATAGGACCCATCGATTAATAGGCCTCACCCTCAAGAATAAACACATATATATATAATTCTTATTATATATATACATATACATATTTCTTATATGTATGTATATATTTCTTATATGTATGTATATATTTCTTATTTCCCTATGTTTCCCAAAATGATCCAGTAAAATATGCACAGAATGAGATTCCAGAATAAACTGGATTCATGGTACAGAAGGGGCTCAAAACAAGATGCCTCAGTAAACAGCAGCTCTTAACTCAGGTTCCTGCAGCCCAAGCCTGTCTCTCCCACCTCCTTACCAGACCTCCTTAGTTTCAAGGTTCTTGGGGTCTCGTCTCCATCACTGGATTCTGAGGAGTCATCACTGCTGATCACTGCACAGAGGAGCAAAACCCCTTAGTTGCTCAGGGGGGCGCCATGGAGCCCACAGACAGGAAACCCCATAACGAGTATCAGGGGGACCTGGAAGCTGTTAACTAGGTCACCCCGGTGTGTGCCTGAATGTGTGAGACCTGCGGTTGCTCCAGGTCTTATGCAAAAGGTGAGGAAATTCATGCACGGACGTCAGCTTTGCCCATCCCGCACCTCTTCCTACTCCCACCCTTATTTTACCTCTCGTTTACTCTCATTTTACTTCACTTTCCTCTTAGCTTGGCTCATTTCCCCTAAGTATGCCTGTCTTTCTGGGGATGCCTCTCTTTATACCTCTCTCTGTCTTTATATGTCTCTTTCTCCATCTCCTCTCATGAGTATCTTGGCTCTCCAATGTTTTCCCCTTCTCTTTCATTCCTACCCCCATACTTTCCTCTCTTGAGTCTCTCAGACATCAATACTTACATCTGCCATTTCTGTCGTTTGGTAAATTTCCAATTTCTGGGAACCCTCTTCTGCTAAATTCCCTGCATAAGGCAGTGGTTTGCTTCCCCTTCTGCCTCCGTCAAGGTCACCTGGATCTCCTCGGTGGACCATGATGACATGTCCCAGACCCTAGCCCAGTACCTGGGATTCACATTGCATGTTCTTTCCATCAGCCTTACCTATTATTTCAGATGCCTGGAGACACGCAGTCCTTGCTTGCGATTGCCTTTCAACTTCTGAATGAAAAAATGGCTTTTCCTTCTTTATATCCACCAGTAGTACAGAACAGGAATTAAGTTTGATTCCATGGTTGGGTAGCTCCGCTCCTGGACCAAATTGTAATAAATGAAGAATTTTGTTTGTCTCCCGCAAAAGGATTGAGCACCCCTCACTGCCATGAACAAGCCCTTCTTCTCTTTCCACTACAGGAAAAAGCTTCTCTCACCCCTTCCTTTCCTGCAGCTCAACTCTGTCCCTTCCTTTGTGCCACTCTTAACTTTGGTTTTATTGTTTTCATTTTTGTTTTTACTTTACTTTTACCACACTTCTCATTCTTTGATGATTAATTTTGTTTGGCTTTTTCAAAAATAAAAATTACAGTTGGAGTGAAGCATGCATAGATAAAAATGGGTCATTCATAAATTTGGAATTATCACAAAGGAAGAATAGCTGAGTAACTATTACTTTGACAAGTACTAGGTGATTACTAATACCCCAGAAAGCCTATTAGTGATGCCTCCCACTAACTGTCCCCACTGATCTTGCTCAAGTGAACCACCACTTTGATATTTAACATCAAAGATGATTAATTTATCTAGTTTGGAAATTTATATGAATTTGTTTAAATGGAATCATGTATTTTCCCTCTCTCTCTCTTTCTCTCTCTCTTCCTCCCTCCCTTCCTCTCCCTCTGCCTCTCTGTCATTTGGTTGTGGGAATTTGACTTATTTTCTCAACATTATATGTGTGACAGTCATCTGTGTTAATTTTGTGTATTTATTTTCACTGTTGTATAGTATTCCATTATAGAAATTATCCATTAAAAATAAAACCATTGGAAGATTACGTCAAACTGTTTTCCAAAAACGCATGTAATCTCAGAGATTCAGTTGAGAGAACTTGGTAATTCAATTAATTAAATAGAGTTTTGTTGGTGGGAATGTGACATGAGGGAGTGAGAGGAAAACATGGTGAAATATGCAGCTGTGTGGTAAGTGTCTTTCAATATATCACGCCATTAAGTGTTGACCAAATGCTGAGGCCACAGGAAGGTATTGGATTTTCAACAGGAAAGCCATATGACCTGCTTTGAACTTTTGAAAGATTCATTGAGCTGAAGTGCAGAGAATGGATCTGAGGGGAGCAAGCTAAGAGGAAGGAGACCGTTCCTCTATTGAAGTGAGAAGCGATAGGGATCTGGGTTAGAGTGAGTGCACTTAGGATGGAGAACAAAGGACAGGTTAGAGATATTCTAATGTTGTAAGTGAAAGAGTGGCTACTAAAATCATGGTTGTTTCCATTCACTAAGTTTTTGGACTGTTTGTTACTCAGCAGCAGATAACAGATATAGCCTCCAAATATAGATGTCCATCAGATCTTCCAATAAAGATCTTCAGACATTTGAAGGAATGAGCCTATATAACAGGTCTGGGCTGAAGATGTCTATTTAGAAATCACTAGATTATAGACGGTAACTGAAATTATGGAGAGAACGAGAGCCTGGAAAGAGGCCTATTTTTATCTGAGAGGGTTCTGAGGCCGTTTTGATCATCATGAATACCTTATCCTTCTCAATGTATTATGAACAGCCCCTTGTGTCTTCTTTACTGAGACTGTCTCCTCAAATGAGACAGTGTCTTGATTTGTCTGCCCTCCACCAATTCTTCATTGTCCTTTGCTCATTAGCTACATAGTTCTTTTTGTGTCTCACCCCATTTTTGTATTCACTGAGATTCATTTCCCTCTGTATCTTTCTCTATTCATTCTCTTTTCCTCTAAATTTTTTTAATCAGTGTCCCTCAGGCCCCAGCAGGTCTAGGGTGAGGCAAAGGAGGTCCCTAGACACAAGAAGGTGCCAAGAGGGAGAGCCTCCTTATTTGTGCCCTAGGGTCTCCCATGTCTCACTCTAGACCTGGCCCTGTTGTCTCCTACCAAAGTTTTCAGTTTAGCATATCTCTGTTAAGTTTCCTACTTTCTTCCATTCTATTCCTGTTTCTTAATTATCAGTGTGGCCTGTGTATGCCTCTTCCGTATTAATTTTGTCTTTCCATAAATTTCCCTCATCTCAAGCATTCAGATCATCCCCAAAGCTCTTCCCCTGTGCCTTTGTTCACCATGTCAAGTCCCTCCACCTGCCCCTTCATTTCTGAAGGACCTTCACCTGGGCTTCCTTACTTCCAAAGCTGACCAGCAGCATCATGCATGACTTCCATGTTTCTAACTTCTAAAACCAAGTGGCAACTTATTTCTTTTCACCAACTGCTCAACATGGCACTGTTCAAATTCCATGTCAATTTATCTGAAATCTATCTCACTCTTATACTTTATTTGGTGTTCCCCATCCATCTCTTCTACGGTCTTTCTCTTTGCATTTTCTCCCCAGGGACATCCCTCCAGAAAAAGATGAGCTCTCTTTCACTTCACTCCATTTCACACCTGTTGAAAGCAGTCAGAGACTGTGCACAAGGTTATGTGTTCTGGGTGGTGTTAAGGTGGGTGGGGGAGATGGTTGGTATGAGACAACAAAGGAAAGCTTTTGCTCTCGTAGATAAACAAAGATATAGTTAGGAAATTGGCAAGACAGGTGATAATTACTTTCTTCATCACAGGGCAATGGGCTGGGTGTCTCTGATCTTCCACCCTCATTATTCACTTCGATGGACACTTGTTCGCAGGAGTCTGAAAATAAAAGACAACAGGTGAGATTCAACAGAGCCTCGCTCTGCCCTGTTACCATTTTGTTTCACCTCACCCAGCTTCTCTTTTCCTCTCGTGCTCCTACTTGTAGCCCGTCTGCATATATTGTCACCTTCACCCATGAAAGTGTGCTTTATTGATTCCACGTTCAATCTCCCCGACTTCTTTGGAATTTTGTTTCTGTCTCTCTCCCCCATGAGGCTCTGTGGCTCTTCATCCTTCATTTCTTAATTCTTCCTTCCTTCCCACTTTCCTTCCTTCCTACCTCCTTCCATCTCTCTCTCTCTCTCTCTCTCTCTCTCTCTCTCTCTCTCTCTCTCCTTTCTCTTTGTTTCTTTCTCTCTGCAGGTCTCTCCTATCAATATATCAGGCTCAATTCTTGCAAGCTGTGTGTCTATGTGTTTTCCCCTTCTTTGTTAATAGGTGTCTACTTAATTCATGCAGTACTTTTTTGTCTACCACCAGCAGGTACCCCTTGGTTCCCACACTCATGCAAACGTAGTCACTCATCCTTACCTGCTGGCTCAGACTTTTGGGCACGTTGTTCACTTGCTTGTTGGCTTTCTAGACTGGTTGCATTCTTTCTCCTTGTATTTATCTTCTCAGCTTTACAGAGGAGCTCTGAGAGTCTGTTTTTAGGTGGGGTTGTACCTAAACCACATTTTGATTCATAGATATTTAATTTGAACTGTGAATCAATTAGGGTCCAACAATAAAACATAAACCACCCATAGCTTTTAAAGCAGAGGGAATTTAATCTAGGGCGTTGGTTATACAGTTGATAGAAGTGCTGAGAAGCCCAAATGAAAGAATGTGGCAACTTGAAGAATTGTCAACAGGAAGCTATGGGAGGGACACAGGATGAGCGCCTGTGCTGAGGTCACCAGGTAGGTAGAAGCTGGACAATGGCTGTCCTGTTTGGTGGGAGGTAGTGTCATGTGAGATACAGCTGCTACCAGAATTGCAGGCTGAGGCAGTGGCGGGGAAATGTCCAGCTTCTCCCTTGTTCCTAATGTCTTGCTAGCAGTGTCTCCCATGTTTGGAACCCAGCAGGAAGCCAGCAAGCAAGAGAGCTGGCAGGCAAGTCTGCAGGGGCCAGTGGTCAGAGAGAGAAGGCAAAGCAGAGCAGGAAACGATAAGGAATGAATCCTATGAAAACCACCCAGGACCAGCACAGCCCCTTCCCCATGGCGACCCCCTCTGCTCATTATGGTTCCACCAGCCCATCCCACTCATTCCCACCAACCTCAATCACGTATGAATGGATACATGTTTTTTCAGTGCATTTCGATTTTTTCATTTAGTGCTATTTTTCTAAGCATAGCAATTTATGTAAAGTACGACTTAAAAATTAATTCCCCAAATATAGAATGTGGGCCCTGGTGCATGTTTTGGCCGCATTCCCAGTTCCTTGGAGCCTCCTCTTTGGGTGGTGGGCATGAGACACAGCCCTTCTCTCATCTGTGCATGTCAGTCAGCTGTCGCTGCTGGGTGAGACTCTTGGACACAGTTATTGGTGGTTTTTGTGCATTCATTTGGGTTGTAGGTTGACATTTCTCTCTTTCTATTCATTGCTCCCCTTCACTGAGATGCTCTGGGATCTCATTTCCAGGCAGGGCAGCCCCCAGGCCATTTAGTGAGTTATAATGTCACTACCTTCTCACCCCACACCCTCCACACACACCCTGGATCCTTCTCCTCTGCTCATTACTAGTCACTTTCCTTTCACTCTCCCCTTCCTCTTCCCACCAGTTGCACTAGTAGGTAAATAGTTAACACGGATTCGTGCATTTTAAAAGATATTTTCAATGCTAATTTTTTTAATAACTGTGATTTCAAAAGTATAACTATGCTTTCAAAAATCACTCTGAAAGCTGTTTCTTTTATAAAATGTATTACTAATTTAGAACATTCTTAAACAACACATCCCACTGGAAGCTACATAGTGGGGACTTTCCACGGTGCCCGAAGTTCCCTGAGACTCTTCCATATCACTCATTTCCAAACGAGAGTCATGGAATAAAGACATGCCGTTCATCATAGTCTGCTCTAGGGATGGGGACCCGGGGCCCTCACTTTATCTTCCTGGGATTGAGGCTCCTATTGCTTTTCTCGCCTCTCCATGACCGGGGGGATAATTGAATCCACAAAGGACATACGTGAGCAGAGAAAATCCCCAGTTTACTGTAGTGGTTAACGGCTTAGACTGTGGCACCAGAATCACATAATAATGATCATTAAATACAGGAATATTAACAAATGCATGGAACACTGAGGAAGTACCAGGATGAGAGTGAATGCTTGACGTGACACAACTTGTTTAAAATCTGTCACCCTGTGAGGTGGGTACTATTAGCACATCCATTTTATAGATGATGACACTAAGAGACAAAGATCGTCAGCCACGTCCCCAAGGTCACAGGGCAGAATCTGAAGCCAGGCGGTTGCTCGCCAGTCCTGCTCTGACGCCGCCTCACAGCACAGCCCAGTCCCTCGTCTCAGTGGGTGAACTTATACAAGTGGCCAACTCTCTGAGCTGATTCTTTGTCCTAACAATAGTGTAGATGATAGACCATCATTTTGAGGTATTTGAGAAGATTAAATGAAATATTGCCTGTATCATTATAAGGGATATTGTGACTGATCAGAAACTTAAGTCATTATACCTAATGTCTTAAGTTTATAATATTTTAATTAATTTAGTAACATTACTGAGGGTTCTAGATTAAGGGAAGGTCAAGGGTATAAGCAGTGGTTATTGGCTGTTAAAGTACCAGCGCTTTTTCAGAGGCCCGTCTGGCGTTTGGCAGGCAGGTCCTGGCCTGCTGCCCCAGGGCTGATGATGGGAGAGGGTTTGCTCGGGAGGCACAGTGTGCAAGGTCTTCTGTGAGGGGCCAAACAGGTGAGGGACCCCGGCCCAGGAGGAACACACTCGCCTCTCCTCCCTTACCTCTCTCACTGCAGCGCTGCCCACCCACTGCTGGATGTGACCTCAAAGCACAGAGGCCTTGGCTGGATTCCAGCAGGACAGAGGCAGAAAACTGTGAAGCCTGGAGCACGGACAATAACGTCCTGGCCCAGAACCATGAGGAACTGGCTGTAAGTGTGTTTAAGGACTGTGGACAGAGCAGACCTCCCAGGCAACCATAAAAGTGAAGACTCTGCTATCTAAGTCCTTGGAGAAATCGAGGCTGCAAGGAGGACAATCCTGGGCAACAAGTACTGTAAAGAAGCAACACCGTCCCATCACAGCACATACCAGAATGTGACCAGAGAAAGCAAAGGATCACAGAATAGGAACAGACCATTATAATACCAGTGATCTGAGGAGGGCCAGGTCAGGATTTGACATGAGTTTTCACCAGTTCCTAGGGGACAGAAATTAGAAATTTATTTCAGAAATTGAACTATAGGCTGTGCCATTTTCACCTTATCACCCCTGACCCCCTATTTTTGGTGTTTATAAAATAAGAATTGACCCCATCTAAGTATCAATACAAAACCTGTCTGCACCTGGAGGATCCCAAATGACTCTTGCCATCACCTGCATCCTTGGCTGAGAGGACGTCAGTCAGGCCACCTCACTGTGTGTCCTCCAAGAGCCACTCAGATAACTGGCGATGGCTTTTCTTGTTGCCCACGGCCATAGCAAACCTGCCTTTGTCCCCAGAGCTGCCGCTAAGGTAAGTGGCCTTACCTTACTTCCTACAAAGTCCTGGTGCCTCGCTCCCCACCCCTTCACACCACACCCTCCCTCTGCGTCTGTTCACTCTCTCTTGCTGGCCTTTCCCTGAGTTTCAGGGGCTGATTCTCCTCCACTTCCTCCAGCTCCTGGTGTTCCTTCTGTATCTCTCTCTCTGCATATGTTTCCCTAATTTGGTCTCATGTTTCTGTCTTTTCCATGAGATGACCTGGGTGTGTCCAGGGCTAAGAACACAGGCTCTGGGTTCAGAATGCCTGGGTCCATCCCTGCTCATTTGCCCCACACACCTGGTCTCTCTGATTTCAGTTTCCTTATCTGCAAAATGGGCTCATAAGTAATACTAACCTCTAATGGCAGCTGTGAGCAGAGCACTAAATCCACAACTGCCAGAGGATATGTTCAATAAGTGAGCACTTAATAATACTGTTGTTTTTATTGTGTGTGTGTTTTTTTACCCCTTTTGCTTGTCTTTCATTTCCCTTTCTTCCTCTCTCTCAAAGTACCCACGTCCTCTTCTCCACATCTCTACATCTTCCTGTCACCTATCTCTAGATGACCGCCTGTCTCCTTAAACATTCCTGCTCTTGCACGTCATCCCCCACAGTTAAATCAGTTCCTTCTTCTATCATCATCAAGGGTCTCCTCTTTGAGTTGACCTTGAACCCATAGTTCTTAGCCCTTCACAGTTTCATGCTGATCTTCTCCTAAGGGCCCTTGTAAATCACAATTACTTCCAGGTCATCATTCTCTTTAAATCTGGTTTCCTGACTCACACCCTGGGTTTCTGTTTTGCTGAATTGGTCATTGGGTCAACAGTGGCTTGTCGTAGTCACTCCTGCAGGATCGGCCTCTGGTCACGGGCTCATACAAACACCCCTCCCTGCCTTCTCCATGCTCCTCAGTGTTTCTTCCCTGATCCCCAATCTCCACTCAGGACAGGACCCCACCTCCCTTTCTCTTTTCCTCTTATCAGAAGATTCGGTTTTTATCTGGTCACAATCACCTTGTTCAAAATTTGGTTGGATATCAGGCCACTCCTCCCTTTTCTCTCCAGCATTATCTGAGAAAAAAGTTTTGTCTGGTATCACTGAAGAGAGGGCAAGAGAAGACAATTAGAAATCTCCCTCAGAGACCACAGATAACATCTCAAATTTACACATTGAGGAATTTCCAGCCGTTGGGTCGCTCAGGGCTCACTGGGTCCCAATCCTCACAATAAAGATCTCCCTTCATCCCTGGGACAGAAAGGAGAACCCCCAACAAGGGAGCCTTTATGTTTCCCACACAGAGGGGAGTGACTCAAGTGTCAGGATGAAGGAGTCATGGAAACACCGTGAGCCAGTTACTCATGTAAAAAAATTTCAGAAGTCTGAAAAAGCACATATGAAAATAAATACTGCAAGTGCAATGTGTTTCCTGACCTGTTCAAACTGTAAGGAAGAAACAGGGATTTCCTTGGTAGAAGGATTAGGATCCTAGAGAGTCCGCGTGTATAAAAGAGGAAGCCCAACAGCTTTACAGATGGGGCTGGACAAGAGGAAGGTTGGACTTAGTTGGGTCACGGAGGGTGAGCGCTTCCCAAAGGGACATCAGAGGACAAACCAGAGGAATTACACAGGCCTCCTGGGGGCCCAGAACCCAGGAACAAAGGAAGGACACTCTCTGAAGCTGAAAGCAGGAGAGCACATTGTGGTGCTGGGGGACGTCCAGAGACGCCTGGACCAGGGACCCAGGGGGCTGTCAGAAAGGGCAGGCAGGGCACCAGCCCAGGGCGCCTGCATGAAGGTGACACAGCAAATGTAGAGAGAAAGGAAGTAAACCAAGCCCAGGTGGGAAGGACTCTTCAGGCAGTCGGGGAAGGAGACAGCAGGAAAGCAGTGTGCCCACAATGCCCAGGGTTCATGGAAGATTACCTCCTGGGACAACAAATCTGTACTTAGTTACCTTCTAAACCTGCAGTGTGGCTTTACTGTCTAGGAAATGACTTCAAATTCCTTAGCTTTAGATGACAGGTCTTCTAAAATCTTTGTTTTAAAACATATCCCTTTTGAATCAATTCCCACCAATTGCATCTCATTCTAAGAGAAATCTAATTTGTCCCAGTTTTGCAGACAAACTGGACCCTTTCACACTCTATGGCTTTTCCTGTAGCATCTGCCCTCCTCAGTTCTTGTAATCATTTTTCTTTTTTCTCTTGTAATCATTTTTCTTGTGAATTCTCCATTGTTACTTGGAGATGTTGGTTGAGACCAAAGTGTGTTGGGATAAAAAGGTTTCTAGGCAAGTCAAAACAAAAAGTATTCAAAGACATCTTTACTGAGTAGCAATTTAAAAAGTACAAAATCATGCCTTCACAGGAAAAAAGTGGAAAACTAAACCTGTAGTTTTGTACAGTATCATAAACCATCTCTGGCAGAGCAACTGGTTTTGTGATATTGGATTGTTTATCACCCAGTTGTAGAGAATGAGTTAATGAAAACATTTTTCCTTCTTTAAGGGCAAATTTGACCTGGGGTTAACTTTCCTTCTCATTACTTTGGACACTTGATAAAGGAGGCCTCTCTGTGGTGTTTCTAGGCCAACACTGGCTTTACGGTGAAAAGTGACCTGTGACTGGAGGTAGATAACTTGCGTGTGGCCTGGGAGGGACTGTGTGTGAACTCTCAGCCACTTTTGGTCTTCCTTCAGTGTGGTGACGCTTGTAACTTGGCTGTCCCTCGTGGGGCTCCTGGAACTTATGGCTACAGACTTGTTACATGAGACTTTGACTCCCATGGGCTTGGTGCTGCTAAGCCAGGGTGGATCCTGCCCCCACCTCTAAGCTGTCACTCAAGGAAGGTGGCAGTCAGCTTGGTGGACTGCTGTGTGGATCACTGCAAGGGGGCCCACAGAGGAGAAGCAACTGATGCTGCCTTACTGGGATGCTGCGTGTCCTGTCATTGGTCCTTCTAAGTAAATGTGATGCCACTGTGGGTCTGGTTGTCCTGTGAGTCTAAATGCCTAGTTAAGCAGAACTCTGGGTGGGTGTTGTGCCAATTGCCATCGTATCATAACTTTGAGAGGGCTCAGGACATGTGTGTTTTCTTAACTGCTGTATCCCCACTGCATAGCTACATGTCAGACATGTGGTAGAAGCTCAATATGTACTTGTCGAAAAAGTTGGCTTGGACATTAAAAGGTAGATAATAAACCTAATTACCATTTCTGAAGATTTCACAGATACGGTTTAAACCAGGATTGGTTTTCTTGAGGACATCGCTGAATATTACTTCCAGAAGTGGCAGGTCAAATGTCTTCTCTAGTTCACAGAGAACATTGTACACCACTCTCTGTACAGGGACATGTTTTCTATAACAATCTTCACAATCCTTAAAAAACATTGAAGGAAGAAAATATAAACACAGATTTCCAAATTACAGAAGAGCTCTAGAAAGGGATTTTACTGATAACGTATTAAAATTTTCCTACATTATTATCTTGTCAAGTAATGTTTAAAATGTCTATGTATTTGTATGGCTACTAATTGAAATAAATAAATCGTTCCTCCTTAAAAATGCCCATTTGTGAATCTGATCACCTAACCCTCGTTTATATTAGATGGAAGAGAGAACGATTCTGAAAAATAAAAATGGGTTCAAGTTAAGTGATGTGTAGCCCTTTCAGAGCCTGGCAAAATATATTAGGAGTAGAGTCAGCAGGTGATGAGCAGCTGTTCTACTGACTGGACAAACCTTGTCCCTCCCTCAGGACTGACTTAGCCTGGAAGAGCTCAGGGAAACCAGCTGATGATTCTCTTCCTACTGTGAGCTTTGCCACAGAGAAAGCATCTTTCTAGGAAAAGAGAAGACTTGCATCTCTGTTTCTCCACCTAAGTCTTTTGCTAAAATTAACCTAAATCCCAAGACCCCAGAAATATCAAAAGTTAAGAAGAAAAAGAAAAGGAAACTGAAAACTTCTGGAGAAGGAATAGCAAGCATCTACTTCCAAATTTGTCCTAACAAGGCATTAATTCTCTGTGGGTTTTAATGTTCTCAGATCTAAGTATTTAAATTGCTGTGCATTGAAATGAAATGCTGTGTCAATTATTATTTCATTAAATCAATTCATTAGATTTATTCATTCATTCACTAAAATTACTTTTAATTGCTTATATTGTACACATGCCTGCAAAGCATTATACCTCTACGGAGCACACCCACTTTAGGTCCAGCCTGTCTGTAGTGCGATTCTCCCCGACCCCAGTGGGCACCATGGAGCACCATTCCTTCAATTAGGAGCAGGACTGTCTCCAGTGATGCCGGCTTCTCCTCTCCTTTTTTACCTTGTAGGAACACTTCCAGTAATACTTGAAAATGTCCCCAATCATAGGAGACTCTTCAGTCGGCTAGTTGTGTCCTGACATTTGATTCTAGTATCAAAGTGTAACTTAGTTTGGGGACTGTTTACCAGATTATGACATAACAAACCTCACTTACTGCATATGTTTCATTGGAGATGAATTCACGGTCACGGAGAAGTTCAAGAAAAGGAAATGTGTCTTGTATTACATCTGAAATCTCCACCTTATATTTTTTGAAGTTTTTGAGAGCAGTCTCATAGATCTGTCTGTTGTCTCTGTTCTGATCTTCTGCGGATGTGCTAAAGAGGAAAGATATTATGTGAAAATGGTCAAGATTTTGAGATGCTTATGGGGGCTTTAACATTTTCTATATGAAGGATAGGCTGTGAAGAACCAATACATATAAGATAAGTGGTCCTGAACAGAGAGTAGAAAAAACTGGATTTGAAGCAATAAACAAAGATATAATAGAAAGAAGCATGGAGGATCAGAAAGACTTACTTAGTGCTGAAAAAGTCGACTCTGTTCGATCAAAGGCATTGGAAAGTTGCGCTGTTCTAAACATATATAGAGTATTTTTTATTAAAATTTTAATTGCCCCTACATATCTCTTTGGAATATGCTATGTTGGAAGTCAGTCTCTAGCACCGCCAGTTTTATTTTTATTTATTTATTTATTTATTTGGAATGACACTGTATCTTTATTTTTTTAAATTTATTTTTAAATTAATTTTTATTAAATTTATCGGGGTGGCATTTGTGAGTAAAATTATTTAGGTTTCAAGTGTACATTTCTATAATGCATCATCTATATATCGCGTCGTGTGGTCACCACCCAGAGCAGGTCTCCTTCCATCACCATACACTTGACCTCTTTACCTTCTTCTACCACCGTCCCCCACCAACTTACTTTTTGATAATCACTAAACTATTTTCTGTGTCTATGATTGTTTTGTTGTTCATCTTGTTCATTTGTTGCGTTTATTTTTATATCCCACATATGAGTAAAGTCATATGGTTCTCGACTTTTCTCTGTCTGGCTTATTTTGTTTAGCATGATAATCTCAAGATCCATCTATGTTGTCACAAATGGCAGTATTTCATCTTTTTACGACCAAATAATATTCCATTGTATATATGTACCACATCTTCTTTATCTTATTATCTATCAAAGGACACTTGGGTGGTTTTCATGTTTTGCCCACCATGAGTAATGCTGCTATGAACATAGGGGTACATATATCTTTACAGATAAATGTTTTCAGATTTTTTGAGTTGATACCCAGAAGAGAGATTGCTGGGTCATGTGGTGATTCAATTCTTAATTTTTTGAGGAACCTCCATACTGTTTTCCATAGTGGCTGTACTAATTTACATTCCCACCAGCAGTGTATGAAGGTTTCTTTTTCTTCACAGCCTCTCCAACACTTGTAATTACTTGTCTTGTTGATAATAGCCATTCTAACAGGTGTGAAATGACATCTCATTGTGGTTTTGATTTGCATTTTTCTAATAGCTAGTGTAGTTGAGCATTTTTTCATGAAACTGTTGGCTGTATTCTTGGGAGGTGTCTGTTCAGGTCTGGGAGAGCTGCCCAGTCAAGCATAGAAAAATGGGCAGTAAAACCCTGGCAAGAAAGTAAAAGGGAAGTAAAGCAACACAGAAAACAGATTTCAGAAAGAATCAATCTAAAGGAATAACCCATAGGATGAAGAAGACATCCCCAAAGCACTAACATCACAGTAAAACCTAAATAAATAAAGCAACAGTGTGCAGATGGATTGATATAATAACAAAATGTGGTTTAAAGTCAAGTTTGCAGAGCTGTCCAAGGAAATTAAGGCCCTCCTCTCAAAAATAAACACAATTAACTTTTTAAAAAATTGGAAATAAGAAGAAAACAAAAACTACTAAATATTAAACAATTGGCATAGAAGAAAGGTTTGAGACAACCACTGTGAACAGAAAGTAAAAAGCTAAAGAGATGAAAGCATTAGGTACAGATAAAGCTGTGAAAGCTAATGTTGCTCCAGTGGAAGAATAATTTTGTCCCCAAATTGAAAAATAATACAGTTTTGAAGATATCAAAGAAGAAACTTTCTCTGAAGTGAAGGTGGAATTGAATCTGCCACCTTAAGAACACAAGACTATGATTAAAGACAGTGTGCATGGAATTCACCAGTAATTTTCAGCATCATTTTAATTATTCATAATAACAAGGGTACATGTATCTCATAAAATCAATGCTATCTCATAAAATCAATGCTATCATTAGTCTATAATCTAAATTTCAAGCTTTAATAAAAAACAAGTCACCATAAACAAAGTTAAAAGACAAGGAAAATATTTCTATAACTTTCAGAATATTTAGCAAACTCCCTTATCACATGAAAGGACAATCACCTGAACTGATAACACTGGCCAAAAATAAACCAGCAAACAATTCATAGAAGAGGCAATTTAAATGGCCAATAAGCACAAACAACTGTTCTCCTATGTAATCAGAGAATGCAAATTAACTAAGTGAATCTCTTTATCCAGCATCTTTGCAAAAATGGGTATTGGAAGATGGTTCATCTCATTGTTAGAAGATGGTATTTGTTCAGCTACTTAGAAAGACAGCTTGGCAGGATTTATAAACAAATAAGTATTAGTGCTCTTTGCCTCAGTGATTTTGCTTTTTTGCTTATTGAGATAAGAAATATATTTGTATATATGCCAAAAAGAGATAAATATATAAATGTTATTATCACAGCTTGTTGGTAAAAGTGAACAATAGAAAATGACCTGTCTGTCAATGGGAGAGATGGTTTTAAAATGATGATATATCAATTCCACGGAGTGGTATGCATCTGTTAAAAAGAGTGTGGCAGATCTATATTTATTAAAGTGAGAAGATCCCTAATATTTTTACCATTAAAATAAGTAAAAATGAAACATGAGATATAGAATAGAATCTCATTTATTGAAAAGCAAGATGCAAATTACATATTTAGGAAAATAAGTTATATGTGTAAATGCATAGAAAAAGATAAGGAAGGCTATGCCCGCAACCCTCTACAGGACCAGGACTGGAAGCTACAGGGGAGGGTGGTGAGTCAGACTTTTTCCCTCTATATAATTCATGTTGTTTGTAATTTCATGAACAAGAATGTAAAGTGTAATTCTTTGTATTAAAATTTTTTAAAATTAAACATATTAAGTAATGTTATTTTTGAGTCATTACTAAAGAAAAAGGATTTCTACCCTTTTCCTCTTGTCAGAGGTATAACCCAGAGAAGAAAATCAAAGTAAAAATAAAAACAGTCAACGTCTTAAAAATGGCGGCATGAGGTGAGCCTCTTGAAATCTCCCCTGGAATTTATAACAAATTGAACAACTATAATTCCACAAAGGACTCCCTGCACAGCAGAAAGGCAAGACTAAGAGGCACACTACTGAAATCATCTAAAGGTGGGCAAAGTGTGCTAGCAGGGGAGGAGGGAAGGGAGAAGTGCAGAGATGGGGCTGTGCGGGTGCAAGATGCAGACCTATCTTGGTGCTCTGAGCTTGCTGCATTCCAGAACTACTGCAGCTACAGGAGAGGGAAGAACTCGGACTGCTAAGACTCTGCTTATGGCCCACAGGTCTGAGGGGAGAGCATATATTGGGAGAGCTAAACCCAATGCTCACGGTAGAGACCTCGGAGTAAAGACTGAGGGAAGAAGTGTGAAAATGGTGGTTTAAGCCATCACTGCTAAACAGAGAACGGAAGCCTAGGCATTGAGCCTAGCTGCCCCCTCCCTACGCTCCCAGAGCTCCCCCCAACCCCATCTGCCCAGTGCTAGAAGCACATGAGTAGCAGTGTCAGATCAAAAGAATATTTGCAATTCTGAGAACTGTGGTCCGCAGTCATGGAATCTCAGCCCGACTAGTTCTGGCAAAGGGGGGGAGCCGTAGAAGCAGGACTGGCGGTGGTGGTGGTCATCGCCATTGCTCTGGGCCACTTTTCACAACCCACCCCACCCCTGTCTACACCTTTCTGGTTGGATCCCTGCAGGAGTAAACAGAGCTGCTGAAACACATGGGCTCTGAATCTGGTGCAGAAAGAGCTTTGGAACTTCAGAAGCTCTCCACCCTGCCCCATAATGGAGGCAGCACCCTATGACCCAGAAGCACTGTTCACTGAGGAGAAATCCATCTTTTAGGGAATCCCCCTATTGCATGAGAAGCCAGAACAGTGCAGAGAAAATATAACACTACAGCATTAGAAAGAATAAAAGGCTGCAGTCAGAGAGAAAATAAAACATTCTACCAACTCCTACTGGAAAACAAAAGAAAGACCTCTTTCTATCAACCTGTTGCAAAAACCACTCTTGTAGATGTCTAGGAAGAGAAATAATACATCATTAATTGCCATGAATAACCAAGGTAACAAGACAGCTCAGGAAGAAAAATAAAAAAGTCTCCAGAAAAGGAACTTAAAGACATGGAAATATGTGACTTGGATAACAGAGAATTCAAGATTGCAGTTCTGAAAAAACCCAATGACATGCAAGAAAACACAGACAGGCAATTTAATGAACTCAGAAACTCAATCAAAGAACAATATGAACACTTTACCAAAGAGATTGAAATTTTAAAAAAGAACCAAATAAAATTTCTGGAGATTAAGAACTCAATAAAAGAAATGAAGAATGAAATAGCCAGCTTAGGTAGTAGAGTTGTCAAAGAATCAGTGACATCGAAGATAGAAATCTGGAAATGAACAGATGGAAGAGGAAAGAGACTTGAGACTTAAAATAAATGAAAGAACTCTACAAGAACTTTCTGACTCCATCAGAAATAGCAATATAAGAATAATGGGCATACCAGAAAGAGAAGAAAGAGAGGAGGGAACAGAGTATATTCCAACAAATAGTTGATGAGAACTTCCCAAACTTGTGGAAAGAACTGGATCCTCGAATCCAAGAGGCAAATAGAACACCTAATTACCTCAATCCCAACAGGCCTTCTCCAAGGCACATTGTATTGAAGCTGTCAAAAATTAATGACAAAGAAAGAATCCTCAAGGCAGCCAGGGAAAAGAAGATGGTAACCTACAAAGGAAAGCCCATTAGATTATCATCAGATTTTTCAGCAGAAACTCTAAAAGCCAGGAGGGAGTAGAATCAAATATTCAAATTATTGAAAGAGAGAAATTACGAGCCAAGAATAATATATCCAGCAAAGATATCCTTTAGATATGAACGAGGGATAAAGACCTTTCCAGACATACAGTAGCTGAGGGAATTTTCTAACACATGACCGGCACTACAAGAAATACTGAAGGAGACTATTCAACCAGCATAAATAGGGATAATTTGTGACAACCAAAACATAAAATGGGGAGAGTAAAAGCCTGAATGGGAATATAGGAATGAAGAAAGTAAGCATGCTGAAGAAAATGGAATACTCTAAAAATGGAACTGTCTTTTACATAAACTTAATGGTAACCACTCAAAAAAATCCAAAACTGAAATATATAATGTAATACAAGAAGAAACAGAAGGAAAAATCATAGAATACCACCACACAGAAATAATAGACAACAACAAAAAGTCAATGAAACAGTCTAGACACAGTCTAACCAGAAAACCAAAGATAGAATGATACGAAATCCTCACAGACCAATAATCCTCCTAAATGTAAATAGACTGAATTCACCAGTAAAAGGCATCGAGTAGCAGATTGGATCAAAAAACTAAACCCAACCGTATGCTGCCTCCAAGAGACACATCTCAGCTACAAGGACAAACATAGACTCAAAGTGAAAGGGTGGAAATTGACACTCCAAGCAAATGGTATCCAGAGAAAATCAGGTGTACCATACTGATATCAGATGAAACAGACTTCAGAATAAAAAAAGTAACAAGAGACAAAGATGGACATTTCATAATCATAAAGGGGACTATACAACAATAAGACATAACAGTAATCAATATTTATGCCCCTAAAAAGGGAGCACCAAAATATACCAAGCAACTACTAACAGAACTAAAGGGAGAAATTGACCAAAACACAATGATAGTAGGGGACCTAAATACATCATTGACAGCTATGGATAGATCATCCAAACAGAAAATGAATAAAGAAATAGCAGCCTTAAATGACATTAGATGAAATGGACATAATTGACATTTATAGAGCACTTCATCTTAGAACATGAGACTATACATTCTTTTTCTAGTGTGCATGGAACATTCTCAAGGATAGACCATATATTGGGACATTCAACTAGCCTCAGCAAATTTAAGAAGATTGAAATCAAACCAAGCATGTTCTCTGATCACAAGGCTTTGAAATTGGATATCAACTGCAAAAAGAAAGCTGGAAAAACCACAAATATGTGAAGATTTAAACAACATGCTTTTAAAGAATGACTGGATTAAAGAAGAAATAAGAGGAAAGGTAAAAAAACACATAGAAACAAATGACAATGAAAATGCATCCTACCAAAATTTCTGGGATGCAGCAAAAGCAGTTTTCAGAGGGAAATTTATATCATTACAGACCTATCTCAAGAAACAAGAAAAATCCCAGATAAATAACCTCATGGTAAACCTTAAAGAACTAGAAAAAGAAGAACAAATGAAACCCAAGGTCAACAGAAGAAAGGAAATAATAAAAATCAGAGAAGAACTAAATGAAATAGAACAAAAGGACAATAGAAAAATTAATGTGACAAAGAGCTGGTTTTTGAAAAAATTAATAAAATTGACAAACCCTTGGCTAGACTCACTAAGATAAAAAGAGAAAGACATAATAAACAAAATCAGAAATGAAAGAGGGGAAGTTATCACGTATGACACAGAAATACAAAGGATCATCCAAGACTACTATGAAGGACTATATGCCACCAAATTCAATAACCTAGAAGAAATGGACAAGTTCTTAGAAACATATTGCCTTCCAAGGCTGAATCATGAAGAATTGGAAAATCTAAATAGATCGATCACCAGTAAGGAAACGGAATCAGTCATCTGAAACCTTCTCAAAAGCAAAAGTCCGGGACCAGATGGCTTCACTAGTGAATTCTACCAAACCCTCAAAGAGGATCTAATACCTGTCCTACTGAAACTCTTCCAAAAAACTGAAGAAGAGACAATATTCCCTAACTCTTTTTATGAGGCCAACATTACCCTATACCAAAACCTGGTAAGGACAACACAAAAAAAGAAAACTACAGACCAACATCTCTGATGAATACAGATGCAAAAATCCTAAACAAAATTCTAGCAAATTGAATGCAACAATGCATTAAAAAGATTATTTATCACGACCAAGTGGGTTTCATCCCAGGGTCACAAGGATGGTTTAACATATGCAAATCCATCAATATGATACATCACATAAACAAAATAAAGTACAAAAATCATATGAGTATATCAATTGATGCAGAATAAGTGTTTGACAAGATACAACATCCATTTATGAGTAAAACACTTAATAAAATGGGTATAGAAGGAAAATACCTTAACATGATAAAGGCTATATATGACAAACTCTCAGCTAATATCATAATCAATGGTGAAAAACTGAAGCCCTGTGCTCTATGTTCAGGAACACGACAGGGCTGTCCCCTATCACCTCTGCTTTTCGACACAGTGTTGGAAGTCCTTGCCAGAGCAATCCGGCAAGAGAAAGAAATAAAAGGCATCCAAATTGGCAATGCAGAAGTTAAATTATCACTCTTTGCAGATGACATGATGCTACATATAGAAAACCTTAAAGACTCCACCAAAAACCATTAGAAACAATAAACTAATACAGTTAAGTTGCCAGCTACAAAATTGATGGACAAAAGTACGTTGCATTCTTATATACTAACAATGAAATCTCAGAAAAAGAAATAAAGAAAAACAATTCCTTTTGCAATTGCAACAAAAAGAACAAAACACCTAGGAGTAAACTTACACAAGGATGTGAAAGACTTATATACTGAAAACTATGACATTTAAAAAAAAATGAAGGAAGGCACAAAGAAATGGAAAGACATTCCATGTTCATGGATTGCAAGAATCAACATAATTAAAATGGCCGTATTACCCAAAGCAATATACAGATTTAATGCAATCCCAGTGGCATTTTTTAAAAAAATAGAACAAAAAAATCATCAGATTTGTATGAGAAAACAAAAGACCCCAAATAGCCAAAGCAATTCTAAGAAAAAAGAACAATGCTGGAGGTATCACACTCCCTGACTTTAGCTTGTACTACAGGACAACAATAATCAAAACAGCATGGTATTGGCAGAAAAACAGACACACAGACCAATGGAATAGAATTGAGAACCCAGAAATAAAACCACATAAATATGGACAGATAATTTTTGACAAAGAAGTAAAACATACAATGGAAAAAAGACAGCCTCTTCAATAAATGGTGCTGGGAGAATTGGAAAGCCATGTGCAAAAGATTGAAACTGGACTGCTATCTGTCCCCATGTACCAAAATTAATTCAAAATGGACCAAAGACCTAAGCATAAGACCTGAACAATAAACTGCAAGAAGGAAACATAGATACTAAACTTATGGACCTTGGGTTCAAAGAGCATTTTATGAATTTTACTCCAAAGGCAAGGGAAATAAAAGCTAAAATAAATGAATGGGACTACATCAAATTTAAAAGCTTCTGCACAGCAAAAGATACCATAGATAAAATAAAGAGGGAACCAACTGAATGGGAGGAGATTTTTGCTAACAACGCCTCTGATAAGGGGCTAATATCCAAAATATAAAAGGAACTCCTACAACTCAACAACAACAAAAAAACAAACAACACAATTGAAAAATGGGCAGAGGATCCGAAGAGACATTTCTCCAAAGAGGACATACTAATGGCAAATAGACATATGAAAAAATGCTCAACATCACTAATCATCAGAGTTATCACCTCACACCAGTTAGAATGGCTCTCATCAACAAGACAAATAATAACAAGTGTTGGAGAGGCTGTGGAGAAAAAAGAACACTCATACACTGTTGGTGGGAATGCAGACTGGTGCAGCCATTATGGAAAGCAGTGTGGAGGTTCCTCAAAAAATTAAGAATAGAATCACCATATGACCCAGCAATCCCTCTCCTGGGTATCTACCCAAAAAATCTGGAAACATTTATCCATAAAAATATATATGCTCCAATGTTCATTGCAGCTTTATTTACGGTGGCCAAGACATTGAAACAACCAAAGTATCCTTCGATAGATGATTGGACAAAGAAGTCATGGTATATATACACAATGGAACACTATTCTGCCATAAGAAAAGATGAAATAGAATCATTTGTGACAACATCGATGGATCTTGAGATATTATGTTGAGCGATATAAGTCAGACAGAAAAAGCAGAGAACCATATGATTTCACTGATATGTGGTGTATAAAACTGAAAACAACAAAAGAACAAGACAAACGAAGGAACAAAAACTCATAGACATAGACAATAGTTTAGGGTTACCAGAGGGTAAAGGAGGAGGGGGGCTCTAGAAGAGGGTAAACGGGGCCAAATATATGGTGATGGAAAGAGAAGTGATTCTGGGTGGTGAACACATAATGTGAGATATAGATAATGTATTACAGAATTGTACACCTGAAATCTATGTAACTTTACTAACAAATGTCACCCCAATAAACTTTAATTTAAAAAAATAATTAATTAATTAAAAATAAATAAATATAAAAACAGCGTGCACTAGTCTTTCATGTCTTGGTCATTTCTCTTCCTTTTACTCCCTTTGATCAACGTCACTGGAGAAAGAATCCAGACCCATGGCCAGAGATGGGACTAGGCCCGGAGCTGACCCATCCCCGTGTTATACTCAGTGTTTGCAAACAAGTCATGTGTTTACCCTGAATTTTATATTTTCTAAAGTACCTTCTTTGAAACAACCTAGGGGAAGGTGCAGGAGGCCTGAGGAAATGAGAAGGTTCAGAGGTCACAAGAAAATAACAATCGCTGCCTCTAAGCGTCCGAAAGAGCAGTGGACTCCAGATGGTCCTGTCAGCTGAGCAGGTGGTAAAACAAGAGTCAAGTGGGTGTGGAAAGGTGGACTCACACTAGCAGCTGTCCTGCTACAGTTTAAAAACTGGATTTCTCGTTACATATTCCTGCATTTCATTACACTGCATGTGAGTGTTCTCATCTAAGGTTAAGGTTCACATGCGTGTCTAATAACAGCCCCTAAAAGAGCAACGTGTCCAGAGAGAAAGTTAAAGGAGGGGAGATAGACTGACCTGGTGTTGAGGTCGCTGCCCCCACTGGCCATCTTCCCGCCTTGGGCCCTGCCCAGGCCTGGAGCCTGGGCCTCTGATCCCTCCGGTCTCCCCTGCCTGCGTCCAGTGAGGCCGGAGTCCTGAGCAGGAAGTCTGAACCGTCTAACTCAGAAATGGCTCCACCCAAAAGAGGAAAAGAGAAGTAAAAGTAACTTTCCGTGGGCTGTCAGAGGTGTCTCCCTCCTCGTGCAGCCCCTGAATGGTCTCAGCCATCATGAGATGTAGCAGCAGGAATGGAGGACAAAGAGTGACAGTCAGAGCCTGGAAGCCAGAGGAGGACCCCAGAGGAGGAGCAGGGCCAGCTCCCAGGAGCCCCCTTGTTTGTGCAGACACCACAAACAGGAAAGCAGCCTGGGCTACTGGGCTTGGAAACCTGGGAAGCAGGAGAGGCAGCGAGTGAGGAGGGACACGTGGTGGAGGACACACCAAGGGGACCAGCGTCCTAAGCTTCACCAGGAGCAGCCTCGTTCAGACCTCAGCAGTGGGGCAGAGTCTCCAACCTGGGAGACCCTGCGGGGACAGAGGTTTGTCCCTGAGATGAGGCAGCAGCATCCTGGGCCTGAGAATTTAATGACAGGAGGAAGTGGCGGCAACAACGCTGGCCACTGGGCCAGAGGATGGAAACCCTCAGCACCTCTGTGGATGCAGAAATGAAGAGGGAGCGGCACCTGGGACCTCAGTGGGAAACTCAGGTCCTCACAGTGTCCTTTTCTAGGAGGTGGTGCATCCATCAGCGGGACTCCTGCCCTCCATTATTTCTGGGGAGGCTCTAGGATTGGCAGTTATGCAAAAGGTGAGTCTGCTCCTTGTGGGCGTCCTGGGCTCGTCCTGCCTGCAGAGGCCAGGGCTCTGTGCTCCTCCAAGCTCAAGTGCACAGGGACAGCGGCCTGTGGGGTGTGGGGAGGTGTGCGGTGGGTGGAACAGCCTGAGACCTTGTGGTGAAGCCCTGTTCTGGGGTTCAGATTTAGGGATCCTTTCTGACCGTACATGTAAACCTTATCCCCGATCTAGCTTATCAGGAAATAAAGCAGGTATTTTGATCCCCATCTGGCTCACCTTTTTCCTTGTCAGTTTAGAAGTCAGGAGAGAAGACTTGGGGAGGGTTTATACCCAGAGTTTGGGCTTCCTGGTTATGACTTTCTCCTTCCTGGGATTTGCCTTCATGCTTTCCAGAATACCTGGCTGCTCTGGCTTCTTACCTGTCTCTGCTGATCAGGAAGAAAGCAGAGTTTCTACCAAAGATTGGGCAACCCCATGTAAGCCTGCGGCTGCTCTCACAGCCAGACGATAGTAAACAGGAAGCGTTGCACTCTAGCTTCCTATGAGTTTCGATTTTCCTCGACAGTCGCCCTGCCTTTGGTCACTTCCCAGAAGTCTCAGGCAGCTGTTCTCTGAATATTGTCCAGAGTTTCTAGATGTTTTCTGCAGGAGGCCAGTTTGTTAGGAGCTCACTCCTGTAGATCAGAAGCAGAATTCTCTGTCCTCACTCGTCAGCAGACCAGCCCTGGCCACTTCCAGGCCCAGCCCTGCTTCTGGAGACCCCGGTGGTTCCAGGAACCCTGAACCCCCTGCCCAGCTAAGGGGGAGCGATGCTGTGTGCAGGGCATCAGAGGCACACCTTTGTTAGGAGACACGCAAACAGAACTATGCACACTTCGTTCTTCTGTGCTCACGGGAGCACAAACACACACCTGCTTAGAGTGGGCTTGTTTCATAAACAAAATAACAGGGCAAATAGTATGCCTAGGGAAAAGACATGGGTTACTATAAAATTTCAGTTAGAGTTAATACTTAACTATCTATAATGATTAGACATATAAGTTGTTGCCAAAAACCCCCAAAAGGCTAAGAATATTTTTTTCTTTGCTACAGGAGGAGATTGAGTTATTGTCGTGGAATCTTGTTTTTCTTTCAAGGACTTATTTACACAGCCATCTGTTTCCAAGGAATTTGGGCCATAGCCTTCCCTCTGCCTCCTTCCTCCTCTAAATTCCCTGTGCATTTAACTAAGAAGAAAGTGCACCCAGATATATATAACTGAAGGTTCAGGTTATGTTTTTACAATATTAATTTGCATCATTTTATTTTATCTTGAACAACAACCTGTAGCATTTCTTTTTGTGTGTGTGTGTGTGTGTGTGTGTGTGTGTGTGTGTCTTCCAGTTTTTTCTTGTAGTACTTTCTAATTTCATAGCACTGTTGTCAGAGAAGACAATTGGTGTGATTTCAATTTTCTTAAAATTATCAAGACTTGTTTTGTGGCCTAACATGTGGTCTATCTTGGAAAATGTTCCATGTGCACTTGAGAAGAACGAGTATTCTGCAGCTTTGGGTGAAATTCTCTGAAAATATCGATTAAATCCAACTGGTCCAATGTGTCATTTAAGGCCGTTGTTTTCATATTGGTTTTCTGTCTGGAAGACCTGTCCCTTGTTTCCAGAGGTGTGTTGAAGTCCCCCACTATGATAGTGTTACTGTTGATTTCTGTCTTTATGTCAGTCAATATCTGTTTTATATATTTAGGTTCTCCTATGTTGGGTGCATAGATGTTTACTAGGGTTATGTCCTCTTGTTGGATCGATCCCTTTATTATTATATAGTGCCCATCTTTGTCTTTTAATATGTTCTTCACTTTAAAGTCTATTTTGTCAGATATAAGTATTGCAACTCCAGCTTTTTTCTCATTTCCATTTGCATGAAATATCTTACTCCAACCCTTCACTTTCAGCCTGTATGTGTCTTTTAATCTGAGGTGAGTCTCTTGTATACAACATATACAAGGGTCTTGCTTTCTTATCCATTCAGCCACTCTATGTCTTTTTTTTTTTTTTTTAATTAGTTTCAGGTGCACAAGACAAAGCAAAACTTAGACATTTATCATTTATATCCCTCACACTGTGTGAACCCCCCTCCCCCATCCACTAGCCCTCTGTACGTTCCCAAAACCTCTCACCTTCCCCTTATCCCCACCCCCCAGCCCCTCTAGCAACCCTCTGTTTTTCCTCCATGTTTCCAAAACTGTTTCTGATTAGTTCATTCACTTATTCTTTTCTTTAGATTCCGCATATAAGTGAGATCATATGGTATCTGTCTTTCTCTTTCTGACTTATTTCACTTAACATAATGTTCTCTAGGTCCATCCATGTTGTAGCATTTCTTTTATATTTAATTGTCAAAATTTAATTGACAATTGAATTGTTGCTGTAGCCCTTTTCATTTTCAACCTATTGGGTCCTTTGGGATCTAAGAATACAGATGTTCATTTCCATCCCCAAATTTAGTAGTTTTCTATCATTATTGCTTTAAATAGACTTTCTATCCCTTTCTTTTTCTTTTCTCTTTCTAGGAGTCCCATAATGCAGATATGCCTGTCATGATGTTGTCTCCTAAGTCCTGTAGGCATTCTTCACTCTTTTTCATTCTTCTTTTGCATCTCTGACTGGACAATTTCAAATAACCTGTCTTCTACTTCACCAATTTTTTCTTCTGCTTGATTGAGTCTTCTGTTGAAGCTCTCCATTGAACTTTTCACTTCAGTCATTGTATTCTTCAAGTCTAGGATAGCTGTTTGTCTTTCTGATAGTTTTTTTTTTTTCCTTTGATGAATTCTGATTTTTTTCATTCTTAGTTTTTCTCATTTAATTTAGTTGTCTGTATGTTCTTGTAGTTCATTTAACTTCTCTAAGAGAATTATCTCGAATTTTTCTTTTCAGACAGTTAATAGATCTCTATTTCTTTAGGAGCAGTTATTAGCATTTAATAGTTTCCTTAGGTGGTATTATGTTTACCTGATTCTTTGTGATTCTTGATTCCTTTTGTTGGTATTAGTGCACTTGAGTAAGTAGTCTCCTCTTCCATAAATTACAGGTTCACTTCAGCAGGGAAAGACTTTTATCAGTCAGACAGCATGGGGTAGTAGATGGGATAGTTGGTAGTATCCATGTAGTTGGGGCATGTTATCGGTCTGTTAGGCAAGGCCACTGACCATGACCTGAGTTTGGGAGGTGGACGCTGGCTGAACTCAATAGTTGGGTACACCTGTTAGTTGGTCTACCTGATTGTGCAGGGCTGCTGACTGTGCTCTGCTGTCATTTGGGGACACTTGCTGGGCTCTGCAATCACCTCTGGTCAGGTGAGGTTTCAGGCTTTGTTCTCTGGAAGGGTGGTGATATTAGTTGGAGTCCATGTTTTGTCTATGTTACAGGGTGGGCTCTGCAATAGCTCCCGGTGGGTGGAGTTTCAGGCTATGTTACCCAGCCTGGTGGTACCTATGGCTAGACTCCATGTTTAGTATGTGCCACAGGCACTACTTCACTATTGGATGGGAGCTCAGGATTGTGCTCTGTAATTAGATAGGGCTGAATTCTATTCCCTAAAGATGGCAGGGCCACAGGTTTGGCTTCACAATCAGTTAGGCAGCCTGCTCTTCTCTGCTTTTGGGCCTGATTGTTGGCCAGACTCTCTGGTTTGGAGGGGCCTCAGCTGTATCCTGCAGTTGGGTGGAGTTAGAGACTTTCTCTTGACACCTGCTCTCATTTCCACCAGCAGGTTCAGGGTCTAAGAATTGGCTCAGGTCTGGAAACTGAGCATTGGGGAAGCTGAAATCAGACCTCTGATCACGTATTTTTAATCTCTCCTGACGATACTATGCAGCAATGCCCTTGTTGGCTGCCCGTCTGTCTTCCTATAAGAAAACCATGTCCTTTCAGCTCTCTGCATACACCTCTATGGGCCAGGCCCCTGGCTGTCATTCTAACCTTGCTGTCCATTGCAGAAATGACTTCATCTTGCTCTGACAGTTAAGGCTGAACCCGCTTTTGTTATTCTGGAATCCTCTCATCTCGTTTGCTACTAGGATCCAGTTCTATAAAATATTCCTACATTATTCCAAACCACAAAGCACAGCCCCTACGGAGAACCTCAAGGATGCCGGTGCCCCCTCAGCAATGTGCTTCTTCTCACCTTGCTTAGTGTCTGTGAGGCTTCCTGAGGACACAGTCATCTGAGGATGGGTTTTCCAACTATAGAGAGTAGAGCCATGCCATCTTCCTGAGGCCTTTGGATCCCCTTTGTCCATAGTCTGCCCTGGCAGGTCTCTACTTCCACTTCAGCTAGTGTGTACCATGGCTTACAGCAAACATCTAAGAGCCACCCAGGAGCATATGAGAATCATCACCTTGGCCCTTGCCAGGCTAATTAAACTCTGTGGCACAGAAGAGTGCTCTTGGATTGAGAATTCTCCCTATCCTGTTTCATATTCTGCCATTCATAGTCCAGGATCTACTCCCAGACACAATCTCCTGGCACCAGCTGGTACATGGTGGCCAGTCCTGCAGCTCCCGTGGACGAGAAACCCTCTCTTCACCCAGCAGCCCCACCCAGGACTTGCCCATTGGGTCATGCTGAGAAGACTCTGCATAGTCTTCATTCAAGAAAGATGGAGGGGACGGAAAGGGCTCGGCTTTCTAAGAAGGTGCGGGGGATACTTCTTGCAGGCCCAAGAGGTCAGGGGGATCTGGAGTTCAGAGTTCTCATGTGCATCTACCCAGAAAGCCCCATTCTGAGTTTCAAGGCTTCATTCCTCCTTTATCAGGGCCTTGACTTTGGAATAAGAGGCCCCTGAGCTTAGAATTCAGTTTTCTCTGAAGTTCTACCTTTCTTAAAATTAGGGCCTGTGACAGGCCTACCTTATTGTCTGCCTTCTAGCTGCAGCTATGAGAGTCCCTTTGTTTTAGGTGGTGACTAATAGATTTAATCCTGTCATTTACTACTTCCAACATATCAGTGACACTAAGAATAGCCACCCAAATCCATAGTTCTCACAGTTATTTTCACCTTTTGTAAATGCCCATATATTTTACCAGCTAGTGTACCTCTTTCCCTCTGTCTCATCCAGTTTCCTTCAGGTAGGAGTTTGGGCGATGGCACTGTTATAGCACCCTTGGGATATTAATATTCCACCTGTCACCATTTGGCTGGACATTGATCCAACTCCAGAACACCATTCTTTGGGCTGGCTTGCTAGGACAGTTACCTTCATTCGGGTTCCCAAGAAGCAGAGCCTGAGATGAAGTCTCTTAAGTAAGTGATTTATTATGATTATCTCAGCAAGTGAGGGGTGAAGGAAGCAGGATTGCATGGTGGGAAAGCTAAGCAAGGATATGGTCAAGGTGGAGACTAGCTCCAGTCTGATCCCAGTGGAGAGAGAGCCCAGGAGTATGAATCACATCACTCATTGGTTCCACCCTGGGGCCTGGGGCTATACTCCAGGTCAAGAAGTACTCTCCAGGTGAAGGAGGCTCATTTTGGTGCAGTGCAATACTCCGGGGAGGGGTGGCATTGGCAGCCAAACCTCATAGTGGCTGCAGTGACTCCCTGGTGGCATAGTGGTTAGGATTTGGCACTTTCTCTCTCATAGCGGCTGAGAGAGGAGAGTCCGTCCCAAAAGGGACTTTCCATGGTACCAACAGCATCCATTACACCTGTGAACTTTTCCCATTTGTATCCTGAATAGAAAACACTTCCATGAAATTCTTCTCAAATTCTTTCTCCAGTCTAATTCCCATTAGGCCAAAGTAATTGCACTGAAAAAATAAAAAAAAGACAAAAATAGTGACAGTCACTATTAGTATCTTTAGACACCTTGCAATGGACAATGATCAAAATCTTGCTTTGAGCACCTAAATTACATCAACCGGGTTAAGATTAAATACTCGTGTGGCTAAGAGTAACCTCTGTGTCCTAAGTGCATGATTATTTATTATTAACTACACAGAAATGGAAAAATCATTACCGTGCTTGTGGACTCTTACTCACTGGTTTGGATTGTTTACTTTAGTGATAGTTAGAAAAGTAATTTAAAGTCTTTGTAACAATCAAATAGTACAGATGTGTAAGTGCAATCAGTGATCTTCCTTTCACACTGTCACTTCTATTCCCCTCTGGTGACCCCTGTTAACTAAATGGTTCACTCACACACAAAGGAATCTGGAGTTTGGGATTTCTGAGAAGTTTGAGTGAGTATAATTGGGGAGGGATGAGAAGCACAGTATGATTTTAGGACCCAATTCTCTTCTCTCTTTGTTTGGAGCAGGGAGGATGCTACTGTTCCCAGTGGGAACCCCTAGTCTTTGAGGACAGGAATGAGCTCTCAGCGTCCTGGGGTTCTGGTGGCAGGGACACTTTGTGATTCACTGTTGCTCTCCATTCTGAATTTCAAAAGCCACTCACTTCCAGAACCTTTGCTTATACAGGCTTGTGATAAAATGAGATCAACTATAGAATTTCCCAGCACCAGGAAATGAGGGCTAAGAGACTCAATGAAATAAAAAACAAAACAAAACAAAACAAAACAAAAATGAGATGGGAGCAGGAGAGCCACTTACCTTGGTACATGCCCTGTGGTTCTCAAAGATGCGATATATGTCCATCATGAACAATCCCACTTCGTGGTAACTCCGCTCATTTAGTTTCTTCTTGATTTTGTTAAACATCTTAAGTTCCTTTATGCATTGAGGAATCTCCTTTTTCTGGTGAAAACAAATATCATTGAGAAAATTTCTCACATACATCAGTGTCTGCCTTGTATGGATTCCCCGTAAAATCCAGCAGAAATACAACAAGTAAAGACAACAGCAGCTCATGCCTTCACTCCCACAGGCTTCAGATCACAAATCCCACAAGTGCCCATGTCAAGGTCAGATAACATCATGGCGGCCTGTAATCATGGAGTGTTATTGTTACTCACATAAATATCACTTGGAATCTTCTTAAACATGGGGCCCCCTAAACGGCAATAGACTTTCAAGAGGAGGAAGTCACATCTCTGAAAAACAAGGAGGCTGTGAATGAAAAGCAGCTTGGAGAGAATAGCCCACATGCAGGTCCAGGCAGAGGCATGACCATAACAGACTTCTGGAAGTTTCCCCAAACAGGTATGGCTCTAGGAACCAGTAATATAACAGCTGAGTCACTTTTTTCTGCAAACAAGTTCTAGTTCCAGTGTGGTTGAAACATGGCTCAGAAAAGCAGGCTCCCCTTGGGCCCTCCGCCTCCCCCTGTGACTGACTTCTCATGTGTGAGCGGAAAAGACAAGGCTTGGGGTTTGAATCGGACTCACCAACTGCTCCTCAGTTCCCATCTTCCTCGCCAGGACCTCAGATCCCATGTGACAGTCCTGACTTCTTGAACACTTCTTCATCCTGCAGAAGGTGCAGCTCCACGGACTGTGAGAGGTGGGGTATCAGTGAGCAAGGGCAAGGCCCCTGGAAACAGCCGCCATTCCTACTGCTGCCACTGTTGATGAGCACAGCCGAGGGACAAAGGAGACACTTCCATCGTCTCCAGGACCCCCACATGGGATCTAAGCTGATGACTCCCCTTCCCTCATTGAGGGTAGGAGCTGGCGGTTCAGTGGGTGGAGCGTGACCTCAGAATGAGTGGTGACCTCTCCTTTCCCCATCTGAGCTGCTGGGAGCACAAGGATCCCCACCCACCAGGCCCGATTGTGGGGAACTGGGCCTTAACTCCTGGGGGCCTCAGGCCTCCATTACCCTGTTGAGAACAAGGCAAAATGAGGGAACCAAGCCATGGTTCTGTCTTTTCTGAATAAGCACAGAACACAAACCAGTGGCATTGCCACCCCTGTGAACAGGAGTCCTTGCTGGAAAAGTTCTAGGAAAGGACAGTAGCAGCATGTAGGCAAAGGACCCTGCCACAGGCCTCAGCGTCCCAGAGGAGAGAGAATGGTACCCTCCTGCTGCCAGTGTCTGTAAACAGCTCCCCGGATCACACTGCCGGAGCCCATGCCGATGGCCCTGCTCTCCCCCATCAGGACACAAGCAGGAACCCTGCAGGGGGAGTGTGCTTGGCAGAAAGAAGGATTCCTAATAAGGGAGGAGGGGACTGCATCTCACAAACCTCTCAGTTTCCACAGGTGGGAGGTGACAGTTCTCATGAAAGAATTTCGCACAAGTACCACAGCAGAACAGCTTTCCTCTTTTCTGGCAGATCTCACATACAACTGAGTTTTTCTGCTGGAAGGTAAAACAATGTATCACCGGTGAGACCCCACAGACCAGCACGATGGGCATCTAGGACTCATAGACATTTGTGAACCTGCAGGGACACATGTGCTTCTCCCTGAGCTATGAAGGGACAGCATGGAGTGGAGATTTCAGAAGAAGAAATCGTGGTCTGCAGTGACATTCAGGAGGAGGGATCTGTGTGCCACAGCAGAAAATTGGCTCTATAAATCCAGAGATTATAACACAGAAAGACTAGCAACCAAACAAGACAATGATTTTTTATGAATCTGAATCATTTTGTTACCTTGCAGATAAAACAAGGTCCTGAAATAGAGTCAATGGAATTGTAACAGCTATATAAGATGTCAGATGGGTAGCAGATTGGGGTAGGGGGGTTATCACTTTGTGGGGTGTATATGTCTAACTATTATATTGTTTGGTATACCTGAAACTAATAAACAAATAAAAAATAAAAAAAGAAAGGAATAAGAGAAACAAATAAACAAACAAAAACTCATAGACACAGAAAAACAAAACAAAACAAACAATAAGATCCTGAAATAAAATGTTAAATCATTTGCCTACACCATAGTGACTAAAATGACTTGTGGAAAGATGGTATATTGAGAATTTAATAAGACAAAATAAACTTCTAGGAAAGGACTGTATCCTGTTTTCATGGCTGTTGTCTCCCCATGAGCTGAAGGGCCTGGGAGGGCATCCTGGACTGTGGATTCTGTGCCTAGAGGGGCCCTGGGGCTGTGACAGTGTCTTTGGGTTGATAAGACCATGGGCACAGATGACCCCGAGGGCGCTGGTGAGGATGGAGCTCTTTGTTTCCTTCCCCATGGGAGCCTGGGGGAGATTCTGAATCAATTGGTCTGGGTTGAAGCACAGGCATTGTATTTTTTTAAGTCATAAAGAGTAATTTGTGTAACAGTATCATCTATGGACTATTACACAATTCTATGTCCAAGTGATAGGTCGGGCTGATTAAATTAGAATTTCACTGAGAGTGGGACCCAGGCAACGCTATTTTACAAAGGTCTTCAGGGGATTCCAGGGGGCAGGCTGAGTAGGGGTTTCGCCTGAGCAAGTGTGGTTATTAAGGCAGGGGCATTACAAGTCAATGTCAAATTGGCCTGTAATATCTCTCCCAGGATAGATTCTTAACAGGGGTGAGGGTACCCTTTCCGAAACAGTTGCCCTCTCCTCCCCACTGACTCTTGGCCATGGGTAGTGTGACATGACCTTCTGTGTCTCCATCTACCCCAAAGGACCACAGCACACAGGATCCTGGATCCATGCAAGTGTCCCAGAGAAGAACTCCACAACATTCTGCAGCTCGACTAGGACACAGCCTCAAAGATAAAATAAATCAAAGGTCCCTGGTACTGCAATTCTTCCCGAAGGTCACCTTCCCCTCCCCTCCATCCAAATCCCAAGTGTCAGCTCACTGAGTTTTCGGAGGTAACCGACTACCACCCACTAGACGTACATTGCTTCTGCATGTTCAGTGGAATGACTGGGTCCTTCCCTTCAGGCAGCCTCAGCTTTTAGCCCCAGCCCAGGGCAAACGGGTCATAAGCAAGTGTCATCCACTGGGCAATGACCTGAGAGGTAGCATGTCACTGCCCACCTCTTTGTATGGCCTAGAATACCCCTCACCTCCCCATCAGGTATTCTACCATGTCAGAAAATAAAACGGAAAGAATTCTTGATGTCAAGGGTATTGTTTCAATCTTCTGTAATGGCCAATAGGTATTCAGTATGCATATGACAATTATACGTTGAATCAATGAACAGATGAGCACTGTTCACTTAGGTAAAGAGATTCTTTGCTATCTCATAAGCAAATAATAGCATAAAATAGGTGCTATAAAATTGTTCTGGATGAGTTTATCAGATTATTTCACAACACAGCAGCTATCACCAGATAGCATACATGGCCATTGTCCGGAGACTCCTGGAAACTGACATCTGGTGCTGAGAGGAAACTAATGTTTCCAGAAGAAGGGGGGCTCCATTAGCAAGAGGGGTTCTGAGAGGCACAGAGGACCCACAGAGGTAGTACTGGGTCCTGAGATCTGTCACTTTGGGGAGCTTCTGTTCTTAATGAAGGAGACACAATATAGAGGGACCTGCAGCTTGTTCCTGACAAGTGTTGCAGCTGTGGGCAAGGAAGTTGCTGGCCCTTTTAGGTCATCTAGACTGACTCTTGACACCCGAGGAGTGGTAGACACACTGCTCTTTAAAGTAGACAGTGAACAGGTCAATCAGTAATTCCCTTCAGCAAACCCAGTGGGTGAAATGTCCCAAGGACTGTAGTTCAAACCATCCAGAACATCAGACAATGTAAAGGCCTGGACCTCACATTCCCAGTGGACGATGAAATGCCCGTGGCCAGCTATGCGTGACCTACCTTAGGGACCTGTGAATGTCATGGATGGCCACTGCTATCTGATCTATGAGAATGCCAGTTCTCACCTTACCTCCTTCTCGAGTTCTCACTCATATCTCTCATGGAAAATCCATTACTATGTCCTGAATATACACTGTGCTTAACATATTTGTTTGTTGCCTCCATAGCCTTTTTTCACAAAGGGAGAAATCACTTCCACAGATAGAAAGGAGGTCTGCACAGCCCCTGAGGTGGAGCCAAAGAGGTGACATCAAAGTAAATAATTTTCCAGGTCAGACCCTTAAATAAAATATAGCAATCTACAATCCTCACGAACAGCAAATAATTTCCACTTGACAAATAATTCTGTGTGTCTGCGTGTATATTTTATTGAAAGATGGAAGGCCTGTAAAGACTAAAGAGAATTATCCTTTCGTTGCCTGTCTCATAAAATGGTATATGGTTTTGTATGTGTCCCAAGGTAGACTGTCTACTAGACCTGGTTTATCTGATTGATGGTGAGCAAATTTTGCTTCATCAGATTTCATTAAAGGTAGAAAACTATGATGAAAAATATCTGACTTTGAATTGAAGATGACCCTATGACTTAATTAAGCAATGTTTTTATGTATTTTATAATTATTTTGCTTTTACAATTTGACACCCTTACAATGTTTGCGTCGACAGCTAAAACTCATCTGAGATCTATTTTGGTGGCTCCTTATCACCTCCATCACAAATGATTTACCTTTCAAAGAAGACCTTGCATATAACATGATGTTCAAAGTAGCAACTGTGAAGACACATGTGGAGTAAAAGGCTGGTAGAGAAGAGGAGGGTGCTTAATTATAATAACACAATTGAGAAAGCATAAAAAAAAAGATGCTGAACATATAAAACCAGTTATGTATAAGAATTTGTACAATGTAACAATCACCTTCTTTTTCATGCTGTGTTTTCTTAGAAGTTCAGGTAGAAATCCTTTCTGAAAGAGAAGATTCAAGTAGCTGGTTAGCCTGTATTTCTGTCTAGTAAGTATGGCATTTTCAACCTCCTCGTAAATATTTCAACCTGAAAGTCCCTCTGTCAGCTCAAACCCAGGGTGTCTAAATGAGAAATTCCCTCCCTCTCCTCACCTGTACTTCTACAATTCAATCAGTGATAGCTGGATCATCTTTAGAACCTTTTCCCTGTCTTTCGTTTTTCTTTTTTCCCCTTAAGTTGTGAGAGGTTTTCCTTCACAATATTATGACACCTCTCATCTCTTTTCCATTCACACCAGTGCCACTCAAACTTGAGTCCTTTACCAGAGTTATTCAATCAACACACACTTATCCCATCTTGTCTGGGTGTCAGACACTCTGGACAATCTTGACCACACAAAGATGGACAAACCCTAGAAGGGTCTAAGGAGAAAAGGGAATACATGGAAGGATAAGTATACAGCAGTGTAAGAAGGACATTAATAGTGGGTTTAGGGGCCCAGGGAAGGGATGTCCAAGGCCAGGTCAGTCAGGGAATATTCAGAGAGGAGTGACATCCAAGCTGAGCATGATACACTGAGTATAGCTTTGCTGGGGCTGAAAGACAGGGAGGTCATTCAAGGCCCCACGGCTGAGATACTGTTTTAAATACGTCACTTCACACCTCGGGAGACCTCATGGGTTCTGCATTGTCTATGTGATGAGTTCAAACTCCTTAGCTGCCATTATATCCCTTCACAAACCACTCAGTTGGTGGCTTACCCTGCATCACACACAATCTGTCTACCTCAACCGACGGAGCTACGATAGTCATGGTTTTAGTTTTCATGCTGTTCTTTCTCTGGAGTGTCTTCTTCCTTTCAGTGCGTAAAGTTGTCTGCAAGCCCTCCCTCCGGCTCCCCCACCCCCCAGTCAGAATGACCTTTTCCTCCTCCAAGCTCCTGCATCTATCCTGACGGAACCCCCTTGACAACACTGAGATGCTGCCTTGTTAGTGAGGTGTGAGTGTGGGGTCCCAGTCCCCAGTGAGAGGGTAAACTCAGGGGCTTCAGGGCTTTAGCTAGAACTCAACAAGTATTTGGTGAGCAAATAGTGACCTTATCTTAGGTGCAACAAAGAAAGTCACACCTCCTGCCCCCCGCCACTGGAATACCTCCATCAGCCATTTTAGGGGCCTCCCACCGCAGCGCACACTCAGCTTCCAGTGACTTGATTTTTTGTAGCCTCCTTCAATTTCGAATTCCCTGGGGGTGAACCAGTTTCCATCCTCTCTCTTTATGGACTTCACCATACTTCCTGTAGATGAATGAGGGTAAGTTAGTGCTGAAATCTCTGTCCCCACAGCTCTCACCATACTAGATCTGGAGCCATGCAATGTGGGCTCAAGATCAATAGCCAGAGAGTTGGGTCTCCCCTTTCAGATTTAGAATCCCGAAACCCAGAGTGTACGTCCCCTCCAAGGAGATTTCTGCTTTGTGTGCACATTTCTTTGAACTTTGGGCAACTAAAAATTGATCATTACCATCAAAATCAACCTTATAAAATTATTTCAAAATCACCTAGAAGGAAAAGTAAGTCATTCTGAAGTAAGTTATTCTGAACAATGAGAGTATTTCAATTTGCTATTGAATTCTGGGACAGAGAGCAGGCGGGACTCTCTCGTGGCCCTGGGGCAATGTGGCGGCAGAAGCTAGGGTTGGGCTGAGATCCCAGGTGGGGCCCTGCAGCTCAGAATGGCACCACGGCAACCTCTGTATCCTCTATCACAACATTTTCCATCCAAGTTTAATGGCATTATTGACCAGAGATTTTTCCATCCCTGAAATCATGAGTAGCTGACCTTAAAATAATTGTGAATTATTGTTCAGTAGAAAATTTAACTTATATACCAAAGATAGTCATACACTTAATAACATTAATCATTAGGGAAATGCAAATCAAAACCACAATGAGAGACTACATCACACCCACTAGTATGGCCATAATAAAAAAGGCAGACAATAATATGTGTTCATGAGGACTTGGGGGAGTTCTCAGACATTGCTGGTGGAAATATAAACTGCTGTGTTACTGTGGAAAATAGTTTGTTTTTTCCTTAATAAGTTAAACATAGAATTACCATATAATCCAGAAATTCAACCCCAGAATATATACCCAAAAGAATTGGAAAAGAAATAGTGCTTACAGCACGTTTTGAATTTGTCGAGTAGGTCTTCTGGTGTCTACCAGAAGCCCCCCGCCCTCATCCCTTTTTTAAAAAAAAAAAGAATTGAAAAAATATATCCACATAAAAACTTTACATGAATATTCAAAACAGTATTATTCATAACAGCTGAAGAGTAAAACAACCCAAACTGATAATAAACGAAACATTGTATATCCATGTCATGGAATATTATATTATTTGACAATAAAAGGAATGAAGTACATGAATGAAACTTGAAAACATGCTGAGTGAAAGAGGCACGTGTTATATGAGTCAATTGATATGAAATGCCTAGAATAGGCCAATTATAGAGCAGAAAATACATTAGTGGTTGCTTACTGCTGGGTCGTGCGGTGAGGTGGGAAAGGGCATTGACTACTGTGAGACGTGGTATTTCATTTAGTGGGGGACAAAAATGTAAAATTAGATTGTGATGATGGTCGTGTAATCTTATGAATATACAAAACAAACAAATAAACGAACAACCCAACAAAAAATTCTACACTCTAAATGGTGAATTGTAATGTCTGAGTTATGCCTTAGCAAAGCTGTTTAAAAATAGTGATGATGCAAACATTTGTAATAATTGGTGTTTACATAACCATAATAAGAGAAATCTGATATGATCCATCATAACAGACAATGATTGCAAAGCTTAGTAATTTAAAAATCACAAAATATTTTACATTTATTATGTAAATTAACTATCAAAGTCACACCATGTGGGCAGGTTTTAAATTATTGTTCCTTTTTCAGACTCAGAAAGGTCCCCTTCTTTATTCGATCACTCTTGGCATAGTTGAGGCTGGGACTCAGGATTTCTGATTCTAAATTCTGTGATCTTGTCACTACACCAAGCACCCTGCTCTGGTGATTATCCTCCAGAGGGGACATAGGACATGAACGTGGAAGCTGAGGGCCTCTTCCCTATTTATTTCTGAGTCAAGCAAAATATACAATATTTTCACCCATAGGCTGAAGTCCTTGCACTTCTCTTTGTTTTTTTGGGCTTCTTCATAGATACCTCCATGTGGGGGTGAGCACTTGATATGTACCATTTCTTAAAGTATGAAAATATCATCTTAGGAATCCCTTCCTCCTTCTCTCAAGCCAAACTTGGGCCCCACTTCCTTGAACGATGTGTAATTCACATGGGGAATTGCATTATTTCTTGGGAACCTACATATAGGAATTGTAAATTAAACTAGACTATGAAACCTACCTTGTTTGAATTTGTTTTTATGCAACGTCCCCTTCATTTCACCACAGGTCACAGGAAGTATTTCCCAATGAAAATTCACATTTCCATCTGTGTGCTTTTTGAACCCTGAAAGAGAAGAATTCTTCATTCATTCTGTCTCATTTTGCAATTGCCCATTACCCCTTCTCCCATGTTGAGGCCGTTCCTAAAGACGTAGGGGTACTTAGGAAACTTTATTCCACAGATCTCTAGAGTTTCCAAGTCTTTCTTTTGGTGGCATTTTTGACACGTAACTACAGAATGTCCACTTTGATTTTTGTCTCAAATCTCATACAAACCAGTGAGAAAAAAGGTGGAATACAGAATTCTATCTCAATTGATCAGAAAGCAGGAAAGAGACACAAAAACGCACAAAAAGAATGGTTAGCAATAAAATGGAATATAAAGGTCTACATATATTGGGAATCGTGATAAAAGTAACCAATCAAATGGAACTATTAAAAAATTAGGATTATCAGAGAAGATTACAAAAAGCTAAGTGTCATTACAAGAGACATAAAACAAAGCTGCATAGGAGGGCTTAATGAAAAAGGAGTAAAAAACATAAAACAGGAAAGGTATTGTAACAATATTAGCAACCCGCAAAAGAGATTTGAAAGCAAAAAGCATTAATAAGGATAAAAAGGAACACTCTAACTATAAAAGAAGAAATACGCTAAGTTATAACAGTCATGAACAGCCTCCAACTATTTAAAATAAAACAACAGTAAAAGGAGGGATTGGCAAATACACAATCATGTGGCAGAATTGAACACATCTCTATACAAACCTGATAGAACAAATACAACCTAATTTGCTATGGACCAGTAGATTTAAACAACAAAGTTGTGCTTGAAAAAGAGGATGTATATGGAAGAAGCCAAAGTCCAACAAATAGTTGAAATGTACATTATTTTAAAGTGACATAGAACATTTACAAATACTGATCACAAATTAGGTTCCAAAGGGACTTTCATCAAATTTTAAAGAATTAATCAGGTCAAGGCTTTATATTGTGTTCCAAACATAATTTTTCATTCTTAATTTAGTAACAGAATATCTGGATTCAGGGAAACGTCACAGTGCAGACAAAATACTATAGTTCATAATTTCCCTTAGAGCTGGCAGGACCACCACTTTAAGATTTGAAGAGTGAGATGAAAGCAGAATATTACGGGAAGAAGGGAACTCTAGGAAAGCATCACACAAAAGGGATAGACCTCTGGAGGAAGATATCTTTTGCTTTTCACCATTTCTCCTTTGGGTGGCCTGGAACATGGACATGTGACTGAAGCTTAGCAGGCACCTTGGACAATGACATGATCTTGAAAGTGGCTAAACTGAAAGATAGAAGAAGCTTCAAAATGCACAGGGCCTAACATAGCCAAAACTATTTGGAAAAGGAGAAACAAAATTGTAGGTCTTACTACCTGATTTCCAGACTTATTGTAAAGCTAGAGTAATCAAGATGACATACTATTGACATAAGATGGACATATAGATAAATAGAACAACAAAAGAAGTCCAGAAATACACCCAAACTCACATGGCCAACTGACATTCAAAAAAAAAAAAAAAAAGTCAAAGCAATTAATTCAGTATAGAAATGATAGTCTTCAATACATGATGCTGGAACAATTAGATATCCATACGCCAAAAGAAAACAAACCTTACCTAATGTCATATGCAAAAATTAAACTGGATCATGGATCTACATGTAAGAGCTAAACCATAAAACTTCATGAAGAAAACATAGGCTCTTGAATCAGATTAAGATTTCTTAAACAGAAACCCAAAATCACAGATTATAAAAGAAAAAAATGGTTAGACTTCATCAACATTGAAAAATTTTGCTCATCAACAAATTGAACCAAGAAAATGAAAAGGTAAGCCACAGACTATAAGACAACCAACAAAGGACTTGAATCCAGAGTATATAAATAACTCTTTTACCTAAAGAAATGAAGAGATAATCCAGACAGATAAGGGCAAAAGATGATAATACACTTCACCGAATGAGATCTATTGATGGCAAGTAAGTACATAAAAAGATGCTCAGCACTGTTACTCATAGGGAAACGTAAATTAAAACTACAAGAAAAAAACATTACACATCCACTAAGAATGACTAAAATAAATAAAAAAAAACTAACGATACCAAGTACTGGTGAGTAAGTATGTGAAGCAATGGGAATTTCCTATGTTGCTAGTGGGAATGTCAAATGGTGTAACCACTTTGAAAAATACTTTGGAAGATTCACAAAGTGTTGAATGTGCACTTATGTTCATATCGCCCAGTAGTACTACTTGTATTTATCCAAGAAAAACTAAAACGTATGTCCACCCAAACATTTGTATGAACATACTCTTAGTAGCATTTTTTGTAATAACGCCAAACTGGAAATAGCTCAATGCCTATCAATAGAGCTATTGCTAATAGATAAGCAATTTCCTGTATGTTCATACAAGGTAATCCTTCTCAGTAATAAAAATGGAGTAACTACTGATACACACAACAATATGGATGTGTCTCAAAAGCATTATGCTAAGTGAAAGGGAACAGACATAAATTAACTACATATTGTATGAACTCATTTATATGAAATTCCAGAAAGAAAAACTATAGTGACAAAAACAGATCAGCTGTTGTCAAGAGCCAGAGGATGCAAAGAGCGACACAGTGGACTTTTGGGGATGACGTTCCATGCCATGATCATGATGGTATTTGCATGACTATAAACATTTCTTCAAACATATACAATTAAAATTTTAAGGTGATGAATTATATTGTATATAAATTGTATCTCAGCAAAGCTGACAAGAAAAGTAAAAACATGCATGATTTATATAATGAAAACTATAGCACTTTGTTGAAGAACAAAAAAGGTGACCTGAATGAATGCCGTTTCCAAAAACATGTTCCTTATTTCCTTCTGAGTCCTCCTCACCCATCAGGCTTTTAACCTACATATTTATACTGACCTCTGTTCAGGATGATTTACGGATTCTCTGAGACAATACAGGTTTTCTCCCCCATGCTCTTCACATCCTTCTGAGTCCTCGCTAACAATCTTTAGCATCCACATTTCTACAAGCAAACTGCTCAAGGCAATCTAGGCTTTTTCTATCATTCTACTTACAATTCTTCAAGCCTCTATGCACTGCCCAAAGCCACTGCCACATATTTAGGAATGTGTTAGAGCCATAACCCATTCCAAGAACCAAAGTCTGTAGTAGTCCTATATTGCTGCCATAACAATTTACAACAAATAGTGGCTTAAAACAACACAAATTTGTTATCTTACAATGAATGTCAGTTAGAATTCTGACATAGCCCTCATTGGCTAAAATCAAGTTTTTAGTAGACTTTCCTTCGTTTCTGGAGGGTATAGGAGACAATCTGTTTCCTTGATTTTCTTGTTTCTTAAGGTCACCCACATTCCCTAGTCCCTTCTTACTTCTTCAAAGCCAGCAATATTGCATCTCTCTGACCGTTCTTCCATAGTCCCTTCTCCCTCTCTCTATGGACAAGAAGGTTCTCCACATTAAGGCCTATGGGAGTATACTGGGCACTTCCATGTAATCCAGGACAATCTCCCCCATCTCAAGGGCCCTTGTTTAATTATATCAGTAAAGTCTTTTCCCCACGTAAGAGAACAGATTATAGGTTCCAGGGATTGGTACATGGACATCATTGGGGGGCATCATCTGCCTACCCCAATATTGTAAATAATAATGATGAAACTCCAGCATGAGAAAACTCATTTCTAACATCAAAAGCAAGTAAAAGCATTCTTACTTCTTTTCCTCTTGGCTTTTCCCAAAGTAGAATTGTTTCCAAGATTCACAGTATCTAGAAAATAATAGGTGGTGGTGATAAAACAGAAAGGAATAAATAAAAGTTACAAATCTTGGGAGGGCTTGAGTTTAATAAAGATGTTTGATTTATTGCTTCTGAAAACCTACTAAATTGAGAAGTAAGAGCCCAGGATGGGCCCTGAGTCTTCTTTATTTCTCAATAGCACTTTGAAAAATACTCTTAAATACCTCTGTACTTAAGTTCAGTCAGGGATAGGAATAGGTATTATATCCTGTTTAGGTCTTAAGATTTTTGTGAGACGTCAGAGACCCCTCTGCTCTGTCCTCAATGATTGTGTGGAGCAGAGGAACTAATTTATCCTTTTGCTTGTGTAAAAAATAAACTTGTACTGCACTTGAGCCATTGAACTTTCATACCAATTAGCCCAGCCCACCTGCTTCAAAATGTTTAATGTATATCATCTAAAATCCAAATAAATTAATTTTTTTATCTTCAGGATAAAACAAAAATATTTGAATCAAACTTTTGTAACAAAGAAAGACATTTGTTACATCAAAAGTTTTAACTGCTTTTAACTCTTTTCTAATTGCCTATCCCCTACATAGATTTGTTTTCAGTGTCCACAGGCTATGGAAGTAAAGGAACACACAGCCAGTAACCTATAACTAAAGAGTTAAATTTTATGACTCCTCACATTGTAGAAGAATTTGGATCATAAAGACAAGATGATGATTATTTCTGTCTCTTCCCATCTAAAGGAAAGAGATCACTACCAAATGGAGCAAAGATCCACAATTTTTTAGCCATGTGCAAAATCAAAGAAGTTTTGAAAACCAACATTTTTTCTTGGTTTGCAGCTAACTAATTTGGCAGTGAATCTGCACTTGAGCTGCCATGAGTCCCATAAAATCTTTATTTATCACACTTGTGAATTCCCACAATTTGCCACAGAAACATTAATACAGTGTGTTTAAGATCGGGATTCTTGCCCAGACCCTGTTGGGTGTTTGTAACACATAGGATGTAAACCACAGTGTCTTTCTAAAGCAATAAAACATTATTATTTTACATCTGCCTTCAGAGGTTTTGAATAAAGGATTATGGATGTATGCTAGGGGTCCAGGCTGTTCATTGTGCCTCTTCTGGTAATTTTCCATGTGTAATGTGTAAAAGATCCTTAAAAGTTTTCATGAAGGAATTTCTCCTATGTGGAATGGGGGTAACTACAGCATCTGGAATACCTTTTAGATTGTTGTAAATGTAAAAGGATATTTTTCTTTTTTCAAAGATATTTTCAAATATCATCATATAGGCCAATACATTGGAGGTCATGTGTCAAAAGTTATACATTAAATTTGATGGTAATACCTAGAAGCTTTTCCTTCTTTCAATAGATTGCAGGACAAGAATTTTTGAGTTTTGAACAAGTTTGTGACAAAACTGAACAATTGGTGACTATCTCACTCTCTTTGCTCTCTACGAAATAGGTGGTGAGTAGGGGTGGACATTACTCTATAGTCCAATACTTCCAGGGAGAAAATGGCTGAGAACATGTAGTAAGACGGCACTGCCATTCAACTAGGGCCATCTTGTTAAGCCTGAATTCATAATGATTTCTTTCTTTGCCGTTTTCAAAATGGTCACATGAGCTCAATGCCGACAATGGGCTCCCAGGTGTGGTGTGTGCTCAGAGAAACAGGAGCTCTGAACTGAGACTCCTGATGTCCTGGACCCGGTGCCGGCCGTCCTTACCCCTCTCATCAGGACCGCTTCTCGGGTTAGAGCTCCCAGCTCCTGGGTTCTCCTTCACACTGGACTGTCTTCTCTCTGCAGAAGAAGCAAATGTCCCTTGAAGGTCACAGTGTATAACAAAGGAATCAACAGAAAATACTAGGGAAGCTATGAAAACCAAGGACAAGGCTGTCATTTCCTCAGACCTCCGTGATCTGCCTTTTGCATTTATGTGTCTTCTAGGTCAATAATTTATTCTTCACTGTCCCCTGAGCCTGGGGCTGAGATATTTTACCCCTAGTAAAAGGGAGAAAACAATTATTTGTTCTCAATAGTCTGACATATTCTATGACAACTAACCTGTCAGATGAGCTTGTGATGATAACAATGTTTGAGGACCATTTCCCTCTCTTTTTTTCTACTGAAACCAGTTCTGGTGCCCAGGGTCATAATGCTGGGCTCCTTTCTGGCTCTCCATTTTAATCTCCATGTGAATTGAACTCACTGCATGAGGCTCTGGTCCCCTCCCCTTCCTACCTCTAACCAAGGCCACCGGGGCTGCCTCCATGGGCCCTGATGACATGTCCCACCCATTTGCCTGGTACCATGATTCCCATTATACGTTCTTTCTGTCAGCCTTCCCTATTATGTCAGACGCCTTGTTATAGTCAGTCTTTGCTTGGGCTTGCCATTCAACTTTTGGGTTAAAAAACATGTCTTTTCCTTCTTTATACCTACCAGATATACAGAACAAAAATTGACTTGCTTTCCATGGTTTGGTAGCTCCGTTCCTGGACTAAATTGTAATGAATGAAGAATTTTTATTTGCCTCCTTAAAAAGGAGTGGGCACCCCTCACTGCCATTAACAAGCCCTTCTCCCTGTAATCCCTCTGCGAGAGAGAGCTTACCCACGCCATCCCTTCCAGCTGCTCAGCTCTGCCTCTCTTTTATGCCTCTCTTAACTCTGGGGTTTTTGCTTTTATTTGTGTGAGGAGAGGTCTATTTTTATCTGAGAGGGTTCCAGGGCCATTTTAATCACTGTGGACACCTTACCTTCTCAGTGGTATTAGGTACAGTGCTTTGTGCCTTTTTCCTGGCTGCGGTCTCCTCAAATCGGACAATGATTTGTATGCTCTCTCTTTACCTGGTCCATGCTTTCCAATTTTTCGTTCATTGCTCTTTATTCATTTTCTACATAGCTTTCATTGTGCCTCCACCCATTTTTGTTTGTTTGTTTGTTTATTGGTATTCATTTCCCTCTGTATCTCATTCTCTCTTCATACTCACTTTCTCTACACTTTTTATTACTGTTTCCAGGGCCCAGCAGGGTCTATGGTGAAGCAAAGGAGGTGTCTAGGACACAAAAGGTGCTGAGAGTGAGGGTCTCCTTAACTGTGTTCTAGGGTCTCCCTTACCTCGTCCTAGACCTGGCCCTGCTGTCTCTATGTAATATTTCAGTTTATCTATTCTGTTATGTTTCCCACTCTCTCCTAGTCTATCCCTGTTTCTTATTAATATGACCTGGAAATGCCTCTTCTATATAATTTTGTTCCTTTATATGGAGGGTGCCAAAAAAACTGTATATAGATTTTAAGAAAGAAAAAAAACTGTATTAATATATACCTATAACAAAAGATGAATACAAGCCACATTTGACTTCTGCAATTACAAGAGGTGCTCAAAGTGGTTACCATCAGCGTCCAGACACTTCTGATTACCATGAACTACTGCTTGAGCAACGTTGACCAAAGTGTCCACATGTGTACATTTTATTGGAACCCCCGGTATTTTCTTCATGTCAACAATGATCTTCCCCTGTAATTTTGTTCACCACTTCGAGTCCCTGTAATTGCCAGTTCCCCTCCACACTCATCAAACCCAGTCACTCAGCCTTACCTGCGGGCTCAGAGTCTTGGGCACGTTGTTCACTTGCTTGTTGGCTTTGTGGTGCATCATTGTTTTCACTGGTTGTATCTTTTCTCCCTGCATTGAACTGCTCTGTTTCATAGAGGTGCTCTGAGAGTGCGTTTTCAGATGGGGCTGTATCTAAAACACGTTTTGATTCATAAGTATTTAATTTGACCCCTGTATCACTCAGGATCCAACAGTAAAATATAAACCTCTCCAAGCTATTACAGTAGAGGGAATTGAATTGAAGGAGTTGGTTACACAGATGTGAAGAACTGAGAAGTCAAAATGGAAGAATAGTCAACAGAAAGCCATGGGAGGGATAATGGGTGAGCCCAAAGGCCAGGGTCACTGGATGGGTCGAAGCTGGACCATGTCTGACCTGCTTTGTGAAAAGTAGAGTCATGGAGGAGATGCAGCTGCTGCCAGAATTGTTGTCTGAGGCAACGGTGGGAAAATACCTGGGTTCTCCCTTGCTCCCACTCCTTATTCTCTTGCTAGTGTTGCCCATGTTTGGAACCCAGCAGGAAGCCAGCAAGCAAGAGAGCTGGCAGGCAAGTCTGCAGGGGCCAGTGGTCAGAGAGAGAAGGCAAAGCAGAGCAGGAAACGATAAGGAATGAATCCCTGCGCAAACCACCCAAGACCAACACAGCCCCTCTCCCATGGCAACCCCTTCTGCTCATTATGATTCCACTAACCCATCCCACTCATTCCCACCAACCTCAGTAGTGTATGAATGGATAAATATTTTTTCAGTGCATTTCGATTTTTTCATTTAGTGCTATTTTTTTAAAGTATAGCATTTTATGTAAAGTATGATTTAAAAATAATTCTCAGAATATTAATATAGAACATGGGCCCTGGTGCATGCCTTGTGCCACATTCCCAGTTCCTTGGAGCCTCCTCTTGGGGCGGTGGGCATGAAACACAGCCCTTCTCTCGTCTGTGCATGTTGCTGGGTCAGACTCTTGGACCTACTTACCGGTGGGTTGGTGTGCATCATTTGGGTTATAATGTCCTTGCTTCCTCCTTCCCTCACGTCACACACACACACACACACATGAAATTCTTCTCTTCTGCTCATTACTAGTCACAATTCCTTCTACTAACATTTTCCTGTTCCCAAAAGCTGCCCTGGTACATGCACAGCTAAAAATTTGGATTGATTCTTGTTGTATATTTTACATTCTGAAATTTTAACTTTCTGAATAAATGTGATTTATAAAAGTATAACTATGCTTTCAAAAAATCACTCTAAAAGTTATTCCTTTTATAAAAATGTATTACTAATTTAGAACATCCTTTCTTAAATAACACGTGAAGCTACATAATGGGGACCTTCCATAAGGTGGGAAGTTCCCTGAGACTCTTCCATGTCACTCATTTCCAAACGAGAGCCATGGAATAAAGACATGCCGTTCATCATAGTCTGCTCTAGGGATGGGGACCCGGGGCCCTCACTTTATCTTCCTGGGATTGAGGCTCCTATTGCTTTTCTAACTGCTCCATGACGGCAGGGGGGGCGGATAATTGAATCCACAAAGGACATACGTGAGTAGAGAAAATCCCCAGTTTACTGTAGTGGTTAACGGCTCAGACTGGCACCAGAATCACATATTAATGATCATTAAATACAGGAATATTAACAAATGCATGGAACACTAAGGAAGTACCAGGATGAGAGTGAATGCTTGACGTGACACAACTTGTTTAAAATCTGTCACCCTGTGAGGTGGGTACTATTATCGCATCCATTTTACAGATGATGAAACTGGGGGTCAAAGAGGGGCAGCCACTTCCCCAAGGTCACAGGGCAGAGAAAAGCCAGGCAGTTGCTCGCCAGTCCTCCTGCTCTGACACCGCATCACAGTAGAGTCCAATTCCTAGTCAAGGTGTGTAAATTTACACAAATATCCAACTCTCTAAGCTGATTCTTTGTCCTCAGAATAATGTGGATGATAGACCATCATTTTAAGGCATTTGACAAGATTAAATGTTATATTGCCTGTATGACTATAAGGGATATTGTGACTGAGCAGAAAATTAAATCATTATACCTAATGTCTTAAGTTTATAATATTTTAATTAATTTAGTAACATTATTGAGGGTTATAGATTAAGGGAAGGTCAAGGGTATAAGCAGTGGTTATTGGCTGTTAAAGTACCAGCGCTTTTTCAGAGGCCTGTCTGGCGTTTGGCAGGCAGCTCCTGGCCTGCTGCCCCAGGGCTGATGGGAGAGGGTTTGCTCGGGAGGCACAGTGTGCAAGGTCCTCTGTGAGGGGCCCAACAGGTGAGGGACCCTGGCCCAGGAGGAAAACACGCCCCTCCTCTGCCTCACCTCTCTCACTGCAGCGCTGCCCACCCACTGCTGGATGTGACCTCCAAGCACAGAGGTCTTGGCTGGATTCCAGCAGGACAGAGGCAGAAAACTGTGAAGCCTGGAGCACGGACAATAACGTCCCGTCCCAGAGCCATGAGGAACGGGCTACAAGTGTGTTTAAGGACTGTGGACAGAGCGGACCTCCCAGGCAACCAAGAGAATGAAGACTCTATTACCTAAATCCTTGGAGAAATCGAGGATACAAGGATGGACAATCCTGGGCAATCAGTACTATAAAGAAGCAACACCTTCCCACCCCCACTCTCATGCCCAGAAAATGGGACAAGAACAAAGAACAGTAAACAGAAACAAAGGATCAAAGAACAGTCAACAAAAACAAACCATTGTCACGCCAGGTGTTTGTGTACATCCAGGAGAGAGAGTTTTCAACAGTTCCTAGGGGACAGAAATTAGAAGTTTTTTTTCAGAAATTGAAGTATGTGCTGTGCCATTCTCCCCTAATCTCTTTCTAATTTTTATAAAGTAGATCTTAAAAACCCCCTCTGGGTATCAATATGGAGCTCATCTGGACCTGGAAGAACCCACACGACTCTTGCCATCACCTGCACCCCTGGCTGAGAGGACATCAGCCAGGCCATCTCACTGTGTGTCCTCCAAAAGCTACCCAGACTGGCAATGGCTTTTCTTGTCGCCCACGGCCATAGCAAACCTGCCTTTGTCCCCAGAGCTGCCGCTGATAAGGTAAGTGGCCTTACCTTACTTCCTACAAAGTCCTGGTGCCTCGCTCCCCACCCCTTCACACCACACCCTCCCTCTGCGTCTGTTCACTCTCTCTTGCTGGCCTTTCCCTGAGCTTCAGGGGCTGATTCTCCTCCACTTCCTCCAGCTCCTGGTGTTCCTTCTGTATCTCTCTCTCTGCATATGTTTCCCTAATTTGGTCTCATGTTTCTGTCTTTTCCATGAGATGACCTGGGTGTGTCCAGGGCTAAGAACACAGGCTCTGGGTTCAGAATGCCTGGGTCCATCCTTGCTCATTTGCCCCACACACCTGGTCTCTCTGATTTCAGTTTCCTTATCTGCAAAATGGGCTCATAAGTAATACTAACCTCTAATGGCAGCTGTGAGCAGAGCACTAAATCCACAACTGCCAGAGGATATGTTCAATAAGTGAGCACTTAATAATACTGTTGTTTTTATTGTGTGTGTGTTTTTACCCCTTTTCCCTGTCTTTCATTTCTCTTTCTTCCTTTTCGCAAAGTACCCACGTCCTCTTCTCCACACCTCTACAACTTCCTGTCATCTATCTCTAGATGACCGCCTGTCTCCTTAAACATTCCTGCTCTTGCACGTCATCCCCCACAGTTAAATCAGTTCCTTCTTCTATCATCATCAAGGGTCTCCTCTTTGAGTTGACCTTGAACCCATAGTTCTTAGCCCTTCACAGTTTCGTGCTGATGTTCTCCTAAGGGCCCTTGTAAATCACAATTACTTCCAGGTCATCATTCTCTTTAAATCTGGTTTCCTGACTCGGACCCTGGGTTTCCGTTTTGTTGAATTGGTCATTGGGTCAACAGTGGCTTGTCATAGTCTCTCCTGCAGGATTGGCCTCTGGTCACAGGCTCATACAAACACCCCTCCCTGCCTTCTCCATGCTCCTCAGTGTTTCTTCCCTGATCCCCAATCTCCACTCAGGACAGGACCCCAATTCCTCTTCTCCTTTCCTCTTATCAGATGAGAATCGGTTTTTATCTGGTCACAATTACCTGGTTCAAGCTTTAGCTGGATATTATGGCTGTCCACACTTTCAACACTGTCACTTGCTTGGTGAAAAATTTTCTCTTTGATCACTGAATAGAGGGAGAGAGAAAACAATTAAAGGTCTTCATTAGAGACTACAGACAACATCTGAAATCTACACATTTAGGAATTTTCAGCCCTCAGGTCACTCAGGGCTCACTGGGTCCCAATCCTCATGGTTAAGATCCCCCCTCATCCCTGGGACAGAAAGGAGAACCCCCAACAAGGGAGCCTTTATATTTCCCACACAGAGGGGAGTGACTCAAGTGTCAGGATGAAGGAGTCATGGATATATTGTGAGCCTGTTACTCATGTAAATTCATGTAAAATTCAGATGTCTGAAAAAGCACAAAATAAATACTGCAAGTGCAATGTGTTTCCTGACCTGTTCAAACTGTTAGGAAGAAACACAGGGATTTCCTTGGTCGAAGGACTAGGATCCTAGAGAGTCCGCGTGTATAAAAGAGGAAGCCCAACAGCTTTACAGATGGGGCTGGACAAGAGGAAGGTTGGACTTAGTTGGGTCACGGAGGGTGAGCGCTTCCCAAAGGGACATCAGAGGACAAAACAGAGGAACTAGACAGACCTCCCGGGGACCCTGATCCCAGGAACAAAGGAAGGACACTCTCTGAAGCTGAAAGCAGGAGAGCACATTGTGGTGCTGGGGGGCGTCCAGAGACGCCTGAACCAGGGACCCAGGGGGCTGTCAGAAAGGGCAGGCAGGGCACCAGCCCAGGGCGCCTGCATGAAGGTGACACAGCAGATGTAGAGAGAAAGGAAGTAAACCAAGAAGCCTGGGGATGGGTATCTGGGGAGAGTCCAGGGAGATGGAGACTTGACTGGTAGTGGGTTCACGTTGCTCAGGGCTGATGGCAGATGCATCTTTGGGGGCATGAACCTGTAGTATCTCTCTAATGTCCAGTAAGTAAACTTGGAATTCCTTAGCTTTAGATGCCAAACCTTCCAAAATCTACTTCGAATTTATCCCTTTTGAATCAATTCCCAAGGTCTGCTTCTCAGTCTCTGATTGAGAAAAATCGAATTGCCCGTGTTTTGCAGACACACTGGACCTTTCACACTCTATGCGTTTCCCTGTAGCATCTGCCCTCCTCAGTTCACATAATCATTTGTGTGTGTGTGTGAATTTTCCATCTTTGTTGGAGATCCTGGTTGAAATTAAATTGCTGAAATAAAAAGTATTCTAAGCAAGTAAAAAGAAAATTATTGGAGAGACATATTCTTTACCAAGTACCAATTAAAAAGTACAAAACCATGCCTTCTCAGGAAAAAGGTGGAGAATTAAACCTGTAGTTTTGTACAGTATCATGAACCATCTCTGGCAGAGCAACTGGTTTTGTGATATTGGATTGTTTATCACCCAGTTGTAGAGAATGAGTTAATGAAAACATTGTTCCTTCTTTAAGGGCAAATTCGACCTGGGGTTAACTTTCCTTCTCATTACTCTGGAAACCTGATAAAGGAGGCCTCTCCTTGGTGTTTCTAGGCCAACACTGGCTTTAGGGTGAAAAATGACCTGTGACTGGAGGTAGGTAACTTTCGTGTGGCCTGGGTGGGACTGTGTGTGAACTCTCAGCCACTTTTGGTCTTCCTTCAGTGTGGTGACGCTTGTAACTTGGCTGTCCCTCGTGGGGCTCCTGGAACTTATGACTACAGACTTGTTACATGAGACTTTGACACCCATGGGCTTGGTGCTGCTAAGCCAGGGTGGATCCTGCCCCCACCGCTAAGCTGTCGCTCAAGGACGGTGGCAGTCAGCTTGGTGGGCTGCTGTGTGGATCGCTGCAAGGGGCCCACAGAGGAGGGGCAACTGATGCTGCCTTACTGGGATGCTGCGTGTCCTGTCATTGGTCCTTCTAAGTAAATGTGATGCCACTGTGGGTCTGGTTGTCCTGTGAGTCTAAATGCCTAGTTAAGCAGACCTCTGGGTGGGTGTTGTGCCAACTGCCATCGTATCACAAGCTTCAAGAGGGCTCAGGATACGTGTGTTTTCTTAACTGCTGTATCCCCACTGCATAGCTACATGTCAGACATGTGGTAGAAGCTCAATATGTACTTGTCGAAAAAGTTGACTCTGGACATTGAAAGGTAGATAATAAACCTCATTACCATTTCTGAAGCTTTCATAGACGTTATTTAAACCAGGATAGGTTCTCCTGGTGACATTGCTGAACAATACTTCCAGAAGTGGCAGGTCAAATGTCTTCTCTAGTTCACAGAGAACACTGTACACCACTCTCTGTACAGGGACCTGGTTTCTAGAAGAATCTTCACAATCCTTAAAAACATTGAAGGAAGAAAATATAAACACAGACTTCCAAATTACAGAAGAGCTCTAGAAAGGGATTTTACTGATAACGTATTAAAATTTTCCTACATTGGTATCTTGTCAAGTAATGTTTAAAATGTCTATGTATTTGTATGGCTACTAAGTGAAATAAGTAAATCGTTCCTCCTTAAAAATGCCTATTTGTGAATCTGATCTCCACACCCTCATTTACATTAGAAGGAAGAAAGAACAATTTTGAAGAATAAAAATGGGTTCAAATTAAGTGATGTGTAGCCCTTTGAGAGCCTGGGTAAATATATTAGAAATAGGCTTAGCAGGTAGGTGATGAGCAGCTGTTCTACTGACTGGACAAACCTTGCCCTTCCTCAGGACTGATTTGGTCTGGAAGAGCTCAGGGAAACCAGATGATGACTTTCTTCTTACTGTGAGCTTTGCCACAGAGAAAGTATCTTCCTATGAAAAGAGAAGTCTTGCATCTCTATTTCAGCACCTGTTTTTGGCTAAAAGTAACCTAAATCCCAAGACCCTAGAAATATCAAAAGTTAAAGAAAAAAAAGGAGACTGAAAACTGTTGGAGAAGAAGAACAAGCATCTACTTCCAAATTTGTCTTAATAAAACATTAATACTCTGTGGGTTTTAATGTTCGCAGATCAAAGTATTTGAATCGCTGTCCATTGAAATGAAGTGCTGTGTCAATTATTATTTCACTAAATCAATTCAATTTATTCATCCATTCATTAAAATAACTTTTAATTCTTAGTTTATGCTACATTGGATGCATTCCTACAAGGCATTATACATCTATGGAGCACACCCACTGAAGATCCAGCCTATCTCCAGTGCGATTCGCCCCAACTCCAGTGGGCACCATGGAACACCGTTCCTGCAATTAGGAGCAGGACTGTCTCCAGTGATGCCTGCTCCTTCTCTGCCTTTTCACCTTATAGGAACACTTACAACAATACCTGAGAAGATCCCCAACATAGGAGACTCCTCAGTCGGCTAGATGCAACCCTACTTTGATTGCAGAATATGAAAGCAGAACTAAATTTAGGGCTGGTTTATCAGAACGTGACATATTAAACCTCACTTACTTCGTATGTTTTATTGGAGATAAATCCATGGTCACGGAGAAGTTCAAGGAAAGGAAATGTTGTTTTTATTGCATCTGAAATCTCCACCTTACATTTTTTGAAGTGCTCAAGTACAATCTTATAGATAAACCTCTCGTCTGTATTCTGGTCTTCTACAGATATCCTAGGGAGAAAGGGTACCATGATAAAATGGTCATCAAGATTTTGAGATGCATATGGAGGCTGTAACATTTTATATGTGATAGACTTGAAGAACCAACATATATAAAATAAGTGGTCCTGAGCAAATAGAATGAATGGAATTGAAGCAATAAAGAAAAAATAATAGAAGGAAGCATGGAGCATAAGAAAGAGACATAAGATTGAAAATGTCTTATGAGATGTGATATATATACTATATCATATATGATATATATATGATACATACATACACACACACAATGGAATATTGTTTAGCAATAAAAAAGAATGAAATCTTGCTATTGAGAAAACATGGATGGACCTAGAGGTTATTATGCTAAGTGAAATCAGTCAGACAGAGAAAGACAAATACCGTATGATCTCACTTAATGTGGAATAAAAAATAAATAAATAAATGAATAAACAAAACAGAAACAGACCTGTAGATACAGAAAACAAGCCAACGGTTGTCGAAGAAGAAGGGATAGGGAGCTGAGAATTAAAAAAAAGAAAATTTTTGTTTAAATTTGGACAAAAGTGAGATGGAGTAGACAGGTCATCCACAGAGGAATAAGATACAATGGAATAACAATAGAATCTAACCTTAAAAATTCATCTTCATTGAAAACTAAGAGAAAATACATCTCAGAATGAAAAATACAAGGTGTCCTCTGACCTACAGCAGTTGAGAAAAATACCATTCTGAATTATAAAACTAGTTCATAAATAATAAGATGTGGTTTAATAATGATATTGTAGGTATAAATTGAAATTTCACAAGAATATCAGTCATTTCTCCGGGGACTTCTGACTTCTGCTTTATGTCAATATAAATTTGTCTGTGGTATTGTATTATATAGTGAATCCTTTTAGGCACCTGAATTTCAGAAATGGCTTCTGTTTCCTGTGATAGTAATTGTTAACTAGCGTCTATAATGATGGTTCTTAGTTGATCATGCTGTTTCTCTGATGTTTTAATACACATCATATATTCCTAAATGTTATGAAAATGTATAAGCTTTCTTGTTTCAAACCAGAAGAGAATCAGTGGCACTTCCCAGTACCCAGTATGCAACAGGGAATAATAATGTCGCATTATTTTGTCAAATTCTGTAAAAAAAGGAAAAAATGAGTTTCTGATTAGAGGTTGAAGGGAGTCATTTGTTTTCTCTCTTATTGAAGACTCCATTAAAATAATAATATAGAAATTAAGTTCACAACAACCAAGAGAATGGTAGAGAGGCAATGAGTAAATGAGAGATTTCAACTAAAATCATTAGGACAAAAAAAATTGGTCAGAGGAGCATTAATTGCCATTGTAGGTGAAGGTTGCTCCCAGCAGTTAGGTCAGGAAAGCATCAGTGTGCCCTGGGGAATCTTGAAGACGCAGTGAAGATTGAGGGACACAGGGTGCTAAAAACTGACGTGTTATTTGAAAAATGAAGAACGGGACCTCAGACCCTCCATCTCTTGTCTTGCATCCTGACCACCTGCCGCCAGGCAACGTTTCAGTGGTAAACATTGCTGTCCTTTTGTCACCATGTGTTAATGTTGCCTGTTACTGGATTTCATGAGGAAAATACATCAAATATGCTTCGGTGTCTGACTTCTCTTGCTCATCATCCATGTTGTCAGAGATTGAAAAATCTTCACTTCCAGTTTTTGACTCTTTGCATATGCAAAAATGATAAAAATATACAGGCTCTGTATTTAGCAAGAAAGATATGTCTAATCTTGTGTCCAAAAAATAGAGAACACAATTTTTTCAAATATCCTTGAAATGCATATGAATATGGATCATCATAATCTTGGTCGCAATCGAAGTATCACAATGTTATAAACAATAGAAGCTTAACAGGCTCTATATGAAAACAAAACACTCAGATTTTTATTGAATGAAACAGAAAGCACTCTGTTGGGTAAAAGATGAAATGGAACTTGCGGTTAGAGGCTAGTTTGAAAAAGAAGAAGAAAAAGGGAAATGATGGAATGAGATTGAGTAAAGATGGTTGAATATTAGAAAACCTGGTTATATAATTTATTACAGCAATAAACAAAAGCAGAAAAAAGTATACACTTATATCGGTAAAGAATTTTAAAAGGAAATTTGAAAACACCTAGCAGCTATTTTTAGAAAAATTACCTGAAATAGATGGAAGCTATCACAATATAAAATTTCAAAAAAATAGCAAATACTATAGTAATCATTGAAATGATGAGGTCATTAAGAAAACAAACAAACGGTGATGCCTACCATATACATTTTAACTAATGCAATAGGATAAGAAAATGAAGTCATTGGTATAAATATAAAATAAGATACAGCATTATGTGGTCAATGATTATGTACAGAGAAACCCTATAGACATAACTAAAATCCCTAAGAACTAGAAAAAGCATTTGCTAAGAAGCATGAGGTAAAAAAAACTGGTACATAAAACACATTTTATTTGCAGCAACATATATTGAAAAGAAATAAAATACTTCAAACACAATAGTAAATACACATATACATATTTATAAACAACTAAAAGGTATGAACCTATATGAAGGAAACTATAATGTCTTATTGAAGAAAATTTAAAAAAAATTTAAATAAATGGAGATGTAGAAGGTGCCCCCAATTAGGAAAACATAGCAGTTTAAAAATGTCAATCCTTCTGAAATTATTATAAAAGTGTGGTGCCCTTTCTACTAGTAATCCCATTGAAACTGGATAAAGTAATTTAAAATTTGTATGCCAGAGCAAACATCCAAGTCAAGCAAAGAAAAGTATAAAAAGAAAGTACATAGAAGAAGATTTAATAGATTTAAATGTTTAAAATGCAGTTAAAATATTAAAAGACATTGTAGAAAAATATTGTCAGCATATGACTAAGGGTAAATATATCTGATATACAAAGACTCCAGCCTACTGATATAATCCCAAAGAAAACAGACCTGAACAGGCACTTAGAGAAAGGAAACTTAAAATGTCCAATAACCATGTGAATACATCCAAACTAAAACATCAATGAGAAACCATTGCTCACCCATTAGATTGGCAAACACAACTTCATAAGGGACATTGCAGCATGGCAGAAGATTTAGAGAAACAGACATTCATTGCTGGTGTGAGTGTGAATTGCTGTAGCCTTTACAGAAAAGATCTGGCCATATCTACTAAATTTTAAGAGGCACTGTATATTGGCCTAGCAGCCAGCCCCACTTTTGGAACCTATTCTATGGAAATAAAAACATTGATAAGCATCTTACAGAAACTAGAGCTCCAGAACTTTCAGGGCCTCCCCATTTCCCCTAGAGGAAAACTAAGTCCTTACAGTGTTAAAGGGTCCGAAAAAATCCAGTCCTACTCTCGTCTTCCCTAGCTCACTTCTCACTGGTCAAACCGCCTCTTTGCTGTTTCTTGACCGCACCAGGCACACTTTAGCCCTAGAAAGTTGGTGCTGGCTGTCTGCTCTGTGTAGTGTGTTCTTTGTCCAGATATCCATGTGGTGAACTAACACTCTCATCGCCTTAAGGTCCTTCTTCCATGTCACCTTCTCAATGAGACCTACTTTGACCAACCTAAGAAAGCCACAGCCCCCCACTCTGTTCATGTACTCCCTACCTCCTAATCTAGCTCTATTACTTTTTACCATGTCCTTATTACTCCCTAACATACTAAATTAATTACTTATGTATTTTATTTAGTATTTATTATCTTATAATTGTCATTGTCCTCCCCCAGATATATATGCAATTAGGACAGAGATTCTATTAACTTTTCTCGAGTACCTGATATACACAAGGTGCCAATAAATACTTGTTGATTAGATACTCATCAGTACAAAAGCACTTATTAAAGCATTGTCTTTAGTAGTGAAAAAAAACACAATAATAATAACTTAATATGACCCCCAAACCTAAAAGCAACCTGATTTTCCATTTGGATGAATAGTTGAATAAATTATGATACATCCACATTATTGGAACATTACATACCGTGTTTCCCCGAAAATAAGACCTAGCCAGACAATCAGCTCTAATGCATCTTTTGGAGCAAAAATTAATATAAGACCCGGTATTATATTATATTATACTAAATACCTGGTCTTATATTATGTTAAAATAAGACCTGGTATTACATTATATTATATTATATTATATTATATTATATTATATTATATTACCCGGTCTTATATTAAAATAAGACCAGGTCTTATATTAATTTTTGCTCTAAAAGATGCATTAGAGGTGATTGTATGGCTAGGTCTTATTTTCGGGGAAACACAGTAGCTATTTATTTTTATTAACTTGGTGAAAGATCATAGTTTTATAGATGAATAAAAACATTAAGTTTAGATTAATATATTATGACTCTATTTTTATATAAGTCAAAGTAATAAAAATCTTATGTGTAATATTTGGAAGAAATGTTGGGAAAGGCATGTAATGCTACATCCGAGGCTGTTAGGATGCCTTAGTGAAGGGTGTAAGATTCTACCCTGGTCCCATCAGATCCTTCTTTCACCGTTTCTTGATGAGATCAGAGGAAATAGAAATAATAGTGCCGATTGAACAAGACTTTAGAGTAAGTATATTTAATACCACATAGCTTATGAGTTAATATTGTTTTTATAAAACAATAAACTAGGAAACTTAGAAATTTAAAAGTTGGCTTCTCAAATTTAAAAATAAAGATAGGCAAAGATTAAAATTTTTAGAAATAAATTAAACCAATGGAATGGAAGACTCATGCTGAAAACTATAAAAATATTGCACATAAAAATTAAAGATCTAAATAAATAGAGACATTAATTTTTTTTTTTAGATTGGAAGACTCAATAATTTTAAGATAATTTTCCCTAAATGGATCAATACATTTAATGCAATTCCTATCATTTCCCCAGTGTCCATTTTGCAGAAATTGAGAAACTGATACTAACATTTATGTGCAAATGCAAAGGACCCAGAAAAGCCAAAACAATCAGGAAAAAGAAAAACAAAGTTGGAGGACTTATACTTCCTGATTTCAACACTTATGAAGCTACAGTAATCTGAAACTAATATTATATTGTATGTTAGCTATATTTTAATAAAAAAAGAAAAAAATGACACATAGTGCTGGCATAAGAATACATATATGGATGAATGGAAAAGAATTGGGAGTACAGAAATAAACCCTTATATTTTTGGTTAATTAAAATTCAACAAAAGTGCCAAGGCAATTCAAAGAGGAAAATTAATTTTTTCAATAAATGGTGCTAGGACAATTGGATATCCACATGTACAAAAATTAATTTATACCTTTACCTCACACCACACAAAATATCAACTCAAAAATGTATTGTAGACTTAAATGTGAGGACAGGCCAGCTTCATGGGCATGTACCCTATGTGGTCACACAAGGCCCTGTGCTTGGTTTAATGCTCTGCTTTCACGGTTTTGAAATTCTTCATGATTTATGAACAAGGCTTCCCAACACTTTCATTTTTTACTGAATCCCACAAATTATGTAGCTGTTCCCATGTAAAGTGAAAATGATAACAGTTTTTGAAGATTATGTAGGAAAAAATCTTTGTGACTTTGGGTTAGACAAAAAGGAGCTGTAACACCAAAAGCATAATCTAAATTTTAAATTAAAAATTTTTTAATTTAAAAAAATCGATAACTTAGAATTTAAAATATTTAATCATTTGTGCTTCAAAAGTCTCCTTAAGAAAATGAAAAGACTAGTCACAGAGCAGAGAATGAGAATCTGGGCTTGGTCAAGATCAAATCTGGGCTGGGATCAAGGAAGACAGAAGAGTTTGTAATGGTCATGCAGGGCTGCAGGTGAGGGGACCCAACATACAGTCACATTCCCCATCAAGATACTTGGTAAAGTTTTCCAGGCCAAGAAGCTAGAGCAACCATGTCAAAAATATCTGGAAAGCTCAGAATTATCTGCAGGCTTACCATTCAGAAATGGCAATGATAACTATGATGAGGTCTATAGAACATAAAGGGAGAGAGTTGAAAGCCCTGAAGAGGCTCATAATCTAACTACAAAATGTAATCGCTTTGTCTCCTGGGAACACATGTCAATTCTGGACATAGCTAAAGGCTGATAATCTGGGATTGGTACAGGCAGAGGGTTATGGCTGAAGGACAAAGAAACTTAACAGAAGTTTTGATGCATCTGAAGTTGGAATATAAAATTAGAGACTTCAAAGAATTAAAATTTCAGTTGGTTTTTCTCCTCAAGAACTTTTTTCAGTTCTAACACTGCATGAAGCAAATGGCTGAAAATATGACAAAAATTTGAAAAGTGGAGAATATTACTTGAATGCAGTCTCTCAGTTGAAGCCCTAGATGTCCTCATCTGGGATCAGGGCAAACCATAGGTATATTACAGCTTATCAGAAAAGGCAAACTCAAAAATCCAAGATGGTGGAGTAGATAAATCCTGTGCCTGTCTCCTTCCATGAATACATTAACATTACAACTAAATTATAAAACAATCTACCTGGAGAACCATCTGAAGTCTAGTTGAACAGAAGTTTTATAACTAAGGATAGAAAGAAAAAGCCATATCGCGATTGGTAAAAGTGGCAGAGATGCGGAATGGGCCAGCCCCAAACCTCCATGTGGCTGTTGAGAACTGGTGGGTTATCTCAGCCACGTAGGTTTCCCCCATAAGAGCAAGGGACTCCAGCCCCACACCAAGCTCCCCAGTCTGGAGCACTGGTGCCAGGAAGAGGAGCCCCCACAACATTTGGCTATGAAAACGTGGGGATTCCTCCTGTTCCAGTGGTATAGAAGACTGTGGGAAACCAGATGTCCTCTTAAAGGACCTAAACACAGCCTCGCTCGCTCACAGACACTCACCCTGGGCTACAGTGGAGGGACAGTGACTTGAGGTGTATCTAAGACATACAAGGAGAAACTGAGTTGTGTGGGTACAGGGTGAGGATTGGAGGGAAACATGCAATTTTCCCTGTGTGGGGTCCTCTACCTGTGCAGCCAGCAGGCAGGCACCATCTTTCCTGTGTTCAGCCCTCTCCCACATGGACAAATCCGAACCTGAATTCCTCTGGTGAGCTTCACAGGGACCCCACCCTACCCAACTTCCCCAGTGCCAGAGGCACTTTCTCGGCAAGCAGCCAGCTCCACCCGCATTGCACACTTTCTTGGAAAACTATTGGGGTCTGCGGCCTCAGGCAGGTGGCAACTGGCTTTGATGTGCTCTGAGACTTTTGCTGAGTAGCTCTAGGCTGAGCACTGGAAGCAAACCAGAATCTACATTAACCTGGTGACTACAATGGTTCCCACTCTAGTGACTCACTGAGACCCCGTCTCAGCCAATGTGCATACTACATGAGGCTTTATTAGCAACTGAACTTTAAAGGAGCTGGCAGGTGGCAGCAGGCCTCAGGATATCCTGAATTTTTGCAGAGCTACCCCAGGCCCGGTACTGGTGGCAGGTATCCTCAGTTTGCAGTGTGACCTCTCCCACGTGCCTCCAAGTTTAGCACAGGCAGTAAGCCACCACAGATCACTCTGTAGCTCCTATCAAGTAGCCCCCAGCCAGTCACAGGCAGTGGGTGACCTGCACCTGCACTGGAGCCCCTCCGAAGAGGCCCCAGAACCAACATACTTGGAGATTGGCTTCAGACCACAGCAGAGCACCACCCATTAACCCCACAGGTGGCGCACAAAGGGTGGTCTCAACAGGCACCAGAGTTCACTGGGGTAAATTCCACCCAGTGAGGCAAGACCCCTGCATAGCACCCTGTAAGGTATGGGTGTGACCAAACCCCACAGCCAGTCAGCCTGGGGGTCAATCCCACACACTGATGTGACAATAGCAATCAAGGCTCAGCTATAAGGAGGACACACACCCCCCACACAAGGGACACTCTTGGAGCACCCAGCTCAGGTGACGAGGAAGACTGTGCCAGGGCCCCACAGGGCACCTACTACATGAGGCCACCCAGCCAAGACTGGGAGACATAGCTGATCTACCTAATGCATAGAAACAAACACAGAGAGGCAGCCAAAATAAGGACACAAAGAAATACATTCCAAATGAAACAAGAGAAAATGCCAGAAAAAGAACTAAATGAAATGGAGGCAAGCAACGTACCAGATACAGAATTCAAAACAATGGTTATAAGGATGCTCAAGACACTTAGTGAGAACTTCAACAAAGAGATAGAAAACATTAAAAGGGATGTAGAAACCATAAAAATGAACAAGTCAGAAGTGTAGAATACAATAACTGAAATGCAGAAGGCACTCGACAGAATCACCAGCAAACTAGATGATGTAGAGGATCGAATCACTGAATGGGAAGACAAAGTAGCAGAAAACACACAGTTGAAACAGCAAAAAGAAAAAAAGAATTTTCAAAGGTGAGGCTACTTTAAGAGGCCTCTGGGAGAATATGAAGCGTAAAAACATTTGCATGATAGGGGTACCAAGGAGGAGAGAGCAAGGGATTGAGAGCCTATTTGAAGAAATAATGACTGAAAACTTTCATAATCTGGCAAAAGAAATAGACATACAAACCAGGAAGTGCAGAGAGTCTCAAACAAGATAAACCCAAAGAGGCCCACACCACAACATATTATAATTAAAATGGCAAAGGTTAAAGACAAAGAGAGACTCCTAAAAGCAGCAAGAGAAAGGCAACAAGTAACATATAGGGGAGTTTCCGTTAGCTTGTCAGCTGATTTCTCAACAGAAACTTTGCAGACCAGAAGGGATTGGCGCGAAATATTCAAAGCAATGAAAAGACTTATGATCAAGAAGAGTACTCTACCCAGCAAGGCTATTTTTTTAAAATTGAAGACAGATAAAGAGCTCCCCAGACAAGAAAAAGCTAAAGGAATTCAACACCTCCAAACCAGTATTACAAAGAATGTTAGAGGGACTTCTTTCAGATGAAAAAAATATACATATCAAAATTAAGAATAATAAAATGCAATGACTACATATCTATCAACAATTACTTTCAATGTAAATGAATTAAATGCTTCAATCAAAAGACATAAGAGGGCAAAATGGATAAGGAAACAAAATCCTTACATATACTGCCTACAAGACACTCATTCAGATTGAAAAACACACACAGATTGAAAGTAAAGGGATGGAAAGTAAAGAGATTTTATGAAAATGGAAACAAACAAACAAACAAAATAAGGGGTAGCAATACTTATACCAGACAAAATAGACTTTAAAACAAAGGCTACAACAAGAGACAAAGAGGACCCAGTAATCCCACTTCTGGGTATTTATCCAAAGAAACTCAAAATGCTACTTTGAGGGACCGTGTTCATCTGTATGCTCATTGCAGCATTGTTATAATGGCCAAGATACAGACGCAGCCTGGGTGTCTGTAGATGGAAGAATGGATAAAGGGGAGGTGGTACATATATACAATGGAATATTGCTTGGCCATGGAAGAGAATGGATTCTTGCCATCTGTGGCAGCATGGGTGGACCTGGAGGGTATTGTGCTGAGTGGAGTATATTAAACAGAGAAAGACAGATGCAATGTGATTTTGCTTATATATGGAATCTAAAGAACAAATTAAACAAACAAAACAGAAACAAACTCAAAAATACAGAGAACATTTTGATGGTTGCCAGATGGAAGAAGGATAGGGACAGGATTTCTAGCCTTTTCCTTGTCAGAGGTATAACCCAGAGAAGAAAATGAAAATGAAAATACTCAGCCTGCACTAGTCTTTAGTGTCCTTTCTATTCTTTTTACTCCTTTGATCAAGATTATACTAAGTGAAATAAGTCAGACAGAGAAAGACAAATACCATGTGACCTCACTTACATGTGGAATCTAAAGAACAAAATAAACAAACAAACAAAATAGACACAGACCCGTAGATACAGGGAACAGCCTGGTGGTTGCTAAATGGGAGGTGATTGCGGGGCTGGGTGGGAAGGGTGGAGGGATTAGAAAGTGCAGATTTGCGTTGTAGAAGACTTACTGGGATGTGAGGTACATATGGGGAGTATAGTCCATAATATTCTAATGGCTATGTACAGTGTCTGCTAGGGAATAGACTTACAGGGGTTATCACTTTGTGAGCTGTGTACATGTCTAAGCACTATGTTGTTTCGTACACCTGAAACTAATAATTTAAAAAAGTGTTTAAAAAAGAGATCTGTCAAGGAAGAACCCGGAACCACACCCAGAAATGGGACTAGGCCCGGAGTTGACCCATCTCCAGGTCACGTACGAGACCACAGCACTCAGTGTTTGCAAACAAGTCATGTGTTTATCCTGAATTTTATATTTTCTAAAGCACCTTCTTTGAAACAGCCTAAGCGAAGGTGCAGGAGGCCAGAAGGAAATCAGACGGTTCAGAGATCACGAGAAAATAACAACCACTGCCTCAAAGCGTCAGAAAGGACAGCTGAGACCAGATGGGCCTGCCAGCTGAGCAGTCGCTGTGAAACAAATCATGTGAGTGTGGAAAGCTAAATTCATGCCAGTAGCTACCCTGCTGCAGTTTAAAAACCCGGTTTCTCTTTACAGATTCCTGCATTTCATTACATTGTGTGTGACGGTTCTTATCTTGGTTAAGGTATCTAATAACAGCCTCTAAAGCAGCAACACGGCCAGAGGGAAAGTTAAAGGAAATAGACTGACCTGGTGCTGAGGTCACTGCACCCACTGGCCATCGTTCTGTCCCAGGAGCTGACTGGATTCTGACCCCTCCGGTCTCTCCCTCCTGAGTGCAGGAAGGCTGCAGTCCTGAGCAGGAAGCTTGTGAACTGACTCTCCCTGAGAAGGCTCCACCCAAAAGGGGAAAAGAGAAGTGAAAGTAACATTCCCTGAGCTGCCAGATTGTCTCCCTCCTCCTGCAGCCCCTGGTGGTTCTCAGCCATCAGGGCATCAGGAATGGAAGACGAGGAGTGACAGTCAGAGCCTGGAGGCCAGGGGAGGAGGACCCCAGAGGAGGAGCAGGGCCAGCTCCCAGGAGGCCCCTTGTTTGTGCAAAGACTCTAATCATCTGTGTGAATCCCGCTGTCCTCAGCTGCTCCCACCTTCTAAGAGGTGCAGAGTTTACAGAGTTTGCTCCCCATGTTCCTACCCAGGGCTGGAGAAGCGGACATACTCTAGAGCCATGGTTTCCACATTTGTTCCCCTGAATCCGACTTCCTCTGGCTGTGAATAAGGTTCTTGCCTGATTATATTTAAGATGCAGGGGAAGGTTCTACTCTCTCTCTACTTCTCTTTCCCCAAAAGGAGCAAACATCATTCTGGTTGGAAGCGATACCAGGACACAGATGAGGACACCTTTACCAATGGGTAGTGTGTCGGTGTGTACCAGGTGCAGCACACGTGGGGATCTCTCTGTCACTGCACCCTCCTTCCCTTACTTGGGGGGGAGAAGGACTAGTAAGCTGAGTCTCTGAAGGGCACACCTGTCCTAGGCTCCGATCTTCCATTGTGCATGGGGCCCAGACAGGGTCTGACACATATGACAGCAGCCTTTTCTAATGTCACCTCTCTCCCTCCTCTGTCCCTGAGCAGCAGGCAGACCAGGTCACCACCATGCTGGGTGTTGGTATTAATGTGACACTTTTCCCTGGGTCTGCTTACAGTCACCAAATACACCACCTGAATTAGAGGCTGATAGCAGCTGCTGGGTGGCAAACCCACAGGGGCCAGCTCTCCGGGTGGGCACTCCCACACTGGGGCTGCCCTGTCCAAGGAAGGAGATGTTCCTGTGGGGTCAGAGAAAGCTGGGCAGGTGTGGTCACACAGCAGCCTAGCCGTTTGTCCCCTCCAATCTTTCCTTAGGGAAAGAAGACTTTGCGGGACTGTCCCTCTTTGGGGTTGAGTTCATTTATCCTAAGTCTCTCTATTTGGTCCTTGTAAGCTGGGTCTGCAGTCAAAGACTAGTAATGATTCCTCATGGGAGGAACGACTTAAGCCAGACGGGACCCCATTGGGACCCCCATGAGTTAACATAATAAAAGTCAGGAGGTAGCCATACCCCTCCTCCTCACCATTATGGGAAGCTGCTAATGCATGCCCCAATTGTCCTGCACTCTGCTATGCAAAGGACTTCTTAGAGTGATAAGATATCGCTCTTCCTGCTTAGCTCATGGGATGGTTTTACCTTGTGAGACTTGCTCCCCCAGGGGGTTGAACACACCCACCTTAGTCGCCTGGGGACAATAAACATCGGTTGCTTTGGGACAGATATCTGGGAATTGGAAGAATTTTAAGGTGTGGTATGAGAATTTCGTGGACCCTGCCTTTAATCTTGTGATGCTTATTGTAAGAAATCAATAAATACCCACGACAACCCGATTCGGGGCTCCAGTCCCTTGAGGCTGCGAGTCCCTCGGTCCTCTGTGATTTAACTGTATTTGAGTCTCTGTCTCTTTATGATAGTTTAACCCTCGCCGCCTCCCTCGCCTTCCCACGGCTTGTGTTGTGCAGGTCGCAACAGGCAGGCACCCCACTCTGCGAGAGCAGCCGTGTTTTCCGTGGAATCAGGAGGCCTCTGCAGAGAAAGCAGTTTCCTTGATAAGGAAATGAATGTCAGACCCACGCGGGTATGAACCGGACAGGACCATGTTCAGAAGCAGGTTGAATCCTAACAACGCTGCTGCACTGATTTGAAGGAAATTTCCATGGCTGCAAGGAGCACTGACACCAGGGACCACGTCTGCTGTCTGGGAGGCGGCCCGGGCACTGGGCCTGGAAACCTGGGAAGCAGGAGAGGCAGTGAGTGAGGAGGGACACGTGGTGGAGGACACACCAAGGGGACCAGTGTCCTAAGCTTCACCAGGAGCAGCCTCGTTCAGACCTCAGCAGTGGGGCAGAGTCTCCAACCTGGGAGACCCTGTGGGGACAGAGGTTTGTCCCTGAGATGAGGCAGTAGAATCCCAGACCTGAGCATTTAATGACAGCAGCAACGCTGGCCACTGGGCCAGAGGATGGAAACCCTCAGCACCTCTGTGGATGCAGAAATGGAGAGGGAGCGGGCACCTGGGACCTCAGTGGGAAACTCAGGTCCTCTCAGTGTCCGTTTCTAGGAGGTGGTGCATCCATCAGCGGGACTCCTGCCCTCTCTTCTTTCTGGGGAGGCTCTAGGATTGGCAGTTATGCAAAAGGTGAGTCTGCTCCTTGTGGGCGTCCTGGGCTCGTCCTGCCTGCAGAGGCCAGGGCTCTGTGCTCCTCCAAGCTCAAGTGCACAGGGACAGCGGCCTGGGGTGTGTGGGGAGGTGTGGTGGGTGGAACAGCCTGAGACCTTGTGGTGAAGCCCTGTTCTGGGGTTCAGATTTAGGGATCCTTTCTGACCGTACATGTAAGCCTTATCCCCGATCTAGCTTATCAGGAAATAAAGCTGGTATTTTGATCCCCATCTGGCTCACCTTTTTCCTTGTCAGTTTAGAAGTCAGGTCAGAAGACTTGGGGAGGGTTTATACCCAGAGTTTGGGCTTCCTGGTTGTGACTTTCTCCTTCCTGGGATTTCCCTTCTTGCTTTCCAGAATACCTGGCTGCCCTGGCTTCTTGCCTGTCTCTGCTGACCAGGAAGAAAGCAGATTTTCTACCAAAGATTGTGCAATCCCATGCAAGCCTATGGCTGCTGTCACAGCCAGACGATAGTAAACAGGAAATATTTTACTCCGGCTCCCTCTGAGTTTCAATTTCCCTCGAGAGAGAGTTGCCCTGCCTTTTGTCACTTTCCAGAAGTCTCAGGCAGCTGTTCTCTAAATATTGTCCAGTTTCTAGATGTTTTCTGCAGGAGGCCAGTTTGTTAGGAGCTCACTCCTGTAGATCAGAAGCAGAATTCTCTGTCCTCACTCGTCAGCAGACCAGCCCTGGCCACTTCCAGGCCCAGCCCTGCTTCTGGAGACCCCAGTGGTTCCAGGGCCCCCGAGCTCCCTGCCCAGCTAAGGGGGAGTGATGCTGTGTGCAGAGCATCAGAGTCACACCTTTGTTAGGAGACACGCAAACAGAACTATGCACATTTTGTTCTGTGCTCATGGGAGCATAAACACACACCTGCTTAGAGTGGGTTTGTTTCATAAACAAAATAACAGAGCAAATAGTATGTGTAGTGAAGAGACATGGGTTACTATAAAATTTCAGTTGGAATTAATGCTTAACAACTATCTATAATGATTAGACATATAAGTTGTTGCCCAAAAAAACAAAACACCTAAGAATTTCTTTTTTCTTTGCTAAAGGCGGTGATTGAGTTATGGTTGTGGAATGTTGTTTTTGTTTCAGGAAATTATTCACACAGACATCTCTTGTCAAGGAATTTGGGCCACAACCTTCCCTCTGTCTCCTTTCTGCTCTAAATCACTGTGCATGTAACTAAGAAGAAAGTGCACCCAAATGTGTACAACCGAGAATTCAGGTCATGTTTCAACGTATTGAGTCCTTTGGGCTTCAGGAATATGAATGTTCATTTCTCCCCAAAATTTGGGTTTTCACTAATTTTTGCTTTAAGTAGACTTTCTGTCCCTTTCCTTTTCTTTCTCCTTCTAGTATTCCCATAATGTGTGTATATATTCCTTGATGGTGTCACCTAAGTTCTTTAGGTATTCCTCACTCTTTTTAAATTTTCCTTTGCCACTCTGAGGAATAATTTCAAATAACCTATCTTCTAGTTCACTTTTTTTTTCTGCTTGATTCAGTCTGTTGTTGAAGCTCTCCACTGAATTCTTCGGTTCATTCATTCTATTCTTCAGCTCTAGGATTTCTGTTTGTTTGTCTTTTGGATAGTTTTTTTCTTTTCTTTTTTGAACTTCTGATTTTGTTCATGCATTGTTTTCTTCACTTAATTGAATTGTCCGTGTATTTTTGTAGTTAACATCTCTGAGAGGATTAGCCTGATTTTTTTGGTCAGGCAGTTTATAAGTCTTCATTCCTTGAGGGGCAGATATTAGAATTTATTAGTTTCCTTAGGTAGTGTCATGTTTACTTGATTCTTCATGATTCTTGATTCTTTTTGTTGGTATCGGAGCACTTGAGTAAGCGGTCTCCTCTTCCAGAAGTTACAGGTTCACTTCAGTAGGGAAAAAGATCTTCATCTGTCATCTCTGCTTGGGTTCTGGATGGACTAGCTGGTAGCATCCATGGACAGGTGGGCCGTGTTATCAGGGTCTCAGCTGGGCAAGGCCATTGCCATGCTCTGAGGTTGAGGGGTGGATGCTGGCTGAGCTTTGTGGTTGGGTGACATTTCTGATGGTGCAGGGCTGTTGGCTGTGCACTATAGTCAGGGGGCCCACTTGCTTGGCTCTGCAACTGCCTTTGTTCTGGTTATGCTACCAGGCTGATGCCACCAGTTGGACTCTGTGATTGGTCAATGTTACAGGGTGTTCCTGCAATAGCTCCTGGTTGGGTAGTTTCAGGCTATACTCCCCAATCTGATGTTGCCATTGGCTAGACTCCATGTTTAGGAGGGGCCACAGGTTGGATTTTGCTGTCACATGGAGCCCTATACTGTGTTGTTATAAGGTGAGGCAGAGAACTGAGCCCTGAATTTGGCAGGGTCACAGGTTGGCTTCATAATCAGTTAGGCCACTGTCTGTGTTCTGCTGTTTGGCAGTTTTTGTCCACACTCTGGTTTGGAGGGGTCTCCAGCTGTATCCTGCGTTTGGGGGTGAGTAGAGACTGCTCTATTGTTTAGCAGGGTTGCTCTCCAGGTTCCCCCATTGGATGGAGTTCAACGATCTCCGATTGGATGAGCTCACTGGCTAGGCTCCTAAGTAGGTGAGGACACATCTGTTTTGGCAATTGGACAGGGCCATAGGTGGGGCTCTGCTGTTGTGCAGGGCTGGAGACAGGGCTCATCAGTACCATAGGCTTGTGCCTATAGCTGCCCAGTCCCCTGGCCAGACTTTCTGGATGGCAAAGGAAAGCCAGGAGCTACACTCAGCAGTTGGCTGGGGCTGCAAAGTTGCTTTACCACCTGGGTGGGGTGGCACAATGGGTTCCATGCTGGTATGGCCTGACAGGGGACCCAAATCAGGCTGAACTGCCAACCAAACTCTAGCCACATGGGACTTCTGGCTCTGCTAGAAGGGCAGAGCCACTAGCTGGGATCTCTGCTTAGGCACTGCTATTAGAAGGAATGCAGTCCACCAAGGTCTGCATGCTGGTGGCTGTAAACTTAAATTTCTAGTGGTCATCTAGTAGCCAAGAATAGCCTAGCTTTTCCAGAAGCCAGACTGCTGCATCAAATTGAGATGTAACAGGATTACAACCTCTGCATATTTAAATCTCTGCTGGTGGCATTAATCTCTGTCATTCCCTCCTTCCCCAGAAATATGCGGTTGCTTTCAAATTACTATGTTTACCATGATAGTAATTATGGTGAAATTAATTTTCAGGGCCTTCTGCTTGGCCTTTCCTAAGACAGTCATTGCTATTTCATAGCTTAAGGAACAACAGGTTAAAGAACCATTTTGACCCACTGCTACATGTGTCCTGATTATACATTTGGGAACTTCGGAACTGATTGGTGGGTGGCTCCATGGATGGAATGGACTCAGTGTTAGATGGATATTACCTTCCCTCCATATACTGTACTCTAACAGGGGTCATGATGGTGCTTTAGGTCCCCAGGCATTAGCACTAACTCAGATGCTGTATCAAAAACTCTTAAAAGATCTGTGTATTTTCCATTGTCTGGCATACAGTTACTTGAATAAATGGCTATAGGTCCTTTTGGTGAAAAACTCAGAGAATCACCACTATGTACATTTGGAAGATTTCTTGTGAGACCTATGCTCATTTCCATCATCAGGTTCTAGGTCCAAAAATTTCCTCAAGTCTGGAAATTGGGCACAGGATCTTGGCTTTTTATTGGGATAGCTGACTTCAGCCATCTGATGATAGAGTTTTAATTTCTTTTGATGATATATATGAAGTAATATTCTTGTTGGCTACTCAAGTATCTTGCCTTAAAAAAAAACAACACATCCTATTAGCTATATCTATAGATACCTCTGGCCCAGCTCTTCACACCACCCCAGGTGTCATTCTCACCTTGCTGCTTACAACAGAAATTATTTCATTCAGCTCCGAAAGTTAAATTCTGCCACATGTTTCTATTATTCTGAAATCTAAACATTTTATTTGCTACTGGGGAATCCAATTCTGTAAAACATTCCCACATTACTACAGTCCCTAAAGAGAATCTCAAGGACGCTGGTGCCCCCTCAGCAGTGTGTCCCTTGTCACCTTGATCCGTTAGTGTCTCTGAGGCCTCCTGGGGACACAGACACTAGATGGGTGTGTTTGCGAGTTGTAGAGAGTAGAGCCATGCCATCTTCCCTAGGCTTTCAGAGGTACTTTTTTATAGTCTTTCCTAGCAAGTCTAGTATCTCTACTTTTATCTCGTGTGTACCATGCCTTATAGCAAGCCTCGAAGGCCCACCCAGGAGCATAATAGAATCATCACCTTGGTCCTTGACAGGTTAATTAAACTCCGTGGCATAGGAGAGTGTGCCTGTATCAACAATTTCTTTTCAGTGTCGTATTCCCCTTTATTCTTCCAGGATCCACTCCCAAATACAATCTTGTGTCACTTTCTGGTACATGGTGGCCAGGCCTACAGTTCCATAGGAATAGCAATCTTCTCCCCTAGCAGCCCCACCCAGGACTTGCCCTTTGAGTCACACTGAGAAGACTGCATAGTCTTTTTTTTTTTTTTTTTTTTTTAGATTTTATTGGGGAAAGGGAACAGGACTTTATTGGGGAACAGTGTGTACTTCCAGGACTTCATTTTTTTCCAAGTCAAGTTGTTGTCCTTTCAGTCTTAGATGTGGAGGGCGCAGCTCAGCTCCAGATCCAGTTGCCGTTGCTAGTTGCAGGGGGCGCAGTCCACCATCCCTTGCGGGAGTCGAACCAGCAACCTTGTGGTTGAGAGGAGGCACTCCAACCAACTGAGCCATCTGGGAGCTCAGTGGCAGTCAGCTCAAGGTGCCGTGTTCAATCTTAGTTGCAGGGGGCAGAGCCCACCATCCCTTGCAGGACTCGAGGAGTTGAACCAGCAACCTTGTGGTTGAGAGCCCACTGGCCCATGTGAGAATCGAACCGCAGCCTTCGAAGTTATGAGCATGGAGCTCCAACCGCCTGAGCCACCGGGCCGGCCCCTGAATAGTCTTCATTCAAGCAAGATGTGGGGGAGGGTAGTGGTCTGTCTTCTAACTAGGGCAAAGGCACTCTTTTGCAGGCCAGTGGGTTCAGAGGGACCTGGAGTGCAGAGTTCTCAGCTGCATCTTCCTAGAAAGCCCCATTCTGAGTTTCAGGGCTTCATGCTTTCTTTATCAGGGCCTTGAATTTGGTGCAAGAGGCCTCCTGAGCTTAGAATTCCGTTTTCTCTGAAGTTCTGCCATTCTTGAAATTAGGGTCTGTGCCTGGCCTTTCTTACTATCTGCCTTCCAGCTGCAGGTATGAGTGTCCCTTTGCTTTAGGTCATGACTAATAGATTTAAACCTCTCATTACTCTTTTCAACACATTAGTGGAGCTCAGAAATAGCCACCAAAATGCACAGTTCTTACAGTTACTATCTCTCCCTTTGTAAATGGCAGAGAATTTTACCAGCTAGTACACCTCTTCCTTTATATCTCATCCAGTTTCCTACAGGTGAAATTTTGTCAATGGCACTGCTACAGCACCGCAGGGACTATCAATATTCCACCAGTCACCATCTGGCTGGACAGTGATTCAATTCCAGAACCCCATCCTTAGAGCTGGTTTACTAGGACCATTATGTTAAGTTGGATTTCCTAGAAGCAGAGCTTGAGATGAAGTCTCTTAAGTAAATGATTTATTGTGAAAGTTCAATTAGGAGAAGTGGGGTGAAGGAAGCAGGGTAGCAACACAGTGGGAAAGCTAAGCAAGAATATGATGGTCACAGCTAGAGACTAGCTCCAGCCTGATGCCAGTGGGAAGCACAGGAACATGAGTCACTCCACGCATTGGTTCCACTGAAGGGGAGGCGGCCAGCCCCCAGGCCAATGAGGTGTAAGATCCAGGTGAAGCTGGCTTCATTTGGCTGAAGGCAAAACTTTGGGGAGGAGTGGCCTCAGCGGCCAACCCTCACAGCGGCTGGGGGAGAAGTCTGCCCTAAAAGGGGCGTTTCCAGGATACCAACAGCATCCACTACACCAATGACATGTTCTTTTTTGTTTCCTGAAGAACAAACACTTTCTTCAAATTCTCCAGTTCAGCCTCTGTTAGGCCAAAGTCATTGTATTGGGGGGAAAAAAGATGAAAATAATGACATCCATTATCAGTGTTTAGACACATGGCAATTGTGTCTAAAAACCCTAATTACAGAAACCAAGTTAAGCTTAAAACTCATGCAGCTAAGACTAACTCCTGCTTTTTAAGTGCACAATTATTTCTTCAAAACTAGACAGAAATGGGAAATCATTACTACACGTGGGGACTCTTATTCTCTGGTTTCGGTTGTTTATTTTAGGGAGAGTTGGAAAAGTAATTTATGTTCTTGGTAACAGTTCAAATAGTACAGATGTGTAAGTACAACTGGTGATCTTCCTTTCACGTTGTCACTTCTATTCCCCTCTGGTGACCCCTGTTAACTATATGGTTCATTCACACACAAAGGATCTGCAGTTTGGGTGTGGGATTTCTGAGAAGTTTGAGTGAGTGCATTTGGGGAGGGATGAGAAGCATAGTATGACTTTAGGACACAATTCTCTTCTCCTTAGGTTTGGAACAGGCAGGACATGACTGTTCTCAATAGGCATCTGTCACCTTTTCTGAGGAGATGACCTCTCAGGGACCTGGAGTTCTGGTTCCAGAGACACCATCCGACTCACTGTTACTCTCCATGAAGAGCTTAAATCCTGAGTTTAAAGAGTCACTCACTTCGACAACCCTGGCTTGTACAGACTGGTCATAGGATGAGGGAAACTCTAAAACTTCCCAGCACCAGGGAATGAGGACAGAGGGACTCAAAGGAAAGAAACTGAAATAGAAGCAGGCAGAGCCACTTGCCTTGTAAGGTGCCCTGTGGTTCTGAAAGATGAGGCACGTGTCTGGCACAAACCCCACCACCTGGGAGTAACCCCACTCATTTAGCCTCTTCTTGATTTTGTCCAACCACATGGGTTTCCTGCCTTACACAGTTCTGTCTCCAATGCTATGATTCCATGATTTCTCTTGTCTCCTGTGTTGCTTTCTCTCCTTTCATCATTGATGCTCTTAATAGCTGTTTCTCTTTATTTCTCTGTTGATCCCTTTGGGCTCTATCCTTCTAGGTATTTCCTATGTGATAGAGTTGGCTCCATTCTTATCCTTTTTTTCTTTGTGACTTTTAATTTTCCTTCTTCATTGGTGTATATACACCAATGCATATACGTACACTAGAGTGTGTATATACACATATATAGCTGTAATTAAATAAGTTTTCTTCCATTAAGAATGGATACATTCTTTGTGAAGATGCCAGGTTCTGTGTCCCTGCTCTTTTGACATTGATCATTGACACAGCTCTTATGTTTCTGCCTTTTACATATAACAGTTACCATTAGTGAGACCCCTGGGTAACTAGTCCCTGTTGGTCCTTCAGTTTTTTGGACCCTTATAATTTGTTCATCTATTTTCTCATCCCAGAATGGGAATAGCAAGAGTTTACTTCTTAAGTCTTAAGGATATTTTTAATGACAAAATAAGATCTTATTTGCAAAAGTACTTTGAAATAAAACACTATAATCCAATTGCATTGTGAAGAACATCTATCAAAATCTACAAGTATATAAAGATTTAAGAGGGGTTGATCAGAAACTTTATATCTATCTATAATTACATACCAGGACCGGCACTCTCTTTTTAAGCTTTTCCTGTTAAAAATGACATTAATATGAACAATATAAATCTAAGATCATACTGTTAATGAATATTTAAAAAGATACTATCATTTTGCTATTTATTTCTTCTGCAATAGTGTCTTTCTAAAACAATAAAACATTATCGGGGACATCACTTCATAAGTTATATAAATGTCTAACCATTATTCTGTACATCTGAAACTAATATAATATTGAATGTCAACTGTAATTAAAATTTTTTTTTAAACTTTTTGTATGGGGGTTTCCCCATATGTGGAATGGAGAGAACTACAGCATCTGGCCTACCTTTTAGGTTGTTGTAAATGTAAAAGAATTTCTTCTTAGCTTTTTTCTTTTTTTGTTTTGCAGAGATATTTTCAAATATCATTATATGGTCCAATATCATGTTAGGGATCATCTGTCAAAAGTTATAAATTAAATTTGATGGTAGTAACCAGATGCTTCTCATTCTGCCAATAATTAGAGAGTATGACCAGAGTTACTGAGTTTTGAACAAGTCTGTGACAAAACTGAGCAATAACTATCTCACTTTCTCTGCTCTCTACGAAATAGGTGGTGAGTAGGGGTGGACATTACTCTATAGTCCAATATTTCCAGGGATAAAATGGCTGAGAACATGTAGTAAGACGGCACTGCCGTTCAACTAGGGCCATGTTGTTAAGCCTGAATTCGTAATGATTTCTTTCTTTGCCGTTTTCAAAATGGCCACATGAGCTCAATGCCGACAAGGGGCTCCCAGGTGTGGTGTGTGCTCAGAGAAACAGGAGCTCTGAACTGAGACTCCTGATGTCCTGGACCCGGTGCCGGCCGTCCTTACCCCTCTCATCAGGACCACTTCTCAGCTCTGGGCTGGGTGGGGCGCCTCATCTGTACTGGACACTGAAGGGTCTCCATGTCTTCTCTCTGCAGAAGAAGCGAATATCCCTTGAAGGTCTCATTGTCTGACACAGGAACCAACACAGGAAAAACTTGGGATGCTATGAAAATCCAGGGCAAGACTGTCCCTCCCACATCCATGGTCTGCCTTTTTTAGTCACATGACCTGTAGGTCAGTAGTTTATATCTCACTGTCCCCTGAGCCTGAGGTTAAGACATTTCACCCCTAGTGGGCATCTCTGCTTTGTTTTGGCTCTCCCATTTACTTACACTGCCTTAAGGCTCTTTCCTCTTTCACTTGTCTCTTTGTGGATTTGTTGTTGTTTATATAACTGTATTTGTATTTATTTGTAGCTCTGCTGCTTTCCTAGTACAGTCTTGCAAGTCTGGTGTTGAAAAAGGCAGATCTCCCACCTGACTGTTTCCCAGAATGACCACTTAAAACAGAGTCAGACCCTCCACCCCCCATCTAAAACTTCTTGGAATGTTTACTTGAGAAAAAGAAAAATTCTATTGTGTTTGAGTCCTTGACTTCTTTGGGTTTATTTGTTACAGTTGTTAGCCTAACTAATGCAAAAGTTAAAATGCAAACCCTATTAATTAAAGCAAATTTATATTTTACTTTAAGAATATAGCAAAGAATTAGAATGAACCTTTTGTAGCACTATTCATTCATAACCACGAAGAGTTTTTATTTGCTCTTACCTCCTTTCCATGATCTTTTTCTGGGTGTAGGAGATTTTCTGAAATCCATGGTTTCTGTAAAGTAGCAGGGAGAAAACACTTATTTGTTTGCATAAGTTTTACAATTTCTCCTTTTTTAAACTACGACATGCTTTTTATTTCCTTTGAGACACTAATACAAATGTGTAACCCTTTGATGCATGTACTCATATTCTTGTGAATTTTTTCTTTTTCTGTTTTTCAATTACAGTTGACATTAAATATTATAGTAGCTTCAGGTGTACAGCATAGTGGTTAGACATTTATATAACTTATGAAGTGATCCTCCCATAAGTCTAGTCCACACCTGATCCTCCCGATAAGTCTAGTCCACACCTGACCCTCCCGATAAGTCTAGCCCACAGCTGAACTGAACCTAGTTCTGGCGCCCAGGACCATAATGTTGGGCTCCTTTCTGGCTCTCCCTTGTACTCTCCATATGATTTTGTAAATGACCCTTAAACTTTACTTGTTCCAGTTTTCTCATCTATAAAGCTGAGATCACCTGGTTAATCTATCTCCCTGTTCAGCTTTTTAATGAAAACAAAATGAAGTTTTATTCACAAAAGCCCTGCAAAAAAATCACAATGTAAGATAGTGCTTTAACTATAATTTGGGTTTAAGAGCAGCTGAGCTAAAGCCGTGTTTTTCCCATCAGTAATTAAATAGCAGCACAAATTAGTCTATGATGACTTTCTAAGTCGGGAACTAGTAATATTATCAGTAGTAGAATACTGTGCTTACTATGCTCTACCGACAGTAAAGCATGTTTGTGGAGACTAAGTACATTATTTCATCTTTTTAGCATTAATAGATATGGTAGTGTGTAGTAAAAAAGACTGTTACTTTACTAGCTGTTATTGCTACATTTTCTATATATCAATTGATTGGGCTTATTCAGTTAAACAACAATTTATAATGCCTTCTTGCCGCTTTCTATTTTCCAGTAGGTTTAAAGAAGTTAAATGCTGAAAATTGTGTCCTGAAAGTAATCAAATCAAGGCATGTGGAAATGTCAGGATAAGATTCATCAGGAACACAGAGCTCTGGATTTAGACTCTGGATATTTGTCGTCCAGGAACGCAATCTTAATATTCTTACCTGGTGCAGTCTGGGGTCCTGAGCAGGTGACTTCATGGGTCTCTCCTCTCTCACTTGATCCTAACAAGTCAAGGTCATTGACCTCTGCACAAGGAATAGGATGCTCTAGGTGTCTCAGTGTGTGACCTAGGAACCAATTCAGCAGGAAATTCCCAAATAAAACATGGAAGAATCCTGAAACCCCATGCAAAGCATGGCCTGCACCCAGGCCACCTTGGTCTGCCCTTCTCAGTCACCAGCCTTACAGGTTAGTGATGCTCCATTTCCTGTCCCCAGAGGAGACACAATTCACTGGCAGGGGCACCTCTGCTCTAGTTGAACCTGACCTTCCTACACTTGTCTCTCTTCTGCCTCTTACCCCTTCTGTTGTCATTTCACACTTCCTTCGCCTGCTGTTTCTCATGCCGGGAGGCCTTGGAAATCTTGAGTTGGAGATGGGGAGCCTCCTTCACCCCCGGGTGCCCCTTGAACTGTTTGCAAGGCTGAGAAATATTCTTCTCTCGTGTCTGTTCCATAGACCTATTTTGGAACTACATTTAGAGTAGTTTGCCTACACTAAGGCACAAGTTAGAATGCACACTAAAAACTGAGCAAATGTACATTTTACTTTCAGAGATCTAGTGGAGCAATTAGAATGAATGTATTATTTAAAATATTGGTCTTTTGTAACATCAAGATCAGGTAAAAATTTTATTTGTTCTTAAGTCTTTTCCTAGTGTGTTTCCCTAAATAGTTTGTTTTTTAAATCCTCTGAGAAAGTACGAAGGGAAAACAAATCACCAATTTGTGCAGTAAAGAGCGACAGATCTTATGGCAAACCATGCAGCACATAGGATTGAGAAAACAACAGTTTGATGACCTTTTTGAGCTCTAATTTTACAAAGGAAATAACGCAGAATCCAGGACGCTAGTCTTGTCTTTCCCTCTGTCTCCATGAGACTTTGTAGAGACCTTGAAACATTTATGTGATTGTGTTTTCTCATCTAGAAACAAGGGTAAAAATGTCCATCCTGCTTGCCCCCCAGGGTTGTTGTAAAGGAAAAAATAAGATACTGTTTATAGAGGTCCTTTGAAAAACCACCATGCATGTCATGACTTCCTGAAGGACTCTGTCAAAAACAATACTTTGGGTTTCAGAATATTTTATCTGAAGTCTTTATTTCTGCTAAGATCTGATAGCTGAATGAGTTGTCTCTTGATACAACTCAAGGTTGTGATCAGACGACAATAGGACCTTCCAATAAAGAAATATTTAGCTTTTTGTTGTATAGAAATAACTGTAAAAAATAAAACCATTGGAAGATTATATCTAGCTATTTTCCAAAAATACATGTAATCTCAGAGATTTAGTTGAGAGCTTGGCAAATTCGAGTAACTAACTGGAATTTGGGTGGTGGGAATGTGGCATGAGGGAATGAAAGGAAAGGAATGGGGAAAAATGCAGATGTGTGGCAGGCATCTTTCACTACTCCACGCCATGCAGTATTGAGTAAATGCTGAGGGCCACAAAAAGGTATTCGGTTTTAAACAGGAAAGCAATATGACCTGCTTGGAAATTTTCAAAGAGTCATTGAGCTGAAGTGCAGAGAATGGATCTGAGGGGAGCAAGATAAAAAGAAGAGAATAGTATTGTATATTATAATCCACTACTTAAAAATATAAATATGACAGTTCAAACAGTATTTTATAGATCAACTTATTGAGTGAACAATATATTTTTAATTATAACTCTCTTTTATATGTCATTCATATTATATGCATATTTATTTAAAGCAAAATGCTAAAAGCAACAATAAAGCATTGATTAAGGAGATTGAATACATGCCATACTTGGGTACGGTAAAGCAGTAGACAGCTACGTATCAAAAACACTGACAAAACTATTTGCTCTAGAAAATACGTATACATTTGGCAATTTAAAAAAAGAAGCACAGGAGGAAAAAACTAAAACATCTTTTTCCCTAAAAGATTAAAATATTGCGAGCCCCAAATTTACATCCATGCCCTATGTTGAAAAATGGGCAGAGGACCTGAATAGACATTTCTCCAGAGAGGACATATAAATGGCCAATAGATATACAAAAAAATTCTCAATATCACTAATAATCAGAGAAATACAAACAAAAACTACAATGAGATATCACCTCACCCCAGTCAGAATGACTATCATCAACAAGACAAATAGTAACAAGTGTTGGAGAGGCTGTGGAGAAAAAGGAACCCTCATACACTGTTGGTGGGAATGCAGACTGGTGCAGCCGTTATGGAAGGTTGTGTGGAGGTTCCTCAAAAAATTAAAAATAGAATTACCATATGACCCAGCAATCCCTCTCCTGGGTATCTACCCAAAAAAATCTGAAAACATTTATCTGTAAAGATATATGTGCTTTAATGTTTATTGCAGCTTTATTTACGGTGGCCAAAACATGGAAACAATCAAGTGTCCTTGGATAGATGAATGGATAAAGAAGATGTGGTATATATACACAATGGAATGCTATTCTGCCATAAGAAAAGATGAAATGGTGCCATTTGTGACCACATGCTTGGATCTTGAGATTAAAATGCTAAGCGAAATAAGTCAGACAGAACAAGTCAAGAATGATGGGATAAGTGTGATCGAAGTGAAGGGGAGTATTCTGTGGGGGATTAATGGCAATGTGTCTTCTACCATAATAAATTTTGTTATTTAAACATTCACCGTATTGTTTGATCACACCTTGTATATTGCCACCTCCAGCCAGTGAAAGCATTCTTCATTGAGTCCACAGCAATCTGTTGCTCACTTCTTTTGACTTTTGCTTCTGTCTCTCTTCCCCATGAGGCTCTGTGGCTCTCCACCCTTCATCTCTTAATTCTTTTTTTCTTTCCTCTCCTCTCCTCTCCTCTCCTCTCCTCTCCTCTCCTCTCCTCTCCTCTCCTCTCCTCTCCTCTCCTCTCCTCTCCTCTCCTCTCCTCTCCTCTCCTCTCCTCTCCTCTCCTCTCCTCTCCTCTCCTCTCCTCTCTCTTCTCTCTCTCTTTCTTTCTCTCTGCAGGTCTCTCCTATCGATATATAAGGCTCCATTCCTGCCAGCTGTGTGTCTGTGTGAGTTCCCCTTCTCTGTTAAGAGTTGTCCTCTTAATTCATGTATTACTTCATTCTCTACCACCAGTAAGTACCCCTTGGTCCCTGCACACTATAAAACCCAGTCACTCAGCCTTACCTGCTGGCTCAGACTTTTGGGCACGTTGTTCACTTGCTTGTTGGCTTTCTAGTGTATCATTGTTGCCACTGGTTGTACCTTTTCTCCTTGCATTTATCTGCTCTGTTTCACAGAGGAGCTCTGAGAGGCCGTTTTCAGGTGGGGTTGTACCTAAACCACGTTTTGATTCATAGATATTTAATTTGATCTGTGCATCAATCAGGGTCCAACAATAAAATACAAACCTCCCATAGCTTTTAAAGCAGAGGGAATTGAATCCAGGGGATTGGTTACATAGTTGATAGAAGCTCTGAGAAGCCCAAATGGAAGAATGTGGCAACTTGAAGAATAGTCAACAGGAAGCTATGGGAGGGACAAAGGGTGAGCGCTTGTGCTGAGGTCACCAGGTAGGTAGAAGCTGGACAATGGCTGTCCTATTTGGTGGGAGTTGGTGTCATGTGAGATGCAGCTGCTACCAGAATTGCAGGCTGAGGCGTGGCGGGGAAATGCCCAGCTTCTCCCTTGCTCCTAATGTCTTGCTAGTAATGCCTCCCAGGTTTGGAACCCAGCAGAAGCCAGCAAGCAAGAGAGCTGGCAGGCAAGTCTGCAGCAGCCAGTGGTCAGAGAGCGAAGGCAAAGCAGAGCAGGAAATGATAGGAATGAGTCCCTGTGCGAACGACCCAGGACCAGCACAGCCCCTTCCCCATGGCGACCCCCTCTGCTCATTATGGTTCCAACAACCCATCCCACTCATTCCCACCAACCTCAGTCGCATATGAATGGATACATGTTTTTTCAGTGCATTTCGATTTTTTCATTTAGTGCTATTTTTCTAAGCATAGCAATTTATGTAAAGTATGATTTAAAAATTAATTCCCCCAATTTTAATATAGAATGTGGGCCCTGGTGCATGTTTTGTGCCACATTCAGTTTCTTGGAGCCTCCTCTTGGGGTGGTGGGCATGAGACACAGCCCTTTCCTCCCTGTGCATGTCAGTCAGCTGTCCCTGCTGGGTCAGACTCTTGGACACAGTTTGGTGGATTGCTGTGCATCATTTGGATTATAATGCAATTTATAATCCTCCTCTCATGTACCACACATACACACATGCACACACAACACACACAAACACACTGAATCCTTCTCCTCTGCTCATGATTAGTCATAATTCCTTCCACTCACCCACCCCTTCCTGTTCCTACCAGCTGCACTGCTACATGAAGCACTAAGAATTTGGGTTGATGCATGTTGGATTTTTTATATTTTTAAATGTTATCTATTTTAATAAATATGACTTGTTAAAAGAATAGCAATATTAAAGAATTGTACACCTGAACCTATGTAACTTTACTAACAACTGTCACCCCAATTAACTTTAATTGATAAAAAAAGACACACTCACACACACACACACACACACACACACACACAACAATAACAGTTCTCTCTGGGTGGTGAACACACAATGTAATTTATAGATGAGGCAATACAGAATTGTACACCTGAAATCTATGTAAGTTTACCAACAATTGTCACCCCAATAAACTTTAATTAAAAAAAAAGAATAACAGTTCTTTCAAAAACCACTCCATAAGTTTTTCTTTATAAAAATAGGTTAGTAATATAGAACATCTTTTCTTAAATAACACATCCTACTGGAAGCTAGATAATGAGGGCTTTCCACGGTTTGGCAAGTTCCCTGAGATTCTTCCATGTCACTCATTTCCAAAGAATATCATGTAATAAAGACATGACATTTATTATAGGCTAGGGTGAAATAAGGGTGGGGAATCTGTGGCCTTCAATTTACTTTCCTGGGCCTGAGATTTGTATTGCTTTTATCACTGTTTTTCCAGAAAAATACCAAAGTTTACTGTAATGGTTGAAGTCAGATTCTGGCTCAAGATACAAATAAGGATGATAACTAAATGTAGCAATAATAACAAATGCACAGAAACTGATGAAGTTCCAGGCATGATTCTGAGTACTTTGCATGACACAACTTGTTTAAAATCCGTCACCCTGTGAGGTGGGTACTGTTATCGCATCCATTTTATAGATGATGAAACTAAGAGACAAAGATTGTCAGCCACGTCCCCAAGGTCACAGGGCAGAATCTGAAGCCAGGCGGTTGCTCGCTAGTCCTGCTCTGACGCCACTTCACAGCACAACCCAGTTCCTCGTCTCAGTGGGTGAACTTACACAAATAGCCAAGTCTCTGAGCTGATTCTTTGTCCTCTGAAAAATGTGGGTGATAGACCATCATTTTAAGGTATTTGAGAAGATTAAATGAAACATTGCCTGTATGACTACAAGAGATATTGTGACTGATCAGAAAATTAAATCATTATAGCTAATGCTTAAATTTATAATATTCAAATAATTTAATAACATTATTAAGGATGTAATGGGGTAAGGGAGAGCAAGAGTCATAAACAGTTTTTTTCTGCTGTTTAACTACCAACATGTTTTTCTAGAGGCCAGTTTGGCAGGCAGCTCCTGGCCTGCTGCCCTGGGATTGATGGGAGAGGGTTTGCTTGGGAGGCACCCGGTGTCCAGGTCCTCGGGGAGGGTACACTGACCCTTAGGAACATGCTCATCACCCCCTCCCCCTACTCTCTCTGCAATGCTGGCCACCCTGGATGTGACTTCAAAGCACCGAGGTCGACGACAAATTCAAGCAAGACAGAGGCAGAAAACTGTGAAGCCATGTGTGTGGACAAAGGGACAGAGTCACCAGAAAATGACAGCAAGTTTAAGAGTATGGAAGGAGCAACCCCCTCGGGAAGGCCAGAGTACAAACACTGTTATCTAGGAAAAGTTAGAGCTACAAGGACTGACAATTTGGGGCAATCATTACTGAAAAGAAGCAACTCGCACTCCACAGCACATTCTAGAATGGGACAAGAATTGCAAAGATCACAGAAGAGTCAACAGGAACAGACCCCTGTAAGATGAGCGGCCTGCTCCTGATGAAGTCAGGCTTTCACCAGTTCCTAGGTTTTCCCCAGTTACTGGGGGGCAGAAATTAGAAGTTCATTTCAGAAATAGAGGTACAGACTGTGATATTCTCCCTTAATCCCATTTTAATCTTTATAATGAAGGATTTGAAGACCCTCTTCAGGTATCAATAATGCGTCAGTCTGAAACTAGAGGATCCCACACGACTCTTGCCATCAGCTGCACCCTAACCTCAGACAGGCCACCTCACTGTGTGTCCTCCATGAGCCACTCATATAACTGGCGATGGCTTTTCTTGTCGCCCACGGCCATAGCAAACCTGCCTTTGTCCCCAGAGCTGCCGCTGATAAGGTAAGTGGCCTCACCTTACTTCCTACAAAGTCCTGGTGCCTCGCTCCCCACCCCTTCACACCACACCCTCCCTCTGCGTCTGTTCACTCTCTCTTGCTGGCCTTTCCTGAGCTTCAGTGGCTGATTCTCCTCCACTTCCTCCAGCTCCTGGTGTTCCTTCTGTATCTCTCTCTCTCTGCATATGTTTCCCTCTTTTGGTCTCATGTTTCTGTCTTTTCCATGAGATGACCTGGGTGTGTCCAGGGCTAAGAACACAGGCTCTGGGTTCAGAATGCCTGGGTCCATCCCCGCTCATTTGCCCCACACACCTGGTCTCTCTGATTTCAGTTTCCTTATCTTTAAAATGGGCTCATAAGTAATACTAACCTCTAATGGCAGCTGTGAGCACTAAAACCAGAACTGCCAGAGGATATGTTCAATAAGCAAGTGCAAATAATATGGTGGTTCTCATTTGGTTTTTTGGGGTTTTTGTTTTGTTTCGTTTTTTACCCCTTTCCCTTCTTTCACTTCCCCTCTTTCTTCCTCTCTCTCAAAGTACCCACGTCCTCTTCTCCACATCTCCACAACTTCCTGTTGTCTATCTCTAGATGACCGCCTGTCTCCTTAAACATTCCTGCTCTTGCACGTCATCCCCCACATTTTAATCAGTTCTTTCTTCTGCTGTCACTAAGGTTCTCCTCTTTCACATTGACCTTGAACCCATAGCTCTTAGCCCATTACAGTTTCATACTGATCTTCTCCTAGTGGCATCTTGCTAAATCACAATTACTTCCAGATCATCATTCTCTTTAAATCTGGTTTCCTGACTCGCACCCTGGGTTTCTGTTTTGTTGAATTGGTCATTGGGTCAACAGTGGCTTGTCATAGCCTCTCCTGCAGGATCGGCCTCTGGTCACGGGCTCATACAAACACCCCTCCCTGCCTTCTCCATGCTCCTCAGTGTTTCTTCCCTGATCCCCAATCTCCACTCAGGACAGGACCCCACCTCCCTTTTTCCTTTCCTCTTACCAGAAGATTCGGTTTTTATCTGGTCGCAATCACCCTGTTGAAAGCTTAGTGGGATAGTAGAGCTGTCCTCCCTTTGTTCTCCATTACTTGCTTGGTGACAAATTCTCTCCAGGAAAACTGAAGAGAGCGAGAGAGAAGAAGACAATTAGAAATCTCCATCAGAGACAAGGGACAACATCTCAAATCTTACACATTTAGGGATTTTCAGCCCTTCGGTCACTCAGGGTTCATTGAGTCCCAATCCTCATGGTAAAGATACCCCCCCATCCCTGGGACAGAAAGGAGAACCCCCAACAAGGGAGACTTTATGTCTCCCACATAGACGGGAGCCACTCAAATGTCAGGATAAAGGAGTCGTGGAAATTGTGAGCCTGTTACTCATGTAAAAAAAGTTCAGATGGCTGACGAAGTACATATCAAAATAAATACTGGAAGTGAAATGTGTTTTCTGATCTGTTCAAACTGTAAGGAAGAAACAGAGGGATTTTTTTGGTAGAAGGACTATCATGTTTCCCCGAAAATAATACCTAGCCGGACGAAGAGCTCTAATGCGTCCTTTGGAGCAAAAATTAATATAAAACCCGGTCTTGTTTTACTATAACATAAGACTGGGTCTTTAATATAATAATATAATATAATATAATATAATATAATATAATATAATATAATATAATATAATATAATATAATATAATATAATACTGGATCTTATATTACTTTTTGCTCCAAAAGACGCATTAGAGCTGATTGTCCAGCTGGGTCTTCTTTTCAGGGAAACAAGGTAAGATCCTAGAGAGTCCGCATGTATAAAAGACCAAGTCCAACAGCTTTACAGATGGGGCTGGACAAGAGGAGGGTTGACCTAATTGGGTCACGGAGGGTGAGTGCTTCCCAAAGGGACATCAGAGGACAAACCAGAGGAACTAGACAGATCTCCCAGGGGCCCAGATCCCAGGAACAAAGGAAGGACACTCTCTGATGCTTCAAAAGCAAGCGAGCACATTATGGCACTGGGGGACGTCCAGAGACGCCTGGACCAGGGACCCAGGGAGGCTGCCAGAGAGGGCAGGCAGGCCATTAGCTCAGGACCCCTGCATAATGGTGACCCAGAAAATGTAAGGAGGAAGGAAATAATCCAAAAAGCAGATACCAAAGGATTGGAATCTGGGGGTGAGCCCGGGGAGGAGGAGTCAAGGAATGTGGTGGGCCCACATTGCCCAGGGCTGATAACAGTGGTAACTCCTGAGGCAATAAACCTGTACTTATAAACCTATAAACCTGTAGGATCTCTTTAATGTCCAGTAAATAAACTTGGAATGCCTTAGCTTTAGATGCCAGACCTTCCAAAATCTACCTGAAATTTATCCCTTTTGAATCAAATCCCAAGGTCTACTTCTCAGTCTCTGATTGAGAAAAATCTAATTGTCCTTGTTTTGCAGACACAGTGGACCCTTTCACACTCTATGCGTTTTCCCGTAGCATCTGCCCTCCTCAGTTCACATAATCATTTTTCTTGAGAATTCTCCATCTTTATTTGGAGGTCTTAGTTGATATTAAACTGTGCTGGAATAAAAAGCATCCTAAGCAAGTCAAAACAAAAATTATTATTGGAGGGACATCTTCTTTATTGAGTATCAATTAAAAAGTATAAAATCATGAGTCTCAGGAAAAAGTGGTGAACCAAACCTGTATCTTTGTACAGTGTCAAAAACAATCTTGGGCAGAGCAATTGATTTTTCTGATTATTTGAGTATTTGTTTCATCCCTTGTGGGGAAAGGGCTAATGCAACCACTTCACCTTCTCTAAGGGCAAATTTGACCTGGGGTTAACTTTCTTCCCTATTATTCTGGAAACCTGATGAAGGTGGCCTCTCTGTGGTGTTTCTAGGCCAACACTGGCTCTAGGGTGAAAAGAGACCTGTGACTGGAGGTAGATAACTTGCGTGTGGCCTGCGAGGGACTGTGTGTGAACTCTCAGCCACTTTTGGTCTTCCTTCAGTGTGGTGACACTTGTAACTTGGCTGTCCCTCGTGGGGCTCCTGGAACTTATGGCTACAGACTTGTTACATGAGACTTTGACTCCCATGGGCTTGGTGCTGCTAAGCCAGGGTGGATCCTGCCCCCACCGCTAAGCTGTCGCTCAAGGACGGTGGCAGTCAGCTTGGTGGGCTGCTGTGTGGATCGCTGCAAGGGGCCCACAGAGGCGGAGCAACTGATGCTGCCTTACTGGGATGCTGCGTGTCCTGTCATTGGTCCTTCTAAGTAAATGTGATGCCACTGTGGGTCTGGTTGTCCTGTGAGTCTAAATGCCTAGTTAAGCAGACCTCTGGGTGGGTGTTGTGCCAATTGCCATCGTATCATAACTTTGAGAGGGCTCAGGATACGTGTGTTTTCTTAACTGCTGTATCCCCACTGCATAGCTACATGTGAGGTACATGGTAGGAGCTCAATATGTATTTGTTGAAAAAGTTGGCTCTGGATATATCAAAAGGTAGGTAATAAACTTAATTACCATTTTGAAAGCCTTTATAAACGTGACTTAAGTCCGGGTATTCCTGCATGTTGACGTCGCTGAACAATACTTCCAGAAGTGGCAGGTCAAATGTCTTCTCCAGTTCACAGAGAACATTGTACACCACTCTCTGTACGGGGACCAGGTTTCTACAAGACTCTTGACAATCCTTAAAAAACATTGAATGAAGAAAATGTAAACACAGACTTTCAAGGTACACAAGAGACCTAGAAAGTGATTCTCTTAATGTATTACGATTTTCCTACATTGGTAACTTTTCATGTAATGTTTAGAATTTCTATGTATTTGTATGGCTACTAAGTGAAATAAGTAAATTTTTCCTCTATAAAAGTACCAATTTGTGAACCTGTTATCTTCATCCTCATTTACATTAGATGCAAGAAGGAGCAATTTTGAAGAATAAAGGTGAGTTAAAAGTTAAATGATGTTGTGGCCCTTGAAGAGCCTGGCCAAATATTTTAGGAATAAACTTAGCAAGTGATGAGCTGCTGTTCTATTGACTAGACAACCCTTGTCCCTTCCTCAAGGCTGATTTGGCCTGGAAGAGCTCAAGGAAACCAGGTGACAATTCTCCCTTTTTGTGAACTTGGCCATTGAGAAAGCATATTCATAGGGGGGAGAAAAAAAAGAATGGCATCTCTGTATCTCCGTCTATGTCTTTTGCTAAAATTAATCTAAATTCCAAGACACCAGAGATATCAAAAGAAAAGAAAAAGAAAAGGAAACTGAAAACTGTTGGAGAAATAATAGCAAACATCTACTTCCAAATTTGTCCTAACAAGACATTAATTCTCTGTGGATTTTAATGTTCTCAGCTCTAAGTGTTTAAACTGCTGTTCATTGAAATGAAATGTTGTGTCAATTATTATTTCATTAAATCAATTCATTACATTTATTCATCCATTCATTAAAAACTACTTTTAATTCCTAGTTTATACTATATTGTACACATTCCTATAAGGCATTCTACATCTATGGAGCACACCCACTTCAGATCCAGCCTATCTCCAGTGCAATTCACCCCAACTCCACGGGGCACCATGGAGCACCATTCCTTCAATTAGGAGCAGGACTGTCTCCAGTGATGCTGGCTTCTCCTCTCCCTTTTTACTTTATAGGAACACTTACAACAATACCTGAGAAGGTCCCACTCATAGATCCCCACTCTTCAGTCGGCTAGTTGTGCCGTGACATTTGATTCCAGGATATCAAAGTGTAACTTTGTTTGGGGCCCGTTTACCAAATTATGACACAATAACTTCACTTACTTCATACATTTTATTGGTGATGAGTTCACGGTCACGAAGAATATCAAGGAAAGGAAATGTCTTTTTTATTGCATTTGAAATCTCGATCTTACGTCTTTTGAAGTGATTGAACACAGTCTCATAGAAAAGCCTGTCGTCTATATTCTGGTCTTCTGTAGACATCCTAGGGAGGAAAGATATTATGTGAAAATGGTCATCAAGATTCTGAGATGCTTGTGGAGACTGTAAGATTCTATAGATAAAAGATAGGCTGTGAAGAACCAACATATACAAAATAAGTGGTCCTGAGTAGACTATAATAAATGAGGTTGAAGCAATAAACCAAGAAGATGTAACTGAAGAAAGCATGGAGGATCAGAAAGACTTAAACACAGGACCGAAGAGTTCATTCCAGTCTGTCCTTATCAAAGGTATTATAATGGTATCTTACCATATTTGAAACATTTTTTAAATAAAAAAATTTAAATTCATACAAAATCAAAATAAACAGAGAAATGAAAACCAATGGAATAAAAAAAAAATCTAACCTTGAAAATACTTCTTAATTAACAACTAAGAGAAAATAAATCTCAGAAAGATAAAAAACGAGGTGCCTCCTCTCTGACAAGAAGCTGTTAAGGGAGATACCAACTTATATTGTAAAATTACTTCATAAATGATAAGATATGGTTTTAATAACAGTGTAATAAGGTATAAACTGAGATTTTCACAATACCAATTATTTCTCTTGGAACTTCTTCTTTGTGTTACTATAAATGTATGTGGTATTGTTGTATATAATCTTTTTAGCATCTGAATTTCAGAAATGGGTGCTGTTTCCTGTGAAAGTAATTGTAAACTTGAGTCTGTAATTCTAGTTCTTAGTTGGTCATTTTATTGTTCTGATAATAATGTTTTGATCAACATTTTGTATTCCTAAAATTTACAAAGATGTGTAAGCTTTCTTTTGTGTCCTACCAGAGGAGAATTTCCAGTACTCAACATGCACTAATATTCTTAGAGAGATTTGAGAATACATATTGTACCAGGAGGAAAAAATTAAAGGCAACTAAAAGAGAAAGAGATAATAGTTATATATTTTTAAAATTAAGTTTTGGAAATTAATTAAAATGGTTGTAAAATAAAGTTGAGGAAATTTCCCAGAAAATTAAGTAAACATATCAAATGGGAAAACAAAAAGTAAATTTGAGAAAGAAAAAGGATTCACTTAGGTGGTATAATAGCCACCAAACTGGACTCAAGAAATCTGTGCAAGGAAAAGGCATAGGAGAATATATGCCAAGAGAATTATTTAAGGTGATACCACAAAGTAGAAGAACATGAACTTTTTGAAAGTGCACAATTAGGTACTTAGAAAAATGAATTTTAAACGGATCAAGGCAAGGCACGTCATTTTGAAATGACAACATCTAAAAAACAAAGAGAAGATTTTAAAAGCTTCCAGAAAGAATTTAAAAATTGGTAACTGAAGATGGCAGAGTAGGTAAATGCCGTGCTCATCTCCTCTCATGACCACATCAATTACAATTAAACTACAAAACAACCATCATTGAGAATTGCCTGAAGTCTAGCTGAACTGAAGCCCTACAACTACAGACATACAGAAGAAGCTACTTCTAGACTAGTAGGAGTGGCAAAGATGCAGAATGGGCTGGTCCCACATCCACATGTGACCATTAAAAATTAGGAGGGATATCTCGGCTGTGGAGGTCCTCCCCGGAGGAACAAGGGGTCCCAGCCCCACACCAGACTCCCTAGCCCAGGGTTTTAGTGCTGGGGGGAAAGTTCTCCATAACTTCTGGCTGTGAAAAACAGTGGAGATTGTGGCTAAGTGAGCCACATATACTGACTCGCTGATATACTCACTTGCTCTGAGCTCCAGTGCTTGGCAGCAGCTTGAAAGTTGCCAGGGACTTATAGGGAGGAACTGAGTTGTCTAGCTTCAGGGTAAGGGATCAAGAGGTAGCTTTCTACCAGACGGAAGAACTGGCAGAAACTATTGTTTCTTTGTTGAGGTCCCCCACCTCCGTGCATGTAGACAAAAGCAGATGCCACGTCTGAGTCTCCATCAACCTGGCTATCACCTTCTGTCTGCCCTGCCCTAGTAATTCCCTGAGGCCCCACCCTACCCAATTTTGGGGCATACCCAAGTGGGTTCCAGTGTCTTTTCCCTACGACCTGTCCTAGCTTATGCTACATACTTTCATAAAATCTCTCAAAGGTTCACAAAACTCAAAGAAGCAGCATCTGACTTTGGCATGTCCCGTGCCTCTGCATGAGCAGCCCTAAGCCCAGCACTAGCGGCATCTGGCCTTGGTTCACAGATTGGCCTCTTGAAGCACCTCCAAGCTCAGTGTGGGCAGCAGCCCTCTGCAGATTGCTTGTGGCTCATACAAGATAGTCCTGGGCAGGGCACAGGCTGCAGCTAACTTGGCCTGCAGCAGGTTCCCTTCCAGAAGGCCCCAGGGCTGGCACACCTGGGGGCCAGCTTTGGACCAAGCTGGAGCATCACCTGGCTACCTCCAAAAATGACACATCCAAAAGGCAGAATGGGAAGACACCAGAGCCATGCTAAAGTGAGCCCTGCTCTGTAGGGTCATACAGTGAACCAGACCTCCTCCACTGTAGTCAAGGCCAGTCCTCCCAATCAATCAGCCTGAAGATTAACCCCTCCCATTGATGAGCAAACAGTAACCAAATTTCAGCTACAATAGTAGGGCACACAAAACCTACACAAAGGGCATACCTGGAGCACCCAGCTCTGATGACAGGGAGACTGTACCACTGGGTCCCACAGGACACCTGCTACATAAGGCCACTCTACTAAGACCAGGACCTACCTTATACATAGAAACGAACCAAAATGAGGAGACAAAGAAACGTGTCCCAAATGAAAGAACAAAACAAATTTCCAGTAAAAGAACTAAACAAAATGGAGACAAGCAACCTACCAGATGCAGAGTTCAAAACACTGGTTATAAGGATGCTCAGTGATCTCAGGAAGAACTTAAACAAAGAGGTAGAAAATATAAAAAAAGAGATGGAAAACATAAAGAACCATTAAGAAATAAAGAATACAATAACTGAAATAAAGAATATATTAGAGGGAATCAACAGTAGATTAGATGAAGCAGAGGATTGAATCAGCAATTTAGGAGATAAGGTAGCAGAAAACACCCAATCAGAACAGAAAAAAAAAAAAAGAATGCAAAAAATGAGGCTAGTGTAAGGGGCCTCCGAGACAACATCAAGCTTACCAAATTCATATCATAGGAGTACCAGAAGGAGAAGACAGGGAACAAGGGATCGAGAATATATCTGAAGAAATAATGACAGAAAACGTCCCTAACCTGGTAAACGAAATAGACATAGAAACCCAGGAAATGCAGATAGTGCCAAACAAAATGAATCCAAACAGGCCCACACCAAGATACATCATAATTAAAATGGCAACAGTTAAAGACAAAAAGAGAATCCTAAGAACGGCAAGAAAAAAAGCAGTTACCTACAAGGAGCTCTCATAACTCTATCAAATGATTTCTTAACAGAAACTTTGCAGGCCAAAAGGGCGGGACAGGAAATATTCAAAGTGTTGAAAAACAAGGCCCTACAACCAAGACTACTCTACCCAGCAAGCCTATCATTTAAAATTGAAGGAGAGATAAAGAGTTTCCCAGACAGGAAAAAGCTAAAGGAATTCATTACCATCAAACCAGTATTACAAGAAATGTTAAAAGGACGTCTTTAAGCAGAAGGAGAAAACAAACAAAGATAAAAAATATGTATAATAAAATGGCAATAACTATGTACCTATCAATAATCACTTTAAATGTAAATGGATTCAGTGCTCCAATCAAAGACATAGGGTAGCTGAGTGGATAAGAAAAAAAACAACCCATGCATATGCTGTCTACAAGAGACCCACCTCAGGTTGAAAGACACACACAGATTGAAAGTAAAGGGATGGAAAAAGACATTTCATCCAAATGCAAATGAGAAAAAAGCTGGGGTAGCAATACTTAAGACAAAATAAACTATAAAATGAAGACTATAATAAGAGACAAAGAAGGACATTACATAATAATAAAGGGATCAATCCAACAAAAGGACATAACCCTAGTAAACATCTATGCACCCAACATAGGAGCACGTAAATATATAAAACAAATATTGACAGACATACAGGCAGAGATCAACAGTACCACAATCACAATAGGGGACTTCAACATTCCATTGACACCAATGGACAGATCCTCGAGACAGAAAATCAATACAGAAACAGTGGCCTTAAATGACACATTAGACCACATGGATTTAATTGATATTTTTAGACCATTTCACCCCAAAGCAGCAGAATATACATTCTTTTCAAGTGCACATGGAACATTTTCCAAGATAGACCACATGTTAGGCCACAAAACAAGTCTCAATAAATTTAAGAAAATTGAAATCATATTAAGCGTCTTCTCTGACCACAGTGGTATGAAACTGGAAATCAATTACAAGAAAAAAAACAAAAAAAAACCCACAGAAACACATGGAAACTAAATGACATGCTGCTAAATAATGAATGGGTCAACAATGAAATCAGGGGAGAAATCAAAAGATACCTTGAGACAAACAAAAATGAAAACTCAATGACCCAAAATCTATGGGACACAGCAAAAGCAATCCTAAGAGGGAAATCCATAGCAATGCAGGCCTACCTAAAGAAACAAGAAAAATCTCAAATCAACAGTCTGTTTTTTATACATAAAGGAACTGGCAAAAAGAACAGCAAACAGAGCCCAAAGTGAGTACAAGGAAGGAAATAATAAAGATCAGTGCAGAAATAACAAAATAGAGACTTTAAAAAACAATTTAAAAAATCAATGAAACCAAGAGCGGGGTTTTTGAAAAGATAAACAAAATTGACAAACCTTTAATCAGATTCATCAAAAAAAAAAGAGAGCCGGACTGGTGGCTCAGGTGGTTGGAGCGCTGAGCTCCTAACGCTGAGGTCACTGGTTTGATTCCCACATGGGTCAGTGGTCACTGGTTTGATTCCCACATGGGTCAGTGAGCTGTGCCCTCTACAGCTAAGACTGTGAACAACAGCTCTCCCTGGAGCTGGGCTGCCATGAGCAGCTGGAGGTTGGCGTGTCCTGCTGCGTGCTGCTGCGTGCTGCTGTGTGCCGCCATGAGCTGCCCGGCAACCATTGTGAGCTGCCGTGAGCTGCCATGAGCTGCTGTGGGCTACCATGTGCTGCCATGAGCGGCTGGCAGCCAGCATGAGTGACCAGCAGCCATTGTGAGTAGCCTGCAGCCGGGGAGAGCTGCCATGAGTTGCTGTGAGCAGCTGACCAATGACTTGTGACCAACTATCTCAGCGCCCACCCCCCCCACCCCCACAAGGCTCATAATACCAGCATGGGCCAGGGAGCTATGACCTATACAACTAGACTGAGAAACAATGGCTTGAACCGGAGTGGGGGAGGGAGGCAGAAGAAAGGGGAGGGGAGAAGAAAAAAAGAGAGGACCCAAATAAATAAAATCAGAAACAAAAGAGAAGAAGTGACAACCAACACTACAGGAAAAAAAAAAAAAGTTGAGAAAATACTATGAGCAACAAATTGGACAATGTGGAAGAAATTGGTACATTTCTAGAAGCACACACTCTTCCAAGGATGAATGCAGAAGAAACAGAAAATCGGAACAGACTGATTACTACCAACGAAATTAGATCAGTAATCAACAAGCTCCCAACAAACAGAAGTCCTGGACCAGATGGCTTCAGAGGTGAATTTTATAAAACATTCAAATAAGAATTAACACCTATTCTCCTCAAACTATTCTGAAAACTCCAGGAGGAGGGAAGGCTCCCAAGCTCATGTCATGAGGCTACCATTATCCTGATTTCCAAACCAAAGACATTCCAAAAAACCACCAAAAAACAAAATCTATAGGCCAATATCCCTAATGAACATAGATGCAAAAATCCTCAACAAAATATTAGCAAACAGAATTCAGCAATAAATTTTTTTAAATCATACAACATGATCAAGTGGAATTCATTTCTGGTATGCAGGGTTGGTTCAATATCCACAAATCAATTAACCTGATACACCACGTAAACAAAATGAAAAATGAAAATCATATGGTCATATCAATAGATGCAGAAAAAGCATTTGACAGAATCCAGCATCCATTTATGATAAAAAAAACTCTCAACAAAGTTGGAATAGAGGGAACATATCTCAACATAATAAAGGCCATGTATGATAAACCCACAGCTAATATCATACTCATGAGGAAAAGCTAAAAGCATTCCCTTTAAGATCAGTAACAAGACAAGGATGCCCACTTTCACCACTTTTATTCAACATGGTACTGAAAGTTTTAGCCACAGCAATCAGACAAGAAAAAGAAATAAAAAGCTTCCAAATTGGTAAGGAGGAAGTAAAATTGTCATTATTTGCAGATGACATGATACTATATATAGAGAGCCCCACAGATTCCACCAAAAAACTATTAGAACTGATAAATGAATTTAATAAAGTAGCAGGATACAAAATTAATATTCAAAAATTGGTTGCATGTTTATACACCAATAACGAACTATCAGAAAGAGAACTTAAGAAAACAATCCTGTTTACAATTGCATCCAAAAAATAAAATACTTAGGAATAAATTTAACCAAAGAAGTACAAGACCTGTACGCATAAAATTATAAGACACTGAAGAGAGAAATTAAAGCAGATATAAATAAATGGAAACATATACCATGCTTATAGTTAGAATTAATATAGTTAAAATATTAATTCATACTAGCTAAAGCAATCTATAGATTCAACACAATCCCTATCAAAATACCAATGGCATTTTTCACAGAACTAGAGTAAATTATCCTAAAATTTATATGGAACCATAAAAGACCACAAACAGCCACGACAATCCTGAGAAATAAGAACAAAACTGGAGGTATCCTGCTATCTGATATCAAATTATACTTCAAGGCTATAGTAATACAAACAGCATAATATTGTCATAAAAACAGACACATACATCAATGGAAAAAAACAGAGCCCAGAAATAAATCCATGCCTATATGGTCATTTAATCTATGACAAAAGAAGCAAGAATTTACATTGGGGTAAAGACAGTCTGTTTAATAAGTGGTGCTGGGAAAACTGGACAGATACATGCTGTAATGACGAGTGGGGAAAAGAAAGGGGAGGGACACACTAGAGTGGGATTAATCAATTTATTTATTTAGCAATATCTAATCAATTTATTTAGCAATATGCAATAGCAAAAGACAAAGGCAATTAATAGAATGTGTTACTGACAAGAAAGTACAGGTGGTTAAGACTAAACTATATACATTGATAACAATGTCATGTCAAAGGAGTATACATAAATACAAGTTTAAGAGACCTCAACATACGTTTACTATTGATCAAAAATCACTTGGCTAAATACACAAACAACATTAATAAGGCATATTCAAAAGCAGTAATAAGCTTTATAGGATAGTAACTCTTACGGTAGATGCCAAAAGCTCACCAAACTGGGGGAGAACAGCACTGGAAAAGTCATAAATCAAAACCTTGCCAGGTCTGTAGCTGAGAGAAACTCAGGCGTCTCCCACACTGGCTGCTTGTTAGTTCCCAGGAATGCTGCTGCTGTTGGCGTTGTTGTTGCCGTTGTTGTTGTTCCTGAGGCTAGAAGTCAAGGCGTCTACTGATGGTAGAAGCTGCAAGCTGCATATAAGTTTTTAAGATGCTAACAATCTGAAGAATGTTGCTGCTGTTGTCGTTGTTGTTGCAGTTGTTGTTGCTGGAAGTTAGGGCACCTTCTGATGCTGGAAGCTGCAAGCTGCCTACAAGCTTCTTAAATGTTAACAGTTTTCAAGAAGGCTATCTGTGGGGAACAACACTGAAAAGGTCGGGAACCAGCCAGACCTCACCAGGTCTGCAGGTGGAAGTGAGGACATCTCTGCGTGTTGTAAGCTGCATGTTGCTGGAAGTTTCCAGAATGTCAAAATGATGAAGAATCACCAATGACAAATAACCAAATGACAAAAATTACACTGCCAACTGAGGTGTGTCTTATATATCCTTTCAAAAATATACCTTAGAGCCAAGTTCTTTGTTCTTGCCTCCCCCTCTAGGAATGGCCAGTTCGGGGAGGGTCCAGCAGTTACTGTGATAAAATTATTGTTTATCTGGCTGAAGGGCTAGTTCATCTGGACAAGTAACATCTACTGTTCCTGCTTGGGACCATCAGCCCAAGGTCTTCCAAAGCCTGGCAGCGTGCCCGTCACATCATCCTGATATAACTTAGCTATTTTTTCACTTCATCTGTTGATGCAGGCAAAGCAGATAGAACAAAGAGGGAATTCTCTCAACCCCTGATCAAGAATTTCTTTAACCCTAAGCTAACCATCACCTCACAGCACAGACAGAAAAGCAACCTCATTTCATGTCTCCCCTGCTCGGGAGAATGAGACCAAAGGGGGAATTTACTCAACCCCTAATCACAGCCCAGAAATCACTTCACATGCAGGAACAGATAAAAGCTAATAGACAAAAGGTCACATCGACCAATGAAGGCAAATTTTCCTTAACATCTACCATACACATGCAAAAATGAAACTGGACAAACTTCTTCTGCCATGTACATGAATAAACTCAAAATGAATTAAAGACTTAAATGAAAGACCATAAAACTCCTATAAGAAAATATAACAAGTAAACTCACAGACATTACCCTTAATATTTTTATTGATATATCTCCTTGGACATGAGAAACAAAGAAAAAATAAATAAACGGGACTACATGAAACTAAAAAGTTTTTTCACAGCAAAGGAAACCATCGACAAAACAAAAGACATCCTACTGAATGGGAGAAGATATTTGCCAATGATACATCTGATAAAAGGATAATATACAAAATTTATTTTAAAAAAGCACACACAAAAAAAACAAAAAAAGTCATACAACTCAACACTAGAAACAAACAATTCAATTAAAAAATGGGCAGAGGACATGAATAGACATGTCTCCAAAGAGGACATACAAATGGCCAACAGACATATGAAAAGATGCTCAGTGTCACTAATCGTCAGAGAAATGCAAGTAAAAACCACAATGACACACCACCTCACACCTGTCAGAATGGCTATCATCAATAAATTAACAAACAAGTGCTGGCAAGGATGTGGAGAAAAGGGAACCCTCATGCACTATTGGTGGGATTGCAAATTAGTGCAGCCACTATGGAAAACAGTACGGAGTTTCCTCAAAAAAAATAAAAATAAAACTACCTTATGACCCAGGAATTCCACTCCTGGATATTTATCCAAAGAAATCCAAAACATTAATTAAAAAACATATATGTACCCATATGTTTACTGCAGCATTATTCACAATAGCCAAGATATGGAAACAACCAAAATGTCCCTCAATAGATGGTTGGATAAAGAAATTGTGGTACATTTATACAATGGAGTATTATTCTGCCATAAAAAAGAATGAAATCTTACCATTTGCAACAATATGGATGGACCTAGAGGATATTCTGCTAAGTGAAATAAGTCAGACTGAGAAAGACAAATACCATATGATCTCACTTATAGGTGGAAGGAAAGAAGAGAATAAACAAGCAAACAAAACAGAAATAGACTCACAGATAAAGAAAAAATACTGATGGTTGCTAGATGGGAGGATGCTGGGGCATGGGTGAGACGTGAAGGGTTTAGGAAGTACCAATTGGTCATCATAAAATAGTCACGGGGATGTGAAATATATTGTGGGGAATATAATCAATAATGTTGTAAAGACTATGTAAGGTGTCTGATGGGTACTGGACTTATGGGAGATCACTTCGTAGATTATATAAATGCCTAACCACTGTGCTGTACACCTAAAACTGATGTAAAATAATATTGAATGTCAATTATAAATATATATGTATATATATATATGCGTGTGTGTGTATATATATATGTGCATATATATATGTATATATTCACAGATCTAAAGTACAGCATAGGGAAATAGTCAGTGGTATGGAAATAGCTATGTACGATGTCAGACGGGTAGCAGAGTTGGTGGGGTTATCACTTTGTCTAATCATTATGTTTTGTAGACCTGAAACAAATAAAATTAAATTACATAATAATTTTAAAAAACACCAAGAAGACAAATTATGTATTTAGGAAAATAAGTTATATGTGGAAACACACAGAAAAAGATATTGAGTGTATGCCCACCACACTCAACAGGACCAGGACTGGAAGCCTCAGAGGGGTGGGTGATGAATGGGACTTTTGTCTTCCATGTCATTTGAAATTTTATGACCAAGAGTGTATAATATATTTCTTACATATTAAAAAAAAATCAGAAAGTTAAATATATTAAGTAATGTTATTTCAGAACCCATTACTAGAGAAAAAGATAAGATTTTTAGCATTTTCCTTGTAAAAGCCTGTCTGTAAGTCAGGTATGAGACCACACCAACCAGTGTTTGAAAATGACTCACGTGGTTTCCCTCAATTTTATATTTTTTAAACTACTTTCTTTGAAATGACCTAGAGAAGGCCTGAAGAAAACGCAAGGGTTCGAAGGTCATTAAAAATCACAAATCACTCTGCTTTCTCTGTATGACTTATTTTGCTTAGCATCATAATCTCAACATCCATCCATGTTGTCACAAATGGTCCTATTTCATCTTTTCTTACCGCTGAATAGTATTCCATAGTGTATATATACCACAACTTCTTAATCCATTCATCTATCGAAGGACATTTTAGTTGTTTCCATGTCTTGGCCACCGTAAATAAAGCTGCAATGAACATTGGAGCACACGTGTCTTTATGTATAAATGTTTTCAGATTTTTTGGGTAGATACCCAGGAGAGGGATTGCTGGGTCATATGGTATTTCTAGTCTTAATTTTTTGAGGAACCTACACACTGCCTTCCATAGGGGCTGAGGGTAAAGGCGGTGGGAGGTGGTAGATGAGGGTAAAGGGGATCAAATATATGGTGATGGAAGGAGAACTGATTCTGGGTGGTGAATACACAATGTGATTTATAGATTATGTAATACAGAATTGTACACCTGAAATCTATGTAACTTTACTAACAATTGTCACCCCAATAAACTTTAATTGAAAAAAAAAAAAGAAAATAACAAATCACTCCCTCAAAGCATCACAAAGGACCTGCCAGCTCAGCAGCAGCGGTTGCAAAACAAGAACCATGTCGGGGTGGCTGTGGCAAGCTTCTCGTACACGAGCAGCTGTCCTGCTACAGTTTCAAAATCAATTTCCTCATTACATTTTCCTAAATTTCATTACACTGCTTGTGATTATTCTTGTAAAGCAGGCCTAAGGTTAAGGTTTACACAAGTGTCTAATGACAGCCCCTAAAACAGACACATGGTCAGAGAGAAAGGAAGGGACATAGAAACTGACCTGGTGCTGAGGTCCCTGTCCCCACTGGCCATCTTCCTGCCCTGGGCCCTGCCTGCGTTTCCTCTGCCTGGGTCCTGTGTGGTTGCCCAGCCCTGAGCCTGAAATCTGTGAACCCACTCCCCCAGAGAGGGCTCCACCCAAATGGGGAAAATAAAAGCGAAAGTAACTTTCCGTGGGCTGTCAGACATGTCTCCCTCCTCCTGCAGCCCCTGGGTGGTTCCCAGCCATCATGAGATGTGGCAGCTGGAAAGGAGAACGAGGAGTGACAGTCAGAGCCTGGAAGCCAGAGGAGGACCCCAGAGGAGGAGCAGGGCCAGCTCCCAGGAGCCCCCTTGTTTGTGCAGACACCACAAACAGGGAAGCAGCCTGGGCTACTGGGCTTGGAAACCTGGGAAGCAGGAGAGGCAGCGAGTGAGGAGGGACACGTGGTGGAGGACACACCAAGGGGACCAGCGTCCTAAGCTTCACCAGGAGCAGCCTCGTTCAGACCTCAGCAGTGGGGCAGAGTCTCCAACCTGGGAGACCCTGCGGGGACAGAGGTTTGTCCCTGAGATGAGGCAGTAGAGTCCCAGACCTGAGCATTTAATGACAGCAGCAACGCTGGCCACTGCGTCAGAGGATGGAAACCCTCAGCACCTCTGTGGATGCAGAAATGGAGAGGGAGCGGGCACCTGGGACCTCAGTGGGAAACTCAGGTCCTCACAATGTCCCTTTCTAGGAGCTAGCCCGCTAATCACTGGTCCCCCTGTTTCCTCCCTTCTTTCTGGGGAGGCTCTCAGATTGGGGGTACAATGGGAGGGTGAGTCTGCTCCTTGTGGGCGTCCTGGGCTCGTCCTGCCTGCAGAGGCCAGGGCTCTGTGCTCCTCCAAGCTCAAGTGCACAGGGACAGCGGCCTGGGGTGGGGGTGTGGGGAGGTGTGGTGGGTGGAACAGCCTGAGGCCTTGTGGTGAAGCCCTGTTCTGGGGTTCAGATGTAGGGATCCTTTCTGACCACACCTGTAAGCCTTATCCCCGATCTAGCTTTAGCAGGAATAAAGCAGGTATTTTGATCCCCATCTGTCTTAAATCTATCTGCCTGTCTCAGTTTGGAACTCAGGTTGGAAGACTTGGGGAGGGTTTCTATACATAATTTGGGGTCCTGCTCTATGACTTTCTTTTTTCTGGGATTTCTCCCTTGCTCTCCAGAAAATCTAGTTGCCCTGGCTTCTCGTCTGTCTGTGCTGACCAGGAAGAAAATGGACTTTCTACCAAAGTTTGGGCCACCCCATGCAAGCCTGTGTCGGCTCTCATAGCCAGGTGATAACAAGAAACGTCATGCTAGCTGCTTCTGAGTTTCAATTTCCCTCCAAAGTTCCCTGCCTTTGTTTCCTTTCCAGACGCGTCTGGCAGCTGATCTCTGAATATTGTCCTCACAGGGACGTCTCCACCCAGTGTACTCAGAGCTGGAGAACCCCTTGTCCCCTCTTCCCAGACAGAAGGCGCTTCTCTCCAGCACAGCAGAGCAGGGTGTGTGCTGATGTCCAGAAGAGTCGCACTGGGAGGTTCCGGCTGAGGGGTCATTACCAGGAGTCCCAGGACCTCAGGAGCTCCAGGCTCTCCCGCAGCTCCCAGGGACACAGGCGCACTCCCGCCAGGTAAGACCAGAGCTGGGCTCTCCAGCATCACAGCAAACAGCCAGCATCTGTGTCCAGGTAAATGGGACTAGCAGAGTGACAGGCTTAGTGGCCTTCCTTGCCCTGTGCTGTCCAGCGAGGTGGGGTGGACATCCTCCCTTCTAACATGATGACCAACTCAGCCTTCATCTCCACAGAACAGGGCAGAGGGAACACAACCAACCTGCTCCATTAAGGAAACCCCCCGACTCTGAGGGCCCTCTGACTGGCCTGAGACTGCCCTATTCCCCTTACTATACAGCAGGGCCCACCTCTGGGGGTCGGCTGGGTAGGTGTCATCTGCCAGTCATGTTTTCCCTGGCCATCTAGCCGCCTTCCCCCTTCCGTAATAGCACCCAGTTCTTTCAGTGGATGACTTCTCGCCTTTCTGTACAGGAATGGAGGGAGTGTTGATCAACACGCTGGCCCTTGAGCAAGCCAGGCCCACAGGACTTCTTTGGGGCATGGGACTGTGAGTGACCTTCATTAAGAAGTTAAAAACAATAGTTGGAAAACATTCGTTTGCAGCAGTCCTTAACAAGATGGCTGAGTTGCTCCGGAATTGAGGTGGCGCTCAATTCCTACTGACTCTGGGTTGCTACCGGCTCAGTGCCCAGCCTTCCTGCCCTTTCTGTGAGCCACTGTGCATCTCCTCCATGAAGTTCCTTGTTGTCTAACCTAGATAAAGGTGGTGTCACTGGCAAAGAGCCCTAACTGATACAAGGATGTTTGTGTGTACATTTTCTTAGTAGTTTCAGCACTTAGCACTTTCTAAGTGCATAAAAAATATTAACTCATTAATCCTCACAATGATCCAGTGAGCTATGCACTGCTAGCACCTCCATTTTACAGATGACACTAGTGCATGGGGAGGGTAAGTAACTTCCCCAAGGACACACAGCAGGCACATGAAGGAGCTGGATCTCCACCCACACGGGCCCACTGCAGAGCCTGTGCTCCTATGCATTAGGTTTTGCTGCCTCGTAGTACAAACTAGTATCGTTTACAACATCAAGAATAATCAATAAAGCCAACTGCAGTCCAGGTTTGATGAAAAATAAAAGCTATGCTACAAATGATATAGCACTGTCTTTATATTGACATGTAACAATGCCCATCATGTACTATTAAATGGATAACATTGATGAGGCTCACATTTCATTAATAACGTGGTAAACAACAACCCCGCCCCCAACCCTCAACACACACGTTACAAAACCTAGAATCACTGTCATCAAATTGTCAACCAGGGTTATTCTTTTTACTGGTGAGGCCGGCCATGCATTGTGCTTCTTAGTGGTAGGATATGCAAAATACAATAACTTGCAGCTCAGAGGGGATATCCTGATATGCTCCAGAACATTGAAGCTCTAATAATTTACCTACATGGCATGTCTCTGATTAACTCTCACCATTCGCAGTGCTTATGACGTAACAATCAGGATACTCAACACTTGCTGCTCATCAGGTCCAACTAATCATTGTGACAGTTAATTTCATGTGTTATCTTGACTGGGCCATGGGGTGCACAGACTAAACATTCCTTTGGGGTGTGTCTTTGAGGATGTTTCTGGATGAGATTAGTATTTGAATCGGTGGACTCAGCAAAGCAGATGGCACGCCCCAAAGTGGGTAGGCACCATCCAATCCGTAAGTCTGAATAGAACAAAAAGTGGAGGAAGGGAAATGCATTCTCTTCCTGCCGGACTAGTTGAGCTGGGACATAGGTGTCCTCCTGCTCTTGGGCTGCTCTTGGGCCTTCAGACTTGGACTAGAGTCATACCTCAACTTTACTGGGTCTCCTGCTTGCAGACGGCATATTTGGGATTTCTCAGCCTCCATAATCACACAAGCTAATTCCACATAATAAATTCATATATATACTCGTATATGAATATGAACTGCTTCTCATCCTATTTTCCACATCCTACTGGATATTTTTAAAGTACATTTTCCATGTTAATAGTTACATAGCACATACCGTGGGCCATGCTAATCTGCTCTAATAAAGATACCATACCTAGCACCACAGCTTCCATTGGGATCACTATTGGTTAAGGTTCTGGAAGGCATCGGGTAATCATGAACGACCTAACTTTTGCAGAGGCTAGGCTGCTGGATCAAAGAGATGTAATGGGGAAAATAACTGCTGCATCTTGAAAGTCTTTGCAGGTGGCACTAATCTGCCATTCTTCGGGAATATGATATTGTTTTCGATTTCCTATTTTCACCATGGGAAACTTTAGTTTCAGGGCCCTGCACTGGGCTTTTCTTAAGACAGTCATGGTTATTCCATAGAGTACTCATATATCATAGGTTAAAGAACCAGCTCAGCCAACTGCTGTGAGTGTCCTGATTATACCTTCAGGACCTGGGGAAATGACTATTGGGTGGCTCTGTGGATTGAATGTACTCACTGAGAGGTGGACATTACCAGACCTCCATATACTCTGCTCTACCAGGGACCAGGATGGTGCTTTGGATTCTCAGAGTAGCATCAAATCAGATGCTGTATTCAACCACCTTTGAAAGACCTGTGTTTTTCTTTCTTTGAAATATGATTACTTAAATTAATGGCCACTGGTCCTTTTGGTGAAGAGTTCAGGAAATCTCTACATGTATACTTGCAGAGTCCTGTCTTATGAGACCTGCACTCATTTTCACCAGCAGGTTCAGGGTCCAAGAATTGGCTCAGGTCTGGAAACTGGGCATTGGGGAAGCTGAAATCAGACCTCTGATCACGTATTTTTAATATCTTCTGACGATACTATGCAGCAATGTCCTTGTTGGCTGCCCGTCTGTCTTCCTATAAGAAAACCATGTCCTCTCAGCTCTCTGCATACACCTCTATGGACCAGGCCCCTGGCTGTCATTCTAACCTTGCTGTCCATTGCAGAAATGACTTCATCTTGCTCTGACAGTTAAGGCTGAACCCGCTTGTGTTATTCTGGAATCCTCTCATCTCGTTTGCTACTAGGATCCAGTTCTATAAAACATTCCTACATTATTCCAAACCACAGAGCACAGCCCCTACGGAGAACCTCAAGGATGCCGGTGCCCCCTCAGCAGTGTGCTTCTTCTCACCTTGCTTAGTTAGTGTCTGTGAGGCTTCCTGAGGACACAGTCATCTGAGGATGGGTTTTCCAACTGTAGAGAGTAGAGCCATGCCATCTTCCTGAGGCCTTTGGATCCCCTTTGTCCATAGTCTGCCCTGGCAGGTCTCTACTTCTACTCCAGCTAGTGTGTACCATGGCTTATAGCAAACATCTAAGAGCCACCCAGGAGCATATGAGAATCATCACCTTGGCCCTTGCCAGGCTAATTAAACTCTGTGGCACAGAAGAGTGCTCTTGGATTGAGAATTCTCCCTATCCTGTTTCATATTCCGCCATTCATAGTCCAAGATCTACTCCCAGACACAATCTCCTGGCACCAGCTGGTACATGGTGGCCAGTCCTGCAGCTCCCGTGGACGAGAAACCCTCTCTTCACCCAGCAGCCCCACCCAGGACTTGCCCATTGGGTCATGCTGAGAAGACTCTGCATAGTCTTCATTCAAGAAAGATGGAGGGGAGGGAAAGGGCTCGGCTTTCTAAGAAGGTGCGGGGGATACTTCTTGCAGGCCTAGGAGGTCAGGGGGACCTGGAGTTCAGAGTTCTCATGTGCATCTACCCAGAAAGCCCCATTCTGAGTTTCAAGGCTTCATTCCTCCTTTATCAGGGCCTTGACTTTGGAATAAGAGGCCCCTGAGCTTAGAATTCAGTTTTCTCTGAAGTTCTACCTTTCTTAAAATTAGGGCCTGTGACAGGCCTACCTTATTGTCTGCCTTCCAGCTGCGGCTATGAGAGTCCCTTTGCTTTAGGTGGTGACTAATAGATTTAAGCCTGTCACTTACGACTTCCAATATATCAGTGACACTAAGAATAGCCACCCAAATCCATAGTTCTCACAGTTATTTTCGCCTTTTGTAAATGCCCATGTATTTTACCAGCTAGTGTACCTCTTTCCCTCTGTCTCATCCAGTTTCCTTCAGGTAGGCGTTTGGGCGATGGCACTGCTAAGCACCTTTGGGATATTAATATTCCACCTGTCACCAATTGTCTGGACATTGATCCAACTCCAGAACACCATTCTTTGGGCTGGCTTGCTAGGACAGTTACCTTAATTTGGGTTCCCAAGAAGCAGAGCCTGAGATGAAGTCTCTTAAGTAAGTGATTTATTATGATTATCTCAGCAAGTGAGGGGTGGAGGAAGCAGGATAGCATGGTGGGAAAGCTAAGCAAGGATATGGTCAAGGTGGAGACTAGCTCCAGTCTGATCCCAGTGGAGAGAGAGCCCAGGAGTGTCCCGTCCAACGCAACATGGGCAGTGAGAGAACGAGAAGGGGCTGCGAAGGGTTAAGAAAGAAACAGAAATCAAGAAAGTTTTGAAACAGGGGCCAAGGGTCTCACAGCCTCAAAGGACTGAGAGCCCTGAATCAGGCCACTTTGTGGCTTTTATTGATGTACATACAAGGAAGTAGCACTGCTTTTTCTAGGGTCTGTGAGTCTCATACACCAAACCAGAAAACTGTTCCAACCAATCACCCTTGCCTGTCGAAAGTCCCATGATGTATAAATGATTATTGTTTGTACCTCCCCAGGGGACAAAGCCTTTATGTTGAAAACTTACTGAGACGGAGAACTGATGTTATCATATCCAGATGCACTTCCAGCAGGTTGTCGGAAGGAATGCAGCCAGAGGCAGAAGTTCTCCTTAGACGGGGGAAGGTGGGGGTCCATGCCCACCTCTATCAACCCCGTGAATTCTCCTAGTGGTCCCCACACAACTGTGCCTGTCTTAGGTTGTTCCCCTTTCTTGAGGAATCTTACCCGTCCTTGGCTAGCCAGCCATCCTTGGGGCCAGACAAGGAGATGGCATGAAGGTGAAGCAATGTCCCTGAAAGGAACAGTCTCACAGACTCTTCTTTCTTTTTAGGGGTAGGCACGAGGGGACAGATGGGCAGGAGCTGCATGACAACAGGGAGTATGAATCACATCACTCATTGGTCCCACCCTGGGGCCTGGGGCTATACCCCAGGTCAAGGAGTACCTCCAGGTGAAGGAGGCTCATTTTGGTGCAGTGCAATACTCTGGGGAGGGGTGGCATTGGCAGCCAAACCTCATAGTGGCTGCAGTGGCTCCCTGGTGGCATAGTGGTTAGGATTCGGCGCTTTCGCTCTCATAGCAGCTGAGGGAGGAGAAGTCCGCCCCAAAAAGGGAACTGTCCAGGGTTCCAACAGCATCCACTACATCTGAATTGTTCTCATTTGTATCCTGAATAGCAAACACTTCCTTGAAATTCTCCTCAAATTCTTTCTCCAGTCTAATTCCCATTAGGCCAAAGTTATTATACTGAAAAAAAGAAAAAATGACGAAAGTAATGACATTCATTATCAGTGTTTAGATACACTGAAATCATGAATGACTACCTTAAACACCTAAGTTACATTAACCAGGTTAACATTAAAAACTCATGCAGCTAAGAGTAACTGCAGTTTTCAAGGTGCAGTTACTTATTAACTAGATGGAAATATGAAATCATTACTATACGTGGGGATTCTTACTCACTGGTTTGGGGTTGTTTATTTTAGGGAGAGTTAGAAAAGTAATCTATGTTTTTGGGAGCAATCAAATAGTACAGATGTGTAAGTGTAATCAGTGATCTTCCTTTCACACTGTCACTTCTATTCCCCTCTGGTGACCCCTGTTAACTATATGGTTCATTCACACGCAAAGGAATCTGCAGTTTGGGATTTCTGAGAAGTTTGAGTGAGTATAATTGGGGAGGGATGAGAAGCATAGTATGACTTTAGGACACAATTCTCTTTTCTTTAGGTTTGGAGCAGATGGGATACAACTGTTCTCAATGGGTGTCTGTTGCCTTTTCTGAGGAGATAACCTCTCAGGGACCTGGGGTTCTGGTTGCAGAGACACCTTCTGACTCATTGTTACTCTTCATGGTGAGCTTAAATCCTGAGTTTTTTAAAGAGTCATTCACTTAATCAAATGTACATTAAAATGGCTAACTGAAAAAACAGAATAATATTTATTTTACTCTCAAAAGTAACAGCATAAATTATGCTAAAACAGATGCATTGGGAATGATTCTTACTATATGATTGACAAACTATGTGTGATGCCTTTGATTCCAAATAAATATTAAGCTGATTAAAATAAAATAAAAAGTCACTCACGTCTATAAACTTTGCTTATACAGACTCATCATAGGATGAGGGAAACTAAAATTTCCCAGCATCAGGAAATGAGGGCAGAGGGACTCAGTGAAAAGAAAATGAAACGGAAGCAGGGAGAACCACTTGCCTTGTAAGATGCCTTGTGGTTCTGAAAGATGAGACGCATGTCCTGTACAAACCCCTCCACCTGGAGGTAACTCCGCTCCTTTAGCCTCTTGGCAATTTTGTCCAACCACATGGGTTCCTTTATGTTTTTAGAAGACTCTTTATCCTGATGAGAAAAAAAATGTATCAATGGGAGAATTACTGGCATAATTCAATGTCTGCCTCCTGTGGATTCCCATAAAATCTATCAGAAATACAAGGTAAAGGTAACAGCTGCTCATCCACTTTCCCATGGGCTTCAGATCACAAATCCTACAGAGCCCATCTCAAGATCATGTAACATCATGGCGGTCTGTCACCAAGGTGTGTTGTCATTACTTACATAATAATAATATGGAATCTTCGCAAAAAATGAGCTTTCTGAATGGCTGTAGATTTTCAAGAGGAGGAATTCACATTTCTGCAAAACAAGGAGAGTATGAATGAAAAGCAGCTTGGAGAGAACAGCCATATGCAGGCCCAGGCAGAGGCATGAGCACACCAGTCTTAAAGAAGTTTCCCCAAACAGGTTTGGCTCTAGGAAACACTCATGTAATAACTGAGTCATTTTTTTTCTGCAAACAAGTTCTGGTGAGATTTCAGTGTGGTTGAAATATGGCTCAGAAGAGCAGGCTCCCTTTGGGGTTTCCGCCTCCCCTTTTGACTGACTTCTCACGTGTGAGCAGAAAGGACAAGGCCTGGGATTTGAATCTGACTCACCAACTGCTCTTTAGGTCCCATTTGCCTCTCCAGGACCTCAGATTCCCTGTGACACTCCTGATTTCCTGATGATGCCTCCATCCTGCAGAAGGTGCAACTCCACGGGCTCCTGGAAGGTTGGATATAAGTGAGCAAGGGCAAGGCACCTGGAAACAGCCACCATTCCTATGGCTGTCACTGTCCTCCTTTCAGAAATGGCCAGTAGGCATAGCCAGGAGAAGAAGAGGACACTTCCCAAGTCTCCAAGACCCCCACGTGGGGTCGAGCTAATGACCCATCCCCCACTGAGGGTAGCAGCTGGGAGTAGGTGGGTGGAGGGTGGTGTCAGATGAGTAGAGGGTTCTTCTTTCCACATCTGAGTTCCTGGGAGCACAAAGAGCCCTGGCCAGCCAGGCCTGAGTATTTGAAACTAGGCCTTAACCCCTGGGGCTCTGGGGCATTAGTCACCAGTTGATAATTTGGCAAAATGAGGGAACCAGGCCATGTTTCTGTCTTTTCTGAATAAGCACAGAACACAAACCAGTGGCATCGCCACCCTTGTGAACAGGAGTCCTTGCTGGAAAAGTTCTAGGAAAGGACAGTGGCAGCATGTAGGCAAAGGACGCAGCCACCAGCCTCAGACTCCCAGAGGAGAGAGAATGGTACCCTCCTGCTGCCAGTGTCTGTAAACAGCTCTCCGGATCACACTGCCGGAGCCCATACATATGGTCCTGCTCTTTCCACATCAGGACACAAGCAGGAACTCTGCAGGGGGAGTGTGTCTGGCAGGAAGAAGGATTCCTAATAAGGGAGGAGGGGACTGCATCTCACAAACCTCTCAGTTTCCACAGGTGGGAGGTGACAGTACTCATGAAAGGATCTCGAACATGTGTCACAGCAGAAGAGCGTTCCTCCATCCAAGCAGATCTCACATACGTCTGAATTTCCAGCCTAAAAGGTAAAACAATGTCCATATCCCCGGTGAGAACCTGAAGACCAGCACTATGGGAATCTAGAACTCACAGCCTTTTGCAAACCTGCCTGGACACTTACATGCTTCTCCCTGAGCTATTAAGGGACAGAATGGAGAAGAAATTTCCGAAAAAGAAATTGTGGTCGGCAGTGAAATTCAGGAGGAGGGAATCTGTGTGTCAGACCAGAAAAGTTTTCCCTATAAAACCAGAGATTCTAACAGAAAAACTAGCAACAAAACAAGAAGATGACTTCGTAGGAATCTGAATAATTTTATTGTCTTACAGATAAAACCAAGTCCTGAAATAGTCTGAAATGCATTGGCTTACACCACAGTGACTAAAATGACTCATGGGCCAGTGGGGTATATTGAGAACTAAATAAGAATGAATAAATTTCTTAGTATGAGAAATAATAAAAGATGAGAAAACACTAACAATTATTTTAAATCTTTTTCTGGGCTTTTGGGTGAAAATACTCATGTTGGATGAATTGGGATTCTGGTCATTTCTTCAGTTTTTAAAAACTGCCATATTGAGGAAGTGCTGGCCCCAAACAATGTCTTGCCAAGAGCTCTTATTCAGGGTTCTGGGGGCTCCTGACACACACCCCCTGTGGGGACAGAGTGCCCTGTCATGGAGGCATGGGGCCATTTTCCTTCTCCTCACTGCAGGACTCACAGATTATCATCATCATTCTTTAAAAGTGATGACTCCTCTCCCAGAGCAAGGAAATATCAAATGTAACCAATGTTTCAGAATCTCACATATATAATCTTTTTAACAGACTTCTCTCTCTGGTTATTTGCCCAGATGTGCATTGGAATCATCCAAGGAAAGTGTATACACCAGGATTCTGAATCCATTGTTCTAGGTGGGGCACAGGCACTGGTATTCTTCTCTAGGTCATAAAATGGGTAATTGTGTGTATCAGAATCATCTGGGGACTTTTAAACAATGCTCATGTCCAGGTCATAGCACATATTGATGACATCAGAATTTCCTCAAAATAAACAAAATAGAGTCTAAAAAACAATGAAAAAGAATAAAAACAAGAGCTGGTTCTTTCAGAAGATAAACAAAATTGATAAACTTGTAACCAGACTTATCAAGATAAAAAGAGAGAAAAAGAGAGAGGCCCTAAATAAAATCAGAATGAAAGAGAAGTGACAACTTACACCGCAGGAATACAAAGGATTATAAGAAAGCATTACAATTATATGTCAACAAATTAGACAATCGGGAAGAAATGGACAAATTCTTAGAATCATACAATCTTCTAAGATTGTATAAATAAGAAATAAAAAATCTAAATAGACCAATCGCTACTAATGAAATTGAATCAATAATCAAAACACTCCCAACAAACAAAACTCCAGAACCTGATGGCTTCACAGGTGAATTTTACCAAACATTCAAATAAGAATTAATACCTATCCTTCTCAAACTACTCCAAAAAATTCAAGAGAAGGGAAGGTTCCCAAGCTCATTTCACAAGGCCACCATTACTCTGAATCCAAAACCAGACAAAGACATTACCAAACAGGAAAATTATAGGCCAATATCCCTAATGAACATAGGTGTAAAAATCCTCAACAAAATATTAGCAAACCAAATTTGTCAATGCATTAAAAAGATCATATATCATGATCAAGTGGGATTTATTCTTGCGATGCAAGATTGGTTCAATATCCACAAATCAATTGACATGATACACCACGTAAATAAAATGAAGGATAAAAAATATATGATTATATCAACAGAAGCAGAAAAAGAATTTGAAAAAATCTAGCATCCATTTATGATAAAAACTCTCAGCAAAGACGGAGTAGAGGGAACATACTTCAACACAATAAAGATCACATATGACAAACCCACAGCTAACATCATACTCAATGGAGGAAAGCTAAAAGCATTTTTCTTAACATCAGGAACAAGACAAGGATGTCCACTTTCACCACTTTTATTCAATATAATACTGGAAGTCCTAGCCAAAGCAATTAGACAGGAAAAAGAAATAAAGGCATACAAATTGGAAAGGAGGAAGTAAAATTGTCATTATTTGCAGATGACATGATACTATATATAGAAAACCTCAAAGACTCCACCAAAAAAAACAACTATTAGAACTGATAAATGAATTTGGTAAAGTAGCAGCATACAAAATTAATATTTAGAAATCAGGAGCACTTTTATACACCAATAACAAACTATCAGAAGGAGAAATTAAGAAAACAATCTCATTTACAATTGCATCAAAAAAAAAAAAAAATAGGAATAAATTTAACCAAGGTGGAAGGACCTGTACTCAGAAAGTTATAATACATTGAGGAAGAAATTGAAGAAGACACAAACAAATGGAAGCATATACTGTGCTCATGGATAGGAAGAATTAACATTGTTAAAATGTCCATACTAGCCAAAGCAATCTATAGATTCAATGCAATCCCTATCAAAATACCAATGGCAACTAGAATAAATAATCCTAAAATGTATATGGAACCACAAAAGACCCCAAATAGCCACAGCAATCTTGAGAAAAAAGAACAAAGTTGGAGGAACCATGCTGCCTAATAGCAAACCATACTACAAGACTATAGTAATCAAAACCACATGGTACTGGCATAAAAACAGACACACAGATCAATGGAACAGAATAGAGAGCCCAGAAACAACCCCACACCTATATAGTCAATAAATTAATGACAAAGGAGGCCAGAATATACAATGGGGTAAAGACAGTTTACTTAACAAATGTTGTTGGGAAAAGTGGACACATACATACATACATACATACATACATACATACATACATACATACACAAAATGAAACCAAACTACCTTCTTACATCATATACAAGAATGAAATCAAAATAGATTAAAGATTTAAATGTAAGATCCAAAATCATGAAACTCCTTACATAGACAGTAAACTCTCTGATATTGCTCTTAGAAATACTTTTTCTAATATATCTCCTTGGGCAAGAGAAACAAAAGAAAAATAAATGAGGCTATATCAAACTAAAAATTAAAAAAAAAGCACTAAAAATTTTTGCACAGCAAAGGAAACCATCAACAAAACAAAAAGACAACCTAGTAAATAGGAGAAGATATTCACCAATGATACATCCAATAAGGGGTTAATATCCAAAATTTATTTTTAAAAAACTCATACAACTCAAAACCCAAAAAACCAACAATCCAATTACAAAATGGGCAGAGGACCTGAATAGGCATTTCTCCAAAGAGAACATACAGATGGCCAACAGATAATGAAAAGATGCTCAATATCAGTAATCATAAGAGAAATGCAAATTAAAACCACAACAAAATATGACTTCACACCTGTCAGAATGGCCATCATCAATAAATCAACAAACAACAAATGTTGGTGAGAATGTGGAGCAAAGGGAACCCTTATGCACTGTTGGTGGGATTGGAAATTGGTGCAGCCACTATGAAAAACAGTGTGGATGGTCCTCAAAAGATGAAAAATAGAACTACCATATGACCTAGCAATTCTACTTCTGGATATAACCACTTCTGTGTATATCCAAAAAAATCCAAAACAGTAGCTTGAAAAGATATATGCACCCCTATGCTCATTGCAGCATTATTTATAATAGCCAAGATATGGAAGCAACCTAAATGCCCATCAACAGATGATTGGATAAAGAAGCGGTACATATGTATACAATGGAATATTACTCAGCCATAAAAACGAATGAAATCTTACCATTTGTAACAACCTAGATGAACCTGGAAAGGATTATACTAAATGAACTAAGTCAGACAGAGAAAGACAAATACCATGCCATCTCACTTATACGTGGAATCTAAACAACAAACGAAACAGACTCACAGATATGGAGAACATGTTGATGGTTGATGAATAGGAGGGGATTGGGGGGATGGGTGAAAAAGATGAAGAGATTAGTAAGTACAAAGTGGTAGTTATGAAATAGTCAAGGGGATGTAAAGTACAGCATAGAGAATACAGTCAATAATATTGTAATAACTATGCATAGTGCCAGGTGGGTACTAGACTAATCAAGGGCAAATCACTTTGTAAATTATATAAATGTCTAACCACTATGCTGTACACCTGAAACTAAAATAATATTGAATGTTAAGAAGGAAAAGAATTTTCTCTAGGGTGGGATCCAGGCAACGCTATTTTTCAAAGGTTTTCAGATGATTCCAGGGTGCAGCATGAGTTGAGCTTTAACCTGAGCAGAGTCTGCTTATTAAGGCAGAAGTATTATAAGTCAATGTTGAATTGGCCTGTAATATCTATCACAGGAAAAATATTAATAGGGGTGAGGGTACTCTTGCTGGAACAGCTGCCCTCTCCTTTGGCTGTGAGCTGAGACCTGGCCTTCTGTGTTTACATCCATCACAAACAAGCCACACAAACACTGGACTGCAGGCTGTTTAGATGATTGAAGACACCCTCAGTTGGCTGAGGGTCAGAATCAGTGTGGATAAGATCTAAATCTTGAGATTGCTTTGGAGGTACAGTGGATGTAAAAACTATTTCACTACCCCTCCTCTGCTGGATGTCATGTATGAATATGATACACTGCATGAGAGTCTATGAGTGCTGCCCCCTGGAGTTGTGCAAAGGTGACTGCTTAAAATGTCCATCTTGTTGCTAGATCCAGCCTTCAAATAATATTTTCATTTTTTTCTCTAGTATTTATTTGGTCTTGTGAGTGGTGTTGGGAGAGGAGGTCAGTGTGTATGAAGTGTGTTTGGACATTATGCCAAATATAAGAAAATGTGAAGGAATAATTCAGAATACAAAAGTGTTATGGGATTGCAAATATGAATTGTAAAACAGTCTAGTATGCGATTACGAGTGGAAATAAACTTTGTGCCTTAATCACAGTTTCTCTGTGGTCTCTCACTTCTCAGATACCTTTTTTATATGTTTTACAGTAGAGTATTTTAGAAAGTATTTTACATAATTTGTATCAAAATTAAAATGTTGAATTTCAAAAAAAATGTCTATCTTGTTGCAATGAATGGAATCAAAGTATGATTCAGCTTACAGAGTGCAGTCATCTATAATTTCAGCAGTCCTTAAAGCAGGCAGCCATTTGGTATCAGTCTGAGTAAAAATGCCTGTGATTTGCTAAGTGATGACGATTTCAGTCCTAACCAGCTCAGTGCCCTAAATGGCCCCCCCGAGATTGGATGCAGGGCCTCTGGTAAAGGACCCACTTGCCCTGAGTACATTTCTCTGTAGGAGTGATGGCAGCCGACATCCTGGACTCACCAGCTTAGCCTGGCCTGTTCCTTCCAGCTGATGAATGAAACCATCTTAGCTCTGCCTGCACCTTGGAGTGAATGTTTGGGCTTTTCCTTTCCTTCTCTGCTGCCTCATTTAAAATGCGACTATCCTCTCAGGTTTGCTCCTTACTCCTAATCTGCAGGGCAGCCCTGCCCGTTACCACCGCAAGTCCTAGCTCTAGAGACCTCAGGGGTGTAGAGCTCTGCTTCCCACACTAATGAGGAAATGGGAAGGAAATTGGTTCTTTCCACTGAACCAATGGAAAGAATGCTTTCATGCCAAAACCCAACCCCAGAACCATCTACCTGGCATGGGTGATGCGTGTGCCATTCCTTGTTCATCACACGCAGGGACATGCTCCAACTGAGCGTGAGCATGCTTCAGGGAAATGAGACGACACAGATACAGATAATGTACCAAGGGGAAAGGCCAGCATTATTCTGGGGTGTGAGGTGCGAGTTATACTTACACAAGGGTCAGGAGACTCCAGTATTCTCCGCTGAGAAGAGAAAAAGACTGAGTAACAATACTGAATGTGATGTTTGCATCTATCATTCATTTAAACAGCCATCTTTTGAGGAAGTCAAACCACAGTCTGTCCCCTATTTCATGGACCTATATATCTAGGAGAAAAGTGCCAAAGTACCACTGTTTGGCCCAATGTAGTTACATTCCCCCGCTCTCAGACCCAAGGTGGGCTTTTGTGAAGCTATGGAGGGAGTCTAGCCCTGGTTACCGCAGATGGAGTTGGAGAAGCAATGCTGGTTCTCCTATCAAGGGGCCCTCAGGCATTCTTCTTTATATTAGGAAGTGTCATCCCACCGGAGGAGTTGCAGTGAGAGTATCAAGCTGAGGATTCATCACCAACAGCCCCCATCGAGTCCAGAATCCAGGAATCCATACAAGTGTCCCAGAGAAGAACTCAACCAGCTTCTGCAGCTCTTCTAGGGCACAGCCTTAAAGATAAAATGTGTCAAGGATCCCAGCACTGCAGCAATTCTTCCAGAAGTTCACTCTTCTTTCCATTTGAATCCCAAGAGGTCAGCTAGATGACTTCTCAGAGGTAACTGACGACTACCCACTAGACTTACATTGCTTATGCATATTCAGTAGAATGACGTGGCGACTTTTCCTTCTGGAAATAAACAGCCTCAGCTTTTATCTCCAGTCCAGGCTGAGAGGGCATAGATAAGTGTGATCCATTGGACAATGACCTGAGAGGTGGCCATGTCACTGCCTACCTCTTTGTATAGCTGAGAATTCCCCGAGCCATACACATTAGTTATTCTTCTCTATTAGACAATGAAGTTGAAACAATTCTTGAGGTCAAGGATATTGTTTCAATCTTCTTTAATGGCCATTGGGCATTTAGAATGCACTTGATAATTATATATTGAACAAGTGAATAAATGAGTATTCTTTCACTTAGGAAAAGACATTACTTGTTATCTCTTAGACAAATGTTAGCAAACAATAAATGATTGTTCTGAAGGAGTATAGTATTTTATAACACAGCAGCTGTCACCAGAAGATATTTTAGTGGCCCTCATCAGGAGCCAGGAATTTGTCATGTGGTGCTGAGAGTCAAACTGAAGTTTCCAGAAGTCAAGGGGCTCCATCAGCAAGAGAGGTTCTGAGACACAGAAGACCCCCAGAGGTAGTAATGGGTCTTGGGTTCTGACACTTTGGGGAGATTCTGTTCTTGATCCAGGAGACCCAAAATATAGAGGCAACTATAGCTTAGAAAAATGTTGGACCCACAAATGAGGTTAGATCCTGGTGATATGAAGCTGCCAGATCACTTGGGTGGTCTAACTGAGTAACTCTTGAACCTGGGGAATGGTACCGATGCTGATGTTTAACACATTCACTAAATAGGTCTAATAAAAGTTTCTCTTTCGAAAATTCAGTGGATGAAATGTTCCGGTACTAATAGTTCAAACCATCCAGAACATCAGACAACATAAACGCCTGGATCTCACATTCCTAATGGAAGATAAAGTCCCTGTGGCCAGCTATGCGTGAACTATCTAAGGAGTCTGGGTATGTCTTGAATGACCACTGCTCCCTGAACTACATAAGAATAGCATTTCTCACCTTCCTCTCCATCTCAAGTTCTCACCCATACCCAATCTTGGAAAAGCCATCACCTTGTCCTGAATCTACACTGCATTTTCTGTATTTGTTTGTTGGCTCCATAGCCTTCTTCCATAGAGGGAGAAATCACTTTCACTGATAGAAATGAGGGCTAAACAGCCCCTCTGCTGGAGCTGAAAGGATGGCATCAAAGTAAACGATTTTCCAGGTCAGGCCCTCCTATTTATATGTCGATGTTCCAAAAGCTTCCTCCCCAACAGCACCACCCTCATGAAGGGCAAAAGAATTCTGTGTGTCTCTGTGTACGTTTTATTGGGAGGTGGAAGAGGATGTAAGGATTAAAAAGGAAATATGCTTTTTGTTGCATATCTCACGAAATAGTATATGGTTTCATATATGTCCCAATATAGACTGTCTACTAGAACAGGGTCATCTGGATAATGGTGAGCAAACTTTTGGGCTATCAGATTTCAATACAATTAGAAAATAATAACCTTGATGAAAAAACTCTGGGTTTGAGTTGAAGATGATCCTGTGACTCTATTATGAAATGTCTATGTATTCCATACTCGTGTTTGCCTTTATAACTTTGACATCTTTACAACATCTGCATCAATAGCTACAATTCATCTATGAGATGTATTATGGTGGCTCCTTATTATCTCCATCTCAAATAGTTTACTAGTCAAAGATGGCTTTGCGTACAACATAATGCTCAAAGTAGCAACTCTGAAGGCACATGCAAAAAAAAAAAAAAAGGAGGATGCTTAATTATAATTATCCAATTGAGAAACCATAAAATAACACCCTGTACATGTAAAATCAGTTATGTCATGAGAACTTGTAGAAAGTTATATAACAATTACCTTTTTTCTCCTACCATATACTCTTGAAGGATTACGTAGAAATCCTTTCTGAAAAATAAAAAGACCCAAATATATGTTTAGCCTGTTTCTGTTTTGTAAGGGTGTCAGACACTCTGGACAATCTTGGGCATACAAAGATGGACAAACCCTGGAGGGAGAGGGGTCTAGAGAGAAAAGGAGAAAGCATGGAAGAAGTATAAAACAATGTGCAAACAGCCTTAATAGTGGGGTCAGGGGGCCCAAGTAAGGGATGTCCAAGGCCAGGTCACTCCGGAAATATACAGAGAGGGGTGACATCTGAGCTGAGCGTTGTACATTGAGTATAAGTTTGTTGGGCTGAAAGACATGTCAAGTCACACCTCAGGAGACCTCACTGGTTCTGCATTATCCATGTTACGAGTTTAAATTTCTTAGCCTGGCATTAAATCCCTCTACAAATCACCCCAATTAATAGATTATGCCATATCTCACACAATCTGTCTACCTCAACCCACGGAGCTACGTTAGTCTGGTTTTGGTTTTCATGCCATTCTTTCTCTGGAGTGTCTTCTTCCCACTTGTTAGACTGTAGACTGTCTTCTTTCTTTCAGTGCGTAAAGTTGTCTGCAAGCCCTCCCTCCGGCTTCCCCACCCCCCAGTCAGAATGACCTTTCCCTCCTCCAAGCTCCTGCATCTATCCTGACGGAACCCCCTTGACAACACTGAGATGCTGCCTTGTAGTGAGGTGTGAGTGTGGGGTCCCAGTCCCCAGTGAGAGGGTAAACTCAGGGGCCTCAGGGCTTTAGCTAGAACTCAACAAGTATTTAGTGAGCAAATAGTGACCTTATCTTAGGGGCAAAAAGAAAGTCACATCTCCCGCCCCCCGCCACTGGAATACCTCTATCAGCCATTTTAGGGGCCTCCCACCACAGCGCACACTCAGCTTCCAGTTCTTTGCTCTTGCGTGGCCTCCTTCGACTTCAAATTCCCTGGGGGTGAACCAATTTCCATCCTCACTCTGTATACACTTCTCGCTGGAGCCTGTAAGATGGGGTAAGTTGATCCTGAAACCTCTATCCTCAAAACTCGGACAGTGGCCTCCCACCACACTGGATCTGGAGCCACCCAATGTGGGATCAAGATGAATAGCGGCAGAGTCCAGCCTCCCCTTTCAGACTTAGAATCCCCAAACCCAACCTGTAAGTCCCCTCCAAGGAGATTTCTGCTTTGTGTGCACATTTTTTCTATCTTTGTGCAACAAAAAAGTGATTATTACCATCAAATTCAACCTTATAAGCATATTGCAAAATCATCTTCAAAGGATGAGCAAATGATTCTGAAGGATGAGAGAATTTCAGTTTGCTGAGAAAAGAGAACAGTCCAGACTCTTTGATGGCCCTGGGGCAATGTGGAGGCAGAGCTTCAGTTGGACTGAGATCCCAGGTGGGGGCCTTGCAGCTCAGAATGGCACCATGGCAACCTCTGTGCCATCTATTACAACATTAATCTAGTTTAATGACATTATTTGTTTTCTCTCTTTTCATGTTGGACAGGTAATGTGCCAATGTCATAAGAAGGTTGGAGGGAATCACATCTCACACAAGAGCATGAACACCCAATCATCATGCTTCTGAACTACAAAAGGATCATTGATGACATTATTGAGCAGAGATTTTTCCATCCTGGAATTCATGGAAAGCCAATATTAAAAATAATTGTGAAATGCTATTCAGTGGAAATTTTAAGTTATGTATAAAAGATAATCACATGCTAGATATTATTATTAGTCATTAGAAATGCAACTCAAAACCATAATGAGATATCACTTCACACCTATTTAGAATGGCCACAATTAAAAACATCAGACAATAAATGTTGGCAAGGAGATTGAAATTGAAGTCTTCATACATTGCTGGTGGGAATATAAAATAGTGCAGCCACTCTGGAAAATATTTTGATGTTTCTCAATAAGCTAAACATAAAATTACTGCATATACGAACAATTTCACTCCTGGGTATATACCCAAAAGAATTGAAAACGTGTTCACACAAAAACTTGTATACAAATGTCCAAAAAAGCATTACTCATAATCCCAAAGAGTAGAAATAACACAAACTGATGAATGGATAAATAAATATGGTATATCCATACCACAGAGTATTATATTATTTGACAATAAAAAGAAATGAGGTACTAATACATGCTCTTACATGGCTGCACCTTGAAAACATCATGCTAAGTGAAAGAACCAATCACAAAAGGGCACATATGATTTCATGTATATATAACACCTAGAACAGACCAATTTGCAGAGCAGAAATAGATTAGCGATTGTTTAGGGATGGGTAGCGAGTGAGGTGTGAATGGGCATTGACTGCTAATGAGCATGGGGTTGCCTTTATTGGGGAACAAAAATGTTCGAAAATTAGACCGCGAATTCTAAAAGTCACAATCCTGTGAATATAAAAATAAAACTCAATATTTAATCGTAGACTCTAAGTGGTGGATTGTATAATATGTGAATTATACCCCAGTAAAGGAATTTAAATTTTATGCATCAATTAATTAAATTAATTCCTTACAGCTACACCATGAGGAAAATTTTTATTCTCTCTTTTTTAGATGGTAAATCTCAGGCTCAAAAGGTTCCCTTCTCACACAGAGGAATTGGTCATTCTTGGCATAGCTGAGGCTGACACTGAGGTTCTCTGATTCTAAATTCTGTGATCTTGTCACTGCACCAAGCACCCTGCCTGGTGACTACCCAGAAGAGAGAAAGGATATGAAGATGGAGGCTAAGGGCCTCTCCCCTTTTATTTTTGATTCACTTCTCTTTGGTTCTTTGGGCATTTCCATGGACACTTCCATATGGTAGTCAGCACCTAATGTATATGATTTCTTAATGTGTGAAAATATCATCTTAGGGATTCCTTCCTCCTTCTCTCAAGCCAAAATGCAGCCCCAATTCCTTGAATGATGTGTAATTCACATGGGTAATTCCATTTCTTCTTGTAATTCCTTAAGCGTTGCCAATTAGACCATGAAGCTCACCTTGTTTCAATTTCTTCTTATATAACATCCCCTTGACCTCACCACAGGTCACAGGAAGTATTCGAGAGCGAAAATTCACATTCACTTCTCTGTGCTTTCTTGACCCTGAAAGAGAAGATTTCTTCATTCTGTCTTATTTTGCAATTGCACATGTACCCCACTTCCCATGTTGAGGTTGTTCCTATAAAGATATGGGATACTTAAGAAACTTTATTCTACAAATCTCTAGAGCCAAATTCTTCCAAGTGGTAGTTTTTACACATACCTGAGTGTCTACCTCTACCCTCAAATTTCACACAAAACAGAATGCTTTGGCAGAAAAGTCAGTCTTCAATGAAACTTTCTTAACTCCCAATCCAGTCAGCCCCACTGATTCTTACAAGACAATGAAACATACAGCTGCCATCATGTTCTGAAGGGCGTTCGCCACCTATACTATTTTGCTGCAGTTGCGTGGCTGCAGCAAAGTTAGCTGCAAAGTCCGCTGGAGACAAATTACAGACTGCACTTGTATCTCCCTATTTGAGCTCTGACTGAGTGAAAAGAGAGAGGGTAATGATGGGGTAACCTAACAGAGATGGTATCTGCCTGCTGTTTGTGTTCTCTGCTTTGCTTTATTTCTCCCTCACATCAGCTTTCTCCATCAAATCAGCTGTAAAAGGATCTCAGAAAACTAGAATGTCTGCAAATTGCTTGGAGGAAGGGCAGCTGGAGATCTTATTCCACAGACGTAAAAGTGAAGGATCTTCAAATGAACTAACTCTATGAGGATGTGTAACTGAGGCTGTCCTTCCAGTAGGCATTTTAGAGCCCTGATGGAAAGAGTGGAGCTGTCTGTCGTGCTGATGTCAGTTTTGGGATAGGTAGCCTTTTAGAACTGGTGTGGAGTGAGAAGCATGTTTGGTCTAACTCACTCTTGCTTTACAGACGAGAAAACTGAGGCAAAAGTGATCAAGTGACTGACCCAAGCCCACACATTCTAAAGAGAGAAAGATACAGACTTCTGACCACCACTCTGGACCACTTGTGGTATGCAAACTGTGACTCTACGTGTAGCAAGAGAAGAGTCATCTAGATAATTTTTGGCTTATGTATACCTTTTATATGGCAACAGACTATTTCCAGTTTGAAAGTTATCAGTTCAGTGGTGACTGCATCATTGCAATGGCCCCTGGATCCCTGGGGTCTGGTTTAGATCTGTCACCAAGCTACTGGTTTGTGGAATTATCTTCTTTCTGTCCCTGACACATTTTGAAAATGGACCAAATTGTATATATTTCTGAACAGTTAGTAAAGCTACACAAAACAATTAGGTATATGGGTCTATTACTAAAAACACAGACTAGGGCACAGGAAATTAGTTGTTTAGTTATTGAAAGTATATCCCCCCCCCTTTTTTTCATTGCCTCTGACTGGACTGTCTTTTTTTGGGCTCTGTCACTATGAGTTAAGTGGATTCTAGATCTACCTCTTTTTCCCTGAAAAAATAGAAAAATATAATCACAGTCACAGACATGCAATTACATTGCATATATTAGTGCTTTTCAAAATTTCCATTTACATGTAACTTCCCCAAAGCCTGTCTAACGCATAAAGAAAAACATATAATCCCTACTCTTTAAACTACCAAGAATTAAATGGCTAATCTTAAGCTTATGTTCTATTTTATTTTTCATAACCCCACATTAGTAAAACAAACAAACGATTGAAATCAGCTTTTCACTTATACTTAAAGCAGCCATATATTAAGTTCTCCATAGATGCCAATTGTATAATACATCTATTAATTTACTTAGTCTTTCCAACAAATATATGAGATTAAGATGATGATTACTCTCGTTACAGAAACTAAAATATTCAGAAAACATTTGAGACAAAAACTACAAAATTAAGTGAAGATATTTCAGGGAATTTTTTTGGTGGAGAGACAGAAAAAAATAGAAGTTCTATGCATTAAGGAAAACCCTATATTGGGCTTACAGGTGAGACACAGATGATACACATCACCTTGAATAAACTTATTTGTAAATTTGTGCAGAAAGTGATGTAAAAGTGAAGTAAATGTGACCAAGGGCTTTGTCCACCTTGGTTTGGACAAAGATATTATAATCTAAGGCAGAAGACTAAGCAGAGTAATGGGTAGAATTGAGTCCTCCAAAACCTTAGTTTCAAATAGTAACTAAGGATTGACTTGGTACATGTGGCAACAGAAAATGTGCCTCTATTTGTAAGTCAATTGGCTATAAATGTGCATCTCAATGTTTGCTGTCGTTCAGATGTGTTTTATGTAACAAATTCATTTCCTCCTTTCTGTGTTCAATGTCCACTGTCCAATGACTACCATCTGGTGATGCTGGGTGAGGTGATGTAGAATGCAAGAAGAAATATTTTCTGGACTATTCAGTCCTAAGTGCAGTAAACACTAAGCATATTATGAGCCTATTAGACCAGCAAAGTAAAAAGGACAGTTCCTTCAATCAAACCTCAAATGGACCGATTGCTTGGTAAAAAAAAAAAAAAATCCCACTTTCTGGTGTTTGTTGTTGTTGTTGTTGTTGTTTCCACTTTCTGGTCTTCAGGCTAACACTTACTGAGGGGGGTTTTGTCTCTTCAAAATCAAAATAGCCCCATGGGAAAAATATTAATAATTAGACCTTGTAACAAGATCAAACACATTAGCCTTGCAAGCTGTTGCCTTATTATTATTTAACCAAGATAATAGCAGCTCAAACAAGAGGTCTACAGAGATTGGTAAACTTGTGTAAGAAAGTAGAAGACTTGGATATTAACAGCCATGGGTGAAGAAGGACTATTAAATTGGTGGAAATACAGTTCTCGAAGAGGCATATTAATGTGTTTGCTGCCTTTCACTTCCTCTTTCTGAAAGGTGGAGTCACAAGGCAATGGAAGGTCATCCACCCAGGGGATTTCCTCGCCTCGTCTTTCACCCAAGATATCAAAGTGATGAGGGACTCTGGAATGCCAGGCCGTGTCTGGCTTTCTCTCATTTCTCCCTCTTGCTCTGAAAGTCCATGCTCACATCCCAAGAAGAAGAGACCCAGACAGCTTGTTCTCTTATATCCCAGTCAGGCTTGACACTAAACTTTAATCACAACCTTGGACATCCAACAAATAGAGTTCTTTCTTGTTCTCTGTCTCTCTATGGTTATACCTTTCCTGAGACTAGTGGATATGTTGAATTAACTTTCCCCAAACCTGTTAGACCTAATATTTTTAGGGAGAAAAAGGAAATACATTAAAGTCCACTCTAGCCTATAGAGCTTTTGGGATAAGAACATTTGGAGCTTAAAACCAGTTCATTCATAACATAGCATTATTGTGCTTTACTCTCAAAATACAGTGACGAGGCAAGGCAGGATTTACTTATTTTTGTGTGCCCAGTTGTAACACCCATTTAATAACACTGAAACCCCATCACAAGCCCTAATAAATACTATGGCAGTCAATAACATTGAAGGCTATTTTTAAAAACTTGTTACACTTGGTATTCATTAACCTTGGTATTACAGAATTTTAAATTCCTTCCTGTTTTTTCAAAATTTTAACAGAAGTCTCAACAGTTGGGAACCAGTCATTAAGTCCCATAAAAGGGTGACTGACACCCCAGTCTGTTCAGGACTAAGGGGCACAGGATTTTCAGTGGCAAAACTGGAAAAATCCCAGGGAAATCAGGTTCGATTGGTCAGCCACCATCCTAAGACAGTGCACCAAATCACCTATGAGGCGACCATACAAAGTATTGGTGGCACTGGTGATGTTGGCTCTAGGTCTTCAGTGGCATCCAGGCAGTAGAAAAAAAGATTTCTTGATTTCTTTCAAAAGAAACCAAGCTGTGGTTCCTGAGCCTGCCTCCCTGCTCACTGCGGAGCTGATGAAAGTATCTCATGGAGGAAAGAGCTAGTGATTGTGCACCGTCCATATCCAATGTCATCTCACAGCTGTGCCCATCAGGTAAGATACTTCTGTACTCGTATCTCTCGTCTCCCTTCCACGCCCCTCCCCCCCCCACCCCATCCTGGACGGGCCCAAACCAGCAGCCCTTGAGTCGGGCTAGAGCCAAGAGTGAATGAGAAAGAAACCTGACCTTTCCACCTTCTAACTGAAGGTGGCCCAGATCAAGGCTTGCTGAGGCTGAAAGAGGGGAGGTGCTTTGAATCAAAGAAAATATTGAAGTTTTAATAATAGTAGTTAAAAGGACTCTCAACTACTGGACATGGGAATAGAAAAGCTACCACACTTACCCAGGAAGGAAAAACTCATCTAGAGGGTAAATTTAAAAGGGCAGTGAGAGAATACACTTGCTCTCTCTTTAAAATTACCAAGTCCAGCCATTTTAATGAACCAATGATGGAAGGCAAAGGAATTTCCATGAAAAGTGGATAAAACTCAGAGGAGAAAATTTTAGGTCTTGGGCACATATCAACTGTAATATGAATGCAAACAACTGACAATCCTGGCTCCACACAGGTTGGCTTTCTCGATTTCACAGCTCTCAAAATGACAGGTAAATGACTAGTAAAAAAATTAAGTAGTCTTGTGTTTCTCAAAACCTTAGCAAAATTTGTATTGACCCACAGGGCAAAGTAGAAACAACACACACTTTACTTATCCCTAATCTTGGTTTTTCAGATGCATATTCAACCACCTTTCAGTGGAGACCAAATACCAGCAGCTTGACAGCTGTCTAGGGATAGGCAGGGAAAATAGAGTTGGGAAAACAGCAACTGACGTGTGAGACCAAACCAAGTGAGAGAACACTGGATTCAATTCTGAACACCTTCACTGTACACTCAGACAAGAAGGTAAGGTAATAATAAGGGACCCCAAGCAGGTATCCGGAGCATTCTCTACTTTCAGGAGGGACAACTTTTAAGTTACATGCAATATTTCACTGGACTTTGGAGAGAATTTATCTACTGACACACAGGCCTAAACGAAAATGTTATAAATGATTAAATCTAAATATCGGATATTTTGAAAATAACCATTCTTAAAATGGATGCAACCATTATTTCCTTAAAAAAAATTGTACAAATTCTCTCACAGGGCAGCCACATAAATTGACAAGAATATAAGATATGCAGATGGGTGAAAATTAGTAATTTTTAATTGGACTCTAAAATCTTATATAGATCTACTGATTCAAAATTGTCAGTGATATGGAAAATGAGGTCTTACCCTCATTGTCTCAGAGAAAAGATTTCTTTAAACTTCTACCAAAATAAACAAAATTTCAGGGGTCTGATTAGAAGTAATTCAAATACATTACTGGAAATTTAGAAAATAAAATTGTATGAAACATCAACATCTAGAAATAGCCACAATTAACTTGTTGAAAAATATCCTCCTAGGATTTTCTCTTTGCATATGTTACTATTTCAATAATACAAAAGTTGAACATGTTTACTGTTTTGAATATACACAATACAATTTAAAAACCAAATAAAAATATAAACATCACCAGTGACTAAATATAACTGTTGCATATATTTTTAAAGATGAACTGCCATTGAAGTTTCTATACATCTATATCCATATGTAGAAAGATAAATATGCATAAATAAGGACTTATAGATACATAGAACATATTTGCACAAATATATATGTTTATACATGTTTTATTACCACATGTGGGCATGCACACACCCACTTACAGTCTGCTTTCTTCATTTAGCCTTCTTTGGAACAGCTTTCCAAATGAATAAACATTTCTCCGCCCAGGAAAGAAGCCACATACTGAGGCTGGCAGTGCTTCTCTATTACTCCTGTGTCACTCAGCTCTGGACAATTACGTGTATGAGAAACAAACCACTTTGTTGAAGCCACTGCATTTTCCAGCTCCTTTGTTATGGGTCCTTAGCCTCTATCCTAGCTGACCTAGTAGCTGGGAAACTATCAATCCCCTCAGGAGACTACAGGTCACAAGGACACAAAAGCAGTGCTATGACAAACTCAACAGGTGTCACTACCTCACTTTCCCTGCTTACCTCTTTGATGTATGTTTCTCGGCCACTTCTTTTTATTTAGTGATGAGGAATGCCATTTCTTTATTTCTTCAAAAAAAGGAAAAAGAATAAAGTTAATCATTCAGGTCTATGAATATATTCTCAAAGCTCATAGGTCAGTGCTGTTCGAGTATTTTTTTTAAACTTTGGTCCAAATAATGGGAGAAAATTTGTAACTACCAGTGAGGTTAATTATAGAGTTATTTTTAACCGTGTGTAGACTTAGGAGACAATAAGAGGTGACCTGCACTTGAAAACTTCTTTTAAAAGTTAGAAAATAAACTCCCGCTGGTGCTTCAGGCTGACTGATAATTGTAGTTATATACCAATATGTTGCCTTTTCAAGCATTTTCTGTATTTTCAAATGTGCACTGAGGAGACCCACTCCTGGCTGAGTAACATCGTGGATAACACACTGTGCTGGAACCGGGAGACACTCAATTTCATGGGGACAGTTTTCATGAAACAACCTCTGCACTCTTGCAGTTGTAACACAAATCCTCTCAGTTGTATTGAACCTACTGCCTGGCATTCCAGAACTTAAAGAACCACAGTGGGTTTCTGTGCTGTTGCTGCTTCTGTAGAAATGATATGAAAACATGTGAACGTGAGAGGACCATTGGCACTGAGTGAACAGAGATCATATCTTGTTATCATTATTGTGAAGATCATAACAGCCAGCTATTCGATTATTACCACTGGGAGTGAAGCCCCAATCCATGGACCAAGGCCTGCGACATGCCCACCTGACATTCCCCTTTTGAGGTGGCTCAACCCAGCTCTGGGACTTAGAGCAGGAAGGGGCTAAAAGCCTGGCTCTTCCACTGGAAATGGGACACTCAACATGCGGAGACTTCGGCCAGTGGCACCCAGACTCTATCCCCTTCACAGCCTGAAGCAAACCTCAGTCTCCCGGGTCCTCAATTCACCAAGACTGCCCTGGTGGCCTGGGCCAGGTGCCCTGACACCTGGCTAAGCTAACGGCCAACGTCTACTGGCTGCTGTGGCTGCCTGGCATCAGGGCCGCTTTGCAGAACCAAAAGCAGATGCGGTCAGTCTCCTGCTTGGCAGGAGTCAGAGACTGGTCTCCTGCTCGTGTCCTACATGCTTCGTCTGCCACGTAGAAAACTACAGACTGGCAGAGTAAAGGCACCTGTCTCTCAGGACACAATTGTGGAAATAAAGCGTGCTGCTCATTCACTGGTCCGGCCCCTCCTGAGAACGCCCAGCGCCTAGTCTCTGCTGATGGAGGGGCTGACACCATCATTCTCCTGCAGGGGCTCTGGCTGAGCCCAGGCTCGTGACTCCTGCTAGACGCAGAGGCATGACTCCCACGCCCAGGGAGCCCCATCACAGGGGCTTTGCCTGACTGCTCCCGCCCCACTGACCTGCCTCAAGCCTCTCTTGGGGCTGTGGGTGGGGTATCTACACGGTCCACACTTCACTTTACAGACCAACTGACTCTGCCCACACCATTGTGACCCGAGACACTCACTGGTGTCATAAGCACGGCTGGCAGGACCATGTGCACTCTGAGCATGTTGTGCCCTTTATCAAAAGCCACTCCCAATGCACTGGTTGTCTGACTCAGGGTCCCTCACCTCCTCCTGTCCACACACCTCTGTGAGGCTCTTTGCTCACTGAGGCAGCTGTGCCCAGAAAGGAATCAGCTCCCTCCTGCACCTGAGCAGGACAAAAGAGGTGAGGGAATAAACGGTGTTATGCAGACCAGCTCAGAAAATTCAGGATTCTGTCCTGCCCATCCCTTGGAATGAGGCCTCCTTCTTTCCCAAGCCAGTGTGGAGGGCACAAGCTCGGAATGCCGAGGGGATTCAGATTTAAGTCTGGTTACATTTTATGACATTGCCTTTGCCTGCTTATAGCTGGTCCTCCTGGATGAAAGGTCTCAGTGACAATAAAATGATTGGGAGAGAAAGATGAAATGACAGCCACTGGAATGACACACACAGAATTTGTGGCAGTAAAGGAACAGCAAACATCCAGGCCTGAAGAAGCGACACCATACACCCTAGGACATACGATGGATGGAGAAGCATTAACAATATCTGTCTTTCAGAACTGTCCTGAATCCTCCTTCCAGAAGGAAAATGCCCTGGTACAGCTCTGCCATCATTCAGCACACACAAGAAAATGGGCTGACCCAGCTTCTGTCCATCCCAGGCAAAACCCCTCTGGACATCAAGGGCTGGACACAATGAATGGATCTAGGAACTATGATGCTTACAGCTGGCAAGAGACCCATATTGGAGGCACTGTCCACCTTCCCCCTGGCTGATGGATGTCCCGTTAGGGGACCTCAATAACTATAAATGCTTCTCTCCCAGAGTCACCATATGTGCCCTTCGGATTGTACTCCTGAGGTGAAAGCCATGCTTTCACTTGTGTCCTCATGCAAACATAGTGCACTACACGTTACGGGTGTCATAGAAATCTAAAGCATATGGTTTGTGAAGATTGTTAAATGCTGCAGGAAATAAGTCAAATGGATGTGGTCCCAGCCCCCATTGGTCAGAATAATTGGAGTGGCTGGTGGAGTGGTGTCCTCATGGAGAAATTGCCAGAATGTGCTGTATGAGGTGAATTTGTTGGGAGGCAATTCTCCATGGCATTCCACGTGCCTCAGAATATCATTTCAAGGATGTTTGAATAGCAAATACCCTTGGAAACTAGAGGAAATGTAGCCTTCCAGGTCAGAGGGTACGTTTGTTTTCTGACCAGTGTGAAACAGAGAATGTCTCCCTCTTTAGAAATATTCCAGGAAAGAAAGTTTCCCTCCTTTCCTCAAAGGAGATTTGCTAAAGTTCCAGGTAGTAAGATAATGTCTACCCCAGGGGTATGGTTTGAACTTGCTAACAGCCCCCTTCTGAGCCTGGGGGTTTCTGACAGATAGAAACAGTTTCTGAAGCATTGTAGTCCTCAGCTTGGCACGGCCTGTGTGTGCCCATCACCCCCACATGGGTTTGAAAGGACTGAAGCACCCATCCCATAGCCCAGCCACTTCATTTCTAGGATTTATACAATAGATATGCAGGCATGGAGCCACTGCAAGAAAGACTCTGCAAGAATGTTCATTGCAGCTTTTGTGGCCAATATGAAGCCAACAACTGGAAATACTGGTGTTGTCCATCAATAGGAGAATATATACACAGTGTTTGGTATATTCATACAATATGCACTACTTTGCAATAACAAAAAAAACTTCTGATACAGGCAACAATGTGGATAAAACTGCAAAACATTATGCTGAAAGAAACTTTACAATAAAATCATTTTAACACAACAAATTAAGTATCCTAAAAAAAATAAAAACAGTAATTGCCTTTGATGAGTGAGGGGTAAGGATACACCAGAAAGGTCATAAAGGTCCTTTCCACGGTGATGGTCATGTTCTGTATCTTGATAGTATTTGGATTAAACAGGACAATGCATTCATCAGAAGTCATCAAATGATACACTTAATATTTGTATATTTCATTCACTATATAGTCACAGGAGGTGGAGTACAGTATAGGAGATAGAGTGAATGGAATTGTAACAGCTACATACGATGTCAGAGGGGTAGTAGAATGGGGTAAGGCGGTTATCACTGTGTGAGGGGTGTAAATGTCTTCACTATTACATTGTTTGTACACCTGAAACTAATAACATAAATAAATAAATAAAAGTAAAAAATAGATTTGTTTGGGTAAAAATAAGAAACTGTATATTTCATTGTAAGTTTTCTTTCAAAAGAAAACATTTCACAGTTTAGTTAGCAAATGTAAAAAATTTATGTTTTATGCATGATATACTGATTTAAAGTAAGGGAAATGTAACAGTATGAATAGATTTATTTAGATATATAATTAATTCCTTTTTTTTGGTCCCTCAGAACCTCAGGATGTGATATAATTAATTCTAAATGTGTTAATACATGCCTGGAAAATATACGGAAAGCTATACATCAAATTTTACAAAGATCACATATAATAAAAAACAACATAAAGATGTAAGCATTTTTTAAAAATATAAATTGCTATTTTAGAAGATGTAATCTAAACATAAATGTGAAATAGTCCTTTTTTTTTGGTTTTATGAAAGGTATTCATTGTTTATTGGTGCTGTAGTCAGAAATACAACACTAGTCTCATTGGGCTAAATCAACATATCCACAGTCTTTGTTTTTTTCTGGAGGCTGTAGGGGATAATTTATTTCTTTACCTTTTGCAGTTTCTGAAGGCTGGCCACATTTCTTGGCTCATTGTCTCTTGTTGCATTTTCAAAACCAGCCTCATTGCACTGCTCTGATCATTATTTCATGGGTACGTATCCCTCTCTCCACAGCAAGAAAGGTTTTCTGATTTTAAGGATGCATATAATTTGATAGAGACCACCCAGATAATCCAGTATAATTTCCTCATCTCAAGATCCTTAATCACATTCTCAAAGTCTCTTTCACCACGTAAAGAAACAGATTACACATTTCAGGGATTAGACATGGACATTTCTGTTTCTGTTGGTATAAACTTCCCAAGCGTGTAGATCTCCCATGTACGTCATGGAGAATTGCTTTATTAAAAAGAGGCTTCTCCACAGGTCTTTCCTATATAAGTATATATCTGTGTTTTACTTCTGCTGAGATGGCTAGGGAATCTATGAGTCACACACTTAATCACTTCAAAGCAACCTTTATGTGAACATTCTGATCTTTCACTACTTCTTAGGCAGTAGCAGTAAGTCATTAGGCCAGATTCTTGGTCAGTCTACAGAGTACACTTTCCTGACAGTAAATCTCCTAATTTTATCATCCTTTGTAACCTGGATAGGATGAGAATTGTCCAAGTCATCAAGTCTTGATTTCTTTTGTTTAGCAATTCTTCCCTCAATGTACTTGCCTCACATTTTACTATGGGCTATAAATAATACTATCTTTACCTTCATCACTTTGTTTAGAAATCTTCTTAGCTGTATACCCAGAAAATTCTGCTTTCCACATATCTACAGGACAGAATGTCCCTAAACTTTCTCCCATTATTGAACAAGGACACCCTTTCCTCTAGTTTCCAAAAACATGTTCCTTATTTCCTTCTCGAACCTAACCAGTCACACTTTTACCTCCATATTTGTACTGACAGCTGGTCAGGATGATTTACATGTTCTCTGAGACATTATAGGTTTTCTCTCCCCGGCTCTTCACCGCCTTCTGCGTGCTCACTAGCAGACTTTAGCATCCACGTTTCTACTAACAAACTGCTCAAAGCCATGAAGACATTTTCTATCGTTCTACTTAAAATTCTTCCCATTGCCCAATTTCCCTTGGCCCATTGCCCAGTTCCTAAGCCACTTCCACATTTTTAAGAATGTTATAGCTAAACCCCACTTCCAATATCCAAAAGCTGTATTGCTCTTCTATTGCTGCCATAACAGACGAACACAAATTTAGTTGCTTAAAACAATGCAAACCTATTATCTTACGGTTATGTCAGTTAGAAGACTGACAAGGGTCTCTCTGGGCTAAAAGGAAGGTTTCAGTAGGCCTTCATGCCTTTTTAGAGGCTGCGAAGAAGAATCTACTTCCTAAACTTTTTCAGCATGTACAAGTCACCCGTATTCTTTGTTCCCTTCTTCTATCTTCAAAGCCAGAAATATTACAACTCTCTGTGAGTATCTTTGTAGTCACTCTTGCCTCTCCCTACAGCATGAACAGCCCTCCAATTTCTAAGGCCCATTTGATTGTACTGGTTGCACACAGATATCAAGGATCATCTCTCCTTTCAAGGTCCCCACTTTAATTATGCCAGTAAAATCCCTTTGGTAAGGAAGATACCACCTTACAGGCTCCAGAGATTAGGATATGGATATCTTTGAGGGACCATAATATTATTCTCACTTATTATTATAAATAATAATAATGAAACTGGCATTTAAAAACTCATTTTTAATATCAAAAGCAAGGAAAATCTTATGCACTCTTACGTCTTTTCCTTTTGAGCTTTCCCAAAGTAGAGCTGTTTCCAAGAGCCACGGTATCTAGAAAATAACAGGGGTGATGAGAAAACAGAACTTAATAAATAAAAGTTACAAATCCTAGGATGAGTCATACAACAGAAGGCTTGAGTTAATAAAGATGTTTGAATTTTCTTCTCTTTCTTCTTTCTAAAGAAACTAAAACTCCGCTGAATTGAGAATTAGGAGTACAGAATAGACCCTGGGTCTATCTTTTTTCACTCAATGGGACTTTAAAAAACACTCTTAAGTACCTACCTACTTCAGTTTACTCATGGATAGGAACAGGTATTCTATCCTGTTGAGGTCTTAAGATTTTTGTAAGGACTAAATAAGATGTTATGTGCAAAAGTGTGCAGGAAATCACCACATAAATTAGTGACATGCTGGAGGACACCCATAGAAACTATGGGTTAGGTTAAGAATGGTTGATCTGCAATGAACATTGGAACACAAGTGTCTTTACAGATAAATGTTTTCAGATTTTGGGGGTATGTACCCAGGAGAGGGATTGCTGGGTCATATGGTAATTCTATTCGTAATTTCTTGAGGAACCTCCACACTGCCTTCCATAGCGGCTGCACCAGTCTGCGTTCCCACCAACAGTGCATGAGGGTTCCTTTTTCTCCACAGCCTCTCCAGCACTTGTTACTATTTGTCTTGTTGATGATAGCCATTCTGACTGGGGTGAGGTGATATCTCATTGTGGTTTTTATTTGCATTTCTCTGATGATTAGTGATGTTGAGCAGTTTTTCATATGTCTATTTGCTATTTGTATGTCCTCTTTGGAGAAATGTCTCTTCAGGTCTCTGCCTATTTTTTAAATGGATTGTTTGTTTTTTGTTGTTGTTGTTGCATTGTATGAGTTCCTTATATATTTTGGATATTAGCCCCTTATTGGAGGTGTTGTTTCAAAAATCTTCTCCCATTTGGTCGGTTGTCTCTTTATTTTGTTGATGGTTTCTTTTGCTGTGCAGAAGCTTTTTAGTTTGATATAGTCAATAGACATACGAAAAAACGCTCAACATCACTAATCATCAGAGAAGTGCAAATCAAAACCACAATGAGATATCACCTCACCCCAGTCAGAATGGCTATCATCAACAAGACCAATAGTAACAAGTGAGGGAGAGGCTGTGGAGAAAAAGGAACCCTCATACACTGTTGGTGAGAATGCAGATTGGTGCAGCCGTTATGGAAGGCAGTGTGGAGGTTCCTCAAAAAATCACGAATAGAATTGCCATATGACCCAGCAATCCCTCTCCTGGCTATCTACCCAAAAAATCTGGAAACATTTATCCATAAAGATATATATGCTCTAATGTTCATTGCAGCTTTATTTACGGTGGCCAAGACATTGAAACAATCAGTGTCCTTCGATAGATGCTTGAATAAAGAAGTTGTGGTATATATACACAATGGAATACTGTTCTGCTATAAGAAAAGATGAAATAGTACCATTTGCGACAACATGGATGGATCTTGAGATTATTATGCTGAGCAAAATAAGTCAGACAGTAAAAGTTGAGAAGTATATGATTTCACTGATATGTGGTATATAAAACTGAAAACAAAAAAAAGAAGAAGGCAAACAAATGAAGAAACAAAAACTCATAGACACGGACGATAGTTTAGTAGTTATCAGAGGGTAAGGGGGGGTGGTAGATGAGAGTAAAGGGGATCAAATATATGGTGATGGAAAGATAATTGACTCTGGGTGTTGAACAAATAATGTGATATATAGATGATGTATTACAGAACTGTACACCTGAAATCTATGTAACTTTACTAACGTCACCCTAATAAACTTTAAAAAAAAAAAAAAGAATAGCTGATCTGATGTCTTCTTTCCTCCTGAAAATTAAGTGACAGGATCAGTTGTCTTTGAGGTCTTTCTAAGGTTGTGACAAAATGACACTTATCTATTAGCAGACGTATACCTTGCTTCCATGGGTTCCATAGAATATTTGAGAGCATTGGAAACAAATGTATAAGTACAAGGCTTTATTCTCAACATACTAATGTAATCAACTAGATATTGCCATCTTTTAAGAGTGTATTTCTCCTACATCATCTATATGTAATCAACAGGGTCGATCCTATTAACATGAATTTATAATGATCTCTTGCCCCCATGCTGCTTCCAAAAGGGTCAGGTGGAGTAAATGCAGAGAACAGGATAGTGAGATGGAATGGACCACCTGCCAGCACCGTACCGGGCGTCTGTGGTACCTGTGGAACCACCCCCGTCCCCTGACTCTCGCACAGCTTTACCTATTGTGTCACATGCTCAGCTACTTTTAGCCCTGTTTCCATACCTCCTAGGACATCTTGGGAAAAGCACATAATACAGGAACATTTCTCATTTCCACATGCTGATAGCTCTGTACCTGTATAAAAAATGGATATGACATAAACTATTTGATGTATCCTTACAACCCAAAGATCCTCAGAACATGCAGACACGGCACAAAGTAGACTGCTTCCCCTCGAGATCATCAGAATAAGACTTTTCCGGGATGCCTGGGTTGTAACATACATCGTCACACTCTCCTTTGCGCTTTCATTCTTTATTCTTCTAAATTAGGCTTTTTTATTTACTTTATCCTATGCCTAATCTCGGCAGGATCCTGCAGAGTCATTTCATCTTCTTTCCATTTGAAACTCGTTGGCCAGCACCTTTCCTGCTCTCTAGGGATAAGCATGGAAAATACAGAGCTGGGCACAGCAGCAGCTGACATGAGAGGCCAAAAGCAAGTGAAAGAACACAATATTCAATCTGAACACCTTCACGCTACACTCAGACAAGAAAGCAAGTTAATGGCAAGGAATCTCAGGTTTCTAGAATATTCTGGACAACTTTAAAATTACATGTAATATTTCATTGTACTTTGGAAAGAGGTGGTTTAGAATTGATCTACTGACACATAGACCTAAATGAAAATGTTATAATGACTAGACCCCAATATTTGGTATTTGGTATTTTGAAAATAACTGTTCTTAAAATAGATGCAACCCTTTTTTTTTTTCAACAAAATTATAAACACTGACCAACAGGCCAGCCATGTAAATTGGTAAGAACATAAGTTATGTAGGTTGGTGAAAATTAATAATTTTTCACTGGACACTAAAATCTCTCTTTTTTAAAAATTTATTGGGGTGACAATTGTTAGTACAATTACATAGATTTCGGGTGCACAATTCTGTATTACATCATCTATAAATCCCATTGTGTGTTCACCACCTAGAGTCAGTTCTCCTTCCATCACCATATATTTGATCCCGTTTACCCTCATCTCCCACCCCCCACGCCCCTTACCATCTGGTAACCACTAAACTATTGTCTGTGGACACTAAAATCTTATCACATAGATCTTCTGATTCAAAATTGGTAATCATGTGAGAAATCAGATCTTGTCCTCATTTTCTAGAAGAAAAGAATTCCTTAAACCTCCTAAACAAGATTTCAGGGATCTGATTAGAAGTAATACATATACATTACTGAAAAATCAGAAAATAAAAATTGTATGATATCGCCATCTGGAAATTAATCTGTTCAAAAATATACTCTTGGACTTTTTCTTGGCATATGTTACTATTTAAATAATACTTTTTCATTACAATAGTTGACCATGTTTACTATTATAAATATAGACATACCTTTAAAAAACACAAATAAAAATATAAACACCATCTATGTTTCAATGAGAAATACAACCACTGCATATCTTTTTACGGATGAACTGCCATTGATTTTTCTATATATCTATATCTATGTGTCTCTCTATATACAGATTGATAAATTTGTATAAATAAGCATTTAAACATATGTAAAAACATATTTGCACAAATAAATGTAAATAGATTATTTTACTGCATGTGGACACACACGCAAATACACACACACACACACACACACACACACAGGTACAGTCTGCTTTCGTCATTTAGCCTTCTTTGGAACATCTTTCCAAATGAATAAACATTTCTCGACAAGGAAAGAAGCCACATACTGAGGATGGCGGTGCTTCTCTATTACTCCTGGGTCACTCAGCTCTGGACAATTACATGTATGAAAAATAAACCATTTTGTTGAAGTCACTGCATTTTCCAGCTCCTTTGTTACAGGGCCTTAGCTTCTATCCCAACTGATGTAGTAACTGGGAAACTATCAATGCCCTCAGGGGACTAGAGGACACAAGGACACAAAAGCAGTGCTATGACAAACTCAACAGGTGTCACTACTTCACTTTGCCTGCTTACCTCTTTGATGTATGTTTTTCAGCCACTTTCTTTTATATCTTGTCCAAGAATGCCCTTTTTTTCTTTCTTAAAAACAAAAACAAGCGGAAAAAAAAAAGAATAAAATTAATCATTCAGATCTGTGACTATATTCTCAAATCTCATAGGTCAGTCATGTTCAAGTATTTTTTTCAAACTTTGGTCCACAAGAATAGGGGAAAATCCCTAACTGCCAGTGTAGCAATGTGAGGTTAATTATGGAGTTATTTTTTACTGTGCGTGGACTTAGGAGACAATAAGAGATGACCTGCACTTGAAATCTTTTTTAAAAAAATAGAAAATAAACTCCAGCTGGTGCTTCAGGCTGAATGATAATTGTAGTTATATATCAATATGTTGCCTTTTCAAGCATTTTCTGTATTTTCAAATGTGCACTGAGGAGACCCACTCCTGGCTGAGTAACATCGTGGATAACATACTGTGCTGGAACCGGGAGACACTCAATTTCATGGGGACAGTTTTCATGAAACAATCTGCACTCTTGCAGTTGTAACACAAATCCTCTCAGTTGTATTGAACCTACTACCTGGCATTCCAGGAGGACTTAAAGAACCACAGTGGGTTTCTGTGCTGTTACTGCTTCTGTAGAAATGATATGAAAACGTGAACGTGAGAGACCATTGGCACTGAGTGAACAGAGATCATATCTTGTTATCATTATTGTGAAGATCATAACAGCCAGCTATTCGATTATTACCGCTGGGAGTGAAGCCCCCATCCATGGACCAAGGCCTGCGATGCACCCACCTGACATTCCCATTTTCAGGTGGGTCAACCCAGCTCTGGGACTTAGAGCAGGAAGGGGCTGAAAACCTGGTTCTTCCAATGGAAACGGGACACTCAACATGGGGGAACTTTGGCCAGTGGCACCCAGACTCTCTATCCCCTTCACAGCCTAAAGCAAACCTCAGCCTCCCGGGTCCTCAATTCACCAAGACTGCCCTGGTGGCCTGGGCCAGGTGCCCAGGTGCCCTGATACCTGGCTAAGCTAACGGCCGATGTCCACTGGCTGCTGTGGCTGCCTGGCATCAGGGCCGCTTTGCAGAACCAAAAGCAGATGCGGTCAGTCTCCTGCTTGGCAGGAGTCAGAGACTGGTCTCCAGCACATGGCCTACATGCTTCGTCTGCCACGTAGAAAACTACAGACTGGAAGGGTAAAGGCACCTGTTTCTCAGGACACAATTGTGGAAATGAAAATGCCCCTTTACAGTTCTGCCATCCTTCAGCACACACGAGAAACAGGCTGACTCCAACTTCTGTCCATCCCAGGCAAAACCCCTCTGGACATCAAGGACTGGACACAATGAATGGATCTAGGAACTATGATGCTTACAGCTGGCAAGAGACCCATATTGGAGGCACTGTCCACCTTTCCCCTGGCTGATGGATGTCCCGTTAGGGGACCTCAATAACTATAAACGCTTCTCTCCCAGAGTCACCACATGTGCCCTTCGGATTGTACTCCTGAGGTGAAAGCCACGCTTTCACTTGTGTCCTCATGCAAACATAGTGCACTACACGTTATGGGTGTCATAGAAATCTAAAACATATGGTTTGTGAAGTTTGTTAAATGCTGCAGGAAATAAGTCAAATGGATGTGGTCCCAGCCCCCATTGGTCAGAATTATTGGAGGGGCTGGTGCAGTGGTGTCCTCATGGGGAAATTGCCAGAATGTGCTGTGTGAGGTGAATTTGTTGGGAGGCAATTCTCCATGGCATTGCACATGACTCAGAATATCATTGCAAGGATATTTGACTGGTGAATTGTCTTGGAAACTAGAGATAATAAAGCCCTCTAGGTCAGAGGGCACGTTTGTTTCCTGACGAACATAAAACAGAGAATGTCTCCCTCTTTAGAAATATTCCAGGAAAGAAAGTCTCTCTCCTTCCCTCAGTGGAGATTTCCTAAAGTTCCAGGTAGTAAGATAATGTCTCCCCCAGGGTTAGCTTTCAGCTTGCTAACAGCCCCCTTCTGAGCCTGGGGGTTTCTGACAGACAGAAACAGTTTCTGAAGCATTGTAGTCCTCAGCTTGGCATGGCCTGTGTGTGCCCATCACCCCCACATGGGTTTGGGGGACGAAAGGACTGAAGCACCCATCCCATAGCCCAGCCACTTCATTTCTAGGATTTATACAACAGATATGCAGGCATGGAGCCACAGAAAGACTCTGCAAGAATGTTCATTGCAGCTTTTGTGGCCAATATGAAGCCAACAATTGGAAATGGTGGTGTTGTCCATCAACAGGAGAATATATACACAGTGTTTGGTGTATTCACACAGTATGCACTACTTTGCAATGAAATAATCAAACTGTTACATGCAACCAGGTGGCTAAATCTCCGAACATTATGCTGACTGAAAGAAATTTTACAATAAAGTAGTTTTAACACAGGCCATATTAAGTTATCATGAAAAAACAAAAATAGTAATGCCTCGGTGAGTGAGAGTAAGGATATACCAGAAAGATCATCAGGGTCCTTTCCAGGGTGATTGTCATGTTCAGTGTCTAGATAGTATTTGGATTATACAAGGCAATGCATTCATCAGAAGTCATCAAATGATACACTTAATATTTGTATATTTCATTATAAATTTTCTCTCAAAAGGAAACATTTCACAGTTTAGTTGGCAAATATTAAACAGTTATAATGTCTTGTGCATGATATACTGATTTAAAGTAAGGGAAATGTAACAGTATGAATAGATTTATTTAGATAAATACAGCCAGAAACAGCTCTCAAATTTCTAAGGCCCATTTGATTATACTGACTGCACCCAGATATCGAGGATAATCCCCCATTTCAAGGTCCCTACCTTAATTATGTCTGTAAAGTCCCTTTAGTTATAGAAGATAACACCTTAGGTTCTAGAGATTAGGATATGGACATCTTCCAGAGATCCTCATATTGTTATAGCTTATTATTGTAAGAAATAATAATAAAACTCTGGCATTAAAAATTCATTTTAACATCAAAAGAAAAGTAAAACCATATGCATTCTTACTTCTTTTCCTCTTGGGTTTTCCCGAAGTAGAGTTGTTCCCAAGATCCACAGTATCTAGAAAATAATAGGTGTTGGTGAGAAACTAGAAATAAATCAATAAAAGTTACAAATCCTAGGATGATTCATAGTACAGAGGCTTGAGTGTATAAAAATGTTTGGATTATCTTTTTTGCTTCCTCCTAAAGTCACAAAAATCTACTAAGTTGAGACGTAGGAGTTCAGGATGGGCCCTATGACTTCCTTTATCTTTCAGTGGGACTTCGAAAATGACTCTTAAATACCTACATACTTCAGATAACTCATGCATAGTAACAGGTGGACTATCCCGTTCATGTCTTAAGATTTTTTTCTGAGGATTAAATAAGATCTCATGTGCAAAGTCTGTAAGAAAACACTATATAAATTAGTGACATTCTGAAGGCCATCCATCATTCTAAGTGCTGGGTGAAGAGTACCTGATGTGATCTCCTCTACTGACAATTAAGTGGCAGGGTCACTTGTGCTTTGAGGCCTTTCTAAGGTTGTGACAAAAATGACACTATTATCTACTAGCAGAAGTATACTTTGACTTTTTTCAGTTTCCAAGACTGTTGGGTGTGACGGGGATGGAAATCACTGTATAAATACAAGGTTTATTACTAATATTCTAATACAGTAAACCAGATACTGCCATGTTAAGAGTGTATTTCTCCTACATCATTCATATATAACCAACAGGGTGGATCCATTAACACAACTTCATAATGACCTCTTGCCCCCCTGCTGTTCCCAAAAGGGTCACAAAAAGGACAGTGGGATGGACTGGACCACCTGCCACCCCCCTACCTGGGGTCTGTGGCACCTGTGGATCCACCCCCATCCCTTGACTCTTCCACATACTTACCTGTTGTGTCACCTGCTGGGCTACATTCAGGCCTTGCTTCCGAAACTCCCGGCACATCTTCTGAGAAGCACAGAACATAAAAACACATCTCATTACCACGTGGTTTTAGCTCTGCTCCTGGACCCAAATTACGGTTTGGGAAGACCTATCAGTTCCCTCAATGATCCTCTTCTCTGTAACTCTGTTGATCCCCGTATTCCACTTCTTCCTCTGAAATCTTTCGTTGACCTTCCGTAGATCCGACCCTTCCTGTAAGGCTCCCTCTTTCCTCTCTCTCTCTCTTTCTCTTTATCAAAACTCTGTTTCTATTTTTATTATTTTTTAAGTCTTAGTTACCTTGTCCATCGAAGGATAGTAGGCTGGAGGTAAGCACGTCCGAGTCTCCTTCTGCATTCGATTGGGGCGCTTCTAGTTCCACAGACACTAAAGAAAAACAAGAAATGTACTGTCCATGGATCTTTAGACAATAATTAGGGAACATTTCCTGGTGCTCCTGTGCTGCACATCTATACTCTGAGCTACGATGAACTGCTCCTCAGAAAAACAGACCTGCTCCAATAATCACATCTGAGAACCTCCAGAGCCATGCTTTTCGCATGTTTTCTACCTCTTTCTGCTTCCTCTACTTGTATTTTTCTCCTTGAAACCCTAAGAATTTAATAAAAAATATCTGATTCTTCCAGGAACAAACTACCTGTTCTTTAAAAACTATGAAAAGGAACTACCAGAACCACTTTTAAACTCATCTCTATTGGCCAATGACTACTGATACCACTAACTGCACTTAAAGCCTGCTAATCAGTGGCAGACTTACACTTCTGAAATCAGCCAATCAGCAACATCACACTCCAGAAAGCCCGTGCCTGTGGCTAAAAGGAGTCTATTCATAATTACGCCTGTATCTGAAAGTCTGCAGTCCCTGAACCACGTGCTTTTCAAAATTCTATATGAAATCAAGCTTCCATTTTTAAAGAAATTGTGTCCAATAAGCATGGTGCCTCCTCCCACCATACGCCTTGCTAAGTAAGCAATAAATTCCTGTTTTAGCTTCAGACATTACATGATGGGCTATTCCTTCAAAATGGAGTTCCCACCAACATCATCTTGAAGACTCTTACTTAGGAAGGTCCTATGAGACTCCTGGACCAAACGTGTGCATCTCTGGCCTCGTGCCCAACTCAGATTATCTTCCTTATCCATTGTCAAGTGAATCTGATGTGTTTCGTGAGCTCTCAGTCCTGAAATTATCTTATTATTTAAATATGTATGTGTGCAGTTAGATACAAAGTAGTCAGACACTTGGTTTGCAGGTGCTGCATTTAGCAAATATTCTGGTAATGTGCTCATTCTTCCATGATTACATTTACTCTCACTCCCTTTTATCTATTTTTAGAAAGCATAGTCTCATGTGTATTTGTTTTCACTGTTTTTTCTGTGCTTCCTGAATGTAAGAAGAAAGTGATGCCAAGCAAATGGATGGAGGCATAGACCTGATAAGTCCCCTATCCACGCCAGCCCCAATGACGAATTAATGGGTGTGTGTCTATTAGACAGGAAAGGAGCCAGTTTGTACAAAGATATCTGTTCACACTTTGTCTTGAATACCTGACCAAAACCTTTATGAAGGCATTTCATAGTTTGTCAATTTGTCAAAGAAAATCATTTTGTTTAGCACGTGATCTGAGGTCAAGTATTACCAGGTAATTGATCACATGTCCACATTTCAGTCTCTGCTTAGTGGGTGAGCCCCGCACTCCGTTCACATGGAGGAGACCATTCACACTTATGGCGGAGTATTGCGGCCCCTTTGCGGTTCGTCACGGGCTTGTCTTTGCCAAAGCTGCACTCTCCCACTGGCAGAACTCTACTTCCTCTTTGTACTCTCAGTCTGATTTTAACCCTTGCACTTATCTTAATAAATGACAAAACCTCATGAAAGTGACTTTGGGTTTCAATGGGGAACTTCTAACTTCTAACAAATACTACCTTTGATAGAATTTCTATTTAAAAAGAGTGGAAATCCCCAAAGTTACCATTTGCCAACCAGCTGTTACTTTTAGACCATTATCTAATACTTTCTTTCTTTAAAGAAAAAAATAAACCTGTATATTTAATAGATAGGGATCTATTCTATAAATGAAACTACCAGATTAAATGTACTAAAGAAGGACTGACTTCAGAATTCCTCAAAAATTCTTTACGCATGATAAATTTATGATTGATCTATATGTAAGTATATCTATACTAGGCGTGATTCAAGATCTGCAGGCAATAAACAAAATAGGCATATCTCATTTCTTTGTAGTGCCTAACCCAATTGCTATGTTCTTTTCTAAAACCAAATCTTTTCTTTAATATATTTATGCTCAGCTTTGTTTGATGCCCCAGTTGATAATGATAGCTTGTATTATTTGCTTGGGGAAATCAATACTCATATGGACAGTTATTTTCTAGAGATTTACTTAAGCCTCATTATGGTAGGCAGAGTTCTAAAAGGACCCTCCAAGATTTCCTTCCCTCAACACAGGGACTGTGAATATCATGATATATTACCCCATTTGTAGGATATGTTATAATGCAGAAATGATGTTAAGAAAAAAGTAGATTATCAAGATAAGAGATACCAATGCTGGTAAAGATGTAAAGAAAAGAGAACCCTTGAGCACTCTAGGTAGGACTGTAAATTGGTAGAGTCACTGTAGAAAGCAGTAAGAAGCATCCTCAAAAAATTAAAACTAGAACTACCATATGATGCAGCAATTCTGCTTCTGGGTACATATCCAAAGGAAGAAAATAACTTTGTCAAGGAGATACTTGCGCCTCCAAGTTCATTGCAGCATTCTTTACAATAGCCAAAACATGGAAACAACCTTTGTGTCTACCTTTATCTAGATGACTAGATAAAGAAAATGAGACACATATTTGTACATATATACACAATAGAATGTTACGCAGCCGTAAAAAGGAAGGAAATCCTGCCACTGATGAACACTGAGGGCATGTGAAAAGTGAAATAAATCATACAGAGAATGAGAAATACAGCGTGAAGTCAATTAAATGTGGAGTCTTAAACAAACAACAACAACAACAAAAAAAGGAATAGAAAAAGAGATCAGATTTGTAGTTACCGGATGTGGGGGATAAGGGGTCAGGAAATTGGCGATAGGTGGTCAAAAGGTACATACTTCCAGTTAAAAGATACGTAAGTACTGGGAATATAATGTACAATATGGTGACTATAGTTAATACTACTGTACGGTATATTTCAAAATTGCTAAGAGAGTATATTCTAAATGTCATTACAGGAATAAAAATTTCTTTTTTTGTGTATGGCTACACGGGACGATGTTAACTGAACTTATTGTGGTAAATTCACAATATATGTAAGTCAAGTTATTAGGCTCTATACCTTAATCTGATACAGTGCTGTATGTCAATTATAACTCAATAAAACTGAAAGAAAAAAAGGAAAGGATTTTATGAGTGTCAAAAAATAAAATAAAGAAAAGAAAATTATCCTGATTGGCTTATGCTAATTACATAAGCGCTTTAAAAGCAGAGTTTTTTTTCTCCAGGTGGTATCAAAAGAGAATACCAGATTCAAAGAAGATTGAGAAAAACTACAGGCTATCACTGGATTGAAGATGTAGGGGCCATATGTCAAAGAAAGTGAGTGGTCTCTAGGATCTAAGAATGATCCCTGGCCAACTATCGGCAACAAAACTGAGATTTCAGTCCTACAACCACAATGGCCTGGATTCTGTCAACAACTTGGATAAATCCATTTAAGAGTGCCTAGTGGACACCTTGATTTCAGCTTTGTGAGACCCTAAGTAGAGAACTGTGTTGAACCCATCCAGATTTGCAATCTGCGGAACTGTGAGATAATACATTGGTCTAGTGCTAAGCCACTAAGGCTGTGGTGATTTGTTATGTAGCAATGAAAAACTATCACAGACATCCTTTTTTCAAAGTCTTAAATAAGACCTAAGGGATATAAAGTTAATTTGTGCATCCTCTCTGATCCAACATATAGATCACCTTTTCTTATACTCTTATAGGTCTAGATAATTTTTTATCTAGTTACTGGTTACTGAGCTGGTCAAAAAAAAAAAAAGAAAGAAAAAAGAAAAAAGTATACTCATATAAAACTTCTAGGGAAAAACTCCAAGTTTGTAAAACAAGTCAATTTTTTCAGCTACATGGCTGAAGAAAAACATTATGTAAAGAAATGTTACAAAGTATCCAAAATACCCACAGCCGATTACTAAAAGACAAATAAGAAGACGTCTAGAATTAACCGGATATTGAAGACCATGGGTGTCAAACTTTTCTGTAAAAGTCTCCCTACACTTGACTATACCAAATATCTTAGAGCTACTCTCACGGAACATAGAAATTGAAAAGACCTTCATGGTCTCAAAACACTCCCTCAACAGCCATCTGCACTGGATCCCCCAAATTATTATAATCCTTTTATTTTATATGTACATAAGAAAATAGGCCATGCTCTAGGGCAGGGGTGTCCAAACTGCAGCCCGCGGGCCAACTGCAGCACGCAATCCATTTTTAATTGGCCCGCAGCAAATTCAAAAAAATATATTTACTTAAATAAACCAAGTGAGGAAATACGTACTTCACCTCGAGTGAGTGGCCCGGCTGTTTGTGTATTTTACCGCATATGGCCCTTGGTGAAAAACGTTGAAAAAAGTTTGGACACCCCTGCTCTAGGGGTATTAGTTCAATATATGGCAGACATCAAAAGCCCATTTCTAGTAGTCACAGTTTATCCTGGTTGCCTCGAAGCAATTGCCAATGGCCATTTTTCAGATTTTGAACTTGGATCATCTTTACATATGATGAATTGCATACTGTATAATTGTATTGCTAATTGAAAGCATTCAAGTTATCTGCCATTCAATTAATTATTTGTGAAATATCATTACTTTCTCTTTCTTCTATCATCCTGTACAGGCAAAAGACTCTTCTTCCAGCAACTCTGTAATTCTCACACAGTGAAGGAAAATCCTAGAATTTTGTTTCCAATGTCCACTTGCAGAAAAGTTATTTTGTATACTATCATACTGGATCCTGACTTAACATTGTTTGGTGATATGTATTATCTCTGAAATAAAAATAAAGTAAAACAAAAAAACAAATAAAATTAAATTAAAATACCAGGCTGGTTATGCAATGACTATTCTAGACGCCCTTGTAGGGTCCACTCTCTTACAGAAAGCAAAACCATCCCAACTAACTGAACTTGGGGCCTTCTCTAGGATGTATCACATTGCTAAAACAGAAAGCCAACTTGCTTTGAGTAGGTCCCAACTTCTGAATGTTATAGAAACAAATAAGTTCTAAATCTCTTCAGGTACTTATATAAAAAGTGGATATGAAATGAGTTATTTGATGTATTTTTATAACCCAAAGATCCTCAGAACATGCAGACACTGTACAAAGTAGACTGCTTCCCCTCGAAATCATCAGAATAAGACTTTCCTGGATGTCACATACATTGTCACATTCCCCTTTGCACTTTCATTCTTTATTCTTATTAATTTAGCTTTTTTATTTACTGATTCAATGTTTGAAATGTCTGGCTTCTCCATAGTGTACTCTTTATAACTAATAACAAATTTCCTAGACTATCTTCATACAGAATGATCACCACATGAGCTTTTTAATTCAGCTCTTCCAAAATACTTCTAGTGTAGCCAGTTTGAAGAATTTGTGAATATGCCATCCTAAGATAACTCCAGAGAAAAAAATAATGGCTTTACTTGCAATTATGCTTCTAAATTAATTTTAATCAAGGGTAAATAGTCTTAATAAATATTAGTCTGACATCTACTGATAAGCATTCAGGACAAGGGTGCTACAAACTGCCTATAGAAAGACTCCACCTGATCATAAGAATCAGCTTAAACCCAACTGTACTCCATCTCTGAGAGTTGTTCACAAAGTAGGAAACAAATCAAATCCCCAAAGGGACTAAAACTTCTGAAGCCATGAGTTAGTCCTATAATAAAATAAAAGATTCAAAACATTTGAGCAAAGAAAATAATGATGATTATATAAAGTAGGTTATGCCAGCTTAACTGATAAATTTATTCTCAGTAGACAATACATAAACGAAAGACTATGATCCTGTGCTAAACAGGGAAATACAAATATTCCTAGGAAATAGCAATAAATAGCTAGAGATAACATACTAACAGTTCCAATAAAGTTAATGGAATTTTTGTGCAGATCTTTCGTTGTTTTCCCTGTGTGGAATTCTGTCTACTACAACCAACAGAAGAGGCTGAGGCAGAGTAATGGGTAGAATTGAATCCTCCAAAACCTTAGTTTCAAATAGTAACTAAGAATTCACTTGGTAGATGTGGCAGCAGAGAATGTGCCTCAATTTGTAAGTTAATTGGCTGTGAATGTGCACCTCAATGTCTGCTGTCATTCAGATGGGTTTTATTTTCTAGGGCAGGAAGACAAACTCATTTCCTTCCTTCAGTGTTCAATGACCACCATCCAACGACCACCATTTGGTGGTGCTGGGTGGGGTTAAAAGGATCCCATGTAGAAATATTTTCCATACTACTCATCCTAAGTGCTGCAAAAAATTTACCAATTCCTGACATTTTAATGAACCAATGATGTAAGGTAAAGGGATTTCCATGAAAAGCAGGTAAAACTCAGAGGAAAATTGTCAGCACTGAATATATACAAGCTATGATATAAATGCAAATATTTTGAAACACTGGCTCCAAAGAGATTCGTTTTCTAGATTTCGTATTTCTCAAATTGACTGGTAAACTTGACTAGTAAAAAATTAAGGAGGATCTCTGTTCCTCAAAACCTTAGCAAACATTGTATTGACCCGCGAGGCAAAATGGAAGTGGCACAAACTTTATCATATGCCTAATCTTGGCAGGATCCTGCAGAGTCATTTTCACCTTCCTTCTACTTGAAACCCATTGGCCAGCAGCTTTCCTGCTCTCTGGGTTAAGTATGGAAAATACAGAGCTGGGCACAACAGCAGCTGACGTGAGAGGCCAAAAGCAAGTGAAAAAACACGACATTCAATCTGAACACCTTCACGCTACACTCAGACAAGAAAGCAAGTTAATGGCAGGGAATCTCAGGTTTCTAGAATATTCTGGACAACTTTAAAATTACATGCAATATTTCATTGTATTTTGGAAAGAGGCGGTTTAGAATTGATCTACTGACACATAGACCTAAATGAAAATGTTATAATGACTAGACCCCTATATTTGGTATTTTGAAAATAACTGTTCTTAAAATGGATATAACCACTTTTTTTTTTCCTTTAAACAAAAATATACACATTGACCACCAGGCCAGCTATGTAAATTGTTGAGAACATAAGATACGTAGGTTGGTGAAAATTAATAATTTTTCGTTGGACACTAAAATCTTATTACACAGATTTTCTGATTCAAAATGGGTAATCATGTGAGAAATCAGGTCTTGCCCTCCTTGTCTAGAAGAAAGGAGTTCCTTAAATAACTCCTAAACTAAATAAGATTTCAGGGATCTGATTAGAAGTAAGACATATACATTACTGAAAAATTAGAAAATAAAAGTTGTATGATCACATCACCAGCTGGAAATTAATTTGTTCAAAAATATATTCTTGGACTTTTTTGTGGCATATGTTACTATTTAATAATATTTTTTCATTACAATAGTTGAACATGTTTACTATTTTAAATATAGACACACGTTTAAAAACACAAAACATAAACATCATCTATATTTCAATGACTAAATAACCACTGCATACCTTTTTACGGATGAACTGCCATTGATTGTTCTATATATCTATATCTGTGTCTCTCTCTATATATAGATTGGTAAATATGTATAAATAAGCATTCAAACATATATAAATGTATTTTCACAAATATATATGTACATACATATTTTTTACCACATGAGCACATGCACACACACGGATACGGATACACACACACACACACACACACACACACACACACACACACATACGTATAGTCTGCTTTCTTCATTTAACCTTCTTTGGAACATCTTTCCAAATGAATGAACATTTCTCCGCCCAGGAAAGAAGCCACATACTGAGGCTGGCAGTGCTTCTCTATTACTCCTGGGTCACTCAGCTCTGGACAATTACATGCATGAGAAATAAAGCATTTTGTTGAAGCCACTGCATTTTCCAGCTCCTTTGTTACAGGGCCTTAGCTTCTATCCTAGCTGACCTAGTAGCTGGGAAACTATGAATCCCCTCAGGAGACTACAGGCCACAAGGACACAACAGCAGTGCTATGACAAACTCAACAGGTGTCACTACCTCACTTTCCCTGCTTACCTTTTTGATGTATATATCTCTGACACTTCTTTTTATTTCTTGTCCAAGAATGACCTTTCTTTTTTTCTACAAAAAAAATAAAATAAAATAAACTTAGTCATTCAGAGCTGTGAATATAATTCTCAAAACTTATAGGTCAGTGGTGTTCAAGCGTTTTTTTCAAACTTTGGTCCATAAAAATGGGGCAAAATTCTTAACTGCCAGTGTAGCAATGTGAGGTTAATTATGGAGTTATTTTTTACTGTGCGTAGACTTAGGAGACAATAAGAGATGACCTGCACTTGAACTCTTTTTTAAAATATTAGAAAATAAACTCCAGCTGATGCTTCAGGCTGACTGATAATTGTAGTTATATATCAATATGTTGCCTTTTCAAGCATTTTCTGTATTTTCAAATGTGCACTGAGGAGACCCACTCCTGGCTGAGTAACATCGTGGATAACACACTGTGCTGGAACCGGAAGACACTCAATTTCATGGGGACAGTTTTCATGAAACAACCTAGCACTCTTGCAGTTGTAACACAAATCCTCTCAGTTGTATTGAACCTACAGCCTGGCATTCCAGGAGGACTTAAAGAACCACAGTGGGTTTCTGTGCTGTTGCTGCTTCTGTAGAAATGATATGAAAACATGTGAACATGAGAGGACCATGGCACTGAGTGAACAGAGATCATATCTTGTTATCATTATTGTGAAGATCATAACAGCCAGCTATTCGATTATTACCGCTGGGAGTGAAGCCCCAATCCATGGACCGAGACCTGAGACGCGCCCACCTGACATTCCCCTTTGGAGGTGGGTCAACCCAGCTCTGGGACTTACAGCACAAGGGGCCTGAAAGCCTGGCTCTTCTAAAGGAAATGGGACACTCAACATGGGGGAACTTTGGCCAGTGGCACCCAGACTCTCTGTCCCCTTCACAGCCTGAAGCAAACCTCAGTCTCCCGGGTCCTCAATTCACCAAGACTGCCCTGGGGGCCTGGGCCAGGTGCCCTGACACCTGGCTAAGCTAACGGCCGATGTCCTCTGGCTGCTGTGGCTGCCTGGCATCAGGGCCGCTTTGCAGAACCAAGAGCAGATGCGGTCAGTCTCCTGCTTGGCAGGAGTCAGAGACTGGTCTCCTGCTCGTGTCCTACATGCTTCGTCTGCCACGTAGAAAACTACAGACTGGCAGAGTAAAGGCACCTGTCTCTCAGGACACAATTGTGGAAATAAAGCGTGCTGCTCATTCACTGGTCCGGCCCCTCCTGAGAACGCCCAGCGCCTAGTCTCTGCTGATGGGGGGGCTGACACCATCATTCTCCTGCAGGGGCTCTGGCTGAGCCCAGGCTCGTGACTCCTGCTAGACGCAGAGGCATGACTCCCATGGCCAGGGAGCCCCATCACAGGGGCTTTGCCTGACTGCTCCCGCCCCACTGATCTGCCTCAAGCCTCTCTTGGGGCTGTGGGTGGGGCATCCACATGGTCCACACTTCACTTTACAGACCAACTGACTCCACCCACACTGTTGTGACCCGAGACACTCACTGGTGTCATAAGCACGGCTGGCAGGACCATGTGCAGTCTGAGCATGTTGTGCCCTTTATCAAAAGCCACTCCCAATGCACTGGTTGTCTGACTCAGGGTCCCTCACCTCCTCCTGTCCACACACCTCTGTGAGGCTCTTTGCTCACTGAGGCAGCTGTGCCCAGAAAGGAATCAGCTCCCTCCTGCACCTGAGCAGGACAAAAGAGGTGAGGGAATAAACGGTGTTATGCAGACCAGCTCAGAAAATTCAGGATTCTGTCCTGCCCATCCCTTGGAATGAGGCCTCCTTCTTTCCCAAGCCAGTGTGGAGGGCACAAGCTCGGAATGCCGAGGGGATTCAGATTTAAATCTGGTTACATTTTATGACATTGCCTTTGCCTGCTTATAGCTGGTCCTCCTGGATGAAAGGTCTCAGTGACAATAAAATGATTGGGAGAGAAAGATGAAATGACAGCCACTGGAATGACACACACAGAATTTGTGGCAGTAAAGGAACAGCAAACATCCAGGCATCTGAAGAAGCGACACCATACACCCTAGGACATACGATGGATGGAGAAGCATTAACAATGCCTGTCTTTCAGAACTGTCCTAAATCCTCCTTCCAGAAGGAAAATGCCCTGGTACAGCTCTGCCATCCTTCAGCACACACGAGAAAACGTGCTGACCCCAACTTCTGTCCATCCCAGGCAAAACCCCTCTGGACATCAAGGACTGGACACAATGAATGGATCTAGGAACTATGACGCTTACAGCTGGCAAGAGACCCATATTGGAAGCACTGTCCACCTTTCCCCTGGCTGATGGATGTCCCGTTAGGGGACCTCAATAACTATAAACGCTTCTCTCCCAGAGTCACCACATGTGCCCTTCAGATTGTACTCCTGAGGTGAAAGCCACGCTTTCACTTGTGTCCTCATGCAAATATAGTGCACTACACGTTAGGAGTGTCATAGAAATCTAAAGCATATGGTTCGTGAAGATTGTTAAATGCTGCAGGAAATAAGTCAAATGGATGTGGTCCCAGCCCCCATTGGTCAGAATAACTGGAGGGGCTCGTGGAGTGGTGTCCTCATGAGGAAACTGTCAGAATGTGCTGTGTGAGGTGAATTTGTTGGGAGGCAATTTTGCATGGCATTGCACATGCCTCAGAATATCTTTTCAAGGATATTTGAACAGCAAATACCTTTGGAGACTAGAGGAAATGTAGCCTTCCAGGTCAGAGGGCACGTTTGTATTCTGACCAGTGTGAAACAGAAAATGTCTCCTTCTTTAGAAATATTCCAGGAAAGAAAGTCTCCTTCCTTCCCTCAGAGGAGATTTACTAAAGTTCCAGGTATAAGAGTATAAGATTGAAAACCATTGTAGCATGTGGTACAGTGTGTGCCAACAGGAGAGGACTACCTTCAGATATGAGGATTTGCAAGCTGGAGCGTGGTGACCTCCCGGGGATGTGGGAAAATCATGATCGAACAATGCTTGCTTGCACTTGGCAGGAGACAGGGAGAGTTAACAAGATCTCCACTGTCGGGAATGGTGGTGTCAGGGAAGTGCATACAACATCAAAAAAAGGGAACGAGAACTGTGTTGAAACCAAATATTCAAACTCTGCACAATTCATTTATGGGTGGAGTCAATTGTTTTGATCAACTCTGTGCCACTTATCCTTTTGATAGGAAGTCTAAGAAGTGGGATCAAGCCATACGGCATTTTCTCATTGAAGTGGCTCTAGTACATGGCTATATATGCTACAACATTCAAAACCCTAACAATAAAATGAGCCAGCACAAATTCAGGGGAAAAGTTATAGAGGGCTTATCAGATGGATTTTCAAGAAAAATTGGAAATAAGAGGGGTTGCAGGATGTCTGCACCAAAAGAAATTAGGCTGACAGAGGGTCATTTTCCCAGGCAATTTGAGGACAAGAAAAAGCAGCCTAATTGCTGCATGGGCAACATTATGTCCTCACAATGTGCAAAAAACGGGACAGGTGTTTGCAAACGAAAACAAACCACGTACTATTGTGCTATGTGTCCTGGAAATCCAGCAATGTGTGATGTTCCTTGTTTTGAGAATTATCACTCAAAAGTAAAATATAAAGAATCCTGTCAGTGTTCCAGAAAGGAACTTTAGGGAAGCAGATGTGCACTTTTTTATATTTTTGTGTTTTATAAAAATGAATAACAATAGTAAATTTTTATACATAAAGATAATATTTATATACAAAGCAGCTCAAGTTGTTATCATTAAATGCATAAAACAGTCAAAATATGTCAACTTTTTGTTTTTTGTGGATTTCTGACACATTTTGGAAAAAAAACTTTACATCAATTAATGCAGCGAAAGAGTTAAGGCCCATTTGATTATACTGACTGGACCCAGATATCGAGGATAATCACCCCTTTCACGGTCCCTATCTTAATTATGTCTGTAAAGTCCCTTTAGTTATGCAAGATAACACCTTACAGGTTCCAGAGATTAGGATATGGACATCTTCCAGGGATCATCATATCATTATAGTTTGTTATTGTAAGTAAGAATAATAAAATTCTGGCATTAAAAATTCATTTTAACATCAAAAGGAAAGTAAAATCTGATAGGCTCTTACTTCTTTTCCTCTTGGGTTTTCCCGAAGTAGAGTTGTTCCCAAGATCCACAGTATCTAGAAAATAACAGGTGTTGGTAAGCAACTAGAAATAAATCAATAAAAGTTACAAATCCTAGGATGATTCATAGTACAGAGGCTTGAGTGTATAAAAATGTTTGGATTATCTTTTTTTCTTCCTCCTAAAGGAACTAAAAATCTACTGAGTTGAGACGTAGGCGTTCAAAATGGGCCCTACGACTTCCTTTATCTTTCAGTGGGACTTTGAAAATGACTCTTAAATACCTACATACTTCAGATAACTCATGCATAGTAACAGGTGGCCTACCCTGCTCAGGTCTTAAGATTTTTTTGTGAGGATTAAATAAGATCTCATGCAAAGTCTGTAAGAAAACACTATATAAATTAGTGACATTCTGAAGGACACCCAACAAAACTGAGTGATGGGTTAAGAGTACCTGCTCTGGCCTTTGAACCCCTTGTCCCTATGGCCCTCTGGGCCTTTTGTGCGCCTTCTTTTGCCCAGCCCGCTCCAAACTCTTCGGAGTGTACTTTCTCTGCTAATAATGACCCTTCAAGCCACTGCATTCTGCTCAGGCTCACTTCTACCTCTTTGAAGCATACTTTTTTTTCTAATAAGCTACTCTTTCAAACTTAAAAAAGAAAAGTGTACCTAATCTGAAGTCTCCCCTACTGACAATTAAGTGGCAGGGTCACTTGTGCTGTGAGGCCTTTCTAAGGTTGTGACAAAAATGACACTATTATCTACTAGCAGAAGTATACTTTGACTTTTTTCAGTTGCCAAGACTGTTGGGTGTGACGGGGATGGAAATCACTGTATAAATACAAGGTTTATTACTAATATTCTAATACAGTAAACCAGATACTGCCATGTTAAGAGTGTATTTCTCCTACATCATTCATATATAACCAACAGGGTGGATCCATTAACACGACTTCATAATGATCCCTTGCCCCCCCTGCTGTTCCCAAAAGGGTCACAAAAAGGACAGTGGGATGGACTGGACCACCTGCCACCCCCCTACCTGGGGTCTGTGGCACCTGTGGATCCACCCCCATCCCCTGACTCTTCCACATACTTACCTGTTGTGTCACCTGCTGGGCTACATTCAGGCCTTGCTTCCGAAACTCCCGGCACATCTTCTGAGAAGCACATAACATAAAAACACGTCTCATTACCATGTGCTGGCAGCTCTGCTCCTGGACCAAAATTACGGTTTGGGAAGACCTATCAGTTCCCTCAATGATCCTCTTCTCTGTAACTCTGTTGATCCCCGTATTCCACTTCTTCCTCTGAAATCTTTCGTTGACCTTCTGTAGATCCAACCCTTCCTGTAAGGCTCCCTTTTTCCTCTCTCTCTTTTTCTCTTTATCAAAACTCTGTTTCCATTTTTATTATTTTTTAAGTCTTAGTTACCTTGTCCATCGAAGGGTAGTAGGCTGGAGGTAAGCACGTCCGAGTCTCCTTCTGTATTCGATTGGGGCGCTTCTAGTTCCACAGACACTAAAGAGAAACAAGAAATGTACTGTCCATGGATCCTGAGACAATAATTAGGGAACATTTCCTGGTGCTCCTGTGCTGCACATCTATACTCTGAGCTACGATGAACTGCTCCTCAGAAAAACAGACCTGCTCCAATAATCACATCTGAGAACCTCCAGAGCCATGCTTTTCGCATGTTTTCTACATCATTCTGCTTCCTCCACTGTTTTTTTTTTTCCTCTTGTAGCCCTAAAAATGCAATAAAAAGATATGACTTGGGCAGGCCCGGTGGCTCAGGCAGTTAGAGCTCCGTGCTCCTAACTCCGAAGGCTGCCAGTTGGATTCCCACATGGGCCAGTGGGCTCTCAACCACAAGGTTGCCAGTTCAACTCCTGGAGTCCCACTAGGGATGGTCGGCTCCGCCTCCTGCAACTAAGATTGAACATGACACCTTAAGCTGAGCTGCCTCCCAGATGGCTCAGTTGTTGGTTGGAGTGCGGGCTCTCAACCACAAAGTTGCCGTGCGGGCTCTCAACCACAAGGTTGCCAGTTTGATTCCTTGAGTCCTGCAAGGGATGGTGGGCTGTGCCCCCTGCAACTAGCAACAGCAACTGGACCTGGAGCTGAACTGCGCCCTCCACAACTAAGACTGAAAGGACAACAATTTGACTTGGAAAAAAGCAGTCCTGGAAGTACACACTGTTCCCCAATAAAGTCCTGTTCTTCCCCAATAAAATCTTTAAAGAAAAAAAAAAATGATATGACTTTTTCAGGAACAAACTACCTGTTCTTTAAAAACTGTATAAAGGAACTACCAGAACCACTTTTAAACTCATCTCTATTGGCCAATGACTACTGATACCACCAACTGCACTTAAAGCCTGCGAATCAGTGGCAGACTTACACTTCTGAAATCAGCCAGTCAGCAACAGCCACACTCCAGAAAGCCCGTGCCTGTGGCTAAATGGAGCCTATTCATAATTACTCCTGTATCTGAAAGTCTGCAGTCCCTGAACCACGTGCTTTTCAAAACTCTATATGAAATCAAGCTTCCATTTTTAAAGAAATTGTGTCCAATAAGCATGGTGCCTCCTCCCACCATACGCCTTGCTAAGTAAGCAATAAATTCCTGTTTTAGCTTCAGACATTACATGATGGGCTATTCCTTCAAAATGGAGTTCCCACCAACATCATCTTGAAGACTCTTACTTAGGAAGGTCCTGCGAGACTCTTGGACCAAACGTGTGCATCTCTGGCCTCATGCCCAACTCAGATTGTCTTCCTGATCCATTGTCAAGTGAATCTGATGTGTTTCGTGAGCTCTCAGTCCTGAAATTATCTTATTATTTAAATATGTATGTGTGCAGTTAGATACAAAGTAGTCAGACACTTGGTTTGCAGGTGCTGCATTTAGCAAATATTCTGGTAATGTGCTCATTCTTCCATGACCACATTTACTCTCACTCCCTTTTATCTATTTTTAGAAAGCATAGTCTCATGTTTGTTTGTTTTCACTGTTTTTTCTGTGCTTCCTGAATGTAAGAAGAAAGTGATGCCAAGCAAATGGATGGAGGCATAGACCTGATAAGTCCCCTAGCCACGCCAGCCCCAATGACGAATTAATGGGTGTGTGTCTATTAGACAGGAAAGGAGCCAGTTTGTACAAAGGTATCTGTTCACACTTTGCCTTGAATACCTGACCAAAACCTTCATGAAGGCACTTCATAGTCTGTCAATTTGTGAAAGAAAATCATTTTGTTTAGCACGTGATCTGAGTCAACTATTACCAAGTAATTGATCACATGTCCACATTTTAGTCTCCGCTTAGTGGGTGAGCCCCGCACTCCGTTCACATGGAGGAGACCATTCACACTTATGGCGGAGTATTGTGGCCCCTTTGCGGTTCGTCACGGGCTTGTCTGTTCCAAAGCTGCACTCTCCCACTGGCACAACTCTACTTCCTTTTTGCACTCTCAGTCTGATTTTAACCCTTACACTTATCTTAACAAATGACTAAACCTCATGAAAGATGACTTTAGGCTCAAGGGGGGAACTTCTGACACATCCAAAGTATGTCATACATTTGGTAATATTTCTATTTAAAAAGAGTTGAAATGCCCCAAAGTTACCATTTGCCAATCAGTAACTACTTTTTTTAGACCATTAGCTAACACTTTCTTTCTTTAAAGAAAAAAAGTAATAACACCTATATATTTACTAGGTAGGGATCTATTCTGCAAATGAATCTATCAGATTAAATGTACTAAATAAGGACTAACTTCAGAATGCCTGGAATATTCTGTAACACATGATCAATGTATACCTAATGTGAACATTAGCATACCTATACCACACCTGATTCAAAATCTGAAGGCAATAAACAAAGTAAGCAGGAAGCCGACCCTGAGACACCTAGGAAGAACAAGGCAGGTCACGTGTCTCCCAGTGGAAATGTCCTGCCTTCCGACTCCTGGTTTTGTGTTCCCCTGAGTTGGGCTATAACATGGCTCCTGCAACTATCATGAGAGCATGAGAACAGTCGACCCATCTCGCTCCTTTCCTTACACCTAATTCTCTCTTTCTTTTTGATCGTTTTCTCTCAGCTCTACACATTTCTTTTCTTTCTGGGTATAAGAAGGGAAGCAGCATAGCAGGGGAGAAGAAAAGCAGAGGTTTTCCTCCCTGTAAATAAAAAACAAAGATTCGGTTCATTAAACGGGAATTGAAATCACAATTACCTTCTCCCACACATAGTCGTTGGCTAGGCACCTCCTCTAGTTCTTCGGTCATTTGGGGACCTTCAGGATCACAGGACACTGAAGAGAATCAAGCAAATGAGCTGAACCAGGCTGTCCAGAGCACAGGAGAGCTGCCCGTTGGGAAATGGGACATCTGCTCCAAGGACCTCACCTCAGATCCAACCAGGTCCTTCCTGGTCTGTCTCTGCTTCCATCTCATTCACCTCACATTCCTACCCTCTGCTTCTCAGTTACCTACAGACCTGCCTCCTAACGTTTCTGCTTCTGCACCAGGACAATCTTTGTGCACCTTTCATTTTGTGGGCTCTGCTCCCTCTGACTTCTCCTATCTCTTTACTTTTCTGTCTTTTTTCCCCCTCATTGGTGACCTTGATCTCTTCTTTTCTGCTTATTCTCTCTAGCTCTGTTCTCCCAGATCTCACCGACCCCTACACCAGGATCCAGTTGTTCTCTCACTGTGTCTCTGGATTTCTTCACCTCCCCACTGACGTTTTTTTAATTTATAGAGTAGAAGTGTCTCTGCAACAAGCTCTCTTCTCATCTTCCCTGGGAGCCTGCAGGTCTCCCTTTGGACTCTGATCGTGTCACCACTTTGACCCCTAATAACCTCACACAGCCACCACCTGCAGGGAGATACTCGGGACACGGGGGTCTGCTCATTCTGCTACTTTGATCTCAGGGAAAAACAAATCTTATTTTTCTGTGCTTCAATTTCCTTATCTCTAAGGAGGGATAACAACAGTTTCCCTGGCTAGGTCCTAAAGTTTTGTGAGGAAATCTCACTTACCAAAGTACTTTGAAAGAAAAAGGTGCTATGTAATTTCAGAACCTGAGGAAGAGCATGTGACAGAAACTGTAATTTGGGCGTGAGAGTTATTGATCTCTCTTCTGACAAGTAGATCTCAGAACCATGTTCCTTTTGAAGCCTAACCAAGGTTATGCCATCATAGCGTTATTATTAAGCCTAGGTAAATACTTAGCTTTTATTCTTTACAAAAAACATAAAGTGTGGGCAGGACTTAAAAATCACAATATTGAGTCTTTCGTATAAATAGGCACAAAGAATATAGAAGAAAAATAACGCCGTCTTCCTGTGATGTTTATCCACTACAATATAAAGAGGGAAACCAGCGATTCTAACAGTAAGGGTCGCGCTGCTCAGTTCTGGATTCCACCTCCCGACACCTTTCAGCCCGGGGCTGGCAATCTCCCACTTCCTTACGTGACCCACATGCTGGTGGGGAGCTCAAGGATTCCTGGAGCTCCTCTTCATCATAGGGCTCCAAACAGGCGTTGCCATCCTCTGCAGAAAGAATGGAAAGCCATCAGGGTCTCACTATACAACCATGGGGAAATCTTGGCAAAAAAACTCCTAGTGAAGACGTGGGAAGCTCAGGTACATCCTCGGTGAAACTGTCCCTGTCCATCCTGGTCTGCCCTTTGCATTCACCTGGCCTGCAGGTTGACTCGCTCCTGTCACTGCCACCAGAGGCTGAGAACCATCCACCATCTTCCTCCCTCCCTGTATACCTAATCTTCTCTCTACTTCTTTCCCGCCCCATCACCTCTGCACTTTACTTCTGTCTCTGCCCTTGCTTCCTGCTGCCACTGTCTCCAGATGATCCTCTTTGTTTTGATGTGTTTCTGTGTCCTCTGCTCCTGCCTCGTTTTATCTTGAGTTCCTTACATTGCTCTTTTTCACCCTTCCCCATCTCACTTATCTCCTCGTCCCCTTTCTCATTCTAGGTGTCAGGAAAGGCATCCTTGAAATAGTGTAATACAACCTGATCAGGAAATGGGATAAGAAGCAGCGTAGGCCAAGGCAACACCACCAAACACAGGAAAAAGCTGCTCAAAGGCCCACTTGTAACAGAGAGTCAGAACATTCCAACCCTGAAAATATTTATACTCTCATTAGAGATGAGGCAGAAGAAATGGCTGGGGTGCTACGGTGAATGGAAGGCAAAGAAAGCCACAGGAAGGATAACTGATTTAATCCAAGGGCAACAAAAATCCCCAGGTATATGTGGGAAAATAATATGATCTGATTTACATATTGTAAATAACAATTATGCGAAAGTGCAGGAACTCAGTAGGATGGGAGCAACAGAAAAGGGGACATCTATGTTCCCTTTACTAAGAGGACCAACCCTGGAGAAGGAGGAATTCCTAGTTTCACCAAAGAAATGCTGGTTTCCGTTTTGGAAGCATCGGTTCCTGAAAGAGATCCAAATGGAGACGGCCCTGGCATAAATACCATCAGATCATAGATCGATGACCTTGGGACACACGTCTGCCGAGCAGGCATGCCCTTGAGACTCACGCTGTTACTTGAGAGTGGCTGAGTCAGCCAGAGAGAAGTACTACTCTCTGAGTATATTATAGGCACCACTACCTGGGGGGACCTGAACCTCAAAACTCAACGATGAGCTACACCCCTTTTGCTGGGAGATGCTCCCGCCTAGTGACTCACACTGCAGCGTTACAGGGTCCCAACTTCTCACCTCTCTTCCTTATGCAACAGTGCTCGCTCCTTATTGATTTTGAAATTATCTTGGTACCTCTTCCTTTCACATTATGATTTTTTTGGTATTTATTGGCCTCTATATATAAATTCTCTAATTTTTATCTCTGTACCTCATTTCTTTCTACTTCGTCTCTCACTTTCTCCTTTTCTATCTCTATTTCTCCAACTCTTAACCTTCTGGATGCCTGTAAACTTTTCATTATTTTATGTATTTTCCTCATCCTCACAGATCCTTTCTCCCAAATTGATGAAAATTCTTCCATTTTACAAGGATCACAGTGCCTCAGAGGCTTTGCTAATCACTTGTGTCCTAACAGTCTCCCACAGAAACTTTCTAAATTACAAGCCTATCAATCATTCACAAAATTTATTTCCATGTTCCTGGTGCTTCTGGAGGTAGGCTGAAAATGTTATCCTTGCCTTATTTGCCATAACCTGTTGACAGCTGGATGTTTGCACGCATTTAATAAAATCACCCAGGCACTCCTATGTGTCTCCGCCTACCTTTGGCATATTCTGTCTCCCTCCATTCTCCATTGAAGGATCCCCTCTCCTCCCAGGAACTCAGCTCACCTGTATCCTTTGTCTCTCTCACAGTTCGTAAAAAACAAAGCAATCCCATCTGTATGTATGTGAATATGAGGAAGAGAATGGTAGGATGGGAGGAGAGGGAGATTTTTTCCCATGCTGACCAGAAAATAAACATGTATTGAGGTCATTGGGAATTTAAATCGTAAGTACCTTCTCCTTCGGCTGGTAGTAGGCTGAGCGCTTTCTCTAGTCCTCCATGAGTCATTTGTGGAGCTTCAAAATCACCGATCACTGCAGAGAAACAAGAAAATGATGGACCATGGAGGGTGATCAGAAAGAGACCTCAGCTTGTTCATGCCAACCATGGTGGAAAGTAGTACGTCTACCCCAAGCACTGCTCCTGAGAGCCACGCCGCCTGGTTCTACATTTCTTTCTTTTTTTTTTTTTTTCTTTTTTTTTTGCCATCTTATTTCCCCTCCGTTTCCTTCCCTTTGCATTCACACATTTCTATTTCTTCACTGTACACTGCTTCCATTGTTAGGCTTCTCTCCCTGTTTTGTTTTCAGGTCTTGTTTTTTTGTTTTTTCAGTGATAATCTATCATTTCTCCAATTATCCTTTCTAGCACTCTTATTCTAGAACTCTCCTAGCCCAAGTGGTTGTGTCATTCCTACTCTCTCAGTGGTTTCTCTTCTCTCCCAATCAATGTGTTTTTTTTTTTCCTTAAATTATACTCTTGGATCCTGATTCACTCCCTGGGAACCTGCAGGACTCTGACTTCCTACTTTTATTCTGACCACAGGACCCTGCCCTGACCATGGGCTGGCTTTGCTCAACTATCACCCTCAGTGACACATCCCGGACACTTGTGCCATTCTTCCATTTCTACTTTGCCCTTGAAAACTGAGCTGAATGTCTTTCTGTGCGTTATTTCCTCATCCATAAAACAGAGGTTACACCAGTTTTTGTGTCTGTGTCTTAGGTTTTGTGAAGGTGAAAGTTCTTGCACAATCCAACAAGTTGATGGAGACTGTCAGAAACCTTGCACTCCTTGTCTTCCACACCTTGTCCTTTCTCATTTTCACTCTTCCCACGTGCCTCTGCTTCTTTTCTTTCTATCTCTGTATCTTCCGTTTGGAAACCCTTGGTACTTGACTTTGTTCTGATTTGTTTCTTTCCTTATATCTGTCCCAACTTCCCGATTTTCCCTTTTGCTTCCTGATGCTATGCTTTATGTCTTCTCCCATCCTGCTGCTTTCTCAAACTACAGGTCAGAAAAGGCATCTCTGAAATAGTACACACTTTGCACATGAATTCACCTGATTAGTGAGCAGAATGGAGAGCAGAGTGGGCCACGAAAACTGTTCCAGGAACAGAGCTAAGCACATGCAAAGGCTCAGATGAGAAAGAGTAACCAGAAAATTTAAATTTCTGCAAAGTTTTATACCAAGTTTTTTTGTTTTGTGTGTGTGTATGTGTGTGTGTGTGTGTGTGTGTGTGTGTGTGTGTGTGTGTATTTTTTAAGGCGGGCACAGCTCACAGTGGCCCATGTGGGGATCAAACCAGCAACCTTGGTGCTACCAGCACCACGCTCTAACCAACTGAGCTAACCAGCTGACCTGATATACCAAGTTTTGAATGATTGTGGGAGAGGCAGATGTGAGACTGGACCCATGGGAAGGAAAATGGATTTAATCCTTAGGACAACAAAAAGTTATTGATTAAGGTAGGAAAGTAAAGTCAGGTTAAATTTTCAAAGAGTCATCTAGTTGAGTTGGAGAAAACGGATGTGATGGGAGCATAACTGGGTGAAGATATAAGACTAAAGGCCGTTGCTCTAGTTCCAGTGAGAAGAGAGATCTGACTAGAGTTTTTGTGTTGGGTGTGGAAAGGAATGGACAAGTGGGACATGTTAAATGTATAGTTGACTAAACTCAATGATTGATTGGTGTGTAAGTTGAGGGAGGGGGACGAGACACTGATAAGCCCTAGGTTCATGCTTGAAGAATGGAGAGAGGGGACATCAGAAAGAAAGGAGATATGGTGTTAAGAAAGATGGTACGTGCAACTGTAGAAGCACCTTGCATTGAGGTTCCTAGAAAAAAATCCAAATGAAGATGTCTTTCAGATCCCTGCAGAAATGTATTCTGGCCCTTTGAAGAATGAGCTAAGACAAGTCTGGGCCAGACATTGGAATTTGGGGACTATAAAGTTATCATGGGAGTAGATAAAAATGGCTGGTGGGAGGCCCATTGCCTCTGAGCATCTTACAGGTGCCACTTTCATAACTGAGGACACCATAATCTGAAAACTCATGGCTAACAGATTCCATTCCTAGCGTCAGAAGTTGTTTCTGTGCAGTGACTCATCCTCACTTCCTGCAATGTCCCAAACCATCTCTCGATCCCTTGTACACAGGGCTCCCTTTCTACTCACTTTTCACTCATTCTCCTGTATCTTTTTCTGTTTCTGTAACAATGCCTCTCCCCCACTCCTTCTATTTCTTAGCATTTTCCCCTCTGGGTTTCTCGCTTAATATTATGTTCTCTACCTTTTTATTCTGCACCATGATTACTGAGCTTTTCTCCTTTCTCTTGTGGTGATCATTTCCCTGCTTCTATCTGCTCTCTCTAGTTCTTTCTGTTTCTAATTTTTCAACCTAAAAGTTAAGTCAAAAAATTTAAATTTCAGCCTTTCTGTATATTTTGTTCATCTCACTTATTTCTTCTCCCATGTCATCAAAGTTTTCTTCTTTTGCCATTGATGAACAGAGAGATATCCTTCCCCTCGCCAGATCCATTTAAAAAGTCTTTCTCAAGCATCTCCTATTTTGCAATTACACTCATAATGCCCATGGTCCTGGCACAAGCCGGGGAAAGTAGCTGAAAAATTCTGTCCTCTACTGATAACACATCTCACCTGGTATTACTTGGATTCCAATTTTATTTAAGTAAAATTGGCAGCACTCCAGTCTGACTTCATTTAATGACTCCATCTACATTTTTTCATTCTCCCTCTCTTTGTCTGTGTCCTATACCCAGCGAAATTCCAACCATTCTCAGCTCTTCTTGTGTCTCTAGAAGAAAGCAACCAGAAGCTGGGCATAGTCTGTCTATGTGTGTGACTGTGGATGGATGGATGGACGGATGGACGGATGGATGGATGGACAGGAAATGAGATGAAAGAATAGGCATTTTTCTATTTTTTTTTTTTTACAGGAAAGTAAAGTTTAGTTAGATAATAGGTATTTAAATCCTAATTACCTTCTCCATCATAAGGTAGTAACACGGGCATTTCTTCTGATTGTCCTTCTTCATCCATATGTAGATCTACAAGTTCCACGGACAGTGAAGACAGAAACAACCATGATGAACAATTGAGAGTCACCTGGACTCTACCTAGATGGGGTTGTGCTCAGGGTGCATCAGAGCTCTGATGTTCAGAGCGGAAATAAAAGCATGTCTGCATCAAATGAGCTTTTCTCTGCACTATGAGCACCTTATTAGGCCCCCTTCCCCTTTCTCCTTCTCTCTTCTCTTCTTCTCCCTCTAACCCTGTTTCTGCACACTGCCGCGTCTGTATCATGAAGCTACCTATGGATCTCCTTGACTAGGACTTTCTATCCTTAACTTCTACCATCTCTGCATTTATCCTTTTCTTCCTCTGTGGTGTTCTTTACCTTTTTGCTCCATTATCTCCCTGTTTATTCTTTTACCTCACTTCCTCTGAACTATATTTAATTATCCCCTGTAATCCCTGGGGAGTGAGTTTAAAATTATCTCTCTCTTCCCAAACCCCAAACTGGTAGTATTTAAATTCCATATATATTTAGATAAAATTGGGCCCACTGATGCAACTCCACTTGGTGCCCCCAATCTACGTTTTCATTATTCGGTGTTCTCAAATTCTGTACCCTGGAGCCCCTCATTAAGGAACTCGGCCCTCTTTTGCCCCTTGCCTCCCACATACCTAGGGAAAGCAAACAAGAGGCAAAGAGTGCGATTTGTGTCGGGGGGGAAGGACTAAGTGTCCCTTGCATATAGACAGACAAATAGATTTAAGGAGGTAATTAGTCATTTAAACCCTAAGTACCATCCCCATCACCTGGTAGCAGTTTGGGTGTCTCTTTGGAATCACCTCTGTTAGTCCTTTCAAGAACTTGGTGATCACAGGAAACTGAAGAGAAACGCAGAAATGACCCACCAGACATGGTGACCGTGGAGCAGACCTCAGGCCGCTCATGCTGAATGCTGGTGTTCAGCGCTCAGGGGCCCTTCTCCTCGGGAAAAAGGTACAGGTGCTCCAAGGACTTCGCCTTATCCCCTATAGCTTTGCTCTACCTCTTGTTCTTCCTGTTTGCCCTCAGTCACCTCCTTTCTCCTGCTCATTTTTCTCTCACTGTGGCTTCTCTACCATGAAGGATTATTCATCTCCTTGACTCTCTGGCTTCCCTCTCTGTCTTTCCCTTCATTTCTCTTCACTGCTCTTTATCACTTTTCCTACTTGAGTCTCTCTTTTTTGCTCTATCTAGATCTCTTGCATTCATTATGGCAAGTCCCAATCTTTACTATTAATGGGTGTGGAAGATATCCCCTTTCTCAGGCATATTTTTACTAGGATACGTACTTAAGAAAATGGGTTTCCAGGAAACACTGGATGTTTTGACTGTGAAGTACGTTCAGAGTTTAACGCATCAGGAAACACCAGTTCTGAATTGTCACCTGATACCTGCAGCCCAAGGCTGATAAACCCCTTTTCTCACCTGGCTCACAACTTGGTGAGGAGCTCAGTGCTTCCGGAGGCTCATCTCCCTTGCAAGGTTCGCAACAGGCTATGCTGTCCTCTTCAGAAAGTAATGGAATCCCACGGACATCTCAATTTATGACAAAAAATAAAAAATCAGTGCAAGAAAATTGTAAGAAACCAAGAAAGCCTGAGAAATTGGAATGCCCCATTCTGCAAACAACCTGACTAAAAGTTAGCTACGCTTCAGGCTGAGAACATTCAACCATCACGGGGAAATTTTCCTTTTCCTATACCTGGTTTTCTTTCTATGTCATCCCTTTCCACTTGATTCTGTGCATTGTTATCAATCTCTACCACTGTTGCTTTGTGCTGGTGTCTCTTAGAGCGTCCCTTTCTCTTGGTTAGGTTCTCTCTTCTCCTCTGTTCCTACAACTTTTTCTCTTGCTTCCTGTGATACTGCTCTTTCTCTCCCATTCTTTGTCTCTCAGTAGTTCTTTCTGCACTTCATAAAGAAAGCGCTCACTGAGATAGTAAATTTTAAAAAGAATTTAAGCAGAGTGGAGATAGAATTGGAGGGTAGTAGGACACAAAGGCTGTTCTGAATAAGGCATGTGAGAGGGCTCAGATATAAAAGAGAAACTTAACAATTCAAATTATTGGGGACGAAAGTTTATTCTATCGTGAATAGTGTAAGAGGCAGGTGGTGAAGTTAGGGAAATAGCAAGGTAGCTCATTGTCGATGACCTTGGAGGCCACTGAAAGAAACTTTTATTTAGTTCTAGTCTATTAATAAGGTAAGGAGGAAAAGAATACAATCTAATTTTCATTTTCAAATGTCCCATCTATTTGAAGTACCAAAAACTCATTTGATGGGAGCAAGATTAGAGGGAGGAGATGAGCAGATGGCTGCTACTCTGTGAACCGTGACAGAGATCTTGATTAGAGATTTGGCCTGGGGGATGTGACCGAAAGACAGGAGGAAGTTATTCTGAAAGAAAAATGGCTATGTTAAGTGAGAAACAGGGATGTATTTGAGGGCAAGAGGAGGCATGGATGACTTCCAGGTTTCCAACTTGGAAGACCATTGAACAATAGTGATCCCTCACAGTGAGAAGAGTGCTGAGGGGGGGTTACATCCAGCTTGAGCCATGAAGATGCTTTCAGAATTGGAAGTGCCAAGTTTAAAGTTCCTGAAAAAATGCAAGTGTAGATCTCTATCAGAACCTTGGTCCTCAGGTCCATGGCTAAATGGACTCTGAGATCATTTGGGTGGAGATTTGTTCTTGGGACGCACTGGAATATTGCGGGAGAGGTCTGTTGCCATCTGTGCATTTTTCAAGTGCCACTTTAATGATTAGGGACAGTTTAATCTGAAAACTCAAGCTGATGTTGTCAATTCTTGTGCCCAAAGATGCATATACCCAGTTACCTTACCTCAGACTTACTGTGTCCCAATCTGTTCCTCTTTCCCCTTTATCCTTTTACTCTCAACCTATTTCCATCCATTCTTCTTTAACTCTTTCTGTAGATAACTGACTTTGTACATCTCCCTAACTTTCCCCATTTCTTCATATTTAATTTCCTCTCCATTTTTCTCTTTCCATATGTTTTTCTCTCAATTTTTATCTCGGATCCTTACAAGATTTTCCAGCTTATCTCTTCTGTGCAGTGTCTTACACTTGCTCTCTTTCCATCTCTGTTTCTCCCACCTTACTTTGACCTTCTGTCTGCCAATATTATTTTAACTTTTGTCTCTCTGTGATTACATCCTCCAGTTCCCCTGTCTCATTATCTCCAAAACTCTCCTCTTGGACTTTGACTCCACGTCCAGGGACCTCCAACTGGCCAGCTTCATAATGAAGGTCTCCCACACGATCCTGACTTGTCACATTATTTCCAACTTCCTCTTGCTATGTAAAATTGAAAATGATCCCCATCCTAACTTGGACTGGTAGGATTTGACGTTCCCTTTAAAAAACTATCCATTCATGTGATTTGTCATATATTGCTTCCTGTCTACCTTTTCAAATTTCTCTTTGTACATTTTTCATCAATGGATACTCTGTCTACTTAGGAGCTCAGATTCCTTTTCTCATGGTCTCTCTCACAACTGTGGGCAGGTAAGGACAGATAGGAGAAGTGGGGCTAGCCGAGGCCTAGGGTAAGAGACAAAATGCAGTCTTTCTTTCCATGAAGACAAGAAAACAAAGATTTAATACAGAATCTAGAAGTTAAATGATAGTTACCTTGTCCATCATGTGGCAGTAAGCTGGGTTTAACATCAAACCTTCTTACATTATTCACCTGAGGAGGTGAGTGTTCATGGCCCACTAAAGAGAGTAACCAAAAATGACAGACTCAGTGACCAGAGAGGACACTTCTGAGTGCTCAAGCTGCACTCTGATATTCAAGCACCAAAGACCCACCTGAGGCCCAACAGTCGTTCCCCTTTTGTCCTGAGTTTTACATGTTGTAAATGAAAAACACTGCGCGACCATCAGCACAGTGAAGATTTGGAACAGTCACCATGACTGGAAGTCCCCTCGTGCTCTGTTCCAGTCAGTTTCCACCCACTAGAAGCAACCACTGTTGTGATTTCTATCACCACTAATCAGGCCTTCCTTCCTGGTACTATACTCATGTGTACTCATGCGCATACAGATGGGATCCCATAGCATGTACTCTTATGACTGGCTTCTTCTGCTCAACATAAAGTTTTTGGGATCTATCCAGGTTATTACATACACCCATAGTTCATTCCTTTTTATTGCTGATTCGTATTCCACTCTATAAATATATCATAGTTTGTTTATTTACTCCCCTGTTGATGGGCATTTTCTTTGGTTCCAGATTTTAGCTAATAGGAATAGAGCTACTCTAAACCTTCGTGTACAAATCTTTGTGTGCACGTACAACTTCATTTCTCCTGAGCAGATACCTAGGAATAGAATGCTGAGTCATAGTTTACATTAAGTTTATAAGAGACAGCCAGTTTTCCAAAGTGGTTGTATCATTTTACATTTCTACCAAAAATATACATAGGAGTCTAATTGCGCCATATTCTCATCAACTTTAGGCATTGTAAGTCTTTTTAATTTTAGCAATTCTAGCGCATGAATGGTAATGTGTTGTGGTTTTAAATTTGCATTTCCTTGATGATTAATAATATTGTACATGTTGTTATATTCTTATTGGTCATTTTATATCTTCTGCAGTGAAGTGTCTGTTCAACTCTTTTGTCCATTTTTGGGTTTTTTTGTTTGTTTGTTTTTAAATTTCCTGATTTTATTTTATTTTTTGGGGGGGGTATTTTTTTTTATTAGTTTCAGGTGTACAAAACAATGTAATAGTTTTGTCCATGTTTGAATTGGTGGTGTGTCTTTCTTTTGTTTTGTTTTTGTTTTATTTTTTATTTTATTTTAGTTTCAGGTGTGTGTTTTATTATTTGTTTATAGGAGTTCTTTATATATTCTGGGTACAATGTTTTGTCAGATATATGTATTGCAAATATTTTCTCCCAGTCTATGACTTGCCTTTTTTTTCTTAATGCTCTCTTTGGATAAGCAGAAGTTTTTTACTTTGATGACGTCCAACTTGCCAAGTTTTTCTCCTATGACCCAAGCTTTTTGTGTCCTACATAACAAATTATTGCTTACCTAAGTTGCAAAGATACTCTCCTGTGTTTTCTTCTAGAAGCTTTATAATTTTTGCCTTGACTTTTAGATTTGTGATCCACCTTGAATTATTTTTTGTGGATGGTGTGAAGAAGGAGCAAGGGTTAATTTTCCCATGTTTGTTCTGTCTCTGATTCAGTTTTTTTTACAGCTCATTCTACTTCTGTCCATTTTTCACATTTCTGCTTCTACTCATGTCCTCACTGCTGCCTCTGCCCTAGGAACTGTTTGTGCATCCGTGATGCTGAGGGCATCTCTCTTTTGAACAATGCTGTCACTTTTTGTTTTTGCCTCTCTCTTTCCTAATGAGGCTTCCAGCACTTTCCCCTTTGCCTCTATGTGTGACAGTCACTCAGAGTCATCCAAGAAATGTTGGACTGTCAGTCAACCTTACCTTCTTGTTGAGATTCTTGGGCACATTCATTTGTCAGTTCCTGGGTTTGCACTATATTGCTTGGGCCACGAGATGATTCTTCTTTCCTTGTAGTCATCTGCTGTCCATCACTGAGATGCTCTTGGATTCTAGCTCTAGGTAGGGTGTCACCTGGATCACATTAGGAAGGTTGAAGAATATGTTTTCCCTTCCCTTCATGATGAACCTATTTTTCTCTTTGCTAGTAACTATTACTATTACTTCCACTGCCCTTCTCCTTCCCCCTACCTTTAGTAGTAGAAAAAGCTCTAAATATATTTTTATATACTTTGTATGTTTTAATCTACACTTTATACTTTTAGCAATTTGTCTTTATTCAAAAGAATGAGTATGATTATTAAAATACATCCAAATGTTATATAAATGTATAATACATTTAAAATGTATAATACCTGAGGTGTACATCCAAATTAAAGGATACATATTAATAGCACACTACAAGACTGATTATATTCTTATGGTTTTTCTTACACTGACTATTTCCAAGTAAAAAAAAAAAATCAACATTTAACAAATAAATAAATTTATTGTGGACCATTTGGCCTAAGGATGGGCTTGAAGGCTGTTTCACTCACTGCTACTCTAGTCTGGAAAATAATTTTTTCTTTAGTGGGTGTCTGAGGAGAAAAATCTCAAAATGTAGAGCACTGAGTAAATGTCTAGTTGGTGGAGTCAGATGTACATTATAATAATAGTAGTAAGCATATAGCAATTAGTATAAGTGCTTCATATAAACTATGTTTCTTAATTCTCATAACAACCTTATTTTAGATGATATAGATACAAATTTCTAGTGAGAAAATTAGGCAGAAATGAAGTAATTTTCCCAAGTAAGCAAGTAGTAAAACCAAGACTTGAAGCCTGGCAGTGGGGCCTCAGAATCTTTGCTCTCCGCTGACATGGAGGAGAACATTGGAGTCGAGATAAGCCAATTCCTAGTTGTGTGAACTGCACACATCACTAACTATCCTCCCTCACACCTTGGTTTTTTCTCCTGAAAAATGGGGATAACAAAACCCTTATGATAAGGTTGTTATAAGAATTAAGTGAGATGCTACTTGGAACAATATATCTGGATTATAGGAACTTTGCCAGAGATCACAGTTTTCAGTATTAATGTCTTATATGTTATAATTTAATGAATAATTATTAGTAATAATATGCATGAAAGGATGATTGAAAAGTTAGAATCACCATTTGTGACAACATGGATGGATCTTGAGAGTATGATGCTAAGTGAAGTAAGTCAGACACAAAAAGCAGAGAATATGATTTCACTGATATGTGGTATATAAACCAAAACAACAAAAGAACAAGACAAATGAGAAGCAAAAACTCATAGACACAGACAATAGTTTAGTGGTTACCAGAGGGTAAGGAGAAAAAGGGATGGTAGATGAGGGTAAAGGGGGATCAAATATATGGTGATGGAAGGAGAACTGACTCTGGGTGGTGAACACACAGTGGGATTTATAGATGATGTAATACAGAATTGTGCACCTGAAATCTATGGAACTTTACTAACAACTGTCACCCCAATAAACTTTAATTTAAAAATAAATAAATAAATAAGAAAAGTTAGAATTAGTGGTTATTGGTTACAACAGTACATAGTTCATATGTGACAATTAAACGAATTGATCCATGTAAAGTATCGACCATATGCCTAGTGCTGCATGAAAGTCAGGTGTTACTATCATCATTGTTGAAGTTATTAATGCCCTCTATTTGTTTTCTCCCCTTTTTATTCCTTTTCTTTGTCCTCTCTTTCTTTTGTACACAGTACCACTCCTTCCACATTCTCTTCTAACACAATTACGACTCATTCTCTTCCTCTCTTTACTTTTATTACGAGTGATATTTACAATAATTCCTGCTTTCGACACACCAAGGGCTTACTCTGTGGACTTGTTACATAAGACCCAACCCTTACTCTTTCTCAGATCCAGTGAATTCCTAACTCAAAATTCCCAGTCAATTCTTCCCCTTAACTCTGCCTCATGGTCACAGTGAGATCTTCTCTCTTGGGTTCATATTCCATCTTCTTAGTTGTTACATCTGTCTGGCAATATGCTTGGATTCTACATTGGGCTGCTGAATTGGGAACCCACACAACACACCACTGCTCTGGCTTCCCCATCTCCTTGTGTATCCCTTCCTCAGGGTACACGCTCCACTCAGCAGCTCAGCCCCCTGACCTCTCATCTCCTTTGCTCTTGGTAGATGAAAAAATGAGTTTCTCTCAATACATAATTACCTTGTTCACAGCTTAACTGGAAGTTGAGCATCTCTTTTGTCTCTTCATCATCAATAAGTTGGTATTGGAAGTTGTCGTGAATCACTGAAAAGAGGAAGGAAACGGCATTGGAGACCTCAGCAGCGACCAGGAGCTGCACCTTACCATTGCTCACCTAGGCACATTCTGGACTCTGGTAGTGCAGAGGGAAACTTCTAGCAGGGACCCTGGGCTTCAGCGGTTCTCACATGACCTGTGACTTAATGCTGCTCCTGGAATTCTACACCTGTTCCACCACATAGAGATACACCTCTCAAGATTTAAAAAGGATGGACAGTGGGTAAGGTGTAAGTCATGTTTAACCCCCTTCATAATGATCAAAAAACAGTGGAAGCCAATTTAACATAAATAACATATGGGGAATTTGTTTTGTAAATTATATGCAACTAGGAATAGGAAAGGAGCAGAGAAATTTATTCAGGAGAAAAGCAATGTCTATAGAGAAACTGACCTATATTGAAAGAAAGGAAGAGAGAGAGAGAGAGAGAGAGAGAGAGAGAGAGAGAGAGAGAGAGAGATCCAATATCTATTAAGGATGAGAATTTAAAAGAAAGAAAGGGAGAAAAGAATGAAATAAGGAAGGAAGAAAAGGAGGAAAGAAGGAAGGAAGGGGGAAGGAAATAAGGAAGGAGATCTTGGCTCATGGAAAATGATGGTCCAAATATATGGTGATGGAAGGAGAACTAACTCTGGGTGGTGAACGCACAATGGGATTTATAGATGATGTAATACAGAATTGTACACCTGAAATCTATGTAATTTTACTAACAATTGTCACCCCAATAAATGAAAAAAAAAAAGAAAATGATGGTCACAAAGAAAGAGACATAACACTAAAAAGGAAGTAGCACAACCCCAGAGTGGACTGGGTGGGAGGGGTTACATGAAAGACACTTCCTATAAAGCACAAACAGGAATTGAATATTTTTCAGAAGATGCAAACAGAAAGTGAATATGTTCTGAAGGCACATATAGGAAGTGCATATATGCCATAGCTCTACCAGTGACTCAGGAAGTGGTAACAAGAAGTTCAGGAAACCAGCCCTGGGCATTTTACTTCAGAGCTGCACTTCAAGGTGACTCATCAAAGAGATGGAAAAGCAAGACTCCCAAGACATGAGGGTTAAAAATCAAGAAATACAAAAAGATGCCAGCCAGAAGGACAGGTGATAGAGTACACTTCCTGCGTATGGCAAATCCCACTGAGTGGTCGTGGCAGGAGAGAGGGTGTGAAGGTAGAAGGACCTATCAGAACAACAGATGCATGTGCCATACCCAGGACATGCTGACTTCATGTCCAGACACGTCTAGAGGAGGACATGGTAGGTAAATGCTGTGTGAATCAGTGGACTAGAGAACATAAGGGGGGGACCCAAGCAAAAGCATTTCAAAATGGGGGCATCTTCTCCACTCCTGCATGCCACCCTACTTCCAGCTTGGCTTTGGGCTACTGACCAGCAGCTCCCATGGACAGCAGGGTTAGGAGGCGCCAGCAGCAACTTCCACTGGGGCAGGTGGGCAGCTGCGCTGAGACAGGCAGTGGGCAGTGCAGGCCCCCACACGCCCACAGCAGCAGTGAGCCTGAGAAGCGCATTACCCCAGCACAGGGAGCTCCAGAAACTAACGCGTGTGATGTGGGTGCTAGACCCTGTAGGGGTAGCCCCACAGTCCATGGAGAGAATTAGAGCCCCTAAGATGTAGGCTACAAAAGTAACTGCCATTCTCTTCATGTCCATGGCCTGGAGACACCCTGGTTACAAATATAACAGTGACTTGAAATTTGTGACAAGGTATTTTATTTCCTTTATTCCTTTCTCTGACTTGGATATATCATAGTGCGGAAATGACATAGCTCTTATTATAATTAAAACGTGGCTTTCACAAATCAACACATCCCATCTTTACACTGACTTCTTTTACTTTTGCTCTGCTTAAAAATCCTTTATTGCTTCTTTAGTTCCCAAATAATAAACTTCAAATTCCTTGGCACAGAGTGTTAGACGCTCAAAAAAAAAAAATCTCTTTCAACTTCTCTCTTCAGAATTATTTTCCAAGCACTCCCTGCCATGCTCTATTTAGTAGCCACAGAATACTTTAAATCCAGTTTCTTTCACACTTTGTAGCTTTCACAGGCTGCCCCTCCTCATTGCATGACATGTGCTTATCTTCTCTTCTGACTTCTCCACTCTTTGTTTGGAGAAGTAAGTTGGCCCAGGATTGCACTTCTGGACACATTTTCTAATACAAAGAAAATCTTTTCATTTTGAGCATGTCTGCGATTATCGCAGAGGGCTTCCTCCTTTCCTGCAAGTGAACATAATTCACGTCTCCCCCCCAGAAAAGTAGACTCTCAAATCGTATGTTGCTGAGCACAGAATTCAGGTCTTAGCTGAGGAATCATTTGGGGGATTATTTGGTTAACATCTGTCATTCCCACTATGTGTCAGCACCGTGAGGACATAGGTCATGTGTGTTTATTTCAACACTGTATTATCATGTGCCTGCCACACAGTAATCACTCAATAAAAAATTTTTCAAACATTAATGAAGAGTAAGTGAATGAAATGGACTTGAATGTACAAATGTCATTGAAAGCTGTAATTACCATTTTGGAAGTTTCTGCAAATCTCTAGTAAATCAGGATAGGCCTTCAGGTTAACCTTGCTGAACAATGCATCCAGAACTGTCTTGTCAAATGTCTTCTCCAGTTCACTGAGAACATTATACATCACTCTCTCCACTGGAACCAGATTTCTACAAGCTTCTTGAAAATGCTTAAAAATATTGAATAGACAATTTTTTAGATATGCAATTATGGGTTATAGAAGACTCAGATTGTAAACAGAGTATTTGTTCTCTTGTAAAATGTTAGAATGTTACATATATTTAGATGATTTAAGTATTCTCCACCAGAAAAATAGACTATTGTTTTGTGAACTTGACTCTCTGACGTTGATGCATACTTGACAGAGTAATTCTGAAGAATAAAAGTGGGTTCAAAGTTGAATGTGGAAGCATTAAGAGCCTAGCCTTGATGCTTCAGGAGTGGCCCTGATTGGTAATGAGCGGCCATTTTGGTGACTGGACAGTAACCACTGCCTGCCGCCTAGGACTGACTTGGCCTGAAGGCTCCAGGAAACCAGGAAACCACTCTACTGTGCTCTGAATCTGACCAAAGTGCAAAGAAAATTCACAAAGAGAAATGGAAGTCTTGTCTTCAGTATGCCCAGGAAGTCCCACGGCTAATGGGTACCTGCATTCTAGGGCTCCAGAAATTTCTAAAGAACATGGAACAATTTGGAAAGGGAGCAGCAAGTATCTGCTTTTTAAATTTATCCACAACTTTCCTGTCAGTTTCAATAAACTCAGGTTCAAGTGTGTAAAATAAGAGAGCTTTGTAATGAAACATTGCCCAGCTCATATATTTAGATTAATTATAGTTATCAGTGATGTTCTGTATGTATGGAGAATTCCTGCATCCAGTCCTGCCGCATCTCCATCCCCATGCCCCTCCACCAACATTTACTACAGAAGAAGCCATGTTTTCTGTGATGCTGCTTCTCCTGTCACCTCCTTACTTATAAGATGGTGAAGGTCCTCATTCATAGGCGGAAATTTAACCTGTTCACTGCATCCTGAAGTTTGCAGTCCTACAGTGAGCAGCTGTTTTTCATGAGGAAATTCTCCTCACTTACTTCATACAACTGCTCAGAGATGTAGCCACGGTCACGGAGGCCCATAAGGACAGGAAATGGCTTCGTTATTGCACTTGCAATCTCCACCTTATTTTCTCTGAAGAGGCTGAAAAGGAACTCATAGAAAAGCTGCTCCTCTGGGCTCTGGTCCTCTGGGTTCTCATCTCCTCTGAACATCCTGAGATAAAAAAGACACAACATAAAACAGACATTGAGTTTCCAAGAGGCTTGTGGTGGCTGGAAGATTTCAGAGATGAAAGATAGTCAATGGAGAGTCAACATGTGTAAAATAGTGTTCTTGTGGGGATACCAGAATAAATGGAATTTATTTACTTAGAGAATAATCAAGGTGCAATAGAAGAAAACAGTGAATTTAAGAAAGACTTGTACGTAGAAGTGAAAGTGCTCATCCCATGTTAATCAAAACTACTGTAAAAAGAGTTTCATGTGAACCTCTTCCTGACCCTGGAGACATAATGGAGATTGGGAGGGAGCTGTAAGGCTGAAAACAGGATTGTTCAAAAGGCAGTACACACAAGGATCTACTCCCTAACTCCTCCCTGACCCCACCACACAGAATGCCTGCATCCAGAAAGGCGAGTAGAGGTTTCTTCTTAAGAAAAATGGAAATGACTCAGAAAATAGACCATTACCTTCACACATTTGGGATTCTCCAAGCAAAGTCCACAGGTTTTCAAGCCAACCTCGTTAATTGGAGTTCCAAGCTAGCTTTTTGATGCCTCACCCTTACCAAACAACAGGCCACAAGCTTTTGTGGAAACCTATCACGTGAAGGAGTACAACCAAGCTGAGCAAAGAAAACAACATGGCCCCAGCGTAACTAGAAATATTACAAGGAACAGGAGACTTTTTCTCAAAAACCAAATATTGTCATACAGGTAGGAGAAGATATTTGCCCAGGCAATCATGAGGAAAAGCCCAAAAAATAAGATAGCAGGCCTGGAAACTAAACTTATTGCTGAAAAAAATTTTAAGTTAACTAAAATAGTTGAAAAATAAAGGGGAAGGAATTTTGCCCCAGAACATAGCTGGAGGGAAAAGAAAAACGCTAAAGGAACAATGAAAAATAAAATAGAAACCCTAAATGTCTTAAAATAGCTGTGCAAGTCTATAGATTCAAAGATAGAATGAAATGATTCAAAATGTACAACCTGTTTAAGTATTCATGTGTGAAGGAAAAATAGTTGTGCAAAGGCTCAGAAAATACTTTGCTCATGTACCCTCTGAGTTGGCCACACAGTTCTCAGTGTTCAATGTTCTTTGCTTCTGGGCAAAGATAAGATTGTATCTTCCTGCCTTCTTGGATTGAGGGGTATCACATTAGCAGAATAATTCAAAGCCAGCATCTAGTTATCCATGCTCACTCTTCCTTTGCTACAGTGGGTGTCACATCAGATGGCAGCTATCCATCAGCCAGAGACCGTGTCCAGTGTGAGAGTTCCTAGAAGCAGAGGCTGGTGACCCACTGAGATTTTGGAATTCTTTATTCCAATAGAATAATCCATCTCATTCTTATTGACACACTCTCTGGGACAAATTAGTTGATGGTGTACTAGAATAAGAGAATCAAGAAATCAATACCAATAGAGTCCTGGTACAAAAGAAATGGCAGACAACTAAATTCAGTTAAAATACTGATGTCTAAAAATTGTAAATTGTATTTGAGAACAAAAAAAATCACATCTCAAAAATTATTTTAGAACAATGATTCTCAAAGAATGGTCCAGGGACCTGTGAACAAAAAAGAGGTTCTATAACAAAGCTGGCAAAATCAATGACCAAAAGTAACCTCACAGGCTAATCTGATCATAGATTCCTAACTGGGCAGGTCATACATCCCAAGCACATAACTTCTGTACTAAAAGGTTTATCTTTGCCTTAAGCAAGTCCTGCCCATTGTTCTTGTGTGTGTAGGTTAACACACCTTTGAAATGCCAGAGTAATCCTCTTTTTCAGACCCCTCAGAGGCATAACCACCCTTAAGGGAGCACGCCATCTTGTTGCCTGTACACCACCCTTACTGTGAATGTTAAACGTTAACTTAACTATCTCGTACCCACCAATGTAAAACAAGTATATCTCTCCATTTTACTTTTCATCCAAGCCTAGAGACTTCCCCACGTTGCTTTCTCCACCTCCTTAATCCACCACCAATAAGAATCTTCCTTATGCTCCCTCCTTGGATTACAAATGTATAAAAAGAACTGCAAAACTGCCACTCTCCAGAGCAGTTTTTTAATCTGTTTGGAGCTTGCTTCCATGTCCTCAGTTTGGCTCAAATAAACTCTAATAGACGCTTGTAAAATTTTTCTATAGGTTTGGATGTTTCTACATTGATAGTCCTCTGGGATTATACAAGTCCCTTCCAGGTGTCACCAACGTCAAAACTGTTATCATAATACTACAAAGATGTTATTTATCCTTTTTCTCTTTCATCCTCTGACAAAGGGGTAGTCATATTTTCCAGAGACTACATAGTCTGTGGCATCAGAACAGATTGAATGCAGAAGAAGATAGGAGAATCCACCTGCCTTCCACTGAACCAGCCATTAAAGAGATTTGCAAAAGTGTAAAGCATTGCTAATCATCTTATTAATTTATTTCATTTTAGAAAACATAGTTATTTTTCATAAAATATGTCATTTATGTTCAGCTAATGAGTTCATATTATTGTTTTTAAACAAATAAATATTTTGGAGTGTTCAGAGTTTTAATTTCTAATGCGGTAAATATCAATAGATATCACCCACATGAACAAAAGCTAGTTCTTTGGGGTTCTCAATGATATGTATTTATATAAAAGGGTCCTGAAACAAACAAACAAAAAAAGTCCTGTTTTAGAAAGAGAGGATATATACTAGATGTAGTAGTAAAATTATACTAGTTTTAATGTAAAATATCAAATTGTATTAAAACTTTTAAATTGAATGGAGGCAAGTTTCACAAACTGAGTTAAATGACTTATTTCAAAGACAGCAAACTCAAATAACAGTTTCCCATTTGATGCTATCAGTTAGACAAATATACATTAGAGAATTAGTTAGAAAACCTAAGGGTAACAAACAGAGTCAAAATAAGATTATAAATCTTATAAAAGAATAAAAGTAAATACAATCTGTTTTCCTTAAACAGAGAAAACAAAGAGGCATAAGATATAAAAAGTGCAAAAAATTCATAAGAAAGAGGATATATGTCATTTAAAGCAGATTAAATTATCATCTCAAATTATAAATGACCAAAATAGAATCTAACTACAAATGACACAACCAAAACAAAGTGACATCTAAAATGTTAAAGGTGAAAAGATGGACAAGTTACATAAGACAAATATAAACAAGATAGAAAGCAAAATTTACAAAATCTGTATTTTAAAAGTAAAATTTAAGACTACTAATAGATAAATCTTTCATGGTCATTAAAAACCATTTAACTTCCAATCTTTAACCACTAAAGTATTTTTTTTTAATTATATATGGCATATAAGTTTTACAAATTAGCAAAATATATTCCTTAATAACATTTGATCTTAAACACACAAGAACATGCCCAGTATTTGGCCCTAAATTAATCTAAATAATAATAAGGAGGAATCGAACAGGTTACATGTTCTGCCTATAAGATAATATTACAATAAGATCAAATTTTCATAGAAAAAGAAAGTTTCTTTTAAGAAAAAAATCTAAACTAATGGAGATTTTTAAAGTTTACTAGACTTTTGGTTTTAGCTCTGACATGCAAAGACCTTGGACATCATTAGTCACATCCTTACAAAAACAAAAAAGCTGAACAAACTGAAAATCAATGACTTTTCATGTACCTATCAGAGACTTGAGGTCACAGGGCAAACTGCTATACCAAAATCTGGATTGATAGGCAAATTTAGAGAATCACAGATAAAATCACCTACCTGAAGCAGAAGCCACTAGAGCCATAGGCCAGTAGGAATAGTAAGATGGTAAATTGCATGAGTTGCTGGAGGCTAAGTATTGACTGCATGAGAGCGAGAAATTCCTGGGACCAAGGCTTAGGATAGCCTCTAACATTTTGTGGATTTCTCCTCTAGGAACCCCACCAGGTAGTCATGCTAAAGAGCCAGATAAATCCCATTGTGCTTCTTGCAAGGGAGGAGGAAAAAAGAACCCTTTGAAACAACCAGATTATTCTCCATAACAAAGGCCGACTCTCCAGAGAAAAGTACTTTACCTAAAACTTATCTGATCTAGGAAAAGGAGAATTACCAAAATACAGACCCTCCTAGCCTTGCAGTCTCATCCAGATGAGGTGGGGGAAGGGAAAATAGCTATGAAACAATTCTAAGAGGCACAGTCCCAGAACACAGTTCCACTAAAAAAACTGAGATTTAATCATAAGATTCTATAATTCTTTCCCTCCAACACCTCACTACTATATCAAAAAGGCTCCAGTAAATAACTGTGCATTATAGCTGAAAATGCTGCAAGGCTCTATTTAAGAAAAAGTTCTTAAGGAAATCCAAAGAAAATACAGGAAACAAACAAAAATAGAGGAATCCGAAGCCTCTGCCACTGACAGAATATACGTTCAACATGGCCCAGCTCCTAGCCAGATTAACATAAAATATCCTCACATTATTCACTTACTTGTCTCAGTTCCTGTTACCTGATACATCAAATCTGGCTTTCAAAAAAAATTACAAGGCATGCCAACAGACAAGGAAATACACAATCTGCAGACACAAAGCTATCATCAAAACCAGACTCACATATGGCAGGTTTTCTAATTATTACACAAGGATTTAAAATAACTGTGACTAATTAATATGTTAAGGGCTCTAATGGAAAAAGCAGACAACATGCAATGACAAAGTAAGGAAAAAGACAGAAACGCAAAGAAATAATAAAAAAATAAAAGGGTAGAAGTCAGAAACACTACAACAGAGATAAAGAATGCCTTTGATGTGCTTATCAGTAGGTTAGACACAGACAAGGAAAGAATAAGTGAGTTGAAGGTATGTCAATAGAAACTCCACAAATTAAAATGCAAAGAGAAAGAAAATATGAGGACAAAAAAACACAACAGAACACACTAAGAACGCTGGAACAATCTCAAAAGTATAATAAATGTGCAAGTGGAATACCAGGAGAAGAAAGAGAAAAAGAGAACAGAGGAAATAGCTGAAGTAGTAATTGCCAATAACTTTTCAAAATTACTAACAGACAACAAACCATAGATTCAGGATCCTCACTAAACACCAAACTGTATAAATACCAAATACTCTATACATAGTAATGTAATATTCAAACTTCAAAAAAGCATAGACAAAGGAAAAATATTGAAAGAAGCCAGAGGGAGGAGGAGAAAAATATCTTACCTATGGAAGAACAAGGATAAAAATTAAATCAGATTTCTCATCAGAAACCATGCAGGTGAAGAAAGTGAAGAAAAATATTTAAAGTAATGGGGGGGAACCACCACAATCTACACTTTTACATTCTTTGAAGTTAACCTTCTAAGAGAAAAAGAAATAAATATTTTCTGAAACAAACAAAAACAGAAGTAATTCAAGATTACCAGTCAAGATGGTGGAGTACGTAAACTGCGCTCACCTCCTATCTGAACCATATCGATTACAACTAAACTACAGAACAACCATCATTGAGAATCACCTGAAGTCTAGCTGAACTGAAGCCCTACAACTATGGACATACAGAAGAAGCCACGTCGAGACTAGTAGGAGGAGCAGAGCCACAGAATGGGTTGGTCCCACACCCACATGTGACCATTAAAAATTGGGAGGGATATCTTGGCTGTAGAGGTCCCTGAGAAGGAGGGAAGAGTCCCAGCCCCACACCAGGCTTCCCAGCCCAGGGTTCCAGTGCTGGGGAGAGAAATCCCCATAACTTCTGGCTGTGAAAACCAGTGGAGTTTGTGGCTAAGTGGGCAAAAGGGTGGCTACAGTCCTAGGCACTCCTCTTAAAGGTTCCGTGCAAGGACTTATTCGCTGAAGGAGTCACTTACTCTGAGATTCAGTGCTAGGGCAGAAGCTTGAAAGATGCCAGGGACATATGGGTGAGGAACTGAGTTGTCTAACTTCAGGGTGAGGGCTAGAGGGGCAGCTTTCTCCCAGAGGGAGGAGCTAGTGTAAGCCATTGTTTCTTTGTTGAGCCCTCACCCTGCCTGTATGCAGACATAGGCAGATGTCATAGGTAAGTCTCCATCAAACTGGCTATCACCTTTCATCTTCCCCCCGCCCCAGCTAGTGATTCCCTGAGACCTCACCTACCCAACTTTCAGGCATATGCAAGCCACTTTCAGGGGCTTTTCCACACAAACACCTTATCTTAGCTCATGCTACGAATTTTAATAAAATTTCTCAAAGGTTCACAAAACCCAAACAAGCAATATCTGGCTCTGGTGTGTCCTACACCTCTGGCTGAGCAGCCCTATGGCCAGCATGAGCAATAGCCGACCTCAATTTGCAGATTGGCCTTGAGGTACCTCCACGCCCAGTGCAGGCAGTGGCCATCTTCAGATTGCATTCTGGCTCATAACAGGTGACCCCAGACAGGGCACAGGCTGCAACTTACTTGGCCTCTCAGGAGACCCCAGGGCTGGTATGCCTGGTGGCCAGCTTCAGACCAACCTGAAGCATCACCCAGTTGCCTCCAAGGATGACACACACACCGGGCAGACCGTACAGGCACCAGAGCCCAACTAAAGTGAACCCTGCACTATAGGGTCAGCCCTTGCACCACAGCTCCTCCACTGTAGTCACAGTCAGTCCTCACAACCAATTAGCCTGAGGGTCAATCCTCCCATTGACATGAAAACAGAAACCAAGGGTCAACTACAACAAGATGGCACACACAACCCACACAAGGGAAACACCTGGAGAACCCAGCTCAGGTAACCAGGGAGACCACTCAACTGGGTCCCACAGGACACCTACTACATTAGACCACTCTACTAAGACTGGGGTGCATAGCAGCCCTAGATAGAAACAAACACAAGGAAGCAGTCAAAATGGGGAGAAAAAGAAGCATGTCCCTAATAAAAGAACAGAAGAAAGCCCCAGAAAAAGAACTAAACAAAATGGAGACAAGCAATCTACCATACACAGAGTTCCAAAGACTGGTTATAAGTATGCTCAGTGATCTCAGTGAGAACATTAACAAAGAGATAGGAAACATAAAAATGGAAATAGAAAACATTTAAAAAAAACAAACCGTCAGAAATAAAGAATACAATAACTGAAATGAAGACTACATTAGAGGGAATCAACAGTAGATCAGATAAAGCAGAGATTCAAATCAGTGATTCAGAAGATAAGATAGCAGAAAACACCCAATCAGAATAGCAAAAAGAAAAAAGAATAAAAAAAAAAATGAGGAGAGTTTAAGGGGCCTCTGGAACATCAAACATACCAACATTTGCATCATCAGGGTACCAGAAGAAGAGAGAGAACAAGTAATTAAAAACCTATTTGAAGAAATAATGACTGAAAAGTTCCCTAACCTGGTGAAAGAAATAAGATATACAAACCCAAGAAGAGCAAAGAGTCCCAAACAAAATGAACTCAAACAGGCTCACACCAAGACACATCACAATTAAAATGACAAAGGTTAAGACAAAGAGAGAATCTGAAAAGCAGCAAAAGAAAAGCAGTTAGTTGCTTACAAGGGAGCTCCCATAAGACTATCAGCTGATTTCTCAACAGAAATTTTGCAAGCCAAAAGGGATTGGCAGAAAATATTCAAAGTGATGAAAAGTAAGGACCTACAACCAAGATTACTCTACCCAGCAAAACTATCATTTAGAATGGAAGGACAGATAAAGTGCTTCCCAGACAAGAAAAAGCTAATGGAGTTCATCACTACCAAACCAGCATCACAGGTAATCTTAGATGTCCTTCTTTAAGATGAAAAGAAAAAAAAATAGATTAAAAATATGAATAATAAAATGGCAATAACTACATATCTAGCAACAATTACTTTCAATGTAAATGGATTAAACATTCAAATCAAAAGAATGGGTGGCTGATGGATAAGAAAACAAGACTCTTACATATGCTGCCTACAAGAGACTGACTTTAGATCAAAAAACACACAGAGACTGAAAGTAAAGACATGGGGGGAAAATATTTCATGAAAATGGAAACAAACAAAAAAAGCTGAAGTAGGAATACTTATACCAGACAAAATTGACTTTAAAAGAAAGGCTATAACAAAAGACAAAGGACCCAGTAATCCCACTTCTGGGTATTTATCCAAAGAAACCCCAAATGTTACTTGGAGGGATGAATGAATCCATATGTCCATTGCAGCATTGTTTATGATGGCCAAGATATGGAGGCAGCCTGGGTGTCTGTCAATGGATGAGTGGATAAAGAGGAGGTGGTACATACGTTCAATGGAATATTGCTCAGCCATGGAAGGGAATGGGTTCTCACCATCTGTGGCAACATGGATGGACCTGAAGGGTATTGTGCTGAGTGGAGTATATCAGACACAGACAGACAGATACAATGTGATTTCACTTATATGTGGAATCTAAAGAACAAAATAAATAAACAAATCAGAAACAAACTCATAGATACAGAAAATATCTTTATGGTTGCCAGATGGGAGGAGTTTGGGGGTGAGTGAAAAAGGGGAAGGGATTAAGAAGTACAAATTGGGGGGCAGATGGTGGGTCAGTTGGTTAGAGCGCGAGCTCTGGGCAACGGGGCTGCCAGTTTGATTCCCACATGGGCCAGCGAGCTGCGCCCTCTGCAACTAGAATGAAGTCAATGACCTGCCGCTCAGCTCTCAGTTGGCCACATGACTCAGTTGGTTGGAGCGCAGGCTCTCAACCACAAGGTTGCCTGTTTGACTCATTGAGTCCCACAAGGGATAGTGGGCTGTGTCTCCTGCAACTAAGATTCAACATGGCCCTTGAGCTGAGCTGCCGCTGAGCTCCCGGATGGCTCAGTTGGTTGGAGCGTGTCCTCTCAACCACAAGGTTGTTGGTTGGACTCCCGCAAGGGATGATGGGCTGTGCCCCCTGCAACTAACAATGGCAACTGGACCTGAAGCCGAGCTGCGCCCTCCACAACTAAGATTGAAAGGACAACAACTTGACTTGGGAAAATCCTGGAAGTACACACTGTTCCCCTTCACCCCACTTCCAAAAAAAAAAAAAAAAAAAAAAGTACAAATTTTTTGTTACACAGTAGTCATGGGGATATACAGTAGAGCATGCGGAATATAGTCAATAATATTATAATAACTATGTATGGTGTCAGATGAGTACTAGATTCATTGGGGTGATAGGAGGAGAATTGGGGGGCAAGGTATAAAAGGTGAAGGGATTAAGAAGTACAAATTGGTAGTTACAAAATGGTCATGGGGATGTAAAGCATAGAGAATATAGTCAATGATACGGTAATAACTATGCATAGTGCCAGGTGGGTTCTAAACTAGTCAGAGGGATCACTTCTTAAATTATATAAATGTCTAACCACTCTGCTGCATACAAAAAATTAATGTAAAATAATATTGAATGTCAAAAGAAAGAAAGAAGGAAGGAAGGAAGGAAGGAAGGAAGGAAGGAAGGAAGGAAGGAAGGAAAGAAGGAAGGAAGAAAATTCTCTGAGGATATCCTCTGAAAGAAATGCTTTAAAAAGTTCCATATGCAAAAGGAAAATGATACGGGTCAGAAGCTCAGATCTACATAAAGAAAGGAAAAACTTCAGAGAAGGAATTAAATGTAGGCTCAATAAAGTTTTCCTGTTCTAAATTGATCTAAAGATGGTTGTTTGCTCATTGTAATAATAGTAACTATGTGGTTGTAGCATTTGGTTAAGTGAAATGACTTATAGCAGTGTTTTAAGAAAACGAGAGCTATTTTTGACTTTCTGTTGTAAGATGAAAGCACTGAGCATGAAGCAGTACACCATAATTTAAAATGGATATGACTAGTAATAAGTAGTTATTGCAAACTCTGAGGACACAAACAAAAATGTTTTAAATGAAGTATAATTGATCTATTGAGAGATGAGAAAGTAGAATCATAGAGTGCTCAATTAAAACAAAAAAAAAAAGAAAACAGAGGGAAAAAAGAAGGAAAAATAGAAAAAAGATAAATACAATGAATAGAAAACACTTATAAAATTGTAGATATTAATCCAACTACATGAATAATCACTTTAAATGTTCATTCACATTAATTACATTAATTAAAAGAGAGAGCTTGACAGATTAAAAAAAAATCAGAGATAGGGAGGAAAAATGGTGGCGTGAGGTGAGCCTCTGTAAAGCACCCCTGGAATTTACTACGAATCGAACAACAAAAACTCCACAAAGGACTCCCTGCACAGCAGACAGGCAAGACGAAGAGGCCGACTACTGAAGTCACCTACAGGTGGGAGATTCCTGCGAGTGGGGGGAGGAGGGAAGGGAGAAGTGCGGAGACAGAGCCTCGCAGGCACAGGACGCAGACCTAGCTCAGTGCTCCGAGCTCGCTGCTTCCCGGAACTACCGCAGCTGTGGGAGAGGGAAGAACTCGGACTGCTATGGCTCCGCTTGTGGCCCATAGGGCTGAGGAGGCAGCATATAACATGGCTGAACCCAACGCTCACGGCAGAGACCTTGGAGAAAAGACTGAGGGAAGAAGGCTGAAAACGGTGGTTTAAGCCCTCACTGCCGAGCAGAGAATGGAGCCTTAGGCACTGAGACTAGCTGCCCCCTCCCTACCATACCAGAGCTCGCCCTGCCCCCACCTGCCCGGTGCTAGAAGCGGAACAGTAGCAGTGTCAGATCAAAAAAACAGAATATTTGCTGTTCTGAGAACTGTGGACCGCAGGCACAAATTCGCAGCCCAACTAGTTCCAGCAAAGGGGAGGGAGCTGTGGAAGCGGGACCAGCTGTGGTAGTGGTCACCACCATTGCTCTCGGTCACCTCTCACAACTCACCCCGTCCCTGACCCCACCTATCTGGACGGATCCCTGCAGGAGTAAACAGAACGGCTGAAACATTCGGGCTCTGAATCTGGAGCTGGAAGAGCTTTGGAACATCAAAAGCTCTCCGCATACCCACCGGGACCCTGCGCCCTGTGACCTAGACGAACTATTAACAGAGGAGAAGCCCATCTCTCAGGGAATCCCCCCATTGTGTGAGAAGCTGGAATACTGCAGAGAAAACATAGCACTACCGTGTGGGAGAAGAAAAATAAGTTGCAGTAGGAGAAAAAATAAAACATTCTACCAACAAGTACTGGAAAACAAAAGAAAGACCGCTTCCTATCAACCTGTTGCAGAAGCCACTCCTGTAGGTGTCTAGGAAGAGAAACAGTAAACCAATAATTGCCATAAATAACCAAGGCAACAAGATAGCTCAGAAAGAAAGTCAAAAATCTCCAGAAAAGGCACTTAAAGATACAGAAATATGTGACTTAAATGACAGAGAATTCAAGATTGCAGTTCTGAAAAAACTCAACGAGATGCAAGAAAACACAGATAGGCAGTTAAATAAACTCAGAAACACAATCAAAGAACAGCATGAGCATTTTACGAAAGAGATTGAAATTTTAAAAAGAACCAAATAGAATTTCTGGAGATTAAGAACTCAATAGAAGAAATTAAGAATGAAATAACCAGCTTAGGTAGTAGAGTTGACCAGATGGAGGAAAGAATCAGTGACATCGAAGATAGAAACCTGGAAATGACACAGATGGAAGAAGAAAGAGACTTGAGACTTAAAAGAAATGAAAGAACTCTACAAGAACTTTCTGACTCCATCAGAAAGAGCAATATAAGAATAATGGGCATACCAGAAGGAGAAGAAAGAGAGAAGGAACAGAGAATATATTCAAACAAATTGTCGATGAGAACTTCCCAAATTTGTGGACAGAACTGGACCCTCGAATCCAAGAAGCAAATAGAACACCTAGTTACCTCAATCCCAACAGGCCTTCTCCAAGGCACATTGTATTGAAGCTGTCTAAAATCAACGACAAAGAAAGAATCCTCAAGGCAGCCAGGGAAAAGAAGACGGTAACTTACAAAGGAAAGCCCATTAGATTATCATCAGATTTTTCAGCAGAAACTCTACAAGCCAGGAGGGAGTGGAACCAAATATTCAAACTATTGAAAGGGAAATCATGAGCCAAGAATAATATATCCAGCAAAGATATCCTTTAGATATGAAGGAGGAATAAAGACCTTTCCAGACATACGGAAGCTGAGGGAATTTTCTAATACACGACCTGCACTACAAGAAATACTAAAGGAGGCTATTCGACCACCATCAACAGGGACAATTTGTGGCAACCAAAACTCAAAAAGGGGGAGAGTAAAGCCTGAACCGAAATATGGGAATGGAGAAAGTAAGCATGCTGAAGATAATGGAACACTCTAAATATCAAACTTTCTTTTACATAAACTTAAGGGTAACCACTCAAAAAAATCCAGAACTCAAATATATACTGAAATAAAAGAAGAAACAGAGGGAAACATCATACAATACCACCATACAGAAATAATAGACAACAACAAAAAGGCAGAGAAACAATGGAGACACAGCCTTACCAGAAAACTAAAGATAGAATGACAGGAAATCCTCACATATCAATAATCACCCTAAATGTAAATGGACTGAACTCACCAATAAAAAGGCACAGAGTAGCAGATTGGATCAAAAAACTAAACCCAACCATATGCTGTCTCCAAGAGACACATCTCAGCTACAAGGACAAGCATAGACTCAAAGTGAAAGGGTGGAAATTGACACTCCAAGCAAATGGTACCCAGAGAAAATCAGGTGTAGCCATAATGATATCAGATGAAACAGACTTCAAGGTGAAAAAGATAACAAGAGACAAAGATGGACATTTCATAATGGTGAAGGGACTGTACAACAAGAAGACATAACAGTCATCAATATTTATGCCCCCAATCAGGGAGCACCAAATACACCAAGCAACTACTAACAGAACTAAAGGGAGAAATTGACCAAAACACAATTATACTAGGGGACTTAAATACATCATTGACAGCTATGGATAGATCATCCAAACAGAAAATAAATAACGAAATAGTAGCCCTAAATGACACATTAGATGAAATGGACATAATTGACATTTATAGAGCACTTCATCCTAAAACATCAGACTATACATTCTTTTCTAGTGTACATGGAACATTCTCAAGGATAGACCATATATTGGGACATAAAATCAGTCTCAACAAATTTAAGAAGATTGAAATCATACCATGCATATTCTCTGATCACAAGGCTTTGAAATTGGATATCAACTGTAAAAAGAAAGCGGGAAAAAACACAAATACATGGAGATTAAACAACATACTTTTAAAGAAGGACTGGGTCAAAGAAGAAATTAGAGGAGAGATCAAAAGATACATAGAAACAAATGACAATGAAAATACATCCTACCAAAATTTTTGGGATGCAGCGAAAGCAGTTTTAAGAGGAAATTTATCTCATTACAGGCCTATCTCAAGAAACAAGAAAACTCCCAAATAAATAACCTCATGTTACACCTTAAAGAACTAGAAAAAGAAGAACAAGTAAAACCCAAGGTCAGCAGAAGAAAGGAAATAACAAAAATTAGAGCAGAACTAAATGAAATAGAGAACAAAAAGACAATAGAAAAAATTAATGTGACAAAGAGCTGGTTCTTTGAAAAGATTAACAAAATTGACAAACCCTTGGCTAGACTTACTAAGATAAAAGAGAAGACACTGATTAACAAAATCAGAAACGTAAAAGGGAAGTTATCACGGACACCACAGAAATACAAAGGATCATCCAAGAATACTATGAAGGACTATATGCCACCAAATTCAACAACCTAGAAGAAATGGACAAGTTCTTAGAAACATATAGCCTTCCAAGGCTGAACCATGAAGAACTGGAAAATCTAAACAGACCGATCACCAATGTGAAATTGAATCAGTCATCCAAAACCTTCCCAAAAGCAAAAGTCCGGGACCAGATGGCTTCACTAGTGAATTCTACCAAACCTTCAAAGAGGATCTAATACCAATCCTGCACAAACTCTTCCAAAAAATTGAAGAAGAGACAGTACTCCCTAACTCATTTTATGAGGCCAACATTACCCTGATACCAAAACCTGGTAAGGACAGCACAAAAAAAGAAAACTACAGACCAATATCTCTGATGAATACCGATGCAAAAATCCTAAATAAAATTCTAGCAAATCGAATACAACAATGCATTAAAAAGATTATTCATCACGACCAAGTGGGGTTCATCCCGGAGGCACAAGGATGGTTCAAGCATCAAATCCATCAATGTGATACATCACATAAACAAAATAAAGGACAAAAATCATATGATTATATCAATTGATGCAGAAAAAGCATTTGACAAGATACAACATCCATTTATGATTAAAACACTTAATAAAATGGGTATAGAAGGAAAATACCTTAACATAATAAAGGCCATATATGACAAGCCCTCTGCTAATCTCATAATTAATGGAGAAAAACTGAAGCCCTTTGCTCTACGTTCAGGAACACGACAGGGATGTCCCCTATCACCTCTGCTTTTCAACATAGTGTTGGAAGTCCTTGCCAGAGCAATCAGGCAAGAGAAAGAAATAAAAGGCATTCAAATTGGGAATGAAGAAGTTAAATTATCACTCTTTGCAGATGACATGATGCTATATATAGAAAACCCTAAAGACTCCACCAAAAAGCTATTAGAAACAATCAACGAATACAGTAAAGTTGCTGGCTACAAAATCAACGCACAAAAGTCCATTGCCTTCCTATATACTAACAATGAAATCTCAGAAAAAGAAATACAAAAAACAATTCCTTTTGCAATTGCAGCAAAAGAATAAAATACCTAGGAATAAACTTAACCAAGGATGTGAAAGACCTATATGCTGAAAACTATAAGACATTTTTGAAAGAAATTGAAGAAGACACAAAGAAATGGAAAGACATTCCGTGCTCATGGATTGGAAGAATCAACATAGTTAAAATGGCCATATTACCCAAAGCAATATACAGATTCAATGCAATCCCCATCAAAATCCCAATGGCATATTTTAAAGAAATAGAACAAAAAATCATCAGATTTGTTTGGAACCACAAAAGACCCCGAATAGCCAAAGCAATCTTAAGAAAAAAGAACAATAATGGAGGTATCACTCTTCCTGACTTTGGCTTGTACTACAGGGCTACAATAATCAAAACAGCATGGTATTGGCAGAAAAACAGACACATAGACCAATGGAATAGAATTGAGAACCCAGAAATAAAACCACATAAATATGGACAGATAATTTTTGACAAAGAAGCTAAAAACATACAATGGAGCAAAGACAGCCTCTTCAATAAATGGTGCTGGGAGAATTGGATAGCCACGTGCAAAAGAATGAAACTGGACTGCTATTTGTCACCATGTACCAAAGTTAATTCAAAATGGATCAAAGACTTAAGCATAAGACCTGACACAATAAACTGCATAGAAGAAAACATAGGTACTAAACTTATGGACCTTGGGTTCAAAGAGCATTTTATGAACTTGACCCCAAAGGCAATGGAAGTAAAAGCTAAAATAAACGAATGGGACTATATGAAACTTAAAAGCTTCTGCACAGCAAAAGAAACCATTGACAAAATAAAGAGGCCACCAACTGAATGGGAGAAGATTTTTGCAAACAGTGCCTCCGATAAGGGGCTAGTATCCAGAATATACAAGGAACTCATGCAACTCAACAACAAAAAAACAAACAACCCAATTGAAAAATGGGCAGAGGACTTGAAGAGACATTTCTCCAAAGAGGACATACAAATGGCAAATAGACATATGAAAAAATGCTCAACATCACTAATCATCAGAGAAATGCAAATCAAAACCACAATGAGATATCACCTCACCCCAGTCAGAATGGCTATCATCAACAAGACAAATAGTAACAAATGTTGGAGAGGCTGTGGAGAAAAAGGAACCCTCATACACTGTTGGTGGGAATGCAGACTGGTGCAGCCGTTATGGAAGGCAGTGTGGAGGTTCCTCAAAAATTACGAATAGAATTGCCATATGACCCAGCAATCCCTCTCCTGGGTATCTACCCAAAAATCTGAAAACATTTAGAGATAAAGACACGTGTGCTCCAATGTTCATTGCAGCTTTGTTTACGGTGGCCAAGACATGGAAACAACCAAAATGTCCTTCGATAGATGAATGGATAAAGAAGTTGTGGTATATATACACAATGGAATACTATTCGTAAGAAAAGATGATATAGGAACATTTGTGACAACATGGATGGATCTTGAGAGTGTAATGCTGAGCGAAATAAGTCAGACAGAAAAAGCAGAGAACCATGTGATTTCACTGATATGTGGTATATAAACCAAAAACAACAAAAGAACAAGACAAACAAATGAGAAACAGAAACTCATAGACACAGACAATGGTTTGGTGGTTGCCAGAGGGTAAGGAGGGTGGGGGGAGGGAGATGAGGGTAAGGGGGATCGAATATATGGTGATGGAAGGAGAACTGACTCTGGGTGATGAACACACAATGGGATTTATAGATGATGTAATACAGAATTGTACACCTGAAATCTATGTAATTTTACTAACAATTGTCACCTCAATAAATTTAATAAAAATAAAAAAAATTTCATATATTAGAAAAGAAGAAAGACCTAAATCAGTAACCTAAGCTACCACCTGAGGAAACTGAAAGCAAAAAAGAGAAATGTAAACCTAACACAAGCAGGAGAGAAGAAACCATAAATAATAGAGTAGAACTCAATGAAATTAAAAACAGGAAAACATTAGAGAAAAGTCAATGAAACCATACTTGATTTCTTGAAAAAAAAAAAAAAAGGCAATAAAATTGCCAAAACTCTAGCCAGGGAAACAAAGGAAAAAGAGAGAAGAGAGAAATTACTAATATCAGAAACAAAAAATGGTTCATCACTATCCATCCCAGGGACATTAAAAGAATAATTAAGAAACAATACTATGGACAACTCTATGCCTAAAAATTTGATAAAAGATGAAATGGACAAACTCTTTAAAAGACACAAGCTACCAAAATACACTCAAGGAAAAACAGGTTATCTGAATAGGGCTGTATCTATTAAAGGAACTGAATCAATAATTAATAGCCTTCTCCCCAGAAAGGCCCAGGTGGTATCACCAGTGAATTCTACCACACCATTTAAACTACCATCTCTTCCAGAAAATGGTAGCAGAGGCACCAGCCCCCAACTCCTCATCTGATTGCATTTGTCCTTGGGCCCTGTCTATTTTCACTTCTTTCTATCAACGTCAGAGGCACTGAGTTGACTCTCCAGCTCAAGGCCACACAGATGGGCTCTGAACAGAACTGGCTCTCAAACTACCTGGAAACTGGAAAAAGTTGAATAATAGCCAGGCATTTGACATGGATATTAGTTTTTCTTAAGAAGACCTTTTGTGGACAGAGTTCTCTTTGGGCTGGAGAAACAGGGGGTGAGAGGGAAATGGGAGGTTTCACAGGGCATGAGGGACCATTCCACCCAGTAGCAAGGCCCAGCAGTGCGAGTAATTTTCAATAGCACCAGCCCAGCTGCATGGCAGTTGCAAAAAAAGAAAGTGATAGGAATCATAGTGGCTTTAAATTTCCCCCTGGCTTATCCACTGCAAAGTTAAAAACCCGATTTGCTCTTTATGTGTTTATATGTAACCTCATTCTATTGTATACCTGTGGAATGAGGCTGGTAGACAGAAACAGCAAAAGTAGATGTCAACCTTATCAGAGATGAAGGGCAAGAGAGGAGACCAGGACTAACCTGTGGTTCAGACTGCTGCCTCCACCTGCCATCTTCTACTGCTGGCCCCTACTGGGTTAAACCGAGATCACACTTGCTGTGACTTCCTCTGCTTCTCTGCCTTCCCAGAGCTCTGACGAGAACATCTACCCATTGATAGACGAAGTCTCTCAAGTGCGGCACCAAAGGCTAGAAAAGGAAAAGTGAAATTGCAGAGCTGTGTGATATGGATGCAATGACACACTGATTGTCCCTTGGCCCAACCTCCAAGGCGGTTCTTAGCCCCTGGGAGGAGGAGCATGGCCAGATCTGGTCAGAAGATGGCGGGCCCCTTGTTCATGCAAAAAAAGGAGGACAGAAAAGTCTAATTAACTCAAGGGAATCAAAGATGTTTTCAGGCAAGATGGCACAATTACATTGGGAGGAAGTAAACTTCATGTTTGCAAGGGGATTTCCCCTTGCTGAGGTGGCGTAAAGAGAAAAAGGGAAAGCCAAGCCCTTCAGATCTTCTCTCAGGCCTGTGGGCTGGCTGGGCACAGTGGTGGGCCTGGACTGGAAGAAGTAGGCCCAGTGTTTGGACACACGGCCAGGGAGAGCCCAAATGCTCAGCACTGCAAACTGGGGAAGGTGTTCTTCAAATTTCTGGAAAGCAGCCAGACTTAAGAAAGAACTCTCCCAACTTCCGCAATCAGGGGGAAGTGCCAAATTTGGGCACAGAAGTCTACGTGCAATTCCACATTTTTTTGCCTATGTGGGCACTGTACAAACGCAACCAGAGTTATTAGGGAAAAAATTGAGCTTCAACTAGTGGCTGAAATCTTGAGGAAAGCAACAGGCTTCTGACTGGATAAGAAAAGGTTTAGACCTGATGACCTTGGCCTTAAAGGACAGGGTGATGCTAGCTAACCAGTGCATTACATTTATGTTCGTACAGAATTTTTTCACTTACACCTCGCCCTCATTCTGTAATGGATTTGAAGCAACTTATATAGACACCATCAGCATCAAGTTGAAAGATAAATAAATAGGACCAAAGTGTAAATAAAATAAATAAATAAAACTGGAGAACTAGAAATCCAGGCAGGACAACAGGTCAAAGACAGAGGCAGATGGGAGCCAGGGTATCTGTAATAACCCAGGGCCTCAGTCATAGCAGTGAGACAAATGAGTGGGAAGCCAGAAACACAGCAGAATTTTTCCAAAGTATGTTCCACTGAATTCCACTTCTTTGGGCTCATTCTAGATGTGCTAGAAAATTTGCATAAATATGTTTGCAAAGTTCAGAGGGTAAGAGATGTCTACGTCTCTGCCCACTTTTGCTCTTTCTTTTCCCCAAAGAAGTAGATACCAGTCTGGCTGGGACAGATTACAGGACAGTGAGCAGGGCCTGTGTGCTCACCAAGTGTTGCGCATGTATGGGCTACCTGCCTCCCGCCTCTCACCCTTCTTCCCTCCCTCCCTTTCTATCTCCCGACTTTGTTGGGGCAGAGGTGCTGGTAAGCTGAGCCTCTGTTAGTCACCATTGTCCTCCACTCTTGGCCTTCATGGGACACAGTGGCCCAGACAAGGCCTGACACAGGCTGCCCAGCCCACTCTGGTGTGGCTCTTTCTCCTCCCTCTCTGCCCTAGACAGCAGGCCAACACTGAGCTGGGCACTGACATAAATGTGCCTGTTTTTTTGCTTATAAGCACAAGGTCTTTGGTTCCTCAGCTGACTGGTGGTAAGACTGGTACTGAAGGGGTATCCATGCAAGTTGATGAGAAAGCCCTACTTTGCAATATCATGCATTAGCCCAGATAACACTGAGCTGGAATTTTAGGTTCTATTTCCCATTATCATGTTTTTCTCAACATTCACGAGAGAATCAGTCTCTCTTGGATAAAGGATGGCTGGACCAAGACCATCTATGACCATCAGACGGTCCCTGGTTCCTAATGCAAGTGTACAGTTGTCTTCTTTTTCTTCCATCTGGTCTATGGGGTAAGAAGATTCTGGCCTGCGTCCTTCCTCTGTTCTCCCACCCAGCTTTAGGTCAAGTAAGCAATATTCTCTGAAGGCAAACTGATGTGTGTTTTTTAACCTTAAAGATTTCTCTCCATTTTGCTAAGTACGCGAAGATCTAATACTGCATTGGCTAGTGAATTGTACAGTCTTGATCACAATCCAATGCTACTGTGTTTCCCCAAAAATAAGACCGGGTCTTATATTAATTTTTGCTCCATTACTTATTTTCAGGGGATGTCTTATTTTTTCATGTACAACAATCTACATTTATTCAAACAGTCATGTCCTCTTCTTCTGGAACATCGTCATACTTAATGCATTTGTCTGGCTGACGGTCTTAACTGGGGCTTATTTTCGGAGTAGGTCTTATTTTCGGGGAAACACAGTATAAAGTAATTTGCTATCTTTACTCTGGTTGCAAAAGTCTTGCAAAGTCCTATCTTAGAACACTAATGGATGTTCACTACTTTTATGTCCAATTAGGTCAGATAACCAACCCCAGACTGATTACAATTCCCTCTCTGGTGTCAATTTTTTAATCAGTTGGGGTTTGGGGGTATAAGTATCCAAATTGACTCTGGCTAACTCAGCAGAAAATCAGTTCCTTGGAAGTACATTTGATAGCTCACAGAATTTATGGAAAGGCTGGAGAACTGGGATAAGACAATAGGCAGTCTGGGCAGTAAGATTCGCCTGCCCAGGTCATCCCACTGGTCCCAGGTGCAGGACATGTGGCCGCTGATTTAGTAAATGTATTTTTCTCATTCTGATTAGAAAGGAAGATCTGAAACAGTTTTTGTTCTCACATGATAGATACTATTTTTCAGTTTTGTCTTGGGGTAACAGTAACTCACCTGCCCTTTGTCACAATACAGTTCAAAGAGATCTGGATCGTCTGGACATCCTATACATCATCACAACGATTGATTACATTGGTGACATCACGGTGATCAGACAGGATGAACAAGAGGTGGCCAGCATGCCTGCTAAAGAGGAATAATGACCTGCAGTAACTGGAATGAATCCCAAAAGCATTATGATGAGCAAAGGAAACCACACATCCAAAAGCACATAGTGTATGTACCCATTGATATAAAACTTGAATACAGGCATAATGAACCTGCCATAATAGAAAGCAGATCCATGCTTGTCTGATGTGGGGGCTGCAGAGGAGACTACCTACAAAAGGTACAAGGGAACTTTCAGGGGTGATGGCATGGTCTCTGTCTTAATTGTGGTTCTGTTTATATTTGTTAAAACTCATCAGAATGTACACATTAGATGAATGCATGTTACATTCCATAAAATTGAGCTGAAAAAGAATGACCCATAATTTAGTGAACTCTCATTACATACTATGTCTCTTGGGTGTGAAATCACAGGTGAATTTTCCCATCATCACTGTATTCTCAAGTTTGTGCTCTCTAAAGAGAAGTATCTTTTATCCTTATTCACATCTTTTTCTAGTTTAATGATTTTTTTCAAGCTGACATTATGTTCCCGCTCCTGCTTTCTTTCCTCCCCCACCCGTCCCGTCCCCATTTTGCTGGCACATCTCTGGGCAGGTCTAAAGGAGGAGGTTCTTGCATCCAGGCTCCTAGGATGTTCATGAAGGGGATCTCCAGGTTAAATGAAGGGCTCCAGGTAAATGAAGAGCTCTGGATTGTCTGGACGTCCGCAAGTGTGACCGTTGCGTAAAACAGTCTTAATCCCTCTTACGGTGCCCTGCGTTTTACAGAGCTGTGTGCTATGGAGTGCCGAAGCTCCCCTGCACGCTCTCTCTCCTCAGAGTCAGCATCACATTTTTTGCTGTACCTCCCTTCATTACTGCTGACCTGCTGTAGCTCCACACCTCTGTCATCCCCCACTGTAGTGACCTGCTTGCCAGGGCAGGCCTGTTACTCTGGTACATGCTTGGGCGTGATATCCTATGCTAGTGCCTGCATAGGAACCGTGGAAGGCGTCTTCCACCCTGGAATTGTATTTCCCAACTCTTTTCTGAGGGGTTTATGGTCGGTTGTCCTTGTAGGGGAAACCCATGGGTCAAATACATTTGAGAATTATTGATTTAAATAAAGTTAAACAGACTTGTATATTTTAGAATTTCTCACAGCCCCTACATGCCAATGTATTCATATATTAGGAATCTTTAAAAGGGCTGTATATCAGAGGACATTGCCCACCTCCCCTGGAGTGGCTGTTCTAGAATCTTCTGGCCCTGGCTCAGCCTTAGACCTGACTTCCACATTCTCCCCACTCCCAGCTGCCTGCCTGGTTACCAGACACTTTCCTGCCTGGAAGTCTGCCTACCTTTACCTAATATCAGTTTATATTCAGGTTCCCTATATTTCAATTTTCTTAGATAATAAATTTATTCTAACAAATTAGAAACATTGCTGAGTCACCTCACCTCACCTTTAATATCTCGTTTGTTTTCTTTTTTTTTTTTTTTAAGGAGGACGCAGCTCACAGTGGTCCATACAGGAATCGAACCAGCAACCCTGGTGTTACTACCATGTTTCCCAAAAAATAAGACCAAACTGCAACATAAGCCCTAGCATGATTTTTAATAAGACATCCCCTGAAAATAAGCCCTAATGCGTCTTTTGGAGCAAAACTTAATATAAGACCAGGTCTTATTTTCTGGGAAACACGGTAGGGCTTATTTTCAGGGGATGTCTTAAAAATCATGCTAGGGCTTATTTTCCGGTAAGGTTTTATTTTCCGGGAAACACGGTAGCACCACATTCTAATCGGCCACCCCTTTTTTGTTTTTCAGTTTGATAGTTTATAGTAAATTTATTCAGTTGTATAACTATCACCATCATCACAATCCAGTTTTAGAACATTTTCATCATCCCCAAAAAGTACAGAAAGAGGACAAAAAGGATAGAAGTGGGTAGGGAAGCCGACACATGGTGGCTTCTCAGTTCCTGGTGGCCCCTGGAGCTGGACCCCTATGCCTCCCCCACTCTGCACACCCCTCGGGGGCTGGTCCCTATGGGCATCAACCCTCTCCCCAGCTCAGGTCCCCAGGTACCCTAAGAATCTCACGAGTTTCCAGGGGTGGAGCAAGGCTGCAAGCACTGCTTCCAGATCGGCTCAAAATACTTTCACTTTTCTTTCCTCTGAAGCCCAGCCCTTGCTTGGTGCGGCAAAGCACAAACTTCCTGTTTTGGACACCGGTAACTCCCTGCTGTTCACCCAGTCTTCCAGGAGCGTCCCCTGGCTGGCCCTTGGACCTGCGAAGGGGAAGGAGCAGGGAGCAAGCTCAGCATCCAGGTGGGTCTTCAATTTGACTGCGTTGTTCATTTTTGGTGATTGAGCTTTTATGATTAATTTCCTGGCAGCAGCTGCAGGGTGAAACTCGACTTAAAACTGTGAGGCCCCACTCTTTGTAAAATGGTGTTTTGTAAAGAGTTAGAGAGGGTGTGTGGAATTTAATAGGAGACTACTGAACAGGGGGCCAGACTTAGAGGGGATACTCACACACAGCTCAACGCTTTCCCCCCCAGAATTCTAGCTTGTGGACAGCACGAGCTTGCTCTCTAGCCTCCTCACGAATGCCGTGTGACCCTACACTCTGCCCCAAACGGGCAACTTATTCATAACCCACTGTGCAAGTGACTAGAGGTAGTTAGAGAGCTAGAGGAAAAGAGAAACTAAGGAGAGTACATTTAATTTACTCTATAGTGTATCACAAACTTTTTATATATTTTTCTTTAAGCATATCATAATTATTTCCTTGAATAAATTCCTAGTAATGGAATTTGGCACTCAAGGGAACACATATTTTAGGGCACTTGATACTGATCACTAAGTTAGCCTCCAGAACATTGGGACTGTTGACATTTTCACCAGGAGCGTCTGTGATTATTGCTGTTATTTTCTATCATGGCCAGTTTGATAGGCAAACGTGTTATTAAGTTGTCTTCATTTGCACTGTTCTGACTAGTGAGTTACCATGTTTTTTATTGTATGTATTGCCCATTTGACGTAATTGCCTGTTTATGTCTTTTGCTTTTTATTCTGTGTGAATGTTTGTCTTTTGCTTATTCATTTTTAAGACTCTTTTACATAATAAAAATCTGAACACTCATCTATAAGGTGTGAGAAATGAGGCTTTGGTCAGAGGACCTCTGCTTTCCCACCGAATACCTTGGGCAGGTTGCTTAAACTCTGTGCTTTATCCTTGGACATCGTAACAGACGAAGAATGAGGAACATCTATCAGGGGGAATCAGTATATAAATATCCGACCACTATGCTGTGCACCTGAAACTAATTTAATTTGAATGTCAACTGGAATTGAAAAATGTTTTGGAACCTACAAAAAAAAAGTTTTTAAATTTAAAAAACAGAATGAGGAACATGGTGGTGTCCTGTTCTGAATACTGCTGTGTAATTAATCATCCTAAGTGTAACCCCAGGGTCCCTTCCTCTTCTTAGCATGTGTACATTCTGACTTTCTCTGGCTGTCTGCTCTTTGCAATATCCTCCCCCGGGCGTATCATTGGTGGTAGACTTCTTTCCCACCTGTTCTCTATCTTCCAGGGTTTCTTTAAGATTATAGACCCCTCTATCGCATTTTTTTCTTGTTTTCCAGTATTGTTGTGAATTATTCTTTTTTAAACATCTGTAGTTTTTCTGTCAAACATAAAGAATTCAGGAATAAGGAGAGAGAAAGACAGGGTGCTCAATCTGCCAATGGGATTAAATCCCTGAAAATAGTCATTACTTACAGGTCAATTTTCTCTTTGACACAAAATGAAGGCAGAAAAATGGGATCCATATTTGTTTTGGTTTTGAATTTTTTGTTAATGCCTCCCTTTTCTTGACAATTTGTCAAGAATGTCATCTATAAATTTCCTGCCTATTAAATTTATTCATATTCTCATGACCTACAAATGGTGAATTTTACAAATGTTGGATGAGCATGGGAAAAGGCACATGTCTGTTCTGAAATATGAAATTGATACATAAATCTATTAAGTCAGCTTTCCTAATCATGTCTTTTATATTCTTTGTGTTTTTATTTCTGTTTCACCTATTTGTGTGTTGAAGATTGTAGATGGTTTATTAAAGTTTCTAAATATTATCAGGTTTCTCTCTTTCTACCTGTTTGGAGATGGTCCCTTTTACATGAGCATTTGGGGGGGCGGGGGGGGCGGAGGGGGGAATGGCTGCAGTCCAGAACATCTCAACTCAGCTCAGTGTAGCCTCACACCATAGTTCATTGACTGTGATCCACGAACCAGAAAGTCCGGATCTGTTCACCTTACCGCTTCCAAGTTGCACAATTCAGGGTGAGTTATTAAACCTCTCTATGTCTCAGTGTCCTTAACAGTAAAAACGGGGGCAATCAGAGTAACAATCTTGCAAAGGTTTTGTGAAGAGCAAATAAGTTACTGCATATGAAACCCTCAGAACAAAAGCTGGTACCCAGGAAGCACTTGATAAATACTAGCTATTAGTATCTGCCTGATGTTGACCAGAAGCCCCTTTGGGATGTCAGCGCCATATTGTCAGTCACTTTCAGCCTCCATTGTTGCTGGGCATTGTCACTGCTTCCTATACCCATGAGTGTGTGAGGCAGACCTTGCTTTGCAGACTATTCAGGGATGCCTTGGGGACCAGAATGCCTGTCGTTAGATGCCCATTGAATACAGAAAGCGGCTTCCCAAGCTCCTCAAAGTCTTTGCTTCTCTTCTCTTCTTATGCCCCGTCCACAGGATGTTCACTGTGACACGGGCCTTGGAAGAGGCTCTTCTCCAGCACTTCATGTACCAGAAGCTGGAGATCTCCTATGCCATATACAAGCCATTTCCCTTCTTTGAAGGCCTCCGCGACAAATCCTTCATCACCGAGAGTACGTACAGGGTGAGTCATGTTAACCACTTTCCCACAGCAGCCCAGCCCTCACCAAGAATGCCGGATTTTTGAGGTCTCAAACTACAAACCCCCGAGGGCTTCTAGATTTTGGAAGGCCCAGCCCCAAATGTTTATTATCAGGGAAACAGGGTGTCATGGGGTGACCTCAAACCGGGTGATTTAAAACAACAGCAAAATGTATTCTGTCACTGTTCTGGAGGCCAGCAGTCCAAAATTAAGGTGTTGGCAGGGTAGATTTCTTGTAGAGATTCTGAGGGAGAATTTGTTCCTTGACTTTCTCCTACCTTCTGGTGGCACCAGCAATCTTTGGTATTCTTGTCTTATAGAAACATCCTTTCAATGACTGTTTCCATCTCTAGGTCGCCTTATCCTTTTTGTGTCTTCTCCCTTTCTCTCTCTTCTAAGGACACTTATTATAATGTAAGGCCCACCCTAATCCAGGACAATCTCATTTCAAGATCCTTAGCTTAATTATATCACCAAAGACCTTTTTTTCCAAATAAGATCACATTCACAGGATTCAAGTGGACATATCTTTCATGGGGAGGGAACACGCTTTAACCCACTAATTCCTAAGAGCTTGTCACCCAGAGTGCATTCTGATGTGAAGCAAGACGGGCAATGGAAGATATGACTATGTGGACGAAAATGGCACTCTTTTCATATAATCTGAGCCAAGGGAAGTGTTTAGCAGTGGCAGAAACATCTCCCCATAGTCTTGGCTGGGTTGGCTCTACGTCTTCTCCAATCATAGCCCAGATGTTACTCCTCAAAGAGGCCTCCTTGACCTACTCATCTAATTGAGACCCCCCCCTCATTATTTTCCCTCATAGAAATCTATGCCTTCCCTTAATAAAACTTACCTCAACGATAATTGGGCATTTATTTAATTTTTGCTTATTATTTAATGCCCATCTCCTCTCCCTGACAGTGTCCGTCCCGCGGTAAGGGTAGCACTGTGTTGCTCTTCTTCATTGCTTTGTACCCAAGGACTAGCTTCATAGGTGTTCAGTAAGCATTTGCAATCAATTCTTTCCTGCCATGTTTCTCCTTTTAGCCATCCTCTCATCAAGGAGAGCTCTCTGGATGATTTCCCTATGGCTGGAACCCATTCAGGCCACCTGGTCCAAGACAGAGAGAACAGAGGCTAACAAGCAATCAACAGAAGTGCCACTAGTGACCAACCACTAGGTCTATTGCTGAAGTGTCCTGCCCAGAGCCTTGGAGAATTAATTACACCATAGCAGCCTTTGACTCCACTTTCCTTCTTTAAAATTTCTCTGTTCCCTCAAATGTACCTAAAATAAGGTTCACAAAACAGACTTATTTTAAAGAAAGCTAAATTATTTATTCCTATGGCTAACTATCAAAATACATGGGAAGTTCCAAAAGTAAACACGTGGATCTGTGACTTCTCTACATTACAGAATTTGACTATACATGTTGTGTTAAATTTCTTCTTAAAAGAGCAAAGTAGCTTTCTTATGACTTAGAAAATCACAGATGTCTAATAAACCTTCACTGCATTTTATAATCATGTGTAATAATCCTTCACTCCCTTTCTTAAGGAATCTCTGGAAGCCTGTAGCAACCTGGTCCCTGTATCCAGAGTAGTATACAACATTCTTACCAAACTGGAGAAGACGTTTAATCTGCCATTTCTGGAGCTGTTGTTCAGCCAAATTAACCTGCGTGAATACCCCAACCTGATGAAGATTTTCAAGAGCTTCAGAAGTGGTATGAGGCTTCCCAAATACCTTTCAGGCTATAGACGCATGAGAGCAGTTGCTTACTGAAAGTGGGGATTGGTTTTCAGCCCTGTGGAATATGTACTTTAATTGCCCGCTTTCTCTGTGGGAAGGTATGGGCCATGCTTTCTCACAGACATGGCAGGAACAGTCGCCTCTGGCCCTGGGTGTCTTAAGATGACTTTCTAGAGGACACAAATATTTCTGTCTGACCTGTTCTATGAATTTGGGGAAAATTGTACAGTTTAGCATACTGGACAGTCTTAGGGAATGCATAATGTGACAGAATTGCAAAGTTACAGAGACCCTTTCTGATAGAAGGGCAAGGAGAGCCAGGGAGGCCAGAGAAGAAGAGAAGTGGGTAGGGATGGATAATAATAAGGATCTTATTTATCTATTTATTTATTTATCTATCTATTTATTTATTTATTTATCTATTTATTTATTTATTTATCTGTTTATTTATTTATTTATTTTAGTGCTTGGTATGCACCAGACATTATCTCAGGAACTTTCTATGATTATCTCATGTCACATTTAAAACAATCTTGTGAAATCATTATTATCTCCATGAGACACATAAGGAAATTAAACATCAGAATAACCTCCGCAAAGTTACTTGTTTGTTGAGAGCAGAGCCAGAGGTCCTGCTTGGATTTGCCTAATACCAGGGCCTGAAATTTTAATCACTATTTGAAACAACAGTAGCTGGAAGGCAGAGTAGGAAGCTGGAGGACAGGCAGCTGACAAGGAAGGAAGGGGAATTGTGGACACAGACGGAAACAGAGGGTATGAGGAAGAAATGGAGCGTGAAGCGCCCTGAAAAGGAGAAAGAACTGAATAAATCAAGGAGTAGGAAAAAGAGCAATGATGGAGCTGGGAAGAAAGAAGTAAGAGGAGCAGATGGCAACACCATTTTAGGTGTAAGGAAAAACACTTTGGCCAAAACATACAGTTCACTTACCTGAGAACGACGGGAAAGACCAATGGATCGCACTGAATTATGACATTTTATTAGTGGAGTCACCACTGTTGACAGCTCTTCATCTCCTCTCTGACACTTTACCATCAAGAGGCTTCCTCCCCAAAGGCAGAGATTATTCCTTGAGCTAAAAGGAAAGCAAAAGAGCAAAGCCATCCTCTAGGCAGACATAGCCACACATAGGCCTGTGTTCCTGGCAGTATCGGGGCAAAGCTGGGGGAAATTATGTTCCCAAAGGCCGTGCTAAGCAAGCCTGACAGCCGGAGGGAACACACATTATGTGTCCCCTGACCTGGCTGAGCTCAAGCATCTTTTCTGATCTACAACTCTGTGGGTTTGGGGTGGGGGACCCTGTCCAGAATTCAACCTTGCTTTCCTTTTTCTGTTCACTGGTTGAGACAACTTTACTTCTGAAATAAATGATGAAGAAGAATCATAAGAGAAACCCAACATTAACTATGCAGGATGCAGGGGAACAGCACGGGAAAAGCCAAGGGCCTGGAAGATCGGGATGGGAAGGAAGATTGGTGTGGCCAGATCATAGGCTGCGAGTGAAGAGGCACAGAAGCTGACTCTGCAGAAACCAAAATATGAAGGTCCTAATATGCTATGCAAAGAAATTTATATTTCATCTTATTGTCACAGGGAAGTGTGACATGTTTGTGTATTAAAACAGGGACATCTGTTACAATAATAGCATTGTACATAATTGTCTAAATTCTGAAACCAAAATTAAAGGAGACCAAAGAAAATTAAATCCCTGAATACAAAGTGAAATTCAACTTTATGTGTGAAACTACTTTGGTATTAGATCAGATGTTTAGATACAGTTATTATAGCATGAAATGAACTTATGCCCAAATGAACTTCATAAATTACAAAGAGGCTACAAATGGACGATGATGATGGTGATGCATTGGCTCTATGCACCATGCCCCCGACCTATTGGAAGTCCGGTGTAAAGAAATCCCTTCCCAAAATAGTTCTGAATTTCTAGGGTGCTCACATGTGCTTCTTCCCCAATCCCAGTTGTCAGTTCCTACGGAGGATGGAATAGAAACACGCCGATCCTCCTTGAAGTCCCAGCCAACCCAGCGGAAAGAAGCTCCTGCGGGACCCTGCTGCCACTGCTCCCACCCCAGCGCCCCCCACTGAGGCACCCGACCCCTGCAGCCAGAGTCAGTGAGCTCAGAGCATCCCCACAGCACAGCACTAGGGTGCTGGCTGAGCCATCCAGGCCTGCTGGCCCCGCCAAGGCTTTTTCCAGCTCCACCCAGGAAGGAAGGACCATTCCAGGTGAGAAAGAGACCTTGTCCAACACTTGTGCGTCCCCAGCCTAGGATGCCTGTGGCTGTGTCTAGAAGCCCAGGGTCCCATCTTTGTGTTGATCTGCCCTTTCCATGCACGCACCTCTCATACACAGCCTTTTCCAAGAAGGATTACAGATACTGCCAGGGGTCTGGGTGAAGCTGGAGCCCAGAACACCTGCTTCCACCCTGGAACAGCCCCACCCTCTGCCCTTGGACCTCGGTGCTCCTTCTGCCCTGGTCATTTTACCATTCACTCTCCTCCCCTGCCCCCCAGCACTCAATCCCTGTAACCTGTAATGATTTTTCTTCTTCTCTTCAATGACCAACTTCACATCCCACATAAATGATGAAGAAGAGTCACAAGAGATGCCCAGCACTCCCCTCACCACGGGGCAAGGTAATGTCCTTGGGGCTGGCTCAGGGTAGCTCAAGGTGGCTGTGACGGGAGCACACACACCTGCCAACCAGGGGGCTTGGGGCAGGAACCCTGAGAGAAACAACTGGTTATGACAGAGAAAATAAACGGGGACCAATGCACCGACTGGGCACAGGACTGGTTGTCAGGGACACCACCACAGCCAGTGTGATGCCCCGTCCAGCCAACACTCAGAACACACTGTAACTTTTGCCACAACAGACCTGCCACCTTCACTCAATTGCTCGCCTTCTGATTACGGGACCTTTCAGTTTTAACCATATTCATTTTCGTACGGCTTGAATTGTAAGAGCAATGTTATTGAGATGATTAGAAAAGATGATAAAATGTTTAACGGTCTGCTGGACCTGATTTAGTTTCTAAGACTGTGTCACTTATCTACTGCAAACCATCATTATAAAGGCATTAGGGTCTATGAAATATAACTGGGTATATTATTGAGTGCTGCCAAAATCGTATCATGAATTCTGAGCTCTTCAGTTACTAGAATAAAGGGTTCCATTTGGTTCAAATAATGTTTCCTCCACACCTCTAATATATGCCATCTAAATAAGATTAACAATCACAAAGGCAATATCAATGTAAGAGTCCATCTTCTACATTTTGAAAAGAAAAATGTAAGTCCCATCATTAAATTAGTAAGTAGCCAATTGAAAGGAAATGACGGTCCACTCTCCCACTCTATCCCACCCTCACCTTGGTGTTCTGTTGACCCCGTCATTTTTACCATCTAGAACAGATTGTTCTTGTTCCTCCTACTCTGGGCCCTGCTTGCTGGTCCTGGGACCTGAAATTCTTTGTCTTCCTCTGCTCAGTGTCCAGTGACAACCTGACCTCCCAAACAAAAGGTAAAGAAGATGTTCAAGATGTGTCCCGTGCTTCCTCAGCCCATGGCGCAGGTAATCTTGACCTGGATGACTCAAGCCCCACCTTAGTTTTTATGTCTACAAAGAGGAGCAGGGCTCTCCTCGCTGATCCCGACCACCATCGTGGCCGAGCTTCTGGCTGCTCACCCAGCCCTTGGGAGCTTGGACAGGCGGGAGACCTGAGCTCCTGGATGGAGACAGAGTCCCTATGGAGGGCGGGGTAGACTGGGAGGGGGTACCAGTGACGAGAGACAGGAGCCCCACTGCTACCCACTGGACCTGGACTCAAACACCACTAAGGGGTCTGCAAAGGGAGAACATTCACCTGCCAGAAGGGATTGTGGCGGGAGCCCAGGATGAAGCACAAAGGACAGCCAGGGCAGGACTGCTTGACTCAGCCACTCTCTGAGGCCACTTCAATACGGTAAAGCTCAAAACGGCTCCATCAAAATGCAAAGCAAGCAAAATCACCCTGTGACCCTAACACTGAGTTAGTGCCCTGGGACACGCATGGACGGTCCTCCTTCCCAGCCCCCATCCTAACTGTGGGGACTTTCACTTTCAACCTTCAAAATTTCTATATGTTTGCATTGTTTTTAATTGATCTTATTAAAAAATTTTTGAAGTGCAACAAATTGTTAAAAGATCTAGCAACTGCTTGCCACCTGCCTCAGTTACCTGTTCCTAAGCTAGCCAGAATTTTAGACGGATGTCACAGTATTGTGTAAACAAGGTGACAGCCTTTCCTGAGATGGGCTTTTATTTGTTATTGGTTCAAGCCCTTTCGTCTTTCTTAGTGCAGCCAAAACTAAGAACTTTGTATTTATTTGTTGTTAACAAGTGCTAGCCAGACCAGGCTGGCTCCTGCTGGTATACAGAAGTATATAAGGCCCTGAGCCTCCTTCACTATGGTTCAAGGTGAAATAATCACAGACAGAGCAGGTTAAAAATATCTCTTTACAGACATCTAAGCAGTACCATGTATTTTTCCTATGGCAGACATTCCCCTTGACTGTGGCCACCGGAGTGAGAGCTGCTGAGAGCCCCTGTACTTTTCTCCCACTGAGTAAGGGGAGCCCATCTAAATGAGCCAAACTGAGCCCTCCTCGGCAGGGCAATTGTCCCCTAGTTCTGTGATAGTCACAAAGATCACAATAACCACAGTTGATCGAATCGAGGCAGAGCCAGGGAAGGGTGAAGACTGGCGGGTCCCCAGCCCCGAGCCACAATATTCTCCACCTTCCTGTTCTCCCACCGATCTCCCTCAGCACACTTTCTTCAGCCCATGCTGACCTCTGAAATGACTTCTGTTTCCTTTGTCAGCGGTAAGAAATGATGCTCCTGAACCAAATGACCCAGAAGAGCCCCAGGAGGCATCCAGCACACTTGCCAACAAGAAAGGTAACGATGGCCTTTCTTCTGTAGATGTCAGGAGGGGAACTGGAGTGTGTTCTGCTTTTCTGACCATAGCTGGTCATGAGCACCTGCTGTGGGGTGGTAGTCATGATGCTCAGTACAATTTGTTTCTGCAGTTCCCATTCACTGCATCTTCCTTTAAGGTCTTAATGAAGATGAAAGAGGAACCAGAAGGCCTTTGGGGCCATTGAAATATGCACCCATTGGAACTGCCTGTTCTGAAATCACCAAGCTCTCCTATATCCACAACTTCTTAGAGGATTAGTCACACCTCCTCCTTTAACTGAAAGTTGATTTCCCAAGAGGCCACTGCTTTCTCTTAAGACATGTCTTCCTAGTCTCTGCTATCACTTGCCTCATGTTGGAAGGCAGGTTGGATGTCCACCCTTGTGACCCTCTGCCCCCAGCCAGCCCCTCGCTCCCCCATCCCATTTTTGGAGGCTTAACCATTCAAATGAAACACTCCCTCCTTCTTCATCACTATCATCTATACATTCCCCACCACTCCCCAGCAGACCTCAAAGGCTGACTTAGGGTTTTTTTGTCATTTCAAGGCCTACTATTACCCTGGACACCTTCAAGGTACATGTGGATAACAGGCCCATGCAAAACACTGACCTCTCCAATCCTGCAGCTGCTCATTTCCAGCGACTTTTTCCTCCACCAATTCTGGGCCTCCCCTACCCAAAGGCAATCTACAAGCCCTTTCTTCATTCAAACTGGCTCAACTTCCCAATCATTAGTTTAAGAATTCCTTTTTTTTATAGCAAATCTTTGACATTTGCTCCTTCTACAGCTGTTGTTCAACCTCTGATGTGTCCTCCTCAGCCCCATCTTTAAAAATTAATTCACAAATATCCTGCCCTTATTTCTTCCTTACAAGATGTTTCCTCAGTAGCTGTCCTTCAACCCCATTTGAATGACCAGTGCACTGGCCTTTCCATTTTTCAATCCATCATCTGCCTTTCTTCACGTTCCTTCATACCAGCTTAGAGGCCAAGATTTCTTTGTTTCAGTAACATTGCTGATACTCAACCTGCCTTGACTCTCTGTCTCTTCCAGGACTCTCTGGCAGGCCTTGTCGGTACCTGTTATGTTGTCTGCACACTGCATCTGAAAGTAGACACTGCTAGGGAGAGGCACACGGCTGGGCAGAGGGCACCCACTATGTCTTCACAATCCCAGGGCACATGATCCCTCCGCACTGTGGCAATTCCACTTCTTGTGATGTTCCTTGCAAACCTTGAGCTCTTTTTTTCAGATCTCTGACCTTCCCACTGCCTCCATTTTACTCAAAAGATTACTTTGCCTCCCACTTCATGGAAAGGAATCAGATGGAAATCTTCTTGGTTTGGGCTACAAACCCCACAGACCCTAACTGTGTCTGTTGCTGCCCCTCTGGTTCCCTCCTCTTTAAGGCAGTCCTTCTACCTCACCCGACAGTATCTATGATTCCTTCTCTCTCCTGAGAATTCAGCCTTTTCCTTTCATAAGGATCTACATACAGCCAATGCCCAAGCCTATCCCAGCTCCAAAAGGACCTTTCTCTTGATCCTCACCTCACTTCAACTACCTCCATAGCCCCGTCCTTTTCACAACCAAGCTTCGAGAATGAGTTACCTAAACTCATTGTCTCCTTTTCTTCACATATCTCCCTCCTCTGCCACTTTAGAATTTCTTCTCACATTCCCTCCCCCCAACATGACTTCCTGTAGCAGCATTACCTAAGGTCACCAATGACCTGGCCACTGTGGTTTGACGACCAAAAGTAATAGCTGAAAATTATTGACATACTAGGTTGGCAGATCTATCTGTGTAGCTATAAAAGATGATCCGTATCCTTTCTTTTTAGGAAAGAAAAGAAAAAGAATTGTGCAGTCAGCTCCTAGAAAGAGACAACAGAACAAAAGCCTTCCACAAGGTAGGATGAAAGCATAAAAGAAGGCTGGAGGCTGGGGGCACCTCATGTTTGCAGGTCAAAGTGTGGGAAGTTGAATTTTATTCTAAATGCAAGGGGGAGCCATTGAAGAGATCAAATCAGTGAAGTGACACTATCCAATTTTAAACTTGACAAGACCAATTTTGGTGCTGTGAAAAGAAATGGAAATAAAATAGAATGGAAACAAGGCAATCATTTGGAGGGCAGATGCCATGAGAGTTGATAATAGCCTGGATTCAGATCTGGCAGTGGAAATGGAGAGAAGAGGGCCAATTCAAAATCAGTTTGGAGGTCAAGTTGACAGGACTTAATGACCTGAAAGTTGAGGATAAGACAGACAGACAGACAGACAGACAGACAGAGAGAGAGAGAGAGAGAGAGAGAGAGAGAGAGAGAGTCAACTCTGGCTCTTCAATGTCTAGCTTGAATGGCTGGGTGAATGGTGGTGCCCGTTGCTGAGACAGGATGCAAATATATTTGGGGGAAAATTTTAGAATTCAATTTTTGACTTGTCCATTTCAAGATTGTGCTAACCATCTATGCAGTTGTGCCAGGCATGTGCTTTGCCAAGAACTGTGAAGGGATGAGGTGTTATCCGACTGCTTGCATAGGCATGTTTCTTATATATCTATGACTACTGTAGACACACAGTTACCTGGGTCAGGGAAAATAATTCTTTATTGACACTCACAACCAACTCAACAGCCAGAATAACACTGCAACATCTATTCCTCACGTGCAGACCCATAGGCAACAGGAAGAAAGCTGATAAAATCTTTCTATATGAGTGGCAGATTATAGTCCATAGATATGGAAGGGAGAGTGATGGATTTTCTGTTTATACAGAGGACAACGACAGCCATCTTCCTCTCCTCCTGAAAGGATTTTTAAAAATTGCTACTTTGAGATAGGATTGAAAAAAATCTCGGGTCCTCACCCTAATCTTTTGTAATTTAATTTTATGTGTCTTTCCAAAAGCTATAGCAATCCCAGGTGTCTTGCCTTTTACTTAGAGATGTCTTCAAGTTCCCTACTTCATCCCTTTTGACATCTAAGGAAAGAGCGCTCCAGTATTCCTGAAACTTTGGGTCTTAACCGAGGAACCTAGTTCTGGCTATAACCATTTGGCCATGTAAGGAGATGAGTTTTATTATTCTTTTGGATCTGAGCCATTAACTAGATAAATAACTATAGATCTAATTCTCATGGTATGTGAAAAGTAAAAGGTTTCTAGGGGAAGTGATAGTAAACGTTCCCTGTATACATTTCTGTATCTCAGGAGACTAGGGCTTCGTACAGAAGCACTGAGAATGCAGGGAAGTTGAATTCCCCCACAATATGCCAATCTGGCATTTAATAAAAACTCTGGCCCAAAGACACAAACATTAGAGACGTCAGCAAAATGAAGTTATCCAGATCCATGGGAGAAAGGAAGAGGACTCAGGAAGTAGCCCTGCCCTCGGAAATCCCATTAGGAGAGGAATCTGGCCAAGCCAACTGAGGGGAAGAGACCAGTGAGGAGGGAAGACCACCAGGAGAGAGCACATCAGCAAATCAAGAGGGAATGGTTGAGGGATTAAGAAATACAGTCACAAAATAGTCATGGGATGTAAAGTATAGGAAATATAATCAACAATATGGTAATAACTATGAGTATATATAGTGCCAGGTGATACTACTCAGTGGGACCACTTCCTAAATGATATAAATGTCTAACTACTATTCTCTATGCTTGAAAATAATATAAAATAATATTGAGTGTCAACTGTAATTGAAGAATTTAAAAAGGGTGGAAAAGATCAGTAATATTGTGATAACATGGTACAGTGTCAGATGGTTGTTGGATTTATCACTTCTTTAGCACAGGGAATATAATCAATAATGTGGTAATAACTGTATAGTGCCAGGTGGGTACTGTAGAATAACTATGCTGTACACCTGAAAGTAATATAATATTGTATGTTAGCTATATTTTAATAAAAATCTTTTTAAAAGCACAAAACCAAAAAAAAGAGGGAATGGTTGACTACACTGAGGGATTAAGATAAATTCAAAGAAGAGGACCTTGGGTTTGGCCACACTGGAAGACTCCAGAGCAATCTGTGTGGTAATGGAGGCAGAAGCCAGCTGCAATGGGTTGAATAATGAACAGGAGGTGATAACAGGTATAGACAACTATAGACATAAGTGGGGCACGGAGCAACAGGTGGCAGCCTAAGCCAATGGCCTAAAAGCTCCTTTTCCCTGATAATTTAGCCTTAGCATGATTCCAGTGTCGAAAATCACAGTGTTGGTGTCCTTTTAAGGTATTTCATAGAAGTTATTTAGTTCTGTACCTTTTCCCCAAAGGTAAGAGGTCTTCCTGGGCAGGGAGGAAGGGCAAGCTGCTCTCTCCCTCCCTACCTCTCACCCTGTTGTGTGGGGCCCTCTTGGTTTAGTGTAAACTACTCAGGTTATTCAGCTCAACGTTCCCTGAGCCTTGTCAACCCTCTCACAACTCCAATCACCACCTCTGTTCTGACCACTCCCAAATCTACGTCTCCAACTCAGATCTGTCTTCAAGAAACATAACAGCCAACTGCTTACTAGTCGTCGCTGTTTGCAAGTCTCCCATAGACACTCCAATCTAAGTTATGTCTGACATTGAATTCATCTTCACCTAAAACGTAGTCTTTTAGGTATCATTCAGACCTTTATTCAACAGATATGCAGTGAGCACTAATTCTGTATGTATCCATTCTGAGAGCTGATGGTGGAGTTTTTTTTATAGGAGAGAAAGCAAGAAATGAAGCAAGAAAGGGGAAGAAAACTCCTGGAGCTTACATGCGGGTTGGGGGAGAGAAAGAATATAAGCTAGAAAGCACGTAAACAAGATAACTTTAGAGAGTAATGACGGGATGAAAGAAAATGAAGGCTAGGATTATAATAGTGATTTGCAGCCTGGGGTGGAGGTCACTTTAGACTGGACAATCCAGGCAGAGGGACTCACATGTGTGAAGTTGCTGAGGCTGAGAGGAAAGGCCAGTGTTCCTGGGTGATGATGAAGAGAGAATGGTGGAGGTGAGAAGGTAGAGAGGAGCCTGTTCATAGAAGCCCCACAGACCCTCGGAGGAATTTATTGAACTGGAAATGAGTTACCCAGTTGCCAAGCCAAAAACTAAGTGATCCTCGCCTACCTGACGATCTTAGTGTTTTGACAAGTTCTGTCAATTCCATCTCCTCTTTCCTACACTAAAATCGGATGATTTTATTCCCATGCTTAAAACTTGTTCATGGCCTCCTGTTGCTCTTAGCATAACACTCATAGTTCCTCATTACTCATAGCTGAAACTCTCATAGTTCCCACTCCATCTCTTTCTACTCAGAACTCCAACTCTGAACGTTCTTTCCTCTCATTTCTCTCCTCTTTGATCGTCGACCCACGCTGCTCTCTTTGAATGCTACATTTTTATCCTACACGACTTGCCATAAATGTTTAGCTATCTCCTTTTCAGCACTGGTGTTGACTTCAATGTCTACTCGAGATGGCATCCTCCGACCCCTAAATTAGCTAAAGTGGTCCCACTGTGTGTTCCTATAGCACCCAGCACTGGCCCTTTGGAAAGATTCCACATACTCTGTTGTAATTACTTATGTAATGTGTCTCTTCTAGGCTAGATGGTAATCTCCAAGCACAAATGAGGCATTCATTATTTCTTGAATAAAAAATGAAAAGAAAGAAACCATATTTTCTCTATTCCATAATTTGGAGAATGATCTGACAAGGGCTGGTTGATGAATTTATTATTAGTTATGCAGAGGAGTCACAGATACCATGAGCGGCATACGGTGCTGATAGAAACTAAGGGTAGTTGGAGGGAACTCTCGCAGCAGAGAAGTAGAACCTGCATAATCCTCCGGATGTTTGTTATCCCAAGTTTAGGACAGGCAGAGATGGTCTGCATACCCCATGGCCAGCATCCCCGTACTGAGCCTCGCACTCCTGCTTACGCTCCATGTTTATAGGACAGGGGACAGAAACATTTATGTGACTATGCAATGGCGCATGCTCCCTGGTCACAGCAGTGACCTCGTTAGAAAGGAGGAGCTCCCGGGGTCCTGGGGTTGGTGTCAGCCTGTTCTGCTTGGGCCCCTCTGACCGGCTGAGACTTTCCTCTGCTAACCTACCAAAAAGAATGGAAGATACCAGGCCCTTCTAGATTTGTCTTTCTTCCTATTGTAGTTAAATGAAAAATTTTACAGCGATATTTCTAAGAGTCACATTATTTTACATTTAATTAATCACCTTTATTAAAAATACTAAAAACACCTTTAAAAAGATACAAAATTTAGAGAAAAAAAGAACACAGACTTAGTCACGCTGAAAATATGCATACCATGTTTTCCCGACAATAAGACCTAGCTGGACAATCAGCTCTAATGTGTCCTTTGGAGCAAAAATTAATACAAGATCCAGTCTTATTTTACTATAAGATCCGGTCTTATATAACATAACATAGTATAAGACCGGATCTTATATTAATTTTTGCTTCAAAAGACGCATTAGAGCTGATTGTCTGCCTAGGTCTTATCTTTGGGGAAACACAGTACCACACTCTTGTATGCAAACAACAACAAAAAAATTGTATTCTTTATTTTTTGTAACAGTCCTCATTTCTCTGAAACACTCCTTTTGTGATAGGGGAAAAACATTAAACTTGCCAATTAAAGGCAAATTTTAGGCTCTTTTAGGTTGTCTCAGTGTCTTTTGGACAAGTGTTCAGAAACTGCCATGACTGAACTCCCTGCGGGTCCTGGTACCTCTTCTCTAACTTTTAGCCACTCTTGCTTCTTCCAGAGGTGGCGCTTGGATGGATAAATAAATAAATAGTAAGCCCATTTGGCCACCTGCTAGGAGGGGCTGTGCCTATGCCATATGTGTATCCTCCCAGGCCTCCACAGAGATGTTCTTTCTCCACTGGACCATGGTCATCCTACTGGGTCAGCTTCTATAGTCCACAGCCATTGAAAATTGTTATCTCTTCTTTCAACGATGAAGCACACGCCCCCTACACCTTCCACCCTCACCCTTACCCAACCTCCACCCCCACACTGCAAATCCTTTCGGTCTCAGTTTCATCCTCCATGTAGGGTCCCTTCCTCTCAATTCTGTGATGCCTTGCACTTTCTCCACTCAAAGCATCTAGGGGCCCCTGCATCTCTCCAGTTCCACACATGGGCCTTGGGGACCCTAGAGCGGTGCTTTAGAAGGCTCCTCCTCTGCTGAAGCAAACCACCTGGCTATTTTTACTTGAAGGTGGCCACCTCCTGGTAGCAGGCATTACTCAGACAGGAACCAGGAAATAAGCCCCACTGCTCTGGAATACCCCCAAATTTATGTGGCTGATTTCAACAGGTTTTACAAAGAGTGAGGCCAGATATTGTGTTTGGAGGAAAAAGAAAGGTGCACATAAATTTTGTATATAGATATCTACAGATATGTAATATATATATATATATATATATATATATATATATATAGAGAGAGAGAGAGAGAGAGAGAGAGAGAGATATATGATAATATATAGATATAGACATAGATATAGATATATGAAAATGAGGCACAGGAGTACAAAGATTTCACAATGTGGGGGCTGGGGGCATGAGAAGGGAGGTCACTAATAAGTCCTAAGAGGTCCACTGTGGACCCCAGTGAAAACCATTCACAAATCACTTTTTGGCCCAGGAACCACCTCACCTGCACACGGAACCCAAGAGAAGCTCCAAGTGGTGAATCAGGCAACTCAAATGAAGAATGACTCAACCAGGGTCTCAAAGGTTGTGACAAGGGCCCAAAAGGCAAAGACTGAATGTGCCCAAACGTCTGCACCTGAGGGTAAGGCTGGTGACAGAATCTGCCATTTGAAGGCTTAGTGTGGGAGGGTCTCTCACGCAGCAGGCACAGGGGCAGGTGGATATGGGAAGTAAGTAGGAGAAGGCGGGAGCAATGCAGGGAAAGACAGAGCAGTGTGACAGAGTGACAGAGAGGAAACAAATACCTGTTACATCTGAGGAGTTTTTGCTGAATAAACAGCTGTGTTCACGGAGTATAGCTGATCTGAGCTGGGGCCTAGGGCAGCAGCTCTCAAACTTTTTGGTCTCAAGACTCCATTACACTCTTAAAAATTATGAAGGACCCCCAAGGAGCTTTTGTTTATGTTCTTTATGTCTCCCTATATGTACCTTATCAGAAATGAAAACTGATCATTTTAAAATATTTACATACCAGGGGTGCCTAAAAAACATATACAAGTGGACACTTTGGTCACCATTGCTCATGCAGTAAGTAGTTCACCGTAATCAGAAGTGTCTGGATGCTGATGGTAACCACTTTGAGCACCTCTGGTAATTGCAGAAGTCAAACGTGACTTGTATTCGTCTTTTGTTATCGGTATATATTGAGTATTACAATTTTAATAGTTTTTTCCTTCCTTAAAATGTGTATACATTTTTTTGGCACCCTCTGTATTTAAAAGTAGCAATAATAAACAAATTACCTGTTAACATAAACAGCATATCTTTATGAAAATTATATTTTCCAAATAAAATTCATGAGAAGAATAGCATCATTTTATATATTTACACATCTCTTTAATGTCCAGCTTATTCCAAGATAGCTGGACTCTTATATCTGCTTCTACATTCAATCAGTTGCAATACATTGCTTTGGTTAAAGTACAGGAAGAAAATCCAGCCTCACACAGATCTGTAGTTGAAAAGGTTGGAGTACTTTAACAATCTTTTGAGATATCTGTGGATATTTTTCTTTCATACTATGCCAAAACTCAACAAGGGATAGTTTGTTAAAGGTTAGTTGTAATGTAGAATCTGAAGCCATATCAGTGAACTTTTAATACTCTGTTGCAATAACATACATAATGTTATCTTGTGTTTTGAATGGGTCTTCTCATGCAAGATTCGTAAACATCTTTTGAAAAATATTGGTCACTGACTTATACAGGGAGTTGTATCTCAAACAGTCACACAAGTATTTTTCTTGAGATAATCATGGAACATCAAGATGCAGTGACAGTTTTCTATGTAGTTTCTAGTTTTTCACAAAGACTATTAAATAGACGAGTACTCAGGGATAGAATTTTAATAAAATTAATGTTTTACTGGTTGACCAGGAAGATTCTAAAATAACTCTGGATTTTAATTTTTTTTTTTTTTTATGGTAAGTGATGATGAGGAATATGACTACTCGAAGATTTGGGGACACTGCTTTGATTTGTACTAAGTCACCAGAAGTTTTTACCTGCCATGGCTCTTGCTCCATCTGCACAAAGATGTACATAGTGAAAAAAGCAAATGCCTTCTTATGAAAACAGTTTTGACCTCAAAGATCTCCTGAAAGGGTTTCCAGGACCTCCCAGGGGTTCACGACCTCACTTTGAGACTCTGGTCCTGGGGTTCAGATGACTGCTCTCCCACTGGACATCTCCATTAATAGAAGAACCACTGCTGACCAGCCTTGCTCCACTGTCCCCTGAGTGGGATTCAGACCCAGTGGTAGATGCATTCTCAGGAGGGCATCATGGAGGCTCCAGCAAAACCTGGAACCTCCAGCCTTCTGCTCCAGAGTGTGCAAGTTCCTTCCTGGGTCTCTGGGAGATCCCCCATGAAACTTTCCAGGGGGTATTTACTGAGATCTGAAAGAAATGCCTTTTTTTTTTCCAGAGATCAGTGATGACACTTCAAAAATGAAGGAAGAAAAGGAACCCCGAGAGCCACCCAGCGCTCTGCTAAAAATCATGCAAGGTACAGATGAGGGATTGAGTGTGGTTGTCAGGAGCCCAGGAGTTCAGAACTTTTACTCTAAGCCAGAGTTTCTGAAGCCTTTTCTTTTTTTTTCATTATCACTGTGCTAGGGAACCCATGTAGATGATTTTTCCTAATCAAGAACAACCCCCACCCATGATAGTTTAATATCACAAATATATATTGATTTATGGGCTGTACATATTTATTTGTGCCTTATACATAAAAAGTAAGATTTTCCTCCTAAGAACCAATTTTTGGGCAATATTACCACTGCTGAGAATTTGTTCTCTAAGCATATTCTTGATACTTTATTCAAAGTGCGTAAGCCATGGATCAAGCTTTTTTCGAGGGTCCCACTCTCCGTGTTTTTCACACGATCTTTCTGGGAAAATTGGGAAAAGGACATCTCATCATAAACACAAATGTAATGGTACGACCGAGTGCCAGCAAATGACGTTATTGTGGGCATGCGCAGATAAAACGGTGCATGTTAATTCACTCGCAACACTACGGTGATACCCAGTGCCACCACTATCCTTGGGGAGAGGGGGCGGTGGTGCGGATAGGGCGGGAATCTGAACCTTCTTCTGTTTGTGGGTGATTCGGTCTTTGGATCACAAATCTACAAAACTCCCACATGACAGACGTGACTCTCCAACAATAACTAATTATTGTCAGAAAGAATGTGTTAAATTTGAGCACCTTAAAACTAATAATCATTTCAACTGTTTCTCCTACACTGCATGGACTTCTATGGTAATGCTTCAGATTTTCTCATGGACAAATTCTATTTATTTTCATAACCACCTTTGGAGAAGTTTGAGTGGTTTATTCAATTTTACAGATGAGGACATTGAGATATGTAAGAGATTAATGGGTTTTAGAAGACTCTGTTGATAAAGGTTGGCTGGCACTGGACTAATATCCAGGTCCCTAGAATTAGCTTCAAGAGCCATGATTCTCCATCAGAAAGATACGGACTACAATAATACTGTCAAAGATTGGTCAGCTCAATATTGTCTGAAAAGAGTGCTGTCAATAAACATAAAGCTTGCTTCTTTAAAAATTTCTTTCGTATTACTTTTTAGATCACCTGGCTAATGAAAGGAAACGGTCTTTAGGGAAATCTCCTGGAGAAAAGCGTAAGTGTAAAGAACTTTCATGCTCTCTGTTAGGGTAGATTTGATGTTACTCTTATTGGGTGCTATGCCCCTCAGGCTAAAAAAGACCTCCAAACCAGAAAAGCAAACAACAACAAACAACAACAAAAAATGTGCTATTTAAAACAGTTATTTAACTTCACTGCAACAGAAAAAATCTTCTATACTTTGCAACAGCCATTAGGATTTTTTTTGCTATGTGTGACAGCAAACCATGCCCCCCCAAAAAATAGTACTAAAATACACCATAAAATCCCAGGCTCATTCTTGCCTGTTACATCACCATCCTCAGCATGTGGCATCCCCTTCCTGGGGATCCAGCCAGTAACCCTACATTCCAGCCAAAGTGAAAAATACAAGGTCAAGGAAGGGCACACCTCCTCCATTGAAGGACACTCCCTGCAGTTTGCATTTAGTCATTCTGTTACCATTTCATTGCCAGATCTAAGTACATAGCTGTACTTGACTGCAAAGGAGGCTGGGAAATGTAGTTTTATTCTAGAAGGACAAGTATCCAGCTAGACATCATCAGGGGCTTAACTACTAAGAAAAACAGACCAGAGAAAAACAACCAGCATTACCCACCCTGCACACTGTGTGGTGGGCACTGCTAGTGCTCTCCACTATTTCTAATTCTCCTCCCCTTCTCAGATACTCAGAAAGCTACATTTCCCAGCCCCTTGCAAAAGATAAGGCCATGATATTAGTTCTGGCCAATGAATAGGGATAGGCTTTACTTCTGAGTTAAAACACATTAGATCTACCACACAGCTCTCCACACTCTCTTCCCCTGACTGTGGAAGTCTGTGGAAGAGGGAGGTGCCAAAGGGCAAGGCAGCGTGGATCTCCTCACCACCACACAGAGGACAGCTGTCCTGGAGACGCCAAGTCCTGCAGGAGAATCTGTGTGACGGAGAAATACACTGTTCCATTAAGCCACCAAAATTTGGTCTTGTTTGTGTGGCAGCGTAGCCTCTCCTGTTCTATCTGATACAATGTTTCTAATAAATTCTGTAAATAGTACAGAAAAGTATTAATCGGGAAGTTCAGTCTATTTAATTTGCTTCCCCTACCTTACTTATATACCTTACAAATGTGCATTTATCATATATTTTATATATACACATATATATGTGTATATATATATATATATATATACTCATACTATCTAGTCTATTCTATAAACACTTTTTCATTGTGGATTTAACACGCATATCTATTTTCCTTTCTTTTAGTTGCATAGCACATTGTATGATTAACAATTTGTTCAAATCATCACCTGTTGGTGGACAGTTAGGCTATTTCCAATTTTTATATGAAAATAGAAAACATGTTCATGTGTGTTTGTATCTTTGCACATTTGTTCAACAATTTCCTCAAAACTAATTTCTAAATGTGAGATTACTTGGTTAGAGTCTTCATACCTTAAATTTCATGTGTCACCCAATTGTTTTGCAGAAAATGTAATTGTTTACATTCTTTTTAACAATACTTGAGTGAGTGCTCATTAACTATATTCTCATCGACCTCAATGTGACAAAACTTTTTAAAGACTTGTGTACCCGAATACTTTTTTATTATTAGTGGTTTAAAGATGATTTTTAAATAAATTTGTTATTTGTATTTTCTTTTTAAGAATTTTCAATTTATGTTCTTTGCCCATTTTTCTAGTGTAGTGTTTGTCTTTTGCATTATTTATAAAGGATATTTACCCTCTATATTTTACTATATTGCAATTTTTCCTATTTTTTATTTTAACATTGTGGAGTTGTTTTTTGAAGTGTGGATATTTAAAAATTTTTTAAACAGACAAATCTATCTATCTTTTACCTTTATGATTTCTGGCCTTGAGTTTTGGCTAAGAAATCTTTTATATCTATGGATTATAATAATAATTCTATATATTTCCTTCAAACTTGAAAGACCTGGTTATAAATTTGAAAAAATGGCACAATTGAAATTTTAATAATTTAGTATGTTTTGTTACTTCTTTCTTTAATCTTTCTCATTTCCAAATAAAATTTTCACATAGATCTCAGAGTTTTCTGCTTTACTAAAGTGATGGGAAGACAGAATATAAATTGGTTTATAAAGTATTGACATCTCAAGCTTATAGATCAATATTTGTAGCCATAACAGATTATTTTATTTCCTGTTTTAGAAAACACAAGAAAAAAATGTAGCTGGTCAAGTTCAAAAAGAAAACAGAAAAAAAAGCTCCCGAGAGGTAAGCAAGAAGTCGTCATTCCCTTGCTGTTCAACAGGGTCCTCACTTAGATGACAAACATGACCTCCTTTCCAGCCATATGGCCAACTGGGTATCACTGGGCATGGCCAGTCCCAACCCTGGTTCCTAGGCCATCCAATCAAAGGACTCCTCCTCACAAAAGAAGGAGAACCCAGACACCCTGTTGATTCCAGTGAGCAAAACAGGCATGGAGCTTACATTCTCACTGATACACACGTAATTAACAGACAAAAAGAGGAGTTGAGGGGAGAAAGAACTAGAAGGTGTACTGTGATTCTGGGAGAAAAAGAAACATACACAAAGAAAGAAAAGGAGTAATTGTAGAGAAATAGGAAGATAAAAGTGAGGTACAGGGATATAGGATTTCTGATAGAGTGGGGGTGGGGGGATGAGAAGGAAAGTCACTAGTAGGGGAAAGAAGCTTCGCTGTGGACCCCAGTGAAAACTATTCACAAATCACTCTTTGGCCCAGGAACCACCTCACCTGCACACGGAACCCAAGAGAAGCTCCAAGTGGTGAATCAGGCAACTCAAATGAAGAACGACTCAACCAGGGTCTCAAAGGTTGTGACAAGGGCCCAAAAGGCAAAGACTGAATGTGCCCAAACGTCTGGACCTGAGGGTAAGGCTGGTGACAGAATCTGCCATTTGAAGGCTTAGTGTGGGAGGGTCTCTCACGCAGCAGGCACAGGGGCTGGTGGATATGGGAAGTCAGTAGGAGAAGGCAGGATCAGTGCAGACCAGAGGAACATGAGGCCAGAGCAAGGACAATGGCTAGTGGAAGAAGTAAGTGTGTCCTCAGGGCCCAGTTCACCTCAGCTGTGCCGTGTGGACTCACATGACCACTTCCCAGTGCCCACTGTTTACTTTCCCATTAGTTGAGTTGCTACTGCTCCACTGAGTCTGGGGACTCCTCTCCGATTCAAGCTGACCCAGTGGGGAGAGTGTCACCCCTCGCCAAAGTGGACACATTCTTAGTAGTAATTTTTACTAGTTAATTTCTAGAAGTGAAGTGAATTGGTCAATGAGTCTGCACATTTAAAATTACCTCATACTGATGATCAAACTGTTGCCAGTTTAAACCCTGAGTAACATATGGACGCCCTTTTCCCTACACCTTCATCCAACACTAGAAATAATGACTTTTTTGTGTGTTTGACAAATTAAGAGCACAGAATGATATTCCACCAATGTTTTCTTTTGAATTTCTTTGCACTGTGCTTGTGGTTAAACATGCTGTGATAGGCTGTATTAGTGCTCCTCATATTCCAGAAGGTTCTATGGACTATGGACTCAGGAATGGCCATGTGACTTGACATGGCAAAGGAAATGTGGACAGAAGTGAGAGGGTCACTTCCAAACCAAAGCTTTAAGATCTCTTGTGTTGTCTTCCTCTCTGCCACGGGACCAGTGATGTTCTAGACAGAGGCTGCTCTGTCTTCAGCATCCATGAGTGTCAGTGACATGGCACCTCATCTAACTTGTGATCAACATGTAGCATGAGAAGAAAGTAAACCTATGTTGTTCTAAACCAGCGCTTAGCAAACTTTTTCTAAGAAGGGCCAGATAATAAATAGTTCAGGCTTTGCTGGCCATATGGTCTTTATTGCAACTACACAACCCTGTCTTCGTAGCATGAAAGCTGCTAGAGACAAATATATAAAGACATGAACTTGGCTGTGTTCCAATAAAACTTTATTTATAAATACAGGGATTGGGCTGATTTGGCCTTCAGGCCATAGTTTGCTGACACCTACAATATACCACTGAGATTTAAGAGGATCATTAATTACCACAGCATCAGCTAACCTATTTTTAACTAAAATACCTCTTTTTTAAATAAGTGTTTCAATAGAATTTTTTTCTTTTGAGAGTTTTTCTTTTTGAGGCATATTTGTCCATCTTTGTATAAGACTATTCTTTTTTTGTTTAACCAATTAGGGAAATTAACCCTTTGTTATCTTATTGCAATTTTTCTTATTTTGTTTTAATCTTTTAACTCAATTAAGGAAATTTTTGGTTGTGGAGACTGTTGTTGTTCGTTTGAGCTTGACAAATCAATTTATCTTTTCCAGTATGGTGTGCGCCAAAGTTGCACAACCTCAGCACAGTGGCATTGGGGCTAGATAATTCTTTGTCCTGGAGGCTACAGTGTGCATCCTGGGATGCTTAGCAATGTCCCCAGCCTCTACCAGTCAGACAAAAAAAAGATTTTACAACATTGCAAAATATGCCCTGGGGGCAGGGAACGTTGCCTAACATTGAGAACCTGTAATTATGCCCTGTAGTTTTGCCTTAAAAAGCCCTTTCTATATAATATTTATAAGGCTACATCTTTTATTTAGCTTTAGTATTTGCATTAAATGTACATATATACACTATTTTATACATATGTTACATAATATATATATATAATAGTTTTGCAAATTTGTCTTCTATAATATTTTTAGTCTGCCTATATATTAATATGAGCTTGTTATTTTTCCTTGGTCAATGCTATGATTTTCCTTACATAAGGAGTCATATCTTTCTTTCTCTAAACTGGTAGAAAGACAGGAAAAATTAAAATAGTTGACATACAAAGCATGTAAATCTATGTTTCCAGTTAAAGTGACTTAACGGTTTTCATTTTTTAGAGAACAAAAAGAAAAACGATGTCCGTTCAAGTTCAACAAGAACTCGTCGGGAAACTATTCCCCAAAACAGTAAGTAAGCGAGAAGCAGAGATTGGCCCTTCGGCTCCCAGGGCCTGGGCCTGCTGTTTAAAGCTCCAGTTCCCCTCTCCACCTTCGCCTCCCGTCCCACTGCCTTGTCCTCCTCCTCCTAGGTCTGCTCTGCAGGTGTCTTCTCCATTCTAACAAGGGACCTTCTCCATTCTAACAATGTGACACAGTCCAGGGCAATGACAGCACATACCCAATCTTCACACTTCTGCACTGGGAAGCATTCTTCAATAAAGAACTATATAAAGGCCCAAACATGATCAAAAGAGAATGACCGAACCCATGAATCAAGTTCTAATACAAATTGCTACTTCCTTCATTCTAGCAATTGGTGAACGGTCTTATCTGAGAAAAACCTGGCAGTGTTCCTATTTCTGGGTGGGACGAGCTTTCTCTTCCTATGTTCATCATGGGTGCAGGTCTGGTCTCTGTGGGTCAGGCCCTGGGCTTGCTTCTGCCCCTCTGAACTCTTGGGCCTCTAGCGGCCAGTGTCCTGCCTTCTTCCTCCTTTTCCTGCATTCATTTTTCTTCTGCTTTTATCACTTTCTTCCTCAGCATTCTCTCTTGTCAGTCTCCTTTCCCTCTTTATGCACAAGCCACATTGGCCTTTTTCCCCCTATCACTTATGATTAAAGTATAACGGGTCCTACTCAAGGTGGGGTCTACAGACTGGTGCCATCTACAAGCCTGTTTGTTGCAGGTCTGCAAAAATAAAGAGCTTGTAAATCAGTTGTGACACCGAACACACTGTTTTCATGGCAAGACCTCCTCAGTGGAAAAAGCAGTGCCTTGATTTCTGTCCTGGTCAAGCCCCTGTCTCATCACAGGCCACATGTTGAATAGCACTGGTGTAATGTGCTTATGTAAAAATGCATGTACCGTAAGTGTACAGCTTGAAGAATTGACACAAAGGAAGAGCCCACATGCACCCAGCACCAAGGTCAAGACACAGAAGCAACCCACACCCATAACCCAATCCCTACCCACACCCCAAGGCTCGCCACCAGCCTGATTTCACTTTGACACTCAATGCTTCACCCACCTTCCCGCTCAGGGCCTCCTCGGTGCACACACACTCCCTCCCCAAAGTATCCCCTCATCCCTCCCATTGCTGTACATCTTCAGGCCTCCCCTTGAAGAAAGCATTCTCTGCCCCATAGGCAGGGTATGTCTCCCTGACATGCCTCCATGGAACCCAGCATTTTATCTCTGGGGCACTTGCCACAACTGTGATTAACTGTCTGTACACTGTGTTCACTGTGTGAAAATCAAATGAAGTCAGTAAGTGGGTCAGTCTTGCTCATTGCCCTGTCTCCTCTGTGCCTCACACACTTTATGCTTAAATAATTGTCAGGTCAATACCTTATTCGTTCTTCTTCATCAAGAATGAGTACCAACGTCAGGGCCTCCATTTACCCATATGATGCACTTGTGCAAACTAGGAAAAGGTCCCCCTTCAATACGCTGTCCCTACAGCTCTCAGAGCTAATTCCTGAAACCAGGGCCTTTGCTGCCCTCTGCTGGAAGATTGGTATAGGAAGTGTACAAATGGATTATGCCTCTAATGCAAATCAGAGTCCCCTTAAAGGTGGAATCCTTGCTCAGTGCGCAACCCACACAAATGTATGCAGAGGGCCTTATAGCAATATAATTGTATACATCACTTTACTAGTGGCGAAGCACTCTGCTCTACATTTTACCACTTAAACCTCAAATAAGTATTATTCAGCTTATTTTACAGAGTCAATTAGAACATAAAAGACTTGTATGAGCTAAAATCAACCTAGGTATTGAAATTTCAAGTCCTCTGTTCTTTACACTGGAAAAAAAAAGAGTACCCCTGGTCTTTTGAGGAGACACTACTGTGGGCAAGAATCCAAGCAAACGCTGCCAGGTGTCCATCAGCATCAGCTTCTCCTGCCTCCTTAGCACTCCCCACCCCACCCATCCCCCCACCCCCGCACGCTGTGACTTCTGATTTAACACCAGGTGTCTCTGCACTATTATTGATTCCATGATATGGAGTCTTGCTGAGGCATTTCTGGTGGTGTGGAAAGAGCATTAGACTAGGGAACAACATGTCTGGATTCCAGTGCCAGCTCCACCTCATGGAATGTGAATTCCTCATTGGGAATTCTCTCTCCAGATCTAAGCCTGAGTCCCCCAGCTATGCAATGGGGATCATCACTGCTTCCCTTGCTGACAGCTTCTTGTGAAAATAAACAGTACAATGTGTGTGCTGATTTACCATTTCCTTACTATTGCTTTTCCTCCTCTCACACCTCTTCACATCACCACCCTTCATGCACAGATCAGAGATCTTTCCCCCCTGGCTATGTCTATCCATACATAATTTTCACCTTGTGCCCTTTTCCTATGTTTTGTAAGAATTCCCGATAGATCACTAATTCACTTTTTTCCCATTCTCTTCTTCCTTGTCACTGGTAGGCTTTTCTTATCATTTCCTCTACCTGGCTTGCCATTTCTGTGAACTCTTATTAGTCATTGAATGGCTCACCTTTCATAGCACGTTCCTCCTTGTTGGTTGATCTAATTGATGCTGGAGAGCTCCAGGCTGGCCTCCCCTCAGGGTTCATCCTTAAAGGCCAGTTGGCTGAGATGAGTGGGGAAGGCTGAGGCTGAGATGAGTGGGGAAGGCTGAGGCAAACGCACGATTTGGGGGAACAGATCAGAAAGTTGTCTCCCTCCCTTTGGGACAGGGTAGTCTCTTCAGAAGTACACAAGGTCCCACATGACGGGTAGGGGGTAGGGGAACACCTCCACCAGGGAATGGGGGGCTCGCTGCTTGTGCCCAGGGCTCTGCACACTGGCTTGCTGAGCAGAGCTCCCAAAGGCACCCACTGCTCCCGAATCTGCTTGCGAGCACAGCTGGGATATCTGTATTCATTGGACCCATACGTACCATAGGAATTAGGAAAGACAGTTCCCTGAGACAGAAAACTACAGAAGGTCTCATTGTCATGGTACCCCCCTTGGGGTTTGCAGTAGTGGTCCAGAGTTCCCTGTCACACAGGCAAATCCCCCACTCAACTTGGATAAAAGTAACACACACTTAGGAAACCTTGCTGAGACACTGCAAAGCCAGGATTACAAGCCCGCCTAGCCTGGCTCCCAAGGCCATGCTCTCCCGCTAGGCCAGAGTTAGTGCGCAGGGTCTAGAGATAAGTGATGGAGGCGGCCACTTCATGCAGGCGTACTAGCTGGCAGTAAACGAAGTTCTTTCCACTCCTTCATTCCTACCTAGCCTTGCATAGCCCCTGTGCCTCCAAGGCTGGGCGTCCTCGGAGCTCTGTTGCGGGGAACCACCCCCTCACGTCTCAGGGATCGCTCCTTTCTCATCTGACTCTGTCTGGTTCATATCTTTCCAAAGTAACTCACGGTTTCTTCACTGTTCTGGTCTTTTCCCAACAATGCTCTTGCTTTGTCATAGATTTTCTTTCGGCTCTTTCAATAAGTGTGTGACACAAGGGAGAAAGGTGGACTAGTTGTTCTAGCTTCTTCCAGCTGTCACATCCTGTATAACTCAACATAAGCTATGCACAGTCCTTTTCCCTGGCCCCCAAGAAACAGGTTGTAGTGCGGGAGACCCTGCTCGCTGCGCCATTTGTCGTGCAGGGTGCCAGGCGGGGTCTCAGCTCCTGCTCCCCACATAAGAACGCAGGACACGGTGAGGCCAAAAAGGAACACCCAGGGAGCCATAAGTAGGGGAGTCATACCACTATATTCTCTCTGGCGGCATCCGCCTCTCTGCAATCCGCTCTTGCTAGCTCAGCCACCATCTTCTTGCTAGCCCCCATTCTTTCTCTCTGCTAGCGTAGCCCTGGCAGTTATATTAGTGGCCAATGGCTCACTGGTTACAGCTGGCGGCCAACTAGCCACAGCTGATGGCCATGCAGTCACAGTTGATGGCCATGTACTACCTGAGCCAGCACCTTTCCACGTGAGGCACAGAGCCTGGAAACTGCTTTCTGGGGCTCTGTCCCCACACAGGTCCTGCAGTCTGTTGTCTTTAATGAATTTACTCCCAATGAGCCTGGGGAGACGGGGGAGCAGAAATTGATGATATTTATTTTAAGCCCTTTTACAACTGCTTCTTCTGAATCAGAAACTCAGATTCCCTAGTTGTGTTTGAGTTGTCAAATCTCTCCACGTGTAATTAGTCTTAGAGTTCTCCAGTGTTTCTTTTACTCATAGAGGAAGAAGCAGGGGGTGGGGGGGAAGCAATAAAATGAAAAGGGACAGTAAATAGTTGTCATGCGGGCGACCTGCGGGGTCTCTGCTCCCGCTCCCCACATAACACAGGATATGGTGAGGCCAAAAAGGAACACCCATGGAGCCATAGATAGGGGAGTCATACCACTATATTCTCTCTGGAGGCACTATACTCTCACTGGAGGCTGGATCCACACTGTCCGCAAACCGCTATCCACGCTTGCCAGCCCAGCCACCATCTTCTTGCTAGCCCCCATTCTTTCTCTCTTCTCCTTCTCTCTCTGCTAGCGTAGCCACAGCAGTTATATTAGTGGCCAATGGCTCACTGGTTACAGCTGACGGCCAACTAGCCACAGCTGATGGCCATCCAATCACAGTTGATGGCCATTTACTACCTGAGCCAACACCTTTCTATGTGAGGCCGAGAGCCTGGAAACTACTTTCTGGGGCTCTGTCCCCACAACAGTAAAGTGTGACACTATCCCCTCAGGGCTAACTGCCTCACTGACCCGCCAGGGTTGAATCAGGCAACAAGTTCACAGACCAGACCTCTCCTCCAGCTACACAAATACAAAGAAATGTCTTGTGTAGGCAACTTCCATCAGCACAGCGGGTTATGGGATTAAAGAATGTTAGGTGATGGCCAATTAGCTGGTGAATTAAAACACATCCACTGAAGAAGCCCAATATGTTTTACCAAAATATTTTGTTTGAGGTAGTGGTGGTGGTGGTGGTTTTGTGTATTAGAGACCACTCTGTATACTATCTAATCTCCCACTCAAAATAAAAGATTCCTGCATATCATTATTATCATTAGAATTCAGGGAAAGGAGAATTCATGAGGGAGATAGAATGAAGACTGAGTAATGCTAAACTGTTGTCTCCTACTTTCAGAAAAAAACAAAGCTGAAACTGTGGATTTTGTCTCTCCTGAACTTCCTGTGACCTGTGGTGAGGCAAAGGGGATTTTATATACGGAGAAAATGGGAAAAGGTGAGTTTCTTAATATTCTACTCTTTGGAACCCCTAGGTGAAGGAATCACTAGAAGGGAGGAACGTACCCATGTGTGTGATTGTTGAGCAAATGGACCCTGCGAGCTAGGCTGCAGAGAAAGAAGTGCTTGTTAAGAAGGGATTTCCAAACATGTCATACAGGCCAGGCCACTCCATTCCCACATGGAAGGCATCCATAGACCCTGTGACACTGATCACCATGTCCTTGCCACATATAAGTGTCACATAAAGTGCAAATTCTCTCCCACTCCCTCACCACTCAGATTTTGGGGCTCCCTTCAATCTGAGAAAGCAGGACTCCGGACTCCCTGCTCCTGCTCCCACCACACGGGGAGCCTCTCTGGACCCAGAAAAATGGAACACCACAATCAGAGTGTTGGAGGTTTGGGTGAATTCAGAGGCTGGAGTGGGTCCTGGCATGGGCTCTTTGTCTTACAGGATCCTCCGAGAAGTGCATTCAGAATGAGGAGGGAGTGTGGCTCACACCAAAAGAATTTGAAATTGAAGGAAAAGGCGCAAATTCAAAGCACTGGAAGCGGCATGTGCTTTGCAGAGGACAGAGCATAGAAAAGCTAATGAAGGTATTATAATGACATGGGGCAGGTAGGTGGTGGGTTTAATTCCTTGAAGGAGGAGTGGAATGCCAATAACAGAGGTGAAGAAATTCCCATTAGGATTCCACAGTGTGATTGAGAAAGAGCCAAATGTTCATAGAAAAAAAAAATGTGGGTGAATAAAGTTAAAAACGCAGGTAGGTGCTGATGGTGGGGAACTTTAAGAGCAAGCAAAGGGTTCTGAAGTCAGGAGAGATTTCAGAAGCTTAGCCTGGTAGTTATGAGTAGGGTGAGCTGGCAAGAAATGAGATGAAGACATAGACCTCTGCGATAGCCACCCTGCATCCTCCACCCGATAAATGCCTCCTCAAGACCCCTCAGTCAAGGGTTTCCAGGCCACGCTGTCCATGGTCAGTCTCTCTGCTCTTCCCAGCACACTATTCCATCCTATGAGCAGCAAACTAGGGTACTGGTGATCCCAGAACTCAACACACATCCTCTCAATACTCAAAAATTACCACTGGGATCACATCATAAGGATTTTGTCAAGAGAAAGAAATGCAAAATAAAAGGAGAGGGTGGAAAGGGACTGAGAAAGAACTGCCAGGTCTTGGGGTTTGAGTAACAGGGGGGGAAATGATTTTACCAAGTCCAGGAGAACTGATTGGAGAAGGGAGCTCATTTTTCTTTTGAGCACCTTGGGCTTGAGACCCAGTAGGCTGTCCAGGTACAGAGATTCACTAGGAAGTGAAAACTTCACTATTTACCAATGAGACGCTTCCTGAATAACCTAACTCATTGACCTCTGCTCTCTTTCAGAAAGGACTTTTGCTCTGTCCTCCAAGAATAAATCTCAAGAGAGAGGTAAATAGCAGTTGAATTTCTACCACATTCTCAGGCGCCATGTTGCGGACTTTTCGTGTCCAAAAGCTTACCTTCAAGTCTTCGAGTTTCCCAGCCCTGAGTTACCATCACATTTAGACATTGCATCATCATGACGACAGCTTTAGCACACTGGTACATGTACATGCCGCCATTATTTTCATAGTTAACTTGATGGTGTGCCTGTGTTGTAGACAAAGATCTGGATGTTTGGATGACTAGGTGGCAGAAATTGAGTGCTCTAATTTGAAAAGTAATATGGTATTGAAATAGACAAGAACGGAAAGGGCAAGATGATCTTCCTTGCTTGAACACAAAGTCATCTTCAGTTCCCCATGCTCAGTCTCAGGAGCGCCAGAATGGAATAATGTGTTTGAACGGAGCTTCGTCTCTGCAGAGCCTCCCTCCAGGTGGACATGGCAGTCATCTGCTGGCTGTACCAGCCGCTCATCCTCAGCCTTCTTTACTTGCTGAGATACCTCCTCCAGACACAAGTCCTGTTCATGATCTTCCCCTGAGATATGAGCCTCCAGCATAGGCGATGGTGCCTTGCCCATCTTGCCCTTGACCTTGGCCATAATCCATTCAAGTTTGTAAGACAATGGTCCTCCAATGCCATTTCTTGTAGAAACCCTCATTGCCATGCTGATTTGAAATCCTTGGCATGTACAGGGAGGCTTCTTGTAATAGCAAAAAATTAGGGAAGAATAAAAATGTTCATCAGTATTATAAAATCTCCTGAGACAGCTACAGAATGGTATTTTCTTTTTAATGCATGGATTCCTAGGTTTACATTCGTCCAATGGAAAATTATCCAAGGGTTTTGAGGTCAGGAGAGCTTCCGGAAGTTTAAACCGATAGTAATATATATGAAAGGAGTCCAGTTTTGTGTATGTGAACATGCAGGTCTATGACTAAAAAACTATCTGAAAGAATTGGCTATTCTGGGATGGGATGACGGGACATTTGTCTTCCATTCTACACTTATGTACATGTGGTATTTTTATAATGACCATCTATTACTTTTGTAACCAGGAGAAAAAACAATAAAGATATTTAAAATCCAGATCATTAATTAATGGCCCCAATATTATAGTTTCTTCGTACTCATAATGCCACATGTCAGCACGTGATAGCCAGGGACACACTTGACCCAACCTTTCAGCCCCACCTATCAGGAACCACCTTGAGGTAATGGGACTGAAGCTTCATTCTGACTGTGAATGGACTATTGCAGGCCTTTCCCTCAGCCACATCGTCCACTGTCACTGCTGCCCTGTAGTACGTGTTCACCATCGAGACACCTGATGCTGGTACTGAAAACATGCATGTTCTGGCTGCCCTGTGAGGCGTGAAACATGAGCAAACTCAGCTGGAGGCAACTCCCGCCCCCAGGGCATGAAACGTGCTCATGTTTCATGTCCACAGGGCAGCCAGAACATGCATGTTTTCAGTGTGTTCCCATGACCCACAGCCAAAAGGGTAGCTGGTGCCGACCCCAGGCTCAGGGCCTCTGAGAGGCTGCATGTCCAAGGGCCCAGTGTGCGGGCAGCAGTTGCTGCTGTTCGGCGGTATAGCTTGTAGTTTACGGGGCTGAGGAGGACAGTTAGGGGCAGGGTGAGGAGTCTCTTGCTTGGACAGCACCTATCTGGTTTGAACTCTTTATGGGGCCACGGGAGGGAGCACATGTGCTTTCTTTTCAACTTGCCCAGATGTAGACAGAGGAGAAAAGAAGAAGGGGAAAGCTGTCCGCAGTCAACGTAAAAACCAGAGTCAAACTCCTTATTAAGGAAAGTGGAATTGTATGTCCTTTCTCTATTGTTTCTTTGTCATATCATGTGTTGGAAAGTGTTTCACTCCAGAGCATGGGGGTGGCGGTGGCTGGGGTTGAGTGCAGAGCTCGGGACCCAACCAGGGTCTCACCTGGGAGGAGCTGAGGAGTAAGCTGGGCTACCTGGGGAACTGGCACCTGCACCCTAGACCAGGGCAGGCCAGGGGTCCAGTCAGAGGGCAAGAATGGCCGGAGAGTGCCAACCCCAAGGCCAAAGAAAGGCAGACTAGCAAGTTCAGGATGGGAAAGCCAGGAAGATCCACTGACCTTAGTGGGGAACGGGGGAAGCCTCTTTACGAAGTCCTGGGGCCCAGTAAATGGAGGGAACTTGCTGGAAAGCCTCCCCAGTTATGACAGAGGGGACACCATCCCCAAATCAAAGGGAATTTTTACTCTGGCTGCATGGCTGGTGTTCAGAATGGAGAAAACATTTTCCTTCTTTGTGCCCTCACTCAGGCCCTCGTGCTTGTGTCATGGACAGTTGAGGGCAGTGGTGGGATTTCTCTCCTTAAACAGGACAGATTCCCAGACCCGTCAAACATTTGCTCCCACTCCAGATGGTCTATTTCACCCCCCAGCATCTGGGGGCGGGTGTTTGTGCGGCTGACGTATGAATGCAGAGAAAACAGTGTCTTGTGTGTATGGAGCCCCACACTGTCGTCTGTTTGTCAGCCACAACCTCAGGGGCTATTCTCTGAGTCACCTCCACCTTGCCTGAGATGGCACCTAGTGGGTGGGCAGAGCTCTGACCCCGGGTGCAGGCAGCCTGGGTGCCCATTTGGCTTCAGGTACTGTAAGTTGCTTCGATTCTTCAGAAAAAAGACATTTTGTCTTTCTAGGCTTGTAAAATGAGGGAGTTGCCTCCAGCTGAGTTTGCTCATGTTTCACGTCCAAACCAGCCGGGATCCTACTAAGCTGCAGATGTTGCTTCAGGCGGCCTGGCCTGCGTGCCTAAGCAGCTCCCTGACGAGGCTGGTGCAGTGGTCCTCAGACACTCTGTGTAGAACAGGTTTCCATGACCTGCTAGGCCCTTCTGCCTCTGAGAATCTGTGCTTTGAGTGGCACTGTGACAATTCTTGCCACCTGCTCTTCCAGGATTGAAAGGCCAGGCTGGCCCTCCATCAGCGCTCTGTGTGAGTGCCACATCAATGTGGCTGAAAGCACCCACTCGGGGACAGGCAGGGACGGTGTGTCCCAGAGCCCCTCAGTTAGTGTTCCGTGGGTCTCACTGATCCCAGCGGTGCCTGCATTGTCTCCCCTTCCAGTGGGAAAACACGGATGAATGTGAGGTGTGCTGTAAAGGGGGATCCCTGCTCTGCTGCGACACTTGTCCGAGAGCCTTTCATGAGGACTGTCACATCCCACCTGCGGAGGCTGACAGGTTAGTGAGACTCAGCCTGCCACGAGCACACCTCTGCCTTTGGTGGTTCAGCTGCAGATGGCAGAGCAGGACCTGTGAGCATGGTTGGGGCAGGTGTGACCCAGAGCAGCCTCCGTTCCGTCTGGTGTCAGTGACAGCCCTGTGTCTGTGAGTCTGCAGCTGGGCCACCATGCTGCCTCCGCCCCAGGTAGATGTCCTTCCCTAGGTTAACAGCACAGACTCCTGTCCAAGAGGGATGGGGCTGGGAAGTGCCAGTTGTCTGTGTTCTGTGCTAATTCAGAAAGGTCAGGAAATCTTGCCTGATTCCCTCGTTTTGCTGCATTTTCAATGGGCTGATGGAGGCCTGTGGTCCTCAGAGGTTAAAGCCCAGTTTCCCACAATCAGGCCTGGTAGGTGGGGCTTTTTGTGCTCCCAACAGCTCAGATGGGGAAAGGACAGCTCACCACTCACCCTGACACCACCTTCTACCCACTGACCCCCAGCTGCTACCCTCAATGCAGGGAGGGGTGGTCATCAGCTCCCCATGTGGGGGTCTTGGAGACTTTGGGAAGTGTCCCCTTTGTCCTTCAGCTGTGCCCATCGACAGTGGCAGCCATAGGAATGTGGCTGTTTCCAGGGGCCTTGCCCTTGCTCACTGATACCCAACCTCTCAGGAGCCCGTGGAGTTGCACCTTCTGCAGGATGGCGGCGTCTCCAGGAAGTCAGGACTGTCACAGGGGATCTGAGGTCCTGGAGAGACAGATGCGCCCTGAACAGCAATTGGTGAGTCAGGTGGGAACCCCAGGCCTTGTCCTTTCCATTCACACGTGAGAAGTCAGTCACACAGCAGGGGAAGGGCACCCAAAGGAGCTCTTGATGTCTCGCTTCGGAGGATGGTGATTCAGTGCCCAAACATGGAATCCAGACAGAATTCAATCCAGCTCATGGCCCTTTGACAAACACGGTCGGAGCATCCGTGTGTCTGGCGGCTCCTGTGCATGCATCTGGGCACAGGCCCGGCTGCTCTGTCACCAAGCTGCACTCCACTTTAAAGTCCTCTTGACGCTTTACAGAAATGTGAATTCCTCCTCTTGAAGGCCTACTGTCATCCCCAAAGCTCCTTCTTTGCGGAGACCCCACTTAATGTAAGTCACATTTAATGACTCTCATCTTCCGGGTATCTCTTATGTAAAACTCATTCTACACACTTGGAGTACAAGTCCTGCAGGCTCTACTGTCAGCGGAGACCTGAAAGTAAGCTGCAGACTCGGGAGGGGGACCAACTCCATCCCCCGTGCTAGCTTCACCTCGCTGGGTCCTACTTTCACCTTCTCCTAGGTGGGAATCTCTTTCTTAAGGATAACTTAGGATTTAAGAACTTGGACTCAGAAGCCCAGCTGTGGGTTCAAGTCCCAGCTCTACCACTTTTTAGCTGTGATATCTTGGGTAGGTTACTTAACCTCTCCATCCTTCAGTTTCCTGATCTGTAAAATGGGGGTAATTCTAGTACCTATCTCATAGGGTTCTTGTGGCGGTCACATGTTAATATGGTGCTTAGAACAAAGCCTGGCATGTAGGTATCAGATGGTGTTATCATTATTAGCCTGGAAATAAAGGCTTGTATTGTATTGAAGTTGGATCCATTCAGTCATGATGGCCATGCTAACATCACGCCTTTGGTGGCTTTGTACCTAGATTCGAGATTATGCTGAGCCCTTTAGGGAAGCCATGTGGTTGGACCTGGTGAAAGAAAGGCTGACTGAGAAAGTCTATACCGTGGCATGGTTTGTACGGGACATGCGCCTGATCTTTCGCAACCATAAAACATTTTACAAGGTAAAGGGCATGTCCTGCTTCCCTCTCACGTCCTTTCTACTTTCCCCTAATTTCTGGGACAGCAGAACTTTGCAAGAGTTGTGCCCAGACACTTCCCAGAGAGGGCTCAAAAAGACAAATTACAGAAGAAAGCCCTCTGCATTCCAGGGGTGGAAGTCAAAAAGAGCAGCAAGTAGGACAGGGAAGCTTCCTTGTAAACGATGCCTGAAAAAAATCCGCCCCCAGTCCCATCCTGGCAGGCTGCTGCCACTGAAAAGAGTCGATTTTGTCCAGCCTCCTCGTTCAAACTGAGAGGAAGGGCAGTGTACGGTTCCATTGTTTTTCATGCCTCAGAAATACAGCAATCAGTGAGTGAATGAAACAAAATGATGTAAATTAAACTTCCAGGATGCTCATGCTTGGACTTTGTTACACCTGGATGTCCCAATGGACTCAAACATCACCTGGAATAGCCTTCAGGTCACGTTGGCTTTGCCCTTCCTTAGTAGAGAACTACTTCAGCTCTCTCGCAACCCAAGACATTCTTAGCTTTAGTTTCTTGAGTTTATCCTGATTTTTACTCTCCTTTATACAGACATTTCTTGAGAGGTAGCTAAGGAAGACTGTCATGTCTACCCAGCCTCCCTCCCTTCCTCAATGCCACCAGCAATAAATTGTGTCCACGTGTGGAGCTGGCCACAGGCCTGGCTGGATGTTGGAGAACAGGAGGGTCATCCTGCCTTCAATGAGTGGGCTTTCAAGAAATGCTTTTCCTCTGTCTATTTTGCACCAAGCTCAGGCTTTGCCCTGATCAAAATCAGCTCTTCGGTGCAGACCATCTGTCAGGTCCAAGGTAACCAGGCGGAATCTCATCCACTTCGGTGTAGAAGCAGCACTTTACCACCCATTCTGCCTGACTGCTAGGGAAGCATAGCACCCAGAAAAGGGAGGGGACTCCTAAGAAATACAAGTAATTTAATGGTCCTAGTTCTCTGTCCTTAGACATCTATGTGTTTGCTCCTTTTTCTCTTTCAGGCTTCCGACCTTGGTCAGGTTGGACTGGATTTAGAGGCAACATTTGAAAAGGATCTTAAAGAGTTGCTCAGTTTTCATGACACCGCTGAGAAGAGTTCCCGGGCTCCTCTTTGACCCCGTCCTGGAAGGACTGAGGCGCCCCAACTTCAGGGCCCAGATGATGGGACCCTGGTCGTCCTTGAAGTGCCAGTGAGCCTGGGATGGGATCAGCTGTCCTCTTGACAAATCCAGAGCCTCCACAGCGTCGTCGTCCCCTGCACTCCCTTTTATTATTCCTTTTTACAGCTAAAAGTTATCCCTCACACTTTTAAAAAAAATTGAATACTTCCTTGATCCCATTAAATACGCTTCATTGTTCATATTCTCCTTGTTTCTCATAAATCGTTTTACAGTAGATTTGTTTGACTCTGGATCCAAACAAGTTCCACAAATGGCATCGGCTAATCTGTCTCTTAAGTCCCTTTTAATCTATAAATTTGCCCCCTTTTATCCTTGCCATCTATTCATTGAAGAACGTGGGGTCCCGTCCTATAAAATTTTTCATATTCTGGACTGTCCTGCATCCCTTTAGTGGCATGTTTCTCTCCATTCCCCACCCTGTGGCATTTTGTTGTAAACTAGATATTTTGTAAACTAGATCTAGAAGCTTGCTTAGATTTGGGGTAAGGGAGAAGGGTGTTGGTTTGGTTTTGTTGTGAGTGGGGCTATGGATTCCTTTGTGATGTTAAGATCAGCGCCTTCAAGTGTTACCAGCCTGGTCTATTTATTATATACATCATCCTTTCACCTAATGATTTTAGCAGCCACTGATGTTCATTGACTAAAGCCATTATTTCATTAGGGGTTGCAAAATAGTGATATTCCAATACTATCATTCCTTCTATATTTTTAGTCGAATTCTTCTGCGAAGAGCTTCCTTTCAATACTACTTGGTTACTTTGAAATATCGTTTCTACAGGAAAGGCAGGATGAATGCTACATTCTTCATTTAACGTGTTGAAAATAATGAGTTGTTTCCCTAATAACATCTAAAAGTAACCAGGGAGGTTTCGTTTTCTTCTTTAAAGCAGCTTGAACACAGATTTTACACATAAATATATTTAATGTGCTCCAAAACATTGCAGCTAATATTTTTATTGCTGCTCAAATTGTCCATCTTCAATGAGTGAGAGTCTCTTCAAGTTGGCTCCTGAGTTGTTTTGGAATGACCCTAGCACTCTTTGATGGTGTATTAGCTATATAGTGCTGTGTAACAAATGACCCAAAAGTCTAGTGGCTTAAACCATTTTGTTGCTGACTATTCTGCATTCAAGAATTCAGGCAGTGCTCAGTGATGTTGTAATACATTTGCCACGGTTTTGACTCAGCCCACTTATGCTTGCACCAAGTCACTTCTGCCACATACTATTGGTCTACTCAAGTCACAGGACCAGAAGCAAAAGAAGGGAAAACAGACTGCACCTCTTTTTTTTTTTTTTAATTGGGGAGGCGGTACAGGATTTTATTGGGGAACAGTGTGTACTGCCAGAACTTTTTTCCAAGTCAAGTTGTTGTCCTTTCAATCTTAGTTGTAGAGGGTGCAGCTCAGCTCCAGGTTCAGTTACTGTTGCAAGTTGCAGGGGGTGCTGCCCACCATGCCTTGCAGGACTCGAGGAATTGAACTGGCAACCTTGTGGTTGAGAGCCCACTGGCCCATGTGGGAATCGAACCGGCAGCCTTGAGAGTTAGGAGCATGGAGCTCTAACTGCCTGAGCCACTGGGCCGGCCCCAGACTGCACCTCTTGATGGGAGGCGTGTTAAAGTCACATTTCAAAGGAGAATGTTGCTTATGAAGAAATGTTGCCACCATCTTCAGACACACTCTATCATAGTTCACCCTCTGACCACAGCAATTCACGTTTCCCACATGCAAAGTACATCCTCCCAGAAGTAACACTCACTGAAGCATTGGAACAAAGGCCAGGACTCATCATCTATCAGATTCAGATCAGACAACGTTCTTTAGGTGCCATTCCTTAGGTGCTTCTTCTCTTGAACCAAAGACACAGAAACTGAAAAACAAGTTATGTCTACTCCCACTCTCAAAATTCAAAAATGACATAGGACGTAATAACCACTGTGGACACTTGCAATCAAACAGGGGGGATCGGGAGGCACTTAGCAGTCATTGGTCCATAGCAATTCTGAAATCCAAACGGGCACATGTTGCCGGTTCTCCCAACCCCATGACAAAGAATGTTGCTTGATAAGGGTGACACAGGTATGGTTTATAAATATTATATACCTCTAATTTCCATCCATCACTACAGGTTTCTTCCTTGTCTTCCTCTAGTCAATATTTATCTCTCTCCCACAGTATATTTACTCACTTGCTGAACTCTATAAACTGCAACAATAAGTTTCAGAATTTCTACGCTTGTAATCAGTATGAAAAATTTACTCAGTTGAATTCTAAATTTGTATGGAATTTATTTTTGTTTCTGTTACATATTTAAAATACTATTACAGAGAGTATGTTTTAGGATTTTGCATTTGCATTTATAAATGAGATTGGTCTGTAAGTATTTGTATGCTGCCATAATCAGATATATATATACAGGGTGATCCTAGTTTGGTAAAAATAACTCATAAAACTTTCTATCATTTTATATGCTTTGGAATAGTTTATAGTGCTTTAAATTAACCAATTCATAAAATTATGGAGCCTAGAGTTCTTTGGGGAGGTAAAATTGATGATATTCTCTGCTTTTTCATGGTGTTTAGACTTTTCAGATATTCTATTTCTATTTTAATCAGTTCTACTTTTATATTTTTCTAAGAAGTCATCCATTGCGGTTTTTTTTATAATTGGCCTTATTTTGTCTTATTTTATTCTTTTTTGAATACTTCCATGTTTTTTGTCTGTATTTCTTTGCTTCTACCTTCCATTCTAGAGGCATTGTAACAGTTTTTAATTCTTCTAATACCTGCAAGCTTCAAGGTGCATTTTTAACTTATTTTTTTTTAATATTGGAACCAAAAATAAAATATCTTTAACATGCTACATATTTCAGCCAAGGTCATTTTTATACCTCTCACAACCCCTAATTCCTGTCTATCCACTGTTGTGCTACAATATATATTATGCTACAATATATATCTTATCAAGTCCTCTCCTCTAAAATTGATTTACACTTTGTTCCACTATCTTTGGGCATTTTATTCTATAACCCCGAAGTCTGAGTTCAGCCAGAATATTTTTTCTTTGTTAGTGTGTGGACACATATGAAATTTCCCCCTTTCTCTCTGTAGTTGCATATTTAATTATTTTTGACTGGATAGGATTCAATGTAATATTCTTATCATTGATCTTGCCTGGCCCTCTGACTCTTCTCCATATACCTACCTGCTTCTTTTTATAGCTCCATTAAATCTTTCTGATCCATTTGTTCTGGGCTCACTTTCAAGAACATCTATAATCTGTATGCTGACTATCTGTTCTCTGTCCTCCCTATTTATTATTTATTTAAAAAGGAGAAAAAAACCTCCAGAAAGCACTCCTCCTCTTAGGTCATTAGTATGAGACTTAAATATATTAACTTAAAATGGTTGCATTCTGTGATCAATGTTTTAAACAGAATAATTTTTTTTCAGTATTTTAATAATGCTACTTGCTATCTGTTAACCAAACCTCAAAGGATATAAACTTTTTTTTTTACAGTATTTTTCTTTTCTCAAGACAAAGACAGAAAAAGTCATTGCAACTTACCAAGTCCTGATCTGTGAATCTGATTTTTCGTTCCTATTTAGTGTCAATGAAGGATTGTTATGGACTGAATTATATCCCCCAAAAATACATATCTGGAAGCCCTGGCCCCCAAGGTGATTGTATTTGGAGATAGAGCCTGTAAGGAGGCATTTAAAGATTGAATGAGGTAAAAAGAAAAAGGTAAGGCCTTAATCAGTTAAAATGAGTGCCCTTACAAGAAGAGGAAGAGACAGCAGAGCCCTCTCCCCACACAGGCACAGAGGAAAGGTCATGTGAGGGTGCAGCAAGAAGGTGGCTGTCTGCAAGCCAGGAGGGCACTCTCAGCAGAACTGAATCAGCCGGCATCTTGATATTGGACACCCAGCCTCCACTGTGAGAAATAAATGTCTGCTGTTAAGCCACCCAGTCTGTGGGATTTTCTTATGGCAGCCCAAATTGACTAATACAAAGAGTGAGGGACACCATTAGAGAGCCTACCCTCTTCCCCATAACAAAGCAGAAACTGTTCGGCAGGATCTCCCAGCTTCCCAGTGAGGAATTGGAGAATAGTGTGTTGGAGTTTTCATGGAGGTACCTAGTGTCACAGACTGATACACAGAAAATGTATATGATCTCCTTAGTTCCTATGTCCAAGTGTTTCCATAATAGTGTGAGCTGTGAAATGGACTGACTTCACCTATGGTCCAGAAAAGGGTGGAGGCAGTTTGAGCACTTAAGAAAAGCATGTAATGAAATAGAATTCCTTTTATTATAGGGGAAGACCACAAATGTGGCCATAAAGACTGCCACTCCTGGTGCCATGCTGGGAGGGAATGATGGGTCCTAGAGATGATAATTCCATTGGTATAGTCTTCAGATTTCCATATCAGTCTAAGGAGAGCACTAGAGGTTTCTCTTCCCAGCATAATCTCAATGCATTATGATAAAAGATACTCCTCCCCACTGGTCTCCCAGTGGACAGAATTGCTGTTTTAAATTATCTTGAATCCATTTGTGATCCTTTCTTTCATTCTGGCAATGATAAGCTGAATTAATGAGCTTGCGCTCTCGCTTTCTCTCTCTCTCCTAGCATGACTCTGGGTTACTCTATTAAACACACACACACACACACACATAAAGAGTCGTTTATTTCTTTCAAGTTGGAAGTTTCAACCATTATCAGTCTGGTTGCCGAGACAACCAAGACCCCTATCTCTGGAACAGGCTCTCCCTTTGCCTCCCTTTTGTTGCTGCGCTGCACTCCTGGTTTTCAAAGTATTTCCACCCACGGGAGCAGGGTTTGGTTTATTCTGCTTAGCTCAGCTGGTCTTCCCCCCACCTTTATGAGTATAATGCAGGGACTCAGCTCCCACTCCCCTCACAAGAACGCAGGACATGGTGAGGCCAGAAAGGAACAGCAACGGAGCCATAGATAGGGGAGTCATACCATTATATTCTCTATGGCGGATGGCTGAGACACAAAAGCAAACATCCTCCAGTATCCCAATGAGGGTTCTTCCTGCACCCCAGTCTCATTGGCGGCCAGGGGAGACACAGGAAGTAGGATCAACATGATCCGAAATTCACAATCCGCTTGCTAACCTCACTTGCTGGCAGCAATCCACACTTGCTAGTATAGCCATGGCAGTTATATTAGTGGCTAATGGCTAACTGGTTACAGCTGATGACCAACTAGTTACAGCTGATGGCCATCTGATCACAGCTGATGGCCATCTACTACCAGAGCCAGCACCTTTCCACGTGAGGTCGACAGCCCGGAAACCTCTCTCTGGGACTCCGTCCCTACAATGAGCTTTAGGCACAGGCCACCCTCCTTTTAGTCTCCCGCTGCCCAGTCTGAGCAAATTCGGCACACACCTCCTTAGACATCAAAAACTCTTAATAAACCCAATGTCGGTGACACCCCTACCAACAATACCAATTGCCTGTTCACAGGGACCCCTCCTAGTCCTGCACCCAGGCTATTTCTGTCTTCTGGGTCCAGCTGGGTTTCATTCCTTCCCTCCGCCACTGGCCAGGGCTGCTGAGAGCCCAGATCAATTCAGGAGGGCCTCCACCCAAGTTGTGACACAGAAGGTTATAAATGACTCTAAAATGGTTCCTGAAACTTGGCAGAGCTAAAGCTGCAAAAATGGAGCAAAGGAAAACTTTGCAGAAGAAAAGTGACTGGAGTCATTCTATGTAAAAATAGGTATATTCTACCCCCTCCAGCTGAAGCCAAAATTCAACCTTGGAAAACTCACTTTTAGGAGCTGAGAAGGCACGGTCTCCTGCTCAATTACATGCACCCTCGGAAGAGTTAGGTTTAATTGGCCTGTGGGCTGAGTACATTTTTCAGGTGCTTTCCAAGCTCAGCTCTGGCAGAGCCAGGCTCTGAAAGGTCGGAGCAGGCGCTCTGGACTTCTACAAGGGACTGTACAATGCTATTCCACCACCAGAGGGCAGTGTGGACCCTCTCCAGGGACTGAAAGGCACTGAGGTGGTAAAACCCCTGTGGAAATCAGGAACTAAAAGGAAGCAGTGAGGGCTTTTAAGGGGGCAAAGATGCCCTCAATGACTCTGTAATTGAGCTCCAGAACCAATCAAAAATGTGAGCCAGATCTTCCCCAGATCAGGCTTGCTAAAATAACCCGTTGGACCGTCATGTGAGGATTTTCTTACAGTGACAGAAGCCCCTTCTGTTCTTTATCAAGAGTTTCAAATCTCGCAGCTAGCATAACGCAACGCCTGAGGTGCACTGAGCAATGTGGACTGGACAGAGGGCTATGTGGTCTAGTTTTTCAACAGCTTGGGGTTTGGTGGTAGACCCAGCCTGGAGATAGCCCGCAGCTCATTCGGACCTGGACTCTAGACTCTCCCATTTGCTGGAAACTGAATTACAGACCCACCCATTAGCAAGAATGCCTACCCCCCAAACACACACACCCATGACATGCTCCACAGGATGCTGCAGGCCAAGGATTGGGTGAGGAAGCTGCATCAACAGAGGGGTCTTTGGCCCTAATAAAGTAAATTTGACCAGCTGATGTTTAGCAAGGGTTTTTCTGAGATGGCTGTACATCTGTCCACTTCCCATTTAAATTGCTGAGGAGGAAAGATTTCACCTCTACCCTTATAGGTTCTTCTGGCTGGCCTAACAGTTAAATTGGCATGAGACTGATTAATAGGAGAGAAAAAAAATAATGTTGTACGTACAGGCAGTCCATAAAAATATGGGGCCCCATAGACATCAGTTAATCGGGGCTTATATGCCATTCTGAACTAGGGAGAAGGGGAGGAAGGCAATTCACAGGAAGATGTAAAGGGCAAATCTTTGGTTAAAGAATGTTTGCCATGCCATGCAGAGACAATGGGACACAGGGAGGAATTTGATCTCCAGGCCCTGCCAACCTCCCCCCGAAGCCCACCACAACTGGCTCATTTTCTTTGTAGTTATTTCTCGTGATAGATCTCCTCCTGGAACAGGCCCTCTATCTAAATTCTTTTTAGGTAGTTGAGGAGGAGGTAAAAAGTTCTTCCTGAGACTTTTGTTTCATAAAAATAATCAGCCTAAAATCATCATCCTGCCAAAGAGACATAATTTGAGGTGGGAAAATCCTGCTTTCCCACAAAATGGTTGACCAATTCAGAATCACCAGGGAACATGTTAAAATGCAGATTTTGGGGTTTCTGGCCCTGGGTGAGAATCTCTAGGAATGACGCCCAGGAAGTGGTGTTTTCAACCAGTTTAACAAGTTTTCTAGGAAACCCTTTTTTGGGCACAGTTGTTTGACCTCGATTGCGCTAAGAGAAGATCATTCTGTTATTTGACTTAAACTTTTGACAAAGGAACAAATTTAACTAATGTGTCTGTGGTGCTGGCAGCAGTAGAACCTGCAACTTAACAGAGAGGGCTGCCCAGCCCTGTAGGGTAAGATGGCCCTGTGTTTGTGATTGGGTTGATTTTTGCAGTTGTTTTGTTTAGTTATTTAATGTTTTGTAGTTTAGTGAAACATTTATTTCAATATAACCAGTTTTCAGCAACAATAGTAAGAAAAAAAAATGAAGCTATCTGCAGAAGAAAAAAACTAAACCAGGAAGAGAGATGAGTGGAGAGTAAGGAGGAGAAAACTAAGAAAAATCAGCGGAACGCACCAGATTGGAGGGTGTGGCGGGCAAGCATATGAGAGGAAAAAAGACTATTATTGAGCATTTGTCCACAGGACTTCAGAGATGGGTAAATAGAGGTGATTTTTAAGAGGGTTTGCTGTGGGCCTGTCTCAAGAGACTTGAGATGTGCCCTTGAGTTGCATTCTGAAGCTTTTTTTTTGCATGTTGGCTTGGTATTATATTTGATTGTGAAATCACCCTGAACTGGCTGCCAGGCTCCCACATTGTATCTGGGCTACAGGCAGTTGTGAAAAGCATGGAAGTCACACTACTAACAGGTCTGGATTCAAATGCTTCACTGCAGTGGCCCCTTGGGGAAACAAAAAGTGAAAATGGGAGGGGCCCAGAGCTGAGGACCACAGGCCCCAAGGCAGCACTGAAGCACCTACCCCTTGCAAGAAGCACTGGGGCACCCATCTTCTAGGGACCCAGAGCGGAGGGGAGACAGGAAGGAGGCGAGGGCAGTGTCCTAGTATAACCACCCCCTTCCCTCTGAGTGCTTCGATGGATCAAGTTCCCACTGTCTGGGCTTTTCAGGGGGTGAAGTGGGGGTGGGGGAGAAGGAATGCAGTACCCAGTGGAGGGGGAGAGTATGTATAGGGGTGGGCAAACCTACTCTAGGCTCCAGCTTCTGTCCTAAAATACCTAAAATCAAAACACACCTTACCCTGAAGAATTTATTTCCTTCTGACACCTGCTCTTGATCCCCAGAAAAGATTCACAGTTCTATTTAGCTGGCAGAGTCCTTCTTCTTAACTTTCTTCTATTTAACTGTTTAACGTTGTCTATTTCACGGAAGTCATTTCTTGAGAATTCCTAAGCCTGACTTGGGCTTTGTTCTGCTAATAAACACCTGCCCTCAGCCCTGGAGTATATAAAGCTGTCTTTCACTGACAGATAATGGAGGGTACACGGCCCAAAATTAATTACTCTAATTTCTCAGATGGAAAGAAGCGTCATTTCATCCAATCACATATGCAAAGTGCCTGGCACCCAGTGGCCGCTCAATAAAGCTAACTCATTGCCATTGCCTGAGATAAGTGATAGATCCTTTCCTTGACCTCCCCATTGCCCCAGGTTCCCCCTTACCAACTGGCCCATTGGTAGCCAGTAGAGCTGAGGTCCCATCATGCTTCATGCTTTGGCCCAGGCATAGCACAGCTTCTGACAGGTTGGCCAGAATCCACAACCCCGGCTGAGATCAGGCAGGTGGATCCCCAGAGAACTATGACCCAGCCCGAACACAGTTTCCCGGGGAGGACCAATGGGCAACCCCAGGTGCCTCGCAAAAACACCTAATCACTAAAAGACTTGAGTTCTTCATACCCACAAGCAAAATCCCACAGGCTGCCTCAGTTTCTCCAGCCCCTATTGCTACCTTCAGTTCTGACCCCAGTTTAGAGACAATTGCCTTGGGCTATTTACCCACAGATTTTAAGGAACAAACAAGAGGCTTTGAGCTCAGTAAGCTTAGTCACTACAACTCTCATTTTCACTTAGGAAAGAAATAGATTAAGAATTCAAGACTCTTCACCTCATCTATTGATCTGCCTCTGCCCTTTGATTCCAAAGACAGGACCTGTCTGTGAGCCAAGCTGGATATTTTCACATTAGGATCAGGCTCTTAATGGATCTCTTTAGATACCAGCAGCACTGAGACAGCCAAGTGGGGGCACAGCCTCCAGACGTGCAAATTTCTGGTTTTTTGTCACCTGTCTGAGGCTGTCCTTCTTTAGCGTATTCCTTCCCTGTCTACCAATCAGATTCTGTCTTTCCTCGACCCCCAAACCCCTACCCCTGCATTGAATCAGTCTAGAAATGACCTGCTTGTTCCAGCCCTGCCTTCAATTTCTGAACATTACCCAGTCTGGTGCCTTCTTCTTAAATACTCCCAAGGAAATGCCTGCACTACCCGAAAGAAGTAAAACGGGAGAACCAAAATCTTTCTGTGGTTTTGTTCAAACTCAGAATTGTAGAGCACCCCTGAGCCCACTAAACCATGGATTCCATGGCCATCCATAAAACTAGGTGTGTAGAAGGTAAGGAGAATTACAGGTTTCCATATGCCCCATTTGTAAAGATTCTCAGAGAAAAATACTTTTTGTAAATGCCAAAAATGTGATAGGACTGTCCATGAAATCAACTATGAAAATTATGAAACATGAGTCATGGTTCTGTTCTGAAACTATACAAATCATAATTTTTCATCATGACAGAAATCAAAAAGTTGTTCAACAAATGGTTCTAGAACAACTGTATACACACATGTAAAAAATAAATAAAAATGAAAAAAGAGCCTCAGCCATAATTTCATACCATATACAAATATTAACTTAAAATGAATCATAGAGCTAATTGTAACAAGTAGAGTGATAAAGCTTCTAGAAGAAATATGGGAGAAAATATTTGAGACTGTGGTCAGCAGGATAATTTCCCAAAGATGTCTACTCCCTAATCCCTAGAACCTGTGGCTATGCTAAGTGATATGGCAGCAGAAATTTTTGCAGATGTAATTGAAGTTACAGACTTTAAAATATGGAAAGTAGCCTGGATTATCCAGGTGGGCCTAATCAAATCACGTGACCTCTTAAAAGCAAAGAACTGTCTCCAAGTATGGAGACAGTTTTTATTTATTTTTGTTTGTTTGTTTTTATTTTTTAGATGTGGATATCCAATTGTTCTAGAACTATTTGTTGGACAAGCTAGGTTTTTTATTTCTATCATGATGAAAAAGTCAAGATTACAATCATAAGAAGAATTCCACGTTCCGTCACTAGCTCTGAGCGTTAGGGACCCATGTTCAAGGACCAGAGAGAGGCCTCCAGGAGCCACAAGCAGCCTCAGCTGATACCAGCAAGAAAATAGGCACCTCAGACCTACAACCTCAAGGAACAGGATTCTGCCAACAACCTGAATGAACTTAGAAGTAGATTATTCTCGAGCTTCTCAATAAGAACCCAGCCAACCAACACCTTAATTTTGGGCTTGTGAGAAACCAGAGCAGAGAAACCAGCCAAGGAACCCACATTTCTGGACTACAGAACTGTTAGATAATAAATTTGTGTTGTCTCATGCTACTAAATTTGCAGTAATTTGTTATGGCAGTATCAGAAAACTAATAAAGAGACCTTGGGGTAGACAAAGATTTCTTAGATAAGATATAAAACACATGAACCATAAGAGGAAAAATTGGATAAATTGAACTATCAAAATTAAAACCATCTGTTCTTTGAAGATACTTTTTTTTTTTTTTGAGGATACTTTTAAGAAACTAAAAATTATAAAAACCAAGCCGAGGGACATCCAAGATGGTGGAGTATATAGACATCATGCCTGCCTCTTTCCATGAACACATTAAAATTACAACTAAATTATAGAACAATTAACTGGGAGAACCATCTGAAGTCTAGTTGGAAAGAAATTTCATAACTAAAGATATCAAAAGAGACCACATCGAGACCTGTAGGAGGGGCAGAGACGCAACCCAGAACCCAGGCAGGTCCCAAACCTCTGTGTGGTGGCTCAAAATAGGGAGGGATACCTCAGTCACAGAGATTCCCCCCCCCCCCCCCCGGAGGAGAGAGGACCTCAGCCCCACTCCAGGCTCCCCAGCCTGGTACTGAAAAGAGGGGCACCCACAACATTTGGCGCTGAAAACCAGTGGTGAGTCCAACAACCCGGGTGGGACGGAAGGCTGCAGGAAACCCAGACACCCTCTTAAACAAACTGTGCACAGACTCGTTCGCTCGCTGGTACTTACCTTGTGCTCCAGCAGAGGGACAGTGACTCGGGAAGCATCAGAGACATACGAGGGGCAGACTGAGGTGTGTGGCTTTGAGGCCAGGGCTGGAGGCCAGTCGCCATTTTCTCTGTGAGGGGTCCTTCTCCCAAGCAGCTGGGCAGGAGGCCGCCATCTTTTATATAGAGCCCGCCCCCTAGTGTTACAGCCAAATACGAATCTGATTGGTCTGGTGAGCTCCAAGGCTCTGTCCTACTGACTCACTGGGACTGCAACCCACCCAACTCCCCCAAGGCCAGAAGCACTTTCTCTGCGAGCAGCCAGCCCCGCCCATATTGTGCTCTTTCTTGGAAAACTGTTGGAGTCCACAGCCCCCAGGTGGGTGACAACTGGCCTCGGTGTGCTCTGAAATGTTTCCTGAGTATCTCCAGACTCAGCACTGGCACCAAATCAGAATCTACAGTAACCTGGTGAACACAATTCTTCCCATTCTAGTGAGTCCCTCAGACCTTGCCTCATCCAACCCGCATACCACACAAGGCTGAAATTTAAGGGAGCTGGCAGGTGGCAGCAGGCCTCAGGGTGTCCTGGCTTTTTGCGGAGCTACCCCAGGCCTGGTACTGGTTGCAGCCATCCTTGATTTCGCAGCACGGCCTCTCCTATGTGCCTCCAGGTTTAGCACAGGCAACGAAAAACCATGGATCACACTGTAGCTCCTACAAGGTAGTCCCTGGATGGTCACCAGCAGTGGGTGACCTAGGCATGTACTTGAACCACTCCCAAGAGGCCCCAGAACCAATATACCTGGAAGATGGCTTCAGACCACAGCAGAGCACCACTCAATTAGCCCCACAAGAGGCACACACAGAGGCATACACCAGAGCCTGCTGGGGCAAATCCCACTCAGTGGGATAAGCCCTCTGCACAGCAGACTGTAAGCTGTGGATGTGGCCAAACTCCAGAGCCAATCAGCCTGAGGGTCATTCCCACCCACTGATGTGCCAAGAGCAATCAAGGCTCAACTATAACAGGAGGACACACAGAATCCCCACAGGGGAAACTCCTGGCGCACCCAGGGGAAGTGACCAAGGAGACTGTGCCACTGAGCCACACAGAGCACCTATTACATAAGTTCTCCCGACCAAGATGGGGAGACATAGCAGATCTACCTCATATATAGAAATAAACACAGGGAGGCAGCCAAAATGAGGAAACAAAGAAATACATCCTAAATAGAAGAAGAGGAGAAAACTCCAGAAAAAGAACTAAACAAAATGGAGGCAAGTAACCTACCAGATACAGAGCTCAAAACAATGGTTATAAGGATGCTCAAGGAACTCAGTGAGAACTTTAAAAAAGAGATAGCATGCATAAAAAAGGACATAAAATCATAAAAAAGAATCACTCACAAATGAAAAATACAATAACTGAAAATGAGGAATGCACTACAAGGAATCACCAGAGGATCAAATCAGTGATTTGGAAAATAAGGTAGCATAAAACACCCAACTGGGACAGCAAAAAGAAAAAAGAATCCAAAAAAATGAGATAGTGTAAGAGACCTCTGGGACAATGTCAAGCCTAACAACATGCATGTCATAGGGGAACCAGAAGGAGAAGAGACAAAGCAAGGGATTGAGAACCTATTTGAGGAAATAATGACTGAAAACTTTCCTAATCTGGCAAAGGAAATAGACATACAGGTCCAGGAAGTGCAGAGAGTCCCAAACAAGATGAACCTAAACAGGCCCACACAAAGACACATCATAATTAAAATGGCAAAGATTAAAGACAAAGAGAGAATCCTAAAAGCAGCAAGAGCAAGGCAAGTGGTAATTTATAAGGGAGCTCCCATAAGATTGTCCGCTTATTTTTCAACAGAAACTTTGCAGGCCAGAAGGGATTGGCACAAAATATTCAACTTGATGAAAAGCAAGGATCTACAACCAAGGTCACTCTATCCAGCAAAGCTATCATTTAAAATCAAAGGACAGATAAAGAGCTTCCCTGACAAAAAAAAAAAAAAGCTAAAGGAGTTCATCACCACCAAACCAGTATTACAGGAAATGTTAAAGGGACTTCTTTAAGATGAGGGGGAGGGGAAATCAAAATTATGAATAATAAAATGGCAATAGCTACATATCTGTCAACAATTACTTTCAATGTAAATTGATTAAATGTTCTAATCATAACACATAGGAGGGCTGGATGGATAAAAAACAAAACAAAACCCTTACATATGCTGCCTAAAAGAGAATCATTTCAGATTGAGAGACACACACAGAGATGGAATGTAAAAAGATGGAAAAAGATATTTCATGAAAATGGAAATGAAAAAAACAACAACACTGGAGTAGCCATAGTTATACCAGACAAAATAGACTTGAAAACAAAGGTTATAACAAGGGACAAAGAAGGACCCAGTAATCCCACTTCTGGCTATTTATCCAAAGAAACCCAAAACACTCTTTCAAGGGGACATATGCATTTATATGTTCATTCCAGCGTTGTTTACAATGGCCAGGATGTGGAGGCAGCATGGGTGTCCATCAATGGATGAATGGATAAAGAGGTGGTACATATGTACAATGGAATATTGCTTGGCCATAGCAGAGAATGTGTTCTCACCATCCGCAGTGTCATGGATGCACCTGGAGGGTGTTGTGCTGAGTGGAGTGTCAGACAGAGAAAGATAGATGCAACGTGATTTCGCTTATATGTGGAATTTAAAGAACAAAATAAAGAAACAAACAAATCAGAAACAAACTCATAGATACAGAGAACATTTTGATGGTTGCTAGATGGGAGGGGGGTTGGTGGTGTGGGTGAGAAAAGGGGAAGGGATTAAGAAGTTTGTTGTTACACAGTCATCATGGGGATGCAGGGTACAGCATAAGAAATAGTCAATAATATTGTAGTAACTACGTACAGTATCAGATGGGCACTAGATTTGTTGGGGTGATAGACAGGAGGGGGGATGGGGGCAGGGTGAAAAAGGTGAAGGGATTAAGAAATACAAGTTGGAAGCTACAAAATAGTCATGGGGATGTAAAGTGCTGCATAGAGAATATAGTCAAAAATGTGGTGATGGCTATGTATAGTGCCAGGTGGGTACTAGACTAGTCAGGGGGATCACTTCTTAAATTATATAAATGTCTAAACACAACGCTGTACCCCTGAAATTAATATAAAATAATATTGATTGTCAACAGCTGTTAATGGTATAATTTCATTTATATGATGCCAGTTGTATAGAAAGAAGGAAAATCCACAAGGACAAAACACAGATTGGTGGTTGTCAGTGGCTGGGTCGGGGAAGGGGACTAACTGCCAAGGGGCCCAACAGAACTTTCTGGGTGATAGAACTGTTCTGTCTTGATTGCTGGTGTCACATGGCTCAGTACATTTGTCAAAACTCATTGAACCTACATTTAAAGGGGGTAAATTTTATTTTATGTAAATTATGCCTCAATAAACCTACCTTCAAAAAAAGGACACGATCAAGCACCCCAACCCAAGTCAAACCCTACCTGGCACACATACACAGCTCCCTAAATTGATAATCCTTGTCATTTGCATTTTCCAAGGTAATGGATGTGTTTTCCAGACTTTTTCTGCAAATACCTTGGTAGTAGAAGGCCCATTTAAAGGCACAATTCCCAGGAGAAAGCTGTCTCATTATAAGCCCTCCCCGCTTTAACCCAGTGTAATGATTTAGAATAAATTGCCTACTTTCCTTCCTCTCCTCCAGACTAATATTTCATTGTCAGAGATGGTAAGGATTAAAAAAAAAAAAAAAAAAAAAAAAAGAATATTGTCTATGTCATCTTAGAGCATTTGTTTTCCTTTATTTTACTGGAAAGCGATGGTTGAATTCTCTAAAGTGAGGACATGTTGGCTGCCATCCTCAGAAGTGCTGACAACAGAGATGACAGAAAACAAAGGAACACTCCCAGACTTGTCTGGCACCAGTTACCCATCCTAGTGCAGAGATAAGCACTTCCCAGCAAGATGAGGCACAGCACCTGCCTGGGGCCATCCCACTGCCATTTACCACTCCGGGTCCCTTATATGGCTTAACGAAGGCCAGAGAATGCCGTACACTTAAGACTCCTTCCTCCTGATGCTCTAACTCACTATCAGCCACTGTAAGAAGTCACAGCCAACTACAGTATGTTTGTTTTGCCAACTGCCAGGGGTGGAGTAGGTCCATGAGAACGCTACTGACTCAGAAAGCCTGCTAATCATAACTAGCCTTTCTAACGCTTTTCCAGAGAGTTGTTTCTTTAGCTTCTTGTCTTTTATGCGAACATATTTTACTGAGTCTAAAAGACCACGGATTGTGAAGAAGGAAAAAAAAAAAAAAGTTGCAAATGAAACTATGGTACAATGCTTTCTTATTTCTTAGGAATTGTGCTGCATACTTATTCAAAGAAATTTTGAACTTATTGACACAGATTTTACTTTTTTATCCCGTATCACCCATGGGCCCATAAAAACATATATGCAAAGAAAATTAGTTGGTTAGCGTGTTCTTTAAATTTATTCAGAGTTGAATTTTTCTGAATCACATTTTAAATCAGAGTCATCAAATTTCATGCCTTGTGAGATGATTATCTTCCAGGCCAGTGTTGACAAACTTTTTCTGCAAAGGGCCAGATAGTATATAATTTAGGTTTCGCAGCCCACTCAGCTCTGCCACTGTGATGCAGAAGCAGTCATAGATTATACTTAAATGGGCATAGGTGCGGTCCAAAAAATCTTTATGGACCCAGGAATTTGAATTTCATATAATTTTCATGTGTTGTGAACTATTATCCTTTTGATTTTGTTTTCAACTATTAAAAAATATTTTTTTAAAAACCTTGCTTATCCATGGACTATACAAAAACAGCCAGTGAGGAGGATTTGATCCGTCAGCCACGGTGAGCCAACCCCTGCAGCATACCACTAGGAGAATTAGTAACGCAGTATATATTTTAAAATAGCACACCCTAGTCTCCAGGGTTGCCTTTGAACAATCTATTTCACAAACTTGGATGCTGGGGAATATTTGTCAGGATAGACTGAGTTATGCTGCAATAATGAACAACTTCAAAATCTCAGTAGCTTAAAACAACCAAGGTTTATTTCTCACTCAGGCAAGGGCCCCTAAAGGTCAGGGCTACTTTCCAGAACAGCTGTCCCCACATAATGACTTACTTTTACTCCTCCATATAAACTTATGCTCCCTTAATTTTGACAAAGGACAAAAATGTGGAAAATCACACACCAGCTCTTAAAGGATTTCCTCCAGAAGTGATATGTGTCACTTTTTTTTTTTTTTTAAGATTTTATTGGGGAAGGGGAACAGGACTTTATTGGGAAACAGTGTGTACTTCCAGGCCTTTTTTCCAAGTCAAGTTGTTGTCCCCTCAGTCTTAGTTGTGGAGGGCGCGGCTCAGCTCCAGGTCCAGTTGCCGTTTCTAGTTGCAGGGGGCGCAGCCCACCATCCCTGGCGGGAGTTGAACCAGCAACCTTGTGGTTGAGAGGACGCACTCCAACCAACTGAGCCATCCAGGAGCTCAGCGGCAGCTCAGCTCAAGGTGCCGTGTTCAATCTTAGTTGCAGGACATGTGTCACTTTTAATGGCAAAACCAATTACATGGCATGGTGACTTTCTCTCCACATGGACTTTGCTCCATGTGTACCTCTCAAAGGGGTGAAGAGTGTCCTCAAAAAATGGTAGCTAATCTTTGTCAGATGAACTACCTGTGAGAGAGAGAGAGAGAGCCAGGTGAAGGTATCCTTTTTATGACCTAGTGCTAGGGTCTGAATATCTGTTGTTACTCCAAATTCATGTGTTGAAATTCTAATGCCTCATGTGATGATATTAGTAGGTGGGGTTCTTCAGAGGTGCTTAAACTACCGTGTTTCCCCGAAAATAAGACCTAACCGGACAATCAGCTCTAATTCATCTTGTGGAGCACCAACTTACCAGCCACATGAGTGGATCTTCCAGCCTCGGTCAAGTCTTCAGGTGATTTCATTTCCCCTTCTTCAAGTCTTCCAGCTGCAGACCCAGGCATCATAGGGCTGTGCCCTCTGAATCCCCCTCACCTCTGTGTTCCATCTGAATTACTGACCCACAGAAACTGAGATAATAAATGATTATTGTTGTTTTAAATCTCTAAGTTTTGAGGGTGATTTGTCATGCAGCAATGGACAACTAAGACCCATGGCCTTACGTAATCTGAAGGGGATGGGGAAATTTGACTGTCTCACTGGCCTAAACATGGCAGAAACTAGTTATTGGCAAATGTCCAGATCTTATGAGATGGTACCAATGAGAAGTTTTCAGGCAAAAATCAGGACTTACATTTATTCCTTGGATGGTTCATAGATGGTTGTTTTCTGAAACATCAGTGCTATTGTCCAAGATGCCACCAGGAATAATATCCAAGTTCATAGATGTGTAGGCAATGACACTGAAGCTGGATAGAAATGTTCAAATGCCATTGTTGAAAACACATCTAGATTTCAGAAATATTAAAATGCAAAAAGCATAAGCATCTTGGAATTAACAGAAATGGTATGTCACTGTCTTTTCAGGTCACATGCAGTCATTTCTGCCTGCATTGTGGTTATTTGCCTTTACTTAGAAGATCCAAATTGGTTGGTTTGGAGATAAAATGAGAATGTGGGTAGAAAGCCCCATACCCAAAGCAAAGCAAGTGTCTTGGTCCAGTTAGGCTGCTATTAAAAAATACCATACAGTGGGTGACTTTAGTAACAGCATTTATTGCTCACAGTTGAGGTTGGGAAGTCCAAGACCAAGGCACTGGCAGATTCGGTGTCTGGTGGAGGCCCACTTCTAGTTCACAGAGAGCTATCTCCTCATGTGTCCTCACAGGGCAGAGAGGGGAAGGGAGCTCGCTGAGGCCTCCCTATAAGAGCATTAATCCCATTCATGAAGGCTCCGAACTCGTGACCTAATCACTTCCAAACACTATTCCATTGGAGAGTAGCTTTCAATACACGAATTTGGTGGAGACACAAACATTTGGTCTGCGGCACAAATAATTGAGTGATTTTTCTGATTAAAAAAAAGTTAATGCAACATAAACTATGGGTATAATGATTACAACTAGGGTCAACCTGACCTTAACTCATTGAAATAATCAGATTCAGCTGGCCAAGAATGGTCCTATAACTGTATATGTTTATACAGAGGAATATAAATTCTTCTATACACATACACAAACACACACACACAGTATGTGTAGCATCCTTAGCCTTAGATAATGTGTACACCTATATTTCATAGCTAGAAATGAAATTTCCTTTAAAATTAGACTTTAACAAATGCTTAATAATGAATATTGGCCTTGCTTATAGTTGACTGGTAACCATACACTGAAATAGCAGGACATGACAGGATATGAGCAAGAAACAACTTGCCTGATACTTTTCCCCGGAGCACATTCAAACCCACTTGTGGATTCAACCTTTACTTCAACCTTAGATGAAACCATGGGTGATATCTTGGATCTCATACTTTTGCCTAGCACTCCTTTCTCAAATTGTGGAAAAAACACATAACATATAATTTGCCATCTTACCCATTTTTAAGTGTACAGTTCAGTATTGTTAAGTATAATCTCATTGACGTGAAAGAGATCTCCAGAATTTTTTCATCTGAAAAAAAAGTTCTTCTGAAACTGTATGCCCATTAAACAACTCCCATTTTTCCCTCCTCTCAGAATGGTGACCACCATGCTATTTTGTGTTTCTGAATATGACTATTTTAGATACCTCATGGAAGTAGAATCAGACAGCATTTGTCTTTTTGAGACTGGCTATTTCACTAAGCATAATGTCCTCAAGGTTCATCCGTATTGTAGCGTGTGACTGGATTTCTTTCCTTTCAAGGCTGAGTAATAGTCCATTGTATGTATATACTGCATTTTGTTTATCTACTCATCCATTGATAGAAATCTGGGGTGCTTTCACCTCTTGACTATTGTAACTAGTGCTGCTATGAATATGTGTGTACAAATATCTCTTCTAGACCCTGCTTGCAATTATTTTGGATATATACCCAGAAATGGGATTACTGGATCATATGGTAGCTCTATTTTTAATTTTTTTAGGAAACTTTATATTATTTTTTACAGCGATTGCACCATCTTACAATCTCACCAAGAATGCACAAGGATTTCAATTTCTTCACATTTTGGCAACACTTGCATTTTCTGAGATATAGATATAGATATATAGATATATTATATAAATATTTTATATATATATATCCATTCAAATGGGTATGAGGTGTTATCTCAGTGTGGTTTTGATTTGAATTTTGTCTTCTTTTAAATAAAAGTCCTTTGCTTATTTTCAGCTCCAAAGAACAATCTCATTCTAGCAAATGTGATAAACAGAGTAACTCCCCTTCTCCACAAAGATGCCCCAAACCCTGGAAGCTGCGGTTATGTTATGCCACATTACAAGGAGGAGTTAAGATTGCAGATGGAATTAAAAGTTTCAAATAAACTCCTCCTACCCCCAGGTTGCCAGTGACTCCTCCAGGGTTAGGAGAGATGGAGGCTCGGAGGCCTGCCCTTCTTAAAGGCAGATGCAACATGATGTTTGCATCTTCTTAGTGGAGCAGTTTCCCAATGCTGATTCTTTCTCTTCTGTCGCATGTTGTGAGATCCTCAGTCAGTTATCCCCTCTGGGCCCTTGGGCAATCCTTGTCTCTGGCCAGCTGCTGCTTATCCCATCTTCAGCCTCTGCAGCCAATGGTAACCTCCAGCCTCCTTCTGCTGAGAGTCCCACCCCTTTGGCATAAAACCTTTCTGGACAGGTCTTTTCCAACAATCCCGAGGCCAGATCCTTCCCTCAGGTCCTCTTGGCTCACAAGAACACTCTGGCCTCCTTTCCCCATGTCCACCCAGAGTACATGTGCAGTTTTCTCTTGTTGCATATGTATCTTTGCTTGGCCATCAGGCGGGCAATTCTAGCCACAGCCTTTGGCCTCCTCAGGAAAAAAAAAAAACAGCTTAAAATTCGTTAATATGACTGATTTTACATTCTTGAATTTCTTCTAAACAATAGCCTGGATTCATTCAGCATTTGCTTATGATGGGTATTATGAATTACTTTTCTATTCTTGCTTTTAGGGATTTTGCCCAAGTTCATTCTTAGTTAGTCAACATGTGTTTATATGGCATATCTACGTGTTAAGTCAGAAATAATTTCATGCAGTGATAATATGGTTGCAACTACAGTGAATAAAATCTTCAAAAGAACTTGGGAATTTTGAGATAATTCACATTTTTCCTTAAGTAATTTATTTTCTTAGAGCTATTTGCAAAGTATGTCTTCTCTGAACATTTCCCCCAAAGCCCTGCCATTTCTGACTTTAAATTCAATATCACTGCACCATTTCTGTAGGAGAAAAGAACGTTTTAGAAGAACTCGACTAATTCTAAGTAACTTTAGACACCTCTTCCTCTCTCCCCTTCCCTTGCCCAAGTTCAAGATCTTCTAGGGATGCAAAGGATTTTCACATCATGAGAGAGATTATTGCAGATGTCATTCTTGACCTAAGCTATCATTCTAAATACCAATTAACTTTCCAATTCAAGTTCAGGATAGCAAAACCAAAATTATCTTACAAATGAGAAATTCTCAATAGCTTGCCCTTTGTAGGTCCTCTCTTGGGGAAAACACAAGAAACCAATAACAGCTATTGACTGTTAAAAGAGAAGTGGGGACCTGGAAAAAAGGACAGGAGAAAGACTTCTCACTAAATATTATTTTGAATCTTTTGAATATCATACTATATAGTCTCAGTCCAAAAAATTTAGTTTTAAAATTAATAATTTGCATATAAAAATAAAAAACTACCATTCTAACACTCAATTAAAGTTACAAGTAGAAGTTACCTTTGATATCAGAAAATAGAGCTTTAAAAGTTTTAAGCACAAATTGAATTGTGTATATTATTAGATCGAGGACTTAAAATTGAGTTAAGCTTGTTAATTTTGGGGGGTTTTCTTCCACTCTCTGCTCTCAGATTGCGTAAAATGTCAACAACAAAAAAGAGATAGCGTGAGTTTTGTGGGGAGGGAGTTGTCAAAAGTTATGTCTTACTGAGTGGTGAGTCTATTTCATCTTTTGTGGAGTGCCTGCCATCTACCAGGCCCTGTGTTGGGTGCCAGGAGACAAAGGTAATAAGCCCTGGTGCCCGCCCTGGAGAGAGACTTGCACATTGGAAAAAAGAAGGTGGTGCTTTCAATTCTCAGAGTTGGGGTTGGAGAAAGAGGGAAGCCTTATACTGAACACCTAGAGGAGACAAGAGGGCCTTGTAGCCAAAATAGAATCTAGACTTAACACGGAAGCCACTAGAATCTGAAAGCAAGGAGATGGGAGAGTGTAGTCAAAGATAAGTCAGGTCTCTGCACCCAAAGCAAAGTGGAGAATCAAGGCCCAATATTCCCAAGCAATTGGTCCAGCTCTCAGGGATGATGAAATGATCACCCTGGGGAAAGTCATGCATACAGCAAATCTTAAAGGGAAGGCCCTGACTTCCTAAGCTCCTGCAGGGCCTTTCTAAACCTCAGCTTTTCTCACTTGTAAATCAGGAATAATAACATTATAAAATTGCTGTGAGGATTTGACAGTGTGTATAAAATGGCTTGCACAGTATCGAGAGCATAATTGTTGCCCAATACATGGCATCTCTTTTTGTTGTTGTTGTCATTCTTATCACTGTGGTTGTTACCAACAAAAAATATTGTGATGGTGAATTGGCTCATTCCATCCTCATTTCACACTCCTTTTGGGGTTAGAGCCTATACCGCCAAGTCTGAAACTGAAAACGACATTTCCCAGTGTGATGTCAGAGGGGTAGTAGATTGGGGGAGAGGGGTTATCACTTTGTGAAGGGTATAAGTGTCTAACTATTACATTGTTTTGTACACCTGAAACTAATAATAATTTTTAAAATCATGTATAGAAACTTCTACTAACTAGAAAATTAAGTCCGAGTCATTAAAAGGCATCCCCAGCAATCAAAATAACATGTAAAAATTACATCTGTAAATGTCACCTATCTTTTGGGGTACCTATATTCCAAAAGAAAATTGGCAAAATAAATGACAATGTAGAAGATAATTTGTAAACTACAACATTTCTTAAAAACAACTTTTATCTTTACTAACAATTGTTATCCCATAACCTATGTTCATTATAAAGACGCTATACGAATAATTAAATAAAAGGAAGAAATTAAACAATCATCTATAATCACTACCAAGAGATAACACTTGTTAACATTTGGTATTTTAAAACAACCAAAAAACTATATGTCCCAGACTCCTTTGCTCTTAGGGTCTGGATGCCAGTTCGGTTCCACCAATTAGAGGTAATCGTGTAAGAATTATAAAATGGGACATCTTCCTGTTGTTGTTTCCTTTGGCAAACAAAGTCACAAAGGTATGAGTGGCATGAGGCAGTTGTGGAAACAGCTGCATGACCTCTAGATCACAGCTGCAGTGGTTTGCTCTTGATATCAATCAGTGGTAGCCCCTGATTTCCACTCCTCCAGCCCTTCCGGTGACTCTATATGCATTTAATTCCTGTATTATCTCCTTTCTGTTTAAAATACCTAGAGTGGCAATTCCTGTTTCTAGAACTGAACCCTGACTGATTCAGAAATGGATGTTCCTTGTAAAGAAGTTTCATATATAAACTCCTGTGAAAGAATTTATTTCATACTGCTGCCTCAGACTCGCTTAGATTTAAATAATGAGCTGTTTAAACCAGTTCACTGTTCTCCTTAGTAATGCCATTCTCCTTGAGAGTTGTTGACATAACACAAAGTCTTCTGGGATCCTAAAGTTAACACTGTTTTTGTGGTGATCATAACCCATCCCTTGTTTTTCTTCGTACTTTGTTTGATTGAGAGGAAAATGGCCCCCGAGATAGTTTTGCCTCCTGGTATCCATTCTTCCTTCCTTTCTTAGTATTCAGAACACTAATTTTTAGCTGGGGACCCTATTACTATGCTAAAATTTATTCCCACTCTCCCTTAAAGCCAGACATAGCCATATGACTAAGGTTTGGCCAGTTGGATATAAGAAAAAATGTTTTGTGTAACTTCTAGAAAGTGTCTTTAGAAGGAGGGCACAGACCCTTCTTTGCCCCTTGCTCTTTCCTAGTGGCTGGAGTGTGAATATAATGATAGGAGCAACAACAGCTATTTTGGGTCATGAGGCAGCACACAAATCATGGCAAAGTAGAAGAGAATGAGCCTGTTGACTGCAGAGCTGTCACCGCCAGATTTCTTCTACATAAGAAAAAAAAATTGATCTCTAACTTTTTAAAGTCTCAATTATTTGGTTGTTCTTTTGTTATTATATGTAGCCAAACCTACCTCTAATTAATATAAAGGGAACAGCCAAACTTCTTAACTCCATATCAACCATGGACTCTTTCTCAGTGTCTAAAAACAAGTGCATTTTCAAAAGCTGCCCAACTACTGAAACACAGTAAGGCATCCTGCCAAAAATGCTGATCTGGGTTTAGAATTAAAGGCATAAAATTATTTCAATAAGGACAAATCAATGTACGCAGCAGTGTACGTTGGTAAGCCAGATGAATAATTTTGACTTACTCATATTACTTTCAAAATCAAATCAAGGCACCAATTGTAGGTTGAGTAAAAGGCAAGTCCTCAACCCTAGCCAATGGCCCATTAAGACTAGAGTCATTGATTCAAAATGGCTAAGGTTTTGTTTAAACTGGCCCTTTGATGTTCATCGTATGACCACAGCACAGTTGACAGCACACCCGATGGTATAATCTGCTCTGCAGCTCTCTATTCCAGACCCCACAGATCAGAGGGTTAAAACACTGGGCCAATGGAAAGATTCCAAAAAGCACCAGATTTAAAGCAAAGAAAAACACTCCACTCATCTTTCCTACGCCTATGAATATCAGAGTTTGCATTATATGTAAGCTAAATAAATGAATAGGGACTGTTTTCCTTGCTTTGATATGGTTAACCCGTATGTCTTCTTGGTATATTAGAGAGTAACTTATAAGAATGATAGACAGAAGAAAGAGAAGGAAAGCCATGCCAATGGCTCTGGCTGGATTTCAAGATCACCAGGCAAAAGGGTTCAGATTTTAAAACAGCAACCAGAGTGGAGTGGTTGCCCTCTATGCTGAATAGGCAAACATTCTTGAGTATAATGATTATCCAAGTCCCAGCCAGAATCCTATACTTAACTGAATCTACAAAGGACAGATTTCAACAGCCAGCAAATGGCCAGGTGAGTGTTGACAGGCAGAGTGAAGAGGATCCCTTCTCCAACACTTAGGTGGGCCCCAAACACCACCCAGCACGGGGCTGGTGACAAACCACTCCCAGGCCACAATAGGAGGAGATGTACAGCAGATGGTGACAAAGGAGGATATCTAGGACCTTCCCACAGTGTCAAATTCTGCAACACTATTGCAATGATAGTGATGAATGTGGCAAAGGAGAAGGGGACCACGTATACAGAGGCCTTCACTATTGCTTCAAGCATCAGCCAATCTGAGATGTTGCAGTGCTCAGAAGACAAGTTCATTATCTTCAGGGCAACTTGGTTCCTACAGGAGAAAAGAACAATTGTGACTGTCTTAAAGCTTCTCATGTGCTTTCCCACATAATCTTGTGTACAGTCTCAAGGAACAGATTGTATGTTGTTCATTATAGAGGATGACAATTGTAGACAGTATTGACGTGGATCATAGAAACTGGAGAAATCATCTAGGGTCTTCTCTTTATTTCAGGGGAGCGGCACATACTCAAACCATCTAAAACGAGGGCTTGAAAGACGTACACTCAATACTCAGCAAATTGCTCAAAATCAGGTCAAGGTTTTACCTTTTACGCATCCCCTTCCATCTTTGATTATGAGAACTTCTTCATTTCACAGCACAACATTGCAAACGTCAACTGATTAACCACCAAATATTGTGAACACCTAGTGCATGCAAAGGTCTGGGGAAGAAGTTCCGGCAAGCTGTGAGGAAGGCGGAAGAGTCATTGATGTGGAGACTTGACTTCATTTGGGTCCATAAGACATGAAAGGGAGATTAGCAATAATGATGACAATCATGCGTGACGTTTGCCGAGTACTTTCTAGGGATCGAAAACTGGTCTCAGCGTATTCCTCACTAGCCCGGGAGAATGTTTTCTTTTCCACCAAGTGGTTTTATTACGCTTTTGCACAAACGGGGAAATGGAGACATGGAAAGGCTAAGTAACCTGCTCAATGCTGTGTGGTTATTGCGTAAAAGGGCCAGGATTTGCATTTGGGAGTACAACACCAGAGCCCACGCTCTCAACCACTACAAGGAAATTTGTGTCAAATGCAAGGCCAAATGAATGTATTCTCTGAGGTCTTCTTTGGCCAATGTCATTTGATTGACCAACTGGACCCCATTTGTAGGAATATTGTCTCTGTTGTTAAGAAGCTGGAAGACTGCATGCCCAGGAAGGTGCTGGTGTCTCAGGATTGCATATGAACTAGGACCACTGAAATGGTATGACGTGTGCAGCAGCCTCTCAGACCTTCTCAAGCATCCATGGCAATAAATGGCACACTGTGTGGCAGCCTGGGGAACCCCCAAATCACAGTATCTTTGTTGTCTCTGTGAAAGTTTGCTGTAAAGATACCAACTATTGTTTCCCTACCTATATCCCACCCAAGGTCATGAGTCCACCATAGCTTTGCTGCCTCACTTCCTCATGACCTATAGGATCACCTCCTCCTCCATCAGAGTGGATTGGACCTGGGGTAGAGATCTGACTCATGGAAAATCATAATGTAGACTGTGCTGAGTTAATCAGTCTGTGTCTTAAAAATTCAACCCAAGGATTTTCACACAGAGAATGTAGACCAAGTGTGAGGTTGTGTAAGTGACCTGCCGGGGGTAGATTAGTACAAGGAAGAGACAGAGAGAAGCAGGAAAGAAGCACAGATAAGAGACACCAGGCAGCCCCTGAGAGACCACAAAAGCCCTTGCAAGGCACAGGGAACAACTTTGGCTCCCGAATATCCAGTTCCACAGAGATGTTCTGCACTTTCTGTCCTTGGGCTCTAAAAATATAACACACCCTTCTCGTATTTGATCTAGTTTAAATGGGTTACTTTTCCTTTATTCTGGCCCCTAGAGTCCAAAGTATATAAAATGGACCCTGAAGTTATTGCAACTTCCTGAGAATATCTAAAATGTCATAGCTCCTTACAAAATCCCTCACTGGAGGCATATTTTTTTTTCTATGTATTGTGTTGTGAACCTTTGTGGAGAATTTTCCCAGTTCTGATGGAATCTTTTTTTTTTTTTTTTTTTTTTTTTTGCCATTGTCGTGCTATTGAATTCCAGGCATTTATTTTCTCTACCCTCCAGCTCTCCACAGAGGAACAGAAATTGCAATAGTCATTGTCATTGTCAAACTCATCAGCAAGCTTCTTTTAGCTTCACATTTTTCAATCAAAATCTTACACAAGAAACCCTCAATAATAAACAGAAAATGCACATCTGTCCACTTTGAATGCCTTCTCCTTAGTCGCTCACTCCCATGCACACCCCTGTAACCGTCCACAGGGCACCACCACAGAAACTGAAGGCCCCAGTGAAGACTGTATGAAAACCTTGGTAAAGTGGAACAAACATTCTACCCCTGGACTGAGGGTGAAACCAGATACCAAACGAGGCCGGGGCTCATGCTGCCTGCACTGCTCAGCCAATAGGCCGACACATGAGTCGGGTCATAGAATAAGTGTTTATTATCAAAGCACCGGTGGTCTGAGAAGGCAGCAGGTTAACACCTCCAAAAACTGTCTTAACATTTCCAGACTAGCCTGGAATATTTAAGGGAAAATTTGGTCATTCCTCCAGAGGCTGTGTGATGGTTCCGGGGGTCTGCATGGAGCCTCCCCTCTGGCGATGTGGCTCTCCAATGTGGTCATCAATCCAGGAGCAGTGATGACAGTAACCTGGAAAGAATGCCAGGCCATAAAGATTGTGATCGGCAAGCACGGGGGGGCATTGTGACTAGTAAGCAAGCCTCAGTTTCAGGGTAATTATCTAAAGCAGGGAAGTGGGACAGGGGACATCCTAAGCTCAGGAGCTGGGACAGGGGACATTCCAAGCTGGGAATGTCCAACCACAGGGAGGGGGTTGACCAGTTGTTAAGCTCTAGGGCAGGGACCTTGCAAGGCCTCTTTTGTGGGGGTCCCAGCCGGGCCCTCAAAGGAATCACATGGACTGGGCTCTGCGCCTAGATCTACTGCTAATAAGGGATGTGACTGGATATTGAAATCATTTCACTGGTCTGGTCCTTGGTTCCCTACATCACAGCCATGCAGCATCACCACGCTCCACATCTTTTCTCTCTGTATCTATAGAGTCATCTTCACCCACATCCCCAGAGGCCGACTCTTAACTTGGGCCTAGAGCATCTGGGCTTTTACCTTATTCTTGACAACAAGATCTTCATCTTTCCCCCCATGCTGGAGCCATGACTAGAACCCCCAGTTCTCTAGGACAGGGCCTGCTTTATCCTGCCAGGCTCCCTCTCAGGACCTGAAGCCCCAGACTTAGGGTGGCCACTGCTGGCCGACTCCACAATGGTGATAGCCTCCCTGTCTGCTTGGGCCTCCCGGCAACAACCACTCCTGGACTCAGAGTTGCCAGATTTGGCCAAACTGATGGGCTATATGCCCCATTACTCAGTCTTGCTCCCCACCCAACATTCTTCCCAGAATCCCAGTCATCAGGTAACATTCCAGCTGGATTCCCTCTTTCTGCTCAGCATGACCTCTCAGCACAGGAGTGGGGTCCACCTGTCCCTGCCCCACACACACTTGTCTAGTTCATTTGACAGCACCTCCCCCATAGCAATGAGTTGGGCTCAGCCCACCTGTGTTCTAAGACTCGAAACCCTACACTGAACATGACAGACTGTCATTGTGTTTCCTTCGGAATGAAATGTTTAAAACTGTCCTTTTTCCCCCTGAGTTCCTGCAGCTGCAGCTATGATAAAGGTGAGACCCCAGACCCCTCCCTCCAGATCTGCAGTGTTTTCAAGAAACTATTTATTGAGACCAGGCAAGGACTACTTTTCTTTAGTTTTCTAATATGTGTAACACACTAATCAATGTGGCTCACTGTTTCATCATTATACTCAATCAGTCTTCATTGAGCATTGAAACATACGATGCATAATCCTAAACAGTGCTGTTAAAAGCTGGTAAAACACAGTCGCTGACATACGCAAGCTCCTTGTGCAGTGGAAGCTGCAGGGTACGATGTAATAGACAATACTAACCAAAAACATCATGTCTAGTTTTACTCATTTACCAACTGGAAAGCTGGGTGTGCTGCAGGAGGGTTGTTTAGCAATAGGGGGATGGCTGAGTCAGTGAGAGAAAACTCCTGGGAGGAGGCGAGACTCAAATCTGACCTTTCAAGAATGAAAACTAGAGCAAAGCAGGGTCAAAGGTGAGGCGGGGAGGAGAGAGGAGAGGTACAGATTCCAGGCAACAGAAAACAACGGGAGCCAGGGTGGGACCTTCCCTGCTATGTTCATGGGACAATGAACACTGAACGCTGGGTTTCGGTGGAGCGAGGGTTTGTTTAAAAGACGGACAGACTGAGGCCAGGACCAGATTTGGAGGGCCCTGATGCTGCGCCCAGGTTTAAAATTTATTTTGTAGGCAATAAGAAGACTTGCATGATTTAAATTAGGGGCAGCACATGCCACAGGTTAAAAGCCAACATGAGATGGCATTTGATAGGAGTGCTGCCCAGCAGGTAGCCGGGCAAAGGAGACATTTGTACAATGAACATTGCTCCCATAGCAGGCGGCTTAGAATACCTTTTATACACATGGAATCTCCAGGAGGGCTGCGAATCTGCCACATCAATGAGGGCTAAGACTATTGCCTTTCATCTGTTTATGAGACCTCAGAAAGATCAGTAATTTATTCAGTATCATGCAGCCAGAAAGAAATCTCCCAATCTCCAAATTCAAATCCCTTCTCAAAGGTATATTTGCATATCAAGAGCTCATAGCAACCAAACTCATATAATAAACTCTCATCTATGCATATTACTTCCACTTAAGGACAGTTCTTAGGGTCTTTTCTTCTTCTGAAATTCTAAAATGGGGAATACCTGTTTCCTTCTAGCCCAAAATGCTATTTTGGCTTCAGCTTTGAAATAAAACCCTGGAGCTAAGAGACTTCAGCAAAGAATTACATTATATCCACAACTGCCCTGATGAAAACAGAATGAATCAGCCACCACCACTCCCTGCAAAAACCCTGTAGGAAGCAGATGTGTGAGAAGAGCTGGACTGGGTATTTACAAGATCAGGAAGCACTTGGAACTCGGCCCTAATTTTTGTCCCTGCTTCCAACTTAGGACCAACCGGAGAAAGCCAAATATGGACCCCTAACCAATCACATAACACACCCCATGTCTAGTTGGCCACCTAGGGCTTCGCTAGGTCCACAGCTGCCAGTCAGAGCAATGCTGGATCCTGAACTTTTCCCACCAAAGAGCTTTCCCACACCTCTGTGTGCCTTTGAGTCTCTACTAAAACGCAAGTAATGGTAGCTGGTTCCCTTGCTATAGCGAGCTCTGAGTAAATAGCTTTCGCTTTCTCCTTTGGTTGGTCTTTGTTTATCTCCATGCCCATATGAAAAGATGGTGTCAGTGGTTCCCCAACAGGACACTCCTGTGGAAACACTCCTCCAGGGAGCTGATGAATCCGTGGGAGCCCATGCTTTCTCTTCATCCTGTGCCCCTCATGGTCAGCAGCAGGGGCATGTCAGGACTTTGGGCTGAGTGAGGCAGATCCTGTTCCTGAAGGAGCGACTGCTACTTTGGTTTCATTGCGGCATCTGGGCTCAGAGCTGAGGGGATTTCCCTCTTCTCTCACCTCTGAGGGTCCACAAAGCAACCATTCCTGAACAGACACCCTACTTCAGATGAAAATCAAGAAAGCTTTGGTGTGTGCTAATGTGGGCGGAAGGCCTGAAAAGGAGCATACAAAAGAGATATGACACAGACAAAAGATAATAATAGGTAACATGTGTTTATTGTTCCCTGAGATGGGTCTAGTGAGGGATGAGGGCTGATTTCTTAATCCACACGACAAGCCTCTAAAGTAGGCACTAGCATTATTCCCATTTTTCAGAAAAGAAAACTGAGGGACAGAGGAAGGAAATAACTCAACCAGGGTTAATTGGCGAATGACAGTCCTACTGGAATTTGGACCAGGCAGTCCAGCCCTGGGGACCACTCTCTAAACCACTGGGCCAGGTGCCCCTGTCTATGAGGGTCGATATTCAAAGGCTGAGAAGGGCTCCCCACACTTCCTGTCAGGGTGTTGCTGGGTAATGGTGAAGTCTGGCTTCAAACTGAGTTCTTCTGATTTCCGAGATGATATTTTGTTATTATTGTTTGTTGAGGTTTTTTCCTAACAGTACCATATTGAATGGAGTATGTGAATTTTTTTCCTAACAGTACCATATTGAATGGAGTATGTGAATTGAATTCTTTAAAAAATAAAAAAAAACTGGGCAGGTGCTATGGTCTGAATTATATCCTGCTCAAAATTCATATGTTGAAGCCCTAACTCCCAGAACCTCAGTGTGTGACTGTATTTGGAGACAGGACCTTGAAAGAGGTGATTAAAGTAAAATGAGGCCATTGGGGGAGGGGGACTAATCCAATCCGACTGGCGCCCCTGTGTCCTTGTAAGAGGAGATAGGGACACATAGAGAGAGACCCATGACATGTGCGTGCACAGAGAAAAGACCGTGAAGAGGCAGCAAGAGGATTATCTACAAGCCAAGGAGAGAGGCCTCAGAGGAAACCAACCCTGCCAGCACGTTGATCTTGGATTTGCAGCCTCCAAAACTGTGAGAAACTAAATTTCTGTTGTTTCATCGCCCCCGTCTGTGGTGTTTTGTTATGACAGACCTAGCAGACTAATACAGCCTGGAAAAGCAGCTGTACTTCCACTGTACTTACTGGTAGCTGACAGTGGCTTCCCGTGCATCCAGCTAGACTCCCCCCAGTACCTACCCCTGGGAATTTCTGAAGAAGGACCCATGTCTGATCTCTGGGAGCTCAGTCAGTGCCACGGGGTCTGCCGCGGTCAGGGCCAGTATCTGATGGAAAGAACTCACCAGCTGAGAGCAAACTTCAGAAATGATTTCAAGGGCTCAGTGGCTGCTGGCAAAAAGCCAATGAGGAGAAGTGGATACTTCCAGAAGGGCTCTTAAAACCCTCTCCGAATAACCAGCCCTCCTCATCTCCCACAATAAACATGTCCCCTTCTCTTGAACCGTGTCTTCCCCTTTGCTCTAATTGTAGCCTTACTTCATTGGTGTTTTAAAAATCACTCTAGTCTGTGAGGCTTCGGGGATCTCCTCTGTTTTTCTCCCCAAAGGGGGCAGGAAGGAAGGGAGGCAACCAGTGTTTACTGACAGCCAGGCACTCAACATCAAGAATAAGCACTTAGTAAGTGTTAGCCCTTAATCATCTGGAAACAGCTCTCAGAGGTGACGGGACGCAGAGAACTGGGTGAAATTACAAAGCCTACGTATATGCTGTGACTTCTGAAGACAGAAAAATAACACATTTTTCTAATGAGTGCAGTTAACTTTTTGAGTATTAACCTGCCTTTTTTATAAAGAGGGAAATTCTCCATCTTTGTCTTCCATTTTTTTTGGAACAAAATTTTGATCTACAGATATTATATATCTAAGTACTCAAAGGATTTATTAATCTAGAGACCCACTATTTTACTCTAATGGAAGCTTGTACTTTTCTAAACTACTTAATGCTGTAAAACACATCTCAAAAAAACAATGTGCATGCTCATGTTTACTAAGCACCTTGAGATTTTGAAACACCAGGTACATGAACAAAGTCAGGATGAAACAAATCACAAACCTGGAGTGAAAATATTCAAGAAGGAAGTACTGGAAAGAAGGTAGCTCATAAGAATAGTCATGAAGCTCTTGTTCATTTTATAAGTTAGATAATGATAAGTGAGTATGACCCACCTTATTACAGTAACAGTGACATCTGTGTGAACAAAGAGGACACCATTTAAGGACATATTTCACTGTCCTATCTGCAAATAGAAATAAGGACTAGGCGTCGTCCCAGGATTTCAGAAAAAGGCTGTTCCATACTAACTATAATGGTGTCATATGTGACATAACGTTTTTCCTAAATCTTAGAAACTTAAATACTGAATTTATATGAAATTATGGTATACTGATTAAAATAAAACAGTCATTCAATTCTAGTTGGATGGAGCTCTCAGCATTGGCATGGGACTAACCAAGAAACGAAAATGGCAGAGATGGACATTTATTCAATCAGCTGGTGAATTCCAGCTACCTGTTCCCCCGGCAGGGATCTAAGAGCTGGAGATACATAGTAACCAACGCAGGCCAAGTCTCTGACGTCATGGCGCTTACACATTCCTGAATCTTCTGACAGTTACCTCGCAGGTAGTAAAGAGATGGCCTTTCTCCTTTCTCCCCCATCTCTCCAGACGCCAAAGGTCAAGATGATATCTTAAAGCCGCAAAGAGCAAACTGCCATCTATAACATATACTGCTGAGAAAATGATTCATTGCCAATACTATGTCCCAGAATCTGAGAGGTTGTTGTCTTTGATCTATTGGCTTTTCTCTAACAGAAGAGTTCATCTTGTAGCATTTGCTTTTGAAATATGCTGAAGCTACTTTAGTGCTGCATTACGTAAACTAGTTAAACTAGATTAGTAAGCTAGTTACAAGTTAATTTACCTGTGTATGACTTTAACATTATTAAAGCTTACAAAGTGACACATAGCAGCCAAACGGTGAGTTTTGTGTTTTGCTAGTAGGCAATCCTCTACTCCAGAGTCAACGGTTTTCTTTCATGGCACAGTTAAGAGAGTCGCCCCCATCCTAAGAAATAAGACACACCCTTTCTGTCTCAGCAAACCACAGCTGGCTTTCACCATGAACCAGATGCTTCATCGTCAGTACAACTTGGCAGAGTACAAACCAGCATATTCCAAGAAGCGCTTTGGTTTTCTCCCTCTGACTTAGCACTGGGGATTATTGTCAAATTCCTGTCAGGTTTAATTCTATTTCCCCAAATTAAGGTACAATTTAATTATAGCTATTTTAACTAGCCTTGTTCATGGGCTGTGATTTGCTTCACCAATGAAAAGGAACTCCCTTAGTTTTGAAACCTACATACAATATACATTGCTTGGTTAAATGCTTCTGTCTTTATTAGGTATCTTTGTACAAACATATTATACATGTGATGCAAAGTCAGCTTTCTAGACCTGAAAGCTGTATGATTTTAAATAAATCTTATAATTGAAAGTGAAAATTCAGGGAATGCCTTAACCTTTTGCCTACTCTGGGAACTTTTACTGAGCACATAACTGATTATTAACTTGAACTTCTACTTAATTATTGTATAATTGATTTCTCTCAATTGTCAGAACCTCTGCATTTGTTTACAAAGTTTCTTTGGCAGAGATCTAAGCCCATCTGCCACAGCAAATTTCTCTATTACCATTTGAATGCGCTTGCATTTTTCCATAGCAAAGTCTACTTATATCAAGTTATGAAAGTTCTTGATCATTTTCATTAGCATTTATATTCGCCTTCTAGGATAGGCATAGAATTTTGAATCACATTTATACAGAAAATGGCTATTTCAATACTTATCCTTGTAATTATTTTTAAACATGACCATTATACTTATCTTTTTATTCAGTAGACTTACATATATGTATATATACACATATATATATATATATATATATACACTATATATATATATGTCATTAATGCTATTTTTGCAAACATTATTTGTAATTGTATTTTGTATTTTTCAAAAGAACTCATATTCTAAGTACTGGCGACAAAGAAAATTGTTAACTTTAAATACCCCAGCTATATTATCATTAAACCACTTTGGAATGGTCCAAAATTTTTAATCAGAATTTTAAAATTCACGCCCATATTCTAATGTCTCCATGTATACATTCACTCACTTACTCATTCATTCATTCATTCATTAAACATAGTTGTGCACCTATCTACACGTGTCAGACACTGTGCTGCTAAATGCTGGACTTGCAAAGATGAATGAGATATGGCCTCTGTCCTCAAGAAACTGACTTCATTGATTTGGAAGTGGGAGCACGAATGAACATGGGTATAGTTTATGAGAGAGATGGTAAAAATGTAGATCAATTTCATGTATTTTGAATTGGAGAAAATGTATGAAAACCACAAACCTCTGGTTAGAGAAAGTTGAGTTCTTTCCCCTTTTCCCAAGAAGAGGATCTAAGGAAGGTATTCTTCCTTCTCTTGATGAACAACCAGACTGGGAGATGTTCAGATGAGTCCCAGGCAGTATAGACAAGGGGCTAGCAGAAGAAGTTTCCTGGAAAAAGCAAGGACACCACAAAGTTTAGTAAGACTGTTTGAGAAACACAGAGAGGGGTAAAGAAGCTTTCTAGAAAATCACAACTGCACAAAAAGGCTGGCACTGTGGATAGGAAATGAGGGCAAATCTGATCAAAGAAAACTTGTAGATAATGCCTAAAGAAGGAAAACAGTTAAAAATAATCTCATTAAATGAAATACATGTTTGAAGGAGACAGTTAGCTAGATCAAGATACTGGTCAATGTTGGGGTTTGACCCAAATGATAAAGAGCTCTTCAATACCATCCGGACGCAGAGAAACTACCCCAGCAGTCATCACAGAGATTTTCAGTATACGACACAACTGGATGAACCCAGGTAACAACACAAGTGCAGGATGCAAGGCCTCCTGGGAAGTGAGGGTGGGCCTTAGATAAAGCTGAGAAGTATAAATCCCAGTGGTGTGTACCCAACAAAGGCGTGGTTGTGTCACTCTTGTCTAGTGAGACTTGTTCCAGCACTCAAAGAACCTTCCAACAGAACCTTTTCACCACCTGCCTGGTCACTCAAACCATCAACATCCATTGGGTCAGGCCCACACAAAATAACAGAATATGGAATTCTTCACTGCAGCAAACTCAGCCAAAGAATGAAGTTCACATCACCATTCCCTGGTTATTGCTAATTTCCTATAACTTGAGTATCTACCTTGTTTCAGACTCCCAGCCTGCCCTGAACTTAAGTGTGTGTTTGTCACTTCATCTTGACTTCATAAATTCCTGGCCTCAAAACATTGAATTTTAGTTCTGGATGATCCAGGACTGGAGGCTACATGATGCCATTTGTTCTTTTAAAGTTGTCAGAGTGGGGCCATGCAAATCCTGGACCCCAAGGAAATACGACCTGGTCAGAAGGCAAGTACACCTATTGAGGGAAGTGCAGTCTCCAGACAGAGGACCATAGATGATAAAAGAGATGAGTCAGAGTGAGTGGGGGCCAGACTGGAGATTTCAGTTTGTGTGACCAGAGTTGTAAGAATCCACACAACCCAAGAGGGATGTGCCATCTCCAGGTGGCCCTCCCGGAAACAATGCATCCTACCCTAAGACTTGGAGATGGTGGGCGGACAACGTTAAGTAAGATACCTCATTGTATTAATTTAACATCAGGAGGGGACTACTTTGATCCTGGAAATGTAATCCCTGGAAACCATTCAGTGTATTTGTAGGCTCAACAGTAACATAGTGAAATGACAGCTGAGAGTAAAAGGATGCGTGTCCCCTTGGAAGCCATGAAAACCAAAGAGTAGAAGCTAATGATGCATCACCAGCATTGACGAAGGAAAGGGGCCCTGATTAATGTAATAGCCTGATCCACTTAGCAAGCAGATTCCATGAGCTGAGGGATATTCACGAGGCTGCCACAGAATTATTATTTTATTCAAGGAGTACCCACTATGTGTCAGAGTACTGTGAGAAGTGTCCCTAGTGAGTTAAGAGGAAACATAAGACAGAATCCCGACATTTGTGGAGCTCACAGTCTTTTAGGGAAGATAGATATGTAAGCAAATAATTTTAATAGGATCAGTTTAAGAGCTTTAATTCAAAGTGCCATGGAAACCCAGAGGAGGGAATCTAATATTCCTGGCAGGGTCAGGGAAAATTTCTCAGAGGACAGTGACTCTAAAAAAAAAATAACAATTCATGCATCCAGCTAGCCAGCTTTTCATTCATTCATTCATTCATTCATTCATTCCGTATGTGTTGAGTACCTCTGACGGTTCTAGGTGCTATGGATACGACACTGAACAAGGCAAACAAGTCCTCACTTGAGTGAAGTTTACATTCTGGTGGGATGTGGATGACATTACCAGTAGAAAGACAGAATAGTTCCTTAAGACCATCCAATATCCCCCTTCTGGCTTCATTTCTTCTCCCACATGTATTTTCCTACTGAGACCAGAGTGCCCTGCCCACTCATATTGGAGCATTTCAATCTTTTTGGTAAGTGTAGCTTTCATCATGAAACTGAAATGCCAGCTTATTACTTACTATCACAGTGGGAAAATTCCAGATTTTCCCAAAGGGCAGGATCAGATAAAATCAAGTTTCTGAAAATGCAGCGCTGAGAATCAATTCCAAACAGACATAAAAATGAGAAATGGGGTGTCCAGGCTGCCATGAAAAATCCTTACCTAACTTTCCCAATGAAGGTCTTTCCTGCCAGTGGAAAACTGAGTTCTCTTTTCCAGGAACAGGTACATGGAAGAGAAGAAGGATCATGGATCCCAGGAAGAACTCCCAACACCCAGCATCTAACAGAAGTGAATCAAGGGACATGACCCACTTGGCATTCTCCCAGGACCCTGAGCCTTCAGAACTGGGGCCCCTTCAGTGGCGCGCGCAGCCAGTGTCACTCTGTGATTCACAGTGTAGAGAGCTGCAGGACCTGAGACAGTCAGGGACTCTGCAGTGGCCACTTCCTGAAAGAACACTCCGCACCTTCTCTCCGTGAAGGAATTGGGGCAACCTGGGGCCAGCGCCTCCGCTTCTGCAGACAGGGGCCCCTCTGCCAAGAGATGCATGCTCTCTGTACCTTCTCTGGGGTTGGGACCCATTTCATGGTGTTTAAAGGTGATAAGAGAACATGTCTCTAGAGAAAGCTAAAAAGTTTCCCCAGACTAACATAAAAGGAAAATTCAGGCCACTGCAACCAGTGGTTTTAAGCCAGGCTAGACTTCAAAGATCTCAGATTACTCCTGCAGAAATGACCACAGTTTCATAACAGAGGCGAGAGGAAGTTAGAAGTTTCTACAAGGAGCTGTTGGTATCATTCTGAAAACTCATAGTTCCTGTTTGCCAACACATCTGCTTTAAATCCCTCAAGCTACTAATTGTAAGTGTTCTACACCAACCTTCCCTCATATTTATAGCCTTCGTTTCTTTTTTAAGTTATTCAAGTAATATGTGTTTGTTGTCAGAAATGTAAAATACTGATAAGCATGAAAAAGAAAATTTAAAATTCTCCATAATTCCACCACTTGAAGATAACTACTTGTCGGCACTTTGTTGTATATCCTTACAGCCATTTTTCTGTGGTGGGGTGAATCTTAGGATGAGCTCTCAACATCCATTCCACCCCACACCATTGTGGAATATCTGTGCAATTTTACTGGAATTAACCCCATCCCCAACTCTGATGTAGGTCCTGAGTCCGCTGAACTAAATTACAATAATTCCATGCCCTTGACACAGTGTTTATTTTAGGGACTAGCAACTAACCCAGACCTAAACCAATCAATGCAAAGCATTTCCCCTGGCTGCCAGGAACAGTACATGATCAGGATGGTCTAATCAGAGGGAAGCCTAGGATTCCTGATAAAGGATGAGGGAAAGACATTCCTTCTCTGGGCTTAAACAAAACGGACCTGGGTGCGGTTGGCAGCCATCTTGTCACAACAAGACAAACCACTTTCAGGTGAAAACAGATGGTTCAGGAGGCAAAAATGAGATATAAAAAGAAATTCAGTTTTTAAAGAACTTTCTAAGCTGCTAAATTAAATTGACACCAAAATCTGTCTTACTTCTGGAGTTCCTAGTTATATTAACCAATAAATTTGCTTGCAGAAGTCAGTTTAAATTGAGTTTTCTATTACTTGTAACTGCACCCTAAATGCCTCATGTTGATATTTTTATAAAGATGTACATATTGTTTATAATTTCTTATTTAAAAATACATCATAACCATTTTTCCTTTTCAAGATAAACACACTTTACAAAATTACTAATTGCCTCAGAGTAGTCCATTATATGGAGACATTAAATTACTTCTCCAATCCCCTATTGTGAGGCATTTACATTGTTTTCGGGTTTTTCCATATGATATAAACAATTCTGTGTTGAGTCTCCTAAATATTAGAGAACATGATTATTTCCTTAGGACACATTTCTAATGTTGAATTTCTGGGTCAGATTATGTTCTTCTTAAAAGGTTTTTGATTCATATTGCCAAATGGCCCTCCCAAAAGGTTGTTTCAATTATATTCTAAACGACAGAGCATGAGAATGCCCAAAAACCTCCCTCTCTCTTCCTAGTCCAGAATTCTCAATACATATCGTTTCAACACAAATAAGGTCTCTGTCTGTATGATAAATAGTATCCCACTGATGTTTAATTTATATTTTAAAAAACCATATAGAGTGCTTAGAGTGTTTATTTTTCATATATTTATTTGCTTATTGTTTTTCTCCTTTTCTGAATATCCACTAACATCCTTTTCCCATTTTAAATTGAAGCCCTTGTTTATTTCTTAAAGATTTGCAAAAGCTGTTAACATATTAAGATTATTAAGCATTTGCCTGTTATATATGTTACAAATCATTTTCACAGTACGCCATGTGCCTTCTAACTTGCATAGGGTATTTTTTACTGTCCTGACGTTTTAATTTTAGTTTAGTCAATCAATCTTTCCCTTTCCTGTTTCTGCCCTTTTTGTGTCATTCTCTAACCAGAGAACTCACAGTCATCCAGGTTCAGCCTCTGCTCATGTGATCTGGCATGAACAGCAATAGCACCCATGCTTGGGATGCCTGACATTCTGAGCCCTGGGGAGGCATCCCGGGAGTTGTCTGAACCCCTCCACCACTGACAGCTTTTCTCTAGCCTCCTTTGCCGTGAGGTGTGCTTTGTGATTAAATTATGGCAAATGGAATGAGAGCAGATGTGATGTGTGCAACCTCTGGTCTGTGCTCTTTAGAAAGGGAAACGCCTTGTTCTTTGAGTTTCATTCCTTCCTTGGGTTGGAGTGAAGAAATGGTGATGTTATAGATGAATACGATACCTAGGGATGACAGCACAAGTAGAAGGAGCCTGGGTGCCTGACATTGTAGCAAGTCCTTAGCTTCTACACTGCTTATTACTGGACTGTTTGGTGATTGAGAAATACTATAATACTTCTCTGTTGTGCGTGTCACTGTTATTTTGGGTCTTTACTACAGAGTCAAACCTGTATCTAACTTAAACAGTAACACATGACCCTATTTTACATACACACACACACACACACACAAACACACACACACACACACACACACACACACCCTGGCATAAGAGAAGATGGAGAAAATTACTGTCAACATTAATTAATTCAGGTAATGGGATTGTAGGAATTTGGGGGGAAATTATGAACTTTTTGTTGACTATTGATTTTTTTTTTTAATCCATGTAGCTCTGATTCAGAAACTCACATTAACCCAAGTGATTAAACACATTTTAAAAATAGCCTCATGGGGTGGCTGGTTAGCTCAACTGGTTAGAGCGCGGTGCTGACAACACCAAGGTTGCCGGTTCGATCCCCGCATGGCCACTATGAGCTGCACCCTCCTTAAAAAAAAATAGCCTCTACACTTAAAATCACAGCCCTAGACTTTATGGATAGAAGAAAAGTGTAACTGAGAAAAGGGTGCAAAAATTATGACAGGTGGAAAAGACTTATTCTAACAGAACTGGCTGAGATTAAAATTGTATCATTGGGGGCCTTCCCGGTGGCTCAGGCGGTTAGAGCTCCATGCTCCTAACTCCAAAGGCTGCCAGTTCGATTCTCACATGGGCCAGTGGGCTCTCAACCACAAGGTTGCCAGTTCAATTCCTTGAGTCCCCCAAGGGATGGTGGGCTGCGCCCCCTGCAACTAGCAATGGCAACTGGACCTGGAGCTGAGCTGCACCCTTCACAACTAAGACTGAAAGGACAACAACTTGACTTGGAAAAACGTCCTGGAAGTACACATGTATGTTCCCCAATAAAGTCCTGTTCTCCTTCCCCAATAAAATCTTTTTTAAAAAAATTGTATCATTAATAGTGAATGTATGTTTTATAACTACTATGGACCAGTATCCAATGACATCAGTATATTTCTTTTTAGATATTCATTTTTATCTTTTTTAAAAGTTTACTGGAAAGTTATTGCAAAACTACTGGATTCTGAGATACAACATATCATATCTATCTCAATATAATGTTTTTCCTATAAAAGGAAAAATAATTATAATAATTTTAATACACATATGATGAAAAATTCTTATATTTTAAAAAGTTCTCATAAATTTTAAATATTCATTCACCTATTCCTATAAACATTCAAATAAGTTATTTTAAAAATATATGTATAGGGTAGCTGGTTAGCTCAGTTGGTTAGAGCGTGGTACTGATAACAAGGTTGCCGTTTCGATCCCCACTTGGGCCACTGTGAGCTGCACCCTCCTTAAAAAAAAATAAATAAATAATAAAATAAAATAAATATATATCCCTTTCATTCATAGAAAAAGATTCAGAATGATGCACAACAAATTTATAATCATGGTTATTTTCAGTCGGAGTTTTGGGTTAGTTTAGGGGGAAGGAGGGAGCTGGAGGAAAACTTTGACCTTTTATATTAATGAGGTTTGTATTGTTTGTACTTTTATGATGAGACTGACTCACATATTGAATCTATACATTTGAAAAAATATAAAAATTTTAAATAAAGAGTGGGAAAAATAAACTAAAAATATTCTTAATTAATGAAATTTATTTAATGAAAATAATGAAATTAATTAAATGAAAACTATAGCTTGTGATTTTTCAGGGATATATTTGAGCTGTTTGATAAAAATTGGTATATCATATAAGATGATTTCCATTATATGCAACAGAAAACCCAACTCCAATAGACTTGGGCGGCCATGAAAATCTTTTTCTCACCGAACAAGGAAGCGTTGTGTACGCATCAAGGTTGGTCACTTCCCTGGCTGAGTGTGGTTGTAGGGTCCAGGGTCCTTCTGTCTTTTTGCTTTGTCATCCTCTACATGATGGCTGCTTACCCTCATTCCAGTTCCCCTCACAAGATGATCGTAACGATTTCTGGTATCATACTTACACATTACAACATCTGGAAAGAAACGGGCCTTTCTTCCTGTGTCTTCTTAGGACAGAGAGACCTTTCCTAGAACTCCTAGAGCCAATTTCCCTCCAGCTTCATTGGCCACAGCTAAGTTACAAGCCCTTTCCCAAACCTTGGCAAGGGGCAAGGAATTGCTACTTTTGGATTAGACTACTTGTCAACCACAAGAGAGAAACATACAGGAACTGGGCAAAACAGTGAGCCTTCCTACAAATTATCTGTTCATGAGTATGTTCGTAGATCAGAAAACTCAATATTGTTAAATTCTCCCCAAATTGACCTATACATTCAATGCAATTCCAAACAAAACCCCCATAGGCTTTTAAAAAAACTAGAAATGAACAAGTTGATTCTAAAATTTAAATGGAAAAGCAAAGGACCTAGAATACACCTGGCCCTTGAACAACACAGAAGTAAGGAGCACATACCAACCACACAGTTGAAAATCCACGTGTAAATTTTGACTCCCCAAAAACTGACTTGTCCCTTGGTGTTCATGGGAGATTGGTTCCAGGACCCACCCCCCCCCAGATACCAAAATCCATGGATGCTCAAGCCCCCTATATAAAATGGCGGAGATCGATGCATAGTGTCAGCCCTCCACATCATGGTCTTCCAGCTATGGATTGAAGCCTGGACCTGTACCTTGAATCATATACAAAATTCAACTTGAATGGACCACAGACGTGAGTGTAAGTCCAACAACTATACAACTTCCAGGAGAAAAATCTTGCAACCTTAGGTTAGACAAATATTCCTTATACAGGACACAAAAAGTGTAAACCATAAAATAAAAAGTGAGTAACTTTTTAAAATACTTTTCTTAATACTTAAAACTTCTGCTCTTTTAAGTCTTACAATTTAACAATTAAAAGACAACCCAGTTTTTCAAAAGGTATAGGATGTGAATAGACATTTCTCCAAAGAAAACAAATGGCCAAAAAGACATGAAAATTCCTCATCCTCAGTAGTCAGCAGCAAATTAAAACCACAATGAAATACTACTTCAAACCCACTAGGAGAGCTAGAATCGAAAAGACAGACAATAACTAGTGTTGGAGATGATATGGAGAAATTGGAACCCTCATACACTGTTGGTGGGAATGTAAAATGATGCAGCTGCTTTGGAAAACAGTTTGGCAGTTCCTCAAAAGGTTAAACAGAATTACTAGAGATGACCCATGAAAACAACTGGGAAGCAGGTAGGATTGTTGTGTCACTGGGAGTGAAACAGAGACACTATACTCTGTAGGCATCAGTGACCCAGTGTCCCCAGGAAGCTGTGTAAAGACTTCAAACCAAATAGTTTACTTTTGATCAAATCTTCCACACCTGTGTTGGAGTATAATTTTTTCCTCTGTAACAAAGTACATTCAATAAAATGTCATTTTGTGGTTTTTCACTGAAGTAAGACCTAGTGGCCAGTCTAACAACAAAAGGGACTGTAAGACAGATGGCATTTTCTTGATTGTTTTTATATTTTAAAAGTAAAATACAGACGTAATTAGTTTTTTAATTAAAGAGAAATCTTATTTCTTAAAAAAAAGAATTACTATATGAACCATCAATTTCATTCCAAGGTATACACTCAAATGAAAACATCTGTCCACAAAAAATCTTGCACACAAATGTTCATAGCAGCATTATGCTTAATAGCCAAAAAGTGGCAACCATCCAATTGTCCATTAACTGGTGAATGGATAAACAAATCTTGGTATATTCATACCAGGAATGCTACTCAGCAATAAAAAGGAATAGTTATCCTATAGTAATACCCACTCACACAGACAATTTGGTAAATCTCAAAAGCATTATGCCAAATGAAAGAAACCAAACACAAAAAGATACCTAGTACATAATTCCATTCATATGATATCCCGGAAAAGCCAACCGTAGAGACAGAAATCTGATCATTGGATGCCAAGAGTTAGGGGTGGGAGAAGGGATGGCACAAAAGGGTGGAAGGGAGCTTTTATGTATGGATGGAATTGTTCTATGTCTTGGTTGTGGTAGTGATTGTACAACAGTAAACATTTGTTAAAACTCAGAGAAATACATGCTTCAAAGGGTGATGTTTTTATTGTATGTAAATTGTACCTCAATGAATCCATTTTTAAAAATCAACTACATTATTATTGAAACTTATATTTTTAATTTTGGGAGAGTCCCAAAAAGAAGGAGAGCCAGGTACATTTACTTCCTCAAAACTTACAGTCACCATTTTCTAAAACACAATTAAGCATCCTTGAACATTTCACATATCACCAGCGTGGTAAAAAAAATTTTAGCAACAGACTATTTACATTTTTTGAAAGAAATTAGCTTTGCTAAGATTGTCTCTCCCTGTTCCTGCAACCTGGTTACACTTGTTTTAAGGCTGGGAGCCCGACTGCTAGGTGAGAGGACGTTTTATTTCAAGGGCTTCACTTACTTCAGAGGAGGTTACTGTGGGCAATAGTGGATGAAATCAGGAGAGATAAAATTAGATCCAATCTGCTCCTATGAGAGGTGGAATCTATGCTGCCCACACTCCTTCTGATCTCTTTCCATTTCTCCCAGTTGTATGCTTTCTCGCCCAGCAGCCAGCATCTGCTTCTCTTCATTGGAGGCTGCCCAAATCCACCTGCCTGCTGTACTGGGTAAACCAGATGATTCTGGAAAACATTCACTCCCTCTGGGGGCAGCCCCTAAGTGGTGACAGGCAGATAAAGGTACAAGAGTTTAATTACCTCAGCTCCTTTGCACCTATTGAAGACAATGCCAAGATGCATTTTACACCAGTGCTTCCCCCACTTTTATGCTCCTATGACTTGGCTGAGTTTAAACGCAGATTCTGCTGCAGGAGGTCTTAGAGTCTCCAGTTCTAAAAAGCTCCTTTAAGCAGCAGAGGTCTATTTTCAGAGCTCCCTTCAGGGTCTAACCAAAGACAACAACTACACTTCTCAGTCTGGTCTACTAGAGCAAGAGTAAATACCCCGAGGTGGGTATTTATGTGGTTAAGATAAGATGGAGAAGATGTGGTTCCATAGGCAGGCTCCAGAAGCACTTATCTCCAGAAGCTCCAGGAGAACCCCAGACTAGGAATTCAGCTGGCATTCCAGTGGTGGAGGTGTTTCTGTGGGCTAAAAGCCTCAGGAATTCCTGGACAACCCTCACCTCCACTACCACGGGCAATGATCTGCAACCTGTCTGTGAGCTGTGGGGAAAGGGCAGTCGGTGAAGGAGGTTCAGGAACATGAACACTAAGTGAGGTTGTGAAGGATACTCTGTGCCTCACAGCAGGAGAGCCGAGCTTGATTGTAACCATTTCAAAAATAGAAAAAGAATTCTGGTGGCAACTAGCAACGGATGATTGCTGGCAGAAAGACTGACTGGTACGTCTTCAGTCTCTGTCAGGAGATTGTTTTGTTAGAGCACATCACAGAGCACACAGGAGCCATTTATCAATCTAGTCCACATGACAGCTATCAATCTAACCCATATGACAGCTCCAGGAAGCAATTACCTGATAAAGTGTCAAGGTTATGAAGCTGGAAAATGCCCTCTTCTGTGCTTCCATGACACTCTTTAAAACGACTACAAGAACACTTATTTATGCCCTTCATTGTCATTCACCTAATAGTCACTGAATGCCAATATGTGCCAGGCAATATTTTAGGCACTGGGCTCCAAAGATAATCCACATAGAAAAGTTTTCACAAAATTTATATAATAAGTAGGAAAGATAAAAAATAAACACACCGACAAATACATAAGAAATATGTCAAATATCTACCACGTAGAGAATTAAAAGGGGGTGGAGTCAGAACAAGGGACTAGGTAGCTACTTTGCAATGAATGGTGAGGGAGAATGTCTTAAACCTGCTATAACAAAATACTAGGTGGCTTATAAACAACAGAAATTTATTTCTCACAGTTCTGGAGGCTGGGAAGTTTAAGATGAAGACTCTGGCAGATTCAGTATCTAGTAAGGACTTCCTGGTTCATAAATGGCTGTCTTCTCTCGCGTGACCTCACATGGCAGTTGGGGACAAGGTAGCTCTCTGAGGTCTCCTTTATAAGGGCGCTAATCCTATTAATGAGGACCCTGCCCTCATAATCCAATCACCCAAAGGCCCCACCTCCAAATACCACCATCACATTGGGGGATAGGTTTTAGCGTATGAATGGGGGGGACACAAACATTCAGTCTATAACACCAGGCCTCTCTGAGGAGGTGACATTAAAGCTGCCAATTGACTAACTTCAGCCATGTAATGAGGAGGAAAAAGAGCATATCTGATGAAGGCAACAGGTAACGCAAAGGCCCTAAAGCATAAAAATTGTTGGCAATTTCAAGGTCAGTATGAACTGAAAGGTCAGTGTGGCTAAAACAGAGTAGACAGGAGAACAGTTTGAAAAGATATGGGAGAAGAGCCAGATCATGTAGGACTTTATAAGCTAGCGTAAGGAGTTCGGTTATAATTTGATTTGGTTTGATTTTTTTTCCCCCAATATGGCAGCCAGTATTCAACACGGATCCCAATGATCCCAACCTCCTGGTGTTCACACCCATCTACAAGCCACTCCCACATGGGCCTGGGGCTGGTTTGCATAAACAATAAAGCAGAAGTGGTGGTTGGTACACTATTTCTAAGGGTTGGTCATAAAGACATTGCAGCCTTTGTCTTTGGAATTGCTTTGGGGGAGCTAGCCGCCATATTGTAAGGACACTCAAACAGTCTCGTGGCAAGGCCCATGTGGAGAGAACACACTTGCTAGCATCAACTTCTCAGCCACATGAGTGGTCTTCCAGGCCCAGGAAAGCCTTCAGACGACGGCAGCCCCAGGTAACACCTGACTAAAAGACTGAGCTAGGACCACCTAAACAGGCTACTCCAAAACAATACGTACTTTTTCATAAATTGCTTAAAAATAAGTTGTCGGACACGCCACCCCTAAATACTTCAGCACACATCTCCCAAAGGTGTAGGGACCTTCTCCTACATAATCACAATAACATTACCACATCTAAAAAAATAACAATAATTGTACAATATCATCTAATAGCCAGTCCATATTCAGATTCCCCAGTTGTTCAACAAATATCTCTCTGAGACTTTGGATTTATTTTCATCGTGATGGTAATTCATGAATAGGGCTTAAGCAAGAGATTGGCATGGTCTGATTTTCACCTTCAAAAAGTTCACTCTGTGTGTGAAGAATGGATTGAGGGGCTATCTTAGTTTCCTGGGGCCGTTATAACAAACTGTCACAAACATAGGGTCTTAGAAAGACAGGAACTGATTCTCTCTGGCTCTGGAGGACAAAAGAAGGAAATCAGTATCACTGGGCCACAACTCAGGTGCTGCCACTCCCAGCTTCTGGTGGCTGCAAGTATTCCTTGGCTTGTGGCTGCAGCATTGCAAGCCTGTCTCTGTCATCACATGGCCTTCTCCTTTCCTCTGTGTGCCAAAGCCACCTGTCTCTCTCTTATAAGGACACCTGTGATTGCATTTAGAGCCCACCTTGATAAGCTATGATAAATCTCTCCTCTCAAAACCCTTTTTCCAAATAAGGTAATATCTATAGGTTCCAAAGAAAAGCACCTGATATCTTTAAGGGACACGATGCAGCTTACTACATGGACCTAGAGTGGAACTGGGGTGATGATTGGTAGCCATTGCCTATGTCCAGTGAGAGATTCTGTGTCTAGGACCAGGAGGGTTGTTGTAAGGAAAAAGAGCAGTGGACAGATGTAGGGTAAGTTGCTAATAGACTTGATGGGGGGAGGTGTGGACGAGTGAAAGAAATCAAGAATCCCCTGGGGCCTGTCTCATCCCCACTAGCTGGGCTGTCACCTCCTTGAGATCCCAAAGCTTGTTGCTTTCTCATTGCACTGGTACCCAGCCCAGGGCTTCTCTTATATTAGATCTACACAATTGTTTAGCTGAATTGAAAAGAGATATGGGGCTCAGAGCATCAATTAGCATCTTGGCCAGAGTGTAGTAATGGCGGAAATGTCAGAAAAGATCTGTTTGGGTTGTTCTCTTTGAGCACCAATGACTCACTCTGAACCTCTCCACAAAAACTTGTTCTCAAATTAGGCCTCCAGACCTGCCTTCCCTCTGCCTGACCTGGGTGGGTACAGTAAGGAATCCAGAGAAATCTCTGAAAATATTTCTTACTAATAAGCAAAAACAATTTGTGCTAATTTTTTCTTTTCAATGGTCTTCATTCAGTACTGTTGTCACATTTAGAATCATCTAGTCTTACTAATTGTTTTAAGACCAACAGCTAACAGGCTGTGAAAAGCATTGAGAAGCATATCATCTCCTGATAACTTTATCTTTAGTATAAATGTGACTAAGGGACCTCATCCACTTTTGTAACTTAAACAAAGAAATCTAAGACCAAAAAAAAAAAAAAATCTCCTTTGAAACCAGTAAAACAGTGCTCAGCCACAGCCATAGTCTGTGCAAGTACAAACATCAAATACATTTTACTTGCTTTATTCTAATGGTAGTGAATCAACTTCCCAAAGATTGCCAATAATTACAAGTCTATCTTGGGTCAACTAGTATTATTTACTTTCTTTGGTTCTTAACAAAATAACCCTAAAGAAAGAAACGAGTGTGTATATGTCCTCTTATTTCCTCATTTCAAATACGGATACCAAAGAGATTTCCTACTTTCAAAACAAATCTCTCTCCCTAGCTGGGAAATCTGATCTTAGTCATGTACAAATGATGAGTAAGATACTTATCAGTAAATAATCCACTTTTTTCTCCACAGGCTCTTACCTGTATCTCCTAAAGAGTTTGCCATGCGTTTGAACTGCTGATACTGGTTAGGAATATTAAATTGTGACTCTTATATTTCACATAAGTTTTCCCCCCCAAAGCAACTACTCAAAAGCTCTAAGAACCAACAGGATGGTTGTTGTTAGGCCACGTAAAAGGGTGCAGGGAGGAAAGGCAGGTGTGCAGCTCATGGCACTGTATCAGGGAGCTATGCACAGGTTACATGGGCCATGCTATCCAGAGTTCCCAGAGTCAGATGGCCTTCTTGGCGCAGATAGACAATTTCCTGCAGAGGGCTAGTGAGGGAAGAAGTAAAGAATAAGTCCTCTTACCCTTCTGAAAACTTCCCAAAAGACCTTTCAGAAAATGATCAGATAACCTCTATTGTCATCCAACCCTGATATAACATCAGGGAAATAAAGACGTTAAGCACCATGCAAATAGAAAAAATGACTGTGCAAAGCCATAAATTTAATATCAAAGCCCAGTGGAACCAAATGGCACTACCATCGATGTCCAAAACAAAATCAATCCAGGGTGTGCCAGATAGTTCATTTGTACCATTGTTATGCACGGAGGGCCAGGAAGCGATTGAGGAGAGAAGAGCTAAAGAGTAGCAAGTGGAGAAAACCTCCCTTTAAAGCTCCTCCCTCATGGGTCACAATTTGGATGTGGCATGGTTCCCAAAGAAGCAGGGAATGCAATTTCAGGACACTACCTGTGACAGATTGCATTTTCCAAAGATGAAAATGTCTATCCCACCTGCTCTTCTACAATGTGACTTTGCCACTCCTGCTATTTAAAGGTGGGATCCATATGTCCCCTTCCCCCTTGGTCTGAGGGGGCATGTGACTTCTTCAACCAATAACAAACGCTTCCACCGTGCTCTGGAACACTTGTATTTGGAGCCCTGAGCTGCCATATTAGGAGTTAAATTAAACCAAGGCTGTCTTGTTGGAGAGGCTACATGGAGGCACCAGCTGAGGGCCCAGCGGTCAGGCAGCATCAGTTGTCAGCCATGTGACTGCACCATCTAGCATGTCCAGCCTGGCTGACATCTGGCTATGTCCACATGAGAAGCCTCAAACCAGAACTGCCCACCTGACCCCTCCCTTCTTGAGTTCCTGACCCACTCAGTCATGAGCAAAATTAAATGATTATTTTAAGCCACTAAGTTTGGGGATGATTTGTTACACAGCAATAGTAAAAGGAGCCATATGTGAGTGTAACCCTGAAATGACAAAATCTCAGACTCTTTGCTTCCCTTGCATAATTATTTCTCATTTATTATTTCACACTCTCCGTGTGTGTAGATCACAGATCATGATGTGACCTTCTTCAAAGAGCTAAAAAGGGAATGTTGGTGTGTGGTCCCTTCCACTTCCAAAGGCTGATTTGGCTTAGCCTACAAGACTGAAACCCCAAATTTTCAAGGGTGGACTTTGCAAATGGGTAGAAAAAAGGCAAGTACCTATGTCACGTGGTTTGAAAAGTACTTACATATGAAGTCCCTTTCCTTCTTACCAACTATCTCTTCATTAAAAGTGTTTGTATGGGGTGGCCAGTTAGCTCAGTTGGTTAGAGCACGTTGGTCTTAACAACAAGGTTGCCAGTTTGTTCCCCACATGGGCCAGTGTGAGCTGCACCCTCCACAACTAGATTGAAACAACTACTTGACTTGGAGCTGATGGGTCCTGGAAAAACACACTTGAAAGAAATAAAAGTTTGGAAAAAAAGTGTTTGTAATTCTACCATTAGAAATGAGCTCTTTGGAATTATCTGACTTTTTTTTTTTTTTAATTGGGGAAGGGGAACAGGACTTTATTGGGGGAACAGTGTGTACTTCCAGGACTTTTTTCCAAGTCAAGCTGTTGTCCTTTCAATCTTAGTTGTGTAGGGTGCCGTTCAGCTTCAAGTTGTTGTCCTTTCAGTCTTAGTTGTGGAGGGCACAGCTCAGCTCCAGGTCCAGTTGCCATTGCTAGTTGCAGGGGTTGCAGCCCACCATCCCTTGCGGGACTCAAGGAGTTGAACTGGCAACCTTGTGATTGAGAGTACAGTGTTTTTTTCCTTTCCCTTTTCTTCATTCTTTGCATCTACTGCCTTCATTTTATGCCATTCTGAACTGAGTACATTTCACAGAAATCATCCAAGAAGAACTGGGCACTTTAGGGGAAATAGAGAATTCAGGACAGGGGGAGTGGTATCTGCAGGGAACTTACGCACTTGTCAGAAACTTGATAATCTTGTTCCCAGAGTGTCCTGGGTGTTAGGAGTCTCTTCCTGAGACATGCTGGCCCGTTTTCCGCTGCCATTTCAGGCACCACCACCCTGTAGACTCCGCCACCCATGACAAAGTCCTGCCATGCAGCCCTCCACCACCACCCCACCACCCTCACCCATCCCTGCCAGGCCTCAATCATCACTCGTCCCCAGAGAAGTCGGTCACAGTGGCGTCTCCTGTGGGTTAACTCCTTTGATGGGTTTATTCTTCCTGCAGTGGTCTCACAACCCCGCTCAGCAGCTCCAGACCCTCCAGATCTCCAGATGGGAAACGACTGTTTCCCCAGTTACCTGCTAGGTGGCTGGGCAGGACCAGAGACCCACATGGTCCCACCGAGAGGAGAGGACACAGGACAGAGCTTGTCCGATTTGGTTATCAGAGTATTTGCGTTTTCTCTCCCCTCTTCCTGTTTCTCCTCACTGTAGAGAAACAGGAGACTGAGGTATGCAAGCATCTGGGCTTTTGTGGGGTGATATGTATCCATGTGGGGGCACAGGGGCCCCTCCTGCATTCTGTGTAGTCAGCTTGTACCGCTCTTCAGGATGTTTACACATCGCAGACACTCAAACAGTGGGGATTGGTAGAAAACGGTTTAACTCAGGACTTTTAAATGTCTAAATGCATGGCGCAGAATAATAGCTAATTTGTTCAGCATTCTTAGGTATCCCAGGAGTGATATTCAAAATGTCACATCCGGTAAGGCAAAGTTATCACCAATCAGAATGAACCCAGCCAGGAGGTTCTACTGAGGGGCCAGGAAGCAGCTGTTTTCCTATTTACGAACCATGATAGAAATGCGTCAACATTTTAACACCCTGTTGGCCATACAGGGAATACCAGGGGAACATCAGCCTTGCTGTCCCTTAAATGGACTGGAAGACAGTTTGGGACAAATGAACCATTGAGACTAGTAATTAAGTAGTATTTCCCCAGAGCATGGAGCACTACTTCAGAAGGGTAAAGGGTACCAAGTTGTTTTCAGTCTCAGTACCTAGCTCACAACAGAGTACAGGAACCTCAGGCCTAGTGTGCACAGCGTGGCCAGCCTCAGGCCAGATAGCACATGGACTCAGCTTGCCTCGGTGTCTCTGCAGCCCCCTCTCTGCACACTCACTCTTTCCTGAGCTAGGCCTCCTTCCCACCTGGGTGCTCTGTTCACGCATCATTCCCTGAAATGCCTCCATTGCACCAAGAAACAGCTCATGCGCTTGATACTTTCATCCTCTGACAAGATGCGTATCCTACAACAAAATCCATGGAGGGTGATATTCAAGGGAGAAAAGCTTCAAACTGTGCTATGTAGTTGGGGATGGGGATTAGTTCTATCTCTTGTGCATAACGTTGACCCTAATACCCAAGAATACACCCTCACTGCATTCTGTGGGACTGAGTCAGATAAATAAGAGGGGCGTCTTTCTGGCCACACCCCCTTCCTTGAACCACAAAGCAGCTACCTCACCCCACCTGGCTACCTGATTGGTGAGAGCCCAGTCAGTCGGCTGTGGCTGTGGGACTAGGCTGGAACCAAGTGTCTGAACTTGAGGACCGCCTCATCACAACTCAGGCTTGACCTGAGATCTAGGAAGCCCACAGCATGTGAAATGAGGGAGAGTGTGTGGAGGGCAGAGAAGAAGTTCTGTCTCAAAATATCCTTCTCCCCCTACCTTCTGTAAGATACCTGAAATCCACTGAGTCATAAGAGCTTCTCAAGATTCCAGAATTAATGAGAATAAACACTGCCTTCGGGGAAATATTGCAATTCATTATTCATTCATCTATTCATCTTTCCCAAGTTGTTGAGCATTGGGAGTACGCAAGACATCTACAGAGGGGGCCAAAAAAAGATGTGTACACATTTTAAGAAAGGGAAAAACTGTGTTAATATATACTAATAACAAAAGATGAATACAAGTCACGTTTGACTTCTGCAATTACAAGAGGTGCTCAAAGTGGTTACCATCAGCGTCCAGATACTTCTGATTATGGCGAACTACTGCTTGAGCAACGCTGACCAAAGTGTTAACATCTCTTAAAATGTGTATATATTTTTTTTGGCACTCCTGGTATAATTTCTACCTTTTACGAGGAATCAAAATACATCTCAAAGCCTCCAAGTCTCTATCACAACATCTTGTGTTTTCACTCATCACATCTCTGCCTTTATTACCATCTGAAGTTAGGTCATCTATTTGCTTACTTGTCTCCTTTCTCTGTTCCCCAAACATGAACCTCACAAGGGCAAAGACTGATCTGACCCATCACTCTAATCCCACTCTCTAGAACAGTGTCTGTCATAGAACAGCATTCCATGAATTTTTTTGTTGAACAACAAATGAGATTAAGCTGATGGTGATGATGATAAGTAACACTTTGAGTAGCTTCTCTGCGCCTGGAACGATTCTGATCTCCTTGCATATATCATTTTATTTAATCCTCACAACAATTCATTAAGACAAGTGCAATTATTCCCATTCACTCAGAAAACCGAGACCAGAAATGTTAGGTAGCTCACACAGCTAGTGAATGGCAGAGTCAGACTTCAAACCCAGAGTCCACAATCATCACCACTTCACCACACTGCAAAGATGAGTAAGACAGACGTAGTCCCTTAAAATCTAGTGGGGAATATGAAACACAAGATGAATGGCTATGCCACAAGCTCGAATGTGATTGGTGCCATGAGAGGGCAGAGACCAGGTGAGGGGTTTGTAGACAAAAAAAAGGGTTCTACGCAAAGTAATTACAGAGTGATCTGATCATAAATTCCTAACTGGGCAGGTCATGGTGGGTAGTCACACCTGAGGCCTGTAACTTCCATAGTAAAAGGCTATCTTTGCCTTAAACAAACCCTATCCATTGTTTCTGTGCATCTAAGTTAAGACATCTTTGAGATGTCTTTTTTTCAGACTCCTCAAGCATAACCACCCTCAAAAGAGACACAATCTTGTTAACTATCCTATAATCCAATCCTTGCCTTGCTTTCTCCCACCTTCTATAATCTTCCTTACATTCCCTCATTAATTCCAAACGTATAAAAGAAACGCAAAACTGTCATTCTCAAGAGCATTGGAGATCTCACTTCCTGACCATTACCATCAGTTTGGCTCAAATAAATTCTTACAAAAATGTTCTACAGGTTTGAACGTTCTTATGTCAACAGATTAGTTCAAGGGTTATCAAGAACATCCCTGCTGAGTGACAGAATAGGATCAAGGCCTCTTTCCCAGCAGTTACAGCCAGAGGGCTGGGACTGGGGTGATTGGCATGGTTTGGATCATGAGTCCATTTCTAAGCCAATTTCTATGGTCAGGGAGCAAGAATGTCCCCATCAGATGCGGGCTATAAAAGCAGCTCACCTGTCACTAGAGATAGTTCACCAAGGGAAAACAGGGCTGCTGTTAGCAGAAGGGAGGATGCTGGGCAGGTGAGGGCAGCTGAGGTGCTCTCCAGAGGACCAGAGGTGCACATATCCCACAGGCACACAGAATAGGTCCTGGTCATTATTTTGATGTGAAGATGCTAGGTTGAGTTGAGTCTCGACAAAAAAATAAAAATAAAAATTTATGCTAAGTAAAGAAGTAGACGGGATACCAGGCCAAGAAGAAAACCCATGCAAATACTGAGACATGAACTGAGGAAACTACACTTAGCGGGAACATTCATGGCACAGATGTAGTAAATGACGTCAGAGGTCAGCTGAAGTCAGATCAAGGAGAACTTTAAGCAGCTGCTTAAACAGCAGGAACCAGGTGGAATGCCCCTGAGATTTTGATTGTTTTTTTCTCCCTAGAAATGTATACCCAACTAGAGGCAGGTACTCTAGAGCAAGACTGCCTTGATCCAAATCCCAGCCATGTCAACCTGGGTAAGTTCCGTAACCTGTCTGTGCTCCTGTTTACTCACATGTAAACAAGAAAATCATAGTATCCCCCTCGTAGAGGTGTTGTGAGGATTGAGTAAAATAGAACATCATAATCTGAGAATGGCGCCAGGCTCACTGTAAGCACAGTGGTGATTCTTATTAGCCAGCTCACACCAATGGTGGGTCAGTTGAGTGGCACCACCTACCAGCTACTTAATTCATGATTGGACCATCCCTCCAATTCCATTGCTATAACCAACTCCTTAAACCTCAATTCACTTAGCATGCATAGATTTAGGCTCCCTTCCTATAGTCCTTTGTCAGAAAGCTGTTTAGAAGTTCTGTGTTCGGGAGCAAGGAAGAGCACGCCGAAGGGTATGTTTTGCTGGTTATGATTGGGTAGAAAGGCAATTTTTTTCATCAGGTACCCTCAAAACATCATTATTTGCAAATCATTCTTCTTGGGCCCATTCAATTTCTCCAGGGAAGGACCTTCCAGGCTCCTTTATGGGGAGTGTGGTTTGACTATCTGGAAGTTTTAAAAACTCCCCAGGTGATTCTATTGTTCAGCCAAGGCTTGGAACCACTGCCTAAAAGTAAAATGTGGGCTGGCCCGGTGGCTCAGGCTGTTAGAGCTCCGTGCTCCTAACTCCGAAGGCTGCCGGTTCGATTCCCACATGGGCCAGTGGGCTCTCAACCACAAGGTTGCCAGTTCAATTCCTTGACTCCCGCAAGGGATGGTGGGCAGCGCCCCCTGCATCTAAGATTGAACATGGCACCTTGAGCTGAGCTGCCTCCTGAATGGCTCAGTTGGTTGGAGTGTGTCCTCTCAACCACAAGGTTGCCGGTTCGACTCCCGCAAGGGATAGTGGGCTGTGCCCCCTGCAACTAGCAATGGCAACTGGACCTGGAGCTGAGCTGCGCCCTCCACAACTAAGATTGAAAGGACAACAACTTGACTTGGAAAATAAAAGTCCTGGAAGTACACACTGTTCCCCAATAAAGTCCTGTTCCCCTTCCTCAATAAAATCTAAAAAAAAAAAAAAGAAAGTAAAATGTGCCAAATATTAGTTATTTGCATACTATCGTGCTGAACAATTATTTACTTATAATTATCTTAAATGAAATCAGTTTTTAATTTACATTTTATTTTAAAAGAAAGTGTCATATCATTAGTGTAAGTGAAAAGCCAGTCTACCATATGTCAGGACCAACCTAAATGTATAAAAGAATGAAGCAGCCCTCTCCTCCCTCCCCTCAGCCTCCTGGGTTTTACTCTGTAGCACTTGTCACCACTGGAAATCCTGCATGTTTTATTCTCCCCAGAAGGCATGCTTCGTGAATACAGCAGCTTTTGTCAGCTTCGTCCAGAGTAGTAGTCTACACCACCTGAAACTAACCTGGCATGTGGTAAGCTCTCAGTAACTATTGTTAAGAATAAATGAAGGAAGCCATAAATAAGTCAATGAAAACAAACAAGGTTATTAAATTCCAGCTAGATAAGGCTACTTGCTGCCTCTAAGCCTGCTCTCTTCCATAATAAATTACAAAGACCTGAGACTTTCTCCTTGACTTTTCAAAGTACTAAAAAAAGAATTGGGCATGCCCATGTCTATTACCAATTTAGACTGTGAAATATTACCTCGCATCATTCTGACAGACACGCCTGACACCCAAAAAGCACGCCCTCCTGCTTCTGCAGCCAACACAACCTATAGGAGCAAAGCCTCTCCCTCCTCTCAGGAATACAAATTGAGGAGAGCCAAGTAACCAAGGTAACCCTAATCAATACGTCCATTCACCCCAAGGTAAAGGTCACTGAGGGCTGGGTTCCAGATTTAGCCCTCCAGCATGACAAGGGTTTTGAAAGACAGCTCTCTTACCCTTGTTTGGCCATCCTCGTCCCTACAGAGCTACTCACACAATAAATTGGGAACCAGCATATGGCTTGGGTAGACACTTATTTTAACACCCCTGTCCCATATGCCAGCTGATTAGCTCATCCCACAAGGGGGACAGGACCATAGTAAAGTATGTAAAGAACACATCTGGGACATACTCTTCTTGGCAAACATTCCATTCCTCTCCACTGAGCTGCTCTCTCAGTGCCCAGCAGCAGGATTGCTCTGCTGGGGCAGACATGTCCAATCACCCCATTCCTGCTCCAGGCGCCACAAGCAGCCTCACCTTCCACAATCCTGATGCAGTAAACTGAGGCCCGTGAAAGCGGCATGGAGAGGGCTAGAGAGGGCAGGAGGGCCCAAGCGGAATGGAGACATGTTCAATCTGAGCAAAGGAAACTCATTGTAGCTTCCCTATATTTTCTGGGATTGCATAAGACCCCAAACCAAAGGCCGGGAAAGAGGAAAAGAAAAAGCAGTGTGATTAGCCACCATTTCCTGGCTAATTGTGGTTAATGACAGCCACAAAAGCACTGATACTAAATGGAACGCAGCCCCGAAAAAATTCAGCTAGAAAATCACTGCCAGCACTGCTGTCGTGCTATGTGCTAGGCAGTGTTCTAAGGACGTCACATGCTTTTCAAATTCTTTACTTCTAAATACTTCAGTGAGCCTTTCCTAAAAACAAGGACATTCTCTTATGTAACCACAGTAACAATTTTCAAAATCAAAAGTTTAACAAAATTACAATACTATTACCTAATCTCCAGACCTGAATCGGGTTTAGCCCATTGTCCAACTCCAATCGGGAAAAGCAACCCAGGATCACACATTGCATTTAGGTGTCATGTCTGTCTCATCTCCCTTAACTTGCCCCATTCCTGAATCTTCTTTCATCTTTCATGATGCTGATCTTCTTGAAGAGTATAGGCATTATTTCTTAGAATGTCTCTTAATTCAGGTTTGTCTGCTGTTTCCTCATGGTTAGGATCTCACAGAGGGGATGCTATGTCCTTCTCTGTACATCACGCTGGGATGTAACTGTCGATTAACTTTGTGTACCTGTCATGCAGGGTGTCATGTGGGGTCTCCTGTCCCGCTCCCCACATAAGAACGCAGGATAGGGTGAAGCCAAAAAGGAACACTCACAGAGACATAGATACGGGAGTCATACCACTATATTCTCGCTGGTGGCTGGGTTGGAGACACAGGAAGCAGGAGCCACACTGTCCGCAACCCACCATTCTAACTGCAATCCGCGCTTGCCAGCCACCGTCTTCTTGCTAGCCCCCATTTGCTGGTAGCGTCGCCACGGCAGTTATATTAGTGGCCAATGGCTCACTGGTTACAGCTGACGGCCAACTAGCCACAGCTGATGGCCATCCAATCACAGTTGATGGCCATTTACTACCTGAGCCAGCGCCTTTCCATGTGAGGGCGAGAGCCTGGAAGCTGCACTCCTGGCTCTGTCCCCACAGTACCCTAAACCATTTACGCAACACCCCAAACAGTATATGATCTTCCTCCTCCTCTGCTTCTCCTTCTCTTCCTCCCCTGTTTTCCTCCCCCTCCCCCTCTTCTTCCATCTTCTTCTTTCTGTTTTACAGAAGATGACACTGAGATGTAGAAATGCTAAGTAACCTTGTGGGGACAGAGCCCCAGAAAGCAGTTTCCAGGCTCTCGGCCTCACATAGAAAGGTGCTGGCTCAGGTAGTAAATGGCCATCAATTGTGATGGGATGGCCATCAGCTGTGGCTAGTTGGCCGTCAGCTGTAACCAGTGAGCCATTGGCCACTAATATAACTGCTGTGGCTATGCTAGCAGAAAAATGGGGGCTAGCAAGAAGATGGTGGCTGAGCCTGCAAGTGGAGTAATGAGGGTTGAGAATTGTGTGGCTCATGTTTCCTGTTTCTCCGACCCAGCCACCAGCGAGTATATAGTGGTATGACTCCCCTATCTATGGCTCCGTGGGTGTTCCTTTTTGGCCTCACCATATCCTGCGTTCTTGTGCAGAGAGCGGGAGCAGAGACACCGCATGACTCCCCGCACGACAAACCTCATTAAGAGGTGAACAAGTGGTGAACACTGGGATTTGAATCCAGGCAGTGAGGCTGTATGCTCTGAACCACTCATTTCTGCCACCTCCCAAAAGGGCTCTGCTGTAAAGCAGTTTTTGCTCCAAAGTGGAATGGGTTTGGATGACACCATTATCAATGCTTTAGAAACAAGTCCCCTCATTATATGCCAAGCATGCTATTGTTCATGCATTATCTTCTTTAATCCTCATGATAAGCCTTTCATGTAGTACTGTCATCAGACCCATTCTAGCTCCACGCCCAGGCCACAGAGATGCAGAGGAGAGCAGCGGGGCTTCCAGCTCAGGTCTGACCAACCTCACAACCTGAATGCCTAAGCATTGTGGGCCCTTGGCTTTGGCGACACAGGCTCTGTCACTTCACACCCAGAGAGAAACCAGCTCCTTGATTTTCATCATCACCCGTTACGCAGTCCTCAGAGTTTCCTAATGCCGACCTTTGGCCTTTGCAATACATTGAAATCACCTCATCCTCTCTCACAAAGGAGCCAGGCTAGGCCCAGCTGGGGAACTGGCCTGGTGAGCGAGGTCACAGCAACAGCCTGGTGCTGGAACATCCGCTGGTATCCCGGGGAGAGCACTAGAAATCCAACTCATCATCCAAGTGAAGAGAAAAACTGGGGACCTGAGACCCAAGGCTGAGTCAACACGAGCAAGAGTCAGGGAGAAAACAGAGTAGAGGAAGGCCCAAGGGCGAGGGCAGAACAGAGCGGAGATTTACGGACCTTGCTACAACAGGGCTGAAGAGCTGCAGCTCATTCTGATTGATCTCTGCCTAACAGGTTTCCTCGGTTTGTCTGTCCGGCTTACAGGTGTCGGGTAGAAGTGTAAGAAACCCACCAAGCAATGATCACAGAAAAGAGAGCCTTCTTCCTCTTACGCAAAGTGAAAGAACCTGTTTACTGGTTTTCCCTTAAGCTATACATTCCCTTAAGCTATCCCTTAAGCTATACGTTGTCCTGCAATAGCTTGTATTAATTTTACCAGATAACACTTGTCCCACAAGAAGAGAATAAATTGTTCAAATGCTCCCATCCAAACTCTTTTCCTCGTAGAGTTACAGCATCCACATCTCATTTCTTCAACTGGTTTCATCAGAAACATTTGCTCCACAAAGAAAGCCACACTGCGGTCACGGCTGACAAGAGGTAGTTCTAAACCTTTCTCATCCATGTCCATGGAGTCCCAAACTTAGTCCCATTTGTCCACTATGGATGACATTCTCAAAGGATATGATGTAGTGTTGACTTCTGAATATTGATGTTTAATGCTAATGATCCATTTTTGTACACTCAAAATCTGGTCCATATGAAACTTTTCAGGGAAACGTGTGTCAAATAAAAAGAGAAATACCTATTGCTGCAGGAAAAAATTTTAATGATTTGCCAACTAATATCACTGATTTCATAAAAGTTTTTTTAAAAATTATAATATTTATCAACAAAACTATAATACAACCCCCACAAACCAAGCCTTACTTAAGACACATGTGTGAGAAAGGGTTTAATTTCCATGTTAGTGGCAAAAATGGCATTTTTAGAACTTCTACTCTTATGAAATCACATGCTGCTACATGAGGATACTGCTTATTTTTATCAGACAGGAAAATGCAAAAAACACAGAACACTAATATGAAGACAGAAACATGTTCCTGATTTTGCTAGGTATCTATTCACCTTTGATCTGTTCTTTGAATTTGAATGCATGGTAAATGGAAGCTTGAAACTCCCTGGGCAGGAAGAAGTCTTGTTCATGCTTTGAGATAAAGTCTGAGGAGGTCCTAGACCAGGAAGAAAATTCAGACCTGAAATGTTTGGGATTTCTCTCACGTCCTTGCCTACATCACTCCTAAGGAAAAGCAAATGGTCTTCTCACGCGATCTCATGGAACAGACCTGCAGGGAAACATGAGGGCTCTGTCAAAGCATGCCCATCAGACAGGTATGTCCGGGCAGTGAGACAAATGGGAAGGCTGCGGGAACCTCGAAGCAGGGATAGGCTGATGAACTTTAAAATAGGTAGGCTTTTCTATTGCTGTGCATCAGACAAAGGCATAACTGGACCATCACCAACCATGATTGCATGGATATTATTGCTTAAGATGAGGTTAAGGAAGGCATTCATTGTGTCCTGGACTTCAGGTACAGAGAAGTGGATTCAGCATTATGCTTAGTTCATAACCCATTCTCAGCACTGCTTCATATATGGTCCATTCTAGTCAGTTTTGGGGAGGATTTTAAATTTGTTTTTTTGTTTTGTTTTATTGCAATTCAGTGGTTATTGGGATATTCACAGACTTGTACAGCCACCACCAAAATCACTTTTAGAACATTTTCATCATCGCAAACACTCCCGGTACCCATTAGCAGTCAGTCTCTCTCTATTTCCTCCCCAACATCCCCAGCCCTAGGCAACCACTAATCTACTTTCACCTCTATAGATGTGCCTTTTCTGTTCACTTCATATAAATGGAATCACACACTATGCGGTCTTTTGTGATTGACCTGTTTTACTTTGCTTAATGTTTTCAAGACTCATCTGTGTTGTAGCACAGATGAGAAAAAAGACTTATCAGAAAAGCCTTCTACAGGAAACGAAATCAATATCTTGAAGAGATATCTGCACCCGAATGTTCATTGAAGCATTATTTACAAAGCCAAGACATGGAAACAACTAAATGTTTGTCAATGGATGAATAGCTAAAGAAAATGTGGTTTATATAGAGGGTGCCAAAAAAAAAGTATACACATTTTTAAAAAGGAAAAAACTGCATTAACTTTACATTGATGGTAACCACTTTGAGCACCTCTTGTAATTGCAGAAGTCAAACGTGACTTGTTATTGGTGTATATTGAGTATTACAATTTAATACAGTATTTTCCTTTCTTAAAATATGTATACTTAGGTCAAACGGTACAAACTTTCAGTTATAAGATGAATAAGTTCTGGGGATCTAGTGCGTAGCGTGGTGACTACAGTCAATAATACTGTGTTGTATACTTGAAATTTGCTGAGTGTAGATCTTAAGCGTTCTCAACACACACAAAAAGTAACTGTGAAATGATGTAGGTGTTAATTACCTTGATTGTGGTAGTCATTTCACAATGTATATGTGTATCAAATCATCAGATTGTACATTTTAAATATATACAATATTACTTGTCAATTATACCTCAATAAAGCTGGGGGGGTAGGGGAGAGAAGAAAAGCCTTCTATGGGCATTCTAGACGTGAAGTACCAATGGTTCAGAGTAGAGGCTTTGCAGACAGCTGATGAGAGGTTGCCCGAGGGTGTGGAGGTGGGGCAAGGACTAGATTACAAAGAGCACAAGGAAAATTTTGGTTATTTGAGGTGATGTTTCCACAGATTTATGACAAAACTCATCACATGGTATATTTAAATACGTACAGTTCATACTATATCAATTATACCTCAATAAGTCTATAAGGTTGCAGAGGGAATAAAACAGACTTAAAACGTCACAGACCTCTTTTCAAACAAGATGAATCATCTGAACTTGAGATATTCCCCAAGAACCGCAATCTTAACTTTCTGTCAAAAGCCTAGTGGAAATGAGTGATATCTGAGGACAGCCCAAGGGAACACTAACACCCATTTGCTCCTGTTTTGATAAAACATTCGGACCACATAAGCCCAATACCTCATCAAAACATTCTCACTTAGCCGCAATTTCTCACAATGTTCTCAGTTATCTTTTAATGAAGACTTGGCATGAGAAGTGACAATGCAAAATGCATGTGAATATTCTTTTTTGCAAAAAAGAAAAAGGAACAAGAAAGGAAGAAGGAAAGAAATGTGTGGTAGAATAATGGTCCCTCAAAGATGTCCACATCCGAATCCCTGAAACCTGTGACTATGGTACCTTACATGGCACAGGTGGAATTAAGATTGCTAATCAGCTGACCTTAAAACAGGGAGTTTATTTGGATTATCCAATAACCCAATTACCTCTGAGTAGGCCCACTGTAATCCCAAGAGCCTTTAAAAGTGGCAGAGGGAGAATACATGAGACAGGGTGGTGTGACTATAGGGGAATGGCACAGAATGATGCAATGTTGCTGGTTTTGAAGACAGAGAAAGTGGCCATGAGACAAGAAACGCAGGCACCTCCTAGAAGCTGGTGGCTCTCCCCCTAGAGCTGCCAGAAGGCACACAACCCTACCAACTCCTGAGGTTAGACCAGTGAGACCCATTTCTGACTTCTCACCTCCAGAACTGTAAGATAATAAATTTGTGTTGTTTTCGGCCACTGGGTTTGTGGTAATTTATTACAACAATAGAAAACTACTACAGTATAAAACCCTTCAGGGGAAGTAAAATAACACTGGATTCCTTTATTCCCACATTCACCTAACAAATACTGAAAACTTTCCATGGGCAAAGCATTGTGTTGGGAACAAGGGAGTCACCCGTAGAAATGAGATTTGTGCATAGTGCCTGTGACTGTCCGTTAAGGGACAACAAACATACTGGAGAAACAGCGGGGAGAGGTGGGATCCAGTATGGGACAAAAATAAGGGATTTCCAATCCTCTTTAGCCAAGAATACTGCAGGTCCTGCCCTCTTCCATCTACAAACTGCCTTATTTTGTGGTCCAGACTTCGGTGAGGGTCTTTTTCGTCCCTTCTATCTCAGAGAAATGGGAGCTACTTCTGTTCTCACCTGCATCTTGGGTTAGGTTTCATTCAGGCGGTTGCCTTCAGTTATAAAAATGTGCAAAGCTTTAGCGAGCCTCAGCCAAAGCTATAAACTACGAGCGGCCACAAGAGTGTGCACGTGAGGTGACTGCAATTTTTTTCTGCCAAACCAGAATTAGCCGGTACAGGAATGAACGAGCCTGGAGATTTGAAATTGCACTGATTGGAAGAGAGCTCAGGTTAGGTCCGGGCCACCTCCAAACGGACCTTTTTAAAGCCACACGGACTGAGGCCTCGAGCTCGAAGCTCTACCAGACGCTCACCTGGCCGGGTGTCAAGCGGCACAGGGGCCGGAGAGCCCCGCACCGAGCGCACGGAGCCAGGCGGTGCGCCGAGCCTCGGGCATCCGCAAATCCAGGATGATAGGCGACATTGCAACAAATCTCTACGCCCAGCCGCTCAGGGGGCTCCGAGGAAAACAGCAAGTTCAGCGATCCCGGCCAGGAGGAGAGTGAGGCCGCAGCCCCACGGGCCCTGGGCGGTGAGTATCCCGAGGCCGCGCAGCGCCGCGGGCCCAGGGGATGGAGAGGCTCTGGGGGCATCTTAGAGTTGGGGACTGTGGGTGGCCGCTGCATCCGGGGATGCTCGGGCGGCGAAGGCCCAGGGCATTGTCCGAGAAGGCTGCCGGGCAGTCGAGGGCAGGGTTGCACCGAGGCGTGGTTGCGCCCAGGCTGCCGGTCGTGGGGCTCCCGAGCTGCGGGCGAGGCCATCTCGGGGCCGGCAGGGTAACCGCGGTTCAGGGCGGAGCGTGGGGACGCGCGCATCTCTCCCCTGGCGGCCAAGACCCCGCGCGCGTCATCCAGAGGGCACCGAGCCCCTCGGAACCCCTGTCCGGCCCGAGAAGCGCGCTCCGCCCGGCGGCCAGCATCGCTCCCCGCCTTGTCTCACCGCCCCAGTTTGGGACGCGAAGCAGGCAGTGATGGAGCGGAGAGGGGGCGGGGAGACCCGGGGACTGGGGCCAGGGGGAATTCCGGGTTCTGGACGCGTCCCTGCGCACGCTGCTGGGACTGCGAGCCGCCCCGCTTCCCCGCGGAGCTGGCAGGTTCCGAGCGCGCCAGGAGACGCGGAGTGCCTGGGAAAGGGGGATCTCGAGGGTGTCGGGGTACCCGAGGGGGCCATGGACGGCGGGTGGGCGCTCGGAGGGGAGCGCCGGGGCGGGATCCCGCGGGTCAAGCCCAAGGCGGGCTGATGCTGGTCCTCCCAGAGCAGCTCCGATCAAGGCTCCTCCAGGGACCAAACGGGAGACTAAAATGGGGCAAGGGACCGGGGACGGCCATTTCCGGGCCAAACGCCGCCAAGGCCATTGACACGGTCTTAGGAACTCAACTCCGCTTACCAGTTAAGCCGTTTTCCTTCCGCAGAAAAGTTGATTCAGGCTTATTAGCAAGGATGAGTGGAGATTATTGGTCATTGGAAAGATTCCTTTTCGCCTTGTCTGGCTTCTTTGTGGTTGTGTGTTTGTGTGTTGGTGTAAAATAAGCTTTGGAATCCCTCAGACCTGCGTTCAAATTTGGGCTCTACTAACTTGCTAGTTTGACCTCGCAGTTTCCTGTCTCCCACTCAACAAATAGCCTCAGTTTCCTCATCTGTGAAATGGGACATTAATACCAAGTGCACAGGAACGTTGTGGAGAAGCCAGCATAGCCCCTGACCCATAGAAGGCATTTATATGCTTCGTTGCCCCCAGCTGGGGTTCCAGGTTTTCCAACGTTGTCTTATCTGCCCTAGCTCAGTTCCCCAGCTTTGGCTGCTCCGTCCTTTTCAGCCTGTTGGTCTCACGTACGCCCTCTAAAGGCCCAAGAGTTCCTGAACAACCAGGTCTAGAGGCAAAGAATGTACAGAGCCCAATCAAAGGTTGATCCGCCCCACACTTGGGTCTAATGAAGAGCCGCTACCAACATGCTCTGCCCTCCTTCGGGGAAGATTTAGTTATAACTTGGCGCTTTCCCATTTGCTTCTCATTTTTAATGAGCTCGCTGCATGATAACATAATCACAATAGCCAAATTAAAAAAGAACGACTTGCTTACGAAACTTACTCTCCTAACAGAGCTGTAGAAATTTAATTCCGTTTTAATCTCTGATACGCTCCAGGAGGCCCTAAATTATTTTCATTTCTGCCTGTTAGTACGTTTATATGTAGCTGACCTCCGTTTCATAGCCTACACGTGTTACTTCATTTCCCCCGTTTATGATTTCTTTTTTCACGGTTTATGAACGCGCATTTGGGGAGAGGGGAAGGTTGGCTATTGGTCCTGTAATCTTCCCATTTCCTTCCTTCACCTTTTTTAGCCTGAGGCCCTAATGTTCTATGCTGAGCTTCCAACCGGCGAACCTACTAGGATGGGTAACATTTTACACATTGATCCTTACCGGAAGCCCCACACTCACTGCTCCATTTACCCCAGTGTGTCACATGCGTGTTGTCCTTTTACATGTGTGTCAGGAATGGTGGAGGAAAGGTGGGGGAGCATAAAGGCCTAATGGTGGAGAAAGACGTGTAGCCTGGGGCCCCAGTGGTCCCGAAACCCTCTCCTCGTTCTCTAATACTCTCTAGGTACACAGGAGAAGCAAAATACTCAAGTGATCATTTTGTATCTTATAAGTTCCGTAAATGCTAAAAATGCTAAAAGCAAACTTGGGGGTGGGAGGGATAGACATTTATTCTTCTGCCGATTTGAGGGTTTTTTTCAGTTAACTTGGTTGGAAAGTAAGATGACTGTGATTAGTCAAAACAGGACTTACTTTCAGAGAGATGTAGGTGTGAGACAGATGGCTCTGTTTATTGCCTAGAGTCATAGATGACTATTCAGGGACCTCCTGAGGACCTGATAGAACTTCCGCCCCCACCCCCACCCCCACCTGTGCTCTCCATCTGATACTGTGTTCTACATCCACGGTTGTGCCTCTTGAATAAAACGTATCCATTAAATGCTATTCAGTGTCCTTTATTTGTAATCAAATAAACTGGAAACATCAAGAGCAAATCAATGGCAACTGCATCTCTTAAAATAAATAATTCAGTAAGACTAGAAAGTTCTTAACACTGCTTAGAAAAATGCTTATTATTTCAACTCATGGGTTGAAAAACTAACTTTTGTTTATCATTATTTCAAACTCTTTCTTAGATGTAGACAGACTTTAGGAAAATGTCAAGTTGTGTTAACTTAAGGAAACAGAGCTGAGCACTGTCCCATGGACTGCAAAGAATGTTATTAGGTTGGTGCAAACGTAATCCCGGTTTTTGCAATTATTTTTAACCTTTTAAACCGCGATTATGTTTGCACCAACCTAATATTACTCATAGAGGCCAGTCTCACCCCTTGTCAAGCTGCCTGGTTCTCTGCTGGCTCCTTGGGAGTCTCAATGCAATGAGCAGGACCTGCGGGAAGGCAACCACCAAACACCCTTTGCAGGTTCTTTCTCCCAGCGCAACTCTTTTCTGACTGTGAGAATGGCTGCCCCATCTCTTTCTATCCCCAGGCAGGCTATTCTGTCCTTAGGGGAGAGGATGGTTGTGGCAGACAAACACACAAGCCTGGAGCCCAAAGCAGACTAGACTTCCCAAGGGAAGTGAATTTTGAATTAACTGTCTTTCTTCTTTTCCTTTCTTTTACAATCTAGTCACTGACCTACTGGAGGCAAGAAGCTGATCCAGATAATGTTTAAAAGCTACAGCAAGGGACCTTTATTTTCTTGTCATAAAATTAATATGTTTATTTAGAATTTTTTCATCAATAAGATAAAGCGTGAAAATTACTTGTAAGGCTGTCATCCAAAGAATTATCTCCAACATTTTTCTTTGTTTCACTCCAGTTTTCTTTCCTATGGATACATATTTTTAACAACAACAAAGGGGTCGTTCCATGTGTCCCATTTTGTAACCCCCATGTGTAATTCACATTTTCCATGTCTTCAGAGTCTGCTACAATTTTATTTCTGATGGTGGACTTGCATTGTATGGCTGTACCATGACTGATTTAACACCTGCTCAACCTGATGTTGGATATTTGACATGTTTGCAGAGGATTTTTTTTCTTACTCTTTCAAGGTTCACTATTATAATTTAGTTGAATATTGAAGGATGAGCAGAAGAGGAGGACCAGGAGGTTAGGAGGAGAGAGGAGGGAAAAAGAGAAGGTCATGCATAAAGCTTAAGAGACTGTGCCAAGTTTAGGTGCTTCACGGGGCTGGAGAGCAAAGTGCAAAAGTGGGGGACGGGATGAGGGACCAGGGGGGTGTGGGGAAATGTGCTATTGTGTATCCGCAAACGGTTCTTACATTAATTTTTGCTCCAAAAGATGCATTAGAGCTGATTGTCCGGCTAGGTTTTATTTTGGGGGAAACAGGGTAGAGGCGAACCTGGCAGCAGCCAGCGTAGGAGCAGCCTGGGGCAACCACAGGTGGGGGAGGGAGGGAATGAGTGGGAGGGTGGGAGAGTGGATTTGATCCTAAAGGTAACTTGACAGGGTGGGGTAATTCCATGGTAAGATAGCATTTTACAACTTCCCATTGTCTGGATAATGGGGAAGTGGAAATAGCCTCAGGCAAAGAGCGGCATCCTGGGCAAAAAGTGTAGTGGCTGAGCACTGGGATGGCTGTTTAGAAGATAGACTCATTTAACCGATAAAAATAATAATGAGGTATGATATGAGAGACAGGAAAAATCATGATGAAGCCCAAGACAGATCTATTAAAATTGCTCTTCCACAGGCATTCCTGGTTCCCCAGTGCCCATGTCTTCCCAACAAACTTAACCAGAACCAATACTATAGTCTACGGATCAGCAAACTTTTCCTATAAAGCGTCAGAGTAAGTATTTTAGGTTTTGCGGACCACGTAAAAAGGTAAAAATAATTCTTAGTTCAGGGGCTAAGAATTCTTAGAAAGTCTTAGAAAGAGGCTGTAGGCGCTGTGCAGTCTGCCACAGTCTGCCGTCTTTCACGTCCACGCCAAAACACGGCTGGGACAAGTCCCACAATTGGCGGTATTCCCAGTGTATTTGGGATTGTTTTTTACACCACCTTCCTCCATTGCAGAAGTATGATTTCAGTAATAATCGTAGGTAATGGTCCATAATAATCACGATATTCTTATTTGTTCTTCTGTTTTAAATTAACTAATTGAAAAAAAATAGATTTCCATTTTAAAGACATGATTCCAATTGAGTGCAACATTTCATGTATTGACTACAAATTTCACTTTCCGAACCAAAGCTTTTCACCTCACAGTCTTACACTCTGTTTCGCTATTTTAAATTTTAAACAAAAATAAAATCTCCAGGTGGGCACATAGAGTGGCAGGAGTGAAGTAACTCGAGTTCTGGTCTTCGTCTCCACAATAACTGTGCTTCACAGCCCATCCGGAACGTTCTGGCAAAGGCAGTGATGGGTGGCAATGCAGGGGCTGCAGACCCGGATGAGCCGAGGTGAGCACCAACAATTCTGAACTCTTAGGAACTTTCCCTCAAAAAAATGTGTGTAGCTGGGGCCACATATGTGCTGGGCTCAACTGTATAACCAGGGTTCTCGGAAATAACTTCCGTGTAGAATACAATGTTTAAGAAAGGATGAATAAGAAAGGTATGCTAATTTGAAGCTTCCAGCTATAACACTGACACTTTGTAACTGTTTGGAACTTTGACCTGCAAAAGATTTTTTTCGGAGAGGAGTATTTTATCAGTGACATTGTCTAGAAGTTCTAGCACCAGGTGATCACGGTGAAGCAGACCAGCTTTCAGTTGATTGGTGTTTTAAAGTTCTCCTTGATGATGCTCCACCTAATTGCCTGTTTCTGGGGTAGAGAGCTCCTGCCGCTGTCTCCTTGTTCCACCACCTGTGGGCCTGCAGGGCTCAGCTCCTTTGGAGCTGCCCAACAATCATTTCCACGTGTTACAGGCAGCTATCTCTTCCATTATCCTGAACACTGAGGCCCCTTCATAATCACCATCCTCCTAATTCTCAGCCTAACTTCTTACTTCATCAAAGAAATTAGACCAACAGGTGTAATTTCCATCCTACTACTAACCCGCTTAACTCCATCCAGTCTCAAGGGATGGGTTACTTCCCCTGATCCAGACAAACCCTCCTAACCCACCACCTCCAGGATTAGTCATCCTCTCTCCTTCTCTCTGTCTCCTTCTTTTGCTTTTTTCAGTTCTTATGCACACACTTAATTCTCATCCTAAAAAAAAAAAAAAAAAAAAAAACCAGAGACCTCCCCTGACCTGGCATCAATGCCGTCCCAATGCCATCCAGCCTCCCTCCTCTTATCCTAACATTTTGAGGGATAGATCTATGCAAAGCTCAAATCACCATCATTAGAAAGCTGTATCTCCCACTGTAAGATAAAAAATTGACCTTCCACTTTATCAGTCTCTCCTGACTTGGGTACACCTGAGTCAGTCTCCCTGAGGCTGTGCTGTGCTAAACCAATTGAGCACTTGGACCCACAAAATGAGAAGCAGATTCTATGCCAGGGGCCCCACCAAGACGAACCTACCCTGGGAAGCCTGCCTGAGGCCAGGTCTTTTCCTTCTGGGATATCCTTCTCGTCACCTGTCGGTATTTATCTTGATAAGGGACCCAAGGTATGGTCTTTGGAGTCAGGAAGAGCTGGGTTCAAATCTTATCTGACCATACTACTTATTGGCCATGAGACCTTGGGAGTGTTGCCTCCCTTCTCTATTTCCATCTCTTTAAAATAGGGATTATAGTACTTACATATAGGATGATTGTAAAGATAAAACAAGTATCATAAAAGCACTTGGTCCTGTGAAAAAGTGAGGCATGTTCCCAAATCTGCATCATGACGAAGATTCATCTACAGGTCTGATATGACGATGGGGCCACTTTAGTTAGGATGGGGTGGTAGAGCTGGCCAACGAAGATGAAGATTTTGTTTTGACATTCAATGAAATGATTTGTCGTATTTATTTCAGAAAATCTCGGAAAATGTATGCAAGTCATGAAGATATTGGGTATGATTTTGAAGATGACCCCAAAGATAAGAAGACACTTAAACCCAACCCAAACATTGATGGCAGATGGGCTTGGATGGTGGTCCTCTCCTCCTTCTTTGTCCACATCCTGATCATGGGCTCCCAGATGGCCCTGGGAGTCCTCAATGTGGAGTGGCTGGAAGAATTCCATCAGAGCCGCGGCCTGACCGCATGGGTCAGCTCCCTCAGCATGGGTATCACCTTGATTGTGGGTATGTTCGCCTGCGACCTGTTGGGAATAATTATAAAATGATGATTCCCCACTGTAAGTGATGTTTTATATTGTTAAAATGGGTTGATGTTAGTTATGTGTGTTTTTTTATTGTGGTAAAATACACATAACATAAAGTTTACCATTTTAACCATTTAATTCATCATATATCATTACAAATATGTTTAACACTTATGAATATTTTTAAAAGATAAAATTTTAGGGAAAATACTATAAAAGTCAACTAACAATCTTATTTCAGGGTTCTAATATTTTTTTTTAATCATCTTTTTTTTCTTTTCTTTTTTTGTCTAAATTTATTGGGGTGACAATTGTTAGTGAAATTATATAGATTCCAGGTGTACAATTCTGTATTACATCATCTATAAATCCCATTGTGTGTTCACCACCCAGAGTCAGTTCTCCTTCCATCACCATATATTTGATCCCCCTTATCCTCATCTCCCACCCACCTAGGGTTCTAATATTTTACATTGGAAATACTGGTCATACGTTATTTAAAAATCTATTAAACTGTTTTTAGAAAGGTTATTGATATAGCCAACAGGAAGGAATAATATTGTATTCTTGCATTTACTACTTAAGCCTACCCACACAGCCATCTATGAAACCAATTTTTATCCAGTTGGAGATACTTAACCACAAAATTATTATAAATGTAATATGTTACTATAGCTTATGAGGTTCAGTTTGGGAACTAAACAACTTTCACTGTCAACTAATATTCAGTAAGTGTTTACTAGATACCAGGTGCTTTCCCTTACATTATCTCATTTAATTTTATTCAACTGTCTTAATAATTTACCACTATGCCCTAATTTTGTTCATTTGCTTCACTTGAAAGTAGCAGCCATACTTTTATATCAAATTTTTTTCATTTAAAGCATTTGTGATCTATTTTATACTGGAAACATAAATGGCCTCAAATCTTTTTCTGGTTTTGTGAAAGTATGTATGACAAGCATATGTGTGTGTGGTAAGAGTCTGTGCCTTCTCAGTGATTTCTACAGTAGCAATTAATTGTTTGAATCCAACTCAGATTTTTTTATCTTGGCTGGCATTCAATCGATGCTATTTTGGATAATATACGTGACATTAATAACAGTGGTAGTACTGATGATAGAAAACAAGGACAAAGTGTCATTTCTCAAAATGTGTGTGGGGGGTGTGTGTTTATCAAAGGGAACTAACACTGATCTAGTTTTAAAATTAAATAAGGGGACCGTTATGTGTGTGTGAGAATTGTGGAGCAATCATTTTTGCCCATAAGTTGAATGAATTGACTCCATCAACCCTGCATTGGCCGTGCTAAAACCAGGACTACTTGTCATATGAAGAATGTAGGTAGGTTTACTTCAGTGTAGGTTAAGTGCCGGTTTTTTGTTGGATGTGATTCAATAAATCAGTAAAGGAAACCTTTGCTTCTAGAATACTTAAAAATCCAGTTGTGTTGCCTTCTTAAAAATAAATTTTTAGTAGGTGAAACAAAACATTTATAGAGTCAGTCTAGGAAGTGTGTGTCTACAACAAAAAAGACTCAGCAAAAAGCCAGAATGTGAAATGTCCCAATATTTTCCAAACCATTCAATAAGGTTGTCTTAGACATTATTTTATGTTTCACAATTTCTACCGCAATAAGCAATGGAATCCAGTCCTGAAATTATTGGATATCGTTTTAAAGACGATCCCCAAAATAGTGGTGGTGAAATGCGATTGTCATGGTTAATTGGGAGGTAACTGTATATTCAGGATTCTGTTTGAGAATCCAGAGTCCCCAAATTCCAGACAGTGGAATTGCAGATTGTAGACTAACCTTTCTACTGGAAAGGTGCCCACCTGCTAAACATCTTTTTCTCTGGGGCTCAGAAATCATACCACAGAAAGGCTCCGAGTTGTATAAACGAACGGTCTCCTATCACGACTCCGAATTGCTGTTCGTTATCTTAAGCTGCCTGGTACAAGGTGGCTATGGATGTTGAGTGTTTTTCTAAGCCAGAGCCATCAAGAACAGCTCTCCTTTTTTAATACTTACTGCGTGTCAAGTGCCTCTTACGTACATGATCTCATTTGATCCTACAGCAACACTAAGGCCAGACCACCATCTCCATCTGACAGAAAGAACACACGACACTCATAGAGACATTAAGTAACTAACTGAAGGTTGAACAGCTAGTAAGTGTGGGGCAGGTTTAAACCTGGTCCATTGGACTCCAAAATTGTGTCTACTATACTTGTGCCACACTGCCTGCCACTACATCCAATGAGGACTGAAAATATGTTTGAAGTGAATAAATATAAATTGCTTTCATTTTCTAATCACTAAGCACAATTGGGTTACCTCCTTTTAAATTTTAAAAAAATCTGTCAATTATGTTACAGACTTGAAAGCCACCTCTCTTCTTGGGCAGAGAGCTGCACCTGGGAAATTCAATAATTTCATTCTTGTTTTATTCTTTGCTAGCATGGATTTTGCCAGTTTCCTACAGAAGGTTCTAATTTTTAACAAAATGTAATCACTTTGGTCGCAGCCTTTGTGATGGCTCTCAGAGTAATTCTTGGTGGAAGCCATGTGTTAGGGGACTCGATGGGCTGCAAAAGACCTGTGACTAAATCTAAGTAGATTTAGAGCCGTGGTTGTCAATCCTGGCTGCACATCAGAGCCCCCCCGGGGCGCTTTGAAGAACCATAATACTCAGGCTGCACCTGGACCATTACATCAGAATCTCTTGGGATGGGACCCAAGCATCAGGATTTTGTGGGAGTTCTTTTGTTTGTGTTTTTAAAGCTCCTAAGTGACTCCAGTGTACAGCCAAGGCAGAGAGCCATTGAATAGAAGCTCTAACGCCTTACTGCAGTGAGGGGTGACGCCAAAAGACCAGGAGTTCAATGGACTACCTACTGTCATCCATGATTCTGTGCCAAGGCTCACCTCAGATTCTCTCCTCACCTAAGCTTTTTTCAATTTACGAGATGCTGGCTTGGGCAAGAAATTATGACTTCCTCATGGTGTTCCCTGCAACAATGTAACACTTTATTATGTGGGAAATGGGCTGAGATTCAGATTTCTTCTGAAAAGGAGAAAATCTGATAATGTGTAATTTCATTCCAAAATGCTGAGTTCCTCTACAAAATTGGGACTCATAGCCAAAGCACTGCATCTCAATCTCAGCTTTCCCATCTCCTTAGACTGCCCAGGGAGTTCTTTTCATTTTATTGAAATGGCGGTTCAATCTTGGAGATGCCACTGACCGTCAGTAAACAATGGTTAGAAAATGAAAGTTAGAAAATGAAAAGAAAGCTTGGGTCTGACTTCCTTGTTTATGACGTGTCTTTATTTTGTAACTGGAGGAGTGCTGGCGTTTCTGGGTCTGACTGCCAACCTGCAAATCATAAATGACTGAAGCTCCAGTATGCATAGAATAAGAGTTGATGAACTAAAAAGCCAGACACCATTATTGACAATATTCTTATCAGTAGAGCAATTCATACTTTCTCTTTGATATGTATAACATTCTTCTAGACAAGTATATGTGCACTTGGGGATTTCTCTCCTTTTTTCCTCAAATGCATTCTTAATGCAGTGTTTCATAAGTATGCAGTACTGCAGAAATACTTGCTTCTGGGCCCTTCTGTCATGTGGAAAATATGATCATGCTACTGAACTGTGATTCGTTGACCTTTCATATCCCAAAAGACCTATTAACAGCAAACCCATGAGTCATGCATTTTTCTCTTTTTTATCCATTCATTCAAGATTTGAGTAGTAAAGTGACCACGGGTTTAAAATATTTGTAAAGAAATCAAAGATATCTTCAACTTATGGTTTCTGAATTTCAGTTGCCACCAATAGTTCCCTCAGATGTTTATATCAGTGTGCCTCATTTATATATTATTTATATAATGTGCTTATTTGTATAATACCTATAACAATATAATTGTGTAGAATATATTTACTATCTTAAATCTATTCTAAGGTTTGTCTACTGAATTATTTTCTGTAATGTGACAGTTAATTAAATGAATAATTCTTTACCTTCATAATTTTTAGGATTAGGCCCTCTCAAAACCATTAAACCAGAAAAAAAAAAATCCCAAAAACCTGTTAGCTGACTGTACCCAAAGATGCTCATGAGCATAGTTAGAAATTTACAGGAAATTTTTATTTCAGTTTGGGCTGAAAGGGGAATTAAAGTAGTCCCACCTGGATATAGGATTTCATAACTATGTAAAGTAATCATGATCAAAAATAAGATGGTGTTTAAAATGCACCATCTTACTGAATATTGAGTACAGCCTCACACTGTGTTGCTAAAATCTGCATTGCTATGTGGATGAGGAATCATCAATCACAAGGCAAATGTTAAGCTTCAATGACAGAAATTACCACCAAATCAGGAAGAAAAAAAAGAGTGGACCAGACTAGAGTGTCCTAATGCAGTAAGCGATCACAGTGTGTATCATATAATACTGTGCTGCTGTGAGTATATCTTGCACAACCAAGTATATTCCTGCATCTCCACGTGGTGTCATAAACGCACAGCACGATGGGTCAAGTCGGGGGCTGAGAGTCACCACCAGGGGCTGAAGTATGTGTGAAGCAACGATGAGTCCTTTTCAGCTTGCTTGGCCTCTAGTGTCCTCATGAAAATAGGCTATAGGTTCCTCGCCTGAAGCCTGGGAGTCCTCAGAACCCTCTTCCTGTACTCCCTTCAGGTCTGGAGTCAAAAACTCAAAATGTGTACAGAGGCCAAGCAAATAATGTAAGTGAGGGCAGGAGGCCAGATATAAGAGTAACGGAAAGGGGAGAAAAGTGGCAAGCTAGAGAGGCAACTACCGTGTTTCCCTGAAAATAAGCCCTAGCATGATTTTTCAGGATGACATACCCCAAACATAAGCCCTAACGCATCTTTTGGACCAAAAATTAATATAAGACCCAGTCTTAGTTTTGGGGAAACACAGTAAATGGGATCATAGCTCCAGCTGATTTGGACTGTGTGGGACGATATTTTACGTTACCATTGAATTTTTTTGTGAATTCTCTTAATTTTCAGATGTGGCAACTGATTGAGAACACTTTTTAACCTTTAGGATTAAAAAAGAAAAAAGAAATGCATCTACTGACTAAGTAGAGCCCCTAGACCATGAGTTTAGGACCTCTGTTGTAGACAAGAGTGAACCAATTTGTCTATTGATTTCAGGTCTCCCTTCCTTGGTAACCTAGATCTTGTGCTCTCCAGTGAAATGTTTAAAATCCATGTGTGCATGCTAACAGCTTTTTGCTTATAAAGCAATGGGGGTTTTGGTGTGTTTTGTTTAACATCGCTAGTAATGTTTTATTCTTTGTCTTCATATGAGGATTTACTAAGAAAGCAGGAAAACACAGTGCTGTTAGTCAACTTCTTTTCCAATGTTCTGTGACAGGTCCTTTCATCGGCTTGTTCATTAACACCTGTGGCTGCCGCCAGACAGCTATAATAGGAGGACTGGTGAACTCACTGGGTTGGGTGTTAAGTGCCTACGCGGCAAACGTGCATTATCTCTTTATTACCTTCGGAGTGACAGCTGGTAAGCATATTGATTTTACTTGAACCTGATTTCAGATGTTTTTATTGGGCATTTTGGCAACACATTTAATCATGCAGAAAAGAGACCCATTAAAGTATTTTGTCCTTTTGTCTCCACCCCACCCCCGTTTATCCTCCAGGAAATACTTTTTTTTTTTCTCTCGCGAAATCTGCTTATTTTATTGATTTTTTTTATTAGTTTTAGGTGCACAAAACAAAGTAATAGTTAGACGTTTATCATTTATATCTCTCACACTGTGTCAACCCCCCATCCACTATCCCTCTGACATCGCCAATACATTTCCACTGTCAGGAAATACTTTTTAATATAAAATATTAAACGTGTCCTAAGAGTGCCAAAACAACCTAACTGTACTTGGCCTCACTAATAGAACTTAATTAAATTTTCCATACCTGGTTCCAAGTGCTATTTTTTGTCTTTAAGGAACAGGAAAAAGAAGGTAAAAATATAGGTATAAGTGAATAGACCAAATATTAAGGAAATTAATAACATTCTCTCATTTAATAACTACAGAATCGAGCATGAATCACAGAATAATCATTTTCTTCTTCAGCCCCATTCAGATTAATAAAATAGCAGCAAAACCCACCTACATGTAGAGACTGTAAGAAGCAAACCTTGAACACAGTTGGAGTGGCAATGCCCAGTGAGGAGGGAAAAATCGGCTGCCAGGCAGCGCGATTTGCATATCCGTTTTGCCAAATATATTCCCAGCCATAATTTCCTTTATCAGCAGGTAGCAGAATTCACACAGATACGAAGTAGTTTCTTACTTGTACAATTTATTTCAATGAACCAGGTCCAGCCTGACTTTCTTTTTGAGCACAGACTTGCAATCCTCATAAGTGACACAATGACAGCTGTGTTAGACTAAGAGTTAAAAGTTAGAGTTGGGAATTCTTTCTTTCTTTTTTTCCACTTGCTATCTGTGCATCTTGGGCAAATTACCTACCCTACGTAGGCCTCAGTTTCCTTACCTGCAAAATGGGATAAGTAAGAGTGCATGATTTACAGCGTTATTGAAATGATTGTATGAGATACTCTGTATAAAACACTGGGCACATAATAAAGTGCTCAGTAAATGTTAGCCAATAGGTCATTGTTATTATATATATATATACAGTTGACCCTTGAACAACACGGGTTTGAACTGCATGGGTCCACTTATACATGGATTTTTTTCTCATAAATACTGTAAATGTATTTTCCTTATGATTTTCTTAGGAACGTTTTCTTTTCTCTAGCTTACTTCTTGTTAGAATACAGTATATGATTCATGTAACATACAAAATGTGTGTTAATCAACTGTTTATGTTGTCTGTAAAGCTTCCAGTCAACAATAGGCTATTAGTAATTAAGTTTTGGGGGTGTCAATAGTTATATGTGGATTTTTCAGCACCCCAAATCCCCACATTGTTCAGGGGTCAACTGTGTAATATAACATTCTTATTGTATAACATTACAAGCTTAAATACATGCTTTATGACAGCGTGAGATGGTGAAGACAAAAACCTACTGTCCACTTAAGTCGCCAAGCTGGTTCTCTGTAATGTATGAGTACATCTATCCCCATAAACACCGAAAGCACTTCTGTATCCTTTTTGAAGCATCGTTTGAAAAACATTGTTATGAAGGACCTGATGGCTCTTAAAGAAAAACGAGATATTTTCCCCGAGTGTTTTAGAAACTTTTCCCCATAACAGTCCAATGGATAGAGTGTGCACCAGGATTTTTGTAAAATACGTAGGTGAGGAAATAAACATTCCTTCTGCTGAGACTAAGGAGGCACACTGGGGTCTCTGGGCAGACACATAAGCCCACCGTGCACTTGCTCTGGAGGTGTTTTTTGGTTATATGGACTGACGTGATCCCAATAACCGGGACTTGAGATACACTCTGATCATTTAGAGATCGCTATGGTTAGATTCTTTGTTTCAATGGAATTTTATTTCCTGTAAGTAATTGCTCATTGATCATCAAATACCTCCATATCCATTCATTTATTATTCATTCATTCACTATTTATTCAACAAATATTTATGGATCCAAGGATGTGGCAAGAAAATTAGGAGGCTGGTGAAAGCATTTTCTTGAGACACTGTATTGCTCCCACGTTTTATACAGGAAAAGCCCAAAGAAAGTCTGAAAATAAATCCCTCCGCCTCCCCCACAAATATATATATATATCACTGCATTGAAGTGGAAACTTCAGCTGATCCGTTAGCTTCTGTATGGAACATGCTGTTGGGCTGTCATTAGTGAGGCATGAGAAAACTGACTGGCAGTCTAGTCCCTTTTTAATAGAAAAGAAACAAATTAGATGCAAAAATCTGCAGAAAGCAAGTGATTTATATATATTTATATCACTGTACAATGTACGTTTAAAAGAAACCTGATTGATGTCCTTCTTCATTCCTAAAAGCATTTCAGGCAGATTTGTTTATAGCTTTTTTTTTTTAAAATCACCTAGGCAATTAAAATGGTGTGGGAGTGTCCTCCTATTAAGCAGAAAATTAAACAGTAAGGTCCGTTTGAGCAATTTTACTTAGCCAAGGGAGTCTGGACAAAATTCTTCAGCTTTGCCGGAGCTCCAGTGTCTTAGCCTGGCTCCTGAAGACATGCTGAGCCAGGACCACAGAATTTTCTCTCCCCTCTGAGCCTCCTTCCTCCACCCACTAATCTGACTGTAAAGCCCTCCTCTAAACCTGAGTGTGGTGAAGAATTTTTCCAGGGTCCTGCACAGGCTGGACATTAGCCAGGCTTTGACGGACCGGACGGCTTGAGCCCACACGTCCTCAAGGCGTCTCCTATAAGCTCCTGTAATAATTGTGCTGATGATGGAATACAAATCAACAAAGAGCAATGTATAGACCTTTCTTGGATCCTGACTGAAACAAGTTTTTAAAGGAATATAGTCATTTATGAGACAAATGAAAATGTGAACACCTTCTAGACATTTCATAATGTCATTTTTTTTTTTCCAAATAAGATGATAGGATTAAGTGGTTTGGTCATGATCAATATTTAGAAATCTATACTAACACATTTGCACATGAAATGATGTATTTGGGATTTGCTTCAAAATAATATGGAGCAGGGCAATAATTCTGTACCACAATATTTAACATTGAAGAATTTCTCGTTTTTCACAAAGAGTTTTTTTTCCCAAAATAGCCACTGATACAACCATTTTGCAGCTGAGTTTTATGTACCTTAACTGTGGACGTGTTAAATTAATCTTGTATAAAAAGGCAGCTCTTATTTTAAGATATGACCATTTATCTTCCCATAGAACTTTCTTTCATTTATTTCATTCCTTTGTTGTATGCCAGGCATTGTTCCAGGCACTTGGGAGATACATTAGTGAACAAAACAGAAGATCCCTGCCCCCATGGAGCTTATAGTCTAGCAAAAGGGGAGAAGGGGTCAGCTCAGAAACAACACATACAATAAAAAAGCAAAATCCTTCTGCAACTACCTGCAGATAGCTGGGGGGGGGGGGGGGGGGTGAGCAGTGCAGTGTTGGAGGCAGCACGGGCAACGGAAAGGGACCAGGCTCCGACATTGGGTGTGAATTCTCCAGTTACTTGCTGCAGGGACTTGGGAAAGTAACTTAATCTCCATCAGGTTCAATTCCTCTTTTTATAAAATGAGCATAACCACAGCTAGATTTCAGGGTTATGGTGAAAATTAAGTCAGATAAAGCCTGTAAAGCAACTGCCCATCATGGGCACTCAGTTACTGGTAATTATTACAGTATTTGCATGTGTGAGCACTCTAGTCTCCTTCCAAATTAAAGTAATTCTGAAACTATTAAATGATGCTGAAACAGGGAGGCATCCGCTTTGGGGAGTGGTATTGGTCAACTCTTTTATATCATGCTAATGTTGGGAGATTCACATGGGGTCCCATGATCATTGAAATGGAGCTTATGGCTTCCCGCTGTAGCTAGAAGTTGAGAACACAACCCACAACCTTTTGGCCAGTATTTTATTTATTTCATTTTGCCCCCATTAATTTTTTAATAGACTTCATTTTTTAGAGTGGTTTTAGGTTCACAGCAAAATTGAGGAGAAAGTACAGAGAGTTCCCCAAACCCTGTGGCCCCAACACCCCCCCCACCAGCATTTTAATTTTGGTGGGGGGTGTTGGGGTCACAGGGTTTGGGGAACACCACACCCCCCACCAGCATTTTAATTTTGTCTGTGTAAATCACAAAGTGTTCTGATTTGCTAAGAAAGATACAATTAAAAATCAGAGATACAAATAAATGTTCTGTGGTTATGGCATCCAGTGACTGCGTATATTTATGGGAACATTATAATTCCTTTTATTCTTGCAGTTAATTTGTGAATAGATTGGCCCCTTCCTGAGGCTTCTGCAAATTGCCTGCAGGCACCTCTTCATCCCTTGTACATAAATACTTTCCTGGGTATTTGGTGCACTAAGCCCTGACAGCAGAGCCTCAGAACCCATTCATTCTTTCAGCAAATCACCAAGCACACATTGCGTGTTTGGGGCAGCAAGGGGCACACCGGGGTGAAAAGACAGACACTATCCTGCCCTGGAATTTACTACATTCTGAGGTGAGAATGGGCCTTATTCCCTTATTGCAGTAAGCTGTGCCGCAAAGCATGTTGGAGAAAATGATGGGCTAGAAACTTCGGTGGATGACCCTTCGGTGCTCACCTACGAGGTGCTTTTTTACAACCATTATTGTTTCTTTGTTTGAGAAAATAGCACAGAGACGAATATAATGACATGCAGGTGATGTTTAAATGCTGCCAATTCTGCATATGGCTGTTTATGTTGTGCTGTGTGCTTTTCCTTCCTCTTTCAACTGCGCAGGCTTTGGGAGCGGGATGGCCTATCTCCCGGCGGTGGTCATGGTGGGAAGGTACTTTCAGAAGAGACGCGCCCTTGCCCAGGGCCTCAGCACCACCGGGACAGGCTTTGGCACCTTCCTCATGACGGTCTTGCTGAAGTACCTGTGCGCGGAGTACGGGTGGCGCAACGCAATGTTTATCCAAGGCGCCGTGTCCTTAAACCTGTGTGTCTGTGGCGCGCTCATGAGGCCCCTCTCTCCTGAGAAAGAGGGAAAGGACCCAGTGGAGACAGATCCGCAAGTCCTCCCTGCTCACTGCACTGAATCCGTGAAGTCAAGTGGACAGCTGGGCAGGGCAGAAGAGAAGGAGGACAGTCCCGGGCACGAGGAGGCCCTCGACGACCTCGTGGCCCAGGCGTGCCAAGAGAAGGTGGGCCACCGGAAGAATGTGTGCGCCTTTCGGGCGCTGAAGACCGTGAGCCAGCTGACCATGAGGGTCAGGAAGGGCTTCCAGGACTGGTACTCGGGCTATTTTGGCGCAGCCTCGCTCTTTACTAATCGAATGTTCGTAGCCTTTGTTTTCTGGGCTTTGTTTGCATACAGCAGTTTTGTCATCCCTTTCATTCACCTCCCAGAAATAGTCGATTTGTATAATTTATCAGAGCAAAACGATGTGTTCCCTCTGACGTCAATTATAGCAATAGTTCACATCTTTGGCAAGGTGATCCTGGGCGCTGTGGCCGACTTACCGTGCATCAGCGTCTGGAATGTCTTCCTGATGGCCAACTTCACCCTCGTCCTCAGCATTTTTATTCTGCCCCTGATGCACACCTATGCGGGCCTGGCGGTCATCTGCGCACTGATAGGCTTTTCCAGCGGTTACTTCTCCCTCATGCCCGTGGTGACTGAAGACTTGGTGGGGATTGAGCACCTGGCCAACGCCTACGGCATCATCATCTGTGCTAACGGCGTCTCCGCGCTGCTGGGCCCACCATTTGCAGGTAAACCGTGCCAGGTTTCAAGCTCAGAGTGCATGTAGATGGTCAGGTTGTGTTCTCATCTGGGTTATGAAATCCACGATTGATAAGAAGAAAGTTTCCATTTGTGTACATGCTCCTTTTTTCTCCCCATTCCTGGCCCCCCGTTTCTCACTTGTAGATTTTAGCAAGTTAAAGGTGATTCTTCCATATAGAATGGAGATGAACTTTTGATCCTTATCTACAAAATAATCTCATTGTGTAGAATTCTCTATCAGTTAGGGATGCATTTGGCAATAAGAGAAGACCCGGCCAATGGTAGCTTAAAAAGGAGATTTAATTGTGTCATAGAGCCAGGAATCTAGAGTTCAGGAACTAGATAATATTAGGACAGTATCTCCAAGATCCTCTTGGCCTTTTCCTCATGTAGTTACCTCATGTTAACATGGCTGTTGTAGCTCCAGCCACAGCAGCCTCATTTATAACAAAAAGGAAGAAGGAAGGAAAGGCCTACTCCCAGCAGATTTCCACTTATATGATTGGCCAGGACTGTGTCACACAGCCCACGCTTCAGCAGGAACTGAGAATTGGAGTATTTTGCCTTTCAGCCTCTGTACTAGAGGAAGGAAAAGAGGAAAAAATTGTACTGGGGGTTGTATCAGTCAGATAATGGTACCTTCCAGAGATGTTAAACTGAAATATCCATTAAGGGGATGGGTACATTATCAGTGTATCAGTGGCTCATCCACCTTCTTGTTGGAGATCCTTCAGCTTGTGTATTATATGTGGAAATGGAATCTCATTGACAGTTATTTGCATGATCCAAGATACTTTCTGTTTCTGGGGTTATTTTATACTGATCCATCAGATTTCAATAGCAGCATAACAGCAGTGCGGTATGGCTTAAGGAATTCATGATCAGTGTTAAACCACCAAAGTTTGCCAGCATGGTTTCCTTGTCCCATTCCTATGGTCTTGTTCTTATCACTTAGTTGCATTCTGGCATCCTTTCTTGAGTGGAAGAGAGATGAATTGCCACTAGAAGACAAGGAGTTATGACCAGCCCTTTGTTATCAGGCGTTAGTTATCTCTGCCTGCTTCAAGTTCCCTCCCTAGAAGGGGACTCTAGCTCACTGTGATCCACCATGATGGCAGAAACGGTTGTATTAATGGTTAAGAACCTTCTATGAATGTGTGTCAAATGCTGCTGTGGGGACTCTAAAATCAATGTTCTGATGTGCATCTCTAGACCAGCAACCTAAAGAGGGCTTTCCTCCTTTTTGTTTCTCCTTCCACTGAACTCACACACTAAGGAATGCTGACCCTCATCACGGGCCAACTGCAATGTGTCTAATCCATTGATTTTCCGGGCCAATGAGAGGCAGCCCAACCTTCATGCACTGTAGTTCAGAAGTGACGGACAATATAAGGGACTAAATAACCACATTAAATTCTTGCTAGCAATTCCAGGTGGGCTAGAAATTATTACTTAGCTCAGTTTGCTACAAGGAAAATTACTGTTCACATTCACATTGCCTTTTTCTTTTTTAGTGGGTTTAGAAATGAATGTGTTTTTCATTTTTCAAAGCAGTTTCTACTGGCACCAAAAATTCTCGTACAATTTAGTACCATGCCAGACAACCACATTTCCACTTAAGATGAACCAACATTTCAACCATGTCACTTAGCAACATGAACTCCTTGATCTAATTCATTTACAATATTGCTGGGTATTCACTTCTTCTCCTTTAAAGATGCAATAATAGTAGATACTTTTTTAGATGTTTCCAGTGTAAAATACAGCAAAACTTAGCCACCAGATTTGACTGACCCAGAATCTACACATAACGCCTTCAGTCACATAAAATATAACACCCTGACACACTTTGCAGTGTTTTTCACCGAGAGCTGGGAACACATTTCATAAATAAGAAAAACAGCTGCCACTCATCATTTGACAGACTCAAATGAAAAGGGAATGCAATTTAATGGGGAGCTGGATTTTACTTTGAAGCTGTTGAGTTGAATTGATGGTTGGATCAGGGTTGCCAAGGATCCCAGGTTGGAAACCAAAGAACGGAGATCAGACCTGTAGGGAAAGGTGATGAAGGAAGATGAGATAGGCAGCTTGTCTGAAACATCTTGTCTCTGAAGTTTCATCCACACATGCTGGGTCAAAACACGTGGTCAAGTACAATCTCTCGTGAGATTTTGCATCTGACTCGGGACCAAGTTGAGTTCAAACTAGTGGAAATATTAAAACAGGCACCAGAGAGATATGGCAGGACCCCGAGTCATTTAAAAATAAATTCTAAAGGTAGATTGGAGAAACCTATGGGATTAATTTAACATAAAATTGGGTAGTCTTCCTCCAATGTGTGCTGTTAAGTTGTTTGGTGAAGTTGGGTGCTCTTAAAAAATTGACATGAGTTACTTTTAAAGATTGGGGAGTGTGGAGATATTTTTACACATATTTATACTTTTAAGGGAAAGATGCAAGATTTTGAATATAATAAATTCAATTTAAGACTGTAACAATATGTAATAGACTTAGCAGACATTTTCTATAGTCTGCAGGGACCAGAAGGAGAATGGCGTCGTGAGAAGGAGATGCCGGAGTATTCTAAGAGTGGTCGTGTTTATTAGCAGTCCCCTAAGAATGAGGGAAAGTACACATACAGACGAGGAGCCAAGAGAAATGTGTTTGAAACTCCAAAATATTCAGTATGCTTTGTGCTTATGGTTAAGTTTGGGGCAGTAGGGAATAGAGGTGGCTTGGGGCGACATCACAGAGCCCTGGAGCTTAGATTCAGCCACTCAAACAAAAAAAGTAAATAAATAGTCTGAACTAAATACAAATTAAGTTTGTCCTATTTCAGAGGTCCGTGTTAAGCAGCAGTGATTGTTCAGCTCATGTCAGCTATTGGTATTTGTTATTTAGAGCCATCATTTCCACTCTTAGTCACTTGATCACATGAAAAGTGAGGATTTGACTACTGAAATGACACGATCAGCTTTCCTATGGGACGAGTGGAATATGTGAACCTCGTTTATAGTTACTGATTTTTTATTTAATTGTAGTTTCAGGATAGTCCTGTCATATACGCTGCTTACAGATACAGACCTTTCTGCGTTATCTGCAAGTGAAGCATTCACCTTGTCCCAATTCACACAGTCACAGTTGACAAATGGTGACACTGAGCAGAAGTTGGGTGTGTTTTTGTTCATATGTCAGTGGGCCTTTCTGATTCAGTTCTGAAGCTGAGTCATTATTTTTGGATTATACGTTTAATCTTTGTTCCTCTTGTCTCATTGGAGGTTAAAAAAAGATGGTAGAGCATTTTATTAAAGCTACATCTAAAGAGTCTGATATTTTCTTTTTTATATCAAATAACAAACCAAAAGCTTGACTTTTAAAGTATATACAGAATTCATAGCTTTTGAGTGGTTAAAAAACTATAAATGTGTGATTTAGTAGCATGTTTGTTTTTCATTACTACCTGAACTGGTCCAGGCACATTAATTGTGATTTAGAAAGTTCTACCCTAGTGACTTAAAAGATAAATGTAGCCATCCTCAGTTAGATGCTGAGAACTCTGGTTTATATAGCCCGAACTTAAAAATGGCTACATGAAACATTTGGGGCATTAAATGTCATATAAATAAATTATAGAAATATTTATATTAGCAATAAATGCTTACTTGGTGTTCTTGGCTTTATTTTATCAACTACGTTACACTGAATATCTTTGTTTTTGTTTTGTAGGGTGGATCTACGACATGACACAAAAATATGATTTTTCCTTCTATATATGTGGTTTACTTTACCTGGTAGGATTACTCTTTTTACTCATTCAACCATGTATTCAAATTATAGAGCAATCGAGAAAAAAAAGCGTAGGTGGTACACACGTCTAGTGTCATGTGATGTTTCATGTAGGATTTCTTTGTGGTACTCATGCCTACCTCCCATGGTTGCTGTGAGGCGCCTATGACATTGTGGGAAAGCGATTTGTACGGTATCTGTCACTGTCATTTGTAAATGCCATTGTCATTGCTTTATTTGAAAGTAGCACTGCCTGTCCATTTGGGGAGAAGCAACGTTGGACAGTATTAAAGACTACATACATTTTAGAGATGACAATGTCCTTCAAAGACAGCCTATTAAGTAATTGGTAGAGATGCCCTTGCAAAAATTATTCTCTCGCCATCCACTGAGACTAGGGTTTTAGATACAGCTTTTAAAACAAAGACAAGGAATAAAAGCTTTTCAATCCAACTACTACTTCTTTGTAAAGTGAAAATAAAGTGCTTCTGCAAAGCTCACAGTTAAATGGGTTTTAAGCACAGGAGCATGATTAAATTTCAGAAACTAATTGTTACAGGGAGCTATTGCTCGCCCAGTGTAAAATAAATGCTGGCTCCAATTTCAAAGGTAATACATTTAATACAATTAAAGAAAAAATTATATTTTTATAAAAGAATTCTGCAGCTAGGGAGTACAGTTTATCAATCTTCCTCTAAGAAAAGCTTTTGCTCTCAATCCTAATTCAATAGTATCTAGTTATAAACTGAATCTTAAGACAAAGCCTAAGTAAATAATAATTTACTTAGCAGAAGTTGTATTTGTACACACAACTATTGAATCAAGGGCTATGGTTCAAGCACTTTTATTCCCATCATTGGCCTCTTTGTTTATTAACACAATCTAGGGCCTGTAACATTGTTTTCTGAGTTTCTCCTGTCCAGTAAATAAAATAGAGAACTCATTGCAGGTTGATATGTGAATTTGGCCGTTAAATCGTTTGTATAAAGTGTGGTACTAACCCAGAATATAAGACTATGAACTTGTGAGGATAATAAACGGAATGCCCTTGGTCTAGGTGTCTGTACACCTGACATTGGAGTAGTGGTAGCAAGTCGCCCTTCTCCAGTGCCTGAGCTCCACACAGTTTTAAAAATAGTTCTCTTGATCGATTTCATACAGAAGATAACAGGGATCCATGACGTCAAATAATGCTCTTCCTTTATCTCAGATCTCTATTTTTCTAAGCCAAACATTTTTCAGACTGCAGAATGTTCTTCCCAGAATCGTTTTGAAATTTCTGGCTGCCTTACTTGTTTACACATATTTCAGAACTGATTAAATTTCTACTCACAATTTGCTCATCATACATAAAAATCCTGTAACATCATTGCCAGTGTCTTGGGTCAAATTTACCTAAAGTGAGTATAGACCATTCTCATTTACCCTTGGTAATTAGAGGCAGGAATGGTACCAGTAATTAGAATCACAGAATGGTACCCTAAGCCTAATTCTAGCCAGCAATTCTCAGTCTCTTCCTCCACCAAACCCTTCAGAGCTGTTAACAAGTGATTACATGGACAAGTTTCCTTTTTGTTTCATCTCCTTTATTTCCTGCTCTGATGGCTAGGGGGAGGGTTTGTGTAATGAAAGGGACCCTCAAAATAACAATACTACTAATAGGCAGCTAATGGAACGGAGAAACAAAAGCATGACTAATATGCACACTCAATATTACCTCCAATGATTCAAGAATTGCCTGCAAATTATTATAGATAATTGCATGTCATGCTCCGTTTGGTTCAACACAATGACCAATTTGGTATCGTTACAGCTTTGGCTGCTGTTAAAGAATCCATTTTGATTAAGGTAAACTTAAATGCTGATGCAATGCTGTATCTCTAGCTATATATTAACCATAAAATTCGGATGGTTAGATGGAAAAACATGTTGCGTGTTTTAAAACTGACCACATGATTTCATTACTTTCATTTTCTACAAACACCAAAATAACAAGAGGCAGTGTTAAATATTTTGAATGGTGCTATAGCTGAATCGTTTTGATGCTCGCACTGCTGGTCATACCATCAGAAATATCAACTTTTTATCCAATAAACCAGCTTTGGTTATGTCCAAGTTAAACCTACCCACGTTCAGTCTGTACAGCTGTTTGTTGACTTACTGTATTTATCGAAGTGGTAATTTCTACCACATCAGAAGTTCCTATTTTACAAAAATAGAGTAAAACCTGCTTGCAATATTCATGTTAACACTAGAATAAGAGAGAATGCTATAAAGAATTATAGCAAATATATTAATATTTTCTGTTTAAAATGTTATTATTTACAGTTTATTGAAACTATTATAAAGGGTTAATAATTGTATATTTATGTTAGGTGCTTTGTAGTTTTCCCCTCACATGTCCAAGTAATTTTTATTCACATACAATTAAATAAATTTTGTCCTGTTTAAAGATGGTCAGTGAGTTTTTATATAAAATCTCTGTTTTCTTAGTTTTAAGAGGAAAACTCCTAAAGTGTAACTGGTGATTATATGGTTGGTTCTTTCCCTTAGACGTTTGTCTCTAGGTGTAGTTGTAGAACCACCAATCATGTAGGGTGACTGTTAGAAGTGCCAAGTCCAGCTATTAAATTTGCAATGCGCACACCTTTTAATCTAGGGATTGCATTTCTAAAATTTTTCCCATCATATGAACAAAGACAAATGAACAAAGATTTCTTTATGTATTGTTTCTTATAAAAGACTGGAAACAATTTAAATGTCCATCAACATGGACCTGTTAAACAAAGTATGGTGTTTACGCAATTTTTTTTACAGACAGATCCATATGTAAAATTAGAAAACAATATCCAAGATATATTGCTAAAAGAAAATAGCACAATAAATATGGTTAATTTGCTCCCAGTTGTGTTTTGTTAACAACAAAAGAAGGTTATTCATATGGCCGGTATTTGTACAGAACATTTCTGGCAGGTAGCAAGAAAACATTAACAGTAGTCGGCTCTTGGGAGAAGTTTGGGGACTGGGGTGGGTCTGACTTTTTTCCTGGTGCGCACAATGTTTTTTCAGTTTAAAACTTGTTTCCAAAATTATTTTAAATACAGATTTCTGGGGCTACTTAAAAACTTAATGAATTGGAATTTGGGGGGATGGAGCCAATAAACCTGCCTTTAGATAAGTTTATCAGTTGATTTTCATGCACACTAAAATTGGAGACCCACTCTCAACATATTTCAGAGTAAAACACTCCAATCAATTTCAAATACTTGTCCTGACTCTCTTCAGGTTGATTATTTCCTTTTAGACAACATTCTGGTCAATTACTATCATCAGAGCACTCATAGTATATTATATTTTTATTTTGCTGAATCTTTCTGTTTCCATGGTCCTTTTCCAATCAACAAATGTAAACTGGGTTTGTATAAGAACAAGGCAAGCTGATGCCAGTGTTTGCCCCCAGGTAGCCTGCACACAGAAGTAAGCTGCTACAGCACGGCACTAAAAGTAACAATGCAATAACAGAGCTAAGGGAAATTTGACTCCCAACCTGTTGAGATGAAACTGTAATTGATAATATAAAACATACAGAAAGGTTCAGTAAAACGATTGAAGAACTATCACTATTTGTGTACTTGTCAAATGAAAGATACAGACTACAAGTGCTAGACTTACAGTTCTCAAACTCATGGATCTCAGGTCCCCTTTATATTCCTAAAAGCCAATGAAGACCCAAAGATAGTTTGTTTTTATAAGTTTTACCTGATTGATATTTACCCTATTGGAAAGCAACACTGAGAAATTACTTCATTTTAAAATAACAGTAATGAGCCTACTATGTTAACAACACATTTTTATGAAGATAACCATATTTTCCCCAAAAAATGTAGTAAGAATAGTGGCATTGTTTCACATTTTTGCAAATATCTTTAATATCCAGCTTAATAGAAGACAACTGGATTCTCATATTTGCTTCTGCATTCAGTCTGTTGTGATATGTGGTTTTGATTGACATATATTAAGAAAATTCAGCTTCAGGTGGCCAGTTAGCTCAGTTGCTTAGAGGGTGGTGCTAATAACACCAAGGTTGCCGGTTCAATCCCCGTATGGGCCATTGAGAGCTGTGCCCTCCTTTAAAAAAAAAAAAAAAATCCAGCCTCATACTTATATGTAGTTGGAAAGGGGAGGAGTATTTTAATAGTCTTTTCAGGTGATTGTAGAGTTTTTTTTAACACTACACCAAAACTCAACAAGTGGTATTTCTCTAAAAGTTAGTTGCAGTGTGGAATCTGACACCATATCAATAAACTTTGTAAAATGTTACATTAAAAGCCATTGACCTGCCTTACACTTTGAATGGATCTTTTACCCGTTTATGATTTTGTAACATAATGCTTTAGTCATTTGGAAAATAGTGGTCCACTGAGTTTTGTAGATCTTCCCAATGTTTTCATATTTCACACACTATTTTAAGACACCAGATGACTATTGTGTGATTTATATGAAATGTTCAGAATAGGCAAATCCATAGTGATAGAAGGTATATTAATGGTTGCCAGAGTCTGAGAGGAGACGGGGATGGAAAATGACTGCTGGGCGTGGGGTGAGGAAATGTTCTGGAAGTAGATACCGTGATGGTTGCCCAAATTTTGTGAATATATAAAAACACTGAACTACACACTTCTAAAAAGTGAATTTTATGGTCTGTGGGTTATATCTCATTTGGGAAGTGGACAAATGTATGGAGGTTGATAGAAGTTTTCCAAAATTCTAATTTTCTTTTGAATATTATCATTGACAACAGATACGGCAGTTATTTTCCTTGAAGTGGCAGCCTGATTTTCAGTAACATGTCTGCCAAACAAAATTATGGTATTTCATGAAAAAAGCAGAAGTTCAGTTTGCACCTCAGTTACACAAGTGCTTTTCCTCAAAACGGCCATTAGACTTTGATTCTTTGATTTGAAGCAGATGTGCTTTGTGCATATCTACTTCCCATTTTGTCACACAGGACATTAAAAAGATGTGGACTCAAGGGTAAAGACGTAATAAAAGGCGACGGTTTTTACTGTTTCATCAAGGACATCCTTAAATGAATCTGGCCATTATTTAACTGCAAATGCATGGAAGCGAAAAACAGTGACTTCAGTGCATTTTGGTGTCACTGCTTTGACACACGCTAACTCACCAGCAGTTTGACCTGCCGTTGCTTTTGCACCGTCAGCAAAAACATGAACACAGTCGCTCCAGGATTAACCATGAGAGTGAATAACATTCTTCAGTATTTTGCCCGTTTTAGCACCACTTGTGTTTTCTTCCAAGCATTCACATGAAAAAAGATCTTTTACTATTAATAGTTGGTGTGATACTAGATGCATAGAAGTGAAACAGCGAATCCAGCCACATTTATTGATTTGTCCATTTGTAAGACAAATCTGTAGTCAAGATAGTAACTCAGCCTTCATGTTTGCAGCTAAATCTTTACTCTGACAAGCTACTGTATTATTGGAAAGTGGTACTGCTATGATTTCTTCTGCTGACTCTCCATCCAGCAGACATTCGGCAACGTCAGCTGTACAGGCTTATATGCCTTTCTCCAGGCAATTCACTTACCCTGCAGTGTACTTCAAAGGCTGTTGCATTGCTGGTTTGAAAAGCTGTAATGATCAATTTTTTACTTTTAATGAACTCATCACATCTACATTTAAAATATTCAATTCCTTTTTCTTTAAACTCTGAATGAATACTCTCAAAACGATGCCACAACTTAAAAGGTACCAAAAGGTAAAAATGTAACATCATAAACTCAAGGAAAAGATACCTTTGAATCATATTTTGTTTCAGATTTACACTTTTATTAGTAGATTTGAATGCCATCTTTTCAGTACCTTTAGGCTTAGATGGTGCAGCTGTGGGCTAAGATGGCAAGATTTCTAATCTCCCTTTCAAAAGCTAATGACCCATCCTTAAACACAATAATGAATGGAGCATGGCTTATATGAACTGGAAATCTCCAAACTCAACGTATTCAGAGAACAGGAGATAGGGTGAGAAATGCTGATGTTGAATTGCAAAGACTGAAAAGCAGCAGCATTCGTCATCTAGGAAAGGGGAACTGAGTCATGGCAGGGAGCAGAGATTGCTGACAATGTATTAAAGGTGCTACAGATGAATTGTGTGGGCCAACAGCAACGAAAAGCAGAGCAGGTTGGGTTGAGGGTCTCAAATTAACACTGAGGAAGACTCTTCCATTGTCAGGTGAAGCAGGAAGAGGTAAGAGATCCACTGGTTCCCAAGTGGAGGAAAATGACAGGAAGAAGAGAGGACTGAGTTTGGAAAAGTACCAGAGACGTTAAAGAGATTTGCAAAAATGTAAAACAATGCCACTATTCTTACTAAATATGTTTCGGGGAAAATATGGTTACTTTCATAGAAATGTGTTAATATACCAGTGAGGCATATTCAACTCTTTTACTCAATCCTTAGTTTTCCCTAAGAGTGTGTGAGCGTCTTAAAGAAGAACTCACTCCTTACTTATTATTTAAATGAACTTATGATACTTTACAGAAAAATGGGCAATCATTTAGTTCATCAAAAGTTTGGACTATTCTCACTTTCTGAGACAACATGGTGCCGTCCATGCTGCTCCTGACAATCCAAGGATCAAAAGGACTGTGTAGGGGCCGGCCCGGTGGCTCAGGCAGTTAGAGCTCCATGCTTCTAACTCCAAAGGCTGCCGGTTCGATTCCTACATGGGCCAGTGGGCTCTCAACCACAAGGTTGCCAGTTCAATTCCTCGAGTCCCGCAAGGGATGGTGGGCAGCGCCCCCTGCAACTAAGATTGAACACTGCACCTTGAGCTGAGCTGCCTCCCAGATGGCTCAGTTGGTTGGAGTGCATCCTCTCAACCACAAGGTTGCCGGTTGGACTCCCGCAAGGGATAGTGGGCTGTGCCCCCTGCAACTAGAAACAGCAACTGGACCTGGAGCTGAGCTGCACCCTCCACAACTAAGACTGAAAGGACAACAACTTGACTTGGAAAAAAGGCCTGGAAGTACACACTGTTCCCCAATAAAGTCCTGAAAGAAAAAAAAAAAAGGACTGTGTATGGTGAATGGACCACCACATTTTACAGAAAGCACAGTGTTTCCAAGGGAATCTGGGAAAAATTGCAAAGTCTATACTTTTAGTAAGCATGGGACCTCGTTTGCCTGGGGCAACAGAAAAAAAATAAATATTATCAGTGTCACTAACAAGGAACTACTAACTCCCACGATCTCCCAAAGGCAGTTTGCCTTGAGTTCTTGCCAAAAAACACTATCCTGGCAACATGGCAGCCTTATACTGCTTCTAAAGGTGGCACAGCTACAATTTCCAACCTATAACTTTATGATGTGAAAACAGGGACATGTTCGAAGTCTTCCAGAAAAAAGTACAAAATTCGTGTCCTTCCTGGTCAGAAGATAAAATTATGTGCCCAAATGTTAACCATGAAGTTCACTTCTTTGGAAACAATTTAAATACAATTGCAAATTCATTGCATTTGCAAAAAATTGTTTTGTGTTATCACCTGGACCGCAACCATACAAGGTGTCTGTCTATGTTCCAGGAAGTAAGGGCACAGCTTCATCTGTTGGATTACTCGTATGTCAGTATCCCAACTTTGATAGACCTCATGCAGCTCTAGCCAATAAAAATTTCTCTAAGGCAGATAAGGTTACAATGCTATGGAATAAAAAGGCTACTGTTGTGTTGGTAATAGCTAGTACAGATGTTGACAAGACAGGAGCTTCCTACTATGGGCAACAAACACTGCACTACATTGCAACAAACAGAGAGTGCTGTAGTGCAATTACCAAAAAACGACCCCATTTATGATGTAGCTTGGAATTCTAGTTCTACTGAGTTCTGTGCTGTTTATGGTTTTATGCCTGCTAAAGCAACAATGTTCAACGTAAGATGTGATCCTGTGTTTGACTTCAGAACTGGTCCTCATAATGCAGCCTACTAAAGCCCTGATGGACATATATTAGTTCTAGCTGGATTTGGAAATCTCAGGGGACAAATGGATGTGTGGGATGTTAAAAATTACAAACTTATTTCTAAACCAGTGGCTTCTGAGTCTACATATTTTGCTTGATGCCCAGATGGTGAGTATATTTTAACAGCCACGTGTGCTCCCAGGTTACTTGTGAATAATGGGTACAACATTTGGCATTTTACTCGTGCTGTCTTGCACAAGTATGATGTGCCATCGAATGCAGAATTATGGCAGGTTTCTTGGCAGCCACTTTTAGATGGAATATTTCCAACAAAAACAATAACTTACCAAGCAGTTCCAAGTGAAGTACCCAGTGAAGAACCTAAAGCTGCAACAGGTTATAGACCCCCAGCTTTAAGAAATAAACCAGTCACCAATTCCAAATTGCATCAGGAGGAACTACCTCTGAATATGAAACCACAACCAGGAAATGATAAGCTCAAAAACAGCCAATCAAAGGAAGCATGAGGCTAAGAAAGCTGCAAAACAGGAAGCAAGAAGTGAAAAGAGCCCACCAGATTTGGCACCTACTTCTGCCCCACAGAGCTCAGTAGAAAAATACTACCTCTCAGTCAACTTCTGGAGACCCTGAGAGAAAAAAGATTTTAAAAAAAACAAAAAAACAAAAACAAAAAAAGAGAAAAAACAAAACAAAAAACAAATCAGAACCTAAAGAAGAAACTGAAAGCAATCCAACAATTGAAAGAACAAGCAGCAACTGGAAAACAGCTAGAAAAAAATTAGTTGGAGAAAATTCAAACAGAGGAAATCCTTGTCTAGGAGCTGGAAGATTTGGAATTAGGTATTTAAAGATTTATAGAAAGCAAGTTGTTTATCAGAAAACAGTGCAAACACATCTTCTAAGTTCGTTGGTATATATGGAATATCCACGTGCCCACATTTAATGTTCATCTATAATTTTAACCATTTATCCAAGATTCTGTATATGTCTGAAATTATTTAATAATGCCTATTAAACTAATTTTTGCATCCTGCAACCTCTACAATGTCAACATACGATATAAAAAAGACACATGAATTTTCTAGCTAAGCTTGATCAATTGAAAGACATATTTTTTGTAAAGAACAGTATTTACCATATAAATGAATAAAGACATTTTATATTAAAAAAAAAAAAAACTTGGACTAGTCTCCGAACGATTAAATTAGAATGATATTGGAGGAAAGATCCAAGATGGTGGAGTAGATAAACACTGTGCCTACATTCTTCCATGAACCCATTAAAATTACAACTAAATTATAGAACAATCAACCTGGAGAACCATCTGAAGTCTAGCATAACAGAAGTCCTACAACTAAAAATATAAAGAAGCCACATTGAGACTGGTAGGAGGAGTGGATACATGGAACGGGCACCACACCTGCTTGTGGTAGGAGACTGTGGGGACAGAGCCAGGGGTGCAGTTTCCAGGCTCTTGGCCTCACATGGAAAGGTGCTGGCTCAGGCAGTAAATAGCCATCAACTGTGATTGGATGGCCATCAGCTATGGCTAGTTGACCGTCAGCTGTAACCAGTGAGCCACTGGCCACTAATATAACTGCTGTGGCTATGCTAGCAGAGAATGGGGGCTACCAAGAGGATGGTGGCTGAGCTAGCAAGAGCAGATTGCAGTTAGCATGGTGGCTTGCAGCTAGCAAGTGAGGTTGGTTGGCAGAGAGAAGTAGATGGCAGGTTACAGATAGTGTGGCCCCTGCTTCCTATGTCTCAAACCCAGCTGCCAGTGAGAATGTAGTGGTATGATTCCCCTATCTATGGCTCCGTGTGTGTTCCTTTTTGGTCTTACCATGTCCTGCATTCTTATGTGGGGAGCGGGACCAGAGACCCCGCCTGACACCCTGCATGACAGAGACATAGCAGATCTACCTAATACATAGAAACAAACACAGAGAAGCAGCCAAAATGAGGAAACAAAGAAATGTGTCCCAAATGAAAGAACAGGAGAGAAATCCAGAAAAAGAACTAAACAAAATGGAGGCAAGCAACCTACCAGAGACAGAGTTCAAAACAATGGTTATAAGAATGCTCAAGGAACTTAGGGAGAACTTCAGCAAAGAGGTAGAAAGCACAAAAAAGAACATAGAAAACTTAAAAAAAAAAAAAAAAAAAAAAAAGTGAAGAATACAACTGAAAAATGAAGAATGCACTACAAGGAGTCACCAGCATACTAGATGAAGCAGAGAATCAAATCAGCAATTTGGGTGACAAGGTAGCATAAAACACCCAATTGGAACAGCAAAAAGAAAAAAGAATCCAAAAAAATTAGAATAGTTTAAGGGGCCTCTGGGACAACATCAAATGTAACAACATTCACATCATAGGAGTACCAGAAGGAGAAGAGAGAAAGCAAGAGACAGAACCTATTTGAAAAAAAATAATGACTGAAAACTTCCCTAACCTGGTGAAGGAAATAGACATACAGGTTCAGAAAGTGCAGAGAGTCCCAAACATGATGAACCCAACAGGCCCACACCTAGACACATTATAATTACAATGGCAAAGGTTAAAGACAAAGAGAGAATTCTAAAAGCAGCAAGAGAAAGGCAACTGGTAACTTATAAGGGAGCTCCCATAAGACTGTCAGCTGATTTCTCAACAGAAACTTTGCAGACCAGAAGGGATTGGCACAAAATATTCAATGTGATGATAAGCAAGGCCTTACATTCAAGGATACTTTACCAAGCAAGGCTATCATTTATAATTGAAGGATGGATAAAGAGCTTCCCAGACAAGCAAAAGTAAAGGAGTTTATCACCACCAAACCAATATTACAAGGAATGTTAGCGGGACATCTTTAAGACAGAAAAAAACACCAAAATTATGAATAATAAAACTGTGATAGCTACATATCTATCAACAATTCTTTTCAGTGTAAATGAATTAAATGCTGCACTCAAAAGACATAGAAGGGTTGAATGGATAAGAAAACAAAACCCTTACATATGCTACCTACACAAGAATCACTTTAGATCGCAAGACACACACAGAAAGTAAAGGTATGGAAAAAGATATTTCATGAAAATGAAAATTAAAAAAGAAAAAAAGCTGCGGTAGCAATACTTATACCACACGGAATAGACTTTAAAACAAAGGCTATAAGAAGAGACAATGAAGGACCCAGTAATCCCACTTCTGGGCATTTATCTGAAGAAACCCAAAATGCTACTCTGAGGAGATGTGTGCATCCATATGTTCATTGCAGCATTGTTTACAATGGCCAAGATGTGGAGGCAGCCTGGGTGTCTGTCGATGGAAGAATGGATAAAGAGGTGGTACATATATACATGGAATATTGCTTGGCCATGGAAGAGAATGGGTTCTTGCCATCTGTAGTAGGGTAGCATGGGTGGACCTGCAGGGTATTGTGCTGTGTGGAGTGTCAGACAGAGAAAGACGCAATGTGATTTCACTTATATGTGCAATCTAAGAACAAAATTAACAAACAAGCAGAAACAAACTCATAGATACAGAAAACATTTTGATGGTTGTCAGATGGGAGGGGGAATAGGGGTGTGGGTGAAAAAATGGGATGGGATTAAGAAGTACAAATTTGTTATTACAGTGTAATCATGGTGATGTAGAGTATAGCATAAAGAATATAGTCAATAATATTGTAATAACTATGTATGGTGTCAGATGGGTACTAGATTTGTTGGGGTGATAGATGGGAGAGGGTTGGGCGCCAAGGTGAAAAAAGTGAAGGCATTAAGGAGTACAAATTGATAGTTACAAAATAATCATGAGGATGTAAAACATAGGGCATATAGTCAACAATGTGGTAATAACTATGTACAGTGCCAGCTGGGTACTAGAATAGTCAAGGGAATCACTTTTCTTTTTTTTTTAAGATTTTATTGGGGAAGGGGAACAGGACTTTAGTGGGGAACAGTGTGTACTTCCAGGACTTTTTTCCAAGTCAAGTTGTTGTCCTTTCAATCTTAGTTGGAGGGTGCCGTTCAGCTTCAAGTTGTTGTCCTTTCAGTCTTAGTTGTGGAGGGTGCAGCGCAGCTCCAGGTCCAGTTGCTGTTGCTAGTTGCAGGGGGCGCAGCCCACCATCCCTTGTGGGAGTCGAAACGGCAACCTTGTGGTTGAGAGGATGCACTCCAACCAACTGAGCCATCCAGGAGCTCAGTGGCAGCTCAGCTCAAGGTGCTGTGTTCAATCTTAGTTGCAGGGGGCGCTGCCCACCATCCCTTGCAGGACTCGAGGAATTGAACTGGCAACCTTGTGGTTGAGAGACCACTGGCCCATGTGGGAATCGAACCGGCAGCCTTCGGAGTTAGGAGCATGGAGCTCTAACCACCTCAGCCACCGGGCCGGCCCATCACTTCTTAAATTATATAAATGTCTAACCATTATACTGTACACCTGAAATTAATATAAAATAATATTGAATGTCAACTATAATTGATACATTTAAAGAGGGGGAGAAGGGGAAGGAGAATAAGAGGTCCAAATTTCCAGGTATGAAACAAACAAGTCATGAGGATGTAATGTACAGCATGGGGAATATAGTCAATAATATTGTGATAGCGTGGTAGACTGTCACATGGTTACTGGACTTATCATGGTGATCACTTCTTCAGGTATATAAATGTTGAATAACTATGGTGGACCCCTGAAACTAATAAAATATTGTATGTTAGCTACATTTTTAATCAGAATCTTTTTTTAAAAATTAGAATGATCTTTTATATTATGCCCAAGGCCCTTCCCCTTATAATTTCAAATATGACCTTGGGCAAGTCCCATCACCTTTTCAAGTTCTGCCGGTCAAACCTGGTTTGGCTCCGAAAGGAGGGGTGGTGCGGCATTTGTGGTTAAGAACATAGACGTGGTAGTTACAGATTTGAATCTCAGCTTTAGCGCTTCTTCGTTGTGAGACCTTGGGGAAAACTAACTTGTCCTCTCTGAGAATAATTTAGGTATTGTAAGCCATACAGCCTGTATTGTGATTCTCTAACTCTCACTGTGTGAAAGTGGCCATAGATAATACATAAACTGGCCCAATAAAGCTTTATATACAGAAACAGGTGGCTGGTTAGATTAGACCTAGGCTATGGTTTATAGACCCTGATCTACAGGACAGAAATATCACTCACCTGCAAGCGTTGCTGTAAGAACTAAGTTGGTTACTACCTGCTTATTTTTAGGTATGCATAGACACTCAATAAATGGAAACTGTTATTATTGTTGTTATTTCTAATGGTATTCCAACTTAGTCTGTGATTATGGATCTATGACCCTAAGACGTTGGATGGGCAGAACAGATTTCCCAGTTGAAAATAACTTGTCTGAATGGAGATCTATGTTTGAGGGGACATGGTAAGCAAGAAACAGGGAGCCTTCTGTAGCTCCCAACCTTGAGGGTTCCATGTCGCAAGGGCAAACTAAGGCTATCCCAGTGTGCGGATGATCTCATTTCAAAACAATAAATAGGTAAAATTAAGATATAATGACCTAATATATAATGTTATGCTTCTAATTGCTGGTGTACATTTTTCTTTAGTGCGGTGGTACCTTGTCTACTTAACGTTTTAGCATCCAATCAAAGACATCCATTTCAAGTGGAAACCAACTGTTCAGAGTTGAAAAGCTTGGACACGCTCTCACCCTATATTATCTCAAACTGAAGGTAAAGGTCATTACACTAAAGCTCAGATTTTAAAAAAAAGTATGCTGCACAATTTTGTTTTGTTTTTTCAGTAAGATTGTTTTACATTATTCTTCACTATCTTGGGAGTCTGTCTGGAGTAATAAATGAGGGCTGAGGACCATCCTGTACACGAGAAGCTCGGAACACAATGACAGGTGGTGACTAGTGATTTATCCCTACTCCTGCTTCCCACCCCTCCCCCAAATCATAATCTCAGCCTAAATTCTTGGGCCTACTCAGCAAAATAAAGCATTTCACATTCCATGTCACCAAAGTTCAATGCACGTACTATGCCAAACATGTTGAGAAAAAAAATCAATAATAGAAGTTGACATTAAGGAAAATACATTTTTTTAGCTTATAAATTAAATATTCACATTTGCTGTTGTTAATAAATTCTTCTAAGATGTAAAGATATAAATCATCAGAAAATATCAGTATTTTACCTTTACAATTACAATGGTGAACGACAACAGAATAGAAACACTTTGACTGAAAAGATGAGAAAGGGCAAGATTATAAAATGCCTTTCACTCTGAAATGGTATGCCATAAACAAAGCAGATTTATTCATCTGTGTGAAAGCTGTCAATAGGGGCACAGAGGCAAACCAGTGCTATATTATTTCCATCTGATGGATCATTATGTGGACCTAACACAGGAAATGAGGCAGGGAAGAGAGGGGCTAAATGTTTCGACCACTGACGATGCTGGTGCCATCGTCAACGATTTCAGGTTGATGGTACTGTTGAGTTTTGGCAAAAATAATTATAATCAGGTAATAAAACATCCAAATTATTAGGACAAATAATTATTGAAATAGTCTGATAACCTATGTTATTTTAACTTATTTAACAATAGTCAATATATTAATAAATCATTTTCAACTGTTATTTACCTTTAGCATCCATTTTTATATTGTACCATTTTATACGGATAATCAGAGTTTTCAGATGGCCATGTTTGTGTTCCTACTGATTCCTGTTGAATCAAGAAGATTATGCATGCCCATACGCTTTCAGAATCTCTTAGTTGATAAAACACCACATAACATTTTTAAGCTGTTGACATTTTGCATCGATGTTACAAATGAGTTGAAATTTTATGTTGACGCAGTTCTGTTGACATACCAAATTGTGCATACACATAATTGTTGCACACACAGGGTGTTAACCTGTGTGTCACTGAAAACGTGGCTGGGAATGAGGTCTGGAAGTTCTGGCAGACACATGCTGCAAGGAGCCCTGCAGAAGCACGTGCCCTCCACCGGCCTGCCAATCACCCTGGCAGAATGGCTCCTGGGCAGGAAATGAGGCCCGGGGTCTCTGGCCAATTAAATTTTTGCTCTGTGTTTGGACTAAACTCAGAAATAACTTTGACAGGCTTGTCACTTGCAAGGAAGCAGACTGCATTTGATTTTACAGATGTCCCTGCAAATCTACTACCGAGTATTAAGGGTGTGTGGATGTGGGTTAAAATCTGGTGTGATATAACACAGATCTAGTAAAGGAGGGGGAAAAAATCTGTCAGTAAGCTATGGCTATGGCACCATTCCAGAAGAATTTAGGTGGGGAGGACAGCCAGGGCCCACCTCTTCTGCACCATTGGGAGATCCGCTGTATCACTGGAGTTCCAAGTGGAGGCTGCAGGACAGAAATGATAAGGTTAACAGGTGATGGGAGGTTGAAAGCTACTTTGCTCTGTAGCCTAAAAGGAGTCATTCGATTATTCGCTGCTATGAGTTCATCGTCTGGTAAGTAATCGTGAGAGAGTTCAGGAAAAAAAATTCTTAAATAACCCTTCTCGGGGAGGTAGAGTTTCCTCCCCTAAAACTGTACTGTTTTTACCCCTCTGCCAACTTAACAGAATACAAACCGTTATTTAGGTTTTTCACTCAGTTACCCACAGCCTGTGTTCTTAAAAATCCGTGTTATAACGTGGTAACGCCCATGTTTCCTTTGGGGAAGCAGCATCCTTCTGAGAAATGCTTGTAGGTTTATTTGACAATGTCAAGTCCTGGGAGGTTCAACTCTGGACAAGGTCTGCAAGCAGAATGCCTCCCTGGCCTGCTCTCCAGCCGTGCCCAGCGGCCAGGGCAGAGGGTGTCACCATGGAAAGATGGAACCTGGTATCCTGGGCCCACTGGATGGGGCACTGAATAGAAACTTCGAGGAACGGAGGTGGGAAGGAAGCTGCACTCACCAGAACTGCCTCCCATGCCAATGCCCTTCACAATTTCCTGGGGGGACATGGGCCACCTGCTCCATGAATGGAGTCAGATGACACACAGCAGGAAAAAATTCAAAAGCCTGGCTCCCTTTTCCAACGCCTAGATAAAATAGATATGTAATAAAAACCTGCTAAAAATCATTTATTGTTTATTTCTACACAGCAGAAGCCTCATATGGGTGTCAGGGGTGGTGAAGACGTGGATGGTGGGGCTTCCCGTCCTGCAGCCCTTGTCACCACAACAGGACTGCAGAATTGGATTTGCTGCATTTGTGTGCAAATATTCTACGATTTTCCGATGCTCCTTGAATCAGCAAAACCTCTTCATTCTTAGTCAAAGGAAAGAGAAGACATTTGGACAAAGAAAAAACACACAGCCATGCCTCCATGCCTCTGCAGGTAGGAAAACATTCCCTAAACTTGACTGTCTCTCTTGCTTTCTTGGCTTTCTTTCCTCTTGTGGAGCTGCCTCTGGAGCTGCAACTTGTTGGTGAAGAACATCTGTCTCCAGCCCACATCCTCGGCCAGGGCCCTCATGTCAGGGGTGATGTAGTCACAGGCGGACTGAACTATTGGCTCCCACAGTTTGTCAGAGACGCACAGCTATGGGGGGAAAAAGCCAGAAGTGGGTCATGACACACATGGGTTCAGGGAAAGTCAGTTGCTCACTCATGAAATCACTACCCAACTCCTGCTGCCCATGAGATTCTGGAGAAAACACTATGTGTGCAATACAGTCCCTGCCTCCGGAAATGTCCTCTTTGAGTAAAGAAGCAAGTGCACAATTATCTAAAGGGAAAAGCAATATTTGATTAATGTGATAAGTTCTGATCTCATTTAAGATGCGAAATGCAAATTACATGTAGGACAAACAAAACATGATATAGTTAATTTCCAATCAGCCATATAAGAGAAGCTGATAATGGTATGGACACCAGACCCTCTTTATCAAGTGGAAGCGTTGCTAATTTCTGCTAAATTTGCATTCACTTTAAACCCTCACTCAATCCATCTCTCCCCTGAGCTTGGAGAGCTGACTGCTTAGTCCATTGCAGGCTACTCATCAAAATGACCCAAACAGCCCTCGGAGACTGCCAGCCAGCACATCAAAAGTCACCCATTCCTGGTGCCACGAATTTTGCTCTGAGTCCTCTGCACACATGACATCACACATGCATCAGAGTGGCCTACAAGATTGGTCTATTCTTCAAGCCCACAGGGCACATGCCAAAGTGAGCCCTTCTCTGGGAACGACATTCTCTGAGATGTTCTTCTGCCATTTGGGGCTTTAACTGAGGGCCATGAGGTAAAGGACAGACAAGACCCCTCTGGCCAATAACTGCAGAAGGCCATTTTCCCTCCTTCCAAGTTCAATGCTGCGCAAGTCTGCTTGTATGTACTGAAGATTTCCTAATACTTTTTCAGGTGGCACTGTTACTTATGGCAACTACTCTCATCAGTCCCCTGCTACTAAACACTATTAATCTGGAGATTTCCTGACCCCTTGCCTACCATGCCCCCAAATCCTTCCTGAAGGTAAAGCTTCTGTTACACTTACTTAGTCTCCCGATCTTGGTGACAGCCATGGTTTTTTGGTATATGCAAGAATAGGAACATTCAAAGATGCTTGGATATTTGATGCTGCACAGTAGCAATACAAAATGTGCTTTAGGAAGTGTTCCGTGTGGGCATCTGTGACCGACATTTCCTGGCTCCATCCTTCCTGTGCCAATAATCTGGTTAATCGCCAACCTGATTTCCCCTTTCATCGTTTCCATGCAGTGGTTGACATATGTGAAAATGCAGAAGTAGAAAGAGCTGGGCATGGAGGAAGACCAATAAGGAGCCCACAGTTCCTTTAAACCAGTGGAGCACACTGGCCCGGGCCCCTCCTCTGTGTTCACAACCCTCTCGGACCCATCTGCTGGAACTGCCACAAAGACTTCTCTTACAAGGTGGCAAAGGAAGCCAAGCTGATGGGACCCTCAAAGGTCAATAATGGTGGGAAACAAGATTATCTATGGATAATGTTCAGCGCACACCATGAATAACAAAGACAGGTGTCCTGAATGACATGATAAAAATTAGGCTGAACTCATTATTTTCACCATTTAAAATTTCTTTTTAGGCGGCAACTTTACCACTTAAATAGGAGAAGCAGAGAGGCATGGCAAAATTCCTCAGATTCCGGAACACTGACTCCAATTGTGCTCCGTTTACAAAGGTATCAGGGTTTGGGGGACCTGAACCTCTAGAAACATAGGCACATAATGTCAAAGAGGAAAAAGCTAAAAGAGCTGTCAGGAAACCATGTGCTCAAATCTGTGCACTTTGTTATGTAGGAAAGGCCTTCACTCATGGTCTAGTCATTCTTCCTTTCCTTAGAATTCATTTTGGTTTAGTGTATAGTTTTAGCCCTTAGCAGTTTAGCCACAGCTAACTCAGAAGGGTGGTTGACACTGTCAGAGGCAGAACAGTAAAAGCAGAGAAAAATGACAGATAAGAAACTAGCATGAAGGGAAGAAATGGAAAAGAGTAAACACAAACTAAAATTACTCCGGTTGGAGCCAGGTAAGTTGCTCCCTAATTTTCAATAGCCTATTCACCCATCCATCCAAACGGCATAGAATGCCTAATGTGTTGGGCAGGGCTCTTGGTTTCAAACCACAGAATGTATTCTAGGTTGTTTAAGCAGAAGGGGAGTCAGCAAGTCACTCACAGAATATCTAGTAAAACCAGAGGGAAAGGTTCAATGCCCCCCAACACCTGGCACCCGGGGTGCAATGGTGTCTTGCCCCAGACCCTAGAACCTGCCCCATATGGCTCCAGCACTGTGCTTGCAGGAAGAGCCGATCTCCATGTACATGGGGCTGCCTCGCCTTGCTGCCGCCTTCCTTCCAAGACTCTTGCAGGTGGGTCAACACCTCCTAACCTCCACCGTACACAAAGGCAACACCGTCTAGCAAAAGGGAGTTAAAAATGGGTGTTGAGCAAGCCACTTGGCAGCATCCTTTCAGTCTGACCTCTGGCTATTCTCATGGACACAGACCCTTCCTCTGTCCTGCTCTGCTCCCTGGGATCCTAACTTCTTCCTGCGGAGGGGACAAACGTGTAAGCGTTGTCTCTATTTTATGACTCCGTTACACTCCTGTTTGAGGACAATGCAACCAGTACTCTATACTTTCATACTTCGTGCTCCTCTAAAAGTACTCTGATAAGGGCAAAGAATGAATTGCAAATAGAAATGAATACTATGATGCAGCATAATCAGTTAAAATCCTTTTTGCTTAAATAGCAGAGCAAAAGCTATTATATTCATATAATGGTAACTGTTAAGCAGCAACGCTGAATCTTATGATAATGACAGCCCTCAAAACATTTTGATGTTAGGCAGGTCATTCATTATCTTAGCCCACATCAACAGTTCTTCAAGGTCGAGTTTCTCTACTTGGATTACAACATATTCTAAATATAAACAAGGAAAGCTGTTTTAAAAATGTCTTAATATTTAAAAACAAAACAGATCTTCTGAACCTCCTTTAAACGATTTGAACGCTAACACTAATGTAGATGGCCATCCCATCTCCAGTAAGTGCATTCCAGGATCTCAGGGTGTCTTACATAACAGAGATTATGGGAGAAAGCGATGAGGTTTTGGGGGAAGGGAAAGAATTCTCACGACAGCTGAGATTTCCACCAGTGTAACTTCATTTCTCACTCATTTCGTACTGAAAATATTTAGTTTTGTTTTATATTATAAATTGGTCTACAATATGTCCCCATCTAAGACTAGAAGCTCTGGGGCTCGTCTGCTTGGTAGATGCAGGGTTGCAAAGCACAAAGTACCCATTCTGACTCTGGTTCCAGTTACTTTGACCCAAAGCACGGCAAACTGTGGGCTTAGCGTCCCCTGGCGGTGGTGCACGAACTTAACATTCATAAAAAGAGATCCTAGGGCTTATCTAGTGAAAACCTCTCCTTTTAAGAGGATAAGGGTGCGTGGTGGGGAGTGGCTAAGCAAAGAACAAAACCCAGTTCTCTGGCTTCCTGCTGATTTAAACACCCCACATTGCCTGTACATCGTGAAGATGGGAAATACCCCTCCCTACCTCAAGTTTCCAGCCTTTTAGACTCTCTTGAGATACTTTATCTGTACGACTTGAATATCAGTGGGTCAAATTCTTGGGCTGAACTCTTAGAATTGGGTTGCCGTAAACACAAGGAAACACGTTAGGATCACACAGGCTAGGTCCACCTCGGGCCTACTGAGTCAGACACCCAGGGCGCGGCGCTGGCGTCTCTGTTTGCACCTGCTGGCCAGGTGCTCCATCCACTTGCCCAGAGTTGGGAGCCACGATCATAGGAAGTTCGGGGACATGAGGAAAAAAAATGTATTTCTTCGTAGCCAAAATGTGACAGGACAGATTTTCTCCCTCGGCATTCCTGAGTCACAAACGAGACGAGTATGTTTAAATAGTAGTCATGAGCCTCTCTGAGCCTCAGCCTTCTCATCCAGCTGCAGTGGAGGTTTCTTTGGGTTTATTCTGTGAGTTTTGCAGAAAAGCACAGTGTCACAGCGTGGTGCCACCTGGGACCAGGCAGCAGGCCCCCAGGGAGGTTCCCACGTGGCTGCATTTGCTTAGTGAGCTGAGCTTACTGCAATCCCAGGGTCGGCCTTGGTCTGACTTTCCAGCAGAGTACGACCCAGATTCACCTTCCGGAGGTGCGCTGCTACTGGCCGAGCTCCCCGAGGATGGCTCTCTGAGGGGTGCCCTGAGAACTACAACCAGCCAGCCCACCAGACTTTCAGGCGCACTCATCCAGGGAGGCTCTGCGTGGCTTGGTCAGCATGAAGTCAGAGCAAGGGCGGGCAGCTGGATGGTCCTGGTCACTGGTGACGTTGTCCGACACGTAGAAATTTCCATCTCTGACCATGGGATGGCACCATGGGACCTCCGGGGCTAGCCTCCCCCGCACCCTCCAGTCCATACACTATCTCCCCTGGCTTACGCTCCCAGGCCAGACCCATTGCTGCGGAGCCAGCTCCGTTCTTGGGAACCTTTCTGCCTCATAAGGTGATCTTGCAGCTCTCTTCCAGCAGGATCCATTAAAACATCACCTGATCCCTCGCTGCAGCTCTGTCCTACCCAACAGCTTCTCCAGCTTCCTTTCTAGCCCCTCTACCTTCCATTTTCTGCTCTAGCAGCACTGGCTTTGTTTCTGTTCTCCACTCTTCAGGGTATATGGCCAGGCAGCTCCCTCTGCATAGGCGAGGCTGCCTCCCACGCTTAGTCTGGCTCACTCCCACCTGTCAGGTAAATAAAGGTGCCTTCCTCAGGGAAGCCCCAGCTCAGGTTATGTCTCATGGCACCCTGTGCCTGTCTCCTGAGCACTCATCACAGCTGTCACTAAGCAACTGTTTGGAGCGTTATTCATGTACTTTCAGTAGAGGCTCTTTGAAGGGAGGGGCCATGTCAATCTTCCCATTTTCAAGTCCCCAGCACCCAGCACAGTGCCTGGCTCACGGCAGGGGCTCGGTGACACTTGCTGACTGCACACAGCCTTGGTGGAACGTTTATGACAGTGGCCCCCCGGCAGGCTCAGTCAGACATCTGGGGATCGCAGTTCTGCCCCTCATTGGCTGTAGGGCGCTGGGAAGCTTAGTTAACTTGCTGATTCTTAGCTTCCTTATCTATAAAAAAGGATAATAAATAGGATCTACACTGTAAGGGTTTTTTGAGAACTAAAGGAAATAAAGTAACTGGAGTGCTTAGCGCATTGCCGGACGTAGAGTAAGTACTCAATAACTGTTGTTAGGGCCAGTTTCCCCAGAGCACAGACATACTCACTTCCTTCTTTCCCAGACTCCCAGGGGCGTCTGTTATTATTCCTGGATACCACCTGTATCTTGACTAATTCTTCATAATTTGATTATTTTAAACAACTACACATATTATAGTTTTTTTCTACAGATAAACATGCACATTGTATACAAAGAAATATGGGGCATTATTTACAAATAGTAGAGGGGAAACAACCTAAGTGTCTATCAAAAAGGATCTGGTTAAAAAAGTATGATTTGTCCATACCTAATGACTGAGGATACTTTTCCAAATGGAAGAAGATTTCTATGTACTGACATGACAAGTCTATAAAATTTGTTGTGAAGTAGGAAAAAAAAAACAATGGAGAACAATGTATAATTATCTACCGTATGCTTTTTAAAAGGGTGTGCGCACATGTATATATGCTCACAGATCACACACATACACTTATATGTGCACAGACTATCTCTGGAAAGACATACAAAGCACTGGTAATACGACTGTCACTGGAGAAGAGAATTAGAGAATGAGGCTCAGGAGTGGGAGGGAGGATTACTGTTCATATACAGAGATATATCATTTTTCTTTAAATTTCCAACCTGGCTATTGTAATGCAAATCGATTTTTTTTTTTTTTTCAAAAATATAAACAAAATTGATAGTGCCCCTCCTTTATTTAAGCATTCAGTCACTATTTTCTGGTACTTAACTCTGGGCTAGGACGTCTGTGAAGGCAAAGATCCGAAGGTAAGTGACACAACCCTCGCTGTGGAGCTTTGGTGGGAGACAGGTTGTCATCCATCACAGTCAAGGGAGGAGAGACATGCAGGCACATAGCCCAGGAGAAGGGCATTTAGGTGTAAGAGTGGTGGGTCAGAAGGGAGGGCATTCATAGAAAAGGGAACAGCACACGCAAAGCCCAAGACGCACAGGAGAGCCCAGCACACAGGGCACTGCAGGAACTTTACCTGGTTGGGGCTGCAGGCAGGAGGGAGGCAGGGCCAGGGCACAGTGGCCTCAGGCGCCAGCTGAGACTTTGGATCTCATTCTGAAAATGATGGGAAGTCACAGAGCGTCACTGAGCAGGCCAGTGACGTGACCAGAATGCATTTTAGAAAGGCCACCCTCAGCCCGCATGGAAGAACAGCCAATGGAGGAACAGAAGCGGCGGCCAAGAGAAGACCCACTGGAACCTCCTTGGAAGTGAAGATGGCCCAGGCCTGAAACAGGACCTTCAGATGTGACAGCCAGGAAGTCACTGGGGAGGAGGCCAGGGATATTTAGAGGCAGGGATGGAGGAGAAATAGGAGAAGTGCAGACCAACAGCAGACCGGTGGTTCCCAGAATTTTGGAATGTCATAAGACCAGCGAAATTTTTAAAAATCAACCAAAGCGAAAACTAAGAACAAAGTAAGGTTGCCAACTTTTTGATTTCATAAACTAAGGATAATTTGTTAAAATAAAGTCTCATGTTTTAATACCACCATTTCATAAAAGAAGGGACATTTTAACTCTCCCCAAAATGGGAAGGCCTAACCTCTGATAAAGGATGGTCACTGAGATGAAATAAATTTAGCTTGATGATAAATTCTTCACGTCACCCTTTCCGTTCTAATTAATTTCATCATGAATTAGAAGCTCCCGGTCAGATTCAAGATGCTGGTTGGCTGACTGTGAACTGCTGTGTAAACCATTTTTTTCCAAGAAGGAAAAGAAAGAGAGTGGATAAGAATACAGTCAAGAGTTTTTGTTTTTTGAAGGATGAAACTGATTTGAGAAACTGAATGTACTGAGAGGAAAAAAACAATTGAAAGAAACATTTTAAAATAGGAACTAAATACACTGTGGTATCCTGGATTGGATCCTGAAACAGCAAACAGACACTGGTAGCAAAACTGATGAAAACAAATAAGGTCTGTGGTTAACAGTAGCATACGAATATTAATTGTTTAGTTTTGATAAATGTCCTGGGTTACGTAAGATGTTAGCATTAGAGGAAGCTGTGTGACGGGTATATGCAAACTCTCTGCATTTTATCTATGCAATACTTTTATAAATCTAAAATTATTTGTAAATAAAAAGTTTTAAAAATACAACAATATGGAAGAGAAAGGAGATAAGTGTAAGACTAAAGTCTTAAGGTTAGAGCTTGGAGCCCGGGGTTGGGGTGGAGGGGCGGTTGGCCTTGGCCCTGAATAGGAGATGAACACCTCCCTCCCTGAGACTAAAGGAAAGGGTTGGACATGGACAGAAATAATTTGCTAATAAATTTGTCCCCAGAAGTTTGAAATGGAAGCTTTTTTCCCCCATTAATACAGTAATTTAATAGCTGACAGGACAAAACGGGTACAGAAACATGGTGCATAAGTGAAGGGGGGAAAACAGGCAAGTGGAACACAGGTAACATTTAGATTGAGAATGGAAGCGAGTGATTACTATTACACGGAAAGGAAAAAGCAGCACCCTTGGATCATGTTGTGTGCTGAGGGCTGACGCCCGCCACCTAGAAAAGCCCTGCTCCAGAGCACTGGTGAATTATGGAGCACGCTTTCAAGGCTGCACTAAAAGAAACATGGCAGGACATTGAGAGGGAGAGTAACAGTGGAAGTGAGCAAAACATGGAGAGAAGACCGTGCTCGGTGTAAAGAATGAACTCCACAAGACCCTGCAGTTGCAGCCATTTCCCACCCAATCCTGCCACTGACTTTCAGGAACACCCCAGGCCCTGGTGGAAGCTTGTCATACACCCGACTAGTAATTTTTATTTACTTAAAATTCTCCTTATTTAAAGTATGAATAATCAGCTTCTTATCGGCAACAAGTACAAAATCTTAACTTTATAGTCCTTTTTTTTTTAATGGCAAAAGCTATATGCAATGATTTCTTATAATACTTGTTTCTGACTCTCCATTTTTCGGGGGTGGGGTGGGGCGGGGAAGTTAGTTTAACAAGTAGCTGAAGGGGCAAGAACTGAGGTACCTTCCAGGATTCAGGAAGAGGAACTAATAATAGTGGCATCAAGGCCGTGACGTTGGGTGAAATCAGCACCAACTGTGTTTTCTGTTTATTATGTGTCAATTTGCTGAGGGTTCAAAGTAGTGACAGTGAGTCCATTTGGTCAGTTTGGGCCATGGAGGAGGACAGAGCACTATAATAAACAGTCCCCCAAAACCACCCATGCTGGGAAATATGTAATTCAGCAAAGGGCTATTACTGGAAGAAACAGGAATGAATGGGGGATAATCAGTATGTCCCTTATGCTCTTATGCTGCCATGCCCCTGCTTGAGCTGTTTCCTGACTTGGAATGCCCCTTGATTGGTAATGCCTCTAGTCTTCCAGACCACCTGGAGAACTCCTATTTTCCCCCCAAACCCCAGATACAGGCATCCACTTCTGTGAAGCCAAGCAGAGGAAATCCTTTTGCTCTGCCGTTGTACCTTGTACACACATCCCGTGTTGAATGGATCACACTATAGTGCAATGATTTGCATCTGTATGGATCACTCCTATTAGACTGTAAGTTTCTTGAGGTAAGAAATAACATCTTTTTATCTCTGCTGCTTCTCTACCTGGGACCGTGCTTGTCGTAAAGTAAGTATTCCACAAATGTTTGCTGAAATAAAATGCAAATCATAAACCACGGCTGTATTTTAAAAAAGAAACAACTTGAGAAAGCACAAGGAAAATTTTTGACCGTTACCTTGGAAAATCTGCGTGATGTTTGAGAAAGACTGGCAATATCTTCAAGATCCAGATAAGAAATGATACTCAGGAGTAAATTGTCTGAGAGCCGCTCAAGGAAGTCAAGTTTACCTTCGCACAAATTGAAGACATAGTCTAATATTCTTGCACCAAATATTAAGGCAATTTGAACTGTAAGTCAAAGAAACCAACAAACCAACATGATTATCATGCTCAGTCACGTCAAAACTACGATGATTATCAGTAAGACTCAAGCTTTGGGGACCCCTCTCCCGGGAGTGAGGTGAGATCATGCTGAGTCACCCCTTCTTTCATCGAGCTGCCTGTGGGCCCAACGACACACATTTGTGAGGCAACTCTTTCCAATTGCCATCCCTGCCCTAGTGTCAGAATCTTTTAGGGACACTCACTGTTTAACACAGGGATGGACTGCATCCCCTTGGTCTCCTCAACACCAGATTCCAGTCCAGGCGCCTGACCTAACCAGTCTCAGCATCACACCCCCATCCTTGCAGTCTCCCTGACAGGGCGAAGACGCTGGTTCATGTGGTTTTCTACCATCCCTTCTCTCCCCAGTTTGGCCTGAAACATATTAATAGCTCTTCATTTTATTCAGTTTTTGTTCTCTTACTGTTATATGTTATTTCTCCACCAAATTTTCTTTCTCCCCCTTTACCTTCTTTCATCTCTATCTTTACATAATAGAAAACAACAGAAATAGGCAAAGAGACAAATAGATGAATGTTTCATGAAAATTGTGTTCACTTTTGCCTAATACTTTCCATACCTTTTCAGTTATTTCCAAGTTAATATATAGTTCACAAAGAATCAACCAATATAATGGTCTATCTAATAATATGTTCAGTATCGGGGGGAAAAAAATGAGGGTTTTTTTTGTTTGTTTGTTTTTTTAACTCCAGCTCACTGAATAACAAAGAAATGGCTAACAAATTGGAAAACATGTTTGGAAGGACACATATTCAATTTTTTTTTTTTTTAATAAAGAAATTGAATGTTTTATTATTAAACTTTGTTCTCCTGCAAGGCTGTTGCTTCACTGTATAAAAATAGCACCAGCAAACGCAGTATATTGCAAAATTAAGACAGAATTGTTCATCATCTGACATTGTAACAACTAATAAAAGCTTTTCTCCACTGCCAGTTATTTCAAATGTAAAGATCATTAAGTATTCTGACCCAAATCCAGAGATGGGTGTAAGCAAGTTATAATATTATGTAGGGCTTAAGGTATGTTATTGTTGAATTACATAAATTTTATAACTGCATTTTACCTCAAATAATTTCAGGAATTCTGAACATTGTAACTGTAGCCTAGCCTAAAAATATCATAGGGTGTTGTGAAGATGTATATTGTGTTTATCTGCAATCATTGGAAAGTTAAGGGTATTTTCTTCCAGAAACATTGTAGTTTCTTTTCCATTGGTGTTACTAAAGGTTGCTATTTTAAATCTTCTATCCACCACTAATTTAAGACAACTATGCTAGATTAAATTGTTTCACACTGCTTTATTCAGGGAGTTCGATTCTCAGTCCTCAATAGACTTGATGTACTTCTCGTGGGCTTCTTCACTCATCAGCCCCTCTAGTTCTGAGGGATTACTCAGCGCCATCTTGATCAGCCAACCATCTTCATAACAAGATTTGTTGACAAGTCCTGGGTTTTCTGCAAGAGCTTCATTAATTTCAGTTACTTCTTCTGATAGAGGAGAATAGAGTTCACTAGCAGCTTTCACACTTTCCAAAGCACCAAACTCATCTTGTTTGTTCAACTTTGTCCCAACTTCAGGCAAACTACGGTAAACAACATCTCCCAAAGCTTCCTGTGCAAAATTGCTGATTCCCACTGTTGCAATGCCATTTTCTGTTGTTATCCATTCATGTTTCTCTGTGAATTTACGCACCGAGAGCAAGTTGGGGCCGGTGCGCAGCGTCCGGACGGCGCCCACCCTCGGGCCCCAGGGCCGCCGCCCGCAGGCTCCACGCCCATCGCAGCGCCACGTTCGCCCGAGTGCAGACGGTCGGGGTGCACCTGCTCGGCCACAGCGCAGTCGGGCTCGAGCACATATTCAAATTTTAACAGTGGTTAAATTAGGTGGTGACTTTTATTTTCTTCCTTTTGCTTATCTGCATTTGCTAATCTTTCTACTGACAAGAAAAAAATTCTGAGAAGCCCTAAATTAAACTACAGCAGGCCAGAAGGTGGAAGGAAGAGACAAGAGAGGTTAATCAGTTAACAACTTCAGGCCAAAACCAACAAAAGACTGCTTACATTCCTGAATGTATGTTGAAACTGTGAACTAACCTCCAGGTGGCTGTTTCCAAGATTATCTGGAGAGAAAGCCAACCACCAACTGCCAGCATCTTGCTTACGCATGAACTTTCCACACCCAATCCAAAAGAGCAAATGCTTCTTCCTCACGGGCTCTGCACCTATCCCAGAACCAGCCCCGCGGCACCTTCTCCCGCCCCCTTTATCTACAGCCAGTGTAAATTCTTTCAAAACAACTTACATCTTTCTTCCCCAAACTTAATGTGTAAAAGAGCTACCAGGACTGCAGACAGGTCTTCTCCATCTCGCCCAGCTCCTGGTGGTTTAGACTGCACGCCCCAGGACCTGGTCCTTTTTCTAGCTAACATCTGGCTCAATGAACCCTTTCTTTTAGAAAAGCTTGCAGCCATGAAGGTCTTTGTTTACCACTCCAACAAACCCATATTACCAATGTAATAGTTTTCAGTCTAGGAAAGGAAGGAGGGGGGCAGGGAGGAGGGGAGGAACGGAGAAGGGGAAGGGAGAAAAAAATGTAGGATAACTTCCAAAATAGTTGCTCTGTAATCAGTTGGAGATTGAGTCACAGCTGAACAAAACAGAAAATCCAACTTAAGGTGGCCTCACAAATAGGGTTTTTCTTTTTTCTCACACAATTAGGTGCTGGAGGTAGGCTGTAAAGACTGCTGCAGGAGCTCCACTACTTCATTCATGTCCCAGGGCCCTTTTATCTGTCTGGTTCACATTCTTATGATGCGGCTCCCATACTCAGAATCACTCTAAGATGGTTCCTGTTCCCAAGACCTCACAACCATGGTCCAGCAGGTAAAAGGAGCCGGCAGGGAACAAACATGTGCATGGAAGCTGAAGGCACCTTCTGGCGAGCTCTATGGAAGAACTCCAGCTCACATCTGACTGAGCAAAACTGGGTCACACAGCGCACATCTGCAAGGTAGGAGGGAAATGCAGTCTCTGACTTAAGGGGGGGATGAAATAAAGAAAACACAAAAGAAATGAGAAAATGGGACCAAAACAAAAAAGCTAAGAAAAGGGGTGAAAGGATGAAAGCATAACATAAGATGATAGCGATTACAGGCAGTGGTAATCACAGCATAAACGAACGAGTCATGCCAGGGGAAAGACCTTCAGATGCATAACACGTGCACACCAAAGGGGGGAAAAGTTCATGAAGATATAGAATAGCTGCATAACACTATTAATAAGATTTATTCAATAGACATTGCTATTTGCAATGACATGGATGGACCTAGAGAACATTATGTTAAGTGAAATAAGTCAGACAGAGAAAGACAAATACCATATGATCTCACTTATATGTGGAATCTGAAGAAAAGAATAAGTGAATGAACTAATTAGAAACAGTTTTGGAGACGTAGAGGAAAAACTGAGGGTTGCTAGATGGGAGGGGGGTGGGGATAAGGGGGAAGGTGAGGGGATTAGAAAACAGTAACCACAAGATGGCCACGGGGTTTTGAAAATTAATTTGGGGAATGAAATTGATAATGTTGTAAAGATTTTGTAGGGTATCCGATGGACACTTGTCCCATTTGGGAGACCACCTCAGGGATGATGTAGATGCCTGATCACTGCACTGTACACCTGAAGCTGAAGCTGAACAATAATGAATGCCAACTATAATTTTATATATCTATGTATATATAGGTATGTATATAATTACAAGAAGTGGAGTACAGCATTAGGAATAGAGACAGTGGAAATGTAATGGCTCTGTGCGATGTCAGAGGGATAGTGGATGGGGGGAGGGGGGCTCACACATTGTGAGGGATATAAATGATAAACATCTAAGTATTACTTTGTCTTGTGAACCTGAAACTAATAAAAAAAAAATAGACATTACTGTAGGGCCGGCCCAGTGGCTCAGGCAATGGAACTCCGTGCTCCTAACGCCAAAGATTGCCGGTTCGATTCCCACATGGTCCAGTGGGCTCTCAACCACAAGGTTGCCAGTTGGATTCCTCTACTCCTGCAAGGGATGGTGGGCTCCGCCCCCTGCAACTAAGATTGAACAGGGCACCTTGAGCTGAGCTGCTGCTGAGCTCCTTGATGGCTCAGTTGGTTGGAGCACGTCCTCTCAACCACAAGGTTGCCGGTTCGACTCCCGCAAGGGATGGTGGGTTGTGCCCCCTACAACTAACAACGGCAACTGGATTTGGAGCTGTGCTGCGCCCTCCACAACTAAGATTGAACAACTAAGTTTGAAAGGACAACAACTTGACTTGGAAAAAGTCCTGGAAGTACACATTGTTCCCCTTCCCCAATAAAATCTGTTTTAAAAAAAATAGGGCCGGCCTGGTGGCTCAGGTGGTTAGAGCTCCATGCTCCTAACTCCGAAGGTTGCCGGTTCGATTCCCACATGGGCCAGTGGGCTCTCAACCACAAGGTTGCCAGTTCGATTCCTCGACTCCCGCAAGGGATGGTGGGCTGTGCCCCCTGCAACTAGAAATGGCAATTGGACCTGGAGCTGAGCTTCGCCCTCCACAACTAAGACTGAAATGACAACAACTTGAAGCTGAACAGCACACTCCACAACTAAGATTGAAAGGACAACAGCTTGACTTGGAAAAAAGGCCTGGAAGTACACACTGTTCCCCAATAAAGTCCTGTTCCCCTTCCCCAATAAAATCTTTAAAAAAAAAAAAAAAAAGACAATGCTATAGATTGAATGTTAATGTTCCTCCAAAATTTACATGTTGAAAGCCAATCCCCAATGTGTGAAGATGTGGAGGTAGAGTCTTTGGGGGGTGATTAGTCGTGAGGGCAGAGCCCACGTGAAGGGGATTAGTGGTCTTCTAAAAGAGACCCCAGGGAGCTTCCTGACGTTTCCTGCATGTGGGGACACAGTGAGAAGATGCCACCTATGAACCAGAAGGGGGTCCTCACCAGACCCTGAATCTGCTGGCACCTTGATCTTGGACTTCTCAATCTCCAGAACTGTGAGGAATAAATGTTTGTCGTGTAAGCTCCTCAGTCTGTATTTTTATTAACAGCTAAAACAAACTAAGACAGATGTAGAAGGAACCCTGCTCCTAAAACTTAGAACAATTCTTTTCAATTCATGTCAGGTATGCATGGAATATCTATAAATCTGACTATGAACTAGGCCACACCCAACAAAGGGCTGATATCACATAGGGCCAGGATCTCAGGTCATAATGTAATACATTCAGAAATCAATAAAAGTGTAATATTCTTGTATTAGTTTGCTAGGGCTGTCATAACAAAATACCACACACTGGGTGGCTTACATAACAGAAACTTATTTCTCACAGTTTTGGTGTCCGGAAATTCAAGGTCAAGGTGGTGGTAGGTTCCATTCTGAGGCCTCATCCCTTGGCTTGCAAGTAGCCTCCATTACACTGTGTGCTCACATGACTTGTTTGCAAACTGTCTAGTGTTATAAGGACACTAATCCTCAGAGCAGGGCTGCACCTTTATGACCTCATTTAACCTTAATTACTTCCCTAGAGGCCCTACCTCCAAATGCAGTCACATTGGGGCTTGGGGCTTCAATATGTGAATGTCGGGGAAACATATGCAATCCATAACAACCCCCAAAACATTTGGACGTTTTAAACAGTTCTGAATAATTCATGTGTCAAAGAAGACAACATAGATGCAATTAGTACATATTTAAATCTAAGTGACAAGGAAAATTCTACATAATAAAATGTGTGGATCCAGTGGTTTAAAAAGTGAATATAATTGTATCTACAACAGAGACTTTGAAAAATCATTACATAAATTAACTTAAAATCAGAAAATTTGGACAGTCTTCTAGAAATATATAACTTACCAATTCTTCCTTAAGAAGAAATAGAAACCCCTACACACTGTAACCAGTAAATAAATTGAAGCCAATGATTGAAACAAACAAACAAACAAACAAACAAACACCTCAAGTAAAGCTTCAGGTCCACACTGCTGTACAAGTCAGCTTTATAAACTCTCAAGGAACACACAATCCATATCTTATTTAATTCGTTCCGAAGAATAGAAATAGAAGGAAACCTCCAACTCAAATTATGTGGTTGCTCTATCTAGCAATGATGGTAGGCAAAAAGAAAACTGTATATAAAACATTACTTTGGTAATGTAAAAATTCTAAATAAAATATTAGGAAGTTGAATCTATCAACATATAAAAAAACATAAATAAATTGTGACCTGCAGAGTTAATCCCAGAATGATCCAAGAGTGGAATAACATAGAAAGATATACTAAAAGCACTTTCCATTTTAACAGATAACAGGAAAAAAGTGTCATCTCAAAAATGTAGAAAAACTGTTTCACAAAATTGTAATACCTATTTATGAATAAAAACTAGAAAACTAACAATAAATGGGAAGTTCTTTAACCTGATAACCTGACATAGGGTAGTTACCAAAAATGTTACAATAGTAGCAATAATAATAACAATAACATATGGATTTGTATAGTATTCAGTATTTGCCAGGTACTGCATATATATATATGCATATATATAGTGCATTATATATATAGTGCATTATACACACATACACACACACACACACATATACACACGGTCATTTGATCCTCACAGTAACTCTGAGATGGGTACTATTATTATTAACATCTTACAGAGAAAAAGAGGAGGAACAGAGAGGGTAAGTGGCTTACCCACGTCACACAATGGTCACATAGTGAGAAAGGTCACAGAGTGAAAACTTGGGATGAACCAAGCAGTTTGCTTCACAGTACATCTCCTAATCCTGATGTTATACGGCCTTTAATGTCAGGCATAAAACTAGAACGTTAGTTCTCACCATTTCTATTCAACATTGTTTTGCAGGTTAAAGCAAAATACAAAAGGAAGATATAAAAATGTATCAGGGTTAGAAAGGAAGGAAAAACGGCCATTATTGCAGATTATCTAAATACCAACATACAAAAGTCAAGAAATTCTACTGAAAAATGATCAGTATCATTTCTCTATATACCAGCAACAAATAATTCAAAATTATGACCTAATACATTTATGTTTGACCCAATGACCTCACAAATATATGTTGACTAAATATGAAATGACCCATGCACCAGGTTATTCATTCAGTATTATTTGTATTACTAATAGCCCAAGATTGGAAACATCCAAACTTTAATTATTAGGATTCTGGTGCATCCACACAAAGAAACACTATGCAGCTATTAAAACAAAACAAAATCCCGAAAGGCATGAAGTAATTTCCAGAATATACTGGTGGAAAAGTAAAGTGTGGAGCAATAGGAGTAGAATGTTACTGTTTATATAAGAAGAAAGGATACATAAAAATAAACACAAATAGTTACCTAGTGGGCAAGGGAAGGAAAGGGTGGAGCAGGTGGGGATGAAAGCAAACCTTTGAATGTACATTGTTTTACAATTTCACCTTTGGAAACACGCATGTTTTATATAACCAAAACTTAAAACAGAATTTTTAAAACAATTTTTTAAAAGATTCTATTGTTAGCTACAAAAAATATAAGGTGTTTGGTGGAAATTTGAACAAAAGATATAGAAGACCTTTATGAAGAAAACTTTATTGAAAAACATAAAGCTCTAAATAAATGGAGAGATACATCATACTCATGTTGGGGAGACCAAAGGATGCCAGTTCTCCCCTCAAAAATCTAAAAGTTCAATCCATTTCCAATTAAAATTTCAACAGGAATTTTACACAGCTTTACCAGCTGATCTTAAATTTCACATGCAGAGTAAAAATTTATGAAGAACAGCCCTTGTAAAGAATAGGAGGAAGACTTAGAAGAATTCATCTTAACAGGTAAGAAAACTCACTATAAAGATTATAATTAAAGCAGTAGTGTTGGTGTTAAGACAAATGATCAATAGAACTAAATATCCTGGAAATGACAGGAATCTCGAACACGTAAATGACGAGATTTTTTTTAAAGTGTGGAATAATTAAACTATCCCATAAATGAATGATGCTAGGAACATTGACCAGCCATTCAGGAAAAAAAAAAAAATTATAACCTTTAATCTCATATTAAAAAATAAACTAGGTAAGTTAAAGACCAAAATATGAGAAAACAAATCATAAAATATTTAGAATTAAACATGGGAGTATGAAAAAAAAAAACCATAGGAGTATGTTCTTACGAAATCAAGGTAGGGAGTGATTTCTTAAACAACACACAAAAGTACAAGCTATATAGTAAAAGACTGACCATTTTGAATTGCATTAAAATGGTAAATTTCTATATGGGTAAAAACACATAAACAAAGTGAAAAGATAGGCCAAAACCTTAGTGAAATATCTGTAGCACATATAACCAAACCAAAGAATTGGTAATCAAAAAAAAAACCAAAAAAACATATATATATATAAATTTCTACAATCAATACAAAAAAGACAAACCACCAAACAAATGAAGAAAACGAATTAGCCATTCTCAGAAGGGAAAACCCAAATGGTCAATAAATATAAAAAAATATATTCAACCTCATTAATAATCAGGGAATTTACACACCAACTTTGGCAAAAATTAACATGTATCTCTTATTACACCAAATGTTGGTGAGAATATAGGGAAAGAGCCATTTCTCATAAAACGTGAATGGACATATAAATTAATTAACTCATGTGGAGAACAGATTGTCAATAGCCAGTAAAGATGAAGAGGCACAAATCCTACAATTCAACAGATGCACTTCTACACTCCCAACTTACAGAAACACTCATGCACTGCACAAGGATAAATGAAGATTTATTTTGCAAAAAAGTAAAACCACACCTAACTACCCTCAGTAGGGGAAATGATTGAATAAACTATGGTTTATAATATAATACAATACCATAAGTCATTGAAATGAAAAAACTAGGTTTACATCTATCAACATGGGTAAATCTCAAAAACAGTGTTGATTAATAAAACAAAGTTGAAAAGCAATATACCGTATTTCCCTGAAAATAAGACTTAGCTGGACCATCAGCTCTAATGAATCTTTTGGAGCAAAAATTAATATAAGGCCCTGTCTTAAATTATATAAGACCCGGTATTATATTATATTATATTATATTATATTATATTATATTATATTATATTATATTATATTATATTATATTATATTATATTATTATATCCAACCAGGTCTTACATTAATTTTTGCTCCAAAAGACGCATTAGAGTTGATAATCTGGCTAGGTCTTATTTTCGGGAAAACACGGTAGTATGATACCATTTATGTGAAAACTTAAACATAAAATTAGTATATATTATTTGTATAGTTGTAACTGCGTATAATAAAATATGCCTGGAGACATAATACCAATTTTTGAATAGTTAACGGGAGAGAATAGAAGGTAAATAGATAGGTGATGGGTAGAAATTTGACAGTATATGTAACATTTTTATGTTTTTAAAAGATATTAAATATTCATGCTCACTTCAGCAGCATGTATAATAACACTGGGATGATAAAAAGATTAATATGGCCCTTAGAAAAGATGACAGAAAACAAAAACCATTCAAAAAATTAAAACCATTCAAAGTAGATTTGCTGATTACATGCAATTAAGCTAGAAATCAAGGAAAAAAGTAACCGAAAAATTCCCAACTACTCAGAAATTAAACAAAATGTTTCCAAGTAATCTATGAGTCAAAGAAGAAATCAAAATGGAATTTAGGGGGCCGGCCCGGTGGCTCAGGCGGTTAGAGCTCCGTGCTCCTAACTCCGAAGGCTGCCGGTTCGATTCCCACATGGGCCAGTGGGCTCTCAACCACAAGGTTGCCAGTTCAATTCCTCGAGTCCCGCAAGGGATGGTGGGCTCTGCCCCCTGCAACTAAGATTGAACACGGCACCTTGAGCTGAGCTGCCGCTGAGCTCCCGGATGGCTCAGTTGTTGGTTGGAGCCTGTCCTCTCAACCACAAGGTTGCCAGTTCAACTACTCGAGTCCCGCAAGGGATGGTGGCAGCGCCCCCTGCAACTAAAATTGAACACGGCACCTTGAGCTGAGCTGCCGCTGAGCTCCCGGATGGCTCAGTTGGGTTGGAGCCTGTCCTCTCAACCACAAGGTTGCAGGGATGGCTGCGCCTGCAACTAGCAACGGCAACTGACCTGGAGCTGAGCTGCGCCCTCCACAACTAAGACTGAAAGAACAACAACTTGAAGCTGAACAGAACCCCCCACAACTAAGACTGAAAGGACAACAATTTGACCATTGTTCCCCAATAAAGTCCTGTTCCCCTTCCCCCAATAAAATCTTTAAAAAAAAAAAAAAAAAAAATGGAATTTAGGATGTATTTTAATCTGAATGAGAATAAAGATACAACTTATCAAAACTTACCTGATATAGCTACAACAACCCTTAAAGAAAATTTAGGGGAAAAATGGCTGAACATAATGATTAAGCTTCCATCTCAAGAAACTCGGAAAAGAACAACAAACCAGACCTAAAGAAAGTAGTAGGAAGGAAATAACAGAGGAAAGAACAGAAATCAATAATAAAAATTAATGAAAAATAGAGAAAAATCAGTAGAGCTACAGGTTAGTTCTTTGAAAAAAGTTAATAAAATTAATAAACTTCTAGCAAGATTGGTCAAGAGAAAAAGGGAGAAAGCACAAATTACCATGATTAAGGAAGAAAAAAAAAGAGAACACTATAGATACTACAGACATCAAAAGACACATATTTGATAATTTGGATAAAATGAAGTAAATGTGACACATGTTCACATTTGTTGGTTAGTGGTGTTGGGTATCTGTGATATTACTTTCTGTTCTTTTGTGTAGGTTGAAGATATTTCTGAATTTAAAACCTTTTAAAGAGCAAAGTCTAGGACACAAGGTATAAGATTCTTCTTTTTGTGTTAACTTATTTTGTCTATACGCATAAACCATTTCGGGAAGGATATACAAGAAACTGGTTCCCATGCTCCTCGCAGAGCTTCTGCCTCTAACACTCTCTCCCACCCCCCACCCACAGAACCCTGGCCCAAGTCTGCAGAAACCCTAGAAATCCAGGCTGAAGACGAGGAGCGGCTCATCAGAGAGGGCAGAGAGAAGAGGAGTAAGCAGACTAAGAGGTGGTGATCAGGCAAGAGAAAATGAAGTCCAGATCAAAGGTGGACATATAAGCCTGAAGAAAGGATTTAGAGAAAATGGATCCATAATCCATGGGCTGACCCATCCTGGGAAGAAGGACTGTTCGTTCCCACTTTCTGGTACTTGGTATACCAGTATTCCTGGGATTTAGAACTCAAGCCAATATTTCAGGACATAAATATTAGTATTACCAATTTCCCACAATAGTCCCCATTTCAAACATTCAGTTCCATTCTCCCCACAAATCATCTAAATATCCAAGGAAATTTCAAAGCTTGGACATCAAAACTGTGTCTCCCACGTTTCCTTTCACATGCAATAGCAGCAATAAAAAATCTTTGTTGTTTGGTTCAGAAAGTATGGTTGTTATCATTTGGTTTTATCACAGGGATTTTTGTGGATTGGCCTAAATACTGAACAACCACTTACAACTCATTCGAAGATTCAAGCAACCAACTTAAAAATGGACAACCAGGGGCGGCTGGTAAGCTCAGTTGGTTAGAGCGCGGTGCTCTTCACAACAAGGTTGCCGGTTGGATCCCCACATGGGCCACTAATTCAACCAAGGAATTAGTGAGCTGCGCCTTCCACAACTAGCGTGAAACAACTACTTGACTTGGAGCTGATGGGTCCTGGAAAACCACACTTAAACAAATAAAAGTTAAAAAAAAAAAAAGAAATAAAGAAAAGGACAACCAACTATAAAATGCACGCAAGTTGGAAAACAACTTAATTTTAAGTTGGATTCAATTTCAACCCATGACTCAGCAGTTTCAATTGAGTTTATATTGGCACATTTTGCCTTTAACTAAAATTTAAAAAATATTTCCAAAAGGTAGTTTCCTGGTTATTTCTATTTATTCAATTTAGGAAAAAATATCTATAGATGATTCCTCAGGTTTTGAAAGGTCTCAGAGAAAAAAGAAAAAATTTAAAATTCACAGACAAATGGACTAAGAGTACAAATGGGCAAATTACAGAAAGAATGTAAAAGGCAATTAAACATGACAGGAGGCTCAACTTACTCGTTATGGGGAACATGTTAATTAAACAAGATACTAATTTCACAATCTGACTGGAAAAGATGAAAAAGAGTAGCAATATATAATGAGTGATGAGAAAGGTATAAGAAAACTTCTGTATCCTGTTGGACGCAGTATAAGGAACACAGCAGCTTTTCTGGAGGGCAGGTTGTAAGTGTAGCGAAGTGGCTGGCATTGTATGTAGGTTTTGAATGATTAGGGAACATTTGGTCCTGTCCAAAATGTCCATGGAGACATTTGACCATAGTTAACATCAATCCCATTTTTCTGCAAGATTCAAACCCCAACCCATCTACTTAATCCCAGCCAGGCTACCAAGGCAAGAAAGGTTATTGTTGGTAATACAGCCACAACACAATTACTGGACCAATAAAACATGATAGTATTTTTTATTTGTTAATCCTGTAAACCAAAAGTAGAAATAAATCTTATGGGGTATTGGAACCCAGAGACATTTTCTAAGTGTGGGAAAGGATCAAATTTCAAGGACCTTTTGGCGTGGTCCTGCAAAGGTTTTAAATTACTCAAAATTGAAATATTGTGACATCCAAATATTAATGAAGTCTCATTTTATGAACATTGAAATAAGTCACCCACTTTAACATTATTTCAAAAATAGCAAAAATATAAAGTTGGCATAATTATAAAGGTCAAATAAATTGTAAACGACATTTGTGCTGAATCTGATGGCAGTGCTACTCAAGCTAGTTAACAGAAATACCATCCTTTGTAAGTTAGCCTTAACTAATGCAAGGTTTTCAAGCATTCAACCCTCAAATAAAATACTCCATGTCGATCAAAATTTATAATGTACATATCTTTGGACCAGCAATTCCACGTCTAGAAATAAATCTATGTCACTGACATTTCCATGTACGTGCGCAAAGAAAATATGTCCTAGAATGTGCCTAAAGTGTTTTGAAAATGCCCATCAATTGAGGATTGTATATTTGTACAATGGAATACCAGATAGTCTTGGAAAACAGCAGGGTCCTTTGTGTATACTAACAGAAGAATGTTCACAACATATTAAGTGCAAAAACAAATTAAAGAACTAAAGATTCTATTTTTGTAAACAAGCACACACACAATCTAAAACAGAAAGAAGTCAAATGCAAATGAAACTATTTATAGTAGTTATCTCTGGGGAATGGAGCTTGGAAGAAGAGAGAAGGAATTTCCCCTTTTAAATTTTGAAAACTGTACTAGCTAGAATTTACTGAGTACTTATCATGTGCTAGGCAAATTCTAAGTACTTCGATTCAATTACTCCTCGTAAGGACCCTATGAAGTAGATGCCACAATAATTATTGCCATTATCAACAGTTGAGGAAACTGAGGCCCAGAGAGATTCAATAATTTGCCCAGGGTCAGATATCTAATGGGTTTTGGAGCCAGGATATGCACAGAGGTAGTCTGCATGAAGCAACACTCTTAACAGTCATGCCAACAGTTCTCTATACTTTGTAGTGAATGGATGACTTTTAAAATAATAAACATACGAGCTTTGTCTTTTAAAACCACAAACCTTGGGAAAAAAAATTCAGCAATGTTTTTGATTTTGCAATTTAGGCTGTTGTAACATATATTACTGTGGCAGACAGAATAATGCGACCCCCACACACAAAATGTCCCATATCCTAATCTCCAGAAACTGTAGAATATGTGACCTTACATGGCAAAATGGACTCTGCAAGTGTGATTAAAGATATTGAGATAGGGAGATTGTCCTGGATTAATTGGGTGGGCTCTCTGTCATCACAAGTGTCCTTAGAAGCAGGGAGGGAGGCAGCAAGGTCATAGACAGAGAGAAGTGATCACTGAAGCAGTGTCAGAGTGAGAAAGACTGGACCTGCCATTGCTGGCTTTTAAGATGGAGGAAGAAGCCACAAGCCAAAGAATGCCAGAGCCTGTAGAATCTGGAAGAGGCAAGGAAAGAGAGTCTCCCCTAGAGCCTTCAGGAAAAACACAGTCCTATCAATACCTTGATTTTAGCCCGATGAGTCTCCTGAACTCTAGAAATGTAAGATAATAAATTTTTATTATTTAAGCTACTAAATTTGTGGTAATTTGTTACAGCAGCAATAAGAATCAATAGTAATTATTAGAACTAATTAGTCATCATGCCTTACTAATTTAATGAAGATATACTCTGCTTATAAAATATCAGGAAATTCTCTACATGGAAAGTTTGGATTTTGTTGTGGACTAAATTGTGTCCTCCCCACCTCCCCCAAATTCCTATGCTGAAGCCCTAAAAACCTGGGTACCCTTGAGTGTGAGTGTATTGAGACAGAGGCCTTCAGAGCGGTAAGTGGGTTAATTAGGTCTCATAGGTGGGGTCTCATCCTATTTGACTGGTATTCCGATAAGAAGAGGAAATGTGGACACACAGACCCCACGGATGCTCATGCGCGTAGAGGAAAGGCCACACACGGCGAGAAGGTGGCCGTCTACAAGTCAAGGAGAGAGGCCTTAAAGGAAGCCAACTGTGCAAGCACCTTGGTCTTGAACTTCCATCCTCTAGAACTGTGGGAAGATAAATTTCTGTTGTTTAAATCACAAAATTGGTGGTATTTTGTGATGGCAGCCCTAGCAGACTCATGTAGATTTATATGATGCATTCTTTTAGTGCAGCTTATAACCCTCCAGGGTATAAAAACACGAGTAAGTACTAAAATTTACTCCTTGTGCTCTTATATGATTTAGAGTCATGAAAATATAGTTTGAGCACAGTAATTTTATTTACATTATTGTAAACAGTTACTTTATCAAAAAATATGTCTTCATTCATTTATTGTAACAAACATATACTAAGTGCCTACTATGAACCTGATCTCGAAAATAGAATGATTAATAAGACATTGGTTCCTGAGCTTGAAAAACCATCTTAAAATTAGCTGGTAGTGTGATTTTAATCTTGGTGTTGATTCTCCAGCAGCCCCCCCAACCCTGGAACAAACTATTGATCAGAAACCTGAACTCTATTAGGACCAGACTTATAATTTAGAAGGATCTGTTTTAGAGTTTACCTTCGTATCACTCTAAGACTTCTCTCAAATACTTCATACAACAAATTATTGAGCTATGTACCAGGCATTGTTCTAGATGGGAGCCGAAGACCCATTAATAAGCAAAGTCCCTACCATGGACCTTATATTCTAGCGATAGAAACACAATAAACAAACAAACATGAAACACAGAGTCCAGCCTGTGGTGATAAGTGTTATGGGAGACAGGGCAAGAGAGAAGGTGGTGCTTTTCTATACAGTGGTCAGGAAACACTGTCTAACGAGGCATTTTCAGCAGAGACCTGAATGAAGAACAAATCATGGGGAAATCCTGGGAAAATACATTCTTAACAAAGGGAATAGCAAGTGCAAAGGTCCTGAGGTAAGAGTACGCTTGGTTTGTGCAAGAAACACCAGGGAGGCCAGTGTGACTGGAGTAGAGGAGAGGGGCTAACGAGCACGGCAAGACTTGGATTTTCACCCATGTGAGACAGGAAGCCATTGAGGGGTTGGAAGCAGAGAAAACATGCCCTGGTGTTTGTTTTGAAAGGCTGATTCTGGCTGCTGTGCCAAGAACAAACTATTGTGGGATAAGGGTGGGAAGAGTGAGAAGTTAGAAGGCTAATTCAGTCATCTGGGAGAAAGGTTGTCGTTGGTTGCACCAGAACGGGAGATGGTGAGGAGCATTTGTGAATTTGTTACCTATTGTTGTGTAACAAATTACCCCCGAATTTACTGGCTTCTCACAGTAAACACTGATTATCTCACAGTTTCCGAGGTTCGGGAATCTTGAAAGGGCTTAGCTGGATGGTTTTGGCTCAGGGTTTGCCCCTCGTGAGGTTACAGTCAAGAAAGACATCATGTGTTTGCCTCTGAGGCTAGAGGGGCCTCTTCTAAGGAAGCTCACGCACATGGCTGTTGGATGGAGGCCTCAGTTTTCAGAACCCCATGGGCCTCTCCACTGGGCTTCCCACAGAGCAAGTGATGAAATTGAGAGCGAAAGGGGGAAAAAGAGAGAAAAGACAGGTTGCAGTGTCATTTATAACTTAATCTTGAAAGTGATATGCCATCAATTCTGCTGAATTCTGTTGGCTGCACAGTTGACCTAGGTGCAGTGTGGGAGGGATTACACAAAAGTGTGACTATTGGGAGGGGGTAATCTTTGGGAGTCATCTTGGAGGCTGTCTACCACAGTTTGGATTCTAGTTTTCTTGATGGATTCGATCTAGCATATAAGAAAGGAACCAAGGATAACCATAGAATTTTTGTCTGACTTTTTTGGGGGGACAGAGGTATGTGGTAGGGGACCATCAGAAGCAATTCTGGACATATTCCATTTGAAAGCCTAGTAGACATTTAAGTGGAGCTGTCAGGGTCGCAGCTAGATAAATATCTGAGTGGGGACTTTCAGGCAGAGGGGCAGGCTGGAGATAAGGGGCTAGTCTGTTTATGGATGGCATTTAAAGCCAGGGCCTTGCTCCAACCCCCAGGGATTACAGACAGATAAGAGGTCTGAGAGCTGAACCCTGGACCCCAGCATTTAGATTTGGAGAGACGAGGAGGAGCAGCAAGGAGACCAGGAAGGAGCCAGGGAGGCAGGAGGAAAACAAAGAGTGAGGTGCCCTTTGGAAGTTAAGGGAACATGTCACCCCCAGGAAAATGCTGCTAGAGGCCAAGAAAGACACAGGAGTAAGCTGGTCCTGCTCCTCTGCCAGGCTGCCCCCAAGGGGAACCGGGTTTCTAGAGATACGTCACCAATGTGTAGGATTTAAGCAGGAGAGGAACTCGGGATGAAAAACACTTGGGGGAAGGGGTCTTGGGAATATGACAAAGAGGGGATGGGAAAAAACAAACAGTCAAACATCCTATTCTTAATGACACAGCACACAATGATTAAGAGCTGATTTTGAATCATTCTAAACACTGTTCACACGTCAGGTCATTAAAGCTCTCAGACCACACAGAGTAACCATTTTATCCCCAGGTACCTACGGAGGAGGAAACGGGAGCACAGAGAGGGGAGGCTGGGCCTACGGTCACACAGTGGGAGGCAGCACAGAGATTTGCACCCAGGCTGCTGGTCTCTGGGCCCCACTCTATGCCTCAGTGCACCCCTCTTTCTGCTGCAGAGAGGCCTTTGTGAGGGACTCCCCAAGAACCAAGGGGATGAGGGGGACCAACACCAGTGTGGTTTGGAGTTTTCCCGTCTGCTGGGACTTTGGTGCTGAAGGAGGCCTAAAATGTGAGACACGGAAGCTTCTGAACTTGCCAGGCGGATTGAATCGGGTATCTCAGTGCTGTTGCTATGGACAGGCCACCAGGCAGCCCTGAGAAGTGCCGCTCTCAAACTGCAATTTAAAAAGCCTGTTTGGGTGCACTGAGTCCCTCCCCTGTCCTCTCTCCGGGCAGGAGGGCTCATCAGGAAGCCAGGCCTCAGCTGATCCTTAAATTCTCACTTTACTGCCTATTCTTCCAAGATCAGGAATCCCACACGTCGTTATCCTGATCCTGATGGTGCCCCATCCCCACCCCAGCATCTTATTAGGGGGCGGGGTTGTTGGAGGAAAGCAAGAGGATTTGGCCCTTAAGCCTCTAGTCAGAAGACAATGGCCTCCAATCTGTCAGGCCCAACCCCCCATCACCAGGGTTTTGTGGGAGTCAGTCAGAAAATCGCGTGACCTCTCCAAAAATATTCCGCACTCACTAGATCTATAGTCTGGGTTAGGTACAACAGGGCTCAGAAAATAAAATGAATCATAACGTGAAAATGAAAAGTGCTTTCTAGAAGTTTATTTTATAACCACATATCTCTGCAGAAACATGTCTATTCCACAATTAAATAAGGAGGGAAGGCCTGGGCTGATTTTTTTTTTTTTTGTCAATGAAATGTGGACAGTCTTTCTTCAACATGGTCTTTTTAAGCCAATAGTGAATTTTATAAATACTTGCTTAAAGAAGTTAACGAAATAAAATGTGTACAACATCAGGAATGGAAAACAATCCATCCACACGTTTAACTATTTAATATTTAAGGAAACAAAACAAAATCAAACCTACTCTTTTTCTAGAAAAAGAACTAGTACACGCTATAATGTTAAATAATAGAATGTTTTTAAAGAATGTTGATTATCAAAGATCCACCTAGAGTGTGCCTTTTAGAAGTAAGATTAACATACTTGATTTTCAACTCTCAATGTTTAGTCCTAGCAATGTCAGTCATTAGTTGTGGGACCCTGTAAAGTCACATCCTTTCTGGATCTTGTTTGTGAAATGGGAGTAATACTATTTACTTCACAAGGATTTTGTAACAATAGAATGAGAACATGTATATTAAAGTGCTTGATATTAATAACATTGTTTATTCCTAATAAAATAAGAATTTCTAAAGTGCCTTCCAGCTTTAAAATTTTATTATTAAGGAATAATTATTAAAGAGTTTAGGAAAAGAGAGTCTTTTCAGAGACACATACTGAGATAGTTTAGGATAAAATGATGCAACAACTGAGATTTGCTTCAAAATAATCCAGTGAAAACAGTGGGTTTATGTACATTTTTGGACACATTTTGAGTATTGTAAAAGCTGGGTTATGGGTACGGGGAGTGTTGTGTGGGGTGGCCTGCGGGGTCACCTGCGGGGTCTCTGCTCCCGCTCCCCACACAAGAACGCAGGATATGGTGAGGCCAAAAAGGAACACCCATGGAGCCATAGGTAGGGGAGTCATATCATTATAGTCTCACCGGAGGCTGGATTCACACGATGTCTGCTTTTCTGCCAACCGACTGACTTGACTCTCCTCGACTCCCTCTCCACCACAGCCGCGGCAGTTATATCATTGGCCAACGGGCTAACCGGCTACAGCTGACGGCCAACTAGCCACAGCCAACAGCCATCTACTACCCGAGCCAGCACCTTTCCACGTGAGGCCCAGAGCCTGGAAAATGCTCTCTGGGGCTCTCTCCCCACAGGGAGTTTTTCTAAAAAGCAGTTTTGTCTACTTTTTAGGAGTGAAATTTTCACATTGAGAAGGAAAAAAGCATAGGAGAAATTGGAGGACACTTTCTATTATTAAGTCCAAGTATTTACTTGATAGAGACTACTCAAGCAGACTTTGATATTAAAAGAAATGGTAGCGATTTTAAATGAATGCTAAAATACAGAAGAATTGAAGGACTTGATAATTTGATTATGTTTTCAAATAATCTTTTAATTTATTTGTAACTAAAGGAAACCCATTTTAATTAACTATTGTGCCAAAAAATTATATTTATATGATTTAAGATTATTAATGGAATCTACATGTAACCTGGAATCTTAAACACTTTATAATTTTTCCCAAAAGAAATTTAGGCTATGTAAACTATTTTCTATTTAAGAACCCAGTGTTCTACTCTACCTGCTGTATCTAATTAAGCACATAATGACATATCAATTTGTCAAATGATATCTTTGATACTTCTCTGACAAAAACCTATCACTAATTAAAGGGAACTTGACAGCAATAAGTACCTGACATGTTCTCTTTTTACCTTGAAGATGTGAATTCTCTAGGAAGTTCTCGTGAGATTCTTTTACTTCTCCAGGTTTTGTTGATCGATACTCACTCCTCAGAGAGATCTTCCACCATCTAAAGATGACCTGTGATTGAATAGAAGGTGCTATGAATTAAAACTGATTTCAACATCAGCAGCTACGAGTAGATCTGGGGTTTTGAAAAGGGCGGGCACTTAAGGCCTTACGTCCAGCATCAGCTATAACTTTGCAATCTAGCATCACATCAAATTAGAAGTGAGGTCTGTGCATCCGTGAACATTTTCCTTAACAATTAGGGGTCACAAAATCAAAGTACAGGAAGGAATCTTAAAAATCTATCCAGTCAATTGATATCAAAACCACCCAGAGCCAAATGGCTGTTTCTTGAAGATCTCTGAGAATACAGATTCTCTAACTTGGAGAGCCAAGTTAATTCCAGTGTAATGGCTCCACCCTCTGCCTCCCTTCCCATCTACAAGGCAGACAGGATGAGTGGATACTCCTCCTAGAGAGCAACAGTTACGTGGACTAGACCGGGGGAAACTCCATTATGCATTGTTTGATGCATGAAAGTGTCATTACAAAGGACACTTCTTGGTAATCCATCTGCTGACAGGCCATTTGACTTCTATGAGCATTTTGGTTTATCTGAAGGAAACCTCATTTCCATGGTTACAGACTGCACTTAAGTTCAATGTTGATTACGTGGCAGTATCTACCAGGCCTGATGAGAAGCCCCTTGAAGCTTTACCAGCTTAGCTCATGCTTTTCAACCTGTAATGGAACTGGGTAGTCAATTGAGATGAGAAACGTCCCAAGAACTTGAGCAACAAACTGAACTATTTTTGCATTAGGGCTGCAAGGGAAGATGCTTTAGGAGACACACGTGCAGAGAAACTGCTTGGCTTCCCAGTTTTGGGTTCTTCCTGTACTAGCATAACCAGGAAAGGACACTGAAATTACACTCAGGTAGGCTCTGCCCAAGGCAAATTTGTTAAGCAGGTGAAAAGTTGCTATGGGCTCTCCCTTTATCTGGTTTCCAGTCCCCCATCCCCACCTACCCAGCAGTCCCTGGGGTCCTCACAGATCCTGGGCTACTGTTTTTGGGCTACTGTGCTGGTCTCTACCAGCTCGCAAATCCCTGTTCCTAGGATCTTCGTGGTGCTGGTGTGGGAACTGTGGGCTTTGAACTGCCATCCTCCTTCTTCCTCCTCACCCCTGCACGCAGAATCGGGCCTCCGCCAGCTTTCCTCTCCTAGAGCTGCCTCCCTCTGCCCTATTACCTGTCGAGGCCCAGCCTCCCTTTTCCTGGGCCACTCCCCTGTCCTGATGTCTGAAACATAACTGAGTTCTCAGGAGGTAGAGACTTTTTACAGTATCTTCCCTGGTATCCTGCCCAACAGAAAGTGGGTCCTCAATAAATACTTGTTGGATGAATTAAAGGGTGATTTTCATTTAGATTTTGTTCTAATCACTCAAGGAAATGAGAAAAAACACATGTGTAAGTTACAGAACTCCATAGTCTCACAAAATCGTGGTAGCTGATTCTTTTCAGAAAATCCCTTAGCCTGTCACTTTTGATTTTCCCGGGCATGAGCTTCACCAAAATTGTCCTCTTAAGCATTTTTCTGTTCCAGCTCACAGAGGTGAGGGTGTATTAGTCCCTAGGGCTGCCACAACAAAACACCACAGACTAGGTGGCTTAAACGACAGAAACTTATTTCCTCCCATTTCTGGAGGCCAGAAGTCCAAGATCAAAGTGTTGGTAGGTTTGGTGTCTCCTGAGGCCTCTCTTGTTGGCTTGCAGATGGCCACCTTCTCACTGTGACCTCCCCTTTCTCACTGTGACCTCACATGGCCTTTCCTCCATGCATGTGCATCCCTGGAGTGCATCTTCCTCCTCTTATAAGGACACCAGTTCTTTTTTTCTTTTTTCTTTTTTTTTAAGATTTTATTGGGGAAGAGGATAGGATTTTATTGGGGAACAGTGTGTACTTCCAGGAATTTTTCCAAGTCAAGTTGTTGTCCTTTCAATCTTACTTGTGGAGGGTGCAGCTCAGCTCCAGGTCCAGTTGCCGTTGTTAGTTGCAGGGGGCACAGCCCACCATCCCTTGTAGGAGTCGAGGAATCCGACCGGCAACCTTGTGGTTGAGAGCCCACTGACCCATGTGGGAATAGAACCGGCAGTCTTTGGTGTTAGGAGCACGGCCCTATTCCCAAATACAGTCACAGGGAGGGTTAGGGCTCCAATGTAGGAATTTTGGGGAGACACAATTCAGTCCATAACAGAGGGATATCAAGTATTAAAGTAGAGAAAAACGTGAATTTTGGAGCGAGGCAGGCCTACCTGATATCTTTAGTTTCTCTGCACTTCAATTTTCTGTTTCATTCCCTATTAAATATCATTAAAATTAACAATAAATATTATAAATAATATTTCCTTTCTATTGAATGACAATACCAGGCAACCTGAATCTAACGCTATGTTCTTTATACCACATAATCTAGGACTTTTAGAACTAATTGGCAAGACGGAAATAATTTAATCCTTTCATAACTCAGATAGATGAGCAAAAAACTTCAGAGTGGTTAAGTTAGAAGTAGGGAAGTCTCCTTCCCTACAACCTTACTACCAGGTGTTATGTTACAATGAAAGCAAGTCTCAGATTGAATTCTGCCCCAAGAAAGACGTTTATCCCCAGGCAGCTCCACAAGGGTCCAAAACATGTTTCTGGAAGCCGAGTGGAGTCCCTCTCACTGTCCTCTTTGGCACCCTTTGGGAACCTCCCCAGGAAAGTTTCTCTCTGGGGCAAGTGCCCCTATATTATAATGACATGACCAGCTACCCTTCTAGCCAGATCAAGCAACTCAATCCTTGATTAAGTGGAGGATTCTGGAACAAATGGAGTTCTAGACAGGGCACTGCTCCACAAACATTATGTCACCAAACTTACTTCTTACGTTGCTCAAAAAGAGGCAGAGAGACACTTGTACAATCTTTCTTCTCAGCCTCGTATCTTGCACATCATTAAATTATGTCTGATATTGAGACAGGTTAGTTAGTATAATTGCTAGGTAGATGGGGGGTGGGGGTCCTTGGTGGAATAAAGAAAAGACAGCCATATCCTAAAACTTCAGGTTTTGAAATCACTCCTTCGCTCCAGGACATAATGTAACAAGGCCTTGAAGTTAATCATAAAATTCCTTTTGGCCTGACAAACGGAGCAGATCTGATAGATAAAGAGTGGGTTACTTTGCTGATTCCTTCAGGATGGGCAAGCAGAATAAACCTGGTAGACGAATTTCATTAGAAGGTGCCAGTTCCCTTCTTCAAACAGTTCCCTTCTTCAAACAGTTCCCTTCTTCAAACAGCTTCCCTTCCCCAAGCAGGCAAGGGAAGGTATAAAAGTAAGAGCTATTGCCTTAGTCACGGGACACCCCCATTCGGGACCCCCTCCCGCTCGGGAGCTGCAACCTCTTCTCCTGCCTCTAATAAACTATCCTCTTTTTAAAACTTTTTGCCTCTCCCTGGTCCGTGTTTCCATTCTTCTGCTTCACGAGACATGATCCCGGCCGACACACAGAAACTGCTAGCAGTTCTAACTTCACCTACATCAATATTCCTTACACTAGTTAATTAACCCTCTGGTACTGACTTAAAAGGCAATATTTGAAGGGCTTGCTGTAATGGCCTCTGGAGAGAGGATCCTCAGGACACCGAATCAAGCAAACTTGCCCACATAGATAAGCATCCTGCTGGCTCCTCTGAGGTATTTCAAGTGAATTACTGAGACTATAGCACTTGCCTCAGGAAACATGGCTGGCTAGAACCAGAATCCAAGCCTCTCCCTTCCTAACTCATAAACATAGGGTTTGTTCTGAGGCATGAAGCTTTCTTTATGTGTGACCTTCATACTACAACTCTCCAGAGCAGTACCCAGAAGTCTGATATTCAGAATCACAACTTAGCCTTGTCATGACTCGATTACGTTCCATATACTGCACTTATTAAAACAGAAAAATGTATGAGACAGGAATTTTCTACCACTTATTGTCACTCAGATTGGTAAAGATTTTCTTTTAAGTGATGAAACTCAATATTGGTGAGGAGAAGTAAAATGGGGGCCCTACTAATCATTCAGAGGAATGTAAATGGTTAGGCAACACCTATCAGAAACCTTAAGGTCATCCATGCCCTTTGACCCAGATATTCTATTTGTAAGAATTTATCCTAAGGAATTTATCTGAGATGTATACAATATTTTTGATACATGAATGTTTGTCATAGGTTGATTATGATAATGAAAAAATCAGAACCAACCTAAGGGTCTGATAGTAACTAGTTAAATAATTATGGCATATTTAGATGCTAGAATACTCTGTGGCCAATAAAATAACTTGTGAAAAAATGACAGAGAACAACATTAATGATCATATTTATATATTTCCAGTAAATTTTTTCAATAAAGTTGAAAACTGAGTTTCCTTTTAAAAGAGAGGTCTAAGATTTCTTATTAATCCCCCAGTACCTGTTCTGCACAAATTATTAAGGAAAGATACCAAGACATTTGTCAGTTACCCAGTGAAGGCCCCTAAACCTTAAGTCTTTATCCCCATCTACACAGCGACTCCCTAGGCAGCACTCGAGGGGGACACTGCGAAAAACTGGGCCCAATTGGGCATCTCAGCATTTACATGTATTTGCACATCCCCCCCTGGTCTGAGATTGTGATATCTCACCCCTACCCCCAACTGAAAAATCCTGCTCCTGGGACAGAAATCAGAGAGTCTGGTGTCAGATGGATATGATTTAAACTCTGGTCTCTGTCTTTGACAGGATTGTACCCTGTGAAATTTCTTAACCTCTTTTGATCTCAATTTCTTCATCTCCAAAATGCACACAAGGATGAGGCCCACCTCACCGAATTTTCAAGAAATGACATGAGATAAATCCAAAGTGTCCAACAGGATGCCAGATACAGGGACTATGCTCCACAGAGGTCGGTCCTTGCCTCGCTGTTTCTCTTTCCCTCTTGTTTCACTCACTGGTCAGTCCTTCATAGTCAAAACAACAAACTCAGCTCCAAATAAATACCCAGAGATCGGAACCATGTGTGTTTTCTCATCAATTACCTCACAGTATTCAGTCACACTTCATCAAAGTCCGATTTCTTAATCATGTTCTCCAAAGGTATTTATTTCAGCTTTTCACTCAGACTTGGTATTTGCTTTTTCTAATCATTAATCATCTTTAAGAATTGAATCCTCTTTGCTCTAAGTATTTCCCCAACAGCATAATTAAGAAGAGTCATCCATCTATCCACTTAATAAGCAAAGTTGTTCACGAAGGATTAGGGTGACTTGCAAGATAACACCCACTACATTCTGAAGCTTCCAGCATCTGGACAGGGAAGACATTTGGAATTTAGCACACAAAATTGTATCTGCTTTCTCCTGCAGACTATTGTTATTCTATCGGATCAAATTGCTCCCTGCTTTGGAAAGCATATATAATTAGGGGATTTCACAGAGTGTGGCTGAGATACTATGTCATGGAGAGTTTATGAAATTAGAACTTTTATTAAGTGAAGAAGGACTTTGTTATCTGAACAGCCTACTGAGAAATGGAGAAGACAGGATTGCAAAGGTAAATTGTATGTGATTTTACTTTTTGATATTACTCAAAAGATCACACAGCATTGGCATTCCAAAAGGTAGAAAGATATTACTTTCATAGTGAATTATGAAGATGATTTATTTTATTTCACTGCCTACTTAAACTATAAACACTAATGATATGATTTTGGTGCATATTCACAACATCAAATATATGTTCCTTTATGTATCTATGTTTGGTTCAATTTGTCTAAACAGAGCACCTTGCTTGAGATACTTGATATAATTCTTTTTTTTCAGGTGATTTTTAAAAATATTATCTTTCAACCCTTCAACTGAATTTTTAATTTTTCCTATCATATTTTTTATTTTCTAAATCTATTAAAAATTTTCTGAGTTTTTTTTTCTTGTGTGCTGTTCTTGTTTCGTAGATACAATATATCTTCTATCCTTCCGAGGATATTACTGATAGTTTATCTTTGTGAATTTTTATTTTCTCCAAAATTATATTTCCTGTATAATTGTTGTTGATTTGTTTTGGCATTCCTCAAAAGTTTGCTTATTCTTAGCTGTCAATGTGTACTCAGGAATGGGGTGCTAGGAAGCTGGTTGGAAGCTCTGGGCATTTGAGCAGGGCTTGTCCAGGGGAGGGCCTCAGGATAGGTCTCACTACATACCTGCTGGGGCTCTTTGGTTAGAGGACCCTGGCTATTAATATCTTGAGATCTCTTCTCTTGGCCTGGTTTGATTCCCCTAAGAATCTTCCAGATTTCTGCCTGGAGGCTATAAGCTTGGCTGCCCAAAGTGTTCTGTGCAGAAGTCACAATGAGTCTTCCAGTGCAGTACGTGAATTTTTCATTTAATTCCTGGCCATATTCAGCACTGATTCCCTCTGTCCCAGTGGCTTGTGGGTCACACCCATAGGAGCCTTATCTTACCCCTCTGCAGATCAAACTTTCAGTCTTCTCCAGGGGTGGGTGAGGCAAAACTGTTGCTGGGTATACAGAGGAGAGCAGACAGCTGAAGAAGAGGGTGGTTCTAACCCCGTCTTCACAGAATTTCAACCATTCCTACTGTTTTCAGGTCCTTCTTTACCCTCTCCTTCCAAAGGATGTTTCCACCCATTCCTGAGCCACCCAGCTTTGAGGTCCTGGGGTGCAAATCTCATTGCTTCCTGACTTCCCTAGTTTAGATTTCAGCTTTCTCAGGGCTGTTAAATCAGCTACCAGTAGGTCGTCTGCTTTCTAGCATGCAAAATTGTTGCCTTTGTCACCTTTCCCACTCTCTTTGTTGTGGGTTTATGCTTTAGAACCCTGTAATTGTCATTTTAGTGGTGTTGCCAGAGGCAGGGAAGATATATTATATATTAGTTCTTTAACTAGAAGCTGCATTTCCAGGCTGTATTCTTAAGTTGTTTAAAATGCTACAGAGAATTTCACATCTATATTTGTCATTTAATTTAAATATATAGGATAATGAAAACAATTAAGTTGGTAGTCAGTGTTTAAATTTAGGAATATCTATTAAATTTACAATGATTTTAAGATGTTTAAAAGTTTAAATGAGTTCGATCTACATTTTAAAGTTTGTTTCTTTACAACTTTTTAAACACTTGGTTGATTTTGTTAGATTTGTAATTATGTCTCTATAGATTTAAGAAATGCTTGAGAAAATAAAATATATTAAATGTGTGATATAGATTGAAATGCTTAAAAGGATTTAATCAAGTTTGTAAATGGTATTTAAATTTAAGAAAACTTAATTTGTTAGATTTATAAGTTTTATGGCTTTAATTTACAATTTTTAAATAATTTGACTTTGTAAACAGTGCTTTAAATGTTTAAGGAATTATAATTTGTTAAATGTATAAGTTAATTAAACATGAAAGAACAATGAAAATGAGTGTTTTTAATTTTAATGCAAAATTACTTGATTTATAATTGAATTTACTAGGTTTGTAAGTTCTATTTGAAGATTTGAAGAAAAATAGGCTTTTAATTTTTAACTTTAATTGAATATTAGTGATAAACACAAATAATTGTAATAAACTAAAATATTTGTAATAAATCATAAATTATAAATAATTACAAATGATTGTATAATAGAGTTTCTTAAATCAGATTTAAAAGATTGATTTAGAAATATGGGGACCACTGGGTTTACCAATGGGGACCATTTGGTAAAAGAAAATTGATTTATGCCTCATATCAGGATAAACTCCAAGTAGATCAAAGATCTGCCTGTAAAAAAATGAAACCATGCAAGTACTACATAGAAGGGAAAAAAATGGTGAATTCTTTTATTATCTTTCTATGTCTCAAAATCCGAAAACCATGAAAGAGAAGATTAATAAACTTAATTATGTAAATATAAACAGCTTCTGCATACCAAAGTCTCCCAAAGAGACTTAGGAAATGTTTAAAGTGGCTTTGTTCATAATAGCTTCAAACTGCAAACAACCAAAATATCCATCCATATGACGAAATATTACTCAGCAACAAAAAGAACTGCTAATATATGCGATGACATGGTTGAATCTCAAAAGCATTATGCTAAGTGAAAGAAGCCAGATATGAAGGGTTACATATGGTATGATTCTATGGAGGGCATGTTGGAAACAGCAAAAGAGAAATTAGGTCATTGGTACCAGGGGATATGGGTGGAAGAGGGGACTGATCATAAGGGAGCATGAGAGAACTTTTTGGGTTGATGGAAATATTCTATATCTTTATTATGGTGGTGGTTATACATTTGCCAAATTCATGGAACCTACAGAGGGTGACTTTTACTATAGTTAAATTATACGTCAATAAGCCTGATTGAAAAAACACGCACACATCAAACAAAGACAAAAGAAAAATGATAAACTGGAAAAAATATCTGCAATTACTGTCACAACAAAGGACTAATCTCCCTAAAGAGTTTGTAGAAATAGAGAAAAGACCAACATATTAACTTTAAAAATGAGCAAAAGACATACAAACAAAGTCCACAGGAAAAAAAATATTCACATGGCCCGTAAACACATGAAAAGATGCTCAATTTCCCTCATAATAATAGAAAAGCATATTAAAATCACTGAGCTATCATTTCTCATCTATCCACATTAGCAAAATCCAAAATCCCACTGTTAGCAAGGATGTGGAGAAGCAGGTACTCACATCATTGTGGTACAAAAGCTCTGAAGGGAAATTTTGCACGATCTCATAAAATTACAGACGGGAAGAAAAGGATGATTTATTTCATAAATAGTGTTGCTATGAAAAGCCATCCATCTAAAAGAAGCAAACTGAAACTCCTACTTCCAGCTACATTCAAAAATAAAATCTGGAGGGACTAATATAAATGCAAAAAATAATATTATTATAAGATTTTAGGGAAAAAAGTATTACTTTAAACATAATACATAATAATACCATTTTCATTTGAGAACATGGTACAGGAACCAGGTAATAGCACCTCACTAAGAATGATTATGCATGCTTTGAATACCATTCTTATTCTCTGGCTGAAATCTTGGAATCAGAATTCTAGAGGTGACTGATAATCATTCACTACAGAGGTGGTAGCTATTCATTTTGCTTCCCCTCCTAGGTCTTGAGATCTAGAAATGTAACTTTAAGCAATCTTCTCTATAGAAAAATATTCTATTACAATAAATCAATTGGAGGTCTGACAGAATTCACGATTACTGTCATTTTTTCCTTACAGTGCATGAAGACTTGCATGTTACATCTCAGAAATAATCCCACATTAGGCAGGTTTTCTGAAAGCAAAACTTGCACAAGATTTTGCACCAAGGAAGGAGAAGTAAGAAAACTACACATACCAATGATAAAAATCTTTCCAAAAGAATATTGTATACCAACTATACTGAAATTTAAGAAATAATAAAATAATATAAAAATTAAAATATTTTGAGAGAACTAATCAATACAAGAAATTTTGTATTAGTCAAATATACTCATATGGTGATGGAAAGAGAACTGACTCTGGGTGGTGAACTCACAATGTGATCTATATAGATGATGTAATACAGAATTGTACACTTGAAACCTATGTAATTTTACTAACCATTGTCACCCCAATAAATTTTAATAAAAGAAGAAATTTTATATTAAATGGAAATTTCTAAAACAAAAGTGTGTGTTGCAAATTAAAATCTTAGATTTATAGCAAGTCATAAATACAATATATTATGGACTCAGGGTGTGTTCAAGGATTTGCTGACGAAGTAAAAGTTAATGAATAAACAAATGTGAACTTTAAAAATATCTTTCCAAAAGAAAATGAGGACAAAATTCAATATGAATACTTATGATTCAGGGGGAAAAAGTCATATCAGCAATAAGAGAAGAAAACGTATGGGCACGTCAGAGTGGACGGGATGTCACTGTGTTCCTACAGTGTGAAGAGGCGGCCTCAAGAGCTTCCCAGCAGGTGTCTTAGACCCACAGGAGTTTCCAGCTGAAGGACCTACTACCAGCAGGGAGACCTTGAATGGGTCTCATAATCTCTCTTTGCTGCTTATCTGCTCATTATCTTCTGGGAGAATTAAAATGAAGTGATATCTGTAAAGGTGCTTAGCAGAGCACCAGATAATGTTTTTATTTTCCTACACAATTATTACTGGAATTTGCTTACGTAACAGGTCAAGACTACAGCCAGAGTTCCCTAAGTTTAGAAGAAACACAGATCCACTCTGGCAGCTCCAGCTGAAGAATTTGGTGAAATCCAGTTTTCTAAGTCTGGAGACAGTGGGACCATTCCCAAGTGAGAAATACAGTGGAGTCAGGGCCACATCTAACACAAGCTTTGCAGAGGCCTGAGTCAAAAACACTAAAGTTTCAAAGAAATTCAAAGCACTCCACAAACAACAAGATCCCCCTCCCACCTCCCAGGAAGTTCTAAACACAGATGCAAGGGGAACTTTTGTTTTGATTAGTACAATAATGTCTTCTGGAACGATGCCCAGAAAAAAGAAGAAAAATAAAAAAGACAATCTGGAACCCTTTCTCCAAAACCTTCCTGGACATGGGCAGGAAAAGTGACTAAGCAGGTAGGAAGGCACGGTGTCTAAAGCTCACTTCACACAGAGCATCTCTGGATGTACCTGCCTGTAAGCCTGTAAGCTGCTGCTTCACAAAATGACTGTCTACAACTCGAAGGTTGAATGTGCTTTCGCTCTGGTATAAAATAGTAATCTACTGGTGCAAAATTTATTTTTAAAATTTCCCCTAAGTTTTGGGGTAGGAACTAGGTATATTTCCTCTTGCTACTTACCCATTCCCCATTACTGCTGTCTTCAAATACATCCTCAGGAAAAGTCCTACCACTCAGTAAGGGGTCGTGTCTTGGTTTTATTTCTGTGCCTTCTTTCAGGCTCTCTCCACATGGAATGTTTCCCTCTTCCTTATGGTTTCCTCTCTTCTTGTTTGTAAAACGAACACCTGCTACTGAATACTTGCATCTATGCCCTTTTCAGTGCTTAAGTGCTAGTCAAAGAATAACCACTAAAACATTTTTGTTTCTGGAAATTAAATATGTCTTAATTATTAAATATGTCAAAATTGGATGTGCTCTGTCAAAACCTTCCTTAGCTTCTGTTATGGACTGAATTTACCCGCTACTGCCCAGCAAGTCCCTATGTTGAAGCCCTAACCCCCAGTGAGACCGTTTTAGAGGACAGGGCCTTTGAACAGGTAATCAAGGTAAATTGAGGTCATAAGGGTGGGGCCCTAATCCAATCGTACCGGTGTCCTTATAAAAAGAGACAGAGACACCAGGGACGCACATGCACAGAGGAAAACCAAGGCAGGACACAGTGAGGGGGCCATTTGCAAGCCAAAGAGAGAGGCCTCAGGAGAAACCAAACCTGCGACCCCTGACCTAGGACTTCTAGTCTTCCAGACTGTGAGGAAATAAGTTTCTGTTGTTTAAGCCCCATAGTCTGTGGTGTTCTGGTAGGGCAGCCCTAACAGACTGATACAGCTCCCAAAACGACAACTGTAAAATGACAGATCTTACTGAGTGCTGCCTACCACGTGCCATGTGCAGTGTGCTTTAGACTTCATTCCATTTCATCTTTACAACAACCCTAGGAGGTTAGTGCCATTGTCCATTTTACAGAAGAATAAACTAAGACTTAGGAAAGTTTAGAAAAACTTGCCCTAACTTACTCACTCAGTGGGATTTGAATCCAGGTCTATCTGACCCCAAAGTCTCTAAATCTGTTCAACCTGTTCAATTTATTGCCTTATTGGAATGACAAAGAACCTTAACGTTTCAACGTCCATGACAATGCAGGGAAGAGGGGGGTTATAATCCCAGTGCTGATCCAGGTGGTTGGGCTGTTTGCTTACATTTGATGGGGTGTGATTCATATGCTAAGAAGTGATTGCATTTCATTCATTCCACACTCCACAAGCACGAAGAGCAATGCACCGTTCTCGGAGAAACAGACCAACTCCTGCCTTCATGGAAATTACATTGTATGGGGAGAGAGATGAACAGTAAACAAGTAACTATATTTCACAGTGTGTGAGAACGTGATAAGTGTTGTGAAGAAAAATAATCTAGGAAGAGAAGATAGGGAGTGCTGGGTGGGGGGTGGGGGCCAGGGTGCATGGGAGCGTAAAAAAATGAATAGTCTTCTTCAAGATCATATTTCTAGAGCCAGAATACCCACAATAATATAAAAATCTATGTGGACTTGTGAAAGATAAATATATGGCTTTAATTACTTAGAATCTATATTATTACACTAAAATAGTAAATAGACTCTTACTTCCTTAACACAGATGTGCAAGAAACACAATTTTTTTCCAGAAGTGAATGTTATTTCATGTTGAATATGTAATAAATGCATATGGTTAAAATGAACAGGGTAAACAGGGAAAAGCTTCTCTTTCTGTCCCAACCGCACGAGAATGATTCCTAAACCTAATCTCAGTCCTTTTGGCACCTCCCTCGTCTCTCTGTTGAGGCTGAGTCCAAGTTTCGGAGTTGCTGTGCGTTCCCCCCTGCCATTATATACAAGCCAGCAACAGATGAGATGCCCTCCATTCCAATGTTCTTGGGTTATCATCAGGTAACAGTTAAGGCTTGCAGCAGTCTCTTCCTGGTCCCCTCTTGGCAAATCTCCCCCATCCCCAACACACACACTAGTGGCCACAGAAGGAGGGATCCTATGACTCCCCGAGTTCCTCAGGAGGCACAGGGAGATGGGAGGCTGTCTGAGGCCTGTCCAGCCACCCCCTTCTTTTGCAACATGCTGGGTGGGAGGCACCTGAGACCTCTCAGCTGGTGCTCCTATTCCTCACCAGGTGGGAAGGGGGAGAACGAGCTCTCCCCAGCTCCTGGAGCTTCAATCTGAGACAGGTTAGTTAGTATGATTGTTCGGTAGACAGGGGGTCCCTGATGAAATAAGCAAACAAAAAAACCCAGCCATATCCTGAAACTCCAGGTACTGGAATGTCTCCTTCACTCCAGGACAGAGACAGGAGAATACGCCTTCAGGTTAATAGATAATCTCAAATCCCTTCTGTCCGACAAAGGAGCAGATCTGATAGAGATAGGAATGGGTTGGTTCGTTAATCCCTTCAGCATGGGCAAACAGGACAAACCTAATAGATGAATTCCATTAGAAGGCTCCAGCCCCTTCCCCCAAGCAGGCAGGGGAAGGTATAAAAGAAAGAACTTTTGCCTCAGTCATGGGACACCCCCACTCAGGACCCCCTCCTCCTTGGGAGCTGCAACCTCTTCTCCTTCCTCTAATAAACTATCCTCTTTTTAAAACTCTTTGCCTCTCCTGGGTCTGCATTTCCATTCTTTGGCATCAGGAGACACAATCCCGGCCCACACCCAGAAACTGCTGGCAGCTCCAACATCATCTACATCATTTGGAGACTCATAGAAAAATATTCCTACTTCAAGTCCACATGGGGAGTCCACTGGGTTTTTGACCTTCAGCCCCAAAGCAACTTGGAAGGAAATGGCCAAGGACTCCTCAGGTGTTCCAGCAGCACCTAAAGCCTCTTTCCCTCTCCTCCTGCAATCTGGGGGGTATGCTTGGTTAGAGAATAAGAAGAAGCCTGCTGCATATTCTGACCAACCCGCTATCCACGCTAAAAACGTTGGGCTCCCCTACCCGCAACGTAGAGTGTGGGTTTTTGAAATTTAAAATCCTAAACCCTTGCATCTCAAAGCCTGGTCCTGGGAAACTTCCCTAGGTGATGAGTGTAGCCGAATTAAGGAAATCAGATAAGGAAAAGAAGATAAGGAAATTCAAGAAAAAGACCTCAATCAAACCTAAAGTTTTGTCTGGCTTACATTCTAGGGTGTTAGCATAAATTTCCAAATATACAGTTTAAAATAAAGCAATACCTAAGAATATTTATATTAGGTAATTAAAATAATTAATAAAATGTTCTCTTGGGAAGAAGAAAAAGCACTTACTTGAAAAAAAGCTTAAATGAAACACATTTTATTCAAAAAGTTCTTTTCCCAAGTTGCATTCATGACCACAATGCAAAATTTGCAAGAGTTTTCTTGTCAGTATTTATGAGGTTCCATTCTCAGGCTCAAGTTTAAATTAACATCTGGCCAAAGCATCCCAGGGCCCTTTTTGTTTAAGCTAAATTGGAATAGAGCAGAATTATTTGTAAATATATGACAAGCTATACAAGCTAGATCTTTGTTGGTTTCCAGCCTCCAACTTCTGATCTTGGACTGAACTCACCTTATTCCACACTTCTATCCCTCCTTTACTTTCTTGCAGACTCAGCTCTTCATTTTTTATTTAGATTGTGATTTTAATACAAGTTCTTGGTCCCATAGCTCTCGTCAGCTCCCCTGGGCCAGTCCTAGGGCTCAGGGTGGCTCCAGGAAGCTACATGCTGAGAGTCATTTTCCCTTAGACAAGTCATGTAAAATTTCTTGTATTTGGCTGCCACCCAATGTGTCTCCTGTTTTTCAGAGAAGTCTTTTCAAAATATAGTCTGTGCACTGTGTCACATTCCTCAAACTCCCCCCCCCCCCCATCCCTCCATGTGGTCTCACAGGACCCTGTGTAAGAATACTCCTAACTGTCATAGCAGTTAGGCCACTGCACTGAAACTGGTTTACTTCTCATCAAGTTCCTGGATAACCTGTCTGGGACTATGACCGGTCACTCCAATCCTGGAGAAGGACTTGGCCCTTGGCTCTTCTTCCTGGGTGGACTCTACACAGTCTTCCTGGGTGATGTCGTCCATCCCTAACCTAAGGCCTCCTTCCATCTGTGCGCTGATGACTCACCACTGATGCCTCCAGCCCATACCTTGGCCATCTCTACCTGGATATGCTCTACCTTAATATCATTAAAACAGGATCAGGATCTTCTCCTCCAAGCCTTCCCTTCCTGGGTTCTTGTGTCAGTGAATAGCATTACCCGGAGTTGGCAAACTCCAGCCAACAGGCCAAGTATGCCCACACAGCTTGAGCTAAGAATGCTTCATATGTATATATACAGGCTTGGAGAAGATACACATATATATTTTAAGGAGGGCGCAGTTCACGGTGGCCCATATGGGGATCAAACCAGCAAACTTGGTTTTATTAGCACCACGCTCTAACCAACTGAGCTAACGGGCCACCCCTGGTTCCTATATTTTTTAAAATGAAAACAAAAACCCAAAACACAAAGGATCTACAACACAGACTACATGTGGCCTACAAAGCCTAAAATATTTCCTACTGGGCCCTTTACAGAAAAAGTGTGCCAACTTATGGGCATCATCATTTGCCAAAAGAACCTGAGAATAAGTAACAGTATTAATTAATTAACAGTAATAGTCAGCAAGAACTGAGTTGACACTGTTGAGACACTGGGTGCTCTGCATATTTCACTTTATTCTTCTGTCAGCCTGTAACTGTTAGGATGCCCTGGTCACATTTAACAGTGAATCCTGACTGACGGAAATGGCATCTAGAGATAGGGCTCAGGCACAGTATGGTCAGTGGTTCAATTACGAGTTCAGGGAGCTAGGTTTCCCCATTGTTCTGCATTCCCAAACCCAGGTGGCTTCAACTAAAGGCTGGTTCCCGCATGGTCACAAGTTGACTGTCAGTGGCAGTTGGGGCTACCTGTGCCCTCATTACCTACCATGTGCTGAGAGAGAGAGAGAAACTCTCCCTCAACCACAGAATATGAGGGATTCCTGCCTACGCTCATATGTGACTGAGCCAATTAGGACACATGCCCACCCCACTGTCTACTGTACTACTTCCTCTTTTATTCCAAATCCAAACAGGAATCAAGTCTTCCAAAAATGTTAACCTCCTAAATATATCTCGAATTTGTTCATTTCTATTATTTACACTTACATCTACCTGTCCGTAAGATTCCAGAAAGCAAGCACAAGCGTCTTCTCAGCACGTCCAGCTCCTGCTGTTCAACTTGATTATATGAATAAAGAAACTTCATTCATGTGTCAGGTTTTCACTTTGCAGTTGAGGAAAGTGAGATTCAGAGGAGGCGTTTCATCGGCCAAGGTCGCACAGCTAACAAGATTCTAATTTAGGTCTGCCTGACACTAAAGTTCATGTTACTTTAATTATACCATGCGCCTTCCTCCTACTTTGTCATCTCCCTGCCCACTGGCTCCCTCTTAGCCTAAAACATGCTCAAACCTCTCCTTTCTCACAACAACAACAACAATCTTTGACCATGCTTTCACTGCAACGTGAGCCTTCTCAGGTCTTTCCCTTTACAAACAAGTTTCTTGGAGAAATCCTCTATTTTCCTTGATTTTATTTCCTCATTTTTCACTCACACCCATCATGTTACTGAATTCATCTTGCAAATGTTACCAGGATCCTTCCAACTTCCATATCTAAGGGCACGTTCAGTTTTATTTTACTATACTTCTCTGCAGCATTTGACACGTTCCCTGGTTTCCTCTACTTCCCCGAATATTCACAGATTTCCAAGGATAAAGTTCTCCAAGGTTCCCTGCCTTGTAATGTCTCCCTGCATTTGCACAGGACGGCTTAAAAGCCCTTCTTCGCATCCAGTAGGGACTTCTGTGGCCCACATTCCACCTGAGTTTCTGGAGAGTTCTATTCAGTGGGCACGTAGCCCACTGAACTATATTTGTGAATTTTTTGTGATCACCACTAGCCTCCAAAGCAATCGCCAAGTCTTAGAAGCTTTTTCTTTTTCTTTCTTTTTTTAACCTGCAGAGTTCCCATGGTGAATTGCACAGAGTTGAAATGAAGAAGTGCTTGCTGAATAAATTATTGAATAAATTAATACAATGACTTATCCAAGGGTACACAGCTAGTAAATGGCAGAAATCAAATCAAGAAAGATCAGAAATTTTCTGCAGTAGACGATACTGCTGAAAATGACAGCAAATTTTCTAGGTATTAGAACTCATTAATATGTTGGCTAAAAACTAAATCTATACTTTGGAAAATAGGAAATTTTATTTACATAAATTATACTTATATTTTAATGTATAGATTTATATTAATAAACATTTAGATTTACATTAATTTACTTCTATTTAGACATATCCGTGTATGTATACTTACTAGGCATTTAATTCTTTATTTTAAGAGTTAAAAAGAGTAAACTAAAGATAGCAAGCAATCTCAATAGCTGTGAAATCCTTATCGTTATGAAAGTACCACAAAAGCACTTTTCTGTGACTAAGCAGACTATTTTCTGTTGAGTGAAATTTAGCGTTTTAATCATATTTAACCATATTAAATATATTTAAAAATTAAGACTGCAATTCAGCCACATCTTCTGATTTTACTGCAGACAAGGGGCTAAAAAAGGGGGCTAAATAATGGGTGCCTGCTGCTTTTCTTCTGTTTTGAAATGCTAAGTAGGGACAGATGCTGGGGAAATCAACGTGATAAAAATGTGGGAATTCTCATGCAGTGTTACTTAAATGGCCACAAAAGAGAAAAAGGTATTAAGCTCCTCAAAAGGACTAAACACTTGGCAAGTTGGGCTTCAGACTATTTCCAGTTAAACTGGCAGGCAATCTCTCAGATGACAAAAAAGAGGGGAGGTGACTTAATGCTTCAGGATTTTAAAGTTGGGAAATACTATAGTAAACCGGTCTATAAGTAAATAGATTAAAATTAACCTTACCTTTTCAAGGTGGCCCACAATTTTATTTCCATTTAACTGCTATGAATCGTATAAATGCACCTCTTTTCTTTGTAAATAAATTAAGCTTTTTGTAATAAAAAACTAAAATGAAATAAAAGGTAAAAAATAATGACCTGAGATTGGAGGGTGGAGATAAACTGCACAGAGTTACTCTACGGTAGGAATCCATCTTTAAAAACTCAAAACCTCTGGGGGCGGCCAGTTAGCTCAGTTGTTTAGAGCACAGTGCTCTTAACAACAAGGTTGCCGGTTTGATCCCCACACGGGCCACTGTGAGCTGTGCCCTCCACAACCAGATTGAAATAACTAGTACTTGACTTGGAGCTGATGGGTCCTGGACAAACACACTTAAATAAATAAAAGTTAAAAAAAAAAAAACCACCTCAAAACTTCAGTGACATGAATGAATTCTTATACTGTGTGCATAAATAAGTATCTTGCTAGATTTACTAATAATTACTTTGAATATCTTTAAGTAGAAATAAAAATGAGAGGAGTCCTAAATGATTGTTTACTCTGAAATCATATATTTCCTTCCCCCAGATCTATAAAAAGTAAAATGAAAGAATTGAAATGTACATCCATTAAGGTGATCAGCTAAGTTCCAATTATTGTTTCAGTAGAAAGTTTAAAAATCTGCCCAGTAGGATGTCTTCACTTACTGTGGACGACCACAGAAGGGTGGATCAGTTTTCCTGGAGCACGTTTTCAGGTATGGACCTTCAGCAACAATGGCCACACCTCGTCCTGAAGATTTAGCTGGCAAAGCTGCCCACGTTACTTTCTTAATGATATTAATTTTTTAAAGAGAACAATTAAAAACATTAAAAAGGTTTTATAGTTTTTATAATATTGATAAAGCTGACAGTAAACAGTTCAAATAATGATAAAAAGCATGGGAGCAAGTAAAAAAAAACGCAACAAAAACCCCAAAATCTAAAAATCCTATTTCCAGCCATTAAAGAGTATTGTTACAGACCTTCTCCAAACATTTTTCAGACTCTATGTACATTTATATATTGATTTGTGCGTGTGCATGTGTGTGTGTATATTTATTAGTTTTATACGAATGGGATGATAAACATGCTCATGTATAGTCCCTTCTTTCATTCTATGTCATAGACGTTTATTCGTGTGATGTCTAAATATAGCCATCATCTTTTTGGTGGCTTCTGTATACAGAAGTATACATAATTTACTTAACAAATTTTCTATTGAAGACTTTTAGTTTCCCCACCCTCCTGTTTTGGTTATGTAAACAACGCTGTGATGAATATCCAGTTTATGTATCACTTCAAATTTGTGTAATTATCTCCTGGGGTAAATTCCCTGACATGGGATGCCAGGGCAAAGGACACACATACTTGATTAAATGTTGCTGAACTGCCTTTTGGAAGCATTTTGGTCAGGATTAGGTTCAGCTGACAGTGGCCCAACACCCAACAAGGTGGCTTACACAAGACAGAAGCTTATTCAAGAGAGGGGCAGTCAATGACCCAGGGCACCAGCCAACTCCCGTTTTGGTATTCCATCATATTCAGAACTTGTCTTCTTCTGCATGGTGCCATATGGCTGCCTAAGTCCTAGCCATCGAATCTGCATCCCAGCCAGCAGGAAGGAGGGAGGAACAAAACATGTCCAACTCTCAAGGCCTTGTCAGTGAAATCACACTCACCACTTGTGCCAGCATCCTACTAGCCAGGATTTGGTCCTGTGGCTACATCTAGCTGCAGGGGAGACAGAAATGTAGCCTTTTTTCCTGGAATGCTGGTATGTTCAGCTAAGTCAGGTAATCTTTTACTAAGGACAAGGGAAAATAGATATTGGGGACAGCTAATACCAATTTATACTCCTGTCAACATCACACAAGGGAAGCCATTTTCCAGGCCTTTACCGACACTGTTCTGTCAGACTATTCCCACTGCAAATGAATGTCATAACTTACAAGGAAAAACACTTAACTCATCCTCAAATAACCTGTGTCGTTTATGCCACTAATATCAGTGGTATACACTCCCCCATACCCTCCCCCTCCAAAAAAAGTAAAAAGAAGACGCAAACCTGGACACACAAGTATTCCTCTGCCTTGATTTGTGCTCCATTATTAAAACTGCCCTTTGCTGACTTCTCTCCATCCTCTAGGTAATCTCACCCATAGCTCTAAACGCTACTGAGTCAAAAATCTGTGTTTTCACTTCTGATCTCCAGAGTCCTAAATTATCCAGTAGCTTACTGTGCATACCCATCTGGGTAATTCACCAGCATCATACACTTAACAATCAAAAATGATTTTACCATCTTCTCTCACAAACCTACCTCTTCCTCTTCCTGAATTCCTTATTTGGTGCCAATAGTTAAGTCATTTAAGACTTTTCCCTGTCATTACAAAACATTGACTTTGTGACTAAATTCTATTAATTTCACTTTCTTGACAACTCCTGACATTCCCTTCATCCCCACTGTGCTTTTGAGGAGCACGATAAAATCTCCTAACAGGGCTCTCTGCTGTCACGCTTGAACTAGGCTATCTTCAACATGGCAGCCAAAGACCTCTTACTAAAATGCTACTGAGAATGTGACTTTTTTTTCCCCCACTTAAAAATCCTTTAAAGGCTCTTTAGGCCCCAAATCCTTGGTGTGGCATATGAGGCCCCCCATCCACTTCTTCAGCATTATGTTATGCTAGGCCTGTGACTGCACCCACATTGTAACACATCACTGTACTTTCTCAACTGTAGTGTCATAATTCAGTGACTTTGCTAAAATGGATCTCAACTGCCTAGAATTCTTCCTGCCACCCACTTCATTTCCTGGAAAATAATCTATTCCATGTTTTAAAGGCTCAGATCCTATAGTCACATACTGAAGAAAGCTCATCCTGACACAATTCTCCCCTTTGTGGGCCACTTCCTTGCTTTGTGTCATTTTTGTGCTTTGTACTTGCTTTTACAATATTATAGCAATTAGAATTAATATTTATTAACCTGATAAATATTTCCTGAATTCCCACTGTGTGCTAAGCATTGTGCTACGAGCTGGATTCACAATGTATGAGCTGAACACAGACCTTTGGTCTACACAGCTTACATAAGTAAATGCTGATTTTCATTCACCATCTCATTTGCTAGAAAAGGAATTCTCTCTTCTCCATCAATCTCAATGAGACGCTAAGAAACTAATATTACTTCATTGCTTATCATGTCAAGAGATATTTTCTTTAGTGTCCTGTTGCTTATTCAAACGTTCATTTATTTTTGCATTTATGACTCTATGCTGATGGCTACTACTATCCAGAGTCACTTTTTTTGTTTTTCTTTTTTCCTTCACTTGAATGGAAAAATTTGTTGTCACCTTTATTTGACCTACTATTTCTCAAGCTCTTTCCTCAAACTTATCCCTGAAAAAGTCCAGGTTAAGAAGAACTGGCAGAGATGAAAGTAGACCTGAGAATAGTTTGAATGACTGAACCAAGATTGGGGAAATTGTGTTCCAAGTGGAGGGGTAGCATAAGCAGACTGAAGCATAGAGGTAACGCAGGGTGAGCTGAAGAGATGATGCCTGTGTAAGGACAGGCCCCGCATAAACGAGGTTACAGAGGCCTAGCTCACAGCACACCTTAGACAAGACCTGGCTGCGTCTACCTGAACCATCCACGGCCCATGGAAGCGCAGTTCTGAGGCCTCTGTTCCCTGCCCCTGCTTCCCTTCTCCGTCCTAGAGCTGCACTGCACAAGTTCTACTCTTGTTTCCTTTTCATATTCCCAACTCCCAGTTTCCTGTTTTATTGTCTATCCCAAACAAGTTTAGTCTTGAACTGAAAAATCTTAAGGAAGGAGAAGATGGACAGAAGGAAATCCGGATACACTAAATTTCGGCCCCCCAAAATCCAAGTTAAGGAGAAATTGGTGATTTAGAGCAGTGTTAGAGTGCATTGCAGATAGACCAAAAGGCCTGAGTGTATTCTTCAGGACTGCTGGGCTTATGAGACAGACACTCAGTCCTGAATATTTTAGTAAGAAAGCAATCCTGTTGGGTTATGCAACTTGGAAAGACAGTCATGTGGGTGGCCTCAGGCATGACAGGATCCAGGGGTGCAAAGAGGCAGCATCAGATTATCAGTTCTTTTTCTTTCTTTGTTTTTCTGCTGTTGGCCTCACCATCTTCTATTGTAGATATGTGTCCCTCACGCAGTGGGGAGCCTGGCAGCTAGAAACCCCAATCCTACATCACCCCGCTTGAGGATCCTCAAAGAAATGAGAAACCAACTCTCTGAGGGTGAGAAATGCCAGGGAATGATTGTATTGGCCTAGTTGTGTCAACTACCACATGTGTCCTGGAGGCAGGGGGAGGGATGATTGACCAGGCCTGGCTCAGGTGCCGGTTCCCGTGACTGCACCCCAGTGGATCCCTCATGGGAGTGGAGGTGGAAACAGTGGGGAGGGGCAGTGGTTGACATGAATTCTGGGAAGAAAAAGGACAGATAATTTGGTTGGAACAGAGACTTTGAGGCACGAGTGTTAGGAGACAAGTTAGGAGAGGGAAATAGGGCCAGATCGTGTACACAGATCAATACCCCATAAGTGAAACGGGGCACTGTATCCTGAAGTCTACGTATGCACACGTGTATAGCTGATTCTCGTTATTCACAGTGATCAGGTTCTAGAAAGCTGCTGCCAACGCTGAATTATCGAATACTAAATCACAGCCCTAGGGGAAATCCAGGGGTAGGTTCCTGCCAGTCTCTGGTCACATTTCCATCAAGTGATCAATACATAACCTTGTTTTGTGTAGTTTCTGTTTAAAGATACTTTATTCGCTATATATTGTTGATTCGTTAACAATGGACTCACAGCTAACGGCACTAGAACTCACTCCTGCCTGAACGAAGCTTAGCTAACAAATGTATTTTTTCCATAAGGTGGGTCACAGCCTTCTTGCACTTAGGAGCGCTACACAGCCCTTCAGCACAATTCTTGGAGGGGGTTTTAAACAGCAACATTGCCAAAAAGCACAAAAGTGAGAAAAATGTGGCACTAAGTAGACCACAAAAAGGACACTTGCTAACAGAATGAGAGCTGAAACAAGAAGGAACCGTTGTCTTGTTCCATCTGAGCTGCGGACACACCCGTGGGTGGACTCAACCTTTTTCCTGCTCTGCGTGTGTCCAGGAACGACTGCGGAAGCGCCAGGGGTACACTCATTTGGGGGTTACAAGTAAACTTTAGTGAGCAGGAAAACTCACAAATAGGGCATCTGTGGGTAATTAGGATCAACTATATTTTCCCCCTCAGTAATTTGGACAATTCTGGCAGTGGTGGGCAGGAAAGAGGAGGGCCCCGGATGTGGAGACCAACTGGGAGACGCAGTAGGAGCAGAAAGAGGCACTGAGGAAGGATCAAAGGGGAGGCAATGAGGGATGAACACAAGAGTCCACAGGAAGGGAGGACAAGGCCTGATTTCCAACTGGCCAGGAAGGGAGGAAGAGCGCAACGTCAAGGAGACAGAGGAGTCAGCGCTTGCACCGAGAAAACTGAAGAAGCAAGTCTGAAAGGGAATCTGACTTCCAGGAGCAAGACGATGGATTCTGACTGGAGCCTCTGGTCCTGTCAGATGCTATGTGTTCTTCACTCTGATATATATATTTTTAAGTATACATTTAACTGATTTAAAATTAAGTAATGAGTACTATTCTAGTCCTCAATCTCTCCGTGTTCAATCAATTAATTCACCAACCTCATTAATAGTAATAATAAACACATATAGAACTTAACATATGCCAGGCATTGTTCTAGGTTCTTTACATTGATTAACTCCCATTATTTCTCACAGCCTGTGAGGTATTATTATTAGACCCATTTTTCAGGTGAAAAAACTGAGGCAGAGGATAGTAACTTGCCCATGGTCCAAAAACTAGTAAATGGTGGGATCTGCTCATAGATTCTCTGTGTTTAACTACCATGTTATGCTGGTAGTATTGATATGACTTCTTTACAAACTCTCCTATACCACACCGCTGTCTTCCTGCCTCCCCCTCTGTCCTATCCCAACAATCCCACCACTCCTCTGCCATTCAATTTATAGCTTTGCCAATATTGCTATTTCTCATCTAAAACAGAACAGAAATAAACCATATTCATCCTAATTTCTTTCTTCAATTATTTTACTCATGAAAAAGAACCAATGATCTTTAGCTGTCTAAACCTATTACAAATTATAGTTCACAAATCTCTAAATTTTCAGTTTCTTTTCTGAATAAACCTAACTAAAATTTTCACTTTCTTATACTTAAAAAAAGCAGTTTTGATAATCTTCAACTATCCAAAACTTAGTTTGTTTATAAATAGTTAACAGTCTAGACTTCTACGTATTAGAGAATTCTTTTTGCCTTAAACACTCATTTGATAGATAGCCTCATGTTTAAAGAAGTGATACTATCTTTCTAGTTGGAATACCATATTAATAGTTATAAAACAACTGGAAAGTCATAAATGGAAGGGTTAAATAAATGCAAGTTTTCATGTGAAATGTAAACTTGCCTAGAACCTATCTGCTTTGCTGCTAGCTTTATTTTTGATTTTGCTTTGATTCCTCAAACACAGCTGGTTTCTACTGTGGAGAATAGGGGAGAGGTAGTCTTTGAGAAAGGTGGGAAAATTTTAATTCAGTGAACACATACTACTCTGTGGCAGGTAACTTTATTCAACACATATAACTTCATGCAGTTTTTATGAACAGATCTTGGGAGATGTCCATATCAGCAGTTTGTCTAGGTTCAAATATACAGCTATGGCGTGCCAGCAGTCACCAATGGGCCAAGGCGCCTGAATTCTTCGCATAGCTATTCACACGCTTTTCAAGGCTACTGTTTTATGTGTTTTGGGTTTTTTTGTATAACAATAGCAATTGTAATTTATCAAGTCCCACCTTTTAACCTTGTCTTGCATACCCTCATTTATACTGGAGAGGCTAAGCTTTAAACTGCCTATCTCACCCACAGCTCACATCTCTGGGGCTGATTTTCCTTGTGCACGTTATATTCTGTAGGTGACATCTGGCCTGCCGCCCCAGCCACTGCTGATTGCACCACGGTGGCCATCTGACCTGGACCTGTTAGGACGTTTTCAGTTTTAGGTGATGGAAAACCTTCTCAAGCTGGTTGAAGTGAAAAAGAGAACCTTATTGGCTTACATAGCCGAGGGCCCAGTTGGCTCCAGAAGTGGCAAACAATGCCACGAAGACTCGAGCTCGCTTTACCTCTTGGCTCCTTCCTCCTCTGTGTTGGCTGTACCCACAGGCAGGTTGTCCTTGGTGGTGATAAGCTTACAGCTCCCTAGTGGTGACAAGATGGCTGCTTGCAGCTCCGGGCTCATCACTACAGCTCCAAGTCTGGGGGTACAGGGAATGCTCCTTTCTCAACAGGTTTCGCACCCAATTGGCTTGGATTGGGTTCTCCAAATCACAGTGCCCACTGACAATGTTGAGGCCAGGTAGTTGGACCCATGCAACGAGGGTGAGGGAGGTGTGATTTCCCTAAGGAAGACAGATGCTGGTGGCCAAAACATCAGTTCTCAATACGCAGGCTTGACTGTGGCCAATGAGGAGGCTTGATTGGACAGCGCTCCCCACCAGGGACACGTGGCTGAACAAAAACATGAGACCCTCTCTCTGACGGAAATGGAACTTGAGGCCCAGAACTGAGCAGCAGGTAGGGGCAGGATAGGCAGGACACGGAGACCCAGAGATGTGGAGGGAGATGGAGTGGCCGAGACCTACGGCGGAGCAGCACGTGCGCCCTGACAAACTTCAGCTTCTGAGTGAAGCCAGGCTAGAGCTGTGGTCCCCTTCTGCTGGGCCAGTCCTGGGGCCCTTGGGATCTGCTAAGCCCTCAAGTCTGAAGTGCGGCTGGGCTGCCAAGATTCCTCTCATCTCCAGGTATTTCCTCACGAAGACCCACTGCATTAAGCAGATGAGAGACCCAAAGGACCGAAGCACCACTTTCATGCAGGGAGTAAACACAAACAAGAAGGAATGAACAAAGGGATAGAATGTGGTATGTGGCGGACTGGCAGGGAGCTTCAGTGCTGTCTCCCACTATCCTTTCTACCGCTTGCCTCTGATTTTATTTCTAAAGCAACCAGCTGGTCAGAGGCCCATGACGCCTCCCTGCCTCCACCCCACCACAAACTTCCTCGGGGTCCTGCATACTTAGTTTCAAGGTCAAACGCAGCTACCTGGGAGGTGGGACATGGAGTCTTTTGACTGGGCAGCTTTCAGCCCAAGTAAAAGTTGGGTTCATTACTAAAAGGTGAGACTGGCTGTAGAAAGGCAGCTTGCCATTTCAGCAAGTCCCCAAAACCTTAGCTCCATGTAACAGTCCCCCTTCCTCTGTACCACCCCACCCCCCATGGTCATGTCCCTCCTCTGGGTGTGTTTTCTTCTGCCCCTCTACTGGCCAGTGGCTTGCATGCAGTTCAGAATGGTCACTTCGAGCTTCCTCTTTACCTTCCTATTTCAGTTCCCTGTGCTAACCGGCTATAAGCCTTTTGAGTCCCTCAGGTTGAATTTTTAGAACGCTCACCTTTTCACACCACGTCACACAAATCATACAGTTGCTGGTAAGCCAGTGGATTCACTGGCCTAGAGACAGGTGTCCACCTTGGTCCAATTAACTGTGGCAAGGGGAGGGACAGGGAATTGTCCCATACAGATGGTGACTTATTTTAGATGGGGCTTAGACAAGTTGTACAATGACAGCTGTATTTTCCCACTGACATATTCAGGTGAATCAAGTTAGGTGGACCATGCATATCCTTACTTATTGTGTTAGTTTCCTAGCATAGCACTGTTGTAACAAAGTACCACAAACTGAGTGGCTTAAAACAACAGAAATTATTGTCTGTTCTGGAGGCTAGAAGTCTGAAATCACGGTGTTGGCAGGGCCACGGTCCCTTTGCAACCAGTAGAGAAATCCTTGCTCATCTCTTCTTAGCTTCTGTGGTTTGCTGACATACCTTGGGCATTCCCAGTCTCCTGCCTTGGTCATGACATGGCCTGTGTATGTCTTCACATGACTGTCTTATAAAGACACGAGTCACTGGATTAGGGGGTCCACCCTACTCTAGTATGATGTCATCTTAATTAATAACATCTGCAGTGACCCTATTTCTAAATAAAGTCACAATCTGAGGTACTGGGGGTTAGGACTTTAACATATCTTTTTTGGGGATGGCACAATTCAACCTGTAACACATACCTACGTGGGCTGTACAGCCAATTTCTCCACAAATCAGATGCATACCTAACCATTACAGCACTTACTCCCGAATACACACCTTACACAAAAGGCTTACGACACTGCAGTGAGGACCTACGAGGAGGATATGTCTACCTGTGTTTATGTATTCATCAAATGTTCTTAGCTATGGTATTAATTAAGCAGTCTTGGTGTTACTAACCTCCCTCCAAAAAATAAAAAATATAAGGAAAAAAAATCAGCACTCAAAGATAATATTGAGGAATAATTTTTATTTCATTTTTAAAAAAAGATTATTTAGTCACTGCTTAAATATGGTCTACTACTTGGTAAAAATAAATTTGATACAGTAGGCAAAATGCAAAAGGACTAAAAATGCATCCAACTGCCTCAGCTCCTTTAGAGTGTCTTATGTGGAGCTTTTGTAAACCAAAAAAGAGCACCATCTTTAAGAGAGAGAGATCCTTGGGTGACGCAGGAAGTAAGGGCCTTGTGGAAGAGAGCAGCAGAAAAGCTGGGGGCAGTCCCTGAGACAGTTTGGCATGAAAGAGTATGAATGCGTAAACAATTTCTTTTTCCTGTTGAATGCCAAGCTCTCCCTTAAAAAAAAAAAAATGCCAAAGAGACATTTCAATAATAGTTTTAGGGAGGAGACTCATCTTGGAAATAAAGGAAATTACCAAAATAAAAATGTGGGGGGCAGTAGTCTGGGGTAGGGCGGATTGTCACTTTGTGGGGGGTGAAATGTCTGGCTATTGCATTGTTTTGTGCACCTGAAACTAATACAAAAAAGAAATGTGCACTAAAACAAAACAAAACAAAACAAAACAAAACAAAACAAAACGTGAGGTAGGGAGGAAATTGTCAATAATGTGTGTATCTTACTTCATAAATCCTTAAAACATTATTAGGAGGTAGAAAGTATATATATATATATATATATATATATATATATATATGCGTATTATATATATTATGTACATACATATACATATAATTATACATGTAATATAAATATATAATACACACACACACACACACACACACACATATAAAATATATAGTTCTGTCTTGCAGCTTTAACCATATCATTTTCTTCTACAAAAATCCTTGGTGTACCCCTATTCCCTAGAACAGTAGTTTTCAAATTTTCAGTTTTTCATAGCAGAACCTTTTTACTAAGGAAAATTCTGTACAGATTTTATCTGTGCCTATCTATATCAATTTATCTATTGAATAAATGGGGTATTTTTTGAAGATAGACTGTTTTTATTTAGATTAATAATATTTACTTATTATCAAGTTAACCATAACAAAGACACTATTCTGATAAAAAAATCTTTGAAATCAGGCAGTGAAATACAGATGAAAATGAATATTACTGTTACTCAGCACCAGTAATCAATCAATTTCTGCATTATAGAAGAAAACCCTGACCCATGCAGAGTATCATAAATCTGTTCTCCACCTTATACCCAGGGATCTTTCAAAAATGCATACCTGATTACCATATTTCATCAACTCTACAATGCCATCCACTATAAGTTGCATCATTATTTTATGTATAGCCCAGAAAGACAAAAATGCTAATTAAATTTTGATTTTAGAGATATTAAGGTTAAAAAACGTGTACCTCACAATCACTGGAATTTAGTATTCCAGCCACTTCATCCTCTCCAAAGTCAATGGCTCTGGTTCTCTCGGTATCAGGACAAAGCTCCTGATTACGGTCTAAGAAGCCTGGGTGGCCTCCCCACCGTGACCTCTGCACTCCAGCTGCACTTGCCTTCTTTCCAGTCGCCCAGACTTCCACATGGCAGGTCAAGCTTCACTTCCTCCTAAGCGCCTCCCGACATCCATGACCAGGCCACATCCTCGAGCACTTGGGTGTCTCACCTTGACAGCACTTATCATGGTTGATATCGTTTGGTTGACATCTTCGTTTGGCTTATGTGCTTATTTGCACAACATCTATCCCCACGAGGGCCGAGTATGTGCCTTTGCTCCCTACTGTACCCTTATACTTGGTACAGCACCTGGTATATAGCAGGTGCTCAAACATTTGTTGAATGAATTGAAATCATTTTACTTGCTGATTTTAGGATACTCTTCAGTTCATAGGACCCAGAGGATTCAAAAATGTGAGAGTAATTTAGACTTTCATTTTAGAGTTGAGTCATTAACAGTGCGTACCAAATTCTTGTCTTTTTATCACAAATACCAAATTCAGACAAAAAGCACTGAAAATTACTTAACGTGTGCTAACTCTCTAGCTTGATGTTATCATCACAAAGTGGTCAGTGTGTTTTGTGAACTGTCAATGTTTCAAGGCTCTGTGCTGATCTGGTATGTCTGAGCTTCTCCTGATTTTCTGGCTTTCTCTTTCTGATTGTACCTGCCTTGTACAGGCACGAATCCAAAGAAGGCTGGTCACAGCGTGGCCTTCCCAAACAATGACACATTTGTCAGAAATTCTCCTGTAGTCACAGCGATGACAGATGCTTTCCTCTGCGGCCCGCACCAAAACATGTTCGTCTAGATTTTGGAAGCACAATTGAAGGTGTTAAAATTTGATACATAAAACATTTGAGGGGGTAGCTATTTCCTTTGTATTACAAGTTTTAAATCAGTGGAAAATATTCCCAAAGAGGAGATTTGAATAAAAAGCTTATGGAACCTCAGAAGTCCATTTATTTGCAAAACCAAAGGGTAATTTGAAAACCAACTGGCTGAATCAAATCTTAATTCTTGATTTACCAGGCACTGTGTGATCCGCTCCCTGGCTGTTCTTCAGGGTTCTGACACCCAACTTTACATCCTGCAATAGCACATTACTTATCACCCGGCCTTGGGACAAGTGCTGTGCTCACACATCCTTGGCCCACAGGACTGTCCCCAGCTCGTCTTTGTTTTGGCCTCAGCTCACACCTAGTCCTCGTGAAGTCTTCCCTGACCTACTCAGGATTCCCTCCAATGCTCTCACCAGATCCTGTTGCTGTAGTTTGTGTCTTGCTGTCTCCCAGAGAGGCTGTAAGCTTCGAGAGGGAAGGTACTTCGTCTCAGCATTATTAGCTTGGTCCCAGACTTGATGTGCAGCAAAACACTTAGTGAAGACCTTTCTCTCTCAGCCTTGCCAACCTGGATAGCTTCAATTTTTGCCAGTGAAAATATTTGTATGTTGTGGTTTTAAATTGTATTTTCTTGATCACTAGTAAGGTTAAGCCTCTTTTCACGTTTATGAACCATGTGTATTTCTTCAGGTGACTGTTCATAGCCTTTGCCTGCTTTTCCATGAGGCTATTTATCTTACTAATTCGTAGGATGAATACTGAGCATATTATTCCTTTGCCTGGTAATTATTACTTTTTTTTTTTTTGAAAAACATCAACATTTTCTCCAAGTAATTTATTCAAGTATTATTCATGAAACGAAATTTTATTTAAATGTACTTGATCTGCCATCCCTTTCCTTTATGGCTTCCAGATTCGGAGTCTTGAGTGGACTCTACCTCCAAATTAAAACAACATTCTCTCTTATTTTCTTACGGTACTTTCGTAGTGTACTCATATGTTTGCATGTATACCACTTAGCTCTTCAATCCATATAAAGCTTTTAAATATATAGTACGAGATAGAGATTTAGGTAATTTTTTTCTATTTTGTGACTATTTTGATAGTCAATTGACACAATAATTATTGAATGGTTCTCTATTTTCCCACTGATTTGAAATGTTGACGGGGTATTTTAGATGAGATTCAAAGGAGGGAGAGGATTTGGATGTACGAGTAAGGAGACTGACAAGAAGTGACACAGTTGATTGAGGCCAAGTGTGCAGTGTGAGAAAGGGAAAGTGATGGGTGTTATTTAAGGAATGATGAGCACGGTGGTCATGGACCCGGGATATTTAATCTGAAGAACTATCTGGAGAGAAAGAGCAAATTTAAATTTTAGTATATAGCGAAGAGATCATTTTTTTTGTTTGCTTTTTCTTTAAAGAAAATTCACTAACTATTCAAAGTAGAAAGTTTTAGCAAAACTTGAAATAAAAGGAAAAATTGTTCACCTGATTTTTAAAATCCTACAGCAAACATTATACACATATATTACGGTGAAATATTAAAAGACTTCCTCATAAATCCAGGAACAAGAATGCCTGGTATCATTTCTTTTCAATATTTTAATGAAGTCTTAGCCAATGCAATAAGGTAAGGATAAAAAAAGATGTGAGGATTATGAAGCAAGAAATAGATGTCATTATTTATAGATGACATGAATGTGTCAAAAAAATCTAAGAATTCTAAATTATTAGAATTAGCAACTGACTTAGCAAGATCACGAGATAAAAGGAAATTTATTGGAAGTAAAAATCAACTGTTTTTATAACTAGCTAGAATTTAACTTAAAATAGAAAAAAGAAGTCACTTAGAAATCTAACAAAATATATGTAAGATTTCTATACTATAAGAAATCATTGAGTAAAATTAAAGAATATCTAGAAATTTCTAAAAGGAAGGATATACTATATTTGTGGACTGGAAACTTGATATTGTAAAGATGTCAATTTACCACAAATGGATCTATACATTCATTGTAATCCCAATCAAAACATCAATAGGTATTCTTATGGAAATATAAGCTGATTATAGAAATAAATAAAATTGTGAGATGACTAATGAGGTACTACAATCATTTTCATTGAAAGGTGAAGTCTGACCAATTTGTCATTGGAAGGCGATGCCATATAAATCTTTTTTCAGTATTTGCTGTCGTATACCAGGAACACTACTGGGTATTTTTCAAAGAACACTCCTCAGACTCTCACTTCCTGAGATGCTCAGAGAAAAGGGGGTTCACATGACCATAGGAAAAACTCCATGGATCAGTCTCCTCTTGGAGATTCATGTTGCACAGTAGGATTTTAAAGTCTGTGAGAAATTCTGGAGAAGAGAAGCAAATAGAATTGTGTGTAATCTTGGATTTTCCAATCTTATTTGATCATGAAACCTCTCTTTGAGAAACACTGGCCTAGAGTGCTTTTTATATTTACTTGATTCTCACCATATCTGAAAAGTAGCCAAGGGTTAAACAAATGAAGAAATGGAAACTCTGGCAGGTGAAGGTTTACATGAGGTCATATAGCTAGCTACTAATACAGAATCTTCGATACAAACTCAATTTTTCTAAAAAAAAAAAATCAAAAAAAAAAATCCAGTTCTTTCTCTAGGGTGAAACACTACTTTCATGTGAAACAGCATTTTAGAGATGGAATAAACCTTAGTGATCTCTTAGACTAGTAACCCTATTATGTTGATTAGGCAACTGGGGCCCAGACAAATTAAGTTTCTTGCCCCAGGTCAAGAGCTTGCAGACTCACAGGAAGAATAAAAGGATCCTTGACTCAGTGACTCCCAATTAAGTGCTCTACTGCCCTACATAATTAGGAGGCAAACCTGTGTCAAGGCAGGGTGAGACCAAATTAACTGCCCAGACTGAGTAGGTGCTACAGGTGCTGAATGAACCATTTACCTGGCAAAAGATGATAATGGAGCTATGTCAGGTTGTCATGCAATTTTGAAATGAGGATTTAGAAGCCACTTGATGACTGGATGATAATATGGTAAAGCACTGAATAGTGTTATTTTTAATAGTTTAATCACATTATTTGTACTATTTTATCCCTGTTCTCTGAAAAGTGCCACATGCCACTTAAAAAAATTCAAAGGAATGTCAATTTTGGATCAAAAGAGATTTCACAACTCTAATGGGCACAACCTGGAGTGTCACAGGTTGGGAATCATTTTTCTGAAGTGTGTCAGATACGAGGAATAGAAGAGTAACGCAGAAGGGCAGCACCTGGCTGAACCTGTAGGGCAGGGAAGGGTGTTTACAGCAGGTGCTGCTGTCAGAAAGACAGCAGGGAAAAACCAAACCCTTCTGGAGCAGGGTGGGGCTGGAAGTTCTAAACTGCAGTGAAGAAGGGGAAAGCCTACCGGTAAAGGGCAGACGGAAAACAAGGGACTGTGGGAGATAGCTGACGAGGAGAGTAAGCCAAGCCATAAACGACAAGAAAGAGGAAAGTAAATGAAAGCATTCCATTGTCTTTTGGGTTTAAAAGAAGCAGCAGTTCTTTGTGGAAACACAGGTTGTTGCTGGTGGTCTTGGGCAGAAAGGCAATGTAGCTTTGAGGTCTGTACAGACATTCAGTTCCATCAGTGGGAAGGTTCCAATAGGCACAAGGAAAGAGTAAGCAGATGCAAACCCGTTCACTCTCCTCTGCTTTATCTTCTTCAGATATTTGAATCTTGGGGACCTCATGTGGGAAGCAGGCCTACAACAGAGCATGATTTAAGGGTTCCTGGATCCCCTAGGAAAATATCATCAGGATATCAAGTTGACTGCATCCCATCCAGCTCCCAAAATGTGCAATCTCATGTCTACTTAATACGATTTCAATTTACCTGAGAAATTCTGTTCTTTAAGTTTGACTGGAGGGCTAATAGACCTATTCAGTGCACCAGCTTTTTTTTTCCATTAAAATTTATTGGGGTGACAACTGTTAGTAAAGTTACATAGATTTCATGTGTACAATTCTGTAATACGTCATCTATATATTAATTACATCAGTGCACCAGCTTTGCCTTATTTTACTCTAAACAGCTTTTATTTTTTTAGCTCTTTAGTGCCACTATCTCACACCCAATAAGGCAAGAGAAGGCAATCCTTTAGTAATTATTACCTGCCTTGAAAACAAAAACAAAGAAGATCAGGACATCTCCTTAAAATTTCACAAGTAACCATTAACCCATTTGCACCCCATCTAAATTTGTAGAATTAGAATCCCACCCCCCTTCCAAAAATCCCAGCAGGATCTTTTGTGATATCATCTTTGCTGCCCATCATTTAATGTGGGAGGCGGAAGCTGGTACAAAGTAGGGCAACTTCTCTGAGTAAGAGTTACCACTTATATTTTCATTTTAAGTCCTTATTGCTTTTCTCTGATAATAAAAGTAAATGCTCTTTGTAGAAAAATTCAGATCTTTCAGAAATATGTAATGCAGAAAGTGAAAGTAATCCCTAAGAGCAAATCACTGCAGCTTTTCCCTCTAACGCTTATTTAAATAAAACTTGTTTCTTAAACAGGATCATATTACTATGTTTAAGCCAGCAATGTGCTTTTCTTAAGATTTTATTTGGTCTACTGAATAAATAAGAGATCCATCACATCATTTTTAAAAGGTTGCATAGTATTCTATAGGAAGATGTTTATACAATTATTTTACTTCGGTGAACATTGTTGCTCACATATCTTTGTACACGTGAAAGCATTTTTGGATATAAAATCCTAGATATGGATTTGCTGGGTCAAAGGGTGTATTAACATTTTTATTAGACTTTATCAATCTTTAAAATTGGTGTGTGGCTTGAAATAGCACTGGCACAATTCTTGGTTGCAAAGTCTCTCGAACAACAGCCACCAAAGTCTCGTTTTCTTTAATTCCTTTTTTAGAAGTCATCGAGATGAAAGTTTACAGTCACAGGCTGGCATGCGATCTCAGTTTGTCAGTGCTACCATAACTCTAAAGCATATCAAAAATATTTGCCGTTTTTGGGGAATGAGCTTTTGGATTTTTTTTTCAGATGACATTAGCTTCAGGTATCTTTTTTAGAGTTTGGAGTAGAATTTAGTAAGATAGATAAAATAAGACTAATCTACTCTCCAATTCTTCTTTCTTTCATCTGTTGGAGTGAATGGAACATGATGGTGCTCTTGGGACGACCACCTGTGTGTTATTAGCTGAAAGAGGCCATATTTGCTGATTCTCATCTACTTGGTGTACAGTTACTGTTTCTAGCAGTTTTCCAGTATTTGTCACATTAAACCTAAGCCACCAGTTCTGACCACCTTAAGCAACACTTTCATTTTGAGAGGACAGAGACAGAATTTCAAGCTCAAAATACTTTTCCAAGTTCCCTCCTGGACCTCCCATTCTAAAGTGATTTTTGCTTCCTCTGGATTCACAGATTTAAAAATGTTGGTGCTATTCATTAACTTGGCAATTGCTTATGTGTTTCCTTTGGACTTAAAAAAAAAACATATAAAAGCTCAACCATTTAAGTGTTTATAGAAATCAAATCACTATATTCTATCTACTGTATTATATGCTGCATGAGAAGAGGGACTCTGGTTCCCTGATGTCTCCCAGCATCTAGAATAGTACCTGGTATTTACAGGTGTTCATACATATTTGTTGAAAGAATAAATTTTTTGTAGGCAGGGATCTTCTTATAGTTTGCATCCCCCTGGTAAATGCCAAGTTGCTGATTAAAATTAAGGATCTTCATTCAGGAACACAACCTAACGCTTTCTTAGAAGCTAAGTGTGAAACATCCCTGGCCTAAATAAAATTCAAGGTTCTTTCCAGCCTTGACTTATTATGAACTACCAGTTTTCAAAGAATTAGAATGCAATATATATACTACTAAAACTAGATTGAGAATTGGGTAAATCTTACAAAGCAGTGTACTGATTTTTCTAAGCCTTCAGATCATCATTATAAGATCAGATTGGAGCATTAAACTACATTGACCCCAAGCTCTATTCTATAAGTCCAATTTCTAAAAAATAAACAAACAAAAAACCAAAAACATGGCATCAAGCTATTAACTGGGACTGCCTCTGTAAACCTAAAAACATATTTTTAATGTTACTGTATAAACAAGGAAGTAAAGGAAATATTTATGTACATTTATATTCTGGACTTGGCCAATGGTAGTATGAAACTAATGAAGAGAGATACCTGTCTTCAAATGCATGTTACATGCATAGCCATTTAGATTTAAAGCCAATAAAAGTAAATGTAAAAAAGAATAAAACAGAGAATAGGAGTGGAAGGACCATCTAAATCTGGGACATATTTTGGATAACACACAAGATTTGGGGGAATAAAGGCAGAAAGAAAGTGAGAGAAAACATGTACAGAATCAATTTCAGAAAGTCACTCCAGAAAAAAGTCCATCTTATAAAACACATTTAATTCTAGTCTTTTAGTACTTATTTATGCCAGACCGCCTCTTACTGGATGTTTGATTTCCTGTGTTGAGACTTAGAAAATTTATCTTGTGGTTAGAAAATAGCATATTCTCCAGACAGTTGCCTGAAAAGACTATTCTTTTGGCTTACTATTTTTTACAACAAATTTTACTGTAAAAAGAGTGAATTAATCAGATTTGAGATTAACTCGCTGGTAGAATTGTAGCGAATATATTGTCTACTTAAAAAAGAAAATGGATCAGATCTTGTGAAGGATTTTACATATAAGCAATTGACAGAAAAAACAAGACCTAAAATAAAGAAGAGTTTTTGATCTGCAAAAAAAAAAAGAAAGAAACAAGAAAAAGAAAAAAGGAAAAATTAAGAATGGAGGGGGGGAAGGATTTCATAAACAGTAGTTAAAGGAAGGTACTTGCCCAAGTTAGACTAGAGAGCAAAGTCTGAAACACATCAACAACAGAAGCATTCTTGGGGAAAACTAATGCCAGGAGATAAAGGTAAAGGTAAGCAAGTATTCAACTTGTTGAGGCTTATAACATTAGAGCATAGTACACTTTTAATGCCAGACTCTCAAGAAAAAGAAATGCTCAAAAAAAATTTAAAGACAGATTATGGAAAAGGCTGTGAAGTAAAAAATAGAACATTCTTACCTGAGTAAATGAAAATGGAAAATGAAGTAGGAATAGGGTAAGATATGATTGCTTTCAATCACTTATGTTAGAAAGTGAAGAATTCTTAGGATCATACATCTTAAAGCGAATAGAAAAGAGGCAATCCTAAAAAATGTACAAAAAACGTAAATTTTAGCATTTAATAAATTATAATTAAATGTGTAAAAATTCCTATAAAAGGTTTAATTAAAAATTTAACCTTGACAGGCTATCACATTGTAATATTAATATTACACTTGTAATATTTATAAACCTTAGATTTAAAAAATAAAATATGTATTATTTCTATTTTAAAAGGTGCTTTTGAAGCTATAAAAAAACCGTTCTCTGCCTATTTTATTTAAGGGCTCATAGAAAAACTGATAAAATATTCAATATCTACACCAAAACAAATACATACAAAGTTCTAAATTTCATTTTATAGGATACCATCTATTAAAGTGCAAGGTGCATGAGTATCTATTTCAGTGACAAGTGTAATCTCAGCCTGGAATCAGAAACGTGTTCCGAGTGGAGGCCCATTTCAAGTCGATCATTTCATGGTCACAATAAATCATCCAAAAGCCCACCTTCAGTAGCTAAAGTAGTCATAAAAACAGGCCGATGGTTACTTTACTCCAGCGATAACATAATCCTCGGTCTTATTGTTGTGGAGCAGATGTCATTATGGGTGGGGCTGACGCGCAGAGCAGCTGAAACATTTTTGTACCACCCCCCTCACACTTTCAATGGGATAGAAAGGCTCCAGAAAGGTAAGGGGGAAGCGCTCCACGATCAGTTCCTACCAGACACAAGGAAGTTACGATGTAGCCGTGGTGCACGCAAAGACCACGACATTTGAAAAATCCCCCAAGATTAAGTCCTACCCTGGAAAAGAGATCGTCTCTTTCTCCCCTCCCCTGCCGGCTCCTCCTTGGGACACTTGGCTGAGTCTTTCTTTCCCTCCTTCCCACGCTGAGGTGAGGCTGCACGCAAGCCCGGGACGCCTGTTTTTCTCTTCGTGCGGAGGGAACTCTGCGGGTAGGAACCCCGGGTGGCAGGAAGGGAGCGGGCGGCGTTGTGGGTAGGCAAAGAAAGCTTGCTTGGGACGACCCAGGCTGGGGTTGGGAAGGGACAGGCGAGCTGCCGGACCGGCCGAGGAGGCCGACGTGACGAGGGAAATCTCCAGGCTCGGAGCTGGGACCGAACGTTTCCGGCGGGCTACAGTCACTCGGCCTAGCGAGGTTCGTGTTCCGGGCTCCACTGGAGCCGACAGGGAGTTAGTAGAGAGAGTAAACCGCGGCTCGCACTTGCCTGGGATCGGGTGACCAATAACTGGTAATAGTCTTTGCTCGGCGCCGGGCCTTCTCCTACAATTTCGAACAGAGTCTCCGGCAGCCACGACGCCATCTTGGGACGCCACCGCCGTCGCTAAGACAACCAGGAAGGGGCGGGGTTTGATTGAGGTCATGGGGCCACAGCCCTAGTTTAAATCGAACCCCGCTTTTGAGCTGATAGGGGGTTTCTGACTTGGGGTGATCCTGCCCTTTTCCAAGGGTCACAGGGAACCCTGATCCGTGAAATTCCCACCTCGGGTCCCTGGTGACCCGAAGGGGAATTAGTTCCTGCTACCACGGAGGGGAGGGGGTGACCCCGGCGGAGGGATACCGAGCGAAGCTTCACATTCCCCTTCCTGGTCCCTCGGAGGGATCGGGAGGAGATCGCAAGCTGCTGGGGGAGTCGAGCCGGGTGGTGGGGGAGGGAGGGGCGATGTGATGGGCAGCGTGTAGGCAGCGGGGCCTGTCCCGCGGACGTGCCCGTCAGCGCAACCTGAGGGAAAAGTAGTTCCCGGAGGGTGTTGGAACGGGCGGGGAGGGAGGCGGCGCGGGCGGAGGCGCACGCCGGGCGCGGTGCTGCGGCTCAGCTGATAATTGAAGGGACTGGAGGAGCCGCCGCCCCCGCCGCCGGGGGGGGTGGGGGGAGCGAGTGGAAGTTGTTGCCGCGCCACCGAGCCCGGACCGGAGACTTTGGGGCCCAACTAGGTAACTGGGGCGCAGTTGGGAGCGGTGAGGCCGGGCCTGGGGGGGAGGAGGCTGTGTTGAGGGTTGGGGGGGGTGACGGGGGTGGGGAGGAGCTGGAACAGAAAGTCCCAGGAAGCCCGGTGTGTCATCGCCGCGATTCGGCTCCTACTCGGCCTGCTCCCAGCGGCGGCGGTGGGGCCGCGGAAGGACCGGGTTGGGGGTTGACGGGCGAGACGCTCGTGGGAGACCGCGGCCGGAGGGACCGGGACCGGGTGGGAGCCGGGGGGGTCGCTGGGTCCCCCCTCCGGTCCTCCGCAGTGAGGAGGGCCCTTCACGGAACCCGGGTAAGGCGTGCAGGTCTTAGGGAGCCCGGCGGGTGTTGGGGGGGCCGGAAGTGGGTTTTGGAGCTTGGAGGGCGTCTAGGAAGGGAGAAAGCGGGGGGCCGGAAGTGCAGGTGTGGGGTGTGAAGACGGCAAGGGTTCCCCGGAAATGGGATGGGGGCCCGGAAACCGGGAGAGAGGAGGTTCTAGGGCCGGGGACGGCCCGGAAATGGAAAGTAGGGAGCAGCTCGAGTGACAACAGTTGTGGGAAGCGAGGGTCAGAGAGGGAGAGGCCGGAGTGACTTTAGACCGCAGTAAGGGGTTTCCTTTCAAGGGGGACGGTTGAGGGCGGGCGAGGTCGGAGACGAGGTCCGCGCAGGGCAGTTTTTAGTCGTGGGAAGTTGAGGCTGAGGGAGGATGACGACGAAGCAGCCTCGCGGGGGTGGGGGGGGCATGAAAAGAGGCCGAGAAACTTGACCGAGAAGCGGGGCATCCTATTTAGATCAGAGTGGAAATTGGGGAGAGAGGGTCCAGGACTTGGGAGGGAGGTGGACCAATAGTTACTCCAACCGTATTAGCATTCAAAGCGAGTCAGGCGATTTATTTATATGTGGGTTACATAAAACCTATTATAACGTTTGTCCATTTTGTTCACCCTCTCAACGTACTTGTCCACAGTGGGTGGGTTTCTAGTTCAGAAACAAGTTAGAGGGGAGTTCAAATAACGAAGGTGGTAAAATCCCAAATCCTGTTCTCCGTGTCGCTCCCTTCCTCAGAGTAACAGAAAACCTAAATTTTTTAGAGGGGGAAAATTATTGAAGATTTAAAAACACAGGCGAATCGGGGGCGGGAGGAATAACTTAAGACATTTAAAGTCCTGCAGGAGGACAGGAGGGAATTGGTTACTCTCGGGTGGTGAGAGAGCGGAAGGGGGCTCCTGCTAAACCCTTAGACAGATTTGTTTGTTTTTGATAGTGCCGTTTTGTCGGGGGGAGGTTTGGCTTAGGCATCGTGTCTGGCGGTGGGGATGGTTTAAGTGCTTCGGTAGTTAATTGGGGGAGGGAATGTGTTAGTGTGTAAACGTTTGTGTGCGGGGGTGGGGGAGTACGTTTAGTAGCGCGGTGAGTCTGTTCGGAGTGGACGCCTAACTGCTCCGTGCAGTCGCCCTTCCTAGTCGGCGTTCCCTGATCTTGCCTGGGCTGCCCAATCACCCGATTCCCGGGCTTGACTGGTTTGTAGGCCCTTTAGTGGTGTCTTTTAACTTTCTAGTCCTCTCGAGGCTCCTTAGATATTTTTGGCATTTCATTTTTTAAAGACCCGGAAAGTTGAGGCTCAGAATCTCCTTTCTAAAAACAAAACAAACAAATAATACGGGGTAGAAAGTTGAAAGAGCTATTGAGTGGGGTAAAAAACCGACGCTCGGAACAAAGGTCCTAGTTGTTACAGAAAAAGGCAAGAGGCCTATATATATGAGGCCTGTGTGTGTCGCATTTACACGGGGGTTGGGGGGAGGGGTGTGGAGAAGGGAAGCAGGGTTGAGGAGTGGAATTATCAGAGATTTGGAGACAATAAATTGCAAGGGGTCTTAATGAGGTTCATTTTCATGTTTACATCATGCAAAGAGATCAGTACTAAGTGAATTTTAGAGTAAACATAATTTCTAATTTTTTTGAAATTCCCTGCTCCATGTTCAGCCCCAGGAATATTAATGTGGCTTTTATATCATTTTTTGGTGGGATTGTTTGGGGAGTTTTCATTTATTTTAAGCTTAAGAGCACATTAACATGGTTGGGGTTTGTGGGCTTTGTCCACATCTGCCTTCCTATGAATGTGCCAGTAATTCCTAAGAATTAATGACCTATAATTAAGATTATCATTGTTTCCATTCGCTCCCCAGTTTTTCAGGAGTTTGAGTGATTTTTAAATTTGCTCAGCTGACATTTACTATTTAGGTTGTGTCCATGAACAGGCTTTTTGTTTCAGTTTTTCATTTACTTTCTAAAAGTTTTATAACACTTTTGGCAGTTAGAATTCCAGAAACTGCTAAACTAAAATAATATTTAAAAAATGAAGGCTCTGCTAGGCCAGGGTAAAAATAAACGATTTCTAGCAAAGTAAATTTGAAGTAATGTGTACTTTTCCATTCTAACTTTTAAAATTACTGGATTTATGTTATCTAGATAAGGTTTTATGATCCTATTTTAAAGACATCATTCCTACCAAAGAGATACATACTGGCCTGGGAATTCACACCCTGCCTGTAAGTAGCTGTGTGACCTTGAGCTATTCACTTACCCTATTGGATCTGTGGTTATTTTATCTGTAAAATGGGGGTGGGTAATCACTATCTTACCTCACTGGGTGGGTTGTGAGATCTAGTGAATATAATGGCTGTGAAAAACTATAAGCTGCTAAATAAGAGTAAGATATTATTAGTTTCAGAAAATTACATTAGCTATTTTGAGGTCATTAAAAATATATATAGTTTCTTACCAGTGGTGGTGATTGGGGGGAGCGTTGATGTAGGTTGAAGAAGTTATAGCACTTTATAATTTGAAATTGCTTTAAGCTGGCAGTGGAACTTGGGCCTAGTTCCTGTCTCTTAAAATAATTGTTTTCATCGCATGCTAGATAACTTTTTCGCCATACAGCCTACTGAATAAATTTCTTAATCCTCGAGAAATTTTAGACACATTTCTTTATATTTTTATTGACAAGCTATGTACCTGTTCTTGGTTTGTGGCTCTTAAGAAATTGACTTTCTGGTATCAGAGACTACAGTTAAGGAACATTTCTGAATCTAGATTTTTTTTTTTTGTTTTGTTACAGAATCTAAGTTTTTTCTTTTTTTAAATTTTAAGTGGTTGGGTGGGGATCTTTTTGAGCAAATATGATAACAATTGCCCTTTTATTTTTCTCTGTTTTCTGAGGTAATTTGGTGGACTCAAGTTGAAAAACCAACCTGCTTGTTGCGTCTCGTCTTCACCCAAGTTCTTGCTGCTGCCTGCCTGACTTTTTGCTCATTTAAATCATTTTAGGTTCATTTCAATTCATCCCTTCAAATCACTTTCTTAACAACTTTTCCTGTTATTTCTTGATTATATATGCTTCGTTTTTGGATTATAGTGCTAAATTTGTTGACATATGTTGCTTTTGTTTCCCTGACTGGATTATAGGCTTCCTGAGGGCAAAGAATATCTAATATCACTGTGTTTTGCATGAAGGTAGCCTCATAAACCTGGTTGAAAATAATACCCGTTTTCCTTTCCACTGCAAAGCAATAATGTTAGCCTGGTTTTGGTAACTGTGAAACCATTCTTCTTGCTTGGAAAAGATCTTGGCCCAGCAGATGCCTCAGATGCTGTTTGGTTTAGTGATCATAGCTTCTTCACATCTTCCTGACTACTGTGCCATCAAAGTGCCTGGATAGAGTGCAGGAATGAGAATTTGGTGGATATTATGCAATAAGTATATGATAGATTGTTATATAATCTTGGTGTTTGTAATTCTTAACATGTAATGTTAGCTTTACGTTTGTGTATTTTTTTCCTAGTGCCTGTGTATCGTTCAAATAGCTGTTACAGATTTCTGAAAGGCATAAACTCCTAGCAGTTGTTCTTTACAGTCTCTACCTTGTCTGCTAGTTCACTGTGTACTTATTGGGTGCTGGCTGTTCATTTGTGGTAAATAGATAAATATCCTGATGCTGACCCCAGGTTCCTGATTTTGGTTTAAGTAAAGGTTAACGTGGCTAATTTCCTGGATTTTAGAAAATGTAGTTCCCTTGTACGTACAACCTGCGACTTAGATGATGTTGTTAACTAATGTTACTCTAATAAATTTAAGTTTTAAAAATGCAGTTCTTTAAGTCTACTATGCTCACTTATTGATAGTTTCAGGTTATTGGCAAAAGACGTTTTTCCTGGACTGATCTGTCTGCTTAATGGTTTGTCTCTGACGCCTTGTAGATTTTGGTTGTGAGTTTTTTGTAGTTTCATTAAATGGGTGTGGCTAGAAGAAAAAGGAACATTTTCAGACTTAACTCATTTTGAGTGTGTAGAAGCTATTGGTCATAGTTTTGAGGTTATACTTGATTTAAAATGTCATTCTAGTGGCCTAGAATTAAAAAGCTGTCTGCTAGTCTGTGTTCTTTCATTAGTGGACAGCACTATTCAACTGAGTATCTGTTGTGAAGGTAAAAGACTTGGATTCCAATCCTGGCTATGCCTTTTCTATCTTTGTCCTTGGGCAAATAATTAACCTTGGTGAGTTTCAATTGCCTAATCTGAAAAATGTAGTTTATTGCCACCTAACGTAGAGTTAATTGTAATTTATATGCTAAACACTGTATTTAGGAAATTAGGCTACAAAGATGGATTGGAACACAGGGCCCTTCCTCCACTGGTTCTTTGCAGCATTGACCATTGATTGCCTAATTTGGTAACACCCTTCTACCTGGAATATACTTGTACCGGGGTGCCAAAAAAATGTATTCTATTCACATGACTTGTATTCATCTTTTGTTATAGGTATATATTATTACAAATTTAATACAAGTTTTTCCTTTCTTAAAATGTGTATGCATTTTTTTGGCACCCTCTGTATTATATCTGTAGCTACCCTACTTGAAAATACTTGAGTATACAGTAGTATTCCATAGCTGGTTATGAATTCCTTGAAGTGCTTAGCCTATAATAAGAATTCTTTAAATGTTTGTTGAAGAAATAAGTGTTGTGAGATTAAAATGATACTGTAAGTGAAAATATTTTGTAATAGTTTAATGTCCCATTTGTTTTGATAAACATTTTGGATCATTCTTAATGTGAAAAAGATTTGGGGACTTTCATTTTAATATATTAGTATATATTTTAGAGACTGCAAGATACTTTATATCATACATATTAAAATATCAGGGCAAGGCATTTCATATTTTTTGATTATACATTATTTGCACATAATAGTTGATCATCTAAATGAGACATTGAGGACCTAAATATATTTTGATGTAAACTGCATATGTGTTAAATACAAAACTGAGTTTTATACATCATTTTAGTTTATCCTCTTTGTTTCTTTTTAGAAAGGGTGTATTTATTTCTATAAATGTGATGTTATTACCCATACAGGATTTTGCAGGCTATTTATAAGCTGAAATGTCTATCAACAAGCCTTCACGACTTGAAGTTACATAATTTCAATGTGTATTTTAATCAACTTGTTGGCTGTCATAACCAATGAGTTTTATTTACCCTGACTTCAAAACTACTCATTCTACCCATGGGCAACGTTCTGAATAAAGAGATGTACCTTGTGCCATCTTCTTAAGGTCAAATTAACTCACTTTGAAGTCCTTCTACTGGTAAGTATCTGTAATGCCCTGGAAACCCAAAGTGAGTTTTTACAGATAGGCCATCTGAAATTCACTGTTCAGTTGTAATTTAAGCTGCTTTGTGTCCTTAGAGAGCTGGTTCATGGAGATCATATGGAGGACCTCCCCTGCCTGCCCCTCCCCTCCCTTTTTTAAAATTCTCGAAAGCCAAGTGCTTATAGTTGCCTTGTAAATAGCAAATATATGAAAATGCTGTTAACTTCTGCTATGACCCCAGTATTTGGTAATCTTGTCTGTTTTGTACCCTTGGCTTGCTTGCAGTCAGATTAAGCTGCTTGTTCCTGTCTGAACACACCCAGGAACTTCAGCATTCTTGCACTGGCTTTGATTGTTTTGTTTACCTGGATTGGTAGCCCTCTACCATCTTGTATCTCTTCTCACTGCTTATACACACTTTCTTCCAGTAGCTCCTGTAGGATTTTTACTCTTCACTCTCTTTTCCCCTCTACTCCCTGCTATGACATTCTATTTCAGTTAGGGCTTTCAGGCTGTCTTACATAATTAGTTATTTACATCTTCTTTACTAGATCTTTGGCTTCTTGGGGTAGAGGTCTCCTTCTTTTACTATCTGCACAGTGGTTGGCACAAGGCTCCTAACATAAGCAGTTTACATCATAGGTGGACTTTGTTTTGGTGCCACATTGAAAAACTATATTGTGAAATAATACTAGCATCATTTGCCATAGTTCACTGTCAACTTGCTGTATTTCCAGGGTTTGGTAGCTGAGTGGAGAATCCTAGAATGTAAAATTTTCAGCATTAGGCTCATTAACGAAAGGGATTGTTAAGGCACTACACTGTTTTAGTAACTTGGTTACCCCAGGTTTAGCATTTGGGGATTACGTTATTAGATGAAAGTTTATTTACCAATACATATCTGTTGAGTGCTTTACTGTCACCAGGACTGTGCTGGAGTTACACAGGAGGGACTTAAACCATAGTGCTTGTCCTGAGTTCTGTTAGGTTTCATTTAGTTGATAATCACTTACCTTGTCTAACTTACTTGATAACTATATATAGCATATAATACTTAGCATGGAGAAGTATTCTATAGATACTCTAAATGCAGGTTTCCTGCATTGAGAAAACATGATAATGAGAATCTGAATTAAGAAACAGATAAATTAGGGCAAGATTTTTGGCTTTACGGAATTGTTGGAAGCACCTTCATTATACACATATTTCATCAGCAACTTGTGTGTTTATTTCTGGCTCCATATAAGGTCTACTCTCTTAGAGAATGCTGAGGCAAAATAAGAGATTTATAAAATGAGATCTTTTATGTTGAAATGTGTTTTACTGCAGATGAGTTCAAATTACGACAACAGAACACCGCAGATAACAGTGTGCATGTTTGTTGTTAAGTACACAGTTGAATTTTATATAGTGGGTACTCAGAAGTTTAGAGAGAGATTCAGTCCTGGGTTGCAGTTTCGGAGGAAGGCTTCATTGAGAGAGGAGGGGCATGAACTGGCCCTGATTGTTTGGGTAGGTATAGAAGAATGGGGAGCATAAAGGTCTAGCTGTTGCGAGGGTCTAATGGCCCTAATAAACTGGCCCTCTGGAGTAGAGGGTCCACATTTATGAAATAACAGGAAGTTCGGTCTGAGATTATTGAGGTTTTTCAGTGGGAGTAATATTAAGAAGTCAGATTTAACAGATAGACATGTTGAATTTATTGTTGATTCCGGAATAGGCAGTGACAACATGAGAAAAGTATACAAAATATTTAATTTGTAAGTGAACTGAAAAGGAAAATAAAAGTGCTTTTAGATCTTGTTTATCTTTTTATGAAATTACTTCCTTTTCTAAGACTGCATATAAGGGTTCTTCTGGTAAGTTTTGGGGTTATAGAAGCAGTGGAGGTAAGACTTCTTATTCAGTTTCCCTGTGTAATAGTTAAAATAGTTTTGTTCAATAAGCAGGAGCTGGTTAAATGACTCCACTGCTCTGTCCAGTCACAGAATTCTTCCTTTAGAGGAAGCTGGCAATCATTTTGTCTTAACACATTCAACTATTGTTTATTCAGAGATTTTTTTAAAAATTCAGTTTGAGAATTAATACATCACTTTTTGTGAGTTACACAGTCATTTGGCAGTCTCGTGTATCGGAAAAACTTAGTGTCTAATGCAGTAAAAATAATGTTTAAAACAAAACCGAATTGTGGTTTAAGTATTTACATCCTTTTAAAAAGAGCAAATTAATATTACCCAGTTTAATCAAGTTCAATATTTTAATAAGATATTTGCCTAGCATTCTGGTTGATGTCATAGTAGACTATTTGTTATCCCTTTTACTTTTCTAAAAGTACTAGAACAGGATTTCAAAGATGGAAAATGAGGTTAGCTGGTGGCTGAAGGGAAAATAAAGATAAAGGGAATAATATTTTATCCAGGGGTCTGGTAGCCATAATCTCTAACTTTCCTTAGCAGCTTTTGTTCTTGTAGACTTTGATGACTGCAGTGTAAATGAATTTGATTCTTCTTTATGCGGAGGTAGCAGAGATGTTCACTGTTAGTACAAGTTTAGGACTTAAAATAATACTTGTTAAGGCTGTATAGTCCAAAATTTGTGGGGATTTGTGCACTTGAGAATAAAAACACTTGTGAAGTCTGTGTATTTTACTGCTATAGCAGGCAAGAGTGCAGTTTTTCCGCAAGACTGTCGTGCAGCTTCCTGTGTTTTTCCTTTATGAAGCATGTATTTCCATTTCTTCTACCCACTTAGGGAAAGCTGCTTAGTCTCAAGAGGAAATTTGACCTGATCTTTAACCAACCGTCACAAATCCAAAAGCATTTGTGCCCTTCTCCCAGTAGATGGCAACAACTAGTCTGATTTTTGAGAAGATTCAGTATTTAACCTTGTGATCAGACCTGTTTGCTAAATGATTTCTCAACTGTCATTAGGAACTTCAGTATTGGTTTTTACTTCTTGGCCTCAAGTATTTTTCTCAGAAAACTAGACTGTTAATTGCAGAGTTCATCTCCTTTTTAATTCTACTCTTCACCCTGCCTTTTGAAAAGTTTTGCCCTCCAGTTGCTGCTATGAGGTAAGACTTGGGGAATTTCAGCCTTTGGTGTGGTGCTCTGTAAGATAATCTGCTTCTGCCTCTTCTAACCATCTAGGATTACTTTTCAGCTGCCTGTATGTTATGGCCATGCCATTTTTCCCCCAGGTGTCTTCTCATTACACAAACTAAGTACTACTGAGGGGAATTACTGAAGAGATAATAGACCATCATTTGGGATCTTCATTGTAGCACCTGTTTTAAATGATCATTTATATTTCTTGAATCAGCTAAGGAATGGTAAACTCAATGTTTGCTGAAATAGCATTTTTCTCTTCTGTGGGGTGGGCCTTCTACTTCATTCCTGTGTTTACTTACATTTAGCTTATTAAGGTTTTGTTTCTTGTTACTAAAAAAGAAAATTATAATGCACAATTAACGTTTCAGAGTTTACTATGTTTAGAGAAACTTAAGACTTTTTCAGGATACCTGCAGAGTTTTTATTTAAAGTTTTAATGCAATAGTAAAGGGTTTGGGAAGTTTCCATATTAAGAGTCTTTTAAAGTTAGGAATGGCTTGATCTGTAATTCTTTTAAGGAATGTAAAGTCAAGGACTTAGTAAAATGATAGTTCTAAAAAATTCTGCCGTTATTTCTGTTTTAAGGGCTGCTATTAGAATCATGGCGTTAAGGGAAGAAATTATCTTCGTTTCAGCATGTGCTTACTGCATTTATCTTCTAAAGGTGTAGCTTGAATTGTGTTAGCAAAACTCTCAAACCTAGAAAAACAATCATTTAAGACATCACTGTTCTCAGTGAAGTTAATTTGAAGTTAGCAGTAGAGATAGAATTAATGTGTATGAACAATAAGCAGCTGGTACGTATTATTACCAGTTCTATTTCAGAACACTTTTTATTTTAAGTCTCAGGTCAAGATTTGGGATTATGAAGATATATAAGATGTGGTCCTTGGCCTTGAGTTTATAGTCTCATGGGGAGGGTGGTAAACTTGGGGACAAAACCATAAAAACTCTTAAACTGAATTCTGAGACTTTATTCAGATGCCTCATCAAGTGACCAGCTGTTTGGAATAGAGCATATGATAAAAGTATTACCAAGGTATTTTTCAGAATGGTTGTATTATCTGCATACATGTATGCTTGACCACATTGAATTCCAAATTCAGTTCCTTGTTACCTTTCTGATGAGGTTTTCCTGTAAATATGTGTAATATACTCTGTAGTGATCTAGATCAGTCGTCTGGTGTGGGAGATTGAAGAGGCAAGAATAATAAGAAACAATTTCATGAATAATAATAACAGCAACTAACCTCTATTGAATCCTTCCTTTGGCTGAGTGGTACTTTTAGGTTAGCAGTCTCCAGGGAGTGGGGAAGGGAGGTGGGTGGGGTGGAGATGGATAGTGATGGGACCTTCTAGACAAAGACTGTAGTGAGAGGGTGGGTGAGAGTCTCAGAAGAGGATAATTTTCAGTGGCAGAGGAGCGTTAACTGTACTGAGTAAATATATTTTATATATATTTTTTTCAATGAGTTCTTTGTCCCATATCTTTACATAGGAGGATGTATCATGTTCTTCCTATGCTTTGAGTCTCTCTGGGTTATTCATAAACCCAATTGGAGTAACAGGAAAAAATATAAACATAGTGGAAAATAAGACAAAAGTATGTCCCAGTTAATATCTGTGCATACATTTACTTGAACACTTCATTTCTCCTTAAAGTGGGTGTATTTATCATTTTTTTAAGAAAAATTTGCTTTTCCATGACTATACACATTTATGTATTTTGAAGCCAGTGTCAAATGGAAAGAATATGGACTTTGACGCCAGACACTGCATTTAAATAAGCTCCTCTGTATTCTAACTTTGTTTTGGGGAAGTCATTTAAACTCTCTGAGGCTTAGTTTATTTGGGTGTAAAATGGGTTGCTGTTAGGATTTTGTGTAAATAGTATATATTTAACAAATCGTAGCTGCTATTTTTATTTATAGTAATAAAAATGTGTAAGTGATAAAAATTTGAATAGTTCAGAGGAGAGTTTCCATAATATCTTCGAAAACAAGGGTCAGGAAACTTTTTGCAAGGGCCAGATAGTAAATATTTTTGGCTTTGCAGGTCATGTAATCTCTGTCATAATTACTCTGCTCTTGTGAGGCGAAAGCAGCCACGGGCTGTGTTCTAATAAAACTTAATTTACAAAATGAAGTGGTGGGCCAAATTTGGCATGTGGGCGATAGTTTGCCAACTTCTGCTCCAAAATATTGCTGCTTTTACTTTGTTCACAGGAATTTGAAGTGCCATCTGTATGTTTTAAAGATAATGTGATAGAGAGTTTAGTGTAAGTGGCTTAAGAGCGAAGACCTGAATCTTGGCTCTAGCACTATTAAAAGTGTGACTTTGGGTCAGTCACTTTATTTTGGTTTCAGTTTCCCCATCTGTGAAATGGGAATAATAATAGTACCTATATGCTAGGTTTGTTGTGAGGATTAAATTAGTTAATATGTAAAACTTGGACAATGCCTGGTGCAGGATAAGTGTTCAGTGTTTTAGCTGTTATTGTTAGTAACTGTTCTTTTTCATAGGAAGCATTTTTATTTTCCTTTTATTAATAGCCTATCTAAAAAGATAGGTTTGAGTAGATGGATTTCTCTGATACCATCTTGGAATTACTTGGGTGGCAATGTTTTAGGATTGAAATGAGATCATTTGAGAGTATTGGTGGACTGCGCAGAGAGATGGACTTGTGTTCTAATTTCCTAGTTGTTTGACCTTGGGCAACTTAATGTGTAAATTCTGGAAAATACATACTTTCCGGGATACCTTTGAGGTTTTAGTGAGAGAGCGAAGGCTTAGCACAGTGCCTGGTTTACAGTTAAGTGATCAAATAGTAGTTGCTGTATTACAATTTTTTGATTAGGATTTTGGCTCCTAGAAGGAGTTTAATAGTAGCTTTCATTCTGATAGTTCTTTTAAATGATTTATTTTTACAGTTAATATAAATGTAAAATTATGGTCGACTGTGTGAATTTATTATTTTTAAGATGCTATAATTTAGGTGTTCAGTAAATTTAATGGACAGTTAAAATGCAACTTTAAAGGTTGAAAGGAAAAATATCCTTTATTTGGACTAACATGTTGAAAAGTTTTTTGGGGGGCAGTGTAGTTTCTACAGTTGATCCAGGTTCAGAAGTTTTATCATTGCTAATTATAGTCTCCTTGACTACTAATAATAGTTTCAAATAAGTAAGGTCATTAGATGTGTGATATAGCGGTATGGTTTTTTGATATTGTTTTGATACAACTTCAGACTTATAAAAATGATGTAAAAGTAGTACATTTTAGGAATATGCCATATTCTCTTTACCCAGTTTCAAGTTCATTTTTTGATTGTAGGGAATAAATTTGTTTTCTCTTTTGAAACTTGAAATCGATGCAAAGCTTTATTTTTAAAAAAGAAATATATGTAAAAACTGAGAAAAAGGGCAGTACAGTGAACACATTTTTTTTTTTCACGTGGCTCTTTCCAAGTCATTAAACAGTTGTTGACTTTTCATAGTGTTGTGAATGCAGGGTAGTATTTTGTTCCTGACTCTTGGCCATCATTAGTGAACATTGTTTATTATACTGAGCCTTACGGCCCTGATTGGCATGTAGGCACTCCTAAATGGCCTAGTTTTTAATGGGCTTTGTGCAGTGAGTACGTCCCTGCCTCTCCCCATTGCTAGTTGGTGGACTTGGATATGTTTAGGGGCCGTGTATGCCATACCCTACTCCCTCCAGCTTTTTTTTTCTTTTTTAAGATTTTATTGGGGAAGAGGAACAGGACTTTATTGGGGACTTTATTGGGGAACAGTGTGTACTTCCAGGACTTTTTTTCCAAGTCAAGTTGTTGTCCTTTCAGTCTTAGTTGTGGAGGGCGCAGTTCAGCTCCAGGTCCAGTTGCCGTTTTCTAGTTGAGGGGGCACAGCCCACCATCCCTTGTGGGAGTCGAGGAATTGAACTGGCAACCTCGTGGTTGAGAGGACGCACTCCAACCAACTGAGCCATCTGGGAGCTCAGTGGCAGCTCAGCTCAAGGTGCCGTGTTCAATCTTAGTTGCAGGGGGCAGAGCCCACCATCCCTTGCGGGACTCGAGGAATTGAACTGGCAACCTTGTGGTTGAGAGCCCACTGGCCCATGTGGGAATCAAACCGGCAGCCTTCGGAGTTAGGTGCATGGAGCTCTAACTGCCTGAGCCACCAGGCCAGCCCCAACATTTTTGAAAACAAACTTATTTTAGAATAGTTTCAGATTTACAGAAAAGTTGCGAAGTTACCGTATGCTCTTCACCCAGTTTCCCTTTTGTTAAATCTTACGTTAGTATGATTTATTTGACTCAACTAATGAACCAATATTGACACATTATTACCTATTCTTTATTTGGATAGACTTGGATTTTACCTGATGTCTTTCTGTTTCAGGATGCCATCTAGGTTACCATACTACATTTAGTGAGCAATTTTTAAAATCTCGTAATTTTTGAGGCATGTATTTTTTATATAAAGTACAGTGTGATAGTTAAAATTTTAATAAAAAAATGTAAGAGAAAATGAAGAACCATCCATAATCTCAGCACCTGATATTAACCACTATAAAGTTTTGTATTCTAGCTTTTCTTTTAGTAAAAATGGGTCCATATTATATGCTTTCCCCCCATGCTGTTATATGATGAACATTTTCCTATTTCATTTAGTTTTTTATTAATGTTTGCTTTATATTTACTTAACTGTAATTTGTCCATTCTTCTAATCCTTTGTTAGATTTAAAAAAACTGTTATTGGTAATGTTTCAAGGACCAGCTTTGGATCTAAAGCCAAGTTTTTAAATGAGGCGTTTCCCTCCCTTATATTTTGTATTAACTTGGGAACTGTTTTTGTATATATACGAGGGATGTGTGTGTATGCTTGTGGCAGTCTGTGGGAAGAGTCGGAAGGCTCCTTGTGACTACAAGGTCCTGCATGGTCTGGCTCTTGCCCACTCTTTGATGTCATCTGTAATGCTTCTTTCTCCTTTTACTGGCTCTTCTTGCTGCCTGGAATGTTCTTCTAGATCTTAGGTGGCTGTATCCTCATACATGAGGTCTTTGCTCAGATGTTACTACCCCTGAAAGAGACCTTACTTGGTCACCCCATTCATAATAATTTCTTTTATCTGACAGGAACATTTCACCTGCAACTAATAGAAAACTTGCCTAACAGGGCCTTAAGCACATGGAGTTGATTTTTCTTCATAGAACATGTTCAGCTGCACAGTGGTCGCAGCGGTGGCTCTGTGTGTTTCTCCTCTGCTGTTCCTAGCAAGTGCTTCTCTTGGGATACCAGATAATTTTCATGGCTTGAAGTCACTATGCCCATCACATTCGAGGAAGGAAGGAGGTCAGGAGGTCTTTTTCAATCCAGAAAGCAAAGGTATTCCTGGAGAATGCCTCTTATTGAGGAGAAGTAGGTCATACCTCTGGCAAAAAAAGAAAAAAAGTAATGGTATTTTTGTACAAAGGTAGGTTTAGACCACTGGCTTACATTCTTCTGATCTGCAGTCAATGATAGAAATGCCTTACTTTGCATGACTGGTATATGTGTAGATAAACGTATGTTTACATAAATTTCACAAACAGTACTTAATCTTTATGTGTGCAGCTGTTGTCTTTTTTTAAAATTTTGTTTTATTAGTTTCAGGTGTACTAAACCACATAATGATTACACATTTACATTCCTCACAGTGATAACCTATCAAGTCTGCTACCCATCTGACATTGTACATAGCTATTTCAATACCATTATGTGCTATTTTCTATTTTCTGTTTTATTTCATTTGAAACTTTTGGTTATGACCTTTAAGTCTGAGAAGTCGTTACTTTTTTGTGGTATGGACTCTTTAGCAGTCTGAAGCTGTGGAGTCCTCAATAAATATTTTTAAACTCATAAAATAAATGCATAAGACAAAAACCCAAATACATCACAATGTTGAAATCTAGCTCAAACTAGTTGTTTAACTAGTTTGTTGTAATATAGTAACATGTTTCTTTATTAGGACAATAACATGATCTAACAGCTGTTCAAAGGAGGGATGGTATAAGTGATATTTTGAGGTGTCTGCCACCATTGTAATGTGATACAATAATACGTATCTGTGATTTCTCAATGCAAAGTCAAAGGTACTGTCATTAATGTGGTTTGTTGCTCATTCATGATAGAAGGGAATGTTACATCTCAATTAGAGGTTAGTGAAATTATTATTTTTGATCTAAGTTCATGAACTGATTACGAACCCTTGGTATACATTGATTGATTTCAAGGCTGTCAGTTTGCAATTTGAGAAAAAGACTGGCTTTAGCCCCATCATGACATATCCCCTAGGGCCAGGGGGTAGCCTACTTCCTCAGAGGTGAAGGGATTTGTACCTCCTCTAAGTCAGGATTTTTTTTTTTAAGTTTTATAAGAGTTTATTTGATCCAAACCGATAGCATGCTGGGATGCAAGATCTCAAGTGCTGCAAAGGCAGGATTCTTTTAGCAGGGAAGAGAGAGGTAGGGTAGATGGAATTTGGGTGGGGAACACTGTCTTCTACCTTCTCCCCCTCTTTATCCTCTCTCCTGATTGCTTAATTTTCCTCAAGGTACTATCTAATATTATTTGCTGTTTGTCTGCCTTCTCAGTAGAAGATGAATTTTGTGAGGGGAGACACTGCAAATGCTGAAAGAATTGGTTATCATTAACTTAATTTTTTATTTTAACTTGGTGGTTAACTACATTTCATTTTAAGGTTTTCTTACAGCAATAGTTCCGATTTATAATAACTGTGCCCTTTGCACAGTTGGAATGCAAACATGGTCTGCATAACCGTCTTGGATATCTATCTACCCCTCAGTCTTTAGGTTTTGTTAAAAAGTTTTGTTAGAAGGTAAGCTGGTGTTTTTGGGATCACAGGGCTTTGTGAGTCCTAGAAGAACTTCTGGGGAACAGGTAAGTGATACTATCCATGTTGGACTTAGTGTTTTGTTAGCTTTAGAAAAAGTCATAATGCTTAAATTCATCCAACATTAGGTATGGTGGACCGTAATGGTAAATGTCAGTTCCTGTGTAAATACTTGTGGTTTTCATTTTATTTATTTATTTTTGGTCTCTTCCCCTCCCCCCCTTTCCCTCTACCCCTCCCCTCTTCTCCCTCCGCCCCCCCCACTCTGGTTCAAGCCATTGTTTCTCAGTCTAGTTGTGTAGGACACAGCTCCCTGACCCAAGCTAGTATTATGAGCCTTGCGCTCCGAGGCAGTTGGTCGCCGGTTGCCTGTCCAGTCGCCTGTCTGCCGCTCACAGCAGCTCACAGTAGTTCTCGCCGGTTGCCGGCCACTCAGGGGCAGCCCAGCTCCAGGGAGAGCTGTTGTTCACAATCTCAGCTGTAGAGGGCGCAGCTCACTGGCCCATGTGGGAATCGAACCGGTGACCTTGGCATTAGGAGCACGGTGCTCCAACCACCTGAGCCACTGGGCCGGCCCAGTTTTCATTTATTTTTATATTTAATGGCAATGCTGAGAAACAAAAACCTATTGACTTTCTAACCAGTGTAAGGATTGTGGAGAAACTGTCATTCCTTTTCAATAGAGAATAGGAACATGTGGTATAAGTAGTAAAATAAATCAGATTGTCAGTGAGGATTAGTAATTGCATTAAAAAATGCACTCCACTATATTTAGGAGTCTTACCATTCTTAGCAGATGATGAATATTTGTTTTTAAGATGTCATTTGGTTTATATACCTCCCCATACCTGTTGGAGGGAAGAGTCTGGCATATCAAACATTATTTGTTGGTGTATTTGAAGGTTTAAAAGCAACAGATTTAAGGTTTCCATTTTTATGCAGTAGTTTGAAAGACAGGCAACATTTTCTGAGCAAAATAGAATTTTTAAAAATAGCTTTATTGGGATGTAATTCGTGTGCCAAACAATTCACCCATTTAAAGTGCACAGTGTTTTTAATATTTTCAGAGTTGTGCAGCTATTACCACTATCTAATTTCAGAATATTTTCCTCATTCCAAAAAGAAACCCTGTACTCACTGGATCTAGTATAAACTTTTAGGTTAAGTTTTAGAATTGACAATTCTGTTTTGATGTGCTGTCTTCAAAATTAGTTAAAATCTTAAAAATTCCTCCCCCCCAAATTTTTGCACATTGTGTCTAATGGTACTACAAGTGGAAACTACCTATTTGGATTTCTCCTCCCTTTTGGCAATTTGACTTACCGTTTCTACTTAAAATTATTTTTATTTGAATTTAAACATCCTGTTAACTGTAAGATACGCTTATTTGTTGGCTGTGACAGTGTCACTTTAAGAAGACTGGATAGGAAACTGTTCTTGGAAGATGCCAAAGTCACTTCAGAACCAGACCCAGTGGTGGTTCTACTTGTCAGGGAGCACATTACCAGTTCTTTTTGCTATTCCAAAGTTGTGGAAGTCCAGCTAACAGGTGAAAATTCAGTTTGTGATTGGCTCTTACAAACTTCTGTTCATTTTTTTATTACTTAAAAGTTTATATGGAATGTTTTAAAAGACCCACTAGCACTTTCTGTATTATATTTGGTATGCAATTTGGCTGAAAGAGTTTGGGTATGAATTACATATTGGGGGTGTCTTTTGTCATTTCAGTTGTTAAGGTGTTTTCAGGCTTTCTTCTCACATCCATCTTCAGCTATTTCCTGTTCCTTCGTTGGTTCGTTCGTTGGTTCGTTCGTTGGTTCGTTCATTCATTCATTCATTCATTCATTCATTCATTCATTCATTCATTCATTCATTCAATGCCCCTAGGCCTTTCTGAAGCTGTTTCTGTGTCTGAAATGCCCTCTTTGACTTCCATTCCCAAGGGCTCCCTTTTCTCCTGGGCAAAAAAATACCTTTTAATCCATAGAAGTTTTTGTATTTCCATCTCCCTCAGGGCTGGGTTGCTCTTCTATTATAGTACTTAAAGTAGTAATTTATTGCCTTTTACTCCAGTTATTTGTTACAGTGTGGTCTTCCATTGGTCTGAGCCTCCCAGCGTTCCTTTAAATCTTGCATGCAGCACCACTATCTGCTCACTTCTGAGTTGTCTTTGAAAGAGGGCCAAGGCTAGCCAGTGTCTCTGCACAGCACGAGATGGGATCTTCCTTAACCCTTTGTCACTTCTAACTTGCTCTTCTGGTAGTGTGATTCTTTTTTTTCCCCAGGAGAAACTTAACTGGCCTGTTTTACATTTTGGAGGTGTGGCAGAACCTCCTCTGTCTACCTTTCCCTCTAGTTTGTTTTGATTATTTTTCTATCATTTGTGGGTGAGAAATGATTGAGCATAGAGATTTGTTGGTTCTCTTCTTGCTTTTACTGCTACTAGAAGTGGGTACTTAACTTGCATTAGACATGTTTCACCTTAATGTTTTTCACTTTTAAATTTCAATGAAGGATGGGAAAAGAAGATAATACATGTTTATGGTTTCTTTATTGATTTTAGTGTTACTCAACAATGCTATTTGGTACAGTTTTTAGAGTGGAATCTTATTTTAGTGACACTGTGTTATCACTTAAACATGGTATTTTGTTTTTTTAAATTTGTAGTTATATGAAGCATAGTACAAATGGAAAGTTGTAAACTGAATTTGGTGGATATGAATTTATCCTTTTAAAGGGCAGGCAATCTATTAGAAAATTGGTGCGAGAGTCAGGAGCCCACTAATGTGATTTCTTAACCTTAGTCCGTTGAATGTAGATGAATTTTCTTTGAGTCTCTCTTCTGTTAAATATGAGTAATATTAGTTCTTGCTGTGATTCTGGGATTGTTAGGATTAAAGAGAGAGACGTGTTAGAAGAATGCAGAGTATTTTCATAGAACAACAGTACATACAAACTTAAGTTTTTGATATTGGAGAAAATAATCTGTGAATGAATCAGGTTTAAAAGAGCAGCCATCTCAATTTGGAGGCATAAAAAGTAAAGTAGGACTTTAAATCCAAACATTAATTGGGCACTGGGTTAACTAGAGCTATTACTTGAGATCGGCTACCCATGTGTATCGAATGAAATCTTTAAGGACAGAATCAGGCAACTGGGCCTCAGGAACAATGAACTGAAACCAGCAACTCAGATACTCTTACCTATGGTCTCTACTCTGTGCCTCTGCTTTATTTATCTTTCTCTCAAGACTGCTTCCTAATGTGGCTGTGTTAAACATAACCATTATAATGCCAGACTTGATACTTAATCTAACACTTAACAGTCTTGTGGAAGGACTCTGATTGGTCCCATCTTAGGTCATTTGTGGAGTCCTGAACCCTAGTTAACTTGTAAGTGTTATGGGATATGGGGGGGTAGTCATGTCGTATCTGACCGCTTCCATTGGATCTATGGAAAATACAGTTGATAGAGAGAGAGCAGATGTTATATATAACATATTACAAATGGTTGTCTAATACACGTAGTTTCTTTTAATGCTAAATTTTTATTTTAATGCTGTGCACCTGCATAATTATAAATACTTAATATACAACATTTACAATATACGTAGGGAATTTCTTAGAGAAAATGAGACTGCAAATACTTTATTACACTAGTAGTAGTATATTATACTTGTAGTAGCATCTAATGAAATGTCTTAATATTGCAAAATGCCATGGAGCTTGTGGGGACAGAGCCCCAAAGTGCAGTTTCCAGGCTCTCGGCCTCACGTAGAAAGGTGCTGGCTCAGGTAGTAAATGGCCATCAACTGTGATTGCATGGCCATCAGCTGTGGCTACTTGGCCGTCAGCTGTAACCAGTGAGCCATTGGCCACTAATATAACTGCTGTGGCTACGCTAGCAGAGAGAAAGAATGGGGGCTAGCAAGGAGATGGTGGCTGAGCTAACAAGAGCGGATTGCAGAGAGGCAGATGCCGCCAGAGAGAATATAGTGGTATGACTCCCCTACTTATGGCTCCGTGGGTGTTCCTTTTGGGCCTGGCCACATCCTGCGTTCTTATGTGGGGAGCGGGAGTAGAGACCCCGCAGGCCGCCCCGCACAACACCTGTGTTCCTGTGCAGGGAGCGGGAGCAGAGACCCCGCATGACTCGCCGCACGACAGAGCTCTTCAGAGTTGTAATATGCAGAGACAATGAGAAATTTAAGGCAAGATTGTGTAAAACTTCAGTAAACAAGATTTCAGGTGAACTTGGTGGGATTAAGTGCAAACTAATGATTAGGGGGAAATCAGTCTAAACCTTGCTGACGGATAGTGAATGCTGAGTTAATTGCCAGGTGAAAGTATTTTTGTATGTTGGAAGTATGCTTACTTTTGAACTATGGGATTTTTTAGTTATATTTCTTCTATTGATTTCTATTCATTGTGGTCGAGGACTATGCTGTGAAATTTGGAATCATGTTGCACACCTGAAGCAAATGTTCTGTTTGTCAGTTAAAAAAAGCGTCACATAAAAAAAAGCGTCGTATATAAAAAAGGAACACGTGCTGTTTAATTTCAGTTCTTCGCATTTATGGACTGACTTTATGAGGCTTGTATGTGAATAGCTCTTGTCGGTATATGTGTGCTTGAAATGAGTACGTATCTGCAGTTGTCCGTTAAGTCTGTTGAGAACAGTGTTCAAATTATCTGTATCATTTCTAATTTATTTTTTGGTTGTCTTGTTAATAACAGTTACTGAGAGGAGTGTTTTAGAATTCACTCTGGATTTGTATTTTTTAAAACTTTTGTTACAGAGTTTAAAAAAACTAATTCAGAATTATCTTTCTTAATTGAAACTTTTGTCATTATGTGTGAAGGTAACTTTAAAAATCTCCAGCAGTGTCTTTTTAAAAAATTTGTAAATTCAAAAGAATTTTTTGACTAATACAGCTATACCAACTTTCTTTTGTCTAGTGTGTGCATGCTACTTATCCATCTTCTTTCTTTCCTTGTGTTTTAGATCTGTCTCGGAGTTGAAGTCTTTTAAAAACCCAGTTTGATAGTCTTAGAGTTTTACCATTTTATTTTCTAATTTGTTGCTTTCATTTGAATTTATTGTTTTTAATAGAGGTATGAATCTAGCCTTTGGTTCTTCTAGAAATGAAAACGCTGTATCTAACAAGGTCTATAATTTACCAAGCTCTTGGAGTTTAAGGTATTGCTGTCCTTTTACTTTAATCTAGACAGTGTAATTTTATAGAGTTAATGTTCATTTACTTTTATCTATATGTTTGTCACCTTTATTTCTTCTTGTATCTCAGTACTGTATCTGGGGTCACTTTTCTTTTTATTGCTGGTGGAAAACTATCAGATTTTATCTGACAAAAACTTTATTCTTAAGAGATAACTTGCATTTGGTGTAGAATTCTCATTTGGCACCTATCCTTACTGTGCTGAAGAAAATATAATTCCACTGTCTTGTGGCTTCCTTTGTTGCTGCTGAGAGGTCAGCTTATGTATAGGCTGGCAAAAAGAGAATGACCTCCCTCCCTTTACACTAAGATTTTCTCTATCTTTGGTACTTTATAACTTCATTATGACATGTCCAGGTGTAAATGGCTTTTTATTTATCTTGTTTAGGATTATTTGGGCCCCTTGAATTTATGGGTTGGTATCTTTAACCAGCTCTAGAAAATTTCCAGCCACGAAACGTTTAGACATGCCTCATGTCTTCACTCGTATACTTCTGAAATTCTGATTAAGTGTAGGTTTGATCTTCTCACTTTATCCCCTGTATATCTTTATTTTTAATCTTTTGGCCTTTCTATGCTGCGTTCTGCATAATTTCTTCTATTTTGTCATAATTTCTCCTACTCTGTCTGCTTTGCTAACTTTCTTTGTCTAATGTGCTGCCAGACTTTTGGTTCTTTCTCAAATCTATGTCACTTTTAGTACTTCTGTTTTGTTTCAGCTTTTTCAAGTTTGTCCTTTATATCTTTAAACATAGTGAACATTTTAAGATTTGTTTTGTAATTCTAACATTTGAAAGCTGTGTGACTGTTGTTTTTGCAAGTTCTTGTTCATGGTGCTTTGGTTACTTATGTGTTATCTGTGTGCCGTTCATTGTCCTTTGTTTATATTTGTAGAATTTTCCTGCGGTCTGGAATGAAGGTGCCTTCATTCAGAGAAGATATACTTTGCGTCTGTCACTTATTTGGGAGCTCTAAGACCTTGCTATCTAAAGTGTAGTTCTCACAGTGGCAAGGGAGCTTGTTAGAAAGGCCACACCTCAGGTCTGGTCCCATCCAGTATTTTAAGAAGAATCTGTGTTTTAACAGGATCCCCAGGTGATTCTCAGGTATACTAAACATTGGGCAGCACTGCACTAGGAGATTGGTAAGATTTGAAATACCCTGGCTTGAAGTTTTTTGTCATCCAGATTATTCAAAATGTGGCTATAAATCTTTGCCAGCATGTACAGATTTTCAGGCATAGGTTTTCTTTTCCTTTTTTTCCCCTTCTGATATCTCCCTTTGTCCCCCTCACTGTTTAGCAACGAGGTGAGTGGCTTAGCTAGCAGTTGGGTGGGCTGGGAATTAGGCCTGCGTCTGGTCCTCTTAATTTTGAAGGTGATTTATTTATTTATTTATTTTGCTTATTGAGTTGATAAAGACTAACGAAAGTTTGAAATAAGATTAGGTTCTTGAGTAGTTTGGGTTTGGAAAGTAGAGTGGGGAAGAGCTTCAAACAAGTGATCAACATCACTAGTCATTGGGGAAATGTAGATTAGAACAACGATTTATGACTGCACACCTATCAGAATAGCTAAAATTTAAGACTGACACCACCATCTGTTGGTGAGGGTTTGGTGCAACTAGAACTTTTATAATTATTGATAGGACTGTAAAATGGTATAGCTGCTTTGAAAAAAGGTCTGGCAGTTTGTTTAAAAATTAATCATAATCTTCCTGATGATCTAATGATTCTAGTCTTAGTATTTACTCAAGACAAATGAAAGCATATGTCTGTGGAAAGACTTGTAGAAGAATGCTTGCAGTTGCTTTATTTATAATGGCAAAAACCTAGAAACAGTCCATGTGTCCATCAACAGAAGAATGGGTAAACAAAATGTGATATACTCATATTCAAAGAAGCTTTATACAAAAGACTATGTATACTCGGGGGTTCCATTTATACAAAACGGTAGACGGGGTAAAACAAATCTCTGGTCAGAAGCATTAGAACAGAACAGTGCTTTTAGAATGGGAGGCGAAGTACAGGGATTGACTAAAGAGGAGCACAAGGAAACTTGGGTGGTGGTCTGTATCTTGATAGGGATTTAGGTTGACAGGTGTATGCATTTGTGAAAACTCATTGAGTTATAGTTAAGATTTGTACATTTCACTGTATGTAAATTTAACTGAAAACAAAGTTTGAACACCAGTTTGTGATACACACAAAATTTAATGATGTCTGCAGCTTACTTTGAAATGCATCAAAAAGGATGGACGTTCAGGGATGCATAGATGAGCAGATATGGGTACATACGTGATAAAGGAAATGTAACACACTTATAAAAGCTAGGTAATGGAGTTATAGGTATTTATTGAACAGTTCTCAAGGTTTTTTTGTATTTTGAAAATTTTCATAATTGTTGGGGAAGGCAGTGTGAGAAGTAAAAAAGGAATTAAAATGGAAATTTAGAAAGGGAATTGGATTTGTACTTGTACAACTAGCCTGTTTTTACAGATTTTGTTCAATTTATATTTGTGCCCATTTTAAGAAGGATGGTAATTGTAGTCTTATAGATCTGAATATGGCTTTTATTTATTTATTGTATTTCATCACTATTCTGAGAAAATTTTCAAGGCCAGAAAGCTTGAGCATCACTGGTTCTTATTTAGTGTGTCAAAGAATCTTTGGAGCTCATATCATTGCTGTCTTTATCCTCTTATATAAACATAAGTGAAAGATCCAGTGCTCAATTTAGGAGAAAGACTTGGTAGTATATTTAAAGCTGCTGGTCCATCTATGTAGATTGACTTAGTTTTCAATGTATTCCAGTACGTCTTAGCAATGTTTAAGGCTCTGTTAGTCTTAAGATTTAGCAAAAGGCCTGAAGCGTAAGTCTTTTGCCAGAATGGAGTGACGTGTTGAAATGATCCATCCTCTGGAGTTCACTGTTAGGTGGTTGCATCTTGTATTATCGGAAGACGGTGCCCAACTTCTTACAATGTATGAAGAAGGAATTCTGCACCTCAGGGACTGTGGAAACAGAACCAGAGGAAGAAGTACAGTGTCGAGTTACTGGGGCCGCTTCTCAAATAGTGGAAAACAGGGTTTGTTTTCTTTCATATCTTCATCTCTGAAAGAAAGATACAATGTTTTCTTTGATAGTCTCACACTGTGTTAGAGTTGGGAAACGATTTAAAGGCGGAATTAATAAAATGCAGGTTGACACACTTAGGTCAAGGATGATTTGCTCTATATCAATGAGAAAAAGCTTATATTTTTCTCATTTCTGATAAAAGTGATATCTCTATAAACAGTTTTTTAAAAAAACAAGTGGTGAGGACTCTTTGAAAACAATCAAAAGCAATAGTCTCCTTCCCCCTTCAAAAATAATAACATATATTTGAGTGCTTACTCTTTTCATAAAAGACTTTTATTATGGAGGATTTCAAACATACAAAAGTAGAATTGCATAATGAACCTCCGTGTACCTGAGACCCAGCTACATACACCATCAACTCAGGCCATCTTGTTTTTACATATACTCTTACCCCCACCCACCCTAATTATTTTGAAGCAGCTTTTAGTCGTTGCTTGATCTGTAAATGTTTCAGTCTGCTTCTGTAAAAGAGAACTCTTTTTAAAGACATATGCTAATACCATAATATAAAAATATAGTTCCTCAATATCTGTAAACACCTACTGTTCATGTTTTCCATACTTGCATTTTTGTTGCTATGTCTCTTAAAACTTAATATGCAAGTTTTTTCTCCTTTTCCCCTTGCAGTTAGCTTACTATATTTTTTAAGTGTTCTACTTTCGGTTAATTTTCATAACTTAAGTATAGTTGTCTCCATTTTATAGATGAGGAAGCTAATCTTCCTCAAGCCTTTGATAGGTAAAAAAATGTCTTCAAAGTAACCTGGTTTATAGTGGATCCAGAATTTGAATTGACTCAAGAAATAGGTGCTCTTTGTCACTTCCCCTCTCCTTTACTATTAACATTTATGTGTATTTTTATAGACTTTTTTTTCTTTCTATGCTTACATAGACAGATACGCAATTTTTCCAATGCTTCTTTCTTATCCTTCAGGTCTCAGCTAAAATATCTCTTCGGAGAGATATTACCTGATACCTTAACCAAAAGTAGCTTTTCCTTTACCCCTTCCTGTTATTCTCTACTTCTTCCTATTTTTTCCCTATTCCATCCTTCATGGCTTTTATCACGATGTGCAAATAGCTTGATTATTTTCTGTCTTCTCAATTGAGCGTAACCTTCATCGAGGCAAAGATTATGCCTATGGATGCAGGAATTAAGGATGTCCTGCCCTTTTGTATCACTGTGGTATATACAAATCTACCTTTGTTTTTAAGGACCTCTAAAATCTAAGTATGCCGTGGAGTTGCCGGCAATGTGCTTATTGAACCATTCCCCTCCTGAGAACATTTGCGTCTTCAGTTTTTCCACTGTGACATACTGCAGTGAGCATCCTGATTACATATACCATTGCGTATTTGTACAAATATTTCTTTAGGTTAGATTCTTAGAAGAGCCTAGAAGTGGAATCGCTGGATTCTAAGGACATGAGTGGTAGTTTGTAATTATGGGATGTGGGAGAGTCATGCAAAAGATTGCAGAGGATTAGGTGATACGAAATGAGAGCCAAAAAACAAGAAAGTGTAAACCTGTGTCAGTTCTCAAACCTAACTGATACTAGAATAATATAATGGGTTTTAAAGCAAAGTTTAACTTTCCCTTACCCCCACTCTGATGGGGCCCAGGCATCAGTCAGTGTTAAAAAAAAACCACACCTGTATGTTTGTACATGTTGCTTAATACAGAGGCAGTCATTAGCACCTATTTATTTTAGGTAAGAATGCTACTATTTGTAAAATATGGAGTCTGTAGAGTATGACATTTTAAATGTGGGGTTTTTTTTTTTGTTTTTTTATCCTTTGAAAAAAATATTTTCTGAGAGTAGTATTTTCAGTTCACAATTGAGAATCATGTATGTGGAGGACCAACGTAAGTTACATGTCTTTTTTTGACTGCGCAGGTAGTGGGCACCCCTGTATTGTTAAAGGGTCAACTATGTTTCTGAATAAAAGTACAATTCCTATGTCATACATTGTCTTAAACAAAGATTTGGCATTCTGCATTGTTTTTCTTGTGTGAAAGTTATACTCTATCTTTTCTCCCCAACTTTGAATTAGATTTCATAGCTTTCTCAGCAGTAACAGGAACTTGCATTGAAGAAAATGCTCTGAAAGCATTGCCTTATTATGTGTGTCTCTATGCTCTACAGGTCACTTACCAAACAAAATTGCTTTTGTCTGTAGGTACTGTGTTTCCCTGAAAATAAGACCTAGCCGGACCATCAGCTCTAATGCGTCTTTTGGAGCAAAAATTAATACAAGACCCGGTATTATACTCAGTCTTACTATCATATAAGACCCGGTCTTATATTAAAATAAGACCGGGTCTTATATTAATTTTTGCTCCAAAAGACTCATTAGAGCTGATGGTCTGGCTAGGTCTTATTTTCTGGGAAACACGGTAGCACCTTTCTGTAATCTATAGGATACTATGTATTTTACTTGCAGTAACAGTGAGTCTCACTTAGTAGGCATCTCTCTGTCCCTTGGTGGAAGGAGGCATTTACAAATCATTCTCTCTTCCCTCTCAATAGCTCTTTCCTTTTGATAATCACTGTATCTAATACTGGTGCTACTAGGTCTTCATAAGGAAGAATTTAAAAAAAACTCAAATAAGCGTTAGATTACAGTATTATAAAATTTAGAGCTGAGTTTTTAGAGACTGTAGTCCAATAACTGTTCCCTCTTGTCTCTTCATTGCTGGGTAGGTAGAAAAGAACATCTTTAAGAGGTTGTACTAAAAATGCTAGTGATAGGCTGACCTTCTACATAGCCAGCAGGATTGAGACCTGTTAAGACTGGGTCAATGAGCCATCTTTGACGCATGAGCTAAAAAGTTGCTGAGATTTTTAAGAAGAAAATACTCTATGAAATGCAGTTAGTATTCTGAAGGATTATACAAGCTATATGACCTAAGACGGGATTTATATTAGGGAATGAGTTGCTCTATATTTTAGAAGTAGTTGGGCTGGGCGGGGCCATTATTTGTTTGTGATAAATTGATTGATCATATTATAGTGCACAAAATAGACTTTTGGTGCCAGTTATGGACACAACATTTCTGGCTGATTCTGTATCTATCATTCTTTATATATAGTCTTGTGTTTTAGGCAGTAAGAACTTCATTTTCTTGGAAACAATTTGGTTTTTTAAAAAAAACATGAGGTTTTGTTTTTTTCTTTTTTTTAATAATGAACATGTATCTGGGACATGGAAATGTTTGAAGGTAATCAGTTTTTGAATTTTTCCCACTTTTTAATGATTAGGTCACATGATTAAAAAAAAGAAAATGAGAAAAGAATCTGCTAAAATTTGCTAATATTTTATGTATTTTTTCTGGTTATTTTTATCCACTGTCATCTTTTCTAGAGTTAAAATTACAGTATACATTAATTGTTTAAAGATTTTTTTTTTTTTGAATAGGGTAATACGTACATGATTAAAAACGTAAAAGGCCTCGAAGGGTCTTGTTCTTCCAAGGGAGTTGATTTAAATAGTTTTTGTAATGTGTTCTCTATTGATAATATTTAAGCCAGTGATTATTTGATTATTTGCATATATAGTAATGTATGTAAATATATCATATTCTGTGCCCAGCATTCTGTACCTGCATTTTACTTAACAAAATCTTGACAAGGGTTCCATTTTTAGTGCATACAGCGTTTTCCTTTTCATTGCAAAGTTAAACAGAACTCTTAAGGTTGTCTTCTTCTGATTTATAACATGTTTTTTAAATTGTGCAATAGTATTTTTTCTTCTTTTTCTTTCATTAACCATGTTCTCCCTTTTTGTCTCCTTTCAGTTGTTTAGAACAGCTTTTCACTAAATTTGAATTGCTTCCTCTGCTCTGTAGTTAATTTTCAGTTTTGCTTTTGGTTTATTTTTTCCCTTTGAGCGGAATAGATCATCTTGGTAGAAAGTCATTTGTGGTACTTTTTGCTTGGTGGTTTATAGTCATTGTTTGCCCAGCTGATGTTAATTTTGGAGTTGCCATTTCCCTTAATGGCTTCTCTCCTGATTCTGGAGGTACTTTGATCTTTTTTTGCCCTTATTCCACAGATCTTCGTGTTTTTTTGTTTTTTTTTAAGGAACAGGTCATTGATAGGATTATCTTACCATTTTCTTTTATAAAATTCTGTGGTCTTTACCTCTTTCCTGTTTTTGGTACAGCTTTTATTGTTATCTGGCAATTTTTCCTCTGTAATTTAGGGTACAGCCAGCTTTTCTCTAGTTTTATTATAAGTGGGGTTTTATTCTGAAATTTTAAGCATTCTGAAATTTTAAAATTTTTGCTTGATTTCCTGGAGGGAAATAAAGAGAGGCTTTAAAATTACCCTGCTTTGGGCCGGCCGGGTGGCTCAGGTGGTTAGAGCACGGTGTTCATAGCATCGGGGTTGCCAGTTCGGTTTCCACATGGGCCAGTAGGCTGTTCCCTTTCCAACTAGATTGAAGGCAATAACTTGACTTGGAGCTGATGGGTCCTGGAAAAACACACTGTTCCCCAATAAAAAAATTAAAAAAAAAATTTATCCTGCTTTCTCCTCTTTCTAGGCTTGCAATAAAATGCAGAAACCTTTTGAATCAAGTGTGCTTAGACTAAGAAATATTGAAGTCTTTGTTATGTGCTAATTAATGTATTAACAGAGACAACTGTGAATCAAGTTCTGTTGAACAAGAAAAACAAATTGTATAGATGTAATTGCTTGGCTTAATACTCAAAAGAGTAATATACTTTGTGAAAATAATGCCAAAATTAATCTCATTGACCCTTGCCAGATGGCATATAAAGTCGATACTCAGGCATGTTACAATTGTAAAGTGTGGATGCTGGCATCAATTTGTATGCCCCGTGTTGAATTTAGTTGTTAAGTATTGGGTGATACTTGAAAGATCAAGTGTTTGCTGTAAGCACTTTAGTTTTTAATTTGCAGTTTGTAAATGAAGGTATAATATAACAGTTATTCAGAGTTTAGACTCTGGTGGGTCAGTTGTTTTCTATTTCCATCTCTGTAAATGTATTAAGTGTCAACAGATCCATAAACAGACAGTGATTGAATTCATGTTTTGAAGTAGAATGACATGATGGAAAGTGTGATTTTACTGTTCCTGAATAGATGTATGCTGTGGAGCAGTTCACACTGGATGAGAATTTTCTCTTATATAAATAATTGCACCAGGTGTGGATTTGGCACTTAAGGTTTATGGTTTCTACTCTCATGTAGGTTCATGCCCTAGGCCGTCCTCCTTGCTCATGTTCTCTACTAGGTAACTGTTCTCTGCTAGGTAACTCTTTGAAATCTTCATTCTCTCTTGCTTTTCTCAGACCTTTCTCACAGGTTCAATCAAGGCTCATCCTTGCTGCTATTTGTCCTCTTGCCTTGGAGATTGACGTACCTTTCTTATCTAAGGCTTATGCTATTAATTTTTTTTCTTCCCTGTAGGACCTTGTTAGTAAAACCATACCTTATTTCCAGCCCGTTTCTTTCAGTAATTCTTTTCTTTACATAAACATGCTTAAGACTTATTTATTTTTAAAAACAAAAATCACGTATACTCCTGCATGCACAGCCTCTGTCAATTCTGCCTCCCTTTACTTCCTTGGCTGTTGTCTCTTCTGTATTTCTTTTCGCCCAGCATTTGCAGAGGAGAGTTGGTGTTTCCTGTGCACTGAATTTACCCATATACTCTCCTCCCCCAGCATTTCTAGAAACACCTTGCACACGTTTCTGAATTTGATGGACACTTTTCAGTCTCTTGTGTTCTTTCTGTGCCACTTGAATTCTGCCTATGCACTTTACTCCGCTTGGTGTCTGCCATACCACCTTCCTGGTTTTCCCCCCACAGTAGACATTCTGGATTAGTGGTTTCAATTCACATGCATGCTGAAGATTGAGAACCACAGTCCTAGACTTTCTTTTCTGATTGTATAGATTGTATTCTTGAAATATTTCTTGGTTTCCATCTCTTTATTTCACCTTCCACTGTTGTCAGAACCTCGTGTATACTTAGGTCTATTTGGTAGCTTAATAGTTGATCTGCCTCCTTATCTGTAGATCTTAAACCCCAAATATTTAGTTTCAGGCCCTTCTTGGTACAGCCCAGACTTATTTCTAGGTCCATGTTATTCCCTGATCCCATGTTTCAGTCCCAGTGAACTAGTCAGCATCCATCCCTCCATTGTGACTTTCTCTCATTTCTTTGGACAATTCCTCACTGCTCTAGCCTTTTAAGCTGGACCTTCTCAGTCTGCTGATGGCAAAATTAAGTCACCTCTTCTTTGTTTACAGTATTACCTTTGATATTCTCATCAGTTAGCATATTTTACGATAATTACTCATTTAAGAATTGGTCACCTAAACTAAATTTCTCAAAGAAACGTAAAAGGTTTCCTATGGCTAATCCTCTACGTTTGGACTGTCATTGTTCTCTAATGTTTTAAATTATACTTTTTAAAAAGTATAATTATTTTTCTTTATTTGTTAAAGCATATAGCATTGCCATAAAGAGCATGGACTTTAGGTTTGACCTGTTTGAGCGCTGGTCCTGTTACCTATTGGCTTCGTGGCTTTAGGGTTAATTTAACTTACTGTGTGCCACAGCTTCTTAAGGGTTATTTCCAGTACCAATTTGTAAGGTTGTCGTGAAAACTAAATGAAAGACGTTTTGCCTGGTATTTGGTAAGCACAGAATAACATTAATTACCGTAACCATTTTTTAAAAATATTCACACTAAAACCTGTATTTTTCTCAGTAAATGCTCTTTTGTAGTGTTAACAAAATATGATTTGAAAATACTATTTTTACACATTGTAAATACTCCATCATGACGTTGGAATGGATTTGATATCCCTAAATTGAATTAAATGCTTAAAAGATCCCCATTCTCACATAATTTACCCCTTTCCCTGTGCACAGTGGCTCTTACTCTCCTAATTTCTCTACAACACGATTTTGATTAACTGGAAAAAACAGTAAATTTCTCCTAGTTTCCCTAATCCAAACTAATGTTTAGCTCATTAAAGGTTATTTAACCACATTGCACTATTCTGTAACAGATATACTGAGTTTGACGTGAGTTGTAACTACTGTATTTTGCCATGTAAAAGGTGCTCCAGTGTATAATGCGCACCCATGTTTTTGGCCCGGACTTTGAGGGGGAAAAAATGTTTCATTTGAATTCAAATTTTTGTTTGTTTACATTTAGTTACTTGATTTTGTATTATAAAGGTATTTTAGCATTTATTTTTTAATATAGTACAAGAAATGTTATGTAACAAATAATAAAAACACAAGAACAGATAAAAGGTACACGAAATTTTGTGTACTGGAAACACATTTAGGATATTTGCGTATCATATCATAGAAGGTCAAGAACTCTTCGTCATTGCAAGTTCATCATAAGTTCAATAAAACCGATTGTCATATTCCAGGGTATTATTTTGTATATGGATGTTGTTATTGATTTCTAGAGTTACACTTTTGACTCATAAGCATAAATAAAAATTTAAAAAGTTTTATAGATAGGGAATTAGTAGTACCCATGTATAATGCTCTCACACATTTGGGCAAAAAAGTGCACATTATACATGGCAAAATACAGTACAGTAGTACCTCGGTTTTCAGATGTCTCCGTTGATAAACATTTCAGTTTACGAACGCCGTAAACCCAGAAGTAAATGGTTCGGGTTTTTAACACACCTTGGAAGTTGAACATGTCACGTGGCTTCCACTGAGTGCAAGATCCTGAGGCGAAGCTGTCGGCTGTGTTCGAACGTTTCAGAACTCGAAAGGTTTTCTGGAACGGATTACGTTAGAAAACCGAGGTACCACTGTATATCATGCATACTAACTGCTAGGATTTTCTTTTTTGTGTTTTAAACCTCTTTCCTAAATCTGAGTGAAATACAAATGGTCTCAAATGGTTTTGTACGAATTTTTTTTTGGTCATTTTTTCTCTCTCAAATTCCTTAGATGGTGGACCTGAGGACTAACCCCCTTTCCCAGATTGACCAGTCACTTCATTGTACTTAACAGGAACTCATTAAATGTCAGCTGTCATGTGTCAGGCACTATTTTAACAGCCTTATATATATTTCCCCTAATACTTAAACCCTAAAGTTAATATTATCTCTAGTTTAGTGGGAAAAAAAAAATGGATGAAAGTAGGTACTTGTATGTCTTACATTATTAAGTAGTAGAGCCGGGATTTGAGCCTTCGCATTCTGTTTTGTAGTCAGTCTTGTAGGGGATACAGAGCAGTAAGCTCCTTGTGAGCTGGGGTAGCTTTGTTTGCCTCTGTATGTCAGCACCTCTCAATCCCTTGCTCTTAGGGAAGCTTAAAGTTATTCACTCCCATTTTAGACAGTCTTGTTTGAAATCCTTGCCATTCGTACTTAAGCAAGAATGACTTCTATTATAAGGAAGGATAACTTTGGTTTTATGGTGGGGTTCTTTAATATTTGCCCCTGGTATGTTTAACTTATCATACTGCCTCCTAAGACCTAGTCATTTCCTTGATTGAATATAGTCTGCAGTTCTGGATGCTGTTCCTTGTTGCGTGTAGGCTACTTAATTTTGTAACACTTCAGTTTCCTTATTTGTAAAGTAGGAATATTAAAATGGCTTATGAGGCTCATTGGCACGTTTAAATTTTGCTTGTTTTAGAATAAACATGAATAAAGTCCTATGCAAGTTGTGTTTATTACTGTTGTTATTAGACTCCAGTTTCATAATCTGAAGCCAAACCACGTCTCCTTGGAGGACCACATCTAAAATTAGTGGGGGACACACTGGATAAATAAAATTCACTTTAAATGTCAATTCTGAAAGCTGAAACCTTTTTGTAGACACTGGAGGATTTAAGTATGTGTTAGCTTTGTAAAAAATACCATCTTCACAGTGAAAAGAATACAACTTACAGTTTTTAGAGTTGCCTATCAAATAGGTAATAGGTGGGGATTACATGAATAAACATATTAGCTTGCTCTGGGGTCGTTCATGACTCTGTTCTGGGTTATACTGCATTGGAGATTTGTCCTCCAGTCTATCAGATTTTCTTCATGTGGTAAAAATTCGGCATAAATACTAACCTTTGTGGCTATTTGACTAGGAAGAACTATGACATTGTAAAGTTAAATGTTGCAATCGATTTTTCTTGGTGTTCTGAAAATTTTACACAAAATGAATGGTTGTTTTCTTTTAATTTTTTTTCCCTAGCCTTAACCTCTCTCCTGTGATTTTGAGTTATGAACAGGAAAATCAATTTCCAAAATGTTTGCAGCTGAAATTTCCTTGAAAGAATATCCTTAGAAAATTTTAAGAATGTGTTTTTAAATGTAGATTAGTACACAATTGCTTTTCCTGAAGTTCTGTTTGCCTGAAAAGCTAAATGCTTTCACCTAAAATTCAAGTGCTGTTTAACTTGAACAGTGAGTAGGTTTGTTGTATGCTTAGAACTGTGAACAGTCCTCGTGAGCTTGTTTTCAATCTTGAACATATCCATTAGTGTTTTTGTACTTTTTCTATTGAATTCAAAGTCATACATGCTGTTATTTTATTTCATTGCTTTAGGACTTAATATCAAAGGTGAAAAATCTTGGTGATGATTTTCACAGAAATGAAGATATATCCATGTTTAGAAAGGTAGTATATTGCAGGACTTGATAGGTTATTAATGGCTGGACTTAAAGCTTCTAGTTTCAATATTATGAGATAGCCAATTAAGATGGAATGTTGAATTTCTATTCATTTCAGGTTATTAACACGAATTCTAGCAATATAGTTTTTATATTAGTATAACTCACTTTTGTGTGTGTGTTTTAAATTTTAATGAATAAAATATGGTAGGCATAATTAATTGGTCAATATGTACAGAATATTCACATAAAGAAATTGAATGGTGCAAACTTCTGAGCTCTTATCTGGAGGAGTTCAATTTTGGCTGAAGTTGAGATAGTGGTGATCTCTGGAGGGGGTAGGGCTCCTTAGTATCAGGATTCAGAGGACTGGGTCCTCAACACGTGATTTGAACTTTCCTCATTTGGATTTGTCTGTAATGTAAGGTGTTGAACTTGATCGTCCCTGTGGGGCCTTTCCAGCTCTGGATTTGTTGATACCTGGCAGAGGGGAGATCCTATTTTGGGAATTCAAACTCTAAAGTTTAACCAAGTCTGGCCTCCTGTTAAAGATCATCTTGTGCTTTAAAAGCAGCCATCCCTTTGATAAATAACTGTCTTCTTAGTTGCCATCTTACTCTCTTAAATCTCAAGAATTATTCCTACATGGACTATTGGCTGATAATGATTCTCGTTAACAAGCTCTGAAGATGTTGGGAGCATTATTAAGGTTACTTTGGTGTAACTACAGGTCAAATTAACCAGTGTGACATACTCATTTGAATGACTTAGCACCCCTGACATACAGTAGGCATTTAAATAGGGAAGTGGGCAAGTGAGATCTACCAACCTTGCTTAATGATAGTGAAAGCAGTAGTCACATGCTATTCTCTTGTATCTATGTTGTTTAGGGTCCAAGTGAAAGCACTGAGATGGTATTGGAAGTAGTAAAACTTCTTGAATGAATTCTGAAATAGTCTGGCCTTTTATTTAATGGGATGCAGTTGTTCTAATGCAGTACAACCAAGCGAGCTCTTGTAAAATCCGTCTCTAATTTCTGTACCCCCTGAATCAGAATCTTGAGGGCAGACAGAGGCTAGGCATTAATATTTTGACAAAGCTTCCCAGGTGATTGTGATGCTCACCCTTAATTAAAAACATTATGTTTTTAATTGTTATCTTTGTAGCAAAATTCACTTTTGAAACTACATTGCTAGAAATTGAAAACTCATGTTGACTCTAGAAATTTAAAATTCAGAAATTTAAAACTCAGTGGTCTTTATCGTGAAATTTCCCCCCGAATATTATTTTACCACAAGTCTTTTTATTCTTTTGAATAAATGTTGTATGTATTGAGCCCATGCTATATGATAAGCACTGTGTTAAGTGGTTTGCATGGGTTTTCTCATATAATGCTCACAGCTGCTCTGTGAGGTTAAATTCTTTGTCCCCATTTGATAGACTGAAGCACAGAAAAGTATATGTACAAGGTCTTAAAACTTGATGATGTTGAAGTCAGGGTTCAGACTCAGCCAGAGGCAGCTTGATTGCAGAACCCTCATTTGTAATTACTGTGCTGCAGTGACCTACCTTATTGCTTACAGAGGGAAAATACTATATCAAAAACGACTCTTCGTTTATGTCAAACTTCAGACCCCCAGTTCTCTTTCTCAAATGCAGTGAGTATTATTAACGATCTGTTTTATGAATCCTTCCATCAATTTTCAACGTGTAGACAATTTATAAAGATTAGTAAGTAAGCCCTTTTAATATACATACACACAGATGGGAGCTTTATACTGTTTACCCCTAACATATCTTGGGGAGCTCTTTCTATATTAGTACATTTCTCTTAATGTTTGCATATTTCCTTCCTTTCTAAAATTGACAGTAATTACATTAGTAATTTAAACTCTGACCAAAGTTTAGTGTATTAATTGATGTGGGACAGAAATACACTGTCCTTTCTACTGAAAGGGGTCAACATGGAACGCAAAAGGACACCCACTTTCTCCTGTTGTAGTGCATGGAATCTCTTAAAACAATCCAGTAATAGATTTAGTTATGATTAGTTTACATTTTCTTTGGCGCTAGTTTCTCTGATGTCGTAGGATCATTCCTTTCCTTGAACTCTACTTGGAGTGTGGAGGTTTAAGAAAAATTGTGATAGGTTTGATTTATGCAAATCGTAATTCTTTCTGTGATAGTAATGTTGGCATGTTGGCATATCAGTGAAACTAAACTGATGTTCTTGAAATGTCAGCACTTTTTAATATAATTCAGTTTCTTATGGAAAGATAGAAAATTCAGATTGATTCAGAACTGTACTTTGAGCTAAGTTCGTAAGTTACGCTTACAAGTACCTTCACAGTTTATTATTGCTAACAACTCTGAGGCGACATAGTGATTTTACAGAAGAGGCAAACAAAATCTAGAGGTTAAGTTTTTTTTGTCCAATGTCATAACCAGCACAGCTGATATTGAAATGGAAGATATCTGGGACCATTTCTCAGTTTACTGTACTTGAGCTGCTTTCTCCTCATTTCTCCATTAAGATATGATAGTTTCATGGTTTCCTTTGTATTTATGATTCCATTTGTTATTCACAGCACTACTGTGAAGTAGTCATGACGTGTCTTACTCTGTGGCTGAGGAATCTAAGGCCAGAGGTTGTGGTTTGTACAGAGGCAGACTCTCTAATACCTGTTCTATCACAGGACTTGAGCCAAGGTATTCTGACTTTAGGTGCAATGCCCTTTTCTATACAGTACTAAAAATGTGGAAACAAAGATAGGACGTTTCTATTTGTGCTGTTTTTTTAAAGATTTTATTGGGGAAGGGGAACAGGACTTTTATTGGGGAACAGTGTGTACTTCCAGGGCTTTTTCCAAGTCAAGTTGTTGTCCTTTCAGTCTTAGTTGTGGAGGGCGCAGCTCAGTTCCAGGTCCAGTTGTTGTTGCTAGTTGCAGGGGGCACAGCCCACCATCCCTTGCGGGAGTCAAACCGGCAACCTCATGGTTGAGAGGACGCACTCCAACCAACTGAGGCATCCAGGAGGCAGTCAGCTTAAGGTGCCGTGTTCAATCTTAGTTGCAGGGGGCGCAGCCCACCATCCCTTGTGGGACTCGAGGAATTGAACTGGCAGCCTTGTGGTTGAGAGCCCACTGGCCCATGTGGGAATCGAACCGGCAACCTTCGGAGTTAGGAGCAGGGAGCTCTAACCGCCTGAGCCACTGGGCCGGCCCCTGTGCTTTTTTTTTTTTTTTTTTTCTGAATGGGAATTTCCTGGGTGTTCTATGAAAAAAATCCTATTAATTTTAGGTGCTGCGTTCTGGACCTCAATGCCTTGAATTTGGTCAATTCCTGACATTTTATAACACATTAATCAGACTTAGTTTAATAAGGCAGAGCAGCATTTGTGCAGACTACAATCAAAATGTTTACATAAAATTTCCCCCTCTTCTTTGGTGCTCTTTATTTGTTTTCTGTGTTGTACTAGGTATAGCTGATATTTTTTTCTCATGTTTTTTCCTTTTAGTGAATGGTAGTGTCTAGAAAGGGTATGTCCCTTCAAGAGAGAGGTGCCAATGTCCAACCGGCCTAATAACAATCCAGGGGGGTCACTGCGACGTTCACAGAGGAACACTGCCGGGGCCCAACCACAAGACGACTCAATAGGAGGAAGGTATGTATTTAATCATAATTTGAAAAGGAATTGGGAATAAAAGAAAATATTTTTTAAAACCTCATTGTTTTTCAAACCAGAACTTGAATTGTTCACTACAAATGGGTAATATTTTCCTAATTCATGAGCCAAGTAACAAGTAAAAATGGAATTCAAAGCAATTCTTTAGTCATTTCCCAAATATGCCAGGCTCAGAAAAATAATTCTCATTCATTGACATTATCAAAAATCTAATTTAAGTGTCAGTATATGGAATGTCATGTTTTGTTCACCCTTTCTCTTTATCTTCACTTCCTAAACACATGGTACAACACATCTTTCAATCCTTTGTGGTCCCTTCTTTATGTATATGTTGACTTTATTTACTTTATTGAAAGGAAGCTTCATTTGTTTTAATTTAAGATCTTGACCTTTGGTACTTAGCTTTTGAGTTTTTTCCTCATCTTTCTGACAACATGGATGCTGACAGGCTGGTGAGGCAGTCTGACTTGTTAGCACATCAGTTCACATCATTTTCTTAGTGATCTGGTTTTCAACTGGTCTTTTTAGTTGGAGTAGTTGTATAGGAAGTAGTGTGAAGAATCAGATGGTTTCTCTTGAATGTAAAATTCTGTGTCTGATCTATCCAAGGACTCATTTTATGTGTAAGGTACTCAGAACTTTACTTGCAAGGCCTTATTTTCCGTTCCATGGGTCAATCTTGTTTAGCTTGCAATAAATAATTGCTAAATTTTAACATGATTACCCGATGCAATACTAGAGAGAGAGAGAGAGAGAGAGAGATACACACATCCATATATATGTATATATATGTGTATATATGTATATTTCAGTAAATTATAAAAACTTTTTAATGTCAAATGTGAAGAATAAACTGAAACATCTTGACGTTAGGCTATTTTAGTGGTTGAGCATGTGGCCTTTGGATTAGTACAGTTTTGTGTGCAATTTCTGCCCCTGCCATTAAATATAGCTGTGTGTCCTTTAGTTAAATTTTTTAGGAAGCCTCAATTTCTTAGTTCACATAGTGGGATACCTATTTCATGGGGTTATTGGTTAGTTTCAGTATTGTCTAGCATGTTAAGCTCTTAGCGTAATGCTTAGTAAAAAGTTATGTCTGAGATTGTTTTTTGTTTTTTTGTTTTTGACTTAGCTTATTCTTTGGAGCAACCACACTTTATCCTATTGAGTAAAAAATATCACTGCCCCATTATAAAAATGTTACATATTTTAGAGAATTTGGAAAACACAGAAAAGTGTAAAGAAAAGCATTGCAGTTCCACAATCCACTCTTAACCAGTTACATGACATATTTCTCCTTAGTCTTTTTTTATTGCATGTATGTGTGTATGTATACGTATGTGCTCATAAGTAACTTGTACCTTTTGAACAACTACAGCTTCATACATGATTAATCCTGAGGTTATATTTGGACTCTTGCACATGACTGACAAACATTTTGGGCTGCTACATGGTACCTTGTTTCTAAAATCTACAGTGATGTTTTGGCATCATTATCTTTTCTACAAATCAGTGTCATGTAAAATTATTTACATACTGTATTATATATTTTAAAGGTATGGGCATGAAACAAATGGAAATACTAGTTTCACTTGATACTAGTGATTAAAATGCCTTTGTATACATAAGAAAGTTGTAATCAAGATGGAACTCAGATTTACAGAATGACAAATCATTGTAGTTCACATAGTTTAAGCCAATAAGTTATATGCTCAATTTTGAAGGAAAAGAATAGAATTTTAAAATGCGTTTGGAATGGCTGAAAACAGGCCAAAGAGCATAAAGCAAAATGTAATTAGGGATTTTAGAGCTTTAATCCCTCCTCCTTTTCAATAATGTCTCATTTCAATTCTCACAATTTCAACTTTTACATGTCTTCAGAAAACATTTCCCCACAAAAGTAGTACACAAAAGAGGGCGTAGTCACTTTTTTAAACTTTTATCATATATGTCATTTTCTGTGTCCTTAAAAAGTGCTTAAAAACATGACTTTTAAAGTCTTTATGTTCAGTTGTGTGGCTATACCAAATTTAGTAATAAGTTTGTGTATGTAGTCTATAGGTTTTTCCTGTTTTTTATGTAGATTAGTATAATTATCAGGATCTAGAAATTTAGAACTTTAGCCAAAAAATTTTATCAGTTTGACTAAGAATGCAAATTAGAAGATATTTGCTCATCAGAATTTCATTTTGCCTTCTTAGACAGCTTGATATATTTGCTCGTGGAAGGGACCTTTTCATCAAACCCCAGACTAACTATTGAAGCCCCAGTAGAAGTGTGCTCTACTAGCAGTTATCTAACCTCTGAGAAACCGTTCATGATTTTTGGGAGTGAGAGGATTGGGATTAATTGGGAGAGAGCAATTAAAATTATATTTTTATTCTCATATCTGACTCCTGTGCTTACTTTTCCTAAGTAAAATGTTATTGTGGCTTTTGTTTCCAAAAAACAGTGGACTTGGTCTTATCATAGAAATAGTGATTCAAAAATGGTAAGAATAACAACATCTGCTACTACAACAGCACTGGTGGAGTATTTTAAGTTAAAAAATATTTTATATGTATTCTTTCAATTGAGACTCAACAGAAGCTGTGTGCTAAGTATGTAACTCCTGTTTAATAAATGTGGTAGGTTTCTTGCTCAACTCAGCTGGTATGTAGTGAGGACTCGGTTCCCGAACTCTTGACTCGGAAGTCAGTGATTCTTTTCATTGTGCCAAACTGTTTTTACTGCACAAACCACTTGGACCATATGATGAAGGCCTTAGAGCAGGGCTGTCCAAACTTTTTTCAACGTTTTTTACCAAGAGCCATATGCGGTAAAATACACAAACAGCCGGGCCACTCACTCGAAGTGAAGTACGTATTGCCTCACCTGGTTTATTTAAGTAAACTAAATATATTTTTGGAATTTGCTGCGGGCCAATAAAAAATGGATTGTGGGCCACAGTTTGGACACCCCTGCCTTAGAGGAAGGTATGAAGTACTTATAATTGAGAGTATTAACTCATCCAATTTAGAATTTAAGAGGCAGATTTTCCCTGGTAGAAGTTTTTATATAAGTTCATTCATTTTTGATCCATTCTGTTTTCTTCCAAACTTGGATTAAGCTTGTCTTCTTTGCTTAGATTTCTTCCCGTGACCTTCCCCCAAATCAAGGTTACTTACTTTTTTTTTTTTTTTTTTTTAAATCTCCCTACCTCACTTTCTTACGCCTCCTCCCTTCCACCACTCCCCTTCAAGCTGTTGTTTCTCAGTCTAGTTTTGTAGGACACAGCTCCCTCACCCCTGCTGGTATTACAAGGCTTGCAGTCCCGTTGCGAGTCGCCCTCCGGCTGCTCACGGCAGCCCAGCTCTGTTGTTCACAATCCTGCCTCTAGAGGGTGCAGCTCACTGGCCCATGTGGGAATCCAACCGGCGACCTTGGCTTTAGGAGCACGGCGCTCCAACCACCTGAGCCACCGGGCTGGCTCTTACTTTTTTTTTTAATAGAAGAGGTTTTGTTCATCCTTAAGATAAAAGAAAGTTGGATTTTTGGGATTATATTAGTTTTTCCTGATTGTTCCCTCTTCTTTTTCACTCATCCTTCATCTCTTTTCATAATTGAACTAGACATCTTACTCCTCTTCTATTATTTTTCTCTTTTCCTTTTTTCCATAAGTTTTTGGGCTATAGCTGATCTGTTCCTCTCTTTTCTGTTCTCTTTTTCTTCTTTAGGAAATCACTCCCACTGCTTCTCTGTTGGCTTGCTCTCAGGGATACTTCCTAGCCTTTTCCACTTCTAGCACAGGTATTTGTAGGCTCTCCCTCCCTCTTGGCCATGCAGTAGCATTTTCATTATATCATGTGCTTTTTCTTGTTTTCAAATGGCAATGGTGGGATTGAATTCAATTTTATAGCAACTTTGGTTAAGATTGCTGTAGTAATAGTTTCTTTGATGTTGTTTTTGTTATAAAAACACAGCATGTTGATAATAGAAAATTGAGAAGCTTCAGGAAAATTAAAAGAAATAAGATAATTTTAATCTGACCATCCCGAGATAACGGTGATTAATATTTCTACTATTTTTGCTCCTTGGTTTTTGTTGGATATAAAATCCCATGATTTAAATTTAGGCCTCTAGTTTTTTCCCTCAATTTTTTGCTGTCAAATACATTGCTATGTCTGTCACATTTGAGCACGGCTCTGATTTTATCAAGTTAAATTTCATAAATGGGTTTATAGGACCTTAGGGTATGAATATTCTGGTGTAACAAATTACGAAATTGTCTTTCAGAAAGAACAAACTGATTTATTTATTTATTTATTTATTTATGAATGATTGGACCAATTTATACTCTAATACTTTGTGAGAGCACCAATTTTTCCATATCCTAATTAAGACAGCATACCATTTTTAATAAAAATTTGTGGAGAAAATGATTCTTTTGGTTAAAGTTATCATTTCCTTGGTTACTATAGAGTTGAATATCTTCCCACATTTTGGCCATTTTTACTTATTTTGTGAGTTGTCTGTTATTGTTTTTTGTCTATTTTAATTAGGAGATGCTTATTCTTTTTTTGGAGCCCTTTATGGGAAGGGTATCAACCTAGTGACACAAGCAAATATTTTTGCAAGTCTTATTACCTGTTATGGTTTGTTTTAATTTATGGATATATTAAAAACTAGATAATCACGTTTATCAACTCTGTTTCTTTTCTTCCTTTGCCTTCTCCATCCTAAGAATAAAATTTTCTTCTCTTTTCTGTTATGGTTCTATTTTTATGTTATCTGTCAAATTTTTTAATGGTGTCAAATTATTTTCTGTAATCTGTCAAATTTTTTAATGGTGTGAGGCAATGCTTGAATCCAATCTAACCCACATCTCCACCCCCATTGAAAAATTTGTCTGCAATTTTTAATAACTATTACTGCATAAAAACTCAGTATGAGATCTGTAAGTTATAGCTTTTTGTTAACATTGTCATAGCAGAGATATTTTTATTTACAGCCAGCATTTATTATACAGAAAGAAAAAGATTTATATTTTGCTTCAAAAACTATTTCAAAAGGATGGGATACAAAAAAAAACACACAAAAAATTATCATTCAGAGATGTCTGTGTTAGCATTTTGATTTTTATCTCTTTAAAATACAATTTAGCATGTAGCTGATTACTTTAAATCGAGTTTTGGATCCTGCTTTTTAAAAAAAATCAGCATCCTAACATGTTCTCATGTCATAATTGTTTATAAATAGTCACGTTTACTGAGTATACATATTTTCCATGATTTTCAGTTTTTGGATAGTTAAATGATTGCAATGGGGAAAGTTTTTACTTATGTTAAATGCTTGCATTTTAGGTATCTCTTAAGGATAGGTCCCCGGAAATGAAATTTCTTTCGTTAAAGTGAGTTTTCTGTGGTTAACTTGTTTCAAGTAAATTTTTTTTCTACAATTTACTTAACACTATTTGGAAAAAGAGTGTTTTTCTCATTATTTTATTTGTATTATCTCCATTTTGCATCTTCCTGCTAATTTGAAAAGGAAAAATTGCATTAATCTTACTTTTGAGGAGGATACTTTTTTGCAAATGTTAATCTCCTTTTGTGCTAGTATACAGGTGAACTGACCTTCTAATCTGTTCAACACATAGTAGCCCCTCTTACAGCAGTAACCCTCTTTGTGGAATGATTTCCCTCAGTTCTTCACTCATGCATTTCAAATGGTAGTTAATTTTTTCCAATGTGATTTTACTCTGTTCCTGGCTACTTATTGCCTAGCTTTTTGCCAGAGCTGGCAGAATCTGCAGTCGTCCATGTTTCTGAGCTCGGTGATTGGACTCAAGTGGTCATGATCCAAAGTGGGAAATACTGGAAGCTTTTTCCTTTCTGGTAGCAAAGGGAAGTTGTGTATCTTCCCCAACTGCATGTCTCTTGCCTATGGAAGAAGATGGACAGACAGAAAAGCAAATATATTAGAGAGTGTGTATATAAAAGTTCTAACAAGTTTCAGTTCCTTAGTTTATTCGAGCGGTATTGACGCTTGCCTTCTCTAGACTTCATTATTTAGCTGTTTTGATTCTGGAGATACGCATGCATTATTTTAATAAAGTCCTGCCTTAATGTAATACAAACTCAGTATAAAATTGTATTTATCCGTTTGTAGAACACCATGCTTATAAGCACTGTGCCAGGTGATAGTTATAAAGTTGAGAGTAGAATAGCTTTTGTCACAAGCAGTTCCAACTCAGTTTGGAAAATGGGCATGTAGGGGATTATTAGAGTCAGGAAAGAAATATTTCTAGAGGATGACCTCGTTGATTTGGGCTCTGAAGGCTGAAGAAGCAGTTGCAAAGCAGATGGTACGTGTACCTCTGTTTGTCTCTACTTGACACGTGGAATCATTAGTTACTTCCAGAGTTTGGACTTTTTCCTCATTTTTCTATGTCACTTGGAACTTTGATAATAAGTAGTAGGTGTTCAGCAAATATTTGGGTGGGGTAGAAATAAGGAGATTTATTTCCTTGGCATTTCTAAGCACAGAAATGTGACTTCTTTTGCTGAAATGGTCATGAAAAGACGATTAAAGTGAAGGAAAGTTGAACTAAGGCTTGGTTTAAATGGGCTGTGTAACAAGGGGGCTAGATTATGCTCTAGTGACAGACAGCTCCTAAATATTCATATAACAGTGTAGCCACTAGGAAATGTGTCCATACATTGGATCAGCTGGAGGCTCTCTGCTCCATGTCTGAATGTTTAGGTAGTCAGGTAACATTACTTGTGACAAGATAAAACCGTGAATTGCCCTCGTGCTCTCTAAGGCTTCCCCCAGAAGTGATTCATTTCCACTCACATTCCCTTGACCAGAGGAAGTTACATGGCTGCATGTAACTTCCAAGTGGTTCAGCAGATACCATTCTACCATGTTTCTGGAAAGAGGAGAAATAGAATATTTGTAAACAGCACATTATAGCTACCACAGGCTATTTAAACATCATTTTTTAATTCTTACTGCCATATCTACAACAGTCTGTTTGTTTCCCTAAATTTTACTTAGTACAACATAGCCATAGATATGATGTGTTCTCTTCATTTTACTTGCTTAACCAGTATGGTAGCCTTTTTTTATATTTCTTTTTTTTTGTGTTCTTTCTCTTTTTTTATCCTGACCTTTGCTCAGATGGAAGGTCAAGTGTCATCATCTTTTGGAGGAGAAGAATGTTAAGGGGAGACATGCTGTGATGTGAAAAGACCGTCATTGTTTTTTAGGACTAAATTGAAATCATTTTTAAAAACAATTTATTCTAGGGTTGGCCAGGTAATTTGGGTCTGGCTCCTTTCGTCAGTGGTGAATCTTAGCTGCAGAACCATGGGTACATACACTCTTCTACTTTTCGCACTGCTTTGGTAATGAATGCTGAGAAGGTTAGCCTGTCCCATCAGGCCTTGCAGCTGGAAGGCGAGATTTACATAGTGTTGTGTTAAATAGTGGCATGGTTGCCTTGGTCTAAGGAGGAACAGAGGTTACTTTTTTCTAGTTGGAAGTTATGTACATTGGATTTTTAATAGTACCGTATTAAGTTCTCTATTGGACCAACAAAGTCATATTTTACATCTTACAATTTTCTTTGCAGTATATATTTCTTGCTTTAATCATCAAGTGTGAAATTTTTTCCAAAAGTCACATCATAAGCATGTCAGCTGCATAAATTATTTAATATCCTTAACTGATGATTTCCTCTGATTCTTACGTCCCTCAGGATTGAGGGAATCTGATGTTCACACCACTTTTTACAAGTGTTCTCTCAGACTCAGAATGCTTTCCTAGAAGAACATCAGTGTGACTTAAAAAATGAATGCGTATACAAATGCTGCTTCAGTAATTGAACAGCGAGTTTTAGCATCACATATGGAAGGCTGTTTTCTTATGTAATACAGAAAGCAAAAGGAAGCAGGAGGACTCCTTTTTCAAAGATGAAAAGAAAACATGTTTCCTTCCATTTTTCTCATATATACCATCTCTAAAGCCTTAAGGCATTTATTTTTACCTGTTTGCAATTAGGGGCAGAACTATCAGCATGGATAGGAAAAATTTACTAATCATAGATGCAGGCCTTTTGCTTTGACCACTGAACCCCTAGATTAGCTGTGGTGTTTCAGGTTTAGGGAGTTGGAGTGCTTGGACTCAATCTTACTTTTCCTGCCTAGGAGCTGTGTGATTTTGGGCAAGCCTCACTTTCTAAATATTTAAAATGGAAGCATATTCATGCCTTGGGTGTCTTTGAGGATTAAATTGGATAATGTATTTAAAGAATTGGTATAATGCTTATCCCATAATCACACCTTGTAAAGTATTTATTCTGTGGTCATCTCAGTTTTTACCCAGGTATTTATAAAAGCCAATGTAGTTCATGAAATTCTCAGTACTGCATCACTAATGTGTTGCTAATCACTAATTTACTTTTAACTTTCTTGGTGTTTGTACTCATTACCAAACTACCTTATTTGTGAAATGTGGGAGTGAAAGTAAATTGAGCTGTATAAAATTCACATGGCTTTGATTACATTCAATCCCTCTGCCTTTTTACACAATAACGTATGTGCTGTAGTTTACTCACCCATTCTTAATATACCCATATCATTGAACATATATAATTTTTCCCCCTTTTTTTTGGTGTAGCATGAACGGCAGAAGTTTATTAGTAAAAGAAAGTACACTCCCAGACATGGAGCTGGCTGACCAGAGAACGAACATATACAATTTTTGCTTTTGGCTAACTACTTCTAACCCTGTCAATCTGTTATTACAAACTGTTATTAAGGACAAAAATCGAGATCCTTCCACGAGGCATTTAGGCCCTAACCTGTCCTTTCAACCATGTTTCCTAATGTACCTGTACTCAGGGAAATTCTTATCATTTACCGGGTACCAATAGGGTTTCATAATTTCCTGTTTCTACCTTTGTCTATATTCTGCTTTTGACTGGAATGCTCTTTTTCCTCAGTTTTTCATCCTTCAGGGTGTGGTTCAAATTCCATGTGGTCTATAAAGCTTGTATTTTTCTGCTAGAAGTTAATTTCTCCTTTTGTTGGGAGAAATTAACCTGGTAGATCACTTTGTTTTATGAGACTCTGACCTCTTTGAGGACAGGGACGAGACTGTGTGTCATTCATATTTATATGCCCTGCCATGACTTGCTAATATTTGAGTTGGCAAACCTGACATATCTGTTGAAACGAGTAGCTTGGTACAGTCGTTCTTGATGCTCGCACTCTATAATGTATATCATATAATGTAATATCTTTAGTATGATGCCCCTTTAGTGTCTTGAATTAAGAAATACATAAACTGCCGGCCCAAGCTGTTTAAAATCATCAACATAATGTATGAGAATTTTACAAAGGTAAAAATAAACAAGCAATTGTAAAACAATTGATAACAAAATAACTATCTCAGGGAAATTCTTGGGTACATTGATACAAGATGACATTATATTCAGATGCTTGCATCTGTATTTCAGTTTATTGAATGTGACAACCACAACAACAGACTTAAATGCCATAAGCAGCATTTTCATTGTGGACTTTTTCAAAATGATGCATGACTGTTAGTAAAGCTATAAAAAACAAATGCAATCTTTTGTTGATTCCCAAGCATTGCTGGAAAATTTAACATAAGAATCATGTAAAACAAATCTGAGAAATTATAAGCCCATTTTTCACCTATGTCACGGCCAGATTTCAAGTTTTTCATAAGGTCTCCATATATTACCAGCACTAAAGTAACAGTTTTTCATTGTGTCTGACTGTTCTGTGCGTTGCATGAAGTCTCCTACCTCTAGTTCACACCTGCTAAATGCTAATAACACTCTTGTTCCCCAACATAATGTTTTCAAAATGCTCCCTAGAGGAGGAACCACTGATGTTTAAAAACACTGCTTTGTAAGATAAACAAGGAGTTCTTTAAACTACACAATCATTTGGTCTAGCATTTTGCCATAACTAAACATAGGAACATTGGTCAGACTAATCAGCTTCAGTTTTGTGATCAAAATAGAAAAACAAAAAACAGTTCATTTTGTAGAGAACATTAGTTTTTTGTTTAAAGTGGATCAAATGAACTTGCCACCTTAATTATTGAAAGTCAGTGGCTTATTTATAACATGGATTTTATAGTGTTACAAGCAAAGGATTTAGTTTTTGGAAGACAAAACTATAATGTAATAATTTCATGCTTTTTAAAATAAAATACAAAAGCATAAAAATGTGTATATCTGTTTACACATAAACTCGAAGATGTAATTAAGCCCCAGATCATTTATATTTGGTAATATGTACATGTATTTGAGTTGTGAATATGTCTGGCATAGAAATTAATTTTAAACAAAATTGAAGACCTGTAATATAAGGAAGTAACTAGCTAATGTAACCCATTTTGCTCATTTTGCCTAATATTAAGATAAGAATGTGTTCTTTGATACAAGGTTTTGGCCTCTTAGATATCTTTTGGACTAGAGATGGTTTTTAATACTTTGAACTACCAAGGATTTTACTAAATAACCTGTAAAAGTAAATTAAAGTATTTAAAAGGGGCAGTCACTATGATTTGTGCAAAGGTGAACCATAGGCATTTGAGACTTGCTTTCAAGTTAATCTTGAAAACATACAACCCAGAGCTGATTATAGTCTGTTCTTTTGCAACGTGGGTTTCTTTAATGTGAGTTGGCCCACATACATTTGAAAAATAGGAAAATGATTTCAATATAACATGGAAGTAGCATTGGTTCCCAGGCAGTTTTCCTTACATTGTTAATATAGGAACTGAAATGGGTATAGAGCTTTCAATTAAAGAAGATTTGGTAATCTATGAAGATTTTATGAAAAATCTGAAAATCTTGCAGAAATGATTTAAACAAATCATGTAGTGCAGGATAGCTAGTTCAGTGGTTTCCAGAACCACTACACTCTGTACTGTGTTAAACATTTTCAGGAAGCTCAAAACCATTTACTCCTGTTTTTATAAAGAAAGAAAATGTCAAAATGGAAAGTCTCCCCTTGAAGTGTATTTTTAATTTTGTTGAAGCTGGTCTTCAAACCTTTTTAAAAGTTTACACTTACAGGAGAAAGTACAAAAAATAAGACTCCAAAGAGTGGACCAACTGTGATTATTGGTGCAAATGATAGTGGAGATTTAATCTTTTATTAAAATTGATGATGTTTTTGTTAGGACTCCCCTTAGAAAAATAATAGGTTTGAGCACTCTGTCCCCAGTCTTATTTTCACCATTAGCCCAGTTATTTTTAGTGGGTGATTTTGCACAACATGAGTTTATTTCAGGAACACCCTTACATGATATAGAAGCTCCTGAATCACCTACACCCACACCTACACCCATACCCATCCACCCCACCCACCTGTCCTTGGGCTGTAATTTACTAAATGGGCTCATTCTGGTGCTACCTAAGAGTTTGTCATGAATTTTACTGTGCTGCGTTTGCAAATTTGATTTATAGTGAATATAAATTTTGATGGATCTTAAACAGTTACGCTTTTTAATAAAAACTGATGTTGAGAATTAAGGTTTGATAAATGAGGGAGTTGGTAAACTAAAAGGAGGCATCAAGGTTCATTTAGTGCTGAATACTGTGATATTCCAATTGGCTATTCTAGATCGGGCATTATTTTATGGAGGTTTATAGCAGTCTGAGCATTAATAATTTATAAATGGGTATAATAAAATAGAGCTCCACTTGGGGACACTCCACATTGTTACTTTAAGGTCTCATCTGGTTGCCTATTTCTCTTGTGGTAAGCCAAGGGTTGGAAAACTGTGACCCAAGGGACAGATTCAGCCTACTGCCTGTTCTTGTACATAAAAGTTTGATTGGATCATAGCCATGCAGATTTATGTATGTAGTTTGTACCTGTTTTTTGACACATGATATTGCTCACAAAGCTGAAAGTACTTACTACCCTTTACAGAAAATGTGTTAAGACCATGCTAAACAACAGGCAGAAGGAGAGTAATAATCAGTATTTTACAGTATTTTACAAATATATTTTTAACCAGTCCTCGGTGAGAATATGACACTTAAAATAATTTCAGGAAAGGTATAATCAGATCACTGGACATTATTGGACTTAAGCCACTTTTGTGAACCTCAGTTTCTAAGATGATTGGATAGTTACTTTTTTTGGTAAATTCTTTAGTTCATTGAAGGTGTTTGGAAGGCCATGGAAAAAATTCAGGAGTAGGTTTGGATGGGTATAAAGTTAGATGTATTTTAAGGCCAGAGAACAGTGTCTTTGGGTTAAAAAGAGAGGCGGACTGCTACCTCTACAGTGGAACCAATGTTAGGTTGATGCCGATCAATTTCTGTTGACAAAAGAAAATGAATATTAATTACTACTGAGATTTATTGGGGATGTATTATGACTTTTTTTTAGGATTGACATTTGAATATGTAACTGAATATTATCACAAAGCTGCCTAGCTTTGAATGGATAAAGTTGTTTTAAGTGTGATTTTTAAAATTAGAATCAATATATTAAGGATTATTTTAAATTTTATAATTGAAGCAGAAATTGTGATTCCATTAAAAATTGATCTATAGCAAACTTTATGAAATTAAGACTGTAGAGAACCTGAATGACATAATTTATAAATATCATTTCAGGATATTACCATATTTTGCTGTGTATAATGTGCTTCCATGTATAATGTGCACCCATGTTTTTGGCCCAAACTTTCAAGGAAAAAAATCTTTCATTTTAATTTTTTTTTAAAACTTTTATTTATGTAAGTGTGTTTTTCCAGAACCCATCAGCTCCAAGTCAAGTAGTTGTTTTCACTCTAGTTGTGGAGGGTGCAGCTCACAGTACCCCGTATGGGGATCAAACTGGCAACCTTGTTAAGAGCACCAACTGAGCTAACCGGCCGCCCCCATTTTAATTTAATTCAAATTTTTGTTTGTTTATATTTAGGCACTTTTTTTGTATTATAAAGGAATTTTAGCATTTACTTTTTAATGTATTGTGGTACAAGAAATTTTATGGAACAAATAATTACAAAACACAAGACCAGATAAAAGGTATTATAAGAAATTCTATGTACCGGTAACAAATTTACAGTATTTACACATCATAGAAGGCCAAGAACTCTTTGTTGTTGTAAGTTCTTCATAAGTGCAACAAAAACTATTACCGTATTCCAAGGTATTATTTTGCACGTGGATATCGTTATTGATTTCTAGAGTTACACTTTTAGCTCATAAGCATATGTAAAAGAATTAAAAACATTTTTATAGATACGGAATTAGTACTACCCATGCATAATGCACATTCTTATTTTTCCCTCACAAATTTGGGCAAAAAAGTGCACATTATACATGGCAAAATATGGTAAATTGTATACCCTGAAAACGGAAACATTACACCTTTTAAAATAACTATGAAATGATTTAAAATTTTTTCTCAGTCTTATTTCTTCAAACATGGGTAGAACTTAGGTATGTTTACTAGACATGTAATATGAACAAAAACAAGTCCTAGAAGTTAAATCTCTTTACTAAGAAACTCATGTGATACAGCAAAATTTTAGTCTGTAGTGGAAGACCAGGAAAAATAAAAATGAAATAACAGTGTATAAAAATCTTTCAAGGTTTCATTTGGCTACACCCAGAGAAGATACATACCTTGAAGAAAAACATATTCAGTACTAAAGTGAAGACTAAGACACTTGAAAGACTAACCAAGGGTTTTTTAGTAGTTGATCTGTTTTTGTAAGTCTTTAGAAAGTGATTCTGTTGTAGATTAGAACCTTAAATAAAAATGAAATAAAAATGGTATTACAGATCCAAGAAGTTTTTTTTTTCATTGAGAATCTAATTTCATATCTTCTTTCAAGAATCCAGTATTGAATTCTGGAAAAATGGAAGAAAAAATAAAGATACTGAGACAAGAAACCTTAGATCATCTTTTTAAAGAGATGTGGAACTTGTATGATACGTTAAGAACTATATGGCATCCTTACAGATTCAATTAGAATTTTCGTGTGAGGTTTATAGCGACTTATTTCTAAGTTACTTTGAGATGGTGTTCAGAATGAAAACCTTAATTTTTTTTTAAACAAAGTAATCAGCTTTGGTATTAATGAAACTTGCTTATTCTCATTAGAATATGCTTTTATGACATTTACATGATTTACATGGATGTAGGCTGTGAATTACATAAAGTGCATCTGCTAATAATATTACTATCTCACCTCTGTTAACACTAGCCTTTCTGGGTACATATCAGTCAGTGCATGCTTCCTTTGCTTATGTAAATCTTGTGTCCCTCAAACTTGCTCGTAGAACAGTGCTGACAAGGATTTGATTTATTATAAATATAACCCAGCCATGTATCAATGATAGAATCTTCTGAATCTGTTTAGAATATTTTGTTGTAAATTCTTTATCTCTTTCTCTTTAGGACTTGGGTTTTCGTGTACTTTATTGATTAGTGCTTTAAATTCTTAGCAAATACCACTATTGATTTCATGTTAAGCTTATTTACTATTTAGTGCTTTAATGATTTTTCTGTGTAAAATCAGTTTGAGAATTGATTTCATTTGCCTCTGCATTTACTGTGCTAACCTGAATTACAATGTACAGATTGGGCATCAGTATCATTGTAGGGATCACAAATTGCAATTTCTGTAAACTTGAAGCTATAATAGTCACATTGTCTATTAAAAGTAGTTTTTAGATCTAAAGTCCAGATTTGTGTTTTGCAAAAATTGAGCATATTTGAATGTCTACAGTAAAATCGCTGAAAAATTCATTATTGCTTAAGCAACTATTAGGTTGGTGCAAGGGTAATTGCAGTTTAAAACGTTAATAATTGAACAAAACGCAATTACTTTTGCACCAACCTAATGATGTTACTATGCAATTATGACAACTGGTAATAAAACATCTTAACCGCGGTATTGAGGGAGTTCTGAGAGGCAGTTTGTTTTGCCAGATTATTTGATAGAATAATAATTATAGAAATATTTGGGAAAAGGGTAGGGTCAATAATGAATTGGGAGGCTTTTTTAAAAAATGAAAAAATATTTCACTTTCAGTATTGTATTTGCATCTCACTTTCCTGATAGATTTCTGTTTTGATTTTCTGCTGACAGGTCACATTTAGGGCAGGCAAAACATAAGGGATATAGCCCTCCTGAGAGTAGAAAATCTAATTCTAAGGCACCCAAAGTGCAGTCTAATACTACTGAACTGTCAAGGGGACACCTTTCTAAAAGGTAAATCTTCACATTGCTTATTTTCAAGGCAGAATTATTTGCATATGAATCATTGCATAATATTAAAATTTATCAGGTTAACCCAGTGTTATGATGTGTGTTTTCATTATTCTGTGTAACTTTTTGCATTAATAGTTCATTAGCTGTGCAGTGATGTCGGTGCAACATGCCCTAGACTTTTTTTTTTTTTGTGCTTAGAGAGCTGTGAGGTTCCCCTTTTGCTTAACAAACCATTGCAGGCATCCAAAGTGCCGTTTTACTTTCTTTTTTTGTTTGTTTAGTTTTTAGTTTTTAATTGTCAGAGCGAGAGGTCAGTGATTTCTTAAGATCTAATTGGTAGGAGTCTTTGGAAAGGAATGTAACTGTAAAGATTTAATGATAATACAATACAAAAATTTCTAACCCTCATTTTGAAAGCAATTTAATGCTTCTTTAAGCTTGAACGAAGTTGTTTGTAAATAGAGCATCAACCTTTTAGTTTCAACTGATTCTGAACTACTAAGCATTCTTTTTCTTGTAATCTTAGTTCTTATTTTGTTATTAGCAGTGTTAGTGTCAGTAATCTTTGGGCTAAAGAATTAACCTGATCTTTTAATATTTTACCATCCAGAGTCACATCTGCTTTTTTGGCCCCCTACTTTGAACCATTTGAAAAGCTATGTTTACTTAGTAGTGGACTTATCAGGGAAACTTGTACTTTATTATTTTTTTTAAAGCACTTTCACAGCTTAGAGAAGTTAAATAAGTGTTATATGACAGTTTTAACGATGGCAGGCTGATATTAACTCCCTTTTTATCTAACCTCTTAGAAGCTGCAGTTCATCATCTGCTGTCATAGTCCCACAACCAGAGGATCCCGACAGAGCCAATCCTTCAGAAAGGCAGAAGACGGGGCAGGTGCCTAAGAAAGACAATTCTCGAGGAGTGAAACGCAGTGCTAGTCCAGACTACAACAGGACCAATTCTCCTAGCTCTGCAAAAAAACCCAAAGCACTTCAGCATACTGAATCTCCCTCAGAAGCAAATAAACCACACAGTAAGTCAAAGAAGAGACATTTAGACCAGGAGCAACAACTGAAATCTGCACAATCGCCATCAACAAGCAAGGCTCATACCAGAAAGAGTGGGGCCACTGGTAGTTCCCGGAGTCAGAAAAGAAAGAGGACAGAGAGTTCTTGTATAAAGAGTGGTTCTGTGTCTGAATCAACGGGTGCTGAAGAGAGATCTGCAAAACCTACCAAGCTGGCTTCAAAATCAGCCGCCTCGGCCAAAGCTGGGTGTAGCGCCATCACCGATTCTTCTTCTGCTGCCTCTACTTCCTCCTCGTCTTCTGCTGTAGCCTCGGCCTCCTCCACTGTTCCACCAGGTGCCAGGGTGAAACAAGGGAAAGACCAGAACAAAGCCAGGCGTTCCCGTTCAGCCTCCAGCCCCAGCCCCAGAAGAAGTAGCAGGGAAAAGGAACAGAGTAAAACTGGTGGCTCTTCAAAATTTGATTGGGCTGCGCGTTTCAGCCCTAAAGTTAGCCTTCCTAAAACAAAACTGTCTCTTCCAGGGTCTTCTAAGTCAGAGACATCAAAACCTGGACCTTCTGGATTACAGGCCAAATTAGCAAGTAAGTTTATGGAAAGATCATTTTTTTCCTTTAAATTAGTTTCTCTTGGTTTGTCAAAAGTGATCGTGTTCAAGGTAGTCAGACCCCCTCCGCCTTCCCCCCAGTCTGGGGCAGCCTTAAATTTATTAATTTATCTGTATCTATGTAACAGCACATAATTGATACCACGTTTAGTTTTATGGAGACAGATAAGGAATGCTGTCTTATTAATAAACCACCACGTTTTAGTATCTGTGTTCTCCTTTGTTGTTGCATCATATGCTAATTATTTTCTAATATCAGGGTTGGACCTCAAGTTGGATTTTCTTCTATAACCAGATACAAATTTATTCTAGTTATGAGTTGCTCTTGACCAAGGTTGGAGATCAAATGTTCTTTTTGCTATACATTCTTGATGTATGGAAACACTGAGCTAAGTTATTAGAATCAATGTACTTTAGTATAATTAAACCTTATTCACATGTAATATTTTATGGTCTTTAAGGAGTTTACTCTGAAGATGAATACCTCTTATGTTCCATGCACTGGGGCTTTGGGTCCTAGGTAAATGGGAAAGAATATTGCCCTCTTGAAGCTTGTAGTAGAGTAGAAAGAACTAACGTTTGAGATTAGTACATTCATGTAAAGAATTAAACCAGGTGGGAGAAAAGGGGTCTTGAGGCACATTCTTCCTCTCTTTTTTCCAAAAGACTGCTTTGGGAAGCTGGGTGTTCATTTCATTAGAACTGATGAACCTTTTCAATTATGCAGTTGCTGTGATGCTAAAGTGTTTCTTTTTTCTGTTTTGAGAAACCTAAACAGAAATTTTTAGGCATTTCATTTCTATAATATTTAACCAGAAGTTTGATTTTGACCATCTTTTCTGCTTTTGAGCCCTCATAGAAAATTTCAGGTTCACATTTTGATAGAACTACAACTTTTTCTTGGTTTAGCAGATTTTATATAGTGTCTACTACTCTTCTTGGAGTTTAGCGAATGTTGAATCAGCCTAACCTAATATTGAATTAGAGCTAATTGTTATCTGTTTAGTTTTTTTTTTTTAAACTTTAAGTGTGTTTCTCCAGAACCCATCAGCTCCAAGTCAAGTAGTTGTCTCAGTCTAGTTGTGGAGGGCGCAGCTCACAGTGGCCCATGTGACGGATGAACCAGCAACCTTGTTAAGAGCACTGCGCTCCAACCAACTGAATTAACTGGCCGCCCCAGCTCTGTTTAGTTTAACCCTGCAATCTGTAACTACTTTCAGTTGATTCAGTATTAACTAAACTTTGACAAGAATGCTAGTAGACACTAAATAAAATCTTACGTATAACCTATATGGTGGAGTTATTGTGAAGGTAATGTCTTTTAGATTGTAGAATTTTGTTCTATTTGGTATTTTATATATGTAGTATAAAATGTTTTCAATTTGAAGATACTGGTATTAGTTTTAAGATTTAGTGTCTTGAAGTCAAAAGAAAATAAAAGGCTTGTTTAAAAAGGTACAGCCAAGTTAAATATTGGTCCTGCCAAGGTTTTCTTGACAATTGGAGTTACCTGCCTCCACTTTTATTCCTCTTACTCTTTTTGCTTTCAAGTGAAGTGGAAGCGTGTATGCGTGTGTGCATGCGTGCCCATTGTCTGTAGCAGCTGTGTGAACTCCACAGGCAATGGTCCAGGTTTAGTTTGTAGCATGCTCCTTGCCTTTCTGCCTTCTGCTCTGAGTCATTTGAAGAGCTCATTTTTTTCAGCTCTATTTCTAGGCGAGTCCAGGACCAGGTGATAGCAGATTGTTCTTGAGTGTCATGTCCTCAACTCTTCTCAGAGACAAGCTTTCTATTTTTAGAGAGAACTCTCTTAACATGATTTTTAAAAGAAAGCCGGAGCCTACCAGGGGACTCTCAGTGGGTTTTCTTTGGTTGTGAAGTTGCCCTCAATGAGGAACTTCTGAGAGTTTTGATGTTTCCTTGTGCCATAATTAAACCAGTCTAAATATTCTATCAAACTCCGCATGTGGTCACAAACTCACTTATTAGTTTCAAGTCTGTGTGTGTTCTATGGTCACTAATACTGCTTTTCCATTTTCACTGCCATGGTCCTAGTTAGTTCTAAGCTCATTATAGTCTAAGCTGTTGAAATAAGAGAAGGGAATCAGTATTTGTTTAGCATCTTATAAGTGCCAGGCATTTTACATATGCAGTCAAGTTTAATTTTCAAAAAAAGAAAAAATTGTGCTTGATGATAGTTATTAAGGAAATTTATTCCGAGGAGGTGAAATAACTTGTCTGAGTAACATCTCATAAGTGGCAGAGGTAGGATTCAAAGGTGGTAGAATGTGTGGCTTTGAAACCATTGCTTTCTTTGCTGTGCCACTTATTTTTCACCTATGTTAGTTCACTGTGTATTCCTGTTGTAATATCTTTGGATCTCCTCTGGGATGTTAAGATCCCATAGGAGACAAGGTTTTATATGATTCTTCTTTACTCATATTAATCGATTCATCCTTAGGAATGAATGTTCTGTGAACCAGGGATTTATATCATCCCATTCATTACATACTTACTTTTCAAATAAGTGAAAAGCATTTCAAAACAATAATAAGAGATATTTAAAGTGCCTGACACAAGTGCCTGACAACTTGTAAATACATGGATCATCTCATTTACTCCTCAGTAGACCTGTGTGGCAGGTACTGCTGGTCCTACTTTCCAGGCAAGGAAACTCAGGGTCAGTCGTCAAATTACCTGTCCAAGGTCACAGAACTAAAAAGTAATAGCGCCAAGAGTCAAACCTAGGCCATTTGATTCAGAAATCACTTGCGAGAATAGAACTCAAAGGAATTGAGTAGGTTGGGGAGCTAAATATAGGAAGGCTTCCTGAAGTCAAAAGGGCAAGGTGAATTTTAGGCATGATTAAGTATATCACTTCAGGAAAGAGTTGATGTAACAAGCAATACTGCAAGAGAATTGGCAGTACTTGGTAATTTTATGTAAGAATATAGGTGCAAAATGAGGTATTGTAGGGGACTTGCTGGATTTCAAGTAATGGTTTTTTGGGGAGAGAGAGCTCTTAACTATAGAGCTAAAAAAATTGGATTTGAATCCTATTTCTGCCATTTTATCAGTTGGTGACTATGGGAAAGTTTGCAATCTTTTCATTATAAAATGGTCATAATAGTTATTTGGAGAATAAATAAATATGTGAGGAGGTTTGGCATAGTGCTTAGTAAAGGGATGCATTACTAAATTTAGGGCGCACAACTGAAGGGTGAGTATTTTAAGACAGAAAACATTCAGAGCAGTGTTACCAGTTTAAAGAGTAGCTATCCTTAGATTTGGAAGACCCTGATTTAAAGTTATTTCCTGATAGTTTTGTGTGATTGGGCAAATCATTAGCAACCGAATCCCTAATATTACTTGCAGAATGTTAATACTCATTCTTGGGAAGCATGAATGAAAGAATGAATATATGTGAAAACAGCTTTGTAAAATTAAAGTACTATATAAACATTATGGTGAATTGAGAGTTCCCATATATTTGAAGGGTTTTTGTATGCATCATGAATTGTGTTATATGTGTGTGTGTGCGTGTGTATGTATATATATTAACCCAGGGGGCAGAATTAGATTCAGTGGATAGAAGTTGAGAAGCGGATTTCTGATTAGTATATCTCAGGGAAACAAAATCCGTAAAGTGTCTAAAAAATGGAGAATGCTTTGTGACATAGAAAGCGTGCCAAATTGGGGAGATGATTTGTTTTCTTCAAATTTTAAGTTCTCTCTGAACCTGTTATTAGAATGTGATGTTTCCTCAGGTAAAGGCTCATTCTAAGGTATGCTTGGTCAGTAAAGCTTCATGGTCAAGCAAATTTTTTCCAAATTGTAGGAATAACTACTACATGGTGCTTTGTGAAACCCATTTCCTCGTGACCAAATGTTACTCAGGAAGATTCGGGATACGTATGAACATGGGGAAAGCTGTGAGAAATCTTATGGTGACTTCTGCATAACTCAGTATTTTATAAATTTATTGAGCACCTCTTATCTTGGTTAGGTAGCAGTGGTCCCTGGAGCTCACTTGGGGAAATGATAGGACATTTAGTTAGGACACTTAAGCAAGAAGACCTTTTCTGGTGTGCTGCTGCTTCGGCAACTGTTTTAATGGCGGAGGAACAAGTTCCTGGTTGAGGAACGGGCTGGCAGGAAAACTAGTGCAACAGCTACTTTTTTGATGGCCTTCCTGAAGCCTTGTGGCTTGCCAGCTGCAGCTCATCAGAATAGCTCTAGGACAAAGGTCACCCTGTATCAATTGGCAGAAGTCTTGAGAGTACCCCAGAAAGGATAGTGTTATATGACAATTTTTAATATGCATTAGGAAATTATTCTTGCTGTGAGTTGTTTAAGCTAAGTACATAGACATTCTTATTTAGCATAAATGTAAAACCAGTGGGGAAATGTAGTAATACAAATGATTTAAAAAATATTTTTATAATATTTTAAATATAATATTTAAAGATACTTTTATAATTCATTTGGTTTCAAAATATATTTTACTAATCTACATTTTTAAATTAAGCCAATTTTGAAATAATTTGACTATTTAAAAGTATGTACTGTCTGAATAGTAGAAGGTTACGGATGACATAGAAATGTAAGAAACAGTTTGTGACCAAATCGGGGTAATTATGGAACTTATTTATAGAAAAATTTAAAGGTATTATATTTCCAGTCTGATGTGTCTATTTGTAGATCTAGTTTCTTCATTATTTAAAGTGGACATTATGTGCACATTATTAATAACATAGCAGTAGTTGCCACTTATTTCCAGCTTGAGTTTCAAATTCTTCTGGTGACTTCCATGCAGCCTGTGGCCATTATTAGAATTAGACAAGAATCAGGCAGATGCTGAGTTCTGGAAAGGTAATTCTGCCTAGGTTAGGACTCTCTCTTTCCACCAGCCCGTGACATGATTCTTTGCACTTCTAGCGTGGAGGGAGGAACTAAGAACGAGTTGAATAGGAGAAAAGAACTTGGTGAAACTCTTGGTTTCACGTTGTTGGATCTTGTCGGGTCATCCTTAGTGAGGGTATAAAATCGAATTATCTTTTAGCCTTGTGAGGTGTTGGGTGAGGAGCTTAAAGAGAAGAGGATTGAGCATTAAAAATTTTCTATAAGGCAGCTGTTAAAATAATTTAAACTTAAAACTTTAATAGTTCTAATATGTACCTGCTTTGAAAGATTACCAACAGTGATTCCTAACATAGTTGTGGCTTTAAAAAAATACTAAATTTTAAAAAGTGGGTTGCCGAATTTTTAAAAAAGGTTAAATGGAAACAGGTATCACTGGCTTCTTGAAAGCTTTCTTTTACATTGTGAAATTTAAACAACCATGGTGTGTATTTTTGTATGCCAGGTTAGAATAAGAGTTAATTTAGTCAAATTACATTTTACTAAACTTTACCTGTAAGTTAGGGAAAACTGCATGCTGCTCTTTTATATTTGAACTTTGTAATATTTTTGACCCTTGATTATAATATATTATTTTAAAAAGGATAATCCAGAAAAGACCAAAACATGCAAAGAAGAAAAATATAAAATAAGTTCATCCCATCACTGAGGACTACCTCTTTCCTTGTGTGTATATCCTGCTAAAAAGTTTTCCTTATATTTATCAATGTTTAATTGCAGGTTAAAGTCAAGTTATTTGAGATTTATTATTAGAAGCAGTCCCCTTACCACATTGCCTGTCTTCTGCAGAGCTGATTATTTTGGTATTTATTTTAGCGTCTCTCAGTTGTGTGCTCAGTTGTCTACTTGTTGATATTTTTCAGTGTGAGTACTATTGCATGCCCTTTATGGAAGATTTACACCAACCCTTCACCCACCAAACTCATACTGTACATGTTTCTCATTTTCCTGGTCATGCTCAAAGCTCAACGTTTTTATGGTTACATAAATGCTATTTACAGTCATGTAGGAGCTTTTCCTTTCTTACACATTTTCCACCCTGAATTTAACATTTTGTAGTTGTTTGCTTACTCTTCTGTGAACCCATCACTCACCTCCAGACTCTACTAATTGTCTGAATCTCAGAATCTTTTCTCAAGCTGTTCACATGCATCTGTTTCCAGTTTTCTGAAGAAAGGAGGATGCTGGATGGCTGCTCTTTTATGGCTGGTTACATTGCGTTTAGCCTCTCGATTTTCTTCAGTCTTTCCTGTTTTCTGATTCCGTATCATTCTTGGTTTAGTCGTATTTTGATGGAACATATCTTCTACTTGCTATCTAAGAAAAAGTGCTTGAGATTTTAAAATGCTTTTTAATTGTTTTTAGATTTTGAATGTCTGAAAATATATAACCTTGATACTTGTTTGATGGATTGGATATAGAGTTCTGGCTTGGAAATAATTTTCCTTCAGAATTTTGAAGAATTACATTATCTTTTAGCTTTTGATGCTGCAAACATTCTGATTCCTGATCTGTTATATATATAATCTGTTTTTCTGGAAGTGCATATCTTTACCTCATTTATTTATTAACCATTTTTTTTATTGGGGAGTAGTGTGTTTCTCCAAGCCCCATCAGCTCCAAGTCAGCCTTCAGTCTAGGTGTGGTGGGCGCAGCTCAGCTCCAAGTCCAGTTGCCGTTTTCAATATTTAGTTGCAGGGGCACAGCCCACCATCCCATGCGGGAATTGAACCTGCAACTTTGTTGTTGAGAGCTCGTGCTCTAACCAGCTGAGCCATCCGGCCGCCCGTCCAGCAACTCAGCGGCAGCTCGTTGTCTTTAATCTAGTTGTGGAGGGCGCAGCTCACTGGCCCATGTGGGAATCGAACCAGCAACCCTGTTGTTCAGAGCTCGTGCTCAAACCAACCGAGCCATCCAGATGTCCCTACCCCCATTATTTAGAAATGTCATGATGCTGCCATAGCTGTGGGTTTGTTTTCATTCCTTATTAGGGTGACCAGCAGTCCTGGTGTCCATTGGGTCTAGGGCATTCCCCAAGACTCAGAACTTTCAGCCTTAAAACTACAATAGTCCCAGGCAAACCAGGACGGATGCTTACCCTATTGTTTTTTTTCTCTTTTTGTATCTATTGTTTTGATAATTGTGTGCGTATCCTTCTAAGGTTCTGATCTTAATTTTTTCTTACTTTCTTTTTGTACTTTCTGGTAGATTCCTTCAACAACTTCTTCCAACCTTTCTATTGATTTTTTCCCCCCATATTTGCTATCTTGTTTTTATTTTCAAGAGGTTAATTTGTTCTCATCTCCTTTTTTTATTATTATGGATGCATTTCTTTTTTGAGGACATACGGGTGAGTTTTCTTAGCTTGCAGCAGTCCTCTTATGTTGTATTTTTGTGTGTGGGGGGGGAGGTTGGGTTTGGTTTAATTTTGGCTTTCATGCTAAGAATTTTCCTCAGATTCTGGTAATTCCTGGTTAGTTCCTCATGCTCAGTGTAGGGAGACCAAAAATCTAATTTGTAAGCTCTCAGCACATAGATGAGATTTGACTGAGATTCACTCTCTAGTGCACTGGTAGGGCTATTCATTATGAAACCTCCTCTGTCATTATTTTTAGATCTTTTTTCTTTAGCTGGTAAAATTCCACAGGGAACATTCTTTCAGAATCCTTCCTGGAGGTGAAGGCCTCCAGAGTTCTGTGGACTGAGCTGGAGAAGAGGCCTAGGAAAGAAGCCATATGTCATCCATTGTGTCTCAAGAGGGGATACTTGATCCCCTCTCTCCTCTCATTTTTGGTATGGTGAACCTATTTGCAACTGTGTACTTGAATTAAAAATTTCTTTATTTTATGTTAGGTTGGTACAAAAGTAATTGTGGTTTTTGCAGTTATTTTCAGCCTTTTAAACCACAGTTATTTTTGCATCAACCTAATACTTTCTAAAGAATAAAGGCTTGTGTTTTCCTGCCTCAGCTGTGCATTTGGGGGAGGGGATATGACTGCTTCATAAACAGCCCATCAAGTAATCCTCAGTTTTAACTCTGAAGTCTGTCCAGTGTACCTGGACCATCAATTCCTGAACCTTTGTTGGATTCTGAGTGTCAATTCTAATTGGTAGTTTTCTACCTTCACTTTTCTGGATTTTCCAGTGCACTTAGCACTGGAATTTCTGCTTTTCATCTTCTAAAATTGTGTTGTAAGAGTGGTCTCCCATTCTTCCTATCCTGGTGGACTTAGGCCTCAGATTCTTTTAATGCTATTTTAGTAGAGTTTCATGAGAGGACAGAAGTAAATGCTTGTGTGTTCAACATTCTGTCTTTACTTATGAGGCAGACACTTCTCTATGTATATGCAAATACTTTTTCAAAAGAAGGAGCTTGTAAGTGACAGGTATTGGTTTTTGTGTGTCTATTATAAGCCTAGACTCCATACTAGACACTTTCATGTACATTAAATTTCATCCTCACAATGTCAGAATGAGGTAGTATCCATGGTTTAGATATGAAGAAACCAAAAGTGCTTTATCTGGCAAAACTCTTATTAATAGATCTTTTTCTTTTAAAAAAAACAACAACACTATAAATTATATCATTTTTAATGTCTGTGTATGGATATACCTTAGTTTAGCCCATTCTCCACTAATGGCATTTATAGTCTTCTAAATTTTTAAATTAACTATAGTTTTGTAATTTACATCATTATTTCCTTGTTAGGTCACTGGTTATATTCTTTTTAAATATTGATGTACATTTTAAATTGCCCCCTAAAATAAATTTACATTCCCACTACCAGGGTAAAAATGCCAGTTTATTCACATTCTCATTAACTAACACTGTCTTCCTGCAGTTTTTTATTATCATACTGATGTTTATGTAACTTTTTTTTAAATTGGGGAATATTGGGGAACAGTGTGTTTCTCCAGGACCCATCAAGTCATTGTCCTTCAATATAGTTGTGGAGGGCACAGCTCAGCTCCAAGTCCAGTCGCCATTTTTTTCAATCTTAGTTGCAGGGGGCACAGCCCACCATCCCATGCGGGAATTGAACCAGCAACCTTGTTATTGAGAGCTCGCACTCTAACCAGCTGAGCCGTCTGGCCGCCCCTACCCATTTTTTATTGGAGATTTAGCTCTTTTCCTGTTTCTTATTATAAATAATAATGCTTAGGTGAATATATTTGCTCATTTCTAATGTTTTAAATTCATATTGCCAGATCAGTGCATGAAATTGCTGTGCATTGACTAGGAAATAAAAATTTGAGTTAGAAAATTCCATTTTGGATTTACCTCACTGTCATCTGCAAAACTTCTCTTTTATTCCTACAGAGTGATTTTGGAATAAACATCTATGATCCCTTTTTATATGATAGGTTATTTTTCATTTTTTGAATTTACTTAAGCAAAGTAGCCATTAATAAAGATGTATAAACTTGAAAAATTGACATACAACAATACCAAGTTATACCATGTTCTCAAGATTCTGTGCTGGCTGAGGGAATCAAGAGCTGGTCACTGAAACTATACCCATTGTTAATTGATTCTCTTTATTAGGTACAATTTTTCCAGTAGCAAAATGGCCGCATCACATGATTCTAAATTTAACTGCTCTTGTGTGGCAGTAGTTATGTTATTTGGTGCTTTTTTTCCCTTTTATGAAGGAAAAAAGTGGTTCTGAAAACTCTTTGAAATAGATTTGACATTGTAAATAAATGGATACTTAAAGTAACTAATTACTAGCTCTTTTTAGTTTATAAAAAATTGGAGATTTGTCTTTTAAAGATAATCATAGTCATCCTTTGACACATATATGTAAATGAATTATAGCAATTTTTTTGTGGATATTTGCCCTTGTTTAAAGTATCGGTTTGTGTACCTTACGCATTGGTTTATCTCCTCCATTTTAAAATGGAAATGTATTTACTTTCTGCAGGAATATAACAAAAACTATAAGTTAAAAAATCAAGATACTTAATATTCTGGAGAAATTAATACTGAAACTTTTATTATTAGCTCAGTTTCTGTTTTTCTTTCCAAAACATAAAGAGATTTATTTTGTTTTGGAGAGGTTTTTTCCTTTAAATTTTTGACTGATTTTCAAAATTTAGGTGAGTATTTTTACTGTTATTCCTTTTTCTCCTCAAAGTCCAGGGCAGTAAACATTTTCTGGAACTGCTATGTAGTAAATATTTTACACTTTACTGACCACATGCAGTCTTTGTCATATCTTCTTCATTTATTTTTTATTATAACTCTAAAAGTGTAAAAAACATTCTTAGCTAGTTGGCTACAAAAGCAGGCCGCCAGCCAGAGTTGACCCACAGTCTGTAGTTCATTGACACTTACTCTAGAATAAAAAAATTTCATACAGTAATGACTTATAGTCAGAAGATTTGGGTTTATATGTGATGGACATTCAATCAAAATTGAATGGAAATCAGCTGACATGATTGGTAAAGCCAAAAAGTCAGCTAGCTTCAGGCATGGATCCAGGAGCTGAAATGAAGATGGCCTTTTCCAATCCAATCCTTGTGACTTATGACCCCCCTCATTCCTTTACTTCCCGAAGATACTATCCAGTCATTTATAGGTCAGACTGTAGGAAAGTCCCTTATTTCTCCTTGGGTCATATGCCTATCCTTGAACAAATCACTATGGTAGAGGGAAGAGGATGGTGGTTGTGGAGTTTTTTTTATTTTTTATTTTTTTATTGGGGGATATTGGGGAGCAGTATGTTTCTCTAGGGTCCGTCAGCTCCAAGTCGTTGTCTTTCAGTCTAGTTGTGGAGGGCGCAGCTCAGCTCCAAGTCCAGTTGCCATTTTCAATCTTTACTTGCAGGGGGTGCAGCCCACCATCCCATGCTGGAATTGAACCGGCAATTGTTGCTGAGAACTCGTGATCTAACTGACTGAGCCGTCCCGCCACCCTGGAGTTGTAATTGGAGATGATTGAAATAGTCTGGCCAATTCGAGTCCCACTCTTACAGTAGGAGTAAACTGATTAACAGTTCCATCAGTACCCAGTGGAGAAGGGGTAGGAGATAGCTCCCCAGAGAATTAAAAAAACAAAAAAAAAGCAGGGTGAAATAAACGAAAAACAGAAAAAACTTTGGGGTGGCTGATTAGCTCAGTTGGTTAGAGCGTAGCGTTGATAACACCAAGGCTGCCAGTTCCATCCCCGTATGGGCCACTGTGAGCTGCACCCTCCTTAAAAAAAAAAAGCAGGATGCTCAGAAAAAGAGTTGCTAATAATTCCTTTAGAATCATGTGATGGGGTGGGGGGCTATATATTCATTGTAATAAGTCTGCTATATGTGTATATACCATATTAAAGATTAGCACACCTATGACAGATCATATAAGAATTAAAAGTAGAATAAAAGGACAGCGAATATGTATCACACAGTTGTTTGTTGCTACTTTAAAAGTAACTTAACACAATTAAGAGGGGAAACCTAACTTTTCCAAGAATTGGAATTGTCCACCTATGGTGACTGGTAGTGAAGTAGGCAGCCCATGTTACTAGGCTCATTTCCTTTGCACAGTGACAAAATTGAAATCATTTCACAGCTATATAATGCAATGAGAAGTACTTCTTAAAATTTCAAGTAGAAATGAAAAATCAGTTAACAAGTAGAAGATACCCAAGAACATCTTTTCATAATAATAACGGGTCCAGAAGGTAAAATATCTAAGGCCCTCAATCTGCTGGTTCTTTTTAAATGTTTGTATTTAAAAATCCAAGCTTATAATTAGATATATAAGAGGTTTAATTATTTCACATTTCAAATGTCATACTTTGCCAGAGGACTCATTTTTTAAAATATGAAGCCCTGGATTTTGAGTAAACTAGTTTGGGGTTAGGAATACTTGTTAAAAAGAAAAAAACAGAAAAGAGTAAGATCTACCTATATTGTAGAAGAACAAATCAAACTGGACTTTTAAGAGAATAATACTGCCAGTTTCACCTTTATCCAAAGGAATAAATATTCTAGGAATATATTTGTAGGAACAAATAACATATATTATAGCAATAAGGTCAAGAGCTTTGATTAATAATGTCTACATATATACCTAACTTCGTCACACACAAGGCTTTGTGGATAAGAATATATTGATCTGACCAGTGATATTCTTGTTGCTTCTCAGAGTGGCATCATAAAAATAAATGATAAATGCAGTTTTGTTGCATTACAGAGCCTGGGAAAGGGGTGTGTTATGTAAGTGTGTGTGTTCCCCATGCACATGTGTTTTAATTGGTTTTCAGCAGGTTGTAGGTTTACAATTACCACGTTTCCTCTTCTATTAAAATACTCCTTCTTTCACCAGTAGAATGAAGGAAATACCTTTTAATTCTACAAAAATACTGTATTTTTATAAAGAGTTTTTAAAGTTTTCTAAACAAGTAAAGCAAAATTTTAATACTTTGCCAGAAGTGTATTGTATTGAACGTGTAGTACTTTGTTCTGATTCAAAATAAGCTTGGGAATTATATGGTTGGCTGGTTTATGCACCTTTAAGCAAGTCAGTTAATATTATTGTGTATGAAAAATAAGAATTGTCATAACTTTATATCTGGAAATGCTTTTTTAAAAAACTCCATTGGCAGTGTAAAATTGTGAAGATAGTACATTCTAGCATCGTCAATTTGCTGCATGGCTGAAAAAGAAGGTTAAGGTATCCCTACTTTCTAGAAAGTACTTGATTTACCAAACTGTTTCAGCTACAATTTTCCTTTTTCCCAGAATTTATATAGTTCTAAGGATTGACTTGATTTGTTTAGAAATGCCAGTAAGTTTCTAATTACCAATGTTCACCACATGTGAGATTTTCCCTTTTCAGTTTTTGGAGCAGACTACATAAAAGTTAGTTTTGTCTCCCATTCTGGGCTCAGCTACTGTTACAAGTAGTGAAACCTCTTTTCCACGAAACAGCCTTGTACGTGGCAGCTCCTTAACTAGGGGATTGCCTTTCAGATGACAACATATTTGGGGTTATCTCTTCTAGGTGGAGTTATGTCATAGCCTAACAGTCATTTTACACTGTAGTATGCTTATGACATGAGTTATTAATGTTTTTCTGTTTCCTGTTTGGTTCTTCTCTGCCCTACTTCTTTAACAACTTTGTATAGTTCTCTTAAAGTTCTAACACCAAGGATGGATAAAGAGATTGTGCACATCCACACAAAGGAATACCGCTCCGCAGTAAAAAGAAACAGACTACTAATATGCTCAACAACATGAATTTATCTCCAAAACACAATGATTGCATTTACATGGAATTCTAGAATAGGAAGTAGCGACCAAATAGCGGATCGGTAGTAGTTGCCAGGGGCCTGATGGTGTTGGAGAGGAGATTAACTGCGAGGGCACAAAGGCTTTCGCGTGATGGAGATGGTCTGTGTCTTGATTGTGGTGTTCGTTATATGGGTGAATACATTTGTCACTCATTGAACCCCATGCACTTAAAATGAGTACATTTTACCATAGGGGTATTATATTTGCATAAAGTTGTTTCAAAGAAAGTTAAACACCAAAGTCTTAAATAGGTCATGAGTAGTGACGTGTAAAAAAGTGGTTTGGTCAAAAAGTATACTGTCAACCTCAAGTTAGCAATATAGCAGTAGTCCACAGTACATTAAGTTGAAATTTTTTGTTTTTGAATGGCACTGAATACATGTAAAAATTTGTGCTAAGGTCAATTACTATATCATAGCATGTATGAAGACACTTCAATGTTACGTGAACTAAGTTACTGACAGTAATACAAGGTTTTTAAAGTGCTTTCTAAGTGAATGCACTTGGTTTTTTGCAGTGTTTTAATGTAATGTACGTTCATGTTTTTTTCTGTGTCTTTAAATTGTACATTTTTAGTCTAGTCTCATAGTCACACAATTCAGATAGAAATATAGGGATAATTTATATTTTCTGAAATATTTAAATATAATTTCTGAATTTTAAAAAATATTTAAAAAATAGTGATATTCATTAGCTAAATACATTCAGCTAGCTTTATAATCTGTCCATGTGCCATGTCCAGTCTTCCAGGTTATTGGACTGTGTGTCCAGGCAAAGATAAAATAGTAGAGAATATCAGGCATAGATTTGTGATCACATCAGATAATTCTGGCAATATACTATATAGAAAATTAACCTAAAACTAAAAATAGAAACTTAAACCCCGAGGCCAATCTTCTTTCCTCACTCATAGTTTTATTCTTTCATCCTTTTATACTAGTTTGAGGAATATAGATAATCTTTCACAGAGGTTATTTTGGGGAGGGGAAAGCCTGAAAGGTATGGTTTAGTTTTCTAAATGGTAATGTCTGTGTAAACAAAATTTTTTTTATAGCTTCTGTTCTCTCTTTAAAGGTTCTTGAATAAGTTGTTCTTCACTTGGCAACTTTCATTATATGTGTATTGATAAGTACCATCCCAGGTTGAATGAACTTGAAGTTTTAAATTGAGTCTAAAAGGTCAAGAAGATATTTAGAATCTTTACCCCCTCTTTCCCAGACCCTTTATTGGTGTTTTTAACAAAATCAAGAGTAAATAATTTTTTCTTTATACTTTAAAGCAGTTGAAGTACTCAAAAATGACAACTTCCTAGGAAAAAGCCCAGTGATCTGGAGAATTGTTATTGTATAATTGGTCTGCAAAAGTTAACATCTATTTAAGATGATGCCACAGTTCTAATGGAAATATGCTTGTTGACTTTGGAGGCCTTTCATTGTTGGAGACCATTGTTTAGCTAGAGGACACTTGCCCAGTATGTCGTCATGTGTGATAACATTGTTTGGGGAAGATGGATGCTCTGATGGCTTCCCCATTGTCCATAAAGTAGTAATAAACTTTATTTAATTGTTATACCTTTTTAGAATTTATCACCTCTATAAAGGTATTCGTTAGCTTCCAGAATAACATGTAAAGTGTGCTTGATGGACTCCCTCCCTAATTATACTGTGAATTGGACATTCTAATAACGATAGCTCAAGTTCATATTCCTTGCTGATGGGGTGATGTAAAGAAAAAGTATTTTGTTTTCATAGCCTTATGTATAAACCAGGTGAAATGGGATAGTGGAAAGACAGTGAAGTGCTAAATGATAAATTTAGTAAAGTTCTGAAATATAACATATACAAAAAATTCTCTTGGCTTTAGTTAGTGGAGCAAAGTAGTAGAGGAGTAGAAATGTGGTAGGAACTTTTAAAGGGGATGGTCTGAGAGAAGAGAGACTGTCATTCATGGTGTAGGATAACTTGAGGCTGGGCCAACGTGAGATTTATCCTGAACAGCAGTGCCAAGAACCACATTAAGTTGTCCACTGGGGACAGGTGAGTAGTAAAGGCTAACTCTGGAAGTGAACCTCGCAGACGGCGATGGTGGCCCTGGGAAGATAGGGTGGTCTTTTGACCAGGATGATGACATGAAGAATTTTGTAATTTTTAATTTAACTTCTCTTTTTAAAAACTTTACTTCTGCATTTCACATGTATAGGTTTAAGGAAATCTACCAAGAAGCGCAGTGAATCCCCACCTGCTGAGCTCCCCAGTTTGAGGCGGAGCACACGCCAAAAGACCACGGGCTCCTGTGCTAGTGCCAGGTAATAAATGACTTGGGTTTTTCCTGTGTATGATTAGTCCATTATCTGTGTTTAGCTTTCATCAAAATCCTTAACTTTGTAAGTTTTAAAAAAATTATAAAAATTTTCACTTGAATATTGAATAAAGAAATTTATTCTAATATAAGTAGTATTTTTGTGAATTCTTTCCCAATGTTTATTTACATGTTTTTGCTAAGTTTTGCTCAGACTTTTTTTGTCACTTTTATCCTCTACCTTTTGTCTATTGCTACATTATTTTCACAGTTATTGCCAATAGTTAGACATTGGTTGTTTTTGGAATTCCAGTTTGCCTAGTATCTCTCTAATGAGCTTCTTTATGCAGATTTGGATTTGGGTTATTTTGGTTTAAGGTAGCTAAGTTTCGCAATAGTGTGATTAATAAATCTAAAGGAATGCCTGTTTTAATGGCCACAATATTGCCTAATTAGTTTCTCTAAAAGTGTTGGCACCAGTTACTGAGTTTAATGGGTGATGGGGAGAGATGTACTTAATTTTCATTTTGTATTACATCACTTGTCCTGCAAGGAAAAATGTAGGTTTTGTTTGTATTCTTTCACGTCTCTAATTTCCATTTCTCTCAGTTGTTGTTTTGGAGTTTGTTTTCAGAAAATCGACTACCTTTGATGTGATACAGTGTTATTATTTCACATACTTTTATTAAATAGTTGAGAATCTTAGGTTAAAGTTAAAAATCTTTTTCTTGGAATTTCATCTCAGATTTTCAGGCTTGAGTTGATCAAGTGCTCTTGTGCTGCTAATTATTTGCAGCCATGTAGGATTTTTCTTTCATTTATGTGTAGCTTGTTCTCTACCACATGTGCCAAAACCCAGTGATGGGGCGAATGATTTTAGTTTGCCTTAACTCTCCTCTAACTCAGGTAAGTAGAAACATTTTAGCACTTTTGGTTCTTCTCTAAAGTGATCGACTGTCTGCTGTTGGTAATGGGTACAGTAGTGACGGTGACATAAACAGTATGACTTGTTGCCGATAAGTCATAGCTAAAGGACCGTGACCACTTTAATCTACTTTTACACTTATTTTCTAGTTCTGTCTGGATTGTTTAAAATATCTAGAGTTACTAGTACACCTGTTGGTTTTGAGGTTTCTTGGCAATACAGGCCGTACCTCATTGTATCAGCAGTTTGCTTTTATTGCGCTTTGTAGATACTGTGTTTTTTACAAGTTGAAGGTAAGACCCTCTACCAGTTATAAAAAGGTTACAACTTGCTGAAGGATCAGATAGTAGAGTGTTTTACAATAAAGTATTTTTGAATTAAGATTATGTACATTGTTTTTTTAGACATAATGCTATTGCGCACTTAATAGTTTGCAGTATAGTATAAACATAACTTTTATGTGTAGTGGGAAACCAAAAATTCCTGGGACTTGCTTTATTGCGATATTCACTTTATTGTGGTGATCTGGAACCGAACCTGCAGTATCTGTTACAAGTGTGGGTGTACTTTTACCAGGACCTCTGAGAAAATTTCTTAGTTCTTCGGAGCTTTTGTTCTACTTTGGGCCAAATTTTGAAACCATTTTACGTAAGGTTTATAATCTGAGACATAAACTGAATTTACTGTGGTTGAAAATGAATTTTAAGCTGTATGTGAAGTCAGGTAACCTAGTATCTTGTCTTTCTCTGCAGCCTCCTTTTCTCCTGCTCATGGCCAATTTCTTAGTGCACATGAAATCACTTCCTGTGTACATGGTCTTGCTGTGCCTGCGCTGTCTGGCCCACCTGCCCGGATGCTCTTCATCTCAAACTTTTTCGGAATTAGTTGAGATTCCTCAACTAATTACTTTTATAGTCTACTATAGCTGTGTCTTTGTCTCTGTTTAGACTAACACTCCTTGAAGGCACAACCAGTGTTTAGTACAGTGTGTGTCACATAGTTGGTGCAAATTAAATGTTAAATAAATGAATTAATTTGAATCACATTAATTTTTAGCCAGGTAAATTGGGTTTGGAATGAACTGTTTTCCCTGGGAAAGAAATAAATTCCTGTTTAGGGAGAATTTTTTACTACTTGGAAGAACAAACTCTTCTAGTACATTCTTTAGTAATTCAGAGCTGTTACCTACATGTCGGCTTCTTTCTTGTTCCTTCGGCAGCATCTAATTTCACTGTAGTTTGACTTTAGTTTGAAACACTTTAGCAGTAGGTTTTTGCATTTCCTAAGGTAATTTGGGGTACTGCTGTTTAAACAATGTCAAATAGTAGTAATTTGGGAGTCTTTGTTTTTATCTGATTTGTTTACTGATTTCTCTATTAAAATAGAAAAAAATACATCATCAATATAGTGTAATTTGCTTCAGGAGAAATGACTGGTCATTCTTTTTTTTTTGTATCTTATACTGTGCCTTAACCTTAAACAAGTGTCTTCCCAAATGTCATCTGTTATTTATTTATAGATATTAAATCATTAATTCTTTATTTTAGAGGATGGAGCTTACGTTCCATTATTAGGATAGCTGTTTTCTGATGATTTAGGTAATCTGGAACTTAGATGGTACAAATGTTTCCCACCTTCTCTGCCCTACCCATTCCCTATTTGTCAAGTATCAATATGAAAGTCTGTATATTGATCCACGATCTACCCTGGAAGTAGGGATCTATTGTAAATGAATTGTCTCTGTAGAAGGAATCTCTTTTCCCTTTAGTTCGAAGTGTTTAAAAATCATTTCTGTCTGTAAGGATGACAACAGCTCATAGAAACACAAAAGCTTGTATTGTGAATGTGATATAACTTGTAAGAATTTTAAATATACAAAGTCTTGGTTGTTACCCATAGTGATTTTCTGCAACAATTTTTATGTAAAAAGAAGAAACTGGCTTTGTGCTCCATGCATTGGAGCTTTGTGCTGTGTGTTCATTGCTCCTGGTCACTGGTAGTGCTGCCTATGATGGCATTTTTCTGTTGTAGTCGGCGAGGCTCTGGCCTGGGCAAAAGAGGAGCAGCTGAAGCTCGTCGACAGGAGAAAATGGCAGACCCTGAGAGCAACCAGGAGACCGTAAATTCTTCAGCTGCACGGACAGACGAAACTCCCCAAGGAGCTGCAGGTAGCTTGGCATTTCTTAGTCCAAAAATGCATTCATGTATCTTGCAGGTTTATTTAGAGATTAATTACTTTTTAAGTATGCCAAATGTAATGAAAGAGGGTCAGAAATATATTAGATGTTACCATCAAATGAACTTTCTGTTCTCTTTAGTTTCACTTTGTAGGTTTGGTTTTTTGAATAGTTGGATTCATTTGTTGTTGTTCAATCCTTTTTTATATCCACATGTGTGCTAATTAACAATCAGAGGGCTTTTAGGATGGAGTAAGTTTCTGTGTAAGCTTATGTATTGATGAATACATATAATAGTTGCCCATTGATTGTTTGAAAGAATTGAAATTCATAAAAATGTAAGGATATGGCATAATTTGCTTCATACATGTGTAAATTTTAATTTAGAATGTTGTAATCCCTAAAAAAAAAAATACTCATTCTGAATCTTAAGCAACTTTAAGAATACTATTTATGTTTTTATGGACTTATTTTTATTCCTGATGTCTTAGCACAGTAAAAAATTAAGCCTCCCCTCCCCCACTTTAAATATATATCCATTGCCAATACCAAAAGAAGGTTAATACTTCAACTGTTAATTGAGGCTAACATTTTTAAAAATATAGCTTGTCATTAACATTTCTCACTAGCATTAAGATCTGATACAAAAATGTTACAATTCATCATTATGAACATGGGTATAAGGCCCTTAAAATAGGATGATACACATAAGGTTTAGGTGTAGGCATATATATGTCTTAATTTTGAACAAAGCTTTTTCATATACTATTGTTGAAAACTAAAATATGTGTTAGTTTTCTTTAATGCCTGTGGTTGATCACTTGTTATGTCCTAGTTTGCCAGGAAAGTTCTGGTTTGCCCACTACTGTCCATGTTTTATGCCTTTTTTCTCAGTTTTCTGTACAGCCTAACATTTTTACCACTTTCCCAGTTTTGTATGATACATTACTTGGTGAATTTACAGCATCTATTCTGGTGGGAGGGGTCTTTTTCCTCTACCTTTTCCCTAGAATAGTTTGCTGAAGGATTAAATGGTAGATTTGGGGGAAAATACAGTCGATTGCACATACAGCTCATTGAAGCTTTAAATGATACACAGCCTGTCCTTTCCAGGGTTGTGATGTTAATTTCAAGTCTGACTATGGAAGCGGGGCAATTCCCATATGGATGACAGAAATGGAGCTGCCGAGTGTGTTGTTAAAGTGGGCTTACTACAGTAATTGTAATAGCTAACAGTTATAGAATGCACACTGTGTTGCAGACACAGTATTAAGCACTTTACATATATTCTCATTTAATATTCAAGACATCCTGCTGAGGTGTGAGTGTGGTTATCCTCATTTTATAAATGAGGAAAACCTGAAGCATGTAATGTTAAGCTTGCTTTGGGTTACAAACTGGGATGTGTGACTCTCAAATTCAGGTCTCAGAAAAGAAGGGCACATTTATAATGGCTGTGCCCTGCTTCCTTCAGGTTACAAAAGTCTGTTCAATTCATGTGGATATAATTGGAGAGTGTAATGATGGGATAGTGTGTAAAATTTTGTTCCCTAAGGGTATAAAAGTTTCAGGGATTAGTTTCGTAAAATTGCCCTCCTAAACACTCACCTGTGTTTCATTGTCATTCATATTTGAAATCACAGTGTGATCTAGCTATTTTCTAAGTTTATGTAAATGATGTATGTGGCATGTTTATTACACTTTGGAGGTTGGATCCCTGCTGAATCTTACAGGTATTCTTCTGCCGACTCACCAAAGTAATTCTGGGGAAAGGGGCAGTTACGTATTAGCTTTATATTAAGCTCTTCAGTGCAATGTGCTTTTTAAAACATTTTGTTTTTAATTGCAGTTGACATACGATATTGTATTAGTTTCAGGTGTACAACCAGTACGTATAATGTGCTTTAGTTTCTCAGTATGTGAAACTGGAATTTAAGGAAAAACAAAACCATCTAAGTTAGTGTAGAGTATATAAATCAGTGATGGTAACATAGCATCTTTTGGCAAGTGTCCATTCTTAGGTGGCTCTTACACAGTTGGCATAAGATTCCCTGCATTTGAAGCATTTATTTTAAAATAATGTTTTTACTAATTTAAAGAGATTGATTTAATCCCTTCAGTGTTATTTATATATTCATTTTTTTCAGTGTTATTTTTAAAGATCAGATCTTCCTGACCTACTTCAGTGAAATCATTGAAATAAGCTTATTTCTTTTTTCACATGTAGATAGTAAAGTATTGCTCCATTTTTGGCAAACTAGCTTACACCATCACACTGACTTTGCCAGTTTTGCCAGTGTTTATAATGATAACTAATGTTGGTCACCCTGAAGTATGCTATGATGGAGCTCAGCTCGAGCTTTTCACAGAAGAAATGCTAGCTCCTGAAGTTGAAGGTTAAGTGTTCCCCACCTGATCTCAAGAGCTGGGGGTTTAGTTTTGGGCTTAATCAGAACCATGCACCCCTTCATATTACTGATAAGGCTTGAAAATAATAGAGATACTAAAGTGGAGAATCAAGGATTCTTTACCCCTGCAACAATAAAATGGTAAGGAAAGATGTTCTGGCGCCTACATTTTGCACTGAGAGTCTTACTTTCACAAGAAAAGAACAGAGTCAGATTGTAAAAAGAAAGCAACTCAGTTGTGTAAATTTTTCTCTCCCTAATTACCTTTGTTCAGTACCACTACAAATCAGATTGCTACCGTATCACCTAATACCAAGGCATATAAGGTATAATTACATTCCTAATAGCCATTCTTCTGGCCTTGCTCAGAAGTTTTTGCGACACTCTTTAAAAAAAAAAAAAAAAATCTTCCTGTTGCCTCCTGTACTTAGGCATCTGGTAAACCCTTAGTGGTTCCTGTCAAGTAAAATGGAATTCTCTCAGCATTCTGATATTTTGTCTTTGCTTTCTTCATAAGAGGCTGTATTTATTCAAGTTTAAAAACTTGGAGCTCTATAATAAAATTCTTGTGTTCTGATTTAAACAACAAATTTTCTCTATTTTCATTCAGCTGTTTATTGGAAACTATCTTACATGGTGTTGTAAAGATACACTAAGACTAGATGGGAGAGATGCCAGAGTAAACAAAAGGTTAACACCTCTTAAAATCTGGCTTTGGATTTTTTCTGCTTGATAGTCTGTCTTAGTTTTATATTTGTGTCTGGAGACAGGTCTTATGTATGTTGCCCAAGAATGTTTGACGTCTTGACTGAAGTACTTGGTCAAGTTCTTATTGAGTGATTACATTTCCTTCCCTGCATGACTTTACAAACAGCAACCCATAGACTAGGCTAGTTTGGTTTATCTCATTTTGTAAAAGCTTGTATACAGGGAGCTACAGTAGAGAGATGCTTAAAATACTTGCCATCAGAGGGCTGGCAAAAGGATCTCTTTCTTTGAGTCCAGTAACTGATTTCTGTCAAAACAGGTACTCCATCTCCATTGAAAACCAGAATATCCCTGCCCCTTGTAGAGGTTCTGTGGCTCGCTTAAGTTTGGGACTCCACTCTAATAGACTTGGCAGCTCTTTTTATTATGTGCTTTTCCAAGTTTTGTCATGGTTGAGGTCTTTGTGGCAGTGCAATTTGAGATATTATTATGTAAGTCATTAGAAGATGTTTAAGAAGTAACTTAAAGTTAAACCTTTAAAATTACAGGTTGTAGATCTGTAGAATGTTTTAAAGTAAAACCAGTAGCTCTTCAGTGTAATGTGCTTTTTAAAAAATTTTGTTTTTAGTTGCAGTTGACATACAATATTGTATTAGTTTCAGGTGTACAACCAGTACATATAATGTGCTTTAGTTTCTCAGTATGTGAAACTGGAATTTCTCAGTATGTGAAACAGTAGACCTTATGATAAACAAACAAACAAAAAAAACCATCATTACCTTGCAAGTGATTTTTGTTTTCTTCTTAAAAATTGTGTGGTTCCAGAGTGTGCTTTTAAGAAAACCAACTATTTTATTTGTCAAAACTTTGTATTTACTTTCCATATCACTGGAAGAGTTTAAAGCAAGTTTAAGAGCCACTTGAACAAATACAGTTGTACTTGGGCCCTGATAATAGTATTTGTTAACAAGGTTTATGTATATGTGAAGAAGCAGCTGTATTTGAATTAAAAATTAGTACTGAAGATATATTTAAGGAGCTGATACGTAGAGTTCAGCTCTTAAGAGTTCAACCTATGAAGTCAGTCTGCCTGGGTTCAGATCTCTGATCTGTCGTTAGCTGTCTGACCTTAGGCAAGTACACACAAAGTCACCAGGCTTCAGTTTTCTCATGTACATGACAAAGCTTTACCAGCAGTGCCTTTTTGTATGGTTGTGAGGAAACACATAGAAACATAGTAAGCGTTTAATAAATGCCATCTCTAAGTAGCATGCATTATGGAGTATAGTTATTGCTTATCTCCTTTTTCTTCACCATAAATGTAAGCATTTAACTCTATAGCTCTAAACCTTGGGGTTGCAACATTTTCTGTCAAGGGCCAGATAGTTAATGTTTTTGGCTTTATACAGGCTCTGTTGGAACTATTCAGCTCTGTTGGGTGTAGCATGAAAGCAGCCTCGGACAGTATGTAAGTGAATGAGTTTGGCTATAGTCTAATAACATTTTATTTACAAAATGATGTGCTGGACTGGATTTGGCATGTGGGCTAGTTTGCTGACTCCTGTTCTAAACCCTACATTTTCCGATGATTTTTTTTTTAAAAAGTCCCAGTGAAATGATAGAAAATACTTAATGAGGTGTGAAGAAGAAAAAAAGCATTACAAAAATACATAGCTGGTAGCTGGTGTATTAGCATCTCTTTTTTCAGAAAAGCTCTTTAAATTCACTTGTTACCCAAGTGCTTCTTTAAACAGTAATGACATATATTCTTCCTGGTTTTCACTCTGTCATTGTTTGTCAATTTTACAGGGCTTAAGGTATTGCAGGTGACGTGGTCATACATAGATTAATTGTCTGTATAAAAACATGCTTTAGGACTCAACAGACATGGAGAAGAGGAACGGTAAACCTAATTTTGTAGGAATAAAGTTTCAACTCCTGGTTAGATTCGTGACAGAACAAACCTCAGTCTGCTTAGACTTAATTATTGATCAAGTTAGCATTTCTGGTAGAAGAATCCCTCTGCTCTGATCTCTTCAGTCTACATTTGTTTTGACATTGTAGCCCTCTCTTTTGTATGGCAATGTTTTACAGTCATCTATTAGTCGTAATGTGTATCTTCAATATTTTGTCCTGGAAATAAAAGAGTATAATCTTTGCACACTCTTGAAATGAAAGAAAACAGATAAATGATTTTTACCGAGACTGCAGTCTAGGAATAAAGCAAACTGAGGAAGGCACACATACATCTACAGGGAATACTTCCCCCAAATGCCAGTTTTGCTTTCTGTTATGTTTGTGACTAATTGTCTATCTATTAAATATCAGTGGTTTTAGCAGTGTTATCTTCAGTTGCCTTTTTGGTAGAGGAGTTCAGGACAAGGCTTAATTTAGGAACAGTTTTAAAGGCTTGAGGAATCTGTCAAAGCCATGTATGAATTCAATGTGATGGTTGTATTTTTATACTCGTTTAACACTGAAATAGTTGAGCCATCTTTTTGTTCATAAAAGCTACAGGATGAAGTCTAGAACAGCTGGGTGTGCAATGGGCAGACATATTTAAATGTGTTTATTTATTGTAGTCTGTAAATCTCTTCTTTTTTATGATAAACCAGACATAGTGAGTTTAAATGTTCCTTTCCTAACCCGTGCCTTTTTTATTCCTCTTTGAAGCCTCCAGTTCTGTTGCAGGGGCTGTGGGCATGACCACCTCTGGGGAGAGTGAATCAGATGATTCTGAGATGGGACGATTACAAGGTAAAGACAGTTTTATGCTCTATAAGAAACCATTACCTTGGGCTGCCTATTACTACTGTTCTCTGCTGAAATTAATTCAGATAAGCTTATTTGAACATAATCTAGCAGTACCTGTATCTCCGTAAGTTTCTTATTTAGTGGTGATTTGGTGATTTGGAATTGGAAAATGATCTTCTGCCTCTTCACTTTATGACAAAATCATTTTATCTAGTAAAAACGAGACAAAATCTTATATATTTATTTTTTATTTTTAAAATTTTTTCTTCATTATGGTTGCATATGTAGCTGGTAATAAATTAAGGATGGCAAAGGAGGTAGCTTAATCTATTGTTCTCTGGTACCTAATAACATGCATCTCGTAGGGTGCTTTTTTTGCCGTGTTCTTTTGTATTCTTGATTAATTATTTCAAAATGAATGTAAAGTGTATACATAAACTCCAGGTATTTTAATGTTATAAGTGCTTTTTAAAAAGGAGCCTTATGTATATGCTCTTTACAAGTGGATGGTTATTTTTATCGTCTCAGATGGTTGACTTCCAATGTGAGGCTTACAAGAAACATGATTTATAACTCATTTTCAGATTGCTTTTAAGTTTCTGAAGGAATTAAAGATTTTATTGGGGAAGGGGAACAGGACTTTATTGGGGGAACAGTGTGTTTTTCCCAGGACCCATCAGCTCCAAGTCAAGTTGTTGTCCTTTCAATCTTAGTTGTGGAGGGCGCAGTTCAGCTCCAAGTCCAGTCTCTGTTTTCAGTCTAGTTGCGTGTGTGTGGGGGGCGGGGCGCAGCCCACCATCCCATGCAGGAGCAACCTTTTTGAGAGCACACACTCTAACCAACTGAGCCATCCAGCTGCCCTTCCGCAGCTCAGCAGCAGCTTAACTCAAGGTGCCGTGTTCAATCTTAGTTGCAGGGGCCACAGCCCACCATTCCTTGCGGGAGTTGGACCGGCAACCTTGTTGAGACCACGCACTCTAACCAATTGAGCCATCTGGCCACGTGGGAGCTCAGTGGCAGCTCCTTGTCTTCACTCTAGTTGTGGAGGGCGCAGCTCACTGGCCCATGAGGGAATCGAACCGACAACCCTGTTGCTCAGAGCTCGACCTCTAACCAACTGAGCCATCTGGCCGCCCCTAAAAAATATGGACCGCTTCACGAATTTGCGTGTCATCCTTGCGCAGGGTCCATGATAATCTCTGTATTCTAATTTTAGTATATGTGCTGCCGAAGCAAGCACTTTTCTCACTTTTTTGGAACAGATAAAAATATTTTTTCATACGGTTTTAGAGGCTCTCATGACCAATATCTGATTGGGAAATAATATCAGGAAGAACAGTGCAGGATGTTTAACATATAATTTCTTCAAAGTAAATACTTATTTTGTGTTTTTCGTGGATCATTTACATAGCTCCCACTGGCAGTGATATTTAATATTGCCATAAAACCTTTAAGATGCCTTGGAGCTGCCACATGGATGTTGTAACTTAATTACATCAATATGTAAGAGTGGTCTTGAAAGTTTAATGTAGCTTCCCTTAAAGTTCAGAATGGAAAGTAACATTGTCTAAGTCAATTATGTGAGAAGAATCAGTTGCTTGAAATTTTTAGATATGATCAGTGGCATTAACAACTCAACTACTCTTTTCTCTTTAGCTCTGTTAGAGGCCAGGGGTCTTCCTCCTCACCTGTTTGGCCCTCTTGGTCCTCGGATGTCACAGCTATTCCACAGAACAATTGGAAGTGGAGCTAGTAAGTAAATACTTTTAAATTTGTTCTCCCCACAAAACCTTATTAATGACTTGAGTGATACCTTTATTGTTTGCCTATTGATGTAAGGACGTTTTCTTGAACTTGAACCTATTTTTAAAAATAGAACTTGTGCGCATTCTTACCTTAAATATAGCAACTCTAAGATTTTCTTCTGTTTGGCTATGTTTTGTTTGGATTAGAATCATTTTGAATTGGAATCATTGGAAAACCATCCAAAGTTGATAGCAAGATTGACTCTCTTTTGTTTTATTTGAACTCTAGAAGAGTAAAGAATCTCAGGTGATTACATTGATTATTAACCATCGGATAGCATGATTAGCATAGATTTGAGGTTTTTATAGTATAAAATTTAACCCATAGACAGTCAATCGTAATATGAGCCTGAGAGTAAAAGTTTCTCAGCAGAATTACCAGTCACTAGACTCATTTAATCAGGTCAGTGTATTGTAATCCAGAGATCTTGTTGTATGTGGTAGACGCAATAGTGACTCTTGAAGTCTCAATTTCTAACTAAGAATAACTTTTACATAATTACAAATCCAGTGAAATTCTTTCTGTTATAGAATACTATCTCTAGCTTCCTGAAACAAAATTTACATTTAAGCATTTTTTAATATCTCCATTGATAATGTTTCTATAGAGTCAGTAGGCTAGGTGAAGACTTCTGTCGTGGTTAATTTCAAAATTTCTGAAATGTTGCTGAAGCCTGTTAACTCTGACCTTACTAATATTTGCTTATATGATATTCTATTAAATATTCCAAGTTCTTAATGTAACATGTGTACATGTGCTCATTATATGTGTACTTGTATTTGAGGATTTTCCAATTTTCTGGCCTTAGCATTTAACAGGAGATTTAAGAAGCAGCTGGTATTTTTTGTTTTTGTGTTGTTTTGCTTTTGCTGCCCTGACTCTTAGCTCTTAGGTAATATACCCTATTGCAAGGTTTTCACGAACCCTTGAGTTAGGATTTTTATTTAGGGTCATTTATTAGGTACTGGGATTGGACTGAGTCATGGACAGGATAATGAGCAGAATTGTTTCTCATGTGGCGTTTTCATGCTAGAGTGTGACTCTGGCAATAAGCAAGGCAATTATATAGTAAACTTTCAGGTAGTGTCAGTGCAGTGAGGGGGAAAACAAAGCACAGGGTAAGAATGTAGGTTGGTTGGTAGGAAAATGGAGGTAGGCTGATTAGAGAAACCTTCTCTGAGGCATGGTGATTTTGTGAAGATCCAAAGGAAGTGAGGAAACCAGCTATATGCACAGGCCTGAGGGAAGAACGAAGTGCAGTGCCAGAAGTGGGAGTGAGCTTGGCACGTTAGAGAGATAGACAGCAAGAGGGGCCTGTGGGGAGAGTGAAGGGAGAGTGATAGAAGCTGGAATCTGAGAGGTGTGTAGGCACGTGCCAGGTCAAATGTGGCGTTTAACCTAAAGGTAATGCGGAACCATTGAAGGATTTAGAAAAAGGGAGTGATGTAATCTTTTTCGTGAAAAAGATTAAACATATGCAAAAGTTGCAAGTGTAGTAGTGTAATAACCTCCAGGAACCCATAAACAATTATCAATTCACAGCAACCACTGTTTCATTTATATCTTCAGTCGTTCTCCCTACTCCCAAGGTTATTTTTAACCCAATCTCAGGCCTCATTTCCTCTGCATATATATTTGAATTGGTAACTGTAAAAATAGGGACATGAAATTTTTTAGACAGTATTGTGGGTATATTAAGAAGAAATTAATTACTATTATTTTTACTCTTGTTAAGTCTGTTCAGAGTTTAAATGTTCTAGTCCTCATAAATCCCATTTAAAAATTTTGTTTATTTGAACCATGTACAAAATACACACTGCCATCAGTTAATGTGTTTCTTAATTTCTTTTAAAAGTGAAATTTGATTTCATTTATTTTACCACTTCGTTTATTTCTGGTGAGAGCTGGGAAGAAAAATTGTTGCAGGGCTACTTAAGGGTATTTGCATTAAAACATTGCAAATCCATATTGAGGGCTGACCATTGCACAGGACATTAGTGTAAAGCATAGACAAGAACCAGAGTAGAAAATAGTTACACCCTTCCATGCCGGTGACCCAGCTTTAGCAATGCCTGCTTTATAACCAGCCTTTGTCTTTACCCTCACCCCTTATTAGTTTGAAATGGATCCCAGACTTGAGATAATTTTATCTATAAACATTTCATCATGTAGCTCAAGGTAATAATGCCTCTTAAAACGCACACACAGAGACACACAGATTGCTTTTATCATACTTGAAGAAAAATAAAACAGTAATTCCTTAATAGATACCCAGTCAGTGCCAAATTTCCATTGTCTCAAATGTGTCATGCATAAGTGTATTTCTTGTAAACTTGTAGTGAGATTTGGAGGCTTTTTCAGATTCGAGTTTAGTTATTTTCTTCCCCTGGTAGGGAAAGACGGCAAAAAAGTAGTGTGTTCTAATATTATTAGGAAGCACATAAAAAGTCTGATTGTCTCTTAAGGTACTGAAACTCAGTGCCTAGATAACAGCGATTACAAAATGATAGTATTATTGAATGTCAGTCTTCATTTATAAGAAGTTGACATAACTTAGTAGGAGTACACTTATATAAAGAATATCTCTCCCAGAGAATAGTTGTTACAGGAAAAATTTTCTCCCCTCTACCAGTTTTCAAAATAGTTGGTTTTTACATTCTCCAAGGTACTGTTGTTACTGTTTTATAAGTATCATTGTCAAGTGGGTTGAGATGTGTTTTAGACACCTCAGTGATTTTCATTGATGTTTAATTGTCCTGTCATTGGATGATAATGGGATCTCTTTGAGATTGGCTTCTGAATCTTTTTGATATGATCACCTCCTGACTTTCTGATGTGTCAAGTTCAATCCCCTCCTCCACCCCCAACCCCACCCTCACCCCTATACCTGACATCAGGCATTGCCCTAGAGAGCCCTGGTTTCTTTTATATGAAAACGATTTTGGAACCCACACTCTGAGCTCTAGGCACATTCATTCCTACTAGCTTGATCATTGTTATTAGCCACTTAATGGACAAACCTAGGAAATAATTGTATTTTTTTCTTTTAAAATGAAAATCATGAGTTCACACTAATCCTACCAATTCTAGTTGAGGGCCACAGTTTTTTTTTTTTTTTTTTTTTTTTTTACATTTTTCCTTTTTTTTTAATGGAAAGGCTGAAGGTCCACAGTAGATTCAGGAAAGAACCGGAAGTACTGAGAAAAAGAAAATAGACAAAGAGAAGGGGAAAAGGGGGCAGGGGGCTCGTGGGGATTGGTATTATCATGTACAAGGCCAGTATTATTATTTTTTAAATTTTTGTCAGTTTTTAAATTTTTCTTACCTTTATCTTGTATCTTTTTTCTCCCATGTCCTAAGTTCCTGAATAATAACATAGTCACTTCTTCTGCTATCCTTTTACCCTGTTTCCTCCTTCCACACAAATAACCTTTGTTAATTTTATGGCTTGTCCTTCTATTATTTATTTAAGAAAACAGAAATAAATTTATGTTACCTACTTCGTACACACTGCCTTTCTTAGATAAAAGTAGTCAACTTTACACACTTTATCTTGCTTTTAACAGTGTACTTTGGCATTGACTCTCCATGGCTGCTGCATGTATACATAGCGAGAGAGTGAGAGAGATTTCTCCTTCTTTTTGAAAGCATCCTCGTGCTTCATTGTGTGGCTGTACAGTTTATTTAGCCAGTTTCCTGTTGGACATTCGATTTATTTCCAGTCCTGGCTGCAATGAAATATAGCATTCCCTTTTTTTTTTTTTTTAAACTGTGTTATCTTTAGCATAGATTTCTAGAAGGGGGATTGCTGTGTAAAAGCGTAAATGCGTGTAACATTTGGCACATATTGTAAATCACCTCTTTTAGCGTTTTACCATTTGGCGTTTCCACCAGCATAACAAGAGTGTGGTGTCATTTTATTCCCCTCTGCTAACTTTTTAGTTATAGATCCTTACATACTTCTTTTAGTGGTTACCTTAGAGATTATAATGTATATCCTTGGTTTATTATAGCCTATATCTTATATTAATACTTGAACATATTTAAGCAGTACAAGAACCTTGCAACAATTTCAGTCTTTTTGCCTCCTGCCACCCTTCATGCTATTGTATTACTTATACATGCACTGTGAGCACAGTGAGGCATAATTGTTTTAGAACATCCGTATGCTTTTATGTTTGCCCATATATACAACTTAAGTGTTCTTCTTCCTGCAGTTCCTTTTTCTTCCAGGTTTGTTTTCCTTCAGCCTGAAGAACTTCTTTTCCCCGTATAGTGAATGATTGCTAATAGTGATTTCTCTCTGCATTTGTTTGAGAAATCCTTGATTTGCCTTAATTTTGAATAAGTGTTTTCCCTAGGTATAAGATCCTAAGCACTTTTACAGTGTCTTCTGGTTTCCCTAGTTTCTGTTCAAAAGTCTTAGTGTTGCCCTTTTAAGGCAATATCTTTTTCCTCTGGCTTCTTTTAGGTTTGCTTTTTCAAATTATAATTAATTTTTAGTAGTGTAACTATATTAGACCTATGTGACATTTTCTTTCGTTTTTAATGTGCTTGGGTTTCACTGAACCTTTGAATCTGTGAGTTGATATCTTTCATCTGTTTTGGAAAATTCTTGGCCATCATCTTTCCAAATATTTTTCTTACTATCTCTTCAAATATTCTCCTTCCTTTCCTTCTGGGAGTATCAAGATCATGCATATTCAGATTTTGGACTTCATCCAACATGTTTGTTTTTGTTTTTATTTTTCCAAGAAGCTTTTTAGATAGGTTGAAAAGTATTGATCAGCTTTCAGATTCACTAATTATTTTTTATGCTGTCTTTTTCAATCTTCTGTTAAACCCATCAGTGAGTTCTTAATTTCAGATATTGTGTTTTCCAGTTTTAGACAGTTTGATTTTTATTGCAGATTCCAGTTCTCTATTTAAATTCCTTACATTCTTACTCACTTTGTCCATCTTTGCTTATATTTTCTATAAAAGGCCAGATAGTAAATATTTTGGACTTTGTAGACCATAGCGTCTCTGTTGTGTCTATTCAACTCTGGCACTTTGGCACGAAAGCAGGCACAGGCAGTACATAAACAGATAAGTATGTGTATTCCAATAAAACTTTATGGACACTAAAATTTATATTTCATTTAATCTCACATGCTACAAAATATTACTCTTAAATTTTTTTCAGTTATTTAAAAATGCGAAAATCATTTATAGTTCACAAGCTGCATAAATATAAGCAGGAGGCTAGATTTGGCCCTTTATAGAAAATATTTGCCAATCAACTTCTGATTTATAATAATGGTTCTGAAATTGTGTGTTGTCAGTGTACTCCTGGCGGGGTGGGCGTGGGGGTTGTTCCTGAGACCTTTAATGTTTAATCCATAAGGTCAAAACTAGTAATAATTGCCAAGGTTTTTCCTTGTTCAATTTGTTGATATTTGCACTGATAGTGTAAAAGCTGTGCTGGGTAAAGCTGGCACCTTAATAATAAAGCAACCATACTGCACTGTATGAGGCAGTCATTATATTTTTAGTGTCACGTGCTCCTAGTAAAAACAATTCCATTTTTACATAAGGATGCCCTTGCTAAACAAAATTACTGATATTATTGTCTTTACTAATAAATACATGTCTTTTTAATAATCTTTGTGACAAAATAGGGGCCATTTTCCCACATACTTTAGTTAACTCAAATAACATTCTGTCACAGGGTGAGCCTAGAAGCAGAGGTGAGTATACAGCTGTCTTTTATCAAGCCTGATGTTAAAATGATTTGCAACAAAAAATAGTGCTTCTCATCATCAATTTTTTTATTTTAGAAACTGGGTGTTTTTCACAAAATTTTTATTTAACTAATGAATTATTCAGCCAATATTTAAATTATTTTCTTTCAATTCCAAACATATTTAATACAAATCAGTAGATATAAATTGTATAAACGAAAGTACTTTGGATCTCCTCAGTAATTTTTAAGAGTAAAAATGGTCCTAAAATCTGCTGTCACCATGTACCAAAATTAATTCAAAATGGATCAAAGATTTAAGCATAAGACCTGACACAATAAACTGCATAGAAGAAAACATAGGTACTAAACTTATGGACCCTGGGTTCAAAGAGCATTTTATGAATTTGACTCCAAAGGCAAGGAAAAGCTAAAATAAACGAATGGGACTATATGAAACTTAAAAGCTTCTGCACAGCAAAAGAAACCATCGACAAAATAAAAAGGCCACCAACTGAATGGGAGAAGATTTTTGCAAACAGTGCCTCTGATAAGGGGCCAATATCCAAAATATACAAGGAACTCATGAAACTCAACAACAGAAAAACAAACAACCCAATTGAAAAATGGGCAGAGGACCTGAAGAGACATTTCTCCAAAGAGGACATACAAATGGCAAAAGACATATGAAAAATGCTCAACATCACGAATCATCAGAGAAATGCAAATAACCACAATGAGCTATCACCTCACCCCAGTCAGAATGGCTATCATCAACAAGACAAATAGTAACAAGTGTTGGAGAGGCTGTGGAGAAAAAGACACCCTCTTACACTGTTGGTGGGAATGCAGACTGGTGCAGCCGTTAGGGAAGGCAGTGTGGAGGTTCTTCAAAAAATTACAAATGGAATTACCATATGACCCAGCAATCCCTCTCCTGGGTATCTACCCCAAAAATCTGAAAACATTTATACATAAAGACACGTGTGCTCCAATGTTCATTGCAGCTTTGTTTACAGTGGCCAAGACCTGGAAACAACCAAAATGTCCTTCTATAGATGAATGGATAAAAAAGTTGTTATATATACACAATGGAATACTATTCAGTGGTAAGAAAAGATGATATAGGAACATTTGTGACAACATGGATGGATCTTGAGAGTGTAATGCTAAGCGAAATAAGTCAGAAAAAGCAGAGAACCATATGATTTCACTGATATGTGGGATATAAACCAAAAACAACAAAAGAACAAGACAAACAAATGAGAAACAAAAACTCAGACACAGACAATAGTTTAGTGCAGGGGTGTCCAAACATTTTTCAATGTTTTTTACCAAGGGCCATATGCTGTAAAATACACAAACAGCTGGGCCACTCACTCAAGGTGAAGTATGTATTGCCTCACCTGGTTTAAGTAAACTAAATATATTTTTGTTATTTGCTGCGGGCCAATTAACAATGGATTGCGGAACACAGTTGGCCCGCGGGCCGAGTTTTGACACCCCTGGTTTAGTGGTTACCAGAGGGTAAGGGGGTGGGGTGGGAGATCAGGGTAAGGGGGATCAAATATATGGTGATGGAAGGAGAACTGACTCTGGGTGGTGAACACACAATGGGATTTATAGATGTCATACAGAATTGTACACCGGAAATCTATGTAATTTTACTAACAATTGTCATCCCAATAAATTAAAATAAATAAATAAATAAATAAAATGGTCCTAAAACTAAATTCGACTGATCTAGGAGCTGGTTTCTCTTTATATAGCAGAGGATAAATTATGGCTTTGGCTTTTGATGTCATTTTCAGTTTGGCATAAGGTTTTTAAAGAAATATCAGTGGCATTGATTATGATTTTGATCATGCCAAAATGTTCCATGTCCTTAGAATTGCCAGCCTCAGTGTTTATAAGATAACCCGTGGCATGTGTCAATTCTTTTTATTTGGTTGTGCTATTAAGACATACTTTATATGAACTATTTCATCCTTTAAAAATGAGTCTAGAAGAGAGTAAGGATTCTTTCGTTTTCACTAGATACTCTCCCCTCATTTAGTTTTTCCTTTACATTGTTTCAACACAAAAATGATAAGCCTGCTCTAATTGAAACTGATTATTTAGTTTGAAATTTTAAAGATGGTATCTCTTTGAATTTGACTTTCTTGCAATATATTTTTAGGTGAACTTTTAAGTATGGTAAAGGTAGGAAGGTAGTGATAATTATGCAATTCATTAGCCACAGTCTTAAATAACAGAGAAAATAAACCTTCTCTGAGGATCACCTGTGTCCCTTTGTAAGGTTTATGCCCTCCAGGAAGACACTAAAGCTTAATCGAAATAAAAACTTTAGGTTTTTGTATGAATTCCACATTCATTGACAGTTTCCAAACATACACAAATAACCTGAAAAGGTCTAAGAAGAGAAAGGGCTTGAAAGTAACATCAGGTATAAATTTGGCTAGCGTTAATTGAATGAATCATATTTACAAGTTAGAAGGTATCCATGAAAAATTGAAACACATTTGGAGATTTTATTTTTGAGTATCCCGTTCAGCTTCTAGACAGCTTACTTCCCTGTGGTCCTGGAGTCTTAGCGTTTTTCAATTGTTTGGACAATGGAATTGAGCCTTAAAAGTAGTTCCCTAAAGCAGTGTAATAGCAGCATTTGCAAATGAAATGAAAGGAGGTGAAAAAGCCTGTCTTTGCCGTTTTTTTTAGAAATATTTCCTTCTTTTTATTCTCTCATTGGATGCATTGTCCTGTTTGTCTTTAGTTCCTTCCTCTTTCGCTGTTACTTGGATTCAATTTATTCTGATGCAGGTATTTAGACTAGTTTTATGAGTATTATTTTTTGTTTTGGTCATTAAAAACCAATCAAGTTGTCTTATTTTAATAGACAAAAATTAAAAGACAAAAGATAAATAATTGAGATCACTTTAAGGCAGATTAAGTCCAACTAATTTAATTCTGTCTAAAGATATTAGTATTTAAACTGTTTTTTAAAATATTTTTTCATAGTTTTATGGATTTTGAAATGTTTTCAGTTACTGCTGACAGACAATATTATATTAGTTTCATATGTACAGCATAGTGATTAGACATTCATATACCTCATGAAGTAATCACCTCCATAAATCTACTATGTGTAGATCTAGCTTAACCCTGGTATAGATCTAACCTTTAATTGGGATCCAAAGGAGATAAGCAGTCCAGCTACCATGTAGAGTCACACCTTATACATAGTAATAATTTTCTTAAATGTTTAAAAATAATGATTTTATTCCCCTCCTGTGAAGGTTCTAAGGCCCAGCAGCTTCTGCAAGGACTGCAAGCAAGTGATGAAAGTCAGCAACTCCAAGCAGTTATTGAAATGTGTCAGCTATTGGTCATGGGAAATGAGGAGACACTGGGAGGGTTTCCTGTTAAGAGTGTCGTTCCAGCTTTGGTAAGATAGCGTTTTACCCTCGTTTTTAACCTCTGTTGTCCTCTGAATGCTGCCCATATTTTTACTGAAAGCATGATATTGTCAGGATGATTTTTCAACATGATAGAACTAAGAGACAGTAGAGTGTGGCCTAGTGCTTTTATTTCATGCTTATTGATAGATATTGTGACTGCTGATGATGAATTAGTAAGTTATTCCACCAATGATACTTACATTACTGGTTTTAAATTTTAAATGGTGGGCCACTTCAGGTAATTATCTTGACTTACTATGCCAAAATTTACATGCTTTCTCTTTTAACCTCATGATATGGGGGCAATAATAAAAGAGGCTCAATTATGGGTTGTCCTTGTGGTCCATAAAGTTTTCATGTTTGATTATTATGTGCTTGGCAGAGGAGTCAAGCCGGAGCACCACATGGATCCTTCCAGCTTAAAAAGTTATTAAGCAAAAAGAAAAGAAAAAAAACACAAAACAATACCCACAATAGGAAAACAATTTTAAAAATCTTTTAATGATTTTTCAACACTGTTGTGAGTTTGATATTTAGAATGTATTAACATCTTAATTTCTTAAGCATTTAAGCAATTAACAACAGGAAGAGAAATTGCCATTACCAAACGTAGGCCCTTGAGCATAATACGTCTTTTATTTTTTTTATTTTTTAAATTTTATTGGGAGAATATTGCGGAACAGTGTGTTTTTCCAGGGCCCATCAGCTCTAAGTCATTGTCCTTCAGTCTAGTTGTGGAGGGCACAACTCAGCTTCAAGTCCAGTTGCCATTTTCAATCTTTAGTTGCAGGGGGCGCAGCCCACCATCCCATGCAGGAATTGAACCTGCAACCTTGTTGTTGAGAGCTCGTGCTCTAACCAACTGAACAATCTGGCTGCCCCTCCAGAAGCTCAGCGGCAGCTCGTTGTCTTCAATCTAGTTGTGGAGGGCGCAGCTCACTGGCCCATGTGGGAATCAAACTGGCAACCGTATTGTTCCGAGCTCGCACTCTAACCAACCGAGCCATCCGGCTGTCCCTAATATGTCTTTTAAAATAGTGGGTTTTGGTAATTTTCTTAGTCCAAGATTAAAGAAATTGGCTATAATTTAATATTTAAGTCTGAATGAAATACTAACAAGACTAACAGAAACATGAATACATTCACAGCGTATTTTACCTTGGAAGTTAAAAATAAATATGTACATCCTTGTTTACATATCCAATAAAGTTGACAAAAATGAAATTATGATTGGTATATCAGATTGTCTCATTTGATCACCTCAAAATGTGGAGAGAGCTGAATTAAGACTAAATACAAGGTGACATAATCTTTATTCTGCCTTTTCTTAGTTGTTGGATGGCTGGGCTTTGGCACCGGCTGATAAAAATTAAATAAGTTTCTTCACCCGTTGCCATTCAGACCTTCAAATAATGAAAGCTGGCTCTTAAATCTTACCAGTTCCACTCTAATAAAACCTTGCATGTGATGTCAGAATGTTTCATGAAAGTAGTATTAGCCTTTGTACTTTTACATTTGACCTATGCTAATATTCATGCTCAGATTACAGATTTCTTCAATAGTTGGTTTCTGTTACCCAAACTAAAATTTATTTTGTTGTTCATTAAAAATATATATAGCAACAAAGAACTAAGTTTACCTTAACACTATCTACTGTTAAAATGCAGTTTCTGTTAAATAAAGAAGCTTTTGAATCTAGGCAGAAATAATTGACACATAATCCAGTTTGCTGTTGATTAGATTTAAGTGTTTACTAGACCTGCATGAGTCATCTAGTGCTATTCATAATGACTCATTAACAGTCATTGTGAATAGCACTATGTGAAAAAAGATTTATCTTTTATCACAGTTAAATATTGTGAATACCAAGGGTGCCAAAAAAATGTATATGAGTGGACACTTTGATCAGCGTTATTTAAGCAATAGTTCGCCATAATCAGAAGTGTCTGCATGCTGATGGTAACCACTTTGAGCACCTCTGGTAATTGCAGAAGTCAAACGTGACTTGTATTCATCTTTTTGTTGTTGGTATATATATATTGAGTATTACAATTTTAATATAGTTTTCCTTGCTTAAAATGTGTATACATTTTTTTGGCATCCTGTGTATATCTGTCCATACATTTGTGTAACTGTAGTCATTTTTGGTGAAAGGGAATCTGTTTACAGCAGTCTTTCCCAAACATGGTCTTAAAGGCTCATTCCTCCTTAAGAATTGGAGAATTTGTTCCTTTTTCTGTTAACATGACAACCCCTTTCAATTTAGAGCAGGTGTTTTAAGTGACTGGTTGATTGATTGTATGTGATTTGAGACTGTGCTTTTCAACTCTGAAATGGGGTGTGTATGTATTTTAACAAAGATTTATCAGGACCTCTGGTATATACAAAGAGGGTGCCAAAAATGTATACACATTTTAAGAAAGGAATAAACTATTAAAATTGTAATAATATATACCGATAACAAAAGACAAGTCATATGTATACATTTTTTTTGTTTGGCACCCACGGTATACTGTACCCAGCATAATGCAGAGCCAGGAAAACACTCGTATTAAATGATTATTGTATTAGAATGTCTGATGTCTGTTTTTGTGGTTACACATTTAGTTGAAGGGTACTTTATAGCTTAAATTCAGTGCATTTAAAACTTTTCCATTGAACTAGAAGACAGTGAATGATAGTCTGCTTCCCCAAGTAGGAGGAAGTTTCTTTGGTAGCTTTGGCTGCTTTAGGAGATGGCATGTATACATATCCCTTGCAGTTTTGCATTCCCTTCTTTGAAAAACTTGGTTGAAATCAGCTTAAGGTCTTTTCCACAAGAGAAACTAAAATAAAAACAGATATTTAGACTCATTCATGTGTTTGTAGAATAATTATATTAATTTGGGTTTTAATTAGTGCATAATTGGTTTCTGATAATTATCAGTATTATGTTTAAAGCCTATACTGCTGTTTATTTTACAGCTGAGTTAAATGGTCTTAAGCTCAACTTTTATAGAAGCTTATTCACAAGAATTTAGCTCTGGTCTTGAATCTGTACTGACAGTTGTTAATTTAACAAACGTCAGATCGTTGCTGCTCTGTTCCTTTATGTATTAAGTACTTATTGACACCTCAGTGATAGGTTAATTGTTAATGAGCTTCTGAAGGAGGGGTGGGGTAGAGGTACCAGAAGTTGTAAGCAACAGGAAGGTTTTGTTTTTGAACTGGATCATGACGTGCCATCCTACACATACTCATTTCTTGTGTATACATACTAGGTTTTTAATTCGATAATATTTTTGTATGGTAAAAGTCTTGAATAATACTTTCCGTTTCAGGTGAAATAGAGGAAGCAATACTTCTATGACTTTTCTCTAAGAATATAGAAACCTTCTAATACTTTGTTGTAATCTTTTTTTAACAGATAACATTACTGCAGATGGAGCATAATTTCGATATTGTAAGTATATCCTGTATTTAAAAACACTCCAAATTTATATTTTGAGTTTTCAGTGAGTAAAAGTGCCTTCCTGTTTTCTAGATGAATCATGCTTGTCGAGCCTTAACATACATGATGGAAGCACTTCCTCGATCATCTGCTGTTGTAGTCGATGCAATTCCTGTCTTTTTAGAAAAGGTAATTCTACTTTTGCCCAACTTGTTCAAAAGCAGGGGTTGGAGAATCATAGAGAACTCCTGACTTTTGAATTCCAAAGTAGTACATCAAATTGTAAGGCCACCTTAAAAAGATAGTTTTTAGCATTCATTATCTAATTAAAATATATTTTCGGCCCAAGATGCCAAAAATATTTCAGAGCTGTAGTTTAAAGTTGATGTTAGTAAAGCATTTATTAAATCCACCCAGTTTTATAATTTTTAATACTGGCAATTACCACATTATATCAAATCTTTCGGAGAACTTAATGCAGTAGATTGAAACTAATTTTACTATTTCTAGAAAGCATAATTTCATTATTTCTAGAAATCATCTCAGAGGTTATTTATGCCCTCATTTTATAGCCGAGAAGTCTGAGACAAAGATCAAAGGCATAAAGTGAGTCAATAGAGATAGGAAGTTTTTTTAAATGCTACGTGGTAGGTTGTGTTTTTGGTCTTAAGGACCTTTTCCTTATTAATGCACAATAAAATTTTCATTGTCTGATAACCTTGGAATATGGCATAAAGTTTAAAACCCAATTTTTAAAATGTTACATATAACAACCCATTTATTTTAAGTTTGAAAATTATGTGATTGGATTTAGTTTATTCTCTATATAAAACATTTTTCAGTATCTTATTAAAGTAGTTGGAAGCTATATTGGCTGTACGTTATAGCTTAATCTCATAAATCACTGGTTTCCTATGATGGGTTTCATGTTAGAGACATATAGATTGATGGAAATTAGAGAAAATACTGTGGTATTCATGTAGGAGATAAGCGACTAGAAAAGAACTTGAATGATAACCTTAAGTTACCTATTTATATGTTCCCAGCTGCAAGTTATTCAGTGTATTGATGTGGCGGAGCAGGCCTTGACCGCCCTGGAGATGTTATCACGTAGACACAGTAAAGCCATCCTACAGGCGGTAAGTGGTGTTACCGAAGGACTATATTTCATTTAATGTTGGATTTTAGATCCACATTTGCACCACCTCCTAATATTGCAAACTCTGTAAGGTACACATGATTTTTCCAAGGTGATGTGCTAGACTTTTAAAATTGCTGATGAAGGGTATTTCTTCACTTTAACAGTTTTCTGTATTTTAGGGTGGTTTGGCAGACTGCTTGCTCTATCTCGAATTCTTCAGCATAAATGCCCAAAGAAACGCACTAGCAATTGCAGCCAATTGCTGCCAGAGCATCACGCCAGATGAATTTCATTTTGTGGCAGATTCCCTCCCATTGCTTACCCAAAGGCTAACCCACCAGGTAAACTATGACCCTATTTTATGTGTCATAAAATGTTTTTGTTACCTTTTTATAATGCCAGTTTTTAATTAGGGTCTTAAGTCTTTCAACTGGATGCATAAATTGGAAATGTTCTGATCCATGTTATTTTCCCAGGTTACCTAGTCATATACCATATTAGGTTTATAAAATAAAATGGATTTACCCAAATGAACAGTACTTTGTGTGTTTGATCTCTTCAACTATTTTGACTTTAAGGGATGAATTTGTTACTTTAGCAAACATTGGCTGTTTACTATGTGATGTGATCGGAGTTTCCTTTTGGAAAGATCACCCTTCTTGAAAGGCATTGAGTTAGACAGACAAGACTAGGAGGACATGGGTTAAGATCAGAAGGGAGAAGAAACTGTGTCACATATAGAAATGAAATGGGAAATGTAGACTGCAGCAGCCTGGGGTTGGAGGCAAGCAGGAGCATTATTTAGGAGGTGGCATCCATGGACCTAGTGATGCAGCATAAGAAGCAGGACTTTGAGAGGCTGGGCTGGAGGACAGATAATTAGGTGAGCCTCAAGGTTGTAGAGAAATTGAATTTTCTTTAATGTAAATTGATGTTTTAAAGTGCTATTGCTAAAGAGATTTTTAAAAAAAGAAATCTGGCTTTTAAATCAGCTTTACAAAGTGAGCTTAAAATCTTGAGACATTAGGTACATAAAATATGTTAAATAGGGGTTCGCATTAAGATAGATAAAATAATGATTAATGAATGAATCACTGGAGTGTTTTGCTTCTAAGGTGATCAGGACACAAGTAGCTCCATTCATGTATTTATTTTTAAAAATTTGTTAGGCTGAGATAATATTTTTGGGTCTAGCAATATGTTCTCTAGTTAGCTGTGATTTCAGTGTCTGTCTTATTTTGGAAATAAGGTGTGAGAACCAGAGAAGTTAACTAGTTGGCTATTGTTATTGTAGAGCTCTTTCTAGACTTAAGTAGTGACAACGAAGGTGTAGGATTTTTATAATACCAGAATTATTCTCATTTTTACACAAGCAAGTCTACTTTTCACATCTGAAGCCCATTTATCAATTAAGAAACAAGGTCTATCAAAACACTTGTTAAGCCATTAAATTGTTCTTTTTGTTCTTATGTAGATTATTAAAAATATTTTATCAGTGAGGCCACTCTAATAGTATTTCCAGAATGTTTTCATAGTGAATATAGCAAATCTATACCTATTTTTTCACATTATCCATAAACCTCACACACGTATATTTAACTATTTTCAATTTTTTAGTTTATGCACGATTTAAACATTTCTACTGGGACTGCTTTCTAGGATGGTAGGATGTTTCCCTTTATCATAATTATTTCGGTTATTAAAATTCGTGATGTACAAAAGTTGTTCTCCTTTTCTGTATACTTGCTTTTATCTGTTGGGGCCTTAATGGAGGAGCGAGGGTCTATCAGTACGATTCTCTTGGCTTTGAAATCATGATGTTATTGATTAGACTCATTGCATTTTCAAAGTTCACATCTAATTCAGCCAGTCTTGAATAATTTTGGGTTAGGAAGAAGATAAGGTGGTGATAGAACAGTGAACATGTTTTTTATTAATAAACCTTCTTTTCCTTTATTATTAAAAATAGGACAAAAAGTCAGTAGAAAGCACTTGCCTTTGTTTTGCACGTCTGGTGGACAACTTCCAGCACGAGGAGGTGAGCATTTAGTCTTTGGTGGTAGTGTCATGAAGTTGTTACATTTGCTGAATCGTGATATAACAGTTTCTTTTTTTTCCCTGTGTTTATGAAGAATTTACTCCAGCAGGTTGCCTCCAAAGATCTGCTTACAAATGTTCAACAGCTGTTGGTAGTGACTCCACCAATTTTAAGTTCTGGGATGTTTATAATGGTGGTACGCATGTTTTCTCTGATGTGTTCCAACTGTCCAACTTTAGCCGTTCAACTTATGAAGCAAAGTAAGTGCTCTTTTATTATCCTACTTTAAGCATGTAGGAAAAGTGGCTTAACAAAAAACTCCTTTAATAAGTCAACATAAGTCAAGCAACTAGAAGAGATTGCTAACATCATCGACATTGAATAATGAAGAAAACTATTAATGTGTAATTTGTGTTGGGAATGCTTCCTACATATGATTTTTAAAGTATATGTAATAAAATTTTACCCTTGGTGGTTTTATGGCTAAAGACCCAAGATAATTGCTTTCTATATAGTATCAATTATGTAATATTAGATTTTCTAGTACTTCGTCTGATTCCAGAATGCTTTCCTCCCTCAAAAAGTTGGAACCTTTTTATACAGATGAATGTCTCTGATCTTTGCTACTTTTTCAGTATATCTGAGCCCTTCCCAGCCTTACCCCATTGTGCAGGAAATAGTTTTATTGCACTGCTATTACAACTGACTGTTATTTTCTTAAACCTTAAATTTCACAAGTTAATGTGTGAAGACAGTGGGCTTCAGGGAATAATATGGTTATTGCTAGTAGAGTGTTGATCACTTTTGTGTGGAACACCTATAGTTGTGGGTAATTTCATATTCAAAATTCTAATCTGAGGATATTACATTGGGATGATATTCACTGACAAAATAGCCTTTGGTCCCACTGCCTCAGGTACAATACTAAGTAGTATAACTTGTTAAATTATCAGATATTATTAATTAAGTAGTATAATTTAAACTACTTCTTGGGGGGAGCTCAGTTTTATTTTTAGTTGCATTACTTGTGCATTAGCACATTTTCACAGAATTTTGTAGAATGGTCTTGTTCCTGGGGTGATTTATTGATAAGATTCCTCTTAAAGCATTGAATCATTCCCAAACTTGGTATTCCAGGAACTCTTTTGCTTGTGCCATGAACAGAGTGCTCTCTGTCCAGATAAGTTTGGGAAAATTTAACTTTTTTTGTGTGGGCAGTAGTCAGAATCCCTAGGAGCCCACCATTTCCTGAAGTTGTATCGTGTTACTCTTTATCTGTTGTTACTATGTGCCACAGCATTTCCCTAAATACTGGCTTGGATAGTTGCTGTCTAACTTGTTTAACATTTTGGGGTTTTTTCCTTTTAATATGATGAATATTTTCACCTCTTTTGCATACTCCAGGAAGTTTACCACACATTCATAATATAGAGGCACTAATCTTATATTTTCTTTTTCCTACTACAATAATGCAAAGGAAACATGAACCTCTTCTGGTTCTTCCCATTTTGTTGTCATCCTCTGATCTTTTAAACAATATTTAATAAATACTTACAATGTACAATTACCATGTATTCACATTTTTTAGGAAAGTTGGCAGAACTACTTTTTCAAGAAATTTTTAAAAATTGTAATTACTATTTGTGAAATTTCAGTGGGGCAGAGATTTAACTCTCCATACTCTGTCCAAATCAGTGGTGAATACTTTCCTTGACAACAGACATTATTGATTACTGACAAAACCTTTCAATGAAATGTTTATATTTTGCCATATGTATAGTATGTATACAAACACACGATCGCCAAAAGAGAGCCAGCCCAGTCTTGACGTTGTAGCTGTCAGAGTGACTAATTAAACTTGTGGAGGCTGAGAGCTTCCTCCACTCACACTATCTGCACATCAAACTGGTTTTCATGCAGGTTCTTCTATAAGCTGATGTCTTCTGGGAATGGAAACTCGTGGTAGATGATATTTTAATGATTTTGTATTTAGTTGCTATGTTTAATGTCATGTAAGGAAATGACTTTCCTGATCACAAAATATGGTAAGATTCAGATGCTTTTTTGCTGTTTTGTCCTATTGTCCACACATTTTCAGTATATTTGAATTGATGACAGATACATGAATGTACTTGAATTGAGGGTTAAGGTGTATGCTGAGTGTACTTTTGTACAAAGCATTGTGCTTCTCAAGGAAAGTTATAAAAGATTCCTGAAGTCTTTGGGGTAGGTTTGTGATTAGGTGTCCAGCTTAGAAGGTTAGGACTCAAACTGAAATCCTCAGAAGGGAAATGCTAAAATCTTCATAAAATTCTTTTTAGGTGTTTATTACAATTCATTTGGATATTTTCACTGTGAATTCGATATGTAGTATATTGTCAAAGAAAAAAATGATTGATTGTTTTTTCCCCTAGGGAATGATTGCCTTTTAAATTAGGTAATACAACTCGTTTCACAGGCTTTTGCATTTTGTTGTTGGATTTACAGACATTGCAGAAACGCTTCACTTCCTCCTTTGTGGTGCCTCCAATGGAAGTTGTCAGGATCAGATAGATCTTGTTCCACGCAGTCCTCAAGAACTCTATGAACTGACGTCTCTGATTTGGTAAAGATCAAGCGAATAATAACTGGTGTATAAGAGGGTATTTTACTTTAGAGACCTGACACTAATATTTCACAAGCTGCTTATTAAAATAATTGCACTCTTGTTTTTCAGCGAACTTATGCCGTGTTTACCAAAAGAAGGCATTTTTGCCGTTGATACCATGCTGAAGAAGGGAAATGCTCAGAACACAGACGGTGCGATATGGCAGTGGCGGGACGACCGGGGCCTCTGGCATCCCTATAACAGGATTGACAGCCGGATCATTGAGGTAGTAGTTTCATCGTACCGTTTAATTGTGTCTATTTTGGTGGAGAGTGGGTGTAGGGATGGAGTGGGGAGGGTGGTTATGTGGACTTAAATGTGCTCAGTTTTGAATTAACTCAAGATTCTCTCATTTTGTCTCCTGAGAACAAGGTCCTCATTTCTGTTCAGGTCAGAAAACATGATGTTCTAGTCCTGCTTCTGCTGCTAACTACCTGATTGACTGGGAGCAAGTAACTTAAATTCTTTGTTCCATAGTTTCCTCATTTCTGAACGGAAACATGGGAGGAGTTAGGCTCTCTGTTTCTAAAAGTCCCTGTATCTCCTATCCAAAAGACATCTCTCAAAAGCAAAGATTTACGTGCAAATAGCTCAATATTTTTAAGAGCAAATAGGTAGAAGTAAACTTAAATATCTACCTCTAGGTGAACAATTAAGTAAATTGTGATACATGTGTAGTATCATATATAAACCAGACCTTAGTGGGACACGTTTTTATGATATAAAATGGAATATGATAAATGAAAACAGTATTCAAAATTACGTGACTTTTGGGAGCTCAGCAAAATAAGAGAAAAGAGGAATAATACAAAGGAAAGAAATACACCAAAATATTTATAGTGATTTTCTGTGACGGTTTTATGTGTGATTTTTTTTCTTATTTCCATACTTCCATATTAAGTTTGCACTGAAATTTCAAAAATTTCTCAGGTCAGGGAAATATTTGCCCTAGCTTAGGAAGTGTTGGTGACTGCATTATTTCAGCTGCCATACATCATTTGCTCATATTGTCAATATGTGATACCTTTAAGTCTCAGTATATAGTCAAATTTCAGACTGTGATGTTTGAATCTTTAGATCACACTTAAATAGGTATTCTTCTTTAAAAATGTCTTCCAGCAGTTCGTTTCTAAAAAGAATTTTGAAAAACTTTGAAAGCATTGACTTACGTTATAAAATCATAAGTTCTTATGAAACCATCTAAATTCACCCGGCTTCTATGAGGAAGTTAACTATGACTGGTGTTTTGTGCATCGTTAGCCCTCATGTCTAAGCAGGTCGTGGTCTCTAACTCTAAGCACTCTTTCTTTTTAGCATTTTTCCGACAATTGCATTTTTACTGTTAGCTTACTATCTTGTGTTTCCTAAGAGTCCTGTCTTCCATTCAACCTAGGAATTCCAACAGTTTGGACTGTGATAAGAATGAATATTTTGTCACTTCTTTAGGCTTTCCAGAATGAAGGAAGCAGTGTGAATCAAACTGTCTCATTCTAGAAATGTACTGTGTAATGTTTGCAACCCCTGGGGATTCCTTTCTTAGTTCCAGCTGTGTCCCTTCCAATCTTAGAGCATCATTTAAATGTAAAATCTTTTTTGTTTACCTAAGGATACTTTTATAGGATCATTTTGTTTAAAGGAGGATTTTGGTGGGCTGCTAAGAATCCATGATGTAAATAAATAAAATTTTAACCTAAGAATTCGATACCAAAATTTATAGATAACAATTTTTTTTTTCTATCAGCAAAGTCTTGAAAGCCTTGTTAATATAAATGGTGTCTTCTTCATGTCAGTGACTCTGCATGATTGGATCTTTGATCAAGATATTTACCTATATTTATGTCTCAAGGGACCTGATAGGGCTGGTGGTGTATATTTGTGTTTAATTGAAAATGATTCATTTAATGAATGAGTTTTGTTGCATCCACACCATTAAATTTTCCGTATTCTGTTACTTTCACCTTCTAAAACCTGATGAAATAAATATGTAAGTTAGTATTTATGGAGGGTCCCCACTGTGTCTTAAGTTAATACATTTCTCCATGGTTATATTCAAGGTTTCTCTCTCTTTACTCTCAGGCAGCCCATCAGGTCGGTGAGGATGAGATAAGCTTGTCCACTCTGGGACGAGTTTATACTATTGATTTTAATTCTATGCAGCAAATCAATGAGGACACGGGAACAGCACGTGCCATTCAGAGAAAACCTAACCCCTTAGCCAATACTAACACTAGTAAGTACCCTTTGAGTTAAAAGTAGTATTGTCATGGGAATAATATTTGCAATAATAAATAATTGTTTCATTGAGTGTCTTTATTAAGCTTAAGACAGTAGCATCGTAGTAGTTTGTTTTATTATGTGTTTTAATTGATGAGTGAGTCAATATTGCTTACATGGTATCTTCCCGTGATTATTTTACTTAAGTGATTTGCAGGGTCTCGGAGTCTAGTCAGAATTGGCCTGTACGTTTTTTTTTATCTGATCCTATTACCCTATTCTATCTTTAGATCCACCCATACCCATCAGATAGTTCTTTCCAACCTTTTAGTTTATATTTTTCCACCAAAATTCTCTTCTGAATGAATGAAAAATGGATGGTTATGATATTTTTTTCAGGCTCCTGACATTTATTCCTCTCAGGAATATAGTCCTTTGCTTTTGCAGCTCTGGCTTAGAGTACAGGGGTCGGTAAACTTTTTCTGCAAAGGGCCATGCAAGTCCCTGTACTCAACACTGCTGGTGTAGCTCCAAAACAGCCACATGCATATGTAAGCAAATGTACATGCTTTTGTTCAGTAATAATAACAGGTGCTGGGCTGGCTTGGGCCTTCGGACCATTCTTACTTTTCATCAGTTGTCCTTCCCCTACATCTCATTCCCTCTAGCCAAGCCACAGAGCATCTTGTTTTAACATAGCTTCTGACTGCGTACTTCTGGCCATTTCTTGAACTCTGTTTATTTCTTACCAGTGGCTTAGCTGGTTACTACTGAAATAGCCCCAGTATTTTGTTGAACATATCTTAGTAAGATAAGAGGCACAGTGGTGGTGCCTTGTTCTCTTCAGCTGGCCAGAATGGTGAGTGGTTTCCTAGCTGGCTAAATTTTGTCTTACTGATCCCTTTGGTATCTTTATAGATCCCAGTTGATCACATTAGATATGTTGATTTGTTTTATAATAAAAATTTTATAGCGTTTCAAATAATTACATCAGCTTGAATGCTTTATATTGTTTATTCTGTTTCTGAAGTCTGTAACTTTAGGATTGTATATTATTTCTAACAGGTGGATATTCAGAATTAAAGAAGGATGATGCTCGAGCACAGCTTATGAAAGAGGATCCGGAACTGGCTAAGTCTTTTATTAAGACATTGTTTGGTGTTCTTTATGAAGTGTATAGTTCCTCAGCAGGACCTGCGGTCAGACATAAGTGCCTTAGAGCAATTCTTAGGATAATTTATTTTGCTGATGCCGAACTTCTGAAGGACGTCCTGAAAAATCATGCTGTTTCAAGGTGTGTTCATGTAAATAGTGACAGCATCTTCGAAATTCACGTCTCTGCAAGTGATTGCAGAAATATTGAGTGTTATAGAAAAAGTGCATAAAACAACTTTTTTGGAGTATTTTCAGCCCTTTGTTGTCTTTTTATATTTATACACACCTTTGATAAGTAATAAATACAAAAGTTGAGCATTTAAGGAAAATTTTTGTTTTAGTGCACTGTTTTCACAATTAAAATATTTTGCTCTCAAATTTAAAGTAGTATGGCCAAAAGTAATTATCAAATTCAGACAAATGTTTTATATACAAATGCTTTCTTTTTTTAGTCACATTGCTTCCATGCTATCAAGCCAAGATCTGAAGATAGTAGTTGGAGCACTTCAGATGGCAGAAATCTTAATGCAGAAGTTACCTGATATTTTTAGTGTTTACTTCAGAAGAGAAGGTAATGTCATTTATGATAATTAATGGCTAATCTTTTAATCTTAATAGTATTTCAGAAGTATAGTTTTAATTTGTAGAGCAATTAAACTTACCTTTTATATAAGATATTTGCATGCTTATAACTGAAGTACATGTAGTGTGTCTTTTATAAATATGTTAATACAGGTTGTATGAGATTCACCGTCAGTTGATAATCACTTAGTAAGTTTTGGTGATTTAAATGTTTATGGGCCAGAAGCAATCATTGACTTTTTATACTGATAATACACATCTGCCCAGAAAGATTCCTTGAGGTGACTTTGCCAGTGAATCCTATTAGTAGATCAGAACAGTTGTAAAGGGATTACTTTATGCTTCATTGTGTCAATGGTGGAATATTTTAAGGCTTGGAATCTTCAGAATGCAATTAGTCTAGTCCTCTAATTTGAGGCTTGGAGAAATGATACTTTCCTATTCTCTTTTTGAATCAAAGATGAAGCTGTATCACTCATTCGGGTGTTTTATCCTTTTCCAACCTGTCAAGATATTCCAAGAAGTTATTTCTCATCAACAGAAACATCTTGGTGGCTCTTACGCTCTTTTAGGGTACTTTGGTCCCGTGAGGATACAGGCCGTAGTGGTGTTTTCCTTCAAGTAATCTTTTAGCTTCATCTTCCATCTTATCAACAGTCCTAGTTCTTTCTGCAGATGATCTATTTTCCATTTTTTTTGACGACTTTTCCTTATGCTGCCTTCGTTGTTTCTTCACATCGTGAGAATGAAATAGTCATGCTAGTGTAATAATGTTGAATCATATGGGAAGAGGTTTTCACCATTGATTATCATTCTGTTCAAAAAACAATGGGGTTTCCAAAAAAAAAAAAATTCAACACCACATATTTATATAAAATAGATGGCAGACTTTCTCCCTTTCCCAGCGATAATATGGTTAACAAATAGATGTTTTCTGTGCTCCAACATTTGGTATATGTTTTTATGTTTAGCTTTAGATTATTTTATATTTTGCATTCTATATTATGTTTTTGGCATTCTATTTTTTTGTATTGGCTTTCAGTTCCAATTTTCTGATTTGGAAGTATATCAGAATTAGTCTTTTTTCTCAGTGGTTTTTAAATTTTTTTTACTTTGGTAGGATCAGCTGTGCTATCAGATTGAATTTTCTACCCCCGATAGCATATACATTATGAAATCTATGGAGGATACTTGATTGGTTCTAGTGCTTTGCATCTGGCTAGGTCCACTGTTCTTTGAGGTTCCACTTACATGTCACTTATTTCTGAAGATCTTAACCTTCCTTCTGTTAGATCCTCCTATTCTATGCTGCGGCAGCATTGTATTTTATCTCTCATAAGCAATTCACTCTTTATTTGTAATATTTTGCAAGTTGTGTCTTTCCCATTAGCCAGTAGTGCCCTGGGTACATTTTTCTTGTCCATGGCTTTATTCTCAGTACCTAGCACAGAATCTAGCATATGATTGTCACAAATAATATTTGTGGAATGAATGCCTAAAGTTTAAATTCATCCAGATTTTTTTTTTTTTTTAAAGCAGTTTGCTTTTTTTTTTCCTTTAAATAGAATCTGTTGGGAAGCTCTGGACTGTTCCCCCAGAAAAATGTGAATGTGTGAACATGCACTCACATACATTCACAAACACACCTTTGTATACAATTTGATAGTTCTTGCACCACCTCCCGTGTACATCTTCCCATTATCCTAGCCCAGATGGGAACCCCTGCCTTAATAAATAAGTTTAGCTCTCCTTACACACTTCCAAGCATGTGAAAATCACCACCCTTTCATAGCTGGTGTTCTCTTTTTTATTATTGTGATCTTGTCTTATTGTAACATTGAAGTTAACTAATGATTGTAGTTTTTTTCTCCCCTTGTAGCTGTCAACCAGATGTGCACTGTTTCTGTAATTGATTATTGTTTTTATAATGGGCATTTTGAATTTCTAGTAGGACTTGTAATCCTATTAAATTTCCTATGATTGGCTTTTGAATATAAGAAGATATTTAATATAAATATCTTTCTTTAATTTTGAATTTGCCTATTACTTTTCTAAGTGGAGTCAAGTTGAAAACCCTGGCGCCTCAATTTTTTTTTCCATCTGCCGGTATTTTTCATTCATTCCCTACACAACAGTGTTAGCATTTAGGGATTTTGTAATGGCGGGTAGGCGGTCCTGATTAAAACTGACACTTTAATCCGTATTATTGTGTAGGTGTAATGCATCAAGTAAAACACTTGGCGGAATCGGAATCTTTGCTGACAAGCCCACCAAAGGCGTGCACGAATGGGTCAGGATCCTTGGGGTCCACGACACCAGTCAGCAGTGGAACAGCCACGGCTGCCACCAATGCCGCAGCCGACTTGGGGTCCCCCAGCTTGCAGCACAGCAGAGATGATTCTTTAGATCTGAGCCCTCAAGGGTAAGTCAGAGTGGTGTGGTGGTTTTTTTTTTTTTTTTTTTTTTTTTTTGGTGCTCTTTGCCCTTTAGCTCTGCCCTGGTACCTGAGACTCACACAGGGAATACAATGGTAAAATACTAGTGAGCGTCCACACTTTGTATTTTTTCATCTGTATTTTGTTAAATGTTTAATGGGAATGGGAAGAGAAATGAACACTTATTGCAAATTTGCTGTCCTGTGCCATTGTTAGGAACCACGTGCTATTTCCATTGACATAAAAGGGAAGGTAAGACTCAAGAGAAGTGAATGACTCGTACAGTGTCACACGCTTGTTCTACAGATGCAGGATTGAGCCCTCATTTCTGAGTCCATAACCTGAGTCCATTGCTTACTGTATTGCAACATACATTCTAGTTTCGAGACATCCAGATATTGATGTACTGAAATATTAAAAATTAGAATTTTCATAATGCAAAGGATAAAAGCCTGGTTTCCCATTTATCTGTAACTGGCAGATGGGAACTTTGCTCTTAATAAAGGATAATGGGAGTTCTTAATTAAAGGAAATTCTCTTCTTGCATCTGTTTATCTGGTTTTAATCCCGTTGTTGTACTTTGCTACTGAGAACGTTACCAGATCCTCGTGTTGGTTTTCATTTTGTTTTGAAACAAATCATACTCTAAAAGTGTTTTTGTTTCTTTAATGTTAGAAACTTAATATTGCTGTATGAATGGTCATGATGAACCAAACTCATTTCTAAAATTCAGAAGGTACTCAGGGTAATACTCCTTTTTACTCTTTTTAAGCTGAAAAGTGGATCTTGGTAAAATATGTTGTAATAGGGGGTCTAAAACTTTAATCTTGTGAACTACAAGGTCGCGTTGTCCTAAAGGTTGCCAGCTTAGGATCACAGCTGCTTTTGGTGCCCCCTGCTGGCAGTTGTCCGCTCTGGCTTAAATAGGAATTTCGGCAATTCTGGGACTTCTGGCACAGTTGCTGTTGCTTCAGGAAGTTGCTGAGTTTAGGTGCTATCCATGTCGTGGGCCCAGTTTAAGGAGATTGTGCTGGAGAATACTGGGGACCTTCCACCTTCCCTGCTCTCAAGTTGGACTTGTCTTCCATATGCCCTCGCAGCCTTGAATGCCTCTCTGATTCCTCCCCAACCCACTCTCTCCCTCACTCCTTCCCTGCTAGCTGCTGCTGTAACCTTAAGTTATGCAGCATTTTACCATATATCACAGGCATTTGGTGAAATGTGACACAATTCAGACAAATGCAGTATTTCTAAGTCCCTTAAATTAAGGAGTTAGACTTGATTGTAGGTTCTAACAGTTGATAATTCTAGACAAAAAGGAAAGAATCTTTTTCTTAAAATACCTGAAGTTTTAAGTGATCCTATTCCCTTCTAAAATGATTTCAAATGAAAAATTCATATAAATTTGTAAAGAAGGAATTGTCCAATCATATTTAAATTTATTCTTTGAAAGTTCACTTTTCCTGAAGTGTTTTAAATAGATGTGGCAGATGTTGGAAGAAATTTTCAATTTTTCTAATTTTATTTGGGTCACAGACCAACTGAACCAGAACATTTTTCGTCTTTTCTACCTACCTAGCTTTGTTGTTATTCTAAGAATCTATTGCTATTTCAAACTATTTCTAGTGTTGATAAGAATAGTGAAAATAACACACAAGGGCTATGAATGTCCTGTTTCATATGTTCTAATTCAATATAGGTTATTCACACTATCACTTGCTAGATCTGTTCATAGGTAATTTTGGATTAAAAATAATCACTAATGTATTTATTTGGAATGTTATTGCTGTTGCTCACCATGAAATTACTTTGGGTAATATCGAGAAGTATTTTGGTAATGCTAACACTCGATGCTATGTACTTGTCATTTAGGTTAGCAAAGACATATGGTGCTCAGATTTAACATTTTTCTAGTTTGTGGTTGCTCAATTCTTTTTGATATTGATTCTTTGCATTGTATACATGTTTTATGTAGTTTTCTGTATGTACTACATTTTATCACAGGATTAATCAGATCTTCTATTTGGTTTTATTTGTAGTAGTTCAGTACAGTCAAACAGCTAGTTATTTTCTGCACTAATCATTTTCTGTGTCTGTACACCTTCAGAACATGACTGGCACAGAGTTGGCATTAAATAATCACTAAAAGCAAGATACCCTGTTATGGCAATGTTTTATAACTGATTGTTTCTGCCATTTTAGCTTTTCAGTGAGTAATGCTAATAAATCGTGGTCATTGCTAAACTTATCCCATATTTTCCCATGTGATAGTCGACTAAGTGATGTTCTAAAGAGAAAACGACTGCCAAAACGAGGGCCAAGAAGGCCAAAGTATTCACCTCCAAGAGATGATGACAAAGTAGACAATCAAGGTAATTGATTGGATGAAACGGGGGGAGGTAAAGGGGAGATGGCAGCTGATAAAGACACGTACTTCATTAAAACTGCTGATACCGTAGCTTTGAAGTACACCTGAGTCTCCTGATACCCAGTCTCCTTAGTTCTTTCAGCTACTTAATCTAGTAAAAATGGGAATCTTAAAATGCAGTTGGTTTTCATCAGTTTTCCTAAAATGATGTAACTGTCATTCTCTCTTTTCATAGCTAAAAGTCCCACCACTACTCAGTCACCTAAATCTTCTTTCCTGGCAAGCTTGAATCCAAAAACGTGGGGAAGGTTAAGCGCACAGTCCAACAGCAACAACATCGAACCGGCACGAACTGCGGGAGTTAGTGGTCTTGCCAGGGCCGCTTCAAAGGACACCATCTCCAATAATAGGTGAGGTGGGGTTATTCTGCATTCTGGTGTCAGAATAGGAAAACAGAACATTATTTCAGTCAGCACATTTATTATATGGAGATGAAACATGAACACAGACCTTGAATTTATGCTCAGAAGTGGCATGGCTCAAGGATGCAGTAGGTTCTCGATTCTTGAACCCTGTGTCTGGGTTTCTCTTGAGTTCTAGTCGTATATTTTAAAACTCTCATTGAGATCTCTAGCTGCTAGGAGTCATGTATGTTCAAAACAAACAAATTATGTCCCTCCATGGAATCTCTTCCTCAATTTTGTTCTAGATAAGGGAAAACTGGCATTTTCTGTACACAGACACACTTTTATGGTACCCTTCGTCTACTCCTTACAACTTTTGGATCCTAGGAGTAGAGGCTTTTTTGGGAACTTAGAAAATTACCAGCTAAACTGGTGGTTTGAAGGCCTATTTATGGCTTTTACAAATTATTTCTTTAAAATCCTTGAGAATTGTTTTGTTTCTTGGCTCTGGATATAGCATACCAACCAGGATTACTTCCTCTGCAAATAAGAAATCTGAAAATATCAAATGTCACTGGCAAAACAAACAGGCTCTTTTTGGATGGTTGGTTGGTTGTATTTCTGAAGCCATGAGAATTTGTTAATTTAGACAGCTGAGTCTCAGAGGTCGTAGTTGATCTTGCATCTAACAGGTACATGTTTCTGGTCTAGAGTATTTTACTTCAACTCTAGGGAACACAAGCAAAGGACAATGCGGATATGTTTCCACCTTATAAAACAGTCATAAAATCGCTTTCAACTTATGCAATCACTTAATGCAACTGTTACTTTGTAGAGTCCCAGGAAGTTAGAACTTTCTATTTACCCTTCATGCACTGACCTGACATGTATTTTAAGAACCTGTGCATTCTCTAGGTACATCTTAGCCCATTTTCAAAGTGAAAAATTAATTTGGTTAATGTGGAGTCTGAACTTACTAGCCTGTAAGCATAGGCCAGAAAGAATTATAAATGTAGCAGCTTTTTGCCTTGGAGCAGAAGTTATAAAGTAAAGTCCTTTCTGTGTATGCTAAGACTTTAATATTTCCGTTTTCCTTCTCGCAGAGAAAAAATTAAAGGTTGGATTAAGGAGCAGGCACATAAATTTGTTGAGCGTTACTTCAGTTCTGAGAACATGGATGGGAGCAACCCCGCACTGAACGTCCTGCAGAGACTTTGTGCTGCAACTGAACAACTCAACCTCCAGGTACCGAGTCCACCGTGTCCTGCTGGCTGTTCCTTCTTCATGCTTCGGCATCTCTCTGTCTTGCTGTTCTTTTCTTGATGGCTCTGGCTTTCTATCGATTAAACTCATAGATTGACTTTTTAGCCAGATATGTACCTTTAGCACAGACATTTCTTTAACTTGTCCCTGGACTTTCGTGCTCCATCATTTTCTCATTAAATGTACCAGAAATCTCATCTTTCACTTTTCTTTCCTTCACATCCCATATTTCTTGACAAATGAAGAAACTTCAGAAATGTCCCTCCAGCACATCTCCTCTCCTTTCAGTCCTCTTCACCTACAGGTACTAGAGTTAATACGACACTCCTTAACTCCTCTCCACCTGGGTTCTGATAAAAGTCAGGGGGGGTAGAGGTTTATTAAGCCTTTTATATGTCATCTGATTCTTCATCTTTCTACGTTTTTGATGTACTTTGAGCAATTTGAGTAGTACAGATTTTCTAAGAAATTATTTCATTCAGATTTTAAATATATTAATTTAAAGCTGTACCTTGTGTCTTGTTTTATCTTTCCATTCTGGTATTATAGCTCTATATTCCATAATTTGTATTCTCATCCTCTGACTTTTTTTTTTTTTAATAAGACTACATTGGTTGAATTGTGAAAATTTTTCTTTATTATGTTATTGCGAACATTGGTTTTCTGTTATGAAACAGTTCACATTTTGTAAGTGTGTTGTGTTTGTGTGTGTGTGTGAGATCATATCTTACAAGGATCTACCAAGAATGCACCATCCGCTCTCCCCCTTTTAAAGGTGTTGAGAATGTATTAGATTTCATTTGGGGAAATATAAATTGTACATTTAGTAGGGGCTGTTTAATTCAATATAGAAATACTGTTCCTAACTCTTTTCAGGTGGATGGTGGAGCTGAGTGCCTTGTAGAAATCCGTAGCATAGTCTCAGAGTCAGATGTTTCATCATTTGAAATCCAACATAGTGGATTTGTGAAGCAGCTGTTGCTTTATTTGACATCTAAAAGTGAAAAGGATGCCGTGAGCAGAGAGATCAGATTAAAGAGATTTCTTCATGTATTTTTTTCTTCTCCAGTAAGTTATCTAATAATGCTTGTGTATTTTATTATAAGAATCATTGTTCACTAATGTGTATATCTTTTCATCCCAGTAGGTTTTGGTCAAGATATTGAGGTAAAGTTTCTAGCTTGCTTTTATATACAGTTGGGATTTTTTGGTCTTTCATATATCAAGTAAACAGTATAACAAGGAAATGATGATTTAATGAAGCTAGTGCCAAATTTTCTATGGTCGCTATATCGTGAGTCTTTGTTTTTGTGTGTAAAACAGTATAGATGCTTCCTGACTTACAATGGGCTTATATTCCAATAAACTGTCGTAAGCTGAAAATGTGTAAGTTGAAAATGCATTTAATAACATAGCTTCACCGACCGAACATCTTAGCTTCGTCCTGTCTTCCCTTAAACATGCTCAGAACACAATATCCGAAAAATGTTGGCAACATAACACACTGAAGAGTATCGGTAGTTTACCCTCATGGTCACTCAGCATCATGGGAGAGGATCGTACCGCATATCACTAGCCCCGGAAAAGATCAAAATTCACAGTATGGTTTCTACTGAATTGATAGCGCTTTCATACCATTGCAAAGTTGAAAAATTGTAAGTTGAATCATGTTAAGTCAGGGACTGTGTGTACTACTGTGTTTCCCCGAAAATAAGACCTAGCCAGACAGTCAGCTCTAATGCGTCCTTTGGAGCAAAACTTAAGACCTGGTATGATATGATATGATATGATATGATATGATATGATATGATATGATTGATATGATATGATATGATATGATTATGATATGATATATGATGTGATATGATATGATATGATATGATACCGGGTCTTATAGTAAAATAAGACTGGGTCTCATATTAACTTTCGCTCCAAAAGATGCATTAGAGCTGATTGTCTGGCTAGGTCTTATTTTCGGGGAAACATGGTTAACAATTCCATTCCAGAGTGCTTGGTCACATTTACAATGTGGATTACAAGGCCGGAATTCAGAGTAGCTTCCCTCCCTTTACCCTCAGTGAATGAAAGCAAGAGAATAACTACCCTTGGACTCCACTGATGTTACACTACTCGTTTATAACTGCTTAAGAGAAGGCACCTTTAGGAAAGTTTCTGGCTCATCTGTGTATAGGACTAAGGATAACGGTCCTATGTGTTCATGAAACTATTTCACCATGCCTTCCAGTGTTTGTAGGCATTTAAGCACTGCTTGTTTTAATTTGTGGGGTTATCTTAAACAGAGTTGATATTTATTAGTGAGTTGTTATGTGTGTGGCAATACTGGATGTAGTCTTATACCATGCTTAAGATTACATACAGGTGTAATCTCTTACCTTAAACTCCTTGGGGCTGTATGGGTTTCAAGAGTTCTACAATACAATGCATAACCCGGATGTTGCCTGATGTCCCCAGTGGATTCTAAATAGCACTCTATACACATAAATATTTTTGTGGCAAAAACGTGAATATTTTTACTAAATAAAGGTAAATAAAGACTGCGAATCATGTCATACCTGTCTTAGTCAGGTTTTGCCACCAAGAGTGTTTTTGTTGAAATAATGTATTTGAAAACATTGTTCTAACAAAATCATCGGAAAAGATATAAGAGAATAGATGAATATTTCCCTTTTGTAAAACTGCCTGTTAAATTTTCTTGAGAGGAGTGTGCCGTTTTCAAGAGGCCTTGTTTAACCTATTGGTTTATTTATAACTTTAGCTTCCTGGAGAAGAGCCCATTGGAAGAGTAGAGCCATTGGGTAATGCACCTTTGTTGGCATTGGTTCACAAGATGAACAACTGCCTCAGCCAGATGGAGCAATTTCCAGTCAAAGTGCATGACTTCCCCAGTGGAAATGGGACAGGAGGCAGGTAAGGATCATGGCCTGAGTATGCCCTTGCCCTTGGACTGTGCTTAATTAATCTTGTTGAAAAGTGGCAAGCGGCCTGGTAATGTCTTCATCTGTCTGAAGAACATTTAGCTATAATGGTTGAAGAAGTTGTTGAGTACTTTAAATAGTGAATCAAATGCTATTTATCTTTAAAATCACAAGGTTTCTAAAACATGTTTTAAAAATATGTAACCCAGTGACTATTGGTAACTTGTAATAGGCTTAGTTTTCCTTAAATTGATATACTCTTGACCATATAAAGCTTTTTCTTCAAGAACTTCGTGGGTATGGATAATAAAAAATATACATTCTGTGTACAGTAATGTGATTTCATATGTGATACAAGTGCTTATAACTTTGTATTTTGATAGGTTTTAACAGATAAGTATTTACTTTGAGGTTTTGCTGTTTTATTAAAGCTTAATAAAACTACTATTTTATTTTCAATAATATAGTAGTTTTATAGAACTCGTGAGGTGCTATAGAAAGAATTCATTGTAGGAGTTAATTGTTGTGTTTTATATAATGTTATAAGCTTCCTAGAATATTATGCCTAGAAACCTGGGAAATAAGAAATCAGTTTTTAAAAAAATTAGTTTTAAAATACACAATCTGGTGTGTTTTTAAAACGTTTACATTGTGATTGAAATAAAACAATATACATCATTGAATATAGTGATCAGCGTGGAATAGGTTTTTGTCTGCTTTGAAATTTAGTGTAGAATGGTATTCATTTTTGATCCCTGTACGATACTGGAATATTTTATGAAATAAGGGGACATTTTCAGCTGTGCCTGAGAAAACTGTGAAGCTTTTCATTTTTATCCAAATTGTATAAAATAACGGTTTACATATATTGATATGTATATATCATTATAATGAAGCATTCTTTCTCATACACCATTTGCCTTATAGATAACCACATTTTAAGCTAGTCTGTATCTTCCTTGTCAGGAAAGCCAGCCCTTTCCTGACATGAGCAGTTAAATATCTTTACTACGTTTAGACTGGTGTAGCTATTAAACTGCTTCATTCAAAAGAATATAGCAAAATTGGTCTACCTGAAACGAATATAATATTGTGTACCAGCTATACTTCAATAAAAAATGTTTTTATATAATACGGCAAAGTATAAAGATTAGTTTTTAAAGTAATTTTATAGCTGAAATCATTGAAAGCAAAAACGTTTTTTTGTTTTGTTTATAAATAAATAGAATTCAGTAGGCAACAGCAAAACATTGCAGACATGAGCATGCTCAAATTGCTGAAGAATTTTTATTCCAGAGAAGTAATTAAATCTCTGTGATAAGGTATTTCTGCTCACATGGTTCATGACAGAGATCAAATGTTGATTTAATGTTTTCATATGCATGCATACATACCCTCTTTTATTTTATAATGAGTTTTACTAAATTACTTGAATTGCTCGTAACTGGTAAGTAAGTGTTTACTTTGTGCCTTAAGAAAATGCACAGTTGGTATTATCTTGCTTTTATTTGAATTAATGTTTGTTGATTTTGAAAATAGTAGAATAACTTTTTTTCACAAATTATCTTGAGCTTTTCTCTTAACAGAGGATCACAGGCTTTAAAATTTTTCAACACACATCAGTTAAAATGCCAGTTACAAAGACATCCAGACTGTGCAAATGTGAAGCAGTGGAAGGGTGGACCTGTCAAGATTGACCCCCTGGCTTTGGTACAAGCTATCGAGCGATACCTTGTAGTTAGAGGTACTCTTCGTATGTGTATGTTGTGTGTTTATATGTACATTTGGGATGAAATACAGTAAGGGATATATAAATGATTCCCATTTATTGCTATCCCTCTGTTAAAATAGCATCAGGAACTTGTGTTCCTGTCATTTATTTTATATGTGGTATGTTTAACTTAGTAGGGGTTGACTGCTTACTTGGGTGATGAGTTAATTTTTCTTGTTGTAATATGGTAGAAATGATATTTTGTATTTGATAGTTTTTTTTTTTAGGTATTTCTGCTTCATAGATCAAAGTGTAACATACACATTTTTCTTAGACTGTTAGTTTAACAGTATATACAGGCATTTCTTTGGCATGTAAAATTGCTGGAGTTGAACAGCCTTCTTGGGTCCCTAGGGTATGGGAGAGTGAGAGAAGATGATGAAGACAGCGATGATGATGGCTCCGATGAGGAAATAGACGAGTCTCTGGTAAGGTACTATTCCCACCATATTGTCTTGTGTAATGTGCAGAGCCTATAGCTGACATGGATTTTGTTTTGCTTTATTCAGGCTGCTCAGTTCTTAAATTCAGGAAATGTAAGACACAGGCTACAGTTTTACATTGGAGAACATTTGCTCCCGTATAATATGACTGTGTATCAGGCAGTCCGGCAGTTCAGTGTACAGGCTGAAGATGAAAGGGAATCCACGGATGATGAGAGCAACCCCCTAGGAAGAGCTGGTATTTGGACAAAGACTCATACAATATGGTAAGTGGTTTTTCACCAACTTCGACACTGTTCATGTGTTTTGGAAATCATATTGCATAAGGAGAGGGGACCCTAAATCCTATATTTTATTATTAACAGCCCTTCTCAAATATTTTATCTTGTGTGTGTGCGCATGCATGTATGTATTTAGCTTCCTCGTTAAGACTACTAGAAAACATGTTTGTGGGCCGTAATTATATCTACTTTTCTAGATTCATTTCAGGTCTTTAAATAAGACAAAAATGTCTTCATAAGAAGATGTTCCTTTAGGTAATGGGAAGTTTGGCATCTCTGCACCCGTAGATACATTTGGATGCAGCTTCCTGCATTGTTTGTGAATGCTTGCTGCTTAACATTTAAAGAGAGCCATTCTTCTCAGAACTACCGCTTGAGTTTCTCCAATGGTCCCTGCTAGGATGGTGGTCTCTGCTAGGAAGCAGTGCGATTGGTGATTCTCTGAATCCATAACTGTGGAGAGAGGCTAGATCTCAGAGAGTTTTCTGGTAACTTTGGTGTCTGTGGTTTGCTCTTTGGCCTCGTAGGATAATTTACAGTTTTAAAATCTGTTTTTGGTTTATCTACATCCCTGTCACTTTAGGTACAAACCCGTGAGAGAGGATGAAGAAAGTAATAAAGATTGTGTTGGTGGTAAAAGAGGAAGAGCCCAAACAGCTCCAACAAAAACTTCTCCTAGAAATGCAAAAAAGCATGATGAGTTATGGCACGGTACGTCGATATGTGAAGGGGAACATGGGTTGCCATGGGGCAGTAGTCTTTCTGTCTTTATGGTCTTAAAGCCATGGTTTATTTGTATCTAGTAGTGTTAATACAATCTTTGAATATAGTTTAGAAAAAAGTGGAATACTACAAACATTTGAGTGATACAATCAAACCCTTGACTTGCATGTCTAAAAATGAAATATTAAGTATCTGCAAAATTAAGTTGGAAAGAAAATGGGGAAAAACTCTTACATTCTTTTCATGAAGAGCTCATGTTTTCATTAAGGCTAAAACAAATTCATTAATAGAACAGATTCACTGAAGAAGAGCCTGGTCATTGGCAGGTTGCCCCTCAATTTTTATTGCTGTTCATTAGAGTAGTAAAATCTAATAATTACAGAAAGAATAAAAAGTTTTTCCAGGTAATATAGTAATGACTACAGAAGGTAGTTGCATCTCCTAGGTGACTTCTTTTTTAGTATTTTTTTCCGGTCAGTTTTGCTGGTTTCCTTCCTCTTGTTTTTACATATATGATGGCCTTCGTGTTAATCTGCATTGTCATTCTTTGGGGACATGCCCTCACACTGATTTCTAAACACTGGTGTCAGTTGATGACATTTTTCCTGGTCCACAGAAATAAGGGCATTGTAGCCATTATTTTCATAAAGCTGAGTTCTTTTCCAAAGGGTCTTTATTTTGAGATGTTATATTATTGGTGTTAAAAATTGCCCTTTTATGCAGTGATAGTGTTGTAATTTTTAATTCCTTTGCTCAGTAAAAGTAAATGGCAACACTTTCAATCTCTCACTTTTTTGTTGTTATTTTAATGCTATTAGTGAAATATAAGAACAAAGGAATCATAAATCCTATTTGGAAACTATCAAAATCTATCTTATCCTAAGCTTTTGAATAAATAACCAAGTCTCTTTTTATCAGATTTACAATTTGGGAATATTGGTCTATTTTATATGGCTGTTGTTTTAAGCTATATCTAAAAAATACAGGAAATTTCTGTAACAGTGAACTTAAATATACGTTTTGTTTTTACTCCTCTTTGGCCATTTTATTGTTTGCTATTGTTTCTGGTATACCAGAAACTAGGCAGTTTTTCTCCTTTACAATATTTATTTGGGTATGAGAGGGAAAGTAATTTTCATAGGCATGCATGATTTATATATGAGATAAAAAAGAAAAAAATGTTCAAGCTGTCAATAACCCTACTAATAAGATACCAAGCATTAAATCATGACAAGTTATGGTTACTGGTGTAAGCATGGTAAGATGACAGACAGTGGCTCCATTGGCTTAGCGTTTTTAACTTTGATCTTTTGCCCTCTAGATGGAGTGTGCCCATCAGTATCAAATCCTTTAGAAGTTTACCTCATACCCACACCACCGGAAAATATAACTTTTGAAGACCCGTCGTTAGATGTGATTCTTCTTTTAAGAGTTTTACATGCCATCAGTCGATACTGGTATTACTTGTATGATGTGAGTAAAATTGCCTGTTTTTGAAGTTTTCCATGATATGTTATTCATTACATAGTTTCTGTCTAGTGATTTATGAATTTTCTGTTGTACTAGAAACAGAAACAGTGATTCAGCTAAATGCAGGGATCCTGGCCCAGTGAAGTACAATGTTCTCATCAGTGGGAACTTCTCCCCCACTCTTTTTTCCTGGCCTGCGGTTTTTGATTCATTCTTTTAGCAGACTTACAAAATATTCTCTAGCTGTAAATGTATTAAATTAAGCTACAACATGAAATTGAACATGATTTTATCGTAGTAAAAATTCTTTAGGTATATTAACCTAAAGTTCATTTATCTAAGGTAAGGTGTACATTAAATAAAAAGCTGGGTGCAAGTTAAATGTGGTCTTTGGTATTACATGACGCAGGGAAAAATGAAGAATAAAACAGCTGCCACATCAGTGGCTGAGCCAGTACCATTGGCATGTGGGGGTTGGGGTGCTTCAGATACGCATTGTAGAAATTGTCATTTGGGTTGGGACACTGCAGTGAGAAGTTATGTATTGCATATTGGAAGCCTGCCAGTGAAACCTAGGCATTCTGCATGCATATTTGGGGTAAAGAAAGAGATAGTGAATATAATCCTACTATTTTACTACATGTAGACTGTTCTTTTTTTTAACATTTTACAGAATGCAATGTGCAAGGAGGTTATTCCAACTAGTGAATTTAATAACAGTAAGTTGACAGCAAAAGCAAATAGGCAGCTTCAAGACCCTTTAGTGATCATGACAGGAAACATCCCAACGTGGCTTACTGAACTAGGAAAAACCTGGTAAGACTGTCACTTTTGTAACGGTGGCCTGTAACAATTATTGTGTTGGTCTTAATACATTTTGCGGCAAAAACCTAGACTTTAGTGAATCTATTTAAATGTTTTCAGTAGTATTATGGTATTTGGTCATAGCTTGCTTCATAGTATAGCTTTAGCATCCACTAGATCTGCTTGAGAGTATGTGTCTGTATATATGAAATGGGAAGGGACACAGGGACGTTCGAGGAAGTGCAGCTCCTCTGCCAGGATACAATTGGACTCCAAAGGTGGAGTTGGTTGAGTCTCTGAGCCCTTTTGGGTCTATACCGACATTCTTAGATGTAGAACTGCACTGATCAATGCAGTAGCCACTAGCCACTCATGGCTGTTTACATCTAAGATAATTTAAATAAAATTAGTAATTGACTTTTTTAGTCACACTAGCCACATCCTCACATGGCTACCTGTATGAAAAAGAAACATGTTGAACATTCAGATCATCACAGGAAGTGCTCTTGGTAGCTCTGTGTCAAGAACTACCAAAATCATACATTAGGAGGCAGCACGGCCTGTGTTACTATTGCAGGTTTGTTCTTTGAAAATCAGCTGCCTTTTGCAGCTTTGAGTGACTTTGAAATGCTGAAGCTAAGAGGAAAATCATGACCTAGTAAAGCCATGTGGAATGAGGGTGGCTTAGCAGCCTCATAAAGTGGGGATCATGTTTTAAAATTTAATCGTCACTAGTCATGTTACACTTTCTAAAGGTCTTTGGGTAGATTAAACATGATCTTGGATAGACTTGATTTCAAATGTAGAATTTTAATGGTTGAATTTGATTTCACAGTGAAAGGCTACTTAATGCGTTATTACTCGATCACCTGCAAATTTCATACAAGAATTATGGAGATTCTTCAAAATTAGTTTACCTAGACCATTTTTATTGGTTATTTTTATAAGTATTATTCTGTATCATATCAAAAGTTGTTTCTAATATAGGGTTTTTTTATGATTTCTGATTCTAATTCAGATAATAAATTTATATCGCATCTTTTTACAGCCCATTTTTCTTCCCTTTTGATACCCGGCAAATGCTTTTTTATGTAACTGCATTTGATCGGGACCGAGCAATGCAAAGATTACTTGATACCAACCCAGAAATCAACCAGTCTGATTCTCAAGATAGCAGAGTTGCACCTAGATTGGATAGAAAAAAAGTAAGTTTCTCCCAAAAATATTTAAAGATAAATCAAACTGAGCTTTTCAAAATAATGGGAAAACTAGAAATGTGGTGCATCTAATTATGCCTCTTGGTTTATAGGCCTTAGTCACATTCATCTCTTTGCTTATCTTTATTACATCTGCATTAGTCATATTTTCCTACCAGTCTCTTGGAACTGGGCCATCTGTGATTCTTCTTCATTCTCCAGTTAGAGTTCTTTTTCCCAGTTTCTGAAATCATTTCTACAATTCTTTTAGTTGTCATAACTCTTGTGCCAAGAAAGAATCTTTTCTTCCCAGGCTTCATTTCTAAATTAGGAACTCAAGCTATCGCCTCCCTTTTACAATTGATCCCTTATGCAGTAGGTAGAATTAATCAGATCCAATTCATTCCCTTAGCAAATTACTCCAATTAGACTGAAACAGAATCCTTGATGTATTTCATGTCTCTAGACCAGTTAGCTTAGCCCCTATGCTGCCGACTTCATCTGCCTGTGCTTCTAATCTTGGCTCCACATTCATAGCTGTGAAACACACAGCTCTGAGCCTTTTCAGTCTGAGACCCAGTCCTACACTTCTGACACCACACTGCCTTGTACCCAGGACTTCTGTTCTTCTGTCTCGTTCTTGCTGGGGATTCTTACTCGACTCTGTCTCTGAAAAGCTTTATCTCCAAAAGTCTCATAAGGGCCATTAGAAATGGCATAAAAAAGGAGTAGAAGAATGAAAAGCAAAACAAAAAAGATTATACTTAAAAAAACAAAACAAAAAACACTTCACTCTTCCTATCTTTATTTGTATCATTAGGATTCCATTAACCAATGGTGTTGGTAGAATTTGGAAATCTACCAAAACCTTCCTCATTCCCATGAAGCTCATTAGCAGATGTTTGCAGTCATGCTTGTGGGATTTCTGCATATCAGAGCCAGTAGGTTTCCAGCTCACCTGTCACCTCCACTCTTGTTTCTTCACCATCTAACTATAAATGTACCCAGGGAGATTCCATGAAGCTGCAGCCCTGAATTGCATTGATGTTTGTCAAAGTTACACAGATCCTTTCTTCTCCAACTTGAATTTTCTGAACTTGCCTTGGGCTAAGACAATAATCACACTTCTAGCTTTTCTTCATGTACGCCAGGATGCTGTCGATGTTTGTAGTGATGCAGCTACTACTTAACCTTTTTTGAGGTATGCTTTTTTAAAAGAAATAATTTGTTAACAATCGAATTGATTTTTTTTGCACTTCGAGAAATGCCACCTGTTTATTAAAGTGTCATGTGAGTTTAGCGTCCTCACATTTGTACTTTCTTTTGTAGCGAACTGTGAACAGAGAGGAGCTGCTAAAACAAGCTGAGTCTGTGATGCAGGATCTGGGCAGCTCACGGGCCATGTTAGAAATCCAGTATGAAAATGAGGTGAGCCTATGAGTCTGTTGACAGTTTTAGCATGATTTGTACTCTTGATAAGAATGTCATTAGAATTTTTTCTTCGTCCAATGAAATTCTAAAAGATATTGGAAAATTTATCTAAAAACTTGAGATTTGGTCTGTTTTTCTGTTGAATAATTTGTTTTAAATTCTCCATTTTTTGAGGTTAAATTGTTTGATAAAAGACAGTATTTTTTCCCCTGGCATAAGAACAAATGTTTGTGTAATCTTTAGGTTGATAAAGTAAATGGATGTTTTAAATACAACCTTCAAAATGAACTGCTTTTTCTTAAAAACCAGGTTTTCTGAGATACAGCTTATTCAGAATAAATGCACACTTTGGAGATGTTGACAGATGTACATTGTCTGTAACCACTACCACATCAAGATAAAAAAATCCCATCACCGTAAAACATTCTCTTCAACCACCTTGCAGTGGTTCTTCTTCCACCCCCAGTCCTTAGCAACCACTGATCAGTTTTCTGTCCCTATAGGTTTGTCTTTTTTAGGATATGATAATAAATAGATCATACAGCATGTAACCTTTTGTGTTACTCTTCTCAGTACAATGCTTTTGAGATTCATCCATGTTGTTGCATGTATCAATTTGTTTCCTTTTATTACTAATAGTAATTATCATTATGTGGATATACCATAATATGTTTACCAATTGATGCACGTTGAGTTGTTTCCGGTTTTTGACTCTTAGGCATAATGCTGCTGTGAACATTTATGTACATGTCTCTGTGTAGATGTGTATTTTTTTCTCTTGGGTAACTACTTCAAGGTTGAATTGCTAAGTCATTTAGTTAGTAAATGTTTTAACTTTAAAAGAAAACACCAAACTTTTCCAAAGTAGCTGTCCCATTTTCCTTTCTGCCAGTAATGTAACATGTGAATTTCAGTTGCTTCATGTGCTCACCAAACTAACACTTGGTATTGTCAGTCTTTTTTAGTTATTCTAGTGGATTTATCGTGATATCTTACCATGGTTTTAATTTGCATTTCTCTGATGATTAATGATACTGATTTATCTTTTCATTCTTTATTATTAGTCATTCATATATCTTTGGAGAACCGTCTAAGAATTCTGCCCACTTTTTCATTGGGTTTTTATTTTATCATTGAGTTGTTGAGTTCTTTATATGTTCTGGATACAAATCCTTTTTGAGATAAGTGTTTTGCAGATATTTTCTTCCAAACTGTGGTTTATAGTTTTATTTCTTTATGAAATGTCTTTGATAGAACAGAAGTTTACTTTTGATGAAATCCAGTTTATCATTTTTTTCTTTTTTCTTTTCTGGTTTGTGCTTTCTGGATCCCAAGAAATTTTTCCCTAGTCCATGGTTTCAAATATTTTTTTTCTTGCGTGTTTTTTAGGAGTTTTAGAGTTTTTTTATATTTAGGCTTGTGATCTGCTTTGAGTTATTTTTTTAATCTATGATAGAAAATAAGGGTTAAGCTTCTTTTTCTCTTTTTCTAAACACAGGCTAATCATTTTTTCCAGCACCATTTGTTTGAAATGACCATACTTTCCCCTGTTGAATTACTGTGGTACTTTTGTTGAAAATCATTTGATTATGAATGTTTGGGTCTGTTTCTGGATTTTCTTTTCTTTTTTATTAATCTATACTCTCTTGATTACTGTGGCTTTATATTTAGTCTTTAAATCAGGTAGCTTGAGTCCTCCAACTTTGTTTTTCTTTTTCAGAATTGTTTTGGTTATTTTCAACCCCTTGTAATTCCGTGTAATTTTAGAATCAGCTTGCCCTGATGCTACAGAATTCTACAGGATATTGATAGGGATTATGTTGAATCTTGCTCAATTTGAGAGAGAATTGACATTTACACTATTAAGTCTTCTAATCCATGAACACAGTGCAGCCTCTCACTTCTTTACGTCTTCTTTAATTCCTGTCAGTATGCTTTACAACTTAAGTCTAGAGGTCTTTTGTGCACATATTTTCTTAAATTTCTCCCTAAATAGTTAATGTTTTTTGATGGTGTTGAAAACAGTCCTCTTCTTTCATTTTAGTTTCCAATTGATATTATTTTGTAGAAATACAGTTGATGTTTAGATATTAACATTGTTTTTTGTGACTTTGATAAAATTTATTGGTCTCATAACCTTTTTATACACTATTTAGGATTATTGTAGACCCAGGGCTTTGGAAACTTTTCTGTAAAGGGCCAGGTAGTAAATATTTCAGGCGTTGTGGGCCATTAGTCTTCATCACAACTACTTACTTTGCCTTATAGCGTGAATGTGACCATACAGATTATTTATGTATAATAGCCAACAACTCTGCCCCTCGATTTCTAGTCTATAACGTGGCTTACAGTATGACCTCAGGGGTTGTGATTGGGTTTCATATTGTGAAGAATTAAATAGTGCCTGGCTCATGGTAAGTACCATATAGATTTAGCAGTTTAATCTAGCGAATACAGTGTGTAGTTATCCAAATAATTTTAATCATGACTTTGATTTTTCACTCATTGTCTTCTTCTCATTAAGACTTTGAAAGTTAACTTAAAAGTACTGTCATCAAAATTAAAATTTTAAGTAGTTTTGTACTGGGAAGTATACAGCCTGCTAGGGACCCATTGTTATGGCAGAATTGCTGCATTCAAAGGATTACAGTGTTGTGGAGACACAGGACAGAGGCACAAACAGGTGTGGCAAATGGGTATAGGTACCAAGTGAATGAGACTTTCAGACAAGTGGCACTATCCCAATAGTGTGTGGGGAAGGCTGTGAGGAGAGGGAAGCCCTCATGTATGATCTTAATGGACGCGGGGAGAGGTAAGGGATCCAAGGATGAGGCTTGAGCGAAGAATTGGGCTTGCTGCTGAGTGGTAGGAGGGCTGCCTGCTCTGGAAGGGGCGGGAGGGAGGGGAGAAGGCGGAACGGGGAGCTTGACTGCTGGGATAAGAAATTTGGATCTTCTTTTGAAGATCCACCCTGATCATGTCTGTTGCTCAGAGGACACAGTTCTTACATGTTTACACGCCCAAATTTCTTACTCATAAATCTGCAAGATCTTTGGTCTGCTTAGTTTATTTAAACAAGTTTTCTACTTTCTTATTCCAGCATATTTTTCTTTTGCCAGGAATATCTTTTCTCATTCCTCATGACTCTGTTGATGTTGCATCTTACATGATGAGTCTTAACCTATTGACTCTGAAAAAGATTCCAAGAGCCGACATCATTGGGAGGATGGGTTGGGAGGAGTGCTAGCTGTGTGTATGCATAAAGCCTCAGGTTGTAAGTCAGATTCAACCATACAAAGCAGCTGGCGGCGTTAGGAAGACTCTCTAACAACTAAAGAGGCATCGTAAACAAAATGTCTGATAAAAATGGGCTTCGTGTTGAATAGGGATGGTTGATAAGCCAGGGAAAAACTAAACCAGCCTCTGGGCTTAGAAAGTCACCCAAGCCAAGCCCCAGGGATTGGGGCTACCAATGCCCAGCCTTCAGGGAAGGTGGAAGGTTAGGAGTGTGCACTGGAGCCAGTTACTAGCTGTATCAAGTTGGGTAAGTTACATGTAAACTCGATACCTCAATAAAGGGCATGATAAAGAAAGCTACCTCATATTGTTAGAATGATCAAATGAGTAAAACAGAATGTTGTCACATAGTAAGTATATAAGTTTTGAAAGAAAAAAGACTTTGAAAGTTTTAAATAAGACAAGTGTCAGATTTTTTGTTTTACTCTATTTTTGTTTTAGAGTTTTATGCTTTTTCTTCCTTTAAAAACAAATGAAGCAAAGCCAAAGTACCCACCTTTTTAATGAACTGGTTGAGTAGAACGAAGATCCCTGAAAAGATCAAGTTGATCTACAGGGCTGCTGGCTGGGCCCAAGATAGGGGTCAATGAATGGCATGAGCATGTGTGAGTGACCTGGTCCTTCCACCCTCACAGAGACTTGCTGTGATGAAAGTGTTTACAGTGATACTGTGTCATTCAATATTTTAAGTCTTGTTTTACCTTTAGAAAGGATGAAAGAAGTTGACTGATCTGATCTGTCATTGCTACTTAGCCTAGGATAAAGACGCTACAGGAAGAAAGAACTAACTGGCTTTGAAGCACCCTCTGGTGGATACCAGATGTTACTGCAGTTTTATTCTTTTCTCTCTTCGCTTCTCTCCTCCTTCCCCTCTTTCCTCTCCTCCAGTGCCCAGGATTCAGGGAAGAACAAAATATACAAAAAGTCTCCATCGTCATAGAGCTTTTCTTTTAGTTCTGGGAGGCTAATACATACACACTCATGCACATATGTGTGTTAGGCCATAAGATAAACATAAAGTAAAATCAGAAGGTGGATCATGACGGGGAGGGAATAGAGTGGTCTCAGGTGACATTTGAGCAGAGGTGAGTCGTTGCTGTCTGTTGGCAGATTCCTGGCTTGAAGTAAGAGTTGGATGGGAGGGATCAGAGCAGGCGGTGCTGGGACCCTGACTTCTGCTGGACTGAGATGGGAAACCTCGCAGGTGCACGTGCAGAGGAATGAGATGAACTTAGGTTTTGTAAGGCTCCCTTTTGGCGCTGGGAGAGTAGGTGTGAGATGCCGAGAATGCGAGATAAGAGATGATGCTGGTAACTGGTTTAGACTATGTTTTGAAGGTGGGGCTTACAGTGTGTAGTGATGGGTTGGAATGTGGGGGGTGAGAACGAGAAGAGCCATGGACGGCTCCCAGGTTTGGGTTGGAGCAGGGCTGAATGTTGATGCCATTTACTAACAATGGGATAGAGGTGGATCCAGAAAGCGTCACCAAGTCCCAGCACATCACTGTTGGGAAAGTGCGAGTTAAACCTTTGGTGGACTACATCGGATCTTTAAACTAGTGTGGATACTTTTTTTAAGTAACTATAATGGTAAACGAATGCCTATTATTTAATATAGCTTTCATATAGCTTCTTGACAAAACTATGGTTAGATTTAGCCTGTAAACGGTGGTATTACCTTGTCATTAGCTGCATACCTAATGTGTGGTCTGAGCTGGTAGAACCTTGATAGAACACGAAGGAAGAACTAGGCTGTGAACACTACCCCAGGATCATGTTTCTCGTGGAGCAGGGCTTTTCATTCAAGGCTGTACAGTTACCTTTGGACCTTGTTTCAAAATCCCAATGCTCAGGCTGTAAAGCAGACCCACCAAATCAGAATCTTCAGGACATGTCCACCCCCATCATCTGCATATGGGTAAGGTCTCAAGAGATTCCAGTGCTCCATGGGGCTGGAGAAGCACTGACGTCCTCCCTGAGGCTAACGTGGACAGGTGGCTGCTAGTATGTGGTCAGACCTTCCACTGCCTGTGCTTTATCTGACAAACCTCTGCTAAATGGCTGGTGTGTGCCCGTGCACTATAGCGGACACAGAGGTGAAATAAAAGTTACCTTCAGGTGAGAGATGCACACAGATCATGAGATGGTGACAGTGTCATGTGATGACTACTTAAGTAGCGGAAATGTAAGGCCAAAGAAAATGAGCAGAGAAACTGGGCCGATGAGGCGTCTCCTGAGGAGGTGACATTTGAGCTGGTTTCAGGGCAGCAGTTCACCGAACATCAAAACAAGAATGGGAGAGAGATCCATGTGCAGGCAGTGCCATCTGCGTCCCTGAGGGTAAGATACACAGTTAGAATAGTACTTTAATCAGTGTACTGTGAAAATGTTGGGGCCGTGGGAGTAGGAAATAAGGAAGAGTTGTGGTTCTTGTACCAGGTGACCGAGGCTGGATGAATACAATCCGGACAGTTTGGGAAATAATCTCTACTGCGTCCTAATAAACAGTGGCTGTTAGCATCCACATTGCCAAGAGGGTGGCAGGTTTAAAAAAGCAGTGCAAATTCTCAAGTTTGAAATTGTTCTACTTTTGTTCTTCTGTAGGTTGGTACAGGTCTTGGGCCTACACTGGAGTTTTATGCACTTGTATCTCAGGAACTGCAGAGAGCTGACTTGGGTCTCTGGAGAGGTGAAGAAGTAACTCTTAGCAATCCAAAAGGTAATGAATCTGTGAGTCAGTCAGTTTGTGTTCCTCAGATCAGGTAGAGGGCCCTTGCAATTCATTAAATGTTTAACTTCTACCAGGGGACCGTGCTATGCCCTCTGACCTTAGTTTCTTTCAGCCTTTGTTTTCTCCTTAACAAATAAGGGAGACCCTTCCAGCTCTAGAAGACTTCATTCCATGACCTACCTGATTTCGAGAATACTGAATTTCTTAAATGTTCTTAGTGTTACCGGGTTTTGTCTTGTTTTGGGAAAGAGCATCTAAAGTTTGGTGACTTGCTCATTTCACAGGAAACCAAGAAGGGACCAAGTATATTCAAAACCTCCAGGGCCTGTTTGCGCTTCCTTTTGGTAGGACAGCTAAGCCAGCTCATATCGCAAAGGTTAAGATGAAGTTTCGCTTCTTAGGAAAATTAATGGCCAAGGCTATCATGGATTTCCGATTGGTAAGTTTAAGATGGTTGTTCTGTAATTTTTTTGTACCTGTGTTCTATGAAAGTACCGCATCCCTTAATGCTGAATTTTAAAACAGTGCTTCACAGGCGTTAATGTGCATATGAATTACTTGGGGTTTTGTTGCACAAGCCAGTTCTGATTCAGTAGTTCAGGGTGAGGCCCAAGCGCCAGTCTGTGTGGCCTGTTTCTTTAGTAGCAAGAGTTCAGAGTCAGGCGACATGAAGGGTGGTTTTAATTATGTATTTCTAGAGTGTGTGACATGAGATTTTTTTAATTCAGTAGCAAAGCTTGAGTAAACTGCAGTCAATTGCCAGTAATGCTGGAGTTGAAATTACCACAGAAATCAGTATTCACAGAAGTTTGAATATTTCTGGACTTCATTTCCTCTTCTCACATTTTCTGAGCTATTTTGTCAGATGTGGAAGACATTTTCATCTGATGTCAAATTCACAAGCTTACAAGTTCACTGTAACTGAAGAATGAGCTGTTATTTTAGAAATTCAATTTTTTAAATTTTAATTTTGGTTCTTTTAACTTCTCTTGCTTCCAAATACGCAATAATACAGGACTACAGTGGAATTAAGTTTACTTGGCCCCAAATAGAGTAAGATTCCTCTCAACATCTCTTGATAGTGGGGCCCTATATAGAGAATATATGTCCATCATTGAAAAATTCCTTTATAAGGTCATTGTTTAAATAGGATTCTTAACTATTCCAAAATGTTCACAAATCAGGGCCCCAGATTGAATTTAAATGGTGCAATTTCATATGAGTGAAATAGTTCCTAAATATATTTTTCCCCTTGGGATTACTGACCTTTTAAAATGACCTCTTAAAATGTCAGTTATAGAATGGAGGCAATTCTAGAAGCTGAGAGTGACTGTTAAAATATTTTGCATATTCCCTTGCAGGTGGACCTTCCCCTTGGCTTACCCTTTTATAAATGGATGCTGCGGCAAGAAACTTCACTGACATCGCATGATTTGTTTGACATTGACCCCGTTGTAGCCAGATCAGTGTATCACCTAGAAGACATTGTCAGACAGAAGAAAAGACTTGAACAAGATAAATCCCAGGTAGGTTTATAAGATGAGGAAACGGTTAAGTGGATCAGTTTCTTATTGTAGAAGGATGAGGTCTTTGTTAAGTAGTTTGTATTTGACATAGTTATTTTATATTAAAATATTATTTTAGAAGAGTTTAATTTTTTAAAATTATAACTGAAACATGATTTCACAGTGGGTAAGATGACCTACAATAACAGCAGGTGATGAGTAGTAAACAGCTTGATTAGCAAATAAAATACACTCCTAACTGAACCAAGGGGTCTTGTTTGTTCAATTTTATATGGGTGTTGTGTATCAGGGCAGGTACATATATTAACAATAGATTCGAAAGTCATTTGACTCAGTCTGAGATTAATAGTGTCTCTGTATCTGACATTTGGAGAAGACAAAGTTGTATTAAAAAAGTAACAGACTCAAATAGCTTACATTTGGGCAGGTCACATGGACCAATGTTAAATCAGCTTCCGTTTCTTAAATTATGTAAAATAAGAATAGAGAGTGAGATTCTGTAGCGAGAGAAACTGTCACATCTCTTGATAAGATGAAGAGCATACAGCAGACAGGTGGGGGTTTTAGAATGCCTTTTTGTCATGGAAGAAGATGATTTGTAAGGGAATTAATCTTATCCCCCATATTAATTGGTGATTTTTGGAAAAAAGTTTATTAAGGAAATGGTATTTAAAGGGCCAACTCCATCTTTTCCATACGATAATTGTATTAGGAGTTTGAGAACCAGTTTACAATTAGCAACTTCATAAATGTTAAACTACTACAGTCTTATTCAGGATCATCTTTTAGGTAAATAATGGCCAAAAAAAGTGTGTGTGGGCAGGGCTGAGGGGGGTGAGGAAAGAAAGTAAAATCTTAGTACTGTTCCCAGTGCCTTGCATATGTTAATTCATTTAATCCACAACAAAGCTGGTGAGGCTTAGGTATTTACCTGCTATCCCTGTTACATACTTGAGAAACCAAGGGCAAATGGTTGAGTAACCTGCTGCCCAAGGGCACATACCTACAGTGTGGGGCAGCTGGAATTCCATCCTAGGCTGCTTAGTCCTGAGCTTGTAGTCGTACATGTTCTGCAAGTTCTGTTCTGGATCCTTGTCTCCAATGCAGCATGCTGCCCTGATTCTCTTCTTCTAGTCTAGATTATTCCTGATGCTGTCATTTTAAAAGTATAAAAAGCACAGAAACCAACTTACTGTATTAACCAACTTTCAGCCAGAGCATGAGGAGTGGTGGTATTCCAAAACAGTTCACCCCATCATTTTATAAAGTACACAGATGGAGCAAGTTGTACTGACTGACATTCTGTTAGCTAGTTCAAGGTTTTGAAAGATAGATGGGAAATGGGCTGAAGCTTAGCTTTTGATTTAATAGGTAAGTTTCAGAGAAACAGTGAATTCCTTTTAAACAGTGCAAGGACATACTGTGTATTCTAGATTCCTATCAGTGATACCATTTTGTAATGAAAATCTTTACAAAGAAGATATTTCTTAAGTAGTTATGGGAGAAGAGACTTCCTATTAGCATAGCAGTGATTGCCTTGGTCTGTTACAAGGGGGTGGGGTGGGGATAATTTTGATAGCTTTCCAGTGGGAGGACATTCAAATGGACAGCTTTTAAAATTTTTAGTTTTTCATCTTTCTGCTGAAGAATACTTCAAATGTAAAATGAAAAGCCTTCTTTTGGTGCCATAAATGATGTACCTGAAACAAACATAAACGTGGGTTTTTACAGAGAAGGAAAAGTGGACATCATTTTCAACAACTATATTTTTCCTTAATCTTAAATAATGCTGCCACCTCCTCTGTATTTTGAATTACCTGGAATCCTAAGCAGCTTTTAGTTTCTTCAAAAAAAAAAAAAAGGACTAATTTAATAATTAGCATTTCCTGGCCTTTTCTAGTTTGTTAGACTATGAGTTGACTTTTCTTAGAATTTTGTTGTAACCTGTTTTCACCGTAGTGTTACTGTATGATATACGTATTTGTTATTCCAGCCCTGAAATGATTGAATGAAGAATCTGGAGAATATTCTATAGACTTGACTTTTGCAGAGATAAAAAGTTAAATGCTGTTACTACGTAGTGCATTATGTGTATTATTTGTATTTACAGTTTCTAAACTGTTGTATTACTCAGTAATTGCTTTATACATGCATTAGATTCATTAAATTAGCCTAGAATTTATGAAAAGTGTGTCTGACTCTAGAGCACACGCTCTTAATTGACCATTATGCAAAGAACCATGGCCTTTCTGTGAAATCTGGTTTGAGTATGATCAAATTGAACAGCAAACAACTCATTATGGAGGAACACTCGAGATCTTGTGTCCCATATAAAGGTAGTTAGATTCTGAAGGGCTTAAGATGATTTCCTTTGTGATCTCAGTGACTTGTTCATGTGTAGACTATAACTGAAAGAGAATAAAGAAATAGGCTAAAAGCTAAAGGAGCCTGTAAAATGTGTTAGCATATGTCTTATAAACAAAAACATAATAGAATGAATTATTGTGCTTGACACCCCCCTTCCCTTTCGTTTAGACCAAAGAGAGTCTACGATATGCATTAGAAACCCTGACTATGAATGGCTGTTCAGTTGAAGATCTAGGATTGGATTTTACTCTGCCAGGGTTTCCCAACATCGAACTGAAGAAAGGAGGAAAAGATATACCAGTCACTATCCACAATCTCGAGGAGTATCTGAGAGTATGTAATGCAGCATTCTCTGGGAGGAAGGCCGTCTGGGGTGAGGCAGGGCTGTGCCTGTGGGAACTGCTTGGAGGGAGAGGGAAGGGCCTGTCAGGTAAGCATAGGCCGTGTCCGCCAGCCGCCCACACCAATGGGTTTGACACTTGATCCCTGGGATCACTGCCTGAACTTCACCTTTTCAGGCCTTACCTTCTGTTTGCTCTTGAGAGAACATGTCAGGTAGTTCCCAATACTTGACATATAATCTTGAATTTGCTATCCACAAGCTTGAATATTATCTAATAACATCACATTTCATCACAGTTTAAGAAGAAATCAGTGAAAAAGAGCCATCACTTGTGTTCTCACTAAGTTGCATTTCTGTGTTTCTATCAAGCCGGTTAACTTGACAGCATTCTGTCTCACGCACACACATATGCATGTGTGCGCGCCAGCACCATGTTTATGGGTTTGGTGAGGCTTTTCAAATGATTAATTCACGCTCCTTGACTATATTTGCTAAATTAAGGAAAAACGATTTTATATTGAGTACAAATTACTCAATGTAGAGCTTTATTACTATTTTTTTTAAAAGTTTCTTTTGGTTTATTCCTGACATTGAGTGGAAAGAGCATTGGGTTCAAGATAAAATACCTCCTCCACCTATACCTCACTTTTTCACTGACTTGCTGTGGAATTTTAGATAGAACTGCTGAAAAATTTCAACTCTTGTTTTCTTCATCAGTTTGAGAGAGAAGAGAGGAGGACCTCAGATACTACTCATCCACCTAACGTTTCTGTGATTCATGAGTAATCCCTTTAATACCCAGTAGGACTGTTTTCCACTACTACCTATTTCTTCTCCTAACTTTGAGAAGGCTAATCGTTCAGTTTCCTGGGTAAATGATGAGTTAATCTCCAGATTAAGGTTCTCTGAAAATAATTTACAATAATGCTTTGAGTTTTCTGTCAGAAACACTTTTTAAAAATTTTTATCTGAGTATGTCCTCTATTTCTACACCCATTCGGTTAGTCAGAGTCATGATGACGAGATAATGATGGACCAGTAACAGATGCCTCTCTTACCCTTCAGCCTCACGTGACTGCGTTTCCAGTTTGCCGTTTTCTAGGTGGAGACACTGCAGAGTGGTTGGGTTCTAAGAACTTAGCAGAATTTAGAGCTAAAAATTTGACCTTAAAAATTAAAAACACCGAAGAGTTGGTAATTAATTGTGTACCTTGAAACATTAATTCTCAATGACATTTTATCCCTTTGGGAAATTCTCATCTGCTTCTCATCTGGCAAAGGAATATATAACTCTATACCATAGGAATTTGATGTAAATGAAAATTTGAAAACACACTAAATATAAATGCACATGGCAGTTTTTACATTTTCTTATTGGCCAGGTCCCAAATTAGACGTTGATCTGATTGATCCTTTACTTAGGTAGTTTTCTGGGAGCTATCTTAAAAACTTAGTAACATGTTTTTGTTCTTGTTTTTTAAGTTAATCATGAAGGATGTTTCACTGTATTTTGCCAAGACTTGAATCTTGTCTCAGTTTATAAAAGACTTTTCTTTTTGCAGCTGGTTATATTCTGGGCACTAAATGAAGGCGTTTCCAGGCAATTTGATTCATTCAGAGATGGATTTGAATCCGTCTTCCCACTCAGTCATCTTCAGTACTTCTACCCAGAAGAAGTGAGTAGCTTATGTCTAAAAGAATGGTCACTTCTAGCCTATACCCATATTACCTTAGTGGGGTGTCTCTGTGCTCGTTAGTCAAAGACTCATTGTTGCAAACAAAAAATGGGCGTTTGGGAGCAAGGGGTGGATGTTTGGGAAAGATAAGATTATTTCCAGAGCGAGAAAGAATATTAAACATTAAATATAATATAAATGTAATATATTTTATGTTGTATAAATAAGATGAATTATATTAAATATAATAAATATTAAATATTAGGGAGTGAAGGTCATGTGTGATTAAGCGTAGCATCATAGTCAGCTGGACGCCGAGGATGCTGCCCGATGGAGAACACGACTTTGTTTCTGTCCTCCTGTGGCTGGAGGGAAGAGCCACAGGCCGGCCCAGTAACGAAACTGACTGAGGAGGTTGAACCATTTTGCTTTGGGACTTGATTTCTTGGATTATATGAGACTTTGTTTCAAGATTAAAGTTAGTCCTTGAAGTTTTCAGGAACTGGAATTGACAAATTCACAGAAGACTTGTGAAAAGGAAAAAAAGTTTACGTGCACAGTGTTTTCTAGCAGTCTGAAGAAACTACATATACTTACTGGTAGTGAGATGTCATAGAAAGAGTCTAGAAGGTGTTAGTTTCTCCCGTTTGGAAACCTTTTTGTTTAATATTTGAATACTAGCTTTAGAATACACATTCATTACTGGCTAAATCTGGAAATCTTTTAATAACTTAGTATTTTAATCTCAATTATTTTTATGTCCCCTTTGATTTGCTGCTTACTGATGTGTGTGGCATACCTGGCATTTTTAGGCACTAAATGTCATCTAGAATTGAAAGCAGCAGTGTTGGTGCTCGAATTGAATCCAGGTCCCCACTAATTAGCCAGATGACTATATCTATCTACCTCATCTCTAAAATTGGGGTAATCTCTGTCTTACTGAGCAGGATACGTAAAGTACCTGGCAGTGAGTGACACATAGAGTAGATATATGCCCTGAATTGGATTTTCTCAAAAGTTTATAGTCCTTCTGCAAATGGGCGGTTAACCAGAGGAAAGATGGTTAAATTTGAAACTGATGTTTGATATTTCCAAGGACACAAGAGCATTTTTTGCTTCCTAATATTCATTCTGTAATGGCTCGTTGGTCCTGATACAACCTCAACCATATGGCATAAATGCTCCTCTTTACAGAGTGAAAACCTACTCAGTTGTTATGTCTCAGTTCAGCTTTCTTTTCCCACTTCTCTCTCCAGCTCAGTATTCTATCTCTTGGCTTCCCTTATTGTGTGCCCTTTTGTTTCTAAAAGCCAGGATTTATAAAATCTCGCTGGTTAGAGGTAGGTTATCAAGTTAAGGAGTCTAAAGAAATGAAAAGCTCTAGGAAAACTTAAATCAGGGTTTGTCTCACGTGTTTTGTTTGACATTAAAGGCATCTCTAGAACTCAGTCTCTGCAAATGGGCAGAGTGCCTATTAGTGTGCAACTGAAGAGGAGATTAAATCTATAAATGTGTTAGAAGAGCACATTGTATAAAGAGGTCCCAAGCGCAAGTTTTTGATACGAAAATGATAACTCTTATTTGCTATATGTAGACCTTTATATTGGGTACTACAAAACAGAACATGTATGCACTTTCACTCAGTTATACAGCCATTTAGTAATTGGTTACCCCTCTTTAAATACACAGCTGGACCAGCTCTTGTGTGGCAGTAAGGCAGACACTTGGGACGCAAAGACACTGATGGAATGCTGCAGGCCAGATCACGGTTACACTCACGACAGGTGAGTGCTGGGATCTGCCAGGTTTTCAGTTTGTAGTCGAGAATTTGGTAGTGCCTGTAAGTATATATTATAAACAGCAATAAAGGGCGGGGGTCATTTTTAAGTCTGTTAAAGGAGGCTCTCTGATTTTTTGGCCTAGTTTCTCTCAAGACTGATACTTTAGAATCCAAAGGGTTCTTTTTCAAGTATTTCTGTGAAAATGGGCAGGGGAGGGGAAAAAGGGAGGGAATACAGGGGTGATCCCGTTACCCGTTTTTGTATATTGTAAAATGGAGACATCGGTACAATCCCGGACAAGTCTTACTTATTCCAGCAGTAATCATTCCGTCTGAATCCTAGCTGTAACAAAAACAAGTATGATTTCAGAGTACATTGTAATGGAATTCATATGGAATCACACTTAAATTTAACAATGTCTTGCTAAATCGTGAGAGTCGATGATATGGTATGGCTCAAAAGTATTTTAATGTGATGAAATAATCTTGGTGTATTTATTTCTGTTGCAGTCGGGCTGTGAAGTTTTTGTTTGAGATTCTCAGTAGTTTTGATAATGAGCAGCAGAGGTTATTTCTGCAGTTTGTGACAGGTAGCCCAAGATTGCCTGTTGGAGGTGGGTACACTGTTAGTGCTTGGCATCTGTCCTAACTGTGGGTGGGTGGGTGTGTGTGTGTGTGTGTGTGTGTGTGTGTGTGTGTAGTATAGTGTGTGTGAAACTTCAGTGCCAGTAGCAGGATATTCTTTATTTCATATAATGCCTCTTAGTTATTCCAATCCCATAATGTTTTGAAGTTTTCGATTTGTTTTGTTAAGAGATCTCACTGGCAGGGAAATTCACAGGAATTGTCTTAAACACATTGAGGTAGGATTACTAGCACACATGTAATGCTGCTTTTCTAGGGAAAATCCAAATTCTCAGACATTTGCACATTATAAGCTCTTCGCTGAGAAGGCATTCTGAAGTCTGATTTTTCAGAAATGAGTCCTGATATACTCATATTAGCAATGACTTGGTACTCTGTTCTAAAAGTCAAAAGGCATAAGGAACTGTGTGCCTTCCTTCATGTTATACAATGACTTTTTATGGTAAATAAAGCAGATACCAGGTTCCATGCACTAAATGTCTATTGAATGTGTAGATCTAATTGCCAAGGAAGAAAACATACTTTGCGTGTGTGGTAATACTATACAGCAGAACAGTATCATGTTTTCTGATGGTGGCAGCATAGAAAAGGGGACACTTGTGATTCCAGGCTGGCTCTTCTCACGGTTGAGAAAATGTTCTCTGAGCTGGCTGCTGTGCATCCTGTCGACTTACTGAGTTCCTCGGTCTCTTTCTTCCCTCTAAATCAGGCTTCCGGAGTTTGAATCCACCTTTGACAATTGTCCGGAAGACATTTGAGTCAACAGAAAACCCGGATGACTTTCTGCCCTCCGTAATGACTTGTGTGAACTATCTGAAGTTGCCGGACTATTCAAACATTGATATAATGCGGGAAAAACTGTTGATAGCAGCAAGAGAAGGGCAGCAGTCGTTCCATCTTTCCTGATCACACCAAGAAATGCAGTGTCTGCCTGTTACAGCAAAAAAAGAATCATGAGTTCTTTTCTAAATGTATCACCTGAGGCAAGGAAACATGTTACACCTTGTAGGAAAAACGGCTTGCAGATTATAAAAGAGACACTTGGTTGATATTCATTAATGGCCCATGGACTTAAAGTGATCAGGCCCTAAAATGTTGTTGTGATGAGGTTTCTTTAGCAAGTTCTTGTTTAAATTATCATTTATTTGATGAGTGAAGTTTTTAACTTGCTTTGCTGTGTGAAATTTAAAAAAAAGGGATGTTTTTCCAGGCTAAAACAATAAATGTCGCTGTGCAGTTTAATTCTGGGCTGTGTGTATCCATCTAGCTAAGTCTGCAGTTTTGTTTCCTCCAAAGACAACTCTTGTACATAAGTACAGAAATTAAAGCTCACGCGTACTTGACAAATCCAGTTTAGTAGGTTAGCTCTCTGTGCTTTTCACTTCCCTCTAATTTTCTCTCCCCATTCATGTATTGTTTGTGCAGTTCACACAGTTTATTCTTTTTTTTTTGTATATGACACAGTTGTTACATTAGCCATGGGCTTTTGTTGTTCCATGTTCTCTCTCAAATTAAGACATAATTTAAAAGTCAGTGAGTTGACATATATTGTCAATATAATTCAGCCTTTGTAACTAGGTAGACTTTTCTTAGAGCTTAGTTTTAACATAGTTGTAGGGTATTACTGGCTTTTCCCAGTGACACACTAGGACTGTTTACTTGATGTTCCCAGCAAGAGCAGCCCTGAAGCAGAGACAAGGCAAGGAGGGCGCATTCATTCATTGTCTAGTGTGGGTCGCAACATCTGCAGCCGGGGCTGGCCACGTGGCCAGACCATTTTGAATTGATGCCAAGTTTTAAACAACATTAGCAGTTTTCATTCCCTCTTAGAGCGAGAGCAAAAAAAGTTTTTTTTTTCTCCCATGTTCTTGTTTTCAGTTTTTGTTACAGTCTTTCTTCTACCCTCCCCCTCCGCGCAGCACAGCCTGTCTCCACACAGATGAAAGTACCTGTAAGCAATGCCCCTTTCTGTCCCGTTGTTTCATGTGCTGATTTCTCAAATCTGCAATAATCCATCAGGTTAATGTTTTTACCTGAAAATAAATAATGTTTGCTTCACCTTTTTGTTTATAGTTCTGTGCTGTATGCATAACTTTCAGTTGTGTAGATGTATTTCAATGCAAGTAAATCATTCCGTCTCCATGATTCTGCGTCATGGCTGATTTCACTCCTCAAAGAATTTATAATAGCAACTTGAAGAACATACAATGTGGAGAGAAAATGGGAGGAGACGCCTTTCTTCCTAAGGTTCAAAATTAAGCCTGTTGCGTAAATTGGAGAGAATTTCCATAATTCTTTCGAAAATGAGAGATGAGCTAATTGTTTTTATATTGAACTTTGAGAAATCAATTTCTTTGTTTGACTGTTCCAAAGTCTTATTCAATTGCTGTAGAAGTCTCTTTGTGCCCCATCTCACCACTGGAGAGCAACATAGTGGTTTGTTTTACTTAGATTACTTTGTCATTTCACACGTAAATGGCCTTATGTGCAGCCTCCCCACAGAGGACGCCCTTCGCCATGTGGCAGCGACCCTAGCAAGAGTGACAGGGCTGTAGGGGCTCGGGCTGTGTTTCCCTGGTCTCTGCAGAGGCTGTGACAAGTGAGTTGTGTCTGCAGTTATAACAGCACAGGAGCTGAGTAGTTTCATCAAGTGGAATTAGTGTAAAAGAATGAACTGATTTGTTTTAAACTGTTCTGATACCTTTTTACAAACTAAGCACAAAGATTTTTGCGTGAACGTAGCATTTTGTTCCTCATTTTTTTAAAAACAGGGTTCTATTGTTAAAATTTAGACGTGTATAAACAAAGTAATGTTTCATATTAAAATATCTGTATTTGACATTTTATCCATGTTGGGGCCCTGGCAGATTTGGCCTCATTAACTCAGCGTCTAACGAGCACATTTGATGGTTTTGAATCCAACTCGAGCTTAGGTGTTTCAGAGTCAGTAGTTACCTGTTTAAACGCTTTCAGTCTTTAGCCTACTCCCTTCCTCAGTACGCGGGACCCTTGGTTAGTGAGGGCAGGAAGACTCTTCCCATATTAAAGCAATCTCTCTTAGCAGAGGCCTTAATATTTTATCGTAGGGAAAAAGGATTAACTTCATTTGCTTTTCTTCCAGTTATGCCTTAAATTTATTTGCTTAGTAATCCTGTCAACAAGCACCGATTTCTAATTATGCTTTACACACATAGACAGTTGGGTAGTGACTTGAAATTTTGTTGTCCTTTAATTTTGCTGAGCTGGAGTCAGTCAGATGTTAGTGGCAGCCAACACCCAGTGTGTGTGTGGTGGTGTCATTTAGACAGTTTACTGATTTGATCTGCTTTGTATATGAGAACATATTTTTAATGATTTCATTTTTAGAAGGAAGGGAGAGGCAGTTATATGTAATCCCCTCCTCCCAACCCTGGCCCTCCTATTCCCCCACCCCCCAAAGAAAAGCGAATTGTAAGCTTTAGGTAATCTTACGGGAACAGACATGGAGAGAGTTCTGAATGCCTTAGCCAAATCCAGCGGAAACCTTTTGACACAGCTACTCATAAGGATACAGATTTCTCTCTCTGTGCTCCCGCTCTGGTTCACTGTGTTCATAATGACAGAAACTTGCACCGTAGCGTCTATAAAGAAGATGGTGCCCAAGCCCTCTTGCCTGCATTTGGCTGTCCTCTCGAGTTTAGTACATAACATGGAAAGAAGTAGTGCAGCTGCCAACTGACCGGTCACTTCCTGTACTTGCCGAGGGCATCCTGTAGGCCGAGGGACAAAGCCCCAGCCTCTATATCCAAGAAATTAGATCCAAGTGTTAATTTTCCACAGCAACGGTTATCGCCAGCGAATTAGAGGTTTCTCTTTCTCTGGTTCATGAGGTGTTGAGGCTGTGTTTCCTCTTCCTGTCAGTGCTCTGAACCCAGGAAATGGGAATGTCTGGTATTCCAAGAAAAAAAAATGTGGTTCAGAAAGGAGGCTTGCTGGGGGAAGACATAATTGTGCATTCAGAAACTAGATCCTTCAGGGGTGTTCTGGATGCTGCGGTTAACTCCCCATTAGCGAGAGGCTCAAGCTTTGAATTAATTTCTCTCAGCCTTTGTTTTTTTGACCCATTTTTCCCTACTGTAATGAGAACGTTTGGAAATGTCATGCTCTGTATTTCTAATTTTCTGAAAAATGCTTTTGTATGAGTCTTAGGTTTGACGTTGCAGAAGCTGGCATACACAGGAAAGGATAACCTAGTGACAAATCACTGAAAATGCTTCCTTTGTTACCTCAAAAGAAACTAATTCCAGATAAAATAGAGCATTTATATTTCTAGAAAAACGGAGGATTGGCTCTTTTCCAAGAACTTCAAGTTAATTCTTATGCAAGAAAAAGTTCTTAACTCTAAAGACTTGTCTGCATAAAGGAGACATTCTTTAATAATGGAAGAGGTGGTTTTATTTTTACAACAAGTCTACTCATATTACCAAACCTATAACCAATTGCTGATCTCCTGTGTAAAGCATTTTTTTCTCTTAACTGAAACAGTGATTTATATGAACTGTTGGAATAATGGAACCTCAAACTACAGATGTGTATGTAAAATTGCATAAATGCACTGACTCCCTTCTCCCTGAATATATTTTTAATAAACAGCATTATCCTACATGGTCAGTTTTTTTAAATTATGCACAACTTGAGGGTTCATCTGAGAAGCGGTATGCTTGTTTGGGTGGCTTTTGGAAAGCTTCCTGTTTTGGTAAGTAACGCAGTAATCTTAACCATGTTTGGAGGCAGGCAGTGCAGAAAGTTAACAGGAGACAAATAGATTCAGAGAGATGACCCTAGCGCATGCTTGTTGATAGAGGTTTATACTTGTTTATAAGATACTCGCACGCGCTGGGGGAGTGGTGCCTTGGGGTTGGGAGGTACGTGACCGTGTGTGGAGGTAAGAGCCTGGGTGAAGTCACTGTTCTCAGCTGTCATGACTGGCTGCTCCGGAAAAGTCTTATGTCACTGAGACAGAAAAAAGAATTGATTTAACAAAGCAAGGGAAATGGATATTTTTGTAAAGAGTGATGATTGAATTTAGGGTTTTTTTGGTTTTTTATTGGTTGCTATTTTTAAGAGAACAAGTGAATGAAATATATACATATGTATGTACAGATACCACACGTGAATAGTTACCGCGTGCACATGCGCACGCACACATGCTTACAGTTTGCCTGGGTAAAACTGCCTAAGGATAAACCTTATTTTTCACTTGATGAGTCGCTTGGCCTGTGAAATGACTAAGTCACAGATGAAAGGTGCTACACAATTCAGGCCCCTACGGTCAAGTGTGTAACCAGAGTAGTGCTGTCCGGCCAACTCGCGAGTGTGGGGGCTGGATCTGGGCAGCACGGCATGTTTGGCTGGTGCACTTCTGTGAATTGACACTGGTACGTGAATGGCTTCGACAGAAGTTGTTTTCAATGTTAATGACAGTTGGGCCGGTGTTCCAGTGGGAAGCACACACTGCCCCTTCACACGGTCTTGAGACCCCTGCGTTTAGTGGGGGCGGGGATGGGCCCTTACAGTTGTCATAACTCAACATGCTTACTGTAGAGCCTATACCACTCCCTCTTGTCCTCAGTCAGTTCAGTAACCTCAAGGTGGTCTGTCCCCACCCCTCTTCATGGGAAAAGGACAGAAGGGGGCAGTACTGGGCCTGCAATGATGGCATCCCGCCCATGCGACGAGCAACCTGGCGAGCAGGTCCCAGAACCCCAAATGCACATTTGGTTTCCAAGAATTTGCCTTGGGACCTGCGGGAACCTTGTTAGACACCCAAGGTTTTTGTATCTCAAATAGGCTTTTGTGACTTAAAGGCCCAGGCACACATTGATAACTGCACTCTCCCTGGGAATTCAAATTGCAGGAAAAGAGTTTAATATCCTCTGTGTGACTAAGATACATTCACTGGGGACACTGTATTAAGAACTTCCATCATGAAAAGAACTGCTAAGAAATAGGGCAAAAAGTACAAGTTGAGATTACTAAAGGGACAGGTCAGGTTAGTGTTTGCATGGGCTGATTGTTACGTGGGTAGTTCCCATAAAGAAGAGGGTTGTCCCAAGTGATTTTCTGAAATGAAGTGACAGAAGGAAAGCCCAGTGTGCTAGGTAGGTGTTCCCTTTGGGTCCCTGTGAAGACCTGTTCATCCAGTCTGTTTTCCCAGAGTGCATCCTGGCGTCACCTAGTGGAGCACAATGCCCGCTCTTACAATCCAGGCTTCGTGATAACAGCTGTGTCAAGGGTTTTGTGAAAATACAGACGGTAGAGGAAAAGCCTTGGACAGTCAGGCCTGACACAGCCCATCCTCCCAGTGAGTCGCCAACCTCAGTCCTCATTCTCTGCTTTTGTCTCCAGGGCACGTCATCTGTAGGGTCATGTGTCAATGCTCATGTTCTTACAATCTCGGTCTCGGGTGTGATCTTTGAACTGTCTTCCAGTGTTTCTTGGCGAGGGCATAGAGGCATTTGGGTCGTATGGCTATTCCTGGGGAAGGGCTACTGCGACGCAGGCAGCGTCCCTGGCTCCTGGCTCGTGTCGGCAGCACCCTCTTCTCATTGTGACAACGCGTTCATCTTCAATGTCACGGTGTCCCCAGGCGGAGACACAATGGCCATGTGTTGCAGCTTTGGAAAGCATTCAGATTTTAGATTCAGCCAATAACTGTCGTTAATAAGAAAACTGCAGAATTTACGAGCAGGCACAAAAAAGGGATAAGAAGAGGAATGTAAAAATTACTTATTCAGCCAGACCTTTTTGTTCCTGTTTCATAAATAAAACTGCGGTTTGAAGACAATGTGATTCGCCCACGTCCCCAAGCTAGTAAATGGCATGAGACATCCTGGGGTGAAAAGGCAGCTGTACGTAGCAGGTATTTTCTCTCTGTGTGTGTGTGTGTGTGTGTGAAAGAACAATAAGGAGAAAACAATTCAGAGTCACAGGAAACAGTGACAGGCCCTATTACTTGAATGGTACTAAAGTATTGTCATATTACCAAGTTCACCATCAGCGTCTTGGAGGCTTTAGTTATTTGACTTAAAAGAAAAAAAAGAAATTGGCATCTCTGAGTTTGAAAATACGTTCTATATTTCTCCTACCAGTAAAAAGGGAAATGGAACCATTGTCACCCCAATAAATTTAATTTAAAATGTCACGCCAATAAATTTAATTTAAAAAAGGGAAATAGCCTCAGGGGTTTATTGAAAATTGAGAAATGGAAATTGAGTGATGTCTCGAGCTTAAATAGAAAAACAGGGCAGAGCCACTTCTCCAATCCTTTTGTTCAGGTCCGCACGGAACTGCAGGCAGTAGGTCCTGGGCCTGTCGAGTCGGCCCCTGACCGTATCCCGTGGCTGCTGCTGACTGGGTCTGGGCAAGGGAAGAGGGTGCTGTGCCCTGTGACCCTCTACTGTTAAAAGGACATTGAACTCCTTGTTTGCTGGTCATGAATACATGCAAGTGGTGCCCACAGGGAGAATGACACCAGCTAAATAGATAGATCACTTCTACTGCCTGTAGGAGCTGCTTAATATTTTAACAGCACATTGAAATATTCAGAGGCATTTCTTTTCTCCTTGTGCAGGTGACAAAATGTGCTCAATCACTTTTTAGCTTAAAAAAGAAGTTACTCAAAGCGTTTGGTTGCCTTCCAGGTTGGTGTCATTAGCTGGCTGACTGGCTCTTATGCCATCCATTTTGAATATATGTGTGAGCATCTTCATACACAATTTTATCCTGGTTTATCTGCTCTCTTAAAATACTTGTACAGTTGATAGTATGGCGATTGTCTCAGCGTTGGTCCTGTTTAATTGTTCAGTGAATGCAGAAAGGTGTGTGGAGCGGGCCTCTATTTGGTAACTCTCTCTGAATCCTACATTTAGAGCTAGCAAAGTCCTTAGCAATCACCTGGTCCAGCTTTCTCACATCAGGTGGAGAAAGGGGTCATGTAATAATGTTCAGGGATGTGATCCTGTGGCTGGTGAGTGGCAGAGCCAGCCATGGAAGCGAAGCCTCTGTGCCCAGCCTCTCTCTGTTTTCCAGGCTCCTCCCCCTGAATCCTGTTCTTCACTCGATGACCCCCCAGTTCCACAACACTTTTTTTTTTTTTAAAGGAGGGCACAGCTCACAGTCAGTCGCCCATGCGGGGATCGAACCTGCAACCTTGGTGTTATTAGTGCCACGCTCTAACCAACTGAGCTAAACGGGCATCCTCCCCCCCCCAACCCATTCTTTAAAAGCTATAATTATTAAAAGTTTCTTCCCATTAAGAACTTTTGCTGGAAAAGCATTTTATATTCAATTGCCACATCTGATAGTTTGAACCCAGTGACAAATACATTTAATAGGAGTCTTTGCTCTTTTATTTTTTTTGTCATTGGAAAAATGGATGGTTGATAGAAAAGGATTATTCCTGGGGAGTCTTTCTCCTCCTCTTCCCATTTTTTCCTGACTTTATTATCAGTGATTTCCTAGAAATCTTTCTTAAGCTACTACCCAAGGGAATAGCAAACATTGGTTTCTTCTCTAAATGGCCTTTGGTTAAAGTGGAGACTAAATTAGACCAAAAGGAAGAGGAGGAAAGCCCGCTTTGATACGGAGCTGGAACCTGTCTTCTTGCCCCGGGGACTTTCATTCCAGTCCAGTCTTCTGCAGTCGTTCTAGATAACATCAAACCTCTTCCCAGGAGGTAGCCCTTAAAATCTTTGGAATACAGTCCCATTTCTACTTCTGACTTCTCCATGCCAACATTTTTCTTCTCTAGCTACCTCCTACATGTCCTTAAATTCCCAGTGAACTTCCCACCCCATTCCTTTGACGCGGTGCCAGTGTTACTCAATCTCCCTCGAGTACCTGACATCTTGTCATTTGTTTGTGTCCCCTCTTCAAATGGTAGCACTTAGACTGAAACAATTTGTTCTGTGGGCTCTGGCTGACACACCAGCCAGAGTGAGGTGCTCTCTCATTGTAGACGCTTTACCTGAGATTGTATTCACTTTCTTGGGTACCGTGTCGCAATGTTAATTAATATTGAACACATGGTAGATGTTACCTCTCAGTCTGTTTCTTTCAGCTCGATGTTTCCGTCCGTCCATACCCCATTCTAGAGCTTGTCCCTGGGCAGCGAATCATACACACACTTATTTACTCTTGGTTCAGAGAGACTTGGGGTCATGCTCTCAGGGAAGGAGCGTGGAGAACGGACTGTTTGGGTCTGGCAGTCCTTCCTCACTGAGCGTGCGGAGCTGCAGGCGTTTCCAGCCCCTTGTCTCTCCCTTCCTCCCATGTGTTCCTGGGATCCTTCTGAACTTGTGCTGTTGCTGCTGCACGTCCAGAGTCCTCTCTGCCGAGGCTCTTCTGTCTCCTTGTCTCTGCCGATCCAGCCATTCACTTGACGGTTTTGCAGAGGGTTGGAAAACATCTCTTAAAATGGCCAAAAGTGAAAGTGACTGGGGATGGGGTGCAGGCGACACATCAGAGGTGTGACCCTCTAACATCAGAGCTTGGAGTCTGGACCTTGCCTCTGGGAACAGGACGTGCACAGCACAGGTGTTTCTCTCATATTACCTGACTGTCCCCTCACTTGTCCGGTTGCCTTTGCGAGAGTGATACTGCATGGAAACATGACACCTGTGAGTCTTGGCTCCAGAACAAGCTATCAATGCCTGACACGTTGCCTGTGACTGTGGCTGTCTCCACATGGGCTCACTTTCTCGGAGATAACGCACAGCGACTATTATTTCCGTTCTGAGTTTTACCATTTCCTTCCTTCTGCTTGCTTTGCCTTTAGATCGCTCTTCTTTTTCTAGTTTCCTAAGGTGAAAGATTAGATTATTTATATCAGACGTTTATTCTTTATTTAATGTCACTGATATCCTCTATTTGTTGAAACATTTTTTTTTGTCATACCTTCATTTAATTTTTGATACACAGTTTCTTTTAATTGTTTGAACACGTAATTATAGCCCTTTTGAAATCTTTGTCTAGGTTTCAATTGGCTACTTCCCCCCACTGTGTATGAAACATACTTTTCTGTTTCTTTGCATGTCTTGTAATTTTTTTTTTTTTTTTTTTGAAAACTGGATATTTTTGATAATAGAATGTAGCAATTCTGGAAGTTATATTCCCCCCCTCCCCAGGGTTTGTTGTTGTTGCTGTTAGTTGCTGTTTTTTGTTTAGTGGCTTTTCTGGACTAATTCTGTATGATTTGTACTTTTTATCGTATGTGGCCACTGAAGCCTCTGCTTGGTTAGTTTGATGGCGAGCTAATGATTGGACATAGAGTTCTTTAAGTGCATGAAACAGGAAATCTCCCAGGCTTTGCTGGAGGACTATGTGTGTATGTGGGGACATGCCATCAGTGCTTTGGTGGGCGGTGTTCAGTCTGCCTTTGCCTTCACTTTTGGCTTGCACACAGCCTCCAAGTCAGCCGGAAGTGAGAGATGCGGGCCTTTCCTGGTCTTTCCTGGGCATGTGCACAGCCCTGCAAATGCACGCTATGTTCTAGATTCCCAGAGCTTTCCTAAGCCCTCTGTAGATGTGTCAGTTTCCAACTTTCTCTTTTTAAGTTTTTGGTCAGTCCCAAGTGGCTTGGCTATCTCAGGTAACTGCTCGATGTGAAACAATTGGCATGTATTGTTTTTTTCTTTTTTATTGTTGGCACATATTTGTTTGTTTGTTTACAAACGCCCCAGGGATAGGGTTGCTTGAACAGACTGAGTTCTGAATAAGGTTATGTAACAATAACCTTGAGAGGAGAGCTTTTCAGGGTGCTGCCAGACAGGTCAAATAGTGACAATGCTTTAGTAGTGACAATAGGCATTTGGGGAGCTCCAGACCTATTTTTCTCCCTCCAGGGGCTGCTAGGCTGATGATTTCCCCAGCTACCTAGCTGTGGGACTGTTTTCAAAGCTACTGTGGAGCTGGGGGAGGTGGGGACGGGACTAAGGCAAGTTAAAGTACCACGAGCTCGTCGTTCGTGTCGAGATTCAGCAGACCTTGAGTAAGTGTTTCTTAGATGACTGCACACCTGGGGCTAATTTCCACAGGTGTGAAAAGTTGGTTTTGACAATGTTTGCCAGTGTTCTCATTGACTTTATTCCACTATTTCAGAAATGTTTCCACAGTGATTAGGTAATAGACATGTGTGTATAAGTGTGTGTGTGTGTGTGTGTGTGTGTGTGAGAGAGAGAGAGAGAGAGAGAGAGAGAGACCATGTGATTGGATGCGAGAATAGTTTAACTTGTAGACAGACCAAAGCCATTCTGGTGTGTGTGGTGTGTGTGTGTGTGTGTGTGTGTGTGTGTGTGAGAGAGAGAGAGAGAGAGAGAGAGACCATGTGATTGGATGCGAGAATAGTTTAACTTGTAGACAGACCAAAGCCATTCTGGTGTGTGTGTGGTGTGTGTGTGTGTGTGTGTGTGTGTGTGTGTGTGTATGCATATGTGTGTTTGTTCATGGTTAGAAAATCACGGGAGATAGAGAGGGCTACTTCTGGACTAGAAACCAGAAGGCAGGACACCGCTCTTCTCTCTGAATTGTGTCTCTCCAGGTGGGTCCCTCTTTCTGCCTCAGTTTCAGTGCCAGTGAAAACACTGTTGCTAGTCTAAGGTACTTTTGGCTAGAAATTCTATAGTCCTATGAGTTCGAAGCCTGCAAAATACAGGAAGCCACATTGAAAGTGAGGTGGTAAGTGCTTGAAAGTTTTTGAACTTAATATTTTTTGAAAGTATTTTCCCCTTTTTTATACACAATGAAACCAGAGGGCTAGTGAGTCCCACACTGAGCTGAGTGTGAGCCATCTTTCCTCCTTACCTTCCATGACTGAGCAAGTGCCCTGACTCAGGAACTGCGCCCCAAGTGGCCTTTCGTCCTGGGAGCAGAGGTTCATGGTTCATGAGAGGACAGAAGGACACTCTTGTTCAGCCACGTGCAGCGTGCACACAGATGGGATCGGGTCACTGTCACCAACATTAATGACAGAAGATGGATGGTTGTGTAGGGCGCAAATAAAGCATATTGCTAAATCCTCTTACTCGAGAATTGAGTTCTGCTGAGACCAGGAGCTGGGTTTTCAACATCACAGAATATTCGCACATAATGTGAGCTGAAATTCCCACGGAGGATCTCAGGATCTCTTTCAGTTGCCCCTCATTTCCAGGAGGATGAACTTATCAGCTTACCTTTTATCACCAAGGCTAGATCTACTGGAGGCAAAATAGTGGCATAAACAAATTTCCGGCTGTGCCTTAAGCCACCTTTCCTTAAAGCCCTAGACTCGCACCGACTGTGTGCTTTCTGCTCGACTCTTGCCTCCAAATTTACTCTCAAATTCTCCATTCCCAGCCAGAGGTAAATGACTGGTTCCAGTTTACAGCTCTTCCCAAGGATGGTTTCAAAGGAAGAGTGGCAAAGGTTTCAAAAGGTATCCCCTGTGATTCCAGCATGGCAGCTACATGGGCAGATCCTTCTGCTTCTGTGATGATTGTCAGAGGTGCTTTGATGGGGATTAACTGTGAGGCCACAACAAAGCCAGGGAGAGGAGAGTATCCTGATTGATTAGTGATGTCTACTGTGAGTTACCATGGTAACATAACACACTGCCTGGCCTGGTGTACAGGGTAGATAGATGTCTGCTCTATCTACCCGAATTGCGTTTGATTATGAGCCCTGCCACTGACTAAGGACTGTGTTACTGAGAGAATTAGAAGATGTGAATTAAACGAGAAGATGCATGTAAAGTGTTCCGTAGAGAGATTAGAAAGCAGTTCTGCTTCCCTAGGCCGTGAATTCCCTGAGAATTCACAAGCCTGTCTTATTCATCTCTGTATTCTGGCACAGTGCCTAGCCCACAACAGGCCTTCCATAATTTGTTGAATTAATGTAGGCTGCCTACGAAAACAGAGTAGAGGAATGAATCTAGTGATTGGCTTTGACGACTCAGTTCAACAAAGAGGGAAGAACGAAGAATCGGGGTGTGGGGGGAGGGTCATTGGTCATGGTGGCTTTCCTACATGCTCCTGAAGTCACCCTTTATGGGTTTCCTCCTTTTTTTAAAAAAGATTTTACTGGGGAAGGGGAACAGGACTTTACTGGGGAACAGTGTGTACTTCCAGGCCTTTTTTCCAAGTCAAGTTGTTGTCCTTTCAATCTTAGCTGTGGAGGGTGCTGTTCAGCTGTTGTCCTTTCAGTCTTAGTTGTGGAGGGTGCAGCTCAGCTCCAGGTCCAGTTGCTATTGCTAGTTGCAGGGGGTACAGCCCACCATCCCTTGTGGGAGTCGAACCGGCAACCTTGTGGTTGAGAGGACGCACTCGAACCAACTGAGCCATCGGGAGCTCAGTGGCAGCTCAGCTCAAGGTGCTGTGTTCAATCTTAGTTGCAGGGGGTGGAGCCCATCATCCCTTGCGGGACTCGAGGAATTGAACTGGCAGCCCTGTAGTTGAGAGCCCACTGGCCCATGTGGGAATCGAACCGGCAGCCTTCGGAGTTAGGAGCATGGAGCTCTAACCGCCTGAGCCACCGGGCCGGCCCCTCCTCCTATTTTTTAAACTTAAAAATCATTATTGAAGTAAAACACACACAGAGAAGTGCACTAAAATCATAAGGGGACACAGCTCCATGAATTCTCACACATCGGGTAACAACGATCCATGTAAAATTGGAACACCACAGGACCCCCGAGGCTGGTGTCGCTTCCCCAGCTACACTCTTCTCCCAAAGATGCCCTTCTCCTGACTTGTTATGTATTAATTTTGCTCAATATGTTGTGACATTCCACCATGTTGTCACATGGTGTGGTAATTAGTTCATTGCATGGTCACACCCTAATCTGTTGGTCCATTCACCGGCCGATGAAGATTTGGATTGTTTCCAGTTTGGGGCTATTATGAACAGAGCTGCTACGCACCTTGTAATACATGTCTGTTGATGTTTTTGGCCCACACTTTTACGGATGTGAGTAAAACCTTGGAGTGAAATGGCCACGTCACAGGGTATGTTTATGTGTGGTGTTGGTAGATACCACCAAACAGTCGTCCAAAGTGGTTGTACCAGTTTACATCCCAGCAGCAGTGTCAGCGGGTCCCTTCTGCTCTGTGTTCTTAACACCACTTGTCATGGTCAGTCTTCTGAATTTCAGCCATTTCAGTAGATGTGTAATATTACTTATTTTGGTTTTAATTTGCATTTCCCTGATGACAAATGTGGATAAGCATCTTGTCATATATTTACTAGCCATTTGAAAGTCTTCTTTATTGAATCCTCCTCTCCTCTGGATTTTTAAGACAGTGCCTTCCAGCTGCAATTTTTATTTTTAATGAAACTATGTGATCGATTGTAGTTGCTAGAAGTTATCAAATTCTGGTTTCCATAAATTCTGGTTTCCATAAATTCCTCGGGTAAACTTGTTGCTAATTTCTCTCCTGTAATGGGAAAGTTCAGCATTTAAGGTATATTTTTCTATACGTTCTGCATTCTCAAGGAGAACTCATACCTTTGGAATGGGTATATTGTGTATTTAAAAACATATTGAAAAGCAAAAAGAACACACTCCCCGGCCCAGCGAAGGCCCAGGTCGGGACCAGAGCTACCGTTTGCCTTATTGGGGGCATCGCTCTGCTGGAGAGAATGAAACGCTGTGCGTAGTTTAGAATACTCAGACTGTGATGGCCCCGTGTGATACATAGCCAGGCTGCTGCTCTGGTTTCACCTGGGGACCCCTAGTCCCCCTCCACGCCCTGCACCTGGACTCTGCTGCGTGCCCAGTCCCTGTGAGCTGACTCTTTGGTTGCACTGTTTGTCCTTGGCTGCTGCCTGTTGGCTTATTTTGAGCTCCAGGCTCCGTAGCTGGTGGACCAGTGATGTCCCCACCCCCACTACACTGCCACCACCCCAAGCCCTGCTCAGACCCCACAGTTCCAAAGCATTTGGCTCCATCAATGGTCCTTTGGAGTTTGTTCCCAGAATGTAAGCATGAGTCAGCAGCAAAAGAGTTTCATTCTTTCTGGAATTAAAAAATGCCTGTGGTCCCTGGATTATGTGGTGAGCATTCCTAAATATTTGATTTCTAAAAGTCATCATAGTTGATAACCAGGATGATGATAAAATATCCCTCTAGCTTTAGAATGTAGTGCAGTAAAAGGCGAAACTGTGAGTGTTCATTTAAGCAGTTTGTAGTAGACGAGGGGGCGGACTCACCTGGGCTAATTTGTACACTGAGAAAAACGACCGAGCATGTGCTGTGTTCCCTGATGAGCTGTTGTGAGCATACAAATGTTGTCTGGCTTGTGTCTATTAATTCTCATTTTAGCAGCAAATGGAATATTTGCTACTGAGTAGTTCTGAATCAGTCTGTGACATCTGCATCTAAATAAATTGGCTTATGCTTGAGACAAATGGTGGTTGGTACGGCTCAGTTATAAGACTGTCCTTTATAGTCATAGCCTGTTATTTGGAGGATGCTCAAACTGCACCCTGCAGGGGTACCCTGACTCACAAAAGGTCACATGATGCTGTGATGACATTTGATAGTGACGTAGACCCAATGCTTCAGTTAGTCACAAGACAGAGGGACATGCCAGCCCGGGAAGGCTGAAACACCCAAGACTTACAGGGAAAAACTTCTGGTTGTTTGTTATCAACTGTTTAGGTTTTCCTGGTAATTTGATTAGATTTCATAAAATACAACTGTTTTCTCTCAGGCTTGGTCAGCAAAAATGGAATATGCACAAACTGTTTTCTGAATTGCTGGTATTTTTTGGAGAGCAGTTAAACCAAATATTTTCTACATTCCTTTTTTAAAATCAGCATCCTCTTATTTTATTAGTGTCTTTGGAAAGATTTATAACCAGTGTGTGAAGGGACACACTGTCCTTTCAGTAGGAGTACAAGGTTTGCTGTGCGAGGAAATGAGCCCAAACAGTGGCACTGATTTTGGAACCGTATGGTAGGTCTGTACAACATGTGCCAAATAAAATAAAACGGTTTTGTGGGTTGAAAAGAGCAATTTGGATGTCAAATTTATTTATACTGAAAAAATATTTAGAAGTAGCTAACAAAACACTTTATGTACAGAATTTGAAATATAAGTTAATCTTCAGCATCACTTTCATGTCAATTGAATCACTCTTCTCCCTTATTTTGCTTGATCCTATCACTGGTCACTCACCATCTGTGACAACATGGATGGAGCTAGAGGGTATTATGCTAAGTGAAGTGAGTCAGACAGAGAGAGACAAATACCATATGATCTCACTAATATGTGGAATCCAAACAAACAAACAAAACAGAGACTGACCCATAGATACAGGGACCAAGATGATGATTGTCAGATGGGAGGGGCTCGGGGACAGGTTGAAAAAGGTGATTAAGAAGTACAAATTCATAGTTACAAAATAGTCCTGGGGATGTAAAGTACAGTATAGGGAGTATAGTCAATAATATTGTAAAAACTGTATAGTGTCAGATGTGCACTAAACTGGTCAGGGGGATCACCTCTTAAATTATATAAATGTCAAACCACTATGCTGTACACCTGAAACTAGTATAAACAATATTGAATGTCAACTGTAATTGAAAATTTAAAAAGGAGGGGAAGGTGAAGGGAAATAAGAAGTCCAAATTTCCAGGTATAAAGTACGTCAGGGGATGTTAACTTACAGCATGGAGAATATAGTCAATAATATTGTGGCAGCACGGTACAGTGGCAGGTGGTTGCTGGACTTATCATGGTGATCACTTCCTCAGGTATATAAATATTGAATAAGTATGGTGTAGCCCTGAAACTAATATAATATTGTACGTTAGCTATATTTTAATAAAAATCTTTAAAACACAAACAAAAAATTAAAACCCTCTGGCTGCTAAAGACTAAAAAATATATATATATATCAATTGTAAGTGTTTTTTCCAGCCATCCTGCCAATATCCAAAGGAACCGGTGTCCTGTAAAACACCATTTGGGAGGTGCTGCTTTAAAAACTAGAAATTAGCCCTTTGATTTTGATAAAAATTGCAAATGTTTTTCTGTGTTCTTACTTTGCATATGGTGATTTTTGCTATGTGAAATTCTGGAATTTTATGTTGATAAATATTTTGATCTTTTTTTAATGGCTTCTGGACATGTGTTGCACTCCAAGATGGTAAAAATATTCTGCTTTGGATTCTTCTTGCAATTTTTTGGTTTCATTGGGTTGTCTTTAAATCTTTAGTCCCTTTGGAGTTTATTTTGATGTAAGTAGTGGGGTATGGATTCAATACTATTATTTTTTCATGTGGTGACTCAGTTGTTTCAAAACGAGGTCTTGAAGAATTCAGCCAGCTCTTAGCGTATATTAACTTCTCACAAATATTTAGTTTTATCTCTGGACTCCCTAGTCTGTTCCATAAATTTGTCTGTCTATTCAATGTTTCACACTGTGGTAATTATTGTAGTTTTGTGTTAGGTTTTAGTACAATGAGTTAGTCCCACCTCGTTGCCTTCTTGTCCCAAAGTTTCCTAGCTCTCTCAATTGTTTATTTTTCTATGTGAAGTTTAGAACTAGCTTTTCTAATCTCATTGGTGAATTTATTCATCGTGTTACATTTATAGATTAGCTTAGGGACATTTATATTTTATGATGTTAAGTCTTCCTCTCCAAGTTCATCGTAAGCCTTTATAATTGTTCATGTTTATTTTGTGTGTATCAGTGCTATTTTAATGTTTTCTTTAATACATATTTGACATTCTTATTATGTTTATTACTAGGTTTTTCACTTTTTTCGTTCCTAATGTAGATGGGAATTCCTCATGTCCATATGTATTAGCTGTTTGTTGTTTGTAGATACGAAGTTTTTTGATTCTGTATATTTATTTTATACCCAGACATTATATGGAATTCTCTTATTGTTTGTAATATCATTTTAGGTGGGCTCTTTAGGTTTTCAATCATATTATCTGCATATAATGATAACTTCATCTCCTTTCCAAAATTTATGTCTGTACATTTCCTTTGAATACTTGCTTTGGCTAATACTTCCTTGAGAACAATATTAAATGATAATGATATTTGTGAATATCGTTGTCTTAGTTTCAACTCTAATACTATTGCTTCTAGTATCCCTTCATTAATCATGATGCTGACTCTTGGGTTGAGATAGATCTTTTTTTTATGATAAGGAAGTACGCATTGATTCTCATTTTATTAAGAATTTTATCAAGAATGTATATTGAATTTTATCAAATGCCTTTTCAGCATTTATGAAGAAGATCACAGGATTTTTCTTCCTTACATCTATTAACATAGGTGAATAGATTTTCTGATACTTAATCATGCTTTTATTCTGGGACTAAACCCTACATGGTCATTACATAGTAATTTTTAATCATTTGCTGGGTCATGCTACAAATTTTTAAAGGATCTCTACATCTTTTTTTTTTTTTTTTTTTTTTTTGTATGTGTCTGCTAGCTTTGTTGAGTTTTGGTGTCAGTAGTTTATATACTTTATGAAAACAAGAACGTGATTGGCCTCTGTCACCAAGGAATGCTCAGGCTTAGGTCACGTAACTTCTCTTGGATCTGGAGGTGGGGTCAGTTTCTTTATCTGTCTGTCTGTCTGTCTGTCTATCAAACCACTTTTTTGAGGTATGATTGACATACAAAAAGATATGCATTTTAATGTATACAACTTGATGAGTTTGGAGATAACTATATATCCCTGAAACTATCACCACAATTTATGCTATAAATATATCCATCACCTCCAAAAGTTTTTTATGCCCTCTTTTTGTTATTATTATTAATTATCATGTAAAAAGAACAGTTAACATAAGGTCTATGCTCTATTAGCAATTTTTTAAGTATTCAATACAGAGTTGCAAACTGTAGGCTCTGTGCTGTACAGTACATTTCTAGGACTTATTCAACTACAAAACTGAAACTTTGTACTCTTGGGAGCAAAGGAGAGGCGTTGGATGGAACCTCCTTGTTTTCAAGCCTTCTTGAAAGCACTCTGATATTCTGGTATGATACAGTCCTCATAATAACAAAAAGTTGAAACTGAGCACAATTACTGAGTTTAACATAATTCCCACGTTCTCAAGAGTCTCAGTGCAAAGATCTGATTTCCATTTAGTTCAGTGTTTTATGAAATATTTATAGAGGGAAGATATGCGTCCTTGCTGTCTTTTTATTCAAGACTTCTCATTTAAACCTGCCCTAGATCAAATCAATATTAGAGTGATAATGTAAAAGAAATTAAAACTGTTTTAAACAGCTGCTAGAACAGTGATTATTCAAATGAGAGCAAGTCTAGGGGGAAGAAAGTAAATGGATCCTATCTTAAACATAGCAGTTAGGAATTGTTCAATGATAATTCAGAGTAAAATAACCTGGATTATATATCCTAAAACACTTAAATTACTGATTTTAAAAGGCTACTACTAATTAAAGGAGTAAGACAATAGTTCTGGTGTTTGTGCCGAGAATGTGTGCAAATCATGTTTACTCTTCGTGAACTCTTCAAAGAACTTAAGACTCCCAGGTACTTAGCAGGTATAATTTTATACTGGCTTTTGATTTGATTGCCTCTTAGGTAGGAAATATTGGGAGTGGAGGAAAGGCACTGTGGAAAGCACGTGGAAAGAGCATAGACTGTGGGATTCGGAGGATGGGGTCTCATTCTGGTTCTGTTGCTTCCCAGCCTGGAGTAGTGATTAACTTCCTCAGCGCCTCATCCTGCTCCTTAGAGAAGATCGTCAGAGTCCCATCCCATTTTCACATCCCATACATCTGCAAGTGAAGACTAGGAGTGTATCTTACAAAGAAAGCAAGTGAGCAAAGAAGTGAAACCCTTCAAGTGCCTCCCCCGACAGTAAGCCAAAATCCAGCAGGCACGGTGCATCCTGCCATCCATTCGTACGTATCTATGATACATACATTACACATACACGCAGTACATACATCACACACACGATACATCACACCCATACATGACACATATCACAGATAACTATATGAAACACATCATATATACATGCAGATGTGATGCATATATCATATAGTGTATATTACATATGTATGCATATATAGAGATACAATGTGCAGAACTACTAAGGGTCAGACTCTGCACTGTAGAAGATGCAGAGAGCAGATACGGAGTAGAGGTCCAAACTACAGGCTCTTCAGCCAGACTCCTTTCTGTGTCTGAGTCCCAGACACTCTATTTACAAGATGGGTGACTTTAGACCTTTTACTTAACCTCATTGCATCCTAATTTTGTCTTCTTTCAATTGGGCACAAGTCATGTTTTCTATCTCAGTGCTGGCATTAAGATTAAATGAGATAATATGTAAAGTGCCAGATACATTTTACGTGCTCTACGTGTCATCCTTATCATCCCATGTAATTCTCCCAGAATCTCTATAAAGTACATAAAGTAGGGTGTTTGCTCGCAATTAGCAATCTGGAGCTTCCTGGGTGAAATCCGAAACTGGTCTCATACATGGAGGGCAAGGAGAGACCAAAGAAAGAGGCAGACCACTTCCAACATGTAGGTGGCAGGTGTAATAAGCAAGGGAACTTACATATAAGGCTTGTCTTGGGCAGACACAAGGTGAGTGGATATCTGCACCCACCCGCCAGAAGAATCTTAAAATTTTCTGTGGAGGCTTTAACTGATTTCAGTCATGTTTTCAGTCCAGAGGGTTGTAACAACAGCTTACTTTCTCTAGGCTGAGTCCTTGGATCAGCTCCGACTATGGGAACAGTGGGCTGGATGAATATGTTCCAATGGAAGGGCAGGGGGTGAGGAGCCTCTGATTGCCCATCCAGCTCAGCGGTCAATCGGCCGGTAGGTCCTCTCGATGACCTCCTCCAACATAGGGATTTCTAGCTCCATATTATGTGGCATCTGAGGGTCAAAGACACTGAGTGATTTGTTCACCACCATCATGGGTCCTGAAACAACTGTTACAGTCAGAGTGGGTTGTTTGGTGCTGTTCTCCATGGTAGAAATTGGCACCAGGCAATGTGTCCCTTGCTTCTGGGTTGTGTGGGCTGACTTTTTCCTTCAAGTCAACTCCAGCTTCAATCTAGCATCCAGGCCCACCTTCTGCAGGGGCAGGAATGTTTCCTTATGTCCTTAAAGGGTAACCAAATGTAGAAAGAGGCAGCAGTAATGACATCACTATCTATAGGCAATGCTGGGTGTAGAGAGAGGTGTAGGGACCAACTTGCCAATGGTTACAGACAACTTAGATGTTTTGGGGGAGAAGGTGAGTGCTAAATCATTGACAGAGGCATATATTAGTACCTGTGGAATTCCAGGTAAGTTGAAGGTTATGTATCACCCCATGTAAATGTTCTGGTTTGGATTTAATCCAAACCCTGGAAGATCATACCAGGTCACCTTTGCAGTGTGTTCTAAATATGAGATTCTAAGTCTATGGATCACCCGCTGTGCATCCAGGCCAGCATTCCCACAGGATGCTCTGAAGGTCACAGAATATGAAAATGTCACCATTAACAGGAGTGTTGCTATCCCTGAAGCCAGTGGTTCTATGGACCTGTGTGGGCCTGAGAAGATGTTTTGACACACGCAAAAAATAAAGACAATTATATTTGCATTAGTTCATAACACTTTTATAACATCCCACAATATAACTCAGTTGAGTTATAACTCTGGAGTAGATCCACAAAGAGAAACAGGCCGAATTGTTTCTTGAAAATTTTCTGTTCAATCAAATCCTAAGGCCTCGGTTTCCTTCATTGGATCCAGCCTTCTGTCCCACAGGACTAGCACCCCCAAGATAGCCAGTCATGCTGCATGGCTCAGGGGGAACAATCAGTTCTGTCCTGCCACTTACTAGTGTGTGACCTGGACTTATGTAACTCGCTGGGACTCAATGGCTTAAAACGACAATGGTCTATGTCTTGCTCACAGCATATGTCCATTGCAGGCTCTCATTGCTTCACCAGGTTGTCCTCCCTTGGGGGTACAGGCCGAAGGAGCCTCTGCCTCTTGGAATCTTGCTGGTCACCATGGTCACATGAGCCATGCACTGTAGTTTAAAGGCTTCCACCTGGGAGAGGTGCATGCGATTTCCCCTCACATTTCACTGGCCAAGGCAAGTCATATGACCGCACCTAACTTCAAGGGGGCAGGAAAGAACAGAACTACAGAAAAGTTCCTGGAAGGAGGAGATGTCGAAATATTGGCAAATAGCAGTAAGGTCAAATGTACTATCATGTGCTTCATATTTCACTTTATTTATTTTAGCTCAGCATTTTTACTGGTTGAGATAATTTTACATCTTGATTCCAGTATGAATTGTATTAGCTGCCCAATTTTGAGAACTTATGTATTGTATTTTTCTAAAAACTTTATTTAACCTAGTAGTGATCCACTGACTAGTATGTTCAGACTACAGTTTTTATGTGGTTTCAAGTCTACTTTCTGCATAAGGTGGCCATGAGAAATTCTACAGCATTCTTTGCTGAAATCAAGACACATTATTTGGATATTTTGTGCCTGACTTATTAATGTAGGGTCTCTCCCAAAAAAGGAAATGAGATGGGTTAGGGTGTAGATTTGATGTTCTGTGAGTTTGGAATAATACGAACCAAAGGCCTCAGTAACTGAATTTTTAGCTTTTGATTAAACACAGAGCCAACATTATTTTAATAACGTCTGTTAAAAAGGTAAGTTCATAAATTAGTTGGACTCTTTAGCTGGGTATTTGGGGGTCGTGCAGATGGTTGGAAAACTGTGAACCCATTGCCAAATCAACCTCAGAACCAAAGAAAAGACCCACTTCTCCAAGACTGATAACACTTGCCTGGGTTTTGGGGTCAGGCCATAGCATGCCATGATCTGTTATCCAGAACTAATCACGTGGCTCCACCTATAATAAGCAAAGGGCCTAGGAAATTTAGCCTTTCTTTTTACGTTGGAGAAAAATAAAATGGTCTTTTATTGTCTCTTCCATAATATGTCTTTTAAAGATTAAAGATCGAATACTTTTTAAAAAATCGGGTCATTATCTAGAAAACACAGAAATCAGCATCCAGAAAAGAAAACCATTGTTCTTCCGTATTTCAAAGTGATATGAAATTGATACACAAGGGTTGCTAGGTAAAAATAAACCGAAGTGTGATTTTAATTAGCTCACAATCTTTCTTACAGTTCATTTTGCTTCATTTGTGAGTGTTTGTTGATGGAAGGGAGCGAGCAGCGCTTGTCCTTTCATCCAGGATGTAAGGTAAGGTAATGTTAACAAAGAATGCCTGCTCCAGGGGCACAGGAAGTGGAAGAACACCTGAATGATGAGAGTAGGACCAGCAGAGGGTGCTGGCGTGGCACAAAATTAGGATTTTTTAAAGAGAGGAGGTCTCAGATAAAAGACAGCAGGTATGAGGGAAAATGTAATAACTGTCTGGTCCACTTGGAGGGATGAGTCCCCCTGCTGCATGCAGAGCCACTTCCTGCAATGGCCGCATGGATTTTAGGGATCTCCTAAAGCACAGAGGCCTGACATTCGCTCCTGTGTCTGAGCAGGACAGCGACAGCCTGTGCCGTGTGCCTCCTGTTTTCACTGGAGACTTTTAGCAGCTCATCTGGCATTCGCATGCATAGGTTCATGTGGCCTCTCCACTTTCTTATTTGCATAGTTTTGATGAAACTATTTTTGTGTGCCCTAAAAATTTTGTGTGCCCCAAACTGCCGATCCAAGAGTCACATTTTTTTTCTCACGTGGCCAACTTAAAAACAAGTTAAGTATCTGGGAGCCTATACATAGTAGACGTTGGGAAAGGTCAGGTGGCCGAGACAGGCAGGTTGCGCTTGTTCAGCAGAGCGTGGCCTCTTTTGCCTCACCCCGGCCGTTTAGAAGAGCCCCTCACCCTCCGCCTGCCCCAAGTAGTTCACGGTCAATGTTCCTTTTCTGCAGAACTCTGTAGTAAATCCTGGCAGGAGGGCGTTTGCGAACCTGCACTTCTGAACTGCTCTTTCAGGAGACTCACAGCGTTCTGGGCTGGGAGTCAAGTGACCCACTGGGTTCTGGTCCAGCCTGTCTGGGCCTCAGTTTCCTCCTCGGTTCAACAACAGTGTTGGACACTCTGATCCCGAGGCCTGTTTCAGCGATCGCACGCCACAGTCATTTCTGAGGGGCGGGCGACACCAGCTCCCCTCTCAGCAAAGGGCCGGCGAGAAGCGACTCCTCGGTCAGCACCAAGGACAAGGGCCCCAGGGCCGCTGAGTAGACGCACGGTCATTTCCCAGCAAAGCCCGCGGATCCGCGGGTGTCCGGACTCGGGGGGTGGGCGGAGTGCCGGGAGGACTGTGTGTGCTGGGGGAAGTGTTGTGGGAGGGGAGGGGCAGCCCCGGGGATGAGGTAAGGCCGCTCCCCGCAGCGGTCTCACAGATTCTGCGCCAAGAGGCAGCGGGTGGCGGCTGCCAGTCGGAGCCGCCCCTCCCTCCGCTGCGCGGCGCACCCTCCGGCCCCTGCCCCGCCAGTGGGGTGCGCACCGCTGCTCCGCACCTGGAGGCCCGGTACCATCTTCCCCTCCGCCGGCTTTGACCCCTTCAGCCCCTTTCCTTCCCGAGCACCGCCTAGTTCCCGGCCAGGCCCCCAAAAGCCACCGCTGCCCCTTCGAGGTTCTTTTGGACAAACCCACGACTCTGACCGCACCCTCACGCCTGGGGGCCCCAGGGGGGCCTTTCTGCTCCTGCCAGAACTCGCTGTGGGGGAAGGGTCCCCACGCCCCTTTCCCCCGCCGCCCGCTCTCGCCCAGAGCCGCGTCCCGGTTTGCCCCGCCCCCTCTTGCCCCGCCCCACAAGCCCCTCCCGTCGTTGCCCCGGGAACCACGGTTCCCGCAGCTGCAGGAGGCAGCAGGCCCAGCGGAGCAGCGGTCGCCGTCACCGCCGCCGCTCCGGCCGCCACCGCTCCCCAGTTCCGGCTCCAGCTCCAGCGCCCACTCGGTCTGCCATGCCGTCCCGCCGCGCCCCGGCGCCCGGTGCGCAGCTGCTGCCCGCGCCCGCCCTGCTGCTGCTGCTGCTGCTGCTCGGCGCGGGGCCCCGCGGCTGCTGCCTGGCCACCCCGGTGCCCGCCGCGCCCCTGCCCGCGCCGGGGCCGTGCGCCGCGCAGCCCTGTCGGAACGGGGGCGTGTGCACCCCGCGCCCGGAGTCCGGCCCTCAGTCCTCCGCTCCAGCTGGAGAGCCCACCTATAGCTGCACCTGCCCCGCCGGAGTCTCCGGCGCTAACTGCCAGGTGAGTGGACGCGGCGGGCGACGGTCGGGGCGCCGGCCCGGGAAATGCAGCCTCTCCTGGCCAGCGGCTGAGCGCTGCTTCGCTTGGGGCTTCAGTAAGCCGGACACTAGCTTCTCTCCCTTGGAGAAGGGGATGATGGATTCGGCCTCTGGGTCCGCGTAGACGCAGACCCCTGGCCAACCTTCCAAGTGCCGCTGCCCTGCCCACCCTGGTTCTCCGGCCGTGCCAGCCCGGGGCTCTCGGGACGCACTGCTCCACGGCCTGGCAGCCGCCCTAGTCCCGGCGCTCCTGACACGACCATTGGCCACGTAGGGGCGCGCCCCTCCTGTCCCCCGCCGAGCCACGCTCCGCTAGCGCGCAGTTTGGGTCCCGGTGGTGGCACCACAGAGGCGCCAGCTCCGAGCGTTCCCCGCGGGGTGTCCAATGTCCAGACCCTGTGTGTGTCGAGGGTGCGCGGTATGGGAGGCAGGTGATGGAGGGCCCGGTGCCGAGTGGTCGGCACTTTATTTCCTCCACCTTTGAGGGCTCTGACTAGGCGGCTAGAAGCCGAGAGGGCAGCTGCCTTCCCCCGGCCTGCGAACAGCCCATTCTGAACTTAGGAGGGGGTGTTGGAACAGTCCGAGGCATTTGAGGGGACGTTGCGCGTGGAGCTTGGTGTGTTGCCCTCCCGGCTGGACGCTACTCGAGGGGCGGACAGCCAGGGCGTGAGCAGGGCACTGGAAAGCTTCGAGGAAGCGTGGGGGCGGGCCGTGGGAGGGGTGGGAGATGGCTAGCTGCTGCCCTTGGATTTGGATTTCTAAGAGAATTTGGCAGAAAGTAGTAAATGAGGCTGGATTTCGAGTATGTTAGAGCTCGGTGAAACCAAATAACCTATTAACAGCAACACTTTCAGTAGGGGATTTGGTAATGCTGTGTGTGCAGGTCGAAAATATCCAAGTCTGTTCCTGGGCAGGGGCAAATAATACCTGAAATGATTAAGTTAAATCAAGTGAATATAGAATGTATTTGGGATCAAATGCTTTCTTTCTTACATTTGGAGTGGAAGAGTTTGTTTCATATAAATTTGATAAAATGCTCCAAGAGTTACTTTGAGAATGCTCAACGCACTCTTTTTTTTTTTTTTGTGGGGGGAGAAAGTCCACATATAATATGGTATGATATGATACGATACAATATGATAGACTTTTTAAAATAGAGGAAAATGGGATTGAGAAGCTTGACCTTGACAGCCAGAATTTTACCTATTTCCCAGAATCTTTTTTTTTCGTTAGTAGCAAATTACCAACCTGAATCCTTTTTTTGTTTCAGTGTTGTGCTCTTCTTTATTAACTGGTTCCAGTAAGCTTTAATTCCCTCAGAGGGGATGATGGTGATGATGATGACAGTGTGTGATATGACCATGCTCAGTCGATCTGGGACACGAGGACCCTTTGGGGAAATGCCTGTTGGAGCCATTCTAACCATTAGGCCAAAATATTGCTTATGAAGTTCTCGTGTTGAATGATGATGTATATTACTTTTCCTGAAGAGAGAAGTTGCCTGAATGCTTCTCTCAAATGCAGTTGTATTTATGAGGTTGGTGCAAAAGGAATTGTGGCTTTTGCAATTATTTTTAATCTTTTAAACCGTAATTACTTTTGCACCAACCTAATACATGTCTGAGTTCTGTCCTTGAAAGAAATAGAGGATTTGGACTCAAGAGTGTAGCAAGATGGACGGGAGAAGGAAGGTTAGTCTGTGCTCGTCAGTTTCAGGGACTAGGAAAAAAGATTGGACCTTGGGAGTTTAACTCAACTCTGAGATTTTTTTTTTTTGTGACTTCAAAAATAGATATAAGAAATCTTCAAGAAAGGAAAGACCTTTTTAGTGCTTCCTAAATATGATTAAGAGAGAGGCATAAATATTTTTTGTCATAAGTAGTGGTTTGATGTATAAGGTGATTCATTCAGGAAAGAGTCATGAACTAATACATAAATATTGCAGAACCAAGTGCTTCAAAACAGATCGTGTTTCCTGGTGTAGCTCCCATTTGGGGCCCTCTTCGCTCCTGAATGCTGCCCACCTGAGATGCAATACTGGCTGCTCTGAGTTGGAGAGCTGAAGTCACTGTAATTCTAACAGGAAAGCAAATTTGCAACCTGATCTGGCTTGGTCACCCAGAAGAACTTAACTGAGATGATTCAGAGCCTTATAACCCATGAAAAACTGATTCCTGATAATTTTAATTGAATCTTTCATGATTTTGCCATAATGCTCGAGACTCTTATTTTCTATGGGGGGTGGAGAACAATCTCAATAAAGATATTAAACACAGGGGATAAAAACAAACAAACTCCCATACATACTCAATTACAGATAAGGGGAATGAATCTTAGCCTTTGCAGACAGTGTGGTTCCTGAAATACAACCTAATGTTCGTTCACTGGCTAAACTGGGAATGGAATTTTACTTGTGTGTGTGTGTCAGGAGACGCCTTTAAACAGTGTCACCCTTCTTCCATCTACAAAGACAATCATGTGAGCAATGGAAACATTAGAACCTAACTCTGAACATTTCCTCCCTCCTTCCCTCCCTGTCTCCCTCCTTCCCTTCCTTCCTTCCTCTCTTCCTTCTGTGGAGAGAATTAATAACATCATAAACCCTAATTGGGGTTAGAATGGATTAAGGCTCTCTTCAGCTTTTCTGCCCTCGGTGGCTGGCTGGCGTTGAGTAAGCCCCACGTGGGGTCAGGCAGTGCTTCTCGCATCACCTGGTGACAGGAGCTCGTAGGACCTGGGAACTGGTGTGAAGGGAGGATATGTAGGTGTGAAGCTCAAGTGCCGAAGTTAAACCTGCTGTGACAGGTGCTCTAAACAGACTGAGTCTCAGTTTCCTCATCTTGGAAGGTGGGATCTGCCTCACAGCGTTTGTAAGAAAGAGTCTGATTTTGTTTTCTGGTGTTTGACGGCTGACAGCTTTTCAGCCTCACCCCACCCTCTTCCCCTTCTGCTCCACATCTCGCAATGTGATGAGAAAGCCTAGGAGCTCTTTCTTTTGGTTTGCTGAGGGCCCTGTAAGCCCCAGGTTATGCTACATCGCACCTCCCCCATCTGCAGTAAAACCCCCAAGCTGGCTCCTTCCTCCCTCTCTCAAGCCATGTGGGCCTGTCTGGGGGCTGCCTGCTCTTCCCAGAAAGCCTCCTTATGTGAGCAAGAAACCCTTTCATACCCTCTTGGTGTGTGTTTGGCATTTCCAGTCTTGACATCTAAACCAAATTTTGAGTGGGTGCCCGCCCTGTCTTTGTGGCATGTCCACAGTGGGTTTTTGGGAGGGTTACATTAATTAAGTGTCAGGAATCACCGAGCACTTGTGATGCCTCCATAATTGTCACATCTTTTCTTTTTAAACTGTTGCGCATATTCCATATGCTGATTACCTAATGGTGTGAGGGAGGTGGAACAAGTATCATCCTGTCTTTTTGTCACATGTAGACACCGAAGCTCATTTTCACTGAGTGGGTAATCCAAGAGCTCATGTTTTAACACTGACCTAAGAATCATACAATACTTACAACACATCTTTTCTAAGCTCTCTGTTTAAACATAGTAAATGATGAAGTTCAATGGCTTGGGAATGTATATGGAAATCGCAGCTACAGAGATATAATGATGAGGATGGTGGTGGTGGCAGCCAGCTTTCCTCCAGCCCTTGCCATGTGCCATCACTGTTTCAGGGCCTTTATGGATGTAACTCATCAATTCTCACAGTGTCCTATGAGCTGGGTGCTATCACCATCCTGTTATAGAGATGAAGTGTAGGAAAGTCAAATGACTGGCCCAAGGTCACCCTGCTACTGAGTGGTAGAGCTGGGATTTGAACCAGGTAGCGGGCTTGATGGACAGCTGTAGAGTCTAAAGGGGGCTGAGATGAGGGTCCAGTCCTGGCCCTGCCATTTTAAGCCGTGTGACCTTAAGTAAGAGCTATAACCTCTTTGCATCTTATCAGTCAAAAGGGCATGAAGTGATTCCTGAGTCTGAGTTTGCTCTAAAATGGCTGTGCTCAGCTGGAGTAAAAAGCCACAGGCATGACAAAGATGCAGCAAATTCTCCTTATGTCGTATACCAAGCAGAACCTTCACCTCAGAGTTAGAACTCTGGGTCCTAGGTGAAGTTCCTTTCTACTATGCTGACAAACAAATGGACACTAAATAAAAGAATTGTAAATCTGATGGGTTTGAAAAAACTTCAACTTTTTAAAAATTGAGCCTGTTCTTGCCTTTCTGGTTCATTGGGGGAAGCAGGTGGTATCAGAGGGGGCAATTTTTCCTTTCTGATGAGTGATGCAGGAACTCCTCCTGTCTACTGAACCATCCATCAAAGGTAAGGATTATTTAAATTGGTGTTATTTTGTGTGTAAAGCTTTTTAATTTTAATGAAATAGTTCTTTGTCTGATACTCAAGCAGTCAGACACCTGTTTGTTTTTTTACTTCATGTTCCCTCGGAATCTTATCCTTTGGGATTATATTGAAAATGTGTCAATTTCTGCACTTGGAGAAAAAAGAGCCATGTGTAAGCTTCTTTTTATACAAGTGAATTTTACTCACTAAGCTGATTCTATAATCCTCTCTTCTGATTAAGCATGCTAACTTGAAACAGTGGTTCTGCTTCAGATGATTCCATTTTTGACTGAAGTTTCCTAATAAACAACAAAGAATCCTAGTTCTTTGCACAACATCCGTCTTCTCTACTGGACTTTTTACACACACACACTCACATTGTAATATGTGCAAAATGTCCAACATTAGCTGAGATGTCGAGAAACATTGCTTCTTTCTCTGACTTTTCTGTGAACTCATTGTGACCTTGAGAGAGTAATCGAACATCCTTGAACCTCGATGTTCCTATCCGTAAAATGGACTAATACTGCTTGTCTTATTTTCTTTGTAGAAAAGATGTAGTTCACAAATGGGAACATAGTAAATTTTTTTCGATAAATATAACGAAGTGTGGGAGAATGAATCTTAAGGCATTTTAGAAAAAAGTAAGATGCTGCACTAATACAAGCCGTACTAAGAAAAGGATGTGTTTCCTGTGTAAAATGCAATGATACCAATTTATTCAGTGTCTGATTGTTTTCCTTCAATGAACAGACTCAGCTTTTTCTCCCCACTAGGATGAGTTATTTTAAGTTTAAAAAAACGAAAAACTGATTGTATGAAAATGTTGACAAATGTGTAGTTCTTTTCATTTTCAAATAAACTTATAGCTTACCAGAAAATTCTCAGTGGTTTCAAGTTTTCCTTTGAAATGAATGAAAAAAGCTGGTCAACTTCCTTGTAATAATTTGAATAAAAGAAAGAAACCCTTGTTTTGTTTGGTGATATTAAAATGAAGCAACTTTCTTATTTTGTTTATCTGGTGCATTCTCAGGTTGGCCACCTGACAAGAATGCATTTCTGTCTTTAGCGTCTTTGCTTAAGCCTCTCATGTGATGCGATGCCATCCATAATGGTTTTGTTTATGCCCTCATTTCACAAGCATCAAACAGGAAAGCAAACCTGCCTGGAGCTGAAGGGTATTAGAGTCAGAGAGCACAATGCCGGTGTTGTATTTTTAGATCTCCTTACGGCTTCAGCGGCCCTGTGGGCAGAGCTGCTTAACCCAGCATCAGGGACTACAGAATCTTGCCCCCCAACAGAGAGCCCTACAGCCCAGGAAAGTTCTGTAGAGAGAATTTCTTTATGTGTACCCTTCCCCACTTCATCCGCACCTCCCTCACCTGGTGTGTAACCCTGGCTACTTATTAGAATCATCTGGGAGCTTTAACGAACAGGAGTGCCTGGGTGTGAATTTAGAGGTTTAAAATCCCCACACAGTTACTTAGCTTTCTTAACCCCAATTCCTCATTCATTAGTGGGGTGGGTGGAGGGAATAAAGAGAGTAGCTACGAAAGTCCCTGGCACAGAGTTTACCCTCTGTATTTCCAAACTGCCATTTTTACAGAAATGGATACAATTCTCCGTTATTTATTTATTTTTTGTTATTGGGGAATATTGGGGAACAGTGTGTTCCTCCAGGGCCAATCAGCTCCAAGTCATTGTCCTTCAGTCTAGCAGGGGTTGGCACAGCTCAGCAACAAGTTCAGTTGCCATTTTCAGTCTTTAGTTGCAGGGGGCGCAACCCACCATCCCATCCGGGAATTGAACTGGCAACCTTGTTAAGAGCTTGCACTCTAACCAACCGAGCCATCCAGCCACCCCAATTCTCCATTTTATGGCTAAGGAAACTTACCTGGGGTCATAGAGCTTGTGACAAAGGTGGAGATTTGGGCCTTGGGCTGGGGCTTTGAGTATCGTGTTTGTACTGTTATTTATGACTCTCAGAGTGAATGCCAGACTGGACCTTAGAGGAAAAAGGGGTGTTGGTTTTAGTTCTTCGGGTGTGTATGATGTAAGGTTTTGCTTTTTGAAAGACAGAGAAAAGGCATAGGACTTTTGCAAAAGAGTGAGGATGTGAGCAATGAGATCAGTGAACTTAAAAGAAAGGAGCCTGCAAAGGGACCCACATTGTCTCTCTTCTGAGGACAGGCCCTCTACGCCAGCGCGCCCTTTAGAACGTCAGTGCTGACACCTGCTGCTTTTAGTTAATTTAAAGGTGTGTTGGTAATTACTTTTGGGTTTCAGAGGCAGATTGGAACTCCTTTTGGAAGGCATTCTGTGGGGGAAGTAACCACCTCAGGAAAAGGATCTAGTCCCTCTGTTCTGTGGGAACTCCTGGCGTCTGTAGTAAATGGGCGGGTTTCCTCCAGTGGAAGGACCGCCCGTGAGGACGGGTGCGTTTCCCTCAGCATTCCAGTCTGACTTCTGAAATAACTTATTTGGAGCAAAACCCTACCCTAATTTTCAAACACAATAGAATAGGAGAAGTTAAATGTATGCCAACTATATTACGCTACAAAGGGAAGAGTTTAACAGGAGCCATGAAAAGAAAACCAAACTTCTCTAACTTCAAATGGACCTCCCGGTTGTTTTTAGAGAAAGGAGTGTTAGACTTCTTTTTTAAAAAATTGAGGTGTAATTTACATAAAGAAAAATTCACCCTTTTAAACATCCAGTTTTATGAGTTCTTTTGTTAGTAGTTTCAGGTGTACAAAACAACATACTGAGTAGACGCTTACACCCCTGACAAAGTGATAACCCCAACAAGTGTACTGTCCATCTGACATCGTACATAGCTATTAAAATACCATCGACTATATTCCTTATGCCGTACTTTACATTCCGTGCCTATGTGTGTGGTGTTATATATATTATATATATGTAACTCCAGCATCCACCTGACACCACACATAGTTTTACAATCAGTTCTGTGAGTTTTGTTATACAGTTGTGTAACTATCACCACAATCAAGACATGGAATAGCTCAACACTTCCATAAATTTCCTCATGCCCCTTTTATAGTAAACCCTGTCCCTACCCTGGCCTCTGGCCATCACTAATCTTATTTCTGTCCTTATAATTTTTCGTTTTCCAGATCATTGTATGAATAAAATCACACAATATCTGTGATTATTCCACTTAGCATAATGCCTTTGAGAACGATCTATGTGGTTTCATGTATCAGTAGTTTCTTTTCACTACTGAGTAGTATTCCACTGAATGGATATACCACAGTTTTGTTTATCCTTTCACAAATTAATGCTATTTGGGTTTTCAGTTTTTGGTGGTTATGAATAAAGCTGACATATGAGGTGTTACATTTAGATCTCTGACCCACTTTGAGATAATTGTATGTAGTGCAATGTATGGGTAGTTTTTTTCATTTTTGGCATATGGGGATCCAATTGTTCCAGAAATATCTGTTGACAAGACTGTCTATCGCCACCTAATTATCTTGTCAACTTTGTTAAAAATCACTTGACCACATACAGGTGGACCTATTTCTAGACTCTATGCTATTCCATTGACTTTGTATACCTACTCTTTTGCCAATTCCACACTCTCTTGATTACTGTAGTCTTAGAGTAAGTCTTCATATCAGGCTGTGTGAGTCCTTTAAATTTGTCCCCTCTGCCTCCACCTGCCCAAATTGTTTTGGCCATTCTAGATCCTTTGGAACTTGCTTTTTAGAACAGCATAGAAGGGGAAGTGGGGACATGCAGTTCTCCCAAGCATATGTTGAGATGTCAGGAATTCCAAAAGTCAGGATAGCATTTCACATCTAGGTAGAAACTAGGGTTCTTAACCGGTAATCCATGGATGGTTCAAGAGTACGTGGATATCCTGTGATGCTGACTTTTTGTATGTATATGTTCTCCTGGGGAATGGCTCACAAGTTTCATGAGTTTCTAGAAGAAGAAGTCCTCCACCAATGAAAGATCCACTGGGATTGGAGGAAGATGAAGCTGGTGGAGTCCATCTGGGCAGGGATTAAGGCATGTACCAAGAGCTGGCCTGGGACCATGAAATGACTCCCAGATAGGGGTGCCAGATAAAATACAGGATGCTCAGTTAAGTTTGAATTTCAGATAAACAATGAATTTTGCTTTCTATGTGTCCCAAATATTATGCACTGTTTTTCTGAATTTCACATCTAACTGTGAGTTCTGAATTTTTAATTTGCTAAATCTGGAAACCTTACCCAAAGGCCTAACGAATCCCTGCTTCGATTCCCAGCTTGCTCTGAAGGTTTCTTCAGTGGCACTTCAAATTCTTGCCAAATAATTACATAAAGGAAATTTTATTAACTTGTGTTAAAAGTATTAATTTGGCTTATAGTTTCACACCTTCATGGTCCTTCTAAGAGCAACTGTCAAACTGTGTTAGGGCAATAAAAAACTGAAAATATGGTGAAAAAGATCCATTGGCAAACTTACCTTACCCTCTGTCCACCTGTCTGCTAATCTCATGCCTCCACAGTAGTCATTGTTTTCATTTTGGTGTGTAGCTTTGCATTTTCCTCTCTATACATGTAAACATATACGAAGCATATGTAAGTACTCATATCTATGCAACTGTTTTATATAAAACAAAATCATTCTATGCATACTGTTCTGCAACTTTTTCCTTAATCTATTTTGAATATCTTACCATGTCTTAAAACAGAAAGCAAATCTTTTGATGGCTGAATGATATTTCGTTGTGTGAATATTTATGTATTCAGCCCTTACTGAAGCACATTGTTTCCATTTTTCCATTATAAATAATATTGCAAGGAACACTCACATATATAACATGTATACACAATGACATATGTGTGTATATATGTATGTCAAAAGTTACATATATTAAACATTCTAATAAATTTTGCTAAATTTCCATTCAAAAAGGCTAACATTTTTGCATATTTACTAACAGCATAAGAGAATGCTTGTTCACCCATATTTTTGTCAATACTGGTATTGTAGATTTTAGTTTATTTTTGTGTGTTAACTGATAGCTAAAACATGGTGTCTCCTGGGTTCTCTTCACAATTTTGAAATTATGAAGGAGGGAGAATATTTCCTTTGAATTGTCTGTTCTTTTGCCAAATTTTCTTTTGGGTTGCTCATTTTTAAAAATCAATGTGCAGTAGCCCTTTGTTAATGAAGGAAATTAGCCCTTTGTCCTTTTTTGTTGTAAATATTTTCCCCCAAGTATCTTTTTTTTTTTTTGACCCTGTTTATGCTCATTGGTTTGCCCTTTAGAAGCTTATCATTTTTGATTGTTGTGTAGCCAAACTCATCAATGGGGTGGTTGATAAATTTTAATTGAAACTGTAATGTTTGATACCAATATTATACTGTACAGTATTTTGAGAATTACCTGATTTGAGCCAGGAGCTTGCTTTTGAAGAATTCTGTTTTGGCCAAGATTTATGTTGATAGTTGATCCTAATTTCTTTTTAGAATGTACAATTAAATATAGCCCCAGTTTTTGCCTAATTTAAGAAGCGTTGGCATAGATTTTCTGTATCATATTTAAATGCTTGTAATTTATTTTGACTTTTTCTGAGGCTGGAACACTGCAACCATTTTATTAAGATTCTTCATTTATTTCTGGAAAAGAACTGCTTAGCACATATTCCCTTTAATAACTGGCATGAGTTCCTTAGTATTTCATTAAAATCACCAAGTTAATTTTAATGGCATTATTGGATAATAGAGTATTTCTTAAAAGTTCTTTATGGTTAACAGTCTGATTTCAAAAAGTGTTCTTCATCCAGGCTTGGGCAGAAAAAGGCTCATCTAATATTCAGCAAAATGCAAATTTCCCTTATGCTTTTATCTCCATAGTGTATTTTTAGCTCTTTTCCCCTTGAGAAAAACCTCATTTCTCTTGACCAGAGATCTTTGTGGTCTTCTATCTTCATTTTCTCTCTTTAAAATTGGCCATTGATTTTTTTTTTTTTTTTGGGTTATGCAGAGGGGACTTCTTTTATTTATGTAGAAAAGCGTCATGATGGGAGAAATAATGAGACAGAGAAATAAGAACTAATATTAATATTTCTATGAGGCCTGAAATAAACTCTCAGCTGGAAAGAAGTAAATATAATATTTTTCGTTTTTTCTTTTACAAAGGGAGGTTAAGAGGGGGGTGAGTAGGTGCAGGGTCGGTGGGTGATGAGGGTTTGGGGGCTATACTGCCTGAAAGGGATGTCACTCTTTCTTTCCTAAGGAAATAAATTGTGATTATATGTTCAGCCTTTTAATAGTGTTAAAAAATGATGTTCAAATCAATGCTGACACCTTGTTAAAAATTCCAGTTGAATTTTCTGTGAGGTTTCCATTATTTCCTGCACCTTCAGTAGGTACTGTAGTTGTTCGTATGCTTAGAAGAGTTTTTTCAAGCACGCCTGGGAGACTGAAAGTCATGGGAGTGGAGGGATGGGTGGTAAGCAGAAGTTCGTGCTGAGCCCTTGACCTGACGATTCAATTTTGTATGAGTTCCTCTGGGCCACAAACTATCCAGAGTTGCCAGAACTGCCAGCTCTCTGAAAATAGCTTGTTTTCTTTGGGGGGTGGGGGTAGGGAGAGTCTGTGCATTAGGGTTCATAATGAGCCTATAAAACACCCATCCCTACTCCTTCTTAGACTATGCTGTCCAAATCCCAGACCCTGAGGATATTAACCAGGTTCGGGTTATTGGAACCTAGTAGCCTGGTGGTGGTTGCTAAGCAACAAGTGAACTCTAGGCTCATCATTCAGTGTAGGGGGTCTCACCCCTCAGCCCACTCACATTTCTGATTTATTCTGAGCTCATTAAAACCTAGCCATATAAGTGCTCTACATAAACCCACACGAGCTAGTTCCTTAACAAACAAGTCGGCTTAGATGGTATTGCAACCCTCAGTGATTATTGGAGAGTCTCCATTTCTCCTTGTGATGGATCGAATGTGCCAGTTGGACGCCAGGGCCTAGGAGAAGAGCACTGCACAGGGTTATCTGGAGGTCATCCAACCAGATGCCGAAGACCTTCCTCAAGCTCTACGCCGCTGCCACTTGTGATCTGGATGGCCTTGCATAATTTACAGAAGATGAAAATGGGGACCACAAAGGTGAAGTAACTTGATCCGAGTCACACAGTAAGTGGCGGAGCTGAGCTATAAACCCAAACAATCTGTGCTCTACACCACCGTGCTGTAGTTTTCCTCTATTTTGCTTTGGTGCTAGCCACAGTCTCTCTTAACTAGCTCATGTTAGTGACCCATTTGTGTCTATGTAATCTGTATTCATAGGTGTGTGTGTGTGTGTGTGTGTGTGTGTGTGTGTGTGTGTGTGCATGTACCAGGAGACTTGCAGGATTACCACGCCCTAACTCCCAGTCATCTTGTGAGATTGAGCAAAGGGGAAGCCTTTCAGACTGAGCAGACATGCTTGAGTTCTTTGGAGATCTGTCCCTGGGACGCCCACCACAGCACTAATCTTTAATACACGCCGTGTTTTGAGCCCAGGACAAATTGATACTAGGAATTAGTTCAAAAGTAAGTTGGTTCAATGCATGGTGCTGGGAAAACTGAATATTCTTGTGCAAAAAAAATGAAGTTGGGCCTTTATTGTTCACCATGCAGAAAAATTAACTCAAAGTGAATGAAAGACATAAATGTAAGAGCTGAAACTATAGAATTTTTAGATGAAAACATCTAGGGAAAACTTCTGATTTTGGCTATGAGTACGGATATGACACCAAAAACACAGGCAACAAAAGAAAAAATAAATTAAGTTGAACTTCAGCAAAACGAAAAACTTTTGTGTTTCAAAGGAGTGAAAAGACAACCCATGGAATGGGAGAAATATTTGCAAATTATATATCTGATAAGAGATTGATATTCAGAATATATAAAGAACTCCTAAAACTCCATGGCACAAAAATGAACAACCCAATCCAAAAATGGGCAAAGGACTTGAATAGACATTTCTCTACACAAGATACATATATGGACAAAAGTACATAAAATTAGGATTCTCAGCATCACTAGTCATTAGGGAAGTGCAAACCCAAACAGTAGTGAGATACTACTTCATATCCACTAGGATGAGTGTTATCAAGAAACCCCAACAAAATTGCGAGTCTTTGTGAGGCTGTGGAGAAATTAGAATCTTTATTATGCATTGCTGGTGGGAATGTACAATGGTATATCTGCTGTGGAAGGTGATATGGTGAGTCCTCCATATATTTAATATAGAATCATTATATGGTCTAGCAATTCCACTTCTGAGCATATGCCCAAAAGAAGTGAAAGCAAGGAACTCAAACAGATATTGGCACACTCACGTTAATAGCAGCGTTGTTCACAATAGCCAAAAGGTAGAAACAACTGAAATGCCCATTGGTGGATGAATGAATGAACAAAATATGGTCTATCTATATAATGGAATATTATTCCACTTTAAAAAGGAAGAAAATTCTGACACATGTTGTAGCCTAGTACCCCAAAGGGTAACGCCAAATGAGGGAGATTTATCAGGCTCCCCGTTTTTGGCAGGCTCTGAATTCCAATTTTTGTCGTCCCCCCCCCAACTCAGTGAAGCTGTCGTCATCTCTTCTCAATTTCTCAGCATTTTAGCAATCTCTTCTGGAAAATTCAGATACCCCTGGAGGGAAATCCCTTCCCAAATACTGGGTCTCCTTCTTATTTTAGATCTGGCCCTGTAATTTTTCACAGCCTTGCTAGCCATCCCTTCCCCTCTCCACCCCCCGTGACTTCAGAGCACTTTAAATAACATTTGCCTAATTTTCAGTTGTCCTTAGCAGGCTTGTTGATCTGAATAACCAGGTCCAACTTAGAGGAAACGACAGTCTAAAACTGATGTTAAAAAGCAATTCATGAAACTTTACTGACACAAAATCTAGTGTATTCCATTCGTTCTTAATAAATGGCATCAATAAGAAAAAGCTTGGCTATATTATAAGGTTTCAGGAATGTGGTAAAATTGAAGTCAGTAATAAAACAGTAATTCCAAGCTGTACAGACAGCACACACACAAACACACATACGTGGGAAGAATATAATCCTATTACTTCACTTATTTTTCCATAACACTTGTCACCTTCTACCTACTTTATGATTTACTCTTTTATTGCGTTCATTGTTTCTAGTCTGTCTTCTTCCTGCTGGAACATAAGCTCCATGAGGGTAGGAATTTTTTTCCCCCACAGGTATAATCCAAATCCTTGGAACAGTGCGTTAATAACTTCATACCGTATTTCCCTGAAAATAAGACCTAACTGGAAAATAAGCCCTAGCATGATCGTAATATAAGCCATACTCCAAAAATAAGCCCTAGTTAAGATCATCAGCCAGACGGACACATTTAGTACATCCGTTGCAACACACGACGGATGTATTGAATTATATAATTAAATAATAATATATAATTAAATATAAAGAAATAATATTATTGACATTAGTACTTCAAATGAATAATATAAATTATAATTAAGTATTTGTAAATACCCAAGCAGGTGCCTTTGGGCGAGAGGTAAACACCTATGTGAATAGATGAACTCGAGACTTATTGCCAAATGACCAATCAGAGTACAGACACAACACACAAATAATGTGCGCACTTCATAATGACGGACATGGTTGTGTCTAATATGAATCTTCATAATTCAATACGTCGTGTGTTGTAACAGACATACTTAATGCACTCATGTGAAATAAAGGAACATTTTCTGAATTTTGTTGCCTGCAATTTTTCTTCGCTTTTGTGTGGACCATCATTCTAAACTGTCATCATTTTTGCTGCCACTCCTGTCTCATTAGTCTTCAATTAACACCTGATTTAATGGCAGATTTAAAGGGAATAATATTTTGACCCCCAGACAAGATGAGTGCAAAAAGAAAGAGCTGTTTCATCGAGTACAAGAAAGGAATAGTGGAGGACTCCCGGGGCAAGAATCTTACGGCTTTCTGCAAAGAGAAGAAGTCGGATCCCCGAATGGTCCGAAAATGGCGAGCAGAGTATGATAACCTCAGTCAACAGGTAGACGAGGAAAATACTAAGAAGTACAAGTGTGGACCAGGTCAGCAACCATTATTTCCTGAGCTGGAAGACATCACCTGTGAATGGATTGCTGACAGGAGAACAAAGGCCTTGGTTGTGTGCAGGGCTGGTATTCAAGCATTGGCCCTTGCAATGGCACCACAGTTAGAAATATAACCAGAAGAATTCAAAGCATCACAACACTGGCTGGATGGCTTTCTTCAGCGATATGAACTGTCTCTAAGTTCGAGAACACTGTTCAAGCTGGAAGATACTGGAGTTATTAAACATGCACTTGCCTTCAAGTCCTTTGTTGATGGCATTGACTTTAATAAATACCAACTCTCCAACATGATTGCTATGGATGAAACTGCAGTGTTTATGGGCCAAGGATCTCAAATGACAATTGGTCAGAGGGGTGCCTCATCAATCTACATTCACTCTGTTGGTTACGAAGGTGCACATGTTACCTGTACTTTGGCAATTCGTCAGGATGGAAAGAAAGCCCCACCTCTGATCATCACTAAGGGTAAGAAAGATAAGGTTGAACATGTTTCAGGCATTTATGTTCTTGAAACCGAAAAAGCCTGGTGCACACAAGCCATTATAAGGAAGTAAGTTGATTTAATGCTGCCATTTGTTTTGCGAGGTGGCCAAAGAGGTCTGCTAGTCTGCGATTCCGCCAGCCCTCACTGCGCTAAAGACATGAAGAACTTCCTTGCAGAGAGAAGAACAGATCAAATAATGATTCCCACAGGAATGACTGCCTATCTCCAGACTCTTGACATTGCAATAAACAAGCCATTCAAGGACCATTTGTGCACGGAAATCAATGACTACATTGAAACTAGAATGCAGAGAAATCAGCGTGGCAACTTTGTGAAGCCTAGCCTGCAAGAGGTCATGACTTGGGAGAAGAATTCATGGGATAAAAATCACTGATAGCTGTGTTGCCAATGCATTACGAGCAGGCTACATGGACAAGAAGTGCTCATTTAAGGAGAGCTCTATTGCTGGACATGAGAGATTGGGGCCAATGGTTCTACAGGAAATGGAGTCTCAAGAAATTCAAGCCGGAATTCGGGATTTGGAGTTATGACGATGCTCCAGAAGATGACATGACTGTATTTGAATAAATGTAGAATTTTGTACATGAATAAATGAATAAATGTAGATTGTTGTATGTGAAAAAATAAGATCCCCTGAAAACAAGCCCTAATATGTCTTTTGGAGCAAAAATTAATATAAGACCTGGTCTTACTTTCGGGGAAATACGGTAGTTAATGACTTAATGTTTGTTGAGTGACTGAATGCGGAGTCCTGGAATGACAGCTGGAAGGGAAACTGGGCTTCCTTAGTTCAGTAACTGTACTCACTTCAACAGTAGACATTTTACCCAACGCCGGTTCTATCTAGGCCCTGGCACTGAGCAAACCAAGGAGAATCAGAAGTATTCTCTGCACACTGTGGTTATGTGGATGGGAAAAGGGCGCAGGGAGGAGAAATGGCTGTCCAAAGCCTCTTAGGTTGCAGAAGAGCAAAGGTCCTGCCGTTCCTCGTGGCACGGAAGTAGATGTCTGCAAGACGTATTTTGCTTTATAGGCAAAAGGGGACAAAACACCTTGTTTCCCTCCATTAGTAGTTCTCAACCCTGGCAACATCTTAGGTGAGCTTTAAACATGCAGATTCCTGGGCCGACTCCAGGCATATTACAGCAGAATCTCTGGGGTAGTCGGGGCAGCATTTAACAAAGGGCCCCCAGGTGAGTCTAATGGGCCCCAATGCCCAGGATGGCTGGCCCAGGTTATTCGTGTAGGTCACACAACATGTTCTTGTGTTATTTCTTTCCCTTCCATGAGACATAAGACTCCCTTCTCACTTCTGGAATATTACCTTTCCTCTGCTTTCTTGGTTGACAGCTTGGTTTAGCTTCTTCCACTAATATTGGTCTGCCCCAAGAAAAAGTAAGCCTTAGCTGAGCAGTGTGGCATGTAATGGTCAAGTTCAAATGGGTCATTCTGTTACTGTGGTCCTTATGCTGATCCAGTCTGTGGGATTCCATGTTACTTATCCAGTCCCTTCACTCATTGGATACACGGATCTGAATCCTGGCTCTGTGGCCTTGAGCAAGTTACTTAACATCTCTGAGCCCCATTTTCCTCATCTCTAATTAGACCTAATAAAGCGTATCTTCTGGTTGCTGGGAAGGTCACGGCAGGGCAGATGCTGGCCATCTGAGAGGCTGTGACCAGTCGTTTGCCATTTTTCCTTCTCTGTAGGAAAGAATTTCCCCATTAAAAACAAAATTTCCCTGTGCATTTTGCCCTAATGCCCGTACGAAATGGATTCTAATATTTGTAAAATTATCTGATATATTTTCTACAAGGCATCTAAGGATGTACTTTTCCTGGTTCCTTCAGTTTGGGCCCCTCTAAGAACAACTAGAAAATAAGTGTATTTTTACTCATTTTGCTCTGTAGGGGTTTCTGGAATAGTTTAGTGAGGATGACTTTTGTTTTTGTCTCTGTCACCTTCGTGCTGAATTTAGATGAGAATCTAAATTATAGTGGAAGGTCAGTTGTCTTCAGACTAAATCCTGAGTGTGTGAGTTGTGGTTCATTATTCCCGTTGATGAGCACAGTTCTGGCCTCTAATTGGTGAGTTAAGATATTGTCATAAGGCCAGTGTTATAGTATTAGGTTGGTGCAAAAGTAATTGTGGTTTTTGCAATTTTTAACCTTTTAAACTGCAGTTACTTTTGCATGATCTCAAGACTCAAGACTGGATCCCTTGCTTTACTGTGTTCCAAATTTTAGCTTTTGTTGCTAGAGAGAAAGCAAGATATTATAGTATTTCTTATGTTGCCTGAATCAGATCAGTTGGGTTTTGACTGGTGATTCCCTCTGTGCGTTATTTTCTATAGAACTTGACAAATGATTAATAAACATGACATATTCTTGTCCTGCATATGTTTCTTTGGGGGAAATTCCTGAAGTTAGTTGGCTGCATGGTTGATATCTGAGCATGGAAAAGAAACTTTAACATGGGGGCTGATCATTTGAAAGATTTACTTGTAAACATTCTGAGACTACAAAGACCCACTGATGGGAAATAATTATAGCCTTCAAATGTAATTACTCAGATTACACTTATCAAAGCTTGTTGTCTTTAGGAACCTGCATTTCAATAGAAGAACAAACTTTTTTTTTTTTTTAAAAAGCTTTATTGAGATATAATTTATATACAATACAATTCACCCATTTAAGGTGTATAATTCAATGGATTTTAGTATAGGCACAGAACAACCATTATCACAGTCAACTATAGCACATTTCACCTCAGTAAGAAACTGAGAAACTTTTGCACCCCTCGAGCCCCCCACTCCAGCCCTAAGCAACCACTAATCTACTTTCTCTCTCTATAGTTTTCCCTATTGTAGACTTTCATATGAAGGGAATCACAGAATATGTAGTCTTTTGTGACTAGCTTTTTTCAGTTACCCTAATGTTTTAAAGATTCATCCATGCCCCACCCTGTATCAGTACTTCGTTTTTAAAAAGATTTTTATTAAAATACAGCTAACATACAACATTATATTAGTTTCCGTGTACATCATAGTTATTCAACATTCATAGACCTAAAGAAGTGATCACCATGGTAAGTCCAGCGACCGTCTGACACTGTACCACATAATCACAATATTATTGACTATATTCCCTATGCTGTCCATTGCATCCCATGACTTGTTTGTTTTATACCTGGAAATTTGGACCTCTTATTCTCCTTCCCTCTTTTTAAATTTATCAGTTACAATTGACATTCAGTATTAGTTTATATTAATTTTGGGTGTACAGCATAGTGGTTAGACATTTATATAATTTAAGAAGTGATCCCCCTGACTAGTCTAGTACCCACCTGGCACTACACATAGTTATTACCATATTATTGACTATATTCTCTATGCTTTACATCCCATGACTATTTTGTAACTACCAATTTGTACTTCTTAATACCGTCATTTTTTTTACTCTGTCCACCAAACTCCTCCCATCTATCACCCCAACAAATATAGTACCCATCTGACACCATAGATAACTATTCCAATATTATTGACTATATTCCTTATGCTGTACCCTACATCCTCATGATAATTGTGTAACAACCAGTTTGTACTTCTTAATCCCTTCCCCTTTTTCAGTCACCCTGAACTCCCCTCCCATCTGGCAACTATCAGTATGTTCTCTGTATCTAATCTATCAGTTTCGGTTTTGTTTGTTTATTTTGTTCTTTAAATTCCACGTATAAATGAAATCACATTGCATCTATCTTTCTCTGTCTTACACTCCACTCAGCATAGCACCCTTCAGGTCCATCTATGCCTCTGCAAATGGCAAGAACCCATTCCCTTCCCTGGCCGAGCAATATTCCACTGTACATACAGAGGGTGCCAAACAAATGTATACACATTTTAAGAAAGGAAAAAACTATTAAAATGGTAATACTCACTATATACCGATAACAAAAGATGAATACAAGTCACGTTTGACTTCTGCAATTACAAGAGGTGCTCAAAGTGGTTACCATCAGCATCCAGACATTTCTAATTATGGCGAACTACTGCTTGAGCAACACTGACTAAAGTGTCCACTTGTATATCTATTTTTGGCAGCCCTGGAATGTAACATCCCCTTTTTATCCATTCTTCCATTGACAGACACCCAGGCTGCCTCCACATCTTGGCCATTGTAAACAATGCTGCAATGAACATATGGATGCACACGTCTCCTTGAAGTAGCATTTCATTTTCTTCAGATAAATACTCTGAAGTGGGATAACTGGGTCCTTCATTGTCTCTTGTTGTAGCCTTTGTTTTAAAATTTATTTTGTCTGGTATAAGTATTGCTACTCCAGCTTTCTTTTTTCGTTTTGTTTTGTTTCCATTTTCATGAAATATCTTTTTCCATCCCTTTACTTTCTGTCTGTGTGTGTCTTTCACTCCAAAGTGATACTCTTGTAGGCAGCATATGTAAGGGTTTTCTTTTCTTATCCATTCAGCCCTCCTATGTCTTTTGAGTGGAGCATTTAATCCATTTACATTGAAAGTAATTGTTGATAGATATATAACTATTGCCATTTTATTATTCATAATTTGATGGTTTTTTTTTTGGCTTAATGAAGTCCCTTTAACATTCCTTGTAATTTTGGTTTGGTGGTGAATAACTGCTTTAGCTTTTTCTTGTCTGGGAAGCATTTTTTTTTTTTAATACAAAATATTAATTTATTTTCCCATAAAGATAATATACTTCGTATTTAGAGAAAGAAAAAGATTAGTTGTTGGGATTTGCTTTTGGAGAATGATCAATAAGTTCCTTATCGATGGTTGGATACTGATACCAGGGACCATTGCCTCTTGCACGCGTTAGTATTTGTACTTCCAGCTCCTTTAACAGCAACTCAGCCTTTTTAGCTTCAATTTGTTTCATAATTCTCTTCAGGACTATCACAGAAAGTTTGGGCAATCCATCTTGATCTAGGATACTTGAAATATTTCCAGTGTTCTGGGGTATAGCCTTCTGGAATTTCTGCTAACTCAGCTTCACTAATAAATATGTCTTCACCAAAGTTATGCCAATTGCTACTGGAACCCCAGTCAACAAAATGTATAATTTCATTAAACTCAAAAACCACTTGTCATAGAATCTAGAAGATTTGGTGATAAGCAGTCTTTTCCCATGGTCTCCACTGTATTACACGGGAGTGATTGTCTTTGGAAAGCCTCGTGTGAGGAAGCCCCTGAATATAAGTTGAGTGCCAAGGCAGAGGCCAGACAGAGTGGCCACCATATTGACTGAAGCCCGCTGCAGTAAACTCATGGGCTGCTGTATGGGGATCTTGCCCCACTGAGTGGGATTCATGCCAGTGGGCTCTGGTACCTGTTGAGACCGTCCTTTGGGTGTGCCACTTGTGGGGCTAATTGGGTGGTGCTCTGCTGTGGTTTGAAGCCAACCTCCAAGTATGTTGGTTCTGGGACCTCTTGCAAGGGGCTCCAGTGTAAGCCCAGGTCACCTACTGCATGTCACTGGCTGGAGACTATCTGGTAGGAGCTATAAAGTGATCCGTGGCTGTTCACTGTGTGGTTAACCCTGAGGTACATGTGAACTGAGGTCATTTGCCACCAGTACCATGCCTGGGGTAGCTCCACAAAAAGCCAGGACAACCTGAGGCCTGCTGACACTTGCCAGCTCGCTTAAGTTTCAGCCCCTGATAAAGCCTCATGTGGTATACAAGTTGGGTGAGGCAGGGTCTCAGGGAGTCACTAGAGTGGGAAGAATTGTGGTCACCAGGTTAATGTAGACTCTGGTTTGGTGCCAGTGCTGAGCCTGGAGCTACTCAGCAAAAGTCCCAGAGCACACTGAGGCCAGCTGCTACCTGCCTGGGATCTGGACTCTGATAGTTTTTCAAGAAAGAGTGCAATGCAAGCAGGGCTGGCTGTTCTTGGAGAAAGTGCCTCAGGTGTTGGGCATGTTGGGTGGGGCAGGGTCCCAATGAGTCAGTAGGGTGGAGTTGTGGAGCTCACCAGGCCAATCAGATTCAGGTTTGGCCTGTGAGGGAGGGTTCAACACAGGAAAGATGGCACCTGCCTGCTGGCTGCATGGGAGAAGGACCCCACATAGGGAAAATGGTGACTGTCCTCCAGTCCTTGCTCACACACCTCAGTATGCCCACCTCTGACACCCCCCGAGTTACTGTGTCTCTGCTGGTGAGTGCTTGCGAGTAAGAGAGTCTGTGCACCGTCTGTTTAAGAAGACGTTTGGGTTTCCTGCAGCCTTTGGTCCCACCCAAATGGTTGGAATCCCCACTGTTTTTTAGAGCCAGATGTTGTGGGGTTTCCTCTTCCTGGCACAGTGCTCTGGGCTGGGGAGGCTGGTGTGGGGCTGGGGTCTCTCATTCCTCTGGGGGCAGCCTTCATGGCCGAGATAACCTTCCCTGTTCTCAACCACCGCACTGAGGTTTGGGGCCAGCCTGTTTTGTGTCTCCACCCTCCTACCAGTCTCGACATGGCTTCTTCTTTGTATCCTTAGTTATAAAACTTCTGTTCAGCCAGACTTCAGATGGTTCTCCAGGTTGATCTATAATTTAGTTGTAATTTTAATGTGTTCAGGGAAGGAAGCAGACATAGTGTTTATCTACTCTGCCATCTTGGATCTCCTCTCCAGAAGAACAAACTTTTATGACTTGATACCAGGGTGATATGCTAGAAAGAGTTCTAGAGGGGAAGTCAGGAGGCCAGACTCGGTCATTCGCTTGCAGCAGAACCTTGGGTAAGTCACCTAATCTTTTGGGGACTTAGTGACATCATCTCAATGATGGAAAGTTGGCTTTCAGTTTCTCTGGGGTCCCTTTTAAGACTGTGATCATTTCAGTGGTAGGAGTGCTTAAATTTGTTCTATGGAACAAGAAGCCTCTGGTGGTGTCTGCCCCTCTTCACTCCCTCGGCACCCCCATTAAAGGGAGAATGCATGTATGAGTATATGCTTTTAGAATGCAAGAGGTGCCAAGGGATTTTCACACTAGTAGGTGGTGGTATTTCCTCTTCATCCAATTTGAATTCAGTGGATCCAACATATTTTTTTTCTGGCTTTCTACTCTGCCAGGTTAGCTCTCCAGTGCTTTCTAGTATGTTGATCCAAATACTGTCATCTTTTTTCTTTTCTGTCAGTACACTCTAAGGCTAAGATAAATTGTATGAAGAGACACATTTTTAAATGGTTTTAAACTTTGCATATGTTTAAATGGGTTTTATTAGGAGAAATATGCCTGAAGTTTTGCATTGTTAGAAAGTCATGGTTCTGCTAAAGCCACCAGCTCAGTGGCTTTGGTAGAAGCAAGGTCGGAATCAACTATCTCTCTATGTGGTGGAATAAGACACCTTTAACCCAGGGCCAAGGAGCGACGGGGGCAAGCGGGGAGGAAGAGCAGGACTATATGTACCACAAGGCTAAAAATGTATATGTTCCACTTAGATTCTTGAATCTATTTTAAATATGTGCTCAAGTGACACTCACTTTCTAATATCTCCTAGGCACCAGTCTTGTAGATTAAATTCTCTCATGTGTTATTAAAGGCCATAGTCCTAGAAACATGATATTTCATTAAGGATTCACCCTGCTGCCTGGAAGGTCAAGGTCCGAAAGAGAGTCAAGTCTACCATCTAGTGGCATCTGCCACAAACTACAGACATAGGATCCCTGGGAGCCAAAGGTGGTTCTTGCAGGATGTGTCCGGCTGCTGCAACAACCCACATTTTGCTCCATCTCAGTTTTCAAGGCTGAGATGCTGGAGAAACTCTTCTTAATAAATTTCCATAATTAAATGGGAGGACAGTTGTCTGTTCAATGTTGCTGAGGCTACAAAAAGTACAAAGTTGCATGATGTCATGGGTCTATCTGGTGATTGCTTCCGAGAAGTCCTGGGTGGGTGGGATTCAGTGCCAGTGTAGACATCCATAGTTATTTGAGATAAGTTTGGGTTTCAAGGTGACTTGGCATGACTGTGGCTTTGTGGACAGGATCAGACTTTCCCAGGAAGTCTATTTGGTGTATCATGACTTGGGAGGTACTGTCAGCACGCAGATTGTACTATTCTGGTGAAATTGTTAAGGAAAACTATTGCTTAAGCAAATTGGCTGAGAGATGAAAGGTTCCCACACAATGTGTTAGCTGATGTGAGGTTATCATGGTAGAGGGTTGGCATAGATTCTACATTACAACTAAAACTGCTGAACTCTTGCTGGCCAATTTTATTTACCAGCCTGATTAAGGGGACACAGAGAAAGAAACGATGACAGTTAAGGCAAAGTTGACTGAGAATCCATCTGGAGATTTACAAATATAATGTGAAATGACTCTATTTGCCTTATGACTAAATTTGACAGCTACTGATATTACAATATTATGGCAGATTAAAATAATTTCAAATTGCATTAAAAATGTACTCCTTAAGGTGAATTGGGCACTTAAAGCAACACTGGATGTAAAAATTGTTTTATTTTTCTGGAAAGCAATTAGACAATAGGGAGCAAGAACCTTAACATTTTTGACTCTTTAATACCCCTTTTAGGAGTTTGTCCATAGCAAGTAGTTGGAAATTTGAACAAAATATTTTAAACAGAGATAGTTAATCGTAATATTATATACAATAGTCCCAAACTGGAAAACACCTAAATGTCACATTAATAGGAGAATGAGAATGTCTAAATAATGGCATAGCTCTGTGATACTTTTAAAAAATTGAGGCATAATTGACATATAGTATTGTATTAGTTTCAGGTGTACAGCACAATGGTTTGCTATTTGTATACACTGTGAAGTGACCAACACAATAAGTCTAGTTCTGATCGATTTTTACATAGCTTTTGTAAAAGACATTTTAAAAGGCAGCTTTATGCTCATGATGTTAAATGAAAAGAAAACAAAAAACTAAAACGATAAATTGAACCAGTGTTATAATGACAATTAGGTGAAAGCGCATAGAATAACATTGGAAGGAAATATACTGTATCCCTTGACAGAATGGCATTACAAACAATTGGACCCTATGCCTTTAAATTATTTAAACATTTTGGCTTTATTTGCAGTGTGTCTGTACACATCTGATTGTGATTCAGAGGGAGTTGATAAGGTGCTGGAAGGACATTCCTCCCTAACACGTTGGTGTGACTGGCATTCCTACGATGAAAGTCACTTGTTTGGATTAAGGTAGCAGGGCTGTCCAGAAGGTCCACATCCAGACTGTCCGGTGGCGACGTGGCAGTAAGCCAACCACAGCTGTTACTGCCCTCGCAGGGTTTGTTCTCTAGCTGAGTGGTGTCGGGAGGCAGGCTCGGTGGGATCTGCCGCTGTGGGTGGGCAGCAGAAGGCAGGCTCCAGCAAGATTTCATGGTAGGTGGTTACAGTGGGGCTGGGGGTCTGTGAACAAACACTGGCAGTGGGTGAGGGAGCGTCAGGATGAGGTGCCAGTGCACAGTGTCTCTGGGGTTTGCCTCTGTCTCTTTATTTGAATTTCTACCTGCTCCTGGCCTTCAGGCCAGGTCAAGCTGGCCCAGATTTCTGTCTTCCATGGAGCATTCCAGAGGCCACTGTGCTGCCGCATCCCAGGACTCCAGCTCTCCGTACCCAGGTGGGGGCCCTTTCCTGCCTCAGACCCTTTGTACGTGCAGTTCCCCCAGAAAACTGCTCTTTCCATGTCTCTGCCTGTGGCCGACTTCCCCGCATCCTTTGATATCCATTAACTTTCACCTCCTGAAAGAGTCTTCCTCTGACCACCTCATACTGGTCTTAGCCTCCTGCATGCCTCCTTCCCAGTTCCTGTCTTGCCTTAAATTACATGTTGTTTCCTGTCTGTCCACACCCCAGAGAGCCCATGGGCTGTGGCTACTGGGTTCCCAGTTGTTTGCTCTATTTCCGGTACAGCTCCTGGCACCTGGAGTTGCTCAGTAACCATTTGTTGAATAAAATAAGTCATGAATGAATGAATGAAGAACATGTAACCTGACTTTTACATTTACAATCACTGAAAAGAATGGAAAAGTGTTCACTATGGAGTATATTTTATTTGCTAGATACGCTGTACAAACAGTTTATTGATTCCTCTTTGGTGATGGTAATAATGATGGTGACACGACCATTAGCCTTCATCGGACAGGCATGGCTGGATAGGCACTGTCCTGTGTAGTTTACATGCCTTTTTTTTGTTTAATTTTCCCAAAACAACATTCAGAGCATTTCTATGGAAGTAACAACGATACTCTGCCTTTGAAATAGCTGTATTAAATACTGTTCTCATCATATTTTTGCTCAAATTTGTATCATTCATTTAGTGGTTGGCTCCAACTTCAAATTCAGGATATGATAGAAATAGAAATGACGGCTGATACTGTCAAGTATTCATTTGCACACTTTATTTAGACAGCATAGTTTTAATAATTCTAAAACTTTTAAATAACTGTTGAATTGCAGTTGGCAGTGTTTTGCCAATGGACCCTTTATCCTTCATTCTCTTCAGAGCTGGGGGTTGCTAAGCAACAGAAGACCAGAGTCCTCTAAACTTGTGTTATTATTATACAAGCAGAGTCCCAGTGGATAGGAAAAAGTCAACAAAGATTAAAAACGTGCCCCAGAATGATTATAATAATTCAGTGATTATCCAGATTGCATTCAAGAGAATCACATTGATTCTAAACCATATGCTCAGTCTCTTTATTTTTACTAGGTCAGGAGAACAGCTTTCATCTAAATCATCTTTAACTGTGGATTCTCATTATAATTCTTCAAAAAGTAAATTTTTAAAAATTAGTTTCAGTTGGAAAATAGCCCATGCTACTTTGATTTGTGATAAAAGGTGGGCTGTATGTGGGTCATATTCATGAAGACCAGATTTGATAGGAATTTTTTTTTTAACTACAGATTGTGGCCCAGAAAAATGAGCTCAGGTAGCAGTACGCTTGGAGTTAAACAAGTCCCAGTGCAATTTGTCACTCTCTGGGCATCTTTGGGCAGATATCTTAGTTTCTCAGCCTCAGTTTTCTTGTCTATAAAATGGAGCAACAATAGCATCTCCCTTATAGAAGATGCTCCTTAAATAGATAAGATCGGAGAGGGAGGGTGTTGCCAGGTAATGTAAGCTTTGTATATTGTGGTCAGACTTTCCATTTTATCCTAAGGACACCGGGGAGCTTTTGGAGTGTTTCTAGAGATCCCTTTTACCCCCCAACTCCCACTGACGAATGGGGGATCCTTTGGGTCCTGGAGCTCATTGACCTGGGGCTCATTGACCTGGGGCTCATTTGGTTATCTAGTGTTGAGAAACAAATTACCCCAAAATGTAATAGTTTAAGCCAATAACCATTTTATTTATTTGCTCATGAATCTGTAATTCGGTCAGGGCTAAAGGGGCTCCACGGGCTGCATCAGCTGAGATGCTGGGACTGGGCTGGAAGAGACCCACTTCCAGGATGGTGTGACTGGCATGCAAGGCATGGTGGGGCTGGCTTTCCGTTGGCAGCTCCAGTCGAGGCTGTAGGCCCGGACATCCATTTTCTTCCACATGACTTCTCTGTGTGGCTAGATCGGACTTCTCACATGGTCTCAGGGTACGTGGACATTTTGCATGGCAGCTGGCTTTCGCCAGAGCAGAGAAGCAGAAGCTTCCAGAGCTTCTTAAAGCGTAAGCCCAGAACTGGCACAATGTCACTTCCACCACATTCTGCAGGTCAGGGCAGAGCAGAGCAGAGCTCCAGTCCAGATTCAAGAGGAGGGGTCTACACAGGGGCTTGAATATGGGAGGTGTGGTTCACTGAGTGCCCCCAAAGTAACAGTTCACCAAAACCATCACATTACCAGAGTTCAACTTCACAGTCTCTGGGCGTTAAATATCCCTTATTCCACCCCACCACATACATATGGTAGCAATTAAAAATCGTACCTATGCATTGCATAATGTCTCTGGGTGAGAACCACTGATAGTATATACAAAGGGCTGAGGATGGGCAGTGTGGTTGTAAAGGGTACTTAACAGAGCGCCTGGCACAGGGTGAGTGCCCATACATGCTGTGTCACCATCATCGTTATCACCATCACCATCATCATATCACCACCATCGTCATCATCACCATCACCGTCATCATCACCACCATCATCACCATCACCATCGTCATCACCATCACCACCATCATCATCACCACCACCACCACCACCATCAAGAATATAGCTTTTCTGGACTGACCTGATAACTCATTTATTTTCCTTTCCTTTAGTTTCCTTTCCTGTCCTTATTTCTTTAGGAAAATGTACTTTGATTTCTAAACAACTGACTTAACAAAACTTTAAACACTGTCAATTTGCAGATTGAGGAAAAGGTAGACTTCTTTAGCTTGCATTTTCTTTGGCATTCATAATTTGTGGGTTTTATAATTTCTTGGTGAATGCTGGGTAACATTTAATGATATAAGGTCTAATTAGTGGAGAGACAGCAAAATATTGAGGTTAAGAATACCACTCTGGAATTCAGACTTCAGAATTGCTTCCAGTGGCACGAGCCTCAGTTTCCTCATCCATAAAATGGGGGTCACAATGTATACCCAGTAGGATGTTAAGTAAATTATGTGTAAAAATCACTAACTGGACCACCTTGCACATAGTAGGTATTCAGGTGATGAAGCCATTGTCATCTGTCTAGATTTTTTTTTTTTGTATCTGTTCACCTATGATGAGTCAAATTTCATGGTATAGTATCTTACAATTAAGATGTTAAATAATTATCTACCTCACCAAATAAATTTATTTCCCTGGTGTGCCTGGAAATTATTGTTCACCTTTGCAGTTTTGTGGTCCAGTCTTATGGAAAGCAATAACATTTATGGCCACTCTCCCATCCTGGCTGATAACCAGGGTCTTGACTTTTCATTGGGGTTGATGTTTGTTATCATCACCCTCTGGATCCTTCATTTTCTTCAATATCTTGCTTTGAGATGAAAGTGACAGGTATAACTTTTAAAATGCCACTTGCTTAGCTGATTACATCAGTGAGAAGTATTAAGAAAGAAGATTAAGAAAGAAGTATTAAGAAAGTACCAGGGCACCAAATCTCTGGTGACCAAACGTCCTCATTTACCCAGGACTGTCCTGATTTTGGCATTAAAAGGGTCTCCTCCATCCTGGGCAAACTGGGGAGGTGGCCATACTAATGCAGGTTTGTTCTCCGGAGGAACTTTGCAACCTGAATGCTCAGGGCTTCTGCCTATGCTTTTTTTTTTTTTTTGTAAGATTTTATTGGGGAAGGGGAACAGGACTTTATTAGGGAACAGTGTGTATTTCCAGGACTTTTTCCCAGTCAAGTTGTTGTCCTTTCAATCTTAGTTGTGGAGGGCGCAGCTCAGCTCCAGGTCCTGTTGCTGTTGCTAGTTGCAGGGGGCACAGCCCACCATCCCTTGTGGGAGTCGAACTGGCAACCTTGTGGTTGAGAGCTGGTGCTCCGAACAACTGAGCCATCTGGGAGCTCAGCGGCAGCTCAGCTCAAGGTGCCGTGTTCAATCTTAGTTGCAGGGGTTAGTTGCAGGGGGCGCTGCCCACCATCCCTTGCGGGACTCGAGGAATTGAACTGGCAACCTTGTGGTTGAGAGCCCACTGGCCCATGTGGGAATCGAACCGGCAGCCTTCAGAGTTAGGAGCATGGAGCTCTAACCGCCTGAGCCACTGGGCTGGCCCAAGAATAGTAGACTCTTAATGAGTATTTTAATAATCTCAGTGAAATATTTGACTACAGTAAGATAAGAAAACTAAAGTTGCCTTTAGTTATAGTAATTACAGTATATTGAGTTTTACACCAAAGTTCTTAGGAGCTGAATAATTCTAACCTCAAGTTTTAATTTAAAAATTCTTTGTATAAGTTTTCATAGGAAATTTCAGTCTGTAGTCTGCTGAATTTTATAAAGGGTTTGGCGGAAAGTGTGGGATATACTTGTAAACTAGTCTTGAAATATGTTCTCACCTGTTCAAATGTCATTATGATTCTAAATGCAGTGTAGCCTTCAACTGTGACCTTTAGATTTGAAATTGTTGGAACTCTCTCTTCCCTTCTCATGTGCCATCTCCCCACCCCTTATCTTGCTTACATTTTGAGTGATTTCTGTTCCCCTTTAATATAGTTTTCTCTGGAATATGTGCATAGCGTCTGGCACTCTCTCGTGCCTGTTTCTAATTTCTTGAGATGACATTTACTAAACTAAAAAAATATATAAATGTATTAGATGATGCACACTTTTTAGTGTTGGTGTAATATTCCATATTCTACTTCATGAACTCCCCTGAAATTGAATGAGGATTTGGGTTAAGGATCCACAAATTTTGAAAGAATAGTGTTTCCTAGACAAACTTGTTAAATCTTTCTCATTCCCCTCAGATGGTGCATGTTTCCCCAGGACACAGGAACTGAGCTGGGTAACTGTAGTAAAGGATGTCGAATTTACTTTAAAAAATGACTGAAAACATTGGTGATGGTTTTCGGTCTTACTAGGAAGGAATTTAGTATTTAAGGGAAACTATAAATCACATACTCTACAGCATACCTGATTTTGTGAGTTTGGATGCTTTCTTCTAGGTAGCGGCCAAACTCCTTTTTCTAGCACATAACGACTTAAGGGAGTAACGGCAGGGTTGATAAAGAGGGACCTTGATCTATCATTTTACCCCTTACAGTGGCTAGCTGGGAGTCAGTGGTTCAGCTCTGGTTATTATTAGTTACCAGGTGCATCTGTCTATTATTATACTTGGGGTGTTTGGGGTCCATGAGTTAGTGTTAGAACGTGGGGGTGGCCTGTGGTCTCTCAAGTGGTCTGTCTTTGTCTGGGTCATTTTCCTCTTATATTTTTATCGGTGGTTTTCCGCAGCTGGCTTGCACTAGTCTGTGAGAGCTGATGGTTAATTTTCAGGAATTTTGCAAGTCACTTGATGTCGTGTGGTAACTTGAAATCCGCCACGGTAAGAGTAAGAGTGTTTGTACCATAGAAATTAGCAGAGGCTGCAAACCAGAGCTCCTTCCGCTCCAGAGAACTGGCTGTTAAACTTCTGCCAGCACACTTCTGCGTCTACCTCTCCCTTGTGGACAGTATCACATTGTGGCTTAGCGTTTTCTTCACGTCCTTGGTAACTGCTTGATTTCTCCACTCCCCGCCGGCCAAAGCTAGTCTGCTCCTCAAGGTGGTCTTCATCACTGTATCCTCAGGTGCTAACAGGGTGTCCTAGTGCACAGCAGGGGTTAGAGGGATATTCACTGGCTCAATATTTGCATGTCTTTTGGAACTGTTCCCTGTTCTCTATACATTCTCCAGATTGGACACTTGTTGAAAGGGGACTTTATGGGACCACTACTTTCAAGAGAAATGATACTGCTGAGAAAGGTCAGTTGTATGAAAAGTCAATTCTTAGCTTTGTCAAACAGCTTAAAAATAAGTGAATCCTCTGATTCTTTAATGTTGCAGGCGCTAACCCACGGTTCTGATCAAAAGGGCATGCAGAGCTTTCTTGATTGCCTTTGGTGGGAAGTTCCAGGCTCTAGGGTGTCGTCATGTTGGCCATTCCAGTGTGGGGACCAGCCCATCAGACTCTGCACTGAGTGATACCCACACTTCTGAGGAAGGACACAGAATTAGCAACTATGTGGGCATTTGGGGGGCATTGGTTCTTCTCTGGTTACTAATGACCAATTACCAGGTGAATCGGTCTGCACCAACAAGAGTGCCATCCATGGTCTCTTAAACCCAGGAGATGGCAAGTGGGGACCCCAGGAGATGCACCATGGGAGGGAAGCCTTCTTCACTGATGCAGCTTTACAGGTGCCTTACAGAGCCTTCTCTTTCTGAGAAGCCATCCATGACTCAGTGGCTTATGAATGCATCCAGACTCTCTCTGCGCCCCTTTCTCTTACATACCTGGGACCGTATCTTGAGACAAATGAGTTTCATACTGTTATGACTCTTTGTGAACATTTGACTTCCTTTCATTTTGTCTTATACCTTGAGTTGTAGAAGGTATCCATCCCCTTAGTCTAGTATTTAGGATTTGGTGAATGAATCCAGAATCATTACTTCATGTTTGTGTCACTTTGAATCAGATGCCTTCTGGTTCTTTGAAGTTGGGGGAGATCTAACCTTTACAGCGTTTTTTCAAATGAGTCAGATTGCTTTCTCTGGATACAATTACATGCAGTTGCAGACCAAAACCCTCGGAAGTGGAAGTGAATCACCCCATTTTTTATGTGAGGGCTGAGGCATTTTGTTCCTGAAGAATGGGGGAAGTGGCCTCAAGTTTATGTGAACGATGTTGGGACACATGGCCAGCATACTTACTCGCCATGTAATGAAACTCAGTTTAGAGTGAATGAAAGCTGGGCAAGCAAACACAGAAAAGTCAAAAGTATTAGGTTGGTGCAAAAGTAATTGCGGTTTTTGCAATTTTTTTTTAAACCTTTTAAACCTCAGTTACTTTTTTTTTTTTTATTAATTAGTTTCAGGTGCACAAGACAAAGCAAAACTTAGACATTTATCATTTATATCCCTCACACTGTGTGAACCCCCCTCCCCCCATCCACTATCCCTCTGTACGTTCCCAAAACCTCTCACCTTCCCCTTTTCCCCACCCCCCCGCCCCTCTAGCAACCCTCTGTTTTTTCCTCCATGTTTCCAAAACTGTTTCTGATTAGTTCATTCACTTATTCTTTTCTTTAGATTCCGCATATAAGTGAGATCATATGGTATTTGTCTTTCTCTTTCTGACTTATTTCACTTAACATAATGTTCTCTAGGTCCATCCATGTTGTTGCAAATGGTAAGATTTCTTTCTTCTTTATGGCTGCGTATACTCCATTGTATAAATGTACCACAGTTTCTTAATCCAGTCATCTACTGATGGGCATTTCGGTTGTTTCCAAAACCTCAGTTACTTTTGCACCGACCTAATAAATGTGAGGACTGAGTTGCAAGATGTTATCAGATACCAAATGGACCGTTAGACACGTGGAAAGAGGCATCGTGGTTTCTGCTGAACTCAGCTTTTCTGCTGAGATCAGCAAGTGGATGGTAAGGTGCCCATTACCTTCTGAAGGTAATGGGGTGAAGTACCCGTTACCTCTTTTGAGATGACTTTTTTTAATGGTCAGACTTTGCCAGGAGCTATGGCAAATGACTGTAACTCTGTTTTCAAGCTAAAAACATAGAGTAGGAGAGGATAGTTGAGAGAGAGATGTTCCCCGCATAAAGTTTGCGCTAGTGAAGTTGAACATCTATGTAGTTCTTTTCTAATAATATTTTCATATTAAGTGTTTAAAAATATAATTTAGTACATTTTACAACTCCTCATGCTCCTCCTTTCCCCTTACCTACCTTACTATTTAGAAAAAAGGTGAAGATTCGCTCTTGGACTATATAGAGAAATTAGCTTAAGGTGCCTTGGATCTTTAAATATCATTTAAAGATTTCTTTCTCTCTTTTCTCCTTTAATATTCTTGTTTGGGAATAAACTGCAGGCAGGTTCTTTGTAGCTGGTGTGCAGACAAAGACATAACCCATTGTCTAAAGGACCTCTTTGAGGAGTGCGGGCAGGCGACTATACCAGAAGGGGCGGTTCTCACATGTGGTGAATTTTTCTCATGCCATGCATATGATGTCAGGCCCAAATCCTCAGAGGCGCTGTAAGGAACCTTCTGGAACCTGGAAAGCACTCACCTTCACTTGAGAACATGCAGTATTGTCTTTTGCTCTGTAGATCCATCTTGGAAGAGATGTAGATGCATTTCTGTATCATCTGCCATCAGACACATTTTATGGCCTTGTAACTGTGATCGTTGGTATCTTTCTGTCACTTCCCCCTTGTGTTGTGACTTCCCCACCCAGTGTTAACACGGAGCCCTTGTGTGGCGCTGTGCTGCCTGTAGGCACTGAAGTGTGTTGATGTCCTTTTCTTGCAAGGCTCTAAATTCCAGCGGGAATGGGGTCTGGCTTCGTGGGATGGAGGGGTCAACTCTATGTGAGATCGTGTAGGGAGCGGTGAGAGAATTTGACTCCTTGTGGTTGAAGAATGCTGGTCGAGCGTTGGCGACAAACACAGAGGCTGCATTTGAAAGACAAAATGAGATGGATAGGATGGTGAGTCTGGAGAGAAGATGATAACGATGACCTTCAAGAAGAAGGTGAGGGTGAAGAAACCCCGGTGTCATGAGGCCGGGAGGAACTGGATCAGGGCAGAGCCAGACCTCTGTATGTCACACTGCATACCCAGTGGGCCAGCTTGGATGTGTCACAGGAAATCATGCTCAGGAAAGGGGAAGTGAGACTCAGCCCTGTACACCCACCTGAGTCAAAGAGCAGGCGAACCTGTAGGCTGTGAATTATTGTAAACATGGCATCCTACACTGCATCAGGGTTGAGGGGAATGTGTAATGTGCCCTTTCTATTTTACGTAGCTCTATGATCATGCATGAAACGGAAGGGCCACATTTCTGCCTGACAGTTACAAGTCCATCCTGGCAGTGACTGCTGCAAAAAAAAAAAAAAATAAGAGACACAACCACACCTGCTGCCCCAGCCCCAGGGGGCGTCATCTGCAGACTTCCCCCAGTTCCTCATAATCGTGCACACAAATGACTTGGAAATCATTGGGAGCCATCGCAGGAGTTCTCCTTGGGGTCCACATGTCTGCAGGAGCTGTGCGAAAACAATTTTATTGTTCAGGGAGGGGGACTTTATTTGAGTGGCTGCAAATATGGGCGGGCTGGTGACCTAAAGTAACACTCCTTTATTGGAGCAAACACGAGCCACTCAAAAATCAGAGCAGCATGAAAATGTAGGATTTAAAATATTAGCATCAAACCATTCAGCATATTGAACTACGTGACTTTTTTTCCATGCTTGTTTAAACTTATTAAACTATCAGTTACCAAAGGTCAGATGTAATTTCAGAAGTATGTAATCCTCACCGCAACGTATTGGAGCAGGTAAGTATACCCATTGAAGGAACTGTGGCTCAGAAAGGTGAGGAACTCGCTTGGGGTCTCACCGTAGGTGCCTTTTAGCATCGGGGTTCAGGCCTGGACCTTCTGAGTTCAGGGTCAGAGACCTTCAGCATTCATAGCGTAGCCAACTCCTTCAAACCGAAAGGGCACTGGTAGTTGAGGCCGTGTCTGTGACGGTACCAGTGAAGGTGGGACATGGGGACTTCACAGCAGCAGCAGCATTACCGAAAGAGCCCTGCGATTCCTTCACTTAGCAAGTCTCCTAAGACGTCTCTGAAGTCCCAGGGGGGCAGCCCCAGCAGTCAGGCTGACCCCTCCTGGGAGGTGGGGTGCACAGCTCACCAACACTCTGGACCTCAGCAGCCCATTTGCGGGCTGGGCACAGGCCCTGGGAACTGAGTCCGGCCATGTTACCCGCACCCCACCGAGGTTATGGGAGAGTAAAGAGGAGAGGCAGCTGAAGCAGTGGCCAGAACTACGGCCTGTTGGTCATTTCCTCTTGGAAGTCTGAGCTGAGATGGCACAGGTAAAACTGGAGTGCCATCGCTTTGGGGAGGTAACAAGATGGCTTCCCGGAGATTAGCCTAGAGGGACAGCTGCACAATGAGAAGTCAGGCCAACCTGTGTCCGCCAGGGATCCACGTTTGTCCGTCCTTTGTGCGTTGTGCAAACCTCTACCTCTGGCTGTCTTCTGGACAGCAATGAGGTGCAAACTTGACAGCTTGGGTAAGCGCCCTGTTCACCAGGTCTTTGAACTGAATCAAAGTGAGTGTAGGCCCAGGATCAGAGGTGACAGGGCCCGGCAATTTGTGGGTGTCGCGAGGAGCAGAGAGTGGGCTTAGCTGAAAAGAAGACAGGAAATGGAGCTGGGTCGTCGTCAGCTCATACTGACGACAGCTGCCACAATTCAGAAATCACCTCAGACTGGTCCTGTGAAACCAGCGTGGCGCCTTCAATAGGCTCTGACTTGTCCACATGGGAGGAAGTATGTTTGGTGGCTTATGTTGTGTAGCATGGCATATTCCTGACTCTTCAGTGTACTTTCAAAATGGGGATTATTAGCAGGTGCCCCTGGTTCTTCCTCCCCTTCAACATGAATGTGCACAAACCGTGCCAGCCTCTGTGTCAGCACCTTCCAGATACGCTGCCTGGGTTTTGAACAGGGTAACAGGATCGACACCTTCTGGAACAGTATGATTTTTATATAAAGGATGACGTCCAGGAGCAGACGCCTACTGCTGAAATGAATGTCTTTTATTTCCTAGCTGGCTTCCCTTCGGGAGGGTACCTTTTAGCACCCTGTTACCCTCCAGGTGGAGAGTGAAAGCAGGATTCACCACGGGAGGTATGCATTGCCTTAGATCTCAGTGTTTTGGAAATAGATACTATTTCTGGCTTCTTGACAAATAGTGGCCAAACAAAATTCAATATAGCGGGTCGACTGTACAGTCCATGAATGCAGGAACCCCGGGGGTTCCCCTCACCACCGAATCCAGCTACTGCCATCACTATGACAGCTCACGGTGATTTGTGGATAAATGAATGAATAGTGACCTGATTAAGGCACAACTCTAGTGAACAGTCCCCAAGGAGAGCCAAGCACGAAGGTGGTAGAGGGATTTGTGCCACGTGTTAGTTCATAAGAGCAAGGGTTCTGGGCCAGTCTAGGTCATATCTAGAAACAGATGACCTTGTTGAGTTTTTATAATTTGAGAAGAGTTTAACAAAGGAACTATTTACACAGGCGCGGGCAGGGCAGAGAAAAACCAACAAGGGGTGCTGCAGTTCCCTGGGGCTAACGACCCCTTTTATTGCCCTAGCCCTGAAGGGGTAAGAGGACAGAGGGCCTGGTTCCTGCAACCTGGTGACAGGAGGTTATGTTAGAGCACAGCAGCAGAGACCTTCGGTGGAGGGGTGCAAGGCTGGAGTGACCTGTGAGGGAGAGGTAGGGTGACAGATACCCTTATCTCACTCTCCTCCCTCACTGCAGCCTCTGGCCAGTGTACCCATGGAACCCACCCAGAGGCAAGGGAGCCTGTGGGTGAGCCCACATGTGCCAGCCCTCAGGGCTCAGGGCAGGTGGGTGAGATGCAGAGATGGCTTCCTGCACAGGCTGTCAGTTTGTGCCCAGCTCTCTTCTGTCTTCCTCAGGTTTGAGCAGTGGCATTTGGTGCCTCAGTCTCTTCTAGTGTTGTGCTAAGCACTGCCCTCGGATTCTGAGCCAAGGTGTGGTGAGTGACAGGAGTTCCCCAAAGGTTCTCCTTTGGGAACCACAGCACCCCAAACATGTGGCCAATAGGTGAAGGATAATTGGCAAATTGTTGGTAGTTCTGTGAGATGGTCTTTCCTGAAAGTGGCTGCAACAATATTTCCAGACCCATAGATCCTTCTAGAAACTTGCCACTCTTCCACTGAGAGGTGAGTCTTTGTCCCTTTGCCTTTAAACAGGGGCAAGCCTTGTGACTGCTTCTGTGAATGTCATGGAATATGAAAATGTCAAGGCATGACCTTTGAGACTAAGTTGGAAGAGCTCTCTCTCTCTGTCTCTGTCGGTCCCTCTCTCTCTCCATGCACCTTTGGAGACCTTAACTGCCATCTAAAAAGCCTGACTTCTTTGGAGGCTGCCACACTGAAAAGATCACATGCAGATAGAGAGAGATGCCCGAGGACCCATCTGTCCCGGCCCCCAGATACTGGAATCTTCTGGCTCCACTTGCCTCAGACATGAGACTAAAGGAGCCTGCATGTGATTCTAGCCCTAACTTTGACTGCTCACCCTCTAATGCCATGGAGCCCAGACGAGCCATTCCTGGCGAGCCTAACCCAAGTAACAGATTCACGGGCAGAATCAATATTGTCATTACTTTCAGCCTCTACGTTTTGGCACGGTTTGTTACACAGAAATAGATAACAGAAAGAGCAGTCTAAGAAGCTGCTGGTTAAAGTTTTGATCTCCTTTTCTTTCATCCTAATGCATTTCTGTAAATTTGTCCTACTCTCCTCCCATACACTAGAGAACTTCAAAGTACAATAACGTAATAATTTTGCAGCATTTCTATGTGCCAGGCTCTCTACTCAGTGTCTTCTCTCTGTTGTATCATATGCATTCTCACAGCTCCATGAGGTGTCCTGCTACTGCCTCCTCAAGTGGCAGACAAGGAAGCTGATGTAGAAAAGTTACTATCTACACAGATTTGACCGGCAACTTAACCCCAGAGTCTGTCCATTCATTTCTCAAATGTGAAAGTTTTAAAAAGCTGAATCTCCACGAAGCCTGGAGACTGTAGCTATTCAGTCAGCACCCATAAATTGCAGAAACTACTCTTGTTGGTGGGCATAGGGCAGTGAACAAAACAGACAAGCTTCCTGCTCTCTCAGAGCTTGTATTTTAATTTGGGGGAGATGGGTAATTAACAAGTAAATAAACAAGAAAATAGCCCGTAGTGAGAAGTGCCGTGCAGAGAATTAAATGAAGTGACAACATTGGAGGTGACTGGTTGGCTACATTGGGTAAAAGACAACATTTAACCTGAGGTATGAGTTTTAAGAAGCCAGAGATAAGAGCTTTGGAAAGATGGCTCACAGTGTGGGGAGCAGCTTTGGTGGTCTTATAAGAGAACAAGCTTGGCATGGTTATGTACTCAAAGGACAGCCAGAATGGCTGGAGTAGAGTAGGTGGCAGGCAGATTTGATTTGTACCTGGAGCTCTTCATGAGTGATGGTTGTTTGGACACCAGCAGTGGTTTCATCATGTATTGGTTATTGATCAGCTGGAGCAAGCCCCAGTTTCACAGTAGCCTTCTCAGCTTGCTGGCAGGCACAGGACACTGTCCTCCTTTTAACGTTTCAGCATACATTTCTTTTGATTTTTCTGATTATAAAAGTAACACATGCTTATTATTTAATCATTTGGAAACAGAGAAAAAGTGTAAAAAAAAAAGCAGAAAAATTCACCCATAGGCAACCACTATTACTAACATTTCACCCATTTCGCCAGTCTTTTTACGGTGCCTTTTTTTTCACAGTTGAGATTAGACCTATACTGTCCAATATGGTAGCCAGTGGTCACCTGTGGCTATTTCAGGTGCTCAGTAGCCATGCTGGCTGGTGGCTACCATATGGACAGTGCAGAACAGAATATTTCCATCATCACAGAAAGTCCTACAGGACAGAGCAGGGTTAGACACATCCAGCTTCTGTGTTTTTAATCATGTTTTCTCCTTAGTGCATTTGTGGTTCCTACTGAATTTTGACTTAGTGCAGACTTGGTGTTGTCTCCTGTTTATTTAGATATCGGTGGCTTGTACAATAACATCAGCTTCCCTTTAAAAGGTTCCAGTTCCTAGGAGAACCCCATGATAAATCTGTTTCATTCCTACAGTCAAGCTTGGGTGATGTTGTGAAGGTCTCAGCTATGTTTTCCCAGGGTGCATACCAGCTCTTTCCCTGGAGTATGTGTCACTTGTGCCACACAAGGATGAATGGGCTCAGCTGGGTTACAACAGATGGAATCCTGAGAAGCCATGGGAGCCTCGGCAGCCTTGGCCTCGTAGGAGACTTGATGAGAGGCCCTTCCTGATAGAGCCAAACTGGAGTCAGCTTCCCCTCTGAATGAGTGGCCATTGACAGGGCCACTGGATCCTTTGAATGACCTCAGTCTTGCCCATCCATAAGGAACCACGATTTCTTGATGCTTGGTGAAGATTGATGACCGTTTCCAGAACTTTGCTGGGTTCTGAGTGGCAGAGGGTCTCCAGGGGCCCTTCCTCCACCAGAGCCTGGCTTAGCAGCTTTGCTCTGAAGGCAGAATATTGAGTCATTGCTCTGCAGCCTGAGTAAGGATTGGTGCGCTTGCACCGATGACAGCTATTCTGGAAAGGGCATTTCCTGTGTTCTCATACTTCCTTAGAAGAGCTCTCCATCTATGTTTTATAGACAACATTTATTTTAGGAATATTTTATGACCTTTTAACCATTTCTTCCTTTTATGTCTCAGGTGTGTCCTTGTTTTGTGTCGGGAATGTATACCCTTTCCAGATCGAGATGTTAGAAGCTACTCCTTTCCTTAGACACAAAGGCACACCATCTCCCTGGCAATGATCTTTCCTTGGGCAAGTATAAAAGGCACATTAGACTAAGCTGTGTGACAGCGTCATGTGCCCACACCATCCCCCACGGTAGCCTTTCAGCCGGCCTCTGATGAGCATTTCCAGTAGCTGCTCCTCTGGTCAGGAGAGCTTTGTGCCTGAAAGGTGGTGGACACACTCATGGGGGTGTGACCTCAAAATTCTTCCAAGTCTGTCAAGTGCACTAAGTCTGGATGCAGTGAGGGACACTGTTTGGCATTCTTGGGCTTCAGAACCTCTCAATGCCAGGACACACCTATTTTGTCCGCTACAATATGGCATAGAATCTCTGAGTGCACGAACCCCGAAAGCATGGTTGTGACATCTAATCTCCAGTGGGCCCCTCTGTGGTCCAGTTAACAAATGGGTTCTGTTCACATTCACAAGTGGAGGGTGGAGCTTGTTGTTACCATGACTATTTCAGGAAAAAAAGTCATCGTGCTCAGCTATTGTCCCGTCCTACCTGTCTACCTCCTTCTTTCCTTCTTTTTCTTCCTCTTTCCTTTCTTCCTTCCCTCCCTCCCTCCTCCTATTACACTAACATTTTATATTCTCTTTTTATTAGAGACTTAATGTGCCCTTGTTGGTAAGTTATATGGCAGTATCTCAGCGTCTACTTTCATATATTATACAACGTCCTTGTCGGAAAATGGACTGGGCGTAGTAGCAAGCATGAGGGACACACGGCTCTTAAATGGCTGCCATTCAGTGGGGCACGTGCTGTGGTATAACTGTGCCCCAAATTCGGCAAGCCTCAAGTCAAAGAAACTTAAAAAGCACTAGTGACACACATCAGCAGCGAGGGGCATGTGACCCTGGTCAATTTATGTAATAGTCATTAAAGATGTCTGCCTGCTCCCAATAACTTTTTGATTAAAATACTATGCTTAGCATTCCCCAAGGCATTGGCTTGTCAGAAACTCTCTGCAGCCTCATATACTGCTTCCTTTTTAAAAAATTTTTCTATGTGTCACTTTGCAGAGTGGTCAGAAAAAAATGCTATTTTGGGCAGATGCATTTCTGCATCTAGATGGATAGTTCTGTGCAATCCTTTGAACTCATTAGTCATCCCTATGGGCATTCTGTTGCCAACGAATCCTGGTGGGCCCCTCCGGATGTTACAGTCCTGCTGAAAAGAAATACTGGACAGGAGCCATTATCCAGACCATTTGGGACACAGTGGATGTTTGGATAATCGTGCCTGCTGAATCTTTGACGCAGAAGAGAAGTCATGGGCAGCTGACTACTCATTTGAGCGTTTGACACAGCACGACCTATTTTAGAGTCAAGTCTTAGTTTAACCATTAGACATTCCCTGTGGTGCATGTGCCCAGGGTCTCAGGGGGCCTTCTACCAGGACAACTCCTATATTTTCCTGCCCAAACAAGACCTTTTCTGGCTTCCTCCTCAGAGGAATAGCATTCGGTCCATTCCTTTCCGGTGCTTTCAGGTGGTCTCCATTTTGAGTCACCTGATATCAGAGAGAGCTATTCCCGTACCAAGTCATAGAACCATAAAGCTGTATGCCTGGACTATATTTTTCTAGCTTCCAACAGGATTATATTACTAGACAGGTTAATATTATGCTAAGTTTTTATCGAGGGTCATGGTACGAAATGGCTACATTGGTTGGTACTTTTTGTAAAACATCTGTTGATACAGAACACTGTCCATTATGTTAAATGTCTTTAAAATAATGATACACATGGAAACTTCTTTTTCTTTGAGCTGAGGCAGTTGTATCTCTACTGATGAATTCATATGATTAAAGTCAGATGAAAACTACTTAATATATCATGTCTCATCTTTTGCCTTGGTTGCTATGGAGCTCAGAGATCATTTTTGTGCTCAGTTATAGAAACTTTTCTAAGTTTAGTTTTAAAAATTATGATTCCCACCCTTCTTCATTGTTATCATTTGTGTCTTGTTTTTGGGTTACTGATAAAAAATATTTTGGAGGGTTTGTTCTACTGCAAACTTGCTTTTAATGAGATGGCCCACATCAAATTGTCTTTGGAAATGGAGAAGAGAGAGATACCAATGATTTGTTCTGGAGTTTCCTCCCTTGCTCATGAATTGTGACCATCGTTAGTTAGGGAGAGAAGTGCAGGTAAAGGAGGAGGGGTTTTGAATGGGGAAGGGAAGAAGATATAACCTAATTAAAGGATGCTATGAACCAAGGTGGGAGGTGAACAGTTGGGCTCTCATGAGGAGTAACGGGAAAGAAGATAGGAAACCTGCTGAGAGGAGGTAGGGAGGGTGTGGAAGTCTGGGTTTGGAGGCCAAGTCCATTTAGGACTAGGTTAAGTGACCCCTGAGAAATTTATGTTTTTGAATAGAGGGGATAAGATGAGGGTATAATGTGGCCTATTTATCTGACATGCATAATGATTGGAATTGAGTTGAGATTAGAAGGGGAAGATCAGCTGATAGCAGGTTGCAGAAATTCAGGTACCGCGATAAAAGCCTAGATTTGAAGAGATGGAGAAGCAAAAGACTTTGAGCTACAATGTTAAAAAAAAAAAAGACCTAGAGCATTTTAACTTGCCTTCAGCCCTGTGTCAAAGATGATCCTGGGGTCAACAGTGTCAGACATTTACCTTAGGCCCTATTTTAGTTTGAGTCCAAATCCAGTGAGGCATTGCTTTGATAGAGTATATTTAATACCGAGTCTGGTCAAAGTATTAAACATTGACATTTTGGCATCCTTTGTTATTGCTTTAATATTGCGTTATAATGATTTGAGGCTAACATTTAATTATATATTTAAATATTTCAAAAAATTACACTGCTGGTTATATATCCTCCCAATATTACACTTTCTCATAGATGCTTTAGAGAATTACTTAAAAATGTTAGTGTTAGTGGCCGTTTTAAATTTGTTTTTGGTTGCGTGCGCATTTCCTCAGCTCTCTGTGGAGTGCTGAGGTTGGCCAGGTCCGTCTTTCATCTGGATTGAACATTAGTGCAGTTGGTGATCAAACTTTGGTACCGATTGGCTTTCTTGGAGTCCCCTGGTGCTGTGCTTTCTTTCTTTTGGATCCTTCTTTAATTGGTGCCTCAAATCTGGCATTTGCTGTCTTGAATTCATTTTCTTACCTAGATGGCTTTTCTTAGGCTCTCCAATAGGTCATCTTGTGATAGCTTCTTTCTTAGTTTTCCCAGACTTTCAGAATCAGACCTAGTTGGGCATTGGCCTTAGCTATTATATTTCCTGCAAGAGGAAATGTGCCTTATTGCTCAAGAAGATGTGAGCTGATGAACTTGTTCTTAGAGGCGATTCTACCAGTTAAAGGGCCTGACCTGACACTGTTTGAGTGACTTGATGAAAGGGGGATTGAGCTACTACTTCTCACGATAAAGAACTCTAAAGTTGGCTCAGTGGAATAAATAGTTAAGTATAACTTCTTTTTTGGGGGGGCACAGGATTCAATTTTATTTTTCTTTTCATTTATTTTGAAATTTAGAATTATATATAGCTAAAGGGGGACATTAAGGTCAAAGAATATAAAATGCAATTATACTGAGCAAGAATTAATGTCAAGCAGCTGATGAGAGAGTGATAAATCAGGCATCTGGACCCAGGACCTGTGCCTTTTCGATGCACACACAGTGACCTCAGGCTGCTGTGCTTTGAAAGTACCTTTTCTTCTACCCAGGTAAAAGAATACAGAAGTCTTTGCAGAATGCCTCATTTTCACTTTGGAGGCCAAGTGTGTGGAAGGAAGGCAATGTGAAATAGACTTATCATGCATTTTGGGGCCGAAACCCAGTTCCTTCATCTACCAGCTTGAAGTCGAGTCATGGACCTGCTCTGTTCTTCCATTTACTCATCTGGGGGCTGGAAATGAGCATAACTAACTGTGTCTTTGGACAGTTTTTATGTTGCTTCTGGAGTGGGGCCCTACCCAGGGACTCATGTGCTGGGTTCAGTCCATGGCCTTACCATTCCTGACGTTCTGCATGGTGCTTGCATCCTCCTAGTGTATGGAAAATTGCCCTTAGTGAAAACAATATTTATTTTAGCTATTTTTCTTTGACTGCTGAAGTTGGGCAAATTTCTTACTCAAAGTACACTTTAAGTATAGACTGGTGGAAACTCCTGTTCAGTTGGGAATAAATCCATATTGAATACACATCTTTGCAGCTGAGGAAAGAGAAATGCCCAAGACTTTATGAAGCTCCTCAAAACCAATGCAAGTCAAGAGCTGAAATGGGAAGCAGTTACTGGTACAATGCCGGTTAATTCCAAGGCCTTTTCTTTGAATGTCAGATTCATCTTGACTGTAGAGGGCAAAAATGGAGATACATTTATTTAGCCCCAGAGCCCCTGTGGAATCTCTTGATAATTTATTCTTTGAGATTGTTTTTCAAATAGGCACCAATTACCAGTCCCCATCCCTACCACCTGTGATCAATATAAAATCCAAGATGGATCCACTGTGGCTTTCAGGTAGCAGTGGATAAAAGCTGCCCATCATGCATTGCTAAAGAAATGTTACACGCCTATCCTACTTCCAGGAAAATATTAAAACCCCCATTGTATCTGCCGGTGTGACAACACTCTCCTTAAATCTTAACTCCTCTCTAAAATAAATGGCTCATTACACGTCCCCAGTCAGTCTGCTGGATACATTAGATGTATGTACGATGTAAACAGATGGCACTTCTGCTCTACATAGTATAAGCGAGATTTCATCTTATTGGTCTAACGTTAAAATTTTATATGAAAATGAGATTGATTCCTAAGGCTTTTAACTAAGTCAGTGTTCATCCTGTAACTCTAGGTTGGTTATTGTTCCTTAGAGTCTGTTTTTACTCTTTAAATATGTGTCCCAAGTATATTTTCCCTGCATTCCTATTTTTTTCCTGGCACTTCCCAAGAAAAAAAGAATAATGATAAAGCTGCAAGTAAAAAAGAGTCCAAAACAAAACTTCAATGCCATTCACTGATCTACTATCTCACAGTAACCACTACAGGCAAACAGGACACCTAGCAAGTGTGTGAAACATGGCAGGTGTGCCCTTCCTTTTCCTACTTGTACCAGGGGTAATGACTGCCATCTGTTTGTCATTAGAAAGAAAACTCTCTAATTTGTTAATAGAAAAAAAAATGAGATCGAAAATGAAACTCTCTTGGAGAAATGGATATTTGATTTTGTACTTGTTTGGTTGTCTGTGCAGGGTCCAAGTATGTCCCATTATCATTACCCCAAGACTGCAACCCTGCAAACCGTATTGTTTGGATAAGTGAGGGCTGGTTTGGTCCTGTGATCAGGAAATAAATGCCATGACAGGGCCTGGGATTGAATCAGGCGATCGAAAGAAAAAAAAAATGTTTGGAATGATTTGAGTGTATTCACTTTAAACATCATGTAAAAACTCTTTTTTGATGGACTTGGGACATAACATGGTGCTTTAATTTGGAGGAAGCTTGTGCTTACAAAATCCCAAACGTATTACTATGTACTCCACTGCACTTCCTTTTTTGGTGGACCAAAGAAAGCAATAAGAATGAAAGAGTTGTGGGTTTTTCCTTTCCCAGTTTTCCTTGATCCAAGCAAAGTACTCTGATAGGGAAAAGAGCACCTGAAGGCTGCTTTCAAGCAGATCAATTGATTGAGCGTCGGCTTGGGGCAAAGCGCTGGGGAGGTCCAGTGTGGTTTTTCTCTGGAGATTGTCAGGAGCACAGTCGTAGAATTGGAGGGGATCTTAGCAATTGTCTGGTCCAGCCCTCCCAGGCAACAGGCTAATAAACCAAGGGCAAGAATCAGCAGAGCACACCTGTTCAAGGTCCCAGGGAATGTCAGTCTCAGAGACAGCCCAGCTTTCTTAGTATTTTAGTTCAATCTACCATCAGTACATGGGTGTTCTTATTGTTCTCCCACTTCTGACAGGTCTACCTGATGGCACAGGTTAATTCGCTTTTGCATCCTGCTTGGAAGGCTTTGAAACTTGATTGCTCAGAGACTGGTTTGGTTTAGCTCTGTCGACCCGATGAGCCTGCTATGTGTGTTCTGGTCAGCAGAGGCCAGAGAGACCTGTGTTGTCCTTGGTTTTTCAGGAGGCCGGAGTGGTTCTAGATTATGAGGTAACCTTCGCTTGGAGGCCCTGAGGTAGGAGAGGAGACCAAATAGGTGTTTGCTTCTTTCATTAGAGTCCATGCATGTCATATGAGGACATGGCCGTGGGACCCAGACCCCCTGGATCCATGTCTTGGCTCTGCGACTGACCAGCTGGGTGACCTGGAGCAAGTTATTGTTTCTTTATGCTTCAGTTTCCTCATCTGGGAAATGGGAGCAGCATTATTAGTAATTCATTATCTATGAAGCCCTTAGAACAGTGCCTGACAGATAATGAGTACTCATTAGGGTTACGTATTCATGTCCCTGGGTCTACCTTTGTTTGTCATGAAGTGTACCCTCTTGGAGCTGCTCTGGGTCACAGAGCCAGTGACCTAAGGACAGTGGCATCGCCCCTGGGCGAGTGGCCTTGGGCGTCTGTACTGTGCTGACTCGGCAAGTCCTGTCCCAGTTCCCCTGGTGACATTGTGTTCGTCGCTAACCAACGACATTATTGCTTTTCTTTGTCCACCTAGCACCGTGCTCTTGCAAAATTCACATAAATGTGACCAGATTTAGTGCTGTACATCATTACAAGTCTTTGGCTATATGATGCTAAACCACATATTAATTGAATTTAAATAAATCAGTCAAATTATTTGACGTCATGGACAAGAAGAGCTGGAGTTTTCCCATGTCTAGCTTTTCCTGTTGGCAACACGAGGATGCAGCTCACGGATACCAGGTATTAGTGGTAGAAAAACTGACACTCGGAGAAGTACTGACTTGCTCAAGGTCACACAGTGTTTGGCAGCGCAGGTCCAGGACCCATAGTTCAGATCTTGTGACCAAACTACAGATTAGAAACATTTATATCACGGTGAGGGTTAAGTTAGGCCAAATACTTCTGTCCTATATAAATACCAAATTCTTGTGCACATGAGGAGTAGGGGATTTGCAGCCGAATCAGGTGGGAAGCTATCCCTTTTGCAAATGTAAGCTGTTGGCAGAGCTTTGAGAATCTTTTTGAAATTTTCAGTAATTTTTCAGTGCATCTGTAGTGAGTGTTTGAAGGAATACATTTATTGTTTTAAAAAAGGTTAATGGCTTAAAACATCTAGTTCCGCTGTGCGGACCCCATTTTCTATGTTTACTGAAGTCTCGCTTCAGAGGCTTGAAAGGACACCCCACCCTTGTCTGCGGACAGAGAGACACAGTCCTGTTTAGACAGGGTGCGTCTGCAGCTGTAGCTTTTCTTCATCAATGACTCCCAGTTCTGGGCGCTGCAGGATTCTGATAATGAGAGTGTCAGCTCCATATAGGTCATGGCACCCTTCAGGACAAAATTCAGACGTGGAAAAGTGGGAAGTTAAATTAAAGAAGTCTTCGCATTTCTTTCAATAGAAAGCTGGCGAATTTTGTTGCCTCTATTTTTTTTCCCCAAGGTCCACCTTTTAAACCTTCCATTATAATTTAATTTTCAATGATATGTTGTCCAATTTGAACTACAAAAGTTATGTCCATTTTTTTTCAACCTTGATGGCCTTAGAAAGCAGTCAGAGTGTTTCTTTCTCATGGTTCCTCAATCTAGAAAAACAGGGGATCAAGGCAAGTTATTTTCTGAATAGATTTTTGGTGTCTGGGCCCTGATTCTTTGAATTGGTTGTTATTCAGGTTTGGGAGTAAAATACATCTATTTAGCCAGGGTCTTTGTGATGGGCAGTTGGACAATCAAAACACCCCTCCCCCACAAAATGCCCCTGAATAATAGGCACATTGTGAGTGCTTAGTATAGCCTGACTGAATTAGCGAATTCATGCTGAATGAATGACGGCTTTATTTTTCATTTGAGTAAGTCGTTGGGAGCCCTATTCTAACATTCCAGCGGGACCTGATGGTGGAGAGGCCCCGCGTGGGTCTGCCAGCGCTGGACAGCGATGCTGATGCTGTGACGATGAACCTGAAGACCTGGCGGCAGGATGGGCAACGTTCATCCACAGCCAAATCCAAAGCACTCAGGCCACTTGCGTTCTCAGCCAGAGTAAATGGGACCAGCAGTGCCAACTAGGTGTCCTGGCTTCTCTGTTGTCTGCAGGCAAAATAAAAAACGGCTTCAGAAGACACCTGGATAACACTTGCGAGAGAATGAGTAGGGGAAACTGAGTCAAGTCAGACCCCTCCACACCTACAGCTGGCATGCTTGGGAAGGTGGGTTGGCCAGAAAATTGAGGCAACCTGCCCATTTGTCCAACCATAATGATAGAGGTCTTTCTGGAACTCTGGCCGATGGGCTGCTTGCGACTTCAGCAGCATTCTGTTTAATTCTCGTTTAATTCCGTTTCCTTTTTTTTTTTCTTGTCTCTAAATCATTGGCTTAGGGAAATAACTTTTAAATGTTTCTAAGGCCTATAAGGAAAGGGTTTTATCCTTTCCCTGGTAATGCAGGTGTGATGGTTAATTTCATGTGTCAGTTTGACTAGGCTAAAGAATGCACAGCTAGCTGGTAACACACCATTTCTGGGTGTCTGTGAAGCTGTTTCTGGAAGAGATTAGCCTTTGGGTCAGTAACTGAGTAAAGAAGATAAACCTCGTCAGTGTGGGTGTGTCTCATCCAATCCATCCAGGACCGGAACGGAACACAAAGGCAGACGGAGGGCAAATTTGCTGTCCGTGCCTGAGCTGGGACGTCCAGCTTCCCCTGCACTGGGACAGCGTGCTCCTGGTTCTTAGGCCTTTGCACTCAGACTTGCACTCTCAGCTCCCCTGGGTCTCAGGCCGTCAGACTCAGATGTAATTATACCGCTGGCTTCCTGTATCTTCAGCATGCAGATGCGAGATCCTGGGACCTCTCGGTCTCCTTAACAGCACCAGCAATTCCTATAAGAAATCTCTTATTACACATATCTCTATATATCCTATTGGTTCTGTTTCTCTGGAGAACCCAGACTAATAGAGCAGGATCACCTCAGAATTAGGAAGTAGCAAGACTGACCCCAGGATTACATTCTTGAATGGATTTCTCCCCTTCTCCGAATTTACGAGCGGGGCTGGCTGGCCTGTGTGTGGTTGCTTTTCTACACCAGGCAGGTATTTTTAACTCTCAGGGATGCAGAAGCTGCTTTGAGGGACACAAGAGCTTGGTTGAAGGAGGTCATGTTTGCAAAAATAATGGGTTATCTAGGTCTTATATACTGTTATCTTGTCATACAGTAGGTACTAAGCAGACATTTGAATGGCTGTTCCTTAGCTAACCGCGATACAACATCATGGGGGAAATATCTTTAGTATCACAGTGACTTTTATTTTGTTACTTATGCAATGTAATGTTGAAATTGAAAATCAGTGCCTTCATCTTTTTCGGAAAGTAAATGAATTGCATTATAATTTCATAGCTCCAGGGCATCAAGATATCTCAAAAAACATATTTGCTGAAATTATACTCTGCCTGTGAGAATTAATGAATAAGTACTTAGATGTGATAGAATGATGCTGATAATCTCAAGTGTTATAAATAGAAGTGTGGATATCAAGACACAGGCATCATTTTAATTATTGCCAAGAAGTTTACTGAGAAGAGTTAGATGCCGTTAACAGCGAGCTTGCCTCTTGCTCATTCCTGAGCCTCCAGCACTCACATGGAGGTTGGTGTGAGCTGGAGCTCAGCCCGTGCTTGGTCGTCGGGAATGCTTCTCACCATGTGTCTGCCCCAGTAGCATGCTCTTTTATAGGGCTGGTCTCATGAGTCCCCACAACACTGTAGGGTAGGCACCATATTTTTAATAGTTTCAAGTTACAAAACAATGTTATAGTTAGACATTTATCATTTCTATCCCTCACACAGTGATAAGCCCCCTCCCCCAATCTACTACCCCTCTGACATCGCATACAGGGTAGGCACCATTTTTACTGCTCACCTTTTAGGAGATGACATTAAGCACAGAGAGCTTAAGAAACATGTCTGAGGTCACAGTTACTGAGCAAGTAACTGACAGACTCTGGATTCAGCCTGGGTTTCTTTAATCTGAAAGCTTCTGCTTCCAGCCTTGGATACCTACTTCCCAGATACCAGACTGTCGGCCAGACCTAGTAACCCAGGCACTGGATGGCTTTTCAAAATTACTTTGTTAATGGCCAGGGTGCCTGTGTTAATTCCTAGGGCTGCAGTAACAAATCACCACACGCTTGGTGGTATAAAACAATCGAATGTTATTCTCTTACAGTTCTGGAGACCAGAAGTCGGAAATCAAGGTGTGGTCCGGGTCACGCTCCCTCCAAACACTCCAGGGAAGGGTCCCTCTTAGCCATTTCCAGTTACTGGTGGTTCTTGCCATTCCTCGGTTTGTAGCAGCATGCCCTCATCTCTGCCTTCATCTTCACTTGGGTCTTCACTTGGCCGTTCCTACATGTGTCTGTTTCCCCTCCCCTCTCTCCCCTTCATTCCCCTCTCCTCCCCTCTCTTCCCCTCCTCTCCCTAGGATTTGTTATTGGATTTAGGATTCACCTTAATCAGATTATCTAATCTCCAGATCTTTAATTTAATTACATTTGCGAACACCCTTTTTCCAAATAAGGTCACAATTTATAGGTTCTGGGAGTTGGGATATGGACGTATCATTTTGGGGGGTGTTACCATTCAGTTGATCACAGGACACCTTTTAGTTCTTTTTACAAACCATAAATGAAACCAAGTTATTCTTTTTGAAGAAATAAAGATATTCACCAAGTGTGCTGCTGGCTGTGAATAATATATTCTTTATCTTATTCATTTAGACCTTCTGAACTGTCTCCTATTTGCCTCCTGCACTCCTGGGTCTTAGGCTTGTGACGACCTTGTGAAATTTCTTTTCTTTTCTTGAACCTGGTGGTGTTAAAATGGCTATTCCCTCCCTTCCCCCATGAAGTTCTTTTAAGATGCTTTTCTGGTCCTAGTTGTTAACATTTTATTTCCTATTTTTACTAGACCCTCTTTTGAGTTCATTTCTTTCACTTCCTTTTTAAATTTATGAACTCTTTTATTTAAAAATTCTTTTTGTTATTTATTTATATATTTGATTCCATTCTTTTTGATTATTCCTAATTTCACGTGGCCTTAATATGTTTGGGTAAAGATACCGTGCAGCTCTGAGGGCTCTGATTCATGGTGAGAATGGGTCCACCATACATTTCAGTGAATGCCACCGCAATTTGGGGAATTTTCCTGGGATGTGGCAATGTTTTAAAAACGAGGTCATTCAGTTGTTCATTCTCTGAGATTTATTTTAGTGCCAATATCTGAAAGATCTTCTACAAATTGCCAGCTGCTATTTTAATGATGCTTTTGGTACTTTTTTATGTAGATTCTTTTTTTCCATGGAGAGTTTGACATTATGAAGTCAACACTTCTAGCTGGGTCAAAATTAAACTTTTCCCTTGTGAGAAGTGACAGGTTGGTGTTTTGGTAATTGTGACCTCAGGGATGTGTTTAGGCTGAGTTTCAGGTGGCTTCTGACACTCTGACTCAAAGGTGTGAAATGTGTTAATTTGATGGTAGTTTTCGTAGCTAAGAGCTACTTGGTCTCCTTAAAGGGGTTGGGACCTTCTAGTCCAATCCAAAATCTGAGCCTTGCCTGACACTCAGCAGTACTTGAGTGCCAGGCAGTTGAATTCAAGACCATCCTGGGAAAGGGTTTAACTGCCACAACCGCTGGTAGCAAACCAGACAAAATATACCCTCAGGGTGGGATTTCCAAAATTTCTACTTTTCTCTTTAGGCATTGTTATAATATCTTTGCAATAAACACATCCTGAATAAGACCAAACTCTTCCCACACCCTTTGCCTACCCTCCCTCTAAACATAGATTTAAGACAACCCTGCGAAGCTTCCTCATGACTTTTGTACTTTTCTTTGGCATTTTGCAGCATGGCTACTTATGTACACCAAGGATTTTTGACAATTAGCCAGTCCTAACTGCCTGTATTTTTTTCCTATGTTGTGCATTTCCTCTTTTAATAAGCAGAGGTGAGAGGCTTACAAAGCACGCGTGTGGCTATATGAATGTTCAGACATGGCTTGAAAAGGGAAAGAAGTCACAGTCTTAGGAACTAGATTAATGGATGTGTAGCAGGTGCTGGTCTGCCTCCGTTGTCATCTGCCTGGTGACGGGAGGCTTACTGGCTAATGGAAAATGAGCCTCAATTAATATTTTTCTCTTGAATTTGAACTGCTCAGGTAGAGTGGGAAAGAAGTGAAAAAGGTGGGGTTGGGTAGGGAGCTGTTGAAAGGGGGGCCATAGTCATAGTTGTCCAAAATCTACCGTAGCTTGGTTCATATAGTATTTGCAAAAAGAACACAGTACCGGAGACACTGACCATCCAAAGAGTAAAAATAACTGTACAGTAGAGAATATGTTTACTTTTTATTTTCGTGGCACATGGTGTAGGCGAAGCAGTCAGCTCCTGGCAGGCTTGGAGCCAGTGGTCTCTGACTCCAGTAAAACAAAAACTTGAATTTGCTTCCACGGCTGACTCTGGGAGCCCCAGAGAGCTAACACCTTCCCCACTGCTCTCCCTGGAGGATGTTTCAGCCGCCGCAGGACTGGGTAACTAGGTGGCAGTTGTCAGCAGCAGGGGTGCCACCTCCCAAAACCAAAAATGGCAGATGACTTTCTCCCAAAACCTCTGGCCCGGGGTCTATGTGCTTCTAAGCTACTAGGTTACATGTGAAAAGAAACCTTGGGTTTTCATTCGAAGTCCCGTGGGAAAGACTGGAGAAACTAATGGAACCTCGGCTTAATGGAAGTGTGCACCGCTGTGCCCACCGAGAGGCACGTCCATATTAGCATGCAGGCGCCCGAGCAGATAGAGCAGAGTTATACCAATTTCCAGGGAGAAGAAAGATCTTGTGTTAGCAATTGAGCTAATCATCCCTGACCCCACTCATTAACATACTCCCCGGGCTGCCCCCCTCTGTGCTCCATTCTGCACACGTGAACAGCTTTTCACAGCTTCTTTCCATCTGCTGAAATAAACAATAGCCTTTGTAGCCAATGGAAAAAGCAGCAGCCGGTGAAGAACTATTTTTAGACATGCTGAAGGCTCAACGTTGGTTACTGTATTTTCACACTTAAAACATCCAAGATGCGAGACTGAAAAACATTGTTTTTGCGCCTACTTCTGAGCTCATGATAGCTACTGTCTTTGACATGCTGCTTCCTGCCTGACACTTACTTCTGTCACCGGACATGCTAGAGGAACAGCAGGCAGGTCACCTCTTTATGGCACCTGTGGGGACAGAGCCGGGAGTGCAGTTTCCAGGCTCTTGCCCTCATGTGGAAAGGTGCTCACTTGGGTAGTAAATGGCCATCAACTGTGATTGCATGGCCATCAGCTGTGGCTAGTTGGCCGTCAGCTGTAACCAGTGAGCCATTGGCCACTAATATAACTGCTGTGGCTACGCTAGCAGGAAAATGGGGGCTGGCAAGAAGATGGTGGCTGAGCTAGCAAGCGCGGATTGCAGAGAGGCAGATTGCAGCTAGCAAGTGAGGTGGATTGGCAGAGGGAAGTGGATGGCAGGTTGTGGATAGTGTGGCTCCTGCTTCCTGTGTCTCCAACCCAGCCTCCAGCGAGAATATAGTGGCATGACTCCCCTATCTATGGCTCCGTGGTGTTCCTTTTTGGCCTCACCATATCCTGCGTTCTTATGTTGGGAGCGGAAGGTGAGACCAATACCCTGCATGACAGCACCTCATCCCTGCTTACCTGATGGCATTTTTAAAACCAATTATTGCTCTTCTTCCACGTCTCTTTAGCATAATGTTGAAGAGATTTGTTTACTGTCTGGAGATACATGTGGTCCATGGTTCGTGTTCTTTCTGCGATGTCCCGATGTATGCATCTAGGGCACTTGCCATCTCATGTTGAGAACTTCGTGTTAATTGCTTTTACATGTTGTCTCATTCATTTATTCTGCAGAATAAATCTGCAGGGTGGTGGTCTTACCCATTTCACAGACGAAGGACGAGAGAGGGTAAGAAGCCTGCTCAGCCGACCTACGTAGCTAGTTGCGGCTGACTTGAGTTGGAACCCAGGTTTTCCAAACCTCATGCTCCACTCAGTTTTCCTGCTGCCTTTCTCACTGATTTAATTTCAAACTGTTCTTGACTGCCGGGGTGGGACTCCCATTTTTCTTTTGATGTTTCTTTTAGCTCTTTGATTCTATCACTAAGTGAATCTCTTTTGAGTACAATTTTCCTTTTTTCAAATGCTACAGTAATGACCAGTAATAGCTAAGGATGTCAAATGCCTGTCATTTTCTTCTTCTAATTGAGACAAATCCATTATGTTCCCCACTGATTTTCTCTCTACCCTCCGGGTGTCTGATTTACTTGCCCCCATCACTGCTTTGTGGCTGTAACACCGAATCTTAAAAGCATTGTGCTGTCAGCACCTGGACGCCTGGATTGTTCCACTGGATTCTGCTCCCCTGCGTGCTGCTCTTTGTCTAACCTGCATTGGATTACTTGTTGCTTTCTCGTGATCCCTTCTGAAACCCATGGACTTACTTTGAGGTGTCAATTACAGAAGGTACTTGAGGTCTCCTTGTGCTAATTCACTCTTTGAGAATAAAAGAATCCTCCATCTGTCTGTAGCCTGTTACAACGCGCAGCTTTTGCCCTCATTTGCCTCTTGCAGCTCAGGGAGGAACTCTCAGCTTGAGAAGAGGCTGAGACCTGGGTGGCTCCTTCTCTGTCCTCGCCTCCCAGAGGGTACTTTCCCTTCTCCAGTTCTACTCTGTCTCAGACCCAGATAATGTGTTGAGACCCTGCCGGGACCAAAAAGAGAGTGATTCCCAGGCCTGCTCGTAGCCAGAGCTTGGGAGAACACACTCAGGTGTCCTCTGAGAACCGTAGGAGAAAACAAACCGTTAGGACGACTTCACTCGTGTCTGTCTATCTGTCCCCGAATCCTCTATAAATGGGTTTGTGCCAATAAGAGTCCTTCTGTTGCAAACAACAGAAATGAATATTAATTTAAACCAAAAAATGAATTGACTGGGAGCTGCAGAGCAGCTCACAAAATTCGAGACAAGGCTGGGCAATGGACCTCGGCAAGAAGGGGAGCCAGGTGAGTCTGAGGAGCAGGAACGGCCCTTTCCGGGAGCCACCCTCGGGACAGTTCAACCTCTGTCCTCCAGCCACCTGACTCGCGACTTGGGTCAGAGAAAGGGTGAATGGCCCGGCTGTGTCACAGACTCACACTCTGGGCCAGACCGACAGTCCACTAAGCCTTCCCAAGGGAAAGCGTGGTGCTCATCTCAGAGAAGGGCAAGAGGAAGAGAGACGAGCACAGCCAACACATGTCCCTGATGCTCTGTGTTTATCCCAGGCTCCAGAGAGTCTACAGAAAGCATCTCACAGAGATCCACAGTGATGGGTGGTCATAGGGCCCTTCAGAACCAGCAGTAAAGTGGCCCCTGGGGAGGAAGGGACTCAGAGGCCAGATACTGTCAGGGGAGACAAGCACCGCTTGGCAGTAACGATGGACAGGGATTGGATAAGTCTGGGCCGGCAGGAAGAGCCATTCTGGCAGGTGAGGGGTACCAGGTAATGCAAATCCCACCGAAGGGAAGTGTGTGAGCAGGTGATGTGTAGGGGCCAGAGGGGAGGTAGATCATGGAGGGCTGATAGTAGGAGTGGAGGGCTGGGATGCGTCATCAAGATGCCCCTCTTTTCAGGGGACAGGGTTTGGTATTGCAAGTCTGGTGTTCTCTCCAGGAAGTTCTGTCTTAACAGTCTGTGGGGGTGTGGACTGCTTTCATGACCGTCGCTAGGCAAGATTGCCAAGTACGGGAAGTGCATTTTCACTTGTAAAACACTTTCCTTTCCTTGGTGCTGACTGTCTCCATTTAAATAGAGAGGAGAGGGTACTCTTTCTGTCACGTCTCCTCTCAGCTGCCTTCAAACCTGGGCTCCGATACTTCCATCACATTCCGGTCTGAGTAACTGCAAATAGTGTTGGGGGGATATTTACATTTTTCAGTAGGCCTCGGAGCCCAGGTAAAGCTTTGCATCTCCAGCCGATGGAATCTCCTTATCAGGATGTGTGGGAGACTAGGTAACAACTACATTTGTTCTGTGGGGTGTAGGATTCACCTGGGAGTTAGGCTAGTGCTTTTGATGTGCGTCCTTCAGAGAAGACCCAAGAAGAGAGAGCAGAAAGGGAAGCGTTAGGGACAATTGTCCTTCACTATATGTAAAGTACAGTAACCCCAGGTGTTAGAAATTTCCTGTCATCACCTTGTAGGATATAAGAATAACCCTCCTGTGATTATCCCGATTGCTAAATTCCTGGTACAATTCCATGATGCTCTTTAGCTAAAACCAGCGGTGTACAGGAGCCGGCTCACCCTGTCTGGTGAGAGAGAGCTGGCCCTGTGCGTCTCCTCCCAACTTGACGTTTGGTGACATCACATTGGGAGCTGAAAATTGGACGTGGTGGGTGTATTTATACCATGGAAATTGGAAATGCTGTAAAGCAGGATTCCCCCTCCGCGCCCCGCCCCCCGCCCCAGAGGATTGGCTGTGAAACAGTTATCCAGGTGTCACTGAATAGAATTCATTTCGAAGTAATGCTTGTTAACGCACCCACTGCTCTCCGTCCTATGGCAGACACCATATTTCAATATGGAATAATGAGAAGCATATGAATGTGTAGTTAAACTTCTCAAAGCAGCTTTGTAGTCAAGCTTTGATCTTAGCTTTTTTTTTTTTTTAGGAAAAAAAAAAAAAAAAAGCCTTAGAAAAAGCAGAGTCAAAGGAGCTGGCCAAGACCCTTTTACCTGCTGTTGTTGTCTGGCCTTTTCTCACCTCCTCCTTTCTCCCTGTCTCTGTTATTGGAAAGAATTACAAGTGTCAGCAACCTGTTCAATCTGATGAGTTCAGGAGAGCATATGCTTCATTCATGGATTTTGGCCTGTGACGTGGGTTAGCAGACACACTTTATCTCTGGGTGAGAGGAAGCCTGTGGTCATTGCAAGCACATTTTCAACAGAGGAAGGTTTTACAAATGAAAACAACATGTTTAAAACAGTGAGTATGTAGGAGATGAGTTACTCTGGGGCCAAGTGCCCTGTTCAAAGAATTATCTGTTCGCTTTTGTATTTGAATGAGAGAAACAATGTGTCAGGTTATAGATAAGCAGAGCACATATGTAGAGATGTTTACCATTTAGTATCTATTATAACTTGCTTTTATTATCGTAATGACTGTTTATGCTTATGCTTAGAATTCCCTATGTGAGATTAAAGATGAAAAAAAAAAGAATTCTTTAGAAAACTAGATATTCCAAAGCATCTAAGTCATTTGACATTGTTCAAGTGAAGTAACGAAAAAAGATGTGGCGAGATGGGAAAACTGCAGTGGCTTTGGACAGGTTCAGTTACAGCACTTACAAGCAGCACAGAAAGAGCTTACGATTATTTCAAGCACTCAAAAGCTTTGCAAAGAGAAAACTCGAACTACTGAATCAGAATGCGGAACGACTTAAGTGTTACTCTAAGGAGTAGCATGTGCTTTGAATTATGAAGCAATGACATCCGTGTACACAGTGGACAGAGGATTCTAAATAGCAGGACTCATTGCCTTGAGCATGTACGAGTCAGTTGGCATTTATTGAGCATCTGCTATGTTTCCATACTGTGCTGGAGTCCTCAGGATGCACCCATGATCATGACAGTCCTGTATCCAGGCTGATGGGAAAGCAAGCATTCAAAAAAGCTTCCCGTTTATTGAAATGGGAAGAGGAAAATAACAACACAAGCAGGACGATGAAGAGCTCAGAGCCTCCCCATACACTGAAATTACACCCCAAGTCTTCCTGAGAATACATTTCTAACTGCAGGCCCCCCTCCTTTTTGTATGAAAAGGCCAATAGTACAAAATTGCATACTTTTGTTTCTTTAATTTTTTTTCTTGTAAATGTAAACCATGCTCTTCGCAGAACAATAAACCATGAGAGAAGTATACAGAAAATAAGTCACTTGTAATCTCCCAGCTAAGAGAGAACCCACTTTTAGCATGTTTCCCCCAGTATATTGCTTATGTGTGCATGTAAATATATCACAGTTTTCAAGTGGGAATCATGTATACACACAATTTTATGCTTCTTTTCCCTGAACGTTCTCATGAGCATTTCTGCATGTCACTAAGTGTTGTACAAAGACTTGCTGTTTAATTGTTGGCTGATAGCTCATCGTACAGACATGCTGTAATCCGTTTAGCATTTCTTCTGTTGTTAGACTTCAAGGTCATTCCCTAGTCTTGCTATTATAACTTTTAGATCTTTGCTGTAGATAGCCATAGATAGCCTTGCATAAAAATCTTTGTGTACATTTCTGAATATATTCTGACCATACGTTCTTAGAAATAGAATTGCTGAATCGAGCAATTAGGATATTTATAATACTTTTGATAAATATCTCCAGGTTGCTTTCTCTATGCGTATCCCAGTTTATGTTCCCACCTGCAAGGATGTCAGTATTCTCAAAATGTATGTTTTATGTTTTAATATTAGTGTAATGGACACAAGTGGGGGAGCTGAGTTATAAAAAAATAGTTTTTAGTGACTAGTTTTTATGAATGTGAAATAAATAATGTTCTTGCTGTTCCCACTGCCCAGTTTACTTTCCCTCTAGATCACTGGGTGACTTGCTTCCTCACTACCTTCAGCTCTCCCTTCTCCTTCGAGAGGCCACTCTGGAACTGTCGGATCACTTCTTACCCTGTTTTATTTTCCTTCTTACTAGCAGTGCTTAACATTAGATATGTATTAATTAGCTATGTATTGCCTCTGGCCGACTGCATGTAAGCCCCACGAGGGTAGGGAACTGGTCTGGTACACCATGGACAGTTCCCAGCACAGAGTGTGCGTTCAGTGAACAGATGTTGAACAGATGCGCCAAAATACTTGTACAGTTTGGTTGCTCTTACGTTGTTTATTTTTATTCCTTCAGAAAACCTGAGGGTAATGTTATATAACCAGCAACTGTCAGATGCTTTGTCCGTCCTACTAGTAACTCAGAGGGCTGGCTCTTTTTGTGCCATCCATGATGTCAACTGCACAATTGCATAGATAAGCATAATGTATAATACTTGGTTGGTATCAGCAAAATACAGATCAAAATGTAGGGTTATGTGGCTTCTCAGTTTTGATATGTGGATTCTGAATTAAGCCAGCATAGCATTATTTATTTCACATTGTAAGCCATCTGTGTTCACAATGCTTTTCCAAGTCAGATTTTTTTTGGGGGGCTATTTTATTATTTATTACAGATTTTTCTTGGTAACCCAAGCAATATACTTGAATGTACTTGTTGGGACTTGTTTAGTCATCACAGTTCCTTGTGATAAAGTCTTAAAATTAGAAAGTGAAAAGAATCCACACACACAGTGGGGTGATTGGGCACAGAACACCTGGTTGTCATTTACCTGTTGCAGCTTTCACAGTGGAAGGTGTGGGAGGGAAAGAGGAACTAGAGAGGGAACCGCCTAAAGTGACAGATTCAGGCAGCAACAAAAAGGGATTAGAATCCACGTCGCCAGGGATTTGGTCCACCACTTGGTCTCCCTGTCAAGTGGCTAAAGAATTAGACTCCCCTTGTTGTGTGGACGGTTGGCCAGGCCCTTAGTGTCTATTGAGGTCACTGGGTGTGTCATGAAAATCAATATTCCACCAGAGGGAGATGAGTAGCAAGGAAGAGACCACCTTGCTTTCTTCCCAGAAATGCAGAATTTTATATTATTTTCCAATTTCCATTAAAAGAAAAATGTAAATATCCCCAGAGAACATATTCACGTGTGTCCTTTTTGACTCTGTTTCTGTTCTTGGAGGACCATTCCTATAGCATGTATCTCTCTGCTTCATTTTTCCTAGTATGAAGGGTGTGATAATTGCTAATGGATCAGGAGACCGACAACACAGTTCCCTGCTTCGCTTCCCTGTCTAGTTGGCGTTGTTTATTTTTAAAAACCTTGCAGTATCTCTGAAGGAAAAGAAATTAGTGTCTCAAAGAGATCTCTGCCCTCCCATGTTCATTGCAGTATTATTCACAATAGCCAAGCTGTGGAAGCAGCTAAGTGTCTGTTGAATGGATAAAGAAAGTGTGAGATGTATACACAATGGAATATTATTCAGCCAAAAAAAGGACATTCTGCTATTTGTGACAACATGTATAAACCTGGAGGAAGAGAAATAAGCCAGACAGAGAATGACTATATGATCTCACTTACATGTGGACTCTAAAAAGTTGAACTTATAGAAACAGAGTAGAATGGTGGTTACCAGGGGCTGGGAGCTGAGAGAAATGGGCAGATGTTGGTCAAAAGGTACAATCTTTTACTTATAAGATGAATAAGTCCTGGAGATCTGATGTACATCAAATATGTATTAATTAGCTATGTATTGCCTCTGGCCGCATGTAAGCCCCACGAGGGTACGGAACTGGTCTGGTACACCATGGACAGTTCCCAGCACAGAGTGTGCGTTCAGTGAGCAGATGTTGAACAGATGCGCCAAAATACTTGTATAGTTTGGTTGCTCTTACATTGTTTATTTTTATTCCTTCAGAAAACCTGAGGGTAATGTTATATAACATGGTGCATGGTGACTATAGTTAATAATAATGTATTGTGTACTTGAAATTTGCTAGGAGTAGATCTTAAATGTTCTTACCATGGGGGAAAAAGGTAACTGTGTGACGTGATGGGTGTGTTAATGAACTTGATTGTGGTAGTCATTCCACAGTGTATACATACTCGTATGTCAGATCATCATACCATTTACCTTATACAATTTTATTTGTCAATTACATCTCAACACAGCTGGAGAAAAATAAAAAGCCCTGAAGATCATAGGTCTGGGGCCGGGTATTAACTTTGTGTATGAGTAACAGAGAGAGAGAGAGAGAGAGAGAGAGAGAGAGAGAGAGAGAGAGAGAGAGAGAGAGATATTCTCCTAGATTCCCAAAGGTAACTTGAGAATATTTCTCTTTCCCATCTGTATACAAAATTGTACTTTTGGAGGCTTTTTCTGTCATTTACCCCACGCTGTCACATATCCATATTCCTTAAAATCTTTCACGTCTGATTTAGTTTTCTTCTCACCCCTAAGTTGCAGTGTCACTGGATTTGATGTAACAGCCTGTGGAAAGCCCATCTATCTCCCAGCCTCCTTGTCACCCTGTCCCTCCAGCTGCATCTCCTTCACACCTGCTCCATGTCCGCCATTCTTGCCCGTGACCCCCTCCTAGACAGGGTTGGCCCTGGCACTGCTGACTCCTGGCATCTCCAAGTCCAGTGTCCGTGCATGCCATTGCTCCTCACTCACGCACTCCTGCCACACCTGCCCTTTGAGTTTATCAAGACCTCCAAGGCCATTAAGGCTTCATTTTCTCCCACCCAGTCCCTCCCGGACCCCAGAAAACTCTTTCCTATCTTCCCTTCTTGTTTGCCAATTCGAATCCCATCATCCATCACTTCAAACGATCTCTTGCCCATTCTCTCAGCTTTCTCACCCCTTTGGACATCCTGCTGTCCCAGCTTGGGAACATCACAACCAAATCTGTCCAGGTATTTACCTTCTTGGCCCCAAACCCAGGCTGTGGAGCCCTGCCGGCGGGGGTCGGAGGGGACCCCCCATCCTGGAGACCGGTGCCACTGCATATTCATAGTCTGCAATTTCTGCTGGGTCCTCGGTGTTGCCCAGTGAGACTTTCAAGGCTCCAGTGACCCGTCTGTGCCAGGCAGTTTCTGGCATTGTCTCAATTCCATTGTTCCACGAAAAGCACCACTTCAGATGCTTAGAGCATGTTTTGATGTCTTTATCTTTTCCTCCATGTTTTCTATGACTGAGAAGTAGAATAAAAATGAACTGATTTGAACTATTTCTTGATTCCAGAAATTATCAGAGATATTTGAAATTGCCTTAACTATGCAAACTCTTTGAATGGCACAAATAGAGAGAAAGGTATTTCTGCGAAGGTTTTCGTATGGCATATTCTCAGCTGCTTTCTCTTCTTGTGTCAACTGATGTGACGTTTTTCTCACTATTCACATATCGTTAAGTCATTTGGCCAATTCTATATTAATCCTTTCAACAAAGCTATGATTTCGTGAGTGGGAAGTATCACATTGTAGTGTAGTCTTGAAATACACAAACCAGAGCTTAAAACCGAGAGGGCAAAGACCTGCCACAGTAGAACCAAGGTTGTGTTGACCTTACTTCATGAAAGCACACTGGGCTGATGTTAGCTTTTTATAGTTATTATTTTGTCTTGTAAAAAAATAGCTTCTGCCTGGTGCTGTAGGTTAATACGTGCATTGCAAGAGTGCCCATGTAAGCTGTGAGAGGAAATGGTGCCTCGGGCTGGGGGAAGGGCTTCTTCTGGTGTTTCTCCTTCTCACTATAATTTTTCTGTAAGGCCTCTTTCATAAATATATGTTGATAATTAAGATCCAAGTTCAAGTGGAGGCCGTTCTTTGGAGGAGGAAGCCAGAGCTTGCAGTCAGGTTATTTAAGCAGTGAAAATATGCAAGTTCTGAACTTGTGAGTCCAGCACGGGGCCATCATTGGAGGGTCTGCCTGTGAGTTCTTTGCCCAGAATTCTGGGAGACTGAGCGCTCATCTTGACTTCCTGGCTCAAATCTTTGGTGGCCAATTGCTCGTTTTTTTGTCAGGACTGAACCCGAAACCCTAGGCTTATTGGAGTTTTGCTCCTAACTACTTTCCGGATGTAGATATAAACACCCAAAAGCTTATTTTCAGTTTTATAACATATTTAGGAATTCCCTTCTGTGTTCTTATTCTTTACTGAATGTCTTTGAGTCTTCAAATAAGACATTTCAAAAAAAACTATCAGAGTGAAAACAGCCCAAGATCATTTGTACTATAATAATTAACCCTGTTTTCTCATTTCAGAAAGCTGCTTCCACATAGCCTTCTCTTGTTTCTATATGCTTTTCTTGGAGCCTTTCCTGATGGGATGGTCACAGAGCTCCCTAAATTCAGTGTGCTTTAGTACCACCTGGAGAACATGTTTAGGTGTAAAGCTAGGCCCTCTTCCAGTGACTGCCATTCAGAAGGCAAAGATGGCCCCAGGTACCCACATTTCACGGGGACTCCCCGGATGGCTCTGCTGCAGGTGGGTCAGGCTGGTCCCAGAAACACTGAGAAACCCACCAGAGTCTAGCCTTGGAGCAGCAATGTGCAGACCTGGCCTTGAGGCTGCAGTTTCTTTGGATTAGTGATGTTCTTGCTTTGGAATTCATTTTCTTAATCTGTGAAGTGGATGGAATTAGATTACTTTATCCACACAATTTTGTAGATAGTCTCTCATAGTTTGTTCCAAAGAAATGACTAAAGATGCTCCTTAGCTTCCAGTGGGGTTACGTCCTGATAAGCTCATCATAAGCTGAAAATATCATAAGTCAAAAATGCCTTGAATACACTTCACCCCCTGAGCATCCTAGCTTTGCCTAGGCTACCTTAATGTGCTCAAAGGACAGTACACAAAACCACTGGCGTCACAGTACACTGTAGGGTATTTGTTGCTGACCCTTGTGATCACGTGGCTGACTGGGAGTTGGGGCTCCTGCGTGCTGCCCAGCATCACGGGAGAGAATTGTACCACATGTCGCTGGCTGGGAAAAGGTCAAAATTCAAAATTCAAGGTACAGTTTCTATTGAATGCGTATTGTACCATTATAAAGTCAAAAAACTGTAAGTCAAACCATTGTAAGTCAAGGACCATCTATATATGACAAAGACATGACAGGATATAATTCATATTAGTATTTTTATTTTATTTTAGACTTTGGCCACAGGTTTAGCAGGTTCCTGTAGATGAATAAGTTCTGCATATCCCTACCTATTTTGATTATTGAAATTAAATTCATATCGCATGGGAAGATACACATTTTTAAAGACTCTGTTTCTGTCCTTCCCCTCATGCACATTGCATATCAAAATGTGCAGATGGAAGAAGACAATTAATCATGTAACATGGAAACTATTAAAGAAAAAGCAGGGAAAAATATGTGCAGATGGGAAACGAGAGCTGAGGCGTCACCGAGGAGATGTCTTCCATATTGATATCCAATTGTCCTGTGCGTTTGTTGAAAAGAGTGATTTTTCTATTTAACTACTTTGACACCTTTGCCAAAAATCAATTGACCTAATGTTTGTGTCTATTTCTGGACTCCGTGTTTTATTGATCTATTTGTCTGTCTTTAAGCTAGTACTATACTGCATTGATTACTGTAGGTAACCTGTACTATTTTCGAAAGTGTACTTTCGAAATTAAATAGTGTAAATCCTCTAACTTTGTTTTTTATCCCTAAAATCAATTGGTTCTTGTAGTCTTTTATATATTTCCATGTAAATTTTAGAATCAGTTTTTTCCATATCTATAAAACAGTCTGCTAGGATTGTGAGTAGGATTGCTTGGAATCTATAGATCGGTTGGAAATAATTGACATATATAAACCCCTGCAGTCCCTTCCACCATTATGTCAACATTTGGTTTTTAAAGGATTGCTCATAATTTAAGGAAGAGAAATCCTGGTTAGCAAATGTATAGTTTGAATAGAAAATATATAGTGAGTTTAAGTTTCCACTAATATGTTTTATGTGGCATTTATCCTAATTATTTCCATGGTAATGAAAACATTTAATAAGTTTTTAAAGCAACTTAATAATTTTTGAGATTAAGCAAAATGTACAAATTAAAAATGATTATATTTCCATGGTAACCAAAGGGCCAAATGCCTCCATGTGTGTTTAAAATAATTAAAAAGATGATGTTCAAGCATGATTTTTCCTCTTAAGAGCAGGGGTAAATATTTAACACTGACTCTCCACGAAAAAAAAAAAAAAAAAAGCCCTGATTTGTAGCACTTGACAATTTCTGTGTTGTAAATGCTCACACTACAGCTGATTGCAAGCTGCCAAGGTGATGTCTCTGAACACAGAGTTGAGATGAGATGTACGCCGGCCTGCCATTATATAAAATTTCCTTCATATATCATATATCATAGATGTAAATAACTGCAGGAGCGTTGATGAAAAACTGGTAAAATAATTAGGAAGAGATGGGGTTTGCATATTTATTACCTTTGCTTTTAATGCAATTTATTTAATTGTAAGTTTGTTTTATTTGATTTTTAGTAATAGCTGTGTTTAACAACTGGCTCACTAAATTCCTGAAAATTTCACAATTGGCAAGCAGGTATGAGCTGGTCCTAGCATACTGCTATACAAGGCTAAGAGTCAGGAGTAAAGCATGTTTACCATCAAACTGAACTAGTGGTTAATTGTCAAGTAAAATACAGTGAGAGGAGGCTTGTTATGTTTTGTAACTTTAAATCCTTGATTCAACAATTTCAAATTGATGAGTCTCGGTAAACATTGTATTACCATTTTATAAATTAAATGATTGGTGAGATTGTGTGTGTGTGTGTGTCTTTTCAAGGATGGCTCAGGGAAGATCAGCTAGAATTTTTCCTTAATTAGGGTGGGATGGGTGTAAGAAATTGACCCAAACATGTAATGGCTCCTCACAAAAGTTTGTTTCTCACTCATATGAGTATAGTAATAATAATTGAGGCAAGTTCCAGGTGATGATGTGTTTTTTTTTTTTTTGGGTAGTGTCTGCTCCACTCAGTTATTCAGGGACCAGGTTAAAGACAGGACTTTCATTCTGGTCAGCAGAAAGGCGTCTGAGCGTGGAAGAACAGGAGGGTAGATTTGTATGGCCAGGACCGGAAGTGGCACCTGTGCCTTCCTCCTCCGTTCCATTGGCTACACCTCAGTCACATGACCACCCCCAGCTGCAAGGGAGGCTGAGAAATGTAGTCTGTTGGTGTGCCTGGGCAGGGGAGCAAAGCAGATTTAGGGAAACAGGTAGTAGTTTCTGCCACATTGTTCCTTCATACTTTTTTAGTGGTCCTGATGCAGCATGATTCGGGGAGTGTTGGCCTAGAGATGAGGACACTTGAATGTAGTTAAGTTTTATTATCAACACTTATCATTGAGCTCTTGGACAAGCCCAGTCCCCTCAGTGGGCCTCAGTTTCCTCATTTGTAAGATTCAGGTCTTGAACTAGGTCCTTCCTAGTTCTGTGACTGCTAATTCACCCATCTTCCATACTCAGCCTCCCCTGTTCTAGCTTTTCTCCTTCCTGCTCTTCTGGGGTGGCTTTTGTTCATCTGTTGGTCCTGATATGAACCCCTTTCTGCCAGTGGAAACTGGTCTTTCCTATGAGTTGGCAGCTCTGTCCACCCACCCTGCTTGGGACCCAAGCCGGGGAACTCAGCGAGCTTCTGACCAGGTGTCTTGAGGAACTGAGCCTGCTGTTCCCTCTGGGGAGAACCTGCGTGGCGCAATGCAGGGTTTGGTTGGAAGCTGTTCTCATTTTGCTTCACTCAGGCACATGCAGGTGCAAAAATTTTGTGCCAGCAAACAATATCTTGGAGGAATTATGGTGTGCGATAAATCAGTGTGGCCTCTGGAATCTGACTTCCTGGGTTCAAATCCCGACTCTGCCCTTCTGACTTATATAACAGGCTAAATTACTTAACTTCTCTGTGCCTCGGTTTTCTTTGTAAAATGTTGTTTAAAATAAAAACATATTATTTTTAAAGATTTTTATGTAAAATAACCCTCGGAGTGTTTTTTGAGGATTAAGTAAGTTAATACATGTAAAGTGCACAGAATAATGCCCACTGTGTGGTGAATACTATAAAAACCATTGTTTTTGCTGTTGTTATTCTTAATATAATTATTATTTCATGGAGTATTTAAGGAAATGATGCTCTTGTAAGTAGGAAATAAAAGAGTCAAGATCTAATTATTTAAAAACTGGCAGTTGGTTTAAGACTGTATAGGGCAACCTGTTCACCAAAAATACAAACTGTCTCAATTATGCAGCGGGCAGTCTTCCTCTTCTCTTTCTTACTGTCTTTATCTCTTCCTCCCTCTGTCCTTCAATCCCCTGTCCTCAATGAGAGGTAAAGACAGAGAGACTTATGAAGGTACTAAAGTGCCAAACTGAGTGTTGCAGACTGTTTAATCGATCAGCATCTTTCAGCAAGTGTACCCATCTTTCCCCTTCTACACTCTTGGCAGACATTACTAATCAATGTGGGATTTTTTTCCCCCCTGCTGAACCTCAGTGCCTCCAAAGAAAGGGGTTATAGTCAAAACACTTAATATTTGGTATTGTTTGACCAATCAAAACTAACGCTGGCCAGAGGGCTGGAGGTCCCCTGCTGCTCCAGGTATTAACACCTCAGTTACCAGGATTGTGGGAAGACCAAGGGGTTCACAGGGTGCTCAGGGCAGTATGGAAGAACAGAGATATTTTATTGTATTAAAAATTGGTATAGCTGTCCTTTTAAAAAGGACTACTAACCTTGCACAGAATCATTTTCAATACCACCACTGCCACCGGCCACATTGGACTTGAGATGAAACTCAGCTGACAATCAAGTGTTCTAAGATGTGGTTCAAAGAAGAGCGTCACTACTGTTCTCAAAAGTTATGGAGAAGTCCCTGTAGAAGAATAGGGATTTGGTGGGGCCCTGAGGGTTTTCACTGGTAGAAGGAAAATGGTCATTTCAGGTGAGGGAACAGGATGAACAGAGGGGCCAGTGTGAGCCTGACTAGGGAGGCAGGTCCCTCCTCCCAGCCTTCCTGGAGGATGCTGTGCCAGGTTGCCATGGTGACGACAGGCTCCTTTGGGCAGGCAGCGTTGTGAAGCCACTAGAACAGAAAAGGCGGGTAATTCTCTGGTTCCCATTTCTGCCCAGACTGTGCAATGGCAGTAAATACCAATTATTTTCTTCCATAAAAAGTGGTTTCTCTTGGAGCCTTGCTTCTTAAGTTCTAAAGAGAAATAATTCACCATAAACAAATGTAATTACATCATTATAAAGTGTACTGCTTTACTGTTTTTCTCTCTTTTGGGTACATGTTCCTAGTATTCAAAAGTAAAATCATACTACTTTCAAAATTAGACTGGATACAACCTAACTGCTTGACAAAAACTATATCTCCAAATTTACTAAGTAAGAAATACTGCAGCAGTGTGGTGAGAGTAGAATGTGTTTTAGACCGGGAGGGAGAAGACGAGTTCCATTCTTGGTTCTGCCTCTTTCTAGTGTGTAACTTGGGACATTTTGCCTCCTGCCTCTCAATTTCCTCCTTACAAAGCGAGATAACATCATAATTTCACAGAAAATTTGGCAAAAAAAAAGAGGGAAAAAAATCCCTCACTTGAACACAGCTGTCATAATTTTTTGCTTATTCTCTATACGTATTTGTTTAAAAATTTTAAACCAAGTTCTAATCACGGTCTGCATTCAATTTTATATCCTGCCATCATTTACCTTTTTCTACATTGCTTTAGAGAGTTTATGATTTTTCCCTCCCCTTCTCCTGCCTCCCCTCCCCCCACTCTGGTTCAAGCTTGTTGTTTCACAGTCTAGTTGTGTAGGACACAGCTCCTGGGCCCAGGCTGGTATTATGAGCCTTGTGCTCCCCCTGGCTTAGGCAATCGGTCGCCAGTCGTCGGTTGGCCACTCACGGCAGCTCTCGATGGCTGCGGCTACTCACGCTGGCCACCGGCCACTCATGGCAGCACATGGGAGTCCATGGCAGCACACAGCAGCTCACGCCAATCTTTGGCTGTTCAGGGCAGCCCAGCTCCAGGGAGAGCTGTTGTTCACAATCTTACCTGTAGAGGGCGCAGCTCACTGGCACACATGGGAATCGAACTGGCGACCTCGGTGTTAGGAGCACGGAGCTCCAACCACATGAGCCACTGGGCTGGCCCTAGTTTATGATTTTTAATGGTTGCAATAATCTGTGTACTATAATCGGCCTAACCATCTCTTTTATGTCACACATTATTTTCTCCAAATTTAGTATTTCTGATATTCAACTTTGAATGTATAGCTTTTCCCATATTAAATTAAAGCTATATTATGCCACTTGTTCACTTACTGCCCAAAAGAGTTTACCAATTTACAATGTTATGGATAAGCAATGTCTGCAAGTGCTGTTTCATTGAACTCTTGCTGACATTGGATATAATAATGATTATTAATTAAATTGTTTTTGCTAATTTACTAGGGAAAGATGATATTTTGTTTCAATTTGCATTTTTAATTACTGGTAGGCTTGAACTTTCCCCCATGACTGTTCACTTTTTAGAGTTTTTATTTTGTGAATTAGCTCTTTAGATCCTTTGAGTATTTGTGACTAATGTTTTACTTATTGTTTTATTATAGTGAAGAAAAATATTAACACTGCTGCAAAGCTGGTTTGTTTCCTATTGGCCATCCTTTCTGGACTCATATTTCTATTTCAATAATCTGGACTCTCTGTATTCATACCATGATTTAAATAGGGCTTCTTTGTAATTCTTTCAAAACTTGAAAAAAGTTCTACGTTCTCCCTTTTTACATGAATGTTATAATTGTTTGGTGACTTGTCTCTATCCCACACCCCCAAAAATCCAGTTTGAGTTTTGATTGTAAATGAGTGCAATCTGCACCTTAAGTTGGGAAGCACAGACATCTGTTAATCCTTTATCAAGCCCATGAGACTTGGTCAATGTTTGTGGAATTGAGTTCTTGAAATGCTTCACTCATTCAGTCTCAATCACAGAGTTGCTTTTTGAGCTGGGGGATGTTTTAGTATGCAAGTGATATAGCATAGTTAGTGTTTATTTAGCTTCCAATTGCATGTGTCAGAATGCCCGACTCACTGTTTTGTAATATGTTAATAGAAAACATGAGTAACTTTGAATTTGCACGGCCTTCTTTATGAATGCTCTTTCCAGAACTCCCTGGATGCTGGCATGCTTTCTTTAATATGACATTGATATTGAGGCAATTTGACTTTTCATTTTTATCAGCTAAAACTACTGTCTTGTGTTCAGTAACATTGCTTTTGGTGCCAACACTTTAATCAAAGAGATATATTTCATCGCAGCTGTATATTTTGACAGAATAATTTGTATTAGCTCAAAATGTTTTGGAGTGCTTATTTTAGCAGAGTTAGGGAAAATACTTGCAGATATGTTTTATTGGTTGATATAGAATAAATAATAATGACAATAATAAAAATAATCGCAGCGGACATTTGATGTCTTACAGTTGCCATTTATTTTTCATAGCTAATTTAATTCCTAAAAAGACCCTATGAGGTAGATGCTGTTACTACCCCCATTTTGCAGACGAGCAACCTAAGGCACAGAGAGATGAAGCAATTTACATCCCCTTCTTCTCCTTTGCCCTTTGACTAAGATGTGTGACACGTGAAAGTGCTTGTAAGTAGCTGTGTAGAAAGCATTTCTGGTGCTAAACAATTTAAGAGCTGGAAGTGATGTCTTCATTCATCTAGTTTATGGTCTGGTCATGTTACCTTTTAAGTGAGAAAATCAGATCCCAGAAAGTTTCAGTGATTCTTTAATTTTTGTTTTTTTGTTACGAAGATAATAATGCTCCATATACAGAAGTGCACAAAGTACAAGTTCCCCCATTTTCCTTTCTTCCTATCAGTTACACTCCCCAGGAAAGTGCCATTAGTGGTTTGAAGTGTCTTTCTCCAGAGAGTCTCTTTCCATATGTAAATCGCATTTCCAAATTTCAGAGGGAGCTGGGAGGCACAGCTCAGAGTAGAAGGCAAAGCGTATGGCTTGAGAGATGGGTTCTAGGTGGCTCCCCAAGAAGCTCATCTAAGGAAGCACTGGGGGAAAGGACATAGTCAGCATGCCCCTCAGCCACCAGACACTGTCATTGGGGTAAGCCTTGGTCATCAATTGGTTGGTCTTTTCCAGGCAAGCTAATGGCTTCAGATGATTTTTGCCCCCTGTAGGTATGAAAACAAGGTGCTGCCAATAAAAAGTCTTCGTCCAATTATATATTAGCTTGTGATCTATGTGCAACAAGTACAAATGAGACATATTTTCAACATCTGGCTAGAAGATTTTATTTTCTGTGAGTCTGCAAGTCTTCTAGGGTCCCCGATACAGTTGGTGTTGAATGGATACATTCCGTTTAACATCAACATTTTTTTTAATGTGGTCACCTGTTAAAATAGAAGATGGGCAAATCTTGTCAAAATGAACACTGGAAAGTGATTGGGGTAATAGATTGTGCTCATAAATGAGACTGCTAAGAGAGGCACAAATTCTATACTTTGTTAACTTGAGACTTATTTCCTACAGCTATACTAACCTTATAATGTTGTGTTTGATACTTTTTGATCACCCTTTCTGAAAATGCACAAATCTACCACCTGAGATCAGCCAACACTGCTTTGAAAATTGACATATCAGAGATAAGGGCATCCATTGGTGTGGTCATAGAGTGCCAGGCATTCAAATCCACCTTGCTGCATTTCTGGGTGCTGTCCCGGGGTGACCAGCTGAGACTTTTCAAACCTGAACTGAATCAACACTGTGATGTTTTGCAGATATTTTGCTTTGCCATTTTCGAGGTCTTCTTACCTAAGAAGACTCTCAGCTTGGGAGGAGTGGAAGCCCCACGGTGCTCTTCCTCTCTGATACCCTAGACTCCATGTACTGGTCGAGGGCCCTTTAAGGGCTTACTCATTCAAACCAGCGGCCTGGAGTTGTTGACTTGACTGACCCCAATGGGGACAACAGTTCTGAAAGCTCTTCTGAGCATCTCTGCCCGGTGAGGCTTCAGTATCATAGCCACAGTGCTATTGAGTCTCCTTAGTAAAACGTAAAGAGAGTCTTTATAAGGCTAATAAGAATATGTCCTGAGTCTTGTACTTTAACTGAGCATGAGCATAATTATCTATGGTACCTGTCAATTGTTCCCTATAAATTCCTCCTTGCTAGAATATTGGGAAAGCTGTAAGCTTTAATTAGGACAATAATCATGACCTAACATTACCGAGCCCCGACTGTCACACATTAATCATTTAAGCGTTACATCAATTCTATAAGCAGGGTTCTATTATAATCACACTCATTTACAGCTTAGAAAACAGAGGCACAGTGGCCCAGGCAAAATTAGGATAGAAATCTAGAGAGTTTGGATTCAGAGTCTAATCACCTAACCACTGTGCAAAACCATGCAAAACACTTTTTATTTCTATTCCTTCTCTCACTGAGAGAAAAAAAAAAAAATTAAGGGGAAGGAAGAAGAAAAGGGAAGGGGAAGGGTGAGGGATTTTTGGTATCTTTTAAATACCTGTTAAGATTATAGTGGTACGTCGGTTTTCGAGCGTAATCCATTCTGGAAGACTGTTCGAGTTCTGAAACGTTTGAAAACCGAGGTGCGGTTTCCCCACAGAAAGTAAAGAGAAATGGATTAGTCCGTTCCAGACCTTTAAAATAAACCCCTAAAACTGCAAATTTAGCATGAATTTTACTATCTAATGATACCATAGATCCACAAAATTTACGGCATTCGTAAACCGAAATGTTCGTCAATGGAGACATTCGAAAACCGAACGACTACTGTATTTGAAAATATGTTAGAGGGAACATATGAAATGGAAGATGGAAGTGTCAGGGGTCGGACTCTGGGACAGGGGAAGAAGCTACCTTTTTTTATGTCTTGGCTTTCAACTCCTACCTACTGTTAGACAGGTTCCCTCTGGCTGCAGAGGCTCAGGTTAAGGGTTCTACCTGCACCTAGATCATGCCTTGGGAAGCTGGGTCACAGTGAGGACTTCTTGTGGGAATGTCGCGTGCCCTTTTGTGTTCAGAACTCTTTAGCTCTAGCATCATACTGCATTACAGCCCAGAGCTCCTGGGGCTCCTGAAGCCCTGGCCCCCAAAATCAAGCAGCTCTGGTTTCTTCTGTTTCATAGTTTTGGGTTCTGAATAAGATACCTTTTGGCCAAAAGATCCAGCAGTTCAAAATCTGTTGAAAATTGCTTCTCTATAAAATTGAAGTTGTGACTAGATCTTTGTGTTTTGGGTACCTATTTCTGTGTAACAAATTGCTCCCAAATTTGGCTGCTTAAGACTACCATTTTATTTTGCTCAGGATTTGTTGGACTGTGAATTCGATAAGGGCTCTGCTGGGGAATTTGTCTCTGTTCCATGAGGTGTCAGCTGGAGTGTCTGGGGCTGAGGATCCACTGCTAAGATGGCTTCTTTCCTCTTAAGTTTGGTCTATTTCTCCTGCCCCTTTCATCCCTAACCTTGATTCTCGTGCTCCCATGCATCTCCATGTGGTTTAGGCTTCTCTTAGCATGGTGGTTTCCGGATAGTTTCACTTCAAACATGGTGGCTGCCTCCCAAGAGGGAGGAAGCGGTAGCTCCCTGGCTAGGTAAATGCCTTCCTGGAACTGGCGTGAGGTTACTTCTGCCCTGTTCTACTGGTCAAAGCAGCCGTGAGCCCACCCCACCTCCTGATGGGAAAGAGGTGAGGTCACCTTGCAGGAGAGGATGTGGGATGGGAGCTGTTGTTGCGCCATCTTGGAAAACCCAGTGGACCACATCTCACTGCCTCCTCGGTGCCTCTCGGTCTGTAGATGCAATTTCAATCTCTGACCCCTCCCAGATGCTGGTGTTTACTCCCTCCCACCTGCTTCTGTCCATTTCCCTTACTCCTTCTCTTGTTTCCCTGCTGGTGAGATTCGTCTTCTCCTCTCCAATCACTGCTAAAAACCTGCTGCTCACTGTGGCACATTAATAGCTTCCAGAAATGTTCTCCTTCTCTTCTCACCACTTGTCTTCTGTCTGGTTGCAGCTTGTTTTTCCCAGTGTCTTGCCTTTTCAGTGAACAAGTGCCACTTATAAAGCATCACCTGTAAATCAGCCCTGTCTCTCGTCCAAGGCCATTCTGATCAGTCACGGTTTTATTCATACAGTCTTTGTGCCTTTATTTTTCTCTCTTGGTATTGTTCATTGTTAATAGGTGATAAATACCTATGGATTTGGTTCAAATATTTTGGAACTGTTTTCCTCTGGAACTGCTGTTATACCAGAAGGCTAGAAGGTTGGGTAACAAATGGTTGAGCTTTTATTAAAATTAGAAAAGGCTTTATTAACCCAGATTTGTTATATATGGGGCAGATGTTAGATTTATTGTGGTGATCATTTTGCAATATATACAAATATTGAATCATGTTGTATACCTGAAACTAATACAATGTTTTATGTCAATTAAAGCTCAATTTAAAAAATAGTAAAAAACTTAAAAAAGTTCAAAAAGACAGTATATTTGAGACTACTTCTAGCATATAAATAAGCATTGCTAATAGTTTTTAAAAAGTCAAAAAAATTTTGAAAAGATTAAATTTACTTCCACATAGGATTTTGACTTAAGTGTTCATCAAACTTCTATTTCCTCTCATGTTCCCACTGACAGATGATGAAAAGAGTACAAAAATAGGAAATCTTTCACAGACTCAGGGAACTAAGAAACTCTGATCAAATCATACAATAGTAGAGGTGAGAACAAATTGAAGAAAGTCTGAGGCATATTCAAAATTCCCTTTTAAACAAAGCACATCGGACAACATAGGAAATACAGTCAATAATATTGTAATAACCATGTGTGTTGTCAGGTGGGTACTAGACTTATTGGGGTGATCACTTCATAAGGTATATAAATGTCTAACCACCATGTTGTACACCTGAAACTAATATAATATTGTATGTGAATTGTAATTGGCAAATAAATTAATTAAATAAAATAAAAACCCCACCAAACTCATAGATACAGAGAACAGATTAGTGAATAAGCCAAGGGGATGTAATGTACGGCATGATGACCATAGTAAATAATTCTGAATTGTACATTTGAAAGTTGCTAAGAGAGTAGATCTTAGAAGTTCTTATTGCAAGAAAAAATTTTTTGTAACTGTCTATGGTGATATCAGGATTATAACTAGACTTACTGTGCTGACCGTTTCACAATATATGCAAATATGGAATCATTATGTTGTACACATGAAAAAAAAAGAAGAAAATCACATTGGTGACATGCTGAGGAAAGCGTATACTGGCGTGTTATAGCTCTCAATTTGAAAAGTTACGCATCAATTTTCACCAATTTTCTTTACTGTCAGATGATGGCTACACTGAATGGATTATTTCATTGAGATTACAAACTGGTGATTTTCTCATCTTATCGTTCCTCCTATTATTATTAGCTGGGATTCTTCTGTGTAGACCTTTTCCGCATCTACTAAAGCTGTTGTTAACCCTGAAATATTTTTCGTATATGAAAGGCAGGATCAATGCTTAAGGATTTCTCTCTAGTGGAGTTTAGGACACGCTGCCCTGAAATACGGTACATTGGCATATTAAATATTTTTGGCTGAAGGAGTTTGAGATAACAATATAAACAGGAAGGTCACTCTGACCTTCTCCCCGCCCTTCTCCCAGAAACAGGTCATAAAACGCTCCTGTGAGAGCCGCCCTCCCTACACCAAGAGGAAATGAGCATCCTTATCTCCAAGGGCGGAAAAAGGCCGAGAAGAATCTGAGCAAACAACAGGCAGGACTCGCTAAGTTTCCCCCCAGCTGACCACACTAACCTCACACCCCTTAACCTATCATATTCCTCCCTGCATTTCCACTGCTCATCAAACCTGGCACAGAAACACTCAGGTCTAACTAAGTCTGCGGATCTTCATTTCCTCACGAAGCCTGCTGTGTCATGTAAAATGTGTATTAAATATAATTGCATGCTATTCTTTTTTTTTTTTTTTTTTAAAAACAAACCTACGTCTAATGTCATGAAATAAATGGGTTTTAGATGACCTGTTGTAATATTTTATTTTTAAGTTTTGTAACTAGTGAGTCATATTTATAAAATGCAGGGTAATGTGTGTTTATTAAATCATAGATATTTGCAATAAGCACTCTCTAGGTACTTTTTTTTCTTTACCTCTAAATACTTCAGTGTGTAATTCTTAAAATCAAGGACGCTTTCTTTCATAACCATAATGCAAATGTGTCAAAATCAGGAAATTAACTTTGACAAAACCGCTATTATCCAACCCACAGACTTTTATCAGATGTCACCCACTGTCCTACTTGTTCGTTGTAGTGAGAGTTTTTCAGGTCCCGGATCCAATCCAGAATCCTCTGTTGCATGTCACTTGTCATGTTCCTTTAGCCTTCCTCCATCTGGACCAGTCAGTCAGTCTTTCTTTGTCCTTTACGACATTGACATTTTGAAGAGGTGGGGCCAGTTATTTTGTAGAATGTCCCTCAACGTGGGTTCATCTGAAACTTCCTTAGATTCAGGTTATGCGTAGGTGTCGGGAATACCCCAGAAGTGACGCTTCTCATTAATCCTGTCAGGTGGCAGGCGACTGTGACTTGTTCCCATATTGCTGATGTGACGCTGGTCACCAAGTCCTGGATATGTTCTCCAGCTTTCTCTACTGTAAAGTCACTGCTCTCCCTGTGTAATGAATAACTAACCTGTGGGGACCGGGGTACCTGGGAGTGGAAACGTTCATGTGGGCACATTACCAGTTCCCTGCGTGAGGCTGGGACCAGGCAGTTTTTCTGGTGCTAATTTGAAGTGGGGAAGTAAGTCCCAGGTGGGTACGGAGAAGATTTACTTTGCATACAAAGAGACATTCTGATAGATTCATCGGGACACTGCTTCAGTGAAAAGAAAAATCGCATTGACTGCTCTGGGACTTGGGGTGAGTGATTTAACCTCTCACAACCTTAGTCTTCCAACCTGATTGCTAATGGGGTTCGTGCCAAGGACCTTTGTGGTTCCCATGAGCGCTACCGTGTTCTCATGTTTTTTAAAGGTGACTTCAGTTGCATAGATTTTCTTTTATTCTCAGATGGGCATTTCTACATGATCCTTTCTTAATGTGGAAAAAATATTGTGTGTACTACACTCCAAGACAGTTTTAATACTCGAATTTCTCAGTATTTACCCAAAGTGAAAGACACCTTGGAACAAGTCCAGACATCGTGATTAATCAGTTAAAATAGCTGATAACAACATGTTGAATGTGTGGATTTACTGATTTACCTTCATACATGGAAAGGTGGTATTATTTCCCAAGCAGGCAAATGTGGCAAAAGGAAATGCTGCTGCTTTTATAGTTTCAACATGATCCATCCCTATCATTAGGTTTTTACAATAAAACTAACATTGATTCTCTATAACTGCTTTCAGATGTGTTTGAATTTTTTTAAAGGTCTAAAGAAAAGGCCTTAAATAATGATTGTATAAACCAAATAGGAAAAACTATTAAAATTGTGCTTTCTCTAGCTCTCCTGTCCCTATAATTTAAAAAACCCATCGATACGTGTTTTACTTAGCTCAGAACATATATATCAACTTCTGTCCAGTTTCGTGGAGTTGAATGTAATGGTTTGAATAGCTGATGTGTTCACTCAATATCTCTCTCTCTCAGCATTTGGATTAAACAGAAACTTCTGGTCCAAACGTTGTCATCAAAGTTACGTAGCAGATAGCCCTTTCAGCCTTCCTCTGCCTGAGAGATTTTGATCTCTAGCACTGTTTCAACTGTCTCTTTCCAGTCTCACCAAACTAGAATTCTTTTGCTGGTCGTCAATGTTACTTTGTGCGGTCCTGCTTCCGACCTTCCTTAACTCATTTATATACTTGGGGCGATTCTCCTACCATACCCCATCGGCTCTCCCCTTGATTCAAACTCAGATTCCTTTCTTCAGTAATCTATGTTCCCTCCTAACAACACATTGACTTACAACCTTTGTGCTTTTTGAGAAGACGCTCTGTGTCAGTTCTAGAGTTTGAATCCTGCTTAGGCAGAAAGCGGGCTTTTCCTCTGGCTCGTGAGCTCTTCTCCCCCATCTCCGTTGTTTCCTAGCCTTTGAGGAAACCCAATGACTGTGGCCTTCATGCTCCATTCCGGCTGCGTGAGTATTTTATGTGAGCTGTGGAGGAGCCTGTAAGGGGGAGACAGTGAGGATGGAAGAAGGTAGCAACGAGAGAAGAGCAGGGAATTAGAAGGGAAAGTTTGCGATTAGGAGAAGGAGAGGGGCAATCGGGAGGAATAGGAGCTGATCTCAGTCTGCATTCAATTACTGATGCTCTGTCTACTCTCCTTTACCCCCCACCCTCTCCCACCCCTCCTTGATTTTCCACGACAATAAAATAAAAGAGAACTGCATGGGGGGAGGAAGGAGATTTTTCTGAATTTGCTTTATACGATTTTCTTCGGTTTGGTTGCAATTTCTGTTTAGCCTTGGGCTTAGGGGTCTTGTTTAAAGAAATGCCATCATCCTAGAAAGCTTCTCATATAGTCTGGTTTGTCCTTAATATAAGAAAATGAAATAATACTGGATTCTCACCCTCACGTAGAAGTACTTTAGGAGACTCGCTTACATATTGGAAATCGGAGGGAAAAACTGAAAAAGTCACAGACTTTGGAGTCCCAGAGTACATTGAGCTAACCTCAGGAGGGATAAAATTAAGGGGCACGATTTGAAATGATAATTCTGTATAGCCTCCAGAAATGTACACAGATACAAAGGTGTACTGTAGCTCTGCTGTGGCTCTCTCAAGGCTGCCTGGAGGTGAGGGCTGAATGTCAGCCTACAAAAGGCAGAGAAAAACGATTTCAGGTTGTTTTAGTACTGGTGGAAACTGCTGATTGCATGCAGGCAGACATACCTGGTCCTGTCAAAATTAGGACATGCCACTGTCTTTATGATCGGGACGAGTTTACACTCTGTTAATTTGCTACAGGTATGGGAAGACATTATTATAGTTTTGTGATGGAGAGAAGTTTAGAGAATCTCTTAAAGCCATTATTTAACTTTTTTCGTTTGTTATGTTGTTCCACAGACTCTTGTCTTTTCATTTTCTTGTTGCAAAAAAGAAAACATTGTAAATTGTTGTTGAAGAGAGAAATGACTTGGATTCCTGTGATATTTCTTTAGGAGGGGATGTCCTAGACGAGAAATTCCCTTCCTGCAGAATTTCCCCCTTCCATCAATGAAAGATCAGAACTGCTACCATAGAATTTAGGACCCTCTAAAGGTCTCTCATGATTTACTCCATTTTTCTGCTTCTTTTTCATTCTCAACTTCATATTTAACTTATGCTTGTGTTTTCCTTTTCGTTATAGTCTTTCTTCCTTCTCTGCTATTTCATTTTCCCAATTCACCTCTTTACCAGGAGCTCAGGGAGAACAACTAGCTGCCTACCAGCCCTTCTGCAACAAACTCCTTCAGTCCTTTAGACACTTTATTTATTTAGTTTCAGCTATACAAAGCAATGTAATAGTTAGATATTTATACCCCTCACAAAGTGATGCCCCCCAATCTACTACTCCTCTGACATCGTGTATATTGTTACAATACTATTGACTATCTTCCCTATGCTGTGCTCCACATCCCGTGACTATATATATATATGACTACACACACACACACACACACACACACACACACACACACACATATACATATATATATTTAATTATAGTTGATACTCAATACTATTCTACTTCAGCTTCAGGTGTACAGCGCAGTGCTCAGGCATCTACAGTTTATGACGTGACCCCCTGATAAGTCCAGTGCCATGTGGCACTTTACTTGATCTTCACAACACTATCGATTATATTCCCCACACTGTGTTTCACATCCCCGTGACTATACTGTGACTACTAAGTTGTACTTTCTAGTCTCTTCATCTTCTCCCCCATCTCCACCCACCTCCCACCTTTACACACTTTTAAAACACTGTCTGAAGAATGTTTGTGAAGCAGCCGGGATGGCTGGGGAGTTTGCTTTTAAAGACTTCCAGTTTGTTCTCACCCTGCACCTCTGGGATTCTGTGAAGCCTCATCCCACGTAGCTGTTAGTCACTCAGGTGAAGCCTGAGTGCCCAGGTTAAGGGATAGTAACCCATGTGGGACATCTGTGGAGGGTTTTCCTCTTAGCATTGGAGTGTCTCATTCCTGGAGGGGAACCCATGCAGGAGGGTGGGGAAAAGGGTGGGAAGGAAGCCTGCAGATTTCCTTTCTTCCCTTGGACCTCTCCAGCCCATTTGCAAGTTTGTCTTGTCTCAATGGGTAATGATGGGATTGAGGGGAAGAAAACAATCTTCTTGGCAATAAATTCAAAAAATTCTACACTAAAAAAAGAAATTGGAACTAGGCTAGAAAAGTCGAAATTAGGTATGTTCAGGTCAAAACATGTCTATAGTGCCATGTCCAGGTGAATGGCAAGCTCTTAACACCCGAGGGCAAACCACCACCGTGCTGCCCAGAGCAGGGTCTCCATTAGAGGACAGCGGGTGTGGGGGAGGGGAGCGGTGTGGATTTGTTAAGATGCACGTTTTTAGGCACCACCCCTAGAGATTATGATTTAGTGGGTTGAAGTGGGACTCAGGAATCAGCCTTTTAAACACACATCCCTGGGGACTTTGATTCGGGTGACGTTCCATACCAAACTTTCACAAACACCAAGTTGTGACCTGTCTCTGCGTTGCATTCTCGTCCCTGGCTGTGCCCTGGATTCGTGGGGAGGCTTTAAAAATGCTGAGTCTCGGCCCCACGGGGACATTCTGGTTTGCTGGGCCGGGTGGCGCCTGTGTCCCTGGGTGATCTGAGGTGTCCCAAGGCGGAGAACTGCTCACTCAGGAGAACCAGGGACCGAAGGGTATGGACCCGACTAGGTTTGGGCGTGGTGATGGGAGCGCTGACCGAGTTGAAGTTTCTGTTTGTATAATTTATGAAACAGTGGTTTGCGGAGATTAGTCGTGTTTCAGATGTCGGAAGGGGAACATATAGGCCACTTACAAAAATAAGTTCGGACATTCTTGAAAGCCCTTAGCATTTACATGCAATTGGTGCACATAAAGCTGGTTTTAGCCGCGTGCTTCCTCCAGGTGTTTCTAATTTATTGGAGAGTGACAGGACGTCTGTGGGACCTCACATCGTTCGTCAGCCATTTATTTATGTTACTATTACCGGTATGTAGCTGAAAATTAAGAAAACTGTATTCCTCCTGTATTCCAGAATTAGTACCCCTCCCCCACAGTTTAGAATGGGCTACTGCTCACTGTTCCTTCAGGACAGTACTTCCCGGTTCTGAGATTTGATTGTATTGCTGAGAAGAAGGCGGATTTGGATTTGTTATTAACTACTAGAGAGAGGAAACATTGGCTCCTTTTATGCCTTAATGAATTTCCAATGTGAGATATTTACAAATAACAAAAAGTTGCATGGCCAATATAACACATACCTCAAATGGCTCATTTCTGAGTAAAACTATTGCAAATCAATGTATAGGAAGTTTATCTTTTTTAAAACCTAATGAAAAAAGATTTTTTCAAATTTATTGGGGTGACAATTGTTAGTAAAGTTACATAGATTTCAGGGGTACAATTCTGTATTACATCATCTATAAATCTCATTGTGTGTTCATCACCCAGAGTCAGTTCTTCCATCACCATATATTTGATCCCCCTTACCCTCATCTCCCACCCCCCAAAACCTAATGAAAATTTTAGCTCATCTCACAGTCACTTTGATATTTATTTTGACGAAAACTTTCGGGGAAAGTATTTAAATATATTTGGGTTTGTATGTGAAATACTGATTAGATATAAATCCTCTGAGTTTGATTCAGTTTTAATATTATTGTGACTATGGGTTATATCGTTATTACTAATGCCTTAATTCTGAAAATTCACACTTATATGATATGTTGTGGAGCTGGTTAAAGATACCCCTCTTTCCCTCATTACAATTAGAGAAGTCATATATCATGCCCCAATTATTTTCTATTATGGGTAGACTCAACCAAATAAGCAGATACTTGTTGTACTAGTAACGCTGGTCACCCGAGACTAGTTCTGCTCGGTCTCTGTTCCTTTAGTGGACATGAAGTCGCAAGCATGCGTTTAGGAGTAGAGGGTTTACCGACGCTGTGGTGGGTTACACCGTAGAGGCATCGGCTGGGGCAGAGTTCTGGCCCTGGAGTACAAACATCCTTGCTTTTTTCTGAGGCTCTGAGCATCTCTGCCAGGAAAGATAAAGAGAACGTTATTAAATGTCTACAGAAGACACCAAGCACCCAGCGCCACATAGGAATGCTTCCGCTTCAATTCTGTGCCTCATTTCATCACACACAGTAAGGTGATTGACATAAGCCCTTATTGAAAGGGATGCTGATGGCTGAAGCTCAGCAGAGGGCATTTAATTGGTTAGAGAAGGTGAGTGTCAACTGTGAGGCCAGTGTGTGGATTGGAGTGATTCCCATAATTAGGATTCTGGTATGAAAGTAATTTGAGTCAAAAAGATAACGTGAAAAACAATTAAGTGATAATGATGATGTCTGGTTTTGCTCAGCCCTTCCTGTTAAGCGCTCCTTAATTGCTTCCTGGGTTTGCTCCTTTTCCATTAGTATTTCTATTTATTGCGTCCCTCGGGAGCAGAGCCTTCTCACACCCCACTCAGGCCCAGGAGGTGTTGCTGCTACTGGTTTTCCACAGCCACAGGCTGAGTGTGTCCATCCGCCTCACTTCAGTTCAGAAAAAAGTTCCAGTGAATTCCATATTAGCTCCATCAATCTGCTTTCTCAAGTGTGAAGAAGAAATTTCACCCTGGTGGTTTTTCTCTTCCTCTCACTTTTGTACTAGTAAAACAAACCCTTAATTACTTGATTTCACAGGGCTTTTTCTTGTTCAGAAACAACAAAGAGGATGGAATAACAGTGCAGGCTGAGAATGATCCAGGGGAAGAGAGACTAGGAAACAGAGTTAATTTACTCATCCATAAACTCATTGCCACTGAATCCAGACATTCTTAGAATGCAAAATAGTGTTAATATTGGCTGGAATGTTTAGGTGGTTACTTGGTACCTGGCTGTCTGCTCACTTTCTTTTATGCATTCTCTTATGCAATCCCAGATAACTTTATGAATTAAGTTCTGGGATTAGCTACATTTTAAGGCTTAGAGATGTAGGAAGGTAGGACACTTGCCTTGCGTGATGCAGCTAGAAGGGATAGGGGCAGGACTTGAATCCAAGATTGACAGATTTCAAAACCTGGGTCAGTTCTGTTGTTTACAACCTGAGCCTGCTCTTTGAGACAAGATTAACCGTCAAATGCAGAAGAAGCAAACAGTATGGCTAGCAGTAGTACTGTCATTTCTAAGAAACCTGCTCGAAAGACCACCTAGGGATTAGGCTGCTGAGAAGTAACAAGTAACTTTGTTAAGTGCTAATCACCAATGTAAAATTCTTATCGGTAATTCCTATTTTCATATTACTTTGTCTTTGGAGATGGTGGAGGAGAGGTGAGGTTTCACAGTGCAGCACATTTGAAACCCTGACCAGTGTCTAGTCTCCATTAATCTTTTCATTCATTCACTAAAACATGTGCAGTTGCTCTGTCAACTATTTATACTTGTTTCAGTTGTAGCTGTTGGCCGCCTTTGCAGATCTGGGGTGGTTTTGCTTCCACCAGGCACCCTTGAGGCTTTGGTGGTGTCCTGGTGGAGCTGCCCTTTGAGTGAGCACGGATTCTGCTTGTCCTGTGAGTGGCTTCACGCTGAAAATGAAGTCGTTGAGAAGCTGGGGACCTCAAAATGCTACACAGACAGATCCAGAAATGATTAAATGTCTCATTTCTGAGTAAAGTCATTGCAAGTCAATGTACAGAAAATAGATCTCTTTTTAAAACCTAATTAAAATTTTAGCACATCTCAAAGTCACTTTGATATTTATTTTGATTAAAACTTTTGAGGAAAAGATTTAAATATATTTGTGTGTGTATGTGAAATACTGATTAGGTGTAAATCTTCTGAGTTTGATTCAGTTTTAATCTTAGAGTATTGTGACTATGGGTTATATCATTATCACTAGTGCCTTAATCCTGAAAACTCACAATTATATGATATGTTATGAAGCTGGTTAAAGGTGCACTTCTGTCCCTCATTACAATTAGAGAAGTCATATATCATGCCATCAAGTTCAGGGTTCAGAGACATTCCTTAAGCGGTTAATGGATGTTTCAAACTTTTTTTGGGAAGGTATTTAAAAAAATTTTGAGTTTATTTACTTTTCTTAAAAAGTATGTTTTGTATCTTCAGAAAGATGAAAATATTTGGGGTTATCAGATCAGTGGGGAAAAAGGCGTTTGGGACTTGAACTCTAAAGAAGTGACCTAACATTGTTGAGAAATGAATGTTTCTACAAAAGTGAAATTTTCAGGTAAATGAAGCTTGCCTCCTTAATAGTCAAAACATTCTTTGTAAGTATCCATTTCTAAATTGTGTCCCACACTTCCTTGCCATTGCTTGAATAGCAGGTAATGTAATAAATAGGTCAGTATTACACAGTTCGGATCTCAGGCTCTGGAACAAGACTTTCTGCGTTCAGACTTTATTTTACCACTTGTAGCGTGTTCCCTTGGCAAGCTGTCAATCCACTTGGCCTCAGTTTCCTCATCTATAAAATGGGGATAATGTTAGTATCACTTTGTAGGCACGTTGGGAAGATTAAATGAGTTAATACATGTCAAGTGCCTGGTACGCACTAAGCGCACCACAAATGTTAGCTGTTATTAGATAGGTTTTTTGGTTTCATATTTTGAACTGTACTGTGCTCTAACACACCAGCGTTCTCTGTAATGTTCACAGGACTCCCGAGTTTTCTTTACTCTTCTGATTGCTTTAGATCACGTTTCTCTCCTACCTGTCACCTGCCCTTTGTTACCCCTTCTGTCCTTGATTAATTTCACGGTGGTTCAGAAGATGGTTTTTAAGAAAGGGAGAACTGGGTTTTACTTCTGGCTTTATCACTTACCACCGCTGAGACCTTGGGCAAGTTATTTAACCTCTCTAAGTCTCGGTTTCCTTATGTGTACATTGGGCTGATTGTGCCATCCTCAGAGGAAGCGTATGTAAGGTTCTTGCCATGGTGGTTGACACAGAGTAATAATAGCTGCCATTATTGCTGTTATTTATTATTAATGCATTGTTGCCTGGAAAAGGTCCTGAAAGTGATCTTGTGCTTTCCCTACAAAGTTTATAAATATGTAGCTTTTATAAATATGTAGTTATATATAGTTACATATACAACTTTTTTCTTCTTCTTCTGATTCTAAGCGGAGGCAACCAGAAAATTATAGGCAAATGGCTGTGAGCATTCATTGATGCATTTCCGGCATTCCATGAAATAGTACGATGAAATAATAGATGTAAAAATAATCAGACTGGAAATCACTGTGGCAATTTTATATCCACTGCTATTTAATTATTTAGAAACACAGAATCAGCTCATTTCCCTAGCACATGGTAAGTTACTTTAAATGAGTGTCCAGGTACCTGAATTTCACTCTTTAAATTCTGATTTTCTTCCTTGCAGTCATTTTTTTTTAAATTGGGGAACAGTATGTTTCTCCAGGGCCCATCAGCTCCAACTCGTTGTCTTTCAATCTAGTTGTGGAGGGCGCAGCTCAGCTCCAAGTCCAGTCTCCGCTTTCAATCTTTAGTTGCAGGGGGCGCAGCCCACCATCCCATGAGAGAATTGAACCTGCAACTTTGTTGTTGAGAGTACGCGCTCTAACCAACTGAACCATCCAGCTGGCCCTCCAGCATTTTAGCAGCAGCTCATTGTCTTCAATCTAGTTGTGGAGAGTGCAGCTCACTGGCCCATGTGGGAATCGAACCGGCAACCCTGTTGTTCAGAGCTCTCGCTCCAACCAACTGAGCCACCTGGCCGCCCCTCTCACATCATTTTAGAGGAGCAGTCCCACAGTGCACTATCTGTCAGTGGAGCACACACACATCATTTAGCCTTCTTATTGACCCACAGGCATTATTTTGAGCATTAATTATGGGTTGTTTGTTCAGTAACCACAACCATCTCCAAGGAATCGGAAGATGGAAGATGGTACCTCTCCACCCTGTGGGCTCAGATGGTCAACTTGTTAATTCCATGTTTTTCCTTTTTATATATTTTCCTGCTTCTCATGCCAGGTGTCACTCCATGCCTATGTTAATGACTCAGCCTGTAGTAGAAATTTTTCTTTCTAATACTATGCTTCTAATTTATTTTGGTCTGGGTGACCAGATAACCAATTTTGCTAGGTTTGTCTTCAAATAGAGAATAAAGTATTCGCATTAAATCCTTACCTGTGAGTACAATGCATGATTATTCAATGAATTTTAAATTATGTTAGGAGGTTTCAGCTATGTTCATGGCTAATGCTGGGTAGGTGAATTATGTTAACTTTGGATTGTACTGTGAGACCGTTAAGAGGTGTTAAAGCAAAAACACAAAAGAATTTAAAAAGGGCAATGTATTCCATTGAGTTTGTATGACAGGCACTGAATTGGCATACCTCCAAATTACTAAATGAGCAAATTTCCTAATTTTATTAACCTTAGTCTACTTACAGAGAGAATATAAAATACGCAACATAAAAAGTTGAAAGGCACCTGGAGCCTGGAGCCAGGAGGAAGAACTAAGCCTTGTGAAGTCAGAATTCAATGAGGTGGGCTGCGTGTCCCGTTCTGGTCACTCGGCAGCAGCTCTGTGAGGCTGGTAGGTGGTGAAGTACATTCTCATGTGATGTCCATGTCTTGGAAATGGGTCTTCATGAAGACACAGAGGTTGCTTTGGGAATTCCTGAGCCGGCATTCTGGAATCACATACAAAGCACACATTTGACAAATATTTCTAATGGTTCCATTTTTCCTTACTGTCCTTTTCTCAGGGAGGACTTGGTAAGACTCTGCCTGAGTGAATTGTTTTGGCCTTGTGTTGTCTCCTTTCTAGACTGAAAATGTTTTCTCCTTTGGGGTCTTCACACCATGAAGCTTTTTATGTAACAACATTAAATATTCCCAATTACCTCTAGAAATTTTGAAGAATTTTGGATCCATTATTTCCTGGCCAGTAGTCCATGTGATAAAAAAAAAAAGAGTTGTCATGCTCTTTTATGCATGTGTTCTATATCTGTTAGAATATAGGGCTACTGGGCTCTGAAGGCGGTTGGGTGCAGCCATGTGTCATGCAGGACAAGTGGGGTTGTTTCCATTTGACAGATGCAGGAACCAAGCCGAGGAGTCAGGTGACTTGTCCCAAGACTGGGACCCTTTGTATGCTTACAACACACTTTTTTCCTCTGGCTTTTTCATGAAGTATAGAGAAATAAATAGTAGAAAAAAATGCAAATTTTTTTGTTAAAAAGTGAAGTATAAAAGGATACAACTAATGTGTTTGATGGATATGTCTTTAACAGTACTTTTCAGACGGCTGTCAGTTGTTGAGAACAGTTGTATCTAAACAAGGCTAATTTAAAAAATTATAATGAATTTTTCATTGTCTAAATTATGAGGACCTTATTTGGAATAATCATCACAAATGACACAGTTTTAATTCAAGTGGTAAGCAAATCAGTATTTAAAATAGTTCTATATAATTAAGTTGCAATTAAGTGAATAAATTGGGTCTAAATCCTGGAAACTATAACTGTCCTAAACTCCATTCTAGAAAGCAAATTTATCATTATAGAATCAAAAAAAAGAGCTCTTTATTTTTTTCTTTTTAAGTTTACCATCCTCTCTATCCTGATTTTTATTTGTCATAAAGCTAATATTGAGCTTTGATAAATAAGATGAAGTAGGATGAAAGATTTCCTACTTATTTTTGTATATTTTGTATATTTTGAACTTAGCGTGAGGTTGGAATGCCTGCTGTTCTTTTTTTGATATCTCTATGCTGGTTGTGCTGTGGTGTCAGCCAGTGTCAGTCACATTCAGGACCTTTTCATGGCAAGGGGTCGCAGCATGGCTAGAGCCCCCAGTACCAGATCCTCCCATCTACATAACCTCTGCCCCATGACCAGGATGGGCCACGTGTCCGGGTACACACACTGATTTCAGGTACATCAGGAATACTCATTCAGTCCTGGCATTACCCCAGGGTATTAGAGATTAATAGTATTGTAGATGGCAGACCTTCCAAGGCTTAGATTGTAGATAACTCTCTGGCTGTCTGCATGACACCAGGGAGAGAGAGATGACTCCTGTAAGTGGCTGGAGATGACCAGTGTTTTCTTGATTCCCTGGCTAGTGTTCAGCAATGTTTCTGGGCACAGACAGGGAAGGAGGGCCACACACACTATCCAGGAATGTATTTGCAGGAAGGTAGGTGAGTTGGCTGAAATGATGTATAATATTTGTGTTCTCATTTTGATATCATCACCCTAAATCAGGGGTGTCCAAACTTTTTTCAACGTTTTTTACCAAGGGCCATATGCGGTAAAATACACAAACAGCCTGGCCACTCACTCGAGGTGAAGTACGTATTGCCTCACCTGGTTTATTTAAGTAAACCAGATATATTTTTGGAATTTGCTGCTGGCCAATGAACAATGGATTGCGGACCACAGTTGGCCCACGGGCCGCAGTTTTGACACCCCTGCCCTAAATCATAGGTGACCATTTTATAATTGAGTATCACTCTAAGAATCAGGCTTTTTGGTGTTTACCATAGAGTTAGCTGATGAGAAAAATATCAGTAATAAATAAATGGTGTATTTACCTCAAGGGAGGGTCAAAAATCACCATGGCACCGTATGACTAAGGTTTTAAGATGCGTTGAATGGGGAGATGATGTGGGAAGATTCAACATCACACGGCCCATGGTGGCCCATGGTAGTGGCGTCAGTGGGAAGAGAACCTTCGTGGAACATGGTTATTGCGTGAACAGCCAACTGGCTACAGCAAAACAATATTCTCTGCCACTTACAGTAATTGCAATTTGATTAGTTTTGTCATTTGTAATACAAATATTTTATATTTTTTGTATCTATTTGAGCAACAGTTTCAATTTAGGTCAACAATGAGTGTCTGTGCAATTGTTTGCCAGTAACAGGGGGCCATCATCTTTCGAGTTTGATAAAGTACATACTCTGCTGCATGCTGATCTCATCCCTCAGACTCCTACGTGCAGGCCCAGGACCACTCACAGAATTCGACCCTCTGAAACCCAGACTCTTCACTGGATCCTATCTACCTGCTCTTCTGGTAGCTGCTTGCAATGCAGTGACTTTAGAGAGAAATTTATTTTTGGCCACCAGTATCATAGTGAAGGGATGACCTTTGTCCTCTAGAGAACGATTTGAAACCCTTGCATTGGATCCAAACATAACCGTGGCGTGGGGCGGTGTCACTAACTGTCCTGCCTTATTGAGGATTGGGCCTGTGAACCCTCTGCTCCTCCTTTCCTGCTTGCTTGAAACCGTTTCATTGATTTGGAACGATGTGATAGATGTGATGCTATAGGCTTTGGAAGAAGAACTGATTCTGTGAAACATGACCAAGTAAAGAAGCCATCTTGGTTCCCAGCCTGCGCCTGCTGTGACTTCAAAAACCACCTTCCAGTGGCCCTTTGGAAACATATCCTCCTTAGAACAGGCTGCCACGTTCTGAGAATGTTTTTGAGGTATCCATTAACTCTGCTGATGTTCATGGGGAATAAAAATAATCTAGGAAACCTTTCAGAAAGGGGAGCAAAAGATTGTGAGGGGTCAGAAGACAGAGTCTGAAATGTGTGTCCAAAGAATGACCAGCATGTAGCAGCTCTCTAGACTGCTGGGACATAATTTGTTTTTCAGACAAACTTAGTTGACTCCTATGTATGAGCATTCCTCCAAGAATAAGACTTTGTGATCAACGTTAGTCCTGGTCCTGATTGTAAGATAAAGTCTTAAACAATGATACATATAGAATCTTCAACTTCAGGTGATTGCATGTTGGTAAAATACAACTTCATTGGGTAAAGCCATAGTGCTTTGTGGATTTCATTTCCACAACCAGCCACAAGGACAGTAGGGATTGTTTCGCTGGTTTCACATAAGAGGAAACTGCAATTTAGTCTCAGTGCAGTCAGCAGAGGAGGAAGGGCTGGACCCCACGCCCCCGAGTCCAGGCTTTAGCTCTTTGTCTCCTCCTCTTGCTGAGAAGTAACCCGGTTTAGCCCCAGAAAAACTGCAAGAAAGACTGCCTCTCCACCCCAGGAAACAGATGATAGAGGCTCTGCCAATGAAATGTCCCACAGGAGAGCGTAGAAAGAAGTTAGGAAGGAGACAGACATAAACCTGGGAGTAGACTGAGTGTGGAGCTGGCCTTGCTCCCAGGGGTACTGGACTTGAGGGGACGGGCCAAACGGGTTGGGAAAACTCTAACATTCCATCTAGTTGTGTTTTTTTTTTCTTTAACTTCCCAAATACTCATCATCAAATACAAATCTCCAACTCCTTTTGTATCAGTCATAAACTTACTTTGGCTTCACTCCTGACTTGCTTTGTTTATGCCATAAAGCCCTTCAATTAGCATGCATAATTAGAAATTTAAGGCTCAGCAGTTGTGAAAAGTGCCTGAAATGAAGACTAATGGTTTTCAGACTTTATAGTATGTGTAGTCATTTTTTGAATGTGTCCTCCAATTCATCTAGCTCAGATCATTCCCGAAAGGTGAATGATTAAAAGGAAAAAAACAAAACAAAAAAAAACACCCAGAAAACTCAGTAGCTCTTTATCTTTTTGGAAAGGCAAAATTTAATCAGAATCACCTGGGTTTGATTCTTCACTGTACCATATTATTACGTTTGTGGTGTGTGGTAACTGCTCTGAGTCTCAGCTTTCTCACCTATAAAATAGAGTTGACAATGCTTGCTAACAGGATTCTTTTTAGGTTTAGAAATAACATTTGTAACGCTTATCATGCTGCTACAGAATACGCGCTCAGTATGTGAGAACTTCTATCATCAGTTTTATTTTCTACACAATACACCGAATGTGTCATGGCTTGGAAATTGATGTGATGTGACTATAATTCAGGCAACAGCCTCTTTCACCAGCATATCCGTGAATACTTGATTTTGCTTTTTACAGTAGTATGCATTGATTGTCAAACTACTCAAAATGCTGTGGTAGTAATTGGTACGCTGTTGGATTTTATTTCTTCTCTTTACCCGCAAAACTTCTATTTTTGGAAGCAATATTTATAGAATGAGCTGGCTATTAATCTATATTGTATCTCAGGAAAATTCGATTTTTTAATGGCTTTAATTGCCAAAAATCTTCCCTGCAGAGTTGGAGATAATAGAGATACTAATAACTGGATCTCATGTCAGACATTTTGCAATGCAAATGCTGTAATGAGGAGGACAATTGTGATTGGATTTTAAATAGAGCTAAGCCATGGGTTTATTTTAGCAAGTCGGTAGTACTTTTGTCTTAAATATTGCAACACAAATTATGGTCTAAAATAATTTTGTACATTGGACTTGGTTCTTGCTTTATAACACAGAGTAATATGGCTTGGGCTGACACTTTAAGATTTCTTATTAATTCACCCAGTTCTCCCTCTGTATGTGTGTAGACGTGATTAAATAAATTCATAGAATTATTCACAGGATCTAGAGGTTAGCAGAAAAGGCCAAACATACCTGGTTTGGAGCGCCTCGTGCCTAATAACGGACAAAACAGGCTCACTGAGTGCACTGGGGCTGGCAAGCCCCACCTCCGGGCCATTCTTACAGAAGTGGGAACGAGAGTGAACCCAGAGTTTTCCAGTCAGTGTTGGGCCCACGGGGAGGTTGCTGGAGCCGCAGTGCTGCAACCTTCAGAGGGGCAGCTGTCTCAATGGACACCCCGTGTGGACAGCTGCGTCATCCCAAGTCCAGGATCTGCTGACGCTTTGCACCCAGCACCCGGCCGTCCCTGACCTGAGGCTCCCCTGCTGGCACTGGCTGGACCTCCCGCACAGCTTTACCTTTAAGAGTAAATCTCTCTCTCGGACATTTATATATATATATATATATATATATATATATATATATATATATATATATATATATATATCTTTACTGAGATATAATTGACATGTGACATTATATTAGTTTCCGGTGTACAGCATAATGATTTGATATTTGTGTACATTGCCAGATGATCCCAAATGTCTAGTTAACATCCATCACCACACGTAGTTTGTCATGAGAACTTTCATGATCTACTCTCTCAGCAATTTTTAAATATGCAATACAGTATCCCATCTCCATGACATTTATTTTATAACTAGAAATTTGTACCTTTTGAGCCCTTTCATTCATTTTGCTCACCTCCCACCCCCAGTCTCGCAACCACCAATCTGTTTCTTTTTCCTTTTTCCTTTTTTTTTTTTTTTTAAAAGATTCCATGTATAAGTGAGATCATATGGTATTTGTCTTCTCGGTCTGACATTTCATTTAGCATAATGTCCTTGAGGTCTATCCATGTTGTCACAAATGGCAAGATTTTATTCTTTTTTATGGCTAAATAGTATTCCACATATACGCATATATATCTCGCACATCTTTTTTATCCATTCATCCATCGATAGACACATAGATTGTTTCCATGTCTTGGCTATTGTGAATAATACTGGAGTGAACATGAAAGTACAGATATCTTTGTGAATTAGTGTTTTTGTTTTTAGATGGATGCCCAGAAGTCGAATTGCTGGATCATATGGTAGTTCTAGTTTTAATTTTTTTGAGGAACCACCTCTCTGGGGGCATGTTGTCACTTTTTTGCAGTCAGGCTTCCATCAGGGTCCCCGAGTACCTCAAAAATGCCGGGAAAGTCTGAACCCCAACAGTGGGTACAGTCCATGTCTTCCTAACCTGGTCAGTTCATATGTATACGTGGGCAACCAGGACCCCTGATTCCTCTGACTAAAATTCTGCATCTGAGACTCGGCTTCTCCCCGAGAATCCTCAGGCGACAGCCCCTCAAGGAAAAGATTATCTTCTTTTCAGATATGGAGAAAGTAAGGAGTTGAGAATTTCTTTGCTTCTCCAAGGACTGAGAAGCATTCAGTGGCCATGCTGGGAGCTGAACCTACTTGTGGGGGACTCTGGAATGCAAGGGACTCCATTGTGCAGCCACGTCTGACTAATATGCGCTGTCATTGATCAGCTGCCAAAACGTGAGAATGATAGGAAAACAAAAATGCCAGGCTAACGATGCAAAGGTTTCATGTGCTTTACCTGCGTGGTGAAGATGAGGGTTTCAAAGGCACCCATTGGGCTGCAAACCATGTAGCTTGCCACCCGTGTGCTTTATGTTTCCTGTCAACCCTTCTTAGAGGATGGGTGGTGCAGACAGGTTCCGGGAACTGGGTGTGAGTTGCGCTGTCACTTAGGAACCCTGTACACTCATGGAACCTTCTAGGATCTTGGTTTCCATCTTTGTAAAGTGGGGGTAAAACCTCTGGCTTGCCTGGCCCTCAGGGTGGTTGTGGGACCTCTCAGACCTCAGTGTCCACTGCAGGCATTGTCAACCCACTGGATGTCCACCGGTGCTCAGTGCACTTGTTCTCTCTGTGGTCGGCATACTGTTCTCTGGAAAGGTCAGCAATTTGGCTCTCTCAGTAGATGAAGACTAGTGGACAGCGGAGCTTCCAGATTGTTGCACTTTCTACAATTTTAAGTGGCAGAACTTTGGAAATTTACTTTTTTATGAAATTCATGTATAAAGTGACACACATGGTGAAGAATTTTTTTATGTATTACCATGCAACGGTTATATCAATGGTTTTGATATAAGCCAGAGGTTCTGGAATCAACTTTCTTGGTTCATGGTGGTCTTAGCATCACATTAATTATTTAGTTTTTTTTTACAGTGCCTTAGGCCAAAAGAAATAGCTAATGGTTCCATTTATGAAGGAATGTGAAAGAAAAATCAGAACCGGGCAGTAGTGAAAGTGGTAAAAACAGGTTTTATTCGGGACAATTACAATAGGAGGAAAGAGAGCTTATATAGAACCGGGCTCAGTTCCAAATACAACAAAGATGGGGGCGATTTATAGCTAAGCAGCAGGTGGGGGTTAGTAGATGGAAAATTACTAAGAGGAAACGTCCGCAGTAAGAGAAGATTCTGGCTAAACCACTTAGCAGGATTCTTGCTAAAGGTAGGCCAGAGTGAGCAGACATCACCTGGGGTGCGGGGTAGTGAGGAGCCCGATTGGATATTGAGGGTGAAGGTAGGGAGGATGGGGGATTCCAGCTGACGTAGCAGGATTCTTGCTAAATTGGACAATGTAGAGATGAACAGAGACATTCAGAAGTGGAGGTCTAGTTGGAAAAGTTCAGGGGAACTTGAGTAGAGTTTGAGCCAGGAGAGAATCTTTGTCAGTAGCTAGGTTCCCAACAATTTACGTCCTAACAACTTTGTAGCTGCTTGAAAAAATAATGCGTGTATCTTGAAAGAAAAAATAATACTTTTATTTCATCCTTAAATAACCACAGTTACACGCTAATGGTGGACACACTAATGGTGGACAGACGTGTGCCTGTTGTTAGGTGCTGCACAGCTTCTCTCATTGGTGCCACAATCCTCATCCCTGTTCAGTTTGACTTTTATGGAGTATTTGCTTTTTATCACAGCAATTGCTGAAAACCCAGCTTTGACAACGTATGATGTCATCAAAAGGAATGTAGCGAGGTCTAATGTTGGAACCATGAACTAACTACCTCTACCTAGTAGTTCTCCATGTCTGGCAGAAGTTGTGTATCCGTGTTTCCCTTGAAAATTAAAAAAAAAAAAATCTATGTCATGCCTCGGTGCTCCTGTGACTTCGTTCTGGCCCGTGGCGTTTTGTCACCCCTTTTGGGAAGTGCAGGCATAGGCAGCATATGCACTGCTTTTGCCATTTGACAGGTTTGGGAACTGGGCTCAGTGTTGCCCAAGGTGTGTGAGTATTAAGAAAGGACTGCCTCCCAGAAGCCAGTCCTGGGGAGTGGTCTTCCTGTGCCTGTGCGTGGTCAAGGAAGTGACACCTCTGTGTGGTCAGATGGAGCAAATGGAAACCCACGTAGGGCGCTCTCCAGGACCGTGGGCCGTCCTTATGAGCAGCAGCTGCACATTCTGCTCCAGACAGAGTGACAGACAGGACGGCCCTGCACGTGGGTCTCAGGAACAGGAGACGCAGCCTTTTTGAACAGTCTTCTAAGTGACTTTCTTGCTCCCTGGGAAACCTCTCTCTTCCTCAGTGTTCCCTGAGTTTGAGGCTATTTAGAGTGTTTCCTATGACTTCTGCAGCTCGGTAAGTGGACCACAAATATACATTCTTCGTGTTTATTTTCAGAACTTGTGTTTGGGTTCATTGGGAATGGCTTACTCCAAAGTCTGAGAACTTCCCATCATCACAGCACATGGTGTCAGGTCACAGTTTTGGTATTTTTACTGTGAGCAGAACTGGAGGCACACACAACACGACAAGAATGAACTATATAATTATACAGTTATTTTAATTCCTATTAGAGTTTTTGCAAGATGGATTGATTTTCCTCATGAAATTTCTTATGTGATAAAATTTCATGGTCTGAATGTTTCTGGCTGATGAGTTGAATCAGTGATATAATTCTGGGGAAGGAGGAGATAGTGAAAAATATTTCTAAGCCATTACTCCCGCCTCATTGGGGGAGCTCAACAATTATTCATCTATTTTTATGAAGTTGTAAAAAGTGGAGTGTATAATCCATGCAACAAAATTGTCTGTGTCATTTCGTGCATTAGGTGATACACATAAGCAGCGTAGGACAGTGGTGGTACGTCTACAGCGGTTCTGACCTGTGACCCTCCACCAGCACCGCGGGAGCAGACGCTTTGCCTGTTCCCAGGGCCTAGTGCAAAGGCAGCACACTTTTTCTGTCAAGGGCCAGATAGTAAGTAGTTTTTGCTTGGTGGGCCACATGGCCTCTGTTGCAGCTACTTAGCTGGGGGAAAGGAGCCGAATAGGAAGTAAATGAATGATGTGGGTGCATCCCAGTAACATTTGACTGATGGACACTGACCTCTGAACCTTACGTAATCTTCACGTGATATGAAATATTAATCTTCTTTCGATGTGTGAAATCTTTTAAAAATGTAAAAATCGTTTTTCTCTCATGGGCTGTACAGACATAGGTGGCAGGCCCGTGGGCCAGTTTGCTGAGCTCTGGGCTAGAGCCATTTCTGGTACAGGAATGTGTGCTCAATAAATATTTGTTTAATGATGAAGGGCACATTTTTAACTACATTTTTATTATGAAATATTTTGAGCATACAGAAAAGCACAGAGAATAATATAATTAGCATTTGCCATTGAGATACAACAAACATTATTCTGACATAGTTGCTTCAGATATTTTTTAGAAAACAGCTAGATATAGTTAAAGCCCTACCCACCTCCCCCACTTCTCCCAATCCCATTTCTCTCCCTTTCTATTCAGAAATAGTTGCTATTCTGAGTTGATATATAAGCTTTGTGTCTATGTTTTTCATTTTTACAGTGTGGGCATAAAATGTCCGTAGGAGAGTCAAACTGTGACTGTTCCTCTGCAACTTGCTTTTTCCCCCCTTTATTCACCACTGTGTTTTGTCTGCAGTTGTCAGATGTAACTAGTTTATTCACTTCCATTTTCATTGGTTTAATATACACATTTGTCTTTTACTTTAGTCTTAATAGATTCTTTCCAACCTTGATATAATAAAGATATTCTCCCATATTTTCCTCTAGAGCAGGAATTGGCAAACCTTTCCCTGCAGAGGGCCAGAGAGTGAATATTTCAGGCTTTGCTGGCCACACCTTCTCTGTTGCAACTACTCAACCCTGAAAGGAGCCACAAACAATATGCAAACTAATGGGTGTGACTGTGTTCCAATAAAACTTTATTTACAAAATCAGGCAATGGGCCAGGTTTGGTCCATGAGCTGTAGTTTAGAGACACCTGATGTAAAAGTTTTGAGATTGTATGTTTAACATTTTGATACATAATCCATCTGCAATTCATTTTTATGAGTATTACATATTTATGTTATCACAACAATCAGCAACTATTCAAGTACTGCTTACTAAATAGTTTATCCTCTCCACACTAACTGTTAGTGCCTCCCCTGTTATATACCTGCTTTCTTTATACCGTATATCTCTGCTCTCTTTTCTGAAACATTTTTCCATTTGTGTATCCCTGTGCCAGTACTGTACTGTTAAAATGATTATAGCTTTGTAATAAATTTTATATCTGGTAGGGAAAATAGGTTGGACATATTTATTCCTTTCCTCTCCCACTTGAGTTTTGAGATCAATTTGACACATTGGAAGAAAAAAAAATGAACATGGGATTTTGATTGGAATTATATCTTTCCACTTGGATTAATAGTCTTGTTTCATAGTAGCCAATGACAGGACAAGTTACTCTAATTCTCTGAGCCTCAGAGAGAATATGTAGGTAATAGTGTTTACTGAATATGGTTATAGTGAAGATGAAGTAGGTAAAACGTGGAAAACATTGGGAACTGTGCTGTGCATAGTGTAAGCACGCAGAAATCTTAGCTATTATTAGCTGTTAGTATTCTTTGGTAGAAGCCCTCTTATCAAAGATTTAAGGACAGTTAATCAAAGACTTTAATTTAAGTGGGGAATCATAAAGAAGTTCCAAACATGCTGTAAGTATCTTATTTTATCGTGAAACACATCAGTGTTTATTCACGCAGCCGGGGAAAAGGTTTTGTTGACTCCTCACCCCCAGTTCCACATGCGGACGGTGGTTTGTTTCCTTGCGTGGTTTGTAATTTTTTATTGTGAGCTCATTATGGTCTGAGCATGCACATGCATGTGTGTGAGTTTCGTGTGCTCTGTGTTGTGAAAGTGTCACTCCATCCCTCTCCTGGTCCTGGACAAGATTTTTATGTTCATTTCTGAGCTTAGGATTTCCACATCAGGGGCAGGGGGATATTGTTAGTCACATGGGATGTTCACATGGGAGGTTCTGATTACTCTGGGCAACTGTTTCATCCAGAGGTCTTAGAGAGATGTCATTTTTTCTCCTGGTTTTCCAAGCCTGCTGGTCGATTTTTCTTTAGGCCACTTATCTCTCTTTAAAAACAAAAAAACAAAAAACACAAGGTGGCTCTAAGAGGCTTTATGTATGAACTCAGTTATAGGTCCCCCTTTTCTCCCGGGCTCAAGGCCACATTTTCCATTACGATGTTATTTCTAGAGCTCAGACTCCCAGGAATAAGCCCCTAGGTCTTATTTCCAGGTCCATAACCCCTGTGGTCAATGCAGCGTCATCTGCCAATGGCTCTGGTTGTAAGTTCTCTCTTCTCATCATTTCTAAAACTAGAGGAGTCCCCCCTCCACCCCTTTTTAAAGTTCACCTTTGAATCAAAGCATTTTCTATTTGAAATAATATTGTTATATGGTTTCAGCTCGAGAAGGACCTGCCCATCCGTTCAATCTTTTTTGGTGGCTTGTTATAATTAAAGTCCTGAAAAATGAAATCTTCCATCAGTAGCTTCTATTTTCGGTGTTTACATATGCAAGAAAGTCACGGTGTCTGTAATCTCTATATTAATTCTCTATATTAAATCTCTAACTTAATTCATGTGGTCCAATTTGGTGAGCATTGTTAAATGAGATGGGTTTCGTCAACATCCTAACACAGATCAGAGGATGCTCTGTGCTCAAAGATTATTTTCCCAAAAAACTCTTAGTTCTACGTGGTTATACTTTACTGACAGTTTTTCCGGTGGCTTTTCTTATCCTTCTAATTTCATGCCTCAATTGGAAATACTAAATATTTGTGGTTTTAAAGAGATAATGTGGATGATCCGTATTGTAGAGTCTTGAAGCTACATGCCTCTGTTGTACTGCTTCTGTGGACGTAATTATCCAGGCAGCAACTCTGCTGATTTAAGGCTTAGCTTGTCATGGGGGAGGAAACTCTCTGTGTCTGAAGAGGCAATGCCCTCCAGTGCATCTAGAGCATTCTCGCTTCTGCTTCCCTGTAGAGCTGTCCTGTGTCCACAGGGCTGCATAATTAAGGTGGCGGTTGTTTCCTGTCCCTTGTGCATCCGCTGTCTGTCCTGCCTCCCAGACTACACAGAATCCTGTCTCTGTTGCTAACCATCCTCGTTTCTGTGCCTCACAGTCCATGGCTGTTTCTAGTTGACAGGGTTTTGTGGATGACCTCTCCCACTCTCAGCCTGTTTTCCTATTCCTTTATTGTTTTATCTTTTGTTTCTTCTGTCTTTTATAACTTCAAAAGTCTTCTCAGTTTCCTCATGGGAAAATCCCTGGCCTTTTACTAGATGTTAGCTAATCAAAGAGCTTCTTTCCTCCCATGCCATGAGATGACTAATTTGAGCACACATGCAATTTGGGGGTCTTGGCTTTTTAAAAAACAATTGCTACTGGATATCCAGGGCCTGCTTCTTTGGTGGCTTGAAACTTTATTTTATTTTTTCCTTTTTAGCTTTTTTGGTGGCTTGAATTTTGTTTTATTTTTTCCTTTTTAGCTTTTTTTTTCTTTGTGAAGTCACCTATATGAAGCTGGCTGGTTCTAGAAGGCTTATTTCTAGGTAAACGAGGTTGGACAACATGAAGATTTTAGTTTTCTCCTCAGAGTCTCTGACTCTTGTCCTTACTTCTGGGAGCAGGCGGGTATTAAAATTAGAGCAGCTGTTTCCACTTAAGGTTAGAAAAGCTGAAAAGAGAGCAGAGGGAATTTTTGTGCCTGCAGAGAGGAAAACACACCAGAGTAGTCCAGGGGCCAGGCAGGCGGGTCCACGAGCACAGCAAGCAAGCACTTTACAGCTTAAAGTGAAAGGTTTTCCCAAATATGGTGACCGTGGTTTTTCTGCGCCTTCACCTGGTTTCACTGGTGTTGATACAGTCCTCGCCCAACTTTTTTTAAGGCTCCTGGGCCACCAAGCATGGCCAATACAGAACACCTGCCTAGTGGGAAATGCTCGCTCGGAGCAAAGAATGAAGAAGGTCTAAACAGAGCAATGCACTTCCTTTGTTTCAGACAATAAATATTCATCAAGTGCCAACTATGTGCCAGGTTTTGCAGCTCCCTGCTGCCTCACACAGGTGTCATTTGCCATTTCCACCTACTTTAAATAATAAAGAAATCAACACATTTTAATATTTGGAGACTACCTTGGGGTCCTCAACAAGAGTGGAAGGCTCTTTTGAAGCTGGGAGATGGACTGGAGTCCCACCCTGGTTTAACATGTCTTATTGGCTTCCCGAAGCTTCTAGGATGGAGGCCAAACCCATCAGGATAACGCAGAGGCAGCTGTATTTGGGCTCCTGCTGGCTCCTGCCACCCCCACCCCAGGCTGCTGGAGAGTCTCTGGAATCTGCGAGCCCCTCCACCATCTGGAGGAAAGTCAGGAAGGGGCCTCTAGGTGACTTTTGAGCAAAGGCCAGTTAGTATCATCATCGTTGCCAGCAGCTCCTGGGCTCTCTCAAAAAGAAAATCTCGGGGTGCAGGAAACTCTCAGAACAGGGATGCAGTTGATGCTGCGCTTGACAGTTTTCACCAGGGCCTCCTGCCAAGTGCAGTTCCCTGCCTTCCTCACTCAGGTTGTGCCACCGGTTACACAGTTGTTAGATGGCAAAGAAATTTCCTAGAAAAGTTCAAAACAAAACAAAACAAACAACATGTGCTTCTTTCATTTGACTGGTGGGATGTCACCCAGAAAGGTGTCGTCCCAGCTTTCACATGTGTGGACAATTTCAGCCCAGACTTTAACCAGTTTAATGAACTAGCTCTTCTCAGGATAAGTCACCTTGTCCTGCATCTTCTCTCACTACCGGTGTGGCCGGTCTGGGTCGAATGCCTGAAGCTCCTTCACCTTTGCTGCCCTTGCTGTGGGCACATCACACGGTGTATATACTCTACTCACTCCTCTTTTGTCTGGAGCTGCATTTGCTCAGACTTTGCCCTGTGCACATCCCTGAAACTTGGTCAGTATGTGGCTCATGAAGCAGGTACCTGCTGCTAGAAGCCATGTTTTCCTGAGTGGGGGGTGGGGGAGATCCAAATGAGGGCAGAAGAAAATCTGGCATTTCCTCGCTCTTTACCCTGCCCAGACCCTGCTAAAAGTCCATATTCCTATGGGCTCCATTCTCCTGGACACATCTTCAGGCATCTTGCATTCCACGGATGCAAAATTAAAGCCTTCTGCAGAAGCGGGAACCAGGGCCCTCTGGGCAGGCACCTTCTCTCGACAGCTGAGTGAGCTCGGTTCAGTTTCTTTCAAAGGGCTAATGAGCTGCCCAGGATTTGGGGTCTGTTTAACCTGAGGCCCTCCACAAACCATGGCTTCCTGCCCCTTCTTAAACTTGTTCTTTCTGAATCCCATATTTCAATGAGTTACCCTGCCGTTTACTCGGTTGTCAAAGTCACATGCCAGGAGTCACCATGCACAATTCCTTTTCTTTTTCACCTCGCGCATCTAGTTGGTTAGTGTCCCAATCCTAGGACTCTCCAGCCTGCCTTCACCTTTCCGGCGATGTTGACCCGGCCTTAGATACTCGTATGGCTTACGTCACTGCCACCTGGATAATTGCAGTGGTTTCCTAATACACCCCTGTCATCCCTGTGTCTCCAGAGTGACCCCCACTAACACATCATCCCGTTGTTGCTAGAGGCCTTTTTCTAAACTGTCTCATTTGTCATATTCCTGCTCCATATTCATTATGACTTGCTTTCAGAGCCCAAGTCAAACTCTTTAGCATCCAAGGCTACGGACTGATTTTTATCTTTTAAAACAAATCTCTTTTTAAAACTCCCTGACACGTTGCCCTTTCTTCAGTTAAATAGAACTACTTGTAGTTCTCTCCATGTACCGCTCTCTTTAACACCCTAGGGCTTTTACACTTGTTGTTCTCTTTGGCAGGAGCCCTCTTTCTTGCTTTTCTTTCCTTGGGTAAGCTCCTCCTTGACCTTTGAGACTTAAGGTAGTGAGTCTTCCTGAATTACCTTGGGGAGTGCAGTGCCCTACTCTCTGGGTGTCACAGCGTCCCGTATGCGTATCTCATGGCTCCGATTTCACTGTGATAAAGTCATGCTTTATTCATCTGTTACCCCCTTAATCATTAATCTTAAGGTCTGTGCATTCATCTGTGGATTTCCAGATACACTGCCAAACCTTTTTCATAAAGGTTATCATATGAGAGTAATTCCTTCACCATAGGATTGCTAGATGCAGAGATTCATAATTTTTAAAATTAACTTATTTTTGTGTATGGTGTGAGAGAGGACTGAAGCTTAATTTTTCCCTTATATAGATATCCATTTATTGAAAAGACTCTGTTGATCACACTACTCTATTCCAGAAATGAAGTGTCCATATGTGACCATTCTAGTTCTTGACACTCTAGTCCATTGTCCTAATCACTGTAGCTTTAAAATTCCTGATTCCTTATAGGGCAAACCCTCCTCTATTGTTCTTATTCAAGAGTGTCTGGGGACATTTTACACAAGAACAACCACCACCACCACCACCACCACAACAAAAAACCTTGTGATTTTTGTTGCATTAAATCTGTAAATCACTTTGGGGAAAAATTGAATCTTTGTGATATTGAGTTTTCTAATCACTAGAATCTCCTACCGTTTACATATATCTTCTTTAATGTCTCTCAATACTCTTTCACTATTTTACAGCTTTCTTTGTTGAGGCCATCCATTACTTTCATTTGATTTATGCTTAGGTATTTGTTTTTTTTGATATGTTGTAAACAGCATAAAATTTTATCTTTTGTTTGTTTCTGATACATGGAGATGCAACTGTTTTGTTTTTTGTTTTGTTTTTTCAAGAAATTTTGACCTTGTATCTAGCAAACTTTCTGGAATTCCATATTCTAATACTTTTATCTTCATGCATAATCATAAAGCCTGTGAATCATGACAGCTTTTGTTTCTATTCAATCCTTATTTATACCTTTTTATTGTTACCTCCTTGCACTCGCCAGGACCTTTAGTGCAACATTCACTGGAAGTGGTGATGCAAACATTCTTGCTTTGTTATCAATTCCAGAGAGAAACTTTTCACCATTTCACCAAAAAGTATTAAATTTGCTACAGGTTTTTTTTTTTTTGTAGATACTCTTTATCAGATTAAAGAAATGCCCTTCTATTCCTATTTGCTAAAAGTCTTCACTCTACGTGAATGTTGAGTTTAATAAAATGCTTTTCCTGCATCCATGGAGATGCTCATATAATCTGGTAGGAAGTTGAATTCCCAGTTTGCTGCAGGCTTCTTTTCCTGAGTAGGCAGGGGGGTGAAGGTTGACTTATCTCCTGGATTCATGGCATTGTTGTTTTGTAAAAAGAGTTTGCTAAGATGTAGGATTATCTCTGATGAGAGGCAAAACAAGAATGTATGCACTGAAATTGTTCTTTAAGTTTCTGATTCAAGAAACTTGTCTTTGAATGACTAAAAGAAAAAAGGAAGTAAAGCATTTCATTTGAGGCTGTGTACCTATGGGGTACATGCAGTTGAGGGTTATCTCGGGGAATCTAGTTGAATGTGGAAAGCAGGGGACAAAGGCTTTGCCTGGTTTTTGAAGTACAGTTATTTAATTCTTGATATATCTGCAACTGAGCAGGGCGTAAAGATTTATCAGTATGGGTACTGACTCTGTGTACTAGCCAGACTAAAGCAAGGGTAGTGTAATTTCAAGATCATTTCCAAATGTAGCATACTTTAAAGAGATACCGTGAAAAAGTAGGAACATAATGAGACGGGTTTATCTTTAATGGAGTCATTTCATCATCAAAAATTTGAATTCCGCTTATAATTTCCTTTTAGCCTACTTACTAATGTGACTCAGCCCACGTGTGAAAATCAGGACAGGCTGATTTTAAGAAAGTTGACTCAGATTTTGAGGGGAAACAAGCGACTGCCTAGATTAGTCTTGGAACAATTTTCAAGTAGATCTAGAGTTCCTAATACAGGAGTAAAGAAATACTCAAAACATGGGAATATGTGTTTCACTATGATATACAGTCCTGGATTCAGGAAAGTGAATGAGCATTTTTATTATTTGAATTTGGAAAAAAAAATTCATGGGAAGCGTTTCTTGGCTGTGTCTACTATTGGCATAAACACTGTAGCAATTTCCCCCCCACATCTTTCCTCCTAGTGGGTAAGCAGTTGGCATTGGAATGTAGTTAAGATCTTTGTTGAATAAAGTAGTAAAAATATCCTTTTAAAGACAGAAACACTGTGACAGTTGGACCCCAACAATGTTCATTGGCTTTTCATCCTGAAGATGACATTTCTAACCTGTGCAATTCCTATTTTGGATCAAGAAACCCAATATGAAGAACTCCGTAGTCCCATCCTTTCTTTTCGCAGTTGAGGAAACAGAGTCCCAGAAAACATCCTTGTCTTGTTCGAGGCCACCCACAAATGGGAGCGGAACCCCAGGCTTTCTCTGCTGTATCATAGTACTTCAGGGCAGCGATTTGCACTACCGTTTTCCCACAAACCCCGACATCCAAATTTTGGCGTCATTTATGTTGTGGTCCCCCTCCCTGTTGGCAGATGTAGACACTCCTGTCATTTCAAGGTCCCCTGGCCTGTGTGACTCCTGCCCCGCCCCCCATACCCAGGGTTCCACCTACTTCTTTGTTTAGCCTCTGTAGTGAGCTGTCCATCACTCATCTCCACTGAGTTCAGTTGATAGGTGGGAGGGTAGTGGGAGAATGTCCACAGTTCTTGCAGTGAAGAAAAGGTGTGAGTATGACCCTCCATCGTGGTCTCGCTTCATAGTGTGTTATCTAGATAAGGATTCCTTTCACAGTGCCAAAATTTATCCTGCCACGTTCCTGCACATAATTAGGATTAAAAGAGCACCTGGTCCCTTCTCTGCCTTACGTTGTATTGTGAATGGTCCTTCCGTGACTTAATAGCTTGGTGTATGCCAGCCCAGTAAGGGAGTTGGGTGGGGAGAAAAAAAATAGCAATACTTGCTATGGACATTATCATGGCCCCGTTCAAGCTTATCTTCTTTGAGGTCTACCCAGAGGAGCCCACGTACCTATCTCTTTCTTTTGTGAACCCCAAGTCAGTCGTGTCTGGATCAGGGATTGGCAAACTCAAGGCCTCCATAATAAATATTGAAATGGCTTTGTGGGCCGGATAGTCTCTGTGGCAACTGCTCAAGAGCTGATGTGATATAGTCAAAACATACACAGATGGCCATGGCCGTGTCCCAGGAAAACTTTATTTATGGAAGCAGGCTGGTTTTGGCCCGTGGTTATAGTTCGCCAACCCTGGTTTATACCGACAAACTCTGAATTTTTTGGTTTTGGACCAAGTGCGTCGAAATTATCTGGGGGGACTCGGAACGATACGGGTTTCTAGGCCTCACCCTCAGAGTTTTGATGAATAGTTTGGCGCTGGGGAATCTGTATTTTTAAAAGTTCTTTAATTGATTCTGCCGCCCAGACACATTATTAAAACAATGGTCCATTCTGCTTTAAAAAAATTTGTATGCGTACTTATAAATAGACACATGAGATGGTGGTTTGTGTTGAAAAATAATACTAAAAATGGCATGATTCTGTACACATCATTCTGTGCATTCCTTGTTTATGCTTTGCCCTTTTTATTGAGGTGTCTCTCTGTTAGTGACATTTAGCAATCTATACAAGGACTTAATCCTCTGCATATGTTGTACATTTTTCTTCCTCCATCATGTTGCTACCTTTTAGCTTCATTTATGGAGTCATGTGGAGTTTTGAAAACATTTTAATGGGGTGAAATGCATCAATCTGTTCCTTTAAGGAGTGATTTTGCTCCAGGGGCCACTGGTAACGTCTGCAGACATTTTTGGTTGTCACAACTGTCATCGTTGGATGGAGGGCTTCTGGCATCTGGTAAGTGGAGATGACGCATGCTGCTAAACCTCCTGCAATGCACAGGGCAGCCCCACAGCAGTGCAATATACAGATGATGTATTATAGAAATATAATACATCACCTGAAACCTATGTATTTTTACTAACCAATGTCACCCCAATACATTTAATAAAAATTAAAAACAACAACAAAAAACTACCCAGCCCAAAGAGTCAGTAGTGCTGAGGTTGAGAAATCCTGCTGTGAGGATTTGTTTTTGTTCCTTGCTTGATAAGGCACCTTCTTCTTCCTATGACACTAAGGTCTATATGACAATCTGTATTCAAGAGTTCCTGCTCAGAAAAATTCCTAAAACAATGGCCCATTCTATTGACTTGTTAATATCACACCACACAGATCCCCCAGTTATTTCTCTTCTGTGCCTGTATCGTACTCCTCACTGCTCTGTAAGAGCCACGAGTCCGCTGCGTCCCTTTGGTGACCTGCATGGCCTGGGTCACCTAATGGGCTCCATCTGGGGTTGCAGATGCTGCTCCTGGGCTGTGCGGGGTTCCCGTTCCCAGGCTGACTCACCCACTGAGCACAGGACAAACGAGGGGGTGGGGGTGACCTCAGGTTTGCACTGTGCCCCTCCGGACCCTCTGACAACAGTGTCACTGAGCACCGAGTGGTCGTCAGGAGCATCTGGAATCACAGAGCTGGAGGAGGCCTTGAGGAGTTCTACCCCAGCCCCCCACTTAATGTGCGAGGCGTGTGTGTCCAGAGCAGGCATGGGACAGGTCCAGAGCCTCTGAGCCACCTGGCAGATGAGGGCCCATGCCAGGACTGCAGTTACTCAGCTGGCCCCATTTTCCGTTGGAGAAGTCCTTTCTGCTGCCTTTGTTTTGTTGAGAGCGGCCGCTGTCATCTAAAACAGACTGGCTCTGCGACCTGCTTGTGACCTGCTCACTTCATACGCACAATTGTCAAACCCGTTCTCTCTCTCTCAGCGTTAGGGACTTAAACTCAATCAAACACATGATTGTAATAGCCTGCATGCATCTAAGCAGGGGATTAGTGGCCCATTAGGGCTGTTCAGGTCAGGTCCAAGTCAACGGGTCTTTTCCTTCTATTAGACTGTGAGCTCTTTGAGAGCTAGGAATGGACTTTATTTGCCTTCCTGACCCCTCTTCTGGGCACCCTACCTGGCGCTTCACAGGTGCTCCATAAATGTCACTTGAATTACTCACCAGCCGTATTGAGTTTTCTGTAACAGTGCGGGAGGGGTAGGAGCAAAGCCCAGAGCGTCTCTAAAGGAGCATGGAAGGATCGCCTGGGAGGGGGTTATGTCTCATGAAAGTGTCCATAGGCTATACTTCGAGGCAACGCTGCAAGCTTTGACTTCCTGTATCTCATGACCCTGTGAATGGGCCTCTTTCATACTTGTTTTCAGTTCGACCTTTCATCTTTCTGTCTGTATGTTGCAGAAGGCATTGGAGTGGCCAAAAATATGGGCAGCAGACAGTTCAAGGACGGAAATCAGGTCACAGCTATAGTGTCACATGAGACACCTTTCTATCCCGAGTTCCTGGGGTGTCAGGCATCTTCCCTGTGTCTGGCCTCCCTCTCAGCCAGTGCACACCCCCATAAATGCTCTTGATTGTGGTATAAATTATTTGAACCTGGGTGAAAAGTTTAAAATGTGACAAGAACAGTTTTAGATTAGTTCTATGATGTGAAAAAGATGGGCTTAAATAGACAAATTAACCTTATGTGACAAATATACAGCATTTAATAAATGAGCTTGTTGGTTGACTGTAAGCAGAAAATCATCCCATGGGCTTTCTCTTTACTTCTTTTTAAAGGTGATATTACAAAGCCTTACTCATTTTCCCCCCATCATTAGAAACTAGAAGTTATAGCCAGGAAAATATCACCTGTTAAATTTTGGGTATCCCCAAAGTCAGGTCTATTAATTATGATGTTTTGCCTCATTATGCATTTTGACAGCTTGGTTATTTCCTGCTTAAAGTTCAAACTTAATGGGATTCAAGGGCAGTAGTGACCTCTACAACAGGACTTTTTTCTTATGAGATAAAATACAAATATAAACTTAAAAAAAAAAAAAATCTAAGTTGTCTCCAGTCAGACAGGACTTACAATAAATATTTACAATTCCAGGATTCTGCTTAAAAATTAGTTATTGCATTTTATCTTATATTTGCTGTTATGTAATTGAAACTAATTTTTTTTTTTTAAATAAAACTAGTCTAACTAGTGTTATAGAATGGCAGGTAATTGTCATTGTTAGTGAAGCAATGAATAGAAAAGCCAAGGAAGTAGCATTACTATGACATGATTATTTTAAAGAAGGGATCAATGACCTCATGGTGCATTTAACTTTCTGCCTTGTACCCCAGTGCGTGCTTTGTATATAGCACCATCCATTCACTCAGCCATTGATTCAGTCAGCTCCCCTGTTCTAGAGCTGGAGGCACTTGAGTAAACAAACAGGTATAAAGAAAAAAGAAAAGAAATATGACCTCATAGGTATTACATTCCAGTGGGGGAAGATAGAAAATAAATGTAATGAATAACTTTTTCCCCCCACACAAGATATTAGACGGTGACATATGTTTTGTGGAAAAATGAAGCAGAGAAAGAGGGATTGACAGTGCCAAGCGGTGGAGACTTGGCACTGGTATAGGGTGCTCAGAGAAGTCCTCCTGAGCAGGTGACATTTGAACAAGGACTCAAAGGAGGCTTGGGGGTAAGAAGTGAGAGTGTTCCACATAGAGGCAATGGCCATGCAAAGGCCCTGAGGCAGGAGATGCCTGGAGGGATGGAGGAACAGTGAGGTCAGTGTGTCTGGAGCCAAGTGAGGGAGAGCAGGAGTGGGAGGTGATGCTAAAGCGATTTAGGGAAGGAGCAATCACACAGGGCTTAGTAAGGCTCTGTAAAGACTTTGGCTGAGTAAAATTCAGTATTTGCTTAACATTGCTAAGTCTCAGCCGTAAAAGTAGAATAATAAATGAACTTGCCTTAGAGGGTGGTCATAAGGAGGAGGTTAAGAAAGGTAAAATGCTAAAGGTAGTGGAAGGTACCCAAAAGTACTGAGTGGATGAACGGCAGGGAGTACAGTTTTGCCGTTGTTCTTAGTGCCTGTGTGGGGTTACTACATGGAAAGTCTACAAGGGCAGACAGAGCATCTGTTTTGTTTATTTTTCCTTTTAGCATGTTATTCCCAGACCTGGTACAGTCTGAGAGGTCACAGAGTGAGGCCTCCATCAATATTCACTGAGTAGTATCGTGATACCTTTATTCTAAAAAAGCATTTGAGGTGGTCTTCATTGGCCTGTGTTTAACTCTTACTTATTTTCTGTTGCTCACAGAAGTATAACCTTTCCCTTTTGCCTTCTCCATAGGGGTGTGTGTGTGTGTGTGTGTGTGTGTGTGTGTGTGTGTGTGATGGTAATAACTAGATAACAAAGTTGCAGTGTTGCGTTGTGGAAGGTAGTCTTGGCTGAACGTCAGAAGGTGTGGCATGGTTGGGCCGTGATGGGTCACTCAACTCCTCTGCTCTCCCATTTCCCAACAGTGATGTGGGTTCAGAAAAATCCTTCTCAATTTCAGGGCTGTTGTGAGACACTATATGGCACTGTTCTTTGAAAACCCTAAATAACCACCACAGGGGGAGCCGTAGGTACCACGCCTTTCCTGTGTGAAGGCAGATAAGATACCTGTACTTTGAATTCTTTCTCTGGAGCAGGTGTTGGATTTACGCTGTACCTTGGTCTTCTCTGAGGCCTGGCTGTTGCCAGCAGTGGGCTGTGGGATGGGGCAGAAGCCCTGGGGCCTCTTTGGACTCAGCTGGGTGGCCTTTGCCTTAGTAACGTCATTCTCTAAGCTGCACAGTGGAGGTTTGGATTTCCAGAATTAATTTTTATAATCTCTTCAATGTACTTAAATGATCTAAATGCATTTCTCTGTGTTTTAAGCACATGCTACATGTCTCAATCTGTGACTATGTCGATCTCAGATATTGCATTAAAAGTTGATTTCAGAAACATGGCTCATAGGGCCCCTTTATCCTCGCCAATTAAATCCTTCTTCCTTCCTGTCATATAATTCTTGAGGTGATACCCATTCCATGAAGCTTTCCTAAAAATAAAGCAGAAACGAGGTAACAGTATCATGACTAAAGGAGAAATTCACATCTCTACCTCATCACACGTTGCTTTCCAAATAGCAATCAATCTATCTATCTTTATTTTGTCAGCACTTTTAAAAGGAAACCCTGCCATGTTTTCTGTGTTCCTCGCCGAGCTGGGAATAGAGCCGTGAACACAGCGGATAAAGTCCATGTGCTCACGGAACTCACATGTCTGTGGCAGAGGAAAAAAGGGATTATTTTAGCTTTTGTAGCGAGGGAAGTCTTCTCCAAGGAGCTGACATTGGAGTAGAGAACTTAGTGAAATAAGTGAGATAACCATGCAATGTCTGGGAGGAAAGTATGCCAGGCAGCGAGCCCAGCAGATGCAAAAGCCTGGAGCTCGGAATGACCTTGGCTTGGTTCAGGGACAGCAAGGAAGAGGCCAGGGAGGAGACACGTGTGTGGGAAGAGAGGACATCAGGGGTAGGAAGGGGTCAGATCAGGGAGAGCTTCGTCTGCCATGGAAGGAGTTTGGATTTTACTTTGAGTTGCTAAACATTATAAATATTTTAAAATCATTTCCAATTTAAATATTGTTGGCAGATACCAATCCACCTCCTCTTATCTGAGATTCTGTGAAGGAATTGCCAAGTGATAGCCGAGACTTAACACTCTTTCTGGAGCTTCATTTTATTCGATTCAAAAACCCCTTCACAGTCCTGAGGAGGTTGGTTGGAAAGTGTCTGACGAGGATATTAGCGGAGCGAGTAGCCATTTTCCATGCAGAATTACTCGTATGTGTGTTTATGCGAACCACTTCAATCGGAGAAATCAGGGCTGCATTTCTCTGTAGTCTGTTCTTTCCTGAATTCTATTTTATGGTCAGCCCTGAGAAGCCAGGAGTACATTAAATAGAAGTCTAATTTTCTGTTATCCCAAAAGCAAATGATAATTGAATAAGCATTGAGAACACGCCAGAACCCTTGAGCTGTCTCCAGGGAAGCATTATTTTATTGTTTAATTTCACATTGTTTTGTAGCATGTCCCAGTAATAACAAATGGCAATTCAGAGGTCAGCAAAGGACGCAGAGATAGAAACACTCAGAACAGGAACACAATTTGAAGACCATGTAAGTGAATTTTTAGCTCCCATATCCAGCAAGGTCACATTTCTCTGTAATCACCTTCCAAAATAATGAGGTAGGAACGTTCACAAAATTCTGCTTAGTACACATTGCCACCGTGCTCTCTACTTGCTTGCAGTTGTCATGCGTACTCCTCATTTTGGAAGTCAGTAATGAGGTAACAATCACCTTAAAAAGCTTGGTTCCTCAGGTAGGAAATTGGGAGACTGAGGTAGAAGCATCTGTAGGAGAAAGAAACGAGGCAGTCATTTCTCATGAGGAAGGCTTGTGATGGTCCAGGATGTGCAAAAGGAGACTTCAATTTAGACCCCTCGTATTATTTGTCATGACATGCGGCTGCAAAATCAATGTTGGTATTTTCCTAATGAGCCTCAATTTTAATTATTTTCACCTTAGAAAATTCCTCTCGAAAGCGTGTTCCTGAAATCAACATAGTTTAGGGTTTTGGGGTTCGGGGAGGCCCTTCACTATGTATGTCCTGGCTGGACACCTGTTACCTGAGGAAAGTTTAATGTTGGGATGACTTTGGGACAAGCAGTGAAGACCTTGTATTTCACAGGAACAGCATTTCCTAGAGCAGCAGCTCTGAGACACCGAGCTAATTTCCCAGCGATGGCACCACTTGTCTTATGAGGGAATAATTGACCCATTTGTGGTCTCATTTCAGCTTGTTGCGGATCCTTGCACCAGCAACCCTTGTCACCATGGCAACTGCAGCAGCAGCGCCAGCAGCGATGGCTACCTCTGTATTTGCACTGAAGGCTATGAAGGTCCAAACTGTGAACAGGCACTTCCCAGTCTTCCAACCTCAGGCTGGACCGAGTCCATGGCACCCAGACAGCTCCAGCCTGTCCCCGCCACCCAGGAGCCTGACGTCATCCTGCCCCACTCTCAGGCAACCGTGACCCTGCCCACGTGGCAGCCGAAAACAGGGCAGAAAGTTGTAGAAATGAAATGGGATCAAGTGGAGGTGAGAATGTGTTGTTGCATATATTTTTATGTGCGGAACTAACGAGGTTAAAATAATGCCAGGGGTTCTAATGTCAGCAGTAAAAACCGGAAAACCTTTAAGTTACCTATTGAACAAAACAACCTTATTCCCATCCGTACTTGTTTGATAACTCTCTTAGTTACACAAATGGGACGTTTGGATTATGATTGTCTCGTGAGCATAAAGAGAGTAATCAAGAAAAGGAACGAAATTCTTTTCTGGAACGATATCCACATACATTTCTGTATGTAATCTTAGATTTGGAGGCAGACAGCTCAAAGAAGAGTCGTATAAATGGACACATCACACACCCGCCATTGTTGACCTACTTTTCCTTCATGGAATCGTATGCTCAACTTTTTGTTTGTTTGTTATGGTTTAGGTTTTACTTATGGTAACTTGAAGCATTTCAGTGGGATTTAGGGAAAACAAAGCTATCCTTGATTTTTAAAATATTTTGAGAATGCACTTGAGAACGAAATTTGCAAATTTTATTTATTTTGGCAATAGCAAATTCTATTTATTGAATCTTGTCCAGTCTGAGTTTGGCTTATTGTATGTTCAGGCTCATCAGAAGTCTCATTGTATAAAATATAAAAATTTCAGCACACCCTTAAAAGTTGACGTAAAATATCAATTTTCTAGCTGGAAGAATTTGGGAACAAATCCAGATCATGAATTTGAGATGGCATCGATAGACTGTAATCCCATTCCATATTTTATACTTTACATGACGTCCACATAGACCTGGGGTAGTATGTCATTACAGGCTTTGTAGCCTAAATGAAAAAAAACACACAGATCTTTGTGTAGCGCTTTTTGAGTGAAGGAATGTGTCTAGAAATTTCCCTTATTATAAAAGAGGTAAGACAGCATGTCTTCTTTGATTTTCTTGGGTAATTCTAATGAGTTGACCCACTTTTGTTTTTCCATTGCCACACGATTTATAAAGGCCACCTTCAGACTACAGGACAGTGTTCTCAGCCTCCCTAAGAAACGGTGGACTTGTTCTGATTTCAGACTTTTAATAAAGCCTTTGAAGTTACGGTTTTTAATACCTCTTTGCTGAGGGACTCACTTCTTGAATGTGAACTAGATTTGGTTCCACGTTTATCAAGGAAGTATCCTTATAGAAAATTTCTCCTTAATCAGCCATTTCAATGTCTTTATTTAAAGACGTGCTATCCTACAGCTGGTAAGTATGAAAAAGAAACGGCTCATCTTCCCTTCCCGCTGTTATTTCTTAGGCGGTTCAAGAAGCAGGTTAGAGGCAGCAGAGGAAGAAGACACGTGAATGTGTTTGGGCTTCCCCATTTCATGAAGTAATGATGCTTCAGAATCATGAAGCATTTGGAGCCTTAGGGGACTAAAGTTTATGGGACAGTTGTCTGTTACACAGATTGAGCAAAGTTTTGTAGCTTAAGGTCTTGGACGCACATCTTTGAAAGTCCACGGTGGGGTTTCCCTGCAGCATTTGACTATCAGGTGTCAGGTGTGGGATGAAAGTGCTGAGGATTTCTGTTTCATTATCAGTCAACTTCATGATGAGGGATACCTTTAGTACCCTCTGATTTTGACTTTCCTGGGTGAGGGCAGTGATCACGACATGAGGAGTAAATGAATAAACTGGTCAGGAGCGCCTGACGCAGCCCAAATGTTGGCGATACGCTTCCCGAGGAGCACAGTTTTGTTTCCCTCTCGAGCTCCTCTTGTTTTGTACACATCAGTAGACTACTTTGGGGAACAGATCACTTACAAAAATGAAGGTGCAGTCCACAGTGAAAGAAAAGGGTGGCTTCCCAGGTACCTGGCCTTCACATGTGCTCTGGAGAGCCACCTGTGTACACAGCAGGGCCACCATACCGGATACCTCTTGCCTGTTACTTATTTAAAGGCTCATGCGCCTCGTCATTAAGGATTTCACCCGCCGCCGTGTGCGAGCTTGGCCTTAAAGGCCAGCTCCGTGTGCTCTGAGCACGCAGTCCCTTATTCCCCCAGACGGAGCAGGGAGAAGAGGTGACTCTTATGTGAAAGAGGGGCCCCTGCTCCCGGCCCTACGAGATCCTATTATCAGGTTTTTGCAATCCTATCTCTTTTTCCTGCTCCCAGGAAAGCTTTTGTATTTTAGAAACTTGAATAGTGAAGCTTTCATTTTTTCTTTGGCGTTGGTAAGATTTCACTTGTCCTCTTTCTGTCCCCACCCTGGCAGCATGGAAAGGGACCGAGGGGATGTAGCCCCCAGGGAATTTTGCTTTGTAATGTTATCTTATAGTGTGATCAGCCCCAGTTACTTGTATTTTAAAATTTTTCTTTTTCCAGGTGATTCCAGATATTGCCTGTGGGAACGCCAGTTCTAACAGCTCTGCAGGTGGCCGCCTGGTATCCTTTGAGGTGCCACAAAACACCGCAGTCAAGTAAGAAAATTCTCCATTAACAACTGTGAAGATTTATACTGTGACTGGGTGCTGGGCCGTGTCTGTCCACGTAACTGGTCTATAACGGGTCCCTCCAGTGAGAAACACGAATGGGGTTCATGTGTAGACGTGGCCAATGTCACTCAAACCCTTGAGGATGCTATTTCAGAGGAGGACATTATAATGGGATCCAGTCAGGCTGGAGATGTGGAATTGTGGAATTGGATGGGCACAGTCAGGTGTAGCATAAGAAACTCTGGAGCCTTAGATGAGATCCAGACCTTTCACTTCCCAAATGACTTTTGCTTCCAAAACTCTCTGGCCTCTTATGATTTTAATGGCCCACTAGTTAAATTCTTACGCATTAATTTACCCCAAAGTTAAAATGGAAACATAACAATTTTCTCTTTAAAAACAAGCAGCTGAGAAGAGAGTGTTTGGTTTTAAAGTTAAGCTCTTTTGCATCACATACTGTCCATTGTCACTGGTGGGGACGGGGACCGGCAGGGGAAGCCGTGCTGGCTGAGCACTCGCTGTGCACCCGGCACTGTGCTTGCTGGGGAGAAGGTGGGGCCAGCATGAGGCCACCCTCCCGGTCCTGTCTGAGCACTCCCACTGCCTGCCCTTCTCTGTCTCTATTAACTGCTGTCCCCCACCTCTACGCCCTGTGCAATCAAATGGACATTTGTTGTCTGGTCTTCAGGGATTTTGGAAGACCGAAGGACCCGTGGCCCTGGTTAAGCAGTGAGCTGCATGGGCTCCCTTTTAAGGGGACAGTGGGCGTTATAGACCTCTTCCATCCATCCTGGGTCATTTTTGCCGACCTTGCCTTCTAAGCTATGGAGTCCCTAAAAATGTTTGGAAGAGGGACTTTGTTATACTTCCCCTGCATTCCCTCGCCCCAGCCTTGACTCACTCTGGTGGGGGAAGGAATGGGGAAGGAATGGCGAAGAGCCAGGATGAACAATGAACTCTGGGCTCAGGGAAGGAGTCCCCGGAGCCAGAAAGGTGTTGCGTGTGTGGCAGCTTCGCGTTCTACCAGTAGGGGGACCCCGCTCCTAAGTGTTTCGTTGCTCACAATACGGACGAAACCGCCTCTGTTGGGAGCGGGGTTTAGGGAAATGAGGTTCATTAGTTTCCGTTACGTTTATGATACCATCTCCCAGCCATTTCTTGTCTAGGTCTTATTATCTTACTTTCATAAGCCTTTCCGAATAGTTCTCATCCTCTCTCCCTTTCAATGCTTCAATGCTTGTTGTCTTGTCCCCCCACCCCCACCCCGCTCCCCACCACACTCTCAACAAACCTGAAATTCTCCAAGACCCTCTTAAGCTGCAGAGCTGGGCAGAAATAGCAGAGTCTGACACAGGCAGAGTAAGGTGGGAGTGCGGAATGATCTCCGGTCGCCCTGAACTTACCTGTGAGGGTTCCTAGCCCCTTAGACTTGGATTTAGTCACGAAGTCAATCATGTATCAGCCCTTTACTCCGCACCCTGCTGCAAGCCAGGAGCTCGGTGCTGGGGGCAGCTCCGGGCACCAATGCAAACATGTCGTTGAAGAAGGCCCGTTTCTCATGGGCAGGAGGAGGCAAAGGCTGGGAGCGGGGCCAGAACCTGTTGGGGAAGTGACAGTAGCTCCCTGGGGCTCAAGGTTGGAGGTGCCAGATTTGAGTCCCAGCGGGGAACTGAGGCTGAGGGTGATTAGTCTCCTATAGTGCTCTCATTTCTTGGATTTTATCCTGAAAACAAGAATAAGTCAGGGGAGGCCTGAAGCATGGGAGGCGGCACACTTTCGCTTAAGTGGCTATTTCGGGATGGATTATACAATTATAATAAATTCAAGCAGGACTCAATATTGTATGGAGATGGAAAGAGTTGTCTCTAAAGGAACTCAGTATACCTTTTTATTATAAATACATTTTTATTATTGATTAGAATTGTCACCCAGAGATGAATGATCTAGTAGTGATTTGGAGGTCTATGTTTGACCGAGTGAGAGACAGACGTTTCTAATACAGGTGGTAAATGGCAGCCATGAGTGTGCACAAAGCGGGTGCTTGTTTGTGCGACTGTTGTTGCATCAGTGCCCTTATACCTTTGTGGATGTACACACTGTCTTTATGTTTAGTTTTAATTTGAAGGACTGATTCTAAGACGCATTTTTCTGAATGGGCCTTTCCCTTTACACCGTTCCTGTTTTCAGAATTCGGCAAGACGCCACTGCTTTGCTGATTTTGCTATGGAAGGTCACGGCCACAGGATTTCAGCAGTGCTCCCTCATAGATGGAAGGAGCGTGACCCTCCTGCAGGCTCCTGGGGGTCTCGTGCTCCTGGAGGAGATGCTTGCCTTGGGGCACAATCACTTCATCGGTGAGTTATGCAAATCATCTACCCAACACCGCATCCGGCTCTACCTGACCTTGGTTTGGTGTTTACAGACAATGTGTAAGAGATTTTGCCAGGATAATCTGAATTCTGGCCATCAACAGTACTTCCTCCGTTTTAGTAAGGTTTTGCTTATAATCAAAATTGGTTTCTAAGGTCGTATTTGCAGTGTGGCTCAAAGTGGAAAAAGCATGGGCTCTCATTCCCCGAGACGATACCCCAGCCCTGGCCAAAGTGTCGTAGGTGGGTGATCGGTGTCACTTCATGCTCACCATCTCAGGTTAATTTCCAACTCTTTGGTCCGCCGCTTTCTTCAAGACTTGTGGGCAACTCAAGGCACTGAGTATTGGTCCCTTAGAAAAACCTATATTCCCACTTGCTTTTGGCCTGACCTGGGCACAGCAGCTCAGCAAGCTATTTACCACTTCTGCACCTCAGAAGTGACTCTGAAATCACAACTGTCTTTGTGACCCCTCTTCCCCACACTCACCCCTCCTCTGTGGGTCACTTCTGACTTCTTACTCTTTCTTGAACGAACTTGGTTAAATCTGTAATTTAACCTTCTCTAAACTATCCCAGGTCCAATTAGCTGTTTTCAGATTTCTCTGCCCTGGAGGAGAAATGCCCTTCACAAAGCATGACCCTTCACCCCGTCTCCTGATACTCTCAAGGGCTACCCCAGAAGACAGTCCCTTAGTTTAGCATTCCAACCCGCATCCTGCCGGTTGTCTACACCAGCTTAGAGTGCCTTTGGGGCTGCAAGTTGTAACTCTAGCCCTTAGCCTGCCGATATCAAAGCTATTGTATTAGAGCTTGTTTCTTCGTGCAGCCTCAACTCAAAGACACAAACTCAAGTTTAAACTCTGCCCATCCCAGTCCAGTGACCCAAGCAGCCCCTGCATCCTGCTGTTAACACCTTTTCCTGTCCAGTCATATATTCCAACAGTCCTCACCTGAAGACAGGGTGGGGAGGTGAGTGACAGCACCTGTCTCTCAGGGTGTTGGGAGGGTTTAATGAAAATAGATATGAAAGTATAAATTACAAGCGTTAGGGATGATACTCAGTCACTTTATTTTTTTCTGATGTACACTAAATATTTTAAATTAAATGGAAAATATACATTAAGATAGTCTCTAAAACATGTGTTTGATGCAAATATCATAATGAAGATAAAGTGATAAAGTGAAATACTCAGCTCTGTATAATTTATGTAGCGTTTTATACTTGACTGAACCTCCTCTGATGAGAAGGTCATTTCCTTATCTTTGGAAAATCCAACTGTGGGAAGCAGAGATTTTATTGGGTGGAGAGAAGGTAAGGAGAAATCATCTTGCGGAATGGACGTGCTGGAAAAGGAAGGGATGGTATTTAACTCCAGATCAGTTTTTGACTATTAAGCTGGTACTAGATTACTAGTTAGAAATTGTGTGATGAAGCATTGTCAAGAGACAGATCTAAATTTTACTCCCCAGTGCATTCCAAGTAACTATTATTTATGTCCCTATCTGTTGTAACAATTTTATCTAAAAGGAAATTGTTTGCGTATTTTGATAAATAGTTTCAATTTTATTTTATATTGATCTTTAAAGTTTTTCTTTTTAGTCAAGCTGCCCTTCTATGAGACATGGAGCTAACATTTCCAGAAAATGTATGAACTATTACTACTCTTTAAAATGTCATTTTTACTAGGAGATAGTCATTTGAAATGCTAGCTTAAATTTTATACAACTTTTGCTTGTAAGATAATTAGACTGATATTGAGGGTAGGGATGGAGATTAGTAGAGAAGGATTTTCCAGCATTAACATACATGTATTTTTTTGAGATACAAGGAATTTTATGAACGCCAACAGAATTTGAGCTCATTTGCTAACAAAAAATTTCACGGAAAAATTTATCTTTGTTTGAAATGTATTATTTCTTGGAGGAATGATTTAAAAAAATTTAGATGGATATATTAACTAAATTGAGGAATTCTTTCTCAAAAAATTATCCTTTAAGATTATGATGAGGAGACAATGATTTTGAGTAACACCCTTTATTTCTCTAAGCCATTGCTTTCCATTTTGAAAATTTGTAATCTGGTATCTTTTAAAATTTCCTAACTAGAGCTTCCTAAGTGTTTTATGTGCCTTTGTAATGGAGCTCATGATCTTTCAGTGTTATTCTCTTTAAAGACAATCTTGAACAAGCGCCTTCTGGGAAAGAATGGCCAGGTTTTCTCACAAGGACAAACTGGCTCCACCTACACACTGCCATCTACTATTTTTTACACACTCTTTTTATCTTAAAGAAATAAGATTGGTCTTTTGTGATTATTGTGGAAGCCTTATGCTTACTGCATTGACACGTTTAATGCTCTTTCTTTTTGTTTGTTCTTTTAAAAAAGCAGCTCTTAAAAAAATGCATTTATTGCGATAGTGGGCTCTGTAGCCATGAATACATTTCAGTGAAGAACCAAAAGACTGTTTGGAAGAGGACGATGGCATTCATTTTACCGATGAACCAATTGAAGCAAGTGTAGGAGGGAGAAAACTTCCAAGCTAAAGGGACAGTGAAGTTCCAGAATTGTGCTGCTGTGCGTAGTTACTACTGCTACCTTTTTAGAAAGAAATGTGAATTCACTTCCAGGAACTGGCTGTTTCCTCTCTCCCCTTTCCTGTCAATAGATTTCAGGTGCATAACTGAGGAGCAAAGTGTTTTAATATTTCTATGCAACAGAGCAGAGCAGTCCCTTCTGTGTCTCTGAGGGACAAACGTGGTTGCTGTCACCCAGCTTTCCACACTTATTCCTTTTTTAAAGTTTATTGCCGAGAGCCCAACGTTAATGTTCGACGCATTCCAGGTGGTGATTAATGTACTTGAATTTAACCCATTTCAGTGCCACTACTTTTAGTTTTTGTTGTTTTCTTTCATTACTACTGCCTTATGAATACTGATATGATTTCATAGAAAGACAGAGATGAAAGAACATTTTACGAAGTACGAAGTTCTTTTTTTTGCTGTGCCTCTGTGCGTCAACCGCTTTCCCTCTGTGTTGTCACCGACTTTCTTCTGCCCTCCGCTTAATTATCGCTCCTGTTTTCCCCAAATACATCTCTTCCAAATATGTTATTTGCTTTATGCAGTGTTTTGGGGTAAATAACGAAGTTAACCTTCGTTTAGCATTGTCTGCTCCATGGGAGGCATTGTAGGTGCTCGTTAGCTCCGCAGTGACTCCTTGGCCAATAGTTCCTGGTTTCAAATAGGAAAGATTCATAGCTCCCGTTGCCTTCCCATGAAACACAGCTGCGGCCTGCCTGTCTTACACAAGGTAATTTTGTTTTGTATTTTGTTCACTTGGGGTTGCTTGGAGACATTGCTGTCAGGGGTGAGGGACAGCCCAGCCCTCCGGTGTGTGGCCTCTGTGTCGAAAGCTGTTGGAGGTCACCATTTCCTTAGGGGGAAAGCCCCGCTGGACCCCTTCTCTAGGTTTCATTTCCTCTTGTCACCTGTCCTCGCTTCTATTGGGTGGACCTCTGTTACCGACCCAGTACCTGTGCCATCCCTACCTGGACCCCCACCCCATCCTTCCCATACCTCTGACCCCCAAATCTATTCCTCATTTAAACTCTCCTCATTGGGAGTGGTTTAGGAGAAAAATGGCCAAAGATTCTTCTTGGCATGGAGTCTCAAATCTCCTTAAACCCTTGTCAATTCTTACAAACACACAGACGACCCTGGACTCTTCTCATGGTTAGTTCTCCTTTTGGTCGGGTGGCGCATGTCTTCTTCACCTTGCTTCCTGTCTACCTACTTGCTCAGAGAAAACCCACCTTTCCTTTCACACTTTGCTCGTTTAGGGTCCGTATTTGTTGCTACCCCAGTCTGGTATTTCATTTCTTTCCTCTTTGAAATTATTTTCGGTGTGATCCAGCTTGTTTCTCTCTCCATTCTTTCTTTCCCGTCGTCTGGCAGCTCATAATTTGCCTTGTTTCTCTTTCTTCATTCTAGTCTCCTGCCCACAACCCACTATTTTTTTCTATCACTTTCATGACACTTGCATCATTCTTTCTTACAGTTTTTAGTACATTTTTTTAATGTTTAACGTAGTCATAAAAATAAGTGCAGTTGTACGTTTACTCCAGACCAGGCGTGTTTCATTTATGACCTACCGAAAAGCTGCTCTTAATATCTTAGATCCACTTTAGCTTGACAAAGAGTGAATTTGCAACCTGCAGCCCATGGGAATGCCCTCTAGCAGCTGGGTGGTGTGTTCTGGATCACAGTTGCGAAATCAGCCACAGAACTCTGGAAATCAGTGACTTCCAGGTCTTGGTATCTGATGTCTTAACTGGATTAGAAACATCCCCAGTTTGTGCCTAACGCGTTGGTGTCTCCTGGGAACTGTAGAATGTCTTAAGTTTCCTTGACTATAAGTTTCCAATTGAAAAAGATACTTGTCATGCAAAAGGATTTGTAAAGCAGTGCATTCTCTTTGTTTTCTTTTCTTGAGAAATAAGGCGGAATAACGTGGTACTTTAGCAGGTGCGGTGGAGGTGACGACTTTTCTTTTCCCTGAAAATAAGACCTAGCCGGACCATCAGCTCTAATGCGTCTTTTGCAGCAAAAATTAATATAAGATGCAGTCTTATTTTACTATAATATAAGACCGGGTCTTATATAACATAAAATAAGACCGGATCTCATATTAATTTTTGCTGCAAAAGGTGCATTAGAGCTGATGGTCCGGCTAGGTCTTATTTTCAGGGAAACAGGGTAGTAAGACTGAGCTAGTGCAATGGACCTTCCTGGCCCCAGGGGTTTAGATCTTTATGGACTCACCTGACGCATTTATCCTCACTGGCATCGTGATGCTTCCTTGGATATGCAGTCTTTTGTAGTAGCACAGATTATACTGACTTGTTTTAAAAACAACAAAAACCAGAGTTGTCAATATGCAACCAACTGATGCTGTTACTCTTAGGCAAAAGATCTTAATCTGGGTTCAATTGGCCCCTGGTTTTGTGGCAGTTATGGGGGGTCAAAGGTCACCTCACAGATCCTATGGATCTCCTGAAAATGCACTGCAAAGTCTTATGTGTTTGTGCATCCTTCTTAGAAGAGGGTCAAAAGTTCATTGGATTCTCAAAGACATCTGAGTCCCTAAAAATGTAAGAACCACCATGGTAAGCTATGTATGTGATTATGAGAATAAGTATGTTTTTCAACATTTTCTACTCATCCAATGATGTTTTCTTTAACGGAGTTACCTGTGTCCCAAGTCCCCACATCAAGGAGCTTAACCTACTTTTATTTACTTACATTATTAAGCAGCAGGGCTGTGGGAAATACACAGTTCTGTGTTCGTTTAGAACATACATGTTGCATGCCTCTTATTTCCCAGGCACTGTGCCAGCCTGGACACGCACAGAGGATTTAGCTGTGGTCTCTGAGTCAGTGGGGCCACAGGGAGAGGCGAGTGCTATGGATAAGGCACATGCAAAAGTGGCCACAGGATTCAGGAGAAGGAGCAGCCACCTCTGCGGGGGAAGGTAGGACAGGTAAACTATTCTCCAGGGATGGACAAAGGGCAGTGAATGACATTTCCATGGCACAGGAGTCTGTCATTGACATAATTTCATGTTAGTGCTAGGAATTGACTAATGGCCATCACAACTGGAAATAGAATTTAACTTCAACAAGCACACAGCAGAACCTTTGAAAATCCCATCCATTCCTCTTAACTGCCTCGCATCTTGGGGATGAACAAATTTATACAAGTTAGGTGCTCAAGGTGTGAATTTTATTTCCTGGGGTCTCTGTTTATCCTCAACAAGCAAAGGAGGGAAGCTTCTCGACTTTGATGTGAATTTTCAGGGAGTCCTCTGGAATCCCTTAATAAAGCTAATGTCTTAATTGTGAATTGTATCTCTCTCCTCCCTTCTGGATAAACTTCCTATAAAAGACTTGTCCCTTAAATGTAAGTTTCAAAAGTAATTTAGCTGGAGTTGGGGTGTCTCATCCTCTAAATTTGATGGAGAGAGCGAGTTGGGGGAAGATACTCCCTGAAGGACGATGCTAACTGGGGTGGGGTGGTGGGCAGTATTCAAAGGGGGAAAGTTCCAATAGAAGAGGAGGGATAGGAGATTTTTTTAAAAAAACATCATTTTGTCTGGAGAGCTCCCCAAAGCAATGCATAGTGGCCAATATTAATTTTGTTGCATGTGGCTATTTTAGAAGTTTAGGCATCAGGTCTCAAGATGGGTCTGACTGTATCTCAGCCCTTTCTCAATGACTTCTTTTGCTGCTTGCTTGAGAGTTAAAAGACCTAGGAGATAAATAGGCCAGACACTGACCCTCCTCCATGTGGAGCAGCTGGGATCTGGGTCCTTGGGGAAGACTGAGGGTGCCAGGAAAGGGGTGTGGAGAGAAAAGGGCCAGGTACAGACCACTGACATGTCAGAAGAAAGGATCCCATGTGGAGTAAAAGACGCTCAGTGTATGTTTTCCTCTGACTTGTCGGAAAAGGCCACCAGGAGCTGCAGAACCAAATCAGTAATTCAACTGTTGCGGCTGTGAAGATCTGATGGCCTCTTATCTTTCTCTTACACGTTCTTTCAGTTGTATTTTACCTGGCTCTGATGTCCATTTTCATTTGTGTTTCACTTTTTAATGGTATATGTGTTTTGTGAGCCCCTCAAGTCTTATGGAATAATTTAGGATATAAAGAAATAAGATATTGATTGGGGCACTTAAAATTTCAGAATATTCTTTGCTATCCCTTGATAATGTCTTCATTGATTGTGATATATTTAGGTCCATTAGTATAAGGATGGGTATTTGCATCCGAGCTCTGACCCAGTAAAGCAGGGTTGGTTCTTTGAAATGTTTTAACTCATCTTTCCCGTATGCAGGTTGCTGCCAGACTATGCTCGTGAAATCACGCCATTCATTCTCAGTGTCAGACCCTGCTGAGTTGCAGAGAAGCTTTCAGTCTCCAGATCATTCTCAAACAAACCTGCACTATTTTATTAGCGCCTGCTGGTGGAGGTGGATTGAGTAAACATCTTACCAACCACCTTACATCTGGGCTTGGGAGGTCTCCGGCCCCTTGGCTGTCTATACATTGATCTGGAATCTTCTTCCCCTCTAAGCCCACAGGAACGGAGCTTCTGCCAGCTTCCTGAAGGGAGACATAATTTCTTGCAAACATCAGGTCCCCCCTTCCAAACTGTTACCCTGTCTGGCTGCTGTGCCCCTTTCTCCGTGGTCTGGATCCTGTCATCATGACACTTGCAGCCGTCCTGCCTCAGCCCAGGCCCACCGCGTACATACTGATAGCATCCTGGAGTGGGCTGTGTTTTCCCCACCTCTGAACCTTGTGGTTTGGATGGCTGGTCACCCTTTCCAGACGTTCATCTAACCCCAAACCTGCAGGTTTCCTGTTTGTTCTTCTTTATGTACAGCTGGCATCATTTTTTCCCAACTCTGTCTCCTTCCCCCTCTTCCAACTCTTTTATAAAATCTTTGCTTTGCCAGCTGTTTAAATCACACTTTTTCCTCTGATAATTGTATCTACAGCCAGTATCACACCACTTAGCATCTGAATGTTCCCTCTCCTTTTTTTGGTTTGATGATTTTATGTCTTTAATTAGACTGTAAAATTCTAGAGAAGGTACTGTATCATAACTCCTTGTACCGTGATGGCCACCTGAGTGATTAAATTTTGTTCATATACAGTTATTTTGCTCAGTAAATGCCATGTGAAAAAAATTGCCAGCTGCAAATGTCAATCTTTAGAATTCTTTGTAGATTTTCACATCCCTCTGTGACATTTAAACTTCTTTCCCCCCTTCTGTTACATTAAAATTATTTTAGGGGATCAAATGCAAAAAGAAAAAAAGAAAACAAAGAAAAAGAAAGAAACTTTTCATCATTCTTTTGGGAATGCTGCATTTTGCATTTTGTCCTTTAAGATAGCTTACTCGGGGGCCAGGGGTAAAACAGTCAAAGAAAGTTTGGAAGGGCTACCAAGTATAGTAACAGTAACATCTTTTGCTAAAAGCTTAAAATTTAACAAGGAAAATGCAAATATTTCACCTTTTCATGGCCAACTTAAAACCACAGTTGAATATGGTCTATTGAACTTCCTGCAACAGAGGGAAGGAAACCTTGGAAATGTTAAAAAAAAAATAGTTGGATGAGAACAAAAGCAGAAGTATAGACTGTCCTGAGCAGCATAATTTACATAACGTCCTTATAGCTCACATTGTCCTAGTTGGAAGACTTCTATTAAATTTTACTTAAACTGAAACTACATTTCTATATTGTTAGCAAACAGGATTTTTCTTTTTGATTGTTTTTATTATTGGTATTGTATATTAGGATCTTCTTTTAAATTAGTTGGTCTTGAACCTCAATGCCTTGCTCCTATCTTCCTAAATATTGTCATGGTCAGCATCATTTGTTTATTGGTACCCACTGATGGCGCTGATAAACTAAGCCGTGATGAGAAAGACACATTCCATTATGGACATGCACGGTCCCTATCGTTGACAGTCTAAGGTTCACTGGGCCCCACTGAGTGTTGGTTGTCCAGGCTGTGGTGGAATTAGGGCAAGTGAGCAAAGATGAATGAGACCTTTCTCCTCCCCTTCAAGACAGTGCCTGGGATCGGGCTTTGTAGAAAGGCAGGTTGCTGGTCTACCACAGACCTGATTGCTCCACACAGAATCTTTTACAAGCTCCTCGGGTCATTCTTTCACACACCATAATCTGTGCAAATCCTAGGAACTAATCAATAGTGTTAGAAGCAGAGGACACCTGGATGATAGAGTAAAGCCACCCCAAGTGCCTGCATGCAAGCCAACTGTAAGTTACTAAGGTGCTTCTGGAGATTTCCAGCACCAGTTTCAGAACTTAAGAGAACAAAGGTGGCAGGTAATTCTTCTATAATTCGTGTCTCATTTATTAGGTGGAGGGGTTTGCTTGGTTTTGAGAAGCCAACTCAAGGTATGTCTTTATAATAATAAATTCTCCTTTCTCCCTCTCCCTCAGCCCTTTATTTAAAAAATAAAGATAGCATATTTTGCTTGCAGATTAATGTGGCAAAATTAAATAATAAGGAAAACTATATTGTAAAGAATTTCTTGTTAACTCTGGAGAGAAATACCTCATTACTCATCCAGTACTGGTGAATTTTAAGCCAAATCTTATTCATAGAATTTGATTGAAACATTTCTTTAAAACTTCCCTTGCTTCTTTTAACTTAGAGACAACCTTTTCAGGGCTGTGCCAGTTTACTGTCAAGCTTTTCTTAGCTTCTGTCAGTGCAAATTTCAACTAAGAAAGTGATTTTTTGAATTGCTGTTTTTACATCAAAGTTCTGCTCCTCTGTAGCATGTCTTGTTTTTTCTTCTTTCTAAGGTGGAGGGATGGGAGAAACGGAAGAGAGAAAGAGAAAGAAAGGAGAGAGAGGGCAGAGAAGGAAGGAGAAAGAGAGAGAGGAAGACGGGGTGGGGGGTGGGGAGGGGAGAGAGAGAGAGAGAGAGAGAGAGAGATAGAGAGAGAGAGAGAGAGAGAGAGAGAGAGAGAGAGATTGATTGATTTTCAGGGCTAAATATCTAAACCCCTGGGATTTTGGTTTTCTCTCACCAGAATGTAGTTTTCCAATTTACTCTGTTTTGAAAAATAAAAAAGGCTCTATGACAATAGATAATATAAATAATAGTCACATTTTTTTGGAAAGAAGAATACATTCATTTGCTGTCTGGTTATCTGGTCTTTTCACTTAATGTATCACTGATATTCTTTTGTGTTAATAAACATAAACCTATAATATTTTTCTTAATGGCTGTATAGTGTTCCATTGAAGCAATGAACTATAATTTATTTAATCAGTATGCTATTGTTAAACAGCTCCCTTCTTTCTTTTGCCTCTTTAGACAGAATTTCAAACATTATAACCTATTTTGTCTGATGGTTTATTTGGGTTAAATTCCCAGATAAGGAATTTGCTGGACCAAAGGGTTTGTATGTGTTTTTTTTAATTAAAGTTTATTGGGGTGACAATTGTTAGTAAAGTTGCATAGATTTCAGATGTACAATTCTGTAATACATCATCTATATCTGACATTGTATGTTCACCACCCAGAATCAGTTCTTCTTCCATCACCATATATTTGATCCCTTTTGCCGTCATGTACCACCCCCTTCCAGTTTGTATGTTTTAATGACAAATTTGATACACATTATCAAATTGCCCTTAACTTCCTTTTAATTTTCACTCATGACAACCAGTTTATCTTTGAAATAGTGTATTATTCCTCTTCCATCAACTTTTGGCTGGATTCAACTGGAAGTTGACATACACCTCTTAGAAATGTCCTTAACAATCTGAAACTTTCAGGGAACTCCTGAAGGGAAAAAGTGGTCCTTAACAGTTTCCAGAAAAAGGACAGTTCAAGTCTCTTTAAGCAGAAGGTATTTAAAGTGGTTTTATCACGATATGGCACTTAGATGTCAGAGTAATGGTAGATGGAATGGTTTCATTGTATCATTCATTTGCACATCAGCACGATTGTAAAATGGTGAGAGAGGGGTGAGGAATGAGCAAGTGGCTGCCTCTCGTGGTCCCTGTCACATTGTCAAGCGCCGGTGACATTTCTCCCACTTCATGTTCTGTGAAGGAGAACATTCATATTCTAGAAGACTACAGCCGCTGATTCCATTTCCACGTCCTTCTCTTGCATTCTTTTGCTTCCCCACTTCCATATCCTGAAAGGAGATATTTAAATTCCATTTATCATAGGCTTTTTATGAGGTCAGAGCTATTCCATGAGGATGGGGCAGAGGATTTCCAGAATGGACAAATATTTTGAAAAAACCTGTTAGGGAGGCTTTAGAGATGGTCACTTGCTTTAGACACAAAATCAGGTTAGTTGTAATTGTTTTTCACGAAGATCTTGAGTTTAAAACTCAGAGCAGCAAGTAACTGAACCAAAGTAGGGCATGCCAGCAGGAAGAAATGATCATTTTTGGTGAAGAATATAAATAATTAGGATTGCATCTCAAAAAGACTCTCTTGCTTTCTCTCTGACATTTGGGTTTTGAATGCCATGGTATTTTTGGCATTCACATGCATCCTTAACAGGCAGTGCTCTCATGGCTGTCCTCTTTTAATGCCGTGATCGTGAGTTTGACCTACAAAAGTTATATTTGCTTGGTAGACAAATGGAAAATCTCCTTAAATAAATAACACCGACAAATACTGTTTGGCTACCTCACCGATAACAGATGACAGCCTCTGGAACACTATCCTGTGAAAACACGGGCTCTGCATCATCGGCACATCTATCCACATCCCTGTTTATCATCAGTAAACGTTATTGATGAATTGCTATGTGTAGGACCCTATGCTCTGTACTAGGGACACAAGGATATATAAGGTCCCAAGTGCTGACTCTGAGAGTTTAGCCTTCAGGCAGACAGGACATGCTCGTTACAGATAAGTAACCCCGGTAAGTGTTGTCCCAGGACTCAGTCTCGTTCATGAAATTGTGTTCAAATAAACACAGTCCAGTAGTCAAAAAAAATGAATTAAAACACTTGAAATTTTTATTCATTTCTTTGAGGGAATAGGAATAGGAATAGGAAATACATTCCTGTTGGGCAACAAAAGTCGTATCAATCTTATCTCCTCCTCATTCCTCTCTTAATAGTCTTCGTGTGTTGGCACTTGCTTTGTGAAATTCTCTCTCCCACTCTCCACATCTGCTCCCTCAAATCTCAGCCCAACACCCAGGCTTTGAGGCGCTTCCCTCCTTTCTCTTCCTGTTCTCTCAGTTCTTTATTTGGTACATCAGGGTAGCCTCTCTGTTGTTGGTCTGTTTTTAGTTCTTCTCTCTGTCATGTCCATCACCTGTGTTCTCTACAACCAAGAGCTTGGCTGGGAACTGACCCAGCAAGCAAAAGCCCTTCCCCCTTAGAAGCTGAAGTAAGAGGAAGGTTATAAATATTCATATAATAAGTAATTGTTGCTCTTGTTAGATATAAATGGCTTGGAGAGGATGTTGCACGTGAAGTGGTAAATGAGAAGATAAAGGAGCGAATATTAAGTATCAGATGAGTTATACAGTCAATTTAAGGGCTACATGGATTCAGAAAGGAAGAATAATCACCAAGAGAAATCACTTTAGGCTTGAGCGTGGCCTTGAACTGAAGAGTAGGTGTGAGAAGGAAAGACATTCATTCAGGGTGAAAGGAATGTTGTGAGCAGTGATGTGGGAGGGAGAATGCACGTTTCAAAACAGTAGATCAATTTGGCTGGAGCGGCAGGTTTCAATAAATAAGCCATGGAATGTTAGGGAAAGGGTAGGATGGAGGAGCCAGGCTGTCCAGGGGGTTGCACAGTGTGTTAAGGGTCTTGCATTGAGCTAGCAGGTGGCGGTGATCCAAGGTTTTAAGCAGGGGAGGAAGTGCAGTTGTAGCAGAGGTGGTAGTATAATATGGTGAGAGCCGTGGAGTAGCTTTTGGTGGTGAAAATGAAGGGTCAAAATCAAGCGGGAGTGGCAGCAGAAAGCAGGAGAGTGGATCGCAGGGACGTTGAGAAGGTAGCTTCAGTCGACATGATTGTATGTCAGGACAGCAAGGGTGTGACTTAGAAGACAGAGTCCAAACGAGCGATATCGGTTTCAAGTTAGGAGGTGTTATTAATGGGAATATTCCACGTTGGGAAGAAAGGCTCCTCTTGAAAAGGGTGGTGGCGCTTAGTTCAGATGTGTAGGTGACATTCAGCAGGCAGATGGAAGGGGAGAACCCTATTCCAGAGGGAAGCTATGGCTGGAGATTGAAATGTGGGGGTCTTTGGGGTGAAGGTTAGACTTGAAGCTGCTGGGAAGAAGCAACAAATCATGTAGAGAAGAGGGTTGGGGTAATGCCATCGTGTAGCTGCGTTTTGCACGTGGGAAGAGAAAGGGAGCCAGCCAAAGTGGCAGCACGGGGAAGACAAGAAAGAAGGTGGCAGAGAGGGAGACGGAGGGGAAAGTGAATCGGAGAGGGGACCCGAAGGTCCCAGCTCTTAGAGGCAGCGTTGCTCTGAGTGGCCATAGACTCTGCGGGTGTCCTTCCCATGTCGGATGAGACCGTTTCCTCCTGCAGCCAGGCCCCAGCCTTGACATCACCCTTGAACTTGTTTACTTCTCAAATGCATGTACCAAGAAGTCCCTTCTCTGACTTCAACATGCCCGCACACATCTCTCCACCCCCACTGCTGTCCCCTGGCGCAGCCCCCAGACTCTCTCCCTGCTTTCACCCCTGCCTCCTACCTTCGAGCCGTATTCAGGAGGACCACGTCACGTCCTGCCTCGGCTTACAACCCTGCGCGGCTCCCATTTCATTGAGAATGGGAGCCAAGACTAGAAGTCCTCCGAGGCCTGAATCCTCTGACCTCGTCTCTCACCACTTGTCCTCACGCTCCTTCCACTTGGACCGTGTCTAGAACTCCCCAGGCATCATCCCTTCTCAGGGGCCTTTCTACTGGCTACCTCCTCCCTTACCTGCTCCGTGTCCTCGCTTACCTTTCACCTGTAGTGACCCCCCTCTTGTACACTGCAACCTCCCTTCTCCTCGTTTGGGCCTCTAGGGCTCCATAGCCCCTTCTCTGCTCTTCTTTTCCCCATAGAACTTACCACTTTCTACCAGAGAACATAATGTACACCTTTTCACCTGTCTCTCCTGTGAGCCTGTAACCACAACGAAGGCCGGAAACTGTACAGGTGGTTCACTATGTATGAGAAGTACTTACTGCAATGGCTCCTTCATAGTCGGCACATAACAAATAGTTACTGAATTGCTGGGCAGTAATAAGTGTAGAAACCCTGCTTAAACTTGCGGATGCAAAACAGCTGAAAAAACAGCCGGCAGAGGTGCTGCGTGAGAGTCTCATGTGACTGAAAGTGCAGGTATGGATCTGCCTTCAGTAAGTGCCTCAGAAAATTTAATCAGACAGGTCTGCAAGAAAATTACAGCCCCTGAAATATTTGGTTTTGGCTTGTTTTCGATTTTGTGCGTTTGACCTTATTTTATAGAATACATTGTTGAGTTACATAGATGCACGTGCCTTTAGCCTTTGGTCATACACTCAAAGGTGCACGTATGTATGTTATGTGCACACACACACACGGATGCTCACTTGTGTATACACTCACAGATGCACATCCGTACATAGATTTGTATGTGTAGAGGTGCACAGACACGTCTACACACACATATGGCTTGAAGGACCTGGCAGGTAGATAACGTTAAAGGATGCAGCTTGGAACATGTGAGAATGAGCATATAGCGATGTGTAAGACTGGGCAGTTAGTTTGGAAAGAAACAGAGCTTTTAGAGTTGGAAATAATGGTAGTAGTTATGTGGAGGGTCTAGGACGTAGCTAACATTTATGAATAAAAAATGATCAGCAAATTCACAAATTAATTTTCTATTAATGTGCTAGCTTTATTTCAAGAAGCATTCCTTTAAAATATTAAACTGTGATCAGCTTCTACAAATTAGCCTGATTCCAAAGCTTGCGTTTCACACTGGGGAGCCAGGTCCACCCCCACGGGGGACAGGCAGCCTTTTTACCAAGGCTGGAGCCCCCAGTGCACACTAGAAAGGGAAATTCGAAAGACTGAGACCCACTTGATGTGTTTGATATTGTTCTCTTTGTTTCCAATGTGAACAAAGGTTCATTTTGTTTTGTTTTGTTTTGTTTTTGGACCTCTGCCTTACACACTCTGATTCCTGTTAGATTTTCCAATAGTGAAGGCAGTCTGTTCAAACAATGTCAGATAGGGATTTTGGACTGTAAAGGTTGTAAGGAGATGGATAGAATTTTTAATTTGCTACATTGACTATTACAGAAACAATCGATTATCAGATAGCGAGCGATCTGAGGACTTTCGTAAAGACTGAAGCCTAAATGAAATCTGTTCTGGACAGATAAAGGAAACCCTTTTCAGTCCACTGAGGTGATGGTCACACTGAATTAAAGAATTTAATTTTGGGAGAGAGCTGATTGGGAATAGGGACAATCTGTAATTCACTCTTTCTTGATAAGCCCCCGAAACAGGATTGGTGGTATTGTTCATGGGTTGGAGCAGGACATGGTTTATGAAGCTTGCCACCTAAATGGGTTTGGGTCTCTGTGTTCAGCAGAGCCCCTGGCTGAAGGGGAAGCCGCTTTGCTGTGTGCTTGGAGCTGTTTTGATTACTGCAACCACCGAGGCTGTTAGCTAGAGCAAGAGGTCAGGGACATGTGTTCTTGTCGCCACCAGCTTTCTTTTCTGGGTTCCTTGTTGATCTTTGCTATTTGGTCCTTTTTATATCCTTGTACTTGCTGGCACCACATCTAAGGTCACTTGTCCTTCCTCCCAGAAATATTTGTTGAGAGCTAGGCCCCTGTTTGGTGCTGGTGATAGGGCAGTGAACAAAACAAACAAAATCTTTGCTCTCATGAATCTTATGTTTGAGTGGGGTGACAGGCAATAAACAATGCTGCAAATAAGTACAAAATTACAATTGTGATATGCACAATGTGCTATGACTGTAGTTGATAATAAAAATCTGATTGATAGAACCTTGGGGAGTAAAGATCACTACCTTGAACGAAGATGAGTAGGTGGAGGTATTGATGAGGCAATGGAGGCGGTTAATCCTTCCGGGCAGACGGTTGGAACCACGTGTGCAAAGGCCCGGTCGTTACACAGAGTACATCACCTCATGGTACCGGAGGAACTGCAGCAAGGCCATGAGGCCGCAGCTTAGAAAGCAAGGGTTAGAGAGGTGAGGATGTGGTGAGAAGTAGGCTGGGCCAGCCCTGCTCGGCTGTGGAGACCACACTAGAGCCAGCAAGGGGAGCTGTTGAAGAGAAGGATCTGCTCAACACGTTCCTCCTGTGTGAGGTTCCTACTGAAATACATTCATCTTAATTTGGCAGAAAAGAAATCGTCCTTATAGCAGCTTCTCTGCCCGGCCGTCAGACACCTGGGGTAGTTGGTGAACCCTTCAGTCTTTGGTCACACCCCCAGGGATTCTGATTCACTGGGTCCGGGTGGAGCCTACACAACAGTTTATGACATAAACTGTAGGGAATTCTGACTCCCTGCAGATTCTTCGCATTTGTGAGTCAGGTAGGAGAGGGGCTGAGTGGTGGAGACATTTCTGAAGCTCCAGAAAGTGGGGCAGATAGGTAAGGCTGCCTCTGAGCATCCTGAGGACGGAGGCCAAGGGTGTGACTGTTCTTGTGATGGGAATGCTCACAGGAGCTCGAGATAGCGCGACCAAACCGGCTGAAGCTCAGTTGTCGTCTCCGTACCTCCCAATTTTCCTCTCTCAAACTGTCGTGTGCTACCGGGGCTTCGTTGCAATCCATTGGCGAGTTCTATTTTTAGTGCAGTAAATACCTGCCCTGAAAAATAAAGGTGTCATGCATAATTCAAGAGCAAATGCATCTCAAATTAGAAATCTCACCAAACACTTGTAAGTTCAGGTAACTTCTTTCATAGGACCTTGAGTTACCAGACAGTCTTGTCAGTGGCCATTCAAATGTGGGATTTTGAATAAAAGCAGAGCAAAGACATGTCATAGAAGAAAGGCAGTGGAAAGACCATGTTCACAATGTTTGCAACAGCCAGGAAAGTAAACATGTTAATCAACAGCTTTTCATGTTAGCTCATCTCGAAGGCCCGATTCCCCGACTCCCTGATGTTTATAGCTATCCACTGCCCAATTATTGTGCATTTATAGTCTCCCGCTGCCCTCCCATCAACACAGAGAAGTGATGAGTTATTTTGGCATTCATAGTAATGCCATTAATCAGGATACATTCATTGAGTATTAATGACTGGATGTGGTGGGCAATTGTATATGAGTTGTACATTAGTTTAGCAATTGATTTACTAGTATTTGATGAGTTGAAACTGTACTAACAGAAGATTAAGTGATACAATTCCAACTGATGATGAAAAGGCCATCAAATAGACATTGAAAAAGAGATTAAATAAAGAATTTCAATTGTATATTCTGTGTGAGCCAACAAAATTTCAAAGGAAAGTGCAAATTAATTTTCATGTTCTACCCATGGGTATTTAGAAACTGGCGTTAAAAACTGTGTCCAATTAGAATGTGGTTTTCATATGAAATGAGGTTTTTTTTGTTTGTTTTGTTTTTGCAAAATGGAGATTAGTTAATGTCAGAAATAGGCACATGGAGAGATTTGACAGCCCTAGTTGTAAATTTTGCTTCAAAAAAGGATTTTATAATTTGAATATTTTTATATCACTATGTCCATTATATTGGCCAGTGTCTCTTGTGTTAATTCCTGGTTATACATTTAAAAATTGTCTTTTAATTGTGTGTATTGTAAGCATACATGGTATATATATTATAACTTTAAGTAAAGCCTAGAGCTTAGCTTTTAACAGTAGAACCTAGACATTAATTATTCAAAATGGCAGGTAATGAAAGTCACATTGCTATGAATGGGTAGTATACTTTTATTTGGACATTATTTTTAAATTCTAGGAAGAATTTTTACAAGTAGCGGTAATTAAAAAAAATTCCATTTCAAAGTTTTGACTCTAAAGAACCTCCTTGTTTGCATCTCGGCACTGCTCTTTTCCAAGGGGACATACTTTCCCAGAGCCTTTTCCTCAGACCTACGCAAGATTTAAGTTCCAGTTATGTCCCAGTTCGAATAGATGTTGGTTTTTGATATTGCTGTTGATGATGGTGATGATGATGGTGGTGATGGTGGTGTTGTTGGTGGTGATGATGGTGATGATGACGATGGTGATGGTGGTGGTGTTGTTAGTGATGATGATGGTGGACTTGATGATGGTAGTGGTGGTGATGATCGTTGCTATGAACTGAAGTTTGTGTCCCCCACAATGTTGAAACTGTAACACCCAATGTAATGGTACTTGGAGGTGGAGCCCTTGGGAGGCAATTAGGGTTAGATTAGATCATGAGGGTGGACCCCCCATTGTGAGATTAATGCTCTTATAAGGAAGTGAAGGGACTTTGTCTACCATGTGAGGTACAGCCAAAAAGCAGCTGTCTATTACCCAGGAAGTGGATCCTCACCATGAACCTGACCTTGCTGGCACTGTGATCTCTGACTTGCACCTTCCAGAACTGTAACAAATACATGTTTGTTGTTTAAGCCACCCAGCCTATGGTATTCTGTTATAGCAACCTGAACTGACTGAGACAATGGTGGTGGTGATGGTGGTGATGACGGTGATGGTGATGACAATGATGGTGATGGTGATGGTGGTGATGGTGATGGTGGTGATAATGATGATGATTTATAGAGTCCTTACTATATGCCCCACTGTACTAAATGCTTTGCCCATGTTAGGACTTTCAATCATAACAACTACCATGGGAAATGGTAATATTATTATCTGCATTTCAGAGAGAAGGAATCCAAGGCATTAAGGGTATAAATAACTCTTCCAAAGTCACGGAGCTGGTGAGAACTCAGGCCATTTGGTGGTAGAGCCTGGTATAATCTCCTCTTACCCTCATGTTAGCACATGGGCCTGATTACTCATTTTAGTATTTACTGTAAAGCCACTAAGCAGGAGACATTCATTTGGAATTAATAAATGGATTTGTGGACAATTACCCATTTCTGTAATTTGAAACACACATTATATACAGAATACATAAAAGTTAAAATCAAATTATAGCATATAGTTGCTGTTAATGTGTACATTTAGTATATCCCTATATAATACGAGGAATGACATTCGATATTTTTCCTAAGCTGGCACTCAATTCCTTATCAGTCCTTCACTGTCTGATATAAGGTGAGCCACCTTGATGGCTAACCTGGCTTTATAAATAATAAGGAACAGAAAGCAGAGGGGGAAGTGGTGGAGTTAATATTTTGTGAGTTTGCGACCCTAAGTAGTAGCTAAATGGCAATTCCTTTGGCGCCAAGTGGTGGAGATGGTGGGGTGTGGCACAGGAGAAGGAATTTTATATGATCCTTTTGCAGGCCTGTGTTGGTTAGGGTACAGTCTAAGCTGCTGCCATAGACAGACCTCAAATACAGTTCCAGGTTAATTTCTCTATCATGTTGCAGTCTGGATGCAGCTGCTCCAGGGCATAGAGATTCCACCTCTGGATTCAAAATGACTGCCTAGCTGTCACCATTACTTTGGCATGTGAGCCAGTGGGAAGGAGGAAAGGACAAAGGGAACACAAGCTTAATCTTCTTAAATGTACAACACAGGGTGCCACACATCCTGTCACTGAGTCCGAGAAGAGGTGTGCTCTTTAGCTGGTGGCCTCGTTCCCAGCAAAAACTCCAAATTCTACTAAAGGGATGTGGGGAGAATAGACTCCAGTGGGCATCTAGCAGTTACTGACACGGTTCCGATGCTCAAGTTTTACTTAGGACAAATAATTTAGTCTAATATTCAAGGAGAAAGGAGCGTGGTAGGGTGAACACCTTGAAAAAAATTAAAAATATCGCATCCTGGACTAGTAACCCTTATGATGGTTAGTTTGTTGTGGGAAAAGGTACTTCTTTGGGAAAAATGTGGAATGTCAACCTAGCAACTCTCAATCTAAACTTTTTGGTTCATTTTTTAAGCCTCTGTTTTGATACTGAATTTTCAGTTTTTTCTGTAGGATGAGTAGCGGGTGCTGCTGAGATGCTGATAAAGGTGGGAAGCAGTTTTTAAGGGCTGCTATATCTGACAGATTTGGTGAGGGAAAAAACGATCTGTATTCAGGTGCTAGCAAGTATATTGTATTTTTTCTATAATATCTCCCCACTATCTTTATAATTTGATAGAAAAATAATCCAGTTGACCCTCGAACAATGTGGGTGTTAGGGGCGCTGACCCCCCACACAATCGAAAATCTATGTATAAATTTTGAGTTCCCCCAAACTTCATTTGTCTTTTCGTATCCATGGGGCATTAGTTCCAGGACCCCCCACAGATACCAAAATCCGTGGATGCTGAAGTCCCTGTATAAAATGGCGGAGAACAATGCATACAATTGACCCTTTGAATCCCCACATTCCCAACCGTGGTTGTGAAACCCAGGGATATGGAAGGCCAACTGCACATTTATTGAAAAAAATCTGTGTGTAAGTGGACCCATGCAGTTCAAACCCATGTTGTTCAGAGTCAACTGAACTTAACATATACTTTTCATAGTCATTTGGCCAGGTGTAACCTACCTGATGACTTAGATGAGTGACAATGATTAAAGTATCTGGGCAATTGCTGTTATGTGCTACTGTGCCTCCTAAATCAGAAAGCATTTTTGGCCATACCTTTACTCAGGAAACCCCAGGAAATGAGATATTCCAAATGGGTAAATTTTCCAAAAAAAAAAAAAAAAAAAAAAAAATTTACTTCTGATGCTGTAAGCATCAGAACTTAAAAGCAAGCAAGCAAGCAAACGAGCAACAACAAGACCCAGTCTTTTACCTGGAAATCTAAAGAAAGTTTTGTTTCGAGAAGATAGAAAGACCTTGGATGAGGTCCTGGGAAGGTTGGTGTAGCCAGGCAGGCTCTCCAGCGAATGAGGCATCGTGGTGTTAGTACATGGGTGTAGTAATAGCCTTGGTTAGTGCTCCATCTCCCACTGAACTGCTGGGCTGCTGGCGTTCTTTATACTTGCAATGGAAGGAAAGCCGTGTTCGGTACAAAGAGGTGCGTCCATAAGTCCTGTTTTAGTGTCACGCTGACCTGGACGTTATTTAGGTTCAGCTTTGCTCCCTGAATCAAGCTCTGTTTATTGCCTCTGGCCTGACGTCAAAAGACAATTTGTTTCTCAGGTTTTGCTTCCCAAACCACAAGTATTGAGTCACAAATCCACGGGGATCTGACTGGCTTAGAAAGCTTTGCACTAACCTCCATCCCACTTTCTAAAGAGTCAGCAGAGATATGCCATCTCACTTGTGCTTCTGTGGCACGAGATGTAGGCATGGGGGTGTTTGCCTTCCCCAAATCAATGCAAAAACCCTGCGTCTCTCGCTGGAACTGCCATCTGTTTCAGACCTTTCCTGTCTCTCTGGTGCCAGCCATGGGACTTCCTGGACTGTGAACAGTTTTTATAGGTTCTAGGTTTGTGCCAAATGACTTGCCAGTCTTAATAGGAAAACTCACAGTTTGTTTCCAACATTTACTGCTCAAGTGTTTACAGCTAGAACTTTTCTTTTGCACGTATGCTTTCCCTCTAACAGGAAAGAAAATGGTCTTTAGCCGATCCACTGAAGTGAGATGCAAATCTCATTTGCTATTAATCCCAATGAGGTATTAACTACAAAGTCCATTTAAGACTCTTTAGTGTTAATATTAAAGAAGACAAGTGGTAAAAGCAACAGTTAATGGCCTGGAGCCAGCCGTGTCTATGCTGTCACTGAGGCTGGACCATTGCGTTCCAGAGATAATGACTGGACCCCTTTCAGTTGCTCTCAACTTCTCATTGGCCCCAAGGGAGGTGAGTTTGGCAGTCACTGTTTTAAAAGGACTATAACATGGTAGAACATTTTATTACAGTGGTAATGAGCACAGTGTGGGGTTGAGGGCTGGGGAGTGTTAGTGTATGTTTGTGAGAGAGTTGGGGGAGTGGGGACATAGGGAGCAAGGATTGAAGGGAGGGAGAAGGAAACCCAATTTTTATTTGTCATCATCACTAGTTACTCGAGGGTGTTAAGAGATCCCTGGATAATCTTTGGAGAAAGTTTTCCTTTATTACAGTTGTAAAACTCATTAGGGAAATCACCCAGTTGCATTGCAAGTAGAAGGGGGCTTTCAATTGCCATGGTGTCTTCCCTCCTCTCTCCCTCCTTCCCGCCCTTCTTCCCTCCCTCTTTCTTCCTTTCTGAATTTTGAGTGGAACTATGTAGAGTCTTTGAGACTTTTTCCTTTGTTGTGGACCTCAGAAATCTTCTCTTTTCTTATCAGTCCCACGATGGAAAAATCATAGAGCTATTTCTGTTTTGTTTTGTTTTTCCTTTAATTTTTCTTTATTGTGGTAAAATACACGTAACAAAATGTACCATGTTAACCATGTTTAAGTGTACAGTTTAGTACATTCGTGCTGTTGTGCTCCCATCACCACTATCCATCTCCAGAACTCTTTTCATCCCGCAAAACTGAAACTCTGTGCCCATTAAACAACAACTCCCGTTCCTCCCTACACCCAGCACCTGACAACCACCATTCTACTTTCTGTCTTTCAGTTTTTGCCTAGTGTGATTCTGCTTTTGTCTGGTAACTAAGCAAAATGAAGTTTATATTGTGAATCTTGGCCTGTAAAGCTTGGAGCTTGGTTCTGGGCCCTGTACTGTCTCTCTTCTCTCCCTAAGTGTGCTCTCCCTTGTCCCAATGATATAATATGGTCCATATTTAGATGAGGCCCAAATTTAAATCTTCATCCCTGATGTTCATAACTATCCATGTCCCATGTCCCCTGTCCAACCACCAACTTGACTGCTCCATTTGGGGTCTCATCAGTGCCTCACATTTAATCTGTTCACAGTGGAAATCATGATTCACTTGCCTACCACCCCCGCCCCCACAAGTTTGCTTACACTACTTACGTATGATTTCTTCCTTTCTCTCATACCCTACACAAAAGTGTTCTCGGTTCTTCCTGCCAAATACGATCTTTCAAAAAGCATAAATCATGTGGTACTCTCCTGCTTAAAACTCTTCAGTGGGTTATCATTGCACTTGGCAGGGAATCCAAGGTTCATTAGACCCCCCGGGGATTGGGCTCCTCCTGTCCCTCTGTCCTCATCAAGGTGCTGGCTATTGACACACTGACTTTCTCATCCACCTGACACACTGACCTCCTCCACCTGACACACTGACCTCCTCCACCTGACACACTGACCTCCTCCACCTGACACACTGACCTCCTCCACCTGACACTGACCTCCTCCACCTGACACACTGACCTCCTCCACCTGACACACTGACCTCCTCCACCTGACACACTGACCTCCTCCACCTGACACACTGTCCTCCTCCACCTGACACTGACCTCCTCCACCTGACACACTGTCCTCCTCCACCTGACACTGACCTCCTCCACCTGGCACACTGACCTCCTCCACCTGACACACTGACCTCCTCCACCTGACACACTGGCCTTCTTAGTTATTTCACTGGCTCTTTCTTAGGCGTCAGATCTCAACCTAAGCTACCTCCTACTTGGAGCTCAGTAAACACCAGCTGAAAGCTCAATGAATGAGCTCAATGCTTCCTCCATCCCTATACTGCTCCCCACCCCACTTTACAGCACTAGTTTACTCACTGGGAATGCATGGACTGTCCATTTAGGGTGAGTCAATATTTCAGCCTCATAATCAGAATCCTAGACTTGGACTGTACACAATTATGATTTAAACAAATGCTTATTCAGGAAAAATTTCCAAGAACTCTAATTTTACATTTGTTGTGGTTGGAATGGGGAGTAAAACGTCCTGAAAATGAGAAGATGATAAAATATCCTTTTGTCACAAAAGGTGTGAGAACCCCTGAAACTTTTGGTGGACCTTCATTTTCTTTTCCCCATTTCTGCTTTACGTGTTTTTCTGTATTAGTGTTTCCTTTTCTTCTGTTTTATGCAGTCTATCCTATGATTTGGTTTTTCTTTTCCCTGCCTAGTCTTCTTCCCTCCCTCCCTCCTTCCTTGTTTCTCTCCTTTCTTTTATAAATCTCCTCTTTCTATTTCCCTTTCTTGTTTGTAATTTCAATAAGCCTTAAATTGGAGCAACTTCATAGCCTCTGATGTGACAAAAGTTCTTTGGGTTTTGAAAAGCCCATAGAAAATGCAGGTGCTGACAAAAGCCCACTCTGAAACGTCACTGTAAACAGAACCAGACTGTCATCCTCACTCCTGCTTGGCTAGTTTTTGTCTCCAGTTGATCAGTTGGCCAGTGAAGCTTGCCCTTAAATATGAGGGCAAGCTTTTCTATCCAGCTGTGTATTAGGAATGCTATTGTATTTATTGATTTCATGCCATTAAGGAAGAGAAAAATCATGACCATTTGCTCCGTGTTTCTTGTAAGTGTGTTAGAAATATCCGTTGATGTGAGTACTGTGTCAAGGAAATCACACTGGCTTTTCAACAACTCTCGAATGACCACTTATACAGCCCCAAAGAACTTCTTTGTTGAGAGAGGAATTCTATTTCACTTCAGAGCCTTCCTTCTGCCCCTTGGTAAAGGGCACGGTTCCTACTCTTGGCATGTGGGATTTCCTGAGGGCTACTTGGCTCTCACCCAGCTGCAGGTTGAGGAGAGTCAAATCCGATGGTATGGCTTTTCATTCTGAGGAACTCAGAAGCATTTTCCCTGAGGCACGATCAAAGGGCGGTGCAAACAACTTACTGAAAGTAGACTCTGACCTGGAAGGAGCCACCAGGCACTGTTCTCATCGTGTAACCGTATTTTGCTGAAAATAACATGCGTATCCTGTTGACTCAATTTGGGGAATTAGATGACATACCGTGTTTCCCCGAAAATAAGACCTAGCCGGACAATCAGCTCTAATGCGTCTTTTGGAGCAAAAATTAATATAAGACCCTGTCTTATATTATAGTAAAACAAGACCAGGTCTTACATTAATTTTTCTCCAAAAGACGCTTTAGAGCTGATTGTCCGGCTAGGTCTTATTTTCGGGGACACACGGTAATTAGGAAGTACGCAGTAATGTGTGACACACTGTTGCAAAGATTGATTTCTTCAATAGTTTACTAAAGAATTGTAGGGCCAAAATACTCACAGTCTTATTAAGTAAATAAAGCTCATATAGAAACCTTTATCAAAGTTGTGTCCAGGAACTTCTGAGACCTATGATGTGGAGGGAATATAAATATTGTCCCAATAGCACAGTCGCCAGGACTTTCAAAAATAGGTACATGAAATGTGCTTTCAGAGGCTCACCTAGATGCCTCTAATTCAATGTGACTGTTACCTTAGTAGTAAAATTACTTATGTAACTTAGATTAGTTTTTCTACCAGACTAGTGGTTCTTACCTGGAAGCACATTTCAGAATCATTTAGGGAGTCTTTTTCAAAAACATGCCTTGCCAGGGGCCCACCTCAGACTATTGATTCTGAATAACTTGTGTTGGAGCCTCGCTATATGTACTTGGAAAAAGCCGCTGCAAAATTATGAGGCTTCTGGTTTCAGAATGAGCTAAGGACCCCTGCTCTCAACTGTGAGTTTGGTGTGGCAGAAACCAAGGGTGGCTCATCTTTGTAACCCTAGCATCTAATACAGTGCCTGGTTTGTAGATGTGAACTCAGTAAATGGTCATTGAGGAAATGGAAGCAAATGATCTAGAAAACTATACCGTGAATATTTGAACTGCTTATTCATTTGAATTTCTACCAAGTAAATTTAATAATTGAACAGAATTTTAAAAATAACCTCTGGAGGTAGGCCTCTTCTACACAATTACGAAGTGTTATGTGGTCTAAATGCTTAGTAAGTAGACAGATGATAAAGATTTTCAGTAATTTGATGTGAAAGAGAACAAAGCGAGGGTATGAAAAACACCTTTATAAGGACTGATGTCTGATTTCCCTCTATTATTTTAGGTGTAAAAATACCTTTTTTGTAATAAGAACTCTGGTAGCACCCCAATATTGTATCAGGCTTTATTTCTCTGTCAAGCCGAATCACAAGTGGATAAGCAATTATTTCTTTAGTAAACTGGTACTTATGCACTTAAAAGTTGCTGTTCTTCCAAGTGGACATGCTGGTGACAAGACATTCCGGAAAGTTCTCTTTGGGAATTACCTTTGCTGTTCGGTCCATATATGTACCTGCAGACTGACTTCCTACTTGCCCCTCTCTAAGACTTGTCCTTGCCATCAAGGAAGCTTCCATAGAGGTGGTATGACCAGAAACCATCCAGGGCATAAAGTAATCGCGGACCTGTACATGATCGCATACACTGGCGCACAATGATAGAGCTCAGAGGGGCTGGGATATGAGGCAAAGCTCATAAATAAGGTGAGATCTGAGCTCTGAGATGGAAGGGAGAGGAGGATCCCAGGCAGTGGGGGTGTCGTGGAAACGTTTACAGGGTTGGAGTGAGCAAGGTGTGTGACGGCGGCTGGTAGTAGGTGTGAGGTGTCTCCACAGTGGGGGACCATGATGGAGGAACTAGAAAGCCCTACAGAGGAGGCACCTAAACTGCCCTTTCCCTTTTGTCCCAACGCCAATTTACCATAAAGGTTTCAATGGGCAATCCTAGGAAGAAAACAACTAGTGTCTGTGGACATAAAATACCACGGCATGTCAGACCGGCAGTGCCTGTCTTAGCCCAGAGACCAGGAGACATTGGTCTTCGAATTCAAAACTGGACGTGGAGGCATATCTCCTCCACTCTGCTCCGACTTGCATTCATTTCCCATCGTGACCTCAATGCTTGTGAATTGAACTCAATATTTTGCTGCTGTTTGGAAGCTGCCTCCTGCCTGTCACTGCATGTGCACTCTTGCACTGCTGTGGGACTCGGCGCTTTGCAGATTCCTGGTCTCAGGATATGAAGAGGGAGGGGACCCTGCTGTCTCGTTGCCTGAGACAGCCGCACTTTGTGCCTGTGTCCAGCGCAGTCATGGAAAGCACCTCGTTTTGATCCGAAAAGAGTCCCAGTTTTCATGATGAATTCTGTGGCCACCCTATTTTGGGGTTATTATCCTTACTTAACACATGAGGAAACTGGGGCTCAGAGAGGCATGGCTGTCTAGGCTTATTTTCACACCTTGTCTTGAGCACTTTTTATGGGTAATGCAGGAGTCTTCCTTCTGGATGATGGAAGTGTTAATTATAAGATATTCTTTTTAGAATGAAAAGCTGCACATAAATAAATGAACTCTCTTATTAGAAAAAGAGACACATTCTTAGTGAAATAATTATATCATTGATGCAAAATATTCACAGTATTTATTTCTTTATTCCAGTTGGAGGCTATTTACTCCATGTTTATTGCTATCTACTATGTACAAATGGCTGCACTAGACATAAAGATCATTCAACAATAAATATGACACATCACGGATATGGTGATCAGTGTTCAACTATGATTGGTCCTGTTTTATTTGATGGTTAAAACCATGTAACTTAATACTGTGCAGTCAGATCGGTGATCGAGTAAGATGTTCACTGATAAGCCTAACACAGAATGTGGGCCCGCGTTGCATGCCAGCCTGTGAAAGCCCTGGGAGCTGCTCAGGCTGGTGATGGGGTGCAGCCTTGGGGGACATTTAGTGCTCGTGACCGCCCCAAGGAGCCAGGAGGAAGAAGAGCGGGCAGATGCAGTCAGGTGGCGTCCTGGGAGTTGGGTTCAAATCGGAGAAGTTAATTCTAAGATGTTAGAGAAGGGATGGAACTGAGCGACAAAGTGGCCCCCAGAGGACAAGGGCAGGAACGAAGCAAAGGGATCTGAGGTGATCACGGAAATGCCTGGAGCTCCTTTTCCTTGGCCTTAGGTGTTTCTCAGGATGTCGTAAACGCCTGAGGTCCGAATGGCCTCTGTGTGTGCTTCATGCCTTTGCCTAACTTACTGCTTCTTGTTGTGTTGGCCAGATTTGAATGCTGTGTAAACTAACTCCATAGTTCTCGTGAAAAGAACGCTGGTAACACTTGACTCTACATTTCCTGTGTGTCCTATTTTCTTTTAGGTTTTGTGAATGACTCAGTTACTAAATCGATCGTGGCTTTGCGCTTGACTCTGGTGGTGAAGGCCAGCACCTGCACGCCGGGGGAGAGCCATGCAAACGACGTGGAGTGTTCAGGAAAAGGAAAATGCGTCACGAAGCCATCAGAGGTAAGGGGACACTGGGCAGCTTAAAAAAAAAAGTATATATGTTTATATATATATGTATATAGTTTACATAAATGTATTAAAAAAGCCCTCTGAATTTCTGGTTTCAATCATGTATTAGTATGCAACATACAGACACATAAATCTCCATATAATTTTTAAAGTAATTATAATAAATCTGTGCAGTGCTAGACCTTCTTGCTTTGGTATGAGGTAGAGATTTTGTGAGAAGTAGCAGCCATCATATCTGGTAGCAGAATCAAGAAAAATGGAAGAACGAAAAGGTAAGCACAGGGTCATTTACTTCCTAGTTATTACATAATTTATCCCTCCTTAGACGTCGCATTTCCCCAGCGCTGTTAACAGTTGCAGAAGTAAAAGTAAGAGAAGGAACCGAGAAGAGGCAGGGATAAGAAGGCTGACATCATTTTTTGACTTTCGTGGCCCAGCGTCATCAGCGCTATGGGAGACCTGAGCCTGTTCTCCCTTTTCTTCAGTAGCTCAGGTCGCAGGGTCATGAGGCTTGGAGCAGGGGCCACGTACAGTTTCTCCTCCTTCTTCTGGTTAGTGACGGGGTCCAGCATCCAACCAGCAAAGAACTGTAGCAGCCTCTGAGGCCAGTCACTGTTAGTATAGGGGTCCCTTAACGATGGCAGATGGACTCCATCTGAGCATGCTCAGAGAGGGTCACTGTGCGCCTTGTAACGGGGCCCGTTCTACTAGGGCACGTCTGTTCCTCTTACCACTTGCTATTTCTGTCTCCAGCATCCTTTCCTCCATTTTCTTCTCCCCAGTTCTACACATCTTTCTGTTGGAGAGAGTTCATGTTATAAGTGAAAGCGGGTCTCTGAATAGGAAAAGAGCCTGATTTGTTTTAGACCAATTTTAGGAGTAGCACTGCTAAGTTATCTTTGGTGACACCTCCTTATGGTAATGACAGCACATTCAGTAGTGGCGCACTTGGCCAGGTGGAAGGAATGGGGCTAACTGACAAAAGGGAAGTAGGAAGACGCTGCTCGGGTCACCTTGGAAAGCCTGTGATTTTGATGTTTTAGGTGGAATACTGCAGTAGCCTAAACACGCCACTTTTCTGCAAGCTATCCCTTGTAGGGGCAGAATATGGTCAGAACATGAGAACGCAGTGGGGATAATAATTTCTGCTAAATCTTTGAAAAAGAACATAAATGTAAACCAAGGCCAAAATGAAATCCCTGGGAGAGAGGAGAGTGTCTGGTGTAAAGCCAGGAGGTGACGCATGAGGTCCTGAGTTGAGCTTGCCCCATGGACCCCATGTCCTTGTATCTCAGCCCACTTGGACCTGTTTCTCCTCTCTCTCGGGAGAAGGATCATTTATCAACTTACTTAATGGAAAAAAAGAAGGGTACTGTGTTCTTCTATGACAGTCAAGACTAGGATGCCATAACTTGAGAAAAGATGAGAATCGAGAGGAAGAGTGTCAGATCTTCCCCAGTGGCGCTGCAAAGAAGAGACCGTGTTCTTCCCCAGATTCATTCTTCCTATTCCCAATGAATAATTCTGAGGCCTGATCAGCCCTCAGAAAGATCACATTGGCGAAAGAGAAGTGCCTCAAACAAGGAACAGGGCGCTCGTCTCAGAATTTTGGACTGACGAAGGGGTGAAGATTCCTCGTGAGCTTTCTGTTGTAATGGGCGACCCTTCTGGGAAACGTCATCCATAAGGTGGTCACCATACTGTCTTCCGTCATGCCTGTTGCTGTGGTCAGCAGCACTCACACGGGTTTCATCTGCGTGAAAGCTCTAGCGAAGAGGCTCTGCCTGCTGGTTTGGAATTGACTCATTGAAAAGGCCGTAGAAGTACGTAGCACCTGGCAGGTAACTTGGCAAATCTTGCCAACGTGCTTTGTGTTCCATGAAAAAGTGACTCACAGGCCTTAGTGCGGAATCCACGCTCGTTTTAGCAGATCGCTGCAGAGGAAGCGCAGCTTCTTACGGGCACCAGCTCCTCTGAAGACATCTGAGTGCTGCTCCCTGAGATGACTCCTTCACCCTCTGCCTCTACCTCCCAGCTCCAAGCAAGTTGCTTCTAGAGTATTGAGCCTCTGCTGTTGATTCTGTAAAGCCTGCATTTACCTTCAGTGAATTTAAGAAAATTGTGTCCAGTCATCTTATCTGAGCCATTATAATTACCCTTGGTGACTCTAAGCAAATGATTAGGCTGACATTACCTTGTCCATTTGTAGACCCACCACATTGTTATCTTGGAGAGAAACATCTGGAAGGCAGTTCTACAGTTCACAAAAAGATGGTGGGAGTGCGAATGGAAAGATGGTTCATCGTTTTTGTGTCTACTTGAGTTCCGTGGCTTTTCGTGATTATTGTCATGATTTACGAGTAGTTTGCCAACAATAAAATACTTTTATTATCAAGTTTGTTTCTTTTTTTCACTCTTTCCTAAAATTAGAAGTTATCTATCCAGACTTCCACTCAATTTAAGAATCCACTCTGTAGTAGAAAACAAAAAGAACTGTATGGTGGTTTAATTTTATGGTTTCTAATCATTTTTATATCGTTTTATTAGATCATCCATCAAAATAAAAGCAATTCTGTTACTTCCCCACTACTCTCATTCGGTAATGGAACTCATTTCTTTGCTGTCAGATGTACTTTGGCTAGAGGATATTTCACAGTCCAAGCTGACGGGTCGTTTGCGATACAGCTTAAGCTTTCTGTTCTTTGTTATCGCACGATCCTGGGAAGGTCTTTTCAAATGTTTACTATAGCACTGCAAGGAGCTCTCTATTTTTAAAAACTGATTTTGTTACAAGGCTTGATTCTGATGTTTTCTTTTCCTTATAAAAAAAATTTGACTGTGGGCTACTACTTCTCTTAGAACTTTGTCACAAAGGTTGGCTGCTGTCTATTTGATGATTCCTTAATTACCTTAAAGGTGAATGTCAGGGAGTCACACAGCGATCTTTGCTGGTGTGGGCTTTAAGCCTTCTTTAGATCCAATTAAGTTCCATGGACCCTGTCTCGCAAGAGCAAGAGCAAGAGATACGTATTAGTCATGGTTCTTCAGAAAAAAGGAACCAGTGGGAGATATATATATATATATATATATATATATATATATATATATATATATGATTAAGGAGATTTATTTTTAAGGAATTGACTCTTTGTGGACCAACTCATTGTGGAGTTTCCATGAGTACAAAATTTGATGGAGGAGAGGCTGGCAGGCTGAATACTCAGAGTGTTGCAATTCGAGTACAAAGGTGGTCTGCTGGTGAACCAGGAATTGCTGATGTTGCAGGTAGCGTCCAAAGGCCATTTGCTGGGAGAATTCCTTCTTGCGCAGGGGAGGTCAGCCTTTTCATCTATTCAGGCCTTCAGTGGATTAGATGAGGCCCACCCTCACTGTGGATGGCAATCTGCTTTACTCAGAGTCCATTGATTTAAATGTAAACCTCAGCCAAAAACACCCTCATAGAAACATCCAGAATAATGTTTGACTGGTCAAACATTAAGGCCCAGCCAAGTTGACATATAAAATTAATCTAAAAAATAAATTTTCTCTATTTTTCTCTTTAACTCATTATTTCTACTCATTTGCATATCTTGCCCACAAAATTAAAGGAACAATTTTAAAATTTAGTTTGCCTAAGTTTTGTCTGAGGCCCTTGACAAAAAGTCATATTCCAGGCCCCTCAATCAGATTATGCTGCCTTTCACTGGGCAACCAGGTGGTTCTGATGCAAAAGTAGATTGAGGACCATCGCTCTGGAATTAGGGGCCGTGCCTATCATCTTCCTGTGTTTGCTGATTCCCTAAAGCAAATATACCACATTTTTTTATTCAGAGATTCCGTTGTTAATGATTTCAAGGTCATTTGGAATGAATGGAGAAAAGGTAAATGCTGATAAGTGATATAATGGTTCAATACATATCCCAAAGCTTTCTAATTTGTTAGCCCTGATCTACATTGATAGGTAAATGGGTCAGGTCTCCATTCTCGGATACGAGAAGGTTCCTTAGAAATCTCTCCAGCTCTTTCCTTGGGAATCTATCACCCTTAGGCTATTTGGGCTGCATATAGAGCTGACTACTCAGACTTTGTTCTGAGAAAGGACTGAGCGGGCATCATGGCTGGGAGCCATTCTCAATCCCGTCTGGAGCCTGTGTTTTACTTCTGCCTGTGTGCGTGGGTCTGTACCTTAGAAAAGCACTAGCATGTTAGGCTCATGAAAATTTCTGGCCTTTTGTTACCTCCTTCCCTGCTCTTGGAAGTCAGAGGCTCAAGCTCCAGGAAGTCCTAGTCTTGCTCCGGCCGGGGTCTTCTGGGTGGGTTTGGTTGTCGGCAAGAAATCACTGACTTGAACAAGTTGCTTTGTCCATCGCTCAGTAGCACCCAGATCCCCTGCTGCCCTTGTTCTCCAGCCCACGTGTCCTATGTAGGCGACTCCATCCTTCCAAGAGCCTGTCTGCCTATGTGAACATCTCTACCTATCTTATTTTCCTGTTTCAAAAGCACGGGCTTCTTTGTTAGGGCTCGTAGTAAATCCCCGTTTCTGAGGTTTGTTTATTTCTGATCTCATTCCCAGCGCTTGGAGACGAGCATGAGCATGCCGTAAGCTAGGTGCTTTCCAGCTTCCGACCTCGGCTCCTCTCACAACCCTGTGGCGCCAATTCCTCCCTCAGGTGTCCGTGGTCTTGCTCATGCGGTCCCCTCTGTCTGGAACCCTTCGCTGCCACACCACCCTTCCCCAATCCTCTGCCCCTGCCCGCCTGCCTTCCCAGCTATATTTCAGGCTCAGCTCAAAATAATCTTCTTACTTCTGGAAGCTGTCCTTAATCCCTCAGTGCAAACTTTTTCTGCTCAAGCCCTATTGCACTTTATTGTTCTTATGAGACCCTGACTATTGATGTGTGCTTATGTTTCTTTACATCATTATTTATTTGCATTCACTTCGCTGCAGAGTTATTGCCTGTGATGTGCTTGGTCCTGCCTGAGGCTCTGGGGGATGCACATTTGGTCAGAGAGGGAGCTGGAAGCTTGCGGGGCAGGGTGCTAGACCAGTAAAATCATGGATGAGTGCCGTGTGATGCAGCCCGTGGGCGAGGCTTGCAGGTGTATTCTGAGAGCCCAGAGACACATCCAACTGAGACGTGGGCTCACTGGGCGCTTCCCAGGGGAGTCTTAGAGGGTGAGTTCCTTCATGTTAGAACCTGGGCCTAGTTCCTTCTGCACCTACTGTAACTACACGCTAGCAGGATGCTTTCCAAAGTGTGGGAGATGCTCACAAACTGTCCATGAACCGAATGAACAAAATAAACAAAAGAACAAAAATATGATGGGAAACCAGTTCTCTGAGTTTTGGGTTAGGTATGTAATTTGAGTTATATGTTTGGTAAATATGGGAAGGACATGGTGAGTTTAATTTTATAAAGTAATGAATTGGAAAACAGCCTCTGGTGTAAGGCTGTCTCACAGATGGTGTGACCCAGAATGCTGTAGTAACCCCTCAGAGCATTTTAAGCAATGCTGCCAATCCTTTCCCTCTCGCTTCAAGAGGAAATAGGTCAGAATAATTTGAGCCAATGGAATCTTTGATGCTGTGGGGACAAAGCCCCAGAAAACAGTTTCCAGGCTCTCGGCCTCACGTGGAAAGGTGCTGGCTCAGGTAGTAAATGGCCATCAGCTGTGATTGCATGGCCATCAGCTGTGGCTAGTTGGCCGTCAGCTGTAACCAGTGAGCCATTGGCCACTAATATAACTGCCGTGGCTACGCTACAGAAAGAGAAAAAATGGGGGCTAGCAAGAAGATGGTGGCTGAGCCTGCAAGCGGAGCAGTGAGGGTTGAGAATTGTGTGGTTCCTGTTTCCTGTTTCTCTGACCCAGCCGCCAGCGAGAATATAGTGGTATGACTGCCCTACCTATGGCTTCGTGGGTGTTCCTTTTTGGCCTCACTATGCCCTGCATTCTCTTGTGGGGAGCAGGAGCAGAGACCCCACCTGGCACCCCGCATGACAGATGCCATCCTCCTGTTGGTTTGAACCTGTCGGGCGGGTACCTCTTCAGGTCAGGAAGTAGCAACTTGCCAGAAAGCAGGAATGAGTGTCACTTTCTTTCATCCATCACTTCTCTGAGAGCTAATTTCTCATCTGTCGTTAGTGCGAACATAAAGGCCCTCATGAGACCTTGAAAAGGGACTGTGATTCGGTGGGGTTATGAGAGAGAAAAGGGGCGGGAGGGTCGCTGAAGAAGCCCATCAAAGAGTCAGAAGAAAGGCTTTCACTACATCCTTCCAGCATCAAGACAGCAGCCGGCACTCAGGATGTGGAGTCGCTTTTTGTAGTTCTGCTCAGTGCGTGGTGGGGTGAGGCCCCACGCTTCTGCCAGCACTGTGGACGACTTCTCCTGGGAGTAGGTAATGAGACACAGCAAGGGAGGGGCAGTGTGGACTCATGGATGGGGAAATACGTGATGAACCGTGGTTAGCAGCATTACAGAGACTAATTTACTCGAAGAAATTGTTCTTCTAGGTGTGGAGGTGGGAACCTTTCTCTTGAGTGAATCTGTCGCTTATTGACAATGCTCAGTACAAACTTTTGAGCCTGGGAGCAGGTGCATTGGAGGTGGTGCCAAAAAGCAGGTGTCTGCGATGCATGTCTTGGTTAATAAAAAATGGGCGATCTCTCCATAGATTTTTTTCTTGCAGAATCTGCTTTGTGGACCTTTGAGAAAGTACTTTTATGAATAATAAAAAAAGAATAATAATTACTAGAAACATATAACTACAGAGATCCTAAAAGTAAGTGCAGACCAGCCGTCACCTTTTCAATGCGTAAAGTATAAGCCCGTCTAGAATTTTGTTGACTTGTGTTTGAATTACATCTTTTGATACTAATATACTTAAAAAGCCATTGCTGTTTCTTGTGTGATAGAATGGAAGGATGATCATATCATTGCCTGCACAAAAATATGACAACATATTTGAGTCATTCATTATAAATTATTTTAAGAAATATTGTAAAATTATGTCCTGAAGGATAGATGTTTCTTCATGTTTGCATTAGGCACTGGAATTTTCCAGAAGGTTGAAATGTATCTCTACATGCTCATAGATAGTTGCAGAGGCATTGTGGCTTGGTGGCCCTCCAGATGTATTAGGGTGAGGATTATATCACTGGTGACATTTCCAGGGTCATAGAATTTTGAGGGGAAGGTGATTTTAGAGACCTACTTTATTTCCAAGACCAGGAAACTGAGGTCTATGAGAGATTTAAGCTATTTGCCCAAAGCCCAAGAGCTAATTTGTGATGGGGAAGGACAAGAATGAAGGGAGATTTCTGCACTTTTGTTCCATGGCGCCTCCTACTGGGTGGCACTGTCCCTGGTCCCACTTCCCCACTCCCTCCTCATCCTCCAGTAAGATGGTCAGAACTACCGCCAGCTTTATTTCTTGTTTAGTGTCTTCAGGTGGTTTCACTGTTGACTACGAGGAAAACCAGGCAGCAGGTAGAAAACTTTTCAAATGATTCGACCTGATGGTGTTTTGACGCAGTGAGTCTCCAAACACCAAGGTGCACACAACTCACTTGGGAATCTAGTTAAAGTACAGATCCTGACCCTGCAGGTGTGGGTGGGGCCTGAGGCCAGATGCCAGTAAGACTGTGAGATGCCATGAACATCAGACCAAGACATGAGAAGTCACATTCTCAAGGCCTTTCAAAGGAACTTAGAAGATTTAGCAGCCTCCATTCCGTGATTTTCTTTGGCATAAATTGGACTAGGGGATTAAGACCTCTGAAACTCTTATTCCAGAACAAACTTTGAAGAATAGATGAAATAAGTAACTCAGGGAAAGAGAACATCTATGTTGGTGGCATGCAGCCTTTTACACATAGCCCAGGAACTTTTTTTTTTTTTTTGATTAATTTCCCCCCAGTTTTATTGAGATATAATTGACATACAGCATTGCATGGATTTAAGGTATAGAACATAATGATTTGATATATGTATAGATTGTGAAATGATCACCACAAGTTTAGTTAATGTCTATCACCTCACATCGTTACAATTGTTTTTTCTCATGATGAGAACTTTTAAGATCTACTCTCATAGCATCTTTCAAATACACGGTACAGCATTGTTAACCATTGCCACCATGCTGTACATCACATCCCAGGACTTACACACTTCCAGGTGTAAGATAAATAAGTTCCAGAAACTGTTTGTTGCAGCCCCTGGTTTTTGCACTCCAATTTGTTGCAATTCATTGACTGCACAAAAAGGAGAGATCCTCATTTTACAAGTCTGTTTTGGAGACAGACAAGTATCATTCTGAGATTTCAATTAATAATTTTTAGAACACAGAAATAAGGCTGTGTTCTAAAGATGTACCCTCAAAGATGGAGATTTCATAAAATTTTACTTTTTACTGCTTCATCAAGGACATTCTCAGTGAAACTAGACTCTGATGCCTGAGAGAGGAAAACCATCACTTTGGAACTCGGAGGGCCTGCTTTCCTTGTCTTTCCTCTCCAGAAAACACTTACCCTTTGGTCCTATTCTCAGTCAGAAAGCTGGGTGTGAGCGGTGGGAATAGTGCAGCTCAATGGCTTTGCCCGCCGAGGGCGTCCTGTTCAGGGATCTGAAAACTGTCCGCAGTGCTGGCTCACACACACAAAAGGGCTTTGTTCCTCTTATCACTTTGGGTATTTATTTATTTCTGCACATTTTCATGCTCTCTTCCAGTTTTCTGTGAGCGCCTCTATGCACCAGGCAGGGAGCTTCACCCCAACAAAACACACTGAGGAAAACCACCTGGGTCCTTGCTCTCCTGATGTTGGGAGTCAAAACACTGGCATCAGAATTCATTGAACTTGACCCTCACCTGAAGCTCAAATCTCCTCTGAAACATTATCAACCTCCTCAGCTTCTAATTAAATATCTAGTCAGTGCCTATGTCGGGCAGGATGGGACTTCTTTCAGATTTTGAGGGGAGGGAAAAAAAAACACCCCTTCGAATATTCCCTACCATGGTCTTCTGTTCTTGGCAGCTGCTCCAAATCCGACTTTAAAGGACAAATGGACTCATCTTTTCCCCAGGAGTCTGTCGAGAAATAGAGCTGTAGTTTGATTATGATATTTGCCCGTTGCTTCTGTGACAGCCTCTTAGTTTCTACGAATCAGTCTGGCTTTGCAGATTATTCTCCCGAGTTGTGGAGTGTTAGGCAGATTCATGATGTCCTGTCGTGGATTAGGGGGATAGGCCAGCTTCACTTTCCCCAAACTGGAGAGAACACCAGTGGGCTCTGGGCATGTTACTAACGTGTCTCAATGGCAGGCAGAGTGGGGTTTCATCACGGTATTAGTTGACATGTACCCTCCTGTCTAAAATGGCTCCCTGCTGGCTGTCTGCCTGTTTTGGTCTGTAGAGATTGGTCCCATTTTCTGTCCGCCGAGCTACAGACTCAGTTGAAGATTTGTCCCCTGGATGTAGTGTTTGGCATTTTACAGACAGAACTGTTTGACTTCACCGAGCCGGGTGATCTTCTGACTTTTTGGTCTCGGGACTCCTTTGTACTCTTAGAAATTATCGAAGACCCTAAAGAGCTTTTGTTGACTGAGCTCCATCTATTGATCTTACACGGAGGGATTAAAAGTATTTATTTCATTTAATAAACCCATCGCTTGTTAACAAAAATGACACCTTTTAAAATGAAAAGTAACTATATTTTCCAAAACAAAAAGAACTTAATGAGAAGAGAGGCATCGTTTTCGTTTTTACAAATCTCTTTAATATCTGGCTTAAAAGAAGACAACTGGATTTTTAGATTTGCTTTTACATTCAACCAAGTACAATGTGTTGTTTGGTTGAAGCACAGGAGGAAAAGTCAGCCTCACAGAGATATTCAGTTGGAAAAAGAAGTGTTTTAATAGCCTTTTCAGATAATTGTGGATATTTTTCTTGAAAATACTCCAAAACTCAATAAGCGGCAGATTCATAAATGTGGAATCTGAAACTGTAAATGCCCTCATGCTCACTGTTACATTAAAATCCATTGGTCTGTTTTGCATTTTGGATCTTCTACTCATGAATAGTTTTTATAACACCATACGTTGGTCACTTGGAAAGTATTATAGTTGTACAGAGCTTCCGAATGTTGACACATCTCACTATACAACAACAGAAAAATCACATCTGTGGTGACTATCACCACCAATCTCATCAGAAAAGTCTTCTTTAAGTGTTAAAGTCTGTCAGGCTCATAATGAAAGATAAACGTTTTCCAAAATTCTCAGTTTTCCCTTAAGGCTTTTAAAGCTCAAATTTTAACTCTGACAACAGAAACTATTGGTTGTTTCCCTTGAAATGACAGGCTCCCTTGGTTCACGTGAGAGAACGTATCTGTGGAACAGCCACGTCTGAATGACCATCGTTAGTCTGTCAGTCGTTCTTTCAAGGAAAAAAGGTGTTTCGTGAAAAACGGGCTCGTTAGGTCGTGACTCAAACAACTTCACAAGTGTGTTTCCTGAGGAGACCCCTGGACTTCGGGGAGCAGGAGGGGTGCTTGAGGTGTACCTCCTATTTTGTCACCCAGAATGTTAAAAAGGTGTGCACTCAAGGGTTGAGCTGTTGTAAAATTTTCCTTTTTACTGCTTCATCAAGGGTGTTCTAAGTGACACCGGCATTGTTTTTTCTTCCTGCAAATGCTTGGTGATGGTGAAGACCAAAGATTCCTGCTACAAAGACCCAGCTTTGATTTCTGTGAATGTACCAGCAGTTTTTTTAACCATTGTTTTTGCATCTTTAGTGCCTGTGTCAATGAGAAAAAGGCACACTGTGTTTGAATATTATTATAAGATAGTTTTGACCTCATGGGGCCCCCAGTAGGACCTCAGCCCCCGTCTCCCCTGCCCTGGTCCAGGCCTTCCTCTAACCTTTATCTCTGGACCTCTTTGTTTACTTTCTGCACCTTTATTTTTCTAAACACCTCCAGTTTGGTTTTGGATAATTCTTCTTTTTTCCTCTCTGACCTTGAAAACCACTTTGCAACTTAAAATAAAAATTTTTCCCCCCAGTCCACTATCTTGGACCTCTTCCCACTTTGGACCTTTTGTCTCTCCTCTGTGGTGATTCTCTGAAGGGCTTCTTTGTAAGACCTGTGGGTCAGTTTGCTAAAAGCCAACTTGACAGGTTCTCCATTTGTCTGCTCCTTGACCACCCCTCCCAGCACCTCAGTTTCCATCCCAACCCCCATTCCCACCTTAGGATCAGTGGCTCACTCTCTCCCCTGTTTTCCCTAAGGCAGAGGGCCATCTTCCTTTGCTTTCTTCTCTGCCAGCAGGCTGCAAAAAGCCAAAGTAAAAACAAACAGAACATTCCCTAAAACGTGCTAAAAAGATAAAATGAAAGTTGGGCAATTACCTTTACAGACATCTTCTACCAACCTTTCTGTTAAACATTGTTAGAAGCTCTTTAGATAGTAAAGAGGAGCAAAGAAATGGAGTGATTGCCTTTCAGAAAATTGGCCTGCTTCCCTGGAGAACAGAGGTGGCAACGTTCAGCCCTGGCTCTTGCTGGGAGGAGGGCGACGGTGATTGGCAGGAAGCTGGGATATAGGGAGCAGGAGAAGGGCTTGGGTAACCAGTGCCTTGTCCTTTTGCTAAGTTTGGCATTGAATGCAGGGAGAGAGTGGGAAATTGGGTTGAAAGAACAGTTTTTGATTCTAGAGCAGAGGATACATCACATTGCAATAAGAAAGAAAGTGGCAGATGTGACAGAGTGGGTGTGGGGTGTGCATAATTAATGGGTGAAGGTCCTGCAGGAGATGGAATCGAGAGGTGTGGAGGGCTTCAGAAAAGAGGATAAAGCTTCCTTCTTTGAAACAAGTTATGCCAGGCACATGGCTTGACAGGGTGTTTAAAACAATGTTTTTTTTAATTGAGGTAAAATTCATACAGTACAAAATTAACCATTTTAAGGTGAACCATTCAGTGGCATTTAATACATTCACACTATTCTGCAACCACCACCTTTATCTAATTCCAGAACATTTTCATCACCCCAAAATGAAACGCTGTACCCTTTATGCACTCACTCCCCGTTCCTTCCCCAGGCCCTGGCACCACCAGTCTGCATTCTGTCTGTGGATTTCCCAATCCTTGAAATTTCATATAAATGGATACAACAGGTGACCTTTTGCATCCATCTTTTTTTCACTCAGCATAATGTTTTCAAGATTCATCCATGTTGTAGCGAATGTCAGTGCTTCATTCCTCTTTACGGTTGAGCAATATTCCAGTACATGGATATTCTAGCATTTGTTTATCCATTTATGGTCGATGGCCATCTGAATTGTTTCCCATCAAATCTTGCCTGTCACCTTTATGAAGGAGCTGATAGGCACAGTCTTGGTTACAGGGAAAGGAGTCACGTGGTCGAGTTGCAGCTCCTGGAGATTCGAGATTCCTCTGCCTCCTCAGGGCGGCAGGTGATCCTATCCGCCTGAGCCACTTGGGTACTGGTCCAGGCGAGGGCAGCCCTGGGATACCTGCTCAATCCTAGGTTATCTTTAGCCTGAAAGCCATTTAGAGGCGTGGTTTATGCCTAGGGAATGTGGGATAAGGCAGATTCAAGAGAAGATGCTACCTCAATATTGCCGTGACCAGAAACTGGCTGGGGACCTACCACCTCAGTGCAGAAGGGGCAGGGCAGGGGTCACCCCAATACCTGTCTGCCTGTCGTGAGTCACTGCACGGGTTTCTTCCTTCGGATTGCCTTTTCCTTGTAGTCCTAAGAATAATCCCAAGACACTTGGCCCAAACTTGCATGTCTTACTCATCAGCAACAAGGAACTCATTCTGTGCTCAACTTCCTTTCACATAATGGGCATTTTAGGGGCAGTGATCAGCATTTAATTGAGCCGCAAACATTAATCTTTTCCAAGTTCACATTGGAGGAGAATTTCTAGTTTAATGATAATTCTGCGGTTGGAGAGGATGTTTCCAAGTCAACAGGGTAAAGACTCTGGCTCCAGAAGGCAATGAGGAGGCTCTCCCTGGAACACAGCAGCTGCTCAGTAATGGGCAGATGGAGGGAGGTTGCCACAGGCCCCCGGGCCCCTGCCATGAACGCAGTCGTCCCTCTCCATCCGACTGTAGTTGGTTTCCACAGTTTCAGGGTAGAAAGTTCGAGCTGTGTCTCAACTGCAGACAGAGAAGACTATGTGGTATGTGCAGTGGGTATCACTTAACACTCGAGTGCAGAAAGAAAGGCACAGAGGACACGGGTGTGACCGTTTTCCAGGATTCAGCAGAGGCCCCGGCCGAAGTGGAATGTTCCGGAGCTGTCCAGATTTCAAAGGTGATTAATTATGTAGGACATTAGAACTGTCATTTACACATCTTGATTTAGCACAGTCACAATATTCTGGCAGGAGACTAGGGGAAAACGGAGCCTATGAATAGGAGAAATACCAGTAGGAAATATAATACCATTTATATATGCTATAAATAACTGTGCCCGTGTGCTTAGGTCGATATCTGTAGAAAAGCTTAGAAAGTTTGCTTTTTCCTTGTTCATTTTATTTCCACATTACAATTCAATAAGTGCTTTCCTAACTTCACTAGTATGCTTTTAATTTTTCTTTTCTACTAACTTTTCTCATTTCTTTACAGGCTTTCTTCACTACATTTTTTTACCTTTATCCTTTTTCTTTGTAAGTCTCTGGTCTTGGTTTGATTTAGCATATATTTAAGTGCTGGTAAGCGAAGTATAATAGGTAGTCGCCATCAAATGGTGTCAGTAGCAGAGTTGAACAAAATCATATACATCAAGCAAGTTAAACATTGATGCAAAAGGCAATAATGGTCAGTGGAAACTAAAATATTAAAAGGATGACTTATATATTATCCAAGTACCAGCTAAAGGGATGAAACAGTCTGCTGAGGAAGTTTTGTAGGGGTCTGGAATGGGAAAAGAGCCGTCAGCAAGGTGAGTGGCAAAGGTCATCGTTAGTTTGAACTTGGTTTAGGCTAAGGGTGGGGCTGCCCACATCCCAACGTCACAGACTGGGAAACTGTACTGAAATCTGGTCACTTTTCTTCTAGCCTGAGTTATGTTCATTGATTTTTTTCAACCAAAGCTTACTTCTCTATTTTTAAGGTTTCTCCACATGCAGAAGATTTGGGGGATAAAAAAAAAGATATGTTGTGATATCTAAAATTAGAAGAAGCAGCTAAATTTGACTTTTGTCTGCAAGGCTTTTTCAGGTTGCTAAAATAAATAAAAATGTAGGAAGTATGGGCTTCCATATTTAGATTAGAATCATATTGTACTTCCATTTTCTACCATAAGAACAATTCATTTCACAATTTAAGGAAATATGCGCCATTAAATTCGGCCTGGTTTAAAATGACAGGATGCTAACGAGACATCAGTTTTGTTGCTGTATCCACTCACCAGGGCCCTGTGACATGGACGTTTTCTTCACTCGAGTTCTTGGATGGGGGTATTGAGGCTCTCGGTAATTAAGTGACATGATATCAGTGAGGGCTGACATTTTTAAATTTGATAACGCTTCCAAGGTTTCTAACATTTTTAGTTTTGTTTAGATCATTCAGAAGCATATGAAGGCCTTATTATCTTTGTCATCTAGTTGAGAGAGAATTCAGGGCTAAAGCAAGTATCTGTGTGTTGAAAGAGAGCTGTTCCTGTGCTTGGTCCAGATGCTGTCAGTGTGGCTGGCACATTTGGACAGACCATTAGGATGAAGTATGAAACTTTGTGGCCCAAAGAAGGCGAGTGGACACGGGGGCAGATCAAGGGTCAAGATCTGACTCTGGTACTCACTGAAATCACATCACGTAATTCCCTGGAGCCTCTGTCTCCCCACCCAATGATGGGAATGATAAGAGTGTCCATGTCACAGGGCTGTAGCACGACCAAGGCCTTAGAGTTAGCATAGATCCCTGTAGGTGCTGGAAAAATACTAAAGGAATTTGAAATGAAATCATATACGTGGAAGCATTTTGTAAAGAGCTTTACCAATAAAAGGTGGCTCTTACGTGAGCTATGCAAAGCAGTAGAAATGGCATCTGTTGCCATTTCCTGTGACCCTTGCTGCATTTGGTACTCTGACCACTTGGCATTCCCAAATGGAAGTGTTTCCACTCATCCTGTTTTGGACTACCAGGAATGTTTCTGGCCGGCACAACGGATTTTTATTGACTTTAGTGGAAATCATTTGGGGCTAGACTCACATTTAATTTCCTTCTTAGAGTTCTAATTTTAAAGGATAATGGTTGGGAAGAAAGTTGATACTTGCATTTTGGAATCCAAGTCATTAGCATATGCTCTGTGTACTAGCATTTTTTAAAATTTTATTTTGTTTTTGAGACCTGTGCTGTGACAAGAGTTGGTGCAGTTGGCCACAGCAGAGGGCAGTCGGCTTTTTTCCTTACTTTTTACCCATTGTTTTGAAGCGTTGCTCAGCTAAATATCTTTTTTAAAAATACAATTGTTGACAAATATCGATCGTAGCCAGTAACACTCGCGAATATACAATTGGTCTCCAAGAAGGACCCTGATAAAAGGGTCTCTTAAAAAATGGCAAAACCGTAGTTACTGGCCAACAGTATTAGTAGGAAATAATTTTTTACAAAAAGTTTTATTATGTAGGGTTTTATTATTTCTGAGCTGAAAATTCTTTTTTAAAAAATGCTTCTAAAAAGTAAAAGTAACTTAATATTGGTACAATTGAGTTGCCCTTACTTATGGACAGAAGGCAGAGCGGCTAGTGGTGTCCAGTTGGTGTAAGATTCAAGGATATCTAGGGAGGTCCCCTCATCCCAGGTTTTCCCTCACACACCAGCCTGGCAGGATGCCTGCAATCCTGCTATTTGAGCGTCATTCCTATGTAATTAAAGCATGATTTCCTATTTAAATGCAAATATCCCTAAATGGGATCCCATTAAGATATTATCTGTCATTAAGACTGGAATAACTTAATTCAGTCAGGGGTTGATTTTTAGTAGGAAAGAGAACAGTAGATCATTCTAGAAGGCAGGTGCCTCCTGGAGGTGTTGGGTATGAGAACAGGGACCTGGCGTTGGGGAGGTGAAATGTGTTAAATTTGACAGCAAATCTGAGCCTTATGTTTGGTTTCTATTTCCTCCTAGTTTAGTAATGGGGGTGGGGGCTGGTGGCGTTTGAGCCATTCTGAGACAGGTGTTAATGCCAAATGAGCAAAACTACTTTTCTTTTAGAAGAGGCTGAGAAGCAGTAAGAGATGCACTCATCTGCTGACATAAATGACCTTGAACTCGTTCCATAGCAGAAACCCATTCATGCAGCCCTCAGAGAAAACAGGAATTTGGGCCAGCTCATAGGATCTTTTCTTTTATTTTTCTTTCCAACATGTGCATCTAAAAATTGTAATTAGGAAAAATGATTTGAGATTGGCGTCTACACTGAGGACTGTCATGTATGGCGGCCACAAACTAGGTATATCGTCCTTTGCCGGCGCTGGTGCTCATAAAAGCGGAAGTGAGCTTAACGTTTTTTTTCCAGCACGTACCTGGATCTTCCAGCTCAAGGACATCCACACCCCACAGTCCTGTGACATGGATATTTCATTATCCCATCTAATAATGGGAATACTGAGGCTCTAGGAAATTAAGCATGCCTTTTTTTTAAAAAAAATTAAATTTATTGGGGTGACATTGGTTAATAAGATTATCTAAGCTTCAAGTTTATAATACTAGGTATCATATGTCATCTGTATATCCAATTATGTGCTCATCACTCAAAGTTTAGTCTCCTTCTGTCACCATATATTTGATGACTGTTACCCTCTTCAATCTCCCCCACCCCTTCCCCTTTGGTCACCATCATGCTGTTGTCTTTGTCAGTGAGTTGTTTTGTTTGTTTTGCTTGTTCATTTGTTGCTTTTTGTTTTATATCCCACAGATGAGCATAATCGTATGATTCTTATTCTTTTCTGTCTGACTTACTTCTCTTAGTTTGATACTCTGAAGTGCTATCCAAGTTGTCGCAAATAGCAGCATTTCATCTCTTCTTATGAAAGCATGCCTTTTTTGTTTTCTTCAAATAAAGAACCTGTAAAGGTAAAACTCAGTTTTCCACCTTCCTGTGTAGGGAAAAACCCAGTTCTTCCCTACTGTGTGTTTCTTTATCCCGTATGTCTCCTTTACCTTCTCAGATAACTCTTCACTTGTGACACTTCTGGTCCCTAAAGGTGTGGAGGTTGTCCCCACACCAACAAGCAGTTCTCAGAACAGTAGAGTGTCCAAGAAGTCAGCTCGGTTCTGACACCATCTACCTGGAGAGAGCATCAGACCCCACAGGTGAAGGGCTCAGTCCCACAAGACTGTCCTCTCCCCACTTCAGATGCCAGTCGCAAGTCCAAGTTGTCACCTGTGCTTCTGACCAACCTGTGACAGTGGAGGTTTCAGTGGCCCTCTTTTTTGGGTTTAATTAATTTGCTAGCGTGGCTCACAGGACTCAGGGAAACACTTACTTACATTTAGCAGTTTATTAAAGAATATGATAAAGGATACAGGTGAGCAGACAGATGAAAAGATATGTAGGGTGAGGTCTGGGAGTGTCCTGCATGCAGGAGTTTCTGTTCCGGTGGAGCTGGGGTGTGTCACCCTCCTGCTGTGGGCTTTGCCATCCTGGAAGCTCACCGGACCCTGTATTATTGGGGTTTCACGGAGGCCTCCTCAGGTAGGCAGATCAGTTATTAACTCCATCTCCAGCCCCTCTCCCCTCTCTGGAGGATGCGGGTAGAGCTGAAAACCCCAAGCTTCTAAGCATGGCTTGGTCTTTCTGTTGACCACCCCCTCATCCAGGAGCCCACACAGAGTCACCTCATTAGAACAGAAGACACTCCTATCACCCAGGAAATGCCAAGGGATGTTCAATCCAGTATCCTATTCCAAAAGTCATACGTGAATGAGAAGAGAAACTACAAGCATCAAAATGGTTAAAATATGTTAGATTAACCAAGAAATTTTTGAAAGGAAGATATGACAGTGTTAATATCCTTACATTCAAAATTTATACACAGATTTTCTCTTATTCAGAATTAGAGGACTAAATTAATCACCCAAAAGAAATCACTTCATGTGAATATTATAGATAAACAAAAACAGTTTGGAAAAAAGCAAGATTCCCCTTGCCTGTAACCTTACCTTTTGCTACCCGAGTTACATATTTGGATGAGTTGCTTCTGGAAATTATTAGAATGATTTTTTTCTAATTCTCCCAGAGAAACACTTTTATTAGATAATAACTTGCCATTTGTTCAGTATTAAAATGATGAAAGCAACAAACATTTATTGAGACAAGATTTAATTAAAATGAGTGATAGGACCTTCCCACCTTTGCTGGTGTAATTTCAATTTCTGTGAGGTAAAGTCAATAAAGTAAGAAATGCATTTATCAGATTAGGGACTCTATGTAAATAAAAATCGTTCACAGTAAAATAAAAAGAGTTTCTTTTTCTCCCTTCTAATGCTGAAGAAATGTGTTTAGTCAAACTCCACAGCATCAGGGACAAACCTCTTAGAATTTAGGCTGTGATTTACTTGCGTATATTCTTATCCAATAGGAAAACACGGGGCCTGAAAAATTGCGTTCACTTTCCCTAAGGAAGGCTGAACTGATCCCTTATATCAACTCTATGTTGTGTTTTACTTTTTTATTTTCGGTGTCTTTGAATTGCATTTGAGACTATTCACAAAGTACATAAACTATAAAGTAATCTATTAAGAGGAAAATAGATGTGAAGACCAAAGCAAAGGAGAATTATAGGTCCAATAGGAAAGTAAATCTAGGTTCAAGTTATAAATATTCAGAGGAAGAGCCGCCTACTGGCTAACGATGGGAATTGGGGACACACATCCTATTGGCGAGATGTTGTTGAATACCTATTGTATCATTTTAGATCTTTCAACAGTTAAATTCTGCAAATTACAACATAAATAATAGCACATTTTGGTGGCAGCACATTTCCTTTTATTTTCCCCTATTGTAGAAGTGAGGTCCAACAGAAAACAAAGTAATAAATAATATAAATTACTTACCCAAGGTCAAGGAGATAGAAGAACCAGGAGTAGGATCTCAGCAAGCAATGCAGTGGTTTCTCTTACCGTGATACATGGTTGTCTGTGGTTCACGTTTAATGTAGGTTCTTTCCATGTAGAAGGCAAGCCCTGGAATCAAATTATCTGGGTTCAACGTACAACTCTTCAATTAATTCCCTGGTGCCACTTGGCCAATTTGCTCACTCTCTCTATGCCTAAGCTTCCTCAAATATAAACTTGGACTAACTAACAATGAGGGTAACTGTAGTTTTGCAAAACCCTTAGAACAGTGCTCAGCATTTATTCAGCGTTTAATAAATGTTCATGATGAAGATGACAGTGATGATGATAGGGACGCAGACTTATATCTCTAACCAGATGGTCAAGTCCTAGAGCACAGGAACTGTATCTTATATGTCTCTGTATGTGCAGTGCAAACCTTTTCACACAGCTATTGTTCAGGGAAAATTGTGTGTCTTCTAGGATAATAGGTTGAATATTGTAAGCACCAAATATTTGTGAAGGACTGAAAGCAGCATTTGGAGAAGACTGCTCTGAAAACAGTTGGAGGAATAAGCCAGAGACAGGGTGGGTGGGAGTTATGGGCTGAATTGTATCCCCGCAAAATTCCTATATTGAAATCCTACCCCCCAGTGCCTCAGAATGTGACTGAATTTGGAGATTGGGCCTTTAAAGAGGTGATGACCGTGAAATGAGGTCGTATGGATGGGCTCTAATCCTTTGTGACAGGTGTCCTTAGAAAAAGCAGAGATTACGAAGTGGACATACACAGAGGGAAGGCCACGTGAGGACAGAGGGAGCAGTAATCTGTAAGTCAAGGACAGAGGCCTTCAAAGAAACCCACCCTGCCGACACCTTAATTCTGGAGTTCCCAGCTTCTAGAATTGGGAGAAAATAAATTTTTGTTTTTTAAGCCACCCAGTCTGTGGTACTTTGTTATGGCAGCACTAACAGATGAAAACAGTGAGAATAGGAAAGAAACACATGAGGTGGCATGAATTCACTTGGAGTGGGATTGTGACAGTGGGGATTTGTGGCCTATATGGGACCGAAACCCAGGGCCATCAGATCTAAGAAGCCTTTGGAAATCGTCCCCTTCAAATTCCTACTCAGTGCATAAATACTCCCCTTATCCCCTTTCTCAGAATGTTATTTGAACCCTGCCCCTCATACTTTGTAACTTAATTCCTTGCATTTCTGAATATCGTAAACTGTAAGAATGTCTTTACCAGACCAAATCTGCCTCCCTCTGCCTCTGACTCGCTGTGTGACCTTGAGCAAGCTACTTAAATTCTCTGATCTGTCATTGGTGAAAGAGAAAAGGGATACTAACCTTTCAAGACTGTTGGGAGGATTAAGTGAATCCTTGCATGGTGCTAGGCATGGGGCGTTCTTCTTAAACGGCAGTTTGGCACCCTGCCCTGTCCCCATCGGCTTTCCATCTTTAGAAAAAGTTGCCACTGGTTTATCGTCTTTGCTTTATATTTAAAAATGTAATTCATGGTGAGTTTTCCATCGAGGTAACCTGAAGATATTGGGAAGGATCTTTGTTCTTTAATGAGTTCTCATCAATAATTTATACATCACAATGTCCACGTTGTTAAAGCTTTTTTCCTTACCATTTTCTTTTGATGTAATAAAGGAAATAACTAGAAGACTTAATGGAATTTTTAAATAAGAAAGAATTGTATGTCATTTACTTGTGGGGTAAGGCTTTTTTTTTTGGGGGGAATTCAATAAAAGATGAATTTTCAGTGATACTCATTTTATTTTTTTTAAAGCCAAACTTTGTTAATGGATTGGAACATTGCAGCAAATAAGTACACAGATGTCAGTGAACTGAAGGTCAAGACTTCATAATTAGGAAATCTTATGCCTAATTATGGCTACACTCAGAGTGCTGAGAACATGTAAATTGGCAGGATACGGTTAGACACTGCTTTTGAACATTTCCATTCTGCCAATCCATACATCCAGTTTTAGGAAGAAAGGCTCTTACAAAATTTCCTGAAGCACATTTACCTTCTTCTCCCTTCAGTGATCAACTTCAATGTCCTTTGGGAGGAGAGAGCAGGACTCTCATCCATTATTGTTTCTATTATTTCGAATTTAACATTTAAGCCAAAGAAATGAATTCTATGAATTCATGAATGTCAGGTCTTGAATTTAATGTTTAGATGACCTGCATGTTTCCAAGCTTATTTTTTTTAAAAATAAGCTGCTACGTTTATGGTTAATGAACCCAAAGAGAAGAGCAACAGAATGTCTAATGTCTAACGGGAAAATAAGATTATGAGTTATAAGCAATGCAAGTATGTTGTTTAAATTACACGTACAATGAATAGAACAATAAGATCCAGCTAGTAGACAGGAATTTAAAAAATAATTTAAAAAGGAATTTAGAAAGGAATGTAAGTAATTCACAGTGAGTTTTGCTTTGAGATAGATCCCCGTGTCCCAACAAGAGGGAACAATTTGTCTGTCTGGCTGGGTTCCAGGTGTTCTTGTGTGGCCTGGGCTCAGGGAAAAGTATTCGTAAGCACTTTTGCATCATAAATAGAAGTCTCATATAGTCTCTTAAATTTTACATGCAAGCAATCAATTCTGTTTCTTGATATACTAAATCTGGGTTTAGCAAAAGGCTAAATTCTACGTGTATCTAAGAACACGCTAGACTCATCTGACCCTTTAGTTGTAGCACCTCTGTGTAACCAGATGAACACATGTGCTATGGTGACTGCTTTTTACCTGGTTTGAGTGTCTGTCCACTATGTAATTTCAGACCTGGTCTGGTTTCCATGACCTAGGCGCTGGGATAATAGGTCCTTGGATGAGGATTACTGGACCAGACATCTGTGGTCTCTGTTTCCGCTGATTCAGGGTCAGTGTATTTGGGGTGATGGGACAGCTGGGGCTAGAATCTGACTGGGGCTGTGTTGGTACATGAGCTGTCTGGGCCTTGCTGCCTTCCTTCTCCAAAGTCCGCTGAGAGCAATGTAAGCTCTCGGTCGAGGCGCCACAGAAGGCCCTTCCGTCAGGGATTCTCTTCCCGGGCAATTGCACCTGCAGCTCCTCCATTAACTAGGAGCAAAGAGATTCCAGAGCTTTCCAGCACTGGGCAACAGACTCTGCTTCTTGGCCCTGCAACTGTGTGAAGAGCTAGCGCAGAGAGAGGTCTTCTGCGTTGTTACCCACGGGCTCCGTAAGCAGGAACTGCTCTCCCAGATAAGGCCGGGGCTGGGTGTGCCCTGCTTGTGACCTCGGGGTGGTGTGCATGGGATGCTGAGAGGCCGCCAAGCCTGCCCGTGGCGTAGGAATGGCTGAGCCTTCTCTTCAAGAAGATTCGGTTGTTCAGAGGGAAATATGCTGTTTTATGTTCAGGATTCATATTGTCTGCAGGGGAAAACTTGGCAGTCCCTTTGGATGAGCACAGCTTTTCGTGGCCCTTGGATATAGACTAGGTGTCTGAGAGGGGCTTCCTGTCCAAGGCTTTGGTGATGTGCAGACCGTGTGCTCCACAACCTCCCTGCAGTAAATGCAGCCACGGATTCCCCAGGGTGCAGTGGGGCACGAGACGTTGACATGTGACTCGAATATTTCAGTTTTATCTTTCTTTCTTGGGACTTAGCCAGACTCCTACCATAAAAGCAACAAATTGTTTTATTATGGAAAGTTTCACACACGTCAAAGTAGAGTAATTGGGCAAATTATCACATGTGCCTCACTTAGCTGCAACAAGTATCAACTCGTTAGCCACAGTTTTGACCTTGCAGTTGTTCAGACTTTTAATTATGAATGGCCTTGATGTTGTGTGGAACCAGGCTGGCCCATGATGGAAACTGAAATTGGCCTGGAGTGTCCTTTAACCAGGAGTGGTTTAAATAATCTCCTTTCCATTTTTCAGAGGCTCAGGGGCCTGTTCGTCACCTTGTTTTGCCTGGGATTGTCCTAATCTTGTTTGAGTTTTAGTACGAACGTGCTGTTGAGGAATGTATAAGTTGCCATGATGCGATCTTAACAAAACACAAGGTCATCAGAGATAGAAAGGAAATAGGAGAGGAGGATGGTCTGCGTGCAAGTCTACCTTTAAGCAGCTTGTTAGAAAGTCAGCTTAATTGAACGAACATGCAAATGTCTATTATGCGTGAGTAGCTGAAGTCTCAGATGTCAGGGACCCCCAATTCTGGTGAACGGTCTTCCTGTCAGAGTTTCCAAGTCTTCATGAGTGGTTAGGCACTTTATGTACAAGAGATGCTTTCAACCTTCAGGAAGGCTTTCTTTAGTCCATTTTGACATCTCATTTGAATAAATTTGGCTAAAGGAAATTAGAGTCAGTGAACCAAAAGGACAGTCAATGATGCTGATAAGGAACGGAGCCAGATAGCAAGGAGAAGGTAGAAAAACAACAAGAAATGCAGAGCAGGATCTAAAATACTACAGTTGTCAGGGGTTATGTTCTTTCCCCACTCCCTATTTTATTTCCTCCATAGCATTTATCACTTAATTTACTACCTTATTTACTTGTTCATTTCGTTTATAGTCAGCATCTCCTCTAGAATACAATCTCCATGAGAGGGTCTTGTTCACGTTTGTGTCCTAGAGCAGTGCCCCCCAGGCATCCGTGGGTCCCATCACGGTGACGATAGGATAATACACCGCTGAGCGTGGAAAAGGATTTGCAATCTATTGATAGGGGCTTAAGCCCTGACCTTATACTTGTCTGCCAGGATACCTTAAACAATTTTTCTGACGTCTCTGTCAAGTCTGTTCTCAACTCCTAAAATAGATCTGGTCATACCCACCTGCCAGAGGTGGTGGAGATTAATGAGATGCTTCACTGCAAGCAAGCTCTATAAACAATGAGTGTCAATGTCGGGTAAGCTGGGGATTTTATGTTTGCACTGAGGTCACTGGGATATCAAGAAGAGATAACTGTATTTTCTGTATACTTGGCTGAAGAGAGGAAATAAAATAGAATGGATAAATTCTGATTCTTAAAGACAGAAGTCAAGTTTCTCATGCTTTGTTCTTGACAATTGGGCTTTCCTGAGGTGAACATGATAAGAGAATAAGACAGAAACAGAAAGTTGGGGCCAGATTGTCAAGGGCCTTAGGTTCCACGAAGGGGAGTTTAGATTAGTTATTCATACATTTGGCTGTATATTCCATACAGTATTTTTTTATTTCAGACAGTACTGAAATATAAAAATATCAAACAGAAGTCAGACTCTGAGAAGATATAAATTAGAAAGCAATATCCAAGTTAGAAAGGGGAAATAGTCATCTAGGTCACAGAGCCCTAGATGGTTGTTAAAGTTCAATCTCCAGTAGACTCTGAGCTTAACTGCAGCCAAATCAAATAGTAAAAAACAAACAGTGCAGTCATATGATCTGCCCTGATTGTGAGGACAAAACATCAGTTCTCACGACTAGCAAAATTTTTACTGGCACTAAAATGAGTGAATTTTCCTGGCTAGAGCTGTACAAATGCGGCCCCAAAACATGTAGCTATTTATTGTTCTCAACAATGTCCTCATAGTAAATGCAATAGTAGGTTTACTAGGAATGGTTTCTGATAGGACCCTTCAATATTTAGTTGACAGCATACACTGAAACATCAACTCAGTGAAAACAATCCACTTTCAACTCAGTGAAAGAGAGGGCAAGAGAACATAGTCCAGGATACGGTTTTCTGGTGGTTGGGTTTAATGTAAGTGTCAAGCGAAACCTTGACTGTGTGGAGAAGGCTGAGCTCTATGCATGCACACGTCTTCAGAAACATTGGTCCTTCCAACAGACTTGGATTGAGGTGAGAGTCAGCTTGCCTCCCACCATTCCTCGCTGTCCATTCATCTCAATTTACCTTTCTTGGTGGCACTTACCATTACGTGACAGGATGTTATGCATGTCTTCATTGTCACTCTAGGGTATAAACTAGAATATAAGCTCCATGAGAACAGGGACTGTCTCCTGTCCTTCATCTGTCTCTAATACTCGCTGTGTTTCTTGGCGTATGGAAGTGTCCAAAACCTTTGTTGAATGAAGGGGGTTGATGAATGAAAGTTGGACGATACCCAGCTTCAGTTAAATCATCTGGTAAGAGCCAGTTATGCTATGAGGTCTGACAATGCTGAATAAAGATACGCTTACACTTGGAAGATCATCTCAGACGGCACCGCTAGCATCCTACTATGAAAATTGAAGAGCTAATTCAACTTTGCCTGAATAAATGGCCATCAACTTCTGCTTTGAGATGCGTGGGAATTACTTCTAGTCAGGTTTAGGGTGTTACCAGAATAAACTAAGCTATAATAGTGAAACAAGGTAATGTAATATAAAGCAACATTACTACGTATAATACAGTTTTGGGTCTTTTTTGGCACATGAACTACGGTTTCCAAAGTTTTCTTTCAAGCCAGAATCCTTACAGAGGCTTATAAAGCCCTACATCAGGGTTTTCAACTGAGCACTGTCAACATTTGTGCCAGAAAATTCCTTGTTCTGGGGCCTGTCCTGTGCATTGTAGGATATTTAGCAGCATCCCTCATTGCGATTCACTAGATGCGTGTAGCAAGCCCCCTGCTGTGACAACAGAAAATGTCACGCGACATTGCCAAGTCCCCCAGGGGTGAGATGGCCTCTAGATGAGAACCATAGCCCTGTGTCATCTGAGCCTCCTGTTTCGTGTCCTACCACTCTCCCTGCCACACGGCCCACTCCTTCACCTCCAACAGGTCTTTGTCCAGTTGTCCCCTTCTCCGCATGCCCTACATAACCGCCTCCCACTTTTCTCCCCCTCCCCTACTTTAGTTCCCCCACAGCATTTATCACCGAATGTACTACCTTATTTACTTGTTCACTCTATTTATCGTCAGTCACCCCCACTGGAATATCATCTCCCTGAGAGAGTCTTGAGCACTTTTGAGTTTCCAGCTCCTAGAGCAGTCCTGGGCGTACGGTCACTGCTCACTTTGTTCAATGGTGAGTAAATGAGTGCAGGGATGACTGAAAATATTTTTTAACCTAGTACTTTTCAAAGTAAGCTTTTTACCACAATCTGAGAACAGTTCATTAATGTACACAAGGAATGTTTGACTTCAAGCTGTTGAGGAAAAATGAGATTCCGCATTGGGTTTTAAAATTAATCTCTGTGAATCACTTTTCATTTTACTTAAGAAAGACGTTTACATATACATATACAATAATTTTGCCAGGAAGCATCGTTTCTTAATTTAGCTAAGCTACTGATTTTAAGTAAGTCTGTTTTGTGTCTTATGTGGTTAAGTTAATTGGACCTAGATTAGTGATATCATAGTCAGCAGGATACATTGCTTGGTTGGTAAACAGTTTACAACTTTCAGTGATCAAACACAGCTTTCCACAAAAAATATGCTAAAAACATAGCGTCTAGTGAAGATTAATGGCTTCTTATAAGTCAACAGTCTTGAATCTATTAAAAGAAACCTTTGAATATTATAGGAAAGCTCTTCATTCTTAGAAAATAGACTTGGGAAGAAATCTAACTTTATTTTATGACCATGGCTATATTCATCTTCCTCATCCATCAATCAAAGTTTAAAAATTAATTCAATATTTTGCTTGCTCAAAAGCAATTGCTTCAGCAGTTTCTTAAAGTTTATTTCAAGGTTCACGCTTAAAACAAATCAAAACAAATGTGTGGCTTCTGTTTTGGCTTTAAATTCAATTTAAAAAGTGAACCTGCAGATACTTAATTTGGGGCTTTTAATAATTTACTTTCATAAGTAACATAGTTTCCATGGACCACATGGATGATATGCAAAATGTATCGCCCAAATAACCAAAGAAATTGATCTGCAATATGGACTGTCTGGATACAGACCAAGTAAATTTTAGAGGCTAGCTGCCAAAAATAATGATACATAGTAACTTATTATGTAACTTATTATGACGCTGAGGCCCACTTTGGAGTTGTATGCACTGGGCATGCCACACATCTCCAGATGCACAATGGGCTCCAAAGGTGTGCTCTGGTGTACATTTGTGCAAGGATAGTATTCTCTTTAGAAGACAGTTCTACACAAGGAGTTTCCTATTTAAAAGGCTGCCTTTCTAACCTCCTTGATGCAGCTCCTCTAAGCTTGCAATTACAACGTCTACAAGGTCTGACAATTAAGTTCACGAACTTGTTGCAGCGCTATTGTTAACCTTTTCTTGATATCAGGGGGATTATTCATTATGAATTTGTACCAACTGGACAAACAGTTAACTAAGTTTACTATTTGGAAGTGCTGAAAAGGCTGCGTGAAAAAGACGACCTGAACTTTTCACCAACCATTCATGACTCTTGCATCACAACAATGTACCAGCTCACACAGCACTGTCTGCGAGGGAGTTTTTAGCCAGTAAACAAATAACTGTATTGGAACACCCTCCATACTCACCTGATCTGGCCCCCAATGACTTCTTTCTTTACCTGAAGAAAAAGGAAATATTGAAAGGAAGACATTTTGATGATATTCAGGACATCAAGGGTAATATGATGACAGTTCTGATGGCCGTTCCAGAAAAAGAGTTAAAACTGCTTTGAAAGATGGACAAGGCACCGGCATTGGTGCATAGCTTCCCAAGGGGAGTACTTCGAAGGTGACTGTAATGATATTCAGCAATGAAGTACCATGTTTCCCCGAAAATAAAACTGGGTCTTATATTAATTGTAAGCGGGCATTTTCCCGCCTATGACGAGTTTACTCGTTTCCCGCCAAAAATGTGTTAAGGTTTGCTCCAAAAGATGCATTAGGGCTTATGTTCAGGGGATGGCATCCTGAAAAATCATGCTGGGGCTTATTTTCTGGTTACCATGTTTCCCCGAAATAAGACCTAGCCAGACAATCAGCTCTAAAGCATCTTTTGGAGCAAAAATTAATATAAGACCTGGTCTTATTTTACTATAAGACCAGGTATAATATTATATTATATTATATTATATTATATTATATTATATTATATTATATTATATAATTATATAATATATAATTATAATATATAATATAATATAATAATATATAATATAATAATACCAGGTCTTATATTAATTTTTGCTCCAAAAGATGCTTTAGAGCTGATTGTCTGGCTAGGTCTTATTTCGGGGAAACACGGTATGTAGCACTTTTTCTAGGATGAGTTTGTGAACTTAATTGTCTGACCTTGTAGGCAAGCACAAAAGGAAAAAACTCACAATATCATGAAAAGTCAGATAGGAAGCCAACTATTGCTAGAATGAAGAGCGAATTTCCATTTGCCACAAAGAGGTGTGAGAGATGATAGAAAGAGATGGCAGAAAATTTAGCTCTGAGAAAAAAACCATTGCTTTAATTCCAATTGTTCTCGTTTCGATGTTCTTAAAGAAGACCTGACTGCAGATTATAAGAACTTGTCATATTCCCTTAAGAAAACATATTCGATTAACAAGAGAAATGTACCTATATACAATCTGGTAGTTTTGGTCCAGGTAAATGTCGTGTTTGACTGTCTGGCCTCTTGGATGGTTGCTAAGATGGGGTCCATCCACTCCTGGTTTAATCGCTGTGGCAAGGGAGTCCTCTTATGGTGTAAAATACGATCTCACCATGCAAGGGACAGTTTTTCTTAGAGAAGAAGTGTGTTGGGGCGGGCAAGTTGGATGGGAGGCATCATACCCATGACTACATATAGAACGCAGCCATGAAACAATTTTGCATGATGACCTCAGTGGGTGTTTCTTTCCAGGAATGCAAAGTTGAGTCAGTACTAGGACATTTAAACATTCAATTTGCGCAGTGATATGTTCAAGATTTAAAAAAAAAAATAGACAATTTTTTAAATTATAATTTTATCTAAAAAGTATCTGTTTTTAAAAATAGAAGCTAAAATGACATTTGATAAAATTCGATCATCATTCAGCATACTACTTAGTGGTAAATTCTACAAACCTCCTTTTGAAATCAAAATTATTCTGGAAGAGCCACTAATGTAACTGGGAAGGCTGGAGAAGGGAAGGCAATGTTATCATTGTTTGCAAGTTATAGGCAGATGTTGGAGGTTGTGTTTTATCTAGAAAACAAGAAAATCAACCAAAAACTCGCTGACCTGTAATGAGAGCTCAGTGTGATGACTACTGACATAACTAACACTTTCTATATCAGTAACAGTCACTAGCCAGTGTGATGGGTATTATAAGAAAGGGATGAGGAAAATAGCTCATTAACAATAGCCTCAAAGAAATCTAAATATGCGGGAATAAATTTATCAGGGAATGGGCAAGAACACTAAAACTCGACTGAGAGACTAAAGAAAATTAAAGAGAGGAATGGATGACGCTGTTTTTTCCTTCTGGAGGAAGGAAGACGCTGTGTTGTGCTTGGGTGTGGAGGTACAGGGTGAGGATCCTTGGTTAACAACACCTGAAGAGGGGAGAGTCTCTCTAAGGTTAGGGGCAGGAAGCTGGGGCGCAGGAGAGAGAGGGAGGGTGTGCTTAGGAGATGCTGTGGGCGGGGCTTTGGAATTGTAGAGATTTGAACACCTGCCTGAGGCTTCAGGAGAGCTGGGAAAGGTGCTTTTTCCATTTTGTTTTGTTTTTTTAAGTAGTGAGGTTTGCTTGTGCCATTCTCTTTTGCCTCCTTCCCTCCTTTCTTCATGAAAATCTGCAGTAACCATCGACATTGCTTCACACAGGCTTTGGAGCCACAGTTGTGTTTCTGTCTGATGTGTCACCACCCTCTGGCCAGCGTTAAGGCTCTGTTTTATTTGGATTTTACAACTGTCTCAGAAATGAACCTTCCAAATTCAGTCTTCTGGGTCTGAGATGTGCTCTTTTACTAAGATAATCTTAATATAAAACAACAACAAAAAAAGCAGGTTACTTGAATTACAGTGCTTTTATTTTCTCTTGATTCAAGTCAACTGCATGGTGGTAAGTTGAGGCTAATTTACAGGGGGATTCAGTAAACGCAATGCTCTGGAAGGGTGGGCCGAGTAGGACATTTGATGATGCTTTGGTCACTAGTGCTGTGTATGCCGAGGGATTTTAGTTGGTTGGAGTGACATCTAATTTAATGGCTGTTGCACAATATATCTGCTCCAGCAATATTGCCATTTTCATGTCAGCATTTCCAGGTCAGCAAAACTTCTTCTTCTTTTTTTTTTTTTTTGCTTAAAGTTATCCTTTCTATTTCTATTTTAGGAAGATTGAAAGTGGTAGGAATAAATATGAATGAAGACCCATACAAATAAATGTTAGAAATTACACTGTAAAGCAATACATTTCTTTTAAAGCTATGATTTTAATCAGGTCACGATATAAGTGATATAATTAAAAATAGTGTTGGCATAATTCTAAAAAGAAGTGGTGCTCGAGAACTTGGAGTTTCACAGCCACAGCATACAGTTTAGAGGACTCAAGTAACATACACTGTCCGTTTGTATTTTAGGCAACTTTTTCCTGTAACTGCGATGATCAGTATATTGGAACTTTCTGTGAAGAGTTTGATGCCTGCCAGAGGAAGCCCTGCCAGAACGACGCGAGCTGTGTTGATGCAAAGGAAAAGCAAGATGGAAGCAATTTCACCTGTGTCTGCCTTGCTGGTAGGGTCTCCAAAGCTAATCACTATTATATATCACTCTGTAGAATATACGCTTATTAATTAAGGATGGCTAGACAATAATTGTCCAGGGGTGGGACAAGGTGCCTTCAAAATCCCCTTTGATTCCGTCAGTCTCTGCTTTATATAATCAGGGAAAGGAAGAAGGACGTTCACATGGGAATAAGCGCCCTGTCCATCGGCTGGCTTTCTGACATTTCCGTCTGAGCATTCCACCATTTTCGTTCTGGGATAATGATATTCTTGATCAAATAGAGGCCTGGATGTTTCAAAAACAACTCTGCAGATATGTACCATGTGTGTGCTGGCCCTGTGCTGGGTGATTATGCTGAATCATTTAAGAAAAACCTAGAATCAACTGCACAGGTGGTTATGTAAAGCCACCTAATCTGCCTGTTTCTGTTCATTTCCTTTTATTCGTGTATGTTCCTTCGCCTGAGTTCCTGGCACACTGTTCCCTGCAATGAGGCAAAGCCTTAATATTCCTTGATGAGTGCAGGGGATTCGTGGATGTTGCACGAGACTTTCAAAGCCTCAGAGCACAATGAGTGAGTCTCAGGAGCCTGCAGGAGACAGAGTGCCCACCCCCTACTATGGTCTGCCAGCCAGTTTAGTGGACTCACTGCTTAGCCGCCTCCATGCTTAACCCTCGGGGAGCGCGAATGGCATTTACCAGAGAACATGCCTATAGAGCTTAAAAGCAAACACCAAATTACTCCTTTTTTATTATCAAATAATGTGACATCATCTTTCAAAAATGATGTCATCTTTCCTTTTGCATTTCATCCTGTTGCCAACTTCTGCCACTGAGTGGGGATTCAGAATGAGGTCGGGGTTGGGGGTGGAGAGAGGGAGAGGGACAGAATGAGGTGGGAGTTGGGGGGATTAAATGTTCATCATAAGAAACAAGACCCAACAATGCAGAAGTTTATAAATGAAAAAGTTCTTTACTCGTCTATCCCGACCCAAACTTCATCAAATCACAGGGGTAGTTTGAATAGTTTGGTATGTTCTTTCCAGATCTCTCCCTCTCTCTGTCTCTGTCTCTCTGTCTCTGTCTCTGTCTCTGTCTCTGTCTCTGTCTCTGTCTCTCCCTCCCTCCCTCCCTCCCTCCCTCCCTCCCTCCCTCCCTCCCTCCCTCCCCCTCTCTTCCTCCTTCCCTTCCTCTCTCTTCTCTTCCTCCCTCTCCCTCTCCCCGCCGTGTGTCTGTGCATGTGTGTGTGTATCTATGTGTGAATGTGCATATTTTTCTTGCAGATCAGATGATTAAATGTTTTTCTATATGTTTTTAAAAAGTGATTACAGTATATACATTGTTCTAGAACTTGCTTTTTTCCAGTAGATCATAGATTTCCTTCCATGTCAGTACATGTGGAAGTACTTAATTCATTTTAACACTTTCATAGTGTGTCTCCTACATTTGTATCTCCAGGTCAGGCACCCTTCAAACCCATTGATCTAAATGCCTACTTGGCATTTCCCCCATTGCCTCCATTCTTCCTCGTGTTCTAGGACAAATCCTAATCAGAGGTAGAAAAGTTTTGGGAAAACTGTTTCCCCAGGACCTGAACTCTGTCTTTTCTCATCACTTTCTGACTTGTTCCTGCAGTTCTCTTAAGCAGGTTTCTACTTTATCAGTTGCTATTTCCAGTAGTAAGAACAACCCCCTTTCCCCCTTTTAGCTCTACATCGCAATAAGCTGCACACACACACACACACACACACACACACACACAGCTAATGTTTACTGAGTGTTTACCGTGTGCCAGGGCTGTGCTAAGTGCTTCCCGAAGTTGTTTTTAGAACAATCTCTGAGTTAAGCACTCTTAATCATGCTGATTTTGTAAGTGAGAAAACTGAGGGAATTTTATAAGTTGGCCAAGAATATTAGGTTGAGCAACACCTGACTCTACTGCAGGAACACATCAATCCCCAAATCCCAGTGGATTCCAAGAAAAGGTTAATTTCTGCTGTGTCATAGTCTGATGAAGACACTTGGCCTCCAGGCGGTCACTTAGGGATCTGGAGGGTCCTGTGTCATATTCCCACAGCACTGCCTGGAGGTGTCTTATATCACTTTCACCACATGCCTTTACCTAGAATTCGGTCACTTAGTCCCTAGAGGCTCGCTGAGGAAGAGGTGAACATTTTCAAGGTCTCTGCCATGTCAGCTGCACAGGCCAACTTCTGGGGCTGGGCTTTGAACCAGGTCCTCCGGCCTCCAAAGCTCATGTTCTTGACCATCTTATTATACTCTCTCTGTGTATGCAGCCACACTGTGTGCTGAGTACTTTCCTCGTACAAATATGTGGCTCAAGACCATGTCTTTCAACTCTCTCATCTCAAACAGGTCTCTTTTTAAAAGAAGAAATATTAAGCAATTTTGTCCAAAAAAGGGGACTGGTTGATCAAAAAGAGGAGTTTTATAGTAAATTGACTTCTGGATGTCCTTGAAAAACTTATTTTCCATAGGAAATCTATATTTCCTTTGTGGAAGAACTATTTACAGGTTAATTAACATCAACTAATTGCCCTGCGAAGCTCCAGATATAGACATAAGAAATGGCAAACAGTGGGAAGTGTATTTTCCTTTTGAAAATTTATCCTGCTGTGCTCTGATTATTGCAAGCTTGATCATGAGAAATTATCTTGTTTGGTGAATGAGTGAATTCAAACCAGGTTCTTGTCACCAGAGAACAAAAATTCCCAACAATGTCTTTTCACGGAGACATTGTCGTGATGCAATGCTCATTTTTCTGGAGAGGAGACATTTCTTGGAAAGTGAAAATATTGTCAGCAAAGCAGCTTCAACTCCAGATTTTATAACATTGTGATAATTTGCTATAATTTCTGTGTCAGTGCCAGTAGAAATAGAATTTTTTGAGTCATGGGTAATCCAGAAGTGTAGGAATATGGCAGACGGGGTGTTGAGTTGGTTAAGTAACAAGCTCTCTGTTATAGTTTTCATTTTGATTTTAAATACAATTTCTTGGAAGCATGCGATGAGTTTTTAAAATTGTAAAACATTGATATATGTCATATACACCTGTATACAATATAAAATGAATTATAGATTATGGTCAGTAAAATTTTTATTTTGGGGAGGACATTTTTATAAAGTGTGATTGATTTTTTTGAAACGTCTTTGTAATACTTTCAAAATGAGGGGGATTGTCAACAGCATCAAATATTGCCGGAGAATCTAGCAGGAGGTTACGGCTTTGTCAACAGGGTTTGTCCCAGCCATTGGCAGCTTCCTATTGCACTGATGTGATAAGAGCTACATTAGCTTTGAGGGACCTCTAACAGACTACATACAGGGATGGATGCGAGGGAGGGTAGCCAGAAGTGACCAAACCCTCTGAAGAGGAACAGCGTATCTGGAGATAAGTCATTGCCACTTAGTTGTCATGTGGCCTAGAAGCTTCCTCAAGTGACACAGGTTGGCAGGGATGAGGTGAACAGGAGGTGGGCAGGATGTGAGAATGAATGAACAGCAAATGTGGACTGCTCCAAAGACAAGTTTAGTGGCAAAATTAGTGTGACGAGCAGAATCAGAAAGTCTTTTTTACTTAGTTTTTTAAAACATTGTAGCATACTGGTTAAGAGCACAGGCTCTGGATTCAAAATGCTCAGATGACCGTCGTAAATCCCATCCAATTAGGCCTTAAATGTGGGCTACGTTGCATTGCCACAGTGTCTTACTTTCTGATTCAAGATGAGCTTCCTAGAGACCCTCCCTGCCTGTTGCCTGAGGTTACATGAACCCTAAGTGCCGGAGGCAGGAGACCTGGTACCATCTGCCCTGGAGTCTGTACCCCTACCACTTGGCACAGCCTCTGGAGCCAGCAGCCTAAATCCTGCTTCCATCCCTACCATTTGTTTGAGCAAGTTATACAACCTTTTTGGGCCTGCTTCTTCCAGTCTGCAAGGAGATTACAACCCTCGCATGGCTGGTTATGAGAATTAAATGAGGATGCAAGTTTGTGGTCTGTTCTGTGGACATGTGTCTCTACTCCCTAGCCCTGGCATATAGAAGGTGCTAAATAAAGATTTGCTGAATGAATGAAATGAAATTCTACACAAGACATATAGTAGTGGCTCAATTCGCTTCTCCTTTCTCTGCCTTGTCTCCTTGGGCTTCTCCCCACAGCACATGTTGTGTTTTTTGCCTCCCATGTCAGACTGTGGCTGGCCTGAGGGCAGCAACTGTGACATTGTCTTACTTTTTCCACTCTGTCAGTGCCAAACCCTGTGCTTTGCACGTAGCCGACACACAATGAATGATTACGTTGAAAGTTAGCTTTTTAAATCCGGGTTTATTTTATAAAAAACTTCTAATTTCGAGAGTATAGTTTTTCCTCAAAGCAGCTTTTTCGGAAAAGCATAGCTGTGGTACCTGTTCAGAGCCACCACTGCCAAAATATTATCAGCATTTCTCAACTTCAGGGTCCCTCATTGTACAATTAGTTGGTGATTTAGCGTGTTTTCAAAAACTCGTCATTCCCAAGGCAGGGCCACCATAGTGAGTATCCCAGCTTTACTCTTTCAAACACTGAATGTAGCTCAGAAGACCTCTAGGGCCCTTGGAGTTGTGACTTAGAAGTGGGTCACCTCCTCCTGGAGACAAAGCCCGAGGAGATTTGCCGAGTCCTCTCACCCAGTTTAAGCTCTGGAAGTGAGCACATTAGCAGATCATGAATACGGTTTGTCAAAAGTGGGTTAGGTCAGGCGTTCAGAACGGAAAGTCTCTGTATGTCAAGTGTGGGAAGCCTGGTGAGTCCCGGAGGCTGGAGGACTTGACCGAGGTCACCGAGACTGCAGAAAAGCAGCAACTCTGGTCACTTCACCCTCTGTCCGTCTTTGGGTCCAGCATATTCATGGTTAGTGAATTTTCCATTACCGATGAACAGAGAGGAAGGTATGGACGCCTCTGACAGGCTATGAATGTATGTATGCTGGTGTCATGCCATTCACCCCCTCTTGGGACCAGAGAGAGCAGCATTTGGGGCTGGGGGACAAAACAAAAAGTGTGACATGGCTGGCTGGGCTTTTAATGCAGCCTCTTCTACTTAATGGTTAAGTGACCTTGTGTGACCCTCCTGACCTAGTTCTGCCCTTGGGGTTCCTCATCTTTAAAAAATGGATTGTTGTGAGGATCAAACATTCATTCACCAATTATTTATTGAACATCTCTTATGTGCCAGGCATTTCCTAGGTGGTGACTACAATGGCAAAATAGCAAAGCCCTGTGCTCAGGGCAGTCATGTACTCACAAAAGAGGAGATGAGTCAACTGTGCAGCTGGGTGTCCTTTGGTGTGTGTGTGTGCGCTTTCATATATGTGTACTCTGTGTGTGTGTAGTCAGGGGAAAGGGTCAGGTAGCGATAGGTGCTATGAACACAAATAGAACAGGGTGAAGAGGTGAAGAGAAGTGACAGTAGGACTGTAGATAGGGTGACTACGGAGGGCCTCTCTGAACGGGAACTGCTTGTGGAGAGATGTGAGTAACACGAGCTTGTAGTAATGTGAATATTGGGGGCAGTAGCAATCCAGGCAGCGGGAATAGCACATGCAAAGGTCCTGAGGCATGAATATGCCTGGAGTGTGTGACGAGCGCAGTGCCAGGAGAACCAGCAGTGAGACAGCTCTGGGAAGGAAGCTGGACCAGGCCATGGAGGAAGGACTGGGACTTTATCCTGAGGTGACAGGAAGCGATTGGAGGGGTGAACTGGGGTGGGCTATCTAATTTCCCTGTAGAAAGGATCACTCTGGAAGCTGGTGAAGAATAAACGTAGGGAAGGAAAATTGGGAAACCAGTTAGAACGCCGTTTACCACCCACACAGTTTGAGCACTGTGGTACTGGTGATGCTGAGACGTTTTCCACTTGGAGTGTGTTTGAAGGTATGCCGCTCCACGTGCTAGTGGGCTGAATGTGAGCTGTAAGTGAAAGTGGATGACTCCAGGGCTTTTTAATTTTTATAACAGCTTTATTGAGATACAATTCACATACCACCAAAGTGTACAATTCAGTGGTTTCCAGTATATTCACAGAGTTGTTTAACCATCATGACAATCAATTCTAGGCCATTTTCATCACCACAATAAGCAGCCCTCCTCCCCTTAGCTGATCTCGCCACTCTTCCCGCCCCCTCCCCAGCCCTGAGCAACCACTGGCCTACTTCCTGTCCCTGTAGATTTGCCTATTTTTGACATTGAAATAAGTTGAACTATATGTGGGGCTGGCTTCTTTTACTTAACATCATGTTGCTAAGGTTCATTCATCTGTAGCAGGTCTCAGTCCTTCATTCTTTTCTATGGCTGAATAATACTCCATTGAATGGATATACCGCATTTTGTTAACCATGCATCCGCTGATGGACATTTGGGTTGTTTCCACCTTTTGGAGATTGTGAATAGTGCTTCTGTGAAGCCCAGCTTGATATGCTCTCCCTTCTCTCCTCCTTCACACCTTATGCTTCCACCCTGTTCTGTCTTCTGCTCCCTGCCACCTTCCAGCTCCCCCACCCCTCGCCTCTTGTCTGCAGGGATTCTCGGGTCTCATCTGAATACCAGTCCCTCACACAAGCAGAATTCAGTAAGTCATGGCTGCTGCTTTCTTAGGTTTGCCTTCTCTTCCTCCTCTTCTCTCCTCTACTTCATCGCTGCCACATGTTGGTCTGTTTCCAATTCGTACTTTTCTGTGTGTGCCCTTACACTTCCTTCTCTTTACATCATGGCACTGCTTCTCCAAGGTCACGGGCGATGTTCTTCTTGCTGGTTTCCAGGGCTCTCGCTCAGTCTTCATCCTGCCGACGGGGACGCGTTTCTTACCTGCCGTCCACAACACTGCACTGTGTCTGTTCTCCTGCGATCGCCAACCCTCCTCCCTTCCTTCTTCTCCCCTTTCTGGCGTCAGAGCTCAGGTCTTAGCCCTCCTTCTTCAGCCGCTGTCCTCCGCCTTTGGCAGCAATCACTCATCCTGAGCTGTCGCCTCTAAGTGGATGGCGTCCAGACCCTCGCTTGCAGCCTGGCCTGTCACCTCAGCTGCCGCACGTTCACGGGACTTGGCACTGATGTATCTGCTAACACCTCACCCCTCCTCTTAGACTCAACACAGACCTGCTGTGTCCTCCTCCCTCTGCCTCCCACACGTGCTTTCAAGCTGCCCTCTTCCGCCGGGCTCCAGTTTCTATCAGTCGTGCCATCGCCGCCCTCATCACTCAGGCTGGAAGCTCAGTCCTCACGATCAATTCCCGCAGCTTATTTAGCTCTGGATAGTCGCCAGGTTTGCTTTATTTACGATGATGCCCCATCTGGCCCTGTGCTTCGCTTCCTCTTCCATCGCCAATGCCCTAGTTCAAGCTCCTGTCATCTGCCTCCTGAAGGATTGCGAGAAGCCTGGGCACCCTCTCCACGATTCCGGCTGCCTTGCTCACGACCGCAGCACAACACCCAGAAGCCAGGACTGGGCGGGGAGCAAGCTGGGCTGCGAGGTCAGATGGCACCCATGCCAAGCCTGCACTCATGACCCATTCTCTGTGTGACTTTGGGGGAAATTGCCTCATCTCACTGGGTCTCATCTTTCTATCTGTAAATTATGATAAGGTGACAGCGTTCCAAGCATCACAGTCCAGTGGTTGTGGGGAAGATTAAATAAGCTGGCACGTGTGGTGGGCTTAGAAAGAGGCCTGGCATACAGTGAGCACTCACTAAACATCGGCTGCTGCTGTTGTTATTACTGACAAGCCAATAGTCGGATGCCCTACACTAGCCTCTACCACCACTTCCTCTAGCCTGAGACTTGGCCTGGGCTCCTTCTGCAACTCCCTGTCTGGCGAGCCATGTGGGACCATGTGGGACCCTCAGTGAAGACCAAGGAGAGCCAGGCCTGAGCAGGCCACCCCCCACCCACTTTCCCTGCCTCAGGCCTGGCCTTGCTCGGCTGTCACAGTTTTTACAGACAAGCCTCAGGAAAGGGAAAGAAAAAACACATGAGGAGTCAGAGTGTGGGGTCTGGAGTCTGTCGTCCTAGGTACGGCCAGCTCCTCAGCTCCTGTCAGCCTGACCTCAGCCCAGCCTTTCTCCCCTACGGTCTCATCACCGGCATCTAAATGGGCCCGACTTGGTACCTTTTCCCTGCTTTTGCTTACACGCTGTGTTTGTTTCTTGTGAAGGGTCTTCTCTGCTCACCTAGAGGGTAAGCTCCCTGCAGGCAGGAATGTTTCTAAACATTCAGACTCCCCAGTTGTGAATTTTTACTCACAAAAAAAATTCTTTTTGAAAGAATGGATGAATGCCTTCTCTGCGGTTTGATTTATTGCCCAAACTTAAAATTCAACGGATAAACATCTTTGTTAATCTCTTGTCTATCCCATGGCATACATTCTTAATTAACTTAACGTTTTCTCCTTTTTGATTTCAGTTTCTCAGAGGGAGATACTACTCAGTGAAAGGAACTTTCTTAAAAATCTGTCCCCCTTTGTAATGACCAGATTAGAAGATATCAGTGTCATAAACAGTCTGGCCTATAGCAGTATCACAATTTCTTATGTAAGTTTAAGGGAAATGGGACGAAAGGGATTATTTAAAAAATAGTGATGCATGGTGCTTATGCTGTCATTAGTTACTATATAATGGGTACAAAAAAAAAGGAGCTGGGGACAAAAATCACTGCCACGGGCTCTTAAAGAATAGGGAAACAGACCTGGAAACCATGCAATGACAGGTACAATAATTTAGTCTCGAGGCTCCCACTCATGAAAAGAAACTGTGTGTTGACAGTCCAGTCAGTAAAGGCCAGCTCCTCAGGTCCTGTCAGCCTGTGATATACGATATACTTTCACTCTTTGATCTTCCTTTGTAATCTGCATTATAGGTGTAATTCTTGAATAAATAACATCAATACTTTGCTATTAAAACACTGCTTGCTGCTAGTTTTCCAGATCAGTGGTGCTCCAACTTTTAGCTTATTCTTTGTTTCAAAAATCACCTGGAGGGCATCTTAAAACACAGATTTCTGGGCCCTACCCCCAGAGTCTCTGATCCTTTGGGTCTGGGGTGATGCTGGTGAGTCTGCATTTGTTGTGAGTTCCCAGGTGATGCTTCTGCTGCTGGTCTGGGGACCACACTTGGGGAACCACTGCTCTAAGCTGCCTATTAAAAGCTGAGAGATCAAACAATATTGGCATATTGCTTGGCAGTGTTAAAATCCATAAATTATTCATTCATTATGTGCCAGGCATGATGCGAGCTATTATGGACTCAAGGCCGCACTTGATCGGAATGGCTCCTGCTCCTTCTCGGAGCTGATGTCATTCAATCATGACAACCAGCTCGGGAGGGGGCTAGGTATCATCATCAGCCCTGCTTCACCCATGAGAGAAATGAAGGTCACAGTCAATGCTCTGTTGTCCTCACTCAGCTGATCATTGTGTCACCACCAGGACCTTTCACTCCCCAAACCACTGTGTTCCATTGTGTCTTTTGCCCGTGTACTTCTCAGATGTGGTTACTTTATTTCTAACCCTGAGATGGATCTTCCTAATTCTGCTGCATGTCAGCATTCTCTCATGCTTTTCTTTCTAGCGCATATTCCCGTTTAAATTATATTTTATTAATTACCTTTCACAGATGGGCATCCTATATCTTCTCTTTGCCTTTGGTTTTTAAATCGTGTTTGCATTTGTTCAGATGTCTTTTTCCCGTGCCAGCAAATCTTACTAGTGTTTTCTGCTAAATACCATAACTCCTGCCTTCCGACGTTGAAATTGAATGCCTCGGAAGTTGAACGCCTTGATGGTGGACAGATTCCTGTTATTTATTTCCTGCTTCAGTTGCTAATATTAGGCATCTGTCTCAGCAACTGTGGCTGAGGCCCCAGCTGGGGTTGCTCAGACCTCCCCCAGGGCAAGGGCTGGGGCTGGTGGACTCTCTGCTGGCATCAGGCTTTTAACAAATCCAGCAGCTTCCCCTCACTGCACAGGCCAGGCTATTAAAAGATCAGGAATGTTAAAAATAGCTCTCACCACAATTCTCACCTTGGAAGCTTCCAGGACAGCTCTCCAAAGAAACAATTAGATTCTGCCTCCCAGAGTCAAAGCAACAGCGGGGGAATATTTTTATTTCAGTGGTGGAATCATCATACACACAAAAAATTGTGTAGGGAAAGAGATATTTGGAAAAACAACTGATTGATTGCCTTGTTTTTTTAATAGTCTGATTCATCTGGCCAACTTTGCTTATGCCTCATGTAATTTGCTACTAAACCCCACAAAGGTTTCCTTCATTTGAAGAGTACAGGCAGTATAAATGTTGACTTGGGGGTGCTGGTGGGGGGCACAGGCTTTTTGTTACATTGCTGGCAATCAAAAGACAGCACCAGGGTGTTTTCTCAAAGCTATTCTGACATTCACAGGAAACAGAGCTATTTTTCTTTTTCCATACGCTGATACTTTTTAAATTATATTTTTATACTTAAATACAAAATGGTATAAAATTAAATGCTCCAAGTCTACATTAGACCCCGTGTAATCTGATAACAAGCCCGCTGAATGGATTCAGTGCATTTCCTTAATGGTGTCTCTGGTCATCTTCTGCCATCTGCCAGGCTACACTTCCCAGCACATACACTTCATTTCATCCAATGTCATTTCTCAAGGTCAGATTGCTTAAAAGCACGATGCTTCAGTTTAGAGCTTCCCCACTCGTCCCATATGTCCTTGAAAAGTATCCTTACTGTGTATCCCGAGGCACAACTTTTCTTACCTCTTTTTTGTTTACTTGAATGTTCTGCAAAGAGACGATAAGACCTCTGTGATTCCCTACAAGGAGAAATCAGTGTTTCCAATGGTCATCTATTTTTGAACTAATTACTTTACTTATTCATTGAATATAACAATTATAAATTCCGTGGTAATTAATGTTTGACAGTCAAATAATTTTTTTGAAAATGGTCTTTAACTTGCTGGAGGTTGAAAATATGCCTAAGGATTCTGATCTTGAAAGTGTTCTGAAGGTACTGTTTTCCTGCTTTATGAAGGACCAGTTTCTGTTTCCAGGAAGATGAGAGGGGCTGGGACAAAAACGAGGGTTTTTATGATAAAGGGCCAAGGTCTCATGGACTTACGCCGAGGTTCTAACTGCGGCACGAGGGACATTTTGGGCTGGATAATTTTGTTGTGGTGGGGCTGTCTTGAGAATTATAGGATGTTTAGCAACATCCCTGGTGTTTATCCACTAGATGTCGGTAGCACGCCCACAGGTGTGACAATAAATGTTTCTAGACATTGCCAAATTCTCTCAGGGGAGAACCGCCCCAGTGGAGAACCACAGACCTAAGAAATTCAACCTGGAGAGGGCCTGTTGCAGGAGGAGAGAGATCTATTGATTTGCTGTGTTGTAGGTACCTGCTGAGGGTGCCGAATGCTAATTGGAGAAGCAAGAAGTTGAGAAGAGGGTCAGCATAGCCCCCCCCCTCGCCCCCCAACCCATCCTGGCCTGGCTGGGGAGGGAGGGCCGTTTGGCAGGGCCACGGCTCCACTGCTATGTTAGCTAAAGTGGAAGCACAGACCATTGCACTTCATAGGTGATTTTAGATAGCACATTTTAGAGGTAACATTTTTTTCTTTTCATTCTTTTAGCTACGTATTTATTTTAATGTGCATTAGGAAGAAGAGTAACTAGAACATTTCACCCATGCTGTTCTGGGTATTAGTGCTTAGGGAGGGGGTAAAACTAAACTGAAAGGTATAGTTGAGCTTAGGGCAAAAACATTAAGCAAGTTGATTCATTTCTTCAACAAATATTTGTGCCAGGAGAAGTCTAAATGTCAGGGAGTCAGCTATTAACAGGACAAAGTCCTGATACTTAGGGAGTTTCTGCTCTTGAAAGGGAAACAATAAAGAAAATCATTTCAGGTATTGATAAGCATGACAGAATGGAGCATGGAAGGGCCGAAGCACCACCCCAGTGGGGCCACCTTCTAGGTGGGGAGGTAACAAGCATATGCGTGTTTTGTTGAGTAGCAATAGCACTAACATGAAGAATTAAGGAGGGCAAGAGGCCTGAGGTCTGAGCAGGTGATTTCTGAGCAGAGACCTGACTAATGAGAGGGGACGTCATCCATGGAAGGGTGCTGAGTCAGAGGGAACAGCCCATGCAAAGTGATGAAGGGATTCTAGGGGGTGAAGTTTTTGATGTTTTAGAGTGGCTTTTATGCACAGGGAAGACTATCTGAAATTATCTTTGGTGTTTGTTCCCTTGCAAGAATTAAACTTATAAATTATAGTGATTCTCAAATCACTATACCTTGTTAAACATCCCAGTATGTACTGGTTTAGCCCTGTCTTTCACTCAAATGCCTGTAGCCCCCCCTGCCATGAGAACTTAAACTCATCAATCAAAAATCAACTACTAAACATTTTAATTGGAATCATAAGTCTGATTCTTCCAGAACGGGTCTCCCACAACACACACATAATGGCCACCACATATTACCACATATTACGTTTCCTATCTACTGTGTTGACTTGAATATCTGTCTTGCTTGAATATCTTCTCCCAGGCCCTTTGGGTGTCTGTCACCACTTTGGTAGGATAAGGAAATATTATTCATGATTAGTGTGGTTACTTTATTTCCTGGAGGAGACTAACTTTCGGCAGGAAGGAAGAAAGAACCCAGGCAAAGTTTTAATGGTGTTTTTTCCATTTACATTCCTACCAATCATTCATTTAGTTTTACCCCTTGGTTATAACATCAATAAAAGAACAAAAGACACGGGGAGGGTGATTTGTGTAAACCTTAGGCATCCAGTTCAGACTATTACATATAGATCAATATTAATGATTTATCTGACAACGGCATGTAAGACACTGCTCTGTCAGGGCCTAGGAAGTGACACTGCTCTGTCAGGGCCCAGGAAATGACTCACTGGTGTTTAAGAGCCCCTTAAACCATCATGGGATGTTCATGGGCTTTGCCTCTGCCTCTCTTCTCCCACAGCTGGCCTCAGTTGGCAGTCAATGATGGCACTCCTGAAACGTCCAACTGGCAACTCCCCTGAAGGCGACAGTAATACCAGGCCTGGTCCCACACCAAAACAACAGGTGCTGAACTACAGCTCAGCAGCTTCCCAGCAGCTGATCCACTGGCCACCTGCAGCTAAGGATGCTGCTCAGTAGTCCTGTAATCCCCTCATCCCAGCCCTGCCTCTCTCTCCCTTCCCTCCCACATTCCTCCACTGTTCAATTTCACCTCCAGTCATACCGACTCATAGACATGCCAATATGTGCATACTACTTGACAGGTCTAGCCAATACATATGTTTATTTAAATTAATAGTTCTGTGTTTCCCATATTTAAAAAATCTTTAAAGCTCTGGAACAAAAGCAATGATCTAGTGACTGAACCTTGACTAGTGTCCCGCAGTGTGTGTGGGGGATATTGACAGCTCTGTTCTCTTGGGCCACCTCAGGCGTGCAGGGCTTCAGCATCTCCACTGCTGAATGCCAACAGGACCCCCAAACCATTAGGACAATCCCAGACACCCCACACAGGGCAACTGTGGATTAGCTTCTTAGATCGAAATCCTGCTAAGTGTGCACACAGTAGTAGAGCATTTAACAGCAGGTGAGATTCATCTTTGCTTATAGGTTTAATTTATTAGATTTATTGGATAAAAACAAATGAAGTGCATGGGAAGATTTGCGTATTATCGACAATTGCGGTTCTTAAGAAGAAATTGTTTATATTATTACATACAGTTTAAAGTGTTTAATTAAATTTCTAAATGGAACCAAACATTAATTAAAGAAGCCATTAAAAGTAATCTTTTAACAATCTGCTTTAGTTAGGGAGACATATTGAAGTCTTTATAGGTGAAATGAAATTTGCTTTAAGATACCACAACAGGAAAAATATGAAAATATGAGGAGACTTGATGAAATTAAATGGTCAAAATATTAGTTATTGTTGAAGCTAAGTATGTTTACAATTCCCCCAAAAAAAAAATGTAAAGAAGGTGTTTGTTAAAGTTTTCTCCAAGGAACTTTGAAGTTCACGGAATCCTGCATTCTTTTCATAGTCTTTCAAGTCTGGTAAGGGACACACACCTCTTACAGATATCTATCTAATTGGCTCCTGGCTATTTTTCATGGTTTTGTGTGATTCTATGGTCACAGTTCTAAGGTCTTTCTCATTACAGGATTCATACCTCTATCCTTTAAACCACACCACCTCTAAGAAGTTATCATTTGTAATTGGTTATCTTTTTCATAAATGTACTTTTCTAGCCGTATTGTAGAACCTTTGAAGGCAGGATTTAAAAAAATAAAAATTCTTAGCCCCTCCAGCCCAAGCATAACCACACAGAGGCTGTAGGTTACAGGTGAATGTTTACGGTATTTGCTTTATATCTATCTCTGTTTATCTAGTTGTATGTATTTTCTTACGTGTTATTTTTCCTTCATGTTAAATATATTCTTGATGATGTTGTGCATATTGCCTTAGGCATAATGTTATGTTTAAGGATTTCGGCTCAGAAATTTGACTCCCTGTGTGATTTTGTGTGAATTATTTAACTTTTCTAATCCTAAGTTTGCTCATTTGTAAAATGGGTCAATGATAGTACTGACCTCACAGGGTTGCAGCGAGGATCAATTAATATGTGGGAGAAAAGAAAATAAGTGCTCTATTGTAAATATTAGCTATTATTTTTAGCCAAAAAGTGATCTGTAACACTCCTCTTAAAAATAATTCACTCTCCCTCATTCCAAATTTAGAGCTTTCATTTTAAAGTATGTTTTAAACCTAATATCACATGAAAATATTTTATTCTGGAATTTTGAAATAGCTTTTTTTTCCTGGTGTTTGGATTTTTAGTTCATGATCATTTCACTCATCTTCTCATATCCATGTATTAGCTGCCGTCTCCTAGACTGTTTTGAGGCATGTAAGAAAGATAGGACTGAAAATAAGTGCCTCCACTTTCTGTCTATAATTTAGACTCGCACGGCATGTAATTGAAGCTCAGGCAAATCATTTCTCTTGTAACGTCGTTGATTTATTTTTGGAAATCTCAGATTCAAGTGCTAATGACAGTCTTTCAAACTAATAATTCAGAAAGACAAGTTTTTGTATATAAATCCCAGAAAGATGTAAAATGTTGTAATATGATTATAATTGTGTAGAAAATACCTGTGCATAACAATTTCTGTTCCAAATTATCTCCAAAGGATTAATAGTTCTGTTACTCAAATAACAGAAATAAGGGCAACTTTTTTCTGTCAACATTTTACGTCTTGTATTTTCCAAAGTTTCTTTCATAACCATCATGTTTCCCCGAAAATAAGACCTAGCCGGACCATCAGCTCTAATGCGTCTTTTGGAGTAAAAATTAATATAAGACCCAGTATTATATTATATTATATTATACCTGGTATTATATTATATTGTATTATATTATAATTGTTATATTTATTATATTAGGTAAGACCTGGTCTTATATTATATTATATCATATTATCTTATATTATATAAGACCCAGTCTTACATTATATTAAAATAATACCGGGTCTTATGTTAATTTTTGCTCCAAAAGACGTATTAGAGCTGATGGTCCAGCTAGGTCTTTTTTGGGGGGAAACACAGCATTTCCCACTTTAAAATGAAAAACATACTGGCATGTTGTTTTTTCAAACTCGTCTCTCTGGAGGGCTTTGTTTTCAAAGTTAATATGGAATTTACATAAGCTTTTTGGCTACACAGGTATTCCGATATCTTTAAGTCCTTATTTCCTCATCACAGGTGTGTGGTTATCTAACTACCCAACAAAACTACCACTGGAGTCTTGCTTCACAGAGAATTTACTGGGTGGGAGTTGTGATTCCAGTAAGAATTAATATTAACATATTAATGTGCTTAACATTATATGTGTCTCAACTTCTTTCTGTTTAAAATGAGGGGATAGGGTAGGGTATGAAATGAACACAGAAAGTTTCATGTAGCTCTAAAATATTCTCAATTAAAAAATTTTAATACCGAGAAATTTTCCTAGTGCTTTTTAAAAGTAGGTATTGGGGTAACCTAGGGAAGTGGCAGCCGTCTTTGTTAGGTCGAGCAGAGTGCTGTCGATTCTGTTTTGACTTAAGTCAGAAGGAAGCTATCAGCAGGAACAGTGGTCTTCAGTCTCAGCTTCTGAAAGTTCTGGCTAGAATTGCAAAATAAAACGCAGAGCTAATGCTGAAAAACAGTCTGTTTTTTGCAAAAAAAGATTTTTGCACTGTAGATGTTTTTTGAACTGTTATTCTAAAATCGCTATGGTTGTGTTGAGTTGCAAAACCGACTTAGATCAAGGATTGCGTGGGAGATACGAGCTCAGGGCTGCTGCCTTTGTTTGGTGGGTACCAGTTGACTCCATCAGTTCATGGGATTTTTCATGGTAGTTTTGGAATAGCATATTTTATAAAATGTCTTTATTGTTTTATTCAGGTTATACTGGAGAGCTTTGCCAGTCCAAGATTGATTATTGTATCCTAGACCCATGCAGAAATGGAGCAACATGCATTTCTAATCTCAGTGGATTCACGTGCCAGTGTCCAGAAGGTAAGTATTATTACCACAGGAATACATTTTGTTTTCCAGTTTAAATCATAAACTAATTTGGTAAGTTTTATACTTTAAGTACTGAAAGACACTACACAAGAGAACTTTCTATTTTGTTCCATTTATAAAACAAAGGATCAAATAGTTTTCTTTCTTTTTAAATAATTGTTCTGTGCTAGAATGGCTTAAAAATTATGTTTGAATATTAGACAATCTAGGAATTTTTGTGATTTTTATTTATACATTGAAAATGAATAACTACAACACAATGGAATTTCTTTCTAATGGTGAATTTCACTTGTTGAGATTCCTATTTTGTTAAATTATTTGGTTTTTGATACCAGTTCACATACAAAAAATTTCAGCATAAAGTTCACCTGCTTTTGTTTTTAAATCAGCTTTATAACATCTCAGGAACTTCAAGTCACCTGGAAAGCCACATCATTAGAGCCACTTTTATGTGTAAAAATAGTTTTATGTTAGAGTGGTTTCACCTGAAGGAGCCGGTGGGCAGTCACAGCTATCGTGCTGGTGTTCAAGGACTGATTTTGGACTTGGAGAGGTTTCGTTCCCATTTCTGCTTTGATGGATGTTATGGGAGGAGTAACTTAAAACCTTTGATGTTGTAAGAATAACATGATATTAGAGTTTTCTTCTTCCTTAAAGCCAGCTTGTAAGGTCTTGGTCCACAGAAGTGCCATTGACAACTACATAGAATAGAGTGGCATCCTCTGCAGAGGTTAAATGTAGAGTTTGAGTGTGGAAGGAAACATCCCTGTACACAAATTCACCCTAAGCTGCTCCTGGCTGCAAGGCCGGAGGAGGGCAGTCGCACCCCATGATTGTTGATAAAAGGCCATTGATGCCCAGGTAACCCAGGGTTGCCAGGAGCAGCGCCTGCTATGGGCAATGCCTCATACTCTTTAATATTTTGGAGACCTGAACGTCAGCTAACGGAGTGAATCCTGTCTCTGGGTCCTGCTCACCTGGGTAGTGGTGGGGGCGGAATGGCTGAGGCCAGCCTAGTTACAGTCCTCTCTAGCTGTGTGTGCTTGCAATGAATATGGTTACCATGACGATGGAATTAAACACGCTGGATGGACCCCACTCCTCACCCTCCACTTGAGTCTCTTAAACAGATGGAAAACTTGAGAGCATTGGAAGGGTGGATGACTGCACAAGCAGTACCAATCGTCACTTGCCTATAGCATTTCTCAGATTTTCACAGCTTTGCCACACCTGGGTTAGACATTACCACCTAATTCGGCTGTACGTACACACAACAGTGGGCTTCAGGGTCATAGGGTAATTGACTGCTGGCAAATCGTCAATTCCCTTCCCCACCCAATTCTTCTTTCCCTTTTCTAGTAAATGTGGGAGGTGATGATACTGCTACCTTCACAGGACCGTTGTGGGATCAGATGGAATTTCTGTGGAAGCACTTGGAAAACTCCAGAGTGCTTTAGTAGTATTGCTTTGATAGTAGCTACTTCCTCAATAATTATTAACTGCTTTATCATTATGGTTTTCCTAATAATTATTACTATTAAACCATTGATAAATTTTAATGACAATTTAAAATTTTCATTCTGGAGCAGTATAGATTGGAGAGAGACAAGAGTGGGAATGAGGAGAAAAGTTTGGGGACTGTCGTAGCAGTCTGGGAAATAAATGTTGACTGCTAGGAGGAGAAGGTAGCATCTGAGAAGGAGGGAAGCTGACGGGTTTGAGAGAACTTGGGAGGTAAAATGGAGGGGGTTGGGAGGCAGATGGGATATGGAGTGTGAGGCAGGGTGAGGTGGCAAGTTGGTGGCTTCTGTCACTTTGTCATTGGTTGTGTCATTCCTGGAGAGAAAGCAATGTGGAGGAGATGTATTTTATTCTGGACACGTTGAGTCTGAGGAGTCCTTGTGACATTCAAGTGGAGATGTCAGCTGGGCAGTTGCTATATGAGGCTTGAAGTGGGAGGAAAAATCTGCGCTAAGTTTTAACAGAGACTTAGTTTATAGCTTGTAATTCACACCCGAGCATCTAGGGCATTGTGTAGGGACCTTCTCCTTTACCGAACGGCTTCTCAGCTCTTCCACGCTGTCTAGATAAAGCCTAGAGAAAACATGGTGATTCTAGAATTGAAAGGGTGAAGACCAATTTCCCAGCAGTCTTTGTATGAAGACGTTCATTCACAGGTTCACCTTCATTGAAACTGACCAGGGAAAGGGGGCTTTTGTTATCATTCTGAGGGGTTCATGGCAATGTTTGGAAACCTCTTAGCAGGAGCACATCACTGGTGACCCGTCTTTTTAAAGCGGCCCCTTCCACTGGCCTGTTCATAAGATGGTGGTTGTAGAAACTATTTATAGAGCACTTTGCACTTTAAAAAGAGCCCGTGTCTCCAGGACCCTTCTCCTGGCAGCCACACTGTGAAAACACATCTAAAAAGTGTCTCAAGTTCACAGAGTGTTTTGGAGTTCTCAGCCAGCACTCGACCCTTCTGTAATTTCTTTTTCCCCCCTAGTGATGAACATTTCGGCACGTTTGCTTTATATGTGTGTACTTACATATATAATTTCTTTTTGGGGGGAAAGTAATTTGAAAGTAAGTTATAGACATCATAATACTTCATCCCCAAATAAGTCAGTTTGTGTTTTCTGAGAATAAGGGCGTGCTCTTTATTGGCTACAATACCATTATCACACCTAAGAAAATTATGAATTATTTCCTAGTATTATTTACCAGATGCCCCCTTTTTATTTACTCCTTTGTTTGTGTTGATGCTGTCTGCCTTGCTTCGCTGTGTTATCCTTTGAGGACAGGAAATGTATTCATCTTTTCTCTCTCACCTGCTCCCAGTGCCCTATCCATGGAGCACATACCTCCATATTTTATACTAGTAGGAGCTTAGTAAATATCTTTTAAATAAATTAATTTTAAAAGTCAACACTTACGTATCATTCACCGTATCTGCTCATCCACTTGATCCTCACAAAATCCCATGAAGCAGATACTGTCAATATTTCCATTTAACACACTGGAAAACTGAGGCACATGAGAATTAAATAACTTGCCTGAGATCATATAGCTAGATATTTAAACGCAGGCCACTCTTGGCATTTTTAACCATTGTCTGATCCCACCTCTGAATATATTCTTCAAAATAAATTCTATTATGTTTATATTTAAAGATTATATTTGTAAGCATAGTAATGAGTAAAATAAATGCAAAGCTTGTTGGGTTCTCAAACTTTTACATGTACCTGATAAAAATTTTTAAGCCTGGAAAAAGTTAGAAAAAATTTTTTTTCCCGTAAGTACAGTGAAATCCTTTCACAATTCTTCCCAGTCCAGAAAGCTCTTAAAATTGGGTTTTCCCTCTGGATAGTGCTTTTGACACTGCACATTCATTTCCTTGCTTTTTTCCATCCTTTTTATGTTCATCCTGTTTCCTTCAAGGATTCTTTTCCATCTGACCTGGGCCAAGTCCTTAGAGGTTGAATTCCTTCCTGAGTACCTGTCTCTTTAACTCTTTTTTTTTCTTCTTTTTTAACCTCTTTAAAAGTTCAAAGTCGAGCAGGCCTGAGAGACAGAGGGTGCAATAATTATCATTTACTCTCTCCTTCAGGAAGCTGTCCATTCCTCTACACTTACGTCTTTATCCTTCATCACTGACTTCTGTCTTTTCTTTGAATTTCTACTTAACTTTCTCTACGTCCATATTTGAAAAGTGTAGTTGTGGCTTCTGGTTATAGTGGAGGTGATAAGAAACAAAAGTAAAAGTATCATGAGTGTTTTCTTATATTGACCTAACTGAATGATAACAACAAAAGTATTTTGTTCGATTGCCTCGGTATTTACTCTTTATATTGATACTGTCTTTGTGCTCGGTTCAGAACTTTGAGATACTTAAAATTTTAAACTAAAAGCATTTTAATTCTGAAGATGTCTGATTATATGTACTCACCATCATTGCCTGTTCTATGTCACTATGTATATATAGATACATGGATATATTTAAACACCTGTAGAAGTAAAATCTGGGTATTACTGTCTAGCCATCATCTTTGCTTTGGCATCTCAACTTTTATCTTTCCCACCCTGGGAATTTGAAGTCGAATAGCACGTAAATTAATAAGAAGTAAAAATAAATCAATAGAGATTAAAATATTCAGCAATAAAGCACATTTGTCAGTTCTGTGCTTGTGACCATTTACACCACACAGGGCACATCTCATGTCATCTGACCACCTTCCTGAAATCTACCTGCCATATAAGGCATATGCCCATCGGGGACAGACGTGAGAATATGAGGCTTCGTGCTACATTTCTCCCGTGTATTTTAAAAACATTAATGTCAAGACCTTTTCCAGTGCTACATCTTCTGATAGGATTATAGATACATAGAATTCATACTAACTGCTCTTGGACTACAATTTTGAAGGCAAGTATTGCAAGCAGGTAGGGGACTCATTTCTTTCAGTCCTGTCACTGTTGGAATGCCATGTTGGATTTTACTGTCAGACTTGGCAGATCTTCTAACTTGGAAATTCCATTGTTGAGTGTGGAGAGTTGGTGTCTTTCTCTGGCTTGGAGGTCAGTAGACCTGATTCTGGTTCTGATGACACGGTAGGAGAGTGGCGTGGTAACAAATGTGGGGTTTTAGGGCTACACTGCTTGGGTTTTGAAGTCTGGATCCATCCACAGCTCTTTGCTTCTCCAAGGCTCATTTTTCTTATTTAGCAAACAGGATGATACGATACACCCTTTTTAAATTGGCAAATCATTAAGTGCTGAATAAATGTTAGCTATGATGATGCTGATGAAGAAGAATTAGTCCTATCACCTTGGGTGAGACATGCAATTTTTATCTCTTTCAGCCATTGTTTCCTTGTGAAATGATGAGGGTTGACCATTGCTTTTAAAGGGCCCTTGTCATAAAAGTCTTTGATTCAAATATATCCGCTTAAGAGCCCCTTGCTGAGTCAATAAATCCATTTTGTTTATTTAAGTGATGTTTATAGAGAAAAGTTTCAACACCTCTGTGCGACTCTAAGGAAGGCCTGGGTTTAAAACTCAGTGTCGGGCCAAAGGCTCTGCAGGTTAAATCCCATTGCAACATGCTGCAAAGGTTTATCCAAACTATTTTTGTTTTTCTACAGTTTATAGTCTTGCGTAATCTAGCCATATAAATCCTTTTGTTCAACTCAAGTGTCAGTGGTAATGCTTTTCATCTTAAAGGGATTTACAGGCAATAGTCACGCATGTCATAAAAATTATCTCTGAGATTCATGTGTGTTGTTCAGAAACTGGGCATGTTACCCAAGAAGGATTTAGGAGTTATACAGTCCTAGGATTTGATTGTTTTCCTCCAGTATCCTGATTCTGGTGAAAGCCCTCTCAGGACTATGTAAAACAGCATATATTTATATAAGAAACGTGTAACATGTCCTCATAAAATTACCAGGCCTGAATAGAATACTGTTCTTATTCTTTTAAAATTTGCCGTTATCCCTAAATCACCACTTCATGTGGGACTTGTAGCAGCCGAGATCCTTGGTGTTCCAAGTGCCGTATGGTTTCACCTTTTGGAAACAAAGTAGGGTATTAAGGCTTATTAAGTGTGAGTAACATTTTCTATGTGTTTGGCACAAGCCGATGAATTTCTGATTTACAGCGGAGTCCATATTTCCTTTTGGTTCTTTTCTCTTTTTTTTTTTATTTTCATGTAGCCCAGTTTCTCTGAAATTGTTTAAATAACAATCCTGCAAGGAATTTTGTTTGCCTGCATCTCCCATTAGCAGGGGGAGCAGGTGCACTCGCTTTCAGGGACCGAGTGGGTCCTAACCCTCAGTAGGTCTCGTCCCTTTGGGAAGCAGTCTGATGCCCAGGTTAGTGCTGGCAGGTGGCAGCCAGAAGTTACAGCTTAATGACTGAATGAAGACAAACTAATGATGTCTTGGTGCTTTTCTTTTTTAAAAAGAGGTAGGATGTAACCAATGGGTAAACATAAATTCTGACTTCTTAAAGTATGTGCCCAAATCTGCACATGAAAATTCTTTAGAGCATCCTTAAAACTTTTGCGCTTTAAAAATTCATGTACATGTCTAACACTTCAACGGTTATTTCTCTCATAGTAATCACAGCAGTGTCAGCAATAACAGTAACTTCAGTGATCAAAGCTGCCTCTTGTCGAGTACCTACCACGAGTTAAGCACTGTACGTGGCCTGTGAATTTGCTATTCAGCCTAACCTAGCAGTTACCAGGTGGGGGTCAGGTAGATTGCTACTTGAGCTGGAATCTGTTTGATCATTTACTACCTGGTGACTGTGGGCAAGTCAACTTAAATTCTCTGTAGACTGAGGATTAGTACCAGCCTTTGAAGTTGGTACAAGGATTAACTGAGAATACAGTGGGTAGAACAGTGCCTGGCATGGAGTAAGTAAGGGATTAATAGCAATGGCACTCCTTAACCCCCACAGCAGCTGTACAAGGTAGACCCTGAGGCCCAGGATATATGCACAGGTGTGTCTGATTCTGGAGTCTGTGTTCTCCCTGCTGTACTGGTATCTCCTCTGGTCTGGTTCTACCTTGTGTAACAGCTATAGCGTTGGGTGCATGTCTGCTCTTCCTCATGGGCTCTCGGCTTGTTGAGGGCAGTAATGCTAAACGTTTTTGTAGTCCTTAGCGCACTTTGTGCTTAAGCACCTATGAGCCATTTGTTCAGTGCACGAATGAGCAAATATGCAAACTATAGCAATACTGTCGTTTCATGCGGGAGGAAACTGTAGCCAAGATGGGTGAACCAGTGTTCAGTAATGTAACCAGGTGACTCTCATTGGTTAGACTCGTTGTGAACTTAGTAATGCCAGTGGTGAGGGGAGCTCAGATCTCATCCGGTTGCTTTCAGTGTCCCATTCATGCATGGTATAGAGGTGACCCAGAGATGTGAGCAGAGATCAGACACAGAATTTGGGGGTCCTCTTCTCCAGCTCTCTTCTTTCCCAGGACCCTCCTTCATGCCTCATGGTGTGTCTATCCCAGTCTCCTTCCCAGGGTTGCTTGGGACGGAAAGAGCAGGTTTAATACTAGCATCTTGGCCTCCCCATCGTCACAGCTGAGGCTGCTGAAGGGTGGAGCTCCCCAAACACGAAACTCACCCCATGCTGGCTGCTGCCTCCATGTTTTGACTCTCCTCCCAAATCTGCCTGCTTTTGTTCACTTTCCAGAGACTTGAGGTTGTTGTTTTTTTTCCGGTTTGTTTTTGGTCTGGAATTTTCAAATGTTATTTGTGGAACGATCTGTTGGTTAAAAGCTTATTTTTCTATACCAGTAGCAGAGTGTCCACACAATTGTTCTAAAAGCAACACAGATCCTTTACAAGAGAAATACACATATCCTAGAAGTAAATATAATTTTTAGTTTTCCCTGTAGCAGAATTTATCTCCTTATACATACCCCTCTTTAGACCACAACAATTGGAGGCAGTGAGAGTGAAAATTTGTGTCTGATTTGGACCAAAATACCGTGAGGTACAGGCCTGGGTCCCAGTCTTTGCTCTTCAGATCTAGGCTCTGACTCCTATAAGGATCTTAAAGTAGGACTCACAGAGAGACCCAGGCCTGGAGAAACTGAACAAACGTAAATCTGTGAAAGTAAAAGAATGCTTTGCTAATTATTTTAGCATATTTAGTTTTGGTTAAATAACCCTTTCTTTGACTTGGTTTTTCCAACCAATTTCTCATCTCATGACCTAATATCATATCTATAAAAGGCTGCTGAAGATAGATACTTACGGCTGCTCCTTACTTAATACAGCTCACTGCCCTTCTTTTCAATTGCCCCAATTATATTTGATTGCGATTGCAATTTATACGAAGAATTTGTCATTTTTAGAGTCCCTTCCTCACTTTCCACTAAGAGCCTGCACTTAGCAGCTCTCTGGTCACTGTGAAGCAGGACATCACATGCAGTCATTGTCCACAATCACTGCACTTGACCGTGACCCTCTTTTCAGTTACAGCCTCGGGCTTGAAATAACATTCTGAGTATATAGTACATATTCAGTCGCTAGCATATATATTCAGAAGGTGCCAAAAAAATGTATACACATTTTAAGAAAGGAAAAAACTCTTATTAAAATTACGCTGATGGTAACCACTTTGAGCACCTCTTGTCAAACGTGACTTGTATTCATCTTTTGTTATCGGTTTATATTGAGCATGACAATTTTAATACAGTTTTTTCCTTTCTTAAAATATGTATACAGTTTTTGGCACCCTCGGTATATATTTATCATTTCCCCCTAGTCATCAAAGAAATCTGTGCTCAGATGAGCTCAAAGGAAAAAAATACCCATAATTCTGCCTCCAAGAGAGAGCACCTTAACTGTTTTTAAATGCACTTTTTAGAAAACCAAAATTAGGCATTCTCTTTTGTAATGAGCTTCTCAAACTGAGCAATGTGTTCCAATTATTCTCCTATATTGTTAATTATTTTTCTAAAGACTTGTTATTAATAGCTGTATGCTATTCCATCATATGAATGAAGCATGATGACTTAATAAAAGACTGAATCATTCATATACCATCACCTGCCTGTGGCAGTTACTGTGCTTGTCACAAGGGATCTAGGAGTGAACAGGCAGATGTGGCTGTGGCCTCATGGGTCTTAAGGAATAGTGGGCATGAGAGACGCCATGATCAGGGATATGGCAGGGCTCTGCTGGGGCGATCGGGTCGTTGAGAAGGGGTACCCCCTCACCCACACTGCGGGCTGGAAGGAAAGTCAGCAAGCGTTCCTAGGGAAGTGATGCTTGAACTGAGACCGGAAGGAGAAGCAGCCCCAAGATGAGTAAGTTATGACCCTGTGCAGGCAGACAGCAGTCACCCGGGAAGGGAGAGTCAATAGCATGTGTGAAGGCAAGAGAGAGAAGAAGTTAACTGAGCTGTAATGCAGACTGTGATGGAGGGAACAGACAGGCTAGAGATAGAAGAAGGAGCCAACTCCCACAGGCCTTCAACAATGAACAGTTGGAGCAGGGGAAGGGCAGAACTTTAGCGTTTGGGAGAAATTACTGTGGCTAATGGGGGAAGAATGGATTGGAGGAGGACACAAGTCAGCGAAACTGTTAGGACTCAGTACTTTGGTTGAGCTCTACTGGGGGAATGAATCCAGGGGGTGACGATGGAGCTAGAGAAGTGGACAGATTGGCTGTAAGAGGAGGAGAAGGTCCACGGAGGACAAGCCATCCTTCAGAAAGTTTCAGGCAACCTCATGTCTGGGGGTGAGCAACTCTGAGAGGGGAGGTGAGAAGTTGCATTTGGGACATGAATTTAATGAATCCATAGAATATTCAGAGGAGACGTTGAATAGACAATGGAATAAATGAACCTGAAGCGTGGGAGAGAGAACTAGGCTGGAGAGGTGGATTTGAGAGACTCCCACATACAGATCCTAATTTTAGCCGTGGGCATGTGTGAGGCCAACCCAGGAAAAAACATAGTGTGGGAAAGAAGAGCGGCCAGGACAAAAGGAGGGATGACACGTTTTAAGGATTGCTGAGGAAATGGTTTCTGTAAAGGGGGCATCTAGGTTTGCCTGTTTTCATTCTTTTTCTTTTTCCACTTTTTTTTTTTTTTTAAATCATGCTGCAGAGAACATTTTGTAATTATATCTTTTATGCATTTGTTCATCTACTTCCTCAGGACAGACTCCTAGAACTAGAACTGCTGGTTTAAAGGACTTACGAGTTGTATGTAACTTTTATAATTCTGGAAATCTTGGGGTACATTTGCAGAGGTAAGACCCAGCTGAAGAAACCCCAAGCAATGAGGAAAAAACCCAACATCTCATCTTCTACTTGAAGTCTTTGAGAATTTCAAAAGGGTGTGAATTATATCTAGTTGATGGACACACTTGTGAAAGCCTCTTCCTTTTGGTCCTATCCCTTTCCTCAGAGTTTCTATTTTTCCCCCCTTACTCTTATCCATGTATTTATTTTCTAATTTATTTATTTATTTTGTATCAGGAGGCTTGACTAGGCTAACGTGGCCGCATTTTGTTTTTCATTCAAGATGACTTTTATGGCATCTCTGTATCCATTAAAAATCTTGATTTTTAAGAAACAGACAACCCAACTCAAATAGATTAACAAGAAAAAAAGGGGAGTGGGGGCATACTGGCTCCTGTAACAAATACACAGGATGAACTCAGGCTTGCCTTGATCTAGGGGCTCAAATGTCACCCAGCAGCCTTCTCTCCGCCTTCCTGTGTTGGCTCCATTTTCAGGATGGCTGGGACAGAGTTTTTCTTCTCCCAACAAATCAAAAGCCATGGGGCTGACTTGGATCGTTTGGAACTGAGACATTTGTCCACCACTGAACCTCTCATTGTGGCCATTGTATGGAATGCTTTAACTAGCGAGGCCTCAGACACAAGGTCAGCCTTGGAGCTGACAGATGGCGTCGAGTCCATCCAAAGTATAAGGTCTGAGTAAAGAGGCATGTTGGTTTCTAGAGAAAAATCAGTTGTACGTAGTTGTCAAAAGAAAGGACAATAGAATTTAGGGGCCCAAAATAGTAAATGAATAGTGTAGCAGTGGAGTGCAATTATACTGGGCACAAAGATATTGTGTTGGTTGGAGACTAAAGACAGTTATGAAACTTTAATAATAGTTTATGCATTTTCTTCCTCAGGACCAAATAAAAGAAACCCTGTGGCTATCAGTCGAGAAAAAACCAAAACACCAAACAAACCAAACTGTGTAAAGGAAAGGTGTATTCTCCTTAGAAATGCCTGATGGCAGGCCACACACAAGGCCAATTAAGTTAGCATCTCGAGGTGGGAACCAGGCATTCAATTTTTTAAAGCTTTCCAGGTGGTTCCAGCATGCAGCCAGGACTGAGAACCACTGTGCTTGAAGAACACAGCACTCTCTCAGGGATCAATTCCATAGAGCTGACCAAGAAATCTTCTGTGAAGTAGTTATTGCCAATAGAAGCTTTGACCTCCACAAGAAAGGGGCAAATGGCCCTGTTCCCTGGGAGGTCTCAATATGTATATGGAAGTGGAAACTGCATTGTGCTAGGTGTTTCCACACATCAGCATATTTAAAATCCATGAAAATGAGGTTGTTGTTGTTTTGAATGCAGTTGAAGAAACTGAGGCATAGAATTCCAGTCATTGGGGAGGGACAGATCTGTGTTGAATTTCACTTCTGTCAATTATCATTTGTCAAGTTACTTAACCGTTTCATGATATGCCCAAGATAGTGCCCGTCTCAGGGAATTGTAGGCTCTTATATTTCAGGTACTCAGTGCTTATGTCACCCTTCCATTTCCCATTTCTTAGTTCATATTTTCTCCAGACTCAGAATTTTCACAATGAGTTGAAACATTCAGATCTTTCTTATATGTATAAGGCAATCCTCCAATGATCTTACAGGGCACATTTTTGTTGTTGTTTGTGTCAGAGGGACCAGTTATGGGGTTTGCCCGAGAGTTCCAGCCTCTTGGACTCCCAGGTCCCAGTCATGTCTGGACTCCTACGGTAGCTTTCTGACATCCTTTCTGAGTCACTCTTGTCCCCTGCAGTCTGTTTCCCACCCAGGAGCTAAAGTGATCCTTATAAAATGTAGACCCCTATGTTTTCATTCCCTGACTCTCAAACCTCGGGTGATTTCCCACCCGAGTGTGGTCCAGGGCCAACGTACTGATACCCTGGTTACCTCTGCAGCCTCACCCCTTCCTATCCTCTGCTTCTCCCTCCTTGCAGCCACTGGCCTCTTTTCTTCACTGGTCTTTAAACGTAAGACAGACCTGGGAATTGTCCGCCAGGGGGCGCCACTCACTTTAGAACACAGTGCTGTGTACTTGGGGCATTTGGACCTGATGATCTCTTTGCTGGAAACCTTCTTCCTCCAGACCTGACTGTGGCTCTCCCCCTCCTGTCACGACTATTTAAGACAGTCTCCATTATTCTCTGCCTGTTACCTGCTTCAGTAGCATGCAGCACTAGTTGATGATATCTGTTTACTTACCTTTCTATTGTCTGTTTCCCTCACTAAGGTCTTGAAGCAGTCCCCAGTACATGGTTAGTCTCTATTACTATAGGTTAGATAAATGAATGCCCAAAGGCAAACACAGAACTTTCTGACTAAACCTCTAAATTTCCATTGTTAAGAACCCATTATTTTTGCTCAGATAATTCATCTACTTTAAATAAGTTTTATCTCTTCTGATTTTTATCTATTTAGTCTAAACTGGGGAAAAGTTGATTTAATATTCCTCCGACTATTTCCTAGTTATTTTTCATGTTCCTGTCTTAGATCTAAATTCGTCTTTTTGTTCTGCTAAAGAAAAAGCCCTTCAGGTGGTTTTTACTGTCTCAAATGGATTTTCTTAAAAAATTAAAAGTCACATTTGAAATGTAATTGTCTTGGGTCTTTTACATCTGATAATTTTGTAATTGCATTTGCTAGATATTCCCCCTTCTCCTCTTTATCTTGCATAACTGTCTGCTTTCTTAGAAACAGAACAAATGTGGTCCCAATTAAGTTTTCCATAAACATCGGCCAAAACCTCTCCTCTGATCCTAATGTCATTTCTCTTCCTTGTCTGTCCAACGAAAGCTCGGGCTTCTTTGAGACCCAGTGCAAACCCCAGCCGTCCCAGGAGGTTTTTCTGGCCTGCACCACCCCACTAACAACCCTTCCTTCGTTTGAATCATTGCCGCCCTTAGCCTGTGCCACACACACACTGATCGCAGGCTGACAGCCTGGGCCAGGCCCTCCGACCTCACACCATGCTGGAATCATTCCAGAAGTGTTCGCAGAAAGCCAAAATGGCCTCAGGTTGTTCCCTTGTCATTGCAGATACGTCCTTCTGGTCTCTTCTGTTAAAGAATAAGCTCTTTGAGAATCAAGATTCTGCCTTCTCTTTGCTTTCCTTTGCTGCTCATCAAGGCACTTAGATGAACTACATTTTCTACTGTTGTCCTGATTCAGTGATTATTCATTTATATATCTGGAATCAAAACAGCTGGTGACTAATATTCCTTCCTCTTCATATTCCCTCATCGTAACTCCTAAAACCTCTTACATATTTATCAATCTACTTTTACTAACTATCCTATTGCGTAACAAATCTGTTAGAATATGTCCCCTGCCACTCATATCTGTTCACTTATTCCACAAATATTTATGGAGTGGCCACTCAGCTGGGTGCCAAGGCTCTAGGGTGAGAGGAACCCACATGGCTCCTCCTCCAGGAAGCCTACCATCTTGTTGGGGGTCAGGGGGAGACAGTTATAGACAGGTAAAGCACAACTATGCCATTACAGATTGAGGAAAGTGCTATGAAGGTGGTAAGCAGGGTACTGTGATACAGAATAAGCAAGGGATATACCGCTAGAATGGGGTGGTCAGGGAAGGCCTGTCTGTCTAACATTGAAGCAGAGAACTGAGACATAAGAAGCAGCCCACTGCATGAGCAGGTAGGAGCAGGAACTTCCCAGCAGGGAATGGCTTGTCATTTCTGGGAACTGATTGGAGGCCAGTGGGGCCAGTTCCTAGAGAAAGACAGGTCAGAGTGACCAGCTGAGTCCAAGGCTCCGGGACTTGTGGCCCAGGGAAGGGAGGTCAAATTTTATTCCCCGAGTGAGTAGAAGTGATGATAATATTTGTATTTTAAGAAAACTGTTCTTATTGCTGTTTGGGAAATTGGTTGTAGAGATAAAGTAGAATAGGGACTCTGATCAGAGGAAACTATTGTAATAAGGGGAGAAGTAATTGTGGCTTTGACTGGAATGGTGGCAGAGGAGATGAAACAAAATGTTCGAGTTCACAAAGTGTTCTTGGAGATAGAACCTGTTTGGAGATAGAATCCACTGATTGGTTAGAGGGGGTGGGGGGGGTTAAGGGAGAGGAAGCAATCAGGTATGATTTCCAAGTTTCTGACTTGAAACATTTTACGAGACAATGAAATCACGAGCTAAGTTTTAAGTGTCCACACACATCATTTCCTCTACATAAACAGTCTGCACAGTCAGCAAAGATGCCAGTATACCTATATTCCACATTTAACCCTTATTGATCTTGAAGAACCTTCTGGCATCTTGATAGCATTCTGGATAGAGTGAGTTCATTGTCTAGCAATTTAAAATCTTCCAGAAATGTTTCCTTTGGGTCTTAAATATCTGATTTCCATAACGTATATATCTCAAGGGTGTTGATTTCACTTTTATTTACAGAATAAATGTTCAGCAGGTATAGTCATATAAATATTGGTTCAAATACAAACTTTGAATCAGCAGTCAACTAAGTAAGTTATAGTTCTTTGCATATCAGCCCCTCATTCCTTAGTAGATTGCTTTTGTAGTTCTGTTTTATTTTCCATTTTAACCCTTTAATCTTTCACCCTTTTCTAAACTTCCCCTTATTGCAATGAGGTTTTTTGTTTTTCTGTTTGTTTTTTTCCCCCCTTAAATCTCTTGACTGCTGGCATTATTTCCATGTGTTTGAGTTTCTCTCTGGAGCTACTGTGTTTTCTTTCCAGTATTTGTATGACTTGCAATATATTCCAAACAAGAAATATCACTACCTTAATTATTCTCTCTGCATCTTTTGGTTAACATTACCAAACAGTTTTTTTTTTTTTTTTCCCCCAAATTTTCTACTGTTCTTGTGGGATTATAAATTCAAATACATTTGCTCATTAGCTTCCAGTAAAAACTACATATTATTTCTCCAGTGTGGTCATTAATCTTTTAGTCACTTCAGAAGCACTGTTGTTATTATTTTTGTTATTTATGTTACAGTATCCCACAAAGCAGTATTCCAGTTGTTCTCCTATATTGAGCCATTCATGATTTAGGGTTTGAATGTGTCCAAGGTTGTGGTTGAACCCAAGAACGTTAAACTTTGTTTTTCAATCCTTTTGCCTTTGCTGCCATAATTAATTTATTTGCATCTTTGCAAGAGGCATTTTCAAAAACATTTACCTTGAGATCATTATTGATAGATTGACCAGTCAAATGAACTTTCTAGACTGTTGCCCATAACCAATCCAAAAGCAACAAATATTTCTTCTCCTCAGACTGTGCACCTCTCCTGGAACTAGCCCCACTTCACCATTTTTTGCCCCCCTTTTCTATAGCCAATGTAAATTCTTTCAAAATAACTGACATTATCCTGAACTCACAAAGGGCCCCGTCACTTCCAGGATGTCGGACCTGTCTATCTTCCCCATCACGCCCTGCTGCTGGTGGTTTAGACTGTATGGCCCAGGACCTGGTCCTTTTTCTGGCTAGCATATGGCTCAATAAACCCTTTCTTTCACAAAAACTTCTGGCCTTGAAGGTTATTTTTTTTAACATGAGGTATACTAATGTTCTCTGAAAATATAAAATATCATTTGCATTCCCATCTTGTTCTTATATTTTTCTTGAATTGATAAGAAAAGGGAAATTTTAATAATAAAATGAAGGATTTCTGATTCAACAATAGTGAACCTTTTTTATATTCAAGTCAGCAAACATTTATTAATCACATCTTTAGTTAAATTTTCTTTAGCATGTAATCAATAACTCTTTAAAGTCTTTTTCATAAGCAAAGCACAACAAAAGTCTGTCTCTGACCTATGTTCCCATTTAGATACAATCCTGTAGCTCCTATTGTATTGTGTCAGTTAGCTTTTGCTGCATAACAAACAACCCCAAAACTTAGTAGTTAAAATAACCACCATTTATTTAGTTTGTGATCCTTGTGGGTTGACAGTTTGGGCTGGATTCAGCTGGCCACTGGGCAGATTGATTGGTGGGTGGCTGGCTGGCCAGGATGGCCTCAGCTGGGCTAGCTGACTTTGCTTCATGTGGTCTCTCACCTTCTACAGGCTAGCCTGGGCTTGTTTGCTTGGCTTCAAGGCAGGATTCAGTGACATTTTTTTTGACTACCTCCTTTTTGACAGTCTCTCTTTCATCATTTTCGGTGATAGCTTTCTCTCCTGGTTTCCCTTCTACCTTTCCTAAAACGTATTCATTCGTTTATCTCTCCATCCATTCATCTGTCCACCTGTCCATCTGTCTCTCACCAGATGCCTTCCAGTTTCCAGGCTCTGTGTCAAGCAACAGGGGTAAAAAGACAAATAAGCTATGTTCCCTGATCTCGAGGACATCAGAGACCAGTTACAGAGGAGCCCAACAGTGTGTGGCAGGTGCTACAAGAGAAATCCACAGGGAGCTGCAGACCAGAGACGAGGGGTCTCTCAGTGAGACATGCTCTCTGCTGCCTCTTTGTCCTCCTGCTCCTAAATGTTATAGTTGTCTAGAGTTGCAGCCTTGAAATTTCTTCTCCCTCTGTTCATTTACCTCAAGTGTTAGCATCTATACCTATGAATTCAATTCCCATGCATATGACTCCCAGTCATTGTTCTCTAGTTCATATCTCTGTCCTGAGCCCTAGAGCTATATAGTCAGCTGACTGTGGAACCACAAAAGCACCTCAGTTGAAAATGCACTAAACTGAACTCATAATCTTCCCCTGGGAATCTCCTCCAGTATTTTCCATTGCAATTGGCAACAACACCATCCACATTGTACCCCAAATCTGGAAACCTGGGAATCACAAAGCTGTTTCTCATTGAGCACTTTACTATTTGCCAGTCACTGTGCCAAATGCTTGCCATGGACTTTCACATTTAAGCTTTATAAAATCCATATGTGTGGGCATTACTATCCCCATTTAATGAATGCAGAAAGCGATCGGGGAGAGGAAGTACTTTCCTAAGGTCCCACAATTTAGTGGGCAGAGACATTCAAAACCAATTCCCTTTGGATCCAAAGCCTGCGCTTTACATTATGTCATAATAAGAAGCCACATATTCAGGGCCAACAGATATATTTTATTTTCCAGAGAAATGATTTATCAACATTTTAAAATAGGAAGGGTTCAAACAAGAATCAGGATTTCAGATGTTTCTTGAAAATTCAGAAGATCTGGTAACTGGCCCCACATTCCAAATGGCGGCAGTTGGCTGCAGGTGAGAGGCAGCCACACCCTTTGGAAGGAGCACAGTGCCACAGTCGCTGCCACTCCCTGTTGTCTTATAACTGGGCCACTTCCCTCATGAGCATTACCTGCCTGACTCCTGCTGGCATTTGAGTTTTTGACTCCTGTTGCATTGTGTCCTTTTCATTCTTCCACCGTGCGATTGGTCCCTGACTGACAGTGTTGCTTGTAAAATCATTGACCAATCTGTCTCACATTCTTTATCCCCTTAACTTCTCACCTCAGTTACTCTAGTGAAGACCTGGTTTCTTGCTTCCAGTCTCACCCTCCTCTAATTCATTCCCCACATTGCTTACAATTAGGCATATTAGAAAGATGACAAGTAGGTGATATCCAGCAGCCTCAGAATGAAATGTGAGCTCCTTTAGTGTGGCACATAAGATCTTTCATGATCTGGCCTCTGTCCAGTACCCTCGTTTATGTTCACTGTGCACACTCCTCTTGGTTTTATTGGAATATCGGCTCTGCCCAAAGTCATGACCCTGCACAGCTTGCATTTTTATCCATCTTCCTTTCTATTTGGAATACTCTATGTGGATTATTAATATTTGTCACTGAGTATATTAACATGAATCTAGAGTGATTGCCTGGCTAACATTTGGTTTTCCTTTTATTTTGGTTTCATTGGGAACTCTCCTATTTTGTCTTTCACTAAGATTCAAACAATAGAACATAAGTGCTGGTTATGTTTACACATCATGACATCTTAATTGATCCCTTATTCACGTCTATTCAGTGTAGTAGATACTTCTATGCAGTAAGAGCTTGGGTTTTGTGTCCCAGCTACTAGCTAGGTAGACTTGAACAGGCTACTTCATATTTCTGTGTCTCCATTTTCTCATCTGTAATGTAAGGCCACTAATAGTCCTTACATCATACAATTACACAATTACAGTGAGTTTAAAGGAAATAATGCAAATCAAGGCCTGGAACCATCTGGAGCACATCAGTTCCCAGTGGATGTCAGCTGTTTCTGTTACTATTACCATTTTTGTTTCATTCATTCATTCATTCATTCATTCATTCAGCATTGGACTGGGAGCTGTTTTAGGAATTGTGGTATATATCTTTTTAGAATTCACAACAACTTTTTGAAGAAAATAATTTCAGCCTTGTTTTTGGGGTGAGGCAGTAGATTAGAGAGGTCAGGACTTTCCTGGGTTGCTGAGTTTGTCATATGGTAATAATGGTATGTTTAAGTATCTCCTTTTCAATCAGAGTGAAATGGAATACATCTCAAGAAGGATAGAATTATATTCCACTCCAGGCTGTGAAGGGACTTTTTGGAAAATTTAAGTGTTATTAAAACAGATTGTGTGGTACATTTTCAGTATGATTTCTAAAATTTAAAAACTACCAGAAACTTTATAAAATGTTGAATAGCAGTGGATTTTTAAAAATTTTCTATTTCTGTACAGAAAAATACCAAGTTGATTATGCCAATTTATGAATGATGCTTCAGGTAGATAAGTCTGAGAACTATTTTTGTTTGTTTTCTATCCTCACTCTGTCCTTAACAATAGCAACAAAAACTGCCAGTATTTCTAGGAGTTCTGTGTGTAAGTTTGTACATACAAACTTAAATGTAATAAGAACAATGAAATAAGTCATCAGAATAAAAACTGTAGTTGGGTAAAATTATTTAACTTTTGTTTCTAAAGTTTGAACAATCTTCATTTAATTTTCAACCTGCTCTGCAAATATTAAATTAAGAATAGATTTTACCCAAAGCATTGTTAAACACCTACATGACTCACAGAACCACATATGTAGGTATGTATTATTTTTTAAATTGGGAAATACTGAAACACACACAGAAAACAAAATAAAAATTACCTATGCAATAAACACATTTAAAATTAAAAAAATTTAAACCTTTATTGAGGTATAATTTACAAATCATAAATTTCATTCATTTTTAAAAGTACAGTTCAATGCATTTTAGTAAAGCTACAGAATTGTGCAACCATCACATTACATCAACCCCAAAAGACTCGTCATGGCCATTTGAAGTCAATCCTTCTTCCCACTCCAGTCCCAGGCTACCACTAATTTACTTTCTATACCTATAGATTTGCTTTTTCTGGGCATTTCTTGTAAACGTACTTACACAATATGTGTTGTTTTGTAGCTGGCTTCTTTCACTTAGTATCATGTTTTGAAGTTCCTTTATGTCGTGGCATGTGTCAGAATTTGGTTCATTTTCATTGCCAAATAGTATCCTATTGTATGGATAATACCACAGTTGGTTATCTATTATAATAACCAGCTTAAAACAGTATAGGAGTATGTTCAGGAAACTGCCAACAGTGGCTGCTTCTAGAGATGGACAAAGGAATGGCAGACAAAGGAATAAGGGTGGGAGAAAGATTTTTTATTGCTTACTATTTTATAGGGGCTGAATTTCTTAAATTCAGGATTATATCTATATTGAAGCAAAGTAAGGCATATCTAAACCCTGCAATATGCATAAAATAGGAAGTGAAAGCCTTTCACTGACCCCAGTCCTACCTTCCTGAAGGTAAGCACCATTAATTTATTTTTGACATCTTTCTATCCTGTACTCAGACACACACACGTACACATTTATGCATATAAATATAGTTATGCCCCTGTAGGTACATCTCATCATACATTTTATATTAAGAAAAACGGAAGCACAGGACTTAATGTTTTAATCCCCTGCTTACCAAAACTGAGAAAACCTTACCTACCTAGTTGGGTTGTCTGTATTTGGAACCTACTAATGAATTAGCTGCCTAATCAATTCACAACGAAGAAAAAAAACCGCGGACCCAGTTTAATACTGAATGTAAACACGGTTTAATGTTCTTACCTCTCCCCCTCTGTCTGTGTTTCCTGGCAGGATACTTCGGACCTGCTTGTGAAGAAAAGGTGGACCCCTGTGCCTCATCGCCGTGCCAGAACAATGGCACCTGCTATGCGGACGGCGTGCGCTTCAGCTGCAGTTGCAGCGCCGGCTTCACAGGGCCCACCTGTGCCCAGCTGGTGGACTTCTGCGCCCTGAGCCCCTGCGCTCACGGCAGCTGCCGCAGCGTGGGTACCAGCTACAAATGCCTCTGTGAGCCAGGTTGGTACCCACCTCTACCGCATATCCTTTCATCCCCAGGCGCACAGACGTCTCACTCTTCTGTGTCTGAGCCCGTGTTGGCCCGCAAAATGTGTTTACTTGTACACGTAAGTGACTTCTCGTTGATGACACACTTTCTCCTTAGACTTTCTCTTGGCAGGGTTTTGAAAATGCCCTTTCCCCTTTTCATGAGCAATTCACAGTCATTGTAGAAAAATAAGAAAATACAAGTAAGCAAAATGAAGAAAATTGAAAAACAGGCCTACTCTTATAACAGCTTAATTATTTTTTAACAGTTTGCTAAAGGCCATTCCACAGCTTTGACTATATTGCATATCTGTGAATACTGTGTTCTTAGGTTAATGGAATGTGTTTTTCCATTTTGATGCACAAAGCAGAATGCAATCCATTCAGAATTTTATCATCTATTAAAATTACTCTTACTCCGCACACAGTGTTATAGGACCTGTGACTCCCTGTATAAATGTTCAAAAGCTCTGTCAATTGTCAATGATTTTCCAAATTGCTTCTGCATTTCACTGATATGTGTGTGTGTGTGTGTGTGTGTGTTGATACTCAGAAGTCAGAGTGGTTACTAGTCAAAGTTTGTATCTGTACAACTTCCTGGTGTGGTCTGGAAAGCCTGCCTGTGGGCAGCTCTTTCTTTCCTCTTGTTCCCACTCTGTCCACGGAACCGTCTTGCATGAGCTCGCTCTTTAGAATGCTCCCCACACGTGTCACTGACCCATCAGCCAGTTCCCTGGTTTTGCTTGACTTCTGGTTCCGCTCAGGCAGTGCCCGGCTCATCGGTGCCTGCTCGCCAGAGCCCTGTGCCACGTGCAGACTCCTCCTTCTGGGGCTGAATCAGTCTTCATTGCCCTGAGTTCCAGCAGTCAGCCAGTGTCACTTGCCTGGTTTTTAAAGCATTATGGGAATTACCCTTGTATGTCTCTCTCTCCCCTTTGGGGAGAGCTGTGGTGGAGATGGGACTGGCTTACCCGTCTTGAGGCCGTTTTCTTCCACATGCACTGCAGCCGTGGAGCTGGCCATGCTGAGGAGGGAAGCCGTACAGTGCTGTCCCTTTGCTGTCAGGAACCTGGGGCACTAAGACCACTTGTGTTTGCAAATTAAACAAGCTGCTGGGAGAACAAAGTCTTACGTCATGACTGGCGAGCACGCTGCCCCCAGCGCTCTGCTCTGGGTGTCCTAACACATGGGTAACTCCCATGGCAGCCATCTGAAGCACAATCATCTGTCAGCAACTTCCTCGATACTTTGTTACCCGTCTCCTGCATGTGGTGTTTCCTTCAGTGCAGCCTCACTGAAAGGAGAATCAAATATCACAGCACTGGAAGGCAGCCTTGTTTTCTCCTCCTTTTCTCCTCCGACTACCTGTCCTCATGATAGTAAATTTTTCCTTATATTCACTTGGTTTATTTTTTTAATCTTTAAATGGAGTATAGTTATTCAAAGATAAATGTTGTTTAATATGCTCTAATATTATTGAAATATTCTTTAGTAATACCAAAAGAAGTTTTCAACATGTGTGAGGCGGCTTCCGGGGTCCTCACTAGAAGATACTCGGCTGAGGTTTCTCTTTCCACACTGGGAGAGGTAGCCGAGGGTGGTAGAAAGAAGCTGCCTATGAGATCCCCACTGTGACTATCACTGTAGGACTTTGACAGGACATCTCTGGGCCTCAGTTTTTATTTTCATGAATAATGTCTTCGATGCTCGTCAGCTCAACTGCGGTTGGAATCGCAGACCAGACCTGGAACAAATTGTTGACCCTGCCCTTCTGTTGTGTGTGAGAGCATTCCCTGGGAGGCGTGTAGGACGTTGTCTGGCATGGAGTACGAAGAGCTAGTCCCCTTTCTTTCCATCCATGGAGGTTTTACCTCCCGCCTCAGAGGGGTGAAGTAGCTTCTGTTGAAGTTTCACTTTTCCCTCCTGCTGTTCTCTGTTCAAACTTCATTTGTGTCCATTTGGAGCATTTAGCTTGGTAATAGCCAGTGTCCAGCCTCTAAGTAGCCTTGAGAAGCGGGAAGAAATATATACCTTCATTTGCTAGGCAGTCTCTCGGAGTAGAATCTTGGAGTTCTCTCAGAGTTCTGTCATCGAACTTGGGATTAAATTGCTTTCAGAGGGGTTGCTTCCTCAGATCATTAGGTGACATTGTGTGAAATAAAAAAGGCATCTTAACATCTGGCAAGAATTTACATTTTAAGAGGTGAAAATGACAATTCTATGAATGTGAAATTTCCAGTCTTAATCTCTTGGAGCATGTAATTGCTTTACCACTAGTTTGCATAATAGAAGAATCTCATGAGAGTGGGTGAAATTGGGTGTCTGGCTGAAGAACGCCAAGACGTATCATCCTGATAGAGAGTGAACGGATCCCACTTTAAAAATGGGAGCAGATTGAAATCATGTCAGGTTGATAATTAGTTCCCAGCTGACAAAATGCCGCTTGGGTGACTGCACATCAGATTGCCAGGTGCTTTATTTTTAAATCTCATTTTTAGCTTACCAGGCTAGGGATTTCTGATGGGATTTTAATATCAAATAATAAAATGTCAGCACTGAGTAAGCATGGAAACGTTATCTTTCAGTGACAATGTTAAGTGATAGGCCACACGTACTCTAAAAAAAATTGCAAATTGAGATCTCCTGAAGACTGGATGGAGAGTGTGAGAACGTGGAGCCCCACACACATTGTGGGGAGCAGTACCACAGTGTGGGGAGTGGCCAGGGCATACTGGTGCCCTTGTAGGTGACAGCCACGTGTTTCATGTGTTCTCAAAATGGGTTGTGTCTGGAGATGCCGTTTGGATGGTGACCAATGCTAGGAGGGATCGCTGGTAGGAAGGGTGATGACCTGCCTGAGTTCACGGTCTTGGCCCCTGCCTATTACACTTGAGTTATGACCCTGACCTTGTTTGTTGAATTGAACGAACCCTGCCATTCCAGAATGTGACTTACGTTACTATTAAAGGAATTTAAAGGGAGTTTTTATATGGAAATACAAATACCAGTTTTTATTTTCATGAATGCTCATCGATTGTCACAAATCAGACCTGGGACGGGTTGCCAACCACGTATCTATGCTGATTCTTCTCCACTGTAGGGCTGGTAACGCAATGAGTTCATCCAGGCTATAAAAGAAAGGAAGTTTAGACTGTTTCCAAATACAATATTTTAAAAAGGAAATTATATTGATAAGAATTTCAGATACTGTTTTTATTTTATTTTTTTCTATTTTTTTATTTATGCCTTACATGTGGGCTGCACTTCTGGTCTGTGTGGCCTAAAGGACATAGCTAGCTAGCATTGCTTCCATCGGTTAAACTCAGACTTGGCAATATCAGCACTCTGATAGTATCTACTGGAAACAGAATCTAAGAGAAGACTTACTGGTCAGGATTATAATAGCAATTCAATAGCTATAAAGAAAAAAAATAAACCTGCAAAGGAATGAAGACATTTATCTTGCAAATGAATGCCAAATTGCATTTAGATTCTTGGATAGGTACAGTGGACAACTTTCATCTTTTATTAACCAGAAAACTTTATCAGCTTTACTAGGATGAAGACCATTCTGATGTTTAACATGCTCTAGGAGGGTCCTGATCTTTATATCACATTTTTCTTGAGAGTTGTAGCTTGTATGGAATATACTGTCTCCTTTCCCCACATCCTAATCCTGTTATCATGGCCTTCCTTTGTTATATTCCAAAATATGATATCTGCCCTCACCATCTGGGTCCCAAATAGAATCCTGTCTGCTTAGCTGCAGCTGTAGCAACTCTTTATAATCTGTACTCTACCTAAGCAGAGTTTAGATCTCTACGTCGATGTCACGATGACACTAGGGACTGAGAAAGAGAAGAGCAGCCCCTGACATTGGAAGCCTGTTAGACTTGGAGTTGTTAGGAGCCGGCCTGGCACTCACAGCTGGGCCACAGTGTCTGCTGCTGGACACGAGGACATAAACAATCACACAAAACATTGACATCAGACACGGTCACTCATAGGCCATGATGAAATGAGACAGACAGACCATTTCATAATTTTGTCAAAGTACAGATAAAAACAAGGTCACCATGCGACCGACAAAATAGTAAACATCCCCTTCTCTTGCAAGTAAATTGAGTGCCAGCTGCGTTTTTACCAATTCTAGCTCTAGTCTTGCTCTAGCCTGCAATAAATCTAGATATGATTTATTGAGATACTCGAGCATAGAATCGCTCCTGCGTTCTGATGGCATCCACTGTAGAGTGACTCCTCCCCAAATCACCCAACCAGAGTTCAAATCCTAACATTAAGTCTCATCTGACACCCTCTTACTGCAGCACCCCAGCATTCCCCATGGTGTGTGTTCTCCCTTGCTGTAATAAACTCAGCGTGTTCAACTACAGGTATGTCCCAGTGGCCTTCAGTTGGAAGACATTGACAGGACTTAGGTGATTAAAATGCTCAAAATATTGGGGGTTCCAGTTGATTGAAATTTTTCATATTAACAATAGTTCAGTCAGACTTTCCAACGAGTTAGACACTGAAATATTGTTTAGATTTATATGTGCGGGAAGGGTGCTGTGGTGTGAAAGTCCTAGGTGGGGGCAGGTCGAGTGGAAGTTCAGAGAACAGTAGATCCGATTGGCCATAGGATAAGATGCATTGGATGCAGCAATGGGTAATGAGGCCGAAAATTCTTTTGCATTAGTGATGTAAGTGCACCGATCTGTGTTTGGAGAGATGATCCTGATAGAAGTAGACGTTACAGTCAAGAAGAGATGGTAAGACAGGAGATTATTCCGGCAGCTCAGGCAAGTGGAAGTGAGGGTTTGAACTTGTGTGAGTGGGGTACAAAAGGATGGACCTGAAATCTATTTGTGGAATGGAATCATCAAAGTTGGGTTGTCAGCTGAAGGTAGGGGACAAAGGTGAGACTGGAATCAAAGGTATCGCTAAGGCTGTAACTTGGGTAACTCAGAGAAACAAGGAAATGTCCAAGAGGAGCCTTCTAGGCTTTGGGGTACAGCAGGCCAACCAAGTAGACGTGCCATTAAGTCGTTGTTACTTGAGACTAGAACTAAGTAAAGAGGCTGAGACCAGGGAAGTAAGTATGGAGTTCCTGGTGTATGGGTGCCGGAGAAAGTCAGGGGAACTCTTAGCACAAATGGGGCGAGAGTATGAAAAGAAATGGGGAAATTGGGGAGAGTGTTCTTGCATTGAGGTGGGAGCTGGAAGCAGCAACAGAAGAGGTTGGAGGAGGTGTCCCTGAGTTGGGACGGTCACTGGGAGAGGACAGTGCCATGGAAGTTAGTGGCAGGGGACGAGAGGAGACGCAGAGGGCACTGCCCAGGGTAGGAGTGGCAGCGTGGGCCAGGTGAAGAGCTGAGTCAGACTTGCCGGACCGCCAGACGCTGAGGGACCTGTCCTACTGGTGTCCACAGCTGCCTCCCTGACCATCCTTCATCTCCATTTTGTTCTGAATCTAATCTGGGGGGACACTCGGGGGGATTTATGATATTCACCTTGTATAGGCTAGTGACCTGAGAGATTAATACAGGGGAGGAAGGACACTGGTAATGAGGGAGGGGCATTTGCTGGTACAGCGTATGGAATTTTTATGAGATTCCTGACATTAAAAATCTATTCACAAGGCTGCTTTTCTAACCTTGCGTTAAATGGCTAATCCATATGTATGAAAGTGTTAATGAACTGGCCTTTAATTATAAGGGGTTTCTGCTCCCTCTGCTCCCGCTGCTCCCAGCTTCCCCTTAAAATTTAAATCGTTCAGAACTCATTCTTGGCTGAACTATTGCTGAAAAGGTGTGAGATTTACCTGTTGGTGTGGTAAGAGTTAGCATAGTCTGTGAGGAAATCATTTTACATCATCTTACCTGGAATGAGAGTCAGAAATGGCAGCTGTCAACAGCTTGCATCGCTAACCAGAGCTCCATTTCTGAGGATGGCTCTCTTTGAAACGCTGCCAACACCGAATTTCAGGACATTCTCATTAAGCTCAAGACCATGGAGGTCAGAGGGGGACTTACTTAAAACTATCTCGTAACTAAGCCATTGATTGACTCTTATTTTGTTTTGTGGTTGGAAATTATTATGATGTGATCGCTAACATTTTTCAGCTTGCTGAGAATGTCTGCGAATCTGGAATTTAGAAGTGAAATTTGCCATGCTTTGCCTCTCTTACCTGTGGACTCTGTGCCAAAATCTTGACAAATATATTCTCTTACTTAACCCAGGTTATAGTATTTATGTTCTTTTACTTAAAGATGAGGAATCAGAGGCATTGAAGGTCTAAACAACAGGAGTGGAGGTGACAGAATCCCACGTTTAACGCAAATTTGCCTGACGGTAAAGCTCTTGACAAATAGGCTAGACTTAGCAGAAGCCCAGTTGTAGCCCCCTAAGTTATGTGTGAACCTGTACCTCTCATGTTTCAGCCAGACTCAAGGGGAAGCTTCTAGACACCCCTCATCTCAGCACAGCTCCTGAGATGGGTCTCTAAGGGGACACCTCAAAACCAGGTTTGCAAATGGCCTTAGTTGTGGTCCAATGAGTGGCTCTTGATCAATAGTTTCTCACTTCCCAGCTTAGAGAAGCTCAGGTCTGACTTCCAAGGACATTGAACTGCTTGGAGGCAGGTTGGCCTCTTCTGCTTCTGTTTCGCCACCGCTCCAGCTGCTTCAGAATTGATGCTTATGATTCCATTTGACCGGGTGTCTGCTGGATGCACCCAATTAAAGAAACTTCCTATGACTCTTCCTATGACTCAAATGAGAAATGCAGACATAGCCACATGACAGATGTATCTCCCTTCCGCTTCTGAAGACTCTTTTGATGGGCACTTCTCACTTCTGGGGGCCCCAATGCCTAGTAGCAACTTGGCTTCTTTTCTTACCATCTGAATCTCTGGAAGCCTCCTGCATTGATTATTGTATGTCATGGACTCCTTTAATGCTGTTTCTTTTCACTTGGCTCTGGTGATAGCCCTTGAAATATTCTTTCCTCTTCCTACTTGACTTGTGTTTTTAGTTCTCTGCCTTGAGATAGCTCTGATGTCCCGCCCATTTAGTATCACTCCTTCCCACAAAACTGCTCAGTGTCAATGATTTGCTGCCATGTCTATGATGAAGCATCTCCTGGGCCTTAGAACCCCAGGGATGGAAACCCTGTGACAATGTGCTGTTATAGGTTATGTCTGAGATAGATTGTGACCGATGGTGACCTGCACCCTGAGTCCCAGTTAGACAGCCAATAAGGAGATTTGTCTGCATGGTCTACTTTTCCTGCCCTCCTAGCCTTCAACGTACTTTAAATTCTTCATTGATTTGGATTTGTATAAAAACCTGGGGAAAATGCCCTGCATGTCTTCCATTTTTAAAATTGCAGCCATTAATTTTCAATTTGAAAGCACACAATGAAAGTTGCTGCATGTACTGAGTGCTTTTACAAAATTGCTTCAGTTTTAATGAAGATTCAGAGCTCTTAGGTTTTCCTGAAGCGGAATGATACATGACCTTTTTTTTTTTTTTTTTTTTTTTATTCCAGGACATTGTCAACTCAAAACACTTACTGATTTTGCAGAACAGCATGTCCTTTCCCATGTCACCAAGTGCTTCTTTATGCAGTGCCTCACTGCTCCATTTAAATCCCATTTGGCTTTATGGGGTTGCCGAGAGAGCTCCTTAGCTGTTTGGACTGAAGTCTAAATGATATGTTGATAATCACCAGGGTCATGTTTCATTTTTTTCCTCTACCAGATGGTTTCGGATGGTACAGATCAGAGTGTCTCAGGTCATTAGTAAAAGTGTTTCTTTTAGATTGGATAATCCCATATGAAAGTACGTCTGGACTAAGTAATATGTAACGCCTCGTGGGATGATTTTGGGATGGCTCGCCTTTATTCACCACCCCCTGAAAATATCTTTCCTTCCAGTTCTCTGATGCCCAAAAGTTTATGTCTGTGGTTTTAATCCCTTAAATTAGGCATTGTCCCTGGTAATTAAACCTTTGTGTCAGTTAGTTACTGCTGTGTAACAAACGACTCCAAAAATTTAGTGTCTTAATACAACCATTTATTGCTTGTAATTCCTTGGTTAATAATTTGGGCAGGGCTTAGCTGGGCTGTCTATTCTCTGCTCCATGTGACGTTAGGTGTACTCACTTAATGCTTTTGTGGTCATCTGGCCAGTTAGCTGCGTACTGGGTGGTCCTGGATGATCTCGTTCACGTGGCTGGCAGTGGCTGGACTGGTGGGGGCAACTGGGCCACACACCATCATCCAGCCGACCAGTCTGGACTTCTTCACATGGAAGTTGGGTTCCAAAAGCAACAAGAGAGGAGAAGGCTCAATGCACAAACACTTTTTAAAGATTCTTCTTCTGTTATGTTTGCTTATGTCTCATTGGCATACGCAAGTCATAGGGCTAAGCCCATGGACTACCTTTCTTGGTAGGAAGAGCTATAAAGAATTTGTGGCTGTTTTTTTTTTTTCCAATCTACCACAATTTTCACACTAAAACACACACACACAGAAATATACACGCACACACACAAAGATGGAAAATTGAAAAGTAAAAACAATGTGTAGGCATTGCTTACTTGAGGGAAAAGAGATAAGGCCCCACAGTACTTGCCTACTCGAGTGATAAAGAATGTCTGGGAGATAACTTCTTTCCTTACTTCGCAATTCTGTATAGATTGAGCCTCGCTCCTGCTTTATTTCAAGGAAATTTCATTTTCCACTTTAGATGATTAACATACATAGTCTACTAGGATCTTAAGTCACCAAACACAACACACACTTTTGATTGTCCAATGTGTTAGGACCTTTTAAGTGAATAAAATTCTTATTTATAGGCATCTTTAATATTCATTTAGTAGAGGCAGTAGGAATAGAATTCAGGATTTACTCAAGTAATTGAGTTCTGACTCCAATTTATTTGCATTTTGAAATTTTCTTTATAATCCAGTTGCCTCAAGGTACAGGCCTGTTGGTTAATTTTAGCTTTAGCTGAAGTCCTGACTGAAGTCCCGAATTAGCTTCAACCCTTATGAGTTTAAAGCCCTTAGGCATGGTTGCCAAGTGGGAGATGTATGCTTCTAAAAATGTTCCTGAATGACTATGAGAAATTTCCTTGGTGGTTCACAATCTTTAGGGTTCAGCATATTTACTTGAGAATGGCAATGACTAATGGGGAGCTTAGAGGACTACACTTTTGCATTGTGCTTTTGAATGTCCTCAGTGATATGAGAGTGAAAGCAAATATTTCCGGGGGAGGGGGGGAGAAAAATCTATGGTTTGCATTGTATATTCCGTGCACCAGAATTTTCTGGAAAAATCTCAATCTCAATCGCACAAATACTTTGGTACCGACTATATATATATATCCTTGAGGCTGCCTTTTATTACTAGAAACAGCACCACCTTGTCAGATCATATTTCCCAGTTGTTGGTTTGTAAAAATTATTAGTATAGATTGTCTACCATTTTCTTTTTTTCTGAAAATATTTTCAAAAATTAAAAAAATATTCCAGTGAGATATAATTGACATGTAACTTTATTAAGGTGTACAACATGTTGATCTGATACACTTAGATACTGTAGAATAATTACTGCCAGATTATTAGTTAACTCTTCCACAATTACCATTTCTTTTGTGTGGTGAGGACATTGAAGCCCTACACTCTTAGCAGTTTTCAAGTGTATAATACAGTGTTATTAACTGTAGTCACCAAGCTGTCCATTAGATCCTCAGAACTTATTTATCTTACAGATGGAAGTTTGTTCTCTTTGATCAGCATTTCCCCATTTCCCTCACCCCTCAGTCCCTGGCAACCGCCATTCTACTCTCTGTGTCTATGAGTTCTGTCTGCCATTTTCTGACAGTATTCCTTTCAGCTAAAATGCTGTTCCCGTGGCTCAAGGAGGCTGGATTGGAAATGTGGGAGAAAACCGTGTTCAGTAATAGGAATTTAGACTTATTTCTCCTCATTCTGAGTAGGTGTATATGACTCCTAGTCATCCGATGAGGATTTTCAAAGTTGGCCACTTCTGTACCCTTACCTTTCCTCATTTTGGCCTTTCTTTTCAAATTCGGTATTTGCTGTCAGTTGGAGATTTCCTTGCATTGCCTTCTTCCCTTAAGCAAATTTGAAGAGGAGTGTAGTTTCCTTTAGCCGAATGTCTGTGGCTGGTAGGTCATTTGTCTGTACATCTCAGTGTTGGTTCATTTATATGCCTGTGACTGGTCCATGTTCTGACTGCATGTTTTATGGTTGTTTATTGATCTGCTGAGGGGAAGCCATGGCTCTTAAAAAACATTTCCACACTGTATCTAGACTTGCCATAGGTAACTCCTAGCATGTCTGTGCACTTTTGAGAATCAGAAGTTGTGGGAGATACATACTTTGCTGGTCTATAGCTTGGTGATTCTCAGACTTAAGTGTGTATTAGAATCAGGTAGACAGCTTATTACATCTCAGAGTTCTGGGCCCCACCCACAGAGTTTCTCATTCAGCAGGTCTTGGGTGGGACCTTACAATGTGCATTTTACAAGTTCCCAGGTGACACTGATGCTGGTGGTCTGGGGACCACACTGTAAGGACCACTGGTAGAGACAGAGGAACAGAGACACAAGCCCTTTGGAGGGCAAACACCTACAATTTCCTGTACTTTAACATTTTAAAATTTCTCTTTGTTAGTGTGCATACTTACATGAAAATAGTCATCCAAGTTTTATTGTCTCTCCAAAGTGCCGGAATGGAAACTTAATCTTTTTTTTTTTCCTTTTTCTTTTTTTATTTAAATTTATTGGGGTGACAATTGTTAGTAAAATTACATAGATTTCAGGTGCACAATTCTGTATTACATCATCTATAAATCCCATTGTGTGTTCACCACCCAGAGTCAGTTCTCCTTCCATCACCATATATTTGATCCCCTTTACCCTCATCTCCCACCCCCCACTCCCCTTACCCTCTGGTAACCACTAAACTATTGTCTGTGTCTATGAGTTTCTGTTTCTCATTTGGAAACTTAATCTTTGATTTTGCCCAGCACCTATCTGTTGCCTGTTTTGGGCCCCGTATCCATCTTGGTGCATTCCATACTGAGAACCTTCTGGAATGTGAGGGCTTTAACTTTCATGTTCTTTTCCAAATCTCATCCTCCTTCTCACCTTAACTGTAAACCAAGCCGGTTTTATGTGTGTACTTAAACATGCTAGAGAATCAATTGAGCTTATGGGATTATTTCATTAAAACATTTTATATACTGTTTATAAGTCAATACACAGACCACAAGAATCTTTAAAATCTAGTTGTAAAATATTCTGTCATGATAACCTTGAACCTTGGTGCTTTAGTCATGGTATTACAAAGTAATTTTTATAGAGTCAGTAAGAAAAATAGTCCATTTTATAATGAATAATTTTAACTGTTGCTACAATATGTTTAGGGGATGTATTGGTGAATGTGTTTTTAAACCGTAATATTGAATGTTAAGCTTTATTATTAAAGGAAACAATATTTCTGTGCCATGTCTATTTCCCTTTGGTAAAAACACATCTTTACATTGCTCCTCATTTGTTAAACTCTTGAGCAACATTTTGTTTTTCTTTTCAATAGTATTGATCATAGGTAGAATCCACCCTCTAGTGGCCAAAAGTATCATGAAAAAAACCACACAGACATTTGTAAGATGAAGCTGAAAAATTATGAGGAGTAACTGCTTTTTTCATATGACTAGTTTGTGACCTAGTTCTGAAGGCAAATACAAGAGAAGACTTCTAGAAATGTTTAGCTCAACATGGTTAGAAAAATTCCCAAGATGATAGACAAGTTTAAGGTCGAAACGCCTGTACATATGCAAGTGCTTCTGTTTAAGCGTGCTCACTGTTGAGTTCTCTTGACTTCTGAAGCTCTTCCTAAGCGTCGTCACAATTCAGCTGTGCGTCTGCAATATAGTCTTTCATTTGGTCTTAAATGTTTTCTGAAGGAGAATGCTCTTTGTAAGAACGTAACTCAGAGTAGTGGTTGTCTGCTTTTCTACCATATCTTTATGACTTTTTTCTTTCAAATACTGAAAGAAAATTATGACTTATACTCAATAGATCTAGAGAAATTTCAGGATTTTTAGCATCTCCAAAGATCTTCTTTTCTACATATTAAAAGATGTAATTCTCCTTTTAAAGAGACTTTTCTTTATTAGCAATGCAACTTATTATAATGGCTATTCCTCATGTCTTCAAAAGTCTCCTTTTCTAAAAAGACTAGATTTTTTCCCCTCTGTACACTGTAAGGACCATGCTCATCTCCTTCCCCTGAACCTAGAAAAATACTCTTCATAAAGTCAAGCTTTTTCTAACATTCCCAGTTCAACCTACTGCCCAATCAAGTGTTAAACACACAGCATGGTTCTTATTTCCCTGGTAATCAACATGATTTGGAGTTGTGATACTACCAATAAAACATGTATAACACATCTTTGATTTTATTCCTTTGTGTTACACAAGTAACTATTTCCATCGTGGAAAATTAGATTTTAATATGCATATTTAAAATAAAAAAGTGATACCTTAATTTCATCACCCAACAAAAACCACTGTTGATTTTGGAATATATTTTCCCAGGCATTTTTATGTCCTAATCAGACATTTGTAAAGAAAAGAACTCTGGCTGTATTTATATAAGTGAAGGGGGGTACTAGGCTTATTTTACCCTGTGATTCCACTTTCCTAGCAAATTCAATTCAGCCACTGTAATTGAGCATCTTCTCTATTCACCAACCCGCGTGTGAAGGAAATGAGAATGGACAGTTGTTAAAGAGAAAATGCAGAGTTTGGCGTCAAAGATTGAGCAGTGAGTTAAGGAGTTATTGGCAAGCAGGAAACCAGATCCAGGTCAGAGGTTAGTCTCCAGGAATGAGGCTGAAGAAAGGGAAAACGTAGGCTTTCTTAAAATTTATTTTTTTATTTTTATTGGGGAATATTGGGGAACAGTGTGTTTTTCCAGGACCCATCAGCTCCAAGTCTAGTTGTTGCCCTTCAGTCTAGTTGTGGAGGGTGCAGCTCAGCTCCAAGTCCAGTTGCCACTTTCAATCTAGTTGTGGGGGACGCAGCCCACCATCCCATGTGGGAATTGAACCCAGTAACCTTGTTGTAAAAAGCTTGCACCCTAACCAACTGAGCCATAACCAACTGAGCCATCCGGCCACCCCACCAGCAGCTCAGTGGCAACTTGTGGTCTTCAATCTAGTTGTGGAGGGTGCAGCTCATTGGCCCATGTGGGAGTCGAACTGGCGACCCTGTTGTTAAGAGCTGTTCTCTAACCACTTGAGCCATCTGGCCACCCAAAAGGTAGGCTTTTAAAAAGCCAATCATAAACACATTCTGTTTCATAGTAGAAAAATCCTGGTATTTGAGCTTCAGACTGGTGAGATCTGGGCTAATCACTTGGGCACTGTAGAAGGGCAAAGATGGCACTGTGTTTTTCCAAGAAGTGGTCTTCGCTGCCCACTATAACTATAAGTTGCAATGCCCACCTCAAACCAAATCCATAATAATGGCACCTTTCAGGGGAATGATGCTCAGTGCCTTTACTGCATATATGCAGTAGGGCACCTACTTCAGAATTATAGGATCCATATTGTCATTTTGAATCAGGTTTGCACTGTAGTCAGCAAACCAGGTGACCACATGTCACATTCATTAGGTACTTACTGTGCACCAGCCACTGTGACAGATGCTTTCCTTCTGTTACCTCATGTACAATGCCAAGTGCATGTCCTCCTTTTATGAGTAACCTTTGTTGCCACAGGCTCCCATGAGTTACCTTGATGGGAGATGGCATTGAGCCAGTGATATGGGGGTGGTCCAGAGATCCTCACATGGAAGTACTCTCTACACTGGAGAGGTTACAAAGAATTTAGTGTAAAGAAAATGGTGTTAAATACATTTTATTTTAATAGAGAATAACTTGAGAAACAAGAACCCTGCAGTATCCCATTGTCTCTGAAACTCTTATGAGATGAAACCCCTGCCCCATGCCCGTGTGTTGGTGACCCTTCCAGAGAAGAGTCCAAGGTTGATACCCCAGCTTGATTTTAGGTGATTCTCAATAATGCTTGTTTTGTAGATTAGTTGTAATTTTGATGTGGTTTTGAGAGTAGGTAAACACAATGTTTACCTACTGTGCCATCTTGGTTGTCCTCTCTGTCTATCTATTCTTTTTGGGTATTTCTTTCTCTGTGCCTTTTTCTTTCCCTGTCTCCCTCTTGATGCTTCTGGATCTCTGTCTTTACCTTCCTCTCTCTTTTTATTCCCATGCTTCCTTTTCTTTCTGTTCTCTTTCCCTCTCTGTGTTAACTTGTTGAATCCCCATGACAACCCAAAATGATGGACATGACTAGTCCCAATTTATACATGAGTTAAGAGTCGGAGAGGCAAAGAAACGTTCCCAAGGCCACACCGTCAATCCTGTGTGTTCTTCCTGCCTTCCCAGGTTGTTCTTAAAAGGCATTCATTACTTAGTGTGTTTGTTTGCTAGGGCCACCATAACAAAATACTTCGGTCCTCTGATTTTTTGTGTCTTCTAACTTATAACCTTTCTTTTTAAACTACAGTATGATAGATAACCTCAGCACCTAGTCCAATGTTTGGCAACATGGTCAGAATTCGGCAAATATTTGTTAAAATGAACTGGTGTTTTTTTCTTCAAATTACTTGTTTTCCTGGGAGAAACTGTCAGTTCCTTTTGTTTGATTAAAATCTATTTCTAGAAAGTGGTTTCATACTTCTTTCTATCCTATCCCCCACCACCAGTCCCACCCTATGAATGAGATTTTGTTGTATCTCAAAGTGCCTAGAACAGAAATTGGCCCAGAGGAGGGGACTCAGCAAATGTCAACTGGCCCATTTCTTCTAATAGGAATGACAGCACCTCTGGATAGGAGAAGCCAGGAATCTAGGATGCAACTTCATCCTCTCTCTCTTTCTCACCCTTTGCATTCATTACCACGTACTGCTGTTTTACTTTTAAAATGGCTCTTGACATTAATTCTCTATCTGGCACTGCCACCATGTGCATCCCGCCATGTTTTCCCTGAGACTATTACAGTAGCCACTTAACTGATTTCTCCACATTGATTCTTGCAGGTCTTTCCCCACTTCTCCAAAAGGTAGCTGGAGTGTCCTTTCTGAAATGCAAATCTGATTTTGTCACGCCCCCCTCCCCCCCACTCCATTAAAGGTACCACCTGTCTGGCTTCTGCCTGCCTCTTGTTTCTTCTCCACCCTTTGCTCTTCAGTGGGCCCCAGCCCATCTGCAGAAGGAGCCCTGCTCCCCCACCATGGGGCTTCTGCACGAGCTGTTTGCCTGCCTTGAGTTTTCTCTTTGCCCCTCCCATTTTGTTGATACCTACTCAACCCTCGCGTCTCAGCTTCCTCAGGGCGGCCTTCCTGGAGCTTGGCCAAGGTCAGCTATCCTGCTTCTCTTCCCTCTTCCCTCAGAGCTTTTATTTGGGTGATTGTTTGGTGTCTTTCTCCTTTAAACGGCCCTACTAGAGGCATTATGTCTGTTTCCACATGGCCTTCCAGCTCCAGTGATTAGTACAGGACTTGGCACATCATAGAATTAAAGAATGACTTAATTGAGGAGGCAAACAGGAGATGCAAAGAATCGCCAACCTGCCCACATGACTGTTAAAGGTAGCAGGTCTTTGCAGTGATGGAGAACATCAGCTCACTGCTCTCGTAGTCAGGACAGGACTGACCACCAGCTGTCCATTACCCGTCCTTTTGGCAGCCCAGGGAGGCGAGGGGTGCAATCTGTAGTTGACTCAATAACATGAATGACAGGGAGATTGGAGAACCTAAAACTTTAATTTAGCCTCTGTTGACGATCCTTCCAATTTAATGCTTATAAGAACCACAGCAGTGGAAACATTGACTGATTTGGGTCAGTGCACACCTATTTCCCCTCGCAAAGAAAGGTTAAGAAATTAGGGAGAAAAGCAGCAGCATCAGCAGTCACTGTCCTCCACATGCAAACTAACGCTCTGTATTTGCTTACACAAACTCCTCCATGCTCACAGATTGTTTCTCTTTGTGTGTGTGTGTGTGTGTGTGTGTGTGTGTGTGTGACAGGACAGTATAATTACCCTTGGAAGTCTGTAAGATCTCAACGCAGCAGGCCTGTTTAGAGTGTCTGAACGCTTGAGAGGATTAATGGGAGGAGGGATTCTTGCTACATTTTTTCCTGTTCTTAAAAGGATTCCTATTGTGAACATACCAGCAAGGAGAGAGATTGAGATGGACACACGCACACGCATGCACATACATTTTCCTGTGCAGCAAAGCTCTCTGTTCAGTAAAATGAACACACTACCTGAGATGCTGCCTGCTGAAGGGGCTCTGTGGTAATCAGAGAGATTTAGCTAGAATTTCAAAGCTCACAGACACTCAATGTAATAGGTCTATTTTCTCTTTGTCCATAGCTTTAACTACTATGGCTGAGGTGTTTGGAAGATTTGATCTCCCAGGAACTGGCCTAGGCTCGAGTCAGGGAGTCTTGGGTTTTCATGTTTTATCCATTGAACCTGAAACGAGGGGAAAACATCCTTTGAGTTGCAACACACTTTTAAAGGAATGACTCTGTGTCTCCCCACTCTCTTCAGTCTGACCTTAAAGTAAAACAAACCAAACAGAACCCACAAATCACGTCACATTCACTCTTGCCTTGAATTTGGCCTGCACTGAAGGCATGCCCCCCGCTCCCCCATTTTGCACACATCATCCCTGGGTTTGAAGGTCCGGTGAGCTTGCTCTTTCTGTGGCAGTAGGGAGCCCTCCAGAAGTGACACACATGGAGGAGTTGTTGCAATTTGTTATACGACGTGTGAAAGCCATCTGGCTTCAGCCAGCATCCTGCAGTTTGGGATTTTTCAGCGTGGGATGTAATGGACAAGGGGAGGAAAGGGCTCTGGAGTAACCGCAGTGTGGGGCCAGAGCCTATTTTCTATTGATATGAATATTTAATTGATGTTGTCTTGGGACAGTGTTGAGAGAGGATGGGGAGAAAAGGAATCAACTGCTTCTTAAATCCTGGAGACAGCAGTCGTGTTCTGGGACAGTCCAGACGCTGGAGGTAGAATCCTGGCTCCCTGGCCTTTGCCGAGTTGGTAAATGGGTTGGACTTTGGTCTTCCCCGGGGACATAGAGGCGTCCCAACCTAATGGCAGAATAATCAGCAGGGTTCTTCTCGCTGTAGCTTGAAAACTACCAGGAGCCGTGGTGAGCGGGGGGGTCTTTTCTCTCGCCTCTCTTTATCCCATGTGCTTGGTGAGTTCCTAGCTGCACAGGAACCAAATGCCTCTGTGGGATGGCACTGCTGAGGACAGTCACCCATGGGCTGGGATGACATCAAACCTACAATCATAGATGGACCCCCTCCGTTCTACCCAGAAGTCCTTTTTCTCAATGAATTCACTCTCATTCTTCACAGTGACAATTTCAAACTGGCACATCCTCAAATATCATGTTGCTTTCATGTTATAAAAAGGATCGATGACAGTGGTTCTCCAAAGGAGGTTTTTGTCCTTTAGGGGACATATGGCAACATCTGGAGACATTATTGCTATCCCAACTGGTGAGCAATCGTGCTACTAGAATCTAGCAGGAATAGGCCAGGGATGCTCCTTACCTTCCCACAATGCGCAGGACAGCCCCCAACCATGAAGAAGGATCCAGACCAAAATGTCAACAGTGTTGTAGCTGAGTAATCCCGAGTCTCGGTGTTCTGGACTGAATTGTGTCTCCCCCAAGTTCATATGTTGAAACACGAACCCCCAATGTGACTGTTTTTGGAGATACAGACTTTAAATTAAGATTAATTAATTAATTAAGATTTAATGAGGGCATAAGGATGGGGCTGTAGTTCAGGACGACTGGTGTTATATGACCCTGTGAAACACCAGGGAGGCATGCCCACAAGCAAAGGCCACGTGAGGACATAGCAAGAGAGTAGTCATTTGCAAGCCAAGGAGAGAGGCCTCAGGAGAAACCAAACCTGATGACACCTTGATCTAAGACTTTCAGCTCCAGAACTGAGAGAAAATAAATTTCTGTTGGGTAAGCCACCCAGTCACTACTGTTTCATTATGGCGGCCCTAGCAAACAAATGCACTAGATAGTGGATGCATTTTGAGGACAACCTGGGAAGGTAGGAAGAACACATAAGATTGATTGTGTGGCCTCAGGCCAAGTTTCTTTGCCTCTCCGACTCTTAACTCCTCATCTATAGATTGGGACTAGTCATGCCCATCATTTTGGGTTGTCATGAGAAACACACAACCCACACAAAGGGCGTGCTGCAGAGCAGATGCCACCATCTTGCTACTAGACTCTGAGCTCCCTGTAGGTGACGACTCTGCCATTTAGCTTTGTACCCATGGTACCTGGAAGCACCTGGAGCATCATAGGCACATCTTTGATGTGTGTTGATTTAATCAGTGACATTTTGGGTGCCAATGCAACCATTTTTATTTGAGCATCTTTCCTGCACCAGATACTGTGGGTACAGCTGTGAACTCTGCGATTATGGCCTCTGCCTTCAAGCTTATATTCTAGTGTAGTGAGAGAAATAGTAATCATGTAAAGAACTAAGTTAAAAATATAATTTTAGACACTTATAAGTGCTGTGGTGGAAATCAATTGAGTGTTGTGATGAGTAACTGGTGGGGAAAGCTCCTTTAGGTAGAATCGTCAGAAAATTATCTGAAGATGTGATTTTTGCTTTGTTTTGTTTAGTGATATAGGTGTGCTCTATTGGTGACTTAAATTCCACTATTGCTCTTGTGAAGAGATTTGCCAAAAATGGTGAACAAGTCTTGGTATAATCTTCTCTTGATTTACCCAGTAATAACATTGTAGGAAAACTCAGTATATCTAAAAACAATGCTGTACATGTAAAGCAGTTAGGTTCTAGGTATCGAAAGTTATGAATAGGGTTTGACCTACGTGAATGTCCGGTGGGTCAGTCCAACGTTGTGAAGGATGCCAGGCCATTCTTTGTTGTGTAGGAGAATCCTAGTCAATGCATGATGTTTAATATCTCTGGCCCCCACTAACTAAATTCTAGTAGAACCCTCCAGTCATTGTAATAATCAAGCTTACCCACAATTTCTAAAACACCCAGTGACAGGCAGTACAGCCCCCAGTGAGAGTCATGCTTTTGAGGCTCCCCAGTGACCTCCTAACCTTGTCACTCTGTTGTCATTCTCAGTCTCCAGAACCTCTGACACTATTCAACAGCCTCCTGGGTTTCCTCTCCTCTTCTGGCCTCTGTGACTTTGCACACCTTGGGCTCTCTTCCTGTGCTTTGCTCCATTTCTGCCCAGCGTCCCGATCTGGCTTCTTGCTGTCCACTTGCCCATCCTTGTAGATCCGACTTCGGTCTCTTCTTCTTTCCTCTCCATGTTTTTCTTCGATGAAAACTTCACTACTTCCAGGCACTAACTCTCAGAGGACTGTTTCTATCCTCTCAAAGCCCAATTGTTTCCAACTGCCACCTGGACCTCCCCAAGAGAGCCCCAAGTTAAACATGTCCAACGTCTAGCTGGTCAACTTCCTCGGAAGCCTGTTATTTCTATGGTCATACCTGTTTGGGTTAATGGCAGCATCACCTACTCACTCGGGCTAAACATGGCAGCCATCTTGACCGCTCTTTCTCATTCCCACGTGTGGTTGGTTGCTGTGTTCTGTCAATTCTAAGGAAGTGACTGGAGTTGCATATTCAGGAGCAAGTCATGCACAGGTCAGACTGGTGGTGATGAAGATCAGTGCCCTGAAAGGGGCCACTCGGATCCCACCCTTCTGATCTGTTATTTTAGTTTTTAAAAAACCTTTTTGGACTAGCTTAATATTTCTAAACACTGGGCATACTGCCCTGAGCTAATTTGTCTGCCCAAATTAATTACCAGCAGTGGGTGGCAGCCTCATTTTCATAGAAGCCGTCTTTTTTTTTCAAAGGGTGGCCTTTTCATTCAAACAGTCAGATTTAGGTTCTTTGGCATGAAGTGTAAAGGGGGCCTTGACATTTCCATAAAGACATTTAAATGTTGCCGTCTCTGAAGAAACAGTTTTAGAATGTGAAACCTTTATCTTTCTTCCCCCCAAGGAAGAAAAACATCACCAGCTTAATTATCTCTGTAAAATAACTTACTCATTTGCTTTTCATGTTGCTGATGGAAAAAGATAATGATAAAGTTTTCCAAAAACGAAAACAGTTATGGGTGATTTCATGAAATTTACTTTTGATTTTCGTCTATGTAAATAACACCTCAGTTCAGAGACCCAAGATGCTTGTAGGGTTATATACGATTCTTCCAACTTTATGTTTAAAAGATCTGCTAGGAGAGCAGATACAATTGAAAGATGCTGCTTGTGGCTATTTTTCCGCACTGGGAAGAAGCCAGAAGACACTTAACAAGCTCTGTCTGTCTATCTATCTATCTATCTATCTATCTATCTATCTATCTATCTATCTATCTATCTATCTATCTATCTATCAATCATCTATCTATCTATCTATCTACATTGTGTGTGTGTATGAAATTGTGATAAAATCACATAACATGAAATAAATTTTCAGGTTGACAGTACAGTGTTGTGAACTATACACACACTGTAGTACAGCAGATCTCTAGGACATTTTCATTTTGCATAAATGAAACTCTGTCCACTGGACAGCAGCTTCCCATTTCCCTTCCCCCAACCCCTGGCAACCTTCATTTTACTCTGCTTCTATGAGTTCAACTACTTTAGATGCTTCTTATGAGTAGAATCATGAAATATTTGTCCTTCTGTGACTGGCTTATTTTATTTAGTGTGTGGCCTCAGGGTTCATCCATGTTATAGCTTATGACAGGATTTCTTTCTTTTTTAAGACTGAATGATTTCCACTGAATGAATATACCATATTTTCTTTATTCATATATCTGTTGATGGGCATTTACATTGTTTCCACCTCTTGGCTATTGTGAATAATGCTGCAATGAACATGCGAGTGCAAATATGTCTTTGACATCCTGTTTGCAACTCTTTTGGAGAAGTACCCAGAATTGGAATTGCTGGATCATATGGTAGCTCTATTTTTAATTTTTTGAGGACTCTCCATACTGTTTTCCATAGCAGCTGTACCATTTTGCATTCTCACCAACAGTGTACAAGGGTTCCAATTTCTCTCCATCCTTGCCAACACTTGTTTTATATGTGTGTGTGTGTGGTTGTGTGTGTATATATGTATATATATATATATATATATATATATATATATATATATATATGTTTATATATGTATTTATTTATAATGGTTATTCTAAGAGGTATGAGGAGATATCTCATTGTGGTTTTGATTTGCATTTTCCTGATGGTTAATGATGTTGAGCAACTTTTTGTATACCTATTGGCCGTTTGTATTACCGTATACCATTCACAAAAATCAACTCAAAAGGGATTAAAAACTTAAACATAAGAGACCTGAAACTATAAAACTCGTAGAAGAAAACATAGGGGGGAAGCTTCATAACCTTAGTCTTGGCAGTGGTTTCTTGGATATGACACCGAAAGCATAGGCAACAAAAGCAAAACTAGAGAAGTGGGACTACATCACACTTAAAAAGCTTCTGCACAGCCAAAGAAGCAATCAGCAGAGTCAACAGCAACCTACGGAATGGGAGAAAATGTTTGCAAACCATATATTTGATGAGAGGTTAATACCCAAAACTTTTGTAAAAAGAAAGATTTTCTGTTGAATCTAGATCGGGAGCCAGCCAACTTGTTCCCTAAGGGGTTGGGTAGCAAGGATTTGGGGCTTTACAGGCCATTTGGTCTCAGTTGCCACTATTCACCCTGTCCTTATTGTGTGAAAGCAGTCACAGGCAATCCAGAAAGGGACGGGCGTGGCTGTGTCCCAATACAAATTCATACCCCAAAATAGCCTGGGGTGGATTTGGCCTGGAGGCCACACTTGCTGAGCCCTCACCGAGAGCAGGGTTTCTCCATCTGGCTGTGGTAGCGGCTCAGTCGGGTGGATTGTGTTGTGAGCAAGCTGGCCGGTGCGTTGTAGGATGTCCGGCAGCAGACTTACACGAGATGCCAGTAGCAACTCCTTCCCTTCCACTCTAGTGACAACCAAAAGTGTCCCCAAACACGGCCAGGTGTCCTCTGGGGGACAGAATTGCTGTGAGTTGGCAAACTCTGACCTAGGTGAGGAAAATAATCTGATGAACAGTAACAGGAAATATTTCCCTGAAGCCATCAAGAGGGTGAGATAGAAGAATTGAAAACCATGGTATGTTTGCTGTAGGTAGGTCAAGGTCTCCTCAAAGGAGTCATTACCACCTAAATTTGGAAAGCAGTTGAAATGCCAAGTACTTGAAAGGTGCTCTGTTAATAATACAGATATGAGCCTAACCTACTTTTATAACCGGCACAAGAAACAAAACAGTTCAAGTTTTGAGGCTTGGCTATGAGTTGGAAAGCTGGAAAAAAGCTAGTAGTTCTAGTTCCCACTTGAGCAAGTGTTTGTTTTTTTTGCTTATCTGAATTCAGAACCAACACAGGCAGGGTGATTTTTGAAAGTACTCACATGTTTCTCATTGCTTGGACAGGGCCAGACAAAAAAATGGTCCAGTTTCATTGCAAATTGGCAGTAACACATGTTTTTGAAAGTTAAAAACAGCATAACATTCATGAGTGAATCTCAAAGAATGTTGTCTTCTTGTCTTTTAGAATAAACACCTGTTTTGCAATTAGGAGGGTAAGAGCCATCTTTAATTAAGAAATTGTTGGGTTTCTTTTTCTTCCTTACTATTATTATGTTTTTAATAATTAAAAACTGTGAGTACAGCGAAAAATGTTATAATTTAGATAATCATAACTTTAAAGAAACAAGAAAAGATAGCCTGCATTTCCTCATGAATTTAAGTTAAGCCTTTTTAAGCTGACTTTCCTTCCTGACTTGAAAAGCAAAGAAAATGCATCGATCCATTTCTCCTTGAATAAAATTCCCTGTAGTTAGATATGTTTTTCTAACTGATTGGAGGAAAAGTGCGGTCCTCACCCTTGAAAGGGGCTGTTTATCCTGTGCTGTAGATGCTGCCGTTCTCACTGTCTCCTGCGGCCACAAAAGATACTCAGTCACCTGTGGCTCCAGGTCACCGGTACTATTAAACACAATGTAGTAATGGGACCAACTGGTGGATAAATGGAGTAACTTCTTTGATATTTGGGATCATGCAAGAAGGTGATCAGAACAGATTCTTCATAGCCTTCCTGAAAATCCACAATTCAATTCTACCCCAAGAGACCCAGTTCCTTAAAAGCCCATGGTCTGTGCCATACTTTCCAATGAATTCCAGCTGCCTTCCTGGCAGGCTGGTTCAGCATGGGTTTCCATGGGATGCGTTTGATGGCAGTCCTTTCTCTCTGTCTCTCAGGTTACCACGGCCTCTACTGTGAGGAGGAATACAACGAGTGCCTCTCTGCCCCATGCCTGAACGCGGCCACCTGCAGGGACCTCGTTAACGGCTATGAGTGCGTGTGCCTGGCAGAATACAAAGGTGAGAGGCTCTTTGGCCTTCTTGTGGCAGAGTGGCTCTAAACGACATCATGGCTTTCTCAACGTAAACGCATAAACCTTAAGTGGAGCATGGAATCGTTTAGAATAAAAATCAGATACTGGCGCTGGGATGATTTGTGGGGCCCGAGGAGACCAATTTGCAAGTCTCAGGTTTCCTCCTGATACACTGAAGAGTCTCTCTTCTGCCCCTTCCTTCATGTGTCTCACTCTGTTCTCTGTTGAATGTGTACAAAGCCGAGGATGAAAGGTGAGTGTAAGTGGACGGTCAGATGTAGATCAGAGGATGTGGCCGTGGAATCGGTAGGAGAGGGAAGCATGCCGCAGAGGGCTAGCTCGGCAGACAGGGTGCTGTGCTTTTCGCTGGAGGAGGCAGGTGGACTCTCACCTCTTGGCATATAAATTTAATCTCATTAAATGTCTCAGTTTTGTCAGAGTCATTCTGGAAAAACAGCGGACCCTGATGGAGTGTTTAAGATGTGTGGACCCTGTTCTAAGTCTTTACGTGCATTACCTCATAAATCGCCACAAGCACCCTGTGAGGTGATAGGTCTTGGTCATGGTGTCCCTGTGAGCCTGCCAGCCAGCATGGGCCCTAAAGCTCTTTTGTCTGCCTCCCCAGTGGGCTCGAGCTACAATTGGTGGGTGGTGTGGCTTCACTGGCACCCAGACACCCTCAGACAACACTGCCCGGAGAGCCTGTTTATCAGCCGCTGTGCACATTTCTCTAAGCCCCAACTTCAGGGCTGGGTTTAGATTTTTGAAATGCTTCTGTGGGCTCTATTTATAACCATTTCACTTAACCTCTTGCTCCCACCGCGGCTGGCTTGATACCATCCATCTGCACGGTGACCTTGCACGGCAGCCACTGCTGCTTTTCTTTGGATGGACCCACCTTTATTTCGTGGTCTTCTGTGTGAGCCTCAAGGGTTTGGAGGCCACAGGGATGATCTAGCCTATGGATGCAAAGGCTGAAGGTGGGTCCGGGCTTCGCTTTATGTTTGGCAGATCTGATACTTCCTCCAATGTGTGGTGCCTGTTTCGAGCCAGATTCCACCAACCTCCCCAAGGGCAGCTGTGCTGGGTTCATCCACGTGGTTTTTGTGTTCTAGGTCTAGCAGAGCATTGAGAAATGGGGAGTCTGCTCAATTCTGGAAAGTAGCGTAAAAGAGCAGGGACTCAGAACACCTAAGTAGCTCATCCCAGTTGTATCACCGGTTTCCTGATGAGCATGGGTAAATCCCTTTATCTTGTCTGTATAAAGTAAGGACAGGGATGCTTCCTGAGATTTGGAGATTCTTCAGTGACACAATTAGTAGTGGTGGATGTGCTTCAAAAATTAAAAATTCTAAGACTTCTTTAGTTTATGATAGAATTTTTATGAAGCAAACTTCATCTTTATAAATGACAAAATCACTAATGGGGTGTATTCTGAATATGCCCCTTACTTCCCTGTCTTTGAGGCATTGCTCATGCTATCATGACTAAAACAGATGGCAGGGCCCGAGTCCTAGAGTTTCTGATTCTGTATGTCTGGGGTGGGGCCCAAGAATTTGCGTTTCTGGTAAGCTCTCAGGTGATGTTGATGGTCTGGCCCATGCACCACCCTTTGAGACTGCCCCGCTCTACAAACTTACCTGTATTCACAGTCACTAAAACCTTTTTCTTATCCATATTCGTTGATCATGTGCAACTCATCCTGATCAAGTGTAATCCTTCTACATATGCTCTAAATTCTACCTTTCTGTGACCTTCTTCTATCAAGTACAGACTCTGCTGGATGATTCAAGAATGGAGATAGCCCTGGAGGGGAGGTCAAAACCATCTGAGGATTTGTGTTCTCAAGAAAAGGGTACGGGTGCTGGGAGCCTTTGAATAATAGAACAGGGTTAGGGGACAGGGTTCTGAGGGGAACCGAGGACTCAATGCTCAGCTGAGCCCAAAAGACCCCTCAGCTTATGGAGAGGCTGTATATGATCTGCTGCATGTGACCCATAGGGCCGAGTGCTTGGGTCTCCTGGATATTGGCTGTCCTTGGAGGAAATGGCACAGTGGGGCTGAACTGATCTTTTCTTTTTTGTGTGGCTGGGAAAGAATGGTCTCCTGTTCACACCTGGAGAGCCTCGAGAACCCCAAACTGGGAGGCCTCTAGCCTGTGCCTTAGTAGACAGGACCCAGTTGGAGGAGAATATCTGATGTCATCTGTGTCTGGCATTGTCAGCTTCCAGCCTGGCCAATGTGGGAAGCCTGTACAAGCAACTCAAAGAGGGAAAACATTTAGGGAATAAAAACAAAATCGCAACAACAATCAACAAGTCTAAACACTCAAGAGAGGAAGTGAAAAAAGTAATGTATACTACTCAAAATTTAATTTAGATCTGGAAAAGCAAAAGGAGGAACTAATTCATGATAGAAGTAAAAGTATGAGGAAATGGAAACCATGAGACTAAAGATAGAAAATGTGCAGAAAAGATGCAAGAGATCTGTTTCCGTCTGAATGATGGATGCTCCAGAAGAAGAAGGAAGACATGGAAATAAAACAAGCATCATCTGATTACTAGAAGGAGAAATGTATGAGCTGAAGAAAATAGAAGTTTTCGAATAGAATGGGCTTACACCATTCCAGATGATTAATGGAGGATATGGTACACAATGTGAGATTTCTTAGTAGAATTTCCAAACCCAAGGATAAAGAGACACTTTTTTTTTCCCCAAATAATATTCTTCACAGGGAGTACAGTTTACACACAAAAGAAAGAGAATCAAACCAGCATGGGACTGCTCTTTTCTATAATGAAACTAAGCAATAGCAAAGAAGTACTCTTTTCAATGACAAGGGCTGGTAGTTAAAGGCTAGTTGATATTTGAGGGTAAAACAAAGACGTTTTGCACACTTAAGGATACAGAAAATATGACACCATGTACCCTCTCTAACAAAATTGTTTTAAAAAGTATTCTCACTAACTTGCAACTAAATCAGAACAAAGGCAGCTAGGGAAAGGCAGAGAACAGGAGGAAGAGTGCGGAGCGGACTTCTTTAAATGGAGGGATAAACCTCAATAGATGATATTGACTGTGATTGTGAAATAATCATTTAATGGTGAAGGAAAGTCTCTTGAAGAAAATAGGTATACCTTTGTATTACTTAATATTGCTGCATAATGCATTCCTACGAGATGGTGGCTTGAAACAACATGCTTTTGTTACCTGACAGTTTTGCTGGTCCAGGCCTGGCTTCGTGGGCTCCTTGCTCAGGGTCTCACTGGAATCAGGATGTTGCCTGGGCTGCATTCTCATCTGAGGCTTGAATAGGGAAGGATCTACTTCTACGTCCCTTCAGGTTGTTGGCAGAATTCACATCCTTGTGGCTGTAGAATTTATGACAACTTGCTTTCATGAAAGCCCGCAACATGAGAGAGAGCCTCTGCTGTTTCACATATCTAACTTCAGGAGAGGCCTGCACCCACTAAAGACCTCACCTGATTACGCCAGGCCCACCTACGAGTAACTCGGAGTCAACTGATTAGGGACCTTAGTTGCACCTTTAAAATCTCTTAACTTTCGCCACATGCTATTGGTTAGAAGCTCACATTCAAGGAGAGGAAATTACACAAGGGTGTGATTCATTGGGGGACATGCTAGGGTGTGTCCATCATACCTCTTACTAATGAAAAATTTAAATGACCACACTACAGTTTCATATCCTTCTCACGAAATCCATGAGTTGGAGGGGATGGGGTGGGAAGGATTGGAAGACATACAAGTGTATTAAAGATCTCATCCCAGGGGCTGGGTAAAGTGATTACTTAATTTTGGTGTATTTATAGACACATTTAGGTTACGTTTAAATAAGACTGCTGAAAACAGGAAGTTAAACCCTAGCAAAGTAGTGGTAAATGATAGAACTTCTGAACTAACAGTGACAGGGAAGTGGTGGTGGTTTAGAAGGAATTAAAAGAGAGGCAGAAAAGGCTGACTGATGATGCTCTCCAGTCCGGAGGAAGAGTGAGTGAGAGGAGGGGAGAAGTAACAAGATCTTGTGCCTTTCTCTCCCATTCCCTCCCCTTTTGGAAGCATTTTTCCCAAAATATAATTACAGATAGGATGTAGGTATAAACGTGGGAAACGATCAGATGGGTGGGCATCAATTTCTAGCTAGTGCTTACTTCTGGAGTTAGAGCTTAGATACGTGGTGTGTTGGGGGAGGGTTGGGACTTTAACTTCTCATTTTACACATTTTTTTTTTTCAATCTAGTTGTGGCGGGTGCAGCTCAGCTCCAAGTCAAGTCGTTGTTTTCAATCTAGTTGTGGAAGGCGCAGCTCACTGGCCCATGTGGGACTCGAACCGGCGACCTTGGTGTTATAAGCACTGTGCTCTAACCACTGAGCAAACTGGCCACCCACCGGGGGCTCAGCTCCAAGCTCAAGCCTTTGTTTTCGATCTAGCTGTGGAGGGCGCAGTTCACTGGCCCATGTGGGAATTGAACTGGCAACCTTGTTGTTAAGAGCTCACGCTCTAACCAATGGAGCCATCCAGCCGCCCCCACATGTATTTTTTATAAGTGGTGATTTTTATTGTTTTATGTTTTAAAAATTCAACAAATGAATACAACTTCCTAAAAAGAATGAGTGTAATAGGACGTCAGGCAAGTAAGAACATTTTGAAAAAGGAAAGCAACGACGGGGGACGTCTGCCAGATGTTAAAACTATTATAACATTACAATTATTATTACATTCATATGCTACAGGTGCGAGAAAGCACAGCTGACCAACACTGAATAACAGCCCAGAAACCATTGTCTGTAACAAGTATGACTCTTAAAGAGAAATTGCTATGAATAGTAAGGGAATTCTTTTTTAAATAAATGGTGCTAGAAAAATTGGGCTGTTAAACAGAAAAACAATAAATGTTCTTACTCACACTTCTGAATCAATTCCATATGAATTAAAGAACACAACTCTTTGACTTTGTGTCCTCTTCTACTTGCAGTACTTTTTCCTTTCTTCCCTCTTTCCTTTTCTACCAAGTTTCTTTAGACTTGGTAAAAAGGCACCTCTATATTCTTCACTTTTATTCTTTTCCTAACCCTCCTCAGTTTGGATCTTGTCCACACCATTCCACTAAAATGGGTTCAGTGGTGACCTCACTGGAGACTTTTCAGTGACATCCGTGAAGCCTTTTCGTGCAGCCTCCAACTCCACATTCCTGCCCTTTGGCCCCACGGATCACTGGGATCCTTGTTTTAGCTTCCACAGCTCCATTCCCCCCACTCTTCACTTCCGGCCCCCACTGAACCCTTGTCCTCCGGACACCATGAATGCGGGTGGTCCCCAGGGTTTCTTCTTGGCCACTCTGTCTCTCCTCCTCTCTGCTCTCATCCCGTCCTCTGACTGCCTCCTCTGTCTGACATGTTGACCCCAAACAGAGGTGACTCGTCCCTCCTTGAACTCTCCCAGCATTTTCTCTGTATCTGCTATGACAATTGTGATGGGCCGTGTAGTCAATTCTTTCTGGCTCCACACTTTCCTCTACCTTACACTAAATCGTAATTTAGCAAAAGGCAGTGACTACATGGTTTTGTTTTCTTTCTTTCTTTCTTTCTTTCTTTCTTTCTTTCTTTCTTTCTTTCTTTCTTTCTTTCTTTCTCTCTCTCTCTCTCTCTCTCTCTCTCTCTCTCTCTCTCTCTCTCTTTCTTTTTCTTTTCACTCTCAGCAGATTTTGATACGGTGGCTTGCACAAAGCAAATGCTAAATAGCTATCTTTACTTGAATCGAAACTGCTGCCTGACACACTAATTAAAGAAAACCACCTTGAACATTTTCCCAGTAAGTTTCCACTGTGGATCATGAAATTGTTAGAAGCAAAATGCCTGGAGGGGTTCAGAGTAACATCCTCTCAGACACACCGAAATGCTGGTATTTCCTTTAAAACCAGTTCACAGCTAGGTCATGACAAACTTTTAAGACTTGGGTTAGGGTTCGTAACCTCATATGGACAAAAAGTCAAGTTACTGCCCCAATTGTGTTGATTTTTATTTCTAGCAGAACAAACGAAATAACAATATATCCATTTGGAATTTTTGGTGATAAAGTTAGAAAGAAAATATTTCAATTTTTAATGGTGAAAATAACATAACAACAATAAAAAATTTAGAAAAAAGAAATTTCAAAATAGCTCATTGCATCACAGTAGAACACAAGAGTGATAGTCATATGTATTATTTCCATCTTTTGTAAATAGATATGTTTTTATGGTTGTAATTGAGTACACCGACAATTTTGTATTTTTCTGTTCATACTTAACATTATACTAAGTTTGACTGAGATATTGCTGGGAAGTCTTACTAATTCTATTTTAAATGGTTATGCAGTGTTTCCATTGCTGTATGTTTATCCATTCCCTTGTGTTTGATATGAGGCTATTATAAATAATTCTTGAATGAACATCTTTATTCCTATAATTTTCATACTTTTCTGAATTTTTTTGGGAGAGGGAATAGGGTCTCAGAAAAGGGATCACTGGGTTATGGGTTTGATCACATTATATCTCATGACTTTTTAAAGTCTACATAAATTTATAGTTGAAAAGATGAGAACTTTTGCTTTGTTGGCTAGAATTGTTTCCTCTGTGTAACCAGGGAACAAGAATTTCTGGATATTTTTTGTGTCTAGATCCTCTCAAGTAGTGAATTAGGTACAAAAATGAATAAGTCAAGGTTTCTCCCTTTCTCAGGCTATTATTCAATCAGAAGAGTAGACTGAGGCTGAACACACAAGGAATAATGAGGCTAAGGTCGAAATGTCAATTGTAATTTCTGAAATAATTTAGAAAAACTTGAGTTCTGTGAAGGTGGAAATACTAGAAAAGTTTTCATGGAAGAAATAAGTTTGAATATAATAGGATGATGTTTTAAAGAGAATATTAAGTTCAAGGAACACTTCCTGTTAATTTTCTTCGCCTGGATTACTTCTCCTGGAGATAAAATAATGATTTTTTGTTTTCCAAACCTTAATCATGACCAAATTGTGATGACCACAAAGATTTATAATTGCCGCACTACTCTTTGATTTTTTGCTCATTTTTAATTCTAAAATTAACTTATACAAAGAGCCCTGTTGGAATAGAGATCTTTTCAGAAATATTGCCTCTCTATTCCTTAATATGAAAAGTATGAATTTTTATTAGTTTTGACGGAATTACAGTTTATTTTTCCTTGAGACTAAACATAAGTTTCATAATAGTGCGTGCTACATTCTTTGCCAATGGGTGATGCATGTGTCATTCCAAGACTTAGTTTGAAGTGTGGACCTGGTTTTCCTGACAAAATAGTGTGTTTTTGAGGCAGATTTGGAATGGCTTCTCACTCCTCTGGCAATCCTACCTGTGTGTCAGCCAAAGTATGCAGACCTTCGCCTCTCCTCAAAGGACAGGAGTCTGGTGGCATATCCATAATTTCTTCCACGCATTCAGATATGGTCTGTGCTATAAAGGCCCTCAGAGATTTGTGGGGACTGGGATCAGACAGAAGGACAGATAAGTGAAAATTGAGCGCAATAAAGCCCATTGTGGCGCAAACCCAGCACGCTCTCAGTGTACAATGATGGAAGAATGGAGTTCTGTCTTAGTCGAGTCGGGTTCAGCTTCACAGAGAAAGGGTGTTTGAGCTGAACTTTGACAGATAGAATATGCCAGGTGAAGACCAGCTTGGGAAAGAGGGTGAAGGAAAGCATCCTTGTCAGAGGACACAGGATGCCGAACACTCGGTGCTGGTCAAGTGCCCGGGGCTCCTGAGGAGTGGGGGGTGCAAGAAGGTGGGACCGAGGGGTCTGAGGAGAAGGGTGGCGTGGAGGCAGCCTGGGCACATCAGCAGTGTTCACGACTGTTTATTCTCTCTATTTAAGATTTCTAGCTCATAGTTGTCCAGCTCTAATCATCAAGCTGAGTAATAAGACAGATATGTTTTTATACAGGGCTTAGCAAGGCTTAGAGTACAGAAATGTGAGTAACCAGAGTTCTCACTGGGGACTTAGATGACCATCTTGCTTCATAGTCTTCATGATTCTCTGAAGATTAGCTTTTGTCCAGTTTTGCTGCCAGAAAACTCTCAATGGATCGCAAGTGACCGAATGTCTTATCTTTTGAAAAAAAGAGAAATAACAAGTGATAACATTATTGCCAAAAATTGAAATTGCTTATTATCTTGGGTGTTTTCATCAAATCTATATTCTTGAAGGCCTTTAAGATTAGCTTGTTTAAATATTTAGCCTAGATTTTCTTCAGCCTTATTGGAAAAATGTGGTAATTTGTATGTTAATATATTATTTATATCAATATTATACAGACTAGATTGGCTAATGTAGTATTACTAGAAACCCAGTAAAGATTATCTTTGATGCTCTTACTTAAGGGAGAATGGAAATTTTTTTCAGGCTTCAGACATCTCTGAACCTCAGTTGTGGCTGCATTTCCCATTATAATTGAAAGCCTTTTTTTTCCACCTGGTTCCCATTAACCAGTCACAGGGAGACTTGTAAATATGTGAATCCTTGTTTTTTGATAAACACTCTGAAGCAGAAAAGGCTCTTTTACATTTTATTCTTGCGGTTGATCCGGTGCTGCTTGGGAATCAGCAGGAAATAGAATAGAGACTTCGGGGCCAGAAAGCCATACGCACCCAAGTGAAGAAGAATCACTCGTTTCACGCTAATGAATAATTTAATCTTTAAATTAGTTTGAGCTGGTGTATTCCCATGAATCCTGGGTTTGTTAAGGGTGACGAAAGTCAGGGCAGGCGTGCAGGGCGCAGGGACAGGGCTTGGCGGGGCTGGATCCCCGCACACGCGAGTCGTGGGATCAGGTGGGGCTTGCAGGCAGTGAAGTAAGGCAAAGGTCTGAAAAGCGTTTTGGAAAAACATCTGGCGGAATATTGTTCAGGGGTTGGATATGAGGGGCAAAGGATAAAAAGGAATGAAAAGCCATCCATTCCAAAATTGCTTTCCCAGGCTCAAGTGAAGTCATTAGTGTGAATACAGATGGGCAGTTCTGTCTCTATTTTCTCTTACATTTTTTTCCTCTGTCTTGAGCCCTACTTCTTAAGGGCCTGAAAAAGAAATGAGAAAAAAATCCCAGTAAGAGTAATTTCGGTGGCTAAATGATGCGTCATTGGGTGTGGCACTTCTTTGCACCAAAGAAATGAAGAGAGGAGCGAATCAAGTAAATCCCTTTCAGTCACTATTCGCTTTATGCCTATGTTTCGTGAGGCTGTTGGGAAGGGTGAGCATATCATTCTATATATTCTTATACAGAAGATCATGTAATTTGTCTCCCTCTCCAAAGGGCGAGGGATGGAAGAGAGATGAAGCCATGCAGCCTTCCACATTGGCATGCCAATGATACAGCAACAGAAATCCTACTTTTTGAACAGTGCTGGATTTTCAGGTTTTTTAATAAAATTGTACAATTTTTATAAAATTTTATAAATTAAATTTAGGTTTTTTTATGAAATTGTACAAAAATTCCAACAACATAGAAATATGTAATATGAAAGTCAGAATAATCCATTTTCCTGTTAGTCCCACTTTAGGCATTTGCGTGCATACATGCACACAGACTTTAAAAAAATACCGAGGGGAAACTTACTGTTTTCACTGTGAAGATTCTTTTAAATGCCTCTTTTTGGTTAATAAGTGCTGAGCTACATCGGATTTTGTATATTTCCGTGGCAATCTGAGCTCAGTCTAAGCAAACTACTTCTCACACACACACTCAGATTCAGAATGCTGTGGTTTCAGATGCTGGCTCCTGCCCGACCAGCCTTGTGATCCTGAATTCTTTCCTCAGTTTCCTTATCTGTAAAATGGGGAGAATAAGGGTATTTGTCTCATAGTGTTGTTGTGAGGATCAGATTAGATGTAAAGCATAGCGCACGGGTCTGGAATATACTATGTTTCCCCGAAAATAAGACCTAGCCAGACAATCAGCTCTAATATATCTTTTGGAGCAAAAATTAATATAAGACCCGGTATTATGTTATATTATATTATATTATATATATTATATATTATTACATTACATTACATTACATTACATTACATTACATTATATTATATTATATTATATTATATTATATTATGTTATATTATGTTAAAGACCTGGTCTTATAGTAAAATAAGACCGGGTCTTATAGTAAAATAAGACCGGGTCTTATATTAATTTTTGCTCCAAAAGATGCATTAGAGCTGATTGTCCGACTAGGTCTTATTTTCAGGACAACACGGTAGTGTGTACACAACACACGTTAACTTTGGTAGATGGAGAACTGATTAGGTCTTTGAGGATGGAGTGTAAGTACCAAGGGGTCCCCGTCTGTCTCCCTCACTTCTCCAAAGTAGAACTGGAGCTCATTTAAGTACCTGGCTCCAAATCTTCATCTTCAGATGCTGCTTATCAATTATGTCACTGTTTTATGAAGGCTGCCTGGCTATTTTCAGTTTCTTGTGGAGACTTAGAAAGCATCTGTCTCTGATAAACTTGATCATTCAGGCTTTTAACTTTCTGTTCCCCAGGCATCAGCACATGTGGCCAGGGAAAGTATGAAAAACTTATGGTAGGACCTATGAGTCGCAATTCAATGTTATCTTCTCCTAAAGTATATCTTTACAGCAGTCTAAAGTCAAGTACCTGGGTGGTCTCTCTCTCTCTCTCTCTCTCTCTCTCTCTCTCTCTCTCTCTCTCTCTCTCTCTCTCCCTCCCTCCCTCTCTCTCTCTCTCTCTCTCTCTCTCTCTCTCTCTCTCTCTCTCTCTCTCTCTCTCTCTCTCTCTCTCTCTCTCTCTCTCTCTCACACACACACCACCAGGAACCTGCTTTCACGCCGGTACAGGCTGTTCAAACACTTCGCTTTCAAAGGCCATGGGAGCTGGACATTTTTAACGAGCCACCCTTTGTCTCTCTCTCCACAGGGGTACACTGTGAGTCGTACAAGGACCCCTGTGCTAATGTCAGCTGTCTGAACGGAGGCACCTGCGACAGTGAAGGCCTAAACGGCACGTGTGTCTGCTCACCAGGGTTTACAGGCAAGTGACCCAGGAACAGAGTGTTCACATTTACTGCAAAATCCCTGAGACTGCAGCTGTTAAAAGCCCGGGACTCTCTATACATATATCCTTGCACCATGTACATAGGCACTGCTGGGATGAAGGTCTGTGTTTAAACAGTGGACTGTTTGTCCTGACATGAGGCTCTTCTGAAACCAGCGTTTGTACAAGTAGCAGACGTGCTGAGACTGGCACTGCTATACATTTTTGGAGCTATCGCTTTGAAGTGTTGGCATGAAAGTCAGGTGTGTAAGGTTTGTGTTAATGGAAGAGGGGGAAAGGGAGGATCAAATGCATCCTCTGCGTAAAAGCGACTGGATTTTGAAAAATGAAGAGATAGTGATGGTGAGAAGCCCAGGAGACACTCCAGGTTCCGGGTTGATTGTTAGAGAAGGTGCAGATGCTCCTGGTGTGGGGAGAGGGAGTGGAATGGGGGGGAAACTGCCTGAGGGCAAAGCAGGTAGGGAGGACAGGACCTGCTCAAGAGGAGCCTTGGTGGCCACTGAGCTCAGAGTGGGAAGAGTCACTTGTAGACTAGGGAAACCAGCCCAACCCAGGCTCCTTCTAAATCACACGCTATGGGCTTCAGGGAGTTTGTGAATTCCCAAAACTAGGTGCGAAATGTTCTATGTATGTGTAAAAGAACTCTGAACCACTAGGGTAGAAAAGGGTCCAGCCTTTGCCTTGCCAACAGAATGCGGGAGTCCTGAAATAATGAACGTGGGACAAGCTATGTTTTTGGAGCTTTGCTCAACCAACAAAACCACCACGTTGCTCTGGTTTGCAAGTTGGGAAAGGTTGACCTATGGGGAGCCCCTAGAAGGATGGATATTTCAGCTGCAGGATTACAAGCTGCCTGTTGTTGGCTGGAGAGCACCTTGCAGGCTCACCTCTCCCTGCTGAACCACTGTGGCCCCCTCCCAAGCCCGGGAGACCTTCCAGAGCCTGGGTCCCCAATCCATCCCTGGGGAGTCCCATTTGTGCTTCTGGGGAAGATGCCAACAGTCGAAATGTGGGAGAAGCACCTTCTGAGCTTCTTTCTATTTATCTGTGTCACGTCCTGTGTTCTCCTTTTGGGTTTTCCTTGGACCGAGGAGTGGGTTCACTCCAGAAAATCATTCGCAGATGGTTTTGTTTTGCTGACTGGTTTATAAACACACAGAGACATTTATACTTATCAATGGATGCAAAAATAATGTTGGGGAAGCATCCTGTTTTTTTCCCCTCAGATATTTTTGCCCCACAAATAATAAAAAGCCTGGAAGAAAAATTGGAAAATACAGTGCTATAGGAAAAAAAAAAAACCCAAAAAACACCCCACCACTTAAAATTGCACTGCTAAGAGCTAGGAGATAACCACTGGTAACATCTTGATACAATATGCACACATATTTGAACATAAAAGCAAACATACTGCTCATACTATATTGTAACCTCCTTCTCACTTAGAAATGTGTGTCATAAATGTGTTTCCACACAAAGAAATATGCTTCTGTTTTATCTTTTTTACTGGCTGCACGTTAGTCTATTATATGAAATAATCATGTTTTTTGTTTGTTTGTGTTTTTTGTTGTTGTTTTTTCTAAACCCATTGTCAATTCAGCTTTTGGGGAGCTGAGAACTTTTCCCTATTATAAACAATATTGCAATGAATATTCTTGAATATACATCTTTGTGTACCTCTCTGATTATGTCTTTGAGCTAATTTCCCAAGAATGAAACCCAGGGTCCAGGAGAATCCTTCCATATTTCCATGTTACTGTCCAGAAGAAAGCACTGTACCGATATTCACTCCCTCCAAGAGTGCCCGTGAGCATGTGTTTCCCCATTTTCACACAAATACTGACAATCGTCATTCTGGTGGCCAAAAATGCATTTAAGTGTTGTTTTAACTTGTAGGTCTTTGATTCCTAGTGAGGTTGAATACTTTTTAAATATGTTTATGGCCATTTGTGTTTCTTCTTTTATGAACTTCCTAGTCATATCCCTTGTTTGCTATTCTACTAGACCATTCATGTTAACCTTCACTCTTGATTTGAGATAGCCCTTTATAATAAGTCTATCACATTTTTATCTGCCGTAGGTTGCAAATATTTTTCCGCTGTCATTTGCCCTTTCAATGTACATAAAGTGTTTGTTTTGTTTTCCATTTATCATATTTAAATTTATGTAATTAAATCCTGATATTTTCTTTTGTTTTTTCTTGTTTTATGCTAGAAAGAGCCTATGTATCAAGTTTTTATATTCTTCTATATTATTCTAATCATGTATGAGTTAATTTTGTGCATGCAAATGTTTAATCCATTTGACATTTGTCTTGGTATCTTATGGGAAATAAAGTACTATCGCTTCTCCAGAATATTTAGCAAATCTCCAACTACCTACTCAGCATTCACTCTTGGATGTCTCTCAAAGACACCTCAAACTTAGAGATTTTTCTCTCCTTTCCTTCTTTTAAATCTTGGCTAGCTCATTAAATGGTATTACTACCACCTCAAGCTGCTCTGGACAGAAACTGGGGAATAATTTTTGTAGCCTCCTCTTCCTTCCCCTCACTGACATCCAACTGCCAAGAAGCCCTGAAAACCCCCAGAGCCTCTCACTTCTCCGAGAGCCAACACCAAGCTGCCTTCACCTCCTGTCGGCACTAGCGCAGCCCCTCCCAACTGTCTCCCCACGCCTATTACCCTTCACCCCAAATACATTCTCTACATGGTAGAGACCTTATAAAATACAAATCTGATCTTGTCGCTCCCTACTTAAAAGTTGCCTATTGGCGTTTCATTGTCTTTAAGAGAAGGGTGAAAGCTCTTAACTTGCTCATCAAGACCTGAGTCGTGTGGCCCCATTTAGCCTTTCCAGTTTTGTACTGGGCCCCCACCTGCTTGATTCCTGAGCACCCCAGTTCAGGTTCTCCTCAGTAATGTTTTTCCCTTCTATCTGCTACTTCCCAGTCCCCTCTGTTCCCCACTTCCCATCCCACACCACAGCCCTTTCTTTGTGGCACTCAGCGCTATCGCTGGAAACAATAGGACTCTTCCCCTAAAGTAGGTTCAAACATCACACCAACTGGCCTTTGAAAACAACAGATGTCTATTTCTCTTCAGCCCTGGTAATCTTTTAAACTGCAAAGGACCATAGCATGGTTCCTAGAGTTGTTTGGAGAGTTGTGCTGTTAATGCGTTTTACAGAGTGCTGGTCCCGTGAGATGCTCCATGGAAAAAGTGTCTGTGGCCAAATAAAGTTGGGATATGGTACACGCCATGTGGAGGTTCACGAGGGATGTCTGCACTCTGAGAGGTCTTCCAGGAAAGAATCTTATTTGCCTTTGTTTTATTTTCCAAATATATTTCATCATAGAACCTTTCCCCCCCTCCCTTAGAAAAGAACCTATTGTATTCTGAGAACTGGCATTCTGTTGGAGGGAGAGGCTGATAAAATGCTGGCTACCACCGTGCAAGGAACAATGGTGTCTCTGCTCTTTAAATTGTTACCTTGGAACCAAATACTCTTTTGTTTTACCTGAGGTTTAGCAAAACTTACTCTTGGCCAACTATTAAGTGCTTAAAAGCTCCCTAATTGACTGGTGGAGAGAATTAGGCAAATCATTGTCCCATAATTAGGTATTCAACCCAATGTCACATTTACCTTATGAGACTAGCTTTTTCAGTCCAGGTTTATTTTGCTCTTTTCTCTAAGATCTGTAGATGGGAACTTAGATTATCGATTTGAGACTTATCCTTATTTCTGATGTATGCATTTAATGCTATAAATTCTCTCTTCTATACAGCTTTGGCTGTGTCCCACAAATTTTATGTTGTGCTTTTATTTTCATTTAATTCAATGTTTTTATTTGTTGTTGTTGTTATTGTTTTTTAGATTCCTTTAGATTTTTTGATCCATGGATTATGTACAAGTGTGTTATATAGTTGGGGTTCTTTTCTCCAGCATCTTTTGGCATTTCTGGTTGCTGGCTTCTCCAGCACTTAGTCTGGAACATATGAGGCCAAAAGGAAACTCAGGGAGCTCACCATCAGGTCGTGTCTTGGGTTCTGAGGTTCCTAGCCAGCCTATCTCCTTGTGACCTCTCAGATCTTCTCTTGTTTGTTTTATATACCTGGGGTGCCAAGAACAAAGTATACAAGTGGACACTTTGGTCAATGCTGCTCAAGCAGTAGTTCACTGTAATCAGAAGTGTCTGGACGCAGATGGTAACCACTTTGAGCACCTCTTGTAATTGCTAAAGTCAAATGTGACTTGTAGTCATCTTTTGTTATCGGTATATATCGAGTATTAAAATTTTAATAGTTTTTTCCTTTCTTAAAATGTGTGTACATTTTTTTGGCACCCTCTGTATAATGTCTGGGGTTGTTACTTGTACTTACTGGGAGGAATGAGAAACATATTTCTGCTCCAAGTTTTTGGAAGCAGAAGTCTCACTCTGGCTGTTCTTAGAATTTTCCCTTTATTACTGGCTTTTTTGGCAAATTGATTATGATGTGCCTTAATGTGATTTTGTTGGTGTTTATCCTGCTTGGGGTTTGTTGCACTTTTTGGATCTGTGGTCTTATAGTTTTTTTTTTATCAAATTTGGAAAATTTTTAGCCACTATTCCACCAAATATTATTTTATGTCTCTCCTCCCTCTTCTGGGACTCATATTACATCTGTGTTAGACTACTAAAAATTGTACAACACATCACTGAGTCTCTGTTGAGCTTAAAAATATATTTCCCCCTGAGCTTCAGTTTGTGTAGCTTCTATTGCTCTGTTTTCAAGCTTATTAATCTTTTACTCTGCAGCATCTAATATATTAATACCACTGTATTGTTTTGTTTTTAATTTGATGTATTTTTCATGTTCAGCTGTTTCATTCAGTTCTTTTTTATATCTTCCATTTCTACCTTCATTCCCCCCACCCCCATGTTTCCCTTTACATTTTGAGCAAATTCCTTGTTTACTCACCATCATTTGTTACTTCTGGGTCTCTGTCTTTTGAACTGATTTTTCTTCTGGTTGTGGGTTACACGTGTCTGCTTCTTGGCACATCTAATAATTTTTGGTGGATGCTGGTCATTGTTAGTTAAGTTGTTGAGTGATTGGGTTTATTGTCTTTCTTTTTAAAGTGCTGGCCTTTTCTGTGGTGAGTAAGCTACTTGCCAACCTGACTGATCCTTTCAAGGTTTGTTTTTATGTTTCGGGAATGAGTCTATAGTAGCTTTCACTCGGGGGATTGTCATGCCCCACTGTTAAGGTGAATGCACTGGGCGAGGTGGGGAGGGTGTCAGTGAAATATCTGTACTTCGACTTGTGAGAGGCTGGATCCCTCACAGTCCTCCATAAGTTTTGGGAACTGTTCACCTTTTGTCTTGTTTCCCAGCCCCATGGAGTTTCATTTACTCATGCATAGTATTCAGTAACACACTTGAAGACTGCAGCTTACTACTGATGCTCTTTTTCTGAGTGGCTCTATCTTCTGTGGTAGTCTGTCCTACAAATTACAGCTCTCTGGGCCTGTACAAAATCCAGTTCTCTTCAACTCAGTGAAACCATTGTGTTCTAAATTGGCTCTAGGCGGAAAGCCAGGATGATCATGGTACTCAGCTGTTTTGTTTCCCTTCTCTCAGCTTTCATGGTCACGCTCTGCCTGTTGTCCAATGTCTTAAAAGTGTTTTTTTAAAAATACGTATTTCATCCACTTGTCTAATTATTTACAGTGGGAGGGCAAGACAGGCTCCAGTTACTCCATCATGGTAGAAGAAGTTCCAAATACTTTTTAAAGATTCATTTCATCTGGAATAAAATGCTAGTCAAGTATGAAGCCATAGTTAAAGCACCCAGTCCCGCGCCTAGCACATAGTAGGCATATAGTGGGGGTGCCAATAAAATGTATACAAGTGGACACTTTGGTCAGCGTTTCTCAAGCAGTAGTTTGCTGTAATCAGAAGTGTCTGGATGCTGATGGTAACCACTTTGAGCACCTCTTATAATTGCAGAAATCAAACGTGACTTGTATCCATCTTTTGTTATTGGTATACATTGAGTATTACAATTTTAATATAGTTTTCCTTTCTTAAAATGTGTATACCCTTTTTTTTGGCACCCTCTGTATTTAATACTAGCTATCATGATTATAATGATTTTCATTGATATCATTCAGTGTGGGCTCTATTAAACGAAGGATTTATTAAGAGCAATGGCTTGGTCTCATCTTTTTCTTCTTAATTTATGTGAGGAAAGCATACAGAATGAAACAGTACACTTTTAAATTTGCATAAATACTACCAAATTTGATACCCATGGTACATATTGCCCCTTAGAAAGTAGGAGATTGAAAATCAATTGTGAAAGATTTAAAGTTCAGACTCTTGATTTCCAGCTTTAGTCAAGTAGAAATTGCATTTTGTATTCTCTTTACAAATGTTATTCAAGCACAACAGCAATTTAAAAGTAATTGATTTTTCTCCAACTCAAATTTTTTAAAAAAGTAAGCAAGTCAATGAAAAAGTCATCTGGCTCAAGCCAGCAAAAGCATAAATATTTATTAAGTCAAACATAAGTAAAGTAAGATGATATAATATACTAAGAATTTTTCTAGTAAAATAAGTTAGAATACATATTGCTTGGAGCTGGAATGTTGGGGTGTTGAAATACGTAAAAACGTATAGTACTCTTAATATGGGGAAATGTACATGAACCCAAACTTGCTCTCCATAATTCATAACAAATCTTCAAATACCTTGCAAGACTGATGGCAAAAAGCATGATCACTGTAAGGCAGAGAAGAGCAGCCCCCTTGGGAAGTCTTCTGGTTGACATTTTCCTTGAGTGGCTCCAACATCAGAATCACTCCATGCTCCTACCACCAGCATATGACACAGTCAAGGCATCAAACTGAGAGCCAGCTGGGGGATAACTGACTCAACTGCAAGCATAGGTATGTTAGTCTGTAAAATGGGCCATTAGAGTAAATCTGAAGGTATCTGAGAACTGTGTATCACCCCAGGGTTCTCCCAGAGCACATGTGCTGTGGAAATAACTGCTAGTTCTTTGGACCCCTAACTGGCATGGAATTTACATCATTACTAATGTCATTTACTCCCCAGTATGGCTGTAATAAAACTGTGATAATGAAGGCAGAGTAGGATGGTTTGGGATTCTCTCTGGGTTTTAGATATTTGATAAATGTCTGCAGAAAGAGTTCATCTTATTTTCTCCGGCCATTCTCTGTTCCTATCAAATCCTTCCAATCTAGTGAGACCCAAGAACAGACAAATCTGGGAGTCTTGGACCTCTCCTGACTATGTTAGAGACCCTTAGAGATCGAGGAACCAATACACACATTAGGATAGCTCTGGGCCCTGAATTTGGCATTTACCTCCCTGGGGAGGCTCTGGGCCAGAGCAGGACTGGATGGACAGATCTGGGACTGCCCATAGTTTAAGAAAGTACAAGGGTTTGTTGTTGACACTGGACTTCTGTAGCAGAGTGGGCTTTTGAATTTTTTCGAACTATAGAAGTAGGAAGAAGTCAGGTTGTTTCTGTTGGCTATTGTTGCAAAGGCAACAGGGCATCTTATTTCAGAATTGGCAGTATTCCAGTGGGCGGCTAAAGAAAACTATTGTTTACTAAATATCTCAATTAAGCTTGTCCTAAATGGTTGGAAAATAGTACTGACATATATATTTGTTAAGGGCTTTGATTCATCCTTTTAGCATTTCTCAGTACTTTCTTGTTTATATGTCTCTCCAACTAGTCTACCATGTAATACTGTTTGTAATAGTTTATAGTCTATGCCCTGCTCACTCAGAATGATTGCCCCATTAATAGAAAGACAACCCTTGAAATAGGTTCGTAAGAGGCGATCAATTTCTTGCTTTTCCTGTTGATGTAAATGAGTCTATTTACTGCAGGAAACAAATTCACTTAGACACTAGTGAATTGCAATCAACCTAGTAGGACCCAGAAGTAGCAAATGTTTCGTTTGACAGATTTTACTTTAAAAATGAAAGAGTCAGATGCCAGGTATGAAAAGAGTGAGAAAGGGAACAGACATGAAATATTTTAGTGTGAGATTCCTCCTCTAAAATGGTCTGTGAGTGTCATACGGTGGTTTTATAAATGTGAGGTAAAGCAGTGGCAGGTAGAAAAACACTTCAGTGCTCATTAAGGATGCCTGGAAGTAATTACCCAAGTGTACACCAAAGCATTGCCATTTGAAAATGGCCCAAATATTTGATTTTGCTCCTTTGTTTTAGTCTACGACTATAGCAGTGCTAGGGTTTGTTTGTTTGTTTTTGTTTTGTTTTTTTCATCAACTTTTACATTTATCTAAGCAAATGGAGGCATCTTGCAAATATTTTTTTCCCTCATTTTTCAAACTTTTAAGAGCGATTGCCTCAATCCAAAGTATCCTCTTCTATTCAGGTTTGATGAGATACCTTTAAATTCCGAAGCATGCCCGTTTTGTATTGACTCATGGTATGGCTTTAATGTCACAGAAAGACCGCTTTGTCCTTATAACCACTAATAACAAGCGATTTCCTGGAAATTGGTGTTTGAACCATAGTGACGTCAGCTTAGGTTCCGGTTTCAACCAGGCTGTCCCTGAGGGGACAAGGATGTCCCAAAATGTTGGGTCTAGGCAGGGTCAGAAGCTCCAGGTCACATTTTTCTTTATGGGGGAAAGACAGACTGGCGTGGATGTGAGCTTCCCTCAGGCCACCATTTCCAGGGGATGATTATGCCCCATTTAGGTTAACCACAGACTGCACAACTGCCTCTCCTTATGGCCTGATGCTTTCCCAGGCATCTCAGGCCCCCCAGGGGCACGCCCAGGGACCTGGAAAGTGGGTATATTTTCTGAATTGACTCAGTCCAGGCACACAGCTGTGCCTTAGCACTCGCCAGAAAAATAGTGAAATGTCCAGACTCACACACTCAGACACTTCACTTGGCTGGAAAAAAAAAAAAATCGTAAACTGAATTTTTGGCTTTCTGGAGTTTCAGGAAAAAAAGTAAAACGATTCAGCTGATTAAACACAAAATAAAATAGATTCCTTTAATACAATTAAGAACCCAAATTTTCTTTTCTGATAAACTTCGAAAGCTTTGTTCAGACATCCTGGGACAGTTCTGCACTTTACACACACAGCACATTGGGCTCCACTGCTGTTGATCACGGGCCCCACCTCGGATTTCTGCTTTGCCGCAGAAGGGATGGGTGACAGGGCCGCTGGTGCAGCTAACAGCCTCAGTGCCATTTCTTTCTCTACTTAGGTGAAGAATGTGACATCGACATCAATGAATGTGACAGTAACCCTTGCCATCATGCTGGTACTTGCCTGGACCAGCCCAATGGTTATACCTGCCACTGCCCACACAGCTGGGTGGGAGCAAACTGTGAAATCCGTAAGTATTGCTGCTGCTCAGCCGCTGGCATTTAACCTCACATTTTCAGTCACCAAGACGAGGATGCTGACCACGCCCAGCCAGCCTCCTGCCACTCACACATGAGGCAGTGAAGCCCCAGAGATCACCTGAGTCACCCTGTCTCCTGAATCCCAGGGTCGCAGTTTTGCTTGGTGCATTTTGCCACCCCCACTCCTTCCCGAGTCTGAATGCAGCCTTTCCACTGGAATGAGAATGTGTAGATGTCATCCAGAGTTCAGTGCTGCTACTACAGCCAAAAATGTGCTAAACAGAGAAACATTAGAGTCATATCACCGAGTAGAGTCTCTGTGTTGAAAACGTAAAAAAACACACCAAATGTAAATTCACTTTGCATTTATGTCTTCAAGTGTTTTCAGATGTATTAGGTTCCATCAGTTGCCTGGAGGAAAGTCCAGTGAGGATGAGCATAAAAGAAAATCTGAAAAACATTTTGAGCTGCTTAAAGCTAAGTGTTCTCTAAAGGTGAAGTAACAGAAGTTTGAAAACGTCACAATTGAGATTTTAGACATTGAAATGAAGTATCTGCTAGGATTGAGGTGAAAATGAGAAATGACAGGGAGTTGGGTTTTCCGGTGTTTTGTAAACTGCTAAAAATTCGACTTTGAAAGGTGTTTCCTTCTGACTTAAATTAGTCATGGCAGGTGGATCTTTCATGAAAGGTCTCTTCTGGTCCTCTCACCCCCGCCCCTACTCCTTATTCAGATAAAGACAGCTCATCTTCTATGTGAGTTTCACAGGAGGCAAATACAGTATGTATACATAGCCCTGTGTCATGCAGGGCGTCATGCGGGGTCTCTGGTCCCGCTCCCCACATAAGAACGCAGGATATGGTGAGGCCAAAAAGGAACACCCACGGAGCCATAGATAGGGGAGTCCTACCACTATAGTCTCACTGGCAGCTGGGTTGGAGACACAGGAAGCAGGAAACACAGGAAGCAGGAGCCACACAATATGCAACCTGCCGTCTGCTTTTCTGCCAACCAACCAAGCCCACTTACTAGCTGCAATCCGCGCTTGCTAGCTCAGCCACCAGCTTCTTGCTAGACCCCCATTTTTTGCTAGCGTAGCCAAGGCAGTTATATTAGTGGCCAATGGCTCACTGGTTACAGCTGATGGCCAACTAGCCACAGCTGATGGCCATCCAATCACAGTTGATGGCCATTTACTACCTGAGCCAACACCTTTCTATGTGAGGCCGAGAGCCTGGAAACTGCATTCCTGGCTCTGTCCCCACACCCTGTCTGTCTGTCTACCTGTCGGTCTCCTTCCTGAGCAGGCCTGTCTCTGCCTCTACTCCTCCATGCTGTAAGTGTTTCAAAAACAGGCCCCTCACTGGTGGTCCACACTAACTAAGGCTGAATGGGCACATCTGATTCTTAGAGTGTGTCTGAGGTCGGGGGAGGCCAGTGTTAGGAAACGTTATTGGTAAAATGGACCACATTCTCCAGCTTCAACTTCAATAACGACGGTGCTGTTTGGGCTGTTACCTGCTTACTCTTTGTCTTTGCTCTTGGCTCAGAGCCTGAGGGGGGAGAAGGTAATTATTTTTAGTCCTCTCCCTCAACCTTCCCAAATGCTCCTAAACAGCATGGATTAGGATCAACTGTCCTTGCTGAAGATGGGTGAGAAGTACTCTCTTGCTGAAGAAAGGGCACGAAAGGGATTCCAATGGTAAAAATGCTAAGGCTGTGATGTGGTGTAGGAAGTTAAGACTGAAGTCGTGTAGGGTAAGTCCTGTCTGGTGGGGCCTTTGGTGGAAAAAGTCGTACAGCTGGGTCTGCAGGACCTGCCTTCTCATCCTGGCTCTGGTACTCATTGTGTGGCTAGATTTCCTTGTGCTGAACCTCAGTGTACTTATCCATAAAACGGGACCAGTTTTCATTCTAAAATTTGGTAATTCTGTGAAATGACAAATTTTGCAGCTTGGGGCAGAATATCTACTTATAACTTTTAAACCTTAATTGTGAAGATAAATATGTAAGAAAGTATGGATAAGAATTCAGGATGCCCTCAGGAAGTTCTGAAGTAAAATCCTATAAATATATATATATATATATATATATATATATATATATATATATATATATATATATATATATAAAATATCTGAATTTTACTTCCTGTGATGATAGTATAAGCAGAAGATACACAAGGATGGAATAATAAAAGGACAAAAGTTGGCCACATATTCTAGCTCCATCATGTTCTGGCTATGCGACCTGTACAAACAAATTACCTCTTGGAACCCTGTCTTTCTCACTTGGAAAATGGTGATAAGAAGGTTGCTGTGAGAATTAAAGGAGGCAAATATGTGCATATTTCTGCCATGTAGTCGGCACTAAATAAATGCTAGTTGCCCTTTTTCTTTCTTTCTACATGATGGTAGCTCTTATACTGTGAGCTATTCCAGAGGAGGATGAACCTTTGGCAGTTGTCTTTTTAGACGATGCATCTGCAGGGCACGGAACACTCTGAGCAGCCAAGGGTGATGGGGCCCGTCACATGTCTTGGTCCACACTTGGGCTCTCTGTTTGTCCAGAAGAGCACTTTCCATGTGATGATCTGATTTGCATCTCTCCATTAAGCCAATGTGCTAAACTAAGTGTCACTGCAAATTAGGCTCTGCGGGTTGCAGTGTTGGATGCTTCCTCCCTTGACCTGAGTGTAACAATGGAGAACATGCAGAGGAAGTTTTTGATGATATGTAGCTGGAGCCAGTGCCTAGAGAACTGGATCTGAATCAAATGGAATGGATCCAAGGACCAGAAGTGAAGCAGAGTCTGGCCTGTCAGTAGATAGTGGAGATACAAGCGGCCTCCAGTCCTGTGTGAGCCATGGGACATGTGGCCTCTGAGGTCTCTTTTTAACCCTGCGAGCATCTGAGAGCGTCTGAAACCAAGAAGAGGATCTCTGGATGGTACACGGTCGGGTCAGTAGATCTCAATAGGAAGGCTCAGGTGTACGCAGAGAAGAGAGAGAGCCATGGCCCATGTAGTTACATGGCCCAGAGGGCTACTGGGCCATCAAAGGCAGTAAAGGAGACGCCCGTTGGCCTGCCTCCAGAGGCCACATCGCCTGCCTCCCTTTCTTACTCTTCTTCAGGTGACATTGTCCTGCTTTTTTTCCCTTGAACATGTAAAGTTCATTCCTCCCTTCAGGGCCTTTGCCTCTGCTGTTTCATGCCTAGAACTCTCTTCCTTCACATTTTAACACAGCCATCTTCTCTGCCTCTGGGGATCAGCTTAAATGTCACTTTCTCAGGTACTGTCCCTGAGCACCTAATTAATTTCCTACTGCTGCTGTAATAATTTACCACAAATTTAATGCCTTAAAACAACAACAGAAACTTACCACCTTATAATTCTGGAGGGCAGAAGTCCAAAATAGGTCTGACTGGGGCCAGCGGGGCTGTCTTCTTTCTGGATGGAGGCTCTAAGGGAGAATCTTCTGCCTCGCCCTCTCCAACCTCTGGAGGCTGCCTACATTCCTTAGGCTCACAGCCCCTTCCTCGTCTAAAGAGCCAGCAATCATGCCGACCTGTGCTCCTGTTCTCACACCTCCACTTCCAACTCTCGCGCATCTCTCTTTCACATTTTATTTCACTTGTGATTATGTTGGGCCCGTCTGGACAATCCGGGATAATTTCTCTATCCCCGCATCTTCCATGTAATCACATCTGCAAAGCCTTTTGTTCCGTGGAAGGTAATATATTCACAGATTCTGGGGAATATGACATGTGCATTTCTGGAAGACCATTCTTCTGCCTTCCATAGCATTCGTGTCTCATTTCTTCTCCTCATGTGTTCTTAACAAATGTAATATTTTGAGATGATTTAGAATCAGTTTTTCCTGTGACAGCATCATATTAATCACTATGATGAGTATTTGCATAAACATGACTTAAACCCATTAAAAGTGCAGGAAGTGTGTGGGGACAGAGTCCCAGAGAGCAGTTTCCAGGCTCTCGGCCTCACCTGGAAAGGTGCTGGCTCGGGTAGTCGATGGCCTCAGCTGTAACTAGTTGCCATCAGCTGTGACCAGTTAGCCATTAGCCACTGATATAACTGTGCTGTGGCTACGTTGGGGGTTGGTTGGTTGGCAGAGAAGTGGACAGCAGGTTGCAGATCATGTGGCTCCTGCTTCCTGTATCTCCAACCAGCCGCCAGCGAGAGTATAGCGGTATGACTCCCCTATCTGTGGCTCCATGGGTGTTCCTTTCTGGCCTTACCATGCCCTGCGTTCTTGTGCGGGGAGCAGGACAAGTCCCCGCAGGACAATGTGGTAACTAGAATGAACACGGCTCTCAAGAACAGGACCCTGAGTTTTAGGCCCGAGGCTCTTGCCGTCCCACCAATGGCAAGACCATCTCTGGAGCTCAGTTTCATCACCCATAAAATGAGGGACTACATGAAAGGGTTGTGTTCTTCCTTCCAGCTCTAGAATTATAGGCTCCGCCCTCAAAGTCGTATCATACTCTGCCAGGAGGCTCAGCTGTAATAAGGCACAGACTTCCTTTGCCTGTTCCCTTGCAAAACACAACAGAATGTTTTCTAGTGCACATGGAAAAGAGAAATTCAGCATAAAATACATGTGGGAGTCTCACAAATACACACTTAAAAGTTCTCGCACATCGTGAAAATTGTTCCCTCACCAGTGAAGGGTGCTGCACGTGAAAATGAATCACTTTTTCATCAGCCATCACTAGAGGTTCTGAGACCTCAGTGGGATTTCCATGTAAAGTTGTACCATTTTAGTGGTGCCATGGCTATCTCCTGTGCCCCGTGTTTACCCCAGTAAGGAATGTTTCTTAGAAATTTGCCCCTTTAGAGTTATTATTTACCCCCCCCCCAATCAATAGTAAGCAGTAGAAATTGAGCAGGCCACACACATTTATCAAAACCATCAAGATAGTTGATCCAGAACTACCCTAAAAGGATCATTCAAATAACTTGTGTTTTATACATATTCTGAGGCAAATGGAAACCCTGAATTCTGGAAATTAACTAAACAACCCTGGTGAAATTTTAATTCTCTGCCACTCATTCTTACTGCCTTGGGACTGATCACATTTTTTTTCTTTTAAATAAATATTTTGCTTTCCTAGAATCCAGGTCTAAAAATCAAAATTCCTTTAATTCTTTACATAATGGTGTTTTGTATCATCTGTGTAGGAGCTGTGAGGTTTATACGGTTAGAGTTACAGTCAGTTTTGCTGACTGACAGTTGGCCAGTTATGTGCACTGAACAGATGAATCTATGGTTAAACTTTTGAGTTAGTGCTATTCTGCAGTTGGGAAATAGGTGCATTAGGCTGTCTTGGGTTATGCAGGCAATGAATAATCAAGCACCCCTTATTGTCAGACGTTGAATGTGGTGCCCAGGATATAGGTGAATGACACAGCCCCTGCCTTGGGAAGCTTGTCATCCAAGGGTGTGTCCTGGTATGTGCTGGGAGTTCTGTAGGGCTTGGTGATGTCCTGGGTCTCTTCTCAAAATAATGGCTGAAGAAACCCATCAAATGATTATGTTATGTGGGCAATCCTTATTGAACAGATTGGTTGGGTGCTGTGGTTCTTATTTTTATCTAAACTAGGATTTTTTAAAAATAAAATTAATCTTCCTCCCTATTCAGACCTCCACTTCACTCCCCCAAGGTAACAATTATTAACCGTTTATTGCGGATTTTTCTTGATGTATCCAATCAGTATATATATATAAGTCCTCATTTTCTCTTCAATAACACTGTTCAGCATTTTACTTTTATGCTTAAGAACATATTGATTCTTAACAATATATTGAGTGTTTATCCACAATGGTTTATGCCGGTCTAGCTCGTTTTTAAAATACCACTTGGCTTCTACTCTGGCCCCTCAAAGCCTTTCTTCATATGCAGCCAGAAGCATCTTTTCTTTCAGTATTCTAAAAGCATATGGCCTTCTTTCTTTTAAAATGTTTTCCCCAAGTTTTTGTGTCAAAATACACACAACACAATATTAACTATCTTAACCATTTTTAAGTGTACATACAGTTCAGTGGGATTAAGTACATTGTGAAACCATCCCCGCCATCCATCTCTAGAACTCCTTATGTCTTGCAAAACTGAAACTCTGTACCCATTAAACAATAACCCCCAACATCCCCTCCCCCCGGTGCCTGGCAACCACCATTCTAGTTTACTTTTTTTTGTTAACCTCTTCTTTTCCTCCACGCTCCAGCCTCTCGTAACCACCATTCTACTCTCTGTTAACTGAGTTTGGCTTTCTTTTTTTTTAGATCACACATAATAAATGACATCAGGCATTATTTGTCTTTCTATATCTGACTTATTTCATCTGGCATAACATCCTCCAGGTTCATCCTGTGGTTGCAAGAGGCACAGGCATCTTTTCAAAGTACAAATCTGAGCACTCAGACCCTCCCTCCCGCCACAGTTTCCATCCCACCAGTTTCCATCCCTTCTCATGCTAAACTCCTATTAAAATATATCAAAGGCCAAAGACCAAAGGCCATGCTGTTTCCTGTGGGGCGTGGTGGGCTGCTCCGATCCTGTGGGGAGGGACCCCTTTCTCACTTGTCCACTCTTCACCTTGCTCCTTCTAGCAGCCACGCTGCCCCTTTCCAGTCCCTTGCTCTGCTGTTCACCTCTTCCCAGGTCTTTGCCTGAGGTGGGGATTCCTCTGCTCCCACTCATTCCTGGTTAACACCCACTCACCCTGAGAGCCCAGCTCCCTGTGAACTCCCATTGCGAAAGCTCTCCTGAATCCCCTGTGAGGTGGAGCTTACCCTTGAACTTGCCCGTAGCACGGCCGAGCCCATTCCTCACTGGCTTGGCACCCTTGTATTTCTACGCTGATTTTGTGATCATTTGCTTGATTCTTATGTCTCAAAAGACAGGGGACTCTACAAGCCCAGTTTTCTCTCTGTTTTCCCTCACTCTTAATCTCAGGTACCCAGCACAATACCTGGCACGTAGTAGGTGTTTAATTAATATTTGATCAGTGACTGAATCCCTATGAGGGAGATAAGCTATTTGTTCCATCCCCTTTCCCATTCCTTCCTCTTCTGAAGATTTATAATAAGAGTTGTTAACGTTTCTCAATCTCGCTGACTGCTTTGATCGTCCAGTTAACTTTTTGGCTGCGGAAAACAGGAAGAAATTCGGAATCCCTCCTCACATTTGTTCCAGGCAGCGGATGGTTCAAAAATTATCTACTTACCTAAGTGGTATTTATTCCCCAACTGACTCACTTTCACACTCTTTTTAAATAAATAGGTGGACAAATTAACCAGAAAGCTTCATCACCTAGGTAAATGAAAAAAAAAACAGGTTTGGATGGTATATTTTAGAATTAAATTTACGAATCTAATGATGTCTCTTTTTGATAGTGTGGAGATTGTTGGTGGGTCTGCCTTTATTCTCAGCCTGGCTGCCTTTTATCTTGAGCATCTGCTCTGGGTCCCGACCGTCCACCGAGCTCAAGGTGATAGTTTAGGACCCGTTGAAATGTTAAATGCAAAAGCACTTTGGAAAATACAAAACCTCAAATCAATTGAGTTTAAACTGAAATCCCAGTGATCCCTCAGACCCGTAAGTGCGACATTTTTCCTGAGCAATTCGTGGGGATATGTTGCTGGTCGTGCACCTGCCGGGGCTGATGAGATCATCGCGCCCAGCCCAGCCCGTGCAGGTGCAGGGTCCTTCCTGAGCTGCGCTGTCGCCAACATAGTAAATGATTCATGCAGCAGGGCTCCCAGGATGCGGCCGAGCGATGACTTATGATGAGAACGCCTGGACCCAGAGAGGCAGCTGCAGCCACCTGGTGCAGATAAATTTGCTGCTTCTCAGACTAAGTCTTGGATGTATTCGGCTCGAGCCTGTCTACTCACTAACCCGATTAGCATGAAAAGCAGCCACGTTCGCTTCTCAGAGAAGTTTTAGATGACAGTAGGTAGAAAAAGCCAAGGATAGGGCTGGGGGAGGTGGGTAGTAGCAGAGGTTTCAGGAGAAATTTTGAGAAAGTTATCCCGAAAGTCCAAACAGCTTGGAATGTGGAGTTTTGGGAAATGGAACAGATGGCCAGAAATGCAAGCGATTTAGGCAGCTTCTCACTCTTGGGACAACATGCCGATCACATAAACCAGGACAGTCATTTTTCCACTGCGGTGGCCTTGCAGTCGTGCACTCCCTGTGTATACACAATAACATGATGTCGAAGCTATTTGCATGAGGTCATCAACCATACGGTCTCATAAGTCATGTGGCCCCGCTGTGGCAATCAGATGTGAGTCCTCCACCAAGCTGGAGCAGGAACAGCCCCGGCTGCCTTTGCTGATGCTAAACGGCTGTTAGAGCGTACTCTGCGAGTTTTGGACTCCAGCCTACAACTGGATTTTTCAGAGAATGTTGAAATACTTGGAAATCAAGTGAGTCACACTTCGCTTTCAGCCAGAAAAATGAGTTGTCTCTCTCAGTGTGCACCACATATTGCCAAGTGAGATGGCTGCCAGTTTGGGGTGGAGTCCTAGTTCTCGTTTCACAAAACACCTTCTGTCTTCCATCGCGGCCATTTCTTTGCAGTGATTTATGGTGGTCCATCTGCCTGCATGTGAGGTGGCTCAGATGGAGAGGTGAGTGCACGAATGGTCAGTCTTACAGCTCCAGAAGCTTTGTGAGCTCAGGCAGGCCGGCTTAAACGGCAAAGCTAGACTTCACGAGTGAAGCTTTGGTGAAAAACTCAGGAGTCAGAAGATTTGGACGCAAACTCAGAAGTCACTTTAATCGTCTCATTCTTCTCAAACTCTCAGGAACCATCCAGGCTTGGGGCATGGTAATTTTTCCATTAGGCTTCTAGGAAAGGGTTTGCATTCTTGGATCCTTGTTTGGGTGTTTACCTATGCCCTTCTGCAGACTCTAACTTTTCAAGGCCAAGAATAGCTGATTTTCGGATTCCATGGTCACCAAAGAGGTCACAAATACTCTCACCTAAGGTGCAACAGTGGGAAGAGTCCTGAGGATTTCATGGGAAGACAGGCCCATTCCCACCCACCTCTGAATCCCATTTCCAGGCACCCAGAGTTCTAACATGGAAGTAATGGCCTGGAGGTGGTGCTGGTGGTATGAGCAGAGAAGGTATACTCTTTTCCATATGCGGATGGTCTTACCTAACCCTCTTTAATTGTCACAGCTTCCTTTCAAATCCTGGTTGTGTTTCAAAGTGTTCCATTTGCGTGAAGGTCTGTAAACAGGACCTGTGTGACACTCTTGACTTGTGCCAGACACAGAGATTATATCCTGTCCTTCCATTTTTCCCCCTGTGTATACAGGTTGGTGCTTTTTGGAAGGGCACAGGGCAATGCCCGATAATCCTCACTCAGGGCATGTGCCCCAGAGGACACCAGCCTCCTCTTTATCCTTTCCAATTCCACCACCCCATGTGCTCCTCTTTAGGGACCACATACCATGTGCTCTGTAGTGGACTTTCTTACCTTTTTAAACACGTTTTCTAACTTATGGTCACAGCAAGCCCATGGGTTATATGTTGCTATTTTTGTCTTATAAATGAAGGGAGATCAAGTAAATATTGCAACCTGGATTGAAAGCAAGGTTGGTGTGATCCCAAGGCCCACATTCTTCCTCTAGTTATTGTTGGAAGACAATCCCATAGTATTTCGTCAAATATTAGGTTGGTGCAAAAGTAATTATGGTTTAAAAGGTTAAAAATAATTGCAAAAACTGCAGTTACCTTTGCACCAACCTAATAATATATTGCTTATTTTTAAAATTATTATAAAAGGAATATATTCTTAAAAAAAAAAAAAAGCTAGAAAAGCCTGAAAAGTACAAAGAAGGAACTAAAAACCACTTGTAATCCTGCCTTCCAGAGATCACTGTTGTTAGCACATTGCTGTGAGAGGCAGAATCTAAGAACTCAAACTGAGACTTGGGTTCAACAAACTCACCCAGGAAATGACATCGTGTTTCTCGGCCTCATCTATAAAGTGAGGAGAGAGAATGGTATAGCTTGTGGTGGTTATAGTGATGAGATGAGATGTTTTCAAAGAGCTTAGTCCATAGTAAGCAGACAACAAATGTTCATTATTATCACTCTATCCTTCTGAGCTGTTCAGTGCACAGACAGGCGTTTTAAGCTCACGTGGCGATTGTACTATACAACCAGGTCCCATTTGGTAATCTTTTTATTTTTATTTTTTATTCTTTTGCTGTTTGACGAATATCTCTTCATCTAACTAAGAGTTGAAAATTTAGGTTGTTTCCTACCTTTTCAATTTTATAAATTGTGTTGTCTATTGGCGGACTGAGAGAGAGTATGGGAGTGGAGGCTCTAGCTATATCTGTAACATTTTATTTCTTTAAAAAAAAAACCTGAAAAAAAACACCCACTAAAGCAAAAATGGTAAAATATGAACATTTATTAAGTTTGGTGAGTATATAGCGTCTGTGCTTATTTTCTGCACCTTTTCCTAAATGTGTAATGGTTGATAATTTAACATTTAAAAATTGTGACGCTGATGAACATCTGTGTACACAGGACTTTATGCAGTTATAGGATTATTTTCTCAACATAACTTCTAAAAAATTGGTATTTCTGGGTTAAAGAATACATAATTTTACTAACAATTGTCACACCAATAAATTTAATTTAAAAAAAAAAAAAAAAGAATACACCATTTAGTCCACACAAGGTTTGTGTGTCAGTTTATACAGTCCCCATTTCTGTACCCTTGTCAACTACGGTTATCAAAAATTTTACATAATAGCTGGGAACTGATAGAGGAATTGCATTAAAAAATAATTCAGATGCTAATTAAGTTTTCTGTATGTGTTTCCTTGGTGAATTCCTTTTCTATCCTTTGCCCCTTTTTCTATGGCATGTTCCTGCCTTTCCGTAATGATTTGTAAGAGGTCCTTATAAGTAGGGATGTTAGCCCAGACCTGCAGTATCCATAGAGCATCGTTCTGCCCAGTGTGGCCAGCCCTTCCATGTTAAGTTGCCCAGGCAAGGACAGGAAAGAGCTTCCCGTGCTGAAAGCCGCAGCGCATTTCCAGCCCTCTGCTTCTTTCTGCCTGCAGACCTCCAGTGGAAGTCTGGGCACATGGCGGAGAGTCTGAGCAACATGCCCCGGCACTCCCTGTACATCATCATCGGCGCCCTGTGCGTCGCCTTCGTCCTGATGCTCATCATCCTGATCGTGGGGATTTGCCGCATCAGCCGCATCGAGTACCAGGGCTCGTCCAGGCCGGCCTACGAGGAGTTCTACAACTGTCGCAGCATCGACAGCGAGTTCAGCAATGCCCTTGCCTCCATCCGGCACGCCAGGTGGGGCGGGTAGGCCTGGTGGGGCAGGTGGGCTGGGTGGGCTGCTGCGGGGGCAGGCGGAGGAGGAAGGGAGAGGCTGCTTTCACATGTGCACTCTTGGTCCCAGGGTTATGTTGTAAACAGGACTTGACACCTGCCAGGAGGATTTCACAGACTAAAACATAGGTTCAAGGTACTGTTGAATCTATTGACTATTGTTGAGGGGGCAGTAGATAATTTGGCTGCTTTATAAGCAAATCCCTTTTTAATTGGCTGTGAGGTTTCTGTTGTCATTGAAGACATTCATTTATTCAGTTTGTGTTTATCTATGCCATAAATGCCTGATTCTTAATCACCACGTATGAAACATTTTTTAATGGTTTCTTTTTGGAATGTCTTTAGCTCTGATGCTCTTCAGACAGTTGGCATGGATATGAATTATTCCATTTGATGTAAGGGCTTCCTTAAAAACATGACAGCCAGCTATCATTCTGATGTTGGAGTTCATATCACATAAGAGAGTCCTTTTTTGGAGGAAAGACTCCTGGAGGGACAAGTTGTTGGTGTGGTATCACAGAAGGGACCTGTGTCTGAGTGTCTGAGGTTTCCTCATTGAGCCCAGCTGCTCCACTGTCTGACTCTGGATTGTATGCCGCTCACTTAACCTTCCACAAAGACAGTCCCCTCACCTATAGAAAGGGAAAACTCTACCTCCTTGGACAGTTATGACACTCACATTAAATTATACGTATTCAAGGTTCTATAAACAGATAACACTATATTTGCTTCTCTAAATCTATTGTAACGTTAAAAAAATTATCTAACATTTTGTTGACTTTCGCAAAGAATATTTACTGCAGAACTCATGGTGATATTGTATGTTAAACGACGCCGTCTTTTCTTTTTAAATTGTAGAATAAGCTGTAACACACAATTCAGAAAGTCAGTGTGCTGTAGCAAAAAGTTAGTGTCTTAAGATTGGGGCTCAAGGGAACTATTGGCTGCATCATCTTTGTTGGGACATTATATTTTGATATTGATTAAGATACAAGCAGATCTAAATTCTGCCTGGATGGCATAGAAGCTCTGAGGTTCAGAAATCTTGCTTTCTTCAAAAGGAAATCCCCAAACCCAAGAATCAGCTCTTACGGTGATCTTGGCACTCCACTGGAAACAAAAGCCAGACTCTGGCCAATGGAGGAGAGAAATTGGAAGACATAGGACGTCTGCTCCAATGCCTTGGTAGGGCAAGGACAACTTTTTTGTGGGAGCAGCACCAGTCTTACTTCTACAACTGTCAGGGAGAAAAGAGGGTTCAGCCCTCTTCAAGTCGGGCCCTAAGTATCTGCTCATCATTGGATCCTTCTTTTAAGAGACAACTTGGCAACACAGGGTTCCAGGAAGCCCTGAGATCATTCTGCAAATCTTATCTTAATCATTTACTTGACTGTTTCCTCCACTAGCTGGTAAAGGGTAGTGGCTTTTATTACTATATCTTCGGTGGGTTCTGGCACATAGCAACCTTACTAAAATTTGAGTTCTTACTAAAATTTGGTCTGAAATGAATGGATGATCTTGGTTAGTGGTTGGCAGAGGATGTTTTCATCTGCCTGAGAGGTGGATTCATCCCAGGGCACCAGGTTAGGAAATGGAACCAGCCTGCAGGTTCCTGCAGGTATTTGCAGGATCCTGAGACCACTGGATATGAGATAGAGGACGTGAAAAGGAGAGGAGAATAAAGTTCCTTTGTTGCTCAGGAGTCTTCGTGGAAAGGTATAATTGACCAGGAGGGGGCAGAATTCATGGCTTTATACTAGGATGTACTGGGGCCTGAGAAATCAGAGTCTGTCCACCCCCAGAGGGATGGCTGGCTAAATAAGATCCTTGGGTATTCAGGAGGAGGAATATTTTATTTCAGCCTCAGAATAGTTGAAGGTGGATTTTTCTGGGCTTCCCACATATATAGCCTACTAGGAAGACAGTTTAAATACTCTTGGAAGGAAAGGGTAAACTTGAAAGCATGTATAAACTGGGTTCTTATTTGGTGCCGATTTTTGTCAAAAAATACCCACAGCAGAATTCCTAACCAACAAGCTCCTACATGCACCAGTGACTGAAGGTAAAACCCAAATATCTGGGAACGTTCCCATCTAAAGGCTTATTCCGTTATAACCTGTGGTTTCTATAGCACGGCTCCCTAGAGGCCCTGGCTGCCTGGGTCTCCGGCTGGCTGGACCTTTTTGCTCCCTTTTCTTGGGAACCCCAGAGAAGCATTGACAAAGATGTAGTCCTGTTGATAATTACACTCTTCCTAGTTTCCAGCAGCGGCCTATAGCTAGTGTTCATTTCATGGCCTGTCTTTCAGCCGCCAGCTTGGAGGTGACATTGGCTCTCAGTGACTGCAGCTCAGTATCCATGCAGGACAAACACTGAGTGGACAAAAAATGTCATCTGTGTCATTCACGAGTGACTGAGGAAGTGTCTGGTGATGGTGATGTCAGCAATCAGGTGGTGGGGGGTTGAGGAGCCCCTCTTTGTCCTGAGTCATCTGCTCTGTAGGCACTTTGCTTATTATACTCAGGCTGGAGAGAATTTGCAACTGACTGGCATGAGTGAAGCCACAGTTCTCCAGGTTCTGGAGCTAAGATCGTCTGATTGCTCACTGCTCTACCAGCTCTAAGTGCCTGATCACAGAAAACAAAAAACAAACAAGAAAAGGACTGCTGTGAGTGGACGCGGTCACTTTTTCTCATATAGCATCTCCTGATTGGGGCCTTTTTCAAGGTCAGATCCACCTGACATTCTCTGCGGTATTGTTTTAGCTGTTGACTTCCAGCGGAATGTGAACTAGAGGAATGCACATGCTTTTATCCGCCGTATAACTGGTCGCAGTATCTTCTGTTTTTCTAGTGAAATCAGGTATACAAGACGTATCACCAAATAGGTTGTTTGAGATGCCAGTGACATCAATACTACTGCTGCCACGACTCTGTCAGTGCTTCTGTGATGGGTAACATGGCCAGACGCTATACTAGATCCTTTGCAGGGAGGGGCTCTGGGTGATTCTCACTGTCTTCATCAAGGGCCTCAAAATATTCTACTTTGTGGGCCAGACAGTCTCTGGGTCTCTGTGACCACTCGTCTCTGCCTTTGTAGTGGGAAGCAGCAGAGGCATTACGAATGGATGCCACTGTGTTCCAATAAAACTTTATTTGAGAAACAGGCAGCAGATTGTAATTGGCTTGCAGGCTGTAGTGTGCTTATCCTTGGTCCACATTATAGCTTCCTCCAGCTTCAAAGTTTTTATACCATTAAAATTAATGAAATTAATGCTGGGTGTGGTATATTGTTACCAATATATCTCTCTACTTTATGAGAAATAGATTGTCAAAATATTTGCACCTTTAAAGCACCCTCTGCAATTTTCAGACTTGGGAGAAAGTGTTAGGATCCAGTTGGCTTTTGCCTGTTGCCCCTTTTCCTGGTCTCAGGTTATGTAGGCCTCACTCAATTTAGCTAAACAGACTGCAGGCTAGAGCCACAGCACATTTATGAACGCACCATCCCGGACCTTCGGGAGGCTTCACATTTTAGACACGATTTCACTAAGGGCCTTTAAATATTGCAGTAATAGCTGTGGGTTTCTTGGTGGCAGAATGCTTTAACTCCTGATCTCTGCATTCTGCCTGGTGCCCATCTGGCGTGATTTGTGCTGTTGTACCCCTGAAGGCCAGTAAGTCTTGAGTGAATTTTAGGAATACAAGATTGAAGACTGTTTAACAATGAAAGGTCATAGGACGAATGCAATGTTTCTCATTTCCTGAACTCCATTCTCTTTCTCATCTCTCTGCGTGAGAAGACAGACTCTCCAAGACATCAATGGCAGAGTAAGGAACGGAGGGGCGATGGGATGGATGTAAGCTGTGGCGAATAAGCCCCTGATGTCCTAGGGTGCCCATCCTGCCAACCTTTTTAAAATTTGAGCTTCTTTAACAATTTCTTTTTTAATGGGCCCCTTTGGACTTGAAAGAGTTAATTTTTGTCTGTAAAAGGCAGGAGGGGTGGTGGGTTGGTGTGGCAGATTTGTTTAAATCCTGTTGCACTGCAGAAGCTTTTAGGGGAGGTGAGATCTTGAATGGGAAGAGACCACCCAGAAGTTGAATTAACTTTATTTTAATAGTCGCCATTTCAGCACTGGTTTGGTAGGAGGTCCTGAAACTGGATTTTGATACCGCTGGCTTCTGCTCCTCTGTCCTGATGTCAAGGGGATTTTGAAATCTGCAAATCTGTTGGGACAATGGCTTTGTGCTTAGAGAAGAAACAATGGCTCGTGTGTATGTGGGGGTTGGGGAGTAATACGTGGGATTGGATGGTGGGAACTGGCACATTTTTGTGGACAAACACCTCCTTATTTGAAGTAATTTCCTTCCTCTGCCCTTCTCCTTGTGTTGGGACCTCAGATGACTGCTGAGCCTTCAGAGCCCTCCTGTAAGTCCCATGGGAGAGGCTGTCTGTCCACGGTCCAGGGAGGACCACCCTGCCATTGTGCATTCCAGGCTCTGGAGTGGATGCAAAAGAAACTGTCCTCTCCACATCCTTACAGGTCTCAGAAGAACTAGACAAATCAATACACATTCTTTTAAAACCTGTTGTGGAGCTGTCATGCCTGACTGCTTTGCCAAGATTTAACCTATAAGCTTCAACATTAATTTGGACTCGATGTTTTGTGAAATCCATTTCTTGCCTCCTGCACCAAAGACTAATATTTATACTCATTCAGTGTTACTATGAGGAAGTCTTAAATTTCTGTACTTGCTAGAGAATATATTTCTTGGGGTATTTTTGTAGTTTCATTTGATTCTTGAGCATAACTTCTTCTCACCATTTGTAGGGCTTGAGATCCAATATACATCTAACTAGAGTTCTCTCTCCCTGTGATTTTAGATTTGGAAAGAAATCCCGGCCTGCGATGTACGATGTGACTCCCATCGCCTATGAAGATTACAGCCCCGATGACAAACCCTTGGTCACACTGATTAAAACGAAAGATTTGTAATCATTTTTTGGATTATTTTTCAAAACAGATGGGCTACTACACTCATTTAAATATTTTTAAGAAAACAAAAAGCTTAAGAAATTTAAAATGTTAGCTGCTCAAGAGTTTTCAGTAGAATATTTAAGAACTAATTTTCTGCAGCTTTTAGTTTGGAAAAAAAAATATTTTAAAAACGGAATTTGAGAAATCCATAGACTACGTTTTAATGTACATTCCGCTCTCTTAAACTATTCTTCCAATAGCGTGTTGGCCTTTCACGGTAGACGCTATCACGACACCCAGATTGATCTCTGTGGTTGTCATAGAATAAGTCTAATCAAGGAGAAGTTTCTGTGTGATGTGCGAGCACCAGCTTTCAGAGTAGAGTTAGGAAACCCATGTAGAGTATGACGCATAGTACAGTATACCCGTGACTTAAAAAGAAGTCTGAAATGTTTGTTTTGTGAAAAAGAAACTAGTTCAACTTATTATTCCTAACCCGAATGAAATTAGTCTTTGCCTTATTCTGTGCATGGGTAAATAACGTATTTCTGCACTGTTCTGTTGAACCTTGCCGAAACCTTCTTTTGACTTTGTTTTTGTCATTTTCGTAACAGTCGTCAAGCTAGGCCTTGAAAGAGCCGTGTGAGGCAAATTATGATTGAATTGAAACTGTATTTTCTTTAAAAAGTCAAGGTTGTTTTTTTTATTGTGAGTAAATGAAATTTACGTTGGAGTTGTTAGTCGCTAAGAGGTAGTAAAATCTAAGAGAGTCTTGGTCCCTTCAGTAGTGAGTATTTCTTATAGTGCATCTTTATTTATATCCAGGACATTTTCGTGGCCGTATTTGATTGATATGTGCTTCTTCCGGTTCTTGCTAATTTCAGATATTGAATAAATGCTACCAAGGCAAGGATGTGCTTGTCTCTCGTTCTTTTAAATTTATGTAAAACATTTTGGATTTGATATTGATTGTCGAATAAACCCGCCTGCTGTGTTTTACACTTTAAATATCCCAAGGAGTACAGTTCTGTGCCTGCTGGAGCCTTTCCTTGTGCCTTCTGGAACCTTGCTGACCTCCTAATTGGCGGGGAATCATCCCTACCTTCTTGTAAATGTGAAAAATGGAAAAAACAACAAGAATTCTCACGTTAACTTTTGCAGTGGGCTTTGACCGTGAAATACAGCATGAGCAAATATTGAGGTACATTGAAATCCAGAAATGCTCCCAGGCCTGACGTGCAAGGGCACCTTTGGCCTCCAGAAATATCTCACACGCTGCTCTCCCGGGGAGCTAAACTGAAATTGCCTTAGCAAACAGTGATTTCGTCTGCAGGAACTTGAAAAGCAGCCCTGCATTCAATTCCATTTGGCACCTACATGCTATGCTGACGTCCCAGAGTCATTTCTAAAAAATTCATTTTATCTTCACACGGCAGCATTTGGTATAGCCAAAAGTAGCCCTGAAATCAGGTGTGAGGGAGGGTTTTCGGCAAAAAGAAGTATTCAAGAAGCTTTTCCTGCCCTCTCTTTCCTCAGAACATCTGTCTGTGATCCTACAAGTGATATCACAATACACCCACACTCTGATTATTAAATGATACAGTGCAATATGTTCACAGTTTTTAGTTTAGGCGTTTGGAAGTCAAGTAAGAAGAAAATCGGAACCCAGTTGGTTGAGCAGCCTTGGGAACACTCACAGACCTTGCTTACTTCCACCTTCCCAGCAGAGACTGTTGATTGTGTGGCTCAACCCACAGGAAACGTGGTGGAAATGGCACTCTGCTTTCCCATGGACCGCGCTCAACGCCCCTGCTGCTGCTTCTCCTTTTCTTAGTGATCTTCATTTGGAGAAAGCTGCTTAGATCGCAGGCTCTCAGATAATTTTCCATCTCCCAAGTTCTTACGTAATGTCCCTGAAAAGACTTGTTTGGAAAACCAGACAGCCTTTTATCAATCTTGGTTTCTTTTTTCCAAGCAAATGAACAGTCTACTAATTCAGGTTATGGGCAGACTCGTCTGCCTTCTGACAGACTGAGAGCTGACACGAAAGACATTTAAAGATGTTTTCGTATTCATTTGGGCATTTAATAATAATATATCTCACAGAGCATTTGTTCTGTGTCAGGCAGAGGGTGAGCTAGAAGAACCACACAAAGGGATCCTGGCTCCTGAGTTCACGGCTTTTTTTGAACCCAACCTTCGTCTAATAAATAAATAAATTACAGAATTACACCTAGATGGGCACAGTGACGGAAAGGTGAACACTGCCATCTGGCAGCGCATTGGTAGCGGAGTGGATCAGAATCCTGCTTGAAGCATTCACTTGCTATCAACTTTGGGCAAGTAACTCTCTGGTCCTATGCTTCATAATTTGGGAACTGAGGCTAATGATACGATAGTACCTCCCTTGGAGGGCCGCCGTGGGAGTTAAGCGTCAGCCTGTATGTAAATCACTTAGCCCACCTCCAGCACACATTAAGCATTCAGCACATGTTAGCTATTATTGTTGTGGCTTTTGTTCTTATTTTACATACAGACCGTATCACAAAGTAGGCTAATAAACTGGCTTTGATGGTTAATGTCTGTGATTCGCAGTTGGTGTGTCGTGGATGGTAGACCAGTTACTAGTCCTTCTAAAGCCTGGAGCACTTTTCTCTGAGTATGTCAAACACTCTGCCATCTTGTTAAGTTGTTACTTTGCCCTACCTGTGAGAAAAGCTTTTGATAAGCAAGGGTAAACTACTTGGTTTACCTTGAAAACTCAGATTTGGTCCATAGTACCACGTGGCAGTAAGTGGCTGAAATTGAAATGAAGCTGCCCCTTTTAGGCAGACGGCCACAATCTCCACCACTCCCTATTGTCCCACTGACACTAGACATAAATGGCATTCCTCTGGTTTTAATTAGATATAATTGGCATACAACACTGTATGAGTTTTAGGCGTATAGCATAACGGCTTGACTTACATATTTTATGAAAGGATTCCCACAATAAGTTTAGTTAGCATCCATCATGTCATGTAGATACAAGAAAAAGAAAGGAGAAAAGAAAAAACATTTTCTCCTGGTAATGAGAGTTCTTAGGATTTACTGTCTTAACTCTCCCATATATCACAGAGCAGTGGTAACTACAGTCATCATGTTATACGTTATAGCCCTAGTAGTTATTTATCTTATAATTGGAAGTTTATACCTTTTGGCCACCTTCCTCCAATTTCTCCTTCCTCACTGCCCTACCTCTGGTAATCACTAATATGATCTCTTTTTCTCTGATTTCTTTCTTTTTTTTTTTTTTAGATTCCACATATAAGTGAGATCATACAGTATTTGTCTTTCTCTGTCTCATTAATTTCACTTAGCTTAATGCCCTCAAGTTCTATCCATGTTGTCATAAATAGCAGGATTTCCTCATTTTTTTTTCCTGGCTGAGTAATATTCCGTGTGTGTGTGTGTGTGTGTGTGTGTGTGTGTGTGTGTCACAGCTTCTTTATCCATTTTTCCATCAGTGTACACGTAGGATGTTTCCATGTCTTGGCTGCTATAAATGATTCTGCTATGAACGTGGGGGTGCAGCTATCTTTTTGAGTTAGTGTTTTCATTTCCTTTGGATATGTTTCCAGAAGTGGGATTGCTGGTTCATAGGGTAGTCTATTTTTAGTGTTTTGAGGATCTTCCATACCATTTTCCATAGCAGCTGTACCAATTTAAATTCCTACCAACACTGTACAAGGGTTCCCTTTTCTCCACGTCTTTGCTAGCATTTGTTACCTCTTGTCTTTTGGATGACAGCATTCTAACAGGTGTGAGGTGCTATCTCATTGTGGTTTTTGTTTGCATTTCCCTAGTGACTAGTGATATTGAGCATCTTTTCAGGTACCTGTTGGCCATTTGAATATCTTCTTTGAAAAAGTGTTCAGGTCTCTTGCCCATTTAAAAAATGAATATTAGTTACAGCTTATAATTTTATTTGCCCGTCTATTCTTGTTTTGCTTTTGCTGCAGTTTCTTTTTGTGGATAAACATTTTTCTGTAGCCGTGCTATCAAAATAGGTAAATGAGCATTACATTGAATGGGCTGTGTGTTTCAAGGGAAATGAAAGAGCAGAATTCCCAATGTAAGTGAAAATTATCTGCATGTGTTTAATATGCAAAACACTTGCCTACTTGACTTAGTTACATTACCCTTTCTGGCCTCTGATAATATTTGAGTTTGGGAGCCCAGTAGATCAGCGGTCTTAAAAGTTATTATTATATTTAAAGTATATTATCGCCCAATGAAATATTATATGGAAGTGTGACATGTAAATCAGATTAATATAAAGATTCTTTGATTGAGCTTGCTTGAGGAGTCTTGGGCCCCAGCCCCTCTGTCCCCATCTGCCTACCACAACCCACGCCAGTGGTCTCCAGAGGGATGGGAGAAGCCGTAAGAGTCCCACAGAGGACAGTTTGAAAACCACTGGACTAGCTAATCTATCCCCAAGAGTCTTCACCTTTCCAGCTATTCATCTACCCATCCATCCATCTATGCAACAGGTATTAATGGAGCACTCAACATGTGTGAGGCCAATGCTGGGTGATGATGAAATCAGGTATAATTATTAGCTGTGGGCCGCACAGACAAGACTTACGCCATGAATGTTAGAGGCTGGAAGGAAGACAGATATTAGAAGCATGCCATTGCATGAGCTTCTGATAACAGGATTCATGGGAGCTCCGAGATAGCAGGGAGAACCTGGTAGAATTCTGTAGCAGTCAGGGAAGGCTCCTTGATACGTAACATCTAAATCAGGACCCAAAGGATGGGTAGGAATTACCCAGGTGAAGGGAGGGATAGGTGTGTGAGGTCTCAGAGACTGAGAGTGGGCATTTCTTTTTTTTTTTTTTTTTTCCAAGTCAAGTTGTTGTCCTTTCAATCTTAGTTATGGAGGGTGCCATTCAGCTTCAAGTTGTTGTCCTTTCAGTCTTAGTTGTGGAGGGCGCAGCTCAGCTCCAGGTCCAGTTGCCGTTTCTAGTTGCAGGGGGCACAGCCCACCATCCCTTGCGGGATTCGAGGAATTGAACTGGCAACCTTGTGGTTGAGAGCCCACTGGCCCATGTGGGAATCAAACCGGCAGCCTTCGGAGTTAGGAGCATGGAGCTCTAACCACCTGAGCCACCGGGCCGGCCCGAGAGTGGGCATTTCTGAGGAATTAAAATGTTGAGTCAGGCTGGAGCATCAATGGGTAAGTTCAGGATAAGCATGCACTGGGCTATGACCCAGCAGTTTCAGTCCTTGGTAAAAGCCCAAGAGCAACAAAAGCATGTGTTAAAAAATATCTTGTACAAGAATGTTTGTAGCATTGTCATTCATCATAGTCCCCAGTATAATAGAAAACCATAAAAAGTAAAAAGTAAAAAATTACTCAAATATGCAGCAACATGTTTGAATCTCACAGGTATAAACGAGTCAAAAAGTGAGACACAGCAGGGGACATAATGCGTGATACATTCATTTATGTGAGATTTCAGATTGGGCAAAACCAATGTATGGTGCTAGAAATCCAAACAGCCCTTGCCTCTGGGTAAAGGGTGTGGGGATATTGACTAGAAAGGGGCCTGAAGGACATTTCTGGGATATAGAAATAGTCTACATCTTGATTTGAGGGATAGTAACAAGGGAGTATACATTTGTCAAAAGTCATCAGGCGATACACTTAAGATCTGTGCATTCTACTGTGTATAAATTTTTACAAATCAATAAAGTTTTAAAAATCATAAGATCACTAAAAAAAACTGCAAGAGAGGGAGTGGGTTGATTGAAGATGGAGAGGCAGATAGGGACCAGAAGACTGGGTCAGGGACAGGGTTGTTCTCTACCAGGACAGGAAGGAAGCAAAGGTCCGTGTCCGTGAGGCAGGATGACTGTGCCACAGGGGTTCAAGCAGAAATAAAATTGAGTTAGTGCATCATAAACCTCAGTTTCTGGATCGAATCAGCAACCCCATGACGTTGTAATGTCAGTTTTGCTCAGATGAATTTCCATGCGAGTTATTAAAATTGTCTAATCCACAGATTAAAATTTCACCCACAGACGCATTCCCAGACTGCTGTGTGGCAGTCGGAAACCAACAGACAACCAATTGTTGTCATCTTTATGTTGGCTTATTTGATAATCTCCAAATCGCTAAAGAGAGTGTTCACAAATTGAAATCTTTTTATCATTAAACTAGTCCATGTGGAAAATACTCCATAGCCGAATTCTATTTTAATAAGTGATTTCCTGCTTTCCCAACTCAAAAAGCCCCTTAACAATTGGAAATTCTGATATTGTGGTTTCTTACATTGGAAACAAGCAACTCTTGCTGTCTTTCGGAACTGTGACTCCCATGGGGAATTTCAATTTAACTCACGATAGCATGGTCTTCATAAGGAGTATAATACACATACTAAGTGGTCCTTAGATGAAGCTGAATTTTAGGAAGATCTACCCCCAAGCACACAAATGCACACACACACACACACACACGCATGCACACACACACACACACACACACACACACACACACACACACTTATGCAGGGGCTGAGTTTTAAAATCAATGAAGTAGACCAGGGTTTCTAAAGCTCTGTACTATTAATATTTCGGCCTGGACCATTCTTTGCAGTGGGGCCGCCCTGTGTGTTGTAGGCTACTTTGCAACATCCTTGGCCTCCACCCACTAGATGCCAGTAGCACCTCCCAGTTGTGACAATGAAAAATGTCCCGAGATATTGTCACATATCTCCTGGGGGACAAAACCACCCCTGGTTGGGAAACACTGAACGAGAAAATCACTCCTTTTCATTTTTCCATCTGTTCCTTCATTCTCTCACTCATTCAATTCATTCCATCTGTTCACATTACAAATCGTCACAGAGTACCCATCGTGTGGTGTACAGGTAGTGTCCTCTAATGCGTCCTCATGACCCATTGGTGTCTAGGTGTGTGGAGCCAACTATGTGCTGCTAATGCTCAAGTACTGAATTCTGTATGTCTTGCTTTTTTCATGATTTCGAGTGATTAAAGGTTTTCTTTGTGCTAAGATGACTTGCGCTCAATATTCTAATAAAAATAGCTAACATTTATGAATACTAACTGTGTGCTGGCCAAACTGCTAGTCAATTTGTGCAAATTATCTTCTTTAATCCTCACAATAATCCAATGCGGTAGGGACTTTTATGACTGCCATTTTTAAGGTGGAAGAACTAAGTCCTAGAGAGCTTAAATTGCTTTCCCAGTTTTTGAGATGTGGAACCAATTTTAAGATATGCACGAGAGCTCCTGCCAGTAATCACCATTCATCCATCCACCCATCCACCAACCCGTCATTAATTCATTAGACCATCATTAATTCATTAATTCAGCAAGTACTTATTAAATACCTACTATATACCAGTAAGCTCCTCCCTTATACCTTTTCAAGTTTGCTTTACGAGGGAAGGAGTCATGAGAGCCAATGTGCCAGGAATTGCTCACAACCCTGGATAGCACGAGCCTCATCAGATGTTGTGTCTGTATCTCTCTTAATGGTGGTGGGTGTAGGAAAGCTCCCTTGGAATCCCAGTTTGGAAGACAAAGAATAAGAATTGGCTCTAAGCTTTGTGCTTGGGAGTGAGGCTTTCTCAGGGACAGGTGGAAGGTGGGCCTTCTCAGTTTCCCTACTGGATCCTGGTCCTGGGCTGTGTGAGACGGGCCGTGGCTATGAAGACGGCACTTTCAGAGAGACAGTCAAGCTTTGCGTACTGACCCAGGCTTCCTGTGGTTGAGCAGTGAAGGATGTTTGGAAATTACTCTGTTGAACTCTCATTCTATAGATGAGCCACTGAGGCTAGGGAGGCCTGGGAGATGATTTTGCCAAGGCCAGTGAGACACCAGTGCTATCAAGAAGCAGAAGATGGGTTCCCATAGCTGGGGGGATGAGCAGTGTAGCTCATGGCACACTGCACACAGCCAGTAACAGTAACCCACTATTCCTGATGGCTCCTTGTCTCCCTGACCTTCCTGAGGTCAGTCATGTGCACAGAAGAGAGAGGTCGCATGTACAGAGATCAGGAATGAAACTTAGGACCAATTATTTTATGTTACTCTGCGTGTTTATCACATGGACATGTTAGCTTACATGGACATAGCAACTAACAGAAGCTTTACAGACTCTTCAGCTCCAAACTCAGGGGATTAAGTATAGAAAGCTTTCAACACAGGATACTATCATGTGGAAAGCCTTCCTTTCCTCAAATCGGGCAGCTAGGGACAATGACGCATGTGCTTTGTTCTTTATATGAATTTTAAGGTGTTGTATAGATGGATTTACCTTAGTTCTCAGTCTCAAATGCTAGTTATAGGAAACAATTCCATAATAGAATAAGAAGTGTAATTCAAACAGTTTTCAATGGAGTGGTCTATTTTGGAGGCGGTGGGCATACCTGAAGCTCTAAGATTCAGTTGATGGTTATCGTGCAAGTGGGTTGGTTGCTTTCCAAGTCCTTACTTTCAGAGGTCAGCAGAGTCAACCTTTCTTGAAAGGCTACATATGTGGATCATCTCCATAAGGTCTGGGTGATCTCCACGCTATTTCTCATGGTACTTCCCTTGAAGGCAATCACAGGTTAACACAGACAGGATCAATGTCCAGCTATTTTCTTCCAAGGAAGACTCATTCCTAGGTCCATTGCTTCCAAGGCCCCAAACAGCTTTTCCATTAGCCCTTGTTATTTTGTTTCCGTGCTTGCTCAACTAGATTGTGCGGTCCTTCTGGGTGGAAACGCCACCTTTTGTGCTTGTCTCACTCATCAAAGGTATCCATTATCTGAGGGGTGATCCTTGCACACTCACTCCCGTGCCTCTCCTACCCCCCCACCCCATCACATCTGGGTGACTGAAGAGTGTCAGTGAGCTCTTCCCAGCCCCCAGTGCTCCCTTACCCAATTCCTTTATTTCTATTATTTCAAAAGAACGTATTTGCATCAAATCAGGGTCTTTGAGTCAGATCCAAGTAGGAGGAAGGCTTCCATCTTGAGAGAGAAGGTAGGAAAATGGATGGTTGTCGATTGTTTCTGCTCCAGCCCTGACTGTCCTCCTTACTCATCATTTTGGACATTGCCAAATGATTGGCACAAAAATTAATGCCGGGCAATTTACTCTCAAGGGCTGTACCCCTTGGTGCCCAGTCCCTGAGGGTAAATTTTAAGGGTCCTCTCTTGCTTGCAGTAAACTTTGAAGTGCCAAAGGCCAGGCTCGACAAAATGGAGAATTTTGTCAGCACAGTTGCTCATTTAAATCTGGTTGTGACAGAAAATAACCCTGATCTCCTGTTTTGAAGGACCTCAGAATTTTCATCTATAAACTGTACATCAAATTTATTTGTATTAAAAATAGACTTTTCTGTTAAAATTGTTCTCAGACTGAAATAACTAATCTCAGATTCCTCCATGGCAAGCCAGTAGACCAAGCAGAATTGGCAGAAGCAAGGTTCCTTGCTTGGGTTTGTCTGTATTAACTCTTGGGGTTCCTTTCAGATGATTGGGAGCTGGAAGGTCAATCTAGGAACATGAGGGTGGAGTGGGGGGGATCTGGCAACCAGGTGTGCCTTTGAGTTCTACTCTACTCGTCTTCTCTGAGCCTTGCACTGGAATTGGGTTTATTTTTAAGTTACTCACTAAATAAAAGGTGCTAGCAGCCATTGCTCTCCCATCTCACCTTTGCTCCACAGACTGAAGCACCGTTTTCACTCTTCCAGGAGAAAGTTTCCTCCTTCCTGAATGGTGATGGGAAATGGACATGCTGTGTCCACACACATGGTTTCCCCAGCCTCCAGCAGATCCCCAAAAAACACCTTAAATGAAGGGACCCATTTTCTCCTTGTTAGCCAGCAAGGTCTGTTTTGTTTAAATGACATTTGTTCCAATGACCATATGTTTCAGGGAATCGACCTTCCATTTTCAGATTCATATTATTAAGCCACACTAGGATACTTACAAAACGCCTCCTTCTCCGAAATCCAGACATACAGACACTTCACCATGTGCAGAGCTTGAAATTTGTCACAGGGACCTCGATGAGGGCTTCCATCTTGCACTTGTTCTTTGTGTCCACCCAACACCCTTCTGCTGGACAGTCCATCTGCTGCCAATAAGAGTTTTTACCAGCTGTTCGTCAGTAAATGTCCACTCTGCTTGGCTTCGCTGAAGTTGCCAGGCTTTTCTGCATGTGGATTTCCACTCTGGCAACAAGGCAGGCATTTTGAGCTCCTGTGACAAGTTGACATTTTCATAGCATCCTGTTTTGTGGTTTCATAGACTGTGTAGAATGCGGAAGCTGCTCCTGGGCCACTTCCCCTTCTTTTGGACATGCCATGCTGTTCATCAAGGAGAGGTCATGGCGCCTGTCCCGGCACTGTCACTTCCTGGCCATGTGGTTGGGTGCAGGGCACATCACCCTGATTCTCAGAGGCCTTTGTCAAAGGAGGTGGTGTTTAGAGACCTTCCAGAGCTCGAGTTCTGGGATCTCCTTTCTGTTTATTGTCCACATGTCCAGAAAGTCCCTGCTCATCATGAGTTGATTTAAGAATTGCTTTCAACAAGTACATTTGTCAAATGCATTTGCATTTTAACGGTTAGGTGGTTTTTCTATAAGTTGCAGAAGACATTACATTTTACACAAGTACTTCATCTTTCCCGTTATGACGTCTTCCATTGCTTATCCTCTCAGAATGTCCTTAGAGCACCGATAATACTCTCATTATATAAAAAAGCTTGAGATAGTCAGCATGAGCAGACCTAAAATTCAATAGAGTAGTGGGGAAAGAACATAGGCAGTTTACAGAAGAAATAGGAATACAAGAAAACAAAGTCTAGTGTACCAGTAAGGAAATGCTAAAGTGAAATAATGAGTTACTATTTTTCTGTTATAAAATAGCAAAGTACAAGGTGCTGTGGTGAAGTTGCAGGAGCGGAAAGTCCATCCTTTCCTGTGTTTAGGGGCACAGCTCTCCCCCCAAAAACTCTACGTTGGAAATACACAGTAAGATGGAGGGGCTGGAGGAGGGAAGGTGGGGTTGAGACTTTCTGTAAAGTTAGGTTTAATTGGCATGTATCCAAAGATTGAGCAGAAAGCATTGATGAGCCAGATTAAAGAACGGTGATGAGAAGAAGGCATGAGGCTCCTTCTTGACACCCCCCGCCCCTCCCCCAAAAAGAAGAAAGCCATCCTACAAAACATCCTGCGTGTGGATTGTACAATGTGGCATCATGGGCCCAATGACTAAGGCAGGGCTCTGCCTTGCAAAGACTCACAGTTCACTGAGGATGAGAGACAACCTTAGACCCAGGTGTGAAGAGGGCGGGGCAGGCCTCCTGGGAGGTATCGGTGGGGAGAGCAAAGGATGCCCTCGGTGGCTGGGGAGGTGGACAGATTGGGGGGACCAAAATGGTGGGCGTGCCAAGGATAATTCCATTGCTCTCCCAGGCTTTGGTTCAGTGCGTGTGTGCGTGTGTGTATGTAGTGTATATATACTTTTAAAAAGAAAACTGGAATCCTACTGAGTACTGTTTCTTAATCTGTTGTTTTTCTTTACATTTAGCATTATTCCAGGAGTGTTTTCTGTTCATTAAACATAGTTTGTAAAGTCTCTGTTCAAATATTTCTTTCCCGGGAGAGAGCAGCCATAACCTGTACTAAAAAAGAAGCCCCCGTTACTCCTTGCACACCTTCCCCACTTTGCTTTTTCCTAGCACTAATCACTATCATATATGCAAAGAACACACACACACATACATCCCACTAAACGATAAGTTGTGGGATGTTAGTGTCCCCCTCTCTTTTGCTCACATCTGTCTCCTTAGAACCTGAACTGTACCCTGAGATAGGCTGGTCAATAATTATTTGTTGACTGAATGAATGAATGAATGAATGAATGCTACATAACAGGCTATCAAACGGTTACTTTGTAAATTTTTAATCATAGGTTTATTACTGAACATTCAAGAGATTTCGAGCTTTTCCTTCTGTCAGTAACCCTCCAACTGTCATCTCTGTACATAAATCTTCATCAGTTTCACCGAGGACTTCCTTTGGCCCAATCAGTGGATGTGGCCTTGTGGGTCAGTGTGTGAAGGTTCTTGCAATGGAGCTCTCTTTTAAGGCAGACACTCTGTCTTATTCATTTTGTAATCCCATTGTCCAGCATAGGGTCTAGAATATATTAGGAGCTCAAGAAATGTTCGGTGAATGCACCAACCATGTAGCAAGTGGAACCCTGGGAGACGTTGTGCCCGTCGGGCTCAGTGCCTGTCGTAGTTCCTCCAGGGGCATCAGGGCCAGGGTGCCTGGAGCCATGCGTGCTGTGCCTGGTGTCCAGATGGCCTCCTCTCCCACGGAAGCCTGTGGGTGGATGGCTGCCACATGAGTCACCGTGACCACTGAGAACCTCCAGGGAGCTCAGGCAGCTGACCCAAATGGGCTCGTTGCTCCTGGAAGCATTTTGTGGATTGCAAGGATCAGAGGCGACCTTAGTGAAGAAATGAGATTTCATAGTCAACCTCAGAGGCGACACATGTCTTTAAGAGTTTTCTGAGCTATAATGGATTGTGTTTGGAGCAAGACTGAAGGGCATCCTGGCAAAGATCAGGGCAAGACAAGTGCTGACTGGTGGTGTCAGTGTATCTGGTGGGTCGCTAAAATCTCTGAGCTTTGGCTGGGGACCCAGGCTGGCAAGGCAGTGGCTCACTCCCGGGGCTGGGATCCTGGGACACTGTGCAGAAGAAAGCCAGTGTTTCTTCCCACTTCCTTCACATGTGCTCTTTTCGAAAGTCTCAGTCATCACTTTTTTCTCCCCTCGCCCACGCATTGCTTGTCTTGGATTTGGGGTCTGTTTGAATGGGAATTGGTCTTGGTTTGAATGATGCAGAACCAAACCCCTTATTTTCCATGGGTACCATTTATGGGTTATAACCAGAGGGAACCGGTAGCAAAATAGGAAAATGTGTGTTGGGAAGGCCCATCTGCTTGTGGAACTGTGGAGTCAGGTTACAAGGACGTTTGCTCTTTTAGGAACTGGGCAGCTTGCAGGGCTCCTTTTCAGTAGTGAGTTCATAGTTTGCAAATCCGGAATGAGTCTGGAAGTTCTTGAGCTCTGGGAGGTCAGGCCTATGGGATGACTTCCTTAGACCATTTCTGCATGGCCGTGGCTGGACTCAAGCCACCAGCTGGCGGCTGCTGACCCAAGTTGCTTCCCAGACCACTTGTTAGTATTTCACCTGGCATCCCCTCCACCCCTGTCCCAGGAAGAAAGCAGCTGGGCCCCATGGCTGGCCTTTCTCTTGTCATCATTTCAGTGTTAGCTGTTCTCACAGGTATTTTGTTCTCACAGGGACAGGTATTTTGTTTCTTGCTGATTTGGGTGCATTTTAAATCCTGAGGGAATTTTGCAAAAGTAGACCATACTCCTCAGCTCTCTGTTCACCAGGTTTGGGAGACAAGAAGCTGGTAGGAAGAAGGGGCGGGGAGGTGGGGTGCAGCAAGGACCAGCACATCACTTTCAGAAGATGCCGAGTTGCTCTTGGCCCCGAGTGAGGGAAATCGATCTGTATAGGAAGGGACTTCTTCCTTCTGGCAGCATTTAAGCCTTTGTCGGGGTCTGGTCAGAGGCTCACTATTTACGCAGTGTATTTGTGCATGGAACCAGATGAAAGGGTGCCCTGGCAAATGGTAAGCTGCACACAGCAGAGCATCACACACCACTGATATCTACCATCGGCTTTACTCATTAGGTGGTAAGTAACACCTTGTTTCTTTCTTTGGTGAAAAGTCCCAAGTACCAGGCCCAGGGCCTGAATGACCCCAAAGATGCCACCCTCCTGGGTCCTGAATCTTGAGACTGGAAAAGTTGGGGGTTGAGGGCTACCAATCAATGCACAGAGTTTGACACTTTGACCTTGAAGGGAGTCCTTATGGTCAGCTCCCCTAAGCTTGATCTGATTGGCTGCACTAAGGTGGCCAGATGAAATACAGGATGCCTAGTCAAATCTGAATTGAGATAAAGAACAACTATCTCTTTAGTATAAGTAGGCCTGATGCAATATTTGGAAGTATACTTACACTGAAAAATTTGTTAACCGAAATTCAAATTCAACTGGGCTTCCTATACTTTTATTTGCTAGCTCTTTCACTGAAGGTTCAGTAGTGAAATCACCTGGAAGATCAGAATATATTGATATCTGGGTCCCACCCCAAGAAAATCTAAGTTACTTGGTTTTGATTGGGCCTGAACTCTGGAGATTTTAAATAGCTTCTCTACTGATTTTAACATGCATAAATGTTTGACAGCCACTGGGCTAAAACAGTGACTTCTAAACAATCCTCAGCTTTGCAAAGCTCCACATGCTTTTTCATCTCAATGATCCAAAGCCCTTTAATGACCTGCTTTCATTAATCTGATACCATAGGCTAATCAACCATCCTGAACCTGTTTTTTCAGCTGTAGATGAGGGTACAGAACCAGGTTATGCCTGATTCAAAACATTATCCACAAAATTGCCCCTAAGTGCAGAGAAGTGTGGGCTCTATCCGAAGGGGTCTTACGCAGCCAGCCACAAGCAAGAAAACATTTTTGACCTCTCATGATTGAATCCTAAAAATTCCTGTGAATTTTTTGTTGCCTTCTTTATTACGTATACATGTGTATGTCTCGATATACACATAAGGAATTGTCTTTTCCTTTACAACATTCACATAAAATTGACAACAAAAGAAGATGAACTCTGTTTATCATGGGCCTCTTGGTTCACCAGTGAGAGCTCTTGCAGGAAGCGCACCCTGGCTGGAGAGACACAAGCTCTGCTCCTGTGTGCTACAGGCGTCGACTCAATGATTTCGTTTCGAGGCACTGTTCACTACCTTTCCTCACTTGGAGAAATACAGAGCTGAGTGTTTGGCCCAGGTGAGCTTGCTAATCAGCCAAAGCTCTTTCTGGCTCAGTAACAGAGCCAATGAATAAGGGCTGGCTTAGAAAAGGGCCCTATACTTAGAAACACCCCGAGTCTCCATCTGTAAGAGGCAAGGCAAATAAATCGTGGCGTTTCACCTATGGACTTCCATGTAGGTAATAAAAAGAATGTGTTACATTTTCTAATATTGACCTGGAAGTAAAGAAAGCAGATTATAGAATCATGTAGCCTGAAACATAATTAGAGAGATGGACTTGAGTGGGTTGGTGATAAAGGGAGACTATTATATTTTCTAGACCCAGATTTACGAGACTTATTGATGCACCATCTGCGTCGCCTGGGTGCTGGTTGAAATGCAGAATTTCAGGCCTCACCGCAGCCCTCCCAGTTTTTAATATTGCACCCACCTAATAAGATCCTTGGGTATTTCAAACACACATTCCATTTTGAGAAGCACTGCTTTCAACCACTCTGGGTTGATAAAGCACAAAAACAACTATGCACTACTTTTGCAATACATGAATGAAATTAAAAAAAAATTGAAACTGTGCTTGTAAGATTGTCTATATAATGTTTGCTGTAACTGTTATTTTTAGTCCACCACCTGTGCTATTTCTACCACCTGTGCTATTTCTCTGCAGAGAACCGGAAAGCAGGTTGGACCTGACCGAGTCAGCCACACACACAGTCAGGGTCAGCAGTTGCCTGACCTCTGTGGGTCCCAGTTCTCACACCGTCTTGTGTTTGCATGTCCCTCTCATCTGTCCCCACAGAATTGGGACTGATTGTAAATGCAGATGTGCGTATGTCACAGAGGACCATGGTGGCGGTGTACTGGGGTTCAGCTGCTGGCTTGGGGAACAGTCAGCCCTTCTATGAGCTGACCGTATTTGCTAAGTGGTAGAAAAGCTTTGTAGTTTGGTCTAGTCAGTTAGGAAACTGCCTAGACCAGGGAAATGCGATGGTTTCTTGAATTGTAAATAACGTCGAACAGATCCCTTCTTCTAGCAGTTTCCAAAACAGTCTGTCAGAGCCTGCTCAGTGCCTGGGGAGGGGGTGTCGGGGGGGGCGGGATTTTCAGTGGAGGATGAAGCAAGGCTCTGTTGGTTTTGCTAATAGGCTGAACTGCTCTCCTGTGACTTGCAGACTGGCAGCAGCCCCATTGGACTCTCTTCCCGGGCATTTCAACATCCTATAAACCTTCCTATGGGCAAGGTAGAGAATGCCAGAGATAGGGCCGCAGTGTGGGAGCAGAAAGTCCATGAGCCTGAAACTCTGGCAGGAACCTCACTTTTAAAGAGACAAGATGATTTCCAAACAGAATAATGGACTATTACGAAAGACGCCCAGGGCTGTATCCTTTAAGCTCCGCTGAAAGCCAACTCCAGACTTACCCCAATGGCCTGCGTGATTCCCCAATCTGAGTGAGCGATGATCCAAAAGGAGATGCTGAGGTTTAGTGGAACGTCACCAGCTCACTGGGTAAAGTGTGCCCAAGCCTAATTAGCAGAACGAAGGATAAAATCATTGGGAGAGAAACAGGGGCTCTAGATGACTGAACCTGGCTGCCCCTGCTGGTCTGACAAAGATGAATGGGAGGACAAGTTTTGCTTTTGATGAGTCCCAATGAGGTGATGTCTGCATTTTACTAAATGCCATATGCAAACACTTCATCCTTGCCAGGAACCAACGTGTAAACACAGCTCCAGAAGAAACACAGATCCTAGGAATGACCAGTCTGTTGACACTTGGAAAACTGAACGGACCCCCACATTGAGAGCCCCTGCTCTCCCTGATTCTGCAGTGTTTATTTTTACCCCGTGGTTTCTGATCTGAATGTTCTCCATTTAAACCCAAATGCTCCTTTCATAGCAGAAAGTTGTGTTTCCTTCCCTCGCCCCCAACAAAGTAAATGTCTGTTGTCCGCTGGTGCATTGCTTTAGAAATGAGCCATGCTTTCTAAAGCCTGAGAAGCAGACTAAAGCAGGTCATTTTTCATTGTGTGACTCCAGGGTTTGTGCATAGAAAGGAGGCACCAAAATGGAGGAGATGTCAGTGAGGACATCTTTGTGCTCTTGCCCCACGTGCGTACCTGATGGGGTTTTGTTGGGACATAGAGTTGCTGGGCTAAACCTGGACGAGACTGAAAGCGAAATCAGTTCTGTCATCATCCATGACAGATGAGTTCCCCAGACACCAGACTGTGCCCATGTCCGTACACAAGCTGTTCCCTCATGCACTTTCCTCTTTATCACTTTCTCCCTAATCTGGCCACCTCTGTCTGAAAGGTTCCTGCTGTCCTCACGTACTGACCTCAACAGGGAGTCACATTGAAAGAAAAAGTAGCCCAACAGAAAACAAAATCATGAGTGGCGATTTTAATCTTTGTTGTAGGCTGTTCACAAAAATACCTAAAGCTGACTGTGATGGGGGTGCAGATGGGAGCAAAGAAACAGCAATGTTTCTGTAAGATCTCCTCTTGGTACTTTTGTCACTTTTAGTATCTTTTGTTGGATTTCATCTCTTCCCTTAAACCTCAGCTCCCGGTGAAAACATTCCCCATACTTGGCCCGATAACCCCTTGACTTAGTAGTTCTCAGACTGGGAGCCAGCCTGCCTGGTTCCAACCTCTACTTTCCCATTCAAAGCTATGTGTTCCTGGATAAGTTACTTAGTCTTTTTCCACATCTATAGAATGGGGACAAAGTTTCAACCACTTAATATATGTAAAGTACTTACAACTATTACTGGCACATAGTAAGTACTAAGTATGGGTTTATTACTATTATTATTATTATTATAATAATTATTATTCATTTGACCTCCCTGCAACCTACTCTTTCCAACAGCTAGTAGTGCCCTCTCGTTCCAAAGTGAAATCCCTCAGCCACTCTAGCTTCCCATTTTCCACCTCCATGATACCCTAGATCTTCCTACTGAAGCAAGGGCGGGGGCGTGGGCATGGGTGAGGAGGAAGAGAGGCAATGGATCCTCATGTAACAATATTTTCTCTGATTCGCTGCATGCAAAATGTCTATTCATCCTTTAAAACCCAGGCATTGACTTCTCTGACCTCTTTTAATCCTCCAGAGAGAGAGCTGCTCCTTCCCCCTCCTGAGCCACATCTGAACATCTTTCTGCTACCACACATCACCCAGAGTCTCCACTATTTGCTTGTCTTTCTATCTGCAACATTAAACTGTGAACTCCTTTTGGGGGGAAGGAGTATGTCTTATCTATCTTCCTATCACGAGCGCAGTATTTGCTACACAGAAGGAGCTCAATGAAGTTGGTCAAACAGAATTGAATGAGACTTTCATTGCTTGGGGGAAAGGCAGCCATGTTAGGAACTTTGGGAAAGAGGATGATGGTATCAAAGAAAGATCTGGGGTTGTCTCACCACCAATCTGGAGGTGAAGATGATATGGAATTGCTTCACATTAGAGATGCTTCAGCCTGCAGCAATTACGCTCTCAAGGGTTCCTCTCGCTGCACAAGAGATTAATGAGTGCTATTGACAGTAAATATGATAATTATCTAATGACATTCGTAAGTGTCTGATACACTTGGCACAGTGCCGATGACAACATGGAAGCCATTTTTTATTTCTTGAAATGAATCTGACTCATTTAAAAATAAGAAACCAATCACCACCAACAAAAACCATAAATTGGATAAGCACGTAGTCTGCTCTACTGTCCCTCTGGGATTATGTATATTGAGTTTTCCCATCATATATATAGGCAAAACCATCCCTCTCTGACTGAATTTGCCTTTTAAGAAGACTGGAGCTAGAGGGAAAGTGAGGCCTCTTTGAAACCCCAGCTGCTGGAAAACTAAGCTTCTAATTAAAATACAACTAGCTACAATCCTATGTGGAAGATGCAATTGAGTTTTCCCACCAGTCTTGTGTCAGGAGAAGGCAATGGCCAGAGGCCAGACACATTGAAGGTGTTGGGAAAAGGTGGTGATTACCAGGGGAGCTTTGCCTGTTCTTTCCATGTCAAGGTCAAGGATGACAGAAGTGCTTTAAGTGCTGGGAGAGGAGTGCCACTAAGGAAGACCATGAGCCCAGATCCAGCCCACAAAGAGGGCAGGAAGGAGACACCTCCTGCCCTGGGGCCATCTAGCTGAGGAGTCTTGTGGAGCGACAGAAAAGCAAGCTCTCTAGAGGATGGTGAGGCTACAATTCTCATGGACTCAAGTGTGAAAGCTGTGATATTCTTCTTGGTATTCAGGTACAAAAATGCCACATTTATTTTTCTGAATCAAATTTAGCCTGTCTTAGGTCTCAGCCTTCTCCTTCAAGAATGTACAAAAAGCCAAGACTCACACACAATTCTGAGAACCCAAGGAAGAGCCTGGGGTCTCTGGTGGGCTCTGAGCTACTCAGGAATGAGGGCAAACAGTCCATCAGAAGATGGAGGAAGGGGGAGACCAGATGATTTGCCCAAAGCCTCACAGCAGATAAGAGACAGGGCCATGGTTCACACATGACACTTCTAATCCAGGTCATTTGCCCTCTCTCCTCCCTTACATGCCAGAACCGTTCAACAGGATAGCAGCTCTCAGCAAGCCTCCACTGGAGAAACTGCTAAGTGCCCACACAGCAGTTATGCAGTGCCAGCACTGGTCTCATCAGCGCTTGGAAAGGTTACGAAAGCTGAAGTGAAAGGGCTCCCCGTCTCCAAGTCTCGTGCTCAGAGTTCAGAAACCAAATAGGAAGTGAAACCACAGAACCATCTGTAAGAGAAAAAATAAAGAAATAAGGAAGCCAGGAGGAGGAAGCATGGAAATGAACCCTGATCTGGGCACTGATGACAGTTAACTAGGGCAATAATGTGATCAGTGATGGGAACTCTTAGTTGTATTAAGAGCCAAAGGTTATTTCAACATGCATTTATTGAATAACTCCTCTGTGCCAAGTGCTATGCAAGGTGTTGGAGATATAAAGATTAATTAGACCTGAAGTTCACTGCCTGGGACCATCTCTGACATGCCCAGGACATTCAGTGCCATAGATGCAACCACAGGCATATCTGTACAAGGTACAAGAGCTTTAGAAACAAAGAATGATTTCATAGCTCAAGGGGTCAGTAAAGTGTAGATCACATATTAGCGGTCCTTTGAAATTAAAATAAAATTGACTCCAGCACCCAACTGATGATGAGGTGCAAGCAATGCCCTCTCCAAAATTTCTGTCGAATTTCAGAATCTTGTAGGCTCACGGTTCCTTTTGACTCTGAGAACCTGACAGACATCAGACTCAAAAGATGACATGTGTCTCACTTCCTACAGGTTTTCTTTCCTCTACTCCACTCTGACTCAGATATGGAACTCATCCTTTTTCTACAAAAACATGTGACATAAGCTGGGGTCATACTAAAAATCATTGGTATGGAGATGGACACTAAAGAACAGTAATGAACAACCACCAGTCAGAATTGAGTGGCAGTAAAAATCTCATGTGGCTACTGGTACCTACCAGCTGAAAATTAGCTCCTCACATAAGGCAAATGGAAGTACAAGTGCTTTTGATGAAGGTACGTGGACATGGGTTTTATATTTAAATGATTCATAATGGAATATTGCACGGCCACCTTTTTCAGAAGTTCCTAACATTTCTCCATGTTGCTCGATCATCTTTCCCTAAGTCCCTCTTTACCAATTCATGTCCATGTTTTTAAAAAGTTGGTTTTAATGAGGTACTATTTCTATGCATTAAGACACATTCATTTCAAATATACAGTTTGATGAGTTTTGACCAAAGTAGGAACCCATTTAACCAACACAATCAAGGTACAAAACCTGGCCTTCATCCAAAGTTTCCTCAGGCCCATTTGCAGCCAGCGTCGTCCTCACCTCTGTCTCCAGGCAATCAGGGACCTGCTTTAGGCTATTCTCGCTTGGATGTACCTTCTCTATATTGTACCAATGGGATAGTACAAGGTGTGTTCTTTTGTGCCTATGAATCTATTCATGAGATTTACCCATGCCATTCCTTTTTATTACTTAGTAATATTCCACTGAACAAACATACTACAACTTGTATATCCATTCACCTGCAAATGGACGTTTGAACCTTTTCCCTTTTTGACTATTACAAAAGATGCTATGAACATATGTGTACAAGCCTTTATGTGGAACTATGCTTTTATTTCTCTTGAGTGAATATCTGGAAGTGGAATGGTTGAGATGGTAAACGTGTATTTAAGTTTATGACAAACCACGAAACTGCAAAGAGGTTGTACAATTTTATATTCCCACAAGGAATGCACAGGAGTCCAGAAGCTCTAGATTCTCACCAAAATTGGCATTGTCAGACCTTTTCATTGTAACCATTCCACTGGGTATGCAACTGGAGTATCATGATTATTTTGATTTTATTTCCTGTGTTTCTTGGGCATTACATATACTGTTGTGTGAAATGTCTGATCAAATCTTTGGCCTTTTAAAAAATTGAGTTGCTTATCTTTTCATTATTTTTTTAAGTGTCCACAGTTAAATTCTTAAATTATAAAAAATGTTTAAAACCCAGTAGAATCATGTGGCTCAGTATTGTACAGATTTAATGTAATGTGTTCTGACTCATGTCTACATTTCTAAGATTATATAATTGGAATAATGCAATATTATTTCCCATTTTCTCCTCCTGGTTTAAGGATTTGCAGTAGCACCTAACATCTCTGCTTTTTCACTGTTCCCATTTAATTTAAAAGCTTTTTCTTTCTGTTTCCAATTTGGAACTGTCCGATGTGAATGTACAAAATCATTCTAACTTATTTTTCTCTTTTATCTGTTAAGCTTCTTTTAATAAAATTTTCTTTCCCTAACAGTTTTAAGTAGAAAACCATGATATTAAATGCATATTTACTATGTGTAGGGACAGAGCCATGAGTGCAGTTTCCAGGTTCTTGGCGTCAGGTGGGAAGGTGCTGGCTCAGGTAGTAAATGGCCATCAACTGTGATTGAATGGCCATCAGCTGTGGCTAGTTGGCCGTCAGCTGTAACCAGTGAGCCATTGGCCACTAATACAACTGCTGTGGCTACGCTAGCAGCAAATGGGGGCTAGCAAGAAGATGGTGGCTGAGCCTGCAAGCGCGGATTGCAGCTGGCAGGAGAGGTCGGTTGGTAGAGAAGTAGATGGCAGGTTGTGGGTAGTGTGGCTCCTGCTTCCTGTGTCTCTAACCCAGCGAGACTACAGTGGTATGACTCTTCTATCTGTGGCTCCGTGGGTGTTCCTTTTTGGCCTCACCATGTCCCGCATTCTTATGTGGGGAGCAGGAGCTGAGACCCCACCTGACATGCTGCATGACACTATGGTAACTTTTTAAAAATAATGACGGAAGAGGAAAACAACTGGAGGGAAACACAAAAAGGACTAATAGTTTTATTTGAAAAATTAGATCATTATTGTCTTCCTTTTAACTATTTGTCAATTTTTCTGAAATGAGTTTATATTATTTGAAAAATTTTAAATGAGTTGATATAATTTTTTGGTCTTTAATGAATCATTTTTAATGAAAATTTAAAAAATATTTTAAACTTTTTTTCAATTATAATTGACTTTCAATATTGTATTAGTTTCAGGGGTAGAGTATAATTATTAGATATTTACATAACTTATGTAGTGAACACCTTGATAAGTCCAGTATCTACCTGCCACCATACATAGATATTACAGTGTTATTGACTATATTCCGTATGCTATACTTTACATATCCGTGTATTTTGTAACTACCAGTTTGTACTTGTTAATCCCTTTACTTTTCCCACCCAGCCTCCCCAAATCCCCTCCTATCTGGCAACCATTAGTTTGTTCTCTGTATCAATGAGTCTGGTTCTGTTTTGTTTGTTCATTTGTTTTGTTTGTTAGATTCCACATATAAGTAAAATCATATGGTATTTGTCTTTCTCTGTCTTGACTTATTTCACTTAGCATAATACCCTCTAGGCCCATTCATATTGTTGCAAATGGCAAGATTTCATTCTTTTTTATGCCTGGGTAATATTCCAATGTATATATGTATCACATCTTTATGTGATTGTCTATTGATGGGCACTTAGGTTGCTTCCTCCTCTTGGCTATTGTAAATAATGCTGCAATGAACATAGGGATGCGTATATCTTGTCTTGGATTTCTTCAGATAAATACTCAGTAGTGGAATTGTTGGGTCATAAGGTAGTTCCATTTTTAATCTTCTGAGGAACCTCTATACCTTTTTTCCACAGTGGCTACACCAGTTTGCAATATCACCAACAATGCCCTTGAGAACACCTGTTTGTTGATTTATTTATAATAGCTATTCTGACAGGTGTGAAATGGTATCTCATTGTGGTTTTAATTTGCGTTTGTCAGATGATTAGTGATGGCTGAGCATCCCTTCATATGTCTGTTGACCATCTTTATGTCCTCTATGGAAAAGGAAAACTGCCTGCTGCTGGAAGAGCCTCTGGTGGTGCTCATGTTGGGCGGGGCAGTGCTTGAGTTGGGTGGGGCGGGCTGTGTTCACCAGGTTAATGCAGATTCAGCGTTGGTGCCCACCTGCACCTGCAGGCTGCGTTGGGGGAGGGCTCAATACAGGAGAAATGGCGCCCACCTCCCGGCTGTGTGTGAGGAGAGCTCAACACAGGAAGAATGGTGACTGTCCCTGCAGCCCTTGTCCAGAAGTCACACAGTTCAGTTTCTGCCGGTATGTCTCTGGCACTTTTTGAGCTGTTGTTCCTTTGCTGGACCTTAGGGTGAGTGTTTGAAAACAAGTCAGTCTGTGCCCAGGCTCTTTAAGAGGAAGCCTGGGTTTCCATCAGCCCTCCGACTCACCGGGAGAGTATCCCGGCTGATTTTCACAGCCAGATGTTGTGGGGGCTCTTCTTCCGGTACTGGGGCTCTGGGCTGGGGGGCCCAGTGTGGGGCTGGGATCCCTCAGTCCTTAGGAGGGCCCTCCAGAGATGAGATATTCCTCCTGATTTTTAACTGTCACTCATGGGTGTGGGAGCAGCACCTGTAGGAGCAGCATGGTTTGTGTCTCCGCCCCTCCTACCAGTCTCCGCGTGGTTTCTTCTTTAAATCCTTAGTTACAGGATTTTTGTTTAGCTAGTTTTTAAGCAGTTCTCCAGGTTGGTTGTTCTATAATCAAGATGTATTTTTGATGAGGTCCTGGGAGGAGGTAAGCACAGGGTTTATCTACTCTGCCATCTTGGCCTGAACCTCTAAATCTTTTAGTGCTTATATATAGAATTTGTACATTCTGGACACAAGTCCTTTGTCATTGACCTGTTTTGCACATCTTCAGTCTGTGGGCCACGATTTCATTTTCTTAATACTGTCTTTTGAAGAGCATGAATTTTTATTTCTGATGTAGTTCAAGTATAAGTTTTTTCTTTTGTGATTTTTATGGTCTGTCCTATATAAAAAAAATCCTTGCCTACTCCCAAATCGTGATGTTCTCTTGTGTTTCATTCTAGATGTTTTAGCCTAGACATCTTGATTTAAGTCTAAATCTAGGTCTAGAATTTTATGATTGGGTTAATTTTTGCAAGTGGTGTGAAGAGCCAAGGTTTATATTTTTACAAATGAATATACAGTACCAGTTGTTGGGATGAAAATTCTTTTGAATAGCCTCGATGTCTTGGCCAAAAATCATGACCATATATGGGAATGGGTTTCTTCTTTAATCTTCATTATTTTTTTCTTTCTATAGGTTGGTGCAAAAGTAATTGTGGTTTAAAAGGTTAAAAATATTTGCAAAAACCTCAATTACTTTTGCACCAAACTAAAACTTGTTTGTTTATTTTGCTCTTCTTTTTTCATTTTCTTAAGATATAAGCTAAGATAATCACTTTTAGACCTCTGTTCCTTTCCAATGTAAACACTTAGCGCTGCTAATGTAATTCTAAGTGCTGCTTTAACTATGTTCCGTATTTGGCATGATTTGTTTGCATTTTTATTTAATTCAAAATATTTTCTAAGTTGACTTATTTCTTCTTTGGCTCTGGAACTGTTTAATTTTCATATAATTTGAAATTAGTTTTCCAAAAATTGTTGTCATTGATTTCTAATCTAGATTTTTTGTGGTTAGATAATGTGGTTTTTATGATTTCAATCCTTTTAAATGTCTTCAGAATTTTTTAATGGTTCAGATATGGTCTACATTGGTGAATTTTCCTTAGGCTGTTGAAAAGAGTGTGTACCCTGGTATTGTTGGATGCATAAATGTCAGCTAAGTCGAGTTGCTTCATAAGATTGTGTATATTGATTTTCTGGTTACTTATTTTTAACAATTATTGAGACAGCAGTGTTGAAATCTCTGACGATAATTGCGGATTTGTCTATCCTTTTATGTCAGTTTTTGCTTTATTTATTTTAAATCTCTGTAATTAGTTGTATACACTGTTAGGATTATTGTTTTGTCTGTTTGACACATTGATTCTATTTATCATTATGAAACTATTCTTACTCCTGATAATATTCTTTATTTTATAGCTTACTTTGTACATTATTTGTATAGGTCATTCTAACTTTTTCTTTATTAGTGTTTTCATTATATATTTATTTTCATCATTTTACTTTTAGTTTTCTATGTAATTATAGTTTAAGTGAATTTCTAGATAGTGCATATTTGGGTTGTGCTTTTTTTATCTGACAATCTACCACTTAATTGGAGTGTTCAGTCATTCATATTTAACATAATTATCAACAAGGTTGTATTGATATGTACCAATTATTTGTTTTATACTTTACTAATCTATCCTATTTTTCCTTTTTTCTTTTTTCTGCTTACTTTTTGATTAATCAAGTATATTTTTGTATTCCATTTAGTTTCCTCCATTGTCTTTTGCTTATTTGTTTTATTTTAAGGTTTACCATATAACTTTGAAAAGTCACCCTTTAAATATGTTATATCACTTCACTTCATGAAAAAGATTTACAAAAGTATATTTCTGGTTTCCCCCTCACATGCTTTGTGCTGTTGTTGTCATAAATTTTACTTCTATATATGTTTAAACTCACAAAATGTTACTTTTTGGCTTTAAGTAGTAAATTATCTTTTAAAGAACTTAAAAGTGAGAAGAATTAATTTATACTTGTCCGTATATTTCCCATTTCTGGCACTCCTCATTCCTTTGTGTAGTCCCAAATTTCTATCAGGCTTCAAAGGGGATGGTTTTAACAGTGGGTCTTTGGGAAGGATTGCTGGGAAATTAGGTGAAAGAGGTTGGAAGTAACCAGACCTGAGAAGGACTTTAGTGCCATCTTCCAGATTTTAAACTTTACCTGAAAGTAATGCAGGTTATATGACCAAATCTGGATTGCAGGGAGATCACTCTGGCATCAGTGGGAAAATTTATTTGAGGAGCTTGAGAGCATTCAGCTGTCTACTGCAATAAATCAAATGACAGTGCAATAAATCAGGCAGTGATGCAGACCTGGAGGGATGTCCCCTCTGTGGAGATGCAGAGGAGAGGATCAATCCAAGAGAAATTCAGGAGCTAAAATCAATGGCACTAGGTGGTTAACTTGATGTAGGAGGCGAGGAGCATGGAGACGTATGGGACAGCTTCCAGGTTTTTAGATAGGGTGACCAAACTGATGGTCATGACTCCAGCTGAGATAGCACAGAGCAGCTAGTCTGAGGAGAGAGGTGATGAGTTCAGCTTGAATGTACTGCGTTTGTGCTGTTTGTGGGAGACCTAAGTGAAGCTAGATGAGTCGCAGCTCTGAGAAGACGTCGGAGTGGGGCCTTTAAAATACAAAATATCTGTGAGTATATGTCAGATTAGACTCTTTACCTAAGGCAGAGTTTGTCAGAGTAGGTGGTCCTGGATCGCCTGTGTGTGCTGAGTGAAGGAAGCAGATTTCTGGGCTGCCAGTAGGACCGAGAACCTCCGTCAACAAGCCCCACAGTTGATTCTTATTAGTTTAAATAAAACAACACCACCCTCATTTAAAGAGCAAGAAGAAATTGAATATACAAGGCTTCACTCTCATATTTTTCTCTCCTATGCAAGAGGTGTGTGAAATCTTGAGAATCCAAGCTGGAAGATATGCCTAGCATTGAATGTCAAGTGGAAGGTGCTGAATACAACGTTAGTAAATACATCTGTAAAATGAAATGAGAGAAAGAATTTGTGGTGGAAATAGGTTCTTTTCTTCAAGCCTCAAGAAAAAAGCACGTGGGAGCTGGCAGTAATTATTTAAGAAATAATAAGAGGTGACAAAACTGGTCATTTTAAGCATTAGGATGACTTATGTAAGAAAGTAGCAGTGCAACTAGTTTTCCTAATAGGAAATAATCACATGGCATAGGAGTACAAGGACCGCCCATCTGGGTGAAACCATGGTCGTTTCAGCATCTCTCTCCCAGTGGGAGAGAGGATGAATTCCCGAGCTCCATGAAATCCTTCTTGAAGTCACACCACAAGGTTAAAGTTTCACCTCCTTAAGTTCTCTTTGTGTCCAATATTTATTGTGACTCTATCTGCTTATATAACGGTGTGTATGAGTACGTACATGACCAATTATATAAAGATAAGCAGAGGAAGGTGCTAACCTGAGCTGATCGTGTGTGATTAGCATGAACGGATTGACTTTATTTATGAAACGTAAAGAAAGAAGCCAGAGTTTTCAAATGGTGTAATATCAATTATTGATTTCTCCTTGGAATGTCTTTGGAAATTTCAGAAAGATGAAAACCATGTTTAGCGCATGAAATAATAATTCAAAGGCAGTTAAATAAGTGTATGAGCTATGGTTACCTTTCAGTGCCTACAGGAGTTGTAAGAGACATTGAAAATAATATTATTGAACGTGTTCAATGTCCTGTTTTGTTTTACGTATAATAATTCCTTTAATCTTCCTAAAAGCTCCATCTGGGGTAGGTACTGTCATGATCCCATTTTATAGATGAGAAAGCCAAGGCACAGAAGTCACCCCGGGTCACAAGCTGGGATTTAAGTCAGGGAAGTGGCTAGAAACCTGCACACCAGAATAATGAAGAAGACAATCAAGCTTGGAAACAAGGTAGGATCACTGGGAAAAGAACAAGGCTAAAGAATTGAAAAGATGCTTCAAATAAAATGTTTGGGGCCAATAGGAAACTCCACGAGTAACGGAGAATAAAAGATGAATTCGAAAGACATGTATCTTACGTTAGGAATGAAAAGGCTTACCATAAAGCTGATCGTTCAGGTTCCTTCCTGAAATTCTACCATCTGATGATGCTAATAACCAAACTGTGAGGCAATCTACATCCTCTGATTACTCCGGCATACATTATCCCCTGTGATCAGTCACCAAAGATTTACCTGTAGATACACAGGAACATGCCAAGAAGCAGAGAGCATAAAACGTGATTAAAACAACTGAGGACACAGATTAGACACCAAGATCATCTCAAAATAAAAATGAGAAATAAGGCTGGTGAAGTTTCTCAGAAAATGGGTTCTAGAAAGGCATGGGGGGGTCTTGGAGGTCCCTGCAACTGTTTCTGATAACAAGAAATGAAGGTTTACTGGGAAATCAGCACCTGGGTGGCTGAAAGCTCTGAAGCCTGCTCGCTCTGGGACCAGATGGGCTTACTGCCAGGGGCTGGGAAGGCTCCCTTGGCTAAAGAATCTTCATGACATTTGGGAAAAGACATCTGTATCAAAGTACTTCTTGCCCACTTTATTTAGGAAACAACTACAGGCTCTCTTGCTACCATGGATTTAGATTATACAAATATTTGCAAGCATTTATTGCCCTCAGGCCAGGAAGGCTAGCTGACAGAATGAAGCACAAGGCCCAGTGAGGAAATAAATGAACGGGGGAAGGTCGGCTGCTGAGGGACCTTCTTCACAGGAGGAGGGAAGTTGCCACATGGGGATTGGTGGTTTCCCAGTGGCCTCATGGAGAAAGCCCTTCCCAGGAGCAGGCAAATTGGGGGCCACAGTAAAGGTGGGTGAGCTTACATCTGTGTTTGTGTGTCTGGCTTTTGACTTGCGTGTTTAAGAAAAGAAATTGGGGTCATATCAGTGAAAGGCCAGGTCTCCAGTATAGTCCAGTATAATCACTAGCAGAAGACAATAGGTATATTGAACACTGATGTGGGTGGTCACATACAATGCTAGCCAAAGTGAAATATAGCTTTATATTCAAGAGTAATGGAGAGTCATATTTAATACAATCCAACACAGAGTAATTGGGGAGGAAAATGGTAAAAAAATGTTAGAATACATCAAGGTATAAGAAAAACCCATAAAAAAGGTTACTACAAAATTTGAATGATAAAGAAGATGAAAGAAAGGAAAGAAGAAGGCAGAGTTTTAATAGAGTGATACATGCATGGTGCCGACTGGTTATGTGGCATCTTTGTGATTTTTCAGAATTTGTTTTGATAACTGTAGGGATAATCGGATTCAAAGACAGGTGATATCCACATTTCCTAAAGATTAAAGAGTACAATGCCTTTAAAAATACATTTTAATAAGAGGACTGGGGAATGATAAATAGCGGACATTTAATCTGTTAGGGAGGGACAATGTTTGCAATTTTGTACGAGTCACTCTCAACATCTGATGCAGTGTCATGAACCAGCAGGTAGTTCACACATGTCTATACAAATAATAAATATTTTAGTGAGAAATATCCCAACTGTTAATGCAGGGAGACACAAGAATATTTAAATATGTGTTATTTTTGTTTAAAAAACATCTGCAGAAGAAAACAGATTAAAACATGTTAAGTAAGATTGTATAGTTCGTAAATCAAAAATGGAAAAGCTTGAGGAAATAGAATTACCATTCTGATAATGCAGTAAAGAAAAACATCGAAATGAGTATATTCAAAGCCAAAAACCTAAATCACATAATTTTAAATTTCATTACAATTTTGAATTTGAAGACATTGCTAAGCGTGTTATCTCAAATAGCTCTGTGCCTGCACAGATTGGAAATTTGGGCTAAATGTGCAGCATCAGAAACATCCCTTAGCTCCTCTGGCTCCTGTCCCAGCCCCACCTGGCTCCAGCCTTAACTGGCTATCAGCAGGCCCAGCCTGCCCAGTCTGAACCACTGAGTATCCGGCTTGGACTGTGTTAGTATCTCCTTTATTAAGGATGAGGTATAGGGTAGGGGTTAGGACAGTAAATTCTATAAATTCAGGAGTAGTCCTATCTTGTCATGATGCCCACACTAGCCCTGGGTTCCCAGCTCCCTGCCTGCCCCACCCCCTCCTCCCACCCCCCACTGTGGAGGCCAGTCTGTCCTGAAGTCACTTGTCCATGCCTCTGGGGTTTGGTGCCATTTTACGTCAGCTCTGAGCACAGCCCCGAAGTGACCCCTTCAAATCCTCCCTGTGAGGCATTGCCCATGAGTAGACCCAGTTTCCAGGGCTCTGACCCTCATTTATGTCCCAACTCAAGGTGGCTTTTTCATGGGCTGCTGGACTTTCTCTGCTGGTGGCTACTCTTGTCTCCCTTTCTCATCTCTGGATTTCCAAGCAAGCCTTGTATCAGTGCTTGTGTGTAGCTTTGGACCATCTTTTAATGGAAAATAAGTTATTCTTATTTTTCAGGAATTGATCGTTTTTACTGACAGAAAAATCTTTTTCATCAAGGATCTAGAGCTGTGCCTGTATTAAAATCTGTGTCAGTCATGGCTCTCCAGAGAAACAGAACCAATAAAATATTGTGTGTGTGTGTGTGTGTGTGTGTGTGTGTGTGTGTGTGTAAATATAATGTGAGCACTGGCAAATCCAAAATCTGTTAAGTCAGGCCAGGAGAGCTATGGCTGAAACCCAGTTGACAAACCAGATAAAACACCTTTATTTTCCTACATTCAATAGGGTGGCTTGAAATAAATGCAAAGGCAACTACTTACAATCAGCTATCAATTTTTTTTTCAGAATAAAAGGACTTTTTTTTTTAAAGGGAATCTTCTAGAAAGTATATTCTCTCAGACCTCCCAAATCCGGCTCAAACTTGATATGAGGGATAACATTGACAGAGGAAAATCCATCAAACTGGAAGAGGAAAATGTAGTAAATTATTTATATAAAACTTATTTGGTTGAAAGTGCTATAAAGCTAAATTGAACTGTTGATATAAACTTGAGAATATTCTGTAGATTCAGTTAGGAGAAACAGAATGTACTAAATTTACATATGTAAATATGTAGATTTAGAAGAACGTGTATAGGTCAGTGAGGTATGTGAAGACACAGGGAAAGAGAAAGAGGCTGTCAAGAGTATGTTCTTAAGATCCCAGCATACAAGCGAGCCAGGAACTTCATTTGAATCAGATCAAGTGGTAAGAGATCTCAGTTAAGAAAACAGACAATGTCAGTGTTACTCCTTCCTGCTCAGGAATGGAGTTCTTTCCTCAGGCTAATGATTTATAATGAGCAGAGCCACCTGCAAATGAATTACAAAGTAGTTAGGAATGAAGCAATACTCTTCAAGTTTCCATTTTGAAAATAAGATTTGGGGTGAATTCGGAATGGGTCTGAGAAGACACTATGGAGAGCATCTCGGGCATGGTATGGTGTCACTCACCAGCACAAATAAGCCCAGTCAATTCCTGGCTTGTCTGGCACTCTTTGTGTGGAAGAGGACCCAAGAGGATTAAACAAGATCATGGGTATTAGGCCTATGCTATAATGTTATTTTAGGGAGAAAGAAATCTCTAAGGGTAAATTTGTGGCATTCAGAATAGTTAAGGAGTGTGAATTGTTGTGGCTACACAGAAAGCCTTGAAAAGCAAGCATACTTACAAAGGACTTGTTGGAGGAGTAGATGGATCAAGCAGAACATGGGGAGGGCACTATCAGGTGACTAAAGCTAAGAATTAACTGAGGTCAGAGTAAAAGAATAAAGATAGAGGGTATGTTCAGAGCCAATAGGATGGACAAAGCCCAATCATTTCGGACAGATGATCAGATTCAAACTGATAAGAAAGAAAAGGGAGTGACACTTTTGTTTCTATCTTCTCCAACAAGAAGAATGGTAATAAAACTGGTTGGTTCTATTATCTTTTCACAAGATGGCAAGAAAAGTTGATCATAAGTGGGAAATATTGAAAGCTTTTAGGAATTTTAGATAGCTTTTATTTATTTATATAATTGTTTTATTTTTCAATTACAATTGACATACAATATTATATCAGTTTCAAGTGTACAACATAATGATTAGTCATTTATATAACTTATGAAGTGATCTAGTATGCATCTGACACTGTACAGTTATTACAATATTATTCACTATATTTCTTATGCTATATTTTACATCCCCATGACTATCTTTGTAACTACTAATTTGTTCTTAATCCCTTCCCCTTTTTCACCAACCCTCAATCACCCTTCCAGATGGAAACCATCAAAATGTTCTCTGTATCTGAGTTTTTTGTTTGTTTGTTTATTTTGTTGTTTAGATTCCATATATAAGTGAAATCATGGCATTTGTCTTTCTCTATCTGACTTACTCCACTCAGCACAATACCCTCTAAGTCCATCTATATTGCAGATGACAAGATTTCATACTATTTTATGGCTGAGTAATGTTCCATTGTATATGTATACTACCTCTTCTTTATCCATTCCTTCATTGATGGACACCCAGGTTGCCTCCATATATTGACTATTGTGAATAATGCTGCAATGAACATATGGATGCACATGTCCATTTGAAGTAGTGTTTTCGGTTTTTTTGGATAAATACCCAGAAGTGTGATTACTGGGTCTTTCTTTATCTCTTATTATAGCTTTTGTTTTAAAGTCCATTTTGTCTGGTATAAGTATTGTTACTCTAGCTTTTTTTTTTTTTTTCCATTTTCATAATATATCTTTATCCATCCCTTTACTTTCAGTCTGTGTGTACCTTTTGATCTGAAACGAGACTCTTATAGGCAGCACATGTAAGGGTCTTGTTTTCTTATCCATTCAGCCACACTATATTTTGATTGGAGCATTTAATCCATTTACATTTAAAGTAATTGTTGATAGATATGTAGTTATTGCCATTTTATTATTCATATTTTATTATTCATTTTGATGATTCTTATTCTCCTCCTCCTCCTTCTTCTCCTTCTTCTTCTTCAAGTCCCTCTAACATTTCTTGTAATACTGGTTTGATGTTGATGAACTCCTTTAGCCTTTTCTTTTCTGGGAAGCTCTTTATCTCTCCTTCCATTCTAAATGATAGATTTACTGGGTAATTTTAGTTGTAAGTCTGTGCTTTACATCACTTTGAATATTTTGTGCCAATCTCTTCTGACCTGCAGTTTCTGTTGAAAAATCAGCTGATAGTCTTATGGGAACTCTCTTGTAGATACAAACTGCTTTTCTCTTGCTGCTTTTAAGATTTTCTCCTTGTCTTTAACCTTTGGCATTTTAAGTATGATGTATCTTGGTGTGGGCCTCTGTGAGTTCATCTTGTTTGGGACTCTCTGTGCTTCCTGGACTTGTATGTCCATTTCCTTCACCAAGTTAGGGAAGTTTTCCATCATTAGTTCTTCAAGTAAGTATTCAATTCCTTGCTCTCTTCTCATTCTGGTATGCCAAGAATTCGAATATTGGTACACTTGATGTTGTCCCAGAGGTCCCTTAAACCATCCTCACATTTTTGGATTCTTTTTTGTTTTTACTGTTCTCACTGGGTGTTTTCTTCTACTTTCTAAATCACTGATATGATCCTCTGTTTCATGTAATCTACTGTTGATTCTCTTTAATGTATTCTTTATTTCAGTTATTGTATTCTTCATTTCTGACTAGTTCTTTTTTATATTCTCTGTCTCAATTTTTATGTTTTCTATCTCTTTGTTAAAGTTCTCACTGAGCTCATCTACTCTTCCCCTGAGTTCATTGAGCATCCTTATAACCAGTGTTTTGAACTCTGCATCTGGGAGATTGCTTGTCTCCATTTTGTTTAGTTCTTTTTCTGGAGCTTTTTTCTGTTTTTTCATTTGGGACATGTTTGTCTGTTGTCCCATTTTGGCTGCCTCCCTGTGTTTGTTTCTATGTATTAGGTAGGGCTGCTATGTCTCTTGTTCTTAGTAGAGTGACCTTATGTAGTAGGTGTCCTGTGGGGCCCAATGGTGCAGTCTCCCTGGTCACTTGAGCTGAATGCTCCAGGTGTGTTCCTCATGTGGGGTGTGTGTGTCCTCCTGTTGTGGTTGAGCCTTGGTTTCTATTTGCATGTCAATGGGAAGGATTGACCCTGGGCCTGATTGGTTGTGAGGACTGGTGGTGACTACAGTGGAGGAGCTGTTGTACAGGGGCTGACCCTATGGAGCAGGATTTGCTATATCAGGGCTCTTGTGCCTTTTCAGTTTACCTTTTGGGTGTGTTGCCTGTGGAGACAGCTGAGTGGTGCTCTGGCTTGGTTTGTAGCTGGCCACTGGGCATGCTGGCCCCAGGGAGGGGCCCTGCTGCACGCTAAGTTTAGCTGCAGCCTGTGTCCTGCCCAGGGCCACCTGGCATGAACCACAAACCAATCCGCAGAAGGCAGCCATATGCATTGGGCTTAGAGGTACCTGAGAGAGGCTCAGCTGCAAACTGAGTCTGGCTGCTACTAGTGCCAGGCTTGGGGCTGCTCAGCAAAAGGTATGGGACATGTCAAAGCTGGATGTTACTTGTTTGGGTTTTGTGAGCATTTGAGAGATTTTAGGAAAGTCTGCAACATGAGCCAAGATAGGCCATTTGTATGGAAAAGCCACTGGAAGCAGCGTGCGTGGGCCTACAAATTGGATGGTGTGGGGTCTTAGGGAATCAGCAGGGTGGGATGAATGGTGTTAGCCAGGTTGATAGAGACTCATATATGGGGCCCCTACCATGTCTACAACTCTTGGGAGCAGGAAGGCTCAACAAAGAAATCATGGATTCTGCCAACACTGCTGTCTGGGAAAAAGCTGTCCCTCCCAGCTCTCACCCTAAGGCCAGACAATTCACTGCCTCCCCTCGTATGTCTCTGGCATCTTTCTTTCAAGTCGTTGCCCTAGTGTTGGAGCTCAGAGCAAGTGAGTCTTTCAGCAAGTAAGTTTGTGTGTGGACCCTTTAGTAGAAGTGCCTGGGACTGCAGCGACCCTCAGCTCACTCAGACACATTCTCTGCTGGTTTTCATAGCCAGAAGTTGTGGGACTTCCCTTCCTGGCACTGGAAACCTGGGCTGGGGAGCCTGGTGTGGGGTTGGAACCTCTCACTCCTCCAGGGGCCTCCACTGAAGAGATATCCCTCCCAAGTTTTAAACATCACATGTGGGTGTGGGACCAGCTCTTTCCGTGTCTCTGCCCCTCTCTCCAGCCTTGAGGTGGCTTCCGCTGTATGTCCTTAGTTCTAGGACTTCTGCTCACATAGACTTTAGGCAAGTCTCAAAAATTGTTGTGCTGTAGTTCAGTTTTGATGTGGTCATGAAAGGAGACAAGTGCAGTGTTTACCTACTCCACCGTTTGACTGGAAATCCTCCAGATGACTTTAGTTTATTACTAAAGTGAACACACCTGTATGTGAGTTCGGAGCCATGCTCAGGACTCTGAACCATCTAACCCTGAAGAATGAAAACAGAGCCAGGATATTAGTGATGAACAAATGCTTTACCAATTTTGAAAAAGAGGAATTCGGCAAACTACACACTGGCAAATCTGATTTTATTCCAGGGAAAGCGTCTAAAATAGAATATTAAACAGATGGCATGTGAGCACAGAGAAGAGGAAGCAGTGACTCACTTGGCCAAATCATGCCAAATTCATAATTATCTTCTTTTTTTAATTACACTCCTACATTGGTGGAACAGGAAAAATTGAGGGAAACCTTTAGAAAAGCCTGCTTTTTTTTTTTTTTTTCAAAAGAACATTTGCCAAAGATTCTCATGGTAGTTTGGTAAACACAATAATGAACTATTAGCTGGATGTTGGGATTGTCAGATGAAATTGTGAATGGTTGACAATAACTTCCAATAATTGGAATAGGTTGGTTAATAGGTTGATGTCAACTGGAGGAAATGCTGAAGAGAAATGTCACATGGCTTAATTCTTGGCTGATTTCAACATTTCATCAGTTGCTTAGCTAAGGACATAGAAGGCCACATAAAATTTGCAGATGATACAAAGCTGTGACAAAAAGATCTAATATGACAGATGCAAAAATTGAGATTCAAAATTATTTTGACATCTAACACTCTAGGAAGAAACCGATGAGATAAAATTGAACAACGACAAATGAATGTAAAATTCTATACTTAAAACTTCATGGATACAGAATGTTAATGACCTGCCTAAATTTCCAACCTCTCTGATCCTAACTCTGACTACAGAATCAAATGTCTTTGCTATTTTGCTCCACTGGCATGCCCCTTGAATTTTCCTGGCCTTACGTGGGATTACGAGAAACCCTTTATTTTCAGCCATGGTTGGACTAGCTCTGAAGTTATGATTGCAATCCTTACTTACACAGAGTGTTCACAATAACTGAACTCCTTCCTGTTGCCCCAGATTCCATGGCCCTCATCTCTTTGGCTGTGTCCCTACATCAACTGCTCAACCCTTGTCCATTTGGATCATCATGATAGTTGACAAGATGGAACTCAGCGAACCCCCCTATCCTGGCCCTGCTTCAATAATTATCGTTTATCTTGGGTTCTGTTTGGGCTTTTGTTTGCAGTACGTAACTTCTAAGTTTGATGCAAGATTCATATCACCTCAAGGTCTTTCCTCCCATAGACTTGCTGGAAATACAGACTTAGGTAAAAGGCATGAGAGTCATCAGCTAGGTTGAAGGTGAAGCCAAAGATGTGACCATCATGGACAAGGAGAAGGCATAGAGTAAATGAAGAGGAGAGATAAGAACTGAAGCCCGAGGGAAACCAAGGGATTTGTGATTAAAGAGAGCACGCAAAGCAAGTGGAGAAGAAGCTAGCCGGAAGGGTGGGAGGTAATCAAAGAAAGTTAGTTTCACAGAAGGCAAAGGTGAGGACAATTTTCAGAATAAGGGATTGATCAATAGTGCTAAGTACTGCCAAGATGCCAGTCACGACAAAAGACTTAAAATATTTCAATTGGATCTACAAAAGCTGGATCTCCAATGACATTGGAAAATGCTGCTTCATGGGGAGAAATGGAGGAAAAGCCTAATTGCCAAAGTTTAAGAGGGAAAAGGTTTGGAGAAATGGAGATAGTGAGGATAATCTTCTCACTTGAATAAGGGAAAGAATAACAGAGCAGTAGCTAGAAAGGGATAAATGGCTAGATGAGGGAAGGGTGTGTGTGTGCGCGTTCGTCTACACACTTGTTTATGTATGTGGCAGGGAAAAGTCATTAGAGGGAGGAATGGAAGTGCCATAAAATGTGTTTTTTAAATTTTGATTAAAATATAGCTAACATACAATATTATATTAGTTTTAGATGTACACCATAGTTATTCAACATTTACATACTTAAGAAATGATCACCATGATAAGTCCAGCAACCATCTGACACTGTACCACGCTATCACAATATTATTGACTATATTCCCTATGCTGTATATTAAATCCCAGTGACTTATTTGTTTTATACCTGGAAATTCAGACCTCTTATTCCCCTTCACCTTTTCCTCACTTTAAAAAATTTTTAAGTTACAGGTGACATTCAATATTTTATATTAGTTTCAGGTGTGTACCTTAGTGGTTAGACACATATATAATTTATGATGTTTTTGATAGAGGAAAATCCCTACCGATCCTTCAATATAACTTCCTGTTCCTTCCCCCTTTTTCTTTTCTTTTTTAAATCCCATTTATTCTTCCTTCCTCTCTGACATTCTGTTCCCCTCTGTATCCCTTATTTTTGGAGATCAGGAATTGTGCTATATGTTTTTCTGTATTCATACCACTATCATCCCAGTGTGTTGCATTGACTGGGCTCAGTGAGCTGTCATGCCTGAATGAAGGCATGAGCTAACATTGAATAGGGGCTGCTCAAATCACATGCTGGTAACAGAATCAGGTGTCATTGGCGTGGCACTTTGCTTAGCCTATACAGTGCTTGGCCTACCTTATTTCCATTCCCCATGTAGCTCAGAATTCTGTTGTACCCTTTACCCCGTGCCGTTGGGATCCATGTACTATAATCAGTGAACTCCAGGCTAGCTCCTGGAGCTGCCAGAACATTTGGAGGTGACACAGAGACTGACTGCACACATGAGTAATCTGGCCATTTCTCTTTTTGGTGGGGGAGAAAACGTCAGTTCTTTAGTTCACTTCCCCAATTGGCATTCACAGCTCTGCTGCTCTCGTGATGCTTAGGGGTAAATGTTGCAAAAGAATATTTTCAAGTTCCGCAAATTTTTGTGCTTAAAGAAATTGCTTTCTAATGTTTATTCAGCAACAAAGACTTTGGCAAAACCCATCTCTATTGGGCTGGGGCCACAAACAAGTATCTGTGTAAGAAAAATCACTAAAATTAGGTGTCATTTCTATGGCTAGATGACTCACCTAGTGTCTTTTCCAGGCACATATTGGTTTGCTGATTTCGTATGTTTCCTCTTGCCCTCTTGTTTTATTTTCTGATTTCACTGTTGTGTTCTGCAGTAGTCATTGATCAGGAGTTCTCCAAGCATCAATTTATTAGTTTTAGTAAAAGCACATTTAGTAGAATCATCAAATAAAGGTATCACAAGTGCTATGTTGCTGTAATGAAGATGAAGAAATTGCACCCATAGCAATAACTCTCACTTGGCCCTTTCAAAAGTATAAGATGACTTGAGAAAAAGAAAGGACTTGATATTTATCTTTCTTCACCATTGTTCTCCAAAACCTCCAAGATGACCGCAAGAGCAATTTGCAGCATTAAAACACTATGCATGAGGGCCAGCCCAGTGGCTCAGGAGGTTAGAGCTCCATGCTCCTAACTCCGAAGGTTGCCGGTTCAATTCCCACATGGACCAGTGGGCTCTCAACCACAAGGTTGCCAGTTCAATTCCTCGAGTCCCGCAAGGGATGGTGGGCTGCTCCCACTAACAACAGCAACTGGACCTGGAGCTGAGCTACGCCCTCCACAACTAAGACTGAAAGGACAACTTGAAGCTGAACGGCACCCTGCACAACTAGGATTGGAAGGACAACAACTTGACTTGGAAAAAAAAAAAAAAAAAAAAAAAAAGTCCTGGAAGTACACATCCCCAATAAAGTCCTGTTCCCCTACCGCAATAAAATCTAAAGCAAAGAAACAAACAAACAAACAAAAAAACACTATGCACTAATTTTCTACATCTGAGACAAGACATACTGTAAGGCTCACAGCAGCCAAATCAAATTAAAAACATAGAGAAGCCGGTTACTGTATACCTGATAATTCTATCTAAGGAGTGAAAACTAATCAAAAGATGTCTCAGGCATGTTGGATTCACCCCTTCCTACCCTTGCACTTATGGACCATATATGCAGGTCATATATGTAGGACACAGAGGAAAACAGTAGTGAGAATTATCTGAGTGTGGCATAAACTGATGGATATTGAAGGCCAGTGGCCCAGTTTTTAATGCTACCCCCACCCTTATCCCTGGTTTACCTTCTAGGAGGCTGTGTCTGAGGTACCAGAACAAGTAACAAAGCCCGTACGATGCAAAAGCCACCCAAATTACACTTATTTGTCAGTCTGTAATTCTTCCTTTGTGCTTTTTGGAGGTTTGTCACAGAACTATCTTACATGCAACATTTTACTTGAGTGACTTTTTTCTCTAGCACTGCAATTTAGAGGCGCCACCCAAAGTGTAAACACAGGTCAGAATTCCAGTTTCCTTGTATTTGGGTATTTACTAATATAATGAATATACACGTATGTCTTTGTAACATCAACTAAAAGTTAAGTATATACAATGTAATTTCCTAAATTGATGTGTTGTACCCTTTACAAAGATTTAATGAAGTAAATAGATATGTGGGTTCTTTGTTTTAATTCTGATGATTAATATTGCCTTCTCTGTCACTGTGAGCTTTCACATGGAATGGGTCAATTACAATCTTACCCCAGCCAGATTAGCATGAAAATTTCTCCGCCGTCTCTGTTTTGGTCTCCATTTCTGATTTCCATCTCCTGGGAGCATCAGTTCTGACTGACTACTCCATTTTGCTAAATCAGAGAATGCATATTTTTGACTTCTTTTTTCTTTTATTAGGGAGGTTAAGCTATTATTTATTTACTGTTTTTCTTAGCTCAGATCTTCCTTCAGTATTGAATTAGGCCTGATTTTTGGAGGCGAAATCTGAGGGGTTGATTGGAACTTTAAAAATAATTACAAAATTATGTTATATAAATTCATTTATAAAGAGCCACTATGAAGAGTCCTTGATGGCTGTTAAAATTGTAGGGGTTGTTAGTTTACTTAAGCTGAACAGAAGAAACTTCATCCAGATGGGAACTTATTCAAAACAATTTTTTTGTCCTGTTTTTCAGAATACTCAAAATAAAGATTATAAAGCCTAAGTAGCTTACAAGTGCCTTTAAAGGACATGGTTTAAATGTTTAGCCCAAGGTAGAGAGGAGTTTATATAGAAAGTTGGACAATTAAGTTCGCAAACTCATCCTAGAAAAAGTACTACATACCTCTTGCTGACTATCACTACGGTCACCTTCAAAGTACTCCCCTTGGGAAGCTATGCACCAATGCCAGTACCTAGTCCACCCTTCAAAGCAATTTTGGAACTCTTTTTCTGGAATGGCCATCAGAGCTGTCATTGTATTACCCTTGATGTCCTGAATGTCATCCAAATGTCTTCCTTTCAATATTTCCTTTATCTTCTTGTAAAGAAAGTAGTTATTGAGGGCCACATCAGGTGAGTAGGGAGGGTGTTCCAATACAGTGATTTATTTACTGGCTAAAAACTCCCTCACAGACAGTGCCGTGTGAGCTGGTGCAAGAGCCATGAATTATTGGCAAAAAGTTCAGTTTGTCTAACTTTTTCACGCAGCTTTTTCAATGCTTCCAAATAATAAATTTAATTAACTACTTGTCTAGTTGGTACAAACTCATAATGAATAATCCCTCTGATATCAAAAAGGGTTAGCAACATTGTTGCAACAAGTTTGTGAACTTAATTGTCAGACCTCATATGCAGAATTCTAGGCTCACTTAAAAACTGGCTTTTATTTGATTTGATTTTCATAATGACAAAGATTCTCTGGACTTCAGTGGAACCCAATAGATTGGTCAATGATAGGTGACAAGATACACAGAATTTCTCATGTGGACCATTTACCTGTTTATTACAACCAGACAATATATTAATGTGATTGACCCATGAATGATAACTCAGATTTTTTTTTGATTTTTTTTTTTGACAAAAGCTGTTTGAATTTCAGCATTGTAGATTTTAGTTCATGATACTGAATTCTTTTAACATCTCATATGGTGTTATGGACTTAATTGTGTCACCTCCCCAAATTCATATATTGATATCCTTACCTCCAGTACCTCAGAATGTGACTGTATTTGGAGATAGGATCTTTACAGAGGTATGTAAGTTAAAATGAGTTAGGTTGGCCTCTAATCCAATCTGATGGTGTCATTAAGAGAAGAGGAGATTAGGACACACACCACGGTTGTGTGAGCGCACAGGAAAGACGATATGAGGACACAGAGAGAAAACAGCCATTGCAAGCCAAGGAGACAGGCCTTAGAAGGAATCAAACTGCCAACACTTTGATCTTGGACTTGTAATGCGAGAAAGCACATTTCTGTTGTGTAAGCCATGCAGTTTGTGTTATTTTGTTGTGGCAGCCTTGACAAGCTAATATATTAATCATATCAGCTGTTGATTGGTCTTATTCATAAATTAGGGTGTGTTGGGTTATGCTTAATGTGCAAGAAATTTAGACCAACTTGAATTTCTGAACCTAGAATGAACTAAAAATTTTGGAGTAGAAATTTTATTTTTTTCTAAGCAATCTATGAAAATTTATCCCATCACATGACAGTAGTTAAGATGTTTATTTTCAATGAAGCAAAACTCCCGTCCTACTCTCTACATATTTCTTTCCATGAAGAACCAAAATTACTTGTTTAAAGCAGTGAACGTTTGCTGTTAGTAACACGAGCAGTTTGTAGCACTAGCATTTGTTGTTTTACAGGGAGCTTACTGTATGCACACCTGTATTGGCCAGCTTTCTACCTAGCATTTTTATTAGTCAAAGGATCCATTGTGTGAAACATCCTGGTCCAGAGTGGCTGAGAAGTGCCACCACAATTATCAATGTGGCGAGTGGGCCTAAACAAGGCAGTGGGGGTTACCCCAACATCTGTGGACATTGGTACATCCATTCGCTGCTTCAGTCCCTTTGTCTATGTGGTCTTAGGTCATAGTGGTCCAAGAGCTGGGTTGGACCATCTGTATTCCAAATAAATGGCAAAGTTTGTTTTTTCATTTTGATTTAACGTGCGTCTAAAGGGGAATGAAGCCAGGGAAGTGTCTCTGCAGCTGTCAACCATTTGCAGGTTTGGCGCGGTCTGCCACATGGCCCGCACAGAGTCACCCAACAGCACAAGTGACGCTGCCCTCTGTGCCTGCTCCTTCCGCCAACTCCATGCTCATCCTAACGTTTAACTGTATACTTTAGTATGTCAATACAGTCCAGAGTATGTATGAGCAAAGGATCATCCAAGTGTTTCTGAAAGCACTTAATTACTTAACTCCCTTACGTCATCAGTTAGAGCTTTTAAATGCAAGCACCACAAATGCACTCTGGCTAAACTAATATATACACACACATACATGCAGTGGGGAGGTCACAAGAATAAATAAACAAACAAAGCACAACAAAGTATAGCAACACCAACAACCAACAACTAAAGAACCAGACCAAATAAAAAAGACAAAACAGGCAACTCAGAAGAATCTCGATGGTAGGAACTACTTGAGTTTTGTGAGGGTTTGCTGTTGAAATTAATCACCTGTACAGTTTTGGTGGCTTAATCACTCTCCTATGGTTCTAAGCCTAGGGAGGGATTGGGCCCCTGACATATATGAAGTCACCTGCCCACTCGTTGGCTAGAGTTGCATGGCACCTTGAGTGACAGTTTCATCCACTGTGCTCAACGAGGTGGAGCCCACTCATGAAAAGGAAATCAGGATGTAAATTTCTAAGGAAGGTGGAGAGGAAGAGGACCAGCCAGAAGGCTACAAAATCCTATCTCGAGCTCCTTTTATGGGGAGTTACATTTGAGCATCACATCTTTAGTTTGTGCACACTTGAGCTGGTGCATATTCCCTACAGTGTTTCTAAATGCTCCTTTCCAGCTGGCAGCTGATCCACTCACACTGTCCTATGGACAGCAAGGGTCCTTTCTGCTGTGTTCTCTCTATGAACTATCAGTTGGCTGCTCTCAGGGACAACTCTGGGTGTTCCACTCCAGTACATTTGGCCCTGCATTTGTGGCAGGCTGGTCCTAAAGCACTTTGAGATCTTTTGGCACAATGAAAGCCTTTTTCATATAAATATTATTATGAATTGTTATTATCAGAAATAAGGAACATCTTGATAGCATGAGGAAAAGAGGAAGAAGCTCTGGTTGGGAGCCAAGCAAAGCAGCTGTGTGGAGCAGACACAGAGCGCCGAGCTTTCAGACCTGCTGCAGAACTGTTCCTGACTGTTTGGGTTTTAGCAGAATTTCCTGGGAGATGACACCACAGAGGTTCTTGGTGCTGGAACGCAATTCCATGAGCTTTAGGGCAAAGCAAGTGTTTCCCTTAGGATGACTGCGTTTGCAAATCTCCTGAGGACTTCATTCTATACCTCCGAGGCTTCCAGATGAGAACGTGTGTTCCTGTGGCAGAATATTTCCGCCCTCCTTGGATCTAGGAGTAGGAGCCCTTTAGTGTCTCTTCCTTCTGGTTCCCAAACGTCCAGAGAGTTGGGTCGAAATGGAGGAAGGTTCACCTGGGATTGAGAATCATCCAAAGTCACAACAAAGTCACCATTCCTATTATGAATATGCCAATCACAAAATCTAGTCAAATCTTACAAAATGACACCTCTTTTTTTTATTACACTGTTGCATAGATTTTAAAGCATCCACCTCTTGAAGAAGAAATGGAGTTATATTGAGAGCAATAGCATGAAACAAAGCTATATACTCAGTGTGGTATGCTTGGTGGTTCAACCGTCTCTCTACTGAGGAAGTTGTGAATGGAACCAAGAGCTGCCTGGCTGAACTGATGGACATGGTGTACTTGGCAGAGGGTTTCATGTAGCACTGATGTAACTTCTGCATTCCATGGGGAGAGGACAGAGAGCAGGGAGCTGCAGGAGAGAATCACAGAGTGCTTCTAAGAAGACTGCACTAGGGAACATGGCTGCTCTAAGAAACATGGCTGCTCACCTATAGCAGCAAACCATGGGAGTGAAGTGAAGTCGGGGCACAGTGGGCTTGCACCCGGGGAGTGTCTGAGGGGTCCAACAGCTCAGAGATCAGAGTCCTGGGAGAGCTGGGAAGACTGGGCTTTTGATCATGGCAGCACCATCTAAGGCAAAGTTCAGGGGTGGAAATCCAGAAGAGGAAATTTCTTATTGTCTGACCCTTTCTCTGCCTCCCAGGGCTTAGTTGACATTTAGTTACATTGAACGTCTGGTGAGATTTTCATTTCCAAGCAAAGTTGGTGTTTATTGTTTTTGAGTCCAAAAGAGAGGAGGAAATTTTATTTTCTTAGAAGGGTAATATCAGTCCCCCTGGCCTACAACAGATCTTCTTTTAAATGTTGGGTGAAGATTCTGATAAAGAAGAGAAACTCCTCTACCGCCACTCCCCCCAAAACAACAGCCAAGGGGCATCGTTCTGTAACGCACAAAAGTTCAAGTGATTTCTATGGGGCAGAGCCCCTAAACTATAAGGCTGTTTTTCCTCCCTGATTGGGGAGGGCTGGAGCTCAGAACAATAGAGTGGATTTTGTCTGGAGTGATGGTGATGGGGTGGGTAGAGAGATGAAGTGGGAGAACTCGGAGAGGAAATGTTCAGAGGAAGCACAGAAATGTCTAATGGAGAATTTTATTACATTTTGTTTCTAGTTCCCATCTCTTGGCGAAATTTTCAGTAGAATCTAAATGACTTTCCAATGTACTGTGTGATTGGATTTGTTTGGAAGATTGGGCAATGGGCTTTTGGTCTCATGGAGGTAATAATGGTGATGGTAGTGGTGCTGGTGGTGGTGATGGTGGTGGGGGTGGTGTGTGTATGTGGTGTGTGCAAGCATGGGAGTGTGGAGGAGGGGAGGAATGGGGAAACCAAAGCCACCCAAGAGAGACCTGCCACACAGCTTACACCCTTTTCACCATCTGTCACTCTATGACTACTACCGTGCTAAGTTCTTCATGTGTGTTATCTCATTTAATTCTCACAACAATCCAACAAGGCACTAGTATGTTTTCTGTTAAGTCTGTGTCAATAGCTTCCTTTCTCAGCTAAGAGGCTGTGAGCATCTTGCAGGCAAGATTGTGTTTTATTTATCTTTGTATCCCTATCGTCCATTTTGGGGTCTGGCACATAGAATATGCTCTGCATATTTGTTCAGTTGAACTGAATAGAGAAGGAGATATGATTGAAGATATAGATTGAAGCTAGATTGGTTCACAGATCAAGTTTGGATTCTGTCTTAATTGTTGGGGTGATTAGGGATGTGCCAGGGTGAACCAACAGTGTGGAAGATTTTTGATCAAATAAGTTCGTTCTATTTGTCTTGGCTTATAAGCCTCCAGCAGGTGAGACTTACACCTTAAAGCTCGAGGTGACTCAGGACTATACAGTGCATGAATACATTGTTTTTCTTGATACATTATTTTTGATGATGGATTGTAATGTGAAGTCAAGTTTGAGGCCAACGGGTATCTAGAAGCTAAAGTTTCTCTCTGAGCTGTCCTTTGGTTTGTAAAAGAAATGGATGCAACAAAGCCTATTAAAACTCTGAGGAAAGTTATTATTTTTAACATTAAACTTTCTACAAAAAAATGATTGGTTGCCCATTGATAACAAAGATTATTATTGTGAGCATAACAAGAAGGGAATGGCTTAATATATTTCTTTACATCTCCTCTCCACTGCTATGTTTTCTTCAAGAAAACACCATTTGTTTGTCTTGCCCAATTTGGCAGGAAGAGATGAATCACAGAAGTGCAGAAGTTACAACTGGAGCTGAACCACGATAATCAGCTGTCCCAACGTCTCCCAACTTCAGAGTCTGCCTAGGTGATAATAGGAGTTCATATGCTTATTTCAATTTTTCTAAGAACTGAACAGAAGCCATGCATTTTCTTCTGATAAGATCACACAGGCTAACTGCAATAAGCTTATTTACTTTCGGCAAATATTTTAGCAACTTGTGCTAACCTTATTCATCTCTTGGTGATTATAAACTCTGATTAACTCTGGTCTGTGTCTTGGAACAAAGACATGTGAAGACAATTGAATTGTTATTTTAGAAGCAGTTCTTTGGGTGGTAAAAATATTGTCAAACAAATATTCCTCAAGAAACACACAAATAAAAGTGACCTTTGGAAAGAACTGTTGGAAAGCAATTTCATTCACTCCCCTCACTTTTACTGATGGGGAAATCGAGGTCTGAGTGTTAAGTTGGCCCTGAGGCCAGTAGTTCTTCTTCCCCGTCGTCCTCTAGGATGCTGTGCATCCTTTGCTGAGCTGATTGGAAATGCCTCTCCCCACATGTTTTTGTTCAATCTGAGGAACATATATTCAACAAATTCTGTCCCTGGGTTCTGCCCCTTTCCGTTTTCTAGTGAATCTAAGGAAATGCAAACCCTTTATTGTTGGCACAGTAGGATGGAGACTAAAGGACACCTGGTTGCATGGAACTGTGACAATGTAGTTGAGGTGACAACAAAAGGAAGCCCCTAAGTGTTTGCCAGAAATCTGGTGGGATATTCTTTAATGCATCGTCCCAGGCTTTGTTTGAACACGTTGGGGTGCTTGTTCGCATCTCACTTTCTCACATGTCATGGTCATCGTCTTACTACTTGGCTGTCTGTGAGCCCCGCTGCTTCCTTCTGAGAACTCAGAACCTGAAACCGCATTCCCTATCAGCTAAGACATCAGCCTGGGCAGAGCAGCCTCAAACCACTTTTAAACATTCTTTTAACCAGTACTTTCTCCAGTGTAATGAAAGAAAATATTATGCTTCTTAAAGGAAACAAATTGCTGTTATTTGAATCAAAGGAAAGTACACAGCCAGCCGGCATTTCTGCAAGACAGAACACATGTAAATTGTGGCTAATTCTAGAAAATGAAATGCAGTAAGCACATTACTGGTGTCTGAAGGGAAAGAAAGACGTGTAAAATACTGACCTTTTGGACAATGAAATAGAAATTGTGAAAAACCTTGATAGTTTTTTTTTGCAAGTTATGTGCTTCTATTTTCATTGAAAGAAACTCAAGACCTGAGGACTGAAAGATTTAGGAAAAGCTGAAGGAAGTGAAATATGATGGAAATGTGACATCCTTTTATTTAATTTAAATGTAGTTAATTAATTTTAAAATAAATGTAGCATCCTTTTTCAACAGAGAGAAGATGCATAACAATGTCACTTCCAGAACCTAGTATGTGAAATAAAGAGAGACCTCCTGCCTAGTTCGCTCACCTTAGTGACACCCCAGGCTCCGTGGCATGGTTGCATTTCAGTCAAGTCTCATGACATTGATGGGAGATTTGGCCAGAGCAGGGTCTTACGTCTTCTTTTCTTACTCGACTTTTCCACTTGGGATAGGAAGTTTGTTTTTCAAAATAACTGTCAAGTGCAGTTTAGGAAAGATGAGGTCAGCCAGCTTCTTCTGCTCATGGAAATTAGGTGGGGGGAGTCTTCCCAGAGGTGCTGTCCAGGGACCTACCTCACTCAACAGCCATGGGAGGCGTCAGTATCATTCCTTCCTCAGCATCCATGTGCGTTTCTGCACATGCTCCTTAAAAAGTTGAAAACCAGTCTTTTGAGTTCATCTGGTCTACGTGGAATTTCGTTGTCTAAAAACAGGGCTAGTAATATCTACCTCTAAGCATTCGGGAAGGATTTTGAGGAGACGTGCACCAATTATATCAAACAACATATTCTGCAAGTGCCTTTCTGTCTTTACCTTCTTAACCCTTTTCTGCCTCCACAAATTTTTTTTACAAGGTCTTATTTAGAAATCTCAGTATGAGGAAAAGAAAAGTTAATATAAGAAGGTTAGAAATAGAAGCTTTCTGGAAACTTCCATGATATTATTTTTAGTAAACCCAATATGAAACATTACTGTAAACTTTTTTCCTCAGTATGTTAATTCTCATTTTATCTCCCTGTCAGGAAAAGAATTTCTTCACAATAGACTTTCCCTATCACTCTGGGAATTATTTTTACGTCTCTTTCTTTTTCTTCTTGAAAACCATTGGGAAAGAACTAAAAGCATAGGCAATAATTCTTTGCTTACCCAAAGGTTAACTTTTCAATATGAGAATGCCTTGAAATATACATATACATATACATACATACACATGTATCTATCTATCTATCTATCTATCTATCTATCTATCTATCTATCTATCTATCTATCTATCAATCATCTATCTATCTATCATCTATCTATCTATCTATCTATCTATCTGTCATCTATCTATCTATCTATCTATCTATCTATCTATCTATCTATCTATCTATCTATCTATCTATCTATCTATCATCTATCTATCCATCCATTTGTCTGTCATCTATCTATCATCTAATCTATCACCTATCTATCTGTCATCTATCTATCTTTGTAACCTGGAATGGATAAGGAATGTTAAATTTACCAGGTGGAATTCCAGTGGGTCTCGTGTGAAATCATGTGTTTGGAATTAGCTAGTTCTGGGGAAAGCTGTTGACACTAATACTACCACCATTCGCAGTATAACACCACGTTTTCAGCAACCAAGGAGGAGTCAGTGTTTTATGGGACGAGGCTTCCTGTTTTAATATCTCATCTGCCTTACAGCAACATATTAGGCTATAAAATAACTTCTAATCCCACTCCTTTTCCTCTTCCCTACCCTGTCCCACCCTTACCTACTGTGTTTGGAGTTCAGGATCCCCAAAGGGCAAATCACACAGCTATTCCTACTCTAAAAATAGATTTGAATGATAGTGAAAAAATTTGAAACAGACATGACTGGGTCTTAAAGAATTCCATTAGTGTTATTGATGTACCACATTATACACTTTTAATGGGATCATTAGCCAAAGATGAGAATAATAAAATTTTAAAGCTGGAACAAAGCTTTGGTAAACTAATCCAAACAATTTATTTTATAGATGCGAGAAATGAGACTAGGAGAGGTGAAGTGACTTTCTGAAAGTCACACCTGGCTCGGCTGGGGTTAGTACCCACTCCTGGGCTCTATACACGCTGGTATCCTCATGGATGTTTGAAGACCTTCATTAAAGCTTTTCTACATTTCATGAAGACATCACAGTATTCTGATTATCTAGGGAGCAAGAGATGTTTATGAATTTATGAATTCATGTGAAATATATTGTAGAAAAAACAAAGGACTCTCTTGTTATATACTCTTGTCATCAGTGAGCTTCTTTGGGGGGGGGGGGTATTTAAAAATTATAGCGTGATGAATATCAGCCCTGAAGTTTAATACTGAAAAGCTCAGTAAGTCCCCAGAGACTAAAATCGTAAAACGTTGCCACACTATCCCTTAATTCAACACAATGTTTTAAAATCTGACTTGTAGTTGCATTGGAAATTTGATACCAGAGAAGGGGAGACGGAAGTATGGACTCCCTGTAGGTAGCCTAAGAGAAGCAAGAGTGACTGCTGAGTGTCACACTCGCAATGGGGACATGTACATGGTGCTCAAAGTTTATGTATTGTCAGTGGCAGAGAATGTGGCCTTAAATAAAAATACTCAAAATTATAAAAGTTAGGGGACATTGTGTTTATTTACATTGATTTGGTATTTACAGATGCAGTGGGAATGTTTTTATGGTTTTTGTCTCTGGTAAGTTTTTGGAATCATAGGTGAACTCAGGTCTGTCTGACTCTGGCACTGGAATTCTTACCTGTAAGAGAAAGTTGAGAAAATTATAGAACAAGTGAAAGGCAAAGTTAAAAATCGCCTACAGAACCATCATCTAGAGATAATTGTTATCAGCAATTTGAAGGTTTCCTAGTTTTGTTAGTTTTTCTCTTGCCTTAAAACATTTTTTTTTTTGCTGTCTCTATCTCTATCTCTATCTCCATCCTTACCTTTATTCCTATGTAATTTAAAAAAATCATAGATAGGAATGAAGCTGGGGGATAGAGATAGATGGTGTATGTGTGTGTGTGTGTGTGTGTGTGTGTGTGTGTGTGTGTGTGGTCAGGGGTGTAGGAAGCAGGGGACCTGGGAAACAATGGGTATCTTTGACAAACTGGACACTTTTTGGAAAGTGGTGCCTTTCAACGGTTGTGCAGACTGTGGAGGAAAGGTATTTGACTTCATACATGGCACACTAAGAATACAGATTGCAACAAAATGTGTTAAACACACACACACGTACAAACACACACAGAGCTGAAACAAATGTTTTGTGAAGCAATACTTACCTTTATCATGTGTGGCATACTCTGATATTTGCTCTTCTTATCTTTTCTATCCCATTTAATTTTTTACAATGCTGATCCTGACTCTCTAAACCGATTTCACAACCTATGAAAAATGGATTGAGAAACCCTGAATTAGGGGAAGTAGAGAAACCTAAGTGCTCAGGTAGAAAGAGGGTGGTGGACATGCACTCCCTCATTTTATGTATATTTTCTGAACATGAGGGGACAAGCCCTGACTTCCAAACCATCCCCCTCTGCCCCCACCAGCAGCTGGGCTACATTTCCGACCTTAATGGAAATCCTATGATGTGTTCAATTTTGCGTTTTACTCCTTTCCACATTGATTGTGACTTTGGTTTCAGCTATGAGAAGTAAACACAGAAACATTTGGGAGAAGAGGAAGAATAATACTGGGAAGATATTAGCATACGTTTAACATTCTGGCATTGTGTTTTTCTGTGGTCTGGAGTGTCAGAAGTACACAGCCCAGAAGGGGGCTGGGCTGTCACACCTCCAGGGTGAGTTCTATAAGCAGAGTATCTGTTCCAGTGACCTGTGCATATTCACCCTTGGTGGCACTTCAGCTGAAATGTATTTACACATACGTAGCATAGAGCATTAAGGGAAAAGGGCCGGGTTGAAAATTGCATATATAGTATAATCTAAACTATATAAATATTTATATGAATCAGTTTTCTATCTGTTTATTCAAATGCCTAAAAAGATATACCCAAATGTTTTAAAACACTGGTTTCTTGGCTTGATTTGGAGATGGGAAATGGTTATTTTCTTCCTGATACTATTGTGCATTTTCCAGCTTTTAAAAATTCTGCACGTATTACTTTTTATAATCAGAAATAAAAAAGTGTTTCTTTTCCCCCAATGACTTTTTAGATGTTAATGCTTGATTGCCCTTATGTTTTATAAGAGGACATCGTCACAGTTAATCTTAAAAGCATCTTTAATTTCTCTGAAAGCCCACCTCAGAAACAGGTTGAGTGGCTACTGCTGTCCAGCTTTCTGCATTCACACAATCTCAAGCCCTAAGGACCTCGGTGTATGGTGCAGCCTCTGTCCCGGAGCCCCCTGAGTTAGCTTGTGAAACAGTGGGATTGTGACCATTGCTCAGTGTGTTTGGATAGCATTCTCACAATTTCTCTCTTATCTCATGAGCAAGCAATAGAAAGATTCTCTTTTGTAACTCTACACAATTACATGTATGTACATGTACTCAACAATGTTTGCATGACATGGCGACCATCCCCCAAGCACCTATTAGCGACCCTAACCCCTTGCTGTCTGTTGCCTTTCTTGCTCCCTTTAAAAACCTTGGAAGTTAATGCATTTCACTGTAATTAAACAACTCGGATATTTCCTGCCATTACAAAAAATGGCATCAATAAATTTGAAAACAAAACAGGATAATGGTAGAGGAACATCATTGTAAAACTTAAATTTCTGGAAGCTCCTAGAAATATCCTCTGTTGAAATGTTGAGTTGGAGCCTGGGTGCTGTTTGGTGTGTGTAGAGAGGGAGAGGGAGGGAAGGAGGGAGGATTGTGCTGTGCAGGAAAGGACGTGGTGATACTAACCCCAGCAGTAAGGGCGTATGTAGTCTGAGTAAGCGGAAATCAATTTCACTAAATTCACAGTTTTATAACTTCAAGGTTATCTTGTATCTCAGGCCAGGTTCTCTGACAGACAGACTTTGAAGTGAAGATTTATGTTCGGGAGGTTTATTGGGGCGTTTTCTACAGAGCCACACCTGGCAGGGGCAGAAGCAGGACTGGGCCAAGGAAGAAGCTGAGCAGCAATGCAGTTGTAACTGAGCCTTGGCTGGTTTGGAGGGCACTCTGGAGCTGGGGTGGCTCTTCAGAGATGCTGCCCACTGAGACAGGCCTTTGTATCCCTGCATCAACTAGTTAGCACATGGGGACTGTCCCCAAGGAGGGGACATAACCTTGGGCAAGTCAGCTTCCTGTGGCTCAGGCCGGGACTCAGTTGTGAGCTGTCAACAGTCAACAGTCAGAGAGGAAGGAGCAACTCACTCTGTAAGTTGTATAAATGTCTAACCACTGTATAGCGTGGTTCCCCCAAGATAAGACCTAGCCGGACCATCAGCTCTAATGCGTCTTTTGGAGCAAAAATTAATATAAGACCCAGTATTATATTATATTATATTATATTATATTATATTATATTATATTATATTATATTATATTATATTATATTATAGACCCGGTCTTGTATTACATTGTATTATATAAGACCCGGTCTTAAATTATAGTAAAATAAGACTGGTAAAATATAGTAAAATATTAATTTTTGGTCCAAAAGATGCATTAGAGCTGATGGGCCAGCTAGGTCTTATTTTTGGGGAAACAAGGTGGTACACATGAAATGAATATAATATTGTATGTCAACTGTAATTGAAGAAATAAAAACATGGTCTAAGAAATTAAACTCTTTTGAGATATAATTTACACAGAATTAAATGAATGTATTTTCAGTGTACGGTTTGATGACTTTTGACTCATTACCACCACAATCAAGAAGTAGAATATTTCCATTATGCCAGAAAGCTCCCTCATATCCATTTGATTTCAATTACTGCCCCCCCACGCATACTAAGAAACTACTGATCTTCTTTTTGTCATGATGTGTCTATAGATAAGCTTTGCCTTTTCTAGAATTTAATGTAGATAGAATTATGTAGTATATAGTCTCTTGTGTCTAGCTACCTTTGCTCGGCAGGCTGTTCTCAAAGTTCACCCATGTTATCGCTTGAACTAGTAGTTTGTTCTATTTTGCTGTTGAAATACATTCTGCAGTAAGGATGTACCACAACGTGCTTAACCATTTACTTGTTGATTGATATTTGGATCCCAGTTTGGCCTATGATGAATAAAGCTGCTGGGAACACCTGTGTACAAGTCTTTGCATGGACAGATGTACTCATTTGTCTTGGGTACATATCTAGAAATGGAATTGCTGGGTCATGTAATAAGCATATGTTCAACTTTATAAGAAACTGACAAACTGTTTTCTGAAACGGTTGTGCCGTTTTACACCCCAAGCAGCAATGTTGGCGAGTCCCAGTTATCCCCTTCTGTTCCCCCCTAGATTCTCAAGGTAGAAGCTTAGATATTTGATTCTAGATATCGTTTCTTTTCTAAATATAAGCACTTAAAGCTATAAATTCCTCTCTAAACACTGCTTTAGCTATGTGCAGCAATATTGATAGGCTGATGTTTATTATTACTTAATTAAATTATTTTAACATTTCCCTGGTGATTTCTTCTTTGGTCCATGGGTTATTTAACAATGTGCCATTCAATTTCCAAATATTTGTGGATTTTCCAAGCATTTCTATGTTGTTGATTTCTGAATTGATTCTGTTATCGTCTGCATGATTTTAATGCTTTAATTTTCCTTTTATTTTATTTCTTTTCCTTTTATTATTTATTTTTCAGTTACAGTTGACATTCAATTATTTTATATTAGTTTCAGGTGTACAGATAGTGGTTAGACATATAATTTATGAAGTGATCTCCCCAATTAGTCTAGTACCCATCTAACACCATACATAGTTATTACCATATTATTGACTATATTCCCTATGCTGTACTTTGCATCCCTGTGACTGTTTTATAAGTACCAATTGTAATTCTTACTCCCTTCACCTTTTTCACCCAGCATCCCAACCTCCTCCCCTCTGGCAGCCATCAGTTTTTTCTCCATATCTATGAATCTGTTTCTGTTTTGTTTGTTCATTTATTCTGTTCTTTGGATTCCAGATACAAGTAAGACCACAGGGTATTTTTCACTCTCAGTCTGACTTATTTCCCTTAGCATAGTAACCCTAGATCCATTGATGTTGTCACAAATGGTAAGATTTCATGCTTTTTATGGCTGAGTAATATTCCATTGTACACACTGCTCTTGGTTCAGAGGGGTCACTGAATCTGGGGTGAATCTGGGGATTCCAGATTTCCAAAACCATTGATCTGTGTTCCCAGCAAGACTCAGGATCTCACTCCTTCCCCTAAGAGTCCTGCACTCAACCCAGTACTTTTTGGAGTGGAGAATTCAATCTTCTCTGGAGCTGCACTCCCCATATAACGAATTCCAGACAATCCTCAGCTTTCCCCACCATTTAAATGCAGGAACGTGAGCCTATTTATATGCTAGGTAGGAGGCAGCCTGGCTTTCACACCTTGCTGTAGTCACCAGCATAATTTCTTTGTCTTTCTCCAATGCATCCACAGCACTCAGCATAGCCATCTGACACCATAATCTTCATAATTACTGCTTCGCCGAAACCTCACTAATGACCGAGACACTGCAGCCATCCATGCATTCCGTCCCATTTGTATCCCATTTCAGTTCATTACCACTGTGAAGGTTTTAACCGTCACCCAGCTACAGCGTTCCAGAAATGACCAGTATTCTATCTACTGCCATCCAGCGGGTGGTCCAGCTCCAAAATCCCCACTTGAGAGCTTGAAAGGAGGTGAGGGACGCAGGTGGGGACAAGGAGAGAAGGCTAACTGTGAGGTGGCTGCAACCAAGACTTTGGCTGACCCAGTAGGAGGCCTCCCGCTGGGGTGGCCCTGGCCACTGTCCCCCACTGAGGTGTCTGCACTTCACATTAACTGGACATTGGAAGTGGGCTGTCCCCAGGGAGAGAGCATAACCTTGGGCACATCATGTCTTTGGTTGAAGGCAATATATATAGAGAGAGAGGGTTTGTTGTGAAATCAGCTCAGATGGAGAAGCAAAGAGACAGGAAGAGAGCATAAGGCATGGCTTCTCACCAGCCCTGGTGAGGATACATTTGCTCATTCTTTAGCCAGGACTACGAGGGCACCAAGGACCCTTAGAAACCAGTCTGCAAAGAACACTAGCAGTACAGAGTTGCCACTGTCAGGACTAAATGTGGTGAAAGCAGATCCAAGCACCACCCTCCATTCTGGTCTCACTCCCCAGGCTCTTCCACAGCGTGGAATAGATGTTGTGTTTGCCCATCCAAAAGGATGGGCAGAATGTCGTTTACATGGACAGTGTCTCAGAGAGCATGAGAAGGGCTGCAACGAAGCAGATACCTTCACGTTCATTGCAAACTGTGCTAGACCAAACACTACCTTGATCAGCATACATCTGAAGCATAGTCCACATCCCATCTCCCTTTCCAAAGGCCTTACAAGAAAACTTAGCAAGCATGGAAGCATGACCCACGTATGCTGAGATGAAGACAGAGGTGGGCATGAGGGAAGTGTGAAAGCAGGAGTAAAGCAACAAAAAGGGAGTAGGTCTTTATGTTAGACAGCTGGACTTCATTTTAGTGCCAACTCTGATAAATCAGTCATTAAGAAATAATGAGAATGATGTGAAATTTAGTGGGAAAGACCAACACTTAGTGATGTTTTTCTGGATCATTTATGTACCACTACCTAACATGCCACCTCACAATTTAGGGATTAAAAAAAAACAACCATAGTATTCGCTCATGATTTCGTGGGTCAGCAATTTGGGCTGGTCTCAGCCGAGTGGTTCTTCTGCTGGTCTCCTCTGGGTCCCCAGGAGGCTGCTATCCTGTAGCATGTGACTCAGCTGGTTGTTCTAAGATGAGCTCACTCACGTGCTGTCAACTTAGCCCCCTCCACACAGCCCTCATCTCAAGGAGGCTAGTCCAGCTTCTCCCTATGATGATTTCAGGTTCCAGGAAGGCGACAGGAGAAGATGCAAGGTCTCTTGTGGCCCAAGCTTGGAACTTCCACAGTGTCACAGGTGTTACATTGTGTGGATCAAAGCCAGTCACAAGTCTATTGGAGAAGGTCATGGAGAGGACATGCCTGCCAGTTTATCCCAGAGCTGGGCCTGAGCAATGAGAGCCTCCTCACCCCCTCCCTTGTCTTTGGAATGTACACGCTGCCCACCGTTTCCCACAGTGGGAGCCATTTTCAAGGACACAACCCTGAGAGACCAATGTGCTACTCAGACCATCTGGACTGAATACATGACTGAACCCCATTACGGTCTCTATATAAACTTTTATGATTCTGGCGGGCAGATGCAGAAATCTACAAGCTTTGTATAGAAGTTAGCTTTCTTATTACACCTGCCACCTACCCATCTGGAGTGGTCTGTCTCTTTCTTCCATCTCTTCTTGACCTCTCTACATGGGGGCTGGTTTACAAACCACAATGTCCAGCACAGATTGAAAGGGTGCAGATAAATTCTATCTCATCATGAGAGAAATAGGCAAGGGCGCGACTTCTGGGGGAGGAGGATGTGTGTGGCCATCTTTGAAATTAACCTACCACGTCTCCATGGTGGGTGAGGATATGAGGAAGTTTTGCATAGAATGATAACACACATCCTGGGCACTAACCAGTCCTGTGCCATGTGCCTTTTAACCGAGTTGGCAGATGAACTGTGAAGATTTCATTTTAAGGGAGGAAAGGGTTTATCTTAACACCCTAATAAACACCTATCACTATGTAGGGACAAGAGCCAGGGACTCCATCACTACAGAAAGGTTTAAATGGGTTAGTGACTTTTCAGACTTTTGTATATTGCTCCTCTGAAGCTGTTTTTGGTGCTTTTTGAAATAAGGGTTAATGACACCATCAGAAGGACTTTCCAATGCTTGCTCTGCTAAATATACAATCATAATAAAACTTTCTGGTCATTTGATTTGATTAGAAAGGTAAATGAGCTTAAATACGGCTTGTCATTTTTGTTTGAGAAAATAAATCAAATAATTGGAATCCATGACTATTCCAAATGGAAATAACCACAAGAAACGTGGACCACTTTGTAAGAATTTGATCATTTCAATAATTACAAAGGGGAGAAAAGTAAAGGGATAAAAACGAATGCTTCCTGTACACCTACTGTGTGCCAGGCATGTTGCACACATTCATTCATTCATGACTCCCAGTGATTCTAAGTATTAGGTAGTACTATCACCCTTTATACAGATGAAAAATCGGAGGTTCCGTAAAGCAAATGACTTGCCAAAAGTCATCACCTGGATAGTTCAAAGGCCGGAATTCAATCTGAGTCTCCCCGTTGTCCTAGCTCCTTTTCAATTCTTATTGAGATCGATACGTATTTTATGTATGTATTCAAAGTATGCATTTTAGCTTACCTTTAAAAATCCGTAATTAAACCATAAGCATTTTTCAGCTGCAACACAGCTTCATGATTTTCCTCCTTAATAGCTGCAGAATATTTTAATATTTCTTTGATATGTTGGACATGATTTCATTCACCGTTCTCCTGATTTAGACATTTAAGTTGCTTATCTTAGGACTCAGAATCGTGAAGTAGATTTAATCTGGCTTACAAAAATTTCTAGGGATGGTTGTAGTTCTTTCCCTGGACGAAACTTTATTTTTATAATTCATCAGGGCCTTGTGAATGTTTTTTATTTTTATTTTTTGTCATTTTCCTTGAAATGGTATTTATTAAGGTTAGACCCGCTTAGATAATTATGGAGGATTAAGTAGTTGAAGTTAGGCATATATTTATGTTCCTAACATTTCCACTCATAGCACTCAGACACCTGCTTATTTCAAGAATGATTCCTTGCTCAGAGCAAACCTGTTTCCATTGTGAAGCTGCAACTTCAGACTCACCAGGAGGGTTAGGAGGTCACCAGGTCCCTGAACAGGACTGGGAGAGATCACAATGCAGTCCCGCATCTCGCCAGTAGATGTCTCTATTTCATTCACCCTCTGTTGCAGGTTCCTCCTGAATGGGAAGGCTTGGGAGTAAAATTGATGGGTGGGAGGTTGTCCCATCCCTTTTGTCACCTTCCACCAGCCTCCACTTCCACTCTCACGTCCGCCTCTCCCCCCAACCCCCGCCCCGTTTCCTGATTCGTGGCATAAAGGAAATTGAAACAGGAGTGTTGTTTGAGTTTAAACACATTTTCTACTTTACCAAATCTGTTTTCAGTGGGACTGGTAACTGAAAGGAATCTCTACAGAGCCTAAGACTTTTCTCTTTAAATAGCACCATACTCTGAACTAAAAGCTGTATTACTGAGTCACAATTAATTGCACTCTGAGGTGAGAAGACAGGATTTAACGCTCTAATGCGATGTGAATTTACGCTGTTATCTCATCCCACTGCTATTTAAAGCAAAATCACTTTTCCATGGAGGCATATGCAACTAAGGAAGCTTTCAAAGCTTAAGTCTGAAGACAACTGAATATTCCTGTTTTAGCTTCCTGAGAGGTTATTATGCACATTTGGGTTTTCTAGATTTTCGTCATGAAATGCATTTCTTTCTGCTTTGGGATTTGATAAAAGAGAACGAGGAGGCTGAGAAAGTCTATTATTTTCATCAGGAATTTTCTAGGTGTGGGAGGTATGCAGCATGAGTTATTGGAAAAGTAGAAAATATCATCTCAAAACAGAGACCACATGACCAAACATGTGAGAAGTATTTCCACGTGGGGCTGACACATCAACACCTCATGACAAGGGATTTACGGACAGGTCTAGAGCAAGTGGCAGGGACTGGGGAAGGACCTGAGAAAGTAAGTCCTCAAAGGCTTTAGGCAGGAGGGGGTTCAGGGGTGTGTGGGAGGTGGAGGGGAGGAGTCCTGTGGTCATCTGGGGAGACAGAGACCAGCCTCTAAGAAGCATTTCTGTGGCCTTGCCAGGTGCTCCTAGGGCACTGAGGGTCCTGGGCCTGTCTGGGCGGGTGGTACCAACCAACAACTGTGTGGTCTGGAAGGAGCTGCCTGGGGCCCTGGGGAAGAGCACGGCATCATGGGGGCCCAGAGACCTGGATCTGAATCACCCCTGGGTGACTCTTCTCTGGGTGTTTCCCCGGATCTTCTGCTCCCCACATCTTGGGAGATACAGGTTTCTATCCCTCAGACACTGCTGGGGGGATCTGATGAGTTGAGTGCCGGATTCTGGATTGCTCTGATATCACTCCCTACACTCGATGATGGATAGATCCTTCTGCACAGGGGGTGTTAATTTTGCCAGTGCACAGGCTGTGCACATGTCCCAGTGTGGTGTGCTGTCAGGACCCTTCTCCTGCCAGCCCTGAGGCTCAGGACCCCACGTACACGGTGTTCTCCTTCTCTCTCCAGTCCTTCTGTCCACCTTCTTCCACACTCTTCATCAACCTCCCAGAAGCAGCTGGGCATCCCCATCCTGCAAAGTTCACCTGCCCCCAGCCCCAGATGGCTGCTCTTTTCCCAGGTGTTTCCATGGTCAGAGCAGTTAGAGGTGTGTGACAAGAGCTCTGACCTCAATGACATCTGAGTGTGCACTTTCTAAACCCTGCACAGAGTGACCTGGACAGTGACCTAAATTCCACAAGCCTTATTTGTTCTATCTATAGATGGGACTGTTGATACTTATCTTGCCCAGTTGTCAAGAGGATGTGAAGAGCCAGGCCAGTTTAGGCAAGGTAGTTATTTCAGGGGTGGGGTGGCCCCTGGCTTCTCTGGGTTCAGCAAAGCCTCCTGCAGCACCTGGCTGAGCTCAGCGACAAAGGATGGGGGGTCTTGTGTTGTCCTCCTGCAGCTACAGGCGCCCCAGTCTCCTGTCAGCTGCCATCCCTCAACACATCCATCTTGCGGATCTTACTTCCTAGATTCCCAGGGCCCCCTTGTAAGGACCTCTCCTCTCCGCTTCTTGGCTCATCAGCCCTGATTTATTTTCTTCCCAACATTTATCACCACTTGACTTAGCACTTGTTCGTGTTTTCTTGGTTGTTGACTCTCTCCCCAACTCGACTGAAAGCTCAGGAGAGGAGGAGCATTCTCTTGTCTTCCATTCTGCGCAACTCTAGCCTCAGAACCCAGCAGAGGGACTGGAGCATAATAGGTGCTCAGTTAACTCCAGTGACAGGAATGAATGGAAGTTTGCCGCCCAGTACAATGCCAGGCAAGTCACCGGCGGTTCAGAGATCCCTGCTGCCCAGAAGCCTGGGACCCAGTGTCTGTCTTCTGGATGTCTCACTCTCCAGGCCCTTCGTTTCCCAGACAGTCTGTCCCCTCTCCCAGACCCCAACCCACCCGAATTCCCGCAGGGAGTAGGGGCGCCGGCTTTGGCCTTCCCACTCTCCTCTCGCCAGGATCTGGGGGCTGTAGTCACTGCGTCCCCTGACCCCCCGCAGCCCCGGGGTGTTGGCTGTCAGGCGGGCGCCCGCCCTGGGCATGCTCAGAGCGCGCAGGTCCAGGCGGCGGCTGCAGTGGGGGAGGAGGAAGAAGAGGGAGCGGTTGCCGCCGCCGCCGTGCGCTCGCGGGCCCGAGCGGAGCTGCGCAGTCTTCTCCCAGCCGGCGCGCGGCCGTGCCCACAAGTTGCCGGCAGCCGAGCGCGCCGCCGCCTCTTCCTCGCAGCCCCCTGCGCCTACCCGGCGGAGGTGGCCGGCTCTAGGACGCACATCCCGCGGACACCCACCCCAGATGTAAAGCGGGACAGCAGCCCCTCTACCCCAGGCGCTATCTACTGAGTCTCGCCAGCGTCTCCTGTGCCCAACCCCGCGGCTGGAAGATGTGGCAGCCGGCCACGGAGCGCCTGCAGGTAAGGGGCACCCCGGCGGCCGGGGGCCAGCCTGGAGGAGGAGGTGGCCCAGCCGGAGGAGCCGAGGTAGCGCCTCTGCCCACTTGCAGGGATTTGCCCAAAACCATCGTGTAAGACGCACAGATCAGAACATGATGCTGTCCGCTGAACCCAGCACCGGTCGCCCGGCAGGGGCTAGGGGGTGGTAAAATTGAGCAACGCATCGCTTCGGGCGTCACAACTTTTGTCTTGGGGGTGCTGGTGTGCGTGTTGGAATATATAAGAATGGACTTTCTGACCAGCAATTTTAGATTGCATTCCACTGACACAATTTTACTGGTCTGGGGTGAGGGATTTGTGCATCCAGATTTTTTCTTTCTTTCTGTTTGTCTCCAGGAAAGACAGAACAGATGACTTGTGAAAGCATCCATTTGCCAATATAATTTGGAAATATCAAGCTTTGTTTGGCTTGGTCATGGTATGCTACTTATTTTTTCCCTATTCGTTGGTGCTTTCCCTTCGTCTGCTCTGACCCTAAGCTCCTCCAGATATTTGAAAATCAAAAGTTAAGTTCAGACAGGAATCCTTACATGCGGGTCATCCCCTCGAAAGTTTTCTTCGTTGTCTACTGAAATCCATTTCTTTTGGATTCTGAAGCTATGGAGTTGGGAAGGGGGTCAAAATGAGAAAGCTGCGTTTTCAGAGGGGATACTTGGGACCCTTGGGATTGCCCTGACTTGAGGTTTGATGACTGCCTTTTGCCTGCATGTTTTCTCAAGACGGAGGGCAGGTACTCTGCCAGATGAAATCCACTAAGTCCTGCAGTTAGACATTTGGCAGGCTCAGAGCCACAGTGTTCTGTAGTAAACTTCGAAGAAGTGTTTAAGTGGGAAAATACAGCACCGTTGGAGGCAGAGGGCGTCTGAAGAGGGGCCCTGCCTGACTTGGGAGGTTTCTCATTGAAAATTCAAAGCTCCAGACTGTCTGTCAGACGCGGGGAGAGGCTAACCTGTGAGTTCTCAGACTCAGGATTAACCTGAATAGGGCAGAAGCAAATGCCCTATGGCCCCTGTCCACACCTCTGTAGGCCTGCAATTTGTGTGTGTGTGGGGGGTACGGGGGGGGGGGGGTTTCACATGAACAGAACGTGAGCCACCAGGCCAATCCTCCAGGGTCTCAAACAGACTAAACAAGAAAAGGGACCATTAGCCTAGAGATGGGTTGCTGGGTGACCAGCCTCTAACCCCTTCCTTGTATTATTAAGAGAATATCAACATCGGGCTCTGAATCATGGGCCAGAGGTGATGGAAATGTATTTCAGCAGTGGCACCAGTTGCCAGTTGTGCATTTGAATTCCTCTTTCAGTTTGGAGCGTGGATTCTGTTCTGAAGGAGGGGGTGACAGAGGGGTGGTGGGATCCCCAGCAAGTCAGGAGGGTCGCTCTTGGAAGTCCTTAGGGCTGAGGCCAGAGTTCCTTAAGGTGGTTCTTACGCCTTGGCAGTTTGTGGATTTCGTATCTTGACGTTGTTTCTACCAGCCTGCTCCTCTAGGGACTCCTGTGTGCTCCAGCGCCCGTGACCCTTGGCAGGAGAAAGCTCTGGCCTGTGTTCCGCATGGCGATCGTTCCCTGCTAGAAATGTCCTCCTGGCTCTTCTGTGAAACGTACACGTGTGCATTTGGCAAGAGTGTGGTTTATTACAGTTTGTGTTTGCAATGCACTTATTTCATTTCAAAGTGTCATGTTGAAAGAGCCTGGGTTTTGGCTTTTGGAACCTCAGGTAAACATGGCTTATCACTGACGAAGATCAAGTCATTGTTGGAAGGTACTTATCAACGTGGGGCTCAGCCTCATGCTCCCCAAATTTAAATTAGCAAACAGGCCCAATGCTCTTTTAAAAGTACGTCTCAAGCCCCGTGATTGTCAAAGTGAGCCAAACGGAGAAAAAACTTCGTACGCATGGCTTCTTCCCAAAGGGCAGCTCCACACTTCTTTAAAACACACATTTTGTATGTTTTTACTTTTTGCTGTGGGGGAGGGAGTTGTTGAGTGTGAGGTGGTGAGTGAGCTGCTTGTAATAATATTTTATTTACATTCCTTGTGGTTATCTTTGTCACGGTCTCTGCCGTTTGGGATTTTTTTTCCGTCCCCTTTTTGCCCTCAAGGCACCACCATATAGGAACGCTGGTTTCCGATTCCTCAGTGCATAGAAGGCATTAGCTTGCCCAGATTCTGTGGCCATGGAGATGGGGATGGAAACCATGTTTGGTGGGGACATAAAGGAGCCCCACCCTCCTCACACAAATCTATTTGACCTTCTCGTACAATCTCATTCATTTTTCTTCCTCATCAATTTTTAATGCAAACGTTCTCATTTAGATGAGCCGGAGTGAAGAAAATGCTCTAAGGACGCTTTCCCAGTGTTTCCTATTAGAGCTAAGGAGTCAATTTATTGTACAAATACCTAGAAACAAAAGAGGTGCGGGAAGAAAAGAATGACATCTTTTCTTAGCCGATTTCATTAGTTCCTATTAGATGATGCCATTCAAAGGGTCTGCGGCCCAGGGAGTGTGGCAGAACTTTTCTGAGGCCAAACAGTCACCCTCTGACTAATTTGAATTGAGCAGATGGCATCTTTGATCTGGTTGGATTATCGTTAATCGATGCCCACTTCTTTGCCAAACAAAACGATGCTAATATGTTGCGATTTGAGGTTTCGCTGTTTGACCCAAATCCAGTACAGGCGAAGAGACCTGTTGCCCCAAGCGGGCCCGAGCTGGGTAATTTCTCATTCAGACACACAAACCGCAGCAAGTTCATCTGCTCCCTTGAATGTTAAAACTCCTGTTGCATCCCACTCGAGCCCTCGCTGGGAGCTTCTGCCGTGAAAAATATAATAGGAGCAAAAGGGATGTGAGAGGGTTTAAGTCACCACCCCAACTTTTAAAAATGAATACGTCTGAATTCTTCCCTTTTACCATCTCCTTTGAGCAGCAGACTTCTTTTTCTTGGAGGGACCCAGGAAAGTCATCCATTTTTAAAGAGGCAGATTTGAAACAGGGTCTACTCAGAGAAGTAAAGGGGGCTCTTCAGTGGAAAAAGGCTAAGTATGTTTTTTTTTTTTTTTAAATAGAGATGAGATTACTTCTGGCCTTGGTATTTAAAATTTGCATGAATTTCCTGATTGTCTTAATTAATGGGCTAGGTGGATCCATTAGAAGCGACAGCCTCATCCATGCAAGAGTGTGGACTCACGTAGACGTAAGGAACATGTATTTGTCTGAGCCTGTCTTCAGTGAGCTACGAGATACATTTGTTCTGGAAGTCAGGAAAGTAGGAGAGCTGGTGAAAGATGGAGACTGAGTTCGAAACAAAGGAGCCCAACATATCCTTGCCCGTGGCATGGATATTACATGGATGGAGTAAAGTGGGATAGTAAGAATGTGTGGGAGACAAGTTCTAGCAAATTCTAATTATGGAGTCTATGTGTAACCATCTTATCATGAGGCGTTCGGTAAAGGTTCCAATTTAATCATTTGCTTATCTTCCCTGAGATTAAAATTTCTCAACGGCAGATCCCCAAAATACAGAGCTTTTACCTATAATAAATAGATTTTGGCTTTTCAGACTGGGCCATTTTCTTTCTGCCACCACTTTCTTTTTAACTCTCATTTTGGTCAGTGGCTATATGTTAGCACTTCCAAAAGACGGGATGAAAAGAGGAAGGGTAGGGAGAAAATCAGAGCCTGAAGAACATTTATTTTGTTTTTTTTGTTAAGCTTTTGGCTGATAAAAAAGTTTTTAACCAAATAATATTTGGAGGTTTAGGAGGACAGAGTTCTTCTTCCTCCAGGATTATCCTGCCCTTTCTCTGCCTTGTCACTACTGGTAGATCTTGGCATGGCTTAGAGTGTGGATTGTTCTAGATTTATTTCTCTATTATTATGCCACTTCCACTTTCCCCCTGAGAAGTGAGACAGAAGAACCCTCTAAAACATCAGCTGGAGACTGTTAGACCTGGCCGATCAGGCAGAGAAAAAACCTGGGCAAATATGACCATTCCTAGGCAGACCAGATTGGCAAAGGGAACACAGAACGAAGAAGACAATGACCACAGCCTGCCTATGAAGCAGGCTCAGTGCACGTGGCAGGTACTGTGCTAAGGAGTTTCATTTGAATTATCCAGCTCATTTACCTCCCAGGACCACCACCTTTATGTCCGTTTAGAGATCAACTGAAGGCTAGAGAGTTCACCTGGTTTGCCCAGGGTTGGATAGCTTGAAATGAATGGAGCTGGAATGTGAGCTGGAATTTAGGCTTACGTCTTAACCGCTTCTCTCTAGCGTGGAAGGATAAGAAAAAGCCGGATGCTATACCCATATTGGTACTCTTGTGATTAATACATAGAATTAGAACAGTGGAGTCTCATTGGCTCAGAAAGGCTGCTTTCGTGTTTCTTACTGCAGCAGTGTGCTTGCCTATGTTGGCCAAATGCTACCTACCTTCTTTTTGGTGGCCCAAATCTCTGGGGGAAGTAAGCTGCTGTGTTGTACTTAAGCTGAAATTCCCAAGTGCCATTTAAGACTCTCCTCATTTATTCAAACTAGAGGCCTTGAAAGCTGGTAATCAAGTCTGATACGGCTGCAGGCATTCCATGTTTAGACCAAAATTGGGGAGGGGGAGGGGAAGGGAGGAGGTTGGAGAGTTCAGGAGCAATTGCTTAGAAATAAGCAATAACTACTCATGCAGAGGCACAGGTTTCTCACTAAATCTATTCTAGATTTTGCTATTTATTTCATCCTTCATAGTTGAGTGAGCACGTAGCTTTGGACCGTATGGTTCCTAAAGAAAACTTGGAGTTATTATTAATTTGAGGTCTCGCAGAAGCAAAATGCTATCGTAGGTTGTTGGGTCTTTCTCTGAGTTTGTCAGCAAAATTTCTACCAAGTGAAATTGCAAAATTCTAGCCTTTGAAAAAAACCTCTCTGCCTTTGGTTACCCATTGCCTAACGGGGCTGTTTCATGTTGACTGCACTAGGTTATCTTGGGGTGTTAGGCAACTTTTGCATTTCGTTTGATGTTCCAAGTTCGTCTGTCCTCTCCTCCCCCTTCCCTCTGTATTGACTCCATTCTACCATGTAAATTAGTCCTATAAACTGGACCCTGGAAGAGTACGCCCTGGACAGCACAGAGGCTACTGGAGATCAGGCTTCCTTCCACAGGGCTATTTTCCTCCTCAGGAACTCGTTAGTGGTCAGCAAATAAAACTAGTCCAGAAACCCTCAATGACTACAGTGTGCTTTGCTCAGCCCCCTTGGGCACAAATCTAAACAGAAGCTTTGTTTAAGTAGAGCAAGAAGAAATTGTTGAGATGTTTGTCCATGGACCTCCTTAGAGATCTAGTGGAATTAGTTGCTATCATTTTATGTTAACTTAAAAAAAAGTTTTGATCTCAATTTAGCTGCTAACTGGTGGCAAAGCGTATTCACCGGTCCAAGCCCGCAGGCCAAGAAATGGAAAGGGCAGTATCAGGGATCAGGCACAGACTTGCTTTGTGCCTTGGGCATAGTTCAATGCTGACAAAGTCTCAGTGAGCTCTGTCACTTCATGTTGATGCCAGTTGGGTCACTCATCTTTCCGAGGTCTCTACTCACGCCTGTTGACCAAAGGCCCCCTCTGTCTTCCCTCATTTATGGCCACTGAAGTCTTACTTTGATAAGGGACGTTCCAGTAGTGAGAAACATACTACCTCCTTTTGCTTGTTGAAGCCTGTATATTAGATGGGTTTTTTATTACTTGCACCGTTGGCATTCCTAACTGACATGGCTACTAATGGACCAAGATTCAGATTCAAACCCTGGGCTCCGTGTTTTCATCATTGTTGTGGGTTGATCCCCCCAAAAGATATGTGGAAGTCCTCTCTCCATTACCTGGAAATGTAGCTGTATTTGGAAATAGGGTTTGTGCAGATGGAATCGAGTTAAGATGATGTCATGTTGGATTCTGGTGAGCCCTAAATTCAGTGACTGGTGTCCTTCTAAAGAGTGATTGGAAAACACAAAGGAGACACAGGACAGGAAGCCATGGGAAGATGGAACAGAAAATGGAGTTATGCTGCCACAAGCCAAGGAATGCCAAGGGTTGCTGGCAACCACCAGAAACGAGAAGAATCCAGGAAGTATTCTTCCCCAGAACCTTTGGAGGGAGCATGGCCCTGCCAGCATCTTGACTTTGAACTTCCAGCCTCCGGAACTGTGAGAGAATAAATTTCTGTTGTTTTAAGTCACCCAATCTGTGGTAATTTGTTACAGCAGCCCTAGAAAATGAATATACCGTATTTTGCCATGTATAATGTACATCCCTGTTTTTGGCCCAAACTTTCAAGGAAAAAAAATCTTTCATTTTAATTTTTTAATTCAAATTTTTATTTGTCTACATTTAGGTACTTGTTTTTTGTATTTTAAAGGAATTTTAACATTCACTTTTCAACATATTATGGTATAAGAAATTTTATGTAACAAATAATTACAAAGCACAAGAACAGATACAAGGTACAAGAAATTTTATATACTGGCAACAGATCTACGATATTTACCCATCATAGAAAGCCAAGAACTCTTCGTCTTTGCAAGTTTGTTGTAAGTTCAACAAAACCAATTTTCATATACCAAGGTATTAGTTTGCATACAAATATTGTTATTGATTTTTAGAGTTACACTTTTGACTTGTAAGCATAAATAAAAGAATTAAAAACATATATAGATATGTAATTACCCATGTACGACCCATGTATAATATAATGCACATCCTTATTTTTCCCTCACAAATTTGGGCAAAAGAGTGCACATTATACATGGCAAGATATGGTACTTACGAAACTGTGCTGCATTTCGATTGTTCCGTCTCTGTATTTGTAGAAATCTAGGTATGCTGAATTTTCGTATGCTGGGACAAAATGAATGTGTGCATATAGCGTGCTCTTTTTATGCTGTGTGAATTTATTTACATACAGTGGATTTGGAAAAAAAATGAAAACAGACATTAGAGAACAACTAGACTATTTCTTCTCTCTCCCTCATCTACTTCTGGTCAATATCTGAGGCAAAGGCGGCAAACCCTGCGTGTAACATGGGCTGTGCTGCTAAAGGAAAGGCCTTTGGAAAATACGGTAAATTTACAGTAAAATTACTGAGGAGGGCCTCAGTAAATTTGCTACAAGAGATAGTTAACTTTGGTAATTAAAATTATGGGCTGGGATGTGAGACAGTTACTTCACGGCAGATCTCAGTGATACTTTTCCAGACAGGTGGAGTCCAAAGGAAGGCTGGGATTTATCCTCCAAACAGTCCAGTTGTTGAGTCACCGGCCTCTGGGGTTTGCTCTTCCCAACCAGGGAAATACGTGGTTGACTTTAGAGTCCATTTCGGCCTGCAGGACAATCTAAGCCTGATGGATGATTAGTATCTAGTTGAATACTCTGTTTTGTTTCCACTTTCACTTGGTAACAGTATACATTAATGAAGAACCTATTCCTAGCCTCCAACTCACTTGTCAGACAAAAAATAAATGTGACGAGGAGGCTTAACTCTTGCCTTCCTGGGCCAGCTCCTCTTCAATGCAGTCACCACGAGGGCACAGATGGTTGCAGTCCTGCTATGGGGGAGAGCCTGGATTCCTGCAGAGCTGTCCTTTGGGTCTGCGTTTCTGAGAATGAAATCACTCAAGTTTTAAAATGCAGTCTGAGTTTTCATTCTCCTCCTAGGGACGGAGTGGATACTCCACATGTGCATGGGAAAGGGGGAGGTGCGGAGGGAGAGTTGCCAAGAGAAAGGGGCTCCTGCATTGCCATCCTTCCTCAAGAGTAGATCCACCCTAATCCTTTCATGACAAGTCTTTCCCACAGTTTCTTTGTAATTGTGGGTCTGAGGATAAACACACAGATTCCGGAGCCCCTTCTGCCCATCACATGCTTTGATGCCTTTATGTCAGGACAGGGCCAGCTTTTCCTCGGGGGGTGTGTGGGGGTGACATCCTGGTGTACAAGCCACCTGTAATGTGGGATGGTGGAAGCTGCTGTTTACTTTCTAAGACTTCTGAGGATGTTCCCTAGGCACCGAGTGGAGGCTGCGGGACCATCGTACTGATGGTTGGCTGCTTTGCTTTTGACTGAACTTCTAGGTAGCTTAGTATATTAGTGTCCTAGGGCTGCCATAACAACCTACCACAAACTGGGTGGCTTAAGCAACAGCAATTTATTGTCTCACAGTTCTGGAGGCTGGATGTCTGAAATCAAGGTGTTGGGAGGTTTGATTCCTTCTGAGGCTGTGAGGGAGAACCTGTTCATGCCTCGTTCCTCCTAGCTTCTGCTGGTTTGCTGGCCCTCTTTGGCATTCCTTGGCTTGTGGCAGCACCACTCCGGTCTTCTCATGATGTTCACCCTGTGTGTCTGTCTCTGTGTCCAGATTTCCCCTTTTTGTAATAAAGACCAGTCATATTGGATTAGGGGCCCACCATAATTTAGTATGATCTCATTTTCATTTAATTAATTACATCTGCAATGACCCTATTTCTAAATAAGGTCACATTCTGAGGTATTGGGGGTTAACACTTTCTACATATGTATTTTTGAGGGATACAGTTCAACCCATAACACTTAGTATAGAATTTTCTTTTGAGGGTCCTTCATTCATCAGTATATTTCTCCCTTTTTGAACCAACCATCAGAAAAGGCAATGAGAATGTGAAATGGATGATACAGATGTGAAATGAATGGCACATCTGCTGTGTGTCATGACTACTATTTTACACTTGAGTTGATTAAACAATTATAAAATAATTATCTGTTTAGGGTAACAAGGTAACAACTAAGTTTAGAAGTATGTAAAGAAGTTCATAATCTTGTTCCTTCTCAATTCTACCCATGAAGGAAACTCATGTGATCTGTCAGTTTTTTTTCCAAAACTTTCCCCAGGTCTTTGCAAAAATATACCAATATAAAGATAAACATTTAGGCTTTCCTCACATATTTCAAGAATGAATATATATATATATAGTCACTCTGCAGTTTTTCTTTTAAAGACTTTATCCAGAAAATGTTTCATGTGTATCTTTTCTACTCGGCACAGGTAGATCCAGGTCATTCCGTTTAACACCTGCATGGAATTTTGAGGTGCAGTGGAACTGTAATTGACTCAGTTCTCCCTCTGTCAGGGAATATTCAGGTTGTGTCCATGTTCTTTTGTTTTTCCCCTGTAAATAACACTGTTACCAGGATCTGAGCTTTATCCTGTGCTTGTGTTTCTTTAGATGGAACTGCAAAAATCAGAGTTGCTGAGTCAAAGTGTATGCATATTTTAAATTTCAGCAGAAGACCTTTTTTGAGAGTTCTGCTTTTTGATCATAAGTGTATGTGATTTTGACAAAGGTGCAAAAAAAAAAAAAAAAAAATAGTTCGCCGGAGAAAGGATAGTCTTCTTAACAAAATGATGCTAGAACAATTGGATATCCATATGCAAAACAACATCAACAACAAATCCCCAAACTTCAATCCTTACCTCTTCCATACTGTTTACAAAAATTCATTCAAAATGCACCATAGATGTATGTGTAAAACCTAAAACCATAAAACTTCTAGACAAAAACAGCAGAAAGTCAGTGACTTCGTATATATCTGTGTAAACAATCAAGATGATGAACAGATTCACCTCACCCAAAAGTTTCTTTGGTTTGGGCAAAGGTTTCTTAGAACAAAGATATTTATAAAAGAGTGAAAAGATAAGACAGAGATTGGGAGAAAATACTTGCGAATCAGATATCTATCATAAAAGATTTGTACCCAAGATATATGAAGAAGTCTCAAAACTCAATAATAAGATAACCTGATTTTGTTTTTAATTGAGCCAGTAATTTGAACTAAAGCGTCATATGGATAGGAAGTAAACACATGAAAAGATGTTCAACACCATTGGACATTAGGGAAATGCAAATTAAAACTATAAGGAGACACCACCGCACAACTAAATAGCTACAATTAAAAAGGCTTTGACTGTACCAACTGTTGGTGAGAATTGGAGGAACCGGAATTCTCATATACTGTGGGGAGGGATGTAAAATGATTGAAAACAGATTACTAGTTGCCTGACGCTGGGATGGGAGGAAGGGATTTGAAGAAATGTTTGGGGGTGATGGAGACGTTTATCACATCGATGATCGTAACGGTTTTATGGGCTGACACCTATGTCAAACTCTCAAATTATGCAGTTCATTCTATGTCAACTGTATCTACATAAAGCTGTTAGAGTGTATGTGAAATATTCATTGTCTGCCAGGCACAGTGCTAGGTTCTGGGGAAACTAAACACTATATAGTTTCTGCCTTCCCAGCTGTAAATTCTCTATAGCTTTCATTTTTCTTTCAACCGGAAATTAAAATTCTAATCCAGAATGTAAATAAGGAACTCTATATTTTTCTTAGAGTTCTGTTCCCTTTTTCAAACATTCCTTCGCTTAGTTCTTGAAATGACATTTTCCATCAATCTCAGCTTGCCTAGGACCCTGGTGAAACTAGTAGGCGAGCATAGGAAGAAATGTAGACCAAAAGGTGGAAAGTGGGCACCTAGCTGACCCTTCCTCACCTGGGATGGCCCCTTTCTTGTTTGTGCTCGCAGTGGTGCGTTTCTGACCTCTTTCTAATGTGTTGGTTGTCCAGCTGGCATAGTCCTCGAGGCCTTTTTTAGCCTTGCATCCCAGCTCCTAACCTAACTCCAGCCCAAGTGGTCTGGAGACTCAGGAGACCTTGTTGTTAAAAGGGTGAATTCCTGGGATCATGGCCCATGCTGGAATGGGCTGCCTTCTTGCCATTTCTCCTCATGATAGAAAACACAGAATTCACCGTAAAGAAGCACACGTGGGTCTTGATTCTAGTTTGTGCATGTCCTATGCCTAGCGGGTACAGATAGGGTCTGGCTTTCTTATGAAGCAGTTCTCTTCTCACGAATACGGCAACTAAAAAATTTAGATAGGATGCAGCAGCTTTACCAATGGCCATTGAACTTTGGTTAAGAGCTATTGAGAAGCATTCACAAAAATAACTTTAACTTAGTTTAAAAATGTTGTTCCCCTCAAGGAGGAAAATTGGAGGTGTTTGACACAACATCTTTTAAAGGAAAGGGCAAGGAGGATAAGCCTTTGTTCAGTAAACATAGGGTGATTCTGTGGCATGTGGTCCCATCTGATGTCCAGTTAAGGTGATGGGGGCACCACTGATAATGAACGGGAATAGCAGGCCGGGCGTCCCCTGGCAAACCAGGATTGAGGTCACCCGTGAGTGTGGCGGGTAAAATTCTAGACTTCTCTTGCTAACGGTATTCCCTTTGAGGGTGGAGGAAAGGCATGAAATAGTTGAGGTGAGGGGCAGCAGATGGGGCAAGAAAGCCAGGAAGAGGGGACATTAGGGAGTCAAGGAGGTAAAGGGTTTACTGACGGAAACTCAGGAAGAAGTGGGAGGGAAGAGGGAGTCACACAGGCACTGAGCATGGCCCCTCGCATGTGTGCGGGCCCCACCCATGTCAGCTGTCTGTCACGTGTTTGAAGCAGCTGTTGGCTATTGATACATCATTCCTTTGAGCAAAAGCATCAGATGTTCACAGCCTGCTCAGCGTTTCTGAGTGCTTTACTGGATTATCGGCTTTCTGGGAAAAGTAATGTTTTTCAGATGAAGAGCCTGGAAACTTTGAGGGGAAACATAAAGCATATCCAAAACCACGGGGGTGGGCAGTTTGGGAGAAATGGGAGGGGATGAGAGAATATTTCCTTAGGCTACAAGTCAAGCTACCTGTGGCCCATGTGGACTAGTGAACAGTGGGAGAGGCCATGGGGTTTTTAGTCGGGCAATCATGGATACACATCATGGCAGCCTCACTTACTTCAGATCCACGGATAGTGCCAGGCAGAGAAGCGAGGTTTGGTGTTTTCCAAAGCGTGTTCCATGGAGCACGAGTTCTGCAAGCTGCTCATATGAGCCTTGCCATGCAGGGGGCAGTCTTTAAATAGCTCTGGAAGGCACCAGGTGAAACAAAGGGAGTCTGGTTTACCGTAGGACTTCTCATAGCCTGAAGATGCCAATGCCCCGTGAATTTCCACGGGAGGGGAGAGGATAATCCCAGTCCCTTTGCAAAGGAGCTTCCACCCTAGTCCGGGGCTCTTAGTACAGAACTTGAACTCATTCAAGTTGACAAACTGGGCCTGAGGTTTGGCTCTTGCTTACAAAAATGTTTCCTTTGGCCCCGTCCAGGATGTATAAAAGCTTTACAAATTAGTCTCTAGGATTGAAAAATTAGAGGAATTTATAAAAAAAATCTGGACTTTCCAATTCTCTTAAAATATTGGAGGGTCAAAGCACAGTGGACCTGGATTCTCACTAGTGACCACTGAGAAGCCGCTGCTCCATTGGGATGGAATGTGGCGTCCAGCTCATTTCAGCATGTCTCCTTAATGCGTGTAACCTTAGGGCCCCTGAGGGGACATGAGTCTGGGACCCAGGGCTTGTTTAGCTCCTTCATTTGGCTGATGGGAGAACTGAATCCCAAGTTCATGCAGTGTTGGAATCCGGACCAGATCCTTGGTCTCCTGACTCTTAAAGGCCAAGGTACCACATAATAGTGTGACTAAGTTTATTTGTTTAGCACCATTCATTGCTCCCCAGGCACAAGCCTGGTAGCCCACCTTCAGCTGCCTGGAACCGAGTTTCTCTCACCTCATTTTGGCGAGCCATGTGTTGGAGTTTGTGGGACTAGAGTGGGGAGACACCACTGCCCCTTCTCTCCTGGGCAGACAGATACCCAGGAACTGCAGATTCTCATTTTCTGACCTTGAGCCTGTGGGAGGGCTTCCAGGAAGAAGCGGGAGGCTTCACCGACTTTGCACTCAATGCAAATCTGTTTCCTGCATGTGGCATTCCAGGCAACTAAAATTTCTCATTGTTATGGTATTGGCTCATTTGGGGCATTTTTACTGCCAAACATTGGAACAGATTGCTTCCAAAAAAGGGGGAACTTTAGAAGGTGGAGAGTAGTTTTTAATTCAATGGATTTCAGTGTTTGCCTGACAGATTATCAGCCTATGAAGCACTGTTCAAATGCTGTTTCATTTGCAAACTGAAAGACATCCATAATGGTGGCAACACAATTGTATTTTTAAGACTCTCTATCCACCCCCCGCCACACACACACACACACACACACACACACACACACACACACAAATACCTACTCAAAAGCACTCTGCAGATGTTTCCTGAATCATCCTGGGAGCAGATCTGCTGCTGCTTTCACTTACCTTTCCAGGTATGACACTGTCCTACTTAACTCTGCCCATTCCCTGCAGTTATGGGATTCTGATTATTTCCAGCATTAAATGTACATGGAATGAGCTAGAAAGTGGCTTGATGAATCAGACCTCCCGCTCTAACCATTCTGCTTCGTTCATGAAAGCCCAGAGCTGTGCACTGCTGGTCCCCCGCTTTCTGTTATCCCTCCGGGTTAGGCTCTCTAACTTATAAGTTTGAGAAAGTTGCCAATTGCTCGTTCACTTGCCCCCTCCCAATACAAGTTTATGAACTTTGCTGACAACTACTCTAAAAATTCTCACTATAATCAGACTTAGAGTTAGGTCTATCTATTATTAATCGATCTATTTATTCTTCTATCTAATCTAATCTAGTCTGATCTGTTTTTCCTATAGCACCATTTAAAATCAGAAATTCATCTGAAATAGTTTCCACTGCACAAGGTTAACTTTGCAGTAGCAAACAAGGAGAGGTGACGCTGGCTGCAGAACACAAAGGTCCTGGCCAATCAAAAAGCTCGGAAAACACAATTATACATTAGATCCATACATAGCTCTGAAAAGGTTGACTTTTGGTTAGTAAGGAAAAAAAAATTCAAATGCTTTTGAAATACCTTCAGTAAAAGATAGACGTGCCACTGAAACATTAAAACAAGACTGAGATAAAGCCCCTCAAATACCAATTATATCAGAAAGGAAAGGATTTAACTCTACCTGAAAACTTAGAGTAAGGATAGCTACTGTAACTGAGCCTGAAACTGAAACTTTTAGCTCTGAGCTTCCTAGTAGCCTAAATAAGAAAAACAGTACGATGAGTTACTTAATCCTCATTACCTACCCTCTTTCCCCAAAAATAAGACCTAGCCGGATCATCAGCTCTAATGCGTCTTTTGGAACAAAAATTAATATAAGACCCGGTCTTATTTTACTTTAATATAAGACCTGGTCTATAATATAATATAATATAATATAATATAATATAATATAATATAATACTGGGTCTTATATTAATTTTTGCTCCATAAGACGCATTAGAGCTGACGGTCCGGCTAGGTCTTATTTTCGGGGAAACACTGTAATAGAAGAAGATATATCTGCTTATCTGGAGCCCCAACCTTTCCTTAACTTGAAGACCCCGGAAATTATTATGTGGTTCTTTATATGGGGCATGGTAACAGACTATTGGGCAATGACATCAGTTGTAGTTTTTGTCCAAGTTTTCCCTTGAAGTGGTAAAAGTAAACAATTCGGTAGGAATGTAAGAGTGTTTATGTAGAAGTGAAAGAGGACACCTGTATTTTTTTCTGCCCCGCTTCATTTCCCATCTTCTGGTAATAGCACCTTGGTTTCGCTTTTGGAGGCTGTTCTTCCCTCACTCCACTGGGGGGACTTTATTCAGTTTAAGGGAGAGGGCCTGTCAATCACTGTGCCCTCCTTTAGCTGTGGGGTCGATGTATGCCCCAAATGTCTAGATTAATCACACACTTTCCCCAGAATTTGGAATCCTGAGCAGGGTGAAAAAAAGACTGACGGTTGTCCAAACTGGTAATTTTGACCAATGTGATCTGAAGAAACTCTGTGGTCCTGCCGTATAGACCCCCAAAAGTTGACTGATTCCTGTCCTTTCTGAGAGTGGTCCTTCTGCCCTCCTTTCAATGCAGTGTCACTCCAGTAATTTTATTTATTTTTTGTGCTCGTGTGAGCCAACGTCGGTGTCAGTTATTTGCAGCCCCAAACTCTGATGAATATGCAGGTAGAATTTTCCATGAACCCATTGATGATGTTCAAACCTCAAATTCTGTTTCACAAAGTGTGATGCATGGAGCAGAGCATATGTGCGGGGAAAAGTGAAGCAGTCATGCTTGAAGGAACTCCAAGATACCAACCAGAAACCCATGGGTCCCTTTTTATGGGTTTACTTTCCTTGTAAAAAGTGTGCATGCTTAACTGGGGAAGAAGAAAGTATACAGACTTTTTTTTGCGTTGGAATTTTTTTATGCACAGACCCTGACTTTAGTAAATGCCACTGAACAAAAATAATCCTGATGACACTATCACCCTTGTCCCCAGTGCCCATGTTCTGGCCCATCGTTGGAGAAAGGTTTTTGTCTTCGTCGTTTATAAGGGTGTAGCCCTGCTTTGGTATCTGCTATAAATCTTAAGGTTTTTATAACTTGGATGTCACTCTCACCTCCCTGCCAAATTTCTGTACTGAAAAAGCAGAGTGTCGTTTTAAGTAATGGCGCTTTTACTGTATCCAAGATAAATAAAGTAATTTTGGTACACATTATAAAATGAATCTGTCTTGTCTCTGTGTCGGGGGTAGAAATGGTGTCAGGGATGCAAACAGCTGTTTTGGCCAAAATAGCCAAAAAGACACAGTCTCAGGCTGTCTGAGTCTCAGTTCCTGAGACACATTTGTAGTTGTTGGTTAAAAATGTGAATGGCTCCGTAAGTTCACTCTAGGACAATGTGGGTTCTTTAGCCCAGAAAGTGAAATACCTCCAACTTTGGCAGGCCTGACCTTCTGGGTAGAGAATGTAGTTCCCTAGTTTGTCTTCAAGACCTGCTTTGCCACTTTGATTTAATACAAGGCGGAAATCTTCAAAACAAAGCTCTCTGGATCCAGGAAAGTTCATCTGGCATCGGTTAGCTTGGGCATTCCCCCTCCCACTCCCCCCCCCATATCTTTTCTCTAGGAGCTCCATGCTTTGTAGAAAATGAATGGCTTTGCAGAAGTGCGAATTTGGGAGAGTGTTGCACAACCAAAGAAAATTCAAATTAGTATTCCCCCTATGGGGATCCTTTTGGGGCAGTTGAAATTATATTTAAATATGCACGTATAGTGTACAGCCAGTATCTGTTATGGGATGTTGACAGACTGTCTGAATGCTACAGCTCAATGGTTTTCTGGAAGTAAAGCAGTCTAGGAAGGAAGAATGCAGATTTTGAAAACTTACTTGTTGGTCTTTCCTTTTCTTTTCTGTGTTAATGGTAAATAACACAGACTCAGTGCTGATCTCTTTACTCCTTGGCCCAGAAAACTGGCATTTTTTTTTTTTTCCCGTAATGTAATTTAATGTCCTTGTTGAACAGAGGCTGACCCCTGGTTATGTGTGTGCTGTGGAGAGCGGGGGACATGTGCTGGCAGGGTACCTAAGAGCAGGGCAAGCATTCAATGAAAACTTGGAGGGAGTCTTTTGAAAATAAAACTTAATTTGCAAGGATCTCAACTCTACACATAAGGTAGGCTTACTCTGCGATTTCAGGCAACATCTGTGTTTTCTCCCTTTTTTTTTGACCCTCTTACTTTCTTGCTTCTCTCTTACTCCTTTCCTCACAATTAATGACAGTGAAGTTCCTTCCATTTCTGAGTTTCTTGGAACTCTCTTGCTAACTGCTGAGTCTTTTAGACATTTGTTATAGTTTTCCCAAGGGGCAGTCACCACCTCTCCTTTCTCCCGTCTTCCTTTTCAGTGGCTGTGGGCTCGTGGTGGGCTGGAAGTCACAACTGAATTGGACAAAGACAAATTTGGCTGTTGCTTCAAAGTCATTGCTTTCTTGGGGCTTCTTAACAAATAATTCTTTCTTTTCTGGCTTATGGTTAAGAGGGTATTTATCTTTACATTAGATGACCATCAAAACTCACTTCTTAGGTTGCGGATTTAGAGAACAAATGGATTCGTTTGGATGCAACAACTGGAAGAAATTGACACATTGTTAATTTCTTGCAAAATGAACTTTAAAAAGTCTGTCTTGGAACTTATCAGATATCTGCTTTCTGTATATTAAGGACCTAATGCTATTTATCTTTTTTTATTTCAATCATTGGCCCCTTTAAGTGAGAAATTTAACTTTGATTTGAAGCTACTAATGCCTACTGGTAAATAAAAAATGAGTGATAGAGCAAATTGTTTTTCATCTCTTGCATTTCTATGGGCATCTCAGACTCAAGGGAATTTTTATGTAGCATAACAATTTCATAAGTGTCAACATGTTTTTTTTTTAAAGCTTCACAGTATAAAAAGGAGCAGAAGCCTGCTTTGGAAATTTAAAACTAGATTAAAGTTGGCCAAAGCAGAAGGCAAAGTCATAGTTCTGTGACAACTCACATCCTTGGGGCTCTGGGTAGTGTACGGACAGTGGAATAGATCCAACTGAAATGCTCTTATTATGGATTAATAAGTCTTGACCTATGGATCTTGGAACTCAAGAGAGTCATAGAATTATTTCAAGACATCTGTGAACCCTACGTGCATTTCATATACATTTCCTATAGCCTAGAAACATATACCTTGCAAATATATCGACTACTTTTCAAATCCTGTGTGTTTTATCAAAAGAAACATTTATTTAAATTCATTTTATTGACTCATGGTGGCTTTTGGAGTGTGTGCATATTTTCCGTTAGTGAAAACCAAAGTACTATGTGTAAGCCAGCAGCATTTTGGATTTTAAAGGGACTGTGATATTTGGAAGAGTTGGGCACTATAAATTTGATTAATGCTGATTACAGAGGGGTAAAAAGACATTGACTTTGGTTGTGATTTGTCCCAATGCTTCTCCTTATGTCCCTTTCTCACAGGCTTTACTTTTAACAAATGTTTATTGATCTTTCATTTTTGGCTGAGGCGCCAAACTATAAGGTGGGCCCAAAGAAGGGGTTATATGAACTCCACCTGCTCAAAAAGGTTTTCATGAGTCAAATATAAAGTAGATTGTTATTATGGAGGAAACTTCCATCCTAAGATGCTGCAAATGGCAAAAGATAATCTGTCCCTTTTTATTAGGGACACAACAGCATCTCTCAAGCCCTAACCAGGATTCTAACATCTCAGGAATGAGGACTATGCCACGTGGGCCTGTATATTGCTTGAGAAAGCAAATATTTTAACTGATCACATTTTTGCCCCAAATCGAGTTGGAGTTCCGTTAGCAAGGCCAAAGGGGAAAATGGCAGGTGTTACATTTACCACAGGTGCTAAATTTAAAATAATGGCAGATGTGGACAATATGGTCCCCCCAGATTCTGTGAGCTACTTTATTTGCCCTAGAACCTTCCTACTTTCCCCCTACAGTTTGTTGCAATCATGTTGAAATTGACAAAGTCCTCTGACCTGAACAAGCAGTTGATGGAGGTCTGATATGGTATCAGATGGTTTTCTAGCCCACCTTTCAATGAAAACATTTGTCCAATGGCCTGTGTTGAGAATGAGAATTGCCAAGAGGACCAAAAAAGGAGACTGTGATTAAAATGAAAAACGTATCTGAGTGTTCAGAAGTTTAGAATTTTTGATTGTTTGGACAGATGCTAGTTGGCTAATTTCTTATTTGGGAAAATGTTACTTACTTTGTATCTCTTGTTTTTTCTTCCCTCCTCTTTCTGCAGTCTTTTGCACATTGGATGTGAGAAGATTGTACGGAATAAGGCCAATGAATTAAAATGTCGTTGATTAGGCAGAATCCGTCTTTCCCCCTTCTGTGGTCAGTGTTTGTAAAGAAGTGTCCTTATCAGATGCTAAGGAGTAGCTTTGATGCTTGGGTTCAAAGGCATATACTTATCCTTACCCGCCTCTCCATCTTTTCATGCATCCTGGACTATTTTCCACCCTTTTCTGTTGTGATGTTTGATGCCTTTGCTAGTGTTGCTTCCTTGGTTTGAAATACTCTTCCTCAACCCCACATGCTCTACCCAGGGGACCATACTCCTGCCATAGCAGATGAAACTGCCCCACTTTTGCCTTTCCTGATCTCCAGTTGCAGTCAATCATGCCTTTCTTCTGGGTGTCCATAGTTTCTTCTTATGCTGCAATTGTACCACTTAACCCATCCAGTTTTTCTGTTTATTAAGGTTATTTGTGGACTTCCACCTTGTAAAGATCTCTAAAGCCTCAGAGGATGGCGGCGGGGTCTTGATTCCTCATTGTACGTCCGGGTGCACCTAGCATAATTCTTGGAATGTAAAGCTGGGAACACAATACAAGCCCAATAAATGTATTTATTTATATAGTGCTTCAGCAAACTAATAATATTTTATCATTTATCTGCCATCTCTCTTAATTTCTGTGAAAGAAAAGGTGAAAGGTAACATGACATACATGCCTTTGTAAATCAGTGAGGATGCGAAAAGTAGAGGTTGACTTTTGTATAAGGAGAAAGAGAGGGAGAGAGGGAGAGGGGGAGGGGAAAGGGTAGGGAGGGAGAGGGAAAGAGAGACTCTTGTATTTATCTTTAGAGCCAGCTATTAAAGGTGATGCACACAGTTCTGTGCCCATATTAAGCTCTTTGGAACATATCCTGGATCTCCTTGACATTTAAGTGAAAATATCATACATTGTATCTATCTTGTACCCAAGCTATTGCCTGTTTATGGTAGAGATAAAATCTTTATTATATTTCAGGAATTTCAGGAATGCAAAAGACTTCAACAGAGCTATTCATAATAAAGCATACTTAATTAAAATATAAAATATAGAATGTGCCTTGTTTAGAGTTACATCTGTTTTTCTTTTTTCTTCTTTTTATTTGGTAATTGATTATGGTGGAGTTTTAGATGGGAGAAATAATTTTAGGTTGCTTTTCTTTGTGTTCAGAAAAACTGAACTGAACTATACTTGGGCACCATCAAGAAACCTGGAGGGTTGCAGGGTTGCTAAATACATTATTTGCTGTGCTATAAAACAAGGAAGTTCTCAAAAACTTTTTTTCGAAAGGACACAGAAGCCAACTTGGCTTCCATTGGCCAAATACGGTACATATGGAGCCTCAGAATAAATAACCTGTTGTGGATTATCGCCTGCTGAATAAAATAAGTATCTGTGAGGCCATACTGTAATAAACTGATATGAACAAACAAACAAATAGGTGAGGAAGGAAAGTGCTTCTTTGTTATACAATGTCAACTAATAAATAAGGCAAGAATGATGGAGTTAGAAAAATCACCATTTTGCAACCATCATCATAATAATTTGAATAGGCCAGGACCATTAATGCATACAAAAACTAGTGGATGGATGTTTTACGAAGAACACAATACGTACATCATCTTAAAGTACCTCCCCGCAAATTATCCATTGAAAATTATCCATTCAGTGGAGAAATCAAGTGGGCATCACCTCAAGTAATAAAAGTCGGCGTCACCCAGAATGGGGCAAACCATATCATGTATCTCCTGAAATGGGCACTGAGAAGGATGGTATTCCCATACCAGGTGCCCATATTCTACAAAATAACTGGCTCGTGCTCTTAAAAAAATATCAATGCCCAGAAAGACGAAGAAAGGCCAAGTCACTGTTCCAGACATGAGAACCAAATGCAGTGTGTGGTCTTGAATTGGATACTGGACCACGAAAACAATTGCCATAAAATAGTACTTTGTTGAGATGGTTGGCGACATAGTTGTACTATGGTTATGCAAGAGAATCTTCTTGTTCTTGGGAAATATATACTGAAGGTCTTAGGCATGAAGGAGGGATGCCATCTGTGGTCTATATGTTACTCTCAAATGCTTGTGAGGGAAGGAGGGAGGAAGGAAGGGATGGAGAGAGACAAGAGCAAAGGGAAAGGAAAAGGGAAGAAGGGAAAAAGTGAAGGAATGAGAACAAGAAGATATTAAAAAAGAAAATGTGGTTATGGGTTGATGGTGGGTAGATCTGGTAAAGGCTATAACTATTCTTGCTATGTTTGGTAAATTTGAAAATGTTTCAAAACAAAATGTTGAAGAAAAACACGTTATGTACACATGTTCACAAATGTCATTTCTAGTGGTTTTGGGAAGCAATGGTCACGGAGGACATGGGCTGCTCTATTTTGTTCCTGACCACACACCCATCACAGAGCCCAGTGCCTGGTAGAGGTAGGCAGTTCTTAAATATTTTTGGTGGCTGCGTGGACCCCAGGGCCTTGGAGTTTCTTGAGCTCTGGAATATCGATCTTTGCACAATTGCAAATTCCAATTACAAGTACATATTTTGCTATTTTCAGGTTCCTTTGCAGCTAGTGATGGCCATAGAGCAAGTTAGTTGTAGCGAATGGCATCTCACAGCGAGGAGGCCTGCTTCACCGCTGCTTCTTCCGTTGTCCTGGGAGAAGGAATGTGAATGGAAGGGCTCAAGTTGAGAGGCCCTCTTAGACCATCTCAGGAGAGCCCTGTACTAAGGATGGTGCAAGGATGGCGCTGGGACCTTGATGCCAGGAAGCTGTCGCTCTAGCCCCAGGCTGCTTAGCCAGACTTCATTTACCTGAGAAAGAAAGAAGCGGCTGTCTTTTTCAACCACTATTACTTTGCTTTTTCTTTCATTTGTAACAGAAGCTAATCCTGAATGATACACTGTACTTTCTAAAAATCATTACTATTTAATTTTTGTTCCTTTTCGAGCTTTGTATTCATTTTGCCCCATACACACAGAAATTCTCAGGCCTTTTAAAACATTTCCTTTTTCTTTCTGTTTTCCTGGAGTAGACTCTTGTGATAAGGATTCTGTTTCTGTCCTTGAGCAGGTGGATTCGTTACTGTGGTTTAGGATACTTTTCATGCTGAAAAGTACCCTCCTTTCTCCTCTGTCATGGCAAACCTTCTCCATTTTGCAAATTGCTAAATTGGTCTGAAAGGACTGTGAGAACTGACTTTCCCTGGGAGATTTCTTATCCTGACAGACCCAGCTGGAGACCGGATGTGCAGAGGTAAGCGTTTGGAATAATCAGAAAATAGGAAATTTTAACTATTTCCAGTTGCCAAAAACATTTTACTTCAGTTGAAAGATTCGGAACAGGTTTTTAAAGTGCTCCTTCTGCCTGGTGAGTTTTGTTTAGCAAATCTTTGTACTTTTTGGAATCTGCTCATGTTTTTACTTGTTCAGCGGACAGTTCTTCCTTTGGAACTATTTATTGTCACTAAGATTTGTGGTGTATTTGGTCTCACGGATAATAACTGGTTGTGCGTGCCCACAGCACAACATAAATAGAGGAACTGACTCCCAGCTTGTTTATTGTTAGACTGGTATGTAAGCAATGGGCTTAAGGCCGCAATTACGTGTATATGTGTTTCTGTTCCATGAAATTTGGGAACTCTAAAATGGACCTTGTGAGGATATTGCATGGTGTTCAGTTATTTCCTTTCACGTATTTTTTTTTTTTTTTTTAAAGAAATGTTACATGAATGAAGGTTGTATTTAGTTGCATGATTCCCATAGTAACATTATTTCCTGACCTGGTGGCTCTGTTTGAAGCCTGTTTTGAAGCCTGTTTTCCTCCTGGTGGGCTGTATTGACTACGTGCCCTGGTTCATGTGACTCTGAAAGATAACTGATAATCACTTGAATGTAAAAGATTATATTTGGAATTGCCATGGGTGAGGTCTTCCAGCTCTTTACACTCCAGTTAGCTAGATAGGAATGAGGGATTGCTGTTGTATGCAAATTTTGGTTGTATTCCCATAGAAAAGAGAACAAATAACTCATTTGTCTAGGGTCAACTGAAGAAATCCATGTCACAGTTTTGTCTGCAAAACAAAACAAAGACTACATCAAAGGAAACTGACAACCGACAAACAAACGAACAAACTAAAACCATATTGTAGGGGGGCGCCTGATAAGAATGACTGAAGTAGTCTCTCTGCCTAAGTGAACCAGCCTGGTATAATAGGAACAGAGCAGAGCTAGGAATCAGACATTTCTATTAAGTTTCAGCCCTACTAGATTCTCTCTATATGACCTTGGGCAACTTACACACACCTGTGAGCTTCAGTTTCTTTATACAGTAAAAGGAGTCTGGTAACAGAGTGCTTCTGAATGTGACATGAAATCATATATGTAAAAGTGTTTTGTAGACTGGAAAATATGTTCATGTGTTTTTTAGCAGTCAGTTAATTAAAGGAGTGATATACCCTCCCCAGACCTCCAATGCTGATTTTCCTGGTATGGAGCACTGTAGTTTGTATTCTAGGTAATAGTAATTGTTAACGATTTGTCAGACTTTTTATATAATGTGCAAAAATGTATTCTGATTTAAATGAGTAGCATTTCTGTGCCCTCAGGCTTATTACTGCTAGTGAAAGCTCATGAAAGAGAAAATAGGCAAAGTAAAACAAGTTGCCTTTCTCCCTTGCACTTGAGCATAGATAGACAACAGTGGCATTTACCAGGAGGCCTGGGGTGTTACAAGAAGCATCATTTTCAACTTGGCCCTGCTTGGAATAGAGAGGCACGTGTCCAAGAGAGAAACTTTATGAGGTAGTGTGTTCCAAACAACACAGAGAAAATGGAGTGTAAGAGACTTCGTCACGCAAAAACAGGTGGGTTTTTAAAAGTGTTGTCAAGGAGAAGATGCAAATACCATAATTAGGGTGAACAGCTCTTTTGAGTGTAAAGGAAAACATGCCTACTGGCAGAGATGGGCTGTGTTACAGGACAGACCCATCCACGTGTGGGATTTTGATCTTAGTTGAAAAGCAAGTAACATTCCGTAAGTTCTGGTTATGGGGCCTTGAAGTTTTCCGGGAAGATTTCCCTATATCTCTGAGCACCAAAGTGGCTATTGCCACAGGAGGTTTCATGCCTAATGCTGCCAGGAGCAAAGCATGGGTTGAGGAGGATTTTGTAGGAACCTTCTGATGGGACTTCAGAGAGCAGAATCTGCCTCTCAGGAAGGATTGAAAAAGGAAGAGTATGTGGTTTTACTTTACTGTAAAAGAATGGAGAATTGCTTTTGCTGCTTAGCCAATATGTTGAGATTATGGGGGTGAAAAGATACATCCTTTGGGGAATACAAAATACAAACCAAAAGGAGGAAAAGATAAGCAGTCTTTTTAGGAGCCGTTACATAACTTTAATTGAGTTATAATGAAGAAAAATTAAAGGATTTTGAAGGATTGATTAAAAAATTTTTTTCATGTGGTGGTCTGCAGAGTTGGAATTTCAGGAAGGAGGGTCATGACTATTTGTTGATGAGAACAATCCCGGTTGTAGCTTTGTGGGGACTCCCTGCAGATAGCCTCCATTCCCAGGTTTAGTTTTCACAGCTGGCTGCAGTTGCTTGGATGACCAAAAGAATCAGGAGTACTTGGTTCTGAATTTGGAAAAAATGATGCCAGACTACTTAAAAATGTGACTGGAAAAAAGACTATTGAGTACGAGGTTCTTTTGGACTAGGCTGAGCGCTCAACAAGGAATCCTGGTTTCTCTGCCTTACATTAAAATCCTGTCTCATGCAAATAGTGGTGAAGTGAGGTTGCACTCATTTTCTGTTGAGAAGTTAAAAAGTAACATACTTTGTTTACACAATGCTGGGTTTTGCTTTATTCTTATGTTTGTATTAGAAACGAGTAATTTAGTCCCAGAGAAAGCACACGTGGGGCTTTCTGCCAAAACCCAGTGCCAAACATGAGTTTTGCGATTAAAGTATCCAATATTAATCTTTGCTTGACAAAAACCAAATTAAGGGTTTTTTATTGTTTGTTTGTTTTTCTTTTGTTTTGTTTCTATTATCTAAAAAGAAAGCATTTTAACCAAAATGTCTGAGTTAGGAAAAGTTGAGAGTTACCAAACTGGGCTTTGACCAGTATAGATATGACCTTGATCTCGTCAAAAGGAAAGATTTCCCTTCCTCTTGGTATTAGAGAAATGCAGATAAAGATAACTGGGCTTAATACTAAGCCTCCTTGTTTCTTGTTTTCTTTGATTATTATCCTTGGGTAGTGGGATTTGCTGTCAGGCAAATACTGCGTTCCATTTTTGCTTTCCATCTCTGGGCTTTGATATTCAAATGCCACATACCTGTAGACTGTTAGCTACAGAAATGAAAAGGTGGTGTTCGTATATGAATTCAACACATATTTATTGAGCACCTATTGTGAGCCAGATACTGTGCTGGGCATTGTCTTTGTCTTAAGACAATGTTCGTAGTCTTAAGAATGCGGTAGACGTATAAACATGCCATTATAGCACAGTGGAGTAAGTGCTATCATAAAAACAGAGGGGGCAGTTGTGAACCCTGTCCTAGATGGGGACCCTTCACAGAGGAGAGGGTGTCAGCTATTCAGAGATGAGTGGGCATTTGCCGAATAGAGAAGACGACTAAGGCTTAGGTAAGAACATGTGGAGAGCTGCGAATTCAGGCTTTTCCAAACAAGCGTGAGTGTACCGCTTGAGGCTGGAGCATGGGAGAGGGACTGGGCTGAAAGAATATAGAAGCTGAAGTGTACATGGGGCACGATTGGGAAGGTCTTGTATGGGATATTTCTGAGCAAGGACTTTATCTTTTGTAGGAGACAAAGGACTCAGATATATTGGTCTCAGGAAGATCATTATGGTGGTAGCATAGAAAATGAATGAGAAGCAGTGAAGTGAGGAGGGTGTTGGAAATGGTGCAGAACAAAACGGGGATGAAGTTATCATCTAAAGCAGTGACTGTTGGAGGGGAGGAGGTGGCAGAGGGCCTGAGTGAGTTAAGAGGCAGAATGCACTGATAGTAGATTAGGTAGGAGAGGAAATGTGGAAGGTGATACTGAAGTTCCTAGTCTGGGCAGCTGAGTGGAACGTCATGCTACTTAGGGAGCCAGACAGGTTTTGTAGTAGAAAGAGCAGATTTCAGGTGGCAGGCGGACAGGGTGAGGGGAGAATCTCACGTTTTCCTTTTGGACCTGTAGCTAACTATTTTAGCTTGTGGGCATGGAGTTCTATTTGTGATGTGGAGTATACTGAGTCATAGCAAGTGGTGTGAGTTTTGGTTTTAGCTGGCCTCTAATTAGGCAGAATAGGAAAACTATATTTTACTTGTTGGATTAATTTTTTTTCCTACCTCATGAACTAAAGGCAGAAATCTCTGTCTTTAAAAATAACTACTGAGTACAGTTCTGTACCTGCTATTGTGCTTAAGAGGAAGCTATTGCAAATATTTTGCCACAGGTGAGGAAACAGATGCTTATAGAGGTTACGGAATTTGACAAAAGTGGTGAAGATGGAATCATATCAGGTCTGTATTACATGCAAATATATCCTTACATTTGATTCTTGAAAAATGATAACTTGTGAAAACAATTATTGAAAAAATAAACGATCCTATTTTAATAGCAGCAGATAAATTATAAAGTGTTTTGGTTCTTATTTGGTCATTTAGGCTGGTCATTAAAACTTTTCTGCCCATATGGGAGAAAGTAAAGCTTGATTTAAGTGTGCTGTGATTTCTGTAGTACTTACAAGTTTACCAACTCTTCAGAAAAAATAGAATTTGAGTATCTTTCAGAAATGTAATAGAAGAATTAGTTACCTTGAAAACCTAGGCTCACATAAAGAATGCTTTTTTCCTTGTTTTTAAATTTGTGCAGCACTCAGATTTTCTGTGGCTAGGTAAACAGTATTTTCTAGGCTTTTTTTTTTTTTCTTTTCTCCTGTGTAAAAGAATTTTTTCCCTTGGACTGAAGGCAAATTTGAAATACACCCATTTTGTCAAAGTGTAAAACCCAAGCCTCCACAAGTTCAAGGTCATTAACCAATAACTTAACTGCTTTTTTAAAATAAAAATCAACAGTCCTCTTATCATAGAATGACAATAGAATCCAGAGTCCTAAAATGTATCATCCACCATTATCAGTGTAAAAAAAAATTCTGGCAGGAAATGTAACATATAGCCAAGAGAAAAAGGATTCAATAAAAACAGACCTTAAGGGGACATAGATATTGGAATAGCAGAAAAAATTTTGAAGCAGCTATTAGAAATGTGTTTAAGGAACTAAAGTTTTTGTCATAAGGAGTGAGCAAATGGGGAATCTCAAAATAAAAAATATAAACTATACAAAAGAACCGAATAGAAACTCAAAAACTAAAAAGTAAAACACCTGAAAAAAAAAAAAGGCTATATGGACATAACAGCAGATTGAAGAATGAAAAATAGGGAAATGAACTTCAAAACAGATCAATAGAAACCAACCTAATTCAATAACACAGAAGAATAAAAATTGATTGAAAAAAAATTAAAAGAGCCTTAGCAATTTGTGGGATGCATCAAGAAATATAAGATAGATTTCATTGTAGTCCCAAAAAAAGAAGAAAGAAACTGGGGAAGAAAAAACACACGACAAATAATATTTAAAAATTTCCCAAATTTAGTGACAAATATTAGCTTAGTGACCTGAGAACTTTAGCAAAACCCAAGTGAGAGAAACCCAAAGAAAACTACACTTAGGCAAATTGTAGTTAGAATGCTTAAAATCAAAGTAATGGAAAAAAAAAAAAACAGCTAGAGGAAAACAATCTATTACATATTGAGGAACAGTGATGTGGATTATCACTACTTCTCATCAGAAGTAATCAAGAGCAGGGGACAATGGGAATGACTTCTTTTAAGTGATAAAAGAAAAGAATAATCTGTCAACCCAGAACTCTGTATCCAGAGGAGATATGCCATGTGCCTGAGAACAGCATTTTCTGCTTATGTAGTTTCGGAACCTCTGAAGTAAACACAGTTAAACAGGTTTCTATACTGTTATGACTTCTCAGCAAATTGAGCAGTTCTACAAAAAGGATGTCACACTCCAGTAATGAAATTTGATATTATTTGTTCTTCACTTTTATGTTCATGCTATCTCAGGATGAAGTGATTTTGAAAATAATTGGCAGGATATCTGTTTGTATCTATAACAATGAAAATGTAAATGAAATTTTACTTACATTGTATTTTCTTCACTCTAGTAGTACATTTTTAAGGTTGAATGTCTTTGGGTTGCTGCCACGTGAAATATTTTTCCAGTAGGTCTAAATTGTTCAGTGTTGCATCTTTAGCTTGCCTAGATGTAGATGAAAATAGAACTCCCACCTAGAGTTCTCAGTGCATATTTTATGAGCATAATAGTGCCAGGAATGTAGGTTTGGTTGGATTACAATGAAATCATTATCTTTTGTGTCTCTGTCTTGTGGGTATTTATGTGTATTCCTATGTGGAGTTTAAACATGATGTGTTGTAAGTTAATGCTACAAAAAAGCAAATTAATTGTAACGGTAGTCCAGAACCATATTGTAAATGGCTTAAACCATCTAGTTAAAATAAAATTTAAACTTCTTGAAATAATTCAGTGAAGGATTAAGTGACTTAAATATCATTGCTATTCAACAACGTGACCTTGTCTTTGAGTATATTAGAAAAGATGAAATAGTGCCATTTGCAACAACAGGGATGGATCTTGAGATTATAATGCCAAGCGAAATAAGTCAGAACAAGTAGAAATAAGAAAGAACAAGTAGAGAACCATATGATTTCACTGATATGTAGTATATAAAACTGAAAACAACAAAAGAACAAGAAAAACAAATGAAGAAACAAAACTCTTAGACACAGACAATAGTTTAGTGGTTACCAGAGGGTAAGGGGGGAGGGGGGTGGTAGATGAGGGTAAAGGGGATCAAATATATGGTGATGGAAAGAGAACTGACTTTGGGTGGTGAACACACAATGTGGGATATAGATGATGTATTACAGAATTGTACACCTGAAATCTATGTAACTTTACTAACAATTGTCACCCCAATAAACTTTAATTAAAAAAAAAAAAAAAATATATATATATATATCTCCATTAAAAAAGAAAAGAAAATGGAGGTTAAGAAATCATCATTCAAAAGGTTTGTTTTGAATTTGTTGTCCTCATTGCCTATTCCTAAGTCCAGTCCCAGCTTCCCTGGATGTCTAACATACCCCTGTTCTATGGCTGACATTGAACTCTCCACAAGGACCACATTGAGGCTCCTATTGCATTAACATTGATGGACAGATGAGATTGTGCTTGTCTTCTTGCTTGTGGCTGTTAAAAGGATAACGGAAGTTTGTCTCTCTTTCTCCCTCGTTTCCTCTAGGAATTTGTGAGTCTTAGTCTCTTTCTCCTCTAAACCAAAGATACCTAACAAAAGACTAAAAACTTCTTATGTTACAGTGGCTCTCTAATTGGTGATCGGAAGACCTTCATCATCAATTACTTGGAAACTTGTTAGAAATGCAAATTATTGGCCCCTCCCACTGACATACTGAATCGGAAACTCGGGGAGTGGGGCCCAGCAATCTGTGATCTTAAACTAACTCTCTGAGTGGTTCTGAGTCTCACTGAAGTTTGAGAACCATGGCCCTACAGTAAGGAAACATTTTTGAATAGTTTTTCCATCCTGCTGGTTATTCAACAACAAAGGTAAAGCAGAACCCAAGAGTCATTGGTGGTCGTTGTGGCAGGGTTTTGGATGAGTCCCTTTCAAACCAAATGATGTCTTTTATATAGTAACAATAGTAAGTGCTACTCATAAAAAAATAATAGAACCTGAAGTTAAGAGTACATCTTTCCTGTGGGCCAAGCCATTTGCCCGTCATATCTCCATTAATTCTCACATATCGCTGAGGTCCGTACTAATGTGACTGCTGTTTTATAGTCAGGAAACAGGTTTAGGGAAGAAGTTGGCCAAGGTCAAGATGTTTAATAGGACAGCCAGGATGATGATGCTGGTCAGACTTGTACTAGCAGCAATGTCATGATCCATTGGTAATGTCATGTGACATTTGACAGTGCCTGTCTCCTCCCATCCCTGCCCATATCTCCCCGGTGAAGCTAGGGACCTATTTGTAAATGGAAGAAGTGGAGCCAGAGTTCATGTCTTTGCAGATAAGCTTGTGTCTTACTCATTTGTGACTTACCCCCTCTCACAAAGTAATACCCAAAGTGGCTTTGATCATGTAGAGTGAATCTTATACTTTATGCCCTGTGCAAATAAATTTTTGTAGCCTGTTTTCCTTCAAAAGTTTATCTCATTGTGGAAGTAACCAATTCACTGACCTTTCATCTTTGGGCTCTAGTTTGTGGTTTTTGAAGCTTTCCAAGATCAACTGAACAAGGAAGTGTTTTGGCATTTTAAACAGTTCATACAGTATCAAGCTGGACGATTTTGAAAGTAATTAATGCCTGAATAAAGCCCTTATCCTACTGAGTTATGGTCCTTCCTTTAAAAAAACAAAACAAAACAACAGAACTTTATTGGGTGATTAGAGGCAGCCGTTCAAATTCCATTCCTGGTAAATGAGGCGTTTATTTTATCACCCAGATATTTTTGTTTTCTTGACCAACAAAGAAATAGAACATTTTAAAGAAGTAAGACAAACCATGTTAAATACAAACCATGTTAAATTTCTCTAAATTGAAATTTGATGTCATCATTTTTAAACATGAGAGAGGAAACTGGAATGAGCCTTCAAAGTTACTGATTCATTTGATGCTAGCCCCATGCCTCCCAACATACAGATTTTATTTAGTAGAGGAGTCTAAAAGAAGGACATTAATTAAAGTGGGAATGATTAATTTTATTATGTGTAAGTCAGAATAAATTAATTCCAATGTCAGGATAAATTAACTCCAGTGTTAATAATTCCATAGACCTCCTTTCCATGGTTTGCTTCCGTAGTTGAGTTAATCCAACATTCCTAAGAATTCAGAAAAAGCCTTTGTGTTTTTGGGGGAGAATAAGGAGTGAAGGGCACAAAAATGTATAGTTACTTAAGAAATGTCACTTATACTCCAAATTCTAATTTCTGTTAGGGTAACCTCCAATTTTAAGCAAAATATCCATTTAAAATGATAGAAGTTACTCCTCCTCCGTGCTCTCCCTCTGTATCTATGTCCATTTCCCTCTCTTTCTCTCTCTCTCTCTCACCACATGTAGGTGGAAACAAATGGACAATGTAGCACTTGCCTGAGATTCGAAGACTGTTCTTTTTTTCTATTGCGCAAAGTGGGTCATTGCAAATGATTGCTTCTTCTCCAATGAAAACTGTGTGATAGCTAGAAAATACTATTTGTTAGGTCAGTTTGGTATGGCACTATTTTTAGGCGATGCTCTTAAATGAATAAAAATGGTAAGTGGAAGTGTTCATGTGACATTGGTTTACTTCTTTTGCACCCAAGTAATTTAGAACTGTAGTGCTCTTTTTACGGGTCAGCTGTTCCCTCTGCAAAACTGAGAAGTATTGATGACTGCATATTTTCTCCTAATTTCTTTAATGCGTTCACAGAATGAGTAAAAGCTTGATTTGAGTTTCTGTTATTATTCTTTGGATGTAAAGGGATTTCTTAGTTTCCTGAGTGGATGATTTTCTTACACATGACCTACCACCGAGGTCTTCTATCTGTTTTAATTTATTTATGTTAGGGTGAGATTTTACAATATTTAAAAAAAATTAAGATCATTATCTATATATTAGGTTCAGCAACATATGTATGTGTGTGTGTGCATGCATGTGTTCAAAGGGCTAAGCAGTAAGTATTTTAGGCTTTGTGGCACATTCTCTGCCATAACTCTACTCCAGTGCAGTGTGAAAATGGCCATAGGCAATACATAAAGGAATGGATGACATGGCTGTGTTTCAATAAAACTTTATATATAAAAACAGATAGGTTGATTTGGCCTGGGCTATAGTTTGCTGACCCCTGCTGGATATTAAGAGCTGTGGAAGTATTTGTCCTCCATAACTTGCCTTCCTCCATTTCAACCTTTTGGCCCATTTCTTCTCCTCGAAGAGGACCATGTACTTTCCTTCTTCCCCATCTTCACTCAAGCTGTGCCTCCTGCCTTAGAATCCTTTCTTATCTGTTCAAACAGAATATTGCTCCTTGAAAGCTCCTAGGATATGAAGGTGACCTGGCTGCAGCCTCTGTTCACCAATAATAACCAGGGCTTATTCAGTTGGTCTGACCATCTTGACTAGGCTCCTCCTTCACCATTTCAGGAAGGTCCCTCCTGAAGTTGCACTCTGAGTAGAAAAGCATGATATTCTCAGGAGCAGGAGGCTGTTTTCTTGGTAAGGGGAGAAGCAGTGGTTTTGCTCCATCTCCATGAAGCCCCGGCTGACTATCCTGTCTGGAAATGGCCTTCCCTGTCCCTCAGAATCCCCTCGAAGTTTTTAGACCTATCATCATGAGGTGCTTCCTGCTTCTCCCTCCTCCTCCCTCTGTTACTTGCTTTCCTTTGGGGTGAGTTCTTGTTAGGGGGACCTCTGTTCTTATAAGAGGGCCTCTTTCTTTTAAAAGTGTATACCTGAAATGACCCCTTCAGCGACTGTCTCCATGTATATCGTTTTCTTAAAAGCTGACACCTATTACTGATATGGTCATAGAGTAAATTGTTTGCAGCCTGGTACAGGTCATCTTTGGGGTGATGTGTTGTCACTAGCTCTCATAGGTAGAGTGTTGTTCCAAGATGATGATCATACCTTTTTTTCTCCAAAATACAGGCTTTGGTTTCTCACTCCATGGAAGAACTCCTGAAGAAGAAATGTCTTCTTGTATGTTGCCAATTTTGCTACAAGCTGCTTCTTGTATTCAGCCAACCACGAGGTCCTTTTTCTCTTGCTCCCAGGATGCCTGGAAGCCATCACAATGACTCTCTTTTCAGGGAGACCCTTCTGGTTTAGGTTTCCTCACTTCCAACAAATGACTATTATCTATTTTCCTTGAATGATTTTAATCTCTTATCCTTGCATGCCATCCATTTGAAGTACCTCATTAGTTGACAGTGTCACTGTCATGACCTTATCCCTTCGTTCAAGAACAATGATAACCCTGGTCATTTATTGCCACAGTGGCAGAAAAGGACAATTCCAGTGTTCCAGTGGCTATTCCAAGGGTTAGTGTCAGCATTGAAAAAAAGGTGTTCACAAGTCAGGAAAAATCGGTGAAAATCATCTTAAGTTTCAAATGGAAATAAAAAAACCCTATTGGGAAACATCCATCTGGCTGCTGCCTCTCTTCCTGCCATGTCTCCCGGGAAGCTGCTGCCTCTGCTCTCTTGGTCAGCCCACTCCAGGATTTCCTGCCCTGTCGCTCCCCTGAGTGTAACTTTCAGGACCACAGCCTCTGGGCAGTTCCTCTCCTCGGCCTGCCGCTCTGGATAGCGTTGTGTTAGTTTTGCTTTATTTCTCCTCCTGAGCTTGGTCTTTTCTTTTTCCCCAGTGGAGAGATTTCACTGCTTACAAGGGCTCCTTCTTCTCTAGGTATCAACCTTTGGATGACAGGGGGTCGGGGGTGGAAAACAGCCTGTAGGAGCTGAGCGGTAAAGATGAGCAGAGAAAACTTAAAGGGAGGGTGTTGAGGATGGGAAGGAGAGGAAAGCCTGGAGAGGGCGGAGGGTGGGTGAGGTGGGGGAATACTATTGATCAGAGTATGAAAGGACAGCGTCACAATTAGTATTTCAGCATACTGGATGACCAGGATACTGAAAACTGGACTTTATAGGCACTAATAATGAAAAAAATAATAGTTACTATTTATTAAAGGTTATAAGTCACACCGTGCAAGGTACCTGAAATACCCAATCTGTGATAATAATAATGGCTTTTTAAAACAGATCCTTTTTGACAACAACATAGCCATAAGAAATTCCAGGCTTGTCTACCTAGTCCTGTTAGTTTGCTGTTCAGTAAAAGAGATGAGCACACACCTGTAGGAGGCCAAATGTCCCCCCAGAAACGTCCGCACTCTCATACCTGAAACTTAAGGATGTTACATGTTAGTTTCCTTTTACTGCTGTAATAAATGTTCACAATTTAGTGACTTAAGCAACACAGGTACTATCTTACTGTTGTGGAGATCAGAAGTACAAAAGGGGTCTCGTGGGGTCAAATTAAGGTGTTCGTTGGACTGACTTCCCTCCGGAGGCTAAGGGGCATATCTGCTTCCTGGCCTTTTCTAGTTTCTAGAAACTTCCAGAATTTCTTGGCTCATGACTCCTTTTTATCTTCAAAGTTGGTTAAGACTTTCTCACACTGCATCTTTCTGATACTGACCCTCCGGCTTCCCTGTTTCCCTTGTGAGGACCCCTGGGATTACATTGGACCCACTGGATAATCCAGGCTATTCTCCCTATTTTAAGGTCATGATTAGCAACCTCAATTCCATCTGCAGCCTTAATTCCCCCTTGCATTGTACTATGACATCTTGACAGCTTCCGGGGATTAGGATGTGGACATCTTTGGGGGCCATAAAACCACCTACCATATTACATGGCAAGAGGAACTTTGCAGGTATAATTAAAGTTATGGATCTTAAAATAGGGAGATTGTCCTAGATCATACAGATGGGGCCACATGAATCAAGTGAGCCCTTAACAACAGAGAACTTTCTCTGGCTGGAGTCAGAGAGATGTGGCCGCAGTGAAAATGTTAAATGGTTCAACTTGCACAATGCTGCTGGATGAATCTTTCTTTTTAAAAAAAGTTTTATTCAATTTATTGGGGTGACATTGGTTCGTAAAATTATATAGGTTTCAAGGGTACAATTCTATCATACATCATCTAGATATTGCATTGTGTGTTCACCACCCAGAGTCTTTCCGAGCTTGCTTTTATTCCATCTAGTTTTTGCCCAATGGCTACAGCGAGTGTCTTTTGTCCCTGTTGTAAGTCCAAAGTGCCACATCAAAATCTAGCAGTCCAAACTCCCCTGTGAAGCTTGGATCCTGCACCTGAAGTTTAACTGGTCTCCTTCTGTTTCTGCTCGGGCCCTCCAAGGCTGTGTGTTCTCTAGTCTCTGTCTTGATTACTTGTCTTGCTTCAACATCTCTGATTTCTCATCATCTTTCAAAGTTCATTCAAGTCACACCTTATCCATGAAGCTCTGGCGACTCTGGCCAATATGCCGATTTCTCCCCAGAGCAGGTATAAACTTTGACATACAATATTCCACTTATTTATTAGGTGTCATACACTGTTTTCTGGGTGTTTCTTACATAAATCTGAGCCCCCCCCCCCAAGGTATATACTTCTTGAGAGAAAAGACATTTTTCCTGGATCTTTTAACATGTTGTGTTATATTTTATGCTCATTAAATGCTGATTGGCTAACTGAAAGTGATTCTAAAAAATAAGTGAGACATGTATTTGGTAGGAGAGGCTTTCTCGTTGCACAGTAACCATCAAAAATCTCACACACTGGGTTCTTTTGGTTACTGGGACTGTAAGACCTTCCATTTCTATGACTCTTTTTCTCATTTTAGTCCCCACTCCCACCCTGCCTATGCACATCTAGAACTAGTAAGTGTTTTAGAAAACCTTGTGGTGACATTCTGGCTGGTCTGTCACCCTCTGAAAGTTCTGTTATTAAATTTTATTATTCTCATCCTGTTGCTCTCCCCTGCATATCTAAAGTCTCTCATTCCAGCTTTGACCAAGTAATCTGATTAAAATAATTCATATTATGAAAAACTGATAGGAGATTTTAACCATTTTCATTTGTTGTTTTGTAGCAAAATCTTATTTTAAAATTTTATCTAGAGGGATTGTGGTTTGTGAGGAAGTCTTCTGCCTTCTCTTCTTGCCCTTACTGTTTATAAGAGGATCTTGGCACTTCCCATCGGAACATTTACAGCTCAGCTTTATTGATAAATTGGGCACCCATTTGTTTTAGTGGCCACATGATGATATTGAAAAGCAGACTTAATAAATATATCCTCCAATCTCAATTTAGAGTGATTTTCTGCTGCTTTAGTTTGCATTGCATATTTCACACACATTTTCCAGCAGGTTCTTTCCTACAAGTGTGAATGTGCATAGATACACCCATGTATATGTGAATATCTATACGCACATTTGTATATTTCTGGTGGGGTGTAGATGGGTGAGGTTGAGTATGGGTGGGAGCAGTTAGGAGGCACTGCCTTCTCATTTCCATCTCTGCACATTGATGAGGAGGTGAAAAAAGAGGTGTGGGAAGTGGGGAGTATAAAATGGCATCCCACCGCTGGAATATTGAGATGCGTCAGTGGCAATCCATGTTATTAAGACATGATTATGGAGGAGAAATGACAAAAGTTTGGGAACGTTGATACAGCTGAGAGTGTGCTGCTTTGCAGCCACACAGATTTGGGTTGATTTCTGGCTTTTCTACTTGATCAGCTGAGCGATTTGGGGCAGTTTTCTCAGAATGCTGGAGCTTTATTGTCCTCCTCTGTAAAACGGGTCTAGTAATACTTGCCTTGAAGGGTTAGAGTGTAGGTTAAATACCTGGGACCTGGTAGATGTTAAGTGATTGGTAGGGATTGTTTTGTCCGAAGGTTGACGTGACACATTCATGTGATGATATATCCCAGGAGGACGTACTGTACAAAGGGATCTGCTTTAAGGAGGGCAGGAGCACCATAATATGTAAATTACATAGAAGACCACATTTGGGGCTGGGAGGGCAGTTCCCCATAGACCAAAGGGACAGTTTGGGTCTGTTTATTGGGTTAAGGGCTGTGTGCTGTACTTGAACTAGACCTCGTCTGCGCATGGCATGGTCTCCTTGGCTGTTGGTGGACACCGATTGGTTTGGCCTTGAATATGCTTTCTAGCCAGACAGGTGGGCCGAGGTGCCATCGTCCCTGATGGTTGGTGGTTTGCTTTCTGCTAGAACACCAGTTGAGGGGGTGAGCACTCAGTGCCTCGCATAGCTGTGTTTCCCCATTGCTGGTCAGCCCTTGTCAAAAAGGCAAGAGTAATTTACTGATCTCCATGATTGTCTTGTGAGGAGGTATTGATGAGACTTTTCAGTTTAATAAACATTGCTGAGTGTTCTGTGAAAGAAAGAGAAACAAATCAAGAGAAATGATTGTATATTATTATACATGTATATATACCTAAGGAAAAAAATATATAGAAAGGGTGTATGTTTATGTGTATAAAATATATCCTTTTTGAGATTATAATATACTGTATTTTGAAAAGAAATCTGTGATTTGATATGAAAAATGAAAATATGAACTTTTTTCATCTCTGGTAACTCATATAAGGCTTCATGAACAGATATTATAAAAGCCCCTAAGGCAGCAATAAATTCCTCTTGTTGGTTTAAATCCCATTAGGGTTCAAGCTCGTGAACCAAATGTTGAAATCTTACAGCTGACAAACCAGATGACTTAAAGGGCCTTTATCCCAAAGGGGTTTATGGAAGTTATTCACAGAGAAACTTCCAATTGTAAAAGAGATAAGCAAGCTTTGGATCTGAGTGGTGTGTAATCTGAGCATGCAATAACAGCCAAGAAGGGTTCAGATTGCAAAATGTAGGATTTACTAAGGAATTTCATCACTTTAAAACTGTAATGGTCTCTGCTTCATTGACCAAGTTTATTGTTATTTTTTTCTCCTTTTCTACTGTTGACGTAAGAAATGTCCAGACCTGTGGAGAATTTCTATGAGTTGCCAAACTGACGACAATTGCTGGTATGCAAAATCTCAATGGATTGAGTAAATACTCCAGTTTTACAGGCTATTTGAAAAATGCTATTTGAAAAATGGCAGTTTTTTCAGGTTATTTGATACATTAGAATCAAAAGAGGAGACATAGGAGGGTTATGTGAAATCCATTGGTGCTAGATTAAGGGGGTGGGAGAAAGCAAAGTGGGAACATCTCTGGGATTGGATAAAAAGTAAAACAGTGAGTCACATACTTATTTTGCATTGGTCAGTATAGGATCATTAATAGTGAACATTTATAGCACATAGAGATGGTATTTGGGGAACAAGATAATGAGGGGTTCTGTAATGTTGTGCTCTGGTGCCGTGGGTATGCTCTGAGAAGTCTGGAAAAGGAGTTTACTTTGACATTTCAAAGGCATGTTATCTTAGATGCAAAAGACCATAGACAAGCTCACTTACGGTAAAGACTGACATTTGTCAAGGAAGTTACAGGCCAAGGATGTGACTACTGGCCATGACCCGCTTTTAGTTAGGGATTTTTATGTTCAGACCATCCTATGTGGTTACTTTCAGTCTCTGAGTTTGTGGGGCCAGCCATGCTGGCCTCCCCTGAGCTTAGTATATGGCCCCTTTTTCGTTCATACTCTCTCTCTCTCTCTCTCTCTCTCTCTCTCTCTCTCTTCCTGATGGTGGGAGTACAATATGGCACCTGATTTTCACACCAAATTCCAATTCCAAACACATTTAACTACCTGGAGATACATCTAACACTCCTTGACCAGGTTTTAGAAATGTTTACTCTGTTTTAGATTGGCACCCTTCCTCAGGGCAAGGTTAAATATTGCAGTTACTCAGGAAAGTGTGTAAATAATAAATTAAAGCATCAGAAAATTATCAAATGATTGGGTACACTGACACAGTCAGTTGTTTTACTTCATGAAGTCTTAGCAGAGCTTTCTCCCAGCATGCCTTGTGTCTTTATACAACTCTTAATATGTACCATATGTGTAAATAGAAGAGCTAAATAAAACTTAATAGATCACCTGGGTGAAGTTATTGAATAAAACATCTGCTTTCAGCCAAGCTCACATGTGCTCTTTGTAGAATCAGCATGTTATGATATAGGCTGCATGAAGCAAAGAGGGCTTCTCACTTTTGAAATTTTGAAGGTGAAATGCAGCTTCAGCAAGAAAGAGGCATATATGGGAGAAGTTAGTTGGTAGATATGAGGTGCCCAGCTGAAAATCTGTGGATATCCTACATTTGAGTTGTCTGTTTGGTGGAACATTTTGTTATGAGGAAAATTATAGTACAATGTATTTATCATCATAAACTGACCATAACATCACTTTTAAACATTCCCTTTGTTTGGGATAATGCAAGGATATCCAATCCTTTTGCAAGTTGGGGTAAAAATAACCATGATGCATTTCAGAAAATGCAGTGCTGTGTGACGTCTGGGGGCTGTAAAGCTTCAAGGTTAGCTTGCCGGTAGCATTCTCAAATGAGGTGGTACAGTTGGAGAAAGTATGTGTTCCAGAGCAAAGGCGGGCGAGAAGGTGGGGTGGAGGGGGGTATTGCCAGCCGTTCATTTAGTCACTCACAAATTGTTCATCAGGTCCCATTGTGGGTCACAGTCTTTTCTAAACCCAGAAACTTATTGATGGCCTGAGGCCATACTAGATGACATTGGGACTAGGTTGAAAGGGGAAGTCAGCGGACCATTCCTCCATTATTCTACTTTGATGAGACTTCAAGCTGTTGCCTTCCATCCTCCGCCCCCCTCCCCCACCAAGGACATTCTAGCATTTCTTTGAGATATGGTGTATTTTTCACACCAAATAATATAAAGGACCAGCAAGAGATATGTTCTCTCCCTGAGGAGAATTACATTTTTAACAGGCTTTAAAACTCCCACTTTGCTAAAGCCAAAGATATATTTTGTGGTAAGAGTTCAGGCACCAACAAGTGGTATTTCTGTGTTTAAAGGGATCTTTCCATTAATCTTTAAGATCATTTCAGGAAAACGATTACCAACATAGTTTTAACAGATACTTTTTTGTTTAAATATGAAAGATTGTGAAAACTTTCATCCACATACATTTCCTGGGTGTTTATAAATTTCATATAGATATATATATATATATACACACACATATATACACATATACACACACTCAAAAGGAGTATGTGCTCATTAAAGAACATTTTCAAAGCAGAAAATTTATCCATATGTTTGGACTCAAAGATGTTTGTTGAAACTCTTCAGCGTAGTGCCATTTGACCTATAATTTGTCATCATACTTTTGAAAAATATAAGTTTATATATTTGTAAGATAGATGTGCACATATTAAATAGTAAGTGTAAAATTTAATTTTTGTGGTTATACTATTTGCTTAAATATATGTGAGCCTTGACATGAAGGTAAACAAATTCTTTTTAGCAGTTGAATTGTTCTGTATTTAATGGTTCTAATGACTCGGGTTATTTTAGAACTTAGGATACTTAATTTATAGACCTTATCCTTGTAGATTGATGACCATGACAGGAATATGAAAGCTTCGAATAGAAACACTTCTAACAGTGGTTTAAGCAAATAGGGACGGGATTTCCTCATGTAACAAGTGTAGAGATGAGTCATGGCTGGTATCAGTTTGATTCACTTCTCAGCCATGCCATCAAAGTTGCAAGTTCTGTCTTTCTATTCCGTTGAACTTGCCTTTTGGCAAATCCTCACGCATTTGCCTTTTGGATGCAAGATGGTGGGTGCAATCCAGTCACCGTAGTTATGTTCAAAGATGAAAAAGGAGCAAGATGCAATACCTTTATGGGGAACATGAAAGGTTTCCCAGGAGTTCCCAGTAGAGTTCTATTTACATCTAATTGGCTGGCATTGTATCTCAAGCCTACCCAGCCTATTTAGCATTTCCAGTCTCTGAAAAGGGAGGTTGAGGTAAAGGGGAATGGATAATTGCTGCTACCAACAGGGACGGCAACATTAATATATTGGAATTGCTGCTACTGCTCTGCCATCAGTGAAAATGTCGACGGGCTTAGTGCATAAAGTGAAGTAATTTGACACAGTGCTTTCCCATAGAGCTTCGTGTGATGTTGAAAATGTTCGGTGAGCTGCGCTGTCCAGTTTGGTAGCTACTGGCCCTATGCCGCTACTGAGCACTTGCAATGTGGCTATTGTGACTGAGGAACTGATTTTCAAATTGTGTTTACCTTTACTGCATTTAAACTTACATTCTCATATGCGGCTAGGTTAGTGGCTACCATATTGGGCAACACAAGTTTTATCATTAAATCTATTTGAATAATTTTGGGGAGCAATGTGGACATTTGAAAGGTCAAGTCCTTTTGTGTTTAAGTGTGATCGTATTAAAAAATACACGTTGCAAAATGATTATTTCCTTTTGTGTACATGTTTATTTTATATTTATTGATTTTTGCTTTATAAAGTCAGTACACAGATCAGTTTCTCTGACCAAGCAGAGATTTCTTTGAAAGGAAATTTCCATTCTGGAGATTGCTCTTTTATAGTTAAGAAAATATGACACCATTGCAAATTAAAAAAAAATAAATTCTATACACCTCGTTTTTGTCCACATCAGCACTATTGCAATAACCATGGAACAAAATTATCCTTAACGGGGGTCACTCTAACAGTTTAGCTCCTTGTTGTCTGCTGTTGTATAAACTGTAAATGCGTTTTCTCCCCATGAAATGGTCCCATTTCTGAAATGTGTGAGTTTACTTTGGATTTAATTTTATTCCTGGCAAGTTTCATGAGAAAGAAATCTTCGAGAAGACCAGGGAGTTTTCAGTACTGGGAGTCGCCCTGGTTCTGATTTCCTGGTCTACATGGGTGTTGGTGAACATTCTGGCAGTGCTCTTTGGCCAAAGTTCTGATGGAATGAAAATGTCCACATTGGAGGAGTGCAGACCTCAACTGTACTAATGGGAACCATCACTGGAGCTAGGAGGTCTGGAATCTTGGGTGGGATCACGTGGAATGGGGAACTGTCATCTTGTGGTAAGTTTTGTCAGGCAACATGACAGCAATAAGTCAGTTTATCCCCCAAGTTAGAATGTTCATGCTCCTCTTACATTCAACAACGATGCATCGCTTGCTTTCTGTGATATTCAGAACAAGAGTATTGACATTTGCTGATGTGAAGCTCTATACCCTTAAAAGCAACCCTTAAACCTATTCTAGAAGGTTGGGAAGTGTGAGAAGTGCTTGCGTTTTGACTGGACCACAGACCTGGGTGCAATGTGGACATTACCATTTGAATGCCAGACCTAGAGTACTTGGAAGGACAAGGACAAGTTTGCTTGTCAATTGAAGCAAGATCTAAGATTGGTATCAGTGTCTGGGCTGAAACACAGATGGTGTACTGAAAGGATTAACTGAGGTGACTTGAAGAACAGACTGTCTACGAAGTGGGGACAGGGTGAAGGGGGTGCCTAGGAGACAATGAAGTGTGAGAGACCAGCGTTAGTAGGATGCTGTTACAGCCTCTAGGTCTAAAAAGGACCCAGTGTGTCTGGACCTCGAAAGAGAGGCCGCTGAATAGGACCTTTGTCCCTGGTCGGGGAGAGTAACCACTGAGAAAACCCTGGCGCTAGAAGAAGACTATGAAGAAAAGTAATACCTTTATAGCTTTCTCCACTTGGTTCTCATTTCCTTCCTATGCCTACCATTGCCGGGTGCCTCTCAGAATCCTGAGGGCCAGTGAAGGATACAAGCCACAGAGAGTGGGGAATGGCGCAGGCTGTTAAACACTTGTACACACATTGGCTAACTCTGTCCTCACTACAGCCTTCACTTTACTAGTGAGAAGACTAAAGCTCAGGGAAGTTATGCACATTTCTTCAAATCCAACCATTGGTCAATTACCAAGTTCCAAGTCTGAACTGTTTCAGACTCTGGCATCCAAGCTCTTCTCTGCTGTGAGAGGGACTGAGGAGATTAATAAGAACTTGGAGAAAAATGGAAAACAAACCTTATGGTAACAGGTGTCATCATAATGGAAGAATGTCACTGCTTTTCGTTTCCAGACATCATTGCACTAGACCTTCACGATATTCTTGGGAGTTTACAAGGTGAGGTATTACTCTCCTCATCTTACTAATGAAAACTAGCAGAGGTTCAGGCCAAGTGACTTCCTACAAACAGCATCTCGGAGCTGGCATTTGAATATAGGTTTTGTGATTCTGAATCCATTGGTGAGGCAAGCATACCACATTGCTAATTAGAAAATGCTGGCAACTAGACAGTTTAATTAAATTAAGCCATAAAACAAAGCAAAACAAATAAAAAACCATGCTATACAGATATTCTACTTAAATATCAGTCTCCATTTTGCTTTATGGATCACTATTTCATTTTGCCCACATTGAAAAGCCCACAAACAGTAATGGCCCATTGGAAAAGAGGTAGATAAATAACGTGTGAATCGAAAACATGAGGAAGGAGCATAATAGTTAAAAAAATGAGTAGCCATTTCTAAAGAAAGAGTTAATTTAAAATTTGTATGCTATATCAAACACCAAAATTCATTCCAGATAGGCTATAGAGTGATATAAAAAAAGCTAATGTGTGGAGAGGAGACCAGGAGATGATGTGATAGAAGCGAGTAGTGTTGCTGGTTGTCATGCTTACTGGATGCTAAATGCCGTGTTGGGGCTTTAAAAGGCTTTTCTCATCCAAGTTTCTCTACAGCCTGGCACTGGAGGTTACTTCCCACTTCACAGATGAGAAAACTGAGGCTCAGAAGCCTGCCTGTGGCCTTCTGGCTGACAGTGGTGCAGCCCAGAGCCTTCATTATTCTGACTCCAGGTTCAACACAGTTAACCATGGTGAGGTCGTAGGATCCTTTCCATCCTGGCAACTAGGACACAATGAAGGATGAAATTAGCAGTTTATTTTCTAGAAAACGTGTTAGATTTCCACAAGATGAACAATTATGTAGCTGAAAGCCAACAGTAAAGCAAACTGGGAAAACATTTGCATCAAATGACAAAGCGTTACATTTTACAGCAAATAGTTTAACTGATACGTAGGAAACATCATGTAGATAAATGGATTAAGGGTATGAATAAACATTAGACTATGCTTCGTAAACACATTTGAAAAAAATTAAGCTCATTAATAATGAAAGAAATGCAAATTAAAATAATAATGAGGGGGTATTTTACATGTTTCAAATGAATAATAGGTTTTTTATTTGTTTGTTTTCTAAGACCAAAATTAGGGAAATTACGAGGTTGTCGGTGTGGTGACAATGGAATTTGTATGGCCTCTTTGGAAGAGCAATTTGGCAACAATTATAAAGAATCATAAAATTTCCACATCCTTTGACCCAGCGATCCCACTCCTGGGAATTTATCCTGAGGCAATTATTAAAAAGACATGAAAGCCATGTGTAAGAAAATATTCACTGCGGTCACATTTATAATAGTTCCAAAAAGTTGGAAGCCACCTAAAGGTCCCACAAAAAGGAAATGATTCAGTAAATTATGGGTCTGTGTAGTAGTCATCAGATTAATTACGGAAGCTATACAGTAATATAAGAATACTGATGGTGTTAACTGCAAAAGGAATGAAAAAGTGTATTTATACCATGCCTTTAACCGCAACAAATCTACATAGGGGTTAGCATTGAGAGTAAATACAGAAAAATAAAAATAATGGTTGTAACACGATGAGGAGGTTGGTGGCTCATCTGAGACCTGTGAATGCGTGGGATGTTTGTGGCACTGGCTTGTGGCGTTCTGGCTACAAGAATGGGGACTGTCCCCAGATCAGGCGAAACAGGTAGTCGAAGCCAAGTCACATACAGTTTCAGATACCATCTTAGAGTTTGAACTTTGTCCTGAGAGCCACAGAAATGTCATCGCTAAATTTATGTTTGGGGAGCTCTGACAGCACCTAGAGAACTTCAGAGTGGGAGGGAGGTACCTAAGAGGACTTTTAATGGCCTTGGCAGGGGGTAAGGAGAGCCTCCAGCGGGACTGGCAGTGTGGAGATGCAGAGGAGGGCGGGGAACGACCTGAGAGAAGTGTTGGAGGCCAAATCACCAGCATTTGTCAAGTGTCAGATGTGGGAGAGAGAGGAGAGAAAGAGGACTGTTGCTGTTTTGCTTGATGGGGGCGCTATTCAAGGAATGAGAAGCAAGGTGCTGGGCTCCATTTTGAATGTGTTGGGAGTAAGGTCATTATGAGGCATCCATAGATAGTTGGAATACAGGTCTTGCATTCAGGAGAGAGGGAATGGCTGGTGGTGGGACTTGAACAAGTTGGCTTGTGGGCACAGTGGAAGCTGGAAGAGTGGAGGATGCAAAGGGAATGTGTGTCTCAGGAACAAGAGGACAACTGAGGGCAGAACCCTGGGAAGGTCCAAGGTTTAGAGATGGATGGAAAGAAGAATTGATGAAGTCACTGGAGAAGGAGCACTTGGAGGTAAATTGGAACTGGAACAGGGAAAGTAGGGAGCAGACAATGGAGCTAAACCGGGCTCTAGGTCCAGAAGGCTGAAGTGCCATAGGAGGCCTTGGGTCGGTCATTGGAGCTTGGAGAGTACAGGTGACAGTGGAGCGTGGAGTGGGGAAGGAGGGGGACAGAACACAGGTGACTATGGGGTGAGAAGCTAAAGGGAAGTGATGAGGTAGATACGTGACTCTAAAGTACTCAAGACTTTAGTGGCTCAAAGATACAGTGACGAACTGTCTCAGTTTGTCTGAGACTTGGGGCATTCCAAGACTACAGAAATTTCAGTGTCCCAATCAGGGAAGTCCTGGGCCAACCCGGACAAATTGGTCATCTTACTTACACAAAAACATGTAAGCAAAAATATCTGTTCTCAAAGAGAAATCCAAGCTGGATGAGGAGAGCAGATGTATATACATAATGCAGTTAAGTCGCAACACAAAGGAACAAGTCCATGCCAAGCTGCCAATTTAGTGGGATGGAGAGTTTGCGAATATTTTGGAAAATATTTTTGGGTTGAAGCAATCTGGTGAAATTTGGAGGAGAAAAAGTTGTTTTTCTTTTAAATTTTTAGTTAAAAAAAAATCAAGTCAGAGTGGCATAATAAAACTGTAGGAAGTAAAGCACTGGTGTAAACATTGACAGTTTTAAACGAAATGGCTTCCTTATTTGAGTTTTCCAGTTGCTGCTTTACTTATTTAGTTTTAATTTTACACAACAGGGAATAAAAAACCTGTCCAACACCTCATTAATTTGCATTAATGGAAAAGTGATGTGCTGTTTGATAAGTCAAAGTGCTAAGTTTAAAGACACAGAGGGTCTAATAGACCCCTGGTCCTAGAAAAGACCCAGCTTATCTAGTGGAGCCAACGTTACATATAGAATCATTGTTTTCCAGGCTGGGCCCTGACTGCTGCCACCTCTTGGGTTTTAGAATTCCAGTCCCTGGTCTGGGTCCCCAGCCTCATTGCCTCTTGGTTCACTGGAGAGGATGGGCCATTGGAGTCCTGACTTCCAACTCTCTGTGACTCATTTTCCTCATTGGTTGAGCAATCCTGTTGTTAGAATGAAATGCAATGTTTGTGAAGTAAAGACATCCCTTTGTCTGGGACTCTTTCACCTGGCCCCTGCCACTGGCTATTCTTGTCCATGTCACCCAATGTTTCTGGGCCTCAGTTTTCCTGTAAAAGAACTTTCGAGACACTGTGGGGTTTCAAGTCGATCCCATCTATAGAGTGGTTAACACAGGGTCTGTTCCACATTTTTATTATTCTTAGTTGTGGCCCAACCATTATTAGTCGCGTGACCTTACAAAAGTTCCTCACAATTCATTTTCTTATCTACAAAAAAAAGGTCTGAACTAGGTGATCTCTAGGGACTTGTCCGGTTCTTGAGTAATGCATTTTTTCTAGAGTTTGAAGCTTGGACTGAGGATTATTTGTCTGTTTATATAGTGATTTGAGAGACTGACTTCAAGAGAAGGGTTCAGTTGAACACATCCTGACATTTGAAAATGAGAATTTAGTGGAGGAAGAAAGACTTTAAGAAGGCTACAGAGAAGGGAGTGTGGATCAAGATAAATTAATCCGACTCTGTGGAGATCCAGACAGAGAGCGTCTGTCCAGCGAATTAGTAAATGGGCATTGTTTGCCTGTATCCCTGCTACCATCTTTCCATTTGTCACGCAGCCCTTTCTCCCCCACTGCTGAATCTGGCCTGTGCCTTTGGACCTCAGCCATCTGTTCACTCCTTCTTCTCCCTGAATCCCAGGGCTGCTCTGTAGATGGAATCTGCTTCCAGCCTGGGCCTATCTACTCTATCGCAAATCCTGAACATGCAGTCTGTCTGCTCATCTGTCCTCTAAGACCTGTTTGTACTATCCTGCCTTTGGGTAACCTTTCTGTCTTCCAGGTAACTGCTGACCCTGATCTTGGCCTCTATCCTGCCCTGTTCTATCGCTGCCTAAGCTTCAGCGTGCTTCCATTATTGAGTTCTCAAGTTCACGCAGCAAGATTTACCCTGTGATACCAGCGTGTACAACTTGACAATGTGTGGACGTGGGATGAATAGGATCAAAAGGAAGTGAAACAGGAGGAGATTGTCAGTGGTTTTTCTTTTTTTACATTTCTTTTATTGTCATTTTTTTTTTCTCCTCTTTTTTGTTCAGGGAAAAAATTGTGGGGAAGTTCATTTCCAGTATATGCAATTCACAAGAAACTCTCTGTCAGTCTATGTCATGAGTTTTTGTATTAATATTTGTTTCTTTCGAGCATCTGCTGTATTCCCGGAACTGCCTCAGGGCCATGGGGAAGGAATTGGTACTTTAGTGGAGGAGAAAATAATAATCAGGTAATGAAAAGAAAGGGCTATTACAGAGGTGTGTACAAAGGTTTTGGGGTGCTCAGTGGAGGAGACAGCCAATTGTCTGCAGTGGGGCTTAGGGAATATTCCCAGAGAAAGTAACATTAGGCCGAATCCTGAAGGACTTTCCAGGTAAAGAAAACAACATTTTCAAAGGCTTTGTGGAGTGAAAGTCTGCCTGGCATGTTTAGAAAGGACCAGGTTTGGGGTGACTGGAGGGCACATGAGAAGGGGGTGATGAAGCTGTAGAGATAGAGCCCAGGCCATGTTTAGAAGGACGTGGAATGCTAGAATAAGGAGAGTGTCTGGTGGTGACGGGAATTATTGGAAAAGCTGAATGAGTTAAGTCTAAATGAATGAGATTTGACTCTGAGGAGCTTGGGAAATGACTACTGATAGTTTCATGTTGGTGTCTCGGTATTGTTTGAAGCTTTTGAAGGTCTTGTTTATAAGACCCGTAATCCTGGCTCCTCTCCACACACCATATATTGGTGTTCTCAGCTGGCCCAGCATTCTGCCTGGGTCCCACCTTTTCTTTGGCAGCCTGCCTGTCTTCAGGTGGAGCCCCAGGCCCACCTGCTGTCTCCTCCCCTTGTCTGACTCTGAGGGAGATTAACGAATCTTGTTCACTTCAGAGTCAGGGCCAAAGGAGAGGCTTTGAATAGATCGTTTCTGACTGTATTTCTTCTACGTGCTGTTTGCTCTCCAGAAAGGCACTATCATTAATTAAAGCACCAACAAACGAAGCAAATCCTAAACAGCTGAGCTTCATATTTTCAAAGACCCATAAACCTCATCAGCATAAAATAAATTGAATTTGGAGCTTACCTAGTACAGACATTCATTTGATGGAGTGTTTCAGGCTTTGCTTGACTGTCTGGTATAGAGTTCTCTGCAGTCGTCCCAGAGCTCTGACGGGTCTCCCTGTAGATCCTGGATAGAAATGGGCTCTGTCCCTAGGACCCTGCTCCAGCAGAGAAGCTAGCGGAAGGTAAGGGACACCTATAGCTAGCCTGTCGCAGGAGCCTGGAATATGGACCTCTGGGCTATGGTTGTACAGTGCTTTTATCTATTTAAAAATTAAATCTATTTGTACTTGAGATCTGTACATTTTACTCTGTAAACTACAAGGCAATAGAAATTCTAAGTAAAATATGGTAGTTTATTTAAAAAAAATCTTCTCATTTTTTTAAAAATGGGAACATGAAGGTGCATTTTTGTAGGAGAGAACTTCGAAAACCAAAGGGATAGGGACAATAATAATATCATTTGTGACTTTGGGTCAGTTACGTCTATTTTCTGTGTACCAGTTTCCTTATTTGAGAAGTGGTATGCTAGGTGTTTGGTTTTACTTCTGAATCTTGTTTCTAGTTTATTTTTCCTTCACAGTAGAATCATATTTAGTGAATACTTTGTAAAAAACAGTTTAGAAGGTCAACAGCAGCAAGAGTTACAGTTATTTACTTTTTAATAACTTGAGAATTTGAGGATTACCCCCACATTTTTTTGAAAGATCAAATCCAAAGGCTTTAATCTACTGACTCTTTACATGATAGCATCTCCATCAGTTTTCTGAACTCTTCTCTGGGTCATGTGGTTATTTAGATGTTGATTATCTTGATGGCAGGACGTCCTTCTTCCTCGAGTCCCTATGTTGCTTTCTTGGCCCGCCATTTGGGGAACTAAAACCACAAGAGTCCCTAAGGCACAAGGATGCTGGATGTTAGGCTTGACTGGCAGGCAGTATCATACTCTGAACTTGGAGGAAAAACCTTCGGGTGGATATGAGTGTCTACTTCTCCTTCACAGCTGCCTACGCACGTGGTCCCAGAGCACATAGAGGGGACCAAGTGACAGGCAGTATATTTGCTGTTAACCTTTTAAAAACACTTTGTTCTTTGTTCTTCAGCTGCCTAGGAGCCTGCAATCAGGGTCACAAGGCCAACTTTTAAAGATTTCATCTTTTGAGAGCTCTTCTTAAAGCCAGTTCTTGCTGTCAAAACTGAACAAAGACAGGTCACTGAGGACACAGCCTCTTCCATAGGAAAAGTGGTCTGCTGGCCTTTTCCCGGTCGTCGGTGATTTCCAAACCATGTTCAGCAGAGGTGACTCAGGTGCCCCACGAGTGGTTTTGATTTGGGTTATATTTTTAAAGTATATTTTCACTGCTTAGAAACTGAAATAACAAGGCAGTACAAATGGCCGACTGTATTATAGATCACATTTTAACAAGTGGTGACCACTAGCCCATTAATTGGAGACCACGAGTTCCAGTTCATGTTTTTTTTTAAATTAAAGTTTATTGGGGTGACAATTGTTCGTAAAGTTACATAGATTTCAGGTGTACAGTTCTGTAATACATCATCTATATATCACATTGTGTGTTCACCACCCAGAGTCAGTTCTCTTTCCATCACCATATATTTGATCCCCTTTACCCTCATCTACCACCTCCCGCCCCCCTTACCCTCTGGTAACCACTAAACTATTGTCTATGTCTATGAGTTTTTGTTTTTTCATTTGTTTGTCTTGTTCTTTTGTTGTTTTCAGTTTTTAATTTAATTTTGTGATGGTCCAATAGCAAGTTCCGGTCATGTCTACACACTTTTTGAACTTCCGGTAAGATGTCTTGCTGACTAAAGTTAACTCTGCACAGGTTGGTTTTGAATTCAAGCCTGCACCTGTTCACTATATAACCTTGTCATGAGAACACATGGCTGTGGCATGATGGAGTGTTCAGCTGAATGCTAGAAGGGTCCAGGGGTACCTGCCTGTGCACGTTCTGCTCATGGTCAAGTGGTTTTGTGAGAATAAAGAAGCATGCTGTGATCTGGTATATTTGATTAAGTAAGCATTAAAACTTTGAGGCAGAGTTACCAAAAGATAGGTGATGCATTGGGGAAAATGTAATGCAAACATTTGACCAGCGAAGGGTCTGTTTTTTAACATTCAAAGCACTTTCACAATCAATAAGAATAAGACAAGTGATCCAGTAGAAAAACGGGCAAAAGACTTAAATAAATTGAGTCACAGAAAGACAGTACAAACTTCTAGGAAGCATGCAAGAAGCCTCATTCAGGTAAAGAACTGAAAAATGTAGTAATAAATAGTAAACTCCCCCTGCAACTGCCAGGTAGGTAATGGTTACAAAGTCCAGTGCTGTTGGATAATTGTCACTTTTGTACCTTATTGTTATTTGTAGGAGTGTAAATTGCTTCCACAACCCCTTTTTGGAGGGTTTGGGTGACATGTGTCAAGAAAAGTAAGGCACACTCTTTTGACACAGCAGTTTTCCTTCTATAGATTCATTTCACAGTTGCCCAAAATAAATATTTTCTATGTGATTGTAATAATAACAATATACCCAAACTGCCAGAAACAACCTAAATATCCGTACATGTTTAGTGAAAGTATGGCGTCATGATTTACTGCAACACTGTAGCGCTTAGAGAAAAGAGAGAGAGAGGAAAGAAGGAGAGAGAGAGAGAGAGAGAGAGAGAGAGAGAGACAGAGAGAGACAGAGAGAGAGTATGATGAGATGTGCTGTCTGCTGTTGTTTGGGGAAAATGTACAATATATAGTAAGAGAATAAAGTAAGCTACTAATAAAATAGTCATTTGGTGTGATCACGTTTATATAAAAAAAGGAAACAGAAAAGAAAAAAATCTCATTATGCTTATAACTGCATTGAAAATGTCAGGAAAGAGATGCAAAAGAAAAAAGGAAAACAGCAAAACGAAAACCCTGCTGATAGTGGTTAACTTTGGGATTTGACATTGAAATTCAGAGAAAGCGGAGGGGTCTTTTATATTTCACTATATGCCCTTCTGTGTTAATTCATTTTGCTTTTTACACTGAGCACACTGATATTTCGTGATAGGAAAACTATTTAATAATTAAAAAAACCCTTCATTCTTTTGCAGTCATTCTCTAATAATGCCCTAATTGTTTCCCAGATCTGGTTCTAGAATTCTACTTTTAAAAAATCTTAATACTTGCCAATTTGTTTTTAATTGACCAAGTATGTGAAGACTTCAAGAGCCTTCGCATACTTACTTAAGAAGTAATTACATTTTGACTGTCTTGTCCTGACAGTTCACTGGCCTGTCAGTAGCAGAAACCGTCAGAGCACGAGAACACAGGGTTGTTCCCAGTGGGAGAATCCATGCTGCAGGTTCTCAGTCAAGAGAAATGGTCATGAAAGTGGACACCCAGGTCAGATGTCTTGGGTTTAAGTCTTGGCTCTACTAGCTTTTGGAGATATGCTGTTGAGCAGATTATGTAGCCTCTTTCAGCCTCTATTCTGCATCTGTAAAAAGGGCCTATTTCTAACACCCCGTGCATTGGGTTGTATGAATGCAAAGTCAAACTACTTATAAAACAGAAGGGAGTCTAGAGCACAGGCCTAATCACTCAGATATTATTCTTTCAGTTTATTTTTATAGGCATGATTCCCTCATCTCCACATTTCAATTTTCTTTCATTTAAGACCATTAGACAAGATAAAATGGAAAGTCTCTTCCAGTTCAAAATTTAATGGTTGGATATCTGTATTTCTGGCATACTCTTTACTAAGTCCCGTATGGCTTCAGATTGTATCTAGTTGTTGTGGTGTTTGATAGTGGATTTACTGGCTTGATTTTGTAATCAAAGGTCCTGGCTAGCTTAAGTGATGACACATTACATGATTTATGGGTATTTGTTTTTCATTGACAAAAATCATATATGTTCTCTACCTAGTACTGTCAAGTATTTGTTGTGCTGAGGACTAAGAATGGAAAGAAGACAGTGTCTGTTCTTGAGAGGCACATGGGCATATGATTTGTAGAATTTGGGGGAGGTGCTGCCCATAAAATGGATTATGTCAGTCAACATGTTATTGTTTGAGAGGTGGTCAGAGGATAATTGTGAGCGATTTATTATTCTTGCAAGGGGCCCTGGAGCTTCAGATGGGCAAATTGCCCTTTCCTGAATCAACAGTTTCTCTACCTTTCTGGATTCTCAGTTTTGCCTTTCTGTTTGGCTCAGATCCTCTGAATTTAATTTTCCTAATTAAAAAAGCCAGCCCTTGAGGCAGACAGATGGTGTAGACAGATGTATCCCTTGAGAGAAATGACAGTGTGACAGGCTGGGGAGCATGATGAGTTGGACGAGAGCTGTGGTTGGGTCAGGTGTTGAGGAGGGTGAGAAGGGCCACCCCCTGGGTGCTGGGCCCCGGAGTTGGCCTTATTTATCTCACTTACTTCTCACAGATACCCTGGAAGTTGGTCATTTTAGCCATGAAGAGTGGAAGCCTAGGGGGTTAATTGACTTGCTAAAAGTTACAAAGTTGGTAAATCGCAGAGCCTGGATTAGATGGAGCTCAGGTCTGATTTACTTTTCGACTCATGCGTTTTTCCTCTCTCCCTCTAGTCTCCTTGGTTAACTTTGTTTTATTTCATGAATCACAGAGTATGTACTTAATCCCTTCCCCTGATGTCATTAAGTTGTGTTGTTGGTTACAAAGGGATTAGATTTGAGAGTGAGTTTGGAAAGGGAGCTCGGGATCATGGGGTGAGGGGGAGGTGACTGTACTTAATGGTGGGTGGGCTGGGAAGCACAGGCAAGGAGAACGCATGTGATCTGGGGGTTAGAAATCCTGCCTTCTGATTCTGTCAGCCCCACTTGCCTGGGGGGGGGGCTTTGGGACAAGCGACAGCCTCAGTTTTCTCATATGTAAAATGGGAACAGTATTACCTGTCTGGCAGTGTTTATATGGAAAATAAATGTCAGAAGCCTGTAAAATGGCCCACATATTTCTGGCCAAATCCATTGCCCCCGCTCTGCTTCATAAACCTTCAGATGACATCAGTGCCCATGAGGTCCAGCCCTTAAAAAAGAAACCTCCTGGCATATATTTGTGGACTGTTCCTATTAGCATTTGTACAAGGATATCTTTGCATGGAAGTAGACTTAAAATCGCACATTGAAAGGACACTTCTCCAAATTTAGCTCCCTTTCTAATTTTAAGAGGAACGTAAGAGAGCTACTTAAGACTTGTCTTCAATTCTCATAGGAGTGTCCTCTTTCTGCTGTATGGGAACCTGGGCTGTGTTTTTTTGGACAGAGGAGGGAGAAATAAATCATGTTACATGTGACAGCTAGAAAACATCTTCTGGTGATGGTTTCCTGCTTCATCTTTACATGAATTTCAAAAAGTTGTCCTTTGAAGGGGAATTATGATTTTCTCCAAGAGAAACTTTTAGACACCTGATTCAAGGGCACGGAGGACCAATCTATTTTAAATATGACCTAGGAAACACACTGTCATGGGAAAAAAAGAAATCAAATAGGTAGAACTCTTAACCAGGTATTTCTTCTTTGTTTTCTACTTTTTTCCCAAGAAAATGCAAATTCTAAGAAAAAGAAGCTATAATAAAGGTCTAACTGTAAACACAAACTCAGTAGGTCGGGGTTGTTACACATTATGCCAGTGTGACACTTTGTATATTTGAGAAACTATAAAATTAAAATTGACTTCTGGAGAGTGACCTTGAGACCCATTAAGTTTCTTGCTCATTAGAGAAATCTTCACTTACTTGAAGAATTTTATTCAACCTCAAGTTGACTGAGATATAATTTTCTTAAAATTCCAATTAACTGAAATTTGGTAATAATGCCAAACATTTTACTCTGTGTCACCACTGGATGGTACATATAATTTTGCTTTCTTTCTTGAAAAGTTACTTTTCTGACAACCTCATCCATCCAGAACACAACTAGAGTCTGGCCAGAAACTAGGAAGAAACCCTCTGGGATTCAAACAGCTGCCACAATGCCCATGCATCGTATTCTGTGGAAACAATAGAGTGCTCACAAACGTATATCAAAAATATAGTGTGGCACTGTTTGGTTTAGAGACAGAGAATCATATAGTATTTCTCAATGGCCCATGAGAGCATTTCTCCATTTATGCCCTTTAATATAATTGATGTTCACTTCGGTAGTAAATATGATCAATAAGCAGCTAGATTTTACACACTCTAACAAAGTCACAAGTATGCAAATAAAGATTTTTTGCTCATCACAGTCAACTAAAGATTTGGTACTTGGAGACATCAACTCAGTATTTAGACCACTGTCCCCAGAATAGTTCTTGCCTATAAATGTACTGAATGATTAAAAGAGTTAAGAACAAAAGGAATATAGATATTAGATTACACAGAACACCTCATTCCTCAGTTCTTGCCTAAATGAAGTGTTACTATAATTTCAATCTAGCAAATGCTCCTTTGCTAAACCCTCTGATTTATTGATAACTCCCCCGCAACCAGCCTCCAGTTTTGTTCACACGTTTTGTTGTATAATCTCTTTTATATAATTGTCTCACAACCCACCTACCATCTCCTTCTCCTACTTTTGAGGAAAGAATACAACATCACCACAATAAATATTTCTTCTTTATAAGGCAGCTTTGTTTGGAAAGGGGCTTTAGAAAATACTAGTTAATGAAATCTTCAACATAGGGCTGTCCACAGCCACAAAAAGTATGATTAAATTTTAATTAAAGTATACTTAATTAAATCCTATTGGCTGAAAGTAAATGGAAAAAGTGATTAACCCTCTTTAACAGTTTTCACCCAGCTTTCAGGTGCCCTGCCTGGTGGGTATTCCTCCTGCTGGCAGACACGAGGACCTTTCTGGAGGGAGGGATCTTATTTCCTGATCTGCCGTGGTTCACTACTGGCTTCTAGCACCATATTAGTACATGATGTTCAGCCCCTTTTCTCACTTTTCCAACAAACTATCTGTATGTAATAAAATAACATTCTAAGACAAAAAGCTATGTTCTTTGCTTTTTATCTTTACCTGTATAGCGAAAGGTATTGGGAAAAGTATGTTGGTCTCTTTTGACTCCTCTTACTCTGGGTTTTTGTGGCAAACCCTTCCTTCCAATATAGAATATTCATTTTCCCAATGTCTTTCCATATTTTAACCATTTTTTAAAAGTTCATTTACTCTCTTCCTGATACTGAACTTTCTGGGAGGTCATCTCAAATGGAAAGAAGAGCAATAAGTAAAAAACTGGAAGGGGACTCTATAAAAAGGAATCACCTTGTTTTTGGGAGACATTTTGTGGTTTGAAAAAAAGTGATTATGTGAGAGGATTTTTCAAAATGTTTGTACATTTTTTCCTATAGTAAGCTTCCCTTAATAGAAATGTGATGATTATCCTTTTCTGAATCTGATCATCAGAGCTCTTCTGAGTGCTCTGGAAAATCATAATTTCTGCCCTTAAGCAACTGATAAATAAAACTAAACTTATCTGAATAGGCATGGAGCACCTATTGTAATCTGAATTAAAGATAAACATGTATAGGAGAGAAAAATGAAAGTATTCCATTTACGTTTGAAGTAAGGACACTTCAAGGATAAGGAAGGATCACTGTTTTTTAAATCCAAAGGGGAGACATCCCAGGGACTGTATTAAATAAGTCAGACTAGGTTGCAATAACTAAGAGGCCCTGAAATATAAAATGTGCAATACACTGTAGGTGTTTGTTCTCCCAAGTCACAATACAAAGCCACGTTCCTGGGCAATGGGCAACTCTCTTCCATGTGGTGATTCAGGGAACCAGCCTTCTTCCCTGCTGTGGTTCCACTGCCCCTGTGGGATCAGTGTTATTTGTATAAGTAGAACGATGACATGAAGATACGTAGCTGCTTCTCTAAATTCTTTGCTCATAAGAGGCACATATCCTTCTGCTCACATTCTATGGGCTAGAACTGAATCATCTCTTCATAGCTAATTCCAAAGCAGGTGGAGAAAAGTGGACCAGCCAAGTGTCCAGGAAAGAGGGAAACAGATTCTAGTGACCAGCCAGCATCCCTGCCAGATAGACTATCTAGGTGAAGGTTTGCAAGTGATTGGCCAGTAAGCAACAGTGGGTTTGTATATTTCCTTTGGACAACATAATGCTTGTAGAATTTAGAAATTATAGCAAATACCAAAAGACCAAGAGATTTCATATAAATATCTGGCCTTCTGGCTTCTCTTGGGCAATTTGAGACTCTGGCAGTGTCTATTTCATGTTCTTGCTTGCCACTCTTGTCTAGGCTTGAGAGGCAGCTCTACCTTAGAGTGGGTATGCGTCTTTTTTTTTTTGCCACAGTTCTGGCCCCTCCCTATCATTCCACTAGAAGACCAAGCATCAGGTACCACTTATCATCTTACATGGAGCCGGCTTCTATAAATCCTGTATGATTCCAGGATTGGAAACCAGAGTACTGATTCACAGCTATGATATCAGCTATGATATCTCTCCTCTGTCTCTCTTTTCTTCCTCCTCCTCCCCCTCTTCCTCCTCCTCCTTCTTCCTCTCTCTCTCTCTCTCTCTTTCTCTTTCTGTCTAGCTCTAGCTCTAGCTCTAGCTCTATGTCTCTCATTATACCAGAGAGGTTTTAGCAGACACTCATCTATAACTCAGATAAGCCTAAGAATTAATATTCTGGTTGGTTAGGAAAGGTTTTAGAGAGTTTAGAACGTGCACATGCTATTGGGAGGGAGGAAGGAAGGAAGAAACAGGAGGGAAAGGAGAAGGAGGAAGGGAGAGAAGTGAAGGAAAGAGTGAAGGGAATGTATTCTATGCTTTTGAAAAACACTTCTAGGTCTATGCATAAAAACCCACCTGCACTCTGCATAAATATGTTTTATAAAACGTATTCTATTCTATCTATGATTTGTAATTGGAAATGGGATCTTTATCCTCTAAATCCAGAGTGTAGTAATATAAATGTTTCTTTTTATGACAGTTGTTACCTGGACCAATTATATATATACAGGTGGGAAGTGGTAAAAGATAAGATACAGCAGTGAGCTGAGAGATAATCCTTCCCTTCTGACTGAAAAGGTCACTCACCAAGATCTGTGCACCCACTGTACCAGACATGCACCATCTCATGGGTAGTGACGAGGCTCTTGTCCTACTTTGCAAAGAAGTGTTCGAGAAAACTAGAGTCCAGAAGTCACCTGGCAGGGGCTGACTCACTAAACTCACAGGTAGGAAGACTCTGTAAAGCCATCTACATCATGACGCAGTTTGTGGTGGTGATTAAAAGAGAAAAACATCAGGAACTGGAGCCTTCAATTGCTTTTGATCCAGATAGGGCCAGAGCTGTGAAATGGAGGATGTATTTAGGGGAAGCGCTACCCCAGCTAAGGAGAGTCGCTGTGAGTTAATCCCTGAGCCACCATAGGAAGGTAGCAGTGACTTCGTAGTCTTATATCTGGTAGCAGATTGCTGTTTTCCAAGCCCTGTTGTAAGAAACCCAGTGGTAGGTGGTCGGGCATCGCTGCTGTACTCAAAGTACCTGAGGCTGTGAAAATGAAGACAGTGGTTTCCAGTCTTCACTGCAGATCAGAATCATGAAGGAAGTATTTAATACTACAGATTCCAAGGTTCCATCTCCGCCCTGTTGTATGAAAACAGCTCTGCCTTGCTGGCAGGTAGAGAAATTTGCATTTTTGTGAAGTGATTATTACATGGCCAGCTTGGTACTACGGGTCTGACAATCCCCACCTGAGAAGTGCTGGGTGATGTGACTCGCCTGAGGACAGGTAGCTAATAGCAGAGCCAGGTTCAAACCTAGCAGTGTCTTTTACTGCAGACTGAGTTCATTCTGGTGGAGCCACGGTTAGACTGTTTGATAATGTTTGATAATAATCAAAGACTGTAAGAAAAGAAACTCAGATTTGTTGAGGACCTTCTGTGCTGACGCGCTATTCATGAGCTTTTATTTCATCCTGTGCTAGCACCACAGGGTGAGTAGTTTCCTTTCCCTTTTTGTAGATCAAGATGCTGAGGCCAAGAGAAGTCCAGTGCCACATTCTTGGCCCCACAGTTTTGTTGACTGGAAGAGTAGCATAGGATTCAAATCTAGCTTATCAGTAGGGTGACCCCATAGCAATGCCACACAAGTTATTTCTCTCGATGTCTGCACTTTAAATCTTACTCTAAGTCATGTAAAGCATGTTTATTGATTTAAATTAATAATTATATTAGTAACAGGGAAAGAAAAATTAAACAGAAGAATTTCCATTTTATGCCTAAAGAGAACCATGCTTTTGATCTCCCAAACCCTAACCCAAACACAGTCATCTGACACCTTGATTCTCAAAGTGTGGCCTGGTGTCAGCGTCACCCAGGGGAGCCTTATAGGAATGCGGACGATTATGTGCCATCCTACACCTGTTGACCCAGAATCTGCATTTGAACAAAATTCCCACGTGATTCCTAAACACATACAACTTGAGAAACTCTGCGCTACCCAGAAGTTGTTGGAAGCCAGATGCTTCGTGAAGAAATAAACAGGCTCATAGTCCCATCTCTGCCAGTGCTAATGTGTAAAGTGTTGGTTGACAGAGCCTGGGGTTTAGCCCAGCCGATGGCTTGTAGGTAGAACTAGGGGTACCGATATAGAAAATAAAATGTTTGATTTGGTCGTATTTGCAGAGTTGTCAGTGTATGTACTTAACTTATGAAGTCAGGGTTAAAGAGGTAGACTTGGAGCCATTGAAGTTAGAACATAAAAACATACAGCAGAGTACTTCTTATGGGTGTGTGCGTATCCAATGCTCTTTGATCAGGAAGAGGTTTATTGTTGAAATTCCGCTGGGAGAGTTTATAAACTAAATTTAAGAGACTTGTCAGATCCTAGAGTCTAATTTAAACAAGTTTCTTATGCCCTGGCTATTGTTTCTCTATTACCCAGATCCTTTCCTGATAATGCTAAGACAGACTATAATGAACATTGAATAAAAAAGCCACGCTAACCATTGTTCGGAATAGTTGTTAGGATCATTGGTATATTCTGCAGTTATGCTAACAATAACTTAGTAGTTGTAATTATATTTTAAGCAATAATTTTTAGCTTGCTTTTATGAGGCATGTGCCCAGAATGGGGCTTACAAATGAAGTTGAGCAGCAAAATCACCTTAGTAAGTGTTGTTGTTTTTTTTTTTTTTTGGTATATATTTGTGCTTTTTTGGTCTGAGTAAGAAAAATTTCCATTTCACCCAAAGCACGCGGGGTCTATTTCGGCATCAGCCTGATAATGAGGCAGTAATTGGTGTGTGAGCCGTTCATGCTCCCAGTTTTCTCACGGGGCATAATTTGTCTCTTATTTGTCAGGGATGGTCCTGGGAAACAGCACTCCCATTCACGATGGTCAGAGCCAATGTACAAAAACATTATCATCGCTGGGATTAGCCGTCCACTATGGATTTATGTCAAGAATGTTAATGATTTGTTTATGAATAAGTGGGCCTGTCGCATGGTGAAACAGTAGCCGTAGAATTGCTGAATGGGCAGTTAGTTTACTTGCAGAGGATTCTCGGAGGAAATAAATACTCTTGCCAGGCTTTTTGCATCTCTTAAATTGCCACTGTGTATTGACTTGGGGAGTTGAAATGGTGGCATTTACCTTACAAAGTCCTGCGCTCCCTGGTGCTGATCTTGTAACTCTAAATTGCCTTGCTATCATAGGGAGAAAAAATATCTTCTTAGGATTGAACCTGTTTTTTTTTTTTGGTTTTGTTTTTTGTTTTTTGTAAAAGATTGTGAGACAATAATGATTTAATTAAATCTCTCAGTGAGCAATAGTCCCCTGCCAACCCCAGGGCATGAGTTCTTTTTTGAAGTGCGTGTCAGTCTATGCAAGACATGACTTTGCAGTAGATTTTAATTGCTAGGTAATTTCAAGTATTGCCAGGTAGAGTACTAGAAATGAATAATAAATTAAGATTATGTAATGATTCATATTCACATACTTAGATAGGTTGATGTCAAAATATATATGTGTGTGATGTGTGTGTGTGTGTGTGTGTGTGTGTGTGGCTTGCAGTATAAATGTGTGAGTGGCATTTAATGACGTGTATTCTATCTACTTTATACACATTCACCTTTCTGTAAATGATGATACCGGTATTGACTTTCTCTTAAGAAGAAATTTAAAGTTAAATGTTATTCTATCTATGTAGAGAATATTAACTTCTTTTTGCTTTGGGATAGAATTAGTATAGTCAAGTTTTTCTTGACTTACATTCAAAGGGTCTTAACAACTTAATGACCGAAGTAAGTTTATATCAAGTTCTAATTGTAACCTGAGAAATTTCCTACCACATATATGAATTAAAGGATGTTAACATCTAGGTTCATATATAATCAGAAAAGTGTGTAATATTTGTTTAATAAAAGTGACATCTGCATTTACTAGCCAGACAGCACCCTGACTATTTACAGTAGTCGTGACCATTCTGTGGTTATAAAGTCATCTTAACAGTAATCCTTGCTATTCTGTGGTGATAAAGTCATGGAGTCAAACTTCAAATCAGGACCGTTTGGGTCCAGGTCTTATATTCTTTCTGTTGTCCAACATCACAGGATCAAAGCCTATGTGACGTCATCCCTCATGTCCCCCCTCCCCTCTGTATTACCATCATGATTGCCCAGGTAAGTGGATGAATTTACTGAATCATATTGAAACAAATGGTGGGTTCAGATGGCCCTCCAGGGATCAGAGAACTCCTCGACACAATGTGAAAATCTTGTGTAAATCTGTGCTCTTTGGGTTTTATCTGAGTTTTCAAGGGGTCTGCACTCCCCCAAAGAGCATTTATCCATAGGCCAAATTATTAATTCAGTGCATGTCTAATCATATTGGAGTGATTGAACATGTGTTGTTTTCATCTTTTCTTTGTGTATGTGTGTCTATAAATGTGATTCTGAGGCTAAGAAACTGATCTTGCTAAGTACTCATTAATAAGTTGCTCTCATTCCTCGCTAGTCATACTTTATATAAATTTTACTCCACTCCTAACCAGCAGCTATGGGAATAAGCAACGGATATATAGACTTGCCCTCTTCCGACCATTCTAAAATTCATCACCTTAGAAGGGACTGAATACAAGGCAACTGTGTATTGATCAGGGCTCTTCCAGAATTAAGAGAAGAACAAGTATGGTTTGTCACATTTTCAACTTCATTGAATTCCATTTTAATACTGTAATGGACCACAATAAAGTCTGTTATCCTTAGGCAAGTGGTTGGATTTGGAATAGAGTTGTTAGCAGACAGGTTAAAATTACATCCAAAGGGTATGTGTTGATCATCCACTGTGAACAAGGAATTATTCCCCATGCGTGGGGAGGAGAAGATGGATGAGGTCTGGGCAGGTTGCTCAAGGAGCTGAGTATGCCCCGCTATGTGCAGACTGTGATTCACCTGTGTGCGTGACTCCTTCTTAGTCCACTGCTCTCATTTCCATCCCTTCAATGTTAACGCATGATACATTTCAAGGCAAGAGCACTTTACTAGAAATGCTAAATTATACAGTGAACATTTCAAGGTAAGAACCCTTTACTAGAAATGCTAAATTACAGCAGTCTAACATACCATCTATGGCACAGAATGACTATGTAGTTAGATTATTTATTTTTCTTACATTCATGTACCTTGGTTTTAGGATTTCCTTTCCCCATCCCCTCCATAGATGTGATTATAATAAGATTGATTTTGCAGAGAGCTAAAAACCCATCCCTTTAGCCTGTAGCCTTGCCTCTGTATCAGGAGTTTTTCACCTGGCTCTATTAACCTCAAGGTCTGTCACCCTCAAGGACACTGGCTCTCAAGCACTGGTGTTCATTAGAATCACCAGGGGCTTTTATTAAAAATGGAGACGCCTTTCTCTAACTCAGGAAACTTCTATTATAACCAGCAACCCTAAGGATTCTGATGCAGAGTAGGCTATGTAAACGGACTTTATAGAGGAATGACCACAGACCCTGAAACTGTTTTCTAAATTTGGCTTCGGCTCATTTTTCTGGAGACAGAACCCATTGTTTTGTTTAGATTCTCAAAGGGGTCTGAAATCCAAAAAGTTTTTGAGCTATGATAATTATAACCATATACTTATTACATTTTGAGCTCAGGAGGTAAATGGATTGAATTCACAGGCAGGGTAATGAAATCACATTTTAACTGGACCACTGTTAAACTGAAAAATAACAATACATTTGAAATACCATTTTATGTACTTTCTCAATAGCACTTAAAAGGTAGTAATGGTTGATGACCAGTTGGCATTTGCAGGAAGATTAAGTTGATGTTATAGATGCAGAAGTACCTTATGTATACCTTACCTGAGCTGGGGGTGGTGGAATGTGTGGCTACCTTGTGTTGTTCTGGTAGCATAAGCAACTTGAAAACTCTTTCAGACAATTCACTATCCCATCCCAATACCCCTGGAAGATTTCGCTCATGCCAGAGCCGGCATCTGCCATTCATTTGCATAGGAATAGAATGGTAAGAAGGCATTAAAAACTTAGGACAGACATGGGACTAGTATAGATGAAAGTAATTGACTTGAATGCTAAGAACAAATTGATATTGTGGTTCAAAGAGAGAAGTGAATACAAGCCAGATCAAGGCCTATCCCGATGAGTGGCTTGGTCAGGTCTCTAAAACTTCTTGGTTACAAGGGCTCTTTGCAGACTAGTGATAAGTACCTCATATTCTTCCGACACGTTTTCTATGCACACAGTCAAATTAATAGGTAGTTTTTCTTTAGGGATGAGATGCACTTTTCTCTTTTAGAAATATTTAACAATTATTCCCTGAATTTGTCAGGGTGCTCTTTGCAAGTGAAGACACAAATACTTTAAGTACTAGCTTCACTTCTGTGTCTTTTCACGTAATAGCAGGTGGCAGAGAGGGAAACACAGGTCTAAAAATACTGTGGGAACTGCAGAAATGTGGCTTTGGCTGGTTAAGACAGGAAATATTCTTCATCCTCAGAGTCAGAAAAAAAAATGCCATTGAAGCAAAAGTCAATATGATTTATCATTATGGAAATGAAAATGAAAACTACAATGAGATACCTACCACTTTACACTCATTAGGATGGCTGCTGTCAAAAACCAAAAACAATAAAATCCCAAACAGAAACTAACAAGTTTTGGAGAGGATGTGGAGAAATTGGAACCCTTATGCATGGTTGGTGGGAATGTAAATATATAACCACTGTGGAAAACAGTATGGCAGTTCCTCAAAGAATTAAAAATAGAATTGCTAGTATTCAGTAATTCCTCTTCCGGGTATATTTTCAAAAGAATTCAAAGTAGTCTCGAAGAGATATTTGTGCACCCATTTTTATTGTTGCGTTATTCACAATAGCTAAAACATGGAAGCAACCCTAATACCCATTGATGGATGGATGGATGGATGAATGGGTGGGTGGATGGATGGATCAATAAACAAAATGTGGCATATGTATGGAATGTTATTCATCTTTAAAAAGGAGGGAAATTCTGACACATGTTACAACATGGGCCTTGAGGACATTATGCCTAAGTGAAGCATCAGTCACCAAAAGACAAATACTGATGATTCCACTTGTATAAGGGACTTAGAATAGCCAAAATCATAGAGACGGAAAGTAGAATGGAGGTTGCTAGAGACTGGGGAGGGAGTAAATGAGAAGTTACTGTTTAATGGGTACAGAGTTTCAGTTTTGCAGGATGAAAAGGGTTCTGGAGATGGATGGTGGTGAAGGTTGCACAACAACACAAATATACTTAATACCACTGAACTTTATACTTAAAAATGGTTAAGATGGTAAATTTTATGTTATGTGTGTTTTCCCACAATGAAAAAAATATATGATTTAAAGGTGTTTTCACACAATTAGAAAAAAAACATTTTTTTTTCTTAGTTCCCTGTGTCTTGGGGGCCAGAGACCCCTTTAAAAAGAGAATGCAGAGTGCAGAGATTCAGGTCAGGCTGGGGGCAGCCAATGAAGAGCCCTCAGTGAACATTCAACATGCAGAAATGGCTGCTGCATTTATTGAGCAAATAAATAAACAGCATCCATACAGGGTGTTGGCCAAAGTGTGGATGAAATGTGGATGGGGTTGAACTGAAAACTGGATCATTTCTTCTTCTCTGTGAACATGATACTTCTACCAGGCCTTCTTGTCCAAATAATTGTAATACTCTTAGTTTTCTGGGTTTTTTTTTTTGTTTGTTTGTTTTTTTGACAACAGTGGCATTTCCCTAGTAAGAGATTTCATGGTACAGAAAGATAACGTAAAAGAAAGCAAAACTCGTGAAGGTTCTACTGTTAATTCTTTGGCGTCTGTTCTACAGTCTGTTTTTATACATACATATATAGGCACACACATTCACTTATAAAGGAGGAAACAGGTGAGGAATTCTGCTTTGTGACCTGCTCGTTTGGGTGAATATATGTCATGGAATACATTTCATGATAATATGATTGGTTCTTGGTTTGTGTTTTTAATGGCTGGTAAGAAATTTGAGAGATTGTTAGATGTTACAGTGCACATTGTATCATTCTAATGGTGGGGAGGCAAATTAAGTCCTGGAAAAGGAGCAATGTGGCTGAAGTGCAAGGAGATGGGGGCACTAAACAGACACAGCAGAGTGTGAGCCTCTTGGGAGGTGTTGGAGCTCAAGCTGGTAGCACAGGCAGCGGCAGCTGCTAAACACATGGGAAGTTTGGGGGCAGGAGATCTAGCAGAGGCCTTGTATTCTTGTTGGATGCCGAACCTTGTCAGAGACTTTGGTTCAGAATCGTTTACTCACTTGACAAGCAGGTCCTGGGTGCCTACCATGTGGTAAGCAGTGTGCTATCTCTGGTCATATTGGGTTGGAAAGATCTTTTTCTTTTCCCAGAGGAGCTGCTGGTGTAGTGGGGGAGGCAGATAGAGTCACTCACAATTATGCTGCAGGGGAATATATGTTACATGGAGATTTGGACTAGCTTCTCAATAGCTAGCAAAAGAGGTAGGGGCCTCAGACAGGGGAGAGTTTCTTTATAGCATCTGTATGGTACAGGGCCCATATTGATGCTGATTCAGCCATCTACTATTTTCTTAGACAGTGCCTTTTTGGTGAAAAAAAAGAAAAAAACACTTTGGGTTAAACTTTCCCAAAACAACTTTTTGTATATATCCACTTAATTATTTGGCCTCTGTAAAGAGGGGAGGTGCTGGCAGTTGTGCTTACTTGAGGAGGAATTATAGTAACTTCATTGCTGGCTATGGCCTTCCTTCCTGCTGGACGAGTTGGGGGAGTGAAGCTGCAGAGTTACTACTTAGCTAAATAGCTTCACAAATGAATCAAATTCCCTTCTCCAAGTTCTCTCCAGTAGAATCCTTGTCTCGTGTTAGAATGAGGAGAAGTGGGCCTGAGTTTCAAGTTGACCTTCTAAAAGTGCTGATAATAGTATAATTCTCTTAAAATTGTGTGTGTGTGTGTGTGTGTGTGTGTGTGTGTGTGTGTGTGTGTGTGTTTGTGTGTAGCATATGGAGGAACATTTTGCTGTTTGGTATCAAAAGTAAGTTTCTTTGATACATGATATATGTTTCATCATACACAGAATCTCTTAATTTGCAGGATGCTGAAATATTGCTGGAATACTCTTAGAATTGATTGTCTTTGATGAAAAATATGCTTATATGTTTATGTTTTCTTATTTTTAATTAGAAGTTTCCCATTCATCTTAAAAAGATATCTTCTTTGGGACATTACACCACTTTCTTAAAATTCAGTCGTGGAATTAGTTTATAGATTTCATAAATCCCAAAATTTCCTGATTAAGGAAGCTTACCCTCATTTAACCTTTCTAATCTGTGTGCCTGTTATTTGAAAAATTTAATTTTGTTCTTTTTCTTTTAGGCAACCTCAAAAATGCATATTTATTAAAAGTCTGGTATGTTCCAGGCACTGTTCTAGATACGAGAACAGTGGTTCCAATACAATTGTGCTGGAGAGCCCTGCTCTCCAGAGCTGATAGTGCCATGTTGGGAGACATAAAATAAATATAACAACAAAAATTGAAAATGTAATGTAGCATAATAATCTAATGTAATCGAATGTTATCTCACACCAGGTAGTGCTAGTACTGTGTAGAAGAAAATAAAGAGGTGACATGATACTCGGTGGGCCGCTGCTTTAGCTCAGGAAGAGAAGCAAGGCCTCTGTGAGAAGGTTGCCCTTTGAAACTTGAAAAATGAGAAGGTGGTTGTCTCATGCCTATTTAGAGGTGGCACATTGCAGGCAAAAAGCACAGTACTGGCAAAGGTATTAGGTTGGGAGAAAGCTTGGTCAGAGTGTCTAGAACATTGTGAGGGAACAGGACAGAAGAGGAAAAAGAGGTTGGAAAAGTAGTCAGGAGTTAGACCTTGTCCTCCATGGCAAGAAGTTTGGAAATTTATACCATGAGTGATGGGGAGCTGGTGTGGGTCTTCCCCAGAGAGTGGCCATGGGATCTATTCATTCAGAAAGATCATTGTCTGACTGTTGTTTTGGAGGATGGACTGGAGCAAACAAAAGTGGAGGCAGGGAAGCCAGTTACGAGGCTGTTGCACTAAGTCTAGAGGAGAGATGATGCTTCCTCAGGGGAGATGGTGAGCAATGGCTGCATTTGGGATCTATGCTGAATATAGATCCAGTAGAATTATCAATAGCTAGGGAATGGACCTTTAGAGAAAGAGAGAAAATCAAGAGTGTTTCCTAGGATTTTTGCTTACACAGTCAGGTGAATGGTGGTTCCATTCACTGAGATGGGAAGGGTTCCAGGGAGGAGATGGTGGCATATTTTTGGAGAAAGAACTGTGTATTCTGTTTTGGCCATATTAATTTTGAGGTACTGATTCAGACACCAAATTAAAGATACTGAGAAGGACAGTGTGTCTACAAATCTAGGTCACAGGGGAGAGGTTTTGTCTAGGCATACGAGTTGTTGGAATATAGCTGAGATTTAAAATATAGAGATTATCCAGGAGAGAGTGTGGGCAGAGAGGCGGTCTGAAGAGCAGGGCACTAGTTCTTGAAATGTTGTGCTACCAAATCAACTGCTGCTGAGGACAGATGTTGAGAGTAGATTATTGCCTTACACTTTGTGAATGTTTGAAAGCTCTTTATGCTGCATATATAAATCCTAATAAATTATGAAATCTTTATGCAATAACCTCATATGTTTTACTTTGTATCTTCCTAGTACAATGGTTAGGATAATAAATTTGGGGAGGATTTGTGCATATAGTTTCCCAGAAATATTTGTTTGAAAAGCTGAGATGGCTTTCTCAGTGGGCCAATATTTTATAGACTTCTGTTACTCTAAACCTGAAAGCCATCAGAATTTTTATTTGTAATTGTTTGGATTTGCACCAAAGACTCAGAAAATTTCATTTCAGTTGTTCAGTGCTACCACCACTTTATAACCTTGGATTTTGAACCATAATACTAGATGTTGAATTGATTTTTTTCAGAGTTGTCTTTTTGTTTTTAATAAAAGAATGAAATGCATTTGAAATGGTTGTAAAACAGTCATAAAAGGAAAAATGATGATTGAATAAATAGCAACATTCCATTGTTGGAAGAATTACAAAGAAAATGTACAGCTTAGGCAAAGCATTGGTATCCTCATCCCCCTGCTCTGTGAGTCTCAGAAATAAAAGCAGATGAATTGTATTAGTTGTCCTCTGTTATGGTAAGAGATTTTTATCTTGTCATGGTACCAGGTTGTAATTGTTTACCATCCACCATGATACGTTTTAACACTAAGTGTTCATTGTTTCTGTAATTTTAATTATGTTATATTTGACATGTATAATAGCAAATTTTGTTTTGTTGGTGCTATAAAAAGAGAAATATGTGATTTATAGTATACAATTACATAAGCTAGGTAAAGTATAACCCTAATTACTGTTAAGTGGTGCCACATTCTTATAATGAATCTTTTCTTGTCAAGTTTGTTGGAGTCAGATTAGTATATTAATGCCTAATGATTTTTCACTATATAATGAATGTAATTTCCAGAGGGCTTTAAAATAAAAAATCATGTCCAAAAAGCTTTTTTTTTTTTTTCACCATAGTAATTTTATTATAAAAATTTCTGCAAAGTTTCCATGTACCATTGAAGGCTACTAATTTTGATTTATATCAAGTAAATCAACATTATTATTTATATAATTCAAATTCTTGTGTGTCTTTTTTTCTAGTTCATTCTTCAATTTCTGCAAGTGGTTGATTAGTGTCTCATTATTTTATTTGTCTATCAGTTTCCTTTGCATTCTAATGTATTTTGTGTTATATCTTTTGATTATATATTATTTGACATGTAAAGATACATGATCATTACAGTTTAATTGACAATTGTGGTCTTTGTCAATATACAGTAATAAGCGTTTTTATGTTGTAATCTACAATTAATACTGTCTTACCTCTTGTCGATTTGTTCATTCTTTTATTTTTAACTCACTTATATAATAGTATATCAATGTTACTTACTCTGATGTTCTTCCTTCCCCTTCTCCCCTCCCTCCTTCCTTTCTTTCTGTTTAGAACCATACGCATTTATTGGGGCACATTTTCTGTGGATCAGGAGACCAGGCACAACTTAGCTGGGTGCTCTGGTTAGGATCCCATGAGATTGTAGTTAAAGGTGCTGGCTGGGCTGTGTTCTCATTTAGAGGCTTAAGTAGTGAGGGGTCTGCTTCCTAGCTAATGTGGTTGTTGGCAGCATTCAGTTCCTTGCATGCTGACCGACTCAGGGCCCGGTTTCTTCATGGTTATTGGCTGAGAGAAGCCTCCAGCCAAAATACATCCTTCCTACCCTCACAAAAACTTTGTGAGCTAGGAATTCCATTATATGGATAAAGGAAGTGAAACTCAAAGCATAAACGTGACTTGCACAGATTAAGTAATTAATAATGGTGGAGTTGGGGTTTTAAATCAGGACTGTCTGACCTTGAAGCTTGCTCTACATTGTCTCTGCAGGCAGTTTTATAAGCAATATGACATTAAGTTATATGCAGCCCTGTCTGAGAAACTTTAACAAGGTAATTTGACCCATGTAGATTTATTGTTACCACTGATGTGTTCATAACTATTTCAGTTATCTTATTTTGAGCTTTATTTTTTACATGCTTTTTTATACTGCATGTTTTAATTAATTATTTTAAATTTTGTTTTGTCCAGTAATTTCGAAAGTACAGATAATTTTTTATCTTTGAAGGTTTAGATCTTTGGGTTGTCTTTGAAGAATGTTTTAGAAAAGTTTAACCTATATTTCTTTTCTTATGAAAGTTAACAATGATATTGTATGTTCTTACTCCCTCTAAGTATAAGATGGAATTCAATAAACTTCTATTTTCTTTTCCCCCTTTACTTTCTAGTATTTGAAAAAATATAATGGGTTTATATCTAGGCTGTTATGATCGAATTCTTTTTCTTGCATTATACATCTTCACTTCCAAGAAATAGTTTTGACTTTTACCTTTAGTGTTGTTTTTTTTTTTTTGTGTGTGTGTGTCTGTATGTACACACACACACACACACACACAAACATGAGGTCTGGCAATAAAGTTCACGAACTTGCCACCGTGCGCTTACATTGGCAGCACTGTACAAACAGCTCGGTAAGGTTTCATAACCTTGGTATATCAGTGTCTCACAGCTGTGTTTGTGTCGACGTGTGGGGGTGTCTTGCTGAGTAGCGTTCATTATTGATATTGCTTGCCATTGCTTGAATTGTCTGAGCTTGAATTAGAGCAATGAACAAACATTGAATTTCTTGTTAAACTTGGCAAGAGTGGAAGTGAAATCAGGGATATGGTTAGTCCAAGTTTATGGGGATAATGCCATGAAGAAAATGGCAGTGTACAAATGGATTAAACGTTTTTCTGAGGGGAGAGAACACGTCTCTGATGAAGAGAGGTCAGGGTGGCCAGTAATGAGCAGAACTGATGAAAACATTGCAAAAATTCGTCGGATTGTACATCAAAATCATCAGCTGACTGTGAGAAGCACAGCAGGCCAAGTAAACATCGACAGAGAAGCAGGAAAATCTTAACTGAAAATCTTGGCATGAGAAAGGTGTGTGCAAAAATGGTTCCCAAGGAGCTCACTGAGGAACAAAAGCAATGGAGAGTCGAAGTTTTCAAAGACCTTTTGGAGACGCAAGACGATGTGTTGGGTCATGTTATCACTGGTGATGAAACATGGGTGTACCAATATGGCCCTGAAACAAAGTATCAAAGTGCCCAATGGAAGTCAGCCAATTCTCTGCGACCAAAAATGTGCCGTCAGTACAAATCAAGAGTCAAAACGATGTTGCTAACCTTTCTTGATATCAGAGGGATTATTCATTATGAATTTGTACCAACTGGACAAGCAGTTAACCAAATTTACTATTTGGAAGTGCTGAAAAGGCTGCATGAAAAGGACGAAAACGAGCTGACCTTTTCGCCAACCGTTCATGGCTCTTGCTTCATGACCATGCACCAGCTCACACAGCACTGTCTGTGAGGGAGATTTTAGCCAGTAAACAAATAACTGTATTGGAACACACTCCCTACTCACCTGATCTGGCCCCCAATGACTTCTTTCTTTACCCGAAGATAAAGGAAATATTGAAAGCAAGACATTTTGATGACATTCAGGACATCAAGGGTAATACGACGACAGCTCTGATGGCCATTCCAGAAAAAGAGTTCCAGAATTGCTTTGAAGGGTGAATTAGGCGCTGGCATCAGTGCATAGCTTCCCAAGGGGAATACTTCGAAGATGACCATAGTGATATTCAGCAATAAGGTATGTAGCATTTTTCTAGGATGAGTTCATGAACTTACTTGTCTGACCTCGTATATATATATGAGGTCATATATAACATCTCTTAAAATAAGATAACATCTCTTAAAATGTGTATAAAATGTATACACACTTTAAGAAAGGAAAAAACTGTATTAAAGTTGTAATACTCAATATATACTGATAACAAAAGATGAATACAAAATACAAGTCGTGTATACATTTTTTTGGCACCCCCAATATGTGTGTATGTGTGTGTGTGTGTGTGTGTGTGTGTGTGTGTGTGTATATATATGATAAACCATATATACATATATATATGATAAACCAAAGAACCATAAAAATAGGATACTACTGGGGAAGGAGGAACAGGTAGAGGGGCCAGGGATAGAAACTAGAATTTTCTAAATATAGAAAATAAATGGTGGAACCATATAAATATTTTTACATAATTATAGATAAAATTAAAGCAAAATAAAATATATAATCTCTAAAAACTGAAAGGAAAATTTAAGCAATGAAGGTAACTTTGTATCAAGTTGGTGATTTAACCTCACATAGAACAATTAGTACAAATGACTTTAAAGCACACTTACCTGACTATCACTAGTGAGATATAACCTAAAAACAACAAAAAACCCTGAATCTGCAAAGATCTCTTAAAATATTTTTAATAATCATTTGCATACTGATCTTTTTATAGTAATGATATTGGCATTGTTATTCTGAGCCTATTCATGTATATATGTATGCATGTGGGTGTATAGTATTAATATGTATGTACGAGGTGTGATCAAACAGAATGGTGAATGTTTAAATAAAAAAAATTATTACAGTAAAAGACACACTGCCATTAATCCCCCTCAAAATGTTCTCCCTCACTTCAAACACACTTATCCCATCGTTCTTGCCATTTTCTGAAGTCCTCTTTCGTGAGTGTCTTTAGTTGTGCTGTCATGGCTGCCTCAATGTCTTGAATCATTTTGACTTTGGAGAAGAGCCAGAAGTCACACGGTGCCAGATCCAGTGAATAAGGTGGATGAGGACACACCGTAATGTTTTTATTTGACAGAAATTACTGTATACCAGAAGTGATGTGTGACACAGAGTGTTGTCATGATGGAGGATGATTTATGGCATACTTTAAAATACACTGTCTCTCAACTGTAGCTGACACCTGACTGACTGCACTGAACAAGTTGAAACTTGTCACACACTATTACTAAGATTTGATGCATGGCTTCTTGCATTGAAGATCCCTGCCTTTCCATTGGATGGCACTCAGCAGCAGCATTCACCGTATTTTTTTACCACAACGGAAAAGTTCCGTGTCACACATCGCTTCTGGTATATGGTAATTTCTGTCAAATGAAAACATTACAGTGTGTCCTCATCCACCTTATTCACCGGATCTGGCACTGTGTGACTTCTGGCTCTTCCCCAAAGTCAAAATGATTCAGAACATAGGGGCAGCCATGGCATTACAACTAAAGACACTCACGAAGAGGACTTTCAGAACTGCTTCAGAAAGCGGGAAGAACGATGGGATAAGTGTGTTTGAAGCGAGGGGGAGTATTTTGAGGGGGATTAATGGCAATTTGTCTTTTACTGTAATAATTTTTTTAATATAAATATTCACTGTATATTTTGATCATACCTCGTATGCATAGTATATATTTATAAATAATCATTGTTTTATTCTAATATATTTGATTGTACAATATCCTTTTCTCTATTACTCATTTACCCTGTGTGTTCATATACTCATGCTCACATTTACTAACAGATGTATAGTAGGATATGTATTATATTCTATTATATGCATTCTGTGTCATTGTAAAATAAAACAAATTAATAATTAAAATAATGTCACTAAGAAACCAAGATTTTACTAAATATCCATTTTAAGAATTAAATGTAAACCCTGCAATTCTAAATTTGAATTTGAAGTATTTCTGTATTTAATGTAATTCTATTGTCATTTCATTTCAATTTATATTCTCCTTAGTTTTTAAATTCTCTGTTTCTTAGAAGTGATGTCATCTTATATACTATTGAATTTGCAAAACGGTTTTCTAAAATTTTCTTCATTTCTACAGTAAACAATATGTGGAAGCCTGCCTCTTCATCTAAGTGTTTAGAATGACATTATCTTGTTCTTGGATATTTTTCAAAGACTCTGTGTTGATTTCTTCTTTCTTTCTTTAAATAGAAATGCCCAAGTTCATAAAAATTGAGCCAGTAATAAATCTTAGGTCTTCTGCTACTTTAATCCAATTACTTAGCTTTTTTATGTGTCATTTTTTCATTCTTCTGATCTTGAGATTAACTAGCCATTTTGAAATTGTTTTTCAAAAACTCAGAAAGTTCAATAGACTCTTGGAATAGCTGTGGGTTTGCTCTAAGCCCAGAACAACAAATTAAATTTAATTCCCTCCTAGAATTTTCATTAGGTTTTCTGGACCATCACTCGGTGGCAAGGGACTGGGGATTATTCTTTTTATGCATGCAGATAATAAGTCCTCTTCCGCAGTGCCTTTCCATTCCGCAACTTCCGTACTTCTTCACGCCATCGCTCACCCTCTTGGGAAGCCATTTTGAAAATAATATATGGCTTCCTTTTCATTTTGTGAAACCAATGTTTAATTTGGCTGGGAGCATATTGTCTTGACATCAATTTTACTTGTTTTTATTTCTGTAAAATCTCCAAAAGGTCATTTTCCGATAAGGATACAATATAATTTTATTAAGTGCATACTATTTATTTATTACATGTTCATTACACACACACACACACACACACACACACTTACTCACTTACACATGACATGCCAAATAACAAAACACAGCCCTTTTCTGTAATACCTTAGAGACTTAACTCACAAGAGTGCCAATATTATTACTTGTGTTTGCTTGGGATCTGTGTGGTAGACTACAATGGCTGCACATTAGTTGCTACTTCTCCCATTGGGAGATGGAGTCTAATTCTACTCCCTTTGAATCTGGGTTGGCTTTAGTAATTTGACCAACAGGATGTGGCAGAAGTGACTTTATGAGACTTGTGAGGCTGGGTCAGATGTCTTGCAGCAGCAGCATCTGCCCAGGCATTTTGAAACATACTCTCTGGGAGCTCTGAGTCACCAGGTAAGAAGACTGACTCTCTGCGTCCTTCCTGGAGAAGCCATGTACAAGGGGTCTAGCTAAAAGTCCCACTTGATTCCAGCCCTCTAGCCTCCTCTGCCAAGGCATCAGACATGAATGAAGCCGTCTCCGCCAGCCTGTCCATCAGCTGAATGTCACTGAGTCATCCTAGTCTGCATTTTCTAGAAGAAAACAATCACCCAGCTGAACCCTGCCCAAACTCTTGATTAACTAAATTGTGAAATTTAGTAAATAAAACAAAACAAAACAAAAGGATGTTGTTTTAAGCCACCAAATTTTGGAGTAATTTGTTATGCAGTAAGTGATAACCAGAATAGGGTATGTACACGAATCTCTCAAATGCAGTTTGAATATGGTGAATACATGGCATATTAATGAAGCAGCATGGAGGGAGGGGCTAGATGATGTAGGTCTGAGTTCCAGTTTTGTTCTTAATCATCTGTGTGGCTGTGAGCAAATTACCTGACTTCTTTAAACTTTATTATTTTTTTTAGATTGAAAACAAGAAAATTGAACTAAATAACAACAAAAACCAGGACAAAAGTAATAAATCTCAGTGTAATAAAAGCAAATACTTACTGAATGCAATTGTGCAAGGCACTGAACTGTAACTGTTTTAATGCATTGTCAAATGTAATCTCCATACCAACCTGTAAACTCTCAATATCATTATTATTATTATTATTATTATTATTATTATTAATACCGGTTTACAGATGGCGAAACGGGCTTAGAGAACTGAGGAACCTACTCATATATGTTCTGTAGAATATTTTTTTAACCTCCAGTTTCTATGTTCTATTTTTAAGATTTTTCAAATTATTGCTTGTGAGTTAGTTTCCTATCTGTGATAGTTGAAGAATATTTTTTATTGTACAAAAAGAAAGTTCATAGTCATAAAGTAGTACAAAATCAATCATGTAAAGAGACTGCAAGAGTATTCAGTGCCATTTATCCTGAATTAATATATTGGGATGATAGAAAGAACCAGAAACGTGAAAAGGTTCTTCTTTTGGCCTTTACTCAATGTTGTAAGGAAGTCACACTAGAAATGGAAACCCTTATACATGGATATGTACTTGATGCAGCAATTGACACATAGGCCATGAAAGTGGATCTTGGCCGAAAGAATATAAAAAGTACACCAAGGACGAGGGGTGAAATGTTGTATGTAGAGAAAGAACTATGTCTTCATCTTAAGTTGAAAATGAATTTCTCTATTTGTAGTATTTTTTTCTGTTTTGGTATTTTTATGTCCTCTATCTTCTTCTAATAATTTTTTCTTTTTATTTATACTTGAATCTATAAAGAGTGTGTGTCATGCTCATTGAAGGAAAGAAGGAAGGAAGGGAGAAAGAAAGAAAGACGGAAAGAAGGGAAAGAGGGAGGAAATACATCAGGAAAGCCACTAACATTCCTTGGATAACTTTAGTTTGTCAGGCATTCTGCTAGGTGCTAGCACTTGTTATTAGCATAGCACATATGGTATATGCAGGTTTAAAATTTAAAACATTTAACATTTCAATTTTTGAGATTGGTTGGGTTTTCCTAAGCCACATAGCTAGTCAAAGGTGGGACTGGATTTTGAATCCAACCTCTAAATCCCTGTTTCTGATAACACAGTATACTTGACTTTCTCTCATAAGCCTGCTCTTTAGTTGATGAGATTTATTTTACTTACGTTTGACTTTCCAGTTCTTTAAAAAAAATCTTAATCCAATTTGAGAGTACTGATTCACATATTGCATAGCATTTCCTGGTGCTCTGAACCTTCAGTCAGTTGAAGTATTGAAGTAAGCTCAGGAATGAACTTGCTGAGTGGATTGAAAAATACCCCTAAAGCCTGTTAGGCCTTGGTTGCAGGGTGTGGATTAGCTGTTGAACTCACATTTATTTGTAGTGAAGAGCTCTTTGAGGCACTGATGGATGTGTCATTTCATGTGATTTAGTGCAGATTGCTTTCTGTGTGGAGCTGGGCTCTGCACCATGGGAGAGCAACCTGGTTATATAAGAATTTCTTTCCATTCTCTTGAGAGAGGATGTTCTCATCGTTGGAAGCACCCTCTTCTGAGAGCACTAGGACACCTGGCTGAGTTGCTGGCTGCCTTCATTTGATACCTGTGAACAATTTCCTCTAGCCCAGTTTCTCGAATGGGGCAGTTTTGCCCTCCTTCCAGGAGATATTTGGCAATGTCTGGAGACAACTGGGAGATGCAAATATTATCTACTGGGTCAGGCCAGCTGCTAAACACCTAACTCCAGGACAGCTCCACAACAAAGAATTATGGGGCTCAAACAGCAATAGTCAATCTTTTTGTTATTGTTATTGTGACCTTGAGCCATTTTAGACATTTCCCCCCAATAACCCCTTTCCCAGTGAATTTAATATATTATAATATATAATGGTTTATGTAATGAGTTACATCTGTGCTTTATACATAAAAAGAGTTAAGACTTTTTTTCAGCCACCAAAACCCTTTCTTGTCCCCTTGGGGTCAAGATGGCGCCCCACAGAGAGCTCCTGTCCTAGTGGACCACCTTGGGAAGTGAGAGGCTTGTAAAGAACCCCGTCCACAATAAATCCTTGCATGAGACAGAACACCCCCCCCAAAAAGCAAGAAGAGCCGACAAGCCTAGGAAATTAATGGGAATGCTTAGAAACACAATGTCAGCTCGGTGCAGTATCATCAACTATGAGTTGTAGACAGGTGGATTAAAAAACATTTCTCACATTCTCTTTCTCCTGCCTCTCAGCAGACAAAAATGCTCCCCAAATTCTGCCTTCCCCCAAACAATCGACAGGACAATTTTCATATCCTTTGTCTATGCGCCCATCTCCCTCGTAGACGGTCAATGAGTGAGTGTCTCTGTTTTTGTCGGTTCATTTAAACTGTACTTAGTGACATCTGTTAAATGGCTGGCGGTGTGCCCCTGGGGCAGAGGACATGGACCTGCCCCTCCTGCAGCCTGTCGTGGAGCCCAGTGCTGGTCCAACTCTAGTTATTCGCATAACACAATCAATAGCATTTCGATACCTATGCCACCTCCACAATATTTATGTAACTGTGGGCTAACTGTAGTATTTACTCTCTATTATCATTAAATTAACACACCTTATTAGGTAATAAGTTTATTTAAAAAGAAATATTTATGTCACTACCTTGCATGGGAAACCAATGTCACTTGCCATAAATACAAGGAAGCAATTAAAATAAAGTGAGAAAAAGTACACGAGACATTGTTTTCTGAAGGCTCTGAGAGTGGAGCCAGTACCCTTTGGGCTAAAAAGGAATATTAACATGGAATAAAAGTGTTCAAGATATACTGAGACTTTCTCGCTGCTATTCTTTGAAAGCGTATTGAAGTGGGTATATTTGGGGTGGGGTCTCCCAGGCTTCTCCTTGGTATTCCTGCTTGAGGATCATGGCTGCTACCTGACTGGACTTCCCCAAGAGAAGTTTGTGATTCTGCTTTGGCAAACTTTCATTGACTAGTAGAACTCATTCTGTTTTAGTGCATATTTCAATATAAACGTAAACATTTCACTCAAAACAAATAATCATGAGGTGTTTAAATACTATGCACTACTAAAATTACCTCATGTACCCTGGAGGCCTCTCTCACGTTCTGGAAACACGTCTCAGGCTAAACCCAGTTAACTCTGTGCCCCTCCCTGTTCGGCCCCTTGACTGTTGGCCCCATGGGATATCATCAAGAGTCAACTACAACCACTTGAGCTTCCTTATTTCCCGTTGTGGTTCTGGTGCCAAGCACTGGTTATCTGTCACTTGCATGGTGGAATGAAGATATGTCCTTATTGACCATGCTTGGCCCCAGGTAGTCCAGAGGTCGCATTGGTGAGAATTAGGGTTGGGTGCCGCTCCATGGGCGCACACCTGCTGAGCAGGGCTGTGGGTGGAGATCAGCCTCCACCTGCCATTGGCTGAGGGGTGTCCTTGCACAAGGACAACCTACTCAACCATACCCAGCTCCTCAGTATAAAGCTGCTCTGCATAGAGGAGATGCTGGTGGACGGGAAAGGAGAGGACTTTTGCAGGTCCTTGTGGTTCAGGACTAAGCAGAGAAGCTCAGTTTTTCCAGGTATGCCTTTGATGTATTCTCTTTATTCTGAGGAGCAGTTACCAGCAACTGTCACTGAGATGAACTTCATATAGAAGGAAAATAGACTTTCCATAAATGTTTAAAAGTACGCTTACTAAAGACCGAGGAGATTTAAGGAGCATTTATTTCGTATAATCGTCTCTTATTACAGGATAAGGATGAAAATCAAATTATTTCTTTAACAGAACAGTGTTTTGAGTGGTGCCGCCTTACTTCCTTCCCTTCTTTATTCCTTCCTCTCCCCTCATCCCTCCCCAACTTTCCCTCTTCTTCCCTCTCTTTCCTTTTTTCTTCCTTTCGAGAAGTAAGTGCACTCCAAAGTCTCCAATCATGCAGATGTTTTCCTAATGGGTCAGGCACTGGTAGACCATAGCTGACAACCAGGAAAAGAATGGAAGTCTTTCATAGAAAGTTAAAGCAGGTACGGTTCAAAGTCAACTCTTACTGTTTCTGTTTTATGGATGAAGAAACCTAGAGTGCACGAGTGACTTACCTCAGTCACACAGCTCATGTGGTTGTGCTCGTGTGTATTTTGTAACATAATTTGTGCTGTATATCATGATTGATGAGGTAACTATGGTTTTAAAAGCCAATAGTAGGCATAGGAACGTGAAGGGTTAGAGTCATCCCAGTGATGGAATAGTGCCAGTTTTTTATTCAGCACATATTTTCTGAGCCAGTTCAATGGCATGATGGGGCAAAAGCCTGATTAGGGTGGGTTTAGGAGAGAGTGGAACTGGAAAAAAGGGTAAACAAAACAGAAAACTGAGTTTTGGTATAGAGGGATTGAGAGAACCGGGGAAATAGCTGTCGAGTAAGGAGTCGTGTCACAGGGAACAGGTGGTAGATAAATGGGCTGATGTCCCTGTTTGGTTAAAGAAGGTGGGACTCCAAGGTATTCATGGCAGTGAGCTGAAAATATGAGAGATTGTGGTCCAAGAGTTGGATGCTTAAAATGGAGCCGAGGACTAGTGGCCTCTACGTACCTAAGACTTTAAATCAATTTGCTAACATCGTTCCTCTGTTGTTCTAGGGAGGCTCTTTTATTACTTTCAACGATGACATTGAATGTCCTTGCCCTAGGCAAATTCAGAGGGTTATTAATTTTCATTACAAAACAGTACTCTGTTCATACTGGTGATGCCGGCTCTATTTCTTTATCATTTAGGTGAGAGACAGCTCTGGTAATGTTTACAGAGAGAAAATACAGCAGAATGTCATTTCCGAGCTGCTCTATTGCTGTTCAATGGTTTGTGACTTCTAAATGTAAAAATTAAGATACTGAAGATAGTGTAATTATGAGTTGGAATCCTTTGATTATCAGTGGAGATTCCTTTCGTAGAGGACTATTTGGAGATAAGTGTCACTTCCTGGCTTTCCTGTCATCATTTGTTATTCATAATATGGTAGCAAATCTAATTTCCGAAGGTATTTACTGATGGGGAGATGCTGATCTTGTCATATCCTCCCAAATTCTCATTGACTTTTCATGGCCTGCAGGATATATAGTATATAGTCTTTGCTGACCTGACCCATATCTACTTTTTCCAGCATTGTCTTCTGCTGTTCATCTCTTTGCACTGTGTATTTCAGCCAAATAATAATAAGCTGGTTCCCAAATAATAAGATTTTCTTCTTGCTACTGGGTTTTTCCTCTTCCTGTCCTTGGCCTGGGCCACTAATATCCTGTTACCTCACCTGACCTTCAAGACCCTAGTCAAGGGACACCTCTTTAAGGGGCCTCCCTTTAGTCTTGTGATTCTCAAACATAGCTCATATCGGAATCACCTGGAGGGTCTGTTAGAAGGCAGGTGACGGAGCCCCATCCCCAGAGGTTCTGATTCGTCAGTATCTGAGGTGGGGCCTGAGAACCTGCAGCTCCACTCAGTTCCCAGGTGATGCTGAGGCTGTGAGTCTGGAATCCATGTTTTGAGAACTATGCTAGAGGGTTAAAGTCTTTTTCTCAGCAACATTGATATTTGCGAGACTTTCCCCACCCCGGCACCCCCAAAGCTTCATTCCCTCACACTGCAAATATAATATTAGCAAATAGTTATTAAGCAGTAATTATTTATCTAATGCCTTCTGTATGCACACAGATTATGCATATGGGTTGGATTATTCATGTTGAACAAACCACATTATTTACAACACTTGATATTACATTGAACGTAATTTAATCTTGGATGAGTCAACAGGCACCTCTGTTCTATGCATTGTCGAAGGTATATTATGAATGTCAATCACACTTTTATGGTACTGTAGAAAAAATTAGGTCATTTGAACTTTCTACAAAAGCTGATAAAGCAGAGCTTTAAAAGAAGGAGACTTCACGTTTGGAACTTGTGTATAAATGGCATGTGGACGTAATTATTGGCATTTATTAGAACTACAAGAGATTTAGCAGTCCTTTGGACCTGGCTCTTGTGTTTGGTGCAGAGATGGTCTTGGGCTGGGTGGATACATGTCCTGCGAGGGGCTCTGCTGAGGAGAAGAGGGAGAAGATGAGTCTGGGCAGATTGGGCTGTTTTTAAGCAAAGGTCCTTATGGTCAAGAGGGGTCCAGCTGCTTTGGCAGGTTTGTGTTGCTCCGTTCAGGGCTATGTCCAGGACAAACAAATGACCTACCCGCAGCTGCCATTACTTAAATCAGCTCAGCAGACTGTGTTCTCATCAGCTAGATAAAATCTGGCATTTACTTTGTATCTAGCGACCTTTGCTTTTAGGAGAGTAAAAAAAAAAAAAAAAAAAAAGCTAGGAATCTTGCATGGTTGTTTTATAATAATGTTACATTAAAGGGAAAATACAATTTCTGATAGCTTAGTAATGAGAATGGTTCCTTTTTTTTTTTTTTTTTTTTTAGGGGATGCTATCATCTGTACATAAATGGTGTAAAAATGTCAAGGCATCTTTTACTGAAAACTTCTTTTGAGCGATCTGTCAACCCCAACTTCTCTCTCTTTGGTGTTTCCTGTTCATCACTCCATTTGACTTTATACCTTTGAAAGGAAAGCATTTTCCTAACGGGGTATGAGACCAGCAGTCTGCGGAGTACAGACTGGAAGAGATGGAAGTGAATTAGTTCCATTTCTGAAAGCGCAATGGGGGCTGATAGGAGCCTTGAGGGTCCCCAGTCTGCAGGCTCTCTCTTCTAGAACCACCCGTTCTCTGGACAGTTTCCCTCCCTTTTGCCTTTGCTTGTGGGAAATGAAGGACTTGCAAACCCTCCGTTGTGTGAATAGGCTGGGGCACAGCTAAAGAGAGGCAGTTGCTGAAGGTCTTGGGACCAAGTGGGGAGTGAATTTTCACCCTCTCCAAACATGTGCAAACCGGAGGGGTGAGCATGGGAATGAGCCAGTGGTTAGATGGATCACACACACTTTCTTTGGACATGGTTTTTGTATCCGACCTTTACAGAGAGGGACTAGCTTTGGGTTGGGGCCTTAGTGTCTAAGTCAAACCGAGTCTCACCATGAGTCGGCTTGGCTCTCTGCATGGTCAGTTCACATGTCCTCCTGTCCCTCCGTCTTCTGACTCGTGCCCTGTGCACATGGACGGTCCCATTTCCTCTTTCACACCTTTTTCTGATGTCTCCAGACCGCAAGAGATCCTTTCCTCCTCTGAGTGTTTAGACTTGCATAGTCTCAAGCCCGTAGGTTGGCTCTATGTAGTTGAAACTGAACTGGTAAAAATGAATTTGAATTTGGGCAATTCAAATGTCTTTGTAAATAATAAAATACATTTCGCTGAATATGGTTAATACATTTCGTTGAATGTAATTAATATACAAGAAATAAACAAAATGTTTTTTATCGTGGCCAATTATATATAGAAAGTGAACCGTGGAATATAGGGCATGATTTCAGGGAGGATTTGAGTAAGTGAGAAAGATAGATCTATAATAAAAATTAAAGGTGAGAAAATAGAGTAATCACCAACCAAAGAATTGTTACCAGTACTTTTTTAAGAAACAAAACAAAAAACAAACAAACAAACAAAACCTAATGGAAGCAAATATGCTGAAAGCTTTCTGTACCAATGTTTAATCAGGATGCCTTTTGGCATCACCAGCTCACTGGTTTGGGGTAGACGAGGACTCATGCCAGCTGGAAGGGGCATGGCCTTACCCACTGTGATGGTTGGTTGTGTTGTGGTCACTCTCCAAGGATGGAGAAGCCTGAGGGGGAAATTGCAACCTAAATTGGTGCGCCCCTCAAGTAGGAGAGGTTCTACCTTTCTGCCTTTATTCTGATAATATAAAAACATAGCAGTAGAGGGGTTTGATAAAAAGAATTGGTGGAATATTTTGATTCAGTGGTTATGCAATTTAAGAAAGAGGGAGAAATAAAAATGCAACCCTAGTCTCTGACTTTGACCTTTACATTGATCCTGGGGCCGAGAATGGCACCCTGGGGAGATGAGAAGGTTCCTGGGGAGAGGCCCTGGAGAAGACAAATAGCTCAGTTCTGGGTATTTTGACTTTGGGCTGCATATGGGCTAAATTATTTAACTTCCTTTTTCCTCAGTTTTGAGCTCTGCAAAGTGGGTTTAATTGTAGTTTCCATTTCGGAAGGTTGTTGCCAGCATTTCCTGAGTTATTACAACAAATATAGCACCCAAGACACAGCTCAATAAATGTTAGGCAAGATGATGGTGATGATGATGGTGAAGTAGTAAGACGTCAGGGGTTTAACTGGGTAGTCACCCTCCCTGGCCTATCTGATCAGCACTTTTTCGTGTTAATCCTTTCCTTACCAGAAGTCAGAAATGTCAGTCTGCAGAATTTACTCATCAATTAATAGGTCACTAGTGGAAATATGTCACTTGGTGTTTCAGAGAGGTAAAAGGAAGAAATATTGGAATCAGTGTTTTAATAAGGAAGGGCAGAAAAGTAGCATGATGGCGAATTGCGAGAATGAGAAAAGCAAAAGCAAAAGCAAAGTAATAACCAAAAGAAGAAAAGAAAATAACAATCCTAGTAATGAATGTCATTAATTAAGTAGTAATTATAGCTAACATCCCACCTCGTGCCCTGTGTCAGGACCTGTGCTGGTTGCTCTGCCTGTTTCATCCAATTAATCCTTATGCAGCCCTATGAAGTGTAGGTATTGCAATTGTCTACATCTACAGATGAGCAAACTGAGGTTTGGGAGATTAAATGAGCTCCCAAGTTCATGCATCTAATAAGAGGCGGAGCCAGGATTCAAATTCAAGTAACCCTTGCTGTTGTGGAAGAAGTGGAGCTTCTTAAATGCATTCTTGACCTACTGGTGGATTCTTCCTGGCCCAAAATAGCCAATTTTGCTCCTTTTTGTTAATTACATGACTAGGAAGAAAACACATGAAAATGTCATGTGAATGAAATATTTGGGTGCTCAGCGCTTACGTAATTCCTTCCTCTTTTTCATGGTAGGGTTGAAAACATTAATGGCAACAAATGACATGGTAGATGGAGACTTCCATCAAGAATTGAAGTCAGGCATGGCTAAACGGCAGACTGTATGTTCTAGGAAAAGGTCTTGCATTAGTAAGTATCACCAGAGCTATCACTGTCAACTAGAGTTTTCTAAACTTACCGGAATATAGGCTTTTGAATTTGGTAACCTCGGAACCTAATAAAAACAATATATAGCGCACACTGTACTGGGAATGTGTGCCGAATCCAAGAACTAAAAATCATACGCCCCCAAGGCAGAGTCTGTTGGGTGTGTGACTAGGCGCCGAGGCAAGACAGGGGAGCTTGGAGCCAAATGGAACCAATCGATGTGCTCTTGGATGTGGACCTAAGGTTGTTTACTAAGCCCATTCACTGGTGGGAAGTCAAGTTTCTTTATCCTTCTTTGTAATTTAATTTGTAATTGTCTTTAAAAAAAGAAGGAGGTTGCAGGAACTTGAGGCTAAACTGCAAAAATTCAGATTTTTATGAGCATGTTGAATGCAACTAAGGAACTGTAAAGTTGTTCTAAATTTACATGCTAAACATGCACCTGTTTTGAATTTGTAGCTCTGATTGATATTACTTTTTGGAATAAGTTCAGGGAGCCTGTGTTGTACTTGAGGCATATGATGGAAGGCATGGGGATAGTGAAATCCGTCTTAAGCAATCACAGAATTCCCTCCTGAAGTTCCGGTTCTCATCAATAGGAGATTTTATGTGGGAAATTGCACCCAACTCTCCCAAACTTGCCTTTGTGGTTGCAAATACAGAAAAACCCATTTAGGTCAGTTTCCTGTGAGGGGAAATGATAAATTGTGTGTCATTTGCATCCCACAGTTGTAATGCCATGGTTATTCATGGCAGCACTGTAAAAGTATCTATTCTGGTAACTCTGAATCATAAAATTCAGTGGCCCAGGTTTAGGTCAATATTTGATTGAAGTTGGTGACTGGAAGCAATGATAAGAAACGGTCTTGTTTTATATCAAAAGATAATTTGTTCAAGATCGGTGGTCCTCATAGAGGGATTGACGCAGCAAATCCCTCTTTGGGGAATTTAGTGGGAGTGGATTAGAATCACTTATTTATTTACTCCTTTCCTTCATCCCTCATTCTGTTGTCCTCCAGGATGAAGGTAAGAACAGTGTGCCCACCATTGTATCTGAAAATATTTTCCACTTCTGTCTTGTTCTGAACTGCTCCTTTAGGGCTGGCTGTTTATTTTCTTTCTTTGTAAGTTTGTATTAAGCGTCTTCCTGCTTCTTGGAAATGCAGTTCTGTTGTTCACAGAGACTTGTGATGGTTTCTATTGACAACCTAATTGACTCATCAATAAGAACAGCCTTACTTAAAATTAAAAGAAAATAGATATTTGACAAGCAAAGTATGACCTGTGACCCTAACAATGAATTAGTTCCTTGAGAACTACTTGTTTATCCGATGTTTGCTTGGGTTTCTTAGTATGCGACACAGTTGCAATGACTAAAGCCTGGTTAAGACTGGTTTGTGAATTTGTAGTGACTTTGCTGTGAGACTCATTGGTTGTGGTAGTGTCTACAAGCAGCATTTCCAGTTATTTATCGCTGTATAACAAATCACCTCCCAAATTAGTTGTGCAAATCAATATCACTTACTTTGCTCACAGATCTACAGCTTGAGTAGGGCTCTGCGGTCAGGTGAGGTGGCAGCTGCACTGAGGCTGAAGGCTCTACTTCAAGGTGGCGTATTCATATGGCTAGCAGCTTGGTGATGGTTGTCATCTAGGAGTTGAGCTAGGTTGTCCTGTTTCTTCTCCACATGCATTTCTCCTTGGAGCTGTTGAGCTTCCTCACAACATGATGGCTGAATCCTAAGACTCAGTGTTGTAAGAGACAGCAGCTGGAAGCTGCCATTCTCTTAAAGGCTGAATTAGAACCGGCATAGATCCTTCCTCTGAGGTGAGGGGTGTCAGAAGCCTGCAGCCATCTTTAATTGATCACAGACCAAACTGGACTGCTTACCTTTGTCTCTATAAACTGTTTACTTTCATACCTTTTGGCATTTCTCAAGGTATTTCTTTACCTGTATTGTCCCCCTTTCCTTTTTTTTTTTTTTTTTACCTCATGCATTTTGATTGGGGGTAAAAATTGGTTCTTGAAGGGGAGGCAAAAAGTCTTAGATTTTACTATGGGGCTAGCTATACCACAGAACATAAACGTATACACAGCATGTCTGTGATATGAAAATTTCATGGGGGTAGGGGAGCAGTTAGGAAAAATAAAAGTTTGAAAAGGCTCCCTGGGGGCAATAATGTAAAAAGCTTTAAGAAACACTGCTTTACTTCCAGGTAAGATCTGTATCCTCTCTTCCATAAAGTGTGTCCCAACCCAATTCCAGCAAACTTAATTGTCCCCTTTCTTACACTTGTAGCCATTTCATTTCTGTATCTGCAATGTATTTAAGCTGGTTGTATGATCCTTTCTCCCTCACCTGACTGTGAACTTCGTGGGTGCATATACCATGGACCTGTAGAATGCCTGTAATCAATATTTAGTGAATTGAATTAAAATGGGCTAAGGCGAAATTAGGTTTTATCTTGTTTGGGTTCTTCCAGAAATAGACCCTGAGATAAGGATTTAAGTGTAAGTAGTCTTTTGGAATATTCAGGAAACATGGGGGCGGGGAAAGATGGGGGGCAGGGAAGTGAGACAGGGAAGGTGGGAGCTGACAAAGGGTGTGCTGTCAAGTCAGCCACTGCATGTGAGGGAATGCTCCTGTGAGAAAATGCTCAGAAATGGAAAAAACCAAAAGCAACGCCAAACCAAAACAAGAAAGTTCCACAACTCAGAGTTAAACCTCTTGTAGGGCTAAGGAGCTAGGATATTTTAACTCTGGCACTCATTGATTGAGGCCTCCCAGGTATGTTCATCCACTGCATTTGGCTTCTGGGGCTTTGGCAAAGCCCCAGACAGAGAGAGGCTGGTACTGACGGAGGAAGTCACCTGGGGCACCGGAAGTGGGGAGACCTGAGGGCTAAGGACAGGGCACCAATAGCATCAGCTGCAGGTTTCCTTAAAACATTATGACTAAACTCATCAGAAGAAAGGTGATGAACGGTCTTTGTTTGAAACGGGACAACTCTTACTTTCTCAGTGTCAGTCTCCTCAACATTGAAGTTCAGCTTCATGAAGACAGGAAACGCGCCTGTCAAACCTGTCTACCCAACCGAGTGCCTGACTCAATACATAAGAGGATTAATGAATAAATGGTGAATAAACCAGCCCTGTGATTTAAGAGATGTGTTCTTTATTGTGTTGGAATTCAAGGGAAGTCAGGGCAGGTAAGACACAACTGGTAATGAAAGCTGACAAGTGTCAGGTACTGTTTTCTTTAAAGACCTCTTAGAAAACAAACGAACAACAGGGTGAGTTTGTTCCTGGGGGTGCCCGGGGCTGCTTATTGAACCACTGGCATTTTTGTGACTGAGCAGCCTAGAGTGAGATTCAGGTCCACTGAACTCAGACAGGCCCAGGCTGGGTCCTGACCACTTACTTTGGTGTCTAGTCCTGAGGCATTTAACATTATCCTGGGTTCAGGTGCATTGAAAACAAGTAATATTGACCAGCTGTGGCCAGTGAAATACCTATGAACGTAGAGTCCACATGGTGAGTACCTGTCCGTTCTGTGATGGGCTGAATTGTGTCCTCTCCCCCCCACACAAAAAAAAACGGTCCTAATCCCCAGTGCGTCAGAATATGACATCATTTAGAAATAGGTTCCTTGCAGAGGTAATCAAGCTAAAATGAGGTCATTAGGGTGAGACCTAATTCAATATGATGTCTTTACAAAAAAGGGAAATTTGGACTCAGACATAGACATAAGTGGAGGAAAGATGATGTGAATACACATAGAGAGGAGACAGCTGTGTACCTGGAGTTATACATCTATAAGCCATGGAACGCCAAGGATAGCTAGCAGACGCCACAAGCTAGAGGGGGCAAGGAAGGATTCTCCCCTAGAGTTGTCAAAGAGAGCATGGCTTTGATGAAACCTTGGTGTTGGACTTGTAGACTTCAGAACTTTTAACAGTACATTTATGTTGTTTCACGCCACCCCGTTTTTGGTACTTTGTTATAGCAGCCCTAGGAAAGTAGTACACTTTCTTTTCTTTTTTGACAAAGAGCTTTCCAAATGGTTGTTCCCTGCCCCCCTTCTTCCTGCTTTTCACTTGCTTTCTTATGTGCACTGTATTGATTAGTATTTAACATTTACCTGTCTGTTCTCTTGGATTAAGAAGGTTATTGCATTCTTAAGCTACTGGAGAAGGCAGAGAAGTCCTTCTTTAGGTGTTTGGACCTTTTGGCTGTTATTCAAAAGGTAGTCATTTTCCTCTGAAATGGTTTGCCATCTCTTCCAGGATCCAGTGGGAATGAGCCTTTCTGCTATTGTGGTGGGTGAGACTGGCCTAGGAGAGGCCTATACCTCCTACGTGTGGCTTCCTGTGGTGTTGCAGGCTCAGAGCCTTTCCTTTACAAGGAAACCGGTGTGATTTCATTGAACCCAAGGGAGGCCACTAGTCACGGTCTCTGTGGCTAAGAGTCGTCAGCATCCTAATAAGGCTGGGTATTTTTCTGGTTGTGGACTTGGACCAGAGCTCACTGTCAAGGTGATTTTCAGAATGGAGCAGTCTCATTGATGCTAGCCAGTAGTGATACTTAGTCAAGGAATGGAAGGAGTGAGGTAAGATGAGAACAGTGTGACTCGGGCATGTGTTTAGTTTGAAGGCATTGTTTTTTAATTCCAGTAATGTTTCTCTACACTCACTTAATCATTTGTTTATTCCTTAAACATTCATTTAGGGACTACTCTGTGTCAGGGGCTTTGTCCGAGACGAGGGATACAAAGAAGAGACCACATATAAACAGTATATTCAGGTGTTATAGGTGATGTGAAAATACTGATTATTGTACAAGGTACAGTTTAGGCATAAAGCAGGCAGAGGTGGGAGGTGAGAAGTTTCAGAAAAGTCTTTATAGGTGTGATCATAATTGGAGGAATGTCAACAAAAGATTAGAGTTCCTATTTCCTGCAATGTGGAACTCTCTCTCTCTCTCTCTCTCTCTCTCTCTCTCTCTCTCTCTCTCCTAAAGATATCACATATAGCAAATGAATTCTCCATCCTCTGTGGATGACTTTGCAACACAGAGCTCTCCACTGAGCCCTGATAAAGGGAATTCTGGCTTGCCAAAGCTCTGGCATGTCACTCACCTTCCTGACCACTTGAAGCCTGGGGACACAATTATTTTTAGTTTCCTTCCAACCTGCCAAGAAAATGTTCAATCCTGTATCAACCAAAATGTAGTCCTACAGAGGAATTTTGTGTAGCAAAAATGAAGTGAAAATAAAACCCAATGTGTGTGGATGCAAATATGTGTGTTTATAGCATATCTGCTGAAGAACACGGTATTCACTGACACCATAAAGCCAAGCCCTTCAAATTGAAGCTTCAAGTTGCCCTTGGGGCTCAACTCAGGGACCAAATGATGTTCCCTTAGGGGAATATGAAACAGTCTTTGGGATCTTAAACTCATAACATTTGGTTTGGTTTCCAAATCTTAAATTGTTTTGTCTGACTCATTTTCATTCTTTTAAAAGTGTGTTTATGCTGTTTAGTTTTTATTCTATGCTCTGTGCCCTCATTTATTGCATGGAGGAAGATAAGCAGTCAGCATCTTTCTGGGTTATTCCTTCTAGAGAGAGTTTCAGTGTTCATGCTTCTCCACTAAATTGTGAGGGAAGATAGGGCCAATATCTCTCTAAGAAGAAGCGTCTGGGATCGGAGCTAGGAAGCATCCTGAAGACATAAACACCTGAGCTGGAAAGAAACAGCGTTTGGAGGGGAAGGAACTTTGGAATTTACAGATAATGCTAATATGCCCTTTGTAATATTTTATATATATCTTTCAAACACAAAGCACTCTTTAGTGCACTTAGTTTTTAACTGATTTAAAATGAGTTTGACTCCTGGCTTCTGCATAGGATGCATACAGCTGGAAAGAGCATCACTTTTATCTGACCAACTGGAAAGAGCCAGACAATTTACACAATTAAAACTTCTCTTGAACCCATCAAAGAGCCAGGGTCCTAGTTCTTCCAACTAGCCAGAAATAGAAAACAAGGCCTCCCAAAAGAGACCACTTGTGAGTTATGGCTCACCTGTGGCAGAGCATGGGAGGAAGATGGCCTGCAATGCAAGAAGGTAAAATTATTATTCAGCTAAATTTATGATTTTATTGAATAAAAAATTATTCAGCTGAAATTAGTAGCAAATTTTAAAGGTCAATTGTGGGCCAGTATGAGAGTACAGAACCTTTGGTTGCTGTATACCCAAGTGGAATTCACACCAACTCATAGGCTCTTCTAAACAGACCACCACCACAGGGGCTCATGGGAAAGATTGAGAGCCAGGCTAGAGGCCAGCGCTAACCTCCTGTGATAATATAAGCCTGGAAGAGGAGTGTGGTTGCCACACACACAGACCAGCTGGACTCTTCCCCCCTAAGGATTACAAGACTTCACAGTTAAGGTGGAGTGACAAATCCTGGGGCTCTTCGGGTACAGGTAAAGACCCATTATAATTTGTGGAGACGAAAAGGAAAGAAAATCTCTATGTCTGGAGGAAAGGCGCAAATGCTATAAGGCAGGGCAAAATCAAGATCACTGAGAAAGCCTGACTTTTGAGACTAAAGGATACAGGACCTGCCTAAGACTGAAGTAGAACAAGAGAGAAGAAACTTCTCCTGCCTTCCTCCCCTGCCCAACTGCCAGACTAGAAAGCACTAGTATGAAGCAATTGCAGTCAACCTCTGGGGACAGGGAAAGAGTGAGGAGACCCTCTTTGAGTCCCAGGGATACAGAATAATCTGAAAGCTGAGGGTGGAGCAAGAATATCCTTTCAGCAAACCAGACCCCACCCTAAAGATAAGCTAATTCTAGAGGAATTGAAATCTGTGGAATGGCAGTAAAACCCACACCCAGACTGATTACAGACTAGATTGACTTGGCACACTGCACAAATACCTTCCCAAAAGAGATATGGTCAATTGCAGGTATAAAGGCTATTTACCTCAGACTCTACTGCCATGATGTCCAGAATTCAATCAAAATATATAAGACACACAAAAAAATCAAGAGAAAAACAATCCATGGTGAGAAGACAAAGCCATTAACAGAACCAGACTCAGAGATGATTCAGATATGGAATTTAAAATAATTGTGATTGATATATTAAAGGCTCTAGTGGAAAAAGTGACGAGTATGCATGAACATTTCAACAAAGAGAAACTAAGAAAGAATCAAATGAAAATGCGAGGGAAAATAAGAACAAGACAGCAACCCCAGAATAACAGAGATAAAGGCCATCTTTAATGAGCTTATCAGTAGACTCAGTCAAGCCATAGAAAGAATATGTGAACTTGGAGACAGACTGTTTTGATTGTATTGATTTTCTGTGTTATATTTCATTGATCTATCCTCCAATATTTATTATTTGGTGTCTTCTACTCACTTTGGGTTTTATTTATTCTTCCTTTTTTTTTTTTTTAAGTTGAAGCTGAGTTTATTGAATAGAGAACTTTTTTCTCTTGTAATATTGGCATTTTGTGCTATAAAATTTTCCTTAAGTACTGATTTAATGACATCCCATTTTTGACATGTTGCATTTTCATTTTCATTTTCATTCAGTTCAAAATAGTTTCTATATACTTTTCGATTTATTCTTTCATGCATGGGTTATTTAGAAGTCTGTTATTCAGTTTCCATATGTTTGGAAATTTTACAGAGATTTTTCTGTTATTACTTTGTATAACTTGAATACTAAATTTACTGGGTATTTTTGTTTTTGCTTTTCATACAATCCAGAACTTGGTCTGTCTTGATAAATGTTTTATGTACACTTGAAATCTCTTGTTTTTGGGTGAAGTGGTCTATAAATGTCAATTGTCTCAAGTTGGTTTTTGGTGTTATTCAAACCTATGTCCTTGCTGATTTTCTGCCTACTCATCCTATCAACTTTTAAGAGAATGGTATTGAATTCTCCAATAATATCTGTAGCTTTTGTCTATTTATCCTTGTGGCTTATCAGTTTTCATTTACTTCTTTATATTTGGAATGAATATCTTACAAGCAGCATAGAGCTGGATCTTGTTTTTAATGAATATCACTATATTTGCCATTCATTAAGAGTATTTTTAATACCCCTCTTAGATTAATTTTATAGATTTTAATCCATCCTCTTATTATTTGTTTTCAATTTGACTCATCTTTTTTTTGCATTTTTTCCTTCTATATCTGCCTTTGTTTTTATGATTCCATTTTATCTTTGTTAGTGTATATAAATTTTTGGTTTGTTGTTTTGATCATTGCCTTATGGTTTATAGTATATACATTTAACTTATCACAATATACCTCAAATGATATTAAGCCATGTCACATATCCTGTTAGATTCTTACAATAGTATATTTCCATGTTACCTTTTCTGACTTCAGTACCAGTGTTGTAGTAAATCTTATTTTATACATGCTAAAATTCCTACATTATTATTATTTTTAATAATTTTAGAAACAGTCAAGTATCTTTCAATGAATTTTAAATAAGGAAAAAAATTGTAGTTTTTATGTAGTTACTCTTTTATGTGCTCTTCATTCCCTTGTGTGGATTTGTATTTTCATTTTTAATTTCTGCCTGATTGGCTTCCTTTAACATTTCTTATAAGACAGGTCTGCTGATCATGAATTGTTTCAAGTTTCATATGTCTGGAAAAGTCTTTATTTCACCTTCATTTTGTATACAGAATCCCAGGTATAGAATTCTAGGTTCACACTTTTTATTTTATTTTAGTATTTTAAAGGTGTTGTTCTACTGTCTTCTCCCTTGCATTATTTTCAGTAAATAATTAACTGTCATCTTCATCTTTGTCCCTTTGATTATATTAGGGAACTTGATTATGATGTGCCTTGGTGTCATTTTCTTCATATTTCTCATACTTAGGACTTGTTGAGATACTTGTATATGTGGAGTTATAATTTTCTCAAATTTGGGGAAATTCTAGCTATTTTATCTCAAATATTTTATTTGTTTCTCCATACTTCTCTGGTATTTCAGTTATACATTTATTAGCTCACTGATAATTTTATATCAGTTATACAGTTACATATTTATTAACTCACTGATAATTTTTTCCATCTTTTCCCTCTGTGTTTTATTTTGAATGGTTTCTATTGTTTTGTCTTCAAGTTTACTGTTTTTTTTACTGTACTGAAATTTGTTATTAATCATACCCAGTGTGCTTTTCAAATCTGACCATGTAGTTTTTATCTTTACAAATTAGATATGGCTCTTTCTACATCTTTAATATATCAACTTATCTTTTAGAATACATGAAATATAGTTTTAAACCCATTGCCTGGTCATTATAACATTGGTGTCAGTTCTGCATAGGTTTTGATTAATTTATTCATATCTTCATTATGGGCTCTATTTTCCTGCTTTTTTGCATATCTGGGGATTTTTGATTGGGTGTGAGACATTTTGACTTTTACTTTGTTAGTTGCTGGAGATTTTTGTTTTCCTATAAATATCCTTCAACTTTATTTTCTGGAATTCAGTTAAATTATTTCAAAGCACGTTGATCCTTTTGGATCTTTTTTTAAAGACTTACAGATGGAACCAGAGTGGCACTTTGTCTAGTGCTAATTATTCCCCACCACTGAAACTAGACCTTCTTTAGTACTGTACCCAGTGCCCTGTGACGCATGAGTCTTTCCAGTCTGCTGGTAGGAACAGGGAATATTATTGGCCCTGTGTGAACCAGCACTCTAATCTCTGATCCTCCCACTGGTTCTTTTTCTTGCATTGGTTAGTTTCCTTTTGTGCATACTCTGATTGGCATTCAGCTGAATATTTAAAGAGACCCTCTGCAGATTCTGTCTCTGTGCAGATTGCTCCTCTTTTTTTTTTTCTCCCCAGGCTTTCATCTCTGTCTCCTTAACTCTGGGACTCTGCTGGAACCTTCCTGCATTTCTCTCTGTACTGCAATTTGCACTCTTTCAAGGTAGTAAGCTGGACAGTTGTGCCACTTACCCCATTTGTTTCAAATCTGTCAGGGATTGCTCTCTTTCATTGTCTGATATCCAGTGTCTCACAAACTGTTGTTTCATGATTTTTTCCAGTTTTGTTAATTGTTGTAAGTGTCGGGGTTGATTTGGTCCTTGTTACTCCATCTCGATTGAAAGTGGAAGTCAAAAAATATTGATCTTTAGTAGTTTAATTATATTCTGTGCAATAAGATACACTACCGGGGTATGTGGGAATACATAGAAGAAGAATTGAGTCCTAATTCCTGGAGCATACTCATTGTGTGGAATGACAAACAGATATGTTGGCCTATTTATAGTATTACTTCTCTCTATCATTCACTCACTCACTCTCTTCTTAGTTGAATTTTCATAATTTAAATATAGGTACGAATTAGTTCAGCTGTATGTAAATTTTTTTTTTTTTTTTTCCATGAGTGAAATTTTTGTTCTGTGCTCGTAGCATTTGTCATTATACATCAGGGGTTGCAAATTTCAAGGCCTATAAGGGTCAAACAAATAATATAGGAGTGAAGTTGGTAACACATAAGATGACTATAAAAATAGTCACTTGTATTTAGTATAGAAGAGAATGCTGGCAGTGGGGGAAAGAGAGACCCTGGCAAATTGCAGAGTAAATAAGGAGCTATTTTCTTTTGGTCAGGAAGGAATGCAACTTGCTTTTGTAGATCTTCTGATCTTTCATGAGAAGTGGAAATGCAAATTTTAATCATATATACCTCAATACTTGAATACTACTTCGAATTTAAGCACTCTGTGAATCAAATAAAACATAGTTATAGGCTAAATGTGCCTTTGAGCTGAGAGCTTGCAACCTGTGTTTTATAATACAATAGTTTAACTGTTAATACAGAGGGTGCCCCAAAAATTGTATATACATTTTAAGAAAGAAAAAAACTATTAAAATTACGCTGATGGTAACCACTCTGAACAACACTTGTAATTGCAGAAGTCAAACGTGACTTGTATTCATCTTTTGTTATCAGTATATATTGAGTATTACAATGTTAATACAGTTTTTTCCTTTCTTAAAATGTGTATACATTTTTTTTTGGCACCCTCTGTATATAGAAAAGTAGTTTAGAAGATGACAGAAAACACTTAAACTAGGAAGATAGCATGTGAGTGTGTGTATGTATTTCAGATCAGTAACAAAAATAAATAAGTGATTATATATACATATATGTATGTACACATGCACACCCCCGAGGGAGCGTTTCACACGCCTTGGGGGCTTTTCGCATATTCTGTGGGCGTGGAGTTAGTTATTTTTGTGCCCCTCCCACATAATCTTGAGAGAATCTGTGATATGTTAAAAAAAAAAAGCTTCCATAATTAAAACTGCATGAATAAATATGGGTATATGAACATGAGTTATTTTCAGTTAGTTTAATAATAGCTATCATTTTTATATAGACAGCCTTTTAAATTTATAAGTGTCTGGAGGTAGGCCTTTAAAATTAAGCTGGAACTTTTTTGAATAAGGCAATTGCTAGGATAATTTGGAAGAAGGCAAATGCCATGTTGATATAGGTCTTTCTTTTCTTGAAATACCATCAACATAAAACTGCATTAAAAAATTAATCCTTGAAATCAAATAGTGCAATTTTCTATATGCCTGCTAGATTTGGGGAGACTGTCCAACCCTGTTTTACTTTCAAAAAGGACAAAAATAAACAAAGAAAACCATTTGCATGAAAACATTTAAATAAACGTTGATTTAATTAAGTAGAATTTTCTTTTCTTCACTCATGTAATTACTCTCAACCATTTAACACATTTGCTGTTTAACAGAAAAAATATTTTTCTTTTATTTTTTTATGTGAAAATGATAGAAGTATTTAAAAGAAGAAATCTAATAATTTACATTAAAAACAATAAACAAAAGAAAGATTGTATTACAGGTCTCAAAAGAATAGAACAATTGTTGTTTTTCTCATATTTAGGACCTGATTATGCCTTTGTTTGAAAAATAAGTGCTATAAAACATTAGGAAACCACAACTGAGTAAATTCTTTCATACCCCAAAGTAATTAAAGGAAGTGTGACAATGAACGCATGTCAAAGCCTTACTGATTTTTGTGTGCTTGTATGAGTTGGCAGTTATTTGGGGTGCTGAGGTTTTCCATTAATTTTATTCACCCACTTGTTCCTTGTGGTTCTCTTAAAGAGAACATCTGTGGTATTTTTGAAGCTTGATTAGGGCATTACTGACCCTGTAATTAGCAATTTAAAAATGACCATTATAGCCAGCCTTCAAAATGCAAGGATGAACCAGGGATTAAAACCTTAATGCCTTCCCTTTAATTTGTGTGAGGATAGTGGTCCAAAAAGAGGAAGCAGCATTTGCCTTCCCAAAATGCTTTATATTTTGGATACAGAATCAATACAAAGGTGAGAGCCACCTGATTTGAATTGGTAAAATATGGAAATCCTTGCCTGCTAAACTGTCAGAGATTAATGTCTGAATAGGAGAAGGATGGGCCAACTGTAAAATTATACAGGGCTTGGTGATCCCCCGATCCGCATAATGGGGCTTGATTTAGAGGCTCTATTTTAGGATCACACATAAAGCACCAAATGCAGAAAGCTGAGCTTTGTTTAATTTGTCTGGGGGCAGTGCCCTAATTTTCTACAACACCATTCTCCTCCCTTCTTTAAGAATGAATAAAACATCTACTTTATGGAACTCTGTGCGTCTTTCATTTGGGAACAGTCACTTTTCCAAGCTCCGCTGTTAGGTTCCTCTTTTTATAATGCCACTGGATTATGTATGATGTTTTAGGTTGCATTGTCTTTATTGCCGTTGCATGTTCAAAGAACAAGCACTGTAATTTTGGACTTGATATAACACAGCCTTTTAAAGTTGACCGATGAGAAAACTGAGGCCTAGGCAGTACAGGGCCACGTGGTTCTGACAGAGCTGGTTGGAGCTCTGTGTCTTGGTTACCCTGCAGGAGAGCTTGTCACCAGAACCGGGCATCACTGCAGGTACGCACGCCATGTGGCTGTCTCGAGACTTGGAACTTATCTCATTTTAGCAGTAGCTCAGAGGGCTTTGTCATAGACATGAATCACTTGGGGATTATAATACCTTCTTCAGATTATTATTTGGGGCTTTATCATTAAGGCTCAGCTTGTTCAAATAACTAAGTGCAAGATTCATTTATTTTTTTTTTTAAAGATAATGTTGCTATTCATGCTGCAGTTTAAGATTTATGAAGTCTTTTTTAAAATGTTCATTAGTGGCTCCCATTTTATTTTCACAGATGACTTTTCATTAAAAAGTAATTTGTATTGACGAGATTCCTTTAGTTGCAAGGATCGGACACCCAACTCAAGCTCGCTTAAACATAAAATGGGATGTACTGGTTCATATTCTCAGTGAAGACCATGGATGGGGTTGAGCAGATACAGCTGGGGCCAGGGTTCGGCAATGTCAAATCTCTGACTCTCCATTTCTCAGCCCTCCTTGTCTCTGTGTGGTTGCATTCTCAGACTGACCTTAGTGGTTAGGAAGGTCGGCATCAGCTCTGCACTCAGATCTCCTCAGTCTAGTAACCCTGTCTGTCAGTCTCCTAGAAGAGTGTGTTCAGCCAATTTTGAGTTTCCTCTGAACCAATACCTTTGACTGGGGACAAGTGGTACTCAGATGGTCAGCCTGTGTCACATATTCTTTCCCAATGTCAGAGGATGGGGGATTGTGACCCATAACCCTATTCCACAAAGTAGTGTAGAATAGAGGAGAAGGTTCCCCAAGAAAGGGGACAGAAGAGCGTTCTGTCGATGTAAGAAATGCCCAAACTTGTGAAGAATTTTTGAGTTTATTTAAGCCAAACTGATGACAATTTCTGGGAAGCAAAATTTCAACGATTGAGAAAATGCCCCAGAGAATACAGTTTTGCAGCTTATTTGATACATTACAGTCAAAGGAGGAGACATAATGAGGGTTACATGAAATCCATTGGTGGTAGATTAAGGGGGTGGGAGAAAGCAAAGCGGGGCCATCTCTGGGATTGGATAAAAAGTAAAATGAAGAGACACATACTTCTTTTCCATTGGTGGGTACAGGATAGTTAATAATTAACATGTGCAGCACACAGAGATGGTAATCGGGGAACAAGACACCAGTGAGGGGTTCTGTGGTCTGCTCTGGTGTGTGTGTGGGGTGTCCTGAGGGGTCTGGAAAAGGAGAGCACTGACATTTCAAGGTATGTTACCTTAGATACAAAAAGACCACAGACAGGCTCTCTTACGGTAATGAGTGACCTTTGTCAAGGAAGCCACGGACCTAGGATGTGACTACCCACCATGACCTGCATTTGGTTAGGAATTTTTATGTTCAGACCATCCTATGTGATTACTTCGGGTCTCTGAGTTTGTGGGGCCCGCCATGCTAGCCTCCTGTCAGGCTTAGTATGTGGCCCAGTTTTTGTCGACGGTTCTTATGATAAACAGCTACAGCTATCACACTTCTACCACCTGAAGATTTATACGACCAACTCAGAGTTACATAAAAATGTTAATTTTCTCTAAAAAGATGCATTATTGTAGAATCAATGATTCATCAAATAATTCACATTTTATTTCTCTCTTTACCTTTATCCTTTCACAGTGGGCATAAAGGACAAAAACCATTAAAGAAAAAAAAAAACACTTTTTTGAAAAAGGAATCATTTTCTCTATTTTACTTTCAAACATTGTCTTACCCTCTCTCCTTAGCTCTTCTCACCAACTTGTCACATAGATACGCAGTTGTCATTTGATTTAACAGTCTCTACCTACTGTGAGAAACCCTTTCAAGCAGAGACTAACATTTTACTTCTGTTCCAGCTGTGCCTACACACTGTCTGCCTGAATGTAGGTGTTCAGTAAAGGCATGTGGAATGAATTGGTGAGTGAATGCATGACACACACCTGCCTGGCTGGAGGTGCCAAGGCTTTGAATAGTTATGTAACTGAGGTTGCACAACTCATTGTATTGAAGTTGGAATTTGAACTCTGTTATCTTCCTATCACCAATTTAGGTTTTTAAAATGTTTATTTTCTTTACTTGGCTCCTTAGCCATATAATCAAGGGTGTGTGTGGCGGGTGTGTATGTGTGCCAGTCTGCAACTTTCAGTCTCTCTGTGTGCTTAGCGACTGAACCAATAGTTAGGACATTGGTTCCCACAACAGGGACAGGAAGACACTCTCAGAACTTCTGGGCAGTGTGGTTGTCTAGCCCTCATGAGAATAAAATCACTTCTAGTGCCATCTTCAGGAACTTCCTGTATAGCAGAAGTCAGGCTGAGTTGTGCTGTGGTTTCATGTACCTCTTGTGGAGCCCCAGCAAAATGGCAGACAGGGGAGAATGTCCCTACTTGCTCATTATGTCATCTTCTGGGTCGCTGTTCCCTTATTCTCTTCATCTTGGGGCCTCAGCACTTTCCCACTGAGACAAACAATCTTCAGCCATCTCTCTTAGTGATCCATGTTTCTCCTCTCAGACCACCTTGCAACCCCAAACCCCACACCCTCTGTTGGAATTGATTAAGAACACAGACAGAATCTTCCAGAATAATATGAAGACTTGCCCTACATTTAAAAAAATACAAATCAGGGGGCTGGCCCCGTGGCTCAAGCAGTTAGAGCTCCATGCTCCTAACTCCGAAGGCTGCCGGTTCGATTCCCACATGGGCCAGTGGGCTCTCAACTACAAGGTTGCCAGTCGATTCCTCAACTCCCACAAGGGATGGTGGGCAGCGCCCCCTGCAACTAAGATTGAACACAGCACCTTGAGCTGAGCTGCCACTGAGCTCCCGGATGGCTCAGTTGGTTGGAGCGCGTCCTCTCAACCACAAGGTTGCTGGTTCGACTCCCACAAGGAGAGTTGAACCAGTGCCCCCTGCAACTAGCAACGGCAACTGGACCTGGAGCTGAGCTGCGCCCTCCACAACTAAGACTGAAAGGACAACAACTTGAAGCTGAACGGCACCCTCCACAACTAAGATCGAAAGGACAACAACTTGACTTGGAAAAAAAGGCCTGGAAATACACACTGTTCCCCAATGAAGTCCTGTTCCCCTTCCCCAATAAAATCTTTAAAAAATGCATACAAATCAATACTCACTGGGAAAATAAGGGCAAGTCTCTCTCCCATTTAAAAAAGTATTAGGGCTAGCAGCTTTGTATCCTAAAGGGTGGCTGTATCAGTCAGGGTGAAATCAGAGAAACAGAACTAGCAGGAGATAGATAGATGGATGGATGGATGGATGGATGGATGGATGGATGGATGGATGGATAGATAGATAGATAGATAGATAGATTTATTCAAGGAATTGGCTTATGCAATTATGGGGGCTGGCCAGGCAAGTCTGCAATCCTTGGGGTAGGCTGTCAGGAAGGGTGGATGAACTCTTGGGCATGGACTGATGCTGCTGTCCGAAGGTAGAATTTATTTTTTTGGGAAGCCTCAGCTCACCTGTTCAGGTGGTTCAATTGACTGAGTCAAGCCCACCCAGATTATCTACATAGGATAACCTCCCTTACTTCAGTTCAAATGGTTATGGACTATAGTCATTCTGCAAAATACCTTCACAGCAACACCATGATTACTGTTTGGTTGAATAACCTCGCCAAGTTGACACATTAAACTGACCATCCAAGTGACCAGTTGGAGTTCTAGTAGATTCCATGTGGACTGGTAAACTGTTGTAAGCCCTTGGGATACTTCATGGAGTAAAGCAGTTTCTGCTCCTATGGCATTCATATTTTAGTGGAAGATGACAGAAAATGAAATAAACTACATAAACTTATAGTGGTGATGCATAGTGGTAAGAATAATAAATCAGGGGAAGGTACTAGACAGTGATGAGTAGATATGTGTGAAGAGCTGGCTACATAATTTGTGGGGCCCAGTGCAAAATGAAAATTCAGTGTACTCTATTGAAAAAGTAGAAAAAAGTGTCATTCAAGGTATTAAACCCCCAAACTTGTTCTTTCTTCCATGAATCTCTCTCTGAAATAGTCAGGGTGGTTTTTTGTTTGTTTGTGTTTTTTCCCCCCTATTTAATGTTCTTCTAAGTAAAAAAAAAAAAAAGAAAAAATTAAAATTTAGATTATTAACATGATTTTACCCTTCATCATTATATTGTGAAATGCCCACTGTCCATACAAATATCAGAGCTAAATTACTGAAATTACACAATTTTCAATTCCTGCATTTTGTTCTTCCCAGAATAGTGGAAACACTCCACAAAAAAACTCACCTGTTGTTGTTTCAGTTCTAATAGGTGCACATTCCCCTGACCCTTTACCTTTGGTTTACTGACCATCCGGGTGGCCAGTGAGAGTTCTGGTAGATTCCATGTGGTTAGTGTAGAGGGATGGAAGGAGGGGACCTGTTCATTTTCAATATAAGTGGTTGCCTAATACAGGAAAGTCATACAAATGGAAAGGATATGATAGCGTTCCCTGATCATCCGTGTTTCTTAGAACACAACTGACTTCTTTCTGCATTTGAAGCAAGTTTTAGTTCTAAAGTGTGGCCTCCTAAGGCTGTCAGTGCGCCTGTGTACTGAGTCAGAGACTGGACATGCTTACCTTGCACTCGGTTTGTGTCTTACTGAATTCTATATAGTGGAGGATGCACATATTGTGAGTACCTCCTCTGCTCACGAGGTACTCCACTGTTCCATCAGACTTAGCTTTCAAAACAGAAGTTTAAAGGTAAAGTTACTAAAGCTGTCGAGATGGTGACATGAAACCAAAGGCGTAGACTGCGCACAGAGCCCTCCAAAGCACAGGACCCTGTGAGACTACATAGGTTGCATGCCCATGAAATCAGCTATGTGTATATATGTTCATGTGTGTATGGATGTGTGTGCTATTTTAGATAAAGCTGATAAGGAAGGACTATCTCATAAAGTGACATTTGATCAGGGTCCCCAAGGAGGTAAAGAAGCAAGATTTGCAGATACCTAGGGCAAGAGCAGCATGTTCAGAGGTTTCAAGGCACATGTGGCTTTTGTTTATTTTCAGAAAGTAAGGAGGCCATTGTGGCAGGATCCACGTAGGTGAGAGAGTGAGGAGTAGGAGATGAGATCAGAGAGGCAATGGATCCCTGAATCGTGCGTGGGCTTGGAGGCCAAGGTAAGGACTTAGGATTTTTCTGTGAGAAGAGGGAAGGCTTGAGAGAGATGTGCAGAGGGATGACACTCCATGATTAGAAGTTAGAAGGATCGCTCTGGCTGCTGTGTGGCAGCACTCTGTACAGGCCAAGTTTGGAAGTGGTGGGACTGGTTTGAAAGCCGCTAGACCAAGCAAAGATAGGACCTGGGCTGTGTGATAGATAGTGGTAATTAATATGCTTGGATTCTGTTCACATTTCAGAACTAGTGCCAACAAGCGTTGCCTGTAGGATGGATATTTACTTAGAGTTCTGAGATAACAAATAAAATAGTTCATTAAGAAGTAGTGAATTTCCCAGAGTTCCACAGTCAAGGCATAGCAGAACTGGGGAGGCCGAGAACAGACGTTTCATTTTCTTGTTCATCAGTTCTCATTTTCCATTATCTCTAGACTTTCCCCCAAATTGCTGCTATAGCATCCTCTTTTGAACATCTTCATTGCTTTAGCTGAGTTCGTCATGGATTACATCTCTAGGATTTCTTCTGTATATGTCACCTTGGAAGACCTTCTCAGAACAAGATCGTGGGTGACTTCACCACTACCCCATGTTCCCATGATGTCTGCATCGGGGTTGGCTGTCTCCCATAGTTTCCCTTTAATAATGTCCTGACAGTTTCTCCCCCTCTGTTTCACCAAATATCTTTTAGCCTCCCCTATTAAGACAGAGTTAATAAAAACAAAGATTTTGCTACTGGGTTTGATGTACAATTGCACCACATATAATTTCAAGTGATTTAACTATCTTTGGCTTTTTTTTTTCTGCTTTGCAGCACTTTCAGACCATGCTGAAGTCTAAATTGAATGTCCTAACACTGAAAAAGGAACCCCTCCCAGCAGTCATCTTCCATGAGCCTGAGGCCATCGAGCTGTGCACCACCACACCCTTGATGAAAACCAGGACTCACAGTGGCTGCAAGGTATGTGGCACGTGGCCAGCAGAGGCCTCTCGGTGGGGCAGACCAAAGGACATGTAGCCCTAAGACACTTCTTTCGCAATGGTAACGTTAAAAAAAATGAAAATATAAAATGACTAACAAAATAAGCTCATTGAGTGATGGTAGTATGAATCCAGATCCCAATTTATTTTTCTTAATGATATAATTCATAATTTTGGGTTACACATTAAAGACATAAGTTTAAGGATATGTGATTAAAACAGTGTTCTTGCCATAGTTTTTACAGGCCTGTGGAACTTTGGGCTTCACAAGAAAGTTCTGTCCTTAATAGCAATTCCTCCCTTTGTATTTGCAGTCTGAATAATACATATCTTAACAAGTATAAAACAAAACAAGTTTCTCAACAGTTGTACTCTATGCGTCCTTTGGGGAGTCATTGTGCATTTTTGTTTTGCTTCAGCTCTCAAAAATTATACTAATATTCATGCTTCAGAAGCCATTAAAAACATTTTTCATTTATGTAAGCTATAATGACGACATAGAAAGAAAACTAGAAATGAAATGTATAATTTTGGTAGGCTTTTGGATTCTCACAAGATACTCCTTTTCACATGAGTTGATGAATATAGAAGTTGGTTAAAAAGTAATAAAGGAAATATTTTATGCATATTTTGTCATCAGAAATTTGTTTTGAGTAGTGAAAATAAAATGAGGGGCAGGAAAATGCATGTTTGCATGTGGATTTCTTTTATAACTTTGGAGATACACTCCTTTCCTTATTGCTTTTCAGCTTAGGGAAGCAAAGAAAGATCCATTGCTCTTTCTTGTCGGAGTGTTCTTTTTCCTCCCCAGTTCTTGCCTCGCTGTGGTGGGATTGGAGCCTACTGCAATCACACACGTCCATTCATTCCACAAATACTCATTGGGTGCTCACTGTCTGCTTGACACTGGGGCAGTGTGGGTAAGACCATTGGCATCTTTATGGGGCTTAACTGCTAGTTGGAAGAGGAGGGAGAAAATACAGGTAAACAAGCATCCACTGATGAGAAAGCCAGTCTGTGAAGAACTTGTGGAAGAATCTTTTGGGCAGAAGGAACACGGAGTGCTAATTCTCAGAGGTGGACATGGTCTTGTGTATTTTAGAATGGAAAGCAATGGGCCCATTGTAGTTGGGAAGTGGAGAATGTGGTGATGAGTGGTGGGTCCGGGCGGGGGTCTAGGTATAAAGAGCGTTATTGTCATGGCGAGGAGTTTAGACTTTGTTCTGTTCACTATGGGGAACCATCAGAGGGATTTAGGCAAGTGTGTTATGTGACTCCATTTTGAGAAAAGCGATTCTAAATGGTCCTTTTGCTTAGGTGGATGTCTAGCTTCCAAGGGCAGTTGCCAGTGGCTCGGCTTCAACTGATGAGAGTGGATCCCCACAGCTGACCTTAGATCACAGTGTATGCCATGCTTTTAGTGAATTGATGATGTGAAAGAATAATACAACTGTTCACTAAATTTAAAAGTGATATGAAATCAAATGGGTTATACTTCCTTTAGAGATTTCCTAAAGTCATTTTGAATTCTGTTCCAGTTGGGGAGAATGGTCCCTCAAAGGAAGATGAAATCTATAGGGACAAGTATGAAGAGAAGAGTTTAGTTTGATAAAATCTACTGATTATGTTTTAACAGGAGGGAAAAATGCAGTTACGGAGTAAAGGGACTTGCAATCCAATCCAGATATGAAAGAGGTGTGTGTGTGTGTATTATATAATATAATACAATATATTTTATGTGTGTATATATATATATGTGTGTATATGTATGTGTATATATATATATATACACATATATATATATGACTCCATTTTGAGACAAGCGATTCTAAATGGTCATTTTGCTAAGGTGGATGTCTAGCTTCCAAGGGCAGTTGCCAGTGGCTCGGCATATATATATATATATATATATATATATATATATATATATATATATATATAGAGAGAGAGAGAGAGAGAGAGAGAGAGAGAGAGAGAGAGAAATATTGGCTAGGAGAATAAAAGCCATCATTTTTCTGAAAAGGAGTATATGCTTCAGGATTCATGGCATAACTTTTTTTCCCTGTGTACTGCCTTAGGTCATGTTCATTTATTTCACTTCTAAAAGGATGTTGAAAAAACTAGAAGGCATTCCGAAGAGCACGGCAGGCAGAGCGAGGGTCGGCCTGGCGTCAGTCTGTGTGGCTAGCTAGAGAAGGGCACGTCAGCAAGGCCTTCGCTGGGCACATGGGAGAGCGTCTGCCTTCCAGGTGAAAAGCACATTCCACCGGGCTAGACACACTTTATGAGCTCTCCATCCCTAGAAATCTTGAAGAGGATACTGCAGGCGTAGATCATTATAATCTTGGGATTGGGGATTTGGGCCAAGACCTCTTGAAGTACTTTCAAGGTTTATAATTCTATGTGAAGGGAGAAAACCTCTAAAGCCTCATTCTTCAAATTGTATACTATAACACACTTGACACATTTGAATTTTTGTTTATATTTATTGGGGTGACAGTGGTTAGTAAAGTTACATAGATTTCAGGTGTACAATTCTGTAGTACATCAGCAATATCTCACATTGTGTATTCACCACCCAGAGTCAGTTCTCTTTCCATCACCATATATTGGATCCCCTCTACCCTCATCTATGAAATAAGTCAGACAGAAAAAGTAGAGAACCATATGATTTCACTGATATGTAGGATATAAAACTGAAAACAACAAAAGAACAAGACAAACAAATAAAGATCAAAACTCCTAGATACATTTAAATTTGAACTAAACATACTGGAGTTATGGCCTTTAATTCTCAAGAACAATATTGCATTTGTATTCAGAGTCATATTCTTTCATTGAAAAACAAAAGAAAGTTCAATTTTTGTTGCTTGATATTTTTGTTTAAAATCTTTATCCCCCCTCCCCCCATCATCCTCTGGAACAAAGTGCAGTGTTTCCTCTTTGATTCTTGCGAGTAACTGGGCTCACAAAGTACCAGCTGCAGAAGGAGCTGTCCGGGGCTCACGCCTGCCAGGAATAATGAGCACGGTGGAGCCCGCCCAGCTGCAGGGCCGGCCTACGAGCCCTCCCTCTTCACACAGTCCTCGTTTTTTTGGTTTTGTTTTGTTTTTTGTTTTTTGCCTAACAGCTCTCAAGTTGTATTTGTGTAACTTTAGGTTTGGGGAAGGAACAGAGGCAGGAGGAAGCCGAGGAAAGGGGAGTTGAAAATGGGTTATGGTTAGCACCGTCGAGGTCCTGGCTGTCTCAGATTCCCCATTTTCCTCTGATCTGTATTCTCTGTGGGTCCTGGTGGACTGCCCTGCCAGGCTATTCATGTTGCGGGCAGCTGGGTTTTTGTGTGTTCTCCTCTATTGCTGCCACTTTTTTTTTCTGGAGTGGAGTCCTTTAACTGTACCACCCACTGCATAACATTAGGCCGTTCCCACCAGTCCCCTGGCTGGAGCTGCCGGCAGCATCAGAGATGCTGTGTCTGATTTTGCGTGGCAGCAATGGCTTGTCATTCATGTTTTCTCCTGCCTGGCACAATGGAATCCTAGGTGGCTTCAGCTTGTTAGCAAACATTGGTTTCATTAATAGTCATTGAAAACCTACTGTGTACACGGAATTGTGGGGAAAGGAATCAAAGTAGGTGTTGTGGGTAATACAACTTACAGCCAAGTAGAAGCAATAAGTTGAGAGTACTAAAAAAATTGCAAGGGCTTCTGATATTCGTGTGTGTGTGTGTGTGTGTGTGTGTGTGTGTGTGTGTGAAACCCTTAGAGGGCAGATTTCTGGACCTTCTTTCCAGAGATTTTGATTCAGGCACTCAGCTTAGTGGTGGGGAGCAAGAGCCTCTACTTAGTAGGTTGGTGCAAAAGTAATTGCGGTTTTTATAATGATTTTTACCTTTTTAAACTGCAATTACTTTTGCACCAACCTAATAAAAACAGACCATGTAATTTACATGGTGCCTGGACCATGCTTTGCGTCTGAGGACTTGAACCACAGAGCCATGTAAGTGACATAAGTGAGCACACACCCTGTTAGGTGGGAGATGGAGTGAGAAGTAGGTATGTGTGAGCAGGTGGCCTTTGTAGGGTTAGAACGGGTTTGCCACATAGCTGACCAGGAGGCTGACGTCTAAGCAAGGCCCTTAGGGCCTGCTCTCACCTAGGATGCTATAGTTTCCAAGTGTGGCCTCCTGCTGAGTGAGGCACTTGGCCTGGCCTCCTGAGAAAACTTGTTTATGGCCCTTGCTGTCTTCTTCCCATTGGTGAGGGCAGAAACCATCAAACAACCTAGTTTCCAAGAAAAAATTCATGATTCTTAAACCATAACAATTTTTGAATGACTCTTTTTGAGAGTCTTTGCACTCAGGAGTGGCAGTAGTAGTCCCTTAGTTCTCAGAAGGGATGTGATAGGTTTACAGTTTCATGGAACGGAGAAGAGAAGTTTCTGAGCAGAAGGCTTGGCAGGCAATCCTTAAACCCTACCATTTTGTGCATGTGTCACATGGCCAGTTTACAAGTGAATTCCACAGATCCCACTTATAAGAACAGCGCCTGATTTGAATTTAAATCTGTTGAGAATTAGAATCACTTGTATCTATTTTCTACACTTATATCTTTGTGTTTATTTAATCAGTTACGTATTTAATTGATGAGAATTTTTAGTTATGTTTTCTCTTTTTTTTCTCTCATTTTAGCCAAAGTACCATTTTTTTTTTTTTTTTTTTACCCTTTAACAGAAGGGAGAAACATTAATTATATCATGTTGTCATCCTTATCAAACACATCTTTGCAGCCCTTTGTTGGGATAGGTCATTTCGGGCATTGCCTGGATCCAATTAAGCCAATTAGGCATACTTTCTCCCTGCAGAATAAGTTTCTGATTTTGATATCAAAACAGAATACCAATAAACTAATAAGATATAAAGTAAGATGCAGGCCCATGATCTTTATTGGTTATTTTCCTCTGAATTCAGAGTGGATGATATTTAATTCTCATTTATTTTTCTCTCCATTCTTTCTCAGACTTCCTTGTAAACACCAAAGCACATAATTTCTGCTTGTCTACAAAATATAGGAAGGTAAAAGTTGATACAAGCTGACATCTGTTGTTTAAGAGACAAGCTTTTCTTTGCCTGCAATTTTTACTCTGTCGACTTATAAATTTTCTGACTTTCTCGCTCCCTCCCTTCTTTACTTTTTTACTCCTAATTTTCTTCTTTCATTTCTTTCTTCATCCACCAGAACATACCATACATCCTTAGGATGTTCCAGGTATTGCTAGGAACACAAAGACAAGCAGTAGTTTTGGATGCTTTGGGTTGAAATAACAGAAAACCTAACTTGAATTGACTTAAATTATTGAAATGGATTTGTTTGCAAATATGCAAATCCACCAGGAGGGACTAGAGAAAGAAATGTTAGAGAGGCAACAAGAGTGTTGACTGCAGAAAAGCTAGGCTTAATGACTGGTGGGAGGTAAGTCCACCGTGTGGGTAGGGCCCCGGCAGTGAAGGGAAAGGCAGTGTTTTCAGGTTGTCAAGGCAAGGGTGCCCTTCCCTTCAGTGCTGTAGCCCCACCCCTTCCCCTGAATACTTATGGAGGATGTTATTGCGTAGATGAAATGAGCCTCAGTTTGAGGACAGGCTACTCTCTCTAGGGCCTCTGCACAGGTAGTCATGGATGACCATCAGGTATCATGTGGTTTGACCTTCTGCATTTGCGGGCTTTTGTCTTACTGGTGTGGAGGGTGCTCTCATTCACTGGAGAAATCCCGAGTTCCCCCTTTTCAGGCTTTCCACTCCATGTTTCTAATTTGGCAATCCATTATTCAAGGTAAGGGTAGAGAAAGAGAAGCATGATGTCAGAAGAGATAATGGATTCAGTCTTGCAAAATTTGAGATCATTAGCGGGACCACCAAGGGGCGGCACCCAAAGGGCACCTTGCTACATGAATTTGGAGTTTCATAGATGTCTGTTTCCTCAAGGAGAATGGGCCAGGAGAAGACTGAAGTGTGAGGCAGGCGTGCACACACACAAACTTACACATATAAACATGCACCCACCTCTAATATTTAATGACCAGAATGAGAAAGAAGAATCACTGGAAAAGGAACGTGATGAAAACCAGAACAAGTTCCTCCTCTCCCACAGGCACTGCAGCTGTTCTCAGCTTTATTCCTCCTTTTCCATCCTCCTCACTGCACCCACTCTCCTGACCACCTGCTCTTGTCTCAGAAGCTAGTCAAGCAGAGAAAACGGCTGTAACTACAGGGACAACTGAGGCCCCACTATTATTGTTTTAGGATTGGTCTTTGTGTATATGTTTGAGATACAGACAACAGGCTGCTGCTCTGGTACCTAGCATGGAAGGAGATTTTGTCTTATGGTTTTCATGTGACCTCCTTAGCTCTGAGTCCCAACTGATGACTTTCAATTCTGTACTGTGTTCTTCCCACTGATAGCGTGGTGGCTTCTGCACAATTTTTTTATCTTTCGTGAGCTCACTTTTAATTTGATGACTGAAAATCTTTTCATACTGGAAGTGTCTTTATGTCAGCTGACAAAAGTGTTCAGAATGTACGTTGTTACTCTACCTGAATGCTTATGGAGTGGGAGTGCCAACTTCTTTATAGGGTCACTTTTCCCCATCATTGATGGGCGCAGTAGAGTTATTTCCCCCACTGAGGAATTACTTAGGGATTTCTGACACCTTCAAACTACTTATCTTCTGGTGCCCCCCATACTGAAGCCTGGGGCTGAAAATAGCCATTTTACTCTAGGGAACCAGATTTGGCACTGAAGCTTAAGCTTTGGATTCATGTCAAAGACAGTATCTTTCTGAATCTCCAAATTTGTGATGTCACTGCCTACTTTTGTCTGCTTTAAAAACTCTTGAGAGATTGGCAAAATTTATTAGTGAAAACATGGGAAAACAATCTAAACGTCTAGAAGTGATCTAATAGTTTCTCTCCACAATACTATGGAAAACATGCAGTCATTAAAAATATTGTTGTAGAAGTTATACAGACATGGACATTGTTCATAATGTATTAAGTGAAAAAAAGAAAGGTAGTTGCAAAATGTTATTAGGATCCTATTTTTGTAAAATAAAACCAAAATAATTATATGCAAAGTTCGAAAGAGAAGGCTCACACTAAAATATGAACAAAAGTGATCTCTGGATAGTTAGCTTATGGGTAAAACTTTTGATTTTCTTGCTTTTTGCATTCCTTAAATTTTCATCAATGAGCAAACACTGCTTCTGTAATAAGTTTGTAAAAGTAATTATTAAAGAAAAATATTTTCTTTGGGTAAGAAGTTTGCCAGGAAAGATATCTGTAAGAAACTCCATTCTAAATGAAGCATTTTAGAAAATATTTTGTTTGGCTGGAGTAGATATTCAAGAAGTAAAAAAATTGTGTTCCTTGTATGTCTGAACACTTCATTATTCTACCCTCCTTTTTTGGAATGATTGGCCAAGTATAGAAATATAGATTGAAGTAATTTCTACTTAAAATTGTGAAAGCATTCTCCATTGACTTTTTTTTGGTTTTAGGTGTACAAAACAGTGTAATATAGTTAAACACACCCCTCACAAAGTGATAACCCCTTTTCCCAATGTACTATCCCTCTGACATCATATATAGGTGTTACAATTCCATTGACTCTATTCCCTATGCTGTACTCCACATCCTGTGACTATATATATATATAATTATAGTTGATGTCCAACATTATTCAGCTTCAGCTTCACGTGTACAGCACAGTGGTCAGGCATCTACACCGTCCATGAAGTGGTCTCCCTAAAAAGACAGGTGCCCATCTGACACCCTACAAAATCTTTACAACATTATTGATTATATTCCCCAAACTGTCTTTCATATCTATGTGGCAATATTGTGAACACCAATTTGTGCTTTCTAATCCTCTCACCTTCTCCCTCATCCCCACCCCCCTCCCATCTAGCAGCCATCAATTTTTTCTCTATATCTCTGAGACTATTTCTGTTTAGTTTGCTCATTTATTCTGTTCTTTAGATTCCACATATAAGTGAGATCATATGGTATTTGTCTTTCTCCTATGTCTTCTGTGTCTTGGTGTGAATTTTCCCCTGAATTCATCCATTTGGAAGGTAGTGGGTTTTTTCAATTTGGAAACTCTTATTTCTTGGTATTTTAGGAAACCTTAAGTAAAATTCCTACGTTCCCTCCTAATTTTGGAACCATGTGAGAAATAAGAAACATGGTATAGATAGATTAGATAAAAATATCAGTTTTATAAAACTTGCTTTGGAGCATGTGGCTTAGATGTGTAGACTCATTGAGTTTTCTAAAGCTTCCAAATCTTTGTTGAAACCTCTAGCATGTTACTGTTTCCTCTCCCATTCATTTTGTCCTTTTGTGCTTATGACTTAAAAAATATCCATTGTGGTTAGTTTAGTGAGGTTTGGAGAAGAGATAAATACTGAAGGTTAATTTGCCATCTTTATCCAGAAATCCTCTCTGAATTGTTAAACCTTCTCTAAATGGCTAATTTTAGCTGTTTGAACTTTCCTTGTTTTATATCTTTATCTGAGATGGAAACAGTGATCCTTAATTTACCTTTAAGTTTAAAGAGCTATTTATAAAATACTTTGAACTTTTTGCAAGAGCATAGCTGTATAAATAAAATACTGTTGTTGCTCACATATAGCTCCCCTTGGTTTGTATGGAAAGGTCAATGAACTGGAGACAAAATGGTAGCAGATGAGGTATAGCTATTGAAGTGGCAATAAATAACCCATATCGTAAAAAAGGTCATAAACTTTTCTCTTAAATTTGAACAACTATTCTTATTACATCTCTGAGTATTTCAGCTCCTGACTACTCAGCAAGTAAATTATAAAAAACACTGTAACAACAGGTGCAGATGTGTTCCTTGGTGTGCTGGCTGTTCATTTCTTTGTTTTTACTGAAAATATTATACATTCATTTCTTGGCATGAGAAATGATGTCTGGGCTTCTGTGCATATGAGTTCTCTAAATGAGACATTAGTCAGATTGGCGTTTATGAGTCACCAGCCATCTTCATAAGCCAAATCCAGGAGTTATAAAATAATTTACTCTGGAGGTAATGGGGATAAATTAAGTTTATCATCCAAGGAAATAGGAAAGCTACCTCATGAGCTAAAGATCCTACTGAAATTATTCTTTCCCTCCACATTGATGAATTATGCTTTCTCTTTAAAACTTGTTTTTGTGATGCTTCTGAAGAGTGCTAGAATTCTCATATGTTACTATTTCGCTATGCCTGCAACATTTGTTTGGGCAGGAACCGTGCTGTCCATTATTGTAAAGACATTTTACTATTTGTCTGCTCATAGGATGGTACAAAACAGTTAACTTTTCTTCTTAGAGAGCTCATCAGTTCGTTCTTGTGTATAAACGTCCCTTCTCCTCTCATTCCAAAGGTTTCTTGAAGTCCTTTGATTCCCTTGCTCTTCCTTGCAGCCCCATCCCACAGAGGTCCCTGCCTCGGGGGTAGGGGAAGCCACAGGGGGCTTCAGGGCCCTCCATATAAATCTACAAGATAAACACATCCTTATCTTGATAATAAAATGGAGTCCTTTCTATAGCAGAAACCTGGTTTATTCAACAGAATCTTGATTTTGTTTTTCCTTAGCAAAGGTCAGCTCTCAGAAAAGAAGAAAGAGCTTAGGGAGGGAGATAACTCATCCTGCCATATGTATACTAGAGCCTTGCAGAGAAAAAGAGTCAAAGGAAGGGAATTTAGTGACCCACTGGGACAAAGAAAAAATTAGTTTATTTGTTTAGAGTTATCAAAATCGCCTACTATGGACTTTATGCATTTTTTTCTTTTTTAATTACACATTCTTTTAAACAAAATGAATGCTCACTACTGATAATTGTAAATTTATTAAAATATAGGTTTTATGTACTGGATACTAACACATTTAGATTTTTTAAATATACATAAAATGGAAATTTTAGAATGATCTGAAATAAATGATCGTGTATGTATATATTGTTAATTGTGATGGCCTCATATCATTATTAGTTTAGACAAGGCTCTTCTTTAATAATAGTGGATGTAAAACCAAATTTTAAGTGGCTTTCATAATTTCAGTATTTTTTAGCTCATCCAGTGGATCATCAGTTTTCTCCCCAGAATGAGGTAGAAAAGGTCACATGCCCGGAGAAGGACGTGGCATCAGCTCCACCCTTTTCTTGTTATCTACTGTGTGAGCATTCTTTATAGTATCTGCAACCTGTCATTTATAGGCAAGAATCTCAGCTGGGTTTTGTTCAAAACAGACTATATATGACCCATCAGTCCACTGAGATGGGCACACATGGACTGTAATGTTCTGAGAAATCATGCAGTGAGGTGCCCCTGCCAAATCCTTTCCCACCCTAGAACTCCCACCCTTACGAGACTTCCAGTCCTGTGTGTAACGCTGGGTACCTGACATGTGGCCTGGCTGAGGTGCCGGTGTGAGTCTGTAATAAGTAATGCTGAACTTACGTCTTATTTGAAGATCAGAACAACTGAAAATAGAAATTCGAATGCATTCTATCCCTAACCTGGGGGTTTAGCTTGTGACCCCCTGGGAGTACGTAGTATACTTTGGAGTTGAAGGATTTAGGGAATTGTGCTAAAGACATCGAGGCTGCTTCTTGGCCTGGGTAAGAGGGTGCCAAGATCATTCACTGATGCGTGATTAGTGTTTCGTGAGGAGAAAGTGATGGGCTGGTGTCAGGTGTTTAGATCCAGTCCAAATTCCTCTCTTATACCCCAGGAGAAAACCTAGACCTGTGAGGCTGAGTGATGTTCTTAACAAATGGATGGCAAATTCAGAATTACCGTTTAGCTTTCTTCATTTCTGGACTAATCCTCCAGTGACACTGCTCTTTCTTATTATATCATGGGAGAGATAAGGAAGGAAATCATAATCGCTTGCCTGGATGTTAAAGACATCACAATGAAGTACAGCTCCTCTAGCTTTGGCCGAGTGCTGAGATTCATTGACAACTAGCAGCCAGTTATTATAGCCAAGGGGGCTCAGTAGCTAGGGCAAACTCCACATTTGTAGATCAAGTTTTCTTTTCGGGAAGTAGAAAGAGACTTTCTCAATGCTGGGATATTTAGACTTCGGTGTTTTGTGTGTTGTTTTTTTTTATTCTTATTTTTATTCTTGTTCGCTAGGTCACAGCATATATTCCTGGATGAGAAAGATGCTAAGATCAGCACTATGTGAAATATGGAAAAGTCCAGAGTCTATGAAAGGGGCAGGATGTTATTTTCATTGCATTTTCAGGATAAATAGATTCTTCACCTGCCTCATTAATGCTTCGTGGTTTGTCTTTCGGCTTCAGCTTTGACTCATTAAGTAATGATTATGCCGTCTCTGTGAAGGAGGAGGTGGCATTTGAGACATTGTCTCCTCTTTTTTTTTTTTTTTTTCTGTTAAGTGTAGCTAACGGTTGGCCAAGGGCCTTGACAATGGTGTTGAAGCAAGATTAAGAATAGAAGCATTCCAGGGGAGTGTTGGTGTAGGGGAGCTGTATTTTCTCCTCCTCCACTCCTTTTTCTTGTCCACTCCACGTTTTTCTTTATTTCACCATTTCCTTCAGTCTCTTTTCTCTCCTACCCCTTTCTTCCCTCTTCCCATTATTCTCCTCTACCCCTCTCCTCCCCACTTCCTGCTTCATTCCCTACTCCTACAGCCTGGATCTCATCTGTCCAGCAAAAGCATGGAGGTCCTCTGATTTAGGTAGGTTTAGATCACCTGCCCAGCCTAAAGAAATCATTTGGGCCCAAACGTGGACTATGCCAGCCTGGAAAGTTCTGCTGTGGTGGAGCTGGGCTTGGGCAGCTTGCTCAGAACTAATTACCTGGACACTCAAAGGGAAGTCAGATGTGTTGGGATGGTGGAAAAGGAAAATGGACACTGCAGAACAACAAAAAAGTGTCCACAGCCAGCAGTACCTTTGTTTTGCTGAGGAGGAAATCCTTTACACAATTATATACTGTGAGATGACAATGCAGAGCGTTAGACCTTAGGCCACAAGGTGTCTTGTTTCCTCTCCAGTTTTGGTTCAATGATCACCCAACAGCCAAGTGGGTATTTCAGTGAATGTGGAGATGATATGTAAGGAACTTCACAAGAGGCTCTTGGAACCCATTTTCAAGAGAAAGGATTTCAGTTGGGCTTTGGTGATGGATAGGTAGAGGAGAAAAACTTCATGAGACATCCTGAGACATTTGTGACAGCATGGGTGAAACGGGGTGATATGATGCTAAGTGAAATCAATGAGACACAAACAGACAAATATTGCATGATCTCACTTGTAAGTGGAATCTAAAATAGTCAATTTCATTGAAGCAAAGAGTAGAATAGTGGTTGCCAGGGGCTAGGGGGTGGGAGAAATGAGGAGATGTTGCTCACAGGGTCCAAAGTTTCACTTATGCAAGACAAGTAGGTTCTGGGGATCTAATGCCCAGCACGGTGACTATAGATAACAGTATTGCAGTGATACTTCAAATTTGCTAGGGAAGTAGAGCTTAAGTATTCTTACCACACACACAAAAAGAGAAGCTCTATGAGGTGACGAATATGTTAATTACCATCAGTGTGATGATCATTTCACATCGTGTACATACAGAGGGTGCCAAAAAATGTGTTCACATTATAAGAAAGGGAAACTGTATTAAAATTGTAATACTCAATACATACCGATAACAAAAGATGACTACAAGTCACGTTTTGACTTCTGCAATGACAAGAGGTGCTCAAAGTGGTTCCCATCAGTGTCCAGACACTCCTGATTACAGCAAACTACTGCTTGAGCAGCGTTGATCGAAGTGTCCACTTGTGTACATTTTTTTGGCATCCTCGTATATCAAAACATCAAGTTGTGTACCTTAAATATGCAGTTTTTATTTGTCAATTGTACCCCAGTAAAGCTCAAACACAGTTTAGTAACATTTTGACAAGCACTGAAGTTGTTGAGAAGACAGCTTGCACACCAGGTCCTCTAGCCTTGGCACTTGCTGATGTGGAGGTCACCACAGTCTCCTCCCTCCTGCAGAGAGTCCATGAGAAGGGGCCGGGGCTGCTTTCTGGGTTGATTTGACAATGGAGGCAACAGGCCATTTGCTGTCACTTATCCTGTAGGGTTTTGAGAACTTGTTTGCCTTCCTCCAGGCACGAGGTTTCTCACTACTACTGGCAGAAGGTCCCGTGATTTCTGCTAAATGTAGTGAGGGAGACCCGTGCCCCTTTGTTTGCATCAAGTTCTCTTTTAGGCATCTGCACAAAGGAAAAGCTTTGTCTGCTTTGCGTAGCCAACAGCTGGTGCGTTTCCTTGTGCTCCAGCAATGTGTCTGCCTCGCTTTATTCCAGTTTCTCAAACAGAACAATGGGGAGCCCGTGCAGTGCAGCTTTCAGCGGTCTTGATGTACATATATTTATGCATTAGCCAAGCAAAGTGATTCATTTAAAGAAAGCATAACTCTTCGTGCTGGTTTATGGAGGTTCAATTTCCTGCATAATTAAAGCAGATGCATTGGACATAAACCCACGTATTCCACCCATTCCTCCATGGAAGTGTCTGCTTGTCTTTGTTATTACTTTGCTTATTTTTGTCTGTTAGCCCTTGAAGATTGATTTACTTTACAGTGTACTTAGTTTAAGCCGTTGTTCATTTCTCTGCCTTGATCCAGGAATTATGTTGAAACCATTAGCATCCAATTAGAAACATCAGACTGAATTTAGTGTGTTGATTTGAAATTTAGTCCTCTGGTATGAGATAAATGTCATATTTTCTGTTAGAAATTAACTTAAATATGTTTTACAGTAAAGAATGATAAAATAATAAATGATGATAATTTCTTTTCTACATGTTCAGGACTCCTGTTCTTTTTGTGAAAACATGTATGTCATAATTAAGCTACTTACTCATACAAATATTCATAGTGTATTTAATAGAAATCATTCTATTCTCTCTGTTCTTTTGTTCCTGGGACCTCCTCCATTGTATTAATTAGAGCAACCTTTTTTTTTTTTTAATGAAGAATCAGAAAAGGGCAGTGCCTCATGCAGTTTACTTGAAATTGATGATATATGCAAAGACTTGTGATTAAAACAAAAGAGATCATGGACTTAATTTATTAAAGCTCTTAAATGTAAAAAAAAAAAAATCCCTCATCTCCTCTTTGCACTTTTCCTTCACTGTTATGAGCAAAGCTTAGTGGTAGGAAATACTCATTTGCCTTAAGGGAGTTGAATTTTTCTGCTGCATAGACTTTAGTTTATGGCTCATTTCTCCAAGAGAAACATGTTTACCATAAAGATTTGTGATGAGTTCTGGAATAGGATGTATGAACCTGCTTTTTAATGTTTTCCATCACTGCAGCGTTCTCCATTACTGCAGTATATAGTTTTAGATTGAGAATTTTGAGGGGATGTCTGTCTGAATTTTCTCAGGGTGTCAAATAGTATCAGTAATATCCTTAGGTTCTGTCCCTTAAGTCCAGGAAAACCAGCCAATAGATTTAAATCAAAGAGAGAAAGTGCCAATGCTTAACTGATATTTTAAATGGGGAGTAGAGAGTCCATTATCCTTAATTCATGTAAAGAGGCAGAAGAAGCTATTTTCATCTATAGGAAATTCATTTGGGGGCATTAATATATGGCTGAGTCCAAAAGGGAGGGCATTTATATGTCTGAAATGATTCTTTTCATTAACCAGTGAAATATCGGAAAACTCCATTGTACTAGTTATCTGTTACTGCATAAAAAAGTACCCTAAAGTTTTAAGCAACAGACATTTATATCACACCATCTCTGTGTTTGAGGAATCTGAGTGGGGCTTAGCTGGCTGCCTCTGCCACGGTTTCTCTCCTGTGGTTGCCTTCAAGCTGGTTTCCCCTGGAACCAGCAAGTGAGAGAGCGGGAGAGGATGAGCAAGACAGAAGACAGAGTCTTTTTGTAACTTAAACTTGGAATTGACATCTCAGAAGCCAGTCATAGCAAGGTCCAGCCTGCACTCAAAGGGAAAGGATTATACAAGAGCAGGGACGATATAGGAGGTGACGATAGTTGGGTGCCATTTTAGGAACTGCCTTCCACATTTGCTGACCACTTTTTCAGATCTCATTTCACTAATTCATCAACAAGCATAAATTGAACTTGTTGCTCACAGTCTAGTAATCTAAGTACTGTGATTAACGTGATCGCCCTTTACCCTCCTTAGACCATGTCCATCCGTAGTTTCAGGTATTCCTTGCTGCTCTGAAGTTCCTTCTTGATTCATTAAGATGCTTTCATACCCTGCACCCCTCCTCCGACCCCCACTCCAGTTCAGTGTTGTTTTGAATACCTGAACGTGCTAGACTGGCCTTTCTACAGACCTAGTTTTTGCTCTAATTATATCTTAAGCATTTGTGTAAAGTACTTTTGCATCAAATGTGCCCAAAGAGGATGTCACCCCTTCATAAGGTAGTCTGTTTGGGTATCAATTTAAAGACCACACAACTCACATTCTGAATTTATGATGTACCATTGTTTTTCTTCATGTGGAGCTCCCATTTTCCCATCAAAGTTGGAGGGAGGTGTTAGTGTAATTTATGATTGACTGAACCCAACAGGAACCACGTGGGAGAGCCCTGTCCAAATCATCAGAAGTAGATATTGGTGTCGTTTAACTAGCGAGTCAATGCCGGAGGCATTGGCTAGATTATTTTTCTTGTGTAGTAGAGAAAGAAATAGGCAATTGACTAAGTTGTTGCTCCATTGTGAGCTAATGAAACATTCTTGAAATGTTAATGAAAGTTCTGTGTGAGGTATGTTGGTTTATCAGCCATTCCTGTCTGTTTGCCATTTGGCTATGACATCATGAAAAAATATTTCTTCTTTATCATGAAGAAATATCTGCACTCCCATGTTCATTGCAGCATTAGTCACAATAGCCAAGAAGACGTGGAAACTACCCAAGTGAGGAGATGTTCCATTGATGGACCGTGAGGGTGTTATGCTCAGTGAAATAAGTCAGACAGTAAAAGACAAATACTGTGTGATCTCACTTATATGTGGAATCTAAAAATACAAACTCATAGAAACAGAGAAGATTGTTGATTACCAGGGGCTGTGGCATGCAAGAAATGGGGAGATATTGGTCAAAGGGTGTAAACTTCCAGTTGTAAAATGAATACATTTCGGGGATCTAAGGTACTGCCTGGTGACTATAGTTAATGTACTGTATCATATACTTGGAAGTTGCTATGAGAGCAGATCTTAAATGTTCTCACCATAGCAACAATAACAAAGTGATAATTATGTGAGATGAAAGATGTGTTAATCAACCTAATGGCGCTAAACATTTTGCAATATATACGGGTATCACATCATGACACTGTACACCTTAGACTTCCACGATATTATATGTCAATTATGTATCAATAAAGCTCGGTAAACAAGAGAAACGATTTTTGAAGTCTGTTATATATGCATAAAACTTCCTGCTTTTTTTTTTCCATGATGTTTACTCCCAGCCCCAATGACCTAGCTAGTTAATTCGGATGATTATGTCTCATTTGGCAGAAGGGGGAGTTTAACACTTTACTTTGCTAATGAGATGGTTGTGGATGAAGGATTTAGAATTGTGTGTTCTGTTTTTATCTTATTTATTTATTTATTTATTTATTTATTTATTTCTGCTGAGAAATAGTGCCTCTTTTGAGATGAGAAATTTTAATCAAGCAGACAGTGTAGGGATTTTCTCTTTTCCTAAGTGACTACATGGATGACCTGTGTCTATTCCACTCACTAGGCTAACGCATGTGTGAGGCCATAGTCAAGGATTTTATCCACATAATTAACCTGGACTTGGTCCCTGGCCACAGGATTTTGGAGTCAGAAGCGATTTCTGATGCCACCTTTCAGTAGTTACCTGTCCTTCAGTCACTTAACCATCTGAGTCTCTCTTATATCATCTGTCAAATGGATTGGCGAGGTTGTTGGGAAGCCTAAGTAAGATCGTGACAGGTAGTGGGTGCCCAACAAGATAGCTACTGCTTTTCTCACTTTTATTTTTATTTTTGAAATCAATTCAATTGTTTTTTTAAAAAGCGGTTCTTTTATTAGTTGTTTCATTCACAACTTTTAAAAAACACGTATCATAAAATTGACCATTTTCACCATTTTGAAGTATATCACTGCCAGTGACATTTAGTACATTCACAATGTTGTGTAATCATCACCACTCGTTCCAGAACATTTCATCACCCCAAAAGGAAAGCTTGTACCCATTAAGCAGTCACTTTCCATTCCCTACACTCTAGCCCCTGGCAACCGCTAATCTACTGTCTGTCTCTATGAATTTGCTTTTTCTGGATACTTCATATAAAAGGAATCATACGGTATGTGACATTTTGTGTCTGGCTTCTTTCACTTATCATAATGTTTTCAAGGTTTCCCCTTTTTATTTTATGTACTGTTTCACCAATGTATGCTAGTCACAGGAAGAATTAAATGAGGGAAATAATTCCAAGTGTGTGCTCTCCAAATGGTGGGTAGTATCATCTTTGTAGGACAACAAACTCTGTGAGCCATCCAAAGACAGAAAGTCAAAGTGGGACTGATGCCAGCAAATGCATTTCTAAATCACCTTCTACTACAACAGCTTCCTTTCTTTTAAACCCCCTACCCTTTCCATCCATTGTTCTCTCTTCCCTCTCTTATACCTCCTCATTCCCCTTTCTTTCCCATCCCTTCATATTTTTCCTCTTCTCTCTCTCTCCCTTCCATCCATTCTCTACTCTCACCTGTTTATTTTTTTTCCTTTTTGTCTCTTCATTACCTCTTTTGTACTCTTTGTGTAAAGGCAAAACTACAATCAGTTACTACTTGACTTGAAGTTTCTGTTTGTGGGTATTTATCCCAAGGACATAGTAGGAATCATTTAGGTGAACGTTTGGGATCAGATAAAAAGTTCAATATAAGGAATGGGCATTAAAAATGGTGATACATCTCTTAGAAAGAATACTATATAGTCATGAAAAATCATGCTTAATTTTGTATTAAATTTTGTATTAAGTGACAGAGTATAGATTTAGAGATGAAAAGACGTTTTTACAAAATAATACTGCTACTCATACTGGTCCTCAGATTTTTAATAACTCACCTAATTATTACACGTACTCTGTGTGCATCTTTATGCAGAACAAAAAAGGTATAACATTTAAAATTATAGTAGTCTTATCACAGGGGATAGTTACTAGTGGCTTATAGTTTTCTTCTTTGTGCTTTCACTAGCTTCAGAATTTTCAACAATGCACATACATGAACTTTTAGAATCAGATAAAAGGACAGTAAGCATTGTTATTGCAAGTATGTTAGTGGATTAGCTCAATCCTTGGTTGTGAAGCCAGAGGTCAATCTTTAGCATAAAGGAAGAACACACACTGACTGAGGGCTCTCAAATGGGATGATTTTGTGCCCAGGGGACATTGACAATGTCTGGAGACATTTTTGGCTGTCACGATGAAGGAAGTGCTACTGGCGTTTAGTGAGTAGAGTCCAGGAATTCTGCTAAACATTCTAAAATGCACAGGATATTCTCTCCCCACCATCAATGAAGTATTATCTGGCCCACATGTGGGTAGTGCCAAGGATGAGAAACCTGCTTATTGGCTAGTTAAAATATTTTAAATTAGCTCATTGGATGATATCAGTGGAAGCGGTCACATCACTTGGGTTGTCTCTAATGGGTATAGAGAATTAATTTACTTTCAAGTGACACTATGCTGAGCTAATTATCTAAGGATTTGAGATAAAATCAAACTGTTTTTCTACTCATACACCTGCTATCTGACTGATGTATCTTTTTGTTTTCAATCCTGGGCTCTTTATCTTAAGAAGAAGCCAGGCAATATATTTGAGGTTAGTACGTGGATACTAATTTAGGTCACAGAATTCCATGAAAGAAATGAGTAAAGGTAATTGCCACATGGAGAATCCTTAAGTCGTGCATAATGAAGAGAGAGTTCTGACTGAGGGAATAGTGCCACCTACTGAATTGTGTTTGTGTTTTCTCCAGGTTCTAATATATGCAGGTTTATGCCTGGAAGTGCTTCTTTCAATTATTGATTTTGCACATTTTCTAAAGCAGTTACCGCCAGTACTTTAAACAATATTTAGTTATTATTGGATCAAGGTGTAATTAGAAACAGCTGTGAGTACTGTGTGCCATCCAGCTCCTGAAGTAGCAAAGTCAATTGTACTTGAAGACCTTGGATTGATTAATAGAGATTGTATCTGGCAGTTAAAACAAATCTGTTTCCGGTTTGAATGCTACCAGCCGGTCCCATTTTACCAAGATAACCAGAAACATTAAAAATACATTAAATGCAACATTTCCGAATGTCACCAAGTTTTTAAAAAAGAAATTAAAGCACATAGTGGTGGTCATAACAATATTGTCAGCATTTCATCATTTTTTCAGAATTTTAGATTTGATCTTTACTCTCTGCATATTTTTAAATGGACATTTTAAATGTTCTCATCTTTTGCCTAAGTATTTAAAAAATTTTGTGCATTACAGTGCAAACATTTTGGTATATCTGTTTAATAATGACTGCAATTTTAGATAACTTAGAAAATCATTTTGAATTACATGTTGAACTGGATGGGTCAGCTAATTTGTTACTATGGTGAATCTCTTTATTGGGAATAGTTTGTCTCATAAAATTATATGCTATGTAATATGTTAATTCTTGCTCTTAATCAAACATTTCATTACATAATGAGCTTGGATTAATTTGTATCCTGAATCTAAAAGCTCATTCATACAACATTCAAAATGGAACACACCAGCGAGGAACTAGCATTTTGTTTCAAAGTTTTCACAATATATGCCAATAGTAAACATGAGGATTTGTGACAATTTTCAAGGCCAGAAAAGCATACAGTGACAATGAGGGCAAAAGCTGGATTTCACATGTTTATTTATACTGACTTGTTGGTTGGAAAGCTAGTTTTATAACATTGACTGTTCACTTTATTGCTCTGGAATGGGGACTGCCTGTCACGTGAGTACAGAGGGGCCAGAGTGTGAAGCGGGTCCCTCTTCATAATGTCATCATACTTGGGAGTAGGGGGGCTGTGGTCCACAGAAAATGACTGGAGACTTGACTTTGAGAAGATGGGAAGTGGCCATATTCCTCTCCTGATCCTTTATTGTCTGAGTGTATCCTTCCTTTCCTGTAGCCAATTGTAAGTTTTTCTTCTCCCAGATGTCAGCAGTCTGTGCACCTATAAAAGGAGATGGTCCTACTAAGTGCCAGTAAGTAAATGAAAAACAGGGTACCCTCTGGCTTCCTGGATAACACAGAAGTTAATATTCAAGGACTGGATTCAAGAACAATGCAGATGTCCGTGTCTGAACTGTTCTGTTCAAAGACAGCTACCTCTGCCTCCAGAGAGGGTTTGCACCCAGCCCCAAGGATGATATTACTAGAACATAACTTGCCTCCCCACGCTTATCGAAGTTGTTTGACAGTGATTGATTTGGCGATAGATAAATATTTAGTACTTCTTTTAACCTAGGCTGACTCTTGGTGCCCCTTTCAGAGAACACTGAACCACTTTAAGAACTGAATTTTGCTTGATTGACCTTTTGATTTATTCAGAGCAATGTTGACTCCTGAGACCTTGGCTTTAATTGCTGAATAGGATTAATTAGATTCGTGGCTGGCATGAGTGTTTTCTGGTGCCTTTTGAGAGAATGGACATTTTGCCTGGCCTGTAGTTGCATAGAAAGTGAATCACTCCTAAAGTCTGGCTATCATGGTAATTTTTGTGTGTGAATGGGATTTCTTTACTCTTTTCACATTTTTCTGTTTGCTTGCATAGAACAAGCTAGTGTTTATTTAAAGGTTATTTATGCTCACGTGTTAAGGGTTGAATTGTGTCACCGTCCAAAAAAATTAATGTCACCTCACCTCCAGTATCTCAGAATGTGACCTTATTTAGAATAGGGTTGTTATAAGTATAATTAGTTAGGTTAAGGTGAGGTTATATTGGTGTAAGGAGAGCCTCCGATCAAATATGACTGGTCTCCTTATAAAATGGGGGAATTTGGGCACAGGCACAGGGAGAGTGCTTTGTAACTCTTGGAGTTATGCTGCCACAAGCCCAGGACATTCCAGAAGCTAGGAGAGAGACCTGGAACAGCTCCTTCCCTAGCATGGCCCTGCCCACACCTTGACCTTGGACTTCTAGCCTCCTTCGCTGTGGGATAATAAACTTCTGTTGTTTAGGCCACTCAGTTTGTGGTAGTTCATTATGGCAGCTCCAGGAAATGAATATGTCTGCCATTACGGACACTGCCCTTTCTCGTTAAGTTCCACTAACATTTATGAGCATCTACATTGTGCCAGAAGCTGAGCTAGGTGCCAATGACACAAAATGAATTAAGCCTTCCAGGAACCCAGTCTAGTGGGAGAGGTGGAAAGAAATGGATTGGGAAGTTTGAAGTCCCTCTAAGTTCCTAGTCACCAACTTTAAATAGAGACATGAAATTACCTAAGAAGCCTACTAAATAGGTCCCGAATTAACCACCTTCTATAGTGACTATGCAAGTCACCACTGTCCTCATCTCCACTCAACCAAGAACTTTCTACTACTTCTCTTGTGAGGTTTTTTAAAGATGAGATTTTTAAAGACTTTTAGGTTATTTTCTTTAAAGAGAGTAAACAGGACCTTTCCCAAAGGGCAGTTTACTTTTCTTGCTGTCAATGTCACACAGGCATCGCTTTGCCCCTTTCCATGTGGCCCTGCGCTGCTCATCTCTCGGGTGCATGGCTGGGACTTGCACACTCAGTAGTGGAAGGTCTGCCCGCCATGGGCACATGAGGGCACATGTGTGTGAGCAGGAGTCCAGAGGCACCGAGGGCTATAAAGCTATTGAGAGGACACCCCCTCATGACATCATTAGTTGAGCTTCTAGTCACAGTTCAGTTATAGCTAAGGTTTGAGTGTCTGATGTTTAACAACTTTTAACACCAGCTGATAAAAGCACACTGACATTTATTTTGGTAATAAAGCTGAACAGATGCAGGATTGCCAAGGGCTACTTAAGGGCAAAGTGTCCTTGAGAAATATCTTCTTCTTTATGTGACCACTTCAGTTTCTGGGTGGAGCCAGTCTGGTTCTTTGCTGTAATTTGTGCAAGTGATGTTGCTGGACAGTTGCCATGGTTACTTGAGCCCACTGGGCAGCAGGACAGGTTTTCATTGTAATTAGTGTGAACACCATAACCCAACTGTGGGTACTGCTAGCCACCTCCCTCTTTAACTCATGCAGTCACTGCAAGGGGGATGGAATAAGAAAGAGAAGCAGTCCCTTTTGTATTGTTCCCTCCACTCATATTCATGGGGAGGAGACCATGGCCAACTTGGGGGATAAAGACAAACCAGATTGTTGTTACAAATGTGCTTCTTCGTCATAATGTTTGCATCAGCAACTATCCCAAGATAGTAATGAATAAATACTTTCTAGATAGTGGGGATTCAATTTAATAGACTTATGTACAACTTCATATGTCATCTGGTTGAGAGAACTACACGGCAATGAGATGAAAATAAAAAAAAATATCTACTGCTATAGAGATAATATTTCAGTTTTGGTGTGTAGAAGTCCCTGTGTTTGCCAATACAAAATTTTAAATAATTTAACTTCCTATGGAGCCATCATGGCTTGGTGGAGCTAGCACAAACATGGTGGGCTTTGGAGCCAGGGGGATTTGGGTTCAAGTCCCAGCCCTGTATTTATCTAGTTTTGCATTCCTAGGGAAATCACTCAGCTTTTCTAAGCCTCAATTTGTTCATCTTTTAAAACTATGACATAAATACCTATTTACGGTGTATCTGTAAGCACTGGAAAGAATGAACATAAGTGATCTGAGATTAAATAATAGACACTCAATGCATGATGGTGATTATTATTATTATTATTATTATTAGTTTTTAGTTTAACAATTAATTGAAATAAGCAAAAGCTCACAGTTCTTACTGCAGTGTTGGTAGAATAGTCATTAAATAGCTTTGGTTTTCCAACTATTGTCATCCTGGAGTAAGTCCACTATATTGAAATGAAAGGATTCTTTGGCTTTGAAGTCCCCCACCCCTTATCAAAGATTCTCCTTTTAGCAATGAAAGTAATAAATAAGTCTCTTTGCACATTTCACCTTTATACACTTGGAACTTTGTGTGGTTATACCAGCATCAGAGAGACTTTCCATAATTGCTGAAATGCTGCCGCTAGTTAAAGGGAGAAAATGCAGTGCTGCCATTTGGGCCAAGATTTTTAAATGTTTTTCTGTTTCAGTTTCTAGAGGGAATTTAGAGGGAATGCGTTTTCCTAGGCTTGATCACGCTTCCAAAGAGGGCTCTGTGATGAGGGTGCAATTATTGAGTCTCGTTATAGCCTCCTCGGATATACCTAAAGCTGTTGAGACTACGTGACGTTTTGGGGACTCTCGTGTAAAAATCCCAATCCATTTACCTTTTGTTGGAAGCTTGCTTAGTCATTTACGCCCTCACAAAATGTGTAACTGTGATGTCCCGGGATGGGGGAGGGGGCGGGAGATGCAGACAGAGCCCCTGACGGCTCTTACTGCACAGGAAGGATGCATAGGCTCATCAGTGGCACCGTCACATCTGAAGGAAACATCTGTCCTCAGAGGAGTGTGAGCTGCATGGAAGCTAGGCAAAGGGAAGGCAAGGAGCAGGTAGGTGGCAGTGTTTTCCAGACTGTCCGAGAGACAGAGAGACAAAAAGCAGACAGACAGACAGACAGACAGGCATTGTCTCTGGCATATTGGAGTTTTCCAGCCACATAGTGGATTGGGTTAGTTCATTATACTTTTTCATTGTCCAGAACACTGGTTCTCAAAGATGAGGGGTGCGATTTGGTCCCCCAGGGGACATTTGGCGATGTCTAGAGACATTTTTGGTCTTCACAGCTCGGGCAATGTGAATGGTATCTAGTGGGTAGAGGCCAGAGATGTTGCTAAGCATCTTCATTTTTTTAAGCCGCTAAAATGTGGGATATTAATTAAAGAAGTTGTTGGTCTGTTCTGACTAATAAAACAATGAAAAAGACAAGTGCAAACATGAGGGGACGCTGGCTTGTGGCCATCTATTTGAGACTACGTGGAGAAATTCATCTCAACCATGTGCAAAGGTACAAAATTAACGGTGCGTCTATATGTTCTAGTGTTTATATGTACACATGTTGTCGTTTGAATCATGTTTTAAAATCAAAGCAGCCATTAAAACCCCTCTATCAGTATTTTACATGATGGGCAGAAGCTTATTAATATCTTAGGCAGTTTTTTAGAGACTTCAGGTTCTTAAACCCAGCGTGAAGATTTATAAATTAACAGATTTATAAATTAACATATTATCCCTTAAATGCTAAATGTTGCATGTAAGTTTAGGTTTTAGATGAGAAACGTGGAATACAAAGATTTTCTTTCCCCCAGACCATTCCCAGTTGGTTGCACATCTCAGGAGCCAATGCTTGTGACTCTCCAAGTTGTAATTTAAACTTCCTAAATTACCTCCAGACCCATCTTTTTCATGTACCACAATGGGAAAAACTCAGTGCTTTGGCTCCAAATGTGTTTCTCTTTTATTTTTCTCTCTCCAAAACCCTACCTCCTTTGGGGAAGCATAATTATTATTTTGTGGAAACTGAGCAGGAGCATTTTCTATGAAAGCTTTTTGTTTTTCTGTGATTTTTCTTTTTTTCTTTTTGAGAGACCTTTGCCATTGCATCTGGCAGGTGGTGTGGCTCCTTTGGAGAGTCTTTCAAACTCGTGATGTCGCCACGTTTTAAGATCTTTGTGGGATGGCTGTAAGGAGAAATTAAGCTTTGCAACTATGCAGAGAATTGACCTGGCAAACACATTAGAGGTAGATTATCCTTTATTACTCCCTAAATAGCACCTGGAGAATGTGTTGTGCATGGCCATTTCAGAACCTAGCAGGAGCTTTGTTGCCAAGAAACAGAAAGTTCAGATTTTGCTCAATATGCTTACTACACTTTGCTGGAGAAACCCTCAATGGTATACCAGCTGCCTGCATGAAGACCAGCCTCCCACAGGCATATGAGGCACATAGGTGAATGTATATGGAGTCTACATGTCAACTACGGTAAGTATGCGATGGCCCATTTTTAAATATTTGAGGAATGGGATGATTTTCAGAAAAAATGTCTATTCTCATGTTTTATTTTATTTTCATGAATATAGGGCTCCAATATATGGTTTTAGGGCATGGGAGGAAAAGGAAAGGGGGGTCCACTTATACACCTCAATAAAGTAGAACCTATATTCTAGGCATTTTTTTCTCTTTGGGTTTTCTTCATGTTCTAAGTGTCAGGTTCTACAACATGGTCAGATCAAGTTGATTTGGGTTGTCAGTTGCCTCAGTAATTAATAGAGAATTTTGAAGGGTGTTGAGGAAGAACTGAACCAAAAATGAAAGCAGCTCTTTTTGCTGCCTATAATATTAGTTAGGATGGAATGTCGTGCTATGGTGACAGACATTCCCCCAAGTGTCATTAACCAAATGCAATGCAGGAGCCCCAGGCTTATGGAGACTACTTCATATGGCTTTTCACAGGGCACAGTAAGGAGCAGTAGAGCATGGACAGCCACACATGGGTTCTTTAATGCAAAAAAGAGACACATATCACTTTTGGTCAATTTTACTGGCAAGAGAAAGTCTTATAGCCAAATCTAATTTCAAAGAGAGAGAGGAGTGGGATTGTTCTGTGTACTAGAAATAGAAACTGGATATCAGTAAATAGTAGTTATATTTACTTCGTGTCCCATTCCATTGGACACACACCACATACATACAGATGTTTAACCCTAAGCCCAATTATGACATTGGCCCCCAAGGGAAAATGAAGTCCCATTAGGGGCAACTTTGGGGATGTAGCTCCGAATAGGAGATACACAAAGAGTCAGATTCTTCTGATTCATGATCTTTACTCGACAGGTAGTGGAAAGACATTTTGTTTTAGGGGCCACCCCTCCACCCTAGACTCAGTTATAAACCAGCTCAATATAATCCCTGAACTGAGAATATTTAATTTAGTCATGTCTTTTTAAAAAATAAATAAAGCTCAGATTAATTTTTTCTTTTTCTTTTCTTTTAAAACAGTAGGTCAAATATCAGTGACACATACATCCACAGATGTGAGACACTTTCCCTGAATCTCATTTTCAAGGTCTGTTGAACAGACTAAAGGCAAATATGAACCAAGACAAAAAGACTTTAAACATATACGTATAGAGTTAAAGGTGATACTATCAGAATTTACTGCTGCAGATTTAACCTCCATTTTTTCTTTTTTGTAACTACTTAAAGCACTGAGATAATCTATCAGTTTTTTTTTCCTTTTTCATCTTTTGTTACAATTCTTTTTTAAAAAAGAACTTGTTTACCCAAAATAAGCAAAATGCCAGTTGCCTGGGAGAAGTTGAAAGAACACCACAGCAGTAAAATGGAGCCACCCCAGGCTGTAGGAAGCCAGAGTAGATGGATAGATTATAATGAAGGAATTTGATTGGCTAATATCTGTATAATGCAGCCACCAACAAAAACAAAACTCTGGACTTCTCTTTTCAAACTCCTCAGTAGGTCAAAAAGAAAATAATAAAATTAACTCAGCGTGATGACTCAAGAGCAAACATTTCAATTTTACTTTGCCTTTGCCCCAGGTTTTAATTTATCAAACTCAGACAGAGAAAGTCTCTCATGCTACCATCAAGTCTTGCTGTGTTTTGTGTAACATATAGCAGAGCCCAACAGAAATCTGACCTGCCAAGGTAGCATTCCCTGAGGGACGTTCATTACCTGGTACTGGTCTACTTTGTGCAAATCAGATAGCTGATAAGAGATTTGTATTCAGCATATATAAAGAAATCTTACAACTCAGTAATAAAAAAGACAAATGCCCAATTTTAAAAAAGAGCAAATAATTTAAATAGATATTTCTCCAGAGAGAATATACAAATGGTCAATATGCACATGAAAAGATGCTTAAGGTCTTTCAGCACTAGGGAGATGCAAATCAAAATTACCATGACATATCACTTCACACCCACTAGGATGGCTAGAATAAAAAAGACAGATAATAACTAATGTTGGTGAAGATGTGGAGAAAGTGAAACCCTCATACACTGCTGGTAGAAATGTAAAGTGATACAGCCACTTTGGAAGACACTCTGGCAGTTCCTTAAAATGTTAAATTAGAGTTATCATGTGACTGAGCAATTCTACTTCTAGTAATATATACAAAAGAGAAAAAAATTCCAAAAGAAATGAAAATATATGGCCCTCAAAACTGATACACAAATGTCCATAGTAGCATTATTCATGATAACCCCAAAATGCAAACAACTCAAATATCCATCACTTGATGGCCAGATAGACAAAATGGGGTATATCCATAAAATAGAAAATTGTTTGGCAATACAAAGAAATGAAGCACTGATACATCCTTCGACATGGATGAACCTTGAAAACATCATGCTAAGTGAAAGAGCTAGTCACGAAGACCGTGTATTATGTAATTCCATTCATATGACATTTCCTGAATGGGCAAATCTGCAGAATCAGATAATAGATTAGTGTTTACTTGGAATTGGGTGGGAGTGGGTGTGTAGTGGTGAGTGACTACTAATGGGTATGGAGTTTCTTTCTAGAGGGGTGAAAATGTTCTAAAACTAGCTTGTAGTAATGGTTCCACAACTCTGTGAACATACTAAAAACTATTGAATTGTATATGTTAAACAAGTGAAGTATATGTTATGTGAATTGTATCTCAATAAAGTAGGTTTTAAAAATAAAAGTAAGGTGCATTTCACCTAGCTCCAGTATTGACGCAACCCTGCCTGGCAGGGTTTGCTGGCTCAGTAGTTTATAATGTTGTACAGTGGGTTCCAATTTTTGGTTCCGAGCTGCCTACTAAGGAACTGGTAATAGCACTTAACTGCTCCAATGATCACCTTCTCAGCATCTCCTTCTGGTTCCATTCCACACCATCTACACTGACATGTCTCATTTCTTGCTTCAGGACAGGAAGTTGGCTAAAATGTTACCATATTTACTAATGGTCTTGCTTGAAATACAATCTGTAAGCCCTCAACCCTGATATCCACTAGTGACTATGGTAGACTTGCTTTCCTCCTGGATGCTCTACAAATGCTAGCTGTATGCTTTACCAATGAATACAATTGGCCATATGATGCTGGAACTTTCTAGAGCTTTATCTCATTTGAATGCCATTGGTCTGTGTCTTGGTTTGACTCTAGGGTGGCACCCACTCCCATGGTCAATCAGAATTCCCCAGGCATGGTGGCCTTGGGGAAAAGAGTTGCAAAACCCTTTTGGAGGGAAGAGGACATTCCTGCTTGGGATTTCAGTGAAAAACTAGTCAGCTATTGCTGTGTGCCATTGTACTCTACACAATGCCGGTGGACTTTCCCCTAGCAGAGCCACACATGGATACAACTCTTTTAGCCATTAAGCCTAATATTGTACGGCCTACATTTACTTAACCGTGGTAGGCACATGATACATTTCTTTAAATTAATTAACATTTGTGTAGAAACCATCTCTGTTTTCTGCAAAAGAGCCCTGAATTGTTATAAATTATGTACACATTTCCATTAACTTTTCAGTTACAGAAATTCTTTATTATCTCAATGGATTTTACTGTAAACTATAAGAAAAGTGAATACCGACTCTTAAAAATGTTTATGAAAATTGCTTTTTTATTAGAAATGACCGTCTAGCTATTCGTACAGCTCATTCTTGAACTTCATTCAGGCCTCTTTTCAAATGGGACCTTTTTTAGACTCTTGCCTTGATCAGCTTGTCAAAAACCACAGGGTCCCCATTACTTTCTCTGCCTTTTTCCTTCATTATTTTCTTTACAGCCACAATCACTCCCTGTTTTCTATTATATTTATACCTTTATTGTTTATGTCCTCCATGGAACGCAAGCCGCATTAGGGCAGGATCCTCTTGCTCTTATTTGCTGTTCTGTCCCTACTCCGAGATCAGTGTCTGGCTTCTTGTAGGTACTCAATAAAAATTTACTTAATAAATAAAAAAATGCCAACTCTTTCTCTCTTTCTCTCTGTCTCTCTGTCTCTCTCTCTGTCTCTCTGTCTCTCTGTCTCTCTGTCTCTCTCTCTCTCTCTCTCACACACACACACACACACACACACACACACACACTTCTCTCCCCAAAATATATAATAGTTTGAGAAAAGAGAGCCCCATAAAGCATATAGCAAATGAAGCCCATTTCTCAACTGTACCTACTCATGAGCCAGCTTCCAGAAATCTATTGTCTGTCATGTAGAAAAAGGTAGAGAGAATGTAAAAGTTTGGAAGGGCCTTCTTATCCAACTCCCTTTCCCAATGAGGAGATCAAGGGTCCAGGTGGTGAAGGGCCTTTTCCTTGGTCACCATAAAAGTGAGTGACAGATCGAAGACTATACCTTGGATGATGTGATTCCTAGTGGCATAGTTCTTGAAGTTAGAATGTATAGAAAAACACTTAAGTTACATGGAAATGTTTAGCCCTCCTTACTAATGATGAGGGTTATATTATATTATAATTACAACCCAGATATCAGTGAAGGACCTTCCTCCTTTGAGATTCAAAAATACCTGGCTGAGCTCCTATCTCCTGGGTGATACTCTCTTCAGAGATTTGTCGGTGTAGGAAGAGGTGCATTTCTACTTCCTTCCCATTAGTTCAAGGTCATTCACTTTTTTTGTAATGTGCTGTTTCTTTGCCACCTCACCTTGTTCCCATGGGGTCTCTCTACATATTTTGCTAAACCAAAGGAGAAATTATATCATTGCCCTAGGAAACAAGAGTGGGTTACATCAGCGATGGCTTTAACAAAGGAATAGATAACATGAGGTTAAGTATTTGAATGACTAATCACTACCATTTTAGGGTGATATTTTAGGGTACTAAATTCTTCCTCATTATCCTGATAAAATAATATGTACTCCTATAGAGGTGAATAGTACAATAGAAAGTACAGTCTTCGGTGGGGACCTTGGCCTTGCCATGCACTAACAATATAATTTTAGACAAATTAATTGATTTCTTTAAGCTGTAATTTTCTTGATTGTAAAATGGAAAAAAATAATACTTACATTATAGGGTAGTGAGAATTAAATGAGGTAATATATGTAAAAGTGCTTTGTTACAGAAGGTTCAATGCAAATAATGTCACCATTGCCAAGACACACATTTTTATGGTAGTTTTATTTCTTTAGAAAATGACTACACGCGTTCCCCAAGCTTCCTGTTCAAGGACATTTCTTACTAGCTGAAACTGAAAATGATATTCCCTTTGGAGTGAAAAAGGCAGTTCAGGTAAAGAAAATGAATTATGTGTAATAAATTAGAAAGCAACTTGAGAAATCGTCTGCCCCAACTGGATTTTTTTGAGCAGATAAGTGTATTTTCATAAAATTGGCTAAATACTTTTGTTCATGACTCTTGCTCCTGAGATATACCAGATTTCTTTTCATAGTTACACTGGTCAAGAGCCTAGTGTTTTGCCAACTCAAAAAGACAGCATTTCATAGTCAGAGATCCTGCCCTTTTCAGTAGGATTAAGGTAGTTTGCCTTCTGGATATATTTTACTTAAAGTCCTGTAATGTTTCCCACTTTTCTCCAAACAAACAGCATGTTAACGTTGTTTGAATAGGCCAGCAAACATATATGTGGCTTTTGACTCCTTTCTCATTTGTGTAGTGGTTTCTGGATAGTGGTTTCTCTCCCCTATTCTGTGTCAAAGCATTGTCATAATAGCATCTCACAATATGGGATCAATGGGATTCCCTTTCTCCTTCACAGAAGAAAGAATGAGATGTAGAGCTATTAACTGACTTACCTTAGTCTCAGCTGGTTAGTGACAGAAGTAGGATAGTTTCTTCCCTCTTGTCATTCTTCTGACATACAGGCATGTGAATAACTAGAAATGACAAATCCTTTAAGTCTGGAGAAATGGAGAATATTTTAGTGCTCCTCTAAAATAATATTGTTTATTATCACTAATCCTGTGTGGGGCAGTGATAATTTCCTTTTTCTTTTGTTAACCTATGTTTACATTGGGAGAATGAAAATAGGTGGTTTGAATGCAGAAGAAAGCAGAAAAAGAAATTGAACAAATCTTATTCCTTTCCCATTGACTCTTCCATTTATTTATTTACTCATCAAGCATTTTTTGAGTGCTTACAATGTGCTGGGCTCTGTAAGCTTTCAGGAAATGTTTCAGCCTCATGGCACTTCCCACCTGTCAAGAGAGAGACGGACAGGCAGTGCATTATTAACCACTCAGTAAGTGTGATTGTGATGAGAATAAATGATTGAAAGGAAAGTACAGGGCACCACAAGCCCCTCTAATAGGGCATCTCAGCTGAGCGTGAGAGCTCAGGGAAGTGTCCTGAAGAACGTCCTTTAGCTGAGACTAGAAATCTGAGTAGCAATGTGGCAGGTGGTGGAGGTGTGGTGGCAGAGATGGCGAGAAGAGTCCAGGCAGAGAGGAGTGTGAGCAAAAGTCCTGTGGCAGCAAGAATCTTGGCATAGTTGAAACACAGAGAGGCTTTAAATCCTGCTTTGAAATGTGTAATTTACAGTAAATTTTTGAAGAGAGTCAAATTTTTGACTGGTTTTATAGGACCTTCTTTAATTCTTAAGTACTACACCGTTGAAGACAGAGGAGAGCTGGCTTGTTTTGGTTGATGGGTTAAACTGTTCACATAAAAATGCTACAAGAATTAAGTAAGAACCGAATTCTCCTCTGGATATAAATTCCAGATTTTCTATTATTATTTCAAAAAAATTAAGATGGCTGCAAATCCAAACTGATGTTTTTAAATCTCTTAATAACATGTGAACAGTCATATGGAAGGAGAGACCAAATTTTACCTTTCAAATTAAATAAGTCTATCATTGACTAAGAGTCATTCAGGATACTTGGTTTTTATAGATCCAACAAAACTTTATGGATAATCGACTGTGCAAGTTTGTAGAGATTCATGAGACACAGGCCCTGGTGTCAGGGAGCTCACAGATGAACAGGGGGAGAAGCATGGATACAAATGGTAACATTGGACAGAGGTGATTTCTATCACAAAATGTGTTTCAGGAACTCAGAAGAGGAACATGGAATTGTACAGGGAAGGAAGCACAGAGAATATAACAATGCGAACTGAATCACACTGAATAGTCAGCATTGAGGAGTAAAGACCTCGAGGAAGGAAGAGGTCATTTGGTCTGTTTCGCAGGAATTTGCCTCTAGTGAAATGAAAGGAGATGCCAAGGTAGAGGGGACCTGGATGGTGAAGGACCAGCAAGCCAAGGGAAGAGGCTATGGATGAATTTCAAGCAGTTGCTTGATAGGTAATTTACGTGTGATGGGAGGTCACCAGTGACAAGAGTTAGAGTGGGAAGCACGTTTGCAGACAGGGGACTAAAAAGATACTATTGCAGTGGCCCAGTGCAGAACAGAATGACGCAGTACAAGATAAAATGAGCAGTGAAAGGATGGCCTCACATCTCAGAAGCATCCCTAAAAAGTGAGAGAAAAAGATCTGGGTTCTGATATCAATTTTATAGCTGTATTAGAGTTCTCCAGAGAAGAGAGATAAATTTATTTAAAATAATTGATTGACATGATTGTGGAGTCTGGCAAAATCTGCAGGGCGGTCCAGCAGGCTGGAGACCCAAGGAAGACGTGATGTTACAGTTTGAGTCCAAAGTCTATTGGCAGGATTCCTTCTTGATTGGGGAGGCCAGCCTTTTGCTATTAAGACCTTCAACTGATTGGATGAGGCCCACCCACAATAATGGAGGATAATCTGCTTTACTCAAAATCTACTGATATAAAAGTTACTCTCATTTAAAAAAATACCTTAACAGAAATATCCAGAAAAATGTTTGACTCAATATCTGGGTACCATGGCCCAGCCAACTTGACAGATACAATTAACAATCACAGTAACTAAAGGCTTAGCTGACCTTAGGCAAGTTACTTTCAATTTCTGGGTCCCCTTCCAGCTTCCTCATGTATAAAATGATGACATTGGACTCGATATCATCTAAGATCCTTTCTAGCTTTGAACAAGAATACTTTTGTTTTTTCTTTACCATGGACTTAAGAATGGGTGTTGCCTAATTTATTTTGTGATTCTGTCATTTTAGATCTGGGAGCTACCTTTGGTATCTATGCCAACACATTCATAAAATGTATAAGGACGTACAGTGACTTGCTTAATTCATATAAATAAGTGACTCCATTGCTCTCATTTCAGGATGTGGTAGATATGTTCTGCCAAAGTGCACTAAATCAAATTTCTGTAGCTTAAATCATGTTTGAAATGTGCTAAGAAGCTTTCCTCTTGAAAAGACTCTTCACCTAGGTTCCAGTGGGAATTCAGATGTTAGCATACATTACAGGATTTTTTTGTGTGGTAGACATCCTTGGCATGGAGAGAGTTTTCCATCACTAAAGACAAAGCGAAATACTGTTCATGTAATGAGGCTCAATTAACCAATTTTGGGGAAGTGGGATTTCTTGCACAGTAGTGACATCTGTGAGCTGATTTTAGGGTTCCATTGCTCCCCTCCAAGTGGCAGGCTTTTAGAGATAGAATGGCTCTTTCTTCTTAAAACATGTTAAAACACTACCCTTTCTATTTAAGAGAAGTGTTCTAGATGTGAAGTGCATTGATTCAGCTGAGCATGTTGTCAGGATGGTTTAGAAGTTTTAGTGGTGAATCTTAACATTCATTAATCAACAAAAAATAATCATCGGGAACATTTTCCTGTTACCAGAGAAACTAGGAAAATGTCTAATTGACTGTTTTTGTCCTTTCCTACCTGTTTAGGAGGAGATTTTGTTTAGTTTTGTTTTGTGAAAAGTGTATGTGGACCGATGTGGGCTGAGAGCTTTGCATGGATGACATAGTTGTAGCATGGAAATAATAGAAGAGATACCCTTAACATGGCTAGTGGACATTTTTGAATTAGTGATCCATGCCCTCCAAGAGTTAGAGGAGTGTCATATACATGGCAAGATTTTAGGACCTTTAGAAACTAATCTTTTCCCGCAGTCACAATTCAGGTATGATACTCATCTTTGAAGACTTTGGCCAGCTTTTCTCTTTCCATGCTAAGTTCCCTAGAATTTTGTCTCTAACATTTTGAGACAATTTTTGAAAGATCATTTTAAAGTTATTTCAAATTATTTTCATTCTTATTTTGATGTCATTTAATTTATCACGTATCAAGATTTTAGACTCACTGCTGCCCTTGGACAGGCTGCTTCAAATCTATTTTACTTCTCAATCAATATATTCTTTATTAAAAGGCTTACAGGGATTTAAAATAAGCCCATTAAAAATTTTTAAGCCTCTGTTTCATTTTGTTTCTAATGTTTTGTTGACACGGAGTATTCATTTTGCTTAGGGAAATAAAGGGTAAGGAAAGTAATTTCTTTTCTATTACTTAAGTTGGGGTGTGGGCAGTCAGAGTGGCTCTGCTTGAATTCCTTTGTCTTAATCCTTTATCTTTCCTTCATCCTTTTTTGTTTTTTAAAAGGCAGATTTCAAATAAATAGCCAATGCTTCAATTGAAGATTTCTGGGTCAGACAATATCACTCTTTATCACTATAACTTCTTATGATTTAATTCCTGAGATAATAAAAAATTCAGTCTAATGAAGTGTCAGTTTTGTTATGGAGATCCATGGGGGTGCCTCAGTACTTTTCCTTGAAACTTCTTCTCCACTTGAACCCCATCTGTGCCAGTGTTGGGGGGTGGGGGGTGGCGGGGGCGGAGCTCTGCTCCATCACTGGTATCTGTGGCTCTGCTGTCTTTCCTTGTGGTCTTGGGGGAAGATCCCTCTGAACTGCCTGGGTGAGTCACAGGGGACCTGAGCGGAAAGGACAACAGACAGGATGGAGGGGATGCCCAGAGGAGGAAGATGTGCCATCGCATTGACCACCCATCCTGTCCCATCGGGGTTACTTCTCACACTTCAGCAGGGACTAGACTGTTTCTAAAATGTGAGAGGCTAGAGTGTATTTAAGGTTTCTTTTCTTTTTTTCTTTTTTAATTCCCAGGAAAAGTAAACAAGGTATCATAGTTACGACATTTTTTGTTGTTGAGAAGGTTGAAAGTTCAACCCTTATAGAAATTATCAATTCCATTATTATTTACCTTATGTTTTATATATATTGTTTATAATAATTATTATAGAAGCATTTGCATGTAGATATTTGGGGTTCCTTATTTATCCCATACAGTTAATGATTTTTCTCTCTGTTTTCATGTCAGATAAACACATTTTAAGAAAGGATTTGCACCTCTTTATTTGCAGGTCTGGTAGCTCGGGCAAGCGGGCAGAACTGTTCCTACCTTCCTCGGCCCGTGAGAATGTCCTCCCTACCGCTGTATCTGGGGAAGTGCTCCTTGCTTCTGCCTCCCATCTTCTCAGGGATCCTCTCCTGCCTCCTCCTTCCTCACTTATTCTTGCCTTCCCTCAGTACCGACACTTCCTGTTAGATGGGACTCTTATCCTGTCCTCACTTTTTCCGGGTTTCCCAGCAGTGGGTGCAGTGTCGTCACTCCCACACCCATCTCTGGCTCCAGGATCTCCAGCCCAGCTGGGTCCTGATCTACCCCTGCGGCCAGAAGGGTGCTGGGATGTCCCTAGCACATGCCACAGGGAAAGGAACAAGGATACAGAGCACATAATCAAATGGCCTTGGTACCACAGTTATCAATCCTTTAAAACCGATCCAAGAGTGCTGCTGTGCTCGAAAGGGCCTTGGGTGTGAGCATGGCTCGCAGGGTGACAATCCTGGCGTGTGCCCGGCAGGCGAGGCGGACACTCCAGCAGATCTTTGCAGGGAACATGAGAAGGTGCAGCAACTTCTCCAGTTATAGGGCAGTTAATTGGAGTCTTGCTTAGTATGCTCTGTACGATGAGGTGGAGAACCTTAAGCAGCTGGAGAATTAAAAGGAAAGGAGTCTGGTGTGTAACACAGGACAGCGGCAGTGACTGCTCTGCTCACAGCAGGCACCGCAGCCCAGGCTGGACAGTAGGGGCAGCTGCTGCTTACTCGCCAGGTATGGAGCGGTTGGCTTTGCTTCTCCCATTCCTTAACCCACCCAGGACACTGAGCTATGCCATGGTGTAGTTGATTCCAGGTGTTGCATCCGTGTCCTTTGAAAGTTAAAGGCATAAAATGTGATTGTGCCAAGTAACTATAACAGAAATAGATCATAATCCTATTTTCCATTCATGAGGCTCATTCCACTGACCCACCCTCGGTAACCCTCCCATAGGGCTGATTTTGGGGGTGATACTGATGGAGGTCCTAAATCATCCATCACCTCTTGCCTGATGCCTCTGTGATGAGGAGCCTGCATCTTGCAAGGCAGCTGGCGGGAGGTGACGATAAGTTGGTATCTGTGGACTGGCCCATGCGCCACTCAGCTCCATAACCTTCAGTACATTCCCATGCCAGCTAGTGTGTGTCTGACACACAGGCTCTTCTGCTTCCCTAACCATCTGGAAAATTCCATGTTACTTTTCTGACTTCTTGCCATGAGCACACAAAGGTAGACTGTATTGGAACGCAAGGGTTTCTGCAGCTTGAAGAAGCTGAGTTTGCACATGCCCCAAAGGCCTCTATGGCCTTACCTTAAAAAGGTTCAAAGAATCTCCTCAAATAGGTGATTTGGCTGCTGAAAGACCACAATGACTGTTATGAGGATTTTCTGGCAGAAAATGTTTTCAAGGATTGAAATGCATTGTCTGCTTTTATTTCCAAATAATCACCGGGACCTATAAGCCTTGGTATTAATTATTAGTGAGCTTCCTCTCATAACGTTTTATTACACTGAATTATTATTATTATTATTATTATTATTATTACCCTGAATGTGATCTGACCGAAACATTTCCTATGTTTTATACTTTATCATCATAGCGTTTAGTTGACAGAGGGCTCCCTTTTAGAAGTATCCCAATTTTTGCTGATATTACATTCAGAATACTCACAGTTTCCTTACTCCATTATTGAGCCTGATTTGTGAGACACCCCAGAAAGGGAGAATTCAAGCTTTTTATTTCCTATCAGCAGTAGCAGGACGATGAGCTGCCCATCACTCGTACAGCAGTATCCTGGCTCCTTAGCACGGACCACACAGCTCTCCCCATGGACTGGCCTCTACCTGTCCCTCCAGCTTCATTTCCATCACTCTTTGACTCCTACTCTGTGATCCATAGTTGCCAGAACCCCAAATTCTTTCATACCTCTGTGCCTTTGCTTATGCTGTGCCTTACCCCTAGACTGCCTTTCCCTACCTTATTTGCCAAGATTCCTCTGACTCATTATTTAAGACTGCACAGATAGCATTTCCTCCAGGAGTGACCCCTGGCCCCCACCCCCATGCCCAGTGGGCCCTGTTTGTACCTGGGAACTCCTTCTATTAGAGCACTTCTTCCCCATGCTGAAATAGACCTTGTCCCTTCTCTCTCACCTCTCTTTTGTGCAGGGTGAGGCCACCATTTGCTCATCAATGCATTGGTGTCATCTGTCACCCACTGCAGTGAGCGCATCAGCAGTGGCTGCAGCCAAGCTGTCATGGGAGCAGTGGGCTCTTCTAATAAACTGAATTAATAATAGATCAAAGCCACAGCTGAAAAGATAATTAAAAAACATCCTGCTTCTGATCCCTTGGATTTTTGGGTCTGGACCTCCCCTAGGAGTCTAATCCAGTTAGAAAATAATTGCATTCAATAAATGTGGTGAAACACATAAAATATTCTTTTTTCCTTTTTCCTTCCCTTTTTTTTTTTTTTTTTTTTAAGTTTCAAGACTGTGTACAGTTCTTGCCAAAGTAAAAAAGCTGAGAAGGATAAAGCATTTGTGTGCGTGCGTGTGCATGTTTCATGAGTTTCTTGTTATTCTTGTTTTAAGGTGACATAATTTCATGGCCATCGAAAAAGTTGTCAAATCAACACCCTAGAGGAGAGCATCTCAAATTTGAACGTGCGAACTAAACACCTGGGGCTCTTGTTAAAAATGCAGATTCTGACTCAGGAGGTCTGGCAAGGGGTCTGTGATTGTGCGTTTCTAATAAGCCCTCAGGGGCCATCAGTGTACCAGTCCATGGACCATGTTTAGAGTAGCAGGGCAGTTGCATTCAGATGGTGTTTCAGTATTTTCACCTGGTGAGACTATTAAAGCTGAATTGTTTCCTTCTGTTTCAAAATGCTGAAATGAAAAAGCACCACAGATGATTCGATTATAGGAAAGTTGAGTGAAGCTCTTATTGTCTGTGTAGGCTTACGCAGGCTGTTTTGGAGTCTAGGCAAATGTGAACAAGATGTGAGGCATTCTGACTCTTTCAGCTGTTTTTCCTGGTGGTCAAATTTAGAGTGAAAGGAGGCATATCTCACCTTGCTCTTCAGTAAAATTTCACTCAGAGTATTCGATCATTTTGTGGCACTTCCTAAACAAATTCATTGCCTCCTATTCCCATTGGGTAAGGAGTAGAATATCCTCGTAGGGGGGTATCCTTGTATCCAGAGATTAGGAGGCCTTTCCCAGTGGTTCCAGAAAACCCCTGTGCATTAGTTTCCTAGGGCTGCCGCAACAAAATACGGCAAACTCGGTAGCTTTAAACAACAGAAATTTATTATCTCACAGTTCTGGAAACCAGAAGTCAAAATCGAGGTGTCAGTAGGGCTATGTGGCCACGGTCCCTTCAAAGGCTTCGGGGGAGAATCCTTCTCTGCCTCTTCCAGCTTCTGGGGGCTCCTGGAATTCCGTGGTTTGTGGCCGCATCACGCCAATCTCTGCTGCTGTCCTCACATGGCCCTCCTTCCTGTGTGTCTGTGTGTCTTGATCGTTATCCCGTGTGCCTTGTAAGGATACCAGTCACATCCTAAATCATGGTTTTGTATCCCTAGATTCTTAATTACATCTGGAAAAACCCTATTTGCAAATAAGGTCACATTCACAGGTACCGGGGGTTGGGACTTGGATCTATTTGGGGGGTACTATTGGATGCACAGCACCCTAGTTCCCTGCCTGAATCCACTGTGGATCCAGGATCCCAAGGTTGGTGAAGAGAATAATATGTGCAAACACTGTGTTCCGTGCAGAGCAGGGCGGGAGGCGCGTTGTACCTGTGTGTTGGGGGTGGGGAAGGGCATCAGAAAGGTGCCTACACCATCATTCCAGCCCTCCAAGGAACTTGAATGATACTTAGAGAAACAGCCGTGTTTCTCTAATTATCATTCACAGGTCTTAGATTTGTATATGTGGCAGAGCCTGTTCAAAGGACTTTTAAAAAGTTTTCATTTAATCTTTGTGACTCAAATAGCTGTTATTGAATGATATTGCAGACTGTCTTTCATTTATAAGTTTTCTTTATGATAATTAGCCTCTGTTTATTCATTTCTTCTTTTTCCTTTTTTATTGATTCCTTGTGCCAGCCTCTTTATTACTCTTTCCTCCTCCCTTTCTGACTGCCGACTAACCAAGCTGTCTAGCTGTTCCCCTAGCTACCTACTGATCTATTTAGTTATTTTTACTCCATCTCATTCCAGAAAGCACTAAGGCATTTTTTTAAAAAAATATGGGTTATTAATGCCTGTAAGTCTTGATTTGTTGTTCATTAAGTATTTAGATAGTAAGAAAAAATTAGTAGCCAACACTGATTAATGAGAACATAAAGTATTTCTAAGGCAACTGAGAAAGATCATTCAACTGGTCAAAAAATTCAGTTTATATGCAGTTTTTCAGTGCCAGCTGGTTGTACAAAGCATGATGTATTCCCCTTGTGTAAAGTAAGTTTCATATTTCACCACCTGTCATCTCCTTGGCTAGCTAGTTCTACAGGGGGCAAGATGGTGGATGTGAAGTAAATTCTTAATTGTATCGTTTCTCTAAAGTTTCCTCAAGATGTTAATAAATTGTTCAGCTGTTTGCCATTCGATTGGGAATATGGTCTTATCTTTCATAGCAATGGCTGGATAACAAATGAGTTCATAAGCAGCCACTGGAAAATTCATGGATGGCAAAGTACTTAGTGCCATCAAGGATGGTTCACTGTGTCTTAATATACTGAGTCCCAGTCGGCCCTGAGCCATCCCACAGGATTTAGCTGTTTTGTTTTAGGCTTTCTTTGAGGATTTGGAATCATTTGAAACCAAAATTCCAGGAATCAATATCATTGCATGCAGGGTTCCAAGGCCCACAGAAAGGAATATACAATCTATTGATTGGTGAACAGTGAGAACTAAACCATGATGTTAAATGGCTGCCTTAGTAGCAGAGAATATGTGTCTTATGTCAGACTTACTACTATTGAAAGTTCATCACCAAAGACAGTGTCCTACTTTGAGTTTTCAAATTATTTGGTCCTGACATATGAACTTGAAATTTGGGTGTAGGTAGTATAGATCCTTCAGCAAAATAATGTACAGCCATTTATTTCTTTGGGTACTTTCCAACATATCCAACCTACACAAATTACACTGCACAGAAAAAAGGGGTAACACATTGAACAGCATTGGTGTTTAAGGGTAAATTGGACTCTGACTGCCTGGAACAAATCTGGGCTCCTCTTCTCACCAGCTCTGTGGCTTTGGGCAAAGTACTTCTACCTTCAGGGCCTCAGTTATCTCATCTGTCAAATGGGGCTATTTAGAGTCTCCATGTTATAGGGTGGATGGGAAGATTAAATAAGGAAATGCACGTGAAATAATAAGCACAGACTTACCCTAAGGGCAGTGCCATCCAATAGAAATGTAATATGGACCACACTGGTAATTTAACATTTTTTGATAGCCTCATTAAAAAGTGAAAAGAAACAGGTGAAAATCACTTTAATAATATATTTTAAGTAACCCAATACATTCAAAATATTTTCCTTTCAACATGTGATCAAGATTATTAATATGATGTATTACTTTATCAATCACTGGTTACCACCCCTAGTGAGTCTGACTCACATGGTCTGGGGTGTAGCCCTGGTCTGGGGGTGCTTGCAGAGCTCCCAGCTGATTTAAAATACAGACCAAGAATCAGAGCAGTGTCCTCAGCAAATCACTTCACAACACCCACAAAACGGTTGATGCTGTTGGCTATAACACCTTCACAGTGTTATTGATAGGAATTAAGGATGACACTGATAATGAAATGGACTGTAACACATAAAATGCCACGGGAATGGGAGCGCGGTGGTTATTAATAGTGGAGTCAAAATATGGAGGAGAGGCTGTCCTCAGTGGACTCTCCTCCTGGAGATATGCGAGGGGCCTGTGCTGTCTTCTCTTTGACTCCAACCACTCCTGTCTCTTTCTTGAAAGAAAGTGCATTTTTGTAGCTGCAGCTCATGTTTAGTGCACATTCTCCTTGTGCCAGGCTGTGTGGATAACGGATGGAGCACGTTTTAAAAAGTAATAGTCTTATTCTTTTATTGCTTTCAGTTTTACATCCCACAGATGAGTGAAATCAAATAAGCAGAAACTCATAGACACAGACAATAGTTTAATGGTTACCAGAGGGTCAGGCGGCTGGGAGCAGGTAGAAGAGGGGAAACGGGGTCAAATACATGGTGACGGAAGGAGATTTGACTTTGGGTGTTGAACACACAATATAGTATACAGATGATATAGAATTGTACACTTGAAACCTGTATAATTTTTAACCAGTGTCACCCCAATAAATTTAAGTAAATAAATTAGTTAATTAATAACTAAAAAAATGATAAATAATATTCACTAGATGCAAGTGCCAGCTCCAGCTGCTTACTGGCATTCTCTGGGTCTCAGTTTCCTTATCTGTAATTGGGATGATATGTACATGCCTGGGCTTTTGCGAGGACTGATTTAAATGATGTTCATAAAGCGTTGAGCTCAGGGTCTGACCTCCCTTCCTGTCACTCTGCTGGGCCCGTAGATGTGTGTGCGTCTAGATGACTCGGGGAATTGCCCATACTTGTAGCAATTTAAGTCGCTAGTGTTCCTTGGACAATTATAATAGCTGGTGAGCACACACTTCCCCAGAGCCCGCACTCCTTGGCCCCCCTCTCCCACGCATTTACATAAGAGCTCTTTTTTCCCTTCCCCTATCTGAGCTCCCAAGAGATCTGGTCTAATCCATGTTCAAATGGACTATTTCCTTTTGTCTTGAGGGGAGAGATTGGGTTTAGTGTGGCTGAATCGGTTATTCAGCTTTTAGCTGCCTGCAGCCGGAAGGAAACCCTCTGTTGCTGATGGAATCTCCACTGGTGGTGTGGCGGGGAGGGATACTGCCTTCCTACGTGTGTGTGCTGTTGGACTGAAGTAGGCCCAGATCAGATTGGAGTCCAGCTTACAGGACGTGCCCCCATCTCCCTGGTTTATGGAAATTCCTTCCTATTATTCTAAACTGAGATAAGTTAAGCAATAACATGTTACAACCTTCTGGGCTTTCTTGCACAAAGATGTTTCAAAAGGCCATTGTCCAATAAAAACAAACAAACAAACTTTATTCTACAAAATGCATCCAAGGACATAACCATCCTGTGACTGGCTTCCCACAGATTCTGTTTGGGAACTTTGTGGGGCCAGGGCATTTGGTTCTGTGACGCCAGAGAGACATTTGTGTCTATGCTTTGCTTTACTTTTCTATGTGAAGAAATTCAGGCCTATAGAGAGAGTTGGGGACCTGTCTAAAACCACACACCCATGATATTTACAGCTAGCATTTGTGGAAGGCCTTTTTAGCCAGGAGGGATGTGAAATGCTTCATGTGGGTTATCTCACTGCAGTGCACCCCTATGAGTTAAGTACTACTATTATACCCATTTTATAGATAAGAAATTCAACTCAGAGAGGGAAGTCCCTTCTCCCAAGTTTCGTATCTAGAAGCAATGGAGACAATGAGAACCTGGGACTCTCAGTGGGACATTTCTGTGTAAGCCCTGCTTGTATTAGGTTTGTGTAAGTTGGAAGCTCACTGTGATAATTAACAACCTACTATGGGTTCAGAGCAACTGGGGAGATGCCATAGTACAGTGTATGATTAATTACTAATGAGTGACATAGTCAATAATTGCTATGTGACTTTGGACTCATTTGTGCCTAATTTAGTTTTTTCAAGTCAGATAAAACATTTAGTTGGCTGTAGTCACAGCTTCACAACCCTCTATATTTTCTACCAGGGAGTAAATTCTTAGACTGTTCTTCATAGCATTATCCTATGTGCTACTCACATGAATGAAACAATTCTTGAAAACATTTACATTTACAGTGTTGCTTTGTTAGGCTAATTAATAGCTTGTATGTGCAGGGGCCATTCAGAGGCAATTTAGTTGAAAGTTTGTAACAGAAGCTGAACCAAATAAGCAAGTGACTGTGACAGGAGACGCAAATTCGTTACTGCTGTCATCATTGATTGAGTCCAACACATTCGGTAATGTTGCTTCAGAGGAGGCTGTGGAAGGATAAATTGGATAGCTGCCTCTTGTAGAAAATATAAATAAGCCGGTTAAGGTAGAGTTCTTGAACATGGAGATAAAAAGCCTAATAAGAAGTATCAGTCTCATACAGGAGAGCATCTTGCCTTCTTCGATGATCCAAGGGCAGGCAATGCTTTCAGCCATTGTCAAATCATCTATCTTGGAGAAGTTCCTGGTTTATAAAATCCAGCATATTGGTCCAGGCTATTTCTGTAAACAGTTGCCTTGCAACTCCGGTAACTAATACCTTAAACATTTATTTTGTTTTATTTTATTATTTGTGCCCAGCAAATTGCAATATAGATTGTCAATGAGGGCTCCTCTCCAGGGTCCAGAGACTTAGCTCTTGCCATCTGGTCATTCTGTTCACCATGCCCAGGGGCCGTGGCTTCCTCCCCTGAATCCTTTGTGTCTGGATGACAGACAAAGGGAGAGAGAAAGTGTGATCCCTGTGCCTCCTCCTCAAGGTGACCTACATCAGCTTTACCTTCATCCCATTGGCAAGTGCTGGTCACATGACCCCACCTTGCTACAGGGGGCTGGTGACTGTCATCCAGCAGTGTGTCCAGGTCCAACAAGGGATCGATGTTGGCAGGCACCAGAAGTCTCTCCCACACATAGAGTTGTTGTTGTTTCTAATAGAAATCTATTGTCTCTGGAGCACATGCCACCTTAAAGTGAGGAATCTAAGCCCTAAAGCGGTTAAACTCTGCTAATAATTTAGTGTCTGTTGAAAAGGTTTATTCTCCCCGCCTGTCAGATCTAAAATTTGAACATTGGGGTAACTCCCTCTTCATCAGGTTCCTTGGTCCCAAGAGACTGGCTAAAATCTTTGCTAAAACTGTGAGTAACCCTGAGGCGCCAGTCCCCGAGAGATGACATTTTGTCCATTTTCTTATTGAAGGGAAACCATCCTGTGTTACATGCTGCCTGGCGGATGGAAATCAGTTTTGCTGGCCTCAGTCCTTTCAGAATGCTCTATACCTGGTCTTGCCCACTCTGAGCATCAGTCTTGACTCTAATTGTCAGGTAGAGGCCTCCCAGGACAGATACTGTATACATATATATATGTAACAATACCTAGCAGGTTCTTTTCCTGTGGATTCTAGCAGCATGACAGAGGGATTTGATGAGATGACGGAGCCCTCAGTCAGTGATGAGAATAACAAACATCTCCCTGCCTAGTTATAGTCAGCACCGGCAATGATGCCCAGCAGTGTCTCTCATCCATCTTTGGGTTCTCTTCCCTGAGGAAAGGTGCAAGCTCTGAACTAGTTTGTGGAGGAACTGTCTTTGCTTAGATCTCACCTTTCTCCTTACCTGTGGACCCATGTGGTTCTTCCTCTTGATCAATTTGCTTCAAGACCCCAATTACTACGTCTCGGGCTCTATATTCATTTCCTATTATTGCTGTAACAAATTACCACAAAGTTAATGGCTTAAAATAACACATTTATTATAGTACAGTTCTGTAGGTCTGAAATGGTTCTTGATGAGCTGAAATCAAGGTGTCCACCTGGCTACATTCCAATCTGGAGGATCTCGGGGAGATCACGTTTTCTTGCCTTTTCCAGCGTGTAAAGGCCACCTGCACCGCACCCCTTGTTGTGTGGCCCCTTCCTCCATCTTTAAAGCCAGCAATGGCCGATCAAGTCCTCTTATAATGCATCAGTCTGGCACTCACGCTTCCTTCCTGTTCCACGTGAAAGGATCCTTGTGACTACTTCTGGCCCAGCTGGATACCTCAGGATAATCTTCCTATTTTAAAGTTGGATGATTAGCAGCAATCTGTGAATATGTTACATTACATGGTACAGGAATGTTAAGGGTTCTAGAGCGTAAGATGCACACATCTTTGGGAGGCCGTTTTTCTGTCTGCCATGGGCTCCACAAACCCCTTCGGTCTTAGATGCACCAGGTTGAGACTAAGAGGAGGCACTTGAAGCTGGTGATGGCATGGTCTATGGCATTAGAAGGCCTGGGATTTCTGCCTTCATAAAGTCCTCTTTGTGACCTTGAGCAAACTAGCTTCTCTGGGCCTCTGTTCCTTGAATTATAAAATGGGCATGATCAGAGGACTGCCCTCATAGAGTCATCATGGTTTTAAATGAGATATTACACACAAACATTTTGCATACTGTTTGGGCCATAGTTAGAGGTAATATGCTAGCTGTTAGTAATTATTGAATTATTGTTGATCACCCAGGGCATGGCTGTGTCCTGTGAGCTCAGTTTCTGCAGACACCTGTACTGGCTTTTGCATCCTCTGGGTGGAGGTGAAGTTATTCTCTGGAAGCATGAAAGTGCTTTTAGAAGTAGAAACTCTGTCGATACCTGTTACCCTGTCCTGACATTGCACGATCTTGTTTTTTCGTGCTATGTCCAGTATCCTGTGCTCACACCAGGGCAAACACCCCTTTTCCATACTCCCCAAGTTTCTCTGGGAGGGAAGCCCTTGTTAGTCAGTTTCACCAACTGCTTGGATTGTGCACAACACAGACTCTCTCAGGTAACAGACCACTTGAGGATGTATTCAGTGGGAACAGATCAGCTGTATTTTCTGAGAAGTGAAGATAGTGCACTGGGTCTGTTTGATCGAATGAAGGGCTGTCTAGCTGACATTATTCAGTGACGTCAGACTTCCCTGAGCATCTGGCTTGCCAAGGAGCAGGTAAGAGCAGGGAAGGGTTTCTGACTTTCAACTTTTTGTTGCTGATAATTTCTTGCAGAGGGGCCTGGACTCTGCCTCCAATTTTCATAGTTGCCCATTTCCAAAGCAGGTCTGGGGGAGATTTTATTTGAGCAGCAGGGCTTTTAGTGGACTAAACCACCTTGGGGCGTAAGCGGATCTTGGCTCTACCTCTTATGAATGAGCATAGAGAGTGATTTCTCTAAATTCTGTAGAAGCAGTAGATAGAAGATGAAGGAACCTGGTGGTGTGTGTGTGTGTGTGTGTGTGTGTGTTTAAATATTATTGTATTGTTGCCTGTGCCAGAAACAAGACAAGAAAAAAATTATATATATATATATTTTTTTTATATGTATCTATATTTATATATATGTATCTATTTTTTACCTGAGTTGCACTGTTATATATGAGAAGCCTGTTTTTTTCAATTTTTTTTTATCATTAAGGCGTCATCATTTCCTGTGTAGTTTTCTCATTCTCTTTCCTTGAAATGCTGTTTGATATGATAAAAAAGAATCTATTTTAAATTGTAAATTAGCATATGTAAGCATTTCATTAAACTGTTAACATATGATCTTACTGTAAACTATTACAATCCTATTGAAATCGAGTTTGGAGTATAAAATAAATGTGAGGGTACGAAGTTCTATTTTTACAATAGAAGATGAAAAAGTTTTATAAAGAGGAAAGGGGATGATCACATACTTTCAAATGTGGGTGAGATCAATGAAGTCTATTCCCCCAATCATTTTATATTCCTTTCAATTTGTTCCTTTTAGGCAACGAAAGGATTTCTTGATTAAGAGGTAGGTCTTCTAGTAAAGAACCGCAAATTTCACGTTCTGGTCAAATGATGTGCCTCTCAGGCTGAGTTTTAACTTACATTGAACAGTCACATTCAATCCAACTACCATTCTGAAATGGGATTTTAATTTTTATATTAATGTGCTTACTCCCAAGTTTTAACCAAATGAACTCTCCCACTTCTTGGAATTTCTTCATACATGTTTACTTCAATATTCATGGAATCCTGCGGTAAGTTAAGCTATTTGTGCCCTGCCTCCTGGTATTGACTTTCCTGCCTCAAAATGGTCTGCGTCAAAGCCAGTGGGTACACATCTGCCCATGTAAAGTGGTTAATAAAAACCACATCTGTTGCGTAATATGTAGGAAAGTAGGGAATAAAGTAGGAGTCAATTCTGTTTCTGCCCCACCCCTCCACCTCACCCCATCCCTTATTGGTCTTTGAATTAAAATTGATTTTTTTTTTCTCTTGTAGACACATATTCTAAGAATTCCTCAGCTAGCTTCTGAATTGCTGATTATATAGTGCAAGATTTGGGGAGTGGGCTTGGGGGGAGGTTGACCTTTTAAGCTGCGTCCGTGATTGAATGATTCTAAACTTGTTGGGAAAGAGTTCTGGTTCCTGAAAGTTCCCAGACATGCGCCAACTTCCCCAGTGCAGTACGGTGCACTGGGCAGGACCCCTGCCCCTAGCTGCTTGCTCTGCTCTGGCAGGAAGAGATAAAGCCCTCAGCATCCCTTTAGCCTCAGACAAATGCAGTGGAGCAGAAAGCCAAAAAAGAAAACAAAATGAATTGATGATGATGAGATTCAGTTGGGAAAAGAAATACAGAAAACTGGAAAAAAGCATGAGCACCGTGAGAGCAAATTGCACCAGGCTGCCAAAGAAAATAGTCTGTTTAACTCCTAACTTGCTTTGAATAGGAAACCTGTGGTGCAAATAGCAGGAGAGCTGCTGTGTCAAGACAGAATTAAGGGCAGGAGCTTTGAAAAGGCCACGTGAACTTGAACTCAGAAAGGGGAAGAGTTATGAGATGGGGGTGGCTGCAAGAGTCGACAATGAATGGAGACAGGAACTTTGCTCTTGCATATTAAATTTTACTAGGCATCTATTATTATCCCAATGTCTTCTCCACCAGTCCCAGGAAAGAGCATTTGCTATATATTTAACCACAAGAAAGGTGTTTCTTCTGAAAGAAGTAGAAAATGTGGGGCACACAGTGGGTACTTACAACAAGTGGAAAATATGTAAGAATGTTTTAATACAGTTTATATATAAGTACATTGGACAAATAGACTTATTTAAGGGCACTGAAAAGTCCTGTCATGAAGAAACAGTTCCCTTTTACAACAGTTTCCAAAATGTATTTAACCATGATATCCCTTTCCCTCCCTTTATCTTTTGCTTTTTACAAAGGCACTGGTTGGTGAAACAAACTTAGAGAGAGTGCTTGTCTGTGTCTGTCGTTTTACAAGTGAGGGAATGGGCCAGATGAAAATGTATTTGCTCAAGGTTCCTCGCTCTGGAAGAACTGAGCTTAAGAATAGAATCCCGTGTTTTGCACAGAACACAGCCATTGTTAGCGGTTGGCCGGTAACACTGATAGAAGTCCTAGCCTCCAACAGGAGCACTTTTTGGATGTCATACAACATACACTCATGCTTCAGTGGGACCCTGAAGGATGGTTTTGCACTGAGCAAAACTTGTGTTGGACCCAAAGCTCATGCCTGTGGTAAGAGACCCAAGAAGCCCTGGCAGTATAGAGCTTGACCTCACAGAATTCCTAGCTCTCGTTTCAGAATGATTCAGATAAATCTTGTGTTCCATCTAACTTGCAGCAAAGTTTTTGCTTATTAAAAGCAGATCATCTGAGGATTTCCCATTGCTTCTCTTTTCTGTCGAATCAGACCACCGTGGTTTCAATGAAGGTCCTGTTCAATATCTCTTTAGTCAGAATAAAGAGGAAAGCGATAGGCTTTTTCTTAGGTTAAAAAAGGAAAGAAAAATTTGTAAGTGCTACTTATAGTGGAAAACAATGATTAGAAGTTGCTTCTAAGAATGACTTGATATAACCTAAGTAGCTCCAACAGTTAGAGACCATTCCTAATTGTACTTCCCATGTTAAGATGCCATTTTATTTTTTATTATTTTTATTTTATTTTATTTTTCAGAACTACATGAAATTTTTTTTTTTTAAGACAAAAATGCTGTAGGGTTCATATATTATCTGAGTCTTATGCTTTAGGTGAAGGTAATTGGGAAAGAAACTCAGCAACTTCTGATTAAAGGCATATATCTTCCCTCATAACTACAAAGACAATGTGAGGCATCCATGTTAGCAATGATAATCCCAAATTAATATGCTCAGGTTTTTAGTCAAAATGTTCTGGACCCTGATTTATATCTAGTCTGACTGTTCAATGCATTCAAAGCTCAGTATTCCCATTGGTAACTGAGAGCATTGGTATATAAGATAAGGCATTTGTTACTTCTATGGTGTTCTACTACCGAGTCAAGCTTCTTGAACTCGAGGTTTTCAGTAAGGCACTTGTATCCCAGAATCTAGGGAGATTTCACCTATACAGTCAGTGGAACTTTGTTTTCATAAACCTTCATGTATTTCTAGCTTGAAAGTTCCTTCCAGGCTTCATTTTATCTTGTAGCAGTGGTAGATTTGAAACATGGCTGTTTTTGTAAAAATGTTTTATTTTTTAATCAAACACAGGGTAATATGAACAAGGTATTTTCACAGCTGAGTTCTCAGTGCTGGGGATTTATGGTGTGTTTCATATGTTCTTACTCTGCTCTCCACTCCTGACTTGTTTATTTTTCATAACACATCTGAATGCCTTCGTGTAAGCAGGACTCTCTTCTTGACATCCAACTGTGGGGTTATTAGTACAAGGGTATGTTACAGGGACCCTTAGTGAGGGGTCAAGAGACACAGTTCAGAAATTATTTTCTTTTCTGACCAAACATATGCATGATATTTTCCTCCCATGGCGATATAACCCAGACTTGAATTTCTGAAAGCTTTGAGTACTTAAGACTTCGGTGCTTTTGATAGTACCCGTCTGATGCTGTTCTAGAGCCTCACATTATTATCTTCCAGCTGAATCCCTAGGTGGGAAAGATAAGGAATTCTAAAACTCAAGTAAAGAGTGGTAATGCAGTCCCAAGTCAGGTGTGTAACCATAAAGCTGTCTTCTTTATGTCACGTGGTCAACTTTTAGTGAAATTACCCTATGACACGGACCTTAAGTGGGTGAGCTGTCTTTATGGATGATATGTTAAGGGAAAATTGCTGAGTAAAGAGTGTTTCCTTTGAGTGAAGACTACCAATTATCTTCACTCAATTTGCCAGGAATATTGCCTCCCAAACAAATTATTTAGGCTCATGCTGACCCTGTCCCCAAAGTGCCATACTCCTTTACTCAATAAAATGAGAATATAAAGGAATATATTAGCAAATGCCGGCATTGTGATTTCCTTTCCTAATTCAAATTAATCCGAATTTGTCTAAAGCAAAAGAGGTAAAAGCACAGTGCTTCCTCAGATCTAGCCTCTAAATGAATGTTCGCTTAAATTTGTAAGAGTGATTCTAATGCAAATATGGTTGCTTTGCTTATAGACAATGGTGTTCTACTACCGAGTCAAGCTTCTTGAACTCGAGGTTGTAGACAATCTTGCTTATAAGCAAAATTATAGACATTGCATGTAGACATACCTTTGTAACTTATGGGAGTATTCTCCAGCATCATTTGACATGCTTCCAGATTTCCCAAGTGTTAAAAGTCACATGTAATATGAAGCTCTTATAATTTACTTTCTCTCACATTGGACCGATGCAAAGCTGTTTTATTCTTCTGAACTTCAAAACTTGGAAATCAAAGTTGAGTAGAACCAAATAGATCAGAAAAATCCTGTAATTACACACATTGAAGGGTGAGTAGTAATTTTATGATGATAGATCAGGTGTTTTAGGATGATGTCTCTATCTAGAAGAAGTATTTTTTCAGTCTGTAGCCTTCATGAAGGACTGATGGATGAGTCTGTCTGGAATTGAGCAAATGTTGGGTGCAGCCTGTGTGTGATGACAGATTCTAATGTCATTAATGAGCACCTTTGTATGGATGGTTTCTGAGCTGAAAAGAAATTTGCTTATCAATGCAAGGGAAAACCATTGATATGTTAATCTTATGCAAGCATCCCCTCACTTTCTAATTCACTCCTCCCAATAATGGAATTGTAATTGGATTCCTAAAGGAACATGCATAGAAAGCAATTTAAAAGTAACTTGTTAATCAGAAATTACTCCAAATGTGTGCAACAACAACAAAAAAATGAAGACATGTAGCCTTTGTCCCAAAATACAAAATGGGTAATTTTCCTTAAATACTGTAATTTGATGGAGGCTTACCTACCACAACATGTAAGCCTCAGTGATGCTTTAAATTCTATTGCTGGAGAATGAATTTAAATTCATTCGAATTCATCTCTTTGTGTCAAGCTTTTTGCTCTCACCTTGGCCTTGAGATGGAAAAACCTAAGATAGAGGTAATTTACCAAATCTTTAATACCTTAATCTTCCTAAATGTTTTCCATTGTTGTGTCTCTAAGAGAAGAAACCAGGGTTTTCTCTCTGTTTTTATGGTTTAGGGACTAGGGAAGGACCGGAAGTGCAGCTTCCCTGTCCTTTGAAGCTGGAAAGGGGAGGGAATCACAGCTCTGTGACTCCCTCGCTGTGTGGCTTGGTGTGTTACTTAATTACGCAGTTGTTACTGAGCTTACCTGCAGAATGCTATCTGCCATCAAAGAGGACCTGTAGTGTGTGACTTATGCATCGTTTGTAACCTTGATAGAGAACATTTTCAATAAATGTTCTGGGATTGCAGCAAAAGTCAGGTTATAAGAGAGTGAACAAATTGTGCAGTAGCTTAAATAGGATTTGTAGACTGTTCTTACCCAGAGTCGGGCGAGGAAGAAAAGGTTTTAGAGAGATAGAAAGACACTAAAAAATGTTACTAAAAATGAAATGGTGACAGAAGCAGTGTATTTGATTTTATTTCTTCCAAGGACATATTTAGGCATCAATCTAAGTGATTTGTTTTCCAGGACATCTCCAAGAGCTCTGTTGATACAAATGTTAGCTCCAGTCATGAGCTAAAGTTGCATGTGACTTCAGGAGCTCCCAGTCGGCACTGGGAGAAGAGAGAAAGGTTGAACTGTTACATGATTGACAGCACTCTTGGGTCTTTGCCATCGCACAGGACCCTAGTGGTTCAGCCTAGTGAGAAATAGGATGCACTTCTTCTCAACTTGGACCATGGTGAGAGTGCCACCCTTGCACAGGAACTAGAGAGAGAAGGCATGTGGGGCTGGCTCTTCAAAGAAGGCCATCTGAATCAGTCGTGGCTCTCTTTTCGTTTTAATTGGTTTTACTCCATTAATATTTTCCCTTTGTTTTCTCTTTTTGTGGTATGAACACACAAGGATTGGGTAGTTAGTTGAATTGCTTAAGCGTCTTTCATCCTTGTTTGCCACTTGTTTCAGATAGATACTCTGTGCTCAGCTGTCTGACTCCCTTACCGGCCTGTATACTCCTTATGTCACTGTACTGTCTTTCCATGCTGGACCATCAGCTTGCAGTGGGGACCCTTAGATGACTAGTCACTAAGTAAGGACTTAAATATTCAGACATTAGTTTAGAATTATAAACCTATACTTGAAACAAGTAGGGAAGAACTTGTTGATAAACTTGTTAGATTTGTCTGTGAATGCAACAGGCATTTACAACGACAAGAGTTCAGCGTGGCCCCCGGACAGTTGGCATTGGCTTCAAGAAGAGGTTAGGCGGGCCTGGGACCTTCAAACTGAGGTGCACGTGCAGTGGGGAATCATGCATCCTCGTATTTGTTTATACCAGGAGTAACAGGTTCATGGAGGACAGATCAAGTCAGGAGCGTAAGGGTAATTCATAGGCAGCAAATGCTTTCTACTCACAGGTGCCAATGACAAACCCAAACGGGTTCCAGCCAAAGCGTTATGATTGCCACTCATTGTAAATACCAAGGCTGAGCTTCAAGTTGTCTGGTTAATGCAAGTGTCTGATAAATTTTTGAGAGTGTGTTGATATTTCCTGAAAACATAATAACCCGTCAGCTTTTTTTTTTTTTTTTTTTTTTACCAGAGGGAGGTTTTGCGATTCTTATTTGGAATAGATTTTCTTAGTTATTCATGTCAGCCTAAATACCTTGCTGTTTTTAAAGGGAATTGCATGCCCTTTAGATTGGAGTCTTATTTTCTAGAATGAAAGAATCTATTTTATCCCTAATGGGTAATAATATCACGTGAATTGTGTCTAAATGGGAGTATGTTTATTTTTGTGTTATTAAATATGCAGTAAAAATAATTATTTATAGATACTTAGCATAGAAAAGAAATATCTCTTTGAAAGCCCTACACAGAACTTTCTTTTGTATAAGGTGTTACGCAGGAGAAACTGTAGTAGGTAACAAGAGGATGGGGAAAAGACACAGAGATGGAGGCACACCAAGCAGTTATCAGAGCTTTCAAACTTGGTACACAACGGGAGTCTTAGCAAGAGGGTTTAACATGAGTGGATGCTCCCAGTTCTCTCTTTTACTCCCATCACCACCCTGGCTCTTTAAAAGGTCAAAGCTATTTGTCAGTCCCACAGTACCTGGCATGTAGCAAATGCTTGATAAATATTTGTGTGAATGAGTCATGTAATGAATGCATTTGTGAATAAATGACTGATGACAACTCATCAACTGACTTTTTCTCTCTCATTTCTTGCCTGGCTTCCATGTCAGCCCCAAACTACTGAAATACAGCACTTGTGTATTAACTAGGATTAATTGCAGAAAACAAAACGACAACAACAACAAAACACTAAATATTTTAAGTGAAAAAGGACTTATTGCAGGGGATTGGGTACTTAAAAACTGTGGGAGTGGCTGGAGAGGCAGGATTCCGGAGGCCACTTTTACTGTTGAGTTCGAGAACAGTGATCTAAGGATCCGGAAACTGGAAGCTACAAGCCATTGACACAGTAATTTCCCCTTGACAACCACCCACCTTCCTTGAGGTTGAGATGGAGACACAGCCAAAACAACTGGGCAGTGATCTCCACCACCCTTCCACATGTCAGGAAAGGGTAGAGAGTGGTAGTACCGAATTCTCATCATGACTGACTCAGTGCCTCAAATGCATTCAAGTATTCAATAAAAGTTGGTTAAAATGAATTAATTAAATTAATCTGTTATTCCACAGATTCCAGGTTTGTCTTACCTGAGCATTTATTATAGATTCTGTTCTTTTATTTCTAAGTCGATTAACTTATGTGGTTAGACATAAAATAACAACGAACACATTACTAGTAGGCTAGCATTCAAGGGTTCTGATTGGAAATCACATGAGAAAATTGTTGGGGGTCATTGTCTTTATTTTAGGCAGATTTGAACTGAAGGTCTGGATTGAGTTTGAGCTTTGCACGGTAATTGTAGCTGAGATCAGATTTAACTGGGATAAATTAAATAATAACCTTTGACCAGGAAATAGCAGCAGGAACTGCTCACGTATGTTACATATTTGGGGCGCAAAATTGTTTCAACCAAATGGGTCTTTGACGTACTTAGGGAACCACAGGCCACAATCAATCTCAATTTCAGTCTCCCTCTCTCGTTATTTTCCTTCTTTTTACCCTCTGCCCCCATTTATCCACCATGGAGTGTTTTACTGCTGTCCACACAGAAATATACCTTTCAGTTGTTGATAACTGACATTTTCCAGCTGGCAAAACAGAATTCACCACTGCAGTCTCCAATCTATATCGCCTTTCTTTAGAAACAAAAGCTCCTTCCCTAGACAAATTACAGAGAATGGGTTCGTTAGTATTCCATGTATTAAATGTATCCTTTTTGGTAATTAATTATGTATTCCATGTATGTTTAGCATTGCTACTGTTAATTAATATTCCTCCTAGCACTTTACAGATTTCATAAAATAAAATCTGCAAAAAGAGTCCCCTCATGTAAAGCATTGAGGAAGCCTTTATGTTTTTTCTTAATTAGTATGACAGTAAGAATTGCTCACTTGAAGAAAATGTGAGTCTTGAGATCAAGGTTACTCCAATGGCTTGATTATTGCTTCCTTTTCTTTCTAAAGTAGCCCAGTCTATTCAAGGTTAATAGAACAAAAATCTTAGAAGAGACTAAACCAGTGTAAGGCTTAAGTGATTGAGGCCTAAATGTAGCTCTGAAGAACAGGAGGTACCAAATACATTTTAACCAGTGCTTTTCAAAGTGTATAAATGAGCCAGTGGTTTCAGATGTCTTTAAATATGTAGAGCTCTACCAGTATCAGTAAAGTAATAGCCGCGGGCAAGCAGCCAGGGGGCATCATTGATGACCAGCTAGGGCTACTGATGGCATAGAAAACCAGGAACAACAACGAAATCTCTTCTCTCTCCCCTTCACTCCTTTATTTTACTTCCGAATGTCTTCTAGCATGAAAATCAAAGCTATTTTCCCCCTCTGTCTTCTGTGTGTCAATTTGAAGTTAGAATTGAGATATCAAACAGACTTTCAAGAGCCAAGATGATGAGTCTCCTGAGGAAATTATGGAAGTTGCCAACGCCAACAAAACTTTGATCTTAAAAGCAAAGGATTTATTTTGGTGGTTCTAATATTGTAAGTTATTATGTGGCTTATAAATGTAAGCAGAAGAGAACCTTGACAAAGATAAATCTCTGTAAAGACAAGAAAACAATCTTAGTCAGTATTCATGGGAACCATTGAACTGGCTTTTGGCAATTACTCAGGTGCTTGGAAGAATGAGGCTCCAGTGTATTTGTTGCCCCTGATTATATATATATGTGCATATATATATATATATATATATATATATATATATATATATATGCTTTTTTCCGTTTTGTAGTTTAGGACAATAGACACAACTGGAATTAAGGGCTTGGTGTGATTTTGAAAACTACAGGCAAATTCCTATGTATTTAGCCACTTACACTATAGGTATTTAGCCTCCATTTCAGCTCCATGGTACCAAATCCCTTTCTCTAATGATGGACAGTTGAGAATAAAAGAGTACTTATTGTTCTAGGACTCTCCTTTCTACTAGGAGGCTGTGTTTTGTCCACACCTTTATTCCATCACAAGTATTCTTGTTTCTTTGCATTCCTTTCCTCTCCTTACTAGGGACAATTCCTTGGGCCCAAGGCATTGCTTCCTTCCACATCCTATCCTTAGGCCTTGGCATATCATATAGTAATTGCTCAAGACATGTGCAGAAGCAAAAAAAAAAAAGAGTAAGCGCTGACCTTCCCCAGATGCCTTTCCTCTCACAGAAGCCCACCTGTTTCATTAAGAATCTTTGTAACCTTCAGAGTATATGATGCTTAGAAACTCCCAGAGGCTGTTAGCGAGAGGAGCCAAGTTCTGTCTCTTGGGGGTTAGTTCATGCTCTTGGCCATTCTCATAGACGTCGTGGAAGGGGAAGACCCCTCCATAGCTTCCACTCTGGGGTCCTGCACTGAGTGAGATTAGACCAATGGCCACAGGATTCCATAGTTCTCGCCTTTGGAGCAGGTGTTGACTTTCCCTCTGTGCTTCCATTAGGCTGTCAAGTAAAATGGCTTTGAGGTCAGGGACATCCAAACCCTCTTCTTCCTCTTGGCTGTGAGGCCAGGGCCATTTTCCGACTAAGCCTTCTGACTCTGCCTCCTGTGGCTGCACAGCTATTGTTATGATAACTGAAACATTTAAATAAGGAGTAAAAACTTGGCTTGTGAATGTATCTCTGTTGTAAATGTTTAAGGTCATGACAAACATTTGAGAATCAGAGTGTAAAGGACAAAACCCCTTTGTATTCACTTCCTGTAGACTCTGCTCACTGAGAACATACAGAGGAGAGGAACTGTCTTGATCTCCAACAGCAGACATTGGTTTGCCTATTTTGGAACTAATATAAATGGGATCCCATAGCAAGTCCTCTTTTGTGTCTGATTTCTTTTCTTTACCATCATGTCCTCAACAGTGACTGTTAAAATTATGCTGAGTTCCACTGCACCTGATTTAAAGAATGCATGCATTCTCTAGATCACGATAGACTTATTTATTTTTTTTTTTTTTGTAGCAAATATCTGGAGTGATAATCATATTATGATGTTTGACTCTTCCCACAGGACAAAAACATCTAATGTAATTTGATAAGCAATTATCTAGTGAATTTGATCAATAGTGAGTGCAGTGTGTATAGCTTACAACGGTGAAAACTTAAATGTGTAAACTGTCTTCTTTACTTAACCTGGTATTATTTGTAGTTACGTAGAAAGTTCAAACAGTATTCATTCTGACAGGTTATGGTTGGAAGTTGCATGGTAATCACTGACTGTCTTCTTAACATGCATTTGTATGCATGCATGTGTGCACACGTGTGTGTGTGTGTGTGTGTGTGTGTGTGTGAGTGAATGCGCACTCATGAATGCGTGTGTTTTGCTGTTGTGATGGAAAGGATATCATGTGCATACAGGTGGTGTGCAAATAGGAAATATGCTCCCCTGAAAGATGGTATTTCTGTTTCAAAGAGTAAGCTGTACAAATATTATGTGTAAATCACTATCTCTGTCTTGCCATTCCCACCACCAGGCTTTAATTGGCATCGTTAGCTAGTATATCTTCCTTAATTGTTACCTAGACTTCCAGCTCCCAGTAAGGCCTCAATTAAGTATTTTTAGAGATGAACTATCAGTTTTTGCTGCATTAACAATGATGTCACTTAAATTCTCTGTTTGTTTTACTTTTATAAAATCTTTGAAAATAATAGAAGCTTAGACTAATACCTAGAAAATGCAAATAAGAAATCATCTAAAAGGAATTATATTAAAAAAATAAAGATGAATTGATTTTTTCCATGTCCACTATATTTTTCAATAGGTCCTAAATTTAAATATAATTAAGCAGCTCAAAAAAGTATATGGATTATAGAGTCTATAAAATATTGACTTTTATTTTTAATGTTGTTGATCTGAATATAATTGTGTTTTTGAAATAAAAGGCAATTTTCCCCTAAATTGATTTTCAGAAGCTATAATCAGTCTCTTCTGAAGGCCTCTTCCTGCTTCCAGTAATTTCAAGTTTGGTCAATTTACAGTATCATATGGATTAATACAATTTGGTATAATGCAGATCAACTCAAATTGAAAGGAATTTTGTGGTCTGATGAACCATGTATCTGACTAATTAAAGGACAAAGGAGCATGTCTGATGGGTGAAATTTGCTTTTCCATTTATGTCACAGGTTACTTGTGTTATCAAGATATCACAAATATATAGTTGAAGCAATGTTTGTTCATGTGTGTCTTCTAAATACCATTTGGCTGATGTTTCCACAACAGTCAGTCACGTGATCCTAAAGCTCCTAAAATATTTCAGAACCTGGATGCCATGATTGGTTGGCCCGTCAGCGCTCTCTTGGTTTAATTCAATCTAACACACCTCAGTCAAGTACTTCTTAAAAGTACAAGGCATGAAATTGATGGCAGGAATGCAAAGATGAATGAGACAGCTTTCCTGCCTTTAAAGACTTACACTCTCATGGAGAGCAGAGAAATCTAAAATCAGTGCATTAGATAGTTCATGAACTTCCGGAAGGACTGAGGAAATCACATCAAAACTGTGTGATTAAGTTTCCCTCATTTGCATGAAGACAATGCTTGCTCTTTGTTTTTTGCAAACATATATAGTGTGAGGATGAAAGAGATGTATATGCAGTTGGCTTATTATGGTGTTTCTTTTTAACCTATCTGTATCATTAAAATAATCACAAAAAAATACATGCAATTATCAGTTTATTTATAAAGAAAATGTGGTACGTTATTTTATTCCATTTTACTAGTTAGGGAGCTTTGTCTTAAGTTCTTTAAAGAGAGACATTCAGAATCCAAAAATGATAAAGAAAGAGGAAAGTGGAAGGAGAAAACATCTTTTAAAAAAGAGGTGACTTGATTTCCTACTAGCACAAACCACCTCCTTTGAACTATGAAGGGAAATAAAGCAATATTTTTCTTGGGCTGTCGCCTAAGAGAGACATGAACTGCTTGCTAGCTGTAAATTATGCAGCTTTAATGCACTAGAGAGAGAATCTGTGCTTCTCGCAAGACGACTTGAGAGTTAATGCTTTGCATTTCATCTGACATGTGATGTTATGTTAGAGTTTACCTCCAAGTCCCAATCATACTCTTTGTTGAAATGTTTGCCATGTCTGCTCTGAATTTGGTGAACCCCTTTTTAATGGTTATAAAACAAATGTGGTGATGGTTGGGAATTGGTTGCCTTAATCTTGCTTCAGAGTCTGCGTCTCCACATTTGTTATTAATCAGGAACATAATTATATTTGGAGCAAGGGAAAGGAATCATTTACTGTGGCAGGCCAGGATGAGACAGTCCCAATTCATATGGCTGTAAACCTACCAGCTGAGTCAAATCATTATTGCCAGCTCAATCATTTTAGGTTAACCTGGAGGCAAAGCAGAGAACTGTCAACACCATTACCAGTTAGAAAGAAAATATTTTTTCCTACTTAGTGGCGTGATGAACAGTAAAAATGTCCCATACAGATACGCCAAAAGAATATTTTCACTTCAAATGCAGTGATGGCCATGTAGGCATTTAATAAATAATAATGATGATGGTAAATAACACAAGAGGCGGCCGATAGCAGGAAGATGAGTATTCCTTGGCTTTCAGTCTGACCTTGCGCCCTCTTAACCCCAAGACAGCCAGTGTCATGAGCAGGAAATCCAGATACCTTCAGTTTTGTAGCTCTAGTTTGGGACTTGCTTGGAGCAACCACAGTGATAAACACTGGGTCTGTGCCAGCCAGCAGAATGTAAATATTTAAAGGGTCCGAGTGGCAGTGAGCTGTTTCAAGAGTCTTCTGTTTATAATCATTCACTGAAGTAAATGTTTCCTATTATCCAGACAGCATGTGGTAGGTTACTGAACTTCACTGCCTGGCTAAAGTAACATGAAGAATGTAAAAATCTGGCAGCCATTGCACGTCTTCTTCAATATGCAGCCAACCCTTCACATCATTCTGCCACAAGGGTTGTCCCTCGTGGCAGGTCCCATGTGGCGCTGGCTTTTTGAGCAAATGCACGTGACCGAGGATGTTGCAATCTGAAATACCTTTGACGGCTCCCTGGGGTTTCTAGGCAGTGATTCAACTTGGAACAAACACGTTGACTCTGAAGAGATAACCTTTGGATCCCAATATCTCCCCTGGGTCAATTTCACTTTCCTTGGACCAAGAGATCTTTTCAGAGCAGAATCACTTCTGATCATCGCCAAAGGATGATGAGACACCCACATATGTTGACTGCTTAACTAAGGAGAGTTCTGAATCAAGTATGTGTTTGCTGATAGCATGCTTTTCACTTGTATTTTAAATAATAAATATTTGCCCTTCATTTTAATTGTGATTGCCTCAAGTTCTCTGCCTTCACACTAGTGTTTATGCCAACGTTGATTCAACTTTTGGGCAGACTCCGAGACTCCTTTCCCTTATCTAATTTAACATCCTCTTTGCTGGTAACTTTGAATCTTGTGTTTCTTTTACCCAGCCTGGGCAGTGACAAGCTGAAGCACAGCAAGGGCTTCCATGGGCAGGAACTCAGCATGAGTGTAGTGATCTCTCCATAGCTAGGTATGAAGTAGCCCCTCAAATGCACATTGGATGCATGGATGATGAAATGGATGGGGCCCATATTATCAGAAAATATGGTATTAGTTTAGACCATGGAAAGGAATGGGTTCTCTGAACAGCAGGGCAGAGATTGTGCCCATGGCCACATTTCCTCCTATGTGCTTTTCCCAAATTTGCCATCCTCAGTACTCTTTTCCCTCATGATTTTTGTGGGTGTTTTGGGGTATTTTTTTGTACCATTCACCTGCTTTATGAAATCACCTTAGGATGATGTATTTGCTTGGTTTTAAGACCCTCATGTATATCAATTAATGCATATCAATTTAATAACAATTTTGGGGGGATCGTCTTCAAAACAGCAGTAGTCTTGGAATCCTTTTCTCGCTTCAAATCTCACTGAGTTTTCCCTCTGTCACAGTGGGAGAAAATTCTCTGTGAAAGGACTTACATGGTAAGATCCACCTGGATAATTTCCCTTTGTAAGAAAGTCAACTGATAAGTCACCTGAATGACACTGGCAAAATCCCTTCTGCCCTGTAATGGAACATCATCACTGGAGTAGCGCCAGAGAGTGAAGTCAGGGCTTCCATATCAGAATTAGAATTTTGCTTAACACAGGAGGTGAGGGACAGTGAATACCAGGTTAACTCTGCCTTGCAGGTTTTATCTTTTTAACTCACCAGCTGGGGTGTGAGTTATCTCCTCCTTTTTGACCTCGCACACCTTTCAGCTTCATCCTCTTTGTTTCTAGAGTCCAAAGGAGGCTCCGAGTTGCTTACAGGTACCAGCAGTTGCTCGGAGTTGCCATAGCGGTATTTCAGAAGCTCCTGGTCTTGGCTCTGTGGCAGCTCCAAACTTGGAAATAAAATTTTGGGGTGTATTAAAAGATACTGAGGTTTCATGCACGTTTTCTGTGAGGTTAGGCTGATGCTTCTGTGTTTTCCTCATTTGCCCTAAGTATTGCTAAGATTAAACAGTGTCTCTGAAAAGCCAGATGGGACTACAGTCTGAAAGTGCTTCTGGCGTACTTTGCTCTCACCCATCTCTCCTGGCTTTCAGAATTCAATGGTATTTTTTCTGAGCTATTTGGCAAATTCTTCTGCTTTTAGCTGCTTTGCCCAGTCAGTGCCGACATGCACCACCTTCTGCATGTACAGAAGGTTTGCCCAGCATTTAACTTTATGGAGCATACCTTCCCCTTGATGAAATAAACACCTTTAATAGCAGGCATTGAGGTGGCTTTATAAAGTAGAATGTCTTATTTTGTAATTCAGGACAAGGAAGCTTAGGGGATCTCATGTTGCACCGTCTCTTTGCTCCAGTGGTTTCCTTGTGTTACTGCCAAATGGTTCTTCCTAAAATACCATTTGCATCAGTATGCCATTCCTTTCCCGGGCTCCTCAGTGACTCACTGCTGGCTGCCAAATCAGCCCAATGCCTCCTGGTCAAATTCATTTCTCCCTGTTCCCTAGATTAACTGCTATCGTCTGGGTATATCTCCAAATTTTCTCTCTACTACTTCTGAACCTATTATGTATCTTAGCACTGTACATCTTATGTTGTATTATTATGGCTGTACATATTTGTTCTTCCCTGCGAGACCTTGAGCTTCTTAAACATAGTAACCATGTCTTACCTCTCTTTATAACCTTGAGCTTTGTATAGGTCTAGGTCTGCCATGTAGTAAATACTCAGAAAACGCTGGCTAAATTTACTTGCATGTACCTATCAACAGTTTATTTAATAAATATTGATTGAGCCCCTAGTGTATTCCCATACTATGCTAATGGCTGAAAGATGTAAGATGGATACGATGTGACTTCTGGCCTTGAGAAGATCCTGGGTGCCTGGAGAATTACATGGATTAGATAATTCTACGATAAGATCTCAAATTATCCACTTCCTTCCTCTCTGTCTCCTATGGCTTCAACCTCACTGCCCAGCTCCAGAGTATCTAATTCTGTTTCTGCTTAAAAGCCCTCTTCTTCCCACCCTGCCCCGCCCCACATTATGTTTGGGGAAAAATAAACAGCTGATAGATTTGATAATTTGATCCATGGCTCTGTTCTTTCAACTTCTGGATTTATTAATTTTTGGAATTAATACATCTGATTTCCTTCCATGCCACTATTTATTTCCTCAAATGTAATAACAAGATGCTAAAACTCCCATCCTTGAACTTCAGGGAAGAAACATCTAATACTCAGCCTTCCCTCACATGCCTTGAGTGTCAGAGGCACCGTAACGGCCTGAATAGAGAATTTGAGGAACAAATTATAAAAACCAAAATGGAGCTAGGGAAGATAAAATGACGGGTAATAGAGTGACAGAAGGAAAGGGACTCAAAGGACATGCTTTCATGAAACCTTTTCAGAGTTTTCCCATCTTTTGCTCCTCAAAGGATATATTTTTGACAAGTTGAAAAACAATTTAATAGAATTTTTTATTATTATTATTATTTGGAAAGGAAAACACCCTTTAATTGTTGAAGAGTCCTGTTAAATAGGGAAAAACAGAGATAATGAATAAATATTTTGAATAAAACAAACCTTATAGCTGTCACGGCAAATAAGAAATGTTCCAAAGAAACCTTTCTGGAGCTTTTAATACAATTCTAGGGCCAGTCCTGCCACCCCTCATGCTTATGCTCCCCCTGGGCTTTGATTTATAAATTTGTTTTGGTTTCTGATTTACAATAACTTAGAAAGAAAAACAGATGTAGTTTAAATAAACTCCTTTTTGTTATTTTCAATTTGTCTTCTCCTTTTGTATTTTAAACTGGTGTTCCCACAGGTACTTGATATTGCAAACAATTTCACCTTGAAAACTTAGCATTCATTGCTTGTTTTGTTTAATTGATGTTAAAAAAGCATTTTTATTTAAACAACTTACCTCAGCATTTTCATCAATTTTCCTTATTATGCTCTGCAAAGTGATTTTTTTTCTCTGCAGAGGAGTTGGGGAACAGAGTAAAAATTCATTATGACTTGATATCAGTGTACATTTAATTTAGCAACCAGCCAATAAGATGGATTTTTAAATTGTACCTCCCTGGAAGAACTTTAGTATCACCACATTTCATATTATGCCACGTGAATAGGGCTATTTGGTTGGATCTATGTCTATTTTGCCTTTGAAAATAATATCATTGTATTTGTACAGGTCTTGGATTATATACCACTATCTATTAATATGTTGTCTTCATGTTACATGTTATATCTCCTACTCTAACCCTAGGTTGTCAAGGGCAAGAGCTAAGGCTCTTTGGGTACCTGGCTGCACCCAGAATGGTACTCTGTGTCAAGAAGGTATTCATAATTCTCTGCTTCAAGGAATTCATAAATGTAATTTCCCAGAATTGCAGACATACAGTTCTCAATTACAACAGAGGAGAAACTAGCTTAAGGAAAAGGGGAGTTACAATATATTTTGGACTTACAAAGTGGGAGGGGATGGCAGGTAAATCAGAGCAAGTGAATGTCAAATAGGTCATTTGGTGTCCAGGGCTAGAGTTTAAGGGAAAGATATGTATGTACTGGAGATATACATTTGTCAGTTGGCAATGTGAAAGTCTTGGAGTCATAAGAGGATGAATTCCTTGAGGAAGAAATTTTAGATTTCAGCCACAGAGACCACCCACAATGGAAGGACAAGTAGGAATCAAGGGCAGAGCGAGAGAGAATTAACGAGAGAATGGTGTGTATCATCTATAAGAATGAGAAAAAGAGAGTTTCACGAAGAGCAGCAAAGTGGTCCAGGAGAGAAAATGGGAAAAATGATTTGGGATTTGATAATGGGAATGTTATTGAGGATCAGGGGAAAGAGTCAAAGGATTTTCAGAAACAGAAGCCCTACCTGGGAGGCTTAAAAAGAGAGCAGTGGTTCTCAAAATTTACTTAAGACTCATCTTGGAAGCTTATGAAACACATAGGTTCCTGGGCTTTACTCAAGGAGATTCTGCTTCATGAAGTCTGGCATGGATTAATGAAGCTGCATTTTTAACTAAGCATCCCTCCTGATTCTGGAGTGTAAGTGGTCTGCAGACCCCTTTTTGAGAAATGTTATGGCAGGTGCAACTGGTATATCCCGCTGTTTCAGGAAGTGAGGCAGGGAAATGAAGGCAAGAAACAAAGTGGTGGGTGGAAATAACAGCAAGGTGATGCAAAGACAGTGCCCACCCCCCACCGCCAGGTGAAATGATGCTGATTTAATCACAAGGGGGGAAGGGACCAGTGGTGGAAGGCAAGGAAGACACCAGAGAGGGTAGGGACAAGTATGAGTGCTAAAGATACTTCTCAGGAAAAGAGGAAGGACTGAGGCATTGCGTTGATCCTTATTAAGGATTGGGGCCCAGTTTGAGTGACAGCCATTCACTGAGCTGTCAAAAATTGTCAAAATAGGGCATCAAAAGTTGTAGCGAATGGTGACCAGTTTCCCTGTGATTGTTGTCTTTGCAACCTTGCTCTGTATACAGCAGGCGTTCAGTCTCTCTCCTTCTTTGTACATTTTGCACAGCCTTGTGTCTGTTTTGATTGCAGACATGTTTCAAGCCAGTCTTTAGAGTTTCATTGCATTTATATTTCAAAATTCCAACATTTAAGAGTATGGTGTTCTTTTTCTATAAAAGCAATCCATCAGTGTTCACTAATTCGTGGTATTCATGACAGATGGGCCAGGCTTTTCCGAAAAATATGAAGTGACTAAAAATGGTACTAGTATATTTTACTAGAATATTAATATCGATAAAAACTCCCAGTGCATATATATTATGTAATTATAAATTCTATACCTAGCTATATGGGCGGAAAAACATTAAACACATAAGCAAATAGTGGTTGGACTAGTTTTGTCCCTGTTCTTTCTGAGATTTCTTCAACTGAAAGCTCAAATCACCTTGAAATCTCAGTATTTTGCCATCAGTTTACAGGTTATCGGTCATTTACAGAAAATAGAGTTGTTGGGTTTTGTGTTTCACAACTCATTTACATAGTTTATCATCAAAATTATATTCCTACAAGCTATTTGACATCCTGGACATGTTTTAAACCAGGCTAATCGAGTCATTTATACCTTAAATAATTAAAAATAGGAAAATGCTTTCTAACCCTTGGCATCTATCTATCAAGGTACCTTAATTATGAAAAATCAGGTGATTGTAATTAATGGAGAAAATGATCATCTCTTAAATTCATTAGTTCTTTGTACAAATGTGTATTAGTTTTACTAATAAACACTACCATATTTTTTTTAAAAAATATAAAATGCCCTCATGTTGATTTTGTGTTGCTTGCTACCCATTCGCTCTCCCTTTCCTCCCTTTCTCTCTTTTTCGAATTTGCACTGGCCTTTAATTTTAAGTCCATCCTATTGCTGCTGTTCCACCCCCTTTTGTTGTTGTTGTTATTTCTCCCCTAAGTGAATCCCTTGAGGTGCACTTTGCTCTGGATTTTCAGGAATGGGTCTGTGTCCCCCAAATCCTAGAAGAATGAGTAGCCATTGATGGAAATCAAATATCTTAAACCTCATTAACTGAACAAACTATAGCACTTGCTGAAGCTTCTTGTTCTGTTTTTATAAACAGGTTTTACCATCATATTTGCCATTGGCAAGCCCTGTAAGACCTAAATGTAAAGCTTAATTTGTGAGTGTGTAGCCATTGATTTATGCTCCAATGCTTTCTAAGCTGTTAAAGCCTTCACTACAATACCTTTATTGTGGATGATGAGGGAGTTAATACCGTATTTCCCCTGAAATAAGACCTAACCAGAAAATAAGCCCTAGCATGATTTTTCAGGATGACATCCCCTGAACATAAGTCCTAATGCGTCTTTTGGGTCAAAAATTAATATAAGACCCGGTCTTATTTTGGGGGAAACACGGTGTGGCCTCATGATAGAAGGACATGAGCTTTCTTACAATAGCCATAAATGATACTGTTTATATGTGCTTATACATACTAACCCCCCTGGGTCATTCTGCAGCCCCTGAAATAAGAAAATGAGGCTTATTTTTTATGTAAACTTTCTTTCAGCTTTTTCCCCAATAGCCAAAATCTTTAAGAATGCAAATGTTCTGGCTTCCTTCAAAATTGCCTTAAATGCTAAAAATGTATTCACCAAGTTGGGGTGAGTAATGTTAACTTCAGTTTTGCTTAAATCCAGCAGAGGTGTGTTTTGGATCTGCCATAAGGCTGTTGATTTCTTTAAAAGGTGGGATTCTGATTCTCTTGAACCCCAGGACTTCTAGACTTCCTACTGAATATTTACAAGTTAGGGCGGGGCAAGCCCCCTGCCTACATGAAGGCATGGTGTTAGCTCTGTTAAAGACAGGAGAGTTTGGATCTCCTGTGGAGACGTGCTTCCTCCAAATTCCAGCAACAGAAGCCGGGCAGTTCATGAAACCACAGTCTAATCCTCCCATTTTTTGATAAAAGTTAGTTTTCGCAATAAATTGTCTCTTAGGCCACCTTTAGTTATTTCGTCAAATGCCAGCTTAGAGATGGCAGCAATTCCCCAATTTGTGAAGATGACCTCATGTTAGGCCCTGCAATTTAGTTTAAGCGTCTTGCTGTTCATATTACAGCACTAGGATGATGGAGAGGGCTTTTAAGCTTGGATTCCAGCTTTGAAAGTACTGTGATACCTCTTAGAAGCTCCTTATTTTCCCAGAACATCTTTTGGAACTCAGTTATGATCTTTCCCACCTGATTAAATTCCCATCTCCGTGCTCACGGGTGTATGCAAAGCTTGCATTAAGTTTGGCGAGTACATTAGGTTGAAAACAGCAGAAGCACAACTGCCAAATCCTCAAGAATACGTGTTTTTAATGTGCCAACTTTAAAGGAAAGCCGCTACTAGAACATCAGTGAACCTTAAAGACTGTCACTAGCTTTGAGCCAACATTTGTGGTTTTATACAAAGTTCATAGACATCTGGATATTAAAATTATAATAGTAAAGCTTGTAAGACTTTTTAAAGCTGCCATTTCCATATACATATTATTTTTTCTTAGCCTATTATTGTTTATGAACATTTAAAAGTATAGAAAATTGTCTGGTTCAGAATGAAATAGGGTTGCGTTATTTGATTCCTTGACATTCTTCACGCTGTACAGATGGACTCAGTCCTATTGTGCCTTCGAAAATGCCTGTTCAGAAACTCATAGACACAGACAATAGTTTAGTGGTTGCCAGAGGGTAAGGGGGGCGGGGGGTGGGGGGTGGGAGATGATGGTAAGGGGGATCGAATATATGGTGATGGAAGGAGAACTGACTCTGGTGATGAACACACAATGGGATTTATAAATGATGTAATACAGAATTGTACACCTGAAATCTATGTAATTTTACTAACAATTGTCACCCCAATAAATTTAATAAAATAAAATTAAAAAAAAGAAAAGAAAAAAAAAGAAAATGCCTGTTCAGCTGACAAGAGAAAAATGTCATCATTGTTTGTGTAGATTTGTGCATGATCCCATGGGTGTTCAAAATGATAAAGAGGGATCCTGACCATTTGAAACTATCAAATGAAGAATTTCAGTATCTCGGTGGTTACAGAAATTAAATTACATTTGTATGGAGCATGTGGGAAAATGTTTCCATTCATTGAGAAATGATGTTTAGAAATAAAAAACAGGCTTCCTATAATGGGCCACCATTTATTTTTCACCATAACGTCCTTTGCTCCATAGATTCCAATAGTTTCACAACGCTGGATGTCGTTATAAACTAGGAAATGCTGAAGAGTTTTCTCTTACTGTGGCCTTTCCCCAATAAATAGACTCTTCTTTTCTATAGTATTTCAAAGTCAGAATTATAATTTCCTCTGGGGTGGGGGTAGGGTTAATCACACAAAATACAACTTAAAATGTCTATGAATCCATGTATGGCAGAAAAATGTTTAAAAAACAAACCAAAACATCCCTGCTTTTATATACATACAGAAGTTGTTAAAGAACAGCCTGCTTTTATAGATGATGTATTACAGAATTGTACACCTGAAATCTATGTAATTTTACTAACAATTGTCACCCCAATAAATTAAAAAAAAAAAAAAGAAAAGAAAAAAAGAACAGCCTGCTGGGCTCCATCTGCTCTTAGTTTCCCCCATCTGTAAAATGGGATGATACAGTATTTACTTCATAGGGTTGTTGGTAAATGACGTAATGCATGTAGAGTCCTTAAGTGAGGGCCTGGAGCTCAGTGAGTACTCAGAAAATATTCAACAATAACCACAACAAAAGCAATAGTGACAACAACCCAACAAAATCTCAACAAGGAGAAATATCCTCACTTGAAGTGAGTGCGTGTAGTCACTTATATATTATACTGCTTCAAGGATTCTGAGGTGCTCGAATAGGCTGTTGCAGGTGGGAATGGTGGCTTCTCCTCCAGTCAGTTTGCAGACAATCCACCTGGAAGTCTGTGGATGAAAGTGGTCAACTCACAGGTGCCTCTTGCCCCAGGATTCTTGTTTTCAAACCACAGTGAAGATGCAGTTAAAGAACATCATTTGCTTTTCTTCTTTACTTTCAGTAATATTTATTTATTTTTTTTAAAAAGAACCCAAGAAAATTAAACATTAAAGTGCACATTTGCTTCCCTTCATGGAAGAGATGTGTCTAAATGTAGGTGGAGATTTCTGAAAATTGCAACGTATGAAACATGTGCAGACTTCATTTCACTGAGCCTTATATGGGCTGTTTGGAAGGTTGGTATAGACTTGTAATGAGGCGTCTGACTCCATTTTTTGATGTTTGCTGACAGCTTTTAAGTCTTCTGCCTACACCTGGGTGAGCTGGTAAGAAAGCCTGGGTGCGCCCTCCCTTGGCACCACCAAGAAACCACACTCAGAATCCTCACCCAGTCATACCCCGTCACCACTTTAAAATCCCCAGCCAGTCTCTTTTCCTTCTCTCTCAGGCTGTTGCTGGACCTTCTTTAGAAGCCTCCCCATCTCTCCCCAGAGGCCTTTTCATACCCTCTTGGTGTGGGTGGGGCCTCATCAGTCTTGACGTTGAAAGCCAGTTTTGGATGGAAGCCCATCTTCTTCCTGCCAAGTGGCCACAATACTGGATATAAGGTTTCTTTTCAGAACTTCACATCTGCATTTGATGTTATTTGTGTGTTCTAATTAGTGTCAGAAGGAAGTAACAGTAATAATAATAATAAAGTTTTTACTTTCTGCTAAGTGTCATAGAAAGCCTTTACATACGGAATAATTATCTCATTTAATCCCCACGACAACCATTTGATCCTTATTATCCCAATTTCAATGATAGAATGGAAGTTTACAATGACTAGATAACAATTTCAGTGTCACATAACTTGTAAGTAGCCGAGTTAGGATTTAAACCCAGGCAGTGTGTGTTCAGTACCCCTGTGCCATGTTGCCTTCCTTTTCGTATAAACCTAGTATACAAGTTTTATGAAGTACTTCATTGGGGAAGTCGTACCTGCATTTCCTTTTTTTCAGCCCTCCCTCACATATTTATAAAAGATTATAGCACATATCCGAAGCTCTATACATATCGGGGTCTCAAGCAAATCCTCGTGTGCCAAGGGAAAGACCTGGCTTAACTGGCTTGTTTCCATCCAAGCAGACATTGGTCCTATGCCTGGCAGGTGGCCAACAGATGTTTCTCGAAGTGAAATAATATGGAGAAGTTTAGGTATAAGTGCTTTCTGTGTTCCGTTTTTCCTCTTGACCACTCTGAAAAATTTGTCTTGATTTGACCAAGCAAATTATTGATTCGTGCTCATGAGTGAAATGTTGGTCTCACAGAAATCAGTTTGAATAATAGAACTACCTTTTTTTCCCCAATTATATACCGAAAGCAATACATCCTTTGCCTCATAAAGCAGGAATGATGTTTTGGTGTTTGGCATTTCCATGGTTGCTTGCGTTGCAGGCCACTGGAGTTATACCTATTTGTGTATGTGTCGGGTTTCCCATTCAGATGGTGAACCCAGAGAAAATAAGGACAGCATCGTACTGAGGTCTCAGGCACCCACTAGTGTGAAAGCACTAACAGACCTTCACACATGGCCATTTCTCAGTAACTGTTGTTAGGTTGTTAAAGAACTATCAAACTGTGTCTAAAATGCTTACATTGTACCTGGGAGAAATAGCCACCAGCAACCCTTCAGTTCCATTTGCTTTGTGCTAATCAACTTTGGTCCTTACGACAAAGTAGGACTGTTTTCTTCATTACCTGCAGTTTCATAGGTAGTAAGTTCTAGAACTGTGACTCACTCCCAGCCATCAGTGTCATGTCAACAGCCATACCCTCTGCTGTGCCTGCCACCACTCCATCTTACTACCTAAAGTTGAAGTCTTGAGACACTTACTATCCCTTGAGAGAAATATTTTTTAAATGTATTCAGCTGCATTTATTGTAAACTTACCTGAAAACGCTTTGTTTTTGAAAAGATGGAATATGGGAGAAAATTATGTAATTTCCTCACCTGACCTAATTTCCCCCCTGTCTCATGGAAACCACTCTCATTAAAGGAAGGGAACAAATTTTGACTATGGTTATTTAGGGCATAGCATTTAAAAAAAAAATCATTTTAAAACCATAGTGGGATGGTTAGTGTGAGAAAGATGTCCCTGCCTGAGGAGAGAAAGGGCAGAAGACAGTGGGCTTTTAGGCAGAATTTCTTTTTTTTTTTTTTTTTTAAATTTTATTTTATTAAATTTATTGGGGTGACAATTGTTAGTAAAATTACATAGATTTCAGGTGTACAATTCTGTATTACATCATCTATAAATCCCATTGTGTGTTCATCACCCAGAGTCAGTTCTCCTTCTATCACCATATATTTGATCCCCCTTACCCTCATCTCCCACCCCCACCCCCGCCCCCCTTACCCTCTGGCAACCACTAAACTATTGTCTGTGTCTATGAGTTCCTGTTTCTCATTTGTTTGTCTTGTTCTTTTGTTGTTTTTGGTTTATATACCACATATCAGTGAAATCACATGGTTCTCTGCTTTTTCTCTCTAACTTGTTTCGCTCAGCATTACTCTCTCAAGATCCATCCATGTTGTCACAAATGTTCCTATATCATCTTTTTTTTTTTTTTCTTTTCTTTTATTTTTTTTTAATGTAATTTTATTAAATTTATTGGGGTGACAATTGTTAAAATTACATAGATTGTAGGTGTACAATTCTGTATTACATCATCTATAAATCCCATTGTGTGTTGATCACCCAGAGTCAGTTCTCCTTCCATCACCATATATTCGATCCCCCTTACCCTCATCTCCCACCCCCCACCCCCCGTCCCCGTTACCCTCTGGCAACCACTCAACTATTGTCTGTGTCTATGAGTTTCTGTTTCTCATTTGTTTGTCTTGTTTTTTTTGTTGTTTTTGGTTTATATACCACATATGAGGGAAATCACATGGTTCTCTGCTTTTTCTGTCTGACTTGTTTCGCTCAGCATTACTCTCTCAAGATCCATCCATGTTGTCACAAATGTTCCTATATCATCTTTTCTTATTGCCGAATAGTATTCCATTGTGTATATATACCACAACTTCTTTATCCATTCATCTATCGAAGGACATTTTGGTTGTTTCCATGTCTTGGCCACCGTAAACAAAGCTGCAATGAACATTGGAGCACACGTGTCTTTATCTCTAAATGTTTTCAGATTTTTTGGGTAGATACCCAGGAGAGGGATTGCTGGGTCATATGGCAATTCTATTCGTAATTCTTTGAGGAACCTCCACACTGCCTTCCATAACGGCTGCACCAGTCTGCATTCCCACCAACAGTGTATGAGGGTTCCTTTTTCTCCACAGCCTCTCCAACATTTGTTATTATTTGTCTTGTTGATGATAGCCATTCTAACTGGGGTGAGGTGATATCTCATTGTGGTTTTGATTTGCATTTCTCTGATGATTAGTGATGTTGAGCATTTTTTCATATGTCTATTTGCCATTTGTATGTCCTCTTTGGAGAAATGTCTCTTCAAGTCCTCTGCCCATTTTTCAATTGGGTTGTTTGTTTTTTTGTTGTTGAGTTGCATGAGTTCCTTGTATATTCTGGATACTAACCCCTTATCAGAGGCACTGTTTGCAAAAATCTTCTCCCATTCAGTTGGTGGCCTCTTTATTTTGTCAATGGTTTCTTTTGCTGTGCAGAAGCTTTTAAGTTTCATATAGTAGAATTTCTAGTAATTCTCAGAGGGAGGTGCTGGTACGGGCTTCCCACACCATGGAAAGTGCTGAGACTCTGGGGCCAGACAGTCAGTCTTGGGTTGGACTCTCAGCCTGTATTTTATTGAAAGCAGCAGGTCCTTCTATGGTCAAGTTACTTAACCTCTGTGGGCCTCTTTCTCTTCACCTGTAAAATGGAGAGCTGGATTCTTACTTGCAGGGTTGTTGTGAGGAGGAAAGTGGATAGTACCTATGCAGCCCCTGATTTTCACAGAAGCAGCCCCTCTGCCAGCAGACCTTCCAGTAGAGCAGGTCCCCGTGTCCATGAAACGTAACTCTCTCTCACCCTTTCAGTGCCAGATGTCACGAGAGCTAGCCCACATTCAGACCCAGGCACACTTTTGACCTCAACTAAGACAGAAGGCTCTGTTACTCAGTTTCCCCAGCAATGAAACAGAAACAAAAAAATCCATTCAATCTCGATACCTATAACTGACAAAATAACACAGTGGAGAGGAAGGTTGACACCCTGCTTTAATTACTTGTCACTTTTTATAAAGGATGTTTGTCTTGCAGAGGAAACCATATTGAATTAAAGAGAAGTTGCTGTGTTTATTACAGCTGGAAAATGTAATTTTGCAAAATATTTTTTTTTTTTGCTGTGTGTCACTCTGACTGGTAAAGGTGGAAGGTGGAGACAAGCCTCACATGCCAAGCATTAAAGACAACCCTTAAAGTCATCCTCTGCCTGATGCACTGTACCTCCCTTGGTCACACTCACATCCTCTCTGGAAGACCTCTCTAGCACGGCTCCCTTGCTCAGCACCAGGGCAGCAGTTGGCTTGGCTCTGTAAGCACATGACGTGGCAGTCATGGTGGCGGGCAGCTTTACCCGTGACAAAGAACCACATCCTGCAGTCCACACGCTCCCTCTAAAATGTGGGAGCAAGACATCTAGACTTGCGAGACAGCCAGACTGTTCATGAAGTGGCCTGAGGGCAGTGGGAGTGTTTAGCCCGGGAAGTTACATGAGCACAGACGATTGATTGGGTCCCATTGGGGATTTCAGGGCAGGCTTTGGAACTAACCTTGGCTTCAAAAGGGTGAGTAGAGAGAGCCCATTGCATAGAGTGAGGAAGGCCCTTCCAGCAGATTGAACAGCCTGATCCAAGGCCCAGAAGGTGGGACCTGGTACAGTGCATGCCCAGGAGTGGGATGGGGCTGGGAGAGCATCATGGAACTTCAGGCTGAGGTCACAACCTGGAGAGGAAATGAATGCAGGTTAAGGAAGGTCTTGTTTGCCAGGTCATGGAGCACAGATGTTACCCTATAGATAGGGAGGCATTTAGGTCTCTCGCTGACTTCATGGAGGATTGACTGGAAAAGGGGGAAGAAGGGGAAGGTTGGAAAGAGGCAGGGAGACCAGTGTCCAGCTAGTAAATGATTTCTGTCCTCCACATGAGGGACACTGAGGGCCTGCGGTGGGGCAGAAGGCGCAGGGGGACGGTGCATGCTCTAGTGACAGGAAGTCAGTTGCCCTGACTTTGCATTTGAAGAACAACTGAGTACAAAGTTGATATTCCTCCCCTCCCCACCCCCCTATCAGCTCCTGACACATGAAATTAAAACCCTTTCAAGTTTTTTATAAGCCTGTCATTTCCACAATAATTTTAAACCTAAAACAAAAAAAGGAGTTATTTAAAGGTAATTAACAAACATATTTTAAAATTTGGTTATAATCGGCTTCTATGGAGTTAGAAGAAAACCTATAGAGAGGTTTCTGGGTGTTAAAGGGCCTAACCAGTGTGAGTTAGGTAAACCTCAGTTGGTATGAAGACCGTGATTTTCCCACAGTGTGGCGATGACGAAACTTCAGCCATTTGATGACTTAATGGAGAAGGGATTACCGTTTAATATTCAGGAAGGAGTCTTCAGTAGGCATGGAATATATCCCCCAACAGAAACTTGCTCTTTTTCAAATGTCTGTCTCTAAAGGTCCAGAGGAGCAGGGGTGGAAAATTCTGAGTCTGTTCAAATCCAGCCCAAGTGTCATCATACTTTGTAAAAAGGACTCAGCACAGTGAAACAGTCTTGGTGCCTGTGACTTCAGCCAGGATACCCAGGCCACCGTCACTCTGCCAGTGTTTTAGAGAATTCTTCTACGTCTAAAAACGAGAATGGGTTTCAAGAAGTGAATGTTCTAACTCCTTGGCCAGCTCCTGGGTATCCTTTAAATCTTAGCTCAGGTATTACCCCCCGAGCGGCTTCCTTCGACCTCTCCAGACCCACTGAAACACTTCCCCTCAGTCACATAACATGTGGTGGATGGAATTGGAATTCACCTGTCTTCCTGAAAAATCACGAGGTCTCTGAAGGCAGGAACTGTGTAATTTTTGTGCTTTTATCACCTACATAGTGCCCGGCATAGGTTAGGCATTCGGTAAATGAATGAATGGATAGAATCTTGGATTCCACTCTATGCCAGCTCTTGTTGTGCTCATTTTGATCATTGAGTTCTGTTTATGTGTTGTTTTTTTTCCTTTGTGGGTGTGTGTGGCTTAAAACATAGTTTTATATGATTGTTTCCCTTCAGCTGCAGTGGAGTTAGAGGAAGTAAATTTGCTTGTGAATCATGAGGATTTCTTTGGGTTACATGAAAACAATGCAAATTATGCTGTTTCTGTAGTCGTGAAATATTTCAGTTGGGGACTATCCTTACATTAATAGCTTACCATCAAGCATGCAAATTACTTTCATCCACCAGTGGCGAATACATGTGACCACTACAGCAGAAACCTGGGACGTGTTTTGGAAGAGACTATGAGGTGTTCATGAGAAGGTAGCCCCAGCCTCCTGAATTGATCATTCAGGTTAATGCCTTCTGCAATTCTCTGATTTTTCTACCTTTTGCTGTTTATTTTTTTTAATTACAAAAGGCCCATTTGTAACTTTAGTTTAAAAATAAATATAATGTAAATGGTCTTTTCTCCAGGGGAAATAATGACCTCAGTAAACCTTGGAAAAGTCTCCTTACGGTTTTCATTCTTTTAATTTAAAAATTGCTATGTATTTGTGTATCTGTGTCATTGCATGTGTGTGTATTTGTGTTTTACTTGGATAGGGGTATACCGAGGGGAAGGAGTTAAGACATTGTAACATATGGAGTTAATATTCCTTATGACAGCAGATACCACCCGCTCACAACAAAGCCAACCATTTCTACATTTTACGGAATCTTTGTGCAAGATCTAATTGTGAGAAAAATAGTCACCACTGTTATTTGTCACGTATGTTATATCTACTCTGCTTTGGAAAAAGGATTTGACATATATTTTTTTTTTTTTTTTTTGTCCTGCCTCAACTAAAGAGTGTTCTAGAACTTAACACTGTTTGTTACTGGAAAGGAACTCTGGAATCCTGGATTCTTGCTGGCATTGAAAGAGTTCCCCCTGGGATACTCAAATGAGTAGTTTAAACTGAAACCAGTTTCTGAATGCCCCTAGTACTTACCACTCAGCCAAAGTCTTTCTTTCCGAGCACCTTGAGGAATGTGCTGTTCATCTGTGCAAGCCGTTAAAGTAAAAAGCAAACTATCGATATGGGGCCAGTGATTGGCATCTGGTTATGGCTCTCTGGAGCCCGGCTCACTTGAAAGGCTACTCTAGGCTCATTACATTTCACAGTTTTCATAGTCACCATCTGCTCACTACACGGAATTACCATACCATTTCATGACTCCTACACATTTTCCATTATGCCAGCTTTATAAAGTCTACGATATTCTATGGGCTCTCTTTGCAGTCAGCATCTAAATAGAGTAGGTTTTATTTGTCTTCATGTTTTTAATCTAAGAAGTAAAAGATTAGTGTAGAAGATTCTAGTATCATTATGTCCTGTGACTTTCCAAAATTTCTCTTTATCAAAGAGAGCATGGCCTCAGTCTAAATAATTTTAAGCCATTAATAGTAGTGGGAAGTTGCAGCATGGCTCCTTAAAAACACCAAAAAATAAAGTTTTTTCCTCCCCCTCTCTCTGATGTGGCAACTTCTCTTTGTCAAAAATTGGAGAATTTACAGATTTAAGGAATTAACCCTGAGAGTATTAATGACTCATGTTTTGAGGAAGTTGAAAGAAAGTACAATGCTCACTGTTATTCAAAAGCATTTCTTGAAAAACTTAATCATTTATACGCAGCTCAGACCATCCCCCTGTTCTCTAGAGATAAACAGAGTCAACTTATCCAAGATTGAAGTCTTCATTTCCCTTCCCAAGTTGTCTTCTGTGAGTGGCACTACCTGCCCCTCACTCAGTCAGGTGTCCTAGAAGACATCTCTCCCAATGTCATCACTCTCACGATCACCACCATCTTTGTCACTTGTGAATCAACTTGATTTTACTTCCCACCAATTTCTTCTTATCCCCCCCCTTAATTCTTACCAGTGCCCTCTACTGCTCTGACTACCGCAGTAACCTCTTACGCTGTCTGCCTGCTGCCAGTCCCACACTGTTCACCCCACTGCAACCAGAAGGATGCTTCTCAAATATAAATATCTGTGAACGCTGTTTGCCTGCTTGCAAGCCTTCAGTGGGTACACCATTGAGTTCAGGATGGATTGCAAACTTCTTCATGTGACTTACACCCCGTTTTCTTCTCTAGCCTCCACTTTTTCTTTCATCCCTTACAGTTCTTCAGGTCTCACCTTTGAATCTCTTCCTCTGGGATGCCTCCCTATTTCTCTGAGTTGCGGTTTGGAGCCCTTCTCTGAGCTCCATGGTACCCAGTGTTTCCCAGAACACAGCACCTAACACACTGATTATAAGTGTATGTTTGTGTCTCTTTATCATCCACTAGACTGTAAGCTCCATGAAACCAGGGCCTCTGCTTCCTGTTACATCTTTAGCGCTTAGGAAAATGCGTGGCACGTGGTATTCTCACTAAATATTTGTTAAATGAAGGAAATCTCTCTTTTGGAAGGTGATACATGGTGAGATGAAAAATATCATTCAAAAGATTTTGCAGTTGGTTTATCAAATTATATTTGCTGGAATCCCCATGTGAAGTTAAAGCATCATGTATGGCACTTATATAGTAAACTTGTTAGCTGGGACCATTTGATTTAGTCTTTGGTTCTTAACTCCTTTAACATGGTTGGATATAAGGCACACTGACATTAGATTTTAAAAATGCTTCAGTTCGAGCCCTAGCGATATCCCTTATACTGTGTAACTGGACCAATCAACTGACATGTCTGAGACTCAGTTTTCTCCTTTGTTAAATGGAGGTGATAATGATCCTGTGTGTTCATATGTGAAAATACCTAACTTGGTGCCTGGAACATAGTAGGTACTCAGTAAATGTTAATTTCATGTATCATAATGAATGAGAACTAAGGAATATACTTCATGTTGTTCAAGATGTTTCAGTATTCATTACATGAATTCAAGTTACTGTGTGATAATTTACCAATCTTCTCGTAGTGTCCTCATTTTACTTTAAATACTAATAATCCATCTTTAACCAACTCACACACACACACACACACACACACACACACTCTCTCAGCTCCACCATTTTCATCAATTCTATTGTTTCTTATCCATTTCTTCATTTCTCATCCATTTCTCCCTTTGTATAGTATCCTGTTGCAAATGTATAGTTCAGCCTCAAGGAGAGGAATAATTACTTCTAAGTTAGCGTTGTTTTGAGCCTAGGAATCTTGACTGACTCAAATTTAGATTTAAAAAGTTATATTGACACTAAAGAAAGACATTAGTGTTATTACCCTACAGGTAATTTTATATGTTGTCTCCTTTATAAAGTATTATCACACGTTTTTTGGTTTTTACTATATCACTTCTCATGGATTTTTGAAGCAGTAGTAATGGAACTTTATTCTCTGTAGGCAGAGAATATGGTTGACGAATATATCTTAAGGACATGATCCCATCAATGGGAGGAATAAAAAACAGATTCAGTCTCTGCCCTCATGGAGCTCCTTTTTTAAAACTTACTCTCAACTTAATTAACTTAATGAATAGGATCAAAGACACATCTGTTGACTTGGCACTCTTATTAAGTCTCTTTGAAAGTCCAGCGACACTAAGGTTGAAAGAAGGTCAATGGCTGGCAAAAAGCTGTAGCTCTTAAACATGCACTCAAGAGAACCACGCAAAGAGTTATAGAATGTATGTCAGCAGGGGCGTCTGGCAAAGGGGCATCTTCTCAATGTAACCAGTTCATAAATTTGAACATCCATTTAACCAGAAGAGGAGCCTTTTTCTCCACACTAGCACTCTCCTGAGTTGTATCCAGTAATGATACAACTTGGTGCCTTGTCTGCTGGAAAACAAACAACTACTGCCAGAAGCCAAACCAAACAAACAAAGGAAGAGCATTGGAGAGTTTCTGCTGTGAACTCATCTCTTTTTCTTCTTTTCAGAATGTGGTATTTTCCACTAAAGAAATAGAACACTTTAAAGGTAGTGGGTAAAGATGCTGGATGTGTTTTTGTTGATTTTCTAAGGAGACATTCAACAATAGTCTATTGTGTATTCATCCTCAGATGATGTAATGGAGAGTAGGATTGGGAAATAGTTTTCTAGTATTTAGGTGTCCCTGCAAAGAAGCGGCCCTTAAAAACCCATGGGAATTGTATTTATTCTGGCTACTCTTTACGAAGGGGATACATACCCATTCACCAAGGCATAATTGACTTTGCTAATTGTATCTTGCCACAGAGGATGAAAGACTTTGCATTTCCAATTGCCTTTTAATTATTTTGTAAACATTTGGGTCAATAAAATATCACTGTCCCTTTTCCAATGCATTTTGAATACTAATTTAAAATATCTTCTCCTATTCAGCTCTTAATGAATGTGGGTGGAAAAGGCTATGCCTATTATGCAATGATAATTTTGAGGAGAGCATTATTCTATGTGTGAATTCTCCAATGCCTTCGCAACCTCTCCCTGGAAAATTAAAACAAAGGTCCACAGATAGTTCATAAGGCTGACTAATTCTACCAAGCAATAGAATCTGCCATATCATTTTTACCAGACTCATTCCTTGGTGGTATTTCTAACATAATGTTTAAGAAATTTACCTGCTGAATTCTTACTTTTTTCATAGATAATTTTAGTTATCGTGGTGTCGGGGCTTTATTCAGATTTAATTCTGTTTTCTGCATTTACCTTTATTTCAATGAAGCAAAAAGCAGCAGCTTGTTTTCAGGAGGAAGGAGCCAGAACCAAAGATGAAAAATGAGTGTTTTTATTAACTTTTGTGTTCTTCTGGTTTGTTTGTGTTTGTCTGTTTGTGGTATTGCCACAGTGGTGTTCAGCACATCTGGAGGCCAGCAAAAATAACAATTTCTGTCTGTTATGTTAAAGTTGTGTATATTCCTTCTTATTTGGAAAAAAAATTCTTGGAAAAATACTGTGTCCAGTGAAGCTGGCAGTCCTTGGGCTGAATAGACAACTTGTCTCTTCTTCTTACAAAGGAAGAAACGGCTCCTTCTCTGCTACTTACAGCGCAGGCGAGTCTACCTTCTTTTCTTTCTTTCAGGTGATGAACATCCAGGAAAAAAAGGTCTCTAATATGAGAGTACATTAGAGGATGGACCACTAGGGACACAGATGTGAATTTATTTTAATCATGCTGGCAATGCAATTTATTACCCTGGAAATTGATTTTAGCAAGAAGTACATGAATATCTTTGACGATCAGATGGCATGTTCATTGTACCAGGAAAGGAAAAAAAAGAGGCAAATCAGAGGAAAAGAATTAATTTCATTCTGGGCTGTAGTCAGGGCTAGATTTTTATTTTATTTTTCTGAAGATTCATTTATATTGTATTAGTCTGAGGCCTATTAATGTGCTACACTGAGCATTTCAGAGTCCAGTTTCCTAAAAAGGGACCAATTACTCATACAAATGCCTCCTTCTTCCCAGAGAGGTATGTCCAGAGGTCAAAGACAGGCAGGTAGCATGCCTAACAAAGGACAGAGTATATCAGGTCGTTACCACATAACAAATCAGCCAAAACTCATGGGCTGGTTATGCAGCAATATCGTGGACCTACAATGGGTTTGGCCATTACTTCAAGCCATGAATCAGTCAGTCTCCCACAGGGTGCTCTGTGACTTTCATTCTGCCACAACATTCTCTGGCCGATCTGAATTCAACTTTGAAAAAGATTCCTCAGAACAGCCACTAGGATTTCATGTGAGAATAAGGAACGGTATCTATGAATAGAAGTGCCCGACCACTCAAAATTATGTATAGTACACAGATAACCTGCCTTTTCTGGTTAATTAAGAGTTCACTGGAATTTCAGATTTTTCTGGATTTGAATTCCAGGTCTTACCAACTAGTTGTAGCCACTTAGGCAAGCCACCCAACCTCTTAGCCTCAGCTTGCTTATTTGTGAAATGGGAACCTGGACTCACAAGATTAGAGTTGAGTGGAATACCCTCTGTGGAAATGTTTTGCAAACTTTTAAAGTGCTACAAATGAGTTACCATGATTGAAATCAGGCTGTGTGCTTATAAAAGTTCAAATCCAGCATCGGTGGCTATATTCTCAGGCCTCATCCTGGGTTTTAGAACAAAATTGGTAGATATATTGGTAAGTTTGTTTGTTAAGATGAGCATGTTGTTGTCTTCAATTTATGACATGCTGTATTTTGTCTATTGAAACAAAAATTCATTACATATACAGATAATTTGAAAGACACCAATATTTTGTTTTCTTTTAGTTGGATTCTATGATTAGGAAGAGTCACAGTTATGGTCTGAGTCGATTTCTGATTCTCCACATGTAGAGTCATCAAGTAAGGGCATACCTGAGGCAATTCTACCTTTTACCTTTTTCCTGACAATATTTTCTCCTCTGCTTATATTTTAATTCCCTCTTTCAAATTGTGACTTAGGACACAAGGGAACATGTTGAATTACCCTTGTTTTTCTTACCCTGTTCTTCCTTGAGGTAGGTTGAAACAGAGGAATAACTCACAGGTAGAGACATCAATTGTAGGAGGTCTATGATGTACAAGAAGCAGGGCCAAAAGGAACACAGGGCAGGAAGCTAAAGAGCTTGAATAGCTTTGCCTTTCTCCACACATCAGGCACCTCTGCAGGGGCTCACTGTTTATTGAAGATGTGTAAATTCTGTGAGCATCATGAATGATAAGCATAAAAGACCACGATGATGAGTTGGGAATCATTCACAGTATCCATTCAGTCCCCATGTCTTGTCTATCATTTTCTTCACAGAGTCTGATTTCTTCCCTTCTCACCCTTTTCAATGACTCTGAGCTCTGTCAAGGTATCCAGGGCTATATGACTTTAGCTTCAAGTAGAAATGTCCACAAAAGGCAAAAATTCTGATTTTCATACAGACAGGAAATGAACATGGGTTCAGATTTGGTTCTACTCGTCAACCATTGAGGGAACCAGGCAGATGGTATAGCCAGAGATATTCTGAAGATCAGGGTCACTGGTAGATCAGGACTATTGAAATGAATCTACAAACAGCAGCAAATCATTTTCCCTGCTGGGGTGGGGTGAAAGGGGAATACAAACTGCTTCTGGAAAGGACAGAATTTGCACATCTATGCACAAGAATTATTTCGCATTCCTATGACTTTCTTAAACTTATAGAGTTGTTAAGTACTCCCGTAGAACCAGAATCCAATAACTCAGAGGGCTGTTCTCTAGAGTCTAGACAATGCATAGTTTTCCATTGAGGCGCATTTTTCTCTATAACTGCCTGGTCGCACTGTGGTTGACTTTGGCCACCTCCACCAGATTAAATGTCCATAAATACCGCTTTCTTCATTTGACTCACCCCCACCAAATTTTCCTTGGCTACTTGTCATTGATTCTGTCTGGTCTGATCCCTTCCTAGCCATCAGGTTCTTTTATAATCTTTTACATCTCCATCACTACATGCCACTTTTCTCCAAAATGCAAACCTTACTTTAGCTGAACGACCCTTTTCCCTCCACATGTGCACATGTTTAATTCCTCAGCCGAGTCTTAGATAGAATCTCCCCTTTTTAACCTATCCAGCCCCTTGTTGAAGGCTAGTTCACCTCAACTTTGTTAAACCTTGTCTCGCTGACCTCCTGTCGGTTATATGGTTTCTACTAAACAACCACCACTCACTTAATTACCTTGTACTGTTGGGGAATATTTTGTGTTTGCCCGTGCCAACTTGATCGTAAACTCATTCTTTCTTCGATTATATCCCACCCTGCCTAGCACCACTATGAGCAAATAAAACCATTTATGATATACCTATTGATCTATTGATCTGTAATTATCCTATCCTGGTTACCATTCTTTTGTGTGATTTAAACGAGAATTGAATAAATGGGGAGAGATGAAGAAATTTTTCATTTCTTAAAGTTGCTCTTAGATTTAAGGGAATTTTCTGAATCTTCCTTAAGCCTTAAGCCTTCCCCCAGGAGATCCCGAAAACTTGGTCGTGGGTGTGCCTTGACTTTTCGCTTGGGTTGTCCCTACTAGTTTAACCTTGGAAAGACTGCATTTCTTAGGAGCACTTACTTAATATTTTGTTATTAAGCCCCATTCAGAGCAACAGTTCAAGGTAACTGTTATCCACAAAATTGCATTTTACATTATGTCCAAAAGTGATAGTCCAATTTAGAAAGTAAAAAGTCAACATTTTTGGTATAAAATAAAGTGAATTTGGACTCCATGAGGCTGAGAGGGTGTGCTCTCTGGGCTTGCTGTGTAGACATGCCTTCAGCCTCTGGGGTGGCAGGTGCCACCGGTTTTAGTTTGGTCTACAGCAAATAAGGTACAATTTTTCTCTTCCTTAGTGAAGGCAGAGATGTTTTGTCTGTTTTATTCACTTGTTTACTCCACATGCCTCTGGCATATTTTAGATGCTCAGAAAATGTTTGATGTTAAATGAACAAATCCTTGTTTTTCATCCTCTAATCAGTGTAATGTATTTACAGTTTCTGAATTTACAGTTTTTGCAAATCCTATTTTGGTGGTGTTCAAATTAATCTACTTCCCCTAATAGATATAGAAACTCAGACAAGAATCCCAGTTTTATGAGAAATATCCGGAAAAGAAAAAGAGAAGTTAATATAATTTGAACCAAAATCATGGCATGTGCGTATTACACATTTGTATACATTGATACAGCCACAGAGCTTTTAATCGGTAGAAATCTGGCTTCTACCCAGAGGTGGTTATGTTAATATTATGTTCATGTTTACTAATGCATGTTCTATCATATTTTTGTGGCATGGACTTTTATTCCTCCCACTCATAGTTGACTAAAATATTACTTGAAATCAGTTACTTATTGACATACAATTTTCACAACAATTATATTTGGCACACCTAAAAGAATAAAAATTGTTTGACACGAAGATGTGTTTTAGTATTAGATCCCTTTATTAAATACAGTTCCCACTTAGCAAGGAAACTTTCAGTGGCTTAAAGTAAAATTCTGTGATTTCTTATTCTTAGTCCACTATCAATATCTGCTTGGACCTAGCTCCTGGAATTATTACTGAATACCTTTTCCCTCATGTGAACTAGATGCCAGTAGCCTCCAGGTAATTTTCAGGCTGATAGTTCTTCTTCCTGCTTGAAATGAGCATTTCCCACAGGTCAAATTAGACAGCAGATAACCAAATAAATTTATTTCATGCATGAGAGCTTCTGGAGGAGAAAATGGCTCAACAACAAATTTGTCTTCGAAGCAGCAAGTGCTTTATTGATCTCCATGTGTTGAAAAAGAGGGTCTCTGAGCCAAATTCCATCTAAAACAGCAATTAGGTAGAAAGGCCATTAGTTGCAAGTAGAAATGATCAGTTAGCTCTCTAGAGGAATACAAACTTACTGTAGAAGATTTTTGCTAAATACATTCGTTAAAATAGAACTATCTGTAAGAGAGAAAATTTAGCTGGAGAGTTTTCTCCCATATCCAGCGTTGTAAACATGTCTAAAACTTCTTTGACAGAAGCGCTCAAACATGAGTATTCTCACACGTATACGAATATTTCTATGTGACTTTTCCAGTATCCTCGAGAAGAAGACTTCCTGTCTGTACATTCTTCTGGGCAGTTGTAACCTTGGGATCCACAAATGCTTACATATATAAATTATGTTTATTCCTATCACTGAATATTTGGCATTATAAGAATGTTAAACCATTTTAGCAAAATTATCTTTTAGAAGTAGAACATGGTGGGCAGGAACTAACCAGTATCCTCCAGATGTGATCAACAGCAGGATTCTGACCCAGGAAGAGTCTGGGTCTTTGTGGGATTCTGAGCCCACACACTTCTCTGCCATTCAGTTGAGCTGGAGACTAAAGGACACTCCTGACCTAACACTAGGCAGCCAGTGCTTTTCCGAAGGGAGCTATTTGGTCGAGGTCTGCCTGTAGACAGGATGGGAAGGATTTAGGCCAATGTTACAGGAGGAAAATGTTAGCTACCAAATGGCCTAGAAGGCAGAGAGAAAGAGAATTTGGGAATTGGAGAAGAATCCGAGCTGGACAGCAAACTGAGCCACAGCATACCAATTTGTAGTAATCATAAAGCTACTGGCTCCAGCCGGCTGTTTTTATTGAGACTTTACAGTGTCCTGGGCATGTATTCATGTCACCTCATTTAATTTCCTCTCTGTAACAATCCTGTACCATAAGTATTGGTATTTTTATTATGCAATGGATTGTTAGCATCAATTGTCTTTTTTTGTCCACTGCTGTGTTCTCAGAGTCTGGCAGAGAGTCGACATGTGAACATTTGTTGAATTCATCCTCATTTTGAAGATGAGGCAGCCAAGACGGAGTTATTTGCCTAAGACTGTGCATCAGTTATTTAGCCCAACTACTTGTTATAAAGTCCACGATTCAGATAACGATAAGGATTCAGATATCTTAGGATCCAAACCTGTTGTTTATTGTATATTTATCTGTTTAAATGGATTAAAGATTTCTTTCTATTCCTTTCTTTTTTATAAAAGTCTATAGACAGTTTGATTTTATTTCCTACATGCCGTAAGAAAAAGGAAAAAAAAAATAGGGATTTGCATGTGAAATAGTCCCTCAGTGGGACTATGGTTCCTGAGGTGTCCAGGAATTGTGGTGACAGTTGGGAAGGAGTGCACGCAGAGAGCCCTAAAGGAAAATTAGAAACTCGGAGACACTAGAGTCAGACCACTTTTTCAATTGGCCCTCCTGCCAATTTCTGTTTTGACTTACGGTATATTGTATGCATTGCTCACCTGGCAGTTTTCTAATCTATTGTGGATAGAAAATGGTTATTTTCTTCAAAGCAAATCTTAGGAGATGCTCAAAGACTTATCATTTGAAGAGCAGTGATTGGCATTTCAGCATGTGATTTTTTGGGGGTCTTAAATTACGACCCTGAGCCCACTGCCAAACTAGTGGGGGGTATCGTGGCTTATTCATGAGAGGGCCTGCAGTGACTATATTCAGCTTCACTACTCGTTTGAGGTGGGACTCTGGATGGCTTCATGACTAATAGCAGGACAGGTGTGTCTCTGAAAGAGACTTGTGCAAGTACAGACAGTCCCTGACTTGCAGTGGTTCAGTTTATGTGAAAGCTATGCGGGTGCAGTAGAAAGCGCATTTTGAATTTTCATTTAGATCTTTTCCTGGACTGGTGGTATGTGGTATGGTCCTCTCCCATGATGCTGGGCAGTGACAGCACTTCAGCAAGCAGTCAGGCAGGTGACCACGAGGCAGCCGATACTCTACAGTGTGTTGTGTTGCCAGTGGTTCTTTGAGATTGTGTTCTGAGCACGTTTAAGGTAGGGTAGGCAATGCTATGATTCCGGTAGGTGAGGAATATTAACTATTTTTGACTTAAGATATTTTCAACTTACAATGGGTTTATCGGGAAGTAACCCCATCATAAGTCTAGGAGCATCTGTATACTGTATGTACCCCTATACACCTGGAATTTATGTAGAGTGGCCACAGCTTCCTGAAGTTTCCAAATCCACCATTATTTGGCAGTTACCATGCTGTGAACTGAGAGTTTAATACGAAATGTTGTTAAGGACCCATGATTCAATTCGGCATAGCCTAAAACCTCTCCTGATGTGTATAGTCTGTTTCATCTCAGAATAATGAATATGCTGCCACAGCAGTCCCGAGCCCTTGATTCCCCAGTTTAGAATGGATGCAGCTTAAGAACTCTGCTGGATAGGCTATACATTTTGGCAGCTAGAGAAATCTCCAAGGTTTTCATCAATCATGACCCTCACTTTCCATTGTAATATGTAAGGGAGATGGGAAGCTAATGGCTGCCTGAGCTAATGGGGATTTCACAGATATGGCTGCAGTGACTTTTGTATGGTTAGTTATGCTTTCACAGTCTCGTCTTGCTTTAGGAAGTGAACTTCTGTTGAGATTCACAAAGAGATAACCTGAAGAATCGGGAGCCATCATTTTGCACAAATTCTATAGCCAAATGATTTATTGTTTTGACCTTCTTTCATAGTTTTCCTCTTCCATAATCAATATTTATAGGATTTTGACTGCACAAGGTTAATTATACATGAATGTGTGCATGTAGATATGAATATGTATGTATAAATACTTATATATGCATATACTTGTATATATGCATATACTTCAGCGTATAAATTTTTTCCTAAGATAGTGATAAACTAAGTTGATTCTAATTAGATACTTCTGGGGAATGGCTGTTCAATATAATGACACTCTAATGCAGCAAATCATTCCCAGAGTTATGTGTGTTCTTTGTAGATGACTTTTTTGGATTCCCCCTCACACTGCCCCTTGAATTTTAAAACAGCATGAACACAGCCAGAAAATTTCTTATGATCTTTTGAGTGCTAGAAAATTAATATCGGGACTTCTGAGATGTTAAACTTGGGAAAGAAATTAAAACATGCCTCTTGTATTTTCTTATACTATCGTAAGCCCTTGGCTATCAGTTATGTGAGCTACTGACAATCAATCACTAGGTAACACAGAAGTTGTTGAAATGCATTTGGCTGCTTATATTTGCTCAGGGGTGTGTTTTTTGGTATTCTCGAATTACCCTGCATTTCAAATAAATTCAGGCTACAGACCAGGATTACCATTACCACAAGTATTATCTATCTATCATCGTTATGGATTTATTGGCCAATGGAGTGACGTGTAAAACAAAGTGAGATACAGATATTGGAAAGAAGGTAACCCTGTGCAGCAACAGGAAGGGGCAAAGAAATTAAACAGGTCATTTACTAAGGAAGAAATAAAGATGTGCATTAAACATATGCAGCAATTTAATCTTACTAGCAATAAAAAAATAACAGGGTAACATTTTTCATCTGTCAAATTGGGAAAGACGCTAAAAATGATGGTCGCCACTGTTGAAAAATGTCTGGTGTGTGGAAAGAGTCTCATGAGTAGCTATTGGGAATAAAAATTGGCAAAATGTTTCTGAAAGGCAATTTTAAAATATACATCAAAATCTTAAAAAGTGTTCATATTCATTGCTTTCATAGTTCATAGTTCTACTTCTAAGACTTTACTATGGGCAGTGCCCCTTCTTTGCTTTCTAATCCCTTTGAGAATCTGATTAAAGTGATGACTCCTTTCTAGGAAAAATGCAAATGTACGGTCAGGTTTGCATTGACTTTCTCAAGTCGTATTGTGATTGCCAAACTCCAACAAAATGATAATACCTTATACTACAATATTAATTTTTATAACACCCCAAATACTGTTACTTTAAACATTATAAAGAAGTCATAAAATAAAATCTGTGAAACATCTTTAATATATTTCATGCGTAAAATTACGAGAATTAAGCATAAAGTAAAATCTTACCTTTATAAAAATAAAAAAAGCATAGCATATGTTATCAATTTAATGCACATTATTAGCCACTGCTTCTGCTCTTCCCTCTGACTTCTGCCTGCCTGAGCTGCAGCCTCCATAGAGCTTGTTGGCTGTCAGCTCCTTCCTGCCCTGGTTAGTGCCTCTCAGTGGAGCTTTCAGGACAAATCTAGGGGGCACTGCTCTGCGCTGGCCAGCACCTTAGAGTCACAAGTTTTGCTTTGTTCCCTCTTTTCTACCAAGGAAAAGTACTTGTGAGACAATAGATAAATGCCTGCCCAGGAGGATTCTAACTCCCTTTGTAAGAGAGAGACCTTCACGAGGCCCTATCACCAGCACCAGGTGCAGCCTTTGGTTAATTTTTTAGGGAGTGAAGGCTACAATGAAAATTGGGTAAAGGGGATCAAATATATGGTGATGGAAAGAGAACTGACTCTGGGTGGTGATGTGTAGATGATGTATTACAGAATTGTACACCTGAAATCTATGTAACTTTACTAACAATTGCCGCCCCAATAAACTTCAATTAAAAAAGAAAGAAAGAAAGAAAGAAAATTGGCAAGATGACACAGTAGGAGCAAAGCTTAGTACTAAAGAGTTTGAGATATGTTGTTGGTGCTCTGCCAAAAGGGGCTCGTTCTTAGTTTAGGAGGCTCTATGACTTAGGTCAATTAGCAGGGCTTTTGTGAATGATGGGGAAATTGCTGGATCTTATTCAATGTGGCTTCAGCTCATTTATTCACACACAGGAAGAAGCTATCTTAGAGTTCTAGAGTGATTATTCCTGGTGTCACGAGCAAAATGTAACCTGTCACCCTAGGGCTCACCCTAAAATGCAAAATCTGATTAGGTTATGTATTATACAAAGTGCAAAATCTAATTAGTATGTATTATACAGGGCCTTTTGGTTTCTTTGTATCCCCAATCTTAGTATGTAGAGTCTAGTGCAGGGGTGTCCAAACTTTTTTCAACGTTTTTTACCAAGGGCCGTATGCGGTAAAATACACCAACAGCCGGGTCACGCACTCGAGGTGAAGTACGCATTGCCTCACCTGGTTTATTTAAGTAAACTAAATATATTTTTGGAATTTGCTGCAGGCCAATTAATAATGGATTGCGGACCGCAGTTGGCACGCGGGCCGCAGTTTTGACACCCCTGGTCTAGTGCTTAAAATGTTCCTCTTATGGTGGTACCATCTTTAGTTGAGATCCTGCTCCAAGAAGTAGAGCAGAGTCTTAAAGCCCTGCCTTTCAAAACTTTTGTTTAGGCTGTTGAGTAAACATGGAGAGTGTTTGAATGCATATCCTGTTTTGATTCAAATAAGTGATGTGAGAGGTGCATAAGAGCTGGGTTTTGAATCCAAACTGCCTGTGTGACTTCTGGCACAGTGACTTAACCTCTCTGTGCCTCAGTTCCTTCTCTCTACACTAGGAATAGTAAGAGTGCTTATCTCACAAGGCTGCTGTGAGAATGTAATGAATTCATATATTAGACACATAAAACTGCTTGATAGTTATCACTCCATAAACGTTAGGTGCTATTATTATTTTTACATTTTGGAATTAGAAGTCTTGACAAATTTGTTTTAATTTACTTTCCTGGTGACATAAAAAGACATATCGTCTTTTTAAAATTTCATTTTGTTTTTATTCCCCCCTTTTTTCCTAATCCGATTATTGCTTAGTGCAGCACTGATTTTAAGTGAAGAGGGTTATGCTTTGTTTTGTTTTTTTCTTATCGTGGGGTCAATAGGTCACCCATACCTGGCTGAACTGTGGCCCAGACCTGATCAGTACAGAAATCTCTCCCTTGCCTGCCCTGTCCAGTGTCTGTGGGCTTCTGGTTTGTAACTGGAGTTGGGTGGAGAGATTTGCTTTGGGCATTTTGGCCCAGAAGGAAATGGAGGAGGATGGCATGACATCTTCATCCAGTCCAGACTTTTGGCCTGAATTTGAATTCCTTTTGCTGGAAAAGTGAGGGCTTGATAGAGGGATCAACTCACGAGCAACTGCACTTCTCTGAGCCCAGAATGCAGCTGTGTAGGTCCAAGGGAGCCTTTTCTCCCAAGTTGATTCTAACCCCACATGGTTCTAGAAGCCCCCAGTAGTACCATTGGCGTGAACATTGGTGTTTGCCTCATGGACACAAAGCCATGGGCAGGGCACACAGGAAGACGTGAGAGCCAGACCTGGGGTGGAAGCACACAGGGTTGCCACGTGGTCGATTGCAGAATCTGTGAGGACAGAATGGGTATCTCCTGAGGACACCGAAAATCTTTTATTGGGAGCAACTTTGCAGCGATCAAGATGAATTGAATTAATTTAGGTGTATATAAGCTGAGTTTGTCTTTTTTATATAACCACAGGCTAGAGAGGATTGGGCGATTTAAGTTTCATGGGAAGTCGAGTGAGTAGACATCAGACAATAAATCAAAAGGCTTAAATTGGTAGGATGTCCTCTACATTTTGAAAGCAAGATGACATCATCAAATTGTAAATTTTTTGTCTAGACCAAAATTGAACAGAAGAATCAAGTATTTCGGGGGTGACTCTGTTTTGAGTCTTTCTTTGAATCTAGGCTTCTAGTTGTGTGTGTTATATGCCATTGACTCCGCTCTGATTCATGGCCACCCTGTGAATGACTGACATCCACAGGGTCCTATCCTGCTCAGCTCTGGCACAGAGTCATACCTGTGGCTTCTTTCCTGGAGTCAATCCATCTCATATTTGATCTTCCTTTTTTCCTGCTGCCTTCTGTTTTTCTCAGCATTAAAAGAATAAATATTGTATCAGTCTTCTGCTTTTGGAGGATAATTGGGGGTAGTGGTGAGTTTAATTAGTTTAGAAATAATTTTTCATTATCTAGGGCTTCTATTATGTTTCTATTTCATATTTTTCTGAAAGAAATTAAAGAGAAGAAATAAGGTGTGTTTTCCATGAGATTTAGCCAGGTCTATTAATTTTCTCATTTTATACTTGTACAAAAAGAAAAACTAGAACGTGTTTCTTTGTGTCACAAAGTGCATTTTCTTAGTGTGTATGTTTCTCTCTCATATTTGCGTGCATGGGTGCGTACACACACACACAGACACAAAGTTTGCAGACAAAGAATTTTAGGCAGTTGGTGGAGTTGTATATCTATATATTAGGACTAAGGTTTGATTGTTGGGAAAATGTAGCATCTCTCCCAGCTTGTTTGTTTTTTAACTGAATCTGTTTGTTCAATGGGAGGAAATATTGTCTTGCTGCAGGGTGGTTCCTGGTAGGTGGGTGAGTTCTTTGATGGAATCAATGAGACGCTTCAAGCGCCATCTTTTCCTTTAGCTACTGGATTGAATTGCCACCAAGCAGAGAAGACTAGATGGAGAGAGATGGGCAACATCCAGTTTGAGTGGCTCTGTGGACACTTGAGGCAGGCAGTGGAGGACTCCCTGGCACAGAAGCAGCTTCATCTGCCAGCTCTGTGATTGCACGATCAAGGCATGCTAGGCAGACAGCGACTGAGAGACAAGGTGATAGGAACTGGAGGAGAAGGCTAATCCATGAGGGACAGTGCTGGGGAGGCAGAGCGTGGGCTTCAGACATCTGTGTAGTTCCGGCCTGAGTCCAAGTTCACAGGTAGGAGAAGACAATGCCGCAGCTGAAGACAGTCAGGCAGCGAGAGCAAGTTCTCCCTTATCCCTTTTATTCTATTCTGCCCCTCCATTGGGTGGGCTCACCCACGTTGGCCAGGGCAATCTGCTTTATTCCATCTCATGATTCAAATGTTAATCTCATCCAGAAGCATACTCACAGACACACCCAGAATGTTTGAGTAAGGATCTGGAAACGCCATGGCTCAGTCAAGTGACACAGAACTAACTGTCACACCACTTTGATAGGATGAGGAGGAATGAGCTGAACCAGCATCAGCTCTGCCACTGTCAGGTCCACATAGGTCCTTTAGGTCCTTGGAGATCTTATCCCATTAAGCATCTCAGCCTCCCTGTGAGGCTGGTGATGGAGAGAAAGTGAGAGTGTGGAAGTATAACAGAAGGCGATTGGGAGAATAGCAGGTGAGCTCAATCAAAGAAGTCAACATACATAGACCTGTATGTAAGATCCAGTGAATTTATAGGGAAGATTTTCACCTTTGTAAGGAGGGATCTCCTAAAAAAATGAAAATAAGTTGTTCTTTAAAAGGGATGTGCTTTCCTAGCCTGAATCTGTGAGTCGTGGTTTCTGAATCTTTGTTTTAGGTGTATGAGTCTCCGGGGTCCAGAGCATCAGGCAGTCACCTGTCAAAGGGTTTTGAAGGATATGGACTGGACATTTTCCTTGTTCCTTTGCTGGCCACACGGACCTCCTTTCGGATGCTGCTCACAGGTCTGCACCCTGTGATGCATTTTCTGCTTACCTGGGCTTATGGCCTCCATGGCTCTCTCCTTCTGCTGAGCAAATCACAGAGAGGCAATTCTGAATCTTTCTGCTGGACAGTAATTGCACACTTTTCACTGCTAGTAGTACTGCACTTGGCTGAAAGTAAGACTCTCTTGACTGCTGAGCAGGTGCTGCTTGAAAAATAAGGGAGGAATGTCTTGCTTTTCCTTAATCCATCAACATTTGAAACCTTTGCTCCAAAGAAAGTGCCCTTTTCCTAAAAATAAATACACTTGCTGAAGTGATCATTCGTTTCAAAACAATCCTAAGACTCTGCTGTATTTCTTATTCTTATTCTCCCAATATTCAAAGAGAAAGAAACTTCCTTCTTTTTTCTTCTGGTAACAATACACTCATCATGAAACCTATATAATTTTACAAACCAATGTCACGCAATAAATTTAATAAAAATTAAAAATAAAATCTAAATGCTAAAAAAAAAATACAGTTATCAGCTGTGACTTTAACTAGACATCCTTCAAAACTACAAATACACAAGCCTCTATATTTTAAGTACCTGCTTCTGTATATTCCAAATATTTGATATCATTTTATTTTCTTAAATCTAGTAGGAGAACCCTGTAGGATATTTTTTCAATGTGATAATTCTGATATGGAGACAAATAGTGACAATATTATCAAATCGTCACAATATTTCCTTGGGTTGAGCTTAGTAGTTAGGTAGCAAGAGAGCTATGCTCCCAAGATGACTTTTAACTAAGAATATAAAAATGTGATGGGACTGGTCATTAAAAATTACTTTCACATCATGCACTGGTTTCTATTTAGAAATAAAAGGTAAATATGACATTTATAGCTCTTGAATGATGACAAATGTGATTGCCAACAGTGTTACTTCACAAGAGCTGCTGCTTGCATATGGAGGGTAATGTAACCTGTCACACTTCCTCTTAAATTCTTGGGTATAGGTGCACCAGGAGAATTAGACTAGGATTTTTCACATATCACTAGCATAGATTGATCCAATCAGCTTGAAGGGGTGGATTTGATCACAAACAGGATCTTGGCTGGATGTATCTTAAAACTAAATTTACTCTTCAGTATATGAACGTTATTTAGTCAGTTGCATATGCTTATGGAAATCTTTTTATTTTCAATTTAAATTAGCATTGAGCCAAGGGCAAATGTATTTATTCATTGATCTTCTTTTTAACTTTTTAGTATAAAATAATTTCAGACGGAAAAATGTTGAAAAGCTGTTTAAAATATTTCCATATGTACCTTTCACCCATATTTCCCAAGTATTTATTATGCCCCTTTATTTTGGAGTATAATTCCTACAAACTAGAATATTCTTTTGTGGAACCATTCTTATATATTCTTACATGTTCTCTTATATATCCTTATATAAGGATATTCTCTTATATAATTATAAAAAGCAGAAAATTAACATTTATAACATACTGTTATCTAATCTATAGACCTTATATATATTTTCATATTTGTAAAAGAATGTACTTTAATCAAAAGAAAAATAAGTGATAGCCCAGCATCCAGTCAAGGATTACATGCATTATCTCTTTTGTGTGTGTTAACCTAGAATAGATCCTTGCTCTTTCTCAGTCTTTCTGGCCTTCATGTTTTTGAAGTTTCAAAAATGCCCCTCCAGTTGGGTTCCTCTATAATTAGGTTCAGGTGATTGGCAGGGAGGTCACAGAAGTGATGCCGTATCCTTCACTGTCCACACGACTTTATCATGTGGTTGTGACAGAGTCTTCTAGGTTTCTCCACTGGAGATTTATTATTCTCCATTTATAATTAATAGGTGTCCTGTGGGGAGATACTTTGAAGCTGTATAAAAGTCCAATTTTTAATTAACATTTAGTGTTAGCATTCATTGATGCTTCTTTCACTCCGAAAATATCTATTACTTTGGTAGTTGCTAAGTGGTGATTTTCTAATCTCATCATTTCTTCTACCTTTATTGCTTTGCATTCTAAGAAATTTTCCATCCATTAGTTTATCTGTTTACCTATTTATATCAACATTAACTCATGGATTCTTTCTTATTTGGGGGTTGTAATTGTTACTATCATGATATATTTTGGTGTTCAATTGTCCCCAATTAGGCTAACAGGGCCCCCTTCAAGCTGATGCTCCATCCTTTGGACAAGTTTCTGTCACTCTTTGAACACTTTCCTACTGTGTCACAGCACGGTGTTGCAGGATCATCTCATACTTTTCATGTGCCAGCCCTGGAATCAACTATTTCTCCAAGGACAGCAGGTTCCTTTCAGTGGGGAATGATATTTAGAAACCAGGATTTGAGCTTTGGTATGCTCGTTACTACTGACACGTCACTGCTTACAGAATCTCTCCGTGAGCACTGCTAAGAAATATATGTATGTGGGTGTATGAATGCATTTATACACAAACACACCTCTATGTCAGTATCAATGTCTGCCTGTCTATATATTGAAAACCACAACTTGTTTCGATTACTCCCATTCCAGTCTAATGCCACTGGATTCTTTCTAGCCTTCTTCCTTTTTATTTACACTTATAATTCCCTTCTCCAACAGTGTGAAAGCTGGTTCTCAATATTTACAATAGAGTTATTTTTCAGCTTAATCCTTTAGTACACATGAAGTAAGTTCAGAATTGCAAATTGATACCACTTTGGAAAACAAGTTTACTAACTAAGTCTCAATATTGGTTTAGAGTTCTTTCTGTCTTTAGCCTGAGAGCATATAGTCAAAATACTGTGTTAAAATGTTACTTGTGTTTCTTTTTCCTCTCTTCACTATAGTTATGTTTTTAATTTGCAGTAGGTTAGATGTACTCATTTTTATGTTTGTTCCATTCTAAATTTTTTTTCCCATCCCTCTGGATTACATTACTTTTGTTGATATGATTTTAAATCATAACTATACAAAAAGATATGCTTGGAAAAATGTCACTTTTCCAATCTTTTTACCCTATTCCCTCACCCCCATCATTTTAGCCCTGTTCCCAACCACCTCCTGTTGGTAACCAATCCCTGGTTTTCCCTCTTGTGTTTCGTTTTTCATAAAGGGGCAGACGTAAATATATATATATATATATATATATATATATATATATATATATATATATATATTTATTTATTTATTTATTTTTTACTTACCCTTTTTGCTTATGTAAAATAGATAGGTTTTGTTCAATTTGCTTCTTTTCACATAACATACCCTGTAATTCACTCCACATAAGTACATACACTTTTTTTTCTCATTCTTTTTTTACACATCTGTAATAGTACATGAGATGGATGTGTAATTTAGTCAGCTGCTCTCTTGTATGAGCATTTAGATTATTTTGCACATGTTAGAATTACAAATAGTGCTATAATGGATAAATTTGTAGTTATATATTTTCATATTGATGGAAGGTTTTTTCAGGGTAAATTCCTAGGAAGGGCATTGCTGGGTGAAAAGGCATGCATAGTTTTGTTATATATTGTCAATTCCCTTCCAAACAGTGACTATATGAGAGTGTCTGTCTCTCCACAGCCTTGCTAACACAACATGTGCCATACTTTTTAATTTTCACGAATCTGATGGGTGAAAAAGATGTGTCAGTATAGCTTTAGTTTGCATTTCTCTGATTATAAGTAGATCTTATAAATAAGAATCAGGTAAGACAAATTCTGGGAGTTTCATTTTAGTTTTCTACAAAATATATCAGTATTCCAGTCGACCACACATTTTTTTAAGTCTACAGCAAATACTTCCCTCATATGTTTAAAAGAGTTGCAAAGACTATACTCTTGTATTTTAAATACTGTAATTTTAAATAAAATTGCTACATTAATCTTTTAAATGTAGTCAGTATAATCTAAATATCAAACTAGCATCCCTTTTTAAAAAATCACAAACAAGCTTTTCTTTAACAACCATAAATTTTATAACTTTTACCTTTTTTTCCTGGTCTCTAAGAGCCTTTCTGTTTCCCTTCCACTCCACCCCCCACCAAAAAAAATAAAATAAAATAAAAAAATAAAAATAAAAAATAAAGTCATCCTAATATAAATGTATGCTTGAAAGTCTTCTATTGATTGCCCTATGAGATTACCCAAAGAATTAGATATTCAAATCAGAAATCTCATCAAATACCAAACTTTACTAATAATTTCAGGGAAACAAATAATCAGAAGGCACCAGCAAAACATGGTGAGATCTAGGGCTGTGAGTATAGCTCTTTCTTGCAGCATCATAAGTTGGTCTAGTCCAAATTAACACAGAAGATACCTATGTAGTTATATTATTTATGCAGAAGAGAACCCTTTTAATCTTGAAATACCTTTATGTTTTACTTATTTACATAGCCTATGAGATGTTTTGCTGGGAGCCGTGTGCTGCGTAACTCCACAGATTTCAGGCTTGTTGACCACGAACAATTCTAGGTAAGCAGGTACATCCTGCAAAAAGCATTCTCTCCATAAGGACTTACCTGCTACCAAACAGCAGAGGGTCTGCCATTAAGTTGACAAGGAGATTAGCCTACAGACCATTTCTTTCATTTCTGGATCACCTTCCTTTTCCCCAGTGAAGGGAGGAAATGGATTCTAGAACTGTTATTTAATCATTTATGTCCCACCTTATCATATTTCCTCTGCAAGAAAACAATATAAATAATTGACATTTTCAAAAATTATTTCCTGTGACCGTATGTCATTAAGTTTAAGTATGTCTCTGATTTGAATTATCTATCTAATTAGTATACATACCCATTGATCAGAACAATATAAATATATCACACATTTTGATAAATAATTATAAATAAAAGGTTGTTTTGTTAGAGAAAAATAACTCTGAATGAGATGGATGAGATGACTTTTTTAATTGAAATTTTTGAGATAATTGATTTGCACACAGTTGTTAAGAAATAATGCAGAGAGGTCCCATAGACACTTTATCAAGTTTTCTCCAAGATAACACTTTACAAAACTATAGTATAGTATCACATCCATACAATCCACCGATCTTATTAAGATTTGCTGTTTTACTTGTACTCACTTATGCATGTGTATATTTAGTTCTATACAATTTTCACACGTGTAGATTCATGTTTCCACCCCACAGTCGATACTAAACATGTTTCTCACAAAAATGACCCCTCTTGTTGCCCTTTTATAACCACACCCACCTCTTTCCCATCCGTCACTCCCATCCTTACCCCCTGGCAATCACTAATCAGTTCTCTGTTTCCAAAATTTTGTCATTTCAAAAATGGTGCATAAATGGAGTCAGTATGTAACCTCTTGGGGTTGGGTTTTTTGTTTGTTTGTTTATTGTTCACTCAGCAGAATTCCCTGGAGATTCATCCAATTTGTTTCCTGTATTGATGGATCATTTCTTTTTATTGCTGAGTAGTATTCCATGGACTGGATGTACCACAGTTTACTTAACCATTCACCTGTTGAAGGACATCTGGCATGATTCCAGTTTCGGGCTGTTACAAATAAGGCTGCTGTAAACATTTATGTAAAAGTTTTTGTTTGAACGCAAGTCTTCATTTCTCTGGAATACTTAGTAATTTCATGTTTAGTTAGTGGCCAGGTTACCTTTCTCATTTCAAACCTCTATTGACCTTCTATTAAGAGCTCTAGACTTGTAGCCAATATTTTATTACTTCCAACCAAACGTTGTCTCAACATTATTTTTTCTAAATGTTTAGTGTCTTCGCTCGTCTGTTGCTAACAAGTTGTGCACTAAGGAAAATGAATTGATAAAGTTCTATAAGGACAAAAATTGGTTACCATTTTTCCCCACCACATTGTTTGTCCCTTAAATCCATTTGTTAGGATAATGCTTAAGCAGTGTGCTTGCTATCGATTTATCATGTAGAGAATTTTCTCACTGTGAACATTTTATGATGTAGAGAACGCCACTGAATTTATTTACTTTTCCAGTATATTCTACTGATCAGAAAGCAGAAGGGGAGACATCAGACTTAGCATGAAATAAATTGTCCTTGTGCCATTGAATGGAAGAATGCCAAATTTAGCCATCATTGGGCCAGCTCACCAAAAGGGGTTGGATGAGGGAATGTATGTTTCACTGTGGTGTCATTTTTATTAAGTGATTTTGTCTTCAGGGGCATACATCGGTGCCTTTCAGATAAATCCCTTCTGTCTTTGACAGTGACAATGACAATATTTTTAAGCTTCACACAGCTAAGAGCCAATTGACAGGACAAATTGCACATTGGGACTGCTTTGATAAGCTCAAGATGGGATGCACCATTTCAAATCAATCTGCATCATTGGAACTAAGTTATAATATGAATAACAGATACAAATCTGTCACATAAATACCCAACTGTGAGACACATGCTGTATTTAACAGCTGAAGCAATGTTAATCTCTGTTAGAGTGCAGATAGTACTTAATTATTCCTCGATATTGGGTCTTAATAAATTTGCTTTTCCCCCCATGATACACATTTACATAAAAAGAAAATGTATCCCTTAGTTATATTTCTATTAATATTTTATAGATGTTATCAATATAGCCCATGCAAATACTTGGAAAGAACTGCTAAACAATAACAAATATTCTCAATATCTGTAGCCTTCAGACAGTTACTGGAATTTAAAAAATATATCATTAAACAAAGGCGTATGTGTAAATGTGCCCCAGAAAATATGCACTTTAGAAAATCTGCATTCTACTGCCAAAATTGTTGCTACTACTTAAAAAAAAAACCCCAAAAAACAAAACATTAAGAATTAAGCCTGTAAGCCTTTCTGGGCCTTACCATCTCCTTTGGGGTTAACAAAAGTATTAAAGTTCAAGTTCAAAAGTGTTAAAGTTCAAGCAGACTTACCCCAGGCAGCCAGGCTCACCTGCTGCCTCTTGATAAGCCAACCAAGCCAGGTCAAGCAGATATGAGACAGAAGACTTTGACGTGTAGCCTTATAGCGAACAATAAAATTGGTCCTCAATCCAGTCTAGCTGCAGAAAAGCTGGGTCAGCTGTCACTCTGATAAGGGTAAGGTAGATCTGCAAAAGAAAAAAAATAGATCCCAGAATGAATCACTCTGGAAAAAAAATAACAAACCAAGTTTTGGTTCAGAATCACCTGGGCTTCTTGGGTATGACCCCCAGACGCGTGAGGGGCTAAGGAGTACGACCCTGGAGCTCTTGTAACCAGGAAGGATGCCAGGTCTGCTGGAAGATGAGTCTAGACCTCTGAGGCTGGCCTGGAAGCCTCACAACTGCCTTTGTAAGGAATGTGCAAAGTCCTGCCCACCATGGTAGGAAAATCCTGCCCACCATCGCCTTTGGCACCAAGAGCAATTCTGCATCACATGTTGTCTGGCATGTTGGTACACGACCCAAAAGAGCAGGGTTGGGGCCAACTTAGCACATGTTTAATATTTGCTCTTTCAAATTGTTGTTTGAAGTAGGGACTGTTTGCTTTGTAAAGCACCATTTCCAAGTTCTTTAGGAATGTGATGTCTGATTATTAAGTATGCATTCTTATCTCCCTCTTTCAATTATTGATGCTAACAGCAGAATTTAAATCTTTGGGCTATGCGAACACATCTCAGGATAAGGACCCTTTAACTCTGACTCAAAATCCTTTTCAAAATGTTTAACAAGCCCTGGTAGAGTGTCTGTCAGGTCCACGTCCTTGACCAGGCCATGGTCTCAGGGTGGACACTTGAAGAAATGGCCAGAGAGAAGGTAGATGATATAAAAATGAAAAGTAAGGGGCCTGGATGATACTCTTCAGGGGGATACATTGCAGTAGTGGAAAGAGCCTTGGTCTTGAGGTGGAAGACTGTTTTATTTTTCCTTTTCTTCAAAAAATAATTATTTATTTTTATTAAATGTATTGGGGTGACCTTGGTTCGTAAAACTATATAGGTTTCAGGTGTACATCGTCTATATATTGCATTGTGTGTTCACCCCCCAGAGTCAGTTCTCCTTCCGTCACCATACATTTGACCCCCTTTTGTTCCATGTCTTGCTCTCTGAGCAAGATGATTCGGGGTAAGTGCTCTCATCTCCTTGGATATCAGAATCACCATCTCTGCATCAAAGACATGGTTTTCGCTGGGCATGAATGGTACCACTTAGCTCTAAAAAGCCTGTAATGTTGATGATAAACCTTTGAACCATCAGGAATTAATTGCAATGTAATTACCAGTACTTTGAGTTTAAATGCTGGAAAACTTTGCTCGTCAGATTTCTAAAATAGAGAACTAAGACCCTGAAGAAAAGTAGAATAGATGCTGGGCAGCCTCAAACAACTTATAGTTTTGTTACAAGATGACAAGGAAGGCAAATTGGGTTGATATGCATGGAACATCCTGAGAATGAAAATGCGGGTGTCGAGTGTGGCCAGGTTCCCCATCTGTCCAGTCACAGGGCAAATGTAAAGTCACCGATGACATACTAGCTGCCAATCCATCTTGTTTGGGAGGCAGTGTCTGCCTTCAGCTCTTACCTCCATGTCTTCTTAGCTCCCATGTGCCTTCTCCCTCTCCCTTTGTCCTCTTCCAGAACCCTTCAACTGCCTGGCCTTCTGCTTTAGGAGTGTCTCAGGAAACCAAACCACAGTGAGTGTAAAGACAAATGAGCCTTCATGGGCCACAGCTTGAGCCAAAGAATAAACTCCAAATGAGGATTTGACTTTTGTCCTAGTTGTGCCCTGTGAGGGGAAAGGCCTTTTGAACCCAAGAGAAGTTTTCCAATTCATCGAAAGTAGTCACGGAAGCACATGTGTGCCCATCTCCCTAAGGCCATCCTTGCCTATGTAATGTTGGGTTCTGTAAATTTAATGGTGGGCATCATCTGTACACTTGGAATGTAAGCGCCAAGAGGGCAGAGCTTTACCGATTTTGTTCATTAATATACCTGGTTCCTCGTAGGTGCTCAACAAACACTTATCAAATGAATGTACAGCTAAGGAAATTTAATTTTCAAGCCCAAAGCTTATATCCCGTTTACATTTCACATAATGACTTCATAGATTTCACTGTGAACAGCATTCAATACCTTCTTTATGGCTTAAAGCATGTAATACAGGTTAAAGGTCATGATTAGCATTATATTTGTGTCTGCGTTGTGGGTGGTCAGGTACTTGGCATGTGGATTCATCCCCACTCTCCAAAGTGACTAGTGAGTTTGTGCTCCTCTGTAGCTGGCAAGGGAGGAATAGATTCAAGCTGGGATCATAAATCTCAGGGTTTTGTCATTTCCCCTTTCTCTGAAATGTGCAGGTGGGAATTAATAAGGGAGCAGAAGAGCATGACTGGGGTATCTGGCCCCAGGTTAATAGCAGTTTTTTGCTCATCTTCTGCCTTGTAACCCGAAGGCTCTTAGGATTCCCGGTTAAATTGTCTCCATCCTGTGTTCATATCATGTTATTTTATGTCAGCTGGGGAAAGGAAGTCTCCTACAGATAATGAAAGAACACCAAGACCTTTTATATCCCCAAAAATGCTTCTGGAGAGACTTTGCTCTTGATGAGTTGCCCTGGAGAAACCCCACAGTAAACTGAACCAAAGCCGGGCTAGTGAGGTTGTAGAGGTTTATCCAGCTGTGAAGGTTGAAAATCCCTAGGAAACTAGGTGCTTAGGGTCTTCTGTCATCATCCATCCCATCTCACATCCTTGTTTAGGGACCCCTGTCATTCCATCCCACTGCCGTTTCTAGGGTGAGGTGAGCCAGGGTCCTAAATAAGGGTTTTTCAGGTCAGAATGAAATATGGACCAACCACCAAGAGGAGGGAATGGAATGGCACCAGCTTAGCCAGAAGGACACATGTCAGGCAACTCAGGTTTGTTTTGCCACACAGGAGCAGGGAATGGTGACTCAGGAATGGGATGCTGGCTTGGGTGTTGGAAAACTCGTGGGTGGGAAGGAGAGATTCTGAGGACACTAGTCTCTCCTCACCTGTTGGTGTTAACGCTGCTGAATCTGGCGGGCGCATTGGTTCCATGGCCTCCATGTATTTTCACATGCTGTGAATATTCTCAAATAGTTTTTTTTCCCACTGGGATTTGGGTAAAGCCCATTCACACATATTGCAAACTTCTGTGTCTGGGGCATCTTTATGCCATTGAAAGACATATGGGGAAAAACTTCCAGTTTTTTGGCTCTGTTTATTTCTCTCAGAATGATTCATTCTTTTTTTTTTTTTTTTGCAGTGGGGGAAGGGGAACAGGACTTTATTGGGGAACAGTGTGTACTTCCGGGACTTTTTTCCAAGTCAAGTTGTTGTCCTTTCAATCTTAGTTGTGGAGGGTGCCTTTCAGCTTCAAGTTGTTGTCCTTTCAGTCTTAGTTGTGGAGGGCGCAGCTCAGCTCCAGGTCCAGTTGCCGTTGCTAGTTGCAGGCGGCACAGCCCACCATCCCTTGCGGGACTCGAGGAATTGAACTGGCAACCTTGTGGTTGAGAGCCCACTGGCCCATGTGGGAATCAAACCGGTAGCCTTCGGAGTTAGGAGCACGGAGCTCTAACCGCCTGAGCCACCGGGCCGGCCCAGAATGATTCATTCTTAGTAAGTTTCTTGCCCAATGCCTGTTTCTGCAACCATAGAAAAGATGCTAGTGTTTATTGGCTGCATATTTCCAACTGGTTGTTACTCCTTCTGAAGACTCTTCTTGTTTTCTTCCAAGTCCCTTTATTCTAACACCCCGGGTGGTGACAGCTTAAAATAAAATCTGTGTATGATTTTGGATATTTAGTGACTGGTTTCTTGAGTCGCTGTCTCTTGTCTCCTTTGTGGTGCTGGAAGATTGCAGCTCTTAAGGATGAGTCTCAGAGGGACTCGTTCATCTAGAAGACATTCACCTCTTTCATAGATGGGCAGACAACGACCCCTCATTAGCCAGACCTGACATCGGTACCCAGGTCTCTTGGTGGTGGAACCTCCCGAAGCAGCCTTGCACATTGAGTCCTGTGTTCTTACTCACAGCGGGGGCAGTACCCACAGAGCGCTGTGGAAGGAAGTCTCCCACACGAGGAAGACTCTGGCAAAAAGTGTGGTCTCTCTCTCTGCATATTTAGAGTAAATTCCTGAAAGTGTTGACATAGAAGGATACAGGAATAATGTCCCTATTTCAGGGTTTCTGTTTATTGAGACACATGTACTCTGTGGTCCCATATCCACAGAGGGCATGCCTGCACGCACAGCATAACTGAATCTGTGTTATTTTGAGACAACTAATTTTAAAAAAAGCTCTTACTCTCTCTCCCTTGAAAAGCAGAACCATAGGCTATATTTCTACTGAGACAGGTAGATAGATAGATAAGATAGATAGATAGAATATAGATGATAGATAGATAGATAGATAGATAGATAGATAGATAGATAGATAGATAGATAGATAGACAGACAGACTGCTTCAGGAGGTTCCACCAACATCGCTATACACCAATGTCAGGTCTAGTTAATGAGAACATTATTCTCCTACCCACCTGTGAAAGAGGTGAATGTCTTCTAGTTGAATAAGGCCCTTCTGAGCCTCATTCATTTATGTACATACTCACCTTTTTTTTGAGTGTGAATAGTTTTTTGTTTTATTTCTTTTTTTTTCAGTGGCTTATAGTCAACAATATGGGTTAATGCCAGGCCCTGGAGAACTTAATGGGAGATTTAGAAAATATGCAGACAGGTAGTAAATAACTGACTTATTAAGGGAAAGTACACAGGCACAGTCAGGATTCCAGAACATGGGCCATTAGGGATGGTTGCAGAGCTGATTTAAAGGGTTCATTCTCAGGGGAAACTGCCTTGGTACATCATTTTATCATTTTGCATTCCTTATTTAAGGAAACTCTGTTTAGATAATTCTTTTTTTAATTAAAGTATATTAGGGTGACAATTGTTAATGAAGTTACATAAGTTTCAGGTGTACAGTTTTTGTTTCATTTCTAGAGAAACTCTATTCAAATATTTTTTCCTATATTTTTTTAAGAAGTGCCAACTTGTTAACATTATTTCTTTGTATTTATGTAATCTCATGGGATTTTAGGCAACATTATCAACTCCACAAAGGTAACAAAACAAGAATGTCATTGAGTTGCAAGGTTCACCCAGTGGCGTAAGTTAGAGCCTCAGACTCCTGTTTAGTGGTGACCAGATCCTGCAGGAACCAGAGAATGGTTCACTATTGGGACTGTTTTGGAAGGCTTAGGTCCTTTTAATCAAATAGAAGACTCAGACAAGAGCCTTGTCAAGGCCATTGGTGAAGAGACCACAGTGCAGTCAGGCAGCAGGACTGGAGCTGCTGTCACGAGAGAATCAACCCTTCTCTGGCATTTCAGGAGCACATATGCTAGTTCCGTGCTGGCAGGAAGGGCTCTTCTGTCCACCACAGCCTCTGTGGCCTCCACTGCAAATTCCAATTGAGAGCAGACGAACATGGTGGGTCCCCCGGTGAACATTTGGTGCAATTGTCGGCCCTCGTCAGTATCAGTGGAGAGGAGTCGAGACATAACCCATTTTTAGTGCCCCTCCATCTGCAGGCTTGGTGATGTTTCGCAAGATGAAGCTCATGGAATATTCAGAATGAGTACTGTAAATTATGTTTATGCTTCTCTTTTCCCAGAAAGCTTTTGGAAAAATGCTAAAAGTCTGGAGTTCTTGAGATTAAGTTTTATTTTCTTTGATTTCATTTTAAATCTATTATGCATTTAATTTTTAGTTTTAGAAAACATATATTATAAAGAGGTAATATATGTATTATATATTAAATATGTATAATTTATAATAATATTTTATTATTTGTGCTCCATTTTACCTGAGAATTTTAGGTTTCTGAATCTTACTTTCTGCAGTTATGAAACAAGAATACAAATTTAAAGAAATGCTTAGGCCTATATTGTCATGGAAAAGGGTGGCGTTTATGAAAGTACCAGACAAAGGAATGCTGCTCATTCTTTGGAAGGACCCACTGTATTTGGATGCTCATATGAATTCAAAATTTCTCTTGCAGTCCAAAGATGGGGGAAAAATGAATAAATAAATGGCTGGAAAGTGAAATCAAATGTAAATAGCTCTCATCTAATGGCAAAATGGCTCAGGAGTTCCATAGGTGTCTTTTTAGGCTGTCTTTTCTATGCAATTTTCTTCACAAATTGTCAAATGTTCCTGAAATCCCAACCCTTGGCAGTATAAACTACATATCCCAGGGTCACCTAGTGACCTAAGGTTCTTGTCTTTAAAAATGGGTTAGTGATAAGAATATTCCATCCTGACTCACAGGGTTGTCAATGGATCTAATAGACACAAAGTGCTTTTGCAAATATTACTATTTAGTATCTGTGTGGCTTGATTTGGCTGTGGATATAGGCACAAATGGTGACTTGGCTTTATGCTTGAGGTGTGATGTGCTATTCAGGTGACACCAGTGAAACTGGACCACTGAATAAAGCCTACTTGCATAATAAGTTTAATACCAAGAGATGACATCTCTGTATTATATTGTACTTCAGCATTTTAAAATTGTTTTTATAGAAATCTACATATTATTAACTAGCTTTTATTATTTTCTATTAAGTTTTTGAGCTACTAATCTCTGCTCCATTCTTCTCTCAAGCACACTTCAAAAATACAACTTTTTATCTCTTAAAATCTTTAGTTCTTAAGTAATAAGTATTTATAACAGAGGGATACCTTTCGTCTTTATTGTCAAAATTTTACTACTATGAAATTGCTTTCCATGGCAGTGAATCATGAATCATTTACAACTTCTAGTAACATTCTTTTTTTTTTTTTTTTTTTTTTTTTTAGTAGTAACATTCTTTAAACTCATCTTTTAGTTTTGTCGCAATAGAAGGCACTGCATAATTATTTAAAACTTGTATGTGAGGGGAAGTGTATACAAGCTTTGGGCAAATCAAAGGAAAGTGCCTCCTTGCAAAGGATTTTTATATCAAATGTAAAATTACTTCTGGTTTCAGTAGCTAGTAACAAAGAATATACTTCCACTTCAACACTGAAACTAGTTTTTCCCATTTGCTTTTAAACTTCCAAAAGTTAATATGTCATTGAAAGGAATGAGGTATTGACACATGGTAAAACTTGGATGGAACTTGAAAGCATTATGCTAAGTGAAAGAAGCCAGCCAGAAAAGGTCACATATTATGTGATTCCAGTTATATGAAATATGAAGGCAAGTAAATCCATAGAGATGGAAAGCAGATGGGTGATTGCCAGGGCCCCAGGAGCGAGGACGTGGAGAGTTCCCGCTTAATGGGTACTATGTCACTTTTGGGGGGATGATGAAAATATTTTGAAACTAATAGTTAGAGCTGATAGTTGTACAACATTTTGACTACTAAATGCCACTGAATCATATACTTTGAATTGGTAAATTATATGTGCTGTGAATTTCACTTCAATAAAAGGAAACAAAGCTGTTAAAAATAATGAAGGTATCATAAAGTAACATATACAGAAAGTGCATTTTCAGTAACTTTATTCAAGGACCCTGGACTGTGCATTTTCTCACAAAGCCACCTTTATTATGTGACTCTAATCCAGACCAGGAGCCAACCAGTTGTCCTCGTTGGGGAGGACAGGCTCACAATGTCTGTCTGAATCATTTTCCCCTTTAATGTATTGGCAAGTGTCATCAGTTTTATCTCTGTTGTATTGCTCCCATCTGTCTCATCCTGTCCTTCCTCACTCCTTCCACTCCTAATGCAGGCCATCCTTGCCTCCTGGCTGTGTTGTTGCAACAACTGGTTGTCCGAGCACTCTGCTCTTAGTCAGCCCTCCCCACCCATCTTTCCTCATGGCATCACTCAAGTCCTCTGAGTTCACAACCTTGATCAAATCCAGGCACTGCTTGGACCATAGATTTTCAGTGGCAATCCATCAAGAGCAGAGCAGTCCCCGCTTCTCAGACAGACTGCATGCAGGGCCATCCCAGTGTCCAGCCTGTTTTTATCCAGTGGTCATGTACCTTCTGTCTCTTCTCCAGGGCTGCCCTGCCACAAACGAATGTGTGGTCAGGCCAAAGTGGCCTATTTGCCAAAGAGGTGGGGACTTTCCCCACTGCAGCCCTTTCTGTTGCCTCCTTTTCTCACCACCTTGACTTGCCGGGCCCCTATCTATATGTTGAGGCCCCGATGCCTTGAAATCCAGTGACTGTCCTCCCTGAGGTCTTGTGCCAGCAGGATGCCATCACTCCCTCTGATGAACGCTCAGGATGCTTTGTGGTACCGTTTGCCTGCCTTTTTCATGGTCTGCCTTGCATCATAGTTCTGTCTCTGTGTTTGTAAAGGATTAATGCTGTGGCTAGAACCACACACCTGGTGACCTGTGGAGCTAGGGTTTAATTCTCGACTTTCCCCACCTCAAAGATAAATATCCAATTCCTTCCTTCCTATTGATTTTTGGACCTCTCCATCTTCGTTCTTCCCCTCCCACGTGCCCACCTGGCCCACAGCCGTTGTGTATAATAGGTTCCCAGTAAATATTTCTAGAATGTGCAGCACTTACGACTCTTTCCTAAGAAGTTGTATTTTTCAAGGGATTACCCAATTAACTCTTGTTTAAGAGATAAAGCATGAGAACGTGCAGCAGTGTTTATCTTCTGTGTTCTGAAATTTTTGTACATGGCCTTTATGGTCCCACTAAATATAAACATTCATTTGGAATCCCTACGGCCAAGTATCCTTTCTCAGTTGTCACCATTTCCATGGGCTTTTTTCCAAGCCTTTCTTCCTCAAATTCGTAGTATTTATATCTGTTCTACTAATTTTGAACTTAATTACATACTATTTTGTATTGTTCCTTAAATGATTTCTTCAATGTTATGCATTTCCATAATGGTAGCAGTTACATCTATTTTGATGAATGAAAAAAGAGTGAAAGAATGAAAAGCCCTTCTTGGTAGACCCTAAGCAGGCTTTTAAAAGGACACTATTTGAATAACTTGGAATTACATTTCTTAGTTTTAGTATCAAACCTAGCTGTTTGATAAACCAGCATGTTAATCTTACCCCATCTGTAGGTCTTTCATATATTATCCCTATAACCAAATGTCCCATCAGTTCAAAAACTGTTTAGATTGTAAAACCTATATTTTCAAAGATTATCTTAGATGGAAAATAGTCACGTTTTAGGCCATAATTTAAACAAATCATTTTTTTATGTGTGTCATTGGCATTTGCTAGAAGCAAGTAGCTTAAGTGAAATCAAACACTGAGAGATATGGAAAGAGAACCAGGCTAAGAGATACGTTTAATAAAGATTTTGCTTTCAGACTACCATCCTTTTGATTCCTTCTTATCATTAAATTCTGCGTGTTGTTTGGTTGCAAATAAACTTCAAGAGGCTCTATAATTTTAAAGAAATGTTGAATTATGCAAAAGATCATAATTGGTCACTCTCATTTGGGTTTAACAGGGTGGTAGGAAGAGGAAGAGTAGTTTTCTACGAACTGGATTTTTAGAATCCAACTCTATTGAAAGAATTTCAATACCTTTGCCAAACAGGCAACTTGTTAAGGAGAAAAGGTAAAAGTGCTGATGACAGTTATTTGTTTAGGGAGCAAGAAAGATGTCTCTCCACCTTCCCAGGGTGACATCCTGACTGAGAACATCCAAATGAGCAACTGGGATGAAGAGCTTATGGTTGACCATCCCATTTTTCTTCCTCTCTTCCCTCTGCAGGTTACCTATCTGGGCAAAGTGCCCACCACAGGCATGCAGTTTTTGTCAGGCTGCACAGAAAAGCCCGTCATTGAGCTCTGGAAGAAGCACACACTAGCCCGCGAAGACGTCTTTCCAGCCAACGCCCTCCTGGAAATCCGACCATTCCAAGTGTGGCTCCATCACCTGGACCACAAAGGAGAGGCCACAGTCCACATGGATACCTTCCAGGTGGCCCGCATTGCCTACTGCACTGCCGACCATAACGTGAGCCCCAATATCTTCGCCTGGGTTTACAGGGAGATCAACGACGACCTGTCCTACCAGATGGACTGCCACGCTGTCGAGTGCGAGAGCAAGCTAGAGGCCAAGAAGCTGGCCCACGCCATGATGGAGGCCTTCAAGAAGACTTTCCACAGTATGAAGAGTGATGGTCGGATCCACAGGAACAGCTCATCCGAAGAGGTTTCCCAGGAATTGGAATCCGATGATGGCTGAATGAACTTAGGGTGCTTCAGAAAAGGCAGCATTGGTCAAGGGATTCCAGACGATAGATGAATAAGCAATGATTCAAATTTGGGATGAAAGACTGCCAAACTATTGGCTGACCAAGCTTTTTAAATTCAGAAGAGCAATTCTAAATCTAAAGAAATGTATTATTAAAGTAATTACGTTACATTGAAATCTGCTGCTGCTGTGACTGTGAGGAGGGGGGGAGTGTGGATGGGGAGGAAAGTTCTAGACTCTCTTCTTTTTTGTTTTCCCCCTCATTTCCCATTGCCTCTCTGTAGAAGATCTCCATGCTGATTTTCACCACTCTCAGGCAAATACACTGAGGCTGTAATCCGATGGACCATTCCAGTTTGCCTTATGCAACCCAACAAGAATGTTAGATGCACCTATAGGATCCCTACTCATGGCAGGGGTTGGGGGGTGTGGCAGTCTCGGGGCTAAAGGAAAACCTCAGGTGGATCTGGTCCTGAGAGTTCCTCTCCTATGGCATGTTTTAGATTCTCTCCTCAGTAAGCAAATCAGCACAGCCTTCATTGAGCTTTACAACTAACATCCTGATAGTTGACAATTAATTCACAGTTAAAGATAATGCTTTTATTTGCATAAATATATCAAGTAGTACCCTCTTAGTGTATTCATGTCATCTATTTTCTTAGAATCCTTGCAACTACTACTAATAAATGGTAGTTCCCTTCTCCTCCCCCATCCACCGTCTTTCCCCTTCCAACCTGTGCCAACATCCCCACAAGGACAGACTCTTAACATACACTGCAGGACACCAAAAGAAAGGAAAAAACCAAGCAGATGAAATGAACCATCAAACCCGCTAGCTGTTTAACACAACCACCACCACAACAGAAACCTTGGAAAAAGGGAATGAGTTATGAGCAACTGAACAAATTCTATGCTGGCTGTCCTTTTTTCAACCCTGATTTACGGTAACTTATTGAGTTGATGGTCCTTTCTGATGAATCTTTCATGGCAAGCTTCAAATCTGACTTGGTATCACCAAGGAAGGCTTGCCCCCATCACTCAATGTTGCACTCAAAGAGGGAATGAGTTCAATCAACGTGGCTTGTCTAGAGAACCTATGTTCATCTCAATCTAAAGAGAAATCTGACCTTGTTATCTTAAAATTGGTAACATCTCAGGGTCAGGGTTGCTAGTGTGTTCACTATTTCTAATGGGAAGTTCTCACTGACAGAACCTGAGATTTTTCAGTTTCATGGCTCTTTTAATGTTGTAAGCAATACGAGTCAATGTTAAATGAAGTTGAAAGTATTTGTTAAAATACATACATTTAAGGCTGAGAGCAGATGGTTAGTTTTCCAGGTAATGCTGCTCGTTTATAAAGTCTGTTCTTACCCCTGGTGATATTAGGGGTCCTGGGGCACCTTACAGCAGCCTTATGTGAGAGCTAATTGCATCCGGAGAGCAATGGTGTTGGTGTTTTGGTCTGTGTATCTGTGTGTCCCTGTATGCGTTTGTGTGTGTGTACGTGTGCCCCTGCGTGTGGGTCCGGGTTTAAGGCATGTGGAATAAGCATGGAGTCATATCGAGGAGAACACGCCTCTTGGAGATACGCTTGCTGCTTTCCAACACATGTAAACTATTCTTTAGCATAAATGCATTCATTCTTTAATAAAACATATGTTTGCATTAATAAAGTTGAGGAGTTTCGTACTTTGTCTTTCCTTTTTTTAAGTAATGAAAACCTGAAGGACAAAAATAGACCAAATTGAGTAAGTAGGAAATTCTATCTAAAAATATGTTCAAACTTGGTTACAAATAACCCATTCCTTGATTGTGTTTAAAAATGGTATTTTATTTTCTAACACTCAATTTATATTTAATTACTGCCCCTTAAATGAGATGGTAGTGTGTCAACAATGGGAAGAGTTATTTAGTGTGCTCAACTGATTTTGGAGGTGAGTCTTCTGGAACATTTTGCAAATGATTGGTATTTATAAAATCTCACCTCCATCTTTGGAGAACCTGCACTGAAATCCTCGAAGGTAAACGTGGAGTGATTCTGTCTGACAAGACTCTTTAAAAATGTCTCCTCCAGGCCATGATTTCTCAGGAAGGCCCCATTAATCGAATGAGGCAGGTGGCCATGGAGCCTGTGTGCCTTGAGCAATGCCCTTCATGGAATCAGTAACAAATAGAAGGGCTTCTGCAGTGGAAATATGGGTGCCTGCTGAGGACATGAACTCTAATAAGAATTACTACCTTCTCCTCTGATGAAAATGGCATTTTCTCTCATGTTGAACTTTTTCCAATTTTGGTGTTACTCCATTGTCCTTGAATATACTTCTAAGAGGGGGAGAAAAGGAAAAGAAATAAAGAACCCAGCTGGTATATATTTCCAAACAAGGCCATTTTCTCTCTCAGTAAAAGTTGAATCCCAAGAGTACATATGGTAATATATTGCAGAAAGCAGGCGTCAGTATTTTTTTCAGGGAACTAACTATGATGTGCTAAGTAATTGGCTCTGATAATATTGGCAGGAGCTTTTAATTGAGATGATTAGTAAACAATTTAAGGATAAATACACAATGACATCTTTCAAAAGCTAATGAAGTCTTTTGAGAGAGCCAATACTAAATCCTCTCTGAGGGCGGATTCAGACCTGTTTTATTATTTTTTGATGCTTTGTTCTCTCCCTTTCCATACTATACAGGTACTTTCTGTACTGTCGGTCACAAAGCGCTGTCGTATACATTGACTCATAGGCCCCTCAGAGGGATCCAATAGGTGGGTGTGGCAGTTACTTTAGGGATAAGGAAAGTGAGGTTCAGAGAGGTTGCCTATCTTGGCCAAGGCAGCATGGCAAGGGAGTGTGGGATGGAGACTAGAACCCTCGGAATTCTGGTCCAGGGCTGTTGCTCTGTTTAGTCAAGACCCACCTCTTTTGGATTTTTTTTTCCAATTTTTATTCCTTTTAAAACCCTCTAGCTTATTTTAAAGGAACATACTAAACCACTATAAATAAACATCCTTTGCTATTCATTTTTGAAGTATTTTTGATAGCAATGGAAATAATTTTAAAAGCAAACAAAGGCTTGGGAAGTTTTATTTGAGCACAAATCATATGAGATTTTGCTTAAGTATTGTGTTGGCTGTGATTAATGGACAAAATACTCTCTCCACCCCTAAGAACCAAGATGCCTGTTTTATTTTGTTTTTCTCAGGACAACTTAAAACTCTGACTCAAATCCTTCTATTAAAGGAGTCTGTCGCAGCCTGTATTTCCCTTCATGTTGTTCATTGTAGTTTACAATTATATATTTATTTGCATAATTATGGAAATATCTGTTTAAACCTCTGGGGAGAAAGTGTCTTTAAGATGGGGATTTTGCCCCCTGTGTTCACGTTTTATCCCCAGCTCCTATCACAGGACCAGGCACATACGGAAAATCCAATAAGTTTCTATTAGCAGGACGGATAGACGGATGGAAGGAAAAATCACTACGTGAGCCTTTGATTTGCAAGCTCTGGCACAGAGTCCTAGACCCTGGAAGGAACTGTAGAGACTTCCTGCACACTTTCTGTAAAGGTGAGTGTTGGCTTTTTACTGAAGGAAAACATCATCCCTTACCTAATTCCAGAAAGATTTGGTGGCTACTCATAGAACGAAGCATAATGTTCAATGTCAGCTTCCTGATCAAAATAGAACAAACGTGACCCCTAGGAAGGAAACGGATAATGTGTTTTAAGACACCTGCATTTAGTAGATTGCAAATTCTTATCATACATTTGTTTCTGTTTCTTTCTGCTGCTGAAAAAGAAGAGGGGAGAGTGATGGGACAGAGCATTTTTATTTTCTGTCTGAAGCATATGAATTTGACTGGTTTCCCGCAAAATTTATACTTTAAAAAACATTATTTTCTTTCTCGTCTCCTCTGCTATTTTCCACTTTTCCTTTCCTCCTCCCCGCCCTCCTTTCCTAATGTAGCTATTTAATTGTTTACATGACACCATTCCGCACTTTCTCTGATTTTAGCAAAGAAGAGCATATATGCTCTACATCTGAGAGCACATGTTTGGGTTCATGATCCATTGGCGCAAATTTTAACAAGATTGTTGGACACTGCAGATCATCCTGAATTGCTCCTATTTGTTATTATTTTTGTCAGATGGGGCATGGTGACAATTTGATTCTTCGTAGCTTACTATTTCTCGAGCTTTCCAAATTGTGCTGTCTTCTTCTCTCCTAGATACCCTGGACAGAACTGGAGTGAAGATGAAGGTCCCCATTATTGCTAAATTCATATTGATCTTCAAGAAACTTCTTGTTAGATGCCAAGATTTGGCTTTTGGGGTGCAGTGTTCAACTTAAGAACTTTGGGTGCTTTTTTTTAAAAAAGATTTTATTGGGGAAGGGGAACAGGACTTTTTTATTGGGGAACAGTGTGCTCTTCCAGGCCTCTTCTCCAAGTCAAGCTGGCATCCCCTCAATCCTAGCTGCGGAGGGCGCCGTCCAGCCCCAAGCCGCCGTCCCTTCAGTCTTAGCTGCGGAGGGCGCAGCTCAGCTCCAGGTCCAGTCGCCGCCCTCCAGTTGCAGGGGCACAGCCACCATCCCCTGTGGGAGTCGAAACCGGCAACCCTGTGGTTGAGAGGACGCATTTGAACCAACTGAGCCATCCGGGAGCTCAGCAGCAGCTCAGCTCAAGGTCGGTGTTCAACCCCAGTTGCAGGGGGCGCTGCCCATCATCCCATCCCTTGTGGGACTCCAGGAATTGAACTGGCAACCTTGTGGTTGAGAGCCCGCGCTCCAACCAACTGAGCCATCTGGGAGGCAGCCCAGCTCAAGGTGCTGTGCTCAATCCTAGCTGCAGGGGGGGCGAGCACACCATCGCCCACGGGACTCGAGGAGCTGAACCAGCAACCCTGTGGTTGAGAGCCCACCGGCCCACGTGGGAATCGAACCGGCAGCCCTCGGAGCCAGATGCACGGAGCTCCAATGGCTCGAGCCACCTGGCCGGCCCTTGGGTGCTTTTTTTGAAGAGAGGTGCCAGCTGATAATAGTCACCAGAAGAGAACTATGTATAGCACAAAAACCTGAGTTTAGAAAGAAAAGCAACGGGATGAGTTAAAGCAAATTGCTAAGAGGAAGAAAAATCTTAACCATGTTATTTTGGACATTTACAAATAAACTAAATTTGCTGAAAATGAACCTAAGACGTACTCTTGGATGCTTGAGCAAAGCTGACGTTCACAAAGAGATTTGGGGGAAATGTTTCTCTTGGAATGTTCTAGTAACAGTATCTTGGGTTTTACTTATGCACCCAAAATTGGCCATTAAAAAAGAACCTGAAGAGTTTTTGCTTAGGAAACTTAGGACTTTCACTTAAAAATAGTTTCGAGTTCCTATTAAGTTCAGCAGCTTGGCTTAGAGTTTCCTATATGAAAGTACTGATGTGATCTAAAAATGGACGCATATTTTCAAACCCTTCATATCAAATTATAGATAATTATCAATGCTTTCATGTCTGTACTTCACAGAACAACTGCTGTCTTAATAAAAGTGTTTTTATCCCTTTATCTAAACATACATATTAGACCGGCGTTGGGTCACTGGAAAACGTTATGAGATTTGTGAAGTAAAATGTGATGCTTGTTTTCAAACCTGTCATTATGTGGTCCTGGTTGCCATGCCAGAATATTCTTTGTCCTTTGGAGGCAAAGCTTAAACACTTAAGGAAACACTCACTTGTAAAGAAAAGCCAAGAGTTGACTGCAGTCCAGGGTCACTTTTTAATGTAAATTTGCGATCAACCAAAACCAAACTCATCACAAATATGAGCATAGTGGCTCTGGTTCTGATTTTTTCCCAGCAAACCAAATCTAATAATAATTTTCATTATATTCAAAATTAAATCATCTGAATGTAGATGCTATTATGGGTATAAAAATATTTTAATTGGGGGCTTAGGATGGAATTAGGCCTTTAATTCAGACTTTGCCAAATATCTTACTGCCTTTCTCCATTTTAACGACCCCGGCTTTTCCTAGAATTTAGTACTACACTTCTAGAAATTAGTACAGTAAAACCTCATTATTTTAGAACTAATTAGGAGCTTGTGGGTTTGGCCTTGTAAAGCTCAAGTTTTATGCTTATTTTTAATAAGCAAATAAGTAGGATGAATAACATGGTTATTGGAAGTGTTTGCCTACTTGGGAAAATACTGCGTCTGCATATTAAAATAACAATTTATGAGACATATTGTAATTTCAGTGTAAGTAGAAGCTGGTACAACTGAAATTGAGGCTTTGATGTGCTGGTTTCAAGCCATTCTTCTTTATTTATTAAAGTGGGTTCTCCGATAAGCAACAGATGTTTAATGCAATTCTTGGATTCGGAGCCCTCGGAGGTAATAAAATTCCTTAAAAAAATACTTAACATTTACATACATTTTCCCCTTCAGTTAGTATAAATGTTTGGTCTTATTAACCACTGCCCCCCCAAAAAAAACACACCAAACAAACAAACTTCAAGTTACCAACTTTTTCTGTTTCTCATAGAAACATAGCTTTAAAATAATTAAAACTAGTTTTCTGATCATCCAGATTTAATAAATTTCTCATTACTACTAGTTTTCTTTTTCCTTAAATCATCAAGACACTAAGTTATCGTGGATCACTGTAGAAGCTCAGTGCCTCATTAAGATCATCTAATGAGTCTATTACATTTAGTGGCCTCTTTTGTATTTAGAATTTTACACTTTATAATTTTTCAGATCTGTGAGCATGTGGTTGATTTGCAGCGATCCACCAGCAATCTGACCATCCTGCTAGCTCCATCTGAGTGGTATGCGATTCTGAGAGTGACTACACAGAGTGGAGCTTGTGTCCTGCCCAAGTGCACATGAGAGGGAGGTCCAAGCAGGCTGCACTGGAAACAAGTCCCTGCTCCTCCAGCAGAACGTGTGTCTTGCCAGCAGGCGTGGTGTCGGTCCAGAGGAAGAGGCACCTTTTTGTAATCCATTGGTCAAGAGAGGTGACTGTATAATTATCTTCCTAGAACGTAGATCATGTTTCTATCAGGGTAGAAACTTCTTTACAATGCACCTTAAAATAGCAGCTCTGAGTTTTACCCATATCTTGGTTCTTAATGTATATTTTTCAGACATGAAATATGAGATGATGGACACTACACCACATGTTTCTCAAACCGAAACAGGGCACCTGGGGACCACCAGAGAACTTCAAGGGACCACTGATAACTCCAACGTCATATTTTGGAGAAGAGCCATCGAATCTAAACTTGCCTAACTTTCAGATTTAGGACTAAAACAATTATGAGTTTTGAATCATCACATTCTATGTGCTATTGTATAAAAAAATTGTTTTAAAGAATCAAAATCATTATTTCCGTAGAGCCATTTCTTCTCTATTACACTTGAGGGAAAGGTGTGATGGGTCCCACATATTAGGCAGCCTCATAAAATGTAATAAAAATTCATTCTGGGGGCCTGAGAGATGCCAAAATGCTCTGGAACCTGAAGGTGAAACCTGGCATCAGTCTCACGCCCGAGGTGGACGTCCATGGCAGAAGTCTTATTTCTTCTACTGTCTCAGTCCTGCGATTGACACACGACTTTCCCATGCCTGCAAGTGTCATGGCAGGAGTGGGTTGATGTCAAGCTCCTGAAGAAAGGAGAGAAGACTTGGTATCACCCACAATTTGACTTCAGTCAGACCAGCTGTATCCTCAGAGCACTCTGTCTTTTGTCTGCTAAGTGCCTCCTGAGAGCACAGCATCCTTGAAAGTTCAAAGGAACAGGAAATTCTCCCAATTATTCACCTATTTCCCAATGACGAAGAGAATCAGCTTCTTATGTGAACACAGAATCTCCAGCCTCACCACTCTTCATGGCCTCCTATTGTTCTAAAACTCAAACGTGATTATGCCAGACTCTTGCTTAAAATATTTCCATGGCATCCTGTGGGGGCAGAGCCTCAGAAAGTAGTTTCCAGGCTCTCGGCCTCACATAGACAGGTGCTGGCTCAGGTAGTAAATGGCCATCAACTGTGATGGGATGGCCATCAGCTGTGGCTAGTTGGCTGTCAGCTGTAACCAGTGAGCCATTGTCCACTAATATAACTGCTGTGGCTACACTAGTAGGAAATGGGGGCTAGCAAGAAGATGGTGGCTGAGCCTGCAAGCGGAGCAATGAGGGTTGAGAATTGTATGGCTCCTGTTTCCTGTTTCTCCAACCCAGCCACCAGCGAGAATATAGTGGTGTGACTCCCCCATCTATGGCTCCGTGGGTGTTCCTTTTTGGCCTCACCATGTCCTGCGTTCTTATGTGGGGAGCAGGAGCAGAGACCACGCAGGCCGCCCTGCATTACACATACTCATTGTGTGCAAGAGAAACTAATTAATGTCCTCCTTCCCTCCCTTCCCGCCTTCCTTCTTTAATTTTATGTTAGCATGATGTACAAACTCATTTGAAATCTGGCTCTCACCTGTTATTTCAGGCTCAGGTTTAATCCCTTCTTCTGCATTGCCCTTGGCAAAGAACTTAGCATCGCAGACTTTAGTTTCCTCATCTGTAAAATGAGAATAAAATGTGCTAACTCACAGTGCTGCACTGAGAATTAAACACGTGAATACATGTAAAGCACTTAGCTCAGAGCTGGCACCTTGCGAGTGTTTAGTTAATGCCGCCATATTGGGTTTTCACTTTCTCCTCTCACTCCTTCACAGGGACTGATAGGGTAGCCTAAAGAGTTCTTTGCAATTCCCCAAAAAGGCCAGACTCGGGGCCTTGTCTTCCCTGGTCCGCCATGAGGTTGGGATTTGCCAATAAGGCAGAGGTTTTCGTGCATGACTGCGTTTGCAGCTCCAGGTCATATGGTTGTGTCTCGCTTTTTCTCGTCAGTGTGTTCTCTGTGCCACACTGAAGAATCAGACTCCTCTCCTCTCTCTGGAGAGGCACATCTTTCCCCAGCATTTAAATAGCATCTCTAGTGCCACTCTCTTAAGATAAGCCCATAACAGCATTCGACTGGCCAGCATCCAAAATAATTCTGCGCAGCTGGGATAATTTATTACTAAGAATTATTTTCTAAGCTAATTACTTAATTCTGTCTTTTAAAGATCAGGCTCCTTCTCCGAAGCTCCCACAGACTTGTAAAGACACCTCCAGTGCTGCCTTGACACAAGGCTATGATTTGCTTCTAAGTTGACCACCCCTGGTCTGAGAGCTCCTATGGCTATGCTTTCCTGCATATCTATACCACCAAGCACATGTGAAATTTTAAATTTTCTAGCAGCCAAATGGAAAAATTAAAAAGAAACAGAAGAAATCAATTTTAATAATAACCTTTATTTAACCCAAATATCTAAAATATTATCATTTCAACACCTCAATACAAAATACGTTAATGAGCTATTTCACATTGTTGTATAAACGCTTTGAAATCTCGTATAGGTTTTAGACTCTCTAACACATCAAGGGCTTGATAGCCACATCTGACTCGTGTTACTGTATAAGACTGCACAGTCCAAGAGGTGACAACTGTGGCCTGTTCTCTCTGCATCTACAGAGCCCATCTAGTAGCTGACACATCAGAGGGACTGGAAAATGCTTGTGTGGTGAATAAAATGGTGGACACGAACAGCTCCATCAAGGATGTCAGCATATTAATTTGCCAGGGCTGTCGTAACAAAATACCACAAACTGGGTGATTTAAGCAACTGGGACCTCACAGTTTCTGGAAGCTAGAAGGCTGAGATCAGGTGTTGGCAGTGTTGGTTCCTCCTGAGGATGTGAGGAAGAATCTCTTTGAAGGCTGTCCCCTAGCTTTCAGTGGTTTGCTGGCGATCGTTGGTGTTCTTTGGCTACCATCACCTTGCTCTCTGCCTTCGTGTTCACATGGTTTTCTCCTGTGTGTGTGTGTGCGTGTTTATGTGTTTCTGTCCCCAAATTCCCCCTTCTATAATGATATCAGTCATATTGGATGAGGTCCTCATCTTAACTAATTATACCTGAATGACCCTAGCTCTAAATAAGGTCACATTCTGAGAGACTGGGGATTAAAATCTCAACATATGAATTTGTGGGGCTGTAATTCCACCCATAATGATAAGGCAAGTCGTAATGTTGAGTCATACTTCAGGGCTATGGCTTAGAAGGGCAGAGCAGGGCTTTCCTTCAAAGTGTTCAATTCCAAATTCATCACGCTTTCTGCCCCTGCCTCTGTGGGGAGTCCTCCTTTGTCTGGGCTAGCCAGAGTTGTGTTTGGGTTGTCAAGGTCAGAGCAGACAGTTCTTTGAAGTATACTTTCATTTAAAGTTCTTGAATTTCCTTATGAAATAAAATTAACATGGTCCTTAAATATACATGCATTTCAAGGAGATAAAATTCTCCTGGAGTTGCCCTTTTCCTGTCTCTCATTTCTCCATTACAGTTGTTTCCTTTTATTGCGTTGGTGTCTGGTAATCACGGGTTTGAGTTGTCTGATGAGGGAAATGAGATTGTGAGGGAGAAGCAGTCTGAGAACTAAAGAAATAAGGACGTTCAAAGCAGGCAGATGGCCCTTTCTGTGTGTGACATTAGCCAACTCTCAAAGCCAAGTTTCCCAGGCTGGGCCGACCCTGGTCTACGCCAATGCCCACAAGTCCTCTCTTGGAACCCCTTGTTCTTTTTCTGGGGATTTGGTGTTTTCCAGGCATCTTAGTATGATGCAACCAAAATCCCCACATCACAAACAGAAGGAGCCTTTGAAGACCAGAACTTGGGATTTGCCAATAAGTCAGGGATTGTGGTGCGTGGCAATGTCTGCAGCTCTAGGTCATGTGGTTGTGTCTCGCTTTGTCTCGTAAGTATGTTCTCTGTGTCACACTGAAGAATCAGACTCCTCTCCTCTGTGTGGAGAGGCACATCTTTCCCCAGCATTTAAATAGCATCTCCAGTGCCACAAGGTTAAGATAAACCCGTAACAGTATTTGACTGGCCAGCAACCAAAGTAATTCTGTGCAGCTGGGAGAATTTATTTCTAAAAATTATTTTCCAGGCTGATTATTCAATTCTTTCTTTAAAGGTCAAGCTTTGTTACATTATGATTAAAGTTTCCTTTTTAGAAATCACCTTTTTTCTCCACAAAGGGCTACCACCAGAGGACTTGGAAAACTTTTTCTTTCTTCTTTTCTCTAAAAAGTTAATAAGCTTTGCAATTCCTTTCAACTTAATAGTTTGGGTAGCGCCAAAGTTTCTTTTCTCTTTTTAGGCAAATCCGACTGACATCATAACATATCCAGTCTCTTTGGGGGCTGTTTCAGGAGACATTTAAACATTAAGACATGGGATTGGAAGCAATGTGTTCTAGGATTTCTGTTTTAGGATCAAAATATCCTAGAAAAGAAGCTCAGGAAAGCACATTTGCAGGCTCTTCCTGAATTTGTTCCTGGAGGGACAGTAAGGTGCATGATGCTGATTAAAGTTATTTCATTCACGCTCAACACTGCCCATTTGCTGCACCAAGCACTCCCCGGTGGGCAGAGGCTGAGGGTGCAGGTTAAAGACAGAAGAGCTAACACCTCTGAGCATATATGAGGTGTAAGATGCTTTAAAGGCATCGGCTCCTTTAGTCCTCACAGAACCTTACATGGTTGGAATTATTATTCCCTTGTTATGGATAAAGAGTTGACTTTAAAAACGCTTAAGGCACTTGGCTAAAGCCCACAGTTACTAGGAAGCAGAGCTAGGACTGAACTCGGAACACTCTGATTCCAAAGCCTGTGATTTATCTACATGTTCCAAGGACAGTCCTGACTCACTCCCACCTGGTTGCAGTCCAACCACGTGGCCTTTAGGTCTCCCAGATTGGGTCCCGAACTTTTCCAGCAGACTAGAGCACCTCATGCTTAGGTCCAGACCTGAGAATTTAGTGACTCTGTCTTGTAGCTGTTGATGGACCAGCCATTAGTGACTTTTCACAGCCTCACCCCAACACTGTGCTGCCAGTGACACCCCAGAATGGCTCCTCCCCAGTAGAGCTCCCTTTCACAAAAGCACAATGCTTAACTTGCCCTGGACAATTTTGAGGGCTGTTTTTAGTCCCTGCTGTGGCGCCCAAATGTATTTCCCTGGTCCGATCAGAAAACACATTTCATTCCTCCTTTTCTTCCATGCACATCAGGAATCTGAAACCCGAGTCCTGTGAGATTTAAATGAGGTAAAACTAGAAGCAAATGTTTACTGAGTGTTTACCGTGTATCAGACTTTAAGTTTTTACTGTCATTTTCTAATTTTATGGGCTTTGCAAAATGCATATACAAAAAGAACTACTATTATCTTTATTTTATAGTTGAAGGAAGTTAAGCTATTTGCTGAGTCCTCGTCCTAGGGAAGTGGTTTGACTCCTGAGCCTGCAGGTCTTATCCAGCATCTCAAGTGAACAAACCCCCTTGGCCCAGGGTCTGCCTCAGTCCAGGTAAGTCACAAGGATGTTTCTGCAGCCTTGCTCTCTCCTAAGCCACTCTGTCAAGCCAGCACCTTTCTTCTTGGTAAAATAAATTACACCTTTGGAGCCCACTTTAAAGGACAAAAGATAGAGAAGAAAGATCTACCAAAGTCTTGGACATCTTTACCTATTTTAATACCAGGTGGTGTTAAAATTTTTCAGATCAAAATACTGAGACATCCCCAAATCAAATGATTTCTCCCACTTTATACAAACTTAGACTGAGACACAATGTGCTCCTTCCTCCCGATTCTCTGTATGGGTGGCATCTTCTGTGACACGGAAGAGAGTATCTCTAAATTATTGGGGTTATGGGTATGTAATATATACCATTCTTTTGATGTGTCCTTAAAATATTGATATTTCATCTGGGAGTTCAATAGTGGAAATGTAGACTCCATCGTGAATCAGGGGCTCTAGGCAAAGGGAGCTACCACATGTACACTCTGTCTAGTGTTACTATCCAAATAATTAGAATATATATATATATATTTAAAAAGAACCGAAACTCTACTGGGCATAGTTAGATCTTAATGCTTGGATCTTTGGTTGTTTCCCAGACTCTTTCATTATTATAAATGCAGTGCCATTTAATCAAATGTATACCATTTACTCCAATGAATCTTGAAAGATATGATGCTGATTTTCATAACTTCACTAAAAACGTAGGCCACTGTATCATAATTATTGTTCAGTTTTTGAAAGCCTACAATTTTCAGGACTTATTATATCTATCTGCCATCAGCATTTTTGTACATATCAGCCTGAGAACGCCCTCTGGTTCTTCAGTATTAGCTCCAGTATTTTATCTTTGGTTTCCCAAGTTTAAAAGAGGATGTTGATATTTGCAACCAGGTTGTTATTCTGGGGTGTGGGGAGATATCTTAGCTCTGGCTTTGTTTTGTGGCATTCTCTTCTATAACTGTATTTTATAATCTAAGAAGACATGTTTATAACACCAAAGAAAGGAAGTAGTAATCTCAATACATTATCATATCAAGAATGACCTTCTCATGTTGATTTGATTTGGGAATCATAGTTCCTTTCAAAATTTTTCTCATGTTTGTTAATGAACATGGAATTCCATACATGTAATTGAAAAATTACTTCTGTTGCTCTTTAATTTCTGAAAAAACAAAGCGAAAACAAAAGCAATGTGGGTTTCCCTGGTGAAAATTCTTCCCAGAAGACACACTATGGCATGAGATATTCACTAACAGCAGGTACTATACAAAGCCATTTCTGCTGGAAAATATACCATCTGGAGGGAAAACAATTTGTGAAAACGCATTTCAGTATGATTGTGTTATCCTAGGTTAATGATGATGGTAACTGCATCATCAAAGCAGTTTTCTAGTAGGGAATGAAGGAGCATTTGGAAATAACCATTATGGATAGCCTTTGGTTAAATTTTCTGGCAACTGCTTCGTGCAGAGAAACTGAACCAAGACAATGTGCTATTACCAAGTGCTAAATACAATGCAGGAAGAGGGGTAAAGGGAGACTTGGGTCTTAATATAACTGAGAAAACAGTTTCTTAGAGTTATCCTGGAATAAACCCATGATGAGCTGACCATGGTCCCGTTGTTTTCTGTGCCTCAGTGTCCTGGTCACCTTCTGGTTCCTTTATACATGTTGTCTCTTCTGCCTGGAGCAGTGCCAGCTTCCTGTCCTCAGTCCCCCATCTTAAACCCATCCCTCATGACATAGATAATAGATCTTCAGCTGTTGAAAGGGTGGTCAAAAGCCCCACACTGTACTCTACTTGTGTAGCACCATGAGCGTTTTCTTCCTAGCATGTATCATAGTTGTAATTGGGTTTTCACTGGAGTGTTAGATGAATAATGGCTGTCGAGTCTCTGCTAGACTGTAAGTTCCCTAAGTGCCTAGGACAACCTCATGTAGAGGGGGCCCACGAATAGTTCCTGGATGAATTAATGATTTGGTTTTAGAGTAGCGATGGCTGTGGCATTGGACCACCTTCCTGAGGTTCACTGCTAGTTTGACTAAGCAGCAAGGGCTGGGCTGGGGGGTCATGTGCTTTGCTGGCTGCGGTCCAGGCATGGTCCGTGACTGTGGAACGGAGATTTCATCTGTTTGAAACTATCTGGGTTGTGAGGGGATCAAAGTCTGGGGATTAGAACAACTGATTCCTTAATCAACAGAGCCAGAATGACTTCAAAGAGATTTCTTCATGGGAAAGATTGGGCAAGACTACAGAGGAGGGTCAAAGCCTGGATGTAGGAAACGTTAAATCTTCTGTTCTGACTTTATGAAACTTTGTTTCTACCACATTGCAAATGTTTCCAGTTTAGTTACAGGCATGTGCCCAAAGAGAACAGTAATGACTAGAATTACAAGTTTCAAGAACTAGGAAAGGCCTTAGAAATTGGTTTAACACTTTTTCCCCAGATGGAGACCTAGAAAAATCCAGTGACTTGCCCTCAATTCCTGGACTAGTGACAGGGTCAGGTCTGGACTCCAGCATTGTTTCCATCTGTCTAGACTCCTGCTTCTTATGATAGTAAGTCTGCTCCTTATATGCCTGGAACCACTCACTCATATGCTTTGCTGCCTAGAAGAAGGGTGAACTGGGCCAGCTACTTAACCTTTTGGGATTTCAGGCTTTGATTTCCCACATGTAGAATAATGGGCCATGTAAGATAATGTCTGAAGTACCTTTGAATTGCATATCACTTCTTATTTTTTACCAACCCTCTGCTCTTCCCAAATTGTGATTCCTTGGGTATCATTTGTAAACCCAAGTCCTGTACTATAAAATGCAATATGGAAGTTCAACATTAATATTAAGTCACACTTACATTACAATGTATTAGACACAGTTCTGTGTTATGTACAGTAACAGATTTAATCCTCACTGTGAGTTTATGGGAAACACTATTAATTATTTACTCCCATTTTACAGATGGGGAAACTGACAGCCCAAAATCTTGCATGTCGTACCCAAGTATCATAAATTCTAAGTAGCAGAGCTAAGATTCAAAGCCAGGCAATCTGACTCCAGAGTTTGTGCTGTCTTGGTTTAGAGACAACAGTCTGTGCAAAGTGGACTCATCTTTTATGTTTATTTGTTTATATATTACTCCCGTTCCAAAAGAATTTGAAGTCTCTTACAGATGAACACATTATACCACATACAAAATATGTGAATAAATAAAGGGAAAGGAAAATCGATGGATAAGATCAATACCAAAAATCTTTAAACACTTTACTAAGTGTAGGCTTCATATTTGGCTCTGGGTGTCCTAGATGTGAATGCAAACAAACAAACAAAACAAACAATTCCCCTAAAATTCCCTCCATCTATCTGAGACAGGACTTGGAAAAACAATTTTTAAGAATCTCCATTGAATTGTGGCAGTCTCTTATGCATTTTGGAGATTAATCCCTTATCAGATATATTGGTTGCAGATATTTTCTCCTATTCCATAGGTTGCCTTTTTCATTCTGTTGATTGTTTCCTTTGTTGCACAGAAGCTTTTCAGTCTGATGTACTCCCACTTGTTTATTTGTGTTTTTGTTGCCTGTGCTTTTGGTTTCATATCTATGAAATCACTGCTAAGACCAACGTCATGAATAATTTTTCCTATGTTTTCTTCTAGGAGTTTCACAGTTTCACTTATGTTTAAGTCTTTAATCAATTTAGAGCTGATTTTGATGTGTAGTGTCAGAAATGGGTTTAATTTCATCCTTTTGCATGAGGATATATATACAGTTTTCCCAACACCACTTGTTGAAGAGACTATCCTTTCCCCACTGTGTATTCTTGGCGACTTTGTGGAACATTGTTACCTCTCTTGATCCACTCCCCAGCCTTCCCTGGAGTGAAGATTACATCCTTCTGGCTCACTTGCCCTCTGGCGGCATCTGGTTTCAACTGATGGGGAGCAGTGGCCAGAACCTGGGCGGTGAGAGAGGCTGATGACAGTGTATTAATTCCCCTGGCTTTTCCCCTGCAGGGTCATCCTCAGCAAAAGTAATAAAAAAGAAAATTTCCCAAGCTCTTTGTCTTTAGTACTATTATTTTTTATACACAAACCTTCCTTACATTAGATTTCATTTTTATGTAAAATATGAGGTGGGGATCCATTTTAATTTTTTCTACATGCATACTAGTTAACCTACCAATCTGAATCCAATTATTTCCTATTGTTGTGACATGTTGTCAGATACACAATTTGTCAGTTTAAAAATTTTTTGTTGTTGGTTTTATATTTTTGTGATGTGTTTATATTTTTCTTCTATTGGTTACTGTATTAAATATCATTCTCTAATACACTTAATTCTCTATTTTGTTAGACAAAATTTATTCCTTCAATTGAACAATAATGAAATTTGTAAATATTTGATTCTTCCTCCTTTTCCTCCCCGCTCTTTCACAATCTAATTTTAACTAAATATATTGTTTTTCTTAGTGCTTACCTTCATATCTTTAAATCTATACTTACAACCCTATTATTTGACTTATTGGTTTTAAGTACTCTTTTTTGACCACAAACTATGAAATAATTGGAAAGCAGCATATTCATGTATCCATCCTACCTTCTCTCCAACTTTCCCTCTTGGCTTCTATTTTAATTTTGTATTGTTGAGGTTTATTATGTATACAGATTGTTCTACACTCATAGCTGGTCTTTGGCAAATTTCTGTACTTCAGTATAAATTAAAGCTCACCTCGAATCATTTTTCTGTCATTTTTTTCTGTCTACATATAATATTTTCCTGAGTTTTTTTTTTTTTTTTTTAAATCAAGAAATTTCTTGAAGAAGAGCTAATGAGCATATTATTCCCTGAGTCCTTACCTGTCCAGAGTGTTTCTTATCTTTATTCTTGAATACTAGCAGTACGTCTTGGTATATAATTTGTGTTTAATGTTTTCTTTCCCTAGGACTTTGTAAAGAGTATTCAACTGCCTGCCTGCACTGGTCTTCTAGACCTGATATGGAACGATAAGATGGTATGTGGCCTGCCAGATTTCTCCCCTCATGCTGATGTGATTTTTATATCGGCTGCCTAAATGTTTCCTTATCACAAAGATAAATAACTTATGCTCAATACCCTTAGTTTCAATGTTGAACTTCTATTCCAGTGGTTACTTGGACATAATCAACCCCTTTAGTCTGTAGAGACATTTTTTTTTATATTTGGGGGAAGTTTTCTTTAAACATATCTTTAAACGTTTTTTTTTCCTCTTTCATCATATTGGCTCTCTTGTCTGCCTCTTCATTTTGTTTTGCTTGTTTCTTTCTCAGTCCTTTGTTCTCTGTGTTTTACTGCATTTTCCTTCGGGTTGCTCTAGAATGGACTTTCTTTTAGGGTTAGTTTTGTTCTCCTTTGGTTTCCCTTTCCCTGAGTTTTATTTCATCTTTTAATTTCCTAAACTCTGTTATCTCAGTTTTGATATCTTGTTTTATAGAGGCGATAGTGTAAGTTTTTTTCTTTTTTAAGTTCACAATAATATGTTTATAGCTTTGATCTGCTGCTTGGCTATATAATTTTGATTAGTGAATATTCATCTACCAGTTTTTTCTGTTCCTTTTTGTATTAGTCAACTCAAGCTATTTTCTCTACTTTGAAACAATTCTGGAGTCGGGAAGTCTAAGATCAGGGTGCCAGCATGTTTGTGTTCTAATGAGGACTCTCTTCCCGGCTTGCAGAGACACCTTCCTCTGTATCTTCACATAGAAGATGTGGCACAAAGGGGGAGAGAGAGAGGGAGAGAGAGAGAGAGAGAGGGAGAGAGCTCTGTGATGTCTCTTATAAGGGCGTTAATCTCATCATGAGGGGCCACTCTTAGGACCTCATCTAAACCTAATTACCTCCAAAATGCCCTGTCTCCAAATACCATCACAATGGGGATTAGGGCTTCAACATACAAATCTGACGGTGGTGGGAGCTAATATTCAGTCCATACACTTTCCTTTTCCTCTTTTGTAATATCTTCATATATATACTATACCTGTTTATTTTTAATTTTATAGGGAATATAATGTGTCTCCGTGTGGTTTGCAGAATCTTGGTGGTCCCGGAGAATTTTTATAGGGGTTCTGCAAGGTCAACACTATTCTGATAACAATGCTAAAACCTTATTTGCTTTTTCATTGCTTTGACATTTGTATTGATGGTACAAAAACAATGGTGACCAAAACTGCTTGTGCCTTAACATGGATTACGGCACCAAAATGTACTGGTATAATTAATTGTCATCTTCATAGCCACAAACTTACAGTTTAAAAAATTCTCAGTTTCAGTTTTCTGTAAGAATGATCTTAATACAGCAGAAATCATTGTTAATTTCACTTGGATCTATTTCCTTGATTACATGTCTTTATAATATTCTATACAATGAAATGGGAATTACATATAAAGCACTTCCACTGAATATGAATCTATGATGGCTATTTCAAAGAAAATAAGCTCCTTGTTCATGGAATACCATCTTTACATGAAAGGAATAACTGACAGAGAAACTAAAGTTTTACAGATTTGAGCATTTGGCAGATATTTTCTCGAAAATGAGTCAAGTGAGCCTGACACATCAAGAAGATCAGTGACAATGTTTGTTGCCAATGAAAAAAAATCAAACTTTCAAAGATTAGAATTTTGGGAAAATTTTGTTCAGCATTCTGAGCTTCATTGTTTCCGAAAACTTAATGAATTTTCTGAAGAGTTTATTAGTGATGTTAACAATATGATTTCTCAATAGAGCACAATAAAATGTGTCAACGTTTAAATTTCTGCATTATTCAGTGAACCAAATGACCAATGTGTGACATTACCAATGACTCATTGGTAAAAGATTCATTCAAAGTACAAGTTGGACCAGTGGGCTTTTAATGTAATAGAGTAAACAAGTTCACTGACATGCTTTCATATTCCACATTGCAACTATCCTTTAAGAAACTACAACTCTTCCATTTTTTGTCATATTAATAAGAATTCCACAATTATTTGAAAGGGCTTATATTAAATTACTGCTGCTTTTCCAACTACCTATTGGGTAAGGCCAAATTTTCTTCATATACTTCAACCAAAATAATGTATCGCAACAGATTAAATACAGAGCAGATACTAGAATCCAGCTTTTTTTCTATTAAGTCAGATACTAAAAGATTTGAACAATGTAAAAACAATGCCACTCTTCTCACTAATTGATGTTTTGGTTTCAAAAATATAGTATTTCATTAAAAACTTCTTATTGGTGTTAGAATTTAATGGATTTATTATTATTAATTTTAAATGAATTAATAATTTATAAAATCTCTTGGTTTGTATTTCTAAACAAGTTTGTAAATCTCTTGGTTTGTATACCTATACATTAATAGGTATAACCAACAAAAGTAAAAGCTGTGTGGGATCTTAAGTAATTTTTAAAGTATGACGAGGTCCTGAGACCAAAACGTTGGAGATCTGTTGATGAAATGGTTAAGCGCACGGACTCTGGGGTCAGATTACGTGGGTCAGAATTCTAACTACCCTTTCCAGTTACATAACCCTGGGCGATGTATCTGATCCCACACACTAGGGTATTTAGCCTCTCTGTGCTTCAATTTCCTCACCTGTCAAATGTGGATAATAAGAGCACCGAACTTATAGGACTGTTGTGAGAATTAAATATTTGTAACATGCTCAGCGTGTTGCCTGGGATATAATATGTATTACCATGTGATTCATAATATTAATAATCATTCTATTACTTGGATCTGAGTGACACACACAATTGTTCTTGAACAGCTATTTTATAAAAGGCAATACGCAAAGGCCATGCCAAAGTCTGGTGGGAATTCCCCTCCTAATTCAAGGGTGTATATACTGACGGTGCCTAAAAATATATACATATGACTTGTATTCATCTTTTGTTGTTGGTATATTTTGAGCATTACCATTTTAATACAGTTTTTTCCTTTCTTAAAATGTGTATACATTTTTTTTGGCACCTTCTGTATGTGAGTTCCTTTAGACTTTGCTCCTTCCCCGCTGAGAGGAGCTGCTGCGGTGTGTCCCCCTGGTTCCCTTGAGTAATGGCCTAGGGATTATTAGATTGACCAGGTGATTCTTCATTCATACCTATTTCTCTGCTTCTCAAAACTTTCTGCCATAAGGGTTCAAGGAAGCTGCCACTGCTAACCTGTGTGACCCTACCCTACCTGTTGTCCCCATGAGGAGAATTTGGATTTGTCACTTGCTTGGGGGAACTGTGCTCTCTGGCTCTTCTGCCATGAGGGTCCTCGTCCAGCCACACCTCTCACTTCTCTTGGTTTTCACTGAATCTGGCGGCACTTCTCCTTGTATTCCCTTAGGTGACAATTTTATCTAGTTTCATCACTGATGGATTTTAAATTTCACCTTACTACTCATTCTCTCATTTTTCTTGCCACATTTGGGACCTTTTCAAGATGAAAATTTGAGCCAAACAAACAAATCTTTAATCCACATGTAAGACAAAGCACCTGTTTTAATATTGGCAAATTCTGTGTTAACACAACTCTTGGCATACATTCTTTTCATGTTCTGAACATGTGTTTTGAGCTGCTGAAGTGACAGAAACCATAGGAGAAGAGTAATATAAATATTTTCTCTTATTATTAAATGGTGTTGTGGCTTGATACTACTCTCTCAGCGAACTAAGTATGATGTGTGACTTATGGTGGTTTCAGCTTACGTCACTGTCCTCTAGGTCTGGTCACATGTATCATATGGAAACAGAAAAGCAAAGCAAACATTTTCTACCAAAGAACTCATTTTGGGGATCTTCTGATCCTCATCCCAATGTTACTGAGTGTGAATTCCATGTTGTATGTCTGTCTCCTTTTCTTTCACAGAAATCACATTTTTCATCTGACCTCAGCCATGTCTCTCTCAGAAAGATATGGATGAAGGATAGAAAATAAATAAAGAAATGACTTGGAAACATTTAAAAGGGAAAAGAAAAATTGGATGATTTTAAGAAGGGTGTTTAATTGAAATAATTTCATTGGATGATACACCTTTGCTTTTTTCTGGTGTTTCAGACTTAGAAAACATGGTTTTAATTTTGAATACTACCTGTTATTAAATGATTTTCCACCAAAAAAATTAAAAAAAAAGGAATACGTAATGGATTCCAGATTCAGTGCAGCTTCAAGAAACACGAGATATTTCAGAGCCCTAGAGGATAATGAAATGCTAGAAAAACTTCAAAGCAAGCCCAAAGAGACATGCTCAAATTCACATCTTGACCTCTCTTGGCTATTTTTCTAACCACAAGAGAGGTCGGCCTTACTCAACCATAGAAACAGGTGAAAAATGAATAGTCAACGTAGCCAAACACTTTCCACTGCTACACTTAAGGTTGCTTTTCACTTTCCCGCCAACAAATCTAAAGCTAGAAAATGATTGATGACTATTCTATACTGGATGCAGAAAGGGTGCCAAAATGAGATTTAGTCATATTGTTTAACCACTATTCTGTTCATGTGGCAGTGACCCCTGTGGGGGTGGGCTGCCGGTCTAAAGAGGTAGGCCAGGCAGGGCTGGTCGGCTTCTGTGGACAAACTTGTTCATGCTTCTTACTCCTGATCAGTGGTGGGAGCTCAGGAGAGGTTGCCACCTAGGGTGAATCTGGATTTGCTTTTTTAAATTGGACCAGATGTCAACTAGGCACAAATATGAGACTGATGACCAACACTACTGCTATAGGTCATAAAAGAAATGATAGTGTCAACACTTAGGAGAGCTGCAAAAGGAGAATCTCCTGCCAGAGAAAACCAGTTTGATTGGGAGAGGTAGATGTTGACAGAGACCGCTGGATCGTTTCTCTATAAAGGTTCATCCAGAGCTAGAATATTGTCTGTCCCTACTTTGAAGTGACCTGCCATGTTCCCTCTCTGAGGGGGTACTAAAGACTTCTGAATTTCTAATAAGTGGGATTAGGTAACTTAACCCTCACCTTTCGGTCCAAGTTCTGCTAATGACATTTTTAGGGACCTGGTCACTGCATATATTGGAATTCTGTGTTGCCATGAAGGTGGCTATGGAAAATAAAACAAAATGAAACAAAACCTCCCAAGGCAAGAGTGAAAGAAGGGAGTGGTATTAGGTGATATTAGGTGGAGAAGGAAACTGAATTACAGGAACTTCAATAAGAACTAGATGGTCTATGACATACCATCCCAATGCCCCTGGCTAGGAAAAAAATGATGGTCCCATCAACTTAGATGTCTGTGAATCTTGGGACCACATACACTTTGGTTCAAAATCCATCTCCACTACTCATTAACTAGGTGTTGAGTACATAAGACCTCTCTGTACCATCTTCACAATCTTTCTGCAAATTTAAAAAACTATTGTATAATAAAACATTTATTTTAAAATGCGGTTCCTCTTATTCACAAAAGTAGGACAGGGTTGGGAGAAGTGATGGACAAGAGACTGTCTCAGTGAGGCAAGAAGACAAAGAGAAGGTAGAAAATGGGCTCAGCATGAGCCATGGCACCAAGAGTTTGGTGCATGCTCCATTCTCCCCAAAGACTTCATTTACAAAAGCAAAATTCAAAGATAAAATCATTAAGAATTTCAAGATGGTGACTGCAGAACATGAAGTCCAAGCGCAAGGTCCCCTTTTGAGTACGGGGTCATGTGCTGTTGCACTGGTCACGTGCCCACGATGCTGGCTCTGCTCTAAGTACATCCTTACCCTCGCCAGTCCTTCCATTATCTCCCCAAAGAAAAGTGTAGAATGAACCACTGTTTGTGAATTAAAGCAGGAATTCTTAACCTTTTTTGTTCTATGGGAACCTGGTGAATCCTATTGACCTCGTCTCAGAATAATATTGAGGACATTTAGTACATTTTGTGAAGTATCTTTAAAACAAACCCCTCTGTATGATCATAGTTTTCTCTAAAAATCCTTGTACAAAATATCTGGTCAACTGTCATGTAATTCTGTGCTCAATACTCCTTTTCCACCAAAAGTTTCAGCCACATGTTATCATAATGTCTACAATGTATTCCAGTGTATCTTGTCTGTAATCATGTGTTGACCAATATTTGGATATAGTTTAGTCTACAACCATTCCACAGTATAATGTTCTTTTTCAAGTGAAGCAAAAAGAGTCTTTACACTGTCCTTTAAAATGAACATGACTCTGAAGCTTTGGAATTTCAATTGTTTTGGAGAATGCAAAAAAAAAAAAAAAATGGAATTCATAATCGGCTGGATTTCTTCAGTTTGGCTGAAATTATATGATTAAAAAATGAAGATAAAAGAAGAAAGAATGTAAAAAAGAGTGGAAATAAAATGGGGTAGAAGAAAATAATTCATTTCTGAAATTTCCTGAACAATATTGTAAGGTGAAAAGAAATCGGCGGGAATTAATTTATTTCAAATAGAAGTTAGCTAATAATAAAGGGACACTTTTACTATCTAAATCAATGTAATTTTATCCATAGACAATTGAGAGTGGAGAACCCTTCATCATGAGTGTGCAAAAAATAGTCCCATGACGGGCAGGCATGGAGAGTCCCACCCCGTCCTCCTCTTCCTCCATGTGCAATGGAATACTTGACCGAAATATCTGGTCATAGTAAAATGAGCGGTTAGGTCATTGACAGCTGGGCCTGTAATTCCAGGTGATGGAAGTACCAAAATTGTCTCCTGGGAAGGTGGTACTGAAGAGCCGAGACTAAAATGCCTTGAGTGAGGGGAGCAACAAGAACACCTTTTTGAAGGATCTGGTAAAGTGTGATCATTTATTTGATTGATTGTGGTCTTGGCTGTTGAGGCCGAGCCCATTTTGTTGGCCTTCAATAAGGACTGGAAAATGCATCGAAGAGAGAAGATAAAAACTCATTTTCAAATCTCTTCATTCCTTGCAGGAACACCATCATTTCTCATTCATATCAATTCTTTCATCTGAGGATTGTGAAGCATGACCTCAAATGTTTTCCAGATGACTCGTGGAATGTGTGTTGGAGGAAAATAAATTTATTTTGTTTGGTGCACAAATGCAGCTCTGTTACTTGTATTACAGAAGAAAACAAATGGGATACGAAAGCATCTTTTCTACTGTATATCACTTGATATAAAAAATAGTAGAAGATATACAGTAATACAGAGGGTACCAAAAAATGTATACACAATTTAAGAAAGGAAAAAAAAAACTATTAAAATTGTAATGCTCAATATATTTCGATAACAAAAGATGAATACAAGTCACATTTGACTTCGACAATTGTAAGAGATGCTCAAAGTAATTTTAATATAGTTTTTTTCCTTTCTTAAAATGTATATACATTGTTTTTGGCACCCTCTGTATATAGTCAGAATGAAAATGTTATCCAGGTATAAAAGAAAAAAAAACAACAACTTTATTTATAATTCTCTCTTTGGTTATTTTTGGTCCTAAGTGTGAATCAACTAGACCCTTTTTGAAGTTCTTCAGCTAATTAACTTATTTATCATCTAGTAATAAAGTTTTCTTTTGTCCTCATACCAGTCCTACCCAAATACTTTTAGTGTTACTTAGTGATATTACTTAGCTATGGTACCTAATACACTTTGCTTTTTACAATATTAAAGATCTGTATCATAGTTACTTCTAAAAGGGCTCAAGGCAGCTGGTAACCTTTATGAGTATAACCAGGCCATGGTAATTTTTCTCTCTTCCTACAACATGGCATCCTGTCTGTCTCCATGAATACAAATTATCTCACTTCCTGCTGTGCAGCTGATGAGGGGGTCATGAAATTCAAAGGAAAACCATTCTCCAGTTCTTCAAACTGACATCATTAATTCCTTGACTCTTTGAGACTTGGCAGTCAAAGTGTAAGGTAATATATTAAAAAGGAGAAATCCCAACCTTACATAAAGTTGGCTTTCTATATTTCCATGATATGGCATGATGTCCCCCCCCCAACTATAAAACATGTTGAGTCATCTGGCTCCTTATTTACTCAATAATTCCATTATTTAATATGATAGGCTGTCTGAAAGATAATTTATAGAGTTGTTGGAAGCACATTGACTGCAAGTCTTGAAGCCACCATATTTTTCACACTTCAAGTGTTGAAGAAAATGAAAATGGTTCATGTGAAAACAGTCCTGGCCACCACATATAAGTGTTTCCTTACTGATTCCCCTTCAAATGTTCCAGTCTAAGCAATGTGAACTTATTTCTGCCTCATCTGGGCCATACTTCAGTGAATATATTACAAGGAATCCTTCAAAATAGAGCTGCCACTTTAAGAGCAGGAAGCATTAGAGAGGACAGGAAAGTAGGGAGACATGATGAGAAATGTTTTAATTCTAGACCTAGCTTTCGCCGGACCCCAAGTAGGTCACTAGTGGTTTTAGCCAACTCAGTTATTTGGTGGTAACATGAGAACTACAGCATGGATAACTCAAATAATGCTCCCATTAATACCTAATTCCTAAAATTTCCCTAAGAATGATTTCATAGGTCCGTGCTTTTAAAAATTCAGGAATAGATATTACTATTATTCTTCTTAGTAGAATCCTAAGTGCTTGAAAAAAGTGGTTATATATTTTTTATTATCCATAATATTGTTGCTTGTTGTTCAGGAAAAGAAATTCTAAGAAGTGAACTCCAATGCGTATGTCTAGAATATCCATAGCTATTTTCACCACCATAACATTAGCCACACCATAATAATATCAAACCAACAGCAATAGGAATGGTAATTGCTACCACTGAGGACCCACTTTACCCTAGGCCCTGAGCTACGTGCAGCATTGTATTGTTTTTATCCTGTTAGGTAAACAATGGAGCAAATGCTCGGATAATTTGAGCACAATGTCAGTGAAACTCAGCTAGTTAATGGCCAAATGGGCATTTCAGCCACGTGGGTCCAGTCCACGTGTCCACCCTCCTCTCTATCGTGACTCCTTTTATTTTGCAGTGTCAAGGCGTCCCTAGAGACGGCAATTTTAACTAATGGTCAGGCCTCTCAGAGACTATGAACAACCACAAGTGCAATAATAGGGGATGCCACCCCTCTCCCATCTCCCCCACACACACATAGTACCAACCTCAGGAACTTTCCATAAGGCTTAAGGAAAATGGAAAATTATTTCTCTCTCTAGAATAACATTGGAAACCTAACTCCCCGAAATTAATTAAATAAAATAAAGAAGAAATAGAATACTCCACTTAGAGACGGAGAAAAGTTGTGAGACTCTAGATAAGAGAAGCTTAAGATAGAAAGCTTAATAATAGATGTTCAGTTATTGGGGAAAGACCAACTATTTCTCTTTTCCTCTGTAAACAGGAACAAAAAGAATTTGGCTTAAAATATAGCATGAAGGCAATTAATTAGCTGTGGAATTAAGAGCTAAGGTAGGATATTGATGATGCGTGTGGAGTCACCAACTCTCTTAGCCTTAACAAAACAGAGAGCTCATTGTTTCTTGGAAATGATTCCTTAATACTTAATAGTGCATCACAGTGGTTGAGAGTCAGGCTTCTGTGATTTGACCAGCTGGTTTATCTCTTGGCTTTACCACATTTATGAGCTGTGCGAATTTGAGCAGGTTACTTAACCTTCTTAAACCTCTTTTTTTTTTTTTTCATTTCTATAGAGGGGATAAATTATCCATAATAAAATGATATAGTGTGTTTTAACACAGTGTTTGGAACATAAGTAATATATCTTAGCTATTACTGTTGCTGTTGTATTTAGATATGGTCTGGACTCAAAAGAGGACTGTGGGTTCCATTGCATTTCCACTTCCCTGCAGGCAAAAAGACATACAATGAACATTTGTCATGCTTTGGCTACCCAGAACTTAAATATCTTTTATACTTGGTGGGAATTGTGAAATTGGTACAAACCACATGGAGGCAGATATTTCTTCTCCCAACTTCTTGGCATTAGAGTGGAGACATGTGACCTTGGTTGGCTGATTAAATGCTCCAGCCTCGGTTTTGAATGTGGAAGAGTGGAGAGGTGAATGAGAGCAGAGGTCAGTAGAGATTACTTCCTGGGGCTGTGATAGGAATGAAAGTATAGTGGACTCTTAGTGTATGCCTAGGGATTGTGGAATATGGTGCAACAGTGGCCAATCTATGGTGGTAATGGCATCACCTAAATAGACTCTTTCTGTAGTGGAGTCTTGGCCATTCCTAGCTTCCTTTGGTTCTGGTCTGTATTCCCAAGCTTGATTCTCTAGTCATTTAATGATTGTACGAGGCACGTATCAGCTGTATCCAGTGATTCTGCATGACAATTCTCCATGCCCCCAGCCCCCATTAAAAGCTCCATGGCATTTAACATAAATACTTGTTTCAAACTCCTATAAATGCAGGTATAGGATATTGGCTCTTCTACGCTGGACTTAATGGGGCATGGATCCAAGCTGTGCTTAAGTCCAGGTCTGCTCCACATTTTCCTCATCTTCCATGGACAAGCAGCTATTGGAGGCATGTCCTTCTGATGGTGAAAGGCAAGAATACACAACAGCAGGTCCAACTGACCAAACACATTGCAAGTATCTGCTAACATGCCATTGGCCAAAGCAGGTCACATGTTTAAGCCTAACATCAGTGGGGCAGGAAAATACACACTGACTCTTGTGGAAGGAACTGCAAAGTCACAGGAATTTTTTCCTGCAAAATCCAAGTCTGTGTATACAAAGAAGGGTGAAAAATGGAGGATAGTAAAGGAGTTGACCACATACCCTCAATATCTTTCCAACACAAGAAAGACTTTTCTGCTTACATCAGTGTTTATTTCTTTTCTTTCCTTTCCTTTCCTTTCCTTTCCTTTCCTTTCCTTTCCTTTCCTTTCCTTTCCTTCCCTTCCCTTCCCTTCCCTTCCCTTCCCTTCCCTTCCCTTCCCTTCCCTTCCCTTCCTTCCTTCCTTCCTTTCTTTCTTTCTTCCTTTCTTCCTTTCTTCCTTTCTTCCTTTCTTCCTTTCTTCCTTTCTTCCTTTCTTCCTTTCTTCCTTTCTTCTTTTTGTAACAAAATACCTTGATGTATAATACAGAGACCATTAAGGGAGTGAATTGCATTTCTTTATAGAGTTTGGGAAATGTCAGATTGGTATCTGGCCTGCACTACAATGAAGGCAAGGGAAATCTAGTGTCTTCCAGTAGATGAAAAGATAACAACATCGCAGCCTATGAGACACAGTTGCAACATGATTTTTTAAATTATTGTCTGCTGTGACCTGGAATGGAGTCCCTACTGAAGACCACTAAGTGTTTACAGCTATAGAGCTGTATAAAAGACATACATCGTTCAAAGAATCCAGGATGGGGTATTCATATTTAATAGCACTGGATAACTTAAAAAAGCATAATAAGCTCAGATCATTATGTTTTTGTTTCAGGTCACAAACTAAAAACCAAGAACTTTCTATGACTGCTAAAATAATCCGGTTTATTCAGTTTATACCTGCAGTGCTGAGGTCATGAACTGAAAATACAGATAAGATTCTATGCTTTGTCAATTTGTCACATTGGCTAAATGTACGGTGTTTCCAAATCTCTTAGGACATTGATTTGGCAAGAGAACGTCAATGGTTACTCATGTGCTAGAACTTGGAAGAACTAGAGCTCCTCCCCAAGCTTCACAAGCTTGCTAAGCCTGCTTTGCCCCCTGAAACAAGCTCATTTTCCTTGTCTAAAGAGACTGTTCCAGCTTGGCTTAAAGACACCATGTCTCCCTGGCATATGTTGAAAAAGGACATCAATTTCCCCATTCTCTTCTCTCTCACCTCTCATTTTGTGCAGAACTATAGGTAGAGTCAGATTACAACATGACTCTGGGTCTGAAGAAGTCTCACACACAAAGGAAATTGCACTTCTTTGTATCAGAAAAACAATCTGAGCAGTATGTTTGGAAATAGACTCCAAGGATGCTAAAACAAATAGGAAAGAACATAACTATAGATCAGATTAATTTATTTTAAAATATGGAAAGCAGAAGAGATTCTGGATTCAATATGCTGGAGCAGTGGGAGTGGCTCTTAATGTGGCTTGAGATGCCATAAATTCTATATAACAAAGAGCGAGACATGCTGGAGTGGAATTATTGTGTGTAATCCATTCACCACTCATCTTCTATCTATAGTTCACAGGAAGGCCGAGAAGAGATGCCCTTTCTGAGGCCTTAAAAATGTCACTTGTGAGGAAAGCACTAGCATTTTTGAAAAACATTTTAGTGATACATTAGTTGCCCTTTGTCGTTGGGGGATTCATTCCAAGAGCCCCGTGGATGCCTGAAACCATGGATAGTACTGAACATATACTATGTTCTTTCCTATATGTACATAGCTTTTTCCTTAAAGGAAGCACTTCATGGGTTCTTTTTGGCATACCTGAATTGCCAGTATCACCACTCTTGTGCTTCGGGGCCATTCTTTAATAAAATAAGGACTATCTGAAAACAAGCACTGCAAGCCCTCGACAGTAGAGCTGATAACTGAGGTGGCTACTCAGTGCCTAACTGAGTGGATATACTGGACAAAGGGACAATTCCCATTCTGAGCAGGACAGAAAGGTACAGCATGAGATTTCATCATGCTACTCAGAACAGTACTCAATTTTTAAATTGGAATTTACCACTTGATACTTTTGGACAAAATTTGACCAAGGTAACTGAAACTGTGTAAAGTAAAACGATGGATAAGGAGGGACTACTGTCTTCTCTGTGAGTTGATGATGCTGGTGGAAGACAATACAGTCAAAATGCGTTCTCTGATTTCAATGTTATGAAAGTAGTAGGATGTCAGACACTGATCAATAGCATCTAATCACTAGGAGCACAGTGGAAAAGGTGCTCACATATTAGGATCAGGGTGATGAACTAAATGGTCCTGGCTCAGAGTGAGACGTGATTATGACTTTCTTATCATAGAGTCCCAGGATCTGAAATTAAAGGTTAATTTATTTAGCTTTTTGATTTGTTTAACTTAAACAAAAAGGAAACAAAGAAAAAAACAGAGATCTCCCTGAGAAACCTAGCTCCTTATCCCATTCCCAGATATGAATCAGTTCCAAGGCCCACAAAGAAAACCTCCAACAGCATGGTTTGCGTATGCATTTGATTCTGCATTCAGTCTTCCTGAAAGAGACGGCAGCCATTTGACAAGATAACACTTACAGGTTCAGGGTTAGCTATCACAGCCTTAAAGAGCCCCATAAAGAAATTTCAGTCATATTGGGAGTTTAAAGAGTCAAGTGATACCTGGAAATTTGACATGAGTCTGTCTCACAGTAGGTCTATATCTGAATTTATCTCACAGTTATTTCCTTAGTTATGAGCTCTGGATACATATGCAAACATTCAGCAAAAGTTCTCACACTCATTTTCTGATCCACAGAGTAAGTAGTATATTTGTAACAAAAGCTCTCATTCTTAGCAGTATAGTAAAAATTCTGAGTAATGTAAGCAGTGGTGGGCACATAGATCACCATTCCTATCTTCTCAAACAAGTAAACAAACAAACAAAAACAAAACAGCATAAACCTGTACCCCCAGCATAACTAGAAAGTATAGAACATCCAAAGTTCAAATTACTTGTAAGTAAAAAAATAAAACCAAATCCTAGTAAGCTATTTCCCGCTGCTCTGGCCACATAACTAGAGTAATACAAAGACAGTTCTGGGGGAAAAAATGCACTAAAGAGAGTATAGGGGAGTTCGTGGAAAACCTAAAATTGATTTTAAAAAACGCCTAAAAGAACATCCACACAAATACAAAAATACTAACACTGTGTGTTTCAGAGCACAGTCTACAGGTTAAAGGTTAAAATACTTTGGGGGCTTGGGAAAGTAATGTTTCAAGGGAAAAAAGTAAGTTAGGAGGAATGGAAGAGCAGCTTTTGGAGACTGAACAGAAAAGGGAAAAATAAGCAAGAGGAGATAATTCAGTGCCTTTCAAGATTAAAAGCTAAAACGTACACAAAACTCCTTTCCGTATCTTTTCTCTCACCTATACCCATCCCCTCAAATCAGTAAAGAAACAATTATTTGCTAGCATGCTTTTGAACCTGGAATCTCATAAACCATCCTACCACCAGTCCTGTCCATAGAATGCAGAGGGCAAAAACAGTCTATCTATCTATCTATCTATCTATCTATCTATCTATCTATCTATCTATCTATCTATCCAACTATCTATCTGTCATCTATCTATCTATCTATCTATCTATCTATCTATCTATCTATCTATCATCTATCTATCTATCTATACTTTTTTTAAAAATCTAAAAAATTTAAATCCAAACAAGTCAACTAATGAATATTCTCCTAATAAATTAGAGTGTATTGAACTCAGAAAAGTAATTTTAAAAAGACAAAATAATATCATAAAAGAATATTTAATTAAATGTTTAAGTTGCCTAAGAAAGAATACATGTAATTGAAAGCACTATATAGGGTATTTAAGAAAAACAGGAAAACAGAAGATAATGAAAATTAGATTAATAAACAGCAAAAAAGATCAGAAAGAAAGTGGTTGAAATGAAAGACAAAGAAGAAATAACATGTGTATAATTAAAGTTTTGAAGATTAATAAAACAACAATGGAACAGCAAAAGCATTTAAAAATATAATTTGTTATTTCCCCTGTCACTACTGACTAAGAAAGTTCAACCAAACAAACTCTTCTGCAGACCACAACTATAAACTATGAAAAAATGCAAAAAGTAGTTAGTGGAGAGAGAACAGAAGTGGGCAGATTTTATAGAGTCCATGCTTGGAAGCAAGAGTTGTATAATGTGAGTTTTCTATATTTGTGCTTATTAGCCTGGGGCAGGTGAAGGTGTTAGGGATACTGATGGGAAAATTACAGTCTTTTTAGCTAGAGAAACAAGATGATTTATACTGGGAAAGCCATAGCCACTAGAGAAGAAGAAATATTTCCAAATAAGAAAGAGCCAGAGAAGGAATATTTGATTTATACCTGTCCCAATCTCTGGATGATTTATGAACCATGCATGGTTGGAGCAGGTTCAAAAAGGCTTATCTAAGAAAAAAAGTTTTTATCTGATATTAGGGCTAACTTCCAGAAACACATTTGCAGTTCAAGTCCAAACAAGTTAAATATCTACTAAAACAAGCAAACAAACAAAAACATCAAAACCTAAAAATGAACACTCATCAGCAAAAAATATCTAAACCCAGAATCTTCTTAATTTAACATTAATAATGTGCAAGATACAATCCAAAATCTAGGAAAATAGAACCCATTCTCAAGAGAAAAACAACCAACAAAGACCAAACTTAAGATGACGCAGATTCTAGAATTAGAAAACAAGTATTTTAAAGAAGCTAGTATAGTATACTTGATGATGGAAAATAAAATACGCTTGAAATGAATTAAAAGACACACACAGATTGAAAGTGAAGGAATAGAAAAAGATATTCCATGCAAATGGAAACTAAAAGAATAGGGCTAACTATACTTATATCAGACAAAATAAACTTCAAACCAAAGACTGTAATAAGAGGCACAGGAATTCATTATCAAATGATATAGAGGTCAATCCAACAAGAAGACAGAGCATTTGTAAATATTCATGCACCCAACACAGGCACACCTAAATATATAAAGCAAATATGATCTGAGGGAGAAATGGATAGCAATACCATATTAGTGGAGGTTGTCAATATCTTAATTTCAACAATGGATGGTTCATCCAGGCAGAAAATCGAAAAGGAAACATTGGAATTGATGTACACGTTAGACCAGATGGACTTAACAGACATGTACAGAATATTCCATCCAACAGCTTCAGAATACACATTCTTTCCAAGCACGCATGGAACATTGTCCAGGATAGAGCATATGTTATCACCAAACGGTCACAATTAACATTACCAGTAATGGACTAATCAACAGCATTTACCTTCTGATGTTATACACTAAAAAGGCAATCTCGTTTCTACTGTAGTCCTGACAACGAGGCATAACTTAAATCTAACCATAAGGAACCATCAAACAAATATGGATTGAGGAACAGTCTATGAAATAACTGATCTATTCTGTTGCTTTTTGCTTGTTTCTTATTGCTCTGAAGGACTTTATTGTAGAACTGTCAACATCTGAGTCATATCTGTGAAATGAGACAATGTATCATTCATGTTAATTTCTTGATTTGGATAATTTTTTCTATAGATATATAAGAGCATTCTATATTTTAAGACAATGTACACTGTAGCATTGAGGGGTCAAGGGGCACTATGTGTGCAATTTCCTTTTAAATGATTAAGAAATAATAAGAAGGAGAAAGAAGAAAGGAGAGGGATAATGGAGAAGGAAAGGAAAGAGAAGAAAGAATAAAATGATGCTGGGTGAAGAGCATCAGGGTTTTTTGGTGCTATTCTTGCAAAATTTATGTAAGACTAAAATTATGTCAAAAATAGAAGCAAGAATAAACATTTTCAGTGGGAGAAAAGTATTATGACATAGATGCTGAGGGAAGGCCCATCATGCAAGATCTGAAAGCTGCATGGATGGCATCACAACTGTGTATCCATTTAACTTTTACAGCTTGATCAGCGGAGAAGATAGATTGGTCATTCAGAGCCCATTAGTAATTGCAAGTTTAATCAAGGGATGACACCCATTAAAGCTGCTGCTCCATATGTGGCCTCCTTATTAGAACAAATCAATAGAGCCCCTGGGACCTGGCATATAGTTAATGATAATGATTTTTTTTTCAGTGTTGATAAAGAACAGCTACTAGAGATTACAGTATGAATGAGTACCTTTCTTTACAGTAGTGTAAACCACCAGCTTTGTCTTAGGTAAACAACTTGACCAGCAGACATGTTGTTTCAAGTCAATGAGAATATGAGATGGGTATTGGAGGATGGAAAATTTTATAACTAACTGTTGCGTTATGATAATTGCAGATATGAGGACTGAAACGTCAACCCATATTTTCTTCCTTAGTGTGTTAATCATAAATCCATACATTTAACTAATTTCCTTTTTATTTTTACTCCTTTTCTCTTACTATTAATAGCAGATTTACTATTGAATAATGTTACTATTTTGTTCATAGTGTGTGATGTCTTCATGGAATTGCCCCATAAGTAGAAGAGGAACAGATATCACCTCAGCAGGAGAAGAGGCTGCTGGACTTTGAATAGGACGCAGGGACTCATGAAGCATTATCATCCTCTCCTTGGGAAAAAAGTGAGTATATTTTCAGTTGTATAAGTGATGGCTGAATTTTAGTGGAAGATTTTCTTTTTTTTTTTAAGCGTAAAAGTAAAGAAAAGGATGTGTAAGACTATTCCATGTCCAAAGGTAAACTGTGGAGAGAACATCTATCATTCTTGTCTGCCTAGCATCTAAACTGCGTCATTGAAGAATGGTTGAAAAACGGAGGTTATTCAGGGAGCATTTGTTGTTGGCTGCCACAGACTCTAGCATCAAAGGAGAGCAATGACCTCAGCAGCCTGTGGTGGGATTTTGGCTATTTCCTATATCCTTTCATTACTGACTGTTTCCCAAGCCTGGTTTGGAGCATTACTAATCATTTTGTGAAGTACTCAACATAATTCTAATAAATGCAGTGTCTGATTAAATTAGTATATTGTGTAAATACAAGCTAAACTGCAAAGAATCTCACAAATAAATTATTTTTCTGTCATGTCAGAATTCAGCCGCATGTAATTCAGAACTGTCAGTCAGCTCATCTTCCCGACCTCTTGCAGGGGATGTCAGCATCCTTCTGTTTGGATGTTCACATCTTGGTGTAGTTCTAGTCTTTGTATTTGAAGCTGGGTCACCACCACCATGTTCACATTCCACCCTAGGGAAGCGGGGGAGGGGGAGTAGTGGAGGGCAAGCAATTTCTTTGTAAAGAAAGGATATAGAATTTGCAGGGATTTTTTTTTGCACTTGAGTTTTGAGAATGTAGTCACATGACCACTTAGTTATAAGGGCGGGGGCAAGAAATAGAGTTATTAGCTGGGATGCTTTGTGCCTTGATAAAATTCAGGACAAGGAACACTTTTATTGTTAAAGCGACAAGGGGCAAATGTATCTTGGGGGATACTTATAGTACTGTGTCACATTTGGATAGAATCAATTGCTGTTGTTTACAACCAAAACCCCCCTGAATAGTACAGTCCCATAACAGCCGTTTTAACTTTAAGTTAACTGTGCAAATATTTGAAACTATGAATCTGTTTTTTTGTAGGAAGTAATGATCAATATTTAAATATTCTCTAGCACCTCCTTTAACTTTGGTGAGTGTCTCCAATGCACTTAAAAGATGATTCTGTAACTCAGAAAAAAATATGAGTTTTTCACAATACAGCTGGATAAGAAAGACTTTCCAGTTCATGGAGGGTTACTAAATATTAGAATAAATTATGAAAGGAGAGACCAGACTCACCTGCATGAGGGATTGTTTAAAACAAGATGTATTCTTTGTTCTCTGTTTGCATCAGTTCACTCAGTCACACAGGTATGTATGTATACCATGCCTATTCCTAAAAGGATTTGAAGTGGCTTAAGATAAAAAAATAAATAAATTTTAAAAAGCAAGTAAATTAAAGCCAAAACTACTGACACAATAAAAGATATAATTAATGAAAGAGTGGAAATGAGGATGAGGTAGGAAATCATGTAATCGGAACAAGAAAGTTACCACAGAGTGTACTCGTGTGTGTGTGTGTGTGTGTGTGTGTTTGTGTTCCAAAAGAACAGGACTGGACAAGATAAGTCATAATAAGTCAACTAATCACCGCAGTCCTCTTAAAAATTTGCTCAGATTATTAAAAATGAGGGACCTGGGAGAGTACTAATGTATCACAGGAATGAAAGACTTAAGAGATACTCATTAAACACTTGCCTATGATGTTTATTTGAAAAGCTTTTTATTTCGATATGACCCTCTCACATATAAATCTAACCTGTCCTGTTGTCCATCAAACCACCTCCCTTCCTTCCTGTTGTAGCAGCTCATCCTCAGGCAGAGCAATGGAAGAGCTTCCAGGGAGCCTGGAGAATTAGACGCTGCCTGTGTGTAGTGCTGTGCTGGTGAGGGTCTGTGTGTGTATACACATGGCCTCGCTCTGATGCTTTCATTGATTGTAGAGAGAATATAGAGATACTCACATTATTTAAGGAGTGAGGAGGTGGGCAAGAAAAAAATAACAATATTTTCATCCCAGTGATAATTTGTTATGGTTAAGTCACTTTTACATTTATTACCATAGATGAGATTCTTCCGGTCCTGTTCCACCTCTAATGGGAAGGCTCAGTTTGCCAGATGGCACTTCCCAATTGCAACGTTGAACTGAGCTTTTCATTTCATTGATGTCATCCTATAATGGAATTATGAGTGTCTCAGCCTCAGCTCATTTCCCTCCACCCTGTAACTTGTTTCTTTAAAGCACAAGTGGAAGGGTTGTAAAGGAAAGGATCGTCAAGCTCTGGGTGAGTCCAGGCTGGGCTTTGACAGTGGACATGTACCCGCAGGAAAAGTCCTACCGTGAAATTTTTAATTGCAACAGGGTCTGTTGATTTTTTATTGTGATGTTGCCATTCGGTGGCTGGGCAAACTGGATTTAGAAAAATGTCTGCCTGACGTGGCATGAAATTGAGTTATTAAAAAAGCATACAAGGGCACAGGAGCCTGAATGCATTTAGTTTTCCTTGGATGATTAATAATGTGAATGTCCTTTAAGAGCAGCTAGATTGTCCATTATTAAAGGTTTTCAGTTGGATCTTTGAAATATTGGCAAGAATATCCAAGAAATTGTTACTATGTGGAAAAGTCCATTTGGTGTTTTTCTTTAAAAGACGGGTATATAGTAATATGAAGACCTTTGAGATTTAGATTTCTAGAACTTATCTTAAAACTCTCACATGTTCTCATTATTTAACATCATAGAATTTGTAAACTTGGTTAAGGATAGGGTTTAATAATCAAGTTCATCAGTGGAAATTTTAAAGAAAGAGAAGTTAAAAGATTTCATGTGATCCCAGATTAATATTTGACATTCTATCATCTATTACCTAGTCAATTTCTCTAATATATAAAGATAATTTTTAAAGGTAAGAATTCTCCTGTCACATCCTCCTTAAAAAGGGTTGTATATATGGTGGTCATATATTTTCAAACAGGAACTAAATAAGTGGTCCTCTTTGGTAGAGTATTTGAAATTTGAAATACTTGAATCTGAAGTCGGAATCCAGGATAACATTTTTAATGTGAATTCATGTCGTGTGAGTAAATGATATCATGTTGATTCCTGAAACTAAAATAAATCCATTCTTATGAGAAAGGACATTTATTTATTTTTTTGTTTGAATAGCTTTGCTAAGAAGTTCTTCCTATAATGGTTGTAGAGTGATTTCTCTCTCCCTGCTTGCTTTCTATATTCTATTCCTCCTTCTTGTCTCTCTGTCTCTACCTTCCCTCCTTTCATCTTTCCTCTTTCCTCTCTTACTTTTCTTCTTCCTCACCCTCTGTCCTCCTTCTCTTCTGTCTTTACCTCCTGATTTCCCTTTCTCTGTCTCTATCTCTCTATCATCTCTCTCTATCTATCTCTATCTCTATCTTTATCTCTATCATCTCTATCTCTATCTCTATCGCTATCGCTATCGCTATCGCTATCTCTATCTGTCTCTAATCTCCATCATCATCATCTCTCTATTCATGGTTAATGGAGAGAAAATTAAAATGGAACTCAGCCGACTAAGTTGGAGGAGAGAGCACGCCATATCCTGATACACCTCTCTAACTCAAAGTCCCTAATTATATAAAAACAAGGTTTCATTTCAGCTTCATGAATCAATATGTTAGAGAGGCAGATTCTTCTCTGAAGAAATCGTGTTGCACGTCTAAGTTTGCTTTTGGAAAACAAACAACAGATGCGATGACTATCTTTTGAGTGACTTAGAATATTTTCACAAGAGACCAAATTGATAATGTTTATGAACACATCTTTCACAAACTTTCCTAATGGAAAAACTCAGATCAGATCTTTAGAGCTTATAGCCAAGTAAAGGAAGTAAGTTACTAATATTCGATAGTGGATGCTGGTCTTACAAACTCTTATGAGAATGACCTCGTGATTCCTTTAAAAGAATTTGCTATTTCCAGGAAAATGAATGCAAACAATATCAAAAGCTATGCTTTTCCATGAGATTTGGTCATAGATTATAAAGTCATTAGAGTTACGTTTAAACTAAGACACGTAAATCTTTTAACACTTGGAATTCTCTATATGCTCTCTTCTTTCTGGAAAAATCTACTTGCAAATGTTGTAATTCAAATTAATGCCATGAGTATTCAGGGACAGAGCTGACTGAGTTTGCAGCAAGGCCTGAGATCCAATGTGGAGTTGGGAAGCACTGCTACAAACTTGCTCTCCAGACTCTGCTTCAGAAGATTTTTAAAAATTATGTGTATGGAGGAGGACGTACTTATATACTCATTCAAAACCTTTTATCTTATTTGAAATTAAAATTACTTAGTGAATAATGCTTTCATATTTGTGAAGAGACAAATTAAAAGCTCTTACTAATTCTGCAGAAAGTACTGCTAGAGACTAATAAAATGTCTTTGTTTTGTATATGATCCATCTTTTTTTTTAAACATTTCTTTTATCCAAAATATTTAGGCAGGTGACATTTCAAACAATAAACTCAATTTTAGGGCACTTTAGATGTATACAAAAATTATGAATGTCCTGTATCCAGTTTCCCCTACTATTACCATCTTAAAGTAGTACAGTGCATGTACTTAAAGTTGTATGGTACATGTGTCACAATTAACGAACCCATATCAATGCATTATTATTAACTAAAGACCATACCTTATTCAGATTTCCTTAGTTTTTACCCATGTTTTATTTTTCAGTTCTGGGATCACATTCAGGATGCCATATTATATTCAGTCATTATGTCTTCTTAGGTTTCTCTTGGCTGTGACAGTTTTCCAGACATTCCATGATTTTGATGACTTTTATAGTTTTGAGGAATTCTGGTCAATTATTTTGACTCAACTGGAATTTGTCTGAAGTTTTTAGCATGATTAGACTGAGGTTACGGATTTTTGAGAGGGGCGGGTTTCTCTATGGTAGTCACTCTTTTATTTTCCTCTTTCCAGACTGTCCTCTTTGGAAAGAAGTCACTATGCAGTTCTCACACTTGAGTGGGGAGTGATGTTCCCTTCCTTGATGGTGGGATATCTAGATAAATTATTTGAAGTTTTTCTGCATGGGAAATTTATCTCTTCTCCCTCTTTATTTATTTATGCAATGTTTATTTATATCTGTATGGACCTTGGAATATTTATTTTATGCTTTGGGTTATAGCTCAATAATAGGCAGCTGGTATTCTCAAAAAGTTTTAATGATACATTGTGAATTTATTTGTAGCAATTCAATGACATTTCAAAGGCATTTTGGGGTCTCAGAACTAGGATTTTAAAGTCAATATGTACATTTCATGTCATAAAGCTGTTAATGGTGTAAAGTATTATTTATAAACTAACTAGATTTTTCTACATCTGTATAATATAGTTTACACATCTTGTGGTATTGACATTACACAAAATTTAGAGTGTTAAACATGCATTTAATGTTTATAGGAAAAACACATTTGTGGCCATTAAAATATTTAGAGACAAGGGCATTGCATTTCAATTTTTAAAGATCTTTTTACTTTTACTATATCATTAAGAATATTTTATATAATGCCAAATCATGGCTGAGGAAGCTAAGTTTAATAAATATCAAATAGATGTTTTGTATTAAACTTAAAAAAATAAAAAAATAAATCTCAGCCATTATCCTCTGGGACCATTGCACTAAACCCCAACTACCAACATTTCATACAAAAGAACTCTCTCAGTTTTTTAAGTAAGCAAAATATCTTTCAGATTCTATGAATATCAATAATTCTAATAACTAATGGCAAATCTCAGAAGAAAATGAGCCATGCCAAGGAAGGACTGATTAAAAAGCCTTGTCTTACTAAATCATCTGTCATTCTAAGTGGATTTTCTTGTCTTCTGCTACTAGAATGCATCAGCAGTCTCCCAGAACTCACTCCCCACGAAGTGTGGGTAAGAGGAATTGATATATCACTGCTAATGAATCGTCATTATTCACACATTATGAACATAGACTGTCAAGGCAGTGGCTCTGAACCCTTTTAATATCACAAGCTAACTTGAGACTTTGAAGAAATCCATGAATCGATTGTTTCCCAGGAAGAACATTCAAAGCATTAACTGGCTCCATGGGCCCTCATAAGATGCACAAGTGGCCCATGAATCCCGTGTTAAAATGGATCGGTCTAAGTCATTTGCCATACCTGAGCAGGGATTTGTGCTGATGAAGGAGCTTGGGTTTCCCTCTACAGACCTGTGAACAATAGACCCTAATTTCTTCCTGACCTTTAGGTCTCTTATCCTCCCCCAAAGAAATCCCTAACACTGAGATGGAAATTCCATGAAGACAGGTATGGAGGGTACCCCTAAGCTCATCACATTGCCTAGCGTGAGCTAAACACTCAATAAACTTGTTTGAAAAAAAATGCTTAGATTAATGGATGTATGGCTGCAGTAGGACCCACTGCTAGTTTTCCTATTAAGTTCATAATACACCTCCACCACCACCACCACCACACACACACACACAGACACACACACACACACGTAACTCCTGTAACTTCTCTTTATAAAACCAAAACTAATGTAGGACAGTGAGAAAAAATAAAAACCCTACAACTTCTAAGATTGTATAGAATGAGATGACTAAGACGTAGAGTTTGGTCACGCTGCTTCTCATGCCACTGTCCCACTCTTGTGTCAGTCCAGTCAACTAAAGTATCAGGATTTGTGGGTTAGGAGGAAAAAAGTCTTAGAAATATCACAGGAAAACAAAATCCACTTGTTTTAGTACAACAAGCAGAGGATAGGAACAGGAATAAATGCTCTCTCATACTCCCCCAACTACGCTAGGGCACAGTGCTTATGTTTTTGTGACTCACAAGACTTGACCTAGCAATCCTCAGTGTGTACCACTGTTCAAAGCAATCACCAGACCTGGTCCTTGTTATTTCTAAGTCAAAGCAGATTTATATCAAGTCATCGGCACTTTATAAGTAAGCCAGATGCCAGTGTCATATTTTCCTGAGCTCAAAATATCCAGGTCAAATGATGAAAACAACAGACACATTTTCATATTTACCTTTCATAAATAACTCAGATTCAGCCTTTCTGAAAAAATACTACTGATAGTAATTCCTGAAAAAGTTTTTCCAAAGAGCTGAACTTGTTCACCAAATGGTTAGAAACTTAGAATAGGAAAAGTTGTAGCAAGAAGAGACTGGCAGTGAGTGTTAAAATCAGTTTCATATGTGTTTATGCAATTGTAGGAATATGATATTTTAAAATGATAATATGATTATTTTTAACTTTTCATTATGGGAAATTTCAAATATATACAAAAGGAGGAAAAAAAAGGATAATGAAGTCCCATATACCCATCACTCAGCTTCAACAATTATCAATACAAATCCAATTTTGTTTTTGTTCTATATTCCAACCCACTTTCCTCAATACCCATCCCCTAATGTTGCATTATTTAGAAGCAAATCCAAGGCCAAATACTTTCATTAATAAGTATTTCAATATGCGTATCTAAAGAGATGAGGACGTTTAAGCCAAACATAACCAAAATAGTATAATCACACCAAAATGTACAAAATAAAAGCGATCACTTAACCTTACCTACTATCTAAGAAATATGCATATTTGAGAGGAATTATTTATTTTTCATTTTGAAGATGATGGGATTAAGTCAGAAGTCTCAAATGCACTAAAGTTATTTTATTTGGGAATGGATATTAAATTTATTGTTTTATTTTAATATGTATACATAATGTACATATGTTAGTATAAATTTGCTTTTTAATTATTATTTTTGTTTTTGCAGAGGATAAATGTAAACAAGACATAACTTTATTACAGGGGTAGAATTAAAAGGAACCACAAAGAAACAAAAAGATCAATGTAGTCGCAGGAAATAGTGGGCATTCCTGTCTGATGAGATCTCCTTTCTCTGTGAAATAGGAGATGAGTTTATCTGCTAAGAATGGGTGGAGATGTGACAGAGGCGGAAATTTGAAGAGACTAGAGGAGGGCTAAGTAGATATCTTGTTAGAAAGAAAAACTCTTGAAAACTTCATCTCATGGCACAGTCTGGACCCATGTCATGAAACAAATATAATATTCTTGATGTCAAACTTCAAATAGATTAGTAGATGAACAGCCAAAGTGTACTAAACTATTCATCTCATATAAAAAGGACTAAAAATGAACACTTTCATTTGGTCTTTGATATTTAGATAAATGTAAGTTAAGGAGTCCTTCTGAAAAACTTAAAGAGAACTATTAGAATTATTACTAGCATATAGACCTTCAAAAACACTGATTAATTTAAGCAAAACAACCAGCAACAGAAACCACAACAACAAAAAAACCCATAAAGCACAGAAAAAAAGATATCACTGAGCAATTAAAGGAAAAGAAGGAAACTTAGAACTAAATGATTATAATAACAAAAGTAAACTGATTAAATCCCTCAAAAGTCAAAGGTTCTCAGATCAAAGTACAGCAATTAAAAGTTGCTAACAAGAGACAAATTTATAATAGAGACTGAAATTCAATGTCAAAAATAAGGAAAGTTATATCAGAAAAATAAAAAATAAAAAAAGTAGAGTACTGCAGTATTAATGTTGGGAATTCAATACATATAATAAAAACCAATGGGAAATTTTCATTAAACTAATTTTTCAAAGGGCCTCTTATAATATTAAATAACTCAATTTACAATGAGTATATAACTACTGTACTAAAAGACCTTATCACAAAAGCATCATGTTGAATTCCATGCATAAAAATGTGTTCATAGTCAAGATGAAATACCACAAGTATAATAGAGATTTTATCTTTCTACGCAGTTATTGAAGATGAAGCAATTAAAATATAAATGAGTTTATATCAGATTGATACCATAAACATACATACATACCACTTTTTTCAGCATCTACACAATTTTTACAAAATTTGATTATATATTATTAAGCCATAAATAAAATCTTAATAAATCCTAAATAGCTGAATTTGCATAAACTCCACTTTCTGATCACAAAGGCTTTAGAAAAGGTTACAACAAACACTAAGTCAAAAATAAACCCACTGCTGTAGGATCAAAGAAACTCAAACACGAGGTCAAAGAAGCAATAAAAACTGTACTTGTTTTGATGGGTCACCTGCTAATGCATAACAAGTTACCCAAATCTTAGAGACTTAAAACAACAAACGTATATTATTTCACAGTTTCTGTCAGAATTAGGAAGCAGCTTGACAGAATGTTGCCTGCGCAGGGTTTCTCATGAGGCTGCATTAAAGATGGGAGCTACGGCTACTACTGTCACTTGCACCTAGACTGGAACTGGAAGGTCCACCTCGAAGCACACTCGCATGGCTGGTGGCAAGAGGCCTCAGCACCTTGTCATAGAGGCCATCACATGGGCCTTTCCCACAGGGCTGTGTGCAGCACAGTAGATAGTCTCCCCCAGAGAACATGATGGAAGAGAGAACAGGAAGCTTTCATGACCTGTCTGAGAACTTACCCCCCGTCCCTTTCACCTTATTTCTTTTTTAATTTTTAGGAACTCTTCGTTTTCTTTAAAAATATTCTTGTAATTTTCATTATTATTATTTTTGACATTCAATATTCTGTTATATTAGTTTCAGGTGTACAACATAGTACTTAGATATTTATATAATTTACAAAGTGATCCCCCCTATAAGCCTAGTACCCACCTGGCACCACACATAGTTATTATGATATTATCGACTATATTCCCTATACTGTGCATTACATCCCACCTTATTTTATTCCTTCTAAGTGACTCACTGAGAATAGCCCACACGTAAGAGGAGCCAAATTAGGCTCCACAAGAAAGTGTCATGAGATTTGTGAATGTATTTTAATGGGCCACATAAAAACTTTTTAAAATAATGATTGTAATTACATGCCATATCGATATTTGTGTAATGTGGCTGAAGATTTTATTATTTAATCAGAAAGAATGAAGAAGAAAGAAGGAAAAGAAAGTTTTCAATTCAAGAGACTAAGGAAAGCAGCGGTAACACATTTTTAGGGAGAATAAAAAGGCATTAACACAGATCAAAGCAGAAATTAATGAAATACACAAATAAATAAAAGAGAAGGAATATTGTAATGTATGAGCTATTTTAAGTCTCAATGCTCTGAAAAATACCATAAAGTGGGCTGATGGTCTGAGAGGTAGAATGAGTAATTATAGACATGCTGCTTTAGAAATTTGAAAGAAGATATAACCACAGATGTAAACTGGTTTTATTATGAAAGAATACTATTTAAAATTTATGTTAATACATGTTTAAATTTCAGTTAAGTAAGCAAATTATTGAAAATACAAATTTATAAAATTGCTTCAAGACTTTTCAAAATCTGAATTGACATGTCATTATGAAAAAATCGAAAATAATTATTAAAAAAATACTGTTTTCTCTCTTCCTTCAATTATTTTGGGTCCAGAAAGGTTTACTTTGAGTTCTTTCAGATATTTGGTGAGTTGATTATTCTTGTGCCATTTAAACTTCCAGAACTGAAGGAATCTGAAAAAGTTTTAAATTAATTTTAAGAAGTAAATACAACTCAGGTATCCAAAATGATAAGAGCAGAAAAAAAATAATCAATTTGTAAATCAATTTTAATTATAAATACATATAGAATATCCTGAATGATATCAGAGGTATATGGGAAAACAATCTGAATTCATTGGACTTTTAAAATCAATTCAACAATTATTTGCTTATAAGAGATACATTGAAAACAAAAAGACACTGAAGTAAAAGAACGGACAAATGTAAATAGGCAAATGTAAGAAAACAACCACAAAATAAAAACAAAAAAGTCAAACAAATTTAATATAAGAACATTAAAGTCGGATAAAGCAGAATTAATTATTAGGAAAATATTTACCAGAAAAAAATGGAAAGTCACATTTTATTGATCAAAGGGAAACATTGTAAAGACAGTCTAGTCTGATATCTTTATGAACTGAATACATGACTTCACAACGTGTAGATTTAGGAGAAAATGATCGATACAGTATTTGTAACAGTTGAGGAAGCAACTCCGCAATTATATTTTGGGAAACTTTGAAACGTTCTGGTCTACTTATTCTACTTCTCAGAAAATCTATCTAAAGAAAAACGATCCTATGTAAGGGGAGAAAAAAAATTTTGTACAGGTTTAGTCAGTATAGAGTAATAATTATAAAAAACACGGAGTCAGAGGTCAGATCTCCTGGGTTAGAAACCCTGCTCGGCTATCATAGCTGCATGAACTCTCCGTGCCTCAGTTTCTTCATCTGTAAAATAGGGATAAAAAGCACCCACTTCACAAGGTCTCCATCCTTCAGATTAAATGAGTTGTATATATAAAGTGCTTATAACAGTGTATCTCACATACTAATCAGTATATACTGTGTTTCCCCGAAAATAAGACCTAGCCCAACAATCAGCTCTAATGCATCTTTTGGAGCAAAAATTAATATAAGACCTGGCTTATTTTACTATAAGACCGGGTAATATAATATAATATAATATAATATAATATAATACCGGGTCTTATATTAATTTTTGCTCCAAAAGACTCATCAGAGCTGATTGTCCGGCTAGGTCTTATTTTTGGGGAAACAGGGTATATGTTTGCTATTACTAAATTTATCAGTAGTAGTCATATTAATGGGACAACAATAGGAAATAAAAAGTAACTATTCTATATGATAAGAGGGAAATTTAGGATTATCTATTAAAGAAATGCTGTGCTACCATTAAGAAATGATGGCTAGGAAGACAACTTTGAAAAATGCTAATGATATAGCATTAAGTAAAAAACAAAAACACAAATGATAATGTATGTTACATGACTACCATTACATCTGCTAGATTTCTAAGAGCATGAGAAAATGGAAATTTATGCAAATATTATTGAATCTTCAAAATGGGTAATTTGTTTACCCATTACTTATATTCACTTTTATATTTTTTAAACTTATCTTTTTCCAATTAAAAAAACACAAGTATTTCTTTTCTAAAATAAAATGTTCAGATTGAGTGCTTCACAGTCTTTCTTATCAAAGTTGAAAAAGGGTATTTTGTGAGACATTTCATTTTTTCCTTACCTTTCTCTTGGTGAGATGAGCACGATGATTGAAAGAAAATTGAGATCAGGATTCAGAATTAGAGAAATAATTATTTTATTTCTGTCTGGATGGTTGGCCTGGCACTGGAACTGTAGCTGCAGAAGCAGCTTGGCATGACTATCGTGATTTCTGGCAAGTATGCACTTAAATGCCCCATTTTTTTCTGTTATATTGTTAGAACTGAATTACACATAGTTGCAAGTTTTTGCTGACTCATTTATGATTTTCTTTTTCCTTTTGCCACTTTTATTTCTGTATATGTTTGCTCTCACTCTACTAAGGAAAGTGTTTGAATGGGTGTGGGGACAGAACCCCAAAAAGCAGTTTCCAGGCTCTCGGCCTCACATAGACAGGTGCTGGCTCGGGTAGTAAATGGCCATCAACTGTGATTGCATGGCCATCAGCTGTGGCTAGTTGGCCGTCAGCTGTAACCAGTGAGCCATTGGCCACTAATATAACTGCTGTGGCTACGCTAGCAGGAAATGGGGGCTAGCAAGAAGATGGTGGCTGAGCTAGCAAGAGCGGATTGCAGAGAGGCTGATGCAGCAGCGAGAATATAGTGGTATGACTCTCTCATCTATGGCTCTGTGGGTGTTCCTTTTTGGCCTCACCATGTCCTGCGTTCTTATATGGGGAGCGGGAGCAGAGACCCCGCAGGCCTCCCCGCATGACAAATGGCGCAGCGAGCAGGGTCTCCCGCACGACAATGGGCCATGCTGGAAACTGATGGATTCTTTTTACTCTTCCATCTTTTTTTGGTAAACATGTTCAATACCACCAACTGTTCAGACACAAAGACACCCACACTTTGGATGTTTCTGAGATGCAGGTTCTGCTCTGACCTGATTGGGAGTCATGTTGGTGCAATGTGCATTTATGCAGCTTTGGCTGTTTCCACGGAGGGGTGGACCAATGCAAGGAGAGACAGCTTTTCATGAGCATTTCATATGGGTTCCCTGATAGCTCAGCTGAGCAGTATTGGCCAAATTTGCATCCAATAGGGACAATTCTATGTCATTTTTCACTTCAGATGGATTGTCATACTCTCCTTTGTAAGCTGCTGCAAACGAAGAACGCTTCATATCAGGACACAGAGCTCAGGCTGACTTCAGCAAGTCTCCTTGAGATAAACACGTGTAACCAGAAGAAAATGGTTCAGTGAGTGGTGAGGACACTTGACTTGGCATTAAATGATGTTTCAGATACTTCTTGAGGTATGCTCCAATTTGGGCACAGCAGTCCCAGAGATGTAGCTCAGCTGCCCTTTTATTGATCACAGACAATTCTGTGTATCTTATAAGTCTTTACAAACTGGCTGTGAATTGAAACAGCTACTGCACACGCAGGAAGGTGACAGAGCCCATTTGGCTTCTTGGGAAGAGTGTTACTATTGTTTCATGGAGAGGATTAGAGAAGCATATCTAATCTAATTGTCTTCCAATAATAGAGTCACTTTAAGACTGTCTGTTCCGATGGAATTTTGTTCCTGGCCTTTTAAACAGTGCCTTCTGAATAATCTAGAGAGGCTGATTATTCCGAGTGCTGTGTGGTTGGAAAAGTGAGACTGGTTCATGAGTCTACTTCCCAACACCAACCCCTGTCCCTGGTTACTGTCCTAGGTCCTTTTGTGGGTGGGGTGGGAAAGATTCCTCCCACTCCCAGAAGGTTTTGGGATGGGTCAGAAAAGTCAATCAAATTCCATGGCTGTTTGTTACCCATGGCTAAATTTTGTTCCCTATTGTGAGGCGAGACCCTGGAAGGTTGGAGTATAGGGACAGAGTCCTAGAGAGTAGTTTCCAGGCTCTCAACCTCATGTGGAAAGGTGCTGGCTCAAGTAGTAGATGGCCATCAGCTGCAACTAGTTGATCATCAGCTGTAATCAGTTAGCCATTAGCCACTAATATAACTGCTGTGGCTACGCTAGAAAACGTGAATTATGGCTAGCAAATGCAGTTAGCAAGTGGATTGTGGATTGCAGATCGTGTGGATCCTGCTTCCTCTGTCTCCAACCCAGCCGCCAGCGAGAATATAGTGGTATGACTCCCCTATCTATGGCTCCGTTGTTGTTCCCTTTTGGCCTCACCATATTCTGTGTCCACCCGCTGAGAGTGGGACCAGAGACCCTGCATTACACCTATTGTATTTCTGATCCCAAATTATGTCCAGACATCTACCTGCAAATTAGCCTTTCGGAAGTTGTCAAAGAGCTCGTGTTATAAGCATATTCCAAAAATAAAGTGGTAACATTAGCTATCTCAAATTTGAATATAAGTTCTTTTTTGTTGTTAATTTCCTATGGAAGACTTAGGTTACCTTATATGTAAAGCAAAAAATAAAATAAAATAGTGATTGAAGTAAAAAATGAGGGTAGAAGGAGAAAATCTTGGTTTTTAGCTTCTCCATGATGGTTGTCAGTCTAAGCCAGTGACCAACCAGGCTCCATGACCCGTGAACTTAACCTGACATGGTAGAACTTTCTCAGTTGGAGGTGAACCTCAGTATTCTGCACTTACCTAGGTAGTAGGGCATCTCTTTACTCAAATGTAGTCACAGAGCAACACTGCAACTTTGCTACTTTCTTGCAAAGCTCAGAAATTTGCATGATGGAAGCTCCAATAACGAGGGTTAATTTGAATCTTTTTTTTTTTTTCCATAGTCAAAGTCTCTTTATTTTTATTTCTCAGCTCTCAAAGACTGGGTGGACTTCAGGATTGATCCAGTGGCCTAACATTCATGTACCCTTGTGAGTGGGTGTATAGTTTTGCCAGAGCTGCCATAACAAAGTACTACAGCAGAAATGTCTTGTCTCACAGTTCTGGAGGCTGGAAGTCTAAATTAAGGTGTTGGCAGGATTGGTTCCTCCTGAGGGCTGTGAGGGAAGGACCGGTTCCAGGCCTCTCTCTTTGGCTTGTATATGGCCATTGTCATGTTCACGTGACGGTCTCATTATATGTGTGCCCATCAATCTCCAAGTTTCCCCTTTTTATAAAGCCAGCAGTCCCATTGGCTTAGTACCTCTTTGATTAAAGTGATCGCCCAAGTCAAGACCTTATCTCCAAGTTAGCCCACATCAGTGGGCAGCTTCAGTCCTGGGTTTATCTTGCTATGACCTAGGATGGTCCTATGCTAACTACCTCCCAGAAAAGGTTCCCCTTACCTCACATGTGATCCAGCTGGGAAACGGCCATTTACTGATTCCTGAACTCTAACTGCTCTTGATGCTTCTGAAACTCAGAGCTCGGGAGGCCCGTGCTCCCCAAGCCCTGTGGCTGTTCAGTCTGCCATGCCGCTCGTGTGGTAGTGGGATGTGCCTTTCAGGTTTGCTTTCCCTCTTCTATTTCCTTACTTCTGTCCAAATGATCCAGATGAAATGTTAACAGTTTTCCCTGCTATTTAGGGTGGTCTTCTCTCTTCTCTAACACAGATGCTGTCTGCTGGAATGAATATCTTTTTTTCCCTTCTGTGCTTTCCTTGATTCACAGTGTTTCCCAGCTTCTGAACCTGTGGAAAAGCCACATGAATCCAAGATTGGTCTTGCCACAATTTCTTCCTTGGCTCTAAAGGCGGGATGAAATTTGGGGCAACTTATCTAGCACTAGATTCCTAGGCCCAGAGCTAAACGTTTGAGCGTGAGCCTCACTAATGCTTTGTAGGTCATGGAGAACTTGGTGACTTCACCTTTTGAAAATGGCACCTATTTTTCTGTTCACTAATGCCTGAAAGGTCCATATATGAAAAGTTACTCTTCCCTCTGATGGCTCTTTGCCTCGGCTATACTGTCTGAAAAAAAGGCTTTCATATATTTATAAGTCAAGCTATGGCCTTATTCTTTGCAAAGGCCACCTTCCTATACTTAGTTTCGGGGGTTCAGTCTCTATTGAAGGGTTTGAGTTTACTCAAAGCAGGTAAGGTCTGAAAGGTTGTTGCTTTAGGCCTAATGTGTGCAGCCCAAGCTCTCTCAAAACAGACACTTGCCTGTGAACAGAGCCGTCATGCAACTGCAGTGATTTGCCAAAATGAGACTTGGAAGTGATACACAACTCATCTTAAACCCACCCACCACGTCTTAAGAGTAAAGGTCAATTATAAACTCAGGTTGCATCCAACCTCATGGTTCGATATAAGTCTCTCAAATTGCAAAAGTACATTACATTTACATTAGCTTCTAGTTTACATAATGAAATTGAAGGACCAAAGAAAGCCATGTGACTCGAACTCACCCATATCTGTCTATGTGCTGTTTTGATGCAGTGATTCCATTCTTTCTTTCTCAAAGTTTCTGGCCTTGCATAAAAATAAGTTGAAGCTTGAGAGGGTCCCAGTGAATAGCACCCTTCTTCCTCACCTGGGTTTGGAACCAACTAGGAAATAAGGTAGATGGCAGAGGAAAATCCTATCTTAGTTTCAATAATGCTGATTAATAATGCAGCATTAATTTTAATAATGCTCGTTTCAATAAGGTGGACTTGTCTAGGGGCAAAGAAACCTCAGAATGAGACAGATAAATCCACCATTCACAGGAGGGATGGACCATCATAGTATTCTCACAAAGGTCAGCTGTCGCTGTAACATGTGTATGGGAACAGACCAGAATCCATGCTTTCTGGGCCTACAACTCTGGAGAGCAAAGGGAGAGGAAGAGACAGCGCCATAGATGTCCAGTTCCCTCTTGACCTCATCAGTAAAAGTTCCCCCCTTTGCAGAAGGAGACAGGTAGCATTGTCACAAAAAATGGAGGCCTTCTACATGGAAGGACCCATCAGGCATTGGAAGGAGGAGATTCCTGGCAACCACCCCGCACTCATCGCTCACAACAGCAAAACAAATAAACCAAAAAAATATATATATATATTTTTCGCCCTCCACTTCACACTAGCCATCTTTATCTCCTATTTTGTGCTATTGCATCATTTTCAGGCTCTCAGGGATTTGGGCCTGTGTCTCAGAGATCTTGAGTGTGGCACCCCGTAGAGGTCCGTTATCCCCAGGAAATACCACCCTGTTTCTTGAACCCGCTGTCAGGTGTACCACGTGCTTCCCAACCTGGAGTGCACCTTGTTGGTGTGAGGGGGAAATACAACCGCGACAGCAAAACCACGTTTTTTTCGATAGTGATAAAATTCGTTCTGATCTTGGAATATAAGTAAAAAGGTACATGGATTTTTAAAATAAAATGTAAGAAACATTGATCCTGCTTTGAGTTATTCTCCTAGAACCATCAGGACACAGTCACTCTCTGTTAGTGTGTGTTGGGGGTGGGGTGTACCTTGGTTCAATGTTGGGAAAAACACTAAAGTGGTGGAAAAAACAAGGACTCTTGAGTCAGATAAATCTGTGGGCAAGGCCCATTTTCTAGCTAAGTGACAGTTTGCAAGCAACTTAAATGAATTGGGGCTCAGTTCCCTAATATATAAATTGAGACAAAATTAAATTTTCCCACCTCATAAAGTTGATGTGAGAAATGATGGAGCTAATATCCATTTAAGTCATCAGTGCCGTGACTGGCCCATAGTGTGGGCTTCCATTAAGAGGGCACTGGCTCCATTGACTTGTTTATTCGTTTGTTTGTTTATCCATTTAGCTGACCATTAGTTCATGTGTTTACTCATTAACTCACATCCATAAATCTTTCAGCATCTATTCTGTACATAAATACTTTAAGTCAGCATAATAAAGACTAACGCAATTCATTACCAATTTCAACAGCACCAAGCCCATAGCAGGATTGCACTAAAAGCATTTGGAGGTACAGAGGAAAAGAAAATAAACATCTTAAAAATGTCACTGATATTGCTATTAATTATGGAAGTTAATAGAAAGGGGTGAATGAAAAAACATAAGTTATTTTCAGAAATTTCAAGGAATCTATATGTTTTGGAAAATCATTCTTTGAAAAATTATTATATTTTAATTAATGGAATATTTAATAATATACTTATTGTATTCATTAGTCTTTATTATACTTACATATGTTTTAATTTTTATTAAATTTATTGGGTTGACATTGGTTAGTAAAATTATATAGGTTTCAAGTGTACATGGTTGGATCTTGAGATTATCATGCTAAGCGATATACTTACACATTATACATTATAATTATTATATAATTACATTATATAAATATGTAATACAATATTTTAATATAAAATTAATAAATTACATTATTGAAACAGAGGCTCCCTATTTTTAGTCCGAGTTCTTCACAGATCTAAGGCAAGTTAGGTTCTTCAAACTCTAGAGGCATCAACATGAATTGGGAACAGTGTAAATGGTTTTCATAATGGGATGATGTTTGCTGAACCTTAGTGCACGACGTGGTCTTGGCACTGAAGATGGGGAAGCCAAAGGTGGTGGTGATCCATCCCAGAAGCCCCTGGGGGTGGGAGGGGCAAGGTTTGCACAACCCATCCTCAGAGGCATTACAGCGATGGAAGCCCGTAAACCCTAAGCTCTCAGAAGCACTCATTTAATGTATTTGCAAAGATGCCTTAAACAGTAATTAAGTGAGCAAAGGCTGTGGGAACTGTAAAGAACTCACGCAGGTGGCAGTGGAGAGGGATCTGTGGGCATGGGCAGGGATGAAATATTGCTCTGGAAGATGAAGGCTGACACCTGATGTTCCTTCCTTGTGCGTGTACCACGCTATTACAGTTCTAGCCAAGGTTGCATTATTTTGAGTAAATTATTCTGTTGTTTAATTCTTCCTGTAGAGTCCTGCACAAAATCCAAACTAGGGCGCTTTATAGCCTATGTGGCTGGTCCAGTTTCCGTGATCTACACTTGACGGGAAGGGACTGGTCAGATTGGGTCTGACCTACCTTACAGTGGTGTTAAATGATGGTAAACCTTATCAAGATCCTGTTCCCTGCAAGAACTCGGTTTTTGTGACGTCTCCTGGCATCTTTCCAAGTCAGATGGTCATCATTTAAGAGGGACTGGTGATTGGCCAAAAGAAACAGAATCTCAGGTAATAAACACTGAGAGGAGGAATCACATGGGTGAGAAATCACATGGGCAGACTCCTTATTTTAACAGCCCTGAGTATTCATGGGTGGGCACTGAGGAAGGTGGTGGACAGGCTTCTGGGGCATTCTTCTAGCAAGTCCAGTGACTCAGTGACGGAGGTTTTCTGTGATGGCTGAATGAGATGGGAAACATGGACTAGGAAGCATCAGGGAACAGCAACTGCATGTCAGTCCAGAGTAATTACTGACTGTACCTGAAATGTGGGCAGGTGAGGTGGACCTTGCTGAAGAGATGGGCTGTGCTGGCATGACCAATGTTCTTGGTCCTGATGGTGGCATTTGTTGAGTGCATGCTGTGCGATGGCCACTGTGGACTCTGCTTTATGTACTTTGGCTTTGGCTCATTTAGCTCTCACAGCCGCTCTCTGACAAGGCAGATGGTAGTCTTATGGCATTATTTTTCAGGGAAGAAAAATGAGACATAGGTTCAAGTCATGCAATTAGTAAAGGACAAACTTAGAATTTCAACCCGGATCTAATGAACCCTCAAGAGCACGTTTCAAGTCACTCCTCTGAACACCTGTGAATACTGTGAGTGCCTTTGTGGAATGTGGCTGTAGAATTGTTGAAAAACTCCTGCTGCTGAGCTCTGACTGCTGACGTCCTGGAAGGAGCTTAGTGTTTTGGTGGCACTTAGAAAAGAAAATTTGCATAGTGGTGAAGAGCAAGAAGGAATCAAAGCTCTGAAAATGATGAGTCATGTGAGATTGTGCCATTTGGTAAATCTCTGTGTGTCAGGTCATAGGGGAGATAATACAGTGGTCCCCCCTTATCCATGTGGGAATATATTCCAAGACCCCCGGTGATAGCCTGAAACAATGGATAGGTAGTATCGAACCCAATGGCTAGTACTGAACCCTATATATACTATGGTTTTTCCTATACATATAACACCTTTTCACTTAAAGGAAGCACTTTACAGCTTCTCTTTGGCATATCTGAATTGCCAGCATCACTACTCGTATGTTTTGGGACCATTGTTTTTTTTTGTTGTTGTTTTTTGTTTGGTTGGTTGTTTTTATTAGTTTCAGGTGTACAAAACAATGTAATAGTTAGACATTTAAGACATTTATCATTTATATCCCTCACACAGTAGTAACCCTTCTCCCCCCATCTACTATCCTTCTAGTAAGGGTTACTTGGACGGAAGCACTGTGATGCTGTCACAGTTGATCTGATAACTGAGACGGCTACTACATGACTAATGGGCAGGGGCCATATACAGTGTGGAGATGCTGGGCAAAGGGACAATTTAAGTGCCAGGTGAGATGGAGCAGGGCAGCTCAAGATTTCATCACGCTACTCAGAATAATGCTTGATTTAAAACTTAAGAAATGTTTGTTTCTGGAATTTTCCATTTAATGTTTTCAGACCTCAGTTGACCAACGGGTAACCAAAACCTTCAAAAGGGAAAGAAGAGATAAGAGGGGACTCCTGTAATTAATATTATTTCCTTCATGTATTAAAGATTAATTGATACTTTAAATGCTTAAGTCCATGCCTGTTCTCTGTAAGCCCTTTTCATATCACAAGAGATGAAAGAGTGAAAATGAGAGTGGTTTAAAGTAAATATTATTTCTCCATAATTATCAGTTAGTACTTAATTTATATTTATTAGTTAATGTTTACTTTTGATTGCAAGTGACAGAAGCTCAAGTCAAACCACCTTAAGTAAAATAAAAAAGGGCCTGGGCTTCAGGTGAGGCTAGAATCCAAAGGACAAATCATGCCACCGGTTTCTCTTTCTCTTTCTCATCCTCTCCTTTGGTTTCCTCATGGATGGTTTTATCCTCAGGCAGCTTTCTACACACTATCCCAGATTAAAATGAGACTAGCCCTGAGATGAGAGAGACTGATGTGTGACCGTTTGTCTGACAGCTCCACAACAAAAACGGAGAGAAGGAAAGTCCTTCAATGAAAAGGTTGATGGCAGACAAAGGCTAAATAACACACCTGAACCCACTATTTGCCTTGTATAATGGACAAGAGCTTTACACGGCCTCGTCTTTTTTTCCTGTAATTTAGTTTGGTATTAGATATGTGATAAGTGGTATACATTAGGGTGTTGGAGATGTATCACCAGTTTGGGAACGTTTTGGGAAAGAGCCTCTTCCTGCACGAGACCCTTTATTTGCTACATATCAGTCAATAGCCAACAAGTCTTTATCGACCAATTCCCATAACTTAAGAATCCTGCTCACACACAGCACAGATCTAATCACAGCATAGTCCATACCACGATAATGCAAATCTCACAGGAAGCAAAGCCCCGGCCCCAGCTGCCAGCACCTATTCTGTGGGGATATTGGATACCACTGCTTGAGACCAGTCTGAGAGGATGGGTCAGCTTTGTAATCAATGTATGGCCAGTTATCTACGTGTGGTTCCTCTGTGTGGTTACCACTGGCTTGTCAGACAGAGGAGGATGCACAGTGGCTTTCGTAGGGTGTGTCACCGTCAGAGGAGTTATAGCTGCTGAGATGAACACAACCTCCTTTGCCTACAGAAAATTGTGTTGAGCGTATGCTAGATGACAAGTAACTGCAGACTTCAAGCTCTGCTTGGCTTCAAGTCTTGCACTGGGAGGGTGGAATCTGGGGAGGTAGGCAGGGCCTGAGCCTGCTAGGGAAACTGGCCTTCATCCCAGCTCTGGGAAGCAGTCAAACCATTTTGAAAAAGTGATCAAATAAGATTTGCAGTTGAGAAAGAACGCGTTGGCAGTGATTGAGGAATAAACTGGAGGAAGGCAAGCACTTTTACTCTATCCAGAGTACAAGCCAGGGGTCTGAAAGTACAGAACATAAAGTGGTGTTAGGCATCCCGATGGTAGATGAAGTTCAGAGCCAACTGCATACACTGGTCCCTCAGTACTCACAGGATATTGGTTCCATGACCCCCTACGGACACCAAAATCCCCGGACGCTGAAGCCCCGTATATAAAATGTCATATTTGCATACAACATCCTCCTGTATACCTTAAATCATCTAATACAATGTAAATGCCATGTAAATCATTGTTGTGCTGTATTGTTTAGGGAATAATGACAAGAAAAAGAAGCCTGTACGTGTTCAGTACAGATACAACTACCACAGGACTAACTGCCTAGTACACATCAGCAACAATGTAATATTATTTTTCAAGTATTTTCGATCTGCAGTTGATTGAGTCTGAGGATGTGGAAACTGCCAATATGGAGGGCTGACTATTTCAGCAGCGGAGTGGGAGAGCTGTGGAGAGTGGAAATGGAAGCCTAGATTACAGAAGGCGCTGTTATGCTGTCACACAAGATTTCACAGTCAGCTGGACAACTTGTCCTGCTGTCACCCTCCCTGTCCTTCTCCTGTGACCATGGACCCTGGGTGCTGGCAGATCTGCCTCTAGAGGCAGCGCAAAGGCGGGGGTCACCACCCAGAGTTCCAGCTCCTTTGGGAAGGCATTGGTGTCTGTGTTTGCAAGGTGCTGCTTGCATTTGTTTTTGCACGTGGGTGTGTCTGGCCTGAGAATTTGCAGTGGATGAGACCACGAGGCCATGCTGAGCTGACCTTGCAGAGAAGGAGGTAAGAAACCACACTTTGTGTTTTCACTTCTGAAGCCACCTGGTGATCCAGCCACTTGTTCGCAAGCTCTCTGTTTTAAAACACACATTTTGAGAACATTTCTTCACTCTCCTGAATTAAAATAATAGATTGTGGAACTACTTACACATAAATGTTGAACATCAATACAATGCCCTGAGTGTACTTTGAAGTAGGCATAATTGGAATTAACTCCCAGTGTTATATATTTCAACATACTTGTACTCATGTAACTGCTTGGGAATGACTATCCTTGACGATGAGAAAACAAAACAAACAAACAAAAAAACACTACTACATCTTCACAAAATACTTCCTAGTGGCCTGTACTGCTCCTAACGAAGAGCCACTGGCCCAATAACTTATTTAGAGATGAGACAACTATATTGTGCAGAGGTCGAGTAACTTTCTTAGGACATACCAGGAGACAGAGCCTGCGCTCAAGACCCCCAGCTCAGCACCATGGCCGTTCATCAGCTCCATTTCCCCTGAATGGACTCTTGGCATTGAACACCCAGAGGCAAGTTTAGCCCCGATTGAATAGTGTCTAGAGCAGGAGGAAATACCATGGGCTTCAGAGCTTCTCTCTTTGTCCATTGGAGTGGAGAGAGGGCCACAAAGGAGGAGGCCAAGAAGTCAGCAAAGCTGTAATCAGGCATATCAAGGACCTTCACAGTTCATTTTCTTCTGTGTTTATTCATTCATTCATTTACCCTGAACTTTCAGGACTCTCTCTGCTCTTGTGTAGTTTTTATCCCGGTAGAATATCTAATAAATCATGTGTTGATAAGTGCAGTGAAGCAAATAAAGCAGGAACCAGAGAACCAGAGAGTGAGTGGGCACTGGGGGTACTTGTGATTGGATAATTAGAGAAGAACTGTCTGTACTGAGGCCATTTAACTGAGTCCTAAATGATGTGATGGAACCAGCAAAGCTAAGATCTGCATTCCAGACAGGCAGACCAACACATAAGGGCACTGAGGTGGGATGAATCTTGTCATTGGTAAATGCAGGTGGTGGGTATCATCATCTGTTGTTTTTCCTGCCATCGTCCCAGAACTATTTTTCCTCCCTCCCCCACCCCCAAAGTTGAGCACATGACCCAATTTTGGCCATTTATAGCTTCTTCCTGCAGACTTTCTGAAACTAAGATCTTCTGGGCTGCCCTGGGTGACGGCAGTCATTATAAGACCTAAGTGTTCAACTTTCTGTTTAACTAAATGAGTAACCCAAGACCATTCCAATAATCTATTTTTTTGTGCCTTGTTAGCCAGAGCTGGCTTCCTTTCTGTTTTGCAACTGAATTGCTAAAAAATTAATCTTTCGCTCATCTTTCACAGAGATGCCTTTAGAAACTGATATTTAACATCATCCACTAGTAAACAGCAGAGTGGTTGCACATCATATCATTGGGCTAAATGAAAGGGGTTGGTTCAGCACAATAGATATTCACAAAATCATCCCGATCATCATCAAATAAAAATAACAATAACCCATTTCCTAGATTCGCTTTACCATAATATGGGCACTTTGTAAGCATTATCTCTATCAGCTTGCTCTATATCAAGTGGCAAGAATTTTTTTAGAACTGAGTCATCTGTGCACTAGCCTTGTTTTCTGTAAGAGTGCCAGCCAAATAATCAAAGGCAAATTGAATCAATAAAGTGTATAATAGGCCAAATTTATCCTAGGAGAACTATCATGCTCAAGAGACAATTTGTTTGCATTTTACTTAGCAAAAAATAAAGGTGAAGATCACACAACAAAATGTCAAATGAATCTTTTTTGGAAGATACTCAGAGGCCAGGTGCCCAGTGGAGACGTGTCCAGCAGTTAGGTGTGCAGGGAAGGTCTTTGTGGTCCCTGGATGTGCTTGGAGTACTTTCAAAGAGAATCACTAGATAAGCACCAATAGCTTTTTATAAAGCAAATTTCTAAACCATTATTTAAAATAGTATTTTATACTATCACATATGCTTTGGGAAGCAATCATTTTTATACCCATAATTATCTCTTTAATTTTTGTTTTCTTTTTCTGCTTTCCTAACTTAAAGGCCTCCCTCTTTCTACTTCCATATAGTCTTTGCAAAGCTAAGAATCTCCCTGTTCATTTATTTTCTTCATTTTCTTCTGGATTGTTAGTTCCCAGATTTAAGATTACTCTCAGGTATTCTACCACAGGTAATAGGGAAAATATGTTAACTTTATAACACTTGGCTTTCAGTTTCCTTTAATGTACGGATCTCCAGTAGCATAAACATTTCCTCTGCTCATTTTAGAAATTGGTTTAAACCTCTCTCTGAAAATAAATGCATTTTCCCTGAAATATATGTTATTACTTTATATTTAACATTATGCTTCAACCAGCCAGTTTTCTTTTGTCTTTCTGCTAACGTTTCCCTTTCTCTTAAACTTTGCCCTGTTTTTTATCCATTTCTTTTTTCATCATCATTCACTATAAAAAGAAAAAAAATCCCCTTTTCTGGCCAATAAAGTAAAAGGAGCTGGCTGTTCTGAAGGTTCTCTTTACAACACGAAGTCCTAGTGGCAGCAGACACACTTGTTTCATCAGAGAAGAATTTTGCTGTTGGCATCACCAAGGGCAATGCTGTTTAGGTCAATGAGTTCAGTGAAAACAGTTAGGGCACGGGCAGTGCAATGCCAAGCTCTTCTTTATTCTTTAATGTATACAGTCTCCAGAAAAACCAATGAACTAGGTGTTTTCATATCCACTGCATAGTGTTTAGACTACAATTCTTAAAACATCCCTTTTGGCCAATGTCTCTCAAGTGAGTCATGGAGGGTTCTGGCCTAGGACTCAGGGCTCCCAAATTGTATTTCAGTGCTGGTTTGTATGACAATGGGGGCTCTGGACCACATTAGACAGACATGTGTTCAAATCATGGCTTGACCACGCATCGAGTTTTGTGCCTTTGGGCAAGATTAGTAACTTACCTTCTGCATCTTCATACTTTCCTGAGGAACTATTGAATTGGACATGATGTTAATGAAACACACAGACCATATGCTTTAAAAATCATGGTTATTATTATTGTTACTATCGATGTTATTATTATGATAATGTTTTCCATCATGTGAAATTACCCAGTGCTTCTGTTCGGCAATAGGAGTGCAATGTAAGTTGATTGTTTCTCCTAAAAAAGTTCAAATATCTTTAAAGATATTTAGAACTGTGATTTCTGGGCATTGAGGTGACTATGAAAAGAGAAAATATAGGAAGGCTCGAACTCATTTGGTATTAGCCTATGTATTTATTGCCTCTACTTGGATATCTAATGAGCATAGGGAGCGCAGTATCCCCTAAACTAAATTCCTGGTTTCTGTCCCCTCACACCTGCTCCATCCCGTCCTTCCTTACATGGTTGCTGGTACTTTGATCCTGCCAGTTGCCCAGACTGAAAGTTTTGGAGCCATCCTTGATTCCTTTCTCTCTTGCCTCATATAAATTCCATCAGCAAATCCTGTTGGTTCTACCTTCTCACCTGGATTGTTTTACAACTTCCCAACAAGTTTCTCTATTCTTGGGAAAGGCCTTGGGAGACCAAAGATATCCTTTTAAAAACATAATTTCGATCATGGCTTACATTTCCTCAAAAATGTACAACGATTCCCATTGTATCCAGAGCAAGAGCCATAATCAGCTAAAACCTGCCAGGCCTACGTGGTCTGGCTCCCTGCCCCCTTTCTGTACTTTTCTATTGCCCCACTTCATTTCTCTGTACCCACCATGCTGGCCACTCTCGCTCTTCTCCATCTCTAACTTAGGTCTTTGATCTAGTTGTTCAGTCTGCCTTCATAGATGTACACAAAATAGCTTTATTGAGATATATAATTCACATACCATACAAGTCACCCATCTAAAGTATATAATTCAATGATGTGTCGTATAGTCACAAAGTTTTGCAACCATCACGATGAAAGAAATCTCATAACGATTCTTTCCCAGTCCCAGGCCTCGGGACTCTGAATCGACTTTTTATTTTTATGGATTTGCCCATTATAGACATTTCGTGGAAGTAGAATCATGCAACATGTGGTCTTCTATGACTGGTTTCTTTTACTTAGCGTACAGTTTTCAAGGTTCCTCCATCCTGCAGCTTATGTCAGTACTTCTTTTCATTACTGAATAATATGCCACTGTACTGATACACCACCTTTTATTCTCCCAGTCATCGACTGATGAACATTTAGGTTGTTTCCACTTATTGGCTGTTATGTGTAATGCTGATATGAACATTCACGTACGCATGTTTGTGTAGACGCATGTTTACATTTCTCTAAGAGTGAAATCGATGTGGCATATGACATCTATGTTGAACTTCTCAGGGGCTGCCAGACTGCTTTCCAAAGCATCTGCACTATTTTATATTTCCACCCACAGTGAGTGTTCCAATTCCTTCCCATTCTTGCCAACACATATTATCTGTCTTTTTGATAATAGCCTAGTAGGTGTGAAGGAGAATCTCACATGGTTTTGATTTGCATTTCCCTGATGGCTAATAATAAACATCTTTTCACGTGCACTTAGTTTATTGCTGGCTCATTGGAATCTTTGTTCTAATTTCACCTTCTCTACGAGGTCTGTCATGAACATCTTATTTGAAATTTAGCCCCAACCCCTGCATTTTCAAACCCCTTTTGCAAACCATTTGTCATCATCTTGAATACTGGATGATTTATCTATTATATTTATGTTTATTGTATAATTTCCTCTTTTTACTCTGGTCCAAATGTGAATAATTAAGGAGAGTAAGGATCTTTGCTTTGATTATTGATTATATCCCAAGTACCTAGAAAAATATATTAAAAAATGGAAGGCACTCTATAAATATTTATAAAATAAATGAGTGAATGGAGAGAAAATTAGGCCTAGAAGAAAAAAGCAACACTTATGGTCAACTGGAAATTGTCCAAGTGGAGATTGGGTGGAATATCCATTGCTTTTGCTTCATGCTTGTAAGTGACACGCTGGAACCTTTGCCACTCTTTGGGCTGGGCCACTTTTTAAATTGATGTTTATGGACTACCTTCTCAAAGGTATTTAAGGACACATCTAGAACACATGTGCCCTGAGAATAATTTTAAAAGAGTCCCTGGAAATATCTTTTTTGCACCTTTGACTCTTTTGCACATTTGACTTGGTGAAAAGATGGCTTGCAAGTGACAAGCATTTTTCATGTCCATTGAAAATGTGCCAGGGATGACAACCTTGAATCATCATTTTATCTTTGAGGTGAGGAATTTTATTTATATCATTAAAACATTCATTCAAGATTATTTTTTTACTAAGAACAAAAATGGAGATGGGGTTGGAGGAGGGCAGCGCTCATAAACCAGCTATGAATACCAGAACTTACAATAAGATGCTGTTCACCAGCCAGTATTTATATCTATGTGGTCTTTCAGATGTAGTACCGCTCAGGTCATGTGGCCCATATAGCAGCTGTGGATATGAGCACATTCTTCCATGCCTTTTGCTTTTCCATATCAACTTGCTGCAATGATTATTGGAGTTCATGTGTTCTAAAAATAGTGATGAGTACCTTGTGGAAGTAATAACCATCTTCTTAATAAAATTCTTGATGATTGTTTGATGCTGTTAGGAACAAAACATTTCCTTCCTTTATAAGACAGAACAGATTACTTATAATTAGTTTATTGGTAAGAATGCTTTTGATCTACTATACACATTTATGAGGATAATAGCTTTTTTGGCTACTATGTATTTTTAAAACATCTTTGGCATAGTCATGCTCATGTAGAACTTGAACTTGTGAACTCATTAACTTCTCCATCTAACAAACTTTCCTAGGTTCATTTGTAAGCCTTTCAGTTTTGGTATCAAAATAAAACAAAAGTCCAATTGTAATCTCAGAGACGTGATGCTCTATGGGAAAAAACACCAGCATGATGGCAATAAGGGCTTTGGAATTACTACAGAAATAAGTATCCACAAACAGGATACAATTTCAGATTTCAATGGGCAAATTCTCACTCACTGGTGGCTTTTCTCTAATTACCATCATCATCATCAACTTTCAGTGTAAAGGATGGAGTGAGAGCTAGACTATGGGATAACTAGTGATAAAATAGCCACTGATGGAAAGTTCTGACCGAGTGGGCATAAGAGTGAATCCAATGAGTTGGAAGTCAGACATCATGAATCAGTTATGAAGCACAAAACTCAAGGACGGGAAGACTGGTCAAGCTTTCTTCCTCAGACTCAATGTGAGTCTAACCTCAGTAGTGTAACCTAGCTTTTGTCCTTTGTGTTCAGTAGGAAAAGCAAGTTGGGAACTGAATAAACAATTGAGTAATTAAGTAAGCACTACAGTAACAAAAGGCACTTACAGACAAACTTCTCCAATCTTGGGGATTCCTTGCCTCTCCACTGCACTTACTTGCCATCTGATTAGCTTTCTTAAATCTTTTAAGAGAACCAATTAAAAGACACTTTAAGTAACGTTTGCCTCAAATATCTATGTATTCACATACTTTATGATTTGGGTGTTGCCATGCTTGGTGATCATTCTCAATACTTCTCCAATCCCCACTACTGCAACGTCTTGACCAGACCCATGACTGATAAATCCATTTTATTTTCCTTTTTCCCAAGGACTGCCTACTGATCTTTCTTGGTTCTTAAAGTGTGACATGCTTTTCGAATGGAGAAGAAACCAATCTCCTCTTATTATTATACCAATAGCAGGAGAGTAAATGTGGATTTGACCCACTCCAGTTCAATTTACATTTCCTTATCTCTTACTAAAGGCAAAATCTGCCCAGTCCTGTGGAAAATGGGGTGTTAAACAATATTCTGTGTTATTTTATCTTGTTCTCTAAGGATGGAATATTGTGGCAAGCTACAGAGAATATGAGTCTCCAAAATCCTAAGCTCCATTTCAATTTTTACAGTAGCTTTCCTTCCCTTCGTGATGCTATGGGAGAGCTCCCTCACAATAGAAATTTTCAGTCTCCTTTTCCCTAGTTTCTTAGCTCCTTAGCCCCTGGCTTTGATTACTCTTCTAATCAGTTTCTGAATCCTAAAGATTGCTCCTAGCCTGAATCACAGAAAGTCTCTCACCCCTGCTTCAGATAACTACTTAAAAGCCTGTGACTTCCCCACACCCCCAAGCCATTCCAGACCCTCCAGGCCAGTATAATTGTTGATTGTAATCATTGAAGCCTAATATTCTTTCCAACCCCTTCTGAGCCCAGCTCCTGGAAAATTGATGCCACCTGAATGACTGGGTGAATGGCCACTGTCTCTACAGGGCTAACAGATTTATTAATTGAAATCTATTTTTCCTCATTCAGGGGCCTTGGGGGATACAGAAGATACCCCAGCAAGATTGCCAGTCACAACCAAAGAAGCCAACATGGTCTTCCAGGCAGATCTCGAGACCCCTTCCTCTCATGTAAGATCAAATAGGGCGAGAGTTCCGTGAATCCCCAGTAGGTAGGGACAGCTCTATGCCCCTGCACAGCAGGAAGCAGATACAGAAGAAAAGACCTCCTGTCCCTCAACTTCCCATAGACATTTTATGGGGACCACGTCTCTCAAGGGGAAAACAAAGCAGGAAATTAGAGACAGGCATCGGGTCCCTGCCTTACCGCCCAAAAAACCTCCTCACTCTGCCCAAAACTTCCCCTTTTCATTGTAATTATCTACCCCTATGAGGAAACAAATGGGTATGAAATACCCAACTAGATTAAACCAGCCACTCACACCTGCGCTGTAAAGGCTTCAACAGCATTCATTTCACCTGGGCCTTATTATACTTCATTATAATATTATACATATGCACGGAAATTCATTATAACAGACTGAATTCTGGGAAAAAAACATGCGTAGTCTAAAAAGATGATGTAATAGCCTCTTGTCAATCACAGGTGTCAATCAAGTGGTCCCACACACAGAAAGGAACAACCCATTCTAGAGAAAAAAGGATAAAATCTCCAAATCCTTGCCAGTCAGGCAAGGATTTTTTTTTTGAGCCTGGGCCCTTGGCCCTTTGGGCCTCTGGACCTTTGAGCTTTTTTAACTCTTTTTGAGCCTCCTGAGCCTTCCCTTTGCTTGGGGCCTGCTCCAAACCCTTTGGAATATACTTTTTCTCCCAATAATACCACCTTGGGCCCTTGAGCCATTCTCTACTGTTCGGTCTGCTCCTATTTCTTTGAAGTGGACTATCTCTTCTAACAAACTGCTTTTTCACCACTTACTTTGGTATCTCATTCAATTCTTTGCTCACGGCGCCAAGAACCTGGAATCCTCGCCGAGGAGGGCCCACTCTCCGGTAAGAGTTTATAGCATTTAAAGTTACTTTTCTCATATTTTCTTCTTGTTCAGTAAGTAGTTTAGTTCAATGGTATGTAACATATTTCCAAAGATGGTCTAATAATATCTCCATCTGACCTCATCTTTGGTAATATGAACATCCTACTTTCATATTAATGGGTGAAATCAGATTCCTCTTTCTTTCAAACTGGGCTGGACTCAAAGACTCACTTTGCATTCTATCAACAGAAAAACATCAACAAAATATACCGTATCTAAGATTTCAGGGGACAACAGGAAACGGTGGAAGTAAGACTGCATGACTCCTAAGGCTGGGTCTTAGAACTTCCACCTGGATCTCTTGCAAAGTTTCCTCTCCTGATGCTTCTTCTTAAAACCTAGCTTCTATGTTACAAGAAGCCCCAGCTACATGCACAGAACATGCATGGATGCTCCAATAGACTATCCCAACTGAGCACAGCCTTCAGGTCTCCCCAGTATTGGTATCAGACATCTAATTAAAGAAGCCTCCAAATGATCCCTGTGACTTGCCATCTGAGTCACTTCTAGTCCACTGAATATTCTCAGCTAAGACCCAGGCATCATAAGAGGTGAAATGCCATCTCTGCTGTGCCCTTCCTAAATTCCAGACCCACAAAATCCATAAGTGTATCAAATAGTTGTTGCTTTATGCCACAAAGTTTTACGAGTGGTTTTAATGCAGCAATAGATAATCATAACAGCATTTGGTACCAGGAGCAGGGTGTTCAAGTAACAAAAGCTTAAAACATGTGTCACTCTTAGGGATTAGAAAGTGAAAGGATTTTCAGGCTTTTGTTAGGAAGAGTTGAAAGAACTATTCATGAAGGCTGCAAAATAAGTTAAAATTTATTATGGGAAGTTAGGAAAAAGTTTGACAACCAAGCAAGTTATGTGTGGTGACATAGAAAATAGAAGAAAATGCCCAATGAATCAGTGAATTTCCTAATGAAACTTCTAAGCAGAATATTCAAAGTGCCAACTTCTCTTAGTCGTGTATCATAAGATATAGAGAAAGAGAGAGATCGGGTTAAAAAAAAAAGTTTCATTTTCAAGAAAAATTTTGTAGCAATATAGTGAAACCAAAACTTTTTAATTGATTCTAATTCCCATCCTTTCTAGAAGGCAAAAGATGCTCAAAGTAAGAAAAGACCTCAGAGCAATGATCAAATCCGGGGCACTGCCAGAAAACATAGTTTCAGGGTAAAACTAGGGACAATAGTGTGACTGTAAAACCCCTCCCAATTTGTGAAAAACATTTAAGATGGTGCTTCAGGGTTTTTGTTTGTTTGCTTGCTTGTTTCAGATGGGCAAAAGCCTTTTAAGCATCTAAAGAATATACCTTACAGACCATCTCTGCTAAAAAAATAGGGTTTTTATTGAGCCCCAGATAGAGAAAGGTTATTTCAAAGAGATTTGTGGATGACAATTTTTTTAATGGAGGGAACAACAAAACAATTATTCATAAAAACACTATAAAGTCTTAAAGAAATTATACTGGCAGAAATACCAACAATTCAGGGTAAAAGAGACAAAGACAGCACAAAATGAAAGAGGTATTTGACACCTGTTCTTCCACAATCAGGAGATCGGATGAGAAAACTACTCTGATCAAATATAAGCTATTTTTCAATACAAAGGCAGGAAGACCTAGGACCTACCGAGACCCCAGAGGGCAGAGTCAAGAGACACAGGAATAGACACAGAACAATGTGTGTTTGTGTTGGGGGAAGTTTTCATCTAATAGACCTTGCAGGCTCCCTCTTAAGTAGTTTTGAAGGACCAGGGGCTATGGAAGGAAGATATTGATTGGCTTACGGGATTCACCACTTTTCAGGGTCTGGATCTTATTCCTCTCCAGAGGCTCACAGACAGGACTTTGTGGGCTCACTGAGCGTAGTTTCATTATCCAGGGGGCAGACTTGCATTAGCCTAGCCCATTCTATGACTCATCAAATCAGAATTCCGAGTCATCAATTTATAATGAGAAGACACTGTCCCTGGAAATTGAATACTCAAAAACTGTACTGATCAGAAATTTCTCTCTCTGTTGGCAAAGTCTTTTTCACTGTAATATAAGTTGAAACCAGGAAAAAAAAGTGTGTGGCTGGATGGAATTAATTAGATGGGCTGAATGTACAGTGGCCTCAGGCTTTACCTCATTTTATTATCTCATAATAAGGGTGGTTTTGCACTGTCTGTTGGACTAAAGTTCCTTGTCATCATCTCAATATTGTCAATACCTGCCAAAAGGGCTAGGACATGGGAAATACAAGGTTAAACCTTCCTTTTCTCGGTGCTATGCTTGAGTGGAAGCCGATGGTTTTGCCCTTCAACTTTCATTTACTCTGCTTCCCCTACCAATTAAAACATTCCTCTTCTGGACATGTCAATAAAGTCAACCAAACTATATTGAACTCTTTCATGTCTGGGGACCATCTTTATTCTCCAAGTGTGTATTTGCACTTCTATTTTTCTTTACATTTTGCATTTCTTGTTACTTCAAAAGCCTTTATCCTCCACCTGTCCCTAGAGTTGTACCACACCAAGGAATGATCCATTTATCTATGATTCATTGTGTCTATGAAGTTTTCTGCACTTTTAAAATATTAATTCAGATGCGATGCCATGACCCACTGAAATTTTTCTCAGTAGCCTGACATTCTGTAATTTTTCTGACAAGCCATGCACCTAAATTACTCCTTATTTCTTAATTAATCAAGTCAATGATTGGCCCAATTATGATAATGGCATGTCTTATTCTTTGAAATTGCCAGATTTCATTGGGATTTTGTCACATAGACAGTGAAATTTTATCTTTTCCAAACCCCTTTGTTTCCAAGCATTAAAAAATCTCTTGCAAATAGATATTTAAAATGAGGAGTTTATTGTTGCTTTTGCAACTGAAGGCTTGATCTTGGCCTTCAGATTCTGTCATTGCAATGCTGGATGTTGTTTCTGTGCGTTTTTTTATTTTATTTCATTGATCTTATTCACTGATATCTACAGATGACCTCATTCATGTAGCCTTAGAAGATGGTTCTTAAATCCCACTTTACCTTATCTTTGTGGCCTCCCTCGCATTTAAGAAGAAGACAATGTTTTCTTTTTCTCTACCAGTTTGCATACATAATCAAAGTTTTGTAACTCAGTCTTACCCTTGAGCTATCTTCTTTTTTCTTTTTTTTTTTCTTTTTGACTAGTAGAATGGAACAGTTCTCTAACAGTACAGGCCACTCTAGAGTAATAGAAAATATGACGGCCACACACCAGGATCCATGTAATGAGAAGGAGTCGTTTCTCAAGGGCAGACTTTTATCAGAGAATGGAGAATGATACTTTGGGAATGATATTAACAGATAGCCACATATTTATATAAATATGCTTTGCCCTAATTTGATTGCAAAGTCACTTAAGATTTCAGCTTGACTCTACATGTGTGTGATACATGTAAAATAATTGTGAAATTATCTGAAAACATAATATGTGAACAACATAACTCTATTACAGGGATTGGCAAACTCTAGACCATGGGCCAAACCTGGTCCTTGGACTGTTTTTGTAAGTGAGGTTGTATTGGAAAACAGCCACACCCACTCCCTTATTGTCTTTGGCTGCTTTCACTCTACAATAAGAGAACTGAGTAGTTGTGATAAAGACCATTCGGCCTGCAAATCTGAAAATATTTACTATATGGTCCTTTACAGAAAAAGTTTGCTGACTGCTCTTCTATTAGAAATAAGATTTTCTTGTTCATTTGAGTCTCTAAACAGTCTCTAAGAAGAGGCTGATAATTAGTCTGATTGATTGATACAGTAGAGGTAATCGGTATGGGAATATAGTTGACAGCTAAACAGTCTTTAGATTTGTCTGGATTAAACTGAGATTAATTTATTAGGGTGGATATTTGTCTATTTTTCCTCTTCCATCTCAGACACTAAGTCTGTTCTGAGACATTTCCAGAGTAGGAACTAATGGGTCAAGAGTAGGGATTTTCTGAATGTTGTTGTCTTCAGGGGATGTAGAGATACCTCAATGGAGTTTCAGATGATAGCTCCAATAAAATTATCTGGGGAATCAAAACTGAAATTGAATCTAGAACTTGCAAATTCATTAATTTCCACTTCACCAGTTAACTTCAGCTTGGGCTGCCATAACAAAATACTGTAGACTGAGGAGCTTAAATAACAAACATTTATTTATTATGGTTCTGGAAGCTAGAAGTCCAAGATCAGGTGCCAAAAGACATGTTTGCTTCTGAGGCCTCTTTCCTTGGCTTGTAGGCCGCTGTTAGCATGCTTCGGGGAGAGAGAGAGAGAGAGAGAGAGAGAGACAGAGACAGACAGAGAGACAGACAGAGACAGAGACAGAGAGAGAGACAGAGAGAGAGAGACAGAGAGACAGAGAGAGAGAGAGAGAGTCTTTTCTTAGAAGGGCACTAATCTCATCATGAGGACCTCACCCTCATGACCTCATCTAACCCTTATTACCCACCAAAGGCCCTATCTCCAAAGACCATCACAATGAGCCTTAAGCCTTCAATATAGGGTTTTTGTTGGGGGGGGGGGGGAGACCCAGAAAAAGCAGTTCGTAACATTTCCAGTGTCAAAATTTATATGTGCATGTATGTGACTGATAGTGACCCGTGGTCAGAAAAATGGAGAAGAAATTATTTTAATAATTCAATAAATACTTATTGAAACATCATTAGATGTTTTAGTTTTTATCCTTCACTAATATACATTTATTGACATTAATAATCCACAGTAAAACTCATAATTTTCCAACCCAACTTATTTCACTCTTAGAATTATATATATTCATTGTGTAATAAAAACCAGAAACTTAGAAGTCATCTTAGTACCTCCTTCTTTCTCACTTCTGCCAAGTCTTGTCAATTTTACATCCAAAATATATTTCAAATCCATCCGCTAATTTATTATTAGTCAAGGAAACCAGGAATCTAAGCGTGTATATTAAAATGAATCTAAAAAAAAATTACTGTCAAAGTAGCTGAGCATTGTTTGTAATTTTATACTTAAATAAACTGGAAAACACGCCAAGAGTCCTCTTTAAATTTTTGCAAAATAAGATACAGAAAAGAACTTACATTCTAACTGACATATTAAGACCTAACATTTGTATGGTACTATACCATTTACAAAGATGTGCCCTTATGGCAAGTCACATCACATTTCTTACATTTCAAGGAGTAAATATTATCACTGGTTTAGGGATGGGAAAATAGAGGGAACATGAAATGCATTGCCTTGCCAAGGTCCCTAGCTCTTGACCAATAGCATCAAACCTTGAACACAGGTCTCTGGACTCCATATTCAGAATGTTTTCAACATGCTGAGTTTCACACCTTCTGTTGTAATAGCCAGTATGGAGCCTATACATGTGATTGGGGCATCAGCAAAGCAGGCGTTCTCCACATATTAGAAAAAGACTTGGAAATAGATACATATTTTTAAAGTTTTCGGTTTTGTATTTTGTGAAACTTCCTATACTTGTTTGACAGTTTTATCTGTTTTCATTGATATGTGTGGGGGTGGCACTGTGAAAATTTTCAGTTTTTAAACTCTCTAAAGATCCAGAGGTCTAAACATATGACCTTGCGTGTACCAACACACGGGCTTGGCAGAAGTAAATTCTTGGGACTTACATATATCAATGATAACTGTTAACACTTGTTCTCTTGGACTTGAAGATATCCCGGAAAGATGGGACCACACATGGAACAAAAATAATGATTTTGTCTTTATCTCCACCATTTCTTGGCTTTAGTGCTGCTGAGGGCAGTGGGAGAGTGAGTATGAAGCATTGAAGCTAATGACATTTGACTCACATGGCCCTGCACCCCTACATGGAGGCTCGTCAATTCCCCTAAACTATCTCATTCTGGCAAGCAGACGCCATAGATAATAACTCAGAGTTCTTTTTCATTGGAGCCAATTCTGAACTGGTGGTCTGGAGAGGAATTCTGTATTGAATTACCAACTAGTTCCAATAGAATCATTTCCAACAGTAATTAGGGCTGATGGAATGCCCATTCCTTAAAAAGCAGTACCAAATTCCAGATTTTTCCAAGAAGAAAAATTAGAGCTCAGCTCCCTTGCTTGCAGTCCTGTTTTTCAGAATGTGGAAAGATCTGTTTGCAAGAAAGTAAAGCATGCTCTTATGTGCCTGAAGGATGCCTCCATGTTTCCTTCCTTTCTGCTACCCTGCGCCACCCATGTATTCAGGCACATAACGCGGAGATCTGAGACATCGGAGAGGTTGACAACTCTTGACAGGAGGGTATCTCTAGCTCGATACATAATGTGGCATCTTGGCTTTGTGGTTCACTGGTAGCTACATATAGAAAAGTTTTGTGAATCTGAATCAAACTCTTTTGAAGAGAGAGTTATCTCAACTGATAGATTGAAAAGACAATGTTATCTGCTGGACTACGATACTTGGCACTATTCTCATCAAAGGAAGAGAGAGCATTCTATTTAGGACAAGGATGACATAATGGCAGTTATTTGCAATTAGAGGATCCATTCTTAATTGTTAGCGTATGGCTGGGAAACATTCTGAGTCGTTGGACTGACTTGATAATGGCTTAATAATCCTTGATGAGAGACTAGAAAATTATAACAAAAGAAGAGGTTATGGATCATATATATTTTAATTGACCGGAATCCTTTCTTCTTGGGTTTATAATTTTTTTACTTTTCATAGCTCTAAGATGCCTAACAGTAGCGACTGGATATACCTTAGAGCAATAAGGACCAGATGGGGTCTGGTAAAGCAAGCTGAAAACACATGTGTTTGAGAAGCTGATACTAACATTATAAGCCATTTCTGTTGGCTTGAAAAGAGAGAACCACACTTATGTTTTTGAGCCAATTCTCGCATTAAGTAATTTCTTGAAGAAACTGGATCCTTGCTATTTTTCTCTTTTTACCAGATAAGTTCCAAATGAACATCTTGTCCCAGAGCCTTAAACGTCAGAAATGCTTTTATCATACAGCTTATTTAAATAAGTCTCCCTGAGGTTCGGATATTCTCATTCCAGGAGTAAAAGAACTACCTGAGTTAACAGTTTCTATCACCTAACATTGGCACATTTCTCTGTTTTTGGTTCTGTTGGCCCCGTTTAAGGGATGAGTGCTGAGGATTCTGCAATGATCATATTCAAGGCAGAAATGCCACTTTAAGAAGAACCAACAATGAGTGTTTATAAGCTATGCTTATTTGCAAATGCCCTCACAAGCATGTGAGAAGGAATGAAAACTGGAAATCTTGCTAGATTATACAAATTGAAAGTTCATCCATAACACTTCTGACCCCAAGGTCCATCTGTAGACTGAGTCTCACTTTATATGACACTGGAAGGTGATACATCCTGACTTGTGTTGAAAAGGAGAGGGAAAGCTGATGCATCTAAACCACTAAAGATTAATAAAGAACAAAGAAGGAGGCAATTTGACAGCATGGGCTTCTGTGTTCCATACTCCGGCTTGATTCCAACCTGGAGCTCTTCACAGCGGTGTGACTTCAACAGTTTGCTTAACTTCTCTGGTTCTCACTTGCCTCAGAGAATAGAGTAGGGTAACTGGGGCCTCAACAGTGCTGGCGTTAGAACCCACTAGCCTGTCTTCAAAGCCCGGCTCTGCCACTTACTGTGGCTAACTGTGGCACCTTGTGCAAATTGTTTCATTGAGATTTCCTAGCCCTCAGTTTGCTCATCTCTAACATGGGGATAAAAATAATGCTCACCTCATAGGGCCTCTGCGAGGATTGTGTTCATTAATCCGATACTATTTATAAATGTTTGAGACAGTACTTGACGCTTAGTAAATGAGCTATGCATGGAAGCTGGTGCAGTTAACCTACCAGAGTCTGGCTTATCAAGAAAGAGAACCAAATGACAGTCTGTTCATGTCTGCAAACCCTTCTTCTTTTAACTGACCATAACATATAAGGTTTTAGGCTCCCTGGAAGTCAGATTTCATAAAACCATCGTTTCCATGAGCTGGTCTAGAAGGTTGGGTATGAGTAACAGTTTTGAATGCAATTGACCTGAGGATTCCACACACCATTTTCTTATGAAAACTCTAAGTTTCTGGAAAGAGGAAGTGCCAAGCCCCATAAACAGCTGCCTGGTGATCCTAATTGTGGAACACACTAATTGGGCCATTCATTAATAATACAGTGGTAATTGACATTAATTGAGTAAAGATGCTATTGACTCTGGGCTGAATTGCTTTCCCTGTCACTTAATCTTCACAACCTTGGGGATGGCACCCCTCTTTTTTGGGGGATGAAAGCCACATTCCTTAACCCAGTCTATGCAGTCTGCCTGCCTGTTTTCCGATATCATGAAATATCACCCCCAAATTCCAGCAGATCTGTGGTTTGTAAAATTCTTTGCAAAGGCTGCAAATGGTTCATATTTAAAAAAAACAGTTCTTTTTGTGAGATTCTTCTGAAAACCCCAAGATTGCTGCCAAAAAAAAGTCATTTGAGACTTAGCAGACACACACACACATTGAGTAAAGCATTTCGATCTCGTTTTAAGAGTATTTACATATTCCAGAGGTAATTAAAAGATAAATGAGTGTAAAGTCTTTAGTAATATATATTGATTTTTTGTGAACAGATCCTTAAAGTAATGGAGAAAATGATGGCTTATTTTCTTACAGAGCATTTACAGCCATTCTGATGCAGGAAGGCAGAAATGATGTGTTTGCTATTTCGCTGACTTGACTAGATCTAATTAGGTATTGATTCTGAATTCTGTGTAAATTAGAGAGAGAACCTGAAGGAAGTTAATGGGTGAGGGCTCAAACTGTCTTCAGCTCCCCCACAATGAATTTTTGAGTTATAGTAAGAAATTAGTGACTAGCCATTTCTTAAAGAAATTGGGCAGCAGGCTGATAGCAGTGTCAATTAGTACAATATAAAAGTTCACTTACTTGTCAGCTTCAATTCATAAGCCATCTGAAGAATGACATATTTCAACACACTGCCAATTATTGGCTTCTAGATGTAGCCACTAAATCAAATCCAGACTACCATGGTTCTAAAGGAGTACATTTTGAATAGACTTATTTAGAATTAGAGTATTGATTATTTATTTATTAAACATTTGAAAGCAATTTGCTTTCCTAGAGATTTTAAAATATCAGCCCCATTTATGATTTGCATCTTAAAGTTACTTAGTAAAATACCTTCCTGATCTATAAGGCATAAGATACACCAGGCTAAGCACGGTCTATTAATTGAATTTTCTAATTATTTGTATGTCAAATAAAGCAGGTTTTACTATATTGAAAATGACTTTAAGCCATTACTTTACTTTCTCTAAGACTATGTAATTGCTCTACTTTGTAGCTGAAGAAGATATCATTCTCACAGTAAAAATGGAAGGAAAAAAAATTAAGAGAAGAAATATATAGCCGACATTCTCCAATCTGTTTGTGTGGCTTCCAACAATGTCATTTAAAACAACTTACATAAAGCTATGGTACAGACTGGGATGAAAGAATGTGACAACATTTTCCTAGCTCTGCTCTAAATCTGCATCTTACTTGACGAAGGAATAAAACCCAAAGGAGGCTCAAATTTTGCTCCAAAAATATGCTGCTTCTTTCCATATGCATTTCTGAAGAATGTCTCGTTCCATAAAGAAAACCCAACATTGGAGTGATACTTCCTGTACATTAAGCCATATTTTAAATGGCACCATGGAGTCTTCATTAGAGAGTGAACTTCAGATACTGAGCTTTAGATTTCCTAGAAATAAAGCAGGAAAAGGAAAGTCTTCGCAGTGTCTATTGAACAGAGCAATTCTGAAGGAAATGAGATGGTCTGCGGATGTGTTTTCAATTTCCTGGAGGAAAAGAATGTTTATCTGAAATTGATTTTATGGATGCTTTTTGAAAGCTGGTAGATCCAGTCACTTCTATTTGACCTATAAAATTGGCATTGGGCATATGCACACTTACCTGGACCATCCTTCTTTTTAGACTTTCAGCCACACTAGGCTAAGCAGACGTGCACATCAGCCTACAGAAAGCTCACCCAGAGACCATGGGAATCAAATAAAAAGGAAATAGTAGAACCAATGCCTTAAAGTTTTCTACTAGATTTCCACTAAGTCCATCCTATTTGTCTCAAGACAATAGCATCAAAAAGTGTGATTTTTGATTAATTAATTAAAATGTGATGATCTAGAATTGTAATACATTCTGCTTGCCAAACAAACAAACAAACAAACAAAAAACTAGCATGTGAAACATAAGTTGGGGAAAATTCTAGTTTCTGCCGTATAGTAACCTAGTTAACAGAAACTTATCTCCCACTACACACATATGGAAATATTGGGTAAATTATAACAAAAAATATGAGCAAATCTCATCTTAAGGAAAGAATGGATAGCCCAGGGTGCCATAGATGAACAGGGAAGGCAAAGCCATGATGGTAGAAAGCAAGCATTGTCTGATGGTTAAGTATACAGACTCTGGGCTAGAAAACCTGGGTCCAACTCCTGACTGCCATTTGCTGGCTCACTCCAATATTAACAACGAAAATAACAAACCAAACTTTTAAATGACTTATTGGTCAAATTATATATCATAATGGAAGTTGGAAAATATTTAGGAATGAATATAAATGTAAACACCACATATCAAATCAAATGGGACGCAGCCAAAGTGCTATGCAGGCAGAAATTTATAGTCTCTAATGTATGTTTTAGAAAAGAAAATTAAAAGTAGTGAGCTAAGAATCCAAGTCAAAAATAACAACAAAGCTATGGGAAATGAAAAAACTAATGAAGATAAGAACAAAAATTAACAAAGTAGAAACAAGGAAACAATAGAGAGGATCAACAAAGCTCAAAGAGGATGCATTAAAAATATGGATAAAATATACAAATGTCTGACAAGATTGATCTAGGAAAAAGAGGAAAGAAGGATATTAGTAATATAAAGAGCATTATAAGAGGTAATGTAGAAATATTTTAATATTATGAATGTATACTAAAGAATTCTATGCTAACACATTTGGAATTTAGAAGAAATCATAATTTTCTAAAAATATATATTCAAACATATATTATCACAAGTGATTTAGGAGAACATAGAAAATCTATAGTCTTGTAACCCTTTAAAAAACCAAATTAGTAGTCAAAACAGCACCTGCTTTTCCTCCTGCAAAATGCACACACACAAACACATACACAAATTACAGTAACAAATAAAAGTAACACAAGCCCCTGACAGTAAAACCAAGTTATAGCAGGTAGTCAAGGAATAAGCAATTCAAGTTTGATACAAAAAAATAAAGCAAGTGGGAGATTTTTCTATCTCACTTTATGACGCTATTATGACTTTGAACATTGGCAGTTTAAAAAGAAATTAGAAGGCAGTGTCACACCTGAATGTAGATGCAGATGTCTAAGTAAAATCTGACCAGTCTGAACCCTGGGTGACATAAAGTAAATAACATACCAGCATCAGGTAAGGTGTGTGCTTGGATGCAAGAACGGTTTAACATTAGGAAACCTACAAGGGTAATTCACCACATGTTAGGATACCTTTGGCTTCAAAGTAAGAGAGAAGCCAATAAAAAAGCATGCAAAACAGGAGGCCCTGGGGGTTGAATGGTTTCAGGGTGACTTCAGGAGCACTGCTGTGTTATCAAGGAACCAGGTTCCATTCACTTTCCTCTCTGTAGTGTCCAGTGTGTGGATAATTTCTTCATAGCTGCAAGATGGTAGTAGAAATACTTAAACTATTCAAAAAAAGGTGGGGGTGAGTCCCTGCCATGTACATTTGCTAGTCCCCCAAGCAGAATAAACTTTATGTATCATTGGCTAGGATCATGTTACTCATGTATGTTTAAACCAACCACTGAGAGAGAAAACAGAATTACTATTCTTTGTTTAAGGCTAACTAAAATCCATCTTAGGAGCTGGGGAGACGTCCAGCCTGTGAACTACATAACCTCCCTCTACCTGAATAAAATCAATTTTCTCTTAATAAGGTAGACCAGGAATAATGGTTTGGGTACAGCTTGCAGTGTTGACACATAAAGAAGAGAATGTAAAATCAATTTAATAGTTGTAGTAGAAACGATGGATGAAATTTCATATTCCATCCCAAGTAAAAGCAACAACTATGAAAAACACTTTAAAAATTGACAAAGGGAAAGGAACTTAACAGGATAGAGGCAATCCTCCAAAACCCTAAATATCTTAAAACATACTCTTTTATGTGAAAGAACTCATCAAGCATGCCAGCTCTTCTCACTTTTATTAAATATTTTAATGCTATCTTCATCAGACATCTGAAATGATATGAAAAGAACCTGAAATGAAAAGGATTGTCTAGAAAGAAACAAAAATACATATTTATGCGATATGATTTTCTACATAAAGGTGTTAGAGAATATATTACCAAATTAATATAATACAGAAACTTGCCAAAAGGGTTTCTGGACATGACATCAATACACATCTATGCCCTTTACTTACATAGCTAAATTAAAAATATAACTAAAACACAAAAAGATCTCATTTACAATAGCAACAAAAGCAGTGAGACGTTTAGCAATAAATCCTTAGAAATCCTCATGGAGAAAATTATGGAACTTTATTGTTGAAATTAAAAGGCTTATTTTCTCAAATTGTTAGGTAAAAAGGAAATAAGTATATTGATTTTATAAGATTATTTTAAGGATTAAATGATGTGATGCATAAAAATCATTTATCACTGTTCCTTACATAATCTCTCAAAAAGAGAAGGTTTTAAATAATTTTTTATAAAAAATATTTTGTTTTTTAAGAACTTATAAAATAGCTCCTCAGAAGTGTGGTGTTCCCCGGAGCAATTTGAAAACCACAGGATGGCATTTATAGTTCTCAAGTAATCTAAACCAAATCCAACACCCTTTTCCTGACCTAAACCAAAGCTGGACGTTTCCTTTGGCTCTGAATTCTCTTAACACTTATGTATGTAGTATGCCACATCACCACTTGTCAACTTATGTTTTTCATCTTTTTAGTTGTATATTTATAGGAATGTTTTGTTTTCCCAAAAAGAGAACCAATTCTCCTAGTTTATGGATTATCCTTTTTCTTTCTTTTCTAACCCACGCAACATTTGGTATTCATTCATTTGTTACAGAAATATTTTTGAGTGACTACTCTGGGTTGGTCACTTCTCTGTAAGTACTCTGGCCCAGGCTCATGGGAGAAATCAATAAACAAAACCTATAAAATCTCCTGCCCTCATGGAGATTGCATTTTAGTAAGGGAAACAAATATTGAACAGCAAATCTATGAAATTGGCTAGTTATTGTGGCAAAGATTCCTAGTGGTCCACCAGAATTTTATTTCCTTTCTTCCTGGGCACAGAGCTAAACTATAGTTCCCAGATGCCCTTGCAAATAGGTGTGCTCATATGACTAAGTTCTCACCAATATGATAGGAAGTGTTGTGTGCCATTTCCTGGCCAAAGTATCAGTCACAAGGAGAAACAGAAAGGAGCAAGCAAACCAAAAATCAGAGCAAGTAAATGGGTGTGGGATGCCAATGTGTAGGGTGGTTGCAATTTTAACTAGAGCACTTAAGGTAGGCCTCATTGAGAAGGTGATATTTCAAAAAGTCTTGAAGAAAGTGAGGGAATTATCCAGGCAGATCTCTGGAGGAAGAACATTCCACTAATTCCAGCATAATGGCTGTAAAGCAGGAGTGTGCCTGGCGTGTTCAAGTCATCCCTGGGAGAACACTAGTGATAGAGTTTTTATTCTGAGTAAAGTCAAAGCCAGTGGAGGGTTTTGAGGACTGAGACTGATGTAAAAGGATCATTCTGGCAGCTTTGATGAGATTATCTGTAAGGGTAGACCGAAGAAGACTAGTTAGAAGGCTATCACTGTAAACTAGATGAGAGTGACAGTGACTCAGTCCAGGCTAGTGTTGGAGGTGGTGATAAATGACCAGACTTGGCATAGATTTTGAAGTCAGAGACAGTGGTATTTGTTTACAAATTGAATTTGGGATACAGGCAGAGAGAAGAGGTAAGGGACACTTCAAGGTTTGGGGCCTGAGCAACCAACAGTTCTGAACTCACCATCAAATTGAGGTGGTGGGGCCAGAAAAGTTGATGAAGAGGAATTCTGTGGTGGAATGATTAGATCTGAGGTGTCTATTAGTTTTATATTAGTGTTGAACCATATGCAATTGCTGATATTCAGTCATGTATAATTGCAAAAGTGGTAATGCTGTAGCATTCAACCACATACAAGTCTGGAGTTTAGAAGAAAGGTCTGGAAATAATCAGTATAAAGGTAGGATTTCAAGCTCTGTGGCTAGATCAGATCACTGTATTGGTCAGGGTCCAGTCAGGAACCAGAAACCACATTAATTATTTTAACTGGAGTATGTAATATAAAGCGATGTTAACCAGGTATTAGGGAACTGAGAAGGCAATAAGAAAACCCCACTTGAGGAAGCAGTTATCATTCCTTGGCTGGGGAAAAAAAGGAAGAAGTTGGGATAAATAAAATGTAAAGGCTGAGAAAAGGGGCCCATAGGGCTCAAACCTCTGAGGAGATGGCATATTTGTCTGGTGTTTCAGAGAGAACTGATTCTGGGAACAGAGGGGGAAACCCTCTACAAATTGGGGCAAATTGTTTCTACTGGAATCAGCTGTCTCTTCCCAGGTGATAAGCCATTGCCATTCAAGGTCCTTCTCTCTCTTTTTGTTAGTCTTCCAGTTTACCTCTTGTGTTACCTGTTGGCAGAACTTAAATGGGGCCAGCTGGTAAAGGGGACTGTGGTTTGCAGAATCCCCAGGTCAGTATCACAAAGTCCAATATAAAAGAGGAGCAGGATCTAAATAACCACAGTCACCAAAGAACAAGTGTAGAGAGTGCCTCAGGCTCTGGAACACTGTATGTGACAGGTCAAGGAGAATAGGGAAAAATAAAACATAGAGGAAACAATTAGTGAGGTCGGAGGAAACTTAAAAAACATGCATCCTTGATATCCCAGTAAATAAAGTGATTCAAACAAGAGCTGTTCCTCAACTGTCTAAAACGTAAAAGATCAAGTAAGCTGTGAACTATCAATTGATTATTGATTTAATAGTGTAAAGTCAGTGGTGACCTTGATCAAAGGGGTTTTGGTGGAGCTGTGAGGACAAAAACAAAGGACTGGAGGAGAAAAAATAGATACTAACATATATACAAAGTATTGGGGAGTTTTGTTCAAAAAAAGAAGCAGAGAAATAGGGCAATATTTAGAAAGAGAGGTCAAGTTGAAGGGTTTCCTTTTAATAATGGGAGAAAAGGTAGCATGTTTGTATACTAATGGAATGATCCAGTAGAGACAGAAACATGGATGGCATAGAAATATAAGGGAACAGTTCCTGGACAATGCTCTTGGGATGGCAAGACGGGGTGGAATCAAGTGCGTCAGTGGAGGGATTTGCTCCAAGTAGGAACATGGGTAGTTCCTCTCCAGTAATGGAAAAGATGGTGAGTTCATGAGCACAGAGGCTGAAAAGCACGCCAATGTGGGGGTGGAATTTGTCAACATTCCTTCCCAATTGCTTAAATGATGCTTACATTTTTTATGTCATCAGCTAAACATGAAGATGGCAGAGAATGTATGTAACAGTGAGGACAGCAAGAGTCATCAGATGAGGACAGGGGTTGAAACTAATTCCTAGAGCCTTGGTTTCTTCATCTGAAAAAAAATTAAATAATAATGCCTTGTGTAAAATAAGTGCTACTAAACCCTTGAAAAATGAAAAATCTAGTACAGATGTCAAATATTATTAATGATAAAATCTATAAACACAAACTGAAATACTTTCTTAGTAAAAAAATAGCGATGAATACATATAACTTGAAATTTTCCTAAAAATATGATAACATGAAAAATCATTTATCACTTTCTATTTATCACTTTGCATTTTAAAATTGGTCTATTATACATGCATTCTCTAGGAATAGTCTTTTAATAGATTAAAAATTAAATCTTTAAATTGAAAATTTTCTTGAAATCAGGATAGCTTGTTAAGTCTTCAATATTAAATGGCAGCACCTCACATATAGTAGGACATCAGTAAATACAGAGGGTGCCCCAAAAATATATATACACATTTTAAGAAAGGAACAAAACTGTATTTAAATTTAATGCAATGAACGATGCTAGCATTCATTTGATTAACGTCATTACAGAGCCATTGCCATACTACACATTGCTACTGGAATTCAACCTTGAAAAGTAATACACAGACAACATCTCTTAAAATGAGCACATTTTTTTGGCACCCCTGGTATTTTGGAATAAATTAATATAGCAATGTTAGTCTTTCAAATACTGTTTATGAGAGAGGTAGGTGGGGTGGAGGGGAAGGAGAGAAGGAGGGACGGAGGGGGGGAGAGAGAGAGAGAGAGAGAGAGAGAGAGAGAGAGAGAGAGAGAGAGAGAGAGGATCAGATAAAGTCACATTCTATGTACTATTGACCCTTTTCTTCTGATGCAATGAAATGTATCCTAGTGTCCCTGAAGTTATTTGTAAGTCTAGTAACAAAATGTCTGACAACTAAGTATGTAGGAATGCTCTCTCTTCTTTGAGCTATGATTAGATTTAAATTATGGGCACATAGGCAATCTTGAATAATTACTAATGGGATTAATTAATACTTCAGGTTTAATTTTCTCATTTAAAACTTCATCATGAAGAGGATACATTCTTTGTACATCTAGGTCTTAGATGAGATGCTGAAAGAAATGGCAGCCAAGATTAATGAACAAATAATCGTTTTTGCTGAAGAACTAATCTGGGAAGACAGCATGATTATTTTTGTTTGGTCCATGGCAATGCTGTCATTTCTACTAACTGAGAATTAGCTGTATGTGAATTACATGCTCAGTTTTGACGCAAAGGGACTTTTCACATTTAGGTCATGATTCTTGATATTTATCTTGTTAGATGTCCGAGACCATGACTATATCAGATCATTCTTTGGAGAAAAAATAATATTTTCTTCTGGTGATACTGAGGGATAAGATGAAGGAACTGAGAAATTATTTGTAAGTCATCTGACTTATTGAATTAGTATTGAAGAAAAATGTCAGATATTTCTTATTTTTAACAACTTCATTGAAGTATGATTTATATGCCATTAAATTCAACATTTTTAAGTGCAATTCAATGACTTTTAGTAAATTTACAGAGTTGTACAACCATCATTACAATCACTTTTCAAACATATCTGTCATCCCCAAAGACCCCAAATCCCATTTGCAATCAAGCCCCATTCCCACCCCCATCCCCAAGGAACCACTAATTTACTCTCTGTCTCTAAGATTTGCCCTTTCTAGACATTTCATATACATGGGTCTTACACTATTGCAGCCTTTTTTTGTCAGGCTTCTTTCACTTAGTATAATGTTTTTGAGGTTCATTCATTCTTTAGAGGTCTTTCTACATATATTTTAGATTCTTTAGAAGTCTTTTCATAGAGACTTCATAGCACTTACTTTATTGTGATTCATAGTTTCCAGCATAAATCACAGTCTTCCCCATCGGATTGCAAAGTTCTTGGGGCAGGGACTCTATATCATTTCTTACAAACTATCACAATTTAATTTGCTATGTTATTGACACTCAATTACTGTTGTTGAGTTAATGAATGAATGATGGGAAAGTTGATTTTTACCTTCTGGCATTTGCTCCTTATTGTAGATTATCTGCTTGGGAAGCAGATAACAAGATGAAATTTAGTGTACAGGATGTTTATTAGGGAGTAAGTACCCTTGGAAGGGAGGAGGAGGAAGTGGGACTGGGCCCAGGGAGAGTTGAGCTGTGATGTATACCCTATCATAACCTCAGCAAACCCCACAGGGAGCTCTGATGCTAAAATGACCTGTCAGAGTTGTCCCATGTTGGGTTGAAATGGCCCAGCCTTCATAACCCTTTTCCATTAGTCAGCCATTGGACCTGGGCCAGCATGAGGAGGGTGTAGCCTGGGCCCAGTGGCTTTCTGCAGCTGAGGGAATCCCCAGGGGAGCTGACAGGATGTCCTTCCTTGTAGGGGACCTGGGCTGTGCAACTCTGCATCCATCGAGCCTCTGCAATTTCTTTTTACCAAAACTTTAGTTAAGGCAATGTCATAATCACATTCTGCTGTGTCTTCTAGATGTTCTATTTCTGTTACAAGAGATTGCTGTAAGGTATGTTAAATTCTGCTCAAATAGCATTGTTTTATGTTTAACAAATATTTTTTTTTGAAGTTGTATCAAGTCCTTGTCAGAAATGTTCAATAATTTTAGTTAAAAATTAAGAGCAAACAAAGTTTTAGAAGACAAACAGGTTTTCTAATCATTTTAGAAATATCCTAAAATTATTCTGTTTCACATTTTTAATAGATAGTTCTTCCCCTGTCAACATATGTGGGAAAAGTTGTTTTAGATTATTGAAACTTTTGGATGAATAATTTATCAAATTGTCAGCAGCTGTTTTTCTAACAATAGATTTTAATGGATTCTTTCATTTTTCCAACTTTTAAAAAATGTTTAAATTTGCCAAAAATATATTCATGAGCCTTTTCTACAACTTCTTCTGTAATATCAAATTTGGCAGTGATTTTTTTTTTTCAGTCTTCTTAAGAGCTGAAAGAATTTTCTGTAAATACTTAACATTTTCTTTTCAAAAAAATAAAATTCCCATTTGCATACAACCTACTGACCCTTTGGCTTAAAAAAACTTCTCCCTTTTTTAGCATGCACCACAATTAGTTATAAAGTTATTTGTATTGAAGGGGTTGGGCCCCTTCACTTAGTTTCACATTGGGCATAACCTAGGGATTGTTGGTGGGTCTCTTGTTGCTACGGATGTTCTCATTCAAAGGATGTTCTCATTCAAATAACTATTGAGTGCTTTGCATACCCTGGTTCTTTATTAGGTATTTTCCAGGCGGTTTAGCTAACCAACTAAGAAGACTTTTGTTCTTTTTTGTGCCATCTCAATGACAGTATTGGCCATTACTAACAATAGATTTTAATGGATTACATTTATTCCGAAGACTCCATAAATTCTACTGTCTTGGGGGAGGGAGGTACTATGTTTATAAAAATTTATGTACATTATCTTATATTAATTCTAATGTCAGCTTTATAAAGTCAAGCACTCCCCTTACTCTAGATAAGAGATACTTGAAGTTCACAGAGTTCAAGTGGTTTCACCAGCGTCCTGTAATAAGAAAATAGCAGTCCTCATAGGCCAAAACTGAGGCCAACTTTCTAGTTATCATGTTCTCAAAATTTGAATTGTGCCAATATAGAGTTACATTTAGAAAAGGTATAGGTGTTTTTCTCGACACAAGCACAGGTGGTAGAATTGGCACTGGTTAATCCATTGACTAACTTTGGATTGCATTTTAGAGCATTATAAGAATTATAAAAATAAATATGAAAATTGCATTTCATTATTTAACTCAGGTCTGAATTCCCATAAGATCAATTATCTTGTAAAATGCTATGATAAGGAGTCACACTAAAACAGGATAGATTGAATACATGCCTTTATTCCCCCTGAAGAGTCCACTAAAAAGAGAGTGAAAGAACCAAAAGGTATTAACCCCACTCATCCAGAGACTGGGGCAACATCCCCATCTGCCCTGTGTATTGCAAGTCCTGTTACATCTGTTGGGTCATATAGTACAAATGACAAAGCAGCTTGCAGAATAATATGGGAACTGTTACTGAGATACGTCTTACTCTGGGCCTCCATCAACCATCCTAAACTGGCAGCCTGGCAGAGTACGTGGTAAATGATTTACTTCATACTCAACCTATATGAGTTGCCTCCAGAATTCAGACAGGTCTTCTTGTAGTGGAAGAAGATATAAGATGCAACAACTTACCCTCTACTTAGCTTGCCTCAGACCTCTGAAGCCTCAAAAATTTCACTGAGGATTTTGTTGAATTTATTTCCTACTCTCTGGTATGCATGTTTTCCCAGGATATTTTTACTTTCTTCTCACCACATTTAATCAGCATGCTATCATTAGTGTGATGGATTAGCATAATACCTTGTGGAATGCAACGTGATAAAAGTATCTCTAGATTAATTATAACACAAGACTATATATCTGATGTATACACAAAGTAATACAGTGGAAGGATATTGCTGTCTTTGTCAGGTAAAAGCAAACTATTTCTGGTAGTATGTATCAATAGATATAGGGGGCAAAAACAAAACAAAACAGTCATTAGACCATTAGCTGTGTACTTGGTCATAGAGACGAGTCTGATTGGCTCTGGCAAAGAAACTACATCCAAAATATCATCTTCAATTTAAGTTGTCACATGATTAAATGTTCAGTAATCCATTTCATTCCTCAAGAGCCATTATTCTTGTACACAAGCTAAACAGGGTAATTGAAGGTGGATGAGGTTGGGATTCTGAAATCCATTTAGAAAGGAACAGTGTTGATTTTGATGTACTCTTTTGACAGTCAGAAGAAGTTCTAGAGGCTTCCACTTGGATTTTCCTACTATAACAGCTCTTTCTTAGTAGGTCAGGAAAACGATGTAAGGATTCTGCCAGTTGCTGAGTGTGTCTTTTCCAAGTATGCTTTCCAAGAGTAGAAAAATAACCATACACTGGGTTTAGGAACCCAAGAGATCATTTGCAAGCTTGATTAAAGGCAAACTCCATTAATCACCTGGATTTCATAGGCCCCTATGCTGACTGATGGATCTTAATCTTATTTGAGCCCCTAGGAATTAGCGGCGTTCAAGTACAGTAATTAAGTCTAGTCTAGTAAGTTAAGTCAGTATCTAGTAATCCCTCCAATTTCTGAGTACTTTCCTTTATTCAGTTTACTCCCCTGTGGAGTGATTTTGGATCCCATTGGAGAGTGCTAACAAGAAAATATATAATGTAAATTCTTGGCATTATATCAGGGTATTTCTTTAAGGGAAGCCAGACATCCATCCATTCAGCATCAGTGAACTATGTCACATCTAGAAATTAGCTAAGGAATCATGATTATCTTGTGGTGGCTAAAGTCGAATTTCTGTTTAGAAGACCGAGTGCATCACCTATAGAAGCCAAGTAAGACTTTAGTAGACTGTCTATGTATTTTAGCCCTAGAGATACTACCAATAATCCTGCGAACTAATTCATTCTGATTACTGCTTCAGTCTTGCTACCCCTTATAGAAACCATGCCCACCTTGTCTTTATAGGTTAAGTCCCATCACTTGGCTCCCGTCATTCTGTAATCCCATCAATCCCATGGGATTCATGAACCTCATTTTATAGTGACATCTCATACTCTATTCCTAGCTTAAAGATATCATTCACTAGAAAGCTTTTCATGGATTCTGGTACTCCCCTCACAAATATATTTCTCGAAACTCAGGTGAAGGGTGTTATCTTCTGGAATCTCCTGGGTGTATGGTTAGAGTATGAGTAAGTAGGTAATAATGATAATGTTACTCAAACATTCTTATTTCCCATAGCCTTTAGATATTTTCCTAAAGCCTTCGATACCTTCCTAGACTGAGTATACTTAGGAATTTCTGGCAGTACAACTCCATTTACTATAGATCACTGCTGTCTTCAAGAGAACTACTAGAGGCATTCCCTACTACTCAAACTATCTCATTGCATCTAGACTATCTGTCTTGTGTACCATATCAATAAATTCAGCTCAATCCAATATTTTCATATTTTTACTCTAGTTTTTAGGATCCATTTTCATATACAATATCCAGATTTTTTCCAATATAAAATGGCAAAATTTTATTGTTTGTTTGTTTGTTTGTTTGTTTAATGTTTATGAGACCTCCAGCTAGCTCATACATTGTTCCTGGCCAGCTTGAGCTTGCTCAGATGTGAGTCTGGTTTAAGTCTAGAAACAGTGAATGGTGGTGAGGGTGAACTTGAGTAGGATCATTATTCTCCCTCCAAGTCAGCTACATCAGAAGAGTTTAATACAAGTTCTTGACAAGGGGGAGTTCATGTTCTCAGACAAGAAGGGAAGGGCTGCTCCTACCCTCAGGGTGGCATGGTAGACTTGGGTGTTCAAGGTCTTCATTTGTATATACCTCATCCTGATTTTCAGAACTTCATTCCTTTCTAATCAAAACCCTAATCTCAACATGAGAGGCTCTGTAGGATACTATTTTCAGGGTTTCTTTTGTTTTGTTTTGGTTTTGTTTTGGTTTTAGAAATTTTGGCTCTATGGCTACAGGAGATAAGGACTTTCTTCAGGGAGGTCATAAGAGAGCTATGGTTCTTTATCTGAACCTCAGCCTAGAAATTTTCTGTCTTGAAATCATTCTTTTTCTTATTTTCCATCCACTGGTTCATTCAGAAGCAATCAACCAACCTCACAGTTTTACACTATTACTGCTATAGTATTCTATTAAGTCAAATACAATATTTTATGTTTAAAAGACATATCTTCTAACGGGCATTTTATTCCAGTTGACTAGAAATGATAATTGAAATTTCCCTATTGTTGTTCTCCTGCTGGTCATAGGACTTCCCATTTGCCACATGACATAGACATACGTCATTATTACTTTTACTTTGGAATCTAGTTACATCAGAGAACCACACCCAGATTCTCATCCTTAAAGCTCTATTTCCCTGAAGTGAATTCCATTACCAACAACCTTATCAGTCAGGATTTGGTCAGAGAAATAGAAACCACTCTTTCTATTCTGGACATAAAATGTTTATGTAGAATCAGATTGTAATACTATTGGGAGAGCCGATTGGGTGGCAGAGAGCAGTCATCAGTAAAGCTGCTACCAAAATCCAAGGAGCAACTGCAGAAAGGTGGGAAATATGACAGTCATGATCTGTGTGAAGCAGTAGAGTGACACCTGACACCTTTATGTCAGGAAGCCACTGTGAAGTTATGTCTGCACACACATCTGACCACCGCACCTCCTCAGAATAATAGATTCCGGTACACTTCTGCTCTCCAAATCTCATGTGATAACAAGCTCTAACCTGGACCACATAGGATAGGAGACGCTGGAAATCACAGTCCTTTGTCTTTAATGGGTATGGTAATGGTGCTTAGGGGTTGACAACAAAAGATGCTGCATAATGTCTAAAACTAAAAAAATGAAAGCAATGTTAGGAATATGAACAAAGTATTTACAATATATAGCTAGATGCTGCATATGATTTCCTGAGTGCAGATGGGGGGTAGAATGACATGTGGTAAGATACTGTTTGTCTTATAGCCTTTTAAAACTATTTGATTTTAAAAGAATGGGCAAGTATTACTTTAAAAATATCTAGGGCAACAGGGCTAAGGAATATAATTTTTCAGGTAAATTAGAAGATTTTACTCTGCAGATTTAAAACATTCTTATGTAAATTTAAAATAATTTTATGACTCTTTCAAAACAAATGGAGCATTTTGGTTGGTTCTACTGCTATATTGGCTCAAACTTGTTATTCTCAGAACTGGAAGAGGCATAATGTCCTCCAATGACCTGCATGCTAACTGGGGACACATTGCATATCAAGGACATTATGTTTCTTCTGGTGAAGCCATACAGAGCAAGCAGCTTTTCCTCCAGGGGCGAAAGGTCAGGTGTCAGTTCTGCCCCCAACACTATCTTGGCTGGCTGTTCACAAGGCTGGGTAAAGAAGGGTAATTTCTGTTTTCCATGGCACATTCTGGACCTGGTTTCACTGGAGGTTCCAACATAGCCTACATTGTTTGGAAGGAGATTAAGTGCTAACTGTAACTTTCAGCTTGAGGTTTTGTTGGAAATCAGAGCTGGGAAAGCTTGGCGTTTTACGTAGAGGTTATAGAAAGGACTATATAGAACTTATTTTAGACCCTTAAGTGTTAACTGTCAAAGCTTGGAAAATCTTTTGCTTAAACATTCTTTTGGAAGAGGTGACTTTGGAATGGAATTCATTGAGTTTTATTGTTGTTGAAGGTTGTTTTCTACATCTTAACCAACAGTGGTTCAGCAGCGAAATGACAAGTTTTTCAGAGAAACCGAATTGCGTAATGTATTAAGCATGCATGTTTCAGAAACAGGTCCCTCTGACTTTTGCTAGCCAAATTGCCCTGGAATTATTTTATAATAGTTATTCATTGGTTTCTCTTGCTTTAAAGAAAGCTGATACTCCCTATCTCATAGTATTGCTAGGAGGATTCAAAGACTTCATAGTGCATGTAAATTGTTCAACAAAGTTTCCAGTACGTAAAACATTAGCTATCATTATGAATAGGTTTAGACTTTTTTTTTTTTTAAATATATCACACAAAAGCATGTTTATACAATGTGAGGGAGAATGTGTATATGCTTAGGTGAGAGCTTAGGAAATTTAGAATCATGACATGATAATATTTAGACTCTATCTTTTGGTGTTGTTTGTAGGGTAGATGATTAGGAACCCTGTGTATATAGTTATTGAAAGGAATAAATAAAATCATATAAATAAATTCTCTTTGTATATCTGTGGAGACTTGAATACAATGCAAACAGATCTTGTAGGGCTACATTTGATAGTCAGATGAGAGCAATAGCATCTACTGTCTTCAATAGGTTTGGAACATCGTTATGAGTAGTGCCAGAGTTTTTTCCTTGGAGCCTGGGAGAGCTGGAAGGACAATGGTTTTAGCTGCCTTGTTTCCCAATATGTTAATATAAGAAACCTATGCGCATAGAATGCCTCAAATAACGGTTCCCTCTTATTATGATCCTTGTCATTATTATAGGATAGAACAATAAAAGAGCAAGAATAAATATCAGAGTTCTTTTAGTCCAAGTTTTTTTCTTTTACTGATAAGCATGAGACTGGCTGGAGGTCCCAAAAGAGTGATTCCCTGAGAGTGTACTAGAATGAAGGCTTCCCCATTTCCTGTTCTTCCCTCTTCTCCATATTGATGCTAACTTACTGTATTAGTTTATTAGGACTGCTATAACAAAATACTACAGCCTGGGGAGCTTACGCAACAGAGATGTATTCTCTCACAGTTTTGGGGGCTGGAAGTCGAAGACTGAGGTGCTGGCAGTGTTGGTTTCTTCTGCAGCAGCTCTCCTTGGCTTGTAGATGGCTGCCTTCTCACTGTGTCCTCACACGGTCTTCCCTCTGTGCGTACACATTCGCTTCGTAAAAACACTGGTCATATTGGACGGAGGCCCTACCTGTATGACCTCATTGAACTTTAATTACCTATTTAAAGGCCAAATACAGCCACATTGGAGGTTAGGGCTTCAACATATGAATTCTGGGGAGACACAATTCAGTCCATAACACCTACCCATGAAGATATTGCTTTTCTAATATCACACTAATGTTCTTCTTCTAAGTTGAAACCTTTGCTGCATATGATATGTCTGTGTCCAGATCTATGCTTCTGGACACATATGTTAAACCCAACCATTCCATCTTGACACTTACCATTCAGGGGCCAGGTCAATCTGCCAGGCAGAATAAACAAAAACTGTATTTTCAGAACAATTTAAAATTGGGTTTAATTTCAATCGTAAAACATCAGCGATCTTTGTTATATTCAACTGAGTAGAAAATACATCTCAGGTAAAAAGGAAAAAAAAATTTTAATTGTATTTCTCATAATGGTTTTATCTTGGAACTAATATCAGTGAAAAATACTTAATAGTTTAATAGAAGTGAAAAGTGCTTCTATATAAGTGTTTTCTACATTCTTAAAGCTTGATTTTCTAGGGAGAGCCTTTATCAGAAAAGGAAAAATATAAATGGGAGGCATGATCTGTGTGCTATGAGGAGGTATAGCTATAGATAGAGACAGAGATTATAGAGACAGGGGAGGGGTAAGGGGTAGGAATACAGACAAAGGTAGACGTGGACATAGATATTTCTGTGTGGATTTATAATCTTTATTGTACAACAAAACATTTTATTCTCATTCATGAGTGTAAATAAAGGGAAGTCCATCTCTTTTTACAAACTTGCGTCTGTGATGTGAGTCAAGCAACTTACAGAGCTTGATGAAGGCATAGAAATTGCAGGATTTTTAAAAAACAAATACACATAAATGGTCTAACTACCGAGAATCACTTTTTTCATGAAAGAACCCAATAGGTGTTTTACATAAATATAATAATTATCTTATACTGTAGTTGAGATGCTTAGAGTTTTGGTAACTTGGCCAGAGCTGACACTGGGGGCACAGATGTGCCCAGGATCAGACTGGGTATCTGACTCCAAAGTAGGCACATCTCCTTCTACCACAGTGCTTGGCTCAAGCATTGTTCAAGCATTTTGCAGAACAGGAAAATGAAGCCCAGGAAGATGAGAGAGTTTTTAAAAATTCAACTAATGAGGAAGTGCTAGAGATGGAAATGGAAGCAAGGGCACTTGATTCTCATTGAATGAGTTGAGTTCCACCTAAGCTATAAATTACTACTTTTCTCTCACATCCTCTAAATCCATATCATTGAACATAAGGGTCTGAGAAGGGCTAGTAATTTCTGAATCTGGAAATTCCGTTTTTGTTTGGCTATATTGAAAACTTTGGACATATTCTTTTCTTGTACAGAGCTGCCAGCTGGTACAGTTCCCCTTCTCTACTTGGGTTAACCACATGTCACTAAACTATAAAACCAAAACCAAATCCTCAGTGTCTTTCTCTGAAATATGATACAATTTAGTGCCACTGATATTGATTTCTTTGTCAGAGAAGAGAGATCTTTATTGCTTAGGTGAACAAGGCAAGGAAAGAAAGAACAATTGAGAATCCATGATCCACCAAAGATACATTTTAGTGCTTGGGTTTAACCTTCTGCAGTAAAACATTGCCCATAAATACAGTCTTTCACAAAGAACTACAACTGGTTTTTGTTTTGTTTTGTTTTCCTTTTTCTTTTTTTTCCCTTCTCTGAGCTGCTTACCCTCTGGAGGAGATACTGGCAGGTAATGAGATTGTCCTAAGACAGTTTAGTGGCTGGAAGAAGAGTTCTATTAGGTTGGTGCAAAAGTAATTGCTATTTAAAAGGTTAAGAATAATTTCAAAAACTGCAATTACTTTTGCACCAACCTCATAGATGAACCGTAGATGGGGAAAAGTGAGTACCCCTAAATGATTGGATGTGATTTTACCACTGTGCTGTTTGCTTTGCTACACAAGCTGTATAGCATTACATGCTAATGCGATGTCAGCATTTTCTTTACTATTTAGACAAAAGAAACCCTAATGATATTTCTAAGCTTGCAATGAGTTTCCATAGCAATCCTTGCCTTGAATAAAATTAGGGTAAAGAATTCCTCAACATGACTTTAAAATCTCAACTAACTTACAGCAAAAGGTTTCAACCACAAGACAGACAATTCTGTTGGGAATACTGATTTGATCCAGCATCCACAATAGAGAACTTTATTTAGCGGTACCATCTGCAGTCATAATTAGTTTGAACTTGTGAAAATGAAGAGTTTGACAGGAGTTATGAGATTAACTTCTGAGATAGGAAAACTCCCCTGTTTTGCATGAATGAAAGCACAGAAATATAATGAAAAGGCATCCACAGAGACACTACAGGAACTTGTTAGGAGCTTTTAAAGGTTAACATAGAGAGGGAGAAAACCGGAAAATTAACTTGGGACTGCAAGTCAAGTTAGTGAAGCAGCTGACTTAACACTTCTTTCTACTAAGATAACTTCTTTTCTGATGGGAGCCAAATGGATGTCTTTCTTGTGAACCCAGAAACTAGAGCTCCCCCAGGATGTAGATGAGGTGCTAACCAATTGTCTACATCTCCTTGGGCACCTAGATCTCCATGACACAGACCTCTGACAAGTACTTTAGAGAAACAACTGGTGGAGACCAGCTGACTCTCCACAACTTCTTGAATTTCAATGAGCACACCCATCCCTGGGAATCTTGTGAAAATGCAGATTCTGATTGGTCTGGGATGAGGTGGGGTTAAAGTCTGCATTTCCAACAAGGTGATGCTGCTCCCTACTTGGAGTAACAATCTAGGTCATTGAAAATAGGAGAACGAGGAGGCTCATCCATGGCCACACTCCCAGCCTTCACCTCAATCACAAAGTAGGCAAGAGAGCACTTTTTCATCAACTTCTTACTGTTTTGGTGCCCTTTATGCCCCTGTCTCACTTGATGTTTAAGCTATCCAGAGGTTTCCTGGGAACTATGGGCATGAGGCAGGAGAGTGTGGAAGAATCACAAGGGGTGATTTTCCCAAGACCAAAAGAACCCTCCCTAGGAATACTGAAAGCCCATTTCTTATCCCTTACGTGTGTCTGGGGACATAAATTTTTGTCCTTGGCTTTAATCCCACATACCCGGATTTACCAGGACAAACTTTTGACCACTCCAAATAGAAAGAAATTCTTGTTCTTTTAATATCACACACTAAATTTAATATGTTGTAGGCATTAAATGTAGTGTTTGTGATTAAGATAAATCACTACTTTAAGAGAGACACACCTTCTTTTTTCTTTTAAAATAATGACTACACATGTTACGTAACATCCTTATGTTGTATTAAAGAAACACGCTATCTAATTGACTTTCTACTGGGTTGGAATTCAGGAGATGTGAATTTTGTTCCTTGCTTAATCTGTAATTTATTCTGTGGCCTGAAGGCAAAACATTTAACTTTCTGGGCCTCTCTTTCCCTATTTTGCAATGTAAATGTTGGATAAAGAGATTGCTGAGGGGCCTTCTGAAGCTACAATTCTAGAGACCTAGTAAATATAGTAATTGAGTTAATACACTGCAAGAATAAATTTCATTTTGGCCAACATTGTATATTTTGGAAAATTACTCAATTTTCACCGCTTTAGTTTTCACATTGAGGTTGAGGTCTTCATTAGCAGCATATGTAGCTCAGTGAGAGCTGTGTTAATTCTAATCTTAATACTTGACCATTTCTTTCTTAGTGTGTGAGCATTCTTCCATTTTGAAGAGAAATATGCAGAGTTAGGAATTATAACACGCAGTAGTCTCTGTTAAGAAACTTTACTTTAAAAAAAATAGCAGCTTTATTGAGATATAATTCACATACCATAAAATTACATAATTCACCTTTGTGAAGTGCACAATTCAATGGTTTTAAGTATATTCATAGAATTGGGTAATCATCACCCCACTCAATTCTAGAACATTTCATCATCTCACATAGAAATTCCGTACCCACTAACAGTGACTTCTCATTTCCCCTCAAATCCCCCATCTTCACCTCTAGACAAGCACTAATCTACTTCCTGTGTCTATGAGTTTGCCTACTCTAGACATTTCATATAAATAACATCATACAGCATGTGGACTTTTTATAACTGGCTTTTTTTCATTTAGTATGATGTTTTCAAGGTTCATTCTGTTGTAACTCGAATCAGTACTTCATTCCTTTTTATTGCCAAAGAGTCAATTATATGGCAGTGCCTCATTTCATTTCTCAATTCATTCATTGATGGACATTGAGATTTTTCCACTTTGGGTTATTAGGAATAATACTGTCATTAACACACATATGTATTTTTGCGTGGGCCTGTTTTTGTTTCTCTTAGATTCCTAGAAGTGATATTGCTAGGCCAAGTTTTACTCAGTATTAACTTTTTAAGGAACTATCAGAGTGTTTCCAAGGAGGCTGCCTCCTTTTATGTCCCTACCTGCAGTATAGGGACATAAAGGGTTCCAGTTCCCTCATCCTCAACAATGCTTGTGATTGTCTATTGTATTGATTAGAGTCATCACAGGGAGTGTAAAGTGGTATCTCATTGTGGTTTTGATTTGCATTTCCCTGATGGTTAGTGATGCTGAGAATACTTTCATGTGGTTATTAGTCATTTGTGTATCTTCTCCTGAAAAGTGTCTGTTCAGATCTAGGCCCATTTTTAAACTGGGTTGTCTTTTTATTACTCAGTTTCAAGAGTTCTTTGTGTATTCTAAATACAAGTGCCTTATCAGATGTATGATTTGCAAATATTTTCTCCCAGCCTGAGAATTATCTTTTCACTTTTGTAATGCTGTTGTTTGAAGCACACAAAAAATTAATTTTGACACAGTGCAGTTTATCTCGTTCCTTCTGTTGGTTGTCCTTTTGGTGTCATATCTAAATAAACCATTGTACAAACATTTACACCTATAAAGAACTCCTACTCTCGATAGAAACATTTTTAAAATTCCTAAAAAATTCAGAGTTCCAGAAACTGGTATACTAAACATACAAGTTGATAAACAATTTAGAGTAGTGTTGACAGAAGGACAGCAGGTCACTTGGGAAATTTTTATATCCGTTGGCCATATGACACTTTGTCCATTCCCTCTGTCACATCATTAGGCCAGATTGCAAAAACACATTAAAAATGTAAATGCTTAATTATTTGGGGAACAACTTATCTCCTAAGGAATATAAATCAGTTGGAAAACATGCTGAGCATAAAATTTATAAAGCAGGAATCTTGTGTGTTATTTCCCTATGATTAGTCCATCCTGAGAATCTTTATAATAGCATCTAAAACTTATTGAATATTTTAAAAAACTTAATTAACTGAAGAACAGCTGGATGTTCATTTAACCCTGTCACCTCTCTTGATATCTCTTACCCTTCTGTCAAGTGATACCTATTAATTTAAATCGGCATCATATATCGCCTGGTGCTTTATATTACCTAGACCAAATGAAGTACTTTGAATGAAAATCAAAATTACTCACTATTTTTCATGTGTTGAATGCTTTTCTTTCCAGTTGCAAATATATGCTTTGATACCCTAAAAGTCAAAAATGGATTTTCTCTACTATACAAATGTTATTATAACAACATTAAAAAAGAAAACTAAATGTTTCCTTATCGTACCAATGGGACAAAATATTTCATTTTGCACATTCACCTCCACTCTTTGCTTCATACATATATATCATCTTTTTATGAAACATAAACAGAATGAATATTATTGTTTTTTCAAAAAGGCTTTTAGGATTCTCTAACACCCTAATGTGTGGAGAGGCTGGTATCTACTTGTGTAAGAGGGTTACAGATGTGCAAAGTGACATTGCACAAGGTAGCACGGTTCTATTTTTAGAGGTGCATTCAAAGTGGGAGCTGTATCTGATGACCTCATTTTCCCTCTGAGTTGCATGAGCATTGCACACCTTCAGACTGCTACCCTCCCCCTTCGTGTTGAGTTTCCTGTCTTCCTACTCTTTCACAAACAGGGAGAGTTGGGGCCATCTTTTTCCCTGCAGTTGTCCCCTGGTTACCTCTCAGACTTCTTCCCACACCACTCCTCCTTAGCTGGCTCCGCTCTAGACACCATGACCAAGATCTTTCTTTCCTTAAAGCTTTACACTCACTGTTCCTTCAACTGGGAACATCCTGTGCCTGGATCTTGCACATTTGGCTGCTCCTTCACCTTCGTGGCTCAGCTACGCGTCATCGCAGGGAGAACTTATCCGAACTGAAAGTTCCTCTCCTTCCTCCCTCCACATTACATCACTCTGTCTTATTTTATTTATAGTGCTTATTATTGCCCATGGGAATCTATAATCTAAAATGTGATATTTACATATATTTAGTTGTTTATTGTCTGTTCCTCCTCTGCTGACAAATGGATACTTCACGAAGCAGGAATCCTCTCTTTTTCTCCCCTATAAACTGGTACCTCTTACCACACTTGGCATATTAAGTCCTCCATAAATATTTACTGAATGAATAAGTGAGTAAAATTGTGCACATAAGCAAAGCTTTTTTCCACACTAGTGTCGTTTCTTCCTCACTTTTTCTTCTGAACTCAGTGGGAGCAGAATATTTCTGTTTTTATGATCTGTAATAGGTGTGAAAAAAACAGCAAAAAGGAAAGCATTGAAAAACACATGGATGGACAGAAGTGAGGTTAACAAGTGCATGCTATCTTTGAGGAGAAGCTCAGGTGTTATACAAGGCCAAAGGTTTGCCCTTGGGAAATGTTTTCCAATACAGTTAGTCAGGCTAAACTACGGTGCAATAGTAACTCGCTCGATAGATGGATGGTTTGCCTCAATATTGCTTGTTACAGAAAAATATAGTAACGCTGCTTGGATATCATTTGGTGCATTTTCTGCCTGTTTTTGAGTCTTGAGAAAAACTGTTCAGTGGTAAGTGTGAAAAAAAAGTCCCCCAAGTCTTTCAATTTTAAACTTGATGACAAAAATAAACCCAGTTATGACTGGGTTTCAAAGGGATTGAAACTCTGAGAGTAAAGTAGATGGCTATCACCTCTGAAAACTTTAGGCAAAGAGCCATGTATTAGGAGGTTGGGCTCATCAAAAACTGAATTGTTACTTCTATGCCAACTTGAACCTCAAACTGTCTAGTTATTAATAAATATGTTGTCATCCTAGATCGACCAGATCTCTCAGAAAAATAAATAAATAAATAAATATCAAAGACAATGTTTGGCCTGGTCAAATAAACTGAAAAACTGTAGCCCAAAGTATTTTTATTGTATTTTTTTAAAAGAACTGGGTCTCCTTTCTTTCCCCCCTCCCCCCACACCACTGTCCTTTGAACAAAACAATCATCTTCGCATTCCCTTCAGGAGTTCTTTCTAGCACTCAATATTATTTCCCTATTATCCTGTAAGCCTTTTCCACTTCCCTATTCAGGCGCTTCCCCAGCATCAGGGACCAGCTGTAAGAGGATTCCGCAGGTGTCTATTTCATCTTTCATTTCAAAGTGGGAAATCCTTGGCAACAGGAAGTACCCTGCTGAGACGGAAGAATAAAGTGGCAAATTACAGGTCTACATGGAGGCTCTGGTGCTCAGTTTTTTGTGATGGTGGCAGCTGGGGATCAGGGAACAATGTAACTGGGGGCGGGAAGGTGGAGGGAAGCGGGGAGAGGGTGGAGGGAGCATGCAAATGTTTCAAACTTAAGCATTTTATTATGCTCTTGATCACATGGAATTTTAATTCTAAATTAGCATGTGCGGTACAAATGTAAGAAGAGAGAAAACAGAAGGAGAATAAAAGAGAGAAAGAGTAAGGTATTAGGTGGCCATTGGTAGACTGAAATAGCCACAAAAAGGAAAACCCCATCCTTCACCTTGGAATTCAGAGAGTGAGTAAACATCCTGACACCCCATCAAAGAGCATGAAAAAATGTCGCAAATACATTGTATATAATGTTTATTTTTAAAGAAAATGTCTTCGGTTTTTAGAGGAATTACCCAATGTTTATGAGTCACTTATTTACAAACCTGCATCAATGTAAGTATAATGCGAAAATCCTCTAAATTAATGCAACATATTTCAATCTGATCATAATATTTAACTTTTATTAATTGCTCCTTGCATATCATATGTTGTTTTGAATGTCTTACTTGTATCACTCGTTTATTCTTCAAACCCTCTCTATCAGGTTGGTCCTATAGTTATCTTCACTTTGACATAAGAACACTGGGCCATGGAGTAGATGAGGAACTTTCTCAAAGATGGTAATGAAGTCTCTGGGAATGGACTGTTGAGGCTATGAGTGTATTAGAAGATGGAAGAAATTATTATACCCAAGAAATTTGACATTGCTGTAATCATGATATATGATACACAGTCCATCTAGACAAGTATGTGAACTCTGGAGACTGAGTAAAGTTAATCTTTGAAATTGGTCCAGGACTAGATTTATTTTTTCTGCTTTGATTGGCTATATTAGAAAGGACTGTTTCTTAAAATGCATTTTGTCACATCCAAGTGTGAAGAGGGATCGCCCAGTTTTTCTTTTGATTTTTTTGGGGGGATAGTATGAGTTTGGAAAAATACTCAAAATACCCAATGTTTGGTCACACCCATTCAAGAGCAAACTGAAAAACTCTTTGCTTTAGGGAGAAGAACATAAAAATTTTTCCAGGTAGCTTGAAGAAAGAGTCATTCATTCATTCATTCATTCATCAAGTAATATTTAGACACATGTTATGTATCAGGCACTCTTTTATATACTAGGAATAAAAAGATGAACAGCATTAAAATATGTATAATTGTCCTAATCTCTTCCCTTAACAAGGTCAGTTCCCTGAGAAGACGAACTTGGGAAACAAGAAATTACAACACAAATTGGTGAATATTGTCACAGAGATGCTATGGAAGAACAGAGAATGAAGCACATCTAAGTTTACAAAGAGAATCAGGGTGGTAGTGAGAGGTGGAAGACCTTTTAAGCCATCAGGACAGTTATGGGAAAAGGCACTGATTAGAAACCATGTAAAATGACTGGAGATCAGTTAAACAGGACTGAAGATGTTTCTGGAGGTGACTCGTCCATTATTGATACTAACATGGCATTCTAGAGCCCCGTTTGTTATTGTCCTGTTACATAAGAAGCTGTATTCGAGACATCTTCCTTTCTCCAATATTTCCCGTCACCACAACAAACCTGGAACAGCACCTTCCCTTCCCTACTTCCCTTTTGTTATAACGTGCTGCATCATTAAGATTTACTGTAAGAAAGGCATAAAGCTAAACGATTTATTCCTTATCTCATTTATCTTTGGAAACCCTCCATGAGGTGGTTTTCATGATAATGGCTCTTTCACAAGTGATGGAACTGAGGCCTTAGAGAGGGTAGATTTCCAGAGATGGCTTAGTTAATAAATGGCACAACTGAGACTCAAAGCCAGGTCAATTTCATGCTAAAGCCTATGTTTTTAAATCGACACTCTTCTGGCCCCCTTAAGAAGCAACTAAACTTTTTGTGATACGCAAATTGCAGGCTATTAATATGAGTAGGCAAACAACTGCCCAGAGTTGAGTGGATAGCCTGAGTGTTGATGCTTGAAGAGAGTAATGCATTCTCTTTCTAAAGAGAAACATGATGGATTTTTTTCACCCAAGTTTACCTGGTTAAAATATAAGAGGATGATGCACAGTATAAATATCGTTATACAGCACATTCCCACTAAGAAGAAAGGGGCCTACTTCCCACCAGTTCCCTTCTTTCACAAGAAGACACGTGACAATGTTTATTGTATCCTCCATGCCCAATATTCTTCATTATTTGATAGGTTATCTTTTATTATTCTGTTGTAGTACTGCATAGGTAGACTACATAGATAGGTATATTTATGTCTCCTAGTGTCCTATTGTATATTTTATTATCTGATGGATATATGCCAGAGACTCAAATAGGAATAGCCATCTTTTGGGTTATCTTGCAATTCAAAGCCTAAAAATCTATTGAAGATTGGAGGTCAGAAAATTAATACGAAAGAAAAGGAGACCTGAATTCTGGTTCCAGATCTTCAGTTAACTAATATGAGGTGATGTTTTAAGCATCAGTTTCCTAATCTATGGGATGTGAGGAATACACAATTTCTAAGGTCTTTTCCATGTCTAGAATACGGTGATTCTAATGTTTAAGTGGTTTCCATTCCCATGCTAGTAAAAAGCAACTCATAGCCTTTTTGTTGCTATCGTTGACAACTGTTAACTCTTTTCTTTAACCTTGGCCAGATGGAATGAGTTGCTCATATCTAACAAGCCTGAGAGAACGAGACACAAGACTGGTAATTTTTAACAGGCAAAGAATGATCTATGTGATCAATGCACAATCTGAATGGGTCCCGGAGTGTCCTGGTGGTCAGAGAGCAGAATGGGGACACTGAGGAAATTATAAATCTCTGCATATGATGCCTCAGTCTCAGACTAATCCCAAAGCTTCCACTTGGTTAGCAAAACCACAATGCTGCCTTGAGTAGCCAGATGGGCAACAATCCAGGTGTACTTATGTGCCTGCAGAGATGTAGAGTAAATGCATCCATAGAAAAATGAAAGGAAAATTCAAATCAGTTTAGGAGTGACACTCCCTTTTAGTGAAGGGGGAGAAAATCAAACACCCTTAAATCTCTCCTTCATATCCCAAAGGGGGTGGGGGTTTTTATTATGAGTCAAGGCAGAATTTCCTATCTTGAGGATTTGGAAAAAGTGCAATGTAGATGAAAGATGAACTTTCTGTCAGGGAGATATGTGCTACCATTAGCAGAAGTTGATGGAACAGTTTTCAAGAAGCTATAATTGACTTGAGCCAATAGCACATAAAGCACAGTTCAAGCTTCTACTTCTACCATATAATTATTTGATAAATTTTAGCCTCAATGAACAAGCTCAGGGGCCTTAAACAAGTATTAAGCTCAGTCCCGTTCACAGCAGAGCTCACAAACCGGGTTTATCGCCCCTATGTAAAAAATGTGAGGCATGATTTTGGGTGCATTCAAGACATAATCCAGCAGCCTGAGAATACATGAAATTCAGGCTTGCAGCAGATGTTTAAGCAATTCACAAATGTACCGCAAATCCTTCATGACATGTCAGCCTTTGCATTAAGGGAGGATCTGGTTATTTTGCAATGGTCTTAGAAAGTGATGATCCTTTCTAAGTTAACCTTTAAGGAGCACGCTGGTCACTCACTTAGCATAGAGTTCACATTCAGGGAAACGAAGGCATTTACTATTTCATAAACACTGGAAACAAACAAAATGATTTGGTAAGAAGAGCAAATTACAGACTTCTGTGGATGAATGATTTCACCAAGTTGAATGGGCAGCCTGAGCGTTGTTGCTGGTGAGAGCAACAGATTCTGTCCTTCCATTTTATGGACATATGTTGATAAATGGGTATTTAACAATATATAAGTTTACCTTGAACAACATGGGTTTGAACTGTGTGGGTCCACTTATACACAGATCTTTTGTTTGTTTTGTTTTTCAATAGATACCTATCCCTATACTCTTTTATCTCTGTGGTTGGGAGTCCATGGATGCCGAGGGCTGAATGTATACACTGTTCTTCACCACTTTTTACAGACTTGGGCATCCATGGATCTTGTTGTCTGTAGGGGTCCTGGAACCACTCCCCCATGGATATTGAGGACAACGTAAGTTTTTGAGGGGTCAAATATATGTGAATTTTCAACTGCCTAGGGAGTCAGTGCTTCTAACCTCTGCGCTGTTCAAGGGTCCACTGTATTTGTATATGCTAACCATGAATATGCTATATTTCACTCCAAAATGATTTGACGTTTACAACATATAAAGTGATAGTAAATGAGTATTATAGAAAGTGAAAACCAAGGGACAAAGAAATACCCAAGTGTGATGACAACCTAAGGTTTAAGGGAGTTAGTGTAACCAACTTCAAGTTGGGCACTGAGCTTTCTGGCACCTGGGCACTGTTTTCTCACTGTCTATTCCTGACATGCTCTGTATTGGCTGTGTGCTTGGGGGGGAAGCTCGAACGCTGCTGACAGCCATTTGGCTCAATCCTTCTCTCTTTGCCTATATACAAACAGTTGGTCATTTCACTCTTTAAAAGTACTTCCACTACAAAGAGAGTGAGTGATTACAATAAATTATGCACAGCAATAAACATTAAAAATGTATTGTTTTAGAAAGAAGATTTCGTTTACTTTTGCAATAGGTAATATCTGCCATGGCACAATATTCAAAAGACAAAAAGCAATGTGCCATGGAGTTTGTCACTTGCTCCTGTGTGTGTGTCCCGTTATCTCCCGAAATACTGGGATTTTTTAAAAGTATACTTCCAGGGATACAGTATGCATAAGCAAGTATATACATATGGATATATGTAACCCATTAATTATTTTACACTAGCGGTGCAATTCTACGTACGAATTCTGTCCCTTACCGCTTACATTTAAATTGCTATCCTGAGGATTGCTTCATGTTGGTGCCTGGAGAGTTGCCTTATTTTCATTATAAGACTCGTTATGATACCATGTTGAAACAGCACAATATGGTGGTCAAGTTCATGGACATGGAGTCAGTTTCTCCTGGGTTCAAATACCAGTCCTACTACTCACTATGTGTATCTTCTTGGGCATGTTGCTTAACGTCTTTACTCATATGTAAACTCTGTTAATAGTAGCATTGTTGAGAAATGTGAAAAATAGATGGAAAGCACTTAGAATATTGAATGGCTCAATGAAACACTATCTGTGTGTTTGCTTTCTTCATGGTATTGCATTGCATATATGCCATACAATTAATTCCACTACTTTACCATTCTTGGATATCTAGCACTTTAAATTCCTCTGCTATTATAATATTGCAGTCAATATCCTTGTCTATCCATTATCATTGCACTTATGTGTGGATATCTGCAGGAAAAACTTCTTAGATTTGGATTTACTTGTTCAAAAATTGTATACGTTTTCAATTTCAATAAGGGTTGTTGTAATTCATACTTCTCACAACTAGGTACCAATGGGTCATAATAATTTACCTCTAACAACAATGTATAGAGTGCCTGTTCCTATTACAGCCAACAGAGTATTACATATACACTTTGATCATTCAAACATGATAGATCAAAACCACTATTTCCTTGTAGTTTTAATTTCCATTTTTTAAATTAAAAGTGAGGGTGACAAAGCCCCACTTCCACTAATGGTAGCACAGTTTATATCAGACCAAACTTTCCATAGATAGCAATTATAAAGTGGACAAGACAATTATAAAATCTAAAGGAAAGAAAAAACTCTCCGAAAGTGTTGGAATATAGCAAAAGCTGGACGTGAGTGTATACTTTGAAGAAAGGAAAAACATTGAGTGCCTGTGCTGTTTTTGTGGCTCTTTGACTTAAGGTAGGCTCCAGTTAGCACCTCACAATGTGGCTAGAACTAAACAGAAACCAAATCATAGGACAGAGTCCAGGCTACTGCCATAGCTAGAAAATGGAGGGAAACCGTAGAAAGGAGAGATTCAGAGATGAGGAATCCTAAATTCTATGTATAAGATATTTTCAAATCTCTGACTGATGCTTTGATTACACATTCAGGGGACAGATTCCAAGCAGGCCAGTAAGGACTGAAAGCAGTGAAAAGAGATTTCCATTGCAAGCTGAATTCCATTGCAAGGAAAATAGAGTGTGGAGTTCAGTTCAGCCAAGTTAACTGCCTGCTGATTCAAAATCCCACTGTCCTTAAGAGGAACATAATAGGATTTGTAGTCTCTTCAATGTATACTTGAACTATATAAGATTGATTCCCAAATTAGTAGACATATGAAGAAGCAGGAAAATGTGACACATATTGAAGAAAAATAAACTGATATCAACACCAATATGATCTAGGTGTTGGAATAAGCAGATAGAATTATGAGGCAGCTGTTATAACTACATTCAAAGACATATAAGAAAATATATTTATAATAAATAAACAGATGGGAAATTTCAAGAAGGAAAGACATGATAAATAAGGGAATCAAACAGAGAGCCTAAACTGAAAAGCGTAATATCTAAAATAAAAATTTCAGTGGATGGACTTAAGAGCAGATTGGAAACAACAAAAGAAAGTCAGTGAATTTGAAGATAGATCAATAGAAAGGATGCAATCTGAAAAATAAAATGAACAATGATTGATATAAAAAGATCAGAGCATCCAACACAATACTGAAGAGTCCAACACTGTGGTGGCTATAAATATACACCACTTGTATCTCCTTCAAGAACCTGCTGTAAGGTGCATAGACGACTGATAGCCCCAGTTACCTTAACTTCAGATCTGCCCTGACATGTCACCAGAGTCCATACCTCTCTCCAGGCTGTGCCCAGCCAGTACCACAGTAGGGTTACTATAGCCCGGTCATTTCTGCTCAACATTGGACTCCTTTGACAGTCTTTGCTCTGGGGATGGGGATCCCTATAAAACTGGATGAGATTTTCTCAGAGTTGGACTGTAATCCGTGTCTCCTCCTACATGATCTTCCTTCCTTCTTTCTCTTTCACAGATGTTAGAGCTGCATTATGGTCTGAAGGCTCTCTCCATCTACTCCTGCTTCCTCCACTCCTTTTCACTCACAAGTCTTTTACCCATTAAATCTCTTGACTAACTAATTCTGTAATGTGATCTGCTTCTGGGAGGAATCAAATTGACACATAAAGAATCCAAAATCTCTTTATACTGAAAACAGATTGTCAGACTCAATTAGCGATAAATAGAAAATCTTTATTAAAAGTAACCAGAAAAAAACAAAAAAAAACCCCAACACATTGCATATAAGAGCACAATGGTATAAATGATAAGAATTATTGTTTACATAGCAATAATAAAATCTAGAAGGCAGTGGAGAGTCATCTTTAAATGCTGAAAAAACAACAACTATGAATTCATAACTATATTTGCACCAAAAATGTCCTTAAAGAGATTTTTCAGATAGAATTTGTTGTGTGCTCTGTAAGAAATGCTAAAGAAAGTTCTCCAAGTTGAAGGAAAATGGTACCATATGTCTTAGGAAGGGGTGATGAGCACCAGAAATGGTAAATGTGTAGGGTACATATTTTTAAAACGATTTTTCTCTTAATTCTTCAAAATACAATGACTCTTTAAAAGGAAAAAAAAATGTGGATTGTATTTTGGGATATATAACATATGCAAATGTAATATGTCTGACAACTATAGCACAAAGGATCAGGATAAATGAAACTATATGGTCATAAAATGCATGCATTTTATATGAAGTGTTATCATATTAACTCTATATTGCAAAAAGTTAAAGTGTATTGTAATCCTTAGATTAGTCACTAAAAATAACCACAGACTCTAATAGAGACATTAAAACAAAATTCTAAGAGATTTTCAACTAGCCCAAAGAAAGCAGAAAAGTAGACAGAAAAAACAAAAAGGAAAGCAAATGGGACAAACAGAAAACAAAAATCAAAATGGTACACCTTTATTCAGTATGTTAATAATTACATTGAAAGCAAATGAACTATACAATCCAATTAGAAAACAGATTGTCAAACTCAATTACAACAGAAAAAGCAAGATGTAACTGTATGTGGTCCACAAGAAGCACAGTTTACCACGACACAGATAAACTGAATGTAAATAAGTGGAAAAAGATATATCCTGCAAATACTGTAGTGTCTATATTAATGTTGTATAAAGTACACTTGGTGACAAAAAGTTTCCTCCATAAAAAGGGATATTTCATGTTCAAAGTGGTAAATCATCAGTAATAATGACAATCACGAATATGTGTTTATGTTACTAATAGTAGAGTTTCAACATTTATGAAGTAAATATTGAAAGAATTAAAATGGATAAAATCAAATGCCTGTGTAATTATGACAAATCTACCACTATAGTTGGAGATTTTAACACCTGTCTCTCAGTAATTGATAGAACAACTAGATAAAACATCACTAAGGGCATAAACAATCTTAACAACCTTATTAATCAAATCAATCTATCTGATAATTATAGAACACAACACCCCATATATATTTTTTTGAAGTCACATAGTACATTCATCAAGATGGACCACATCCAGAGTCATAGAACAAGTCTCAATAAATTTTGTAAGATTGACAAATTTTAGAGTAGAATTCAATAATAGTGAGAGATCTGTAAAGCACCCAATATTTGAAATAATAGACATCTATAAAAACCATAAAGAAGCTATTACACGGGAAAGTAAAAATATTTTGAACTAAGTGATCATGAAAATACAATATAAGGAAAATCTAAAATTAATAATGGAAGGCTCTACTTCAAGAAGCTAAAAAGAGAGCAAACTAAGCTCAAAGTAGAAGGAAGAAAAAGAGAAGTGCAATAATCAATGAAATAGCAAAGTTAAGACTGGGCATCTTTTCAATGTGTAGGACACATTTGTACTTCTCTTTTTATGCTAAATTATTTCTTCAGTTAGGCATCTTACATTTTTTTATTCGTATTGATATTCTTTGAACATTAAGAACCATAACTTATTGCATTTATTGGTCTGTCTGAGTTGTTTTCTTGAATTTTATCTTTAAATATATTTTTTTTCTTTTTAAAGTTTCATTGTTTTAGTTTTCTTCACTAAGGAAACCAAATCACCATTTGTGGGGATAGCTTTGTATGACTTTTATAATTGCCATTTTTCTCTATTTTTTGAGTTTGTTTATTTCAGTTTCATGTTGCTTATTGTTTTTCATAATCCATGCCATCAAGTTCTTCACCAGGTGTTGAGATGTGTCTATTTTCCCCTGCTGCTTCTAATGAATCTTGTTTCCTACATGTTTTTCTGCATCTTACGTGGCAGCTGTAAGTTCTTATTTACAGACAGCATTTGATTCATGCCATTTACTAAGTTTTTACAGTTCATGGTGATATAGCTGTCATAATTTCAGTTGTTCCAGTTCCACATTATTCAGAATTTGCTATTTGTCCTTTCCCATTTCATTTCCTTTGAGTGAGGGGCATGTAGTACCTTTTAGGTGGGTAGGTTTTTGATCATTGCACATAATTAAACAAGTTAAATTCCTCGTAGACCTATTATTTTCAGTAGACTTGTGGAAACGAGGGCAAGAGTCATGCTTTAGGCCACAGAAATTCTTTTATGACATACAGTTTTATGGGAAAGTGTACTTACCTCCTTTGTTAAGGTTTTTATTAAAATATAGCTAACATATAATATTAGTTTCAGGTGTACACCATAGGTTGGTGAACTTACCTTATTGCTATTTTCCCAACCACTAAATGGGTAGCAGCAGTGTTACTCATGAGGCAGAGCATTTTTCCTCCCCTTCTTCATTGGCAGACTGCTTCCTGCAAGTACGGTGCATCGGTGTGATGTCTGTGACTGACACTTTTCTTTCATCCGCTTCCTATCAGCCTGGGTTTAGGGCAGCCTCTGCCACAGGTCTGTTCTCCCACTTCCATTCTTCACTTATTGGTCTTACGTTGCAAGTTTTTTTCAGAATCTGCATCTGCTCCTCTCAGCTTCTTCTAGCAGCCCCGTGTGACCTTCGCTTCATCTGGCTGTCTCTTGCTCCTGTTTTGTTTTTGGTATGAAAGATGTCTCGTCGTTTCGTCAGACGTGAATCTGTTTTTTGTTCTCCTGGATGTCTGGCCAACATCATCTTTACCACCGTGGTCAAATCACAAGAGTAATATTTTTGTTGTTACTAATTAGTAATTCTGGCATGCGGTTTTGATGTTGTCAAGTGACCCCATGAAAGCAATGTCTCATCAGTCTCCCCTTTCTCAGTCACATCACACATTAAATAAAAGGACTGCCTCATTAATCATTAAATGGTCAGCTCCAGTCCCATAGTCTGTTCCTTTCCTGCCAAGGGACCTCTGCCATGAAGCCACTGCCTCCCCTGTCAGTCTCCCCCACTGATCCAGCCATTTATATCCTGAATATAATATTTATAAGATAATATGTCAGTGGATTTTGACCTAACTCTCCATGTAAAGTATGTCACCAAAGACTGGAAAAAGACCTTCTTACCCCCCATCGTGCCTGGCTGTGTGAGCCCCTCTAAGATGCCTTCTACTCCTCACCAACTTTTCCAGAGCTTCCCAATCTTTCAAAGCTCAGCAAACGTCCTGTCTTTTAAAAAACACTTCTCTTACTGTGAAGCACACAGCCCATCCCTCTTCTCTGAATTCTTGAACTGCTCTTTCCTTCCTTCACGTGTTGGGATATTGTGGGAGTTAAAACTGCATCTACAGATGGACTGTGTGCAAGGAAGTCTCGGTTCTGTGAGTCCCCAACTGGGTAACCTGGAAGACCTAGATTCTCAGTGTCCTACTTAGAACAAAGGACACTTGTGCCTTATTTGTTTATATTTATTTTTTAAAATGGTGATAAAATTTGCCTTATAGGCTTTTTTTATTATTAGGATTGTGCAAAAGTAATTGTGGTTTTTGCCATTGTTTTTAACCTTTTAAACAGCAATTACTTTTGCACCCACCTAATAATTGAATTAAATTAACAAATGATGCTGGTACATATTAAGCGTAATGTAAGTACTAACTATTATTTAAAACTATGGATTTTTCAACGTTGATGCATAGCAGAACATATACCAAACACTGCTTTAGGTGTCTCGGCCAGTGCTTTTCCTTGGGGGGAGGTGAGGTTCCAAAACTCTTTTTGAGAAATTATATAGTATGTCTTATTTTTTACAACCTTCCTGAGGCATAACTTTTGTACAAAATTAATGTACATAGTTAAAGAGTACAATTTGGTGAGTCCTGGGAGATGTATACTCCCACAGAACACCGCCAGGATGGAAGTAACAAATATGTCCATCACGCAAAAGTTTCCGCAAGCCCTTTTGCAGTCCGTCCTTTCCACTATCCATGTCTCCAGGCAATGACTGTTCTGCTTTCTGTCCCTATGGATTAGTTTGCATGTTCTAGAATTTATATAAATGGACTTATACCATTGCTTTTTGTGTCTGTTTTCTTTTCCATTTAGCATAGCAATTTTGAGATCCATCCAAATTGTGTGCATCAATAGTTTGCACCTTTTATTATTAGCGGTATCCAATTGTTTGTATACACCACAGCTTGTTTATCTATTAAACTGTTAATGAACACTGGATTGTTTCCAGCATTTGGCTCTTACTAATTTACCTGTTATGAACATCCATGTACAAGTCTTTCTGTAGTTGGTTTCATTTCTAATGGAGTGATACTCCTGGGTCATATGGTAAACATACATTTACCTTTTTATGAAACAGACAATCTGTCTATCACTGCTCCAATTTTTCTGTGGCATATTTCTCTTCCTCATAACATAATATTTGGCAAATAGATTTTGAAGGAATTCCAGGTATAATGGAAAGCATACGTCTGTGGTACACAAGAACAAAGAAAACTTTCCAGTTTCCCATCATCAGTTAACTCAAAGCCCAAATAAATCATAATAAGCTCTGTAAGTGCAAATGATCTGGTCCTTCTCATCCACGATTAGAGCCTTCATCTTCCAGGCAGTGTCTGGTACATGAGAAGCTCATAGTAACTGTTTTTGGAATAAATGTTTGAATAAATGAATGTTTCAATGTCTGAATACCTATGTATTTTGAGGTCAACTTGTATATTGATGTGTAAAATTGTTCCTGACAAATAAACAGATCTGGAAATTGCTTTTAAAAAATGGATTTCAGATTGATGCATTTACATGTCCTGTCTCAAAAGATAGCGGTGACATGAGCAATTGTGATTCTTATTTCATTTGTCATTTTCTGTGTGGCATTGGGTTGTTTGGGTTCTATACAGATGTGTCTCAAACACCCCAAACAAAATATAATTTCCTTGAACATAGTTGTTCATTATTTTTGTCCACGATGGCACTAAACACACAACCATAAATGTTGTAGGTTGTCATTATATGTTTGCCAACAGATTGACTGTTAATATCTATCATTGCAGGGCTATTCAAATTCATTCATTCAACACTTATTTATTGAGTGAGTACTATATTGCCAGGTACTGTTTTAGGGGATGTGGCAGATCAGAGAACCACAAAAGTAAAAATCCTTGCCCTTATGGAATTTAAATTTTAGTGGGGGCGGGGGAGCTGGTGGGCAATAAACAAAATAAATAAATACTGTGTTTCCCCGAAAATAAGACCTAGCCGGACAATCAGCTCTAATGCATCTTTTGGAGAAAACTAATATAAGACCCAGTCTTATTTATATTATATTATAATATAACATATTATATTACATTATAATATGTTATATTATAATTGCCTGTTATTATATTATATTATATTACGTTACATTATAGACCCGGTCTTATAGTAAAATAAAACCGGGTCTATAATGTAATGTACTATAATATAATATAATGTAATGTAATAATAATATAAACAGGTCTTATACTAATTTTTGCTCCAAAAGACACATTAGAGCTGATTGTCTGGCTAGGTCTTATTTTCGGGAAACACGGTAATACATCTGATATACTACATGGCAATGAGTGTGACGGAGAAAATGAAGTAGGAAAGCATAGTGATGAGGAAGAGAGCCACATAGACCCTGGTGAAAATAAAAAACACTTCAAGCAGAGACAGCAGCATGTGCAAAGGACTTGAGGTGGGAGAGTCCCTGCAGGGAACATGTTGGATCACAGCAGGGAGGCCAGTATGACAGAAGTCAGGTAGGGGTGAAGTAATAGGGGTGGAGGGCAGCGGAATTTCAGGGGATGAGGTCAGGTCTTCCTCGTCAGCATAAATATATCGGACTTCACTCTGAGTGAGCTGGGAACATGTTGGAAGACATTGAGCTGATAAATGACAATCTATCTTATTTTTTATCAGGATAACTTTGACTATTGTTTCAAGAATAGACTGTGGAAGGGAAATTGGGCCTCAAGAAGATGGTTGGGAATCTATTGTAACAGTTCGGGAGAGAAGTTTCCATAGCTTGGACTTGGGCGGCATCAGCGGAGGAAGTGAGAAATGTGAGCAATCAGGTGATAATTAAAGCACGTTATTGAGAAGCTTGTAGACATTGGAGTGGCAGTGTGGAATGGCCAGTTAGATATGCAAGTCTGGAGCTCAAGAGAGAAGGATGGGGTGGAGATCTCCATTTTGGAGTCAGCATGTAAAGATAGCATATGGGCCTGGGTTATGGTACAAAAGGAGTGCAGCAGTTAGGGCAGACATCCAAAGCCTGAACCTTGGAGGATTCCAATAATCAAAGGTCAGAGAGATGAAGAGAAATAAGCAAAGGAGACCAAGAAGGAGCAGCCAGTGAGGTAGGAAGAACACCAGAGAGTGTAGAGTTTTATAATGTAAAAAGTGTTTAAAGAGGATAGATATGAGGTCAATGCTGGGATTTTTAACAATGACTGAAGGATAATGGTATGGAAAGGCAAATGATGAGCAAGCAGAGAACCCATCTCACTTCCATAGCCAGATATAAGGAAAAAACTCTCGTAGCTCTTGAGACAGTGAGGCCTTGATTTTCAGTTGTAAATTACTACCCGTAGAACTGGCTTAGTGAAATCAAGGATGAGTCTTACCAGCTCCCACATTTCACAGTGCTAGGGGAGCTCGTGATGGTTGTGGGGCTGACCATTTTGATTTTAAAATATACTGTAAATAAAAATCAAGGTGGTGCTTCAACTTATAAATAACATAGACTGGCTATGAGTGCCTGGAGAACCTGTTGGGAGGGAGAAGTACTGCATTCCTCCTCAGGTTCAAGTGTTCTGTGTGTGGTCATGGATTTCAGATGAGCTTCTTTGTCTAGTCAGTTGATTTAAGCTACAGAACCAAAACCAACAGGGAGGGACACATCAGAACTAAGAATTTTGAGGGTTTAAAAATATTTCCAAAAGTCTTATTGGGTGTTCCTGGGATGTTTGATTGTTGAAGGATCTAATGTCTGTTTTAAGAGATTATTTTCAGAATCATAATGAACTTAACTGTGGTCTTTTTTTTTTTTTTCTTAATTTTTTTTGTGCTCTCAAAGATGTATTAATCTGAAGAGTATAAGAGGCTCTTTATTCTTTGTTTTAGTATCACTCATTTTATAAAATAACACTTGAAGCAGAAATGAAAATGTCATCGAATTCTGTTTTATAGTATACATATTTAACAAGAAAGAATCTGAATTTCATTGTGTGAAATCCTCTGTTGCTTTGACATCTTTGTTCCATTTTAATTAAGTTTTCACAAAGTTTACACATCAATTGTGATATGCTACTGACATTTATAATAAGATAGTTATTTTTTTTTAATTCCTTCTTCTTTATATTTAAAATTTAGTTGTGAAAACTCCCAATTTCCATGAGCATTCACCGTAAACAGAAGTAATTCTATATCTACAGTAATATTGCTTTCAAATGTATCTTCCAAAATTTACTACTTAAAATGAAAAAAAAAGAGAAAAGTAAAGAAAGAATTTAAAGAATTCCCAGAAATTGCAACAAGGTCTACTTCTGTGCTGATGAATGGCTCCTTGAGGAAAGTCAGCTCTCTTATTAATATAACATCTGGCTTGCATCTTGCATAAATAAAAACACAAGAACAGGATAGAAGGAACGGAAGAGGGAAGAGGGAGGAAGGAATGTGGGTTTTCGAGCATAATAATCTCTAACAGCCAAGAAATCTAATTAGAAGAAATGTCATCTAATGAGACTATAGTCAAAAAAATTTCGCAGGAGAAGGCAAAGCCTCATGGGACCATGAGAAAAATATTGAATCAGTTAGGTAATTAAAAAACAAACAAACAAACAAAACCAAAAACTAAAACAGCGTGCATTGACTGCAGGACTCCATTTAGTCAAAATGGCGATTATCAATGGCGTCTCTCGGGACTATTTATGACTTTAACCACAGAAATTCCATGGCTTGGTTAGTGCGTTTTAAGAGAAACTCTACTGTTCTCATCCACATGATGAGATTGCTGCCTTTTTCTTTGTGCACTGTCAGTCTGGAAGAAGAGAACACGCTTAATTAAAGATATAAACAGAGGCTAATTCTCATGCTATTACATCGGTGAGTGGAACATTTCCTCCTCTTCAGGAAATGCCATTTCCAACAATTTTGTTAGAGGTCAACTTGATATTAAAGTTGAATGTCATTTTCTCTTAACTAAATCTTGTTGTTTGATTTTTCCGGATCTGAAAAACTGAATTGAAATTAAGTAACATTGACTAGTATCAAATAGCAAACACTCAAAATGATAAAATAGTAAAAATCAAATAAATGAAAACTAGACTGAGGGTTTTTGGTGGTGTTTATACCGTTGTTGTTTTAAGAATTAGTTAACTGCTTTGAGCACGACAAGGCATGTCTGGTGTTACCTTTTATCTATTTTGGCTCCATGTTATCTGAGAAGAAAACATAGCAAAGGAAAAGTCAGTTTCTATGCCTCTTAGTGAATTTCCAAGATTCTGGAGACATAACCTGGTCACTTAGAAGAGTCACACAAACTAATCCATATAAAGAAATAGATGATATATAAAATAAAATATTAGGAAAGTGGAACTCTTATTAAAAATAAAAAGTATAATCTATGATACAAAATATTTATTTCTCTAGGTTTCCTAAAATCAGATTCATTAATATGAAGTTTTTTCTCTGCCTTTCTCTCATTAATAATTTTTATTTATGACTTGATAAGAACTTTGCTGATATATAAAACCAATTAGCATGTCAATGATATTTTGGCAATAAATATACATTTCCCAATTAAATGTACCAATTAAGTTAGTATGCCTTTGAAAAGGAAGGATTCAAACAGTAAAATCCAGAATGTGAAACTTCTATAAGACAAAACACCCAGTTTCTTAAAATAATAAATTGAAAGCAGGTAAAAGGAGAGAGAAACTGATAGAACTGAAGAGTTATGAGACATATCGACCCAATGCCATGTGTGGAAATTTTTCAGATACCAATGAAAAAATTGGAACTGCATAAACATTTATGTGTGTGGCAATATTTATGAGATATTTGGGGGAAATTTGAATGCTGACTGGGTATTTGAGGAAATTATGGATTTATTGGCCGTAATTTTAGGTGTAAAAATAATGTGTTTATGCAAAAAAAAAAAAAAAAAGGAAAATTTTCTTATCTTTTTATAGCTGATTTCTTAGGTGTCTACTGATGCAATGATACAATATCTTGAATTGGATCCCAAATATTCTAGGGCTATAGAGAATGTCGGTAGTGGGTGTAAATAAAACAGGATTGACAGTGTGTTGAAAGTTATTGAAATTGGATGACTGACAATGATGTGTGGGATCTTTCCCAATAGCCTTTTTATGATATCCTAGCAGATCCTAAGATTGTGACTTTCTGTTCGACTCATGGCCCTCTGTACAAGCCTTTTAGGCATTATTTAGATAGTGGTTAATGTTGATGGGTGGCTCTATTTCTCCTCTGTTATTTAATACAGGTTTTAGTGGTAGCTAAAAAAAATATTGGCCATTCTAATTACCACCAGGAAATCAAAATCTGTAATTAAGAAAAAACCATTAGCATTAGCCACTGAAGTGGATGGATTTTTAGAAACAAGGTTGATTTTTGATATCAACCAAAATTGCCACATAATAGATATTTTTAAAATGTATTCATTTTGTATATCCAATGCTTGAGATTTTAAATTTGGCTTTTAACCAAATAAATATATGCAAGATTGTTTTGAGCAGTGATCCAAATTTTGTGGAATAACCTTGCTAATTTTTCTCTCCCCTTAACCTTTGGTCTTTGCAAATAGAGCTCGTGAATGGGATTTAGTTTCGATTCTCCTACAGGTTAAACCCTTCCTGTTGCTGTTGACCTCACATAGTGGGCAACTGAAACTGTTGCCTTTCAAGGACCAGGAAGAATTTTCATTCCATTTATTTTCAGTATTCTCTACAAATTACTGGACTTGCTGCTTAAGATGACACCTCTTAAAACAACAATTACAAACTCCACAATGAGCCAGAGTGCACATATGCTTTCCCACCTTCGTAAGCAATGTACAGTAAACCTTTAAAAATTGATTTGCATTTCATCAAAGTGGCATGCATATATACTTTAACATGTCCAAAAGCACTAAAATAATTTTAACAAAACCCAGTGGTTTTTCTCCCCATTCTTCCTATAAATAAATGCCCTCCAGCCAAAGACCACCAAGAACACACCTAGTTGAAAGAGGTAGATTATTATTCCTTGAAACAGGGAGACCACACACCACAGGGACCTGTGGGAAGGCTCGGTCAGAGGGTGTTAGAAAAACCTATAGGATTTGAGTTAGTGTTGGATGATTTGGGGAAAGGTTTAAGGAGTCTTTGCTGGGGATCAGAGGCTGTCTGCAAGCAGGGGCGATTCTATAATTGGCTATCTTCATAAATTTTATCTAGGAGGGAAGAGTAGAATGAGGTTAGTGCTTTAATTGGTAAAGAAGCAGCGGTCACTCTTTTTTTTTTTTCTTTTTTGCAGCAGTCACTCTTATTTGCCGGGGAGTGGGGGGTACTTGGTCCACTTGGTGGCTTGCACAATGCATGTTCCGTACCTGTTCAGATACGATTACGGAGTGCTCTTGCTTTTGTCTCCATCTGTCATGGGCATAGAATGACCTCATCTGATGTTGGTATTCTGTGAAGGGTATGTTCCATGGGAGATCACCATGCCTACCAGCTCCAGGATATTGTGGCAATTCCTCTCTTTCTCACTCCTCACTTCCTCAAGTCCTATCTTTTGCTTCTTTTTCCTGAAATTTAAAAAATATTCATCTAGATCATAGGCACAGATAACCTCACACTGATTTCCTCTGATGATGAGGATTTAGCTCTTACCCACCACCATCTCTCTGTTTCTCTTTACTCCCTTCCTAGTAGATTTATAGGACAAATTTTACTTACATGAATATTCAGTGTTTCTTTTAATGCCTTTGCAAGTATTATTCACAGTGACACATTTCAGAGAATTACAATAGTTTTCTTCTTTATTTTCTGTTTCACTTGAGATTAAAATAGTACCCCCCCCCTTTTTTTAAATTACTAAGCTATCTTTGTACTTAATGCTAATTTTTCAAGCATCTAATAGCTTCAGTGGGACAATTTTCCATTAGGTCAATAAGATCAGTTAATCTATTCAGACTTTTCTTTCTTCATGAATCCTAATACCTCTCCTGGAGAGCTCACTACCCTCTTCAGGCTGCTTTCACCCCAGGTCTGCTGCACACTGTCATCAGGTTACTGGGAATTTACTAGTCCGGCTTTGGATTCTGCGTTTTCTAAATGTCACGCCTTCCTCTTTCATGGCTGGAGCACATCCTCCAGTAGTTACACTGGGTTAAAGATGGTGTCGCCACAGAGGGCATGGAGCTGACTGCCGTCCACAGGACTGCCTCCTGTGTCACACTGCTCCAGTAATGTCTATGTCTGGGGTGAAGTTGTTTCCCTGGGATCTCGCCCCACCATTATCTTGAAGATGCTCATCGCTTCTCTCCTGGGTTGTATGTATCTCCTCTGTGATGAATCCCTCATCATCTCTTTTTCTTGGTCTTCTCTCTTTTAAGGTGGAAACCATCTTCCAATAGCCCCTTTAGAAAGTGTGTGCTGGAAGTAAATATTTTGAGAACACCAATTAAGAAAATATCTTTTGTTCTACTCTGGCAGCTGATAGTTTGAATATAGAATACTAAGTAGGAATTAACTTTTCATTGTAGAGGGATTGTTCCATTGGCTTGTTCTTTTTATTGCTAATGAGGAGTCTAAAGTCATTTGAATTCTTGATTTTTTGTAGGAATTGCTTTTTTTTTTTTTAATTTTTTTCTCTAGAGTAGAATTGTTTTAGTCACTGCTAATCTGAATTTTCACAATTTTGTTCTTTTATGTGGATAAATTTCAGTTCATCATGCTGTCTTATTTCCATCTGACATTTCAAATCCTTCTGTTAAGCTAAATTTTAGTAAATATTTAATTGGGGATATCTGCTCCTTTATTTTTTGTATTCCTATGTTCTGTAACACCTCTTATTCAGATATCTGATGTCCATGACTACTCCTCTAATTTTTTTTATCTATTCTATTTCCACCTTTGTCATTCCTGCTCTATTTTCTGAATGATTCCCTCAGATGTATTGAAGTCCTTTTTATCAATAGCTTTTAAAAATTCTCCTACCGTGTTTTTAATTTCTAAGAGCTATTTGTAGTTCTCTAGATGTCCCATTTTGTACCACCTATTCCTGTTTCATGAATGTATTATCTTGACTTACTGCTCTGAATGTTAATAAACACTTCCTGTTTTCTTCACCATGCCTTGTTTCGGTTTCCTTCAGTTCTCTTTTGTTTGCTGTTTGTCCCATGCCAGTGGGTTTACTGAGATAACTAGTCCTCGGTTATCTACTTACGATTAAATAGTTCATTGAAATGTTGAGTTTGTGATAGAATTTATCAACTTTAAATTTCGTTTTGAAGGCATCTCGGTAAACTATTTATTGGGATGGTCAGGTTCTTGCTTGAAGGCTAAGGGTCTGGCTGCCAAAGGTAGTGGAGCCAAGCGAGGATGAAGCAGCCAGGGCTTCAGTATTAGAGTTTCTTTGTGTAAAGCATCTCTCTTCATCCTTCTGGTTTTTTCTGATAACTGTGTTCTCCTTTGTGTTGGGAACCCCGACAAAGAACTCTCAGTTTTACTCTTTCCTGAAAACAAACTTCCGGGTTTTTGTTGGTAGTGGAAAAGGAACAATGCCAAAAAATATGGAGTCATGGAAGAGATGTAGGAGTTTAACTGCTTTTCAAGAGGCTCTCAGTAAGTTCTCATCTTAGCCCTCCACTTTTCAACCCTAACTCCAAAATTAGGGTTGTGACTCCAGTTCATGTGCCTTTTGAATATTATTCTATGTAAAGCACCCTGGTTCTCTGCTTTCCCTGCTGCTCATTTAGGATTAGGCTTCTTTGGGTCCACCCCATCAGGTACCATAAGCACCACCAGTCCCCAGTTTCTAGTTGTTCCTGTTATCTCCAAAATTGTTCTTTTTGCCCCTGTAACTTAAAATTTTTGGCATCAGAGTTTTAGTAGAAATTTGGGGAGGAAAAATATTTGCATGACCGTTAGCAGTAACAGGACAAGTAGAAACAAGATGCAACATGAAAAACACAGCATCATTTTTCTAATATTACTGCCAAAGATATGTAACCTGAATCTAATATTGATAAAATATCAAACTCAAACTGAGGGACCTTTTACAAAATAACTATCTTATAATTTTGAAAAGTATAAAGGACATGAAAATAAAAAATAAAACTAAGAAACTGATGTAGAGACATGGCAACTAAATGTACAAATATTATTCTGAACTAGATCCATTAGCTATAAGTGGCTTACTGGTATAATTGGCCAAACGTGAATAGATTATCAGGATTAGATAATAGTATTGTATTGATGTTAATTTCCTGATTTTGATGGTGGTAATATCATTATATAGGAGAATGTCCTTATTTGTAGGAAATACATCCTGAAATATTTGGTATCAGGTCAGCAACATACTTCCCAATAGTTTCAGGGGAAAAAAAATCTTTGTATTGTACTTAATATGTTTCTATATGTTTAATATTAATATTGTTTGATAATAGAAATAACAAAAAAATATATATGCATATTTAGTCCAGTGTCTGAATCTGGAAAGCGCAAGCTGAATTTTTCATCACCATGTGATCATGTACACAATGATATCTTGAGTTGTTCTAGCTGTAATTTATTAGTAGGGAGTGTGATTGCCAAGGTTTTCTTGTGTTTCCACATCTGGGTGTTCAATGCTGCCTTATTACGTTTCTCCTTTCTGGTGGAGTACTGTCTTGCTAAGACTCCCCACGTCCACGGTGCCAGGAGTAGTGTTATCTTCAGAGCACTAACAAAGCGACCTATTTTGACCTCAATTTATTGGTGATGCCTCATTGAAACATTATCATGCCTCTCTATTTTTTGGGCAAGGATCTGATATTTTACCTTTTCATCATGAAAAGCAATGCTGTTTACATTAAGTACAGTGCACAAACAGTGGCCCAAAATAAGAAGACAAGAGCTCAAGAAAATAAATGCTTTCTAGGTCAAGGACAAACTGTTCTATACTTCGAGGTGCAAGTCTAAGTTGGCAAATGTGTGTTTCCAAAGATTATTCAGAATTTTTTGAATCTAAGAAATTTAAGAATTAATTAAGACCACGTAAAAAAGCCAAACAGACATCCCCAGAGGTGAGTATCTATGCAAATTGGGCAAGAATTATGTGCTCATCAGTATGTAAAATATCAAAATGACCTTGTAAATAGCATCATCTCCACTTTAAAAGTGGAGAAATAGGCTCAGAGAAATGAAATAACTTATTCAAGGCCTTTAACTGGTACAAGATAAAGGGGTGATTTAAACTCAGGTTTGTGAGTCTCCATTTCATTATTTCCACTATATGTTGAAATTGTCCTAAAGGAAATGAAATTTTACTATGTGGTATAAATTCCACAAAATGCCTGGGAGTGGGATATGTTTCCAACTACTGAAAATTAATTCCTTAACATGTAACTGAACCCATGCCCTTTAAAATTGAAGAGAAAATAGTAGACCCAGCCAATTAAAAGAAAAAGTATTCATTTAATTGAGTAAATTAATAAGTCTTTATTGAGCATTTGCTATGGGTAATAGGGTAAAAGTCTATGTAATAGAGATTATTGTTTCTACTTTTTAATAAGTATTCAAAATGCAAGATACAAGCATGAAAGGTAGATATATTTTTAAAGTTTATATTGATATTATATATATATGTAATTGATATGCAATATCATATAGACTAAAGACACTGGAAACAAAAAGGAGACATAAACTCCAGTATGAAAGGCAATCTTTGATTTGTAATCCAAAATTAAACCTTCAAGTCCTATTTAGGTTTACAAAATTTTAAATACACTTTTTAAAATCTTCAGTTTACTTAAGCTAAATAATACAGTTTTTGGATGGTGTTTTCTAGCAACACTGTAATTGAATTGGGGTATCTGAATATTATGTCTTGCCTAACTACTTAGGGAAGAATCTAGATAGCTTTCTTTCCTTCAGCCTTTGAAAATAGTTTTAAAAAACAGATAAAATCAAAACGTTTAAAACAAGTCATGACTATAGCAGAAATGATGAAATAGGACTGGCCACATATTAGATAATGTATAATTTTATTTCTATGAGTGAATAATAAACTGTAGGGCAGTTTTGACTTGTACTGGGCAAACACATTTTGTCCTTAGTTTGTGCAAACAATGGTAGAAAGCATAAAGCCACGCTTGATTGCAGTTGGCCTGTAACTACTATTTTCATTTCCAAGAGGACTAAGATCTTACATTCTTGGCTCTGAAGCCAGCACAAATTATGCTCCTTGTGATTAAAAGAAGATATTGGCCATCTCTCCCTCGGCCTTGGGGTTACCTTGTCCGGGCTGTGAGTATGAGACAAAGCTTATAGTCCTTCTCATTAACATTTTACCATTCCTAACAGAATTTATCTTCTCAGGAGAAAAATGGCAATTAGTCTCCCCACCAGGTTAAAGGATAATTACAAATTCCAGTGTTTCTTTATTTAAATTTCTGAACTTTTTATTAGAGAATTCCTATGTTAGATTGAAATGAGCTATGACGGATTTTGCTCTTGGTTGGTATGTTAGTTATCTATGGCTGCCATTACAAATACCATAGACTGGGTGACTTAAACAACATACATTTATTTTCTTACAGTTTTGGAGGCTGAAGTCCAGGATCAAGGTATCAGGAGATTTGATTTCTTCTGAAGACTCTCTCCTTGGCTAGCAGATGGCCACCTTATCACTGTATCCTCACAAGGTCTCCCGTCTGTGCACATTCCTGGTCTCTCTCTCTCTCTCTCTCTCTCTCTCTCTCTCTCTCTGTCTGTCTCTCTCTCTCTCTCTGTGCATGTGTGTGTGTGTGTGTGTATCCAAATCTCCTGTTTTTATAAGGATGCCAGTCAGATTAATTAAGGCCCATTCGAAGGACCTCATTTTAAGTTAATCACTTCTTTAAAGACTGTCTAACTACAGTCACATTCTGAGGTACCAAGGGTTAAGACTTGAGCGTATGAATTTTGGGGCACACAATTCAGCCCATAACAACTGGATTGTTCATTTTTCGAGTTACGCAAGACATATTAGAATAAACAAACTAAGCCTTTTTGATAAAATATTGGCAATTCTACTCAAGTTTAGTTAGTAAAAATATTTCTGTATGTTTTCTTATTAATAATCTGGTAACTATTTTCTTACTTATTCTTTTGTAGTGGATTTACACTCCTAACAAGTTCATTACTTTTTATCTATGCACATGCTAAATTCTTTTCTAATCCTATTCCACCATTTTGTAACACCATACTATTTATTTTTCATTGTATTCATATAGACACTACTTTAAGATTTCATACATCCTACTTTATACATCCCCACATGGGCAGCCCCATACTTTTATGTTTTACAGCTACTTCACAGAAGTTATGTCTATTAGTATCTCTTTCAATAATCAAAACAGCACAGTGGGTTCCACTTCCATTTAAGATGGAATGATCCCCACTTCCAAATCTGTAGCAAGAAAACAATGGATAAACTAAAAATCATACTTTTTTTTTTTTTTTTTTTTTTTTAAGCCACCAAAGTGTGGTGGATGGTCAGAAGTCTAAATAACTAAATTCCCAATGGAAGATACACCCTTCATAGAAGAGTAAAGAACAGCAGCCACTTTCATGCAGGGAACCATTTCTTATCCTTCCTATTGGCTAGAACTAGGGGCTGTGCTAAGCAGAGGAACTTCTGGGCACAGAGAAATGAGCTAAGGCCTGATTGGCAGAATGAACTGGCTTGACAGAGGTCTGGACAAGTACACGTACGAAAAGAAATCCCTCATTCTGAAAATTCTCATGCTTTGGGAATCTTGCTGATTTAGCATGAGTGGGGAAATAGCAGGAGAGCAGAAGGAGATCACACCACACACAAGACTGTTATTTAATGTAGAGGTGAACTGAAACTAACCCACCTCCTCTTAGCTCAAGTTCTGATAGGTTGAAGAAATGAGCTCCTCAGAAGGCAATAAGGGAAACTCAGAAGATGGGCTGCAAGGCACAGAGAGATTTATATAATCTCATTAGAACCAGATAAAAACTGAAACTAATTAAAGTTGTGTCCTATGATGGTTTCTAAATGATCAGCCTTCACCCTCCTTGCCTAGCAGAGAAAAATATGAATTCTCTTTGAGAAAAACAAAACAAAAATGTATTACCTACTTTAGTTTCTACTGTATCTTTATACAAAATGTTTGACATGCATTGAAAAATTATGACATTTAAAAATAAACAGGAAAATGTAACCCATAATCATACAGAAAGATGATTGATTGAGGCAGACTATGGATTACCCTGATTTGGGAATAAACAGATAGGAAATTTTAAAACAATGATTATGAAGTAGGTAAAACATTTAGCAGGAACATGGATAAAATGGATTAATCGATAATTTCAGTAGAGAAATGAACACCCTAATATGAAACCAAGTAGAAATTCTAGAACTGAAAATTAAAGTACATGAAGTGAAACAGTCATTGGATAGGTTTAATATGATTCTAGAAAACAGAAGAAAGAATAAGGAACTCAGAGATAGGTAAATAGAAAGTAAGAATAAATAAAGAGACTACAACTAGACACATCAGAGAAAAACTGCTGAAAATCAGAAAAAAAGAAAAAAAAATCATAAAATCGTCCAGAATAAGAAATGACATTATATTCAGATGAACAACAATAAGAAAACAGCTGGCTTCTCAACAGAAACAATGGAAGCCAGAAAACAGTGCAAAGAAAAAAAAATCATTAACTCATAATTCTATATCTAATGAAAGCATTCACCATGACAGTAAATAGAAACATCCTCAGAGTAACAAAAGCTAAGACAAATTATTGCCAACAAAACTGCATTACAAGAAATGCTAATGGAAGATAAATAGAATAAAAGTAAATGGTACCAGAGGAAAACATGGCTCTCTAAGAAGAAATGAAGAGCACAAGAAATGGGAAATAAAATTTTAAATAGACCATTGATTGTTTAAAAGTAAAATAATAAAATGCTGTAGAGTTTTAAAAAGATATAGAAGTAAAGCATGTAACAATGATGGTAGAAAGAGTAAGAAAGTAAAGGAAACGTTATTGTTCTGAAGTTCATCAATTATACACATGTTATAATATTTAAGTAGAAAGTGATAAATTAAGATGCATACTGCAATCTCTAGGAAAAACATTAAAATTGGCACAAAATGGCAAAGCTAACAAGTCAATAATACAGAAAAACATGATTAATATTTTTAAAAAGGAAGAAAGGAGGAAGAAAGGAACAGAATAAATGTGAACAAATAGTAACATGGTAGATTTAAATTTAACTATACTGGTAAACACATTAATTTAAATGAATAAGCACTCTATTAGAAGACATAGGCTTGGGGTGGATTAAAAATACCCTTATATATGCTCTTTGTAACAGGACATTTTAAATATGATATTTACACTGAATATAAAATTATGGAAAAAGACATGACATGGAAACACTAGTCATAAGAAAGCTGGTGATGTTATTTTAGTATCAGGCAAAACAGACTTCAAGATAAGCAATACTATCATAAAAAGGTATCTTTCATGGTGATAAAGGGAAATTCACTGAGAAAATATTAAAGTTCTAAATGTGTTTTATCTATTGACACATATTTATAAAAAAGAATCAATATTTGACAGAACTAAAGGAGAAATATGCAAATCCACAGTTCTATTTGAAATATTCCTAATTCAGTAATAATTATGCAAAAAAATCTGTAAGAATTTACACAACACTTTTAAGCAAATTGATGTGATTATTAGTAGAACACTTCACATGCAACATACATAGTTGTTTTACTCATTCATGGAACATTCACCAAAGTAAACTTATGCTGGATTATAAAGCAGATCTCAAATGTCAAAGAATTGAAAACATGCAGATATGTATTCTGGGACTAATAAAATTAAATTAGAAATCAGTAACAAAAAGATAACTAGAAAATCCCCAAATAGTTGGAAAGTAAAACCATAGTTCTAAATAATCCACAGGTCAAAGAATAAATCCTAAGAGAAATTAGAAAATATTTTAAACATGTGGTAATAAAAATACAGCATTATAAAATTTGTTGGATACAGTTAGATTAGTGCTTAGTGGGAAGTTTATGCTTTAAATACATACCGGGGTTGCTGAAAAAATGTATACACATGACTTGTATTCATCTTTCGTTATTGGTATATATTGAGTATTCCCATCTTAATACAGATTTTTCCTTTCTTAAAATGTGTATACATTTTTTTTTTTTTGGCAGCCTCTGTATGTTAGAAAACAACATAAATCCAAAAATCAGTGATCAGAGCTTCTACTTCATGGATCTAGAAAAATAGCAAATTAAACCCAAATAAGTAGAAAGGAAATAATAACAATAAGAGCAAAAAGCAATTAAATAAAAATAAAAATGAACTTCAAGAAAATTTAAAACAACTACAAAAACAAAAACGGATTCACTGAAAGTATTAATAATATTAATAAACCTCTAACAAGAGTGTCAGAGAGGGAGAGAGAGAGAGAGAGAGAGAGAGAGAGAGAGAGAGAGAGAGAGAGAACATATAGATATTGTCTGGGATGAAAGAAGGACCTCAGTACAGATTCTACAGATTTTAAAAGGATAATAAAGAGATACTGTGAACAACTTTATGCCAATAATACTCAGCAATTAGATTAAATGAACAAATTCTTTGGAAACCATCTTAAAAAACTAACACAAAAAGGTATGGACATTTTTGAATAGTCTTATGTGTTGTAAAGATATTGCATTTGCAAAGACCAAATCACTCATCAAAGAAAACTCCAGGTCCAGGTGACTTTGTTAGGAAAATCTCTACCCAACATTTAAGAAAAAAAGATACATATTACCGATAAACACTTTCAGATAGAAAAAGTAGAAATACTTTCCTCCTATGAGGGTACCATATCACCTGTGTAGAATATTACAAGAAAATAGCATTACATCCTGTGAGGCAAAAATCCCTTTAAAATATTATTCAACTGAACCTCGCAACATATAAGAAGAGTCGTGTGACTAAGTGGCATTTATTCTGTCAATGAAAGTTTTGCTGTTGTTTTTGCAAGAAACTTTTTTTTAACATTCCAAAACCAGTTGGTTTAAATCACAACACACCCGTGGACACGCATACATCAGAATAAATGAGAGTAAATATTCAGTTCAATAGAGGCAAAATTTCTATTTGACAGATTTCAACACCCATTTATGATGAAAACCTCTTAGTAAAGTATAAATAAATTAGAACTTCCTTACTCTGATAAAGCATATTTACACAAAACCTACAGCTAGTATCATACTTAATGAGAAAATATTGAACATGTTTTCCCTAGGATATTGAACAAATCAAAAGTGTCTACTCTCACCAGTTGGGCTGGAGGTGCTAGTGAGTTCAAGAAAGAAAGTAAAAGAAATAACGGGTATTGAAATGAAAAAGGATGCAGTAAAATTGTATTTATGTACAGACCATATAGTTGTATACATAAAAAATCCAAAGAAATCCTCAAAAAAATACTATAATAAGTGACTTTCATGAGGTCCTGAGCTACATGGTCAATAGAAAACATGTATTTCTATATACTATCAATAAGCCACTGGAAAAAGAAAGTTTAAAGACAAAATTATTTACTATAGCATCTAAAAACATCAAATCCTGGAAACGAAATATAGTGAAACATGGTACATCTCCACACTGACAACTACAAAATATTACTGAGAGAAATTAAATGAGGACCTAAAGAAATGGTTTGGAAGAATCAATATGTTACAGTGTCAATTTCATTCAACATAATTATAATAAAAAAATCCCAACACTCTGTAAAATTTGATATACTGGTTTTAAAATTTATGTATAATTCCCAAGGATCTAGATAGACAAGACAATCTTAAAGATAAATAAGAAAGTAAGATTTACTACACCTGATTTACTATGTGATTCCATTTGTTAATCGAAAAAAACGAGAAATCAGAAGAATGATTGCTTAGAGGGGAGACTTTCTGCAAAGGAAAAAGAAGGAACACTGTGGGATGAAACATATAAATTTTCAATCTTGTCCAACTGAAATTAATCTTTTCTTCCTGCCTGGGACTAGTCCAATACTTTAAAATGAAGTAAGGAAATAATGAAGAACACCCACAAGGCATTAATCAATAGTTTTTAATGGAATCCCTGTTTTCTTTGAAATGTATTCTGAGATTACTTTTTCTGTGCACTGATTTGACCCTTTTTAATCTTCTTCTGCTTCAACATAGGGAGAAGAGCACTTTCTATACTTTTCTGAACCAGTTCCTCACCTGACAGCTTCTATATACCAAGTAGACTTTCTTTTTCCCTTTTCTTAATTTAAGTGTATAAGCATAGTTGGTATACAATCATATGTTGGTTATATTAGTTTCAGGGGTACCTTGTAATGAGTCAACTCTTTCATGCCTTACAATGTGATCACCCCACTAATGCTGGTAATCATCTATCACTGTGCAAACTTATCACAATATTATTGACTATATTCCCCTTTGCCTTTTCATCCGTCCCACCATCCCTCTTTTCTGGTAATCATCCTGTGGGTCTCTGTTTCTGTGAATCTGTTTTCTTTGTTTGTTTTATTTTATTGTGAATTTTCCTGATAAAAGCTCATCTGAAGGTGAGTTCCATTTATAGCAAACTGCTACATACTAGCAACCCATTGGGGCTGAATGCGGTATTTACAATAGTTATTATTCAATGTCCCCCCAAAGGGTAAATTAACTTACTACATGCTCATGGCAAATCACAGGTTAAACTCTTAGACTTAAATCAAGAATGACGACAGGGAGGTTGATAGTTGTTTTGAACAAAAAGGATATTTGAGACTTACAGCTAACCAAAACTTATGAAGTATACGGAAGGAATGTTATTTTTAAATTTAATTTAATTTAATTTTTGGAAAACAGTTTAGGAGAGTTAAGAATATATGTTGTCCTGCAGCTTCCTTGGTAACTTTGCATTATTTGATGCACTTGTTGGTGGTCAGAAGCTATACATCACAACCAATGATTTTATATCTGACCTGTGCCTATTTAGAGCGATATTCTTAAATCATGGTAATTGGGTACTTTGTTTTCCATCAGAAATCTTGTATAGGAGAGAGTGATTCCTTTACTTCCACCATGTCTTCCTTTTGGCCATTCTTGTCTCCGATTAGGTTAGATAACTGTCTCAAAGTCATTGTTTGGAAATTTTGCATTATATATATAATGCAAAATATATATTTTTATGCATTTTATATATATATATATTATAAAAGAAAAAAACATATATATATATATATATATATATATTTTTTTTTTTTTTTTTTTTTTTTTTTCTTTTCTTTTCTTTTTGGCCAGGGAATATTTTCTTGAGCCATAGGTAATCAGACCTTTTATCTCTTCCCTGTGGCTTTAATTTTTTAAGCTATCCCAGCCTACATTTTAAATTAAGGATCACATCTAACCCTCATGATCAGGCCTATATTTCATTCTTTCATATAGAAAGAGTATTGCTGATATGAATTCTAGTGAGCACATTGAAGGAAATAACTCAAAGGAAAGCCTCAAACACTCTTTATGTTGAGTTCTGAATAATAGAATCATTTGACAAATCCCAGCTAATAAACTCATATCCAGATCTTGTGCTCTGTGAACTCCATGATCCACTATCACAGACACCAAATGACTGCTGGCAATGGTGCAATGTCAATTTTGCATTTAAAATACCTCCCAATTTGTTCCCTAGTGGCATACTGTTTTCTCTCTCTGTACCCCGTCTATAATTAAGACTTTAGAGAAGCTCCTGTTAGACAAGAGGCAAAGGGGAAAAGCTCACCCCTTGTCTTGGGGATCTTGGAAGAAGACAGACAGGGAGGGCAGAAAATTCAGATAGTGAAATAATGAAGCAATGCCTTTAGGAGATGCCCCACGTGGTCATGAACATGAATTCAGTCTTGGTGGCAGGAGGTGTTTGACTATGAACCAGAGATAGAGTTGCTGATTGCTTCACGGCTTATGCAGGGGAATCATGGAATTCCAAATGTTCTGACTGCTCTGTGAGAAGGTGCAGAGAGCTAGAGAGAAATGGCAGACCAGTAGGAGTCTGCATTCTGGACAAAGACGGTTTCACTTGGGAGAATTCACAAGTGGTCCACCAATTAGCTGGGACCACAGATCCAGTAGTGGGTGCCAAAACATTCTCAAAAGCTAGCTCTGACGAGCCAGCTCCCAGTACTCACCATTCCAGAGAGCAAACTAGACCAGCTGTTGCACAGGACCCCCCAGAGGATCCAGAGAAGGCCAATGGAAGCAAGACCAGCTTCTACCCCCAACCCCTGCCATATGTAACCTTAGCCCAAACTCCCACACATAGCTGGACATCCTCTGAAGAGGACATAATATCAAAAGAGACTGCTTTAGACTGAAAAGATAGAAAAAAGAAAGAAAAATAGATAAAGAGACAGCGTAGACTAGAAGACATTGAGATAGTATACACTGGCAAGTCTAACCTTTCATTGCTCTATGGGATAGGGACTTGTGAAAAAGATCAGGACAGTTATATGAAATACACAAAGCTACAGTTTCTTTGGACAGCTAAGTGTAGCATATTTATGACCTGCCTACCTGGAAAAGAAAGCTAGAAACATCCCCAGACTGGAAAGCAATTGTCCGCATTGTTAACACTATGAGTCTTTGGCCTGTAGGTCAGTAGAATTTTTCTTGAATTTTCTTGTAGTGAGAGGCATTGCAGCACGTAGTGGCTGACAGCATGGGCTCAGGAGCCAGTTTCCTCATCTGTAAAGGGAGGCTACAGCTACCAGTATCTACGTCACAGGGTTGTTGTGAGAATTAGAAGAGTTAATGCACATAGAACATAAAATGCAGTACGTCATAGTAAGCACTCAATAAATATTAACAACTGTCATTTACAACTATAAATAAAATGCATGTTCTAGGAGTTTAGATGAGCATGAGGTTACTACAGAGTGAAATGGTCCAGGAAGTGGAGAGTAAGCTGCACTTTAAAGAGAGGAAGATCCACAGGGCAGAGTTAGTAGGAGGGGAGGTCCTTCCACTCAGTTGAGAGCTGACACACACGGGCTGCAGCAAACAAGTGGTCCTTAAGAAAAAGACAAGTGCCATAGGTTTCTAGGTCTTGAACTACTTAGGTATGCACTAGCTTCTGGAAGAATGGCCTGCATGCCATTTCTTCCCACCCATTTGTCCCCAGAGTTTCAGAAAGCGCAATTCCAGACATATTTCACCAGATCAACAGGCTCCCCAGGAAAATACACCTCTAAAATGGTAAGAGTCAGCTTGGATTTGTCCTAGATGGTACTAGGCCTTGGGGTAACAGTAGAAGTTTCCCCACCCCTAGATTTTGTGGTTCTCACCAAAGCCCACAACCGGGAATCCTGTGCCTGTACATAAGCCAGCTGGGCACATCCACAGGCAACCACAAATCATCTTTTCTGACAATTCAAGGCATGCATAAAAAGATCAGGAACAAAAATGGAATAAATGCATTAAAAATCAGGTTAGGAAGAAAGGGATCTCTGTTGCCTCATGTTTTTTTCCTCATCATTCTGAGTCCTTCAAATTATACGCTGGCACATCATAATGAATGTTTGTTGAATGAGTGGATAAAGGAGTGGGGGAAAATGAAACTGTTTAGGGAACAGAGTTCTCGTGAATCTAGTATATTATGTAGTCCTTACATGCAGCTCAACTGGCCTCCGTGAACACATGCTACGGACAAGGTTAATAAGATACATGGAGTTATGACCTTTAACGGTCTTCCCTGTTGCTCTGCTTTGGTCGTGGCCCTTTCAACGAAGGTCATTCTCTGGGATTCAGCAAGGTGACCTTCCCATTAACCCTCCGGGCCTGCTGCCCTTGACTTCCTCATTCCGCCCCTCCAGTCATCTTTGGGGTGTATTCGGGCTCCTGATTCACATGTGTTTCGTGATCTTTTTTGGACCTATTTATCTCAAATTTTGACCTTATTTCCTCTGCACTCAATGGTTGATTTTAAATGAACACCTCCATTGAACTAATGAGGAGGAAATGGAGGAAGTCAGAAAGACAATTTTTCAGGACTTAGAGATTGATTGGATATGAAGTACGAGCATTAGTACATCAGTACAACATTTTGGAGCCTTACTGAAAAGAGGATCTTGGTAAAAACAGGGGAAAATGTTTGGAGGTGAGAAGAGATGTTGATGATGATAACAATGATGATGACGATGATGATGATGATGATGATGATGATGATGATGTTGATAGAAAGAGAGAAAAGAGAGAGAGAAAGAGAGAGAAACTAACAGTTGGATACGGCAAATGAATTATGTCTCCCCTTGTATCATATTTCAGTCAATCTTTTGATATGCATTAACTCATCTCAAAACATCTGTGTGAATTAAGCACTGTCATAACTACTTTGTAAGGGAAGACACTTAGGTTCAGTGAGTTAAAATAATTGTCTAAGATTCCAGAACTAGCCAGGCCTGCTGCAGGTTTTATTTCACCTTGATTGAGTTGGCCAGTTGACTCTAAGTCAACTACTCTACTGGCATGTAAAGTGAGTAAGGAGCTTCTATCTCTGTTCCAATATTAATTCAGGCACTCTCCACCGATTCAAAGATGCCCAAGGATGTACTGGAAAGAGTTAGGAAACCTGGTTTCCTCTCTGCCACTAGGGTATTTGATCTTATCAGTTAAATTCTTGCTTTGAGCATGAGAATTCTAAATTCAGTCTGTAACATGACTGTCCTGGACTCCCTTATCTGCAAGTCCTCTTCCTGTTCTAACAGTCCCAGATTCATTAACATGATGTCAATAAAAGTTGTATGTGAAAGAGCCAACATACAAGACAGGAGAAGGTTCATCTCCAGGGCTGTGAAAGACTTCCTTGCAGTTCTGACATTGTCAAGACACTAATAATATCAAAAATCTTTAAATAATAAGGAAACCCATGAGAGGTGAGTTACTTATGCCGGATGACACTCTGAGTCAAAGGAAGGACTTGGCACACAACTCAAATCAGAATTCAGAATCCTGCTGTAACTGCCGGAACTCACTACCACTGGTATATTAGCCATCAAAATAAAAGCAGCTGGAATCTATTGATATTTGGACTCTGTTTGGAATTTCTTTGTTTCTAATGTATTCTAAAAGTATTTTTTGAAAGCTCTCTTAATAATGCAGGACACTGAAAATGTTTTCTGTGGGCTGTTTGTAAATGTGGGTTATATGATACACATCTGCAAACTGCATGATGAAGTATTTTGTATTGTATACTCCACATTTATCATCTTCTTAATCTGATGTTTTGGAAAAAAGAACTGTGTACTGGGGTCTTGTGTGTTTGCCGGTGCTGTTCAGCTTGTTTAAATTTTCAGATGTTTTTACTAAATTATAATTGCCTTTTATTAAGGCCAAAGCACAATTTGGCTTGCAGCAAACAAGCCTCATCTGGCTGTTGAAACACGAGGAGATGATTTTGATTCAACAGATTACAAAGAAGTCATTCATTTATAATCATCATAACTAACACTTTTGGTATTTCTTAACAGCATTGGTAAGTAAAAATTTGCAACAACTTACAAGGTGTTGATTTAACCAAACTTTATGTAAAAGACTTGCTCTAATATCAAATTATATTTATTTAAAAGATCTAAAGATATGTAGAGGTTCTAAGGGGAGAATTAATCTACTCATATCCTCCACTGAAGAACAGTTCTTTAATTGAGGAGATCTTGTGCTTGTTTGTTTTGTTGTTTTGGTTTTTTTATGAGGAGCAGCTTTTGAAGTACAGTATATAAACAGTGTAGTGAGAAAGAGCCACAAATCCCATCCAGTGGGCTCAACTAGCTATGACATGAACCCAGCCTCTGAAACAACACTTGTATAAACACACGTACATGGGGAAGGATTTCTACCCTTGCTATGTAATCTTTATCTCATGCGTTTCGTACACATGTGTTGAAAACAAACTATGGGTAAGGCATTGCAACAGGTACATGAGGTGAAAAAGGTGTAGGTATTGGTCTGTTTTCAGGAGCTAAGATGATAAGGACCCCAGTGGAAAGCCAAGTGGGCCAAGTGAGAATGGAGGAACGTCACAGGGCTGCCCCACAGTCACAAGCCAGAAGGGTATAGAAATAATAAACATTTTATTTTGTTCATAGATCTCAGTTCCTTGACAAGCACCCATTCTAGCTCAGCAATGAAAAGCTTTTAGAACATAATCTCAGGTAAAAGTTCAATGTCAAGTCCCTATTTTTTTAGTCTAGTTCAGTCCACTGTTCTATTCCCAGCTCTTGCAGACCTGTGCTTGTGTTGTCCAGACAGATGCGTCCACTGTAGTCTCTCTTGTGTGACCGAGAAGGCATCTGATGTTCACTTTTTGCATGGGGCACATTAAATGACCTCCCAGCATTTAGCCAGGATCCTGCCAACCTCCTGGGAATGGGTGCTACCTCAGAGGAAGAATTGCTTCTGTCTTTCATCCCCAGAAGAGTCCTTTCCAGGCTTTCCTGAAGGGCTGTGAGCAGGTTCAGGATTTTAGCCAATTTCCAATGTATGGTTCTCGCCCATGGAAAGCTCTGAAACCCATGGGAAGCTTGACAAACAGCTTTATGGAAAACAGGGTCCGACTTGGCCTCTCCCTCTTACTGATGCTACTCTTCTACTTCGCTATTTTCCCTTCCACCCAAGCAACACTGCCACTCTGCAAACTTGAGATATCCTGAGTCTCCCATGTTCAGAGTCATCAGAAAAGGTCAAGGGAGAATCTCTCAGTTGCCTCCCACTCCTCTGTCACCACCAAGTGGGGTGGAACAGGCATGTTGTTCTCATCTCCTTCGCCACATTCTTCCATTCCTCTTATAGCAACCTTTCCAGTCAAGAGAGAGAAATCATTTTTGTTAATGTCACATAACTATATAGGTCTCTGTTAAATGTAGTCATTTTCATTCTTAGTTTCAAGCTGTCACCATAGCAATCATACACATGTAGCTTGTGTGCCAGAATTAGGTGGCTAGGGAGATGAGCGATGTAGAGAAGGGACCAGCCAGTAATACAGGGAGCAAGAAAGGAAATCCTCCATTGATATTTCACATGATTGTGTTACAATAGGAATTTCTTGGTGCTCAGTGGTTGGGTGGTCTGACATTTTTTTTTTGCCTGGGAGAAATGCAGTTTATTATAGCTTTTGTTCCAGTGTTTTCTTTTTAAAAAAAAAAAAAAAAAATTTATCATGGTAAGAATGATTAACATGAGATCTACCCTCTTAACTTTTAATTGTATAATACAGTATCATTAACTGTAGGGGCAATGTTATAGAGCAGATCTCTAGAATTTATTCATTTTTCATAATTAAGAATTTATGCCCACTGATTAGTAACTTATTTCCCCCTCCACCTCAGTACCCATTCATTGAGCACCCATAGTTTATAATGTATAAGATTTTGATCCTTTTGACGGACTGACTTGAAAAATATCATACTCACATGTACCCTAAGCTCAAATGCTAAAAATATAGCCAAACTTTTACACTCCCTTTCTACATCTAATGGTCTATACCAGTCCTTCTATTATGTGTGTGTGTGTGTATATGTATATATATATTGCATATACATATTCTATCTATCTATCTATCTATCTATCTATCTATCTATCTATCTATCTATCTATCTATCTATCTATCATCTATCTGTCTATGTATCATCTGCTGTTTTATCTCTTCTGGTTAAGGGCAACAGAATTCACCCAGCATTGGAAGACTAGAAATTTGGGGTTGTTTTCCACTTTGTTCTTTCTTTCAGTGCTATGCCAAGATTATCATCATGGTGTGTGTACCTTTATTCACCCCTATCTGTATCACAAGCGTATCCTCTAGTACATCTGCCTCTAGAAGACATCCGTTTCAGACCCTAGTCCTCTCTCACTTAGATCATTGGCAAAGCCTTCAAATCTTCTCTGTAGAGACTGCCCTGACAGCATCCTTCACACACCCTGTCACTAGAGTGACCTTTCAAAAACAAAACTTTCTTATCTTATCTTCCTGCTTAAACATTTTTTTACAGCATTGCAAATGTATGGAGTGGCGGTTCTCAAAATGTGGTCCTGGACCAGCTTGCATCAGTATCTTTGGAAATCCTGTTTCTTGGGCCCCGCCCCAGACTTACTCTGGATCTGTACACAGGGTCCCAACAATCTGTGTTTCAACAATTTCTCCAGATAATTCTGACGCATACTGGTATAGAGGCTAAAATTTTCCCCTAGACAACTTCACTTGTTTTTCCTATTCCTCCAATGATATTTCTCTATGTATTTGTACATAGAGAAGTCTCCTTGTTTGGGATGACCATTCCCTCTGGGTCATCTTCTACCGTCCTTTCAGATCCAATATAATTAAGATCTTCTCTAAGTGTGCCGGCCTGGGGTAGGGGTGATATAGTCAATGTGAAACGTCTCTTGTCCTTCTAATGTGGTCCTTCTCAGTGTCTGTGCTCCAGGGGTATTTCAGCTTCATATCTAGATTTTGGTTTTTTTCACAATGGTGTCTTGTCTATGGATAGTTGCAAGTGAGTCTGCTTGGGAAGGGAACTGAGCTTGGAAATAACTTCTGTCACTATCTTAATGACATCTTCTTAATCTAGGTCCAGTTAATTTGAGTCTTTTCATCAGTAGCCAGTGATGTAAACACTTAAACCTGTAGCAGCTGTAGCAACATTTGTGGCCCAGGGTCATTGGCGATGGTGCTCATGGGAGAAGCCATGTCCAGTGCCTGCACCAAAGTGGGGCTCAGGGGGTGGCATTGATGACCTCACCGGCTGGTTCTGTGCAGCGAATGAGGCTGTGCTTTGTCTGCCTGTGTTTCCCTTGTTCTTACTCATTTTCCCAGCCCACTTCTCGAGTTTACCCAGTGATTCTAAGTTTTCATACCTTCTTTTATAGCTTCAGTTGACCAGTTGTTTCAGTTGACCTATTACTTGCAAATAAGAACTCTGGCCAGTACATTTCTCCACTCAGTCTTTTAGGATATGTACTTACATTTTATTCCATTGTTTTTATGGTTTATTTACTTACTTTTTAAACTTTCACATCTTAGAATAATTTGGAGTTTTATGGAAATGAGAGATGAGGTAGAGAACACAGCTTCTTTTTCTTCCTTTTTCTTTTTTTACCCTGAATAGCTGGACTTTGTCCCAACTCCCCTTATTAAACATTCTACTTCCCCCCAGGGATTTTAAGTGCAAACTTAAACGTATAATATAAAGTCCCAAATGTATTTCTATACTCAATTCTGTTTCATTGATTGCTCTGCTTATTCTTGCAAAAATATCTAAATTTTCTCTCTCTGTCTCACTCGCACACATTTTGGAATTCTTGGGTTATTCTTATCAGCTCATTTTTCTCAATGTCATGTTGCTAAATCTCTAATGAATTCACATAGCTGTTTGTATGAGTTGCTTTCTCTTCGTAGATTAAAATAATAAAAATTTGAGCAATTGACATCTTTATACATGTTGTCTTCTTATTTAAGAGCAAGATAATCCTATTCATAGTCTTTTGTTTAAGAACGAGTCTTTGCATATTTTTCCGTACAGAACATTCTTCTTCGTTACTCTCTCTACCCTCTCTCTGTCTGATTATAACAATGGACTCATGGGTTTTAAAAAAATTATGTGTGTTGTAATCCATCACTGTCATTCTCTTTGACACCCATATATTCTCCCATTTGGCCAATGGGAGCCCCTGCAAGCAAGTTCCTCTGTCCTTTTGACATGGTTCCATTAATCTTTGAACACTGACCCCCATTAATCCTCAGGCAGCATTCCTACTATGGGTGGGAAGTTGAATTATGTATGATTGAATTATAGAATGGGATAAAATGAAATTGGCTCCTCATGTCACCGTAGCTTATATATAATACTGCATCTAATACTATAGGCATGTTTTTCAAGATTGTTTTACTCCATTCTGTCCTAATCGCTTCAACATATTGCAGGCTTCAGATTACTTCTATTTTTACTAAGGTTCACTATATCTAAACAATCAACAATAATATTAACTGTTCATTTGGAAGATCTCTGTGGCATATAAAGCCTCACCTATCGAGTCTTGGATTTCCCCTGATGTGGGGGCAACCTGTGTCATCTTCAGCTTCTCCAAGAGGTTTTAGCTAGGATAAACTGAAAACTATAAACTATGTAAACTGAAATTGGTATTTGTACGTGGTCTATTTTACAAAACTGACTTGTTTACATAGAATTTGATTGGAAATGTTGTGCCCCCCCCCAAAAAAAACACACTGAATTGAATGTTTTTAATTTACCATAAAAAATTAGTTAAAATAATATCCACTATGATTTAAAAGCACATTCATACAGAAAGACTTTTAATGAAAAGCAACCATTCCCTGCCCTATTTTTACCCCACCCCCAGGTTTGTCTCCAGAGGAAACTGAGTCTGTTTCTAATAATTGAGAAAGTTACTCCCATCTCTCTAAACATGTGTTTAACACTGCTTCTTTATTTATCAATTTTAGATATTCTCTCTTGGCTCTTTGCTTTGACAGAAAAGGACCAAGTGAACGGAAAGCTCCGGCTCCTTTTCCCTACTTTTCCCAATAAAGGGATATAATGATTCTCAGGTTCTTTATTGGTCAATTTGTAACTAAGCGATATGGTTAAACTAGTTTGCTAGGGTTACCATAACAAAATACTACAACCTGGGTGACTTAAGCAAAAGAAACTTATGCTCTCAGAGTTCTGGAGTCTAGATGTTCAGAATCTCCGTGTCAGCAGGGTTAGTCCCCTTTGAGGGTTACAAGGGAAGGATCTGTTCCAGCCATGTCTCTTTAGCCTGTAGATGGCCCTCTTCTCTCTGTGTCTTTCCACGTCATCTTCCCTCTATGCATATCTGTCTTTGTGTGGAAATTTCCCCTTTTCATGAGAACACTGGTCATATTGGATTAGGGTCCCCACCAATGGCATATGTTAATTTGATTACCTCTGTTAAGACTCTATGCCTAAATAAAATCACATTCTGAAATACTGGGAGTTAGGACTCCAGCATATCATTTTTTTCTTTGATGGTGTGGGTGGGAGCACAATTCAACCCATACCAATAATTGTATCTTTATTTTCCATTTCATAAAGATTAGAAATTTTCTCTGCACACTCCACTTTGTAAAATGACACTCTTAACATCCTGCCCTTCCCTTAAATTCTTCTAAATTCTCCATCTCTCACAATCTGTCTTCTGTATTCCACTTTTAATTTGCCAAAAGTGATCAAGTTTATATCCTGTTCTATAAACATATTTAAGCCTTTCACGTTATGTCTATAGCTTGACTCAGTTTGAAAGTCTATAAATAGTGTTTTTAATATTATGGTCATATAAATGTTATTCACTATATAACCAGGTAATGTACTATGATTGTATTTCTTTTTTGTTTTTTCCTGGATTTCATGGTTGATTTTTGTATTGTCTGTCTTTACTGTATTCTGATTTATTCTAGAGTCTTTCCATATAACATTGTTAAGAGTACACTGGGGTCTAGCTGCTTGGGTTGAAATCCCACCTTTCCAGATATTAGCTATGCAATCTTGGGCCACTTAGTTGATCTTTTCATACTCAATTTATTCATGTATAAAATGAAGACAATGATAATAGCAGTAACTGACTTCATAGGATTGAATGTGTTAATACTTACATAGCTATTCAAGAAGTACCTGGCACACTGCACTCTTAATGTGCTTTAGCTGGCGTTATCAGACCTTTTTGAAAAAAGTATACAATCTCTAAAATTCCCCTGTTCTGGACTGAATTTTCTCCCCCACCACCCGCTCTCCCTCCCCCACACCGGCCATTCATATGTTGAAGCTCTAACTCCAATGTGACTATATTTGCAGATAGGGCCTCTAAGGAGGTAATAAAGTTTAAACTGGGTCATAAGGGTGGGGGGATAATACTTCTTCTTTCTTTAAGAAGAGGGAGAGACAGCAGAGATCTCTTTTCACACACACACACATACACATACTCACACACACATGAGGCATGTAAGGATACAGTAAAAAGGTGATTATCCACAAGCCAGAAAGCGTGTCATCACCAGAAACAAAATTTACTGGCAGCTTGTGTGTGGACATCTAGCCTCCAGAAGTATAACAAAATAAATTTCTGTTGTTTAAGCAACCAGGTCTGTCATATTTTGTTATAGCAGTCCCAGCTGACTAATATGCTCCCTTTCCCTAGATTTCTGCCCATGGGAAGTATCCCCCTACGAGCTCCATGCTGGACGTGTTCTACCCACCTAGGACACAACAGACAAGGTGAGATTTCCTCTTTGCTCTACTGCACTGCAGCTATGTATCATTTCCCAAGTCGAAGCCCCCTTCTTTATAGTTTCCTCTGTAATTTCGCTGACATACATCCTCATAGAGCTTCCTGAGATAGGGTGTTTTAAGAATAAATGTTCTGAGTCTTCGAATGCTGAATCTATCTCTATTTTTCTTTTGCACTTTATTCATAATTTGGGTCAATAAAGAAGTCAAGATTGAAAATATGTTTCCCTCAGAAAATTTCCTCAAATATTGATAAAATGTCTATTTCCTATACACAATGGAGAAAAAAATCTGTTTTTTGTTCATTTATTTGTTTGTTGTTTTTTAATCTGGAAACTTTTAGTCTCTCATTTTGGTGTCTTTATCTCACAATAAGGTACCTAGGTTTTTATATTTTTTACTTGTTTTTCTATCCATTTAATATGGATAGGGGCTCCTAGAGGTCAAAATTAGGACAACTCAAGTATCTGAAATAAAAATGATGATAACAAATACCAACACATGGAATAAAAGTTAATAAAAATCTATGAGTCCTTAATGATAGCTGGAGGGAGAAGGGGGAGAAGAAGAGAGGGAGAGAGAGAGAGAGAAGATAATAAGTGTAAATGGCATGATAGAATTTGAGACATAATTTTGCTACTCTCTATATAATGATTGATTCATAATGGATTATCAGTGGGTGCTAAAACCAATAAATGGATGGAAAGTGGTTGTGAAACAGGATGTTCACAGGCTCAAAGTAATACCCCATGGATTATTTCCTAATTACCTCAGGGAAGCTATACCTTCTCAATAGATACATCTAATGTTCATCACTTTAATCAGATAATTAAACTTTGCCTCACCAAATTTGGAATAATATTCTTAATGCTCAAGACCTCTTTATTATTTTCTGTTTTCTCCTTGACACTGTTTTTTTTTTTTTTAATTTTTATAAATGTAGTCATTCTCAAATATCTTTGAGAATACTAATTCGTTATTTTAATTTCTCCTCTGTCCATAAATAATCTCTCTTTTCCCCAAGGATATGCTTTTCCATGATAATATTGGTCTATTTTTTGCTTTCTTACAGGTTTTACTCAAATTGCTAGTATCTCTTGGTAGCCAAGAATGGGGCAACAGCTGACCCTGATCACTGCATACCAAATGGGACTTCTTGACCATGTGAGCTTCGGTTCAGTGTGAGTTCTGGAAGGTGAGGTGAGCTGCTGCATAGACTTTGAGCTCTCTGGTACCGCAGGGTCCAAATTTTCTCCCAGGTTCTGCAAGACAGGTCGCTTCTCAACCTGGTTGGAGCATTCCTTCATGTTTTGTAAGCCTAGATTTCATCTAAACTGTCCAAGTAAACACTTTTCCAACAACCTTTAACAGTCCAGAAATTTTTTTCTTTTTGTCCTCAGATGGCCTAGCTATAGTACTTTTTTATTGTTGCAGCTTTATAGCTTTTTCCCCTCTTCTACTGTTATTTTTCAGTCAGCTTTTGCTGTTGTAACCACCAACCGCATTAACTCAGTGGCTTGCAACATAGATTGATTTCCCACTTATGTTGTATGAGGGCTCTGGGTCAGCCGCTGTTGTGCTTGATAACGCTGGCTTGGCTGGCCTCCCCGTGTCTTCTCATTGTGGCACCCAGGATGAAGGAGCAGCTAGATCTGGGTCATGGTGTTCTTACAGCAGAGAATAGGAACATACGAGACACACTGTCAAACCACCTAAGCCCACTTAAAGTCTCTACTTGGCATTGAAATTTCCACCCATATTCCATTGGCCAAATAAAATCGCATGGCTAAACACAAAGCCAACAAGACAGTTAAGTACACACCATCTAGATGGAAGCATGGCCACAATTCAGCAGGAATGAATAATTGTGAACAAATAATATAGACTTTACCACCATTTTAGTGAATCTTGGGAGGGCGGGGGATAAAAAGAGTACCTAATCCATGATTCATATGAAATTGGCCAAGTTACTTAATTTCTCAGTTCCTTCAAAGGTAAAATGAAGATGAAAACAGCATTTTCATCGAAGGACTTTTCTGAAGATTTCATGAATAACATAAGTCAAGGCCTTAGTTCAGTGCCAAGTGCAGAGTAAGCACTTACTAAGTGTTAGCTATCATAATTTTGACTCTGACCATAACTGCCATACACAAAAAGGTCTTTTTGGGAGCCTTTAAATAATTCTTTGTAACGGATATCCCCCAAAAAGAACATGAATAAATTTCAGTAGTGGAAAACTATACCATTTGAAATATATATAAAGCATGTATGTATGCTCACACTTTAAAAACCACTCTACTTTTCATCACCACTGGAATTACAGTGGGAAATACTAAAAAAAAAACAAAAACTGGGGAATATGGAGATTTATATCTATTTTCAGAATATACAGTGATCAGTTAAAAATGATTCAAATTCAGAACCCTAGCACTTGCAATAATTTTGCTTCTTTTGTTTATGTTGTATGAAACTTAAATATTAAACAAAGTTGACAGTTTGGCAGGGAAGCAAAGCTTCATTCTGCATCTGGTTTCTCTGAACAAAAGTATGTAAAGGAAGAGGAATGTGATTATTTTTGCTCCATTATTCTTGGAAAGATAATATCAAATATTTGAGAGTTTAAAATGATTTTTCCCAGCTTGAGGATATACTTGTTCCTTTTCATTTTTTGTTTGCTTTTGTGAAGTAAAATGTATTTAGTGTATTTTAATGAGTTTACCATTTTTAGTAATGTGTTTTTTGTTATGTACCCAGATTATCTGACTTTGTGATGAGTCTCTAGGAAAGGTGTGTTCTTACCACTGCCTACTGCAAGTTCAAAGACACCATGAAATTCACAAAGCTGCTCTCAAATTCCTGCTCCAAAAGGAAATGTATATGTTACACACACACACACACACACACACACACACACACACACACGATACAAAAATGCTTTTATGTAATAATAGTAAGAAATTTACATGTGGAGCTACCCGAAGTTTGATTATTCCTGATAAGACATTATTTTCTCTTGGGGCAGAATGGTAAATTATTTGTAAACATTCTGATAATAATGTTATCAGATAATAATGAAACCAAATATTATTAGCCCTTTAGCTTTGGAAGTCTTTGAAGATAGGTCTAAAATTGACATTCTGGTATTTAAAACCCAATAGACTTTTCAGTAGGTTTGGAAAAAAGGAGGCTGAATAAACATATCTACCTCCAATATGGGGGAGAGAGAATCTGGAATTTGAAAAAAGCAAAAATCAAGTACTAATTTAGAAGTTTCTAAAGTCCAAAGATTGTTCCATTCACTAAATATCTTGGGGAATTAGCTAGGGATACTTTATAACAGCAAAAAAACCACTCACAGTAGGCAAATTTTGGATCAAATCTCAATTTCTGTGACATTTGAGTTTGCCTTGGAAATGATCAAGGAACGGATGGAAGCTCATTGGAAAGGAGTACCAAAACATTCTGTTTGTAAACACGAAGTTGGTGAGGGAAGAGTCACAGGTCATGTTCGGGCAACTGGGTTTGGGACTTTAATCCTCTTTGTCTTGCTAAGTGATTTTCCTACTTCATACCTCAGCTCTTCTGTCAAGTATGACCATTACTGATGTTTTCAATGATTGTAATAGTATTTTCAAATGTCCTACATGCTATGTAGCTTAATTTTTTCATTGCACATTTGAGTTTCATTTTACAAGAAAATCTCAAATATATGTTCATTCAAGAGTTTTACTTAATTCTTCGGAAAACCTAGTGTATGTCATCCTACACTGCGCACTGATATCTCTAGTACGTATTTCTTGACAAAAAAATGTGCACATTGTTACAAGCTTTGTCTGTCACAAGTATTAAGTCAAACTGGGTTACAACAGTGCTATCATCAGATTTTCCTCATATCCACTACTCCCCTCAAATGAGAAGATACATATTTGAAGTAACTACAATCAAGGAGACACCACCCTCCCACTCAACTTTTACAATTTCCTTCAGTTTCTAAGGTCAGGGAAACACATTTGAGCTGGTTGTCGACATATGGTAATTTGTAGGGTCTTGAAACAATCACATTAGCCTTGCAGAAAGGTAATTGAATGCAGACAGTGTTCTCTCACTGCACAACTATGCATCCTACAGTAACGTTTGCTTTGCAGAAGAGGATCTGGCAGCTTCTGTCCAGGATGAAGCATTTCAGCTGCACTTGTCTCGACGCTTTGGTAATGGTGACCTCACAGACAGGATGGCTGCCTTGGAGGCTAAGGATGTAGACAACCAAAGAAGGCAGAGTTCCTATTCTTTAAGAATATGGAACACAATATGCTTCTTGGAAAGCAAGGGGGGAGGGGGAAAGAAGTTTCTGAGTTCATGTCATACCCTGCTGGGTCTACTTGAAAAACAGACCGTTAGTTCATTGCATGGATCACATAGGGCAAGGAAAGAGGCAGTTGCCTCTACTTTTAAAATGTGTCCACATCCATACACCCAGCTTTAGGCTAAAACTATTTCAAGTAACAAGGATTAGCTGAGGACCCACCATGTCCTAACACAGTGCTAGGCTCAAGGGGCCCAGTAAAACACAAATAAACCCTGACAATATAAAGTAGTAGGCAAATGGCACTCTCACACACCGCTGGTGAAAATACAGAGTGGTGTATGCAGTTTAGAGCGACTGCGTCTGGTAAAACAGAAAAGTACACACCAACGAAGGACCAGCCATTCCATTTTTAAGAGTTTAAAATAGAGCAGTTATTGCACACATAGCTAAGGAAACATGAACAAGAATACTGATTTAGCATCAATGGTATGTGTAACCAACTGGGAACAATTCAAATGTCTACACGTAGAAAATAAACGAATAAGATGTGGCATTACTAGGTTTATAAGAAGCCATATGGCTAGATCTCAAAAACAGAATTCTGAATTTTAAAAGTAAGATAAATAAAACAATATTTATGTAAGGAAAACTCAAACAAATTAATACTGAAGAGTGTATAAAGATATATTTATATAAAAGTACAAAAACTAACTATAATGATAACTACCTAAGTCATTGTTCTGGTTGTCTCTGAGGTGGGGAGAAGTTGGATGAGATAAAATTTAAAGTCTTAGATTATTTGTAATGGTATATTTATTTAAGGACTATTGGAACTTTAATACTTGCTAATCCTGTGTCATAGTTCTGTGGTTGTATTTATATCAGCATTTTCACTATTCTTTATTTCATAAACATTCATTGTCCCTGTCCTCATAGTATTTACAATTTAGGTTTGGAACTACATCTAACATACATAAAACAATTGGAGAATAATCAAGTGCTAAACTCTGCTATAGGGTTTCCTAAGCAAAAACATTTTAGAGGAGAAAGAGAGTCCCCAAGATCCTTTCAGGGGAGAACAAATCAAAATAATTTGCATAATAACACTAAGCTGGCATTTTTCATTTTTACCCTCATACTCTCACAAACATACAGTGGAAAATTTCAGAAGTCATATAATGTGGGATATTGCAACAAATTGAATGCAGAATCAGATAAGAGAATGCAACTGTGTTCTATTAAGCCAGACATTTAAAAGATTTGTGAAAATGTTGTAAAACAATGCAATTCTCAGTAAAGTGTTTTTAACTTGGAAAACAGTTATTTTTTCAATAAAAGTATGTTGTTTACGTTCACGTATAATGGATTTATTATTATGTTAAAGAAATAAATATGGAGCTTTAAACTTTTCTCAGTTTTAATTTGTTATAACAACAAATATAAATAACTATTACCCATGTTAACAAAAGCTCTTTTAGATTCTCAATATTTTTTAAGAGTGTAAAGTGGTCCTAAGACTATGCCTGCTTGCGTTAATTATACTTGGAAGTGATTCTACTGGAGGTGGCATCAAATTCAACAGAGGAAAATAAGGAACATGTTTCAAAATGTTTTATGCTAAGAAACCGAAGAATTGAATCAAATTAAATTAAAAGTGATGGATGGAATTTTGCATGTGAAGGAGTCACCTAGAACAACAATTTTTAGTTGTAGTTATTCAGTAAACTTGTTTTCAAAATTCTGTGCTAGGAACTAGGACACCTATAGAAAAAACCAGTCTCATTCTCTGTCCTGTAACAGCTCTTAAAGAACTGTGATAGAGATCGGTACACTGTGAAATGAAAGAATCCAACACATTATACGTTGGTCTTTTATTTTTTAACTAGTATTTTGCTACTTTATGAAAGTATCCAGAAAAGTGAAACTCTGAGCTATAGCTTCGGAGAAATGAATATAAAATTGCATGTTTGTTTCAGTTCGTTTGCTGTTAACTCCTTGAACTAGATCTGTTGTCCTCATACCCAAGGTCATGAGCATTGTATCAGTCAGGATAGACAGGTTAGCTGCAGTAACACACAACCCCCAAATTTCAGTTACTTAAAATGACAAATGCTTCTGTCTCCCTCATGCTGTGTGTCTGTCCACTGCAGGTATGTGGGAGGCGCTGCTCTATTTATTCCACACCACTGTTAGGCACCACGGTCTCAACATACATCATCAGGGTTCCCTGTGACTGGGGGAGAAAGGCTGGAAAGTCAAGCTCCGGCAATAATTATGAGGCTTTCCCGGAAGAAAGGCATATAGCTTCCGCTCATGTTTCACTGGCCAAAACTAGTGTCATGGCCTTGCCTCACTACTGAAAGCAAGGGATGGGGATATTGGTGGGGAAGTAATATTTTGTGTAACTGGACGTAGAAGTGAACCTGATAGGGGAGAAATCTAGAATTGCCCACCACAAGTGTTGCTCAAGAAAAATAAGTTACAGTAAATGCCTAATTCTAGACCAGAGAATTTCTCCAGCTGAATCAAATTCAAAAATATTTCTCCAGCTGAATTAAATTTCTTCAAGCTGAATCAAACTTCCCATGGTGTCAATTTCCTTTCCTCCATAATCCTTTTAGCTTCATTTCTTGGCTTTCTCTTATGGTTTAATCACTCTTAGACTTGCTAGTCCAATTCAGACTATTTACCTTTTCTCCAAAAGGAAAACTTTTTGTGATACCATTTATGTTAATTGCCTCTCAGTGCTATGAACTAGAATTGTGGGCAAGAAGTACTGAACTTTGTCACCAAGCCTATCATTGCTCTGCCCCAGAATCACCACCAGCCAGAACCATAATGCCCAGTCTCACCATGGACAGGAGATTCAGAAGCTTCTAGTTCACTGGTGTGTATATACATCAATTCTGTCTGGAAGTATGCAACTGTAATCAAATCCTTCCAATGTGGAATTTTTAAAAATACAAAACAACGATGGCATATCCCACATCTAGTCATGGTGAGTGCTCAAGAACTTTAACCGTATTTTTTTCTCACATAGGTAGAAATCTCAAAGTTCGTGGTAAATGTTAGCTAGTACTCATTTGCTGAGTTAAGCTGACAGGCTGAGAAATCGAACTTCCATTGCTGACTTTAGCCAGTAGACAAATATATCTGGAAAGCTGTGTGGGACAGAGATTCAGTGCAAAGGCTCAGATAGATTTGGGTTTGGCAATCGGATCCACCTTGGATAATCTCACAAGTAAGAGAGCCATATAAAACTTCCAATCTTTGATGAACCTATCCAGGTGGGCAGGAGACCAGAGTCAGATTCTTTTGGATCATCCAAAGTCAGCAGCTGAACATATCAGAAAGTTCAGTTCCATGGCGTTTTCCAGGGCATATGGGCAGAGATGCTGTTATTTTCACTTTTTATTCATTCTAGGAAAAAATAAAAACTTCATCCAGGAAGAGGGTATGAACCATGAATAACAGGCCAAAATAATAGAATTCGAGAAGAGGATCTCAAAAGCTAATTAGTCCACCTCCCATCTGATGCTTGGATCTCTTCTGCAGCATTCTATCCAAGTGATCATAAGCTGAAAACTCCCCAGTGGCAGCAATCACGACTGCTCAGTGCCATTCATTCTATATTGGAAAACTCTGACTGCTAGAGTTGTATTTTATTTTGTGCCAATGTCTATGACTTAGCAATACAGATATGCTTTCATAGTTGAAAAGAACTATGCTATTCTGATTCCTGAAAAGATTGATTGTATTATCCCATTTACTTCTCCCATCAACCCCAGAGAGTAAGTATTATTATTAGACAGTTGAGAAAACTGAGGCTTGGTGAGATTAAGTCACTTGGTGAAGGTGGCAGTATTAAGTTACAAACTGGGAATGAATGAATCATTGCACTTTCAAATATCACTGTCGTAGAGAAAAATATATATCATTAATCTACCCGAATACAAACACATTTGTACATGACAGTGATTTCATTGGTAATATAATATTTTATGAAGAACGTGTAACATGGTCTCAAGTAGACCATCTATGGCTACCATTCTTGTTATATCTGCCATTGCTAGCTTTTAGATTTCTTGTGGATAATTACTGTTTTTCCAATCTTTGGGTAAAGCTCAATGTTGGCCAAAAAGTGCTCCAAACAGAATTGATGAATGAGTATATGCATAGAACATTCTTCCTATAAACTTTTAACCAATGGTCTATGATTTTTGCTGGAGAATTTTTTACTTTAATAAAAATCAGAGCCTGCACTTAGTCTGGGGACCATGTGTCCAGAAGGGCAGCCATTTTTAACTAAGTATGTATGAAATCATCAAGAGATACAGCCATCTCAGGGGTCATTTCTCTAACACAACATGTTCAACACACCAATCAAACAATATCCAATCAACCAACTCCCCAAAAACAAGCCAAGCTCTGAGTGACAGGTAATTCATTAATAATTCAATCTATTAACATATTACCAGCTTTCCTGTGCTGCTTGCATATCCGTTTGCTTTCCCTGAGACACTATACTAAATCAATATTCCTATATCAAAGATATTTTTCAAATGGTGGAAAATGTAAACCCTGGCTTCCTGTTCCTGGGACAAAATCATTTCTCCCCACTAAGGCTTAGAAATTGGATCACTTTGGCTAATTCCCCAGGAAAGCAACAACAGGTGTGGTAGGGACCACAAAAGGAAAGAATGTAGCATAGGTCTACTTTATTCTGGCATGCAAGGAAGGATCTGGGATTCTCACTTCATTTATTCTTGTTTTTATTACTTCTAACACACTTTTTTTTCTTTACAAATTCAACTTTCTGCCATGAATTGCACACCCCTGGATGGTTATATTCAGAGAGGTTTAGGTTTACACTCAATTTTGACCCAACGTTTCAATTTCATCCAGCACAAGCTCAGCCTGGTGAATTCCTATATTGTCTGGAGTCTTTTGGGCCCATGAACTTCTAAACAGAAAAAGCCAGGTTTTTCCATTGTTCTGGAGGAGAATCCCTGTAGCCTGTAAGTACACGAGGCCACAACTAACCTCTTTACACATGTCCCTTTGTCCCTTGAATGATCCAAGTTCATTATTCCAAAGTTTTAGCACTGTGGGGTTTAAGTAGTTGCCAACGTGAATTTAAAAAGTACACAACATTTTAGTTTCATCAGACTAATACTCCTTTTAAAAGGGAAGATGGATTGGGTTACAGAAAGCTGTAATCAATAATAGTAGAGAAATTCCATTTAAATTCTTATTTAAGCAGAATTAGAAGGTAAAATGTATTTTAGCATGCATTTGGTCTACATGTCAATGAGTGATTTTTTTTGTTATTGTTTTGTTTTTTTGCCTATTGCTTTAAGGAATATATTTTAAAAAGTCATGTAACTAATTACTTTCTTAAGATGACAGTCTTTAAATAGCAACTGTTTTACTACCTTCTCATCCTTACATTTCTAATTTCTAATTCTAATTCTTAATGTCAGATCACTTTAAAATCCATTCTTTGCTTCCTCCTTTGAATGCAAATAACATTTATTTACCTCTATTTTTATTCTTTGGGGATTTTTCTCATTTTCCCCTTTTCTCTGTCATTATATTCTCAAAGGATGCTGTAAGACCTCTAGGATTCATTGACAGGCTCATTAGAGAAAACAGTTCAAATGAAGAGATTTGTTTTTGCATAGGCAAATTACTTATTCTCTTTATGCCTTTGATTCCCAGTCTGTAATTAGACTAATAATAGCATCTATCTCAAGGGTTTGTGATGCTTAAAATGATTTCTATCAAGTGCTTTGTACAATGCTGGGCGGGTAGTAAACTCAATAAATATCAGGCTCATTACTAACATCACTTTTGTCTTTGTTATTCAACAAATTCTGTATAAGACATTGAGCTAAGTGCCATTAAGGATACAAAAGAATTATTAAGACATGATTCTTGCCTTCAAGAAAATACTGGTAAAGGTGAGACCTATGCACAGATAGCTAAGATGAATAGACAATGCTGGAGGTGTGCTATGAAGAAGTCCTTGTGTTTGGGAGATGGGTTAGGAGTTCTTCCTTTTGGAGAAGTCATTGAAAGCCTTAATAAAGTGATGACATTATATATCTGAATCTTGACAGAGAATTTAAAAACACCTGAGTATCATTATTATATATTATCTATAATTTTCATAGGCAAAAATAGTACACGCTTTAATTTGTATACTCTTTATCGAATGAGGGTAGTAAACATGTTTCCATTGGTTATTTGTATGTGTGTGTCTGTGTGACTTGTCACTTTATGTCCTTAACTTGTTTCCCATGAGAATCTGTGCATTTCTTCCTATTGTTTTGTAAAAGCACTCCATATGTTATAGGTGACAAATAGCATGTAAATAGATTTCTAAATATTGACCCATCCTTGCATATCTAAAATTAACTAAATCCACTAAATTTGGCTGTATTCCTTTTATGTGGTGCCGGATTCTATTTTTTCATTAATAAGATGTTTAAGTGAGACTCTGTCTCCATTTCAGCAGTCTCCCGAAAAACCAAGGGTGAAAAATGATGCATCTTTGAGCTTCCAAACTCAGGTGCTAGGCTACTTATAGAGGATTTGCAAAAAATGTAAAGACCTGTTTTGCCTCCTTAGCCCAACACCCACTTAAAAGATTGAAAAAAGGCCTAAGTTGGAAGTGGAAAGTAAAAGAGAATTTCTTTGGAGAGTGTTGTTTGTGGCATTTTTTCCTCCCTTCGCTCCCCACATGGAAGGGAGGATGGATCTGTTTTTCCTTAACTCAAGCTAAGTGACAAGAACCTGGTTATGTGGAATCTGTCCCTAGCAATTTGGAAAATAAGGAATTTGGGGCACATTGTATTTTTCTAAAAAGGCCAGAGTAATAGTCTTGTCCAGAACACGACTGGTTACCAGGGAAGGGAGGAGTCTCTTTGCCCTCCCATTGAACCTGGGTGGGATGTGACTGCTCTATTAAAATACAGTGATGTTATGTGACTTCTGAGCCTAGATTATAAAATGGGGTAGCTCCACCTGACTACTTTTCTTTGAGATGCCTGTTCTGGGGGAAGCCAGCCCCCAGGCTGTGAGGAACCCCAGCTTATTCCAGACACAGGCTATGTGGAGAGGAACTGAGATCCCAGCCAACAGTGTATAGGCACTGCGTTAGTTAACTTGGGTTGTCATAACAAAATGCCATAGATTGAGTGGTTTAAGGAAGAGAAATTGATTTTGCTGCTGTTCTGGAGGCTGTAGGTCCAAGATCGGGGTGCTCACATGGTTGGGTTCTGTTGAGAGCTCTCTCCCTAGTTCGCAGATGGATGCCTTCTTGCTGTGCCCTCCCATGGCAGATGGAAAGAAATCAAGTTCTCTGATATCTCTCCTAATATGGGCACTAATCCCATCAGACCAAGGCCCGACTCTCATGACCTCATATAACCCTAATTACCTCCAAAAAACCCCATCTCCAAATACCATTACGTTGGGGCTTGGGTCTTCAACATTTGAATTTGGGGGCACAAAAACTTTCAGTTCATGACGTGTGCACATAGACACACATCAAGGGTGGCTCTCAGATAAGGTGAAATTTGATCAGAGGGCTAAAAGAAGTGACGTAATAAGCCACTGGGCTAGCTAGGCAAAGAACATCCCAAGGGGAAGGAAAACAGGCTCACAGGCCTCTTCAACTGGAGGAGTGTGCTTGCTGCATTGCAGGCACTGTGCAGAGGCCAGCGTGACTGGATGGAGTAGAGAGAGAAAGGAAGGGAAGAACAATAGGTGATGAGATTAAACACCAAATTAGTGCCCGGATCCTGTAAAATCTTGCATCTTACCTCAGTGAGCATGAAAGCCATAGGAGACTTCTAAGCAGAGGACTGACACAGCACAAAAGCTAATCTTTATACAAAGTGACATGATGATTTAGGACCATATGGCATTATGCTATTATGAAGTTTTTGAAACATTCCCAAAAAACAGAAATATAAGAGTTGTGTGCTAATGGAAATGTTTATGGAATTACAGCTTATAGAGATATTCAGTGTCTTTGGTTCAGTTAATGCTGATATTTAGTCACTGTAGTCTTTGTTAAGAAAAAATGCTTTCCGCAATACACTCCCTAAACAATCTCTCCCCATTATTGTGAGACTTCATTATTTAAATGGAATTTGTCAAAAGGTCAATATTTAATTTAACATAAGTGAATGAGTAACATTTTGATATTAATATTAAATATTGATTCAAATGTAAATGATTGAATTTCATAACTTATTGCCTATATATTACCGTGAAGAAAAGCGATTTTTCTTTGACATACAAAGCAAAGAGGATGTGAAGTGTTGACTTAAAAGAAAAAGACATTTTCCTTAATTATTTAATAAGAAATAAAAGATATATCAATAAACATTTTTTTTGATGTGTATATTACATTTTATCAGATTATAGCAAGTTACAAAAATGTCTGATTTTTTTTTCTGGAATGCAATTCGGATGGTGTCTGTCATTAAATAAAAAAAAAAGGATTGAAAAAATCAGCATCATTCCTCTATTAAAACAGCACTAACTAGATTAACCAAAATTAGTCCAATAGCTAAGTAATTACAAATCATACATATATTTATTTCATAGTCTATTATTTTTTATAAAAGAAAAATGGTGGTGGAGTTTTAACAATGTGATAAAACAGGCTAAAGAACATCCTAAATAATAGAATCTTTGTCCTCTGTCAGCAGGTGGCATTTGTTCTACTATCAGTCATGACAGTGGCCTCTAAACTACTCCTAACCCAGTGCTCTGTTAATGACACCTTCACTGCTCTGTGCAGAAATGGGTTAAAGATAATGTGGTTTGTTTTGCTTTCCAAAAGAGCAAATATAAACAACTTAAAGAATTGTCTGTTATTTTCATATTGTATCTTTCCTACACTTTTGATGTTAAGAGGCATTAAAATATTTTTTTTCCTTTAGAACATAGTTAACCTTTTTTTTTTTTTCCTTTTTCCCTTTGGAAATTTCTCTCAGCTGACTTTCTCCCAGTTCTCTAATTTGCTAAGATTTTCAATGAAGACAGTTTCGTTCAAAAGGTGACATTTGGGCTTCCATTTTTGTTTCCAATCTTTTTTGCTCTGCTTTTCAACATTCCCTGTTTTAGATCATTAGCTTATAGGAACTAAGAAAAAGTAACATTATCTCTTGTCACTCCAGATTTCTTTTCAGAAGATTGTATTTCTCTTGGTAAAATATTACCTTTTCTCTCTTTATGTTATAATACTATCTCTGCAGTAGGTTAAATATTCCTAACCTGTTAAATTCAGAAAAGGCCACATGATTTACTTGGATCAATGGAATGTGGGTGGAAGTCATATTTGTCAGGAAGGGCCATTTCCTTTTTCCCTATTTCTCTGTCTTGTTAAAATCTAGTTTATTATTTTCTCTCCATTTAAGAAGTCTTTGCTTGAGTTAAAGTGTCAAAGTTATTATTCTATGTTTTCTTTTAGAAATTTTAAGCATATGTTTAGGTCTATAAATATACCTCAAAATTTTAAATTTAATTTTAATTTAATGTTGTGCATGGTGTGAAGTAAATGTCAAGGTTTCTTTTTCTTTTCTTTTTTTTTTTTTTTTTGTCTTTTGGACATTTACTTGTTACAACACCATTAATTGGGTGTCATTCAGGCTTTGAGTTTTCCTTGTCTCAGCAAAGAAGAATACTGTAAAAATGCTCACATACTTTGGAGCAATAGTATTTTCCTATGGTTATATATATTAATAATGCACAACTCAGCATTATTGGATCGCTCTTCAATGTGATGAGTCTTCAGAAGAAAAAGAATTTCAAAATTGTATCTAAGTAAATAGATTACTTAGTTCAGTATGGGAAGACAACAGTGAAGAAAAAGATTGGTAAAAGGGATTGTATAAATGGGAAGTTGGCAAACAACATCTAATATGAATAAATAAAAAATTGTAGTATAAATGTATGGTTTAGAAATATGGATTTAAATGACAGAAAATATAACTAAAACTTTAAGGCTCCTCCTGTTGTTTAGGGAAATCAGTGGCAGACTTTTACTCTTTTGCTATGAAAATCTTACAATACATTGATATTTCTGCAGTTATTTGATAGGTATTTGTGAAATATTTTCAAACCCAGGGGGAAAAAAACTCTGTGGCAATGCATCCCAGTTTGTCCAAAGTGATATCCTTTAGAGAGAGAAGTTGATGAGAGACAATACTTTGACTCTGTTTTTTTTTTCTGAGTCTCCTCAATATTCATATGTTGATGTCCTAATCCTCAATGTGACTGTATTTGGAAATGGGACCTGTGAGGAAGTGACAAAGATTTAATGAGGTCATAAGGATGGGGCCCCAATGCAATAGAGTTGATGACCTTATAAGCAGAAGAGGAGACACTAGAGCTGTCTCTCCACCAGGTCAGGAGGCAGTGAGAAGGTGGTCATCTGCAAGCCAGGAAGAGAGTCTCACCAGAAATCAATACTGTTGTACTTTGAGATTTCCATCCTTCAGAACTGTGAGAAGATAAATATCTGTTGTTTAAGTCACCCAGTATGTTGTATTTTGTTTTGGCAGCCTGAGCTGACTGGCACACATGTTGTAATTTTATATTTTTCTCTTAATGAGCATTTATCATTTTATGATGAAAATATTTAACTGTAGAAAAAAGAGTTATGTTATAAATATAGCATCTCCATATTTCAGAAAATTTGGCAAACTGTAAAAAGGAAGAAGAAATCCTATGTTCTTTTTAGTCCTTTGTCTTGAAAATTTATATCTGTACAAATTTTACATAACTGTAATTATATTTTGTTTATGTTTGATTGAATATTTTGTATTTTATACAAGATGAATATTAATGTTATTACTAATGTTTATAACTAACATTTAAATGACTGCAAAACATTTAGTTGAGTTGATATATTTTAATTTTTTTAACCAGTATTTTATGGCTGAACATTTTCATTGTTTATACTTTTGGGCTATTATGGAAGACTGTGTACTACATACAGCCAGGCATATGGCTTTTTAAAGTTGAACTTATTTCCTTAGGATAGATTCCCAGAATTGAAATTACTGAATCAAAAAGTACAAACATTTAAAACATTCCTTATATGTTTTGCCAAGTTGCAAATTTGACAATATTAATCAATTCATAATTCTAACAGCAATTTCTGAAAAAGTTGGTTGTACTTTACCTTGGGCATTATTGGGCATTATTTATTGAACTTTATCCTTATTTTCATAGATATAAATCAGATTTTATTTTTTAAATGTGCATTTCTCTTATTGCTGCTCTAATATAGTTAAGAGTGGAATTTCTTAGAAATTAGATCTTTGTGGTTCTCATTTTTATCCCTTGCAGAGATGTTCCATGAATGTATATAAGGCACCAAATGTGAGGTTTATGTTGTATGTGGAGGGGTATCTGGTCAATAAATGAATGTTGGCAAGTTAGTCATACATCTAAACTAATCCTATAAAACATTGTGAAGGAGATTAGAAATGACAGTGGAAATACGACTTTCCTTCTTGGCAGTCCTTCTCCTGAATTATGTAACAGCATTTATGCTAGTCAGAGTCAATCTATTTAATATCACACCCCATCTTCACTTCCCTGGTGTACTGGATGCTGGGTTTAAAATAAGCTGAAGTTGGATCATGAAAACTGACACTCTTCTAGATATTTTGAAAAGGAAAAAACAAAAAAAAAAAACAACAACTGAGTACCAAAAAATAGGTGTTTGCAGAAGTACTGGAAGGTTTGGGAAAGTGAAGGTCAGGGACCACAACCACTAATATTTAGAAAATCAGGAATTACAGGAATCATAGGATGCTGCCTCCAGCTATCCCTGCTGCCTGCTGTTGTAATTCACAGAACACCTGGAAGCCCCAAACTCCTCGTGACTGCAGTCATCCTCAAGTTTACTGGCTGCTGCCAGAGGAGAATAATAGCTTCTGTTTCTCTTCTGCCATCCACATTTTACATAATTGTCTCTTTTTGGAAGACTTTGTACTATTATCCTATGAACAAGGGCTTCTGGGAAATGTAGCTATAGAATTTTAGCCTTTGAAATGTTGGGAAGAGATGGCGAGATAGGGATGGTGCTGAATTGACAACAGATTGTAAATACAGTTGCCTACCTCTTATCCTTTCCCATTTCTTTCTTTATAGCAGAACCCTAATTGTGTTCAAGCATCTACTTCACTTAGCTTTAGAAAAGGATAGAATTTGGTTGACATGGCGAACCCAGTGACAGTGAGTGGTCTAGGGGTGGGGACATAATTTATAGCTTTAAACTTTATGTGTACAGAGCATGTTTCTATGTCTCTGCCTTCTATTTAACACACACAAGAAAGCACGTAACTTAAATCTTCGCAAGCAGCCATTTTGAAACCATGAAGAGACCAGGATGAAGTTGATAGTGAGGGATAAAGAGAGAGGAAACAGGAAAAAAAAAATCTTTTTTAAATGATGTAATGCTATAAATCTTCATAATATGCCTGAAGACTGCCCTACTTCTGAGTCTCATATGTGTAATAATAATTTTCATTACTGTTTAGGCTGGTTTCTGTCCTGCTTTTTGTTACTTGTTGAAAGCATCATAATGAATAAACCTGCCTAAATCTCTGTGCTGTGGAATCTGATAAACTATACTCCAGTGACAAAGGAGGTAGCTAATAAAGTATTTTCAGGAATTTCTCCAAATGCTTATTCCCATGGTGGAAAAACCAGGTACGACAGCAAGCCAAACCTTGAGAGGGTCATTGAGCCCCTCAGGCTGTACTCATATATCCAAGTAGAAACAAAATCACATCCCTCCATACCTGTGATTTACAGGAGTCTCTGCTATGAAATCTACGTTCTCGTTAAGCAAACTGAGCTTGAAGACATGAATGAGACCTCCAGGGCAAGATCAGACAATAAATGTCACCAACAGTGGAATGTCCCCAAGTCATTTATGGAGTGCCTTTGCAGATGTTGTATGTCACTAGAGTGCTGTGCACTGGAAGCATATTTGTATGGTACATAGCTGTGGTTAAGGAGTTAGAAATTAAGTGACCTAGTCTTAAGGTGCCTAATGCATCCTGGTTTGCACAGAAATTTCTTGGCTTTAGCACTGAAAATTCCACGTCTTGAAAATCCCTCTATCCCTTGCAAACTGGGATCGTTGGTCATCCTACCTAGGGCTTGGTCCCATATGTCATTTGCCAGTCATGAATCCTTGCAGACGTGGGATGGGTTTACCTCTCTGGGTCTCTACTCCCCATCTGTAAGCTTGAAAAGCTGGTTGCCAGCCCCACTCCCAACTCTGAGACCCTGTACTTCCTTCAAGGTTTGCTTCCTCTATTTGAGAGAGTTAAACTCACCACAATTCCTTAGTTGTAACCCCTTAGACTCAGCACAATCGCCTTAGACAAGGAGACCAAGGCTTAAGACGTTAAGTGACTTTCTCAAAGTCATCCAGCTGATGTAGAGACTGAGCCTAGGTTTTCTCACCCTTAAGTTAGTATTCTCTGGATTCCAAGCTGTTCTATCCTCACATCAACTAAAAGTTCAAAGAGTTTAATGATTATTCCTATGACAAATACTCATGGACACGAAAGGCTATTCAACTGAGTTAAACACCTGCATCTATTTTTCTTTAACTCTTCAGACGCACCTCTTCTCTAGGCTGTTCTTTGTGCGATCACCAACCATATTTACTTTCTGAATGACACGGTGTTGACTCTATATGTGGGCATAAACCAACTAAAGTCAGTCTTGTGTCTCTGCAAAGAACTATTTCCTTTCTTCTCCAGGCTTCTTGTAGCTGTCATTTTATGCAAATAGCAGTAAAACTCCCTGAATAATATTGTGTGTTTTTTTAACCTTCTCTGAATCCCTAAGGTCAACACATACTTCTGAAAGGCTTAATATGTTTATTGTGCTTCATGATTTCCCATTTTCTTTGATAAACATAAAAAATATAAAATATTGTATTAGTGCATTTTTGCACTGACAAAGCTTTATTAATCATGGTTTGCTTCAGGAATGGAAAAAGAAATTTCTCAGTCTTAGCTTTTCCCATTTTAACTTCAGAGGAAAAAAATTATTTGCTCTTAAACATTCTTACTATGAATCTGGTACTTAATTAGACCACATTTGTAATCTATATCTGCTTTTTATCCTTTAACATATGTCCCACAACTAGCTACACAATTACTTTTGCATCAACCTAATATTTCACTGGACAGTGACATTCTGGTGGTATGAGGTTTTGTTCTCTCTATTATATAAATATCCCAGCTACATGCTATCACTTAATTATTATATTTAATACAACAGGGACTTGGGAAGACTAAAACAAGCTACAGGAAACTTTATTTTCCAAGTATTCAATATAACAAAATCTTTAAATTTTAGGTGTTTTCCTCTTATTTGTCACATGGAGCTGTGGTAATGGACTGTGAATATTATTCTTTACTTAGTATATCAATGAAACACATTTGGCTGTGGGTAACAGAGTACCTGACAGGTGGTGGCTTAAATAGCAGGTATTGCTTAATCTCACATAACAGGCCCTTGGGGGGTCAGCCATTCCAGGCATCCATGACGCAGGCACCTGGTGTCACCCTGTTCTGACACTTTCCGTGGTTTATCACTTCATAGCTTCAGGATGGCAAGAGCATGACATTCTCTTGGCCAGCATCCTAAGCAGAAGGAAGGTGGCAACAACAGAGAGGCTCTTTCTTCTTGTTTTCTTTTGTATCAGGAGGAAAACACTTCCCAGAAATCCCAAGCAGACTTCTTACATCTTTGCCAGAACTTGGTCTCTTACCCAAACTTTGAATTACCATGACTGGCTTGGGTTAAATGCAATTATGGTGGATATTGCTACTGAGACAAAACTGGGGGTCAACAGGCAAGGAAGAAGAGCAACCAACAGCTACACCCCTTTGGTTTTCAGTTATTGAACTCAATCCTTTTGATCTAACCTAAGCTGATGAGCAGAGGTTAGTTTTTTTAATGTGCGTAAACTTTGACTTTTCACTGAATCAATGCAAGTGTTTTATTTGCAAAAATGTGTTGTGGTGCTAGAGTGGAGATGGCAAGCAAAGATGTTAAAGGCTCCAAAATCAACAATTGGGCACTGCTGGTTGCTTCAGAAACACGTCACCTATCTGAACTCTCAATGACTCAGATTCTTTACCAGAAAAACAGGGCTGGAAATTATTTTTATCATCCCACTGAGGAGTGGTAAGGTATGTGTAATAGCTTTGAAGTGTTACCGTGTTTCCCCGAAAATAAGACCTAGCCGGACAACCCTCTCTAATGCGTCTTTTGGAGCAAAACTTAGTATAAGACCCAGTATAATATTATATTATATATTATATTATACTATATTATATTATACCTGGTCTTATGTTATAGTAAAATAATACCAGGTCTTATATTAATTTTAGCTCCAAAAGATGCATTAGAGCTGATTGTCCAACTAGGTCTTATTTTCGGGGAAACACGGTATGTAAATGCTAATAGAACGAGGAAGAGGCGAGCAGCTTGAGCTTCCAAAGGCACTGGCAAGCGTGAATTAAGAAAACACAGGTAATGTTCCAAATGCTTTAGATGGAGTGTGGCGTGGCCTCTGTTGCTTCACAAGAATAGTTGTTTCCACCCCTCTCTTTCTTCAAATCTGTATCTCATCTGACTCATTTGCATTCCAAACCTATGTTCAGAACAAGCCCAAGGTTTTTGCTATGACTCACAAATGATCAATAACAACAAGAATGAGAAACCCAGCAGGATCCTCTCTGAGGCAGTCATTTCTTACAATTTCAGGATGAGTGCCAGGTATTTATGCTATAAGGCTGCTCAATTTGGGGAAAATAAAACAAAGAACAAAGGTACATCAGCCCTGCACCATCTTATTCCCTTGGACACGGCATATTTTCCTGACAGCCTGCTCTACTTTGGAAGATGGAAAAGTCTCAGCAGAACACACCAGCTTTGTACCTTCAAAGCCTCTTTGATTCCCGAATTTTGGTGCTGTCACCCGCAGCGCTTGTTTCCTAGGTTCTGTCCCCAGACATTCTGCTTTAGTGGGATTGGGATAGATCCTGAGAATTGGAATTTCCCAAAGTTCCTCTATGATATTGATAGTAATTTTCCCTGAACCATGGCCATGGAGGGCACCAAAGTGACTTTCCGTCTTGGACTTGAAATGATATGAAACTAATGAACCCTTAGCTTGAGGGTGAGTGAAGGCTGTCCCAGGTAGTGGACACTGGCACCCTGACCAGCACTGCTCACTCGTTTCTTTTCTGTTACACACTGGGCTACGGGAGGCAGGAGCCAGCAGCGTTCACATACATCTACTGACCTGTGGCCCTGGTCAGTTAAGTCCCAAGCTCATGGTGAGTCATGTGGCTCTCTGAGCTCATACTGGGAACTGAGGTCACATTTTTACTTCATTGGTTGATAAGTCAAGGAAGTAGCCAAGTACAGGAATAAGAGGTAGACTGCGGGTGAGTGCTCTAAAAAATAAAATTGTTTATTTGATGTGTGTGTGTGTGTGTGTGTGTGTGTACATATGTATACATGCACTTATACGTATGTAAAGAGATATAAAATATATATACACACATATGTAATCATATATAAATATGTATATACATGCCATCATAAGTATATATACACAATCATATTTAAAATGTATATACATGTATAATTGTAAATATATTGCAATCATATATAAATATATACATATAGCATCATATAAATATGCATATACAATTATATGTGTGTTAAAACATATACAATCATATATATGTGTGTATATGAAAATGTACTAATGGGTTGCTTATGTATGTATGTATGTGTATACACACATGTGTCATTGTATATACACACCACACATACAGTATACAGTTATTTAATTGCCAAAGTGCAGTTTAGTGAAAGCAGCTCTATAGAGGAAAGAATTAAACAGAAAACTTCTCAGATTATTCCTATTATTCTATCGGCTTCCCTCTTGTGAAAGATTCATTTCAACAAAAGTGAAACCATGGGTGGGAGAGCTCTGAGTTGTATCTTGACATTTCTAAAGTTGGGCTGCCTTGTGTGAAGGTCAGGTGGCCTTCTATTTAGGTGTATAGTCTTCTCCGACTTCTCAGCTTTCATAAGAAACTGTCAACCTCAGCCCAAGGTCTAGCTCTGCTCTCTTTCAAGGGTTTGTCAGGGCCTAAGCCCCAAAGCCCTGACACTCAAAGCTCAGTTCAGGGAATCTTATTTGAAGAGAAGCTTCTGAACATGTTATTGTCTTTTCCCCTAGTTTCTAAAAAAAAAATATTGTTGATTCGTTAATACCAGCAGAGAAATGTTATTAGATCAAGATTCTGGTAAAATTATTTTAACCCAACAACACTTTTAATTCATTAGATATTATTTTGTTTGGGATATATTAGTAAGAGCAGAAGGGGTCTACTTATCCCACCAGTTGCATTAGTGTCAACAAGAATAAAGTTCTGAATGGATCTTGGGAGCTCTGCAGGATTCTCTCCTTTTAAGTGAATCTTTGACTTAATGAGACTTAATTGGTGCCTTGCATTTCTATACCCATCAAGTGAACTGAGGTTAATGCAAATAAATTTATGATAATGAATTAGGAATTCAGCAATCAAATTTTTATTTTGTAACTCATGAAATCCAGGAGTCCACATCACCCTATTTTGTTACGGAATCATATTCATTGAAAGCTGTACTGTGGTATAATTGCAGAAATGCAAATCTTTAAGTCATTTGAAAAAGGCACTAAAAGGAAAGTTTATTGTTTGTGCATTGTAAACTTTCTCCCAATCTTGCCTTCTGTCTCTAAGTTCCCATACTCTTGAAACGAACAACGTGACAATAATAAACTCTCTCCACTGTCATTTTCTCTTTGCCTCCCCAAATCTGCACCTCCCAGCTGTGAGTCTCTTTCCCTCTCTTTTCCATACAAACCCCTCCCTATCACACTGCTCCCCATGCTCCTTCTCCATAATGGGTTCATGGCTACAGGAAATTGCAACACCTGACCTTTCCCATTGCACATGGCCTCCTGGGAATTGTAGTTCATGCCTAGTTCCAACTACTTTTCAGAAAAGAAAGCTATTCTGGAATTCCGGAATAACATTTTCCCTGTGGAATATTTTTCATGTCCAGGTTGCAGGGCTGGCTTCAGGGTATGCGACTGTGCAATTGCATAGGACCTTGCACCCAGAAGGACCTGGTGCTTGGTTTAAGGCTTTATTGTGGACATCTTGAAATTCTTAAAATTTGTGGAGAAGGACCCTGCATTTTCATTTTTTACTGTGCCTGGCAAATTATGTAGCTGTTTCTGCCAGCCTGGCATTCCTGGATCCTGATGTGTTTGAGCAGTGAGTTATCAACCATGTGTTTATGAGAGAGGAACTGGAGCTGGGTTCAAGGCAAGGGATGGATTTATCAATGTCCATTCATAGCCCTCTCCCCACAGGTCACGGGGCTTACTTTTTGGTGCTTCAGTGCTAGAAGACAGAAGTTTGTTTTGTTTTGTTTTGTTTTCCTCCTCATTCTGCATCTGAGGCTGAGCATTTAGACTTTAATAAAGATTATTAGCCACCTCAGAATGGCTATCATTAATAAATCAACAAACAACAAGTGCTGGCAAGGATGTGGAGAAAAGGGAACCCTTGTGCACTGTTGGTGGGATTGCAGATTGGTGAAGTCACTGTGGAAATCAGTATGGAGGTATCTCAAAAAACTGGAAATAGAACTACCTTATGATCCAGCAATTCCACTCTTAGGTATTTATCTGGAGAAACTCAAGACACTAATTTGAAAAAATATATGTACCCCTATATTTATTGCAGCGCTATTCACAATAACTAAGACATGGAAACAACCGAAATGCCCATCGGTAGACGACTGGATTAAGAAACTGTGGTAAATTTATACAACGGAGTATTACCCAGCCATGATGAAGAATGAAATCCTACATTTGCAATGATATGGATGGACCTAGAGAACATTATGCTAAGTGAAATAAGTCAGACAGAGAAAGACAAATACCATATGACCTCACTTATATGTGGAATCTAAAGAACTGAATAAGTGAGCAAACTAAACAGAAATAGTTTCAGAGATATGGAGGAAAAACTGATGGTTGCTAGTTGGGAGGGGGGTGGGGATGAGGGAGAAGTTGAGGGGAATACAAAGCACAAATTGGTATTTACAATATTGTCATGGGGAAACTACACATGTGGTGTAGAGGAACTCTCTGTACCATCTCCACAATTTTCCTGTAAATCTAAAACTATTCTAAAATAAAAAGCTTATTTTAAAAAAAAAGGAAACATAAGTTTTACCCCATATTTAGTCATATGAAATTACTGGAAAGCTTCCTTGATTGAGTTGTTTTTGCTGAGAAACAGAAAGACGTGCTTGGTGAACATTTCATAACCAGTTTAATGATGATTGCCTCCTATAAAATGAGAGGGACCATGCTGTCCCATAATGAACCCGCTGCCTCTAGCAAGCACTCACCTCGGATTGGAGGCGGGGGGCCAGAATCAGAAACAGCACTGGTTCCATAAATTATGGCATGAGCAGATGGTGTCTGATGACCAGGCTGTGACTTCAGGTCCCCGGAGCACCCAGCTCCCCTCTAAGTGCCTACCCTTCCTGAAGCAAGGGCTGAAAGAGCCAGTGGAGTTCAATTCAGTATGTTCCGAATGAATTAACGGGTGACAGTATTCTATCACATTAATTTTAATGTATTCTACATGTCTGATGTAAAAGATTCAAACTGACCTTTCCAATGTTCCTAATTAGTTCTCTCAGTACAACTTCTTTATCATTTCTTAAAAGTGGCTTATGTTCCAATTTTAGCAAATATTATAATTTGTAATTTTTGCATATGTAATTGAGGAGTTGAACAAGGGGGTATCTGTGTGGAATCATCATAAGTAAAATAGTCCATTGAGGTAATACAGTGCTATTAAAGGTTTCATGTGACTTTCTCGAAGACACGTGAACCACAAATCTTCTGTGACAGAGCATAGGTACATACCGGTATCTTCCTGATTGAACAGTGATTGAAAAATCTATGCAAAACGTAAGATAAGAAAGTTGTCTGTGTTTTTAACATCAAAATGGAAAATTAACTATAGGTATAAGCCAATAATCTCAATTCTGAAAACAATTCAAAGATTGTATTTTTTAATCTGATATTTAAACATTACTTAAAGAAATGGCCGGTGACATTTTAAGTCCCATATTGTCATGCCTTGTATACCTTTCTAAATTGTTGGAAACTAGTTTTGACCATGTTTCTTGTGACTAAAAGAACACACATTCTAAAAACCTGAATTTGGTTATCAATATCAGAAAAAAAAATGCATGGTCTGGTAGCAATTCAAGTCTTAGAAAGCTGGCCTGGTGTTTTCCGTTTTTTTGTGTGTTTTTAATAACAATATAGCATAAACATACAGAACAGTCTCAAAGGATATGTACCTCAATATATTGATGGTGATTATATGCGAGTTATGTGGTTAAGGATTTTTTTAACTTCACTTTTTATATATCTTTTCTTAATGTTATCCTAATATGTTTTTACCCTGAACATACATTGCTTTAACAATTAGAAAAACAGTACCAGTTCCATAAATCATAAAACAGCACAATTGAAATGTGTTCTGTTAAAAACTTACTCTTCAGTATATTTACAATGAAGAATACTGTGAAATTGTTAGTTTAATCATAATAAGGTTAAGTTATATTACTGATATTATAATTATTGCTATGGTATGGTACAAACTTTTTAATTCTGAATCCAATAATTACCATGTTAGCAAGAAGATTATCTTTGCCTTGCTGTTAATAAAAGAAGAATTTCTAAGCAATCTAATAGTATTTCCAGGTTAATCAGTGGATGTTAATATACTTAAGAGAATATTAGGCTTGTTAAAATCCTTAATAACCCTTATTTGCATATGATTATTTCACATACATTCATTTTATGTACTGAAGACTATACCAAAACACTCTCCCAAGTCTCATTTTCCTCATAAAGTGCTTATGACTAAGGAAATATAGCAGATTATTCTGTTTTGCATATATTGTAATTGAAGAATAAAGTGTCAGAGTGCACTTATGTAAGGGCCAGGTTTCCAGAAAATTCCCCTTGCCTCCAGCATTATCCTCCACCTCTTCCTGATACTCAAGATTTCTTTTCTACATAATAATTGCCTTTCATCTACAATAGAACAATAGTTTCAAATATAAATATCTCAGGGATAGTAAGTAGGAAGCACAGCAGGAAAAATACAATTAAGGAGAAATACAAAGGAAAATTGGCAATTAACATAAAGAACAAACTGGCTTCTGAACATGCTTACTTGGGCCTGGTTGATCAACTTGCTCAAGAAAATGCAAAGCAACTTATGAATAAAGATGGTGGAGTAAATGCATGTTTATTCATTCCTGCTTAAGCTCACCCCAAATAACAAATAATGGAAAGGAGAAAAATACCAACCTCAATGAAATAAGGAAATGGCCATAACCCCAAGTCATATTCTCTTTAAGGCCTATCTTCCCAATAATGTGAAATCTACACTAATACATGTGAAGAAACTCAGTGCCACACATATATCCGCAGACCTTGAGCAGGAACAAAATTAAGTTTACCAGTCATGATTGCCCTATCTACAGAGACCTTGATTAGACCTTGGAGCTCTAGAGTCACTGTTGTTCTTTGGAAGACTTAGGAAGTATCCTGGTGAAAATCACAAAATTGTGGGGGAGGTGCAACTGAAGGAGAAGCCACACCACTAATGCCACTTCTACTTGAGTATGTCCCAACCACCTACCGTAGGAAGAATCACAGGAGGTGAGGTGGTTACAACAGGAATGGATAGAGTCTGTCACCTCAAAGACAGTACTGGCTCTTAGATGCACAAAACTGAGGAAACATGTACTTGTATTCCTATACCCAAAGAAGGAAAGTGAAGGAAGATGCCCTAACCGTGTCTGATTTGATGAGATGTTAGGGATAACCAATCCCAGTAAGAGCTCAGACTCTTCCAGTTTAATTCCCTACCCATAAAATAGAAGGAATCAGTATGGGATCTATGAGTAGATACTGGGAGGGAAAACACAAAGGACAGAAACATAAAGTTGGATAAAAGATGAACTCTGAATAACAAGGAGACTTATTCATTAAAAAAAAAGAAAGAAAAATGGCATTTCATAGTCTTAAAGTAATTACAAGCAACATGATTTATGACCCTTTATTTTTAAAGGTAAATCTCAAACAGAAAACTCAAGGATTCAAAGAAGGGATTATAAGACAACACCAGGAGACAAAAAGAAAGCTGGTTGTGTACAGAAAAGCCAAAGGAGCATAAAGCGAAAAATATTAGAAAGATGAAAAAGCATGCTAGAAGCAACAGAAGATAGAATAAAACTAAAACCATTTTCCTTGGCCTCTCAATGCAAAGTCAAAACGAATAAAGAACAAAGACAGAAATCTCATTATGGAGAATATCAATATATGACATAGGGATCCAACAAATAAATAGAACAATGGAATTAAAAAATGCTGAAAGATATAATAGGAGAAAACTTTCCTGAAATAAATTTGTTAAAATGCAGATTGAAAATGCACAGGGTCTGGGAGAAAAATAATTGAATTAGAAATGATTAATAATGAGACATACCCTGAAATCTAAGAACAAAGGAAACAATTACACAGTCATGCAGGCTAAAAAAAAGTCACATATGGGGGGGGTAAAAAAAGAAATATAAGGTTGATTTCAGAATTCTCCACAACTACACTCACTACTGGAAAATCAGGAGTTAATATTTATAAAACAAACGCTGACCGTAGGGAGAGGGGGAGAGGAGCAAGGAAAGTATAACCAAGAATTTTATATCTAGCTAAGCTTTCATTCAAGCATAAAGGCAAAGGACAGATTCTCAAGCATGGAAGAATTGAGCGTTCAGGAAATATAACACCAAAGAGCTCTTGAGAAAGAATACTACTGGCATCAAATAAGTAATTCAGAAATGGAAAAGCTAAGCAGTGTGGATGAGCCTTCACCACTTTTAAATATAGCATTAGGTTTAAATCACTTTGAGAATTGCACTTACAAAAGAAGTTAAGTGCCATTAATAATAATAATAATAACAATAATAATAATAATAGTAATATAAACATAAAATCAGGATGGGGAGTGGGAGAAGCAAAGCATACTTGTTCCCTCTTCATTCATAACAGGAAGTCAACAAATATGTACTAAAATAATAAACATATGCAATCCTTCTAATGTTGTCATGAGCTCCTTTTTCCTTAAATTTCAGGAACAGTTAGTACCTCTCATGATGGAGAAAGATGTACCTGCATTTCAACAATTCCTTTGTTTTTACTGCAACTCATTTTTGCTTCTATTAAATTCAAATACAATTCAATATAAACCTCTGTAAAGTAAAAATGGCAGGGATGGTTTGATCTGAGCTTCTAACCAGTTTTTCTACCCTTTTACAGGGGCTGTGGAATGTCGTGGTTAATGGCATACGGAGTAGACGCTGGAGACAGGTTTCAAATCATGAATCCACCTACCATTTATATCTCCTTATACAAGCTGCTTCACCTGCTGTGTTTCAGTGTCCTCGTTAGAAAAATGAGGGTGAAGATAATATTTACTTCATGGAATTTTTCAAAAGATGAAAATGTCCAAAACTATCATAGTGCCTGACTTATTGTAAGTGCTAAAAGTCACTTTTTATGTGTTGTTTTATCCTTGTTTCTTTTAGTTTAGCTCAGATGTATATGGAAAATAACCTCATTATTTATATAAAAAAAATAAGTATTTTTAATCCAGTGAGAGACAGAACTAGGACATCACCAACTTTCCTGACACTCAGTCTCCTGCCATCATGATCCTTCAAGGAAGTCTTCTCCAAGACTTATTGGTATACAGCGATTCAGCATGGCTGAGGAGTTAGAACTCCATCAGTTCCATAAATATTTCTTTTGATCAATTACATTTTCTCCATCTGTCTGAATGGCTGGAAATTTAACGGAAAATTGGTGCATACTTTGGAGTAGTTTACCCTTGCATTTGGTACTCCGTTTTGTATCTCTTCCCTATGCCACTCAATGAACTGACCCCCAGCGTATGACAAATATGAGAGGTAAACTTTTACACAGCAACATTAATGGGTCCATTATATACCTGTAGTGACATGGTGGGTGTTTGTAAAGAAAATAATTCAAAAATAACTTAAAAGCCATTCAGAGTTCAAGTGTTGCTATTTGTTAAATGAGACTGTGAGATCAATTCTAATGTTGAGAAACTTCCATCTGTTTCTCTAAACAGCATGGTGTCAAATTACCAAATCTTTATGATTACTGGCATTTTCAAGAGCAGTTCTTAAAGTTAATTTAGTGCCATTGTCTGTTGCTAATTCGATATGAAACGACCCAAATATGTTTGGCATCTGCACATGCTTGCCCATCTCATGGGAAATTCTAGAACTAATAAATGGTACAGCTCGGGAAAGTATATTCACATGGGCTAATGGCATAAATAGATGGCATTATGGGGATGGAAGCTTGCTAGCCTGACAATGAAACTATAAAGTTCTGAAATACATTGAAATTTGAATGAACTTGCTAAAGTGTAGAACTTGATGTTTCATCCCCTTCGACTCTACATGCTCTGAAGTAAAAAGGTCCCAGCTGCACTGATATAGTTCACTTGTGCCGATTGTGTGAAATTGGAAGAGGCACAATTAATGAAAGGAGAGATGATAGCAGAAGGAAACATGAAAAAAGTAAGTAACTGAGGCAGTTCAGAGTGTTAAAACTGCTTCTTACTTACTTTTTCAATTTTTCCACCTTCATAGGAATTTAGGTGGGAGAATCACAACCTGAGGTACATGCAGATCTCTCTGTTTTAGAGAAAAATGTACAAATAATGGAGAATGGTGACGTTGAGAGAAACAGTAGAAGGCCCATATAAGAAAACAAAACCTTAGGCATTTGAACCTTTCACAGAAGGTGTTTAAATTCTGAGCTGACTTTATTATTTATTTATTTATTTTAATTTGAAATGGCTGAACTTATTTTTTGGAACCCTACAAACCTGAGTACTCCATTTGTTGGGCATCAAGATGGATATCTTTTTCTGAGAAGGCCATAAGCATTCTCAAAATAGCCAGTGTTCATTTATTTTGGCACAATTTATCAAGGAGTTGAACCATCCTCTGCGTTGGTCTAGAGGTTGTAACTGTTCTCAGACTGTCTGGAAATGTCTACATTTAGTTTTCCATCAGGTATCTTCCTCTAATATCTTTCATGCCCATATGGTATATTAACAACAAAATAAACCAGCCATCATCTCCGTGGAAACAAGCACAGATGTTTTGAAATATGCCTGCAGAAAGTACTCACCAATGAACAACCCCGTATTTCTTTAATTAATTCAAATATTTTGCTGTCAGCTCTTTCTCTTTGAAACCACAGATTGTATTTCATTTTGAGATTTGCTTTCTTCCTAATAATAGAAACAGATATGTCTCTTTGGTCCCACTGTCTCAAGATTCAGAAATCAGATTCCTCTTGAAAATCCCAGGCTATGGAGTAATTCATCTGTAATCACCATTTGGTGCCTTTTATCCTCTCAATGAAGGTCACCTCATAGTCACATGAGTGCCGTAGCTCTTCTTTTGCTATATCAAGCATTTTCTTCTGGAAGCATTTCTCATAGATGGGCCAACATATATATTTCCATTGAATAAGTGTTCAGAATTTTACACAGCTCTGTTGTATCAATTATGCAAGCACCACTTAACATTTTTCTTACATTCATCCAATATGCATGTTTTCCTCCAAATATTACCGCAGGCCAGAAGACCACAGACATTTTTATTTTTCTCTTCATTTTATTGTTCATGTGGATATACTGTCTGAAATCTGACATGAGAAATAGATTTTACCTGCCTGGATTCTAGTTTAGGAATGGATTTCATTTTTTTTTTTTTTTTCTGCAACTGTTAGCCTGTGTTAAAGGAATATCAATCAAGCTATAAGACAAGTAGACTGAAGTTTAACACTGAAAGAAACTCCCATATGGATTTATTTCATGGCATCAGAAAATTATTTTAGAGGGAATATAGTTTTATTAATAGCCTATTAGAAATATTAATACACATTATTATTATTTTTTTTAGTTTACTGATAACATTCATATGAACTTGAGTGAACTTGAGTCCCCTAGAGATCACATGTGATGGGGATGGAAAGAAGCTTAAAGACAATGCAGATTAATGCAACAGGTGAGGAGGAAGCTTTAATAATGCTATTCTGTTTGCCAAATGGTAGCTTCCTGGAGAACTCAGTAGTGGAAAGACAAGCTGCTCACACAAAAATGCTATGAATACCCCATCATCCCCTTTCTGGCTCCACATGAGTTGAGACAAAAAATAAGAGAAAATAAAAATTTTACCGCATCCCCCTTTTGTAGCTGGTTTCTGTCCTATGGAAAGCAATACAAAACAAAACCCCCCAAACCAAAAGGACACAGTTGTAGGTCATGGGTTTTATCATGTGGTGAAGATGTTGAAATCTAATCACATGAATCAGACTCTTAATACTTTTAAAGCTGTGTATCAGTAAACACTGATTTTGACCATTAGTAATACTAACAAGAGATTAGAAATGCTTGTTATAAATTATAACTCATTAATTCTATAATAATTCTTAAAAATTTTAGAATTTGTTATTATATTAGGTTGGTGCAAAAGTAATTGCGGTTTAAAAGGTTAAAAATAATTGCAAAAACCGCAATAACTTTTGCACCAACCTAATAATAACTAAATTTATCTTATTAGATGAAAGCTCATGGTTCTTAAGGAAATCTTGTAGCTCAAATTATTATTTCACTAGACTAAATCTTACCTTCAAAGTGTGTAAACAACAGTTTCATTTTGGGTGGGACAAAATGCTGATGTGCATTTATGGAGTTTTCCTAATATATCTTGTGTATAGCTCAAAAACCAGTCAGCGTTATTTAGGAAAGATGAGACAACACATTCTGTATGGAGATTTTACCCCAGAATTTCAGTGCTGTCATGATCAAGGAATCCACAAGTTTCTGCCGTCTGGGACATCTGGAGCTACAAGCCATGCCTCTGGATTTGATATTTTAACAAATGTCTAAAAATTGTAAAGGTTGTTGTATGCCTATGTCCCAGAAATCCTAAATATCATAGCCCCCAAATTTCTATACTCCAACACTACACTGAACCAATGGCAAACTAAACAGACACTGGGAATTCCATGAGATTAGACGAAGATGGAAAAAATTCTGTTAGAATTTTAATCTTTTGGACTCTTCCTATTTATAGAGAAAAGGATACAGATCACTTTTAATGTTGAAGGACAATGTTACAATGCAGATACAATTCATAATTAATAGTTAGCACTATGCCTTAATCTACATAGTCACATGGTTTACCAAGAAGTTATCATTTGCCATTCACTCTAGGTTTGGGAACTGAATTGAGTTGAGAAAAGTGGATCATTACTAGCTAGTAATGTCGGAGTAGAGGGCAAACCATGGACATGGTAAGGAAGCTGAGAGAAGTTTCCTGGGTGAAGAAACAGGAAAGGAGAGAAAACTCATCTAATCTGCACAGTGGGGTCTGTCACAGTGGTGTGGGAAACATAACAGGCAAAACTTGTCTATGACCCCGAATATGAGTCAAGGAGCTGGGCTCTATGGTGCCATGGGATCCCTCAAAGAAAGTTGTGGTGTCCCCTTGTATTTACTGGGGTGAGTGTTGTCCACCAGACCAGACAGAAGTTTTGGGGCACTCAGGCAAAAAGAACCTAAGGAAAATACTGGTTCATGATGCCATCTTCAAAGAACGGTTACTGCAATGAATGCTATCAGAGGCCACAGGATAACCTCACTGGTGAAGAAATGGAAGGGACAACCTACAATGTCCTAAGCTAAATAAAAACACAGAGTTCTGAAGAGTTTAAAATACCCAGCCTGCTTCTTCTACTCTCGTTTGTTCTCTCTAATCTACTCAGGCAGCAAGAGAGATTTGTTGAAAACCTAAGTCGGAGCTGGCCACTCCTCTGCTCAAAGCCTGTGATGACTCCCCTTCCACTCAAAGTAATCATCTAAGTTCTTACATGATCAGGCTGTGTTCTTTTTTCAGACTGTCTCCAGCCACCTATCTCAACCTGCTTCTGCCACTCATTCTGTTTCCCAAGTCACGAGCGCAGGACCTTACAAGGCTTTTTTCTCTTTGTCTAGACTGCTCTTCACCCAGATGTCTGCTGGCTACATCTGTCACCTTCTGTGTCTCTGCTCAAAGGGCACCTTCTCAATCATGTCTAACCTACCATCATGTTTCAAAATTGTAACCTATACGCCCTTTCCCCCTTCCTGCTATTACTATTTGGGTTTTCCTTTTACTTCCCAGCTTTTGCCATCTTCTTACAAACTATGTAATTCACATATTATGTTTCTTGTCACTCTCTCTTCTCCCAGAATGTAAGCTCCATGAAGATAGAAATGTCTGTCATTTTGTCAGAGAAATCTCTGTCATTTTGTTTGAGAAATGTGTCTCAAGTACAGTATTTCGTGCTCAATAATAAAAGGGACATAAGCAAAAGGTGAATGAATGGAATAAATGAAGGGATGAATTAGGTGACGATTGCACAGTAGGTGAGTGGTGGAGACAGGATTTGTATTCAAGTCACTTTCCACCAGTCACTCATTTGATGTGGGCTGAGCTATGTTATTGGGTGCTGGAGACATAAGAGATTAAGCCACTTGTGCTGCTCCTGAAAACAGCACTGGCTACAAAAGGGCCTTAAACCCTGAACTGTTAGATTTAAAAGTACAGCAGTTTAAAGAATAAGACCTTTGTTTTTGTCAAAGAGAAGATTATGATTCCCTTATGGATCTCTTGTGGTCTTTTCTTTCCCAGCATAGATTGTACTTGAACCTTATCAATCAGAGCAACCTCTCCCCTGTAACTCCATAAGCTAATTACATTAGTTCCAGATGCAATAATAAAACTGTCATCAACTGAAAAATCCAAGCTGCTATTCTGTGAAAGCATTCCTTCCAGCGTCTGCTGTTAGCTGTGTCAGCCTCCATGTTGTCCAGTGGTGACAGTGTGGGGGCAGGGGTGGGCAGTGGACCTAATTAAATCATGCAGCTTCATCACCATTCTTTTGAAACTAAGGAAAAAGCCTGCCTGAGAAGTGATTTGGTATTAATATGAAATATGGATCTTTTAAGATGTTCTCATTCCATTTTTAGAACACAGACATGCCTAGCTGAGCACACTCTAGAAGGGGAACTAAATGATGTCACTAAAAGGCGTGCATAATTGGGATTAAGCCCTCTGAGGAACGTGATGCTGATTCTTGTAATTCTGCCCAAATGGGAGTGTCTCTTTAGCGAGCCAGCAAGCCCAGCCTGGCATGGCATAAATGAGATTACTGGGTCATGACAGCCCAGGCTCTCTTGCCAATAACATTTAAGCCACTTAAGTCATTTGGGGACACTTCAGCCAAGGCCATCACCAGAGATGGACTTCCACCTAACAGGGAGATGTAGAGCTTAGATGAGAGAGTGAAAAAGTAAAATGATGGTCACCAATCAAAGCAGGCCTGCTGTAACACACAAGAGCTCCCAGCCAGGATCCTTCAACCTATAAGCAAAGAGGGAATTTCAGCATTGTCTTTTCTCCTTATCTTTTCTAAATAATTATTCTAGGAATCTAGGCTGAAGGTCCTTCCTTTTTCAAGCATCTTACATATTTTTCTGGTCCCCGTGACACTAGGAAAATGCATTAAGTGAAACAACGAAGGCTTATTTCTGTCTTCAATCCCCATTTACAGCAACAATTTTTATCATCCCTCACAATTCCCTTTTCATGGGGTTTTGAAGGAGGAAGTCCTTCTTTCCCATGTACCCCTTACTGTTAGGGCTGGAGTCAGAAGGAAGAAAGGAAACCAACATGTTACAGACTTGAGTCCTAGCAAGATCCTGGCAAAGCAGATATTGGTATTTCTAAGTGCGTCAAAGAGCAAAGAGTTCAAAGTGGACATGGAGACATTGGCCCTGAGCTGCACACCTAGAAAGCAAGAAGCTGGCTTCACCCTCACCTCCAAGTGTCACCTTTCTATCTTCCAAGGGAAGACTCAAGAAGCCCTATAATTATTCCTCAGGTTGCCACTTTCACCCTCAGCTTAGTTTTTATAGCTACATAGGTAAGGCATAAGTCAGAGAAATGCTGTGGAGTCCAGCATTGAGAGACAGTCTCTAATTTACAATGAGGTAAAATACAAAAATCTAAATGACCAGATTCCTCTGCCATAGAAACAATTGTGCAGAAAATTTAGTTGTTGTTGCTTTTGTTTTTAATCTGCGAAATTAGAATAGAGGAAACTATGAAGAGGTGAGAGTAATTGACAATAAAACTAGACAGAAGGGCTGGCCTGCCTGTCTGTCCAGGTCACACATCCTTAGTTTTCCCCTCAAAGTTTTGCTCAAACTGACGGATTCTCCGTTCAATTTTTCTAGTCCCTGGAGTTTCATGAAGCCAAGATTTACTTAGTTTGATAAGCATTCACACTAGAGAATGCAGGCACATCCAGGTATTTCAAGGGGCTATGAGTCACTGACTTACCATGCATTGATTTTAGAAGATGGCTCTAATGCCTGTGTGAGTTCACTTACATTGCGGGAGTTGGAGTCAGGTTTGGACGGAGAAGCGTTCAAGGCATGATATACACTGAGTTGAAGCAGAACTGAATAGAACAAGCATCCCTAGTCTCTGGGAGGACCTGCCTGCCCCTGCACAGCGGCAGTGCACGATGCCTGTAGGAGATTTGAGGTCAGAAGAAAGAGAGTCGCTGTATACTCCACCTAGCAATGGTGGATGGTCTGGCATGAGGCAAAGGTGAACCATCTTTTCCAAATGAGGTAAGAAGAAATGTGTCTTTGGGCCTTTCATGGAGCAATCTTATCCATGCTTTTGGAAGATGACCCCAGTGACCCCAGACCTCTGGCCTTGGCCCAGGGTGCCCTCTTGCCTACCCACCCAGCCTTCTGTGCCTGTTGCTATATAGTCTTGGCTTTTCTCTCTGTAACTTCAGCCTTGTGCCTTCAGGCTCAGGCCCCTGAAGCCCACCTCCTCGTTTCAAAGCTCACCAGAAAGCTCTTCTCTGGCTCTGGATCTTGGCCTGCTCTTCTCAGATCTTGAATTTGCACACACCTTTGATTTTAACACGCTCACTGTGCTGGGAGACCTTGGGAGGCAAATTTTAGGCTCTTTTCCCCCCAACTTCCATGTCATCAGTACTTAACATTTCCCAACACCCAGTTATACCCCAGTATTCCCCATGGCAAGGTAGAAAACCCATATACCAACCCCACAAGTTTTCTTCACTATTGTTTTCCTTTCTTCTTGTAGTTGTTTTTACATGGCGCCTCTGTCTTGTTCTGTAAGTACTTTTCAGCCTTAAATAGACTTTTGGCTTACCGGGGAACCAGGTGTTCATATTTCTATGGGAAATTGTGTTTCAAGTAGAAATAACTGATTTAGAGATAGTTTTTTTCTGACCCAACTTGATTGTAAGTTGAAGGTTATCTGTATTAGTTTCCTAGGGTTGCTGTCACTAAGCACCACAGATTGGGTGGCTTAAACAACAGAAATTAATTTTCTCATAGTTCTGGAGGCTAGAAGTCCAAGATCAAGGTGTGGGTAGAACTGGTTCTTTCCGAAGTCTGTGAGGGAAGATTCTGTTCGAGGCCTCTCTCTTGATTTGCGTGTGTGCATGTCTCTATGTCCAGATTCCCCCTTTCTATAAGGACACTCGTCATATTGGATTGGGGACTACTCTAATGAGCTAACTTTAACTTGGCTACATCTATAAGGACCCTACGTCTAAATAAGGTCATATTCTGAAGGTACGATGGGTTAGCATTACAACATGTGAATTTGGGGAGGACACACTTCAACTCAAAACACAATCTGCTGATGATACAGCTGTCCTCACTGAAAAGCATACATTTATTGATTAAAGAGAACAGCAATGGATAGATGATGGCTGTAATAACTTAACAATAGCTTAACAATAACTTGCCACCTTACAAATAAATCCGTTTCTCTAATACTTATGTGTAAGAATGGATTTGACTCTGCATTTTGGTAGAAGGGATGATTGTGTAAGTAGTATAAATAAATACCCACGAATTTGCACCATAATAATAGGATGGCTTCTTTATTTTATTTAATATCCTCTCATTTGGGGATTCTTTTAGAATGTTTTCCAAAGTCTCAGAGAGGGCACAAAAATTCCTTTTAGTTTAGTTTACTATCTCTAATTTGACTGCACATTAGAATTACTTGAGGGAGAGTTTAATAAAAAATGGATGCTCCAAGATTCTGATATAATTGATCTGTGGTAGAGTCCAGGCATCAGTATTTTTTAAAAAGCTCCCCAGTTTATTCTATTGTACAGCCTAGATTGAGAACCACTGCTCTAGCTTAAAACCATATAATGCTAAGGATTGGTTCTTGAGTAGAGGATTAAAAATGGTGTTTTTAATTCACCCTCAGCATGTGAACATGAAAAGTGAAACATATTTCCTTTGCTGACGGAGGAAACATCAGCTGGGATAGAAGGAAAGTCTCAATGCTTTCAGAATGCAAGAGGTGGCACCAGTGCTAACAAATTATAACGGAGGATGTTGGGACAGATGTGCTTTTGATTAGGCTGCATTTTCTAATCATTGGGTGGAAATTGTGTTCAACAGACTGTGTCTGACTATATCAGAGGATGGAAGAGTACGTGGAACGAATATGTGAGAAGACTGCCTCTAGAAAAGCCAGAAAAGCATGAGACTTAAATTCAACATCTGGGATAAATGTAAATAGTAGTGAAACAACATTATATATATATATAACTAAGGGCTTTACATGAACCACACAAACAACACCCTGGGCCCTAGGGAAATGAAAATGAGTGAGGTTGTTTCTGCTTTGTTCATTTATTTTCTTTTTTAGATTCCACGTATAAGTGAAATCATATGGTACTTATCTTTCTTGTCTGACTCATTTCACCCTCTAGGTCCATCCACATTGTTGCAAATGATAAGATTTCATTCTTTTTAATGGCTGAGTAATATTCCATTATATATCACATCTTTTTTATCCATTTGTCTATCAATGGACACTTAGGTTGTTTCCATATCTCAGCTTTTACTAGTAATACTACAATGAAGATAGGAATGCACATATCTTTTTGAATTAGTGTTTTGGATTTTTTTGGACAAATACCCATAAATAGAATTGCTAGCTCAAATGGAAGTTCTATTTTTAATTATTTGAGGACCTTCCATATTGTTTTCCATAGTGGTTGCACCAATGTGCAACCCCACCAGCAGTGCACAAAGGTTCCCTTTTTTCCACATCCTCACCAACACTTGTTTGTTGATTTATTAATGATAGCCATTCTGACAGGTGTGAGGTGATATCTCATTGTGGTTTTAATTTTCATTTCCATGATGATTAGTGTTGTTAAACATCTTTTCATATGTCTATTGGCCATGTGTATGTCCTCTTTGGAAAAAAGTATTTTCAAGTCCAGTGCCCAAATATAATAGTATTATTATTATTATTATTATTATTTTTGTGTGTGTGTGTTAAGTTTTGAGTTTCTTATATATTTTGGATATTAACCCTTTATCTGATGTGTCATTGGCAAATCTCTTCTCTCATTCAGGAGGTTGTCTTTTCATTGTGTTGATGGTTTCCTTCACTGTGCAAATACTTATTATGTTTCATGTAGTCCTATTTGTTTATTTTCTTTTGTTTCCATTGCCTAAGGAGACATATAAAAAAAAAAATCACTGCTAAGGGAAATGTCAAAGATTTTACTTTTAGGATTTTAAGCTTTCGGGTGTTACATTTAACATGCTCATAGATACAGAGAAAAAACTGATGGTTGCCTTATGGGAGGGATGTCGGGGTATGGGTGAAACAGTTGAAAGTGTTAAGAAGTACAAATTGCCAGTTATTAAAAAAATCATGGGAATGTAAAATATATAAGGAATATAGTCAATAATATTGTAATATGTATGTATGGTGGTGTTGTGGGTACTAAACTTATCGAGGTGATCACTTTGTAAAGTATATAAATGTTTAATCAATACGTTGTATACCTGAGACTAATATAATATTGTATATCAATTGTAACTGAAAAATAAAGTTTAAAAAATGATTGAGGCACAGGCCCTGTTGTTGGGGGACCTGTCATTACTGATGGATAGACAACTACACGAGTATAACATAAGGTAGAAGAAGAGGTATCAGCTGGAGACATCCAGAGAGAGGTAAAGGAATGGTTAGAATGCTGAGAGAAACAAAATACAGACAAGAGGGCTCAAAACCACACACAGCTATGTTTTTATTCTGCCAATTTTAGCCACTTAGTATATATGTGGCCTTTTAATTAAGACAATTAACCTCTACCTGAACCTCAGTTTTCACATGGGGATACAGAAACCAAGCTCCATGTATTGCTATAGGGACTAGTAATTGTGGGCATGATATACCCACCACAATTAATAGTATTCTGAAAATGGTAGCTTTTGGGTGAACACAGGAAAAAGGGACTAGTACAAAGTTAGTGTGACCATGTAATTTATTACCCAAATTGGGACACTTTTATTATAAGAGGTGATGCTTTGATAATTATATTGTGATAACAAGCTAACTTGGAAGATTTTGGACAACCAAGATATATAGTCACTGTATAAATGATGCTGATAAGGATGGCTGCCAGATATCATTGATTAGGGATTTAGGGCATAGGATTTATAGCAGACTGCCTGTGTTCAAATCTTGTGTAGGTCACTCAGTACCATGTTTCCCTGAAAATAAGACCTAGCCAGACAATCAGCTCTAATGCATCTTCTGGAGCAAAAATTAATATAAGACCCGGTCTTATTTTACTATAAGACCCGGTCATAATATAATATCATATCAGGTCTTATATTAATTTTTGCTCCAAAAGACATAGTAGGGCTTATGTTCAGGGATGTCATTCTGAAAAATCATGCTAGGGCTTACTTTCCAGTTAGGTCCTATTTTTGGGGAAACATGGTATGTAACTTTAAGTCAGTTAATGAGCCAGTTTTAATCTCAGGTCTCTCAATTACAAAAAGAGGATAATAATAGTACCTACTTCATAAATAAGTATGCACATTAAATGTATAATAATTGTAATGTTCTTAAGGTGAGTCTATAGGCTATTATAAATACTCAGGAAGTTTTAGTCAATGTTATTACTACCAGGAATGGTGAAAGATTTACAATCAGAAATAGAAGCAGAAGAAAATGAAAGTCAATTGTTGCAAAAGAAATAAAGAATTCAATTTACCAGATGTGGAAACTAGGGGAGCAGTGGGGGCTTTTGAGAGAATAATATACTAGTGTAATGGGAGCTAAAGACTGATTGTAAACATTTGCTGAATGAGTGAGCAGGAAAGAAATGAAATCTTTGCCTGTAGACCAGTCATCCTAAAATCTTGGCAGTGGAAAATAGAAGCCAGATGGTTGGAAACTGAAGGAAAGTAGAATTGAGGAAAGGGAGTGGATTCTCTTAGGCCTTCTTAGAGTCCAAGGGGAAAGTATTAATGGAGAGTGTGGACCAGAGGTACAAAGGATAGTAGGGGTAATTGATGATCAAAGTTCTTGAGGCAGGGATAGGATCAAGGTCATATAGGTCAGATCCAACTTTAGAAAGATGGGGAGAAACTGCCCTTATGTCTACTCATTATGCTTTCCCTTATTGGAATGAGTGAGCAAAGAATGGAAAGGACACAGAGACATGTTCATATGGAAGCCCACCTTCTCCCATTGGTTCTTGATCCTCTGCAGCTCTCCTTGGGGTGGGGAATGTTTCTCCATAATCACTCTACAGTGTCTTCATCTCCTCCCTCTACGTAGGCAAATTTGCAACAGCCCGTTTAATTTCCTGTCACCCTAGATACATCGATGAGTAATAAAAAGAAATAAACTCCCTTGAGTCTACATTTTTTGGCTGTCAGGTAGACACTCTCCTCTTCTCATCCAAATGTTTAAATAATCAATCCAAATTTGACTTACCACTTTGCCACTTCCCGTTTGTTTCCAAGCTTGTTGCTACCTGACTTCTGCCCTCCCCCGCACATGTTTTTCATAGTTATTTTTGATGGGTCCACCAATGACTTTTACATTGAGAAGCGAATGGAGGGTTTTCAGTGCTTATTGTACTAGATCCTCCAGCAGCACGGGCTTTCAATCTCCTCCTTGAAACTTTCGCAGTTTATTCTCTTTGTTCTTCCTCCACATCCCTAACTGCTGCTTCCTTCTTATTCATAGGCTTTCTTATTCTAACCATAGCTTCAATGTCTCTATTCTTCAGAGTTCTGCCTTAAGCTCCTCTATTTCTCAGTCTCTACAGCATCCTGCATGATGTCACTTACTCTAATAGTTTCAGTTTGTCCCGTTACATTCATGATTCTCAAATCTCTAATTGTATCCAAAGCTTCAAACTTGTATATCCAACTCAATGCTTAAGGAAGACTCTGGGATCTCACACAGGTACCTGAAATCCAGTATTTGTAAAATGGAACGCATCTTCAAATGGCTCCTTACCTTCCACATCCCCGTAAACACTGCTTAGCAAAAGTGTGAGCACAGGTCTGAAGTCAGAGTGCCCCAGTATGAATTTCAGCTCCATCATTCCCCATCTTTACGACCTTGTGCAAGCTACTTGATATGTCTGTACCTCTCATTTTTCTTCTGTACATGAAAATAATAAATGTTATCCTCTTTGAGATATGAGGATGAAATGGAAAAAAGTAAAATTCATGTTGAAGAATGCCTGGTATGCAAATGTTCTATTAATGATAGTATTGCTGTTTCCGTAGAAATCTCTCTTTTTGTTGGGGCTCTACTGCCTACCCACTAACTCAATCTACAAGCCTGGGGGATGTGTCTAATTCTGCCTTACTCACTTTCTGTATCTAATCAATGATTAACCTTCATTGACTTTATCATCTAAGCATTTCTTAAATTTGTATTGTCTTTTTATTTCTGATATTTTTCCCTAAATTTAAACCTTCATCAAATATTTTCTGGATTACTGACAGTCTTCCAAAGGGCCTCCTGGATTACAGATGTGTCCCCCTCAAATCCATTTTAAACTCAGACTCCAGCATGACTAATTTAAAAGTCAAATACGACACTGTCACATTCAAGTTTAAAACTCTTAGACAATCCCATGTCTACCTAAGTAAGTTAGACCCTCAGCATGGAGTGAGAACCAGGAGTTTGATATCAATCCCCTGAAGTACATGTTGGAGTGTCATGAAGTCCTGGACCTGAACAAAACATAAAGGCTAAAACAACACTGACTCAGATGGAACTTCCAAAGAAAAGAGGTTGATGGTTGATGTGGAAAGTGTAAAAGGTAACAGTCCCTTCTTCCCTCACTCTTCCAAAATGTCATGATCCCAAGTCATGCAGGTATGTGTGTGTGTGTACGTACACGCACACGCACACATAGACACAAGTGAATAGGAACAGTGGGAGATGACCACTCTCTACCGATAGTGCAAGTGACAGTATGATGTCATGGGAAGGCAGTTTCGACTAGGAAAAAAAGACTGAAAAAGGTTAAAACAAACAAACAGAAAGCATTGGAAATAAAGCTCAAACTAGAAATAAAAGGAGATGGTTGAATAAGGTCAATTGGAAAATAAATAATGGTCATTTTGGCCTTCAAAGAACTTTTAAATATATACACATATCTTACATATATTATCTATAATGTTACATATTATATATGTGTATGTTATACATAAAAAAAATAAATCTAAGTAAAAAATTTAAATAGAGCTTGAAAACACAGAAATAAGTTATTTAATCATTGATTTAAAAATGTTATCAGACCTGCATAAGACTTGAGGTAAGCCACCCTAATGCAGCTCAAGAGAACATGTCGGAGACTGAGATATGAGAGGAAGAAAAGAAGTTGGCTCATGGCTTTACTTGGATAATTAATGAGAACCTAAGACAAGATAGTCTGAAGATTTGTGCCCTAACATTAGTGTAAGATCTGATATGAAAAACTCACATCTCAGTCAGGTTCTGGTTACAGTTCTGATCTTCAGAATGAAGTTCTAATTCTAGGACAATGGTACTTTGCTATTTTTTTTTTTTTCGTATTTATGTTACTTTCTACCTCTATGAAGTGAACCTGTGGGCATTCATTCCAACAAGAAGCTAATCAAAGATCTATCAATGAACCCTGTCTTGATAAGAACAAAAGGTGGAAATCATCTCATGTAAAATTAAATAAGGGAAGCGTAAGGTGATTTTGGCTGCAAATAACCATGAGCCTACAGAATTAGTTTGCTCAGCAATGTGACAACATCATCAAAGACCCAGTTCCTTTCCATATTTGCACTCTGTTGTCTGCTCCATATTGGCCATCATCATCTGGCTTGTCCCTTCATGGTCATGCATTGGCAGCCATGCCTTCAGATATCCCACCTTTACACAACTGTCCACATACAATCTTGCTGAGGGGCAGAAAAAGGGAGGCTCTTCTTACATCTTTTTGTAATAATAAGTAAAACCTTTCCCAGCAGATCTTGAGCAGATTTTTACCTACATCCTGTTGATAAGAATTTTTATCATATACATATTCCTGTACTGATTATCAGCAAAGGGCATGAAATCACTACGATTGGACTATGCTCACTGCCATTCAGCAACTGGGGTTATGGAGTAAGTCCTGTTTCTGGGCCCATGAGAGGGGAAGGTGGGACTAGGAATAGGGCGGGAATGACCAGCAGTCAAGTTGGTTGTGTTTGTCATCAGACTGTTTCATTTAAAATTGCAACGGTGGGAAAGAGAATTGCACCTGAATTAAAAACCTATACTTTCTCTCCATATTGTGGGGTTTGACTCCTACATTAGTTAGTATTTCATACAAGTGGGGATTGGGGACATTGGCCTGGCATGCCCTGTCATTTCAACGGGACTTTGCAGCAACAAATTGGGGGAGAAGCAGATTGTTGGACACTGACTTCATGGCTAAAACATGTCCAGTCTTTTTCTAAATTGCAAAAGCAGAAATTTGAAGTGAATGCACTTCCAGACATATCTCTGCAAACCAAGGCTGGAAATGTGCTTACCTGAAATTATCAGATGGGCTCACTTAGGTGGAAAGACAGTCAGGGCAGGGTGAGATGATTTCAAGATGACCGCAAAACGTAGAGCTAAGAATTCATCATTCATATAAACACAGGTAAGTGAAATAGCTTGAACAGAGTCAAATGTCTGGTGATGGCCTAGAGTAAAATTTTAATTTCTTTAATCACTTGAACAATGGCATTACATGTTTTGGTAATCTCAAAATTAATAAGGAAAATAACTGTAACTTAGTTATAAACTTCTAAACTGTTCCTGTCTTGCAAAATACATTGTAGTGGAAGTTATTTAACCTGGTGCCATTTAAAGTTTACTGTGCGTAAGTCTCTGATATTCCTGGTGCAGATATTAAGCCAACTGTTTTTCACTCCAGAATATAGCCTTGGAATTTGGTGGCAGGGTATAAGGGGAGTGGCGGTGGGGGTGGGGGTGGGGAGAACTGTGTTTTCTCCTTAGCATCAAATATAAAACAAAACAAACAAACAAAATCCCACAAACCCTTGATTGATTAATGGATGGTGTTGATTATTTGAATTCTAGCTGTTTGAAATTTGACTTAAGGTTTTTCTTTATAGTTTCTACTCCATCCATGATTCCACTTTCTTAAATTGGGATGAACTCACTTTCATGAGTCCATATGGATTTCATGTCACACAGAGATGGCCCAGGTATTTCTCTTGGTTTTGCAACTTGCACTTGACCATCTGTGCTTTTATATGTATTGTTTAATCTAATTTTCACAGAATCTGTATACATTTAACAGAGCAGACATTAATATCCCCATTTCATGGATGAGCAAACAGAGGCTTGGGTTTTAATGAGTTCCTAAAATCACACAACTACTAAGTGGCAAGATTGGGGTTTAAGCCCAGGTATTTTATCTCTTAATAAAGAATTCTTTCCACTCCTGGTACAAAAATTCAATTTATAGTGTCCAATCCCAGTTTGACATATTAAGTTGGAATTACTGCAGCTATTCTCAAACTTGTAAGAATACGAGCATGGTTTCTTTAGACTGCACCAGTACTATCTATGACAGTAAGCTGTTGCTCTCCTCTTTCTTAAATGTGGACACATTCCTAGAGGAGGTTTCAAGGAGGCAGTTAATTGAAGTATTGTCTCCCATCATCTCCCACCACTTTCAAAATAAGAGCTAGAAATTGAACACTATTGTTGTTTAACATACATACAAAATTGGAGATCCAGCAGCAGATTTGCACAAGACTCAGAGCTCAGGCTGTGTAATCACAGAACTTCCCCCAAACCTCCCACCCCCACCCAACTTTGCCCCGTCCGCAGCCCTGCCACCGACTCTAGACCCTGAAGACTAACTTAAAGTCCTCAGTTTCATCCTCACAAAATTCAGCTAATCATAGTTAACCTATCCTGCTTTGATTTACAACACTCAACAAATGTAGTTTGAATATTGGCACGAAGGAATCTAAGCAAATAAATTAGCCTCTAACTTTGCAGAAAAATAAGTCATCTGATAGACGTTCCCAACATATGTACAGACACCACTGTATTTGGTGGTGCATCTTTTCTTCTCTCTGGATGTGATGCAAAAGCCACCGTTTCATATTCTAAAGGTTATTCTTTTGAGTTTCCAACTCTCTCTCCTCCTTCTTTCTGAGAACCTTCTTTCTAGTCATCACCTTTTCTTTGTATGTAGGTTCTTTCCTGTCAAATTTTACATGTGGTCTTTATAAACACCCTCCGTCTTTTCCATCACTTCTTCAGATAATCCCCTTCTCTCTCTTCTCTGCCGCAGCCAAATCAAAGAACTGTCTACAAGTATGCTGAGTGTGTTTCTACTTTCATTTCTACAACTCAATTTTCAACCCACTGCCTGCTAGCTTTTGTGCTGTCCAATCCCCTGAAAACTAGCATTACCGTTTATCATCCAAAATGGGACAGTTCTGAGAGTGAAAGGTGGGCTATTAATAATGACACCTTTGTGACATAAATCAGACCTTTCCTGGGCTAACTCATAGGAATTTTACAAATAGGCACTTCTCGGTTCTTGTCTGACTTGATTATTTGGGAGTATTGCACACTTAAGCCCTCTTTTCTTTAAAGTGTTCTTTCCTACTACCTGTGACAACATACCCTCTGGTTTGCCCATATATAATATATACTATAGAATATGATATAGGATAATATATGATTATTATAAATAACCTCCCTGGGCTCTAATAGAAAGTCTGGAATAATAATATTTCAGTTGATCTCTGAAAGGTTGATAAACTTGAACATTCCAAGTTGGGAAAGACATTCCAAGAGGAAGGATACCACATAGCAATGCACAGAGTTAGAAAATTCAGGGACATGAATAAGAGGCTGTAACAAGTATGTATTGACAGGAATAGTAATTAGGCTAAACTACAAGACAATAAATCTGGAAGAGAAAGAATTTAATCGGTAATAGGGGTGAGAAGGAACAAGATTTTTGATGAGAATCTGAATATTACAAGCCATTCAGACTGATTTTCTGAATATGCCAATGAAAATAAATCAACAGAGAAAAGAGCCAAATCATTTTGTGTAGTTCTTTTCTGGCTGACAGCTTGACACACTATTAGAAATTGAGAAAGAACAAGCCTCTATTACATAGCAAGTATCCACCCATTATTGGTACCCTTTTCTATCAGCACAAGGCTGATGAAGTATTTTTGTTTTCCAAAATGGGAGTAAGATGTTAGCAATTCATGGACAAGCAGGCATGGTTGATAGGTTACATATTTTGAAAGCTGTGTTGCAAAGACTTGGATGCAAATGGTATTATTATCAGTTTTGTCATATATACAACCATCTTTCTTCTGAAATATTAAACTAAACCTTGAGCATTAAAGTTACAATTTAAATAAGTCTATTTTGGTCAGTTAATAACTTTATTAACAAATAGAAACAAGTGTCTATTTATTCCAAGCCACTGAAAATAATTATAAAATGTCTTCCTTTTCAGATAAAGTGTTTCTATTAGAAAGAAGGAAATCATCAAAAAGTAGAAATGGGAAAATAACCACTAAAGGTTTTTTTTTTAAACAAAAAAGTGCCTGTCACACACCAGACACTCCATATACCTCTATTGAAGCAGTAAATGGAAGTGAAGATGAATTTCAGGTGTCAGAGAAGTGGTGAGGAAAAGATTTGGATTTCTTAGTGTTTCTGAAATTACATTGCACACAGGGAAGCTGTGCACCAAAATCACTTATTATCACAACCCCCACCCCCCAATCCAACCTCACCCTTTCTGAAAAGGCAAAACTTCACTTCCAAGGAAGAATGAAAAAGGCAAGACAGACAGACCCACCTTACCCACCATTACTCACAAAATTTCCCGACACACTTTTCAAATGAGGGTCACACCCAATGTGCCTATCATCATCATATTTCATAAAAAGTAAAACAGAATAAAATAGAAAATGCAAGCCTGAACCACATATTAGAAGGTTAACTATTGCTCTGTAAGCGTTTATTTCAGTCATGTGTGTCTATTTGTATCCGTGCATATGTGTGTATGTTTGTGTACGTGGATGTGCTTGTGTGTGGTTTGACTGCGTCATAATGCAAAGTACAATGTAAAATACATTGTTTTCAGTCAGTCATAGTAAAAAATATTTGAAAGCTTCTGCCCATCCCCAGCCAGCTCCTTGTTCTGCTCCACATCCAGCAGAGTGTGTTACCGCCAGAAATTTCCACCTTCATGGAAACTTTCCTGTCTGGTGTCTGCTTCCTTTAGCACTGGTGATGAACAGTGGCTCACTTTATAGCTTGTCTGTCTCAGTGTTGACGAACTAACAGGAGCAAATGTGCTTTCTATTTGCCTATCTTGTGTCTTAATCCAACAATTTTCAGCCACCAAATTCTTTCAAATAAAAAATGTACGCAAAGAGTCAGTCCTTGTTCTCAATGTACAATATAAACTTGCTTTCGAGAGTTAGTTGTCACAGAATTTTACTATTTGAAAAATTGAAGCTTAAACAGACCCTCACATTATATTTTTATTTACTCTCTGCCTGTTCTCAGCCTTCCTTTCCCCATTCATCCATTGGCTAGCTTTGGATAGTTTTGACATTCAGTTTCCAAAAACAACTTGTCGAAGGTTGTATTGGTGCAGCCACCAGAGATTTCAAGGTCATAAGGAAGAAAAATGTACAAATTACTAATGGGAAAACATTTTTAAATACCTAAGAGTTTGAAATTAAGGTAGAAATGGTTTTGTGAGTGGTACAATGACACAGAATCCCAGTTCTCCTGATCCTGGAGGATTATAAGCTCCCTAATTAACGAAGAAGTTTGATCATTGCTTGGTATCACAGCCCTGAACTGAGTGAACACCTTCCCCTGAGTTTATCCTTTAGAAAGAAGAATTTAATCGGGTCCTTTTGGGTGTGCTGACTTAGTAAAGGCCATCTCAGAGCTGCTTCCTGTCAATCCCTTTGCCGATGGTGGCTAAGGTCCATCTTTGTGAAGCAGTCCCTGAGCCTGTCTGCTGTGGTAAGGATTGCACCACCTGGGTATTTACCTTCGTCTTGGTCTGCTCCAGCTGCCATAGCAAAATACCACAGACGAGGTGGCGTATAAACGACAGAGATTTATTCCTCCCAATTCTGGAGACTGCATGTCTGAGATCAAGGTACCAGCCTGGTCGCCTCTTCCAAGTCATCACATGGTGGAAGGGGCAAGGCATCTCTCTTGGGCTTCCTTTATAAGAACACTAGTCCCATTCATGAAGGATCTGCCCTCATCACCTAATCACCTCCCAAACCTCCCATCACCTTGGAGGTTAGGTTTCAACACATGAATTTTTTGGGGGGAACACATTCAGACCGTAGCACCCTTTCCCATGGGTTCTCTTTTGAAGGGGTAGCTGTTAAAGCAGAAGAAAGCCAGTTGGTTTACCAGACAGTGACAGTCACCAAGGAGTTATGGGTCCCTCTTTCAGTTCATTCAGATCAAGAGCTCAGTTTGCAAGTGGGAATGAACAGTGCAGACCATGGAAATAAGTAACAGCAAGAGATACAGGAGCTGGAATGATGAAAGGCCATGACGTGACTCACCTAAGACCTAGGGAGTGATGGTGGCAGTGCTTGCATCTGTGTCTTCCCCCAGAGCAATAGTGCGTTCATCTCTTTGCCTTCTAATAATAACATCAGAATATTGCTTTATAGTTTGCAAACAATGCCACCATATATTATGTATTTCCTTCTCTCAACAACACTGAGCGGTAGAGGACTGTTTTATCCAGGCTCCACAAACGAGAGAATGAGAATCTGAGAGATTAAACTCTTTGCCCCAGTGTCACAAAGTCCTTTGATTTCAAGGCTGAAATGCAAATGAGAAGCTATGTAAAGTGAAATACCTTGCAAAATACCAAGGGGCCAAGGCTGCCAATCACTGAGATTTCATTCAAATAGATGACAGGTTGATAAAAAACACACCTAGAAATAGCAGCAATGGGTTAGGAAAAGAGGGGCCTATGTTATCAGTGACCCCAGGGTAGGAGGGCAGGTTGAAGAACACTTCAGAATGTGTAAGAGAGGAAAGGAAATGGCAAATGAGCCACATACTAGAGAGATGGCTACCAGGTTAGCATCACTCCGGTAATAAAATGCTTCAATAGTCAATGTCAGTTTAGATTTCCCTCTACTTCCCATGGCAGCCTGGTAACAGAAACCTTTCAAATCAGCCTAGCTCTCCTGAAGAATTGTCACTGTCTCATTCCTGCCACTTCTGGGAACTCACTGCTAATGAGCTAAAGCTTCGGTCCTCTCCTGGGTTCAGCCTCACGCAGAATCTGTTATGCTAGAAGAATCTCAGGATCCTAAAGCTGCCCACGGGGCGACCTGCACCACGTGTCTGAGTTCTGGAGCGAAGTCCTCAACTGCCACAAGTGGTGCCCAAGAGTGACGTCAAGAAATAAGGAGAACTGACTCTGGGTGGTGAGCACACAGTGTGATATATAGATGATGTATTACAGAACTGTACACCTGAAACCTGTGTAACTTTACTAACCATTGTCACCCCAATACACTTTAATAATAATAAAAAAGAAATTATAGCACAAGTTCATGATTTCTAAGTATATTAGAAACAAAGCTGCTTCTGGGAATGGATGTGTAGGAGGAACGAGAAGGGGCTGTGTGTGTGTGTGTGTGTGTGTGTGTGTGTGTGTGCGCATGTGTGCATGCTTTTGCGCATGATTTTAGTGCCATCAAACGTTTTCAGCTCCATGCATGCATTACTTTGAGAAAAATGTGAAATTAATTTTAGAAATTATAAACAAAAAGAGCAGATGGCAAATGAAAGGCAAGGTTATAGAAAGAAGGACTCACAGAGAAGTCCTAGAGAGCAAGTCCGTGCTGGCCCAAGTACGAATCTAGGGAGGGAGCTGGAGGACTGCAGTCTTGAAGGAGAGGGGGATTGGACTGTGGGACTCTCTCCATTTTCTTGTGGGCAGTGTGTGGGGAAAGAGTACTTTATTAGAATGTAGAAAACCTACATGTTTGATTCCCTGTTCACTCATTCCCTCATTCATTAGTACTCAATTCGCCAACATTTATGGAATGCCTACTATGTGCAGGCATATCTGTATGGGAAACAAGAGAGACAGAGTTCCAGATCCAAAGAAGTGGACGTTCTAATGAGAGAGATAATTAATAAATAAGGACATAAATAAACAATATGGTATAAAACAATGTTATTTTAAAAAATTACAGCCCATGAAGCAGGAGTTTTGCCGCTCTAATATGGTCCGAATGGTGTGAAAGGCTGAATTTTGAGGTGGCCCCAAGATCCTGTCCACCCTGGATAATTCCCTTCCCTTGAGTGCTGGTGACACTTATGAATATGATGGGATTTCATTACATTCATTTTATTACAGTACATGGCAAAATGGATCTTGTAGATAATATTCAGATCCCTCATCGGTTGACTTTGAGGAAATCAAAAGGGACTTAACGTAATCAGGTGAACCCTTTAAAAGGGTCCAGGCCTTCCCAAAAGTCAGAAGTCTTCTTGTGCTGGCCTGAAAGAAAGCAAATATCCATATTTTCAACTATCTATAAATGGGGCTGAATTAACTCGGATGGCCTGTAGTTGTTGAGAGCTACCTTGGTTGGCAGACAATTAAAAAAAGGTGGGGGGTGGGGCTCTATTCTACAACTGTTAGGGCCTGAAAGATCTTGAGAGAGGATAGCAATCTCCAGATGAGATGGCAGCCAGCTGACATCTTATTTCAGTCCTGGGCAACTCTGAGCGGTGAGCCCAGTTATCTGTGCCTGGATTTTGGACCCACAGAAGTGTTGGGATTACAAATGAGTGATGTTTAAAGCCACAACATTTGTAGTGATTTGCTAGGAAGTGATAGAAAACTAATACAGCAGTGTATTAGCAGTTACCAATTTTGCTTTCCCCAAAGGCAAGCCAAACAACTTGTAAACATTCCTTGCCAAATCCCAGTTGTCCAAGCTTCCAGAATTTCACTTTCAAGGGAAAAGGCAGAGAAGGCAGAGCAATCAGAAGCTCAGATGGGATAGCCTTTCTATAATTACATTGGAGAATACCTGCCAGTCAGATGATGGTTCTTCATTGGAGCAGCGCCCACCCCTTGCTAACAAGCCCTGGCTTACCACTTCATGGGGACTCCGCTGCTCATCAGACACAGGGAGTGTGGTAAAGCTGTATAAACACTAACTCCTGACTTGACAAGGAGGTGAGGGGGCTTGCTTTGTCTCAAAGCTTCTTAGCGTAATGAAGTTTTATGGCTCTTTACGACAGCCCATTACCTCTCAAAAGGGAGGACAGCAGCAAATGAATATTTTATTGGCTTTCATACAGTGAGTATGGCCTGAAGTAAAAATAAATGTTCTATGACATTCATCTTTATAAAACGCATTCTCTGTAACCATAAAAGGGATCCAACAATTCATCTTTTTACGTTTCTCTCAGCAGTAACAATCGCAAATAATTGTGGTTGTATTCTTAGATGGTTCTTGTGCTGGGAAAAATTTTGCTCAAGTAGTAACAATTTTCTCTTTCGCAAAGGAATATTATGAACATACTGGATGGGGATCTGCTTCATTTCAACATTGCTGGTAGGTTTTTCTCTGTCAGAAGAGGACTGAATTTTTCTCATGGGACGATTTAGGATTTTCTGCAGAATAATGACTTTTAGACCTCATTATCTCAGAAAAAAATATATAAAACAATCATTTAAATGTCTGAAATGTTAAAAATTTATTTTCCTGCAAATGGCATTGAGAGGGTGCCAATCACACTGTGCAGGTACCATTGACTAACTAACTGGCAATGGCTGTGAGACGATTATCCAGCAGGTGATAAAACAAAGGAAAACAAGAATAGTCAAGTCAAAGGGGAACAGTATCTAAAAGGTATTCATGTTGCAGGATGGGTTGAAGTTTCAATTGGGACAGATTTTGATTTTTTTAATCCTATAACCGATTCACTTACTGAACTCTCTTTTACGCTGTATTAATTTTTACTTGTTGATCTTGGATTTTCTAGATGGAAAATGTTAAGTATTTTTATTAATTTCTCAGCATAATTTAAAATGATCTACTACTACTTCTTTGTGGAAATATTCTCTTTTCACATCTTCTCTCCCTCCATACTCTCATTTCTTTTCCCAGCACCTTTGGCTACTCATTCTCATTTTATTCTTCCAGCACTTTCTCCTCTAATAAATCGTTCAACTTTGAAGTTGCTTAGGATTTGTCTATGAACATATTTGCTTCTCGCTCTACATTCTGTTTCTCCTACGTTTTATCCACTCCCTTCACTTCAGTCACCACTTATATTAGGAATGTAGTTGCAATATAGCTGTTGTATCTCCAGCTATATCATGGTTGCTTAGGCAGAAAGGAAGGGGAAAGGCAAGTGAGCAGAGAGTTGTGTGTGTGTCTTGACAGCAAAGACCTTCCCTGTAGCTCCCAGAAGAGTTCCTTATGTCTCATTGGAGCAAATTGAGTGGTTAACCATGACTCTGAGATAAGTCTGAGAAGGTATAGCATTTTCACTTGGGCATATTATCTCTTTGCACAACAATAGAGTCCTGTTAGCAATGGAGAAGGGTGAATAAATATTGGGTAGAAAATTACTCCCAAATCTGCGTCTTCAGTCTTCATCTGATTTTGGAAATCCAAACCAATATATCAAGTGTCTATTTAACACGTTCAATTAGATACCTTTGAATACCTCAAAAAGAACTGGTCCAAGGTGATATTGTCCACTAAACTTTTAAAGCCTTCCATTTTTTCCAATGTCAGGAAATTGTATGTCAATCACCTGGTTAGTTAAAGCCAGAATTTCAACATCATCCTTACTTCTCCTCTCAGCAGTTCCCACCATCCAGAATTTACCACGTCCTGTCTTACCTTGAATATGTCTACTTCTCTCTAATCCCAATGCTGCCACCCTTGTCCAGGTTACCATCCACTTTTACACAAAATATTGTGATAGTCTCCTAACTAACCAATCTCTTTTCATAGATTTTTGCTCATCTCCAATGCGTTTTTTATATTTTTACTTTGGATAATTTTTAAGAGTGTGAATTTGATCTTAACCTTCCTTGGTTAAAGTCAATGAATAGTTTCCAAAATCCTTAATCTAGACTAAAACTCCTATCCAATATGGCCCTTATTTTCTTCTCCAGATTCTTATTTTTCCATGGCTTACTTTCTCCACTTAAACCCTTTGGGATTTACCTCAAATTTTTTAACATAGTAAACAGTGTTTTATTAGTAAACTAGTTATTATGAGAATTAAGTACATACATTGTATAACCAATAACTGTAAATGTTGCTATTGATAACTACTATTAAAATATTCACTTTAACTCATTTGTAACTATTCCCTATGGGAAATCTTTAGTCCAAAGTTAAAGCAGGACTCAACATTTTGTCATCCTAACTACTCTTCCACAATCACACAAATATGCACACACAATTACTCACATTTCTCCAAACATTAGTGAGTAATATATATTCTGATGACTATTTTGTGAGGAGTCGTGTGACAGGTCTTACACTGACTACCACACAGGAAACTGCATAAGAACTACCCCTGGATGAACCTGTACGTGTTGTGTCGTCTGCCCTCCAGGAGTCTTCTTCTCTCTGACTAGGAGACCACACAGCCCTCATCCAGCTTTTCTTCCTTCTCCTTCCTTGATTGTTTATGGTGCCAGCCTTACCTCCACATTAGGCTTATCAACATCTCAACCAAGCTTTCTCTGTCTTCTTTCTTCGTGTTCACAGTTGGGCTCTCTGAGCTTAGAGGTGTGGTTGCTCAAGTGACGTCTAAGTTATTGAGGATTAGACCCCCACTGTAAGAGTCCAGTTTTCCTTGATGCTATCTATAGTACGCACCGTGCTTTAGCTGCCATTTTTCCTTCAACTGGGGAGGTGAGGGTCCTCTACCTTTCACACTAGCCACAAATTATTTGAAATTTGCTGAAACTTACAGTTTTTATCTTCTAACTGAAGCTTATGAAAAGTTATTCAAAAATGGTTAACCAATATTTGAACTAATGTATCGGACTTCGGGCACCATATTAAGCACCACACTGTTATAAATCAAATAACAATTAATAGTGCAAAGTTAAAAGATGAGTTACCACTTTTTGACAAAACAAAATAAGTTATGGGCCGTGTGGATGGGGTAATATTCTATTCAGTAGAATCTATTTCTAAGCTGTTGACTTTATTTTTTTAATTTTAGATAGGAGGAACAAGCTTTAAAATAAGGTTATTTGTTATTTAACTTGTCTATCCTAGATCAAGTGAGTGAATTACCTTTTTGAGATATGGAAAAGCAGATGGCTGCTAGTATTAAGCCAAAGTGAAGGTTGGAGATACTTTATTGGAAATTAATCTTAACTCTAATCTCAGAGTTTTAGGAAGTTGATAAAGAACTATTCAAGGATGTCTAAGCAATCATAGATTATAAGGTGGCATCAAACGTCTTATAAAACAAGTTTTAGAGAAAAGAAAGTTTATAAATAAAGGTACCAAAACATACGAATGCTGAAATTCATGAGGTTTTGCGGTGCTGTTTAAGATGGACTATTCTGATGAGTTAATTTGTGCTGAAGGAGGTGTTGATACTTATGATTAGAAATCTGCATCTTGAGCAGAGATGCCTTTCGCCGTCCAGGTGGAACAAACCCATTGCTCATCCTTTGGGACCCAGATCCTAAGACCCAGAGGACAACATGCTACCAAGCTGCAAATTCAGTGATCTTCGTCTGGAACTAAATTTCAGTTGGGAACTGACAACAGATAACATGTTATTTAGCTTTTCTTCCTCAGAATGTTTTGCTTTTTCTCTCCCACATATCTCTTTTTTTTCCCCCTCAACCAAAATTCTTCATAAGCAACTGAAAGATAACATTTTCATATGCTTTTCTATCCATAGATGCATCATAGCTAAAACTGAGTTCCTGATATTCTGCTCCAAAACACATCCTCCAACACTTCTTGCAGGCTTACCCATAACTTTATTCATCTAGATGCTAAAATCAGTAGCCTGATTTTCCCCATTGACCTTTCTTTTTCTTCCACAGTCCATATTTTTTTTCCATCAGCAAATATTTATAGTTATGCTTTCAAAATATTTCTAGAGTATGACCATTTCCCACCACTGCCAGTGACACCATCCTGATATAAGCCACCCCTCCCATTGAATATTACAACAACCACCTCCTCAGGCTCCTGGCTTTGCCTCCCCAGAGCAACCAGATGGGATCTTGTTTTTAAAAGGAAGGCAGGTTATGTCATATCTCTACTCACAACTCTTTATTTCATCCTCATCTCACTCAAACTATCATGACCTGATTCACTGCTGTTCCCTTGACTTCATGTCCATCCTGTCCCCACTTCTGGAGACTCCAGCCACACTGGGCTCCAGTGTTGGTTTGGTTTCTCCAAGAAGCAGACACCAAGATGAAGTGAAATGGTCAAGAGATGTATTGGTAGAAAGTGTCAAAGAGAAGCGTAGTTTGACATTAGTTAAAGCAGTGAACACGGATTTTATTCAGTAACTGCTGACTGTAGGGGAAAGAACTGAGCTCCATTCTGATTTGGATGTTTTAAATGGACAATGATTGAGAGGGAAGAGTGAGGGCTCAACAGGGATAGAGGCGAAAAATAGCAAAGGGTTGGTCAGTGTCACTGCGATAGGGCCAGCTACTGTTTGCTAGCCAGTAGTTCCTAAAGTTAGAGTTCTATCCCCTCCACAGAAGCTTTGAGACAGAGGGCCTATCTTTCCTGATGATAACATCTTAAAGGAATGACTCTTAGGTCCTTGAGCAGGATGTTTCCGAGTTGCAAGAGACACATTCACAGTTGTAAGCCCTTTTTAGAAAATGTCCTAAGAAAGGGAGATCTGGGACTATCATCAGTTGCTTTTTTTACTATTTACGAGAATAAGTAGCAAAATTTCCTGGCAGTGTTGAGTTTTCTCAGGCAGGCATTTTCATGGTTGTGTGTGCCAGTGTGTGTGTGCGGGGGGTAGGGGTGTTATCCTAGGGACACAGCTCTATGCTGCTAGAAGTCATGCTACATTATGGTCAAGTGTCTTTGTACAAGGCTTTGGACAGAGTAGCTGTATGCCTACTCAGAGTTCTGCAGTTCTCAAAATGCCTGTGAACTAAGGGCAAGAAGCTGGAGTTGGTAGGCGAGTGTTCCCACCATGAAGCAGGTCTGAGATAAGGACACGATGCAGGAGACAGGGAAGGAAGGAGGACTGGGGTAGAATACGGTCTGATTGCTGAGCCAGTCTAAGAAAGTTCTGACCAGGCTGATGGGGAATGCTCAAAAGTCATTAAAGTCTTCAGACTCATGATTAGAGGAGTCCCCCATTCCACAGGAAAGGGCCTGCCCTAGTGCCCTCCCCATGGTCAGTCGTTGGCTGGGATCAGCCCATGGGAAGTGTGGCCTCAGTGTGAGTGTGTTGGTACATCTGAGGGAATGACAGCCAGGGCTGTAGCCAACTATTGCCCTCACAGCAAAAAATCTGAGCAGTCTATTTCATGGCCATCATACCTCCCTACTGTCCCTAGAGCTCTCCAGGGTCATTCCTGTCTCAGGGACTCTGCACATGCTATTTTCTCTGCATGAAACACTCTTGCGCTGACGTCCATAGAGCTCTAGTTCACACAGGAGAGGTCACAGGCTTACAAAACATCTCCACCCCAGGGAAGCCGCCAACCCACCCTGTCTCAAATGTTACCCACCAACATTTTATATACCACTTTCCTGAGGTATAGTTTCCTTCCTTAGTACTTGTTAGCATTTAACATATCTTATATTTGATTGTTTTTTGTCTGTCTTCCCCACCACTAGAATATAAGAAATTTTTGTTTTGATTATGACAATATCCTTAGCGCCTAGGATGGTATCAGAAACATAGTCAGTGCTTAATAAAGGCTTGTAAGAATAAATCAATTTTAATGAAATAATGTGACTATAGTCTTCACCTCAGAACATTCTAGTCTTCCTACTGTAGCTTGGTAAAAGAATATTGATAGCTTCTCATAGATCTCAAACAGGGTTGGCACTAGGGTTATTCACAGGCTAAAAGCTTTGGGCTGTGTCCAAGGCTGAGTTTGTCATTTCTATTTTTTAATCTTCAAAGCTAACTCACCAATTAAGCAAATGCTAACTTTCCACTTAATAAAATAGCTAAGTATTAGGTTAATTTCTAGAATTATGATCTTCTATGGAAACCATCTGAAAACCTACAAAAGAATCCCAAACCTACATCCACTAGAGAGCTTACTCTAGGATTATTCCAGGATTTGTCTTCTTCCTCTGATGTGAGGGGTCAGAGACAGGGGGAGGAAGGTAGTTTCAAGATGCTTACTCAGTTTTACAATTAGTTTGCACTTTTAGGTTTGCTAGGCTTTGCACAACCTTGTTTGCTAGATTGTTAAAAACAACAAAAAATAAAAAACTGAGCAATTTTTCCATAGAGTAATATTGTATATCCATTGCTACTTGCTACTTTAGAATCTGCATACGTTCAGCATCAAGGTTCAAATTATTGTGTCATTTGGAATTCAGAAAATACTCATATAGCTGACTTACCAAGATAACTGATGAGGATGAAAATTTTTTTAAAAAGCAAAAAACCTCCCAGCACAGTTAGAAGAAATCTTTTTCTTTTTCCCAATTTCCAGAATGAAAGACAGAGAGAAAAACAATGACCTCTGGAAGAAAATATTTCTCTTTTAGATTTTATTTTCAACTTCCGAAGTAGAACTGAACCCAAACAATAAAGTAAGTTTGACATGTATACTGCCAGTCTGTTTATGAATGCCCGTTTTGTCACAACCCAAATAGATAAATAATAGAAGCCCATAATGCTTGTCTCTGAAATAGCAGTTAAAGTGAAACTCAGTATGCAGGAAACAAAAGATGAATGGTCTTTCATAAACATGTTTTTATAACATAATCTGCTCATATAAACAACTGGCAGTACATCCTTTTGGGATTCTTGTTAACCAGGATTGTCAAAGCTACAATGAATGGTTTGAGTTTCAGAATTATTTCTCAATTTTGGGCTGTTTTGGAGGAAACATCTGTTTACTGTATGTAAATGAACAAGACATTCTGTTCTTTTAGGGACCCAACAAAGAGCCCTTCCAGGAGGCCAATTTGGCAGATAAGGAAGCATAACCTCTTCAAAGGACTGGCTACACATGATGTCTAGAAAGAGATATTGTAAAGATAGTGGTTATTTTTTTCTGTTGAAAATTTCTATATTTGGACCAAAAGAGGAATTAGCGTTTCCCATTGATTAAAATCCTGTCCAGAGCTCTTTGCTCTTTTCTCGCTTCTTTGTTTCTCCTCTGGTCATCAGACAGACTGAAGTTAGAAAACAGATTTGCCTCATGGAAGAAGTGTGCAGCAGACAGTGAGGAGCGACTAGGCAGTAAATCTTGGTTCCGTTAATATTTCCACACGTCTGGCAAATACCCTTGGAAGGCCAGGAGTCCAGACAGTTTGAAGCAGGTGCCTCAGCGTGCGACTTCCTTTTATATTCTACTTGGCTTCTTTGTACCAAATGGATATGCTCGTCTTGTACATACTAATTTTTCATGAGTGAGCTTGGCTTGAGGGCAAGGAGTCGTCCTAACGTGCTGTTGTCTGGAGACTACTGTGAATAACTATGGAGTCGGATCCAACTTGTGTGCAAAGACAAATAAAGACTCTCTCCTCACAAAGAGCTTATGAATGTGGTCTTGTAACTCAAAAGGAACTGGTTGCTTTCTTAAATTCTACGAGCATTTAAGAATTTAAATTTTAACTCTTAAAACTGAAAATGAGCATCATAATGATGCCTGAGAATTTTGACCTTGATTCATTACACTTAAATATCTCAATTAATCTTTAATATTTAATATATGAATACTACTGTGTCCTAAGACTGCAGTCACTATTTATACAATAAATATAATGCACTGTAATGAGAAACTTTTAATACTTTCTTCAACAAATACTGTGGGTAACTAGTTGATACTCCCCCATGTTTTCCATTTAAGAAGACATTAGGCAGCCATGTCTTAGACTAACATTTTATTCATGGTTTCCTTTAAACTGGAGGTGATACAGGTTATTGGTGTCCTGAGAAGTTAATGAACAGTTTTGATAAATGTCTCTTGTTCTGCTCTTCCTGCTCTTCCTGGTTGCCCTGACCCTCAATGATGATTTTATTGAAAGCTGACTATATGAAGAGCCCTGCTTTTTAGCTTCTGGACCCACCTCATCTGTCTGTGATTTAGACAAATGTTCACATAAGGGTAATGGAAACTCACCTCAAATTATATTTTCTTTTCAATACTGATAAACTTGAAGGAGCTCTATTTTTTTTTGTGGCTACATACCAGCACACTTACGCTAAATTTTGGTCTTGCTATTTATGGTTTTTAGTTTCTCATTCTGAACCTCCTCTCTGAAGGAACTGTGTGAATGATCTTAAAACAATATGGATATCAATGGGGAAATCAGCCAAGGAAGAAAGAGCACATGTACACAATAAGTAGTGTACATGTCTCCCCTTACCTCAGAAAAAAAAGGGGGGAGAGAGTTTGGATAGAGAGGGAGAGGGGAAATAGTTGATACACAGCTGTCTATAAGTGTGTGTGTGTGTGTGTGTGTGTGTGTGTGTTTGTGTGCAGGAAGAAAAATAAATCCACTTACTTGATGAGTAAGTTCTGAATATGCAACATTAAAGATCGAATTATTCATTGAAAAAGTTACATTTTTTATGATATATGAAAATAAGTATCTCAGATTATAGTTTATAATATTATAATACTATAAGAAATATTTTAGTCTAAAATGCCTTGTGTTGAATGAGGAACTAAATACCTTATGTAACTCACCCACAATCACATAGTTAATATTTGTTGTGAAAATACCTGCTAATGGTACCAAACAAAATAATAATAGAAATAATAATAATAAACAAAAATTATATCGGTTTTAGCAATCACCAAAATACATCTTCAATCAGTAAGAAAACATTTTATACTGCTCAGATTCAACCAGAATGCTCGTGGGACTTGTAATTACAGTGACTCACCCCAGAAATAGTTGTTATGAGTAGTTGCTGTTCCTACAATAGTGCATTGGACTTTGCTTATAAAACTTCCCTGAAGTTAAACCAACTTAGAGGTGATGATTTTGAAAGCAGAAATTATTACATCAGGTAAATTCATCAAGATAGTGTTTTGACATAATGGATTTTGTGTTTTCTCTACTTCTTAAGATTCCTTCTGCCTCTTCCTTCCAAACACAGTGTCTACTTACACAATTTTTTCTATCCCGTTGAAATTAATCAAGCTCATGGATTTATTGAGAAACTGTTACCTGTCTAATGAGGCTTCATTGCTTAAAAAACAAAGGTGTGCAAAGGCCACCTGTGTTTTTCCCATATCAATAAGTGAAGGTTTTCCCTTTTCTGGACCTTATTTTTAGTGGATTTAATACTATTATTTTCAGAAGACGCATTCCACTGCTCATTTGCAGAAATGTCTGAATTTAAAAGAAAGCATCTGTGGAATTTTCTCTTATATGAGATGGAAGTTATCTTCTGATGACTACCTTAAAACATCCTTCAAATTACTTACAAAACATGTATTAGATAGATATAATCCTGGGTAATGATTCTTATACACACTACATTTTGAGAACCATTGTGCTAAGTTAAAGGACATGACAACTCTATACATATGGATGCATTAGTCAGACTTTTACTGAGAAACAGAACCAATAGGATAGATAGAGATAGAGATAGAGATAGAGATAGAGATAGAGATAGATAGAGATAGAGATAGAGATAGAGATAGAGATAGAGAGAGATAGATACATAAGAGGAAATGTATTATAGGAATGGGCTCACATGATTATGGAGGCTGAGCTATGCCATCATATGCTGTCTGCAAGCTGGAGAACCAGGAAAGCGGGTCGTATAATTCCATCTAAGTCTGAACTGATGGTGCAACTCCCAGTCTGAGACAAAAGGCCTGAGAACCAGGGGTGGAGGGGGATTTTGGGTAAGTTCTATAGTTCAAATGCCTGAGAATCAAGAGCTCTGATGTCCTAGGTCAAGAAAAGATAGATATCCCAGCTCAACAAGTAGAAGTGAGAATTTACACTTTCTCCATCTTTTGTGTCCTCAATGGATTAGATTGAAGCCCACCTATGTTGGTGAAGGTCATCTTCTTTACTCAGTTACTGATTCAAATGCTAGTCTCTTCCAGAAATACCCTCACATACACATTCAAATATAGTTTTACCAGCTATCTGGGCATCCCTCAGCCCAGTCAAGTGGATCCATGAAATTAATCACACTGAGCAGTTAAACCAATGTGTCCTTAAAACAACTGTCAGGTCCATAACAGCAGGTGGAGATGCAAAAGCAAATTTACCACAAGGCTAATGAGACACAAGATACACTGTTTCTCACTTGCAGGAGGGGCCATTTCCAAGGCCCTGGAAAGAACAGTAGCAGTGTATTCTTGTGGTTTTGTACCAGTCTGAAATGTGAGATCTTTAATTCCGATTGGTTAAGACTGCTCCTTCTTCCCACCTAACTGATCCTCTGTCATACTTCCCCTATCTCTTGGAAGTATTGTCGTGGCCAGGCACCATTTGGGGATTTAGTTCAGGGCATACTAAGTTGGGGCACATATTGTTTGAGTTTGGCACTATATAGTTACTACGGTCCTCAGTCATTTCCGGGGTAGAGTTGAGTTCTTGCCAGCTATTCCAGTGCAGAAATGGCTTCCAGGAATTTTTCTACCATCCACCGTGCCAACTCAGCAAGCATCAGGTATGAACATGTGGGACCAGAGGTTGTATGTGAATATGCATATGAATCACATAAAGGTAATTACTATAAAAAAGTAATTAAAGAGGGGAGAGGGAAACCAGGCTTGACGTTCACAGAGCCTAGAGTTAATGGGGTAAAATCTTTCCAGTCATCAGACATGCAATATTTTAAGCAAAGTATTTGTCTCTCATTGACACCTGATCAAAGCAGTGTGTTTAAACACACACATACACACACAAACACACACACACACACACACGGAAATCATGTGAAATTGTTTGGAATAGCTCGATATCAGAGATACTTGATAGTTGTTTTCAAATTCAACAACAATACTAAACATTTCATCACATTACCAATAGCAAGTTGCAAAGTTAAAAAGCATGTTTTCTAAATTTTCTGTAATAAAAAACAAACTTTGATCAATCATACTAGATAAATTTCTTAGTGCTTCCATAACAAAGTAACTCAAACTGGGTGACTTAAGACAACAGAAACTTACTCTCACAGTTCTGGAGAAGTTCCAAAAGTCCAAAATCATAGCAGGGCCATACTCCCTCTGAAACCTCAAGGTCAAGATCCTTCCTTGCCTCTTCTAGGAACTGGCAGCCCTAAATGTTCCTTGGCTTGCAGCAGAGTCACTCCACTCTTTGCCTGCATCTTCACACGGTCTTCTCCCTGTCTCTCAGTGTCTTCACATGGGTGGCTGTAATATTGCCTTAGGGCTCCACCTTATTCTGGTATGACCTCATCTTAATTAATTACATATGCAACAACCTTATTTCCAAAGAAGACCACATTCTGAGACACTGGGACTTAGTATTTCAACATCTTTCTTGGGGGACACAACTCAACTCATAAAACCAGAGAACAGACTAAACTATTTCTTAGTTCTCTCTGTAGAGAAGATGTTACTAAATTGTCATACAAAGAGGTGACCAAAGGTGTTTGGTGAAAAATATTGTCCATTCCATAACCCTGCCCCCAAAAGAGTAACAAACAAGTGCCAGGCACTTAAGAAAGTAGTGTTTTTAAAATGTGTTTGTAATGTTTGTGTTATTTAAAGCATTCATTTGAAATTTGTTATGATTCGTTGTTCTAACAAAATTACTTTTACAACTAATTTGTATTCATAAATCCATATCCTTTTTTTCTTTTAGAAATTCCCCCGCACCAAGAAATTATGTAAGATTCAGGTCAAACACAACTTGGCTCCACCTCTAGGGCTCAGGTAATCTGTTCCTGTTTGCTTGGGTGTATTCCGTTTTACTACACGTCCGTCATTCTCATGCATGGGATGCAGAGCCCTGGATCCTACCAGGATCTGCCCACAGTCTGCCATAGCAGGTATCCATCTCATTCACAGTGAAAACAAGGTCCTTTCAAAGCTTACGAAGCTACGTTATCCATCTTCCTTCCCATCCTTATCCTCTTCCTCTGCCTCGACTTCTCCCATCCCTTTTTGCACCCATACCTTTCTTGCTCTCTCTGCTGCCACACATTTACTGTTCAGACAGCCTGGCCATCCTGCCTCTACCCTTGCCATGCTCTTTTCCTAGACTGCTCTCTCCTGTTATCTGAGGCGACTGCTTTCTTTCCTTTACATTTTGCTCAAGTCCACTCATCCAAAGGTGACATCTGATCAACCCCATTACTGGCTCCTGCACCAGCCCTCCTTGGCCCCTACCCAACTCATTTGTAGCCATTGACATACGATGCATTACCAGGTTTCATCACCATACACGTGTTGACTTGTGTAGTTGGACATTGTCTTTCACTCCCGTTGTACTGTAAGTGCCACAAAGCAGGTCTGTTTTAATCACCGTTATGTTGTCTTCCAGTGCCCAGAACAGTGTCAGATGCATATTAATCGTTGTTGATAACTGAATATAGATGTTGTTGTTGTTGTTGCTAAGATCAAACCAGAAATAGGAGCCTTATTTTATTTGGCTGTTAAAGTTGGAAAATAAGTTAAATTGAATTGAGATGTGACCTATATGCTCTAACTTCATTTTTCCAGTCACACTGTGTGTGATGCTGGGCATCATTGAGCTGTTCTTGTTTGTTACTGTTTTCTTTTTGGTAGTTTTCAGTAATACTTTTACTATTATTGTTATAATTATTATTATTAGATTGGTGCAAAAGTAATTGTGGTTTAAGAGGTTAAAAAATTGCAAAAACTGCAAACATTTTTGCACAACCTAATATTAGTGTGTGTGTGTGTGTGTGTGTGTGTGTGTGTGGTGTCTGAAGAGGGTGAAGCAGAAGAGGGTCCTGGGAGGCAGGAGTAATTACCAGAATGAATCCTTGTCTCAATTTGACCCCCCGACTCACACAGAGAGCAGAATTACAGCTTCTCCATGCTGCTCACCCTCCCGAGGAGATGGCCAGGATTTGTGGCTGAGCGGCTTTAGCAGACACAGTTGTCTGAAACAGCAGGGCTCCTCTGGGTGTGGCCCCTTGTTATCGTCCTGTTGGCTGGAATCAGCATTAATTGCTTGGAAAATGAGGGCACAATTTAAAAAGAAACCTGCAGGGTTCCTAATGCTCGTTTTGGTACCAAGTCCAGCTGCTTTCATCCATGGATGCCAGAGAATAGTTAGGCTTCCAGGCACGGTCAGAACTCACCATCATTCATAATGCTAGGAAAGAGACACAGTGTCTATTTTTTTTACAAACACTTTTCAGCCTGGTGGGAAGTCATCCATCTTCCAAATACTATGATGTAAAACTGGAACAAATATTTTTGTATGATGAACATCAAGTCTCCTGATTATCTCAACTTCGCTTTTCTGCTAAAATAGTTTTGTATCAGAAACATGGATCTTTAAATGCCTGTGAAATGAAAAAGATTTTGCTCTCTTTCTTTTTCTTTTTTTTTTTTAACTGGGCTCAAGTTCCTTAACTTTTGCTTCTTGTGCTGACTGATTTAATTTGTGTCAGGTTGTCACTCTGCAGTAGTCTGTATACATTTTTGTGATCCCTTCGACTCCAATTCCAAATTTTAATTACCGATCTAGTGTATCCTTTTTGAGTGAGCAAGGTTGAGATTAGAGCTTGAAACATTGGAAGTGCACTATAACTCATTGTGCAAAAAAGGGGTCTGCGTGTGCTGGGGGTGGGTAAGAGCCAGAGGTCAGCAGCACAGTTATCAGATGGAACGTAAGGGGACCACTGCATGAATCCTAGAGTACAGATAGGGCATTTTATCTTGATTTTTTAAATTTTTGGTTATATTCAAAAGACACGTGCTTATCTCTTTCAAGAATTATCAGTCCTATATCCTATTTATTTTTTTGTTAAGGCTTTGAGGAGTTGCTAAAAAGTAACAGTAACAACAACAACAAAATCTTGACATGTTTCCTGAGGAGTCACTGTATTCCAGGCCAAGCTGACTGGTTAGGAAGTGAGTGCCATATCTCCATGATAACCTTCCTGATTTGGGGGCAGGACATCGTCATCAGATTTGTTAAGATCCAAACCCCATGCATTATGCAGTATGTATGTATGTATGTATGCATGTATGTATTTCCTTTTCTATTTTCTATGAGGAAAGAATAAATGGAAACACAGTGACACAAGAGCCAATACTTTAAACACTTTCTAGAAATTAGCAAACCTACCTGTTCTCTATTAGGAAAAATTGTCCAACAACGTTAGAAAGAACTGAACAGTATTTGGTAAAAGCATCAACAACCATCAGTGTAAACAACTAAAGAAAGAAAGTAGGCCAGGAGACCTGGGATGGCTGTAACTGTACCTTGATAGTGAGGAGTGAGCAAGTGCTGATGGGAGAGCAATGGGGGAGGAGGACCTTCCTGACACCCAGACAGCCCATGCTTCCTTGGACAGATCACTTTTAGGAAAGAACTCATAATGAAGAGTCAAGGATCTGGATTGTGATTCTATACGTCTATGTGTGCCCATGCCAACCTTGGAAAGTTTGGTTGCAAACTCAGAACACATACCAGTGTACGAACCCCGACTTTAGAAGCCTATGTCTCCTGTTTGGTAAAAGCCCAGACATCCATTTAACTGGATTTGGGCTTTGATCTAGTCCTTGTCATATTCTAGATCTGAGACATTGAATAATGTACTTCATTCCTCTGACATCAGCAAAAGGGAATGAGTGATACCCACCCATCAGTGTTGTTGGGAACCTTAAATGAAATGATCCATATAATACATTTAGCACAGTGATGGCCACAGCTGAGAGCTCAATAAATGGTCATTAGCATAAACAGCAGTAAAACTACAGAGAAAGAGAGAGAGACACACATGCACACACATATATTTGTGTGTGTGTGTATATCATTTATATATATATGTGTATATATACACATATATATTATATATACACACACACACACATATATATATAAACAAAATTAGTGTATGTAAATTCTTAGCAGGCCTATCCTCAGAAGCACACGTATCAATCCTAACAGCACACATGATTTTATATTCACTCATATTTTCCAACCAAATGTTCCCAGAAGACAGACTGTAGGTTTGCAAAGTTACACTGATATTCTTTTCATCTGTGCCTATTCTACACCGCAAATCCTAGCAGTGACCTCTAACCCTTGAATGTTTTTGCAGAATTAGCATTGGCTCTACCTACAGACCACTCACAGGAAGCTGCACAAACACACCCTATCTTTCATACCGACTCAAGCACATTCTTTGTAATTTATTACACAGTGTGTAATACCAGTAATGCTTTACTGGAAATGGTTCTCATTCCCAAATATTTCAGATAGCCAGCAATGATACTAAAAACATATACTTTAGAAAAAATACATTCATATGCTAAGTCCAACTGTGTCAGCATGGTTACCTTACCCAACTGCCTAATTTTAAATGTGATAAAAGTTCTCTACAGCATTGAATGAAGGTAGAATATGGTAGTAAAACAAAGTGTTATGAGAGAAAGTTGTTGTTTTCTTTGTATGCCTGCCATTCCCAAGTTGTGTGTCTGGCTTGGATACAAGACTAAGACACTGTTGGAGTGCCCTTCCCATCCACTCCCCAATGTCACCTTGAGAACAACACAATCACTGTCACCATCAAGCTGAGGCTGATCCCAGAGACCCCAAGGCCATCTGCTTTCAAGCAAGTAAAATATTTTTGACACTATCTTAGAGCCTAATCAACTGAGGCTATAGAAGTGATGACCGAGTATAATGTGCTATCCTGAGTAGAATCCTGAAAAATAAATGGGTAAAAAAAATAAGGAAATCTGAAAAAGTATGGACTTCACATAATAAGAATATATCTATATTGGTTCATTTATCATAACTAATGTACCACACTAGCATAAGTTGTTAATAATAGGGGAAATTGTGTTTAGGATATATGGGAACTCTGTACTACACGCACATTTTTTTTTCTTGTAAATCTGAAATACTCCTAAAATAAAAAAGTTTATTTAAAAAATACAGTGGCTTAAAACTATTACTCAGTTCTGTATTCTGAAGAGGAATTACAAAACTGACATTTTACTTTAATTGGTTAGAGCCTCTTTCATGTTACAAATGCTTAAAATATCAAGTGTGCAAATTCATTGCTTGAAAGTCTATCATCTTGATCCTGCTGAAATTATGTCTGTTCAAAGTACAGACAGGATCAGCTGTAGGCTGACTACACCCAGGACTGGGTCTGTTCCCAGGCTCCTGGCATCTAGGGAAAGTCTCTTACTAAAGATTCTCACACCCTAGAGTTACCAGCCAGATCCATTGCTGTCATGACCCCTGCCCAGAACGCCTCAGCTAGTTCTCTCCAGAATGAGGATGCCTCAGGGCAATGAGAACGCCCCTATGGAGGCTACACCCTCAGGTGCAGTGTAACCTGCAAGGCCTTGGGTCGTTCCCCTGGTCTCCACACCACTTTGCCTGGATTTCGGTCTCCTCCATTGCCAGGAAATCCCAAAATGCTACACCGTTAAGAATTTGCTCAATGTTTCTACAGAAACTTGGCAATCTTTTAATCCAGACCTCTCACTCCATGGCAGAGGTAGCAGAGACCAAGAGTAACGAAGTGACATTCCCCAGGTCACACAGTCAGCCAGTCACAGAGCTGGAAGCAGAATGCAGGGACCCAGACAACTCCACTGTTGGGGAAATAACATCAAGAAGCTGGTGTTTTAAAATAGAAATACAAAATTGACAGTTATGGAAAAGTACAGGATGGTTGGCTATTTTTCCTTCTTTTATTATTTCAGATAAACTAATGAATTACTTTGTGAGGGGACTTAACATGGAAAATCCTTGAAGTACTGATTAGAATTTCCTTAAGATTACAATTATTTCTGAGAAAGTAATACCTAGTCTTTCTGTGAATGTTAGGGTTTTCAATTTATTCAGCTCCCTGAAATTATATACTTCTGAAATAGAGCTAGATACTGCTATATGATCCAGGAGTCAAATAGGAAATTATAATTGACATTAGAACAGATTTTGAACTAAGTGATAATAATATTTGGCATATCAAAATGTATGGGATGCAGCTAAAGCAGTGCTTAGAGTGAAATTTATAGTTTTATATGCTATTTTAGCAGTGCCTTTTTCTTGAGCTATTTTACAGTGTTATTGTTCATTTTTGGTTTAGCAGTATCTCTATGTATCAGTCTGTTTTCCTATCTAATATTCATTTGTTGCCAGGAGAATACTTCACTCAGGTAATAATGATGGGCCAAAGCTTAAAGATTGGTTGAACAATGAAATACAGGTTAAAATAAGTACTATTTTTACTATATAGTGCTGTTAATGATAGTTTTTATAGATACACATAAATAAATAATAATTTATTTATACACAGAATTATCATTGTCTAAAAGCACAGAGTAAATTTGAGATCACTTAAAATGATGGAACAAGGTAATTTATTACCTTATGAAAGAGTCTTACGAGATTTTGACATGTTTCCATAAGTTTAATACATTTGGGTTTTCACAATTGCCCTAAAAATGTTACTTAAATTATCCTAGGTAATGTGTCTATCATTTGGGTATTGTCCTCAGCAGCTTACATTGATAATATTGACACTTGTAAGTATTTGATTAAAAACCAGTAGCAATATTCAAGTCACATGCCATTTCCAACAAGTATACAACTTAAAATCATTCAATATTACTTACACAGTACATATTTATTTAGGAAATTGGATAATAAACACAAATAGAAAAAGACATCTATAATTCCACCACACAAAAGTCATAACCTTCAATAATTTGCTATACAGCTTTCAAATTTTATACATTTTATATTAACTTTTCAAAGCAGCAGATGAACTACTCTGTATAAAATGCTTTAAAATGGCACTTAAGTTAGAATGTGATTTAAAGAAATACCTAGGTGCAAACTGTTGTTGTCACTGAACACTAAGCCCAGCTGTTATCAATTACGTTTGTATTAAGCCTTTCTACTTTAAATTAAATTTTACAGATCTGAGTTCTTGGCTACAAACAGTTAAGCACAATGTAAGACAATAGTTCCCCCTTTATCCAATGGGATACGTTCCAAGACCTCAGTGGATGCCTGAAACTGTGGATAGTATTGAATTTTACATATACTATGTTTTTTTCTCACTTATGATAAAGTGTAATTTATAAATTATGTGCAGTAAGAGATTAACAATAATAACTAACAATAAAATAAACAATTATAACAATATACTCTAAAAGTTATGTGAATGTGGTCTCTCTCTGACAACTGATGTGATAACCAAGATGGCTATCACATGACTAAAGAGGGGGGAGCACACACAGCATGGATATACTGGACAGAGGGATGACTCATGTCCCAGGTGAGGCGAGGCAGGACAGAACGAGATTTCATCATGCTACTCAGAATGGCAAGCAATGTACAACTTATGAATTATTTATTTCTGGAATTTTCCATTTAATATTTTTGACCATGGTTGAGCGCAGGTAACTGAAACCATAGAAAGCGAAACTACAGATAAGGGGGAACTGCTGTACATTGGAAGGCTGATAGGAAACATTGAGATGGAGACCCAGACTTGAAAAATGATTAGGGACCTAAAGAAGCAAGTTGGCAGGAATTGCTACAACGCCATGCCACAGCACTGGCATGGTTGCCACAGTTATCACCAATGCATATGCCACGCCATCATGGCCACCACCACATCTGGCCTCCAACACCACTGCGTCTGCTGTCACTGGACATCAGACATTGCCAGATCAGACTATGAAAAGACTCCATCAAATTCAAAGAAGAAACAGCAGAACTACTTCAGGATGTGAAGTATCTATTGGAATGGCCTCAGTGTGTCATTAGAGCTAGACAGAAACTTCTTTAATGTGCAGGAGCCATAGTAATGCCATGCCACTTAACAAATTTAGCTCTAGTCTTAGTGGAGCTTTCAGGCCTTCTCTGGTAGATGGAAGAAATAGACGATTCTAATTTTTAAATTTGGGGATAAGGACTGTGTGGGCTAGAAGAGCAATCCTCTCTTAAAGATGTGGACATAGTGACCATAAAAAGGGACTCAGCAGGTATCATGCGGGAAAATTTTCCTGTGCGTATAAAGCGCCAGACCTCAAACTCAGCTGAAATCCACGGTCCATAAATAACCTCAGTCTGCAGGATCATTACCTCTCCAGGGCATAAGTATCTTTTAAACCTGGAAAAAGCTGACCTTCTATGGAAACATTTAGAGGAATCAAACTGATAGTATTAGATTTTTTTGTGTTAAGAAGGAGTCTGTGTAATTTAGCATGTCAAATATTTGTAACATCAAAGATACTATGCTCTGATAGAGAAATTCAAATTAAAACAGGTTTTATTGGGTAATTTACTTGGTTGAAATTTTATGTAGACATTTACTATGATATTGGAACGTGCATGTTAATTTAGGATTCACCACCATGAGTAAGAGAATTGGTCCGATCCTGACCTGAGGCAGAACTCTGTGGTACGTTGTGACCAGGAGCTTCTTCTGGGACGTAATTATTAACATACATGATGAAATACTTGAATAATTTTCTGATAGACATTAATTAGCTTAATAACCTCTTCTAAGAACACCCCAGCTGATGTTATACCTTCTGAAATGCCTCAGGACTTTTAATCACTATTTATCCCATCTTACACTGTCTCCTTAACAGGAATTTAAAAAATCCAGTCTAAAATGATTCACTAACCACTGTTTCTGCTATAAAATGCTTCTACTAAGTTGAATTCTTTGAATCGCTTAGAAAGCCTGTTTACTTGCTTCAAAACTTTGACCCAGGCTGTGAATTAATTTGTCTGAGAAGTTTATTTAATAATATTTATATTTAATTCATTATATTACAAAATTTATCATAGTATTGGAGATTTTTTTCCCGTCAGTCAGAAAATAGTACTTAAAAAGAAAATCTGCAATAGTAAATTTATAAATTTAGTTAACATTGTTTCAAAGAATGAGATGAATCTGATTTGTAAATAAGACCAAATGGTTACCACAGCCCCCCTTAAAAACTGTTAGCTAAAATTTTGTTGATTTATAAATAGAATAATTAGATTCATAACTTGAAGTTAAAGTTTAAAGATGAACTAGGTTTTTGGATTTGGAGTTTTAATAATTAATTATTAATCCTTTTTAAAAAGGTTGTCTCTTGACTAATCTTTTCAGTACACAAAACCTCCTACAAAGGCATTGAAAATGCAGACACTGATCCCACCAAAACGTGCATAATGAGGGATTTGGCAAACATAGCAAAGGAGCTTGGATACTGAGAAACCAAAATAATAACTAATGACTGTGATGAGAGATTTTTTTTCCCCCATTAAGGAGACTGCCATGGCTCTTTTTAAATGCTATGAAAGCTTGTTCATTCCTTCAGCCGTTTTCAACTATTATCCAGAATGGATTCATGAAGCAAATCTTTTCTTAAAATTGGTACTTAAATCTCCTTTTCAAGCTATGTCCTCCAAGGCAGAATTAACATGATCAGCTTTATGTCTCATTCCTTTTTTTTTTCTTCTTTTTTTTTTATGTTCATTCTTTCCATCATGTACAGAGTAGAAATAAAAGTTTTAAAAAGGAAGGCACTTGGGCCTTCGGATGGCTCAGTTGGTTAGAGCAAGAGCTCTGAACAGGGTTGCCGGTTCCATTCCCACATGGGCCAGATTGAAGGACAACGACTTGGAGCTGATGGGCCCTGGAGAAACACACTGTTCCCCAATAGTCCCCAGTACATTTTTTTTTTTTTTTTAAATGGAAGGCACTCAATGTATTGTGTCTTCAGTTTGAATGTCTCAGTATTAAACTGTAGGTCCCACAAAGACATTTTGGAATTTTTGTCTCCTCACCATTATGTTCCTAGAATTTACAACGCTGTAGTCACTCAATAAATACTTGAGTGACAGACTGACACACAGAATAAATTACTAAGAGATTCCCTTAAGAGCTTCCACCTTTCTACTTGTTCAACTTTATTTTCACCGACACAAGGTCCAGTACATCATTTCTGGTCTGTGGTTCACCTTAGAGACTCGCAATACCTAAATCCATTACTGGGATACAGACTGCCCTGTAAGGTTAGATTTTTTTCCCGAGTCCCAAGGGCAAAGCTGGCCCCCAATAGGCATCAGGAGAAAATTGCAGAGGTTTCAAGCAAGGTTGAGCCTGTGAGTCAATCAGAAAGCCAGGTTTGGCATTTAGAGGGATTTAGATGTGAGTGGCAGAGCCCTGGGCTGACAGCAAGATCTGTAGATTGGAGTCTGCAGATTCTAGCATGCAGGGGCCTTTGGTTTGGGGTTACCTTGGCCCAGAAGAAACAGGCAGAGGAAAAGGACAGACCTGGGATTGAATGAGATCGTGGAATCTGAACAAATATGTTGCATATCCACACAAATGCATCAACTAATGCATAATGGTTGACACTGGGTGTGAGCTGTCTGCTTTCTGCTCTGGGATTCAATGAGCGTCTGGCCTGCTGAGGGCATTTTCTAGATAGCAGGCATGGACTGAAGCTGGAAGGAAGGCAGCTGTCTGTGGTTCTGTTCCCTCCTGGATCCTACAGCATTTCCTTGCTCAATAACAAGAGCAAAAAATAAGAAACCATATATTTTGATGACTATCGGATTGTTTTTTAAAACCTCATCGAAGGGGGTATAGCCTTTTAAAACCTCATCGAAGGGAGGGTGTCAAATGAATGCAACACAGAGGTTAAAAAGACCAAGTAAATATAATGAGAAATGCCTTTTAAATGAATTACCATCTTCTCTTTTTATTATTAGTTAAGATGGGATCAAAGCTATATTCACAAATTTTATATTATTTTCTGGAAAGAAAGGCTTGTGGGGTCCAGTGCAAAATGAAAATGGGGGTATGTAACGTATAGCAAATATTGTAGCAACTATGTATGGTGTCAGATGGGTACTAGACTTATCAGGGTGATCACTTTGTAAGGTATATAAATGTCTGATCACTATGTTGTATACCTGAAACTAATATAGTATTGTATGCCAACTGCAATTGAAAAAAAAAAATACATGGGAGTCTCTTGTTCCAAAAACTAGAAAAATGTGTCATTAAGGTACTAACGTATAAAGCTTTTTCCTTTCGTCTGTGATTTCTCTCTTGACTTTTCATGGTGCTTTGACTTGTTATTTCATTGTCATTTGAAGTAAAAAAATAAATAAATTATTAGTATGAGTTTTTCAGTTCATCTTTATATGTGCAAGACCAGAGTTGGATGCATATTTTAGAGCACTGACTGGTATGTGGAATCGTCAAAATGACACAACCCCTATTTTTTAACGTGTACATGCATGTTTATTTCATTCTTACCAGAATACTAGGTGGACAGCCTTTTACTGGATATTCTGAGTTCCTTTTCCATATGCACCTCTCTCTGAATAGAACATTTTAAGTTTTCGTGCTGTTATAAGAAGATAATTTAAAAATCTGTTGACCTGTGATTGTTGGAGAAGCTGACATGTGTAGGCCCTGTGCACAGTCCCTTCTCTAGTTATGACCTGATGATAAACTAGAAATGTAAAAAAAATAATAATAAATCTGACTCAACAAATGTGTTTCCAGCCAAACAAGACTATGGAAATAAGAAATGAGGAAGTAATAGTCACATGTATCAAAAGATTGACCTATCAATTCTCAGAACACCAATGTTAATAATAATGGCTAATATTTATGTAGAGTTCACTCAACTTACACAGGCACTAAGATATATATATATATAAATTCATTTAATCCTCACATCAATCCACTGATGTACAAATTTTTGTATATAACATTTTAAAGAGGAATCTACAGAGTCACCAAGATGTGAAGTAATTAGACCAAGCAGGTTCCAGGTAGTGAGGGTAAAATCCATCCTCTGCGTGTCTGATACCAGGGCAGCCTGTCTCAGCATTGTGTTATATTTTTATGTTCTTATTTCTGACATTTTTTTACATTGTTGATGCTTTTCTGAATCATTAATATAAGAGTTAGTATCTTTTTTTGTTATTTTTAACTTTTATTAGTTTCAGGTGTACAAAACAATGTAGTAGTTAAACATTTATCATTTATATCCCTCACACAGTGATAACCCCCCTTCCCCCCATCTACTACCCCTCTGACATCGCATACAAGCATTACAGTTCCACTGCCTCTATTCCTAATGCTGTGCTCCACTTCTTGTAACTATATATGTATACATATATATATATACATATATGTATATATGTATATATATTTATATATGTATATATGCATATGTGTGTATATATGTATATATATACATGTATATTTCATATCCATATCATAGAATTATATATATATAATTGTAGTTGACATTCGTTATTGTTTAGCTTCAGATTCAGGAAGAGTTAGTATCTTAATTCCCAATTTAATATTATGAAGGAGTGTTAGGCACGGATGTGTACTCATTTTAAAATAAAACCTACTGACCTGTTATTAATAACTATAAAACACTTCATATCCATATCATAGAATTAGAGATATTTGCCCACAGTAAAAATTTGACTTGATAGGAAGTGAGAAATAATGCCTATTCATCTCAGGTTAAAACAATTTAACTTTCCTCTTTAAAACCTTTTTATCAACAAAGACAAAAAAAATTATAATATTAGGATTTTTAGTTATTCTATACTTAACTCATCCACAGGGTAATGTAAATGAATTTATTGAATACCACATAAGATTTTTTTTCGCCGTTAGGTTTCTAAATAGCTTGTAAACTCCATATCTTAAAAAAAAGAAAAGAAAAGTATACCCAGAATCAAGCAAAGTTCTTCACATATAATATATCTCTTAAAGATTGTTTATGAATTAAATAAATAAATCACTGCATACTAATTATAATGCATAGTAATTGTTTTAAAAGGAATTCAATAAAACCTGCATTGAATGTTGTATCACTACTTGTGGAAAACTAGAAGAAAAAAAAAAAGCATCAAATTTATTTCAGCAAGAATTTGAAATGAAGAAAGAGGAATATAAGCTGCAAACTACATCAAAGTGACTATTTGAAAAAAATTAAGATTTAAGGACATAGAGACATGAAACTGTAATGAAATGGAAATAAATTTCTCTCGGTTGGTTGTAATGGATAGTGTGGGAATACGCATTGAGATTTAAATAAAGTAGCTTAATCCAAAGTAAATATAGTCATGCAGTGGTTTTACCAAGGAAAAAATGGATTTCTCAAAATAAAAGACATCCTTTATAATAGTGGCACTAAACCCTAATGGAAAATAAGGGTGCCACTCTGATGCTTTTTGAATATCACGGAGTATTTTTCTGCTCTATGCCAAAGATGGTTATTCTCTCTTCAACTAAATCAAAAAGATTCACTGCCAGGGACAGACCTAATATTTTCTGAATATCATAGATTAGGCACTGTCTTCTCTGCTGTTTCAAAATTAATATAGTAAGCATGTGTTTCTTCTTGATAATAAAATATATAATATTTTAAAGTAAAACTAATATTCAAATTATAAAAAGATGATTTAACATGTGCTTTAATATGTAAAATTGAGTTATGTATCACTAGGGCTTTAATTTTTAAGTTTTCACTGGATCTAAGGGATATACACGCATATATATCAATATCATGGTTCAATATACAAAAATTCATTTTTGTCAGAGGAGAATATGAATATGTTTTATGGCTCCCAAGTGTCATATATATATGCTATTTATCCTTTTTTGTGTTCTCTTCTGGTTTATATTTATGCTCACAACAGTATCATTTTATTTATTGCACTTTATGGCATTTCATTTTTGAATGTGTTAGAAAAAAGCCTCAAGCTAAAAGTCGACTATAGTTTTTTTCTTTAACGTTTTGCATCATGCTGTTTTTTGCTACCCTACCTCACCATTTCTTCTAGCTTTTTCCACTATATCAAAATGGCTTGAAATATTTTAGTAAAAACCCAACCTTCTCCTCACATCCCTCAGTTTCATGAAAAAATATTTTCTCTCCTGAGCACCTAGAATGATGAAAGTACATCTCTGCTTCTGAAAGAGATTGGTTTCTAGTTCTAGAAATTTCATTTCATTTTAGCAGTTAGCTTGGGGTCTTATAGAATGGGGAAGTTTACTTTAAAATCTTAATCAAAAAGGCCACTGAAATAAAGCAAGCTGAATCTTTAGGAGAAATAATCCACTGAAAACCAAGAATGTGATTTGAGAATGGAATTTAACTATAATATCTTATGGAGGTACACAGAATTACAACCAATTCAGAATGCTTTCAAAATACATTAAGAAATATATGCATTCAACCCAAGTAAAACCTGGCAGCAGGTGGATTAAGACATGTTTTCAAGTTCTAATAGTATAAGAAAAAGGTTGTGTTAGGGTGTGATTCTCAAATTCTATAACCGAGACAGCAAGGATTTCACATTTCCAATCTGCAATTGTGATACTGTAATATCATTAAAAAAATAACATATTTTGGTCTTTGGCCCTGGCTCCTGGTCAGAGCTCCTTTTAAAGCCTTTGTAATTTCCTAAATGATAGCAATGTTAAGATCATCTTTCATTCTAATATCTGGCCTTTGATCCTGGTTCCTGACACAGAAGTCCTAAATCCCTTGGAATTTCATGTGTGATTGGAACACCTCTTGGTGGGCTTCTGGATAGCTTCAGAATGGGGGCTGGTCACCGGAAAGACCAAACCATGATGAGAAGCTTAGAACTGTCAGCCTCCTTCCCCACCCTTCAAAGAGGGAGAGGGGCTGGAGACTAAGTTAATAATCGATCATCCCTACATGATGAAACCTCCATAAAAATTCTTTAATTACAGGGTTTGGAGAACTTTCAGTTTGGTGAGCATATACATCTGCCAGGAGGCTGGTGGACCCCCATCTCCATGGGGACAGAAGCCCTGGTGCTTGGAACGTTTCTGGACCATGCTCTATGTATCATGCCATCTGTTGCATAATAAACCAGTATGTAAGTGTTTCCCTGAGTTCTGTGAGACATTCTAGAAAATGTTTTATCCAGTTTATTGAACCCAAGGAGGATACATCTAGACAATGGAATATTATACAGCACTAAAAAGAAATGAGTTATCAAAATATGAAAACTTATGTAAGAACCTTAAATGCATATTAAGGGAAAGAAGCCAACCTGAAAAGGCAACATACTGTATGATTCCAACCATAATAACCCCCCCTTCTCCATGGTTTCACTTTCTGTGGTTTCAGTTACCTGAGGTCAAATGTGGTCCAAAAAAACTAAATGGAAAATTCCAGAAATAAACAATTCTTGAGTTTTAAATTGCTCGCCATTCTGAGTATCGTGATGAAACCTTGTGCCGACCCACTCCGGCCCAGGACATGAATCAACCCTTTGTCCAATGTATTTACACTGTATGTACCACTCAGCCATTAACCACTTAATAGCTATCTCAGTTATCAGATGGACTGTCAGTGTATCACAGTACTTGTGTTCAAGTGACCATTATTTTACTTAATAAAGACCCCAAAGCATAAGAATAGTGATGCTAGGAATTTGGATATGCCAAAGAGAAGCCATAAGTGTATGTATGTGTAGGAAAAAACACAGTATACATAGGGTTCAGTACTATCCATGGTTTCAGGCATCCACTGGGGATCTTAGAATGTATCCCCCATGCATAAGGTGGGACTTCTGTATATGACACTTTGGAAAAGACAAAACTATGGAGATGGTAAAAAGATCAGTGGTTGCCAGGCTTTTGGGGGGGAGGGGATGGATAAGTGGAGCACAGAGAATTTGGGGGCAGTGAAAATACTCTGATACTATAGTGGTGACTACATGTCATTATGTCTTTTGTCCTAACCCACAGAATGTACACCACCAAGAGTGAATGCTCGTGTGAACTATGGACTTTGGGTGACTATAATTGTGTCAATGTAGGTTCATTAATTGTAAGGCATGTACCACTCTGCTGGGGATGTTACTAATGGAGGAGCTTTGCACGTGTGAGGGCAGGAGGTATACGAGAAATCTCTGTGCCTTTTGCTCAATTTTGCTGTGACTCCAAAATTGCTCTACAAAAAGAATTAGTCCTTAAAATAAAATGTCATTTTGTATTGTACTCACCACAAACCACCACATACAAGTGAACTTATTTAAAACATAACAGAGAGTATTATGACAAGTTATTATTATATTAACCTTAATCATTCTCTCCTTTTTAATATTTAATAGTCATCTATAAACGTTATTTGTATCATAATGCTTTATAAAGAGCGTTTACGGCTTGCATTAATCACGGATTTTATGGCAGACAGTGTTTGCTTTCCATAAAATACCTGTTGCCCTTCTCCTTTGCAGGAGAACCTTGATTTAGTTTGGAGTGGTAATTGGCCCAGCCCCAGTCCTGCGCACCTTGTCAGATGTATGATTTCTTTCTTATTTTGCAACTAGGGATCGTCACATGATCCAGTTCTGGCCAATAAACCTGAAGCGGAAGACTGCTTGGCAAAGAAGGAGGGCACAGAGTGTTGTGGGAAAGCTTACTTTTAAAGGCTATACCAGATATCTGCCTCCCGATGGAAGACTACAACACCAACTTTTCCAAACATTTAAGAAAGGAATAACATCAATGTTACGTAAAGTCTTCCAGAGTATAGAATAAGATATGACTGCCCAGGACACTTTTGAGGTTTGCGTGATCTTGATAGTAAAACTGACAAGACTTTGTAAGAAAAATCACAAACTAGTATTATTTTTCAGGAACATAGGCAAAAATCCTAAATAAAATTATGATAAAGAAAATGTAATACTATATATTAGGGATAATATATCATGATCAATTTGGTTTATACCAGGAAACCCTGCAAAGATTAGCTTAACATTAAAAAAAATCAATAAATACAGGTCACTACATTACAGACAAAATAAAGAAAACACCATATGATTCTCACTAGAGAGTTGTATTAAAGATCAGCAAGCTAGGAAAAGGAACTTCCTTAATCTGATTAAGGGTTATCTACCAAGATACTTCAGCTAGAATCACATTCACTGTGGAAATACTAAACTCTTTCCCCTAAGCTTCCAACCAACGTGAAGATGCTCATCAGTACTTCTATCCAACATTGTCTTGAAGGCCCTTGACAATGTAATAAAGCAAGAAAAAGGAATAACATGGTCAAAGTTTAGGTAACAGGAAATAAATTCACAGGTATTCCCCAGTGACATTGGAAGAACCAATATTATATATAAGTGTAAATGAAATGAAATCAAATTTATTATTATTATCTTTATAGGTGGGAAATGCAGACTTGACAAAATGATATGAAAATCTACTTTGGGAAAAAAAGTGGAAATTGACAGAGGAGACCAGGGTGGGGGTGGGGGAAGAGAAAGAAAAGTTAGTGGTGATTAGGTTGAACATTTATCAATATATGTTTTCAAGGTATAATCATTAAAACAGTTCATAATTTGTAATATGGAAAGATGACACAAATATATTATTAAATTTTAAAAAACACTGCTTTTATTTAAAAAAAATGTACTCTTTGTTAGTCTAAGGACACTCATGTGTGTGTTAAGTACATTTTTTTTTTAAAACAATAAAAAATTGCTTATAGTGTTACTTTGGGGAAGCTAGAATGGAAATGCATAGGGAGTTTCCATTCTTAATTTTGCACTTTACTGTTAAATGTTTGCTTTAATTTCACTATTACTATTAAGAAAGGTGGTTATGTAGTGAAATTATGAAGTATTATTTTCTTTTCTTCTGTATACATATCTATAAAAATAAATGCATTTTATAATAAAAGGAAGGAAGTTGAAGAGCTGATCTGGAATGATCTTTAAGTGACAACACTACTTAGGCAGTCTATATAATTCAAGGTTATAATAGTGAGATGTTAAAGATATACATATATATATATATATATATATATATATATATATATATATGCATATGTGTATATATTTATATATTTATATCTACATAAAACATTAAGTGAATGAAATCAATGGCTTTTTGTTTTGATTTTTAGTTTTCCTAAAATAAATTTTATTCAAGGGGTCTTTGATCCCTGAGACCTTTGAAAACTCTTTCAGGGGTGTGACATCATAAAAATGGCAGCGTGAAGTGAGCCTCTTGAAATCTCCCCCGGAATCTACAACAAATTGAACAGCTATAATTCCACGAGGGACTCCCTGCACAGTAGACAGGCAAGACTAAGAGACATACAAATGAAATCATCTAAAGGTGGGCAAATTGGGCAAGCAGAGGAGGAGAAGGGGGGAGGTTCAGAGATGCAGGCTGTGTAGGCACAGGACACAGACCGAGCTCAGAGTTCTGAGCTCCCTCCATTCCAGAGCTACCACAGCCATGGGAAAGGGAAGAACTCAGACTGCTAGTGCTATGATTATGGCCCACAGTCCGTATAAGGGATCAGCATATAACACGGCTGAACCCAACGCTCATGGCAGAGACCTCAGAGCAAAAACTGAGGGTAGAAGGGTGAAAATGGAGGTTTAAGTCTTCACTGCCAAGCAGAGGATGGAAGGCTTAGGCACTGAGCCTTGCCGCCCCCCCCACCCTCCCTGACCTCATCCTACCCTCACCCTCCCAGTGCTAGAAGCAGAACAGCAGCAGTGTCAGATCAAATGAATAGAATATTTGCAGTTCTGAGAACTGTGGCTCGCAGCCACAGACTCACAGCCCAACTAGTTCCAGCAAAGAGGAGGGAGCCTTGGGTGCAGGACAGGCTGTGGTGGTGGTCGCAGCCATTGATCTGGGCCACCTATCACAATCCAACCCACCTCTGTCCTCACCTATCTGAGCGGATCCCTGTAGGAGTAAACAGAGCTGCTGAAACACATGGGCTCTGAATCTGGTGCAGGAAGAGCTTTGGAAATTCAAAAGCTCTCCACATCCCCCCACGGAGGTGGTGCCCTGTGACCCAGGAAACCTGTTCATAGAGGAGAAACCCGCCTTCCAGGGAATCCCCCCATTGTATGAGAAGCTGGAACAATACAGAGAAAATATAACACTACAGCGTGAGGGAGAATAAAAGGTTACAGTCAGAGAGAAAATAAAACATTCTACCAACACCTACTGGAAAACAAAAGAAAGACCTCTTTCTATGAATTTGTTGCAGAACCCACTCCTGTAGATGCCTAGGAAGAGAAATAATAACTCACTAATTGCCATGAATAACCAAGGTAACAAGACAGCCCACAAAGAAAATGAAAAGTCTCCAGAAAATGAACTTAAAGACATGGAAATATGTGACTTAAATGACAGAGAATTCAAGGTTGCAGTTCTGAAAATACTCAATAAGATGCAAGAAAACACAGACAGGCAGTTTAATGAACTCAGAAACACAATCAAAGAACAAAATGAACATTTTACCAAAGATACTGAAATTTTAAAAAAGAACCAAATAGAATTTCTGGAGATTAAGAACTCAATAAAAGAAATGAAGACTGAAATCGCCAGCTTAGATAGTAGAGTTGACCAGATGGAGGAAAGAATCAGTGACATTGAAGATAGAAATCTGGAAATGACACAGATGGAAGAAGAGAGAGAATTCAGAGTTAAAAGAAATGAAAGAACTCTACAAGAACTTTCTGACTCTATCAGAAAGAGCAATATAAGAATAATGGGCATACCAGAAGGAGAAAAAAGAGAGAAGGGAACAGAGAATATATTCAAACAAATAGTCGATGAGAACTTCCCAAACTTGTGAAAAGAACTGGATCCTTGAATCCATGAAGCAAAGAGAACACCTAATTACCTCAATCTCAATAGGCCTTCTCTAAGGCACATTGTATTGAAGTTGTCAAAAATTAACAACAAAGAAAGAATCCTAAGGCAGTCAGGGAAAAGAAGACGGTAACCTACAAAGGAAAGCCCATTAGATTATCATCAGATTTTCAGCAGAAACTCTACAAGCCAGGAGGGAGTGGAATCAAATATTCAAACTATTGAAAGAGAGAAATTATGGGCCAAGAATAATATATCCAGTAAAGGTATACTTTAGATATGAAGGAGGAATAAAGACCTTTCCAGACATACAGAAGCTGAGGGAATTTTCTAACATAGAGACCTGCACTACAAGAAATACTGAAGGAGGCTATTCGACCTGAAACAAAAAAGCAAAAGAATACAAAAACCATGAGTAGTATTATGAACAGATAGAAGTAGGAAATGGCAATCCCTACACCAAATAGACACTATACACTTAAACATAACATACAGGGTAAAGAAGAAAAAAAAAAAAAACACTTAAAAAAAGAGAAAAAAGACAACTTGCTACTGCAGAGCAGAAATCAACTCACAGCATACATAGGGATAACTTGTGATGACAAAAACATAAAAGGGAAGGAGTAAAGGTCTGAACCAGCACAAGGGAATGGAGAAATTAAGCATACTAAAGAAAATGGTATACTCTACATACGAAACTCTCTTTTACATAAGTAAAAAGTAACCACTCAAAAAAAAAAAAAATCCAGAACTGAAATATATAACATAACTAAAGAAGAAATAGAGGGAAAAATAATAGAATACCACCACACTGAAATAATTGACAGCGACAAAAAGGCAAAGAAACAATGAAGACACCATTCTACCAGAAAACCAGAGATAGAATGATAGGACATTCTCATATATTAATAATCACCCTAAATGTAAATGGACTGAACCCACCAATAAACAGGCACAGAGTAGCAGATTGGATCAAAACACTAAACCCAACCATATGTTGTCTCCAAGAGACACATCTCAGCTACAAGGACAAGCATAGACTCAAAGTTAAAGGGTGGAAATTGACACTCCAAGAAAATGGTATCCAGAGAAAATCAGATGAAACAGACTTTAGTATAAAAAAGGTAACAAGAGACAAAGATGGACATTTCATAATGATAAAGGGGACTATACAACAAGAAGACATAACAGTTACCAATATTTATGCCCCCAATCAGGAAGCACCAAAATATATTAAGCAACTACTAATAGAACTAAAGGGAGAAATTGACCAAAACACAATTGTAGTAGGGAACCTAAATACATCATTAACAGCTACAAATAGATCATCCAAACAGAAAATAAATAATGAAGTAGCAGCCCTAAGTGACACATTAGATGAAATGGACATAATTGACACTTATAGAGCACTTCATCCTAGATCATCAGACTATATACGCTTTTCTAGTGTACATGGAACATTCTCAAGGGTACACCATATATTAGGACATAAAACTAGCCTCAGCAAATTTAAGAAGATTGAAATCATCCCAAGCATATTCTCTTATCACAAGACTTTGAAATTGGATATCACCTGCAAAAAGAAAGCAGGAAAAACCACAAATATGTGGAGATTAAACAACACACTTTTAAAGAATGACTGGGTCAAAGAAGAAATAAGAGGAGAGATCAAAAGATACATAGAAACAAATTAGAATGAAAATACATCCTACCAAAATTTTTGGGATGCAGTGAAAGCAGTTTTAAGAGGGAAATTTATATCATTACAGGCCTATCTCAAGAAAAAACAAAAATCCCAGATAAATAACCTCACATTACACCTTAAAGAACTAGAAAAAGAAGACAAATGAAACCAAAATTCAGCAGGAGGAAGGAAATAATAAAAATCAGAGCAGAACTAAATGAAATAGAGAACAAAAAGAAAATAGAAAAAATGAATGCAACAAAGAGTTGGTTCTTTGAAAAGATTAATAAAATTGACAAACCCTTGGCTAGACTCACTAAGATAAGAAAAGACACAAATAAACAAAATCAGAAATCACGGATGCCACAGAAATACAAAGAATCATCCACCAACACTATGAAGGATTATATGCCACCAAAATTCAATAACCTAGAAGAAATGGACAAGTTCTTAGAAACATATAGCCTTCCTAGGGTGAATCACAAAGAATTGGAAAATCTAAATAGACCGATCACCAGTAAGGAAATTAAATCAGTCATCCGAAATCTTCCCAAAAGCAAAAGTCTGGGACCAGATGGCTTCACTAGTGAATTCTACCAAACATTCAAAGAGGATCTACTATCTGTCCTATTCAGACTCTTCCAAAAAATTAAACAAGAGACAATACTCCCTAATTCATTTTATGAGGCCAACATTACCCTGATACCAAAACCTGGTAAGGAAAACACAAAAAAAGAAAATTAAAGGCCAGTACCTCCGATGAATACAGATGCAAAAATCCTAAACAAAATTTCTAGCAAATCGAATGCAAAAATGCATTAAAAAGATTACACATCATGACCAAGTGGGGCTCATCCCAAGGGCACAATGATGGTTCAACATCCGCAAATTGATCAGCGTGATACACATAAACAAAATAAAGGACAAAAATCATATGACTATACCAATAGATGCAGGAATAGCGTTTGACAAGATACAACATCTATTTATGATTAAAACACTTAATAAAATGGGTGTAGAAGGAATATACCTCAGCATAATAAAGGCCATATATGACAAGCCCTCAGCTAATCTCATAATTAATGGTGAAAAACTGAAGCCCTTTGCTCTACGTTCAGGAACACAACAGGACTGTCCCCTATCACCTCTGCTTTTCAACAGTGTTGGAAGTCCTTGCCAGAGCAATCAGGCAAGAGAAAGAAATAAAAGGCATCCAAATTGGGAATAAAGAAGTTAAACTGTCACTCTTGCAGATGACATGATGCTACATATAGAAAACCCTAAAGATTCCACCAAGAAGCTATTAGAAACAATAAACGAATACAATCAAGTTGCCAGCTACAAAATCAATGTACAAAAGTCTATTGCATTCCTATATACTAACAATGAAAGCTCAGGAAAAAAAAATTCCTTTTGAACTTGCAACAAAAAGAATAAAATACCTAGGAATAAACTTAACCAAGGATTAAAAAGACATATACACTAAAAAATATAAGACATTTTTAAAAGAAGTTGAAGAAGACAAAAAGAAATGGAAAGATATTCCGTGCTCATGGGTTGGAAGAATCAATATAGTTAAAATGGCCACATTACCCAAAGCAATATACAGATTTAATGCAATCCCCATCAAAATCCCAATTGCATTTTTTACATAAATAGAACAAAAACCTTCAGATTTGTATGGAATCACAAAAGACCCAGAATAGCCAAAGCAATCCTAAGAAAAAAGAACAATGCTGGAGGTATCACACTCCCTGACCTCAGCTTGTACTACAGGACAACAGTAATCAAAACAGTGTGGTATTGGCAGAAAAACAGACACACAGGCCAATGGAATAGAATTGAGAACCCAGAAATAAACCCACATAAATATGGACAGAGAATTTTCAACAAAGAAGCCAAACCATACAAAGGAGAAAAGACAGACCCTTCAATAAATAGTGCTGGGAGAATTGGAAAGCCATGTGCAAAAGAATGAAACTAGACTGCTATGTGTCACTGTGTACCAGAGTACACAAAATTAACTCAAAGTGCATCAAAAACCTAAACATAAGACCTGAAACAATAAATTGCATAGAAGAAAACATAGATACCAAACTTATGGACCTTGGGTTCAAAGAACATTTTATGAATTTGACCTCAAAGGCAAGGGAAGTAAAAGCTAAAATAAATGAATGCTATTATATCAAACTAAAAAGCTTCTGCACAGGAAAAGAAACCATCAACAGAATAAAGAGGCAACCAACCGAATGGGAGAAAATTTTTGAAACAATGCCTCCGATAAGGGGCTAATATCCAAAATATATAAGGAACTCATACAACTCAACCACAAAAATAATACAAGCAATCCATTTACAAAATGGGAGAGGACCTGAAGAGACATTTCGCCAAAGAAGACACAGAGATGACAAATGGACATATGAAAAAATGCTCAACATCACTAATCATCAGACATGCAAATAAAAACCACAATGAGATATCACCTCACCCCAGTCAGAATGGCTATCATCAAAGAGACAAATAGTAACAAGTGTTGGAGAGGCTGTGGAGAAAAAGGAACCCTCATACACTGTTAGTGGGAATGCAGACTGGCGCAGCCGTTATGGAAGGTAGTGTGGAGGTTCCTCAATAAATTACGAATAGACTTACCATATGACCCAGCAATCCCTCTCCTGGGTATCCATCCAAAAAATCTGAAAACATTTATCCGCAAAGATAAATGTGCTCCAATATTCATTGCAGCTTTGTTTACGGTGGCCAAGACATGGAAACAAGAAACATGTCCTTCGATAGATGATTGGATAAAGAAGCTGTGGATATACACAATGGAATACTATTCTGCCATAAGAAAAGATGAAATAGTACCATTTGTGACAACATGGATGTATTTTGAGATTATTATGCTAAGTGAAATAAGTCAGACAGAAAAAGCAGAGAACCATATGATTTCACTGATATGTGGTATATAAAACTGAAAACAACAAAAGAACAAGACAAACAAATGAAGAAACAAAAATCAAAGACACAGGCAATAGTTTAGTGGTTACCAGAAGGTAAGGGTGGAGGGGGGTGGTAGATGAGGGTAAAGGGGATCAAATGCATGGTGATGGAAAGAGAACGGATTTTGGGTGGTGAACACACAATGTGATATATAGATGATGTAATACAGAATTGTACACCTGAAATCTATGTAACTTTACTAACAGTTGTCACCCCAATAAACTTTAATTAAAAAAAAAAGCCCTTTCAGAAACCCTGCCTTTCCCTCAAGTATTATCAACCAGAGTTAAGAGTTCTCTGCACCCAGTGTACATGTTCCTTTTTGATCAGTGTATAACTGCAAAACTCTTTGAGAATATTTTACCAAAAATATTAAATTACTTCATCATCGCAAGGCCCCTTTGTACTTTCAGATTCCAGCAAATAGCCTGGTAACCTCACAGGAGAGCAGGAAATGAGCTGAAATCATAAAATGTAATAAACATTTCAAATGAGTTTGTGTCTCTGTGCTCAGAGTGTAGAGTGTGGGACCCAGGCAGCTCACGCCAGAAGAACTTAGATGATTCTATCAGCCTCCTGGTGACCAGGCAGGAATAAGAGACTTCACGGAGTTCAAAACAAGAGCCTTTGCAGACGGATAATCAGAGAAGCTGGGGAGCATGCAAATAATTCAGTCCTTTAGCTAAATTACCTAAATGGAAATTACTCACCCAGGAGCTCCATCCCGCTGGAAACTCTTGGTCAATGAAGAAATGAGCAGTTAAAAAAAAATCAAAAAAAAAATCTCCAGGCTGAACATTTTTCATTTTGAAAGTTTTATAGTCCTGAAACTAGAGGGAAAGGTGGAGTGATCCTTCTAGAATTGTAATGAATTTGACTTTGTTTCTTTGTTTACCTTTTAAAAACATCTTAACTACCATTTTCAATGGCTTTTAGAAAACACTGGCTGAGTCAGTGAGTCTGATTCAATCCAAAATGTGCTGCCAGGTTAGGTAGAAGCATCAGGTCCATCACTGATGTCATTTAAAATGTGTGTGTGTGTGGGGGGGGGAAGTATCTGTACTTGTTTAAAAGGGAAGCAAAAATAATCATAAAAGCAGTACAGGTAGTCCTCATATTTCAAGGCAAGTTCTGCAAAATATATGAGTCACTATTTGAAACTTGAATAAGTTTTTCTCATAGCAAGAATATGAAATTGTGTGAAGGTTCACAGAAAACACAGCGCTATTCTACGACCGTTACATAATTACTATTTTCACATTTGAGAAAATATATCCTGGGAATCTTAGTGAAGATTCTTATGTGCAAGTCACAGAAAACAGCTAACTAGCTGACTGTGAAATGGGAACTTATTAACATGTTATCTCTTAGGAACTCAGGAACACTGACTGGCAGTGTGGAAACTCTCTGTAAAACTCTCATTGCTACACCTGTCTCTTATCTCTGCCTCCTGGATCCTAAAGACAGGCTTTTGTTGTCCCCTCCATGTATGACAGGCAGTGCAAAGTCTCCCAGTAGCTTCTGAGGCTCATCTACTCCCTTGGAAGAGTTGATATTAGGCTGACCGACTGGGTTTCAGTTCTAATTCCAAATGCCCATGTAATTGCCCTAGTTTGGGTTGGGTTCTATCCAAAGTCCAATTGGATGTGAGGATCTCAATCTTGTGGCAAGGAAACAGTTCTTAGAGAAAGCAGTAGTCTTAAGCAGTGCAGACATTTACCATGTTGAAACGCATGGCATCTGAAGAGGATCCCACAATCCAATGGCACAGTGGGTGTCGGTGACATGGAGAGACATAGGGCAGTGTGGCTCAGGACAGGACTGTGCAGGGCACTTTTTGTTATTGCAGACATTGTTGCTGGGGATTTTCATGCAAATGTTTCCTTGGGGTGTCTGCAAGGATGGCTCTAAAGTCCACACCTGGAAGTCACATCTCATGAGTATATTTGTTACATCACAACAAAGTGTTTTACAAAGTCACTGTATTCATGCACTTACTCCACTGGCAGTGTATACCGAAGTATTTTATTTAGTTAATGTTGTTTCAAACATTTGAAAACATTACGTTTTATTTATGACCTATCGGATGGATGTGAAGTGGAATTTTCTTGAGGTTTTCATTTTAATTTTCCTGATGACTAGTGAGGTTGAGAATCTTTCCATGTAATTATTAGCCATTTAGGTGTACCCTCTCTGAACTGCCTAATTCTATTTCCCCATTTTCTATGGGATTGGTTGTTTTTTATGTATCGATTCATACATTCCCCTTACATGTTCTTTTCAGCTTTTATACTGAAGTTACTTGTGCCTTTGTAACTTTAAATGCATATAGTCTGAAAGGTTTTGCAGGCTATGTAATATTTTGTATTCATTCATAAAATCAAACACTTTCCTCTTACACCTGCAGATGTTGAATAAACAAATAATTTTCCCAAGGACACTTAGACATTCAGTGGCAGCCAGGTATGGAACCTGTATCTCCTACACCTTACTCAGAGCTTTTCCAATTCTATACAGCAATGTTCTCAAGAACTGACACAGGCCCAGCGTGATTCTAACCACTGAGGATGCAAACACGAATACCACTGCCAGCCCTCATCATGTAACACTTGCCCACCGTGCTGACCTTCCCAACAGGGCAGACACGCCAGCTACTTGAGGTTCTGAAATATACACGGTCTTCCATCTCCTGGGGCGTCCACATACATCCCATCTTTCTGAAACAAACCTTCTTCTCCTTTTTTTCTGCCACATTTATTCTCCCTCCTCTTTCCAGATTCCACTTAATCATATCCTCATCTATCAAGTTTTCCCTTAACTGTCTTAGGCACTGTGCTGGGCACTTCCTCCAGCAGACTGCCCTTGGGGTCTTCTTCAGTTATTTCAGGTCCATCTTCCTCAAATACTGTGATGCTGGAGGACAGGGCTCATATGGTTTGCATTCCCAAGTACCAGATACATGACAGGTTTGTAAGAACTGTGTGTTGACTGAATGAACAAAGGGTAGAATAAAGAAAAGCTGGGGGGGGGGGGGCAGGGCATCAGGCCCTATGCAAACAACTATATGTTTCAACACAGTAAATGCGATGAGCAAACTTTAGGTGATAATGCATGCTACCCTATGTAGGTATACTGTCACACACAAAATGGTTTATTCTCATCTCAGAGTCTTTCAAACCTTTTTTCCTTTCCTGGACCTGTCACCTTTTAATATGAGACAGATTTCTAATGACTGTGATCCATGAGTATTTGACTTATTGCCACAAATATAATTTAGAAAATGGTTAGCTCCAAAAGACAAGCAATTACTTAAAACTTGCTTTAGATTTGAAGACTTAGCTTAATTTGCTCAGAGGTCCTTTGGAGATGCACGCTCAGCAAAAATGTTAAAGACGATCCTACTCCAGCTAAATCCATTTCCTACTGAAAGTGCATCTGGCAAATGTCTGAAATGGTAAAGGTAAAGTGAAATCATCACCTACTTTCTACAGCTGCCCTGGGTGAGAAAGTGACAAATAGATTCCCAAAAGTATTGTGACACTCTTGATACATATAAACCTTTTTAGATTGCTTTCCTGCTTGAGAGTTAGCAAGACCATTCTGCTATAATTTATTGTGAAATCAGACATCACTCAGTAACTTCAAGGCCAAAGTCACCTTACTTCATTATTGTTTTTATTATATCTAGTTTAATGCTGTTAAGCATTTTAGGTAGTTTGGGAATGACAAATATTTCCACCAAAATATATTAACTAGAAATAATTTTCCCTCACTCATTGCCTTCTCAAACTGCAGACATCACATAAACATTTCCCTAAAATTAAAACGATTGACTCAAATACGGTGTGCATCTGAGTCAAAACATCCTAATATATGAAGCTACCTCCTGCTTGCAAATTAAGCCCCTTTGGTTGTTGCGTAAATAAAACTTAAACTCTATGACGAGTAACATGTTACACTGTACATTGTTCTCTGCTGTATCCTTGGTACCTGGAACAGAGACTTGAACTTACATGTATTATTGAATGAGGTGGGGAATACTATAAAACTCATCTGAGATGAAGAAAACACAGTTCAGAGAAACTAATTAACATTTTCAAAGGTCAAGTGCTAATTGCAACCCAGGAGTCTGACTGGAGATCAGTTCTTCTTATCGGCTATTCTCCTTAAGCAATGAGATTTGTTTTATGTAACCAAAGCCTGCTGCAATCCTGCAGTCTTTCGGATTCCCTTTCATGGCTCCTTCAGGAAATAGGTTCTATCCTAGGGTAACTTCCTAGGAGTCTTATTTTAAAGGAACATTCTTTCATATTTCCCACGTTATTTCTTATCACTCAGACCCAAAGAGGTGACTGACATTTGCCCAAGAGAAAATGTCAACAAATTAGCATTAGTGTGCTAATTACTCCACTGGACACCATGTACCCAGAAAAGATGGAAATCAGCTCCCTGATATCATATCCCTGCTTGTCTGCTGCCTGATTACACTGGGCTTCCCCCAGCTGTGCCTCACCTTACCTTCATGGATCCTTCTTAGAAAAGCTTGGTTTTTTGTTCTTCTCTAATAATTGTGATCACACACATTCTGCTTTGTCCTAATTGACAACCGTGCACTGTAAAATATTTGGGGCTTAATAGTTAAAATTCAATGGCCAAATCACAGAATTTTCTATTTGCAAAGGAGGGGATATATACATATATATCCCTTTAATTTTACCCGGTAGAAAACTACAGCTTAAGGAAGCAAGGTGAGCCAATCAAGGCTCACAGGTGTATGACTTAGGTATTAAATAGTATATTAGAAGTTAATAAGAGCTATGGGGGAAAAATAAGGTGTGGGAGTGGTGGAAAGTGGCCATAATTAATAGAAGAGAAGGGTTCATTGAGAAGACAAGAGCTGAGCAAAGACTGAGACTGCAGTTGTCCTAGAGATGAACAGGGTAGAGTAACGTGGGCAGAGTTGACAGGGCAAAGAACCTAAGGCAGGAGCATGCCTGGCGCCTTTTTAGGAACAGCAAAGAGGTTGGTGTAGCCAATGTGGGGAGTGCAAATCTGAGAGCAGTGGCAGAGTAGGGCAGAGAGGTGGGTGTGTGGTGGTGAGGACAACGACCTGGAGCCAGGCAAGTGACTTGGAGGGCACTGGCTTTACTCTGAATGCAAGGAGGGGCCACTGCAGGATGTTGAACTGAGGGCTGGCATGATCTGATACACTTTCATGGCGTGTGTGTGTGGTCGTTAATATTCCCCACTCACTGGGCGATAAGGCAAAACTCAACACATTTATAAGGACAAATCACCCACACTCCTGGATCAAAGAAGAAATCATAATTTAACAATACTTAGAATGGAGTCAAAATGAAAATGACGTGTAGCAAACCCTGTGGGATGCACAAAAAGCAGCCCATTTTTAAAAACTGTACCGTCTTAAATATATCAGGAAAAAAATAATTGAGTTAGGTGTCTATCTTAAGTAGTTGTAAAAAAAAGCAACACAGAATGTATTTAAAGAAACGGAAAGAAAGTATATAATAAAAGTGAAATCAATGAACTAGAAAATGATGATCTAGTCAGATCATTAAAACCAACAGTTGATCCCTTTAATAGATGAACGATAACAAACTTCTGGCAAAACTAACCAAGAGGACGTCATAGGAATGGCGGCAGCGAGGTGGTCTTCTTGAGTTCTCCTCCGGAACTTATCACAAATTGAACATCTATAACCCATCAAAGGACTCTCTGCTCATCACACAGAACAGCTAAGAGACTCTACAGGGATTACTTGAAAGTGGGCAAATTGGGCGAGCAGGGGAAGCGGGAAGGGAGCGGAGTGGAGATGCTGCCCGCATCCGCATCTGTGGCTACAGAGATGCAGGGGATCCCAGGACAGAACAGAGACCACAAAAGCCGGGAGGTGGGCTCTTTCCCTGCTACCACAGCTGATCTCCCTGCTGAGAGCAGCATATCCAGCCTTTGAGGCAGTAACCTCAGCTGAGACCTCCAGCTGGGCCCTAGGTCAGACAAAGGAGGTAAACACCATACCTGGGCCCCTCCCCTCCCAATCCTACCCCTGCCCTTCCAGAGACTCAAGCTGGCCCCTGAACTGAGGAGTAGTGTCAGAGTACAGAGGAGCCATAGCCCTCAGGATCTAGGAAGACCCGGCTTACAGCTATGACCCAGGAAAGAGACTGGGAAGAGTGTGACACTGCTGGGCTGGGAGACGGAAGACCCCTCGATCCCCAGCCCCCACCTTTTCTGATTTGCCCTATGGCAGGGCAATTACAACTGGGGAGACACACCCAGGGGTCAGCAGCAGGTGGAAGACGCAGGTCTGAGCTTTCAGCAGCTCAGAAATCTCCCTCCCCTCCCCCCCCACACACACACGGAAGAAGTGCCCTAAGAGTCAGGAGACCTGGGCACAGGGCTGGTTGTGTTACTCTCAATGCGCACATGTGCAGGCAAGAGCAGAAACTGCACTGACTTTGTAAAACTACCATCCAGACCCCATAGCCCCACTCATCTAGAACTGCAGTCCCAGGGTCACTCTGGGCTCTGCCTGCACACGACGCAGAGGACTCTTTGGTACAGCAGACGACAGCCTGGAGAATATTTGGTGGGCTTACGCCAAGACTGTTGCTGCTTTTTTTGTTTTGTTTTGTTTTTGTATTTTCGATATTTTTGCCTGTGTTGAGTGTGGGTTATCAGTTGTTTTTACATGTGAATGTATTTGGTTTTTTCTTTGTTGTTGTTGTTGGGCTTGGTGATTTGCTTTGTTCTGAAATTGCCCTACACCAGGGCCCAGCCCAAGAGGCACAACATTCAACACACCCAGAGGCCAACTCCAGACCAAACCAGAGTATTACCGGGTTTGACCTACAAGTGACACACTCAGAGGGAATTCTCTACAGGCACAAGAGCCCATAGAGGCCAAACCTCATTTAAGTGGTCAACCCTCATGTAGCAGGACATCCACTGTGGGCAGAACCAAGTCTGACAACTAGTCAGCCTAGGAGTCAATCCCACCTACTGACAAGCCAAAAGCAATTAAAGATCAACTTTAACAGGACAATATACACAAAACTAACCAAGAGAAAATGAGAGCAGTTACAAGTATATTAGAAATGTAACCTAGGAAAGAACTCTGAGTAAAATTAACCATAATGAGACAATATCATCAACAATTTTTAACCATCAAATATCAAAACACAGACTAAATAAACAAATTCCTAGAAAATGTATCTTTCCAAAGTTGGTCCAATAAGAAATAGAAAGTCTAGATGATTTTAGAAATGTTAAAGTAATTGAAACAGTAGTGTGGTCTTTCAAAATAAATACTAGACCCAGGTACATTTCCAGGTATTTTCTACCAACAATTACAGTTTTAGATCATTCCCCTCTGGAAATAAAAAAGGAAGGAAAAAGCTCCATCTTATTGGTATAATTATGATTCCAAAGCCAGAAAAAACAGCTTAGGAAAAGGAAATTATCAGCCCATATAACTCTTGGCTACAGATATAAAATCCTAAACAAAATATTAGCACATCAAATCAAACAATGTATAAAAAAATATAATACCCACAACCAAATGACGTATAATTTAGGAATGCAAAAAGAGTTTAATTTTAGCAAATTAAAAATTCCATTCACCACATTGACAAATCAAAAGAGAAAATCTCTACTCACACATCAAAAACAGAAAAAGCATTTGATAAAGGCCAACATAAACACATGAAAAAAAAAACCCTTTGTAAATTAAGGGTAAAAGCGAATTTCATTTGATAAAGGGTATCTACACATAGCATAGCGGCATCCTAATTAAGGAACCATTAGAAGACTTACCTTTAAAGTCCATGCTATGAAGACGTCTTGAATCAAGGATTTTGTGCACCAGAGGTAAAGCAAAAACGGCTCACCAACAAGCTTGTCTGGTGCTGGGAACTCAGAAAACCTGATATTTGGTACCCTTGAAAGCCAGTGCAAGGACCAGAAATTAGAAACATCTGATACCAATGTGTCACAAAAGCAAATATCTTATTTTCAGTTTGGTAAAAACCTCCACGTTGTAGCTCTTTTCTCTAAAGTAATAATATCTCTTTCTGTCTTCACTCAGTGTTATACTCTGATTTACATGCCTTTCTGGTGCATTACCACGTCTAATTTCAAAGAAGATTAATGTTGAAGCAGAGGAATGAGGTTTATATGTCAAACTTTCCTTACATTTCCCTGAAGACCACTCCAAAGGAGAAAGAAATGGGGTAGAAGATAGGAAGGAAGGGGGGCCATTTAATACATTATTATCTAAAGAAAACAAGTGTGGGTTGGGGAGTATTGCTCAATCATGGTTGAGTGAGTGAAAGATTCACCAGTTATCTGTTCTCTTTCAATGGTCCACCCACCCTATCCTTCTCCTTTTCCACTTGACCTTGGAAATACTAAATCCTACTGATTTGCAGTCTGAAAGGCCTGGCATCCAGCTCTGGCTCTGTTAGCAATTGTGGGACTCCCGACACTTACTCAATGTGTTAGTTTCTGGTGGCTGCTGTAACAAATTACCACAAACTGGTGGACTTAAAACAACTGAAATTTGTTCTCTCACCATTCTGAAGGTCAGAAGTTCCAAATCAAGGTCTCAGCATGGCCATGGTCATTCTGGAGGCTCTAGGGGAGAATCTGTTCCTTAACTCTTCCAGCTTCTGGCAGCTGCCAGCACTGCCAGATTCGTGGCTGCATCACTTCCAGGTCAGCATCTTCAGATCTCTCTCTGGTCACTCCTCACATTGCATTCATTCTCCTCTGTGGATGGTCAGATCTCACTGCGCCTTTCCTATGCAGACACATATGATTACATAGAGGGCCAACCAGCATAACCTCCCCATCTTGAATTAAGATACTTGATTTAATTGTATCTGCAAAGACTTTACCGTAACATTTACAGGTTTCAGGGATTACGATCTGATTTCTTTAGGCACCACCCACCATTCAGCCCACAGAACTTAATCCCTCCAATTTTCAGTTTTCTTAGCTGCCAAACAAAGATAAGAATACCCAACCCATAGGATGTGGTGTTCTGAAGGTTAAATAAGAAGCATATAAACATGAACTAATACAAACACAATCTCAGCCTGCTCAGTAAATCGCGCTTCATTTACAGGAGACCATAATTTATCTCCATAAAGCTTTGTGACCTATGAACATTTCTTAACTCGGAATCTCCTAAATCCTTACAGATATAACTAATGTTACATTCCATTTAATTTTGTCTCCCTCCATAGCCTCTCACCTTTTTCCTGGATGTTTTGCTTGTCTGTGTCCAGAATTCTTAGCTAACTATAAAGTAATATATTACACATTATCCTTGTCAGAAGGAGTTCTTGCCTGGAAGAGGAGACAGATATATATGAGATGATGGACATTGTATTTTTTTAATGAATCAGATGTGTTGGGAGAACAGAGAAGATGGTTACTAATTCTGCCTGGGTTTTGCCACAGGAGATGGCTACTGAGTCAGACCTGCCCACTGGCCACAAGCGCCCACATGTCCTTTAAGCCAAGCTTTGTCCATCTTTGCTAGATTCACTGTGATAAGGGAAATCTCAATCATGTTGACATTATCTCATAAAAATGTCATCTGGGCACCAAAAGTAAAAGTAACTGAATCCAGTGTCTTTCAGATATGTTTGATTGCTTCCCCATTAACTTTCTCTTATTTTGTTTTCCACAGATCACTTCTCCTGAGATGCTAGTTTCTCTGCTCAGGACAAGAGTGGCAGACAAGGATTCTTGCACTTTGGGATGAGAGCTGACACAGCCTGACCAGACATGAGCTGGAAAAATGACAGAGTGTCTACCAGGAGACAACGATTTGCTGCTTGTTTTGACTTGATTGAAGATAACCTAAAATGCGTCCATGTGAAGAACACATGCATCCATAGGTTCAATGGGTCTGATAGTAGATGACTGCTCAAACTACCAGCAGGGCCATCAACATCAGCATTTGAGCACTGAATCCATCATCTTTTTTCTTGTAGAAGCATTTCCCACGCTGTGCTCCGTGCTGCTAGGATAAGAAAATGCAGTAAACTCTGGATTATTTGATAGCTGCCCAATGTACTTCTTTCTTCTTGCATTCACACTGCCCCCCTGACCTCCACTTTACCATCAAAGTTCCTGAAATAATGGTCAAAACCCTGTGCCTCAGACACCTATTTGCATTGTAAGATTTTGCATTCGGAGTTATCAGTACACTTATCACACCTGTACTGATATTACCAAGCTGAAATCAATGGATGAAAATCACCACATGTAATGACCTTTCACAAATCCTTCATCTTTGGTATTAATCTGTCTGTCACGTTCTGTACAGTTTCTAACCCCTATCTGTCCCCTCACGTTCCTTCCTCCTCACCTGTGTGTTCCATGTCCACCTCCTGCACGGTTCCAATTCTATTCTTTACTTTTTCACTTTTTTTTATATAGTTTTATTCCTCCTTTTGGAACATTATGTTGTAATTTATTACTCAATTCTTATATCTTTTTCTACTCTACCCTTCACATCTACTCTGGTTTCAACAACCATGGCCATTTTGGTTTGAGGCTTACATCTTTCAGCCACTGCAGTCCTTTGGTGAATGGGGAGGCTGATGAAAGGAGAGACAGAGACGTTTTCCTGCCCTGATTTTTTTCTCACATCCAGACGCCCTCTGCACATCTCTGCTTGTGTGTCCTATTGCGATCTTCAACTCAACATGCTTAAAAAAGTCCATGATCTTGACGTTCAAACCCATCCTTTCTCTTCTCCATGTCTATTAATGACACAGTTCATAAGTCTTTCAATCCCTCTGGTTTAAAAGCTCTCATTCATCTGTAATTTTCCTTCCACTTCCAATCAATCATAAAAATCTACAAAATCTGTCTCCACATGGCCATTCACCAAATGACTAAATTTACTCTCCCAGCCTTCTTTTCTATCACTTAAAGATAAAAGCTAACATTTATCTCAAGTCTTATAATGTCAGAGAGTATACATTACTTGATTTACTGATTTTAAAAAGGAGGATGATGTTTCCATTATTCCCACTTATCAAATGTACTTTGGAAAGGTTAAGTAACTTGCCAAATGCCACACCTGTAGTAAGTGACGTGAGGAGGAGGTTCCAGGTCATCTCCTGCCAAATATCCTGTTTTGTTTTTGTTTTACAATATAAAATGATGTTTTCTAGCTGTTGTCTTACTCCTTGTATCCCCTTACAAATATTCTGACAAATATACACCCTAGTAAAAGCAAATATCTTTAGCTTCTTTTGGAATCATTCCCATGTTCAATCATTTCCACCCCAAATGTTCTCCACCCCAGATCCCAGGTGGATTGACAAGTGTTCCATGCAGCCCTTTCTCACCAGAAGAACTGCTTCCTGTTGAACTTCTATTGCTCTGTGTTTACACTGCTTTTCAGGCATATAAGACACAAGACACGTGTCAGAGTTATTTGAGTACTTAACTCATTCCTTTTATAGTGTTCAGATTCAATTCCCGTATCTCTTCCTTTCCCACAGAAAAGAAATAACTGTCTATCTTGGAGCCTTGGCTACAGGAGGGACATCATAATTCTTTGCAGAGTGAATCCTTCATTACTTGATGGAATTTTGAGTTTTTCATTCGAATAGTTTGAACGTTTAAATCTTTCATGAAATATTTTAGACAAGCAAAATGTGTACGATGATATGGTCCATACCCGTCAACGCACTCGCTAGCTTAGAAAATAAACATTACTGATTAGAGTTTCTTGTGCATCTCTCGCTATCTACCTACCGACTCCTCTATTCTGATTTTGATGTGTCTCAGTCTTATTCGTTCGGTTTTTTCCTACTTACATACGAGTCCTCAAAATTACAAATACACTCCCTAGTAAAGGCGAATTAATTCACAGGAAGCAGAAGAAACGGATGATACATTCCTTCAAGGCTCACTGACTCCCTTAGATCTGCACTTGGATTTCCCTCAGGACATGCTGGACTCTTTTCAGTTGAAACATAAGGCTAATATTTATTTTTAGTCTAGAAAAACATATATGGTCAGCATCTCAGTTCCCTCGAGAAAAAACAGGAAAATTTCTGTGGCACCAGCTGTTTCTTTGCCTGAGAAGGCTACTTAGTTAGATCCCTTTGTTTCTGTTCTTCACTAATATATTTGTATCCAGAAATGAAGTATCTGTTATAATATCTTCCTTGATGAGAAACTAGACATGCTATATAATAAGACTTCTTCAAACTGTCTTTCTTATACTCTCAGGATATTGTTTTAAAGTATCAGGACAATTTTCATGGAATTTAAGACACACTTTACAAAACTAACTATGATAATATTAAGGGATTTTGTGGCATGTAAAATGTAATGGAAGCATTTTAGATTTTGATATTTTATTTGTGTATTATTTTTATCTATTCCCCTTTAATTTAAAATATTTATGTTCATTCAAATAAATATTTTTAAAAGAATAATAATAAAATTAATATCCATGAATTTGCCACTCAACTTAAGAACTCAATTGTTACTAATATATCAATCTGTCATAGTTTCCATATACTGTCCTTTGTTCTCATTACTCCTTGAGTTTCCCATTAATGTGTTTTTATTCTTATAGTTTAATCATATTTGTACATATTCCAAAACACTATATTGTGAATTTTTGCTTGTTTTGAGTTTTATAGAAATGTTGTCACACTGTAGGAAGTCTGCTACAACTTTTTTTGTTACCAAATGTTAAGTACTGATGCATGCAGCTATAGTTCAATTTTCATTACTCTAGAATATTCCTTTTTGTGACATAAGAATTTATTGATTTAGTCTCCTATATTTTGCAGTAATTTCCATTTCTTGATGTAATTGGAATCTATTGAATCTTGGATCTATTGATTCATTCTCCTGTCCACATGTTTTGCTTTTCATTTTTTGATGCTACAACTAATACTTCTATAAAAATTCTTACACATGTCTCCAGGTGCACATGTGGAAATGTTTTTCTACTATTAAGAGTTACTTGTCTTTTCTTAATGATTTTTAGGAGTTCATTACCTATTTTTAGTTGTATGTCTTAATTGTTTTATATACTATACGTCGCATCTCCCAATTTGTGGATTGTCTTTTCACCTTCTTTATAATGTCCTTTAATGAATGAAATTTCTTAATTTTAATATAACCAAACTTATCAAATTATGATTTCATGCCCCATAATAAATATTTTCCTATATTTTCTTCTAAGAATGTTTAACTTTGCCTTTTATTTCTAAGTATTTATTACATCCAGAATTATTATTGTCTGTGGTGTGAGTAGGAATGTAATGTCTTATTTTCAAGTTTCAGGGTTCCCAGCAGAATTTCTTGACTTGATATTTCCCCATTATTTTCTAGTGCCACCTAAGTTATGTATATATATCAACTTTACATAAATATTGCTTCTTAGCTTCAAACTTAAATGTTCAATTTTTTGCTATAGGCTATATATAGGTGCCCTGCTGCTACCTCAAACAGATGTTCAGGCTTTAACCAGAGTTTTTGTGTTATTTCTCCTTCAGGCTTAACTAAAATACTTTTTCAACTAAGCAAACTACCAGTGGAAGTATTATTCTTTACTCCTCTTAATTTAAAAATGTTAGCCATATTCAGTTAATTTTTGTATTTTTATGGCATTGCAAAACCATCCTTCTTTGTATTCTTTTTGAAATTGTCCCCTTTGAATTCCTTCTCCTTACTATGATTATTGCCACGTCTTAATATCTGTGCTACTCAAAAATGCAGAGAATTAGGGGAATCAAGCAGATGGAGATCAAAATATCAGTTGCTACAAGAAGTCTGCTTTTAATATGGCCGAGTAAGTTCTTATCAGACTGACCAACCCACGTAACAACCACAAACTCTGGAAAAAAAATACAAACAAACAAACAAAAAAGCTATGTGAAGGCATTAGAGAGTGCACAAAAGTAGGCAAATTCCAGAGGCAATACCAAATGGATACTAGAATATTTAGGAAAAGTGAATGCCAGCCGAAAGGTAAAATTATGGGTAAATACAAAAGACTATATATTCCTTTCAATTTTTTTTTAAAGCACATGACTCTTTAAAAACAAAAATTATAATATTGTTATGTAGAGTTTACATTATATGCATTTTAATGCATATGACAAATACAGCAAAAGGATATGGGACTTTCTACATTTAACAGGAACTGGTATAATATTAAGTCTAAGTAGGTTCTTAAAAAGAAAGAATTAAATATCAAAAATAATGCAAAAGAGTATAACTGAATGGCAAATAAATAGATTACTGTAGAATTCTAAAATTATTCAAGTAAAAAAGGAAAATCAGTAAAAGAAAAGATAATCAAGCAAAGGGGGAGAAACAAAACAATTAATAAAATAGTAGACCTATCCAACCATGCCAAAAATTACATCCATTGCAGTGGTCCAAGGACTATGACTAAAAGGCAGGAATTGCCATAAGAAAATGCTGCCTATAAAAATGCACTTTAATCACATGTAGTTGAAGAGTAAATGGATGACAAAGGATGTAGCATGCAAACAGCCTAAGAAGGTTTGTATTGGCCACATGTATAGCAGATAGAACAGATTTAAAGAAAAAGAGTATTTCCAGAGATAAAGAGGGACATTTGACAATGATAAAACATGCCTAATTCTTCATAAACATGTAATAATCTTAAATATATGCAAATCTAGTAAGAGTGTTCCGAAAGAGTATGAAGGAAAAACTGACAGAATTCTACAGAGAAATAGCCAATTTTATAAGAGATTTTAACTCCCCTATTTGCAACTGACAGAACAAATAGATACTATCAGGGGAAAATAGGTAATCTAGAAAATGCTCTCAACTACCTTACTGCTGATATTTATAAAACATTACACCAAAAATTGCAGAATACACAATTTTAAGCGTGTTTGGTAAGTTCACCAAAACAGACCATATGCTGAACCATAAAACATGCTTCGTGAATTTAGAATAACTGAAATCACATAATCTCTTACCAAGATGGAATTGAATTAGAAATACATAACAATAATATATATATAGGAAAACAGAATATTTTTAAGTTAACCAATATAAATGGGTCATAAAAGAAATCACAAAGTAGGAAATATTTCTAATTAAATTATAGTGTACATACATTTTAACATTTGTGGGATGTACCTAGCTACATAGAGGGAGATGTACAGCTTTATATGCTTTTATTTGGAAAAAGGAAAAGAAAATCATTGACCAAAGATTCAACTTTAAAAGACCAACAAAAGAATTACAAGTAAACTAAAAGTAAGGAAATAATAATAATAGCAAAAAAAAAAAAAATCAGTGAAATATAAAAAAAGATGAATAATTGACAAAGTAATCAAAGTATAACAAAATGGTGTTTCTATATAAAAATCTAGAAAACTGGTCAATCCCAACCAGACTGACTAAGAAAAAAAGAGAAATAATACAAACTAATAGTGTCAAGAATGAAAGCAGGCTGTGCCCCCTGCAACTAAGATTGAGCTGAGCTGCTGCTGAGCTCCCGGATGGCTCAGTTGGTTGGAGTGCATCCTCTCAACCACAAAGTTGCCGGTTCGACTCCTCAACTCCCACATGGGATGGTGGGCTGCGCTCCCTGCAACTAGCAACGGCAACTGGACCTGGAGCTGAGCTGCACCCTCCACAACTAAGATTGAAAGGACAACAACTTGACTTGGAAAAGTCCCAGAAGTACACACTGTTTCCCAATAAAGTCCTGTTCCCCTTCCCCAAAAAAATAATAAAAAAAAAAAAAATGATGGATCAATTGGAGATATAGATACATGATAGTTATATGTTAAAACATGTTTAGCAAAATGTTAGTGGCATATGGGCATTGACTACAAAAAACATTATGTTTATCGTTGGAAATTTTTATAATAAAATGTTGAAACAGTAAAATTAGAAATGAGACAGAGATCTAAAATATGAAATTAATTATAATAATGATCATTTCACAATATATACTGTTAAGTCACTATTTTGTACACATGGGACTAAAATATGGTTCTATAGCAATTATAACTCAATAAAACCTGAATTATAATAAATCAGCTGGCACAGACATTGGAGAACAAGACTTCAGTGAGTTTTGCCAAGTGGGATTGCTAATAGTAAATCTAGATTTAGACATTACTTCCAGCAATCAAATTTCTCAGGACCACCAGAGACTTCTTCCTGGGCAGAGTTTACTGTAAGGATGGGAGATAGCCAGGCATTTCCTAAATAAAAAGAGAACACGCGAGCTGAGTTGCACATTCACTATTTTTTAACCTAAATTGAGAGCCTTCTCCCCTGGGGAGGGTGCAGTGAGGGGATGAAAAGAGACCAAGAGGTGCTCAAATTAATCTTCCTCCAGATCAAAGGAAATAGCAGGAGTGAGGGTTTTGTAGAAACATTGAAGGCTTTAGGTTCCTGAAGGGGACCCTTACCATCTTAAGGAAATCGAAGCTTCCAATGATTGGCTTCATACTGCATTGATGAGTGGCTTGTGTCCACCCCAAATTAATCATGAATTTTGAATAGGTAGTAGGACATTTTGAAAAAGATCAAATAGGCAATTATGCAATATAGAATTTAATTTAGATATTCAGTGAATACTATATGGATTGGAAAGCCATGAGAGTAAATTTCTGATAACAGAATAATTATCCCCAAATTAAGTCTTAAGGGATGCTCCCCATGAGGTGGTAGAAGATACGAAAGGATTCCAGAAAAAGGAGAATCAAAACAGCAGAATGTCAAACTAGAAAAGGAAGGAAAGATTTAGAATCAAATATTAAGAGAGCGAAAGAGAAAAAGGGTAAAAAAAAAAAAAAAAAAAAGCATTGCTGACTCAGGTGACTAAGTAGTCCTTGGTTTCTTAGAGGATAGAGAGTAAAAAAGGTGACTGGCAGTGTCTTAGTCCCTTAGGGCTGTTATAACAAAATATTACGTACTGTATGGCTTATAAATAACAGAAATTTAATTCTCACAGTTCGGAGGCAGGAAGTCCAAGATGAAGGTGTCAGCATGTCTGGATGAGGGCCCTCTTCCTGTTTCACAGCCAACACCTTCCAGCTGTGTAGAAGGAGCTAGGGGACTCTCTGGACCTTCTCTTTAGAAGGACTAATCCCAATCATGAGGGTTCCACTCTCATGTCGTAAGCACCTCCCAAAGGCCCTACCTGTTAATAATATACTACTAATCTCCACCTAGCTTTGGGGTTTAAGATTTCAATATATGAATTTTGGAGGGACACAGTCAGATCATAGCAGGTACAGGGGACATGGGAGAGGCAGATGTTGGTTGCCTGGAGGTTTCGCCTCAAAAAGATGGCTAGTCACCCAAATCCCTAATTCTATCTATCATCCAACAGCCTCCTACTGAATAGTGGGGAAACACAGCTTTTACAAGGAAAATAACCCCCTGTCACCATGAAAAAGTGTCCTATTTATTAATGTTGTACCCAGGGCACCTTACAGTATGCAGCCTCCACAAAGCAATCCTTTTGTGAATGGAAATCTCAGGGACTCACATGTGACTCATTAGACTGCACAGGCCCAGAAACGGGGGAGACGTGTCCCTTACTGCTTCAGTAAGTTGTGTTCAAAGGGAGAGCAGCCTACGCTTAATCTGTTTGCTGCGGCTGCCAAAACATATTACAACATATAAAGGAGACAGTCAGTGGAATTCTAAGTGAATCCCTTTCTTGGAAAATGACATCTCAGCACAGTCTGCCAAAAGAGCTGCAGAGATACTAAGTCACGCCAAGGAAGGAAGGCTGAAGAACACAGGGACCATCTTTCCTGTTTTGTGTGAGACTGGAGGGTTTCAGCAGTCAAGCGGTTAACCTGAATTTATGTGGGGATTTGTAATCAGTACCACCATGCCTAAACCATGAAAATGTAGACCTTCAGGCAGAGATATACATATACATGCTTTGAGGGAGGGATAAAGACTATGTTAATAAAGAACAAAAGCCAAAGAGGAATTACAGAAAATAGAATCCAGCAAGCCTTTATTGGAAGGTTTGCATAAGCAATCCTCGTGTGATAGAGGAGACGTGGTCTTGCCTTCTAGTCAGTTCTCATGCAATCGTGATGTTGGGGCCCCAACATAGCTCTCACCCTCTTCAGTAAGGACTTGTTTAATTGAGTAGATAATTCCTGACACTGGAAGTGGATGGAGGAGAAAAGCCTCCTGAGGAGAAAAACCTGTGAAAAAAAAAGAATGAAAGCAGGATTGGGCAGGGGGAGCCATCCCATTGTGACACAGACTGACGGAGCGTCTGCCTCCCAAAGGGGACGCTCCAGAGCAAAGCTTGCCCATTAGACATGACCTGCCTTAGGCAGAAATGATTAGGCCCTTGCTCAGTCAGGGTCTAGAGGCAGCCCTGAGCATGGCCTGGGGCTGTGCTAAAGGGACAGAGCTGGAGGTCATTAGCTAGTGACAGTTCTCCCAAGGAGGCAGTCCCGAAGGGGGATCTGAGGGGCATATCTCTGTGCATGCGTAATCCCACAACACAAATAAGAACCCTCAGCCTCAGCTCCTGTAGCAGCTAATGAGACAGAGTAGGTTCCCTTAGGGCCGACTTAGCAGTTCACCCCAGAGACAAAAGGAGAGTCTGACTGGTCCTCAGGAATCATAAATGAACATGAACTAGAAGACTCTGGCAGATCGTCACAGGCAGAGCCCTGGTCTACCACCACCAAGAAGGTCGCTGTGCCAACAGATGGTCACTGAGCATCCGCCAAGTGGAGAAGGAGTAGACCCGCTAAGTCTTCACTCTGAGCATAGCTGGGCTCTGTGGATTCAAGGACAGGAGTTCTAAGGACTGTGGGCTTCCGTTAGTGAAACGTGTCTGACTCACTCTTGTCCACTTGTGTGAGCAATCTTCTCCGTGCCTCTTCTCAGTAGGTGAAGCTATAAATATAATGTTGCTTCTGAAATCTGCAGAGTTCTGGTAACTCTGGGGGAGCAAAGGATGCCAGTCCCCAACACTGAAAGAGTTCCCCTACCCCTCCTCAGGTCAGACTTCCAGGAGCAGTCACCACAGGGGAACCTGAGCGCCATAAAGGAACCAGTTGTGTGAGCTCTGGAAGCAACAGTTTCCATAGGACACACATTATCTAGTGTACAGAATGCCCACAGATTAGTTGCCTTTTAATACCTCCTATGTTTAAACAAATTCTTACTTAGTTCCACTTATACTAGAAAAGTGTGATGATAAGAATGCAAGGTACATTCCACCATTAGTACATCCACCATTGATCTATAATATCCAACAATATTTAAGACTAATACTATCTAAAGATGGGACTGATAGAAAATCAGACAAAGGGGGTGTTTCAGGTTAAGATAACTAAAATAGTACAGTTACATTTTATCGCCAACCATAAGTAGGCAGATTCTTTATTCAACCCTAAGTAGGCAGATTCTTGCCCTTTATATTTATTTTTAGAATTATCAGGGAAGACAAATAGACACTGACTACCATGCCTGTTCTATAGACTTTGGAAAATAACCAGCAAAAAAAAAACCCACCCAGGTTCCAACAGCCAGGGCGACATTATGAAAGGTAAACATTTTTCTATTTCACACCCTTCACAAGGCTTTCTTATCCCGATGATGGACCCCTGTTCTCAGAAACAACTTCTGCACCGTTTGGGTCACAACAAAATCTGCTCCCTCCTACACCTGTATCTTTTCTCACCTTCTCCTAGTTCTTTCTCCTTCTCATCCTCTTTCTTCCTGCTTTTCTCCTATGTCTCGTCTGTTTCCTTCTCTGTCACTGAGTGCCTTCTACAGACATCATGTGACATGTTTAATCCTCACGGGCAAGTTGGAATGCAGGGATAGGATCCTCATTTCAGAGATGAAGAAAGTGAGGCTCAGCGTCACAGAGGTGTGCCCACGTTCTTTCCCCCACATCATCTCCCTCTGTTTTATTTGCCTTTCTTATGTATCTCCATTTTAAAAGTAGAGCCAAAAGTAAATTTTAAAGTGTCAGGCAATTTATTTAAGTATCTTCCTGACATATTCTTTTTAACTGATGATGGACATTAGTGACGTGACTGGTAAGTATTTAAAAAAGCAAAATTAAAGGAGGAAGAAGTAGAAGAAAGAGGATGCATTGGTCTGAAATGAAGGATGTACTCAAGGTAATTAAAAGCTGGCAGATGCATATTGCTATATGAAAGAAACCAGTCTGGAAAGGCTATATATCATATGATTCCTACTCTATGATATTCTGGGGAAACGAAAAACTCTAGAGAGAGTAAAAACGATTGGTGGTTTCCAGAGGTTGGGGTGGGAGGATGAATAGATGGAACACAGGGATTTTAGGACAATGAAACTATTCTGTATGACACTCTAATGGTGAACGCATGACTATGCATTTGGCAAAACCCATAGAACTGTACAAAACAGAGTGAACCCTAATGCGAACGACGGACTTCAGTTAATAATGATGGACCAATACTGATTCATCAACTGTAATAAATGTGCTACACCAATATTAGAGGTTAATAACACAGGATATTGGTGGGGGGGGGGAGGTAGGGTATGGGAACCCTGTACTTTCTGCCCAATTTTTCTGTAAACCTAAAACTTCTCTAGAAAATAAAATCTATTAATTAAAAAAAAAAAAATAGCTGGTACAGCAGGAGGGTTGACCAACGTTCAGATGTCAAAAGATATTCCAATAGTAGGACCTACTTTAAAGTTGTGAGATAGGTTGCCTGCTAAATATCTGTGTCCCAGTAAATAACACCATGTGGCTTTAAATTATGAACAAAGAACAAAGAGAAACAATTCTAATATAAATTTCCATTTTTCTCTATTCGGCTCAGACAACATGCTTGTGCCTTTAAGTTGGGGACAGATGGCTCACTGACAGGCGGTGGGTATTCATATGTGCAGGACTGCATCTCATTACACTGTAACAAGAAGATCATAATGGAGACAATCAAAACCAAGTCTGGCTAATCATCTGTAAGAGGCACTGATTTTTTTTTTTTTTTTTTTTAACTCAAGGCAGAGACATTTTCATGCAATCTGAGAAATGTGATAACGAATGTAACTTTCATTACCTTTATTTCCTCTGTCCTTTGAAAATTTAAGTAAACCAATTCCATTTAAAAACAAATTTCCAATTAAATTACAGTTTTCTTATTATTGTGTGTTCCCTCAATATAGCATAGGCGAGACCATCTTCTTATCGTTATGATCTTGCTGGAAGTCCTTTAAAATGTCTGTTATAAACCATGTTCTATCCCTTAAAATTCACACAATCAATCAAGAAAAGAGAGAGAGCATAATCCACCCATCTCACCATCAATATACTTACCAAATTTCAATATATAGCGGACTACACAGGTCTTTATTTCAGCTTAGAAGGTAAAGTACATGGTATTGATACAGGATAGTTAGCATGTCCCTAGGTAGACAGGGAGGTCCCTGGTGAAATAAACCAAGACAGTCATATCCTAAAACTCCAGGTTTTGAAATCACTCCTTCGCTCCAGGACATAATGTAACAAGGCCTTGAGATTAATCATAAAATTCCTTTTGGCCTGACAAACAGAGCTCATCTGATAGGTAAAAGTGGGTTGGTTACTTTGCTAATTCCTTCAGGATGGGCAAGCAGAACAAACTGGGTAGACGACTTTCATTAGAAGATTCCAGTTCCCTTCTTCAAATAAGTTCCCTCTTCAAAGAGCTCCCCTTCCCCAAGCAGGGAAGGGAAGGTAGAATAGTAAGAGCTTTTGCCTTAGTCACGGGGCACCCCCCCCATTCAGGACCCCCTCCTGCTCGGGAGCTCTGACTCTTTGCTATCAATAAACTATCCTCTTTTTAAAACTCTTTGCCTCTCCTGGGTCCGTGTTTCCATTCTTCAGTCTCACGAGACGCCATCCCGGCCCACACCCAGAAACTGCAGGCAGATCCAACATCACCTGCATCATTTGGGGAATCACAGGAAAATATTCCTCCATCAGTATGAACCAGACTTACTTAAAAATGCATTGAAAATACTAGCAATCTCATATGTTTGTGGAACTCATTTAATTAAGAATATGCATCCATGCAAGATTGTCTGGGCGATAGAAGTAGTGAAATGTTTTTTGTTGCTGTTGTTGTTCTTTCAAACATTTTAACAACTTTAAAAGTCCAGGTCTATTTTGAAATGATTACTCCGTGGTCTGTAAGCAACCTGGGACAGGTGGGATTTCAAGAAACTCATCCATAACAGGGAACAAGCTTAGAAACCTGAAAATGCTAACACTCCATGGGCTGTAAATATTTGTGAAAGAAATGAAGTCAATACACCACAAGCAAGGTAAAGGGATAATGAATGTTTCTCCATGTAATTGAGGGCTCCAACAGGGTACCAGGGGCTGATGGAATGAGGGAGGCTGGATGGACATTAAAAATCAGAAAAAAATTGTTGAGCATTTGTTGTATGATTATGTGTTGCGGTAGGTGGGTTTAAGATGGGGTTAGTTTGTATAAGAAGACAGACTAATCTGAAAACATCTCTTGAGACACATTTACAGAAATGGAGGTAAAGTGACACAAGCCTTATTTCCAATACATCACTGAAAGGCCAAGACAGAAGGGAAACCCCAGAAGTTAACCACAGAAAAAAAAATCTGTGAGTAGAGGTACAGCTTTCCTGGAGGGGTGTCAGGGAGTGACATGGCCACAGTAGGGGACTGGGCTATCATTTCTTTGTGGAACCAAGAATAGAGGCCTTCAGACTGCACAAAGCCCGTCGTGATTACGAAACATCTGTACCCTCAAGGAAAATAATCCACCTAAAGAAGTTATTCGCCCACCCACATGAGCCGGCAAGAAGCCTTTGTCTAGCCTTCGCTGGCTTTAGGGGAAAAACTGCTTCTTAACCCCAGTCCCATCCATTAAGATGGTTTACAGTAGGAAAGTAGACATATCTGTAATCCAAGAACACAGAATATGAGAAATTTACATAAACCAGGTTTGCGAGGCCCGAGGAGATACTACTAGACATTTGGCAAAAGGCAAAACTGCCTTGGATCCCTGCCATCTGAGATAGAGCTCTGCCTAAGTTAGAGTCACAATTGAAAATTATAAAATATGCAAGAGAACAAGCCTCCAGAAGCAAGAGACAGCACATGCACACAAGTAGGAGTAGAATCCCCGAGTTTATGAGATTTAATCATCCAATAGGAGCTACAAAATGTACAGATTAAAAATGATTCAAGGTATTTATAATGTAAGTAAATGGTGCTATGAAAAACGACCAGATTTAAAGAGAAAGAGAGAGAGAGAGAGAGAGAGAGAGAGAGAGAGAGAGAGAGAGCCTATATATAAAAAGAAAGCATCATTGTTCAAATTTAAATCTCAACAAGTGGGTAAAATTGTAGATTAGATACACCTGAAGAAAGACTTGGTTAGAAGAAAGATTAATCTAGACAGCAGTTCTCAGCCTTGGGTGCTTATTAGAATCTCCTGGAACTTGATTACCATTTCAGTTTAGTTCTATATTTTTTGAGTGCCTTTTCTGTGCCAGACACTGGATAAAAAGATCAACGAGACACAAAAACTAAGAATTTCAAGTTGCATCTTTAAGCACAGCTACCACAAAATCCAAACCAACTAATGTGTTGCTTTTAGTCAGAAATTAGATAGCAGCTGCAATTTAGTTGTAACTTGGAGAAAATAGCATTGCAGTAAAGGCATAGTCAGAAATCTGAAGGCATTGGGGCATGTGTGTGGAAAGTACTGTGTTTTCCCTAATGTACTCACCCTGTTCTGCTGTATTGAACCTCGTTGGGCTACAACCCTCCAGAGTCTTTGCTCCCTCCGCTGTTGAGATCCTAGCAGCAACTGAGTTCCCACTGCAACTGTGGTCAGCTGTCCCGTGTTTTCACAAGTGAGTTTTTTTGGGGGTCTCCTCTTCCCTGGGGGAAACTTACCCCGGGATGCCACTGGGAAAGCAGGGAATGATCTCCCCATGAACACCGATGGAGGGAAAAGGTGGGGTAGTGGTTGGTGTTAGAGTCTGAACCGGAGCCTTGCAGGAAATCCGTGGAAAGGTGGGTGAGCTGCAGTGATAATAATTCTCTCGCTTGAGAATGTGTCATCCTCTGCTTTAGGCCATCACCTGAGAGTTTGGGATCACTGGAAACATCTCACACTATGCATGCAATGACACCAGTAATACTTCACCAGCCCAACCTTAAAAATAAATTAAAATTGAACAAATTAACAAGCTTTTTTCTCTTGCCAGATCCTTTCCTCACAAAATGTAATTCATAGCACCTATTTTTTTTAAAATAAGCATTGTATTTGATCATTAAACTTTTTCATTAATCCTCTAAAATTCTTGAAATGTTGAAAAATCCCATTTCAATTGTTTCCTAGAATGAATTTCACTGTAAAGTATAACATGTTAACTGTCTTTAAAGAGTCAGACAGTGATATGAGTACCTTCTAATTCACTAATTTGGTATAGTTTATATTGATGAACTAATTCACATTAATGATGATGTGACAAGGACATCTCATTAGGTCTCCGGCTACAAAAACCCTAATTTCTATGATAGTCTGCATTATACTGCCACCTAGTGGCTTATTTTATTACGGTACTCTAGCTGGAACAGTCTGCCATTGTCAGCATTGTTATTTTAAAAAATCCAGATATTAGTACCTGCTCACTAGTATGCAGCACTGTTCATCTATCTTGACAAACAATTCACGAAGTTATTTTTTAAAATCACAATAAAATAGAAAATCCCAATAATTTCATTGACCTCATTGGGTTTTCACTATTTAATAAAATCAAACAATATTTTACAACATTTTGATAAAAATGCATAGAATCTGAAAGATAGAGGTTTCCCTATAAATCATTTTTTTAAATTTGTCATTCTAGATATGAGACAACTTAGGCCCAGAAAGGAAAACATATTATAAGCATTCGTTACGGGTCTCATAACTAGTTGGTAAATTCAGATTAAAACCTCAGGAATTGTGGCTCACAACTAGAGATTTCTCTGTAATTTGGCTTTCTTCATTAATAAAAACGTCTCACTAATTTATTGGAAAGAGCATTAGGAAGTCATGGAGATAATTAGCTGGATGAGAGAAGCTCAATCATCATTTTATGGAATAAAATTAAATGTCCCACGAGACAATACTATGGGTATAAAGTGAGATTCACTGTATGGAAAGCAAAAGAAAGTCTTAGGGGACATAAACTCAGAATAGAGCTTCAGCTCAAAGTGAAGTTCATTAGTTATATGTCATATTTCTAATATTTTTTAAGACAAAATATCATGTTTATTCTATTTTTTTCAGTTATGTGAAAGAAAAATATTCTGTAAGCCTCAGGAATTATATGAGAAAAATAGAGCAAGGCTGAATTATCTTTGGTGTTAATATCTCCTTCTACAATGAAAGAAAGGGAAAGAGACTGCTAAGAACAGTTTTTACTTCCTTTTTCACCCAAATTTTTGTATCCATTTCTACACAACAATTTCTCAACATAAAAACCTGTCACCATTTCTTGAGGTTTTTAAAAATTATTTACAGTGCTAAATCATGTGTGAAATTGACAACTCAAAGTCATATTTAAAAAAAAAAGATCTGAGTAGTCCTTTTACTAGAATAACTGAAGAAATATTACTGAAGTTATTACTTTACTTTCCTTTAACCTGTTCAGAAAATTCCAAATTCAAACACGAGGATTTTAAAAAAATAATCATATATTCAATTGAATGGGAATGATCTTATTTTAAAAAGTCTAAATATGTGCTTTTAGAAAGAGGAAGTCTCCCTGCTGCTTATATATAATAACTAAGTTAGAAGTGAACAAATGGACTAACACCAGGCTACTTCAGTGCAGTCCTGACTATAAAACCAAGAGTTATTTAAAAAAAAAGATGCTGTGCGGTAGAAAGAAGCCACCTGAAGGTAAAGGCGAAGGAAGCTTCCCTTGGGACTGACGCCAGCAGCAACACCTGGGCGCTGGTAAGAAAGGTGTATGAGCAGGACCCACCATAAATGTCCTAGGTCAGAAGTTTGCTTCACATCAGTAGGATTTGGGGCTTTTACATTCTCTAGACTAGATCAAAAATGTAATTTTTGAAGTTTTTGTCAGCTCTAGAGAAGCCACTTCTCCCTCAGTGGCTCTCCTCAGCCTCTCATTTCAGAATGCCCTTCCTCTTCCCAAGACATAATAATAACCTACCCTTGAATCAGGAGTGATCAGGAGAGATGTGTGTGGCTGGTATTTAGACTCATGATACAAAGATATCTCTTCCTTTCCTTTCTCTAAATGAAAAGGCTTTATTTTTCTCAATAGGACTTATTACTACGTGACTGACATACTATGTCCTATTAGTTAATTTTCCCATGATCCATCTCTTCACCTACCCCCTAAGTTGCCAGATAAAATACAGACATCTGATTAAATTTGAATTTCAGATAACTTATGAACAAAAACTTTTTAGTTTATAGATATTCCATGCAACGTTTGGGACATACCTATAGTAAAAATATTGTAGATTAGTGTAAATATATTCCATGCAGTATTTGACATATACTAAATAACATTTTTTGTATGACCCAAATATTGGATGAGACATAGTTATACTAAACACTTAGTCATTGATTATCTGAAATGCAAATCTAACTAGGCATTTGCTTTGCCCTCAACCCACTCTGCGTCCTACACTCCCCCAGTACCTACAATGGATATTTCAGGAGGAAATGTGTTTTCCCTTTTTTTGTTACTGTTGCTTTGCATTTCTTCTCCCCCCCGCCCCTTACAGTCTAGAAAAGTGCATGTCACGCAATAAGAATTTGACAGATATTTGGAATAGACACACTTAGGTCTCCTGCCAAAATGGTGGATTTGCTCTCCAATCAAAGTCTATTCTCACAAAGCTAGAGAAGGGCAGAGATTCAGATGAGAAGTTACTGGACACACAAGCATCCACTCCACCTCCCTCAGGCAATTAGTCCTCTCCATTGCCCCCCCAAACCCCTTGGAATGATGGACTACAAACTAGGAGAATGTTTGCCTCCAAAGGCCACCTATTTCTAACTGGTGAAAGTGAAATCCTTACAATGGGATGGCCCCAAAGAGTGCCCCACAACCACCCATGAGCTGCAGCAGTTCTGTGCTGCTCTGGACTGTGCCTGAGCCACCTCACGAGAGGGTGGACTTCTTTCTGTCCCCACCATACTTCGTCAGCCAGAGGAGCTGGTCCTCTCCTTGGAACCTGAGCTCAAGGCCCAAACAGCCCCCTGGCTGAGGGGTCCAGTTGCCCCACAGGGAAGATGAAACACCTGTGGCACAGGCCTGTACCTCTGCCACAGAATTATTGGAACATGCATTTTAAGATTTTAAAACCAGTCTTGGAAACATACTGGTATAGATGAGGATGGAAATCAACTATAAGAAGAAACATTATCAAGTCATTCAAAAGAATGCAGTGGAACCAGCAGGTATTCAGGGTATGCAAAGTCTAGAACACAGAAAGTGTCCCAAATGAGTACAGTTGGCAAACAAATGACTCAGCGGAACACTCTCAGGGTCCCCTTTTCCTTTGAAACAAAATGGCACTCTTTATGCTGGCATACAGGTGGCATTATCAGGTCTCTTCTACACTTCTGGCCTTGGCTCTCACCACTGCCATTTCTATTTTCTGCTTCAGCAAAATCAAATCAAACGTGCGATGGTTCAACGAGGACGCCATGCCTCTTCCTTCTTCCCCTCCTTGGATCACGGGGTCTCTACTGTCCAGCCATCCTTCCTTCATTCCTAAAGCAATCCCACTCCCCTGCTCTCCCCAGACAACTCCGGCTTGCTCCCCACTTTTGGGAGTACAGTGCAGGGGTTAAGGTCCACCACTTAGAAGCTGGGCGAACTTGGACAAAACACTGAACCTCTGTGGGCCTCTCGTTCTCTATCTGAAAAATGGGGATAACAAGAGTGTCCAGAGCATGGGGCTTTTGTGAAGGTTACAAATGACGCGTAGAAAAAGCACGCTTACACAGTGCCTGGTATATTCTAAGATCTAAACAAAAGTAGCAGTTAATTATTTTAAATGTGGCTAACATTTTTCTAAAGCATGCAACCACTCATTCAGAGAAGCTGGGCTCTGGGACTATTCTGTGATCTGACACAAATGTAGCCATAAAGCACAGCCTCCCCATTAAGGTGACCAGTCAGTTGCAGATACAGGGAGGGCCTGAAGCGGCTGGGACGGACACGATAAACGGGCTCAGGTCGCCCTCTAGTGGCAGCAAGGGGAAACTGCTGGAGAGGGAACCATTGTTCCTGCTCACCTGCCAACACCCACTCAAGCTCCACCCCACGCCAGTGTCTCCGGGAAGCTCCACGGCCACACGCAAATAATGTCAGAATACGGTCAGCAGACCCTCACTGTGCTAGGTGAAGCCTGCAAGCTTCTGCTCCGCACCTCCCGCAGTGCCTGGACGATATCTACTCATTGGTTTGAGACTGAGTTGAGGGTCCCCTTCTGGTCTCTGACCTTGCTGTCCCAAGCTGAATTAGGTACACCTCCTCAGTGTTCCCAAAGACACTGGGGATACAGTTATGGAAGCTCGTGCATGTTTGCAGAGCCCTCTCCTTGTGTGAGGTTTTACCCAAGGTCCTGGGGACCCAGGATGTTCCTCTTAGACTGAGCCCAAGAGGGAGGGACACATCCGGATGCAAAAGCCTGGAGCGCTCAGGCTGTGTGTGACACGTAAGCCCAGGGCCCTGGGAGCCCAGAGGAGGCAGCAGGACACCCGCACACGGGGCGGGCTGCGGAGGGTCAGGAGGGCCTTCTTTGAGAGGAGAGGAGCACTGGAGGGGAGGTCTGCAACAGGAAGAGGAGCTAGTTAGCAAAGAAGGAGTTTATAGTGTCCGCGTGCAGAAATAAACGCGTGATCTAAGACGCAAGAGGAAATATATGGTCCCGCTTGAGATTGTGCGGCGTTTGAGATGAAATCAGTTTGTTTCACTGATGCCTGGAACACAAGGTGATGAGTCAAGTGTCTGGACGCTCAGCCCGAACTCTTTCTATCACTAGAGGCTTCAACCAAAGTGGACTGTGATTTCCCATCTTTTAGGAAACTCCTTCCTTCCTTCCCTCCCTCCCTCCCTCCCTCCCTCCCTCCCTTCTTTTCTTCCTATTTCTTTTTTTCCTTCGAGAGCTACCCATGTGGACACTTGGGGGAAGAACATTCCAGAAGGAGAAAAAACAAGGACAAATGCCCAAAGGTGGGAGCAGGCTGATCTTGCTCAAGAAACAGTACGGAGGCCAGTGCAGCTGGTACAGGGCTCTTCGATCAGATGCAGAAAAGTTTTATTTTGGGTCTCCTGACTCCCACACCGTGGTTGTTTCCATGACACCCACCAAATGAGTGAGAGGATGCAGGACCAATTACTCCAAAGGCCAAGCCAACAGACGCCTGTGGTGATCGTTTGATCGTAACAATAACAAAAGAGCATTTGTGAGGGGGAATATTTATTTATTTGTTTGCTTGTTTTTAATTTATCTGTTTGCTTGTTCTCTGGATCTCTGTGACTGTGAGATCATTGCCAAAGTACCTTCTGGCACTGAATGCCATGCCTGTGGGTGGCTTCACCGGCAGGAAGCAGGGGACAACCACTGTCACTCCGTTGAACACTTTATCAGGAAAACAGTCAAATCTCACAAAAACATGTTCAGATGCCAGGTTCTCGGGGCAGAGACTCTGCTGTCTCACCTCTGAAGGACCAGTGCCCAGCATGTGTCTGGCACAAAGAGACACTCAGTAACTTGGAACTGAACTTGGTTGAAGCAAAAAGGAGCATTTTGTTAATCCAAGATGAGGCAGATAATCCAGCTGAGGGTTCCCAGTTAGCATTTCTAGGCAGGAGTGTGAACTGAGCTGTGTGTGCTGGCGTTCCCTGCATCTTTACAGAAACTTTCAAACACAGCTGCATGCCTGGGCATTCTCAACCAGGGTGGCTGCAGTCGGGGGCCTGGGATTCCTGCCCTTCCCATACCTGGCCCGCAGCACCGCGAGCCCAGTAATTCAACTCCCAATCTGCTCCAATCCCCACTGGTAACCACCAGCAGATGCCTCAGGAAGAGACGGCTTGTTTGGTTTGGCCGTAAACTAAATTGGTTTCTGAGCTTTCCATTTCCCTCTCCCTCTCCCCGCCCATGGGAAACCTGACCATCCAGCTGTGTCCTGGAGAAAACAAGTGCCTACCAACTGTTGGTAGAAATGCGGTCTCTGGTCCGAGCTATCCCAGAAAAGCTTGCAGCGACCAAATGAGTTACAGATACACAGAAAATGTGAGTCCTTCCAAGTGTGGTTCTATAAATGCCAGATCCAGTCCATGCATTCACTCCTGGGGTAACTGGTAAATGTTAAAGCAGGAAGGTTTTAGGTTTTGTTCATTACAGAGTCATTATGTTTCATATAGTTTTTTCCTTTAAGTTGGTTCATCCTGGATATTGACATTCAGCTGGTGCTCCTGCCAAGACTCAGAGTCATGGAAAGAGAGGGGGGATCTGCCATTCGCTGCTCACAAAATGTGAACAGGGCATGGAACCTCCTGGTACTCATTTTGCACATCTGGAAAATGGGTGTAATGAGCCCTCTTCCCAAGACAGTACAAGGATGTATGTGGACATTTACTTGAAAAAGTAAATCAAAACTTAAAATTTCTGAGATGGTACACAATCATCAAGCATTTCCCTGGCCTAGCTGCCCTGTTGCTTTTTAAAAAACCGGTTTCAAATTTCTTCTACACTTCCTTTCCTTGATTTTAGACTCTTGGTCATATTTAATGATGCCTTAGAGCCCAGATGCTTCACTAAACAAATAAACCAATGAAAACGAAACAAAGACCCCCAATACATATACATTTATGTGTATATATATATATATATATATATATATATATATATATATATATTATTAGTATGTTTTAAAGAGTTAAACCACTAAAATCAAAGTTAAATTACTGGCCTCAGTTTTCTGGATCTCAGTTTCCCCAACTATAAATGAGAGGGACAGATCACGGGACCTTGGAAGCCTGTCCAGTGCTCAGAGCATCTGATTTTCTGAAGAAGCAGGTCTCTGACCCTGTCTGTCACAGTTACACATGGCACATACTCACCAGGAAATCATGTCCTGTGTTTCTCAGATGTAACCACAAGGTTCTCCCGTTTTAATACCCACCTTCCCAGGCTGGGAAGTCCAAAGCTCCAGGAAGCGGGCACTGTTCAGAAGCAGTGGTTTTGTCCAGACTCAAAGCCATCATATTTCAGTCGACCTCTGAGTGCCTCCTGGACGCTCCCCTCCATGGAAGTCGCCATGGGCAGGTCAAACTGGTTTCAAATTTCTTCTACACTTCCTCTCTGTTCTTATAAAAACATATCTTTGTTAAAAAGTATATGAACAAGTGAGACTGCCCAGGAATTTAGGAACTGGCTCTGATATTAAAGGAGACTATTGATAATTTTGTGGCCCTACCATTCTGCCTTGGAGTCCTACCCTTCTAATTGCACAGATGGGGAAAATGAGGATCGCTATATGAATGGCAGAACTACTAGTTTTGCTATTATCTGGAACTTTCCAGAGTTGCTTATGGCTGAACTGTAAGGCGTGCCTACTTGACAGACTGCCTTTTCTTCATGCATCCTCCTTGCTTGCTCGCTAGTGGAAGCCGGCACACTGCCTGTTTCCTTTGTTTTTCTTCCCTCTAGTGGTTTAAATCAGGTACTACACACTCCATCCTTCAGGTAATAACTGAGAATCACAAATGCAAGGTGACCTTGGGTGTACCACAGGTACCGCAGGATACCTGTGCTTGCAAATTGTGACAAATGCCATAAAATAGAAAAACCAGGTGTCATGATACCTGATCTCTTGCTATTCTAACTCTTGATATTAAAAGTCAGGACCCTGATAGATATGAAGACATTTTCAGATCTGTCTAGTGCCTGCAAACTTTTCCTTCTCACTATTCAAAAGGTAGAAATAAATTATGTCCAGATAAAATAATATCTCTCATTGAAAAACTCATGAGTAGACTAGAATTGCTATTAAAAAATACTTATATTGATCGTTTTTTGTTTACTTTTTAATTTTGTCTCTCTACTATAAGGGCAGGATACCTTTCGTTTACTCTTGTGTACCTAGTGCCTTGCAAAATGTATAACTGAATGCATAGATGGATGAATGCTGCATGCCCAGCACACATTTCTCCCACTGCTCTAACGTTTCTCAAAGCTTTTCCTTGTGTAACTGACAAGCCTTGGTTGCACTGTGCCTATTTCTATGTCTCTTAATTTTTTAGTGTGTTGATTTATTGATTTTAGTGTCAGTCACTTTGGTCTCTGAATGGATGTATCAAGATAGAATCTGATAGGAATATGAGAGAGATGAGCTCATGGTTTCAGAATACACTTAATGTATGTTTATACGAGACCTATCCATTTTTGAGGTCAAGGCATCCTGCAGAGAGCACAGGCATGGGACAGGGGAGTGCCCAGCAAACTCTTTTGACCTACTCTTTGGGGACTGCTTTCTTTGCTTCAGAGTCTGATGCATGTGGCATGTTGTTCTCAAACATCTTTCCCCTCCCACTCCATCCATATTTCAATTAGTCAAACTTCCCTCTGGAATTTAGCATACGGTCTTCTCTTACCCGGATACTACAGCTGGTATTTGTTGTTTTGATTGTCAGATACGCTAAAAAGGAAGCTCAGGAGACATACATCAGATGTATCTAGTCTCCCATCCCGCCATTGCTGAATCCCAGGCTTTGGTCTGCATTGAACTGGGTTGGGATGTGTTTGTAATTGTGACCATAGAAGTGGTCTGGCCTTTCCGATTATCCAATTGACCTTCAGAAATGTCCTACATGGAGTGTGGGAGATGAGATGATATGATTCACTGCCAAGGGACACTGGCTGACCGCACAGATCAGAACTGATTTTCTGTGGTGTGAAAGTCAGTGTGCACATGGAGCTTACACACAGCTGCACAAAAGGGAATGCAGGCCAGCTGACAGGTCCCGAGGACCTAGAAAGAAGCCAGTCATTTCCCCCATTAACATTTCTAGAAGCAGATGGAAATTTAGGGTTTCCTTAGAAAATAGTGCTGGGTAAGAAGAGGAATCCAAACTGATAGATCATAATGAGGGGTAAATAGAGTCACGCTGAAGAAAAGACGAGGCTCCGAGGGAACAGGCATGCTGGTGGTCTGTGTAGTCATGAAATCGTGTTCTGGAGTTATGTCTGGGCTCCAGAGCATGGGAGCCATTCAGGCAGAAGGGCCAACTGAGAAAGTACACATTTTAGAAGACTGTTGAGCAGAACTCACTAGGTGCTTTTCCAAAGAGCAGTGATAGTAGAATGAGGCAGATCTGTGAATGTCCTCATGAGACTTGATGTGGGATAGTGGGCCTCTGTTGAAAAGACTGGCAAATTTGGAAGCCACCTACTGTGTTTCCCCGAAAATAAGACTTAGCCGGACAATCAGCTCTAATGTGTCTTTTGGAGCAAAAATTAACATAAGGCCCAGTATTATATTATATTATATTACATTACATTACATTACATTACATTACATTACATTACATTACATTATATTATATTATATTATATTATATTATATTATATTATATTATATATTATATTACATTACATTACATTACATTACATTACATTACATTACATTACATTATATTATATTATATTATATTATATTATATTATAAAGAGCCAGTCTTATATTATAGTAAAATAAGACCGGGTCTTATGTTAATTTTTGTTGCAAAAGATGCATTAGAGCTCATTGTTTGGCTAGGTCTTATTTTGGGGGGAACACAGTACATTTTCCAAGAAGCATTACAACATAGCTAGAAGCTGAGTAATAAGATAGTCTCAGGAGAGAGAAGGGGAAGGCAAAAAGAGCCCAGATTGGTATCTATGTGTAGAGCATATAAAATGTATTATATATGTTGGATTGAGGTTTGCAAAACAAGTTGTTTACTAGTAGGGATACGACTAAGGCTGCACATGTGTGAGACTGATAAAAGTGAAGTGAAAAAGCATGGTTTTGTGTGAAACTGAGCATAACAAAGTTGAGTGATAAACACGTTCACCAAAACAACTTCTGGTTCTCACCTAAGAGGTAAACAAGTCCAGGAAAAGAGAATAAAAGCAGAGCTCCAGAGCAATGCCATGTGCAGTCTGACTGGGCGCTTGGCTAAGACCCTCCACGAGGCTCTGAGCCAGACACTACCCGACAGAGTCCTCTGCAAGGTGCAAACCGTGATACTCCGGGCCTCTCCGAAGTTGTTCCTTGCAAGACCAGCTCGCCTCAGACCCGTCGTGGGCCAGTTGTCTCTCCTGGACCAGAGACCTTCTCCATCCTGATTTACTCTAGGACTTGGTTCATTATTAAATTATATTCTACTCTGTATAACCTTCTGTGCTTACCAGAGCATTGGATTCTGAAGGGACATTGGTTCCCAAATAAAGCTGTGTTACTCACTCTATCTGAACCTGTGTGCCAGGACTCTGTTCCCCACTCGCGTCACGAGTATCATGCAGGGACGTGGGGCCCTGCCGAGGGGTTAATGTTCCCTTGACTTTCAGGAATAGACTGAAATATGGCAACTGCCTTACAGGCACTCACAATACTACTCAATCAGGAATGACTTTTGAGAATGTTATGGTTTCCAGATGATAATCTAAAGCAGAGAAGTCTGCATTCAGAATGTTCAAGTTGGGCTGTGTGGTAGTTACCTGAGATCATTTAAAAAAAACAGATTCCTAGGTCCCATCCATACTCACAAAATCAAAGCTGTCTGGGATGTGTGTGGCCTTGTTACCTGTACGTTGTTTTTTTTTAAATTTCCAATGATTTTGTTTCATAGCCAGGCACAGGGATCTCTGATATACAACAACAGGAATATACAAGGGCATCTTGAAAATGACAGATCACATTTTCCTAATCCACTTTAATGGAAGAATTTAGAAATGTTCACATTAAATTGTATATTCTTCGAGGTCAGGAATTGATTTATATTTCTTTGTATTTTGCCCATTATTTTCAAACCCATTTTCTTAAATTATTGGTTTCATCATATGACTCCCCTCCATAAAAGTTTATCATGATGATTTAATGTCAGGCCATGATACAATGACATGTACCAGACTTTTGCTCAGTTGTAAGCAACTAGAAAACAAGACAAACTATGTAAAGTAACTGTTTCCAGATATTGGTTATCAGGCATCATAGCAATGCTCCCTGGGAAACAAAACAAATGAGGTGAGCGTCGTCATAGTTGGGGCTTTGTGCCTGCACACACACACACACACACACACACACACACACACACATTGGACCTTGCTGCACAGGGTTGTGACCAAGCATATCTGTCTTGTTGAGTAGAGTTCACAGTTCTGTGAAGCTGAAATGACTGAAAATCGCGGGGCAGAGTTTAGGATAAGTGGGAGCTAGATAGAACAATAGTCCTAGAAAAGTCCACAGAGGTCTGCTTGTGCCTGTGACTGAATACTGAGCCACACGTATATAAGGTGAAACTCCATGTGCCCAGGCAAAGGACCTGGATGCTAGAAGCTGAGCAATTCTGAGCTCACACAGGGTAAACACATATTCCAGATCTGACAAGCCAAAATGGACAGAATTTGCTAATCTCTGGGACATCCAGTAAAGACCCCAGAAGGATGACATCTCAGCAGCAGGGTTAAATTATCCCTAAAATAAAGGCTATTCTAGACCCAACCTAGCCAAGCTTAAGCACAAGCATCAACATGTTCAAGCTATTAAGTAACTTAATTATCATCCAGGAAAAATGTCCAACATTGTATTTTTGAAAAGTCCAAATATTCAACCATGTAATATTTGGAATACCCAACATGTAATAAAGCATTAGCAGACATACCAAAAAACAGGAAAACGTGAACCATAACTAGGAGAAAAATCAGTCAATAAAAATGGACCGAAAATGACAGAGATGATGGCATTAATGGTCAAAGATTTTAAAAGTCATTATAAACAAGCTAAATATAAACTAAGATTGCAAGAAATATATAAATATAGCGATGAGAGAAGTGAAAGATACCAAGAGGAATTAAATAGAACGTCTAAAGATAAAACTACAACAGATGAAATCAAAATTTCAGTGGATATTTAACAGCAAATTAGGCACTGCAGGATAAAAGACCAGTGAACTTGCGCATATAGCAACAGCAACTGAGATGAAATGGGTCTTAAACAGTGTGTATAAAATAGTTGTTACTTATTTGAAAAAAAATTGGCATATATATGTCACCCGTAAAAACATCTTGGCTGGTAACTTCTGGGAAGTGAGGGAATATTTTATAAATAATTTAATGGTGACTATCTGTCTGATTTCCAGTTATTCTGAGATTAAATTTGGTAATTTATATTTCTCTAGAACTTTTGCTTTTATTTAGGTTGCCAATGACTGGCAAATATTTTACATTCTTCATTTATAGTTTTTCAGTTTTCCACAGCATCTTAAGATACTTTCTCATACTTGTGCCTAATATTACTTAATTTTGTTTATTCTTGACAAATATAATTAAAGATTTTAATTTTTTAAAGAAAAGATTGTTTTGTTGATTATCTCAATTCTCTTTCATAATTTCTGGTTTCTTTTTGTTTTAAAAAATTTCTCTACTTTGTTCTCTCTCTCTTTTTTTAATTTGCATGTCATGTTCATATATTTTTAATCTAGAAAGGTAAATAAAGGCATGACCATATAGAAATTTGTAGTTTTTTTCTAAAGACTTCAGAATTCCAACTCTTAGGAATTTCAAATATTCATAGTACTTCTTTGATTCTCTTAAGCTCACCATACTTTTTGTAGATATATACGAGCCTTAAACAAATGTCACAATCATCATTTCTAGGTATGCCCCTATCCAAAAAAAAAAAAAAAATATATATATATATATATATATATATATATATATATATATATATATATTATCTTTCTCTATGGTTCCATGTTAGTTTCATAAATGGAGAAAAATAAAGTATTGCAATAACATTTTTCTCTGGCTTATATTTAATTCTGATAGGTAAACATGCAAAGAGTTTTTTCTCAACCTGGAAAATGTTATTTTGCAAGAAATGATGTGGAAAATTGAAAAAGATGGTTCGTGGTGGATATATAACTTTCTTTTAAAAAAACATTCTGAATAGTTGCAATAAGCACTCTCTTGTTTGGAAAATCATCTTTTAAAATAGCTTAAAATATGTTTTTATCCTTGAAGAGCCTTATGATTTCTGAATCAAAATACTGTGTTTTGATAGTTGGCATAAACGAGACGTGTTTGGTCCAGCTGCTGGAGGAACGCAGAGAGACAGGAAATGGAAGGCGTACATCTAGCTAGTGTCTGGATGAACTCCTGTGGAAAAGCTCACCTGGTGTTTGGAGGCTGCTGCAAGTTCCAAATACTTTGAGAAAGGCTGGCTGCCAGATTAGAAATAGAACTGAACTCTGTTAAGGAAGCCGAGAGAGCTAGGATTTTATTCAAGTCTCTAGTTAGCCAACACATAAATGGTGTCCTGGCCAAAATCCCGATCCACTAGCTGTGTAAACAAGAATCTTAATGTTTCATGCCTGTAGTGCTGGGATGATTCCTATTGGTGATGTTCTGAATGCTTTAAAACGAAGCTCCCTGATCTCAAAAGTTGAAGTTTTCCATAAAAAAATAAAACATGGTATGCGGAAATCTGTGTAAAGCAGCACGATTCAAGAAAAGAGAGAAGGATTTTGGAGCTGTCTAGATAATTCTAATTTTTTTAATCTCTGTCTGCCAAGTCTTGATCTCCCTACGTTTCATTTTTCTCATCTCTAAAATGGAAATAACGTTTGATGATTCGATTAGTAAACTGCTGTCACACAAATGTTAGCTAAGGGAAAAACAGTTTTCAAGATTATGTTATGCCCAAACAGGATATGTTTTTAGTTAGATGATAACGAGGATTCAAAGCCAAAATCTCAAAAAGGACACCTTTTGCTGTACTGATTTTTCAATAAATTAATTTAAAGGCAAGAAACAGTCTTCATTGATTCTGCTCCATCTTTTCTCCATCTATTGCCTCTCCATTGAAGTGCTTTTAATCATGCAGAGGTTGCTGTTACAGTATTTGCTCTTTCACTGGGGACTTTTTGGGAAAGTCAGCCATGAATATTTCATTGACCAGATATAAGACCAAAGATAAAAGAAACGCTCAGCTCTTTGACTTTCTCCCACATTTTTGCCTGCCTCTTCCCTCCACCCTTCTTCTGAAACACTACATTTGTGATTTGGTTTTGTCTTCACATGCAATTCAGACAGCACTAGTCACACACAAATTTCGCTTATAGGCCAATGAGGTCAAAACAGCAGCGAGGTATTGTCACCTGCCTCATATTTTCCACCTAGTAAACAGAATACCCTCAGGTTGCTTTCCTAATGGAAGCAGCTGTCCTAATTAGCAGCTATGACATTATGACCTTTGCAGGTCAAACTTTTTCTTATATTACCTTCAGTGGCAATATTTGATTGATCTTTTTTTTACAATACAGAATGTGGAAGAAATACCATAAAAGATCAAGATATTCTGAGAGATATTGATGTGTTATTGATATCTACATGAAATGTTTTTTTCCCCATAATTTTGGAATGTAACAAATTACATTTTTATAAGATGATATAAAGGTCAGTTTCCAGTGTGGTTTTTTTTTCCATCAAAATATCAATTACCTGACTAAAAGTTCAGATTCCAGTCTTGAGGGTATAAGACATTTTCTTTTAAATGACCTTAGAAAAATGTCTTTTTCAGCCTTGAAGCCACCCACCTCCTGTGGTGAGAGGACAGGGTAACATGCCACTCTTCATTGCCATGGAAGAAGTTTACTCTATCCTACCTCACACAGTGACAAGAACTCTACACACTACGGCTTACACCCTTGCTGCTCAAAGTGTGGTCCACAGATTGACGGCTGTCAGCGCCAACTGGGGGCTTGTTAGAAACGCAGATGGAAAGGCCCCCACCTCCATCCTCATGAGCCAGAAACTGCATCTCAACAAGACCCCCAGGACTCATGCACATTCAAAGCTGACACCTACAGGCTTGGAGAACTTGTTTGCAAGTGAGTCACCATAGGAAATTCTCATGGGTAGAAAGGATACTTTACAAGAGTTAAAAGTCCTGAAGTAGCTGGTGATGTAAAAAAGATAAATAAGTAAGTGCTATTTCAGTTAATGTGACTCAATTTTAAACCCAAGTACTCAGAATCTGCATCTCTAGTTAGGAAAACAACCACCACGCATTACATTATGCTTTTCAGATATTAACTAACTCAAATGTTGGGTAATTTCTTTCTATTTTAAAAAGAGGGAGTCTGTGATAAAACTGAAAAAGTAGTAAGTAGTATTATATAAGTGGAATTTATTCATTTACTACCAAAAATTACTGAGCTCTTCTTATGTGCCAAATACAGGGTTAGATACTGAAAATGAAATGATGAACAAAATACGGACCTTGTTGCCATTAAACTCATAGTTTAGCCAGGAAGTCCCAAAGTAAACAGATAATTAAAACAAATATCCTACTTCATACGGGACCACATAGGAGGGGTCCTTACAGTCACATGCTGAGATGGGGAGTTGTTGGGGTGGGGAACACACGAACAGGAGAGACTGTCAGTCTTTACAATGAAGACCACAGGCTAGAAGGGGCATTAGAAGTGTGGTGATTGTGTTTTTATAACAAAAAAGTCAGGAAATGTAATTTGTCAAGTACCTTTATGTGTCTAGAGACAAAGGAAGAGTATATTACAGAACAGTTGCTCCCGAAAATCAAAATATATTTACTATATATTGAATTTGTCCCAGTTACAAAAATGCTTTATAGGTCTCTGTCTAGAAAATTGGAAAAGGTGGGGCTGATTTTCTATACAAAGAAAGTTAAAAGCAAGTTTTGAGGGAATATTCATTCATTCATTCATTCATTCATTCAATACCACACTTATTGATTGAGTGCCCGCTACACATTAGGCAGTGACAGTAGTCAGCAAAGTGGTGTCTCCGCTTTCATGGACTTATATTATAGTAGGGGAGATACGGAATAAATTAGTAAGTATATGACAAAAGCTGGTGATATGTGCTATAAAGTGTTTAAAGGCCAAAGGCATGAAGTTATGGAGGAAGCAGCACTATTTTATAAATGGGCCGTTAGGGAGAAAGTGAACTTTGAACTGAGAAGGAAGTGAAGGAGTGGGACATAGAGAAATTCAGAGGAAGAGCATATGCAAGGAGGAGTGTCTCTTGTGTACTTGGCTGACATATTGCTGGAGTGGAGTGGTCAAGGCGGAGAGTGACTAGATGAGAGCAGAGAGGTCTCTGGGGTGGGAGTTGAGAACTGAATCACAAAGGGCATAGGTGGGTGTGGTAAAGACTTTGAATTTACTCTGAGTTAAGACAGGCAGCTATTGACCAAAGCAATGAAATATGTTAGGTTCTAAAAGGACAACTCTGATTGCTGTGTGAAGAACAGATCATGGTGGGCATGCGTGCAAGCAGCGAGACTCAGTGTGGTACGAAGGGGACATGGACTGACACACTCCTGGTGCATATAAGGTTCAGAGTGCAGGCCCTGGGCCTCTTACTGTCCTGCACAGAGGCCTGATCAGGTGGAACATAGTTGGCTGCATTACGGAAAGGGCTCCACTAGAATGACCCGCAAGATGTATTGCTCTACATATTTATAGGGTAGGGGAGGCTGGCCACACGGAGTCAATTGCATAGCAATGCGAGTTTCCTGGATGGTTAAATAACCTATTAAAAAGGGTGACTAGCTGGAGCTCTGTCTCTGGAATCATCCCATTTTTTCCATTGGCTTAACTCAGACCTGCTACTGAAACAGGAAGAAGTGAGCCTCTGGAACTATCTGCTTTTCTCTCCCCTCAACCAAGCTTGAATGAACCCTGTATCTTATCCTGAATGGGTTGAGATTGTATCTCCAGCTTAATAATCTCATTCATTTCTAATATACACAAATGGTTCTAAATTTGGGTTATCCAAAGAGGTTTCAAGGAGATCACAGTGAGATAAGGAAAATCCCCCAATGAGTACATGCATGACAGACAGCTGTGAATCTAACCTTCCTTTGTGACAAAGAAGACTGGCAAGCTTTAACATATTGCAGTGACAAATGGAAACATGTGTGGGTAAGAGGAGCCAGGAGGTCAGTCTGGAAGCTAAAGTAAGGTGATTGTTCTTCTACTTTTCCCTTCCTTACAATACCAACAGGTGTCTTTGTCTAGACTAGACAGAGACGTTATTGTCCTGAAATTAATCTAACTGCTTAATCAAAGAAATATGACTTTGATTTGTAATTTTCTCTCCAAAGAGCTTAGCAAACTCCTGCAATTCAGAGTAGGAGTGAGTCCACCATCATGTATTCTGGGTCCTACCATAATCTGTCAACTCAGATTTAAGATCTTTAATAAAGAAGGGGATACGGTGGCTGGGATAACTTCCCTGTTATTGAGACCAGGATATTCCTGGAATGTGGTAGTTAATGAGTCTCAACTTTTTTCTAACCTTTTTTTTTTTTTTTCTTTTCTCATCTCTAGGCTCCACAAGGAGATAAACTGACAGAGATCGGGAATTTTTGGACCCTATATCCTATGGGCAATCTTGACTTCTTAAAAGAGTTTGGAAAATCCTAAACTAGATGACCAAATCTGATCTTGACTGAGGTTTAAAGGTATAAGACCAATGAGACCAGACATGAACTTCATTCATTTCATAAGATGCTTTGAGAGGGTGTTTTCTGATGAGACAGGTGTGTTTAGGTGGAGGTGGAGAAAAGGGAGAGGGCCTGGTATAGGTGCAGGAAAAAATTAAGGTGCAAATCGAGGGGGAGGATGAGGCTGAGATATAGGGCCTTGGAGGGACCCTAACCTGATACTGAGTCAGGAGAGAAAGAGAGAATTTAAGCTTAGATATTAGATCCTCCACATTTTCATCAGGCTTTTTCTAAAATTAAAGAGAATAAGTTTTTGAATATCCGTATATTTCAGCGTCATCTTCACACCAATCAAAATATTGACCATTGACAATTTGGAATATTTGAACCCTTTGATCCTAAGGAAACACACAAATGGATTAATTCATTCATATGCCAAGTTCTCCAGGGTGATACTGAGATCAAAACTGTCCTTGGTAATTGACAGATTATAAAACTGGGCACTTTGGAGGTTTGTTGAATGACTGGAAACTGTCCACATCCAAATGTTGAAAACAAACAAGAAATAAATCATCAGATGTCTAGGAATTTCGGCTCTCCACACACACACACCCATCAGTGGGAGCCATGAGTAGAGAAAGGAATCAAAATGAAGTTGTTTTTTTTAACCATGAATTATTAAGAGAGAAAAATAAAACCCTAGATGACACTACAACACAAAGAAAATCGAACACTTTCCCATGAACGGCAAGACCTAGGAGACCTAGGCAGTTTTCACGTCACTGGTGTTCCAAAGAGGGAAGTCTCAGGATCCTCTCAAAGTGGATCCTTTGACTCAGTTTTGGTGTGCTGAGTGGATTAGGACTGGGTCTGCTGTCGCTCAGCTCAGATGACTTTGCTTCACATACGTGAATTTTGCTCAAGAGCAAAATATGATGAGACGTTAGCAAAACCAAAATAACACACAAACTCTAATGTTACTCTCTGTTTGCACTGGATCTAAATCTTCTAAGTGGGCTCTTTGTGGTTCCTCCCCGGTAGGCATGCTGGGTAAGTCCTGTACCTTATGTCACTCTTCGAGAATGCAGTCCTCTAGTAACTTGTAGTGCCAGGAAAAGTCTCAATTTGGTAATTAAAATGCTTATCCCTATTTAAGAACTTTAAAAAATTGTGTTGCTTTTTTCTATTGTTATCTATTTTCTATTTCAATGTGTAACTAGCTTGATTAAGAAATAAAAAATTGTAGTATCGATAATAAAATAGGAGACAATATTACATAATCTGTAAGTATTAAAAAGTAACAAAAATATTATTTAAAATTTTATGCTAACACACTCAACAATTTTGATAAAGTAACCAAATTTCTTTAAAAAAAAAAAGCACAAAAAAACCACAAATGAACAAAAGACGGAAGCTGATAGAAGAGGAAATAGGAAATCTGAGTAAGCCAATATCTATTAAAGAAGCTGAACCCATAATTAAAAACCTTCTCCAAAGAAAACTCCAAGTCCAGATGGCTTCACCCATGAATTCTATCAAATATTTAAGTAAGAAATAATAACAATCTTACATCAAGTATAAAAGAAAAAAATCATATTTTTGACTTCAGGAAAATTAAAAAGGTATATTTATCAAAGGACACAAATAAAATGAATAGGCTAGCCACAGGCTGCAGAATATATGTATATTTATATATTTTTATATATTTATATTATATATGGTATATAAAATATTATATATTATATAGTATACATTACACATTATATATATGACAAAGGGATGACATCCTGAATGTGCAGAGTTCCTCCTAAATGATGGATGGAATTCATCTGGGCTCGGAGTCCTTCTTGTAGCAAGTTTCTAGCAATTTCTTATCAAGTTAAACATGTACTTACTATATGACTCAGAAATTCACTTCTATGTATTTATCTGAGCAAAATGAAAATATATAGCCTCAAAAAAATTTTGCAATGGTGTTCACAGAAGCTTTTGAAAAAAAAAAAAAATAGACCCAAATTGTGAACAAGTCCAGAAAGAGAAAGAAAGATAAACAAATGATGGCCTAGTTGTAGAATGAAACACCACTCACTAACAAAAAGGAATGAATTACTGATCTATGGAAGAACAGGGGTGAATCAAAAACCACTACACTGAGCTAGGAAAGCAGACACACAAGGTAGACAGTGCATGAGTCCATTTATTTGCAGTCCCAAAGCAGATAAAAGGAGTCTGTGGTGCTAGCAAACCATTCAGGATAGCTTATGGCAAGGTGGGGATTAAAGCAAAGGGAGCAGAAGGGAACTACCTGGGTTGATGGGAATGTTCATTATCTTGTTTTGGCTGGTGGTTACATGTTTTTATACAAGTCAAAACACTTCTCACTGAACAATTGAGAGCAATTCATTTCCTTTATGTAAATTAAACCTCAAAAAGGAGAAACAATTTCATTTGCTTCCCACGGAATCTATTTTTCTTTCATCAGCTTGCTTCCCCACATTCTCTAAAAGAATTACTAAATAAGTAAATAAGTAAATAAATAAATAAATAAATAAATAATAACAGCCAAACGATCCTATTGGTCAACCATGATATCGTCATTTTCAGAATACAGAGTTGTGATAACTTCCATATTTGTATTGCAGCTAATAGATTCTGTGGTTATGTGCTCTTTACACAGTGAGATATACAATGTTAATTGTCTCAAATTAATAGATACCTCAAGGGCTACCTCTGAGCTCCCTGAGAGATAAAGCCCAGTTGAGATTTTTATATCACTCCCTGAAGTACGACACCAAAAAACCTCAGTGGGAATATAGGCAGGAGTGCCACTTGGCAGGCTCTGTCCACTAACACGATAGTGAAATGGCCGATTTAAGTTCTGGAAGGCTGGCACAGAGAGGGGCTTTGTTTGAGGACTGTAGGGAGAAGGGGAAATTATTGTGTGCAAACATTATGAGGAAGTTAGTATTTTTTTCCTCATATACTCGGTTGTTTCCTTTCCGTCTTTCCCCACTTGAAATATTATCACCAACCTCAAGGAGGAGCTATCCTCACAGTTTCTCACTAGCTCCTCTGTCATTGCAAACACAAAAATAACAGCTTTGCTCCCAAAATTACGCTTATTATTTCATCACCCTACCAGGCAGTGGTCAGCGAATCACACAAAACATATTTTGCACCGTGAGTCAGTACTCATTTTATCTCTTCTCACACAATAATGCCTTTGCTATGTGTGAGGAATTTTGATATTACTTAATATTGATTTTAATATGAATTTTGATTTTAATTAATATTATGAAATGCTGACACGAAACATTAAATGTTTTCAGAGTCTATTAATGCATTGCAACCTGCTGTTTAACAAACATACTCTAACTAAGGCTTAACTAGCCAATAAGTTTCCGGGGAGCCAAATACAGCTACTTAAATGTAAATTTATTTAAATGAGATAACATTTAAAATTCACTTCTGAGGGTGCACGTGTGGCTAGTGGTTCCCAGAGCAGACAGCACAGATGTAATCCTTTTCCCTTGTCACAGAGATGCTTACTGGAAAGTGCTCCTCTTAAGTCACTACAGTTATGCTCACATTTGAAAGAGAGAAGACATTGATCATAATGATATTTTAGGCAGAAAGCAAACTCCCTGGTTAGAGAATTGCACTTTACTTTGTTGCATATCACTTAATATTGATTACTTTCAGGAAGACCTCTGTGTTTAAGGTCTCGCTATTATTTTGTATGTTGATGTACACATACAGACGTGACGAAAGGAGAATTGTGAGCTACAGAAGCAGGTCCCGTGGTCACACAAAACGTCCTGTGTGAGTCTACAGTGCAGCATTCGTGGGCTCAGTAAGCACAGGTAACAGTAATGCAAAATTGGCTGACATGCTGAAATCCGGTAATTCTTAAAGAGTGAAGCTCCAACACTTAAACATTTGTTTTATAAATAAATAAATAAAAGGAGTGGGGTCTGGGAGAAGTTATTAAAAATGTCATGGGGCCTAGGGCATTTTTTTTTCTGCAAGTCCCAGATGACCCTTATTTGCCCTATTTATTGTTTAACCCACTGAAAGGATATATTTACATGCCAGAGTATATTAAAGTGATTTGAAACTATAGAGTTCTGGGCAGCTAGGTATTCATGTTAGCAGACAACGCTTATCTCCTATTACTCATGTTACATTAAAGTGGGGGAAACTTCTGTTCCCTTAGAGGGTAATGAAAGTGCTCCTTTTGACCACTTCTCTTCTTTCATTTTTACTCCCTTTCTCAAATCTCCCTGTGGGAGGAGGAATGCCTTTTCTGATTGATAACATTGGGAGAAAAACAAATCAGCCTATATGTCTCAGCCCCTTCAAGATTTTCTACCACTTGGTGAGAGTCTGGTCCTACGGACACAGATCTCTGCTGATCAGTCCAGCTGTCTTATCAAGAAATGATAGGGGACCCACTACAACCAGTGCTCAAGCCACATTCTTCACTTCAGCCTTATCGACAGTGGTAACAATTTGCTCCTCATCTGGTTGGTTCCAAACTAAGGAGCTTGACTCTCTCTAAGAAACATACAGGTGCAGTAGCCAGGAACGCAACCCAAATCAACTGCTTGGAAGGCAGTGTGCTCAACTATTCTCGATTTGTTCCTCATCTATCTTCTCCTATGCACACATGTCACCATCATTTTGACACACCATTGCATCCTGCACAAAAGATGCTCGTCCCTTCCTTGCTCCTTGAATTGAAGAAACACACTTGAGGGATGGAAGTGAGCTCCTTATGGTAAAGGGAGGGGCCGTGCTTTGGAGGGTGGAATGGATGTAGTTGGGAGTTGAGGAAAGAGAAACTCCCTAGGTGGACACTTGGACAGATGCTGAGTTCATTCAACATGGAAAGAGTTGCTTGTCTCACATTAGCTCTCTAGTGACAGAGTAGGTTTGTCATGTTGTTTGACATTGTTTTCCTTATGCCTTTGTGGAAGCTGATGTAGAAATAGTGAAAAATGTGGAAGAAGCCTACTGGTTGGCCCACCCGGCCCAGGGTGGATATGCCTACCTAGTGGCTTGGAATCTTCAGTGGCCAAATGGCATCCAAAGTCACTGTGGTTATTTTTCTTTGCTTAAGTGTATGTTGGTCTTTGTTGGTATGTGTTTCTTTTTATGAGTAGGGTGAGGTAGCTATAGAGAAGTGAGAGTAAACAAGCTTACCTAGGAAAAAGTAAAAACCGTAATGAAACAGAAAGAATCGAAGAGCCCCTTTTTAACTGTATACAGCAATTAAGTAGAACAGCACTAACACTGAGTTTTAATATGATAAATGAGCCGACAATCTCAAGATAGCATCCGACTGTCCAGCTTCAATCTCCACATCCTGGAAGATGAAATGTCTGGATGCTTCTGCCAGTGATAAAGTGGCAGGAATTAGTCACAATCAGGCAAATAATAAAATAAGGAAAGACATCCTACGATCAGGATGTAATGAATGAGAGAGCAGAGGGGAGGAGTCAGCAAGATGACAGAGGCAGAGAGGAGAGCGTTCACCTACATACTGTGTGTTAACTCCACTCCCTGAGGGGAACCCCGTCTTGTCTCAATCGCAGCCTGTTTGAGTTTGAAACAGAAGTGTGCAGAAATGAAAACCCAAAATTGCTCTCTTCTGGTACTTTTACAGCAACTTTAGCTGAATTCGTGAGCACAAGTTTGTGTGACAGACTTTCAGAGGACCTCACCTCCTTGGAACCCAATGTTGCCACTTAAAGCTACCACATGGAGAAGTGGATTTTAATTTGAGGAGAGATTGAACCTCTAGTCCAAAGGAGCACATCTACACTAGAGGAACAAGACCAAAGCAGCAACGTCAAGCTCCATTCTGAAACTCGCAGTTGAAGAAGTTTATAAATGAATGGAATCCATCCAGAAGAGGGTGGAGAGGATGCTAAGGGAATTCAAGTTAGATTTTCGGAAGACTTTTCTCAAGAGTCTCAATACATTTTGCCTGAAGAGAGGTTCGTGAGAACTAGCAGAGTTGTCTTCAAATATTTGAAAAACTGTCATAGGAAGGAGAGACTAGCTTTGTTCACTGGGGTCCTGGAAGGTGAACTAATGCCTGTGGTGGATATTTTGGGAAGTGGATTTCAGCTCAGTATCAGGAGAGATTTCCTGATGGTTAGTTCTAGATTCACTGGGACAGAGTTCGGCATTGGTGAACATTTATACAACCTTCATGTTCGTGCTTTATAAACTGGCTTCTTAGTTCTTCCTATAGCCATTGGTCACAATAAGCGCTTATGCATGAAGCAGTCTGATATAACTTCTCACAGCACCACCATAGAATTAAGTACTAGACACTGAAGTGGATCCAATAGAAAGCTAAATTCAAATATATGCATTATCGCTAAGGCAAGAGTCTGGTTCCAAGCTGGTAGACTTGTAATATACAGCTGGAAAATGCACTCATTTTTAGAATGCCAAAGGCGCTTTCTTCAATTCCTTTTCCTGCAGTGATATTCCTTGTATCTGAGAGCTTAACCTTTCAGGTAAAAACTCGAATCCAGGACAGCATTTTCATAAAAGACTAACATTGAATAATTGGTAAAACCACGTGTGTCAAAGTTTTTCCTGAGAGTGAAAATGTATTTCCAAATGATAATTAATTCACCTTCACAAGAATCCTGACAGGAAAAACAGCCAGAAGAGAAAGAACTATCTCTTCTGACCCTTACCTCCTTCTCCCGAAAAGTTTTCCTATGGGAAGTACTGACAGCGTTCATTTTATAATGGCTCATCAGTCATTGTCAGTTCTTTGTGTAGGGTTGCTTTGACATTAAATTCACTTTGTGTACATTTTTAACAGTTGCCCCAAAGCAAGAGAGTCCAAATGCTTTGCCTTACGTGTCAGCACTGATAAGACTATGCCCACAAGGTAAGCACAATCCCTCGATGTCTTGTGCCATCCGCAAAGGTTTATCAGATGACAGCCAAGGACCTTGCAACTAAGCCCTTGTGTTCTTTTTCCTTTTCTGCAGGAAAAGTCATAGTCAATGGCAGGAGAAAGTTTTACAAAGCTTATCTGATTTCTGGTTCAGAAATTATTAAAAAAAATAAGATTAATCAAGGTAATTTGAATAAGGTCGATAACAGAACACGGACAAGAAGATGTTAGGTGCAAAGGTTAGACTTGAAAATTAAAGCTTCTGTTGGGGAATCATAACATGTACAAATGTGTATTGACAATACGTACAGTTTAAACATAGTTATCGTACAATTGCATGTCATATCTATATGACATATGTACAGGTTATTAATACATTTTACATGTGTGTTTTATTCAGAAGGTAATATATGTGGCAGTTTTCAGTCCAATTAAAAAAAAAAAAAATAGCCAGAAGTAAGCTTGAGGTTTTTTTTGTTTTTCAGGCCCAATGCATTCACTAACATCCTTTCCACTACCTCCAACCTGCACCAAAATCTCAAAGAATATCCAACTTGAAGAGATTTTATAAGGATTATATTGGGGCAAAGACGTATAACACTGAGTTAAGTTGGATTAGCACCCAACATAGAGTAGCCATGCAATAATTTGTTGTATTTTTTTTACAGTAAGAGATTTCAAGGCCAGAAAGAAATCTATAGTGGGTCATCTGGATAAAAAGGAATGTCTTCCGTTTAATAATGTCCTTTCAGTTGGGCTTCTGAAAAATAATCTCTTAAAGTTTTTGTTTGTACTCTATAAACCTAATGTTTTCTGTAGTTTTGTAATTTACAATAATAATTTTCTGTTATTATATAATGCCTTACTGTACTAATGAACTCACTATTCAACAATATTATATCAGTTACATTTTTAAATCTCCGATTGAAAAATTATGAACTTTAACTTTACTGAAGTTTCAAATTTGATAAATGAAGCTGGGCACAGTTTTCCAACACCTCTAATATAGATCTGATATTTTGTTGTAAAACCTATTTGAATTCCACATTAAAAATAATGACTCTTCATTTCTACTAACATTATATATTTACTTTTTTTTCACAGGAGCTGAAAATTTCCTTTTATGATTATAAAACATCAATAAAATTTATGAAATCAAATAGAGTTATAGCCCAAAGGATATCTAATGAATACAGGTTAGGGCATTCTGCTTGGGGTCCTAAAAAGCAGTCTTTGATCACTGAAATAAATCTATATTAACCTATGATTCAGCAGTGGCCCCAGAACAAGGAAGCTCTAAGGGAAGCCATAGAAAACACAAAGGTCCTGTTAATGCCTTCTGGTCTGTGTCTTTGTCCAATTCAGAAGACACCTTCTCCTTCAAGTTCCCCATATGTTTATACTTCACCCTTCTAGCTACCAAATCTGCTCTCAGTGAAGGATCTATAACGCATTTCTATCTATAATAAATGTTTATTGATTACAATTCATAAATAAGAAGCATATTTCAGTTTGGAAGCGTATCTGGTAGTGGTTAACTGCTCTGGATTTAAAAAGATTTCATTTCAAATCCGGGAACTTCCACTTACTATCTGCATCACTTATGTCTTCAGGTTGTTGACAGGATTCACAAAAACTCCTCAAAGTACATGTTTTTTTCTATCTGCAGTTGGGACTCTGCATATTCAGAGGGCCAACTGAAGTTATACCTGGATTTTCTACCGGGAGGATGATGAGTGCCCCTAACCTCCGCGCTGTTCAAGGGTCAACTGTATGCTCAAGCAATAATAGCAAAGGGTGTGATGAAACAGTGACAAGTCACTTTTAATACTGGGCGCGCTTATTTAATTGTACAAGCCATTCTTCTCTCCTTTGTCATCTTCCCCAATGAGGTATTCAGATACTTTGTGGATGGTAAAGTGTATGATATATTCACTGCATACAATATTTTGTGGCCCATTATTGTCTTGTATCTGAATGACAATGTGTTCCTTGATCAGACGACATCTAAGCAGGAGGTCCCTAATGAAACAACATTTCTGTTTTAATTTTGAGGGTGTTCGATACAATTTCTACTATGACAGGGAATGCAAATCCAAATTCAGAATAAATGTCTATCCCAATAAAAAGCCCCTCAGCACCATCTGGGTGCTCAGTAATCAGTAGAATTCTTTTCTTTTTCTTCTCTTTCTTTTTGTTCTTCTTCTTGTTCTTCTTCTTCTTCCTCTTCCTCTTCCTCTTCTTCTTCTTCTTCTTCATCTTCTTCTATTATTATTATTATTATTATTATATCACCATCATCTATGTTCTCCAATATTCTTGTACTCTTAGGACCTTTCATTGGGAAAATTTATCTTTTCCTTTTTCAGTCAGAGTGTGGTCACCAGACCGCTGTAATGTAGTAACTTTCCAGATCACGTGTTGATCCTCTGCCCCTGAGCTACCAACAATAAACCATGCATCCTTTTTTTTCATCCTTTGATAATTGGCCAAAAGTAAGTTCTCATCCACCTATGGGACTAGGTGGATCAGAAGGATTTAAGGCAGGACTTAAAAGCATAGTTACTGCTCCTTATACATGCAATGAGTACTTCATATGGTTCCCCCTGTTAGATGTTCCTGAACGTACTAATCCCACTTAATGAGGAAATGTCTTTGTGTATTGCCCTCTTTGTTGAAGTATTGTTCTGTCATCAACAATGAATGGATGAGTATTTCAAGTCTCAAATTTCTTTTAGGTTTTCATGAAAAAAAAAAATACAGTTTCAGTCAAGGTCCAATAATAAGCCAAGAATTATCTCTCTCTCTCTTTTTTTAAGGGCTCACGTTGCCGACTTTTTTTTTTTTTTTAATTGGGGAAGGGGAATAGGACTTTATTGGGGAACAGTGTGTGCTTCCAGGACTTTTTTCCAAGTCAAGTTGTTGTCCTTTCAAGTCTTAGTTGTGGAGGGCACAGCTTAGCTCCAGGTCCAGTTGCCATTGCTAGTTGCAGGGGGTGCAGCCCACCATCCCTTGCGGGAGTCAAACCGGCAACCTTGTGGTTGAGAGGATGTGCTCCAACCAACTGAGCCATCCAGGAGGCAGCTCAGCTCAAGGTGCTGTGTTCAATCTTAGTTGTAGGGGGTGGAGCCCACCATCCCTTGCAGGACTTGAGGAATTGAACCACCAACCTTGTAGTTGAGAGCCCACTGGCCCATGTGGGAATTGAACTGGCAGCCTTTGGAGGTAGGAGCATGGAGCTCTAACTGCCTGAGCCACTGGGCCGGCCCAAGAATTATCTCTTGAAGCAAATATAACTGACAGGTTATTAGGTAATTTCATAGTCTAAAATCCTAGTGGTCATTGCTGGTGGTAGTGAAGGACATACCAATAGACATAAGTAGGTGTTGCTGGCCCTGGTAATGCCATCTGAGCATGGGCATTTTAAGCCTTTAGTGTGCTTGATAGAGCAGTGACTCTTCAGAGTTCTGATAAAGACTTGCTGTTCAGAATGCCATATAATTAAGTTTTCTTCTGTGTGACTTTATGAATAGAGGATTAATTCAGACAATTAAGCTTTTATTTCAATTTTGGACCTAGCAGGTAAAACAATTTAATGTTGGTTGTTGTTTGGGTGAAATGTCTCTAGTGGCTCTAGCCCAAGTTCTACCTAAGAATTTCTTCATTTGTGCCGGGAGCTATTTTTTTGGTTGTTTGTTTTGTTTTTGTTTTTTTAAAGTAGGATTAATCACTCACCCCAGTGGTACTCATGTAATTAAACAAAATTGTTTTTCAGTTTTAATTTGATCTTTAGATCCAGGCATGCTATTGTCAATATAATGAGTGACAATGCTTTCCAATTGCATTTAATCTAAATTTCTTTTCACTAAGTTGTACAATAAGAAGGAAATTTTAAATATGTCTGTGGGGTAACGTAGTAAATGGGTACTGGTGTTCATCACACTGGGAATCGGTGTTGACTTTTTTTCCAAAATAAGGATCGTAAAGAAAGAATTAGCTAAATTGATCACCAAACAGAATTCTCTTCATTTTTATCATGGCCTGAATTGTTAACACTTGCCTGGTACAGCTGATACTATTGGAATCAACACTTTGTATAGTCCTCTAGAATCAACTGTTAACTTCTAACATCTACTTGTTTTTCTTCCAGGTTACACGAGACTATTAAACCCAGAATCTGTAGGCACTAGTTCAACTGCACATACCATATCTGCAATTAGGACTGAAGCCTCCTGATATCCCCAGGTATTCTGTTTCAGATTGAGTTGGCTTAGGTAGTTTCCATCACGTCACATCCAAACCAATAGTATAGTCATGGCATGGTCATGCAACGATCAAGCCGAACTTTTTTCATAAATTCTCATGTAGACCTATAATTTGGCTTTCAAATCTTCCAGTCATATCACAATCTTTTCCTAACTTAATCATGTAGGTCTTTAATTTTTATTAGAAGTTTTATAAATGATAGCATACTGTGCACCACTGTCTAGCAAACACAATCAAGTTTCTTTATCAGCGCTAGACAATTTAGCCTACACAAAGTTGAACACTTCTGGCCTTATTAGGGCATTGTGCCAAGAAATCTTCACCACTGCCTCTCAATTTGAAGCTCGCCTCTTCATCTCACACTATGTGGGTCTAAAGGGTTTATGGATTCATTTTGTGTATTTCCTTCAGATTTTTAAAAATGTATCAAGACGCAGATAAATTGAATTGATATGCCACAGTCCTATCAGAGCCTGGAGTTCTCCTAGTCTTCAGTAGTGATCTATCAACATCATTGTAGGTACCCTGTCAATATCCTCCTTTTTCATTTCATCTTTATTAACTATCTAAAGGCTTCCTTTCCATTTACTGTACCATATATATCATTTCTTGTCTAAAATTTTGGTTTTCTTTCTGTTCTGAAAAACTTGAGTGTTTTGTACATTAGTCAACCCCATTTTAGTAACTGAACTAACAAGATCATGACGCAATCTTCCCTCTCATAGCAAGGTCACATTTGGAACACTAGAGGAGTTCCCTTTTTTACAGCATCATTACAGACTGAATTAAGGCATAAAATTACCTGAGGCTTTATTATCATCATCTAGCCAATCCAGTGTGTCTTGTATTCTTAACATACTAACATCCTCTTTGGAATATTCCATTTTGTAATCAAAGTGAAGGAAGAGAAGGGAAATTTCCTTTCATCCTAAAGTTTGTTTGAATTCTTGCTTTAATCCAGGTTAAACAAATTATGGGTAGCCAACTCCTACAAATTTGCATCCATGTATATACTAGTAAAAGTAGACACTGACTGAGAGTCTATAATCTATAAGTCACTCTTATAGATTCAATTTTTATATTTCCTTCAGGTTTCTTAAATTTATCAAAGTTACAATAATTTGGAGCCAAAGATTCCGTTCTATCCATTGTGCCCCAGAAACAATAAAATAGCAAACATACATAAAAAAACTAATGCCATTAAGGTCTTTTTGGGTGCTGCCTATATCTGTCCATAAAAGTATAGTTGTCCCTCACTATCCACAGGGGATTGGTTCCAGGACCCCAGTTGGATAACAAGTCCCTTACATAAAATGGCATAGTATTTGCATATAAGGCACACACATCCTCCTGTATACTTTAAATCATCTCTAGATTACTTATAATACCTAATACCGTGTTTCCCCAAAAATAAGACCAAGTCTTATATTAATTTTTGCTCCAAAAGACGCATCAGGGCATATTTTCAGGAGACGTCTTATTTTTTCATGTACAACAATCTACATTTATTCAAACACAATCATGTCTTCTTCTGGAGCATCGTCATAATGTGCTAAATGTGTCTGTCTGGCTGATGATCTTAACTGGGGTTTATTTTCAGGGTAGGTCTTATTTTCGGGGAAACACGGTACAATGTAAATGCTATGTAAGTAGTTGCCATACAGTATTATTTAGGGATCATTTTCTCATATATATATATATATATATATATATATATATATATATATATATATATATATATATATATATTTTTTTTTTATCTGCAGGTGGTTGAATCTGTGGATGTGAAACCCTGGGATACAGAGGGCTGATTGCAGTCAATTTCTTGATAGAACATCTTCTACTTTCAATAGTCTCCTGCTTGGGAATTCCCAAATGTATAGCTGTTGATTAATGATGGGGTTAAATGAAAGTCACAATGGTGGGCCACTGGCACTTTTCAATCTTCGCTGGAACCCATCTCCCCATTCCTAACCAAAGGAACAACCAGTTGCAACTTGATTCTGCACTTTGGAGTGCTGTAGCAATTATTCTGTATTTATTAATTAGTGCTGATTTGTCCTCAGTTTACATCTTGTTTCTTATCCACTTAGTACTTCCCTAAGTACTTTCTCCTAATACATTACCTCCCAATTCCAATGAGAAGCCTTTCTAGACAATCATGTCAATGCTTGTGAGATCTCAGAGTAAGACTGGCTCAGCAGTCAGATTTGTCCCAAAGGTTCTCTGTCCCTTTTTCCTCATCTTCCTTCCTCAAGAACACAGTGTTAGCCATTTCACTTGAATCTGGGGCCATATCAATAACCCAGCTATTAAACTGCACCAATTATGTTCTTTTGGATGATTGAAATGACTCACAAAACTCCGCAAAGTATATCATACAAAGCTTTAATAAAGGCAAAATACGATCAGCAGGAAAGAGAAATCACAGGCAATCCTCAGGGAAGTCTAAGGCATCTACACACAGCTTCCAAATTTCTTTCTTAGTCACACAGGGTATGTTTTGGATGGTGAACTGCCAAGACACACACAAAATGCTTTGGTCTCAGGAAAGTTATAGTTTCATCCAAGGAGGGTTTTATATATCAAATCAGCACAAACCATTAGTCTGTACATTTTCTATAAACAAGGTTGGCCAGCTTGTACACTCTGCCTCCTTTGTATGTTTCAGAATCCTAGCATGGAAACACATTACTTACTACATAGTACATTTCATTCTGGTATGGCCCGGGGTTAGCCCTATGGTTCCACGCATACCCTGGAGATAAGCACAAGTTAGAAATAGACTATTAGCTGAGATTAACTGTGAAATTACACACTAACTTTTTGACCTATGGCAAATTGCCCAGGGTCATTGTGATTCAATTTCTTCCTAACAAAATAATAAAAATAATACCTAAAAATAATATGATCATATCACTCTTAAATGCAATAAAGCATGTGAATTGCTACATTCAGTATTGTGAGAACAGTAAACAAATTTTAAAAGTAAAAGTGGTACTCTGATATGTATTGTGTATTTGTCATGATCAAAGCACTACCTTAAGCTGGTGATGTCACACTGACACCTTAATTTGGCACAGTGACTCATCACAACTCCTAATGGAAACCAATCTGTGAATGTAACCAGGAAGACTTATATATGAAGAGTCCAGAACACTGAGCTTTATCTACCTGCTATCTCCCATTTCTTTCCCTTCCCTGTTTCTCCTAATTTTGATTTTATTCCTTTGCTGAATTTCATTCCATATGTACACAGAACTCTGCTTGCCATGGGACTGGAACTCTGTTCAGAGACAAGCATATGGGATATGGGTTGCTCTGTTAAAAACAAGAGATTCAGGTAAAAATAATAAAGACTTTCTCTTGTTTGGAAATAAAGGACACTACCCAGGTCCTGTCCTCAAAAGGTAATTAAATTTGACTTTTTTAGAAATAGAAATCTACAGAGACATAGGCAGTGATGACTTCTAGTAGCTACCCCATTCATTTGTTCATAATTCATCTGAATTATACACATGGCCAAGTAGCACTTGTCCATAAAATAACATATCTAGTCTGAGCATCCTTCTCTTACTTCTCCCATCTTGCAGATGGGGTCCCAGTCCTTCCTTACCCACGTGTACTTAATATTTAGAGGGAAATCTTGTGAACAGTATGGGCTTCCAAGAAATAGAAGCAAATTGGACTGAGGTTCCTTCCATGCCAGACCCCGGTGGGTGCCAAGCATAGCAGACCAAACATAACTAAGCAAAATGACAAAGGAAAAACAACATTGGATTTAAACACTTAAAGCAATGATATTTAGAAAAGCTATTGCTGTGAACCCCTTTTCTCAAACGAATCCTTGCATGGAACCCCAACACATAAACATATACAGATGAAATGCTCTTATTAATTCTGCGGTAGGAGCCCACCCCTTCAGGGCTTTAGTTTGGAAAACACTGGAACTGGAGCTACTAGAGAGACTCTGTGGGATCAGAGTCTCATGGAAAGAAAATAACAGTAGCAATGACAATAATAACAATGGTCATGATGCCGTACTGTTCTACGTTCTGCTCTAAATCGTAGCGCTCAAAGGAATCGTAGCAGTCATAGCCTGGAGGTCACAAGCTTACACACGATTAGTGTCATGTGTGCAATATAAACGTGTTCCACTGTGAAGGGACAGGACCTGGGTCCCCGGTGAACACATCCCTTGACTGAAACTATCCCAGTTCACTTTTGCTAACTTACAAACAAAGTATGTGTGACTCTAATCTAGTGGCCAGTTTAAACCCTTAACTGAGTTCACTATTTATTGAGTAGACAAGGAAATAGAAATCTACAGAGACTACGTGATATGTTTAAAATCTCTCATTTCCAAGCCTCCTTCTAACGCATTCATCTCACGACTAGAGAAAGGAATCTCAAAGTAATTGTGGAGAAAAACCACTTGAACAACTATTGTATTCTATTTTCAGTCTGTTGGAGACTCAAATTGTCTAAGATGAAAAATAAATGAATCACTTAAAAATGAAATATTAAAAAGACTTTACAATATGGAAGCCCCAATTTTTAAAAATTACAATCACTCTGTCAATTTGTTTCACAAGTTCCTAAATGCTTACTCTTAATCACTGTGCTCATCTCCTTAGTGAGCTGAAGGAACATGTGGGTCCTGGCACTGGCCCACGTGCTACACTTTTAAGTAGCATCTTCATAGAGGGTTTAGGTTTGAACTGTAGTATTAAATTAGAATTCTTATGCGGACATTTGCTTATGCTTGTCTAGGAGAGCACACAATCAACACCGTCCTTCAAACAATGATTAGTGACTTTCATTTTTATCTAGAAGTGTCTATGTTGATACCATGTCTGCCTGAGCAAGGCATTTTGTAAGAAGGTCAGCCACAGGCTTCTATTTTTAAAATCATTATAAATAGACAAAAGGTATAAGGTGGACAGGGATATATCCTGTCCCTTAGAAGTAATTTCAAAAATGAGAATGAAGAAATATTTAATTGGAGCTTCATTTCTATGTTCTCTTTTCTTTATATATAAGAACAACTCCAGTAGGGTCAAAGGGCCTTGCTTAATTAGGTGGCATACAGACAGAATAGAATAATAACTCAGAGAGATTTTCAAAAAGCCAGGTAACACAATAGCAGTTAGTCTCATAATTGCAAAATTTTTTCAGTCCCCGTTTTTAACATTCAGAGTGACTTTGGAAACATTCTTTATGATTAATTAGCAATTAAAGTGAAGCAGAACATAACCCCAAAAAGTCCTTAAGAAGATTCTTCTGATAAAAAGTTAGTCATTTTAAGCTTCAGTTTTCGTATCGTTATAAAATATTGATGAATGGAGAGGTTTGAATATTTTTTTTTAAATAATGAATGATGGAACAAAGAAGAGAAAGGGATTCAAATATCCGTTTGTTGCTTTATTCCTTCTGTTTGAATACGAGTGTATTAAGTTGGCTTGTCCTGAAGGGTTGCCAAGGGAAAATCAAGTTTCTCATGCTTGGAGGAGCACTGACCTCTGGTTTTCAGACTCCCATGGCATCTACACCTAGAAATGTCCTTGCTCCTAAATAAGTCATTTTCTTCTTTCTCACTAAGAACAGACCCTTCAAAAAGGTTGATTATTCAGGAGATCAAACTGACATTCAACTAGCATCATTAGGAATTCCGCAATACAGATGTAAAATATTATCTTAACACCTTAAGGAAGAGTAAGTATTTTTGATAATTGTTCAAAGACAGTGACTAATATGTGCTGCCAGCCTACTCCAAATATTAGAGTTACTCCTCTTAAAAAGCAAAAATCTTGAAGTGGGATTGTATAACTCTTGCTGCTGACCTTCCACAGTTGCACCCAGCCGTAGGTGTGAAAGACCTTGAGTCTGCAGACTCATGTCTTCCAAGGATTCCATCAAACTTGTTTGGACAAAACCATTGGCATATTTTCAGGCCCACTCGTATCAGTGCATACAAATTTGGACTTAATCTTGCCCTAAGTATGGTATCTAGTGTGCTATATCTCACATAGGTTATCTTTATTTGAATGTCTCATCATTTATTTCAAACTCAACACATTGAAAAAATGACCATTGTTCCCTTCCATACTCCCTGCGTTAGGATCTCGGTCAATATTCTCCTGTAGAATATTCTAGTGAATATTCTCCTAGACACCAATTACTCAAGTCTTACAAATGGCCTTTCTCCCACACCAATGCAACCTGACACCGACTCCCAGTAATTCAATCTCCTTTATTATTGCCATCTATTCCATTTCTCTATGTCTTTACTTGCAAACCTCCTTCTTTGCGTCTCTCCTGGATTGCCATGAAAACATACCTGCTGGATTCACTGCCCTTAAAAGCAATTCTTGTCATTGGTCAGATCAATCTTTCTAGATTTAGATTCCAATTTGACTATATTACTTGTTGCAAAATCCTTCACTGTTTGCTCCCACAGTGATTATCTTGAGGCTAAAATCAAATCACCTTAGTAGAGAATGAGAACATTTTCTTTCTAGGAAACTTGGCTTCTGCTTCTGCCTATAGTAGGGATGATAACCATCCTTCACTTAAATAATTGACCACATTAACCTAATCAATATGCACATAAAATAGCTTGCAGGTGGAAGGGTAAGGATTCAACCCAAAGCACCATGGCTGCAGAACAAATATTCTTAACCACCATGGCCTGCCACCTCTGGATGAATCTTCACCTTTATCAGTTATTACTATGTGTGATAAATAATAAATCACAATTTATTATATATCTTAAAATGTTTTTAAAACGTGTGCTTTAATAAACTCCTAGACATTTTCAGAATGAGCTATTCATAGAGATTATTATATAGCTCGTTTTGGAAAAATTATTTTGTACTATGAAAAATGTTTTTGAATGTTGTGTTTTTTTCCTCAAAGTAGCTTAACACTCAACTTTTGCTTTTTATATATTTCTATATATTCAAGGTTTGACTTCCAAAATTATGTAATTAACCAACAATATAGTAACATAATATTTTTACTGTTTTGGAATTATGAATAAATATCAAGTGGTTTATTTATTTTAAATCATATATATATATATGATTTCAAATGTCTCTCTCTCTCTCCATATATATATATATGGAGAGAGAGAGAGAGAGAGAGAGAGAGAGAACAATCAATAATTGCCTTGAGGCCTTCAGTCTCATAAAGAAGATAAGTATATAAAAAACCCACCATAATACAATGTGTAATTGCAATGAAGAATTCCTACGTAAAAACTTTCATTTTGTTATCTTTGGAAAAGTTATTCACCCTCTTCCTGCCGTCATTCCACAACTAAAATATAGATACTATAGTGTATCTAATTTCATGCAGTTGTTATGAAGACTAAATGCTCAAAGTATGAGCTATGATTATTATCATCAACGATAGCGGCGGTGGAAGCAGTAGCAGTAGGGTAGTGATGGTACTAGTATTAACAGTGCTAGTATTAGGAGCACATTCATGGTTATCAGATCCAGTTGAAGAGAAGAGAGATGATTCAATGTCTCCACTTTGAGTGAGTTATTCTCAACTTCCATGTGAATCAGCCAAAGGAAACGTATTACGGTTATCTCACAGGAGAATTGTATTTGATTTATAGAAATGTCTCAATTTTAACTTTCTAAATGAGGTAACTGGCAATTTATAAAAATACAAAGCTTCTCTAAATATCTGACTGTTGATTTTCAACTACATGAAAGGTCTTACGTAAAAGGATAGTGAAAGTGCTATAGGGCAATAGTTATTTCTGCAAAATATTTCGTAGTTATCCTTGTGAGAAACAAATGGTGAGACTAGATTCCACCCAGAATGGCAAATCATATTTTCCTATCTCACTGGTATTCATCTCTACTTTGAACAAAAGGTTTAGGTCTATGTCATTTAACTGAAGCTTAAAAAAATAATAAAAATGTTTCCAAATAGAACTGTTTACATTGTAAAACCAAAATATTGAATGATGATACTTTTCATGCTATTACTTTGGTGACTTGAAGACCCAGACAGCCTCCATTATGAGGCTATGACTTTTAATATAACAATGTATTTCAGGAAATTGAGAGAGATTAGATGATGGATGTAGATTCAAAGGAAAATTTTCTGTCATTGAATCTAATGGTGATGGAGGTAGGAGACATGTTCATTATGATAATTTTTAGTTTAATCATTTTTGAGTCCATAAAATAAAAACAGTCATTTCCTAGAAGATATAATTCCCATTAGAAGCTAAAATTGGCATCTGTCATATTACGTTTTACTAATATGCTTGGCTCCATGCCAGAAAATAGTTCTCCAGATGAGGATTATGTCTTAATCAATTTTGATTTTTCAACAGCTGAGTACCTGACAACAGTATGTCTCTCCCAACAACCTTAGTAAAGATGTTTACTTAATGGAGAAACACATGAGCTAGTGATGTCATTCAGATATGGAATTTCCCCAGTCTTCACTGTGCCGTGTAATGCCATCTCCATGTCTTCCTAAGCAAAGTGGAAAGCTAGACGATGATCCTGACTGTTTAACAGATTGATCTCAGAGTTCCAGTTGAAAGTGCAAAGAGCTCCTGAATCTATGTTGTGCAGGTCCCTATATATCCTATCAAAGGTAAGTGCATACGTGGCTATGTTTGAGCTGTACCACCTGCATGCTGCATTGAGCTGTACCACCTGCATGCTGCATTGAGCTCTCATATGATTCACCACCAAGTCAGTTTGCCAGAGAGATTGCAGAATGGACAAGGATAAAGAGAGAATTATTCCAGCAGGATCACACAGCATGAATTAAAAATTAGGAAAAATCTACTCATTCCTTCATGTAAATATTAGTTTAGCTAAAAAAAAAAAAAAAAATCCAGAATGTTCTAGGCATGTAGGGACTTGTTTTCTTTCTCTTCTGTCTCAATATCTTTATGGGGTAGGGGGTTATAGCTCATGTGTTAAATTAAGAATATGCAGATTATGGCCTGTTGAATGAGGAGGCACAAGCCACCTACAAGGGGTTGGCTCCCTCAGCCTCTGAGCTTCTACTTTGGAGAAGTGAAAAGCCCAAGGTCATTTTGATTGAAGGTATAGTTTCAACACACTCCCAAAACGGTAATAAAGTCACAAAATGGGAAGAGAAAAGCAGGAACTTGGGGTGGGAATCCTAAACTCGGGTTCTTATCAAAATGTCTGGATTCTGGGTGTGAGCAGGATGGGCTGGCTGTCAAATGTCTAGGCAGCAACTCAAAATAGCTGGTTTCTCATCACAACACCCCATGTTTTCCTAGGCAGAATAACTGAGAACTGGAAAGGCAAGCTTTTCAAATTTGTGTGCCACAAAATTGCCAAAGGTGATAAACTACAGAATTTTAAGATCAAGATCCAAAAGGAACATTGTCAAAAAAATGAGAGATTGATTCAAACAAATTAAATTCAGTGATGATAATTGTAAAAATTTTAGTCATGTTCAAAATGAAATCAATTCTATCATTTTAGAATGAGGAGTAATTGACTTAAAAGTTGTTCATCTAAGGTCACTTGTAGGTCTATTTGTCTCATCTAATTAGGAATGTGTGATATTGTTGAATGTGAGAGGAAGGAGGTAACCATGAGCTTCATCTATATAGGTGTATTATTGGGAATGAAAAAGATATGACCAATGGAATAGAATTGAGAAACCAGTAATAAACCCACATAAATATGGACAGACAATTTTTAATAAAGAAGGAAAAAACACACAATGGAGAAAAGACAGCCTCTTAATAAATGGCGTTGGGAGAATTGGAAAGCCATGTGCAAAAAAATGAAACTAGACTACTATCTGTCACCATGTACCAAAACTATCTCAAAATGGATCAAAGACCTAAATGTAAGACCTGAAACAATAAACTGCATAGAAGAAAACATAGATGCTAAACTTATGGACCTTGGGTTCAAAGAGCATTTTATGAATTTGACTCCAAAGGCAAGGGAAGTAAAAGCTAAAATAAACGAATGGGACTATATCAAACTGAAAACTTCTACACAGCAAAAGAAACCATCGACAAAATAAGGAGCCAACCAACTGAATGGGAGAAGATTTTTGCAAACAACACCTCCGATAAGGGGCTAATATCCAAAATACATAAGGAACTCGTACAACTCAACAACAAAGGAACAAACAAATAATCCAACTAAGAAATGGGCAGAGGACCTGAAGAAACATTTCTCCAAAGAGGATATACAAATGGCCAATAGACATATGAAAAAATGCTCAATATCACTAATCATCAGAGAAATGCAAATAAAAACCACAATGAGATATCACCTCACCCCAGTCAGAATGGCTATCATCAACAAGACAAAGAGTAACAAGGGTTGGAGAGGCGGTGGAAAAAAAGGAACCCTCATACACTGTTGGTGGGAATGCAGATTGGTGCAGCTGCTATGGAAGGTAGTGTGGAGGTTCCTCAAAAAATTAAGATAGAATTACCTTATGACCCATCAATCCCTCTCCTGGGTATCTATACAAAAAATCTGAAAACATTTATCCATAAAGACATATGTGCTCTAATGTTCATAGCAGCTTTATATATGGTGACCAAGACATGGAAACAATCAAAGTGTCCTTTGATAGATAAATGGATAAAGAAGTTGTGGTATGTATACACAATGGAATACTATTCTGTCATAAGAAAAGATGAAATAATACCATGTGTGGCAACATGGATGGATCTTGAGATTATAACGCTAAGCGAAATAAATCAGACAGAAAAAGTTGAGAACATATGATTTCACTGATATGTGGTATATAAAACTGAAAACAACAATAGAACAAGACAAACAAATGAAGAAACACAAACTCATAGACACAGACAATAGTTGAGTGGTTACCAGAAGGTAAGGGTGGAGGGGGGTGGTAGATGAGGGTAAAGGGAATCAAATACATGGTGATGGAAAGAGAACTGACTCTCAGTGGTGAACACACAATGTGATATATATAGATGATGTATTACAGAATTGTACACCTGAAGTCTATGTAACTTTACTAACAATTGTCACCCCAATAAACTTTGATTAAAAAAAAGGAAAAATATATAACTTACAGCTGATCAGCCATGGGTGAAAAATATGCATGCACTTTTAATATAAAGACTAGAAGAGGATACACTGAGAAACTGGAAGTTTTCTAGTTATGAGCTGTCTGAATTATAAGGGGAAAGGGAGAGGGAGGAAATGCCATGACAATTGATGAAAGAAATGGGAAGGCTTAGCCTGGTGAGTCAGGAAAAACCTAAACCTAATCTTAAATATTTAGTGAAAGGAATGGACTTGTTCAGAATGGTCCCAAAAGGCTGAAGTAGAGCCAATGGGGTATTGATTTTTGTTCAACAATGGGAGGTTGACTTTCTCTCAAACTACCTTAATGGTAGATTGGCACAATAATGGAAGGAACTCTTGGCAGTGCATGAGTTCATCCACAAACATGGATGGTGTGAAGGAGGTTTAAATACACAATGAGCTGTTAGCTTAGTTTACCATCAATCAAACAGAGTCACTTTAGAAAGTCAATGGGGGCAATGCTAGTAATTACACCAGGACAACAGGTATACATGAGACTGTCTGGGGTAACTGTGCGTGAATTGTCATCCTGCCTTTGAGGTCTCATCCAGTTCCACTCTTCTCTGACAACATCCATGGACATTCCTATCTCCCAAAGGAAATGGTTAGCAAATGTGATCTGGTCTCTTAAGAAAGGGGGCAAAGGGGAGAAAGAAAAACCCAAACACATTTATAAACAGAAAGGTTTGGGTGTTGTCAATCCTCTCAACTGTGTAGTAGCCGACTCACCCCCCGACACACACACTCCCCCACTCCACCCCTTGCCTCTCTACTTCTCAGGGATCATGGTCCGAATTCCCTTGGACCAGCCTCCCTCACAGCAGTGTAGCATCCATACTTCCCTTTCTGGACAGTTCTCTTTACCCCAAAATATCTCACATGCAAACCCCCAATATTATAATTCAATAGATTGAATAAACTGAATTAAGAGTAAGTTTATACTCCCTATAAAGCTGGTGAATTCTTCTCTCTTTTTCGCAAGAGTCTCTTGCATCAGAAAATGATGTTTCTTAACCTAATACATTTCCAATAGTTTGCACTTTAGTGTATTCCATAGCAATCACTTAATCTGCAACAAAATGGGGCTGGAAAGCCTGCCAACCCACCAGGGTAGAGAAGCTAATTGGGAGACAGTGAGGCAGCAATACCAGGCAAGAGAACAGTCAGCATTAAAATGTTGGCCAGGAGGTGGCTAGAATTTGGCCCTAGGGAATAGAGTTCTGGGACTGAATCCCTGAGAAGCCAGATCACTGAACATAGAAGCAAATTGGGAAGAAAACACACAACTCAGCCACTAGAGTTGGAATGCTAGACAGGAATTCAGTCATCAGAAAACACAGCAAGAGTCTAGACAATGGAATTACCAGCAACAACAAAAACCAAAGTCAGAATGGGACAGACAACAAAGTTGACATAGAACTGGCTGAGGAGCTTTTGTCCTCGAAATCCTTATGTCTCCCACTCCCTGGTCAGCACTGGGCCCAGAGCCCTCTAGTTCAGTGGTCCCAGCTTGGAGGAGAGGGCATTGTAGAAAGGGAGTGGTGAGTCCATCTAGGCACTGACTGGTCATATTCCTTGGGCTTGGTTTCCCAGGGCCTAGAATTTAGGAAGCTGCTCTAGAAGGTTGGAGAAGTTTTCTTTTATTATCTCCATTCACAGAAACATTCAGATACTTGAAATGTATGTGAAACTTAACAAAAAACAACCCATTTGAAATAGTTGACATATTGCTTTCCTGATGAGAACAGAAACAAATGAAAAAAATAACTTTTTTTAAAGACAAGAAGGCATGCATTTTGTAATCAATAAGTATCACATAACCCATCCCCCCTCCAACCCCAGCCCCAGACACTGATTGTCGGAAGCACCAACATTTAAGGAGGCAAGTCATAAGTAAAATGTGGTAGGTAATTCATCGTAAGTTTTTAGTATTGCAATTTGCCTCAATCTTGACCTGCTTCTGTCTGCTGCTTCCATTATTTTGCATAAACACCTAAGTCTTCTGCCACTCTTTTGTGCCAAACAACGGACTCCTGCTGTTTGAAGAGCCATCGAGCTTTCTAAAACAGGCCACTTGAGATGTCCTAAACTTTTTACCATTGTACAGGCCAAGGCATACTGGTCAGCAGAGCTATGGCAACACAGTTTGTTTAGAATTCTGCTTCCTGAAAGATTCCTTTGAATTAAAGCTCACCTTCTGAGTGTAGAAAACATGTGACGATGTAGAAAACTATGTTTGGTAACTGGGATTCATGCAGGTAGCTACTATTTATTACAAGGCTACTATTTGACATGTTCCAGATTATCTCATGTCATCTTCACAGCAACTCTATGAAGGAAATATCATTATCCCTTTTCTACAGGAGAAAAACGTGAGAACTGTCCCATGGCTAGTTAGCGGTTGAGTTAGCATTTGAAACTCACTAGGTGTGATGAGACTGCCTGGCCAAATCTGCAATAATCAGTCCCTGGTTAGTTGGGGCTAGCACCTATTGCTGCTGTGACAAATGTGTCTTAAACAACAGAGATTTATATCTTTCACTCCTAGAGGTCAGAAGTCTGAAATGGGTCTGATTCCTCTAAAATCAAGTTGTCGGCAGGGCCTTGCTCCCTCCTGAGGCTCCAGGGAAGATTCTACTCCTTGCCTTTTCCAGTTTTTGGCAGCAGCCGGCAATCCTGAGCTTGTGGCCACAGGGCTCCATTCTCTGCCTCCTTCTTTATACAGCCTTCTCCTCTTTTTGTCTGTCAAGTGTCCCTCTCCCTCATTCTTACAAGGACACTTAGCATTGCATTTAGAAGACACAAGGTAAACTCCTCTCAAAATCCTTCATCAGGTCTATGCCATGTAAAGTAACATGCACAGGCTCCGCACATTAGGGTGTGGGTGTATTTTGGAGAGGGGGCACCATTCAGCCCACGATCACTGACAATTCCATAGCCCATTTAAATAGAGAGAGGTTGTTTGTTTGTTTTTTAATTTTCCCTCCATCTCTGTCTTGCCAAAGTAATTGAGGTTTGCAATAAAAGGGTAATTTTCTGCTTATATCCCTGGAAGTCCCCACCATTTAGGGGTATGTCCTCCACTAATGGGTTGACACAAATCTGGACCAGTAGCAAGAGACCTTAGGTGCCTCATGGACAACTTTTTATGCTCCTGAGATCTCAGTGTGGCATCTGTCTAAATTCCTTTCTTCCCGATGGTGCATTTTGCTCTTTTTGACGTAGGAGCCTGGAACAAATGTGAAGTAGCCTCACTCCCCTCTCCCAGCACGTTTGCCAGATTTTGTGTTCTGAGTTTTAAATGCCTTCTTTCAGGAGAGTAACAAATCTCACATCGTGGAGCCAAAAGGAGAAGCTGCCAGGCACTGGAACTATCGCCCACATCCAGAATGTTGTTTTTATAAAAGGTACTGGCTGTGAGAAATTGCCACGGTTTAATCCAGAGAGAAGAGAAAGTTTTCCAAATAGCAACGGGACTGAAGGTTTTAAGGTGCCCGTGTCTGAGTGGGGCTGTGTGTGTACGTTTCACCAGAAGTGACAGAGGGGCTTGACCCAAGACTGGCTTTCTCGGCGTGGGGTCTGCGCCGTTGCAAACATTTCAGGTTTCTAGGTCTTACCCAGACATATTAAATACGGCTCTTTGGGACTAGGTTCCAAGACTCCAACACTTTAGCAGTTTTTACTGGTGTCACAGTAAAATGTGATCAATGTTGCCCTGGCAGGAAGAACACGACAAGGGCACGGGCTCAGGGGGTGCTTGCACTTGGAAACCCAAGACATGAAGCTGACGACGGAGCAACGGGGGCACTAGCTTCTGTTTTACTATGGGCAGTTTGTTTCTGCACTGTATAGATGTATTTTTTGTATATTATGAAATTCTGACATCTTAAAAAATCCTTTATGGCTGGTGAGAGACTGCAGGGGTGGGGTGGGGGGTAGTCAATTCGTAGAGATAACAAAGGGCTCAGCTAGAAGCTGTCTTTGAGATGCAAATGGACCAATCCTGAGCTGTACCTCCTCTAACTGCTCAGGGAGTAGTTCGCTTCCATTTCAGTTATCCCAGGGCAACTAGAGACCACCTTTGAAGCTCAAAGCCTGCTGAAACGATTCAACTCAGCCAATTCTAAGTTCTTCACCCTGCCCTGTCTTGCTTTTCCCTCAGAAACCCCAGTAAATGTTGAGGTCTAGGCACACCCCCCGCTCCCTCCGGTCTTCAGCCTCCTGACTACACTGGTGCTTTTCCGTGTGGCCCTGCGTGGCTCATGTGCAGAGCCTTTTGACTCTAGGACTGGTGAATATAAAAACTTTGTTTCTTTCCTTAGCTTCTCCTGTGCCTTTTCTTGTGGCTGAACCTGACTCACCATCACATAAAAATATACAAAACAGTTTTCAAGGGAGCAAATCTTTCCTTCTGTTTTTATGAACTTGATTTATATTGGGAGATGATCAAACGTAGTTAGTTGAGCTCAAATACTGAGGGACGACTTCAGGCTCAGCAAGGCTAGTTTCTGATGTCCTGGGAGTCAGAATCTACCTAGACCTTTTCCTTCTATGACTTCCCTGGGCAGGTCCAATACTTTTCCACAACTAAGTACGCAGGCTTAGGCCACCTCACGTTGGGACCTGATTCTATGCTGCCAGAAGACAAGGCGTGTCTCTGGAACACTTGGCCTTCACATTGGGATCGTGCCATGCTGGGGACCGTGACAAAGTCACTGCACTATTCACCTGGCTAATCTCTGTCTTTTATCAGCCTCAGATTCTTTCTTGTCCCTTAAACATAGGTCCGCCCATTGACCTGGGTTACAGAACTTCCCCCTGGTAGATATCTGAATGTCATCCTACGTTCACAAAACCACCAGATAACACAGTAATCATGCCACTCAGCTACTTACAAGCTGTGTGCCCACGACAAGTTATCCAGCCCCTCCAAGCTCTCATCTCAAGGGAGATAGTAAATATCTGGTGAAAATGGAAGATCTAATGCAGATGCAGTGTTTATTGTAAAGGGAGGCACATATAGGTGTTCAATAAATTTTTGGTGTTGTCATTGTTATCCATTGGCCTGGAGTAGCCCGGTTGCAAGTGGTGAGGCTGAGCTGAACCATTTACTATCTGATTCCAAAACCCATTCTCTTCATGCCCACTCTAACAGGGCGAAGAAGTGGGGCAGCCCCTCCACTTCCAACGAAACACTGTTGGTGGTGGCTGCCCATTTGAGAGACATGAACGTCACACACATGGAGGCCTCTTTGGTGTGGTGATCAATTCCTAACTACACCAGGTGGAGGGAGCATTGTGTGTATTTGCTGTGGATTAACAGAAATCTTAAATGCCTGGCTTTATATAACTGCCATCATTTTGGTTTTCCTTATTTACTTTAGCTAACATTCAATATTTTGTCAACTAAAGTGCTAGCGGTCATCATTTAACTCATGTCATCCATCTTCTTTATAGAAGAAAAAATTAAGGCAGTGTTATTAAAATGCCATCAACTAAAATGTTCTTCAAGTTGATGTTCCCTTGGAAATAAATGGCTAAAGTCTTTCAAAGAAACATGTAGTGAAAGGAAAAAAAAATACATTGATGTGCTTATTATACTCCGATCATAGGGGTACTATTAAATCAATTTCTAAATTGAGCAATGATTCTGCAGTGCTTTAAAAATTCTTCTGGGGGAAAATCTACAGAAATGTCTCTCAATAAACAATAAGAAGGTAGAAGAGTGTAAAGGGGGTCAAATATATGGTGACTGAAGGAGATTTGACTTTGGGTGGTAAACATACAATTTGATATATATATATAATGTATTATAGAATTGTATACTTAAAACCTATATATTATAATTTTACTAACCAATGTCACCCTAATAAATTTAATTTAAAAAACTTTAAAAATCCACATTAAACGGTCTGTTAATGTTCCACTGTAGCAATTTGTTTCAAAGCAATTTAACCTATTTAAGGTATCTCATGATACAGAAATGTCTTTTCTTTTAATAAATAATAAAAGCTAACATCTAACAACTGATGACTAGTTTCAAAAATTATCAGAAGGCAAAAATAATAATAATAATTCTTTACCTGCAGAAACCATTTGGAAGAAAAAGATAATGTACTTAATGCTGCCAGCTTTACAAATAGATCAAAATTTGTAATTTATTGCCTCCACCTAAGAAGTGTGTACTTTGGATGTAGAAAAATTTGGATGACTATCCCCAAATATTAAGGACTTTGTTCTTTATTGGTGGATGGAAAGGGATGGGCATAGCTGCCTATGGCCCCACCTTTGACTCTACCTTGGAACATGGCATCCCCTCACCCACTAGAAAATAAAGGTCTGCCATTTGGGACAGAAACTTCGTCAAAGCCTGTCAGTGCAGGATGGTTCCATAGATAAAATGTCATATAGATTCAGGACAAAGGACACTTCTTTCTAAGCAGAGTCCACAAAACAAGATTCCATATTTACCTCTTTCTCAGGGCTCCTGGTCCATATTCAGTCTTAAGCTGCCCTTATGAGCCTAGTTCCTCAGGGATGAGACTTTCTTAAGGTCTCTGCCCCTTCCCCACTCCCACCAAACCCTACCTTTGCTGTGTGGCAGGTTTAGGCAGGAGAGTCACCTGAACTCCCTTCAGCTTTCTACCAGCTGTGCCCAACAGGGTATCTTGGTCTCCCTCTGTCCGGATGACCTCAGTTCCTAGCCTCTCCACAAAGTCTTGAATCTTTTTCTGGGTTTTCCTAGACATATGCCAATGATAATTTAAATTTCAGAAACGACTTTAGGTTCTAGTTAAAATGCATGTCTAGTTTCTTGCGCAGTATTTTCTCAAACAGTGATGATGCACATTCTTGCCATGTGGATACACTACCCTTTAAACATACAACATAACTCTACCATTCAGCCTATAATAACTAGGACAAGTAACTGTATTTCACTAAACTGGTAACTTCATGAACAATCTCCAGCCAATTCAACTCAACTCAACAAGCGTTTGCTGCCCCCTCTTAAGTGCCGATCACTGTCCAAGTTCTACCCTGATTATCAGGGATGCGTAAAGAGGTGATTCATGACTTTTTGGAAGAGAAAATGATTAAGCTGGATCTTAAAGGATGTGAAGAAATGGCTTCCAAGAAGAAGGAGCAGCATTATCCAAGATACGGAAACTTGAGTTTACATGATGTGCACAGGAAATTGATACACTCCCCTTAGTATTAGATTCAAAAGCTAATGCCTTCCAGAAACAATCTCGCAGACACACCCTGGAATAATAACTAACCAGGCATCTGGGCAGCCTGTGATCCAGTCAACCTGACACATAAAATTAATCATCACAGCAGTTAACCTTATAATATGGAGTAATGGTCTATTGAGTCCTCATAATAGGAGAAAATACATGATAGGGGTCAAATGCTGTAATAGAAGCTGCAATAAATATGCTAACCCAGCAACTAATATATGATGTTGTTCCTTCCTTAACCAGAGTGCATAGGTTCAGGAAACAAAACCTAGAAACAGGAATGGCATCGTTCACTCCTATACTATAGCAGTTTGCTAGGGCTGCCATCACAGAGTACCACAGAGTGGGTGGCTTAAACAACCAAAATTTATGGTCTCACAGCTCTGGATCTTAGTTCCAAGATCAAGGCATCCTCAGGGTTGGTTCCTTCTGAGGACTCTGAGGGAGAATCGCTATCTTCTGGGACTTTGCTAGCAATCTTTGATGTTCTTTGGCTTGTAGAAACATCAGCCCAATCTCTGCCTTCATCTTCCTGTGTGTGTATCTCTGTATCCAAATTTCACCTTTTTATAAAGACACTAGGCATAGTGGATTGGGACCATTAGGTATAAAGACACACAGAATATCTCTTAATCAACTACTTATAAGAAGTAAGTAACTAAGTGACTCTGTAAGTGATATTTAGAACATTTTTTGGAAAATGAAGGCATATAACAATGTTGGTTGGTTGCTTCTAATGTCCCTGGACAAAGTGGTGACAGAAAATGTGAGTGCAGGTATTTGAATTCCCAGGTCGAATGCTGCATAAATGGCCTGAGAGCTTGTAGGGTACTTTGAAGGAAATAAAGCCTTATCTCCTGAAGCCCTGGATTTCAAATTGCTGAATATCAAACACAGGACCTCATCCTACAATCAAATGAATTACAATGTAAGTTGAACTCTAAGCCTCAAAAGATGTCTACTGCTAAAGTGAGGGCATTGCTTAGGAAAGAATGGGATCCTATAGGTTGGGATGGGAGGTGTGGGGAGACCTTGATGAAGCTGGGGATATTGAGCCTCTAAGTTCTGATGATTCTTATTTGCCAGTGAGGAATTCCTCCCCACTTCCGGTAGAACTGGCTCGCCAATCCCAGCAAAACGGTCCTCCCCACCAATAGTAGAGGGTCATCCCACTCAGAGAGATATCCCCCTTTCCACCTGTGCAAGGACATTAACCCTGCACTGCCCGAGGAAACCACAATGACCTCCCATGAGTCAGTTGCCACATAAGACAATTCTGAGTCTCCTGAGGATCCACCCCACCACCCTGCTTGCTTCTAGGCCTCTAATTACAACTCAAGTCCCAGCAAGCCACTAAAGGTGAGGTACCAAGTGTAATCCATGAGAAGGTGCACTACACTCCAAAAGAAGACTTTCCTAATTTATATAAGCGGAAATTAGGAGAACATGTGTGGGAATGGATATTAAGGTAGTGGGACAAAGGTGGAAGGGACATAAAATTGGATGTGGCAGGACTTATTGATAGAGACTCACTAAGCAGAGATTCTACATTTGCTGTTGCAGCCCAGGGAGTTAGAAACGGCTCTAACAGTTTGGTTGGTTGGTTGGCTGAAACATGAATCAAATGATGGCCTACTATGAGCTAACTGGAAATGCCTGATCTCCCTGGGTTTCATGTAGAGGAAGGGTTTCAGAGGCTTAGGGAGATTGGAATGTCATTTACAAAGTACCATGTATTGGATGGCTTAAATAACAAAGGGTTTGTCATTTACAACCTACTCACTCACATGGGAAGGCCCAGAAGACACACCTTACACCAATACTTTGAGAGATAAATTTGTAAGGGGAGCCCCAGCATCCTTGAAGGGTTCCGTGATTGCTCTTCGCTATAGACCAGACCTTAGGGAGGGAACCTCAGGCACTCAACTGGAAAACCTAAATCTGATGGTAATAATAGGACTCCAGGATAGAAGGACCAAGTGGCAACACTCAACAGCCAAAGGCAAGGTGGGTGTGGTTACATTAATGGAGGCAGAGTCAAAGCAGCAATCAGAATAGTCTGACTCACATAGACTTATGGTGTTGGCTGGTGAAACCTGGTGTTCCTACAACTGAAATAGACAGGAAGCCTATTTAATTCACACTTGATCTGTATAAGCAGAAGAGTTCTAGATCAAGTGAATAAAAGTCTAACTCACATTGTAACTACAAAGAGTTATGACCCTTTAATCAGCTTCCAGAAGTGAGCTAGTTTATAGACCCAGAACCCCTTCAATGAAGGGGAGGCCAGAAACCCTCAAGAAAGGATGCCAGTATACTACTGAAAATATATAGTGTTCGTATTTCTCTCAGTCTTCCCAAGGGACCTACAGCCTTTTACCAGGGTACATGTACATTGGGAAAAAGGAAATAATCAAATCTGTCGGGGACTACTGGACACCGGCTCCTAACTGACATTGATTCCAGGACACCCAAAAGGTCACTGACACTCCAATCAGAGCAGCGGCTTATGGAGGTCAGGTGATCAATGGAGCTTTAGCTCAGGCCCATTTCCTAGTGGGTCTGGTGGGTCCCCAAACCCATCTGTGGTTGTTTCCCCAGTTCCAGAGTACAGAATTGAAAGAGACATACTTAGCAGCATGCAGAATTCCCACACTGTTTCCCTGACTCACAAAGTGAGGGTATTATGGTGAGAAAGACCAAGTTCAAACTTTTGGAACAGTCTCTACCTAGAAACATAGTAAATCAAAAGCAATAACACATCCTTGGAAGGATTGCAGAGATTAGTGTCACCATCAAGAACTCAAATTTTACTTTTTAAAAATGTGTTATCTGTCTTTAAGTAATATTTTTGTCAAATGCAATCGGTATGAATTGCTGAGAAGTTTTAATGAATAAAAGACACATACGACATAAACATATAAGGTTAATTTTTTAAAAATTAACCGATAAAATGGACTCCATATTACTCTGCTCTGTTACTATAAACATTTCCAAATCTGTCACATACTGTAATTATCTCAACACATAGTGGTAGTAAGTTTTCAGAGAGCCGCTCTGCACCACACTTTCATAACACTGTTCCAGGTCACTGCCTGCAATCTGAGTAGGTAAATACCTCCAGGAAAAACCAGTGGGAATTCAGGGCTGACCTGGGCACATTTCCCTCACTCTGGGTCTTGTACCCCAACCTTTTCAAACAGCAAGTTTTGTTTTTAATCTAGGTTTTAGTTTTTCAATCTAGGTTTTAGTGTTTCTCAACAGGAGTGTAAGTTGAATACCACCCATGCCATCATACTTGGAAGGAAAACCCTATTCAGATTGTTTTTAATATATTTTTTTTCCTGTTTCTCTTTACTCACTGCACCTTCTTGAAGACAATGATCAAGCTTGCTCTGTTTTAGGGTCAGTGAACTACAACTTACTACCTGCAGCGTGATTTTGTAAATAAAGTTTTATTGGAGCTCAGCCACACCCTTTCTTTTCCTTGTTGTTTATGGCTGATTTCACTCTACAATGGCAGAGTGGTGTACTTAAGATGGAGACTCAATAACGCGCATAGCCTAAACTAGTTACTGTTTTTTTTTACAGGGAAGGTTTGCAAACCTCTCAGCTCTATATATTCACATATTTCTGGAACTCCTGGAATTTTCAGGCATTCATGCAGGCATGAACTTCTTACACAAACATTTATTAAAGACTGCTTAGGTACCAGGAATTGAACAATGTTTTTGAGATACAAAGATAAAAAGATACTATCTTTTTATGTGTAGCATGTAGTATACCATGCAATAATTTCTATTGGCTGAGTTTTAAAAGATAATTCTGAGTGTAGCATTTATTATTTTGGGTTGGAAGCATTATTTATCTATTATCTGAAGTCTTGGTGTCCATATAATGATTTTATTTCTGATACTCTCAGGAAGAGATGAGATCAAGAACATGTTTGCCCATTCGGTCATTCCAAGTCACGTCCATGACTTCCTTTTATCACAGTGGTCTTCGACTTAAAAATGCATTCACACTGTTTCTTTGAAACACATACAAATATTTCAAAGGCTGCACTTTTTTTGTTGTTAAACATTATAAAAAATACAGAAACTTTTTAAATCTCTATCTTGTTGGTGAAAAAAGAATTCATCATTTCCTTCCAGTATTGTCCAGATTTGAGTTTCTTGTCTTATTAATAAACAACCAAATAATAATTAGTTGTGATGAGGCAGAACATTTCCTTGCTAAAATAGCTTCTCATTTGCATGGTACATTTCTTCATTTCATAAACCGTTTTAAATTGAGAATATATTATTATCCACGTCATCTATTCTTGATTTTTTTGGAATCATTTAGTTTTTCCACACTCTTTAAGATAAGATGACGATCTGAGCTTTTAAGCCTGTCTGAAGTCATATCACAAAGTAAACACTCCCTGATGCACTGCGAGATTGACCTGACATCACATAAGCCAAAAGCAGACACCTGTATCTCTTGTTTTCTCTGAAAGCATTTTATTCGCTGCCACAGTCAACAGAGATGTCACCTAATAAATACACATAATGGAAGATTCATGAATCACTGTAGCAGGAAAAAGGTGTTTTTGTAGCAACAGAATTGCAATTAACTGAAGGTTCGGTAATATTCTGGAAGAAAAAAACTGTGGCAACATTTCTGAGGCAATGCTCAATGTATTCAAAATTCTCCAACTTTTCTATCTCACACTTAAAATACAAGAGTCCTTAAGAATGTGGTCTAAGAGTCTTGTTCTTGATGCCCTCTTGACATCTAAGTTTTCATTCTGCTTGCTTGTCAAGGTAACATTTTGCCTCCTAGCTAATGTTTAATTAATATTCATACTTACTTTATATTTATTATTTTTTACAAATTTTCTGACAGCAGCATAGGAATGACCCAGGAGCTTGTTAGAAATGCAGGTTCTCAGGCTGTACCCCGGACCCACTGAATTGGACTCTGTTCTTTAACAAGATCCCCAGGTGATTCATACACATTTTACTTTGCAAAATGCTGGTTAAGATTTTGAAGCTAATGGGGCATGGAATAATTTCCAGCAATGTGTAAAGAGAGTTCCTAAGATTCGATCTCTTTGTGGAGCAGGATCAATGGCTTTGGTGGGGGGGATAAAGAGTGGAGGGGCAGAGTGTGGTTAATTGGGGAATGGAGGGAAGAAGTGAGTGAGAAGGGCTCCTGTTAGCCAGGAGGCTCTCCCCTTCGTGCTGCAAGGGTCTGCTAGTTGAAGGAAATATCTTCCATTGAGAGGATGCTGGAGATGAGTGCTTCTTTCTATACTGCTCTTTATAGCTCCTGGCATTTTTTGGTGCACAGGCAATTCGAGAAAGCTTTCCCAAGCTTCAGAGCTCTTTAATTCTTCTATGGTTATTTATATACAGGTTTTAACTTCCCCACTAGGCGGGCATATTGCCTGACAGCAAGACCTGTGGTTTTTACGTCTCCACATGGGGAAAGATAATACTGTGCACACAGTGGGCCCTAACTAATATATGTTGAAAGGCAGAAAAAAAGAAATTTAGGAAGGCTAGAAGACTGAAAGGTAGGAGGGGAGAGAGGGAGGAAGGAAATGTCTCCCATGTAAGATTAATTGGTAAGCTTAATCCAAAAATGTTTATAGATTGTCAACATAACTGATAAAATGGCCATACAGTAGACTTAAAGCTACCATTTATTGATCATTGGCACTGTATGTTAGCACTGGCATACATTATGCCATTTTTTTTCTCTACACGTATCCTCTGAGGTAGGTATCAGCATAAAAAAAAAAATCATCTCAGAAGACTGGTAAAGGCAGGTTTCAGGGCACAATATCCAGACTCTGGAATGTATTCCGCAGATGTTAGATGGAAACCAGGAATCACCATTTTAGCAAACATCCAAGGTCATTCTGAACCACGTGCCTGGACTTTAGGCTTGTATTTGTACATTCTAAGAAATCATTACCACTTCTGGCAGCCACATCACAGTTTTCTCATATTAATTTTGCTGTCAATCAGAATGCTTAAAGTGTTTTTATACTAATAACTTTTAAGACCGATATTATCTCCCTGCAGTTTCATATTTGTACAATTCAAACTGAGAACTGCAGTGAATAATCTTTATCCATTACTGTTCAATTCCATGGGGTGAATGCTGACTTCTAGTCCAGCCTGTTGAGAACTGTTTGTATATTTATTCTGTTATGCCATGAATTACCATCTCATCTCAAGCTTGGATCATCCACAGATTTGATAAGTATGCCTCCTATCTGTAAGTCAATAATAAACCTTCTAAAAGGAAAGGAGAAAGGACAGAACACACTGATCTCATTAGACGTTTCCTTAAAGGTGGATCCACATCCATTAGCTGAGAATCTCCAGCTGTGATTATTCCCCCAACTACAAATTCACCTATCTCAACTTCTCTCCAGCCTTTATTTCTCCAGTGGGTTAGTTAGAAAAAATAACACATTTTATTAAACGCCTTCCTGATCAAGTTATAATATTTCCATTTCGTTGCCCTTTTTGGTAATATAGAAAGTTACAGAAAGGAGGTTTGTCTGGGATTTCATTCAATATACATTTTTTAACATCTGTCTATGTCTGGACTTTGTCTTGTATATCATGAACAAAACTGTAATCTTGAGAAGTACTTGATTTCTCTCCTAAGTGGTCACACACAAACCACCCATTCAGTAATCCTCTCTAGAAACAAAGAAGACAGTGCATGTGAAGAGGAAACACTATGCTTCCTCCTGACAGTGGTTTTCAACCGGTTTTCCATGGAGTTTTAGGGACTGTAAGGGGTGTAAAGAGGGTCACTTTAATAGAAATAGTCATGAGGCACTTTTTGTGGAAACCAGACAGAGATAAAAACAGTTTCTGCATTTCTTACAATGTTTAACAACAACAACAACAACAACAACAAATGTGCAGCCTTTGAAATATTTGGATTAATCAGTCACAATGAAAGCATCAACAATGTACTCATAAGAGTAACCAAATAGTAATTTCATGATAATTGTAAAGAGTAGCTCAAAATGATGAAAGTATACCTTGAATGCCACAAATTAAATGTCTCAATATTGTCATTGGTAAAAGAAGATCATTGGACTGGATGATTTATGAAATCCACACTAGCTATAGAATCTGATAAATCTGAAGCATCTAAATGTCATCTCTCCTAGGATACTATTTCTTATTAATAAGGTTTCATGACTAGTGTGAGTGGTGAGCAGAGGTATCATTTTAGGTAGTCTCCATGGGCCGTGCCCACCATATGAAAATACCAACAAATATGAAAAAGTAACTTTGTGTCTCCATAGGATGGGTAAACATCATATCTTCAAATGGAAATAATTTAGCTCTGACGTGAAAATTTAGGGGAAAAACATTTTTTCTTCCCTTTGGAATATTGTTTTATTACTAACAGTTACCTGAGTAAATAATGATGATGAAATAACATTGAAAAACATTTCAAAAGGACTTTATAGAAAATGAAAGTGCAATGTGGACTAAAAAGATGAGGAACTCAGATATTTTTTCTACAATGACTATTTGATATTAGTTTTTCCATAAATATTGGTTAATTATAAGTAAGAGAAGGGAGATTATTGGAACATTGGGTTGCAGTACAGCTAAGATTAAAATTAACAACTGGAGTGTTGGTGAGGTAGCTGTGTTTCTTGGCATCGATTTTGTTATTCATTTAGGAACAGTATTTTAAAGGTTCTTAATTGGCTATTAATGGTGTACGGGCTAATTGCAATGAAGACATTACTTCAAATCATGATGAGTGTATGTTCCCAACTAAAGGTGCCATGTGGTCTGACGACTATATCTGGATATAAGAGGATATCTGCTTCTTACTTGGGATCCAACCAAGACTTTAAGACAAAATTATATAATCAAATAATCATAGAATACTAGAGTTGGAAGTGAATTGGTCACAACTCTGTTTTATAAATGAGAAACTGAGGCCAAAGGTGGTTAAATAAGCCTGTCATCATTTAATTTGGGATGATCTAGGATTCCAAATGTCATTAAGTCCTTGTTTATCTTACGTTTACTACACACGAAATAATAGACCACTACAATCATTTGCCTCAATTCTGAATTCTTACAATGCTATGCTTTTAAACATTTGGGAATCAATTCCTCACTCTTAATGCTGCACAAAACAATCCCTGAAGATGTGGCACAAAACAACCCCTTGCTTTTCCCACAACGTTATCTATCAAAGGAAAAATTGCAGCAGATAAAATTAAAAAGTCAAGAAAGAGTTTGTTCAAGGCTATTGCAATAGGAGAGAGTCCAGAACTCAGTCTGAGCTCAAATCCCCTGAAACAAAGGATGGAGGGTTTTTAAGAGCTGGGGTAGGGGTATTGTAGGCAACCTGTGTTTGCTAATTGGCTTTGCCCAAAGGAAAAGTAAATACTCTCCTCTCTTTATGACAGGAGGTAGTTTTCTGCATCTTAGAGCAAGTTGCCTATGGCGGGTTAGGTTTCCACCCCTTCCATTGTGACTGGTAGTTAAAGGCATTATCTTCCTGGATGATTATATTTCAAAGGGGAGACTCCCAGCTTCCTGAAAAAGATAATCTTGGGTTATAAAACAAGCAAGAGTCTTCTGGAAATATTTTCATCACAGAAGAGCAGAGAAAAGAGTTTATAATTTTAAGTTTTGTAAGGACAATCTTCTAAGAAAAGAGAGAGAGGGGGACCTCTGTGGTTAGGCCCACTGGGTTCTGTCAGGCCTGTGATGAGATTAGTGTCAGGGGTACAAAGGCAGGAAGAAGCTGTCTACTGTTTAGTGAAGCTGAGGACAACTTCAAGGTCATCTCGATCATGCCCAAGGATGGCTCTTCAAAGTTGACACAATTTTTTTTATAATGCTAATTGTATCAGAATCATTCAAAATTAGCCAATAGGGTTTAGACAATTGGAAGATGCTATGATGAGCCAAACATCCTCTATACATCTTATGGGGGAAGAAAAGGGTAAGTGTGCTAATTCTTCTCTCATCATTTCTAATCGCTAAATTAACACTCTATTTTTTCGTTTGTTTCCTTTCCTTTATTTACCACCCAGAAGAGTATTCACCCATGGAAGGAGCTCAATCAATAATTAATAGAATTCAATTAAATAGAATTAGTAGAATAAGGATGGCATAATTCAAGGATCCAGTATGTCCAGCAAATTACTAAAAGGAATTTCAGGATGAGGGAACAGAAAAATTAGAGAGAAGGAAATGATCAGAGGAATGACATGAACAATGATTTACATAAGTCACAGGGGTGTTCTAACAATGTAAACAGTGACTAACGATTTAAACAAACTCTTACGTCACAACATTGAGAAGATCAGAGGGACACCAAACTCATCACGTGTGTGTCTGATGCTGAGATGAGGACTGTAAAGGGAAGATCAAGGAATGTTACCTAGAACTATGTTACCTAGAGGCTATGCAAGCCTATGTTATAGAACACAGATGAATGTTTCCAGCTGAAAGTTAATAATGATTGTCCTTGGATAGCGTGAAGGGGTCCTTTGGGCTGCAAGGGGTAGACTGAGTATTGCTACTTTTAGTCATAAATCTTGTAGTGCTCTGTGGGTTTTAAAATGTGTGTCTGAATTGATTTGATAAAGAATTAACATAATAATAATTATATACTTGATATTGTATTTGATAGTAATAAGAAGTAAATATACTTTTATAACTTTTTTTTTACACCAAGAAAACCGGAATACAGAAAGTACTCATATGGCTACTCCCATAATCATTTCTAGGCGATGCTCTAAAATAATTAAAGTGTATCTATACTTTGTTCTGCAAAATTGTTTAAAATATTTTGTGCCTTTGTGGCATATTAGAAAAATTGGTTTCAAACATCTAAGTTTAGGTCAAGTCAACTTTTATTTCAGGTAAACTGATTAAAGGCACACATGATCCACATGAAAGAAAAGTATATCTTCACAAAACAATAAAAATATTTACACTATTTAGGGTAAAATATTTTCATCCAAGAATAATTATCATCTTTCTAAGGGAAAGCATTTATTTTGGAAGCAAGTATCTCGACACTAAAATGGATTTGAAATTAAAAGTTCACAGAAACAAAGACTTCAACCTCAAACTTTTTAATGGGACAAAAGTCTCCATTCTCAACTACTGTCATCAGGGAGTCCTGTCACATAGGTCACTAGTATCAAGCCCTGCAGTCAATTAGGAAGAAAAGTAAATAATCACTATTTCCATTATGAGCTCACTATCTAATATATATGTCAGAAAAAAAAGTGAAAACTATCAGTTAACATGATATTTGGTAAAATAGACATACCTACATTTTGGGCGACACTACAGGGCTTTGCAGGTCGTAGGCTATGCAAATTGCAAACCAGCTGCAGCAATAATGAGCATGAGAATCAAGTCTGCTGCCTCTGTAAAGCTTCATGCTGGTAATGATTTTTATTAAATCAGATTTTTTTAGAGGCATCCTATGGCTTATCTTGGTTTGCTATGAATTTTCGGCAATTGCACACAAAAAACACGAGGAAGAAAGCTTGTATGTATATTAATCTTCATCTAGCAATATTTTATGGAACCCAGTTTGGGGAAAGGCATACTTTAAACATTAAATAAATAATAATAGCTGATATATATTGATTGCCTATCATGTGCTATACATGACAAGAGGTATTTTATATTCATGTTCTCATTAAATCCTGTTAAGCAATTTGTGAGATAGGCACTGGCCATATTATACCTCAGCTGTAGAGAAAAGGTTCTATTTCTGGGGACGCTGGGGGCTAAAAGAAAAGCTGTCCAGAGAAATCAGGTAGTTCCCAGGTGATGTTTTCATTTTAGACTCTGATGAGTTGGAATAATGAATAGCTGACGCTTTCTTTTGGCAAACAGAAATTTGGGTTTCTCTAAATTCTATGGCTGTCAACGTGGATGGGCTTTCCACTATGCAAAGCACACATGGCCTCATAATTAGGGATAGTGTACATTTCACTGACATTAATGAATAAAAAACATAATATAAAGTGGCTCACTCTGATTGATCTAAGTGTATGAATATTAAAGTATAAAATGCAGAATCTCTAATTTACAGTGTGGAAAAAAGACAGAGATTAAATGAGAATTTTAAAAGTGTTCCTTTCACATCAGATTAAGAGTTTGGCTGATTCATTCAATTTGGGGGGGGGGGGGGAGGAAAGGGAGACTAAGGCCAAATTGACTATTTGTTGGAGCCAGAAGTTCTTGAAAAAGAGGGTCTAAAGTGAAATATTTAACACAAATTAAGTCAGTATTAACTTAAATGTTGATCTTTTCAAAAGCTAACTTTTACAATTAACTGTGAATGTGGTCTTAAGTTTGTATCCAATTTTTTAGTGTGTGGCTCTAGTTATTTTCTCTTGAACTTGTCATATTCAGGCTAACATTGGAAGAACCGCTTATTAGTCCTCAATTGAAAGGTAATTCACCCATTCCCTCACCATTTCAGCCATTCTGAAGGAAACAGTGGCCAACACTTCTGTACCTCAAAAAATGGCTGCTGTCCTAGCCCAAACCATGCGATGACCATGATTTTGCTCCGTGACAGCATTCCCAGTCACTTTACACCAAAGATCACAATGGCCTCTTAATGACAAGAGGCGTCATGACTAGAGACCTTCGGAGAAACAAGAAATCTCCAAAGCTGTCATTGGAGCAGAGTGAAAATCAGACAGTGGCACCTCATTAAGTCAGTGGAACCTCAACATTCTCTTTCAATTCTCTGGTAATTGGTGGTAGAGAGCAGAAGATTGAGGAGAGAAAAATGTCACCCACTATTTCGAACGCAAGTCATTAGACTGAACTCAGCCTGTCTGGATGACTGTGAAGCTGCTGACAGCCTGGGTCGTTGCCAACCCCTGGGAGGGAGAGGTGCTGAGGCCTGAGTGTTCCTGACTATGTGTTACCAGCCCGAGCATCTGCGGTCCTCGGCTGACAGCTGGTCAACCCCAACTTTGACAGCCATTTTTGCACCAAGTGTATGAAAGCAGAATGAACCAAGCTGTTTATTTTCACATTGTAGCTTTTGCCTTGCATGTTAGGTGTATTTCCCCAACTGATACCATTTATGCACTCTGTAATAATCTTGCTGCCAACTCTTGGGAGTGATAGCAGAAACGAAATAAAGACTGTTTTATAAGAAAAAGAAGCTGTCCAAGGTATTTAAACTTTAACTTATATGTTACTGAATAAAATTTAACAAATTATTACATTATTTGATCAAAAGGGTAGTTTACTTGAAGACAAAGCAGGTAAAAACTGCACGTATTTTTTTTAAAAATGTTTAAAAGTCACTACATCCTCAAAAATATAGATGGGATTTTTTTCTTTGAGCAAGTGGACTGATACTGTTTGTATACATGACAGACACAAAGTTTTGGACTTTACAATATCTCAATAATAAAAAATAATTCATCTCACACTTAATAAATATGATTGACTTTGATGAACCTCTTAGCTGAATGCTGACGAATGTCTTACTTTAAATTCAGCTGGAACTTCTGAAAATTGGAGATACAAGTGTAGAAATACAATTTTTTGAAGTGGATAGACAGATTTGATTACTCTGGGCTATTTTCAAGGACAACATACCCATGACAGCCCATTACATCTGAAAAGAGAAATGTGAGGGCCCTTGCCTCACAATCAGTTCTTATGGAGTTTTGGTATTTTATGTTACTTTCCCAGCGACACAAATCTTTTTATAGCACGAATTTGGAGTATTCCCATGAGACCACTACTGCTACACATATTGATAACTAAGATTCAGAAGACATGTACCAGTGTCAGGGAAATAGTTAACGGTTTAAAATAAGAGCAGTAATTCACAAATCTTCTGGCCAGTTTGATAAATGTTTGTTGAGAAGGAAATATGTTCTCTGTACTCTTGAAAAGAGCCATGCTGATCACAAAAAGGACATGCTTTTGAAAGAATTGGATAAGGAAACTATGCCCCAGCCAGGTAGCTTACCATTTAGAAAGCCGACTTCATTCTCAGCTACCATATCCTCCATCCTAACTGTCCCCTCTTCCATGGCCTTTATTGGTCAGTGGATGTCATTGTTTTCAGATCTCCCTTGTGCTTGATCATGTTGTAATAATAGCTGGATCTGAAAGAGTCCCTTGTTTATCACAGCTACTTCAAGGTCAACAGAATGCAGTCTGTTTGGCAGAAAGCGGCTTTTAAAATCTGAGCTTAAAAAAGTAGACTTTTACAGGGAATTATTGTACTAATTCAGGAGTCATTCAGAAAATACATGTTACTTTGATGTAAAGGAATTTTGTTCACTTTTCACATTTGAACATTTCTATCACACATGCTTCAACTGGGCTTTCGGATGAAAGGTCTGAAAGTAATTATACAAATGTTTTTCTGTACCACTTCTCAGGCCATATCCACAGGTAATTTTTCCCAAAAGGGTGGGGACTGAATAGAAGATAGAATATTAATAGGACCAATGTGGAAGTAGCTATGTGATCAAATCCCAATTTCAGAGTAGAGTCCTAAGGACAAACTGTTTTGGTCAGGCCCCAAGTACAATAATCATAATTTCTATTAATAGCTATTTTACAAAGATTTCCAGAGAAGCTCTATAGAGAAAAAGCTGATCAACCATCAACATTTGCTCTGCAGTGTGGTCCAGCCTCACTCAGCTAAGGAGATCTCACTAAGACTTAGAGTAAGGAATGAGAGTGATAAAGATTTTATATTCAGAGCTAGAGATATAGTGATTCAGCTGCTGTTAATGGATACCAAATGATGTGTAAAAATCACAGGCTGTCACCTTGCATTCAATATATATTCTGCAAAAGTTATTTCCAAAAGTTTCATAAAAATCTCTATATCCCTGCTCCCTTTCCAACCCTTGATCTTCAAGGAACTAAGGCAGTTTTAAAATCATACAGTTAGTGGGAAATATGGAGTTCAGGAAAAGGGATTGGTTTTTAAACTCCCGTTTTACTCTTCTCAAAGACCTCTCCACACTTGGTTTAATTTTATTTGGTAACCACATTCTGCATTCTAATATATATAAGTCACATTTCAGGTAGAAAGGTAGATAAATGATACCAAATGACATGGGTTGAAAACACAACATTCACTTTTTCTGCTGAATAACTAAGTCTAGTCCAGCACATTATAAAACCCACTGGGATTTGTGTACTCTCCTAAACATGCATAAGGCTTCGGTTTATACAGTCAATCATTTATACACTCGAGCTTGACAAAAGGGGTGTGTGTGTGTGTGTATGCCATTGACTTTGCAGGGGTGTCGTACAATAGCCACAGTAAAGCATCCTACACAAGGAGAAACACTGCTCCTAGAAATAGAAAGGATTTCCATCCAATCACACTGGGAAGGTCTTCCATTTTGACTAGAACTATTTAGATGAAAACGACATCAGTGTTAAGGCATGGTAAGTTAGGAGACTAACATAGTCAGTGAGAGGAGCTCAGCTACAGGACCCAGGAAAAGAAAGTCTACTTTTCCCCACTGGGTTCTCGGAGGATATTTTAAACACAGCTAGAGTCTTTCAGTCCAACGCTGTCAATCCTCTGAAGCTACGTCAACCTTCTTTGCCTTGGTTCTTTCTGGGAACATATAATGTCTTTCTCTGAGAAGCAGTCTGGCACAGTGGTGAACGTTGTAGGCTCTGGGATCTGACTGCCTGGGCTCTGATCCCAGCTCTGCTGGCACAAGTCCTGTGACCCCGGACACAAGTGGGACTAATATTCGTGCTAATCTCATGGGGGTGGTTATGAGAATTAAATGACTGATATATGTAAAGTGCTGTGAATTTTAAGTTTTAAAAAAATCATAGGTATTATAAGATTTACATAGCTTAATTCACTATTTTTCTATGTCAAAAACGGTAAGTAAAGCGGCGGTTACTGGGGGAGTGGAGTGGGGAAAGGACAGATATTGTTCAAGGACACAAACTTGCAACACGTAGTAAATAAGTCCTAGAGATCTAATGCACAGTATAGTGAATATAGAAACAGTATTGTATTATAATCAAACTTGCTGAGAGACTAGAATTGAATGATTCCAACCAGTGGAAAAAAGGGATAATTATGTAACATGTATGTAATTAGCAAAGGTGCTAATTATTGCTACAATGGCAATCATATCACAATATATAAATGTATCAAATTAACAAGTTGTACACCTTTAATTTACACAGTGTTACATGCCAAATACACTTCAAAAAAAACAAAAGAACACTGAAACCTTGCCTAAAACAATACAATTTTAATATGAAAATGTAGTGATTAATGTTAGTCGTTGATTTTAAAAAATATCAGCAGACAACCATTAATCAGTGTCACAGAGGGGAAGTTAGGGAGTGCATTTATAGGGCTATGACATCTGGGCTCATATAGATTAGAACATGTCTCTCAAGAAGGGAAACCGGATTGGTCAACGTTTGAGACATAATAGTTTAGGATCCGAGGACAAAGGAGGTGAGTGCATATTGGAGTGAATCTTCATAATTAAACTGTTTTTGTTCATTGAACTGTTTGCCCAGGTGAGCAGACTATTACTGTCTCAGATAAATAGCTTCGCAAGGGGTTTCTGAAGCAAACACTGAAGTCAATTGCAGCTCGATCTTTCCTTAGTAATGGTTTCCTGGAATAAATAGTGAAGACATGTTGACACAGGGGGTCACAGGTTTTAGTCCTCATGGCTTTGTCATACTGATGCAGGTGACTGCAGTTTTCAAATAGAGAAAAAGTTTCAATCACCCAAGATTTTTAACTTAGCTGCTGCTATACTTAACATTTGATGTGTTTTCATTCAGTCAGTATTTGATAATGATAGAAGAATTAAATAAACACATTTACATTTTGTTTTTTTCACTAATATTATTTGGTCAATTTTTTCCATTTTAACAAAATGATGACAGTAAGAATTTTCATGATTATTAGTTCACCTTATAACTTTATTTATCCTTTATTACTTATAATTTGTTTCACTCTTCCCCATACAGATATTTGAGTTGCATTATTATTTTTAAATTTTATAAATTATGTTCTGATGAACATCCTTGTACGTAAACTTTGTTATTTCTATTTTTTTTATTTCTATTCATTTCTAAATAATGAAAAACTTCATTATTTCTATTTTTTTTTTTTACAACAAATTCTGATTGAGGACAAAAGTTTCAGTTCAAAGAGCACAGGCATATTTATAGCATATATTTCTAAATTGCACTCAAAGAATAGCAGTGTTTGAGAGAGTTCATTCAAAAAGTATTTTTTGGAACTTAAATAACTAAAGGGCCATACAATCATGGCTCAGATCATTTTAATAACTTTTTTGGAAATTTGCCTTAGAACATAATAAATCATTCAAGAAAAGCTGTTTCATTGCTGCATAAATTTTCTTCACTTTTAACCCTAAGTGGTCATTACCTACCTTTGTCAAAAATCTTCTTCCTGAAACTTGGCTTCAAGTAAATTTTGCTTGTTTATAAAATTCAACCGTTCTATCAAAGAGTGCAGATAATAACTACAGTAGGGTTATTTTTAAAAAGTATATTACAGATCATCAAGACACATTTCTTAAATCTTGAGAATAATTGTGCTCAAAAATAATTAGCAACACAAATGATGGCTTTTTGAAGTAGCCCTTCATTTTTATGTTTTGTCTCATTTTTTTGGAATTCTAACATCTTACTAAATTAAGCAAGAGTTAATTGAGCACTTAGGTACTGTGGGTGCAAGAAGGTGAATCATTTGTCTACCGAGACACTGAGGTCTCCAGCAGTCTACCAATTACGTGGGATGCCCCCGGAACTAAACACTTGCCCATCCTTCCCATTTTTTGCCACTATATTAGGGCTCCTTGGTGTCTCATTTCCTTTTTTTTTTTTTAAGATCAAAGTAACACTTATAGGTTTCTTGTGGGAATTACATGGCACGATGTATACAGAGGTACCAGAAGGGCCATAAACATAACAGCAATTTAAGAAATTGGTATTATTTATAAAAATTTCTTATCTCTACTTTTAGAGGTCCTGAAATATTAACAATATCTTACAAAGTCCAGAGAGATGTATTGAGTACTATCTGTGCAGCACACATTTTTTAACAAACTCTTTAAATTCAAAGGTAAGATGAGTGAAGAAATCTGTTTTTCTTTCATTTTATATTTTTGGAATCAAATTCATCTATTTTTAAATGCATAGTAATTATACTGTAAATTGACTAAGTTCTTAAAAATGAGTCTTCTATCATCTGCGTCTACTAAAAATCAGGAAAATCAGAGATGGAAGGGACTTTCTGATAGGAGGTAGTCCCCAAGATGTGAGCCAGAAAACGAGAAAGTCTGGGATAACAGGACAGAAATGGCAGATGCTGGTTATTTTCAATGAAACAGATGAGTTTTGGGGTACATAGTACGTCCTTATAAGTAAGTAACCACATGGAATATGGGTGATATCTAAACTTAGAGAATTCATGGTTTACAAACTGGAACCGCGAAAAAAAAAATTAAAGTGGACAAAAAACACAGGAAAACACAAAGATTCTTAAGCTAGAAACTCCTCTAATTACAGAAAGGAAGCTGTATAGTCTTAACATTTGGTAGCTTTGTGACACTGGCAAGCATTTGATGTATTCGAGAGAGGGGATGGTAACAGGCAGAAAAGTAACATATAAATGGAAGAGCATGTGGAAATATAAACAGAACCTCCTTCTCTAAGAAAAATCTGGTTTGGAGGCTCTAATTCAGATGCTTTAAAAATATACCACTTTATTGAGGTGTGATTGACAGACAAAAAGCTGTATGTATTTAATGTATTCAATTTGATGAGTTTGGAGGTAAGCATATCCGTGAAACCATCACAAGAATCTATGCCACAAACATATCCACCACCTCCAAAAGTTCCCCCCACCTCCTTTATTTCATTTTTAATGTTTTTTTTTTGTGGTAAGAACATTTAACGTAAGATGTATACTCTTGGCAATTTCTTAAGGACTCACTGCAGTATTGCTAATTATAAGCTCTACGTTGTTCATTAGAACTCCAGAAGGCACTCACCTGCATGACTGAAACATTGTACCCTGTGACAGCATCTCCTCAGTTCCCTTTAGCCTCAGCTCCTGGTAGCCACTATTCTACTCTGTTTCTAAGTCCGACTCTTTTAAATTCCTCATATAAGTGGCATCATGCAGTATTTGTCATTCTGTGTCTGGCTTATTTTGTTTAGCATAACGTCCCATCTATTTTGTTGCAAAATACAGGATTTCCTTCTCAAATGTGCTCTCCATACAAATCCTTAAAATGTATATTTTATTATATTAAATATATTATGTATAAATATATAACATTAATATATTATATTATAACATGGTTAATATGTTCTAATATTAAAATATATATCTAAATTATATATATATATATCTTCATGTATATATCTATATGGCTTATTGTATGCGTAAATGGTGATACAGTTTACTCTGGAAAGGGTCTTTTCCCAGGAAAAACACTTCCTATTTGTGCCAGTGTATCAACTGTTTACCATATGCATGTGCTTAGCATCCCCAACCTTTTACAAAAAAATGCAGAGATTCTCTGTACAGGTCTTAGCAGTTTTTTAATCTTCTCCTTGGAATTAGGTTGAAAGAAGTACTTGGCACTAATTTATCTCCTGACACCAATCAGAATTAAATTAGCTGCTGTTTAATGATATTTATTATCAGGACCTCCTTCTTGATGAAGTTAAATAGGTTAAAGAGCGTGTTCCTGGACATTTTTCATCGAAGCATTGGGTAACCACATCCCTGGGACCACAATATAACCCTGGATGCAGGACTAGAACCTCCCAGACACAGAGTTAGATGGAAAAGAAGCACTTGGAAGGAAGGCCAGACATAGAAAACTTTCTTGGCAGGCTTTTGATCAGTAGCAAAGGAAAACACATGTAAAAGCACCTTGTAGGGATTGCACAGAAGGAAGATTTTGAAAAGTTTCCAGGGAGTAGATAATAGCACATCACATTCATATTATATATTAACAAAAAATGTGTGTAGGGCTGCTGATGCTCTTGTCATTTACTTATATTGTTTATGGATGTCACTCTTTATTGTTTTGAGAGAATGTAAGTTACTTGTCAGATTTCCTAGATTAATTCCTGTCCTCCCTTCCATTCCCTTTACCCTATCTTTTTATAGCGTTCCCCAACTCTCAGTTCTGCTGCGCTGGTGTGGGGGAAGGAACCCAAGATTAATAGTCACATACAGACCACTGTACCATTGAAGTAGCCCTTGTATTAGAGAACATTCTTTCTCTGATCTTTTCCTCATTGGCTCAGCTGAAGACACTCTCTAAGCAACATGGAGACCACTCATTTTTGGCTATGCCACTATGTCAAAATGATTTTCACAGATGATAGTGGTGAACATAATAAGCAAAGTGCCAATTGGTTACCCCTTTGTGTCATGCAATTAAATTTATTTACTCTTGCTACCAAATATCAACTTGGAGTTTTGACTTATAAAACTTGTATAAACACAGAATTCAAGGGAGTGGACCTTTTACATCAGGGCATTAACTGGATTAAGGCCAGCACTGGCTCAAATCATGTCAGTAGCCAGTGCTTGACTGACAGCTCCTCATCTTCAATGCACTTTCATCTGTTAGAGGAAAGAGATCCAATGTTTCTTGTTTGATTCATTATTTAGTAGCTTATCTATTCAAGAAAACTATTTAAGAAGGTAAGTCTTACACAGAGTTAACCTACTCTTGACATTTTTTTCTTAATATTTTTTAATTATAATCCTCACAGTGGTATATTAGCTAGATACACAATCTCAAATATTTATTATATCAAGGGGGAAAGTGATGATACTAAAAGTTTCTGGGATTTGGGGTAGGGAGACATGTAATTTACAAATAAGTAAGAAACACTGTAATCAGACTTTTTGCCTACAACTTTGGATGTTAGAAACAATTGGACACTTCCTTTTAAAATTCTTTATCATTTCTAATGAAAAATTTATATTCTAGCTAAAATGGGCATCAATTGTCAAGATTTAAAAATCAAAAACACATCCTCTGGTCTGAAAGGGCGCATGAACAAAATGTTTTTTCTATGTCACAAGGAAGTTATTGCTAATAATACATGATATCCCAGGACAAAGGAAGAAATGAGATCCGAACAACAGAGCATCCAACCTGGGGTGTCAGGGAGGGAGGGAGGTCTTGGGACTGTGTGACAGTGAGGGCTAGTGCTGGATGACAGAGAGTAACAACCCTAATTGGAACAAAGGAGAAAGGCTTTGGGAAGGAGTTCTCCAGGAACAAAGGAGAATTAATTTTAAAATATGATAAAGACACTTTGTGGAACGCTGAAAACAAAGAATATCTATGAGTATAAACTGAATACAAAGAGACACCCATTTTGGGGTTTGGGATGTCTGTATTAATATAATCCTTACTATCATCACAAACATCAAAAATAGTTTTACAGTCCTCTGCTGGTACATTCCTTTTATTTGATTAACGTAATATAGGGTTTCCAGGTGGGAATTCCCACCCGTTCTCAGGAATTTTTTTCGATTTCCTGTTCCTGAATCCCAAGATATAAAGTGTTTTCTGTTCTCCGTGATGAATCATTTCCACAAAGTGACGGCAGATATTACCAACCACCTGGGTTCAAGGAGCCAATTTTCCCGATTTCCCAACCAACTTTTCTTGGGATTCAGGAATGGAAAAGCGAACAAAATTCCTGAGAACAGGCGGGAATTCCCACCTGGAAACCCTAGTGATAAATAGGAAAAATGTCTAAGAGATACATTGTGAGTAGTACATTTATTTCCCATTGTGGGTATTACTGGGTTCAAGGAGCCGATTTTCCCGATTTCCTGAACAACTTTTCTCGGCATTCGGGAACAGGAAAGAAAAAAAAAAAAAAAAATTCCTGAGAACTGGCGGGAATTCCCGCCTGGAAACGCTAACTTAATATGATTAGTCTGTCCTCTTTACAGATTAGAATAATAATTTAAAAAAACATACTTCAAAAATTGTTTTGATGTCATTGTATGTTAGATTTTTTTAGAAATGGCCTTTACTTTTTAAAAAATTATACATGGTAAGATTTTAAAGCTCATTTAGTATGTTTTGTACATCTTATTCTTTATGATATGAATGAGATGTACAAAACATACTAAGTGAGCTTTAAAATCTTACCATTCTAACACACACACAAAAATCATTAAGTAAACATCAATCTCTGTGCATACAGAATAGATGGTAGATAGAATGTAGATAGATTTAGAGGTGTAGATAAAATATTCCTATTAGAATAGCATCATAGTCTATGTTTTAAAAGCATATGTATTTTTAATTATTTTTAATGAATAAGAACAACTAATGCAGTCAAAACTGAGTTGCTGAAGTGGAGATACATATCTCTTACTCTTAGGAGTCATTATTACTTTAATCATTGATCAAGGTTAAGATATTCCAAGGTTTAAAGGATTGAATAAATTAAATGGGGAGAACAGATTGTGCATTGGTTTAGATGAGAGGTGATGATGGTTTGTTCAAAGGTGATGTTGGTGGAAATGGAAAGGAACAGATTAGAGATGCATCTTCGAGATAGATAATAACTATAATATGCAGAAACAAGTAGCAGTCTAAATGATGGGTCTGAAGAAAGTTACCTAAGGAATGTTCAATTTCTTCAAAGGTCAAGAGAACCTGTTGACTGAAGCAAAGCCAGAATTTATTGCAGAAAGGGAGAATACCACGTTGACGAAGTCTTAGCAAGCATTAGCAGGGGATGATAGAAGTGGAATTATAGGGGTTTAGATGCTGAGTGCAGTGAGTTAAGGCAGGTCTGTCACGCCTAGGAAGCTGATCAAGAATGAGTAAAGCTTACATAGTTTCAGGACACAGAGAAGTGAGGGTCTTGAAGAGATACTGTGGTTCAAAAGCAAGTCGTCTGTACAGGTGAACAGTACGTTACCTCCCATATATTAATTTGTGAGAATTTTCCAAGTCAAAAAGTCTATTTTTTTCCTGGGTAGACAACGAAGTCTTATTGACACAAGTAGTTTTATCTAAGTGATATTGCCAAAGTGGGTCTCAGTTCTCAAGAAAGAATGTGGAAAGAAGGAAGGAAGGAAGGAAGGAAGGAAGGAAGGAAGGAAGGAAGGAAGGTAGCTGAAACTGAGCCAATGGAAACACCTACATTTAAAAGTAAGGTCTGAAAGCAGTCACAGGGATGTAAGGTACAGCATAAAGAATACAGTCAATAATATTGTAATAACTACGTATGGTGTTAGACGGTTACTAGATTTAATGGGGTGATAGATGGGAGGGGTTTGGGGGGCTGGGTGAAAAGGTGAAGGGACTAAGAAGTACAAATTAGTAGTCACAAAATAGTTACGGGGAATTCAAGTACAGCACAGAGAATATAGTCAATAATGTTGCAACAACTATGTACACTGTCAGGTGGGTACTAGACTCACTGCGGGGATCATGGCATGAGTTATATAAATGTTCAACCACTATGCTGTGCACCTGACACTAATATAAAATAATATTGAACTGTAACTGAAAAAAACAAAAAAAGTAAGGTACTGGAGAAAGCGTCAGCAAGAAAATGGTCACAGATGCAGGAAAGAAATCAGAAGGGTTTAATATCTTAGAAGCCAATGAAAGGAATTGTTGAACAGTGTGAAGAGGAAAATAAATGAGAACTGATACATTTTCCGTGGAGTTAACACATAGAAAACCATTGGCAATCTTAGGGAGAACCTTTCAAAGGAAGTCAGATTAAAATAAGACGAGGAATAAATCACTGAATGGGTGGGAGACACCATGTTGAAACTCCTGTGAGACTCTAACAGCTCCAAATTCATTTTTAAGAGATTTCAATTCTCCCCAATTTTAAACATTTTATGTATAATTAAAAATATAGGAACTATAAAAGTATATACCAAGAAAATTACCATTGATATTCTTATCCACAATAAGAAGAAAATGCTGGGGAAAAGTAAAGGAAAACTGTCATAAAACAATACACTAAACAGTTTTTGTCAAAGACAAAGTGTTCATAGAAAGAGATTTACCAGCAAAATGTCATCAAGGGACCAGATTGCCAAACACAGGGATCTTACTACAGGTATGGAGCTATGTCAGGTCTCTGTTTGCCAGTGACGCTAACAGAATTTGAGGCAACCCTGGATAAACACAACCATGGATAATAAACAGAAATATGTATATTAATTTTTACTTTTCAAAATGTTTTATTTTCCTTTGATTCTTTCTATTCTCCCATTGTCAGTACTCTGGCACACAAAGGGAGCAGGAATCCCTTTGAGATATGTTTCTTGTTCATAGAAATAGGTCCTCACTTAATGTGCCTGGTCCCTCACGGAGCACTCAGCTATATAACTTAATTCTCAGAAAAGCTGGATTTTTTTTTTTTCCCCCTGGATTCCTGATTCCTTGGTTTTCTAACTCTTGCCCAAAAAAGTCTGGTGCATGATACTGTCCAGAGTCATTTAATCCTTGTGTCAGTCTTAGCCCCAGGTTGAAGAAAATTTCCTTCATCAGATGATATATAACCCATTATTCTATGCTTTGCAGAGCCGAATGGTTTGTTTGAGATATGCATGGAAAGAAATAAATTATACAAACTAGACAAATGCCACAAACCTGTATGAGTTGTTTTATCTTCTCACGTCATTATTCATTCTCCTGAACCTTATACATTTTCTCCATAAGTAGGGCATGCCTATCTCTTACTCTTAGGCGTCATGATTATGTCTGTTTTATTCACCAGGGTACCCCAAGCAGACTGCCAGGCACAACATAGCTGCTCAATTAATATTGATTGAATAACTAAACAGGGATGTGATTTAAGCAGTTTGGGAGAACCAAAGTCAAACACAGGGAAGGTGAAATTAAAGATGAGGAGGGCTTTGTCTGGGTGGGGAGTGGGGCATTCTAGCAATAGCTGTGGGTGCAACGGTACGGGGGAAAACAAGTCCTGGGATGCTTGAAGAAAGGAACTAAGCCTGGGAGTAGCAGAAAATGCAGCTGGAATGTGGAATGCACTTGTTTTTACTGGAGGTTCCGGGGACTCCACTTCCAAGCTCATTCAGGTTGTTGATTGGGTTATTTTTTGTGGTTGTAGGACTGAGGTTGTCATTTCCTTGCTGGTTGTCAGTCAGAATACAGTCTGCTCCTGCAGGCTGCCACATTCCTTCTTACGTGTACCATGAGTTCCTAGAGACATCTATCTGGTCCTTGCATGTGGGTTCCTACACCTCAGAGCTGGGAACAGTGCCTCACCTCAAATTCTGCTTGTGCTTCCAATCTCTCTGAGTTTTCCTTCTGCTCTCTCTCTCTCTGATGCACGTACGACTACAGTGGACCATCTGGATGGATCATGAGGATGAACTCTCTATTTTAAGGTCTGTAACCTTAATTACACCTGCAAAGAAATGTCTTTTGGTATGTAATATGACATATTCACAAGCTCTGGAGATTAGGGTTTGGACGTTTTTGCACGCCACTAATCGGCGTACCACAGATGACCCAAAGTGTGAGATGTGAACACAGGCCATGGTATTACAGCTCACAATGACAATAAGACACTGAGAAGCAATGGAAGGAAGTGAACAGTGCCCTGGACAGAGGTTCCTTATTACATTCCAATTTAGTCCTGCAATAAAAACATAAAGATGTTCTCTATCTTATTTTTTATTCCTAAAATTTTAATTATTTATACTATTTTATAGATCTAAAAGCCATCACTGTTAGCTTAATGGGCATTGAAACCAACCTACCTATAAATGATAACATCACTAACTTAAGTAGTGGCTTCACTATTTTGTTATTTTGAGAGTCTTAATTTTCAAAAAAATAACTTTGAATTATTCAGTGTTTAATTCCTTTTGTCACTATGGGGCAAAGTGTAAGGAGACACGAGTCGCACTGGGCTAACACCAAGGTATCAGCAGACCCATGTATTTTTCTGGAGGCTCCAGCAAACAGTATTTTTGTTTGTTTGTGTTTGCCTTTTCTAGCTTGCCGAGCCTACCAGCATCCTTTGTCTTATGTTTTCTCTTCATCTTCAAAGCCAGCAGTGGCCATTCCAGAGATTCTCAAATTGCATCTGACACTGACTCTTCTGCTTCTCTCTTCCATCTTTTAAGGACACTTGTGATTACATTGGGCCCAAGCGATAATCCAGGATCATCTCTTTAATCTTAAAGTCAACGGATTAGCAACCTTTATTCCCCGTTGCCTTGTAACATGACATATTCACAGGACCCAGGAATTAGCACATGGCCATCTTTGGAGGTCATCATTCTGACTATCTCAATGGGTAACCATCAGCTATTGCCAACTTAGTGACTCAAGATTTGTTATGACAGTTTTAAAAATCCTTGGCCAATTTCTTTCTCAAGATATAACCTGAATTTTAAAATTATGTACATATATATTTCAAGATAAAGAAGACTATTTTCAATAAAAATATATTTTTTTCAAATGATAATAGATATCTGAGAAAGGCACTCATTGATCTTACTAAGAAACTCCCTACGAACAATTACAATGTTTATTATATGTCTTGATCTCTAATCTGTTATTGATTTCTTAGGTAAAGATCATAGGTAAGTTTAACTTATGAGGTTAAACTATATGACCTTGATATAATTTTAAGCTTTAATGTTCCTGTTTGCCCTTTAATTACATTTGAATACTTGTTTGCTATTTTAAAATAAACTCAATGTATATTTTTCTACTTCAGTAATTTGAAGGATGCAAATACTTGTGTTTATGATGTCACCATATCATAATTTTCTAGAACTAAATGTAAAAAGAAAATAATGCAATAAATTATTAGAAAAAACAAAAGCAAATCAGAACTCAATCATATTATACAGTAAAGTTTTAAAATGCTATTAAAATATGATACCATTAAAAATATAGTAGAAACAACACCAAATATGTCTCTTATAGCAATCACTGGAAACATGCAAAACCCATTTAACCTATTAAAAGACTTCCAAATTAGAGCAAAAGTCAAATTCTAATTAAAAACCAAATGCAAGAGACACCCCAAATGCAAATCAATGCACGATGGAAGGAAATAAAAGGATGAACAAAGGTGTACAACGCAGAAGCCTGTGGTTATGACCGCAATATCGGACAAGGCAGAAGTCAAGAAGAAATGTTAAACAGGCAGGAAAGACTCATGCAAAGCATGCAGTTTGAAATGAAAGCCAAAAGCCACAAATATCTACATGTCAGATAATAGAGCACCAACAGCCAAGACTATTGATAAACCGAGGGAGAAAATTGGAAAGTGCTTCCAATCTGAGTACTCACTCCTTTGTCAGTTTTCTCTCTTTCCCTTTCTCTGTTTTGTTCTCTGCATTTGTATTCTAAGGGCTTGATTCTATCAGTGATATAGGGGCCATTTTCAGCTCTGTTTGAGCTCTGTGTTTGAAAATGATCACCCACGGTAGCTCAATAAAATGCTTCCTCAGTACAGCTATTAAATCCCTCATGCTTCATACTCCACTGTATCAGCTCATGAAATATATTCCCCATAAACTTATAGTCTACAGAACAAGCAGAGATTAATGGAATATTATGGAAGATCTCAATTGTACGTTCCATTTACTTTGATTTGTATTATGCTCTGTGTCAATCTATTCTCACTCTTAATACTGATTACGGTGAAGTTCAAAAGAATATGAGCCACTTATTATCGACCTAAGATTGCTTTCTCTCCTTTGCAGATTCCACCTCCTACCACACTGTCCTTCTCTCTAACTCTAGGCCGCCATGATGCTTAGGGATTCCATATTCACACAATATGCCCTCCTCTCAGTTCCTTGACCTCCTTTCCTCTAAGAAGCTTGTATCTCTTGCTTTTCAGTCTCTCATTCCCGTAATCATACCTTAGAAACCTACCTATAACTTCAACCATCCTATGATCATACCCTCCATCTTTCCCCACTCACTCCTCTGGTACCTCAGTGTGGACAACTCTTAGCTCCCCACTGGTCCCCTTGAGCTATTAATCCTTTCCCTTTTTCGTTGTCTTTCACTCTTATTATGTCTCATTCTTTTATCCAGCTTAAATTCCATGCATTTGCTCATTTATGTCTTTATTTCTTTAACAAATGTTTATTGACTTATTAAGTGTCCGTGTGGAGCAAAGATAGAGTATAAGAGGGAAAGTAGTGCAAAGAACTATTCTATGGACAGAGGATATGTCCATGAAATACAAATATTCCTGTTCTAATTGAACTTACACTAAAAAAATAACTCAACAAGATAAATAAGATGACAAGACAAAAAAATAGATACTCAGGTGATAAGTCTAATGGGAAAAATAAAGCAGAGATGCAGAATGTGAGGAAGGGTAGAATTTAGGTGGGGAGGCCAAGAGAAGCCTCAGCAGCAGGTAACTTTTGAGTGAAGTCTCAAAAGAGGAGGAGGAGAAAGAGGGAGTCACCTGGGAAATATCAGGCAGAAGGAACAGTACGGGGAAAGACCTTGAGTTGGGAGCAAGCGTGGAGGGAAAGTGTAGAGTGGAGGCCAGTGTGTCTGCTGTGGACTGAGCAAGAGTAAGCGCAGCTGGTAAAGAAGATGTATTGGTTATGGAGTAGGGTGGGGATGGAAATGATGCAAAGTTCATTTTTACAATTAAGACCTTGAATTTATACTCAAGCCCCTGTCCCTCTTTCGTACTGTCCTACTCACTTGATGCAACCGTAGCCCTGATTAAATACAAGTCTGTCTGAACTGCTGGCAGTTGGCAGCTGAGTTTGACTAGAGTAGTGTATTCTACCATAGTGAGTGGCTCACTTCAAATCCATGTAACTCACCTCAAAGGAGCTCTTACTGCTGCCAACACATCCCTCGCCCTCTACACACCCCACTGCCCCCACATAGACCCCATGCCACACCTTGCAAACATGCACACATACTGCACACCACACGTAAACATCACACACACACACACACACACACACACACACACACACAATTTCTTTAGTCCATTTATTCTCCCATGCTCAGAGGCTATTTAGTCCCTTTTCTCTCCTGAAACCAAACACCCCTCCTGGATAGCAGAAGAATGCTGGGCCCAAATGTGGGCAGGTAGATGTGGTGGTAGGTGCCTGTAAAATTTGTCTCCTGACTTCTTTACTTTTTTCAGTCAATTAAAAAGCAAGGTAGTCATCTGAGAACAAATATGGGACAACAAAAAAGGGCAGGGAGGGGGACAAACACCACAGGCTGCGTTGCTCTAACCCTGTGAGGGGAAAAAAAAAATTATCCCCTTTTCTACAGGAAATGAGCATGATTGCTTATCAGCAAGCATCCAGCTATTAGTAACAGAATGTTCTTTAGCTTCCAGAGGCATTAGGGGAGGAAACAAACACCTTCCACTAATCCCAGCTGAGTCAACTACCCAGTAAGAGATGGCATGACAAGGGACCATTTGCACAGGACAAAGTATACTGTCTTTTGATTCAGTCCTGCCTGGGTTGATATCTTGGCCCTTTCGCTTCAAATTCTATGACGTTGGGCAAATTATGTTAAGCCCTCAGAGACTCAAGAGTCTCATCTAAGAAATGGGAAGGCTCTCCAGTTTTGTTTTTTGTTTTTGTTTTTCTTTTTTGGTAAGGATTAAGTAAGATAACATCTGTAACTATGCTATATCATGCAGGGCACAGAGGAAGCATTAGATAAACGGGCTCAGCAGGAACACATTCCTCAAAGCTCAGACACAGCATGGCAATTAAAAAAAGGCCCTCTGAGTTTTATAGAATTCAGCTTCTGTTTCAAGGCTCCACTTGTCTGATAGCAGAAAAATGTACCTTTTATTAACTCAGTGTAAACTCATCAATTCCGGGTTCAGTGGATCCCTCTCATTTTCCCTGGAGCAATTACTTAATTCAAGAGGCTGGGTTAGCATTACAGCATTAGGGCAGACACCCACCTGTTCACCCTGGCTATTTCTGAAATGTAGCCATTCTGGTCTGATCCACATACACAGTCATTTCTCCACACCAGCATCCTGGGGCTCTCAGCCACCCTGTCCATTCTCCCATCAAATGGTCCATTCTACTCTCCCCTGAGGAATAGTCTAGCCAAAAATCTAGATAGTTTCTTGGTCCCTCTTCCTTTCCACATAAGTCAGCATGTCCTGTCAACTGTACTTCTAAAACCATACCCCAAATGCATTGATTTTCACACACTTCCCCTACCACACCATCTGTTGGAGGTCATCATCAAAAGGATGTTGACCTTCGCTGGTTGACCTGTAAAATAGATTTGGGTGATTGGAGGCTCCTTTCCCTTCCCCTGGTCCTTGGAATAGAACTTCCACCCACTGTTTCCACAAGAGGAGCCACTTCAAGAACAGCCTTGAGAGAGTAAGATGTTAATGAGACCTCGTATGTAAGTTCCCTTGCTTGTTAATACTGCTATCTACCAATCTGGAGTGGTCTGAATTTTCCTTTGGTCTCTTCTTGCCCTCCATGTACAGGGCTCAGTTTCAAATTCCACCCAGGGAACACCCAAGGTTACAAACCAACGCCATTCTGATTCCGGTCATCAGCATACTTCAGGATTCCCTGGCTGCCTCTGATGGGTGGTGCTGCTGCCGTTCCACCTCTACCACTTTCCAACTCACTACAGTGCAGCCAAAGCAGTCTTTCACACATGTAAATTAAAGCCTTCCCTTTTCTTCTTACTTACCTTAATATAAAATGCACTATCTTTCCCTATTGTTCCAAGCCCTACATGACCTGGATTCTTCTTATCTCTCTGGCTTCATTAAGTATCGCTCAACCAATCACACACATTGGCTTTCTTGTTCTTTTTTTTAAAAAAACCACTTTATTGAGGTATAATTGCCATGTAAAAAGCTGTAGCATTGGGAGGTTTGGATAGCAGAGCAGGGATCATACAGGATTTTGTAGGTTATGTTTAAAATTTTGTATGGTATTCTAGTTGCATTTGGAAGCCATTAGGAGTGTTTTAAACAGAACATTTCTCTCTCTCTCTCTCTCTCTCTCAATTCCCTTTTAAAGGTACATGGAAAATAGACTGCAGGGTGGATAGAGTAGAAGGGGCAAACCAAGTAGGAGATTACGGAAGATATGCAGACAAGAGGAGGTAATAACCTAGTCTAGTGGAGTACTAATGGAGATAGTGAGAAAAGGTCAGATTTTAGATACATTTTGAAGGAAGAGCCAACATGATTTTACGTGGGATTGGAGGAAAGTGAGAAAATTACCATACTGATGGTAATTGAAAAGAAACCTGAGGAAGCAGTAGGTCTGGTGGGATGCAGAAGTGATGTCGTGATTTGGCAATGTTATGTAGAGATGTCTATCAGGCAGCCAACTAACTGTATTTGTTGAGTAGACAGTTGGATATTTTATACGTGTGAGGCTCAGAGGAGAGCTGCATTCAGGAGATACACGTTTGGGAATCACCAGGATATAAACGCTGTAAAAGTGCCTGTACTCACAGTGGGAGAGTGTAGGTAAACAAGAGACGTACCATCTAGTCCTAGGTCAAGCAGTGAAGGAAGAAGTATCAAAGGTGACATAACAGTGACTTACTTACTGAATGCTTCCTTTGCTTGTGGGTTAGAAAAGTTTTGCCCATCCCAAAACTAAGATATTTACCAGTAGATCTCTCTAGTTCTTTTGTGTGGTTACTCATTTAATTCTTTGATGACTTTTATTTAAGACCATGACTTTTATTTAAGATTTCTAACTTCATTTATTTTTCCAACTATATAACCAGTTGTTCAAGAACTCTTTATTAAATAATTCACCATTTTGTTACTCACTTAAAATGGCAACTTGAGGGGAGAGATCCAAAATGGTGGAATTGATAAACACTGTGCCTGTGTTCTTCCATGAACACATTAAAATTACAACTAAATTATAGAACAATTAACCTGGAGAACCATCTAAAGTCTAGCCAAACAGAAGTCCTATGACTAAAAATATGAAAAAGAAGCAACATTGAGACTGATAGGAGGGGTGGAGATGCGGAATGAGTCCCACATCTGTGGGTGGTTGACAATCAGGAGGGATATCTCAGCCACCTTGTTTTTCCCCAGAGAGCAAGGGACCTCAGCCCCCCACACCAGGCTCCCCAGCCTGGAGTACTGGTGCCAAGAAGAGGAGCCCCCACAACATCTGCCAGAGAAAAAAGTGGGGATTCCAACCATTTCAGGGGGGCCAGAGGCTGCAGGTAAACCAGAGGTCCCCTTAAACAGCCTGCGTACAAACTCACTCGCTCGCAGGCACTCACCTTGGGCTCCAGCGGAGGAACGGTGACTCAGAGGGGCCTCGGAGACAAACAGGGGGTGGGGCGCATGGGGAGCAGCAGACTCAGGTGTGCGGTTTCAGAAGGAGGAGTGGAGAACAGTCGTTATTTGCCTGGTGAGGGAGTCCACTTTCTATGCAGCCAGCAGGCAGCCGAGATCTTTCCTGTGTTGAGCTGGCCCCTTCTGGCTAAATCTGAATCTGATTGGCCTTGTGAGCTCCACTACTCCACCCTGCTAACTCAGGTGAGACCCCACCCCACCCAACTCACACACAGCTGGAGGCACTTTTTCCGTGAGCAGCCAGCCCTGCCCACATTGCAAACTATCAGAGTCCAGCAGGCCCTAGGTGGGCAGTGACTGGCCTTGGTGTGCTCTGAGACTTATACTGAATTGCTCTAGGCTGAGCATTGGCAGCAAACCAGAATTTACATTAACCTGGTGACCACAATTCTTCCCACTCTAGTGACTCCTTGAGACACTGCCACAATCAACTCACATACTTCATGAGGTGTTATCAATGGCTAAACCTTAAGGGAGCTGGCAAGTGACAGCAGGCCTCAGGGTGTCCTGGCTTTTTGCGAAGCTACCCCAGGCCTGGTACTGGTAGCAGCCATACTCAGTTCACAGCGTGGCCTCTCTCATGTACCTCCAGGTCCAGCACAGGCAGTGAACAGGCACAGATCACTTTGTAGCTCCTACCAGGTAGTTTACAGACAGTCACAGGTAGTGGGTGACCTGGGCTAGCATGAGAGCCCCTCACAAGAGGCCCCAGAACTAACATACTTGTAGACTGTCTTCAGACCACAGAAGAACCACTCAATTAGCCCCACAGAGGCACATAAAAAGGGTGGTCTCAACAGGCACCAGAGAATGTTAGGGTGAATCCCACTCAGTGGGATAAGCCTCCTGCACAGCAGCCTATAAGCTGTGGACATGGCCGAACCCCATAGCCAGACAGCCTGAGGATCAATCTCACCTACTGATGTGCCAAGAGCAATCAAGACTGAACTATAACAGCACAGCACACACAATTGACAAAAGGGACACTCCTGGAGCACCTGGCTCAGGTGATCAGGGAGACTGTGCCACTGAGCCCCACAGGACACCTACTACATAAAGCCACCTGGCCAAGCCTGGGAGACCTGTATTAATAGCAGATCTACCTAATACATAGAAACAAACACAGAGAGGCAGCCAAAATGAGGGAAGAAAGAAATGCTTCCCAAATGAAAGAAGAGAATAAAACTCCAGGAAAAAAAAAAAAAAAAAGAAAGAAACTTAAGGAAATGGAGGCAAGCAACCTACCAGAGACAGAGTTCAAAACATGATTGTAAGAATCGTCAAGGAACTTAGTGAGAACTTCAACAAAGAGATAGCCAGCATTAAAAAAAGACACAAAAGCCATAAAAAAGAACCAGTCAGAAGTGTAGAATATAATAACTGAAATGAAGAATGCACTAGATGGAATCACCAGCAGACTAGATGAAGCAGAGGATTGAATCAGCAACTTGGAAGACAAGGTAGCAGAAAACACCCAATCAGAACAGAAAAAAATAATCCGTAAAAATGAGGATAGTTTAAGAGACCTTTGGGACAACATCAAGCATAACAACATTTGCACTATAGGGGTACCAGAGAAGAGAACAGAAAGTAAAGGACTGAGAACCTATTTGAAGAAATAATGACTGAAAACTTTCCTAACCTCATGAAGGAAATAGACATATAAGTCCAGGAAATGCAGAGTCTCAAACAGGATGAACCCAAAGAGGCCCACACCAAGACACATTATAATTAAAATGGCAAAGTTTAAAGACAAAGAGAGAATCATAAAAGTAGCAAGAGAAAAGCAACTAGTAACTTGTAAGGAAGGGAGCTCCCATAAGATTATTAGCTGATTTCTCAACAAAAACTTTGCAGGCTGGAAGGGATTGGCACAAAATATTCAATGTGATGAAAAGCAAGGACCTACAAGCAAGACTACTCTACACAGCAAAGCTATCATTTAGAATCAAAAGACAGATAAAGAGCTTCCCAAACAAGAAAACGCTAAAGGAGTTCATCATCACCATACCAGTATTATGAGGAATGTTAGAGGGACTTCTTTAAGACTGAAAAAAAAATCAAAATTATGAATAATAAATGACAATAGCTACAACTCTATCAACAATTACTTTCAATGTAAGTCGTTTAAATGCTCCACTCAAAAGACATAGAAGGGATGGATGGATAAGAAAACAAAACCCTCACATATGCTGCCTAGAAGAGACTCATTTCAGATTGAAAGATACACACAGACTGCAAGTAAAGGGATGGAAAAAGATATTTCATGAAAATGGAAACAAGCAAACAAACAAAACACTACTTATACCAGACAAAATAGACTTAAAAAAAAAGGCTATAACAACTGAAATGTCCATTGGTAGATGACTGGATTAAGAAACTGTGGTACATTTATACAATGGAGTGTTATGCAGCTATGAAGAAGAATGAAATCTTACCATTTGCAACCATATGGATGGACCTAGAGAACATTATGCTAAGTGAAATAAGTCAGACAGTGAAAGACAAATATCATATGATCTCACTTATGGAATCTAAAGAAAAGAATAAATGAATGAACTAATCAGGAAAAAAAAAAAAAAGGAAGGGACAATGAAGGCCCTAGTAATCCCACCTCAGGGTATTTATCTGAAGAAAACCAAAATGCTACTTCAAGGGGACATATGTATCCATATGTTCATTGCAATATTGTTTACAATGACCAAGATGTGGAGGAAGCCTGGGTGTCCACTGATGGAAGAATGGATGAAGAGGAGAAGGTACATATATATAATGGAATATTGCATGGCCATGAAAGGGAATGGGTTCTTGCCATCTGAGGCAGCATGGGTGGACCTGGAGGGTGTTTTGCTGAGTGGAGTGTCAGACAGAGAAAGATAGACGCACTGTGATTTGGCTTAAATGTGAAATCTAAGAACAAAATTAACAAACAAAACAGAAACAAACTCATAGATTCAGAAAACATTTTGATGGTTCCCAGATAGGAGGAGGGTTGGGAGTGTGGGTGAAAAAAGAGGAAGGGATAAAGAAATACAAAGTGGTTGTTACAAAGTTGTCATGGGAATACAGGGTATAGCATAAGGAATATAATCAATAATATTGTAATAACTATATGTGGTGTCAGATGGTGTAGATTTGTTTGGGGTGGTAGATGGGAGGGAGTTGGGGGACAGGGTGATAAAGGTGAAGGGATTAAGAAGTATAAATTGGGGCCAGCCTGGTGGCTCAGGCAGTTAGAGCTCCATGCTCCTAACTCCAAAGGCTGCCGGTTCAATTCCCACATGGGCCAGTGGGCTCTCAACCACAAGGTTGCCAGTTCGATTCCTCGAGTCCCACAAGGGATGATGGGCAGCACCCCCTGCAACTAAGATTGAACATGGCACCTTGAGCTAAGCTGCCACTGAGCTCCCAGATGGGTCAGTTAGATGGAGCGCATCCTCTCAACCACAGGGTTGCCAGTTCGACTCTCGCAAGGGATGGTGGGCTGCGCCCCCTGCAACTAGCAACGGCAACTGGACCTGGAGCTGAGCTGCGCCCTCCACAACTAAGACTGAAAGGACAACAACGAAGCTGAACGGCACCCTCCACAACTAAGATTGAAAGGACAACAACTTGACTTGGGGAAAAAAAGCGCTGGAAGTACACAACACTGTTCCCCCAATAAAGTCCTGTTCCCCTTCCCCAATAAAATCTTTTTTTAAAAAAAAAGAAGTATAAATTGGTAGTTACAAAATAGTCATGGGGATGTAAAGTAAAGAAGAGGGGTTATAGTCAATGATATGGTAATAACTATGTGTAGTGCCAGGTGGGTACTAGACTAGTCATGGGGATCACTTCTTAAATTATATAAATGTCTAACCACTATGCTCTACACCTGAAATTAATATAAAATGATATTGAATGTCAACTGTAATTGATAAATATAAAAAGTGGGGGGGGGGAGTGGAAAGGGAATAAAAGGTCCAAATTTCCAGGTATAAAACAAAAAAGTCATGGGGATGTAGCATACAGCATGGGGATTACATCAATAATATTGTGATAACGTAGTATGGTGTCAGGTGGTTGCTGGACTTATCATGGTGATCACTTCTTTAAGTATACAAATGTTGAATAATTATGATGTACCCCTGAAACTAATATGATAGTGTATGCTAGCTATATTTTTAATAAAAATATTTTAAAAAATAATTATTTATACTTTGGCCTTTTTCTTCTGTTCCATTGGTCTGCTTATTCAAATACCAATAATATTTTATTTGTGGTAACATTTTAATACTTTTTATTATCCAATCATGCAAACACTCAGTCATTGGGATTTCACATAATATCCTTGGTTATTTATCTCCATTTATTTTTCAAGTTAAATTTTTAGATCTTCTTGTAATTTGTCAAAAAGCTCTCCATTATATTTTTAAATGGTGTTAAATTAGAGATACACATTAACTTTGGAAAAGTTACACATTTGCAATATTTTTCTTCCCATAAGAAATCTGATTTATTTCTTCATCTGTTCAAGTCTTTTTTAAAATGTCCCGCCAAAATGTTTTTCAGTCTGATTCACATAGCACCTCCACATTTAATTTTTACTCATTATTTGATTTCTGTTCTCAGGATTTTGATGTAAATATTGTGGGATAAACAAAAGCAGACGTTTGCAAAAAATTTTAGGGACTAATCAGAGAAAAAGCTAAAGAGTTCTTTTCATTAGGACATTTTGTAAAGTCTTAGAAGGTGAGGAAGCTCCCAGGCAAAGTATTAGGTCGGTACAAAAGTAATTGTGGTTTAAAAGGTTAAAAATAATTGCAAAAACCGCAATTACTTTTGCACCAACCTAATAATTTTGTATAATTATAAAACATTACCATGAAAAGAAAGCTACGTTATAGATAATAGGAAAGGCTTTTGCACAGTTTCCCTAAAATACTCTTCAGGAAATGTCCCAACAGCTATGTAGCCAGGATGACATATTTTCCCTCACTCAAAGCTGGATTCCTCCCAAGTAAACTGAGCATACTTATGTGTGTTGCTGTGAAGCATAGTAATGTATGCGAAGCAAATTTTACGGGACCTAGCACAGGGCAAGCGCGCAACAAAGGTTACTTCTTACTATGTAAAAGCTTCTCTGGTGCATAACTAGGGAAAAGAGCTAGAATGTTGGAAAACGTGAATTTTCTTTAGTAGTAAACTTTTCTCCTCTTCAATTTTACATCTTCAAACAACTACATTTTAAGGCATGTCTCTTAAAAACAGTCTCTTCCTATTGTGTTAGTTTCACGTAGCTGTTGTAACAAACTACCACAAACTTGTGGCTGAAAAGCAACAGCGTTAAAATCAGCACCCTGGCCCAAATTAAGGTCTCAGAAGGGCTGTGCTCCCTCTGGAGGTTGTAGGGGAGAATTTTTGTTCCTTGCTTCTTCCTGGTTCTGGTGGCTGCTGACATGCCTTAGTTTGTAGTCACCTCACTCTAATCACCAAGAGCGGCATCTTCAAATCTCTCGCTGTTCATCTTCACATTTCCTCTGTGTGTGTGATGAAATTTCCCTCTGGCTTCTTCTTATAAGGATATATATCTATATATTTGAATTTAGGGCCCATCTAGACAATCAAGGACAATCTCCCAGTGTCAAGATCCTTACCTTGATCACATCTGCTAAGTTTTGGCCCTATCAGGTGACATTCCTGAAATGAAGAGTTTATATTTTTATGGGGAGGGGCCATTATTCAACCAACACAATCATGTTCTGCTAAAGTAACTGAAAATGATACAGAAATACTATGATCAATTTAAAATTGAAATTGGAAAATTAATTGTCTAGAAGAGAAAGAACTTATTTCAAAGGTTATATGTTTTCACCATTTTGAACAAGCCCTTCTAAAGTTTAAGGAAATCACCAAATAACTTTGTTCCGGTTATTTCTTGAGGGAGTGAGGATAGGGTGGGAATCTTGAAAGTGCTAGGGCAGATGGGTGCTGTGCTCAAAGAAAATCAAAACTTTATACCACAGGAGTCAGTGTTCTAAAAAAATATTTTTCAGTTTCAGAGACTCTGGAACGAACTATTCAGAACCTTTGAAAACAACATAGTAAAGTTAGCAGAAGGGAGACACAGTGTGAGGGGGACAGATGCCCGAAGCTCACACCCAGATTTATGATTATTCTGCCACCTGAAGCAGAGAACTTAGTAGGAGGTGTAGAAAAATGCTTCTTCCTGGTTTCCTTTGTGATAATGGAAATAGCAGAACAGCCTAGCTTAAATGCTATTAAATCACTTCTGGAAACCTGGGCTCATGAAGGGAGGCCCCTGCAGTGGGAGAAGTGAGTTACCAAAGAGGGTTTGTGTTTATTACTTGCTCACTGACAGACGCCCGTGTGGATGATCCAAGAAAAGAGAGGGCTCCAATAGCTGTTGGAGGGGAAGTGACCAGATCCTTAAAAGAGAGAGGCAGAGAGAAAAGTCAACACAGATTTTTATATGTTTCCCAAGAGAGTGGTAAATCATTATCATCATCATCATCATCAGACAATAGCCCACTTGTACACAAAACAGTTGGTTATGGAGTTGGGTGAATGGGGGCGGGGAGGGATCCGTGCCTCTGAAAGTAGCAGTGAGAGACTGGCCTAGTCTCATCTCTCAGGTGAAGAGGACTTCTGTAGGGGAATGCTGAGTGTCCAGGGACAGAAGGACATAGGATGCCCAGCACTGCTGACAACTATGCATGCAGCACAGTGAGCATCAGCATGGACATGAGGAAGCCTCCTACCACTTTCCACATCTTGGGGTTCGCATCCAACGTTAGGGAAAGGAAGGGATCTCCCCATGCCAATTGTGATTGGGACTGAAGAGTTGCCTGTACCTCGTGAGGGAGTTTAGAAGAGGTTTTAATTGTATTAGGAAAATAAAACAAATCAAACAATGTGATGTGTTTGTTTTTTGTGTTTTTTTAGCTTCAGTGTTATGTCTGAAGCTTCTATGAACTATACAGGCCTGTGACAAAAATTACAAAACTGGGACCAAGAATGACTGCATTTAAAAAATCTAGTCTTTATATAAAGACAGATTTTGTAACTTCTTATCAAATATGTTTCAGGAAAATCAAAACTCAAAAAAATTACTTCTTGAAAAAAACAAGGAACAGAAGAGTGTATACAGGATTCCTCTATTTGTGTAAAATAGGAAAAATGTTTATATGAATCTGCCTAGATATATATAAATGCATAAATACCCACTGCAGCAGTCACATGACATTTATATAATACTGGTTTCCTCCAGGGAGGGAAACTTGGTGGCTGGCGACAAGGAGGAGAAGGCGATTGTTCACTGCAGATGTGCACTGACAGCGGCAGGCAGAGGGGTTCAATGTGGTAAAGAAGTCTCACTGGATCCCAAGTGGCAATGCTTATTAATTTACACATTATCTCAGGAAAATGGATTCAACTTAGTTACAGAATTACAGAAAGAACTTCATGGCCAAAGGACATCACCCAGAAAGGAGTCTGAAGAGGTTGGGCACAAGTTTCAGTTGTCCCCCTCTGCAGGACCGTATCAGACACACTTTTCTGTCTTGGATCAGGAACGACTGACATGTGCAGAGAACAACTCAGAACAACTCCGGGAGTCTTGCTTTGGGTTTGGTATACCTTGTTAGTGAGGTAGGCATATGTCTTACTATGGAACCAGTCCAAATAACAAGAGCCCAGGGGATGTCTCAGTGAGACCAGATCCGAGTCATGAATCCCCCCACTATCAGTGCACAATGCTGACAATCTGGACCAACCTCCTTGACCCCAGGGTTACAACACAATGCTGTGAATCAATACATTTCACTTCTTGACCAAGAGTCAGTGCCATGCAGGTATGTCAGCCAAACATCTCAGGCCAATTCCAGGCCTGGCACAATTAACCTTCAGATTATAATGTGCTTTGGTGACTTGAATTTTGAAGTATGAAACTATGTAAAAGTCAGGCTTCAATCAGGGAGGCAGAACCATATTATTATTATGGAATAAAAGAAGAAGAACTTACACAGTTGTGCAAGAATTAGGAAAAACAAAGGCTGAAACAGAAATTGGTGGATCAGAGAAAAGCATGTGTGAGCAGACAAGAAGTTTTAAGGGAATCTGAGAACCAGTATACCCACCTGGAGGTGGGGCTGGGAAGAAGACTGGTGGAGAAATCTATGGAAGGTCGTTATCTCAAAGTCTTTCCATTTTCTGATCCTCTGCCTGGAACAGCTTTCTCTCTAGATACCCACATGCCTTGTGCCATCAAAACCTTCCTGTTTTACTCACATGTAACCTTCTCAGGCCACCAAGTTACAGTGGTACACAATCTCTTAACACTTTTTTGGATTTTATTTTTCTTCATGTCACTTATATTTTAAAACACTATATCTGACTTATTTATTTTGTTTATTTTCTATCATAATGGCAGGAATCTTACTCTGTTTTGATTCCGGTTTTATCTGCTGTGCCTGAGACACAGCAGGTGCTAACTAAATACATGCCAGCTTTATGAACAATGAAGTCATGCAAATTATTCTTGTGTAGCTTTATTGTCTTTGAGGAAAAAGTTATTTCCATATCCTTTTAAGAAAATATAGCATGAATGCTTGTGATAGAATCTCCAGTCTGCACCCAAAGATACATAATTTGTCCTAGGTAGAATTAACAATCATTTTAATCACCCCGGTCACTTCATTACATTTCTTCTCATTTTTGGATAAGAAGTTGGAGACAATCTGATTTTGAGTTTTGAAAACAACCTATAGAAAGATAAAATAGTGAGTGATACATGGTCCAGGTCTTTTTTGTTTGTTTGTTTTTCTGACCCTCAGCTTTAAGGTTCAGGGCAAATCGAAGAAAAATTGCTAAGGAAAAGAGAAGTTTGAATAATTATGTTTTATTTTGGATAAAAAGATTATGTACCACTTTAACTAGGTGTCACATTGTCTCTGGGGAACAGGATAATATACAGAAATGTCTCTTCTACAGATAAAGACATAGTCACACGGGGGTCAGTTGGCAATTCAGCAACAGGCTAGAAAAGTACTCAAATATTGCTGACCCATGATTTTATTTTCTTACACATTCTTATCACTAGATAGATTGAATCTGGAGCTTGGATCAGTGCTTTCCGTGAGGTGAGTATTCATATGAAACGTGGGTATGCAAAAGGCAACTTGTACACCCCGTCTGAAGTTCTTGGCTAAGAGCTCAGACAAAACCCATCCAACACCCACTTCTGTTCTGTGTGGCCATCGGCAGCCCCTGCTGTAAAGTGCCCTCTCTCTACACCACTGCCAGTGCCCCGTGGACACAGTGGCTTGCTCTCTCAGGGACAACCTGCTCCCTTTTGTAACCTCACAGGTCCCTCTCGTGGCATGGAAAGTAAGCGGTGGAGGTAAGACCACACTCATTCTGTCTCACAGGGCACGTCAACCAGGTTAGGAAAAGGGGGGTGGGGGCTTAAGTGCCCTGATTTCATTTAGTCTAATAATTAAAACCATCAGGATAAGTGATATTTGGCTTCCCTTCTCACTATTATTTCCCATTCCTCAGGTCTACACCAGGTTGATGAGAACACAAACAATAGCCTCGATTTTTCTTTTAAAACGTCTTCTAGTCCAAATTTTCCCTCTATCTGACCTGACTCAGAAAACCTTCTGGGAAGGGGAGAGAGGGCATGTCAAGAAGGAATGGATTCTGCCCCTGCATTTCCTTGCTGGTATATTCTGTTGTACACCCAGTGGTACCTCTTGTACCTAGAAAGTAAGAAACTAGCATTTTGTTGTTGTTGATCGCTCTGTGAACCAATGACTCCTGCCAGCTGATGATGAAGGCCTAGCATCGCACCATTTAGCTGGAGGAGGTTATGAAACCGTTGGTTTATTTCTCAAACAATCTTTCCATCACAGTTTTGAGAGTCTTTTTTTTTTCTTTTTTTTTTTTTCTGAAATCAATTGGTACACAGTTTTGCTAGCGAACTGTGAGAACATTTAGAATTGTCTTAGGCCTTTCTGTAGGGCTGTGCTCGACACTAAATGTGATGCAACTTTTTGGTTGTCAGTGCAGGAGATGTGGCGGTAAGCAGAGGAGAATAAACCCCGAGAGAGGCATCAGGAGATAAAATGAGTTTCTCCCTGAAATCTCATTTTGATATACTGGTTTAGAATTTTTCAGGCTGCTTCACACGAAAGAAATAATGGAATCTTTTGGACATCTGAAATGCTTAGGAAGGCTAGTTCTTCAATGAAAAGACAGATTTGTAATTGATTCGCTCTGTGACTGATAGATGGTGTGATTAGAGAGTCTTGGGATCCCATCTTTGTTTTCTTTGTCTCTGACATCATGGATTTGTCCAGAAATACTCTCATCTGAACAATGAGGATAATATTTCCATTCTGGATTATTGTTGAGCTATTTAAATGGAATACTGCAGGCAAATCATCTAGAACAGAATTATTTAGTGTAGAAATAGTCTCTTAGCTCAGGATGTATGCTGTATAAAAATGTTCAAATGTCCATTTGAAGAGTCCTAAAATCATTTGTCTCTAGAAACATGAAAAATGAGAAAGGGAAATTAAAAACAAGCAAATAAAAAAACAGTAATAAAACCAAGTGAGGCAGGGAAAGAGGACAACAGATTATTTTCTAGGTTTGACGCCAGTATGAACTAGATTTGTTCATGCAAAATTGGCACTTGTTCTTCTTATTTTATGAAGCCCTTTTAATGTGCAGAATTAAAAAAAAATATTTTGTTTTAAATAACTATTCCCTTTTAAAAAGGAAATTTATGGTCTGGTACACTCAATGTTATAAAGCAAAATTTAAAATACATTATTATATTCCTCTTCGCTATTATGAGGACAATTTTGAAGATCGGCTTTCTTTTTTAAAATTGTACCTAAATATTAAAAAACAAAACAAAAAACAAACAAAAAAACCCAAACAAACAAAAAACATGGTTGTTTGGATTTATTAAGAGGTAGCAAGAACAAAGCTAGAATAACAAAAGAAGAGAGTGAAGTATTTGTTTCCTGAGTTCTACCATTAGTTCAGAAAACCTTGAAGCCAGCAACGTAATGACAGTTACCCAATTTAACCAGCAGGCGCGTTAAAATTATAAGAGACTTTCATAAACTTCTTATACATAAGGGAATCACAATTTCCTCTGAGTGGAACTGGAGGCCAAAGACACACCCACACTCCCTCCTCATCCCATTCTTAAGGGAAAGCAACATTTTCAGGAGCAGGCTTTTTACATACCTCTAGTCCTTTGCACATGGAGACAGGCCATGGAAGGACTCTTGCAGTTTCATTCTGAGAAGTAAAAATCACATTCTGGGCATGTTTGAAAAACTGTCTTAAGGCAATCAGTGGCCCTTTGTCACCATTTATATTTCTGTCCCTTCAAAAATTATCTGGTTCTCACATAGTCGTGGGTGCTGCGTTGACATGACATACTGCTTTCTCCCTAAGCCAGCGATCCTTCCTAAAAATCTCTATATTCTTGAACACTTTCTTGCCCCAGTACAGGCCAGTTTATATTTGAAGGTGCTGCGCTGTCTGAGGGATAGCAACTCAATCGGTATACAGTACATTCCAATTATTCTTTTAATGAAAGAGTCATAGAAGGCTGTGTTTACATATTGTGTGGGGCAATATAGCAAATACACACATACATAGGGAGAGAAAGAAGCACCACAGTTACATGGCGGTAACTCAACACTGTGATTTCTAATTGTGATGCTTACTTGTGCCTTCCTGAGGGCGGGCAGGCCACATGCTTTTAAGTGAGTCCCTTAAGTCCTCAGTACTTGAGGGAAACAGAAATGATTAGCAATGATGTGACAACACTTCTAAAGCTCCCTGTTTATAGTTTTCACAGGTTCTCACTTTACTTGCACTGTGACTAGCTGTTTCAGGACGCACAGTTCTTTTCATCTGTTTCTTTCCTGTCTGGTATGTGTAATATGTGGTAATGCATATTTTTGTTATTTCAAATGATACTGATTTGCAGTTGGGAAAACAGCTGCTCTGGAGATCAGTTCATGCCATATTTGCAGGAAAAAAAAATGTAGAAAATAAAATCATACATGCTAAAAATATAAAAAAGCCTTCATTTACACTTGATTTAATTTATTCTGTCCACTATTGTTTGTTTATATTTCCTATAACTGGCCATTAACACCATTTTCCTGGAACAAGTATGTTTGCTATTTTCTTACAGAGCACTAGGAACCCTGAGGATCAATTAATCATAAAACAAACTAAAAATAAAATAATGCTGTCTAGATAAGAAACTGCTAAATTGGCTACAAAAACTATTCAAAAGTCAATCTAGCAGTAGAGGCCCAGAAAACAGACACGAAGCCCACATTTCTGACTGTTTTCCAATCTCAATTTCACACTGAAAATTACTTCATAAAAGACATTGTGAGCAGGTCAGGAACATAGGAAGCAATTGTTTTTCTATTTTCTGACATCAAAGATAGTCTTGCTTTTTTTTTAATACAAGAGATTCAAATTTCCTGATTTGGGTTTCTGTTTTCTTGACTCAATTTTATACGAGACGCTGAACACCAGAGGGGAAAAAAAGGGAAATTATTCATCCTGGTGTGTGATGCTTAAAATTCCTGCTGAGCTACACATCTGTCACTAGTATATACTTTACACAGTATTACAACTTGGTAGAGGAGATACAATATATTTTTCAGCTTAACTGTAACATAAACTATTGGAAAGAGATGGGAAAGGAAATCAAATTAACATGGTGAACAAAGAGAAAAAGGGCTTTTATCGCCCCAAGGAAATGTCAAAAGCAAACAGCAATTATGTGGAAAATATTAGCATTCAAATTCTAAGGTGCTGTTCATCTTTAGTGGATATAATGTTCTGTGTGTGGACACGAATGAAAAATAAAATTCTGTTTTCAGCATTGGACAATCCTCAAAGAGGGCAGACTGAGAATATAATTTTTTTAAACAATGAACAATGATTTCATTATGTTATATTGTGTAAAATATTCAAGTATACAAGACATCAAATTCAAAGATTGAATGCATTTTTAAGACAAAACTGAAAGCTATTTAAAAACATTCAAATGGATACAGTTAAAATCAGAAAAAAATTTATATAAAAAGTGGTCTTTATGTAAATAAGCTATGAAATAAAATGTAAAGTTAGGAAGGAAAAAACAAAAGTTAAAAAAGAGAAAAATCTTTTCAAAATAACTATTGACATTAGTGTTTAGTAGAATTTAATTGTTTTTGTGCTTTATTTCTTCTTATTTAATGAAGACATATTTATTTCATTAAAAATACTTGTAACTTTGCATCACCATTTTGTATACACTGCTTTTGTTTCGAGGTCATGTTTGATCTTTTTTTTGCTATGCCTCTTGTCCATGAGATTCCTACTTTTATCTTTTTCTCCTGCCCAAAGTTAGCCAAACTCTAAAATCTGAGGACACAGTGTCCACACAAGATCATTCTCACTCTGACATCACCCTTATTTTGGTAATTTGCTAGGTTCCACTGAATTTACTGAAAGATATTATGTTGCATTATATCACTTACATTATATTATATATTATATTATATTTATTATAAATTTATTACAGGGACAGGATTTATTAAAATTAGACAAAAGAAGAGAAACGTAAGGCAGAGAGTAGGATACATAGTTACCAGGTCACTACTACTGCATGATTCAAAGTTCCCACCCAGTAATCACATATGTAGTCTTCATGGCATGGCCAGCCTCCACCATAAATCACATTATTTTCTTTCTGGCATGGCCAGGCTACGCCTTAAGACTATCGGGCATGGCCATCCCCATGCTAAGATCCAGTGTGGTAACCCCCCACACTAAACAAGGCATGCTTATCAGACATAATATAGATCGCCTGCCAGAAGCCAAAAGTAAGGCCAAATGAACGGGCTCTTTTACAGCCAAACAACTGCATGGAGAAGCTGAGGTGGGAGACTTTTAACTCAATGTCCCAATACATTGGACCATCAATATTAGTATTATAACCTTACCAACAATGCCAGTGTTAGTATACCCTATCACAGTGTGGTGGGTCTCACCTGAAAAATAAGAGGAAAAGACACTGGCACAATGCCAAGTCCCACTTAGTCACTAACAATGAGTCTAGTCCATCATCATCTGACCAACATGTCCCAGAAAGATACCACTTTGGTTTGTAAGCTTTCATTCAAACTTATCATGTTACAAAAGCAGGAGTGGTCTTGGTAATGTATGGCTTTACCTTTCAATGATCTGGCCAATTGAACTAAGAGACATTATCATCTCTAGCTCCCAGGCCCTCTCAAGGTGGCAATGTAATGTTGGATTTCCCTCACCGCATAACCCATTTGTTTATTCCATCACTCTCAACTGTTATTCTTCCTTCTCTCCATTTATCATTTTATCCAAATGTTTCCACCTTTGGAAGGGACGTCAGTTTAGGCCACTATGCAAGTGTAGTTTGCCTGTGGTAATTCTAGTCCAGCAAGTGCCTCCCCTGCGTCCACTCGTATTGTTATAGAAGAGGGCTGCAGAGCTACAGAGCTAGTGGGCTCTACTGACTCGTTGGAAGGACAGCTGCAATCACTGTCGGTCCAATTTTTCCATATGGAGTGAGGGCACAGTCCCCTCCCTCAGAGTCTTAGAGATTCTGTTTTAACGGGATAGTTACTTTTTCTTTCTTAGTGGTTGTCCCTGCTTCTGGCACCTGTACTTGCAGTCCCGGTCTTGGGGCCACTGAATCAAGAAGGAAGAAAAGAAAGTTCAAGTGATGTGAGGAGGGATAAATATAGTCACACTAGCATCCTTTCGCATCCATCTCCCCCAGTTCCTCTCTCAGTGAAGGAATCTATTGGGAACCCTCCTTGGCCCCCCTCCTGTCAGGTGTGAGCACACACTCATAAAGGTGTGTTAGTCAGTCCTCCTTGCCTCTATCTCCCCTCATTTCAGACAGCAAACTCTTCAATTGCCTTTTCCATTTCTCTACCACACCATCGGCCTAAGGGTGATATCTCTTTGCCCATTGTTGGACATTATGGATATAAAGCATGTTCCTTAGAGTGATGAAATGTGACTCAGTGGTCCAAACTGGTGCAGTATCTTCTGTTTTGGTATTTTTATAGTATTTTGAGCATTTGCATCTATCAACAGGTTTGCAAAGTCCAGTTCCAAGTAAGTGTCTATTTCTCTCAGGGAGCATTTGTAGCCCCATAGGGCCACCAACACCAACCCAGATTGTCAGCTCTGTGAGAGGCCTTCCTCCTGGGGAATCCTCCCCATAGCCATCTGTGACTTTAGTCTCTTTCAGTGTCAGGTAGAACAGTTCTCATTAGTCTCTTGTGCTTCAGAGGCATGTATGGATTCAGCTCTTGTCAGCATTGCTGCTGCCCCCAGGGTCCACTCATTTCATGGACCGAGCTGTCCACTCTGAGGGAACATTCCAGGACATCTGCTTGCTGGTTCTAATCACTGTCCAGTCTTGGAAGGATTCTTCTGAAGGGCACTTAACATGTCTTATGGCTATGCACCATTTAAATCCTCATAGTGATTTCCAGAGGGCCCTGTTCCATACAAACATCTATTTAACAGGCCACTCTTTCTATTGTCCTTCTTCCTGACCATAAGTCCAGGATACTGGTCAACACCATGAGTGGATAAAAACCAAAACATGGGACAAACAGCATACAATTCACACTGCCGAACTGATTTGCTTTTACCTTCTTCAATCAGAGAGGCAGCCATCCATAAACCCAGCAGCTCTTTGTGGCTCCACTGAGAGCTGTACTTAGGGTACCACCCAATTGGCAATAGGGTCTGGCAGCTCCTCAGCTGGTTCCAAAGTAGGCCTTAGGGGAAAAGAGGTCACCTGTTCCTGAGTACCTCCTTGCATTCTCCTGGCAGCACGTTTCTGTATGAAATATATCCATTTTGTTATAGAATTCTTCTTGGCACCACCTCCCCCACTAGGACATGTCTCTGGCATCATCTAAGATATAATGGGTATTTCATATTTCATTATTGATTTATGTCATTTAGTTGTTGGGGTAGTCTCAGTGAAACCTTGATAGAAAGCTAGAAATTGTTTCTCAAATGGAAAATTTCTTCTCCAAAACCCTGACTGTTCAAGGGCTACAGTATAAAATTTCAATAGTTTCCATTTACATTTAAATGTGCTTTGTTACATTTTGACTTATGTATTATTTTTATGTAAAGTTTTTATTGGAATTTTCCCTGATTTTGAGTCAGCTGCTTTGGGCTATGAATCTTATGAATACATAGGATATATCTTGAATTTTATTTCCAGTATGTAACTTAATCTATCCAAATGAGTCTCATGGTATTTATTGAAAGTAAAGTGATTGGATAGCTTTAAGAGGCAATGTGTAGATTTGTGGGATTTGAAATACTAAACTGAGTTTCTAAAGTCTTAGTGAACCTTGGTACAAAGTGGACAATAATCTGAGATCATCTTCTCTCTACTTTTGGGGTGAGCACTGGCCATCTGTGGATGGTGTTTAAGTCATTTAACCTCCTTTATTTCAGAAAACATGGGATCTAGAATGTAAGATCCTATGTCAAGAATTTTCTGGTCCTGTGAAGAGATGTACTTATTGCTAAAGATGAACAAAGATTGACAGAGTCAATTATGAGTCCCCCAAGAAAATGTCATTTACACTATAAGTTTTACATTAAGTATGATTTACATTGTAAAGAAAATAAATAAAAATTTATGTTTATAAATCATATCTCTACCTACATGTCATGTATCAGTCCTCCTGGGCCAGGAGAGCTATCAAACAAGCTAAGAAGTAACAGGTTCCAAATTTAATAAGGAATTTTAACTATTATTGGGTATTGTTAGCTAAATACTAATTACATTAAGAAAACGCTGTTTAGATAACACTTAAACTTTCATTTATGTAACCATATATAGTAGATAAGTAGATGGATAGATGATAGAGGTAACAGATACATAATAGTAGATGAGTGTTTATGTTTTCATTAACCTCCTTTTCTCCTCTTGCAAATGCTATAAGATATGGAATATTTTTTATTTACATTTTTTGACTATAGCAATCCCTAGAAAGCTGACTCCTTTCCTTAGAAATGAGGAAATGGAAGGATAAAAGATATTAGGAGACTGTCACAAGGAGAACCAGAAAGAAACTCCAGGATTTTCAGATTCCTGCTCCAGAGTTAATGAGAACTACAGGTTTTACTGTTTGCCAAGTGACCGTTTTTATGCCCTGACCAGTAGGATACCAGCAAAAGACTCCAGTTTCTGGCCATAAGACTCAGCTTGGCATCAAAACCAGCTGCATCATATATTAACTATACAATATTTGAAAAGTTACTTAACAATTCTGGGCCTCATTTCCTCATTTTCAAAATAAGGCTATTACATGTATCTACTTCATTTAGTAGTTGTACGTAGCAACTGAGTTAACAATATAGCATACATCTGTGCTTCACACAAAATATTGTTCTATTTGTTGAAGTAATGCCATTAATAAAAGATTCACAATTGACAAATGCTCAAACTGGTTAAAACTGCCTTGTGTCATCTGTAAACATATATCACAATTCATAGTACCTCTTCATTATGGGCTTCATATTTTTAATTAAATCACTAATTTTAAAATCAGTTATTTACTCCCAGTTGCCGCAGATTCTATATGAGATCTGTGAGAGTAATGGTTGTGATTTTAGTGTTCATGGTAACATAGCAACAATGACTAGAGTACTAACTGAACAGAATAGATGCTTACTAAATGTTTGTTTGACTTTTAAATTTTACAGTTGAGGAATCAGAGGGTAGATCAACTAAGTGACTTGCCAAAAGTCACAGGGTTAATGCTGAATAAAGCCACATTGAGAAGCCAGGGTGAAGTTCTAAGTCATTACCCATCAGCAGGGCTGGCTTCATGGGTGTGTGACCTGTGCCATTGCACAGAGCCCCACCCCAGAAGGGCCTGCCCTTGGCTTAGTGCTCAACTGTGCTGTCTTGACTTTCTTAATTCGTTTTGAACATGGTATAATGTGGATAATTGTTTTGCATTAGTCCCTGAAAATTAGGTTTCTTATCTGGACCATCACGCAGTTTCACAATCCATCCTTCCTAACAGATTCAAGCCTCCTCGACAAGAAGAGCCTTCCACAGGTTAGTGCAGAGTTGAAGAGTTCGCAGTCCTACGCTAAAGAACAGCAGGAGGAAAGGTTCCCTTCCCTTCAGCTATTTCTGGGCCCTAAACTTTCCTCTTAAGGACTGGCAGGGGAGAATCTGGCCACGTGACCTTGCACGTGATAGACTTTTATTAGCAGCCCCACTGCCACAGTGAATTGACAGCACAATTGCTCTCATCAGACCCTTGAGGTCACACCTGAAATTTTAACTTTTACATAATAAATAACATCATTCTGCACACAAAGCTCAAGACAACTTTAGCAATTGCTGCGTCTTCCTGTCTTGAAGCCTCTTTCTCCTTCAGGATATAAATGCTCCCTGGTTTCCTGCTGTCTCACTCTGCAAACCTCCATCAGGGTGTTTGTCTTAGAAAGTGAGTGCTCCAAGCTCCAGTTTCCTCTGGCTCCCACTGGGCCCATCAAAACCCTCTCAGTCTCCTACAAAGTTACTGAGAAGGGAAACTCACAGCACAGCCTACTTAAAACTGTGCCTTGAACCAGTAGCACAAATAATGAGCTGCCCCAGCCTTTTATTTTACGCCCCCGCACTGACCTGTTCCAGGGCCACAACCTCACCCCAAATATCTCCCTCAGATGCTCAATTCTGGTATTTTCCAACCTGGAGGTGATTAGTGGATTTATGAGATGAACACCTAATAAAATACAAGTCATCAGGGCCAAAGAACAGGCAAGTCAGCTGTCATACCAGTTGCTTGTACTCCAGTGGAAGCTTATCAGATGTTTTCTGGAATCTAGATTGTATGGTGATTGCAATGCTGTAAAGAGCATAGGAGGGAAGGACAGGAGGAAGAATTAGGCTCTCAGCACTTTCCCAGCAATTCAATTACCACTCTTCAGTCAGATCACTCCCTTTTCTGAATATCTGTTACCCATCTCCTATCATTTCCTTGCTCTACCCACCCCCCCACCCCCCCATGGCTTTCTCTGCTTCCCTTGTTTTCAGCGGAAAACTGTGGCTCTTCATTCCAAGGGAAAAGATAAGCTAAAAGGTGGATCTTCTGTTACCAAAGACACAAACCTGCCTCTACCTTCACTCTCCCATTCTAATGGAGATGATATCTCTTTTGAGTTGCCAGCTGTTTCATCTCTGGAACTTTCATATCAACACTTAAACATTCCAGGCTTTTCCAGTCTTAAAAACTCCTGGTGCCCATAACTTATTTCTGGTGTTACATCTGCTGAAACTTTAGAATTTGATAATTTGGGGTTAACGTTATGTTCTGGGTGGGAACTTTGGGTTTTTTCACCTTGTCTTAAGAGGAGGAATCATCTGTTTACATAGTAAAAAGCTGTGGGAGGGGGCTCTTTTGTTGCAACACTTAAAAGGGTAGGACAGATAAGCCAACTAACTTAGGTGATGTGTGAGCTAGTTTACAAAAGCCAAATTCTGTAACATTAAAGTCCACATGTTGCATATAAAATTTTGTGTATTTAACATCGCTATTGAGGAAATTTGTTGGTATGTCAAATTTTAGTTTTCCAGTTACTGGAATGTGAATTCTCACATTTACAAATACTGAAGTAATTCAAAGAACCTAAAATGAGGCTTATGTAATACTGAACACTGTCTTGCTACAGTTAATTGTATACAGATTCTAGGAAAAATAAATGATACTGGAAGTTGAAAAAAAAAGAAAGAAAGAAAAACTCATAGTGATCACCACACCTCCAGCCGTAATATGGGGCCCTAACCCTCTCTTTCACAGTCAAGTGCTCAAAAGATTTCTTTTGCCCTGCTTTGTCCACTTCCCCCCACCACTGACCATTTGAACTATTCGCACCACACACCGTCTGGCTGTGTCCCCGTCTTCCATGAGCCCCAACTAAGGTGGCCTCCATGTGATTCGACACAATGGATGCTTTTTAGCTTTCATTTAACCTAATTTCTAGACAGAATGTGACACTGACAATCAGACTCTCCTTGAAATATTCTCTTCTTTTCGTTCTTCCTTACATTTCTCAGGCCAATACCTCAATTCTCCTTTTTAGTTCTACCTCTTCTACACAAATTTAAACTATTTGGAATTTTTCAGTGCTCAGCCTTAAGCAATCCCTCTTTCCCATTTTATTTTTTCTACATTATCTTACCACATCCACTCCTATGACTTCATTAACTATCTTTATGCTAAGAGCACAATATTTCTGTGAAATATTTCTTCTCCTGACAAACCTGTCTTCCATGTTTTAGGCCTACATATAACCTTGACTATTGATGTGTTCACCGAGGGTCTCCAGAAACTCGAAATTCAATGTGTCTAAATCTGAACTCATGGTTTTCCCATCTTTTCCCTCCAGAATTCCTTATCTCAGTAAATAATGTCACCACCAACTTCATTGCTCATGCCAGATATGTGGCAGAGATTCTTGACTCTTCATACTGCTTCAACCCTTGCTTCTAATCAATTACTAAATCCTGGTGATTCTGACCTCAAAATATCACTCAAAGACATATATTTCTTTTCCATAATTACTGTCACCACCTTAGTCTGCACCACCATCATCTCACTTCACCTGCTTCACAGTAGCCTCTAATTGGCATCTGTCACACATCTAACCTTACCCCTCCAATCTAATCTTTGCTTAGAAACCAGGTAGATACTTTCCAAAAGCTAATTGTAGATACTTCTCCATTTAGAACTCAACTCAGTTTGGCAGCCGCCTGCTACTTTTGAAAATGGTCTAAAGCCCTAATCCAAGCTGTAACTCCTTGCATGATACAGACCCAGGCCTGCTTTCTCTTGTGCCATTCCGATTCTCTGTACTTCAGTCACAGTAGAATCTGGGACGTGCCACGCTTCCCTTACCTTAGGGGCTTTGCCATGTCATTCCACTTGCTTGGAATCTCTTCTTCCTAATTTTTACCTGGCTACATCCCACTTACCTTAGAGTATACCACTTAAATATCACATTCTCAGACAATTCCACTGAATCCTTCAAACCAGGTCCCTGTTCTACAATATTATCATATCTTGTATTTCTTCTTTGAGTGCTTGCCACAGTTTTAATTATTTGCGTAACATCTTCCCCATCCCACCACAGTTCTTAGCCAAAATGATCCAAGAGGCAGGAATCACATTTGCCTCTTCCATTTCTGCAAACCCTGCAGTTAACCTTGCATCCTACACAAAGTGGAGATTTACTAAATATTTGTAATGGTGTGAATGGACCAGTGGAAACTGCAGGTACTAAAATCCTGCTTTGGAATTTTGTAAAGTAAGACTAGGGTTGCCTTCAGGCTGGGCCTTGAACTCCTGGAAATTGCAGAGGGAGGATTATACATACCTAGGAAAAATGAAATATCTGGTTTCATAAAATTTTGTCAGCTTAGAAATGGCCCTAGTTCGGCACTTTATAGGTACACAGCTGTGCCGAAGGACCGCTCCAAAGACATAACTGTAATAAGCCTCCATTACTCTATAAGCCTCCTCTGTGGTTTGTTTCAGGATAAATATGTTTTTGTAACCTCTCTATGTGTCACAAAAGTAAATCTCCGGGCCTCACAAGCTCAGAATGTACCACATCGAATCACCAGAAGCACTGGGCGAGTGTCTTACTGCCCACATGCTTCCACTCCTGATGTATATTTTAGTGACCTACAGGGATTTTCAATTAATTTGCTGTTATATTTCTTTTTTCTACTTTTTTTTGCTCTTTTTGAGATTAGAAGCACCAACAGCAATGCCACTTCCAAAATGTACTAGCAACAAAACAGTTTTTAATGGGGTTTTTGTTGTTCTTGTTTGTGTGTGTGTGTGTGTGTGTGTGTGTGTGTGTGTGTGTGTGTGTGTTTGGTTTAGAAAGTATAAATACTTCCCTCCATGAGAACAGATGCATTAAAGCACTTGGACCTCCTTTACATTTAGCATGTATTTTTCTCCAGACCTTTCTTAAAGGACTAATTATATATGATGTGGGGAATTTGCAGTTACCTGTATTGATTTGTTCTTGCTAGTGCAATGATGGTGAAAAAATAATGGGGAAATAAGTTATTTATGGTATTACTTCATCTCCAAATAAGGAGGAGGATATGTAATATATTTCCTGGTCCTAAATATAAAATGTCTGTGCCTCCAAATCAATAAACTATAAAATAAGGAAAATATAGGACAAAATATGTGTACCATTAACTTAGATAACAATGGTGTTCTAGGAAACCGCTAATAAATACCATGTATTTATTACATGGACCCTCAGATTATGGTCGTTAAAGGACAGAACACAGCAACAAAACATTATTAACATGCTTTTTCTCTTTTTCCTATGTCCTTCTTTGTTTCTCATGCTATTTAATGGCATGTTGCTTGTTTAGGGTCATGTCTTTTCTAGCTGTACTAATAAAATCTCAGGCAAAAATATCTTTCTTTCTACTTTTTTGTATTAGTGCTGCTCATATTCCTAAAGACACTTTAAAAAAGGGTAGTGTTGACGTTGGTCCATGAGAATTTATAGCAACTCTTTGGCTTCTCCTCTTTTCTAGGAAGGATTCCGAAGTTATACATGGTCTCAGCTAAGAGCCGGAATTTGTCTCCTTCTTCCAAGGAAGGCTGAGAAATCTTAAGATAATTTCCTACAGCACCAGGAGCACTTAGGGTTTAATTACGTATTCTATTGCATTTCTTTGACCTCCTGCATAGAAGAAAAATGGACTGTAGGTAAGAGCAGGTCGTTTATTAAAGAAACACATGATAAAAACTATGCACACTGAATTCACGATTACCCCGGTAATAAAGAATAGTAATAAGAATTAAATACAACTTTCAGCTATTCTGTTGACAAATCTTAATACAAATAGTAAGGGAAGAACCTAGAGAGAATACAGAGATTCTGGAAAGCTTCAGAGAATGCATCATTCTTTCCATTATCAACAAGCGTATCTCTGGCTCACCTGTCCAAATGGCTGTGGGAAGCAGTAGATTCCTGCGTAAGTGAGGGGGTCATTGGCTCTGGGGATTGAGGAATCCTAAGGAAAAGGCTTGTGAGGAGCTTTCCTTCCATGGGCTTGGTGCAATCCTGGTAAGAAACCCCCTAAGGGAAGACTAGGGGAGTATTGCAAAGGATTTGGCCTGCTGAAATCTGTGGACCCCTGGGGATTTGGCAGGAGCAATATTGGATCCTTGTGTGTGTGTGTGCATGTGTGTGTGTGTGTGTGTGTGTGTGTGTAGTGTGCTGTGTGTGGTATGTAGTGTATATGCCTGGATGGGCTTGGTCTCCTCAGCCTTCAAAAGAGAGGGCAGAGCTGAAAAGGTAAAGTGCAGCCTGCCTACTTCCAAGGCTGAGAAAACGTGGGCTTTTCTGTCTGTCTGTCTATTAGCATACATTTAGCCCACAGAAGCAGATGGGGATGGAACTTTCCTTCTTCTGATAGTTCCTCCACTTAGGGTGCTTTGACAGCCAAAACTGATTCCCAAAGATCAGAAGGAAAAATAATCACACATCTGAGGGATCCAAACCACCAGCAAATAAGATCTTATAGAGTAGGCGTCAGCAAGATACAACCCTGGAGGAGATAGGTGAGGACTCAGACAACACCAATATATCATAATAACGTGGTCAAGAACAACTAAGAACAACTACGAAGATTCCAGTTCAGTATAACAGGAGACTTCCTAAAATAAAACCAAATGTGTGAAGTAGAAAATATAGTAGGTGAGTTGAAGTACGGGATGACTGCTGCTAAGACTGATATTGGAGCCTGGAAGAGTAAGTACACGTCTATTATCTCAAAGTGCAAATCAAACATGTGAAAAGAGAGAAAAATTGCAGGGAAAGGTGTGAGATCTGGGGACTAGATTTCAGAAAGTTAGTATCCAAATCACAAGAATCAGAGAAGGAGAAAAGGAAACATATATACCATAACTATACTAATGATGGAAGAATGTTTCTCTGAAATAAAAGATTAGCTTCTACAGAATGAAAAATTACACCAAGTTTCTGGAAATAGTAATGAGAAAGACATGTGCTAATAAGATTCCTAAATGCTTAAGTATAAAGAGAAAAGGAGGACGATTTCTATTATTATCATCTATCATCTGTATAGTAACTTGGTAAGGGATAGGATGAAAGAACATTTTCATGAACTGTGACATTTAGATATTCATTTATACAACTTCCCGAAGTATTCCTCTTTACGCATTAACCCCACAATTTCACAAGCAAGTATGTTTACTTGCTAAGAACAGTGTAAAGAATATGATACCCTACTGCTCTAATTTGAGTGAATATTCCTTCACTCAAGAGCACTTTAAGTTCTACCTCATAACATTGGTGACAAAATTGTTCTTACATTTATAATACATATCGTTTATTCTAATGCATTAAGCAGTTTAATGAATGAGAATTAAATGTCTTCAAGGCATTTAAGTTTTTCACATGGACAGCTTCCAATTCTTTTGTAAAAATTCAATCACTATCCTAAAAGAACACTGTGCTTCTGTGGATTGTTTCAGCCACTTACCACTTTAAAAAGAAGAGAGAATCTGAAATTACAGAGGAGATGATTTTAAAAGCATAATAATGATGAGAATGATAAGACCACTGGTGCTATAAATGCATCCATAATTCTTTCTTTCATGGGGCTATTTTCATAATAGCAGGACATCAAATACTTTTTATTAGAATTCAAAATGATTTGATAAGTAAATGCTACAAAATACTATTTTAAAACATATTACAAATTGTAGTCAACAAAACATAATGTAAGTGTAAAATTAATGCTATGAAAACATAACCCATTAAGTTCCAAGTGAACAGTTGCTTCTAATCCTGCCTCTGTTTTCTATAAAATAGCACCTCATGGACCCCAACAGAAATGCAATTTAGAGTTTTATTCCCTCTTTTTTCTACTCGTATATGCATGGTTTTGGGAAATCAGTCTTATTTCCCTGAATATCCTCTCCTTTAATAAAGTGAGAACCATGAATTCTACATGAGGATTACTAGGGACAGTGTCCATCCAGCACTTACTAGAAAACCTGGGACACTGTGAGGAAAACCTGGTACACTGTAAGTGAGGAAAAACTATTAATGGTGACCATGACTGACATCATCATGTTTTACACACATGGAGAAGGGACAAGGTCAAGGAGTTTGGAAATAGATGCAACTGGGCTCAAATTCTTCTCTTCCTCTTATTATCTTTGTGGTCTTGTGAAATTAGTTACTATTTCTGAGTCCCCATGTCATCATCAATAAATGATGGACTAATGACTCTCTGTCATAGTACTGGTGAGAATGAAATGAGATTAAAAGTGGAGAGCACCTAACAACAATCAAGCAAATATAAGAAACTAATAAATGTTTCCTTTCTTTATCTTATTCTCCCCAGAAGTACTTAACAGTATATGTACTGAAACATTATGAAATTAATAAGGAAAACATTGGAATAGGTGGATATATGTATACATATATACATATATATAATACCAATAAAACCAATATATAATAATACCAATATATAATATGATATATACTACATATTGGTATATTTGTATATAATTGTGTCTTGCTTTAAGAACAAATTGCTATTGAAAAACATACATTTATAAAAGAAAGTCTGAAATGACAAATTATCAAAGAAAATATTTTAGAAAAAGAATATATACATTTTGAATATATCCACTGCTAGATGTCAACAGCTCCTATCGCACATTTCAAGGTCAAAGATAGCATGTGGTTCCCTTTCTGAAACTGATAGTCATCTGTTTTATTTAACTCATTTCATAAATATGAGGTTGATCTCTTGGAACATATCACAAGGCAATTCTCATCCTGTTTACTCCACAGACATGTGGTAAAAGGAACATTATATTTACCCCTTGATGCTCAAATAAGCATCAAAAGTTTATAAATCATCTAGAATATGGTATCTAATAAAGTGAATGGACTATGAATGCTAAAGTTTATTTTTGAACACTCATTTCTCGTCATAAATACTTTTGTACGGTGGATGTAAAGCATTCGTGCTTTGTAATTTGCCATGAAAAATGCCTTCACTGAGGTTCACTAAACACTTTACATTTTTTAATATATTTGCAGCTTAAAATGTGGAATAAATTTTTAAAGGGATCTAGATACAGCATGGAGAATGGGAGGAAACTGATATTTTGGTTTATACTTTTATAGTCTCCCATGCTCAAAGCCAGTCTGTGGCATAGCACCCTTTGACCCGGATCTTGGGCAAAGATGTAATCAAAATGTGCTTGGCAAACATTTTAAGCCCTCGTTCTACTTTTCTAGCCTAGCCAGAGATCTTTCAAGAACAACCCAGATCGTTTGTTTTAGGGGCACAGAGAAAAATGTGAGATGGTAAATGAGATATAATTGGGTCAAATAAATATGAAGAGTAGTGACCTGCACTTGTGATGGTTTGGTCACCGGAGAACTCCATTGCACCCAAAGAGGGAAGGTGAGGAAAAAGAACCATTGGCTCCCTATCCTACCCAGTTAGGGAGGGAGGTGCCACACTCTCTGGCAGTATTAAGAGGCAGAGAAGGCAATTAAAAGGCAATGGATTTTCACAATCACTAGCAACCACACCAAGTTACAGAAACCACCAGTGACTCTGGCATCAACCAATCAAGGTTTTCCTTGTGTAGGGATGATAACAGAGAGGATAGGCAAAGGTCACGTGCATCCCCAGATACTGGCTCATCTGTGCTGGTCACAGCGACATCCATGGGAGAAGCCAGGTTTACATGCAATGTCCAAGATGTTGACAGATGTCCTTTGATTCCTAGCCCCACTCTTGCACAAATGCTCCCGGTCATTATCTCCTGTTAAAAGTTCGGGAATACACAGCAGTCCCTTCAACTATCACGGCACCACAATGTAAAATTCCTATGGCTCTATCTCTCTATCACATGGGCAGTTCCATCCATATTGACTGACACATGTCCGTCTTTGCTACAGTATCACTGTTAGTTAGTCCAATCAACTGCTTTATATATTCTATGAATACCAGAAAGGTACAACACCCAAAATACCTCCTTAATCATGACTACACAAACATCTGTCACAAGGTATATTTCCCCACACAAATTATTTAACCTGATAACTGTTTAAATTTAAGCTTTAATAGTTACATTTTATTTTAATATCACAAATTTATTAACTTATTCATATTGCCCTCCAAAGACTATTTTAATGAAGGACAGTCAAATGAACAAACAATCAAGAGTAATTTAATTATCACATCTAGTGACAACCATGAGCAAGAAATAAAGTATAGAAATAAATGTAAGAAATCATTTCCTTACCTAACCACCAATAGTTGACTAGTGAAATTAGAATACATCCATAAATGAATGCTATGCTGATGTTAAATATATATAAAGATATATTTAAATATTTTTATAAAGAAACACAATACGTGGAACTCTGCATAGAAGGTAAGACTAACCAAATAAATGCATTTAATTTATACATAAAGAATCACTGAAGATTAGTAATAATAGCTCCGGAGGAGAATCTAAACCAGAGTCCAAGTGTTCACTGTTAACTTTGAATTTTCACTTTATGCAAAAGGCCCATTTCCTGAGGAAATCCACACTGCCCACCATGAATGAAGCTTGTGTTCATTATCAGCTGATATTGCCGAGATAGCAGCCTGGCTTTTCTATAAAGTTATTTTGAGAACTGTACTATTATATTTTCTTACAGATATATCAAAAGAAATATTTATCAATAAGACCCCTACTGCTCTTAGAATATTCTTTCTCCTTTAAAAAGAAAATTGTTTAAATAAACCTCATTCTGCTAACACCTGCCAGTGTCTCATTTTAGGTCAGCAATTTAATCATGGCATGTGGAATATTTACACTGACATCTTTAGAAGAAAGAAAATGAAGTAAAACGGTAAGAAAAAACTTCACCCTCAATGGTGAAAACATTTGAAAGGAACTTTTGTAATAATTATCACAGTGGCTCAGTTTGGGGTCATTTGCTTGTACTGCCAACACGATTCTTTAGCATGCTGAGAAATAAACTCTGCAAACCCCAACTAAATTAAGTGTCAAGAAGCCCTTGGAGAGCACTGTCATTAAAATCACATCAGAACTGGGGAGCTTCCTCAGGGAATTCTGCACTTATCAGTTCTACCAGGAGGATTCAAAATGAAAGGGTTTTTTATGAGACAAGATGACAGTGGTTGAGCGAGTGGTCTCTGGAGGAAGACTGTGTGGGTTCAAATCTCAGTACCATCACTTCTCTCTAGAAGACTGTGAATAGTTTCTCAAATGTTCTGCACCTGTTTTCTCATCTGCTAAGTGCAGATATTAATAGTAGATTCCTTGAAAAGTTGTGATGAGGGCCAAGCAACGAATACAGCTAGTGTACTTTGAACCATGCTTAGAACATAGTGTTTTGTAACATTGATTATTTTTGTGTACCAACTACTGTTATTCTTACTATATGCCAATAAAAATACTTATCGAATTCACATGTGTATATCACTGTAACATGCAAAACAGCAGGTAAAAATAACTCCATTAATTTGTCATCAGAAAACTGTGTTTCATTCTGGCTCTGTCACTTACTGGTATGTGACTTTGGACATGGCCCTTAATTCCTCCTTCAGCGATGATGTCTAAATTCTTGACTGAAAATGGGGCTAATTCACCTGATTGCCTTGAAAATCAGATGCAGTTAAATTTAGGAGAAAGTAAATACTGCTACTGAAATGCTACATTCATGTAAAAATAGTAGTGATGACAGGAGAAAGTATAACAATAGATATATAACGTATAATTATGTTAATCATAGAGAACAAAGGAAAGCACAGAAACCTAAAGAGAAAAAAAAGATATATCATAAGTCGTAATGTTAACATTTAGTCCCATTTTTTCCAAAACGTTTAAAAAATTTCCATATGTTTTCCTTCATGTGTTTTAAACATTTGCATAAAGGGTATCATGTTATACTTGACCTTTTGCAAACTTTTTACCATATGACATTTTTTGAGATTTATTCAACTTGGTTACATACAGAGCTAGTTCATTTATTTTAATTTGCAAAGAAAATTCTATTGTATTAATACAGCCAGTTTATTTATTCCTGATCTTGCTAAGGGACAGATTTTAATTTGCTATTACAAATTGTACTGCAATGAATATACTCATACAAATATATTCTGCACATGTGTTAGAATTTTATTGTGAGTCAATTCTTAGGAATGCAATTGCTAGACCCTAGGTCATATGCATACACACTTTTATTAGATTTTACCAAATTGTTCTCTGAAGTAACCATCTGACTTACAACACGAATATATTTTTTGACAATATTGCGACAAACAGAAATATTTTAAAGCTTTAGATTTTTTTCCTGTATGTGTATCCTTGAATGCAAGGTCATTGTCAAGGGCACAGAGCAACATGTTATGCTCAGTCCCCTTCACTGTCCCTTTGAATGTTGAATGTTATGGAATGCATTATATTGTTACTCTGCATATTAGAATTATGATGATTGTAGAATAAGTAGAATATTTTGATTATTTTGAGTACATGTAGCCCTTTCTATAAAGTGAGTCATTAATCCCTTAGGGACATAATTTCCTACTCAAACAGTTTTATGAGAAAAACAGCTTTAACTTGCCTCATTTCACTTTATGACTCTTTTTGTTAAGGAATCTTAATCACCTGTAAGTGTGATAAATTTCTGTAACTAGAAAATATCTACTGAACATAAAGAATGCAAAATACGTAAAGAGAATTGCAAGTTAAAAATTCATGAAAAAACAAAATCAGTGGGGAGAATGGATGGATGGATGGATGGATGGATGGATGGATGGATGGATGGATGGATACACAGGTAAATAATACACTTGTATGAAACAAGTATAGTAAATGTTAATGATAGAATTTAGATGGTCTTAAAGGTGTTTACCACAAATTATTTCAATTTTTCTGTTTGAATATCTTCTTGACAAAATTTTGGGGGCAAATTAAAAAGATAATTGTCAAAAAAATCCATGAAGAACACATGTGCTATTAAAGCAGATGAAACTTGAACTAAAGTAACTTCAATAACTAAACCAAATTTAATAATAATCAAAAGGAACAATTTTATTTTTCCTTCTTTCTAGGTGCAGACATTTCTGTTAATGCTATCTTCTATTCCAATACAGCCTATTGGTACTTAACTGAAACTGAAGCAATCAAAATCAACTATCCCTAAGTTCCAAAAATACTTTGCTTTCCATGTGACTGGATCCTGTATTCTTGGCAGATATACTGACTAATTCTGTATATATAGTAATAAATGTACTGGGAAATTCTAACAGGAAGCATGAAACTCATCTATTCATCTATTTTCAGAGCCTATGCAGAAGAACCTCCTTCTAGGTCAATCTACCTTACATCAGTATCGTTTTTTGTAGAACAGAAATATAACTTCCGGAATGAGTTTCCAGACGTATTGTTTGTATAGCAAAAACTGCTTTGTAGTGAATACTGATTTTTATTTCATGTTTCTGTGTATACTTATAAACAAAAAAAGAAAGATAGATTTATTATACAGAAACCATAGTAGAGTTCATCATTCAGGATCCCAGCAAGAGACAAATGGCACATTCCACAGGGTAACTGAGGAGAACTTAATAAACAGTTTACAAAAATGCATGTAAGGTTAAGAGAACCAACAAGGGGTCATAAAGAAAGGGATGCTAAATCAGATGGAAGCAATTACCACACCTAGATCTGAATAGTCAAGTGGAAGAGCAGGTGCCAGTTGCAATGTAGGACAGGGCCACCTCCTGGAGCTGTGTCCTTTGGTGGAGAAACACAGCCAACCTATGACAGGGAGAGAGCCCGAGAAATAGGTACCCTATCCTCTCCTCTCATTCTGCTAACACCTGCCAGTGTCTCTGAGCGGCCAAATCTAAGAAGTTAGAGAGAGCCTATTGATACAAGACTATACAAGTCATTAGGATGGGCACAATGCGGGTATGTAGCTAAGAGATCAACACTATCCAGGATATAAATTTTTTATATATTATAATAAGCCTTTTTATCCTTTGGAAAAGGTCATATACATCTTACTTTGTGCCTGACTTTGCAAGGATAAATAAATAAGCAATGAGGATTCATTATAGAAATGTTATTTTAAAAATGGTAGCATGTATCAAATAGCCATTGGTTGTGTAGGAAAAAAATTAAGACTATCGGATTAAATAAATGTTCCTAACACCAGCCAATAAATAAATAAATAAATAAATAAATAAATAAATAATACATAAATAAATAAATGAAGTCCTGCTTACTAGGTCAAATGCACATAGAGGGAAAGAAGGAAGTAAAACCATCAGAGAATGGGTAACAGGATCCAACTGGCTCATTTCCCTCCAGGTCATTTTAACTGAAAATAGAGCCGTTTCTTTTCTTTAGCTTATTTAAAGCATCACATTTTGGTAAGCTGGCACTAATTATTGGTTTTACTGATTCATTTGGACTTAGGAGATATATTCAAAATAATAAACAGAGTCGTAGCCAGATCTTGCTAAGACTACAAAGTTGTATCTAATTCATCTATAATCTAAGCCAAAGCATATGCGACATCTAAAGTAAACAGATTCAGCATGACTTTTACCTTACTTTTACAGAAGATTGCATAAAATTAATAATATTCTGCATAAAACTTTACAAAACAAACATATACCATTATTTTAATGTGAGATCGAACTGAAGAAAGGGAAAATAAATGGTTTGATTGTAAAGTTATTGTATGTCCTTTAAAATATATCCTTAAAATACCATATATGTTTGAAGACCCATTTAAAACCCAGTGTCTTCATCCTTATTATTAAGTGGGAAATGTTAATTGATCCAGCCATTCAAGAGAATAACTTGGTAATACTTATGAAATGCTCTAAAATAGGCATAAATTCTAACCAACTAGTTTCACTTCTGGGAATTTATCCTAGGAAAATAATTAGATGTTCAGATCCAGATTTATGTACAGATTCATTCACCCATAGAGAAATTGGGTCAAAAGAAGTTCTCCAAGAAATAATGCAAGAGACTTTTCCAGGACAGAAAGTAAACTCAACTGGTCAAATGGAAAGGAATGCTAAGCAGAATGAGTAACAAATACCCACACTTAGACCTGTAATGAATTTTCAGCTCCATGGATAAAAATAAAATCCAAAAAAAGTTTCCAAAGAATAAACCATGCTGTCACCTTCAAAAGAATGAAAGTCATACTAGGGTCACGCTTACTAGAAAACACCATGTGCTTGAAAACAATGGAAGAGGAGTTTGAAAATCCTGAGGAAATGTAACTCTCACGCCATAATTATATATACAACTAAATTTTGAGTTGAATGTGAGTCTAACTGGACGAACGTATGGACAAATACTTTGTCTCTGCTTCCTGACACTTGTGAGTACCCTTCAGGGAGAAGAAAGAGTAGAAAATCATGCTTTGACTTTAAACTGGAAATAACTATGAAAATTCATAAATGTCTGAGTTTATCTGGAAATGACCAGAGTAATCTTTCTGCCATCATAAACAACAGAAACTCAAGAGGAAAGTTAAATTCAATTGTAAAAAAGTTATTCTTTTTCCTTCTTGTACCTCTGAGTATGCAGCTTGTGAAATTCATAGTTAAAGTATTAACGTGACTGTTGCTAATGACAATTATTTCTAAATGCTTACTATCTGCCAGATATTTTGCTAAATCCTCTACATATGTAATAATTTCAAATCCTCATAAATTTTATGGAGTTTGGGTATTATTATCTCCATTTTATGGATGACAAATGAAGGTTCGGGAAAATTAAGTAACTTTCCCACAGTCACACATTTTCTAATATCCATTTCCCTCTCCTCACCACCAGCAGAACGCCTTCAGGATCTGAGTCTACCAAGCCCCTGCATCACCTCAGAGTTGAGATTTATCAAATCAGTAGAAAGGGCTCGACTTCAAAACCCAGGCAAAGAGCATTACACAACCTCACAACTTTTGGACACAGTTCCAAATGCAAGATACGTATAAGAAATAACTTTTCTCAATAATCAAATTCTTATTGAACTTGTGCCTTTACATTGATTGACTGCTGACTCTACACAAGTTGCACTAGTTTAATAAGATGAAGGAAACAAATGCCCTCCACTCCAACGGAGAAACCCTACCGGGGGAAACACAGGTACATCAATGATTGCATTCCAAGAGCTGATCTGAGAATCCCTAAAGGCACAGTACAAGCAAATGCTACAGGAGTATGGAGAAGTGTGAGCATGGAGACGTGTGAGCATGGAGAAGTGTTTGGTGACTCAGGTCGAGGAAGAGCAGAAAATATTTTGTGAAGGAGGTAGCAGCAGGACTGAGCCTCTCAATCACACAACCATAGACTTCTGCGATTCAAAAGATTAGAAAGAAGGCATTCCCAGTTTGAGATCAGTGAAAGCAAAAATTTGGATGTGTAAAAGCTCTTTGAGTGTTAGGAAATTAAATGTGTGTCCGTTGGTGTGATGGTTAATTTTATGTGTCAACTTGGCTAAGCCATAGCGTCCTGTTAGTTGGTCAAATACAAGTCTAAATGTTGCTGAGGAGGTATATTTTAGATGAGATTAACATTTAAATGAGTAGGCTGTGAGTAAAGCAGATTGGCCTCCATCATTGTGGGTGGGCCTCATCCAATGAGTTGAAGGCCTTAAGAGAAGAAAGACAGATGGAGATCCCCTTAGGAAGAGGAAATCTGCCTCCAGATGACCCTCAGGGTCCAACTACAGCATCATCTCTTCCTTGAGTCTCCAATCTGCCATCCTACCATGCAGATTCTGGATGTACCACCCTCCACAGTCACATGAACACATTTCTTAAAATCTCTTCTCGGTCTATCATCTAATCTATCTGTATCTCTCTCTCTCTCTCTCTCTCTCTCTCTCTCTCTCTCTCTCTCTATCATCTACCCTTTATCTATCTCTACCTCTATATATCTATCCAGATATCTACCTCTATCTCTATCTCTGTCTCTGTCTCTTTATCTGTCTATCTCTTTGTACATCTGCATCTGTATCTCTATCTATCTATGTATCTATCTCTTTATCTCTATCTCTCTGTACACCTTTATCTCTCTATCTGTTCTGTTTCTTTAGAAGGCTAATGCAATTGACTTTTCAAGTGGGAAAGGGAGAATTGTGGAGGAGGAAGGTGGGAGGCATGCTGGAGTTCTCTCATGTATTACCTGGGATTCTAGGGTAAGGAACTCAGTCTGTTATTTGACATAGTGAAGCCAATCAGAGATGTTTGAGCTGGGGATTTTATGTGATGAGTTAACATAATTGCTATTGGAAAGGATGATTTTGAAGGACCAGATGGTAACTAGAAAGGGTAGAAACTGTTTAGTTAATGAATAATCAGTGACAGGTTAGTTGGTTGAAGGCCCGGATCAGGGAATAAGCATTTGAGAGGGAACGTTAGCACTGGCATTTCCAAAGTAGTTGGGCCTCCAGTAATACTCTGTGGATCAGTCATTTAACAGTAAAACATGAGTGAGTGGGATTTAGAGATTTGGGATTTCACAGGATGTACATACTGTGAGTTTATTACTAACTTCCTGTCCCACTATTGGGGCCCAAATGTTTACCACTTAGTTTGCTCTAACTCATCTAGTGGCAGGAATTCAACATCCTGAGTGTCATCTAGATAATATTTCTCACAGGAGCCTAAAAAGCAGTTGGAACCAGCTGCAGCTTCGATCTGCCCCCCTTTTTTTCCTACTTCTCTTCTATTCAACTGCCTCACTTTCAAATTCCTGCTCAAAAGCCCACTTACAGAAGTCAAATTTACTACTGCTTAGCCTAAAAACACCAATCTGTGTGCCATGGTGCTACCTCTGGATGCTCTTAATTTAGAATCCTTGGGATGCCAAAGTGACACTAGAGCCCAAGTAGAGTCAGGAGGGCCCCTTCCTCAATTCATTCCCACCCCTGTCTTTTGAGGATGCAGGAACAGAAGTTTACAAAGTCCCTCTTAAAAGATTTGTCAGCATCTGCCTCTTACACCTATTTTTCAGATGTCCAGTACCATCCCCATATAGTCGCAATGATTCATGAGAAGGTTCTGGATAGTTCCACCTCCATTCTCTGCTTCTCCCAAGTCTGACCCTTCCCACACCAACACTCCCTTAACACAGATGCAAAATAAATATATATAATGTAACAAATGTTCTGACTCCATTTTTTTATGTTTGACTGCTGACAGCTTTTCAACCTCATCCCTTCCCCTTCCCCTTTCATGCCACATACGAGCAAGTCCAGGTGCTGAGGGCAAGTTCAAACCATGCATGGAAACTCCAACCCCAGTCCCACCACCTACTCCCCATGAAGACCTCAAGCCAGTCTCCTTTTCCTACTTTTTCAAGCCATTTTCAGACCATTTTCAGATCTCCCCAAAATAACTCTTTTTGTAAGAAGAAAACCTTTTCATTACCTCTTGGTATGTGTACAACATCATCAGCCTTGACACCCCAACACAATTTTGAATGAGTATTTATCCTTCTAAGTAGGGTGGCTGCAATATATTGTGTGTGTTTCTCCATTTGCAGCTGGCCTAGCATATTATTATAGGAACAGTGAGTGGAAGAGCTGGGAGCACAGAGACGGTCTAACCCCTTTATTTTACTTTATCACTATTTTTATTTTTAGCCACTTAAACATAAACATAGCTTACAAAGTCCTGTAATTGGATAAAATGTTCAATGAAAATGTTATTACCTGTCCCACCCATCACTGCCCCATATCTATACCCTACAGCAGTTAATTACTTTAAACTTAAATTTCAACTCTTTGCTCTGGAATGCACCTCCCTATTTTTAAATAACTCTGTTTTTAGAGTTATTACTGTTACTATTATTACTTTGAGATTTAAATAGAGATTCAGCTATGGGAAATGGGAATTTAGGTTCTTTACATGCTTATAATACTCTTATCACATATTTTGTTTGAATGGTTATTCATAGTTACATCAATCAGCATGTTCGGCAATTCTTTGTCTGTTGTTTCTTTTTTATTTAAGCCACCAGGCTGAGAATAGAGATGGTACCTGCAGTCTAAATAGCCCTTGTTCTCCAGATTTCATGGTCTTGTAGCACGTCTCAGGTGACATCATCATGGGCTAACACCCCTTCGTTAGAATATGGGTTCCTTGCTATATGCTATGGTTCTTAGGGGGCTTTAAGAGTTTGGGAACCTGGTCTTGTGGACTTCAGCTGTCATCCCCCTCCAAAGGCAATGGGACCTTATGCAACAAATGGAAGAGACTGAGGGGGTCTCTGATTAAATTATAAACATTTTATTTTTCTTTGGGTTTATTGTAATTAAATTTAAACAAGCACAGAATTAACCAGTGAAAAAGGTGAGAATGATTATGACAGAATTATTGGAGGGTCTCATATTTATGAAAAATTAAAACTAGAATAAATTTCATTTAAAGAAAAGAAAGTATACAAGTCCCTAAAATTTTTGTTGCAGAATAATCAGAATAAGTTATAAAAACTGTTGTACTAAATTTATTGAAGTCCCTTCTTTTAGGGAAAAGAAGGATTTCCCATCATTCTAATTGTGTCATTTTATTTTTATTATGGCTTTTTAAATAACATTATTGTATTACTATTGTTTACTGAAACTATGATTCTCTATTTTTGAATGAGCAAGTTTGAGTAGTTTGCCTGTATTTATTTATTGTGAGTTTTAATACATATGTACTTATTTATGCTTTCTGAATTATATTTCTTCTTACAAAGCCTTCTTACTGTCATTGCTATTGTTGGTGTTGTTTTTGTTTTTGCCTTTGGGTGAATTGATAGAATTTTCTTCATTAAATTTATTCTCACTAGGCTTTGAAAGATAAATATCTTATTTCTATTCACCTAGTGGTTGCTTCTTAATTTTTCACTAACATGTTTAATAAAACATTTTTATCCTCATGTAGATAAAAATCTCACTCCTATCCTAAGATAATAAATATGAATTTAATCATTTTTAAACAAAGATGTTCACTGAAGACTTTTTAACATAATAAACAAAAAATGGAAACAATCTAAATTTGCAAAAGTATCAGAGTTTTTTAAAACAAACATATGCTCTAATTAACATCAAAAAGGCAAATACATATTCATGTACTACTATGATAAGTGTAATACAACCATAACATCATAATAGTAGGTTGCTACAAAAGTTATTGTTGTTTTTATAATTATTTTTAACCTTTTAAACTGCAATTACTTTTGCACCAACCTAATACCTTTCTAAAATAATGAAGTAGAAAATCATTTCCAAGAAAATATTTAGTGGGACAAAATGGCACTTATTTTATATATACATACATGTATATATATATATATATATATGCCAAATTAAATACTTCCTTACATTATAAATAAAAAGATTGAATTAAATACACCAAGTGCAATAATGATCACTCCTTGGTGAGATTTGTTTTTCTTTTATAGTTTTCAACTTTTCACATCGATCACACATTACTTTCATAACCAGAAAAAAAAGTAACGAATGTGACTTTGGGAAAGACCAAGTTAAATGAAAGTAGCAGGACAGGTAATTACTGTGATTGCCCTCATTACATCAACATAGGTGCCAGTTAGCTGAAAATGACTGGAACCTCTCTAATAATTCACACATTACTCATAAATATCCTGCTTTATGCTATCTCTATTAAGGATTCAAGATATATGAGGTAAGTTCAACAACCATAATGCAATGAGAGAGGCAGTGGACCATGGTGGAGTCAGACAGGTGTAAGTTAAAACTAAACCTAGTGTTGTCACTGACAGTATTTATGAACTTGGCAAGAATTTTAACCTCCCTGAATCTATTTCTTCATCTATGAAGTAGAGGAGTAATATCTACCTTGTAAACTTTTGGGAAAAAATAAAATATAAAATAATACACGTAAAGAGAGTAACTCATTACCTGGCGTATAATTTCAATTAATGGTAGTGTTAAAATAAATTAATGTTATCATTCCTTCTACTAGAATTAACTTGCTATCATGAAGCCACTCTGCAAGAAAGGAGAGTTATAAGTAAAAATCAGAATGGTCATCATCATAATAACAATAATGACACTAATGTTAACTTCGGTCAGGGTTTGGCTGAATGTTCCTCGTATTGGAATGTTCTAGGTACATCGCAGGGGGTCAACACTGGCTGTAAACTCATCAGCCAAAAATAGATGATGCTAATAATAATAATCTGAAACCAGATGGTTATAATAAAAAAAATTCTGATATGTCTATTTATTTGAATCAAGAATTCAGTAATATCCGCCGAAGAAAAAGAATGAGAGCTTTTAAAACATTAATAGCTCAAATCTCATGTGATGAAGTGGAAACAGAACACAAGTGTAACCCCTAATTGGAAGCTCTTTCAGAAAGAGTGTTTAAAGATCTTCAATGTTTATAACATTATACTGTACATGACTCATTCACCATGAGACGACAAAGAAACATTAGGTGTCTGCCTACTGGGAGCTGAGGGCATAGACAGAGCTCATTGGTTGCTCAATCTTTTAGATTCTATCTACACTCATATTAATGTCTTACCAATGGTAACAACCTATATATTATTTTTGTTTTCTCTTATTTTCTACATGAGAGTAGTAAATATTTTTTGGAGATGATATCTCAGACCAAAAATATAACATATTTAAAAAAAAAGATTTTCAAAGCAATGACATAAATAATGTAGACATACTGGAGAGGGTAGCAGAGTAAGATTTATAAAAAATCATGTCGCAACACAAATAACTAGACCTTAATCGCCATTTTACTGGTGGGAAACTGTGTGACAGAGAAAAGTAAGTTAATTTGTTTGAAATTCTACAGATGGAATTCCAATCCTTACTACAGAGGGTCTGCCTTACTACAAAGGTCTTGATTTTATTTTATTTTTCCATAACTAAAGTATAAAATACCCAAATCCTTGCTATCTGCCTTGTTGACAATAGTGAACAACACGGTTCTGCATTTACAAACATGTGACACAGTAGATTAGATATAGATAATAGTTTGCTAATCTGCTTAACCTGTCAACTGTTTTGCAAAATGTTAACATGCCCCTAAATATCTTTGATCTTGGTATTATTAAGTATCTCAAAAATTAAATTGCAAAAATGCTAAAATATCTCCAAACCCAATAAAACAATAGCTTCTATTTCATTACCTACACGATCTTCTTAAACTGTCCTGTGCGTTAAACAAATTCATACAGAATATTACAAGTAAAATAATTTTCAACCTTTTGAGATTTCCATAGAATCCAGTGACTCATCTGTGGCCACACACAGAACAATCTGTGCTTTCTGTGAACACATCAACATTGCAGGATTAGAACTGAGAGTTCTAATGATACATTTGATTTTTTTTTTTTTCTAAACAGAAATTATGTTATGAGAAAAAGTGAAAAGAGAAGTGCATGGCAACTTGTAAAATCCAAACTGAAACCTTATTCACTTAGATTAAGTACTAGCTGTACACTCGAACACAGTCAAAAAATAAGATTCTTCTCAAATTCTCCTGTATTGATGCTTTTTTTATTCATACACCATGCCATCACTCTTCATCCTGACTTTGACCTCCTGAAACACAAATGTGATGACTTGAAGAGACTTTATAGGCTTCTGATTGCAAAAGAAAACAACAACATAAGCCCCTACTATTGGGGTTTTCTCTTACTTAAAGTACAGCATCGTTGTAAAAAGCATGTCTTCTGGAGTCAAACTATCTGTGCTTGAATACTGTTCTGCAATTTATTAGCTATGTGACCCCGGGCAAGTTATTATCCTCTCATTTGTTTTTAGTTTTTCTGATCTATAAAAGGGAGATGATAATGTTGTGAAAATCAAAAAGATATTGTTGTATATGGTTAAACACTTAGACTTACATTTTGGGTATGACAGCTCATTTGATGTCATATCAACCCCCTTTCTGAGAGCAACTACCGTGTTTCCCCGAAAGTAAGACCTAGCCGGACCATCAGCTCTAATGTGTCTTTTGAAGCAAAAATTAATAGAAGACCCGTTATATAAGACCCGGTCCTTTATAGTATATAAGACCCGGTCTTATATTATAGTGAAAGAAGACCAGGTCTTATATTAATTTTTGCTGCAAAAGACACATTAGAGTTGATGGTCCGGCTAGGTCTTATTTTCAGAGAAACACAGTATAAAGCTGGATAAAATTAATTTTAAAACTATTGCAATGTGTCAGAAAGCAATAAGGGAAGTCAGAACTTCAGAGGCCATGATTCCAATAGAAGGATACCCACAGAAATGAGGTAGCATTTAACAATCAGGCGTTTGTTGATTCGCAGCACAGGACACAGAAACCAAAAAGAAAGCACTTCCCTGTAGGAGGCAAACGTTGGAGTTCAATGCTTCTAACACAACCAGGATATAAGAGGTCCAGATCAAAGAATGGGAAAGCACAGACTCATGAGTAACTTCTAAAATCAATTTACCCTTGAAGTATTTGAAAACTTCTAAGATACATAGGTAATAAGAAATGAAAAAAAAATGAAAATGAAAAGAAATACTCAGAAAAGAAGCAGAAAGCTAAGGAACTGAATAAGCAGAGTTTTAACAGTCTTATTGTGCTAGGCAAACAATCACTAGGATTTAGGGCTGCCAAGGAGAAGGGGTTCAGGCTTTCAATTGAGATTTCCAAAGGGCTAGCCTCTAAGAATATGGGCAAACCAGAAACAGGAAGCTTCAACTAGGTCGCAGTTATATGCCTATACTCACTCCATTTGTGTATTGAAAAAAGCATGTCCCTTGATTTCCCAGATCATCTACAAGTGTTCACATACGATGTTCAGAATTAAATTAAAACAGTAATAATAGTCATGCCAAGAAATAGACACAAAAAGCTGTCAGCCAATAATAAGACATTGCAGATTTTAGAAATCACAGGTAAATGATATACATATTGCAATTATCGGATACAGACGTTAAAATATTGGTAAGCAATAGTTTTTAAAATAGATAAATATGGAGAATATTGCCTCAAAATTGGAAATTATTTTACAAAGTGAAATTCCTGAAACTAAGGAATACAATAACAAATTAAAAATTCAATAGGCAGTTTTATTTTATATCCCTATGACTATATTGTGACTATTAATTTGCTCTTTCTAATCCCTCAGCTTCTCCCCCCTCCCCTGCCCACTCCCATCGAGCCACCAACAGTTATTTTTTTTTTGTTTTTCCTATATCTCTGCATCTATTTCTGTTTTGTTTGCTCATTTATTCTGTCCTTTAGATGCCACATATAAGTGAGGTCACATGGTATATGTCTTTCTCAGTCGACTTATTTCACATAACATAATATTCTCAAGGTCCATCCATGTTGTTGCAAATGGTAAGATAGATGCATAACCAATGTGCTGTACAACTGAAGCTGAAATAGAATAATATTGTGTGTCAACTATAAGAATATATAGTCTTATGCAGCATAGCATACGATAGTCAATGGTGTTGTAAGTTATATACAATGTCAGAGGGGTAGTAGATTGGGGGAGGGGTTATCATTTTGTGAGGGGTGTAAACGTCTAACTATTATGTTGTTTTGTACGCCTGAAACTAATAAAAAAAATCAGTAGGAAGTTTTAATAAGAGAATAGATAGGACTAGAGAGGGAATTAGCAAAATGAAGAACATACTGGTTTGCTAGGGTTGTCATAATATAATACTACAGACTGGGTGGCTTGAACAACAGAAATTTACTTTCTCACAGTTCTGAAATTTGGAAGCTTAATATCAAGGTGTCAGTCAGTCTCATCTCTTCTGAGGCCTCCCTCTTTGATTTGTAGGTGGTCACCTTCTTGCCATGTCCTCACAAGATCTATTTTCTGTGTACATATGCCTCTACCCTCAGTGTCTCTCTGTGTGTCAAAATGTCCTCTTCTTACAAGGACATATGTCAAATTGGATTAGGCCCACCTAGTGGTGTCATTTTTAATTCAATAACTTCCTTAAAGGCCGTATGTCCAGATACAGTCACATTCTGATGTTATACAAGTTAAGGCTGTGACGTATGGCTTTTGGGAGGACACAATTCAGCTCACAACAATAGATTCATAGAAAATATCCAGACTGAAGTACAAAGAAATCAAATAAGGTAACATACAAAAAAAGAAAAAAAACACCCAAAATGAAAAACCGTAAGAGACATATGAGACCTGGTGAAAAGTCTACCCCTTTTATAATTGGAGTCCTATAGGAAAAAGGGGAAAAGCTATGGCAGAAGTAATATTTGATGACATATGGCCAACACAATTTCTAAAACTCATAAAAGATGTCATGCTGATATTACATGGACTTCTAAACTATCCCAGCAGGATAAATGTAAAGGAAAGCACCTCCAGCCATATCATAGGACAATTGTTCAAATCTAAAGACAAAGACAACATTGTAAAAGCAGCCAGGATGCTTACACACACACAGGAAGAAAATTATATATCAAAATGTATACGAGTATGAAGGTTGCTATGAAGTGTTTATTCTGTCTCTAGCTTCTGAAAGATGTTATGAAAGACTGGTGATGTTCTCAAATTGCCTGTAAATATAATAGGTAGATGATAGATAGATAGATAGATAGATAGATAGATAGATAGATAGATAGATAGATAGATAATTGATACATGATTGAGATATACATAGATACACAGACAGTAAGATGTCATCAAGCAGAGATATTCCATGAATGAAAAAGTTCTTTAACAGTTGAAATAACATCCACTGTAATTTTCCTCACTTATATCATGGGAAAATCTTATATCTGTATGAAACATATAGAAAAATTACTTGAAGAAAGTCAATATACACTAAAGAAAAGAGCACTTAGTAAGTTAAAAATAGGGAGGAACTTCTTTAATCTGATAGAGTACTTCAAAAACATTCAGCAAATGTCACACACTTAGGGGGTGAAATACTAAGTTTTCACCTGTGATTGCAAAGAGAAAATGGTGTGTTCCATAGCCACTTCTATTGTAATTCATCCTAAAGAGTCTAGAAAGTACAATAAAGCAGGAGAAATAAATAACAGGTGTAAGCTATGAAAAGGAGGAATGAAAATTCTCATTCTTTTTCCTAAACCTGTGATTGAATATAATCTAGATAAGCAAAAATAATCTACCAATTATCATTAGAATAAATTAATTTAAAAAGTCACAGAATCAATATGCAAAAAATCAAAAGGCCAACTGTTGGTTAGACTGATACGCTCAACATTTCAAGGAAAAATATTCCATTTGCACGAGCATTTACATACGTCAAATACACAGGAAATAAATGCAACGAGAGATATGTAAAATCTCTATACTAGAATATACAAAACACTAGTGACGGTTTCACTTCTGATATGACTAAATAAGGTCTTTCTAGGACAACTATTTTACAGATAACAAACATCAGTGCTGGGGAAATGGAGTGGGAATCTGAAATCACATGAGTGTAACAGAAACAAGCAGATTTTAAATAGGAGATGTCAGGGCCAGAAGAGCATAGCATGGAGTCAGTTTCCCATATGTTGATGGCTTTTAGCTGAGGGCAGGTGGCAGTCAGCAGCAAGCAGAGCAGCTAAAACTCCACAGGACACTCTCAGAACCGGAGGTCTGGGTTTCAGTATTCCCTGTGTTTTAAAGCCATTATAAAATGTTTGCATTTAGGATTGTCATGTCCTGCTAATGAGTCATTCTTCTTATTATTATGAAATGCCTTGTTTTCCTCTGGCAATACACATTGTATTGAAAACTACCTTCACTGTGTTAGTACAGCAGCACCCTTTGGGGAAGGAGTTGTAAGGGGTTGCTGGAATGTTCTCTTTTGTGATATGGGCACAGGTTACATGGGTGTGTTCAGTTTCAGAGAATTTTGAAGCTATACTTTTATGAACATGTACTGTTCTGTTATAATTTATATTTCAATAATGTGTGTTTTTTTTTCAATGTGGTGAGTGATACACAGTTTTTTTTAAAGTGCCCAGAGCTAGAACTGGCAGAACCCATGGAATCAAAGATTTATTGAGTCTTGACAGCTGCAGTTGCCTTAAAGAACTTGCAGTGCCAGAGCCTCATCTTATGGGTAAAGTCGGTACGGCCCAGAAGGAGGCAGGGCTGAGTCTGGAACAGAGCCTGGAGCACACATCCTTGCCCCAGGGTTAGGGCGGCCAGTGTCTGGCTGCTGAAGGAATCACTGCTGTCCACATCTACCAGTAAACCTGACACTTCTGGGGGGCACGTGATTCATGCTTCTTTTTGGGTTTGGATAAAATAAGCAGCGGAGAACAAAGCTTCTCGCCTTTATTTGTGCTCTGAGCTAGCATTGTCCTCAATTTAGTCCTTATTCTGTTTTCAAAAGGGTTTAAGGTGAGGTCACTTTCCCCTAGGAGAAGTGAATTTGCATGATCTGAAAAACACTGAGAATTGAAGAGGGGTTGAAACATTTTGCCAAAAAAAACCAAAAATGCATTGATCACTTAACATTGTTACTGACAAAGACTAAGGAACAATCACTAAGGCGTTTTCTTACTGGTAGTAATACTTGCTGCACTGTGAGTTAGAGAATGGGCACACAAACGGTCTTTGGAAAAAAACCAGCTCAACTTAGAAAAGAACCACTATGGGGGTTGGTGTTAGGGGCTGAGGGTTCAGGGTTCTGAGAGTGGAAGGCAGGGTGGGCAAGGTTTAGAAGTGACACCTCATCACTGTACTTTTGTGGTTTTTCAATGAATTTTAATCTTCTTCCCAAAAGTAAAGAGATGATGATGGTATCTTTATGTGTTCAGGCTGCTACTAGGACAAAATACCGCTGAATAGTTTATAAACAGAACTTTATTCCTCACAGTTCTGGAGGCTGCAAGTCCAAGAGCAAGGTGCCAACATGGTCTGGTTCTGGTGAGGGCCCTCTTCTGGGTTGCAGACAGCTTTCTTCTCACTACATCTTCACAGGTGGAAGGGGTTAGGAATCTCTGTGTGGTCTCTTTAGTAAAACGCTAATCCCATTCATGAGGGCTCCACCCTCATGATTTAAGAACTTCCTGAAGGCTCCAGCTCTTAATATCATCATCTTTGGGGATTAGAATTTCAACATCTCAATTTGGAGGTGGGGAAAACAAACATTCAGACCAACAGCAATGGACAGTTTCGTGAAAGTCAGACACTTAGCGTTCATTCTGTGATCATTATATTGTGTTGTTAAGAGTGCGGAAACGTCTCGCTAAGCATCAAGCAGAATTGCTGGGCAACTATTCATTGGATTTTGGCATCAACTGTGACACCAGCTGCTCCCTTTAGAGCCACGAGGGGCAGCTGCACAAAAAGCACCACCTCAGCTCACTCTGAGAGCTGCAGCATCCCCGTGGGTGGCTGCTATGGGTACAAGGCTGACAGTAAGGACCGTCTGGCCATCGACTTCTGGGAGTGCTTTCCAACTACATTTCCAGAACGGAGGGTGTCAGGTGTCAATATAAAATAAATGGAGACTGAGAGGAAAATTCACAGAGCAGAGGTCACAAAAGCTGTGGGTGAGAAAAGTTAGTCCTTGGGTCACAGAGAACACACTCTCAAGCTATAGCCAAGGTCAAAGCCAGTGGATATCAAAATCACAACACTGAAATTCAGTGCCAGGCTTGCAGTTTGAGGAAAGATAAAGTTGGAACAGGTAAGTAGCTGAGAACATAATAGAAAGCTGTTTTAACTCTCAGTGCCACAATTGTTGTATTGTAAAAATGTACCCAGAAGCTTCATTTCTGAGACTGTATAATGTGGGGAGTAGCAGTGGTCAGAAGTGTCCAGAGCTGATCCTTAGGCATTGACAGGGTGTGAGCTGTGATCCATTGGCCTAAGGCTGCAAGGGAATATATGCAACTGGTCTGGAGATTCTGCTGCTCCCCTACAGCCCTACTCCCCATCACTAATCGTCTTAGTCAGCCCTGGCAGCCATAACAAAATACCATAGACTGTGTGGCTTAAACAACAGACATTTACTTTCTCACAGTTCTAAAGGCTGGAAAACTTCAAGAACAAGGTTCTAGCAGGGCTCATTTCTAGAAAGAGTTCCAGTAGATGTCCATTCTTTTGCATCAACACTGACTGCTATGGTCAATAAAGGGAATTTAAATACAGTGAATGTTCTCAGAGTCCATAATCAGAGATTCTGATTTGGCACATCTAGGGTGGAACCTGGATACCTGTTTTGAGTGTTTTTTGTTTTATTAAAAAGTGCATCAGGAGCCTCGATAGAGGTGGTTCATGGATCATATTTTGAGATGAGCATCTTTAAATATGTTGGAAGTCTAAAATCTATTCACATGACAAACATTTTGTTATGAACTTGTTGCCCACAATAGGTATAAGAAAGTAAGCTTTCTCTACTAATTGTTTAGGCTGAGGCTTCCACACGAATGGCAGTCTGAACGTAAGTGGATTTGATTGACTCACCAGATAAAATCATGAGCTATGCAAATAAATTGCATGAAATATGTGTGTCGAGTTGACCCTCAGCTCCAGTTAAGCCTCTGATTCTAGGTGCATGGAAATACTTAGACAAAGGCTAAGGAATAATCTCTTACTATGTTTCCCAGATTCCCTTGTTTGCTAGGTTATTGTTTGACTTGCCAGTGGGATGTACTGTAGTCCTCACTTAATATCATCAATAGGTTCTGCGACCAAATGAAACGATACAACAAAACCAATTCTACCATAGGCTACTTGATAAAACCAAAGTTCCTACAGCATCTCATCAACATTATAACAAAACAGTGTTGGATGGAATGAAATTATTTCAGGACTTGCTGTACTGGCAGGGCATTGGAAGATGGAGAAAGGGACACATACGACAGTGCTTTTAGGAGTTGAGCAGGAGAGGTGTGTGGGCTCCTGAGCTTCTGTCCAGCTGCACTGGTGCCATTCCAAGGCTGCAGTGACAGCAGTGACATTGCCTCCAGCAGAGAACGGGCAAGTGAGAGCTGGACTCCAGCCCAGGAATGGCTGGTACCAGCTTCCATCTCTCTGAATGAGGCCCTGCTCTCTTTGGGCTCCTCTAATGGGCCTCTCGGCCTCATTCACTCTTCCAGCCCTTCTGACACCTGGATAAGCACTTCCCTGTATTACAACTCTCTCTGCTTGAGAGACCTGAAGTGGTTTCCTGTTCTCCTATCTGGATGCTGACTGTCAGAGTTCATAAATTATACAGTACTCCAAGCTATTACTTTCTCAGCAATCTACTCTGTATCTCTAAGAAAAACCAGGAAAACAAAAGGAATATACAAGACAAACTGTTATTTTCCTTCTTTTTAAAATAATCATGCCATGCAATCTTCATTTTGCAGCTTATAAATTACTTCCCAGAGATTGTCTCATTCAATCCTCATATTAATACTGGAGTTTAGATTCTTTTAAATCACCATTTGTTCCATAGATGATGGAGCATGTAATTTATTTGCCAAAGGTTATATAAGAAATGGCAGAAATATTACTTAAACTCAGATCTTTCGACACCAAGAACAGAGCTCTTTGTCTTAAGATCTTATAACTAATTTAAGAAAATCACATTTGAAAAATAAATCCTTAGGTGCTATGAATTTTGCTGTTCCACAAGAATAAAGTCCATGTGCCAGTCCAAATGCACATGCTTTCTCTATACAAATGGTTACGGAATTTTATTGTTGAGGCATATTCAAGAGCAAATTCTTTCTCTGGGTCTTAGCATCTTAGGTAGATAAATGTAAATACGATAGGAACAGTTAGAAAAGATTCCTTTCTAACCATCAAGGGCTTATGCTTCCTTGATTCTAGTCATTGATTCTTAATTGTTCATCTCAATGGTGTGTTGTTGGAGAAAATACAAATTTTAATTATTTGGGATAATGAGAGGCAGCATGTGGTCTCCACAGATAGTGTCCTGAGCTTGCAGATTTTTTTTCTTTTTTTTTTTTTTTTACACAAGATCACGCTTATACATTGTGACAGGTTACACCATTTCCCAAGATGATGCCCCATCTGGCTGAGGGAAGAAAACAAAATATGGGCTCTGTTGTGGTTTTAATATGATGCTGTTTTCAAGCTGAGATTTAATAACTATGCACCAGCCATACAAGAGACTCACAGGTCCTGTTAAATTGCAGCCTTTAGATTTTTGGTAAGGCCATGGAAAGAGGGGAAGATCAGCAATCACATTATCCTGAAATTGTTGAACAGTCACTTTATTTTCAAACCATAATAATGATAATTAAGAAAATGGAGACATGGACACTTAAAGGGAAGTTTCCTTGGTTTTGCTTTTGGTCAACATAATTTCATGAGATCTCCTGGATAATATTAAGACGTATAAAAATGTCCCCTCATGAATTGTTACCTCAGATAAGTACCTCCTGGCTTTTGGGAACCCAGGGAAGTTTGGACAGCCTAGTAGTTGAAAAGGTAGATTGAGTAATGATATCATCTTATTTACTGTAATTGACTTTGAGCTTGTGCAAATTAGTTACCTATGCTACACCTCAGATTTCCTGTTGATTACCTTAGTTGGGGTAACAATTTATGATGTTGGCACAGACCCAGGAAAGCATTTGAACCAGGAGGCCACCATATTGCCAACTACAAATACTACAAAAGATAATTTACAAACACTACCACGCCAGGAGATTGAACTCAACAGTCTCTCTATTCTGTTTTTCACTCCAATATGGCAATGGTCATGTGTTTAGACTACACAAGGCAGTACAGAGACTTAAAGTATTTACATTTGCTCAATGACCAAGGCAGTGGAAGATACACCAGGTCTATGATGTTTCCAAACTTAAAGCTAAGTTAGTTGTCTTGTTTGCAAGCACTTTATTCTTATCCTCAAACTATCCAGATTTGTCCTTAGATACACTTTCATGATGGAACTAGCTAGAACATAGGTTTCCTTGCCCCTATTAAGCACTGGTTTTATTTGCATGATGCTTTTCATGTTATATTATTAAAATTAAATGGGAACTCAAGTAATAGTATTTACATAGTTTAGTATTTATGGATAACTTTGTCCCACTTTACTAAATCCCAAATGTACCCTTTGCTATATTGCAAATATTGTCAGTCTTTATCTTTATTTTCTGAAAGTTATTCTTATGAGCTATTTCTCCTTTTCTTGCTCTATGAGAAACTTTAAGCACAGCATTTATACTCCAAATATTTAAGGTGACATGCTAACTACTCTCCTCTTTACAAAGCATTTTGAAAGGATAAATATAATTTTAACTGATAATACTATGTATCCCTGTTGTATTTACATATTACTATTTTTCTTACATAATTTCCTACTATATGATAATATATCTTATAATTTCCATCTGTGTTATGGAGACAGCACACATTATCTGTCTTCAAAGTGGTCATGGCCCGGCACTGGTACAAGAACCAAATCTGCATTAACTTTGTAAAAACCATGGGCCCTGCCTCCTGACGCCCTGGGACCCTGACCCACCCAGCTAGTGCTGCATCGCCAGGGGTACTCTCAACACCAGGTCAACCAGCCTGGTCAATGTGGTGTTGGGGAAAATACAAATTTTAATTATTTGGGATAATGAGAGGCAGCATGTGGTCTCCACAGATAGTGTCTCCTCACAAAGAAATAGATCATCTGAGTAGCCCTAGAAATATTTTCTTTTTTTTTTTTTTTTTTTTTTTTTTTTTTTAGAAATCACCCCAATTAGAATACTCCAAGTCCTGGTGGAAGTTTTATCAAATTTCAAAGAAGCAATAACAGCAGTCTTATAAAATCTTCTTGCAAAACGAAGGATAAGTGAGCATTGCCCAACTCAATGAGATCCGCGTATCCCTAATAATCGGATAAACATTACAAAACAAAATGAAAACTAAAAAGAATGAAAAATTATGTACTGTATTCCTCATGAATAAAGAAAGAAAGTCCTTAGGAATATATTATCAAATATTAGTGTCATGGGCTGAATTGTGTTCCCACTGAAATTCATATGTTGAAGTCCTAACCCCCCTGGTCTTAGAATGTAATCAAAGTTGGAGATAGAATCTTTAAATAGGTAATTAAGCTAAAAAGAGGTCAGCGAAGCAGGGCCTAGTACAATATGACTGGTGTCCTTGTAAGAAGAGAAAATTTGGACACAGACACGCACAGAGGAAAGATAATATGAAGACACAGGGAAAAGACAGCCATCTACAAGCCAAAGAGTGACACCTGGAACAGATCTTTCCTTCTCAACTCTAAGAAGAAATCAACCTTGCCAACACCTTGATCTTGGACTTCCAGCCTCCAGAACTGGGAGAAAATAAATTTCTGTTGTTTAAGCCACCCTATCTGTGGTACTTTGTTACAGCAACTTAATGCTACTACTATAATTGGTAAACTATCCAGCAATATATAAATAGAATAATACATTAAGACGTAGTAGGGTTTATTTCACAGTTGAAAGGTTGGTTGAACATGACATGCAATCAATGTAATTCATCATTTTAAGAGAATAAATGACAGTAACTATGCAGTCATTTACATAGATGAGGAAAAATCATTTGAAAAAGAAATTAACACTCATTCATGATTAAAAACAAAAACAAAAGCACCTCTTAGCAATCTAGGGAAGTACCTAAATCTTATAAAACATATCTACCAACAACCTACAGCTAAAATCTTTTTTAAAAAATCATTCTTAATGGTATTGCCTGAATTGTATATCTCAAAATTCAGCAAAGGCAAGGATTCACACATTTACCATTGTTACTCAACATTTACTCTAAGGCCCAAGTCACAGCCATCAGTTAAAAAAAAAAAAAAAAAGAAATCATAGGAGAAAGAAACGTTTCTCAACTGTTTTTAGGAAGCCAGCATGCTTCTAACATCAAAACTGAACAAAGATTCATGAAAAAGGAAAATTACCAATTTCCTTCACAAATATAAACTCAAAAATCTTCAACAATGTATTAGTAAATTGGATCCAACAACGGAGTAGACTCTCTCAAGATGCACCAGTACACACACACACACACACACACACGCACACACAGACTTCATTCCAGGATTCCAGGAATGCAAGTTGAATTCAACATACAAAAAATCAGTCAAAGTAATTCATTCCTACGGGGGGAAAAAAAGAAAATAAAAACTATTATATTCAAAAAGGGAGAAAAATTACTTGGAAAAATCCAACACATGTTCACACACAAACACAAACTGTATCAGTGAATGAGGAATTGAAGGAAACTTCCATCTGATAAAGATTATCTAAGAAGAACCAACAGCTGCCATCATAGTTAGTAAGAAAATATTGAATGCCTTCCACCTAAGATCAGAAACATGCTAAGAATGTTTCCTCTCTCAATTACATTCAATATTATATTTGTAATTACATATGGATATCTGACAGAATGTGCTGATGTTAGAAAAATAAGGCATAAATATTGAGAAAAAGGTCTATTCTCAATTGGCATGTATGTGGAAAATATTCAAATAGAACATAAAAGACAGTTTAATAAATGAATTCAACAAATCTCTTGGTACAATTTTCAATACATAAGAATCAATCGTATTGCTGTATATTAAAAAATAAGAAACAAAATTATATAAACAATATTATTAGTAATAGCACAAAAATTTAAAAGTTAGAAATAAACAATGAAAAACATAAAAGATCACTATACTAAAACTACAAAAAATCTGCAGAAAAAAATTAAAGAACTAAATAAATGGACAGATATACCTGCTTCTTGGATGGAAGACTAGATAATGTGCCCATATCAACTTCCTCAGAATTCTAAATTATATTCAAAATTTTAACACTTTTAATATTAACTGACAGCCTGATAATTAAATTTATAACTGTAAAAAACTTAAAATATACAAAGGTATTTAACAAAAGAACAAAGCTTGAATTTAAGACATGTTATGTCTGCTATATTCACAACTGAATGCAATCCCTAATTTATAGACCCAACAATTTCATTTCTAGGAAATGACCATGTGAATACATTTCCACATGTCTGCAATGTGAAACACTATAAATTATATTACTGTTTATAAATAGACATTGTTTTCAAACTGCTTAACTATATACCTGTAGGAAACCCTTTAAATAAACAATAGTATATATGCATATTCATGTAATATATTAGCAGTTAAAAGAATGCTGCTGGTTTTCATGACAATAGGAAAGAATCTCTATGATAATTCACTTAGTAAAGAAAATAAAATATAGAGCTGTGTGTATAGGAGGCTATTATTTGTGATATGTAAATTTAAACACAAGCAGACATACACATAACACAAATTTCTACACATGTAAACACATATGCACCCCCAGAAATCCACCCTACACAGTATGCTGACCAAAAGTCACATCACTACACACACATAAAACACACACACACACACACACACACACACACTTTGTATATGTTTAGAAAATTTCTGAAAGGATCTTCAAGATACTGTCAACAATAGCAGTAGGAAGAGGTTTTTTTTGTTTGTTTTTTTTTTGGTTTTTTTGGTAAGGTTATTTTTCATTATAATGAAAAATTTAAAACTAGATGATTGTGAGGGTTTCAAGGGAAGCAAAAATCATCATAACACCTAAAAAAAATCATCAATGACTTCTCTTTCGTTAAAAATATTGTTCTTCCTGTCATAGAATTAATACCTTAGTCCATCAGCCTCTTGCTTATTTTAGGGTATTTCCAAAATGGCAAGTGCAAAGAAAGTCAATTGAAAAGTAAAACTGAAAATTTGTAAATGATGCAGGATTTCCTCAGTCAATGCAAATGATAGTGAAGTCTGTTTAGATCAGCAGCAATGTCATGGACAACTGAGGATTTAATAGAGTTTGAGTAGATAACCACCGGAGAAAAGAAAGTGGACCTGGGAAACAACTATCAGTGCTTAAAACAATTTAAATATCAAAGGGTAAAGAGCAGTCATATATTATTAACATCTACTCATGCGATATTTTATTTTAGGGAGTAATGTGTAAACTAAAAGACATCTTATTATATTTACACATAATTTTGAAGTAAAGTTTACCACCAAAGGAAAAAAATCAATACACAAAGTATTTGAAAAATGAATGCATTATTATGACTATCATTAAAAATTTTGGTCAAATACAAGATATAGCTTGTGTATAGTTTTCAATCCAAGTCACGATCAGCCGTTTTCATTATATAAGATTGCCAAATTAAAGACAGTAAACTCAGTTAAACTTGACATTCATGGAAGCAATAAAAAAATTTAGTATCAATATGTCCCATATATATGTCTTATGCAATGTTTACATGGGACATACTGATACTAAAAATGTTATCTGTTGTTTATCTGACATTTGAATTTAGCTGGGTGCCCTGTATTTATATTTGCTAAGTCAGGCAGCCTCAATGCAATAATATGTTAGTTTCCCACTTTTATTGGATTTTGTTTGTATCATTTTTGTAGTACCAGTTATCTCAGGAAAATGAGAACTTTCTAAATTGTATTTAAAGGCTAGAAAGAAATATCATCAGCTTCATATATATATATATATATATATATATATATATATATATATATATATGACATACTAGACTCGCCAGAAACGCCTGGAGTGTAAAGGGAATTAGTCCAACAATTATAAAGACAATATATCTAAAAAGAAACAGACAAAAGCTGAGGGCTAGGGGGTGAGACAAAAAGCAAATATATATATTTTTCTTTGATTTTATTGCATTTTTGTTGTGGTTTAAGGGAGTTTTACAGTGTGAACTTTGTAAGCTTATAAAATGTGTTTGTGCTTTCACACCCTGATAAAGTGAGAAACAGAACCAAACAGATTGACAAAGGGTGATACTGTGTATGAGTCTAAACATTTAATAAAGAGTAAAATTTGTATGCACCAGTATATTTTAAATATACGTGAGAATTAAATAAAAATATATGAAGGAAAATAATGTTGACTAAAGATATGTTTTTTGGTATCTTCAGTGATTAAGTCATGCCTGTAAATTGATTTCAATGTTAACCATTTTGAAATGACCAACAGCTACCTTGAGTGCTTATAGTTATGCTTATAACAGAAAAGGCTATCCATCAATGTTTGCTGAATCATTAATGAATGAATAAATGAATGAATAAACTGCATAAAAATGGGGTCCAGTGTTCAGACACCAGTGCCAGTCAATAGCTGCTTTACGTTTTATATGAGTTATGGCATCTCAGCTCAGCACAATTACTAAAAAATGCAGCGTATTTTTACAGAAACAAATTGCGAAGACACACACCATTAGGGATGTTTCTTGTATTTCCCAGATGGAACTGAGTATTGAACAACAGGGCCTCAATTACACTCGTGTTAATATACCAAAATTTGTCTGGAAACTCTCCAAGTTGTTCATGTCACAATATCTAGAAGTCTACTTGGAGGCTTCGTTTTAATCATTCTCCTGATGGTCTCTGTCATATCACGCAATACTAGATCTACTAAGTTATTCATTTTCCAGTAGGATCTGTGTCACACTGAGAATCATATAGACAAATAGGTTGATTTTTGTCAACCTACTTGGTTTGCATTTTCCCTGGTAAGATAATTTTATTCTGTAATCATCATCAATAATTATGCTTATGTCCATGGCTGGTATAACACAGCTGGTATTAAAGAGATTTGCAGAATTGAAGTGGAAAATACTGTACTTGATGATGTGAGTACAAACTCAGGAATTTTTTTTTTTTTTTTTTTTTGGAATTCATATTACTTTTACCAACATTCCACAATTGAATTTTTCATTTATCTTCTGCTCTCTCTCAGTAAGTCTGATTCCAGTTATTTGAGCTACAGGACATATTTCTTGATTATATTTTAGTGAGCAACTATTATGTCAGAAATTAATTAGAAGAAAATGAAAATGTATCTTCTTGCATCATAATTACCATTTTTTCCCATTTAGGTAGTGATTGCTTACACGTAAAATGGGAACAGTTTCATGTTGATGTTTCCTAAGGTTTATTTTGGGGGGGTTTTTTTTTAATCATTTGTATATTGAATTTGGTTTTTGGCTTTTAAAATATCAGAGGAGAGGAATGATCAGCAACTCGGTTCAAACACTATCATTTTTTTCTGTTTTTGCTGAATATTTCATATTGTCCCTTAGAAACATAACATTTCAAGGACAGCATTTTAAAAGGATTTGTTGCTTACACAAGCACTGATAGTTTTCCTGATGCTGTTAGCCTCTTTAAAATTTCATCTAAAGAAAGAAAGAAATCCACCAACTCATCAGGCTTTCCCACCTTGTTCTGGTCTTAGACCTTCCATCTCAAGCATCATGACCACCAAACATTTCTTCTTTGGAAAGCTTTGTGGGGTCAAGCTATGCCAGGCTATGCATGGGCTGGAAGTGGCCAGTACTCTAGTGTCTCATGAGTTGGAACATGTCCAGAAAATGTACTGCCACCAGGATGCCTCTGACTTGACACAAAATGAAAGCTATGCCCAGACATTCCTGGACAAGAACAGGTAGTTATGAAAGATGTAAACAACCATGCTTGCTTCTAAGTACGCTCGTTGAATCCACAAAACACCCACAAAAGCTTCTTCTTCTGGAAGGCCGCAAGTAAGGCCTTGAGGTGAACTTGTTGATCCGGAGAGACTGGGAGCACATGGTAAGTGATGTGTGAGCTTATATCCTTTGTAGCCTTTACACGGATTACATTTTCCTTACCAACCAGAATTTGTGTATCAACTTAGTATTTATTTTTAACTGTGTCTACAGTCTGAGATCAAGTCAGATATGATCTCAGCTCTATTTTTTTTTCCTATGTGCACTGAACTAGTTTTGTGGTGGAGATTTATCACCTCTTGCTTGAGAATTAATGATGTGTGAAGGACTTAAGAGCTAAACAGTAGCTGATCCTTCAGGGAATACCGTGTTGAAATAAAAGCTGTTTTATTTTTGAAATCTGTTGCACTATGTGAAATGACCGTGCCTGGGGTGTTTTTATTTCTGTCATTTTAATCTATCACATAAATTAGTTTTTCAGACACTTTATGTTAGCACAAAAATAGAGCTATGTCATGATGAAGGGGAGTTGACTTTTAGATGACCCTGGGATGCAAAGAACTCCCTGGGCTGTAACTCTAGGAAAGTTACAATTGGGTTGGTATTTAGAGATTCAGTGAAAAGGACACAAAGAAGTGCAAAACAGAAAAAAACATGATGGTGAGCACCTGTGATGTTTCTGCAAGATAATGTGACACATTTTCAAAAAGTAGAAATGTGTCATCAGGTGGATAACAAACAAGTCTTCTCATTTGTTTCTGGTTGAAAATGGCATCTGTTAAGATCTCCTGCTCAATCCTTCCTAAATTCCTACTGAAACCAAAAAATCAAGACCTTACAATACTTCGAACTGGGATTGAGAGCTAATTGGGCATCAAAGTTGGCAGGAAATTTACAGGCGTCACAAAGCTATGATCTGGCAATAGCACTAAATTGAGGCATGCAATGGATGAACCCCGTGTGATAAGTTTCCAGACAAGAACATTCATCTAGAAAGGAAGAAAAAATCTTGTACTCTGCCCAAAGATTTAGAACATATGCCCTCTGCTTGTTCAGGTTTTCTATATGAGAGACGTGAAGCTGATCCCACTTTTATTTCAGAACCACCATCCTCAAGGAGGCCCTTGCGGATGCCTTCCATCCTACTGCATTTTCTTAGCTACTCATCCTCCCACCCGCTCATAAAATCACTCCACACATTCTCTTCTATTCTCAATGCCCAATATACCTTCTTTACCTCATTCTGAGATGATGACCCTTCTTACTTCACAGAGAAAATAGAAGCAGTGAGAAGAAAACGTCCACATGTTTCCACCACAGACTTAACTGACCCACTTCTATATGTGTCCATTTTCTCCTCTTTCCCTTGGATGAACGGTTCATCATTATATACTGGGTTCCAGACTCTTTCAAGGACCACTTTTGCAATTAGCACTCTCTCCTTCATTGTAAAATTTGTTTCTGCATAAAATTCTGATCCGCACAAAACATGCTGTGAAAACTTTAAATACACATACAAAATCTCCCTTGATTCTACCTTTCTTCTCCAGCCACCATCACATCTCTATGTCCCTATTTAAAGAACAAATATTTGAATACAGCTATTTATAGCTCCTGTCTTCATGTCTCTTTTCATTCTCTTGATTGCACTCCAATTAGCCTTTATTTCTTACCACTCCAACAAAACTAATTTTGTTAAGGTCACCAATAGTTCCATTTGCTGAAACCAATAATTAACTCTCACTACTTACATTACTCAAGTCTTAATTATTATGCACACAATGAAAAAGCCTCAAAACATATTAAAACTTACAAATATGCAAATATGGATAATTTGATAGAGCTAAAAGAAAAAATAGATGAATTTATAATCATACTGGGAGATTTTATCTCAACTCTCTCAGTAACTATGAGTTCAAGTAAAAAGAGAAAAGCGAGAAATAGTATTTAAAATTTGAATATTTTCATTCATAAACATGACCAAATTGAAATTGTACAGTGTGAAATAGACATTATTTTCAAGTGCACAAGTAACATTTATCAAAATCATCCATGTGAAGCACAATAAAACAAATTTTGTAAATCTGAAAGAATTATAACAATTCAGAGGATGTTTTCATACCATAAAAAAATAAGAAATCTGTAACAAAAAGATACTTTAAAAAAAATCAGAAGTTAGGACACTAAGATATATATATATATGTATATATATATATCCAGATTTGTCTGTATATATATATATATATGTATGTCATATATATATATATATATATATATATATATATATATATATATATACACACACACACACACACACACACAAACAACTCTGGATTGCAAGAAGCAATTAAATGGAAGTTAGAAAATGCTTAACATAAATAAGTATGAAAAAGTACATATCAGATGTATAAGATGAAACTGAAAATTGTTAGAAGGAAAATGTCATAGGTGCTGAAGGCTGAAAAATCAGTGATCTAGGTATTCATCTAGAGAATAAGCAGAAACCAATGGTGTAGAAAACAAATACACAATAGAGAAAAGCAACAAATCCAAAATACTATATTTTAAAAACACTACTAAATTTAATAAGTTTCTGGCAAGGCTAATGTAGAAAAAGAAGAGAAACAAAGGAGGGTGGAGGAGAAAAGGGAAGTAAGAGAGGGTAGAGGGGAGAGAGGCAGAGAGAGTGACACACAGAGAAATAGATCAGGTTACCAGTATTGCAAATAAAAGAGAAGATACATCTACCTACATATGGGTATATGTGATATATAAAATATTTGAGTGTAATAGAAACGATACTCTATATCAATACATTTTATAATTTAGGTAAAATGTTTAAATTTCCAGAAAAAAACAACAGTAATACTGACCTAAAATAAATAAAAATATGAATAAACTATTATAGATAACAGAAACTGACAATGAAATTCAAAATCATCCCACAAGATCTGAGTAAACTGAATCTAGCGATGTATAAAAAGAATGTATCATGACAAAGTAGAGTTTGTTCATCAAATGCAAAGCCACTTTAACATTTTAACGTGTAATGTTACCCTTCACATTTTAACTCAATGGAAAATAAAAGCCTTGCCATCATCTGAAAAGGTACAGAAAAGGCACTTATATTCATCAGAAAAACCCTTAACTCACTAGGAGTAAAATATAACTTTCTAATCTCATAAAGAATATCTAGGAAATTCTATAGCAAAAATCATACTTAATAATGGTGAAATATTTAAAGCTTTTCCCTGAGATTGAAAATGTTACATTATCACCACTTATATTTGACATTGTACTCACGGTCTTTGCAGAGGTATAAGATCAGGGGGAAAAAATTAGATTGATGATGATTGGAAAGGAAGAAATAATTTGAAAACTAAGAGTTGAATACCAGAAAATCTGAAGAATAAAATTCATATGTGAATTTAGCAATGCTACTGGATCTAATATCAATATGTAATAATCAGTTGTATTCCTATGTACCAGCAACAAATAACCCATCAAATACTCAAAACATTATCCTTTAAGTAGTATCAAAAGAAACTCATTAAATATCTAGTAATACTTGTAATGAAAGACAAGATTTCCACTTTGTGCGACATGACTGACAGCTGGAAAGGTAGTCTGTCCCAACCTAACAACACGAAAACTCCAGATAAACTGCCTAGTCATAACTTTTCATGAAGCCACCAGAGAACTGAGGCATCCTTCCCTGAAAGACAAGGAGATTTGGCTCACCTGTGGCCGGAGTGCAAGGAAGACGTGTGGCTGTCGTATAGAAAGTCGGTAAGAAAAAAATCAGCTAACTCACTGCTGCTAAGGGAAAGTTAGAAGGAAAAAAACAAATCTTATACGTTTGGGTGAATGGCAGGAAAGGGTTCTGGGCCCAGCGGTTCCATCTAATATCATATGTGATTTCTTATAGCTGGGAAAGAGGCAAGAGAATCTCTCCTGCAAAAAAAATTCCACAGATATGAGTCAGAGCATGACTGACATGAAGAGGGGGACCAGGAAGGCTTAGGCTACCTCATCTGCAAAGCCCAGGCACACAGGATCTGCTAAGTTTGAGGGTAAGCCAGGACAACAGAGAATGGCCCGTGCCACCCACCACCAGCCTAGCCTGCACTAAGGGACAAGTACATGGACATGGATTCCCTCTGAGGTATACTCATTCAGTGAGGGGACAGTACAAATACAGATGAAAACCTTCTCGCCCTCATCCCCCAGCCTTGGCACCAGGCAACACTAAAGGCATTGGAAACTTGTACTTGCAGAAAGTTACCAAAGCAACAACAAAACCCAAATACAGCATAGATCTTGACCACTCAGCACCCCACAAAAATAACCTGACTGAAGAATAGAAAAGCCCCCTTCTGGGTATAAACACTATTTATTTCAGTCCTTAGCCTTCCACACAATGTCTGGGATTCCACGAAAACTTGTAAGATGTACAAAAATGCAAGGAAAAACAACTCACTGTCATGATATATCTCCATCAATAAAACCAGACATGGAAATTATCCAGATGTTAGAACTATCAGAGAGGACATTAAAAATAACTATGACTGCTGTTTAAGATCTTGCAGAAAAGGTAGATATCATGCACAAACAGTGTAGGAATTTCAGCAGGGGAACAGAAACGATAAGAGCCAATGGAAAAAAAAAAAAGAAAAATGTTTTTAGTGGCTCATCAATAGATTTGACACTGATGAGGAAATAATCAGCGAACTTGAAATATGTTAATAGAAGTTACTCAAATTAAAACACACATACACAAGGCACTGAAAAAAAGAAGAAGATCTAAAGGCTATAGAACAATGATAAATGGCCTAACATACATGCAATTGGTGTCCTAGAAGTCGAAAAGAGAGACTAAGGCAATAGACATTAGACAATTAGCAGCACATCAGTGGTCCCTGAGAGAAGGGAAACAAATGAGGCGAGCCCAATGAGTGTCCCCGTGTTCTGCCTACTGGGGGAGTTTCAAGCCCTAGTACAGATTGGGGGGCACTCGCTCTGACTTGGAGTTCAGGGAGGCCAAGGCAGCTACACATCTTAGGACAAAACCCTGGCAGGTAGGGAGCTGCACTGAGAGTTGAGGAAGGGTGCCCTGGAGTCTGAGTTCCTATCTGCACACACATATGAGGGAGCTAATCAGAGCTGGAAAAAGACAGCAGGCATTTCCAGGATTTCCCCCTGACTTTCTTACTGCTCAGGCTGCCCCTGAACTCCTCTCTCTTAACTTCTCAGTCCTATGAGATTGCTGCTTTGTGCCTGAGTTATATCCTTCTTACTTCCTAATGGATTGGGGAGGGCCATTGGTGGAGAAGACCATTTAAATGTGGGTCTTACCCTCTGGTTTTCTCTTCTTTCAAGATTTGCAGCCTCTCTGGTTTCTGCCTTCCCTCAGACACTCTCCAGTACCTTCAAATATGGCTTTTTATATTTTTGTCTAAAGTTTATCATGTTTGTCAGCAGAAGGGTTAGTTTGACACAAGTTCTAAGACCATTATTTAATGTCTAAATCCATGCACTATAAATGCTTAAGACACCGATTATGTTTTCTGTCATTAGACTGTCATTGCCATGTTATTTACTGTCAGGTGACACCCACCCAGTGGCACATCCATTGTTGTCATTCCTTTGTTTTTAGGCAGCTTTAAATAAACAACTGGGGATTGTTAAATAAACAAGTCAAGGGCTGCCTCTAATTTACAAGCCCTCAGCCAACACTAGAGGCATAGTTGAGGCCACTGGAGTGTTCCAACTATGTAAATACTGAATTAAGATTTGACTGCATTTGTTGTTGGCAACAGCCACCATTTTTATATCCTTGGGGAAAGTGCTGGAAGGAATTTTGAACAAGTCAGTATTTCCAGCAAGTGTACTTCCTCTGCTCTGGAAAGTTCCTATCTAAAAAATAAAAGACAGCTCTCTATGCTATCTTTTTCCATCTACATAAAAATACCCTGACTTGTCTCAGTACCCTTTCATGGGTACAAAAATACTATATAAAACTTGGTGAGAAATTTAGTTACTTTGCATGCATTAAGCACCTGAGCTACACCAGGAACCACAGCAAAATTTACAATGTATTTGTATCTAAGTACTCTTGCTTAAGAGCTTCATTTTAAATATCAAGGGTTTCATTACTGTTAACTGGCGGTACAGCTATTGTGAACCTTTGTATTAAATACTTAAAAGAAAAAAAAGAACTCTTACATATATGCAAAAATTCTTCAAGAGATCTACAAATACCAATTTGTTGAGAGTTGTAAAAGCTTAGATTTTCACTGAGTTAAGAATAGTCATGTAATAAGAAAATGGAGGCCAGCTTGTGAATAAAATGGAATGAAAATTTGAGATGAGTTATGCACCTCTCCAAAATGCCCATCTTTCTTCAACTATCTTCCATTGTGCAGGAATTTAGCTCGACAACAAAACTGAGAGATAATATGGGCTCTTGGAATCTGTTCTACATCATATGCTGGTATAAAAGGCAATATGAAAATGTAGAATGAGAGTAATTTCCTCAGAACCTTACCTTATTTTCTTAAGTACTCCCGAGAGAAGCATTTCCTCTCCATCACATTCTTGTAATTGCTCACTTGGAAGACCGACCCTGTTCTCAACATGGATCTAATGGCATAAAATGGACAATTAGGATAATTCAGGGAAGATAGTCCACAAGCATAAATGAAATATGTAAGTTACTAGTAAAGACTTTTTAATTATAGAAGGTCATTAAATTATCTAGTGTTTTCATGCGAATATTATAAATATTTCTTGTTTGATCCAAACAATCAATTATACCAAATAAAAACTGCTTGAGTATGGGTCCATTCATTCTAAAATAGACAAAACTAACAAATGGAAACCTATGTTTTCTTCATTAAACTCCTGTTTGAGAATGTCTTCCTGAGTGCTATTAATAAATTTCTAGAACATGTACTAGTCCACTTAGGATTCTGGCAGACTGAGCGGCCAATTAAAGCAGCACTCTTTTCTAAGTCAGAATTTTACCAGGCAGCTCTTCACTGAGACTCACCTGGAGCCTGAGGCATTTGCCACCTACAGTAGTAGGTGGCCTCAATCAGTCAATGGTCAATGAATGAAAGTGTAAATGGGAGAGGGTGTTTTCATGGCAGATCACACAAAAAGTAGTAAACACATTTCTGCTCTGAAACTTTAAACTGTTTATAGTTTCATTATATTTTGGCACACACACATGCAAATTAAGAAAAAAAACAAAGCATATTCTATCATAAAAGAGACCTCTCTCCTAGAAACACATTTGTTCATTCTTGTACATTTGTTGAGCACTAGTGTGCCAAGTTTTGTGTTGTGTGCTCATGAACCAAACATAGTCCATGTTCTGAGTCCATAATTTGCATTCCAATTGTTGTATTCATTTGGACTTCAAACTTCAACATATACTGTAACCTGTAGTTAAAAGCAAAGTGTGCTTGAGACAAGAACTGAAAAGTGAGATCAATGCTAGCATTAAAATTTATGTTTGAGATATTTTGGGTAATTTTAAGACAAACATGTAATTTATTCTTTGATTAATTAAACCAATATTTGTCCAGCACATGAAAAATACCAAATATAAAAATGAGTAGGTCACAAACTCGCCCTCGGCCAAGACTCACAGGCTAAGGGGAACGCAAACATGCAAAAAGATAACTGTGGCAGTTTGACAAGCGTTGAGCAACAAAGAGAAGAAGGACGTTAAGTTTCGCAGAAGAAAATCTCAGCAAAGTTTTCCCAGAGGGCGTGACCACTGAGTGGAGCCTTAAAGTTCAAAGTCCAGCAAGTAAGTGAATGGAGGAGAAAGAGTGTGGTATTAGCTAGAACCAGAAGCACGTGGGAAGTGGCAAGGGGGAAACTGTGGCTTGTTGGGTTTCCTGGTGTGCAAGGTGTTAACTTGACTTTAGCTACAGGTAAAACACACAAAGCAAGAAGTTTCACCCAGAGCTACCTGACACCAGATAGTATGTAGGCAAAAAAAAAATCTGCCATCTTAATTAACAGAAAAAAAAATTAACAGGAAAAAAAAGTAAGGACCTAACACATTGTGGTTTCTTGAGTGTTGGTAGAAGAAAAATCAGCAATTATGTGAATAAATACCAAAATGTTTGATCATTCTATGTGGTAGATACAGTAATGACCCCCAAAGATACCCCTGTTTGAATTCCTAGAACCTGTAAATATATTATCTTACCTGGTGAAAGAGCCTTTGCAGATGTGATTAAATCAAGAATTTGGGGATAAGACGATTAGCCTGGATTGCCCAGATGAGTCCAATAAAATTACAGGGATCCTTATAAATGAACGAGGGAGGCAAGAGAGGTGATAGAAGAGTGAAGTAGCTGGAGAAGACCTTCAGCAGCCATGGCCGACTTTGAAGGTAGAGGGAGGGGCTGGGACCCAAGGAATTCAGGAGGCCTGCAGAGCCTGGAAAAGCCGAGGGTACAGATTTTGTTCTACAGTCTCCAGAAGGAACGCAGCCTTACCAATATCTCCATTTTAGTCCACTGTCACCCTTTTCAGACTTCCAAGCTCCAGAACCATAAGATAATACATCTGTGTTGTCATGAAATTTGTGGCCATTTGTTATATTGGCAATAGACAGCTAACACACTCTACTACAGAGCAAGCTGCAGGGAAAAAAAATCACAGCGTAAAACAGGCAGTGAGAATGTTATGGACTCTTTCAATTTTGTTTTTCAGTAGCATTTAAGGATATGGTGAGGCCAAAAAGGAACAACAATGGAGCCATAGATAGAGGAGTCATACCACTATGTTCTTGCTGGCGGCTGGGTTGGAGACACAGGAAACCAGATCCACATGATCCGCAATCCGCTGTCTGCTTCTCTACCAACCAACCAACCCCTTCGCCAGCGTAGCCAGACAGTTATATCAGTGGCTAATGACTAACCAGTAATAGCTGATGGCCACCCAGCCATAGTGGACGGCCATCTGACCACAGCTGGTGGCCATCCAATAACCAAGCCAGCACCTTTTCACGTGAGGCTGAGAGCCTGGAAACTGCTCTCTGGGACTCTGTCCCCACACCATAGCTTGTGGTATTGTTCTCCCTGTCCACATGAGATGCCCACACTCCCTCATGTGATGGTCCCAACCACTTTCTCTCAGGAAGGAGCCATCACAGTAATTTTCCAACATACTATTGTGAAAAGCCCCTCACTATTGTGAAAAGTAGTCTGGAAGACCACCTCCCCCCCGCCCCATTTTCTCAGGAGCATCAGCCTTTCTAGGATTCTGGTTATCGCATGACATTTCCATTGACATGGGTTAGGATTTGAGATAACCTTACAATAGCAAGTGTGGCAAGTGGGAGGTGTTAATCGAAACTTTGTGCTGGTGAGACACTCCACAGAAAATAAGATTTAATACCCTAAAGGCTACTTTCAACCAAAACAATGCTAAGCCACGTGTAGTTCGATTTAGCAAATAAAAATACAGGACAGCTGGTTAAATTGGAATTCCAGACAGAAAAAGAAATACTTCTTTTCAGAATCAGACCATACTGACACACACACAAAAATCACTTGGTATTTACCTGAAATTCCAGTTTAACTGCATCCTGTATTTTATCTGGCAATTCTAAGAGAAAGTCATGTGATCCAGGAAATGCCTTTCCGTGTAGGGCAAGGCAAGACTCTCTGTAGCCCAAAATGGTGTAAGGTCTTCTCCTTTTTGAGAAGACAAGAACAGATATGTGACTTTCATGTTCAATGATGACATCTATGACCATGAGTGATATTTTTCCTTTCTCCCATACTTTCCACAGTGCCTTTCCATAAGCGTAATTTACTTTTGACATTCAACAAAGTACTATAGATAGCAATTTTGAAGAATAATAAAATTACTTTTTGCTTTTCCCTGCAGCCAGGGAAGACATTCCAGGAGAGAGAAGTATAGTACCTACCAATAGGTGATATGAAAATAGCACTATCCAACTTTTGTTTTAAAAATAGAGTAATGTTATCCTCAAGCCCTCCTGGGTTAAAATATATATTCTGTAGCGAAGTGTTTCTCTTGCATACCGGAACCAAATTATTCCTAAAAAATGACTTCTCTAAAGTTTGCTGTGATAGAAAATGCCATTTTTATGATTGTTAAGAAAAATGACCATTGAAAAATAGGTCATCATATCTGCCTGCTTCAGATTATTGTTTGCTTTCATTTGATTTCAAAGCTTCACAATTTGAGTTTCCTGGTTTTTCTGATGAGAATCTGAAATTAGTACTTTGTAATTGACATAAACGTTTAAATTGGAAGTTTAAACAAATCCCTCCATTTGACTTTGAATTGTTTTCCCTGGTATTTTTTTATTAATTTATAGAAAAATGAAACTATTCTTTGTCACATATTTAAGAAGCTTTATAACTGTTCATGATAATAAACAGAATTTTTACATTTCATTTGAAATGTACACAAATAAAGACTAGAAAAATATAAATATAAAATTATCCTCCCAAACAATCTTCCCTGTACCCATCAGATTACATCTCCCCAGCTTTCTAATGTTCTGGAACATTATGTCTAGGTATATGAATCTCCCATATCATTAATTTTTTATTCCACAAATTATTTCTTGGAATTTATTTCTTGTTAAAATGCTTCACAATGGTGAATTACATTTATCACCAGCAACCTCATTCAATCATTCTTTTCCTTTTTTTTTTCTGAAGATAGTATCCAACCCACTTTGTAAGATGTTTAAATTCACTGAGACAAATTATCAATCTGCCTTCTCAACTCTGACTTTGATCACCCACATTTGTTTAGTCTCATAAATAATATTTACATGAAATCACCACTTAGTTCTAGCTTTCTATTTCTGTGTGAATCACCAAGCAATCTTCCTCCCAACGGACTAAATCTGGGTAACACACTTTGAAGAATAAACCATAGCATGATGACAAAATAAACAAACAACATTGAAACAATAGTCATAATTACAAAATTCCCTTAGAGCTGTAACAATTTACAGTTAGTCCAGGATGATTTGCCCATGACTTCATTAGACCCTCATAACAATCCTGTAAAACAAGTAGTCAGTAATCATTATTTCATTTAATCCATGCAGACACAGGCTCAGGCTGGTGAATGGCTTGTGCCTGAGGTTATAACATCAGTGAGAGATGGGCAGAACCAGAATCAGTGCTCATTAAATTTTGAACACCAGCCCATGTTCTCTCTGGTATTTGCAAGGGAAATGATTCTCAAGCTACACGAAGAACAGAGAAATAATTATGAGGCTGGAGAGAAACCTGCTGCAATTCCCCTGAATAAAAGCATGACGAGAAAATATTCTGTTATGCAACCCTTAAAAAAATGGAGCCATGATATTTTGAGTAAAGCTTCAGGGTTAAGCCTAAGTTTAAGAATCCACATTTTAAATGGCAGCAGGCACTGACAGCAATGGCCCGAGCCACCAACACAAAGATACATTTCATAGGCACACAGTGTAGGATGTCTACTGCCGATCCTGGCTCCTTCAAATCCCCGCTCTCCAAAATGACTCTTGCTCTCTTCAGAATCCCAAAGCACATATCCTTCCTCTCAGGACACCCGTATGCTCTACTTCAACGGCTCTTGATGGCCTTGCCTCTGAATCCTGTATTGAGCTTTTGAAACAATACACATGCCTGGTATCCACAGTACACCACCTAAATCGGCGTCTCAGAAACGAGACCTTTCTATTTTTAAGAAGACTCTCAGGCAACCTTAATGCATAGCTACATTTATAGCTATGCCTTGAATTTATAATCAGCTAATTACATCCAAGTGATGTTTATTGAACACCTACTAAATGAAGTACAGAAAAAGAAGATCTGAATGAGATATAGAACCTTTCTTCAAAGGGCTCATGGTGGGTTAGGCAACAGAGGCCTGTAAGTAAATGCATGATAAATGTGACAGTGATGCAACTACTACTGTAAGATAACTATGCAATAGATACTGCATGTGACAACTACGGTGGCTACACTGTGGCGTGACAATTGGGCAGGTCTATGCTTAAGCTTTCCTGTATTCCACATCACACTTATGGAAAGCAAATGTTCGATAATCTTGAGAGTCGAAATGGTTGATGGCCTCATCGTTCTTCTTAAAATCTAACTTTTATTTTTGTTAAGGTTAATTCCATGTTCATCATAAAATGACTTTTAAAAAGGAAAGGAAATAAAAAAGAAGCAAAGCTCTTTCCCAACTCCTCCCTAATCCTGATTCCTGTTCCCAGATGGAAACTTTCCATTGCTTTAGAAATCTCATCTGTTATTTACCTCCAACTTTCCCAATAAGCTGCTACTACTTTATCTCTTGAGGTTTAGATGGAAACATTACTTAATTGTTTCTGCATACTATTCCGCTCTTGAATGACTCATACTATTCCCCTCTCATCTTCAATGTAATAATATACAATTATTTGTTAAATCAACATTCAGTGTTTGCATTATGATATCATGTAGACATTATTAAAAACCAAGCCATTAACTCTAACTTGATGTGCATTTTCAAATTGTTCCTTTGGTTCAATTGTCTTTTTAAATTACTTAGATTTACATATGCATATATATTTTGATGTACATATACATATATATTTCCTGTACTTGTATATATGATATATATATTACACATATATTATATATATTAGATAGATAGATAGATAGATAGATAGATAACTTTCATGAAAGTTACCAGTTTTCTTTTCTTTCAGTCCCTTCTCTGGAATTTGAATCTTGGTACCAGATGTTGTTGGACATTCATTGTATTGAGCGTTTGGCAGAAAATGAATCATTTGAGGTGCTCAAATAGAACTGCTAACGTTCAGACCCCTCCAACACCTCTCCAGGGTGCTAATTTCATTCTCTGAGTGAGGGCTGGACACCATTGCTCACTAGGGTTGAGAAACGCTGCTCTCTAGATCAGTGGTTTTCAAACTTTAATGTACATATGAATTGCCCAGGATCTGATTAAAGGGCAGGTTTGGGCTCAGAAGACCTGGGGAGGTAGCCCTGAGAATTGGCATTTCTAACAAGTGTCCAGGAGGCACCAATGCCAACAAGGCAGATGCACTGATTGGGGACACACTTGGAGTGAAGAGTGTTCCTGGAGAGCTTGTTAGGAAATAAGTACCCTGGGCTCCAGAACTGCGTGAATCAGTATCTTCTTTTTATTCTAATCTTCTGGTGACTTTCATGCACATTAAAGTTTGAGATCCCCTATTCTAGAGACGCTACCTTGGAAATGAAGAACAAATGATTCAGAGAAGACTGACTCCTAATACCGTAATGCAATTTAATTAAGCACCAGAACTTAAATGTCATTGAGTCTGACAAAAAAAGAAAAGAAAAACCCAGTAGTCAGGGGAAGCTGTGCATGTGGAATCAGGGGCTCTATGAGAAATCTCTGGACCTTCCTCTCAATTTTTCTGTGAATCTAAAACTGTTTTAAAACATAAAGTCTATAAAAAAATCCAATTAAGAATATGGATGGGGATTATAAGCAAAAATACTTATAATTACACAATCATGCTTTTTCCTGAAAGGTTAATGAAGACTATGGATACTTTTTTCCAAAAAAAAATAAAAATAAAAATTGGACACAAAGTCTGGCATCAAATCAGGAATTCAGGAGGGATCTCCTAATGACTATGATACCTCCAGATTAAGAATTCCTGAATAAGAAGCTTTTTTGCATGTATTTCACTCAACAAGCATTTACTGAGCACATAGGATGTAACAGGAACACTCTTTTAGGCTCAGGGGATAGATCTGTGAACAAATAAAGAATTCTGTCCTCATGGGACATACACTTTTATGGAGGAAGACAGACATGAGGATAAATATAACAAGTAAGTCAGTTGCATAAGCACATGATAAAGTGACAAGTGCCACGGAGAAGAAAATAGACCACCAGGGAAGGTGTGATCTTACCTGGGAGGTCCGAGGGCTTTGGTGGACATGGTGCTGTTTTCAATAGGACTCAGTATAGGCCTCAAAAAGAAAGACACATTTGAGCAAAAATTTACTGGAGGTAGGAGGGTTAGTCACGGAGATGTTGCGAAGAATGACATTTCAAGCAGAGAAACAGCCCGTGACATTTACTAAGGTGGAGCATGCGTGGCGAACATGCGGAACCCCAAGGAGGCTGATGCGGCTGGGGCAGCATTAGCGAGCGGGAAAGAGGAAGAGGAGAGGCTGGAAAGATAAGGCTTCATAAGAGGTCTTTAAGACAATTTTGGCTTTTACTGTGAAGGAAACAGGAATCCCTTGGAGGGTTTTGACCACAGGAATCATCTGACTCTTAACAGAATTAAGAATGAGGTTGTGGTGTGAAATAAAGAATGTTGCAGGGAGGGGAGGGCAAGAGTGAACGCAGAAGACCAAGCAGGGGAGATGCTGATGGCCCACATAGGGCAGTAGCTATTGAGAAGATGTGAAACTCTAAGCTGTCCTAAAGGCAGAGCCAACAGAATTTCTTTACTTTTTCGTTGTTGTTGTAATAACAGCTTTATTGAGATACTATTCGCATACCATAAAGCTTAACCTTTTAAGTACGATTCAGTGGCTTTCAGTATATTCACAAAGTTACACATTGGTCCCCTCTATCTAATTCCAAAACAATTTCATAAGATTAAAAGATACTATTTTCAACCTTTTCAGAAATTATTTCGATTCACTTTGTTTTTAAATAATTTAAAGGAGTAATAGAAATATATTTTACAATCAAAAAGGAATGGAAAGAAATGCGTGCTTTTGTTCTATTATCCAATGTACCTGTGTTGAGAGGAACTTAAGTGGAAAGGGTATAATGACCAAAAATATACCCTTGAATGACTATCTCAGTGCCAATTCTGCTCAGTTTGTAGTTGTACCTAGATGCCCACGTTGGGCATGATTCAGAAGAAACATCCAGAACGATGTGACCTGGTTATGGGATGGGACAGAAGTGGCCAGCACTCCATGCTTGGCCAAAAGTCTTCCTGGAACAGAGAAGAGCCCCACTTGCTGCAGTAGGTGCCACATAAAAGCAACTACTACATATCATTATATGTGTTCTTTAATGCCATAGAGGCTGAAAAATATTACCACCTGTAATACATGTTAAACTTTGACAATTTGCAGTGCTTGGTTCTTTTTAAAATATGTCCTCTACCTTGATCCAACCACTATGTTATTCTAGACATTCTATCTAATTTTCCTTAGTTTCAGTTTCTCCCTGATCAAATTCCATGCTGGATCTGAGCTGATGTCTGGCATGAGTTTGCAGGAACTCAGGGGGTAGCCTGTTGGGTAAAATGCCATGACAATTTCACTCAATCACTGCAAATTGTGTTGTGTTGCAGTGTTAGTAACACTGAGTTTAAAAAAAAAAAAAAAAAAAAGACTGGGCAAAAATACTGTTAATTTCAGAATTCTCAGTATATTTAAGGAAAAAGAAAATAGAGGAGTCTTCCTGGACATGTTAATATGAGAGTTCATTACGAAATTATTAGTATTTGGAAAGCACATTGAAAAAAGGCAGTGGCGGTGGGGGTGTGGGGGTGGGGGTGGCCCGTCAGCTTAGTTGATTAGAGCATGGTGCTGATAACACCAAGATGGCCAGTTCAATCCCCGCATGGGCCACTGTGAGCTGCGCCCTCCTTAAAAGAAAAGAAAAGAAAAGAAAAAAGGCAGAGGGTCTATCTGTGGTAACAAGGGACAGAACTATAATAAAATCCTAGTGAATTAAACCCAAATTTCACCCACAGAAATATGGATCTCAGAATGAAACAGTCTCAAAATTCCTCATTTATAGAAACTTTCATCCCATTGCAAATTGACTGAACATCAAAACTCAGTAAATAGCAATTTGGCTCTTGTCTAAGGCATATATTAAAAATGTAACTTAGAAAGAGATCACATCATTGGGATAATTCCAGTTAGGAACAGCTAAGAAACACAGCTTACTTTTATGGGAAACCAGTAAAGCCTCTATAAGACCTAGATAATGTTTATTGAATACTCTGGATGACTACTGAGACTTCTGTTAAATAAGACAAAGTTGTTAAGATATCTATGACCATAAACTAATGATTTTATCCAGTTCCTGATGATTAAACAATTGTAATTATTTTCTACTTTTGAACAAAATTTTGGTGAATAGTCTGCTGTCTCCATCCTAGCAGATATTGGAGAGGAAACTATATTTAATTACTTGTGGTTAACTATTAGTAGAGCCACTTTTTCTATCATACAGCTATTTTTATGAATACTACTTCTAGGCATTGGGCAGGAGAAAAACAAAAAAAGGATGGGGAAGAAAGGGGGAAGAAAGCGAAAAGAAAAAAAAGAGAAAAGGAAGAAAATTAATGAGTAAAGGAGGGAAAAACATGAATGAAAAATAAAATGAGAGGGTAAGAGTTAAGAGAAAGAAATGTCAAAAGTAAGCAGATGTAGGGAGATCCACAGTTATCCCCAACCGTTATTTAGTGCCTTTATTGATTATATATTTTATGAAGTCTATTGCCTGAAATATCGATGGATTCCATTAGAATCATTGTTATATGTGCAATACTATATGATAATAACAGGATATATTCCAGACTTGAATTAGGTGACTGTCTATGATGAAACTGAAGACAATGGGACATAAGGAATGAGGTCAGCTAAATGTAGAAGTGATTCACACCTAAATAATGATCCGTAAGAAAGTGCCCAAGAAGCTAAATAAATATCTTTATTTTAAAATTGTGTTGTTATAGAAGACTGGAATACAAATAGTAACAACAAAACCTTATCCCTTTTGTTTTGCTCTGTCTGAAGAAAGATGGTATTAGGAAAAGCATTGTCAGTTTGGAGGCCTAAAAAAGGGAGCCCCAAATACTTTTGCTGCCAGCATTTTCCATGATAAAGGGTAATCTGCAAGAAGATGACAATACCATGTCTCTTTGATAGACATATCACCTTGGTGAAAATTATGCCGCAGGATATGACAGTTGGATGGTACAATTGATTAACCTTCCACGTTTACCTCAAAACCTCCCAAATGTCAAACAACATCTCATACAAGTTAATCTCTAGGGAGAGATCATAATGACCAGTAGACTATATAGTATTTGGGCCCTTTGGGAGTATTTTTTTTTTTTTTTTTTTGTACAAATTACTAAATTGACGTTGTGATTTCTGTATCAATCTATTATGATATTGATTAGGGAACCTAAATTACTCTGGATGCCTGACAAAATCAAATTTCTGAAACCACATGTGAAAACTTGCCCCATGATCATGATGGCCACAAAAACATAGCACCATCCATGCAGTACTCTGTGGTGGACCAACCGTCCTTCCGAAGCACACAGCACATCATCCCATTATAGCCGCAATGTCTAAGTTCCATGCTTCTTTCTTTGACGTTTACCCAAATCTTCACCTAAAAACTCTGAAAAAGCCTAACACATCTCCGAGTAATAAAACTACAAATAAATTTGAATTCACTTACATAATATACATATTTGAATGAAAGATGTAGACTAGCTTCCGATTTGTCCTTATGCAATTATAACAAACTCAGAAAAAAACAAGCCATTGGGAAATAATTTTTCTTTCTCCTCTACCTCCTTTAGTTTATGTGGCTTTGGAGAGGCCCATAAAATCACAATCTCTTTCCCTAAAATGGTCCATCTGTTCCTGCCGCGTATTCTCCCACTTGAAGACTAAATCCGTTTGTTCCCCAATTATCCTCAATATCCAACTGTGATAATGGCAAAGGGAGTGGTAGAGAGAGGATGTGGAACTAAGAAATGATGATTGAGTTTTCATCAAAATATGTCTAGCAAGAAATGTAGAGAGAGGGAGATGCAGAAATGAGACAATATTACTGAAGTTTTATAATTATCCCAAGTTTGATTTGCATATATTGACTTCCAGATGAATTTGTTCCTGTGTGCAATGTTTCTATCCTGCCTATGGACATCTACATATATCCACTGTGAAAAATAAGAGGGAAAGGTATCTAATTTGTTTTCTAAGATACCTACATAAATGTGTCTGAAGATAAGTTATTTAGTTCCTCTGGTATAGTGCCAAGTGCCCAGTTCATACTCAATAACTAATAACAACAGTAATACTGTATTGATAATAATAAGAATAAAAACTAACACCAAGCTGATCATTTCATTTAATAATAATAATAACTATGTTTTAAAGGTGAGTTAACAGAGACTTAGAATAGTAAGTAATTTTCCCAATGCCAGACTTAATAATTTAATAATGGGAGTAAGGTTTAAACTCAGTCTTACTATAGGTCCTGTGCTTTTAACACATTATATAATTATTCTTGTCACTACTACTATGTTTTATTGTTATTATAATTATTGTTGTTATCAATATTATTTAGAGTTTCTTAATCTACAAACCAACATTCCATAAGATAAAAATGAAACTAGATTGATCTGTTTGGTTATGCTTGGAGAGTTGATTATTTCAGCATGGTTTCAGAAACTGGATTCATAATTTATAGTGGTCTCACATTAAACAAGGTCATGAAATGGATTTTTATAATCTGGAAGGATGCTGAATTAATGTGCAAAGTACCCAATTAATGTACTCTTCCCCAAGCAGTAATTTCTACCAAGTGGGAAGAGTAAATACTTAAATGCAATACAATCCCAATAATTATTCTTAAATATAATATTTTTTTAATGTGAAAAGTAAATAAAACTAAGTTAGGAGGCTAAGCATACAAACATGTCCAGAAATATTCTGAGAAAAGAATAAGAAGGAAAATACACCCTTTCAGATATCAAATTATATACTAGAAGACACATAAAAAAGGATTGTAGAGATAAAATAATACAGAAAGTCTTAAAATCAATTTAAAATTATATGGGAACTTACATATATTAATGTATGTTAATATAAAAAATGTTGATATTAAAAATAAATGTGAAACAATAAATAATTCATTAAGTGGTTCTAGCCATTTCTATAAAAATAGGAAAAATGAGTTATGTGTTTCTACATCTATCCATAAAAATAATTCGAAGCATATCAGACTTTAATATAAAATATGAAACAATAGTACTCATGAAATACAGATGAATATTATAACTTTGGTTCTAGAGATAACTTAAGAATGATATACAGCAAAGCCATATGGAAGAAGAAAAATAGAGGCCACATACATTTTTAAATGATTATACATCAAAAATACCACGATTGGACTGAAAAATAAACTAGGAAAATCATTTTAATGTATATAAAACTTAGAAGGTTAATGTCCTTAATTTAAAAATAGCTCATAATTAAAAAACAGAAAATTACTAATAGAAAATAGGTAAAGGATGTCAACAAATAAAATATAGAAAAAATAGTCACTACACATATAAAAGTTATTTCATGTGATTAGAAATCAACGCAATAGGAAAGAGCTATATCACTTTGTACCTACCATAATTCATGCAATGTGCAATTGTTTAGGCATTAAAAATAATTTTGTAGTTCTGTGGCCAACCATGGTAGAGTAGATTGTGGCTGACAAATGCTTTTGCTGAGACCTATTAGAAAATATAGGTAAATACAGATAACATCTATTTGAAGTCATTGGAGAGCTAATGAAGCAACCGAGACTTAAGCAGCCAAAATCCAGGAGAAAAGAAAACAAAAGGGGGAACTGACATTCTGTAACCTGCTATTTCCAGGGGTGTTTTGAAGGTCCTTGGCTGCATAGGAAAAGAAACTGAGAAACACAACAGGAGGCCATGAATATAGAATAGAAAAGAGAGTGAAGCTTTTGAAAATCTCAAGGGGATAAAAGTGGTATTTGGGATTCTTTATGTGGTCAGATTGAGGGAGCAAATCCTAGAAAGAGGGAAACAGAGAAGGGAGTGCAACACTATTTTTCAGCCATATAGCATTTGCTAAATTTGCAAGTTGAGCAGGGGGAGAATTTGGAAATATAAGCAAAAAAATGGCTAAACATAAAAACAGATTTTAAAGTGGTATGGTCTGAAAAAAAAAAAAAGATTAAAGTTAAAACCCACCAAAATATGTCCCTAGTAAACATCCAAGGTCTCAGGTAGGTCCCGTGGAGAGCTTCATTGCTGATAGCATGAACCAGATATCCACTAAACCTTTACTGAAAAGCTGCAACCCAGCCTCAAGGCAGATTCATTCGTGACTGCAGTCAAGTGTCCTCCTTGCACTCAAGCTGCCTACCAGAGAATAAGGTAAATTTTTTTGAAAAGAAAGAATGAAAGAGAGAGAGAGAAGATATTATCCAGAGCCTCTTCTAAAAAAGAAAGAAAGAAAGAAAGAAAGAAAGAAAGAAAGAAAGAAAGAAAGAAAGAAAGAAAGAAAGAAAGAAAGAAAGAAAGAAAGAAAGAAAGAAAGAAAGAAAGAAAGAAAGAAAGAAAGAAAGAAAGAAAGAAAGAAAGAAAGAAAGGTCCAGTATTTAAATAGAAAATCACAACGCAGTCCAAGAAATAGAAAACACCTCACCCCCCAAAAAAATGCCCATTTAGACAATCTCACAGTTGACTTATTTGGAATTATCAAATACTGACTTTAAAATAATGGCAGTTAATATATTCAATATACTAATTCAAAGGTAAAGAACATCATTAGAAAACTTCATTTAAAAAAAAAGTCAGAAATTTTAAAGCTCAAAAAATGTAATAATTGAAACTGGGAACCCAACAGGTAGATTTAACACTGATTAGGCTTAACAGAAAAACAAGATCAGTAAAGTGGAAGAAAGTTTAATAGAAAATATCTATGCTAACAGATTGAGAGTGAAACAGAATGGAAAATACAGAGAACAAAAGAGTCTAGATGAAAAGTCATTCCATACATGTAGTAAGGTTCCCAGAAGAGAGGAGAGAACAGAGAAGAAAAGATACTTGAAGAGCTAATGGCTAAAAATATGCCTCAGCTGGTTAAAAAAAAATACACACACACATTAGATGCATCATAATAAAACTACTGAAAACAAAACAGAGGAAAATGAAAGTAACTGGGGTTGTGTTGGGGATAGAAGGAGATCCTTTCTCTGAGGAGCAAAAGTCAGAGTACACTGACCTCTCAAAATAAATCATGGAAGCCAGAAGAAAATGGAACAATATCATTAATGGTGGTAGTAGGGAGTAATAACTAGGAAGAGACACAAAAGAAGTTTCTAGAATGCTGGTAATGTTCAACAGCTTAGCTTAGATAGTGTATGAGGTCGGAAAACTAAGTCTGCGAAACTTTCCACTGTGCTCTTATGGGGTGGAAAGTTCGCAAACATAATTCTTATGTACACGGGTATGAACACTTTGTAAAAATTCCTCTGGCTGCACACTTATCACTTGTGTACTTCTCTGTCTATATGTTATGCTTCAACGAAAAAACTCTCCCAAGAATCTCAGAAAAAAACTTGTAAAGCAGTAGTTAGTGACATGGAATGATGCCCACACCAGATTGTCAAGGCATTTTTTAAAACAGCTTGTAGAATATGATCTCACTTTTAATTTCAAAAATTATATACATTCATAGATTTCACATAAATAGAAATGCATGAAGAAATGCCTAAACGTATGTTCACCAAAACATTGACTATTATCTTGAGTGGAAGATATAGTGGTGATTTTAGTTTCTTCATAATATTTTTTCTGTATTGTTTGAATTACATTTTTAAGTGAGCACAATTTGTTTTGTTTTTTTTTATAATAAAATGAGAAGGCTATTTTTATTTTGCTAAAAAAAAAAATTAGCACCCAAATCTGAAATTCTCTCCATGTTAAATTTACAGATGGGCGAGTGCCAATTATAAACAGAAGATTTTTAGTTTTAATTGAAGCTGAAGACCTGAAAAATCAGTATTGCCCACACCTCCGCATAAAAATTTTATAATATAACTGCTTTTTTTCTTTGTTTTTCATTTTATGCTACTAATTTGGGGAGTTTAATAAAGCCTGATTCTTTATTATTTAGAACCAACTTCTGTTGTTCAGTTTTCTTCAAGGATCCTATGGACTGTATATTATGAAAGCTAGCAATTTATTGCTACAATTTCTCTCCTGGAATGAACATGGATGAAACAGTGTATTTTATTATAATAAAACCACACTTAAAATAATTAAACATATATTAAAGTTATGCATAAAAATTATTGACTCTGAAATACATACATCATTTATTGAACTTTTCATATTTTATTGTAAGTTTATCTACATGTATTTTAAGCTTACTAAACTTCAAAACTTTGAGGACAAAAATTATAATTAGCTAAACTTTGTACGCCTAATTGTTATCACCATGCCAGGCAGGCAGAAATTACTCAAGAAAATTTTTGCTTTATTTGAATTGTTTGTAATTGTCTTCTGATTTTTATACTTGGTCAAAATAACGTATTAATATGTTTTTAAATAATTAAAATGTAGGGCCTTATAATAAAAAGTAACAGTCCCTGTTCTGCCTCTTATCTGCTCCCCAGATATAAATACTATCTGCTTTTATTCTTGTAATTACCTCCAAGGTTCTACATAATTTGCTTAAATAGCTATTTTAAAATTTATCTTCTTGAGTCATTTCCTAGTGAATGTCAATATGGTAGATGAAAATTTTCAGCTTGTCTGTACCACTTCTTACATGTGATTTCAGTTACCCTATTTGGTCATCTCTTTCACTGCAACCAACTAAACCCTCCATTTACTGTCCATCAATAAATCATCATAGGTGATATCTCTATCCAATGCTCTTGCCTCCACCTTTCCTTAACAGCTCTTGTAACCCTTCCACCCACAAAAACACACTATTACTACTCTAATTTTACCAATACATACATTCTAGGATATTTTTCTGTAAGCTGATTTTAAATGTAAAAAATCAATAAATGGTGTTTATATTAATTTTAAAGGTCAACCTAAAGCCTAGTAGATTGTGAGAAATGAATTTCTTTGCCCTTGAACTCAATTTCACAAATCTTGTAGCACGCAAAAGAAAATATTCTTGGAGTCAACATCAAACAGATTTACCTTTTTGTATCTCTTATTACATAACTAGTGTTTGTTTTTGTTTTTCAATGTCCCGATATTTCTGCTTACTCTCTTCACTTTCCTGAGAATTCCCTCTGGGACTCAGTACCATTCTGCCCTGCTTATCCCTCTCGTTTTCAGCAGAGACGAGAAGCCTGGAAACTATCTTTCTGAAACTTACACACCAGCAGTCTTATGGTGTGGATTACACTGTGACAGGTATTTCTGCAGGACTGGAAGACGGAGAGAAGCTTTACATTTTTGAGATGTAGACGGTCGTAGTGGACTTTGAGGTTTACTGTGGTTCTGGGTGTTCTCTTGAGGATATCTGCTTCAGTGCTGGAGGCAGCTGAGATGATCAGCAGGTGTTTTTGTGATCCCCGAAACATGCTGATTTCCTGAGACTTTGGACTGCTATCCTAGAAGTCCTGCAACCCTACCAAAGGTTTCAGAAGTATCGAACTCTATGTTAATTGCGCTTCTGCCTCAAATATCTAGGATAGCTTCTGTTTTCTTAACTGATGCCCAGATGACATACCCTCAAAACTTCTCATCTATCTGGATAGTGTTTTGTTTTTTTAATTAAAACCCACTTTACATATTTCATGCATTAATTTCCCTCCACAAGTCACCTGGATGGTATCTACTGTTTCTTGGACCTCTGTCAGTCGTTTGACTTACTTCTGTGTTTCTTCCTTAAAAAATATACCCCAAAAAAATGGTTTAATTTAGTACAATGAGAACGTAGACATGTGTTACTAGTTTAAGTTGAAAAATATTTTTTTTGTTAATAAGGTATGTTCCATAAAAAAAAAAAAAAAAGAACAATACTGGAGGTATCACACTTCCTGACTTTAGCTTGTACTACAGGGCAACAATCATGAAAATAGTATGGTATTGGCAGAAAAACAGACACACAGACCAATGGAATAGAATTGAGAACCCAGAAATAAACCCACAAAAATATGGACAGATAATTTTTGACAAAGCCAAAAACATACAATGGAAAAAAGACAGCCTCTTCAATAAATGGTGCTGGGAGAATTGGAAAGCCATGTGCAAAAGAATGAAACTAGACTGTTATCTGTCACTGTGTACCAAAATTAACTCAAAACGGATCAAAGACCTAAACATAAGATCTGAAACAATAAACTGCATAGAAGAAAACATAGGTACTAAACTTATGGACCTTGGGTTCAAAGAACATTTTATGAATTTGACTCCAAAGGCAAAGGAAGTAAAAGCTAAAATAAATGAATGGGACTATATCAAATTTAAATGTTTCTGAGCAGCAAAAGAAACTATCAAAATAAAGAGACAACCAACCAAATGGGAGAAGACTTTTGCAAACCTCACCTCCAATAATGGGCTAATATCCAAAATACATACGGAACTCATACAACTCGACAACAACAACAACAAAAACAAACAATCCAATTAAAAAATGGGCAGATTACCTGAAGAGACATTTCTCCAAAGAAGACATACAAATATAATCACCAGAGAAATGCAAAAAAACCCACAATAAGATATCACCTCACCCCAGTTGGAATGGCTGCCATCAACAAGACAAATAGTAACAAGTGTTGGAGAGGCTGTGGAGAAAAAGGAACCCTCATACATTAGTGGGAATGCAGATTGGTGTAGCCGCTATGGAAGGCAGTGTGGAGGTTCCTCAAAAAATTAAGAATAGAATTACCATATGATCCAGCAATCTCGCTCCTGGATATCTACTCAAAAAATCTGAAAACATTTATCCATAAAGACATATGTGCTCTAATGTTCATTGCAGCTTTATTTATGGTGGACAAGACATGGAAACAACCAAAGTGTCCTTCAATAGATGATTGGATATAGAAGATATGGTATATATACACAATAGAACACTATTCTGCCATAAGAAAAGATAAAATAGTGCCATTTGCAACAACATGGATGGATCTTGAGATTATTATGCTGAGCGAAATAAGTCAGACAGAAAAAGTTGAGAACCATATGATTTCAGTGATATGTGGTATATAAAACTGAAAACAACAAAATAACAAGACAAACAAATGAAGAAGTAAAAATTCATAGACACAGACAATAGTTCAGTGGTTACCAGAGGGTAAGGAGGGAGGGGATGGGAGATGAGGGTAAAGGGGATCAAATATATGGTGATGGAAGGAGAACTGACTCTGGGTGGTGAACACACAATGGGATTTATACATGATGTAATACAGAATTATACACCTGAAATCTATGTAACTTTACTAGCAATTGTCACCCCAATAAACTTAAAACATAATTAAAATAATTTTTAAAAAGGTATGCTCCATATAATCTTATTTAATCCTCACAACATTTAGATACATTAAAACTGTTATATTCTCTTGTTACAAATGCTAAATCTTAATACAAAGCCGTTATGAATTGATTAAGTTTATGTATCTTGTTCAAAAGTATGTTATTTCTACCATAGAGTACTAATGCTTTAAGCATAAAAAGTGAAGGAATAACTCTTTCTTTCCTTATGTCCTCAAGTTAGCTTGTGGTTCCCACAGACTAATATCATTAGACTTCCTGACCTTAAAAAGCTGGGAAAAGATGCCCAATAATAGATATTGGCAAGTTGATTTACAAACTGAATGAAAAGTTCAAGGTCATAATGACAATAATAATATCAATAATTTGAAAATTATAAACTTCCAAATTATTGAATACTTACGCATAATTTTATTTGTTTATAAATCACCCTTTGTATGATAATAAGATAATATGTAACATTAGCAATGGAGAAAAAACATACATATGCAAATATACACCAACAAGTGAAGATAAACAATTTCCACTCAAGCGGTCCACGAAGGACAGATTTCTTGAGCTCATATATTTGTTTAGTAGCATCTAATTCTGCAAAAAAATAAATCACCATCATGTTGCCAAGATAGAATTGGTCATTGCCAGCTTCATATCATCTTAATTAGGAAATGGATATAGGTCTCTACAAATCAGTGGCTGCAAATTTTGACCTTTTACTGGAGAAAGTTTAGTGGCTTTTGGCTACAGTCGGGATTTGGTTCAAATCCAAACTCTACTATGTGAACCATATCAAGAACTTTGCCTTTGCAGATAAATGTGAACCTTAGCAAGTTACGCAGCTTCTCTAAGCCTTGCTTTCCTTGTCAGTGAATTATCATCGGTACTGACCTTAGAAGACCGTGCTTGTGATTAAATGACAGAACGCACTTAAGGAACTAAGCAAGGTGCCAGGCACAAATATTTTTCTCAATGTCAGTTATTATTAACATTGCTGGTTTTATAAGATATGAGGTTGGGGGAATGGAAATGCATACTGATGGAAATGCATACTGATGGTATCAGTGCATCATTTATTGTAAAATGGTCATAAGAAGAAATATACAAAAAAATTGTTATCAAACTCTACTCTGTCATTGGTAAGAGATATTCCACGTTCTATGATGTAATTTAGTAATCATATTTACCGATGGCTTTTTCTGAAGTATAAGGAAGACAAAACAAGTGTCACACTGAAGTTCAGCGTCTTTTGAAAACTGTACTTTGCCAGTGGCACACCCACAGAGCATATGGCCAACTGAACATTCTCTTCTGCATTCTGTACTTAAATCTTCCTTCCAGGGAGGTCCTCTTGCTGTGGGGGCTCATCCGTTTTAGGATACACTATATTTTTTCGATTACTGTTTAATCTGGTAGAGAAGGAAGTTGCACTCATATCTAGCCTTCCTTTGATTTTTCACTATAAGCACAGGAATTCAAACCTGTTTGACGTGTTTCAGCTGATGTGATATAGTATCTTTCACAGAAGTGGACTGCCTGTGCTGATCCATTTGAACTCCAGGTTTTAAATGAGCCCATTTAAATTGAAATAGTAGTGATCAGTAAGAGAGTTTTGGGAGGTGACAGCTATCTACCATAAACAAAAGTTTATTTATTCTTTTTATAAAACTGGCTTACCTGATTATGCTCATCCAAGTTATTTCCTGCTTAGATATCAGAGGTATAACCAATGTTACTTAAACAAGCCTGGCAGACCTGGCAAGTGCCATCTCTAAATATATACCAGTATATTCAGATATTTGCATCTGGAAGCAGGTGCAACATTTGCAAAGGATTCCTTAACTTTGCACAAGAAGATATTGCTAATTGAGGCAAACCAGAATAATACTTCATGTGAACTATTTTTTAGTATAACCAACTTCTTATTACAATAAGTAGTAATGCTAAAAACTCTTTAAATGACCAATCCCTCTTCACCAAGTAATTGCTACCATATTTTAGACACTAGTAGGTGTAAATAACCCCTCAACCCAGCCTTTGATTCCCCCTCACCCATATTTATTTTATTGGCCTGCTTTATCTTCTGAGGTACTGAAGATATCTAATGGGTAAATCAGATGTGTCTCCATTTACTTAAATCTGTTTCTAATGCATGGGTTTTCTTTAATGCCAGTGCTCTTTTTCATCTCTCTACTCTTGATAATTTTTTTATATCTATACTTTTTAAACCCTGTTGGAGAGGAAATGTTTCAGTTTGACAATTCAGAAACACTTAGGCTCTTTATTTTATTGGCGTTATTAGTTGAACCATATGAAATTGCCAACATTGACCACTTTTATTTTATTCATATTATACTCTCTACTTTTGACACTACCTTTTCACCTGCTTTGCAGGGCTAGGAGCAGGTGTTACTTCTCTAAGACCCTCTATGTGGACATGTAATCAATGGTATCATTGAATTCTACCATCTTTCTTGAGCTTATTACCATGTTGATGAAATAACCAATGTAGTCATACTGGTTAGACTGCCCTCCCAGAATAACCCCATCCTGATCTTCATGATACTTGTTCTGTACTAATCCTCGGGTATCCATGATTTTTCTGTTTTATGTCCTCTTCATCATTGCATTGTTCATTATCATTATTATTGTAGCAGGAACTTACATAGTCCTTACTTTGTGTCAGTGTTATTTTTACTCATTTAACGAAAAGAAGCTATCTAGTGTCTGCTAGGTGGAGGGAGAGTTGAACTTATTTGAACTGCCGTGTGACAGAGGATATAAATTGAGCAGGCTCCAATTTGCTGTGTGAAAAAACGATTCCCTAGTTCAAGAAATAAAATAAATTTGCACCTAAACATATGATAGTAAAACAGCAGAACATAAAAATAAAGAGAATATTTCAAAAGCTGATCCATTTGAAGATTCAAACTACGTTACCTATAAGAGACAAGGAATTGGATTAACAGCAGACTTCTCAAATGCAATAAAATGTGGGAAATAGACAAATAGAATCAAAACATCGAGGGAAAATAACTGTCAACCGAGAATTCTGTAACTTACTAAAGCATCATTGAAGTGTGAGAATGAAGACATTTTCAAATAAAGATTGAGAGTGCAGGAGAAAATTAGAAGTAAAGGATTCTAACATTCTTAAATTCTTCCAGAAGGTAGAGAATGCTTATCTATTATGTTATTTAATTGTAGTCACTGACAGAATACAGAATGAATATATAACTTCCAAAGCTGCTTACAAGGAAAAATAGAATATATTAAATTTGATCAACTTAGTAGAAAGCAGGAAAGGACAAAAAGAGCAATTAAATGGTATTGGAAAGAAAATTCAAGGAATAAATCTTAATACAAATGATTATGCTAATGAATTAAATTATCTTGTTAAATGACTAATAATATCAGATAAATAAATATAGCTATATAATGAAAACAGAAAATTTAAGGGAAAGGAATAGGGAAATATATACCATTTGAATGCCAGCTGAAAGAAAGTTAAAAGAAAAAATAGACTATGTCTAAATGCATTATTAGGGAAAGGTTATTATAAAATGACCATTTCACCATGAAGATTTTACAGTCCTGAATTGACAGGTTCATGAGCAAAGCCTTAAAATATATTATGTAAAGCATAAAATATGAGAGACCAAATCCATTTTTGAAATCTTTCATTATAGACATGGATATGGTATACCTCTCTCAAAAATGATAAAAGAGGAACTAATTAATATATACAGATTTGAACTTTGTAATTAAAAGGCATGTTATATACCCTAAACCAGTGAATTATTTTTAAACACACATGGAAAATTCACAGATTGTGAACTAAAACTCAAAGATCAGAATCAAAGATAAGAAAGATATTTTTCTGACACAAAGCAATAAAATTAGATATCAATATATTTAAGATACTTAAAAACATATTTTATAAAAGTTATCAATTCTAAGTAAGTTATGCATCCATTGTAAAAGGAAAATTTCAAAATACTTATGAGATAATGATGACTTCCATCTTTATACCAATCTGGCCCTTGCTGCTGAATTCAACACTTGTGTATACAATGGCCTACTCAACATCTCAACCAGATTGCTTAATAAACATCTTAAACTTAACATGTCCAAAACAACTCTTGATATTTCTTCCCAAACTTACTCCATCTGAAGTTTTCTCCATCTCATTTATGGCAAGCCAATCTTTGCATTTTAGAGTTATCATTAATTTCTCTCTCACACACCACATGTGCAATCCGTCTACAAATCCTATAGGTTCATCTTCAAGACAGAAGCAGAATCTGGCCCTTTACATTTCTGTCTGCTCTTACGCACACACACACAATCACCCCACAATGGACTCCACCCTGGAATGTTGCAAGAGAGTTATGAAAGGTCTCCTGCTCTCACCCTAGGCCCCTACAGTCTATCTCAACACAGCACTCAGAGTGATCTTTTCAGGTACAGTATCCACAAGCTCATTCTCACTCATTCTTCAAGTTTCAGCTCAAATACCACGTTTTCTATGAACCTTCTTTGTCATCTTGAAACTTCAAATTCACAACCCATCAAATCTAGGCATCCTACTTTATTCACCATCAGTTCTGCTGTGATTAATGTGGTTTTGATATCTTGGTCCTGTCATATCTTCCTTTCCAAGTTTTTTGCAGAAAAAAAAATCTATGCATATCATAGCTCTACGATAAATCTATGCTAAATAATGCCTTTAAGAAAAAATAGGTTTTAATATTTTCTCATAGCTAAAACTCTATTGAGAAGAAATTGATAAAGTTGTCCTATTTTTAACTTCTGTTTTTAGGAACATTATATCATTTCTTTTGTCAGAATGTATTATTTCTAAATAAAATTTTAATTGGAATTATTTTTATATATTTATATAGAGACTTTGTCATGTGTACATTTCTAGTAATTTAAGATAAAATTAATTACAAGCATAACTCATGTTGCCCAGCTTTAAATCATTAGATAATTATATCTATGAGATGTACAACTGCAAGGGACTCCATCACATAGAATAAAATGAATGAATGGGAATCCCTACAATAGGGCTACAAAGAATGCTTCCTGCATGTGTGTGATAATTTGTCCATTTGTTTACATTTTAGTGAATGTGGCTGAAATAGATTAAATTACCAGTCCTAATTATTGACTTCTTTAAAACACAATGATTCATCCATAAGCATGTGATAGCATCACTGTGGCCGGAGTGTACATCCTGACGTTGACTTTGATTTGGTCATGTGATGGCGATTCCTTCGCGTTTGGGTTTTAGTGAATGTGACGTGGGCAAAGGCTTTGGAATGAGTTTGTGTGGTTAGTTGCTCTCTTGCTTTCCCACCTCTTGCCACATGTAGCCTCTGGTCCAAGAAAGATGACAGATCTGTGGAGCTGACGTAAATGACGAAACCCACAACTTAGAGGCAAGTCCAGCTGAGCCCAACGTCAATCAGCCAAATCCCAAATGATACATACATGCCTGAACAAGGAATACGTTTTTATTGTTGCTGACAGTGAGTTTTGTGGTAGTTTGTTACAGGGATAATATGACAATTGCTGACTGTTCAAATGGCTCATAACTGAAATAGCTAAATTACATAATAAAAGGTGTTTGTGATCTGTTTTATGTGAAGGTTATATTATTGTGAGTTTCCCTAGAGTTTATCCTGTGTCATTCCTGCTTTCATAACCAACATTATCTGTTATATAACTGCCATGTTCCTTGTTTAATTGAATGAACATTCATTTAGCATCTTCTAGGTTCCAGGATTCGTGCTGGTTTCTGGGGATACAGAGATGAACGGGGCATCATTACTAACCTCAAGAAGCCTATATTTAATTAAAAGCAATAAATCAGTAACATAATTGTGGAAAAATCACATGAGAAACCATTATACAAAAAGCCCTGCGCAAAGATAACAAGCTCATTTGATATGCAATAAGCCAGCACGAAGGCTAATCTGTGACTGTGGATGGGCCTACTGTTTCACCCACGTGGGAACCAGCCCACACATATGAGAAATAAGCCATGATTTTGGCCTCTCATCAGCACCACGCTCCATGGAACTGGATCCATGAAACTCAGCCCTCTGGCAGCTACACTTATTCAGAACACAACTGACACACCAGGAAGCAATTTTTTGAAATGTCCAGCAAATAAAATAGACGGGCCAAGTTCCATGCACTGAAGTCATATATTTCACGCATAAAATTTACCATGAGACCCTCCAATCAGAGACTGTCTGTTTCTGTCAGGCACAGATCTCACAGCTTATCGTAAGAGTAGGTGAATAGCATGCTTTCAGGTAGAAGAGTGAGTGTAGGCATTGCCTATATGTAAAACTGGAATCTAAAAACAAAATTATGATAAGGGTTACTCAATGGACCATTGATTTAGTGTGATTCACAGGGGAGAAAAAGGGTTACCTCTAATAAGAAAAACCTGTGTCTGAACCAAAATAAAACCAACAGGTTCTACCCCAGGTGGGGCTGTGGGTGTGGCTTTAGCTGGTGGGGGGAACTAATCCTATAAAAGTACCACTGGTTGATTACATTCTTGAGAGGACTTAGGGTCTCACCACTGATACTTGCCTCTTTTGCTGTTTCCTGTAACCTTTTTTCATCATTATCTCACCAACACTGATATTAATGCAACATTCTGCTAAGGGACACCTGCCTTGACCCGTCCTACCCTCCTCACTATACTTCGTCATTTGAAGGTCAACTGAGCCTCATCCTTGATGTTTCCCTTGAGGAAGCCACTTGATTTTGTTGTTGTTGTTGTTGTTTCTCAGCTTATATTTCTTCATGTGTAGAATGGAAACAGCAAAATTTACCTTGCAGAGTTATGTCAAGGATTAGAAATCACACATGTGATATACCAATCCCAGTATCTGGCACATGGAGTGAGTGGATGAATAAAATAAATATGAATAGCAAGGTTTTTAAGCATGAGCTATCATTTATGGAAAATATTAAAAGCAGCAACCTTGCAAAATGTTAAATTATGTCACTGTAAAAATAGTAGGAATATGTCCTGTTGCATATTCAACTTATATGTTGAAGTTATCAAAGCTCTTGAACTAAAGGAATCAATCATTATCTTCAATTAATATACAATGCTTCAAAAAAAAATACACAATATCTTGACTTTGTCAACACCTGCAAATCTAAATTAGAGAATTTCTAGAATAACATACTTTTTCATATGCACAAGTTGAGGTAAAAGGAGATAGTCATTTGTTGTAGTTTTTTTTAACTTCAGCAATACGATATTCAGCCTGATTTGTTTCATTATCTCAGTGCTATTAACTGCCATGCATATCAAAGGCCTTAATTACAGAGATGAAAGATATGATTCACAGTTGATAAGAAAGACAGGCTTTAGAGTCTCACAAACAACCTGCTTTCCAGAGCAATGATACGGTCTGATTGGGGAACATGGTGCTGTAATTATGGGATCCTTTTTAGGCATGATTGTAACTGTAGAAGATTTGTCCTCTGACCACAATCTGCTTTTTTTCATGAGATAAATTGTCACTTGTTCAGCAACTGACACATCCTTTGTGGTTTGTCTTGATTTGTCAGATGATCAAGAATTCAACCATATTTGCAGTTGTTTCTATTTCACTTAGCAAATATTGAGAAAGAGTGCATATTACTTAAAGATATTTTGTAAATAGCTCCCATTGAGAAGAGTTAAGGTCTGTTAACTGCCATTCATGTGGCATGAAGGGAACACGTTTTCAATTTGAAGTGGAATATATTTTGGGTTAGGGACCCACTGAAAATATTAGTAGTGGCAAGATAGGGCAAGTTACAATCTAATGATCAGTATTCCATCTTAGAGTCCTTCTTACTTGAAGATCAAGCTTGACTTGTCACCTCAATGTATAAAATTTCGACAGAAATTGCCAAATGTAGAATGTCTGCTATAATAAACTTTCTAACTAATCTGTATATGAATTTTCTTCCCTCAACAATAAAATGGAACTCCAAATTCATACTATAGAAGTTCTCTATGGAACAGGCAGGAGGGGTGCTATGTCCCCACAAAAATCTTCCTCCAAAATCTCAAATCATTTTTTAAACCACACCTAGTTTCGTCATGTCAGTTAATTAAAATAATTAAAATTGCAGGCTTTCTTGCTGGGTCTCATGTTTCACATAAACTGCTCTGAGCGGGATCAACAATGAATTATGAGGCAATTACCTCACTACAAGAATTTTTCACTACAGGAAAATATAGGAGTTGAAATGATCACCTCTTTGTGGTTTTAAACAGCTTTCCCCATCACCCTGTAACACCCACCCCCACCCCCACCCTCCACCCCCTGCACACACACCCACTCCTGAATCTATGGCTCTGTGGAGCTGGAGGGATGGTGAACTCATTCCTATTTAGGTCAACTCTTCTCACCGTGGTAATTAGCTTCCAGTATCCTGGCAGACTCAGGTATATTGTAGAATTTCAATCCTGTGTAACCATATGGGTTATACATAGATTTTCCTCTACAATTTTCTACTTTTACTTCCTCATTATCAATCCAAAAATTTCCTTCTTTAGAAATGAAATGTTGCTTATTAGATATCAGCCCAAAAGTTGAATATTTAAATATTTTCCAATATGACTATAGAAAAAAGTTTCTTTTTTTCAAGTATGAAGGAATTACTATTGTATTTTACTTTTTAATTGAGGAATAATTGTCACGCAGCATTATATTAGTTTCAGGTGTGCAACATAATGATTCAATATTTGTAGACATTTTGAAATCATCACCATAATAAGTCTAGTTAATGTCAATTAAGACCTAGATATCCATATTTTAATTATTAAAAATTGTCTGAAAATCAGTAAGCATTTTAATATTAAAATTCAAAACATTAGGCCCAATATATAATAATTTTATTTATGTAAACAATAAATTATAGAAGGAGATTTGTTTTTAGAAAGCTCAAAAGAAACATTTATGTACATCTTTTTATGAGTCAACAAATCTGGAATCCATTTATTAGATTTCTTCTTAGCTAATATGAGAGCATTTTTATTTTTAATAAGATTGATTTAATTCACATTTGTCATGGTAACTGATGTTATTATTATAACTTTTTTGCACATTTTTCTCTTTTCTCTGCTTTTTAGCTCTATCTATTAATATTGTTTTGGGTATTTTCCATATTTTGCCATATTGGCCGATCAGAATCATTTTATTTTGACAGACTATTTAATAAGTCATGATGATTTACATTTAAAAAATCTCAAGATTTTCATTTTGTTTTCTTACAATTCAACACTATCATGTTATTCTCTTGCTTAAAGCACCCCCAAAGGCTTCCCAACAAAGAAGGAAGAAAACCCGAGTCCCTTTCTCTGACTCGCAGCCCTGTGTGGCCCCATCAGCTGACTTCTCTCAGCTCATCCTCTATCACACACCCCACTCCGCTCCAGCACCATTGGCCTCCTCTCTGTATTTTAAGTCTCATTAAGCAATTTCTTGCTGGCCTTTGCAATATAAAATTCAGAATCTGTTTAAATCCCCTCAGACCAGCATCCCTGACCACCAAGTCTAAAGTGGCCCACCATGATGTTCCTCTATCACATCAACCAATTTTCTCTCTGTTGCCTTTTCTCATTGACGTTTTCCTCATGTCGATGTCTCTCTAACATAATGTAGTATTATTCCCTGTCATACAGGATCCTGTTTACCATTTTTCATTCACTTCTTTCAGTGTAATCATTCAGTGCTGTCTGCTAAATGTAAAAAATGAGTAAATAAGTACTCATTGGGTAGATTTCAAGAAATTGACATCCATGCTGATTGTAATGCTGGGTGTCAACTCTCTGAAGTGGCTGCTGGTTTCTAAAAAAGATTAGAAAACTAGCCTGTCTGAAAAGATTAGGGTTATGGTAAATCCACTTTTATTTGCCCAGTTCAGTGATGGACTGATAAATACACAAAATATGTAACCTGTCTCTCTACAGTTCTATGTATTATACTGAAACCAAAAATCCCATAGAAAATTAGTCCTGAAATCTCATCAGGAAAGACTTCAAAGAAACACACGGCCACCATAAGTGTTTTCCCAGAATAACTGTTTTAGCCCTATTTAAATTGCAAACATACAGTTGACTGTCCCCACAAACTGCTGAAATGTCCCAGAAATACTAGTATTTTAGATTACAAACAGTATGCTCAGCCTTCTCAACTCTGAAGGTGGTTCAAACATTATCTCTTAGCCTATGAATCCAGATTTGTCTTCCTACAAAATGCGTTTACCCTAGACAAATAGAAGATATGTGGATTTTCACTAGGGTTTTGGTTGTAGATTTAGCAAATAAAAATAGAGGACACCCAGTTAAATTTGAATTTGAATCGTAGGTAAATAACAACAACAAAAAATGTAGTGTGTGTTCCATGCAAAAGCTGGGATATACCTAGGTTAAAAAGTTGTTTGCTCTTTACCTGAAGTTCAAATTCAACTGGAAGTCTTGTATTATATCTAGCTATTTGACAAGGGTTCACTGTTGACAAGTGTCTCCTCTAATTGGTGCACTTGGACGACCTATCCTATTTATAAAGCACAAAAAGGTAGCATCCGATTCTTGCTGCCTTAGACTTCCTGAATACACGCATAAAAGAATAGAATCCCTGATTGCCTTGGAATCTGTATCTTAATGGGTGCTTTGAACATTAGTTCGGCAATAAATTGGGCCCAAGATGTGGAAATATGCATTTGTGCATTCCAGGTCCATGTCTGTTTCCATTAACAGCACATTTTCTTTTCCTCAAAGTCTTCAGAGACTCCATTAAAAATCACTTGGTTACATCAGTCATCGAACAAACTGCTGTTTAGTCAGTTATTCCATCAAAACTCCAAAGTATCCTTAGGGATAGCACTAGTGAGAAATGGTTTATGTTTCTCAAACAGTATCAAGTATCCCATAAACTTGGATTGTACATAAAACATGACCACACCATGGAGTTATCTCATTTATGTGCTGTGGCAGGTGGATATTTTCACTTAGCAGGCAGAACTTCTCAAACACTGGGGAAAATGATTGCTATATGTTATATTTATTTTTAATGATCGTGTTGCTAGTTTGCAAACTCAATTCTCTTTTTCTGGTAGGCATTTACAGTCAGAAAGGAGGACATAAAATGAGAATCTTTCAGACTGTATCTGTATGTATAATTTATGCTATAATTTATGTATATATATGTAGGTATAATTTATGCTAATAAAATTATAACTGTATCTATATGTGTACCCATCCCACCCCTCATTTCTTCTGTTTATAATAGAGATAAATGCGGGCTTAAGCTTATCCCCCTTCCTAATCTCTCAGGATACTTAAACTAATGAGTATCACTTCTCTCTGTTGTACAGGCAACTTCTCTCAACTGAATACTTTACACTTGTTATTAGACATTTTCACGATTTCTCATTAACTCTTCCTAAATCCCAAACCACTCATAGCCATAACTCTGCTTCCTTTTACTCACTCAAAACTGAACTTCTCAAGGTTTTTTGTAGTCACTCCATTTCTCACATCTCACTTCACGCCACACCTACTGAACTACTTTCGCCAAAAGCATTCGTCCAACCAGCTCTCTCCAAAATAAGCACATTACACATCCTGTGAACAAATCCTTAACTTCTGTGGTAGACAGAATAATGGCCCCCAAAGATGTCCACATTCCAATCCCTGGGACCTATAATTGTGTTATGTTAGATGGTACTGGGGAATTGAGATAACTGATGGAATTAAATTGGCTGATTAAAACAGAGAGATTATCTGAGATTATCCAGGAGGGTCCAATGTAATTACAAGTGCCCTTAAAAGTGGAATAGTGAGGCAGGAGAGAGAGAACCAGGTAGATGGCTGTACTAACAGCACTTGGCTTGATGTTGCTGGTTTTGAAGATTGAGGTAGGGGCCTTGAGCCAAGGATTGCGGGTAACTCTAGGAGATGGAAAAGGCAAGGGATTGAATCTTCCTCTAGAAAGGAAAATAGCCCTACTGATGATGCCTGGGTTCTAGCCCAGTGCTATCTGTGCCAGACTTCCACTGACAGAACTGTAAGATAATACAATCATGCACCACATAATGACATTTGGGTCAACAAGGGACCACATATACTACAGTGGTCCTGTAAGATTATAATGGGGCTGAAAAATTCCTATCACCTCGTGACATTTCAGCCATTGTAATGTTGCAGCAGAATGGATTACAGTTGCCTACAGTATTCAGTACAGTAGCGTGCTGTGCATGTTTCTAGCCTAGGAGCAACAGTCTGTACCGTATAGCCTAGGTGTGCAGTAGGCTATACAATCTAGTCCTGTGAGTGCTCTCTCTGATGTCTGCACAGTGACCAAATTGCCTCACGATGCATTTCTCAGAATGTATCCCTGTCATTAAGCAAATGTATGACTATAAATTTGTGTTATTTTAAAGCACCTAGTCCGTGGTAATTTGTGACAGCAGCAGTAGATTCTTTAAGCTAACTCTCCCCTGGCCTTGCTCCTACCTTTTCGACTGACCCACCTTTGCGTGCATCGCCTCCTCTCCTTTAAACTTCATGCTCTGTCCTAGATGCACATTCTACTTAGTCTGTATTATCCTCGTCCGGGGCTCTAATCACCACCTCTACACAGAAAACGGATGCATTTATATTCTGAGCCCATACTTCTTGTTGAGTTCCAGGTCTATAAATACAACTGCTTGCCTGACAGCTCTTTTCAGATGAATCACAGTCACTTCAAAACAAATACAGCCTAAAAGGGAAATCATGACCTTTCCCCCCACAACTTGATCCTCTTCCAGCATGTTCTAGCTCAGTAAATAGAACCATCATCCACCTAGTTATTCAAGCCAGACACTTAGGAGTCGTCTTCTTCATCTCTTATATGAAATCCATCAATATCTCCTATGCATTTTACTTTCTAAATATTGCTAACACTCATCTAATTTTTTACATCTCCACTGCCACCATTCTAGCTATATCAGTTTTCTATGGCTATTAACAAATCATCACAAATTTAGCAGCTTAAAACAATTGTTTAGGTCACAGTTCTGTAGGTCAGAAGTCCACAGAGTGTGGGCTAGGTCCTCTGCTCAGGCTGAAATCAAGATGTTAGTTGGCTACATTGCCATCTGGGGCTCAGGGTCCCCTTACAAGGTCATTCCTGTTATTGGTAGAATTAAGATTTTTACAATTATAGCACTGAAGTCCGCAATTCTTTGTTGGCTGTCAGAACTGAGAGCAAAACTCACATTACTGATCATACTGTCTCTTCCATCTCCAAGCCCAGAATGGTGCAGGGATTCTTTCTTCTACTTTGAATCTCTTTGACTTCTCCTCCTGTAACCGCTGGAGAAAGTGCTCTACTTTTGAGGACCTATGGGATTAGATCAAATAGTCTCCATATCATAAAATAAGCTCTACATATAACATAATCAAGGGTGCAATATCTCATCACATTAACAGGTTCTGGGGACTAAGGTGGGATATCCCTGAGGGACCCAAAAATTCTACCTACCACATTGGCTCAAATAATCATCATCACTCTCGACACTATGAATTGACCTCCTAATGCATCCATCCAGATCCATTTTTTCCCTCAATCTGGTCTGTTCACCAACAGCAGCCAGTGTGATCATCTCAAAACACACACCTGGTACTGTTATCCACATGCTTCCTTGTGGTTTTCAGCACAGCCAGGGCCCAGTGCCGGTAACTGCTGGGCAGGACGAATCAGCATCGAGACCATGACTAAGCGTCTGGACACGTTCACAGCATTTCAGAGTAATTTTATGTCTGATGAAACTAAAATCAAATTTGGAGCTTGCATTTTTTTTGTATTTTTTTATTTTTCAATTTTATGTTTTCAGTGAGCCACTATTTATTTTATAAAAGTATCGGACCATAAAATATTAAAACATTTAAAAACCTGGTCCCTTACCACTGAAAATTAGAAAATTGCTGGACCAGTGGGGTCTGCACACTCTGGTCTCCACTTCTCCAGCTTTATCTCATGCTGTCCAGCCTCCTAGTCGCCAAGCTCTGGGCACACTGTGGCTTTCTCGTCATTCCCTCTGAAGTCTATCTATATTCCTGTGCCATGCTGTCTGCCCTCACTGAGTTACAGTCTCCTCATTATATGCTCTTCTTGCACCAGGAACTTCCAATATGTGCCTATCACAGTCTCAATATTAGTACCTATGTATTTTGTGAAATATCTGCTTCCCTCCTAGAGGGAAGAGCTTATACCACAGAGCTTATCTTCCCGCTAATGGGTAGGTACACAGCTCCTTGCTGCTTGTCTGATGCTTAACAAATGCATATGGAATGAGAGACTGAATCCATACATAAACATAATCCATCTTATTCAAATTTAAATAGCACCTCAACCAATTATTGCCTGTTTGATCTTAATCATGATAATTAAATCTCCTAAACTTCATTTCTACTATTGGTAAAATTAGAATAATATTGCCAGTCTCAGAAGATTGATATGGGAATTAAAGCATGTACAACTGCTTTGTTTGAAAAGTGCAAAATGCTTCTAAGATATAATTGATGAGCTGGTATGAATTTTGTCTTTTATATAATATTGCTAGAAGGGTGAAATGTATAATAAATCTAAAAGCTCTTTAGAAATAAGTGCCAAAGTCTTTAAAAATATTTAACCTTTGCTTCTATAAAAGAGGTTCTAAAATTTCATTCTAAAATATAATTGGACAAATATGCAAATATATATGTCAAAGGCTGTTAATCACAGCATTGTTTCTACTGAAAACATAGGAAACACCCTCAATTTGTCCTCACATATGAAAGAGCTGGGAAGAGATACAACTTGGTTGGCATAATTTACGAAACAACCTAAATATTTCCACATGATCTGAAAACAGTTCCTCTGTGCTGGTTGAGGGCTGATTCTGGCATGTTGTGTGGCTGATTTATGCCCAGATAAATGATGCTAAGAATAGGCTCTGGCTACAATGGCAAGAACATATGAGTGTAGATGAAAGCTGAAGACAGGAACTCAAGCATGGAGCAACCTTGATTGAACATGAAATTGAGACTTGATTGAACATGAGATTGAGATCTACACTAATGCTGATGGTTGTGGGGGAGGGGAGAGTCCCAGTCACATAAGCTTTCTATCAGAGATACAACTTCTGAAACAGCTGTAACAATGAGCAAAGAGTCCCTTCTGGTCAAATGCTTTGTTTGAAAAGTGCAAAATGCTATTTCTCTCAGAGATACAACTTCTGTAACACCCTCAGCTAGTTCTAAACTGGATGTTCCAGAGTCAGTTGTAGGTTTGTGATCTCCTTGAAAAAGTACATCTGAGTTTTGAAATATCTGTACCAACACAAGAGAAATAAAGTCCTCTAAGGGTTCAGGAAGCATCCAGAATTCTTGATTAACTCTGGAGGTCCAAAAACAAGAATACTGGATGGCTTATTCACCTGGACAGATAGTGGCTTGAGATACTAATTTGAATAAAAAGAGATATAAATTAATATCTCCCTCAAGTTGGTAAATCAGGCCATTCAAGCTATAGATCTCTAGCAATACGTCTACTTGCTATGCATAACAGAATACCTACACTTTTTTTTTAAGTAGGAAAGTATGATATGCTGTTTTGTAATTTTCTCCCATATCTTTGTACTGAATTAGGAAAGATGGACTAAAAAAATATATCATTGACAAAGATCCATGTACCTGATTCCTGAAGATCCATGTGGAGAACAGATTCCCAGAGGGTTTTTACAGAAGGCTGCTGCCTAGAATTTCCTGATAATTACTCAAATAATGACTCACCTGGGAGAACCGAGTGGTGGTGGGGAAACAAGTGTGCCATACAGATGTTCCACCACACTGAACGCTGTATTAACATCAAAGTCAAACATAATGGTAGACATAATGTTTTGTTTTGTTTTGTTTTTTAAAAGCGGTAGGAGAAATAGAGAATTTTTTTTACAATGAGTACTAGAAAGAATTAACAAAAGGAGGTGTGAAATATGGATATGAGGTTCGTAAGAATAAGAGTGTGTTTAATAAAAATGCTTCTGATGTATCAGGTACTCCTTTAAGAGTTTCCTGTGTATTAACTTATTTTATAGCCCCTACCTGACTTATGAGAACAATACCATTACCAGAGAAATGAGGAAACTGAGGCACAGAAGGTTGGCAACCTGCTCAAGTATGTGGCTGGACCAAGGTTTAAATCCAGGCATCCTGGCTCTAAACCTGTCATTTAACCACTGCACTTTGTAAGAAGTGGCAAAAAAAAAAAAGGAAAAAGAAGAAAACTACAAAAAAACCCCACGTTTTTTATTAATAATTTAATGGGAAGCAAGATTTCGGAATTGTCTGGGTGAAGTATTTAATGGTCCAAGGAGAAGGTGAGTGTGCAGAAAGACTTTGGAAATCAGCTAATAGCAACATCCCGTCGCGGGGGGGTGGTGGGGGGGGTTGTACACGTGGCAGAAAGGCCTTGTTTATAGCAATAGCAGTCTGCCCTATTGCCCTGGGGTTTTATTAGCTGGAAAGAGCCCATTTGTTATTTCTAGTGAAGGAAATTTCCAGTGGCTGTGGGAAATAAACCTGCAATTACTCAATATCTGAACAATCTGTTAGTAATTGCAATGATTGGTATTAACCTTGAAAAAGTCCCTCAAATTAACACTGCCTGAAGTTCATTTCGGAGGTAAAAGGGACCACAGTTTTAATAATATTTATGCATTAAGACCTTGATATATTATTCTTTGTTAATCTTCAATTGACTATAATTTTTGCTACAATTATTTTTTTTTGACCTCTTATTTGGCGGGGTGGGGAATCACAATCAATTAATCCTAAAATGACATGTATTTAAGATAGTCTTTAATCTTATTTTTTCCTGTTAGTGATTTTATGTGTTTTAGGATTAAAAATACCAGTGACTAAATACTATCTTAGTCCAAGAAAGGAAATGAGCAAATGGTCAATATTTTAAGATGACATTTTATAAAAGAAATAATGGCCATGAAATTTAAGCAAATTGTGATTTAGTTATATTTTCCACAACACTGAACTGTGTTGACATAGGAGGCATTGGAGAGAAGATTACATCCACATTGCATTATTATCCTGTTTCAAGTAATAATGATTTACCGTTCTTCAACACCAGGAATTTGTAAGGGTATTTTATTACACTTACCACCATGTTATTAAAAATATATAGCAAACTTTAAGCAATGGGAAGATTTATATGGAATTCTGTAATAACCTTGTTTAATCTGATAGCAAATACGTAATGTCCATTGAATAACGAGATTTAACTGTATAGCTTCAAGCAATGTGCTATAACACATTAAACAATTCTAGAAATATATTTTTATAAAGCAATCAATAATTTGAATGTAGATAAAACAATCTGCAATGCAGCATTATAAAATGCATAATTTGGAACAAAAATCTATGAAGTATAAGTAGAAAGTTCATTTAATTATAGAAAAATACATCATAATAAAGCTATAATCTATAATCACACAATCAAGGTATATAAGACAGAAATCACTTACTGTTAATAAAAGGGGAGAGACAGAAGGAGAGAGAGATAAAGCAAGAGAGAGAGAGAAGTGAGGGAAAGAGAGAGGCTTGTTTAATGAAGAAATAAATACATCATAGTAGTAGAATTTTTTATAAATGGGAGGTAGGTAGTTTAAAGCTTTGTATATCAAGACATTTTGACATCTTAAAGTATCAACAATTAGGGATTATATAGAAACTTTGACACATAGACTGAGAGAATACTACCTTTTCAGGACAGATTAAGAAAATGAAAGTTATATTATACAGTTGAATTGATCAAAGGAACAGTAAATCTAGAGAACCACACACCTAAGATCAGTTGTCACCTATATTTCACCCCGGTTTCTATTCCATCCATAATCTGTTAATTCAAAGGGTTAAAAACCCAAGCTTTAAGAGGGAAAAGGCATGACTTATTTTTGATGTGCTTTGAAGTTTTCCCTGATAGATTGTGATAACAAATATCGACTAATTAGATCAAAGATTAACATTTTCCTCACGTTTATTTTTAGGAAAAAGGACATATATTTCCTTCAGAAAGAGAAGTAAAATAATTATTTAAATTATGTCATTTTTGACAAGAACCAAAATCTTAATAAAGTTGAATCTGAAATGACTTTTGACTAGTCATATATCCTATCCAGTACGTTACACACATGATTTTGAACCAGTGCTCCAAGCTACATTAAATGATAAAAACTTTTGTTCTAACAATTGAAAATTGAAAGTTATCATAAATGTTTGTGTATTAAGGTAACCTTTCTAAAAATGTAGAGACATAAAATATTAAAATAAAGAGAAATTAAATTTTCAGTTTTTTTTAAAGGATGTCATGATCAGTACTTTTCTATGCCCTTATTTTTAATTCTTCATAAACTGTTGGTATTTGTGTTTTGCTTTCCAGTATTTTAAATAAACTAGAATAGAAAATTGAATCCATAACTCACTGAACATGATCCTCATAGGTGGTAAACCTTACTTCAGCGTCTGGACTGCCTAAATTATCAGGTAGATGTTACAAAGGCATTCTTGATGAAAAGAGAATTATATAGTTACAAACAAAAAGATTAATGTAGTATGTAGCAAAACACAATATAACTTATCTGACCACATTATCACATAAAACATCATAGTCATCTAAAATTTCCTTCTTGGAAATTTTTGTTTACATTGCTCATTTTCTCTGCATATTTCATTAACTCCTTCACAATTATGTGCCTATATCCATTATTTTCTCTTAAATATACACTGAAATACCAGAGTTACTTGAAATTAAGATGAATAATTATTTTTCCCAAAAGCAAAAATCTTAAATCCAAAGCCTAAGAACCGAACATTTTGTTTCTATCAACCTGACTCTACCTTTATTTTTATAGCATTCCTTTGTTTTCTTGATCATCTCAAAAAACAAGGAAATTAAATACCAGATTGTGAAAACCAGAAAAGATAATGATTGAGACTGAGCTTCACACAGCTGGAAAAAATAGGTCAATATCCTAGATCCTCAATTACTGTACTTATAAATACTTGAAAAATGATAGCAATAATGAGATATTTTGAACAAATATCAAGCTTCACACACACACAAATATAGTCAAGCACATGTATAACTGAAATGCTTTTTCCTTAAAACCAAGAAAGAGGTAGGGATGTCAGCTCTCACCATTCATTTTTAATATCACACTGGAATCCCTAGCCAGTGCAATAAGACAAAAAAAGTAAAGTAAAGGTATGTAGATTCCAAAGGAAGAAATAAAACTGTTTCCATTTTAAGAAAATATGGTTGTCTACACTGAAAGTCTCAAAGAATCTAGTCTCCTAAAAATCAATGAGTGAGTTTAACAAGATTATAGACCACAAGGCCAATATACAATATCGACCATATATAATAGCTATAAACAGTTTGAATTTGATATTTTTGTAAAAATACGATATTCAATAACACAGATGTCCACAAAAAATATACACTTAGAAATAAACCTAAGACAACATGTGCCAAGTCAATATGCTAAAAAACAACAAATAACTGACGAAACATATCAAAGAAGACCTAAATAAATGGAGAAATGTACAATGTTCATGGATTGGAAGACTCAATATTATTAAGATGTCAATCTCCCCAATTTGATTTATAGATGTAATGTATCAAAATATCAGCAAAATTATTGTATATGGGCACAAGCTGAATCTAAAAGAGCAAAACCAATTCTGGAAAAGAAGACTAAATTTGGAAGATTCACACTAGTTGATTCTGAAATTTCCTGTAAAGCTGCAAGAATCAAGACATTGATGAAAAATTGAATGAAGCATAGTTTACTGCAAAATAATGAATAGCAAAAAATACAAATACAAATACAATGTGTTGCTTGCTGCAAAATAACGTAGGACAAAAAAATAGATCCATACAAATGTTATCAATTGATGTTTACAAAGATGAAAAGGCAAGTCTACAGAGATAGCATAATCTTTTCAAAAAATGATATGGGAAAAATTGCACAGCCATTTGAAAAATAAATGACCCTAAGTATAAAAAATGGGTCTTGACATAAATATAAAATGTAAAGGCATAAGAGATTTAGAGAACAACACAGCAGAAAATCTGTGTGACTTCGAATTTGGCAAAGTGTTTTTACATATAACAAAAGCATGATCCATAAAAGAAAATATTGATAAATTGGACTTGATTGAAATTAAAATTACTCTGCAGTATTTACTGTTTAGAAAATGAGAAGGCAAGTCACACCTGGGATAAAGTATTTGCAAATCACATACCAGAAAAGAATGTATATCTACAATATATAAATAAGTCTAAAAAGTTGTTAATAAGAAAACAAAAAGCTTAGTTAAAATTTGGTAAATGTTTGGGAAAGAAGTTTTACCAAAGAAGATATACAAATAGAAAACGAGCATATCAAAATAGCTATGTAAATAAACATGTTTACCATCAAAAAATAAAGGGAATCCAAATGAAATTCACAATGAGATACTGCCACATAACTATTAGAATAGAGAGAGAGAAAAAAATCAACTTCCTGATACTAAGTTTTGGTGAGGATGAAAAACAACAGGAATGCGAAGTGACTCAGCCACATTTTCATAATTTCCTATAAATTTAAATACTTACCTATTGTGATCGAGCAGTGCCATTCTTACTTTCAACCAAATGAAATAAAAAATTTTTGTTTGCAGAAAAACCTGTATGTGAATGCTTATAGTAGCTTTATTTATAGTCACTATAAACTAAAAACAGGCTAGATGTTCTTCAACTGGTGAATAAATAAACTGTGGCATAGCCATACAATAGAATATCACTCAACAATAAAAAGCAACAAATTATTGATTCATGAATGAATCAATTCAATGAATGAATCTTCAATTCATTTTGCCATTTGGCCTTGAAGTCTATAATCTTGTTAAACTCGCTCATTGATTTATAGGAGGATAGATTCTTTGGGACTTTCCATGTGAACAATCATATTTTCTTCCAAAGGCCTCATATTGTAACTTTTCATTGATATCACATTATCAGGAAGGCAATACTACAGAGATGGAAAACAGATTATAGTAGTCATGGCCAGTGTTGCAAGAAAAAATTGATTGCAAGGGGGCAACAGGAAGAAATTTTTGAGTGCACGGAATTGTTTTACATGGTGCTGTGCTGGTGGATTCATAACTACGCAGTTTTCAAAACTCATAGAACTGTCTGTGCACCACAAAGAATGGATTTCACTCTATGTAAATTTTAGAAAGGCAACTAACTTATAAAGACAACCCAAGATGAAGTATATACTGTGACAAATGAATCTAACTGTATTACAAATGAGGGACATATTCAATAGTTAGTAAATTTTAATTCAATAGTTAGTAAATGTGTTTCTAACGGAGCATGAGTTAGCAATTCTGAAACATTTTTACATTTATACTAAGATTGAGCAAGTCAGTGTGTTGTATATGCTGAATGCTGGTTTGAGAAAGAAGCTGAAATAAGTCAAGTGGAATGTAAAAATAATGTCTGTGGTGCTGGATTGGAGTTGGAGGTATCAGTACGAGCTGCTGTTTCTGTAATCATACAGTAAGATAGTCTACATTGAATACCAAAGAGGGCGCTTAGCATACATACTGTATTAAACATCAAAACACAAAAATAAAATGTAATTTTTAAATATGCAATTTATGTAATTTTTAAAAGTTACCTAAGCAAAAATTTAATAAGAGACATACAAGAGCCTTTGGAAAAAATAATAAAACTTTACTGAAGGATATTAAAAAGGACCTATATATTATTTTTCACAGCAAATTGAAGCCATTCACTTGTAGAAAACAAATAAAGCAAAATTTAAAAAGATTTAAGGACTGAAAATTGTGTTTCTGAATATTTCTGTACATAAAATAAATGCTCATGATAATCTTGCATTAATTAATTAAATTACTAATTATGACTAGATATGGAATATTATACACAAAATAAATGATAATTGGTAGAAGGTTCAGTTGAGTTTGTTGAAATAACTTGAGTCTCTCCACAGACTGCGCTGATTAAACTAGAGATAATCAACTTGCCTAAATGAGTAGAAATACTATGAGTTAACAAAGCAATTTATATCATCAGATGGAATATGCTACATATTGGTAAGAGACAAACTCTGAGGTGAGACCATTTGGGTTTGTTATCTAGACCATCTGTGAAATCAGAAAAAGTATAGTACTTGTCTTGCAGAACCATAAGGTTTTAATGAAATGACAAACATGAAGTATGGAGCATGGTCCCATGCCTGGCACATAGTAAATGCCCCGTAAGTAGTAACAAGTTACACTATAAATATCATTAATTAATTTAATTGAAAAGGAAACATCCAATCACTCTAGGGGTATGAGATTCTAAATAGTCCTATAAAAAGTAAAGATATCTTATCACAACGCCACACGTGCTGGAAAGGACCTCTCATGTATATTGGTCTCCTGTCCTACACTTTAGTACTTAAGAGAAAGAACTGAGAGTACCTAAGACACAGCTTGGAATCCTCCTAACTTCACTTTTCACATAAGCTCAAATTATTGCTACAACCCTTCCATATTCCAAAATGATGCTAAATGTATTATTTCCCCAGAGGAAGCTGACACGCTTACATTAAATTATACATTAAGAAAATTGGTAGAAAGTATGTAGTCATTTTCCATCAAAATCCAGCATTTGAAAAACAGCCAAATAAATATTTACAATAGTGCTTTTGCATTATATGCCATATTTAAGAAACAAAATTTCTATGCAGGAACTGACAATACTCACCATATTCTTTTAAGGGCCTCCAGGTTCAAAATACCAAGTGCTTTTAAATATGCCAAATTGTGACTTAGAACTATTTTAATAATGAAAAGTTTAAATTATAAGTACTTCTATTATAAGTACTCAGTATGTAAGTACTTTCTATTCAAATAATAACACTGAAAGGCAATAAAGTGTAAAAGTCATTACTGTTAAGTTAATGTCAACATTAACTAATATTATCATATTTATAAAATATATAGACCTTTGATTAATAAAGAAAATTTTCATATTATTTTTACACATAGTTAAATCCAAAACTATTATCCCGAATTTTATGCATTCCATGTCTGCTTTAATATATTTAACGAAAGAAAAAACAGGTTACTAACAATTGTCACCCCAATAAATTTAAAAAATAAATTAAAAAAAAAAAAGAAAAAACAGGTAACAAAATTAAGTAAAGATGACCTTGTTTTGCCCTGGGGCTTTCAGTCAGCTTTCTCAACTCATCCCTGCATATAGAATTTAAGTTTCAGTGTGTTTGTCACCCATAATAAATTAATATTATTATTAATAAATAATAATTAAGTTGCTAGTTTATATATACATTCATATATATGTATACATATGTTTATACATATATAAACATATAACATTTATACAGACATATGTATGTTGTGTAAAGACATACAATGGAGGAAGAAAAATTGACTATTTTTTTCAGTCACCATTTCTATGGAAACATGACAACTAAGAGAAATATATGAAATCCGAATTCCTTTGGAATGAATTGGTATAATTTTTCCACCCTTTACTTGACAAAAGTGGTAGTATGCTCTGGCTTAGGCTTTCAGAATTATGGGTACATGACCCAAGTTAATGGCTCATTTAGAAACCATTTCCTTTCTAGTTTAAAACAAATTCAGTGTTTTATCATGGTGAATTTAAGCTTCGCTGTGAAAAAAACCATTAAGTTATTTATAATATACTGTAATGCACCTAAATTATGGTCTATGAATAGGTACCATGCTTGTAACTGCCTGATAGGATGTCCTGCAGAGTGTATTCACAATTAAGTTTTAAATTCAAAGTTTTAAATAGTGAACACGTAATACACTTCTAATATACTTCTTGATGGGAATATAAAACAACTCATGGATTTTGAAGTAAAAATTGAAAATATTTTAAAAGAAAAGCAGCAAAATAAATATAAGCAAAATAAATATAAATATTATACCCATGGCTATCTAGCATGGTCAAGAATTGACTGTATTAAATGTTTTATTGGCCAGTTACCATAAATGTCATACTTTAAAAAAAATTAAAAGAACCGCAACATAATCAAGAAATTTAGCACTGGAATTTGATTGCATCTATTTTTCATCTTGATTCAGAAAGCATTTTGATGTCTTGTTTGAAGGTAGTCCTGACATTTCTATGTGCTTCCTCATTTCCCAAAATATTTTTGGGTAATGCATGCTAGTTTTTCAAGAAAATAATAAATATTTCACATTTATTAGGTGTTAACTACATATCAGATATTACTATATTCACTTAACACATGACATCTCATTTAATCTTCAATACAACATTATGAGAGAGGAACTATCTTCACAGGTCTTTAGATATTTTAAATACTAAAGCTAAAACCTGTGGAGTCATGATTAACATTGTGGGCTCTGAAATCAAAGGTCTTGCTGGGAAATGGCTCCACCACGGTGCTCCTCTCACTTGCTTGCTATGGTAGAACAAGTTGCCATGTTGTGAGCTAACCTTTAGAGGGGACCATGTGCCAGCGAACAGACAGTGAACTCTGGCCAACAGCCAGCAATGAACCAAGGCTCTCCTCAATCCAACATCCCAGAAGAAAATGAATCACACCAATAATCAAGTGAGCGAGCATAGCAGTGGGTCCTTTCTCCTTTAAGCATTGAAATGACCGCAGCCCCAGATGACACCTTGATTGCAGCCCTTGAGAGAACCTAACACAGAAGACCCAGCTCAGCCATGCTCAGATTCCTGACCTACAGAAACTGTGAGATATTAAACGTTGTTTCAAGCCACTACATTGTGGGGTGATTTGGTATGCAGCAATAGACAACTAACGTAGATTTTGGTGTGAGGACAGGGCTAATGCCATATATATACTTAACTAGCTGGCATTGGCTTAGGAACCAGGACGTGAGCAAAGATTAGAAGGACAGGCAGTGGAGAGAAATTGGAAGGATTCTGAGTACTTACTAGAAAAAGCCTAAATTGTCTTTAACAGAATGTTAATAAAAACATGTCTGTGTGTGTGTGTGTGTGTGTGTGTGTGTGTGTGTGTGTGTGTTGAGTGTGTCAGGGTAGAGGGAAGGGGCTTCTTGACTGATGTAACAACTTTGAGGAGGAAGAGAAATGCCAGTGACATTTTGTGCCTGACAAAGATGTCAAACATCCTATAATGTGTGAGAGAGGTCCCTTACATAAGACAAAAAAGAGTACCACAAAATACCAATATTAATATTTCCAAGAAAATAGCTTATTCATAATATGAAATGTTCATCCTTCCTAAAAGCATTAAGCTACTTAAAATTAATTCTGTCTGATGAATATCTGCTGTATTACAATTAGCAACTTAAGACTTGTGTTTTTTTCACATATAATTGCATTTCCCCTCTTGCTTCTTCATTGGTAATGCCTTGGAGGTCAAAAGAAATGAAAATAGAAACAGGGATCAATCAATTAATCCATCAGCTAACCTCTATGTACTTATTGAGTTAGTTCTTTTTAGGAGACACCGTGTTAAACTTTATGGTGGGAATATGAGAGCAAATGTTAGGGACAGAGTACATGAGAAGATAATTTACCATTTAATTCAGGGTATAGTTTGGGACTTGTGCTAAATGAATAAGCAGAAATTAAGTGCTGTTGGAATAAAAAGAAAAAAGATGTCTCCAGAGGCCAACAGTCATGGTGACACTTAGGAGACAGGTAGATATTGAACCGGACTGTGAAGACTAGGTACATTTTCACAGTTATTGGGTAGTCATCTACTTCATGATATGAAGTAGCGATAGATCTCTGTGAGAAGACAAACTTATTAAATGAGAGATGGTCTGAGAGAAAAAAATTGAGCGAGTGGGGATAACTGGATTGTTTCTGATAAAGGAGAAAAGATTATCTTGGGGTAGGAGAGGAGTCTAAGGAATGAACAGCGTATCATAGTGGTTATGACACAGCTCTGGAGCCAGACGCCTGAATTCAGCCCAGCCTGTGATCTGGGATAAGTTGCTTGCTTTGCTGTGCCTGAGTTTCTTCATCTGTAAAATAAGAGAATGAATAGTATCTCCTCACAGGGGTGAAGGGGATTAAATATGCTAATACATATATGTAAACTCTAGAACAGTGCATGTAATGTAATAAATATCCAATGAACACTAGCCCTTACTAAGAAATGGTATGGTAAAGAATTGTGTTAAGGTAATTAGGACTAGATATTCATACGCACGCAGATATGTATCTATATGCAAGGTGTGATCAAATAATACGATGAATGTTTAAATAGAAAAAATTACTACAGTAAAAGACACATTACCATTAATCCCCTTCAAAATACTCCGCCTCACTTCAAACTCACTTATCCCATCATTCTTGCCACGTTCTGAAGCAGTTCTGGAAGTCCTCCTTTAATGAGTGTCTCTAGTTGCTGTCACGACTACCTCAATGTTCTGAATCATTTTGACTTTGGGGAAGAGCCAGAAGTCACACGGTGCCAGATCCAGTGAATAAGGTGGATGAGGACACACCCTGATGTTTTTATTTGACAGAAATTGCTGTACCAGAGCGATGTGTGACATGAATGTTGTCATGATGGAGGATGATTTATGGCACACTTCAAAGCACACCTTCTCTCAACTGTAGCTCACACCCGACTGCATCAAACAAGTTGAAACTTGTCACACACTATCACTAAGGTTCGACGTGCCGCTTCCCATATTGAAAAGCCCTGCCTTTCCGTTGGATGGCATTTGGCAGCAGCATTCACTGTATTTTGTGATCACAACAGAAAAACTCCGTGTCACACATCTCTTCTGATATGGCAATTTTCATCAAATAAAAACATTACTGTGTGTCCTCCTCCAATTTATTCACCGGATATCGCACCATGCGACTTCTGGCTCTTCCCCAAATTCAAAATAATTCAGGACAGAGGCAGCCACGACAGCACAACTGAAAATACTCACAAAAGAGGACTTCCAGAACTGCTTCAGAAAGTGGCAAGAATGATGGGATAAGTGTGTTCAAAGTAAGGGGGAGTATTTTGAAGGGGATTAATGGCAATTCATTTTTTACTGTAGTATATATTTTTTTAATTTAAACATTCACCATATTGTTTGACCACACCTCATATGTAACATTTGGAAAAGTGAAAACTTCAATGATGAAGAACAGAATATTGGTTTCCAGGGTAAGGGATGAGAATAAGGTTTGAAGACAAAGTGTGAGACTTTCTTTTTCACTTGAAAGAACTGTTTTTTTGTGTTGATTGCATTAATGGTTATGTGACTCTATACTTTTATTTAAATTGATAAAACTCAACATCACAAATGTGAATTTTCAGTACATGAATTAAAAAAATAAATTTAAAATAAAAATACTATATAGCTATTAACAATAGCAATTGGCTTTTTCCCATGAACCTGATATAAATGCCATTTCTTATACTTGATTGGATGCTTCTGTGGCTCTACCCCCTTCAGGTGAAAACTGCAGAGTAAAGAAGTTTAATGTACACTAAAATCTCTCCTTCTCCCTATCAGAGAGCGGAGCCATTAAAAGCAAAGCCTGTGAGGCTGTCCTGTAAGTCTCCCATACCCAAGGTTGGAGGAATAAAACCTAAGATACTTAAGCATAATAGCACAGTTATTTCTAAGGTCAGTACAACACTTTGCTAATTAATATCAGAGGTACTATTTTCTAAACAGGAATGTATGTTATGTTACTCCCCTGTAATGTGATGGTACCTCACAGAGGAAAGTGGGAAATAGGCAGAACTCCATAGCAAAGGCTTAATCTAGAAATGCCATTCAGCCAGAATGCAATGGTACCAATCTGCTCTTGGTAAAATATTTCAAAACTTCTGTAACAGTTGGCATATAGTATCTGCCCCTGACTCTGCAGTGTTCCATCATCACATTTGTCACCCCAGCTACTTCTCCAGATCCTCCCTACAATCCAGCAACTAAAGAGTTTGTGTCTGACATAGTCAGGAATCCCTAAGGATTCACCCAGCACCAGATCTGGGTCTGGTCTGATTGGTCAGTGCCCAAGCCAAGCCTGTTACTTTGATAATGGCTCCTGGCTTAGCCTCTGTTAGATGCACCTTCAACTTCCTAAAACATGATATACCCTTATATACTCAACAATCTTCCTCCCCTACTGGACATGGTACAAAATAATGTTAACAGATGAAACAGGTTGAAGTCACAATCTGCTGTGACCTCTCTGTGACAGTTGGTTTTGGGGTGTCCTGGAAGGAGAGAAAGATGCCCAGGGAATTCTCTGGTTACTCTTCTATCAAACTTAATATTATAATGAGGATGACTGCCTTATTTTTTGTTTTCAACCCACATACCCATCAAGTATTCAGCAAATGCTAATGGAGTTAATTAATTGAAAAATATTGAATAGAAATATTTCTACTTCTGAATATAAAAAAATAATGAAATAGAAACATTTTAAAATAGCAGAAACAGATTCGCCATTCCAAATATGCAATATATAATTTAGAGAAATATGTATTTTGTGCTAATTATTAAATAAAAAGTAATAATTTATTTAAGTAAATTATTAAATAAAAATTGTAAACTATGCTATTTTCAGTCTTTATCCTAAGTCTGCTGTAGTAGCATAGGAGAATTTTACAACTGCATTTTGATGTCTACCTGTGATAATTATATACCGAAAAGTCCATTTAATTATTGCTTAGGATTTCTTTTTACCAACTTTGCTTAGGTATAATTGATATGCAAAGAACTGCACATATAGAATGTGTACGATTTGACGAGTTTGGACAAATGCAAACACCTGATATTATCACTACAATCAAGGTAACAGATATATCCGACGCTTCCCAGAGTTTCTTGTTTCCCTTTTTTGTTTGTTTTGTTTTTGTTTTGTGTATGTGTGTGTTATGAATACTTAACACGACCTCCACACTCTTAGCGAACACTGAGGTGTCCAATATCGTATTGTAACATAGGCACTATGCTGGAGAACAGATCTCTACAACTTATTCACCTAGCATAACAGAAACTTTCTCTCCATTAAGTGAATTTTAAATACTCTATTTATGTTACAAATTCAAAACTTAATTTGCCTTGAGCCTGAAGTGTACTGTACACATAGTATTCTATTTATAAGTCTAGTAAATGTTTAACAGTTACTTTCAAGAGTGTCCTGAATTAATATTTATCAACTCAAGTTAAACTGACTAAATTTCCTTAATTAATTGCTCTCACTTATAACTTACATTTCCTCAAGCCTGACTTTAGAAGCAAAATTTTTCACTATTTAAAAAAATCACATTAAATGTCACAAATTAAATGAACTGTGAAATTAAAATTCTTCTATCTTCCCAGTATCATTTGCAAATTTAGTATAATTCTTACACACCTTTCAACTAAATGTCACAAATTTAAAATCAATCAGGGAATATGTTGGAACTATAAAGCTAATCTGTTAGCCCTTTTATCAAGCCATATTATCCTTAACCATTTCAAATGTCAAACATATATATGTAATGTTCCTAAACTTACTGTAGAATTATTAATACTATAGATTTTTTTTAAAAAAATTTATTACCTACCTTTACTCCCAATACTTCCCTTGGTTTGGCATTTACTCACCTACTAAGCAATCACTGTTATCATTTCAAATGAATTGATGTTACCATCCTACTAATTTGGGATTATCATCTTAATTTGGCTAACTATATTTAATAGCCTTTTATTTTCAGCAAAGAAACAAGGTTAAATACAGGGTTTTTTTAACCAGAGATTCTTATGGCCATACCAACCATTGTTTCTATAGTTGCTATAAAAACATAGGATTTAATATAGGTCTTCAAAAGGGAGTTTGTTCTGCAACTCACCTTCTTGTTCAGTTTTCATCACAATCTGATTTTTTTATCTGACTTTTGTTAACAGAAATCTGTGACCTCCTACGCACAATGTTGAAAATTTCCTTCAATGATTCTCTAAATACACACCAAAATGTGGTGTTGGCATAAAGATAAATATATAGATCAAGGAATACAATTGAAAGTCCAGAAATAAACCCATACATCTATGGTCAAGTGATTTTCAACAAGGATGCTTAAACCACTCAATGAAAAAAGTGACTTTTCAGCAAATAGTGTGAGGACAACTGAGTAACCATATGCAAAAGAAAGAAATTGGACCACTGCCTCACATCATATGAAAAAATTAGCTCCAAATGAATCAACTGAAATCAAAATATAGACATAAATCTCTGTGCCCATGGATTAGGCAATGGTCTCTTTGTGTAGTTACACCAAAAACACAGCAACCAAAGGAAAAATAAATGAATAAAGTAGATTTCATAAAAAATTAAAACTTTTGTGCTTTGAGGGATACTATCAAGAAAGTGAAAAGACAACCAACAGAATGGGTGACATTTGTAACATTTGCAAATCATATACCTCATAAAGTACTTGAATCTAGAATATATAAAGAATACTTACAACTCAATAATAAAAAGACAAATAACCCAATTTAAAAATAGACAAAAGATCTGAAAAAGCATTTCTTTAAAGAAAATATACAAATGGCTAATAAGTACAGGAAAATATGTTCAACATCATTAGTTATTAGGAAAATACAAATTGAAACCACAATGAGACACCACCTTGTACCCACAGTACTAGCTTTAATCAAAACGATATTCAATAAACGTTGGTGAGGATGTGGAGAAATTGGAACCCTCGCGCACTTCTGGTAGAAATGTAAAGTTGTGCAGCTACTTTTGCAAAGAGTCTGGCAGTTCCTCAAAGGGTTAAACATTAGGGTTATACTCGTATGACCCACCAAATTCCATTCCTAAGTAAATTTCCAAGAGATTGAAAATATAAGCTCACACAAAAACTTGTACATACATGCATATCAGAATTACTCCTAAGAGCAAACATGTGGAAATAACCCAAATGTCCATCAACAGATGAATGAATAAACAAAATGTGGCATATCCATAAAACAGAATGGTATTTGGCAATAAAAAAAAATGAATTATTGGCACGTGTTACAATCTGGATGAACTTGACAACTTTACAGTCAAAGAAAGAAACCAGCACAAAAGGCCATATATTGTATAACTCCATTTATATGACATGCCCCGAATAAAGAAATCCATGGAGACAGAGAGTAGGTTAGTAATTACCAGAGACTTGAGAAGGGAATAAACAGGGCATAACTGCTAATGGGTACAGAGATTCTTTTGGGGGGATGGAATATTCCAGAATTAGGTAATGGTAATGGTTGCACAACTTTGTGAATTTACTAAGAATCATTGAATTGTATACTTTAAAAGGGTGAGTTTTATAATATGTGAATTGTATGTCAATAATAATAATAATAAACACTATACTGGAGAAGTTTGAAGACAGAGGATAAGAGGAGCCAGCGCAGCTTGAGCACATGATGGAGACTCGATGTCAGCGCATCCACAACAGAAGACAACTGTCTCCAGAAAGCAATAAGCATCTTTCTGGAGCTGCCTGGTCTAGGGAGAATTAAGCCCAAAGCAACTCCAAGTTCAGGACACAACTAACTGAATTTTGGCCATTTAGAAGCAAACTGCTGTGACATTAAAAATATATGAGCAAGAGTGATCTGTGTTTAAACCCAAACATATTGTCATCAAGCCAGACAAGAGTTCTTCATAACTTAAGCAGTAAATGTTAAAATAATTGCATTTTTTCTATATGCTACTATATTTACTAGATTTATTAACTATATAACTAGATTTACTAAGTAAGCAGTAAATGTTAAAATAACTGCATTTTTTGGGTGCTAGCTATATTTACTATATTTACTAACTATAACTGCAGTCTTTACTCATTTCTTGATATGTCAATGACCTAAATTATAGTCATCAGTGTGCTCAAGTTGTCAGAGATAACACATTTCACTCAAATGAAGTATTTCCTCTAGACAAGACCTTAAATAATTATTTTATATATCTTCATGTAAATGTGATGTATAGGTTTTTAATCAACCAAAATATTTTAACCTTATCCTAAATATGGGATCTTATATTCAAACAGCTATGAGGAACAGGCATGTACTGTAACAGTAAGGTAAAAAAAAAAAAAAATGCAGGCAGATGTTAAGGCAGAAAGAGATGGGAATTGTGATGAAAGGCAGCACTCGTGCCTATTTAAAGGAAACCACTCAGTGCAGCTAAATAAAACAAATGAAAAAGATTGCCTAGTACAGTAAAGCTGCATCTTCTAATGTATTTTTGAAGGAAATCTGGAATTGTCAAGTTTCATATGGGAAATCTGCTCATTTTTTTAAAAAAATATTGGATATAGCTTTTGAAAACTGAGCTAAAAAGAGTAAGAATCACATTTTTATTTCAAAAATATATCTATTTCATTTAAGGCCCTTATATTTTGTCAGAAAAATAGTGGAATTTTTCCTCTCATACTTTAGATTCCAGATTTCCAGATTTCCAGATTGTACTTCAAAGACTTCTGGTGACATTGCTCTATCATTCATATTATGCCATTTGACTCTCTGGATGACTGCTCAATTGTTTACCAGATCAGTAGCCAGCTTTATACATCCTGTGTGATTAAATTTAACTAAACCAGGTACCATCACTTGTTTGTTATACTTAAAAGTTAATTCTTTTTCATCAAAATGGCAAGAGTCTATTATCTTTTATAGAGACTGAATTGTTACCATCGCTCTGAGTTTCCCACTGGTTAGTTGTCATTTCTACCTGGAAGTCCATGAAGCATCTCAAAATCAACATGTATAAAGAGTGACAAATGTTCTGCCCATTTGTTCTCCCCATTTGTGTTTGACTCAATGCCATCCTCATAGCTCCCTCTGCCTTGTCTTGGTCACTATGCAATCAGTTAAGTCTGATTGATTGTCACTCTGAAATATCTCCCATGTCTGTCCTCACAATGACTGTCACAACCTCCTGCCCAGCCCCCACCCAACTATCTATTGTAGGAAGAATAGTAATCCTGAAAACACCACACAGATCACTTTACTCTCCTACTCTGAAAATTCAAGGACTCTCCATTGCTCATAAAAAGGAGTCCAAACTCTATAGAGAGGGAAGCGACTTGCACTTTATAACTAGGAATAATAAGTAGCCTTTGTAGCCAGATACATCTGGGTTCAAATTCTGAGACCACATTTTCCAGAATACTTCCATTGAGTTACACTCCATAATCTCAGACTCCTTAACTATGGTTAGGCTCTTAACACTTACCTCAAAAGAGGTGTTCTAAGGATCAAGTGAGATAATCTTTGTGAAGTAGCTAACAATCTCAGGCTCCTGGAACTATACTGCCAGTAAGAAACTAGATCTGGAGTCTCACCTTATTACCTGGCTCCGGAGGGTTGGGAGTTGGTCTCCTGGTTCAATTGCACAGAGTTTGGAGTCCTGAGCAAATGTCTACTGAGGAAAAACCACCAAGACTGTGGATAAGATGGAATTCATCAGTACAACACGTGCAGATGGCTCATCAACATCACCTCTCAACCTTCAAACCACAAATTGTTGGCCCGCCTGAGAGCCTGAAATTCATGAACCAGAGGAGGCATCTCTTTTATGTAACCTGCTCACCCAGGAAGCAAACGTTTCAGAAGTAGCAGTCACAAGAACAATGAAAACAACACATATGCCAGTAAAAGAGGGAGTCCTGGGAAGCTAGCAAAGGATTGCTGAATTTAGCCTCTTCCCAATTTCTCAGTCTTTTATCTTACTACTTCACAACTTTTTCCTTAGTTTGCCCAACATATGGATTGAAATCTAAAATAGCAGTTTATTTTCTGCTGTTTCTATGTTGGAGATTTTCAGTAGGTGTTGGAATCTGCATTTGCATTTGCTGCACCAACAATTTAAGATTACTTTTCCACATTTCTTTGCTGGCAAACAAATGCAGTGCAGCAAAAATAACCTGAAGTCCCCTTGCTGTTCACGTCCCTTGTGTTATGTTTTGCTGCAAGTAGAAGTTATCTTCCCTTCTCCTCATCTGAGAAATATATTGAATGGCCTGCCTGACTTTAGAGGAATATGTCCATGGCAGGAGACGAGTTTGCATCTCTCCCAGCTTTCTCATGAAAAATAGCCAGTGCTTTTATAGGTATAGTTTGTGACCATGTAACAGAACAATGGTTGGCAGCCTGTCACCTGCCTTAGACTAGGTTTTCTGAAAATAGGCTCTAAGACAAGAACTGTGCAGAGATGGATTATTGGGACTTGCTCTTGGATGATACTTATAAAGAAGTGAGGAAGGCAGGATTAGGCAGAGGGCACACACAGATGACCTGCGCTGCTGCTGCAATTAAGGCTTTAGTCAATTCGGTGGGGAGCTCTGGAGCTGGGATAGACCATCAGTATTGCCCAAATTAAGAAAATTTGGCTGGACCTCTGTATCTTTTCATCAGCACGTCAACCCTTGAGAAAGGCTATAATTCTGATTGAGGCAGTTCCTTTTGGCTGAGGCCAACTCCTAGTGAGGAATGGAGCATAAGAATAATCAAGAATTAATATCCCCAGGGTTGGCAAGGGTGGGAAGTGGGTGTGTCCTCCCTGAATAAGAGATCTGGTAGTCACTCCAGGTCCCCAGAGAAATTAAATCCTGCCCTGGACTCATTAGCTCTTGTCTACTGAGCTAACCAGTCACATGAGACTTGATCAACATGGTATAGGGAATTAAGTTAACCAGTTTATTTCAATGCTCAGAGCACCATCTAATCTAGTTGAAGTATGTAAGTCGGTGATAGGAAAACAATATGAAGAAAATGAAAGGGAAACTCTTAAATTTTTTATGGGCATACAGTGTTAGAAACATCTATCTTACTTTAGATACTCTACACACAACTTTGTTAGATAAAAGAAACAATCGATCAGAATTAATCCAGAATGCCAAGGCCTCACTTCCGGGTTGTGCAGTGACTTCAATATTCAGTCAGCAGTCCAGTGGTACAGCGTCAGTGCTCATTTAGAGCAGGAAAACATCAAGGCTGTTCTTGGTGCCATATCATTTCAGATATTGGTCAGCAGTTTTATTCGCCCTTTCTGTTTTTTTACTCCAACCCCTTAGGTCATTCCTGTCTCTGCCCTCTCCCAATATTATAAACCCTCCCTACCAGCTCGCTCAGATCTCTTACCTCACTCCTGCAACACGTCTGTGGGGACAGAGCCAGGAGTGCAGTTTCCAGGCTCTCGGCCTCACGTGGAAAGGTGCTGGCTCAGGTAATAAATGGCCATCAACTGTGATTGGATGGCCATCAACTGTGGCTAGTTGGCCATCAGCTGTAACCAGTGAGCCATTGGCCACTAATATAACTGCCATGGCTACGCTAGCAGCTAATGGGGGCTAGCAAGAAGATGGTGGCTGAGCTAGCAAGCGCGGATTGCAGAGAGGCTGATTGCAGCTAGTGAGGGGAGTCCGTCGGTTGGCAGAAAAGCGGACAGCAGGTCACACGTCGTGTGAATCCAGCCTCCAGTGAGACTATAGTGGTGTGACTCCCCTACATGTGGCTCCATGGGTGTTCCTTTTTGGCCTAGCGACATCCTGCTTTCTTATGTGGGGAGCGGGAGCTGAGACCTTGCATACCACCCTGCATGACACCTCCCATCTCACTCTGACACCCACCTTCCCTTATTTTCACTCTGTTAAAGTTGACTTGGAACTGTCTGTATAAAGAGAGGCATTGGACTGAGGGCAGAGCCATCCTTCCCTAGTTGGCTGGACAAAAATTCACAATTCTTGCAACACAGAGAACTATGTTAGTGGTCCTGGTGCATCAGCTGATACCAATCACTCTCTCTTCAACTGCCTATTTTAGGTCCCCCTCAACTTCAGCTAGGACCTATGCTGGTCTCCATGGCTTAGTAGGTGGGGCAACACAAACCTTCAATGACTAAGAGGAATGAGTTCCTGGTCATAATGCCTACCCTATAAAATTTTACCATCAAAATTTCTCAGGAAATTAACAAGAGATACCCGAGTGGATGACCGAGGTACCACACGGTGACTCCTTTCTGTGCCACTTGATTCTCTTAGGCAATAGATCAAATAAACCAGGTGGCATCCATAGCTTATACTTTCATGAAACCCTTGCTGCATTCCCTGATGAAATCATCTCAACTCTGAGAACCAGGACCATTAGATCTGCAGAGCCTAGAAATGCAAGGATAGGAAACACAAATTCCTTAAATGATTCTCTGGAGTAATGGTAATTGGAATATATTAGATTATATCCAGTCAAAGGATAAAAATCACATAATAATTGAAACAGGGACAAAAAGAGCTTTAAATAATATAGGAATAACAGACATGGAGAACAGTTACTACCTACGGATACAATGCCTTTTCTCAAACTCTGGTGCCTGAAAACCATGGCTTTGTCACAGTGCCTAAAGAATCTAGAGGTTACTTAAACCCTTGTGTAAATTTAGCACATAACTAGTTATTATTTGGTCAAGACTTTGGTTAAGTGATATTCTGTCTCTACATCTATTTTCCACATCTGCTAAATAAAGGTAAGAATAGAAACTCACTTCATGCTGCTGCTTTAAAATTAGGCTTCTTATGTAAGTAGCCTTACACAAAGTACTTGAATGTGGAGCCATTCAAATACTCCTTGGGGCTCTAGGGGGAAAAAACAAACTAAAAAGCCTTTATGGCTATTTTGGTTATGTATTGTTGCATAATAAGTCATCTCACAACTTGGTGGGTTAAAAATCACAACTTATTATTTGTCATGTTTCTGTAGGTTGACTGGTCTAAGTAGGGTGGTTGTCATTTGGGTCTCTCTTTCACACAGTTGCAGTCTAATATCAGATGGGGCTGTAGTCATCTGAGAGCTAGACTAGGCTGAATGTCCAAGAAGGTTCACTAACATGGCTGTCCATTTCTGCTGGATGGCTTCTGGGAATTTAGCTGAGTTACTGACCAGAGTCCCTACATACTGTCTCTTTACACAACTTGAGCTTCTAACTGCAATGGCAGATGGGATCCAAGGATTCTACCAAAAGGTGGAAACTGCCAGTCTTCTTAGGGACCATGTAAAATTGCATAATGTCACTTTATTCAATTCTCAAAAGAATTGCAGGGTCTGCACAGATGTCAGGGAGGTGAAGGAGTAAATTCCATCTCTTCACAGGGAATGACAAAGTCACATCACTGAAGAGTATGCCAAGAGTAGATGTTGTGCAGCCATCTTTGGAACATAATCAGCAATAATGATTTACTTCAGTAAAATATATGACAAGAAGTACTCTAAAGTGAGCTAATTTCACACAGGAATAAAATTTTATGACATTAGCAACCTGTTTGCACAAACAGTTTTCTAGTATGGATTTTGACATATGTCACAGAATTATCAAATTATTTGGCAGTTAAACAGAAATGCTGTTATTTAACAAGCCTATAAACTATAATTTATTATAAAATGAGCTTATTGGTTTACATGTCAATCTGAGCTCCCTGTTTAGATTTTCTTACTGTACAATGTTCTCTGAACAATGCTAAGTTCTGAAATGACTATAAGAGATTAAACTTTACATGGGTTGAGCAAACCACTTGGAGACTAAGGAATGGAAAAGCCTTTCCATCTTAGAGAAAGCAGATGAAAAAAGTGACTGAAAAAAAATGGCGCATTGTGGTTAAGTATACAGACTTTGCCGTCATTCAGAATTGGGTTTGAATTACAGCTCTGTGTGCCCCAGGACACAATGTGTCCTTTAGAAAATTGTGGCTATTACCTACCTCAGTGTATCCTGGAAAGCAATAAATGACACCATTTTTCTTGTTTACAACTTCCATTATAGTATTTTCTTAAAAATTGTATTTTCTATCATCTTTAGTGACAAACTAGTCACATGTACAATACACAATTTAATCTATCCTCTATATACAGTTTTAAAGAAGTTTCTTCATGAAAACCATTTTTTTTCTTTTTGTGGTTCTAAGAGAATAGACTTTTATTTTTAAAGAGTTTACTTTAAAATGGAGAGAGTAGGGAGATCCAAGATAGAAGAGTAAACACTGTGCCTTACTCCTTCTCTGAACACATTAAAATTACAGTTAAGTTGTAGAACAATTAACCTGGAGAACAAGCTGAAGTCTAGCTGAACAGAAGTTTTATAACTAAGGATATAAAGAAGAAGCCACCTCAAGACTGGTAAGACGGGTAGAGATGCAAAACAAGCCAGATCCAAACCTCCATGCAGCAGTTCAGAATCAGGAGAGATATTTTAGCTGTGAAGGTTTTCCCCAGGAGAAACAGGGGATCCCAGCCCCACACCAAGCCCCACAGCTTGGAATACTGGTGCTGGGAAGAAAATCCAGCACAACATCTGGCTGTGAAACACAATGGGGATTCCTACAATCAGGGTGAGACAGAAGGCTGTGGGAAACCCAGACATCCTTGTAAAGAGACTGTGCATAGACTCACTCATTTGCAAGCATTCACCCTGGGCTCCAGCAGAGGGATGGTGACACAAGGGGTGTTGGAGGCATATGGGGACAGACTGAGGTGTGTGGCTTCATAGTGCGGGCTGGAGAACAGTTGCCATTTTCACTATGTGAGGTCCTGCTCCCATGCAACAGGCAGGCAGGCACCATCTTTCCTGTGTTGAACCTGCCACTATGCTTACGGCCAAATCTGAATGTGGATCAGTCTGGTGAGCTCTACTAGCTCCACCCTGCTAACTCCCTGACACTCCGCCCCAGCCAACTCTCCAAATGATGGAGATACTTTCTTGGCTTGTAGTCAGCCCTGCCCATTGATTCTTTATTGGAAAACTATCAGAGTTCACAGGCCCCAGGCAAGTGGCAACTGGCCTCAGCGTGCTCTGACACTTTTGCTGAGTAGCTCCAGCACTGGCTCCAGCTCAGCACTGGCACCAAACCAGAGTCTATCTATTGACCTATTGATCATAACTCTTCTCACTCTAGTGACTCCTTGAGACCCTGCCTTAGCCAACTTGTGTACTGCATGAGGCTTCATCAGTGGCTGATCATTAAGGAGCCAGCAGGTGGCAGCAGGCAGCAGGGTATCCTGACCTTTTGTGGAGCTACCCCAGGCCTAGTACAGATGGCAACCATCCTCCGTTTGCAGCATGGACTCTCCCACCCACGTCCAATTTTAGCACTAGCATCAAACAACTGCGGATTGCTTTGTAGCTCCTTCGAGATAGTCCTTGGCCAATTACAGGTAGTGGATGACCTGTGCTTACAACAGAACCCCTCCCAAGAAGCCCCAGAACCAAAATATTTGGAGATTGGCTTCAGACCACAGCAGAGCACTGCCCAATTAGCCCCACAAGTAGCACACACAAAGGGCTGTCTCAACAGGCACCAGAGCTTGCTGGGGTGAATCCCACTGAGTGGGGTAAGCCCCACACACAGCAGCCCATAAGTTGTGGATATGGCTAAACTCTATAGCCAGTCACCCTCAGGGTTAATCCCTCCCACTGATGTGCCAATAGCAATCAAGTCTCAACTATAAAAGGAAGGCACACACAGCCCACACAAGGGACACTACTGCAGCACCAGGCTCAGGTGACCAGGAAGACTCTGCCAGGGCCCCACAGGGCACCTACTACATAAGGCCACCCTGCCAAGACCGGGAGACATAGTAGATCTAAATAATACATAGAAACAAACAGAGAAGTAGCCAAAATGAGGAAATAAAGAAATATATCCCAAATAAAAGAACAGGAGAAAATTCCAAGAAAATGAACTAAATGAAATGGAGGCAAGCAACATATCAGAGACAGAGTTCAAAACAATGGTAACAAGAATGCTCAAGGAACTTAGTGAGAACTTCAACAGAGAGATAGCAAGCATAAAAAAGGGACATGGAAACCATAAAAAACAACCAGTCAGAAGTGAAGAATAACTGAAATGAAAAATGCACTAGGAGGAATCACCAGCAAACTAGATGAAGTAGAGGATCAAATCAGTGATTTGGAATACAAGGTAACAGAAAACCCCCAATCAAAACAGCAAAAAACAATCAAAAAAAAAAAAAAATGACGATAGTTTAAGAAACCTCTGGGACAACATCAAGAGTAACAACATTTACATCTTAGGGGTATCGGAAGGAGAAGTTAAAAAGCAAGGATATTAAAACCTATTTGAAGAAATATGACTGAAAACTTTCCTAACCTGGTGAAAGAAATAGACACACAAGTGCAGAAAATGCAGAAAGTTCCAAACAAGATGAACCTGAACAGGCCAAAACCAATACACATTATAATTAAAATGCCAAAGGTTAAAGACAAAGAGAGAATCTAAAAGCAGCAAGAGAAAGGCAACTAGTAACTTATAAGGCAGCCCCCATAAGATTGTCAGTTGATTTCTCAACAGAAACTTTGCAGGCCAGAAGGCATTGGCACGAAATAGTCAATGTGATAAAAAGTAAGGACCTATGACCAAGGGCATTCTACCCAGCAAGGCTATCATTTAAAATTGATGGATAGATAAAGAAATTCTCAGACAAGAAAAAGCTAAAAGAGTTCATCACCACCAAACCAGTATTACAAGGAATGTTAGTGGGACTTCTTTAAGATGGAAAAAAAAAAAAAAATCAAAATTACGAATTAGTAAAATGGCAATAGCTACATATATATTACTTAAATCAAAATTACAAATTTACTAATTACTAACATAGTAATTACTAAATTCGTAATTATATTACTAAAATCAAAATTACGAATTAGTAAAATGGCAATAGCTACATATACAATTACTTTCATTGTAAGTGGATTAAATACTCCAATCAAAAGACACAGTGTGGTTGAATGAGTAAGAAAACAAAACTCTTACATATGCTACCTGTAAGAGACTCACTTCAGATTGAAAGACACACACAGACAGAAAGTAAAGGGATGTACAAAGTTATTTCATGGGGAAAAAATCAGGGGTAGCAATATTTATATCAGTCAAAATAGTCTTTAAAACAAAGGTTATAACATGAGGCAAAGAAGGATCCAGTAATCCCACTTCTGGCTATTTATCCGAAGAAACCCAAAATGATACTTCAAGGGGATGTTTGCATCCATATGTTCATTACAACATTGTTTACAATGGCCAAGATGTGGAGGCAGCCTAGGTGTCTGATGATGGAAGAATGGATAAAGAGGAGGTGGTACATATACACAATGGAATATTGCTTGGCAATGGAAGGGACTGGGTTCTTGCCATCTGCAGCAGCATGGATGGACCTGGAGGGTATTGTGCTGAGTGGAGTGTCAGACAAAAAAAAACAAACACAATGTGGTTTTGCTTATATATGGACTCTAAAGAACAAAATAAACAAACAAAACAGAGACAAATTTATAGATACAAAAACCATTTTGATGGTTGCCAAATGGGAGGGGGGTAAGAGGGTAGGTGAAAAATGGAAGGGATTAAGAAGTACAAATTGGTTGTTAAGAAGTAGTTATGGGGATAAGGAATATAGTCAACAATATTTTAATAATTATATATGGTGTCAAATGGGTGCTAGTTTTGTTGGGGTAATAGATGGGAGGGAGTTGGGGGGCAAGTGAAAAAGATGAAGGGATTAAGAAGTACAAACTGTTAGTTATAAAATAGTCAAGGGAATGTAAAGCAAAACATAAGGAGTATAGTCAATTATATGGTAACAACTATGTATAGTGCCAGGTGGGTACTAGCCTAGTCAGGGGCATCGTTTCTTAAATTATATAAATGTCTAATCACTATGTTATATGCCTGAAATTAATATAAAATAATATTGAATGTCAGCTGTAATTGAAAAATTAAAAAGTGGGTGAAAAGGTGAATGGGAATAAGGCGTCCAAATTTCCTGTTATGAAACAAGTAAGTCATGGGGATGTAATGGACAGCATAGGGAATATAGTCAATAACATTGTGATAACACGGTACAGTGTCAGAAGGTTGCTGGACTTATCATGGTGATCACTTCTTTAGGTATATAAATGTTAAATAACTTTAGGTATATAAATCCTGAAACTAATATTGAATGTTAGCTATATTTTTAATAAAAATCTTTTTAACAATAAATTTTTAAAAAAATAAAAAAAAATGGAGAGAATAACATCAATTTATTTATCCGACTAACATACCTATAAGACAACATGTCTTATACCTTATTGCTTTCCTGCCTCGTAATCTTTATTATAGCAGTACTCACAAGTGTTTTGAAATATTAGACACTAAATAAAAATGTATTAATTTAATAACTTTTAAATATTGATAACATTTATCATCATCAAATTGTACTCTTTAAGTGACCATTTTCCTGTTCCTAATAAGGGATAGAATTATACTGCTAAAAGAGGTATTAAATTCAAATCATTCCAGTATCTTTTAATAATAAATTAATTTCATCTATGTCATTCAATTGCTTTAATGGTTTTCGGTCACAAATTGCCTCAACCTTTACTGCTGTCAGTCCTTAGCTTTATCATGGGTTATTTGACCTGATGCTTAGCCAGGAAGAAGCACTTGCTAAAATTGTGAACAGCTGTCTTAGTGCTGGTGATGGTTTCATAGCCCTTTGGGATTAGCTAAATTTCAGCTCTTGTTACCGACTAAACTAATCTCATATTCGTCTGACAAACTATATTTCATTTAAAACATGAATTAATGGTTGTATTTATCTAGAAAATTCCCTCTCAGAACATGACAGACTAATCTTTAAGAAAACCCTAACGTAGGAAAATTTGGCACAAAATTAATAAGGTGAAATTCGACAGCAATATATGTATAACCAACATATAACATTTGAAATTCAAAATGAATCATACAGGACTGAATGGGAGAGATGCTATTTAAGATAACTCAAGTGAAGAGCTACTCCAAAATTTAGCTGAAGCCAAGAAGAAGATGATGTAGGTACGTTAAATATTAAAGTCTGGGGCTATACACAAAGAAACACAGCATCTTTACTCATGGTGGTTCAAGCCACTGCACCTTGCTTGTGTGGTTCTTAAAAAGTTAAGAGAGCTAACATAGAACATTATAACAATTGCATGAACATAAATACATAGATGTATGTAAATGAGAAAAAAAAAGTGGGATGATAAAATAAAGCTACCAGTAATAGGACTTCCTTTCTGTCCATGCTCCAGCAAATATCTGCATACGCTTGAATATATAGAGCTGTGGTACTCTTTGAATGTTTGAAGGCATTGGACAGCAATCAACACTAAGATCCTTGAGAGAATGGATGCACAACACGTCACCCATTCTGGCATTCTCATTCAAGATGTTTTTCAAAACAGTGCAAGGAAATAGAACATAGAGAACAGAAGCCTTTCTGGATGAAGAAAGAAGAAATTAGAGTTTGGGTTACTAAGGCAGTTGGGGAAAGATTACTAGAGAGAAGGGACTGCAGAAAAGGAGCCCTGATTATCTAAAAACCAAAACAAAAATATTTCCTTGGATAACTTCCCAGGTAGTGGCCCCTGGAGGGCAGCAGGAGCCGGCCGGTGTTCAGTGCTGAGCATATGTACCGGAGGCTGGACTCAGGACAAAACTGCAGCTGTGGGCTCTACGTCTGGCTGAGCTGGTATCAGTGATCAATTTGGGTCATCAGGGTGTACCTTACAAAGGAGACGCGATGTCCATGACAGTGACTGAGTTTTGTGGGGACTCCATCCACAACACATACAGATTCTAGGCACACTGATGAGTTCAGGTAAGGACCTTTTGTGGAAGGCGGCATTACAATCTCGAGATTGCCCCCATTAAAGTTGTAGTAGGATCATTAGCACAGAAACCTGACAGCCAGATGGGTTTGATCTGGTCACAACTGCGAAGGCCATTATGCCTGGGACATAATTTGAAGCATATAAGGAGAGCACGGTTTGTTGGAGCATCACTCCCATTGACGCCATTGAATGCAGAGGGAGGTGAGCTCTGGGTCAGAATCCACCCCTGGCTGCACTATGGCGGAAACCCTTGTAATAGACCCTGTCAGCATTCGGCACCCAGCCATCCTGCAGTGCCCGCTGTGCGCCTAGCTGAATTTGTTCCTGTGTGTCTCCTGGGACAGGGTTAGGCCTGGAGGGTCTACTAGCAACCCTGTTATCCAGGTTGCATATAATAACAGCAATATCCACAACAAAGGAGAACATTTGCATGTGATTAGCTTACACTGGCCTCCTTAAGGGCAAGCAATCTGGATACTAACCAAGGGAGGAAAAGGTCATTCACTTCTTTGTGAGAAGGAGGACAGGGACTTAGCCTGCACCCACTAATAAAGACCCCCGCATTCTGGTATTCCCTTGTGGTATAGGGAAGAAAAAATAATTTTCCCTCTACCCTTCTAGGTTCTTGGCTAAGACCCAACCCCTCCATAATAAAAGGCAAATTAATAGGAGAAAAACCAATAGAAGTTTAGTAACATGTATGAGGTCTGACAATTAAGTTCACAAACTTGTTGCAACGATGTTGCTAATATTTTATGACATCAGAGGGATTATTCATTATGAATTTGTACCAACTGGACAAACAGTTAACCAATTTACTATTTGAAAGTACTGAAAAGGCTGCATGAAAAAGTTAGATGACCTGAACTTTTCGCCAACAATTCATGGCTCTTGCATCACGACAATGCAGCAGATCCCACGGCACTGTCTGTGAGGGAGTTTTTAGCCAATAAACAAGTAACTGTATTGGAACACCCTCCCTACTCACCTGATCTGGCCCCCAATGACTTCTTTCTTTACCCAAAGATAAAGGAAATATTGAAAGGAAGACATTTTGATGACATTCAGGACATCAAGGGTAATACGAAGACAGCTCTGATGACCATTCCATAAAAAGAGTTCCAAAATTGCTTTGAAGGGTGGACTAGGCACTGGTGTCTGTTCATAGCATCCCAAGTGGAGTACTTTGAAAGTGACCACAGTGATATTCAGCGATGAGGTATATAGCACTTTTCCTAGGATGTGTTAATGAACTTAATTATCCAACCACATATACCTCCTGTATACGTGAGGATACCCAGGAAGGCATAATATCTCCCGGAAATGTCCCAAGACACCACCTTAAATACCATCTCCAGCTAAAGACAAAAGAAGATGTGTTGGGGGGGCAGTTATTGGGGAGTGTCTGGAAATGCACAGTAAACAAGGGTAAAGTTGTTAGGCAGATTTAAATCGGTGTGTCTTCCATTGATAAGAATTTCTAGAGATTTGGATATCCTCCTCTTCCTGGTACAGAGAAGATACCCTTTCAAATGGAGATTACTCTTGTAAATTTAAGTGTTTCTTACAAAAGGGTAACTTCTACTCAGTTTTCAGAGCTTTCCCTATGTCTGCTGTTTCTTGAGAATAATCAGCCTAAAATAATCTTTATGCTAAGTTTATGTTGGAGTGGCAAATTCTACTCTATTTTAGTAGATTCCATGTCCTAATGTGACTGGCATCCACTAGGCAGAGGGCCTGTTTTCCTCTCTCTTTGAGATCTACACTATTCCACTGTTGGGTCCTAGGGTTATAATTCTAATCTCCTTCAAAATTTCTGATGAACTTGGTTTAATTAACCAGCCTTTATAACCCAAATAGGGAGACAAAGCTGGTTGCCTTAGCTCTTTAGCTGGTATCAAGTCATCATCGGAGCAAATAAAATCTGTACAATCATGATCTCTAAGCAATTTGGTTGGTGTTTGTCCCCTTGGCTCTCTACTATAAGGACCCAATTCATAAATATGTGGTATAATTGTTTCCTGTAAATGCTATTAATACATTACAACAAATTTAGTGGCTTAAAAACCCCACGAATTTACTATCTTACGGTTCTGTAGGTCAGAAATCCTAAACTCAAGGTGTCAGCAGGGTGGTGTTCTTCTAGAGGCTCTAAGGGGAAAATTTGTTTTCTTGTCTTTTCGAGCTTCTCGAGGCCGACTCCCTTCTTGATTCCCTTCCTCTCATTTCTCCAACTTCTGCCTTTAGCTTGACATCGTTTCTATCTCCTGCTCTGCCTCTAACTCTATTGCCTTCCTCTTATCAGGACCCCAATGATTATAATGGAGACATCTGGAGAATCTAGGAGAATCACCCTACCTCAATGCCCTTAATTTATTCACATCTGCAAAGTCCCTTTAATTTACGCACATATTTACAAATTCTGGAGATTAGGATTTGGACACCTACTGGAGGACACCTATTCAGCCTGCCACATCCAGTAAATTGAACAACCACAGGAGACACAAATAATAGTGCAAAATAACAATCACAGTTTATTCGTGTGGCAACCTGGAGGTGTGCCCTAGGATCTCCCTCAAAAAAAAATACACAAGGTGGTCACACACGTAGTGGGCAGCCCCTAGTTGCAGCACCTTCTGTAGCCACCACAGCTTTTGAGCAAATGGTAAGCTCTTCTTTTACAATCCCCAGTTAATGACTGAGCATGTGTAGCAAGGCCTCTAGAGCCTGGCTATTTCTGCCCGACGCAAGATTCTTCTAACAGGCAATCTTTGCTCCAAATTCCCTTCTCTGCTTGTAGAGACTATTCGATCTGTGTCATAGCTGAGAGTTTCCTTACTCATTTCTGCTTCTTCCTCTCTTTCCTTTCACAAATGTCAGCTCAACATTACAGTCCAAAGGATTTTTCTGCTCCATCTCTCTTGCTTCCTCCACTATATTTTCCAGGAACACCTGCAATAAACCTGTGTTTTCCTAGCCCCATCCCAGCATCTTCTTGCTCAGCTGGCACAAGTCATTGACTAGGAATCCCTGATTGACCACTGGATTTCATGTGGTTTAGAAGAAGAGAACGGAAGAGAAACGCAGAATAGAGCGACCGGACAGAACTTCAGAGAGGGAGAAATCGGACGTAAACTCAGAGGCCGCGTAGGATTTACATAAGCAACAGAGAAGATGGGACAACATTGGTGAGAGGAGCACAAGAAAGGGTGGGGAAAGCATAAGGTATGCTCGCAGGACAGGGGCTAGGTCCTTATTCCTTGCGAGTTCCATTGCTGAAAGTTAGACATGGACAGTCTTCACAATCTTATGTAAGTCCTGATGCCAGTGTCCAAGGCATTTGTCAAGGTATTTTGGTCCAAGAGCATAACTGTGGGCTCATCCTAAGGTCTAAGTGCATAAGATTTTACTGTCTTTGTATTTGTATTTATTACAGTCTTTTGTCTTCTTGGTTCATTCAAAAGAGGAAGCACACCTGAGTTTGTTTTCAGGCAAAACCGAGGCAACCTTTCTGAGCTGTTACCTTGAGTGGAACACATAATACCGTGCCCTTTGAACTCCCTTTTCTATCCTTAGAGTGAGCCTTTGCTCTCATACACTGATATACTTCACTCTTACAAGGCATAGGAACCTCATTATTTGGTTCATCTCTTTTGACTGATATAAGACCATGGCTGATCTAACCTCCAGGCTCTACAGCTACAAGGGAGGGGAAAAAAGTCATTTGGCTTAGAATGTACTCTCGGGTGTTCCCTAGTTCAGGAATTAGGTTCACAGTTACTTTATAGATGTGGTGGAAATGGACACTTCTGTTGTGAGTCTGGACTTTCTTTTTTATGAACTAGTATCAGACTATATTTTCAAATTAATGTGTTCCCTGCAGAAGACATGATATCTTCAGTCCTCTTTTTCAAATACTTTTATTTTGTATTCATGTCAAATTTTAACATTCTATCATCCCCTCTGAGCATGCCTTAACCCCCAAAATGTATAACTCCTCTGTCCAATAATAATTATTTCTTGTGAAAAAGAGAAAGAATTGAATGGCAAAAAGGAAGTCTTGGTGAGTTACAGATTTTATTTTAACCTTAAGAACAAGCCTGAAAATTATTCTCCAAATGGATAAATTGAGTCCCAAAATAGTAACACACTTGTGCTGACAGATGGAGGTGCGGATAGAGGAATATGCACGGCACTGGCTGCCTGAAGCACTTCCATCTGTCACCAGGTCTCTGCTGTGTCTGTATAGTCAAACTACTTTGTCCACGAATGGGCAATTGTACATGATTCCTTCACACACTTTGCTATGATGTGGACTACATTGTTCATAAGGACCTCTGAAGCAATAATAATTAAACATATAACCAGAGAGTTCTATCTTTATGGTACTAAAACTTTATCATTTAAAAATACCACTTCTTGTAGTTTTCCCCAGAAAATATATCTGGGGGCAAAAACAGGAAGAAGAGAATGAGTGGAATGTGGGAGAGAGAGGAAGAAGAGAGAAAAATGTCCCATCCAAGTGTCAAGAAACTTTGCTTTCTTTCCCTAAAAAATCCTTTTCCTTCCTACCTGTACAATAAAGAATAGCCATATGAATGTTAAAAGGCTAATTTATTGCTCTCACTTGTAGGAAGCACATTAAAGATGAGCTCAGAGCCTGCAAGCAGACTATGTGGGCTGACTCCAGGCAGCTCTCCAGTACCATTAGTGGGAACTCGGGCACATTTCTGGACCTTTCTGTGCCTCAGTTTTCTCTCCTATGAGGTGAAGATTAGTAAATAGAACTATTCCATTGGTTTGATGAGGGTTAAGTCAATAAATATATGTAAAACTCAGAGCAATGCCTTGCACATGATCAGACCTGACAAACTGGGACCTCGATGCCTAGCCTGCCACCCAGCCTGCCACCTAGCTTGCCACCTCACCTGGCCACCCAGCGTGACTGCCACCTACCTTGCCACTTTACTTGGCCACCCAACCTACCACTTAGCCTGTCGACGCCAGAGCAGACCTAAAGGGCCCGATAACCTTTACTGTGATGTGATAGAAATGCAACAGAAGCTTCTTGTCGCCATAGCCCAACTAGGCTCCCCATGACCACAGCAGACCATCCCCAACCAGCTACTGCCTAGCTTACAACAGCCCCAAAGACAGCTAGTTAATCGGCAGTACACAGGCTCGATTCATTGTGATGTTAAACAAGACGAAAGTCAATGCTGGGTAGAAAGAATACCAGTTTCCTGAACCGTAGAGTTTTTAAAGATTGTTGTACTTCTAAAAAATTAATTGTCAGAACCCTTTAGTATTATGAAAATTTGCTTTTGTTTTTCATATATGTTGCAACTATTTTGTTTATAATTTGTTGTTTGATTTCTTAAATAATAATCTTGAACATCTTGAAAATTTTATTTTTTAGTAGTTAAATTTATATTCTTTTGGTGCCTACCGTTTTGGTGACGTGGTTAACCCACAACTTTAAGAAACAATTTTTTATAACTTCTTCTAATGCATTTTGGATTTATTTTAAGGAATGGCTTTAAAAATAAATTTAATTAATTTATAATGTATATTAGATTTATTTCAAGGAAATATTTTAAGAAAAATATGTCCCCTGATTTCTTCTAATGCATATTAGATACATTTTTATATTTGAATTTTGATCACCTGGAGTTTTCTTAATGAGTTAAACGCAGTAAGAATTTATCATATTTTTCTTTCTAAATGTTTAGGCACTTATAGCAATAATATTAATTGATTAACCCGTGTTTCACTAATTATTTGAAATGTCATTGTGACTATATGTAAATTTTTCATATATTTATATCATGGTCAGAAGTCTATTCAGTTCCATTGATTTGTTGCTCTGTTTCTTTTTTACAAGTGTTTTAATTAATGTAAAATTTTAATACACTTTAATATTTAGTCAAATCAGATAAACCCTGCTCCTATTACTCCTCTTTTTCAGAATGATCCTGGTCATTTTTGCATGATTCTTTTAAAAAATAAATTTTAGCTTCCATTCATTGTTCTTTCTGAAATCACATCAAACAAACAAACCCCTATAGACACTTTAATTGGGATGGCTTTGACTTTATGAACTAGCACAAGGAAAACGATATCCTTACAAAAGTAAACTTTTTGTTCTATGGTCAAATATGTTTTTCCAGCAACTTCCATAAGTCCATAAAAATGCCATCAGACTGGAGCCAAAATAGGACCTACCTTCATCCAATCTGAATTATGATTGGAGATGGATTTAGGAAAGAATCTGAAAATTGACCGACCTATACTATACAATCCATTCTGTGAAAATTAGGTTGGTCAAAGATTTCTCCAATAATACTTAGAGAGTTGGCAAAATAATTTATTAAAATGAATTACAAATTTATATACTGGAGAAATATTTTCAACATAAAGTGAGCCATAGGAGGATGCTGCTTCGTGCATGAAACTGACACTGACTCCCATCCTTAATGTGCAAGGACCCTCCTCCTCCACAGTTGATTTGGATTTCACTGAACCAGCCACACTGTCTCACTTGATTCCCGTTAAGAATAACATTATGCTTTTGTCAAGCGGCTGTTTGGGGCTTGTCTGGGCAGGCAGCTTGAGGGCTTGGACCTGACCATAACCAAAGGGCCACTAAGGGATTAAGCTGGTCCCCTGGCCAGCAGTAACTCCATTTTCCAACCGACTGAGCTAATCAGTCATGGTGTTTTCTATACAATGTTCTTATTCTTTTTATAGCACCTACAATGTTCTAAAATAGGAATGGATGCTCAACTCCTTTGATTCATGTTCAAGTTCGTTCAGAAACGCAAAGTTCAGTAGAGTCAATAGGATGCAGAGAAACGTTCTTTAAATGTCAGTCACTGGAACTCAAAATGTTATACCTGCTTGTTTTAACAATTCATACAGTGATTGCTTTCGTAATTTAAACACTATAGAAGCACTGGACTTAATGCCAACTCTCTGAAGTAAGCACTGCTAGACACCTGATTTAGATGAAAGAACATATACACCTATAAAGATTGAGATTTTTCTATGGATTTCACTGCAAGAGAACAGAGGAGGAGACAATGAGGAGGGCATCTGATAGTGTTGAATTGACTGTCTGGTCCCACCCACACCTCAGTATCCCTCATGTTAGCACAGAGCTGAGGCAATCACCTTCATCGTCGCCATGCAGGGCCAGCTCCACAACAGCCCTTTAGATCTGAAAACTTTTATGGCACCTTCCCAAATTCTTAGAAAAGGCAAGCATTCTCTGCTTTAATAGAAACGATATGGCCAATCAACAAGCTTTCTTTATTCCAGAATCACACCTGCAGACTGAGAAAATGCTGAAGAAAACCAAAAGTATAGTCTCTGCCAGTGAGAAACTGAGGACCTCTGTAGGCTCTGAGGAGCCGAGAGCTCCTTATCAGTCTTTCTTCTCTTAGTTGGACTAGGCTCCCCTGCCCCAAAGCTTCCGTTATTCTTTCCACCACAGGAACCCATGACTTTTGTTGTCTCTCCCAATCATCTGATGCTTGTTCTCAGGCTTTTGCAGTATTAATTTTCAATGCTATTTAACGTTCTGCAGGCCTTGTCTCTTTACCTAGTATACAAATTCCCTGAGAAAAACAGACCTTGTATTTTACTTTTTTGTGTATGTCTAAAAGGCCAAGACACAATTACGCATGTAATAAGGACTCGGTGAAAAAATACATATAGGTAAGTCGTCTCAAAGTTTAACACACACACACACACACACACACTTGGGTTTGAGTCCCACTCTGACCAATCACAAACTGTGGAATTTGGGGAAAGTCACTCAGTCTCTTCCAGTTTCTTTCTCGATATTAGCAGGATAAAATACCCACTTTACGGAATTGTAAAGGCTAAATATTGCCTGTAAATACTTCACTATTTAATATATAAACGCCAGGTACAAATACGGTTGCTAAACATTTATTGAAAAAAACTATACATAAATCCTGATTTGTAATCATAAATGTAATAAGAGAATCAGATTTGAAAATGATCTTAAAGATGACCTATCCTAACCTTGGTTTACAGTTGACAAAACACACAGAACTGACCTGCTTTAAGACTTCCCAGCTAGTGTACTACTATACACATTTACTAAAACTTTTGTTAAATAAAAGTCACAAACCTTCAAGTGTGTTTACTATTAGAATAATTAATATACTTCAAGTCAAGGAAATCTTTTATTCATAGTTAACCTGTAGTTGATGAGTATAATCATCTTAGTGACCCCCCTGGTTTAAAAACAAACGAACACTGTGAATAGAGCCCTAAGTGGTGAATTTGCTTAAAATTTTTACCTATTTCAGATATTAGGTTGATGATTTATTTGTCTTTGAGCCATTGCATAAAGACATAGAGCCAGAAAATGTGAATGGACCTGATGGTGAATTGAAAGTTGTGTTCACAAAAATCTAATTTATGCAGATTTAAACCAACATTGCAAAATCAACCATATGTCCCTAATGTTGAGGAAGAAATACACTTAAAAAGATTAACAATTCCTTATAGAATATGCAGTTCCGTATTAGATAATAATTATGTAACTCATAATACTGAAGTTTTAAAAATAGGAAAGAAAATGAGTGTCCGCTTCTGCATTTGTGCTCAAGACCCCCGGGCAAGGCCTGTAGGGCAAGTGTGGAGATGCTGGGCCCACCCATTTTACCATTATCTGCTTTCTCTTGCTCATTCTGTATTTCAGTCCCCGTGATTAAAGTACAGGCCTGACAATGGAAAAAGCCTGGCCGAGTATTCTGACGACTGCCTATGCCACTAGCTAGCCGCGATAATGCATGACACGATATCTGTCAGCACTTTTGCATTAGCTGGGAGGAAGGGTGAGAAAATGGCACTTTAAATATCAGGCTCATAAGATCATTTGGCCATCAGCCCATTTTCATAAGGAACAAACATGTTTTCTTGAGGAAAAACTAAGGCTTCCTCTTACAATCAACCTTTTAAGACCCCTTAATGAAATCATTCTGGGAAATCTCTATTACATTGCTTCATAAATGCTGGCTTTTGATATCCAATGGAAGATAATTACTGAAAAACTCACCACCATTTCAGTAATTTTAAATAAACAATCTCTGTTTTCATGTCCTGCATACCTGGACAGTTAGACTGTAGTCTTCTAATTATGGATTTGGACAGTTAAAACACAAGAGGAACAAATGCAAGTGGAAACCTTTAAAGGATGGTTAGAGAAAAAGTCTTCCAACCAAAATATTCCTTCCTATCCTAGCTTCAGTTGTGTGGCTGCTCAATCTTTTTCTCTTTTCTTTGTTTTCATAATTCAACATGAGTACAATACAGGTGATCTTGGAGGAAAAAATCAAAATGTTAAGTGAAATTTGATTAAAGATATGAATAAATTATACTAGATTTGGCTCTTCTTTTCCTTTCTCCTTACCTCCCTCCCTTTTTTTCCCTCCTCCCTTTTTCAGAGGGACAGTTGAGGCTGTAAAGAAGACTGTCATGCAGGTAATGTCTCCCCAGATGCAAGAAACAGCTACTTAAAAAGAGCTCCTGACAATACCAGCACCAAATTTTGCCTGCCTCACAATTTCTCTTAGACTTAGCACTGTTAATAATATTTCTTTCCCAATAAAGCCTTCTATTCTATGTTGGGCTGAGGCCTAAAACAGTGTGTGTGTGGGGGGGGGGAATGGATTACCATAAAAGGGATAAAGGCTGCTATCTTTTATTTCCATGCCACAAATTCACCTTTCAAAAACAGGTGGCAGTTACTAACTACAGCAATCACCCTTTTTCTAGCCAACGATGAATCCTAAATTCAACAGCCACATTTACTTGAAAAACATAGACTTCATTTCATTCTGAATTTGAATGATTTATTACATAAACAGGTAATCTTCTCTGTTGTAGTTAAAGCTATAAATATCCAGATGTAGAATTTCAAGGCTGATGTTTTGAGACTTTCAAATCAGGAGCGTATGGGGTTATTTCTTATGGAAATACCAGCATATTCTTTTCTTTTTGCATTTTTCACTGTATATGAATTACGAATAAGTATGAAATACTGAGACTTATTTTTCAGCGTGAACACACACACACACACACACAAAGGAGGAGAATGTATCATAAGCCACTGAATTTACATGTTTACAAATAACTTCATATCTCCCAAGATTCTAAAGAAAAACATGACAATTTTTACAAGATTTTTTTTTTTTTAACTGAATATCTTGACAGAAACTCCTGGGCAGTTCATTGGGGTAAAGAGACTCAGAAGAAATTAGTTCTTTGTAACAAACTGAGATCAGACAAGCGTCAGAAACCATGTTTGTGTGGATGACAAGAAACAAAAACGAAGGAGGCATCTGAATCCCATTGCTTATCATTAAGCCAAACTCTTCTTTCTCCAGTTATTTCTTGGGGTTTTGGTGCCTGGGGAAACATATAAATATCTGGGAGGTCACATTTAAAAAAATCTTCCTTACCTGCCCTGCCTCCAGAGATCCTGCCTCAACAGATTTGTAGCTGTGCCTAGCAATCTGTGCTCCCAACGGCCTCAGATAATATTTATACAATGGATCCCTGGACCAAATTGCCAACACCTCAAAAACATAGGAAGAGCTTGAGAGTTGAATGCCAAAGTCACTTTACCCCAATGAACTGCCCAGGAGTTTCTGTCAAGATATTTAGTTAAAAAAAAAAAAAAAAAATCTTGTAAAAATTGTCATGTTTTTCTTTAGAATCTTGGGAGACATGAAGTTATTTGTAAACATGTAAATTCAGTGGCTTATGATACATTCTCCTCCTTTGTGTGTGTGTGTTCACGCTGAAAAATAAGTCTCAGTATTTCATACTTATTCATAATTCATAATTCAGGCAGAAAGAGGGGAAGACAAATAATACCACTGGTTAATTTTAATAAGACCTTCCTTGGAGGTGAGCATAGATAGCCCATTTTTGGGTAAGCAGAAAACCAGAACCAGCTCCATCCACAGTGAAGGGTGTTCAGCATTGAAAGGCTGTCTCTGCCAGCCCCAGCGACAGAAATGGCAATGGTGCTGGTTGGGTGAGTGGGGAGGGAATGTACATCATTGAAGACAGCAACTGTGAAGTGAAGCTATACTCTTTCTACCTTTCAATACTCAGTCACCCTGGCCAGCAGCACAAATTGCCTTATCGGTACTAAGGCTTACATTGGTACAATATTTTTTTTTTAAATGGAGTCCTGCAAAGCATTGTAAAGCCATCTCTAATACTTAGTGCTTCTGAAATACAGAAGTCAGCAGCTCACGCCTTAAAATTTTCAACATTCTGTAATTCAAAAGTCAATCATAAATGAATTAGTTTATGTATATTAAACACTTGGGCAGGTCATCATGTAAGGTGGTAGGATCAACTTTCCTGAAGAGATTAAAAAGTCAGAGACACTGTAGATGAGAGACCCAAGATGGCAGAGTAGATAAACACTGTGCCTGCATCCTTCTGTAAACACACTAAATTACAACTAAATTATAGAATAATCAACCTGCAGAACTATCTGAAGTCTGGCTGAACAGTTGTGTGGAGACTGGTAAGAGGGGTGGAGACGCGAAACGGGCCAGGTCCCACACCTGTGTGTGGTGGTTGAGAACCAGGAGGGATGTATCAGCCATCGAGGTTTCCCTCGGAGTAGCAAGAGACCCCATCCCCACACTGGTCTCCTGAAACCCAAGTACTGGTGCCAGAAAGAGGAACCCCCACATCTGGCTGTGAAAAACAGTGGAGATTCTGACCATCTGGGTGGGACGCAAGGCTGCAGGAAACCCAGGTGTCCTCTTAAAAAGCCCACACACAGACTCACTCATTTACAGGCACTCACCTTGGGCTCCAGTGGAGGGATAGTAACTCGGGGGCTGTCAGAGGCATACAGGGGGCAGACTGAGGTGTGTGGCTGTGAAGTGAGGGCTGGAGGAGTAGCTGTTTACCCTGTGAGGAAGCCTGCTCCTGTGCAGCCAGTAGGTGGGCACCATCTTTCCTGTGTTGAGCCCACGCCCACAGGCCAAATCTGAACCTGATTGGCCTGGTGAGCTCTGCTGCTCCACTTTGCTAACTCATTGGGATCCTGCCTCACCTAACTCGCCCAACACCTGAGGCACTTTCTCCAAGAGCAACCAGCATTGCACTCTTTCTTGGAATACTATTGGAGTCTACTGGCCCCAGACAGCTGGCAACTGGCCTCAGTGTGCTCTGAGACTTTTGCTGAGTAGCTCCAGGTTCAGCACTGGCACCAAACCAGAGTCCATATTAACCTATTGACCACAATTCTTCCCACTCTAGTGACTCCCTGAGACCCTGCCTCACCCAACTTGTGTACCCACACGAGGCTTTATCAGGGACTGAACCTTAAGGGAGATGGCAGGTGGTGTCCTGGCTTTTTGTGGAGCTACCCCAAGCCTGGTTCTGGTGGCAGATGTCCTCAGTTCACAGCATGGACTCTCCCATGCACCTACAGGGTTAGCACAGGCAACAATCACTGATCATTTTGTAGCTCCTAACAGGTAGTTCTGGCCCATCACAGGCAGTGGCTGACCTGGGCCTGAACCAGAGCCCCTTCCAAGAGTCCCCAGAACCAATATACTTAAAGGTTGGCTTCAGACCACAGCAGAGCTCCACCCAATTAGCCCCACAAATGGCACAAAGGGTGGTCTCAACAGGCACCAGAGCCCACTGGAGCATATCCCACTGAGTGGGGTAAGTCCCCCCATCCCCCATATAGCAGCCTGTAAGTCGTGGACATGGCCAAACCTCACTGTCAATCAGCCTGAGGGTCACTCCCACTCACTGATGTGCCAAGAGCCATCAAGACTCAAATATAACAGGAGGGGTATAGCTAAAAATGGGGAAGGGATTAGTACAAATTGGTTATTACATAGTAATAATGGGGGTGTAAGATATAGCATAAGGAATATAGTCAATACTATTGTAATAAGTATGTATGGTGTCAGATGGGTACTAGATTTGTTGGGGTGATAGATGGGAGGGGGTTAGGGGGCAGGTTGAAAAAGGTGAAGGGAATAATAAATACAATTTGGTAATTACAAAATAGTCATGGGGATGTAAAGTAAAGCAAAGGGAATATAATCAATCACATGGTAATAACTATGAATAATGCCAGGTGAGTATTAGACAAGTCAGGGGGATCACTTCTTAAATTATATAAATGTCTAACCACTATGCTGTACACCTGAAATTAATATAAAATAATATTGCATGTCAGCTGTAATTGGAAAATTAAAAAGTGGGGGAAAGGTGAAGGGGAATAAGAGGTCCAGATTTCCAGGTATAAAACAAATAAGTCATGGGGATGTAATGTACAGCATAGGGAATATAGTCAATAATATTGTGATACCGTGGTACAGTGTCAGATGGTTGCTGGACTTATGGTGATCACTTCTTTAGGTCTATAAATGTTGAATAACTATGGTGTATTTGAAACTAATATAATATTGTATGTTAGCTATATTTTAATAAAAATCTTCAAATTACAAAAAAGAATCATAAAAAGTAAAAATAAAAACAATGAACAAAAAAGGCAGAGGCACTCTTAGAAGTATGCTTTAGGATTCACTTTACGGACTAGAAGATGATGATACTTTTCTGACATTTTTTTTCTCTCTAGCTTCCTTGGGTTATTTAAGTCCAAGATGGCTCCATTCTTAACTGCTTCACATCTGAAACAAGCAGGCAAACATCAAGATTAGTATTTCTCTGTCTGGGTTGTTTCTTCTCAGACAGAAACAAACAAAGAACGGGGAATATGTGGTCAAAAAGATGGATGGCACTATCAATAGACGGTATTTCAGTCTTTGAGTTTCATATTTAGGGTGAATATGGGGTGGTTTCCCCACAAGGAACATTTTAAGGAACACCATTTTTAAGATATATCTGTTTTTTTAAAGGGACACTTGAAAAATTTAAACAGTTTCTATTAAGCAGAGTAAAAAGAAGACAATAGAGTTAATTGTTTAAGAGTTGGGTGCAGCTGTGCAGAAGGTAAGGCATAATTGATGCTGATTTTGTTTTACGGTTGAATAAAACCTTCTCTCCTCCCTCCTAGAGTTCAACTTCCTGCATAAAATTTAATATGTAAGGTAGTGAAATAACAGCAATTGTATTAATTAACGCATTAATTCAATAAATGTGTATTGGGTGCTAGTTATGACACAAGCACTTTTCTAAGCATTAAGATTATATCGGTGAAGAAAGTAAAAAAGTAAGAAATGCCTACTTTTATAAAATTTACAAGCTAGTATAAGAATACAGAAAATAAACACAGTAAGTAGATAAATACTATACTATATAAGAACCTATAAGTTACTATGGAAAAAAAAAACCAAAAAAACAGAGCACTGTTACAGAAGATCCATTCAACAACCATTGCTTTTTGACCACATCCTCAGCATGTACTGGGTGAGATGTAAAGGATTCAACAGTGTCCAAGATAGTCCTGCCCCCTCAGGAGTGGGAGCCCATGCTGTGACTGGCATAACCCAGAGCTGGCCAACATGAATGAGCATGTGGATTGTTGCTCACGCTTACCTGGCCATGGAGGGTACTGCTCAGGATCACAGCATTGTTTTCACTGGGCTCCACAGTTCATCTCAATACAGTGGGTCAGGCCGACCTGACTCAAGAATGAGAGTCGGCACTGGAGAGGAATGCAGTTCACATCCTGGGTACAGTAAGTATGATGATGGAAGCTGAATATAGTTGGTGAATACACCTAAACAGGAAGCCACACCTGTCAGAAAGAATGAGCTTTACCTATTATCCCACTCACAGGAACTAACCCTTATTAATCTGCAATACTATTTTATGATATTTAGTCAATGTAGCTTTCTTTTGGTTCTGTTTTTAGTGAGGTTTATTACACTTTCTCTTGAGTGATGACTGTTATCCCAGGAACAAATTCTTTTCCCAAAGAAAATATCTCTAATTATAAAATAATGTCCCAAGAATTAAAAATAGTCCAATTTACCAAAAATTCAAAATAATAAAAACTGTGCAGTATAGGAGAAGGGAAATTAGCAACATACAATAAACTCTCTGACATCTTTTTCTTTAACTACTAAGGAATAGTGATGGGAGTCCTTGATGTCAGATATTGTGTGATTCAGAGAAGGTTTTCCATATTATAATACATACATACAATGGGGGAGATATTTGACAGAACTAAGAGACTGTCATCACCAATCAGTTATTTTTAACAAGAGAATGAGATCTGGCTCCTCTAAAGTGAATACAGAAAAGGAATAGCAAGCAGTACTATCAAATAATCAGTGTCCAGATCCAGGGGCAGACGGTTTTCTGGGACTTAAAGCTTATACAATTTTAGAGGCCCTCTTTACAGAAAGAATACAAAATTATAAATGTAAAGTTCTGTTAGAAAGTGAGTTGTCATTAAGAATTAAAAAAGAAAATAAAACAAAATTGCATACTTTAAAAAAACTGATGTATCACAAACATCATAAAATCCATTAAAATAACATATTTGTATTAATTAGCTAAAAGTTTGGTCATCACGGGTCACATCTTAGAGAGGAAAACTGGACACAGGGTTATGAAATTTGACAGCCACAAATGTAGCATCATTTGCAGAGGTCTACCCCAAAATGTCTTTCATCTTCTAATTAGTCATTGTTATGGTAATGTACAATCTTGGATTGAAATTCTCATTAAATGTCCAATAGTTTGGCCTACGAGGGAAACATTTCTAAATGACTCTTACCCAATAACAAACTAGCACACATTTGAGCCCTTCTCACATAATGGTTAGGCTAATAGGTTCTAGAGTCAGATAGACAAGGCCTAAATCCCAAATTATTGGGTCACACAATATTTCACACCACTCATTGCTCTAGGAGCTCTGGAACTCCAGGTTTATAATTTCCGGTATGTTTTTTCTTCCACTATATTATGCTATCTTATTTTTTGTATTAATTCCTCAATTTTTACATGCTTTGATTCCAAGCATCCTTTATTACATTTATTTTATATCCTAGCATAATTAACTCTTAATGCCAACTTTTATTGAGCACTTTGTATGTTCAAAACACTGAGATCAAGGCTACACATGGATTATATGCTCATTTAATTCCTTCAATAAACCTATTGCATAAATACTGTTAGTATCCCCATTTTAGAGGAAAGAATACTGTGCATTAGAAAATCTAAGTAACTTATACAGGGTCAAAATATGGAAACAGGAAATTATCAATACTACATTTTAAAATTTAGTCTTGGCCAGAAAGTATACAGGAAGCTAAAAGTTATAAGCCTTTATATGATTCAAACCAAGGGAGAGTTTTGATACAGGTGCTTCCAGGAGACAAAATATTCAGCTATCAGTGCTTGTTTAAACAGCTAAGGAAAAGATCAGTGAATGTCACTCCTACAATCTTGTCTTACCTTTTATTTTATTTTACTTTATTTTATATTTTATTTTATTTTGCATTTTTATTGCTTATTCTGGAGAAGCATTAAAAGAAAAAGAAGATTCTCCTGTTAACTCCACTATTAAAAAAAAATTTGAGGAGAAGCCAATGACAATATTTAATATGATATTGAAGATTCTTATTAACTAGACTTCCCTATAGAGTTATACCTTTAAGGCAAAAAAATGGGCAGGGTGGGGAATCACTTGCATTTCAGGCCAAAATACAGCCAACAGTGACTAGGTTTATCCTTCTGCCTGAAACGACTAAAACACTGGACAAAATATATAAAACAATGGCTTAACACGGGTATCAGGCAGAGCAGGAAAATGATCACTGAGCACGAGGAAACAAAACGTTCCCTCCAGTGGCCCCAGGTTACTGCCAGGAGAGTTCTCAGGCCTTATCATGGGGTTGGGGTGACATGAGCGGTGCCTGGTGGTTTCCCTGAATTGAGGAAGTGGAGTTGACAGGCCTAGGACACTAAGGTGTCTAGACTTTTCAAGTAATAGTATCTGAAAAGAGAGAACTTGCAGAAAAACAGCGCCAAAGGTCTGCAGTTTTCCCCTTATTTGCATGTAACTTAAGTTCATCCCAGAACAGAGCAAAAGAATATTTATAAGAATACAAAAATGTCCAGTACACAATGAAGTTCACCATGTCTGCAATCCAATTTTAAAAATTCCAGACATGCAAAGAGTAAGAAAAATGTCACCATGGTGAGGAGAAAAATCAATCAAATGATACAAAAATGACACAGTTAAGAGAAAAAAAAAGGACATTAAAAGTAATTTTAATTATATTACATATGTTAGAAGACAGTAAACAAATGACAGACATATTAAATAGAGACGTATAAGATTTTTTCAGTAATGCTGTTTATTGTGAGATAATCAATGATTCACACACAGTTGTAAGAAATAACACAGAGAAATCCTGTGCTACAGTTACCTAGTTTACTCCAATAGTAGCATATGGGAAAACGACAGTAAAATAGCACAACCAGAATATTGAGTTTAATAGAGTCAAAATACAGAATGTCTCTGTCATCACAGGATTCTGGAAGTGGACCTAGTAGGGGGGCAACCACTTTCCTCCTAATACAATCTTCTCTTTAAACCCTGTCAACTACAGATCCATTCTTCATTTCTATTGTGATTTCAAGAATGGTATGTAAATGGAATCGTATAGTTTTAATCTGTTAGAATGGGCTTTTCTCACTAAGCATAATTTTCTGGAGATTTATCCAGGTTGTTGCTTATATCAATAGCTCTTTCCTTCTCATTCCCAAGTAATATTCCGTGGTAGGGATGTAAATTTTGTTTTACAAATAGAATAAATAAGTAGTAAGTTTAGGAAAATTGTAGGGTGCTAAGTGAATGCACAAGAACTAAATGTCTTTCTATATACCAACAACTAATATTTAGAAATTTAAATAAATGTTACAAATGACACTAGCATCAAAATTTTCAAATATTTAGGAATAAATTTGACAAAGATGTATAAAGACTATATAATAAGAAGTACAAACTATTACTGAGAGAAGTGATACAGGATCTAAATAAATGGGGAGCTATCTTGGGTGTATAGATCACATGATTCAATATTGTTAAGGTACTATTTTTACATTGATCCATTGGTTTCATGGAATCCTAATCAGTATCCCAGCTAACATTTTTCAAGAAAATGATAAGCTGATTCTAAAATGCATATAGAAACTCAAAAAAAAAAAAAGAACTGGGATAGCTAAACAATTTTGAAAAGCTAGAGCAAAGTTGAAAGTTTATCAGAACCTAATTTTTAGATTTCTTATAAAACTACAATAATGTATCAGTATATTACTGATGTAAAAATAGAAAAATATGTCAATGGAATCTATTAGAGAATCTAGAAATAGGCTCACATGAATATGGCAATTTATTTTTGACAGAAATGTCAACACAATTCAGTGGGCGTAGTATAATCTTGTCAGCAAATGATGCTAGAACACTTTGATAGCCAGATGCGAAAACTTTGGGCCCTTATCTCACACCATACACAGAAATTTAGTTGAAATGGGTTATAAGAGCTAAAACTATAAAATTTCCAGAAGGCAACATAGGAGAAAATGTTAGTGACCTTGGGGTTGGCAAAAATTTCAAAATAGAACACAAAAAGCACAAATTATAAATTCATCAAAATTTTAAAAAATTGCTTCTCGAAAGACAGTGCTATGCAAATTAAAAGGCAAGCCACAGATTGGGAGAAAGTATTTGTAAAACATATCCAACAATGGACTTATATCTAGAAAACATAATAAACACACGTTAATAATAGAAAAATAAATAAACTAATGAAAATAAATCATCAAAATATCTGAATAAACATTTGACAAAGAAGAACATTAGGTGGCTAATAAACATATGAAATTATGTTCAACATTCTTAGTTATTCAGGAAATGCAAATTTAACCCACAATGTGATATAATTCCACCCTTAATAAGTTGGCTAAAATTAAAAAGACTGATTATACCAACCATTGGTGAGGATGTGTAGAAGCTGAGAAGGTGGAACTATCACATACTCCTAGTGAAAACATAAAATGGTACAACTATTTTGGAAAACAGTTTGGCAGTTTCTAATAAATTGAAACATACTTAAACAAACTTAAACATCTACCATACAACCCAAACATTACACTTTTCAGAATTTATCCGAGAAATGAAAATCATGTCCATGCAAATACTTGCATACTAACATTCATAGCAGCTTTAGGTGTAGTAGCCAAAAGGTGGAAGCAACCTAATTTCCATCAATAGGTGAATGGATCAACATAATATGACATATCCACATGCACACATTGGAATACTACTCAAAAAAAAAAGAAAAAGAAAAGGAATGTTCTATTGACCCATGCACAAACATGAATGCATTTCCAAATAATTATGCTGAGTAAAAGAAGCCAGTAAAACAAACAAACAAACAAAAAAAAACAGCAATACTGTATGATATCATCTACATAATATTCAATAAAAAGCAAGGTACTTTCTAATGGCTGCCTAGGGCTGGTGACAAGGAGTGGGGGAGAATTACTGATTACGGAAAGGTTCAAGAAATTTTGATGTGATGACTATGTTTATTAGCTGGATTGTCATAATTATTTTATGGATGTTACATGTGTCAAAATTTATCAGACTGTACACTTTTAATATGGGAACTTATTCTGTTTCAATTATACCTCAATAAAATGGTAAAAAAAAATAAATAAATAAGTATTTTAGGAGATGTACCTCAATTTGCCCTGGTAATCCTTCTTAGCCAGTTCCTTCCCCCATAGGAAAAATATATTTTTTTTAACTTGGCTAATAGCAAGAAACAAACAGCTGAATGAAGAGTCTTGAAGAAAATTTTTACTTAAGAAGATATTTTTACAATATGGCATCAGATTTTGACACATGTGTTCTCCATCAGCAATTTTCAAAGTTGGTGACATTCTTGAAACACAATGAGTACCCTGTCAATCAGTGCTTCAAAGCATAGAGAAGCCTGCAATATTTCAGATAAGATAGATAAAAATGAAACTGTACCTGCAAAAATAGCATTATCCCATCTTTATTTCAAAGATCCGTCATGTGAAAAGCTAGTCTTTTTCCAAGGGGTGTCTATTAACTAGTACTCAAAATTATACACATATATATTTATACATATATAACATATACATACATTTTAATATCCCATAAAACTGCTAACCTGAGAGACTATTTTAAAGAACTAATGTTGATTCCATCTTACATTTCTACAGAGAATAACTTCTTTAAAATGAAAGTTCATTTGCAATTTATTAGATATAATATTGTTAACTGCAAATGGAAATACATTTTAATTTTGAGTACCCTTAAAATAAACAATATATGAAAAAACATTTTAAGTTTTCAGCATCATTATCCAAATTCAATATTATTTATCCATTTGAGGATAGAATTTAGACTGAATTTCTATGGAATGCTGTAGAATAACGTGACCGCTTGTGTAGGCTGCCAAACTGACCTCGTATTCTCCCACTGTGCATCTCCCTGGTTTGTGCACTAAAGCTGCCTAATGAATGTCTTCCCTTCAGTGATCAACAACTCTGCTTCCTTCCACCAAGGTTTCTTAAGTCCCTGCACCACTGCCCTCATGTAAGGGCTCATCTCATCCCATATCTAGGTGGACTCCTTATTGGGCAGGAGAATGTGACCCTAGCAAATGAAATAAATGTTGGTGTTTGTAGAACTAAGTTTGTGCCTATCAGGACATCCATGTGTTTCCACAATCCTTTCTCAAAGGGTTAGCCTTGTTCAAACATCAGTGACTCGGTGGAATTCTCAGTTTGTCTGGAGTAAAAACCTCTTCTCTAACTTTTGATAACTCCTTACCCTCAGGCAATGTTGCTCAAAGTATAATCTAATCATGTTCATTGGACTGGATCGTTGTTAAAAAAAAATGCAGATTTCTAGACCTAGCACTTGTCTCAAATCCATCAAATATTCCTTTTTTAACTAGGATGCAGGCAATTATTGGACATGCCCAACAGCTGAAGTCCATAGTTCTAGGGAGATAGACTCAGTTCCTCACATTCTCACTCAGTTCCTCATGTTCTCACTCACACCTCATTCTGCCAGTTGTGAAGAACACTTTAATGTCAGAGAGACCACCATTTTAATTACAAGGATATAGTTCAACTGAAAATAAAGCATGATAGCAGGAAGGGAAACCCATAGTTCAAAAACACACTTTAGAATAAAGTAAAATAGGAACATGATTCTTTCTCTCCAAAACGTTGTTGAATGGGCTACAGGTAAATGTAAAATGGTAGTAAAACACTGCTGGACTATCAGTCATCTGTTGCATGAACATCAAGTGGATAATGGTGTAGTAAAGGAGAGAAAAATGTGAGAGTGAGTGTAGGGACAGCGCTGAATGAATACTTGAAGGCTTCCAGCATGACAAACTTTTTAAGACTGAGATTTTAACATGTCTCTTCTCTGTCTTCTTCTGAAGAGTAATTTTGAATCTCCATATTCACATTTTATGGAATAAAAATTCTTTTTCATTCATACAAATGCCATGTCTCTGTACTCAGGCCATTGTAGTGAGCAAAAGCTTAAACAATGAACCAAGATGATGACTCAGTTCTGGCTCTCACTTAAAACCATGTGAACTTGGACTTTTTACTTCAATCACTCTCGTTCTAAATTTTCTCAATAATAAAAGAAAGTTATGCATTATTTCACAGAGTCATGGTGAGCACTGGAGTTTTACTATATAAAAGCAACAACCACAGTTCTTTGAATGCTGTAGGCACTCTATCACTCTTAGTTTTGTAGAGCTGACCTCCCCCATCTACGTGCAGCATCCTATAAAGACAATAGGGAGAGCCATTTCATGACTGTCATTTTGATCTTTCATAAAAATCTACAGTTTTGAACTAGATTTCAAAAGGTTAACTGAGGCAGTGGATTTGTTTTTCTTCCCGTAATGATGTTGACGATGCTGCAGATAACTGTGAAACTATGTTTGACTACTAGTTGCTTCATGAGTAGCTACCATGTGGATAATGGTATAGTCATAGACACAAAATCTGTCTCTTTAACTTGTGTTATATATTCCAGGATCACAACTGAAGTTTAGGCTGAATATTGTAATTAAAGAACTGTAAGCTGTTATGGACTCTTTCTGAGATTCGTGTTTAAAGGTACATTTTAAAATATTATGAATTTAAGCCACTACCCAATTCCAAAATTCAACCCGGGAGCAAGAGTGTACCATTGATACCATCGCTTCACACTTGATAACTAGAAATCATCACTTTGTCTTCCACGGACTAGGGAGAAAACTTTTCTTTAAAGTATTTGTGGTCCAAAAACTCTGGATCTTGGCTAGAAATTATAGAAAGATGTGCAAATTTCTCAACCCCAAGAAACATAAAGAAGAGGAGACAGTAGTGCGCTCTCCAATTCACGAGTGAGAAGGAGACCTTACACCTCTTTGCAGTGTCAACAGAGCCAGCTTTGCTTCAAAAAATTCCACATTTAAATGTACATTACTGGCATCCACCATACCACCAACCCCATTCTTCTCAGAGCCTTTCCCTTAAGTTCTGACAGTTAGTTACATACATCTTCCATGTTAACTCTCTCTTTTTCATCAGCCTCTTCTTAAACACAATTCCTTACAAAAATGCCATGACCGTTACCTCTTTTCACCAATGCCGGCTAAAATAATGTTGAAAAAAAGCAAAATGAGCAACACTCATTAAAGTTAAATGTATTATTCTAGGTTTTTTAGTGACCAGCTAGTGTTTGCTAGAGATATTAAAGTTTTGTCATTTTTTAAATGTACTATACAAGTCACACTCAGTTACTATACACAACATATATATCATCAACCTGAAATCATTACAGAGTAAACTTGAAATTTTTTGGACCAACTAAATATGTAATGTGTAAGAATAACCCTGCCTAATGTTTTCATTTAAATCGCAACCTACTGTTCAGCAAGCAGTGTTAACATGGCAGCCTGGGGCTGCTATCTTTAGAAGAGTCTGCTTGCAAGGTTGGCTCTTGGCTCGTTCTTGGCTTGGCTTCTGAAACATTCCCTAACTGATAGGTTTGTTTTATTGTGCCCAGATGCTTTGTACATACAGTGTGATTTATGGTTAACATTTGCTGCTAGTCTGGAGTTTTGCTAGTTGCTAGGCAGAGAATGTCTATGTGACAAGCTTCAAATGGGCTTCCCTGGGCAGAAGCATCTCTCACAGGTTGCTGCATTTCTGCTGCTGGAGGGAGAACATGCTCTGTGTGACCACTTACAGGAAGGACAGAGCATAGAAAGGTGAGTGTGTATTTATCCAGACTCCTGTATTCCTTTCCCTCACAGATCCAGCTGTGATGTGTGCTATGTTGATACAATAAATCTTAGGTGTAAGTATGACTCTATGCTGAGTCCCTGAGTTTTCCTAGCAAATCACTAAACATAAGGGTGGCCTTGGGCAATCCCCAAAAGAGTTGCTTAATTAAATAAAATACTACCTAGTATAAAATAAAATAATAACATTTGCCTTTTCCAATCCTCCAAGACATAACCAATTACTTTTTCCTCTCTTCTCTCCTAACACGTTACTTCCGTACTTAACAACCTGCTATTATTAGTGACTTAAGATTCAGATTCTGTATGGATACCTCCCGACTCCCTCCCCAACATCATCTCAATTCCTTTAGCCCCTTGCTCAGTGGAATTCCTCCATGTTCTCTGCCCCAGAAGAGAGTCATGCATTATATTCACTCAGCAGGTGGGCTTGCTTCTCTCCTCCATTCTCCTAATGCTAACCACACATCTACTGTCCTTTTGCTTTGCCACAGCCCCCAAAATTCATTTAATCTGAAGCACAATTAGAAAATGTGAGCATTGGATATTAAAATTAATTTTCAATTCTGGATACCTGCTATGTAATAATTTATGAGCCATAGGATATCTAAAACTAAATTTGGCTTTCAATCCCTTTTTAAACTACTGCAGTTGGTACGATGTCTGCCCCAATGTCAGCATTCACGGTTTTCATCAGTTGAGATTTGTTGACTGGAAACAAGGAGCCCCTGACTAGCCATGGCTCACCCCATAAGGTTATTGTAACTTACCCACCAAGAACTCTGGGATAGGAGGTTCCCATGCTGCTCAGGAGCTCTTGCATCTCAGGCTACTGAATTGGTGTTTCTGCACTTCTGTCAACCTTCTCTTTTTAGCTGCAATTTGGCAGCTGCTATTCCAGACATCACACAACTACATTTGTGCAGAAAGCAGGGGGTAGGTGATGTGTTGGTAGTGAAATGGCTGTTTATTCACAGAGCAGGCTCTCTCCTTCATCAGGGAGCAGACTCTTTCCCACAAGAGAACAGGCAGCTTCTCTAATAACGTGTTGGCCAGAAGTAGTGAGCAGGCCCTCCGCTCTACCAGTCCTGGCAAAGGCAAGTAGACGTCCCAAGACTGGCTTAGACCCATTGCAACTTGTCCCCAGTGACTGCAGGAAAGACTTGAGCATGTTGCTGCCAAACAAAGCAGGAATTGTGTTAGCAGTAACTGTGGGGAGACCAATGGTCTGGACACGAAATAGTGCAGCAGAACCTCTGGACTGCTCACTAAAATAGAGATGTGGGGCCCATCCCCCTGGCTTTCTGCTTCAGTAGGTCTCATTTGGAACCTGAGAACATGCATGTCTGACAACTTCCCACGTGATGCTGATGCTCTCTGGGGACCATACTTTGGGAACTAATGGGGGAGGCAAACATCAGCCTCTATCACATGACTCTGTTGGTGCCAGGAGTCAAGGGTCATTTCAGGCATAGGTGAGGACTAGTGTTGATTTGATTTACAGTTTCAGACAAGATGTAGCACTGGCCTTACCTGCAGTTGTAGGCAGGGGTTAGTCAAGGCCTCCCATTCAGAGTGGGAGTGTGCCCTGCCTGAATCAGTGCCAACTTCAAAGTTTTAAAATCTTAAAAGTTTTAAAAATGATGTGTTACATCATGTCAAATGTATAAAAGAAATGCCTATAAAATAACAAATGCTTTATTTGTGTAAAACAAGTCTACTTTTTAATTCAAAATATTGGTCAGTGCAGATCATTCAAAAATAATAATTATTTTAAGAAATCTAATTAAAATAAAATATTGCATTTTTCTCCAAACTCCTGAGTATGTAAAAATGAAAAGGATAATATTGTTTTATGTTTTCCAAAACCATTACATTCTGAGAACTAGAATCTTAGCATGGATTAACAATCTCAAACCAAGGAGAGGGCTAGAAAGTCAGTCAAGTGAATACATTTTGATAGGTAGAGTTTAGGAAAATTGAGAGATCACGTCTAAGTAACTTACAAAACACACGAAAAATGATTTGGGTAAAATATATGGAATACATTTTTTATTACAGTAGGCAGATATGAAAGTGATGGGTAATATATTATACAAGAATGTCTATTATTGGTACCGTATGCTATTATTACGTCCCTGTTGATCATCTATTATGTATCTAGTATGGCATTAATGTGCTGTTAAGTGTATATAGAGGCAACGAGGTTGATCCATGTGAAGTCTCCAAGCAACAAACCAAGGTTCAAGAAAACAGACATTTCAGTGGCCACAGGCCCAAGTACGATGATGTAGAGTATGCACACGTCATGGAGTAGATGGGAAAGACTCCACAGAGGAAAGCTCTTCTGCTCAAGTAGGACAGGTTCTTTAGAATTATGAGAAAGGGAGGGAATTCCAAGTTAGGGTAACAGAGAGAGGTAAGAATAGGCCCTTCCAAAAAATGCAAGAAAGAAGAAACCACTTTAACTGGATAACAAGGATGAAGTCTGTCTGAATCTAGGGTGGGAATAATAGTGATTAAGAGTACACTTGCTTTTGACCTCATTGCTTTGTCCTCATGAACTACAAATATGAGTAAACAAGCCTATAGTGAAAACCTAGTCAACTAAGCATTTGCACAGAGCAGATTTCTAAGGTTAAAATTTCAAGATTAAGGAGCTCTTAAATATAAAAATAAGTTTTATATAAAATGGAGAAATGCTTTGCTGTGCCATAAGGGATTATCTTATAAACATGTCACATTTTATATGTGTGAAGAGCCAAAATACCCATCTGTGCCCCAGATATTATTTAACCATCTAGAAAGAACTCAAGGTCTGCCTGAGCCCTATGTTTGGACAAACACTTATGATCCCACATAACTAATTGCTCTTTTGTCATGGATACTTTTATCTTCCTCTTTATAAGTGCTATATTTTTGTTAATTTTTACTAGCACTTCCTACACATTGCCTGTGTTCTTTACTTAAGAAATCTAGGCTAATATAAATTGGTTTAAATCTTATTATTTCAAAGATAAAGAATTCTTGGAGGACTGAAAGTGAGGGAAGTAAAGCTTTCCCTTTTTACTTTATGCACCGCTGTATTATTTGAAAATGTTAACAATCATTTACTATTTTTGAAAATTTTTAAACTAATATGGTTGTGCGACCATTAGTACTATCCATCTTCATCACTTTCGTTATCCCAAACTGAAACTGTACCTATTAAACAGTAACTCTCACCTCCTCTCCCCTCTACTCCTAGAAATCATTATTCTACTTCCTGTCTCTGAATTTGACCGCTCTAGGTACACATATAAGCACAATCAGATAATACTTGTATTTTTGTGTCTGGTTTAGTTCACTTAGCATAGTATTTTCAAGATTCATCCATGCCGTAGCATGTGTAAGAATTTCATTTCTTTTTAAGGCTGAATATTTTATTGTATGCTTATATTACATTTTATTTATCCATTCATCTCTTAGTGGACACTGGGTTGCCTACACCTGTTTGGCTATTGTGAATAATGCTGCTATGAACATAGGTATACAAATACATATTTATGTCCTTGCTTTCAGTCTTTTCAATGTATATCCAGAAATGGAATCTCTGGATCATATGGCAATTCCATGTTTAAATATTTTGAGGAACCACTATGCTGTTCTCTATATCAGGTGCACCATTTTACATTTCTACCAACAGTACAAAGCTTTTCAATTTTTCCACATCCTCACCATCACTTGTTATTTTCTGTTTGTTTGTTTTTAATAGTAGCCGCTCTAATGGGTATGAAGTGGTATCTCATTGTGGTTTTAATTTGCATTTTCCTAACAGTTAAAGATGATGAACATCTTTTCCTGTGCTAATTGGCTCTTTGTATGTCTTCTTTGGAGAAATATCTACTCAAATTCTTTGCATATTTTTAACTGGATTATTTTGTTGGTCTTCATGCTTTTGCATGTGGATATTCAGTTTTCAGTACACTATTTGTTGAAAAGATTGTTCTTTCCCCACTGAATGCTCTTGGCACTCTTGTTAAAAATTATTTGACCATGTCTATGAGGGTTTCCTTCCATGCTCTCTATTCTGTTCCTTTGATCTCCATGTCTGTCGTTATGCCATTACCACACTGTTTTGAGTACTGTAGCTTTGTAGTAAACTTTGAAATCAGGAAATTTGAGTCCTACTTTGTCCTTTTTCCATATTGTTTGGGAAAGTAGTTACTCCTGTCATTTTGCTATTTGTTTTTTATATGTATTGGTTTTTCCCCTCATTTCCTGAGTTACTGTCTTCTTTGTGTTTGTTTGACTTTTTTTTTTTTTTTTTGATAGTAGAAATTTTAAATTCCCCTCAAATTTCCTTTTTGTGTATATCCTTCAGCTATTTTTTGTGGTTATCATGGGGATTACACTTAACATCCTAAAGTTTTAACACTCTTCTCTGAATTTATACACGCTTAATTTCAATCACATACAAAAACTCTGCTCCTATACAGCTCTGTCCCTACTCCCTTTCAGTTATTGATGTCATATAAAATTCTACCTTTATGCTTTCTGTACCCATAGACTACTAATTGAGTTCTTTTTAATTTATTAATCTCTTAAATCACATAGAAAACAAAAGTTGAGTTACACAAAGCAAAATCACAATAATACTAAGAATGCACTAGTTGACCTAATATTTATGCTGAGTACAAATCTATAAGCATCATTTATAAACACTTTGATATGGGAAATATTATATAAATATTTATATTAGCAATTAAATATGAAATGACAGCTGAAGCTTATAGTTATTTATACATTTAATTATTGCTTCACATGAAATTACATGCTTAATGGAAATAAAATAAAATTTGATTTAGAATATTTCCTCAGAATATATTTCTATATAAAGAATGGTTAGTCAATCATTCTATTAAAGTAAATTGATATGCTTTAGTTTTAAATCTCTTCTCATAGGATGATTGATTTTTGTCTTTAAATTTCAACAGCAATATTTAAGACCTGCAAAATGTTTTCTACTCTGTGATAAATGTTTCAATATGTTTTAAGGTCTTAGGAGCAAATTACAGAAAAATATATTAAATAAAAGTCACTAGGAAAGAAAAAATACTGAAATACATATCATATTAGAGCTAGAGTTCAGAAGGACAGTCGTGTTTCAAGTGAACATTTTTTCACCTAACTTACACTGAGCAGTTCTTTCTTTAAAATCAATCTCCAGTTTTAACTACTTGTACCTATTAAAAAGCCAATTCATTTCAGTTTCTTCATTGTATTTCAAAATATAGGACAAAATCAATAACTTAACATGTTTTTATAAGACTTGTGGTTAAAATACATTTATTTAGACAGTTTTTATTTAAGAAAACTGCATTGTTTGTGGCCAAGTAGAGAATTGAGTCCTAATTTTTAACTTGAGAATCACCGACCTGAGTATAATTGGAAAGTAGAATAGGAAGTAAAATCCTAATTCAGGATGAAAGAATATTGCATTCTCAACAGAAATGTAAACAGGGATGATTCTATGACTGAATCCTACTACAAAAGTCAAAAAGCAGGTCCAAAGTCAAATAATTTTCACAGACAAGTGTTCAAATCACCTTAAGTTTGCTAATTTCAAAAACTCTTGCATTCCAAAAAATATTGAGCAACAACATTATGGCACATAAAAGAGGTTATTATCCAGACTCACAATTAAACATAGCAATGGCATGCCAGCCATAAGCTCAACTCTTCTTCCCAAAGCTGAAAATTATACACCGAGGGAGAAACGCATAACGCTGGTACTGCATAGTGATTAAGAGTAAGCACCCAGAGCCAATGCCAGGTGTGGGTCTTTCTTGCACTATGACCTTGATCTAATTTCTTAACCTTTCTGTGTCTTCGTTTTCTCATTTGTCAAATGAGCATAATAACCGCATCTACCTCAAAGGTGGTAATTAGTCAGCATACGTAACAGACTAACAAGAGTGCTTAGTATACACATAAGTGTTTTTAAAATGTAAATTATTATTATTATTTTTGAGGTAGGGAAGAAACACTTAAAAATGGAAGAATATATATAGACTTCCATAGGTTGAATTGTGTTTCCTAAAAATTCATATGTTGAAGTCCTAACCCTTGTAGCTCAGAATGTTCTTATATAGAAATAGAATCATTGCAGATATAACCAATGAAGTTGAGGTCAGACTGGAATAGGGTTGGTCCCCAATCCATTTTGACTGGTGTGCTTATTAAAAGGAGAAATTTGGACATAGGCATGCACACAGGGAGAACGCCATGTAAAAATGACGGCAGCGATGCAGTGATGTTGTACCAGAGATGCCAGCAAACCACCAGAAGCTAGAAGGAGGCCTAAAACAGACTCTCTCCCACAGCCTTCCGCTGTCACCAACGCTGCTAACATCTTAATCTTGGACTTCTGGCCTCCAAAACTGTGAGACCATAAATTTTTGTTGCTTAAGCCATCTAGTTTGTGGTCCTTTGTTATGACAGTTCTAGCAAACTCATATGCTGTTCTAAAACTGGTAATATATAAATCCATCATTATTCCTGATTTTCTAAAGTAGAGGTGCAGAGGAGAAAAAGGGAAGAATTTCCCTGCTGTTCCCACCCCCATACACACCAAGGTTTTACTATTTGGGTCATACACACCATGTTATTTTGTGAACCTCACTCAAGCTAGTGAGAGGGCCTCCAACTGAACCCCTGAGAGAGACTGGGGTTATTAGCAGGTGTGAAAACTGGCCTTTAGCCACTGGCTGGAATCTCAAGAGGCTCCAGAAACACTTCCATCACTTGGCTACCATGGACAGAGTACTGGGTGTGACCTTGTACATACACCTCCTGGGGTTTGAGGATGCATGAGTTCTGAATTAGTACCTCCTTCTCCAGAGAATCCCATGACATTTGACGACTTTAATTTGTTTTTATAGCAGTAACATGTCACAGAAAGCTGGCTCTGGAGCCAGAGTAGCCAGGTTGAAACCATGGTTTCTCCATTTACTAGACATGTTACTTTGGGTAACATACTTAACCTTACTGTTTATCAATTTCCACATTTTGTTAAAGTGAAATGATAATAATTGCACTTCTTTTACAAGTTTCTTGGAGAAATTAACTATAATGTAAAGTGTATAGGATAGTGTCAGATATATAGGAAGCATTTAATAAATATCAATTATTACTATTACTATTATTATTATTATTATTTAGTGTAATTTTCTAACAAGCCTGTATCCACTGAAATGTGGGGGGAAATCTCGTAGTCAAAACTTGGCCAAATAATTCTCCTATAGCTCTTTTGTGTTCAGCACTGTGACTGAATAAAGATAAAATCTTATGGTATAAAATATATGATCTTTATAGTTTCAAAAAGGATAAAGAAATGCCCCAAAAAACTTCCTTCTCACTTCATCACACCTGATTGTTTTTCTAATGGGATCTGGAGCCAGCTCAAGGAATCCTGGGATACTACATATAAATCTCACTAAGCATTGTATGGTTAGGCATAGTTATATATGTGGTAAAATTATTTTTTAAAGTAGGGAACCGATCAATGTAAAATAAAAGATATTGGTTACATCTGAGAAAGAGGCAGGGGGATAAGATGAGGAATCCATGCATAGATGAACGTTGTGTTCAAGGACATTAATTACAAAATTATAAGGAGAAAAACTGTCTCATTTAAGAAAACTACATATTGGATTCCCATCCCTAAATGTAGAAAATCGAGCTAATATTTGGTTCCTGTTAGACATGCTGGGAAATTCAGCATAATGTTATAAAAAGAAGAAATTGTCTCTTAAAGTGGACATATCTGACCAGCCTCACTGTTCCACCATATGATATAACAGTATACAAATTCAGTAAATTCAAGGTGAAAAAGGCTTACCTTCCCAGAAAACCCACTCAAAATGATAACATTTTCCTAGTGTTTTGGTTGGCTGTTTAATTGGAGGCCACGTGGTTTCAAATGACAGTCCAGTAGAAGTATGCTAACTCAAGGCTGGCATTATAAAGGATTACTTGAGAATATACACATTGTGATGAAAGTCAAACATGAAAAACATGTGATGACTCACTGGGTTGGCTAGAAACATCTGTCACTGAAAGAACAGAATGCGGCGAGATGGACTTCCTCCAAAGATAAAATAAAAATTTTCTATGGTCTTAAACAGGAATGTGTTTACACTGCAGTTGAAATGTCAGTCTTTTCATGAGCAAATCCATTGAAGCAACTGATAAATCATTCCTCAGATTTGGGGATCAGCTTAAAATCCTTGGACTACAAAAGAGAAAGGGAACAAGGGCCTAAGTATTTACTTTTTAGGGATCACTGGTCAATCCACCTTCTTTGTATTTCTCTCATAGTTGGGGTCAATGTTTTTTTCTCTTGTTATTGCTCAGAAAATCATAGGGAATTATCCTGTATCTATCAGCACTGAAATCATGCCTATTCTTCTTTCAAAACATATTTACGTTAAATCGCTTAGTGAAAATCTAGGCAGCTATTTTACTAGACAAATAAACAAAGCAATAGAAGTATTACTAGTCTCCCAAAAAGCATAAAATTCTGAACAACATTCAGAAGCAATTTTAATACAGAATAATTTTTTAATACAAATTTCTCTAATTAAGTTTAAATTATTGGTAACTGGCATTGCAATACATATGTGTGTATGTAATTTAAATATTTCATTAATTATTAATGTACTGGCTTGTTGAGTTCCTGTGTGCTCGATGCTATTAAAAGACCATCTAGAATTTGTGCTGGATATCTCTGCGGAAAACATACGAATTTTCTTCTAGTTTCTAAAAGTCAGCAGATTATGGGCATTTATAAACTTCATAGGGCAAAACACACTACCACGAAAATAGGGACCGCATTTGAGAAGTTATTTATCTTAAGCATTCTACATATGATGGTTTTTAAACCTATAAAACAACCAATCCTTAAACATCATCATTAATCTCACTTTATAGATAAGGAAATCCAAGCTCAGAAAGATAAACAATTCATGTTCACAGAGTTTATGAGTATAAAAATGTGGATTCAAACCAAGACTGGCATTATTTCAAGGCCCATGTTATTTGCTCCAAAATCAAAATGATTGTCAACTTGACACATTCTTACCTGACACAAGTCTTTGAAGGACTCTTTCCTGACTTTGCTCAGTCTCTGTTCATTTCACTTATCTGTTCCATAAATATTTACTGAGCACTTTCTCTCTGCAAGGCACTATGTCATGGATTGAGGATAGAGAGAATCAAAGATTAGAGAGTCTTTAGGATTAGAGAGTATTTATGGCCAGCTGTTGGAAAATCTCTCCAAGAGGGAGACACCTGTGAATGCAAATGTCCAAAAATGACTGACTGTGGCTGCCAAAAAGACCTCCGAGGACTGGCAGCAGGTATGCCCTGGGCAGTGGAATACGCTGTGAAGAATGGTTATGGTTACAAATAGGCAATAACCAACTGGTAATGGCCGAAGGGGCAGGGGATGGCCCTGCAGTTAGAGCGGGTGGTTTGGAATCAGAGCTCTGCCATCCACAAGCTGTGCAAACTGGAACAATTCGCTGAACCCTTTCATGTTTGTCTCCTCTGCTGTAAAACAGGACAACAATAAAACTCAATTCCTTGTCAGAATTAGTAGAAAGCACATACAGTACCAGACACACAGAAAATACTCAAACACTACTATTACTGCTATCATTTTTCCCACCCCTGAACTTTTCTGTCACATATCCAAAACGTACTCTAACTTAACAGAACATCATTATCCAGTTAAAGGGAAAAAAGTTATAACATGATCAAGTCGTTATCAGTGCAGAATTTTCATTTTTGGACTGAATTTAAATTAGAAATAAGTGTCTCTTGAAAATTATTATTTTTTTCTTTTTTACGTGCTGAAATACACAATAAATATATTTGAAGTTGGTTATGGCCGTTTAAAAATATAAAAGCTTAGTGAACACAATGTTATTTATAGATGATGTAATACAGAATTGTATACCTGAAATTTATGTAACTTTACTAACAATTGTTACCCCAATAAACTTTAATTGAAAAATATATATAAAAGCTCAAGTAAGTGGATTTTTTTCTTCCATTTTGTTTGCTCTTAGTCAGGCCCCTTATGTGTGTCACCTTCAAACTACAATGTGGAGCTGAGGCCTCCCCTTTCCTCTTGTCAGGTATCCTCACAATTGGCTTCTCATTGAACCCACAGACGTTTAAAAACTACTGGTGTCCGGGTTCTCACTCCTGGAGATTCTGATTAAATTGCCTGAGAGAAAGCCTTAACATCAGGATTTTTAATGCTCCCCAAACAATTCTATGTGCAGTCAAGGCTGAGAGCCACCTCCTTGCCCACCCCTAAATAGCTTCATGATACACCTGTCATTGACTAATTAAATAAAATTCCTTGTGTGGGTTATAGTAGAAGAGAAAAGTAATGAACTGTATAATATGGCTGAGAAAATTACCAGAAACAGGGAAGGAAAAAAATGACAGCACGATCAAGGAATATGGTGGGTAAAATGCCAGGTTCGACATACTATATCTTTCGGAATAATAAGGTAATAAGGTAGACACTGATATGGCTAAGAATTGTTCATTCTTGAAGGAAGATGAAAAACTCCCAGTTTGAAGACGTACGTTAAGTTGGGAAGAGGAAGAGGCTCAGAGGACAGGAGTTGGTATTCAAAAATAGAGCTATATCCATGGGGGTCAAGATCTACATAATAAATGGAATATGGTTGTAACTTAGTTACAAATAGATAAAATACCATTAAATGCAGTAATAAAGATAATAATCTATGCCAGGCACTACATGAGGTATTTATATTTCCACATCTACTAAAGCCTCTACCACAAAGTCATTATTATTATCCTCACTTATAGTTGAGAACACAGATTAAACAACTTTAAATGTACGTTACAGAGGTTGAACATGGCAGAGGCATAATTTGAGCCTAGATATACTCGGCTTGTGCAGCAAATGAGCCAAACAATTAGCTTGGCTCTGAGTCAGTGAGTGGGCAATGTCTTTAGGGAGATCACCAGTTACAGGAAACAAAGAGAAACTGGAATTCTCATTAAGTCACCAGTGCAAGTCTTTAAGCTAATGGAATAGCAAACTTCTGCTCTTCTTTTCATGTATGGGTATGCTAATCTCACAAACGATTGCTTAAAAGCACTTTCAGGACAGAGCACACATAAGGCAAATAATTTCAGGCTAGAGTAAAATTAAGATTGCCTATTTTTTCTGCTTATTTACTAGAAAGTTACATAACACTCAAAAACACCCATGTTGTTTTTATTATGATTTGGGGGCAATGTTTGCAAGGAAGGTGAGATGTAATAAAATGATCTCACTTTAATATACGCCAAAAAGAATTGAAAGTAAAGTGTGAAAAACTATTCTCAATAAAAACACAAAAAATCATTCAAAACATCCCTGGGAGCCTGGCCATTATGTTGTAGCAGCACATGCAAGGATGGTTTTAGTAGTTAGTTAGTTAGTTAGTTAGTTAGTTAGTTAGTTAGTTAGTTTTGAGAATCCATTGCATCTGGACCCTTTGCAGTTTTATAGTCCTGAAAACTAGAATGCCTGCATAAAAGTTTTTTTGTATATGCTCAAGTATTGTATGTGTGTTGGAACTTCCTGGCAGCAGCAATTGCTAGTTATGTGTGTGTCCTTTCTGGATACACACAAACAGATCAACCACAAACAACAATAGGTATGCAAATTTGCCCTCAGTAGACTAGCTATATATGCAACTGATTTCCCTCACCAGAGTTCCCTCAGCCTCCTTTCCTTGGGATGGTAGTAACCTGGGCTCTTCCATAGAAAATGCTCGCATAACTGGGAAATCCAAAGGCTACCTGAGACCCAACTAGACCCAGGATCTCAAATATTATATTCTGAGCTTCCCCCTCAGCCCTTTTACCTTTTTATTTTTCAGTCCCCGCCGCCCCCACCCCCCCACTTCCCTCTGCTTATTGGTATTATCCTCCCTGCTAGGCGGGCTTTTGTCTTTTTGTAAGTCATGATCTGCATTCTTAGACACTGTGGTCAGCAGTGGACAGAAGCAGTGGAATCCTTTGAGCAGGGAGTTGGGAGCAGTCTGCTCAGGACGCAGACAATGATAAAACCCATGAACAGTCAGTGTGTTTTTATTATTCAGTTGGTGCAAAAGTAATTGCGGTTTAAAACATTTAAAAAATTGCAAAAACCGCAATTACTTTTGCACCAACTTAATATCACCAAACATGGGCAATGTAAAAACCATGTGGGCAGTGAAATACTCCGCCCTGTAAAATTACTTTATGTTACCCTTAATTTCCAGGGTAACCATTGAGTTTTAATAACACGCATGTAAACTTCCAATGAGCACCTTTATCTGACTTCCCCATTAATAAATGTAGTATTCTACACAGAAGCTAATTTGGGGAAATTCCAGTTATAGAGTCAACCTCCACCACACACAGCCTCAGTGACATGCGTTAATTTCAAGAGTAAGTGCACAAAGTCTTGGAATCATTTGCGTTTCATTAGGCACAGTTCATGTCTCCAGCTCCTCCATGTTCTTGGGTGTAAACAGGAGATTCAGAATAAACAGTGGTAGCTGTATATAGCTTTTCTTTTCTGAGTTATTATTATCTTTTTTGGATGTAAGTTTTAGAGGAGGCTAATCAGACACAAATTTGCAAACAGCCAGAATCATACTTGAACAATGTGCAGTGATACACTGGGCCAAAATTGTTCCTTGTGAAGAAGGTCATTGACTATGCAACAATGAAATGTCAATAAATAGAATTTATAAAGAGAAAAAAATTTTCAAAGAAGAATGCAAGGAGAAATGACAAAAGACAATGGTATTGCCTTGCCAGGTATACCTGAAAAGCAATATTTGAATGCCTTGATCATTTTCACCAAGAACTAGACACTTGTTCTAAATCAATGAATCAAGTAAAGCCATTTAGCCATTTACTCTGATTTTTGCAGAAGAAGGAAAATTTGGAGGTTCCTTCCAAATATAATAGAAGGATGTGCTACATTTTCTGGTGAAGATATTTTAGTGGAAATATTTCAATTATAGAGATATTTGATTGCTTCTAGAATCAACTCTGAAGAAACAAAGATCCTAAATACTATTGCAATTTCTTGAATTTATTATGAAATATAATTTTTATGAATTTGTGCCAAACTTATCTTTATGTTTAAGACTTTTGTTAACTATTTTTTGATCTGCTGCTACATATGAAAGAAACATTTCATAATTAAAATGAGTAAAATGCATCCATTGATCAGATATAAGCATATCCATACAAAGAACAATTTTAACAGTCATTGAAAAATTTGGAGAAAACTGAAATTATAATGTTTTTATCACTGTGGTAGGCCAGTATATTGGTATAGGCTTTTTCTCTTTAAAAAAAATACAGTAATGGCATTGCATAATTGAAATTTGCTAAGAAAGTAAATCTTAAAGATCCTCATCACAAGAAAAAAAAAATTGAAACTATTTATGGTGATAGAGGTTAACTAGACTTATGGTGATCATTTCACAATATATACAATATTGAATCATGTTGTACACCCAAAGCTAATATAATGTTATATGTCAATTATGCCTCAATAAAAACTACATTAAAAATTTAAAACACAGTATTACAATTAGAAAATAATCCATTACTTTTTCTCTTTTGTTCCTTAACATTTATTTTATTTTTATTTTAAATTTCTTTTACTGTTTTGCTGGTATAATTTATATATGAAGTTCAATTAAAGAAAATTTTCACTGTCTGCATTTCGTATCTTGCAATAATTTTTTCAAGATTATTACTGAAAATAATCTTTTCATATATACGATGGTGTCAAAAAAAGATCTGGTCCAAGTGTCAAATATGCCAGTTACATCACAGACAAGAGTGTGTCTCTTCTTTCGTGAATTATTCCTTCTTGCTGTCTATTTCTTCTTCTATCCCTCTACTTCTACCTCCTCCAGGAAGAGATGAGAGAATGGAGTAAAGGAAAGGACCAAACTTCATTGTCTGCTTCCCGTCCAGCTGTGGGAGTCTGTTTGATGCTCCATGTCCTTTGGGAAACAAGTGTTCAGAGACTTGACTTGTCATGAGTTCCAGGACTGAGTTTCCTCAGGAGGTTTTTTGGAAGCTCTGCTCTGCACAGTTTCCTGATGTGGCTGATGTGATTTTGACCACTATTTGTCACTCCCACATCTCAGCTTGTATTTGGAAGCACATCCCACAGCCTTCCATGCTGGGGTCTCCTTAAGTGGCAGACCACACTCTTGGGGAAGGAACCAGCTGTTTTATTGTGTCCATTAAGCCTAAAGGAAACCCAGGAATCCCTGTCATCCCAAAGAGCAGGAGCAAAGGCTGTCTGAGCATTGCCTGTTCTCCTGCTTACAGAATTCTGCAGAGCAGTGAGCACCTGTCTTGATGTTCACGCACACCCCAACTCCAGGGTGTGCCTATGAGGCACTCCCAAAATTCCACACTGAGCACTTCGTCCCATGGCAGCCCCAAATGGGCATAGAGAATTTTCTGCGGCATGAGTTTCTACCGTATTTCCCCCAAAATAAAACCAGGTCTTAAATTAATTTTTGCTCCAGAAGATGCATTAGGGCTTATGTTCAGGGGATGTCCTCCTGAAAAATCATACTAGGGCTTATTTTCTGGTTAGGTCTTATTTTCGGGGAAACATGGTCTATGGAATGCAATGCTGGCCTCCCAAGCTTGTTCACAATCCCAGTCTCATTCAGTGTCTTGTTGTTTTGTTTTATTTCTGTTTTGGAGGCTCATTCACTAGGCTGTTTGTTTTCCATTGGTTATCCTTCTGGTTACAGTTGGGAATTGAGGGCCCCAGAGTTTGTATGATCAGGTCTTAGTATGTTGTGGGGGTGAGCGCTTATCTGCTCACTTTAGCATGAAAGATAACTTCTTATTTTTCCTTTCCTCTTTTTTTTTTTTTTTTTTTTTTTAATGCTTTGGGATTAGCATTCAATAGAGAGGAAAGAGGCCTCTCCCATAGAGACAAGCGTGGCAGTAACTGTTGGACTGGTGTGGACTTAGGCAGACTTTTAGGCAGGAATGGAAAGTGTTGCAGTTTATGATTTCTTTAGTCTCTGGGAACTGAAAGATGAGACTGTCTTTCAAGGATACAAGAGAGATGGAAGAGATGGTAGATTTAAAGAGATCAAAGATGTTTCCAAAAGGTTTTTTTGTAAACATGTAAAGACTAACATGGAGAGCAAGCTTACATGGGAGAACACATCTAATTCTATTAATTGTTGAGCACCCACTATGTACACTATACTATCCAAAAGGGAGGAGGTGCAGGGGCTGAAGGGCTGACAATGGTAAACTTCACTTATCCAACAGTGTCTCTGAAGACAAGCTGAGTGTTCATGGTCAGATTCACAGAATTTTTGACTTTTTGCTCAAATTATCCCCAGACACTTTATTTCTGAAATTAGAAAGACAGAAAAGAACACACTAAGAAAAATAAAATAAAGATATAAAATAAAATGAAATGCTCAATAAAGAACAAGAAATGAAGTGCTCATTTTTGGTAACACAACTGTTCTTTTCAATAGTAATTTGGCTTCTTAAACATTTCTATATATACATATCTGAGTGTATGTATATGTACATTTTATGTATTTGTATACATATATATGTTTATATGTATGTATGCATATATATTTATATATAATTTCTCTATGCTGCACTGAAAAATTAAAGCTTCCAGTTATGTTTTAAGGAGTCTATCATATAGCTTAAAAACATGTTATATAGATCTCAGGGAGATCATTGGTAGGAGAATTAGTGTGCATGGGGGGGCATACTAATTTTTCAAGTCTAAGTGATAAATTTTCAAATAGACGTGCTTTTCTATCCCCTTAGAGGTATATACAGAACACACCGTAATCGCTTCTTAAATTTAGCATGTTGTTTTGCTATTTTCAGTCTCCTAATTCCTTTTTCAATTGCTCAGTCCACAGCCTGCGAAATCTTTGGAAATGATCCCTTGGTGGGCTCAGTATATTTTATAAAGGATCAATAAAAGTCCTTTTATTTTCATGCTTCTTGTATAAGTTTTCCACACCCAACTTCAGAGTAAATAACCACCACTCTGTGTGCTGTAAATGCACATGATAGTCAATGTTTTCCTCATTTGCTTTTCATGAACAACCAGCACTGCATGTTTTCAAAAGAAGAAATATTTTATTTTCACACCTAGGGAAGGACATGCAGAACTCTCATATTCCTTTCTTAAGTGACAAATGCTACTATTACCACAATGCTATTTGTTCCTGGTTGATTTCCTTTGCTTTTCAAAGAGAATTTTCCTTTGTGACTCATCTACTATGACTCTCACATTACTTTCATTTGACGTCTTATATAAAAGGCTGTAATTCCCTTTTTCACAGAGGAATAATTTCCAGAACAGCATCCTAATAGTAGGTCAGCAGTTACATTCTAAACCTCGCGCCTACAGGAATACTTTCTTTTATGTTTGGCAGAAATAGCACCTCAATTACCTGTGGTTGCCCTTTCTAAAATTGTCTGTTAAATGTGTCTCCAAACAGAAGAATATAAAATAGAGAGAGCTCATCTTCCTGCAAGCAAAGGGTAACCAGAGTTATTAAGGTGAAAGGGATGCTTTCTCTGATTGATAGTGTGTAGAAGAATGAGGAAGTGAGAGAACAAAAAAGGCTGAGGAAACAGGAACAAAAACATGGGCCCACAAAGTGTAAAAAAGACTTTGCTGAGAGATCCAAGATGGCAGAGTATATAAACACTGTGCCTGCTTCCTTCCATGAACATATAATTACAACTAAATTATAGAATAATCAATTTAGATAATAATCTGAAGTCTAGCTGAACAGAAGATTTATAACTAAGGATATAAAAAAGAAGCTATGTCAAGACTGGTAGGAGGGGCAGAGATACAAAACAGGCTGGCCCCAAATCTCCATGTGGTGGTTGTTAATCAGGAGGGATATCTCAGCCATGGAGGTTCCCACCAAAGGGAAAGCAAGGGATTGAGAACCTACTTGAAGAAACAATGACTGAAAACTTTCCTAACTTGGTGAATGAAATAGATATATAAGTCCAGGAAGTGCAAAGAGTCCCAAACAAGATGAACCCAGACAGGCCAAAACCAAGACACATTATAATTAAAATGGCAAAGGTTAAAGACAAAGGGAGAATCCTAAAAGCAGCAAGAGAAAGGCAACTAGTAACTTATAAAGGAACTCTCATAAGATTTTCAGCTGATTTCTCAACAGAAACTCTGCAGGCCAGAAGGAATTGGCACAAAATATTCAACATGACAAAAGCAAGGACTTAGAACCAAGGGTACTCTACCCAGCAAGGCTACCATTTAAAATTGAAGGACAGATTAAGAGCTTGCCAGACAAGCAAAGCTAAAGGAGTTCATCACCACCAAACCAGATTTATAAGGAATGCTAGAGGGACTTCTTTAAGATGGAAAAAAAGAAAAAAATCAAAATTATGAATAATAAAATGACAATAGCTACATATGTATCAACAATTACTTTCAATGTAAGCGGATTAAATGTTCCAATCAAAAGACATAGGAGGACTGAATGGATAAGAAAACAAAACACTCACATATGCTGCCTAGAAGAGACTCACTTCAGATTGACAGACACACAGACAGAAAGTAAAGGGATAGAAAAAGATATTCCATGAAAATGAAAACAAAAAAAGGGAAAAAAAAGCTTGGGTAGCAATACTTATATCAGACAAAATAGACTTTAAACAAATGCTATAAGAAGAGACAAAGAAGGACACAATAATCACACTTCAGGGTACTTATCCCGAAAAACCCAAATGCTACTTCTAGGGGACATATGAATTTATATGTTCATTACAGCATTGTTTACAATGGCCAAGATGTGGAGGCAGCCTGGGTGTCCATCAATGGAAGAATGGATAAAAAGGGAGTGGTACATACATACAACAGAATATTGCTCAACCATGGAAGGGAATGGGTTCTCACCATCTGTGCTGACATGGATGGACCGTAATGGTATTGTGCTGAGTGAAGTATGTCAGACAGAGAAAGACAGATGCAATATTTCACGTATATTTGGAATCTAAAGAACAAAACAAACAAGCAAAACAGAAATAAACTTATAGATCCAGAAAACATTTTGATGATTGCCAGATCAGAGGGGCACTTGGGTGTGTGGGTGAAAAAGGGGAAGGGATTAAGAAGTACAAATTGGTTGTAAAAAAGTAGTTATGTGGATGTAGGTTATAGTATAAGAAATATAGTCAATAATATTGTGATAATTATGTATCGTGTCAGATGGAAACTAGAATTTATCAGGGTGATAGATGGGAGGGGTTGGGAGCAGGTGAAAAAGGTGAAGGGATTAAGAAATTACAAAACAGTCATGGGATTTAAAGTAAAGCAGAGGGAATATTAGCCAATAATATGGTAATAGCTATGAATAGTGCCAAGTGGATACTAGACTAGTCAGCGGGATCATTTCTTAAATTATATAAATGTCTAACCACTATACTATACACCTGAAATCAATATAAAATAATATTAAATGCCAACTGTAACTGATACATTTTAAAAGGGGAGGAAAAGTGAAGGGGAATAAGAGGTCCAGATTTCCAGGTATAGAACAAATATATCATGGGAATGTGATGTACAGCATAGGGAATATAGTCAATAATATTGTGATAGCATAGAATGATGTCAGATGGTTGCTGAACATATCATGGTGATCGCTTCTTTAGGTATATAAATAGGTATTGTGTACCCCCTGAAACTAATACAATATTGTGTGTTAGCTATATTTTTAATAAAAATCTTTAAAAAATAAAGTACTATAATGTAAAATACGTTGCTTCCTAGAAGCATTTAGAATAAAAATGCTGCCTTGGCTTTCCACTAGATGGCCTTGTTTTGCAATCTACCACAGTGGGATTGAAGCTGGGCGCCCAGCCAATGGGCGATTTGAAAGGATGAAGGTTCCTCAGCCTGGTTGCCCTGAGTCAACTACCACCCCCATTTCTATGGCTCCCTGTGCTCTCCAGAAACCAAGGATTGAGTTCAAGTCCAAGAGGGTACAGTGGGAAAACGTGAAGATTAAAATCTGGTTTGGATATTATATACGTTGATGAGTCTACATATTTGTCAAAACTCATTGATTGTATCCTTTAAAGCAGTGTTTTATTATTTGTGTATTAGATCCGAACTTTTAATTATAAAAATGACAAACTGTATGGAATATGCTTGTGATAACAATGCTATTTTGTGCCATGTTCCTGATATAACCTGTGGTAATATAATTATCTTTTCTGGTAATTAAAAAAAAATAATAATATTCAGAATTTTTAAAAAAAACACTAAAACTTGTTCCAGTTTTGGTACCACCATTGAAGTTAATTCCAACTCTCCCTTGCTTCATCCATAATGTGAGAATTATATCTGTTTTACTAAGATCATAGGCAGTTGTGAACATCACAAAGTTTTAACACTCTTCTGTGAATTTATACAAGCTTAATTCAATCACATACAAAAACTCTGCTCCTATACAGTTTTGTTCCCCAGAAATAATATGTATGACTCATAAATGTTTTACTGTAAATTTGTAACCCATTTAATGCTCTAATGAGATGAAAAGCCCTTTTTTTTATCTTGGACTAGATCTTTATAACCTCCAGCAGCTATCACAACACATTGAGTATACACTAGTGATCAATAAACATTTGTTGACTGAATAAATTAAAGAAGTGTTTATTGAACACCAACTATTGCTAAATACTACAGTAGGCATAAAAGGGAATACACATGTTAATCAAATCAAGATTCTATGTGAAAAAATAACACATGTACACATACTCAATAAGGTAATTAGTCCTCTAAAAGAGATGTCATTTGAACAACAAAAAAAGGATTAGCATGGGAAGAAATTGGACCTTCTTGGCTCTTGGGTAGATTTAGAGGAAATCAGTAAGGCTATATATTAGCAACAATGATTCAGTTGTCCAAAATGAAAACTGATTGAAAAGACCAGAGGACCATTCATTAAATGCTAGTCAGAGGTACAGATCTCTCTCTCTCTCTCTCTCTCTCTCTCTCTCTCTCTCTCTCCCTCTCCATATATGCAAACACACAGAAAACTTATTTTCTCCATATCTCTGAGTAACACTTCTAAGTAACACTTAGAAATATGGACAGAGAAAAGCAAAGCTAATTTAAAAAGTATTAGTAAATTATTGATTTAATAACTTTATGATTCCCCAAAGTGTCATCAATTCTCATATACATACGTATTGCTAATAGGTTCTTTACAAACAAAATCTCTAGAAAAAGTTACCTTTCAATTCCATTTAAAAATAAATTCACATCCTGTTTCCTCATTAGAAAAGGAAGAGGGCCTTGTGGGAATCAGAGGATCTCTTTTGCTTGAGTTGCCCGAATGTAGGGAACTCTGGCTAAGGAGTTGGAACCAGAGACTGTGACACTTACTGAAGCCATCGTGGCTCTCAAAATTCAGTTCAATGAGGGCATTGGATTTGGAGATTGGGTCCCTTGAGGCCACCAGAGGGGTTTCCGACAGGGAACTTGTGTAGCCACAGAAAGGCTTCTTACAGTAACACAACTCCAGGAAGACATGTGCTCCTCTATTTAGTGATTTTACACAAACTTTTCATAGACTTATAATAATGTTATAATCACTTCACACATGACCTCAAGACCAATCCCTCGTTATGTCCCCCATCCCAGGCAGCCTATTAGTACACCTGGCCGGTTGTGCTCACTGGGGATTCCAGGGCTGCAATGACTTTTGAAAACATTTGACAAGGTTGTTGTGTCTTTTCAATCTTTGAAAAGCTGATATCTGTTTTGTTTTGTTTTGTTTTTTTACCAGAGATAATTTACCTGGTCCCCCTGTCTCTTTACCATCAAATAGAATTTGAAAGAACCCTTTAGTTACCTCTGGCTTTAAAAAAAAAAAATGTATAAAACCATGTATTAAAGTTTGCAGTATATCAATCAAAAATTGTTTTTATAAACCAGTGAAAACATTTATTCATGACTTGCAACTTCTTTCTCTATAAACTGAAAACATCCCTATTACCAAGAAAAGGTCTAGCGGCAGTGGCCTTGCTTAGCTATGATACGAACAAACCTTTTAATGTGGAATACAAAGGTTTGCATGCTGGTCTGCTAACAGCCGAGTGCAGGCTAAGAAGTTTTATCATTGTTGGCTCAACAGACTACCATCTGTGCTGAAAGCTATTTTATACTGGTCAGCACGTTGTGTTCCTGAGACATCCTATTCCTGTCATCACAGATATCAGGAATCTCCCAGACAGCTATTGAAAATCTGAAACCACATTCAAGAGGAGGTGGGTCAGTGGGTCTGTGGCTCCCCTTGCTTCATGGAAATCTGCCTCCTGTGTCTTCTTCTTTAGCCATGGAAACAGTTTGGTGATTATTTCTTTGTCAGAAAAGAATCTGAATCTGGGGTTGGACAGGTTGTTCTCTGAAGCAAAACTGGGCTGTGAATTAGGGAATGAAAGTAGTTTACAAATATGCTAGAGTTGACATGGGGCTTCCGGGGTCCCAATTAGGGACACTGGGCTTTATGCTCTCCCATGGGTGCTTCTGTACATCGTTAGTAAACATAAAAGCCTTCGTTAAAATGCTCCCCAGACAATGTTTAGACTAGCAAGAGCTTCAGCTTGAGCAAATTAGAGTGACTTCTCAGACCTCTTCTCCTGTGTAAACCTACCATTCCCAGAGATTAACTCCTGCATTTTGTAAAGAATTTTGACACAATTAGTCAGAGGATGTTTTAAAGTGTCATTTGTGCTGATGTACAAGCATTACTCACTTCAAGTCTCCTATTCGTCACCCTCCCCAACAAATACATGATGGCAAAAATGAATGCTCATTGGCCCATATGACAATCTCCTAGGAGTAAATTTGGTTTCATGAAATGGAAACTTTCACCAAACGAAATGCTTTTACAAATGAGGCTGGAAATCTTTCAAGGACAGTGTTTGTGGAAAGCTTTCTCACACTTCCAGATTGGAATTAACTGGGAAAATCTACACAGACAGTGCTTAAGCTCACGCATCACATATAAGGACAATATACTCTTTCCTCTGGGGCGTCCAGGTCTAACTCTGGGGGGTCCATAGCTAACTATAAATTTCAGAGTCAGCCACACATTCTTCTACCTTCACTGGATGAGGAGAATGTTTTCATTCAGGGTTTCTGAAGACTTGGACTCTTTAATAGATAATATCTCATTAATTTCCTTTGAAGAGGAAATCACTTAAAGGAATTTGAGGGTAGTGACTATTCCACTGATTTCTGGAGGGGTGGGGAGGAAAGAGCTGAAGGATCGGTATTGTGCTGAGTGGTCCCTGAGACTCTGGTTGTCTCCAGGCCTCTTTCTAGTCTATTCTCTTGTGCTGGATATTCTGATAGTAATCATGGCCCAACGCTTTGTCTCACAGCGATGCCCTTAAACTCTTTCAGGTTATCCTCATGTCACCTACCACTTAGCTATACAGCATAGTGTCATGGAAATAACATTAAGCTTAAAATGAAAATGCTCATTTTCTTATTCCCACCATTTACCAGGTTCCAGACTCTGTGCCGTTCACCTAACTGCTCTCATATTCCATTTTCTCATTCATTCATTTGTTCATTCATTTATTAAACAAATATTCATTGAGTGTGTACTCTAGGCCAGGTACAGTGCTTGGTAGTAACAATAAAATGGTGTCCCTAAACAGATTGTGATGGCTGGCCTTCAAGATGACCATCATCAATTGCTTCCCTCCCTTATGCTGAATACTTTTCCCCATTGCAAGGTGGAATCAATTTCCTCTTCCCTGAATCTGCATAGGCTCTGGAACTGCTTGACCAGTAGAATACAATGGAATTGATATGGCGCGAGATTCCAGGCCCAGGCTTTAACAGACTGAAGGCTTCCACTTCCTGTCTCTCGAAACACTAGCTTGTGGAATCCTGAGCCCACCATGTAAGAATTCCAACTGTCCTGAGGCTGTCACCCATGAAGAAGGCCAAAGCTAGCCACGTGGAAAAGCCATGGGAAAAGAGAAAGAGAGAATGACAGTGCTGGAAGGGGGGTAGGGACAGGCTTGGTGAGCCTTTGGCCGCTGCGCCGTGCACTGTACCATGTGAGGATGTCTTCAAACAAGGCCAGTCTCATGTGACGGATGTCTTCAATTATCTGAGGGACCCAAAGCATGAATTTCCCCATGGAGCCCATCCATTCCCCAATCTACAAGAAACAGAAATAAATTGGTCTTCTAAGCAATGAAACTTGAGGATGACATTTATGTAGCAATAGATGAGAGAATACATACTCCCTGCCCTCCTGGAACTTAAAGTTTAGTGAGGACAACAGGAGACTAAGCAAGTGACCACAAAACTGAGTGTAAAGTTACACTCTAATGAGTGTCATTGAAGGATGGTACATGGGGCTGTGAACGTAAAAAAGAAGATCAGGGCCAAGTTTGGGTCAGGGAAAGCTTCTGTGAGGCACTGACATTTGGGCTAGATACTATGTGACTAAGCAAAGAGAACGGGATCTTATTGGCATAAAGATAGTGTTCCATGCAAAAGGCACAGTATGTGCAGTGGCCCCAATTCAGTGGACAGGAGGAAGGTCAGTGCAGCTGGAGGACAGTGAATGGCAGGAGATAAAGCCAGCAAGGGAGGAGGGCTGCTCATGCCATGCCTTGGACAGAGTTGGGAATATGTTTTTACTGCAGTGGCAAGCCTTTGAATCATTTGAACTGGGAAAGTGACGGAATCAGTTTGGCTATCCATCCAAAGACATGCTCGGCGGAACCCCTCTGCTGCTTGGGATGCTGCTGCCTGTATTAAGGTTTGCTGCAAAATGCTGAACGCTATTTTTGCTTTCTGCCTTTTTTGTCAAAGCAAAAATCCTCTTCAGATTTCTTTCAGGTACTAATGTAGACCTTTCATAAAAAGGAAGTGGCTTAATACAAACTTTCAAAGAGTGGCAGATACCTGTATTTTCGTACGTGTTATTAATCGTCTGTATATGCTCCTACTAGAAAGGAAGGAACAGGAGAGCGAGAGTTTTTGCATATTTTATTAACTGATATAACCCAGTACTTACAAAATGAACCTGACATTTAATAGGAGCTTCATAAATATTTGTGTAACAAATAAATAATTAAAAGCTAGGAAAGTTTGCAAAGTTTGCTGGGAACTCTAAGGATGTATAAAAGAATCCTTTAACAATCTGTCCAAAGCACAATTATATTTGCTCTATATGACCTGGCACTTTCACTAGCACAGCCATGGCTAGCTTAAACGGCAAGATTTAAAACCCTTCTATTCTAGGCCCAGCTCGTGTCTAACTTGTTATGAAATCTTAAGCAAGTCATCTTCTCCCTAGGCCTGTTTTCTGTGCTATAAAATAAGGTGTTTGCAGAAAAGCTTTTCAAGAGCTGCTGTGGACTTGGTAGAGATTCACTTGGACTGCATATTGAAATCACCTCAGAAACTTCTCTAAAATGCTGGTGCATTTGGGCACCATCTCCAAAGATACTAATTGGTCATTGCAGGGCTTATATAGATATAGATATAGATATAGATATAGATATAGATATAGATATAGATATAGATATAGATATAGATATAGATATAGATATAGATATAGATATCTATAGATAGATAGAGAGAGAGAGAGAGAGAGAGATAGACAGATAGATAGACAGATAGATAGAGATAGACAGATATATACAGGAATGAGACCCACCGACCCCAAGGTTCAGCCATGTTCAAGAGCAATCTTCCATGAGTGTATGTTAACATGACCAGGTACATATTCACTATTAAAGTTGAGTGTGGATGCCATTAACTTGATATTATTGAGGCTTGTCTTGCTGAGTTGATCAATATTCCCAATGCTGCTGCAGACACCAGGGAGGCTACAGAGACAGGAGTAGCCATAGCTGCGCTCTGTGGGGGCTTCTTCCCATTTTTCTGCCACCTCTGGGTATACTAACTATTGATTTCCGAACTTCTTAAGTTGTTAAATGAACCTCACACCTCACTTGCTCCCGTTTTATACCTTAAAGCTAAGCAGGTCGCTTGCTTATGCCAACACAGATGAATCTTGGTCATTTTCATGCACGCTTAGGAATTATGTAGGCTCTGTGCCTGATCCCTTCAAGTTTTATGTCAAAGACTCCCACTGAATCTTCAATCTGAAACTTTAGAATCATCACATTCTAGCTTCTCAGACTCATTCCAGAAATCTAAACCAAACCAACTGATTTCTGACTCTGTTGTGAAACTATATTAAAACACACACACACACACACACACACACACACACAGCACCTGGAACCCTCCCACACCCTCAGGGGCTCAAATTCTGAGGGCCACCATCCAGCACCATCTGCCTGACGGCACCTCCCCCTTCCTGCTCTCATACTTGGTGGGAGCCTACATTTTGAAGAGCGGTATCACAGGTACCAGAATTGGGAACCCTGGCAAAGTTAAGAAATTGGGAAGGAAATTTTCAGTCAACTAATGTTTTGGAGGTTTCCATGATTACATATTCGCTATTTTTTAAAAAAAAAATAAATTTCCTGTTTAACATGATGCAAAAAAGTTCCAAATTTCTCCCATTAATTTTTTTCTGGAACTTCATTGCTTAGTTGTTTTGACAGGTGCAGTGATCATTGCAATTGCAGACACAAAAATGTTCCACTTTGTTTTATAAACTAAGACTCTGAGTCTCAGCAATCAGGACGTTTTTAGGACTTTGAATGCATTATATATTTTCCTTGTCTCTTAACTATCAGCCAGCAGGGCCTTCAAAGACAGGGGCACAGGTGGCCTGTTTCGCTCTCAACTCCCTAAGAATTTGTTGTACCTTCTCTATATGTTTCCAGGGTCCCACATTGAGGAAAACCCCCCTTACTGAGCCAAGCTTCAATACTCAAGTCAAGCCAAGCCAGAAGAGAGTAATCCAATCTATGAGGTGGTCAGTACCTTGAGCCACTGCCCTTCCAGCTTCCAGTGTTATGCAGACTCTGCTGGAGGGCCAGGTGTGTGGTGATGTTGATCATTTTCTCCTCATCCTGCACAGACAGAAAAATGCCCCACCAGCACCACACACACACACACACACACACACACACACACACACACACACACCCTATATCCCACAGGTGCACTGACCATACCTCAATACTTTTCCTGGCGTTTTGCTGGAACTTGGCAGCTATATCAATAAGCTCAGCAGGAGTACATTCTCTCATCATGAACGTTTTCTGAATGGGGGGCTGCCCCCCTGGCTGGGGTTGTTGTTGCTGGCATTTTGTTTTTCTTTCTATCAGGGGTTGGAAGTCACAGAGATTTTTATCCTTTGCACTGTCAATCATCACAATATCTTCCTCTTCATTCTTATCACTTTCCTACCTCTTAATGTCCCAATCAGGCTTTGTCACAAGCGCTCAGATCTTTATCCAGGGCATCTTGTGCCCTCCCAGCTTTGCAAAATGGCATGCTAAGGTCTCTAATGTACCATCCTGCTCTCCCACCTTGCCTGCCAGCCCTCAAGCTAGCAGAGTTCTTCTCTAACCTCAGCTCTTCTTCCAACTTTCTAACTTGAGCTCTAGCTAGGCATCAGTGGCCAGCCCAACTTCCCAAGATAGAGGCAAGACCCTGCAGCAGCCGTTCGACTAGGTGCTGGCATCAGCGCATAGCTTCCCAAGGGAGTACTTCAAAGGTGACCCTAGTGATATTCAGCAATGAGGTAGGTATGTAGCACCTTTTCTAGGATGAGTTTGTGAACTTAATTGTCCGTCCTTGTATAGTCAAGATGTAAAATATTTCCATAACCAAAAGGATTCTCATGTTGCTATTTTATATCCACACCTACTTCCCTCCTATTCCCAGGGTCTCCCTGGGAAACATTAATCTGCCCTCCATTTCTATAATCTTGTAATTTCAAGTATGTTATATAAATACAATCACACAAAGTGCAACCACTGGAATTGCTTTTTTTTTCACTCAGCAAAATTCTCTAGTGATTCATCCAGGTTGTTGCTTATATTGACAGTCTGTTCTTTTTAAAAAAATTTCTGAGTAGTATTCCATGGTATGAATATACCAGTTTAACCATTCACCCATCAAAGGACATCTGTGTTGTTTCCAGTTTTTATTATTATTATTATTATTATTATTATTAATCTTGAATAAAGCTGCTATAAACATTTAAGTAAAATTTATGGGAACATAAGTCTTCCTTTCTCTGAGATAAATGCTTGGGAGTGAAATTGCTGGGTCATGTGGCTCTGACATGTTTAGTATTTTTGATGAAACTGCCAAAATGCTTCCAGAGTGACTTTTACAGTTTAATTCCCATCAGGAATGGATGAGTGATGAGACTCTCGTTTATTCTCTGCATCCTCACCAGCACTCCGTCTTATAACTAGTTTTTATTTTAGTCATTCTGATAGGGGTATAGTGAAATATCACTGTGGTTTCAATTTGCATTTCTCTAGTGGATAATAAGGTTGCACATCTTTTCATGTGCTTATTTGTCATCTGTAAATCCTCTTCAAGGAAATGTCTCTTTGTGTCTTTTGCTCATATTCTAGTTGGATTGTTTGCTTTTTTACAATTGAGTTTTGCGATGTTTTAAAAATCTATTCTACATACTGGTCTTTTGTCGGATATTTTTTCTTTCAGTGTGTAGTTTGTCTTTGCATCCTCTTAACAGGGTCTTCCTTAGATCATTTTCTTTTAAATTCAACAAAGTCTGATTTATCAAATGTTTCTTCTATGGACTGTGCTTGTGTTGTCAAGTCTAAGAACTTTTGTCTAGCCCTAGATCCCAAAGATTTGCTCCTAAATTTTGTACTAAAAGTGTTACCATTTTATATTGTACATTTCAGTATGAAATTCGGTCAAGGTCCTTTTTTTTTTAATGGAAAAGGATCAGAGTCAACAGCAGCCTCCTCTTAACAGTCACTTCCTACTATTAATGTTTCTTCTTAATATAACTGTTATTGTTTGTTCGGGGAGATACTGACGCAGGCATTTTCGGCATTTTTGTGACAGCCCTTCCTTCCAGGGCCTGCCTGGGTGCTGGCCTCTAATGGATGACCGCTGTCATAGGTTTTGAGATCTCTGTGTTCACACAAGCTTCTAACAGGCCAAGGATGAGTGAGTCACAGTTAAGCAGAATGAGTTAGACAAAGAATTGTGAGAATCAAAAATCTGGAAAGTCCAAGTAAAGAGAAAATAGTTGGGAGATCATAGAGCATTGTTTCAGGGTAGGAGGCAAACCAAAAATGAAATCCAGAGAGGCAACTAAAGGACTGGTGAGAGACCAGTGGGAACATGGGCATTGCCAGGAGTAGGGAGTGAATGTGGCAAAGTGGGTGAACGATTCAGGGCTCAGACTGCTGGTCCCGAGAGAGAGGGGAGGGGACCAGACAGCAGGGCGGGGACAGAGAAATTCTGTCGGAGTCACCTGTGCTGGGCTCGAGAAAGCTCAGAAGTAGCCTGTGGCAACAGACTGGAACTGCCGCGGAGGAGAGCGGGAGCTGGGCACAGGTCTGGAGCTTTGGCCAAGCCTTCTAGCCAGATTTGAAGGGGCGACAGGGAGGGACCTTCCAGAGGTCGCAGCGCGCAGTGCTTCCCGGCCGGGGAGGAGCGTATCTCCGACCGCCGAGCAGCGGTCCCAGCCTGCGCGCCTCTGGCCGCGCGCGTCGGTCCCCGCACTCTGGGAGCTGGGTCCGCGCATCACGGACTTGCCCGCTCTTTCCGCCTCTCTCCTCTGTGCGCCCATCGACAATGGATGGCAACTCCCTGCTCTCGGTACCAAGGTAAGACCCGCTTTCCCCTTTGCCAACCAAACCCAGTGCCCCTTAAACTCCGTTATTTGGTCTACGTCGCTCACGAACTTGCCCTGGGGGCGCCTGGGTCTGCATGGGGTTCACGCAGAGGAGACGGAGGACTCGGTACTTGGAATAAAGCCTGGCCCCAGCTGTGCGAGGAGCTCCTGGTAGATGGTGGTCCCTGTCCACTGCCCCGCCAGACGCGAGGCTGGGTGCGGCCTGCGCGGGGGAGCGACACGGGTCAGGGACAAACCGGCCCGCCTCTAGAGCTAGCGGCTGGGGTCTGCTCTGCCTGGGGAAGCCTGGAGCCGGACGGTCAGCGGGTGCAGGCTGGAGAGGTTTCTCGCCTGGCGGGGCGGCGGCTTCCAAGGTAGGGATGAAAATGGGAGGGAGCAGGACTAGGGCAAAGTATCCCCTTTCCCCAACATCTTGACCTGGGTGAGTGTGAGAGGTTGCTAGGGTGCCGATGGGGTGGGCTGGGAATGGGGAGATTGCCCCTAACCCTCTGCCAACACCAAGCCCGCGTCTAACAGAGATCGGGACAGAAAACACCTTGCTCCGCCCCAGTCCCACCCTCCGCAGCTGCCCCTGCCATCCCCTTCCAGACTGCGAGTCCTCCTGAACAGCTCCGGCCGGGCGCGTTCCCTCACTCCACCCAGCCCCGGGGTCCCCGCGCGCGGTAGGTCAGGGACCCCACCTTCGATGTTGCCAGGTGGGAGCAACGTGTTTCCTCTGGTTTGCGTCTCCTGTCTCCTCTATCTTTGCCCCAGTCCCACGCTCCTTTCGACTCAGTCCTTTGCGAATTTGAGAAACTGAGATTTTTCTATTTCTACTCCCATAAACCTCAGGGGTAAATTGAAGCTGTCGCGCCGGTGGGGTTCTGCCAGCTGGGCAGATGACTTTTGCGCTCTTTGTGCTGGGCGCGGAGCGTCCACGCGCAGAGCAGAGGGTGCCGCAGCTCGCGGGGTGAAAGTAGCTCACGGCCCCCCGCGCAGCCCCACCTCTCCTAGGCTAGAGGCTCGGTGTTGACCATCTTGTCATCTCTTACACCCTCCCCTTTCCCCAAGCGCACATTTAGGCAGCTTCCAGCCAAGAATATCAGGCGCTGAAATAGACATTTTAAACTCGCATTCTTGGAGAGCAGCAAAACCCAGCAGCATCCACAGGCTCGGGCACACATGTAGCTGATACTATATTGCCAAGGCACCGCGGTGGGGGGGGAAGAGAAGGGAGGAAGCGGAGGATGGAGACTGCTTTTCAAACGCGCTGAAGGCTGCCATCTAGAGACCTGAAGTGTTTATATTCTGTAATGAAATTGACTTTCCCCAAATCCACAGGCATTTCCTCTTTTAGCAGCCCTTTGCTGTGAAGGCAGCAAAGGGTAGCGTTGGGTTCTGTGCAAGGCCTGAAGCTGCTCTCAAGTGAAAAATCTCTAAACCTGGGGCCAAACAATGTCAAACTACCACTAAGTCTTTCCATTCTGTCCTAATGCATTAAAAGAACAGTAAAAACCGCAGGAAGATTCTTTTAAACTTAAAAAAAAAGCCACTGATTTTTAGATAAAACTGTGAGGCATTTTGAAATTCAAGCAATCTGGGGGTTCACTTTCTGTACCATATATTCTACTGCCTAAGGTCATTAGAATTGAAAGGTGAACAATGTGGTCCCAACATTCCAATACAGACACCTTTGATAAAAGATTGCTTGCTTTAAATCCTGCTTTAAAGATCAATACTGTCTTTCCTGAATCAGGATTATATTCTTATTCAAAAGCTGGGACATTTTCTAAAATATTAAAAATGCATTATGTTAATAATTCCTTAAAATTATTTCTATCATGGCACTGTAAAATGACCTTTCAAACAACAAACCAACTGCAAAAATATTGCTCTGAATTGTGTAGGCTTTGTAGTAGCCTATAAAAATGGTAATATAGATTTAACATCAGCTGAAGCCAATTAAACCTTCTGAATATTGCTATTTATTCAACAAGACATGACACATTTCCAATAATCAGGGTAGTAATTCAGCTATTTTGTTAGCATTCTTATTCCTAGAAAAAATTCAGTCAACGCCGATAAATGAGTTGATTTGATCCTCCATTTCATTAAATACAACAAATAGTTTTCTTTCTATAATTTTAATTGGAAGAGATAGATATTGACATGCAAAAGGTAAACTAGAATTTAACAATGGTCTGTAGAAATATTTGGTTAGTTGTACTACTTGTCCGTAAAACTTTGAAATATGAAGAACTGATGTGCTACACAAGCTTTTCAAGAAAGTGGCAATGATCAAGAAAAATTGTTACTAATTAAGATTTGTGTTGTCTAAGTCTGAAATGTTTTCAGTACCTAACAAAACTAATTTGATAATTATAAGTCACTGTTTCTTTTAAACAGTTTAAGACATTCTGTTTAACAACTGGATTGAGAAAACAAAATAATTTACTAAAATATCAAGTGAATTACAGAATACATTTACTGTTGACTTTTAGATCTTCTTAAGTTTTTCAATGAATCAAAGATGTAAATGACTGAAATTTTAACCAAACAATCTTTGGTGAAGATTACTTTCAAATTTTACGTGATTTATATGCTTTTGAAACTTTGATGCATAGATTTTAAAAAAAGAAATTGTTTATGGTTCTTTGAGTTTCTAGACTATATCACCTTACCTCTGTGAAAGTTACAATTAGTTTTTACTTTGAATATTTTCATTTTTAATGTACAACAAACTATATGGACTGCATTACAGATTTCTTAAAATCACTGGCTATCAAAGCTGGAAAGTGAGTTCTAGAGGGATGAAAGGGTCCCATGTTAGTTGCATTATAGACTAGTAGTCTAGGGAAAAGACGAATATTATTTTCTGGATCTCAAAGTTTTGGTAGAGATTCTTTAGTCATCCATTTTACAAAAAGTTTATTTGATTTGCTAAGGTCACACAACTAGGTATTCTGAAAATATACGAGAATCCAGGGACTCTCATCCAGTGTGTGCCATTGCTCTAGCACAACGCACTACAATGCAGTGGTTACCCTCACGGAAGGAAAGTCAGTCTCACTTCTATTGGTAACTAGTGTGTGTGTAGAAAGGTTTGCATTTTATCAAGTGTTATCTCATATATTAAATTATTTGCTCATCACATCCCTGTGATTATGTTACAACGAATATAATCACCTCCGCTTCCTAGTTTAAAATTTTGAAGCCAAAGGAAATTAAATGAAGAAAATAATTAGATTTAAAACTCCACACAATAGTATGGAGCAGAGCTAGATCATCCACAAAATTCTTCTGGCTTCAGGTTTTTTCTGGTATTGACTGAAAATCCACACATTATTTTAAATGGGGGAGAGAAGAGTTTCTGGTGCACAGTTTGGACAAAGAGTGATATCATTAAAACACCTGGGGACAGCCTAAAATAAAGATCATTTTTTAAAACCTACAAGTGCTGAAAATACCATTTTTACAGACAGAAACAATTTGTCACCTTGACCATATCTAAGGTTGAATTTGAAGTTTAAGAAGGAGGATTTCTCTTATTTCCTAAGTCACTTGCATAGTTTTATACCATATGGTTTTGTTCTTTTTGTTTTGTTTGGCTTACTAGATTCTATTTCAATAAGAAGGTTTTTATATGGCACTTTGAAGGAGAAAATCATCCAAGATGAACTTTTAAAACATAAGGCATTTTGATTTAGATTTCCTGCCAGTTTATTTTAACCAAAGCTTCATTTGATCATTCTCTGTCCTGGAATGCCTGTTCTCTTCCAGACCAGAGATGACATGGCTACGTCCCCCAATTCATAATTCTCAGTGACACACACTGCCCAAAATGTGCTATTTCCTGTAGAGAAAGAAATGAGTAAGTTCCAGAGCTCAGGATTTGGAGATCTCACATTGCTGCAATAGGCATATCTGGAGAAGAGATGGAAACTCTGAAGGCAATTCCCATAGAAACAACATTATAAAGCCCAGAAGCCCACCATTGACACTATACTTCACGTACTGACACTTTTGGGGAGTCTTGATCTCCATCCACATGGTTCATTTACTAAACTATGTGTCTGCTACTGAATAATCAATTTGTAAATGAACTATTGGAACTCATCTCATTCACAAGGGGCCACCTTTGTCTAGTACTATTCATTTTAGTGGGAGTGTTACTCTGTGCATGAGAATTACGGCCACAAAGACCTGTAAAGAGGGGAAGAGGGAAAAAGTGATATATGTGATATTGGGAGACCTGATGTTTAATCCTGTTCTGAAATTAATGTCTGTGACTGCCTGGGCAAGTTGCTTGACCTGCTCCCCTGTCTCCTCCTGGATATAATGTCATACACCTTGCATATACTGATCTTCTAGGTCCCTTTTTTGCCAACTTTCTATAGTGTCATGGCCTCTATTGTAGCAGCGACTGTCAGTTGGGCACGATATGGATGAACTCATTCTCTTGAAAGAGACCGGTGAAATCAAGACTTTTAAAAGACCTGAAGCAACACCCACCCATCCAAACAAAAGCCTGGTTTAGAGAATGTGTTGTTTTGTTGTTAATGTGCACCCATTGGAAAGCACATAGACAAAACATTGATAATGAGATTTCTCTCAGTATTTCTACTGGGTGTAAGATATTTTCCATATGATGGATAAGGGCATATGTATAGAAGGGGGCAGAAAAGGTGAAGATCTAGTCCAAGTTTTAACCTGGAAGTTTATGTGGGACTGATATGGATGTTTGGGAGGGGGAGAAAAAATGTGGAAGAGGGTTTGCTTTCTTACTTGAAAAGAAAGTGGGAAACCTAGTAACTTGAATGACATCTTTACCTTGTGAGGATAATTAGAACCTGGAAAAGGGCACATAAAATAAATTCACTACAAAGAAGACGAAATGTCATTGAACAGTGAACAAAATTAACATGTTTGGGAATTTATCCTTAAAAATAATAAAATTTATAAAACATTTCATGTTATCAATATTTTTTAAAAGTAAGCATGTATTATATAATAAAAATAATGAATTAAGTGTTGATTGGGTTGGAAGATCATAATTATTCCTTCAAAATTGTATGTGAACGTGGCTCTTTTTCTCACGAGAGCAAAAACAGTGTCGGTTCAGTAAATATATTCAACAGCCTAATCAATTTTGTGAACCCTCCCTTTAATTCTTTGATTTTCACACTCTTCTGAAGTATCTGTTATGTCATCACCTCCATCAATTTTATCTTCTTCTAATATGAACTGATCTCACATTCTCATTTAGTGATAGTTCCACATGTGATGTAGAGTCCTGCAGCATCATTTTCTTCTCTTTTCTGATTCCTACATCTTCTGCCAGGTTTGTCATTTCAATTGATTAGTGTTTTATTTAAATAAAAGACACACATCATCCACAGGCAGCAACCACCAAAGGTGCTGAGGAGTGGACAGTGATGAACCCTCAATATAAGTAGAGCAGGATCTTCACTGGACAATAAGTGTTAGCGATCAGTCCATTTGCTTTCTTATATGGACTAATAACTGCAGGAACTGGCGAATGAATAACAAAGACACCTAATCTTTTTGGGGGGGACAATTTCCAGTGACTTTATGTTTACCAGAATTTCTCCAGGGAGTGGCACAGCTAAAAATCTTTTCCATTTTCCCAAACATTACTCACAGATGAGCAAATTATCTAATGAGGCAATGCAGGTACAACTGCATATTTCAAAAATTCAAACTTCTGGGAAATTCTCCATTGTAGTTAAAATTACAGAGGTCTTTCTAGTTTCAAAATATCTTACAATTATTAGTCTATTTTTAGTGCACAGGTACTATCTTGAATTGAATATATGAAAAATACCAAATTGTGTTCCAGGAAGATGAGAGACCCTCCATAAGTGTCTATCTCCTTCTGTTCCCTTTCTATAAGACCACAATTTTGCTCGATGTCTAAAAGGCAGAAAGTACATCAATAGGATTAAACTTGTGATGGGTCTTCTGACAGTATCTGTAGTCACCAGGACCTTGGTCAGATAAATTCAGTCTAATCCCTATCGTCACTGAATCACTGATCCCTCCAGTGGGTCCCACATGCCTCTGAGGTGGGTGAAAAAACATGCTGCCTTGGAAATTAGCTCCTTTATGGAGAGTTGAGGTCAAATGTAAGACACAAACCTTTGAAGAATAAAATGTATTCATTCATTTATTTATTTAGATATTGATCCCTTACTGTATGCCTGATAATATCAACTTATATGCAATACTGCACACAAAGAAAGCCAGTCCCATTGCAATGGTCCTTCAATACCAGTGGCACAGAAAGACACTAGTCAAATAACAACAGCAGTGGCTATATAGCGAATTGGTGTGTGTGTTCCAAAGGAAAAAGAACATGGTCCCTGAGAACATATAACCACAGACAAGACCGAAATGGGAGAGGTAAGGAAGGCCTCTGAAGGAAGAGAGCCTCTGGCAGTCAGAATAGCAGTTGGAAAAGTCCTGGGGCCAGAAAGCGATGAAGTGTTTAAACTACTGCAGGTGTGTGGCTGGAGGGCCGGAAGTGAGGAAGAGCAGAGTGAGCCCCAAAAGTTGGATAGGGGCCAGACCACATGAAGCCTTGGGGGCCACTGGGTCTTCATATTAAAAACAGTGGGATGTCATTGAAGGTTTTCAAGCTGCAGATGGCTGGAAGCCCTAATTAGGATAATACAGATAAAACAAATAGCCCAGGGCCTGGCAAATTTTAAATGTTCCCTAAACGGGAGCTGTTATTGTTGCTTATTAATTATAATTTCACTATCCAAACACTTGGAGACAGAGGTAGGAAGGGGACTAGAGAGCCAAGATCACAGGATCACCAGAGGAGGGTTGTGCAAAAGTGGCAACTGTCATTGAGAGGACAATTTAAAAGTATTTCTTGAGCTTCAAGCTAGCTACGTAAGGGCATCCCGAAACACATCCAACAGTTGGGCCACATACCACGCAGAGAGACAAGGCAACCCAGAGGATTCCCAAGGGCTCCTTCATCATATTTGTGGAGATACTGTCACATTCTCAACTGCCCATGCAAGGAAGGTGCCACACGGCCCATAGTCCATTCCACATCCTCTTCTCACTCCCAACTCTAATTCCCCCGAATTTTGGTTCTTTTGCTAGTTCCCTTATTTTCCTGGTGAGCCCCGTGTTCACTCTATAAAATTGCAATAGAATTCAGTCTCTTGGACTTTGATCTTTCATACTCCCTAGGACACACCTGAAACTTGGTTTTGGTTCTTCCCACTCCTGGTTATTTTAACTACCTCTGAGTTGGAGCAGGGTGTGGTTGGCCTCTTGGCTCTATCATAAGGGGTAAAATAACACCAAGTATGCTGAAAAAGAAATTAAAGAGCAACTTCAGGTGTCTTACACATGTGTTATATTGTCACATAGCCCTCACAGGTCTGAACAGGAGGAAAAGAGGTGAAGAATGCACAATTTAATGGACAATTTGGACAATAAACAGGAAGTTGTTTGGATGATCCACACTGAACATCTACCCTGATTAAATTCACCATGTAATTGCTCGAGTCTTCCTGTTGCCTTGCTTTAGTGCATAGTGATGGAAGAAACGAATGCATGAGTGGGGTGTCCATTCTGCGGTGTAATTCCTGACCTTTTGCAAGTGCATCGGTTGTAATTAGCGTCACTAAACTGGGCACACTGTTGTGCCCCTGGTGTTTCCACATCAGTCGTATGCACTTTGCAACAGACCAATAACTATGGCTTAATAAGAAGCAACACTATTTAAATTGTGGTTCCTTGTTTTTCTTGGTAACTTTCCTTTTGAGAATCATAGTTATTCAACCCAGACTAAACAACTGTGCTCTTCTGCGGCTGTCTAAATAGTCTGTGCAAATATTTCAGCCTAGGTGTTTATTTCCAAGCCTCTCCACTGAAGACTTCCCTAGCAATTATGAAACAGTCTAACTCAGCCAAATTCCAGTGTTCTCTGTGGGCTAACCCTGACCTTAGGTATGTACACGGCTCCCTAGCTTTCTTCCACTGCCTCCTCCCCAAAATAATACTTCCTTTACCCCCATATTAATAGGTCAGAGTAATAGAAGCACCTGCAATGAGGTAAATAGACTCAGAGTTTCTCTGAAAGCAATTTCTACAAAAAACAAATAGAAAAAGGGAAAGACAGGGGTTGCGCTGTTGATTATCGGGCTCATTCTGTTTTCACCGAGTCCTGCTTTCTTTGAGGCTGAGTGGAGAACCCTAAAATATTCAGAGATATTTTCAATCTTTCAGATCACTTGGATGTTCTCTTCCCATGCTATTCAACAGACAATTCTTTGGGAACATTTCATTTACTTTTGGAGCTGTGTAGACAGTCCCCTGTAATGGAAGATCTCTATGGCATGGAATTGGAAGATTTGGGTTTAAGACCATATTCTTTAATGTACTGTGTGATTTTGGCAAAATTATTTAACTACTTACATGTTAACATTTGCTGACCCAATTGTCATGATTTATCTGCAGAAAAAAACTAGGCAACCTATGTGAAAATATTCACTTTACAAGAGTGATATTCAAATGTTATTTTCCTTAATCTCCTAAATATTTTACTTTCATATGTTGCTTTTTTGTCTCTGTCCTCCAATACAACATAAACTCTGTGAGGGTGAGGATTTTGTCTGCTTTTATTCCCTGCAGAATCCTGGGCACTTCACACAATGCTTAGTACTCAGTAGCTATTTATTTAAAGACTGAGAAAAAAAAAATGCAGAGCCCAACTCGGTTTTATGATTGCTTAGAAAGGATTATGTTCTTTCTGCTTTTTCTACTTACAACATGGCTGATGGAACTGCTAACACATTGTCAGAAGAAATCCCATGTAAATTGAGCATTTCAGAAGAAATTAAATGCTCGTATGTTTCTAGAAGATCTTGCCTTAGAAACTGAGATGCTCAGAAGGAAATCTAAATCAGTGACCAGAATGTCTGACATATATAAGTAAGATGATTGATTGATGTTAGCCTTTGCATGTATAATTTTGGTTGGAAGGATACATTTCATTCTACCTACAGTGGACAAGAATGGGGCAGTTCAAGAGATCATACAGTACACATAAGCCAGACTGATATAAATAAAGCTTCTTCATGGTTCCTCTTTGTAACTCTGTCCCAATTAGGATGTAGCTTCATTCGAGATGCAATGTCAGCTTCTGTGAGAAATCACAATGTAGACACTATGAAACTATGGAGAAAGATTGTAATCATCTCAAAGTAGGTCTTCAAGGGGGTAAGAGTCTTGCTCTCTCACTTGGCATATTTTCACTTCGATCTTTCACAAGGGAAGACATTTCTAACCATGGCAATCTTCTGTATGGGACGCATTCGGTCCCCCTGTGCTGAGGACAGGCCACTAAACTGATGGCCTGCTGCTTCCCCTCCCTGAGCTACAGTTCACAGCGGCTCCCAAACGTTGAGACGTTTGCTTTCCCCTCTGCCTGTTTCATGTAGAAGTTCTATGATTGCCTATTTGCAATTATAATTTGCAGCCAATATTAAATTCACAGGATTTCTCTCAGAAATGTTTACAGCACTCATGAACACGCAGAAATAAGAGAATAACTGTTTTAAGGCACTGAGCAGCCTGGAAGTCTCTTTACATAATCTCTCTAGATGGATTTGCTCTCTTTCTGCTCTCAGTTCACTTTTCTCAGTGGCATCTAATGAGGCAACAGCATCAACCTGCTGTGCCAATGGCTATTTTGTCCTAATAATGATGAAACTCGTTCATCTGCTAAGTCTCAGGAAAATTCCGTGCTCTGCTTCCCCTAGAAAGGATGAAGTGTGGTTTCCAAGAACAAGTCAGGGTTGCTTGAATCTCAGCTACATGGGAATCTGTGGAGTAATAAAATCTGAAATACATAGTTATTATTATATGCACTTTAAGGTCTTTGTAGTGGTAGCATTCTTATGTTGCTGTAATGCATGTATGACATAATATTACATTGTGATTAGAATAGCTGCATATAGATTACAGATGTTTCATGGTCTGTGTGCCAATTATTCTCATCATCTACCTTAAAGGATTCTTACTCTATCAAATTTGTTTCTCAGAAATAGCTACTACCCCTGAATGAGGGAGAAAATATTCATTGCTAACCTTCCAATAGAGACTCTGGCCCCAGCTCTAGGTCTTGATTTCATCTTCTGAAAGCAAATGGATTGAGCAAAAGTAGCTTTAAGAACTAAATCTAAAAGACTATGTCTGTGAAATCTCAATCATTGAAATTAATTTGGGTGAGAAAATACAGTTGAACACTTTGATAATGGCTAATGGTACCTGAGAAAGCCACCTGAGATTAGGAGTAGAACTTGAACAAAGAGCAGGAATGTTGCTATACCATTTTGAAAAATCACTTCTTGGAGGGCTAAATAATACTGACCCTTGTAAATGGATAACTGGCTTAAACATAGTTTATCTATAAATTGTGCAAAGATATAATCTAGCCAGTGGTGTTGGTCATTCCAATTTCTGAAGTGCTGCCCAAATTAAAACTTTATCACTTTTAACTAAAAATTTCCCCTCAAATATAAAATCTCCCTAATATTCTTTGCCCATTGACAGTGTTTTACATGTTGATTTGGCTCCTGTACTTTTTTTCATGAAGTGGAAAAATGCAGATATATTTTTCTTTGGAAATTTCAATGGCTTTAACCATTATGGCTTAGGACTTAATTTGATGATCTACATTTTGTCTGTCTTTTTATTAATTCCCTGATTTACTTTCTTTTTTAGTTGAGTGAACTCGTGAGGAAAAAAAAGTAAATGTTTGCTTCTTTCCTCCAATTTTGCTTCTCATTCTAAAACTTGATCATTTTTAAGTTACTTTTTTCAACTGAACTCAAGTGAAGAGTCATATAAAAATTGGTCATTCTACCTGCCTCTCTAAGATACTGGATTGTGCTACTCAACTTCCATTAGGATAAAAATTCTTTGTGGGGAAAGCAATTTAGATCTGGCAGGGAGGCAGCATGCATCCTGTCTCATTCTGTACGCAAGTCACTTACCTAAGCTTTTTCTGCAAAATGGAATCTACAAACACAAGGACAAAGTATTGTTATAATGAATATATAACACAAAAATTTAAAGTTTAATAAGATTATCAATAAATTCACATTTGGGGTTTTCTCTTCCTGGATACCTTGATATACTGTATAGGGGCAAACTTCCTCTAAAGTATGCCTGTTTCTATGAAAGAGATTGTGTGCTATATATTAAGACCGTATTTTCTAAACTAAAAATCAAGACATCTACTCTACCAAGTATGCTTTTTTGAAGTACAGTTCAGCGAATGATTTCAAATAAGTTCTATCTTTAAAAAATATAAGCTATGTGGCTATTTTAGCAATAGATTAACCTTCATAAAACATGAAGACAGTGTTATTTAACTTCTAAGGGTGGCATATAATAATAATTATCATTATTCTTTTTGCTATTGCTTGCTGCTATAGTGCAAGATGTCTGAGTAACTAGATATCCTTGGGTCACTTAATTATCTACTACTTTTTCCATCTAATTGCTTCAATTCTTTATGAAAAGCTTTTTAGGAGATGGGTCAGTTCTTACTAATTTGGTCTCTCCCATCTGGTTATAAACATTATTAGATCTCTCTTCTGCTACCCACATTTTTATCAACCTTTAAACCCACTGGTACTATTTCCCTCCGTCCGTGTGTCCTTCCTGACACCATCAGATAACTTTGAAAGGCCTATGAGTTTTAATTCCAGGAACATAACAAAGTTGTTATCCATCCTCTTGCTGAAAATAACCTAAATTGCAAGAAAACACTTTTAAATTTACTAAAAGAATTAAAGCATCGATAAGATATTAAGGAATTATTAGCTAAATAGAAACAGGCCACCAAAGATAAATAAATAATCTTAAAAGAATTCAGGAAAAAAAATACATTATCATTAAAAACTAAACAATTAGCTTGAGAGCTGACCTCTCACAAAAGCAACAATGGGATTCCAGAGATAATGAAGTGATAACTTTAATGGGTGAAGGAAAATAATCACCAGTTTAGAATTCTCTGCTCAGTGAAAATACCTTCCAAGAATAAGTGTATTTTCTTACAGACAAAAACTGGGAGCATTAATTCTCACCAAAGAAAATGATAGAATATTGACTTCAGGCAGAAGGAAGGCCATCCTAGATATGAGGTCTGAGATACCGGTACAAAAAATAACTAAAGGAAGAAAGAAGAAAGGAAATTTTATACATTTAGTAAATCTAAGCAAACCTTTACTTTATAAAATAACATTAATAAAGCCCTATGGGGGTTAAAATAATTAAAATATGAGGCAATAATACAAGTTGGTAGGAGCTGGTTGGACTTAAAATGTTCTAACTCCTTGTATTGGTCATGAGGATACAAAGATGTTGATTAATTTTAGAATGTGTTAAGGTAAATATAGATATTATCTTTTCTAGGATTACTAAATGAATTGGAAAAGAGAGTATAATTTTTAACTACTAAAAAAGAAAAAATGACAAAACTTAATTGATCCAAATGGCAAAAGAAACTAAAGAAGAGTTGGGACAAAATGAAAGCACATGTCAAATGGCAGGTATGGACTTAAATAGATCAGCAATTACATTAAAAGTAAGTGGACTAAAGGCTCCAAACAAAGTGCAAAGATTAATATTTGGATTTTTTCAAAAATCAAAGAAAGTAAGGCATATGTAAGAGGTAAAATACTAAAAAGGATGAAACAGATACACAATGCAATAACTAACCAAAGAAAACTAATATAGCTTTGTCATTATCAGACAAAAGGAACTTTAAAGCAAAAGAGCATTGCCAGAAGTTAAATATGTCACTACATAATGACAAATAAAATTTTAAAAAATCATTCATGCGCTATCAATAAACATGAATTTTCTAGGACTACATTTAAAGAAAGCATGCAAGACCTTTCCCGAAAAAATTTTAACCCTCAGTGAATGACGCAGAATGGAGATCTTATGTGCCCACAGATGTTCTCTCATTCACCTGGTTCTCTAGCCAGGGCACTCACTCCAGGTATCCTCTTTGATATCTCCGGTGTTTTACTGCCTTAGTTCCTGTCTGATATCTTCCACCGCACAGTAAAATTTTCTTGAATTCTAATTGATATACCAGTGACTACCAGCAAAGGAGTTGCAAAGAAAATTTCACTGATTCCTTCTTATTTACTTTTTACTATATATACTATATTGATATTATTGTTTATTTCATAGTTATAATGACTTTATAGCCTTTGAGAATGATTTATGGTACATACTACTGATTTGCATTGAAAAAAAGACTAGACCACACCTGCAGGTAAGTATTGTATAAAAACTTAATGATAAGACATTCAAAGAAGCTGGAATAAATGTCCACAAAACTCTGTTGTCCTACTATTCTCAGTATTAACCTTGATACTAAAAATATTAAGCTCGAGAAGCACAAAGTGTGCTTTTTATCTGTAGATACCCAGAAACCAGGTTGGGCGGCTCTGAAATTCTTGTCTATAAGATGTAAATTACCTTTTGAGGCATCAAAGATGCAAAGCGCAATCAAAGACACAAATCTATTACAGAATTGTACACCTGAAATCTATGTAACTTTACTAACAATTGTCACCCCAATAAACTTTAAAAAAAATTAAAATTAAATAAATAAAAAGAAATGGGAAAAAAAAGACAAATCAGATGCTATCTGAAAATACACATGCAGTCTTGGAACCCTTCCCTGCGTTGTTAGGATTTTTTAAAATTATTACAACCTCATCGTCTACCTAATTTTGTTCTTTGTAAAGACAGCCTGCTGTGAGTGTGTCTTTCTCCTTGAATCATACTAAAACTTTTGTTTCTTTTTTTTCCCTACCCCACTGCCCTCCTTCTCCTCTCCTGCTTCCTCTGCACATCTGCTGGTGCTTGTAACTCCTTTATTGTGGCTGTGACCCTCTCCATCAGCCATGTGGGTAGTTGAACCAAACTCACCTACCTGCCTCTCTGCTGCCTTGCCCTCCAGGAGACACTCCCAGGAATCCAGGTGGGTTGTGGGGTGTAGGGTCCAGGGGTTTCTATGGCCACATCATGACCAGGGCCTCCCGTTACATCCCAGCACCCCATGAGCCCCTGGGTTCCCAACCCTCAGATTTGGACTCTGACTTTGCAGGCTTCCTGGCTTATGGTGTCACTCCACTAAACCGCAGGTTGTGTTTGTTGTGCACCTTACCTGCTTTTACTGTGAAGTTGGACCCTGTCTGTGTCCCTTCCCTTCAGGGTCCTGCCAACTTCTTCTAGTTTAAATGACTCTATGGTATTAGTCAGGGATTCAGCGTCAAGATTAGATCCATGGCAGAAAGTCTTAATTAGACAGAGCTAGCCTCATCCCTGGCATCACAAAAGGAATGTGTTTTTCTGTTCCATTTCCATGGAGGCCTTGGCCCTGGCAGGGCTTTTGGTGATGCTTCTCAGCAACTCACGTCGCCGTCTTCTCTCAACAGGAGTAGCCATTCAACCTGGTGAAGCAACCAGAGACATCTCCTCACACTACACCTTACCCCTTGTCTACATTGCTCTTCTCTGAGCCCCAGAGTCCCCGTAAAATGGGGCACCCCAAAGAAAAATAGTTCTTCAGAAGATAGCACGTGACAAAAGCAAGTGGTTTTGCTATAGGAATACAGCAGGGCATACGGGCAAGAGCACAGACTGGGGTCAAGTCTATCTAGTTTCAGATCCTACATTAACTGTGTAACTGAGCAATTCCTAAGTTCTGAGTGTCAGTCTCCTTATGAACATAATAGGCTAATACTGTAGCACCTTGTCTATTGTGATGCTATGAGGATTTGAAGTGACAAATGTATAGGTCCTGTCACAACAACTGGGGCAGAGTGGTGCTCAATGAAGTGTGTCTGTTACTATTGACTGAGATTCTCTCCCTTCAACAACAAATCTTGCAAAGTAAATAGTATTGGTCCTATTTAATAGATGAAGAAACTGAGACTTGGGGAGATTAAGCAACTTTCCCAAGGTCAAACCAGTAATAGTGACAGTTGGGACGCAAATCCAAGTTTTCTGACTTCCAGCACATGGTAATATTTTCACTTCAGGTGGAATAAGAAATTATTTTTTAATTTTGACTTATTTATATTAACTGCTAGGTTTTTCATATTCCATATTTGTTTAATGTGTGGATGTTCATTCTACTGGTTTCAAATACTACAATTATGATTTACATGAGTTTTGTGTTGATTTAAAAAAATGACAGTTCTACTTATAGTGGATTATTTCTAGCTATCTGATAGTTTCACTAACATTTGTATCTCAAGACTGTAGACTCTCACAGACAAAAGCACAGAATTAGAATTAAAAAGATTGCCCTTACATTTTTCTGACACTTAAATAGAAACACTAAAATTTTTAAGATATGCCATTTATGGACCCTACCATATTTATTGGTCACTGACTAATTGTCAGGCATTATGCTAACTATCTTGGGGGTTCAGTAGTAAATCAGATGTTCTTTTTCACCTCAAAAACTAAATAACAAACCTGGAAATAAAATCTAGCAATTTCAATTCAACCCCAGCCAAATTGTGAAACCCCTCTTCTTTCAATATGAAATACCAGTATGGGTTAAGATGGAGATTGATACATAGTAACACTGATAGGTAAAGATACATTTACTAAATTGTGATTTCCACAGATGGTGTCTCCAAGAAGAATAAGTCCAATTATCTGCTAGTTGTATAAATAGCTTGCTGGATAGCTTATGAAAACGTCTGCTATGAGACAAGAAAAGATATCTCCCAACCCGAATAAAATTATGTGCCAAAGCGCTTTATTTCAAAATGCAAAGCAAATTTTTTAAATGTCAGGGACCTCTGTTATTTGGAGGTCGCTTAATCAAATTATTTTCCAGACCAGCACTTATACCAAAAATGAATGCAATAGACTCACAAAGCACGCTGAACTTAGAGGCCCCAAGTCTGCCAGTTATTACCTAATGTAGCCTGATTTACCAGTGTTTCAGTAGAAGAGAAAAACTCAGAATTTTTCGAGTGCATTCTTCCAGTTTTCACGTGTTGGCCACTAATTTAAAATATTTTAACACCATGTAGGTCAATACAGTTCTCAGTTAATAAGTTCTGTTTATACTGCCATTGCTAAATGTTTTTAATGTAAAACTATACCTCTATTTTAAATGACCTTTAACAAGCTGCACTTTTTAAAATTATAAAATGAAAATGCATTCTTGACAGGGAATTAAGTTAATTGGACTATGGGGAAAGACTCTCTAGTTGCAATAATACAAACTCCAGGTACACTTAGAAGAGCCATTCATTAAATTCTAGCCTGCTTCCCAAAATGTCTGGACAAGGTTATGGTCCCTACCCTTTTCTAAAGAAATATTCATCAAACCCCACTGCAAAACACTGAGTGCTGTTGTAGCTCTTCTTGAAAAGCTTCCTATAGGTTTTGGACATTTACACATAATCTAATATACACAATAAAGAGCTCAATAAAGTTCCCGAAACCATGAAGGTAGTTTAAGAAAAACGAAGCCATTAGCGTTGGCACCCTTCCTGTCAGAAGAGCAAGGGCTACTTTGTGGTGTGATGATGTTGTTTTAAACTGTGCCAATATCTCCACCCAGCAGCTTCCAGGAGCCTCTGCTCTTGATCTAAGCCAAGTCTCATTATCCAGAATGAGTGAAGCACTCAATCCACTGGATTGTTCAAGTTTAATTCCACTTGCCAGTTGTCTGCATAGGCAGCTATGAAACCATCCAACAGTCTTATCCCCCAGAGATCTAAGGAAAGCAAGATGTAGGCTCAGAGACAATTATCTGATAAAGGATTCTTCTGTGGCAGCATTAAAGCTTTGCCGTGGGAAGTTAACCTTTGGTTTAAGGCAGCATTTGCTGGGTTGGTTGGTTTTATCTCCACTACCAGTCACATCAGTCCACTTTCACTGTAGCGGCTGGATTGCCTGCTACCTGTGGTGGGACCCACGAGAACTCATCACTCAAGGGTAACCTATATGAAGACTGCAAATTTTATATGACTTTGAAGCAAAAAAATTATTTAATAATCAGGGAAATTCCTTATCGCTGTCATTATGCATTTACAATTTTTTTTCATAAGTACTAGATTTCCAACACAGAGATCACATATTTTAAAGATCTTTTTCAAGTCACACACACACACACACACACACACACACAAATACATGCTCAGTGTAGAGAATTTAGAAAATATAGAAAGGAACAAGAAAGAAAACATTAGAAACAACCCCATTATCCAAAGATAACAGGTCTTAACATTTGCATATGTTTTTATACACCTGAAGCTATGCAGGCATGTATGTTTTAATTAGCTCATTGATCCAATAAACATTTACTGAGCTCTTACTATGTGCCATGCATTATTCTTGGACTGGGAATGCATGATGAAAACCAACCAAGATGCCCACATTTGTGGAGATTATAATCTGCAGGGCCAGGGAGGGCAGGGAGGAGTGACACATAATAATAATCATATAAATACATTCTATAGAACGTTAGATGATGATACTGACACGAGAAAACCAGAGCAGGGTAGAAGAGATTGGGAGGCCAGAGACAGGGAGGCCTGAGTGGCAACCAAATAGGATGGTGAGAGGAAGTGGCATGGAAATGGACGTTTGAGAAAGACCTGGAGGAGGTGACGAAGTGAGGTGTGCAGGTCTCAGAGCTAAGAGCATCCCAGGCAGAGAGGACAGCTAGGGAAGGTGTTAAGACTACAGTATGCCTGCTCTTTTCTAGGAATAGCAAGGAGGCCAGTGTGGCCCGAGTGGAGGAAGGGAGCGAGTGTGGAGGATACAAGGTCCCAGAGGTGACTTGCATGTAGGTAGTGCCTTGTAGTTAGTTTATGGCAACAAACTAAACAATTTTACTTCAAGTGAAATGCAGAGCTATTGGAAGGTTTTAAACACAGAAATTACCTGATTAATCTTACGTTTTTAAAGGAATGACACCTATGTCAATAGTTATGCAGTATAATATTTTGTATTCAACATGAGAGCATTTTCTCAGGTCATTTTTTAGGGGGAAGGGGCACCATCTTAGCATCTGCATTCTAACTCCATTGATATACTGATTGGTGAATATTCTGTTTCTTTTCAGTTTTTTTTTTTTTTCTATTAATAATATTGAGTTGAATATCTCGATACGTAAGTCTTTATTTTGGTGTCTGTTCTCTAGGTTTCTATAAAAGGGCATTAGCAGGTAACAGGCACACATGAATAAGAGTTGTGAAAAGCATGTCCACATTATTTTTCATAAAAGTCATATAAGTGTATACTCATAGAAGCAACATGTAAAATATCACACATTATATTGATTGACAAAATAATAGGTCAATTTTTCTAACTTAAGAGACCCACAAAATCCCTTCACTCATTTATCAACAAAGATTTCTAAAAATCTACGCTCTACAACAATCACTAGACATTTCAGAATGACACAGGCCCATATTTTTCACACACACCTACATTTCTTATCTTTCGTCTTTTACTGCCCTTCACATCATTCCGCCAACTGACTTTAAATGTAAATGACCAGCACACAAAGTTCAAGCCAGGATCCCATTTCTTTTCTTCCCTCCAATAACATTGCTTTAATTCACTTACATGTTGTGATGATGGGATAGTGGAAGCAGAGGCTCCACACAAGCCTAACTAACTCTCTGTGGAGCTTCTGTGGGACCTCTAGTATCTCTGGAAGGAAAGGTTTGCCAAGAAAAGTAAGGAGGCAAACAGAAACACAGAGGAATATACAATACCCTAGGAAGATCATTCTTGTATTTATTAAAATAATCTTAATAATTTTTTTCCAATTAAGTACTATTTTTGCAATACAACTACTTTCCTTGCAAAACACTGTCAATTCAGATTTTCACCAATGTCAGATGAGACTTCTGTAAGCTTTGGGGCTTTGCTTCAATTATGTCGCTATATTCCCATGTTGACAGATATAAAACTGTGAGCCTGAGCAGGCCACATCTTTCCTGTTTAAGACTGAAAGAATTCTGTGTTATCTTAGATTTTAAAATGCCTTAATTATTCTTCATTTTACAAACTTATGATAATAGTCGAGTCAATATAGTATGGAAATTTTTACTGTATATGTTTTAGAAAATCAGGTCTCAGAACTGATAAGAGAAATGTCACTATAACAAGTATTTATTCAAAAGGTCTGCATGTATTATGCTTAACTTAATATCAAAATGTGTTGAAAATCTAACACAGAAACTCAAAGAGCAAATAAATGTATAGGGCTTAACATGGTATCATTTCTTAATTTAATATTGAGTGCTTTCCTTATGCCAGCACTATGTTACTCTTTTACAAGGATAACCCCATTTAACCACCAGCACAGTTCCATGATGAAACTTCTATTATAATATGCATTTTACAGATGAGGAAACTAAAGTTTAGAGAAGTTTGAGTAACATGTTTAATTTGATCCAGCTGGTAAGTGATAGAGTGGAAACCTGAACATTTCTCAAATGCCAAAGCACTGGGATTTGTCTACATTAGGACTCATTTATATGTCATGGTCATAGAAGCAAAGGATTAGAAAGAATGTTAGAGGTTACAGTGGAACATAACATGGTATAGCGTTAAGGGAAGCAGGTCAAATCTCAGATTGGTTACCTACCAGTGATATAATCTTAGATGTATATTAACTTTTAATCCGTGATATTTTTTTCATTTATAAAAGGGGTATAATTAAGTGACTATGTAAAAATTCTTTATAGCATGCTAAACACTTGCTATGCATTAAGTGACACTCGTTTTTGTTAGAAGCAATATAAAGAAGACTGTATAACAGACTGAAGAGGGTGCCTAGGTGGTTTGGCGGAAGAACAGAAATAGTTGGGAGCTGAGGTGCTTACTGTAACACACATTCTGAGCTAAAGCTAAAGTCTAGATGCAGCAGAATGCAGTGACCTAATGAGTTTTGATCATTCAAATATGCACCTAAAACTTTTTTAAAAATAAGTAAAGCAACTTAGGGAGAAATAATTCAATAGTAAGCATCTAATGGTCTTCATGTATAAATATATATACTCATACAACCCTAACTTAGCAAGAGAGACGTGTACTTTTTTCCTTACTTTAAGTAATATTTTTGAGTCTTAAAATTTTCCCCATAAGCCTCATAAAATAAAAATAAAAAGCTAAGTTATCTTGTTTTCTTACTTGACCCTCTTTTCTGAACAAGGAATCATAGTTTCAAAATTATTTCTTGGGGTCATGGTGAAGCCTGAGATTGTGAAACAGCTTTTAAAGGTCCAAAAATAATAAACTCTATAGTAGTGATTAAATTCATGAGGACATTACTTGCCATTACTGCTTGACTCAGAGATAATATACAGATGTGCAAAGCATAGCATCTGACACACAGAAGACTATTCCATGAATAGTATATATGACATATTCTATATGTAATTACCAATAACTGTTCTATAGTACAGCCCTTATATTAAGAAGTTTACTATTTGATTACTTTTTTCTATTATAATCTAGTTATTTTACATAATGTCTACTTACAAAGGGTTTATGTTTCACTGGATATATCTGATAGATTTGGTAGTTGCCTGAATGAAAAAAGTCTCCACTGAACAATAGTCAATATAATTTTTCAGGATAAAAGATTTCAGCACAACTAGTACTCAAAATAGGGAAATTACTAGCCATTAGTGTTTATAAATTATTTCCCAAATGAAGTAACAATGCTATAATCATGTGGGTTTTCTTTCAACAATCAAGACTGAATTAAAGTACAGCTAATTTGAGGCCATTCTTTCTGCCACGAATGAGCCCCTTGTTTACGGTTAATAATGAATGAGCTTTTTATACTCTATTGTTATTTAATAGTGCCTCACAAAAAGTACACAAACAGATCTGCAGCAACATTTTCACTGATGTGAGGACAAAATTGATAGTGAAATTTGTCAACAATTTTTTCTTGAAAAGAAATACCTTTCATTCTTAGATAATATATCATGGTTTTTGTTACATTGCAACCAATGTCCTTTATTTGAAGAATTATGGTGAGAGCAGAGGTAACAAAGGATTTTTTTTTTTTAATGTCCTTACTTGGGAAAATAAAAGGCTGGCCCCTTTATAATGTTATTATTATTGTTATTTTACTGATCCAAGAGATCAAAAAGTCTGGAATTCACCATTCAACAGTTATTCAGCTGCCTTTAAATATTAAAATAGTACATGTAGTTATGGTTTGTAAATATTTTTAGGGTTTGGATAGCTGTTCCTTCTGAAAAGTTTACTAAAATCTTACAGAATTAATGAGGATTTATAAGTGTTTTAGCCACTGGTGAGCTGATGACATATTTAATTTGCATGGATGACATAAGAAAATCACTTTCATACAGAATTGTACACCTGAAATCTATGTGATTTTACTAACAATTGTCACCCCAATAAATTAAAGGAAAAAAAATCACTTTCGAATGTCTCCAACCTAGAAAAGAAAAACATGAGTATAGAAGTGGGAAAAAAAAAAAAAGGGACTAAATTTCTGACTTCTTACCTAGGAGCTAAAACCAGAGAAGGACCAGATGAGTACACAGTATAAAAGAAAACCTTTGTTTCCATGCACTTTTTAAAAATGCTAGCCAAATTTTATTTGAACTACTGCAGTAGGGGAGATAGATGTCAGCGTATAACTAGCTCAACTCCCAATACAACAGAGACAAATGGGAATTTATAGCCAATGGGAAGAGAGAAAGGGGTTAATGGATGGAAAACTGCTACATAAGAGGCAATATCAATGGGAGGGTCATCCCTGCTAAAATGGCCTAACAGGATGCTTGGTCAAAGCTGATTTAGGACTTAGATATCAAGGGTGAAGGATAGGAATTTTGGCAGCTCTCAAGAGTGTGGGGATTCTTGCTACACCGACTTAGCAGGATTCTTTGCTAAAACTGGGCTCATCAGGACAAGGTCAATTAAGATCAAGATCTCATTGAAAAAAAGGTTCGGAAGAGCCTGACTAAAGTTTGGTCAAGGAGGGAGTCTTGTCAGTAGATTGGTCAGAAGATGAAGGTAAGAGAAACTAACACCTCACATGATTTTTAAAACAAATCAGTTTTTGAAAGCCTGACCTAAACCGTAGGGCTTCATATAACAAATTAATCCCTTTAGCTGAGAATAAAATAAGGACATTTCACTCCAACAAACTTTTATTTTGAACCATGGGAACGTGTACTTTTAAATCTTCTAAACTCTCTGTTGGAATATATTATTAAATTAATGATATACAGAGCAATTCAATTCCTTGCTCAAGATCTTTTCTGATAGATATGAGCTTTTTTTTTTTTCCAGTGCTGAGATTAAGGGATTTCGAATAAAGCTCAAGAGCAGATCTTCTTAATAGGACTGAGAAAATCAAATCAATGCTAATTACTACATCTTATTAAAAGGATTCTTTAAGTGGGGGAGAAGATGAGAACAAATATTATATTTTAGAATATGTTACAATTATTGAACTTTGCACTGTGTTTACTTGACATGTTAACAACAACAGCATCAGGATTCCTTTGCCTCAGAACTATCCAAGGAAATTCTTTAAATTATGTCCTCAGATGTGGCTTATCCCACCATCTGTCACCACTGCAGAAAAATTAGCATTGAATTTCCAACACGCTTTTGTGCATAATCTTTTCAGGTCAACCAAGATGCTCAGAAAGTTAAGAACAAATACCACTAATATATATGAATCCTTCACTGCCCAATACTGTTCTAAGGTCCTAAAGGGTCCCTGCTCTTTCAGTACTTAGACCCTACAGGGAGAGACAAATATTACAAACTTATGTGCCATTTTGACAATTGCTGAAACCGGACATGGTTCCGGGTGCTGTAGGAGCATACAAAGTGTCTATCTCACTTCTTGGATTAGGGTGAGAGTGGAGATATGGGGGTGGGGGAGCGGTAAGAGTGTGTTTTTGTGTATGCATGGGGCATTGGAGGAAGGTTGGAAAAGGAGGGAAAAAGGGAGGTACAAGAGGTGATTTATAAGTGGAGACTCAGAGGACAGAGTAGGAGTTATCCAGGAGGGAGTGGGGTTGGGAAGGGTGATCCTAAAAGAAATAACATCATGTGCAAAGGCCCAAGGACAAATGAAAATGTGTATTTAATTTAGCGTCAGAAAAGGGCTTCTTAAGCTTTAATAAGTACATGAGTCTCCTGAGTTTACTGTCAAAATGCAGACTGACTCAGTAGTTCCAGGGAGGGCCCTGAGTTCCTGGGTGTCTAACAAATCCCCAGTGCTGCAGATTCACAGACCAAACTTTGAGCAGCAACATACAGAGAACTTAATTTCCAGGCACTGGACATTTCTCTCTGAGGAAGCAGCTGAATATTCCCAAACCCTTTTCACTACTGATGCAGACCTACTTATTCACACTGTATGAATCATACAGGATTGCAACGCGTGGTAACTCAGCACCTTACTCATACATGACATTTCTATAAGGGAGACTCCTTCCCCTCCCATAATGTTTTTAAAGGCCCTACTTCAAATTCTGCTTTTGTACTGTCTTTTCCACCTTGATCTACTTCCTCGCTGAAACCCATTTAGCAGTTTCAGCATGAAACCAATCTGAAAGGATGTGCTTAATAAATATTGTCAACTCTTGTCAAAATCAAAGGAGAATGTCCCAGGGAAGAACTTGCAGCCATATCCATTTGGAGCAAGTTATAAGACTGTACTGAATTTTGACAGCAGTTCTTTTAATGTCAATTCAAACTCATTTTAATAAATGCAAAGTTTCATGTTGCTGCCATCTCTGCCTCATCCTGTAGCAGCCAATAGTCTGCTTCTCTAGAGACCAAGGACAGCTTCTTTGCAAATACACTAAAAATTCCATCTCCATTCCACAGGTGTGGGGAGAGATTGGGCTGTGTTGTCAAGTCCCCTACTGGAAATTCACACCCGTCACATGGTTTAAAAGGGAAGCCTCTCTACATATAGTTTTGGATATTAGGCATCATTGAATTGATTTATAATGTGTTTCTGGAGACTAGAAGATGCATTCACTTTGACTATTGGTGCAGTAGAGTTGCATCACACTTGTCAGGTAATGCACCGATTTTAGTTCCACTATGTGACTCTGCTGCGTCATTTAATTCTCACAACAATAAGCGTATGCATACATGTGTATTTTTTAAAATTATTTTATTAAATGCCATACAGGCTTAGCATTAGCACAAACAGAGTGAGCCCTGCAGGCAAGCAACACTTTCAAATCTCCCTTCTCTCCTTCATTTCCAGCTAGGATCTCATAATCATCTTACAGGCAGAAGGGCTTTCATACCAAACTGTAAGTGGGTAGACTTGTCTTTTCTCCCTTCCACTAGACTAGCTCAGTATTTCTTAAACTTTTTCATGTATAACAATTATTATAGCATCTTGTCTTCTTGCAGTCACATACAATGTGCTTTATGGGAAAACAAGGAATTTCCATGGGTGATCATATCCTTTTCTCTGTGTTCCCATTACCCCCTGATTTTGGACCTACCTAACTCTGCCCTAGTTAAATGAGACTCCCTTCTACAGAGATCAGAGATTGTTGAAGCTGTTTCCATTCTGTTTTACATCAGGTCTGTCTCAGCCTTACTTCTCAGCCAGTCTACTACCACTCCCAGGATTGCTAACTCTGTAAAGAGACGTGGGAGATGCCCTAACAATGGACATAAGTCCTGGTGCGGCCTGGGTGGAAGTTCTTTAGCTCATCAGAGCTGTCTAGGGGACACAGTAACAAGAGGACATGTCTCTGTGTGGACTTTTCAGCTCATCTCCTTGAACTCCTGCATACAGGGACTTGACTGGCTCTTACAAAGAATAATATATGATTTCCTTGACTCATGAGCTAAGTTATTGCAGACGAAAGTTAGCATGGTCTATCACATGTAAAAGATTTGGAAATTCACAATGATAACCTGTTTGGTGTTTGGGTAAAAGCCAAACTGTCTTATGGTCAAGAAAGCACACAGAGGGTCATCTGCTGTTACGTTTGAGTTCCACTCACACTTAAGTGGTAGCTTAAAAAGTTCCCACATTGTTGGAAACCTGAAAAAATAAGACTTGAAAAAAAAAGTCCTGGAAGTACACACTGTTCTCCAATAAAGTCCTGTTCCCCTTCCCCAATAAAATCTTTAAAAAAATAAATAAAGCTAGAAACTCAGGCCCTTGGTGATATTTTGCAAGTGACTTTTAGAGCTAGGGAGTACCACTGATTTGGCTCTAAAACATTTCATTTATAAATGCAGAGCCAGACCCAGAAAGCTAGGCAGCACAGTTCCTTCCTTCCTTCCTTCCTTCCTTCCTTCCTTCCTTCCTTCCTTCCTTCCTTCCCTCCCTCCCTCCCTCCTTCCTCCCTTCCTTTCTTCCTTCCTCCTGCCACCTTTTCTCCATTAAGCAAAGATAATATAAGTGCTATCCTTTCATTTAAATTAGACTCACTTTAGTTCTCAATGTGGCAATTACTCAGAAAATATATATATAAATTTAAAACAAAACAGATTTTCTTTGAATTACTTTGTGAAATTTTTACCTGAATTCATGATGTTGCATAGCATGAGCAGAAGTCATTTTTTAAAATGTCATTCATAGCAATTAATAATGGAAATACTAACAGACTATATTCATGCACTGCTTCACTTATGGCTAATTACAAAGTAATGGAAATTGACTCATTTAGAACTTAAAATATGAGGGATACATATTAGTTAGAAATACATCGCTTGTTTAACCAATCTACATGGTACTTCTTTTAAGAGAAAAATTCTATGTGGAGGGTTGATAATTACATAGGGAATCATTAGATCATATTTTTTTAAATGTATTTAAATGAATTATACATGTTCTATGTGGTCAACAACAACAAAAATAAAATGTGTAGACTTGAGATATCAGTACCTTTTTAAATCCTAAATTATATTTTCAGAGTAGAAATATTTAGAAATCCTTAAGACTCAGAGGGCTTTTTGCATTTAAACTGAGCTCAGTTTAAATCCCCAGTCATATCATGAACAGCAGGTTTGGTAATAATTTCAATTTTTAACATATCTTAAGGATGTAGAAATAATGTTAACTTTTAAAATACTTATACAGCCATGAATATAGTCGAGCCTACCAGAAATGGGCAGAGAAGATAGGGGAAAGGGATATAAAGTCTAGAATTTTAGAGGCAGAAAAGTTAAGATACTGCCTCCAGCCATAGAAATGCTAAAAAGAAGACCTGATTACATAACGACCATTTCTTTTTAGTGGATGGAATAATTAACATGTTGTACACCTTACATTTCCACAATATTATATGTTAAATATATTTTAATTTTTTTTAAAAAAGAGAGATAATCTGTGTTTCCAAAAATCCATACTCTTTCTATGGTACCATCCTGCCTCCTGATTCAAATTACTTTCCCCCTCATTTTGAAAAATAAAATGAGTAATTTTTTTATGTGTTGTTTTTGGCCTAGCAGAACTGACATGGCGATCGGAAAGACGTTATTTGGGCCTTGAAACTGCTTAAGAAGAAATGTTAGCAGAGCTAGAAGTCAGGCAGATGCATTGCATCCATCTAAGCAGCGTTTGCAGTTTTAGATTCACGATAGAATAGTTCCTAGTGGATCCGTCAATTACAAAAGTGAAGCCAACACAGAAATGTCAATATCCCCAGGGAGGAGTTGCAGCGTCCAGCACGATCTGAAAAGATGATTTTGATAAACCCGAATGTGCTTCTTTCTTTCTGAATAAAGAGATGGCTCACTGGAATGTGTTCTCTTTTGTGTTTGGGGCACACATAGCAACCCGGAGTCACCCCTGATGTGTGAGGTCTCGACCCCGCAGCAGCGCGTCGCCAGCGGCAGCTCCGGGAGCAGCCTGGGGAGCTCCATCACCGCGTGTAAGAAGGTAACCGCGCCTGGCGCCACCCTCTTCTCACCTTGAACTTGAACACTAGTTTAGTTTGACTTTGCAAGCACTTTTAATAAAACAGAAAGAAAAACAAATAGTCCACAATTTGCTTGCCTGGATTACCCCTGATGACACTTAAAAAAATGTAATTCAGGAAATAATCAGAAAACTCAAGCACTTCAGGAAGATAGGACTTGAGAATTCTAAGTCTCCGGGATCACAGCACCTCAACCCCAACCTCTTCCTAAACGTAGCCGCGGTTCACAGCTTTTTGGATCTCCATTCAGAAAAGTGTTCACAGGTTTTGAATGGCTCACCTTATCATATTAAGCCCCTAAATCTGTGTCTAAGAAAAACTCATAGCTGTTCTCCTTTTGATATTTTCTTAAAGAGAAGGGTACGGTGCTTGGCTTACTTATTAGGAGAAACAAAATTACATTTTCTAGAATATAGACTTTAAAACTGATGAATATTGCTTTCAGACATTTGCAGGAAGTTGTCATTTGAACAACATAAAATCATCTAATTTAATGACCTTTTTTTTCCCAGCCAATTCAACTTATGGCGCAGAAATTTAAAGCAAAACGCCCAATTCTCTACCTAACGCTTTTGCCACTATTTGATGCTGAATTCTAGAGGAGAATGTGTTTCTTCTCATCCAGAGTTAAAGGAAACCACACTGGATTATTTGATTTATTATTTTAAAAAAGCTAAAGTATAAAAAAATACTTAAAGATGTAAATTAAGACAAATTCTGTTACTAAACATATTGTATATGTATATACATATTATGTATGTTTACATAATGTACATTATGTATATTTCCCTGGAAAAGTGGGAGTCATATTCATTTCTTTAAAAATCAGGTCTGGAAGATGCTGGAAGAAATGTTTAAGGCTGGATGTCTACTTAAAAAATTAAACCCAAACGCAATCATCTACTCTAAAGGACTTCATCAGTGCATATATATTGCATATTTACAGTATATTTACAAATAAGGATTTAAAGTTTTAAATATAATCCCATTCTTTCTACAATTATTTCTAGAACAGCTATTAGTAGGTTGAGCCATATGAAATTGCCTTTTTCACAGGTCAAAACTGACCAAATTTTGGCAATTTAATATGGCCCTACCTAAATACAGTCAAAATTCTGTAAGCTCTTGGAGAGAGATATAACGATAAATCATAAATGGCCCCCAACTCTTAAAGAATGTATTTTGTAGTTTGGGAGATAATGCTGGACTCGTGAAAAGTCAAACAATATTTCAAAAGTTAAAAAATCATTATATAACTGTAGAGTAATAAGTCAGGATAGTATAAATAAGGAGATAAACTAGTATTATGGGTATTAAAACCTAAGAATAGAGACAGACCCTGGGCCTGCAATAACCAATAACCTTCAGTGGGGAAGTGGATCTTAATTTGGACTTCAGAGTGTGATTAAGGTCTGAAAGAATGAAGAGAATATCCAACCACGTTTAGGAAGGGCTGCTGCCAAGAGATGCAGAAGTCAACACCTTTGTGTACTAGCAACACTTTTCTCATTTCATAGTGCATTTCTTTCATTTCAAAAATTCTCTTAGGCATACGTAAGATTGCATTTAAAGACAATTTAGTAGCTATCTATGCCGCTTGTCATACACCATGAGGGCTCTAACAGTTTTTCTTCCCTTCAAAAGGGTAACTCACCAATGTTTCCTTCTTTCTATCTAGAACATAGGCCCTTAATGAAACGACATTGAATATTGAAGGATTTAATGCCTTTATTATATTACTACAAGCTGATTTAAATAATTACTGATTTTTTTAATCTTGTTAATCACAGATACTGGGGACTGAGGAAGTGAGGACCTATATGTTCATAAATGCACATAGAACGTATGTTCTGTCCAAAAAAGGCAAAAAGAACCAGGACAGCTGTATCTTAGAAACAGTAAGGCTGTCCAGCTGAGTCACCTCTCTTCACAGTCAATCAACCTCCAATAAGAGTAACGGAGGTAAATGAAATCTACTGGTAATTCCCCAAACTCATTTCATGGAATAGCTTCATCTTCTTCCCCATCAAGCCTTCGATCAGAACTGACATATTGCTAATTACCTGGTGGAAGAAATAAAACACGGGTCCAGAAGATAATGCATTAGTTGGATAATCAGCCTCTGAAAAATTGCAAATTGACTGAATTTCTTTCATGGGCTTCACAGTGATCTCTAAGGCTTTCAGGAATCTTACCCAGTGCACTTGCTTCCGTTTCTCTTTGCTGTTGGGGAACTATGGTCACTGGAATTTGTAGCTGTGAAAAAGCCTTAGCATCAGGAAAAAGACTTTGGTGGATTTATCTGAAGGAGGAACTCCTTAATATATACTTTTGTCAGTGAGGGACTGCCTTTCCCCAGAGCTAAGATGACCACACCACCGAGCCACAGTTTACATATATTTTCTTGGTATCTTGTTAACAGACCTCCTTTTGCTCCCAAAAGTGCTCTGGCATGCACCCTATGTTATATGACTATCCTACCTCCAGCTTCAGAATGATCCTTTCTCTCCCTTCTCTCCTGGTTCTAAGTACTAGGAAAGTTAGATAAATTCACACTGAGGTTTTAGTGATCGCAGAGCTTAGTATAGTTGTGACAAATAAAATATGAGGACGGACACTAGAGCCTTCCGTGGTATCCCTTGAATTGTATTTCACATCAACATTCCTCATGTTCCCCCTTTTCTTAGGACAGCTCCTTTTTATAAGACAAATACAGCCACCATTATTAAACTGAATTATAGGGATTTTTTCATTAAATGAACTAAAAAATTATACGTTATCCCTTTATATCTGTTAAACTCTATGCGAACAGTCTTTATGTTCCCTCAAAAATAAATCAAAATTTGTTATTTCTAGGGAGGCAGTGGGATGTCGTGTATCAAACCTGACTTGGAATCCAAAGACTGAGTTAGGTCTTTGTTTTCTCTTCTTACTGTGTGATCTTAGGCCACTGATGCAACTTCTCCGACTCAAATGTCTTAGGGTTGGTCTGAGGTTTACTACAAAAAGTTTATATAAGCCGTTGGCACACATAATTGATGCTCAAAAGTTTTAACTGATTCCAAATAAATGATCTTTACACAGGGCAATCTATTTAAATAGAACTTTAAAACTAATCTGAACACAGCATGCAATGTCTCCTCGTTGTTGAATATCTGTTAGGTTTTCCTCTACTTTGAAAGCATTTTAGTCAATGGCATGTCTCCACGATGGCTGGACATTTTCAATCCACTTTGTGGGGTGAAGATTTGCTATGTGGGATATATTGGAACCATGTTTCTGAATGGGATTTGTGTGAGGAAAGAATTGTTGGAGAAAAGTCAACACCCCAAATATCCTCTTTTTATGTCATGCTAATGAAATCCACCTTAAAGTTGGACTTATCAAAGGCAGCAGACTGAAAACATGTCAGGTTCCCAGAGGCAGAGTTTGATCTTAATATGACATCTGATCAGCTCTTTGAAGTTTCAAGAGTTTTCTTTGCCGTGACTGGCCTCCTTTAAACTGATTTAAATGCTATTGACAGCAGCACAGATACATCTGGAGAATGACAGAATGGATGTCCCTTGATGCTTCTTCATCTTATTATATAAAATACACTTTCATCTAAGCCCATATCTTCTTGATGACATGTAATTAACAAAAGCAATTTAATTAATGTGTGCAAGCACGGGCATACAAATTGGGGGGCTCTTCTACAATCTAATCCATTTCTGTAAAGACATATTTATTAGTCAGAATTGTATTGCTCTTGGCCAAAAGCCTCAACTTTCAGGAAGCACAGGATGAAAAATAGCTATAATATTCTGTATTTGTAGAAGCTGTCTCCTTAAAGGAAGGACTTTTTAAAAATTAAATAAATAAAATGAAAAACAAAATCAGCATAATTGAGCATATTCACCTTTTTATAGAAGGAGGACATTAGGTTTTTCCCCTGGAGTATAAAACACTCACAGCTCTGTAAACACTCTCTTCTGATCAAGTGACCTGGCACGGGTCTTCAGGCTCAGCTCGTAATATCAGAGGACGGCCTATCCAAATTTTGTCAAGTGGCTGGGTGTCCTGTTCCAGCGCCCTTCTGCAGGAGTAATTAGGGGCATTGAAGACACACGGAGATTTTTAAGAAACGAAATAGGGAATCATCTCAATAAAAGTGGTATTTCAAGAAAGCTGATCTAGTAGACCTAAAGAGAATTCCTTAGAGTGATGGGAAACTGGAATCTGGGATGCCGGGAAAGGTGTGAATGAGGGCATGGGGGAGGAGAGGTGGAACCTGTATACAGACAGTGGAAGGAGAAAAAAAACAAACTCTGTTGAGACACATGTGGAAGTCAAGATCAGAGGACGCGATGGCAGTGAGTTAAACAGAACTATGAACTCTGTTTAAGTGAAGACATCCATGTGTGGATAGGTACCATTGAGGTCATTGGGAAGTGGGCCTGAGAGACGAGCGAGGCAAAGATGTCCATGGATTCAGATTGAGCCCAGATGCATCTGCAGAGCCAGCCACAGAATCTCTTCTGTAGGCATTTTCACTGAGGACATTTCTGTATGTCCTGAAGCACCCCGGTGTTCTGGCCTCAGTGCAGTCACGGCTGCACTGAGGCCAGAATGCAGGTAACGAGGGCTCTGGTAAGGACTAACCTCCTCTGCCTTCAGCAAAAACAGGTTGAAATGATGACCATCTTCTCCCATGTTGAAAGCAGCCTGGTCCACACTGACACAGGGGGTGGAGCCACATGTGCTCCATGGAGAGCTCATTCTTTGGAAAACGTCAATTCAGCAATCCCACATGGGAACCTTTGTTCAAAACTATCAATTATGGCTTATTTTGCAGTTTGTATCTGATTTTGGTTTCTTATTCCAAATTAATAAATCGGTTCCTTAAATCCAGTAGATTTAAGGACTCATATTCAGGATGCCGCCCCACCTCTCACTGCTGCCAGCAATTGCTGTACAGTCTTTAAGATTCCAATGCGTTGGTTTTAATCTGTTCTCTACTGCTCAGTTCCTTGAGTGTCCTTGTTGCTATGCATGAAGAACTCCTGGAAGGATCTTGCTTGCCTTTTCTTTTCTTTTCTTTCTTTTTTCTCACCCAAAAAGTAGGACTCTGAAAACCCAAAATAGCTTAGGACATGCTGTGGAGTTGAGGGTGATATTGCACCATTGGAACTGGGCAAATGATCTTTCCTCTGAATTTTTGTCACCCAGACCTTTATATTGCCGTGTTTCCCCGAAAATAAGACCTAGCCGGACCATCAGCTCTAATGCGTCTTTTGCAGCAAAAACTAATATAAGACCCAGTATTATATTATATCATATCATATCATATCATATCATATCATATCATATCATATTATATATTATATAAGACCTGGTCTTATAGTATAGTAAAATAAGATCGGGTCTTATATTAATTTTTGCTCCAGAAGACAGATTAGAGCTGATGGTCCAGCTAGGTCTTATTTTCAGGGAAACACGGCATGTACTATCTCTAGCCAGAAATGGAAGGGGTCTAAATTTTTTTTAAATGTCTAATCTGGCATTCAGAATTCTCCTTTCTGACTTTGGGTATTTAAAGGCAGACTTGCCATCCCTGCTTGTTACCACTAGAGTGAAGGATTTCTCTCTTTTCTTTCAGCACCCCCTCATCTAAGAAACCCTCTCGCCTTTGTAGTCCAGACTAGACACTGTGTTCCCCACCAGTCCTAACAGCATCCCCTGTTTCTGTATCCTGCCAAGCTTGCCCTTCTGATTAAAGTGCCCAGTTTTTGCTTCTGCCAGTGTCAGGATGGGAAGGAAGGATACGGCCCAGATCAACTTGAACACTCCTCTAAAAGAGCCCTCTGGCTCATGAATCCCTGGGAATGAGCCCCCTCATTCGTGTGCCCACATTTACAAGGCTTCTCTCTGTGTTTTGAGAATGAGACCCACCCTGAAAGACCCCTATGAGGACTCATACTCTCCAGGGTGGAGGGCTTCCAAGAAGCAAATTATGTGTCCATCAGTATATACCTTAAAAGGTAGTTGTTTCAAGTAGCTTTTTCCAAAGAAGAGAAAAGAGTCTGAGGAATGAGAATTGCCACTTTCTTATAACTGCCAAAGGCGAAAGGCATGTCCAATACTCAAGTGATACACGGCCATTAAATCAGGTGTCCCTTTGTCCAATGGCAAATTCCGCACCACCTACTCTAAACCATCCCAAATCAATGGCAGGCCTTGATGGATATCATGTCTTTTCCTACATGTGTTTTTTCTTATATTTTACTTCTCCTAACATTAAAAATCATATTCCCCTCACTGATCATATCAACATTACAGTATTATTCTGGTTCTAAATAGCAATTAATCAACTGTTCTCTATTTATATGCCTAATTTGATTCTGGTTAAACCATTGCTGACTATTCATAAATTATAATATATTTGCATTTCCTGAGTATAGCTGTTTTTGTAACTCTTGCATTTCATGCTTGAGACTCCAACTCTGTTATTATTTTCACGTGGAGAAAGCTCTGATCAATTTTCAAAGCATTCTTCAGCCAGCTAGCATCTGTGTGATATGGCAAAAATAAACAAGTGTCATTTGATACTTCTGAATTGTCTTCTATGCTCGTATGCCATTCTTGTGACTGCACTGAAATACAGTGCTGTTTTCAGGATAGAAATAATTGTGTGGCACAAGGAAAGCAGACAGCTGTCTGAAACTGTCACTAAAGCGGCCTACTTTGTTTCTTGTCACATCAGGATGCACCGTCGATTGCATACTTGGGGACATCAGTTTCAAAGAAGAGAGCCATTTTGTTTATGAAAATCTCCATTGAATTCTCAGATAGTTACATCCCTTTGTCAGAGATATTCATACATCACTGTATTCCATATTTATTTACCAGAGGCAAGCTTCGTTCGACCAGGCACGTATTGCTGGAAGTCTTCCATAGACTAGGACTCTCCTGTTACAGTGAGACAGTTTATCTGGAGGTCAACCATTAGTGTATTTACAATGAGGTATGACAATGTGCCTTCTTTCTTATCTGAAGGTATTCCCTCCCACCCTTCTTCACAGAAGGATAGAGAATGAATGGCAAATCCACTGACCATTTCCTTCCCAACCAACTATGTCTTTGATCTGGTGCTCTCTAGGCTCTTTCCTCCTTCTTGGTAATGAACTGTTTTGTTCCAAGGCCTTAGAACTCCATTATTCTCAAATATTTTTCTAATAATCAATTACAAGCTTTCCAAATTGTAGTAGAAATCAGTAGTATAACACAAGAATGCTTTATATTCAATCAAACAGATAATCATATGTCCTATGAATTAGCAAACATGATTATTCATACTTTGAAAAGAGTTTCTCCTTTTGTCAAAGGGGAAAAAATACCTAAGAACTCAAGCAGTCAGCCAGCGAAATCACCCTTAAAAGGAAAATGTTATCTTAATATTTAATTAAACCTTCTAAGAAACTGAGACTAAACCATTGAGTTTCCCATGCTATTATTTTCTTCTACATAATAGCTTTATTTCCAGTTTGTATCATTTTCTCTTCTCAGAAGTTCACTGTGCTTTAAATAAGCATTATAGTTTCCCTGTGAAGTAATGGAAAGGTATTATATGCCAGAGTGGAAAACAAAAGATTACAGAATTCTCAGAAAGTTTGCTAAGTTATAGATTAAATCAACATGAAATTAAGTGTGTAAAGTTACACAAAATCTTCTGACTGCTAGTCGTGTGTGTGTGTGTGTGTGTGTGTGTGTGTGTTGGGTTTTAAGCTATTATAAAATTTAAGTTAGCCATTAAATATTATGTAAGCCAGTCACTAAACATTCCAATATTGTAATAAAAGAATTTGGTAAAATCTTAGAGTGTGTCAAGACATCAAAGAATATTTGGCCCAGCCTGGCAATAACTATCTTTTCAGTGAAAGATAAAACTTTTTTCCCACCACCGGATACGTCATCCTCACCGCTTCCCCCACCTCACACTCTGCACCAGCCATACAATCTCTTTGCTGTCCTCTGCTAAACGCAACACGCACACTGCTGCTTCGAGCCTCCGTTTTTGCTGATGATTCTGTCAGGTGTGTGGCTGGCACCTCCCTTCTTTCAGATCTCTGCTCAATGTCACCCTCAGAGAGGCCTGCCAGAAAATACTTTCCAAAATAGCATCTCTTACTTTATCCTTTTCTCTGGCTTTATGTATCGGTCACAGTAGGTTTTTTTTTTTTTTTTTCTCTCTCTCTTTCTCTTTCTCTCATATACATAACATTTATTTGATTATGGTCTGTCCTCCCCCAATAGAATGACAACAAGACTGTGTTTGTTTGTTGTAAAAACATCAGGTACTTAACAAGTAGCTGCTGAATGAATGAATTACAACTTAATATGGATGGCGTTAGCTTTCTCTTAGACACGGCATTCCAAAGTGAGCATCAAATACAAGATCTAATTAACGATTTAGGATTTTATGAATATGGTTTGTGCCCATATAGAACCCAAATTAAAACTTTGATTTTAGAAGAATCTTATAAGGGACAACGGATGCATCTTAGAAAACTAAAAGAAAAGTAAACCATGATGAAATCCCACTACACACCTAGTGGAGTGGCTACAATTAATTTTAAAGCAAAAACTGACAACATCAGATCCCGACAATGTTGTACAGCAACTTAGACTATCACACCTTGCTGGTGGACATAGAACAGGGTAAATCCACTTTAAAAGACAATGCATTCTTTTCTTATAAAGTTACCACACTACGGAATAATCTCATTCCTGGGTACCCACCCAAATAAAACAAAACCTTCAATTCAAACAAAACCTTGTAGACATATGTTTATGGCAGCTTTCTTCATATTCACCAAAAACTAGAAATAATCCAAATGTCCTCAATTGGTAAGTGAATACGTTTAAAACACCTGTGTCCATCCATGTGATGGAATACTATTCAGCAATAAAAGAAAACAAACTATTAATACACACAACAATGCAGATGAATCTCTATCACATTATAAGTAAAAGGTATAGGTCATAAAAAGCTAGGTACTATATGATTCCACATATGTGACATTCTAGAAAAGGCAAACTTTTAGGGATAGAAATCAAATGACTCGCTGTCAGGGGCTGGGAATTAGAAGCATTTGACGATAAGGAGCAGAAGGACATTTTGGGGGGTGATAGAGCTCAACCATTGTTCTGCATCTTGATTAGGATGATGGTTACACAACTATGTGTGTTTTTCAAAACTCACATAACTTTACACCAAAGAAAGGTTAATTTTATAGGAATGTGATAGCGCTGTGAAGAAAATGTTACCTGCAGTAGAAATACCATTATTATAGTGTCTCATCACTATGTTGTTTTGTATACCTGAAATTAATAAAAATACAAAAAGGTAGGTGATAGTATCTGATGAGTAGCTGACTTCATTCTAATCATCTCTTCTCCCTGCTTACCACTCACGATGCAAATCTCACTGACACATTCACACTATAGTCTTCTTGTGTAAGAAAAATGTACTTGGGTTTCCTAGCGTCTAGAACAGCAGTCGAGGCCTGGAGATTCTTCTCTGACTGATGCCTATGACACTTCTAACGGGATTCTCTGGCTCCCTTTATGCTACAGGTCTTCTTGCTTTTTCTGTCCTCACATGCCACTCTCATGAAAATTGCGTGTCACATTTGAAAGGATGTTTTCTTGGGACAGTACTTCTAACCCTTTTCCCTATCATGACACATCTTATTTTTGTTTTTTTGTTTTCAACTACAGTTGACATTCAATATTATATTAGTTTCAGGTATACAGCATAGTGATTAGATAATTATATACTTTATGACGTGATCGCCCCAATAAATCAAGTACCCACTAGGCACCATACATAGTCATTACAATTCTATTGACGCTGTTCCCTTGGCTGTACTTTACATCCCGGTGACTATTTGGTAATACATATTTTAAACATAACATTTCTTTGGAACCCTTGAGTAAATAGACAGCCAGGGGTGCTTGCCCTGAAATGGCCACCCCAGGCCCTTTCCAGCTTGCAGACTGCTGAGAACATCAGTGTCTCAATATCCAGTACATCTTAACCTCTCTGAGTCTACCTGTTCGGGGTGGAAGCAGGGGATAGGATAAATCTCTGCTTTTGAAGAAGAATGAATTCCTTGTTCTGATTATATTATTCAGTTAATTTAAAGCAACAGTCTGTCATTAATCATGATACATGCATTAACCAAATACAGTATTTTTTGTGTGAAATTTCCCTAATTGAGGCTGCTTTATGTCTTTATACTTACATTATCAGAAAATGAAATGTGATAATGTTTTGATAGTACCGTGTTGCCCCGAAAATAAGACCTAGCTGGACAATCAGCTCTAATGCGTCTTTTGGAGCAAAAATTAATAAAAGACCCGGTATTATATTATAGTATATTATATTATACCCAGTCTTATATTATAGGAAAATAAGACCAGGTCTTATCACTGATATATGGTATATAAACCAAAAACAAGAAAAGAACAAGACAAACAAATGAGAAACAAAAACTCATAGACACAGCCAATAGTTCAGTGGTTACCAGAGGGTCAGGGGGAGAGGGGGGTGGTAGATGAGGGTAAAAGGGATTAAATATATGGTGATGAAAGGAGAACTGGGTGGTGAACACACAATGGGACTTATAGATGATGTAATACAGAATTGTACACCTGAAATCTATGTAACTTTACTAATAATTGTCACCCTAATAAACTTTAATTTAAAAAAAAAAAAGACGGGGTCTTATATTAATTTTTGCTCCAAAAGATGCATTAGAGCTGATTGTCCAGCTAGGTCTTACTTTTGGGGAAACACGATATAGGACATAGGACTAGAAAATGGGGATCTTGTTCCACATTAAAATTCTTTGTTACCTTGTACTAAAATCCTTAAAGGAAATAAAAGACTTGCAGAAATATAAAATATTGTGTGCATAGATTGAACTTTTAAATTTTCTTCATATTAAATAAATCATATGATAAGCTCACAGGGTTTTTTCTGAAACATAATCATTGCAAAGGAAAATTACAAGTCTATATAATATCAAATGTAGGAAGTTTTGGTATCAAACAAACAGTTGCTCAGTACCAACTATACTCATATGCTGAGACAAGTGTGAGCAATAAATTGAATAATATACTCACATATTTATACAATACTCATATTACCTAGTGGGAAGAAACAGATATACATGCACATTCCAAAATTCTGAGGTAGAAATATTGTTTTCATTATAAAGATTTCACAGGAAGAGAGAAACATTTGATATGGGGTGAGGGCTTGGTTTCAATCAGATCTTGGTGATTGAGAAACAATGCTGATGAAAGTTCAGGGGAAAGATGGAGAGATATGAAGAAAACCACATGTATCATAAAAACTATGAGGTGATCTCTTTACTTAACTGGTAGATTATAGCGGAGGGTACATGCAGGGAAATAATTGGAGATAAAGCCTGGAAAACTCCTAAATTGTGCATAGCACAATATCCTAAACTTTGGAGCTTAGTAAGTATTCATGAAATTATTCACCAGTGAGAGTTGAGTTAGGATCTGTCTTGAATGGTAGGCCATAGTTTGGCAATAATCCCATAAAATGGTGGGCTCACTGATAGCAGATATTATCTTTCTTCTTGTTTCCCAGGGCCTAGCCTAGTGTCTGACAGAACTAGACGGTAAAATACTCATGTTTGTCGTGTCCAGTAATCAATAGAGGTAAGGTCCTGGGAGAGAATTATGTAATATCAGTAATCATATTCATAATAATAATGATGGTTTAACACCTCAAATAACCCTTTGCACATTTATTATGTCTAATGTCTAGTAAAAATTCCTCATCGTCAGGGGCAACACCACCCTTATTTTGTCAATGGCAAAAGTGAGTCTCAAAGAAGTTAAGTGACTTGCCTGCCTGAGGCTGCAGTTAATTAACAGAAAAACTGGAATTTGAAACCAGGTTTGTCTTTGAAACTTAGGTACTTATCCCTTATTCTGGTTTTAGTGAGCTGGGTGGATCTGGGAGGTAAGGGGTGATAGAGAGAAGGGATAGACCATTACAGCATGAATTGTTTGGTCCCTGTGAGTGTCCAGCCTTCCCTAACTGCCCTTCCCAAGTATCATCCCCATCGCTTTTATTCTCTACCACTGCACCATGTTGAATTTCTTCTTATTACCTACCACGATTTGTAATTAAATGTGTGTGCCAATGCTCCTTTATTTACTGTGTGGCTCCCATGCCAGATTTTAAGCTCCATAAACATGGAGATCAGTTCTGCATTATTCACTGTTGCATTACCAGGAGACTAGCCCATAGTATGCACTTAAATGTTAAGTGAATTAAAGAAGAAATTAAACTGTGGTGAGTAGAATATAAGACTAGAAATAGACAGAGAGGTGCTCCAGAGGGCATGAGAGTAACTAGAATTGTCCGGCTGTTAACTGCAAATAGGGAAGCCAGAGAGTCAGGTTTCTTTTAGGGACTGGAATTGGGGAAGGAGGGGGCTTGGGTTTAGACACAAAGAGTCCAAGGTAACAGCAGGAGATCCAAGAGTAACAACTAACAGTGAGAACTGTGAAAAGCCAAGTTCTAGAGTAAGGTCGAAGCTGAAGCTGTAGACCAATGAGTTGTCCTTCCAGGTGGTACTTAATGTCCTGAAAGTCAGCGCGCTCTGAGGAAATGACTGAGGGGAGTAGAAAGAATAACACAGTGAGGCCCAGAACGAGAGGGGACCCTCCCCTTTAGGATGTCAGAGGAAGCAAAGCTAGTTAGAAAGAAGGACATGTCCTCCCCAGCCTCCCCAACTTCTCCAGACAGCTCAGATGCCTCTTTCAACACTTTGGTCAAGTGCACCCTCCCACAGGTGCACCCTGGGGGATCGCTGACCTGGGCTGCCCTTGATGAAAGCATCTGCTTTCTTTATCACCGTCCTGTGAGTGCTTGTTCTCCCCCACTAGAGATTAACTCCCAAAAGGGCAGCAGTCATTTCTGTTCATCGTCATATTCTGAGTCAAGCATCAAATTGCTCAACAAACCTTTGTTGACTGAATACTAACTTAAGGAGATTAGAGAAACAGAAGCAGAAAATGAAGACTTGCACATCATACATAATAAAGAAAGAGAAATTGTCAACAGTCATGCCAAGATCAAAAACATGTTAAGATGGAAAAAAATGTCTGAATTTCACTGCATTGTCATAATAATCGCTACCACATATCAACTGCCTACTCTGTTAGGAGACTTTTACAAATATTTTGTTATTTGAGCCTTGGAACAACTTTCTGAAGTGGCTTTAATTGTCCTCCTGCAATAGATACAAAAAACAAGTCCCACAGAAATTAAATGACTTGCCCAAGGTCACTCAGTAAGTGATGAAATGGAATAGAATTTCAATTGTCTCCAAACCTCTGTGACCACCCATAAGTTACTGTCTTCTCCTATTTAACTTAACTTATTTTTCTAATTTTAAGGCATTGCTCAGCAGTGTTTAGAACTGTGCCCAGGTTACTCAGAGTCTATTTCACCCTCCCCTTTCCATATCAATACTAAATTCCCACAACTCGGTTCTCTCTGTTTAAAAGGAAAGTGGTTATAAAATAGCGCAGAAGGGTTTTTCTTTATCACTTAGGACACTCGTGAAATTTTAAGAGAAAATGTGCCATTATTATTTCAAACTTGTGAATGCACAGCATGCCCATTATTAGCTCTTCATCTGAAATAAGTGAACCTGCAACTAAAAATAGCAGATAAATAAATGAGCCATTGAGAGCCTGGTGAGTTTTATTCTTTTCCCCCTCAGAAAGTGACTCTCAGTGGGGAGATTATATTCATAAAGCTTCAGAATCATTAAATTCTCAAGCACATGTTCTTCCTTCAAGCATTTCTCTTTTTCTAATGGTTGGTCTAAACCATTAAACCAAAAGCATTTCAGAAGGTAAAATTGCTTAACATACAATGCTAAGCGGTTTATTGAAGCCTGCATTTTCATGCTCTTTGCTTATTTGGCTCTTTAATGTATCTGGAAAGGGAGAGGAGGGAGGGATGAATGGAGGCGGGAGGGAGGGGGAGACTTACTGGATGTTCATTGTAGAAGGGACCTTCCCATGACTTGATTTAATTGTTTACAAACAGCAAACTGAGGCTGGGAGCTAGTGCATGACTTGACAACACAGAAAGTAGGATCAGGACTGGAACTCACTCTCCCGACCACTAAAACCATGGAGAGATGGATAAATGCTTAGATCTGGATTTGGTAGAACCCAAGGATGAGCAATCATGTAATTTTACCATCTTGCAGTGGAACGCTGCCTAATGCGAGCTTTGGGGCCAGACAGCCTGGCTCAAATTCTGCTTCTCCACTAACTAGACAAGTTATTGACGCCTCTGTGCCTGGGCATCCAGAATAACCACTTTTCTGACAGTTTATGTTTATGCAGCCCTTGCCATGTGCCAAGCACTGTTTTTAAGTACATTTAATACATATATTAGCCCTTAAATTCTACCTCACAAGCTAGAGGTTTAATTCAGATAATGTAAATTAGAGCCTTAGCTTAGAGTGTTCTCAATAAATTATTTGGTCAATCATTAAAGAATACAAGTATTAAATAATTAATAATATCTAAATATTAACAAAACATGTGAAAGCAATATTTTCAGTATTATTAATAATATAATCAGATGCACGATTTTTTAAATTATGATGAATAAAATTCAAATTTTAAGGTTACATAGTGAATGAATACGCTCACCAACCAAAGAAGCTCTCTTCAAAACATTTCTTAAGCATTGAAAGACCTAGACTTCATTTTAAATTTCACTTTCTCTCTCTGCCATGTCCGCTTCCTTTAAAGCAAAGAGCACTTAGAGAAGACACTCAATACCCGGGGGTATGGATCTGCCAAGTGGGAAGTCCTTCTAGCATTTTCCACTGAGTAAGCAGGTCCATAAAGCTGTCGCTTTTTCCCTTACTCCAAGGCTAGGGCAGAACAAGGTCTTTGTATATTTTCAGTTATTTATTTTTCAAATGTAAAGGACCCAACAGATTAATCTTTCAGTGCTCATTTCCCTGTGTTAGAGAAGTAGTGAAATGCAGGAGAAATCCAACGGGTAGCCAGCAAGTCTCAGTCACATCATGAGACAGTCCCTTTCACAGCTTTGGGAATCTCGCAGCATGAGGCGTCAGGCTGATGCTTTTGGACGCCTTCATCTCTGCCTCTCTGTTTCCCACGGAAAATATGCCAACCCAGCCCATGCCTTTTCTGAAGGACCCAAGTACATTGTGTCTGAACTCTGTCCCACTTGTAAGTCTGATCTAGGACAAGAATAATTCATATGCTCTTGTAAGTGACAGTTGCTTTCCTCTGTTGACATGTTTTGTTGCAACCATGATACGTACTATGGTACCCTGAATTTATTAAAATATAGAAGGGGTCCAGGGCTTAATTTTTGAGGAGTGAGCTAAGAAGTTATTCTAGTCAGAGGACTTATTAAACTGCATTGTAAAGTATCATTAACGGGTATGTTTATTGGATGCTTTTACTTTAAGTCTTTAACTTGCTTATGATGCAATAAGTGAAGGGTTTGTTTTATTGATGGATGTTTCAAATTCTAAAGCTCAAAGAAAAGTGAAGAGCGGAAGCTAATAACATATGTTTGGTTTCAGTTAACTCAAGTCAATATAAAAGCATCTTTCCTTTGAGAAATTAAAACACTGATAACACTTGCCAAGTGGATTAATTCAGTTACTGTAATTTACATCACAGACAGTTTCTTCTTAAGGAAAAATGTCACCTCAGCATCTCATTAATGAAAACTAACTTTAGAACAGAAGTCCATAAGAAAAGGTAGTTATATTTGCAAATGCTAGATGCACATAACGTTTCAGAAACACATCCTGAATGAGACCCACGTGTATAGGTTATGGGAGGAAGCACTGCTAACTGATGTCACTCACAGGCCTTGGTGTCTTCAAAAACAAACCAAAGTCAGCCTCTGAGTAACCTGAGCAGAGACTCTCATCTCTGCAAACCTCAAGGTCTCCATCTTCAAAATGACAATTTCTGTGAAGAGCCTGAACTTTAAAATAATTCCTACCCTATAGCATTGTAATAAGGATTAAATTTACAAAGTTAAAAAATACTATGTGACTATTTTAGCACATTTCCCAGCGTACTCTAAGCATGCAAAAAAAATATTAATAGTAGCTGTAACTATTAATATTACAAAACGCAGCACCAAAATTACACCTTAGACGAAAATATTTGCTCGAGAAAATTGGTCTTCACACATCTGAAGTGCTTTCCATCCACTAATTTCAGGCGAAGGCATCCAATTTTCTATTTTCCTTTGTCGCTCCTTTCAAATAGTAACAATGAAAACCATGTATTGAGAGGATAACCTGCCATCTGCGTGACTTATCATCTCACTGAATACCCCAATGATCCCACCAGGGGGTATTACTATCTCCATTGCCAGGTGTGGAAACTGAAACTCAGAATTCACCTGAGCTGCCCAAGTTCATCCTGCTACTAATGTACAAGCTAGGTTTTCAACTCAGTTAGACCACCAATGCCCGTGCTCTTAAACTCTATCCTATGCCAGAAATAAGAGGGACTGGTGGTGGGGATGTGGACTGAGAGCCTGTTTCTACTCTAAATAAAGTTAATCTAGGTCAATGGTTCTCAGATTTTTTGAGATCAAAATTGCTTTGGCCTCTAAAAAAGTTATTGGGGGCCTCACGAAGCTTTTGTTTATAAGGGGGGCAATTATTGATATTTTCATATTATATATTATAGAAGAAAGCTAAGAAATTGTTTATGTTTGTTTATTCACTTAATTTTAGCTAACAATAACAATTTAAAATGACAATAATCTATTTTAAAATATCTTTAAAATAATAAGAAATAAGCCCATTAAATGTTAACATACACATTTTTATGTAAAATACCTATGTTTTCCCAAATAGAACATTCTGGTGAGAAGAGCGAGTTCATTTTACATACTTAGCAAAAGTCTTTAATGTCTATCTTAACAGAAGACAGCTGGACTCTCCTATTTGTGTCTGCATTCATTGGGTTGCACTTCATTGACTGCTAGAGACCACGAGAGCGAAAAAGGCAAATAATGCCTCATTATTATTATAAAAATAGTTTGAAAATAGTCTGAAAGATCTCAGGGATCCCCTAGGAGTCTCAGCCCACACTTTAAGAACCATAATTTAGGTAAAAATCTTTAAGAGAACCGAGAAATTCTATTGCCAACGTTACTCTGCAGTAGTAACCCAAGTTCATTACTCAACTAACTACCTGCTCATCCACAAAGTGCCTCTGCTGTTCTGGAAAAGAAGGATGAAAATTCGTCATCTCTAGGTAATAATAAACATTGAGCGGGAAAAGATTTAAAAGTAATAATATCACCTGGCTAAAACATAAAATGTAATAGAAAAAAATGTGTCAGAAATATATTTGGTTAACTCACTCTTCAGAGACAAAACTTACTGTGTTTTTACCTTTACAGAATAAAAGAAGACAATCCTTTGTTGTACAAAGGAAATGTAATTGAAGTGTCATTCTGTTTTTCAGGCATTAACCAAACTGATTAAATCTGTTATATTGCTTAAGTGAAGGTACTAGTCAAATGTTAGCAGACATGTTACCTAATAAAGTAAGGGGTACCAGGAGAGCACTGGAAATCTTATATAAGATGAGAAAAAGTCTTATAAAATATTTGGGTAGTGTTACGATACATTAGACATTGAATCATTTGGTTATTTATGAGATTGTATCTTCAAAACGTTTTGGCTAAGAAAAATGATGTTTCTGCCTCGCTTTAATCCAAGCCCAGAAACAAGGCATCTGTAAATCATGGTTGGTTTTGTTAAATCATGTATTCAAATTTGCACTGCTTTACCATAACATACCGACATGGAAAAATGATTGCTGTCATACATTTTACTGATTCCTAATAATTTTTAAACTTAACATGGCACCATAGGTATTCTAGAAAAATTGTACCCTATTTCATAGATAGGTTAGCAAGCTGAAGAACTCAATAATTATCATTTCAGTGGCAGTACTGCACTAAAAGGAAAAAACACTACCTCTTTTAAAATCGAAAATATTCAGCATGGGAAAGAGTACTAACACTAACATGAAGTCTGATCCCCACTGCCAACTGAACCATTCCCCCAAATAAGCATTTGACTGACAATTATGCAGAAGTAGCATGTACACTGATGTTTCCAGATGCTGGATTTGATGACAGGAGAATCATCAGTATTAACTAACATCAATGTGTTCCTCTAACGTCCATTCCTGGTTGAATATTTTACACAGTCTAGACTCGGTACAATTACCTTGCAAGTTTCTTCTAACATCCAGATGCTCTGGAAAAGAAAACACCTAGTTTCCTCAGAAAAGAGATGTTTGTCTAAACAGAAGACCATGAGGAATAGCACTAAGAAGGTTTTTCTTGGTTCCCTCAGGTTCTTCGCAGCAATAGCCTGCTCGAGTCTACAGACTACTGGTTGCAGAATCAGAGGACACCCTGCCAGATTGGTTTTCTGGAAGACAAGTGTGAAAACACAACTTGCGCTTCTGTAAGTAAACGTACTCGGGGTGTGGTCTGAGAAAAGAGGGAATCGCCCCTGTACACAAACCTTGGACAGATGTTCCCTAATTCATTAAATAGCAGGTTGGGAACATCTCCTTTTGAAAGTATGAAACTGGTTTATAAGGACTGTTAACAAAACAATATGCAGGGCTCGTGTTTTGACTCTAATTTTGCTCATTTCAACAGGTTAATTAACCTGATCAATTCTCCGAAAAGGAAAGCTGTGTTTGTGTTTTCAAAACTGACTGAGAAAAAGATTCAGAAACAGAATTGTGTAAGAAATATAAAACCATGCAAGAGCTCTCTAGGATTCTTTTCAATGTATTTTATAACTCTGCGAGTAGGTACTTCCCATCACAAAAATTGTGTGAAATTTTTCTACCATTTTTATTATAAGTTATAGTCATTGTTTGAAAACCTTTTCAACCTAAGAAGTACACAGGCATGCATTTTAATATACTGGAGTTAAGCTTTACATACAAAACTTTCCTTTTCAAGGGAACAGATGCTCTTATCCATAAATATAATTCTTAAGGCTTAGAACGTGAGTACATATGGTTGATGTGAAATATGCTCTTTCCTGTATGTTCTATAAAGCTGTATGTTTCATTTGAATTGAAATCACCTAGCTCTTATGAGGTCGTGAGCTCCCAAGTTTGAGGGAGAATATTTCCAAAAAGGAGAGAAATGTAATTCTCATGACTAAATTGAGAGCATTGGCTCTGAGCTATTCCTGGAGGGAAGTTGCATGCCAGCATTTCTGTTAAAACCAAAAAAAAAAAAAAAAAAAAAAAAAAGAAGAAAGAAAAGAGAAAAAAAGAAAGAAGAAGAAGCAACTAAAATGGGATGGAGAAGCTTTATATATATAATGAGCAGAACCAGAAGAACTGGTAGACAAAGGACGCAGAACATTTCACACTGCAGAGCTTCATAGCACAAGGAAAGCTGAGTCCATTCAACAGACTTAATTTAATCTCTTTGTTTAGGCAAATGATTCTGATTCTGCTACTTTTAGGACTTTTGATCACTTGTCCAGAAAACTAGTTGATGACTAAAAATTTGGGGGGAAAACACAAAAGGATTAAATAGCAAGTAATTTAATAGTGATTACTTCTTTGCAAATTCAATTCTGAGTTGGAAAATGTAGGTATTTCTTGATACAGATCTCTAATTACACAACTATAAATTGTAAAAGGAGAGAAATGGAGAATGAAAACTATCGGCAGCTACACTTTGGTTAAAGTTGTCATCCAAGCAGCTCCTGTATTAAGAAATCACCCACTTGAAAAAGGCACAAAAGTTGGGACACTAATAATTGTATAGTGAGGGGCAAAGCGGGTCTTCTCTAAACTTTATATTTTTGGAATCTAGATTGTAGATCTACTACAAGAAATGCTAAATTTATAGCCAAATTTAAGATTACCGTTAGATCTTCCTGAGTGTAAGAGAACTCTCCTTCCATCCCCCACCAATCTAAAGGACTCAAATTTGGACTTAAAATCATCTGACTTCCTTTCTTAATCCTTTGTTCCTCCATCGTGTCAGATGACATCAGTGAGGTTGAAATGATTACCCCTGTCTTTATGGCTCTTTGTATGCTTTCTAAAAGGGGAAAAATCTAAACACACACACACAAAAGGCATCCTGGAAGATTTATTTTCCCGTAGTAGTTTGTCATAATTGAAACTGACACAAATGTTAAAATTTGTCCATGACTCTAAACCTACATTTCAGGATCCCTATGAAAAACTAGCTCTAATCTCTCAAAAAGCATCCTGTAGTCACTGCTTCTTATTTTACAAGTCCTTTCTCTTTTTCCAGCTTGGCACAGATTCCTAGGATGGGGAGAAGAAACAGAGTCTAGAATTGGACATTGCTGAGGGGCAGTTATTATCTAGAGCAGAAATAGAGGGGAACTATAGAAAGAGCTGACCACGACAGGGAGTTCTTGATCAAAATAGCCACATAGAAGGAATAGCCAAAATGGTCAGGGAAAAAGGATTTAATTCCTTTGCAAAATAGATTCTCCACAGCAGCATGAAAATTAAACTGCAATTGGGGGGGGACGGTATTTTAAAATAATATCATCACTAAAGCTTAATTTCTAAAACTGTAGCTGAATAAAATCATCCTGAATCTAAATCTATTTACAAATAACCACCACAGAATCTGAGGAGAAATGTTGTCCCGTATTTTATTGCTTTGTACTCTGGGGGACTCTGTTCTGTGGGAGATGTGGCTTCTTTAACTAATTTCTTCCTGATCTAAATTAGTAGCCACCTTTTTCATACCCAGTTTTGATTGGCTTGGTATCCATGACACTGAACTCTAAGTTTCTGGATTTGCAGTTTCTTAAAACCAAATACCTCAGTGTACCAGTGTCCACTTTAAAATGTTATTGAAGGACAAGTTCAGACTTGGGAAACTTCCAGGGTGCTGTGTGCATGGGTCAGTATGGCTGCTTGTTCTCAAGTATCAAACAGTGAGTTTTAGTCATTATTGATAGGCAACTGCATTCATTTCACAGCTAACGTGAGAAGGCTGAGTGAAGGGCAGTTTTATGCAGTCAGTAACATGCTAGGTGCCCCAAACAGGAAGTGCTAGCTGGGAAGTCTGGCTCGGCAGCCCCTGAAAGTCACCCCACAAAATTTTTTCACAAAGGTATCAAATTTGGAAACCGTGCTTATGTTTTTCTAAATCGTGTTCTTCTATCAAACTATATATAATTTTATTTTCTTTCTGATTTGCCATTTTGGAAAAAAATCACATAATAGCTTCCAGGGTGTTTTTTGTCTCAGCCTGGTTATTTAAAACAGAAGAAATGTGGAGGAGGATCATGGAATTGGAAGCCAATCTCCCAACCCAACTGCTGAGACATTATGTTAATAGAAGTCCTTAGCACAAGTTGTAGGAATTGGACTTTTCAGGATTCATGACATTTTTTTAAATTAAAAACTAATTTAGTTACTTTTTAATCCACTATTGCTCTTTGCTATTTACTGGAATTTACATTTTGATTTTTCAGGAAACATCTTTTGATTTAATGCTTCATTAAAATTACCTTGACAATTCACATTATTTCTATTCATAGTTACTATCAAACTCTTTCCTTAGTGATCATGTTAGGACATTTGGTTATCACCCTGCAAGAAAAGTATACCCTCTAGCATGCATTTTAATTGATTAATCACAGTATCTGAAAATGTGTTGCATTTATCTTAAATTTATAGATAAAGTTCCCAAGTAGCCTTCAACATTCCACATGTGATATTGCAAAACTAAGGAGATATTTGACATTTATTCAGTGGGTCTCGGACGTGAATGCAGCCCAATGGCAACAGTGACAAAATATCTCAGATGGCTGCTTTTTATTTTATATTCTTTCCCCAAACATATGTATATCTAGCCTATTCTGAAATTAAAAGAAGTTAAGGAGGAGACACAAACTCCTCATTTGATAAGTTGGTCTAAGGAAGAATCTAGACTCACATGATCAAAGAAATACATATGTCAGTTACAGACATATGTATTTGTTATAGAACTGTGCAACTTTTAATGTGTTTTGTTTCCTTTGAAAATCAAGTTTGGAACTTATTTTTTTAAGTCCTTAATTTTAGACTTACAGAAAAGTTGCAAGAAATATGCAAAGGATTCCCAGCTTCCCCAAATGCTAACATTTTACTACATTTGCTCTATCCTTTCTTTTGTATCTGTATATGCATTGATATGAAACTACACATTTATGATTTTTTCTCCTAAAACTTTTGAGAATGAGTTACAGACATGATGCCTCTTTATCCCTACATACTTCAATGTAGAACATAAATATTTAAAATCAGCATTGAACCCAGACCTGCAGAAAACCTAGGTTAGGCTACTAATTCAGTGTGCACTGCACAGTGACAGTCTATAAATATTTATTCAACAATTTCAAGAAGAAGCTAAATACTGCTTGCAGAAAAGTAAAAACTCAAACACTGTTGGCAGAAGTCAACCAGACTGAGCCACACAAAAGCCTTATATTTAAGTGGATCCACTTTCCTCAGCAGACAGTTTAAGCAAGGACGGGGTTACAAGGAGCTCCCAGCCCCCACCTCAATAGATTATTCCCGCCAACTTCATCCAGATATGCTTTTCAAGAGAGAAGTTCTGGTAAGTTCCATTTATTTCATCTTGATATATTTCTAGGGGTTTTAGTATCCCCGCCTTAAATTAGTCCCAAAGGCAACTGTTTTGGAAGCTTGCTTCTTAACCCAGCCCTAGATAAAACAGACAAAAGAAGGACACTCTGGGTGCATCGTTTAGGAGACCACAACAGGTCTGTGTGTCCTCACCTCGCCCTGGGCAGTAGCCCTGAGGCACCTTGGGAAATCCAAGAGTCCCGGAGAAAACTCTTAGATTCACAATCAAATCACACGAAAGTTCCACTCAACCTTACCATGCCTCTAGAAGCCAATAAATTAGAAAGAGCACTTTACTGGGGTCACTTTAATGATACAGAGGGACGATAGAGAAAAGAGTGTCACCAAAACAAGTAGGAGGCTGTACATCCATGAAAGTCACATGTAAGACACAGGAACTGGAAAAGTGATCAATAAAACTGAGAAGGACCTTTTGATAAATAACTTGAGGGCTACACCTAAAGTGTGTGGCCACATAACACAGTAGTAACTTGTGTATAGGCTTTAGATCTGGTTTATACATTTGTCGATGTCTTGGATCCTGAAACTATTAAAGTTTTTACAAGTTTATTTAGATTGAAACTTAAGTCCAAATTCAATCTTATATGTTGTAGGTAAAATGATACACAATAAAAATTAAGGTCATTGACTTTTTTTAATGGCTCAAAGAATTACAACGTATATCTAAGCATTACATAAGTGAAATGAGACTTCTAATAACTCAAAATATGAAGAAGTAAGAGGAAAATAGAGATGATTGTTTTATATGACTAAGCATGATGCAACTGCAAAAACTGATTTTAAAATGTTTATCCTTCAGTAAACAACAGAAACAAAATGAAAAGCCAAATAACAACTCAAAAAAACTATATATATATATATATATACATATATACATATATGCAATATATGTGACAAACTCAGAATCTTAATCTCAACACATGAAAAGTTGCCATAATTCAATAAGAAAAAAAGTGAAAATTCCAATAACAAGGTTGGCAAAAGCCAAAGAAATTCATAAAATGAGAAATGCAATTGTTAGTATACACATGAAACAGAAAATCAACCTCTCTGATAATCAAAAAGATGTAACTACAACTATTAAATAATTTGTTCCTAATAAATTGCTCAATATATTTTTTTAATTGTTTTACCCAATGTTAATGTGAGCACAATTAAGAGCACACTCAACAACTGACATTGGGAACATAAACTGATAAAATTTGTATAATCTTTCTGGAGGAAAACTTTGTAATAGCTACAACCTAAAACATTGTAAATGTCCATGCCTATTTATCCCCTTCTGCAAATACATTCTAAAAAAATGGCTAGAGTTACATGCAGACTGGTGTAAAACATGGTTGATGTGCAGAGTGATGTACCTAAGGCAACATAGCACGCTGGTTTAGAACATGGATTCTGGAATCAGCCTTCTTTTGTTTGAATCCCAGCTCCTCTTTCTAGCTATGAAATCCTAAGCAAGCTATTTAGTCTCTCTGTGCCTCAGGTTCCTCATTTGCAAAATGGAGGTGATAACTGTATTTATCTCCTGGATCGTAAGGATTAAATGCATTAGTATTTCTAAAGTACTAGAACAGTGCCCGCACACTGTAAGCAGGATACCAGTATTCAATAAAAGTAACAGCAAAAATTAGAAAGATCTTGCACGTCCCTCAGTATAGGAATGGTTAAACAAATACTGGGCATCTATACCATGAAGATTCATGCATCCTTTACTAACCAGGTTTGCAAAATTTTAAATACATGGAAATAAAGTCTCACAATATAGTAGATAACATAGGCTACAAAATTGTACATAACAGATATTAAACAGGACATCAATGGATTGGAAGAAGGAAAGAGAGAAGTCAAGAATAACTCCTATGACTTTGGCTTAGGCTCCTAGGTGGACAGGAGTTTCATTTACTGTGATGGGGAACTGAGGGAGGAGGGGCAGGTGGGGGAGATGGGAGGAGGGAGACGATGCAGCATATCTTTCAGTCATCTAAGTGGAAATGTCAAGTTGATAGTTGGATGTTTAAATTGGAGTTGTTGGTAAAATCAGGGTGAGAGATGAGAGATTTGAGGGTCTTCAGGATGACCCTCAGACAGTAGAGAAGATAAGTCAAACCAGGGAGAGTGTGTAGAGAGAAGGGGGCCTGACACTAAGCACTGGGTAATCTGATAAGTACTCCTACAGTGATCTCTGTGTCCCAGGATCCCCCCCCCCAAAAAAAAAGCAAGAGATTATAATTTAAGCCTGTAAGCCTGAGTTTCAAATACATAATGAAGTATTTTATGTATCTTGAGATTTTTGCCGCGAAAAATACCGTTAGTAGACTAGATCTGAGTATTTTTAAACCTGGGTGTTCATGCTATTTCTCAACTGTTTTTTTTTTTTTTTTTTCCCAATTTATTTTGACAGAAGAATGCATTATTAAAATAGCTCAGAATAGCTTTGAGTTGCAAATCTCATACAATTCCTGCTATTTAGCCATTTTCCTCTGAGTGGAAAGCCTGTCAAGAAAACCCAACAATAACAAACAATGTTTGTCATTAAAATACCTTATAGCTTCAAGGATTTTTGACTACATAATTTTTATTTCTTTTTAGTAGAATTATTTGTTTGGATTAGCATGTCCTTCTTAATCAGTTCTTCCAAAATTCCAGGAAAACTGGTTAGATGTAATAGCATTTCTTGTTTTTTTTTGTGTGTTTTTTTTTACAACTTAGAGTCTCAAGTTTTAAAAAAGTAAATAAATAATAAGAAGAAATAAAAAGTAGAGCTGGCCAATGACCACCGTGAGATGCTGGGTTTTAGGTCAGAGCTGCTGGAGTATTATTTCTGTCTTTTGTAACAGTGAGACAAGCTCATCCTCAAAGTTTATTGGGAAATGAGAGAATGCTAAAGGCAGAATCTCTGCCCTTCATGCTTGGATATTGCACTCTTTTTAAAACCAAAGATAGCCCTCACTTATTATTTCAGATAGTACCTAACACACCAGCTGGTCCACAGCCTCTATAATGGTGGAGTTTAATTGAATTATCTGGAGGCATTGGATGCACTTGCCAAGAACTGAAATGACTGAAATGGGTGAAGGAAGGTTTGCCTCTTGCTAAATTATGCCTTAGGTTTAGTTAAATCTAATCATTAAGCAAACACCCTGAGTCGGCAGTGGCTGGGACACCACGGATGTGTTCTTCCAAAGGAGGGTCTCTTAACCTTTGACGCTATGGTCCTATTAAGCTTGATTATATTTTGTTGTAGGGGGCTGGCCTCTGCATTGTAGGATATTATGCAGCATCCCTGGCCTTGTCCCACCAGATTCCAATAGCACCCATGCTCCAGTTGTAACCAAAAGATGTCTTCAGACCTGGCCTGTGTTCCCTAGCTGTGGGTGGTGGGCAGAGGGCAAGATCCCACCCGGTTGCCACTGCTGCTCTAAAGTTTCTCCAACCTGGACCTCCAATCACTCCTGAGGTATCTCCTATTGATGCGTGTCAACCTCAACTGCACTTCACCCCATATAGACGAGGAATGAAAACATAGTCTCCACTTTCCCCAAGTGGTCCCCGTCCACTTGTTGCTCTCATCAAAGGCCATATGCTCCAAGAGGAAGGACTGAAAATGAACAGTTCATGAGATAGTCAAAACCAGCTCAGGATAACTGCCTATAGGTCAAGATCAATTAATTTATGGCTGTTGCTTCCACCACCAAATAGAATCCAGTACCACTGAAACATCCCAGGCAACCACTTTCTAGGCTGAGATATGTTACATTATTTATAACTCATTTTCTTTATTTTATCAAATCTAATGCAATTTCATAACAGATCATTTGAAAACAATAAGAAAGAAAAGCACCCTAATCCTACAACCTAATGGATCTGTTCTTGACACCCAGGTTATTTCCTTCCACATTTTCCCCCACAAGCTAGAAAGAGTAGACATGTCAACTCCCCTTGATTCCAAATGGGACTACGGGACCTAGGTTGAAGATTTCCTAATTTTTCAAAAGAAGTCAGAAATCTAGTTTTCTACATTAAATCTGATTTCTAAATATTAGCCAGTAATAAAATGTACTTTCAACCTTGTGTAAACAAAACAGCACATCTATGGGATGAAATCATAGTTTCTGGTGGGACCCCAGTTTCTGACATCTGTCATTTCAACTTGTGCCTACCTGGCTTCATTCTTGGTACCTGTCCACTTCTATTTGCATTTGAATTTAGGACCTCTGTCACTAAAAAAATCTTTCAAATGTTTTCTAGCTCAAAAATTCTGGGAGTCTAGGGCCATGTACATTACCAGAACTCTCTTTCTTGTTACCTGAATTATCTTGTCCATATTTTTACCATTCTCCCACCTCAGACAATACCCTCTGTGGCCTTATTCTCAGAGGATGATTTGGAAAATAAAGTCTTACCTAACCTAGAAAGTAAAGGACAGTGAACATGAATTACATCAATTTAATTCTTTTATTCATATGTGTGCGTATATGCATATATATGCATGTATACATATACATATAATATATATTTTATATTATATAATATTCATTTTATATAATATATATAATATATTATATATGTATTTCTGTTGGAAGTTGTTCTGGTAAATAACGAATTCACTTCATAAAGACCCAACCCAGAAAGAATAGTCTGAAAGATAAAAATTAATCTCCTAGGTGTATCTGCACCCAAGCATCCACTTAAAACCTTTCACCTCTGCCCAGTCCAAATTTGCTTCCCAATCAGCTCTCACTCCTCCTCACCACCCTTTCCCCAGGTTCATTACAATAGTTGCCATTCTTCAAACATCTAAGTTCCTTTGCTCATACTGCTTCTTACTCTAGGCTACCTTGGAACCAGCCTGCCACCTCAAAAACACATACAGAGAATATTTTGATGGTTGCCAGATAGGAGGGGGTTGGGGGATGTGTGAAAACGGGGAAGGGATAAAGAAGTACAAATTGGTAGCTATAACATAGTCACAGGGATGTCAAGTACAGCACAGGAAATATAGTCAATATTATTGTAATAACTGTATGGTGTACAGAGGGGAACTAGATTTATCGGTGTGATCACCTCGCAAGTTACATAAATGTCTAATCACTATGCTGTGCATCTGAAAGTAAGACAATACTGTGTGTCAACTGTAATTGAAAAATAAAAAAATTATATAAAAAAAATTCTTACAGACTTTTCCAGTCTACCTATGTTCATATGAAACAGTCATTTCAACTTTTAAGCATTACTTATTTAGAACAATTTGGGGAAATCTTTCAGATTAATTCCTGGGAAACTTACTGTAATTTCCCGTATTCCTTACTTTATTTTGAAATAAGTTAGTTTCTCAGTTACTTCAATATTATATTCCTTCAAAATTGTTTTGCCTTTAAAGAGACCAAACGGTCATCATTCTTATTAAGTGTACTATTCCCCACTCTGTTCTCATGTACTGGTATATACTTCTTCTCCAGCCTATAAATACTTAAGTTTCTCCAAAGCATCTTTCAAAAGCAAATATCCAAACAAACAAAAAACACTGTCCTGACCCTATCTCCTGTGAAACCCGATCCCCTCTTCCTCCTCTCTTGAGCACTAAACTTAAACGCCAATAAAGCGTACACTGGCTCTACTATCTGGCTGTCTCAACATGCTGCTGAAATTGCTTTTATGGTCTCCAAATCCACTGACATGTTTTCACGGCTTATATTGCTTAGCTCTTAGCAGAACTTACTGAACTCATAGCCCCACCCAGCTTCTGGAAACTTGCTATTTTCTCCATGGCTTCAAGAAAAGTATTCTCTCTTCTAATTATTTCCTTGCCCCTGGGATCAATCCTTTGTTTTAGTTCTGCTCTCCCACCTGGCACATAAATGTGGCATTTCCCAAAGGTCTGTGCAGAAGGCTTGTCCTTTCTCTCACTGGATCATTCATCTATGTCTCATATGGCGTCAGCCACATCTGTATAACAGTGATCACCATCTCTGGACTACAGACTTCCTTCTAAGTGCCTGTTAAATACACCCACCCGAACATCTCAAAAATCACCCAAATTCAATAGCAGCAGTTTCCAAAATACAGTTCTCTCAGTGAGATCCAGTAACTCTTGTTCAGGAGCTGAGGGAAGAGGGGGCCCAAATGGAGCTTTTGTCAAGTTGATTTGGAAGAAGGGGTGGCAAGGGAAAAGAGGATGTGAGTTGTGATTTAAATGCCACAGATGCTCTCTGTTCTGAGATTTAGTACATTTTCTTGAAAAATGTTTCTTCATATGCTGTATGTTCTTAAGACCATTTCTAGAGAATCAAAATGTCTGCTTTTACAGTTTTTGCCAGCTTTGCTTGTTTCATTGGGGAGCTGGTCCACAGAGCTCCTCACTTTCATCCAAATCTAGAACATCCTAGTTCCTTCCAGCCCATTTCACTCTACATTACTTGCTTAGCCCTTGGAGGTATCTGAGCTTGTGACTTGGGCTGAGTTGGTAACTACAGAGTTAGGGATTTTATGTCTCCCAATTAAGGGAGCTTAATATCCTTTAGCATTCTGCCTTGTTGAAGGTAGAGTTGACATTCTCTCATGAAAGTTAAAGCATCTAATGTCCCTGAGGAAGAACATCTCATTTTTGTATAAGGCTGACAACTGAATATTTGTGGAGAGAGCCAGTATTTCTGTCAGGGGGGGAGAAAAATGGAGTCCCTTGTAATACATAGAGTCCAACTTCAGAAGATGCTTTTGTTAATTTTATTTTAAAGCATTTAACAGGTGTCACTCAATGTCCAGAGCAACCATTAAAAACTTGTTAAACAGCACTGAATTTTTTTTTTAAGTTTAAGGAATATAATTTGAAAATAAGCCCACAAAATAAATTATTTGTGAAATATTTCCTTTGATACTACATGAATTGACTTGCAATACAGTTAGTTGTTCACTGGAAGCTACTTAGACATTAAAGGGGGCCTAACAAAGGATGATAAATGTGAAGAAGGTAAAACTGAGTCATTCTCTGTAAAGCTAATTGCAGAGCAGACCCAATTGTCTATTTATGTCATTTGTTCCAAATTAATCAGGTTATCAACCTACAAGAGAACTTAGTCATGTATCCTTGAAACCACCATAATTTTCATGTATTTTCAACTATAAATTCGTGGATAGATGTATCTATACCCCAAAAAAATTATCTGATCACTGTACTTTTTGTCTAATAGCATTGACAACTAAAAGGAGGTAGGTGAAGGCTAAAATAATTGATACTAAAATTAAGGGTCATACTTTATTTATCATGACATAGTCCCAAGTGATTTGGTCTACGTGAGCTCAAAAGCTCCTTCTAACTTTAAGACTCTTTTCACATGCTTATTTATTCTTGACAGCACTGTATTGGAAGAAAGTGATATTTTTGCCTAATTAGGGAGACCAGCATAATGTTCCTGCATTTTCTTTTACACTGACCTTCAGCATGGTGTTCTGTTAACTCAGCAGATTGCTGTTGTTCTGATGCTTAGTCTGTGAAAACACATTCTGTATGAATTACCTAAGAGGCAAAAGAACTAGAGGTGTATTTTTGGTTTACCTTAGTAACTGCAAAGGGAATTCATCAGTCAATGCCACAGGCTTTGAGCTATTCTTATGACCACTCGATCGTATTGGCTATTTTCCTTCCTTCAGTAAGTTTGTCTGCAAAGATGCCCTTCTCCCGCCATCTGTTATAATCCATTCTGACTCTTCATAGAGGCAGAGATTCCTTTATCTACAGAGAAGTTCTTTGAAAGAGGACAAGCGAAAACTTGGCCTTGAGCCCTGTTCATGTGCCTGGAAACTGAAGGGAGAATTTATTAATATGCTTAGGAAAAGTCCACATGGGTTTTTAGTTTATAAAAGCAGTTATCAAAATTAATCAATGTTGACCATTTTAGAGATTGCCTAAAACAAAGCTCCATAAGACATTTAAGATATTACAGAAATAATGGATTCCTGTGGTTGTGTGAAAATTTTCATCACATCATTTGTTTGAAAGCAAAACCAAAAAAAAAAAAAAAAAACTGATTAATTTTGAATAAAGAGTATTTATGTGACTATAAGGAAAATGGGAAATAAATGGGCCTTATGTTTTCTTAATGTGTTGATAATTATGGGGGGAAAGTCATGTAAGCTTTAAGCTCCTTTGAAATCAGTTGTGCAGCCATTTGTTTATTTTCTATTTGTAGGCCTACTCTGTTATTAATATCATCTCTGATTTAGAATTTTTAAAAGTTTAATACTAATTAACAATGCCAGGAAGCAATTCATGGAAAACACTGCCCTTGCAAGATGACATGGGTGTGGATTTGTTAGCCAATCCTTTGAGAAACAGGTGAAGGATAGTTTCCTAGCCAATGTTTCATTCTAGAAGCTACATCCAGTGTGCACCATTTATTCAGGTGACAAGACACTGCCCAATATTTTATTTGGGCTTAGAAATGTGTAGGAGGAATGAAAGGACGACACCACAGCCCAAATACAGCTTTATTTTTTCTATGAAGAGATAACTTTTCTGTTAATGATAGAAATATTGAATTCATTACCTATACAGAGTTCTGTGCAAAGTAGGAGATTTCTAATAATATATATACTCAAATGAAGATGGGGTAAGCATAGAGTAGCAACGCCATACAGGTGACTCACACATCTGGTAAATGTCCTCTGCAGGTTTTTCCATTCCAAGCTTATATGACTTTGTACAATTTTTCAGTAAAAAAGAATGGATATTTATTGAATACTTCTGGTTTGCTAGGAATCTCTGCTGAGAACATTATGTGGATTCATTAATTCAGAAAACACAGTTAGTAGTAGTATTTTCTCTAGGCAAGGCTGACTTGGATGGTATACGCGAGTCACACAGCCAGTAAATGGTGGAGCCGGGAATAAGACCCAGGCAATCTAACCCAGAGTCGAGTCTCTTAGCCCGGCCTGTACTATCTCCATATTGTTTGTAGTCATTTCTAGCCCTCTGACTTCATGGCAACAGAATGACCCACCTGTTCTTTTTGTTTAGTGATTCCATAGATTTGCATGCTTTTCATCGCTACCATTTTCAGTGTCTAGCTAATAATTTTTCTGCTCACGTGTCACCTGGTAATAAGCAGAGTTTTCTAATGCTTTAGTTTACAAACTGCTTCCATTAATACTAGTATTTCACTGAGGTTTTACAGAAACCCTATGAGGTAGCCAGAATAGGTATTGTAAGTGCAGAAATGTATGTGGGTGTTGAAAAGTTTAATACTTGTCCAGGATCATAAAGTGATGGAGTTGGTGCCTGAAACCAGGTCTTCCCATTACATTTGCCAAGTAACCTCTTCATGGCCCTGTCACTTGCCAAATAAAGCATTACTTGGGAAAGTAAAGTCTTATGATTTCATATCCTTGATTTTCTAGAGCAACAGTTTCCAAAATATAACCCTTGGGCCAAATCTGGCCTACTGTCTGTTTTTGTAAATAAAGTTTTATTGGGACACAGTCATGCCCATTTATGTACATATTATCTTATGGCTGCTTCTCCCCCACCACAGAGAGTTAACTAAATGCAATAAAGACTTCATGGCCTACACACCTAAAATATTTACTACGTGGCCCTTTATGAAAATGTTTGCCAACCTCTGTTCTAGAGCAAAAGGCTCACACTTTGAAAGATAAATCTGCTTTTCTGCATTATTGGTTTAGGATGGAGAAAAACAAGACAGTTTCTGTTCTATCTGAGGAATCTCTCAGATCTTTTTTCTTGTGTCAAGTGTTCAAGTGGACTTACTCTCCACCATCAAGACTTTAAATGGTTGATCTCTACTTCCCTTAACTTAAAGCCATGATATGTTTGAAATTTTTATCAAAATGACCTTTCCATAACAATTTCTCATAAGCTCTCCTATGCTTGTTTCACTCCAGTAAAGCCTCTCTGTGCTTTACCTCTTAAGCTTCTTCTAGTTTAACTTCCCCAAATGTTCTAAGAAATTATGTTTCGTAGTATTATCCCCTGACTTACGTCTGAGAATTAGACAGATAAAGTGCCTTTTTTATCCCCTCTAAAGATCTAGCATCTTTTGGGTGAACAATATTGTTTCCTGCATAAATCTAGCTTTTGTCTTTCTCAAAGCCATAATTACTAACAGTATTTTTAGACCTGTAAACCCTAATTTGCCATCCCGATTTACACAACCTACCAGAAAAATCACAGAAGCCATGGTCATGGTCTTTGAGAAATCTTTGATGTGTGGTTCCCAATTCAGAGAGAGGAGCACACATTTGTCAGCTCTTTAAAAATAAAATGCAAGTCCTTGGTAATTTAAAGAGTGTGTGATCAGGAGACACAGTTCCCTATTTCTGGGCCTCAGATTTCAAGAAGTAAGTTAACAGGGGCCTGAGCCCTCTTACACCTGAGCCCTAATTCGTTGTTAATGTTGGAAAACAGACACTGTGTATACTAAAAGGCAACATGCTGAAAGGTTACTATATTAGTGGGGTAAGAGGAAAAACTGTAGGATTATAATAAAAACCCTGTGTATAAATAAATAAATAAATAATCTTCTAAAAATAATTAAAGAATATTTGAACATAAAATTTTAAGGTGCTATACAAAGCTGTTAGAAACAATAAATGAATACAGTAAAGTTGCCAGCTACAAAATCAACATACAAAAGTCCATTGTATTCCCATATACTAACAATGAAATCTCAGAAGAAAAAAAAATTAACAACAAAAAAACAATTCCTTTTGCAACTGTAACAAAAAGAATAAAATATCTAGGAATAAACTTAACCAAGGATGTGAAAGACCTATATGCTGAAAACCATAAGATGCTGAAAACTATAAGACATTTTTAAAAGAAATTGAAGAAGACACAAAAAAATGGAAAGACATCCCGTGTTCACGGATTAGAAGAATCAACATAGTTAAAATGGCCATATTACCCAAAGCAATATACAGATTTAATGTAATCCCCATCAAAATCCCAATGGCATTTTTTAAAGAAATAGAACAAAAATATCATCAGATTTATATGGAACCACAAAAGACCCTGAATAGCCAAAGTAATCCTAAGAGAAAAAAAAACAATGCTGGAGATATCATAATATCATATCATATCATACTCCCTGATTTCAGCTTGTACTACAGGGCAACAATAATCAAAACAGTATGGCATTGCCAGAAAAACAGACACACAGACTAATGGAATAGAATTAAGAAACCAGAAATAAACCCACAAAAATATGGACAGATAAGTTTCGACAAAGGAGCCAAAAGCATACAATGGGGAAAAGACGGCCTCTTCAATAAATGGTGCTGGGAGAATTGGAAAGCCATGTGCAAAAGAATGAAACTGGACTGCTATCTGTCACCATGTACCAAAATTAACTCAGAATGGATCAAAGACCTAAACATAAGACCTGAAACAATAAACTGCAGAGAAGAAAACATAGGTACTAAACTTATGGACCTTGGGTTCAAAGAGCATTTTATGAATTTGACCTCAAAGGCAAGGGAAGTAAAAGCTAAAATAAATCAATGGGACTATATCAAACTAAAAAGCTTCTGCACAGCAAAAGAAACCATTGACAAAATAAAGAGGCAACCAACCTAGTGGGAAAAGATTTTTGCACTGTGGGTGGTGAACACACAATGTGATATATATAATGTATTAGACAATTGTACACCTAAAACCTATGTAACTTTACTAACAATTGTCACCCCAATAAACTTTAATTTAAAAAAATTTAAGGTGCTCAAAATATTAGCGCTGATCTATTCTAGCCTGCTATAGTTAACACTTTTAAACTTATTCAGCCCCAAAGAGAAATGCAAATTTCCATCTCCTTATACAAAGGGTGCCAAAAAAAAAAGTATACACATTTTAAAAATGGAAAAAAACATATTAAAATTGTAATACTCAATACATACCAATAACAAAAGATGAATACAAGTCATGTGTATACATTTTTGGCACCCCCAGTATATTTAATAACCCAGGCTGAAATTTCAGTGACTATGCAATATATATTTGTAAATAATTCATATACAGCCTCTGAATATGCCCTGCATCAGAAACATTTTTTTTTAGCAGAAATATTTTTCCAGATGATCAAATTCACTCACAGCTCTGATCCAGAGGCCTTAAGATAGATGACTGTGTCTCTCTCTGACTGTCTGTCTGCCTGGTTGGCTGACTGATGAATTGTCTGATGGCTGACTGGTTCAGTCCCCAGGAGGGCCTGTCAATCATTAAGCCAAGATGATTTTAATGGCACATATGAAATGAAGTACCTCTGCTTTCCCACATTTCTAATCCTGTGTTGCACTTTGTGTATACTTTTATGTTTTGTAAACTGTTAGCTTGCTATTGAGCTTTTATCAATTTTGTTTCATTGTGAAATTTTAAGAATAGATCCCTTTTTACTGTGGTTGGGAGCACCCATGAACCTTTTCCGCAGATATCAGTGAACCCATGAGGTTCAAATAATTGAGCGTCAGTAGTGCACAGATGTAACATGCAAATGTTCCCACATTTCTTAGTTCTTTTTACTCCTTTACTGAAAGAGAGAAGCAGAATAGCCTGCCCTGACGTCATCACCCAACCAAAAAAAGCTAAGGTTGTTGTCTTTCAACATATATTTTGTGGTTTGGTCTTTTAAAGTCACATCCATAGAGTTGAATTTTCAAACAAAATGAAGAAAGACAATCTTGGTTATGTTTTGAAATAAGGAGTAAACATAACGAAGCAGGAAAGGTGAACACAGAAATGAAAGGACGCTTAACAGACAGGATAGTACATCAAAAACACATTTACAGTCTCAGCAGTATTACCCCTTCATTTACTGGCTTTGTTTAAATGGGTGCTAAAAACAGTGGGTGAATTTTAGGAGATTATCTGCTCCGGTCAGCCTGTGCTAGAATGAGAATTTATTATGGAAGAATGTAGAGCTTTCGCTCCAAACTAGCTGAGAAATACGTTCCCTTGCACATGGACATGGAAACGAGTGTGATTTGTCACCGTCTGAGCAATGTACCACCTGGAAATGGTGTGCTAGTCACAGCTCTGAGCTCTGGCCCCACAGCTCGCACACAACTGGGGTTTCAGGGCAGCACCAGCGCTGGGTGCTGAAGGGGAACTTGGCATCTGCAGATTCAAACAAATTGACTGTGGCTTGAAAGGGACAGAGAGTAACTAGATAACCTTTTCAAAAGACGATAAACTTCAAAAAGGCACACATTGCCATTTTATAGAAAATGAATTACCTTGTGTCAAGGTGAGACCCACAGGAGAGAGATGAGCATGGACGGTGGTGACCTGTGACCTGTGTCTGACAAGGTCAGATGTAGGCACTGCAATCACAAGTCAGAAGTTTCTGGACCCAGGCATATTTCCACTGTAGAAACAAAAAACAAAACAAAAAAACACATTTTGTTGGAAAATTATTTGGGGACACAATATAATGGGAAAAACAAGAAAAATGAAAAAGAACCACTTGGAGCTTCTCTGGCTTTGATTCAGTTGTCTAATTATTATAAAAGTTCCTTCTTTCTGGTGCTACTGCAGGGTTTGTTTTGTTCTTAGCTTCTAAGGGCATATTGAAGTTCTGCTGTGAATGATGCCCTTTAGCCTAAACCGCAGGAGTCTCCTGGGGTCAAGGATGCCATTGGAAGCTCCACCTCACTGCTCCTTAGCCCCTCCCACATGAATCATTCCTATTCAGTCTTTGCACAAACTCTTCCCACTTCTCCAAACTCTCTATTCCCCACTATGATGGCTAATAACTCCTCATTGTTCGTGTCTCGGCTTAGTCAGCATCTATCTCTCCCGGAAAGGCTTCGGGGACTTCAAGGGCTGGAACTGTGTCTTCTGCACCCAGGCATTGTTACCTCGTACTGTACCGGGGGCATAGTTGACTCACAATTGAAATGTTGAGTTCAGGCAAGGAAGTCATCTCTACAGCCTGGGGCTGGTTTGCTCAGTTGCAGATTCATCCGGAGTGTCTCCAGAGGCAGCCTAGCCACAGGCCCGGAGAGCACCCCTTCCTTAAATCAGTAATCTACTTCCTCTCTCTCCAGAAAACTAAGGCTGCAATTCTACCATGACTAGACAGTCAATGGCGCCTCCTGGAGGTATACAGAGCACACTGCATAGCCCTAAGCAGCCGGCTTTGGGAGTCACAAACAGAAGCCTGCAGGGTCAAGTTCAATGAAATCGCTGAATATCACTGCCAGAAATAGAATTCTCCTTTGACTCCATTTCTTCATTAGTGATTACCCTTTGCATTCCCACGTATAGCCAAACTTTCTGAAATAGCTTAGACTTGTGTCTTCAGCCCTCAGCTTTATGGAAACTGCTCTTGCCGAGTTTATCAAGAACCAATAGAACTTTCTCAGTCCTTACTGTGGCAATGCAGATAGTCCTTCCTTGAATGAAAGTCTGTCAAAGACTGTGAAAGAGCTGAGATTTTGCCCTACTTTCAAGCTTATAAGCTAACCTGTTCCTGGCGCATGAATACTGGGAAAAGACGTGAGATGCTCCAGAGAAAAAAGGATTTTGTAATTCATAGCACAACAGTAGCCAGAGAGTCCGTGTGGTTGTGTCACTTTCTCTTACCTCCCAAGAACCACAGGGATGACACAGGTAGGTCCCAGGTACACACTATGCACACAGTGACTTTGCATCACAACCAAGGAATGCTGAGCTTGGAGAATTCACGGCTTTTATAGAAAGCCATAAGCAAGCCTACTCGTTGTAGGCAGGGAGGAGAGACATTACCTCATCCTCTAAGACTGCTTTCTGCAAACATACCGTGTTTCCCTTAAAGTAAGACCTAGCCAGACAATCAGCTCCAATGCGTCGTTTGGAGCAAACATTAATATAACACCCGGTCTTATTTTACTATAATATAAGACCGGGTATAATAGAATATAATACAATACAATATAACATAATACCGAATCTAATATAATTATATAATATAATATAATATAATACCAGGTATAATATAATATAAGATAATATAATATCGGGTCTTTTATTAATTTTTGCTGCAAAAGATACATTAGAGCTGGATGTCCGGCTAGGTCTTATATTCGGGGAAACACGGTAAGACTGAGAAATGGCCGTGGTAGAGGGGCAGTTGGGACCTTGCAATTTTGGCAAGAACATACAAGTATGCCCAGGTTCATGGCAGATTACATCTCCCAACAGTGTCTTCCCTTATGTTCTCCAGCATCACACTTTCCTAGTTTTCTGGCTATTTCTCTGGCTACTCGTGTCCTTGGTCAGTTTTCTGACTCTGTCCCTATGGCAGCATTTTAAAGAGCTCTGCACTTGTCCCTCTTGCCTACATTCTCTTTCCCTTTATGATCTCATGCATTAATTAACATCTGTACCAGAAAACAAACTCAAATGCTTACAAAGATAAGGCAGGTAATGGAAATGAGTGACAAACACCAGGCGAAAAATCAACATCTGCCAAATACATAATCACTTGCCATTCATTTTACCTGAATGGAGATGAAAATACTTAGCATACTACAAACATGACTGATACTGAAAATAACACTGTGAAGTCAAAAATGTTAAACTGTACCCTCTAAAAATAGAAACACCCCATTATTAAATTTGTATATTTGAAGTTATTAGAATTTGATCTGAAACTAAAAATCTGAAAACTTTTCTTATACACAAGTTGTCAATAACAAATTTTATATTTCAATGTATAATGTGCAAAACCAAGTTTAGCCATGATTCCTTTGGCAGTATATAATATTTACTTTTATTACTTTCCATAATGGAAAACAGCTGTTCCCTGAAGCAGGTATTGCCAAGCCTGGACAGACTCATGCTTCTTATATTTAAGGTAATTATGTCTGGGAGAATTATACAATTCTGGTGTCCCAATGTTATCATTTTTAGAGTCTAGTGCTTATGATTTTATATTTCAGGAATCTCCATTGGCAGCTCCTCTTTCACAATTTAAATATTAAGAGAGAGAAATTGAAAAATGTTAATCAATTTGACTTGAAGTTTAACATCAACCAAAGAAATCTTTTTTTAAAACATCAGCCTTCAAAACCATAGTGTGGGGAACGTGGCTAATTTTTATTTGGGAAACTGATTTCAGCATGTGAAAGTGAACCAGGTTGTTTCTTCCCACATGATATCTCCAAATGCATAAAATTTCAGGATGACTGGGCCAATGAGATCATACATTCCAATAACTGTTCAGTGGTCAGATGAGTTGTACTGACAACTAAAGAGGCCAAATCTTTAATGCCATCACAAATGCATGAATAAGTCAATGTCCTCCAACAGTTAAAACTCTTTTTAGCACCTTGTCATAGCAAAGCCACCAAAACTGTGCCGTACTTCACATCTAGTTCATCCAGCCTGACTCAAGCTATAGGAAGGTACACATTGAGTTCATAGAGTTAATTGCTATGTTGTTCATAACATTATCTAGTTTTAACTTTTTAACCAAAACAATTTAGTTTATAACGTATTATAGAAACTCAAATTCGACACACTTGAAAATACTGCCACCGTGTATGTTCATTCCATAATAAGTCTTACTTGAACACCAACCGCAGCAGCAACACCACCTCTTACTAAAACTAACCAGTCTGCAATAAGTTATTTAACCTCTCTTAGTGAACAAGGTAAGTCATTTCTTGATGTTATGCTGTCAGAGGACTATATCTAAAAATTCTGGGTTAAAATTGTCATCAACACTAAGAACAAATACAACTAACTGGGTTGTACTACATAGATAGATAAAGGATGGATGGATGGATGGATGGATGGATGGATGGATGGATGGATGGATAGATAGATAGATAGATAGATAGATAGATGAGTTGGATATCAATCTGAGCTTTCAGCAGATGCCACAAATAAATTTTTCACATAAATTATAAAGTAAAATCTTAGCAGTAGCTTCAATATGACAAGCAATATTTTTTCCAGCTAGATTTTGTTTGAGAAGCTTGTTTCTGTTCAGAGCACATAATTTCGGCTGCACTCAATATACTTTATTTAATAAATCTGTCGTCTGTAAAGAGCAATTGTCCAGACAAGTTATTTTCCTAATGCATAACTAATTCCAAAGAATCATCAGTTATTTTACTCACATCCAAAACAAAGGCTTTTTTAAAACAGATCACCGATTGTTTCATCATGCATCTTTTATACCTGTATAGTCTTACATGGTGGATTGTTTCATAATATTATTTTAAGATTTTGTTTTGTTTCTTTTGAACACAGATACACTTTGCCTGATAAACATGTGTATCCAGTAACACTTTCACAAAGAAATGGACTCTCTACCATTTTTCTTAAAACTCAGCCTTCACATTTTTATTTTCCCCTTGTTAATGCAGACCCAGGTACAGAGACATATTTCTCTACTATTAAAAAAAATTATCATGCAATCAACAAAGAAGGACATTTGCCATTAGAGCTCAGTGTCCAGGATACAATAGGAAGTGGGGGAGTCTGTAAGGACAGGGGAGCACATGCCACTCTTAACAGGGTCTGGGAAATTGTTACCATATAAAAATGCAGGTTTCTTGTCCCAGAGTTTGTACTTTTTTACAAAGCCTAGAAATCCAGATTTTCTAGTGGGAAATCCGCCAATTGTTCCACTAACGTTACTTTAATTTCACTTAAAACATGACCTATTCTACACTCAACACATTTCCAGACTGCATATCAGCTAATTGGGGACTGAACATGCCAGTTTGCAATCTCTGAAAGAAACTAGGTGACACTTATTATATCAGGGCTAATAAGGCTGGAGTCTAGATTTAATCCCTACAGTGTCTATTCTTTTCAAGGAAAAGTGTTTTGTTTTGTTTTTCTTATTTTCTTCTTCTTCTTCTTCTTCATTTTTTCTTTTTTTCTTTTTTTTTGTAGTGGTCACAGCTAACGTTATTTTCCAAGAAAATACATTTGCTGTATAGACCAAGTATAAATACCTCAGTCCAAATAGTACAGCTATTGCCAAGCAAAAATCCTTGTTTGAATCATATATTGCACACTCATTTATTAGGTCATAGGTAAAATTGAGAGTCCAACTAGTAATAATAATAGTAATACTGCTAACAAAATAATAGTAAAGCTAATTGATTTAAGTTCTTATTTCTGATCATAGTCCTATTCCTTCTCCACAGACCTAGAAGCAGCAAAGCCCATCATGCCTGCTGTTATTATTCCTATTCTCATGCTGTTATGGAGAAAGTTTAACACTCAGAAAAGAATATCCATATATATAATATGTGAAGCACACATACGAAAATGGAGAATTTGCTGATGCTGCAAAGGTTGTCCCTGGTTGGCCCCAAGTCCAGTGAGCTTCATGGAGCCCTTGTCACCAGTTTCAACCTGTTCTCTGCTCCTGGAAACGAGTCCCCTGCTTTTCCCTCTGATGGGCTACTCTTGGTAATAATGTCTCTTCTTCTCATAGTCCTTTCTCAGTCACTCATCAAACTTAGAGCATTTCCTGAGAAGTTTGCTGCTTCCCAAAGTAAACCCCACTTCTCACCCTCCCCCTGGAGAACCCCTCTCCCAAGCTCTGCCACCAGTCTTGACTCCTACTTCTGGCTCTTTGTGGCTTTGTCCAAATCATCCATTGAGCCCAACACTAGATGCCTCTTGGAGAGAACCCTCAGAAAACATACAGATTCAATTGCAAGTACAATAAAGTCCTGGAAGTAAATATCATCTTCCAATCACTAGGCATCTTTTTTACTTAAATCTTTTGGAGTAACAATGGTTAGTAAAATTACATAGGTTTCAAGTGTACAATTCTGTAATACATAATCTGTATATCACATTGTGTGTTCACCACCCAGCGTCAGTACTCTTTCTATCATCATATATTTGACTCTCTTTACCCTCTTCTACCATCCCACAGCCACTATGGAAACCATTGTGGAGGTTCCTCAAAAAATTAAGAATAGAATTACCATATGACCCAGCAATCCCTCTCCTGGGTATCTACCCAAAAAATCTGAAAACATTTATCCATAAAGATATGTTGTTTTTTAAAAAATTATTTAACAAGGAGAACAAAATATTGAACATGTATCCAATTTTTGATCATAGTAAAACCCCTGATAGTGTACCCAATCCACCATCTTTTAAAAACAGCATAGTATTACATATATATATAATATAGACCATTATGCAATATATATCACATAGCTTATTACATAATATGTAATATAGCATCTAATCAATGCTATGCTAACCAGACAGCATAAAGTAGCACCGACCTCTAAGACAGACTGCTCCGGCTGGCTGGATCCTGTCACTCAGCAGCTCTGTGACTGCACAAGTTGCTTAACTTTCCTGCATCTCAGTTTCCTCACATGCATTTGGGGGATTGCAACAGACTCTTCTTTGTAGAATTTTCATGGGGGTCAAAGGTCTGACCCAAAGTTTCTGCTAGCATCTTAGTTCTGAAAGTCTCAACTGAGCACCTGTAAATTGCCTTGTAACTCTTTCTAATTAATCGATGTGTAAGTATCAAATTGTTGAAAATAATCAATTAACCTTTTGATCTTCAACCTTTGTTGAAGATAATCAATTAACCTCTGTAGATATTCAATTAACCTTTTCCCTGAAGACTCATTTTCTTCATCATAAAGGGAAACAGAAACCTTGGATAGTTCATTTCAGTGCTGCGCAATTAACACAGGGTTTGGTCCAGTATTGCAGGCGTTTTGTGCGTGAACATCAGAAGCATGAAAAACACAATCTCTTCTTAGAGTATAATATGATGAAAACCCTTCAGTTGTGACATTACTAAAAATCAATTTCACAAGCCAGCATCAGTGAAAAGTGCACAGAGTATCCAGTGCGATGGTATGAGGAGGTGGGATGTTAGGGAGGTAATTCAAATTAGATGAAATTATTAAAGTAAAGCCCTCGCGAGTGGGGCTGGTGCCCAAATAAGTCACCGGAGTCCTCTGCTCTGCCCTCCGTGGTGAGGCTACAAGGAGAAAGCAGCAGTCTGCAGCCTTGAAGAGGGTCCCTTCCAGAATCTGATTATGCTTACTCCCTGATCTTGGTCTTTTAGCCTCTGGAACTGAGAAACAAATTCTGCTGTTTATAAGCCTCCCGGTTTATGGTTTTGGTTATAGCGGCCCAAGCTGACTAAATCACATGATTATGTCAGCCTTCCCTCATCCGGGGGGTCTTTCTCTTCCCTCGCTTTCCATTGCAACCAGGATAAAGACACAATCTTTAAATTTTTCTCCAAAGTCCAGCATCATCCCTCTGGCTTCAACATCATTATCAGTCTGCTACCTCCCTACACTCCGATCACTCTTCCTTCCTTAAATGCACTATGCTGCCTCTTGTTACAAAACCTTGATAAATGTCACATATTCCCTACCCAGAATCCTCCACTACCTAATTGCCTTCTTATGCATCCTCCAGCCATCCCCTCACCTCACCTCTGACACTTCCAGATCTTCCTTCAAACTTGCCCCCCTCAGGAAGCCTTTCTCCTCCTTTATCAGTTCACTGTTCTCTGTCCCACAATCTCTAAAGACCATGGACTCTCCCTTGCAGTTGTGATTTCACAGTTAGTACTTTCACAGGCACTCACATATTTTCCAAAGGAATGAATGAAACAACTCGTAAGTTTTGAACTTCAAATAAACGTATAGAAATGGACAACACTAGGAGAGAGCATAGTTTGAAAGAGATGACCTTGTTTGGGTTTTGCTTGGCACTAGACAATTGTATTGCCTACTAGCTCAATAGAAATATTTAAGTTGAATGATATCATGCCAAGGTATTTTGAGTTCCTAACAAATAGGAGTTATATGAATTAAAAAAGGCCTATATAATATTCATTACCTAAAGTATAATTTATAGTATATTCTTTCAATAGTATACTCTTTTAAGATATTTTAGAATACTTGTAGAGAACATTTTCTGTATCTGTGGCATATAAGATAATTTTAAAGAAAGAGGTGGAACATAAAATTAAGTCAATTTCAGTTATGTCTCGCTTCTTAATAGTGCAGTGGCATTTGAGAGCATATGCTTAAGTTGTCAAAAGCAGGTATCTGATGCCACTGCCTTACTCCACTGAACAAGTCAGATGTGCCTGTTGAGCACTGGTGATTTATCATTTTATTTCTTTTATAACCGTGTGGACCATCTAAGCTACTCTCAGAAATATTGCAAGACCAACCCACCCTATGCCTGAACACACACACGGAGCGATTCAAAGGAAAAGTGGCCTTTCCATTGCAAGTCATAAGGAGCATGAAGGTGATTCTGCCTACTCATATATCAAAGCTGTCAGATAATTGACTTAAAACGCATAATTGGCTAAAATTTTATAAGGAACCCTTTATTCATGCATTTACTCTCTGTGGAAATATGATTTCTCATGTCTCGTGCTCAGAGGAAGAGCAGATATATTATTTTTTGCTTATTTACTTTATCTTCTTGTTCATACCGGTAGTTAAAGTGAAAAAGAAACAGTTTAAGAAGCTCTTAAATCAAAAAGAATGAGAACTGCTAGCTCAGCGCTTAAGGAAAGCAAGTCGGATTATGCCAAGATTTATTACAACAAAGCTCCCAATCAAATTGAGCTGGGAGCTGTAAGTCCAAAATAACACAGGCTTGGGCCAAAATGGATCATTCGATATGACCAACTCAAGTTCTCTACATCTTCATCTATGACCTGGTTCGTCTTCATTTATTCAGCAGCTCTTTACTGAACATTTGCTATGCCGTGCACTCTGCTCAATGCTGGGTACACACTGATTGAGAGCAGACCCACCCTTGATGAGTCTACATTCTAGTTGGGAGAAAAGACAGGAAATAATTAAACAAACAAAGTTCACACAAATTGTGATGACTGCTGTGAAGGAGAAATACACCTATGCTGTAAGAGACAAGAGCTGTGAGAGACGAGGATGATCGGGAGAGATCACTTGGAGGGGATACAGTTCTGCTCTAAATTGCAACATTTTTTTTTTTTACGTCCGTATATGTAGATAGTTCCCGATTTCATGTCTGTTGCAATCATCCACTGGTTTTATGACACATGATAACAGGCAGTACTCACAAGAGCTGTGAGCATTTAGATGAATTAAGTCATAAACTTCTGGGAACAAGAAGGAGGCATTTCTTAATTAAATGTTTTATAGTTCTGAAAAACAAGGTAGCACTCTATACCTATGCATATTAGGCTGTAAACATAAGTAACAAAGGTTTAGAATAAACGATTTAATGTTTTTTATCAGCACATAAAGTTTACATCATTAAATGGAAACAAATATTTATACCAAGTAAATAGGATTCGGGTAGCAGAGGAAGTAGCCACCCTCAAGGAGCCAAATTTTATTGCTTTACATTCTCAGAAACGGCTGTTCATTATAAATATTCTATCTTTAATTATTTATATTGAACCTTCTGAAATTGTCATTTTTGTATGAAAAAAAATTTAAGAGCAGCAATTTCAAATAGTTCACCCGTATAGACTATAACCCAGAAATCAACAGAATGTCATTGAGTTTTCTCTGATGTTCTTCATATTTCATTTATTCTTCATAGAAATTCTACAAAGTAAATATTTTATTATCCTCTCCCTTTTATTTTTTCCCCATGGTTTATCTAGACTAGAAAGCAGTAAGGGACGGAGGCAGGATTTGAAGCTAAGCTTGTCTGTAGGCAAAGCACATCCTTCTGTCACTTCTGCACTACTATACCTCAAAGATGAGAGAATGTTCCAGCCAGATAAGGGGAGCACATCCTCCCGAGGGCCAGCCAGAGTCAACATGGATAAGTCGTGTGTCTGGAATTTTGCCCTTTGGTGAAACTTACAGAATTTTAACACTCTGAACAATGAATGTATCTTGCACATGGAAAACAGAAGATTATTTTTAAAGATTTGAAAATTACGGTTCTCTTTGTTTGTTTGCTGCAATGGCCTACTTACTTCTCCAGTTCTTTGTTGGTTCTTTTATCATGGCTATTCATAGACTTTGGGGACTGAAGTTATTCTCTGCTTCCATGATTTAGGGATAGATAGCCCTATGCCCTGCGTCATTCTTTCACTAGAACATACTCACCCAGACTAAACAGAGTTAAAGCTTTGAATGGAAAGCATCCAAGAGAGTGGTAAGAGCTTATTTAAAAAAACAAAAGAAGAAGCTATTTGAGTGCAATAAATTTTGAAGGATGAGATGTGTAGAACCATCATATTTAACTTGATAATGGGTAAGAATTTCATGTCCCAGACATAAGTCTTTTAGGGTCAGCAAACAGATCATCTCATTTACCTCCTGATATCCTGTGCATCTATCAGAAGACATGAATCCTCTGACTACTCCCCTCACTTCACACGTGCTCCACGTATCCAAGAAAGAAAGTTTTCCCTATTAAACTTGCTACTGATTGCTATTGCTCTCTGAAACTTGGCTTAATTACAGTAGGCAAAGTGGAGAGTTGAGAAATCATCTTGATTCAAAAAGAAACCAAAGATTTACTACTGAATACAAGATCCCCCAGCATTATCCATGATGTCTGTCATAATCCATCTACTAGACATTTGATCAACATTTGGCTTTTCTTTGGCCAGAGCATAACTCCTGAAATTTGGAAATTTATCTCAGCTCTTTGTGTATTAGTAATCTAAATAACCTCTTTGAGAGGAAAAGCAAAATGGAGCCAAGTCTATCGTATTCTTTTTCCTTTCCCTTTAACATATAAACAAGGTAAAACTTCCAGATGAATCCTGTTCTAAGGGAAATTTGACTCGCCTCTGCCTCCACCATCCTTGGGCATCAGGTTTTCTTAAGACCACCCCTTTCAGTAAGAGGAGACAACAAGTCACCACCAAGAAAACTAGTGATGACAAAATTGCAGTCAAAAATCATCTGATTTTGTGATTCCCAAATCTTGTCACCTGAGGAGATTTTTGAAAAATAAATATTTCCTTGAAAATAACTCAAATGTTCATAAACTGATAAATACTAAATAAACTGCAATCTATCCATACAATGGAGTATTACTCAGAAATAAACAAATGAACTATCTTCACACTATGAAGTGAATGAATTTTTAAAAACATTATTTTAAATTAGTCACCAAAAACATATATTGTATGATTCTAGTTACATGAAGTGTCCAAAATAGGCAAATATATAGAGATACAAAGTATATTAGTGGTTGTCTGGGGCTAGGCAGAGGGCGTTTGGGGAGAAATGGAGATTGACTGTTAATAGGTACATTTTCTTTTATGAATGATGAAAATATTCTAGTATTGATGATGGTTGTAAAACTCTGTGAATATATGTTAAAAACCATTGAGGTATACACTTTAAATGGGTAAGCCATATAGTCTGTGAATTATATCTCAGTAAAGTATATCTTTAAAATGGAAATTTGAAATGAATATCATGTGTTCTTTATCTGGTAAAAGTATATCAGACGTATATAAGTGTATCCTCTTGCTCCAAAAGAAATGTTTTTTAATCAACAAAAAATTGTGGGGAAATAAATAATTATCTTGCATAGCATACTTAATTTTTACTTTTTTAGGTTAGCAGTAAAATTGTCTTTATGTATGGTACACTACAATGTCATCATTTAGAAATTTCTATACCTTTTAATGTGTCTCTTATTGCAAACGGCTTGAATAGCTACCCCCAAAACATTTCAAAGATTTTTTTTTTCAATATTGACAATAAAAAAGGCAGAGAGATTTGACATTTTTAAGTGTAAATCAAACTTTACATTTCATTTTGTGTGATTGCTGCAATCATTTCAAAGCAATAGTAGCTAGATACAAATGCAGCACCATTCCAACAGTCTAGTGTGTTCCAGAATGTCTGACAGCACCATGGCATACCAACACTCATGTATAAATTGCCATTTTAGTTATCGTCATCCTAAAGTACTAATCAGGGAAAATGCCATATTTTTTGAGAGATAATTTTGGTCCAGGGTTCTGAATCTAGCAAAAGTCTTCTGGCTGGGGGAAGAAAAGGGGCAACTTTGTCTTTGGAAGATTTGTGGACCAGCATCTTAATACCATCAAATTAAGAGATCCTATCATTTCCACATGGCCAGATGGTCGCATTGTTAAAAGCCGCAGAAAAAAGAAATTGAGCTTCTTCGAAGATAAGCATAAGTATATATTTGGTCATAGTAAACATTCAAGTGCCTAGATTGTAAAGGCAATTTCAGGATTTCCATAAGAATGATTTCTAAGCAGGATTTTCATAAGAGTGATTTCCTTTATAGGTTTTAGCTGACTTCAGGAGAGATGGAAAAATACCCCATAGAGGAAGTCAAAAGCCCCCCATTCTGGGCTAAGAACTCCACTGTCACATAGCTTCATGCACAGCCATTTGCCCTTGGTGGATGCATAATGCAATGGCATTTCTCAAAGACTGAGAATCTTTGACCATCTGAACAGTCCAAAATGTTGACTAAAATGAATACATGAAAAAGAAAAGAATAAAACTGCCTACATACTATATGAGGTTGACAATCATCATCAATTTCCTCCCTCCCCCCCCCGTGGTTTCAATTCAAAACGTCAAACTTTAATTTTTTATATGACATAATAGTATTGTTTTTGTGTGACTGTTTTTTCAATCTGTATTGAAATAAAACCATTTATTAAGTACAGCTAACTCAAAAGTTGTTGTGAATTACAATCCACTTACAATTATTTTTTTTTTCCTATTTTTTATGAGATTTCATGTTAACATCTTTCTCACGGGAGCCTTTCACCAAAATATATCTAATGTCACTATCTGGTGATACATCTATCACTATAATAATGAAATTTTATTTTTAACATTGGGTACATAGTCCTCCATTTATGAAAAGGGACTTATAAGTAAAATAAATAATTGAGATTGTTTGACTAAATAGTTCATAATACTAAACAGAGAAAACAGCTTATTGCCTATGGACATTGAAATTTTTACTATATATAAATAACTTTGAAGACTATTTTAGATTATGTGAAAGTCAAAATCATAAAGTAGCATCATTTTCTCAATGACATTTATTCCTACAGCATTTCGTTTTAAAACCATTATAATGATAGAAGAGAGTCATTTGAATTTAAAAGTTACGTGCAACCACAAAATTAGCTTAGTTAAGCAGGCAAGAAAAAAGGTGTTTGTGTTCTTTTGGTGACGATGTTTCCATCTGCTTCAGCAGAGTATGTCTGCAGATGGTCTAAACAAGGACATATGCAGACACAACATGAAATGTTTTTTTAATCTGAAGAGAAAGGTGTTTCCATTCCAAGAAAAACATTGAAAACTTTTAGGTGCATTTCTTACCAATTATGGGTCTCAATTTTTTGCCTTTTTTTACTTTTTAGCAAATCCTTACTTGTGGGACAAAAAAGCCAATCTACGTACTTTAAAAAGAATGAATAAGTAGGTGAATATTAGCCTAGTTCATTCTCCTATAACTTCCCTATTTAGTCCCGTATGTCCTTATTTGAAGAAAACCTTGTTCATTCATATCGAGTATATTGGAATTCACTACATAAATAAGGAAAAGAATCATTACACGGAAAAGAATTTTTCCACCTATCATCGGAGATAGTGCGTCCACTTCATTCAAGCACATACGTTTGTCAACAAGCATTTATTGAGCATCTACCAAATGCTGGGCTAGGCTAAGCACCAAGAATTCAGTGACGAACACGGCCTGCCGTCATAAACTCACAATCTAGTGGAGGCTGAAGGAAAACAGATAACTACATAAAGAAAAAGGATTACTAAGTAAACACACACACTTAAAAAATATCTTTCCCTGGGTCACTTGGCATATTTGAATTTGCACAGCAGGCATTTTACAGATAACTCAATGGCATCACTGCAGATCGAGGTGGAGTCAACACAGAAGGGTCCTATCTTATTGCAAAGTGGCTGGTGTCTCAGACATACAACCTCAGCCTCCCCTCCCACAGCACTCTCTCCAGACCCTAAGGCATCCCTTTCAATACAGAGCCCACGGAACCATAACGCAGAATCTCCCAAGCTTTCACATTTTAGTCACGTATAACTCTCACCCCTCAGAAACTTATTTTCAACTTCCCATTGCCAAATGTTTCCTTAGAACCTCCTGTGATAACACAGGGAGAAGCCTCACTTGTGAAGAGGGATAGACGTCATTCCAACCCTTAAGACTTTCTCAACTCTTACTGCACAGGGAGCGTATCACAGAATTATGACTTCCTCTTTCACCCAACTTTTTAAAAAGCCTGCTGATTTACGCCCAGAGTCTTCATTGTGGAGGGAGAAAGGCACAGGGGGCGCCTCTGGCCTGGGACTTACAGCCTCTTCTCCCACTTGTGCTGAACACAGAGCCTCTGATCATTACTCAACCGGTGCTGATCAGGGAACACTCATCCACTCTGTCTGTGCCATTTCCCCTCTTCTGCTTTTAGATGTGTCCTGCCTGCTTCCCAGGCTCACTTCAGATCCAGCCTTCTCTGCGATGCCATTCTCCCATCTTCCTTCTCCAGCACACAGACCTGTTACTTCTGTGACACTTAATAATGTTTTTTTGTAGTTTTAAGAATGTGTTCTGCCTCCGGACATATCAGAACTGCCTGACAGCAAGAACAATACCTTGTATTGTTTGTCTTCTCCGCACCCAGCACCAAGACCACATACTTCCAAGATGTCTCATTAAACTACACAAACCTCTACCTCACACGCACCATTCCCCAGCTCTTCTAAGAGGCATGTCATATATTCTCCATTAGTGGAGTTCAGCATTAGTGGATGCCTAAATATCAAGAACCCACGGTCATAGAGATCGAACATATTCCAAGAGCAATTCCATCACATGAACCATTTCACCATGAGGTGGATTTACTATAAAATCATCAAAGATTAAAATTCAGCGCTCCTCAGGTGTATAGGCTCTACTCCCAGGGACCTGGGAGGGGTCTTAGCAATATGTTCACATGGTTATATGTTTTGCAAAATTTTCAAAAGAATGATATTTTAACTACAACTGTCCCTTTCCATTCAGACTCCCACTACATCTTATCTCCCTTCGTGTTGAGAGTCGTTTGAATGAACACAGACATGGGTGGGGTCTCACTTAAGGGAAATTGAGGGAAGTGTGTTTACCTGAAATATGTTTATGTAACTTGAGGTCACTTTCATGTATAGTTAAGTGATTGTTAGTTATCCACATGTAGGCATGGCTTTCAGGAAAACTCTTACCATGGACAGTGGCAACTCAACCAGATATTGTGACATGAAAGTGTCAGGTCAGAGGTGGTTTTGCAATATGAGCATATCCTACCATCCCCAATACCAAAAATATATAATAGTAAAGAAAAAACAAGGTACATGTGCCAGAAGCGAGTCTGGGGAGAATTCTTCCAGTCACCAGACATGTGAAATTTTAAATACAAGATTGTGTTGTGTCTCAGAGGGAATTTATTTGATAACACAGCATTGAAAATAATAACTGTACCATGCATTATTTTTCTTTTTTAATGGGACTCAAACAATAGAGAATTTACTTAGGCTTCTGTTTTAGAGCACAAATTTGTAATAGGATTACAAGTAATGAGTATGCCTGTAACAACCCATAGATGAAGAAAATTTTACAGTGGCTTCCCACTAAATCTGACATCAACCTGGAAAGTGTACAAGATATTATCAGTAAAAGTTTGTGAAGCTTAAAAAAAAACACCCATCTACAATATTAGCGTAAGACTGGATTATCCTTCTATTTCCTCTAGAGAAAATGATGCTATAAAACTGCTACGATATGAAGAGACAATCAAGGAGTACAAAGCCAAAAATGTAGGGGGAAATTATTGTGGAGATGTATTGGCAGTTGATTAATTAAAATATCATTTTTCTGGGAGTTGTCATATTTGTGGTATTTGTCAACGTTTTTATTTTTGAGGTTTGTTGTGATTCCATCGTCTAAATCAATGAATATTCACTTTCACACCTAAGTTAGAATTTTTAACTCTTTTTCTTTTTGTTAAAGACTCCCAAACTTGGGCCCTAAAAACCAACAGAAAGATATATGTTCCAATAAGCAAGTGGTTAACTTATGTCTTGCTTTGTTCCGGTTTAGGCCCAGCTAGTTAAGTGTGGAGGGTATCCGTCAAATGTAGGTAGTTTCATATTGCAGCCCAGAGTGAAGGAAAAGTAAGTTCATCTCCAGAGACCTAAAGACAGTATCAGAAGGCAGAGAAATTGTTATTATAGATGTTTTTCTTTGGTCTCCGTTTTTCCCTCCTCCATTGTGATATAAGGTAATAAGAGCCCAGGATCAAGGTAATGCACCTTTCCTCAAGGAGAATGGAAAATCGTCTAATCAATTCAGTAAGCAGTAACTGCCATCCCAGCTGCATGTTATGAAAAGTCCTGGAGTACAAATGGATATTGAACCAGTTTTCCAAGGACAAAGTTACTATTATTATACAAATATTTTCAAATGGCCTTAGATCATGGATCCCTTCCAAGTGCCACCTACTATTTATGCTTCCATTTGCACTATTGGCGAAGGAACTCAGGCCCAATTCCTCCCTACTCACCCATCTTATTACGCCAAGAAAGAGAAGCTGTGAATGAGAGGGTGGGTGGCATTTCATGCCCTTCCTTCCCCCAAATGTCCGTCCAGTTATTGTCAACAAGCAGGTATTATATCCTAAGGATACACTGCAAGGTTATTGTGAGCCCAGGAAACGAGGAAATCGCCCATTATTTGGGGCAATAAAACTATAATGATCTTTACACTTCCACAATGCATAACTATTTTAGTTTTTAAGGCTTTTCCCAAAATCTTTTGATTTTGTTTTTTTAATCTCAAAAAGAAAAAGGATGGACTCTGAGAAACATGACTATGAACAACTAACTGAAATCAGAAGGCCCCATATGCCTGCAGGCATCTACTTAAGTCCAAACATTTGACTAAATATCCAGATAATTAATCTGCACACTATTAAATGGTCAAACCCACTTGTTAAGAATAAAAACCTTTGGATGCTTTTTAGCAAAATATTGTAAAATCTCATGTCCATCATTTCATTTAACACAGACCCTCCAGAACCTTATTTCTAACACTTCCATTTCCACAGGCTTGTGCCGCAATCTGACTCTTGCTAGATGCTTCTTTATAGTGTGTGGCACTTTCTACTTCCAAGTATCACTCGTGCTATCAGACCTCCCAGGGACACCCACCCAGGTCCCTACCCACCAAACTCCTATTCCACTCTCAGAACATTCTCTCACCTCTTTGAAACTTCAAGATTTCTTCTCCCCCTCTTCATCTGAATGCCCATAGATTTTTATCTATGTGATGTGTTTGAGATTTAAATAAATATTGCTCTGAATTATTAGTATTGTAGCTATTGTTTTTATACTATAACTTATTCAGACATTTAAGATGGCAAAATAAAAGGCAAACAATACAAGATTAAATAAATTAAAATGAACTAAAACCATGAGGCAAAGAGAAATCCACTCACTTCACACTATATTAACAGTGAAAGGAGAAAGGGAACAAAACATTAGAAAAGGGAAATGGAGAGACGTGTTCACTGCAGTTACAAACCAAGGCTTAGAGTTCTACAAATCTTTTCTCTTATTTCATGAGATTCGACAGCACTTTATAAAACCAGAAGATTTTTGTTGGCACTGTTGCACTGACTCTAATACAAACAGACTGCTTTGTTCGTTGGGCCATGAAAGAAAGAGGGCATTTGGTGGGATCAGCGGGAGTTACGACGAGAGTGTTAGAGGTGTACATGGAAGCTCAAAGGTAAAATGCCTGTTTCAAGGCCAGATCACTGATATAAAATGTGTACAACCCTCCAACCATTTGCTCCCAGCTGATTCCTGCTTTCTTCAAAAAGACCTGCCAGGTTTTCCACTTCCTTGACCACGTTTGCTCACTTTTCCAGGTCTGCTTTGTGAACCTGGATGTGAGCAAGGATGAGAGCAGTACGGAGCACCTGCAGCAGGTAAGACTGGGAACTCGAGCTCGCAGGGAGCTCATTGCAGGGGCTGACTGCACGCATGACTGCCAACACGGCTTCATCTGGAAATGATGCTCGTTTTGTAGGAGACAAACACTTCATTTGAGTGGTTCCATGACCCCTTCCTGCCACTTTCCCATGCACTTTGCCCTGCTTATATTTGCATATTTTGCTTCCCCAGAGACAGGGCCACTCTCCAAGCAGGCCCTTTGTCCTGCCCAACAGTGCCACAGAGAGCTTTTCTCTGCTGTCCCCTTCTCCACTCTCCAGCACCCTGCCCGAAATGACTTTTCCAAGGTTTTTCCAAAACCTGCTTTGATACCAGCCAGCCCTTCCCTCTGCCTCTCATATTAGCTGCTTCCCACTGCTTTCATCAAATGTTTTGTCTCTGACTTTGCTTTGCTAGCCCTACACTCACCTGGGGCTCCGCCAACATTTCGCACTCGCAGCAGCTAACTATTCCAAGCTCATCCGAAGTTATGAGAATCCTGATGTCAACCTTTGACAACACACAAGAACTTGTAGGCCCACTCTGTCCTTTGCAACTAGAGCCCACGGGTACAACAGGAAACAATTAACTGGTGTGATATGATTATCATTTCATGCCCAAAGCTGAAGATGGTTTGATCTTACTATTTGGTATAGTGCTTTTAGTGTATAACAGCATACCATTTGCAGCTTGATTACCACAGGACGAGCAATTACTCAGTTACTCCTATAATGCTTTTCTCCTGACAATGCTGCAACCTGAAGCTTCTCGAACCCAATTGCCCATGCAGATTATTATCCATTATAGATTTCCCCTGAGCTCCAATATCATCCATCTGTGGAGTTCGGGAGGGACTTTCAGAATAAATTGTGCATGGGATTTCATTTGATGGAATTATGGTGCAGAGTGCACCAAAGAAAGAATAAGAAGGACCAAAGCAAGTTGGCATCTTAAAAAACTATGTCTGAAGATTTGTGTGAGTGATTTGAGACAGTCTTTTGTTGTGGCAAAGAGCAGACACTTGGCAATGATTTAGCTGCATAAACTTGTGTGAGGTACTGGGCCTCAGGCTACTTATGTGTAAAAAGAAAGTAATAGTGGTACTTAATCCATAGAGGGGCACTGTGGGGATCAAATATAATAAGACGTAACATATGTACAGTCTTTAGCTTAGTGCCTAGAACAAAACAAAATCAATGTTACTAATTATTTTATTATTAATCTAATTATTGACTTTATTAGAACAGGTGATTTATTAGAACACATCACGTATCCCAGGACTTCAGAGGAAAAAATTCCCAAACTACTATATTTAACTGTGGTGTAACAGTAATTATTAAATGTTTACTTTGGGAAACGTAGAACTAAAGAATTTTAAATCTTTATAATTAAGGAATTTTCTATTCCAATCTCAACCTTTATGCTTCAATTTCACACAATCTCTTCTAGTAATATAGTACATGAAGTAATCTATAGTATGTATAGTTACATGAGTATATTATTTTTGCCAGTAAGTAGTTTGGGGGAAGTGTTTTGGAAATGAAAGGAAATCATCTAAACTAGTAAAGATTCTTGCTCTACAGAAATTGGTCAACGTATCACCAGATCTCCCAAAACTTATCAACTCCATGAATGTTCAACAGCCAAAAGAAAATGAAATTGTCCTCCTAAGTGGGTTAACATCTGGAAATCTCCAGACAGACTTTGAAGTTTCACAGGTAAGAAATATAAGCTCTTGATAAGGTTTTCACTAGTGATCAGCTCTTGGCACAAATCAGTGTGACCCCCAAATAGATGCTGCACGTAAACGCCTGTAGCATAAAAATCAAAAATGTCTTTGTACTCAAGAATAGTCTTCATTTGTATTTCTCTGAAATGTTGCCACTTAGAGTTTGACAGAGCTTTCTTTACATCAACTCCTAACATTTATTATTTTCTCAAGTTCATGGTGCTAAGTGGCACTTAAACCAGAGCAGACACACTAGGCATTGATTGGTTAGTTTAGTTTTCTACAAATCTACTGGACAATAAAAAACAGAATTGTCTTTTGTTTCAAGAACAATACCAAAATTCTGAGTCATACCATGTGGTTCCAGAATCCCACAATTTCTTCCTTCTGAGTGTTATTTATTTCTTAGCATGTACCAAACAGCCAGGCTAATAAATACAGGATAGCAACCGCAGGATGAAAAGGTGTTTCCTGGGCCCCCAAAAATGAAATTCCCAGAAAAAATGATTACTGAAAATAAAGCAGGAATTAAAATGCTATTATTCTCATTCAACATACTGACACTCATTGTTATTATATAAATTATTATACTCTTTATTTGAAGAAAAATTTAAAAATTTAATTGTTTAATCAACTTACAGAAAAAAATATAAAAGATTTCTAAGGGCACACTGCATAAAAGCTTGCTAATTTTCTCAAATAAGATATGCTGATAATGATAGCTCCAGATTAAGATAATGAACATTTGTTTTCTTGCAAATTGTTCTTCCTTGGATTTTAGTTTTGCTGAAAAATTTTAAAATATATTATTCTTCAATTTTTCAAAATATCAAAAACTTCAGAGGCCCACTATTACTTTCTCTACTCTAGATGCTTCATAAAAATCTGCACACAGCCCATTACAATTTGCAAATCAAGACTAGAACAAAATTCCTCCCAGTCAATAGCACATTTCCTTAGTGAGGAAATGTATCATCTGAAAAGAGAACACAGAAATACCTCTAAATACCCTCTCTTTATATAAAGCAAAATCATGATGACCAAAAGTAATTTTCAAACCTGAGTTTTAAGAGTATTTCCAGACTAGGCCTGTTAGTTAGGATTTCTAATTAAATATGGCAGAAAATTGGCTTGCACAAAGAGAATGCATTGTCTCATGTAACTAAAACATTCAGATTAAATACAGGGACTTAAACAGTCATCAGACATGGATTTTCTCTATGTCCTCTCTCCTGCTTTCTCTCTGTTTACCCCATTATCAGAGGAGCTCTTCCTACAAGGAGGCAATATCCCTTTGGGTTCAAGTTGGGCAAGAAAGCGTGAAAGTCTCTTCCAGGTGGCTTCCAGCAACCGTCTCATTGTGTCGTATTGGCTCTCAAGTGTCACGTGCCCATTTCTGAATAAATCACTGTGGCCTAAGGAATAAGATACTCACATTGTCCAGACCTGGGTCACACGATCACCTCTGGAGTTGGAGTTGAAGTAACTCCATGTGGATTACTGGGACTGTGAGTGGCCCAGAAAAATGACACCCCACAGGGGGCGAGAACCAAAGGAAGGGTTTGGTCAGAAAAGCAACACAAATATTCATTAGGGTAAGGGAGAATACAATTGCCCAGGACTCATTAAAGATCACCCATCAAAAACGTGTTTAAAATTCTGCATACTTTTCCTAAGAGCTGTCAAGAATTTCCTGTGAGCTACCACATAAACACCTCAAATTTCTTTGTTCCAAGGGTCCCCACCACTTCCTAAGTATCACTTCACCCACAGAAAGGACCTTTCAGGGTCACACAGCTACAAAGTGGAACAGCCAGTATTGCAAGCCAGGTGTGTTGGACTCCAACTCCCGGGTCCTTTCCAATTCTCCCCATGGCCTCCTGGTCCAACCGACAAAGATCCAGCATCCGCATAAGACACGTACAGTTTGGAAAGGATGGTGGGTTGCACCCAGACCGACCCAAACTCAGGCATGCTTCGTGAAATTGTGCTGCATCTCGTGGAAAAAACAGCCACAGGCGCAGATCTTATGATTGTACATAACAACCATCTCAGAAAAAAAAATGTTTTTTCTATAGGAAAATAATCGATTTTACTTATATTTTCCACTTAGTATTTTACCTGACTGTTGGTTGTTGTCATGATTATTTTTCTTAAGATTTCTTAGAGTCTGATCCTAAGACTCCACTGAGGACAGTTTGAGGAAGAGAAAGGATAACTGTTGTACCACCTCCTCATTTGTTGCTCACCGGTGTGCCTTCATTAGTCTTTTCTAACACATATGCATAGGTAGCTGTGTATGTGTTTATATATATTTAATAATATCCACAAAAAATGAGATCCGAGAGAATACAGATTATAGATACCGAGCTCCATGACAGCAAGATGTCTGACTTATTTACCACTCAGCACTTAGTAGGTGCATATAAATATTTGTTGAATGAGTAAACACATAAATAAATGAGGGACATAAATAAATGAGCGATGTTCTGAACATTTCCTTACATTTTTCCAGTTGTATAATTTAATTGAAAATAATGTAGCAGTATGAAAAAGCAAGAGTCATTGGCTGAGGTAAAAAGAAAAAGACATGAATAAACAAAGAGAAAGCTGCTCATAGACAACAAAACTCCTAGAACAACAGAAAAGGCCATCTCTACATTAGCTTTGCAATAATATTGTACTTTTCTTGCCCAAAGGAGCCAGTTTGTAAATGGACGATTAATCTTCGTACTCCCCCAGTACCAGTACTCCACCCTGGTACCTTGTTTTGCTTTGAAAAACATTGTCTTTCTACTTCATCTTCCTTCAGTTTTTTGGATATGGAAAGGAACTAATTTGCATTTGAATAGTCCTTTGTGCTTCTGAAGGTGCTCTCATATTATTTCATTAAATCACTATGACTAGTCTCCAAGAACTAATGGAGGAAGGTATTATTTTTATCTCCATTTTATGGAATAGGAAACTAAGTTAAGAGAAGTGAGGTAACTTCTTATGTGGACCTCTGAAAACGTTAACCTGATCACGAAAAATCTTTGGTGCTGTAATTTCCTGGGTCAAAGGTGCCAAGTGGCTTGTTTGTTCCTGTCCTCACATGATGTACGAGAACATGAGCTATGCCCTTGGGACTGATGTAAACCTCCCCAATTAACCCAGTTCATGTGGCTTTCACCAATCTCTCCATCCTTACTTATGAATTAGCAGATAACCAACTTGTAATGGGACAGGACAACCAAATCGAGACTACCCCTAAACAAACAGGTACTGGCTGCAGTTGACTAAGAGGAGATTCAGCATTGCTCTAGTCCCCAACATTGCTGAACTGTGAAAACAGATGGATTGCGGTGCCTACAAAATAATTTACCCCTTGGGGAGATTTGCTCCAATTTTCAAAACTACCTCCTTTCGTGAAGATACAAAAAATTCACTTTTCCTTCAGTAAAACCAATGAGCAAGCACAGATGGACTACAATCCGCCTACACCAGCTCTTAAAAACGCCAACGCCTCTTGTTCCAGTGGAGTTGTGGCCTCTCTCTCAACTCTGGCCTCTCTCCCCCATTTTAACATCTTTCAATAAAGTCTTCCTTACCTGTTTAACTTTGCCCAGGGCAATTTTTGCTTTAATGGAAGAGAACAAAACTATGTGCTACAACTGGACTGTTTTCCCCTAAGTCAAATTTTTTCCTAGGTACCCTGTGCTCCCAAATATCATTTGAAGGTTTTTTTGTTTTGTTTGTTTTGTTTTGTTTGTTTGTTTGTTTGTTTTTTAAAGCAGCTCATCAGTATAAGACCAGAAGATATTCCAAATATTTTAAAAGTCTCCACTCCTTCAAAAAGGAGAGATTTGTGGAAGAAAGGTCAGTCAATGGTTTTCTATTTTCTCTTTTAATAAATGCCTTTTTTCTCTCTACTTTTAGTGTCCTTGGCTGCCAGATATCTGCTTGGTCCAGTGTGCCAGAGGGAACAGACCAAACAGTACTAATTGCATCATCTTTGAAATCAACAAATTCTTGATTGGTCTGGAACTGGTGCAGGAGCGGCAGCTCCACCTGGAGACAAACATCTTGAAAGTGGAGGATGACACAAACTGTTCCCTGTCTTCAATCGAGGAAGACTTTCTCACTGCGTCTGAACACTTGGAGGAGGAAAGCGAGGTGGAAGAATATAGGAACGGTGAGGACTCGCCAGTAAAACAGATGCTCATTCTGAAGTTAGTCATCCTCTAAAAATGTCTGGATGAAATTTGAGAAAAGTGTCAAGCCTCATCAGTTTTGCTGACACATCACAATCTTCACTCACTGAGTTCAGGGCAGGAAGAAGGATAAGAAAACAGTAGGGAAGATGCTGACTGATGCATGTAGACTTAATGGTTAGATGGCTCCATTCTCTCTAAAGATGCCTTAAGGGTGATGTGTGTCTTAAAGGGACATTGTCCTGCCTGCCAAGAGATGGAGAGTATCACTGAGAGGAAAGTTAACTTCCCTAAGACCTGCATAAAAGCCACCTATTTGTTGAAGCCATGTTAGACTGGCCTGAAGCCACACGTGGCCTCTTTGAAGCTGAGAAATCTGGGGTCAGTTATCTAGTCTTTCTGAGCCCTTAGCCATAATTTGAGAGTATAATAGTTATGATAGCACTATTGCATTTAAATTTATGTTATATAATTATATTTTTATATTATGTGATATTGTTGTCATGTGCCAGTTCATGATGGGAAATGCATCTAAGAAATGCATCTAAGGTGATTTTATCACTGTGCGAACATCACAGAGTGCACTCACACACACCTAGATGGTACAGCCCATGACACACCTAGGCTCTGTGGGGTAGCCTATTGCTCCTGGGCTACAAACCTGTACAGCACGTTACTGTACAAAACAACATGAGATTAAATCAAGCACAAGAGAAAATGGTGCAATCAAGAGATGCAGTAAACACAAGATGTATGAGACTGCTGCCGGTGTAACACTGTATATTGTTTTACAGAAAACTTTTTCTTTAATAAGTAGAAAGAGTTTTAGGAGGACATTGTAATGGCTACAATGTCACTAGGCAATGGGAAATGTTCATCTACATTATAATCTTATGGGACCAACGTGATATATGTGGTCTGACATTGACTGAAATGTCGTTACGTGGTATGTGACTTTATTATACTATTATTAATGTGAGGACAGAAGTAAATAACCCAGGAAAGTGCTTAGTACTCATTTAGTCACTCTTTCTACTGACTTATTAGTGGAGCTCTGTGAATAACGGGCTCCGCTCCCCAACTCTTAACATTAGAAAGAGATAATCCAGATGTTGTTGCTACTGTCCCTGGGGCAAGTCCTATGTAACCTTCAAAGCAAAACTTTGTAACAAGACCCACTATTGAGGTTGCTCTAAATATCCCCCTTCCACCCGCTTTACTCACTAGGAGCTACAAGATGCAATTTGGGGGTTACTTTTCCCCTGAAGAATGGTGACCAGATCTCAGCTCCCAAAAGCCTTCTTCTCCCATTCTAACACTGCATTTGTATTCTGCATCGAAAGCCAGGTTGTTGGGTGGCATTCCGTAATGAAACTCAAAAGCTTTTTCAGATGTTTTCTTCCTGAGGAAACATCCAAATGTTATTTATTTCATTTTATGTTATTTATTTATGTATTTATGTATTTATTTATTTATTTTAGTGGGGGAAAGATAGATGATGCTTTAAAGCATTTTTAGCAAGTAATTATTATTTTAGACTCATGAGCACCTGCTATCCCAAAAGTAAAAGCGGTCTTCATTTTCTCTTCACTAGGCCGTGAAAATATAAATGTCTCAGCCAGTGTTATGGAAAGTAAAAAGCCAAAGGAAACCACCCAAGAGGAATGGAATTACAATAAGGAAAAGTCACTTAATATTTTGGAAGACAAGTACATGAGCAAGTATCATACATCGTTGATTAAAACAGAAGGATCTCCGGAGAAAGGAGCAGAAGATACAATCTTGCAGAGTCTAGATCCATCAGTCAACCCATCAGAGTGGAAAGGTGGAGCTGTGCAAAATGACAGATCAGCCACAAATTATTATTATTCAGAAAAATTTAAAGGTCAAGTGGAAAAATTGCAGGCAGTATATATTCCAGGTAATGCTTATTTCTCCAGGATGGTTAAGAAAGATGGACCTCCTGCCTGTGGTACTGTCACTGAACATGGCAACAGCTTAGACCAAGGAGACACTGAAGATGGAACAAACTCTCTTCTTCCCATACAAGATGGAAAAGCCACAACTGGAGAGTATGCTACAAATTTAGCAGAGTCCGTGCTACAAGATGCATTTATTAGATTATCTCAGTCTCAGCCTACACTACCCCAGGATTCTGTGGTCAGTGTCTCTGTAGGAAGTGCTCTGCTACCCAGTGGCTGTTCCACAAAAGATATCGTGGTCCCTCGGTCATGGAATGAGCTCCCCAAAATTGTCATTGTTCAGAGTCCAGATGGCAGTGATGCTGCCCCTGAGCCAGGCATCTCTTCATGGCCTGAGATGGAACTCGCTGTTGAAACTTCAGGTGTCCCCTCTGGAGAAACCTCCAGTAGACACCCCCAGAGTGCTCTAGAAGTAGCATTAGCTTGTGCAGCCACTGTGATCGGAACTATTTCCAGTCCAAAGGCCACAGAAAGACTCAAAATGGAGCAAGAAGCCCTGGTTTCAAACCATTCACTAGGAGGCAATGAGCCACTGCAAACTCAAGCATCCCAAGTACTCAAGGAAACTTCCATCAGTGAATACTCATTTTCATCTGCTTTGTGTGGCATGACTCAGGTGGCGAGTGCCGTGGCTGTCTGTGGCCTGGGTGAAACAGGAGAGGTGAAGTACCCAGCGGCCTCAGGTGGGCTCTTGTCTGCAGCGGAGTCTTGTGCAGCAATGCCCCCAATTTGTAATTTAGTGACAAGCAGGGGCGCGGAGCTGAGAAATGAAGCCATCGCAGAGGCATTGCTCAAGGAGGCCACCCTGGTTCTAACAAAGCCTAAAACCTACAGCAACTTCGGAGAACTCATGGAATCAATGAGCAGGAGAATCGTGGAAACTGCTTCAAAGCCTCAGGCCTTGTGCTCAGAAAATGTCCTTGGAAATGAACTGGCCTTGGCCTTGTCCAATGTTATCCTGAAACATGCCATTGATGAAGTTCACCAAAAAAATAAAATCATCGACCCCAACAATGGCAGGCATTCATCTGAAGCTCTGGACACCTTGATGGAAAGTACAAATCAACTGCTCTTCAATGTGATATGCTTCACATTCAAGAAGATGAGCCATCTTGTACAGTTGGGTGAATGTCCCACCATCCTTTCTAAGGAGACCATTGGATGGAGAGAAACAGACCTAGGCTGCCAGCCACCTAATCAGGCTGCTGGTCAGGCATGGATGAAAACCACTGAATACTCCAGCAACCATCCACTTAGCAATCCACATAGCACTAGTCTTGTTATCAATGATGCTGTAGATAAGGTGCATCCAAAGCAAGACGGCAAGAGTCCAGTGAAATCAGGCCTCTTCCAGAGCACCACACTGCAATCTGAACTGTCTTGCAGTCCCAGAGTGCCTGGTGCTTCGACTGCCAAAACATCCCCTAAGGAAATATACCTGAAAGGAACCATGTCAAAGGATCCAAAAAACCCTCATACGATGCCCAGTCACAATGAGAGTGAACGTAGAGTCTCCTCAGAGGGACAGAGGACACCGACAGTCACCAAGTGCAGCAGCGTTTCCCAGGATGCGGAGGACAGCTGCAGTCCCAACACCCCGCCTCTCAAAAATGAAGTTCAAGTTAGTCTGTCTTTGTTAGAGAATGACTTGCCGCTTCCTGCTCAATCCATGCTGCAGGCAAAACACACAGAGGCATACTGCATTACAGACTTTGCGGAAGAATTAGCAGAGACCATTGTCTCCATGGCAACTGAAATCGCAGCAATTTGCCTTGACAACTCAAACGGAAAACAGCCCTGGTTCTGTGCATGGAAAAGAGGAAATGATTTTCTGGTTACCCCGAACGTATCCTGCCGATCCTTGAAGAGGAAGGAGAGCCAGGCCGGTGTGGCCACCGTGAGGAAACACAAGCCACCACGGCTCAGTGAGATTAAGAGGAAAACGGATGAGCATCCGGAGCTAAAAGAGAAGCTGATGAACAGGGTTGTGGACGAGTCCATGAACCTTGAGGACGTCCCAGATTCTGTCAATATTTTTGCAAACGAAGTGGCAGCCAAGATCATGAACCTCACAGAGTTTTCCATGGTGGATGGCGTCTGGCAAGCCCAGAGCTTTCCCCGGAATCGGTTACACAGCGGAGACAGGTGGAACCGGCTGAAGGCCTCCAGCTGTGAAAGCATCGCCGAGGAGGACTCGAATGTCAGAGCCTATGTCAACAGCCTGGGTTTAACGAGCACACTAAGTCAGCCAGTTAGCAGGGCCAGCTCCGTCTCCAAGCAGTCAAGCTGTGAGAGCATCACGGATGAGTTTTCCAGGTTCATGGTGAACCAGATGGAAAATGAAGGCAGAGGATTTGAGTTACTGCTGGATTACTACGCAGGCAAGAATGCCAGCAGCATTCTGAATTCAGCTATGCAGCAGGCGTGCAGGAAAAACGACCACCTCAGTGTGAGGCCAAGCTGTCCCTCCAAGCAGTCCAGCACCGAGAGTATAACCGAGGAGTTCTATAGGTACATGCTGAGGGATGCGGAAAGAGAAAGCAAAGACAGCACCTCCTCCAGGCGAAGCAGCCAGGATTGGACAGCCAGCTTACTGTCACCTTCTCTGCGATCCCCGTTGTGTTACAGACAGTCGTCCATGCCAGATAGCAGATCCCTGGGCGCCAGGCTGACGGTGAATGCGCCATTCAAAGCCAACTCCTTAGATGGCTTTGCTCAAAACAGCCAGCGAGATTTCCTGAGCGTAGAGCCAGTCAGTGGTGCTTCCTCATCGGGGCTCTGCAAATCCGACTCTTGCTTGTATAGGAGAGGTGGAACCGACCAGATCACAGCTATGTTAATTCATGAGACATGGGCAAACTCAATCGAGGCCCTCATGCGGAAGAACAAAATTATAATGGATGATGCCCAGGCAGCTGATGCTGAGCCCGTTCCTGGTGGCTCTCCCGTGCAAGTGGAGAAGAGTGCCAATAGATTAGCTTCCAGCAGAGTGCCAAGTGGGCCAATTCTCCTTGTCCAGGAGACTATTGATTACCCAAAGAAAGACTCTGTTACCAGAAGCCAACATCCCCTCCAGTCGGCTCCAAGCAAAGATGCTCCTCTTACAAAGCACAACGGTTTAGATTCTAAAAAGGAAACTTCCTTGTGCCATGATGGTCTCCCTCTAAACCACACCAGGCGATCACTTTGTTCAAGAGAAGTGCCTTTAATTCAGATTGAAACAGATCAGAAAGAAGAGTGTGTTGGCGAACCTGAAGACATCCTCTCCAAATACGGCCCCCTAGAGGAAGCAGAAGAGCATTTGAAAGAAGAAAAAGGCCCAGATGTGGCAAGGGATGGAGACACTGCCGAGAGTGCCCGCCAAAATCATAGGTGAGTGAATCATCTCTGAGACTAGATAAGGGTGCATGGGACTGGAGTTTACATCTTAATTCGTATTTATTCTAAATCTTAGGGACTTATTGATGCAAAAAATGAATTCCTGAGACAATAAATGACCTCCCTGGGTTACCATGCACTTACAATAGAAAGAAGGAAGTTTTTCGTGTTTGTTTTTTTTTAATTTCTAAAACAAACTGGATTCATTTACATAATACAGGAACTAGGATATTATTTTCCCTATTGAAATTAATCATCCATAGTATGCTTCTTTTTAAAATTTTGCCCATGGCAATTTTTAAGCAAAAAAATATATATATATATATGGGAACTAATCCATTTGAAAAAAAAATTAATTTAAATAAACTTTAATATTCGAAACTGACATTAAATATTTTGGTATCATTTTTCTCTAGGGCCTTCTCTTTCAAGTTTTTCTTTTTTGCCTTGTTCTAAAGATCTTTTCAAGGACACTGTGTCCCACAAGTGCTGGCTCTTTGGATGCATGGTATAATTATGGCGGCATTCAGGACAAAACAACACTAGAGTACTGTCATTTCAATTTCTCTTCCAGAAAATTGTAATTGTAGGTGACAATGCTTTTTGAATTTGAGGCAAAGTAATTATTTCTCTCAGACTGCTTAAAGAAGTGTCAATTCCTTTTAAAACTCCCATTTCCTGTAGAAAATTCATAAGATTCTTGAATTAAACTATTGTATCATTTTTAAATGTTTGGTCTATAGTTAAAATTAAACAAAACAGAAGAAAACAAAAATTAAGCTACTGGCCTTGGGAAACATGAGTTGAGAAATAGCCTGCATAGTCTTTTCAGACACATGTGCCTATAGTACAAAGAACCTGGGGGTTTTAAATGTTTAGTTGCAATAAACAAGTTGAACACAGCCTTCATCAATTTTTTTCAGCTCTCAAGTGTCCCCAGTATCCCCCCCGCCTCACCAGGAAAGCAAAAGGGATCCCTCCTTAGGTGCTGGTGTCCCCCATCATTATAGGGCATCATTACAACATGTGGGTCATGTGTGGTCCAGGTGCATGCATTCCATTCTCAGCCACATAGTGCTAAGAACTTAACTTTCCTATTGGATTAAACTCAGGAAGAAATCAAATGGAAGAAAGCATGAAAGTATACACACAAGCAAAAGAACACAAAGTTAAACCAAATGAAGTATAGGTTAAGTTAACCAAGACAAGTTCTTATGTATCAGTAATTCTTCAGCTAAAGACAATACTTATCAGTCTTACAGGAGCACCTCACCTCACTTTAACATTCACCGCCGTCAGGAACTATGGAGAATTCCAAGTTTTTAAAAGTGATCAAAGAGTTGAAGAAACTAAATAGCCAATGTGCAGTTCTTTAAAATTACTTTAACTTGAGATAGGAGACAATGGAACACCCCATTTTAGATGTGGAATCACCAGCCTTAAAAATTGAAGAGATGGGTCTGCTTCCAAAACATACTAAATATTAAATATGTTTTTCTTTGTGAAGCAGTATAAAGAATTGTTCTAGAACATCAACTCCACTAACTAACCTTGTAACCATGTCACCTTGGGCAACTTCCTTAATCTCTCTACCTCAGCTTACTCACCTATAAATGGGAATAATAATAATAATAATAATAATGTCATAAGAGGATTCTTAAGACTTAAATAAAGAAATGCACATAAAGCTCTAAAATCAGTGCCTACTAAATAAATGTTTACTTTATGGTTATTGTTGTTTTGGGTTAGGATATATCATTGCCTTTTTTCCAAGGGATTATTTTCCCAAGAAAAACTTGTTATAAACAGTGAGAATTTTATTACAACAGAGGAGAATTCCCCGGATTTGCAAGAGGAGAAATTAGTCATATATAGATCATTTTTCCTAAGCTCAGAGTTGTTATCATGAAATTTGATGTGTCAAAATAGCTAAAAACGGAACTCAATTCCCTATGAAGGAGTTCCTACCCACTTACCCACAAGAGAGTTAGGTGAGACAGGCACTCTTCATTTTGTTTAGAGGTGGGAGGTGTCATGTCCTGAGGATATTTTTAGGCTACTATCTGAGGGACATTTTCATAATTCTTACTGAAAACTTCATAAAAGCTCAACATAAAATCACTTTCTTACTTTTTTATGTAATAAAATAATAACAACTTCAGACTATATTATGGAAGTCATACGCAAATAGAAACGTTTGTTGTATTTTAGGCCACCACAGTTGTCCAGATACCTGAATTACCCTTCAATTACAAAGAGCTTAAATGATGTAGGGTAGCCCAGTTGTTGATTTCTGGGAAAATACTGTCCTCTCAGTTGGCATTATTGTGTTCTTAACTCATCTGCCCTCTCTGAGATGATTGAAGAATAATCATCTTTGTGATCATTTGAGACCACAAGGTATAAACACCAAACTGAGAATTCTGAGCATCACATGTTGTACTCACTGACCTAATCTGATTTTTTAGAAGCATATTTTATGTTGTGTGTTCATTTATATTTGCTTCAAAAGAAGACTTACTCTTCCAATAAATGTTTGATGCCCTTTCTGGGATGCACATTATCCTTAGGGCTGCAGACACAGAACAATACAGAGATTTGGTGCCTGGTCCCATGGCTCTTACGCATCAGTGGGAGAGACAAACAATATACATGGAAAACCTCTTTGGGAAAAAAAAGTTATTAGACAAGAGTGTGATGGGAGAAAAAATAAAAACAGTAATGCAATAGAGAATAACTGATTGGGGGAAGTGTCTACTTAAGATAGGATGTTGGCATTTGAGATGAGACCGAAAGGACGACCAAGTGTCAGCCATGTGAAAAACTGAAGTGAGATTTGCATTTCACATAATGCTGTTCTAGCTAGCCGGAAAAATCCTCCCAGTATGAATCAACTAGAAAGTCTGGATTAAATATAATAAACATCCTTTTAAATACAGGGCTGAGCTTAACAATATCATTAATTATTATCATCATCACCACTGTCAACATCATCCTCATCTCAGAGGCAGGAAAATGAAAGGATCTGAAAACAAAAGTGGTAAGTTAAAGCTGATTATGCAGCTGCACTTAAAGCATTTGCCAGTTTCAGCAACCCAAAGGTTCATTTTCTAAAGACTCAAGGAAACCAGGAAATGATACTGTGGGCCACTGAATGACGACCACTTAGAACTGACACCCACCTCTGCATCTTGAAAGGTTATGTTCTCAGTATAAATAAGAATTTGGGAAAGGGGTTACCCACTAGAAAAGTGATTTGATATTTAAAAAATATATATTATCTCTTAGGGTTAGGTTTCTGGGGGGGGGGGGATGAATCTCTTAAGAATTTTTAACCTAATGCATGTTTGGAGTTCTAATTTGTACCATTTGAGTGGTCCAGGGAGCCCCCAAGCTGGTAAAATACCTTAAAGCAAACTCAGGTTGACAACACTATGAGACCTTGGCAGGGACAAAAATAAATCTCTGGATGTTGAAGCCCACCCAATTCTCGAAGGATTCCAACAGAGGAAGCCCCAGCAAATTTGAGCTCAGAACCTCAAATTGCAAGATACACATTGAATCAAGGTATTGTAAGCAAGACTCAGCACAAACATGAAATGGCAGAATTAGCCCTAACAAGAATTTCAGATGTTGGAATTATTAGATACAGAATATAAAATACATATATTTTAAATGGTTGAAAAACATAAGGTATTTAGAACAGGAGCAAGGAACAAACTATGATTAAATAGGATAGGGTAGATTTAAAATAAACTGAAATGAAAAGCTCTAGATATAAAATAATTATTTAAAGTAAATAAAATCATTGAAACAGAAGCTTCAATAGCATACTTGTGGAGAGAATTATAGTCAAAGATAAACGTGAAAGGATTTCTCTTTCCACCCACAATGAGGTAATTGAAGCTGAACTTGCCTTCCCCCTGTAAACTAGAAAAATGAGCTAATTATACGAGAAAACTGTTGTCAGACTTGTGCAACAAACAGCACATTGAGAGAAGGGAAACAAATATTGTGAGCCCTATAATCACCTCAACTTTTGGTCTGGGTTCCCTTTTCAGACAACTTGAGTTCAAAGAGGAGAAACCTGAGCAGAGCTCAGAGGGCACTTGCAGTTGAGAAGTCAGACATTAGAGGGCGCTAGGTAGAGACAGAACTCCAGAAGTCTGCAGTGGGGTCCACTCGACTTGGTTGCTGAACTCTGAGCCACGAATATATGTGTGAAACCCCATGAAGCTGGAAAACTGTAAATTGAACAATTCTGTTAGCTCACACAGGACTGGGAGAAGCTTAGTGCCAAGAAGCCTGAGCAGAGTATCCATGTTAAAAATATGCAACATTTAGTAGAGACCCTAAAAGAATCACACCATAGGATTAGGCTAAACGAGTCTGAAAAATAGAGGCTAATCTAAACTTGCCTTAACAAAACTTGAAAAAAAACATTGAACAGATCAAACTGAACTAAAATTAATTTAACTAGAATGAGTCCAACACTCTTTAAAGAAAGACAACAAAATCCATCACTCAACAACATGAATTTGCAATGGAACATCCAATCAAAAAATGTTACACTTACAAAGAAACAGAAAAATGTCACCCTAACCTAGAGAACAGTCAATATAAATACATCCAGAAATTACAGAGATGATGAAATTAAAAAATAAGGACTTTAAATACCTATTATAAATATGCTCTGAAATTTAAAGGTGTACATGAATGTGAAGATTAATAAATAAACTTACAAATCAAAAAGTGCAATGAACCGTAATCGGGATAAACAAAAAGAAAACCACATCAAGGCACCTCATAATCAAATTATTAAAACTCAATGACAAAGAAATTATCTCACAAGCAACCCAAAGAAAGAGAAACTTGACATACTGAGAACACAAAAAAATGCATACTTCTCATCAGAAACAATATAATCTAAAAGACAAAGAATGACATATTTACTGTGCTGAAGGAAAAAACTGCCAACCTGATATTCTTAACTCAACAAAAAATAAAGGCCATTTGTGGATAGGAAGACTCAATACTGTCAAGATATCAGTTCTTCCTAACTTGATCTATAGAGTCAATGCAATCCCATTCAAAATCCCAGCCATTTATTTTGTGGATATTAATAAAATGATGCTTACGCTTATACAGAGAGGCAAAAGACCCGGAATAGCCAACATAATATTAAAGGAGAAAGACAAAGACAGGCTGACACTATCTGATTTCAAGGCTTACTGTAAAGGTACAATAATCAAGACAGTGTGGGATTGGTGAAAGAATAAACAAATAGATCAATGAAACAGAAAAAAGAGCCCAGAAATAGACCTATGCAAATATAGTCAACTGATCTTTGGCAAATGATCAAAGGCAATGGAAAAAAAGATAATTTATTCAAGAAAGAGTATTGGAACAACAAGTCATCCACAGGCAGAAAAAAAAAAGAAAGAAAAAGAAAATAGATATAAAACTTACACCCTTCACAAAAATTAACTCAAAATGGATCATAGACTTAAATGTAAAACACAAAACTATAAAATTCTTAGAAGATAACATAGGAGAAAGTTTAGGTGACCTTGTGTTTGGCAATGATTTTTTCAGATACAACACAAAAGACATGATCTTTGAAAGAAAAAATTGATAAAGTAGAGTTCATTAAAATTAGAAACTGCTCTGTGAAAAACACTGTTAAGAGGACCAGAAGACAAGTCACAGATTGGCAGAAAATATTCTCAAAAGACATAACTGATAAAGGATTGTTATACAAAATATACAAAGAAATGTTAAAACTCAACAATATGAAAACAAGCAACCTGATTTTTAACAAATGGTCGAAAGACTTGAACAGACACCTCGTCAAAGAAAGTATACAGATGGCAAATAAGCATATGAAAATATGCTCAACATCATATGTTATTAGGCAATTGCAAAGTTAAATAACAGTGAGATGCCACTACACACTCATGAGAATGGCCAAAATACAAAACACTGACAATGCAAAATGTGAGCAAGAATGTGGAACAACCGGAAATCATATTTGTTGCTGGTAGAAATGCAGAAATACTACAGAAAATTTGGAAGATAGTTTGACAGTTTCTTACAAAAATAAACATACTCTTATCATACGATCCAGCAATCATGCTTCTTAGTGTTTACCCAAATGAGTTGAAAACTTACGTCCACACAAAACACATACACACAAGATTTTATAGCAGCTATATTCATAATTGCCAAAACTTGTAAACAACTAAGATTTCCTTTAGTGGGTTAATGGATAAGTAAACTCTTGTACATCTAGACAATGGAATGTTATTCAACACTAAAATGAAATATATAAATATAAATATATATATCACACTAAAATATCATATATATATATATATATATATATATATATATATATATATATATGATCTATTAAACCATGAAAAGACATGGAGGAAATTGAAATGCATATTATTAAGTGAAAGAAATCAATCTGAAAAGGTTGTATAGTTCCAACTATATAACATTCTGGGATACAGGCTCTGTCCATATGGATACAACAGAAAGATCAGTGGTTGCTAGAAGTTAGGAAGGAGGGAGGGGTAAATAGGGGAGCACAGAGGATTTTTAGAGCAGTAAAACTATTCTGTTGATACTATAATAGTGGATATGTGTCATTGTACATTTGTCCACACCCATAAAATACATAACACTGAAGTGAACTCTAAATTAAACTGTGTACTTTCAGTGATAATGACGTATCAATGTAGGTTCATTGGCTATAATAAATGTACCACTGTGGTGTAGGATGTTGATAGTGGGGGAGGCTGTGCCTGTGTAGGGAAGACAGGCATATGGGAACTCTGTTCTTCCGAGCTCAATTTTACTGTGAACCTAAAACTGCTCTAAATAAATAAACAAACAAATAAATAAAGACTAAATAGTAATGTTTTATACAAATATAATATTAGAGAATATACCGCTAAGGTATCTGCACAAGAAGTGTTAATAGAAATTATTAGGCTGAAGAAAACTAATACTGCTGGAAACTTGGATCCATACAAAGGAACAAAGAATTCTCGAAATAGTAAATATCTAGATAAATATAAAACACGTTTTCTTACTTTTAAATTTTATTTAAAAGATAATTATTTCAAACAAAAAGAAATAGTGTTTTATGACATCTATAGAACTACAATATGTCAATTGTGGCACAAAGAATGGGAGAAGGAAATGGAAATAAACTGTTCTAAGAGTCTCCTATTCTATCTAAATTTGTATAATGTAATCTCAAGGTAGACTGTGATGAATTAAAGATGCACATTGTAAACCATAGAATAACTACTAAAAAAAAATAAAACAAAGAGCTATGCTCTTTGTTTTGGAGTTAAAATGCAACACTAAAATTTTTTTGAAGTAGTACAGCAAAATGCAGGAAAAGAGAGGAAAAGAAACAAAGAACAGATAGAACTAATAGGAAATTCTCAAGATGATATATTTAAATCAAATCATATTCATATTTGTATTAATTATTAATGATCTAAACACTCCAATTAAAAGGCAGAGATTGTCAGATTGAATACAAAAAGCAAAACCCTACCATAAACTATAAGAAATGAGTTTCAAATATATAGATACAGATAATTTTAAGTAAAATGATGGAAAAAGAAATAAAAGAAAGATGGAGTATCTATATTAATATTAGACTGAATAGAATTCAGGACAAGGAATTTTATCGGGGATAAAGAGGGATATTTTATAATGACAGAGGGGCAAATTCATAAAAAAGACATAATAATTGAAATATGCAATCATCTAAATAACAGACCTTTAAACTACATGAAACAAAACATGGTAGAGCAGGAAGGAGAAATAAAAAATTCACAATTATATTTGGAAAGTTCACACTCTTTTCTCAGTAATTGATAGAATAATAGACAGAAAATCAATAAGGATATACAAGACTTGAACAACATTCTCAATCAACTTGACATAATATTTATTAAACACTCTATCAGAATATACATTTTTTTTTTTAGAGAGCACATGAAATACTCACCACTATGGACCATAATGCTATAAACCAAGTCTTAATACATTTAAAACGAATTGGAGACATTTCCTAAGATCCAAGATGATGGAGTAGATAAACACTGTGCCTGCTTCCTTCCATGAACACATTAAAATTAATACTAAATTATGGAGTAATCAACCTGGAAGACCATCTGAAGTCTGGCTGAACAGAAGTTTTATAACTAAGGATATAAAGAAGAAGCCACGTAGAGACTGGTAGGAGGGGCAGAGACGTGAAACAGGCTGGCTCCAAACCTCTGTGTGGTGGTTGAGAACCAGGAGGGATATCTCAGCCATGGGGATTTCCCTTGGAGGAGTGAGAGACCCCAACCCCAGACTGGCCTCCTCAGCCCAGAGTACTGGTACCAGGAAAAGAAACCCACACAAGATCTGGCTGTGAAAAACCATCCAGGTGGGCTGGAATGCTGCGGGAAAACGAGAAATTCTCTTGAACTACCTGCACACAGACTGTTCACTCCCAGGCACTCACTTTGGGCTCCAGCAAAGGAACAATAATTCTGGAGGCATCAGAGGCATATAGGGGGCAGACTGAGGTGAGGTCTGGAGGACAATTGCCATTTTCCCTGCGAGGAGGCCTCCTCCCATGCAGTCAGCAGATGGATACCATCTTTTCTGTGTTTAGCTCATCCCCACAGGCCAAATCTGAATCTCATTTGCCTGGTGAGCTCTGCTGCTCCACTTTGCTGACTCATTGGGACCCCGCCCCACTCAACTTGCCCAACACCTTAAGCACTTTCTCCAAGAGCAGCTGGCCCACCCGAATTGCATTCTTTCTTGAAAAACTATTGGAGTCTGCAGGACCCATGTGGGCAGTAGATGGCCATGGTGTGCTCTGAGGCTTTTACTGAGTTGCTCCAGGCTCAGTATAGACACGTAGAAACAAACACAGAGAGGCAGCCAAAATGAGGAAACAAAGAAATAGATCCCAAATAAAAGAACAGCAGAAAACTCCAGAAAAAGAATTAAACAAAGTGGGGGCAAACAACCTACCAGATACAGAGCTCAAGACAATGATTGGAAGGATGCTTAAGGAATTCAGTGAGAACTTCAACGAAGAGATAGCAAGCATAAAAAAGGAAATAGAAACCATAAAAAAGAACCAGTCAGAAGTGAAGATACAATAACTGAAATGAAGAATGCACTAACAGATTAGATGATGCAGAAAATCAAGTCAGTGATTTGGGAGACAAGGTAGCAGAAAACACCCAAATTAGAACAGCAAAAAGAAAAAAAAAATCCAAAAAAATGAGGATAGTTTAAGAGGCATCTGGGACTACAATAAATGTAACAGCATTTGTATCATAGCGGTACTAGAAGGAGAAGAGAGAAAACAAGGGATTGAAAACCTATTTGAAGAAATAATGACTGAAAACTTTCCTAACCTGGTGAAGGAAATAGACATACAAGTCCAGGAAGTGCAGAGAGTCCCAAGCAAGATGAACCCAAACAGGTCCACACCAAGACACATTATAATTAAAATGGCAAAGGTTAAAGACAAAGAGAGAATCCTAAAAGCAGCAAAAGAAAGGCAACAAGTCACTTATAAGGGAGACCCCACAAGATTGTCAGCTGATTTCTCAATAGAAACTTTGCAGGCCAGAAAGGATTGGCATAAAATATTCAATGTGACAAAAAGCAAGGACCTATAACCAAGCGTAATTTACCCAGCAAGGCTATCACTTATAATCAAAGGGTAGATAAAGAGCTTCCTAGACAAGAAAAAGCTAAAGGAGTTCATCACCACCAAACCAGTATTACACGGTACGTTAGAGGGACTTCTTTAAGATGAAAGAGAAATCAAAAGTATGAATAATAAAATGGCAATAGGTACATATCTATCAACAATTACTTTCAGTGTAAATGGATTCAATGCTCCAATCAAAAGACATAGAAGGACTGAATGGGTGAGAAAACAAAACCCTTATATATGCTGCCCCCAAAAGAATCATTTCAGATCAAAAACACACATAGATGGAAAATTAAAGAATGGAAAAACTTATTTGATGAAAATGGAAACAAAAAGAAACACAAAAAAGCTGGGGTTGCAATACTTATACCAGACAAAATAGACTTTAAAACAAAGGCTATAACAAGAGACAAAGAAGAACCCAGTAATCCCACTTTTGGGTACTTATCCAAAGAAACCCAAAATGCTACTTTGAGGGGATATGTGCATTCTTGTGTTCATTATAGTGTTTACAATGGCCAAGATGTGAAGGCAGCCTGCGTGTCTGTTGATGGAAGAGTGGGTAAAGAGGAGGTGGTACCTCATATACAATGGAATATTGCTCTGCCATGGAAGGGAATTGGTTCTTGCCATCTGGGACAGCATAGATGGACCTGAAATGTATTGTGCTGAGTGGAGTATGTCAAACAGACAAAGCCAGATGCAATGTGATTTCACTCATATAGGAAATCTAAAGAACAAAATAAACAACAAAACAAAAACAAAACAGACACAGACTCATAGATACAGAAAACATTTTGATGGTTTCCAGAGGAAGCAGGGTTGTGGGTGAAAAAGAGATAGGGATTAAGAAGTACAAATTGGTTGTTACAAACTAGTTATGGGGGGTGTAGGGTATAGCATAAGGAATATAGTCAATAATACTATAATAACTATGTATGGTGTCAGATGGATACTAGATATGTTAGGGTGATGGATGGGAGGGTTTTGGAGGCCTGGTGAGAAAGGTGAAGGGATTAAGAAGTACAAATTGGTAGTATAAAACAGTCATGGGCATATAACATAAAGCATAGGGAATATAGTCAATGATATGGTAATAACTATATATAGTACCAGGTGGGTACTAGACTAGTCAGAGGGATCACTTCTTAAATTATATAAATGTCTAACCACTATGCTGTACACCTGAAATTAATATAAAATAATAATATTAAATTTCAACTGTAATTGAAAAATTTTAAAAGGGGGGAAAAGGTGAATGGGAACAAGCATCCAAATTTTCAGGTATAAACAAGTAAGTAATAGGGATGTAATGTACAGCATGGGGAATATAGTCAATAATATTGTGATACCGTGGTACAGTGTCAGATGGTTGCTGAACTTATGGTGATCACTTCTTTAGGTCTATAAATATTGAATAACTATGGTGTATCCTGAAACTAATTAATATTGTATGTTAGCAATATTTTTAATAAAAATCTTTTTTAAAATATGAAATCATATAGAATATGTTCTCTGATCACAATGGAATTAAATTAAGAATCAATAACAAAATGCTGTCTGGGAAATCCCCAAAACTCTTTGGAAATCAAAAACACACTTCTAAATTATCCATTGGTAATGTCAACTACAATTATACATATATATATATATATATTTATTTATTTATTTATTTATTTATTTATATTTATATTTATATATATATATATGTACATATACACACACACATATATATATTTATATTTATATTTACAAGAAGCGGAGTACAGCATTAGGAATTGAGACAGTGGAAATGTAATGGCTGTGTGTGATGTCAGAGGGGTAGTGGATGGGGAGGGAGGTTGTTACTATGTGAGGGATATAAATGATAAATGTCTAAGTATCACATTGTTTTGTGCACCTGAAACTAATTTAAAAAATTAAAAGGGCAAAAAAATAAATAAATAAATTATCCATTGGTCAAACAATAAGTCACAAGGGAAATTAGAATAACTTGAATTCAACGAAAACGAAAACACAACATATCGAAATGTGTGGGATGCAACTAAAGCAGCACTTGGGGGAAGAAATTAACACCTTTAACTGTTTCTATTTAAAAAATGATTTAGCATCAATGATCTAAACTTCCACCTTAAGAAGCTAAAAAAACAACAGATGATCAAATTAAACACAAAGTAACATAGGAAGAAAATAATAAAAATGAGAGCAGAAATCCATGATTACAAAAATAGAATAGAGAAAATCAAGGAAACCAAAATCTTTTTAGTCTAAAGTTTGATGAGTAAGTGCATGTTTATGCATTTAAAGTTGAACTAAAATATTTTAAATGTGCCATGTTTTATTGTCATGATTTCCTCATTCAATTAACTTTTTACAGTAAACCAGCTACTGCATGACCTATTGGAAAGAGGGCTTTTACTCTAGCTCTGTATTTATTTTTATTGTTACCTCCTACCTATGGCAAGTGATTCCTTTTTTCCGTTTATAGTAATGACTCAAAATTTATTTTCCAAATAAACATATTTAGGTTATATAAATTAAACTGATTTAAAGAAGTGTTATTATTCTTATGATACAGGAGGAATACAGATATGGCAAACGTCATGACAGTAGTTTTCTAATAAATAAAGTTAGAGGAACACTGGGCTAGATGATTACTGGGGTCCCTGCCAACTCAGAAATTCTAAAATTTAATCTGATATTTTATCAAATATGGTCTTCTAAAGCTCTGTGTGTGAACTGTAAGATCAGAAATGGAAAAAAGCCATGTACATATATCTGCATAACACATCTGTGCATTATTCATAAATAAACATGCAAAGCTATGCATTTCAAAAGAAAAAGAAAACTAGGGTTTGTGATTATCATTATTCATTCCGAGTTCCCCAGCTATGTAACATGGAATATGAGATTTAATGTAAATAGAGCATGAAAGTGAGATAAAATAAAATATACTGACAGATTCATTTTTAACGTGGATGTTCACTGCCAATCACTGAGATGTAACTGTGCTTTAGCAAGAAATACACTGGAATAAATTTTTCTAATGACATAAGCTCCTAATTTAGTAAGAAATTAATCCAGAAAATTACTTTTTAACTAAACAAATGGTGTTGGAGCCCTCTCCTTTGTGCTCAGTGCACTTGGCTTATTTCCACTTTTTTTGGAAATATATATTAATATATTGTTTCCATCTGTCATTAATGAGCTTTTCTTTCATTTGAATTTAACTAAATTCACTAAACATCTAGGCTGCATCCATTTTTTCCTTTCTCCCTGCTCAATTTGGAAGAATATCAACATTTCTGAAAGAAAAATCTAGCTTATTAAGGCTCTCTTGTCACCCCAAGTTGGCACCACATCGTGCTAGAAACAGCCACGCCTCCACACTGCGCCTTTCTAGAGTGCTGTGAGAAGGAATCTTAGGAGTGGGGATCCAGCCACTAAGCTAAATGCAGTAAATGATCTTTATTTTCTACTTTATATCTTCCAAACACCCTTGGGAGATGGGTATTGTTATTTTTCTTAGAGAGGTTTATTGACTTGTCCAAGTTGGAGAGCTGACAGGTGGTAGACCTGGAATGTGCAGAATGGACAGCAGGAGTGGAGCTCAAAGGGGCCTGGTCGCTGACCAGCATTTGGTCAGAGGAAGCAACTGGGCAAAGACGAAGAGGCAGGAAATCCCTGGCCCGTTGGAGAAACAACAGATGGTTTTGTTTGCTGAGGAATGACTAGAGTGGAGGTAGATAAAACTGGACAGGCAAAGAAGGCCATGAAGGACAGAGGTTAGCTTCAGGGAAGCCTTGGAGGTGTTTGACAAGAACAGTCAACGATGTGTCTTGGGGACATTAATGTGGCAGCGTGAAGAAGATTTGGAGAGAGGAGGGAGAGTTGGGCTCAACTGTTAGGCTGACACCGCACAGTCGAGCCAAGGAGTAACAGTGGGGGAAATGCCCACAAGTCTCAAAACGCGAGGTCTAATATCTGGTACCAAGCTTCATTGCAATCTTGGATAAATCCTAATCCACCGGAAACTTTTGAGGTTCCTTCCAAATCTAAAATTCTAGCAATTTAGGAGGACCTAAATTAAGATAATTTCATGCCCGTAGAGACAGAGATTAAGTATGTGTGAGAGATTATTTAGAGCTGGGACTGAAAGAACACAGCAAATAATTGAATGTAAAGAGAAATCAGAAGACTGCAAGATTTTAAGCCCAGACACTCAGAAAAATCAACGAAAATAAGAAACACAGAAAGAGGATGGGAGGGCAATTGGAATTTGTCCCAGATACATTGATTTTGAGATGTTAATGAGACAGATTGAATATGTTCAGAAGACCAGCTGAAAAAAGAGCCTCAGAACCAAGAAGAGAGGCCCTGGCTAGAGTTCAAACTTGGAAGTGATTTCAACAGGCAGGAGAGGAGATGAGTTTGCTTAAAGACAGACTGAAAAGGAGGGCAGTGAACAGTCAGAGCTGGCTGTAGCAACACTTACAGGAAAAACAGATAACCAAGTTCCAGGCTAAAAGTGTCCAGAGAGGCAGAAATTCAGGGGAGGCCAGGGAGGAAAGGCTTGAAGGAGAAAAGCCAGTCAGATCAAGGGCTAAATGCTTTGGAGAGCTACTTGATCTAGAAAGCATTAATCTAGAAAAGGGGTGCTAGTATAAATCAGAAGTCCCAAAGGGAAAGGATGGTGTAAAAAGGTGTCTGCAAGTGCAAACTTGTTTAGAGGCATTTCTAGGCGAAACCACCAGGACTGGGGTGGGAATTTTTTCCCAGGATGGCGCACATACCACACGCATTAGAATCACTGGGGGGTAGTTGTATAAAAATGCAGGTTTCTGGGCCTCCCTGTGGAACCACTGAACCATCATCTCTCAGGAGGATGCTCTGGGTATCTTCGTTTTAAATACCACTGCCCCTCAATAATTCTTATATATGCAGGCCAGGGTGCTTCAATATATCTTTGCGATAAATAGAGGGAGTCTGCAGAAAGAGAGCAAATAAAGAGATGTGAAAGCTGACGGAGAGTAAGGCTGAAAAGGCAAAGTGGGACCTAGGGCACGAGCAGAAGTGTTAGCCTAAAAGACAGATTCCACCTGGTTGAAGGGCCTCCCACTCACTATGGCTGATTCATGCTCAGCAGAGCAGCCTGCAAGGTCCCTGTGACAAGTTCAGTCTTGCGCTTCCACACTTGGTAATAACGTGTTACCGTCTACAGTGACAGCCTGGATGCCAGAGATGTACCAGAGGTTGAAGTCTCGACAGAAGACAGAGCCACCGATGAGGTCCCGAACCCTCCCGGCAGCAGTGGGGAGAGCACAGATAGCTGGTCCCAGCTCGCCAATGAGGACGACAACCCAGATGACACCAGTAGTTTTCTGCAGCTCAGTGAGCGATCCATGAGGTACCTGCTCTTCACTCGTCTTCCCAGGGAAACAGGTCTCAACACATGTACCAGACATGCATTTTAAATGGCTCTCTGCAAAGGGTCCCTAAGAGGGAGTTCAAGAAAGGCAATCTCCCACTAGGTCAAGGTGCCTGCCTGTCAAGATTTTTGCTCAGAGGTGCCTTACTATCCAATTGTGGCTTCAGTTACCTTGGCCAAGGTTTAGAGTCAGCTGTGTTCCCTGCTCTGTAAGCCCAAGCTAATGCGTTCAATGATGACAACTGTGAATTTTTTAATAAGAGCTGCTATTACACCTGGTGTGTTTGATACTTTCTTTCTGGTTCATTTGTATTTCAGATGCAACCCAGGCTGGGTTTACATGAGGCAAGTGTTTCCACACTGTGTTGTGTTGTTTGGCCTGACGTTCCTCCCCTTTCTCTCCCCTGCCCTCTGTATTGTTGCTCTGGAAAAGCTAGAGAGGAATTAATGGGAGGTCAGATTTGATTGGACCCCAGACAGACAGGAGATATAAGCTAAAAACTATCCCTCTATGAGGTAAAAATGAAAAGAATTTCCACATTTCTGCCCATGGTCTAATTTGATACTGGGCCAACAAGTCCGCAGACTTTCCAGAGAGGCCAGTTGACAAATGGGAGTCGAATGCATCTGGGTGTGTGACTCCTTCAAAATTTTGTTTCTGGCACTTCAGTCTGTTTAGACTTAGGAAATTTTCACAATGTTAAACAACTTGCCTAAAAGTTCAAAAACTGGTGAGAAATGTTACAATGTAGAGACAAAAAGCAAAGAAAATTTGAATCTTTGGATGTAATAGAAGTTTATAGGGTCAACTATTATACTTCTAGTGCAATGTAGAGTCATCAGATTTCAATCAGTAATATATTCGGTAACAGACACGAAACCCAAGACAGGAATTTGAAATGGAGGGAGCTAGTTGGTTACTCATGGTACTCCTAAGGGATGACGGTCTCCTTACGACACACCAGCTCTCACCCTTCCGAAACCTTACTTAGAAGAGACATCACTGGAAAACAGAGAAAGTGTGAGGAAATTCACTGGGTTTGGTGAAATTGGATGTATTCCATTTTGCAAGTACAGACAGAGCCTAAAAATTAGCTCAACTCCACAGAGTTTCAATGAGTAAGTTTCAGGCTGGTAACTAGATTGTATGTTGATTGTGTAACCTATGACACTGATGCAAGACGTGAATCCTCCTTCTCCATGATACATAATGTAGCAGATATTGCTCCTTCTCAAAGATTTTAAAATAAAGGAGCTATAAAATTTTGGCATTCCCTAACTTTGTACCTGTGAATTGTGTAGTTCTGTAAGAAAACAATGAGCCAGGTGCATATTCTATGGAATGTCCCTCAGAAAAATCCCCTGAATGGCAAAGGGAAAACATGCATCTACTCACAGGTTTCTGTCAAAAGCAGGTAGATAAGCATTCCAGTATCTCATTCTCAGAAGTTTCAGTGGGTATAGCCCAAGGCGTCTTTTGCTGCTAGGTGAACATCCCCACTCTAATTAGAGGAAGAAAGAAGTCATGCTGATTGTCACGCACTAGGTGTGATCTATCAAGTGTGACACCACTGCAGAAATCAGAAAACATCATTGATGATAATGATGATGGTGATTGGCTTGAGCCAAACAATGTCTTTCATTGTGTTTTCCCCTAATTTGGTCAGACATAAATATCGAGTCAGGAGTCCTAGACACAAAGTAATATTCTTCTGGGGACTGAAGGAAGGAGCCCCGAGAACAGTGGACTGTCAGTGTCAGAGGTGTGGCCAGGTGGTGGAGACTGGCATTAATGTGTAAACTTTTGCTTTGTCAGCAATGGCAACAGTAGTGCCACTAGCAGTCTTGGCATTACGGACCTGGACATTTATCAGGAAAGCATGCCAGCTTCTCCCATGATTAAGTAAGTAGCCACCGAGGTGCAGTGATTGTGAGCCTGCCCCTCCACTTCCATCGGGCAATCCATTGTGGTCATCCAGGCTGTGCCCAGCCACTGATCTCATCATGTCTGTACGGCCATGGGTCCCGGCATGTGTGGTTCCATGTCACTGGTGCAAGGACTCAGGCCTAGAATAGCCTGCCACCACCTGCTTTCTGGATTTCAAATCTGCCCCCTACGACGCAGTCATGTTCGATAAAGCTTATCCATGTAATCAGAAGTATATGTCATTTTACCTAGTTGGACACAGAGAAACAAAAATCCATGTGCACTGGACCCTGCCAGCCAGCGAAGACCATTGTCCAATAGACGAGAGTGTGAATGGCTTTTCCTTTACTTGCAGACGCCTGGAATTATCACTACTAAATGTGTCTAACACCAATCGTGCCATGATCAAGGGATGTCATCCCCACACAGTAGCTCTGCTCCCTGCAATACAAGAACCTTCTAAAAGAGCAAGGGGGAAAAAGCACTTAGAAAAGCACTATAGGTATGACATGAAATACGGTGCAGAAAGGGAGAGCAACCCAAGGTCAGGACTGCATCAGAATTTGCAATTCTTCTGGAAAATTAAATGAATCAATTTTTTGACCTATGATTTAGCTGGTTATTTGGAGATTTCTAAAATTTCAGAAAAATGAAAATGAAGTATAAGACAAAATTGGCTCCCTGACCTATTTCCTCAATTATTCTTCATTGATAAAGCATTTCTGCTCACTATGTGATCAGCTATCCTGCCTGTGGGAGTACTCCTTAGTGACTGGAGGTGGCAGGAATACTTTCCTGTTGCACAAGGCCATTATTCACAAGTAGAGATGAACATACACATTATCTTGGGGGTATTTATTTTGTTTTTTAAAAGGAATATCCAAAGCCAAAACACATAGAAAAACTACTTTGGGACAAATTCCTTTTTCTGCTTCAGGAAACATTTGTGCAGCTACTTTTTGTCTTTCTCCATGGAGAAAGCCTCCGTGGTGTGAGCTTATGACCCCACAGACGATATGAATTCCGGGGAAACCAACGCCACGAGCCACAGCAGGGTTGTACAGCGTTATAATGGCAGAAACTGTACATACCACATGTCATTTCACTTACGTCGCTCGCATAGAGATCTAACAGAAAATCTAGACCCTTAGGAAAGTTTCTATTCTTCAATATAACTATTAGGTATGTGTGGTAAAAGGACTATCCTCTCTCAAGGAATAAATTCCGTTTTATTCCTAATAACAGTAACATAAAATATAAGGGAGAATCTTTTCTCATAATAATATGCATTTTTAAGGGCCCCTGTACTTTAATTTTTAGACAGGACAAAAATATAGGACAACCACAGGCTTCCTCAAATGGTCACTTCCTTTCAGCTGTTGGGACATATTTTCTCCTTGTGGAAGCTTTTGCTGAGTTCTCCCACTATATTCAAGGCTCCCAAATAAGTACTCACCATAAGAAAACACCTCAAACACTGAACATTACCAAACTTAATGAAATATTTACTTCAGTTATGAGTCTCTACTTCTAAACCACCTCCAGCCTACCACATCCTCCCAATAATAGGAAAGAAAAAGAAAAATTTCAACTAATTCAGATATTTTGTTGTACAATTTAAATTCTGCAGTTCACGGATTGTCTTTTTCTTACTTCAGATCAAAGAACCACATATAGGTCGAAAAAGGATTTTCCTAGGCTAAAATGCAAATTTACGTTGCTATCATAGTATAGAGGGGGAAAAGTCATTGTGTCAAAATGGAAACATGGTTCTTTAAATGATGAGCAAAATACAGAAGAAGGATAAATCCTGAAATGAGAACTCGTTACGTACATAATCTCTCCTTGACTGTTCAAACCTTGAAGGTTTATGGAAAGGAGAAGAACAGAAGAATGCCTCTCTCAGTGTCTCCCACACTAATTATCCCAACTAAAACCATACAGTTTATCTGGCCTTTTTTATTTCTTAGGGGCAGAATATTTATTGAAGAACCTATAGTTCTACACTAATAGTCAATTTGGTATTTCCCTAGTATTACTTCACTCTATAAAATCGATAAATATAGAATAAACTCAAGAAGCTTTTAGATCAATAAAACCCATCACTTCATCTTCCATTTACAGCTTACACTTCCTAAATATTACCAACCATATACTGTTGTTTTCTCCCAAAGTGAATTAGTAGAAGAAAAGGAGATTCTTAAAGGACAGTCAGAAAACATTGAGGGTAAGCCACGTTCCCATAACTTTGACATACAATTTGTCTGTGTCTCCCTGTGGAAAGCATCGTAAGGCTGTGTGGTTGTGTCTGTGTTCAGAATTGGTCTCTGGAGTGCCAGTGGGAGCAGCCAGCCGCCAGGGCAGTCTGCTGGTGATCAACTTTGACCTGGAGCCAGAGTGTCCTGATGCTGAGCTTCGAGCCACTCTGCAGTGGATAGCTGCCTCTGAACTCGGCATCCCTACCATCTACTTTAAGAAATCTCAGGAAAACAGAATCGAAAAGGTATCATGTTCCCTGTTTGGATATCAACCAAGCTTGTGTTTTTATCACTGCTGGAAACTCAGTAAATGCCCAGTTAACCCATTTGAATTATTTGTTCTTTACTTTTCACCTTCAAGTTCTAACTAGAACTTTGACAACTTCCACCTGTAGAAATATAGTCATGATGACTGTTTCTTTGTCTCAGCTAGTTGGTGACGATGAGAAAGTAAATCAGGGAGACGGGAACTTTTTTAAATAGTCTGATATATATATATTATGTTATATATTATGTTTCCTTGCTCTGAAACAAATCTCTTTATAACACTCATTTAAATAAAAGGTAAAAGGAAAGCCTTGATCTATATACCAGAAACCAAAGTGAGGCCACACTGATATTTCAAACAGATTGTGGCATTGCATCAAAGAGAAGGCATTTTCAATTCCCTACCACGCAGACTTGCATGAGGCCAACTTTCTCCTTATCATTCTCCGCCCTTGGACAACATCCTGCCCATGACTGCCTACTGTTCTCCACCATCTGAATCGAGGTACTAGATTTGTGTGCAGGGTGATTACTGGCTCACTATTTGACAAATTCTCCTTCTGTCTTACCACCCGGCCTGCCCGGTGCAAAGGATGGAGTGAAAGGGCACTCTGCATTTGACCCCTCTTTGCTGTGGGGAACAGAACAAGAACATTCCAGAGAAAGTACATTCTTAGATTCCTGAAAAAATGAAAGACAGGTTGTTTTCCAACTTTATCTGCAGAACGTTGCATACTGCATTTTCAGACGGCCTCTTAATAGATTTTTATATAATCCACCATCTTGAAGAAGCAACATAATGGTCTATGTGAATAAATGTCTCATAAATCCCCATCAAGTGAAAGAATAAGGGGTGTGTCACTAACACCTTGATTTTGTAAATCATGCCCTGACTTGGTATTTATTTATCCCCACTAATTTTTCAGTTCTCAAAGACAATGCCTGTCTTTGCTCATAACTAATTTTCTGAGAAAATAAATGTTCCACTAGTGTTATCAAGAAAAAAACATTAAATGATGTTTCAATTCATTTAATTTAGCATCAGCTCAAGGACCTTACTTCCAAGTAATATAATTTTGAGGACTAAATCTTCTAGTTTTTTTTCCTTTAGAGTCAGTTAATGTTCTCTGCACATAGTGGCGAGTCCATAAATATGCACTGTTTGTGACAGAACTGGATAAATAAAGCTATTAGTTAAGTTGGTTAAATAAGTAAAATTTTGACATCCTGTCTTTTCTCAGTAGTGCATTTGGAGACCACATTCTGATTGTTTTTTAATTACTCAGGTAGTTAAGTGGCCATCTTTAAGTTATGGAAGAGCTATTGTGGCTTCCCACCCAGGAGGCTATGTCACACAAGACTGTAATGTCTCATTACTCCTCATCAGCTTTGAGAAGGTTGTAAAGAAACATCTCTATCAAGTTCAGAAATGTCATTTTCCCACCATCACTCGAGTATTAAACACCATTCACAGATATATACCCTGAGTCTCTATTTGAGTGAATTCTGAATTTTGGGGGGATACATTAATTTAGCCAACATGTCTCCTTTATGGTGTTCCCAAACTCCTTTATTAATGCCCCTTCCTGGTGAAAATACAGGCATGAGCTAAAGGGGTAGAGGACATCAAGAAGGAATACTGAAGCAGCTCATCTTCCCCACCATTGACCTTGGAGTTGCCGGGCACATAAAGTCAGCTTAAATCAAATTCCAGCCCTGCTTCAACTCAAAAGGCAAATTCCAAACATTCTGGGTGCCTCATTTTTGGCACCCAGACACTCTCTTCTTCGAGAATGACACCTTTATTTTCAAGCTTTCTCTTTCATTCATTGTGTTTTGTTCATTTATTAAAATGCTAAGTCCGTTTAAAATTCGCACATTCAGAATATTCATTAAGCATTTTATTGAGCATGTAAAGCATACCTGGTACTGTTTTAGGTGCTGCGGATACAGAGAACAAGAGAGACAAAATTCCCCACCCTCTTGGAGTTTACATTCTAGTTCAGGAAGGACCCAAAATAGGGAAAACAGGAATCAAGAGAACAGCCTTGTAATATGATGGGAACTTATTCTGGACAAGGGGGGATGAGAAACACACTGAAATGGTATGTCTTACACTGTGACCATGAACCAAATACACAGAATCACCTGAGACATTTATTTACCATTCATATTCCTAGGGCTCTTGCTAGGAACAGGCCCAGAAATATTCCTTTTCTTACAACTTCCCTCAAGTGCAGTGATTCTGATGAACAGTAAAGTTTGAGACCTCCTTCCATGAGAAATATCCTGAAGGAGAGGTAGAATTTGAGGCGGCTTTTAAACATGCTAAATTGCAGGACAAAGATTACTGAGAAGACTGATGCCTGATGCTCTAAAACAGTTTATAAATTTAATTCACAATGACCTCAACATCAGTTAAATTTAATCTACTCAATTCAAGACAGAAAAAAAGAATCATGAAAGCAACTGGGTTTTTTTTTAAAGGCACCTGTTGGCTAACTGTCCTGCTTTTGGGATCTAAAGCCTCACTGTTCTCCAGATCTTTTTCTTCTGTTTAAATTCAGTGGGCCTCCGTGAGCTCGAGTGGGCTGCTGACTGGCCTCACAACAGACCAGGAGCCTTTCTCATTTTTAAGCCTGCCTTGAGAATGCCTTCCTTTTCTTGGAAACAGCGCATAGAACAGAGGAAAGAGAGGGACAGATGTCTGATGACCTTCCAAAGAAAGTGGGGGTCAGAAAAAAAGTAGCCTCACCCCTAATCTCTTATTCCTTTCCACATGCAAAGTTGTGGAAAGAGAATAAGAGAGAAAATAGCAATGGTATTGACGGTGAAGCTAACTGTTTCAAAAGCACTACCCTTAAAGTCTCGGTTTTGAAGAGTACACAGCAAGAGAAGGAAACATAAGGAAGAATCAGATACTGTCTTAGCCAGTTTAGGCTGATGTAACAACATACCATGGATTGAGTGACTTACACAACAAACTTCTATTTCTCGCAGTTCTGGATGCTAGACATGCAAGAACAATATGTCAGCAGTAGTTCTTGGTGAGGACCTTTCTCCCCAATGTGTCCTCACACGGCAGAGGGAGCACTCTCATGTCTCTTCTTTGTCTTATAAGAACATAAACTCCCCAGGGGAGCCCCAGCCTCACAACCTCATCTACACCTATTTTTCTCCCAAAGGCCCCACCACCCAGTGCTATCATCCTGGGGCTTAGGGCTTCAACGTGTGAATTTTGAGGGAACACCAACATTCAGTCTATAATGGAGATACTAAGTCTCTTCATTTGTAAACATAAGACATTGTCTTGAACAGAACCCTTTAGTCATTGTTCTCAAACTCAATGTGTTCTAGAATCGCCTGGGCAGCTTTTGTAGTTATCCATGCCAATTAAATCAGAATCTCTTCTTGTGTTGAAACCCAGGCATTAGGGTTTTCTCAAGACCCCTCCCTGGTGGTTCCAGGGTGCAGCCAAAGTTCTGCAGGCCACAACTGCAGGAGCAATGTGAAAACCAGCTCATTTGTGCTTAAGTTAAATGGTGTTCTGCCTTGGAGCAAAGGAAGGTAGCTGCCTTCAGAAATCTATGTTGAATGTTTCCCCAAAACCTCACAGCCTGAAACAGCTCCCATAGATTCCTCCATATGATTTGGTAAACAATTAATCTAATTTAGTAAATGTACCTGAGAATATAAAAGACACTTTTCTTCAAAGGAATCTATCAATGATTTACTATCACAGGATGTATATTCTTCCAGTTTCCTAAGACAAAACATTTGCTCAAGGAAATGCCAACAATGACATATACAAAGGGAATCTAATGATTATTGATTCTGAAATGGCAGGCAATGAAAGATGTTGACTTTTATTTTTCAATGACTTGGAAAGAAAAACCCAGATCCCTGACATACGAAAGCTCATAATGAAATTACCAAGGCAATAACATGGGCAGGTACAATGAAAGATCTAGGACCAGCTGCTGTTTAGAATGTGGTTTTGAAAGGCTATGGTAATGAGCTTTGAATGTCTTTTTCTGGCTTCTTCACAATCTTAGCTTCATTTTTATCTAGAAATGTTTGTAAATGAAGAAAAGAAAGTGTATGACCTTCCTGTTTGTCAGCCCCGCAGATGTTTCAAGGTTTCGATGTCTGAGATTAAATCATCACTGGCATCAGAACAGGCTATATTTAGTGGGACCAGATTATTTTTAAAAGCTTTATTATTGGGATATCAGCCTGGATTTAGAAATCATGAGACAGAGTCTAGCCTGTGACCATTCTACAAACTACTGGCAGCTTGGCCTCGCTGGTGGGGCATTTTGACAACCATGGGCCCGTCAGTGACATCCTGTGACTTTCACCACATTGGAAGACTCTCCTTCAGCAGGTCCCAGAGAAAGGGAAAGAAGCTGATATTGGACTTCAAGAAAGATCTGAGGCAGAGAGCCTTCTGGGAAGGGTTTGGCAAATATTGGCATCTGCCCTTGAGCTTTGATTTGCTTTTAGAGCAACGACTCAGAAATGAAAGTTGGGAACAAAATGGTGGTCCAGTGAACCAGGATTTACAGAAAGAAAAAAGAAAGGAGCTAAGGCTAATTTTATTTCTGTGTACTTTCTATTGACTGTATCAAGGGATGTGTCTGGCCTAAAACCATTGGTGACTGTTGAGGGAAATCTTGAAGAGAAGTCAACAACTTATGAGCCTCTCTCAGTGGAACCTCAGAAACTTGATGTTCACACCTTCTGCACCAAGAACACCTTCTTTCTAGACTTTCAGTAAGAGCTAGGAAAGTCTGATTAATCAAATCATGCAAAGACATCCTAGCCTTTCTCCCCTTTTCTCTGATGCCTCATGTTTTTATCAATCTGCCTCGGATCGCTTATCCACACCAAAACATAAGGAACAGCTCACAACATTATTTTTATGCATCTTCATAACTTACTAGCAGCTGCTGGGAATGTTCCCCTTATCTGAGGGCATTTGCATTTTAATCAAAGCCTTAACCTATAGGATTAAGCTCTCTAAAATTTCAGGAATCTGATAGACAGGAAGCCAGGTCAAATTGTGAGGCGTCCTGGACAACTCATAGTCCCCGAAATTCTATCATTGAGACTTGTGTGTAGCTGAATGGAGCTAAGCTTCCGTTGCTACTGTACAGAGCAGTGAACAAAAATCCTGGGTATCCGAACCCCACAACACCCACTCTCAGTCACTGGGCGATAGGAGACATGCCCCATGATCAGCTTTTATTTTGTTCCCTGCCCACTGCTGTTGCCCCAATCTAGGCTCTGTTCAGCTTTTTCCTAGATCCACGGCTTCCAAACATTTTCTGTGGCACATTCTATCAATAGAACATTATTGAGTAAGCAGCCCTAAAATATGCACATTTATTCTTTAATTACATACGCACAAATGCATTGCATAAAACTCAAGAATGAATGCTTAGGCAAGGTTTATCCGCAATGATTCTGGATGTCACTCCATATTTCAAATACTCTTCTTGATCATTTTGAATGTATTCGCTTTACATTAGGTCGTTCATTCCTTCTGTCACTCAGCAAATGTTTATTGAGCACCTATTAGGTGCAGGCACAAGATATTTAAAAATGGTTAAGATGCTGCCTTCCCTGGGAGATTACTGTCTATAACATAGTTGCCATAAGCCTCTCATCTGTCTCCTTTCTTATATCATCCTAAAACTCTTTGAGATAAAGTTTACGTTTCCATGCATTAAAAGTTAAGTGTTTCATTTTCTAGCCAAGAAAATTGCTTTATTCTGATTAAGCCAACACAAGGCAAGTGAGTACAATAACGCACTGATTTCTATAACTGTGGAAACAGTTGGTGCCATCACAGCTGGGAGAAGAAACTTAATTTAATAGTAGCTCTTTATAAGACAACTTCTCGGTAATTGAAATGAATTAATAAATTCAAGCTGGAGAGAAGGGAAAAAAAAGAAAGAAATTAGCATTTCAATTTCTGGCTGATCTTAAAAAAATCTGAGCAAACACAAAAATATCAAAGCCAAAAATCCTAGGAGGAAACATTGAAGAAATAGTAACTAAACCACAACCCTCATCTTTTTCATAGGTCTTTCTTCTTTATAAGCTATGGCACATTCCCAGCCTGCCTTTTTCTCTCAGTGATCCAAATAAATATTACTGCTGAATTCTCCTACCATGGAAATGCAGCAAGGTGAAACAGCACTGGGATATGGACGGCTAGAAAACCATGCATCCTGTTACCAACTTTTCATCTCGCAGGCCCTCAGTTTTCCGTCTGTTAATGCCTACTTCACAAGGGGGTTGACAGAGTCGAATGAGATCACATGTGTGAAAGTTTTCCTCCAGTTAGCTCTTTAATAATTGTTACTTTAAGGAGTGTGAGTGGCCTTCACACTGGGCTTCCCCCAAGGTTTCACGAAGGGAATGATCTATAATGATTTCCCCATCTTCCAACAGCTGAGCTCACAGTTCACCTGCAGTCAAAACTTCCTGTGAACAGACTCACAGATACAGAGAACAAACTGAGCGTTGCCAGAGGGGAGAGGATTTGGGGAACTGGCTAAAGAAAGGTGAAGGGAGTAAGAAATACAAATTGGCAGTTACAAAATAGTCACGGGGATGTAAAGTATGGGGAATAGAGCCATCACGTTGCCACAACGAAGTATTGTGCAGTTGGTACTAGAGTATTTGGGATCACCGCATAAATTATGCCGTTTGCCTGAAACTAATATAAAATAATGTTGAATGTCAAAAGTAACTGAAAAACATAGATAAATAATTTTTTAAAACTTTCTAAGTTATGGCCTATAGAAGCTAGTAGTAATAACCAGCGTGACTAATCTAGGTCAGTTTCCTCAGTTTTTCCTTTTTCTGTTACAATGGAAAGCCAACTTCTCTTGATGATGGGGAAGGGACTTTTCAAGATGGAATGAGGAAACAGTTGCTGACCTAACCCAAAAGCTTACCACTTGATTTATTTGGCCTAAATATGCACATCCAAATGAGAGATTATTTGCAATACACATAGAAGGGATTGTGAGCCATACAATACAGTCCGGTCAGAGAAAGTCTAATCCAGAGAAAAGCAGAGCTGAGGAAACTCTTCAAATATCTAAAAGATATTTCAGACTCTTGAAAGAATTCCATTTAGTCTCTCACAATCAATGAATGGCAACTGCTGTGAAGAAAATTCTAGTTCAGTGGAAAGAAATCTCTAATGCTCTGACCTGTCTAGGAAGAAAATAGACTGTCCTGAAAAATAGTACCATGTCACCAGAGATATTCAAAAACAGCCCGAAGAGCCATTGGCTTTGGAAGAGCGATTGTATGAGATGACTGAGGATCCTCGGTGATATATGAGTCCTAACTCTGTGCTTTGCTTTAGTTTCTAGATGTCGTGCGGCTGGTTCACCAAAAGTCCTGGAAAGTGGGGGATATCTTTCATGCCGTGGTTCAGTACTGCAAAATACATGAGCAGCAGAAAGGTGGGACCCCGAGTCTCTTTGACTGGCTGTTGGAACTGGGATAAAGCAGCTATGTCCTGCAGAGTATTCCTTCCTTTTATTCCAGCTTAGATTACAGTGATTTGCTCTAAATGCTCTAAACTTCCTCAAAACATTGCATCACATTAGCAGAGCTATAAAAATAATCTGCAGCTCAAGTCTATGGCACATGGAATAAATCTGTGGGAAAGGAAAATACTGATCTGTACAAGTCAATACAACCAGTAGGTGAGTTCAAAATAGTTTGTATTAGAATGGCTGGGAAAACTGAAACTTTAATGGGCCTCAAATTAGGCCCAAACTCTAGGAAAGCTGCTCTTGCATATTTTTAATAATATAAAATATGTGATGTCACCAATTATGTGAATCAAATGGAAACAAACTCACTGGTCAAAATAGTTTTGTAGATTATGCTGTAACCTTTGTTACTTTTTTGAGCAGATTAAGGGGCCATCAGCCCAGGTGAACACTTAAGATTTGGATAAGAAATTTCCAGAACTTTGATATAAAAGATTTCCACTTTCAGGTCAATATCAGTGGGTATTAACAGAAATGCAAGAGTATTACCAATGTCCTCTACTGCAGTGATTTTATTTATTCACTGCAACCCACTGATAAATATTCCACATCTTCCCAACAATATCTGGGTTCCTAGCTAAGCGGAAAAGTATTGGTGTTCAGCTGAGAGAGAGAAAGATCAAAGACTGCCTTGTTTCCATCTCTGTATTACTTGGTTAACATGATTACAGAAATCATACCCTAAAAGCAAGCTGTCTTTTGAGATAAAATCCACTTGTGCATTAAATTATATAAAATATAAACTTTCATTTTATTTTTATTGTAAATTATGAAGAGATTGCTATCTTAAATAATATATTGAGCTAGTTTAGAGGTTTATAGTATATGAAGAGATTTTTGTCTTAAGTCACCATATTGACACTTGAGCTCAGTGATTTCATTATAAATGTGTTGGGACCCATATAGCAGACCAGGTACTTGAAGACATTCATAATGACGGATGCAGAATTTGACATAACCAGTTAGCATCATAGACTCATCTTGATTTAAAGATATTGGCATTTAACTTGGTAAAAAGAAAACCTTATCACATTTACGTATTTTTTTTTTTACATTTTCGTTTTTAATAAGGTTTCTAAAGATAACTGATGAGTGTAGGTCTGTAGACAGTAACTGCAAGTTACGCAGTGTATCGTGAAAAGTTTGTTGCACCTTCTGGTTGTTTGGATTCTGAATTGGGTTTTAATTTAATATTTACAAAAAAAATTTATTCGGCTTAAAATACCAATTGAGTAGAAGTTTGTGGCCAGCTTTCAATTGTATATGATAGGGAATTTTTGACATATACAAGTAATGCTTTAAAAAGATACATACCTGAAAGTACCAGCGCTTTAGAAGGTGCTCAGAAGTGTTGAATATGTTAACAAATTGTAAAATGGACTGTTAACAGGATCTAATAAAAACCAACAGAAAATAGAACAAACAGTGTGAAGTGACAGCTCACACTTCAGATGGGAGACTCCCCACATGTTCAGTAATGTTAATAACAGAGATTTAGTCTTTCGAGAAATGAAAGTATCTAACTGCTCCCTAATAAGTCTTTCCTTTCAACTAAATGAGCTGCACTGGCTTTCATTTTTCTTGATGAAAGAAAGTCTTTATTAAAGATGTCCTGAAACACTATGCTTTTACACTATTTTTAAAGATTGGGAAGTAATTTTAAATGTGAACAAGGCCCAACACCAACAATGCTGGACTATGTGTCGTCCATATCTTGAAATGTCAAGAACGTTTCCTTATAAGCCACACTTCCCTCCCCACCACCCCAGGAACCCATCCAGTACTCATTAGCATTTATTATAGAAATAATCCAAATTTAGGTTATATGTGTAATTTGATACATTAATCAAATGTCAAATTTTAAAATGTATCCATCATCTCAAGCTGAAAGCTCTTTGTGCTACTAAATGGAAAAGGGTTTATTTATTTCATAAGCAATCCCCGAACATTGTGTGTAGACTTTTGTTGTGCTCAAATGAATGTTTACTTATACTACAAAGCACAAATACTGACTTGTAACCATGTGATGAAGCTATGTATGTGGTACTTAATGTTGCAAACTAATCAATAAATTTTTGTTGCCAAATTGTTAGTCTTTTTTTTTTCTCCAAGAGCTTTAAGCCCCTCATGGAAAAAATAGTCACAGTGTGATTGGATGAAGATAGACATACCCCTTAGACAAGTTTTTCTGTCCCACTTTTGGATTTTAATAAACAAACATTCTTTGATTAGCTTTGTTAGGGTCAATAATACTCATGTAAATTGGCGTTTCTCAATCTTGGCACTACTGACATTTGGGGCTGGATAATTCTTTGTTGCAGAGGGTTCCCCTGTGCATGGAACCCTCTGGCTTCTACCCACTAGATGCCAGTAACCACTTCCTCCCAGCTATGACAACCGAAAATATCTCCCAACATTGCCAAACATCCCCCAGGGAGCAAAACTGCCACTGGTTGGGTACAACTGCTTTAAATAATGCATTGAGGGGGCAGAGCTTGAGGCTCTGGGAGGCATAGCCCCTCATCTGGGGAATCCCAGTAGGAACCTGAAAACCAGGCATTCTCCCCCCACCCTCCCAAGACCCATGGGATGTAGCCTTTACAGTAAGTTAAAGGGACAGGAGAAAAAGTCACAAGACAAACAAGCAGTCTTCAGGCCTGGGGATAAACTGACCGAGACTCAAGTAAACTAGAGCTACACATATCAGACTTAGAGGTAAATGGATCAGTGCTCTTTGAATTCAGGAAATAAACTATTAGAATTTGTGCAAATAAGGCACTTAGACTCCTGGATACTTTATTCACTAATGAGAAGGCAGGAATATGCTCACATAAAGAAGAGTTCTCTAGTCAGCCAAAACACGGGTTCGTTTACGTGCCCATTTGTGACGTTTGTGAAGGTTACTCTGGTCTACTGTTTGAAACAACAGGACAATTATTTTTATCCTAGCACTATTTTTAGTGAGAAAGGCAGTAGGCCACGTCTTAACCTTTTATGAAACTCACACACGTCTAACAATATCTCATTTAATTAGATCAGTTATTTCTTTCTTCCTTCATTTTTGACATTTTATGATCTTCTTTTTAAAAATAAGTGCAGGGATGTACTAGAAAAAGCAGTTACTTACAGTCCCCACCGCATGTGCTCTCCTGCGTTACTAAATGTTCTGCAACATTTTGTTTTCTTTTTTAATATAACGAAGTATGTGGATCACTTGGTCTATGAGATGACTTTCAACTGGAGCATTCTATAAATTGCTCTTTGGCAGAGTGAAGGCTAAAGGTGATATCAATGTGCTGAGCAAAGCAACATTTGTATGGAATTCAATGTCTCAGGAAAATAAAGATTAAAAGAAGCCTTCTGTGTGTTTCTTTGCTTCTCCATTGCCAAGGGCTAGAGATAATTCTGGACAAAGAGAAGAGGAAAAGTTTCAGAGTCGTCAGAGATGCACACAAAAATGTAGTTACAATTCTTAAATGTATGTGGCATAAGCTCTTTTAAAAATCTGAGGAAAACTGAACATGCACAGAATTCAGGGATGACTGGTACCATTCCCAGGGGATTGTCCACGCCATTTTCATAATCCCGCTCTAGATTCTATCACTAGGAAGTAGAGCCCATGTCTTTTTTATAGTCTATCACTTTCTAGACCTTCCTTCTGTGCCTAATCGATCTCCATACCTAATGGGTCCTCAATACGTGTTTGCTTAAAAAAACAAACCCACCCTCTAGAAACTCATGTATTTATGACGAAAGCATGTTAAAAGTGTCAGATTCTAACTCAAAAGAATGCTAATTTAAAAGCATTTTTGCATAAAACATGTTCTCATCAAAGAGAGAGACAGAGAGAGAGAGAGAGAGAGAGAGAGAGAGAGAGAATAAAAGAGGGAAGGAGGAGCGAGGAAAGAAGAGAGGAAGGAAGGAAAGTGGAGCTGGTGACTATTTAGAAGTCTGGGTTAACTATTTAAGAATACCCCATACTAGGAGATTATATTTCTAGACTATTCACATAATCTGCCTTCAGGTAAATACTTCATTTTATTGCAAAATGTAAAGAAATCCTCAATCTTATAATCTGGATGAACACGAGTTATAAAATGTTTCCCAAAACTTTAAAATTGCAATAAAATTTCTTCTTAAATCACACAAAAAAAATGTTTTTGGCTTCTCTCATGTCTTTTAAATCATTTTTAAGATGTTATATTATAGTTAACCTTTTTCAATGTCATATTGTATTAAACATCCTCAACAGCAATACCATGCCATTCATCTGCTCAAAATAAAAGTTAAACAGTGAACTAAAGAGTGAGCTGATCCAATGGATCACAGAGGAAGTGTGTGCCAAACACTTTCAGCATGGAAAGAATGAACATCACAGACACACTGGGAGATGAATTTTAAATTCTGGTTTTAGAGCTTGACTCTAGAAGGCAGCAAGAAACAAGATTAAAAGAGGGTGCTTTTCAAAGTAACCAATACCAAGCTTGACTCATGATGGGTCTGAGAGTTAGAAGTATCTTTCCTAAGGCAGACCAATGAGAAGAAGGGTAGGAAGGATGAAGTGACCACAGCACCCAGGTCTGTTGGTCACCAGTTACATGCTGGAAATGACACCTGTCCTTTTCCAATCTGGGCATGGGTGATGCCCCCTGGCTATGATTAGTGGAGAAGATCCTTGGCACAGAGTAGCCCAAAGGACATTAGTCAACACTGCCCAGGGCCACATGGGTCATTGCCAAGATAGAAACATGATTATCACATATGCTGGTCCCCTGTGTAGTGAAGAGTTGTGGTGGCCTAATCAGTAGCACCCCTTTTCCCTCTCCTCCTTACCTGATTTTATGTGGGAATCCACCCTCCTCCACGTGATGCAGGAGAAGCTGATTCTATACTGGGGCCTGGGATGGCTGCAGGCTGGAGTAAGCTCATCGCAGCCCAGCCTTCCCTCACTGAAACACTTGTCAGTTCAGGGTGGACGTGGGACTTAAACTGGCCCAAACTGAGGGGAAGGAGTTACAGAGAGGGATCTCTCTCTCTCTCTCTCTCTCTCTCTCTCTCTCTCTCTCTCTCTCTCTCTCTCTCTTCCTCTCTCCCTCTCCCTCGCTCCCCTTCTCCCACCCTCACCCTACCCCCCAACAAAAATTGAACAGGCCACCGTTTTCCTGGCTGCTTCCGGCAGCAAACTTGCAAAAGTAAATGGTTTACAAAACACTCTGAGTTACGTGAGGCAAACAAAAACATGAGGCATTTTTAAATGTCCTCATATACTAAGCCAACCTAGTGTTTTGTCAAATTTCTTTTTGCAACCCTATTGTGAAATGAAGTCAGATCCCATAGTTTCCGGTCACTTCCATTACTTAGTCCTCCAGCCAATCCACTTCCATTTATAGCCCAGCTCTTATGTGCGATTTAAAGCTCTTGTTCCCTGTTTCTAAGCTCCAGCCAGGCTGTGGCCTGAGAGTTCGAAGTGGGAAGATGGAGAGTGTCTGCTCTTTTTGTTCCTCTGCCTCTAGCTTTTCTTGTTCTATCTCCATCAGTGTTGGGCACTGGGGGGAGGGAAGGGAAGTAGGATAAATGTTTCTTTATCTGGAAGAGCAACTGCAATTCTCTGTTGACCACAATGGCTTCTCCAGTTAATACCGCCCTTGGGACAGGAACCTAAACATCTGCACTCCCATGGGTCTCATGTGTGAACATTTTTGGGGGCCCAAGGGGTCACTCTTAACATTTCTCTGAAGTGACAGACACAATTTCAACTCCACCTTTACCTCTTCTTCCTGCAGCCAATGACCCGCCCCCATTCTTTACCCCCTCTTTCCCTATCACCCCATTGGAGCCCCTGGTTGCTGATTCCCAATACCTGGTAGGCAACCCGCTTGCACAGGGTACTATACTAGCAAACAGCTCAGGCACAGTCACCTAACACAATGTCTGCAGTAAGCTTAGGTGAACTCATCATGCCAAACAGTGAGAGCTTTATCTACACCAAAGCTGTCCCCTTTCATCTCAACAGTTCTTTGCTCTGAAATGTTCTTCTCTGCTCAGATGTGTTTAAGGCAAAATTATCAAGCTGCTATCTAAATAGGCAGCCAAGCAAAAGAGTTAGTAAATCAGAATCCCTTCCTTATGGAGTGACCTTGCTGTCCCATCCCTTGACTTCAAGGAAGGGGAAGGCAAAGCACCCTCCTACGAGAAGGGAAAAGGCACAAGCTCATGACCCACTTAGCCATGCAGCCAGGAACAAAAGGTGATGGCTGAAATGGCTTAAGGAGTATAGATCTAACGCTGTGTTCTTCCCATTTCTAGAGGTCAATTTTGGCCAGAGAAACAGTGACAACCAAGAGAGAAAGGATTTCAAAATTGGCTAGATAAGTAGGAGTCAACTGTTCCTTTCCATCTCTCTCCCTTCCACACCAACCTGTTGGAGTAACTGAAACTAAGAAAGCAGGACTAGCTACATAATTTGCAGGCCTCAGTGCAAAATGGAAATGCAGGGCCCCTTGTTAAAAAATTATTAAGAATTTCAAGATGACCACAACAGAGCATTAACCCAAGCACAAGGGCTTTCAGAGTGTGAGGACCTGCACAGGTTACCTGACCCAGAGGTTCCAGAAGGCGGAGTGGAGCCAAAGAGGATGATTCTGGAGGCTTAAGATCCCATGGAATTTGCCTTGTTAGGTTTCGGACTTGCTTGGGACATGTCACCCCTTCCTTCTTTTTTATTGCTCCCTTTTGGAATGAGAATGTCTATCCTATGCTTATCCCACCATTGTATTTGGAAAGCACACAACTTGTCCAGTTTCACAGGTTCACAGCTTCAGGATGAGCACCTGTAGTCTCATCCATATCTTATTTAGACGAGATTTATAGACTTTGGACTTGAAACTTTAGAGTTGATGCTAGAATGAGTTAAGACTTTTGGAGCTGTTGGAATGAAATAAATGTTTTTCATGTTAGGAGGACATAAATTCGGGGAGGGGGGGTAACTAGGGACAGAATGGACTGAATGTGCCCCCTGCAAGTTCATCTATTGAAGCCCAAATCCCCAATGTGATGACATTTAGAGGTGGGACCTTTGGGAGATAATTAGATCATGAGGGTAGATCCTGCATGAGTGGGATTAGTGCACTTATAAAAAGAGACTTGAGAGGGAGAAACTCTCGCTCTGCTCTCACATGTGAGAATATAAAAAGATGGCCATCTGCAAACCAGGAAGCCTGCTCCACCAGACACCAGATCTGCTAGTGTCTTGATCTTGGACTTCCCAGCTTCCACAACTGTGACAAACAAATGCTTGTTGTTTAATCCACACATTCAATGGTATTTATAGACTTGTTATGATAACAGTCCAAACTGATTAAGACAACTCGAGAGAACCGGATGCTTTTCATCTGCCTTTCTACCATCACACACATTCTGAAACAGAGAGACAGTACTGGATCAGAATAGCGTTACAATAACACAGCTTCCGGGATCAACTAGAGAATAATGACTTTGTGATTACACTTGGACAGTGCCTTAAAGCCCAGGTCATATTTGAAAAAGTAGAAATGGAAGAGATGTAAGGAACATAATTCTAAGCAAAAGGAAGAGTGTAGGTGATGAAATAGGGCTCAAAGCCAAGACCATATAGGACACAAAACACAGGAAAATGGGAGGACTTATTTTCCAAAACATGGAAGACCTTCAGTGTACAGCTATGATGTGGGCTCCATCCACATAATGTGGTGTTTTATGCACGTTTGTTTTAAAAGTAGGTTACTTGTAGTTTCTATTATTTTCATATTCTGAGTATAGACAAACTATTACTATTATTCCAGTTCCATGGAGTAGCTCAAAATATAACGTGGATTCTGTGACTCAAGTCATACTTTATTAAGTGAGAGTCTTCTGGTATTGTCTGCTTTATTCACGACATAAAATGGCCACAGCCAAAGGAGTGCTGGATTTAGGACACAGGAGTCTAGACTTGAGTCTCATTTGCCATCTGTGTATCTTCAGGAAAATCATTAGCCTTTCAGACCCTCAGTTTATTATCTATAAAATGAATATCAATACACCTTCATTACAAGGTTGTAAGTATTCAATTTAACATTCATAAACATGCTTTGTAAGCAAGGCATTATCTAAGGTACAGTGTCAATGTGATTCCTGAATCCTTGACTCTATTTTGGAAAGGTCATTCCAATTGATGCCTGCTTGAAAAATGACACATGAGTCTGCAGAGGCAGAGTTAAAGCAAGCTAAAGTATTTATAAATCTAGTTTTCCAATGGGCAAAGCATACTTTTGACAAGTGATTCTCAGGGGAAGCTTTCAAGTGTCAAGTTCATGGACCCATGAATAGAACCTATAATTGAGGGTAGTCAACGTTAGCTTGAAGTAGCGTTGCTAGAGTCCTGGAGAACATAAAACAGTTTATTTTTAATGAAGCTTTTATGTAATACTTCTGTAATTATACTCTGATTCTTTGTATTTTCCCAGTCTTATATCTCAGCTCCATAAGAATACAGGTCTCTTTTCTATTTTGAAAGAGTGTCAACAGTAAACTAATTATGTAATTACCTTCAGTATCATATAATTATAGTCTGCTTCCTATGGTTTCAGTGGTCACAGATTTTAGATATTATTTACTCCAGCCACAACAATTCTTGGCATTTACCCACAAATGATCCATGACTTTGGAGAACCTTACACAAGCAATTTTCTCTGCCTGGAACATACATTTCTTATTATGATAGGGGCTCTTTTTGCCCCATCCCAGTGACTCCCAATTTCCATCCTGGTATCTGCTTGCTTAAAGGAAAATTAATACCTTCCCAGCCTTCAGGGGTTGGCATATGACCTAGGTTAAACCAATAACTCCTTTCTATTTTATTTGCCACAACGATTGATTTAGGGGTGGACATATTGACTGATCCTAGAGAGTTAAGCAAAGGCTGATTAACTATTGTGGTCTATCTAAATATATCTGTCAAAATAAATGGGCTTATTTGTTTATTTTTATTTTTCCATTGTTCTATATTATCACTAAGTATTTATGGTATAACATATGGTTTTACTGAATTGAGACTTCCTGGAATTAAAATTTATTTTTCTCTAAATATTGGAAAGATCATTTTGACAATCTTTTTTAAATGGTTTAATTGATATTAGAGCTCAGCAATCAAGAAATTGATTAAATATCTCTCCAAAGAATTCTCTTGTCAGAAAGAAATAAAAGGCATCCAAATTGGGAATGAAGAAGTTAAATTGTCACTCTTGCAGATGACATGATGCTATATATAGAAAACCCTAAAGACTCCACCAAATAGCTATTAGAAACAATAAACAAATACAGTAAAGTTGCCGACTACAAAATCAACGTACAAAAGTCCATTGCATTCCTATATACTAACAATGAAATCTCAGAAAAAGAAATAAAAAAACAAAATTCCTTTTGCAATTGCAACAAAAAGAATAAAATACCTAGGAATAAACTTAACCAAGGATGTGAAAGACGTATATGCTGATAATTATAAGACATGTTTTAAAGAAATTGAAAAAGACACAAAGAAATGGAAAGACATTCCATGCCCATGGATTGGAAGAATCAACATAGTTAAAATGGCCATATTACCCAAAGCAATATACAGATTCAATGCAATCACCATCAAAATCCCAATGTCATTTTTTAAAGAAATAGAACAAAAAATCATCAGATTTGTTTGGAACCACAAAAGACCCTGAATAGCCAAAGCAATCCTAAGAAAAAAGAACAATGCGGGAGGTATCACACTCACTGACTTCAGCTTGTACTACAGGACAACAATAATCAAAACAGCATGATATTGGCAGAAAAACAGACACACCGACCAATGGAATAGAATTGAGAACCCAGAAATAAACCCACATAAATATGAACAGATGATTTTTGACAAAGAAGCCAAAAACATACAATGGAGAAAAGACAGCTTCTTCAGTAAATGGTGCTGGGAGAATTGGATAGCCACGTGCAAAAGAATGAAACTGGACTGCTATCACTTTGTACCAAAATTAATTCAAGATGGATCAAAGACCTAAGCATAAGACCTAAAATAATAAACTGCATAGAAGAAAACATAGGTACTAAACTTATGGACCTTGGGTTCAAAGAGCATTTTATGAACTTGACTCCAAAGGCAAGGGAAGTAAAAGCTAAAATAAATGAATGGGACAAAATCAAATTTAAAAGCTTCCGCACAGCAAAAGAAACCATTGACAAAATAAAGAGGCAACCAACTGAATGGGAAAAGATTTTTGCAAACAACACCTCCAATAAGGGGCTAATATCCAAAATGTACAAGGAACTCATACAACTCAACAACAAAAAAACAAACAACCCAATTGAAAAATGGGCAGAGGACATGAAGAGACATTTCTCCAAAGAGGACATACAAATGGCAAATAGACATATGAAAAAAAAATGTTCAACATCACTAATCATCAGAGAAATGCAAATAAAAACCACACTGAGATATCACCTCACCCCAGTTAAAATGGCTATCATCAACAAGACAAATAGTAATAAGTGTTGGAGAGACTATGGAGAAAAAGGAACCCCCATACACTGTTGGTGGGAATGCAGATTGGTGCAGCTGCTAGGGAAGGCAGTGTGGAGATTCCTCAAAAAATTAAGAATAGAATCACCATATGACCCAGCAATCCCTCTCCTGGGTATCTACCCAAAAAATCTGAAAACATTTATCCATAAAGACACGTGTGCTCCAATGTTCATTGCATCTTTATTTACGGTGGCCAAGACTTGGAAACAACCAAAATGTCCTTCGAAAGATGAATGGATAAAGAAGTTGTGGTATATATACACAATGGAATACTATTTGGTGGTAAGAAAAGATGAAATAGTACCATTTGTTGTACTAGTTCATCTTTTCTTACCACCAAATAGTGGTAAGATTGATCTTGAGATTATAATGCTAAGTGAAATAAATCAGACAGAAAAAGTCGAGAACTATATGCTTTCACTGATATGTGGAATATAAAACTGAAAACAACAAAAAGTCAAGACAAATGAAGGAACAAAAACTCATAGACGTAGACAATAGTTTAAGGGTTACCAGAGTGTAAAGGGGGAGGGGGGCTCTAGAAGAGGGTAAACGGGTTCTAATATATGGTGATGGAAAGAGAACTGACTCTGGATGGTAAACACACAATGAGAGATAATGTATTACATAATTGTACACCTGAAATCTATGTAACTTTACTAACAATTGTCACCCCAATAAACTTTAAAAAAATAGAATTATCTTGTCATCTTTCTGTTGATGACAGATTTCTGATGAAATGCACTGAAGCCTGGCATCTCTCCTCTAGTAACTGATAGCCCTTATAAATCTATTATGATAGATGCCCAAGAAAGCACCATGGAAATCACATAAAATTAATTTGATTTAAGTTATTGCAATAATTCTTGCCTCTAATAAGAGTTGTCCTTAATTTATATATGGCTTTTATAGTTTTGATAAGGTGATATTTTTTAATGGCCACAGGTTATTTGACACTCATTTAATTGAGCAGCATCTACATCCCCTGAATTTGACTCTGAGTGGGGTTTTGACATCTTCACACAAGTATTTGGTGGAAGTGATGCTAAGTGACTTCTGAGGCTAGATAATTAGATTCATGCATCTTCTGCCTGGTGCTCTTGCGTATTCACTATGAGGGGATCCAGCTGCCATATAAACACCCAGATGAGCCTGAAATTGTCTTATTGCAGAGACCAAGTAAGCAATCCTGTCCACAACCCTAATGAAACTAGCCTTCAAGTCATCCAGCCCAGGCACCACACATCATGGACACAAACCATCCCTGCTGTGTCTTATCTAAATTCTAACCCACAGGATTTTTCTAACATAATAAAATTATTTTGTACCACTAAATTGTTATACAGCATAGTAACAGGGAGATTTGCTTTATTGCTCTTCTAGGATAGATTTTAAGATTTTTCTTTGAAGTGTTTCAGCTACTGTGTGTCTAAATACCCCTTTTATTGTTGGTGTTATATTTAGGATTCAATAAGATTCTTGAATCTCTGATTGGTGTCTTACAAAGTTCTGGAAAAATTCTCAGCCACTACCATTTCTATATCTTTCTCTCGCTCTTTCTTTCCCTATCTCCAATTAAATATGTTAGACCTGTACATGGTGTCTTCTGTTTCTTACTCATGCTTTTGGTATGTCTCCACGCTAGATAATTTCTTCTAGCCTACTTTCTAGTTAATAAATTCTCTCTTCAGTTAAGTCTTCTGGTAAACCCATCCCAAAAAAAGTATGAGCTATATATGTATAGCCCATACCTTCTAGCATTTACATGCCATAATTTCAAAAATGAATGGTAATTCATAAGTAGTAAGGTGTATTAGAAAGTGTGTAAGATCTTTAAACTGACACTTTGGATTCAAATCCCTGCTCTGTCACCACTAACTGAGTCATTTTGGGTCAGTTACTTAGCTTCTTAAATTCCAGGGATTTTGTGAAGTTTAAGTGACAACCGCTATAAATCACTTGCCACATCTAGATATTTAGTAATAAATGTAAATGTCTTTACAAATGGCAAATAGATATATGAAAAAATGCTCAACATCACTAATCATCAGAGAAATGCAAATCAAAACCCAATGAGATATCACCTCACCCCAGTCAGAATGGCTATCATCAACAAGACAAATAGTAACAAATGTTGGAGAGGCTGTGGAGAAAAAGGAACCCTCATACACTGTAGGTGGGAATGCAGACTGGTGCAGCCATTATGGAAGGCAGTGTGGAGGTTCCTCAAAAAATTACGAATAGAATTGCCATATGACCCAGCAATCCCTCTCCTGGGTATCTACCCAAAAAATCTGAAAACATTTAGAGATAAAGACACGTGTGCTCCAATGTTCATTGCAGCTTTGTTTACGGTGGCCAAGACATGGAAACAACCAAAATGTCCTTCGATAGATGAATGGATGAAGAAGTTGTGGTATATATACACAATGGAATACTATTCGGCGGTAAGAAAAGATGATATAGGAACATTTGTGACAACATGGATAGATCTTGAGAGAGTAATGCTGAGCGAAATAAGTCAGACAGAAAAAGCAGAGAACCATGTGATTTCACTGATACGTGGTATATAAACCAAAAACAACAAAAGAACAAGACAAACAAATGAGAAACAGAAACTCATAGACACAAACAATAGTTTAGTGGTTGCCAGAGGGTAAGGGGGGTGGGGGGTGGGAGATGAGGGTAAAGGGGGATCAAATATATGGTGATGGAAGGAGAACTGACTCTGGGTGATGAACACACAATGGGATTTATAGATGATGTCATACAGAATTGTACACCTGAAATCTATGTAATTTTACTAACAATTGTCACCCCAATAAATTTAATAAAATAAAATTTTTTTAAAAAAAAGTAAATGTCTTTACTTTTTCCTTCCCTCAGTATCAACAACCTAAAAAATACATCTAAATCCCAAGTCACTGTTTTACCCAGTTATGATTGACGACAGAAAATCTGAACTATTTGGACAAGAGATGCTCTGAAAATCAACATCATTGTCGCAGAAAAACTCCAATCAATGGAAATGTAAGTCCTCTTCTCTTTACTCCAATTTGAGAAACCAGGCAAGAAGCAGTGATTTCTCTGTTCATACCATGTCAAAGTTGAGGCAAACAGACTTGGGACAATCAACTAATAAGTTTTGTTCTTATTTAATGAAAAGGAAAAGATAATTTCTTCATATCCTCCAAGTAGGTCATTCTCAGATTCTTTTTAGTATAAATGTGGTAAGCACAATTAATCAAAAGTTTTATTATTTAGAGAAGACATAAATGCCAAAATATTAATGTAATTTCCCCCCTATATTCTCACTGTGACCAGTTCAGACATATTTATTAATAATCATTTGTGAAAACATAGTTCACAAAGTAGATCTTCCTAGAACAACTGTGCATTAATTTATCTCAGCAACACCACATGCTGGTGTTTGTCCAGCATCCCCGGAAATAATTATTCAGCATTAACGTGGTAAGTTTAAAATTACAATCCACTTTCACTACTGGAAAGCACACTTTCAAATCAGCCTCTTAAAGTGCCCTCAACTGATGAAGCTCTGAACTGAAAAAAGAATGTTTTTTATAATAGAAATTGTGAATATGAGCTTGTGAAAAATATATTTGATAACAGTTACTCAGTTGAGCATGAAAACATTGACAGCTCCAGAATTTCCATAAGGAAGGGGCAGTTTAGTAGGGAAAAGAGCTAATCTTGCAGTGAAAACATACTGCTTTGAAGGGGTTTTTGGCATGTGACAAGGTACATTAGCCCCCAAGTCCCTTGGCATTCCTGGCCTGCAAATATATTTTCTTTCATGGAAAACAGTGGTTGGCCCTGATGAGGATACCTGGCCAGTAGTAGTTTCAACTCTCATTAATTATTTCAGTAAAGGAGGAAATTATCACAGAGTTGAAACGTGCCATTTGAAGATCATTTTCTGGTAATAAGAGAAATTGTGATTGGTTTTATGTGCCTCTCAGTCCAGTTCTCAATAGGAACACAGAGAGAGAAAAACCTAAAGCTTGTTAGACCCAGGCAAAAAGAGTATGGATGTATTATTATCTTTTACCATCCTACATAAAATATCTTTTTAGGGCACTATGAGGATAGCTTAATCCTTTGACAATGGACTTGGCTGCCTGACAGATTTAACGGAAATGCCACTTTGATTGTTGAAACACTTAAGCATTACTGTTCCCAGACATCCTGGGAACACCAGGTCCCTGCTCTCCAGAAAAGCATCCTTGTATCCCAATAACTACAATGCACGAAGACTAGTCATGGCAAATGACTCGTACATCAGGGACTACAGAAGTTCTTTTGACCTTCTTTTCTCTCTTTTATTGTGGTCAATATCTTTCCTTCCTTTTTATCATGTTCAATTTTATAATTACAATGAAGTGTTTGTTCGAACGTGTGTGTGTGTGTGTGTGTGTGTGTGTGTGTGTGTGTGTAAGTTAGATGTTTCCTATAAAGAAATGCTAGTTCTTGGGGCGGCCAGTTTGCTCAGTGGTCAGAGCGCAGTACTCATAACACCAACGTCGCCGGTTCGATTCCCACATGGGCCGGCGAGCTGCGCCCTCCACATCTAGACTGAGAACAACGACTTGACATGGAGCTGATGGGTCCTAGGAAAAAACACACTGTTCCCCAATACTCCCTAATTTAAAAAAATAATAAGGTACTTCATATAATATTTTTTAAAAAGAAAGAAAAGAAATGCGAGCTCTTGATACAAAACAGTCCATGTAGAATTATGGCAGAAGCATAAACAATAGCACATGAATTCATTTCTTAAACTGGAGCCTTTCATAAGAAGCCCCAAGCACATGAGAACAATTTTCTAGCAGGGCTCTGTCACAGCCCATTGGTCACACCAGGCTGTATCTAAAAGTCTTGCTATTCATCTGTCTTCTTCATTTTAAAACTAAGAACATCAACCCAGATAAAATTATCTCCCCTGCTGGTTGTTATCTTAATAACATACACAAGTAACTAAAGATTTATCAAAACAGATTGCTAAAGTAATTTAGGGCAGTTTCCCTCAAGAAATGCATTTCCACATGGCAATACATTTGTCATTGTGTTTTTGATGGAACTAAATATTAATATTTAAAAATCAAGACTTTTACATTTGTTAAGCTAGGTACTAAAAAAAAAACATGGCACCACAAGTTGGAAATTCCTTTGAATTTACACTAAGCCCTTCTTTGACTTATTTCCAAAATAATTAAGTCACATAATTTTAGAGTTGGAAAAGACATGAGCTGGGCCAAAAACACAAAGTCAGGAGGCCCAAGTGCAAGTATTGCCTAGAATGCTTCATTGGTCTTGACTTAATTTACTTTTAGGTGGTACCATTTCAGAGTGTATCAAGTTCATCTAGCAAACTGGAAAAGTTAATGAGTATTTCAATCTTCCATTTCTCTGAACATATGTAAAAAAAAAATACTTAAGGTACTTTTAAGGTATAACAAATTAAGATTCAAATAAATTGTAGACGAAATTAGCAACCATCGAACAATTACTTGACTATCTCCCACAAATAATTGGGTCCTGAGCAACAAGAAAGATGGCAGTTCCATGGCTCAAGCTAAACTAGAGTCAATAGTCTCATAAAAAGTAAGACATCCAAGCCAGAGAGAAGAAGAGTAATGCTGTTAACTGGCCTGACCTTGGCCACTGCCTTGATTTGGCTACAGAGTAACTGCTGTAAATCCATCTGATCGCATTATTCAGAAATGACATCTTCTATACCTGTATCATCCAATATGGTGTCCACTAGTCACAGATGGCCACCAAATATTTGAAATGTGGTGAGTGTGACCGAGGCAATAACATTTTAATTGTGTATATTTGATAATAATAATAATATAGAGTTGACACAGAAGTTAATGATTTACTTAACTTGGACAAATGTAATTTTGAAACAGTGGATTTCGCTTCCAAGTCAAATGAAGATGAACCAAGTCTATCAGTGTGGGTGAGAATGTGAAAGGAAAATGATTACCTGGTACTCAGTTTAATTACTGGACAACTTTCAAATATAGTTAGAACTGAGATGTGTGAATCTAATTTTTCACTTGGAAATTTTATGAAATCTAAATACAGATCAAGTATTTACATTGAAAATTTAGCATCTGAATAAAGATGTGCCTGTACTGATTTCCACTCTGCTATAAGAATGTTCTCATTCTACTCTGTCCTGGAGAGAGGGTTCACGGAAAGTTCACTCTCCGGAAGTCTCTGTTAGTGACCCTCCCTTACATGGTGGCAACACCTGACATAGCTGGGCTTGCGAGAGGCAGACCCTTGGCAGGTCAGTGGTAGTAAGAGCCTTGGCAGGCCTTGACCCCAGGGCAACCTGGCTTCCCTTTCCCGGTCAAGCTCTCGGAGCTGTGCAGATCCGGGACGTGCTGGGGGACTCTGCTGGTATTTATCTGTCCGAGGAAGTATTCCAGGCAACTGCACTACCAACTGTTCACAGAACTTAGCCAGGTTCATTGCAGACTTTTTAACAGGCTGATCTTGGGAAGGTATCGCTTTCTTTTATTGGGACTAAAAGAAGAGAGGTGAGAGTCAGCGGGGATTTGGGGTATCTGCGGTATCAAGGGAACTTCTCTTTAGTGATGCTGTCATTATGGTCCGATCACGCCAATTTCATGGCTGAGGCTGTGGGTGTCCCAGCATTGCTCTTCTACTCCCAGGAATCGCAAATCTGTGGAGCTGTAGACCTGCAGAGCTAAGGCGCTCAGAAGCAGCTTCCTGGAGATGGTAACTGGGTCCACTACACACACACACACACACACACACACACAATCACACATAATGTCTACAAGTGAAGAAAATGTGATATGTGAATTCACCAAATATCTAGTAAGCCTTTACTATGTGCCAATAGTGGGCTAAATGAAGAGATACAAAACCAATTAACTAGATATTGTTAATGAGCCATCAGAAGCAACAGCTGCCCTGGAGAATCGTCTATACATGTAGCTGACTTTATATAATCAACTTCTGTTTTACTAACCTCCTGAGAATTGCAGTTTTTTTCATTGCAATATAACCTCACCTATCCTGATTGATAAATAAATAGTACATGGCACCTGTGCTTGATAGGCTTACAGTGACTTCAATGATCTCAGTGGCTTTAATAAGCACCCATGTTTGAACTAGAATAATTATTTACTTCTAATTTATATAGGTATTTACTTACAAGATGATGAAAAGATCATTTCAATATCAAAACATCTTTTAAACAGGACAACTCAAAAATTCAAATCTATTTAGAGTTGTTCTCAACTCTGGCTACATATTAAAATCACTGGGGAAACATTTTCAAAATCAGTGTTAGGGCCCTAAACTCCAGAGATTGATTTAATTGGCCCAGAGTAGGGCCTAAGCATTGGCATTTTTCTAAGATCCCTAATTTGACACTTTTTTGAACATTTGCATTAAACTCCTAGAATGAGGTAAGTCTTTTAAATTCAGTCTTAAACTTAACCATCAAATTTAACGCTAAGCTTCCAGCTAAACAAATAAAAATAGAAATATTTTTCTCTTCCTCATTATATTTTGGAATGATTTGTTTAATGTTCTTCCCTGTGATGGTCAGTTGTATGTGTCAGCTTGGCTGGGCTACAGTCCCTGGTTATTCAATGAAACAGTAGGTAGCAGTTGCTGTGAAGATATTTTGTAGAGGTGATTAAAGTCCATAATCAGTTGACTTTAAGTAAGGAATATTATCCTGAATAATCTCCATGGACCTAATTCAGTGAGATAAAAGACCCTAGGAGCAGGACGAAGCCTCTGGGAAGGAGCAATTCTACCTGTGGACAGTAAGTAGCTTCAGTTTGTGCCTGAAAGTTTCACCATCCTCATCCTGGTGTCCTGCCCTAAGGATTACACCCACAATCACATAAGCCAATTCCTTGCAATAAATCTTAATATATTCTTCTACTGATTCCGTTTCTCTGGTTGAACGTTGACTAATACACTCCCCAACCCCATTAAATTGCATATGCCAAGAACAGAAGTGTCTGTGTTCTTCATTATAAATCACAGTACCTAGAAACATGCTGTCCCATAACAGGCACCAATAAACACTTGTTGAATGAATGAATGAATGAATGAATGAATGAATGAATGAATGAATGAATGAATGAATGAACAAACAATCCGGTTGGGGAAGTAAACATACAACATAAAGGGTGAGCCATGAGGCACAATAAATGCTATGAAATTCAGCATAAGGAGCAAGCACATTCAGTCATGGAGCTCAGGAAAAATTTGCAATAAGCTGAGGTTGAAGAATAGAGATTAGGTGAGCAAAAGTATAAAGATTGGAAATGACATACTCAGACATGTTATATTAGCAAGACTAGAAAAATAATTCATGTAAACAAATAGAGGAAAATGAGTTTGGAAGAATCAATCATGGCCAGATTTTGCAAGATTAAATTCAGAACTATATTCGGCCAGTGGTGCGCGCTCTCTCTCTCTCTCTCTCTCTCTCTCGCTCTCTCGCTCTCTCGCTCTCTCGCTCTCTCGCTCTCTCGCTCTCTCGCTCTCTCTCTAAGATTCAAAAACCTTTCTACAAATGCATTTTCCTTGTAGGCTAAAATCAGGAAGAGAAAAGCATTATGGAGCTGCTCTGGTTCAAGTCAGATGTGGAGAACAGTGTTGTGTGTACTCAGCCCCTCACTCACGGCCATGGATGCCTTTAAAAGGAACCTATAAAGAACCGCTAATGTTCCATGAAAGCACTGTTTGAAAACCATTGCTAAAGTAATGGGCTATATTTATGTTTGTACACTCATTTAATCAATCAATCATTCATTAGCTATTTAGCGCACTCTATCGTGCAACATTCCGGAGAAGCTCAGTGTGAAAAGAGGAGACGTGGTGTCTCCTGGTGGAACCAGCTTGAGAGGCAGTGATTACTCTCCCGAGGTCCTCAGAGGACCTTCTAGGGGCATTGAGGTTGATTCCAAAGACTATTAGTCTCTGATAGAGGAGACAGGGTGTTGCAAAACTGTGGATATGGGTGCACCAGATTTTTCTCTGACCTCATCTTTCCTCCATGAACTAGTGTAAGAGGCAAAAATAAAGTACTCCATCAGAAACATCTCTGAAACCTGGGGACAACAGCAAAGCTGCTTCATAGTCCACTCTGCAACACAGGCAGTGCCAAAAGATATCATCTTCACTCTAAATGGTATAGATTCTAATGTGAGACAAGGTTAGCTATCAGAAGAGGGAAATAAACGTAAGGGTTATGGTGGATGGAGACAGGAGGATTCCTCACCTCACTGGCATCATATTTTGGAAGAGGCAGAAAGTCTGATAAATCCAAAATAGCCAAGGAGACTTCAACATCTACTTGCTTTGTCCATTTATCAACGCAGACTTTTCATTTTCCCCCCAATGTCCTCATTTCCAATGCCTTAGTCTCTTTCCAACCAAAGATCTTCTCATTGCCCAGAAGGGCTTCTCCTCAGAAAGTTGCGAGAAGGCTTCCAGTCTCCTCTTCTCTTGGTGGTCCCCTCGTATTGTCTTTATTCCAGTCTCCTATGGAGTTATGTTGCATTCCCCATACTTCACAGTAAACCAACAAAACTATCCCCATTGGCACTCTCAATTTGAATTCCTTGCCCATTTGTCCTCGTCTCACTGTGAACCCCAGGCCAGATCAGTGTTCGAATGTGCCTTCTCCATATCTGTGCTGTGTAGCCAAGCACTGTGGGAGAGAATTACACAATCACAGTTCAGAGGGCTATTGCAAACCCATGGTCTCCAACCTTGGTTAGACCTTTGGCCCTGCCCATCCCCCTTCCCTGCAGTGACTATTCAAAAAAACTGCCAACATCCATCGCAGTCCCTAAGCACCTCATTCTCAGCACACAGCCCCACAGAACCCAGGGTCATCAGGCACAAATCAGCCAGGTCTTATTGTTGGTACTGCCCTGTCATTCATGGCCAGGCCTTGGCGTTCTCAGGTTGAACATCAACAACTTCACAGAACACCAATATCAGACAAGGCCACCCGGTTCCTTTGAAAGATCAAGACAAAAACAATATCACTCCATTATCATGTCTGAACACAGACAAAATATGAGCAGTGTTCAAGCCACAAAAATGAATCACTGACCCTCTCTCCCAGCTAATGTGAGTAGCAACTGCTCCTTCATGAGTTACAACTTCAAGCTTGCTCTAGTCAGCCTTCTCTATGCGTAAAACTTATGAAGATGCCCAATCATAGAATTACCCCCACTTCCGGACATCATCCCATTTCGAGCAAAGAGCAAAGTCTCTAAACCCTCCCCCAAAGAAGCTAACACAAGCCCAAGTCCTATAATAGATCCTTTCTGATATTCTCTTTCTGAGAGGGCCCATGATTCCCCAAGGGAGTACATTCTCTCCCCAAAGAGCAGTTAACTCAATTTGTTCAACTACAGGCATATTCCTGGTGGTCTTTGCCGGGAGGACATAGGCAAAAGCAATAAAAATTATTATTATTATTACTATTACTATTGTTAGGTTCTGTGCTAAATACTTTACATGTGCTATCCACTTAATCCTTTGATAACAGCTATGATTTTACCCATTGCAAACATGGAAACACTAAGATTCAATGGAATATACCAGCCGTCCTGGTCGTACATCCAGCATAACGGGTGAAGGGATTCAGGAGTCTGACTCCAGAGCTCATACTCGTAATGATATTAGAAATAATAAACTACAGAATTAGCAAGATCATTCTCCTCCTCACGTCCTCCCCTCCAGTCTCAGATCCTGAGCGGTTTCTCCTCACAGTGCCAACCCCTCCCTCTGTGTGCTCTTTAACAATATCCTCTGTCTTCTTTAACACCTGGTTCCAACAAATACGAATTTTTCTCTAATTCTTCAGCCTTTCGTTCTCCACAAAAATCATCTCCTGAGTCTATAAAATTATGCATAAGATTCTTTCATTCTAAAAACAAACCGTAATTACATCCAATGATACTTGGTCTTTACCATCACCAGCCCAACTTCTGGAAACCCTCGTCTATATTTCATGATGAACATGACTAAAAATTTAAGAGTCATGAATGACTGACAGGAGGAAAATCTTTTCTACCTTGGAGGGGTGAGTGTGGGTGGGAGGGATCAAAGGAGAGTTTAAGAAAAAAATATTGGGGAAAATTTGCCCACCTAGAGACACAGGAAAAGGAATTTTAGGGTATGGCAGGGCTATGGACTGAATGTGTTCTGTCAAAATTCATATGTTGAAAACAAACCCCCAATGTGATGGTGTAAGGAGTCAGGGCTGTGGGAGGTGATTAGGACATGAGGGTAGAGCCCTCATGAATAGGATTAGTGCCTTATCAAAGGACCCCATTGAGTTCCATTGCCCCTTCCACTGTGTGAGAACACAGTAAGAAAATAGCCATCTACGAACCGAGAACTGGGCTCTCACCAGACTCTGAATCTGCTGGTTCTTTGGACTTCCCAGCCTCTAGACCTGTGAGAAATAAATTTATGTTGTTTACAAGCCACCCAGATCCATGGTATATGTTATAGCGGTACAAATGCACTAAGACCGTAGGTAAAAGAAAAACCACACAGAAAGGAGAGCTTGGCATGTATGTGAGACCTGATGAATGGTCTAGTTATGTACTGTATCAGTTTTCTTGTGCCGCCATAACAAATCTCCACAGGCGGGTGGCTTACACAACCAAAATTTATCTCTCGCAGTCTGGAGGCTAGAAATCCAAGATCAAATTAGTAACGTGTTTCATTTCTTTCGAGGCTCCTCTCCTGGCTGGAAGATGGCTGTCTTCTTGCTGTGTCCCCACGTGGTCTTGCCTTTGCACACACATCTTTGGTGTCTCTTTCTGTGTCCAAACTCCCCTTCTGGACACCAGTCAGATTGGATTAGGAACCACCCTGAAGACTTTAACTTAATCACTTATTTCAAGACTGTCTCCAAATATGATTACATTCTGATTACACTCTAAATCGGATTAGAACTTCAACATGAATTTTGGGAGGACACAGTTCAGCCCATAACATGGGATATAGGGGAGCAGGAAAGATTAGAGCTATCAACTCACAGGTGCCTTAGAATATTAAGAATGGGAAATTTGACCTTCTTTAGATAGTGGATTTTATGAATGCCTGATATGACATCCTCACATCACTGGACTGTTCAAAATTGAAGATGAAACTTGATAAGATGATTCATTTACTAATAAATTATCTATAATATATAATGTGTATTTTTCAGCAACTGACCTCTCTCTAAAGAGACTTGTTTTCATATATATATCTATATATCTATAGATAGATAGATAGATAGATATAGATATAGATATGGATATACATATACATACACATATACATATATATTGTATTTCTATCTTCATCCTTCAAACCAAATCTAAAAATACCTTATATATATTTAAAAGATTATCCAAAACAAAGTGTTTACATATAGCAAATGCTTAAAAACAATTTTATTAATACTAAATTAGAATTGAGCATCAGCTCAAATACTTAAGAAAGCAGCTGATGCTATTCTAAACATAGGCCAACTGCTTTTCCCAAGGGAGTCGGTAAAACCTGAGTGAGTGGCTGAGAGAAGCACATTTGAGACGGGAAGGCTCTGTGCTGCAAGGTGGACAAAGGACCTTCAGAAAGACAGACGAGCTGCCCTTGCTCTCATCAAGAAGGGCAGTTCATGCAAGATTGTCTCTTCCATCACATACGACAGCCCTGATTCCAACCTTGAAATGGCACATCCTCGATGGAAAAATGGAAGGTCAGGAACACTTACTGTCAACTATACCACAAGCTCTGAGCTAGAATTTCTTCCTGCGTATATCTCATTTCATTTTATTATTATATTTCCATCTTCTAGATGTGAAAACAAACTCAGAAAAGTGAAGTGACTTGTTCATAATAATAGGATGGCCAGTTGAGCCCTGTCTTATTCCAAAGTCCACGCACTTTGTCCCACACCACGTTAACTGGGTTTTGTCTCCCAGGATCGTGTAGTGACCTATAAGACCATCAGCCTTTGTTTGAATCCTGCCATCTGACCTCTGCAGGAGGGGGACACCAGTCCGTAGTGTTTGAGGACAAGCCTGGACAGAAAATCTCTCACCTTGCACATATATAGCAATATATTAGTTTGAAACATAAAATTTGCTTTTGTAGATCAAAATTGGTCAAAATTAGCAACTTCATATGACTCAACATAATTATTTGTTCATGGTAATAGCCCAAGAGTTAATAGCTGTAACTGCTATCCTAGGTCCTGTTGGGGAATTTCTGGCCTAGAAAAAAATTGTACATGTCCTTTTGCCTCAGGCACACCTGGAAAACAAGTCTCATCTTGCCTGGGGAAAACACCCAGCACCGTTTTCCATTCCAGGAATATGCACTCTTCTGGGAAAACAGGGAAAAACCACATCTAAACTGAGCAGAAATTCAGGCATTCCCCCCTGAATTGCTATCTCCATAATTAAAAACAAGAGTATGTCTGAGATATACCTGCCAATACAGAATTGTACACCTGAAACTTATGTAACTTTACTAACAATTGCCACTCCAATAAACTTCAATTTTTTAAAAAAAGCGTATAAATGAAGAAAAACACTAAACCAGGAAATAAAATACTAAACCACCTTAGAAGATTCCAAAGGGGTCATCACACATTTGTCAAGCCCTGAATGAAAATGCTACAGGTCAGCACACTGGAGGTGCCAAGGAGAAGTGCATCTGTGATCATTTTTACAAAAGGGGCACTGGCTTCTTTGATTGACACTATGAGTAATTAAAATTAAAATTTGAGGGCATTTGTCAATTCCTCGAATATGTATGATCATTGAAATTTTAATAGGCCCATCAGAACACCCTAGAGGACTATTTCCACCTTTAAGATACTTTTCAAAAGTGTTTGATAAATTTCTTCTACTTTTTCTGATGATAGTATGTTATCAAGTACTGAAAAGGGGTTTTCAGGAAGAATTTTGAAATTTCACTTCATTAAATCTTCCTTCTCATCAACAGTGATTTTCATGGCTGCACTGGCTGGACAAGGCTTTATTCAGAAGTTCACAGCCTTACAAAGTGGGGGGAGGGGAATACTGAAAAACTGGACTGATTCTCAGCCACAACCACGGCATGTTCATTAAACTGAATGAAAATTTTATTCACATGCCTGTATCCATAAAAATTCATGAGAGATGAGCACTGAAAATATTTGCTGCATTTATTTTCCCTCCTTTCAATTTCCAAGGAGGCGAATTGGAAGGTTTTTATATCTATTGCAGGGATGCCCCAAGTCATAGTAATTAATGAGAAAAATCTGCCTTAAAGGTACAGATTCTTTCTCAACTCTAAAATTCTTTAAATGCAAATAATTGAAGCAGTGTCCACAAATAATATTAGCTACTCATTAATTGAATGTCTATGGTATATCTGGCTCTTTATGTATCTATTAACTTAATCACAAACTCCCCAACTATTATTAGTCCCACTTTATAGATGAGAAAACTGAGTCAAGGAGGGTTTGAATTCCCAAGGTCCCACATCTAAGAAGTGGTTGAGCAGGATATTAAAACAAGCATTCTGATTCCTGAGTCCATGTTTTCAGTAGCCAGAATTCTGTCACTTATGAGTGACTGTCATGGCAGCCACTCTCCCCTCCCCCCAGACAAGGACCATTATGACAGCTTAATGGCAACAAAACCCCCACTGGTCCCCTCACCCCTAATTGTTCCAGGAAATGGCTACCACAGAAAACTTTCCAACTACAGCAGTGAGCAATCCTTCTTTTGAAATGTCCCTTTTCATTTATTCATTTTGGTTTTTTTAGCTTTTACTTCCCTTGCCTCTCTTCTGCACAGCAAAAGAAACCATCAACAAAACAAAGAGGCAACCAGCCAAAAGGGAGAAGATATTTGCAAACAACGCCTCCGATAAGGGGCTAATATCCAAAATATATAAGGAGCTCACACAACTCAACAACAAAAAGACAAACAATCCAATTAAAAAATGGGCAGAGGACATGAATAGAAACTTCTCCCACCAGACATACAAACGGCCAACAGATATATGAAAAAAACATTCAACTTCACTAGCTATTAAGGAAATGCAAATCAAAACCACAATGAGCTATCACCTCACACCAGTTAGAATGGCTATCATCAACAAGACAAATAATAACAAGTATTAGAGAGGCTGTGGAGAAGAAAAAGGAACCCTCATACAATACTATTGGAAATGTAAATTGGTACAGCCGCTATGGAAAACAGTATGGAGGTTCCTCAAAAAATAAAGACTAGAATTACCATATGACCCAGCAATCCCTCTCCTGGGTATCTACCCAGAAAATTTGAAAACAATTATCCGTAAAGATATAAGTACTCCAGTGTTCACTGCGTTATTATTTATGGTGGCCAAGACATGGAAACAACCAAAGTGCCCCTCAATAGATGATTGGATGAAGAAGATGTGGCATATATACACAATGGGATACTACTCTGCCATAAGATGAAATACTGCCATTTGCAACAACATGGATAAATCTTGAGATTATTATGTAAGTGAAATAAGTCAGACAGAAAAAGTCAAGGACCATATGACTTCACTCATATGTGGGATATAAAACTGAAGTCAACAAAGGAACAAGACAAGCAAATAAAACAAAAACTCAGACACAGACAATATTTTAGAGGTCACCAGAGAGTAAGAGGGGAGGAGGGTGGTAGAAGAGGGTAAAGAGTGTCAAAGATATGGTGATGTAAGAACTGACTCTGGACGGTGAACACACAATGCAATATCTAGACTATGTGTTACAGAATTGTACATTTGAAACCTACATAGTTTTGTTGACCATTGTCACCCCAATAAACTTTAATTTAAAAAAAAAAAGAAATGTCCCCAAAGTGCCTTTTGCCCCTTTGCAACCAACCAAGGGCTGCCAACTGTACCTGAAGACCAATTAGGAAGTTACTCCATTTCTAAATCTCACATCTTAATAGAACACTTGTCAATCAGAGACTATTTCAGTACTTCTTTTTTTTTTACTCTATGAAATTGACTCAACTTTAAAAGGTTGAATACCTGCTGAAATGAAAGTGATGACAGATGGTTTCCCTTGACACATATTTATAAATAAGTAGTCTTTAGTAGTTTGGTCTCAGACTCATTTTTGTCTTTAATAACTGAACACAAATGAATATTACCCTTTGATTTATAGTCATGTTAAAATATTAAAATTCAAAGTACTTACAATTTTTAGACTCTAAACTCACTGGAATTACAATAATCTTTATTAAAACATAAAAAGGAATCCATGTTACACTCTGATCAAGTATTAATATTAAAAAAATATATTTGAATGTTGGATTCCTGACAGACTGTGTCATTATAAAATAAATAATTGTAACATGGTTTCCATATCTATAGAGGAAAATAGAGCTCTTTCTTACTGGTCTGTGTCCTCATAAATAGATGAGAAAATGTCTCGACAGTGCATCAGTATTAATGAGCTATGTCATTTGCCTCAGATATGCCAAGATGATCCTAAGTTTTTTGGTTTTTTTTTATCCTAAGTTTTAAGCCATACCACTGAGCATTGTTATATATCCCATAACCTTGATCTTCAAAGGACATAGAATGAAGTTTACTCTTTATACTCTCCATTTGTAGTTATAAGAAGAAGCAAGATGGTTTCTGCCAAAAGATAAACATTGCCACCTACTAAGATCATTTCATCACCCCACTCCAAAAAAATAAAAAAAAAATCCTGTCCCCATTAGGTAATTGTTCCCCATCATCTATCCCCCTAGTCTCTGGCAACCAACAATCTGCGTTCTATCTCTGTGAATCGCTTCTCAGCCTTTTGGCTAAGAGCAAGTGTATTGTCTGTATGGATTTATCTATTCTGGATATTTCATATAAATGGAATCAAACAATATGTGATCTTTTGTGTCCAGCTTCTTTCACTTAGCACAGTGTTGTCAAGATTCATCCGTGTAGTAGCACCCATCAGTACATTCTTTTTTACGACTAAATAATATTCCAGCATAGGGGTATGTCACAGTTTATTTATCCAGGCATCCATCTGTGGACACTTGAGCTGTGGTGAATAGTGCTGCAATGAACATGAGTAACATGTGCTTAAGTTCCTGTTTTCAATTCTTTTGGGTATATAACTAGAAGTGGAATTGCCAGATAATATGGCAATTTAAGTTTAACTTTTGAGGTATCGTAATATTGATTTTTAAATCAAAACAATAACAACATAAAAGACAGAGCTTGACAGTATGTTCTGATACCCACAAATCAAGTAAGGACCAACCATAATCTAATCTGATCAGGGTCTTTTTCCAGAATAAGTACAGTGGTGGAGAGGAAAATTTTCTGTGGTAGAATCTATATTTCTTTTACTGTATAGGTAGACCCAGCCCATATTTAAGAGTAATAAAGTCATTGTAATATAAAGGAAAGGAAAAAATATATATATGACTCATAATGTGCCACCAGGCTTATTGTATCAATATGTCAAAAATCATTACCTTGGATTCAACAAACTGCATTTATAAATGCAATCCTGAGAAGATCCAAGATGGCCGAGTAGAAAAACACTGTGCGTGCTTCCTTCCATGAACACATCAAAACTACTAAATTGTAGAACAATCAACCTGAAGAACTACATGAAGTCTGGCTGAACAGAAGTTTTATAACTAAGGATATAAAAAAGAAGCCACATTGAGACTAGTGGGGGGTGGGGAGATGTGAAATGGTCTCTCCCCAAACCTCAGTGTGGCACTTGAGAATCAGGAGAGATATCTCAACCTCAGAGGTTCACCCAAAAGGAGCAAGGGACCCTGGTCCTACACCAGGCTCCCCATCCAGGAGTACTGTTGTTGGAAAGAGGAACCCCCACAACATCTAGCTGTGAAAAACAGTGGGGATTCTGACCATCCAGGTGGGACAGAAGACTGCAGAAAACCCAGACGTTCTCTTAAACAGCCCACGCACAGACTCAGTCACTCACAGGCACTCACCCGGGGCTCCAGTGGAGAGACGGTGATTCGCGGGGGCAATGGAGGCATACTGGGGGCAGACGGAAGTGTGTGGCCTCGGTACAAGTGCTGGAGGAAAGTCACTGTTTTCCCTGTCCTCTTCCCATGCAGCCGGCAGGTGGACGCCATCTTTTCTGTGCTGAACCCTCCCCCACAGGTCAAATCTAACTCTGATTGCCCTGGTGAGTTCAGCTGGGAACCCACTGCACTCAGCTCTTCCAATGCCCGAGGCACTTTCTCCTGAGCAATCAGCTCTGCCCATTGCATTCTTTCTTGGAATACTATCAGAGTCTGCATGCCCCAGGTAGGCAGTAACTGGCCTCAGAGTGCTCTGACACTTATTGCTGAGTAGCTACAGGCTCAGCACTGGCACCAGACCAGAGTCTACATTAACCTGGTGACCACAACTCTTCCCACTCTAGTGATTCTCTGACACCCTGCCTCACCTGCCTCAACTAGCATACTGTGCGAGGCTTGATCTGTGCCTGAAACTTAACAGAGTCAGCAGGTAGCAGCATGCCTTGGGATATCTGGATTTTTGCAGTTATCCCAGGCCCAGTACTGGTGGCAGCCTCCTCAGTTCACAGCATGGCTCCAACTTTAGCACAGTCAGCAAACAACCACATCTGTTGTTTGTAGCTCCAACCAGGTAGTCCCCGGCTGGTCACAGGCAGTGGGTGACCAGGGCCTGCATGAGAACCCCTTCTAAGAAAGAGGTACCAAAACCAACAAACCTGGAGGTTGGCTTCAGACCACAGCAGAGCACCACCCAATTAGCCCCACAAGCAACACACAGAAAGGGCGATCTCAACAGGCACCAGAGCCCACTGGGGTGAATCCCACTAAATGGGATAAGTCCCCCACACAGCAGCCCCTAAGCTGAGGACATATCCAAACCGCACAGCCAGTCAGCCTAAGGGCCAATAACACCCCCTAATGTGCCGATAGCAATCAAGGCTCAACTCTAACAGGAGGATACACAAACCCACACAAGGGACACTCTTGGAGCACCCGGAACACGTGACCAGGGAGACTATGCCAAGCCCTACAGGTCACCTACTACATAAGGCCACCCGGCCAACACTGGGAGACACAGACTATCTAGCTATAAATAATCTGATAGGGCAAAAGAAATCCAAAGTAACTAACTAGAAGATTGTTTCAGTTTCTAGGGAGGAGGAGGGGTGGGTAATAAGATTATAGATTAAAATGGCAATAAGATTGGGTAGATAAAATTTGTTTTTTAATTGAGGAACGTGTTTATGATTTGGTAGATAGAGAAAATAAAAACTAAAAAAGTGATAGATGATTCCACTGTTAGCAGGAATAGAACTGTTGAGGTGATAGGGCAAATGGAAATAATAGGGAGGGTAGTAAATTATCTTCTTGACTTGATGAGATTAAAAGAGATCACAATATTTAAATAAAAAAAACTGCTAGCCAACTTGAAATGCAGGACTGACGGATGCCAACAAGAATGTCAGTCCTTGAGTTACTGAATAACCAATTTTGAGACTGACCTTGTTTTAATCATATATTTTGTTACTTGCAGCCCAAACCATGCTAACTAAGATAACAGTAAAGCTGAATTAAACAAAACATAAGCATTCTTGGTAAGATAACTAAAATGATTGTAGATATTTTGAATTAGTTTACGATTTCTTGTATTTGAGAAGGAATATGTCTTCAAACATCTTAATAGCCTTTTTTTTTTTTTTAGTTCAAATTTCACCTCTTTGGAGACACAAAAATTTATATTGTTTGAAGAGTAAAAGCAACAGTGAAAAAACCATAAGATAATTTATTCACTAGATTAAATAAAACATAAGATTTTAATTAAAAGATTTTTGATGTGTTTTTCAATAGCAATATAAAATTTACATGTATAAAAAGCATTGTGTAGTTCAAGAAGCACTTATTTTGTGTTTAAATGGGGCATTAATGCTAAATCATGAGCTACCGTAGTTTTAGATGTGAGTTGTTAGAAAAGCTATTTCATTTTTATGAGGATGATCCACTTTTATAAAATCCTATACGAAGTCTAAATATGTGAAGATGGAAGAGACCATGACCTCCTTTGGTGATGATCTCCTCATATCTTAGCTCCTCTGTTCAACAGAGACCATTTAAAAGGACAGGTTTCCAGGGCTGTCAAATTTTAATTTAATTGATTAAAAATTTGATTTACAATTCTCCCTAAGATACTATAATACATAAGTGAATTATATATTTCAACTCTGATTTCTGAGTAAATAACACTGTGTTCTTGCCTGGAAAATGTGTTCATATCTGTGGGGACAAAGCCAGGAGTGCAGTTTCCAGGCTCTCGCCCTCACGTGGAAAGGTGCTCACTAGGGTAGTAAATGGCCATCAACTGCGATTGGATGGCCATCAGCTGTGGCTAGTTGGCCGTCAGCTGTAACCAGTGAGCCATTGGCCACTAATATAACTGCCATGGCTATGCTAGCAGCAAATGAGGGCTAGCAAGAAGATGGTGGCTGAGCTAGCAAGGGCGGGTTACAGTTAACAAGTGAGGCTGGTTGGCAGAGCAAAGTGGATGGCAGTTTGCGGATAGTGTGGCTCCTGCTTCCTGTCTCCAACCCAGTCACCAGCGAGACTATAGTGGTGTGACTCCCCTATCTATGGCTCCGTGGGTGTTCCTTTTTGGCCTCACTATGTCCTGTGTTCTTATGCGGGGAGCAGGACTAGAGACCCCGCATGACAATATCTGAAACAGTTTTTAATGATGACTGCTCAGTGACTGATCATAAGAACAGCAGCCAACATGTATCACCATCCTCATTATGTGCCAGGTCGTCCTAATGCACAAAACAAGAACTATTATTATTACCACTTTCCAGATGAAAAAATTGAGACAGAGAGAAGTAATTTGCCCAACAATTAAGAGTTGAAATCAGAATATACATCCAGGTACTCTGACTCCAGACCCCATACACACTCCACCCTACCATACTCCAGGTGAAAACTAAGTGGGTATCCACGTATGTAGTGTAAGTGCTTGACATTAAGCTTTTGATTGCCAAGGCATCCATTTCAGCCATCCATCTCGAATAAACATGTTGCCAGCAGCATGAACCAACTACGCTAAACAGCTAGACAAAGAGCCAGGCCTCTCCCACCCATGAAGTTCCTCTTTTAGAAAATGCTGGGTAATCTAGATCACTGATTGGGTAACCCCACTTGTCCCTTCCCGAACACTAATTCCCACTCCTGTATTTTAAATTCACCAATAAAGAGTGAACCCACAAAATCCCAGGCACCCCACCCTCAACCCTAATAAAGGCAGAGCCCAGGTCCACACACCCTCCTCTCACTACTCATGACCTGCTGTGTGGTCCTTGGCAGTGCTGTGTACCCTCCAGGGCTTGTAATAAACCTTGTTTTTCTTTCAAAACTCCCTGATGGTTGTTGCTGAGGTGTGTCTTGCCATCATAAGAAACACAAGGGCCAGCCACAACATTGGCTCCAGGTGGGGAAATGTCTCTGGGGGCTGCCACAAGCAGTACGGGCCCAGGTGAGTGCCTCCAGCATTCCTAGCCAATAACTTCACCTGTCGACAGGCTGAGAGACAGACACGAAACAGTATATTATCACTGTTCTTATGATCTTAAGTATTTAAACACTTATTTTTTAAGTGGGTTGGGATATCTAGAAACTTTCATAAATATTCTACAAAGAAAAAAATCCCTCAATACATAAAAATGTGAGGAATAAGCCATTTTCTGGTCAAGGGCTTCCTACATCTAAATTCTTCTGGAAGACACATGGTGAGCTCCATGCCCAGACACTGGCTGACTCTTTTGAGTGATGGAACAAAATGGTATTGCCACTTTCCCTAAAGTCATCAAAGAGATAGAGTCAAGGTCTGCAGCTGCTTTAGACTTTTAATAGAAGTAGCTATATTTTGGCCTTGTTTTCTCTAAGCAAAGCTCTCCTTGATTTCACCATTTCTGAACTTCCTCCTTCCAGCAGTTGCACTGAACATTTGTTTATTTCATTGTGTTTTATTTTTTCTTCTTGAGGACTGGACATCCATAGATGACCTGAGAGGTAATTCTCACTCCAAACCTTCCTACTGATGGATCTGATACTCTTCACCCATGAGGAAGCCTCACTCGCTTAAGAACGTGGTGTAACAGAATGCAATCTCTGAGTGCTGAGCCAACTTCACACCTAACATCTGGATGCCTTTGGTAAATTATTTGACTTTGCTGTGACTCACCTTCCTCATTTTAAAAATCAGACTGTTATCAGCTTTGTAACCGTTGCTAGGAGGACTCAAGGAGATCATTTGTGTATATAGTTGGGGGATGTCAAGAAGGATTTAGCCATCCTGAATACTATTTTTACCATTAACAAAATGATTCTATAAAATTCTCATGCGTTCTCTTGCTCGGGATTCAGGTATCACTGGTTTTATCTTGTGCTTTATCTTTTATCATTAATTTTTAATATGCATTGTAGCATTTTACATAGAATGGCCTGTTAAAAAATTGTTTTATTAGTTTCAGGTGCACAAAACAAGGCAATAGTTAGACATTTATCATTTATATCCCTCACACTGTGTCAACCCCCCCCCATCCACTATCCCTCTGACATCGCACACAGCCATTACATTTCCACTGTCTACATTCCTAATGCTGTACTCCGCTTCTTGTACTATATACATAATATATAAAATTGTAGTTGACATTCATTATTCTTCAGCTTCAGGTGTACAGTGCAGTGATCAGGCATCTACATCTTCCCTGAGGTGGTCTCCTTAACGAGACAAGTGTCCATCAGATACCCTATAAAATCTTTACAACATTATTGATTACATTCCCCAAATTGATTTTCGTAACCCCGTGGCAATCCTGTGGTTACTGACTGTGCTTTCTAATCCCCTCACCTTCCCCCTTATCCTCACCCCCCCTCCCATCTAGCAACCCTCAGTTTTTCCTCTATGTCTCTGAAACTGTTTCTGATTAGTTCATTCATTTATTCTTTTCTTTAGATTCCACCTTAAGTGAGATCATATGGTATTTGTCTTTGTCTGTTTGACTTATTTCACTTAACATAATGTTCTCTAGGTCCATTCATGTTGTTGCAAATGGTAAGATTTCTTTCTTCTTTATGGCTACGTAATACTCCATTGTATAAATGTACAACAATTTCTTAATCCAGTCGTCTACTGATGGGCATTTCGGTTGTTTCCATGTCTTGGCTATTGTGTATAGTGCTGCAATAAACATAGGGGTGCATAAACTTTTTTGAATTAGAGTTTTGGATTTCTCCGGATAGATACCTAAGAGTGGAACTGCTGGATCATAAGGTAGTTCCATTTTCAGCTTTTTGAGATACCTCCATACCTGTTTTCCAAGTGGCTGCTCCAATCTGCAATCCCACCAACAGTGCACAAGGGTTCCCTTTTCTCCTTATCTTCACCAGCACTTGTTGTTTGTTGATGTATTGATGATAGCCATCTTGACTGGGGTGAGGTGGTATCTCATTGTGGTTTTTATTTGCATTTCTCTGATGGTTACTGAGGTTGAGCATTTTTTAATATGTCTGTTTGCCATCTGTATGTCCTTTTTAGAAAAATGTCTCTTCATGTCCTCTGCCCATTTTTAAATTGGGTTGTTTGTTGTTTTGGAGTTGAGTTGAATAAGTTAAAAAAAAAAAAAGTTTCTTAGTATTTCAGCTGAAATCAGGTTGGTGTTTGATGGTTTTCTCTAGTACTTCAATTGGTTTTCACACAGGTTTTTAAATTCAGAGTCCAAATGTCTATTCTGTTTCACTTTTCCTTTTAGATAAACCTGCCTACATTTTTTTCAGCCCACTAAGAATCCAGAATACATTGCTATTAAATGAGATCCATTTTATTTTCCCTATATTCTGCCCTAGTTTCATTCAGTGTAGGTCCTCAACATTTGGGCGAGTCAAGAGGGATATATTCTTGAATATGAGAGAAGAAAGATTAAGCTTCTCTTCTGCAATTGCCTTTTTCATTCTTAGCTGCAAACAGTAAAATAATTAACTAAATAACAAAACTTCTAATCAAATTCCTGACATACATGTCCCCATAAAAACATATATCATAAATATAGATGTATAATCCACAACGCATTTTCCCTGAAAATTTTATTCAACAGAAATGATAATAATAGCCTTCAAGGTACAATGTAGGAGACACATGGTTAAAGTACTCTGATTTCATGTATCAGTCTCATGATGCTATTAAAAAATAAATAGAAATCACCAGTGACATTTGCCAAACATTATGCTGTTTCCAGTCATCTCTATCAAATAATATCAAGAAATGATGTAACTTCATCAATTTTAATGGTCTTGTCTGTGGAGCTAAGGACAGTGTATAAACAGTCAATTTGTGGGGAAAAAAGAAAAGAAAGAACGTATGAATTATCACAATAGCTGGCTTGCCCTCTGTGAAGTTCCAGTTCTTGTCTCCTCGCTCATCGACCGGCTTCCTTCAGTCAATTCCATATCCTACAGGTATTATCCTTGCTGCCTATTAAGACAAATTTTACGACGTTATTTTTCCTATATTTCATTAACTGTCTTTTTTTATACAAGTTGTCATTTTCTGGGTCATTGATAGTTATGAATGCGCTCAATGTGCTAGTCTCAGTGCCCAGCTGAGCCATTCAGCTCAGGCTGTTTGGGAGTGAGAATCTTTTCCTTTTCATGTCTTTTCTTTTTCTTTGTCTTTTTGGTTTTTTTCTTCTGCATGATTCCTGTTAGTTCTAAATTAGGCAAGTTCATGTCCTGCCCACACCAGCAAGATCCATGTCATCACAGACAATAGTTTAGTGGTTACCAGAGGGTAAGTGGGGTAGGGGGTGGGAGATGAGGGTAAGGGGGATCAAATATATGGTGATGGAAGGAGAACTGACTCTGGGAGGTGAACATACAATGTGATATATAGATGATGTATTACAGAATTGTACACCTGAAATCTATGTAGTTTTACTAACAATTGTCACCCCAATAAATTTTAAAAATAAATTAAAAAAAAAGATCCGTGTCATCGCAGAGTTGAAGAGGACCTGAGATTGCAACCAGGCCAGCTGTCCCCTCTGCGTATTTTCCCTGCCCAGCCCTCAAACATCGCCACCAGGTGCAAAGACAGTGAACTTGAACATCTCCAGGTTTGAGCGTTAGCTTATGAGGAGACAGCACATTCCACTTCGGAACATACCGAAAGGTCAACTGATTTTTCTCATCATCAGTCAAAATGTGACATTTCCATCCTGCCCACGCTTTCCCCTGCTATGACAGACACTCTTCCAAAGTAGCCTTGAAATGCTCCTTCTCCCCAAGGGTCACCATTCATATTCCATCTCCGCAAATGACAACCTGGGGTGGTTCACTTCAGAGGCCAGGCGCATAACATCAATATAAAAAGCCTCCGGGGCTAGGTGGATTGGGAAAGCCTGTAAAAACTGCACATTCCACCAAAAAGCACCTTATATTTTTAAAAATGTAATGACCACACTGGCCAGTTTTCTTCCAGATGTGATTCTCAACCCATCCTCAGGCAATCGGTGAAAAAAATGCATGGCAGACACTGTCAGCTAAGAAAATAGGGCAGATCAGCTCACACAAAGCGATGGCTCTGCTGCTGACAAAGCAGCAGTGTCACCCCCATTCAAAAAAGCTCTGTCATCCAGCGGGCCAGTATTTAACACCTTGGGGCTTTGGGGTACACTAAAGAAATTCATGCTACCTTAAAAGAGCTCAGGAATTTAAGTGCCAGCACTAAAACAAGGCACAGACACTACTATTTCTTCCATGAGCTCTCTAGCTCTTTGTGAAAACGAGTTGAGGGAACAGGTACTGCAGAGTGCCCTAACATGAAACGCGCGGGCTAGGAAAGGCTGGTCTTCTGCCAACCCAGCCCCACTTCCTTCTTCCTCCCTTGGCAGCAGCTCCCTGCAGGAGCATCCCGGGCCTTCTATCACAGCCTCCCAGCTCTTTCCTTGCTATGGGAAAGAACCTGACATTGTGTTCACACAAAAAAAAAAAAGAAAGAAAGAAAGAAAGAAAGAAAACACATGGCTCATTATGGTGTTGTTTTAGGAGTAGCTACATTTTAGTAACGTGAACATCACAAATCCAAACAACGAAATCTGCCATTTTAGAACTCATCCATAATTAAGTAGAAAGGGGAGGTGTTTTAGGGCAAAAGATTGTTCTTGGGACTCCTGAAGTTATATGACTACGAAGCTACCTAACCAGACACTATACAAAGCCAACCTTCCGTACATGACATTGAGTATATTACAAGAATTAAGCAACTTTTTAAATTTACTCAACACAATGGGAATCCCTGAGAGTTGGGAAATTGGGTCTTCTGTGTCCTCGGAGGGTTTCCCTGGCCCACTCTGTTGTAGCATCCACTCCCTGCCAAGGCCCCTTCAGGGGCCCCGCACTAACATTGTACCATATTCTTATAATTTTTCTCCTCTCTCTGCAATCCCAATTAACCTATCCTCAATCCAGTTCTTGTAAATTGTTGCTAATATGGTTAATTCACTGTTAAAGGTTGAAAAATGCTCAGTATGTGTTCTCCTCCCTAAGTATTAGCACGTTAGTGGGACATCGAAGGAGAAAACAACGTAGCTCAAAGAATGAACACACCTCTAATGGGTTATAAGCCCAACTGTGGAGAACCCAGGTCCTGACTTGTTTTACTAACTAACATTTAACTGACATGGACTGAATATTAACCATTCAATGCACAATGCCTTGGGAAATGTAACCAGCAATGCAGGCGATGGGATTCTTACTTTGTCTAGAGCGACTAAAATTCAAAATTCACAAAGCATTACAATCAGGGGTTGAGCTCACTCCTGTGGTTCCACGATGCAACCAAAATTAAATAACAGACATAGAACCCACCAAGATGAGCCAGGGACCCTGGAAGAGAGGGTGAAGGTGAACCACTTTTGGTATTCAGCTTAGGAACTCAGGCAATTTAAAAGGAAAATGAAATCTATGGTGTTCATTTCTCCCCTACCTGTAATGATTATGTTGCCTTTATAGTTGAAAGTACATGAAAAGATTTCATCAGTGTGCCCTTCAAGAACCTGGAGGCATTGCCCAGTCTGAGCATCCCAGACTCTCGCTGTTTTGTCAGAGCTGCCTGTGAGAAGACGGTTCCCTTGGGGGTTGAAAGAAATCTGCAAAAGAGAGAGAACCAAAAGCCATCACAGGTTTGTGTAATAAATATTTTTATCAGCAAAAAGGGGACATGGCTAAGCACCTGTCACCTTCCCAGCCTGGTACGAGTATTTATTCTTTCACAGAACAGTCCCTTCGTGATGGGAAAAACACTGCAGGGACTAATGCATGCATCTGAAAACCGAGACAGAAAAGTTGAATTGTCTATCCCCTCACAATTCTAAGGATAAAGACCAGAGCACTCTTATAATTTGAGTATTATTCTAAAGACTCGTGATGCCTTTCTCCATGCAAACAAAGAGGCAGGACCCTGGCGTGGATGAGAACACAAGTCAGGCATCTCGATACCCAACCCCGATGCCACCTGTGCAGCCCACCTTTCTGTAAGCGGAAGCATACAGCTCCTCCTTCAATCTGTGCCACAGAATCTGTCAATATCAGGGCACGTAAGAGAGGACTTTCTGTCTAATGCTACTCAGTCGGTGTACAGCAGTTTCCATCAATATGTTCTGAGTGCCTCCAATGTGCCAGGCATCGTCAAACAGTATCTGAGCTGCAGTCAAAGAAAACCATGGATCCTCCACTCCTTAGGGTGCCATGTTTATAACCCTTTCTAAATTACTGAAGGCAATGATTTGTGCCATCTCCTCTATGACCAAAGGTTTGATGAAGACAGAGCCATGTCTTTTTTTCACTGTGTTACTGGTGCTGAGAGCAATGCTTATCACAGTGAAAACTCTCAAAAAGCCTTTGCTGAATGAATGAATGAACCTTCAGCTTGGTACTCTATAGAAATACCATTACAGTGGCAATTCAAAGAGTACTATACCACATGAGCATAAAATGCAATAACATAGAGTCTGAGAACTCTTTATATTCACAGGCACACAAAAACAGATACAGAACTGTTGAGAGGGCCACACCACACATGTCAATAGCTACCACGCCAGACAGTCAGGACTATGACCTGGCTGGCTCTCTCCTCAGCCTGTCTGCCATGTCCACCCTTCCTCTATCCCCCTTCCTGCCAGCCAGTGAAAATGATGTGCTCTGCACTGCCTTAGAAAGCAGGCCTTGCTGCTGGCAACGGCCACTAGCAGCAGGTACAAATCCAGGAGGGGCGAGAACATGGGGGCAGGTCTGGGAAGCAGGTGGAGCCTTTGGAGACAAGAAGCCATCAGGTTAATAATTCACAAGGAAAGAGCAAATCTGATCTCAGGTATGAGACCAAGGAACTGGTCTGAGCAGGGAGATAAGAGTCATCATGTCCCAGCCTTCTCTAAAATTTCGAGGACACACGTAAGCCTCAGATCACTGACTGGATGGCCCTGTTCCATGAATAAGCTTCTGGGGGGAGTTTATATGAAAGTCTAAGCTACAGCTTTGGAGTTTCAAAATAGGTCATTTAAACTTTGTTGGGTGTTAAATATTTCCGTGAAATACTTCCTCAATTGCATCTAGTTTACAGAACACTTGATACTTGCTACACAGCATGTTTTTTGCATAATATAAACTTGTGTGTCTAGTAGAACCAAGAAAAGCATGTCGTAAGCTTCTTAAATAGCTTTAATAAGTGTTTTCAGCTAACTAAATCTTTTGCTGATGGCTGCGGAGAACACTGTTTATAGTTTTTGAAAGGTTTTAGAAATCATTTTGCTGAGTTTGAGGACACAATTAAAAATAAAGTCTTTAGGTAAGTGACTTCTAGAAAGAATGAGATAATTGGACAAACCTTTGTACCTTGGTGCCAATACACCTATTGATATTAAACATGTTGTCTATTTTGTTTTAATTAAATAAATGGCTCCAAATGAGAAAGCTACTCACCTTTGAAATCTCCCCTTCATGACCTTCCAGTTTGGTGATGCATTTTCTTGTGACTGCACTGAAAACTCTTGCTGTTCCTTTTTGAGAGAAGTGGGGAGATATGTAGATATATCAGAAATAGAGAACTTTGAACCATATGCCTTAATTTATCCAAACATCTATCCCTCTAAAACACAGCACTCTGCTAGGTTTGTCGTCCTGCCTGCAGTGAAAGCCAACCACTTAATGCTGTAAATGCAGGCTTGTCCCTCTGCAGAAGAAGAGAGTGAATGGCATGCCTCTCTAGCCCTGAGCTGATACAAAGAGATAATAGGTTCCAAAGTAGGCTGAGAGGCAGGAATTCAGAAAGAAAAAAGATTTTAAAGGGGAAAGAAGAGGAATCAAAACAAGTCGTCAGAAGCTGGGCATGAAATAAGCAGCAAGATCAGCCATCATACACCAACTATGAGTCTAAGGTTATGGAAGGAGCACGAGGCCACCCGAGAAGCAGCGGCCACCACTCAGCGAGCAAACAGCAGACACTAGGAAGCCCTTTCCAATAGAAAGAGCTAACAAAATGGTTTGTTCCCTATTGTATTCTCCACTGTACAGATGTGCCACGCTCATAGCAGACACTCAATAAACAGATGAAGGATGGAGGGATGGGTGGATGGATGGATGGATGGATAAATGGAAGAAGCAGCATATATATTTCCTTAGAATTAAGAAGTGGAGGGGTTAAATAAGCATAGAAGAGGAAAAACAGCCGTAGTGAAATTGTTGTCAAAAAATGTTAAAATTTATCTGGCAAGGGGAAAGATGCTTTCTCATTGCAAATTATAGCATTTGCATGGAGGTAAAGTTATCAAGGATAGAAAAATTTGGTTACTTAATTTTCATTCCAAGAAAAGCAAAATACCTTAATATTTTTACTTACCTTTCTGACAATGTCAACTTTAGGAGGAAGTAGATAAAATGATAAAAATTGTTATTTTAGCATTAACATGATTAGAAAAACTTGCTACATGGTGGGACATTTCAAAAGCCCTAAAGGAAAGTGACTAACATGTTTTAAGAGTTTGTTAACAACACAAAAGAGAATATCCTGCATACCGTAATATTCTAAATTAACACAAAAGTATTTTTATATTTCAGAAAACACAGAAATAAGATAATCTGAAACTAATTTTTTACATAGATAGAAATGTGAATAAGACACCCAAAAAATTCAGCCTTGGGGTTAAATCCAATGAGGAGTAAAAAGGTGATATAAAGAAACAAATGTACCTGCACAGGTAACTAACTCTACTGAATGAGATCCAGTTTTAAGAAGGGACTGAGGAGGAAAGACCAGAGATAGAAAATGATTGGTCTATATCAAGGCTTCTTAGAAAGCACAGACTGAGAGGAGGTTCACAAAACACGCCAAAAGAAAACAAGGGTTTTTTGAAGTAATGTCTTAGCAAACAAGGAAAGAACAGAATTACTGCTAGGATAAATAAAAGCTCATAGAGAAAACAAAACTAGAAGAATTGAACTTGTATTTTGTTCTCATCTATCCCCTCACATCCCTGCCTGTTTCCCCTGCCTCCAAAAGCACTGACCAACTCCTGACATTCCATATCATTTAACATTCTGTAAAATCTAACATTCCATATAAAACACACGCATGGCGTTGGTCATCGTGTCTTCCTGCACAAGGGCAGGGATTCCTGTGTCTTTTGTTCACTGATATAGCCCACGTTCCTAAAACGACTCCTGCCACAAACTAGCTACTTCAGATATATATTTGTTGAATGGAGTTTGTTGTATAAATAAGAATGATATTTAAAACAAAAAAGGGCAGATTAATTACAGTTAAGGGATGATTTTTAAAAGCGAAGATCTGTGGGAAGATGAAAAAGTAGGCGGTTACTCTAAAAAATAAAATTGTTCAGATTCAGGCTGTGTATATTCCAGTTTATAGAAAGAACTTGTATGTATGATCAAAGCGATCACCTTTGAACAGTCCTAGTGAGAGAACAAGTATGTTGAGGTAGTTTTGGAAAGAGGGACAGTGATGAAATAAAGACTGGATAATTAAAATGAATCACCAGCAAAATAATATAATGGCAGGTATGGTCACCAAGGAAATGACATGGATGTACTGTGGCATCATATGTGGGCTCCATGGAGTTGAGGCACACATAAGTGTCATGCCAGACCATGGTTATCAATAAGAAGACATAGACATGGTATAGAATCACACGCGGTAATCAGGAACCTGATGTGTAACATAGCATCACATAAGTTCATCACGAAGATTTGCTAGACATCATGGAGCAGCACATGTGGTTACAGAGGAGATAATGCAGATTTATTATAGAGCCATCGACGGTGGTCAAGTTGAGGAGGTCCACATAGTGTGGCATAATGTAGGGACATCAGAGAGATGACCCAGAATGTGCCATGACATACCATGATCAAGGACATCATGACGACCTGGTATGACATCAGATGTGGTTGTCAAGGAGATGATGCAGACATCATATAGCATCACACGTGGTTATCAAGAGCATGGTACACACATAACGCAGTGACACTCCTGGACACCAAAGAGATGAGCAGCTAGAGTGTCATAGCTGCTCACCAGGGAGATGCTCAATCGTGTAGAATCACGCATGTTTAGCAAGCAAAGCATAAACCCCTCCCCAGATTAAATGTATAAGCAGATGACCTACCATCGGCCGAAGCAGTTGCAATAAGCTTTCCAGTGTAATCAAAGCAGCTGTCTAGGATTTCATCATCATGGCCTGTTAATGTTGCCACACATTTTCCATCGGTAGCATCCCACAGCTGCAATTGAAGAGGAAGAAGAAAAAGGAGGAAGAGGAGGAGGTGGAGGAGGAGGAGGAGAAGAAAAGAACTATGATTTCCTGTCAAGAGTGCAAAAAGGTAGTGTCTATGACATCCTTACAGCTGGCTAAGTAACTGTGCCAAAATCATGCGTATAATTTTCACACGTTCTGTTAATTTTACCTTGATTCGTGACTAGAGACCATAGTCAACCATCTAACAAGTCACACTTTAGACACAGTGAAGATCAAAGACAGACATTTAGAATGGGGAGTGCAAATCTGTCACTACATTAGGGGAAAATCTCAAAGTGCACGCTTCACTGATTGGAGTGGAATTGTCCTCTTTTCATAGGAAGGTCACCAAATGAGCAGGAGCTTGACCTACAACTACAGTGCTAGAAAATGAAAAGAGCATTAAGATTATAAGACATGTGAAATATAATCAAATAATAATTCCAGAGCATAAGCTCTTAGTAACAGAAACTGAAAGGCAGGGATACACTGTTTGAGACTCTTTCAAGTTCACTCCGATCAATGTTTAATAAATGAATAGAGGGACATTGAACAAAAATAGTGTGCCTTTTAAAATGAGATCTTCTAATACATTTGAATCAATTAAAATTGTTTTACTACATCATAATTCCTTTAAACCTGGGGCATCAGAAACTTGAAATTTACAAATTACTCATTATTACTTATAAGTTAATGTCTTCATTGTATAGCAGCTTTGAAATGTGTTAACGTTGCAATGCATAGCTAACAATAAAAAGCACAGACTTGAGAATAACAAAGCAAAGCAATTTCTGGAGCTCACCATGCAGGTTTTGTCCATAGAGCCAGTTAGTATCAGAGAACAATCCCAGTTGAATAAGGCACTGCTGATCTCAGCACAATGCCCAATTAACGTGTACACCTTCCTGCAAAGTGGAAATGATTCAAAGATGCCTTATTTCAGGATATGCGCACACATAACGATGGCAAGCCCATTGGTGGCAGAGTCTGAATTCTAGTTTTTGCAAAACAATGTCTTTGATGACAAAACAAAGATAGCTTTCCTGTAGCTCAAAAAGTGGCAACTGCTAACTTTGTTTCAACAAAAATACACTTAAATTTTGAACAATCAAAGATAACAATGTTACTTAAGACAACAATTCCAAAAGGCATGGGTAAAAAATAATGATGTAGTCTGAAACTCTAGAAGTACTTTTACACCAGAGGAGTGGATGCCTGGCAGTTGAGAAACTACCCATCAATGTCTACAGGGCCCTTCCTTCCCTCTCGCTTCTCGCTGTACCCGCCTTAATCGGTAGCCCCAATAATTAGCCCTTCTATCAAAATGCAGATAATTCCAAGAGTGGAGTTTTACAGCACAAATAAGCTAATTTGGTTAACTTCTTAGCAACTAGGACCAAAAATAATTAGGAAGGAAATTGAAGTTTTTGGACTAAATTAAATTTGGGGAATTAGCCGAGATTTTATTTATTCATGATATCCATGCTGACCATAATGACAAGCCATTGAAATTCGATTACATCGTACATGGAATAAATTACGGCTATATAACCAAGCTATTGCCAACATTCCTCTTTTATGGTTCTATTTGGCATTATTTGTTCACAATTCTGAGAAATCACATATTGTTTGTGGATCAGAACTACCCTTAAAGAACGAACTACACAACGCGCTTTCAGTCCGTCCTATTCCTGTCCAAATCCAGAGCACAGTTAGCACATTTAAGATTAAACTAATAAATAATGAAGATTATCTTCTGAGCCTTCCAAGTCAGGTGAACAATTCTCAAAAATTAAGAATACCTTCCAGCCTCAACGTCCCATAGTGCAACGGTGTGGTCAAAAGACCCAGTGATGATCCTATTTCCCGAGGTGTTAAAGGATAAGCAGACGATTTCGGCTGAATGTCCCTGAAAGAGAACAGATACCGTCGTGTGTGTCTTTAGATAACGCAAATGCTACACATGCACATCATCGGAGACTAAATGAAGATGCCAGAAAACGCAAAGCTACACGTATGAGGAAAAGAGAGTCACAGTTGGCTGGGGTAGGAAAGGGGAGGACATGCAAATGGGCATGAGGCCTCTTTTGGGGGTGATGGAAACGTTCTAAAACGAGGTTTTGGTGATGGTTGCGCACTTCTGTAGATTTGCTAAAAATGGGCAGACACTTAAAGCAAGTCCATTTTAACTCAATAAACGTGCTTGCTTGCTCCTTTGTTTTCAAAGAGTAAGGCATGTTTGGAGACATCAGAGGTCTTCTTTCACATTGTCTTGGAAACACTAAAGAGGACTGTGTGGGCTAAGGGCTAGTAGGTGACAAGCAAAAGAAAAACAAGTTTGGGAGATGAAGTTAATAACTTAAAAAAAAAAGAAATTCTTACATTAACATGATCGATTAATAAATATCTGGCCTTTGGCCTGACTTTGCCCTGGTTACCATCAAGGGCTAATGAATCAAACTGTCTGAGATGATGGCAAGAAGCCCCTTTCTGCAGTAGATTCTGCTCGGAGCAGGTCCCTTGTTTTCCTAATTATTTTAGTAAATTCAAATAATTCCTTTTTAAGTAATACAAGAGTTGCTTTACAAATTAAATTTCTGGTTGATTGCAAATGACAAAAAATTAAATGTAGCTGAACATTAAAATTCTGATCACACAAAACGAATGTAGTCTCTGGCGGCAGACAGGTAAGTGCAGAGCAGGACTCGTCCCTTTAACTGCTTAGGTTTCTGTCTGACGGAAGAGGAAGAGTCAGTGACCCACAGAAATGATGAGAACAGAGGTCAGAAAAGGGAATGCATATATTAATAATGCTAGCAACTCTGATTTAAGACAGAAAAACCCTTGGTGTTAGTTAAAAAGTGTTTTTTCCTGTCTTTTTCTTTTTTCAGTCCAATTTTTAACTTTCTTAGAGAAAGCTCTCTTAGGGAGGGGGTCCCCCTTTATTTTTATAAACTCACTTGTCATTTGAAAGGATCAGAAAACTGGATTTTTCCTCCCACAGTTCCTGCTGACTGCCAAGGCAAACTGCCCTCTTTTTGTTTGGCAGTTTGGGCCAGGGTGAGAAGAAATGGACGGTAGCAGGTCATAGGAAAGTGCTGGATGTGTGGTGGTGGTGACAGAGGGTCCCGGGAGACACGCCTTCAGCACTCACTCTGTGGGCAGTGCCCTCTGGCCGGCTCCCCTCCTGCCACTTGCCTCTTATCATGTCAGACTTGGTAACACACGAAGTTTCTAAGACTGCAGGGCAGAGACCAGTACTATCATTCCTTGAGGAATCTTCTGGCCGGTTTCTGCAGTTCTTCCAGCCCCCGCCTACTGCGCTTTTAGCCAGACGGATGACAAGAGGGTTTAAGCTATAATTGGTAAGGCTTATCAGCTGAAGGGAGTCAGAATAAACCTGGCTTCTTCTCCTGGCTTCCCCAGCACTTCCGTCTGATTTTGGAGCAGCCAGCAAACCAACCGGAACCCTCTCTCACTCCAGTCTGAAAACCAATGGCTCAAATATATCTTTTGTAATACAATTAAAATTTTGTAATACAAATAAAAATAAACGCAAACAATAAGCTCATACTAAGGGATGGTTACTAAAAATGTAAAACGTTGAAGTTATTCACTGTGTTAACGCACCGTGAGCGTGACTATTTCCTTTCCGTCCTGAATGTCCCACAGTTTGGCTGTTTTGTCCACACTCCCAGTAGCTACCAACGTGCTTTGAGGATTGAATGATAAACACACCTGAATGACATGAAATGGGAGGGGTTTTAGACAAATGGAGTTTTAAATGATGCATTTTATATAAAAAAGCTTCAAGGTGTAACTATCTTGGCAGATTCAGCCTAATTCTTTGCACAAATACTCAGCAATATACCAAATATGAGTAGCCTGCTATCCACGGGTTGAATCCCAGAGCCCAAGCCACCCAGCTCAGGCTTGCAGGGCCACTGGCTCCCTGACCACCTGCAGACTACAGAAGAATAAAACCTGTCACCTTTGAGACTCATGCCATGTATCTCCAGCTCCCTTGTTGCTGGCATCACAGTTCTTTCATTCGTGCCCACCTCACTCACCAAGGACTTTGGCTACCTGCTCCCATTCTCAATTCCAAGTCCCAGGTGGCTTTAGTGCCAATACCCCCAGACCCGTGATCCTGGGCTTCCGTTCATACTCAGTCCACGGCCACACCCTGGACCTCGGCATCAGCTTCTCCAGACGGTTCACTGCCGACACACCAGTCTCTAGCTCCCATTCCCCAATACGCCAGCCCTCTCACTTCCTTACCATGCCCCCTGCCAACCAGGGCATCCTCCCTCTCCTTGAGACTCCTCCTTTTCCTCCTGGTCCATCATCCTCCATTCAAATGACACCCTGGAAACATCACTCCTGCCAGTATCCTCCACAACTTTGTCCCTATCTTTCCACTGCACCCTCCATAAGACTCCTAACAACATGTGTCAAGCTGGGATTTTATCTTATAATTATAGATAATTTTATAATAATATCAGTTATTTTAAAACTGTTGTATTTGCCTTCCCTACCTCATCAATCAGCCAAGACAGCGGAAGAAAACGGCACAGCGGATTGCTGTTGTGCTCACTCACGCCTTCTGTCCTCACCTGCCTCCACAGCACCTTCCCCACCCTGTCTAACATGCCTCTAGCTCATACATTCTCCATTCCTCCCATCCTCATCCCTCCTTAGCAGATAACCTGGCTCCCTACTACTTCCCTGAGAAAACTCACCTATCAGATGGGAACCTCCTCACTGGCCCTCACTTTCCTTTCATTCAGTCTCAGATGCAGAGAGGTCCCTTTGCTCATTCTAAGACACCACCACCCCCTGCACTCCTAGGGGAGATGTGTCCACCAACTTTTCCTTTCCTCTAGACTAGATCTTTCCCAGGGGAAAATGCGTGAGCTTTTTCCACATAAAAACACATCCTCCCTGGACTCCTTTCTATAAATACCTTTTTCCACTATGATATCAAATTCCTTGGAAAAAGTCGACCATCACTCACTGAGTGCCCACCTTCCACTCCATCTCCACTGAAATGGCTCTGGCTAAAGGCCCAACCCAAGAGGCTTGGGTTAGTTATCCCGCTTAACCTCCCTGAGGTGCTCGACACTTTCTTCCTTCTTGATAGTTTGACAGCCCTCAGCTTTTCTTCTCGTACTTCTTTTATCTTCTTTTATATCTTTCGAAGGTTCCTCTTCTCCATCTTCCCAAGGTTCCATTAGTCTTCTCCCAATATGCTGCTTTTTCCTTCGGGAAATTTCAATTGTGTGATGATTGCTATTGCCCCTGCCACCCAGGTGCCTGTGACTCACACAACCGTGTCTCCTTCCCAGACCTTGATGCTCAGTTCACACAGGCAGCTTGTGTCAATCTGTCTAAGGCACATGGGTCATAGGAAGAGAACCTGTTCCTCCTCTTTCACGTACAGAATTGGCACATGGCACTGCTGGTCCTCCAAGCCTGAAATCAGAGTCATCCTGGACCCCCATTTTCCCCTTCTGGTCTCATCTCTACTTGGTAACCCAGTCCTACTCTTCACACCCCAACATCTCTCACAGTCTCTTCACCTGCCTCCTGACAGGCCTTCACCATTTTGTCTAGACTGCAACAAAGTCCCCCACTGGCCCCTGCTTCTGATCTTACACACCTCCCATCTCTCCTTCATACTGCCGAAAAGGATCTTCCCAAAGACCAAAACTGACCCTGCCATCTCCCAGCTGAGTAGTCGCCACAGTCCGGCATCGTCTGCGGGGTAAAGTCCAAATGCCGTGGCATAACATATGAGACCCTATCAATCTATAATATGTCCTTGTGCACCCCTCCACCTTCAATCATGCACACCCTGTGATCTGGCTTTGAATGGGTTACAGGTTTGCCAAGACACTGACACCCTTAACCCACACAGCTGGGCAGCATAAGGGATCCTTGCCCGTCACCTCTGATCATGGGCAGCTGGCAGCTCTCCCCAGTGTACTGCAAATCTGTATTAGATATTCTTACATGTCCTCACAAGGAAAGGTTGGAAAGACTGCTCTGCCACACAGAGCCACGTGAGTTCTCAGGCACGTGGCACTGCTGCACACGGAGCCAGTGCGGCACCCTCTGCCTGGAATACACGGGCCACTTCTTTGCAAAGTCTTTCCTGAACACTTCTCCTGGCCAAGGAGACTTCATCGCTCCCCTCTGTGCCCTCACTGAACGCCCTGCCAACTTCAGGTCCACCTACAACATGGCTTTGAACTTATTCATTGTCAGCTCTAATTCCTCTATTAAACTGCAAAATGCCTGAAGGGCAAATACTAGGTCTGATTCTAGTGCATACCCAAGCACACACACTAGGGCTTCACACACAGTCAATATTTAGCAAATATTTATTGGATTGATGTTGTTGACCATGAAAAATATGAATGTCTTCCTCAGAACTATATATAAAGAATACTTTCCCAAAATTCCAATGGACTGTGGAAACATGTCCACACTATGAGAATGAGGATTATGCCTTTCTTATGCCCTTGGAGAAGGTACTTCTCTATGCCTCAGTATCCTCTACTGTCACATGGGGAGATACCTCCCTCGTAGGGTTGTTATGAGGCAAAACCAAGCTAATATATAGGACAGTGCACACTGAGTGCCATTAAAGGTCGGTTACCATTTTTCACTGCAATATCCCCAGTGTCTAGCAAAGCATCTTGAACATAGCATGAGCTCTTGTTAGATGAAATACCACGGATTTAAAAGATGACTATAAATACATTTTACTCCTAAAATAAGCAGGCTGTTTATTTTTAAAAGCTAACATTTATTCCACAGGGTGCCAATTATCTTATTAATTGTTCTAAGATGTAACACAGAATTGGCCAAGGGCAAGGGCTTCCCAACAGTCAAAGCTATTTAGGGTATCAGGCTATTTATGCAAATTTGAGTCCTAATGATACCCAGAAAACAATCAGCCTAAACATTTTACACGATAAAAAAGCTATTTCAAAAGCTATTTGAAGAGCTTCATCAACACTCATCGAGTCAGTCCTTTAAAGACAAATAAATGGAATAGAAGAAGTCAGGTCAGCTATTGTATTCATATACTTATCCTATTCCCTGTCTACTTAGTCGATGCAGGGAATCTGCAAGGTATTAAAACTAGAGTAGTTTGTAAATTAGATCAACAGCACCAGCACCATATAAAATATAGAGAGAATTAAAATACTGAATAGAATTTTTAAATGAATTATAAAAGTGGAACCACTACTTTTATAATGGAATCCTAAAAAGAAACAGCCATGATGTGTCAATGTACTAGGTTCATCAGTTGTAACAAAAGTACCACCACTCCTGTGGAAGGTGCAGATAATGAGACATGTTGTGTGCGTGGGGGTGAAGGGGATGGGAAGGGGACAGTGAGCATATGGGAAGCCTCTGATCTTCCTTTTGGTTTGGCTGTGAACCTAAACCTGCTCGAAAAAATAAAGTCTATTTTTTAAAAAAGGAAAAAGTAAAACAAAATAAACAAAAGAACAGCAACAAAAAAATGAATAAAATAAACATACTTACTATTTCTGATGTATGACCCCTAAAAGTATGGTAACACTTTCCCGTTTCTACACTCCACAGTTTACAAGTCTTATCGAACGACCCAGTGGCAATTTTGTCACTAAGATTAAAAAAAAAAAATGTGGATTTTGATATTGAATTCAACCACAGTGTATGACACCCTGAAATAAGACAAAAGATATTAATACAGAAATTGACTTCACTTTTAAAACACTAAGCAATCCTATATTGTTTCAGTGATAAAAAAATAAAAGTCTAATTTTTAATAGTGTCAGTTAATATGTTTAATTTTAAATATTTTACATTAAAGGTTTACGTTTGGAATTAAAAATACTTTTTAAATTAGTACAATGAATATGGTAAGATTTAGTTTAGAAAATTACTAATGAAACAAATGAAAATTAATAATGTATAATATGTGTAGTATAAACATCGAAAAATTCTGTTGTTAGATCTCCTAAAAAAAAAAAAAAAGACAGCATTGAATTTAAAAGAACAATAACTAAAAAAACATAAGTCCAAATAACCATATGGCTAAATAAAGTTTTAAGAAATTAGGCATGGAGTGTCTCGTATGGAAATTAATATATATATATTATTCCGATTTTAACAAGGTCATTGAACAAGAAAGAGAGTTTGGAGAGGAGACGAGATAAAGACTTCAGTCCCTTTCAAACAGGTGGTTTCCCATATTTACTGTGGAGCAGGGCTACTGTCTACACCCAGCAGGTAAGAGCGCTAGCCTGTTTAACTGGTTGTGGAACTAAAACATTTCCCTTTACTCCTGACTCCTATCTGTCCTTTATAACAAGTCATCAAAATGCTAACCCAATTTGGAGTCATCATTCACAGTGCAAGCTCCTTGTTCAAAAGTGTGAGGGGTCTTAAGACCCAAAATATTTATCCCAAAGCAAATAAATTATAAGTGCTCAGCACAGTTGTAGAATTTGTATTCGTCCAGACCAACACTAATGCCTTGTTGCTCTCCTTTGTTCTCCGGCCTCATACAAACGAGGTCGGACAATTGAGTTCGCGAACTCATCCTAGAAAAAGTGCTACGCATCTCATTGCTGAATATATCACTATGGTCACCTACAAAGTACTTCCCTTGGGAAGCTGTACACTTACGCCAGCACCTAGTCCAACCTTCAAAGCAATTTTGGAACTCTTTCTGGAATGGCCATCAGAGCTTGATGTCCTGAATGTCATCAAAATGTCTTCCTTTCAATAATTAGTTTAACTTCAGGTAAAGAAAGAAGTCATTGAAGGCTAGCTAGATCAGGTGAGTAGGGAGGGTGTTCCAATACAGTTATTTGTTTACTGGCTAAAAAACTCCCTCACAGACAGTGCCATGTGAGCTGGTACATTGTCATGATGCAAGAGCCATGAATTGTTGGCGAGAAGTTCAGGTCGTCCAACGTTTTCATGCAGCCTTTACAGCACTTCCAAATAGTAAAGTTAGTTAACTGTTTGTCCATTTGGTAGAAATTCATAATGAATAATCCCTCTGATATCAAGAAAGGTTAGCAACATCGTTGCAACAAGTTCGTGAACTTAATTGTCAGACCTCGTTGCGCTTCTGTAGTCTCTGATACTAAAGGAGAGCAAGGCCCTTTCTGTGGATGTTCCAAAGACAGCTTGTCCTGGGGAATCCCCACCCAAGCACCCAATGTCCTGGGAAATCCCCACTCACCCTCACCCAAAGCATCCTAACACACAAGGCTGACTCTCCACCCAGACTGCTCTGGCTCTCTCCTGCAGCATCCAGTCTAAGACATTTCCAATCAGCGGCTGTCTTCCAACTTCTGCTTAAGATATCCAGAAGGCCTTGTGAGTTCTTTGTCATTTCCCTTCTTCCGTTTCCATCCTCTCTGCACCTAAAGCATGTTAGTTTCAAGTTGCTGTTGTTTCTTCCTTAATTTCTGTTCTTTCACATACTGTTCTCTATACCACGTTATAAAAGATAATACTAATTCCAATCATTTTAGAATTACTTTTTTGAATCAAAGCTTACTCTTGACCTAATATATAAAACAGATAAACACTAAACTAGTTGAAGTTTCTCTCTCTGTCTGTCTCTCTGTCTGTCTCTCTGTCTGTCTCTCTGTCTGTCTCTCTCTCTCTCTCTCTCTCTCTCTCTCTCTCTCTCTCGCACACACGCACACACACACACACACACACACACACACTTGCTCTTATTCTTTGGCAACTGTACTGAACTCACTCTGCTGAAATCCCAATGCCCCAAAGTGCAGTGAAAAACACTGCTCTAGCGCACACATAAATCATCAAATAACTATGTAATTGGACAAGTGGATTTTTCACCAGGGACACTTCGTGCAATCCAACAGGGGGCCAAAGCGTGAGGAGTGTTCCTCCATTTCCAAAAACTTGATTCTCAAAATAGACATCCAAAAATATGTCTGTTAGGTAGACTACTAAAGATATGGTATTATAAAAAATATACTTTCAAAATCCTTTCAATAACACTGCAATTAAAAGTAGGAATTATATTAGAGGTAAAACAGTATCATTTGTAATTTCAATAAAATCTTTCTTTCCCACAAGGTAGTATAATAAAGTATCATAAACATTATTCTCTACAATGTACAACATGCATACATCAAAGTTAAACTTTCTGTAATTTAATTGGAATATTTAATCATTTGAATGCACCAATTAAGTTTGATTGTACCATCAAACATTAACATGTTTTAAAAGTGTACATTACATTTCCAAAAGTTATGATGACATTAGCAAACTAGATACCGAGACTTTTAACTTTGGGTATAAAATTTCTACTCTAAGTGGTTCAGATTTTTATAAAATACCTTTTATTGCCTCTGCCACTGTTCTAGACTAAGTTTTCATCATCTCATGCATGTATTATTTTATAGGCCTTAACTGATCTCCTTGCCTCTTCTTTCTTCCCACCCCAAAATCTTCTGAGCCCTTCTCTCTGCCAGAGCAATCCTGAAATAGCACTCATTGTGTGATTCCTTTGTTCACAAATCTTTCATAGCAACTCGGTCCTCCAGAACAGAGTTCAAACTACACGGACTGCTCTGATGTCACCCCCTTCAGTTTCTCAGCAAGAAACGTTCACTGGAGAGCCTGGGGCCACTGAGCGTGCCTGACAAAGTCCCGCCTAAAATATTGAGCTGCGGAAGTCCTGGCACCTGGCGTGTCCTCACCACCCCTCTCTGTCTCCCATCTTTGATTCTTCTGCTATAATCTTATATCACCCTTAAAGACCTAACCAGAAGGGATCACATGATCTTTCTCCTCTTAGCTTTTAAACTATTTACTGTTTTGTTCTAGTCATCATAATACTATAGTAAAAGAACCATATTTATTGAACCAGATTGGGTAATGGAAAAAGTCAGTTAAAGAGAGCAATTGTGAAAAGAGATACACATGTTAAAAATTTTTACTCAAATATATACAGGTGTACATTCATTTGTTAATCTTCTGACAAGAGGCCAAGGTGTTTTCTTTGACTATTATGGGTCAGCTAATTGGAGTTCATTATCTGTCTTACAGAAATCATATCCAACCTCTACAATTTCCATTTTTTTCTTTAAAATGAATAATAACTTAAACTTACTTGCAGAGCAATCTGAGTACAGAATTTTTCTAAATTTTTACAATGTGTTTTCTAGTTTTTACATTGATCTCATCTACAACTGCATTTAGTAGCAATTCCTTCAAATATTTACCTCTTCTATACTTTCATAGAAAACAACAGCTTTATTTTCATTAGTTTAAGCAATATTTAGCTAAGTTCATACTAAAATACTTAATTACAATTCGAAAGTACGTCCAACATAGCAGGTTTATGGACAAATACAACTAATTCTTGGTAGGTTTAGAACCAAACCAGTGGGCAGAGAAGTGAGGCGTTTCAGTGTTAGCCTACTTGCTACACGCATGCAGGGAGCCATGAGTATCAGAAGTGTGTCGGGCAGAAGGACAGACAGAGAATGTTGCTTAATCTATTGAATCGGTTAACTACACCTTGGTTTTAAAATGCTTCCATTGTATCTGGTACTGTACACATTTCTTTTCTACCCAGTAAGACTGTAAACTAGCTAAACAAAGTAAAGCACGTTACTTATGTGTGTCACTTTCTCCTGAAGCATCAGCCCAGTGCTATAAACATCAGTAGAAACTGCCTGTCAGGGAACTCCCAAGGGCACAGTCAGCCCTGCTTGAGCTTACACTGTTGCTCTGTCTCCTCTTTACTACTATCTGATCCTGGGAAGGGAACTTGAACTTTGTATAATTTACATGAGCACAGTAATACCGATCCCAGGCTCCTTTAAGCATTGAAGGAGGTATTTCAAAGGCTTTCAAAGCACACGTCGTTGTCAGGGACTCAATAGAGTTTCATTCTCTGTCTTCCTCCTTTCCAACCCCAATAGAGGGAGGGAGAGATGGATAAATGAATTCACGGGTTAATAAGGAAGAAGGGAATAATGAACGTCTTCTTACCCATAGGGATTGTTGAATGCTATGGCGTAAACTACGTTCCTGTGACCTTCCAGGGTGTGAAGCTCCTCTCCAGACGCCGTGTCCCAGAGTTTGCATGTCCGGTCATAGCTTCCTGTGATGAAGCTAACACACGGAATATAAATAAATCACAAGGTGAGAATAGCTGTGTGTTAATAAAGACCTCATTTTTTACGCGCAAGACTTATCTTGCTCTTTACAATGGAAATAGTGTGTGCAGAACAAACCATTAAGCTGGGAGTAACATCTAAAACCTTTGACTTAGAAACTTTCCAGTTCTCATCCAAAAACCAAAAGGGAGTTACTAAATGAAATAAAGAGTAATTCTGCCAATAATCATTCTTATAATATAAATAATTATGTAATTCAATAATGTTAATAATCAGTTACATTTTCTGAAACTCTAATATATCCCAATAAATAATATTTTCCCTTCCAGTTGGTCAGACCATAAAATCTTAGTATCATCTTTGACTACTCTCTTCCCCTCACATCCTACACACAATCTATTAGGAAACTCTGTTACCTCAATCCCAAAACACATCTCTGCTATGGTCATTCTCACCACTTCCATAGCCTCCATCTCTTGCCTCAACAAATGAAACCATCTTCTAGTGGACTGTAGCTCACACATGGTCCTTACAAATCTATTTTGGAGTTAATTTTTTTTTAACCGTCCTCAAATGGCTTCCTAGAAAGCTAGAGGAAAATTCCAACTTCAGCTCCTGGCCCACAAGGCCAGCAGCCCTGGGTCTCTCTGGGACTTCAACGTGTCCCAAAAGCACACCCTGATCAGTCACATTCACTTCAGTGCTTGTCTCTGAAGAACCGGATTTTTCTTTTATACATGCTAGTCTTTCTACCCACCTGGACCTGGAACATGACTGGCACAGTAATAAATGTTCAATAAATGGCTGTTTCATGTTTAACAGTCCTTTAACATGACTGTTCTATTACAGGAACAACGAGCATATTGATATCTAATATTTTAAAGTAAAATAATAGTATATTAGTTTTCCCTTAAGGATTCCATTAGGAAAGATAGTACCCCAACACAGAAAAATAATGTACAAAATTGAAAAGCGAGTCTGAATGTCAAGTGGTAAATGATAAAAGGTGAAAATAAATTCTGGTATCTAAACTCAACTAAACAGGAAGGTTGGCAAGGCAGTGTAGCTTTGCTTCTCCTCTAGGCATGTTCTTCCTAGCTTCTTTGGGAATGTAAACTGGTACCATCATTATGAAAGACAGCATGGTGTTTCCCCAAAAAATTAAAGTTTAAACTACCATATGATCCAGCAGTCCCACTTTAGGGTATATATCCAAAGGAAAGGAAATCAGGATTCCATAGAGATACCTGCACCCCCATGTTCATTGCAACATCGGTCACAACAGCCAAGACATGGAAACAATGTGTTTGTCAAGGGGTGAATAGGTAAAGAAAATGTGGTATATATACATAATGGAATATTATTCAGCCATGAGAAAGAAGGGAACCCTGCCATTTGTGACAACATGGATAAAGCTAGACCACATTATGTTAAGTGAAAAAAACAGACACAGAAGCACAAATATTGCATGATCTCACTTTTATGTGAAATCTGAAAAAAAAAAAGTCAAACTCACAGAAGCAGAGAGTAGAACAGTAAACACCAAGGGGCTGGGAAGTGAGAGAAATTAAAAGATGTTGGTCAAAGGTTACAAAGCTGCGGTTATCCAGATGAATAAGTCTAGAGATCTAATGCTCAGGCATGGTGACTATAGTTAATAATACTGTATTGAATACTGGAAATTTGCTAAAAGAATAGATTTTAGGTACTTTCTTCACCCCCCAAAAAAATGTTAACTATGAGGCGATAACATTTTAATTAGCTTGACTGTAGTAATTATTTCACTACGTATACGTATATCAAATCATCTGTTGTACACCTTAAATATATACAATTTTTATTTTAAAAATCTATCCCTTGATTGTTAAAAATACAAATAAAGATTGGAAATAGAAATTAATAGTCAGAGCACAAAGGATTCTTAGGATAGTAAAACTGTTCCACGTGACACCATACTGGTGGATACATGGCATAATACATTTGTCACCCCACAGAATGCACAAAACCAGGAGTGAACCCAAAGTAAACTATAAGCTTTGACAATGATGTATGAATGTAGGCTCATCAATTGTAACAAACTTACAACTCTTTGAGGGATGTTTACAGTGGGGGAGGCTGTGGGTGTGTGTAGGCAGGAAGTATATGAGAAATCTCTGTGCTTCTAACCAAGTTTTCTATAAACCTAAAACTGCTTTTAAGAAATAAATTCTAATAATTAAAAAAAAATAGAGAACCTTACCAAGAACCCGATTTATTAAGTGCAACATTAGTCAGTGGCAGTAAGTGTGCTCTGAGAACCTTCAGTGGAAAAACAAACACCATTTGTTTTAAACTCAAACAAAATTAAGTTTAATTCATTAATTTTAACTTCAAACCAATGAAGACATTCAGGTTTATGTTAATTATATGTAATATACAGACAATATCTAATACCTGAAAAATGGAGAAAAATACATTGTACCTTTTATTACTAAGATTAATAACACATTTGGTAATTACAAATAGTCACAAAAACATAACTAGATTTGTATTTTCCATGAACATGCCTTTAAGGTACATTTTTGCTATTAAATAAGATATCAAATAGCACTAATTTATAACATTTTCTTTCACATACTGCACATGGTTTTATATATAAGTATGAACAACATATAGTGGAAATACACTAAATATGTTTCAAATATAGACTTTCCAAAATATTATTACTTTTTGAATCCTAAAGCTTCTTCAGAATCAGGATATGTCTTATTTTATTTATCTTTCAATCCCTACATTATCCAGCACCTAGTGGATGCTTAGTATTAGGTTGGTACAAAGGTCATTGCTGTTTTTGCGATTTTATTTTTTTACCCTTTTAAATCACAATTACTTTTGCACCAACCTAATATTTATTGAATGAATATGTATATAAACTAGATAGTCTATTTAGAGAGTGACTGGATAGGCTGGGGCTGTCCTAGTTATGTCTACTACCAGAGTGTAACTACTATTAATAGAGTCCCCTCTCCTTATCAAAAATGTTCCCTTTGAAGGATAAATTACAAGGTCATGCTAGTTATAAAGTTCACATTTGAAGTTAAATAGTGCCATCTGCTGGAAAAAGCTGTATTATAAGAATAAACTCATCCTCTCAGTAGATCAAATGGATGAATACAAAAGATTGCATGGATAATTTGTATTGGATAGAATATGCTGAGTACATAAATATTTTATTATAATTATATTTGAATCATAAAAAGAAAATAAGTATAATATGAAGCTATTCTAGAATAAATTATTAAATATTGTTAAATAATACAGAAAAATAAAAGCTCTTCTTGAAGCAACAAATGACTGCATTTGTTACATTTTTCATTTAATAATCAAAAACTATAGAGAAAAATAAGCATATTTACATTGCATTAAAATTGTTATATAAACACTAGACTTCTCATGGTGATCACTTTGTGAGGTATATAAACATCAAATCACTATGTTGTACACCTGAAACTAATATAATACTGCATGTCAACTATACTTTAATTAAAAAGAGCTTTATGTTCCAGAATTTTAAAAATTGTTATATAAGCCACATTAATAAATAATTTATCAAAATATAGTTTAGTTCACATGAAAGCAGAAAATCTAAAATATTAATGTAACCATGAAACACAACTTCTTAATATTACTCTAACTGGGAAAATAATTTTAATTATTCAATAACTTAAAACTCCCTTAATGGTTACCATTTAAATGTATCATCATAAAAGAATAGCTAAATTTACTACAATAATTATTAAACCTCCCAAGAAAACAATAAATTTCATTCACTCATTCAACCATTTATTGAGATTTAGTCTTAACAAACACAAGGTGTGATCAAAAAATATGGTGAATGTTTAAATTTAAAAAAATTTATTACAGTACAAGATACATTGCCATTAAACCCCCTCAGAATATTCCCCCTCACTTTGAATACACTTATCCCATTGTTCTTGCCACTTTCTGAAGCAGTTCTGGAAGTTCCTCTTTTGTTGCTGTCTTTACTTCATCCTCCATCATGACAACGCTCCGTGTCACACATCACTTCTGGCATAAGGCAATTTCTGTCAAATAAAAACATTATGGTGTCTCCTCATCCACCTTATTCACTGGATCTGGGACCATGTGGCTTCTGGCTCTTCCCCAAAGTCAAAATGACCATGAAAGGTAAATGTTTGAATAGATTCAGGACAACGAGGTAGCCACGGCACTGCAACAAAAGACACTCACGAAAGAGGACTTCCAGAACCTGCTTCAGAAAGTGGCAAGAATGATGGGATAAGTGCATTCGAAGTGAGGGGGAGTATTTTGAGGGGGGTTGATTAATGGCAATGTGTCTTTTACTGTAATCATTTTTTTAATTTAAACATTCACCGTATGTTTTGATCACACCTCGTGAGGCACAGAGGGAAAGAGAAAACAAGATTTGTATTTTACCTCCAATTAATAGGATATCAATGAATCAAAGTTCTTCTACCCAGTATTTTTAAAACACACATTACCTTAAAAAGATAGAACTGGTGGTTGCTGTGCTGCCCCAGTTTGTCTTGTAGCCTCTGTATTAAAAGTTTTACTTGGTCTGATCGGGAAGCTGTGATTAGAGGTTCTGCTTTCTGTATCTCTTCTACTAACGCATTCACATCAGTACTGAAATTCACACACACACAAAAATGTTACTTTTTTTTATGCCAAACATTGCATATACGTTCATTACATGAAGAGTTGCGTTGCCTTATGAAGCATAGCATTTATAAAATGTCAAGAACACCATCATCTTAAACCAAGAGATTTCTGGAAAAATATCACATAAATCGATAAAGAGCACTGTGCACGGATGAGAGCACGGGTTCTCCAGAACACGTTTTCATTACCTGAGTGCTCTCCCCTGGAAGGGGTGCAAAGGTTCTCATTTGCTCCCCTAAGAAGGCCAAGGGCATCCTGGTCCTGAACATGAGCTCTTTCTCTTTATTTTCTTCTTCTGGACTTTTTTTCATTTTTTTTTTTTTTTTTTTTCCGTCTTTTGAATGAACATATATCGAATGTTCCTGGTACTACTATACTTTCCACTTAATACATGTCCTATTATTCAGCCCTGTAACAACCCTCTAATTTAATGCTTTCGTTGTAATTATTTTAGTGATGAAGAAACGGAGGCTCAGAAAGGTTAAGTTTTAAATACGTTTAGGGAAAGAGAAAGTACCTGACCAAAGGTAAACATTCAAAGAATAATGTTGATTATTAATATGTCTTATTTATTCTAATATGATTTGCCTGAGAGAGAACTGGTCTGCACAGTACAAATTTTCCCCCAATAGTCAAATAATCTATAGCAATTCGGGTAAATGTTGCTAGTCCAGAAAAATATTACATCGAGACAAATATTAATGTCTATAAACCACAGAGCATCTAAAATAAGGTAATTTTGCAAAACATGTATCACGGGTGCACTGTTCAGTGCTCTTCCTTCAAGAAAGGCTTCATTGGGGCCAGCCTGGTGGCTCAGGTGGTTGGAGCTCCGTGCTCCTAACCCCGAAGGCTGCCTGTTCGATTCCCACATGGGCAAGTAGGCTCTCAACCACAAGGTTGCCAGTTCAACTCCTCGAGTCCCGCAAGGGATGGTGGGCTCCGCCCCCTGCAACTAAGATTGAACACGGCACATTGAGCTGAGCTGCCGCTGAGCTCCCGGATGGCTCAGTTGGTTGGAGTGTGTCCTCTCAACCACAAGGTTGCCGGTTCGACTCCCTCAAGTGATGGTGGGCAGCGCCCCCTGCAACTAGCAACAGCAACTGGACCTGGAGCTGAGCTGCGCCCTCCACAACTAAGACTGGAAGGACAACAACTTGACTTGGAAAAAAGTCCTGGAAGTACGCACTGTTCCCCAATAAAAGTCCTGTTCCCCTTCCCCAATGAAATCTTGAAAAAAAAAAAAAAAAAGAAGAAAGTAATAGTTAAAAAACAAAAAGAAAAGAAAGGCTTTGTTATCACAATAATCAATAACGTGGCAATAACTCTGTATGGTGCCAAGTGGAACTATGATGCACGCCTGAAACTAATATAATATTGCATGTTAGTTATATTTTAATAAAAATGTTTTAAAAACAGAAAGAAAGAGAGAGAGAGAGAGAGAGAGAGAGAGAGAGAGAGAGAGAGAAACAAAGGGACAGACCTCATGGCCCAGCTACGAGCAAGGTATTCAGTTAGTGGACAGCGTCCAGCTACAGTTCCTTCAGGATTCACTTCAGCATTTGAGCCCCAGGCTGGATCTTCACGGCCCTCAGCCCAGGGCTCAGCAAAGGACTGTGTGAGAGCCTGGCCACTTCTGCGCCACGAGGGACTGCTCTAACCAGCAAGCCTTGCTCCGGGGCTCCCCTTTGGTCTGACAGAGGCTGTCGTCAAGTCTGCATCAGCCTAGTGATGGTGTCTCCTACACGACCCTGCTTCGTCCCCTGGGCTGTCACAGATGTCATTTCCCAGTAACCTTTTACCCACCTACCTCTGTCTCATCATCTGCTTCCCAGAAACATGAGCTCTGATAAGTCTCCTCTTCCTTCTCCTCATAAATAAACATTTCTTCAGCTCCAGTTGTGTGCAAGGCACAGAGCTAGGGGATATTCATTCCACTTCCATGTATTGAGTACCTACTATAGGCTAGGCCCTGGGAGTGTGAAAGGATGGTCCCAGCTCTCAGGAAATAAAAATCTATCAGAATAGGAGTGAATGTTTGGAAGAGAAATGAATCAGAGACGGTTTATAATAGTGACTTGGATAAATGCTGAGAGTGTCAGTCGTCGACAGAGTTTCATAAGAATTAAAAAGATAATAAGGCCCCCTTGGAAAAGTTTCCAACAAATGTTATGAATCAATACAGATTTTCTAGTAAGATCTAAATTAACCAGATATTTAATCCATACATCCCAACCCAGCAACTCTATTCCAATTGCTATTTTCCCACACAGTGACTCCAGCATGTCATATATAATGCAAGTGTTTTTATGTGCAGGATATATCCAGATTTTTAGGCAGAATTAGAAGCAAGACCTACGCTTTTTTTTTTTTTTTTTTTTTTTAACTTTGAGACATTTCTTGACTCCATAGGATGACTACGGCATCCTAAGGATTTATACTTTTTAAATATAAAATCTGCATTGTTCTGAATCTTTAGCTGGAAGTTATTCTCTCGTGCAGAAGGTCCCACTCATATGATGTTCCGTTTTGTACCAGTTGTTTCTCAAACTAGACAATAAGCCCATTGAGACAGGGATTATGATAAGTATCTTTATAGCCTCTCATAGACTCTAACCTAACCTTTATATGAAGAAGGTGCAAATACATCACTGCTGACTAAGTAAATGAATGTTTAACAATGGAACTTTCTGCCTGCTGCCATAATCAATAACATGAATCAGTACTATGTTCCATTTACAAAAATAACAGAAGGCTTGATTTGATCTGAGGCCTTGTGTTCCCTGAAAATAGAGTAAACAGGGATTAATGTAGGCGAAATTCAATGACATTCTGTCACCGTTTACTCTCATTTAAAAAAACAATACCTATTGAGCACTTTCTCTGTGCCAAGCACCTGGCATAAGGTTTGCACTCCACTATAACCATCCTCCAAGCCACACCCTGTCCTCTCCCTAAAACAGACTCCAAACTCTGGCAGCAGCTCTCACCAGCCACGAGGCTGTTTGTGCTTATTTTAAAACTGAAGAGCAGCTTGTCTACTATTTAATTTCAGTTTTGTGCGAAGTCCCTTTGCTGACAGTCTCTCCTCTCCACTAATCACGACAAAGTAAAAGGACAGTCACAAAGGAAAATCACTTATTTCACTGGGGTACAACTCTAAAACATAAATTTTTGTTCTACTTTTTTCCATTTTCTCCCACTCAGAATACCTTCACCTTATCTGAATGTGAGCTCCCACAGGTATAATCACTAATCTGATTCTGTCTCTTGAAGCGGAGTTTTGCATAAGATTTCCTAAAGGAAAGATTCTGTGCAATATCCTCTCACAAGGGGATTTCCTCTGGGTGAAAAACAAATTTCAGAGATAAAGGTTTGTCCCTCCCAACTCTGCCCCATGGCAATCAATGAGGAAGATCGTATGTGCTCAGCTCTATGAGATATTTATCTTCTAAGAAAATAACAGGCTCAGTAATATTCTTAAAATGTAACAACCAGGACTCCTCAAAAATGGCAAAGTCATCAAACACAAGGAAAGTCTGAGAAACTGTCACAGCCACAAGAAGCCCAAGGAGACCTGACAACTAAATGTAATATGGTGCCCTGGATGTAGCTTAGAAGAGAAAAAGATGAGGAAAAAAAAGAAAACTAAATCAAAGAAGGTCTTTAGTTAATAATAATGTATCAATACTGATTCACTAATTATGACAAATGTACAATACTAATCTAAGATGTTAATAATAGGGGATTCCGAGTATGGGGTACTAGGAACTCTGCCTTCACAATTTTTCTAAAATTATTCTAAACTAAAAGCCTTTTTGGGAAAAGAGGTCTGTCTATTTAGGAAGAAGAAAAGGGCAGATGATCCTTCTTCCAGCTCCTCTTCATTCAGCAAAGAAACTCAAGTGGAATTCACTGAAACAAACAGAACATAATACACCACAGAACATTTTTTTTTAAAGCAAAATATTGTCTGAGTTTATGCAGCTCATCCACACATCACCTGATGTCACAGTTTTCCAATTAAAAAAAAAAAAGATATGAAATACATTTGACATTCTATAACTAGCTTACCTGGGACTGAGATCAAGCAAATCTAAGGACTTGGTCTTCAATTCTCCACTCTTTTCATATTCCAACATAATTCCTGTAAAAATAAACAAACATGTTATAAAACATTTGTGATGACAACCTATGTCAAAAGTTAACCTACTTTGGGCCGGCCTGGTGGCTCAGGCAGTTAGAGCTCCATGCTCCTAACTCTGAAGGCTGCCGGTTCTATTCCCACATGGGCCAGTGGGCTCTCAACCACAAGGTTGTCAGTTCGACTCCCGCAAGGGATGGTGAGCTGCGCCCCCTGCAACTAGCAACGGCACCACAACTAAGATTGAAAGGACAACAACTTGACTTGGAAAAAAGTCTTGCAACTACACACTGCTCCCCAATAAAGTCCTGTTCCCTTCCCCAATAAAATCTTAAAAAAAAAAAAAATTCCAAGGAAAAATTAAATTATTTTAAAAAAACAAGTTAACCTACTTTGACATAATTGTTTTCATTTTCATTTTTCAGTTTTTTTAATTTTTCAACATAAAATCTATGTAGTGGTATCTAAATCTAAAATAAGATTATATAACTCACTTTTCCTTGGTCCTTCCTTTAAATATAACTAAATACCCTTGAAATTACTCAACAGGCAATGCTAAATTAATTGAAAGTTATAAAGATGAATATGGACTGGCTAGAGGCCTCAGGAATGACAATGTGGTGAGTTCTCTAGGTTTTCTTTTTATTTCTCACATATCCCTAAAACTAGGGATCAGAGGGACTTGCAGCCTAGAACCACCAAAAGGTATAAACAACAAAAAACCGAACAACAAAAGCAAAACTTACCTTCTACGGACACAAGACCAGGAGAAGGGAAGTCAAACAAAGAACTAATGGGGAGCCCTAAACCCTGCTCCACAGCTGGGGCCCCTGCAGGCAGTCCAACCCACCAGTGAAAGCCCTGGGCTATCCTATTTCTCACTGCACACCTGGGCCCCAGGAGCAGTCTGATCTGCCTGGAGCAGACACAACAACAAAGCCCCAGACCTTCTCAACATGTGCTCCTTTGCTGGGGCCCCATAGGGCCATCTAGTCCATCTACAGCAATGCCAGGGAAGTCCTGGGATTTCCCAGACCCCACTCCACAACCAGACCATTGGTGGGCAGTCTCATCCACCTAATAAAGGGTAGTAATAAAGTCCTAGGATGTCCCAAATGCTACTCTATATCTACCCACCAAAGCAGTGTCTCTCTGCCTTTCAACCAGAGGCATAACAAAGCCCAGGGTCTTTGCCCACACCCCCAGAAGTTCACCCAGTGAGAGCAGGTATATTGGGAGGTATCTTCTGCCCTGCAGGTGGTACCCACAGGGATCAAACAGGAGCCTTAGCAGCACCAGGAAACTAAACTGCCATTGGAACTAAGCCCACAAAAGTAAGCCCACAGAACCTATATGCCAAGTCTAAACATGATGATGGTCTGCCAAAATAGATTTAGTTAGGATCAAGTGTCTTCTAATATAATAACCAAAATGTCCAGGAAAGAATAAATAGGAAAAGACAATTAACCAATCCCAGTGCCCAGGATAAAATAAAAAACTCACCCATCATACCAAGAACCAGAGAAAGAGAATCAACAAACACTGATATGGAGGCAAATCAGATGCTGGATTTATCTGACCAAGATTTTAAAAGAGATGTCATAAAAATACTTCAGTACTCATTTATAAATACACTTGAAACAAATAAAAAATTTTAAAAGTCTCAGAAAATAAATAGAAGCTATTAGAATGAACCAAATGGGAATTACAGAACTGAAAAGTTATATAACCAAAATGAAAAGCTTGCTGAATAAGGACAATAGTAGAGTAGAGATGACAAAGGATAGAATCAATGAACTTGAAGACAGGTCAATCGAATACATTTAATCTGAACAACAGAGAGATAATAGACTGAAAGAAAAAAAAAACTGAACAAAGCCTCTTAACCATGTTATTACACTACCTCTATGGCTATGGACTAGTAGATCTCAAAACATTTGGCCTTAGGAAAACCTTATACTCTAAATTATTGAAGTCACCAAATAATTTTTGTTTTTGCAATATTTTCCATATTAAAATTGAAAGTTTTTAATTAATTATTAAGTTGTTCTTAAATAACAATAACAAACTCATAGCATATTAACATAACTAACATATTTTATAGTAATAACTATATCACTTCCCAAAAAATAAGAAGAGTAGCACTGTTTTATACTTTTGCAAATCTCTTTAATATCTGGCTTAATTAAAGAGCTGGATTCTCATCTCTACTTCTGCATTCAAGCTGTCGTTGTACATTGTTTGGATGAAGTATAAGAGAAAAATCTGGTCATACACAGATATGTAGTTGGAAATGGAGGAATATTTTAATTGCCTTTTCAGATAATCACGGTTAATATCCTTTGATGCTATATTAAAACTTAACAAGAGGTGGTTTCATAAAGATCAGTTGCAATATAGAATTTGAAATCATATCAACTAGGTCTTCAAACTCTGTTACATTAAAACCATTGGTCTAACTCGCACTTTCAAAGGATATTTTATCCATGTGTGAATTACAACATCATACACTGGACATTTGAAAAATATTAGTTTACTGAGTTATGCACACCTTCTAAATGCGTGCATTGACATATTTCTAAATGAAATATGTCAATATTTCATCATACAATATCCCAAAAGTCACATTTGTTCATGTCACTACCAATATCTAGCATCAGAAAACTCTCTTACTGTTGGTAAGCCGTCAAGCTCGTAGTGGTAGGCACAAGTTTTCTGAAATTCTAATATTTGCTTGAAAGCTCAAATTTTATCACTGGCGAAAAAAAAAAACCCAAAAAACTAAAACCTTGGAAAGTCTTGCTTGGAAGTTTCAGACTCACTTATTTTCAAGAAAATGTCTGCCAAATATCCAAGTCGGAACACCATGTTTGTTTCTCAGTCAGTCTTTCCAGTGAAAATGGTGTTCCATGAAAAACAATAGCTAGTTCATCTCTGCACCCAAACAACTGCACAGGTGTTTTCCTCAAGACAACTGTCATACATCACAGGGCAGCAGAAGTGCTCTATGAGTGCCTTCTGTCTCATTACCCAGAAGACATGTACCTTATGTCAGTGTTTCAACACATTAATGTTTTACTGATTCATCAAGGACATTCTGAAGTGAAACTGAGGGTTTTATTTCCTACCTCAAGTATGTGTGTGTCAGTGAGGAATACAACGAATGACCACTACTATGGTCTGTGGCACTGCCTTGATTTGTAGTACGGTGCCAGCAGCTTCACCTTCCACTGTTTTTGCGCCACTAGTGCAAATGTCAATACAGTGAAAAAAACAAATAATACTATCTTATTGTTATTATGAAAAGAGATTTGATCTGGAGGCCCCACTGAATGGGTTCAAGGGCCTCCAGGAGTTCTCCGACAATTTGAGAATCACTGCTGAAGATCATAATTTGATATAAAAGTTGTCAAATTAATCTATGGTGTTAAAGTAATTATAATGACTTTACTTTTTGGCATTTGAAATATTACCAAATACTATAAACTATAAAACAATAAAGTGTGATTCTGATACAAAATTAGGTAAATATAATAGAATCATCTATATATGGGAATTTTAAAACAAGATAAGGTAATACTTCAAATTAATGGAGAAAGGATGGATTATTCAATAAATAATGATGCAATAATCAGCTGAAATTAAGAAAGCTATATTTCTACCACACAATGTACAAAAATATATTCTAGGTTGATTAGAAATTTTAATATTAAAAATAGAATATAAAATGGTCTACATAAGAGAACATATTTATACCTTAGTATCTGTAACTGGCATTTTAAACATGATGTGAAACTCAACAGCTGAAAAAGAAAAATTTGACAGATTTGTCTGAAATAAATTTTAAACTTCTGCAAAGTAAAAGATACTACAGAGTTTAACACAAATGATAATCAGGAAAATAATTTCAACTATAAATACAAAGCTTAAAGAACTTAATGTAAAAACTCTAAAATGATTTTAATAAAGAAAATGGACAAAAGGCATGAACAGTCAATTTACAAAGACAGTGATCAATAAACAGACCAAACTAAATGTCCCCAACTTCATTAAGAAATACAAAATAAAAGATAAAATTTTTATCTATCAGATTATCAAAGATTACAGAGGCTGATAATACTCAACATTAGCAAAACTGAAGAAACAGGCATGCTCACTTACTATTGGTAGACCTGGTAGGTGGCTCCTTTCAAGGGGCCATCATACCTTCAGGGGGTTAAGGGTGAACTTAGATATCATTTTATTTATGTTTCAAAATTTGGTTATAAGTAACTTATTACTTTTATCATAAAAAATAAGAACATGAATAAAAATGAATAAAATGATAGGGATCAAAATTATTAGAATATAAACTCTTGAAGACCAACATCCCCATAAAATTATTTGAAAACTCAAGATACAGTACCTTGAAACATACAAAGTTTCTATCAAGTTAAGACATTAATGTCATCAAGGACTGTTTGTTTCATGTTCTGTAATTTTAATTTTTTTGCAGTATATACAAGGGTACTCAATATGTACTATTTATTATTGAGGAAAGTAGGTGTTCAATAAATAGTTGAGTAAATAAATAATACAAACAATGAGTAAGTAATATAATCATAAGCTGTAGCTCAGGGAAAGGTTGGAAAGAATTAGCCCTTGACAATCAACACAACATAATATCCAAAGAATACGCATTTTAAAAATAGAGCAAACAAATTCAGAAAATTCTGCTTTTATATTTACAACTGTCTTGCTTGTAATAAAACGAAAAATGTTAAAAGTCTTTAGGTCAACTACTAAAGATTAGTTGGGTTACTATACAAACAGATCTAGAAAATAAAGTGCAAAATCTGAAACATGTACCTTGACTTTTTCATTGACAAACATCAAGGTAGTGTGCTTACCTTCCCATGACCACTGAGCTCCAAAATGAGCAAGAGGCTGCTTTGCGTCTTGCAGTAAAGAATACGAACAAAAAATGGACAAAGATGTTTCCAGAATACATGTTGTTCTCTAGTAATTGTTTCCCACGGTATCTTTTTTCCCCAATTTCTCTATTATTTATTTTTTATTGAATTTATTGGGGTGATATTTTATTGGGGTTAGCAAAAATACTTAGGTTTACAATTCTATAATACGTCATCTATATGTCACATTGTGTGTTCACCACCCAGAGTCAGTTCTCCTTCCATCATCATATATTAGACCCCCTTTCATCCTCTTTTAGCACCACCCCCCCTTCCCCTTTACCCTCTGGTAACACAAAACTGTTGTCTGTGTCTATGCGTTTTTGTTTGTTTCTCTTGTTCGTTTGTTGCTTTCAGTTTTATATCCCATAGTATCTTTATACTCTTGATCTTCTCCTAGGTGTGCATTATTATGCAATAGATATAATGCCCAAAACACTTATGTAAGAAGCTGCTACCCCCAAAATTCTGCAATGTACTAAAAGGCTAACCTCCAAAAGATATGTATATTCCTTACCCAGGTCATATTTGGTCAACAGAAACCGTTAAAGTGCTCAGAATATTAATCAGTTTAATTAATGTTTATTTAATGCCTTCTCCTGGCCAAAAAATTAGGGTCCTGCACACAATAGATAAAAAATAAAGACTGTCATAACTGAGTCAGTTGGAAAGCATATATTCAGCACCTGCTCTTCACAAAGCAAAGAGCTTATGAATTAATGAATGTGACCAAGATAAAAAGGAAATGCCCCATGTCTGATTAACCATGTTACTGCTATGTACCTCTTGTCACCAGGAGTTTAGGTAGGGACAGGGATCACTCAGTGGGTGCCAACAAGGCCATGCTCCTGACCTATACATTATACAAAAGAAAGTGGGAGGACTGAAATGAGAGGATTAGGAGGTGAAACAAAATTGCTCTATAAACAGAAGGGATAAACATCTCATGGGAATGACTCAGTGGTGAGTGATTTTTCCTCTTTGATAATGTTATTGAAACACCCACCTGCAATTCAGTAGTATCTCCCAAATTTGCATATAATGTATGGCTCTCCAAGGATTGGAATTTGGAAATTAAATGTCTAACATGCCAAGTGATGTGACCTCATCAGAAGATCATCAAGGCAATAGTTGCAAGCATGTATCTAAAGCATTTCTTGAACCTAAGATTGCGGTTAGAACCCTGAACTTTTAGAGCTGCAGCAGACCTTGGAGATGACCGATCCAACCCATTCACATTTCAGGCAGAGTTCATGGCATTCTACTTAACAAACATCACCTCATTAAACTCATTCATTTATTGACCAAATATGCAAGTGCCTTTTTATGCAGTAGGCTCTATTCTAGGTGCTAGAGATACGATAGTAGACAAAACGGACAAAGTCCTTGCCCTCAGAAGCTTTTATTCTAGCTGGGGAGACAAAGATAAATAAATAAAATCATGGTATGTTGAATTGAGATAATGCTAAGAAAGACAAAGCAGGGAAGAGGCTATGAAATATCTTGAGAAGAAGTTGGAAATTCTAGAAAGGGAGGTTTCACTTTACTAACTTTACTTACTTTGGAGGAAAGAGCTAAAAAAGAAAAAGGTGAGAGTGCTAGCAATGCAGATGTCCAGGGACAGACGATTCCAGGCAAAAAAACAAACAAACAAACAAACAAACAAAAACAAAAAAGCAGCAACCATGGAGACCCTGAGTGGGGGCACGACCGCCCACCCAGGGAACACCAACAAGAGTAGAGTTGCTGGAATGGGAAGCACGATGAAGTCAGAGAGACAAAAGGGGGAGAGGATCCTGTAGGGTCGCAGAGGTTATGGCCTCAGAGATCATGCCCTTTTCCTTTAAGTAAAATGAAAAGTCACTGGAGAGCTTGAGCTGAAGAGTGACATGATCAGATTTGGTTCTAACAGAGTCACCCGCTGCTGTGAAAGCAGACTGAAGTGGAGCAAGGGCAGAACATCTAGCAGTAAAGCGAATGGCGACCGTGGTTGTGGAGTGAAGTTGTTGAATTCTGTCCAGTTATGTATCGGATGATATTTCAGTAAACAACAAACTGCATATACATACGATGGCGGTCCCGTAAGATGACAATGGAGCTGAAAAATTCCTACCTCCTAGTGATGTCATAGCTGTTGTAACATTGTAGTGCAACACATCACTCACGTGGTTGTAGTGATGCTTGTGCAAACGTATTGGCTGCCAGTCATATAAAAGTGTAGCACATACAATTATGTACAGTACATAATACTTGGTAACGATAATAAATGCGTGTATTATTAGCTTATGCATTTAGTATACATTTAATCATTATTTTAGAGTGTACTCTTTCCATATGTGTGTGTGTGCGTGTGTGTGTGTGTGTAAAAGTTTGCTGTAAAACAGTATGCCACGTCACTAAGATGCTGTACAGGTTTGTAGCCTAGGAGCAATAGGCTTACCATACAGCCTAGGTGTGTAGCAGGCTAAACCATCTAGGTTTGTGTGAGTGCAGTCTATGGTGTTCATACAAGGACGAAATTGCCTAACATCATATTTCTCAGAACGTATCCCTATCGTTAAGCGGCGCATAACTGCATACATATTTTGGAGATGTGCTGACAGCATTTCTTACTGGACCAAATGCAGTGTGCAAGAGAGAAGAAAAGGGTGAGTCCAAGGTTTTAGCATGAGGCAAAGTGGGGGAACGGAGCTGCCATTGACTCAGATGAGGGAGACCAGAGGAGGCCAGTGTGAGCTGCACACTGGACATCCGAATGAGGAATCCGGCAGGCAGTTAGGTACTCAGGACTACTCAGGATGGTGTTTAAGCCCTGAGAATGGATGAGAACACCCAGCAAATAAATATAGATGGAGAAGTCCAAGGGCGGAGCTCTGGGAGCATCCAACATTAAGAGCAGAAAAAATAGAAGCCAACAAGATCAACCGAGAAGGAGTGACAATGAGACAGGACAACAAAAAGGGTGTGTGTCCCGGAAGCCAAAGGAGGGCAGAATGACCAAATGGGTCAAATGCTGCTGTCAGGTCAAGAAAGGCGAGGACTGAGTGTGGCCCGGGGGGTTGGCCATGTTGGAAGTCACTGGGGATCTTGAAAAGGGCAGTTTCAGTGGAGCAGTGAAGGTGAAAACATGAGGAGCAGGTTCAAGACAGAAAAGAAAAACCGGAAACAACTGTCTTTCGAGGAGGTTTACTCTAAAGGAAAAGAGATAAATGGGAGAGTAGCTGCAAAGGGTCAGCAGTCCTGTGAGATGGGTGCTGTTATCACCATCTGACTGACGTCTCAACAGATCAAAGCAGATTGCCCAAGTTACTAAATTTTTATATGGTGAGAGTTATTATCATTCCAGAGCTCATGTTCTCAACCTAAACTCCACAGCAAAGGAATGAAAGCAAGACATCCATCACTCTATTTATGGGAACCAGCACGGGCCCACGTCCAAACACAGCCAAAGCAAAGTTGTGGAATGCTTAAAGAGAAAAAGCCATTAATCTTAATTTAAAATTTCCTAAGTATCACCTCTCATATCTAGAGCATTGTTATTTTAATTAGAATTCCAAGGGACAGAAAATGAGTGTGTTTCTTACAAACGTTAACTTAACATTGGAGAAAGTTGCTGCTCTCAGGTCCACTCTTGCAGGAAGGCCCCAACTTTTCATTGGGCAAGTAAATTTGGTCATCATCTGCTTTGTGGCAAGTTTTTCAGACTTCTTATTTGATATTTTTCTTATTTTTAAAAGTGAGTTCTGAATTAGAAGCCAAGAGTTCTGCTCCTATTTCTGTCCCTAACAAACTTGGTGACCAACAGACTTTAAATATTCTCTAAAGGTGACCGTGTCTTCACCTGTGAAACGAGAGAAATAAGCAAGTTTATCCTACTCAAACTATAGCATTCTGGAGGCTTGTTTCATATTCCTTAATTCAGTGGAATCACGGACTGTCACCTTCCTTAAAGCTCCGTAGCACAGAGGGCAAAGCACCTACACAATAGGCCGTTAATAAACATACTGATGGATAATACAGTCTGGAAAACAATCACTAACGTAATATGCTTGGTCAAGCATGCATTTCTCTTTTCATACTCAACACATGTTGACTTGATAACTCTGGTACATTTTTTTAAAAAGTAATATGGTCCTTGTCAATGTCTTCCCTTCCGAAAACCAAGATCTCAGGACATCACCAATCACCCCCTCTCCCTCCTCATCTGCCACATTTCTAACTAAACAGAAAGCATTACAACCAGGCAATTTAAAAGTTTAGAGACTTCCTAAAAGAGTCGTTTTAAAAGTTTTGAGGAACAGAGTCCAGCAACTGAAAGAGTAAGGAGCCCATTTTGGGAAGCCACCTGCTTCTGGTCCCACAGGGATCACCCCCTGGGGACCCCGCAGCCCTCTCAGGTCCCCGCACCCTCTTCCCCCCCAAACCCGACCAGTGCCAGAGTCCAGGTTCCCAGTCGAGGCGGAGGGGACCCGGCCCGTACCTGGCGGGTAATAACGGAGCAGGAGGCTCTTGAGCTTCATTTTCTTGCCCCGGGACACCCCGCGGACCCGCTGCGTAGCCATGGAAACGGTCAAACAACAGCGGGACGGCGCAGCGCATGCGCGGATGCCTCTGCTGGCTCCCGGGGCGCAGAGCTCCCGGCCAGGGCTCAGGGGGCGTTGCATGAGGCGCGGGCCACCGACGGCAGAGCAGGAGTCCCCGGTCCCGCGAGACAGGGGCGGGGAGCGCGACCTGTCCCCGCCGTCGCCTGCATCTGCCTCGGGGTTCCCAGGGCCAGGCGGGAGCTCCAGGTCTTGGCGCTGGGACAGCACACCGGCCCGCGCTGCCGCCCCCCGAATCTTCTCCCCTTGGTGTCTGAAGTGGGCAGTCACGAGGAATCCCCCCGTGTCCTCAGTAAGGGTGACCTCACAAGGGCAAGGTGCGGCTGGGAACCGCCAGCCTTGGCTACGGCTTGGGCCCCGCGTTCTGTAGCCTATTGGGTTTCCGAGGAGGATGGGAGAGAAAGCACGCTCCCTGTTACCATTCCTGCCAACCCCACCCCCGCCCCCAACCGAGAAGGAGTGACAATGAGACAGGACAAAAAACAGAGTGTGTGTCCTGGAAGCCAAAGGAGGGCAGAATGACCAGATGGGTCAAATGCTGCTGTCAGGTCAAGAAAGGCCAGGACTGAGTGTGGCCTGGGGGGTTGGCCATGTTGGAAGTCACTGGGGAGCTTGAAAAGGGCAGTTTCAGTGGAGCAGTGAGGGTGAAAACATGAGGAGCAGGTTCAAGACAGAAAAGAAAAACCGGAAACAACTGTCTTTCGAGGAGGTTTACTCTAAAGGAAAAGAGATAAATGGGAGAGTAGCTGCAAAGGGTCAGCAGTCCAGTGAGATGGGTGCTGTTATCACCATCTGACTGACGTCTCAACAGATCAAAGCAGATTGCCCAAGTTACTACATTTTTATATGGTGAGAGTAGTTCTTATCGTTCCAGAGCTCATGTTCTCAACCTAAACTCCCCATGCCCTCCCCACCACCATGCCCTGTCCCTGTCCCCACAGAAGAAAAATGGCCTCAGTGTAATAGCCTATATTTGCTGACGCCATGCCATGCTCTGCGCTAAGCGCCTTATGCACCTGTCCTCATAGAGTCCAAACAAAGGCACAAATTATGCGCCATTTATTCCCACCTCCATCTACAGGAGACAACTGAGAATCCCAGAAAGTGAAGAACTACCGTAGGTCCAGGTCTAGTGAGTGGTGGAGGTGGGATGGGAAGGGGGTGCTGCAGAAGCCTGCACCTCTGCTCTCAACCAGGGGTTTACCGCTTTCGAGGCCTTCTTTTGGCTTATTCTATTTCTTGTCAGCATTGGTCCTCTGCCTGCCACCACCTCAAGTTTTCATCAGGAAGCCTGTGCAGGGGAAGAGTGGGTTAGGCAGATTATCAATTTCCTTTAAGGAATTTAGCCTGAGGGCGGAAATCGGAATTTCCCAAACGTAAGCAATTCCTGTTATCGTCACAACTGTGGGTGGTCAGGAATTATCACCTCCATATTCCATACCTAGAAGTTTTCTTTGTCTTCTTACAACTTCTCTAAGTTGACTCGATTTACTTCACATTTTAAAATGTAATTTAAAAGAAAATTGTTACACTGTAAATTAAAATGTTATATTAATTTCAATGAAAAGCAGCAGGCAACTGAAAAAATAAATGTAATTTTTTAAATGTTATTGAATTACTTTATATTAGTGCCTGCCAGACTGTGAAACAAAGGTCTTCCCTTTCTTTCTTTTTTTTTTAAGAGGACAAAGTTAGCAACTACGGTAGTACCTGGGTTTTCCAATGTCTCCGTTGACGAGCATTTTGGTTTATGAACCCTATAAACCCGGAAGTAAATGCTTCGGTTTTCTAACATGACTCAGAAGTCGAACATGTCACATGTCACAGGGCTTCCGCTGAGTGCAAGATCCCGAGGCCTAGCTGTCGGCTGTTTTCAAATGTTCCAGAACTCGTGGATTACATTGGAAAACCAAGGAACCACTGTATTTGAAATGTCAAGACAGAGTAGCACCCAGATGAGCCTTTTTACTTCATGTATTCAGAAGGTTGGTGAGATCACTGAAATGGGAAAGCTTTGCTACTGAGGGATACAATTAAACCTTTGCTACTGAGGGATACAACAAACGGGCAGCATATAAAAAAAATCATCTCATTTCACCAGCAGTAAAGCATCCACATTTGGGAAATGGGGAACCAGGTGAAATCTATCTTCTGGCTCAAACTTTCCCCTAATCATTAAGACTCTGAAAAGGTTTAAGTAGGAAGGGGCAAAGAGTTCATTTATAGAAATGAGGGACTTTTTTTATTATTATTAAATTTATTGGAGTGACATTGTTAATAAGGTTATATAAGTTTCAAGTGTACAATATTATGATACATCATCTGTATATTGTATTGTGTGCTCATCACCCAAAGTTTAGTCTCCTTCCATCGTCCCCATATATGTGAAGAGAGACTCTTTAATAGATTTTGTTCACCAGTGTTATTGCTTATTATGCTCCTGCCATTTAAAATGATGCCTTTGGAAAAATAGGAACGTTACAGTAGAGAAATCTAGTAGACACCGTTTCAAAGTTAATGTCACCAACACTGAGACAAAATGACATCAATACCACCTGTTATAATGCACGGAAAAGAACACAGTAATCCTCTGGAATTCCTGCCCACAATGCATTACCTGCCTCTAATCATGAGGAAACTTCAGAGCAACCAAAACTGAAGAAATTGTTCAAAATAATTGTCAAGGTCAACAAAGAAAAGGATAGACTGAAAAACTCCTCCAGGTTAAAGGACACTAAAGCGACAAAACAACTAAATGTACTGAGTGATCCTGGATCCGAACCTGGGGGTAAAAAAAAAAAAGCTATAAAGGGCGTGATTGGGACAATTCAATGAAATTTGAATACAGATTATAGCTTATATCATATTAACATTTTATCAGTATTGTTTTCTGATTTAGGTTATTCTGTGGCTATGTAAGAGAATGTCCGTGTTCTCAAAAAAAACACAGATTTACTTAGGGATAAAGGGGTATGATACCTGCAATTAACTCTCAGATGGTTTAAGTGTGTGTGTGTGTGTGTGTGTGTGTGTGTGTGTGTGTGTGTGTGTAATTGGATAGGTAGATTGATAAGAAATAATAAAGTGAATGAGCAAAATGTTGACTCTAGACAAAGGGTTCCTTTTGAGGAGTTCCTTCTACTACTCTTGAAACTATTCCGTAAGTTTGAAATTATTGCAAAATAAAAGGTGATGTTTGTTTCCCATAGGCCAAACCAGGATTTAGAATGTTCCAAAATATAGATGATAATCACAGAACTATCCACTCTTGTTTTGTTAAGAGAGTCCCAAGTTCAAGTTCACTTCCTGATTCACCCCTGACTCCACCTCCCGTCTTCTAGCTATGGGACCAAGAGCCTGCATCATTGCTGCCTGCCTTCCCCACTCCCTCTATTTCTAGAGGTTTCTATCCTCCCTAAACTGCGTGTCCCTTCCTGCTGCAGGTGGAGGACTTCCCCTACTTCCTTGAACCAAACTTAGAGGTTGTCCTCTTGCTTCTTAAAAAAGAATTCCAGCTTTGCAGCCTTTGACATCTCTCCTTTGGCCAGGTCTCCCACAGAAGTGGTTAGAGGACTTCCTAACCACCTCCCCATCATATCCAGAGCCCTCTTTACCAACTCTGGGGCACAGGCCCTTTGAGGTGAGGTCCAGTCTTCTCACGGCCCATGCCCACCAGAGGTCAGCATCTCCCACCGTCATGTTTACCTGAGAATCATGTATCTTGATGTCCACGCACCCTGACTATCCATTCAGTTTCCAATTTCTCTCACAGTTCCTTCCAAGGATCTAGGCCATCTCTGCTAATAGGACTCCCAGAGAATAGCCCAGAATCCTTGTCACAAGTACCCAATATAAGTCCCCCACCCCCTTTTCTAGAAAGACAGTGAGGTTGTAGGCAAATGAAGTGGTGATCCAAAGAGAAGCAAGTAAAGTTCCTAAGTGCAGGCAGATTTCTCTTTTGGCCTTGGCTTAAGTTGAGGTTGAAGCTGTGCTTCACTGTCTCAACCTGTATAAATGACTGTTTCACTCTAAATTGGCCCCATGCAGAGCCATTAGTTATGAATGATGTACAGAAATCGCAGCTCCTACATTACCCAGGTGATGGGCGCTCATCCCAGTGTGTAGCTGACATGGGATGACTTCCTCACAGGATTAATGTAGAGACCTTCCCAAACGTTGTATTACTTTCCATCAATTCATAGCATTCTGTGTTGATTTGACCATTGACACACTAGATCAACAATTGCCATTCATATGAGTTTGTACATATAAGTGGGATATTTGACTCTGGGTTTCTTCCCACTGAAACTTGCCTTAAACAACCAGAAACTTAAAAACAATAGCATTAATTTTTCTCCCCTACTTTGGGCTTCGGTTCTCACAGAAGCATGGGTATCACCTGGGAACTTGTTAGAAATGCAAATTCTTGCCCCACCCCACCACCTACATATCAGAAATCCTGGTAATGAGGCCCAACAATTCATGTTTGAACAAGCTTTCCTGGTGAGTCTGATGAAAGATGAAATTTGAAAACCACAGTATTAGTATGAGTTACATTGGCTTGGCCAGGGCTGAGAGAGATTGGGCCTCCTTTCCCTATAATCAGGCCATTCTGATCAGTGTTCCCTGACTGTCAGGGACAGTAAAACGGTTTCTCAGCCACATCCGAAGATGTGAGCAAGGCCCAGAAACAACGTGGGAAAAAGCTGGAATTCTCCACCTAAGTGGGTTTCAGATGCTCCAATGCACCGAGAGAGACCAACAGCCGTCAGACTTAAGGAAGGATAAGAAGGTCCCTGGGAGAAAAAGCCATGGATGGGGGATCTCTACAAATGGAAAGGGGGAGAAGGGTAAAGGAAAGGAGGCAGGAGTTAGCATGGGGATCCACTAAGATGGGACAGGAGTAGGGGGTCCAGCTGCAGTTGGGCTTTGTATTTCCCACGTGACCCAGCTCCTCCTGAAGAGAGCCATGCATCAATGAGACACTGTGTCACTAGTCTTTGGAGTCCTCGTGGAAAGCAGTAGATAAAAAGAGAGGTGTAGTTCCCTCCTGGAGAGATAGAGATCTGGATTCAGAGCCTAGCAGTAGAGGTCAGCTCTGCAAGCCCAGTTAACGGGGGCCCCACCCCAGCAGACCCCCAAGCAGAGGGGCTGCATTTGGGCAGGGACATACTGATGGCATTTCACTTTGTACCTTCTTCCATGCCTGCCTCCACCCCACTGAAGAACTCACAAAGTATCTGATCTTACCTGAGGCCAGAAAACTGATGGGGCCAGGGGGCCACCAATTGAATCACTCCATAAGTATGTATTGAGGAACTATGAATGCCAGGCATGTTCCAGGAGTTAATTCTGAAAAAAATATTTTAGAAACTCATTCATAGAAAGAATCAGACTCCAGGTGGGTTTGGAACTATTGCAGTTATGCAGAGGCGACACGTCTGTAGGTATGACCACATTTACACTCACTGATGGGTTACTACTGGGACCTGCAGGTCACACTAGCAGGGTCAATAAACAGTAGCTTTGCCACCCATTGTAATTCTTCAGAGCAGAATACCTGATATGATGCCTGTGTCTACCATCTACAAGCCTGGTGATTTGGGGCAGGATTTATAACGCCTATGGCTTCTGTTTCCTCATCAGAAAGATAGAAATTATCTCAGTATCTAATTAACAGAGTTGTTGTTGTTGAGTCTGGCTCATTCAGAAACACTCTGTAAGTATTAAGGATGGTGACGATAACAATAAGCACTTATTATCTCAAGGTTGTGTGTTTGGAATTGGGGAAAGGGTGTGTGCATATTGTTCCCATTTAAACTGATAATCTAGACCAGCAATTACTCTGATAATCACTTACATGCAATTTAGAGTACTTTGCATACTATTTGACAACAGGTATACCTTACTAGTTATGTTAGTATTATATAATTAGTTTAGATATTAAAACTAGTTTAAATTCCTTAAAACACAACTACTTTCTCTGTAGATCCAAATAGGTTTTTTCTTCTTAAAGAAATAGACTGTGAGGATTTGGAAGGGAGAAGAGGTTCTATATTTTAACAAGTCTAGAGATAGTCCAGAGAAGAACAGTAAAGGTTAAAAAGAACTGACAATGTCCAGAACATGAACAAGGGGACCTGGGGAAGACATGACACTACCTTCCATGCCTGGCACACAGTAAGTCCTCCATTAATGCTTGATACTTGAGACTTTGGAGGATCCATTTGAAAGAGGAAGTAACTGATTATGTGTAAGTAGAGGGTAGGGCTAAGAGAGCCGGATACATAGAAACATATTTCAGCTCAGTTTCAAGAACTTTGTGCCAGTATATCCAGTGATGCACTAGGCTGTCTCAAAAAGAACTGAGAACTTGGCAGCATGGGAAGTATTCTTGCTAAGGCAGTTTGACCAGCTGCCAGGGTTATCATAGAACACAATGTTAAATGGGATGAGAGACAGGACTATAAAAGGTCTAATTTCCCTTTGGATGCTACAGTTCCACGACTTCCTACTATCTGTGTGTTTTCCCAAGAAAACAAATGTGGAAAGGTGAACAACCGTGGATTGCTAGTTGGAAAACAGAAGTTCGAATCCTGACCATCCCATCAATGACCTTTAAGCACGTCACTTGTCTTTCTAACCTTGGTTACTCATCTGTAAATCATTCTCTTTCATTCCATTCAGCTCTTGCATACCATGACTACCTTATTACCGCTCTGGGCTTTTATTCTTGTCATTCCTTCCATCTGATAAGCCTCCCACACCATCTGTTCTGAAGTCTACCAGGCTGGAATCACCTTCTCCACACACTCAATTCAATTAAGACAACGGTGTGTGGGGGTGTAGGTTTCACAGTTGCAGACTCTGAAATATTCCTACCAGGCAATTCCTTCCTCAAGCCCCATCCAGAACACTGCATCTGGCCACTTCCAAGTAAATCCACATGAACCCATAAGTTTGAGAAAATCATGAAAGGTGTCGCCTCTGGGTTGGAGGACTACAAACGATGTCCCTTCACCCCTCCAGGTCCTCGGGAGTCAGGCTTAAGGAGGCACTCCCAGAGCTGGCCCAAGCTAAACATGGGCAGGGTTTCTCTCCACTCAACCTCCCTGCAGGGCATGGTAAGCTTCCCAGACTGCCCCCCCCCACCCCGGTGAGCCACCACAGCCCCCACGCATGCCCAGGGAGCTGATGAGCCTTATGACTCTGCTCACAGACAAGCCTTTGTCCCTCTAAACTTCCCTATTTCCTGCATACTCTTTAGTAGAGCATTTGCAAATTGCTTTTCAATGCAGAAGAAGTGGGGGAGAGATGCTATCATATGTGATTATGTGAGACTTGCCAAGAGTCAAACTTCCATTCTGTTGATGACTGTCCTCTTTAGAGAGGCAGCGGCCTAGAAAGGACCGTGAATGAGTCAGAGGAGCCTGAAGTTTGAATGTCGTTCTGCCACTTACGATTAGAGTCACTTTGAGAACCTGTTTCCTCTGCTTACCGTGGGGATAATAATAGTGTCTGCCTCGTGGGACTCTTGTACAGATTAAATGACGCGAATATATGCAGTGCACTGTATTCCGCTTGAAATTTCTAGGCACCTAAACATTTTTTTCTTTAAATATTATCACATTGCGGTCATCTGCCTCGATAACTGAATTACCTAACCCTGGAATAGATACATGCACGATAGATCTAACCAGCTAATCAAAATATGACTTGGAGGGATTTTTACGATCCAGTTATGAGGATTTAACTGCTAAATAAACCACTGGCGGTAGGGGGCGCCAGTGTACATATGCTACGCATGAGCAGTAACACTGGCTTCCTGAAACTTTTCTTTGTAGGTCATTCCCCAGAAGTGCGAAAATAGTAGGAAAGACAGATTTTTTGTTTATTTTATCTTTTTATAATTTTGTGCCTATTTGTTGAGGTTTTGCCATTTGAAAGTGTCTTTCTCTTTGCTTTGAAAGAATATTCCAAATGGGTGCGCTAGATTTATTGTTTTCTATTGCATTTAACTTTCCTTATGTGTCACTGCTGTGTTCTTAACCATAGTTTAATATATTTGAGACATAAAACATTAATTTTTAAATATATAACAAAAATTATAGGTGACATAGCTATAAGAAGTCACAACATGGGGTTTAAATAGCCCTGCTAAGGACACACAAATATGTTAGCAAGGAGAACAATGATAATTAAGCTTTAATGAGTGGTTCCTTTGTGCCAGGCATTGGGTTAGTGTATTATACAAATTATTACCTGATTTAGTCTTCACAAATCCTCTATGAAAGACAATTGTCCCCGTTTTACAAATGAGAAACTGAGGCTCTGAGAAAATTAGCTAGCTTCAATTTTCCTCTCCCTGTTATGGCATTTTAAAATAGTTATTTTATTTAACCAGCTTTTTCACTTGCTTTTATTCTAATTTCTTTTTATTTTAGAAAGAAAACCTTTGGAGACCTGTGGTGCTGACTGTTGTTGTCATTGCTGTTGGAATCCTTTTTCCTAGGACTTCAATCCCCGGGCTGCCCAGCATCTCCCAGAGGTAATACTTGTACGTGATTACAGGAAGATGTAAATGAGCATATATCTCTGCTGCTCTACCATAAGTTGGGATCTGAATCTTTCCTGCCCTTCTCTTTCTCTGACCTCACTGGTACTCCCTTCCTTCTCGAAGCTTCTGTGGCCTTCTCCTGCCTTTCTGATCTGTTTATCTTTCTCATGTTCCATCCCACACTGCTGTTTCTAACTTGACTGGTGTGACAGCATCCATTTCCCAAACCAGCTCTTCTCCAGAATTCCTAGACTTTCCTTTTTATTTTTCCTCACACTTAATCAGCTGATAAGTCCTTTGATTTCCAAAACTCTTACCACTTTGGCAGATCCAGCAGGTTGGTTCACACAGTTCTTTCATCCTCCTGGTAGGTAGCCTAGCACTCTGGAGATGGCAGATATCCTCATAGCTCAGGTTCCACATGTCTCCTGACTCCCATCAAACAGGTGACACCTGTGCCCCTGGAAGCAGAAGCAATGTCGGGAGGCACAGTCTGTGCTACAGCTGCTAAGCTCAGTCACTCAGTCATGGAAGCAGTGTAGTTTTTCTGCAGCTGCTTTAACAGAGTTTTCCACACTTGATTTCTAGTGTTCCAAGTTGGAAAGCAGAGTACAGGCCATCCAGAATGCCCACAATATGGAGGTCCCATAGCCATCAGCTGTGTGCCGGTATCCCAAGTCTCTGCTCCCTGATCATGGCTGAGCTGGCCACCAACTTGGTTGACCAACTCTGCAGTTTGTTTTGGGATACCTACCTGGAATTTCTGCTCAAAATCTGTTCTTCTAACCCATCTAATGACTTGGAAAAAATCTTATTCCCTGTTTTAATCACTTTAGTTCAAAATAGAGTCCCACCCAATCATTACTTGGCAAAAGAAGTGATTGGAGGCAACAAACTCCCAAAGATGAGAGACTAGGAGTGGCTATCTGACATTTTTGGGTCAGTGACCTTGACAGGATGAGATTCAGAGAGTTTATAGCTTGCAGGGATTTCGGTCATCTCTCCAGCCCACAGGAGATCATGCTGGTTCACTAGGTGATGACACCAGGTTGAAAAGATGGAATGAGCAAGAAGCAGCAGGATGCCCTAGTACAACCAATAGATGCAAGAGGTTCAAAGATAAATTCCATTAAATGCCATCTACCATGTTTCTGGGAGCCCACTATTCTCAAGCTCCTTGGGATCTATGCTTAAAAAAAAAAAAAAAAAAAAAAAAAAGCGAAGTAAGACGCTGTACTCTGCACCCCATCCAGTTGAGAGGCAAAAACCTAGGTGGAAATATTAGGCCACTTTGAGTTGCAAGCCTCAACTCATTTTCTAGGTAACATCTAAGGTAGCCAACTTTGAGTGGGCTTGAGCATCAGGAAGGTTCTCAGTACGTCCAGGCTACAATGAACACAGTTCTACCACTGGACCCTCATGAGTCAGAGGGAGCTCAGGAGAAGGTGTAGTGGCTTTCAAGAGTCTCAAATGAAGAATCATAGCTCAGAACCCTAGGTGTTGAAGCAAACGAGGCCCTCATCTTTAAGTCAATCTTCATTTGAAAAATAGTTTGTGGTTTTATATAGGGCCCTGGCAGAGATTAAACACCTGACCAAAGGACCAGTTGGCCTTATAAATGAAGGTGTCCATCCTGAACTGGTGTTGTCAAACTCGTTAGGCTATAAAGTTAGGTATAACCTGCAGCACGCTATTGACAAGCAGGAGCATTGTTTATGCGATCCATGCAGAAGATCCTGAAGGCATAAATCAGTTGTATGAACAAAGCTTACACCCCAGTGTGACTACCCAGCTGTGCTTTATCTTTTCCTCTGCCCACACCCATGCAGAACTCCCACCAGTGGACTAAGGAAGAAAAAAATTCAAACATCATTTAAACATGGCTTCACAATATGGAAGTGGGGCCAAGGACAGTGGACAATGCTCGGGATGGAACTCAGAGCACCTCATCTCAAAGTCCACTTGGCATTGTGTGGGGAAGATGGCCTGGTGTGCGGGCAATTGCTATAATTTGGACCAATATTTGGGGAGTTAGAAGGAAAAAGTTGGAATTTGCTGACAAGGAACTCTAGAGAAGAAGAAGGTGGAGGGCCATGTCAGAATGGGGCCAGAATGGGGGAATATATCTGTCCCAGATGAATGCTTACCCAAGAACTCCACTGGAGTGAAGGTTTTCAGTTATCAAGAGAAAAAAGGAAACCCACACTGGAGCTGCCAGCCTCTTCCCCGCCAACCTCACTTTTTGCTCAACGGGCTCATGAATCAAGTGGCTGAAGAAGCAGGACTGAAAGGCATGGCATGGCCCAGAGACAATTTTTTTCTCACCAAGGCTGGCCTATTTGTTTCCACTGGGCTGGCCTGCCTACTGCCACAGCTAAGTATCAGTAGAAAACCAACCTTGAGTCCCATTCTTTTATTATACCCTTAAGACCAGGCTGACACCATCAGAAGGTTGATTATATTGGAACTGCTCCATCATGAAGGGGACAGAAAATTGCCCTCAGTGGAAAAGACATTTATGCTGGCTAGGAATTTTCCTTCTCTGCCTACCATGCTTCCTCCTGCCACACAATCTGCTTAATGCATTGCTATAAGCTGAACGTGTGTGTCCCACCACCCCAAATGCATATGTTGAAATCCTTAAGCCCATTGTGATGGGATTAGCAGGTGGGGCCTTTGGGAGGTGATAGGTCATGAGTTTGGAGCTCTCACGAATGGGCTCAGTGCCCTTATAAAAGAGGCTTGAGAGAGAGTTCCTATCCCTTCACCATGTGAGGACATGTCTGCAGCCCAGAAGAGAGCCCTCACCCAATTCTTCTGGCACCCTGATCTCAGACTTCCACCTTCCCGAGCTCTGAGAAATGTTTTACTGTTTCTAAGCTGCCCAGTCTGTGGTATTTTGTTATAGCAATCTGAACAGACTAAGACATGCATCGTCATGGTATCCAAACAGTGTTGCTTCGGTAAGGAGTCATGTCCATTCACAAGAATTAAGGCGGTCAAGAGACTCCCTGCTCTTACCACAACCTCCCCACCTGGAAGTAGCCAAAGGTGTGTCTGTGACAAGAACTGGATATTGGCTTCACCAAGTCCATTCCAAACCACTGTTATCAGGCCTTATTGCAAGCTGGAGGCTGAAAAACCAAAGACTACATTTCCCAGACATTTTTCTAGCTCAGGTTTCCCCCGTGACCTTGCCATCTTAGCTCCCTCTAAAATAGAATGGGGAAAGAGGTGTTTAAATCCGGACTTTGGCTGTGTTCTCGGCTGCAATAGAAGTTTCAGGGGTGTGAGAGTCAGAAAGATGGCGGTTTGATTCTCTACTCTGCCACTGAATCCTGTGAGAATGTGGGAAATTTCCTGACCTTCTCTGCATCGAGCCTCAGCATCCCATGTGTAGAACGATAGCCCTCCATGGAAAAATTATTATGTGAAATAAGTGAGATCATCAGTGAAAACCACCTAATATAGTACCTGGCATACATTGCCAAATGTGGATTCCTCATCAAACTGTTTGGCAGTTTGGCAACTGTTCATAACTTTTCCAGAGATATAATGAGTGGAAAAAAAAAGTGAAACATTGCAGGAATAATAAAAGAATTTATGATATTAAGTAACAAGGCATGAAGCCAAGGGAATTATGACTCTAACTGGGATCCGATTTCTTTTTTGGAGGTAGGAAGTTATCTGGGCGAAACCCTCTTTAGACTCTCAGGCCAGTATCACATTAAAACTTCTGAACTACATCACTATTCTAGCAGATGTGTTAGTTAAGTCATTGCAGGTAGTAGAACCAGGCTTCTGAACAGCCCCCTACCTCCTCTACCATCTTGGTTTATTTCTGTTTTGGAGCAGGATGTGCTATTTAATACATAGCAATTGCCTAGTGTTGTGGGGCTTTTTTGTTTTTTATTTTTTTGTGTGTGTTTTTTTTTTTTAGTACTTTCCAAGTTAAGAATGCCTAAAATATGTTATTACATGCTCTCCACTTTCCTGTTAAAGCAGAACTATTTGAAATGCTGTTATTAAAATGCACCCATGACTTATCCATGAAAAAACAAAAATTCAAACTGTGTTTCTTCACAGTGGAAACCACCACTTTTGAAACAATGAAATTAGCTTTCAGGGCTAGCTGTGTTGCTGAACCTATTGTTCTAGAAATGTTTGGTACCTGATAACCCAGAGCAGTACAAGAAAGCTATTCATTACTGTGTAACAAAATACATGATGCATGGTGTTTTTTCTGGGGTAAACTGCTCAGGACTTCCCAGCCCAGGGTGGAAGGAGGAAGTTCACCTCTGAGAATTGGTTTGGAGGAGGGAAGGAAACTTTTTTTTTTTTTTTAGTAAAACATTTCATGAGCCTGCTGAAAGTTATGTGTGATACTTATTTGCAGATTATATTCATTTGATTCTTCTAATATAACCAGAAATATAAAAACTATGAACAGGTATTTAAGTATATACCTATGTAGATATAATACTTAGCTAGTTTAATAAATTGAGCAATTCCACCCATTTATTAATAGGTGACAGGAAGGTGGTAAAGGGAAGAATAGGGGATAAAAGAGACAAAAAAATAACTGAAGCAGATGATTACCGTGTTTCCCTGAAAATAAGACCTAGCTGGACCATCAGGTCTAATGCATCTTTTGGAGAAAAAAATTAATATAAGACCCAGTCTAATTTTACTATAATATAAGACCAGGTATAATATAATATAATATAATATAATATAATATAATATAATATAATATAATATAATATAATATAATGATACCGGGTCTTATATTAATTTTTGCTCCAAAAGACGCATTAGAGCTGATTGTCTGGCTAGGTCTTATTTTCGGGGAAATGGGGTAAAGAGGAAGAAAAAAGGAGGCATCAAACGAGTGAGAGACGAGTATAGGGTATATGAACAAAGGGAGGAAGAGAGAGAGTTTACTCTGAGGTGTAATAGGAAACCCGGTGCTAAATAACCCGAATGGGATTTCTCGGTCCTGGGAGCAAGTGATCCTAAGTGTAGGAGAGAAGCTGTTTCCTTTCCGTCCTTCCCTCCTTGCCAGGTCTGTGCGGTCAGCACCATACCCTTCATGCCTCGCTCAGGGACAATAAACCCTGTTCAGTAACCCATGCTCAGAGCATGAGACTCATCACAGAGCCACAGAAGGTCAGTGCCAAGACCTTGAAAGGTACCCACCTCCACTGTCATTGTTCAGCCTCTCTGGGTTCTTTCCAGTAATAGAGAATACACTTCTCAAGGTAGATAGGGATAGCTTTCTTCTAATAGGATAAATCCTCAGCCTGCATCTACTCCCCCTCGAGGATGGACCCAGCAAGTCTAACCCCTCTTCTATAGGACAGCAAAGCATCCTTCAAGAACACCTTGAACCCCCACTGGTTCCTCACACCCGATTCCAGTCCCACCTCCATTATGAACCTGCCTTCTAAAAATGCTTCCCTCTTTTTCTTTTCTCTTTTGCAAAAGATGGTCCATTCCTTGGTGTGGTCTGAACAACTCAAAGGAGATCACAAATCTCATACAGTACCTTCAATTCAAATGACTTGTCTTTGAGCAGCCACGTGATGCTAGGAGCGATCACCACTGAGGAGTAATTTGCAGCTTACATGTCTCACATGCAAAGACAGTTTCCTTCCCCTTCTCTGGGTGCAAAGTTCTGGGAAACTTTTGCAGCAGAATAAGAATATTTATCTTGGGCCAAGTCTCATTTCCCTTCATGCGCCAGTTCTCCTTCCCACAAGGGATGTTCGCAAGCACTCTTTTCTTTCAGCACCTGCCAAGAGCAAGGAACTCTCTGGACTTGCTCTAACTGCCAACAGGTTGCAAGCCTCTACATAGCTGCCCTTCTGACCCACTTCCCTCCAAACCCTTTCCCAGCCAAACTTCTTCCATGTGCAAAGCATTCTGGTGAGCCGGGCTGCCTCGTGCCCCAACTGCGTGAATCCAGGAGGCTTAGTTAACCTTCATTCCCTGTCCTGTAAAATAAAGATACAGTAACAGTGCCAGCCTATTTGTGTCCTCACGAGATACAGCAATACATGCAAACCCCAAGGACAGGACAGGGCCCTCAGGGAGTGCTCGGGGAGGGCTAGCTCCCATTCCCACATTTCCTCTGCCTCTTGCTCCTAAGAAGGCCCAGGTGATTTATATAAAGTCACACCAAGGGGTGGCTGACTATTGGCCTCAAAGTGTCATGTGCAGGATTCCTTAATATTGGGCTCCTGAAATGGTAAGCAAAATTACGTGGTTACAAGCATTTCCCCCTTGTAATTCTCAACCCTGATTACACACAAGAATCATCTGGGGAGCTTTTACAAACTACTGAGGCCCTGATTTCCTCCTCTGCCAGATATTCTGATTTAAGTAGTGCGGGTGAGGCCCAGGCATTGCCCGCCAATTAAGTATAATGGGCAGCCATGGGTAAAAACCACTGATGCATAGCAAGGTCCTTAATGAGGGTGGGCAACCATCCCAGAAACTCTGATCCCATCAGTGTGAAGTGGGACCAAGTACCGATACATTTCTCAAGCTATCCAGGTAATTCTGATGTGGAGAACCACCAGCCCCCAAACTTTTGTCACCTTTCCACGGCTGATGAAGAAATGTTGTCTCCCAAGCAGTAATCTGAGATGTGCTATCTACTGGGGATGACGTTTTCCCTAGGCCAGACTTCTCTAGACCCAGAGGCTGGTGCTCAGCCCCGGGGCCTGCCCTGGGTGCAGATGGCTGTGGGGAAAGGAGCAGGCCCCAAACTCCTGGCTCTTTCCTTCTGAATCAGGCAAATCACCAACCAGAGCAGTTTTCGTCCCCTAGAATGAGAAGAAGTCAGAGAAATGGTCAGAGCCACAGCGTCCTTCCTTTCTCTTTACCCAAAATATTTTTGATTAAGTGAAATAGCCTTGAGAAAGTTGTCTATTTCTGTCAACATGTGCCTGTGAGAACAGATTTTCAACAATACTGATACAAGTTAAACCCAGAAGCATACTGTCATTTCATTTCACACCATACCAAATATAGATGCATAAGTTGACAAGCTGTATAAGAGAAAAAAACACACTCAAAGTAAAATAAACTGTTGTGTTTTCATTTATTTTTATCTATCTATATTCTTTAAAATATTCTCTTTAAAAAATACATATTTAGGTGGTCAGCATAACTGTACTTCCTGTGCTTTTTAAATGGGTTTCCATTATTCTGAAAGTATTCCTCCCATATTTATGGTGTGTGTCCTGCAGGGACTCTGGTCCTGCTCCCCGCACAAGAACTCAGGACATGGTGAGGCCAAAAGGGAACACCCAAGGAGCCACATATAGGGGAGTCATACCACTATATTCTCGCCAGCGTCTGGGTTGGAGACACAGGAAGCAGGAGACACACGATCCGCAGCCTGCCAGCCGCTTCTCTCTGCCAACCAACCAACCCCCTACCGTAGCCATGGCAGTTATATTAGTGGCTAATGGCTAACTGGTAACAGCTGAGGGCCACCCAGTCACAGAGGATGGCGATCTGATTACAGCTGATGGCCATCTAATAACCGAAACAAGAATATGCCATTCTTGTTTCTTTTCTTTTATTGCTCTCTGGGACTCTGTCCCCACAGTGTGAAAGTGTCCTCTCTTTAATGAAATGATGGCATATTTGGCTGTTCATTTGTTTTTAATGACTCTGCTTTGCAAAATAAAGACTTGGTAACTCTCTTATTCAACCCCCCTCCACTGTAGCTTCAAAATGCTAATCTTGGCCTATCACCATTCTTTATAATCCTCCCAAACTCCTTAATGTCATCTCGAAGTCCTGCCCCTAACCTATTTCAGCAATCTCATTTATTATTCATCTCTTCCCCAGCTCCTGCCACACTGTCTTCCTCCAGTCCCTTCTATAAACCTGGGAGCCAAAATGGAGTTCACCTGTGCCTCCATAATTGCTCAGAGAAAGAAAATATGTCACAACTGAAATGAGCGGGGTGTCATTTAACACCCAGAGCCATGCAAAGAGGGGTCTGCATGGCAGTCTTCTTACTATCTTGTGAAATCCCCAGTTTCTTTCCACTTCTGTGTGGATTCAAAGTCCAGGGTCTTGAACTGGTTCAAGCAATTTGAGTCAGCACCTCCAAAAAGGTACAAAAGAAACTGAATATAGAAAATAGTGCAAAATATGAATATGTTTAAAAGAGGGTGGTTTTTAGGCTTCCGTTTAAAAAAAAAAAAAGGTCTGACCCAGTTTTCAACTAGGTCATGATGTGGTAGACTGAGTTAAATCATGAGAGGCACAAATTACCCTGGAGCAGAGGAAGAGGTCCGTGAGGTCACTTCCTACCTGCTCCTTGAACCTGAATGGAACTTGCCTTTCCAGTTGAGGGAATGTCCTACCTCAGAGAAAAAGTGAGCTCATGATTGTAGCAACCATTTGTTATTTTTTCCCAGCCTCCTCCCAACTTTGACCAGGCTCCCCACTTCTTCCTGCAATGGCTGGTTTCCCCCCTTTTTAATAATTTGGAGTGACCCAAAATAGGTGGCTTTGTAGTATTTTTCATCTTCTCTGTCCCTTCTTTCTTTTTTTAGTAGAGTAGGATGTAAAGAGACCTGAAATTTAGAAAATCTAATCATTTTTATCTATTTTTTCTTCTGTATTTTCACCAGCATCATAACTCTAAAAAAACATCCCCCCCCCTTTTTTTTTGCTTCTTTGGGCTGATTATTTCCCTTAGTATCTTAAATGATTAAATTATTTGAACTTTTATGCCATTCTTGTTTATTTTCTGAATGTTTTTCCATTACTTGGTTTTGTTGATCTTTGAAATTTGAGCCCTTTTGATTTCCTATAAATGTTTGTTTTTTAAAAAGTAAGCCTCATTTTACTTTTTACCTGTGAACTTTTAATTTTCACCTTCTTGTTAAACATTTCTGATCAATTTCTTTCTTTCTTTTTGTTTTCTACTGAAACTGTGTTTCACTTCTCTTTCGTTTATCTTTCCCTGTCTGTCACTGGAATGGCAATGGTCTTATCAACCCAACTTCTAAGATCTTTGCTCACTTCTTCCCTTTTCTCACTGTAGCTCTTCCTTGTATTTTTAGTTTATATCTTTAATATCGTTTCTCACAGTCTCCCTCCTGACTCATTCCCTACTCTCTCTTCTTTGTGTCTGTGCTTCCATTTTCCTTTCTAAGTTTTCTTTAGTATCCTCTTTTCTTTAGGTCTTCCTGTTCTTGCTTCATAGCAAAAATGTCCTTGCTTTGGAAAAGCCTCGAATAAATAAATACTATAAACACAATCAGGGCCTCTCTGGCCTCTGACCTGCCTTGCCAGCCCCATTTCTTACACCCTCACACACAAGCCTGTATCCCAGGTGTCATGACTGAGTCTTACCTCTGCCTAGAATGCTTTCCCCTTCCTGTGTTTATCTCCTACTGTTCCTCCATGACTTATCTGAGATATCACCTTCCACCTGACCACTACCTGATCAGTCAAATGTTATCTTAGCTTCCATCACCTAATAGATTTAATCTCATCAGTCAAAATTCAAGATGGGATTATATATTTAACCTTTAAAAAAGGTTTTTAAGATTTTTTAAAAATGGTAGCTATAACAACATATGAAAGAGGGCATAAGACAAATATACACTACATTAAATAATTGTTTTTAAACCCGTATAACCTCCACCCAGGTCAGCACTCCAAGAAACCTCAAGTATCCAGTTTACATCACAAGTATTCTCCTGAAAATAACTGTTAGCCTTGCCTTTATACTAATCACTTCTTCACTTTTCTTTAGAGTTTTACCGCCTTTGTGTGCCTTCTTAAGCAATAAAGTTTAATTTTTCCTGTTCTTGATTTTGATAGAAATTGAATCATTCTGGAGATGGCCCTCTTTTGTCTTTTTTCTTTCACTCAATGCTGTTTAAGATTCCAGGCTGTTGTTGCATTCAGCTGTGTTGTGCACATCTTCCCTCTGTCTAGATTGCCATTGCATGCAATATTCCGCCATTTATTTATTTATTCCAAGGTTGATGGACCAATGTGGAGCTACTGTACACACTGCTCCTGAGAACATTCCTGTGCAAGAATCCTGGCACACATATGCATGCATTCTGAAGGGTATGAGTGAGAAGGAATGTTTGAGTCACAGAGTATGCTCATATTCAGCTTTACTAAAAAATGCCAAACTGTTCTCCAAAGAGGTTGTAACAGTTTACATTCCCAGTGGCAGTCTATGGGAATTCCTTTTGATCCATAGACTCACCAACCTTTGCCCATCTGATGGGCAAGGATGGGCATTTTCATCTCTACTTGCCTAGAGCTACTCGGTTGGCTGACATTTAGAGTTGTTCTGAAGAATTTACTAATGCATGAAACTCCCTTAGGTTTATGAATCACTTCAAATTTATCTCAATGTCTGAATATTTTCCAAGGATCTATCTTAGGAGGACTTCTGCTCAAGTGTGTATGGACGACACCTACTCTGATAATTTTTTTTTTTCCTTTAACGTGTAAAAAGATTTGTTCCACTCATACTGCTGGTCTATACAGCAAAGTCTATGTAAGGCTTTGTGCAGCGCAGAGTGAGGGAAGCTGCCATGAATGGCAGCCTCAGACAAAGGATGGAGAGCATCACTGAGGCTCCACATCTTGAGCTCAGGGGAAGACTTTCCACCTCTGCTTCACAAAGCACTTCTGAGTTCAAGAGATTTGAGCTTTGCAAGGATGTCAATGGAGTTGTGCTAACTCCGGAGGCAGGACACAATCAGGATGGTGCACTCCTATCCATCTCATGCCATCCCTCCTTAAACACTCACCCCCTAGGAAATAAATAAAGGTCCACTAGTAAAATTTCTAAAACTAAAAGTGTTTGTGGATTGAGTTTTCATTATTATTAAAAGATGTGAAAAGAGAAACATTTGGACAGACCTAGCATTGTGTCTTCATGCCTCACTGGAGACTTTGACCACAGCACTATGGTGGTAACAGAAGTGAGATGGAGTGAAGCCATAAAGCATAAAAGAACCGCCATTTGGAAGCACATTTACTTACTGCACACACGTTCAAGGATTTTTTTTTAAATGCAAGTGAAAGATTGTTAATAAATATTTCCCCACCAACAAACAAATGTTTCCCTTAATTCAGATGTTAATTGAATGTATGAGTTAATACTCTATAATTTTATTTTATTTTACTTTTAATTAAAATTTATTCAAAATTTTAATAAACATTTTATTAATAAAATTACATAGGTTTCTAGATGATGTATTATACAATTGTACACTTGAACTCTATAATTTTCTTAAATGTCTTTTGGTAAGGGCCTCTGTGATAAGTTGGTTTAAAATCTTCAACTTTAAATCTCTTCCACCTTTAATAGTTCCCATTTTGGACAATGTGTTTTTGAAAGGGTTCTACAAATTGAATGTTAGGTATGTGTCTATAAGAGAAGCTATTCCCTTTAAGAAGAAATTCCTCAAAGGTTGATAGGAAAAGAAAATATTTGTCGTTAGAAAAGCTTTGTAAATTGTTCTAACATTCTCTAAAAGTGATGTTTGAGATGAAAGAAACTTCAGGCTTCCACACTTTCAGTTGTCAGTCCCTACAAACCTCATCAAATTGTTTCCTAATTGATGAATGAATGCTTCCTAGTGATTTACAGTTGTGGTCAATGAAACAAGAGGTTAAAACTTCATTCAGAACAATCACATTTGCCCTCTTGGTCAGCCATGCTAATTTTTGAAAGTCAGGAATAAGCAACTTTTTGAAAGAAGAGAATGTCATCACTATGGACCTAAAAACACACAATCAAATGTCAGGGGCTTTTAGAATAGAATGAGCAGTGGGCTGAGGTTCTAATGGTTCACATTCTAGAATCTTCTCAGTATACACTTGAACAAGATTCCTGGGCCTTGTTTTTTACACCTGTAAAAAGAATGAAATTAGATAATATCTAAAATCACATGAAGGCATTCATTTCTGTGACTGATTGATATTAAGGTCCCAGAATTAATGAAGAACTAAAACTTTTTTTAAAAAAATCAGAGAAAGATTAAAATGTTGTACATATTCAAAAGATGAAACTAAACAAAAAAAATCCACTGCACACTTACTAGAAAAGTTATACTTTTTTTTTTTAATGACATTAAATGTTGCCAAGGTTGTGGAGCAACTGGAACTCCCAGTCGTGGTTAGTGGGAGTTTACGATGTTATAACCATTCCAGGAAAAGATACAGCAGTTCCTTTCACAACTAATTATACATTTACCCTCTGACACAGCAATTCCACTCCCACTTATTTATCCAAGAGAAATAAAAATATTGGTCCACAAAAAGACTTTATAAAAATATCCATAGCGGCTTCATTCATTATAACTCAAAGCTGGAAACAGTTTGGATGCTGGTCAACTCTAATCCATCCTATCTATGTCCTTACTCAAAATGATCCTTCAAAAAAGACCTGGTCATCTTATTCATCCCTCAGTGGTTTAGGATCAAATCCTAAATGCCTTTGCCTGTCTCCTGACATACTCTTCTTTATATTCCCCATAATATTCAGACCAATGACTTAACTTTACTTTATAGAAATGCCCTTGGTACCAAAAGTCCCTTTGTTCTCTCAGTGTGATGGACATTGAAGATGGCCTCACTCAACCTCCATTGTACCATCCTTCTTTTTGGAGAGTTTGAAGAGCTAAAGCCCGATTTTATAAACTCTTTTACACCTATGGTGCAGGGTGTGACGTTATCTGCCTATTAGATGTACTAGATCAGGATTTGGAATGTAGAAGTAAGTCAGGGTCATCTTTACATCCCTTTTTTTCTGTTTTTTTGCTAGCTGGAAAAGCGACAAAAACATGAGGTTTCTCTATTAGCATTTCACGTCCATCTCCAGCTTCAAGGGTAATGAGTTATTGGGGTCTCTTGGTAAGGCTTCTTAATGCCTGCATTGCAGCTAAGGGTTTCCATTTTCCAGTTTCTGGATAGTCTAGAGGTGGTTGAAACAGTGGCAACAGTGTCATCACCGCCTGTTGGTGAGTTCAATCTGCAGTCTTGATTCCAACCTAGCTGCTCTGGTGGGTCAGTTCTTTATGGTTCTGCAATTATTCCTGGAGGCCCAGGTTTGAACCCATTCTCTCAGCCCTTCCAACAGTTTTCTAAGACCTAATTTCCTGTATTAAAACCTTCTTCATTAAAATACCCAGCATGTTTTTCATTTTCTATACTAAACTCTGACTGTTAAAATTGTGTGAATCTAAGAAATAAGTAGCTGAATATATAAGGTGATTTGAAATAACAGGAACATACACTTGGACAGAAAATCCAAAATCTGAAACATCAGACCGCCAAGGATACTTGAGAAAAAATAGATTACCTGACTCCACCTACAGGAAAAGAATCTCTCTGGGTGGGGCATAGGATATATTTTTAAAACTTCTTTAGGTGATTATGATGCAACCTGCCTAGCACGAAAGTACAAGGATAGGCACGTAGTATTTTCAGATATAAAGGCTTGTAGATGTCATGAAACCTAATCTGGTGCAAGAATCTTGATGCTGACATTTTGTCCTTTCCTACAGACTATGTTATTGCCAGCAATAATTTTTCAACACGGCAGGAACTCTTTAGTAAGAAAAGCCACCTTCACAGGAAGCATAAATTAACTTTTGTCCAGACTATGCAATAAAGTAAATACCCAAGTTAAACTGTGACGTGAAAGTCCGCATTTTATATTACAGGATGCATATTAAACTTACAAACGTATGTGATGTACTACTAAGCTCTTTAAAAATATTCTGTTTAGCTTAAAGCATATCCTAGATATTGTTAATATACAAAAACAGGATCTTGAAGTAGAATATCACAGAATCATGGAATTACAAAACATGAGATTAGAAGCAACCTTAAAGATAATTATTTGAATACACACACACAGACACACTTAGAGTAAAAGGTACAACTTAAAACTAAAGACATTAAAAAAGTGAGTCACTTCAGAGGCCCTTACCTTGATCTTTTACTCAGTTGCTGGCTGAGCAAAGAGCAATGTGTTTAATGCCACATTTGGGGATCTTTTCAAAGAAATGTCAACATATATGTTCACTCGCCTACTTAATCATTCTTTAATTTTCACTGAGTTCTTACCTGGAGATGCTCATTACTCTTACCGCCTTCTGTGAACCCAACTCTATCATACACAGAGAGTAGAAGGAAGCAGAACAAAACAAAATAAAATATTAACAAAAGCCTGTACTTTTTCAAGAGACAAGTAACTATGGAAAGCAAAGATGGGGGTTAAGTCTCTTCCAACGTCACCTTTGAGAGCCTGAGAAATAATTGCGAATGGAAGCCCATCCACTCCCACCATTCCAACTGTGACAGTGACACGGTGGGTGTTGCTTTCCATTGATGACAAAGGTAGGCCACAGCTGTGCCCAAATTCCTTTAAATTCTCACCCCTCTTTGGGGTATCAACTATGTTGAGGTCTTTGAAAATTGTAAGAATAAATGACAAAATGACACTTAAATATCACAGAGATAGTCTGATCTGACCTTTAGGGTAGAGAATTGACATTAGTAAATAAATAAACATGAGGCCCATCTGGGTCTGTTCAGCAGTGTGTTCACGGCTGACAACTTCATATAGATTCTGTATCTAGAAGGTAGGGTGTCAGGATCTGAAAGTCTTGGGTAGAAACTGACCCCTGCTTCCTAGACTAGTGATTGCCAATAAGGAGTAGTGAGCTCATACAGGAAAACAAAAAAAAGCTTGACTTAAAAATCTTGAGTTGTTCAAAACACATAAAGAAAACCACACATTTATTGTGTTGCAGTTCAGCAGACAAGCTCACAATCACTCATTCACATGGCAGGTATTTCCTGGGTTCCTAGCATGTGGCAGGCACACTATGGAGCCCTGGGAGAGAGGGGTGAACAGGGTCCTTGTTTTCATAGAGTTTATATTCTGGATATACTACATGTGTCTGGAATGCTACCAATATTCTAATGGGTTCATTCTCTTCAGAAACTCCAAGGTCATGGGTTTTGGGGCCAAGCTAATCTGGTCTTCACTCCCAGCCCCACCTGTTACTGAGCATGTAATCCTGGGTGTTTGTCCCAACTGCATGGCTCTCTCCTTCTCCATGGTGGGCATGTCCAACATGGCACCTCCTTGGGGTGGAAGGTGGCCTGATCCCACTGCATAGGAAGAGAAAGCTCACCCATGTGCTTCAGATGATGAAGGCCAGTCCTTGGGGAAAAAAACAAAATTTTCCTTGCCTGAATCTACTTCTCCTTTACCTTTATCAATTTCCCAGCTTAAGGACTCCAGGTAGGCAGGACTTCTATAGGTTGATCCTGACCTCCATAGAGATGAGCAAGCCTGTTCCCTCTCCCATGGACTTTCCCCAGGTACCAAACTTACTTAATCATGAGAATCAGCTGGGCACTTGTAGAAGCAAGGATTCTCGGACCCCACTCTAGACCTAGTAAGTCAGAATCTCTGTGCATTTCTATTTTTAACTAACTCAGATGAAACCGGGGGCTACTTTAACAAGCCCAGATATTCCATCAAAACTTTTGTGTTCTTTTCTAAAGACTTTTTCTGATTATGAAATTAATATACGTACATGGTAGGGAATATTTTTAAATAAAAAATAATGTTAAGAAGCAAACAAAATTTGCCCATTATCCCAAAGCCGAGAATTAAGAAAAATTATCATATTAGTGTTTCCCTTTTCATTTTTTCCCTATGCATATACACATATATTTTTCTAAAATATTTAAGATCATACTATAAATACTATTTTTTCCCTGTAGACCTTCTCTGAGTATATGCACATATATTCTGAACACATGTCTGACTGGCATTTTACAGAAATAATTTCATTTAGTTATCATTTACTGAGAATTCCTTATGTGCAGACAACGTTTTAGGTGTTGGGGATACAGTAAATAAGAAGTAAGAAAATATCTGTGTCCTAACGAACTTATGTTACAATAGCAGGAGATGGTCAAGAAATCAGCTCACTGATACACAAATGAATAAAATAATAACAATCAGTGTAAGTGTCAGGAATGATAACATTTGGGTGCCTACAAGGTGCCAGGTACGGTTCCAAGTATAAACTCATTTCATCCTCATAACAACCCTACGGGGCAAATACTAGAATTACCCCCATTTTATAAATGTGAAAACAGAGGCACTAATTACTTGCCAACATATCTAAGTATTTACGAGGTGCTGTGACATAATAACTGGGAGAACTAACTCAGGTCAGGTAGCCAGAAGAGCCCTCTCTGCCCGGGTGATATTAGAGCTGCAAGGTAGAGGACAAGAACAGGGCAGCCATGTAGAAACAGGAGCATCACGGATGACAGAGGGATATTCATTGTCGCTATGTGCAGGATCCTGCTGCTGGAGGCAGCAGCCCCTTTAGCTTCTGGATTGTGAGGAATTCTGGGTAGTCTGGGGAAGGAGCTGGGATGGTCATTGGAGGTGCAAGGCAGTGTGACTTTACTAACCAGTAGAGAAGTATTCTGATCAATATAACAATGCTAAGTGATATCAGCTAAAAACTATGCATGGGTATACTGAGTATCTACACATGTACAGCCATAATTATTAAAATAATCCCTCCTCGTTGGATATTTTCATTGTTCCTCTTTAAACACTGTCATGAGCATCTTTACCCATACATTTTTATGCACATATGTTATCATTTCTTTAGGATAAATTCCCAGAAAATAGAGATACCGTGAAATGTGTGCACACGCTTAAGGCTTTTGACACATCCTGAAAAAATGCCTTTAGAATGTATCAAGCTATACTTCCACCAACCATGCATGAGTGCTGATTCTCTTAGGGAATTATCAAGTACTTTTCCTAGCCACTCAAAGTTGTCCGAAGAGCACCTTCTAGGTACAAGACCCTACGCTAGGAGCTGCAGGAAATGCAAAGAGTTAGAAACAATATGATGCGCTTCCTCTCCAGGAGAGCCTGGCATGGTGTACAGACAGATGAAGCATATGGGGGTGGTCGGTCTAGTGCATGTGAGAACGAGGTACATGCTCCATCACTGCGGAAGACACCGTGTGCCGTGGATGCTCTGAGGGATGAGGGAGAGACAAATGAACTGACAAGACGGACCAACACAGAGAAGAGTATTCATCTGAAGGTGGGGTTTGGGGAAAGGGTGTAGCTAATGGGGGTTTTGTTTGTATGTATGTTTGTTTTCCAGCTACATTTTGTTTAAAAATATATTTTAAATAATCAGAGGACAAGAAGATATGACAGAAACAGGACACACACACACACACACATACATACACATACTAGCCCATGTGTGTTGGTGCACACGGGTCCTTTTCCCCACCTGAAACATATCCTCACAGGCTCAGCCTCTGTGTTTCCTCAACGTGGATGCCTTCTGCAAGTTCCAAGTAGTTCTTGTGGCCATTCCCTTAACTGCCATAGCATTTCTAGTACAGACAGTGCTTTTATGGGTTTCTTTTTTTTTAAAGTCTCTTTCTCCTTCCCAATTGTAGGTTAAAACGTGCAATTTAGGATTTTTTTGTTGTCAGGCTCTCTTTAGTCTGTTTAGGGGATTACAAGATTTTTACACATACACGCAACCTCTCCCCTCCATCCCACCCCCTTAATGGTAAAACAGAAAACACACTTTTACTTCACACATTTCCACAAGGCTGACTCATTTGCAGGCTGGATTCACATGCAGAGATTGCCCAGATGATTTTTACAGCAGGGCGGGGAGGAGAGGAAAGGCGGGCCCATGTGAGCCCAGACAAGGTGAGACTTGAGCGGAGCACTGCAGTGGCAGCCGGAAGAGGGGAAAGGAGGGAAAGCTTCACCCCAGGAATCCCCAAAACAAGTGAAACACAACTTCTGGGCCAGATGAGATTGCACCTGATATGCAGAATCCAGGGAGCCACGGGGACACGTGACAAAAGGCAAAGGCAATCAGGCAATCAGTACGACTAACTAACACTTGATTTTATGAGTGACAGATGCCACCTGACTTTTCTATTTGAAGCCTCAACCCTACATGCATTAAACCAAGGACAGGCCATTGGGGTGCCATGAGACAGAAGAGAGAGCGTCCTGCCTCTCCCACTACTGAGGGTGGGATGTGAGGACACAGTGACAGACAGACATCCTTTACATTTTTCAGGTAAGAATCACATGTGTCAGCATCTGCCTTGAGATATGAATAAATTGCTGCCAGACAATTCAGGTGAGAAGCGACATTCATTAAGTTTTGCCAGGACTATTCCACTCCATAAACTAGTTCTATCCCAATAGCAGGGCTAGGACAGACCTGAGAGAACGTCTGTGGCAGAAGAATTCACATAGGGAACTGAACATCTTGTACAAAAACGTGGTTTTATGAACCATGTTAAGAATGAGTTTCCGATACCTGTGCAAAATCCCAAAGGACTCAAGTTCATTTGCTCTTTAGGGCCGTGTATTTGTCGGCCAGGACTGCCAGGACAAACACCACAGGCTGGGGCCTTAAACAATTAATTTTCTCACAGTTCTGGAGGCTGAAAGTCCAAGATCAAGGGGTCAGCAAGGTTGGTTTCTTCAGAGGTTTCTTCTTCTCTCCTTGGCATGTGGATGGCCATCTTCTCCCTGGGTCTCCACATAGCCTTCCCTCTGTGCCTTAGCCTTCTTCTTCCCATAAAGACAGCAGTCATGTTGGATTAGGGCCCACCCTCATGACTTCATTTAACTTTAATTTTCTCCTTAAATACCCTGTCTCCACAGACAGTCACATTCTGAGGGAATGGAGGTTAGGACTTCCACATATAAATTTTGAGGAGATGACACAATTCAGCCTATAACAGACCCTTAGTCTTTGGAGCCTATACCTACCTGCATCAACCTCTAGATTTCATGACTCACGAACCTAGTAATTCTTGTCTTCCCTAGATTTAGGCCTCCAAAGGTAAAAGCTCATTATGCCCTGAGTCTGAATGAATCTAAATCCAGCACTTTCCTCATCACCTGAAATTTAGGTGGATTTAAACGTGTTATATTCCTGATAAGATTATTGATATTCAAGTGAAGGAGGGAAGCAGAGAAAAAAGTGAAAGGTTTTCCATGCTAGCTTTTTAAACTTGTGCCCATTTACTGTTAAAAAAAAATGCTTTTATTCTAATGATTGAAAGAATGAAGATTATGTGGTACCAGGCTCGAGCAGGGACAGCATTTTCTGTAACTACATTCTTGTAGCAGATTTGTTCATAAACATTATTTATCTGTGTCAACTGAATCAAAGACGTAGAAAGAAAATAACTTGTAAAATCACCAAACTCTATGGATATAAAAAAAAAATGTTGCTGTGTGCCAATTAAATGACCAAATCACAGTCAGAAGTAAGTTTTTCTAACTTGGGTTAGCTCCCTATTGGATGCGAGAGCTGATGAAAAGTCAACCATCCAGTGAAGAATAGTTTACCATCTTCGGGATTCCAATTCATGACCAACACTTCAGTCAGAGTAAACCAACACCCAGTCCTCCACAGACCTCATTTTATCACAGAAAAAAAAGACCACACTCCTGGGCAAGTTTAATCACACTTGTCTTTCTTACTTGATCTAGGCTCCTTTCTCAGCCAAGGGAAAGACATCAGCATCGTTTCTGAAAGAGAATAAATAGTTACAGTCCCTTCACAGATATGGAGAAGTTCTCCATCCCCACCCCAGCCCCAATCACCATCCTTTTACCTGACTTGATTTTTCTTTCACGTTATACATTTCTTTGGTGACCTGTTCATTTCTGTCTCTTCTTCCATAAGTCACGTGAAAGCATTTCTCTGCCGTCATCAGAACCGTGCCTGACACCTATGAGGAGCTCAGTATCTGGGGATTGAATAAGTGAGTGGGTAGTAACATAACTTTAACTCAATAAACTGTGATGTAACAGGAAACAAAAGCACAGCAATGTGATGTGAGTCTGGGACTGCTAGGAAGAAGATACCCACATCACAAATAAAGCTCATTCCTTAAAAGAAACAAACTGCTTAAGTTTTTTGATACCAAAAAAAAAAAAAGTCTAAAATATTCTGTATTCGAACCCTTTGATGTCTCCTAAAACAGCAGCGCATACAGATGACCATGAAGATGACAAAGAACCAACCAAAGAGCCAACATGTTGGAGCATCAGACACCACAGCTACTGCTGGCTTCGTTGACACAGAAGCACCTCTCTGCCAGATGCCTGTTTGAGACTTTGAGACCAACTAATTCCACCATATCTGTAAAGTCTGCGTAACCTTCGGTAAACTCCTTAATTCCCTTGACCCTCCGTTTCTCTAGTCATACAGTGGTATAGAAATAGCACCTACCTTGTATTTAAATGAGATAATACATTAGTGGTCTTACACAGAGTGCTTAATAGTCTAGATGCTACAAATGACATGATTACCACCCAAAGCCTGGCATTCATCTGTCCTTTCTCATACTTCTCATGCTGCCATCCCAGTACTGCCGTATGCCTCCCACTCATCTTCATGACATCCTGCTCTGGCAACTCTTCCCACTTCTTCTACCTTCCACTCCCCTATCTCCTTGCCTAGGTTGAAACCTGAGTCTATGGCCAGAACATCACTTCCCATATGGTCTTCTTAAGACAACCACAGGGCCGGGAGCAGGTAGAGACCAGCCTTCTTTTGCTTCCTTGATGGCACGTCTCCTTTCCTACACAGCCTGCCCATCACCTCCTCTGAAGTATATATATGAGCATCTACTTTCCCTCCCTCCAGTTGTGAATTCAAGGTCTTGGTCAGTCCTTCACATTCCTTGAAGACTTTGGCACAGGTTCAGCGTCTCCTTTCACGCCTGTAGCTGGCATCGGTTTAGGCAAATTTATACCCGTGGGGCACAGTGCCACTTATAAAGTGGTCTTGTCCCCTTCCCCAATCAAGCTTCAGCCACACCTCCATTTCTAAGTAGGAGTAGGGGACATGCTAAGTGACACCACAGAAACGCAATTAACAAAACCCAGAAGGTGGAAAACTTCAGAACAAATATCTTAGTTTGTCCAAAACATAAATTGCAAAGGAAAAAGAAAGCAGGTGGGGATAATGGTAAAAAACATAGATTATAGGTAAAAAGACACAAACAAATGCAGTATATGGACTTTGGATGTTCATTCAAACAAATCAACTGCCCAAAAAACAAATAAAAACAAACATTTTTTTGAAACACACAGGGAAATTCGAACATTGGCTGGATATTTGATGATATTAAGAATTCAGTGACCTCTTAAGCTATGGTAATGAAATTGTTCTTGTGTTTTAAAAAACCCCTGTATTAAATATATGTATATGTATTGATTCTGATGCCCATGCCCTTGACCCTGGGCTATTTTCCTTGTGGTTAATAAGTTGGTATTCTGGCCTAGAAATTTCAGTCTCCAGAAACTCAGCTAATAGTTATTAGTACTCCTCGTCCCAAAAGATTCAGACACCTTCAGAGCACTAACAAAACGAGCTCCTTTTCTGGCTCTGCCAGGCTCACCTGTTGAGGCCCCTCTGCAGTCAATGGCCCTCTTTGGCAGAGTTGTCACAAGAGAGGGTGGCCGGTGCGGGTGGGGAGGAGGGCAGTCTAAGATGATCCTCAGGAATCCCAAATCCGTCTCCTTTGCACCTTTCTTTTGCCGTGGTTTAACTGAAGGTCACCACTGGTCGCTTTGCTCATTGTAGCTCTCTGTTAACCTCTGCTTCCATCTTCCATCCCACCTCCTGTTCTTCCTGCTTTGATTTTTTTCTTTTAATAGTTCCCAGTGTTTCCATGTTCAAGTTCAAACCACTATACTTGGTTGAGGTAACAGTCTTGTTTAATCTTCAACGACTCCTCCCTCACCCCCGCGCTTTGTGTATGTTCTGCTTCATCCGGTGTTGCTCAATCGATGGCATGACTGACATTTTGGGTGGGATAGTTCTTTACTGTGCAAGACTATCCTGTACATTCTAATAGGGCTTAGCATCCCTGTCTCCTGCCCACTGAATGCCTGTAGTATCCCACCTTCAGACACTGTGACAAACAAAATATGCCCATAGATGTTTCCAAACACCCCCTGCTACCCCTTTTCAACTGGGTGGCCCCACTGGCCCCTCACACTTCAGCTCAAGTATTGGGATAAACTATATATAATTGCCATCTTCACAGTTCAAGAACTATGGTTCAACCAAATATCTTTTCCTTCTGGAAGCTCTCACAAGTGACGCCTGATTGCACCCTGTGACTTTCTTTGTTCGAGTGCTCACCACCACCTGTTGTAATACCTGGTTGACTTGTCGTCCCCTCCCTCTCACCACACTGCTCAGCCCTAATTACACGGGGGCCAAGACAAAGTCCTCGCTTTATCTCTTGGCATCTCAAGCTTCACCTGGCTCAGTACCTGCCGTATGATAGGTACTACAGTCATGTTTGATGAATAAACAAGCACGTTATGGAGCATACTTTCCCTGATGAGTCAACGTTATTATTAGTCCTGAGCACAGAGATACCTTTAGGGCTTATTGAGTCACTTACATTTTGACTTTCCACCAATGACCTATCACTGCCCTGCTTTATGCATTGTGTCATGAGCTGCGTCATTTCATCGGTCTATCTGCCTCTAGTGATCTTTCCTGTGGCTTCGGGAATCTGTGGCAGACTGTCCCAAGTGCTGTCAAGGCTCTGTGTGAACTTTGGTACGTGAAGGTTGTGACACTGACTACATTGGCTGGGTTCTTTTGCCTGGGTTCTTTCTGGGTTCTTGCGAGCTGTCACACATTTGAAATCTCCCCTCTGGTTAGTGAGGCTCTCCAGTTCTAAGAACATACTGCACAGTCACTTTCTTTTTTGGAAACAGCTGAGATGACTCAGCAGGACTTTTGAATTAATGTTCCTGGGCTGAGACACCCATTCCTGTTCCCTGGCTGGTGACAAAATGACAGACTAAGTAATTTCTCAAGGCATTTTTTAAATGATGGGTGCAACTTTTTTTTTTAAGTTTTATATCAATAAACACTGAGCTATGGATCTCAGCTATAGTTATCTTTCTAAATTTTGGGTTGGATGACTTTGGATAACATTATGCTTTCCATAATGATTCATATAGAATGAAGGCCAGGACTATGAGGGATAGAGATAAAGGGCACAGCTAGGCAGAAGTAAATGGTGAATACAATTTTTCAGAAAATTTTTATATTTCCTATATCTTTATTTTTAATATACATCTTAAATGCTACATACTTCAATCAACAAACGATTTTTGGTTCTTTCAATATTTATTTTCATCATCATTTTTCTCTTTTACAGGTAATTATAACAATTTAGGAAATAAAAATATATAAACAGAAGAATGTTAAATAGTTTTCTTAAAAAGAGCTGCTGCTTGCAAGAAAGTCTACATAATCTTATTTCTCCAAACAAAATTTTATACCATATACTAAACCAAATAGCTTATGGGATATTAGTATTAAATAGCAAAACACATACATACAAAAAAACCCACATATATAAATAACAACATAAAATAGAGCTTGACTGTAATACAATGCTTAACAAAGCAAACTATGATGCAATATGAATCAACTTCATTAATTGGACAAGTCCAATGAGGCACAAATCAGGTAAGTGCTAAACCCGAAAAGATGTGCAGGTAAAACCACCAACTCCAGCTAGGTTCCTTTTGTTCTTGGGCTGTGTCCAATTCCATTCCAGAGAGCATCAGTTTTCATATCTTCTTTGCTCTGAGGCTGTAAAGAGAAGAAGAAACAAATAAGCAAAAACAGGGTGACTGGCTGGCAGGAATGGCTTTGGTACCTAAAAACTATATATCAACCCCTAATCTTATCTCAGGATGCAAAGCAGCTCAGAGCCCATATGAGGAAATCAAAGTTCAGAGAGGAAGAGCCTTGCCCAGCATAATTCAGTTAGCTAGTGACAGAAACAGGACATGAACACTGATGTTGCGTCTTCAAATTCTGTGTCTATGGCACCCTGGTGTCAGGTGACTTCTATCCATTGATAAAAAGTTACTCTCTATCATCATCAATGTAAATCAAACCATTGATCTATTTTCAACTGTTTATTTTACAGTTTTTAACAAGTGTGAGGTAGTCTGTCAATTATATAAAAAGGAGGCATTTTGCAACAAGAATCAAACAGCTAGTGACTATCAAATGCATTGAGGAACCTAATCCATCATGCGAAGAAATCACTAAATTAAAAATATATATATAAGTGGGAAAAAATGAATTTTTGATGTTCCAACTAAAATTTCCCTTTTAAAAATTCCACAGTGCTTAGGCCAAAGAATTCCAGCAGGGCAAGGACCCACCACTCTGCACTCAGCACTCTGCTCTTGCCGCCGTTTTTGGAGAGAGGCAAATGGGTGGTGAGTGCTCATTACCTGAGTACGCGCAAAACTTGTTTCACCCATTTCTTCTTTGGATCCGCACACACAGATAAATTTCTCCTTGTGTGAAAGCTGAAAAATCAGAAAATTTGATTTGAGTTTAGAAAGCTTTTAAATGGCTTTTTCACAGAACATGCAATGGAAATTTGATTTCCAATTGATTATTCAACATATTAAACATCTCGTTTATTTTAGAGGTGAAACAAATTTTAAAAAAAAGAAGAAGAAGAAGAAAGAAAAACGATTGTTCCAAAGCATAATGTCCTATGAAAATCAAGAATATTATATGTGGCACTACAGTTACTCAGAGTTTTTACTTATAGTCTCAACCATTTTCTGGCAGAAGACACTCATTTTGACGTTCATGTTTTCCATATTTTCCTGAGAGCATTTTAGTAGCCTGTATGTTTACCTTAGAAAGTGATTTTTGCCCTCAACCACGTTCCTTTTTTAAAAAAATGAAACTTTTGCCTTATTCCAGTCCTATTTAAAGAGAGCTTTGAAGTAGCTATGCGCTAGTAAAACAAAGCTATCTTTGCCACATTCGTTATTTCTGAATGAAACTCAAAAAAGGCAAAAACTTTTTATACCTAACATTCCTACGTACTCCTGATACAACTGAGTTAAATTCAATCCATAACTTACATGATTGCATTGATGTCACAAGCTTCATTGGCCCGCTGCTCTGTGTAGCTCACAATCCACATGGGATGAAGGACGTGATGTCTGTATCCAAGGCAGCAATCAAAGTTGCTTGCTGCTAAAAAGAAATAAGTATTGAGTCCACATGAATGAACTATTCTGTAACAGGTGTTATGAAACTATTTGAAGTTGTGGAAAACCTAGAATCTGATTTATATGGTAAATAAACTATTTAGAGGAAGTGTTTTAATGTCTTTGAAACCCAATTTAACATAGTTTCCAGTTCTCTTTAAAAAAGTAGTTTGTGTGTGGGGAAATTTTGGTTCAATAATACGGTTTAAAAGCATGTGACTTCTCATAAAAGGAATATCTTTAGTAAGAAACACGAACTGACTTTTATTCCAGTTCATTATAATCACTCAAGAATATGAGTACTTCCCACTTGAAGAAACTACTATAGATAATTTTGCAAATTCAGAAAATGAATAAATTAGCAGATTTTCATCTATTATCTGGCTACTGAGTATTGAAAGGAGAAGGACAAGAAGTTACAAAGGAAAATGTGATTTATAAAAACTGTTTTTATAGGAGCTACAACTAAAGCATTTTGAAATTGTAATATTAGTTAATGAGAATTTTAATTTTGTCCACCAAAGGTCAGCACGTGCATTTTTAGGAATGCACCTATTGCTAAAAGTGATGCATTCTTACAGCAATAAAACAATTCTTGGACAGTCCTCCAAGTTAAAGTATAACCTGCTATAAGGTAAGGGATAAATGTTCTCACAAAGTTGGCAGGTGATGGCAGAGGCCTTCCATGGATGAAGAAGTCAGGTGTCATAACCCATCCCCAGAAGAATGAATTTTGAACTTTACTCAAACTACTTAGTCAGGACGTGAGAAAGTTGGGGAAATGAGAGTGTCCCTTACATTTCAGAATGGCCCCATTCACTGATAATGTTACTCAATTTACATGACTCCCAGAAATAGCACTTTGGCCATATTCTGGACTTCAGGGGTCTCTATGAGCCTCCCCCCACCAAATCTATTATTGAAAGCAGAGGGGAAAGCCTGATCAGCAGCAGTAACCTTTCCATCTTTCACTCACCAATGAGCTGACAACTCCCACTAAGCCCTTTTGAAGACTTTCTAATAGGCTTCCATCCTTCAGGGACCCCCAGGTGAGCTCAAGGCTTAGAGAAAAGTGAAAATAGTTCTTCCTTCTGTGCTAGCAGAAAGAGTGACACTTACCTTCTGACTTGCTGCAGAGGTGGAGCAGTAGTGCTGACATCAACGCAGCCAGGAGCAAACTCTTGTTAGTGCTCATCATTTTCAGTTCAAAGAATAGATCTGCTCAGTGCTGGGTACCCAGTGCTCGGGAGTGCTGCTGTGTTCGGATAGCAGCCTGGGTCTACAGTGGCTCTTCTTATAGCAAAAACTGGGAATGTACACAGAAGGCGTGTTCTTACATGGGGTTTTCCCCATTAATGGACCTGCCCCATCATGTCGTCACAAAGAAAACCCACAGGGAAAACTTCCTGCCTTTCCCTAAGGTTGAGGAGGTACAAAGGTCAGGATGAGGGAGGGGGTAAGAAGGGGGAAATCCTGTTAAATCCTTGAAGGATTTCATCCAGTTATAACTTAATCTCTTGTCTCTGAAAAGAGAGGACAAGGATTAACAATAATACAAAGGTCAACCCCACACAGGAACATTCCGGAACTCCTATTGTTATGCTCTATTTGCTTTCCAATGGCAATCAGAGAGGAGGAGGAGGATGGAGGATGCCAGGCATACTCAGGAACCATTTATAATTGCATAGTTGCTACTCAGCTGTCACAAAGACCTTGAATTTCTAGACTACATTTCAAAGCAAGTAACATAACAATGCTCTAGTAGAGTCCCCAATTTTAGTGGAAAATATCATCCCCTAAGTGAGTCGCAAGCCTCAGCTTCATCTTGATTTCATGTCAACTCTTCTAAGAATCGGCTACGTTTACATGACACTAATCAATAGCCCAGAAAGTAGTCCCCACCTGCCCTTAACAATTCATGCTAGTGTAGTTATATAACTCAATACAAAGCCTCAGAGGGGTCAAAAAGGAGAAGAAAGAAGACTATCAGCAGTGATTATTTAACAAAACAAATGTCAAATAATAATGTAATAAGGACTGTCCACTAGGGAGAATATCATTCTATGCTAGGGATTAGGACTGTAGGATGAGGGGACTATGAAGAAATAGCACAAGAGAGTTTTGGGGGGTGATGGATTATTTTCTATCCTATTACAGACATGGTTACACATATCATAAAACTGTACATCAAAAGAAAAAATGAATTGTATTATATGATCATTTAAAAAATAAAGTTTGAAAACGTTGACATCATTTTTAAAAAGAACTGTTCATGGGCCAGCCCAGTGGCTCAGGCGGTTAGAGCTCCATGCTCCTAACTCCGAAGGCTGCTGGTTCGATTCCCACATGGGCCAGTGAGTTCTACCTGTCACAACTAGATTGAAAACAACAACTTGACTTGGAGCTGATGGGTCCTGGAAAAACACACTGTTCCCCAATATTCCCCAATAAAAATTAAAAAATATATATGACCATACATACACTAACAACAGCACCTCAAAATACATGAAGCAAAAACTGACAGAATTGAAGGGAGGAATAGACAATTCAACAATAAAAGTTGAATACTTCAATACCATGTTTTCAATAATGAGTAGAAAAACTAGACAGAAGATCCACAAGAAAATAGAATAGTTGAGCAACACTATAAACCAACTAGACCTAAGAGACATCTATAGAACATGCACCAAACAACAACAAAATAGGCGCTCTTCTCAAGTGCATATAGAACATTCTCCAAGACAAATTACACATACTAGTCCATAAAACAAGTTTTAATAAATTGAAAAGGATTGGAATCATAAAAAGTATGTTTTCAAACCGTAATAAAATTAAACTAGAATTCAATAATGGAAGGAAATTTGGGGAATTCACAAATATGTGGATATTAAACAACACGTTACTAAATAACCAATGTGTCAAAGAAGAAATTAATTTTTTAAAAAAGAAGAAAATACTTTGAGATAAATGAAAATAAAAACAAAGCACACCAAAACTTATGTGATGCAGTGAAAGCACTGCTCAGAGGGAAACTTATAGCAAAAATAAAGGGAATAACAAAGCAATGGAAGAAATCCAAGGAACCAGAGGCTGGTTCTTTGGAAAGATCAACAAAATTAACAAGCTTTAACTAGACTAACCAAAAAAATAAGAGGGGAGGGCAGGTAGAATAATGGAGAGAAGACAAATTGCTAATCTTGGGAATCAAAAAGGGGACATCACTACCAACTTTAAGAAATAAAAAGGACTAAAAAAAAATACTATCAACAACTATATGCCAATAAATTAGATAATATAGATGCAAGGGACAAATTACTAGAAAGGCACAAATTACTGAAGCTGACTCAAGTAGACATAAAATGTTTGAATAGTTCCATAACAAGTAAAGATATCAAATTGATAACTAAAAATATTTCCACAAAGACCTGGATGGCTTCACTGGTAAATTCTACCAATAATTCAAGGAAAAATTAAAATCAATTTTTCACGAACTTTTCAAAAATGCAACAGAGGAGGAAACCATTTCTAACTCATTCCAGGAGGACAGTATTGCACTAATATCAAAATAAGAAAACAACATCAAATTAAAAAAAAACTGCAGACCAATATCCCAAACACAAAAATCCTCAACAGGATACTAGTAAACTGCATCCAGCGACATAAAAAGAATGCACCATAACCATGTGGGATTTATACTCAGAATATAATACACAATATTAACAGAATTAAAAACAAAGATCATATGAAAAACATTTAACAAAATCCAACATCCTATCATACTAAAAACACTCAACAAACTAGGAACAGTAGAGAACTTCCTTAACCAGATAAAGATCATCTGTGGAAATCCCACAGCTAACACTCCACTCAGTGTTGAGAGATTGAATGCTTTCCCCTTGAGATCAAGATCACTGCAGGGATGTCTTCTCTCACCACTTCTATTCAATATTGTACCAGAGGTTCTAGCCAGGAAACTTAGGCAAGAAAAGCAAGGGGGAGGGGGTAAGGACCCAGACTGGACAGGAAGTAGTAACTATCTTAATTTGCAGATGACATGATCTTGCCTGTAGAAAATCCTAAGAAATCCACTAAAAAAAACTATTACAACTAGTAAGTTCAACAAGGTTGCAAAATTCAAGATCAGTATACAAAAATCAATTGTATTTCTATACAGTATCAATAAATAACTTGAAACTAAAATGAAGAGAACAATTACTTTTATAATAATATCAAAAACAACAAAATACTTAGGTATAAATTTAACAGAATAAATGAAAAAGGTAACTGAAAGCAAAAAACATTGTTAAAGAAATTAAACAAGACTTCTAAATAAATAAGAAAACATCCAATGTCATGGATTGGAAGATTTAACATTGTTAAAATGGCACTACTCCCCAAAATGATCTACAAATTCAACACAATTCCTATCAAAATCCCAGCAGCTTCTTTGCAGAAATGGAAAATCAATATTCAAATTCATACAGAATTACAAGGGATCCCAAATAGCCAAAGCAATCTTTAAATAGAAGAACAAAGTCAAAGGACTCATATTTCCTGATTCCAAAACTTACTACAAAACTACAGTAATTAAGACATGTGGTATCAGCATAAGTGTCTACATATAGATAGATGGAACAGAATTGAAAGAGTCCAGATATAAACACCGATATCTATGGTCTACTGATCCATTCAATGGGGGAAAGAATAGTCTTTTCAACAAATGGTCATGGAACAATTGGATATCCACATGCAAAAGAGTAATGTCAAACCTCTACCTCACCCACACATAAAAATTAACTCAAAATGGATCACAGACCTAAATATAAGAGCTAAAACTATGAAACTCTTAGAAGAAATCGTAGGAGTAAATCTTTATGACCTTGAATTGGGCAATGGTTTTTCAGATACAACACCAAAAATTCAAGCAACAAAATAAAAATAAATAAATAAACTAGACTATATCAAATCTATTAACTTTTGTGTTTCAAAGGATACTATTTTAAAAAATGTAAAACAACAACCCACAAAAAGGTAGACAATATTTGCAAATCATATATCTGATAAGGGACTTATAATTATATCCAGAATACATGAAAAACTCTTGCAACTCAATAATAAAAAGATAAATAACCCCATTTAAAAATTGACAAAATATCTGAATACACATTTTTGCACACATATATACATGGCCAACAAGCACATGAGAAGATGCTCAACACCTTTAGTCATTAGGGAAATGTAAATCAAAACCATAATGACATACCACTTCACACCCACAAGAATGGCTATAATCTGAAGGACAGATAATAAGTGTTGGCAATGATATGGAGAAACTGTAACCCTCATATACTGTTGATGATGAAACATGATACAGTCACTTTGAAAAATAGTTTGAGAGTTTCACAAGAATTACCACACGACAAAGCAATTCCACTCCTGGGTATACATCTGAGAGAAATAATAACGTATATCCACAAAAAAACGTGCATATGAATGTTTGGGGCAGCACCATTTATAATAGCCAAAAAGAAGAAATAATCCCAATGTCATAAACTGATGAATAGATAAATAAAACGTGGTAAATTGGTACAATGGAATAGTATTTGACAATAAGAATGAAGAACTGATGAATACTACAGCCTGGATGAGCCTTGAAAACATCATGCTAAGTGAAAAAGACAAAAGCACAAAAAACCACGTGGTATATATTACATTTATATGAAATGTTCTAAACTGGCAAACCTATAGAGACAGGAAGTAGAATCCTGATTGCCTAGGTTAGGGTAAAGGGAGGGGAATGGAGAGTGACAGCTAATGGCTATGTGGTTTCTTTTTTAATTCTTATCTAAAACTAGATAGTGATGGTGTTTGCATAACCATGTGACTACACTAAAGCACACTGAATTATGTACTTTAACAGGGTGAATTTTATGGTACATGAATTTATAATTCAATAAAGGTCATAACAACAACAAAAATCCTTCACCTACCTACATCTAGCACTCACTCCAGCCCACAAACCCTCTTTCTTTCTTTATGACTACTCTCGGCTGCTTGCATTCTGTATTCATTTCTCCTTCTTCCTCCATTCCTGTTGTCTGTCCTGTTCTCCTCTGTGTAGAGCATATAAAATACATTACATATGTTGAATTGAGGTTTGCAAAACATGTTGTTTACTAGTAGGGTCGCAAGCTAGGAATATGGCCACACATGTGTGAGACTGATAAAAATGAAGTGAAAAACATGCTTTTGTGTGAAACTGAGCATAACACAATTCAGTGATAAACACCTTCACCAAAACAACTTCCGGTTATCACCTAAGAAGTAAACAAGTCCAAGAGGAAGAGGATAAAAGCAGAACTCCAGAGCAATGCAGTGAGTAGTCTGACTGGGCACTCTGGCTAAGACCCTCTGCGAGGTGCAAGCTGCCATACTCCGGGCCTCTCCGAAGTTCTTCCTTGCAAGACCAGCTCGCCTCAGACCCGTCGTGGGTCCACTCGTCTCTCCCGGACCAGGCACCTTCTCCATCCTGATTGACCCGGGGACTTGGTTCGTTATTAAATTCTATTCTATTCTGTATAACCGTCTGTGCTTACCAGAGCATTGGCCTCTGGAGGGACATTGGTTCCTAAATAAAGCTGCGTTACTGTATCTGAACCTGTGTGCCGGGACTTTGTTCCCCAATCATGCCATGAACACCACGCAGGGACATAGGGCCCTGCTGAGGGGGTAATGTCCCCTTGACTTTCAGGAAGAGACTGCAATGTGATGACTGCCCTTTCAGGCACTCGCAACATCCTCCCTTTTGCTCATCTTTTAATCACATCTCTCATCTCCTCTCCCTTTAATAACTATAAAAGAGAAGTAATTTTTGATACATTTTAGTATTGAGCCAAGGCTCTCTGGCTCAGTGAAGCATCACGAGGGAAAACACCATGGTAAAAATGGTTCCACCTGTGGCTTCAGTTCCAACTTTAAATACGCCCTACTCATCAATATGATACTTCCAAAAATTCTTTCAGGGAGTAGGTCAGATCAATTTTCAAAAAAATAAATAAAAAATAATAAAAAATTAAATTAAATTAAATTTAATATATATATATATATATATATATATATATATATATATATATATATATATATATATATATGATGCTACTCTGTAATAGCCACTGATAGATTCATGCATAAATTGCTTCTTTTCAAGAACCAAACAGATGTCACTGAGAGATTGTGAAAGCAGTGGTTTCAGGTCAAGTAAAACTGGAAGCCAACCCCATTCTGAATGTCTGCAGGGTTGTTGTCCGAACCAAAGTCAAGAACCCCAATAACCAATCTGATGATAAGTGGTGCTATTATCTCAGAAATGGAACCCTGTAAATTTCTGAGTGAGCCTTTGAATACCCATTTGAGTTGATGACCAAAGAAATTGATAATATGGGAGCATTTGAGATCTTGCTCTCTGGCATATGTCATCAGTTTGGCTCAAATAAACTCTTAGAAAAGTGTATTTTTTTAAGTGATGTATGTTATATATGTGAAAACCATGTGCTCCTTTTTAGATCTACTGAGTGACCATCCAGTTCAGATGTAGTTTTCTATAGAAAGAAGAATTAACATAAAATTCACCTACCCACTCTTTGCATTGTTTATTCTGACCCAGAGACTCTTCAATTGCCTCCAGTTTTCCACTTCCTCAGTTACTGTGTAGTCACAGCAAAGGAGTCTCCACTAATGGCAGCAGAAAGGACTCAGCAGGGTTATTATAAGATTCACACTGGTTACCAGTAGATGCAAGCTATGCCAAAGCTTCCTGGGCAGAGCCATAAAACATCACCTTCCCCAAATCCAGCAATATGAGGTTATTAAACAGTTTGAAGATGGTGTAACGAGGCTGATGAATGGATGAAACAATGGTCCTTCCCTGCCTTGACATCTTCTCTAGCAGTAGAACTGCATTTGATGTGCCTATATCTAAACCAGTGGTGGCCCCATCCACAACAGGACAGCTGGATCTGTAATCACCTCCATTTCCATGTTGGTCTCCTCTCTCTCTCCTCCAGACTCAACTCAAATGAGCTGGTTTTCCACCATGGACTCCCCCAGTTTGCTCATGTCCAGTTCTTGAATGATTTTGTAGAGGTGTTCATTTTAGCCTGACTGCTCATACTTGCCAAAGGGCTGCTGAAAAGTCTAAGTTTTCTCTTACCATCCAAGTCCTCATTACATTATCATCTTGGATTACATAACCTGTGGTACTCTTAAAGTTGGCAGGTTGAGGAGTTCCATTTAGCTGAAGAGCTCCAAAGAGACCACAGGGTTCTTCCTTTGCAGCCAAAATGCCCATCGATAAGGATTTGCCTCCCCTCAAGGGTTTCAGGATACCATTAAGACCCGGTTCCACCACCCCAATGACATTGTTTAATATCTCCTTCTCACCTGTTTTGACCAACTAGGAAGTCATTCTTCCCCTTCACTTGATAGTTATGAAAACTTAACACAGGTCAAACAAGTAACATCCCAAAGTCTTTGGAGGGCCCCACTGGTGTTTTGTTTGTTTGTTTGTTTGTTTGTTGACCTTAGAAAAACAAAAACATCCTTTGCAGACATCCAGAAAGAATTTTTTTCTCCACTGAGCTGCCATGAGATGGAATGAATCTCTGCTATAGAATTCTGGTATATGAAATTGCTAGGGCCACATTCTACTTAGTCTTGGATTTCAAAACATACACATGAGTGCATGCACACACACACACACACACACACACACACACACACACATGCGCACACACACACACACAAATATCCACATAAGGTAAATCCAAGAAATGGAGTTTCAGGGTCAAGAAATGTTGACATATTTAATAGTTTTGAGATTCCAAAACTACCTACCAGAAATCTCTGATTGGGTGGACCCAATTTTCTGTACATTTCACAACATTCAGAAATAGACACACTTACTTAGGGCTTTGTGGAAGCAACTACATCTTACTCTTTATTCAAGTCTAAAATGTGCCAAATGCCTCAGTGCTATCAGCTAGTGTGATATGTCCTGGCCTCCACCTCATTAACTGTTGGGAACTTTTTTTTTTCTGGCATAAAGAGGAAATGCTCTGTGAAATGTATATGCCACACCCACTCTTAAAGTCAATATTTTGCCAGGGAAATCGAAGAACCGGAAGAAGAGAGCCAATGGAAGGGAAGAGGGCAGCCTCTTTCACTCCCGTACTTTCCAAAGGAGCCTCTGGGTACTGAGTATATTTATTTAACAGATCAAAGGTTTTAAATATGTAACTGAGTTTTATTGCTCTGATGATGAAATCTTGGTAGCTCCCTATTGTAATGTCAAAATTCCCCCGCATGTTTTCTGAAAGCTGACATGAAGGAGCCATATACAATAATGGAACTAGACGGAAAATAATTTGCAAAGGAATGCTGCTCCGTCAAGGACCAAGATCACAGGTCCCTCAGAGCACGTAGTCTCGTATTGGAGCCAACAAGTCCCATTCAGTCCTTCTGAATGGCATCAGCTAAAAGGCCAACATGTTGTCATGTTCCAAGTTCTAATGTGTGATGTATAAATACTCCAATACTAAGTAAGTTTACTATACTTCTGTAGGGGAAGGTTTAGCTGTCCATTTGTTATACATTTTTAGAGTTATTCTAGGAAAGACTAAGTCTAACCATTTTTAAGGCTATCTGTATCTACCAAGAATATAATCAGAAAAGTTTGCAAAGGACAAAATGTTCTTTGCAGCATTATGTAGAATAAGAAAGAAAATGAAAATATCCAAATAACTAATAACAGAGTGAGATTAAAATAATTATAGGGTATCCGTAGGATTGAATAAAATGTTGCCATTTAAATAATTTTGAAGCATTTTATGCAAGGGTACATGCTAACAACATAATGATAGTGAGAGCAATGGGACACAAAATTGTAAATAACATGTTAACCCATTATGGGAAATTGTGTATATTTACACTCATGCATTAAAAAAAAAAAAAAAGACTGGAAGGAAATTCACCATAGTGGAAACAGAAATTATCTCCAGTAGTGGGAGGCTCTCCCCCACTTATTTTCATATTATTTCTGTATTTATCAATTTTTTACCACAAATACATATTGCTTTTATAATCAAAAAAGAATAAACTATTTTCAAAACTATATATAAAAAGAACCCCATTTCCTAATATATGCAGTAATGAACTTAGAAATATGATTTTAAGTAGCTACTTTTATTCATAGTTTTAATGTTTTCTAGTAAAAAATTGCCACTGAAAGAGAAAGAACGACCTTATTTCTTGGAATACCTCAGACCAGGCTTTCATGAAACTTACAGTAAAATTTTTCACTGCCTCCCAACTTTGTGGATAGCCCTAAGAAAAACATCAGTACTCTGGGAGAACATCAATAATATATTTTGTGTTGGGATTTGCAAGATAAAATAGGTAAAATTTAACTGGGAATAGTTTACATGAGCTAGTAGCTTTTTCAAAATGTAATTGTAAAGTTGCTTTATTAGATTAGGAAAATGTGCCCATAAAACAGTTTTAGAAAAACAGATTGCTCTGCTAGTGAGAGCTAAAGAATGACTCATTAATCATAGTGATAACCAGCTGTGTGATGGGGCAAGCCATCATCTTCTCTGGGTCTTAATATCTCCATCAGAAAATGAGCAATGTGCAAATACCCACTCCCTGAATTCTCTTTTGGAAGTAATATACTATTCAATGATATAAATGAATTCTTTTATAGATTTTACTAATTAGTAGCTTCATTTCTAAATAAGAAGTGGCTATAACTCTTGTCGTAGTGTAACCATATGGTAGTTTGGTCATGAGGACATTTAAAATTTAGTCTCTTAGCGACCTTGAAGTGTATAACACAGCATTAGGGATTTAATCACAATACTGTGCATTAGATCTCCAGAATGTATTCATCTTCTAACTACAAGTGTGTACCCTTTACCCAACATCTCCCCAATTTCCCTATGCCCCAATGGTGGCCTGGTAACCACCATTCTACTCTCCGTTTCTACCAGTTCTGTATAGCCTTGTGATTTTACCCAGCTCATAATGAGCCAGTTTAACCAGTAGGCTTGTAAAACTTCCTTGCATTTCACCATGGTCTGACCCGAAGCAAGCATCCATGTTCAATCTTGTTATTCTTCTTGACAGTGGCACACCATATTAATCATCCATCCTCTCACAGTAGCGGTTAGTCAAGATACCTTGTCATTTCCAGCTACACACTGGACCATTTATGACACATTTCTTCAGAGCTCACAGGTGCGTATTGGGACTGAACCCAAGGATAGAACCAGATAAGTAACTGCAAGGTTTCTCCATGCCCTGCAGCTCAAGCCAAGAGCTACCGCTCTGTTAGCTCTATCTGTCAGTTCACAAAAATTAAAATGAATCATTGTCTTGGTTCAAAATATGCTCCTATTCCTACTACAACTAGGTGTGGTGATACAGTAGCTGGCCAGGGAATCCCACAATAAGGCCAAAGCATTAGGTTTATCACTGAATGAGCTCATGAATTCTCTTCTGTCCTGCGGACCTTCATCCAAGCCCCCTATACGTATAGGGCTTGGGTGAGTGAGGGCAGGAGATGGCAGAAAAAGATGTGACCTGTTCTGGAAGAACAATCAGTACAGTATCTCCAGAACAAACCTGAACACTTTTATGAAGCGCAATGTGAAGGATACACCCTGCATGACCATTGAGTTTAAGCACCTTCTAGAACATTGCCACTCTTTCTGAGGACTGCTGAGTTTCCTCAGTGGAGAGTCCCAAGGGAAAACTGTCAGACTCTCAGACACCTATGTCACACACACTAAGTTTTCTAGGTAAAAACTTTTTCCCAGAGATGAGTCAAGGGCAGTAAATGATTTTTGTCCAAGCTGAAGTACCACTGGGGGTATAAAAAGTTAAGAAAAGCTACCATCTAATTTTAAGAAATTGTGTATCTCACCATGAAAGTCATTGAAGACTGCCACCCTAAAACTATTTGTTACTAATTAATACTCATAATCACTTCTAGAAAGATGATTCTAAGAACATGAAGAGGTAACAAAACACCATTTACTCTGGGAAGTACATGAAGCATCTGCATTTGGGTCTCTTTCATTCATTTCTCTTATTCTCAATTTATCTTATTTTAATATTGCTTCAACTTTATTTTGGGATTTAAGCTTATTTTCTGTCTCTCTCTTTTTTCCTTTTCCTTTTCTCTCTCTTTTTTTTCCTTCTTCACTCTTCCCATTCTTATTCCATTTATCAAATAAAATAGAAGATGCGTGTCGTGCAGGGAGTCACGCAGGGTCTCTGGTCCTGCTCCCTACATAAGAACGCAGGACATGGTGAGGCCGAAAAGGAACACCCACGGAGCCATAGATGGGGGAGTCATACCATTATGTTCTCTCTGGCGGCATCCGCCTCTATGCAATCTCTGCAATCCGCTCTTGCTAGCTCAGCCACCATCTCCTTGCTAGCCCCCCATTTTCTGCTAGCGTAGCCACAGCAGTTATATTAGTGGCCAATGGCTCACTGGTTACAGCTGACGGCCAACTAGCCACAGCTGATGGCCATCCAATCACAGTTGATGGCCATTTACTACCCAAGTGAGCACCTTTCCACATGAGGCCGAGAGCCTGGAAACTGCACTTCTGGCTCTGTCCCCACAATGCGTTTTGCCCTATCTACTTCTCTCTCTCTCTCTTTTTTTTTAACTTCCTCGCTTTCTGTGCCAAATAATGGCATTTAAGAGTAGAATTTGCTTAAACAACTAGAAAATATGTTGGCTCTTTTACTTATTGATAAAAATATGAGTATTTACTTTGCACCTCTCATCCTAATAGAAAACATAATAGCTGAGTCTTCCACAGACTTTTGGGAGTTTGGAATAAGTTGGTAGCATGGACACATAATTTTAGTCATTACAAATGAGAAAACTTTTGTTTTATAGTGAAGGTAACTAAGAAACTGGTTCAGACGTAACGTTCTTCACGCTTCCAACTCCAAGGACACCTGACCCTTGTTACATATCACAATAAATAACAGAATACTTACAGGAATGTAAGGATTGATTTTGAGCTCCTGGAAAGCTAAATCTAATGAAAGCTTTTACTGAAAGAGGAGTAGAGGGGAGGAGGAGACTGAATATTATGTTTCCTATAATTTTTAGCAATGGAATCCACTAGAACCTGAAAAATCTCATCTTTCAGGAATTTCAGTAATGCTAAAATACAGAAATCAGAAATCAACAGTGAATGGTATAAACGGCCAAATTATTCTAAAGAGAATGGGGAAAAGGAAACATTTTAGAGATACACATAAACACACACAATTATTTGTTGAACATCTACCATGTAGCCAAGGTTGGCTGGAGGGAATAGCACTGGGCTAGACTTCAGAAGGATTAAGTTCTATGTCACCTGGGTCACATGCTAACCATGTAGCCCTGATCAAACCACTATGTTTTCATGTCAGTTCTGCATCTAAAGTGCATATAAACACATCCAAGTATCACTGAGAGGACCGATGAGGCAATTGAAGTAAAAGCACTTTGTCCCATGTAAAGAATGAATCAAATGAAAGCTCTTATTATTGATATTGTTTCCACTGCACTGTGGTCAAGACAAGAGATGGTCTTGGTGGTTGAGAAGCTCATAACTTTAGTTAGAAAGATAAAACATAAATCAATGAAAAAGTACTAACAGTGAGCACTTACATAACAACTTTTATAAGTACTTTGCATATTATTGATTTGTTTAATCATTACAAGAACATTATAAGATAGATACTATATAATATGCTAGTATTACTTCTATTTGACAGGTGAAGAAACTGCAACAAAGAAACAGAAAATAACTTGCCCAGAGTAACAGGTGGTCAGTGACAGAAATGAGACTTGAACCCAGAAGTAGAGGGGGAGACAAGAAGAGGGAGGGGAGGGAGAGAAGGAAGAGGAAAGGGAGGAGGGGAAAAAAAAGGAGAAAAAGAGAAAGGAGAAAAATAAGGTTCTAAATTCTGTTAAGGAGTTTATGTCATTAAAAAAGATTTATTATTTAGGAAATCAACCACCTATTGAAAACCGACTCTGATGAGCACTCTCAGGAAAGAAAAGATATTTAAGAACTTTTCTCTGTCCTCAGAGAATTTACTGATATATGAAAATATTAAAAATAAGGTGGTAGAATATGAAAATCTAATGTGTGACATCTTACACAAAAGGAGACATGAAGTTGTTCACTTTTTCCTCACTATTATCTCAAAACTTGTCTGAGGCATTAACAAGAGTTAGTGTTTCCCAAGTGCTGGAGAGGATGTGGAGAAAAGGGAACCCTCATGCACTGTTGGTGGGATTGCAGATTGGTGCAGCAACTATGGAAAACAGTATGGAGGTATCTTAAAATATTGAAAATGGAACTACCTTATGACCCAGAAATTCCACTCCTAAATCCAAAACTCTAATTCAAAAAAATTTATGCATCCCGAGGTTTATTGCAGCACTATACACAATAGCCAAGACATGGAAACAACCAAAATGCCCATCAGTAGACGACTGGATTAAGAAACTGGTACATTTATACAATGGAGTATTATGCAGCCATAAAGAAGAATGAAATCTAACCATTTGCAACAATATGGATGGACCTAGAGAACATTATGCTAAGTGAAATAAGTCAGACAGAGAAAGACAAATACCATATGATCTCACTTACATGTGGAATCTAAGGAAAAGAATAAATGAATGAACTAATCAGAAACAGTCTCAGAGACATAGAGGAGAAACTGAGGGTTGCTAGATGGGAGGGGGGGTGGGGATAAAGGGGAATGTGAGGGGATTAGAAAGCACACTCAGTAACCACAGGATTGCCACGGGGTTACAAAAGTAAATTTGGGGAATGTAATCAATAATGTTGTAAAGATGCTGTAGGGTATCCAATGGACACTTGTCTCATTAGGGAGACCACCTCAGGGAAGATGTAGATGCCTGACCACTGCACTGTACACCTGAAGCTGAAGCTGAACAATAATGACTGTCAGCTACAAGTATATATATATATATATATATATATATATATATATATATATATATATATATAGTTCAGCATTAGGAATAGAGACAGTGGAAATGTAATGGCTGTGTGCTATGTCAGAGGGGTAGTAGATGGGGGGAGGGGGCTTATCACTGTGTGAGGGATATAAATAATAAATGTCTATTACATTGTTTTGTACACCTGAAACTAATAAAATTCAACAACAACAAAAAGAACCACATATTGTATGAGTCAATTAATACAAAATGTCCAGAATAAACATATCTATAGAAACAGAAAGTAAATTAGTGTTTACCTAGGGCTAGGATGAAGGGGTGATTAAAAAAGAATAGACAATGTTAATGGTACAAGGTTTATTTTAGGGTTGATAAAAATGCCCTAAAATTGGTTGTGGTAATGCCTGCACAATTCTGTGAATATACTAAAATTAATTAAATTTACATTGTAAAGAGTTAGCGTTTCCTTGGCTAACAGAGAAAATACATACTCAAAATGGAGAGATGGTCTAAAAATGAAGAAATAAAACACTTTCACTCAATGTTGGTACAAAAACCTGTGAAAGTTCCTAGATGTGAAAGATCGACTCCTGCACCCGTAAAAATTTCTTGTGTGGAAAAAAAAAAGCAAGTCACACCCCACTGCTATCCTGTCATTCCAAAAGAGTTTGCAATCCACCCACGGTGTACGTGGCACCATCTGCAGAATTTTCCCCAGCACGTGTGCCATTCTGCCAGAAGGCCTGGTTAGAATTCCACCAGCTTCCTCCTTGCTTTTCTTGCAAGATATTTACAATTTCCTGTATGTCAGGAAGAGACTTGATTTGGAGTAGAAAGTAATCAATCAGTGAGCATGCCGTGACAGCCAGTGCTTTAGAACTTGAACCGAATCCAGTTCCCAGGAGTGACTAAGAGCAGCTGAGCAGGATCACACATGAACCATCGCATCCCCTTCTCTAAGGCTGGGAGAACGATACTTCACAAACTCCAACAGAGATTCCAGATGAGCATCTCAGAACCAACACCAGGGCTGTGATCAAGACGGAAGAGGAAAAGTTGGTGTGATTCAGAATGAGGCTTTGGAGATGAGGACGGAAAGGAGACATTGCTGAGGAAAATAAACGCAAAACACATGTCAGCCTCAGACACAAGAGTGGAGAGGAAAGGGACTGAGTATGCTTCTCTCTCTGGGATTGCCCCACTCTTCTTGCAGCCAGGTCTTCAGTAGCTCCCACCCCACGCCCCACCCCTGCTATGAAGGTATCCACGACTAGAGTTGTCAATACCCACCATATAAATCTATAGACTGAGGGAGCCCTCAGAAGATGGCAGGGTCCTTACTTGCTGGAGTTCTGCCATACCCCTTGATGTACAATGCCATCCTCCCAAGAAGTCTTATAAAACCTAAGGATCCTGCTGGTCTTGTCTCTTGCCCAACAATATGGACATATTGATTTAAAAACCTTTCCCCAATATATCTTTCCTTATTCCTAGAGTAACTCCTTTTACCCACACCTGGCCCATCACTGTTGTTAGATGTTCCTATCCTATTTATTATCCAAGATCTGATTCAAAGGCTACTTTTCCAAGACGATTTCTATAATTCGATGAAACAGATTTTTTCCTTTGAACGCCCATGAGATTTTGCTTTTCACCCCACATAAGAACCTGTATTATCCTGTCTTTATCTGTACAGCATCTCACAGAGGGTAGAGGTTCAAGGTGTGTGCCAGATGGATGAAACAAATGAAGTCACCTAATATTACTCCCACCTCTCATTTCCCATATCTGTTAGTCACAAATTCTTTTACAAACTTTGCTCCCAACTAATTTCCCTCTCCCACAACAGCAGCCCTGGCCTTGGGTCTCAGAATTCTATGTTTGCATCAATATGGTAATTTTCTGAAATAGCCTCCTCACCCATCACAGAACTGGAGAATATTATGATAATAACATGGAGAAACTTGTTCGCCATTGTTCCAGTTGGTTGGTTCCCAAGAGCAGAAAAAGAGGATGGTGGAGTAGTCCACCTTCCCTAGGGGGCTGTTTTGGGAGAGAGAAAAAAAAAACAGAAAAGATTATTTCATATGAGGTGAGATTTTTAAGAAAGTAAGTAAATGAAAAAGAAAAATGATGATAGAAGGGTCACACAAAGAGTGAGATGAAGAGGTGTTTTTTTGTTTTTGGTTTTTGTTTTTGCTTTTTTGCAGCAATCATGAGTTTGAAATTTTAGAGAAAGAGACAAAATACAATAGCTCTTAATGTTTACAATTTGGCATTAATTATGTCTTTCATAGATCCATCACTTCCTCTCAAAATATGTCTTCCACTGAAATTATGTTGGCCTCCTGTGTCATGATAATGGCTATAAATGACTGAGTGTTCTCTATATAACATTTTACTTATATTCATCATTCTTTGTGTGTATATTGCTATATGTCTCTTAGAAATATGAGATTTGGAAAACTGAGTAACTTGCGCAGTGTTATCCAACTAATAATATCAGAGTCAGGATTTGAACCGTGATCAGTCCAAACCAACAGTCCATGCTGTTTCTCCATATGCCATAAAGGAAGAAAGATGGGGATTATCACTGATCACGTTACTGTCAAGCCTCATGCTAAGCCACCCTTGTCCAAGTTCACATGGCTAGACTGTAGTAGAATGGGAATTTCAATCCTGATCTCACCTATTCAAAAATCCAAGCTTCTTCACCTGTTCTGCTTTGATTTCCTTATTAGTGACCTTGCTTCTCTCTGTTCCCCTATAACTTTTCCCAAACTTCCATGGTATTGCTAGAAGTAACCCTGTCTTACAGGAAGCCTTTCCTCACTATTGTTGCTTTACAATTATTTATCACTGCTGAAGTCTGCTATAATATTTCTAATCTAAATGATTATTAACCTCAGCTTTGTGGATACCTAGGACCCATGGATGGACTTTAAGATATTTATCAAACCTCAGAAATTGCGTATAAATATTGGTCCTAGCCAACACAATATTAGAGAAGAACAAAGCCAGAGAACTGATACTACCCAACTTCAAGGCCTACTGACAAGCTACAGCCATCAAAACAGTGTAGCATTGGTGAAAGAATAGACAAATAGGTCAGTAGAACAGAACAGACAGACTAGAAATAGACCCACACACATGTCGTCCACTGATCTTTGACAAAGGACAAAGGCAATACAATGGAGCAGATAGTCTATTCAGCAAACAGTGCTCCAAAAATTAGACATCCATGTGCAAAAAAAAAAAAAAAAAAAAAAAAAACCCACAAATCTAGGTTCAGAACTTACACCCTCACAAAAGTTAACTCAAAATGGATCATGGACTTAAATGTAAAATGCAAACTATAAACCTCCTACAAGACAAAATAGGAGAAAATTTAAATGACCTTGGTTATGGTGATGAGTTTTAGACACAACACCAAAGGCACAATCCATGAAACAAATCATTAATAAACTGGATTTTATTGAAATTAAAAAATTAAAACTTCTGCTCTGTGAAAAAAATTGGAATTTTCCTGATGACATATAATGTGGAGCAGCTTTTCATATGCTTATTTGCTGTCTGGGTATCTTTTTTAGTGAGGTATCTGCTAAGGTCTTTGGCCCATTTTTAATTGGGTTGTTTGTTTTCTTATTGTTGAGTTTTAAGAGTTCTTTGTATAGTTTGGATAACAGTTATTTATCAGATGTGTCTTTTGCAAACATTTTCTCCCAGTCTATGTCTTGTCTTCTCATTCTCTTGACATTGTCTTTAGCAGAGCATTTTTCATTGTAATGCCAGAGACAATGTACGCATAGAACACCAGGAACTCTCATCCATTGCTGCTGGGGCAAGACAGTACAGCCACTTTAAAAGACAACTTGGCAGTTTCTTACAACACTAGACATACTTTTATCACAAGATCCAGCAATTGCCCTCGTTGGTATCTACGCAAAGGAGGTGAAAACTTATGTCCACACAAAAACAGGCACGTAGATGTTTATAGCATTTTTTTCCTTAATTGTCAAAATGTGGAAGCAACCAAGATGTCCTGCAGTGGGTGATGGATAAATAAATTGTGGTCCATCCAGACAGTGACGTATTATTCTGTGCTAAAATAAAATGAGTTATGAAGCCACGGAAAAGACACAGAAGAAACTTAAATGCCTGTTACTAAGTGAAAGAAGCCATAATGAAAGGCCTATAGACTGTATGATTCCAAATACATGACATTGTGGAAAAGGCAAAACTATGGAAAACTATGGACACAGGAAAATGATCAGTGGCTGCCAGGTGTTATAGGTGGTAAAGAGGGAGGAAGAGGTGGAACGCAGAGGATTTTAGGGCAGTGGAAATACTCTGTGTGATACTACAGTGGTGGATACATGTCATTATACATTTGTCAAAACCCATAGAAGATACACCACCAACAGTGAACCCTGAAGTAAACTATGGGCTTTGGGTGATAACAATATGTCCATGTAGGTTCATCGACTGTAGCAAATGTCCCTTTCTGGTGGGGATGTTGGTGGGGGGAGGCTGTGCATAAGGGGGGCAGAGAGTATATGGGAAATCTCTGTATTTTCCTCTCAATTTTGCTGCGAACCTAAAACAGCTCTAAAAAAATGAAGTCTTTAAAAAAATAGGTTGGGTCTATATGTGTAGGTGCATTTTTCTGAGAAGGCAGGTTACAGTTTTTATCAGAGTCTTTGAGGATTCTATAACTCCAAAAAGTTGAAGAATCACTGCCTTGGAGCGTTTCTGGAAATGCTTGGATTTATTCTGGAAAAAAAAGAAAACTCCATGCTTATTCCTTTCAATTCATTTTCCTGAGTCCATTATGCAAAGGACTTTCATTTCTGTAACACAAAGTGGGTTCTGAATTACCCACAGTTTTTTCCTTATGGGCAGAATTCCAGGGTTCCTATTATTCAAAAGGGTAATTTCCCAGCCTTGGCACTGCTCTCTTTCTTTCCTTTATCCTCATTCAGATAATCATGCTGTGCTGTTTGAGTGTTAATTGCCCCTCCTTAGAAAATCTAAGTGATACACAGTTCCCAGGCCCTTTATCTCCAGGCTTCTCCACGCTGCCTGGCTGAGCAGGTAGTTTTCTGGTGCTGGGACCAGATCCAATCAACTCGGGTGGTTTTTGTTAATTCCCCCAAAGAAAAACCCAGACGGATTGAGAAATGTGAAGAATGTGGAACCATTTTATTCCCATCGTCTATTTTTATCAGTTCAGAACTCCAAGTTAAAAACGTAAAACTGGTTTGGAGGGAAGAGGGTTGGGTATTTAAATCCACGCTAAAATTTCCGTGTTGTGAGTGACTTTGACATTCACTCCCCCGACTCAACAAGTAAGTCAACCAACCATACACAGAAGGGTTTTGTCAAAGTCTTAAAACTGGTTAGCCGCAGATCAAGCTAAGTTTTTCCCAAACCACTTTGTGCCACCAACTCCAAGATACACACATGCTCTTTTCTTCCTTGAATCGGTTTTTTTATGAATCTGTGTACAAAGCTTCTTAGCCATAAACCCAAGAACATGTGGATATATTGCATGGGAACGATCTTCCTGGCTAGATGCCAAGGCTAAGTAGTACAGATACAGATTAGATATGCAGACTCTACAGCACCCAGTCTGAAGGTGTTATGCTTATACAAAAAAGAAAAAAACAGTAAATAAACACCAAAGTTGTGGACACATCTAAACAGCACACAACGGAAGATTTGCCAACTGACTTCATAGTTCCAGGCCTAGGAACTATTTCCTGAGCTCAGCGGCACGATCCCAGCCCCCCCCCCACCCCCCCCACCCCCGCTAAAATAGTACATCTGCAAAGAGAGCTCTATTGCAGAAGGCTGACTGACTGTGTGTCCCAGAAGGCTGACTGTGTGTCCCAGAAGGCTGACTGTGTGTCCCAGAAGGCTGACTGTGTGTCCCAGAAGGCTGACTGTGTGTCCCAGAAGGCTGACTGTGTGTCCCAGAAGGCTGACTGTGTGTCCCAGCAGCCCTCCAAAGACAGGGTGGAAGCTCTTTATTCATTCAGCAACTCACTGCTGTCATTCTCTTTCCAATAGGAAATGATCCATCCCAAAAGTTCTGTGGGCTCTACGGAACTCTCTGCCTCCCCGCTGCAGCTCCCCCAGAAGAGAGACAAAAAAGAAAAACTGCTGACTAGTTTTCACTTTACTCTTTAGAGGCCACCGTGAAGTCCATGTTCAGGAAAACACGCTGTCCTTAGGTGATGGGGATAATCTCTCCCTGGTGCCATGTGGATCTGGGGGACAGGAAATGGGGGACAGGAGGCAGGGTAAGAGGGAAAGGTTGTGATAATGGGGTTGAAGCTGAATGGACGAAGGAGGGCAAGAGGGATATTCTAGCCAGAAGGGCAGGGGTCTTGAAGGCAGCACTTGAGGTGGGTGCAGGGGCATTGCTACATGTTTTCAGGGTCAGAAGTATGCTTGATAATCTACTTAGTTTTTCTTTCCTTTGGATGAGAAGATTTCTTTAAAAGTGCAGTTAAATTTCACCTCTCAGCTAGCACAGTTCCTACCTCTTCCGGGCTGTTTGCAGTTCTGGTTATCATGGTGGAACCCAACCAACGTAGGGCATTGCCCCCAAGTCTCAGTATGACTAGCAGCCCCATACAAGTGATTTTCTAATTTCCTCTCTGAGCCAGTGGGTCATAGATTCTTACTATCTAGAAGGAAGAAGAAAGAGAAATTTCTTCTTCTTTGGTCTAAGTGATTTTCAAATATTAACTCATATAAAAGTTCTTTGCTAGGAAATGTCATATTCATTACTTACTCCAGTGTCTCTCAAAATAATATTTGAGAACTACTCATACCAAAATCATGGGATTCCTATTAACAATGATGGTATCTAAACCAATCTTTACAGCAACCATGTGAGGTAGGCTTATCAACCCCCATTTTACAAATGAGAAAACTGAAACTCAGAGAAATTTGTATCTGGCCCAAGGTCACGTCACTATTAAGTGTCAGAGTCGAGTTCAAAACCTGAATCTGCCTAACTCATGAAGGATAGGGCCCTTCAGCAACAACACAGCACACAATTAAACCCTGGGAGGATAGCACATGGATGCTACCCTGTTATGATGTCAGCAGCAAATCTCAGGCCTCTACCTTGTGCAAGACACTCCAGAGAGGCACTGCCATGTCTCAAACATGGTACCTTGGGATTAATAAACAACTGTGGGACAAGAAAGCCTGGGTGGCTGGCACCAGGACCTGGCATGGAGTGGATGGAAACTGCAGCAGGTGGGAGTTACGCAACTTGTAGGTCATCTAGGCAGAAGATGTACTGTCAGGACACCAAGCATGAAACAAACTGGAGTGTCCAAGGGATGACAAGCAATCTGTGAAGGAACCTTCCCAATAAAGTGGGGAAGGATGCAGAAAACAATGGGGAAATCTGAGAGGCACTAACAGAGCCCCAGCCTTAATCCCGCGGTGAACTGATAAAAGCAGAATGACCTGGAGAATAAGACAGGGGCATTCTCCAGGGCTGTGAGCTGAGACTAGGCCTGGGCCCCAGCAATCAGGGCAGAAGCCCCGTAATCACAGCTGCAGCACGTGGTCAGGCTGGGCCAGTGGCAAGGGGGCACTATCCTAGTGCGTTGCCTGAAAAAAGCATCTTCCATACTTTGCTGTGGAGCACCACTGACCTGGGAGATGATGAAAGGTAACCTTGGGTGGCCCTGGACCAAACAGCATTGACCAGATCCTATACTGGATGCTTTTGTAGAGGCATTCATATACTTGATTCATTTTAAATCTCCAGAAAGTGAACAAAAGGCATTTCCCAAATGCATTGGATCACAGAATTCCTGTTCTTGTTTTGTAACGATCGTCTATAGTTGTCTTCTGGAACATGAAAATACTATTTGGGAAACAGTGAGGTAATGTTTCTTAAATCCATTCTTCGCCCCCCAAGATTAAAAACAGGTTCTTAATACAGAACGATTCTGCACCAACAGATGGGGATCCAAGTGTCCCAGACTTGCAGAGGTGGCTGGGGACCAGGTGGGGCCAGACAGACACAAGGCTCATAATGTGTAGAAACAATCATTTCTGCTTTCAGGAAGTTTCTACTCTACGGAAATCCAGTTTTTTCAAAGAAGTAGCTTGACCTTTCCTCCTATTTTGCCGGCCACACTATCATCGATGTGACAGCTCTGCCAACTTTCTCTTCCCCTTTTCATGGAGTCAGTCATTAAAAATAAAATACAGTATATCTAAATAATGGAATATTTAGCAGCAAAAATCTAAAAGATGAATTACTGATATATGCCACAGTAGAGAGAACCTCAAAAACTTTATGCTAAGTGGAAGAAGCCAGACACAAAAGACCACTTAGTGTATGATTCCATTTATATAAAATGTTCAGAAGAGGCAAATCCATAAAGACAGATGTGGGTGAGGGGTTGCCAGGGGCTAGAGATGGGGGAAGAATGAGGAGTGACTGACAAGTCCTGGGGTTTCTTTGGGGGAAGGGGGATGGAAACGTTGTAAAATAAGGTTGTGAGGATGGTCGCACAACCCTATGAATATATCTGAAAACATTAAATTGTACATTTTCAATGGTATGTGAATTAACTGTTAATAAAGCTGTTTTGGGTTTGGTTTGGTTTTTGTTTTTTAAGATTTATGGGGAGCCTCACACATGCCCCGCTTACCCTGGGAGCAAAGAGAACGCTTTCTTTCCTTCCGACCTGGCCAGGGTTGAAAGGAATTGCCGCTCCTTTGTTGGCCAAGTCACTAAAACTCTGACCTGGGGAGAAGCAGCCCCTTCCAGCTCCACCCTGGAACCCTAACCTTGATAAAATAAAGTCATTTGCTAGACATTTTTCCTAGAAGCCAGCAGTCTTCTCTTGGCACATCCCACTGTATTTATCTTGGCACATAGGCCCCATGGGGCCTTTCACAGCAGGTAACAGTGATGGATGCGGCCACTCACCAGGTATTCACTGGCCATCACTTATTAAAAAAAGAAAATAACAAAAAACTTTTTATAAAATAAACTAATTAAATAACAAAAGACAAACAATTTAAAAACTTTGACTCCTCAAAATTGTCAAGGTCATGAAAAACAGGAAAGATTGAGAACCTGTCACAGACCAGAAGGAGGCTAAGGAGACATGTTGGTTTTACCAGAACTTCCCTAGAAGGGATCCTCAAAAGGACACAAGTGGAAAACCAGTGAAATCCAATGAAGTCTGTTGCTAATTCATAGGAATGTGCCAATAAGAATCTCAGGCTTGATAAAGGTGCCCCCGTTATATAAGCTGGCCACATTCGGTCAACCTGGGTGAAGGGAACACTGGGACTCTCTGTAACTTCTCTACATCTGAAATGATTCCAAAATGAAAGGGCAAAATTTAAAAGAAATAAAACGTCTAGGCACAAACGTAAGCCCAGTCAAAACAGACTTCATTATTATCTTCTAACTTAGGCTTGTCATTGCTGCTGCATTTCAGGGAATACTTTCATTTTCAAAAGACCTTTCTCCATAGCCAGATGCAAGGACCAGTTCCTCCTGCTGCTGGTTCCTAATACCCCACCCAAACCTCTTGTCTTTTTCCCTCTTTTTCGTTATAGAAGACTGCATTTCTTTTCCTTTTCCTTGCAGTCTTCATTGGGACACAAATTCAGAAAAAATCAAGCCACTGCAGGACCTCGGACTCGGTTAGCTGGGTGACATCTACTCACTTCTAACACTAACACACACACACACACACACACACACACACACACACCATCTCAGCAAGAATTATATAATACTGCAAACACTGTATGATCCCATCTGCTTTTTACCAGAGTCTTTTCAAAAGTCAAACCATCCCCTAGCAACCGAAAACCTTGGAGCAGAAGCCATGAGTTTATACTGACACATTCTTGTACTTCCGTGCTTTTTGTTTGTTTGTTTGTTTGTTTGTTTTTCCTTTTAAACAAATGGCTCATTTAAAGTGATGCAAAGTGAAAACAACAGGTAGAAAACGAATCCTGTGGATTGGGACCGCACCTGTCAGCACACAGGCAGAAAGAAAAGCTGAACCCACACATGTAAATGTCAACTATTTTTTTCATGACAAGAAAGAGCTTTATTGTTAGTAGCACTTTTCACACCAGTTTTCAAGGTGTGGGAGAGAATTTTTTCATTTTCTATCAGAGCATGTAAGATACTGCAACACCAAGGATAAAATTTTAACATCAATGTTTCTTGGAAATCAGCATTGGACAGTGTTGATGCTCTTTTACCAAACCATCAAAAAAGTTCAGAACATAGAAAACTCCTATAATTCCAGGTGAAATAGAAATGGAAGGCTATTAATCAATGACAGAGACAGACGAGAGGCCCAATACCCTTTTCGTGATTCATGGAAATTCTGATCAATTTTACCAGAACTTTAATTTTAAAAATTAAGAAATGGAAAACAGTAGAATTGTCATTTCCTCTTCTACATTCTTTGTCTCCCTTTTAAAACTGGCTTATCTAGATTTGAAAAGTCTTTCTAGGGTCGACTCAGATGTGGGAAAATCTATGAAAAGTGACCTACTTAGAGTTCAATAATATTTTCTTAGAAACTTCCGAGCTCATCTAGAACACTGACTCGTGTTTCAGATAATGAAACAGGGGCCCAGATTGGTTGAGTAACTTTTCCATGTGCGTTACCTAGGGCTCCAATCTAGGTCTTGTAACACTATAGTTGATGCTCTTCCATCTACTCTCAGTCTGCATTATGCTTACTTCACTTTGGGGAAGACAAAGAGAGAGAGAGAGATGGAGAGAGGCTAAAGTAATGCATTATTACATTTAAAGAAAAGATTCACAATCATAAGAAGAAGGCCAAGGGTGAAATTAGAGATAATAGTTTTCTGTTATTGAAAAGCAACTATTCAATTATTATGTTATAAACTGTCTATCTATTTTGTACTATTTGGTTCAGAAAAAGAGTGATGCTTTCAAAGCAAGAGTACATTCATGTGCCAGCCCAAGATCCTTTTACCCTAGGCAACACTCCACCCTCCCCTCCATGGATATTATGGGATAACTAAGTATGCAGAGAACAGTATGTCATGATCTTAACACCTGCTGCCAGAATACTCAGAGAGGAAACTGTTTGCATAAGCAAAATGTCATAATAAGTGGGTAAACTCACCATAAGCAAAGGACACAAAAGAGATAGCTAAAGTGCTTTGTATTAAAAATCAATAGAAACTGAAATACCAAACTATAAAACTCCTAGAAGATAACATTGGAGAAAATCTAGATGACCTTGGGTATGGCAGTGCTTTTTTAAATATAACACCAAAAGCACAGTCCATAAGAGAAATAATTGATAAGCTGGACTTCATTAAAATTAAAAACTTCTGCTCTGCAAAAGACAATGTCAAGAGAATGAGAAGAGAAACAAACCAAAATATTTTGCAATATTGGAAAAAGAAACATGTAATAAAGAATTGTGATCCAAAATAGAAAAGAACTCTTAAAACTCAACAATAAGGAAAAAAACAATTAAAAAATAGGCCAAGACCTTAACAGATGCCTTACCAAAGATACACAGATGGCAAGTCAACATACGAAAAGATGCCCCACATTATATGTCATCAGGAAAATTCCACATTAAACAACAAGATACTGCTCCACACCTATTAGAATGGCCGAAATCCAAACCACTGACCACACCACATGCTGGTGAGGACATGGAGCAACAGGAACTCTCATTCACTGCTGGTGGGGCAACACGGTACAGCCAATTTGGAAGGCAGTTTGACAGTTTCTTACAAAACTAAATGTACACTTACGATACAAGCCAGCAATTGTTCTAATTGATATTTATCCAAAGAAGTTTAAAATGAATATCCTCACAAAAATGAATGTTTATAGCAGCTTTATTCATAAATTCCAAACTCGAAAGCAACCAAAATGTCCTTCAATAGATAAATATATAAATAAACAGTAGTACACCCAAACAATGGTATATTATTCAGCACTAAAAACAAACAAACAAAAAAAAAAACATGAGCTATTGAGCCATGGAAAAGACAGGAAGAAACCTTAAATGCCTATTACTAAGTGAAAGAAGCCAATTTAAAAAGGCTACGTAATATGTGATTCCAACGATATGACACTGGAAAAGGCAAGACTATGGAGCCAGTAAAAAAAAAAAATCAGTGGTTGGCAGGAAATTGCGGAATGAGGGTGCGAGGAAGGATGAATAGGCAGAGCACAGAGGATTTTTAGGGCAGTGAAAATACTCCATAAGGTACCATAATGATAGATAAATTTTATTATATATTTGTCCAAAACCACAGAATATACAACACCAAGAGTGAACCCTAGTGTAAACTATGGACTTTGGACGATAATGATGTGACAGTGTAAGTTCATCCATTGTAACACATGTCTATACATGTGTAGGGGCAGAGGGTATATGGGAAATTTCTGCACCTTCCTCTCAACTTTGCTACGAACCTAAAGCCACGTTTTTTTTAAAAAAATTCTTAATTTTAAAAACTCAACATAAACTTGGGTATGATGAGAGAGTAGGGGAAGGAGAGTAGGGTGACCGTAAGAGTGCAGGCTAGTTGGAAACTTCTTTCATACTGTCAGAAACTCTGGGGACAATGGTAGACCTAGCAGATCCCTACTGAGCAGCTTGAGTGAGAGCCTAAGGAACAAAGTAATCCATGGCTCTCTGCACATATACATATATTATGGCATGTGGTTAGTGAAAGAGGGTCAGTGTTCAGGCAATGGAGTGGACTGTGTGGTTTACAGGGCTTGACCAGGCCACTGGGAAGTATGAACTTTATTCATACAATACAGCCTTCCCCCTTTATCATATGGGCCACGGAGCAAATAAACATGACTTCCAACTCCCCACTCCTGTTAATTGTTTTCTGGTTTTATTTGCTTGCTTTGTACTTTGAGCGTTATTCATGTTACTCTGGGAATCTCCAGGACAAAAGTACTCAGAGGGGGGCCTCAGTAAGGACCCAGAAGGCCTCACATTGGCCTTGGCCAAATACAAAAGTTTTACGAGTAGACTTAACTTAAAAGAACCCCAGCATGGGACTGACAGATAACCTAGAAAAATCCTTTGCCTTATAGTGAGGATCCAGTGGCTAAAAAAGGAGAGTAGCCAGCCCCAAATTATCCAGGTGGTTTGAGTACAGCCAGGTCTCCTGATATCCGGATCAATGCTGAAACAATTATATTTATTCATTTTAAAACATGCCTCTATCTCCATCAAGCACTCGAGCACATTCTCTAGGACGTTCACTGTTTCTGACATGGAGGAAATTAAATACTACTCCGAACTCTATCAGTCTTTTGTCTTGGAGGACGCATGTTCCCTGCACAGGCTCACGTGGGCAAAATAGAAGTTCGACACAGCTCAATGGACTTATGATGGGAAGAGAAAGGAAGTTCCAGAAATGAGGAAACTCTAAGGAAAACACCTATCAGACAAGCCTGGGGGAACTTAGCGGAAGTCATCACGACAAGGCCAACTGTAATAATAACTAAAATAAAGATATGAATTATAATAAAAAGCTGCTATTCAAATAAAATATATTTTCAGCAAATACATGTTCTGTTTGCTAGCAGGTCAAATGCTTAAAGAACTCTAAAGGAAGCATTTTCTTTGACCAAATTACACTTTGTAAAGCTAAAACATTTGCTTTTAGGGTAATTAATGTTTGGCCTTATATTTTGCAAATACTTTCAGATCTTGTGAGGTTTTCCCCCAGACTAACCATGAGCCTCTGAGTCATCTGGTTTGACTAAAGTTAAAGAAAAAGGTGCTGTGGTCGGCTGAACAGTGGCCCCCAAATATATCCAGGTCCCAATCTCTGGCACCCATGACTAAGACCTAAACAGGCAAATGGACTATGCAGACGTGACTAAGGATTTTGAGTTGGGAAGTTTATCCTGGATTATCAGGGCAGGAGACCCCAAATGTAATCACAAGTATCCTTATGAAAAGGACACGGGGAGATTCGACTACAGAGGAGCAAGAAAGTGATGTGACAATGAAAGGAAGACGTTGGAGCGATATGAGAAAGGGGTTATGAGTCAAGGAATGCCTGAGGCCTCCAGAATCTACCAAAGGCAAGGGAGCAGACTGTCCCTCAGAGGCTCCAGAAGGACCCCAGGGGCCAACACCTTGACTTTCACTCCGTGAGGCTAATTTCATGCTTCTGGACTTTAGAATAGATGTGTGTTGTTGAAGCCACCAAGTTTGTGGTTATTTGATAAGTGACAATAGGAAAGTCATACAGGCGCTAAATGTGATTAACTGCCACAAAGTGAACCAAAGCATGCTTTCTTTTAAAGATATAGAAATGGAAAGAGACATTTATCATTATAGAGTAGGTGTTGGGCACAGAGGGAGCCCCACATATCTGGTTTGGCCCGTGAAGCCTCACTCAGAAAATGTCTGCACACCATGCCAGGACATTTTTCTCATACTTTTCTAACTGCCCTAAGAACAGTTCTGGGACCCAAAGAATTTCCACATTAATAGATGAGTATAATGTTACTGACCAATAACAAACTACATAGGAACCATTTCCAAGCAATTCCTTGTAGATACTATTTTAAATCATGAATGCATTAAAAACATCAACAGTGTTCAGCAAGAATGAATTTCAGCCTTACCTACTCTGCCTCTTGTGGTTCCAGATCTTCCTTTTCAAATTCGGGCATCAGCTAGACCACCCCTTGAAGTAAAAGGCATGGGAGAGTGTTTACTAGGTTCTCACCTCACGGCCCACTCTCTGGTCTCTGCCTTGGGACGCAGACCTCAAAGCGTGGCCATCCACACCAGCTGTGGGTAGAAGAAATACCCCTCCTCTTATGCAAAATGTGGAGATGTGGGCCACTTGAGGCTTGGTCAATGGCAGGATAGTTCATTTCATCTCTTTATCCTATTACTTTTTATATAGAAACCGCTGAGAAGTAAAAATGTAAAGAACGTTGACAACAGTTAAAGGCATTTGTTAGAGATTAATAAACCAATAGGACTCTATACCACCCCTTTCCATTTTTCCATTTCATACGAAAGCACTTGCAAGGCTACCCCCATCGTATCTGGAGACAATAGAAATTAGTGTTTTGTAGCTGGGGGGAGAAATACGAGAGGTGGAGAGTTTGGGTATTTGACATATAAGAACAATCAATGTGTATCGTCACTGACCCAGTAATCTGCATTTTGTTCCACTCACTTACCTTTTATCTTATTATTCAGAACATTTAAACAAGGCTCCTATGCCACCCCCGGCATCAGCAAATATTATCATTTCTAAGACCCAGTGGAGAAACTGAGTCAGGCAGCATTCTAAAAACCACAAAGCTTATTTGTAGCAAATGTGAGCTTGCTGTACACACTCTCTTCCTTTTGTGTTTTACTTTATAAATATCTTTAGGACCCAAGAAGTGTGTCTTTGTTTAAAGAATCTCCATATTACTGCATCAGAAGTCTAGACTTTAACCTGTGGTTTTCTGTCTAAAACTGTCACCCACAAGTTGCAAACTCTTTTCTTAAACATTGGTTTTGCCCTAAGAAAAGAAAATAATGTGTTAGAGTCCATGCAAACTTTCAATGCACAAAGAGTCTATGGATTCCTATTGGGCAGTTTCCTCTTTGTCCTTCAGATCTTCCTGCATACACATATATTTTTTTAAAAAATGGTTCTTGAGAAAATTGTTCTCAACAGTTGGTCCTGTGTTATCAACTAAAGGAAACAGGTTACTTTCCTCCCAACAATACCATGATGTTTTAGGGGTCAGAAGGGGATCTGTTCCTGCCTGGGCTGAGGCTGTGGCCAGAAGCTGCTGGGCAGAGGGGGAATATCCGCAGGCACCCCCACCCCCAGCCCCTGTCCACTCACCCACTCACTCAGCACTGTGGGTTTGCATTATTATTCTTGGAACTGCAGCCTGTTTTCTGGAAGTTCACAGGACCAACAGTGGAGAATAATGTATCTCATGTCAAGAATCAATTCCAAAAGGCAGGTGTAAAAATGGATTTTTCTCCTCCTAGATCCGCTCAATAAGTGACCTTCCAGGCCACGTTGGCCTGGAAGAGTGATATTTAATGCACTATCGTGGTTTCCCATCACTGTTTGAAGAAAGACAAAATTCTTAACAAAGCCCCAAGCCCTGGGTGGCCTGGCCCCTGATAATCCCTCCAGCTTCATCTTGCTCAAAGCCCCACTTCTTCCTGTGTCCTAAGGCCCAGTGATCTGTGGAAGAAAACAACCTTCCCAGAAAGTTGTCTTTTAGTCATTGGCTTATGTTGCCCAGCTGTCACTTTCCTGTCTCAGTCAAGAACTCTTGCCAAGGCTGCTGACCCGCGTATCCAAACTTGGTGCCCTAAAATAAGCTCATGGGATGCTCAGGATGGCAGCACGTAGACTTTCAATGTGAGGCCATCACCCCGGTGGCGCTGATTCAGCCCACCGCACTTCTCATTCCTCCTTCTCAGTAGGAGACACGGAACAATGGTGTCGCGAGGCTGCACCACGTCTGTGATAAAGGGCAGCGGCTGAGGGACTGGGGGAGGAGGACAGACTCCCTCCCTTCACGTCCCTGGGTCTCCATTTGGCAAAACCATACGTGTCAGAATGGGTTTGTTCTCCTCGTAGGCATGCTCATATTTTCCAGTATGTCCTTGTGTGTACAAAGACTGTTAGGCAGTTTTAAGACCCCTATGCAAAGACCAGTTTCATTCTTAGGCCTAGAAATATATGAGGAGCCTCTTCAAAAAAAAAAAGCAAAAGGAAAAGAAAAAGATGGCAAACTGTAAAAGAACGCCCACAAAGTGACAGCAGCACTTGAGAAGGTTAAACCTGGGGGCAAATGGTCAGTAGGTGAGATTGTCACGCATGTGAACTGGCCGTGGAGAAACAGGAAGTTCCTGGTTATTTCTAAGGATAGTAAGATGAAAGTGAATTTCCTTCTGTGTAATTTTTCTGTGTTTTCCAATTTTTCTACACTAAACGTGTTACCTTTGAAATAAATATAACCAACAGAATTTTTTTTAATGATTTACTGTTATGATACCTGGTAGTTTGTTCTCAGCAGATTTAGATTCATGCTTGTCCCTTTGGTGTTTTGGGGGGGTGGGGGTGGCGGGGTTGTTCCTATGCACGTACACAAACAAGTACACATACATTCTATAGAGTTGAGGTAGTACTTCATATTGAAATTCAGATCCCACCTGGCTTTACTTTACATTCCTCATGTGGATAATTGGGGGAAACCATCTTGGTGTTTCCAGACCTGGGTTTCCCTGAAAGCGGAGTGCATGTTAAGGCTTACCAGCGTGCAGTCTCAGAGTGAGGGGAGAGGTGGGCAGGGGACCCAGGCCTGACTGAGCTGGCCACAGCTTCACAGCAAACCCCACAGCTGCTGGGTCACCCATCTAGGGCCCCACCTAGGCCATGTGAGACCCCATGCTTCTGAACAGTTCACAGGGGGGAAGGCAAAGAGAGGCCGCAGTCTTCCCGCTCTGGTTGGTCCAAGTTCATGCCATGGTGATTAACCTTTGCTCTTCTGGCTTTGTCCACCTCTCAGAGCTGTGACCATGAAACCCAATCCCTATGGAGCCAGTGTGGGGAGCCATGGTTTCTTGCAACCCTGAACCTTGCAGACTGGCTCGGTTTCTGCCCCCATAACATTGCCTCTGCCTTATCTGAGAGGCGCCTAACGGCTGCTGAGGAATGTGGTGGAAACGGCCAGTTCCCAGACACAGAAGACTAAGGGCTTTCTGGACAATTGGTAGGTTCTGTCTCCTTGAGATATTTACTTTTGTGAGTTTCAGTGACCTTGTATCTTCTATGTCAAAGTAAGGTTGAGGCTGGAAAGATTCACTTTCGCTGAGATAATGCATATCTTCTTCGTTTAACTGCACGTACTCAAACTGTATATATTGGTTAGAGATAATAAACTCAGGGCTTCAGCATGACTGAAGACCGGCCGCATTAGCATTTGTGTGTGTCTTTTATTTCATTCCCACTCCCCCATTCAGGTACTGATCGACTCGTGGCGGCTGGCCCGTCACAAGCCAGTCAGAGGAGACCAGGAGCTTGCTTTCTGGCTTCCTCGTAGAGCCAGTGGAGGCCCAGTGCACGACCGGCTGACGATAAAAGAGGAGACAATGGCTGGAGGCTAGGACTCTCCACTGAGCTAGCAGTGGACCAAGCGAATCGGGGGTGACACTTGCACTGGGTCCCGTCACCTACCTTCTACACTGCACACCCTGAATCTGCACTAATGAGAAATCCTTTCTCCCCCCAAACGTGAAATTATTTCTTACTCTCAAGTATTTTTTTTAATTGAAAATAACTTTGCTTAAAAAAAAAGACTTGTGGCCAGCCTCATATTTAAACTGTCTCCGGACCTACTGTCACAGGTCTCCGCCACCAAGCCACCCTGCTGGGCGGCAGCCTAGTGGTCCCACTCTAGGGGACCACTCTTGGGGACCTTTTCAGTGCTCCTGAAAAGCAGGCCCTGGATAAAGGAAAGCAGGAAAGCCTGGAACTTCCCCTCAGAACAAACTAATACGTGCTTGTGTGAGAATCTTACTCCTTTTCATTGCCAACTTTTTCCAGTGGCTTCCTGTGTAGACCTCCCAACTTATCGCCTAACACGTCCCACTGTCTTCTTGAGTCACCAAAAGCATCATGTCCCCTACACATGGTTTCACGACTGCAGCCTCCAGGTCCTCGCACATGCTGCTCCCTCCACCTGGAACAAGCCAGCCCAACCTTCCTCATTTCTGCTTCAAGTTCACATCTTCCATGTAGCTTTCTCAGACCTCCCGCCCAGCTGACAGGGCACACCTCGATTGTTGCACTTCCCACTTGGAACCACCAGGTGGCTGCACAGGGCTGTGATAAAGAGCTCTAGTTCAGAGGCCTGGCGGCCTAAACTCAAATGCCAGCTCTGCCAACTACCACCAGTTAAATGAGCCTGGGTAAGTCAGTCACCTAATGCCACTCTGTGCCACATTTTCTTCATCTGTAACATGGAGGCAAAACGGAATCTACTTCATAGAATTGTTGTGTGGATTATGTGAGCTAATAAATGAAAAGTGCCCAGAAATTTCCAATAAGAACTGTTGTTTATTGTCATTTTCTGTTGAATGCCTGCCTCCCAGCAGACTGTGATTAATATTTCATGTTTAAACATTAGTAGCAGAGAGTCCACTTCACAGGAATCTCTCAATTCTATCCTTAGTGTTTACATTTTCCAAACTATTTGCAAAGTTTCCTGGCTCTTTATAATAACACCGCCCAGCTGTGGATTGTTTGTTCAAACCCTTTATTTCCTCATCAGAGGGGCTTTTCAAGAGCAGTTCTGATCATGCCACTCCCTTGCTTCAAAGTCCTGTCTGGTTCCCTGTTTCCTGGAGGATAAAGTCTGAATGCCTTAGCCCAGCTTAAGGTCCACCAGGAGTTAGTTCAGAATTAACTCGAGGTCATCTCTATCACCTGTCATAACCAGTCGCACACACTTCCCCATGCCACATGCCTTTCTCACACTCGTGGCTGTGTTTACAGGGCTGTTTCTGCCTGAACACGCTTTCTCTTCATGGGGCTTTTTCTCCTCATCATATCTCCGCCAGCATTCGAAAACTATCTCTTCCCTTCTCTGTGTATGACTTGCAAAGTCATATATTTACATATATATATATATGACTTGCAAGTCATATATTTACATATATATATATATATATGTATATACCATGCTAATAGAAGTTGTCTCATAATTATTGGTGTTGGTATTTGACTTTTATGAATGGATTTTCATATAGTTAGTACAAGTTCCCAAATTTTCCAATAAAAGTGACCTTTGGTTTTATGTAAATACATCATTTTTCTCCATTAAAGTGATGATGTTGGGAGCCAGGAATAAACAGAATTTGACTTTAAAAGCTCAGGAAATTATGCTGAGCCACAAAGAAAGGGTCTAAGTATAGGCCAGTATGGTGGATTAAAGATGGCCCCTGAGTTCCTTTTCACTCCCCTTTCAAGAAAGGAGGAGGTCACATGAAGAGGAGAGGCCTGAGACCAGTTGGAAGAAGAGAGTGGCCAGCCCTTCGTGCCCCACACGGAAGCAAGAGGACGCCAGCCCCACTCACCATCTGAATGTGACCAAATGAGACAGACAAGAGAACTGCCAAGCTGAGCCCTGTCAGCCACAGAACTGCAAGGGACAATGGCATACCTGCTGTCCTAAGCCACTAAATTTGAGGGTGCTTTGTAACTCAACAGTAGATAATGGAAACCGTCATTCTCAGTTCCTAATGGGTTTTCTGGAGACTAAGAATTGCACCTTTGCCTCACATTGATTATTCTGACTTTTGACTAAACGGAGCTGCCCTGTACTGATATAAGTTCAGTGCATGGGGTAATGCAGACGTTTCTGCAGACCCAATGCCATGAGTGGGACGTGGCTATCAAAGTAGCAGTCACACACACATTTGTGTCTCTGCACAATGTCAGACTTTATTACAATAAAGTCATGGATCTAGTCCTACTGACTCAGTTTACCACAGGCATTAATCCAGGCTCCGGCCCAAAGATAGCCTCCAAGGTCTAAATAGGTTTCACTGGAAGGAGGTCCAGGTGTGCAGGACCTCACTCTCTCCCAAGGCTCTAGGAGGGAATCTGTTTCCTTGCCTTTTCTGGCTTGTAGAGGCTGCTTGCATGCCTTGTCTCATGGCCCAGCCCCAGCAGCTGCACCTCTGTGACCTCTGCTTCGCTTGTCACATCTTCTCTGACTCTCACCTACCACCCCTCTCTTCTAAGGACCTTTGTGATTACATTGGGCCAAATCAGATAATCCAAGATAATCTCTCCATCTCAAAATCCTTAACTTAATCACATCTGCAAAGTCTCTTTTGCCATCTAAGGTAACATTCAAGGGTTTGGGGTATTAAGAAGTACAGGTAACCCCCCTATAACACGGTTGTTAGGTTCCTAAAAATGCCGCGTTATGTGGAATCCATGTTATACGAAACAACTCGTACAAAAAAGGGGCTTAGGTTCCAAAAATTTAAAAAGAAAACCACCATACTATTATATTTTTATAATTAAGAGAAATATATTTATTAAAGCAATTTTCACCAAAAGTATAACATATTAATATGTATTAAATGTTTTCTTCATCATCACTACTAAGCACCGTTAACCGAGGGCATTTTCTTTATGACAAGATAGCTTCATCCTCTGAACTTAATACTCCATGAACAAAATGGATTTAAAATTCTAATAAATTTTAAAATTTTAAAGTCAAATCTGATACGACATCCACACTCAAATGAAAAATTTCAAATGAGATACCTTTTGCTCTTAAAAGCTTTTATTACGTTCTCTGTTGTTCGGGGATTGCCCTAATTTCGAATGAGATATTTTTTTTGCTCTTAAAAGCTCTTATTATGTTCCGTGTTGTTCAGGGATTTCTCTAATTCTCAAACCGTGTTAGAGTGAAACCATGTTCTAGGATACCGTGTTGTACGAGGGTTCCCCCCAATTCTCGAACCGTGTTGGAGCGAAACCGTGTTATAGACGTGCTGTGTTATACGGGGGTTACCTGTAGATATCTTTGGGCAGGAGCTTTATTCTGCCTATCACACCCATCCAACGTACAACCTATACCAGGCACAGTAAAGACGCCAAAACATTTATGGATGAGTCCATGACCTGTGGAAAAGTTGGGCAGTGTAATGCAGGGACTCAGCTCCTGCTCCCCGCATAAGAACGCAGGATATGGTGAGGCTAAAAAGGGACACCCACGGAGCCATGGATGGGGGTTCATACCACTATAGTCTCGCTGGCAGCTGGTCGAGACACAGGAAGTAGGATCAAGACGATCCGTAATCCACAATCCGCTTTCTAACCATACTTGCTAGCTTGCTAGCTGCAATCTGTCGGCCGCTTCTCCGCCAACCAACCGCTTGCTAGCCACAATATGCCATGTGTTTCTCTGCCAACCCCCTCTCTCTTGCCAGCGTAGCCACAGCAGTAATATCAGTGGCCAAAGGCTAACTGGTTACAGCTGGTGGCCAACTAGTCACAGCTGACGGCCATCTACAACCCAAGACAGCACCTTTCCATGTGAGGCTGAGAGCCTGGAAACTGCTCTCTGGGGCTCTGTCCCCACAGGCAGGATGAGAAATGTCTTCATCTCTCATTGAAGATGCAGACCCCTAGGAGCACTGTTCCAGGAATTGTGACCACTTAAGCCTAGAACAGAGCCCATGAACCTGCATTTTAACTAGACTCTAAAGTGACTCCAAGACAAAGGGCCACTGGACCACACCTGAGAAACACTGTTCTAGATATTAACAAATATATAAAATAGTCCATATAATTGAATCTAGTTGATTGATTGACTAGATTTAAATCTCTAATGAGCTTTTTCTTGTAGAAACTGATAATATTGCTTCTTAATATAAACAAAAGCCATCTCACCAATCTATTCTGAATGTAATATTAATTTACCTTTAAGGGCATAAACTAATTCACTTGTGGCTGAAAATGAGTTTGTTTAAAGTATAAAGAGATCCACACACACAAGGTGTTACCTGGCTGCATTACCAGCAATTGTAGATAGAGCATGACACACCTTCTTGAAATCAAACTAGGAGGGTTGAAAGTAAACCCTTTGTACCAGTTCTGAATTGAGACACAAGAAAAAAGTTCAGTAAGCAATTGGGATGATACAAATAACAATTACGTATTCCGGGACCACTGCTCTTTCTCATGGTTTATGAGTTAAGGGAAGCCTATTGTCCCATTACTTGAAATAGATAAACCAGCAGCTATGTCCTTTTCCTAGCTCATAGGAGAAATAATATATTATGTAGGAGAGAAACCATAGAGTAGGGAATGGTACTATCATTTTGTGTGTATAGTGTAATTCTCTCCGCACAAATTCCGGTAATAATAGAAGAGGGAATTCCTAAGATAACAGAGCCATCTGAGGGAGGGTTGGGAGGATTCTCAATGACAGGATCTCTAGGGTCACAACCAGTGTTGTGCTTTTGCAGGCAACCACCATTCAGTTGAAAAAGAGAGAGAAGGGGGTCTTTTTTTTTTAAAGCGTAGTTTCGGTAAAATCCATATGTACATATGTTCAAGAAGGCTCATTGCAGCACTGTTTATAACATCAGAAAGCTGGACATAAAACCTAATTGCCTATGAATGATGAACAAGTTTTTTAAAAAAAATGACAGTAAATCTGCAAGACGGAAAACTCTGCAAGAATTTCTAAAAGTTTTGTGTAGACCAAAGAGATGGCAGAAGTGAAAAAAGCAAGTTTCACAAAAGTATATAGAACGTAGGCTCATTTTGCTAATATGAACAATACAATTAGTATACACATAGAAGAAAAACCTGTGAGTATAGCTACCAAATGGAAAAGTGGTTATATATTCAGGTGATGAGATTCTCGGTGAACTCTCGCTTTTTATTTTGTCAAGTCTGGACAGTTTAAGTTTCTCCATCACCACGATATACTCTTGCAATATGAAATTAACATAAGCTTAGAGAGAGTGGTAGGTAGACAGATGTGTGTGTTCTTTGGAAAGCTGCATAGCCTGTGGTTCATCTCAATACAGAATCCCAGGTATCCAGGAAAAATAATAACAATGTGAATCGTCACAGCAGCATTTTAGCAAAGTTAAAATGGGAAGCGAGTTACAGAAGCCAGAGAAAAACATCGAATATCCTCATCCTACCATCCACATCAGAGCATGGCACCACTCCTCATCTCCCCACTCTTTCAAAACCACCGCAAATTCCCAAAGAACTCAGTCGTGCTTTCTTCCCTCTGAGTTCCAACTGTTTTTTTTTTTTTCCTCATCTAATCCTTCCTTGTCCTCCAAATATAAATCAGTTTTGCCTTTCTGGATTTCATTCAGTGTTCCACTCTCAGAACAGGCAGTCAAACTCAAAAGCTGTGGGGTACAGGGGAGAACCAGCCTATTCATACATGCCTAGCACTTTTCGATGTAACACATGCCACATCTTACAGAAGGGACTGTGCACACACATCTACGTACCTGATGGTCCCACCTCAGTAGTTTTCCATAGAAAGAAGTGGGATGTAAGAGGCTAAGTACTAGAAAAGATCACAAGGGATCCTCCATCATTTGTTAATATTTGATTTTAAAACGCACACACAAACACACATATTCAACAAAATGTCTCATGCTCTCTTGAGGACAAACAACAGTAGCTATCAACTGTGTTAGTCATTCAGGAAGCTCTTTTCCCCACTGCAAAAACAGAGCCTGGGGAAATGCCTATAAAGATGCGTTAGAGCCAGTTATTAATCTTTGCCCTTTCCTGGATCTGGTGCACTTTACCCTCTTGTGCTATGTGCCAAAGAGTCAGCACAGAAAAGTTGGGTGATTAACTAGTATAATAATTAATTATTATTCAAGCAAATTAACATTCTTTGTGCTGTCTACTCAGCCAGCTTTCCTCTCCAGACTAGAACTGGTGCAACACATCACAGAAGTGCTCCAGCCCCAACTCATAACCAGGGCTCACATTCATTCCTTCAGAGTCAAACACTTCCCAGTTATCAGTAACATGTGACGTGAACCTTTGTCTGGGACATGACACCTTCAATGAATCCATACAGCTTTTGATAACTGACTTGTGCTATCAAACAGTTCCTGGGAGTAGGTCTTGAAAAAGAAATGGAACACAAATCACTGAACCCAGGTGAAGGCATGAACCCTCCCCACCCCCAATGCAAGGCACAGAATGGGAACAGGAGTTAGGACACCAAGACCAACCTTTATCTTCGTTACCAATTGCTCCGGACTAACCCTGCAACGTCCCTTTCTTGGGCTGCAACCTACCGCCCCTCATAAAATAGCATCATTGGAATGTACAGCAGCTGTGGGCACACCTGTGCACCTGGATACATCCGCAACCCATGTTGCAGAGAGCTGACCATCTACGGGATTTGCTCAGTATCTTCACCTAAAAGTTTAGGCTCTGGAGAAGAGGCCCAGTGCTCACAGAATCCCAAACATGTCAAGGAATGTTGCTGTAATTGGAGTCTTAGCCAGAAAAACATCCAATGAAAAGAAAGTTGTATAGAGAATACATATTCACAATGTGGCTGTGAAGATATACAAGTATTCATGAGCTATTTTTAAAAAGTAATGAAGTTTATTGGTTCATTAACAACAACAAAACAATAAAAAAAAAGCCACCAGAAAAGTTATTTCTGTCTAGTATGAAATTAAAGAAGAAAAAATATTTTTCTAATGCTGTGTTTTTATTTATTATGTATGTACCACTTTATTCCACATACATATGTACAAGATTTTCTTTCAAGTGCAGAAATAAAAATGAAGGAACAACGAGGAAAAAAAAGACAGAGTGAAGTCAGGAGTGAGTTTCATACACAAAAAGGATGCTATGAGGTCTGAGTAGGGATCTCAAATTTGGGTTAAAGATCTCCAGAAGAAGTATTTGCACAAACAAGTACGAGAAAACAATATGGAGTTGTAATTTGGACTTTGGGGACAGGTCATAGCGTAGGAAGACAAAGAGGCAGAAGGTTAAACCTCTGATAAGATCTCAAAACAAGAGGTTCTGGTACCTGGGGGAATTCAGCCAAAACATTTTTCTCCCCTATTTGAATGGACCATACTCAAAGTCCTGCTAGCAGGCATGGCCTTGAAGGGTGGCACTGAAAAATAAATCAATTTTCTGAAAAGTAAACACATCGTGGTTCCATTGCTATCAACAAGATATGTTTCTGAATGTGTACATATCTATATGTAATGACAAAAATGACAAAGGCAGCCATCTTTGGGCAAGAATGGGATTGGGTGAGATGAAGAGACCTCTTACTCCATACCCCGTACACTTCTAGATTATTTGAATTATTCCATGCATGTGTTCATGTGTCACCTACGCCATTTTTTAAAAAGTGTGGCTAAGGTGACAACAGCTCATTTTAACTAGTTCTCCAAAGATAGCCTCAATATTAAGTTCTTTAGCTGTAAGCTCATCCCAGTCATGCTTCCCTACAGTTACACCCACACCAGCGTGTGCAGCTTTGGGTGTTCCTGAAACTCCTTAGTCATCATTCCCCAGGCAGTTTCTTTCATTGATTATTTCTGCAGACTAATGTCATCATGACTTTTTCTGTCAGAAAAAAAAAATGGTACAAAATTTTCTATGTACAAAAAAGGCAAACAGTAAAAAGTAAATTTCTCTTCCCCTCCTATCCTTCAACCACCCAATTCTTCTCCTCTGTCATTATCTTGAGTACCTTTCTAAAGGCATTCTATGCATATATGGGCACAAATGATAGCATAGTATATATATTATTCCACTCCTCACTTTCATTTTCTCATCAAAATTATGATAATAATACATAAACAGCTGCCTCATTCTTGTCCATTGCTACATTTTATTTCTTTTCATGTACATACTCTAAATTAGAACTAAGTCTTCCTCTGATGGATCTTTAGATTATTTCCAATACCTTCCTGTGACAAATAATGCAACAAATATAAAAGAGAAATCACTTGAGTCAATTAAAAATGGAGGATTTAGGGCACCATACTATTAAGTTTCTTGCCAAGGTTTGAAGACACACATATGTTGAGAGAACTTGAATCACAGACTAAGACAGAAAGTCAGTAAGGCTCTGTTTTAACTTTGGGCATCTTTTAATGAACCTGGTCATTTTACCTCTAACAACAAAGAGAGCCAGGAGTCAGGTCTAAAGAAAAATCAAGATAAACTAAATCTCACCTTTCCAACATCTAAGAGCAATCCAACTATCATTGTCCATTTTTTGGTTCTTCCCACACCACTCTCCCACCCTTCTCACTGATACCTGCCTTCCTCCTCCCCAGAGAGCCAAGACAAACACAACCATTCAAGGATATCCCGTATACAAGTATATACAGGAGATCCCAACATCTTTGCTTCGGCTGCTTTGAAGTAAGTTGAGGTCTTGTGGACGCTAGCACTCTAGCCTGTGATAACCTGGATCATAGAAGCCACAGAGCATCAAGGAAGCACACTGGGCAAGTTCCAGGAACCAGGATTGACCCAAAGATTAGGAAGGAGTAGACAGAAGGTGAGATGGAGGGAAGCCTTATCCGCAACCACTATGCTTGAGAACTTATGCTCCACAAATTACTAGATTTTACAAATAAACAGAAGAAAAAAATTTGTGTGTTGAGTCATAAGATTCAGGCTCTGAGAATATATATCTATATACACATATACACATATGTGTACATGTATACACATATATGGCTGTGCAAATATTGTGTAAAACATATAACACACATATAACCTGGTATGTATATATGTATGTATATATAAATAACATAATGTAACCTATATATGGATAACATGTATAACATAAATAAACTATGATGATTATGAATAACATATAAACATATATAACATATATATGTATATATATACATATATATACATATATGTATATATATATATATATGTGTGTGTATATATATATATATAGTATTTACTCATTCTAACAATATTTATTAGCATACTATAATGTGTGCCAAGCCCTGTGGTCCACACAAAGCATGTTTTCAGTCTACAATCTGAATCCAAATATTCCTCTTGGAAATGAATGCAAAATATCAAGATTAGATTAAACAGACCAAAAACGCCATGTTTTTCAAGCCTAGATCTTTTTAGGTTAGCCAAATATAGCAAATCAAGCAGACCTGCCTCTTCTCAAAATGTCCATGCCAAGGGACTAGAATAAATATACCATGGATAGGAACAGAGTGATTTATGAGAGACTTCACCATGTCCATTTATTGTACTGCTTTTTTAGGTTATCAACTCCCTTCCCCTCCACACCTTACAGAGTGAAACAAACACCCTTAAAGGAAATGGTCAGTTCCTCTCGTAGTCATTGACCATATTAACGTAAATTTTAAAATGGGTCACTTTTTACAGTGTCCCCAATCTCTCAGGAAAGAATATAAGTCACTATTGTTACATCCCTGTGTTAGCTCAGGCTGCCACAAAACACCCTAGACCGGGGGAGCTTAAACAACCAAGATTTATTTTCTCACAGTTCTGGAAGCTGCAAGTCCGAGATCAAGGTGCCAGCAAGGTCAAGGTTCTGGTGAGAGTTCTCTCCTTGGCTGGCAGATGGCATCTTGTAAGGTGCCTCCACATGACAGAGAGAAAGCTCCAGTGTCTCTTCCTCTTCTTCCTCTTCCCTTCATGAGGCCCACAACCTGGGAAACCTCACTTCAACCTCACTGCTTCCCAAAGTCCCACCTCCAAGTACCATCACATTGGGGGTTAGGGCTTCAACAAACGAATGGTGGGGGGGAGGGGCGTAAAATTATGCTTTTCAGGCCCACAGATATACTTGCCCTTCCCACTGTCGTTACTTCAGGCCCTCATTGCTTTTCCCTGGCTTACTGACATACCTCCCCATGAACCAAATAATGCTGCATGTTGCTGCACAGTTAAACCTTCCCTCTCTAAAACCTTCACTGGCCTAGGCATGGCTGCATGTCAGAGCTCCACCAGCAGCAGCTGTGTGCTTTGAGCAAGTTACTTAACCTTTCTGTGCCATTTCCCTCTCTGTGCAATGGGCATAATAATAATACTCCTGTCAAAACATTCTAAGTTTTTATAAGAATGCTTCTAAGGGCAACATGAATGCTAGCTGTCGCTGTTGTTGTATATTATAGGCCTAGTGCCCTTTTCATTGCTTGTTTCTGTTGATACTGATATGCTCTATATCTAGGTCTGCTCATGACTTGCTAGCCCCCACATATATGTCTTAAACATTCCTAGCCCTCTTTTTTTTTTTTTTTTTTTTTTTGTCTTTCTTGGAATATCTGCCTCCAATTATCTCCACTTGTCAAAACTTTACTAATTCTTCAAAAACACACCCCCAGTCCTCTTCTCTTTATTGAAGCTATTCAAACCTTTACACCCTTTCTCCCAAAGAACCCTGTGGAGTCCCTCCTGCCATGACACATCATGACATGTCCTTTTGACGTGTTTATTATTATTCTGACCTGTGTTCATGATTACTTGTGTATGACTGGACTGTAAATCACACCAGGGCATAAGTATCTGTATATCCTTAACAGCCCCAGCCCATGGAAGACCACAATCAACACTAGTTTAGTGAAAATAACTCTAAGGATAAAACAAGGGAAACTGTTCTAAGTTTATTTTGGCATTAAGAGATTTTTAGGAGAACATCTAGAAAGACTCTATGGCCAAGAGAGGACAGAATGTTTATGCTAAACACAAGAAGACTTAACACATAGATAGACAAGAATTTAAAGAACAAAACACAGTAGAAGTCATTGTCTCATTTTGCTGAGCTCAATAATCAATATGTTGTCCATCTTTTTCCTTGGGTGACATTGTATAAAATGTCCATGTGACTGTCTTAAAAATGGAAAAAGTTACTTAAAATCAGAGCATGAGAACCAAGAAGGAAAGTGCCCTAAAGCCCAAGTGACAGGGAGTTGGTGGAGAGCACAGATGGACAGAGAGAAGCTTTAACAAGAGAGCAAGCAAACGCCCCAGCAGCACCTGCCCAGAGGCGGGCAGACCACCTAGCAGCAACACGTCTGCTGACAGCAGCCCTTCCCACAGCCACGACCACCGCAGCCACCACAGCCACAGCACCCCATGGTGTCAGTAAAGAGGACTCGGGAAAGGTCATGATCAAATTCAGGTTAAACATATTTGCAGGAATATTACACAGGTGATGTATTTTTCTCAGAGCATGGCATTGAGAAGTGTATGATTTCAGTTTATCCCATTACTGGTGATGTTAAATTTCATCAGCTAATTAATGCGCTGTCCACCAGATTTCTCCACTGTTAATCTACTCTTTTCCTTTTAATAAATGCGGTGCTATTTCTTGTGTATTTATTTGACAAAGTTAAATGTACTGATTTTTAACTTAACATTTAATCACATATAATTGCCCTCATTATTAAATATTTGCCTTTTAGGAACTGTTTTCAATGACCATATAATAGCAAATTATGTGTATAATTTCTATAATTACCTCATATCTACCACTAAGATACCTAAGCAATTGGATATTTAGCTAACCATTTAGAAGTACTAACTTAGATACCAACTACAACAACAAAAAAACTATTTTCTTTCTTGTTTTGAAATTTTCATAGACTTATGCTTGTAAATATATTGTAAAGAGGTCCCATGTACTCCTAACCCACCTTCCCTCAAAAGTAACATCATAAGTCGGTCCAGCCAAGATGACGCAGTAGGTAAACGTTATGTTTACTGTCTCTCACGACCACATCAAAATTACAACTAAACAACAAAACAACCATCATCGAGAATCGCCTAAAATCTTGCTGAACCGAAGCCATACAACAAAGGACATGCAGGAGAAGCAACCTCGCGACTGGTAGGAGGGGCACAGACGCGGAACTGGCTGGTCCCACACCGGCGTGTGACCATTAAAGATTGGGAGGGTTATTTCAGCTGTGGGGGTCCCCCCATCCCACAGATGACCAAGAAGTTTCAGCCCCACCCCAGGCCAGGGTTCTAGTGCCGGGGAGAGAAGTCCCCATAATTTCTGATTATAAAAACCAGCAGAGATTGTGACTGAGTGAGACTAAGTGCAGCTGCACTCACAGGCGCTCCTCCTAAAGGGACCGTGCGTGGACTTACCCACCAACGGAATCACTCGCTCTGAGCTCCAGCGTTGGGGCAACAGCTGGAAAGGCAGCAGGGAAAAATGATGGGAAACTGAGTTGGCTTGGGACCAGGGCTGGAGAGGCAGCTTTCTCCTGGATGGGGTAGCTGGTGGAGGCCATTGTTTCTTTGTTGAGCCCTCCCTCTTCCCAGCATGAAACACATGGCAGCCGCCTTATCTGAGTCTCCAAGTTTGTTTGCCCCACCCTGGCGATTCGAACCCAGCCCCGCCCAACTTTTGGGCCCACCCAGGCTGCTTTCAGTGGCTTTTTAATACAAACCACCTGCCTTAGCTCATGTTGCAGAACTTCCTAGGGTTTCTCAAAGGTTCACGGAGCCCAGACAAGAAGCATCTGGCTTGAACATGTCCCGTCTCTGGCTGAGCAGCCCTAAGCCTGGCACTAGTGGCAGCCAGCCTTGGTTTCCAGCTTGGCCTCTCAAGGCACATCCAAGCATGGCATGGGTAGCAGCCATCTGCAGATTTCTTTGGGGCTGTGGCTGAACTTGATATATAGCATATCCCCTCCAAGGTGGTCCTAGGGCTGATGCCCCCAAGGTAGGCTAGCTTTGTAATGAGCTGGAGCATCACCCAGCTGCCTCCAAGAAGGACACACCCAAGGGGCAGACTGGGCAGGCAACAGAGGCCTGCTGAGGCAGATCCTGCTCTGTAGGGACAGCCCCTGAACAACAACTCCTCCACTGTAGTCATGGCCAGTCCTCACAACCAATCAGCCTGAGGGTCAATCCCTCCCATTGATGTGCAAATATCAACCAAGGCTCAACTACAAGAAGAGGGCACACACAACCCACACAAGGGACACACCTGGAGTGCACAGCTCAGGTAATCAGGAAGACTGTGCCACTATGCCCCCCAGCACACCTACTACATAAGGCCACTCTACAAAGACCAGAAGACATAGCAGCCTTACCTAATATATAGAAACAAATGCAGGGAGGCAGTCAAAATGGGAAGATAAAGAAACATGTCCCAAATAAAAGAACAGAACAAAGTTCCAGAGAAATAACTAAACAAAATGGAGACAAGCAATCTACCAGACTCAGAATTCCAAACACTGGTTATAAGGATGCTCAATGATCTTAGGGGGAATGTCAACAAAGAGATAGGAAACATACAAATGGAGATAGAAAACATGAAAAAGAATCAGTCAGAAACAAAGAATACAATAATGGAAATGAAGACTACATTAGAGGGAATAAATAGTAGATGAAATGAAGCAGAGGATCGAACCAGTGATGTAGAAGATAAGGTAGCAGAAAATACCCAATAGAATAACAAAAAGAAAAAAGAATCCGAAAAATTTAAGAGAGTTTAAGAGGCCTCTGAGACAACATCAAGTATACCAACATTTGCATTATAGGGGTACCAAAAGGAGAAGAGAGCAAGGAATTGAAAATCTATTTGAAGAAATAATGACAGAAAACTTCCATAATCTGGAGAAGGAAATAAATATATAAGCCCAGAAAACTCAGAGTCCCAAACAAGATGAACCCAAAGAGGCCAACACCAAAACATATCCTAATTAAAATGCCAGTGGTTAAAGAAAAAGTGAGAATCTTTAAAGCAGCAAGAGAAAAGTAGTTAGTTACCTACAAGGATGCCCCCATAAAACTGCCAGCTGATTTCTCAACAGAAACGTTGCAGGCTAGAAGAAATTGGCAGGAAATATTCAAAGTGATGAAAAGCAAGGACCTACAACCAAGATTACTCTATCCAGCAAAGCTATCATTTAGAATGGAAGGAAAGATAAAAGAGCTTCCCAAACTACAAAAAGCTAAAGTAGTTCATCACCACAAAACCAGTATTACAGAGAATCTTAGAGGGACTTCTTTAAGATGGGAGAGGTTTAGGGGTGAGTGAAAAGGGAAAGGGATTAAAAACTACAAATTTGTTGTTACACAGTAGTCATGGGGTATAGGGTATAGCATAAGGAATATAGTCAGTAATATTGTAATAACTATGTATAGTGCCAGATAGGTACTAGACCTATCAGGGTGATAGATGGGAGTGGGGTTGGGGGCAGGGTGGAAAAGGTAAAGGATTTAAGAAATAAAAATTAGCATCTACAAAACAGTTATGGGGATGTAAAGCATAGGGAATATAATCAATAATATGGTAATAACTATGTATAGTGCCAGGTGGTACTAGTCAGGGCGATCACTCCCTAAATTATATAAATGTCTAACCACTATGCTATACACTTGAAACTAATATAAAATAATGTTGAATGTCAACTCTAATTGAAACATTTTAAAAGTGAGGAAAAGATCAATAATATTGTGATAGCATGGTACAGTGTCAGATGGTTGCTGGACTTAGCATGGTGATCATTTCTTTAGGATAAGGAATATAACTAATAATGTGGTAATAATGCTATATAGTGCTAGGTGGGTACTTTTTTCATTAGTTTCTAAGTGGGTAATTTTGAATAACTGTGATGCACACCTGAAACTAATATAATACTGTATGTTAGCTGTATTTTAATAAAAAAAAATCATAAAATAAAAAAGTGGGGGAAAAGTAACATCATATATAACTACAGTATAATAATATAAAATGATTTTTCTTTTAAGTGAAAGCCTTACATCACACCAAATCCCCATAAATTCTGGATGGATTAAGTATTGAAATATAAAAAGTAAAATCATAATAGTAGTATAAAAAATATGGAAGAGTAGTTTTATATTCCTAGGATGTGGAAGGTCTTGCTTAATATAGCACCAAAACCAAAAATCATAAAGGAAGAAATTGATACATACGATATAAAATATTTAAACTTTCACCAAAAATTCAACATAAATAAAGTTTCAAAAATTTTAAAACTGGGAAAACTATATAAAACAGACAAAAGATCAATATCTTCATAGGTAAAGAGGTTTTACAAATCCATATGGGAAAAATGTACAAAGGACAGAATCAAGCATTTTAAAAAGAAACACAAACCAGGGCTCCTTGAAAATGAATGATTTACAGTTTGGGTCATAAAAGGAACAAGATGAGCACTGAACATTTTATCACACGAGAAAACAAGGAAATTACAAAGAGTAACGGGATTATGTCGAGAGGACAATTTGAGCATCAAAAAAAAAAAAAAAAAAAAGAATAATAATAGCTGCACTAAACTAAAACATAAAATATTTTTAAATTTATGATTCATAATAATACGAAAATATAAAGAAGAAACCTCATTTGTTATCTTTGGAAGATGCCAGGAAATGTGTTTTGGATAACTATCGTGCAGTATAGTTATCCAAAGATAACAAATTGATTTTTTAAAAAAATAATGAGGAAAGAATCAAGCATTTAAAAAAAAAAGAATCAAGCATTTATCCTACCTTTCCTAAATGAACTGCACCTCAGAGTAATCTAAGAGTTCAGGAGGGGACATTTCTCTCTGTAGAAGTAGTCGGGTAGTAAAGAGGAAGGAAAATGAATATCACCATTTTGCAGCCCTAATGAGTTAGTGGATGTAGGCAGTGACTAACAATGGATGTCAATATCACAAAGAGAGACAAATAGAATTCTGTGCCTCCTGATGGAAGAACTCAATGCCATCTGTGAAATAGTATCTTGTCCAAAAATAGAAACAGAATGGTAGTAAGGCCTCTAGAGCTAATTACTAATTCTCTGCAAATATCAGCTGTTAAGTGGCCCCATGGGGACGCAATCACCAAACTCTAACATTCAGCCATAGAAAACTCTACAGGATAAACATATTTCAAGGAGAAAGAGCGAGATGGAAGGGCACCTGCAGATTAGAAGAGATTGTAAGAGATACTTCAAGCAATTGCAGTGATATATGGACCTTATTACATAGAACCCTAACTCAAGCCAGATAAGTTTTTAAAAATGGGGAAATTTGAACATGACTAATTATTAAACTGTATTAAAAATTATTCTTAATTTTTAGGCAAGACAATGGTATTGTGGCTATACTTTAATTGCACTCCTTACCTTTGTGATATACATAATAAAATATGTATATATAAAATAGTATCGCAGAAATTGGCTTCAAAATAATTGGCCATGCATTAATCATTGTTGAAGCTAGATAGCTGGGAGTTCATTATATTATATTTAAAGTTGTTTTTTGTTTTTTTGTTTTTTACAGTAAACAGTTTAAAAATATAATTTACAGCATATAATTAGAAAAAGACGCTCAACTTTACTAATAATCATTAGAAATACTGATTATTTTCATCAGCTGTATTAACAAAATATTATATTAATCATATTTAGTGTTGGTTGCAGAGTATAAAGCAAGTACCATGCACTGTGGGTGGGAATAAGTGATATACAATTTATAGAGGGCAATTTTGCAACTTTTATCACTATGCAAAGCATGGATAACCTTCGGTCTAGTAATTTCACTTCTAGGAATTCGCCCCAAGGAAATAATCAGAAGAAAAAAAATGCAATGTATAGCTAACGCTTATTGATTTCTAAATTTGTGCCAGGCATTGCTTTATTTAATCTGCGTAATAACCCTTTGGACTAAGTATTATTATTATTATTATTATTATTATTATTATTATTATTTCCATTTTAGGAATAAGGAGACCAGAGAGGTGAAGTCACTGCACAAACTAGTATTAGAGCTGGGATTTGAACCCTGGGAATCTGACCCTATGCCTGGGTGTATAATGTTGGGACATTCCTTACAGCATTATTTATAATAGCAAAATATTAGAAACCACCTAAAAGTCCATGTATAGGGGTTTAGCCAAATAAACTGCTACATACAATTGATACTTATTATATATCAAATGTATTTTACTCTCAGACCTACAGTACGTGCATCTGTACGTGCATGTGTATAATGCAAATCTTCCCCATAAAATACCATGCAGTATATTCCAGACAAGGGCAAACTGTAACGACATGCTTTTTACCACCCAAAGTCCAGACCTCTAATGAGACTAGGGTCACATTTCCATGAAAAGCCCCTGTGGTAAGGGCTGGACCCAGCCCCAGTTTTTGTTTTTGTTTTGTTTGTGTGTTTTTTTAATTTAGTCCTTCCAGTAGTCACTCTGTGCTGCCCCATGCACGCTGTCACCTCGGCTTGTCCAGAGAGGTCCCCAGGACACATACCCAGGCACAGCTGCCCTACCTCACCACATCCCCAGCCGCATTCCTCCACTTCTGGCCTCCACCTCCTCACCCAGGAAAGCCCTCTGCTGCCACCGCGGACTTTCAGGGGCCCTGCTCTGCTGTGCTGAGCTGGCTCTGCTCGTATCCTCTGCTCTTACACCACTCAAGCCTCCCTCCCTTTTTCCCTCCTCCATCCCATGGATGGACCAGGGTCTTTCTTTAATTCCCCACATGCTTTCAGACCCCAGATTCGAAGTATTGGCAAGTCTCTACTGAAGGTTCAAAGACAACAGAGAATGATTTAAAATCATGACCAAACACACCACGTTTCCCACCCCAGGTGCCTCTGTCTCCCTTCCCTTCCACCCTGCTGCTTGTCCAGTGGCACCAGCCAGCTCCCTTGCCCCCACAGGAGTGCCCTCAAGCGTCTTCGCTCCCCTTGGAGTCCAGACACAAAGCACAATTCCAGTCCAATGAAAGGAGAAGAATTCACTCAGCCTGGGCAGCGCCTCACCCCACATCATATTTTTTAATTTGTTTCCACTAGAGGTGGTGGATCATGGGAATATCTGCTCCCTTCAGAATAACTCCCACCCACATGGGTGTGGTCTCACTCCCAAACCCCAGGTTCACAGCAGGACAGTTACCTCAGAACTCAATAAACCAAGTGCCATGCCTCCTGACGCTTGGACTATTTCATGTCAAGTGTTGCATGTATGGGACATCAATATTTCACTCTGCTGAAAAGTGCCTAACTGTCCTATTCATGCTCACGTTCCCTCCTTCTGCTGAGGATTAAAATTGAACTGGGTCATATAGCCCAGGGACTTGAGGTCAGTGCCCCAGACCATCTGTGAGCATAGGCTAGAACAAGAGCACACACACTGCCCCCCCCGACCCCCTTCCCCACTGAAGGAGGCGCCTGAATTCACGTGAAGAAAAGAAACATGTCTACCCAAACAGCTCCATGTTGGCACAGAGAAGTAGCTACCAAATTGCCATGTCCCAATGGAACCACGGTGTCTGTCTCTGCAAGAAAGAAGTGAATGCTTCTCTATCTTTTGCCCCCAAATCAAAGGAGTATTGACTTGAAGGAAACTTGAAGTCCCCACATCTAAGACAGACACTGCTTTAAACTTTTATTTGGCAATGTTCCTGCTCTCACAAGGTTTTACAGGGGAACGATTACAGGAGGGGAAGACAGGTGACCACTTAAGCTTTACAGGTTCGAAATTGAACTCTTGATCTTCCCACCAGGAAACGCCCCCACACACTCACACAAAAGTGCTTTTCCCAGACACACCCATCCAGTCAAGCTTAGTGAAGAGCTTGACTCTTTCAGTTGCACAGACCGGAAAGACAGTGTCACCACTTGACTCCTCTTCTCATGCCCTGCAGTGGATTTATCAGCTAATCTGGTTGCTATTCCCAGAACCCAACCTGCTCATCACAGGCACACCTGCTCCACAGATCCAGGTCCCATTACCCCACCCAAAGAGAGCTTCCTCAAATGGTGCAGCAACCATCCCAGACCCTCCCATAGTCAAATCTCCAAGTGCTGTTTAGAGCAATCCTTTTATAATGTAAAGCAGGTGACCTTGTTTCCAAACTCAAACCCTCGCCATGTTGCCCATGTCACTCACAGTCAAAGCTGAAGTTTACAATGACCTAAAATGACACCATGAAATGCAGTCCCCCCATGACCTTGCTGAATTTCCTTCTCCCAGCTCCCTCACTGACCTGCCTTCTCACTGTTCCATTCCCATGGTCCAGAATGCTCTCATCCCACATAACTGGACCGTTCACTCCCTCATCACTTTTTACTTTTGTATATTCTGTCATGCCCAGCACAGGGTCTGACAGAGGTGGTGATCTGCAGTTATATACCAAAGTGAACTCATCTATTTTATATTATTACCTGGCCCCTTTGATGCACATATAATGTGATGGCTGACATTTAGTAACAAGTAATAACGCTCCCACAAGCACTACTGCCTGTCATCTTCCAGGGACATCTGAAAAGGCGTGGGCCAGGCAGAAGTGGTCACTGTTCCTTGAGTCTTGTGAAGCCCTACCACGCACAGCCTCACTCTGGAGGCATCCTTGCCATTGTTCTTCCCTGTGTGCTTTTACCTTGCCTCTTGCACCATCCTCTCCTTCAGTTCCTTTCCAAGCAACATTTCTGAAGCATCTACTCTGTGAGTGGAAGGCAGTGGAAGAGAGAGAGAGGGCAAGACCTCTGTTCTGGTGGAGCAAGAACCACTGGGGGTAAATCACCTTCCGCAGCCCCAGGGCAGCTGACTGAGCCCACGGAGGTGCACTTCTACCCCTTTCTCCAGCTCTCACTTTCAACAGGGAACAGACTTAGGTAGAAAATTCTAAGGGATTGTACATGAAAAAGGGCTCTGCATTCAGAAGGTGGGTTTACCAACATTGTACTCTGAAGGTGGTTCCACCCTCAGGGGACTCTGAGAGATACAGTGTGACGTCTTTATTTTATGTTCTTATATGTTTACTTATGGTAGAAAACAACCAAAGTGGATAGTGTTTTAGTAACTCACAACACTTACTAATAGATTTAGTCACTTATAATCACACTAGTATTTTGTAACCATAATCTGCCAAAGAGACAGTTACCTAGCACTGGTGGTAGACTAAAAACATCTCCTTAAACTATAACTGGATTTTAGACTGAAATAACCAAGACCATGTTGAAAGTTGAGTCCACTGATACAATGTTCCCAGAATCCTTTCTATGATTCACCTAAAAAAGATAGTTGAAGCCATCAAATCTTTGTCATGTGTGAAAATCTATTAGAGGCAGATTATCCACCAAATTCTCTAAACTCATCTCAAACATGAGGATCTTACTCACTTTATGGGTTTAATTGCATCTTTGGGTGAGACACATTCTAATAAGAAAAAAGAGGAGACGTTGATGAGTTTTTTATGCCAATTAGATGTGGTTTATTGCAAAAAGAATTGCCTTATGTTTACAGAAATAGAAAATAGTAGCAGAGATGCAGCATGTAGAAGCTACAGCAAGAGGAGGAAAGGAATGAAAACAAACATTTCAACAGTAAAGTGTCAAGGATGCATAGCATTAAATCATCACTCTGTGTTGTTGAACTCTTACTTTGATTGGTGATGATGGAGAAGGTTTGTGTTGGTGTTTTTCATTTGGAGTCAGGGTCTCAGGGACCAGGGAACATGAAAAAACTCCTCAGCCTGAGAACCAATCTCTTGTCACCCTGTGACTTTCAAATCAGGGAGGACTCTCAGGAAGAGAGAGAATCTTACCAACAGGACAGTCACCTACAAACTTGCCCAGAGGCCAGGCCGGCCGCCTAGCAGCAGCATTGCTTCTGGCAGCAGCACTTTCGCTGACAACAGCATTTCTGCTGACAGCAGCCCTTCCCGCAGCCACAGCCACACGAGCCGCAGCCACACGAGCCGCAGCCACAGGAGCGGCGGCAGCAGCAGACCACGGGGACACTGCAGCAGCCCCCACAGCAGCCACAGCAGCAGGGACAGCAGCTGGAGCAGCAGCCGACCCGGTAGGTTCTGCAGCTGCCACAGCCACCACCGCAGCCACCACCGCAGCCACCACAGCCACCACCGCAGCCACCACCGCAGCCACCACCGCAGCCACCACCACAGCCACCACCGCAGCCACCACAGCGACCACCACAGCCACAGCACCCCATGGTGTCAGTAGAGAGGACTCAGGTGAAGTGAGGAGAGATATTCAGGAGGTGAGGGAGGTCTGATGCCCTTTGCTTACAGGGCCCTTATATACACTCTTCGGGGCACAACACAGGCACGTGGCCACTTCCTTGTTGTAGTTTCACCAGCTCCCCTGGGAGAATTTCACAAGATCCTGAGTGTATTTCCTCACTGCATACCTCTGGCCTCATAGACTTACTTATTTTAGCATTTACTTCTTCCTCAAGTTGCGTTCCTAGCAGTAAAACGACATGTTTCCAAAATGTTTAATCTTGTCTTAATCTAGCAGTCTTCAAGTGCAAGCGTGACCTGCCCATGAGTCTTATATGATGGACGCTCCTCTGTTTTCCCAGCTGCAGGATCCCTCAGCACCAGGTAAGGGTCCTTCCCGTATATCAGAGGAACCCTTCTCTGTTTGCTGATACTCTTTGCTGAATGCCAGAGAAGGTGGGATCCCACAGGGGAAGCAAAATACCCAAATTTGCCGCTTCTTACAGGTCATAAGGTTCCGAGGCTAAAAAGTCGAGTCTTCTTAATGATTTTCAGATTCACTTATGTCCTTGACTTATGGGTTAAACTATGGGAAAGGTGCATGGAAAGGGATCTCTCTGGACGGGAGGTCTTGTGATGATGTATTTCAAAATGAGCTTCCCACCCGGCTTGATCTCCTGGCTTCTCCTTCACTCCTGGGGCAGTGGATGAAAGAGCCACAAGCAGCCACCAGGGGCTTCACATCCCACGCCACAGTCCCTTTGTAATGCAGTTTCCTTATATAAATATATATATATATATATATATATATATATATATATATATATATATATATATATATACAGGACTGCCAAAAAAATGTATACACATGACTTGTATTCATCTTTTGTTATTGGTATATATTATTATACTTTTAATACAGTTCTTTCCTTTCTTAAAATGTGTATACATTTTATGGCACCATATCTAGACCTAGATCTAGATCTAGGTCTAGATATAAAATTTGTGTCCTGCCTAGATTTGTGGTTGCTGGGCCTGAAATAATCAGACATTTATCTTGACTATTACTTAACGAGGTTCACAATAAACATAAGAAGCTTTACACACCACATACTTCTTTTTTTTTTTTTTTTTTTACACCACATACTTCTATTCATAGCTTTCATCGAAGACAGGGGCTAAGCACATGTGTATCGCTCTACTCCAGGCAATTTATCACATTTATTCTCAGCACAGTCCTACCAGGTAGATTCACTAACAATTCTGTTCAAAGAAGTCAAGGGATTTGCTGAGGGTCATGTCTGGGTCTGAGTAGGACTCTGCCTCATTTGGGCTGAGCACAATTAAGGGACGATCACGTCCTTCTGATTTTAAGTTCTGCTCTCTTTCCTCAGGCCCTTCTGCTGTGGCTTCCAGGCTAGCTTTCTCCTTTTCATTATATACTGATATCCAATATCAGTAGCAGTGATTATAATTATTTCCTATCATATTTAACGCATTTTGGGTAGAACAATGGTTATTGGAGGCTATATTCCTCTGCAGGAACATCTGCAAGGGATCATGTACTCTCAGTCACCCATCATTTCTGAAGGAGCATTTGTGTCTCATTACCACTCAGTTACCCTTTACAAATGTCACCATAGATTGCAAAGCCTGGAGAAATGGTGAATGACCTTTGCTTTCATGACCAAGCTGAATTCCTTGGTCACATTTTTATACTCGGAAAGATACCATTGTGGACGTAAAAAGAGGTTCTAGGAAAGTAACCTGACAGGGTGATCTTATCATAAAGTCCTAACTGGGCCGGTTATGGTAGGTAGTCACGCCCCAGGCCTCTAACTTCTTTACTAAAATGCTTATCTGCTACAAGCAAGTACTGTCCATTGTTTCTGTGTGTCTAGGTTAACATACCTTTGAAATGCTCCTTCACCAGCCACCCCTGGTACTTAGCCCCTTCAGAATCATATGCCCGAGGGATTCACTCCAAAAATTTAGGAAAGAATTTCATAAAAAATCCAATTTCCAGGTGCTGTTTCTAAACTTGCACCCTTTTCCAGAGCACGGTGATGTGGGATATCCCCACTTTGCATTTCTGTAGCGCACGGGATCTCAATGGGGGGCTATTCCCCACACATACACCAGGACATTGGTAATGTCTGGAGACATTTTGGGTTGTCAAAATTAGGAAAGGTTGTCATAACTAATGGGTAGAGGCCAGGGATATTGTTCAACAGCCTACAGTACACAGGACATCCCCCACACAAGGAACTGTCTGTCTCAAAGTGTCATTTGTGCCAAGGTTGAAAAATCCTGCTATGGTACTTTATATTTCCAAAGCATTTTCCCATCTATTGTTTCAAAACAATATAGTTGCCTGAGGCTGGCCTAAAGAAAAATTGTTCAATTAGTAAATAAAAATGCATGGATCCCCTGGCATGTATGAAGTTCTGCACTGGGAAGTCCTGGAACAGACCATTTTGTTCCTTTATTTGGTCTGTGATTTAGAGCAGAAACTCAGGCTGGGTGTAAGGCCACATGTATCAGACCACGTGAGACTGTGCAATGTAGGTCATATCTATTGATTTCAATCATTTTGAATATTAATTAACAAAATATATCTACATGTTTAAAATAATACCATGGTCTCCGCTCCCATTCTACCTCACCACCTAGGCCTCTCTGCAGAGGCAGCGCTGTCATCTTGCCAGCTGTTTCTGCTGGGAACCGACCCCATGCTTCTTACTGATTCCTTCGTATGGCTATTTCTTGATTGCCAGTGTTCGCTTTGGGTATAATAGATGGGGATTTACCTCTTTTATTCCACTCCCAAAGTATTTAATCACTATTTTTAGTAAAATGCATCACCAGTGGTAACTTAATTATTACAATACAAATGTTGCTCATTATAGAGTCAAAATAGTCTACTGTGATTATATTTTTTTCATGTACGAACTTTGTTTCTGGAGTATCTGTCTTTTTTTTTTTTTACTTTTGTCTTATTTCTTTTTATCTGCCATTGTGGGCCATATTATTTTGCATATACATTTTCCTCTTAGATAGCAATTGATAAAGACTCTTCAAGCACCCGAATTCATTTTTCATTCTAATTGGGAAATGCGTTCTTATTTTAAATGCAGTAAGAACTATACCAGAAAAAGATAAGCCATTGCAAAGATTTACTTATGCTTTCTAAGCAATCATACAGGGTGAATTACACGAAATAATGCAACACAGTGACCTGCTTTACAAGTATGAGATAGGGAGAGTAATCCCCATTCCCCCGGAAACAAGCTTTGGTGAGGGAATCAAGGCTGCTTCTACCCCTAGCAATGACGTTTGAGCCTGAGACCCCTTTCATTCTCCAGTCTTTGGTAAGAGGACTTCTGGGCTGCACATGGGACTAGCCTCTTGATAGTGGTTATTTGTTGCTCAGATGTCAGACCATCAGTTCAAGCATAGCATGTGCTACGTGGGCCTTCCGAGTGTATGCACAACTGTTGACAACCCCTCCTTTTCCATGTCTCTCAGGAGTCTTACTAGAATTTTTAGGGCATTTGACTTAGAAAAATAAACAACTAATCTAATAAACCTAGCTGACATTCCACAAAAGGAAGTAATTAATATAGTATGTGGTTCTCCCATGACAACTGAGCCAAATAGCAACAAGGAAGTAGTCATGTGTCTTCCTCTCCCAACCCCAGGGTCGGTATATAAGGCGCCCCCAGCAGAAGGGGCATCAGACCTCCCTCACCTCCTGAATATCTCTCCTCACTTCACTCAAGTCCTCTCTACTGACACCATGGGGTGCTGTGGCTGTGGTGGTCGCTGTGGTGGCTGCGGTGGTGGCTGTGGTGGTGGCTGCGGTGGTGGCTGTGGTGGTGGCTGTGGTGGCTGCGGTGGTGGCTGTGGTGGCTGCGGTGGTGGCTGCGGTGGCTGTGGCACCTGCAGAACCTACCGGGTTGGCTGCTGCTCCAGCTGCTGTCCCTGCTGCTGTGGCTGCTGTGGGGGCTGCTGCAGCGTCCCCGTGGTCTGCTGCTGCCGCCGCTCCTGTGGCTGTGGCTCCTGTGGCTGTGGCTCATGTGGCTGTGGCTCGTGTGGCTGCGGCTGCGGGAAGGGCTGCTGTCAGCAGAAATGCTGTTGTCAGCGGAAGTGCTGCTGCCAGAAGCAATGCTGCTGCTAGGCGGCCAGCCTCTGTCTCTAAGGAAAGAGATGCCCGAAGCCTTGCTCACCGCATTTGGTAAAACTCTCCTCCATCCCCCCCTGCCTGCTTCCTCCTGTCCTGTGTATCTCATGCCTCAGAATTGCTCATTCCATCCTGTATACTGAAGGTACGAGCTGGTTTCTTCCCTTCAGCCTGGTATCATGATGACATCAATTTCTTCTCCTTGTATCTTCCAGAACTTAGCATCAAGGAGCATCAATTCTCTGTCATCCTTGGAATCCTGCCTCCATTTGGAAACAAGATAAAAGACCACCATATATTATCAACATTAGCGGGTAGGAACACAGGCACCCACACTAAAAAATTTATATTATGCGTTTAACAAAATTAAGTCATAATAGCTAATATTTCATTTTCTTGAAAAAATTACTTATGACGAACTTTTTTCTTTTGTATTGGACATTAACTTCTTCCCATTTTTACATCTGTTTTTTTAAATAAGCAACTTTTTCTTAATAAAAAAATAATCTTCCCTATTTTAATGTGTCTCTGTTCAATAAGATGTGTAACCGCCATGGGTGAGGCAAACAGAACAAAAGACAAGATGATATTTAAAGACTTGGGATAGGTTTCAGTTTATGAGTGCTTTCTCCCACCTCCATGTACATTCCTTCCTTAATTTCAAGTACATAAAATAAGCTGCAAAGCTGTTATTATCCAGAGCATTTGAGATCTTGCTCCCCGGCACATGTCATCAGTTTGGCTCAAATTAACTCTCACAAAAATTCTCTAGGTTTGGATGTTTCTTATGTAGACAGATTCAAATCGATTTTTTTGTACATTATTGCAGTCACATTGTTTGGTCACAACGTAAGAAGCTCTCATTTTCTGGGTAAGTTGATCAAGTGAGTGGTTTACACTTTCCATGGCTTTTTATTTGCCTTCCAGCAGCATTTGACACAGTTGACCACTCCCTTCTCCCTAAGACCCCCACCCCAGCCCATTACCTTCCTCCTTCCTCATAACTCCTTTCCCTCTCTCCTTCCCTCCCTCACTGCTATTCTCCTCCTGCCTCCTGTCATTTTTCCCCCAACATTGACACCCCACGGCTTCGACCCCAACCCTATTCTCCATCATTCTGCATCTTCATCTGATCTCTACTCTTCCCCCCCCCCCCATAATACTTAACACTTTCTAAAAACATACCATAAAATACATGAATTTATCATGTTTACTCTATGGTGTTCCTTCTACGTCATCCCATGTCCAATTGGAATATACATCCTACAAAACAAATATTTCTAACTCTCCTGTTCACTGATGTATCTCAAGCACCTAGAACAGTGTCTTCAAACACCCGTACTCAATAAATAGCTTTGTAATGAATGGGTTATTTTAAACAATCTTTTACGTATGGAAAATGCTACACATCCATAAAAGTGAATAGAACAATAAATTCCTAAAAGCAATCACCCACATCAACAATTAACAACACATAGCCCATCTCTGGCCTCATCCACAGCCCTCCCACTGTGACCGGAGAGGAGGGCCTTCTCAATGAGAAGTCCAGGCTTGGCTCTCACACCGGGGTTCAAACCTGGTAGAATCCAGCTAGCTTCCACACCAGGGTTGAACCGGGCCTCGGGGAGGAGAACTGGGAATCCCAGCTGCTACGTTGCCGGGGTTTGGGCCCTCCTTGGCGCGGGGTCCAGGTTCTTGGCATCTCGAGCAAAGAACTGAACAAGACACAGAGGTAAAGTGGTGAAATAAGTTTATTAGAGGAGATAGTACATTCCAAAGAATTAGGAACGGACCCGAGCACAAAGAAAAGTGGCTCAGGGCTCAAGGTGGCATTATTAGGAGAGAAAGTACACTCCAAAGGGTTTGGACCGCCCTGAGCAAAGGCAAGGCTCAAGGAGAGCAGCACTCCCAGGAGCCTGGGGGTTTTATCTTTTTTTCTCTGGGATGGGCTGTTCCTCTCCAGGAGGGACCGCTTGATTGACACCTGTGATAGATAAGGGGCTATTACCTCATCCTCTTAGACTGCGCATGTCCCTTCCCAAAATTCAGTCTGTTATAATGATATTAATGAACGACTGGGCATATGTACGATATAATGATGGTATCATGAGGCTAGGGTGAGATGGAGGTCGTGATGGCCTTCTACCATGCAGGTGTGAGCAACCGCTCCAATTTAGCTAGGTCCTCACAGAGGTTAATGGCTAGGGCAGATACGGAAAAATTCGGGAGGTGTCCAGGTGGTGCTCCCCATAGATTGTGTTCCACAGGCAGGAATACAGAGACACAATTACCTGTTTCTAAATGCCTTGTTTTTCCTGAGAGATGTAATCCCCATAAATCTGTGTGGGGAGTTGAGGGATGGGAGGTCTCTTTCTTCTGTATCTGCTTCAAGCTGAGAAGGGAGGGTAGAGCTGTCTTTACCTAGTGGGGATTCACAAAACTCTCACCCTATCTGATCTTAAGTAATAAGGGGTTTCATATCTCCTTTGGTTAGGGTGCACTGGAAGCCTCACTGGGACATCATTCATATCCTGACGGCCCCTAGATGAGGAGAAACAGAAGTTAGTTAATAAATTTAAAGCTCTGGCTCCAGGAGTAGGACTTGAAGCCCAATTACCTTAATCTCACCCAGGAGTTAGGTATGGACTGGCCCAGAGGAGTGTTAAAACCCATTTGGTCTCTGGGATGGCATTTGTTTATCCAGGAGTTAGGTCTGGAATGGCTTGGGGGAATGTTGGGCTACAAATATTATAACTCACAGGCTTTTAAGTAGTTATTAGGCAGGGGTGAGAGACATGCTGTGATTTAGGCTAGGAGCAATCTTTAGGATTTAGAAACTGATTAGAAGAGTGATTAAAATCAGGGGCTAAGGAGTTAAGACACTAGGGAAAAGGAGACTTAAAATTTCTATATTGAGGAGACTTAAAAATTTTATAGAGAGGGGGCTCTCCCATATCACCACCACTGGATCATATGGAACCAAATTTAGACCTCATGTCAACGCATCAGCAAATATGGTTACATTTCTATGAATGAGCGAATTTCTCATCATCTCTCTCTCTAGTTTAGACTACGTCTATGAAATATCAGAGAAACACAGATGTAAACTTCTAAAGGTCTAAACTGAGGTTGTCTCTTGGCGAGAGGTGTAGAGAAAATCATGATACCCTCAAACGTTTAAGAAAATTTCACAGTGATCTCTGGAAGGGCCCTGCCACTTACAAGGGTACTCCCACTCCCCAGGTGTGTCTTGGTTATTTATAGGTAGACTTTCCTCAAATCATAGGTAAGTGAGGATAGAAAATCCAAACCGTTAAGACAGTGACCCAAGACACCTGGGGGAATTTTAATCAATTTCATTCCCATTAGCAACCCTCGGAAACCAAGCAGTATTTTATCTTTGGGGATTTCCATTTCCACCAACAGTTTAACAGAAAAAGGGTTTTGTTTTGTTTTGTTTAATTCCATTTCAACCAGTGAGAATTTTATAATGCTTTTTTTAACCTCCGCTTAATAAAAAGTATTTAATATATGACCTATTTGTATCAGAAAATTCTCAAGGCCAGGAAAACACTCCATCCCTCCACCTTAAAAAAAAAAAAAAGCAAAAAGCGGTAATTATAGACATTGACACTGGCGCCAGAATGCCACAACAACAAATCCAGGCTTCTCTATTTATTAGTCTTATTTCCCTCTGTCTCACTTTCTTCATATGCAGAATGGGGATCATAGCGGTTCCTCTCTCATAAGTCTTTGGCAGAAATACATGGATTTATAAGAAAGGACTTACTGACATATTTATTAATAGAGCGACACTGCCTTCAGTCCACCCTGCTTTATTACGTTGACATTGGGTATCAGTCTATTACTTCGAGGTGTTCCTTTCAGGCCTGGAGTTGGTATTTGCCCGGACTGCGGATTCCCGCCTCCAGTTTAAAGGTCCTGGACTCCAGTAACTGGCTCCACAACACACTGGGCGGGGCGTCCGGGCTCCATCCCGCCGCCACCCCTACCTCCAGCGCTCGGCTTCGCGTGAGGGGATGAGCGAAGGTCCCAGGGCCCGTGATCCCGAGATGAGCGGTGTGCAGAGCAGAAAACCCCTCCTATAGGTAAGAGTAGCGCCGAAGGTGAATTAATTGAAGCAATCGCATCACCTCTCGGCCGCAGCACTCCCCCTCGCCCAGTTTCCGGGGCGCAGGTAGGGCGGGCACCTGCGTCGCTGTGGGCGGGCTGGGACCGGCCTGGAGTCTGCGTCCTGGAGCGGACCGGGAGGGCGCGCTTCCCCGGGAGGCTGCCCTGGGGCTCTCCTACCCCGCACCGAGCTCACACCCGCCCAAGTAGGTGTGCCTGGACTTCTCACTTTTATCCTGCTGGAAAAGCTGCTTAATGAAGTGTAAGATTCTGGTAAAAGGCCAGCATCCCCCATGGTTCCATTCACGGTCACTGAAAAGAAACCTTAGCACAGAATTCTAAATCCCCACCCAAGACTCGCCAACAAGTCCAAGTGCGAGATAGAAAGGGGCCTTTGAAGGAGAACTACTGGAAACCAAAAGAAAGCACAGCCTTACTGGGAAGGATACCTAATTCATCAGACAACATGCGCAACAATTATTGGTCAGGTCAGTGTTGCTGTGGTAAATTGGCAAAAGGTTTGAGCTTGTGCAGTGCTTACAGTTTGAAAAGGGTGAAAGAAACCATGTCTTCTAAAAATACTCCTACCGCTATCTGAGCACATTAGTGTCTCCTTAGTGTCTCCTAAGGCAAAAGGTGTGTTTTCATTAAGGTATAGAGTTTAGACCAAAACATAACTAAATTCCACATATGTTTCTCTTCAAACTGCCTTAGTAGTAGCTGAAATGGACAAAAACACTAATTTTGTCCAGTCGTTAATTTGGTTATAAACCAACAGTGGTTACTCAAGATCGGGGAATGGTAAATGCAATTCAAGCATAAATAGTCAATGATGAATTTATTTGGCCTGTTGCCCCGTAACAGTTTAGGTGAAATTATTTACTGTGAATTATTTACCTTTCTGAAATTACTGTCAACTCTGAGTGCCCAGCTGTGTTCATTTTGGTTGGAATTGCAATGTGTGCTTACTGGAGGGAGATGGGAAGGAAGCTGTGTTGAGCACCTAGTATGTGCCGAGAACCGAGAACCCAGGTGGGTGTAATTATCCACATTCCAGGCTTGGAGAGATTAGGTACATGCCACAAACAGGAGTGAGGGAGGAGGAACATGAACATCAGACTCCAAAGTCATGCTCTTTCCACTGGACCACATTGGCCACAGAAAACCCAAACCTGGAGAAAAAAAAACAAAAACAGACAAGCCTAAGTCTGGTAAGGTCTGCAGTGTGATGTCAAAATATTAAAATTGATTTGGTAATTTAACAATTATTAGCAAATCATTTAGATTCAGAGGAATAAATTGGAGATCATTTGGACAGGCTGGAGGCATGGAGAATGGTAACAAGTGTTAAGATAATTTTGGGAAAAGGATAAGGTCATGATTCTCAGATATAAAAATATATATCTTTTTTTATATACAGATATAAAAAGGAACACTTATTAAAGGTTTTACTAACTCATTAATGAGGAATCTGGTAAGGATGTTACAAGCAATCAAAGGAGAATCCAAAGAATGAGCACATGCATAAGTCAGGAATATTGAAATGCAGGCAAAACTGGTTTTCCATGTGGGCAAGAAGAGGGTGGTTGCTTCATTGGATCGAACTCATTTGCATGTCTATGGACAAGAATTATTTCACATTGTTATCAGTTAACTACAATTCACAAAGTTGTAAAATAGCTCAAAGAATGCATAGTTTTCCTTGAAGGACCACTTTGTCTCTACCTTCTACACCCACCACATGTATTTGACCAGATACCCACACTGCATCTCAGTGGCTAGATGTGGTGGAGTGACTTCTGTCTACGTTGTCCACCAGTTTTATGGTTCTCATAGACATCTTTCTCCAGATGCACCTGAGACTAGGTTGATCTAATCATAGACATACAGAGAATAAACAGTTTGGGAGGGGATGACTAATTCATCAGCAAATGTTTCACGCAAGTAAAACAAAAAATGATGGTATATATGATAAAATGGAATCCGACGTATTACGTATTTTGACGATGACTTGTATCTACTCTTGCAATGGTTTTGACCAAAAGCAGAACTATTCGGGTCTGCAGATTGAATATCTGGCCCTAATGCACACCTTTTGAAGTTGTGTGGAGTGCTTCATTTCAGTGAAGAGTCCATGGTTTTCGGTTGTTTTTTTGTTTTTTGGGGGGATACACAAAGGATTATAAATGGGTGGTAGGAGACAGGGCTACTCTGTGGGTCTGAGATCTAAGTCACTAATACAAAATTCTGGAGAAAACTAAATTAGATTATTTTAGTGAGAACACTCAGGGGAAGTGTTTTTGATATTTTTACCTCCCTAATCGTCTGTGTTTCAGAAGGATTTGAATCTGGTTGTCTATTTTGTTTAATGGGGTGCCAAAGAAAGTGACTGCGGAAGAGGGTGGGTTCCAGTGAATAATAAAACCATCAGAAGTGGTTGGGCTTTGCTGAATCAAGCCGAGCTCTTGACAGATGAGTTCTGAAAAGGAGGCCTCCAGACTCTAATGAGAAGAAGGGACATTGTGACTGGGACTCTAAGAGGCAGTCAGCAGGGAGGAGCAGAAGCGAAGGCAGGAAACTGGACTTGGTTCTAGAAAGAAATAAGCTCAGAGCACGGAAGGAACAGGTAACTCTGATTCTTCCTGTATTATTTTGAAGAACGTTATGTGTGGCCAGAGTTAAAAAGTTTTTTGGCCTGTCCTCACTTTGATTTATGGGTACTGTTTCCATTCCAAATTCTCCAGAACAGACCCAATTTCAAAGATGCTATTCTGTTTTCAGATTAAATTGAAGCCTTGTCCTGACGTGGAGTTTGGAAAGACTAGTCGTTGCAGCAACAGAAGCAATCCAGGGCAGTGGAGAGTACTACACAGTAAAATGCTTTGAAGGGGAAAGGGGGGAGATGCATTTTTTAATTGGAGTATAATTGAAATTCATTATAAATTATAGATTTTAAGCTTGAGTGTTTATAATTGTATACACCTATGTAACTATATCCCATCAAGATATAGGATATTTCGTCAACCCAGAAATTTCCCTCATGCCCCTTTTCAGTCAGTTCCCACCGACCGCCACCTCCGAGATGACCACTGTCCTGATTTCTATCAGCAGTGGAATCATACAGGATGTCCTTTTTGTGTCTGGATTCTTTTTATATAGCGTAATGTTTGAGAGTCATTTGTTTTGTTTCGTGTACCAATGATTTGTTTCTTTTTTTTAAATCATCTTTATTGAGGTATAGTTTACATATAATAAAATGTACATTATAAGTGTATAGTAAATTAGTTTTGACAAATTGCAAGCTTGTAACCACCGCCACAATTGAGATACAGAATGTTTTCATCACCCCAAAAAGTTTCCTTGTGCTTTATTGCACATTATGCCTCCCCTGTCTCCCACCCCAGGCCAGCACTGATCCAATTTTTATCCCTAGAGATTAGTTCTGCTTGTTTTAGGACTTTATATGTATTAATGGACTCATACAGTTTGTGTCTGGATTCTTTGGCATAGCATAATCTTTTCAATAGTCACCCCGATTTTTGCAATAATTCATTCCTTTTTATTACTGATTAAATCAGTATTAATTGCTTAAATATGCAATATTAGTTACTCATTCACCTACTTTTCAGTATTATTTACTCACTCACCTACTTTTCAGTTGCCTCCCACTGTTTCACTTTTATGAAGACATGAACCTTCTTGTGTAGATTGCCAAATTTTCCAGAGTTGGTACCATTTTACATAAGCAGTGTATACAAATTTAGTTGCTTTAATTCTTTACCAACCGTTGCTGTGCTAGTCTTTTTATATTTGGGTATTCTAGTGGAGTGTTCTTGTGAAGTGTTCTCTGTGACTCTCTTTTCCAGTTTCTTAATGGTATCTTTTCATGAGCAGATACAAGGTTTTGATGAAATCCAATTATCATGGTTTTTCTTTTAAGTGTAGTCCTTTTTGGCATTTCCATAAAATATTTGCTGATCTCTTGGTCAGAAAGATCTGTGTTCTTCTAGATGGGGGACTCTATGTTACTATAGTTTGTTTCATCAAATTAGTTTTTGTGTATCGAGTAAGGTAGAGATCAGTAAAATGAACTTTAAGTAAGATGAAGTTACAGCTAAAATACAGTAGCTCACCAGAAATTGGGGGACCCCCTTGCAGTCCTGATTGTGCAACAGAGGACTAGTGATAAAGCAGGTCCCTGGAAAGCGTTCCCATGCCTTGCCTCCAGCACCAGCCTGCCTTGACTCAGACAGACTGCGGCTCTCTGCTTTATTTGGATCTTTTACTCAAAGTTACAGTCTCTTCTGTTTTAGTAATAAGCAGATTAGAAGGCGTAACTAGTTGTTGTACTCTGAGATCAGCAAAAAAGAAATATTTCCGTTTTCAGTAATCCAGCTTTGGATTGCTCATGTCCAGTGAGGGGCTTGGCTCTGCAGTGTTGAAAACTTCAAATGTGGGCACTTTTTTGGGGGTGGACGGGGGTGGAGGATGTAACAAATATTGACCCCTAACTCTACTTTTAAAAAGGCATTGAGCTTCGGGGAGTGCACAGCTGCCCAAGTCCTTTAGAATTTAGAGGCTGTGAGAGTCATGATTATTTTAAACTGTAAGTCTATTTGTCTGCTATTTGAGATAGGTGTTTTGACTGCAGTAAAGGTTCTGGGGGATAATGTGAAAATTAGGCCAGCACACTTCTCAGAGACAGCTGCCTTGCCCAGCACCCTCTCTGAAATGACTGGAATGATTCGTAGGGAGGGGTGGACGTGAATTGGATGGAGACTGGGGCTTCTAGATAGTTTCTTCTAAATTATTAGCATGTTGGTTAATTCTGGCAGTATCTGCTAACCAAGCATGGAAGAGGCTTTGATAAAATGATTCCTTTCCACTGACCTAATCCCTTATAATCCAGGCTCTCTGTTGTGGGGACCTCTTGCAAAACCAGGTTTGCTTTGACCAGAATGTCTTGTCCCCTGCCTCAGGGAGCCCCACAGCTCTGCAAGCTTTGGCTCTGGGAGCAGAATCCTATCTTCTGGGAGTGGGTGGAGGAACTGATCAACTATAATCCTCCATAGCTAGGAAGGCCCCACGTATGTGTGCCAGTTTCTACAGCACTTGCTTTTTAATAGTTGCTAATCTTGTGCAAATGGAAATATATATTTAGACATATCTGTGGCCGTAGAGTTTTTATATGGGTACACTTACTTGAGTACACACAAATAGCTAATGGATTAGGAAATAGGGCACTGTCTGTATCGAAATTTAAGTAAGATCTAAATTGTCTTAAGCCCATTATGGTTCCCCATAGCGTATGTGAACAATCTGTGAAAAATTTTATGTAGACAAGGAAAAGGCTTAGTTCACAATAATTCTGCAAGTTAATACTTAGCTAAAGGAAATACAGCAAAGTGAAGGGCTTTAGGCTTCAGGAACCGGAAATGTGAGTTCCAAGTTTACCTTGCAACTCACTGCGGTTGGGATCCTGGCAACAAAGACATTTTTTTGTCTCCCATTTAAAGAAAAGCTACCGTTTTCCTATACCATAGAATTATGATGTCAAATGAACTTACCTTGCAGTCAATATAAGAAAAGTGAGCGTTTCAGAGATGATATTCTAAATTAAGGAAACACTTATGTTTATTATTAAAGCTATGCATATTCATATAGAAAAGAACGTTGGCCTGAAGCCACTTTGAAAGAATGAAGGACGTGGTTAAAGAACAATAAACGTGGAAAAAGTCAGTCCAATAACTTGGTAATACATAATTGGAATAAAAGAGAAAGGAGAAATTGAACTCTGATACCAAGAGACTAAAAACCTGTAAGAGGTCGCATAAAAAGAAATTTTTCCAAGGCAGTGAAAAAAGAAAAATAGTGAGGAAGGCACCCCGGCCCAACTTGATCATAGTTGAAACACAAGTAAATCTTACATTTTGTGGGAGCTGAAAAAAAATCTGTCAGCATCTTAAAGTAAAGTCAGGTTTAATAGGTTAGCAAGGGCATTATTTTGAAGAAGGCCGTCAGCACCCCACATGTCCTGAAGAAAGGGAAGCAGCAGTAAAAATATGTGGCCTTCTAGAACTGGACCCACATTAGAGATTGAGAGAAGCTGGAGACTTAACAGTAGAATATTGAAGGGTCCCTGGTGGAATAGCTGTGATTATAAAGAAAAATAATCATTATCCACTGCCAGCAAAAAAGAGAAAGGAACACATCATTTCCAAAGTCATTTAGATGGGTCACTTCCTATGCAAAGGTGTGGGTAGGCTGGGGCTCATTCAAAGTCACACTGGCTGACTGGCCATCCCAACAGTGTATGGGGCCATTTATCCCCAAGGCCCGCGTGATGTACTGTGCATGTGTGCAGAAAGTACAGCTGGACCAGAGGTGGGTGCTCTGGCCTGCTGGGTGGGTGGACCAGGGAGGCTGCGACCCGCCGGGGCCACCATGGCTCAGGAGCGAAACAGAGGTTAATGCTCAGTGCTGGTTTCCTCCATCTGCTGTTGCTAGCTAGCGCTCTCCTGGCAATTCCAGCCCACCAAGATGTGCTCTGGGATAGATTTAGCGGCCCTAAGTCTCTGCTAGAAGGAGTAGCTGATTCATTCAGCTTCTCCTGTGACTTCCGGCACCTTCCCTGTAGATGCCAAGTCATGATAGCCTGACAGGCCGACTTTGTTTGGAGAATGTTCTTTCTTTCTTCTTTTCACCTACCGCCCACATAATGTTCTTGCACCTTTGTAAAAATGTTTGATGGAGCATATGAGTAATATGTGAGAATTACTGCCACAGGCCCAACTGTTAAAAGGATTTATCTCATTTGGAAAGCAAGAAAGGGGAAAGATGAAACACCTTGCTTTCAGAAATGTCAACTCAAAATATCAGTCCAATTCATGCCTTCCAGTTAAATTCACTAAAGTGAAGGAGGCAAGTTTAGAGTTGTCTTCCGGAGGAGGAGAATATTATGAGGCCAAAGTGGAAAGATAAATGGAAAATGTACAACAGAGCAGTCTGTTTCAGAAGGATGTTTTGCCATGAAAGCTGTGGTCCTTTCAGACAAGCTTGTGTTCTTCAACGATGGTAACAGGTGTGCTTCTGAGGGACATAAGTAGATATTTAGTCCTGTCTTGCCTCTGCAACTTCTAACCCAGTGATTGTGTCCCCCAGTAAGAAATAATGGGCAGTGCGATCATCTGTGTATATTTATATATTGATAACCCAAACAAAAGTTTCAGGGGAAAAAAGCTTAATTCCACAATGTGCTCTGCTACTTAATATTTTTTTCTGCAATATCATTCTAAAATCCTGTTTGCAACCCACTAATTTTTTTTCTTTTGACATCACAATCTGAAAAACACTACTCTAAAATAAACTGGAATTTGTAAGAGGAAAGATTACTGAACTTTGAATTTAAAAAAACTAAGTCCTAGTTCAGGCTCTGATATTGGTTCAATGTGAAAACTGGCACAAATCTTATTTCCTCTGGCCTTCAGATTCCCCATCAATTAAAGAAGGACCATACCGCCTCCTCTGTTACCCCACAAAATAGTCAAAGAAAATTTGAAATAATTTTCCAAGTGGAAAAATTATGGAAAAAGATTGCATAAGTAATTTGATGATCGTCATTATAGTCAGGATGACAGAAAAGAGCAGCATCTCCTCAGTGATAAGAGAAAAATAAAGATGGCGACCGGTACTTGCAAGCATCATGAAACCATTAGCCACAGGTGTCTCCACGAGGCGAGAGTGATTTGGGCAAGACCCAGGTTGTTCGGTTGGAATCCCAGAGCCCACACTGACAATGCCTTTGGGGGTAGCTGGCAGGAAAATGTTGAGGCCGTGGTAGGAGGCATCTACCCATCAGAGTAGAAGGAAGATGGCAACTTAACACCAACAGCCCTGACCCCGAACCCAGATTTAACCTTTCTTAGCTGAGTGGCCATGAGCATTGAGGAGGCTCAGTTCCCATGTCTGAAAAATTGAGGACATTGTATATATAATATAATTATATAATATTAACTATAACAAACATATACTATAATTTATATAAATAGAATTATATATTATATACCATAAAAGATATAATTATATAGAAATGTATAATATATACATGCGCGTATAATTAGGATTGCTCTAAGGATGAGAGGCAAGTATATAAAGCAACTAGCACAATGCTTGGTGTAAAGCAGGAGCTAAGTAAATAATAGCTGGGAGGTTGTTACCTTTTACCTACGTAAGTTGCAGGCTCTATGTAAGGGAAAAAATCAGTACCTTCAGAGGGTCGGTGAAAGGTCGTGCTGGGCTGGAGGATTTCGGATACCCGTGTGCTGTGGTGACTGAAAGAGCCAGAGCAGGGATTTTATTCAGTACTAAAACGCACTCTAGGGCAGCCATTGGACATGCAGTTTAGGTTGGATGGGACGGAATGGGTCACAAACAGGGACTGATGTGTGCCTGTGAAGGGACAGTGTGGAGGCAGGGTGGTGTGAGGGGCATATTTGAAACATTAGAATCACCTGAGGGTTTTCCCACCTATCCTGGACTCTCTAGATCCTAGGGGGCCAGACAGGAATTTCAGAGTTGCAGGTGTACATGGAGCTTGGAGAGAGCTCCCTACATGATTACCATCCACTCCCCCCACCCCCCTGTTAAATCCAAGGCTGTGGCATGGAGCCAAAGGGTCATCTGGGGCCAACGAGCTCAGCAGATGGATAAGGGACAGTGGTCCTTGAGTTTCCTGTGTCAGAATCACTCCTTGTATATAAATGCAGATTCCTGGGCCTCCTGCACCTACTGAATCCCACTGTAAGGGTGGAGCCCAGGAATCCATATTTTTACCAAGCTTCCAGGTGATTCTGACGTGCAAGCCAACTTCACACAGTCTATGTTGATGGGCCAGGGCTGGAAAGGGTTATGCAGTGAGGCAAGAGCTGAGCAAGGTACCATAAGGTGGGGGAGGTGAAAGAAGCCAGACTTTAGCATCTGAGCATCTCAGAAGTCTCCCAGCAGGCAGTGACAGGGGCTGTGGCCCTGAAGGGCAAAGAATAGCCACCAGGAGAGGCACGGTCTCTGAAAGGGCCTGCTGCCAACAAACCCGGAAACTCCAGCTGCTCTGCCCCGTCCTTCCAGGTTAAAGGACTCCTGCTAAGGTTTGGTTAGATGCCTTCTCTCACTTCCTCTGACAGAAAAACTAGCTTGTGTCTGTTTCTGTGAGGAGAGAGCTGGAAAAAGGAGCGAGGACATGAGGCCCAGCATCCTAAGGCACAGGATGAGCCCCCCAGATGTTTCTCAGTTGTTTTCAGCTAATGTCAGACACCCTCCCTCATTCTCTCTCCTCGTTAAGCTAAAATCACTGTTGAGTCCTCCAACATGATGAGAGTAAGGGGAAGAGAAATGACATGTGTCTGAGCAGCAATTCTATGTGCCACATGGTACCGCATGCTTTCCAAGTGTCAAGGCACTCGGTGCTCACAAAAAGGCCACACGTGAGTTAGCATTGTTATCCCATTTTACAGAACCGCAAGACAGTTGTAGAATTGAGTACTGCCTGGCCTTTACCCAATGCAGCCAGAAAGTTCACTCAGGAAACCCAGACAGAGCTTTACTGGCCCTCAGTGGTGAGGTTTGACTTTCGTCCCCTTCCTTTTACAAGACCTACTGTGTGCTCTTCAAGGCACTAGGGATTGAGCAGTGGTCCAAACAGACAAAAAGCCCTGCCCTCCTGCTTACACTCAAGTGGAGCATATACTGTCTTTTTCTGCCTGACCTTCCCATCTGAATTCTACTGTGCAACAGTATTAGAACAGCAAAGAGATGAAGAGATTGATAATCTAGGGGACTGTTACAAAAGTCCGGGGAGCATGGGCATAGTGCTAGGTGTCTGAGATGCATGGAGAACGTGATGACCTGGAGATAGAGAATAATCCAGGGTCAGCGTAGATGGAGAGAACATTCTAGATGTAGAGTCCCAGATGCCACCCCATTAAGACTACCCTTTGAAAGATGGCCACGCTTCAGTTTGCCTACCCAGGACAGCTTTTTCTATACGAATATCTCTCACAAAGAAAGAAGGCCCCAGGAGACCCCAGCAACTCAGGCAGATACACGCCTTGCATCCTCGGCTGAGGGAGGAGGTAGAGGGCAGTCAGCTCCAACAGGCCCTTGACACAATTTTCACATCATCAGCACCGCTCACAATTGCTGTCATCCAGTTCCAAATTCAGTTTCCATTGTATTGCTTCATCAAGGATTTTGTTGACAGAAACAATGTTTACCTATTCAACCTAAAGGAGGAACTCGGCAGTTCTCTGTGGCCACCTTGTGAAAGAGTAGTGTGGGTGGCAGCCCTGGTGTGACCCAGGAGGCCCTGTCATCTCCCTAGCCCCTAGCAAAGTTCCTCCCCCTGGATACCTGGAATTCCACCCAGATGACTTGCTCTCCTGGAGTGAGTATCATCTTTGTCTCTGGCCTACTTTCAGACTAAAATTGCTCCTGGAAGCTCTGTGTATTAGTATGACTCTGTTTATAAACACACTTTCTTCCCTCACTGTGGGGAGAAGTTGGCGTGAGGTTAACACCAGCAGCCAAGGAAGAAGGGCCACCAGGATGAGTCCGAGGGTAACAGGTGAAAGGACGCTGATGGGAATCAAGGAGAGCTGAATTCAAATTGGCCCTGTGGTTTGAAGACAGTTGTTGGACATCTTGGATCGCCCACGTACTCACCTGGGAATTTGGGGAAATAATATATATTTTACAGTTGTTAAGAGGATGTAATGGCATAATATACAGAAAAGCATCATACTCACATCAAGTTACTTTCTTTCCTATAAATTGTCTCAGAGAACTTAACTACATCCAAAAGCACCAAAAATGTGTGAGCTTTATCAAGTAAAGCTTGGTCTAAATTATGAGGAAGGAGAGTGAATTTCCCCGTACATATTGTAGCCCACATGAAAAAGCAAGATGTTCTCAGATAGAGCCACCATAAAATGAAGGGTTTTGTTTTGTTTTGCTTTGTTTTGTTTTGCTTTTGTTTTGTTTTTCTGTGCAGTGACAAATGAGGTCCTCCATTGCATTTTTTGTCTGAAGTTTGAATTTCAAGCAATTTTATTTCTGGGTTCAGAAATAAGTATGAACTATCAAGTAGCTACCTGCCCCATTTCAGTGTGAAACTGTAGACTTGCATTGACTGAGAAATGGCTCAGTCATAAAGAAAAATGGAATCCCTATCTAAGAAAGGATGCCTTCCGTTCCCAATGTAGCACCAGTGTGGAAAAGGGGAGGAGATGTGGAAGAGATGGCAAGTCTGATCTTTACTGGTTTACTTTTTTTTTAACTGAAGTATTATCAATTCTAAGAAGATTGAAGAATTTCAGTCTAACAAAAATATCTTGGATGTCTGTTATGTGTCAAGCATAATACTGGGCAAGGGACAGTCTAAGAGAAAGATATATGTGTAAATACATGCCCTCAGTGTGTTAAAGATTTTGGAGTCACCATGCAAACTAGAGCAGGCAAGTAATAACAGGCCTAATCAACTCAATCCATGTTCTTTTGGGTTTGACCTTACCTACCACAGGTACACCAGTAATAATAATTCACCAGCTAATGGTTTACTTACTCAAACATTCATTGGCCCATTGTTTACCATTTATTAGTAGCTACTCATTACTAGTTTGTGATGGAGAACACTAAAGTGCGACTCTACCCCCAGCCATAATGAATAAGAAGTTCATTGACTGGGGGCGAAGGGGCGGTTATTGACTGGCTCACCTATGGAATATTCAAGAGCAATTATTCATCGTTCACCTTTCCATTTCAGCGGCAATGCATATGGATGAAACTTTCATAAAACATTTAGAAAAAAAATCAGTTTTTCATTACATCCAAGATACCCGAAAGAGTAAACATCAGTTAACTTTGGCTTTGTTTCTATTTGATCAGCCATGGATTGTTTCCAGACCTCGCCGAGCCATTCCTGGCTCTATCCCACTGTCATCCTCTGCTTATTTGGATTTTTCTCCATGATGAGACCCTCAGAACCCTTCCTTATCCCGTATTTATCTGGACCAGATAAAAACCTGACCAGTACAGAGGTAAGTTAATATTCATACATGTCTTAATATGATTCAATTTTACAGGACTCCAACAAGGTCATGAACAGGGTTTTGTTCAGCTTGAAATAAGATTAACAGACTGACCTCATTGAACCTCATTTGCGTGGTGTTTGCTATTTAATAGGACTGTTCAAACTACTCCCTCACCCTTGCAAAAATGGGAAACCAAAACACATTGCAGGTATAATAAACATTTTATAGAGTTCTAACATTAGTCTTACCTTCCGGGAACCTTTCAGGTCCCCATTGATTGTATTATACTAATCCCAAAATAAAATCGCTGCCAGGCACTGGATCTAATCCTAGTCAACTTTCAGGCTGATAACATATAAGCAGATTCTGATAAAGAATTGTTGCATTTCTTTAAGATAGTTGCTCAATTCTGAAAAACTGTCTACCAGCATATGAGACATTGACGGCTTTATCTCCTAGCTTTATCTTCCCCAGAAGGTCAAATTCTCTTAATTAAAAGATCCACCTCTCTTTTTATAACAAGTGCAGCAAGAAAATGGACCAACCCCCACTGGAGAATTACCCTGGGCTGGTACTACAGTCTCCAGCCAGAGCTCTGAAAACACTCCAGAGGGCGTGGCTTCACTGAGAAAGGCTAATTGACGCTGGTTTATTTGGTGATGAGATGGCAAGGACAGAAAGGCAAGCTTTTGCTGGGGTGTAAAATCATTCAGCAACAACTCTGTTTCAAAGTTCCCCAGATAGAAGTATGTCACGATTAAGGTAAAACAATAGATTACAGGACCAGAATCATCCAGTGAGCCCACTTGGCTCTACTTCTGAGACCGCTATGAATGAGTTAATGTACCCAACCTTATATATATATATATATATATATATATATATATATATATATATATATATATATATATATATATATGCTCTCTTTTCCTAGTGGCTTTCTTGAAAATCAGTTTCTCTTGTGCTTTTTCATAATATGAAGAATATTCTACCCGATTGGATACACAATTTGATATTGGGCAGGCCACACATACCTTAGTAATTCACGTGTCTGAAAAAGGCGCCCTTTTCATTTCCTGGGGCTTCCAGGTCACACAATCCATTTTTCGACTCCACAGATGACCAATGAGATCTTCCCTGTGTGGACATACTCTTACCTGGTGCTGCTGCTCCCCGTGTTTGTCCTCACCGATTACGTCCGCTACAAACCAGTCATCGTCATACAAGGGATTAGCTTCGTCGTCACCTGGCTGCTGCTCTTGTTTGGCCAAGGAGTGAAAGCCATGCAGGCTGTGGAGTTCTTCTACGGGATGGTCACCGCCACCGAGGTGGCCTACTACGCGTACATCTACAGCATGGTCAGCCCAGAGCACTACCAGAAAGTGAGCGGTTACTGCAGGAGCATCACGCTGGTGGCCTACACTGCGGCCTCGGTGCTGGGCCAGCTCTTGGTGTCCCTGGCCAAAGTATCGTACTTTTACCTCAATGTCATAACCTTGGCTTCTGTCTCCGTGGCCTTCCTTTTCTCACTTTTTCTACCAATGCCCAAGAAAAGCATGTTTTTTCATGCAAACCCCAGCAAAGACATACAGAAGCCATCGAGCACAAATGCAGTGTTAGAGGAACGTCAGGTGGACGAAACACCGGGCTGCGATGAGGAGAAACCCTCCTCAGAAATACCAACCCTTTCGGGGAACCTGGATGATAGCCGGTGGAGCGGCCCAAAGCCACAAAATGTAGCTTTAAGAGTTTTTGTGCAGTGGTTCCAAGATTTGAAAGAGTGCTACTCTTCAAAGCGTCTTTTTTACTGGTCCCTGTGGTGGGCTCTTTCCACAGCAGGTTTTAACCAGGTTTTGAACTATGTACAAATCCTGTGGGATTACAAGGCACCCTCCCAAAATTCTTTCATCTATAATGGGGCAGTAGAAGCTATCGCAACCTTTGGAGGCAAGTAAACATTGATTTTGATGGGCTACCCCCAGTGATTTCATTTCTCCAGTTGTTATACTTCTCCAGGGTGATAAATTAGCTCTGTTCAGAGGGCATATTAATCTTTTTTAGGAATGGAAGGCACTGGGAAAGGAAAAGAGGAACATGACGCTTGTATTTAATGTGTTACAGCTACAAGTCACTCAAGAGCTCAGGACCGACTGAGCATTAGACAATTAAATTCTCGCTAAATTCCTAAGATTCCATTTCATCATCAGGAAGTGTTAATAATGGCCCCTGTTCTTCCAAAATTGTTTTTACTGTCAAAAGGCAAATACACATCTTGAATATAAGTAGGAGTTTTTATTATTTTAGAAAATAAATTGAACTATTAAGCCTTCTAAATTATCACTAGAAGAGCTTCGGTTAATAAAGAATTTGATTTAGCTAGCGCCCACCTTTAGCAAGTCTAGGCTGTACGCCAAAAATGTTCAAAAGTCGATTTCTTATGTGATTTAAATGAGGGGTGGAAAATATGTGAGTCAGGATTCTAATACCAGAGGGAAATCTGCCTTTGAAGTTTACAATAAATATTTATATTCTGGTAAATGGAAACTTAAATGTCAAATGAGACTTTGAAGATATTTTCTAGGAAGCAGATTTCCACACTCTCATTTACAAAAACTTTCAGAAAACTCATGTGGTGTCTGTTTATTATTGTCTCCCTTTTGGGAGACTTCAGTTTAAGTCCTGGAAACCACGAGTATGCTGGAATGGGTTCACTGAAATCATTTCTCCTACATTCCAAATTCTAGGGAGAAAAATCATTTTATCTCCTTTGCAGTCATAGTTCTTTCCTAGATCTCATGGAGTAATTTGAAACATAAATACTTTTCATTTTGTTAAAGAGAACCATAATTACTAACCCTAATTACTGTCAATTATTCAATCTTTTAAATTCTATGAATCAGCATTGATCTGTCCACCTAAAACCTCAGGTAAATTAGGCCAGATTCTTGAAGATATTAAGATGGAGACTAGACTTGAAATGAAGAGTAATCAAGATTCATAATGAAGACTAAAACTTACTACCCAGTACAACACATCTGTTACCCATCACTGAAAAAAACTTACTGTGAAAAACAATCAAGAAAGACAAATATGGACAGGCCAGGTGTACTCCCAGAGCACTTGTTTCATACTTTTCTAGCTCCGCGCTTAGCATGTTGTATTAAATGACTGGGTTTATGTCTCATTTCTCCCCCCTCTGCTGGTTAGGAATCTTTGTGGCCCCTCTGCCTCATACATTGCTTGGCATGTAGTTGATGCTAATTAAAATAGTGACAACTAAGTGATTGAAAGAATAGGAAGTAAAGAGAGAAGCCAAAGGAAAACATGGTTGAGAAAAGAATAAATTCACATTTCGGTGGGTCACACTATTTTCACAAATTGTGAAAGCAATACGTTCATCTATTAGAATTCCCTGAGACCTGAGTTTTTAAGAGAGCGTGTTGGTATTTCCCACGTGGTATTTCCCACCATGTTGATCTTCCTCAATGTTTCTTTGTCAGGGGCCGTGGCTGCCTTTGCAGTGGGTTATGTGAAGGTCAACTGGGAACTTCTGGGGGAGATGGCTCTGGCCATCTTCTCAGTGGTCAATGCAGGTGCCCTATTTCTCATGCACTACACGACCGACATTTGGGCATGTTACTCTGGCTATTTGATATTCAAGACTGGCTATATGCTTCTTATAACCATAGCAGTGTAAGTATTACCAACCATTTCTTTCCACTCCCGAAGTGAAACCATATTCTCTTTTCTGTAGTCTTATAGTACCTTTGAGAACTTCAGAAGGATTTTAGTCAATTGCAATATTAAATGTTGACTACAGTGGTACCTCTGTTTTTTAACGTAATCCATTCCAGAAAACTGTTCTTTGAGTTCTGAAACGCTCGAAAACAGCTGACAGCTAGGCCTCAGGATCTTGCATTCAGCAGAAGCCACGTGACATGTTCGATTTCCGAGGCATGTTAGAAAACCAAAGCATTTAATTCTGGTTTTACGGCGTTCATAAACCAGAATGTTCATCAACGGAGACGTTCGAAAACCGAGGTACTTCACATTAAATTAGACACAATTAAGCCATGTTTTCACTTAACTATTTGACCCTCTGAATATTCCTAAGCGCAATCATCAAGGGAAGAAAGTTCTGTAAATCAAGAGCAGTGATACATTGCTAGGTCGTGACTTTTCATTTCAAACAATTTACTGTAACAGAGTGTGGTACAATCTGATTTTGAAGGATTAAATTTAAATTTCATCCCTGATTTCATTTGGTTGCTTGAGTAATTCCAGGCATATACTTGGCGAGTGAAACAAAATATTCTCAGCAAGTTATAAAAAGTTGGATACTGAAAAAAGTAGATGCAAAAATTATAAAAACTAAATTCCAGAGATCATTTTGAAAAAAAAATTTGGTTTCATATCTAAGTGCAAAGAAAGCTGGCTATAGGAAATGTGCTTTAGTATTAACCAAAAACGAAAAGAAACGTTTGAATTTAAAATCACATAAAAAAGATAGAGACCAAAGCTTTATCAAGTTTTGTTTTCTAATTAGTGAAAAATATTTTATAAGCATTTGGCAAAACAGAAATATAAACACTCTGGGAAAAGATCATGAAAGGAAAGAGATGAAACTTGTTAGCAAGTTTATTTTTTTTTTCACTGAAATGTGTCAGTTTAATGAATCAAACTCGTTTCTTGAGTTTCTTTTTTTAATGTGAGCATGTTGTTAAGATAGGATTACATTCTTTCTTTTCATTTTAAGGGTATTCAGAACCCAAAGCCTTTTACCTGCATTTCAAGGAAGAATTCTAAATAATAAACATTTGCCAGTCTTTCTTAAGTGCTTTTTGATATTTCAAACTATATAATCATTAAAAATTAATCACAGATTCACTCAGTTGTACATCCAGTCATGGTCTGGATCTTCCAAAGAATAGTTCACCTACCAAACTTTGTAACTGTCAATACAGACAATTGACAATAAAATGAACAACTCTCCCCAAAATTCCTCAGATTGTGTGTTGATTGCATTTTTATGAAAATTCACTGTAAAATCATATAGCATCCAACATTCTCAAGTTATGAGAACGTAGGACATTTAGGTTTAATTTCTGGAAGTAGTAAATTGGATGTGAGGAATTTTTTCATATTTCTTTTAACTATTTTAATTAAGCCTTTAACTGTATTTTTAAGCTCCCTTTCTTTGCCTATTTGTGTAAATCTCCTACTGTAGGAGATTTAGAAGTGCTATTAACAAGACAGTGCTGCTTTTTTTAAAGTTTTTAAATTTTTCAATTACAGTTGACATACAATATTATATTAGTTTCAGGTGTACAACATAGTGATTAGACATTCATATAACCTACAAAGTGATTATCCTATCAGTCTAGTACCCATCTGACACCATACACAGTTATTACAATATTCTTGACTATATTTCCTGTGCTGTACTTTACATCCCCATGACTGTTTTTATAACAAGCAATTTGTACTTCTTAATCCCTGAGCTTTTTTCACTGGCACCCCCAATACCCTGTTCCCACCTGGCAGACTGCTTCCTCTTTTGTTTCTGCCTTTTAAAGATAAGAATCTCATGAATGTTCTTGTTAAAAACGTATTCAATGTTTAATGATAGATTTCAGATCGCCATTAATCTGAGCGTGGAACGTTATGCCCTGGTGTTTGGAATCAACACTTTCGTTGCCCTGGTGATTCAGACCATTATAACTGTCATCGTGGTAGACCAGAGAGGGCTTAACCTGCCAGTCAGCATTCAGGTAAGCTGCAATACTTCTGTTTACAGTTGGTGGGAATATAGAATAACTAGGTAATCCGAAAGGTTTTTTCAACCTCACCCCTGCCAATATTTAAATTTGTTGAATTCCTTGGCTAGGCAAATTTTAAAATAAGCAATTCTTTGATTATCATATTATATCACACCAAGTAGGTTCAAGCATTAATCACAATAGGTCAGCATTTACCTTTGGCTCCTAAAACATCAGGCAAGACATGTCATTGTGGCCCCATATGTCTCCTCTTCCTCCCACCATCCATTTCCAAGGTTTACTGAGATTCAACTAGGGAGGGGTACGTGGCTGCAGAGCTCTGGTCCTACTCCACTGAGGCACTTAAAATTAGCCCAATCCTATATTTTACATATGGATCTGGGGGAAAGGAGGCAGATATAAGGCAGATAAGTAACCTCAATGACTAAAATTTGTTCTTGGAGACAATGCATATAGCATTGTGCTACCCTCCAAACGTAAATCAGTGGGATTTAGTATTTTTTCACTATTGGTGGTGTTAGCTAGGATTTGAACCAAAGCAACCCTGGCTCCAAAGCCCACACTCTTAGCAACAACATTGTTTATACTTTCATAGCTGGTTCTTCTAAAATGAGAGAAGAAAGTATTGTGTGAATTTAAATGTCTCATATTAAGAGACATTTGGCATGTCAGTTACCCCAAAATCCAAGCAAATCAACAGCATCACTAGGTATTATCAAAGACATAGAGGGTGAGATTTTGTGTATGTGTGTAATTAATTCTATTTGTTTTTCTACAGTTTTTAGTTTACGGAAGTTATTTTAGTGTCATTGCTGGAATTTTCCTTATGAGAAGCACATACATCATCTACTCAGCCAAATGCCAAAAGAAAGTGCCAAGCTCTGCTATAAGTCAGAATCCGTAAGGGCCGCACCCAGAGGGACCAAGGAGTATCTTCACGGGAACCAAGCTCTAATCTTACGTCAGCCACCTCAGCCTCTGAGTGAGGACTGCGCTGGTCACAGTCACTGAGTGCCATAAATGGACACTTTTCACAAGTCTGGATGCCAAGGAACCTTTTCAAAACCACAACGAAATCTGAGCTTTAGACGATAATGCCCAGCTGAACTGGATACAGTCAACAGGGCCCATTATCTCAACTGAACAACCCGTGCTGGGGAGCCCAGGGAAAATTCTGGTTTTGATCACGTGCAGTGACACGCAAATGGCATAGCAACAAGCCAGCCATCCTGGAGTTCATGTTCTCCATCTGTGAGCAGAAATACTAACTGGACTGACCCTTTTGCTTGGCTTAGATATGTTTCATCTTACCAAAACAGGCAATCCATTGGGCATTTTTTGTCCCATGAGCCATTGTCCTTCTTCTTCCATTACGTATATTTCTGTATAACTTATGGTTCTCTGAGAGAATTGCAAAGTTTGGTCCCATTTCTAAGGACTTCTCTTCAATCCTGATACCATGGTATTATTCACTAGCTTTTATTTCATATCACCATTTAATTTTTTCATGGTTATTTTTCATTTTTGTGGTCTGCTGAGCTTTGTTGTTAAAATTATACCTCAGGAATAGCTCCAGACATGCCTGTGTGTCCACAGAATGACATTTATATCCATTCCCAGTGGCCCTAGGAGAGTCAATGAGCGCTCTCCTGGTGTTTTAGGGCTGTGTCAGTGTGATGTCTGTCTAAAACAGAAAACTTAAGTAGAAATTTCCAGGGGTTTCTACAAGTGTTCGTAAATAAGAAAACACAGATGGGGAAAAAAATAACACCTAATTTTTAAATGGCAGAGATTGTGCTAAATAAAGTAATGTGTGCAAATATATTAAAGAGCCTTTCTAATTTTGTGATGAAGTGTGCTGAAAATTGTCTGAGCTTGTCTGTCCTTTGAAACTTCAATAGAGGTTTCATTGAGCAGCCTGCCACTGGGAATAAAGATTTCTGATTCAAGATTTGTGTTTCAAACATACTTTTATCCAAATCCCAAAATTCAATTACTGGACTGAAAAAAAAAAAAATACAAAAAATCAGCCCCAAAGCCAGCCTTACTTAGTGGTGACTACTAATGGCATTACTACTTACATCAAAGCAAGGAAAGGATGACCACTATTATCCTTTTTATTTAACTTACTGTACTAGAGGTAGTAGCCAACACAATTAGACAAGCCAAAAAATGAGACGTCAAAAATTGAAAAGGAGGCAAAACTATCACTATCCCAGAGGCTACGAGTATACACCCAAGAGAATAAAAATGGAGAGAGTAGTGTCAAAAGTATACAGAAAGCAACAGCTTTCATGATACAACAACCATTTAGTAAAATATCCCAATGGGACAAAAATAATAACAAGAATAATTACATTTCATCTGTTTAATAATTTAATAAATGTGTAAGACATATGAATATGCCTGAAAATACCTTTGAAGGTTACAAAATAACACCTAACCATGTAAAAGCCTGCCTTGTTCTTGGTTAGGAAGAAAAAAATATATAAAGACATCAGGCTTTCTAAATAAATTTATAAGTTAAATCTTATCCCAGAGAAAAAATACAATATGCTTTTTTTTTTTTTCAGATCTAGTAAGGGTTGTTCCAAATTTTATTTGGAAAATTAACAAAGAAGAACCAAGAAAATGCATCACCTGGGAGGATGTTATTCAGGTGATATCTACCTTGACTGGCAGGCTCTATGGGAGTCTTTTCCAGCCACTCAGCAAAAAGTTCTTTTAAAATTCTAAATTAGGTTCCTTTGATCATATCAGTCTGGGGAAGATGCTGGCTTACAGTTTTTCTCCAGGTACCTATATTCCCAGAAAAAACTGGATCCAAGATCACGTATTTGTGTGGCTTTCCAAAAGAAGTTGGCTTCAGCAGGGTGCGTGCTTTCATGCCTAGACTCTGCCCTAACAGTTGGGCAGTGGACGGAGGTGGCTCAAAAGGGCTCAGAAGCTGGTAGCAGGAGAAGCAGAAGTCAGAATTTCCTCTAGAAAGGACTAAAACGGGCAGAACTCAGAAAAGGTAGCTCGTTCGGTTGGCCTGCCTCCTGCCTTCCTCAGTGATGGAAGAGGGAATAGGATGGTTTGATATGGTGTTTCGATGGAGCTTTGGAGGAAAGGGGTTTTTTGTTTGTGCAACTTTTCTAGAAGGCACAGACAAGTGAGTAAGACATCAGATTTTCCAATCAATCTTCCCAGCTTCCAGTACCTGCCCATTGTATGACTTGGGGAAAGTTACTTAATGTTTTTGTGCCACAATTTTCTCCCCTATAAAATGGGGACAAGAATGGTCTTGTTGCGTTGGATTGTTGTGAGGATTAAATGGGTTAAAACATGTGTGTCAAGAACCCAAAAGAGTGCCAAGTACATAGTAAGGGCTCAGCAAAGCTTGGCTAATATTACTACTAATAATTATTTCTCTAAATATGAGGTGTCCAGGCTTACAGGTTTTCTTGAGCTGCCCAAGTTTTGATTCAGAGACCACATTATTAGCATTTTTTCAGGACAGTCACAATTTCAAATATCTCACGGTACTGCCTGATGACACAGCAGGACACATGTTTGAGTTTTGGAAACCATGCACCAATGGCAAAATTAGAGATCTTGAGAAGATAGTCTGCATGAGGTTGAAAATATTGAATTGCCCTAAAGGAGTTTCTCTCTAAAGTAAAACCTTTTATTAATAATTAATTGAAGTGCTTGATCAGAAGCATTGTTCTGGGTTCTGCAATTGCCTTATATTTAATCAGAAGGCTTAGAAAAAAACACCCTCCATTTTTTCCTCTTTGCAGCAGAGAAGTAGAAATTAAACAGCTCTCTTTACTTCCCATAGCATCAGCTTCTGCTCCATCTGATCCTGCCCCAGATTAAAACAGCGCATGCTGGCTTTAGCTAAATTTACGGGGTTGCTTCTTCCTGCTTTAACATTAAAGAATAAATTATAAATGTACTGTGCTCACTTTAGCAGCACATATACTAAATTTATTTTATTTGTAAGTATATGAAGTTCAACTAAACACTTAAATTTCCATTTTCATTATCCATTTTTCATGGACCCTATTCCCAACCCCCAATCTGTAATTTTATAGTCAAACTTTATTCTGGGGACACTAGGAAATGGTGGGTTATGAAGAAAGGTGTAAAACATCATCACCAAAATCACGTGGGAAGTTTTGACAATTTACAAATTTCTTATCACTAGTGTAACTGCACATGAACTCATTTCTTTAGCAAGCATTCTGCTTTCATCCAAGCCAGCTTTGTTTATCCTGATAGAACTATAACTCACGGGTGTTCTTTCCCCAGGTCCTCCTGCCTGTTCATATACTGTATGTTCACTCCTTTTAATCATTAAGACCTCAGGTCATTAAGATCTGGTCAACATCAAACTCACTTGAGAATAAAGCTTCAGGCCTATCAACCATGACCAAGATACAGTAGCCAAGCCTCAAGCTAGAAGTAGGTTTTAGTCAAACAACGATAACACATTGACCTCAGTGATGTTTCAGCTCCAGACTCCTGAAAGCAGAACGACCCCACAGACGCATCCCCTGGAAACCAGAACAAACAAGGCCATGCCTGACACCAGCTCCAGACTCCTGAAAGCAGAACGACCCCACGGACGCATCCCCTGCAAACCAGAACAAACAAGGCCATGCCTGACACCATGACCTGAAGCCATGATCAGTTGCTCCCTGCCTCAGCCCCGACCAATCAGCAGAGCCCGTGACCCCAGCTCCTGTAGTAACCATGATTAATGATTGTTCCCTTATATAACCTGGCCATTAGAGGCCATTGGGGAGCCAGGTTCTTGAGAGCAATAGCTCACCTGTGTCCCCGGGCTTGGCACCAACTCCTAAAATAAACCTTCACTGTCTTTGCTGCAAACTCCTGCTCACGTCTTTTTTGTTTGTTTGTTTTTATTGTTTGTTTTTTTGGCTTGGATGCTCACAGGTAAGAAAACCCTTTGAGTCTACGGTAACACTAGCTTAGCTCTTTTAGATGTTTGGAATTTAAAAGGCGGGGGACGGGGGTGAAAAAATATTGGGGAATTTGTTTCCGTCCACAATTAATTGAGCTATTGCATTTGAGTTTCTCTACCAAAGGCAGGATCACTCAGAAAGATAAGGGATGAATCTTGAGGGGTAAAGGGAAACTAAAATTACCTAAAGCAAATTTTTAGGGTATTTGAGGAGCAGGTCTCCATTCTGTTCCCCCCACTACGCACAAAATGAGAACCTTGGGCCACACTGTCTTCTTTGTTTCCTTTATGGATGTCATTTCCCTTTTGCAGCTTTCAAAAACAACTGTAAGGATACCTGACCTAATCTAAGAAGATATGTGGGCTTCGGGGTCATTATATGGAATCCACAGTGTTGACTGGCCAATGTCTCGCCCTGTGAGCTACACCTGCTTCTGGAGAGAAGAATGCTGGCCTGCAGCCAGCTACAGACATCTGGAAGGAGGTGGTTCAAGAACAGGTTGTAAGTGATGTGACGAAATGAATCGGCACGTCAATAATTGCAGTCAAAGGAGGCAGATGTCTGAACCTTAATCCCAAGAGACTAAATTGCTTTAGAGATCTTAGAGAGACTTTATTAAAAAAAAAAAATGACGGGGTGGGGGAAATGCAACCAACTTTGGAATTAAAGAAATGTCATAGGAATTAAAGTAAAATGTCATAGAGGAAAAAGGCAAGTGTGTGGACTTTTAAAAATGTAACCCAATTAGATGGTCCAGGAAGAAAATGGTGACTTTGGAAAAGACCCATGGCGCAAGATGAAAATATGAAGCTAGTGAAATAGTTGGCATGTGACTGGTCTTGTGGTCACTAACAAAATTAGGTACTGATAAAGTCCCAAAACTGAGCTTCTCCAAGAAGTTGCTGATAGAACAGCGGTGATGTATTTTGAATGCAAGGACAAATCCATTTTCTCCCTGCAAAGGTAGAAGTTTCATTAATCAGTGGTAATGGAACCCTGGCTTTCTCCGTTCTGATTGCTGAGGATGGTGGCATGTCGAGGCTTGCTTCATTGCCCAGTCATGATTTGTGGCACGTGGTAGCCTCTCTGTCCTATAGACAGGCATTGAGACTGTGGCTGACTGTAGCTGTCCCACGGAAGCAGAGTACAGAGTTCCACATTTGCCTTGTTAGTCCCCTTGTTTGCTGGCCAACCTTCTCCCTTCTCTCACTTTCAAGACCCCAAAGGTAAGCCCAGACCAGCTTTACTTAACTGCTGAAAGAAACAGGCAGTGAAAGACATCTTTCTAGTTTTTCCTTCAAACATTGGTTTCACCAAATAATGAAACCCCTCTTGCTTGATCTTAATAGGGTAAAGTATAGAAAACCATTTACTCCAGATGAAAGAAAAAAAAATTGTTTATCAGAACAGAGAGAGCAATAGCAGAATAGTAACTAGTATGGAATTCTTATTTCTACTCCTCATGGGGTCTGTTATGGAATAGGTCCTTTACATGAGTCAAATAATAATTAGTATGTCATTGACTTTTAGAATTTGCCCCTGGTTGGGGAAGAGCAGCAACATTTGCTAAAAATTATATACTATTAGGTGTAAGAATAAAGGCAAAGCATTTTTTAAACAACTTCCAGAACTCTGTTGGAAACAGCAGCAGGCTGGAAGGAGGGGAACTGAAGTATAGGAAAAGGAGGGGTTTCCCCCCTTGCCTCTTTCCCGGGTCTCACAGATCGAGCTGGCGCTCCACGCAGTTACTTCTCCCCTTCCATCTGAACTGTCAGTCAAGGAAACTTTACAGATGGCTATTAAGTGTCTATCACTAAAATCCTGACAATGTTCGGTGTCATTAGCAGTAAATAGTACAGGACTGTGTTTCTGGGGAAGATGATGAGCTAGGTTTGAATGCATGGCATTTGAAATCCCTTTGAGCCATTCAACTGTAGATATCAAGTAGGTATTAGATATATCGGATTCAGAAGAGATGTCTGCTAAACATATAAATGCGTTGGTACCATAGAGCTGGCAAGCAAAGCCATGAGCATAGGTAAAACTGCCTAGGAAAAAGTACAAAGTGAAAAGAGAAGAGAATGGAGGATGCTTCAAGGAGGAGCATTGAAGAACTCCAAATGTGGGTCATTTAAAGAAAAATGAGCATGCCCAGTGGTCTAAGGAGAGGCCGAGTGGAAAGGAGGAAAACCTAGAGGGTTTGGCTGCTGTAGTTGTTGAGAGAAGAGAATGTTTGAAAGCAGGAAAGTGATCAATAGTGTCAAATGATAATAGTAGGACACTGAAATGTTTCATTGGGTTTGCAGACAAGGTCATTTTTGACCTTAGCAACAGACGGTCCCATTTAGGCAAGAAGATACTGTCAGAGGAGTCAAAAGATGAAAGCGGGCAGCGGGGGGGGAGAGATGGAGATAGTCAATATAGATAACTTGTTCAAAAAGCTTGTCTGTGATGGAGGGGAGAAAGCTCAATTATAATTGAAGAAGGCTGTAGAGTCGAGAGAGGGTTTTCTAAAACAGAACATGTTGAATAATTGTTTTAATGAGGGCCAATTTAAGTACAAGAAGTGAAATATAAAAGAAAGAACTGTACAGTAATGTTCTCAGAAGGTGGGAGGAATAGAACTACCCAGTCATAATGGAGAGACTGGCTCTACGGAGAAGGAATGGCCTTCTCATACCACAGAGCTGGACAGGGGAGGGTGAGGCAGATGTAGAATGGTTTACATGTTTTGAGGAGCATAAGAGAGATGGCATTTGGTCTCTTCCCTTTTCTCTGTGAAGTCGGTCCTAGATTCTAAGAATGAAAGACGGATGAAGGAATCAGAGTATTAAAAAGTAGAAATAAGGTGTGAAATGGCCATCAAGGAGAGTGGAAGAACTGGACAACCAAACAGATCTGCAGGACTGCCTCAAAGGTCAGTGACTGTGACCTCAGAATGGAAGCATTCTGCTTTGCTGTGTGACTTTCTGTAGCAAGCAGAAAAAAAGCATATAAAGGTTTTCTTTCCCCAGAACTGGAGTTTTTCTACACAGGTGTGATCAAAACATGGACAGGCAATGGAGTTTAGAGCTTTCATATGATTATTGTAGAAATAATAAGGGAAGGAAAGAAAAGAGAAGGCTGGCAGCTTGGAAGGAGGATAGAGGTATACTGATGGTAGGTATGGTGGAAGTAGATGACCAAGTAAGCAAGAAGAGATCATCGTAGACAGAGCCAGATGACTGAGTTTCTTGTAGGAGAGTGAGGGTAGGGTGTGACTAGGAGAATAGGTAGCTGAGATAAAGTGGGGAAAAGACTCTTTGAAATGAGGAGGCTGAGAAACTAGAAAGATGCTTTCCCTGTGGATCTTTAAAAACTACAAGATAATAGCAGGATTGGGGATGAAGAATTGACACCAAAGAGATTAATGACAGAGAAACAGAGATCAGAAGGTCAGTAGATATCAGCAACTAGACCACTAGAAAGTGGCCTAATTAAATGAGTTTCAAAGAAATTAATGTTTTCATTTTCTTCCAAAGGGTCAAGAATAATTGTCTGGAGTAGCAATAAGAAGCAGGGACAATTACAATGACCACATGTCAATGCCCAAGATCATGGCTAGAAAGTGATGAAGCTCGTTTTTGAATTTAAGAACCTGAAAAAAATTCCAGCAGCATTATTGTTCCCCTTATGAGCTGGGGGGATTAACGTCCATCTCCCTTGTCCCTCAAAATCATCTTCCTCCATTTCTATATTGTTGCCCGATCCTGATACCTTTTCCTATCCATCTCCTCCTCTCTCCAAGGAGGCTGCAGTCCTCTCCTAATCCCATCAAGTGGGAGATTATTTTTCTTCTATTGGGTTTTCTGACTTTCTTAAGCCAAATTCAGAGGACAGATGCTAAAGCAGGCAAAAAGATGAGAAAAGGCAGAGGAATTTCAGCATCTCCAAGACAGCAGAAATAGTGGTGGGTCCATGAAAGACATGGAGAAGAAAAGACAAGAAGTTCAGCTCAAAATTCTCTCTTAGAGTTGTGCAAAATTTCATGGTCAGACTCCACAGAAATATAATGGATGAAAGAAGAGAGTGGGCTTTCAGGAACACAGAATATAGATGACCCCCATTAAAGTTAATCAGAGACTCAGCAGATAGTTGTTTCATCAGTTACTTACACAAGAAAGACGTAGAAAACCCCAGAAGCATCCCACATAGAAGAACAGCTCCCTACCATCTGTGAAGTAGAGGTAAATGGAAAGAAGTCACCCCAATTTCACCATTGTGAATTTTTTTCATTGTCACCGTTCTTCTTTATTGATGTAATTCAATTTCTGATCGTCATTGCCACCTACTCTGTTTAAGTAAGAGCTTTGTTGATATACGTGAGATCAGTATTTACTTTACCTCAAGGAAGAGGACAACTCATCTAAGAGGTCTCCAAATAAGGCTGTCTTCTTGTAGACCCACCTCCTGAAAGGGTAGAGTGGGTGGTAGACAATATGGGGTGATCTGGAAGGTCCTCCCTCCCCAAGTTCTTCCCCTACTCAAAGCCAAGTTCACTCACTGGTTACTGAGAAGCATCATTGTCATGCAGGGCGGCATGCGGAGTCTCTGCTCCCGCTCCCCACACAAGAACGCAGGATATGGTGAGGCCAAAAAGGAACACCCATGGAGCCATAGGTAGGGGAGTCACACCACTATAGTCTCACTAGGCTGGATTCACACAACGTGTGACCTGCTGTCTGCTTTTCTGCCAACTAATCGACTCCCCTCGCTAGCTGCAATCCGCCGTGATAACTGCAATCCACGCTTGCCAGCCACCGTCTTCTTGCTAGCCCCCATTCTTTTGCTAGTGTAGCCACAGCAGTTATATTAGTGGCCAATGGCTCACTGGTTACAGCTGATGGCCAACTAGCCACCGCTGATGGCCAGCCAGTCACAGTTGATGGCCATTTACTACCTGAGCCAGCACTTTTCTATGTGAGGCCGAGCGCCTGGAAACTGCTCTCCGGGGCTCTGTCCTCACAATCATCTTCCGTGGTGACTATTATCTCTCATTTCCTTTCAAAGTGAAATTACCAGAGGACTGATAGACTGTTACTAGCAAGTAAGTGTACATGTTTTTCCAGAAACACTTTCATCGCTCCCTGTAGCCAGGGTTGCTCCAGCTCAGGATACCAGAAGTCAGGTCTGTAACACATCAGCTCTTTAACACATCACATTTATTTTCAGGCCTTCTTTTTATACCTATGACCACACACACAGCCCTCCCCCCCCATCCCCATTACTTCATGGTCAGCAGGAGATGTGGAGCCTTCTGACTCAAGGAAAGAAGATAAAACCCTGTGAGACTCAGCAGGGGAGGGTTCACTCAGAAGGTGGGCCTTATCATAAGTTGGTTAACCTCAAAAACATCTTTGAAAGGTGTCATGTGGGGTGTCATGCAGGGTCTCAGCTCCTGCTCCCCACATAGGAACGCAGGATATGCTGAGGCCAAAAAGGAACACCCATGGAGCCATAGATACGGGAGTCATACCACTATAGTCTCGCTGGCGGCTGGGTTGGAGACACAGGAAGCAGGAGCCACACGATCCACAACCTGCCGTCTGCTTGTCTGCCAACCCACCCCACTTGCTAACTGCAATCCGCGCTTGCTAGCTTAGCCACAGCAGTTATATCAGTGGCTAATAGCTAACCGGTAACAGCTGATGGCCATCTACTACCACAGCCAGCATCTTTCCATGTGAGACCAAGACCTGGAAACTGCTCTCTGGGACTCTGTCCCCACAAAAGGCTCTGTGCTTCCTTATCTGTTGGTAACTCAACAACCCTACCACCACCACCACCACTTCCTGGGTCTCCTCCCTCCTGCATGGAAGAAGCCTGGGACATTTGCCTGAATTCACTTCCCTGGTGGCTACAGGTCACTCTGCCCATTGGAGGCACTGTGAGATGTGAAGATAAAGAATTTAAAAATGGCCGGTATTCTACATGGCAGTTATTTCAATTGTAGTCAAACCAACCATAGAATTCCTTCGCAGAGAGGCCTTTGCATGCATATAAATACCCAGTACCTTAACAACATTTAAATTCAGACTTCCTGTAGCCTGTAAGAATAGTCTCTAATATAACCAGAGTGTATTTTTAAAAATCATTAAATTTAAACAATTACTAGAAAGTGTCAGGCATTGTACTTTCAAACCCAGAAATGCAAATGGAAATATTTCTACAAATTCAGATAGTGCTCAGATTATCTGGATCCTGTTAGAACTAGTTCATAAAACACTCTAGTTTTTCCCATTTTCACACATTTGTCATGTAACTCCTTTTGGTTCTGTGTCTCCGGAGAACTCTGACTGACACAATAATCAACCTTATGTTATGTGCTTTAATAGCATTAGTTAATTAATCCAAAAAAATGTTAATTGAGTTAATTTATCAAAAAAATGTGAAATTTTAAATTAGGATTATAGCAGGCACCAAGATGGATAAAATCCGTTCTTTTATGGCCCTTCTATTTTAGAGGGAAGAAGCAGACAAAAACCAATTAAGCATATCAATATATAACTGGTGGTGACAAAGCAAGGTAAGGAGAGAGTGACAGGAGGAGGCCGTTTTGGACAGGGCAGCCTGCGAAGTCCTCTCTGATAAGGAGTATTTGAGCACAGTCTGTATGAAGTGATGGGGTACAACCTGCAGCTCCCTGTGAGACAGGTTAGTTAGCATGTTGTTAGGTAGACAGGGAGGTCTCTGGTGGAATAAACAAAAGGCAGCCATATCCTGAAACTCCAGGTTCTAGAATGGTTCCTTCACTCCAGGACAAAGATATAAGACTGCATCTTGAGGTTAATAAATTATCTCATAAATCCCTTTTGGCCAAAGAAACAGAGCAGATCTGACACGTAGGAATGGGTTGGTTCTTTAATCCCTTCAGGATGAGCAAACAGGACAAACCTGATAGATGAATTCCATTAGAAGGCTCCAGCCCCCTTCCCCAAGCAGGAAGGGAAGGTATAAAAGTAAGAGCTTTTGCCTCAGTCACTGGGCACCCCCATTCGGGACCCCCTCCCATTGGGAGTTCTGACTCTTTACTTTTAATAAACTATCCTCTTTTACAACTCCTCGCCTCTCCTTAGTTCGTGCTTCTGTTCTTCGGTTTCACGAGACACGATCCTGGCTCTCAATCACAGGAAATTCCCCACGTCATTTGGGGACACAGAAATTATCCTACATCACCTGAAACAAGAGTATTCCAACTTGCAGAATAGGAAGACCCAGGCCCTGAAGACGGAGTGCATTCCGCTTCCCTGGGTATTGTCATTGCACACAGTCCCGTAGGTATTTGGGTCTTGTGGAAAGTACCCTACCCTGCAGTCAGGAGACAGGTCATGTCACTGCCCAGCAGCCACTTTTATCTTCCAGTCTCTACTTGATGAGGGCTTAGGACCAGATCTCTGTTTCCTGTCCAAAATACCCACAGAGTTCCCACATTTCACTTTTTCTCCCAGTGGTTTCCAATGTACAAATAAAGGCTCTGAGGAGCATTCCAGTAAAGGAACCCGTGTAACTTTTGTTTCTTTCCGAATGTATTTGGTCTCACAGCCCTATTTCCATCATTAATAGAATTCGGGCTCATTGAAAAACGCTTTTAGGAACACTGGACTCAGGAGCCAATTCACCTTTTAATTCTAAAGTTGTCTGCGTAATAGGACATAAAATCACACACATCCATAGCCCCAGCTCTCCAACTAACAGGCTGTGACTTTAAAAAGAAGGGACTGGAGAGAGAGCAGCTCTTAAATTTACTTTTTCAGCAGCACAACTTTTCTTACATATAAATTCTTATATGAAACGTCAATAAACAAAACATGTTAAACCAAAGATACCTGGGCTGAAGCAGAAGTAGTGTAGACTTAGTTGTCTCGGATTTAGCGAGAAGTCCAGTGCCAAGTCCTTCGGCTGTCTAGCCCCGTGTGCTGTGATCACAGCGCCCTCTAGTGTCTACTCTTCAAAGAACGTAAAGCTAAATTATTATACTACAGAAATCTTAACTTTCAGCCAAGGAGTTGACCAAGCCTGCTATTTGCTAAGTGGTGACAAATGAGGTGTCCAACCAGCAGCAGCAGCATCGCCTGTTAGAACTTGTTAGACATGAAAATTCTCAGTCTCAACCCCTTCCCCGCCAGACTTGCTAAATCAGTAAAAAGTTGGGGGAGGGACCCAACTATCGGTATTTAAACAAGCCCTCCAGATGAGGTACAAAATCAAGACTCAACCCATCACCACGGGTGGGAGTAGCAAAGTTTTATATCATGTTGCTTTCATTTAAGGGGAAAAAACGGACTTGCAAACAAGCCCGTTGAAAACCAAAAAGTTCATAAACGGAAAAGTGTCTATACTTAGCATTTGTTGGGCAGTTTTCACTTTGTGCTATGCTTTCAGACTCAATCTGAGTTACATCCATTCCAACAATACCAATGGACCCAATTTCTTTGTAGCACTGCCATAAATAACAAAAGAAGGCTTTAGAATGGACCTCGTGGTCTTTCCTTGAAAAGAAAATTTCTGTGCTGACAATACCCATTATAAAAAAAAATAGGGTTTGTGTTGAGAAGGAGAGGTGAAAACCCTGTAAAGCTAACGTGTTGAACACGTACACAGGATGTACTGCTAGCATTTATTTTTTCTGGCCAGCCATGCTGACGTTATGCTCTGTTCATGACCAGGAAGGCCAGATGAAAGTGTATAAATGGACTACTGCAATTTTGCTACAACTATGAGGAAAAAACGGTGTTTTTCCCTCCTTTCCTCCTGCTTCCTTCCACCAAAGGCTGCTTGAGTACTTAGGAGACAAAGGCTCTGTTGGCTGAAAACACCCACTAGTTTGGCCCATTGTTTCCAAAAGCAGATAACTTGGACGAAGAAGACAGACTCAGTAAAAAGGACATCAACAGACGTAAACATCAGTATCCCAGGTGAAAAAATCAATATAAAGTAAATTTACAACTAGAATAATAACTAAGCTATAAGGAAATGTATAGTTTTGTATTTGAAAATTACAACTCACTAAGAAAATCAGGTCACCTAAAAGAATAAGGCACCCCTTGATCATTGCTGTATTTCACATAACATTAAACTAAAAAAACTAACATTTCAGTCTTTTAGGAGAACACCTAAGTTTTCAAACAACCACTGTATGAGGTATAATCCACGTTCATTACCGAGCTAAAGATATTTATGGATAGCTACAAAAATAAAGTGGTAAATTTCATTCCATATGTAAATAAAGACTCGTTTGTTCTATTTATATTTAACAATAATGAAAGTGTAGATATATGGAATTCCAGGCTAGGGTGCATTTAATAAAAAATTTCAATGTGAAATGCATCACACATTTTGTCCAAATGATCAAAAATTCAAATTACGTGTATCAGAATCTATATCCAGTTCCTAGGGTGGCTGTAACACAGTACTACAAAACTGGGTGGTTTAACACAAAAGAAATTTATTGTCTCAGAGTTCTGGAGGCTAGAAGTCCAAAACTAAGGTGTCAGTGAGACCATTCACCATTCTGTGCCTCTGCTGGCTTGTGGTGTTTGCTGAAAATCCTCAGTGTTCCTTGGTTTGTAGATGCATTATTCCAATCTCTGTCTATGTGTCACATGACCACCTTCTCACTGTGGCTCTTTGTATCAGTGTCTCTTCTCCTTATAGGCATCTCACTTATGTTGGGTTAAGGGCCCACCCTACTCCAGCATGACCTTAACTAATTTCGTCTGCAACAACCCTAGTCCCAAATAAGTCCCTTTTTGAGGTACTGCAAGTTAGGACTTCAACATATCTGGGAGAGGGCGCAATTCAATCCATAACGCTGCACCCTCTTGCCCCTCTTCCCAATTCACATCCTTCCCACACGCAAAATACATTCATTCACCTCATTCCCAACATTCCCAAATGTTACCTATTCCAGCATCAACTCTTAGTCCAAAACCTCATCTCACTATCCTGAATTTCATCATCTAAATCTGTGGTAACCCACAGATTACCACAGAACGACCTAGGGTATGATTCATTCTTGGGTAAAATTTCTCTCCATCTGCAAATCTGTGAAACCAGAGAACAAGTTGTCTGCTTACAACATACAATATCCAGCCATAGCATAGACTTTCTCATTCCAAGGGGGAGAAATTGGAAGGAAAAAGAGGGGTAACAGTTCCCAAGCAAGTTTTCAAAGCTAGCAGGGCAAGTTCCATTAGATTTCAAGGTCTGAGAATAATCGTCTATGAGTTGATGCTGTCCTGGGGCCTGATGGGATGGCAGCTTACCCCTCTTAACCTGAGGAGGTCCCATCAGCCCAAGCTTCTGCATCCATGGCCCTGCCCTCAGAGTCATTCTTCATTTTATACTTTCTCTGTCCATTTTAATCCAGGATGATAGTGTTTCTGCTGTTATGAAATTCTTAAAAACCTTCTCAATCACCCATGGAATTCACAGGTGTCCAAACCGTAAGACAAGAGGGTCTTCCACAGAGTTTTCCTGGATATTCCCATCTCGATTCCTGGCTTCTGCTGAGACAGTTGATTGGATCCATCAACCACACACCTAACCTCTTTAGCAAACGATTATCCAGTCACACACACCCTTGGCCTTGTTTCTAAAGTAGCTCTCTGGATAGGCTGAGAATCTTCCAAATCATCAAGCGCTGACTCCTTTGTACTTTGCAGTTCCTTCCTTTATTAATTTCTTTCCTTTCACATTTTACCATGAGCAGCAAGGAAAAGCTGGGCTGCACCTTCCACACTGCTTGGAAATCTCCAAGCAAAAATGTTCAAGTTCTTACTTACCTCCCAACAACAGAACATAATTCAACCATGTTCTCTGCCATTTTACAACACAAATCACCTTACCGCCAGTGTCCACTAATGTTCCTCCTTCCCATCTGAGCTGACCAAAAGCACCTTTACCCTTCACATTTCTAGCAACATTCTGTTCGTGATGATATATATATTCTCTAAGATGATAGACACTTTCTCTATAGCTCTCCTCTCTTCTTTCTGAGCCCTCACCAGAACTGCCTTTAATATCCATATTTCTACCAACAATCTCCTCAAAGCATTTAAGGTTTGTCTACCAAGTACCTCAAAACTCCTGCAAACTCTACCCATTATCCAGTTCCAAAGCTACTTCCACACATTTAGGTATTTCTTACAGCAGCAGCACCCCATTTCCCAGTCCCAAAATTGGGATCAACAATTCATTAATCCTTGTGGTTTTCTGGGTGCCAGGGAAATATGCCATTGAAATGAGCCACTAGTTCCAGCTCATAACATCCAAATAGCAGGATGGGTGATGTGACTATTAAACGTGAATTAGGAGAAAATCTGGGCAATCACCTTTAAAGAATGTTGAGCCTGCCAGTGGGTCAGTGGGTATTAACCAACACTGCTGGCTAGAAAGGGCCAAGCAAGGTTCGCATGGAAAACATTGGCGTGGAATGTTGATTTAAGTAATCTGGATTTAAAAAATACTTTCAATTTCGAGTCACAATAAGCTGGAATATAGAGATCGCATCCTTTCAATTTTTTTTAAAGCACGTCCAGTAAGCATTCACTGAGTTAGACTATGTAGAGAAGAACCTAAATGAATTAGTAAAGCATCTGAATGGAGGCGGACATGTGTGTGGACAGCATGTACTCCAAGCAGAACCTAACTAGACCGGCCGAGAGTTCCCAATAGTAAAAGATGGTAAAGATTTTATTAAAGAGCAAATAAATATGATTTATGACTTATGTAAGTTAGCATTTACAAAGGGCTTTTAGACAATGTAATTCCTTAAAGAAATGGTTTTCTTTACAACTTAAGTTTCCTTTTTCGATCACGCCTTATTCTCTTAAAATAACCTTGAAATTAATTACCCATTTTGTGCTGATTATCAATAATTCCGATTAGCTGGGTCTGACACTATGAGCTTTTATTTTGTCAGTAATTCATTGTTCCTTGTGCTTTTCTGGGTCACTGGGATTAGACCAGATTCTCAAAGAAAGGCAAGGGAAAAGCACTGGTATTGTGCTAGGTAAGCACTGCCCTCAGTCCTCTCGGGCTGACCTCATTTACCCCTATCAAACCATAAAGTAGATCATTTTTATCTTCCTTTAATCAGAGATGCTAAGGCATTTGAATACGGTCAACCAGTTATGATTAAGTACAACAGGGAAAAAAATATCTGATGGTCTACCTCACAGTAATAGCTGGAATATTTATTAAAAGCCCATCCACTCGTGACAGTGTGCCAGGTCTGAAAACAGCTAGGGCCCCAGGTTCCAGGACACCTACCCCCACCCCCCACTTGCTGAAACTACCCCAGGATAGACCAGTATTCTGAAACAGAAGCCCACTACTTTCAATGCGCCCAACTTCCTTGTGAAGGCTAGAAATTTGCATTTTATCCTAATCAGGAACAAATGAGAGCATTTGGTAACATTTTAACTGATTTTCCAGTGAACTTTGAAACAACAGGTTAAAGCTTAACTAAAAATTGCCACCTGCTTGAAATGTTAAAAAATACGCCACCGGGATAATCTAGGGTTGTAAATTCATTATTTGTCCTTTTATTTATCTATCTATTATTTATTTATTTATTTGTTTGTTTGTTTGTTTGTTTTACAGTTATAATTCTACCATTAAATTTTTAAAAAGAAAAATGCTTTGGAATTAACCAAAGAGCTCTAAGAAGTGTTTTCATCTTTCCTGTTGAGTTCTTTTCTGCCTTCAGTCTCCGCAAAGGCCACATAACCAAGGAATCTTGTACTCCTCATGTTTTCAAAGTTCTTCCTAGGGAGCTGTAACTTTTCCATAAGCCACAAGGAAAGCCATTCAATTCAGAGGGACTTGTGCAGGCACAAACACCTGCCAACAAAATAAAAACACGCCATATTTTTGCAACACATGAAAATACCAGCAGGGGGCGCACTTGGAGCCTAACTAGAACAGTGGAAATGTCAACATTCAGGAGGACTTGTAGCTGTTTCTTTGGGAATCTTTTTCGTTGTGGTGGTAATGGATCCTATAATCTAGTCAAACCATCCAACCAGCCATTTTGAGTTCAAAATTCTGCTTTTACAAGCTGGCTGTCCACATTAAGGATAGAATCAGAAGTTATATCCCATATAAAAACCTGAAGCCTTGGGCTCTTTGGAACCAAAGTTGCTGGTCTCAGAAATGCTGAGCGATGTATTCTCCACACCCAATGCCTGAGACATGGATTCGGAAGGAGGATTTGTGATTTCCTTGCTACAACCTCTGTTAGAAACTGTCTGCTTCCACTCTGCATTTTATTATTAGACTCCTATGAATTGCTACTCTCTAGGACTTCCAAAAACTGCCATGGATCTGACAGTGAGAAATTATGAATTTTTATAAGGTATGCAATTATTTAATATGTCACTCCCCAGGGGATTCTTTCCAATGACCAGAAACCTCCCCTGGTTGCTCCCTTTCACTGCCAATAGGACTGATCCGTGTGAACAAAGATCTCAGTTACTTAAACTCATTTAAACCCTAATTGTCCCAGGTTCTAGAACCTTCCTGTGGCTTAAGCAATTCACACTCCAATTCACAGAAACCAGAGCAGCAGTGGCAAATGCCAACACTGTCTGTAAAGATGGTAGATGGTACTTCTCTGACTCACTGCCCTGGAAGCTAAGTGTGGATTCTCCAGGTAGAGGCAAGAATCTAACCCACGTGAAGCATCCGCAGCAATGAAAGGCATGGTAATTTCCTCTAACTACATTGCGTGATGGGTATTACAGTCCACCTGTACAGGTGAGGGAAACTGAGGCCCCAGCACATTAAGAAATTGTTCCAGGGTCACACAACTTGAAAGCGTGGGTTAAAAATTTGAATTTGCTCAACTACATGGCCCCATATTCTTTTCACCAGCAAATCTTCTGTTCATTATTCCCAAACTACTTTAAGAGGAACCTACATATTCTTGAGAATCAAGTGTGGCTTGTACTTTCCAGTCAGGAGAACTTTACATAACTAGAACACTTGGAAAACATCCTGTTCTTATTTGAATTTTTCTCATCAGTTAGAAAATCTTGTTTGCTCCAATGGCTGTGTTTTCAACAGGCACTTCCAGGAGACATTCCTTCTTGCATCATAGACCTTCTTTGGGGATAATGTTCCGTCTTCCTCCAGTGCATCCTTTAGAAATTGCTTTCATAAGGATCTGTTGGTACTGACACTCATTCCATTCCTGTTTGTCTAAGAATGTCTTCATTTTGCCCTCCCTGAATGAAATGTAGTTTCTCTTTGTATACAATTCTAGGCTGGCAATTATTTTCCCCAGCACTTTGAAGCCATTGTTTTTCTGGCTTCCACTGTGTGCTACTGGGAAGTCAGTTGTCAATCTACTCGTCATTTCTCTGTAACTATTGTTCTTTGTATTTCTCTGCCTGTTTTTAAGATTTTTTGCTTTGTTTTTCTGCAGTTTCATTGTAGTGTGTTTAGATATGCATTTCTTTTCACTTATTCTTTTTGAGATTTTGAGCTTCCTAATTCTGTGAATACATGCCTTTTATTACTCTGGAAAAATTCTCACTCAATATTTCTTTACCTGTCTCTCTTTACTACGTTTATTATCCCCTCAAGGAACTCTAAAGAGATATTTGTTGAACTTTCGCACTTTGATCTCCATGTGTGTTAATAATTTTTCCAGTTCTCTCTCTCTGTGCTGCATTCTAGATGATTTCTTTCAGTTCAGTATTTTTTCCTGTATATGTATCTAAATTGCCCTTCGCATGTTTATTAAGTTTCTAATTTTGATTAGTTCTATTTTTTCTCAAATATTTATGATCATTCATGTTGTATCTTGTGCCGTTTTTATGTTATTTTCCTTTGTATATAAACATATTAAGTATCTTATTTTATATTCTAATACTGATAATTCCTATGTCTTAGGTCTTTGTTGGTCTGATTCTGCTACTTATTATTTCAGTTGCCTTAACGCATGATACTTTATGTCCTTATATGATTTCAAATTTTTTTTAATCATAAGCTCATATTTGATGGAATTTTTTTTAAATTCCTATAGTGAAGGACATGATTTTGATACATATGGGAGCCTGGGGCCATTGCCAGCCAAGACAATGCTCAGCTTTTTTTTTTTTTAATTTAGCCTGTAGGAATTGGGCCCCAAATTATGTGAATGCGAGTTTATGAAGACAAATTTCCTAGGGTAAGTTCTTCTGACACCACCCAGGTTAACCTTCTTTGTTAGGGTTTTTTTTCCCCTGTAATTTCATATTTTGTTCTGTTGTACTACTCACTGAGGATGTAGCCCTCTGCGGTTGCCACTAAATCCCAAATTCCAGGTCACTGGGAGAATCAGCAGATGCCTTGAGCACATGACAGATTCAGTGCTGCCTTACCTAATTTGTTTCCTGTCCTTGCTTTGGCCTCTGAGGATTTTCTTTTTTATTCCTTACCACTTCAGCAATTTATTTTTAAAATTTACATCCAGGAATATTAGATGTTTTGTAGTGTAAGGATTTTTCTAATATCTAGTCTGTTGTTGCTTTAATGGAAGTCAGTCTTTCTTCATTTGATATTTTTAAGAACACTTGTTGATAAAATTGAACACAGCACCTTGAGCTGAGCTGCCGCTGAGCTCCCGGATGGCTCAGTTGGTTGGAGGGTATCCTCTCAACCACAAGGTTGCCGGTTCGACTCCCGCAAGGGATGGTGGGCTGTGCCCCCTGCAACTAACAACAGCAACTGGACCTGGAGCTGAGCTGCGCCCTCCACAACTAAGATTGAAAGGACAACAACTTGACTTGGAAAAAAGGCCTGGAAGTACACACTGTTCCCCAATAAAGTCCTGTTCCCCTTCCCCAATAAAATCTTTAAAGAATAAATAAATAAATAAATAAATAAATAAATAAATAAATAAAATAAAATAAAACAAACACACAAAAAAAAACCCAGAAAATAACAAATGTTGGCAAGGATATGGAAAAACTGAAAGCCTCATACCCTGCTGGTGGGAATGTAAAATGGTGCAGTTGTTTAAATAAAAAAAATAAAAAAAAATGAAAAAAGAAAAACACTTGTTGAAAATTGTTTAAATTTCAAACAACGCAGGACCCCTTCACCTTTAAACCCAGCCCCTCAATCCCATTCCCCTGAATGTAGCTGCACTGAAGCCATCTCCATTGCATTAGAACAGTAAGAAAACAAGACCACATCTGAATGACCACGACCCAAACTCACTGAAAATCTATACAAGTAGCTGTTTTGTTTGATAATGAAAATCAGGCCTTCAATTTCAGCTATTCTTTGAGTTAAGACACCAAACTGGATTATGAAATAGTGAAACCAAAGGAAGACAGACCACAAAAAATCATAGGTTTGAGTTAGTGAATGTGAAGTGAAAACACTCAACTGAGCTGTCTGGCCTGGCAAATGTGCTTTACACACATGGGAAATTGTTCAATTTTGACGTATGTGAATGAATCCTCATTTCATGCACTTAAAATAATAGCATCACTGTTCTGCTTTGAAGTCGTCTTTCTGTTTAGAGTGCCCTTCCCTTGCTAGGTCTTTGGGGTTACAACTGAAAATCCATTTTCGTGATTCTAATTTTTATTTAATTTAAGGTAGATAAAAGTACCAGTTATCCTAACTCGATAATCTAATGGAGAGTGCAATCAGAATCCATCTGGCTGGCCCCAGAGTGGCTGAGTGCAATGGCTTCCTGCCAACAGAGCTAGAGAAGATCACTCTGCATTTCCCAGTGAGGATGAGAAAGACAGAGCAGCACAGCCGGCCGCTGTGGTTTTCGTGATATCAAGGGGTCACTTTGCACCACTGGCTTTTTCCTTTTCTTTCTCATGTGTATTCCCAAACTCACTCGTGACGGGATTCGGGATATGCTACCCCAAAATATGACACCTTAGCGACTGAATATTTTCAATTAAAGGATTTTGAGACATGACAAGTGCAGGAAGGACTTGCTGACTTTCCCCTGAAGCAGGTCACAGAAACCTGATGTGAGAGGTGCCCCCCTATACCCAGAAGAAAGGTGCATCCGTATCTGTGAAGATGAAGGGACACCAAGAGGAATCTGAATGAAAAGGCCACGCGAAGTTCTCCCTGTTTATTACTCAGTTCATATCCTTTTTGTCCTATCACATTTTTTCCTGATTCTCCATTCTGCATCAACTCTAGTGTAAAAAACATTCAGGTTTAACTGTTTCTTTGGGTTTTCCTTTCCTTATAAAGGCTCCCGTAATATATAAAAGTTATACCAAATAAATGTGTATGCTTCTTTCTTGTTAATCTGTCTATTGTTACAAAGACCCAATGATTAGCAAATAGAGTAGGAGGAAAAATAATAATTTTCCTTCCTACAGTATTAAGAATTGCTTTTCATCTTAAGTCTCATGACCAAGTGGGGAGGAAGAGGTTGGAGGCAATGAGATTCTTGAATGGGAGAGGGGGCTTACTGTCAACTTCCTTAATCAAAAGGAAATTGATGTTCCCCCAATTCGTTCCCCACCCCAAAGGGTATCTCTGCAAATTGGAAGGTAGAACTGGGTTGGGGGTGAGAGGGATGGAGAGATGTAGTAACAGGTAACTAATATGTCACTAGTTGGGTGTTTTGATGTGACACTTGTGAGATGTTATTATTTCATTTACCTAACTAAAGGCTTATTTTTTTAAAATTAACCTTTTTTGAGAGTTTAGTTACCCTCTCCCTCCAAAAACCCCTCATACTTCACACTTATGAATTTCATCTTTTTTTTTTTTAAAGAAGATTTCCCCAGAACATTGTTTCATATTATCGGTATACCACAGTATATTCTTATGTCTTAAGTAAAGATAGAGACTTTATACTTACCACATCTTCCATAACTAGCTGTATACGTAAAGATTATTACTAAATTATTCCTTAGCTTTTTCTAGATGAGGTATAAAGATTCTTTTAGCTTTTCTCATGGACCTTTTTTCCCTAACCTATTAATAACCTTCAAGATGTATTTGAAACCTCTTTTTAAGACCTCCACGGTCCTTTAAAATTGGGAAATCCATAAATAGCCTATATTGTGACAATTTCAGAAACGCCAAAAAAAAAAAAAAAAAAAGGAAGAATTACTTCAGGATGTCTCAATGAAGCCCTCTCTCTGATGAATCTCTGTGTCATATAAAAATGCTGACTCAGGTTATATTTTCTATTTTTTAGATTCTAATCTTTTAAAATGGCATTTGGCATTATATTAAGGAGCCCATGGGATATCATAAGAGCATAATCAATGATAAATGCATATTTATGATTGAGATTTGGGAGTTAGTAATCAATATACCTCTATATTCTTGGCTTTTAGAAGTTTAATTCAAGCATATTTAATTAGATTCCTACCCCCACAAAAAATCAATTTTTTAAAAAGCTTTCTTTTCAAAAGCAGGTATCTCCAATAACACATTTTGGTCTAGGAAAATATTTTATAGAAATAGGATTTATCTTCTGTTATGCCTTTAGACTGTATATGTTTTGCTTACCCTGCTCTGACTCCTGGGTAAACTCATCCTTTCTTTAGGAGCTGAGTTTTAAAATAAATTTTCATGAAAGAACCTCAGTGAAAGTCGTATAACAACCAGCATAACACACACACGTTATTAATAGTTGTGAAATACATGAGAAATAGGGAACATGTATGAATTACTGAGAAGACCCCCAGAGATTTTCACATGGCCCACCCGTGAATGCTGCCACAGCCCCTGAAAACAAAGGAATCAACAAAGATTACATCTTGCTGTTCTCTGCACAGTAGAGTAGCATACTGATTTATTAAAACCCACTGGTATAACCACTGAAACATTTCCAAGCTCTGGTGAAAATGTTGACTTGTGAACTTGGATGGAATGAAAAATCACTTTACCCAGTTCTTTTTTCCTTAAAGTTTGAAATAGACCAACTGAGTTAAGATTTCAATAAATCATAGACTGGAAAGCACCCATAGAGGCAGTTTTCTTTCCTCTTTGCAGAAGATAAAACTCAGGCTCAGATACCTGGTGTCAAATAAAAACAAATGCAGACTTCGCTAGGAAGAGGTTTGTTTGTTTTTATAAGAAATAGTATTGCCATAGGGAGAACACTTTCATCGCTGAAATCTGTGTCTTACAATCAAACAGAAGAAGGGTTTTCTTTTGTAGGATAATGCTATGCTACAAAGCAGAGAAGCGGGATCTTTGGAGGGAAAGCTAGACAAGCAAGGCAAAAAATGACCAATGGCATCAGACAGGAAAGTGTTTCTGTGCTCAGCTAATTCCCAAGAGAAGCTAGTAGGATGGGGCATAAGGTGGGGTACATTCCACACTTTTTGGGTGTGTTTGTTCAGGGTTGAGGCAAGCACGGTGTAGGGCCTTGTAGAAAAGAGAGAAGCCTGATTCATATTTGGTCAAGACATCGCAGAGGGAGAGAAATGGGCCATTGGAGAATGTTTGGTGATGGAGTGAGGTGCCAGTTCTTCAACCTGAATGCCAGCTCTTTCTCCCATGCCCATCTCCACGCCAAATTACTGATGCTTGAACGAGAATGGCCTCCCTCTTTGACCTTGTCTCTGTTTTCTCTATCTTCTCTGTAACATCATTTAAAATTTTTCTTTGAGATCCTTGATAGACACCAAACTTCTTTTTAAGAAATGTCTCTACATACTTCTTCCCCATTGGAGTGTTTGATCATTCCATGCATTCATTCATTTATTCATTCACTGATTCATCCATCAAGCATTTTTGAGCTTCTCTGTGGGAAAATATGGTGGTAAGCTTCAGATCCTAGTTCTTGAAAGTCAGATAGCCTAGTCGGCAAATTTGAAAAATAAGTTTATAGTTTTAGTGGAGTGTGATAAGGTTTGTGAAAGCACTGACCCTAATACAAATCTAACCTACCCCTAGCCCAGCAGTTCTCACCAGGGATGTTTTTGCCCTCCAGGGGACAGATGGCTATATTTGGAAGCATTTTTAGCTGTCATGACTGGGTGGGTGGGGGGTAGTATACTAATAGGATCTAGTGGTTTTGAGGCCAGTGATGCTGCTGACATCCTACAATACACAGATACACAGGACAGCCCCCATGACAAAGAAATGCCCTGCCCAAAATGTCAGTATTGCTGAGGATGAGAAACCCTGACCCAATAAATCATGTGCTCGAAGCACATGCAGCCACAAGACATCCCCAGGAGGAATCCATTTTATAAGGTGCGTTATTTGGATGAACAAATAATGTGTTACTACAGTGTGCTGTGAACTAAGGAATTAGTTGTCAGGTTTCTTTCTTAATGACATGGTTTAATATACATGAAGCCTTGGGTCAATCCTACTTCACCTGGTTTTGTCTGAAAATTAGACACTAACTAGAGCCTCTACTATCACAAGGAAACTAAGGACTCTCTGTTTAAAGAGCTGTTAAAGAATGATTTTTATGACAATTTTACCTTTTCTACACATGTCCTCAGTAAGGGCACATTATCTGAAGAGAAGAGGACTTTTTCCGCTTCTCCCCAGGAGCAAGATCTTACAGAGGAAATGAGTATAAGGTGAACCAAATCCTAGCACAGATTTCTAGGAGTTAATTGGAATTTTCAGAAAGCACAGGAGAAGAATATCAGCTCAACAATGGGTCCCAGAATGTTCCATAAATACATGGGTGTGGAACACCCCAACATCAAAAATAAATATCTTCAAAGTCTGACTTGATGTGGGAGCTTCATTATGTCAGGGAAATCCAAGTGCATTGTTGGGCTCACTTCAAAGACATCTCCAGGCTCTGCCCTTCTCATTTCAGAGTATTAACTCTTGCATTACGCCACTTTCCCTCCCTCTCTGTACCTTACTCCTTTTGGAAACATGTTTCAAACATCGCAAAATATGTTCTGGGAAAAAGGAGGAGTGTGTGGACAAATATCTAAAATCCCCAAAACTACTGTAGCTTCTCAGCTGAGAGAGAAATTTTGCCAAAGCAGAAAGCCCAGGAGAGGCTAACGGGTGAATCTAGTAGCAGCAGCTAGAACCCATCCATACCCCAGAGACCTTCTCATGGCTTCTCTAGATCACTCAGTCTCTCCGCCTTTTTCCTATTGGACATAATGCAATATCAGAATCCACTTGTAGATACATAAGGATGAAGCAGACATTTACCAGCCAACTCAAGGAAAAGCATACATGCTCAGATATACACATGTTCTCTTCAAGGGCCTGCCTCTCCCCACTTGTCACACCTTGCCTTTCCCGTTTCCCTAGTGGACTTTGTCATCTGCTGCCATTTTCACCTAAAGCAAGGCTTACTATTTGTTAAGAGATACTATGTCCCAGGTTCTTATTAATGACAACTGAATGAAAGTATACTATGTATAAAAGACCAGAGAAAAGAATTATACAGTATAATACAATAACTTAATTGTGGAAAGGAAACAGAATGGAAGGTTGTAAGAATCCAGTCTGCCTTAAGTATTATTCTAACTGAAATAATAAGGTAGTTTAAAGACTTGAGTTACTTAGAGGTTAGAGAGAGGGAAAATGTTTGATTGTTTAACTATATTTGGCCAGTGGGACACCAATTTGTAGTTTGTTTTTAGGGATGGTTGAAACTTTGCCTTTCATGTATAGCTTTATCAACAATTTATTATATTCATTGTTTCTTTTAAATTTTGCAACAAAAGCTCTTTTCTTTTTTCAAAGTATTTGGTATTCAATGTAGAAATCACTGCAACAAATTTATCCAAGAACACAACTTGAAAGAAACACATTTCCTGCACTTTGATGAGATAAAGTCATGTATACTTAGCCCCAAAGGTTGCAAGAGCTTCTACTGCTACATGGTATACTGTAGAACTTTTGGCTCATGCCAAAGTGGGTCCATTCTGAGATTTTACATGAATTTATGACAATACAGTGAAAGCCAAGAGAAACTGAAATTCAAGGAAACAAACTGCGAAGATGACAGATGTGGATTCATTCTTCCAGGTGCAAAGAAAGAGCAGATATTGCTCTGAGTTATCTGCTTCTTACATGTTTGAATTATGATTTGATCTGCATAAGCTATTGTCGTGCAGGGTGTCAGGCAGGGTCTCAGCTCCCGCTCCCCACATAAGAACGCAGGACATGGTGAGGCCAAAAAGGAACACCCACGGAGCCATAGATAGAGGAGTCATACCACTGTGATCTCGCTGGCGGCTGGGTTGGAGACACAGGAAGCAGGAGCCACACTATCCACAAGCTGCCGTCCACTTCTCTCTGCCAACCAGCCTCACTTGCTAGCTGCAATCCGCCATGATAACTGCAACCCGCTCTTGCTAGCTCAGCCACCATCTTCTTGCTAGGCCCCATTTCCTGCTAGTGTAGCCACAGCAGTTATATTAGTGGCCAATGGCTCACTGGTTACAGCTGATGGCCAACTAGCCACAGCTGATGGCCATCCAATCACAGTTAATGGCCATTTACTACCTGATCCAGCACCTTTCCATGTGAGGCCAAGGGCCTGGAAACTGCACTCCTGGCTTTCTCCCCACAGCTACTGAGGCTGGGCAAAGAGGCCATAATGCATATATTAATCTTTCACACTTGGCAGTATTTCCAGGGCAATCCAGGGCTGCTCAGATACCATTGCCTGTGAGCACTTAACAAACTCGTATATTTTTCTTCAAAGTCACAACCATAAGTTTAAAAAGGATGTTTCAGTACTGGAAGAACTTGACCATCTTCACCTTTGATCCACATGAGTAAGTCAACGTGCAGACCACTGAGGTACCATTTGGGTGATCAAGCAAATATCAGATTCACCTGGAAGGGAGTATTTAATTTCCACAAACTGGGGCAAAATATTAAGGAAAAAATTTAAATTTAACTTTGTCATGACCCTGCATGAAAAGACTGAATATCAAATGATTTCAATTTTCTTCAACTAATTTGTGATGGTCAGTTTTATGTATCAACTTGGCTAGGCTACATTCCTCATTTATTCACTCAAGTACTATTCCAGGGGTTGCTGGGAAGTATTTTGCAGGTGTGATGAAAGTCCATAATCGGTTGACTTTAAATAAAGGAGATTATCCCAGATAATCTGTGTGGGCCTGATTCAACCAGTTCAAAGGCCTTAAGAGGAGAACTGACGGCTCCCAGAAGAAGGAGAAATTCCATCTGTGGTAAGGGGAGCTTCAGCTCATACCTCAGAAATCCATACTGATGGACTAAACTGTGGACTTGCACTCACCAGCGTCCACAATGAAGTCAGCCAATTCTCTGAAGGAAATCCTTTGAGTAATATATATGTTCAATTCTTTGAATAATATAATCGTGTATCTTGTACAGGTTCTGTTTCTCAGGCTGAACCTTGACTGATACAGGTTTTAGTATTGGTAGTTGTAGAGGACAGGATCTTTAGGATGAATGTTTCTGAACCGCTTCTGTGTTTTCTGAATGTTTCTGGACTGCTTCTGTGTTTTCTGGAACTGGTTATCCAATCAAGCTAGATTTAGAGCCACTAATGAATCTATTTTCAGTCATAAAGAGGTTGCTATTGTCATGGTATGATGTGTCTACAGACATATGAACTATCGCCATTGGATGCTCCTGTTCAAAAACTGTATCAGTTTCCTAGGGTGCTCATAACAAATTACCACCAACTGAGTGGCTCAAAACAATAGAAATTTATTCTCTCAGAGTTCTGGAGCGTAGAGGTCTGAAATCATGATATTAGCAAAGCCATACTCACTTTGAAAGCTCTCCTAGGGGGGCATCCGTCCTTGCCTCTTCCTAGCTTCTGGCAGTTGCTAGCAATTCTTAGTAGTACTGGGCTTACGTGACACATCACTCTATCCTCTTCCTCCAATTGTCACCTGGCATCTTCCCTGTGTGTCTATGTCTCTATGTCCAAATTCCCCTCTTTGCATAAGAAGACCAATCATATTGGATTTCAGGCCCACCCTAATCCATTATGACCTCAAATTAACTTGATTACATCAGCAAAGTCCCATTTCCACATAAGGTCACGTTCACAGGTTCCAGGTGAACATAAATTGGGGGGCAGGACAATATTCAACCCAGCATAACTATCTATGGAAAGTGAAATTCTGGGTCACTATGTGTTTGTCACCTTAGAAACTTTTAGTTAAAATAAGGAGTATAATGGAAAAGGCTGGTTGCTCCTAACAGCACTGAAGAAAATGAAAGGGAAAAGGATGAGCTCGGGGCTTCAAACTTCCAGGTTAAATGCTGCACTAATGACCTGAAAGCTCCAATAGCTGCCCTGAAATAAATCTTTATCTCCTTCAGCCACAGAGCTGAGATTTCTGATAACTAAACTCACAGCCTCATTCTGTAAGTGACTGAATTACAATGCAAATTGAATTCTTAGCCTTGCAGAATGTCTTCTGATAAAGTGAGGGGGTGGGCATTGGGAAAATATGGAACCTGAAAATTGGAATGGAGACAGAGGGAACAGAGACAGATCCCAATACAGCTGGAGCCACCTAACCCCTCTGTCTGCCAAGTCTTCTTTGCTGTTAGAAGCAGCCCTTCCACCCCTGCCCAAGGAGGTAGTGCAGTAATGGCCGCCCCTGAGGCAGTGCCTTGTGATGCGTTGCTGAGTCTCCTCAGAAATCACCATCATCCCTCTGCGCTTCTAGACCTATACCTAGATTTACATCTCAGCAGGCCCCATAAAGGTGAGGAACAAAGTGTGAGCCACAAGATCACTACATTCTGAAAGAGCTGTATGATTCTTCCATTTTTCATGGACAGAAATCTGGAGAATATGTGTGGGAATGAATCTTAAGGGTGTGAGATCATGGTAGAAAGAACATAAAGGTAGATTCGACAGAATTTGTTAATATGGGCTGTCTAAAGAAAGATTCTGGACTCAATGCTTTAGCATCACAGAGCTCTAACAGTTTGGTTCTTAGCTGAAACATGGACCCACGGGTGCCCTACACTAAATAAGTTGAAGTGCTAGAACTATCACGGTATATTATAGAAGAAGGTATTCAAAGGTTTAGGGAAATTGTAATGCTAGAGTGGATTAATCATGTAAGATTTGCTCACCCACCTTGGGAAGGTCCAGAGGACACACCTTGTACCATGACTGCGAGAAATCCATTTGTGAGGGGAGCCCAACATTCTTGAAGAACTATGTGATCACTCTTTTATACAGGTCACAAATTACAGTGGGAACTGGGATACTTAAATGCAATGGGGATAATGTAATCCTGGGGTGGCAGGAGCCAAGTAAGGGCACCGAGCTGGGAATGGTCACCATAATGGACAATGGAGTCAGTGCCGTAATCAGAATAGTCTAACTCACAGAAACCTATGGGGTTGGCTAGTTGGTGTTCCTAGTAAAGAAATAGATGAGCGATCTTCTAAATTCTTACTTGGCCTGTATCAGTGGAAGCATTCTAGTTAATTTTAAGCAACTCAATATTCACTAACAGTCATAATGGAAAATTCTGGTATCATTGATTTGTGATAATTTGGAGTCCATTGTTTCTAAAAGAATAAAAGCTGCCTGAAATTTTAATCCACCTAAGGGTATCAGGAACTTAAGTCCCAGGTGAACAAGTTTTGGGTAGTGGAAAGAAATACTGTGGTATAGGAGGCAGCCCTATTGGGAAAGTTTTCAGAACTTTCATTCTCAGATTAAACATCATGTTGAGACAAATTACTTCAGTTTCTACTCCAGGTCTCTGCCTCTCTCTGCTGTGTACTGAGTAAACACCTCATATCTATTTTGCAATTCACCAATTCTCTTTGACGACGCCCGCATTTATTTTGTTGCTTGAGTTTTTATTTCAGTTCTCATGTTTTATTCCCAAAATGTCAAATTGTTTTGATATCAACCTATTCTTATTTCATTTCTACCTGTTTGCCCTATAAATTCTTGTTTGTTTATTTTCAAATGGACTTATTCCTTTTTCTCTTTGAGAATCAAAAAAAAACACAACTATTTAAACAGCATTTTCAGTCAATTTCATCTGCAATGAATTCATGTTCCGAGTTTTATTTTGTTGTTATTTATTAACATTAGATGTTTTCAAATGCGTATTATTTATTACTGCATAAAAAAATTACTCCATCACTTCATGGCTTCAAACAGCACAGATTTATTATCTCACAGTTTCCGAGTCAGGAACCTGGGCAAGCATAACTGAGTCCTCCGCTTTAAGGTGTCTCGTAGGCTGCAGTCAAGGTGTTGACTGGGCAGCTGTCATCCCAAGGCTTGACCGAAGCAGGATCCATTTCCGAGTTCATGTGATTGTTGGCAGGATTCAGTTCCTCACGGCTGTTGAGCCCAGGGCTTCAATTTCTTGCCTACTGTTGACTGGAAACTGCCCTCTGTTCCTTGCCGTACGGGTCTCTCCAACATGGAGCATGCATCATCAAAGAGTGCAAGCCAAGAAATCGAGTCAGCTTGAAGATGGAAGTACAGACTTCTGTAACCTAATCAAGGATATGAAATCTATCACTTGTGTGGTCTTCTATTCTTTAGTCACTAGATCCAATGCATACTCAAGAGAAGGTCTTCACACAAGGGTGTGAACACCAAGAGGCAGGAATCACTGGGGGCCATCTTCAAGGCTTCCTACTACGAAGAGTTTCCTACTTAAAGATTTACTTTAAGTGCAAGGTGTTTCCATTTTTATTTTCATTTCTCTCACTCTCTCTTCTCACCCCAACACCCCACCTTTGCTTCTTCCTAGGAGTTCTGCAGTTACATTTTCCTGCTCTACCTCCAAGTCCTTTCCCATAGTAGTAATAGATATCAGAGATTATTCTCAAGTCTACAGATGATTTGTCAATTTGTGTTTTCAGGGCCATGTGTGTATCTTCCAGTCTTTCGGGCAGACAGCAGTTTTATCAGCCATAGCCCCAGGCAGCAAAAAGCCGTAGATTTTTTTTTTTTTTTTTTTGAGACCAACGGGGCCCCACCTTGGCACCTAACCTCAAACGTAAGCCTGGCTCCAGTCCCCGCTCTCAGGTGGAATATTTCATCTTTATTATCCTGTTTCTACTCTCCATGTACTTACAGCCTACTTTTAGGCCCAGAACCCAACAAGACCCTGGCTTCAGCCTTGCGTTCTGCATTTCCATTCTACATCTGGTCCACAGAGATATTGAACTTGTTTTTGAGCCCAGCTATGTTGTCCATTTGTTTTATTTTTTACACTTGATCTGAGCCAAAAGGCCAATAAGCAATGTTATTTTATGTTATATATGTTCTCCAGCATTGTGTCCCCACCCCCCTTTTGTGAACAGAGAGACTGTATTGAAGTGTGAAAATATTGAGCCGCTGTGATCCAAGAGTGGCTCAGCCTGCGGGATCTACTGCTAATAAAACAGAAGCATCTCAACAGTTGGGAAAAGTGATAGAAAACAATCAGAAAAAGGAAAAAGGAAAGAAAAGGAAGAGGAGAGGAAGGAAAGCAAAGAAATGGAAAAGGAAAGAAAAAGGAAAAGAGGAGGAAAGGGAAAAAAAAAAAGTTACCCTGTTGCTTTTAATGAAATTGAAGCAGAAGAAAAGACTTCCTTCTTCAAAGAAGGATTGAGGATCCCCTGACCCCTGAGCTTCTTTTCATCAGGAATTAATTTCATTTATTACTTTTGCTAAAGAGAGTTGAGAATACAGAGGCATGGGAAGAGTTTGTGGCAACCTAACTTGATTTATAGTCACGTGTCCCATAACAACGTTTTGGTCAATGACGGACCACATATCTGATGGTGATCCCATAATATTATAATGGAGCTGAAATATTCGTATCCCCTAGTGACATCATAGCCATCGTGATGTCAAGCCCAACACATTACTCATGTGTTTGTTGTGAGGCTGGTGTAAACAGACCTACTGGACTGCCAGTCGTATAAAAGTGGAGCACATATAATTATGTACCATGCATAATATTTGATGATAATAACTATCTTACTGGTTTATGTATTTACTATATTATGCTTTTTATTGTTAGAGTGGACTCTTTCTACTCATTAAAAAAAAAATTTGCTGTAAAACAGTACGCCATGTTACACCAGCCACAGCTTCATACATCGTGTGTTTACTGATTACACCATTTTCTTCTGTGCTTGATTATCTCTTAGTGAAAAAGATTTCACTAAGAACACACACCAAAAAAAGGAAAGAAACTGCATGCAGACAGAAAACAGTGAAACACAGACAGAGTTGAAAGGCATTGAACAAACACAGCCATCAAACCAAACATTAGGAATCATGATTTTATTCAGCTGAATTTAGTGATTTGCACAATCTTGCAGGTGCTGGGCGGCACTCATATCTATTCCATGAGATGGTGCCTATTCGTTTGGAAACTTTCAGATGGAAAAACTTGAGGCATCAAAGAAAAGATGGGAAGAAAGTCCAGGACCTGGGGAGGAGGGAGAATGATAGCATGGAGGGGAGGGAAGTCTTACCAGCAGGCTGGGTGCCAGCAGCACCTGCAGGCCGGCGCCTAGCAGCAGCATTGCTTCTAGCAGCAGCACTTCCGCTGACAACAGCATTTCTGCTGACAGCAGCCCTTCCCGCAGCCGCAGCCACACGAGCCGCAGCCACAGGAGCCACAGCCACAGGAGCGGCGGCAGCAGCAGACCACGGGGACGCTGCAGCAGCCCCCACAGCAGCCACAGCAGCAGGGACAGCAGCTGGAGCAGCAGCCAACCCGGTAGGTTCTGCAGCTGCCACAGCCACCGCAGCCACCACCGCAGCCACCACCGCAGCCACCACAGCCACCACCGCAGCCACCACCACAGCCACCACCGCAGCCACCACAGCGACCACCACAGCCACAGCACCCCATGGTGTCAGTAGAGAGGACTTGAGTGAACTGAGGAGAGATATTCAGGAGGTGAGGGAAGTCTGATGCCCCTTCTGCTGGGGGCCCCTTATATACCAACCCTGGGGATAGGAGAGGGAGTGACCCAGGACACATGACCAGTGGTCACTTCCTTGTTGTTTCTAGGGTTATTTCTGTTTACATTCTTATGAACTATATTTGACATTTGCTAATTTTAGCTTTTCTCTTTACGGTCATGTTAGAAGCAAAGCAAGCAATGCTAACATATTGGAGCTCTTCATTCTCACTGAAACACAGTTGACTCTTTGAGATTTTGAGTTCTGAAGGCATTGAATGGCCACCCAGTTCCTTTTCCACTTCTCCTCAATGGTTTCCTTTCCATATATTCAGTTGAAATCACCCTGCATTAACAGAAACGTCCAAGGTATGAAAGAGTCAATATGAATGTCCAAAATCTATAACCCATTTTCTTTCCAATTTTACACCTACTACTTTTGTGTACCTTAGATCTCATTAAATTGGCCATTATAATTCTTATGAGGTTGTTACATGTTCACAGCTGTGTTTCCAAAGGGATTAGGACTGTTTTTAAACTAAATGACCTTCTTTCTTTTTAATCCCAAACATTGTGTTTTAAAAGTCAGGGGGGCGAATATATGGTGATGGAAGGAGAACTGACTCTGGGTGATGAACACACAATGGGATTTATAGATGATGTAATACAGAATTGTACACCTGAAATCTATGTAGTTTTACTAACAATTGTCACCCCAATAAATTTAATAAAATTAAAAATAAAATAAAAAGTCTTGATCCAATGCTCCGTCCTCTCACTCTACCCTCCCTTACTGTTCACATCCATATCCAGTTTCAATTTCCACATGTAGATTTCCAGATTTGTCCCTTGAATATACACCTCCAGTGTAGACTCTCCATCAGACTCCAAATCCATAGGGGGCTACCACGTGACACCATCTTCTCCCCATGGGTGTCTCAGTGGCACCTCCAATGTCACAGGCCCCATCCGCAAGTCATAATCTTCCTTGCCCGACCACAAACCACCACCAAAGAGTAAAATTTTCCTCTACTGCTCTTTATGCATCAAGTTGGCCATCCTTTAAAAAGGGGATGGGGGTTATCTTTGAATCTTTCCTTTCTCTCAGCCCCATATCTAGTCTTTCACCAAACTTGGTTGATTCTACCTCCTTAAAAGCTCTCAAACTTATTCACATATCTCTAGCTCCACAGCACCTCTCACCCCAGTTCAACACCCCTCAAAGCAATAGAAGTGCTCTTTTTGGTCCACTTACCACAGAAATGGTTTAGAATCATTAACAATGTCAATCAGCTCTAGGGACATTGCAGTAATTCCTCTCATTCAAATTCCTGAGAAAGAGTCTTACCAGATTGGGAAAATAAGCTCTGAGCAGCAAGCCTGCTACCAAATGAAGCTCCGGGGATGAGTCAGCCACCAAATATCCCCATCCAGGTTCTCTGAACTCGCAGTGATGGCCAGAGACGCTCCTTCATCAGCATGCGTGATGGACAGCCCACATTCACTCTCATGTTTCTTGCCTTATCTTTTCACAGCCTCCGTGTTGGTCACCAGCCCTCGAATCTCACCAGCGTCAACAGCGACACACACCTCCTTAAGGCCACGCACTGCTTCTCTCCCTACGTCCGGCCTCTCCTTGCTTCTCTGGCCTCTGCACTCCTGAGGGACCCACCTGCTCTCAAAGTCACTGAGCTCAGGCTGCTTAGCACAGGAGTGTTTCTCTCAGACATCAATTGATATCATACAATCAAGGACAAAAATTAGTGCCTCATCCAAAGCAAACAGCACCAAGAATTATATCATCAAAATGCAGACTCGTAAGGGGATTTGTTTCTAGCTTAAAAATAATCATTACAGCCTGGATGTGAAAAGACAAATCACAATGGTATGCTTCAAACGAGGAGGTAAAAAAGTAAAAGTTTCCAGCCTTAGCATTTTCCATTGGTCAACAAACCCAGTGATGGCATCTGGCCTTGGCAGTGGCCTTTGATTCTGCCACCATTTTCACATTCCCAGCTCCCAGTGCTACATTCTATTGCAAGTTTTGTGAAGTCAGGAACTGTGCCTTAACTCACTGTGCCCACCCACTGGGAGCTGATAGACCACCCGTTCCACCTGCCTGATGACGTGTGTGGTCTGTAAGGCCTGCTGACAGCTCACACACACAGTGATGTTCCTTGGGCATCATGTGAGGACAGAGGAGTCTGCCTGTTCATTCCTGTTGGCAGCCTGGTTCCCAGAATGCTTCCCTAGAACTCTTAGCCCTTTTTTACTTACATTGGAATGTAGTTTTATGAAAAAAAATAAACAAAACTGAAAATGTGGTGAGGACATTTACAAGGGAAGTAAATAAGAAATGATGGATTCTTCAGTGTAGATGGAGCCAAATAGGAACAAGGAAGTGGTCACGTGTCTTCCTTTCCCATCCTCAGGGTCGGTATATAAGGGGCCCCCAGCAGAAGGGGCATCAGACCTCCCTCACCTCCTGAATATCTCTCCTCACTTCACTCAAGTCCTCTCTACTGACACCATGGGGTGCTGTGGTTGTGGTGGTCGCTGTGGTGGCTGCGGTGGTGGCTGCGGTGGTGGCTGTGGTGGCTGCGGTGGTGGCTGCGGTGGTGGCTGTGGCACCTGCAGAACCTACCGGGTTGGCTGCTGCTCCAGCTGCTGCCCCTGCTGCTGTGGCTGCTGTGGGGGCTGCTGCAGCGTCCCCGTGGTCTGCTGCTGCCGCCGCTCCTGTGGCTGCGGCTCGTGTGGCTGCGGCTCGTGTGGCTGTGGCTGCGGGAAGGGCTGCTGTCAGCAGATATGCTGTTGTCAGCGGAAGTGCTGTTGCCAGAAGCAATGCTGCTGCTAGGCGGCTGGCCTGGCCTCTGGGCGGATGCTGCAGGTGACGGCGCTGCAGGTGACATTTCCCCCTCCCTCCTGTCTGCTCCTCTCTCACTTGTAAGTCACAAGCATGACCTGCACCTTATCACCAGCCCATAGGAATCTCACATTTCTGTAGTTTCTGTGATCATGCCTGCATTAAATAAATACCAAACAAAGTGATAAATGTGCTGTCTTGTCTGTCAATTACCATTCAAATCACGTCCTCTGCAAAATAGAGTCAAGACAGTTTGTTCCACCTTCTTGAAATGCTTCTTTATTTATGTCCTGTTCTTACCACTGCATTGTCATCTCTGTACACTCAAAAACAACTACCTTAATAAATTATATTAAATCAGCCTCAAAAAACCATCTCGTTTTTCTCTTTCCAGTTTCTAAACTGCCTGTCCATGGGGGGAAAAATGTTTTGATCCCATCAGATGAGGCAGACATGATATGTGTAAAGGCAGCAATGAATCAAAAACTAGATAAATGGTTTGTGATCAATGTGAGTAGAGTAATGAATGAAGCCTCTGTCGTGGGTTTATGAAGAAGTGAGGGACTTAAAGGCACATCCTCCATCTTAGCCTTGTAATGTCATAAACTAAACTCTCCCCAAATCTCTCTCCCTTCATAGAGTCTTAGCAACAGAAGTCTGAGTGTATGAATATGTGTACAGACCCTGCCTGGTCATAGGATCACTTAGAATCATGTCACTTTTGAGGTTCATCATTTAGTATAGTCACTTTTGTCTAATTCTAGAGTCCCCTTCTACTGTACATTGATCTTGATTGACATGGCTTCATTGCTGAGAATTACTCCAAAATACAACATAAATGGTGTCATCGCATTTCTTTGACCATTAACTCTATAGTCTATATACGCTTCCCATTCAGCCATCACCACTCATGAAGCATCTGTATCCTACAACACAACCCATTCAGCCCAGAGAATGAAGCTGGGCTGTAGTCATGGCAGGCACCATGGGGGTCTATCAGTCTCTCCAAACTACAAAATCAGCTTTCAGTTGTAACCTGAGAAGAAAAGCATTAGATTCAGAATAATCACATTATGCTCAACTTCCATCCCACCCCCTCAGCGTTATCTGAAGGAGTCCACAGATACAATAAAATGTGTCCCCAAACCCCTCTTCTGGTAATTTCCCACAGTGCTTCCTGGCCCGTTTCTGTGTAGACACCAGATCCTCCAGATTCTTCATGGCTGGTTTAGAACAAGGTGAGAGGGAAAGAGGGCAATGGGGTCAAAGGCAGCCAACCCCCTTGGGAATATCTCCCAGGAGGGCCTTCTTGCACCAATCCCACAAGGCTTACTTGGGTTGTTTTCTTGTAACTCTAAGCAGAGACTGACAAAGACGAATGCTTAAACAGGTGGAACTGACCGAATAGAATGAAATAATCAAAGGAAACATGAGTTGAATAACCATGTCAAATAAAACTCCCAAAGGGGGTCTTCCTTCATGGGATTCAGAAGATAAGATTTGAGGACTGAGGTATGAGATGACCCTCCCCAGATTCTGAGTTGACAAGGTAGGCTGGGTTACTCACCTGGCTCTGTTTCCATTTCTTTTTCTACCTCCAAGAGTCTTGAGCTTCTAGTGCCCTCTGGCTGGCCAGAACCCCTTACTCTCAGCCTCCAGGATTTATCCCTGGGGGTCCCCACCCTCTGACTCATCCTTCCCCTTCAGACCAGATTCCACCTTTAGGACCACCTCTTGTCACATGGCTGTTCTCAGTGAGGAGTTGGGGGTCAGACGAGATGTCCCAGTCTATTTATCTTACCTAGCTTTTCCTCATTGAGGATTCTACAAGGCAATTTTTCTCACAAAGTAAAGTTAATTGGCGCAGTTCTGGAAAATGAGGCCAGTCTTAGCGACAAAGACTTAAAGCTTCTGAGGCTCTTACTTTCCCTGTCCCACTCACTAGCAACGTGAGCTTACTTTCAGTCAGTGTAAGTGGAAGACGAGCAGTTGTTAGGATTCATTGAGATGTCAATGAAGGTCAATACTCAGTATTGACAATGATTTGTGAATAAAGGACTCAGGGACCAGGGTAAACCAGTGACAGTTACTGAACATTTATTTGTCAAGCATCATTCTAGGTCCTTTGGGGGACACTGAGACACAATTCCTACAGTTAAATAGATGACAACTTGATATGCAAAAGAAGATAAGTATAAATCCATAACGGCTATTTTTTAAAAAAAGAACAAAGGGCATCTTATATTGAACATAGGTCACTAGAAAAATCACATGAATTAAGGACAAAGCACATGACATCTTTGTATTTTGTTAGTCTTTTGTTATGGCCTGAATGGCATCCCCCAAAAATCTATATGTTGAGTTCCTAACTCCTAGTACCTCAGAATGTGACTTTACGTGGAGATTGAATCTTCAAGGACATAATTAATTTAAAAGAGGGTCATTAAGGTGGGCCCTAAAGAAATATGGCTGGTGTTCTTATAAGAAGAGGAAATTAGGACACAGACATATAGAAAGGGAAGACCATGTGAGGACACAGAGAGACGGTGGCCATCTGCAAGCCAAGGAGAAAGGCTGCAGAAGAAACCAAATCTGCCAACACCTTGATCTTGAACTTCTAATCTCTAGACTTGGGAGAAAATAAATCCCTGTTGTCTAAGCCATCCCGTCTGTGGTACTTTGTTATGGCGGCCCTAGCAAAGTAATATCCTTTTTTGGTCATGCATGATGAGGGTCAGCGATGCACATGTGTTTGTGTTCGTGCTGAGCTGTGTGCCTAAAGAGATGCTGTGGCTTAAGTGAACTTATGTGATGAGTTATCCTTGCTGTTTAAATGAAAGGAACATACTGCTAATGTATCCACGATGTTGCAGGTAGGTACAGAGTGGTGCCTGCCTTTCCTTGATGTACTCAGCTCTGTCTTCCTCCTCTGGCACATGGTCCACACAATTCCCACCACATGAAGCTATAATACTACACAATTCACAAGGAAATCAGACAGGATCTATGCATGGCAGGGTGTTGTGATGGAGGCTGAAGAGTATGGGGAGAACGCTCTAGGTATACGCATCTTGCATCTCACCTCACTTGGTGAATGGTTGCAGGTTTCTCTCCATAATCTCATTGCAAATTTAGGTCTTTCTTTAGGTTATCTGAATAGTTGGCATAAACCTGATCTATTTCCCTTACTGTGAGAAATTTATAGCCTGGTTCTATAAGGACTTGAAAGCTAAGTGAGAATAATATCAGATTGAAAAATGAAAAAGATTGCTGAGGTCAATCGAACTGCTAAAATATTTTTAACTGACCCACTTCTTCTTGTCAGTACTTAGTCCATCTGAAAAACTCACACTTTGTGGCAAAGGGATGTAGAAATTTACTGCAAAGACAATGATGGCTGACCTTCACATTGCAGTGGCAACAGCCTCTGCCACACTGGCTCTGGTCAAAATAAACCAAATGTGATGAGAGAACATATACTGAAAAGCCCACCAGGAACAAGAAGCCCAAGACTCAATGCTATGAAGTCATTCTGGATGTTCCCAAGAAAAATCTTTCCACCTCAGACGGGAATACCTTCGGCAGGTATCACACTTGGCTTTGGATTATAATTATTTAGCAAAACCCACCCCACCCCACCCAAAGACACTTCAGGGCAGGATCTGTTTTATCTTTGAACTGGACTCAGGCCTGACTTTACATCTAGGTGTTTCTCAAGGAACATTTGTCAACAGAAAGTAAAGACTCTTCTGAAATATATAAATCCTAAATATTACTGATGGCCTGAATCATAAAATATTATTTATATTTCAGTTTGTGTCTTCAAACTGAAAGATGGTTATTGAGGATTAACTAAAGTCTAGTTTCTCTCTAGGTGTAAAAGAAGTAAATCCTACCCATCTAATGACTTTTTAATCAGGAATAGTGTACCACAGTCTGACAAAAGGGAACAGATTAGATGACTGCTCAAAGTCCCTGTAGGCTTGGGAAGAAATAGACAAAAACATGAATCATGGTTTAATTATTAAGTAAGATCTGAAATGAATTTGAAAGAAACCCTAAGCCTTAACAATATCCCAATCAAGGTTAAATTAATAGACAGAAAAGCAAACAGCAGTGCACCTGAAAAGAACCAGTGAGACCAAGGCTGGTACCAGAGAACCAAGAGAACTAAAATAAAATCCATGTCCATCAATGCTGACTCATTCAGCACAACCTGATGGCATTATTTTTTGTACTTAGGGAGCTGGAAAGCTAAACCAACAACACCAACATTCTACACGTGCACTGCTGGCTGAATTTATAGGGGGAAAAAATAAAGGGGTGCACTGCAGGGGTGGCACTCTGCCCTCCCCTCCCATGCCCAGAGAGGAATGGCCCTGGTAGATGGAAATCTAAAGCAAATTCGGGCGTCTATATCTGGGTAGTAAGTGTGTTGCTGAAATTTTATTTAAATTGGTTCCTTGTGAATGAAATAGGATTTTAAAAAATGAATTAGGAAAACTTGTCTATCTGTAAATGAAACTCTTGCCTTGAAATAGAATCTGAATTGTAGATAAAAGCCATGCTTTCAAGTGTTCTGTTTGAATAGGTAAATGGAACACTGAGACTGCAGTACAGGAAAGCTATTCTCATGGTCCTTGCCTGGCTCTGCCCTCACAAAGGGCTTGTTAAGGGAGGTTAAGATCTTCAAGGAGGTGGCATGTGGTCAAAACAAAATAAAGGCAAACAGAAACTTTTAATGATACATTTAATTTATTAGGAAATTTAAAGAAGAGATGTTGACAAATAGGAATACAGGACAGAAAGAGGGCAGGGATAAAAACATATAAATGGAATGAAGTAATCATCACAGCTAAAGAATATTGGGAATCGTGGTCCTGTCTGATTGAGCTCAGTGATGTCAACCCTTCGTTAGGAGCTAGACTGCATGCAAGTCTTTGTTTTGGCTGTTTGTTATTCAGTTGGACATGTTTCAGGTAGGAAAATGGGAAACACTCAAAGCTGAAAGGGTAGGAATCCAAATCCAGGGGCAAAGCCACACAGCTCAAGAGACAATCCCAGAATACCAGGTGATGACAGGTAGGGAAGGTGGATAGAGTGGAGGAAAGATCTCAGCGTCTCTGCCCAGAGGCCAGGCCGGCCGCCTAGCAGCAGCATTGCTTCTGGCAGCAGCACTTCCGCTGACAACAGCATTTCTGCTGACAGCAGCCCTTCCCGCAGCCGCAGCCACACGAGCCACAGCCACACGAGCCACAGCCACAGGAGCGGCGGCAGCAGCAGACCACGGGGATGCTGCAGCAGCCCCCACAGCAGCCACAGCAGCAGGGACAGCAGCTGGAGCAGCAGCCAACCCGGTAGGTTCTGCAGGTGCCACAGCCACCACCGCAGCCACCACCGCAGCCACCACCGCAGCCACCACCACAGCCACCACAGCCACCACCGCAGCCACCACCACAGCCACCACCGCAGCCACCGCAGCGACCACCACAGCCACAGCACCCCATGGTGTCAGTAAAGAGAACTTGAATGAAGTGAGGCGAGATATTCAGCAGGTGAGAGAGGTCTGATGCTGCTTCTGCTGGGGGCCCCTTATATACCAACACAGGGGACAGTACTGACCCAAGACTCAAGGCCACTTCCCTGTTGTCAAGGCAAATATCCACAGCAGCATCTCACATGGCCTTCTGTGCACTTCCTTAATGGGTCCTTCTGACTTGAAAAACTTGCTAAATTTAGCTTTTACTTGTCTTTTTAAAGCCATCTTTAAAATAGAACAGAAAACAACTACTGAGTCCCTTTTCTTTTTTTGGTAATTATAAAAGTCTTAGGGGGATCCCATGTTCCCTTGGCTACTTTTGTATTTTTCAATTATATCAGCCCAGGACAAAGAATTTTCATTCCCATACCATTTAGCACCATTCGCTAAGTTGTAAAACATCTCTTTAGACAGAGAACATTTTGAAATGCAAAAGGTAAAGCATGACCCCGGGTCCTATTATTTCACTCTCCAGAGGCAGAATTCCTCCAGTATTTCTTCATCCTGTAACACAGGTCAGGACTCTGAATCAGAGGAGAGGGGATCCTGCGTAATTAGGGGTTACTACAGAGTGTCCTTAGCATCATGACAGATGATACAAGCATATCCTGAGCAGAACATTCCCAAGTCACTTGCCAAACTCAACCAAGCTTCTGCTGTCATCAGCCCACTAGATAGGAGGGCATATTTGCAACAATTACGTGGTGACAGGTGGCCATGGATCGGTCCCTCATGGAATGCTTACTTGAAGTGGCCACTTCCAGTTGGCCGTATCTACACAGAACACTCCTTTCTGTTAGCGGTCAATAATAAAGGCAATCAGGGGCATCCGAGGGTCTGTTTCTGTTGACTGTCCTCAAAATATAACAGTGCTATTATTGGTCACCCTAAGCCAGTCCAAGCACCACACAGCTGAGGAAAGCCCAAGTGTCCTTTCAGCCCCCTGCAGGACCCTGAGTGGAAGGAACTTGTAATTCCCCTGGAATAATGTTCTGACTGGGCTTTTAACACAGATCTATCTTAATTTTAATTTTCAGCTATGGTTAAAGAAGTCTTAAAGATGACTTCTTTGAGAATACAACTGTGTACTACTCATCAGACCAGAAAGATAGCACACAGGTTTAGTGCCATGGCTTTGTGTAGCCCTCTAAACTCCGCCTTTCCTTACCTGGCATCAGTCATAATAGCCCCTTCATTTTTGGTTGATGCTTTTTTGCTGAAATTTTGAAATGTAATCACTTCCTGTGAATGTTTGGTAGTTTTTCTTTCCTGTACCAAAGGAAAGACAAAACAGTAAATTGTTTAGATAATTACACGGGAAAACGCACAATGAACAAGCATTTCTGCCATGCCTTTAGAGAGTATACATTTCTTTTTATTTAAATGGGCGCATGAACTCCTGCTTTAATGCACCGTAGTACTTTTCCATCATATAAACTGGGGGTAGGGGAGTCAGTGTATTCAGTTTAATTAATAGTTATTGAATTCCTCTTCTCTTCTGAGGAGGTGACTCTGAGGGTACTGTGAGAACATAACAAGATGAATCCACGGGCTCTCAGTCTGATAAGAAAAGCATATAAAGAGATTCCAATACAGTGGGATGAGAACTAGAATAGCCTCAGAAATTGACTTTCTCAGAGTTATGGGAAAAATAAGTTGGTTCTGAGTGTATATGAGAGAAGGGGAATTGGGCAAACTAGGATGGGGACGAACCTCAAAAGAAAGGGCTTTCCATGTAAGAGCTTAAGGGAAGATTAAAGATAGGAAAACGTGAGGGGTGCTCAGGCAGCATCTACCTAGGCCTTCACATGGGACTTCTAGGCTGAGACTCTGGGAAACAACAATGAGAACCAAGCCTGGAAATATAGATAGAATTGAAAGGTAGAAATCCTCGGGTACCACACGGAAGGAGCATCAGAGGCTTGGAAGTCAGTGGATACTGGGATTCCTGTTTCAAGGAGGTAACTGACAATGGAACCGAGACTTGGGAAGGTGAGACTGAAAATGGACCAGTTAAAAGACTTTTGCAACAGTGTTGGCCAGATAGAATATGGGCCTCAGTGGGTCAAAGGCTGGGGCAGTGACAGAGGGAAAGAGAAGTAAGCTGGGCATAGAGCATTCCCCAGGGAATGTCATCACAGTAGAGAAAACAGGGTCACTTTAAGAGTAGCAAACAGTGTTAATTGGATCTGCTACTTAGTCACTTAGTAAGTGGTCAGTAAATACTTGTTGAATGTGTTGCTCAATTGGTTGATAATTAAATTAATCCACATATGTGCCATGTGAGTCCTCCCACCCTCTTTAAAGCCCTCCCATGATTCTGGGGGTCCCCAAGAGGTGTCAGTAAGCTTAGGAACACAGAACACTCATCTGGCCCTTTCATTTGTCTCATTTTCCACCCTGGCTAGTCTCCCTGGGCCAGCGATGATGCAACTCTGAGGCCTCTGAAGCAGGAAAAACATGAAGGCACAAGGTAGATGCCACCTCCTACAGGTGCTGGTTGCCAAGTCCTAAGCCAAAGCTATACCATGATGGAGCCCACCATGGCCACCAGGTACCACACTGTATCATAGTTGCTGCCAGCTCTGTATCAATGTCACCCTGCCCTGACGTCACTCAACTGCAATGAAATGAATGTCCTCCCCCCACCTTGTACCACATTCTGTTACACGGTCCCACCGTGCTACCCTGCACTCTCTGTGTCTCACAAGGAATTTTAGTTTTCTCACTGCCTTTTCTTCATGTGTCTCAGGCACAAGTCCATAGTGGTTACAGTTGTTACAGGTCCATGCTGTGGACGGCTCAGAAGATCTCTAGTGACTGGGGCACCGTCATAGAGCCGAACTTCGCTGCCTGACTCCTTTCTCCTATAATGACTTTCTTTGCTTTTGTTTTTGTTAAGATGTCGCTCAGTCTTTATCCCAAGGGACCCCTGGCGGGCCCACTTTACATTTCTCTAAACCTAATCAGATATGTCAAAATGCCCAGACCAGCAGAGTTTAAGTTCAAGCTGGGACGACAGTCACTGCCTCAGTGTAAATGGCATCATGGAGGTAGAATTGATAAAAGTTTGTGGTTATCCAAACGGCTTTCTAATTACTTTTTCCAGTTTTATAAGCTAGTCAACTTTACAGCTTTTTCTTATATACTTGTTGCTGCTCACTCTTTGTGCACCAATCCTTTACACAATTAGGTTAAAATGTAAATTTCTGCATGCAGTATAGGTGATAGAACACTTACGTTAAAAAAAATAACAATAATCTGTTTCTCTTTCCTTCTTATAAGGAGGACAGGGAGTTTCTATACACTGCCCTTAAGGAAAGAACAGATGTCAACGGATGTGTCCCTGTTTTGGACACTTCACAGAGCCAAAGATGTGATGGACAGGATCGGTTAAGCTGAGAGAAGGCAGGTAGAGGCTAAAAAAATATGGACTCCGAGCACACCAAAATCAGCCAGATACTAGGCCACCATATTTAACCTTAACAACACTGCCTTCCATTGTAAAAGAGTGCAAGAATCCTTCTAAGTACCCAAAGACTAAACTAGATGCCGACATAGATACCATAATGGATTCTTTGCTTTTCTGGATCTTTTAACCAAAATTAGAAAAAATAACATTGGGCAATGATCAGAACTCATTTAAAGTGACTACACCGCGTGAAGTCATACTTCCTACAGGGCTGTCAGCTTGTCTCCACTCTGCAGGGATGGGTAGACATCAATCTCAGTTCCCAAACTACAAGCAGGTCATCGGAAAGCACAGGGCTTTCAAATGTGCCACCATTACTCAGTAGCATGCATTCCTATCGAAGAAGTGGCTCAAGTGTATAAGCGTACCAGTTAAAAATAACCTGGTGTTGATGTCCTAAATAGAGGGGTACTATTTAGCACATCCATCAATTAACTTCCTGCTTATAGTTCTATTGCGAAAGATAAACACGAGCAAATGCAAACCAAATCAACAAATATTTGTTGAACCCAAGTTACGTGCCAGGCAATGTGGGCCAAACAAAGAAATGTACCTCAAAGTAACTCCAAACTAACAAGAGAGATGAGAAAAAAATAATTGGATAAATTAAGGAAGGAAAAAGACTTAAATGCTAGCCCAATAAAAGAAGAGTTGACTCAAGTTGGCTGATCAAGTTCCAAATGAATATTAAGACATACAAGAGTTCCAAATGTCTTCCAATGACATAATAAAGAAAGGAAGGCTTTAAGAAGACAAAGCTTGAGCTGGGTCTTGAATGGGAAGCTGGACATGACTAGGTGGGGAGGAGGAGGGAAGGGGCCAGTCTGGGATCACCCTGCTTGTGCTGCTTTCTCCCCCCACCTCCAGCTGTGTGACCTGATCTTTCTATATCTCAATTTCCTGATGAAAATACTCATACCTACACCAAAGGATTATTGTGAAATGTATATGTGATTACATGTAAAACACTTGGATTAAAGCTTGGGACATAATAAGGGCTCAATAAATGTTGGCCATTATTAGTATTTTGGGGTAAGCTACACATTGTAAAGGAAAATAATGCAAGACTCATTGAGGAAACAGAAAGGAAAGCAGGATTGCCTATAGTGGAAAGTTTATTTGAGGGAGTTAGTAGGTATTCAAGCTGCAAATACAAGTTGAGACTAGTTATGAACTTTAGGGCATGGAGATGTTGATGTGTCTTTTGCAAGTGAATTATGTAGGATGGTACGTATGGTATTTTAGGAAAACATAGCTGGCAGTAGCTTATAGGGAACACTGAAGAAGAAAGCCTAGAGAGAGACCAGTTAAATGGCTATAGGTAGGGAATCTCATCCCAATGAAAACTGCAAGATTCTCAAATGCAAACCTTCTTATTAAAACGTGGTTCCTCACAATACGTTACACTAACTAATACAATGAAGATATTCTTTCAAAGTAACTACAGTTGATGACAAAGACACAGCTGAACGTGCTCCCTGTAACTTCCAGCGGACGGACAACCAAACTGAATCATAGTCTTCTTGGCCATACATTGTGCTGGGCACTGGCTTTGGCTGAGGATGGGAGGAATTATCCACAAGGGTGACTGAGGCAGGGTTCCTGTCCTGTGCTGTAATCGCCTCATAGGCTGAGGGGAACGGAGCAGATGCTCTTAGTCCAAAGTCAAAGGTTTTGTTAGAGATATGTGAGGGGACCGTGGGTCCTCAGAGAGAGCATTCACAGAACCCAATCTGTGAAAGGAGATGAGATCTGAGCTAAACCCTGAGGAATGAGGAGAGCGCCCGCTCCCTGAAGGGGCTCAGGTTCCATGCCTGGTCCTGCCAGGATTGGGGTCGACCAGCACATTCAAGCACCAAGATGTGCTTTCCCTTTTCTGGTTCTCTGCACCAATACTTTTGAGCTCTTATAATGTTCCAGGAGTAATTCTAAGCATTTTACATGTGTCATTTGACTTAAGTTTTGCAATTACCTTGCAATGAATATACTGTCACTATACTCCCGAAAGGAAAAAGATATTGAAACATTATTTGTCGAAGGTCACAAAGAAATTTGAGAATCAGGAAACCCCAGCAGCCTGATGTCAGAGCCAGCCCTCTGAACCACTACACAACACTGCACTTCTTATCTGCGAAGTTCGACGTCCGGGTCAGGGATCAACAAACTGAGGCCCACTTTTGGCCTGCCACCTGTTTTCGTAAATGAGGGTGTTTGTTTTTTTTTTGCAACAAATCCCTTCATATATTTAAGTGTTATCTATGGTTCTTTCAAGTGACAATGGCTGAACTGAGTGGTGGCAACAGAGATCACACGCCCTGCAAAGCCTTTTAAACAACTTATCAGGGTAACATTGGTCAATAACATATATATTTTGTGCATAATTTTGTAATACGACATCTACTAGTATGTGTATGTGTGAACTTGGGAAAATGGAAAATGGTGAAGGAGTGAACAAGGAAACAGGCCTAAACTTTGAGAATCAACATGTAGAAAAAGGCTTGTCAGTTTGGTGTCAAAGAAACCTGGGATGAAATCAGGATTTATTACTTGCTTTTCTTCAGGTGAGTTTCTTAACTGCCCCAGCCTGAGCCCCGTCCTCTGTGCAGGGTTTTAGTGAGGAAGAGAAGCAGCCATGTGTGAAGAGGGGAGTCCAGGGGAACTCACCAGCCCCCCATCCCTTCTTTTCTGAATGGACGTGGAAGCAGGGTGCAAATGGAAAGAGGATCCCTGTGCTGTACTGCTGTGGAGTTGGGATGGAAACTAGGGCTTGGACCGGACATCAAAATGCAGCTCTGATTCTGCCTACTGAGGTAAATCACACCTCCCACCCCAAGTCAGCACCTGGGAATGGGAGGTCTCCCCCGCGCCCCCCCAGGGCCTGCCCGCTGAGCTGACTGTATGAAATCAACAGAAGCAGAGAGAAAATATGCAGCTGAAGGAAGCAAGGTCCAGGACACTGACGAGAACAAGAACTTCACAATACCCTCCACAGTGCTCAAGGTCACGCCCTGGCTGAGCCTTTCCAGTTTCTCCAGAAACACCAGGAACCGCAGGGTAGGGACTTTGCACGAATTCTTCCGGCCCCTGGGGCCCATGTTTTTCATTTTTTGGAAAAGTTTCAAGAAACAAAGACCCCCCGCCCCACTACCACCAATCCCCACTTTCACCCCATCCTGGAAAATTCTTAGGTGAGTCTGAGTACAGGGACCCCTAAGGGAAAATGTCATTTCAGGGCAGCAGCAAAGGGGGCTGTGTGCCCCTCTAAAGAACAGCTGTGGATGCAGGGTGCAGTCCCCCAGCTGACTTCAGCTGGACGCAGAAGTGTGAGAACCAGACTGGGTTCCCCGCACAGAGGCTGGACTAGCCAACAAGGAACTCATACAGCACACGACTAATGAAGAGATTTGATTGTGCATCAGGTCACTTTATTAGGAAATTTAAAACATCAAGTGTAGACAGAGTGATAGGAAAGACTGCCCACGGGCAGAAAACTCCACAACAGCCAAACGCAGGAGGGAGAAATTATAAAAGACTGAACATTACAAATGAAGAGACTATTAGGGTTCCCAGGAGACGTGGACTTTGCTCGGGGATCGTATCAGTCCTTTGGTGGCATATTGGTTTCACGTTTGTGGTTTGGACAAATTTGTGTGGAGTGTGGGCAAAGGAAGATCTCGGAAGGAAAAAGTGTGAGGTACAGGAAGCATGAGGGGGAAGCTGGTGACAGAGGGGTCAGGGGAAAGAAATAGATGGAATGGAGTGAACAAAGTCTTACCAGCAGGAGAGAGTGTGGCCTCCCACAGCTCCTGGGCCAGGCACAGCCGGGCTGGCTGCCTAGCAGCAGCATTGCTTCTGGCAGCAGCACTTCCGCTGACAACAGCATTTCTGCTGACAGCAGCCCTTCCCGCAGCCACAGCCACACGAGCCGCAGCCACACGAGCCACAGCCACAGGAGCGGCGGCAGCAGCAGACCACGGGGACGCTGCAGCAGCCCCCACAGCAGCCACAGCAGCAGGGACAGCAGCTGGAGCAGCAGCCAACCCGGTAGGTTCTGCAGCTGCCACAGCCACCGCAGCCACCACCGCAGCCACCACCGCAGCCACCACAGCCACCACCGCAGCCACCGCCGCAGCCACCACCGCAGCCACCACAGCGACCACCACAGCCACAGCACCCCATGGTGTCAGTAGAGAGGACTTGAGTGAAGTGAGGAGAGATATTCAGGAGGTGAGGGAGGTCTGATGCCCCTTCTGCTGGGGGCCCCTTATATACCGACCCTGGGGATGGGAGAGGAAGACACATGACCACTTCCTTGTTATTATTTCCGTCTCTATAGGAAAACTTTCACACTCCTCCTGTTTATTTCCTTGCCACACATCTTTAGCCTTTTAAGTCACATGATTTCAGTTTAGCTGAAACCTAAAATCTTCAGTTTTAAGTCACTGTCTCACTCAGTGGAATATTTAGCAAAGGACCTATCCCTTTTTTCAAGTATAGCCTGTCTGAGAGTAGGTGAGCTGGGACATTTTCCTTGCTCACTGATGTTTTCCAGCAGCATCATATATTTCCCTTGACATCTCTCCATGGAACATTCCTAGGGGTCTTCTCAGTCAGAGAAGGAGAACATAGAACCCTAAGTAAAGAAGGTAACTTCCAACATCACTGTTGCCACCATTGGTCTGGTTGTCACAGATCAAAGGGGCTACATGTATCTAAACTAGCGGATACGTCTGTTTCTTCTGTCTGGGATAAATGCCCTGGCTGTAAATGGTGAACTCAGCCAGTGAATTATAAAAATCACCCTCACTTAGGAAGCTCACAGTTTCCAGCTCCGTCTTCAGTATTTCCTCGCCTTTGAATTACTGCCTCGTAATTCTGCCTTCTCGCATGAGTCCCTAGAGCTGGTGACAAGGCAACCATGAACTCAGGTTTCAGTGGCCCTAGAAAACTCCTTGGTCCCTCTGGGGGACTCGCTCATCGGATGGCTCACTTCTGCAGCATTAGCTCAGGACTCATGAAGATCATGGGCCTCAGGAGGGCTATAATGAATACAGGGCTTCCCAAAATTTAGTTATGAGAATACGAGTTCTGTAGGATGTTAAAACATATGACACAAAAAATGATTCAAATATATTTGAAAAGTATAAAACTTAAGTAAAGCCCAGTAGGCTTTTTGACTCTAGATCTTCTCAGAGGTTTCAATTGATCATGTGTTCTGGGACCCTCACAGGGTCAAACCTACCAGACACTAAGCTTACTCTCATTGTAGAAAGCCCCACTTTTCTTCACTCCTGAGGTGAGCGGTCCCACGACTGTCCCCAATTCAGATCTTGATGGCAGATTTAGAAAAGCACATTAGCACATTGACTGCAGAGAATAGAAAGAAAAACCAATGGTTCTCAAACTTTTTAGTCTCCGGACACATTATGCTCTTAAAATGTCTCAAGGACCCCACTGGCGCTTGTTGTGTACTTTATATCTATTGATATTCACTGTGTCATAAATTAACACTGAGACATTTAAAAATATTTTTAATGTATTTAAAATAACAGTATAAGCCCATTACATGCTCACATAAATCACACTTTTGGACGGAGGGGGAATGACTATATTTTCCAAAAATTTGGTAAGCACAGTGGCATTGTTTTATACTTTCACAAATCTCTCTATGTCTGCCTTAAGCAAAGAAAGCTGGATTTGCCTGTCTACTTCTGTGTTGAAACTATTGTGCCACGTTGTTTTGGTTGATGGACGTGAAGAAAATTCAGCCTCAAGATACGCAGCCCAAAAAAGGAGGCTGATCTTATTCCCACAAGGCCCCCAGGGGTCTTGACTACTTTGAGGACTTCCGGGGCAGAGATTCAGAACATTTTGGTCGCTGAGGAAACCAACTACTTAAAAATGTTCCCAACTCTTGACTTTTGCCTTGAGTATAAATCTCTGTCCATGGTCAGCGTGCGGTTGAATGATGGCTTAATGCCATTTTATGAAATTTCAGGGCTTCTACATATATGAAAGCTACCTGTGCTGCTAGGGTTTCCAATGGTGCAGATTTTATTTCTCCTCAACAATCTTCAGTTGATGGCCCTTGTCTTTAACATAAAGTCTATACTCACCACGGAGGCATTAATTGCCTCCAACGATTTGGTTTCAACAGGCCCTTACAGCCCAGTCTTCTGTGCCAGCTGTAGGGTAACTTGGGGCTGCATGAGAAGGGACAGCTTGGTTAAGTAATACTTAATCTTCGTGGTATAGGTACTTTGTGCTGAACAGTGTTCTAAGCACTTAGAAATGAGACAGACAACAGCAATGAAACGGCAAGATTCCGGAAGAAACACGAGGTATAGGAAGGAATGGTGACAAGAGAGCAGAGGGGAGGGCCCATCAGGACAAAGGTGGCAAATGCAGGGCACACCCTAGATTGCTCCTTTGACACAGACCCTTTTGCTTTCGTAAAGAAAACTCAACAGCCCCACAGTCACCACTTGAATTCTTGTACAGGCATGCCTCCCTCTCACCACGAGGAAGTTACCTGAAAATGCCCTCTTCCACCATCAAAATGCCACTGGTTCTTAAAGATGCAGTTCAAAGGGTAGCCACACTTTGAATTGGAATTAATTTTTCTCTTTTTTCCCTTCTGTTTTGGTTGTACCTCCATTACATTATAATAAAGGAAAGAGCTCTTACCATTTTATTTGTCTTACCATAAATCTTACCCTATTTATTTATTACACATACATCAGTAAACATCAGAGAAAAAAATAGGAATTGAGTGAGAGGGAAAGGACAGTCACAAATTATACATAAATTGATATGTAATTAAAAGTATTGTCAAATCTTTTAAAATATAGAAAAATATAAAGAAACAAAAAATTACCCATACTTTCACTATTTAAACATAATTACCGATATTTTGATAACACAGATATAGGTCTATTTAATATAATTTTGGCTTTTTCTGATCATGAAAGCTGTGCATGGTCATTGTAGAAAATTTGAAAACTACACAGAAATACAAAAAAAATTAAGTATTACCCACAATCACACCTTACTGAAATAACTACTGTTCACATTGTAATTTTCTTCTAAGAATTTTGTGTATATACACATGCATCGTTCAAAAACACAACTGGGGATTACAGTGTATATGCTGGGTGTTATTGTCTTTTTTCACTTGCTATGATAAATAAAATATCTTCACCCCAAATACCCCAAACTTCTCCTTTCCTCCCTGGACAAGCAATTCACTGGAACTGCTCTAAGTTATGTCCCTAATGGCCTCCATGCAGCTAAGCTAGTGTACGCTCTCCGGGCATCGTATCAAATGATTTCTCGGCATTATGCACTTGGCAATTCTCTCTTTCTCACATTCTCATCTCTAGGCTTTTATGAGACAGAATTCTGCTTTGCTCTGCCCTTCCTCCTCAGTCTACTTTACAAAAAGGGACTCTATTTAGGAGGCTTGATACTTGGAACGTAGTCTTGCTGTTGTCTCTTTGGGAAAATTCACTTTCTTTATATCTTACTTGCTCCTGTGTTATATACTCCAGACTTTATAACATGGGTTTACCTTCTTATAAAATGTGGATTTTTCTGAAGAATTTCTGTCTGACCTGTTTTCAATAATATTTTCCCAAATATGGGATCATAATTTTTTCTTTTTTATGGAGATGTGGGAGATGTCACCAGATCTTCTGAGAACGATCTGGATAATGACAGAGCTAGCATTCTACATCCACTAGAGTCTAAACCAGCACTGACCAATAGGACTTCCGGCAGTGGTGGAAATGTTCTCTTCTGAGCTGATCAATATGGCAGCCACATGAGGTTATTGAGTACTTAAAATATGACCAACGAGGCTGAAGAACAAAATGTTTTACTTTATTTAATTTTGATTCATTTATATTCATATAGCCCTGTGTGGTGAGTGGCTGTCCTATTGGAGAGCACAGCTGCAGACTGACAGAACCTTGAAGAGCCACACCTCATCCTTCTTTGTATTTTCACCATAATTTTAATAATTGTCTACTACATTCCAGATACTGTGTAGCACTTGGGAGAGTAAGACGAATGAGAGACGAGCTTGCCCTACAGAAGCATATTAAGTCCATCAAAAAAGAGACACAGAAGCAAACCATAGTAATGTAATATGAAAAGCCCTATGACAATAGGCCAAATGGAAAGTATACAGAAGATCAATTAATGAAATTCCCAACACCTACCATAATTTCTGATACATAATACAGTCAGTTCTGCTGTAACACTTGTTTTGAAAAGGCAAAATTTTCCAAGGAAGACATTATGCTAAGTGAAATAAGCCAGACATAGAAAGACAAATATTGCATCATCTCACTTACATGTGTGGAATCTAAAAAAGTCCAACTCATAGAACCAAAGAGTAGAATGCTGGTTGCCATGGGCTAGGAGGGTGGGGAAATGGGGAGATGTGACCACAGGGTACAAAGTCGCAGTTACGTAGGGTGAATAACTTCTGGAGACCTAACACACAGCATGATAACTATAGTTAATAACACTATTGTATAGTTGAAGTTTGCTTGGGAACTTAGACTTTCAATGTTCTCACCACACACAAAAAAATGGTAACCATGTGAGGTGATGGATGGATGGATGTGTTAACTGATTATGGTAATCATTTCATACTATGTACATACATCAAAGCATCATATTGCACACCTTAAATTATGTAATGTTTGTCAATTACACCTCCATAAATCTGAGAAAACAATTTTCCCAGGAGACTGATAATATTAAGGAACAATTTGAGCATAATGCAAATTTTGTGTTTTTGCTTAGCGGGATTTTATCCATGAGACACACCAAATAAATGCAGAAAACTGCACTGAGCTAAAATGCACGCATCCACTTCCAATAAGTAAGTACCAGCTACCTGATTGCCCTAGGTGTCATGACCTAAGCTCACCCACTACTGCAGTGACAACATTCCCTCTCATTTTAGATATGCCCCCTTCCACCACATGACAATAACACAAGCTGTAACTCTTCTCCTGACCATTTCCACACACAAACTTCAGGTCTTTTTCAAGGGTAAGTGCCATATTCATTACAGGATTTATATATTCTAAAGCATATAACGTGTAAAATTGTGCACAATGTTTAATCTTTTCTTTTTTTAACAAGTCACTGATGAAGTTTTTGAGCGCTGTTCCCCAACCCCATAGCTATGTGATTTTTTTCTGTTGCTGCCAGGCCAGCTAGCAGAGGTTCTGGCAGAGTTTGCTAGATTGGGATTGCACTAGACCATTGGGAAGACTTTCCTCCAACCCTCCCCATTTCTCTTTCTATGACCAGGAAGTCAGTCACATGCAGTCAAGGACTGTAACTGGATACTCTCCTCTCTGTCCCATCACAAAGCAATCGTTTCAAAAAACCCTGCTGATGTGAACACCAAGAACAATGAAAACAAGAGACAACCAGCTGCAGGAGACAATTCACATGTTGAATAAACCAAAAATGGAATCATCACTACTAACTTTTTGTTTTTCTGAAATTCTTTCACACAACTTCAGTGCCTGTACTTCCACTGTACCTGTCATGCAGGTGTCTTGCAGGGTCTCAGCTCCCGCTCCCCACATAAGAACGCAGGATATGGTGAGGCCAAAAAGGAACACCCACGGAGCTGTAGATAGGGGAGTCACCACTATACTCTCGCTGGTGGCTGGTTGGAGACACAGGAAGCAGGAGCCACACGATCCGCAACCTGCCGTCCACTTCTCTGCCAACCGACCCCACTTGCTAGCTGCAATCCGCGCTTGCTAGCTTAGCCACGGCAGTTATATTAGTGGCTAATGGCTAACCGGTAACAGCTGATGACCAACTAGTCACAGCTGATGGCCATCTACTACCCAAGCCAGCACCTTTCCACGTGAGGCCGAGAGCCTGGGAACTGCTCTCTGGGACCACAGTACGCATACATTACATGCCATTTCTAGTATAATCTTATGCCCCGCAGTGCTGTGCTGCTGAAAATTAAATGCATACATAGAGCAACACACCACACGATGATGACAAAAGATTTTATTTTTCACCTTTATTCATTCTATTGCTATGAAAGGATATTTTGTGTTCTGTGAATTTATGCACGCTCAATAAAAACAACCCTTGCTGGGAAGAGTTTTCATACTGTCAGATTCATGCCTAGCACGATCACAGTGGCACTCGGACACACTGGGGGCAGACACACGTGTTCACCATCACAAACAGGTCGCAAAGCAGCCTCATTTATCCAAGTTCAATTTCCTTATCTCACTGTTGTGACACTCATTTCTTTGAGGTCCATGGGAATGTTATTATTTATTCCAAAAATCCCTACATCTTACTTTGGGGTGAAGGAATATGAACACCATTTGATTTGTTGCTACTTGAGTAGAACAGAGAGGTCTTCCCCCAATCTGCCTAACCCATCCCTGAAAAGCATATTCTGAAGACAAATGTAATGCATCTTCAAATCTGTCTTAAACCTTTCCTTTTCTAATCCCAATTAGAAGTATATGGCCTTCAACACAAAATGCTTATCACGGAGAGTGCTTTTGGAAGAGGTCATGACCAGGTCAGGCAAGCAGGCATTGGCCTCTAATGTGGAAATGGCTCTAAGCCAGGATGGGTGGAGCTGGACTGAGAGCGGATGTGTATGCAGGTGCTATCAAAGTGCACTGACGGTAGGTTAGGCTACCCTTGCAGATTTCAGTCCCAATCTCTTTGTTTTCCCTCTGGCATCATTCTTAGAAATGGTGAAAATGTTTTAATTTTGTGTTTGCCAATTTCTGAGAGCGAGTCTCTACCTCATTCCCATGAGAAGAACAAAGTAAATATGCAAAATGGATCCAAGACGTTGATCAAGGACCCACCATGTTATTTGTTGCCTGGTCATATGCAAGAAGAAGATTTTTGAAATCTCTGTGTTGATATGGGGATAATGATTGTAACGACTTTTAGCCAAGCCATGCCAAACCAAGAGCATACCATGAGTACCTGAGTGTTAAGACTTAGGAAGTCAAACATAGAGAGGAAACATCTATATAATGGAAGAATTCAATGACTATACTCAGTAGATTTAAAAGTTGGAAAGAATTGGTCTACACCAACTTGTGGCATAGCCCACATTTTCAGATACTTAATCACTTGCCTTTAGACAGGAGAATGTCTAAACAGGACAAAGGATGGCCTATGGCCTGTTTTCTTTCTCTAGGTGTAGAAAATCCACGCCATCCATTGTTGGCCCATCCCAATGCACTATCCCCCTGGTACTTAATGTCTCCCATATGTACAACTGTAATCTTTCCTGCTTTCAGGTTTCCTCTTGTCCACTGTAGACCCAAGAGTAAAATCTAGGCATCTGATCATCAAAACTCTCAATAGACCTAACGACAGTCTTTTTCTTGCAATACCCAACAAGCCTAATTTCTTTAGCCTTCAGTGAAGTTAGGAATAGACTATATTAGTAGATCTCAAAGTGGGGCCCCTGGGACCAGCAACATCAGCATCACAAATTCTCAGAGAGTCTGGGGGAGGCGCGCAATAAACTGGGTTTAATAATCCCTCCAGGTTATTTTGATGCTCAAGTCTGAGACCTTTGTGTCAATGTAGGGGAGGAAGCTAGTTTCTCTTTAGATTGGGGGTGCCATCCCATCATAATAGGTGCCTAGTTAACTATTTCTCATTTTCCAGTGAATACTTTTTAAAAACAGTGAAGATAACTTTTTACTATTTTGCATTACTCAATCACTTTTCTCCTGTTTACTTTTGCCTTTAGTGTTTTCTTTCCACGTGTATTTTTTTGAGCTATGAGCTGATGAAGTCTATTATTTTGAAAGCAGCATTTTTTCTCACTAATACTTCATCATCTTCTAAATTTGCACACGATAACCCAAAATGTAGCATTTCCTAATAATTACCTAGGCTCATATCTCAACATACATACACATCTCAACAGGTAATTTTCATGTAAACAAATAATAACTCAAAACACAATTACTCAAGTATAAGGCCCAGTTTGGGGTTTGGAAGTGTAATCACCCCAACAATACCAAGTGCTGAACACTCTTTTCATGATGACGGTTAGTTACCCAATAAGAAATACAGTAACAATTCTTGACTTTGCAGCTGCTGGCAAGCTAAACCATGTGTCAATGCCCTTTCCTCTGTGACCAGTATTACCATCCCTGCAAATTACTCACTTTCTAATTGGTTCTTAGACTAAGTGAAGAAAATAGAAGTATGTTCTTACAGCAAGTATATTCAGTATTTCACAAGAAAATATAAAACTCAAAGAGAATAAAATAAATGCAGCTTGTATGCAAGTTCTTCTAGGCCAGCAGCCTAATTCTAGACACATCCAAAGAGCCAAAAATAACTAATACAGAGAGCAGTGTGGCCATCTGGACAACAACAAAATCCCTTGCCTAGAAACCTGTCCTACACACACGAAGTCCCAATGAATCCCAATCAAACACCACAGATTTCCATGGATACACAGGCAGTCTAACCCTTATCCAGATGAGGATTCAGGAAAATCAGGATGGAAATTGTGTTTGAGAAATTGCAATTCTGGGACTAGCAATTATCTTAGTGATTTATGTTCACTGCCAGTAACAATCTTCCACCTGAGGACAGATTTTTTTAAAAAGGAGACCACAAAATAAACTACATATTAACAAAAAACACGTGGAAACAGATTTATAACCATACCATTTACAATGGCTCCAAAGAAAATGAAATACTTATGTAGAAATATAACAAAACATGTACAGGATTGTATCCTGCAAGTTATGAAATGCAGGTGAAAGAAATCAAAGACCTAAATCAATGGACAGACATATGTACATGGATTAGAAGACTCAATGCAGTAAAGATGCCAGTTCTTCCCAAATCGATCTATAGGTTTAATGCAATTCCAAATTTTCAGCCAAGTATTTTGTAGACACAGACAAGCTTATTCTAAAAATTTGTACAGAAAAGCACAGGACCTATAATAGCTAAAACAATTTTGAAAAAGAAAAATAAAGTAAAAAAGAATCACTCCGCCTGATGTACAGGATTATTATACAGATACAGTAACCGACACAGCATGGAATGGGAAGAGGGACAGACACGCAGAGCAAAAGAACAGAATAGAAGATCCAGAAAAGGACCAATACAAATATGCCCAATTGATTTGCCCAATTGATTTTTGGCAAAGGAGCAAAAGCAATTCAATAGAGGAAGGACAGCCTTTACAACAGGTGATGCTGGAGCAACTCGACATGCAACAGGACACAAGAATGAATCCCAACCTAAACCTCACATCTTCTACAAAAATTAACTCAAAATTGATAATAGACTTAAAGGTGAAACATAAAATTATAAAAAAATTTTTAGCAAAAAACAGGACAAAATCTTTGGGACCTAGAGCTAGGTGAGTTCTCAGACTTGACACCAAAAGGACAAACCATAAAAGAAAAAAATTGATAAACTGGACTTCATCAAAATTAAAAACGTTTGCTCTGTGAAAGACCTCAAGAGGTGAGGAGACAAGGTACAGCCTTGGAGAAAATATTTGCAAACCACATATCTGGCAAAGGACTTGTATCTAGAATACATAAAGAACTCTCAAAACTCAACAGTAAGAAACAACCAATTAGAAAATGGGCAAAAGACATGAACAGACATTTCACCAAAGAGGAAATACAGATGGCAAATAAGCACATGGAAAGATGTTTAACATCATGAGCCGTTAGGGGAATGCAAATGAAAACCACAGTGAGATAGCACTACTTACCTACCAAAATGGCTGAAATAAAAAATAGTGACAATACCTTGTGATAGAACTGTCTGTATCTTGACTGGTGGTGGTCACACAAATCTACACATGTAAAAAAAAAAAATGCATAGAAGTAAATATACACAAAGGAGTACCTGTAAAACTGGTGAAATCTGAGCAGGGTCACCCAGGTCAGTTTCTCAGCTCTGATATTGTACTACAGTTACACAAGACATTACTATTGGGAGAAACTGGGTGAAGGCTGTGCAGGACCTCTCTGTATGATTTCTTACAAGGGCATGTGACTCTACAAGTATCTCCAAATAGAAGATTAAAAATAATAATAATAAACTGCAAGGAACATGTCTAGACTAATGGGGCATCTGAGCCAAATGAGACCCCAAAGCCCTCCTTTTTCCAACTTCTCTCTGGCCCTTCCCCTTGCTCACTCTCAGTCCTGACCATGAAGAATTGATTATGATTCTTCCATAATCACTTCTCCACCTGGATTGTCCTACCTTTGCCTTGTATATTTGAATTCCTTTCCTCTTTCACAAATGTCCACTTTCTACAGTATCAGTGGCCCCTGGTACCAGCCACTCTCTCTTTTACCTGAGCTATTGGTATAATGTCCCCACTTTATCCGTGCTTCACCCTTGTCCCCACTCAATTCCATTTTCCACACTGCAACTCGCACATGCTGACGACCTACCAATGGCATCCTGTCACACTTTGGGGGTGTTGTGACCCCTCACCCCGGTCCACAAGGCCCTGCATGAGCTGACCCTTCATCAGCCTCACCGGCCAGCCATGCTCGTCTTCTTTCCAGTTTTCCAACACCTAACGCTTGTGCCTACTTGAACACTTTTGCCCTAGCTCTTTCCTCTGCCTGGAAAAAATTTTCCAAATCTTTGCACAATTGACTCCTGCTTAACTTTCAGGTCTAAAATTAAATCTCACCCCCTCAGAGTGATCTTTCCTGACGACGGGATGTGAAGTAGCCCTTAGGCGACGTTGTCTGCAAACGCCTGCTGTTTGCCTGTTGGTTGGCCCTTACTTTTTTGTCTCTCCCTCCATCAGTGTTGAATCCTCTCTGCCTATCTATGCACTCAGTGCATGTTCTTGGTGCCTGAAATAGCACCACACAACTCAGTAAATGGCCGCTGAATGAATGAAAGGAAAGTCATTCGCAAAGTCGATTATTCCCTTACCTGTGCGAGCACCTGCCTTTTCCATGACCTGACAGTGTAAGGCCTCAATTAATATTTGAAGAATGAATGACTTCACCCTCTTTCCAGGAGGTGACTCCAGATGGCCACGTCACCAACAAGCCATTTAGAGCCATTTACAAGGCCAGCGAGGTTGGGTATTGAACAGTGTCTTATGCGAGGCATGTGGGTCAGACACAGAACACCTGACCCTCCCCTCCTCAGTAAAGTACACAATTCAGCTGCGTCATTAGTCTTCTGGCCAAAGACATCTTTCGCAGAAAACTCACCCAACAAAGGTGCAAAGCAGCAAACCAAAAGCACAATGTGTCTTCTAGAAAGAATTTGAATTGAAACACGTTTTTAGAAAGGCACATTCTCTAAAACAGCAGGGAAAATGAAGCCCCATAAGAACAATGCAACAAATTTCATTCCAAGTAAAATCAGTAATTTTCATAAGGGATGCCCAGATGACCGCTGGGGTCTCCCAAGCTTCTGGGAGGTCACCGGAGCAGGTGATGCAAACTCAGAAAACAACGTCATCCTGAACGCAGACCTTTCTTTCTTTAATGCATGCTATAATATGATCGCGCTGATACTCTTTTTAAAAGACACTAAAATGATCCCCCAATTCATCTAGAGTTTTTGCTATTATTGTGGTTTTTGTTGCTTCTTACAGAAGAAAAAAGTATAATTAGACACAAGCAAAATTGAGCTACCAAAGAAAAAGTACAGGCCAAATAGTTGGGCAATAAACTCTTTGGAATGAGGTACCTGAAATGTCTAATCTACGTGGATACTTCATAATACACTACCTCCATGTTAATGTCTCAACAGGTTTCAACAGGCTGGAAATTCAGCCTGGAGAGAGAAGGTATAGCCCCACCCCCATCTCCCACCCAGCCCCCACCCACAGGCCACAGCTGCACTAGCTCAGTGGGCAGTGCCTTCGTTCTGTTCAGTCACCAGCCTCTTGATCCTGAGGTGAGACGTTTTGCCAGCAGGACCAAGGCAAGAACAACATGAATCACCTATTCCCTGGGACCCAAGGTCTTCAAAATAGCTTTTGACTATTTTTCAGGGAGGAGGTTAGTGGATATTCTTTTCCCTTTTGAGTTGTTCTGAAACAGAACAGAATAAAGAATTAAAAACTTAAGAGCCATTGAAGGGACCATAAAACAAGTGTCTGGGAAACATTTCTCACCCACTAAGAGCCAGTTCTCATCAAATACTTCTCGATGGGAGCCACGGGATATAGGGCTGAGCATTTTTACCCAGAAATAACCTGCTCTGTAATCGTTCTTAAGACTGTGGGACTACAGTGTGGGAGGCTATAATTGCTACAGGCAGCTCTACGAAGTCTTTGAACTTGAGGTCAGAAAAGAACCTGGGTGTTGAAAGGTTGATAAACCAGGATGGGTCGGGTGGATGTGAGAGGTGGAAGGTGTCCATTGGAGAGTTCAAACGGGTAATTGAAGAGATAACATAGAGCAAAACCTTAAGGGCAAGGGACTAGTATTGCTATTTGTCTTTTTTCTTAATTCAGGAGTTGATGCCTTGGAATAAGCATTGAATGGGAATGAGGGGACAGTGTGACCGAGTTTTGTCCATGTCACCGTGCAGCTATCTGCCTGTGGTTGAGTCGTTAAACCTCATAAGCAGCCATTTCTTCCCTTGTAAACTTTGGGCTCGGACTCTGTCAAGGGTCTCTTCCAGCTCTTAAATTCTTCAGTGAGTTCAGTGATAACACAGAATGGTCCGTTTTAACTAAAAAGTATTCCCTAGATGTATGCTTGTTAAGGAAATTACTGATTTGTCTACAGAGGGCAGGAGTTATTTCTATTTGAGCTGGATTGAAGATTTCATTATTAACTTGATGTATACAGCTAATGTGTGAAGTGATTTCAGTCCAATTTATTTTCATGGTGAGAGGTTAAGCAGACAATGCTAGAATTGTACTTCAAATTAATATAAGCCTATAGCCCCACATTTTATTCTTCAAAATTAGGCCAGATCTAAAAGAAATTTAGACTCTGAACAAGTGAAAACTTGAAAATAAAACCCATGATGATGAGGACACAATCATAGTTACTGCCTACTGAGAGCACATACATCAATCCGATTTAATTCTGAGGACAACCCTGAAATATCAATATCGTGATCCACATTTTACAAATGGAAAAACTAACGTTTAGGGAAACTATTCTGCCAAAGGTGCAAGGCTTTCTGAGGTGTGGAGCTGGAGACTGAATCCAGATTGGAGACATCCTGCCGCCCATACTCTTAATTTCTGCACTGCAAACACCAACAGTCACAGAACGGAGGTGGGGGTGGGGCAGGGCACTGCTGGATACACAAGGGCAGATGGTGGGGTGGGATGACTAGATGCCCTCGTTGTATGTACAGCAGTAGCTACTAGCAGAGCTCTTTCTTTCTGGATAAGAACCAATTTATCAGGAAATGTTTGAAGGACAAGTAAATGCTTGATCTCAGCAGTGTCAGCTTTCTATCACTTTACAAGTAGCAGAGAAATGTATCAGCCTCAAGTGGGGGCAGGGTGGTTTTCCATTTGTAACTTGGCTACTCCTCCTCTTGCTTTTCTCACTGCCATGTGTATCTTCCCTTCCTCCCCCCGTGGTCATACGTATGTCAAGCCATATGTGACGTGAGGAAAGTAGCTGATTCTGTCATTGCTGACACATCCCATCTGGTTGCTTCACCCATGTTACATGCATCCTAGATGAAATCTTAAAATAATTGTCAATAAAGTGCTGGAACGTAATCGGTTCCGACTAAGCTGCCCGTCCCAAGTTCATGTGAAGAAGTAGATACTTGGTAAGTGGTCAATGGCAAAAGCCATTCCAGGAAGGGAAGCCATGGAACCACCAGCAGGGGGGTCAGGCCACATCATCACTGGGAAGTGAGTCATAAGGACCCAGTGTATCACCTCTGGGAAATGAGTCACAGAATTAAATTTAGGATGACAAATATGTTTAGTTCACTTGTTTAATTGCTCAAAAAGAAAAAATGAGTGCCTCCTACTCGCTAGCACTGATTTGTGCTTGGGAGTCAGATGAAGCATCTGTAGTGCAGTGGGGGATGTTAGGCATTTAAATAACTTACCTATGCAGTTCTTTCATTTTTCCATTTTTTGAAATATAACTCACATACCATAAATTCACCTTTTTAAAGTGTACAATTCAATGGTTATTATATTTACAAAATTCACTAATTTTAGTACATTTTTATCACCCCCCCTCCCAAAACAAACAAACAAACAAACAAACAAAAAACTGCTGTTCCCATTAGTGGTCATTTCCTATTCTTCCATCGCCACAAGCCCTGGAAACCACTCACCTACTTTCTGTCTCTGTGGATTTGCCTGTTCAGAACATTCCATATAAATGGAATCGTAAACATGCGGCCTTTTATATCTGGCTTATTTCACTTAACATAATGTTTTGAAGGTTCATCTGTGCTACAGCATGAATCAGTACCTCATTCCTTTTTACGGCTGAATATTATTCCATTGTATGGATAGACCGCATTTTGTTTATCCATTTACCAGTTGATGGGTATTTGGGTTGTTTCCACTTTTTCGCTGTTATGAATAACGCTGCTATGAACATCTGTATACAAGTTTTTGCGTAGACATGTTTTCATTTCTCTGGGGTAGATACCTAGCAGTGGAATCGCTGGGTCATATGGTAACTCTATGTTGAACTTTTCAGAAACTGCTAAACTGTCTTACAAAGCAACTGCATCATTTTAAATTGTCACCAGCAACATATGAAGGTTCCAGTTTCTCCATATCCTCGTTAACACTTGTTACTTGTTGACTATAGCCATCTCAGTAGGTGTAAAATTGTCCTTTACTTCTCTTCTGTACTTGAAAATTTCAAAGCCAAACTCATCCTAGGCAGCAAGAGATCACAGCACTGCCATTGTCTGGGCTTTTGATAGAAGCTTCATATCCTTGACTTCCAACTTTCCATGGAAACTATGATACCATGTTTCTCCGAAAATAAGACCTAGCCAATCATCTCTAATGCGTCTTTTGGAGCAAAAATTAATATAAGACCCGGTATTATATTATATTATATTATATTATATTATATTATATTATATTATATTATATTATATTATATTATATTATATTATATTATATTATATTATATTATGCCTTACAGTAAAATAAGACTGGGTATTATATTATATTATATTATATTATATTATATTAATATATTATCTTAATTTTTGCTCCAAAAGACGCATTAGAGCTGATTGTCCAGCTAGATCTTATTTTGGGGAAAACATGGTAGTATCTAATCAACACAGAACTTTCTCTCTAGTATTATTCCTAATAACCTTCATCCAAAGTTCAATAAGTTTATCAACCTTGAATATTTATACATAAAAACTAAACCACAGAAACATATGAGAATATACAGGTGAATATTCATGTAATACTGGTTTGGTTAAGAATTTGAGCATCAATTCAAAGTTAGAAATTATAGTAAAGATTGATAAGATTTGACTTTATAAAAACAGACATTCGATAAATGAAAACAAAGTAGGAGAAATATTTGCAAAATATAAAATCACGTAAGTGGTTATACTTAATATCAATACACAAAAAGATCTAACAAAACAATTTTTAAAAGATGAGCATACTTGAAAAGTGGTAAATCTTATGAAAGAGTAATTCACAAAGAATGAAAAGATGATGACCCTTACTAGTAATCCAGACAACAAATGAAACATTAAGTGTTAGATAATTGCTTTGAGCTACCAAATTGACAAATGTATTAACTTGACAAATTGATTCTTAAAAATAACCAGTGCTGTCAATATTCCAGAGGAATAAATACTTAAAAACTTGTGGGAACCCTAAGTTGGGAAAAGTTTTTGGAGAATTTTAATATAAGTTGAAGTTTTGCATACCCTGTGGACCAAAAATATCCATTCTAGGGGTTAATTGATGGAACTACAGTTGGGCAAAGATGCTGAAAAAGGTTCATGATTAGAGAGAATGCAACAACCTAAAGATTTGGCTAGAGCCTGGTGGGCAGACCACAGCCAGCGGGTCTGGTTTTGTGAGAAGTTTCCCTGGGACAGTGAGCTCACTCATTTACCTACAGCTCATGGCTGCTTTGCTCCAGTAAGGTGGCGTCCAGCAATTGGGACAGAGAGCACATGGCCTGCACGATCTAAAATATATACCATCTAGCCATTTAAGGTTTGCACACCCCTAATCTATAAGACTAGTGAAGAAATTTATGATGTGACCAAAAAGACAGATATCACAGCCATGAAAAATGACTTTATACACCATTTAATGATGGAGAGAGGTACTCACCAGTTGTTAAAATTTAAGAGCAGGCATTATAACACTTGCATAAATTGTATGCAAAAACATATATAGTTGGAGAAAGTTCTACACCCAGATGTTGATTGATACTGGTGATCTCAGAGCAATGGGGTCATTTTAAGGGTGTGGCTCTCTTTAAAAGTTTTCGCCAATGAACAGACTTTACTTTTCTACAAAACTACCGATCTGTTAAGTGACTGCTTTTAATGTTTCTGAGGTAAATGGTTAGGGTATAAGAAAAACAGTTTTAAACACCATTTCTTTATAGGAGCAACTACCCCTTCTTCAGCCAGTCTCCAGTGGCTGGAACCGTGGAGTGTGGCACATGGACATATCATAGTCCTCGAAGCCACCGCTCTTCTGAGCCCAGTGCTCTCCTGTGGACTGGCATGGTTCAACCAGTGCCACCAAAACATGCTGCGGTGTCCTGAGATGGTCCTGTTGTCCCCTACAGCGCCTCCTTCTCTTTTCCAGTGATGGCTTCACAGCGATGGTGAAACCTGTGCTCTCCAAGTTCACGTCCCACAGCACTCTGCAGGGGCAAGTATTGCCTCCTTCACAAACACTTTAGTTTTTAGCATTGTCACCTGATGCCTTCATGGGTTAAGAGGTCAACACTGGCACATTTCTTCACTAACTCCTTTTTTAACAAATGCGATACCCTCTGCAATGACTCATCTATTTCCTAGAATCATTATTTAAAACTGAACATGCTTAAACGGGAACTTAATGCAGATGTGGTTTTACACAATTTCTCTTGATGAGTTTTTTATCTTTCGAAGATTCTCTAGAGCAATTTTAGCATAACAAATTAACTTCTATAAAGATTTTTAAATGCTAGATACCAAAATTATTTATCTAACCTAGAGAGGACCTAAATCAGTGCTGCTTGATCTTGAATATGCATAACAATCACCTGGGATTTGTTACAAGGTAGATTCTGATTATTGTGACCTGGGGACAGGAATTTGCATGGCTAACAAGTTCCCAGGCGACATCCAGGCTGTAGGTCCTCAGAGTACACTGAGTAGCAAACGACCATAATCACCATCTTTACTACAACAGGTGCAATACATATGCCGTAGAGAATTTCAAACTAATATTATTTTGTACAAGCTAAAGAATTATTGATTCTTATACTGCTTTCCATGTTCTTCATACCCTATGAACCTGGAAGTATTTGCAACAAGTACTCTTACACACACACACACTCACATTTTTAATCGAATGTTCTAAGGAAAAGCATGTCCCACAATACACAGGATCCTCCTTGAAGGTGGTTACTCCTTATAAGTCGACAACAGGCAGGACTGAGATTTCTTCTTCTCTTCAGAGGCCCCTTCCCTGCCCTTGATCTGCACTGAGATACACATCAGCCTTCCCCAGCTAGATGATCAGTTCAAGTTTGGGAGCTTCCGGGTGGCATCTGAATCCGGTGCCTACACACAGAGGGCAAGGCGAGACTGAAGTAAGAGGTAGAGACTCCAGAAGGGGAGGTGGCGGGTGTAATTAGCAAGGGGCAGACACAAGATGAGTCATTTTCCACACTCACCTTCCAAATCTTCAAAGTTCACACAGAGGCACTAACGGGGGTCACATACCCAGTCCAGAGTCCAGAGTCTCGTCAAACCATTACTAGTCTCTCAAGGCTGTGTCCTTGGGCAGTTTCTAGAGGTGAAAGCAAGCTGAGCCCAGTTGCCAGCACAGGGGAGGCAATGGGGAGCCTCCCATTGTCCTGGCCAAACCCGTATGAGCTTCCCCAGCTTCCCCTTCAGGGCATCATGGTGAGTGTGGCTGAGCACTTGATTCGGAGCCCAAGTCAGAGCTGCTTCAAAGCTCAGTTCTGCCACGTACTTTACTTGAGCAAGTCAACCACCACCTCTAAGCCTGCTTTGGCTGGTGAAATAGAAATTGTTCCTACAGATAAGGTTGTGAGGATTACAGGAACTGTTTAAACATCATTTAGCAAAGTGGCACCAAAGTAACACCCACTAAATGGATGCTACCAGGACAACATACACCATTTAGTCTAGTTTCGTTTACATGGGCAGTTCTTGCAACATCACTTTAAACGTCAAAATTGTTTGGCATTTTTAAAGGTATTATTTCTAAATAAGAGAAACTCAAAACATTGGCAATCTTTAAATGGCCTACTAGGATTTATTTGCAAGTTTCTCTAAAATTCCCCCAGTTTAGGATTTAAACATCTGGATGGTCCGGCAATTCCTCTCTTCTTTGAGAGAGCTACCCACATATATAATAGAGAGGATCCCAAAAATGTGTATACACATTTTAAGACAGAAAAAAAAAAACTGTATTAAAATTGTAATACTCTATACCGATAACAAAAGATGAATACAAGTCACATTTGACTTCTGCAATTACAAGAGGTGCTCCAAGTGGTTACCATCAGCGTAATTTGAATAGGTTTTTCCTTTCTTAAAATGTGTATACATTTTTTTTGGCACCCTCTGTACTTAGTAACTAAAAAGAACATTAAGGCTTGAAAGGAACTGTACTATTCTAAAATCGTAACATATTCTATAAATTTACAATATTCAAATTTATGGAAATTTGGTCCAAATGATTATTTATAAACATTTTAAATGTTTAAAATTCTTCTCAGTTCCTTCATTAAAACCTTTCTTTCTTAAAAACCTTAAAAGTTACTGTTGAAGAGCATGTGGTGGAGATAACATTAGAAGTAGGGTCGGTAAAACCAGCAATCAAGACTCAAGAAACCCACCAAATTCAAAGCATAAAATAAACACCCACACTCAAACACATCATAGCAAAACACACACACATATTTCTGTGTGTAGAAAACACAGGGCAAAGACAAAAGATGAGCTTCTGACCTTGAGTCATGGGCAGTTCAACTACAGCTCTGAGTAAATAATCCTCTCTGATTAAAAAACAAACACACACAAACAATCACTTATGGTACTATAGAAGAAAACTTAGCAGTTACCTAGGTTTGAAATCCCATTACAGATGACATTATTCAGCATAAAAATTAAGTGATACCATTAGCAAACAATATAGAATGTAATGAATAAAAATATAAATCTAGGTGATCCAATTGATATTTTTAAAGTAACTTTTAAATTCATAAGTGACAAAATGCAACTAGTATGAAAAACACCAGGGAAATCAACCTCAGCAGTAATTAAAGGAAATAAGATGAGGCATTATTTCACATCCTTTAAATTAGCACTCATCAGAAAGAATTCCCTCTGCCAACTGAAGATTGAAGTAAAAATGGCCCACATGCCTTTTTGGCATTTTAAAATTAAAACAATCCCTTTGAGTAGCAATTTAGTTGAGGACAAATGTTAATTCTTATAAGCCAACAGTGTGATTTTATAAGAATTTATTCCACGTTATAATACAAATGAAAGGTTATACAAAGCAAGGCATTCAATTAACATTAAATTGTGAAAAAAATGATAGATGACCACGAAGACTACGGAGCAATACAGAAAACGTTCGAGATGTACATTTTTCACTCTGCAATTCCATTTCTAAGACATGATGCCAAAGCACAGGTGTGCAAAGGTATAGGCAACATTTCTGATGCTGAAAAATTGGGAAGAACTCAAGAGTTCATCATAGGGATGAAAACCCCAGATAGCGAAACGTCACTGGAAGAGAATGTAGGTATGTATTTTAAAAAGAAACCCGTGATATAGTGAGGAAAAAGTTACAAAATAGTAAGCATAACAGGACTCCACTCCGTGAGAGATTTTTGTATTTACTGATACATGGAACAGAATCGAGACGTACGGTACTTACAATATACTTGCACAGGACTAGTTTTTTAACAAAACAATTTGCTGTATTTTCAGATTTTTTACAACAGGAATATTTTCACAATCAGAAAAAAAGATTTCCAGTTTGGAAGAAAACTGGTGTGTGGGAAAAGCACAGTATTAACTGGCTATGATCACAATGCAAACTTTCCTATGGGCATGAAGCAAATATCGAAGGAAATAAAACAAAATTGGATTTTGGATAGCAAGGCTGTTGAGATTTTTTAACTTCTAATAATGAGACAGGTTATTTTGAAACCCACACTCTTATTAAAACTGCTGGAACTAAGAGTTTCAAAGTAGTAATACAATGTAAATGAGACAATGAATATTAGTCAGACAGAATTCTACTTCTGTCCCTTAGCTGTATAATCCCAGCCAAGTAAATACCTAAACGTCCATTGTCCTGTAACAAATACTGCCTGGAAGTAGTTATTGTAGCCTTGAAATGACATTAGATGAAATGCACACAAAGTTGGTAATTAATAGTGACCACAATATTAAACTATATGTTGACAGCTGGTATTTTTATCTGCAAAAACCAGTTTCATATATTTAACCTAACAGCAATTATTCTGAAACGTTTAATTCCAATTCCCCAAACTAATCGCTCTCCAATTTAAACATGGATTCCAAATGGCTGATGGGACACATGTTTTACCATCCAGAAGAGATTTCATTTTAAAATTGGGTAACTCGAAGCATCGAAATTACCTGCCCAAATGCCAGTTAATGGCGAACCTGAAGACTGGAACTCGGGAATCTTGACTCGGGTTGTTACTTTTCAAAGCCCCAATCCCGATGTTCAGTAAAAGTTGTTAGTATACCATTTAAGGGGAAAAAATGATTAAAAAGAACTTGAATCTTTTCTGATTAAATAAGGGAGACTGAAATAAATGGCTTACCTGGGGACAAGGGGATGATGATGGTGGAAACAGTGATTCTAAGGAAAGTAAATTTTTTTTCTGGGTCTGGTGATGGTTAATGCAAGTAATTTAAACAACAAAACTGTATACAACTGGGATGGACACACAACAAATAATCATGACCATTACCAGGAAATAGCATTAAAGATATGAAGAGCTATTTATCGTTCCACTATTTATCTTTTAAATTTCTATAGGTCATAGAGTAGGTAAAGTCCAACTACAATTACATACTGTCTTAAACCAAGCTAGACCAGTATGTATTTCAAGAAAAAATGTCATCCTTTGGGGGAGGAGGGGAATCAATATTGGAAGGTCAGTAACAAACATGTGCTTTAAAAAAATATTTTGTAATTTAAAAAGTGACAAAAGCAGTTATTGTATACTTAATGCAACAGAAAAGGTTAAGCTGGAAGTAGATGCACAAGCTGCTTTACAGAGATACACAGTGTGAACGACAAGTTTATTCTTCCAATAGTCCAGACGTCTGTGACAAAGAAGCTATTTTCAAATGGTATACAAATTCAGCAGTCTTTAGTTTGAAAAAGTTCTCCCAACAATATTTTACAAGGAACACGAATTTATTAACCAAACTTATTAAAGAGCTTCAGAAATGAACACTGAAATCAGCCTATAAGTGTTCACCCAATACCTAAGACCATGTCCTGCGCTAAGACGGGTCTTCATAAATCTTGGCATATTACTGACTTCCAAGACGCACACTAACTACACGGCCTGGCTCTTTCCTTCCGACTTCTTAGTAGGTTCTCTGGCTATTTCTGGTCCTCACGTCCTAAGGTACTTTTTCTATCAATTATGGTGGCTGGTATTATTCCTCACAAACGAACTGCCAGAAAGCAAATCCTGTCTTTGACTAAGTACATGGTAAGTTTTCTGGACTCTTGTCTTGTAAAGAATGAGAATCAGCTTTTGGCGATTACCCAGATCTTTTCTAAGGCAAAGGGAGCCAATGTTTAATAATCAATAAAACATGTGCCTGTGCCAAAATAGATTTTGCCACAGCGAACTTATTTGTTCTTCTTAAAAATAAGGTATATTCTAAGCTAATGTAGACAAGGCACAATACCAACAAGTAGTAACAGAAAATAGTCTCAAACTGTACTTGTAGAAACTCCCAAGTCATGGGTACGGACAATGAAAAATTAAGGTGTAAAACAGATGTGAACTTGCACAATCTTTTAACAAATTGACCGAATGCCTTCTTAGTTCAATCAAAAAGAACAAGATTTTTTTTCACATTTTTAAGGTCGTCAATTTTTTTTCCTTCCTCAAATGGAAGAAAGTCCTAACTGGAAGCACAAGATCACACTTAAACAGCTGGTGAGCCTCAAAACAGAATGTCTACTTTACTGAGTTTCCAGTCAGGCAGAATTAAGAGTAATCTTCATATATGCATAAGGATAGTCTCATTGTCACAATGTTTTTAGTAGAAAAATCTATAAACAAATGTTCTTTGAAAGGAACAGCCACATAATGAAATCTTGGAGCCATTAAAATAATGAATTGGGGCTGGATGTGATAATACAGAAAGATAACCAAGTTTAAAAAGAATCAATTTTCAAATTTGTAGATCTAAAATAAGGGAGGACAGTGAGAAGCATGTATGTGTATACAGAGATCTATACGATTAATAGCATTTCTGAAATGAAAGGCTATACAGGAACACAAGAAACTATACTCCCCTGGGATATGGGAATGAAGTCACAGGAAGGAGACACTCTTTCTCAGTTTATTGTATATTGCCCAGTTTTTAAAAATCATAAGCATGTATTATAACATTATAAAGACCCTTAAAGTCTTTAAAAAACCTGAGTCAGCCCACAGCCGTCTATGAAACACTGACGATGTAACCTCAGCTTACAATCCTTTGCTGCCTTTTAGTTAATGGTCATTTAATCAACATTAGAAGGCTCCTGGGTGTTTGCTCCTCGAGTCCCTCTGCTCAAGATGGAGGGAAAATGTTGAGAATTTAAATGTTACTCTATTGCTTAAACTGTAACTTGGGTAACATCTACTGATTCCAGAGAACCAATTAAAAAAACCAATGGGCATTGTAATCACCAATTGAAACATTTTATCCAGAATCGCCTTCCCGTTACACAAAAGCCTGAATCACAACATCCTATTGTCATTAAACTCTTCAGCCCTGTGAGATGGGCAAGGTTTCAAAAATATATTTAAATATGTTGAATTCTTAACTATTGGCATAAAATGAGCAGAATACACAGACATTAGGTTTGAAAGAAAATCCATTTTTGGCACTAGTCTTCACTGGAAAGTATCATAAATTCAAATCCTACAGGGCTGACTCCAAAATCAGAATAAGAGGAAACATAAGAGCCCTTTTCTGTCTACTCAGGACTTTCCAATTCAATGGCCTTAAATTCCCTTGGATGTTTGAGGCTAAGAAAGCTGGGAGTGCTAGGTAGGCGAGGGGCCGGCAATCTTCAGAGCACACACTCCCTTAACACTATTGAAAATCCAAGTTTTTAAAACAGTCATGATCAAACAAAACTGCAGGCAGAATTCAGAGCCCATACCATGATGTACAACCCGATGTTAGCACCATAACTGGACCTTTTAAAACCAGGCTTGACAGTACTTGGGTCATTCCAGATGAAATACCTCAGTACCCAGTGCACATCTAGAAACGAATTAGTGCCCACATCTTTCTGAACTAACATAAAACAAAAGGCTCTTCAGATATTGGATACAATCACCAAATAACCTATAAACGAATGAGCTGTGGAATCATGTCAGTGCTGTGCCGGAGAGCTGCTGAGTGTAAACCACGGTGAGTGTTTACACTACACATATCCGTAAACGTTACAAAACAGGGCACTTTTCCCTGAAAAAAAGTTACCATTCACCAGCAAAACAATGAATTACATCCTGGTCATATATTCATTTGTCCAAATACACCACATAAAAATTTTAATTAATGACATTCTAATGCTTTAAAATATAGAGAAAAACTTAACTAATGAGGATGAATTCAATATAATATGCTAATATACATTTTAATAACAGCATCTTTGAGAAAGTAAATTTCGAAACTGTCTAGGGCACAAACTATCAATAAAGCCAGAATGTTTCACAAAATAGGAGTCATTGTGATACTTCAGATGTCTCTTCAGTTTAAAACAAGCTCCACTAATTACCCCATTAATTTACTTGTAAATTTTAAATAAAATCCTAAGAATAAACTACACTGATTTCATCAAATTATAAATGGAACCCAAATTAAATGATTAAGTTTTATTAGGTATATAGCATATACAAACTCTCTTAGAATTTCAAGATTTTTTAAAAAAATGTATACACATAAATGTGACAGCATTTTAATTCAACAATAAAATACCTGCTCCCCAGAGCAAAAGCTGTCACTGGCTTAACCTAACCTCTCTATGCCTTGCTTCTTTCACCCTGAGCATATGACTGTATGAGATAATACATGAAAAGCATTTAGCAAGTTTGATACATGGAAAGGGCTTAATAAACTGCACCCCATAAAACCATGAAGTTGTTTTGAAGTTGTTGCTTTTTAAAAAGACGTATCTTCATAATGGCTCCTGAGAGAGTGAAAAGTCTGAGATTGCCAATCAAGGCGGAAGATGAAGCTGTCCGTCGTTCTGAGCAGGAGTTCGTCACAAAAGCACAAACACAGGGACAAAGAGGATGGTTTACAGAGTGTAGTGACCATTTATCTCAAGACCTTTAAAAAGTCACTATGTCTTCAAAAGACTTTCAAAACATTTTAAGGGAGAAGCAATGGCAAGTGTTCTGTTTAAAAACGAACAAAGCGTAAAAAGCCTTTGGAGGAAAATACCATCCTTTAATTGTACTAGCCGACTTCCAGGAGGGTAGTGATTTTTGTTAGAGGAATACACTTTTCATTAAAAGTGAACACACACACACACATACTTCAGCAAGGTGTGCTATTAAAATTTTAAAATAGCTATTTGACAGTCACCCAAAACAATTACACAATTTCTGTAATAGTAAATGATTAAAAATAAACACCAATAACCATGAATCAGAACTTGTTATATCCTTTTTAAAGGAGATACTTACCAGAAAACATGTTAACGTTGGCGACTTCGATTGGAATTTCAATTTTTCCCACCAAGCAAACAAAAACACTTAGAAGTTCAGGGAGTAGTATGTTTACTTTATAACTAGACACTGTTGTTCCAGAAACATACAAACTTAAAGCGGAGTGCAGTGGTTCTGTGTGGTCTGAGGACCCCTGAGGGTCCCCCAAACCCAAGGCCAACATTATGTTCATAATGCTACTAAAATGCTGTATCTGGTGACTCCTGATTTCCTAAGTGCACAGGGGTGTTTTCCAGGCTCCACCTGCCACATGATGTCAAAAGACTTGCGATAAGGATCCAACTGCTTCTCTTGAGCCAGATATTAAAGATGTGTAAAATGTAAAATAATGTCCTTCTCATTGTTTTTGGTAACACTTTAATCAAAAATAGTATTTGTTAACATGTAATGGGTTTATTATTGTTATATTTAAATATTGTTATATTTAAATGACTCAGTATTAATTTCTAATACAGCAAATTCTGATCAACACAAGTTACATAAACAAAAGCTCTTTGGGCATCTTCAATGATTTTTAAGAGCCAAGGTCCCGAGACCAAAATGTTCTGGCACTGCTGGTGCAGTGGAAGCAGCCAGTATTCTCTCCATGTTGTCAATTTATAGGAACTGCAACAAAGAGAGTGTGTTGGGGGCAGGTGCAACTCACAGATTCTTCATATTCAAAGAAGGAATTATTTTAAGGAAGTGATTGCGTAATCTCTATTTTCACAAAAATAAAAATAAAATATGCCTTTAAACTTCTTCAACAAAGTTCACCACCCTAAAAGAAAAGAAATATTTTCTTTCCTGCGTAAAGATGGAACAGGAGAGATGATGTGCTTCAACCAGTAAGCCAGGAAACATGAAGGTCTTCATCCTTGTCCCCTTCGAGAATTTTCTCTTCTTTAGTACTCAACACAATTCTGATGGTCTATATAAAACCAGAAGCAAATCTGAATATGAAAGTCTAACAAAAGTTGATTTAAACCCACTTTAAAGCTGGATCGCTTCTTAAATTAAGTATTGTGATTTTATAAGCACTTGTTTCAACTAAATCAGTAAGTTCCCATTTCGTTACAAACTTCAAAATTTACCCAGAAAAAAATAGTCTTTAAAATTATTTTGATAACAGCTGTTTAATTTACTTATTTCTTAAATGGAAAGCCCGGTAGGTTACTGGGGTAATGGCCTACAATGATATATTAGAACTCTGTACATATGAATTGATTGGGACCCAATACAATCTAAAACATAGAAATTCAAGGACATTTCTTAAGTTTTCCTTCCATGAAAAAGGGGTTGGAGGAAGACCCCAAAAATGTAGAGACATTTCAAGTATACACCAACACACACCAAGACCTTTGCAGCATTCATTTAATTCTAAAAGAAGAGGCATACTGCTCAGAAAAGGGGCAGAGATTTCCCAGTCTTCTTGCTTATCAAAATGGTTCAGATACACCGCACATTCAGCTAGATATGCAATGGACAGCAATGTTTTAACAAGTCTAAAATGCTACACAGATTTTAATACAGTATGATAACTCATGTAGTCACCATTGAAAAAGGTATTCAACATGAATAAAATGTTTGAGGAAACTAATGTTCACCTCTTTTAATACCAAAGCTTTTAAAAAAATTTCTAATCATTGTAAGATAAAACTTTACAAACATGTATTACATATTTGTGTATGTAATTTCACCTTTCCTTGATGACACAGAGTCATAGTAATAGACAATTATCAGATGATGATGGAACACAGTGGTGTCCTCTAGGCTGGGCTGGCTGTCCCTAAACTAAATGGCCTTCGACAGTATATGCTCTTCACAGTTTTTTCTATCTCCTTCCTTTCAAGACACCACTTCTGAACTGCTAATATACTATGGGGCTGGAAAATCAAATAATGAGAAAAGGTGTTGTAACTGATGTAGGATACTCAAAGGCATTAAAAAGAAAAAAAGTATTCCAAGTTTCTCTGTTACATCTGTTTTGATGAGATTGCCAGATTATCTCTGGATGAATGAGGCATTACTATACACAAACATTTAAACAAGTTCATTTGAATATTAACAAAAAGATATAACTAAACATTAGTATCGTTGTCTTTTAAACAAAGTATTCTATAACTTTAAGGTAACACTGGGTTCCAGTTTCTTTGCCCCCAGAAATGAACATAAAGAAATGTCCTATTAATATTATCAGTTTGCCCGAAGGGGGGGAAAAAAAACTGAGGTGCAATCATGTCACAGTTAATGCATGTCTGCTTCCAATACATTCAAAGACAATATTTTTTAAATCAATATTTAAAATAGGCCTTTTGCAGTCTGAGAATTCAAGATACTTTTAAAAATTTGTAAATACACATACATGCAAATTCTTCATATATACAAATTTCACAAAATTAAGAAGTTGCAAAGAAATTAGAAGGATTACGGTGAATCTGACAAGCTACATTTAAATGCTTTACCACTGACATATTCCTGAATATAGCAGTCATAGTAGTTTTCATACATTTTCTACATGGCCTTTTTATAAAATTTTCTCTTTTAGACATAAAAGTTAGTCACTAGAAGTCTTCTGAAATTCTAATTTAAGAATTCGAGATGTTCTCAATTCACTACTCATATTTAAGGCCACTTTGGTAAAGGCATTGCAGCAAGAACACAAAAACAGTCGTATATTTTCTAATATTTATTTTTTCACCTGCAAACTGTAGCAAAACATGATCAGCTTTATTATGCAGACAGGTAACCTTCTACATTTTTGAAGAATTTCGGCATGTATAAATAGAAGAGCTCTTTAGAAAGGAAAAATTCAAGAACGAATTAAAACCTTCCAATTTTGACTTTGTAACTTTCCAGTAGCAATAGGTAAAATGATTTTAGGTCATTCATTCCAAGATATATGACAGCACCTTAAAAGAGGCTGATCTATTTCCTCAGTAACATTTTTCACATAACAATGTGTTAAAAGTTACAAATACTGATATGCACAAATAGCTAATTTCTAAGAAAAATATGTACAGTACTGCAGCATAATGAATGTGGGATCTGCAATAACTTAATATTAGCCAATTTTTAATATACATGATACTGCTACCTTTTTCTGCCAATTCACAGGATAAAAGTTGTTACTGGAGCCTTCTGTTTTGCACATATTACCTGGTGTTTAATACACAATGCAGGCTTTTTAAAGACTTCTCTTGTGTTTAAAGCTAAGATCAGTGAAACAAGACAACAGTGCAAGAGGCGGAGAGATGTAATGTGACCACGTAAAAGTTCGTTCCAGTAAAATCTCTATATAAGGCTATAAGAAAGGATTGGTTGATGAGCTTCCTGTTGGAAATTGTCCCGTCGGTGCACCAGTCTAAAGTAAAACATAAGACAAAATGTTATAAACAGACAAATAATAGTAGTGTGTGTGGAAAAGATGAAAATATTAAACAGTACTTAGATGAGGATTAATTGTTGGTAATCAAATTTATTCATTATAATGATTAGCAGCATATTATAATAAAACTATTAGGTGTCAGGCACTGTGTTGTGCCTTTATACCCATTATCTCAGATAATCCTCAAAACAGATTCTAAAAAGGACTTGGTACTTAAAAAAACGCATTTATGATTCCAACTAAATCTGACTCCAAGACCGCTTTTCACAATGTTCTAAGTCTACAGCCAGCCTCAAGGAGAGTGTTACTTTGACAAGAAAGCAAACAAGTTTCATGTTATAAAACAGCTTATTTATTTTTCAATGCTGATTTGCAGCTGATTAACGTGGTTTCTTTTTTTTTTTAGTCAAAAAAGAATCATGTATAATTGGTTGCCTCAATGTGCACAATTTTACATCGTAGCAGAATACCAAACAGCATCTAGGAGTCACATCCTGTTTTTCCTAATTGGAAAATAACACACAACTTATAAAGTGCTTAAAATCGCATCCTACTCACCATAAAAGGATTACTAGATACTCCAGCAGCTGCAACTTGACCAAAAGGGGTTACCACTGGCTTTGTTTGTCCAAATGCTGCAAAACCTGCACCTTGTTAAAACAGAACCACCAATTATAACCCACACCTTTGAGAGACAACCTGATGGTTATAAAGCCTCATAATGCATTTCAGAGAAAGTCCTACCACAGCAACAATAAAATATCAATGTTCAATTGTTAGGCATCATGCTCCTTCAAATACCAGAGACAAACTTCCTGCAGCCTTGTCTTACAAGAGCTTCTACACAGCTCTCCAGAAATGGTTAGTTCCAATTTGTCTCAGTTACGTAAGCTGCTGACATCCAAAGGATTTAATTAGTAGATGAGCTTGTGACTATCTAAGAAGAGTTTTCCTTACAACCACACAATAGTTTCTATGTGGACATCCCAGTATTCCTTAAGAAACGTTTCATCATTATGGGTCTGCCATGGATCCTATTTCCAAATTTTTATCTAACCACTGGTTTTAAAAAAGAAAATATATAATTGTAATTCAAGAATAACCTTCAAATCTATGGGCTTCAAACTTTAACCATGAGCAAGCTGGGTTAAAAAAATAATAATAAAAACTGGTGTCTAGTAAATCTTCCTGAAAATAAGTACAAATTCTAACCATAATATAGTTACCTATTTAGAAAACTAGTCTACGTCACAACAACAACAAAAAAGAAAAATAAACACCCACCAAAAAAAACACCTTACATAAAATGGCACACAAATACCATGTTTCCCCGAAAATAAGACCTAGCTGGACAATCAGCTCTAATGCGTCTTTTGGAGCAAAAATTAATATAAGACCAGGTCTTATTTTATTGTAAGAACCGGGTCTTATATAAGACCGGGTATAATATAATATAGTATGGTATGCTACAGTATTAATGTAATATAATACAATATAACATAATGTAACGTAACACGGGATCTTATATTTATTTTTGTTCCAAAAGACACATCAGAGCTGACTGTCCAGCTAGGTCTTATTTTCGGGGAAATATGGTAGTTTTCTGATGCAACACGAACAAGAACACTCTAGGTTTATAAAGTTTCCTTTTAAAAATCAGGAACTGTATTAGAACATAGAAAAAATAATAAGAAAGACACTGGAGATTCTGAGAAAGAAGGAGTACTCTTTAGTCTCTGATTTCTCCTAAATCTGTAATCTGGTCACAAAACTTGACTACTTCAATCAATTTTCTGAGGCCTGAATCACCAAGGCGGTTTTACTACACAAATGTTTATGTAGTAAACATTCAGTAGACAATGTTACAGCAGCATTTTTTAGATAAGTCCTTTTGTCCAAACACTGTACATTCGCACATATAAACGATACCTAAGGGGACTTGCGGCCAGCCAAATGTTAGCTCTTACCATTGGGCTGTTGTGAAAAAGCTGTCTGTTGAGGGAAAGCTGCTTGGGCTGGGAAGGCAGGCTGCTGGAAGCTGCCACTGAAGCTGGTGGGAAGACTGTAGGGAGCGGGGGAGCTGAACCCCGTGGGCATGCTCATGGACGCAGTGCCAAAGGTGGCCGCTGATGGGAGAGAAGAAGGCCTGATCACTCACATACAAAGGTACATTTTGTTTCCATATTCAACATTAGAGACACCACTTACCTTGAAAAATATTAAGAGGTACATTAAAGGTATTTTAAATTCCAAAACTCAAAAAACAAACCAAAAACAAAAATAAGAATCCAAAACACAACAAAGTTAATATTAATAGTAAGTTTTAGCACTAATACAGTGTAACAACCTATGAAATTTGTTTTCCTAAAACCCAATGACCAGAATAAAACTAACAAACCTATCAACTGAAATCACAAGACTTTTCAAAGTAATTATATAAAGTTCAAGTGTGAACAGCAGACTACTTTTTAAAGCCCATCATCATGCAACTCACATGTATACTAGTATACCTTTTTGGTTTTAGTTTTGCTATATAGAGTAAAATAGTCAAAAATTTAATTTTATCTACTGAATTGTCTGCTATAACGTAATCTGTGCATTCCTGGGGAAAAAAAATTTTAAAACCTCCGCAAAATAGCTCACTGAAAATAACAAGACTTACAGGAGAAATAAATAGGGTTAGAGGCAGGCCACACAAAAACTATGCAGCTTTGTAATGAGAGCGGGGGAGGAGGGTTTAATAAAAACACAACACAATTAAAAGGATATGCTACACTCCTAATAAATCAATTCCAAAGGAAATACATGGATTCTCACATTCCTTTTTGGGGGGAAAGGTAAATAAGACTGGTTTGGATAAAAGGTTTAAGGAAGGTTAGCACTGCTGAGTTACAGAAATGAGGGCAAAATGCACAAAGACTGAAAAGGAAGTGCAGTAAGCAACCTCAGAAGAGATAAGGGACGTAAAGGACATTGGGTAAAGGAGCACGGGGTTCAACACTGTAGCCCCTTCCCCCCCATGGCACGCCACATCCAGCCACCATCCCTCCTTGGAATAGAGCCTTCACAGGTTGGGGAAAGCTGTTGTGAATTCGCTATATGCTATGCTGCTACCATTCCCCCGTTTATGAATTACCTATGACCTAATCTGCATTACAGAAACACATGTAGTAGCAGAACAGTATTATTACGTATTGCTAGAGAAGATTAAAAACATTCCAACTATGTGTTCTAGGAAAGGTCCCAATGAAATAAGAGCCAACGATGTTGCTTTTAATACAGCATACTAGTAATTACATAGTGAAATATTTTTAGTGTGATGCTATCGAAAACATAATTCAATGAATTTCTTGATTTAAAAAAATTACCAACTTAACTGATTTAAAAGCACAGAAAAAAATACTAAGTTACACATAATTATCTTTTATTTTTTTTAAAAAACCGTAGACGTGTTAACAGATGTTATCCCAAGTAATCCTTATAATCCTAATGTATATTACAATGAACCTCAATGAACCTAATTAGAATGTCAAAATTTTTCAAATTACTTTTTTATTACTGAGGAGAAAAAAGGGAAACAAGCCACTGAGAAGCAAGTGAATTAAAGAATAATAAGCACACTGCAAGGGTAACAGGAGGGTTTCATAACAGACAACGATGCACTGGCATGACTAAAAAGCAAAACTTGGATACAGTTAAGCAAAACCAAACTCCATGGAATAATGTGGTAAAATGGTTTCATACATCAAAAAGGTGTCACTGTTATGAATTCAAACTCAAGAAAAATAATCGGAAAAGCTATTGACATTCTATTGTGATCATGGAGGTAAGCAACAATGCTTTTCAGCATTAAAACATAAATCACTGCAAAAGATTTTCATTTAGCTTTAAATATAACATAATCCCGATGCCACACATTCATGCCCACTCCAGTTTAAAACACGGAAAAAAGCTTAATTCCACATGCAGGGTTCCAGAACACTAGCAGAAGCTTCCACAAGCAGGTAGACAAACTGCCACATAAATCTAGACACAATGTGGCCACCTACCAAAATGAGCGTGAGGAAACACTTGAGAATGCATTGCTCCAGAGAGGCCTTATGGAAAGCCATAAAGAGACCAATGTCAATTAACTTATGGTAACTATTGTCAAAATAAAAGTAAACTTGTTTCACTAAGAAGTTCTAAAATTAGAATGGACTGTTACAAAGTGGGTAGCATAAGAATACATTATAAAACATATCCACAGTCTTTATATTTCGACTGTATTCATGATCTAATTTACAGTTTGGAATAATGGGGAGATTAGAATAATAAATACCAAATGAAGAAACATTTATGAAATGTCTTTAATAATAAACATTAACATTTTCTTCCATGTGAAGATACAACCATATCCATAAAAAGACTGCAAGCCTCATGACTTACACCCAAAAATGCTCTTCATAGGGTCACCTAAAATAATCTATCATCTATCTGCAGCATCTAAAAAGTCAGATCTTGGAGAGAGCACCTAAATAATACTTGATTGTTTTATTTACAACTCTGCACATTAACGAGTAATATATGATGATAACTCAAGTGAACTAATTAAGTACTATGAGGGGGAAATTAATCGATGTCATTCATGAGAAAGGTAGAGGCACCTCCAGTTTCAAATATAATGGCTGAAAAGAAGAAAAATGCATCTGGTGCCACTTACCCACCTGGCACGACTGAGGTCGGAGGGGTCACATATAAATAAATGTCATTAATAGAACACAAATATAGATAACAACCGTTTTGTGTTGTTTGTTTTAACTATCTCAAGGGGAACCGTTTCTAACATACATATATGTCCACGCATTTTAAATCAGCATATTTAACCAATTAAATTTGCGGAAGCAGAGAGACTGAGGGATTGGAATGGTTCTGAGTCATGGTTCTGTCATTTTCTAACTACAGGAAATGACTTAACTTCTATAAACTTCAGTCTTATCATTTGCAAATGGGAGGTGGAGGGACAGAAATAACAGTACCTACTTACAGAGTTGCTGTGAATATTAAACGTAACAATTAATTTAAAAAGTGCTGTAAAGTAAATATTCAATGAATATATTTTTCCTGCTACAGTAACTTAAAAAAATGATGGTTTTCTGTATTATGTTATGAATTCAAAAAAAGGTTGAGGGAGAAGGGTTCTGTGATAAACAAATTTGGCCACTTTATGTTTCTCTTTTTTCTTAAGAGCATATTAAAGGCTGAGAAGTCCTGCATTAATAATATGGGTTAAATTTTGTTTATCCTACTAGCATTTCCCAAATGTATTTGGGCATAGAAGCCTTTTCCAGAGTACTAGTAACATCTCAGGAGACATGTTCTACAAAATATACTTGGCAAAAACTTGTAGTCATCAGTAACTGTTAACCAATAATAATTGCTACACCTTGGTCTGCAAAAATAATGCCTTCCTAAGTTCTTGTCTCAGGCAGCTAAAAAAAAAAATGTTTAGACTCTTTTTAACAGCTTTTTGAGATATAAATCATGTATCACACAATTTGTCCACTTAACGTGTAGACTTCAATGTATTTTAATATATTCACAGGATTGTACAATCATCATCACAATCTAATTTTAGAATATTTTCATTCCCCCTAAAAGAAATGCCATAGCTTTTAGTTGTCACTCTGCATTTTGCCCCACCTACTTTGTCTCTATAGATTTGCCCATTCTGGATATATCATGTAAATGGTTTCATGTTATTATGAAATTTTGTGACTAGCTTTTTATTTAGCCTGTTTTCAAGGCTCATCAATGTTGCATGTAGTATGTATCAGTAGTTCATTTCATTTATTATCAAACAAATTCCAACTCTACTATATGGATATACCACATTTAGTCTATCCATTCAGTAGTTGACGGACATTTTGGAGTTGTTTCTACTTTTTGGACATTATGAATAATGCTGCTATGAACATTTGTGTACAAGTTTTCGTGTGGATATATGTTTTCATTTCTCTTGGGTATATTCCTATGAGGAGAACTGCTAGGTCATATGGTAACTGTTTAACTTTTTGAAAAACTATAAAACTATTTTCAAAAGGAGTTATATGCCATTTTACAGTCCTACCTACAATGTATCAGGTTTGTAATCTACTCAATGCTTATTATTGTCTCTTTTTTATTACAACCACCTTAGTGGGTATAAAGTGTTATCTCCCTGCTGTTTTGATCGGCATTTCCCTAATGATTAAACATATTCAGCATCTTTTCATGTGGCCATCGGCCATCTATATATTTTTGAAGTAATGTCTATTCAAATCCTTTGCTCATTTTTTAACTGAGTTGTCTTTTTATTATTAAGTTGTAAGAGTATTTTTTATATTCTGGATAAACAAGTCCCTTATCAAATACATGATTTGCAAATATTTTCTCTAGACTGCTCTAAGTTTAATTTTTTTGTGGTGTTACTTACTGTCTCTACTGATGGTTAAAAGTGCTGACTGCAGATTATTACTACGTTTGGGATGTCCAAATATTTTCCCCCCTTCTCCCGCCTCCTGCCCCCACTCTGGTTCAAGCCGTTGTTTCTCAGTCTAGTTGTGTAGGACACAGGCTCCCTGGCCCAGGCTGGTGTTATGAGCTTTGCGCACCCCTGGGCTGAGGCAGTCGGTCGCTAGTCATCGGTTGGCCGCTCACAGCAGCTCCTGGCAGTCAGGGGTCACTATGATGGCTCACAGTAGCCTGTAGCAGCACACAGCAGCCCACCAGCAGCATTCAACAGCTCACACCAATGACCTCCGGCTGCTTATGGGAGCCCAGCTCCAAGGAGAGCCGTTGTTCACAATCTTAGCTGTAGAGGGCACAGTTCACTGGCCCACGTGGGAATTGAACGGGCGACCTTGGCATTAGGAACACGGCGCTCCAACCACCTGAGCCAGCGGGGCAGTCCCGGGATGTCCAAATATTAAGAGTAATTGAGGGTAAGACCGTAAAGAGAGTAAATCACTTCTTCTGTAAACACGTCCTACACAATCCATGCAGCTTTCTATAAAGGTGTTTTTTCCCCTTTGCGTTTCCTTACCCATGCCTGTCCCATTTTTGTACTAATTCTCACTTCCAGAATACTCATGCACTAGACAGATGAGGTGGGCCTACTGAATATCTAGACATAAAAAAGGAATAGCACATAATGTTGATTTGTATGTGTTTCACCAAAACAAAACTAAATTATAAATATGGAGGCTATTATCCTTTACTGGAATGGAAATATTGCTGGTTTAAAGAGTTCTGGATACTAAGATTAGGCATTAATTAACTTTGAACTGTTAAGGCAAATCCATCAATTTGGTTCCCACTTAAGTAATAAAACAAGGAGGTTGGGCTAGATGTTTCTATGATTCTTTCAGCTCTACATTTCTATAAGTCTATCTCCTTGAGGAAAAAAATCTTGAAAATCATTCATTCATTCACTAAAATGAGTACTAGGAAATAAAGCCTATTCATTCACATTTCTAAGAGAATTTCCTAATAACTGAAAACTATACTGACTATTAATTAGATTTAAGGGATCAAAGGCTCTGGGGGAAAATGCTAAGTATTACAGAATCCTAAAATAAAAAAAGTCTTAGGGCAGACTGGCTAATTTCCTAATGAAGATCTCTATGTTAACATCAAGTTAAAGCCCCAAAGCTTTGTAAATGCAAGAAAAAAAAAATTAAAATGTGTATTTGAAGAATGAAAACCTTTAAAAATTTCATATGGAGCTTTTATGCAATACCCTCTTTCAAAAGCTACCTCAAATGTAATTAACAATAGTAATATATTTGAGAGCAACAAAAACTATTTCCTAAAGAACTAATATTAATGTTGATGGTATAAAACATTGGATTTTCCTAAACATAGTGTATTTATCAAAGTATTGTTTGTACTTCAGCTTCAATAGAAACATACGTATTTAAACATTTCCTTTGATTTAGTCAATTCAATAATGTAATAAAGATGATCAATGTGATAAATTCAAAATTGTTTATAATGCAAAAAACATTTTACCCTGACATAAAATTTGTGGACATAGATTTACCTTTCAATAAATTTTGCTTAGATTAACATTAAAATTACTTTATATCATCTGAACATATACTGCACATTTTATATTATTTTACATCCTATGTAGAACCTTAACTTTAAAGAAGTTTCATACTCTAAATAAAATACACACAAAAAAGCCCTTAATCCTAATGACAGAACCAATTCAGAGATACAGTCATAAAAAGGAAAATAAGGCAAAAGATTTACCAAGTGTATACAATAATGCAAAAACTATGCACCATGATTTGCAACATCCAATTCTCATAACAACCCTGTGAGTCAGAGAATATTGTTCACATTATATAGAAAGGACAACAATAAAGCTCAGAGAAGTTAGATCAACAGAACCTCAGTCAAGATACAATGTGAGTTCCCATTCTTCAGTTGTTAAATGGGGTCGTAACTATAAACAGCACAACAGTATCTTGCAAATTAACGTTAAACAGACAACAAATGCATCTCCCTATCATCTTTACTCCATTAAATACACACACACACACACACACACACACAAAGCTTTCTTAGGATCACCTAGCAAATAAATACTAAAACAGGGTTTCAAGACAATTCTGGATGTACCCCAAACATATTCACTTAATTTTTCTGAGCCTTAGTTCCCTTAGCTGTCAGAGTGATTAAAACATTTACTTGATGAGAGTTAAGACACAAAACCTGTGTGTCACGACCTTTTACAAATTCATTCCACCAAGTTGAAATATGTTAAAAGACAGACGTATTACATATATCACAACTGATGAATAGTATAAATATTTTTGTCCAAAACACAACAGATATTTAAACACTTAGGTAGGCCAGAATTAAAACATTTTTAAACAATTAAACTGTGTGAAATTCAACTCATTAAACATTATTATATAAGATACCAACAAATTATGACTGGAGACATTTACGCGAAAAGGGAAGTTATAATTCAAACTCCCAATACCACAATTCTTAATCTTGCCAATGAAAAAGAGATTTGTTCATAATTACTAATTGTTAAGGGTACAAGTTTAACTGTAATGTTACAAGCACCTTACTCTCTCAAAATTTCACATCAACATTTGCTATAATTGGAATTAGGCTATGGTTCTAAAATTACTGCAACACATACACAAAAACAAAGCCGACCAACTCTAGACTTAATGGGGATCGAGCCATACCACATGCCCTTGCTGACACTCCGAGGTACTGGCAAACAGCTCTGGTGTTCAGGGTGGTAAGATAAAAGTCAAAAAGGTACAATGCAAGAAAGACATGACTGGGTTACATCATGAAACAAAAAAAGAGGGAAAGATAAAAGACAATTAAGAAAAAAAGTTATCGAAAGAGAAAATACTCAAATATTATACCCCAAATTAAATTCTTACAATTTTTAAAATATTAACATCCTAAAAGATATATATACCTGATTATTATCAATTCATGTAACAAAGTCCATTCATCCCCTGCAATCTCGTTGAGATAAAAACACGAACACAAAAACTTCTCATAAATTTTTACTATTAAGTTGAATGCGTTATAACCAGCAATTCTGAAACCAGACCACTGAGTAAGTCAGAATCACTATGTTCACGTCCCATCTCTGTCAGAAATTGGCTGTGTGTGGCTCCAGGAAGTCTCGTCTCCATGTCTGGGCTTCCTCACCTGAGAACTGAAAGCTCTGACTGCGGAGTGGTGGGCACTAGATAACTCCTACGGTCCTTCGCAAATATTAAATTCTGGGATTTTATAAACTTGCAGCTAGTATTTCTCCTATGGACAAACTCCCATTCACATCAGTAAGAAACCTTATTTTCTAATGTTTTTCACGTTTTTTTTTTGTTTTTTGCAATAAATACCTTTTCCAAAACTCGCTGTTCTGTACTCTGTCGTTACTTCTTACCTGTTGCTCCTCTGGCATTAGTCTGAAATGGATTTGTAGAAGACGCCACAGAAGGACCACCAGCAGCAACAAATGGATTTGTGGAAGGCGTAGCTTTAAAAAATTACAAGATACACTGTAAAATCCTAACACATTCGTATTAAATTATTTAAAATATTTGTTCATATATTTATGAAGATAGAAAACTAGAGCTTTTTCATAATAAATTGTTGCTCTGTCTTCTGGTAGACCTAGGTAATGCTATATAATATACATGTGGGCTCTACAAAAACCAATGTACGAGGTCGGACAATTAAGGTCACGAACTTGTTGCAATGATGTTGCTAACCTTTTCTTGATACCAGAGGGATTATTCATCATGAATTTGTACCAACAGGACAGTTAACCAAGTTTACTATTTGGAAGTGCTGAAAAGGCTACATGAAAGTGAGACAACCTGAACTTTTCACCAACAATTTATGGCTCTTGCGTGTTATCACAACAATGTACCAGCTCCCACGGCACTGTCTGTGAGGGAGTTTTTAGCCAGTAAACAAATAACTGTATTGGAACACCCTCCCTACTCACCTGATCTGGCCCCCAATGACTTCTTTCTTTACCCGAAGATAAAGGAAATATTGAAAGGAAGACATTTTGATGACATTCAGGACATGAAGGGTAATACGATGGCAACTCTGATGGCCATTCCAGAAAAAGAGTTCCAAAATTGCTTTGAAGGGTGGGCTAGGCACTGACATCGGTGCATAGCCTCCCAAGGGGAGTACTTGGAAGGTGACCACAGCAGTATTCAGCAATGAGGTATGTAGTGCTTTTTCTAGGATGAGTTCGCGAACTTAATTGTCTGACCTTGTATACATTAGTCCTCCCTTATCCATAGTTCCTCTTTCTGAGGTTTCAGTTACGAACAATCAACAGCAGTTCAAAAATATTAAATGGAAAATTCCAGAAATAAACTGTAAGTTCTAAACTGCACAATATTCTGAGTAGTGTGATAAAATCTTGCTCCCTCCTATGGGGACATGGAACATCCCTTCACGCAGCATGTCCGTGCTGTGTACACCATCACCTGTTAGTCACTTAGCAGCCATCTGTCTCGGTTATCAGATCACTGCAACAGTACTGTAGTGCTTGTTTTCAAATATTTGTACTTAATGATGACCCCTAAGTGCAAGAGCAATGATGCTGACAATTTGGATATGCCAAAGAGAAGCTGTAAAGTGAGTCGTTTAAGTGGCAAGGTGAAAGTTCTCAACTTAATAAGAAAAGGATTGTATGCTGAGGTTCCCAAGATCTATGGGAAGAATGAACCTTCTAGCCATGACATTGCCAAATTTTATAAACTTTATCAAAGGTATATATGCACAGGAAAAACACAGTACATATATAGGGTTTGGTACTATCCAGTTTCAGGCATCGTGGGTCTTGGAACGTACCCCATGGATAACGGGGGACTCCCGTATACCAGAAACACATACCTCCAAATGGAGCAGGCACACTTGAAGAAACAGGCTGCGTCTGTACAGAAGCACCCACTGGCACTGTTCCAAAAACACTGCTGAAAACAAATATTGAAAGAGTTCATATAATAAAAAGAAAAACCAAGGGTTAATTTATCTACAAGGTGGCCATAAAAATGTGGAAACATGAACACATCATATATCACAGACATTCCACACTTTAAGTCTCAGGACTCATTTACATTCTGAAAAATTACTGAAAACCTCAAAGAGCCTTTGTTTCTGTATGCTATACTTATCTATCCATCTACATATCGTAGAGAATTTAAAACATTTTACTTCATTTAAAAATAACAATAAAGCCATTACATGCTAACGGAAGGAACATTTCTATGATAAATAACTACATTTTCCAAAACAAAAGGAACTTAATGAGAAGAGTAACACTGGTATTTTTGCAAATCCCTTTAATGGTTGGCTTAACAGAAGAGCAATCTGTGAGATATGTTAAATTTAAGTTGAAATAGATGAAAAGAAAAAACTGGCCTCACATAGATACATAGGTGAACAAAACAGGAGTATACCTTTTTCAGATAATTGTGGATATTTTCTTTGATGTCATACCAAAAACAGTACTAGTTTTCTAAAAGATAGTTGCAGTATGGAATCTGAAATCGTATCAGTGAACTTTTTTGTAAATGATTAAAGTGAACATCCACTAGTCTATCTTGCACTTTAAATGCATCTTTTACTGATGTTCTATTATCATCTGAAAAATACTTGATGCCAATCTTCCAAATGTCATCACATTTCCTTATGCTAATTTAAAACATAAAAATACCTTCATTAATGTCGCCACCCACCTCATCAGAAAAGTAATAGGAAGCTGTCAATCTCATGGTGGAGTCAATAAATTTTCCAAAATTCCAATATTTGCTTCAATGTGTGAATATTATCATTTTCCTTAAAGTGAGAGACTTAAATATTTAATTTTTTAGAAAATATCTGCTAACTATCCAAATCTGAATAATCATGGTTTGTCTCTCAGTCATCTTCCAAGGAAAAATGGTGTCCCATAAAACAACAGGCTGGTTCATTCCACAACTCAACCAAAGCAGCTGACTTTCTTCAAGACAGCTATCACACTTCAATACTCAGAACCACCTGACACATACCTGCTTCGACACACAGGAAGTAGACAAGTTTAGGATCGAGATCTAATCAAATTAATTTTTTTAACTACTTCAAGAATATTCGTAAGAAAAACTGAAGCAGGAATACTGATAAATAAAAGCAAATGTGGACTGGTAAGAAATATAATTATTTGTCAAGTTTGGTGCCATCAGCCTTAATTCATGCCAAGGAGTCAACAAGTTTTACTTGCCATTGTTTTTGCACCGTCAATACAAATGGCAATTAGTGAAAACACAAATAATTGCTCAGAATTACCATGAATGTGATTTTAACCTCACAGAGCCTTTCAAAGGGTCTTAGGTACTCCAAATACTCCATGGACCGCTGTAATGTAATACCATTAAACTGTGGTATGTATACCTATGTTTCCAGATTTTTAGGGCCACTTTGTTCTAGTTCACTGTTATATAAGTCTAATTAGACAATATTAATAAAGAAAAAATATATAAATACTCTAAATTTTATTCTTTGGATTTAATTTTTCCCATCTGGCATATGGAAAATTTATTACTGGAGAACGCAAGTACGTAGTGTCATAATCCTACCATTTCTCTCTAGAAAAGGTGCTAAAGGGAAATAAAAAGCAACTAGGAAAACGAAAGAAGATAATCCCCCAGAATGAAAAACAAAGACATGGATAAAACATTGTATGGGTAAGTCATCTGTACTCCTGGGTCTGTTTCCTTTATTCTAAAATGAAGAAGTCAAAACTGTAAGAGTCCTTAAAGATCTAATGTTGTTAATGTTAAAATGTGTTAGACTTCCTGCTGCCAAGGATTCCTTTGTGCCAGATATATTTAAACACAGTAACAGATGTGTATGTCTATTTATAAATACCAATATGACACTGAAGAGATACAAAATTAGTGTTGGGTTCTGGTGCAAACATTTCTAAAACTGTGTATTTACAACAAAGGCTATAACATGTTACTTTTCAGTGTTTAGTCTTTGTGACTGAAAACTGTACCTTAAAAATACATAATCTGCTAAATAGATTCTCTGCTGAGTACATTTAAATCTGTATATAACTGTCTACTTTGAGATGTTTTGGTGTTCAAGGAAGAAAGATAACCAAACCTTTGATTAAACGAAAATATAAAATTATGGCGATTATTCAAGAACTGAATTTTAATTAGCAAATTTAAACTCAGTTTCCTCAAATTTATAAAAATATTCAGTGATTTTAAAATGATGCCCCCAAACAGTCATTATTTAACCATATGATCATTCAGAGTTGAACAAAGATGAAGATAGCAGACGAAGCAGGAGCGGACTCAGACAAGGTACCTGCTAGCATTACTCGTGGACGTGTACGCATTGCTGGAGGTCGCCGCAGAGCTGAACACACTGTCTAGTTCTGCCAGGGCTGCATACTTGTCTGAAGACGTACTTGAATGACTGGGAACGGAAACCACAGAACTAACAGGAGCTTTACCTGTGGTCCCAAAGCCACTCGCCTGATCACCACCTTTGAACAAACAAAAACAAATTACACCAAACATTTAAAGTTGTACTTTCAACTTATCAACCACATTTGCCATGTAACACATGTAAATTTAAAACTGATAAGGAGCTAAGCAAATAAATGGACAGGAGTCTAAAGTCTTATCTAATAAACAATCTAGAAAATACTGGACAAGACTAGTTGTGATATATACTACTGTGGTAAAGACAGAATACTGCTTCTATACTAAAAACTAAGACTGTACCAACAACATGTCTAGGCTGTGTGTAAAGAAGAAATTCTCAAAAAGTGCACTTAACATTTCTAAGACAGGTGCATTTTATTCAAGTGAACATATAAATTCATAAAGTGCTGGACCCTGATGTGAACAACTTATTAATACCATTTTCCCAGAGTTGTACATTAAAAAATTAGACACAGTAATAAGAAGAAATAGTTACTGAGCACTTACTACCGTGTTTCCCTGAAAATAAGATCTAGCTGGACAATCAGCTCGAATGCGTCTTTTGGAGCAAAAAGTAATATAACACCCGGTCTTACTTTTACTATAAGACTGGGTCTTATATAAGACTGGGTATTATAATAATATAATAAATATAATATAATACCGGGTCTTATATTAATTTTTGCTCCAAAAGATGCATTAGAGCTGACTGTCCATCCGGCTAGGTCTTATTTTCAGGGAAATACAACTCCATGAATTCAATGCCATTTACTACCTTCATTTTGGAGATGAGAAAGCAGGCCCAGAGATCAGGATATAGAATCCAGCCTAAAAGCAGACCCTTGCTCTTCCCCACCGCACTATGCATTTTGAGAGGCAAAATACTGGCACTAGGATGGAACTGGGCATAACAACATACTGTAAAAATGTTTTTAAAAAATAAATATGAAGATTAATAGAAAATAGTTCAAAAGGAACATATTATAGAAACCACCCAATAACCTAGTCAGTATCATCGGTAAGATTTCTTAACCCTGTATGGCCTTAGAACAGTAAAGCCTGCTTTCTAAGATAAAATTAAGTTTCTGTCAATTGTTTTCTTTTAAAACTAGAAGTATACAAATTAGTTTCTATGCCCTCATTTTTGTAGTTGATATTTCAGATCCAAAAAACCATGAACATTTAAACAAAATTTCTATACAACTAAGAAAAGTATAACATCTATGACCCAGCAATCCCTCTCCTAGGTACATATCCAAAACATCTGAAAACAGTTATCCGTAAAGATATACTATGTGTGCCGTTGTTTACTGCAGCTTTATTTATGATGGTCAAGACATGAAAACAACCAAAGTGTCCTTCAACAGATGATTGGAGAAAGTAGATGTGGTTTATATACACAATGGAATACTACTCTGCCATAAGAAAAGATGAAATACTGCCATTTGTGACAACATAGATAAATCTTGAGATTATTATGCTAAACGAAATAAGTCAGACAGAAAAAGTCGAGAACCATATGACTTCATTCATGTGGGATATAAAACTGAAAGCAACAAAGGAACAAGACAAACAAATAAACAAACAAAAACTCATAGACACAGATTAATAGTTTAGTGGTTACCAGAGGGTAAGGGGGGAGGGGTGTTGATAGAAGAGGGTAAAAGGAATCAAATATATGGTGATAGAAGGAGAACTGACTCTGAGTGGTGAATACACAATGTGATATACAGATGATGTATTACAGAACTGTATACTTGAAACCTATGTAATTTTACTAACCATTGTTAGTAAACACGAATAAATTTTAATTTAAAAAAAACGTAATATCCTTTTAATAATACAACCAAATTTAAAGGACTGTTTAATGTATAAACCTGTATTTGTTCTATTTAAAGCTTGATTACCTTGCCCAGCACTGAAGATATTGTCTAAATTAGCAAGTGCCGCATATTTGTCTGCAGTCTGTAGACCAGCTTTATTTGTTGAAACTTTACTAACAGCTGATGCTGTTGGATGACTCTGGGAAGTATTGAAGGTTCCAAAATCAGCGCTGGAGGATTTGGGGAAGTTATCAAAATGAGCAAAATTAGCATTTACTGATCCAGCACTTCCACCTGCAACAGAATAAACAGAACACTTGAAATTTCTAGACTTTTCCCAATATCCTTTGACAGATTATATGATTATTTCTTTCTAAATTAAGTGCTCTATAAGCAATCCTAAATTCTTAAAAATAGTAACTGGCAAAGAGCATTCAACTTTAACCGTCTACACGTGACTTTTTATAATTTGTGAAACTAGATTTTCAAAGGCCATGGCAACATAAAGAATCAGTCACAAGCTTCTACCTGGAATTCTCTACCCTGGCATAAAGAATATAATTCACAGGGGAGTAACTCCATGCTACCTGGTTTGAGGCTTTAGTTACTTTAGAGAACATTCACTTATATATTATGACCTTTTACTAGTTCTCTTTAAACAGACTCTGCAAACAAGATGCACAGTATCTTACACTACAAGCTTCTGTAGCTCTAATGAAGACTTGGTTGAATCAAATCCCAGGGTAGAAATTTAAAATGTCTTAAGATGTAGTATTTTGATCCAGAATTTCTTAAAAGGTGGTCCTTGAGCTTCAGATTTATTTTATTTGAAGAGCCATTATTTAATTCCACATAATAATTTAAAGTGCATACAACACTATGATATCCTTAGTGAAATAATAACCTATTATATATATAGTTCAAGGAATAAAAATTATAGTATGCAATATAAAAATATTATAGCAGTTTTTGACTTCATAGAGCATAATTCACCTAAAGGTCACTACTGTATATATCCTGCTAAGATTTTAAAGTCTGTTCTACAATCTAGAGACTTCTTAAAAATACTAAGGCCAACATATTTCATTCTATGCTTTTGATCCTACACTTTTGATACTGGTTCTTTATGCCTACACATTAGTTTCAGCAATCAAAATAGTATATATAGTTATATACTAAAGTGACAGCAAAGTATACATAGATATTATAAAAAGAAAAAGGGATACACCCCTATTTAAAAAAAAAACCCACTATCACTTTTTAAAACATTCTAAAACAAATCTATACTAATAAAATTTCTCTCTGGAATCAAAACTGGTTGTTTTCAATTAAAACTATGTGTGTATTTAAAAGATTGTGATCTGTTTCAAGTAGAAGATGAACAAAGTACACACTAAAACTTTCAAAGTTTGTATGAAGAAATTTACTTCAATTGTTAAAATTATTAAATCAACTAACTCTGTGTTCTCTAACTCTGAGTTTAGTAATAGTGAACGAGGAGTAAAAGTGAGAATTTCTGAAGGATTATTATTAAAATATGATTAATAATCTATAATTAAAAACCCCATGAAACATATCATAAAACATACAAACTAGGAGAAGATGCCTACTTGACAACAGAACTTACTGTTGGTAGCCAGGAGAGGAAAAGCTGAAGTAAATTCACCAAAACTGCAGCTAGATGAAAGCATTCTAAGTGCTGGACAGCCAGAAATTATGTAAATGATGAAATTTAAAGGAAAAAAAAGGAAATTGAAAGAAAAAGCTTTAAGACAATACACAGAGTTAAAGTTGAAAGAAAAGTAATCAGCCAAAGATCTAAACAAGGATTCAATGAGTTTCTGAAAACAATACAGTTTATGGGAGAGTATTCAATGTTTAAAGACCAATTCCTGCACAGAAAACTATTTCCAAGTTTGATTAAAGTTATCCTTAAATAACTCTTGACTAGTAATATTTATTTTTTTCAAGCTTGTTATCCTGAAAATTACTTATACTTTTAGTTCTATGGAAGCAATCAATTAGCTTCCTTTACTTAGAGCCTAAACTACTGAGTTCTGTGAAACTAAAAAACTTTTAGTACTTTAATTCCTCTGTGCCTAAGAAGTTTAAGAAAGATTCATGTGCAGGAAAAGAAAGAGAATAGATGCTGTGAACCGGACAACATACCAAAGAATTCAGATAAACAAATGAACACAGGAAAAAAATAAAGATTTCAGGTTTCCCCAGAGCTTTGTAAGACAGAACTATTTTAAAATCAGATAATTATAGAATTTAAGAGTAATTTTCAAAACTACATCTAGAAAGTTTTACTTTGTTTTTTAAAGTAAACACTGAAGCACAATGTTCTACCTGTAGTTTGGGGCTGAAAAGGAGAATGGCTTGCTGTGGGGAAACCTCCAAAATTACTCGAACCACTAGACTGTCCAAATGCATCAAAGTTTGCAAAATCTGCATTTGCAGAATTCTGAGCTGTAAATGGTAAGGAACAACATATGTTAATGAATATGACAACTATAAATGAAAAACATGACAAATGAATTTAAGAATTTTATGAAATTTTCTGTATCTCAGAACTTACTTTAAAGAGATTCATTTAGAAATCAGATTTTAAATCCTACCAATATTGCTTTAGCCCAATTTCAAGCAATTTATTAAAGGGTATGGAGAAATTTCTAAAAACAGTGATAAATTTGCACACAATACCCTTTGAGTGACCTCAGGAAAAAAACTATAAATGTGACTCTATTAAAACAAACTCTGAGTTAAGAGCATTAAATACATGAGTTATACTAAAACAGAAAGAAATTTGGGATATGATACATTCTGGGAAATTTAGATTTAAAATGGTAACAAGTGATTCATCAGTTGGATGAATCTAAAATATTGATATAAAGATGGTTTAATTACATTAGTGTTCTTTTTGTTTTGTTTTTTCAAGTTCACAACTATGTCACACCATGGCATATAAAAAGAAAAAGAAAACAAACATGAATGTATAACAAGTAGCACATGATTGCCAAATAAATTGAAGATAGTCACATTCTATTATAAGCCTGCCATTTTCTATTCACAACAGCCGACACATGGAAACAACCGAAATGCCCTTCAGAAGACAACTGGATTAAGAAATTGTGGTACATTTAGACAATGGAGTATTACTCGGCCATAAAGAAGAATGAAATATTACCACTTGTAATGATATGGATGGACCTAGAGAACATTATACTAAGTGAAATAAGTCAGATGGAGAAAGACAAATATTAGGTTGGTGCAAAAATAATTGAGGTTTTGCAATTATTTTTAATCTTTTAAACCGCAGTTACTTTTGCACTAACCTAATACAATATGATCTCACTTACATGTGGAGTCTAAAGAACTGAATAAATGAGCAAACTAAACAGAAATAGTCTCAGAGATACAGAGGAAAAACTGATGGTTGCTACTTGGGAGGGGAACAGGGATGAGGGAGAAAAGTGAGGGGATTAGAAAGCATGAGTATTGCCAAGTTACAATACTGCCACGGGGTATGAAAGAGAGTTTGGGGAATATAATCAATAATGTTGTAAAGATTTTGTACAGTGCCAGATGGGCACTTGTCTTACTAGGGAGACCATGTCATGGACAGTGTAGATGCCTGATCACTGCGCTGTACACCTGAAGCTGAATAATATTGAATGTCAACTATAATTGTGTGTGTGTATAAATACATACACACACACACACACACACACACTCATGGGATATGGAGCACAGCATAGGGAATAGTGTCATGGAATTGTAACAGCTGTATATGATGTTAGAGGGGCAATGGATTGGGGGAATGGGTTACCACTTTGTGAGGGGTGAAATGTCTAATTATTACATTGTTTCGTAAACCTGAAACTAATTTTAAAAATATGCTAAAAAAGTAAATTTGGAATAATTCAGGGGGTAAGTAGATTACAATGGTATAAAAATAACAACAGACAGTTTTTTTTAAAGTACTTTAAAGTTAAGAAAAAAAAAAAAAGCCTGCCATTTTCAAACACACTAAAATGTAGGAAACGATGAGAACTAGTAAAAATTATATAACATAAGTACACTTCACACGCAGTGTACAAAACCTACTGGTATTTCCCACTGGTCATCAACCTAAGAGCAAAATTCTAGGCTTCTCTAAATCATGTAATTAGTAAATAAAACAATTCAAGAAACTTTGTTTGTTAAAGGCCCAAACAGATGCTGGATAAGATTTTTATAGAGGATATGATGAGAATAAGTAGTTGGTATGAGAGGAAGGGAATGCTAAGTGGTAAGAATGAAAAGAATGTCTTAAAAGATAAAGGTTAAATGTCATCAACACAGTAAAGTCAGCCACTTTAAATCCTATGCAGGCAATTCTAATGAAAACATTAGAAACTCAAGTGGCCTGCAATGAGGGATCACTTAAATATGTTATGAAACAGTGCATGATGGATATAATGCGACCATTAAATAATTCATGTAGAAAATATTCAATCCTGTACAAAAATGTTTGAGAAAGTAAATAAAATAAACAGGTTAATAAAGTAAAGATACCTTTTCATCTGACACTGTTTAACAAAATTGTTAAACATGCTATTATGAACATACATAGAAAATCTGCATTTTAATTAACTCAAAGTAATAAGATTTCAGATAGGTATTATTTTCTGCCTTGTTTGCCTGAGTTTACCAAGCTTTTGCAATGAGTATGTATTCTTCTTGTAAACAAACCAAAAAAAAGTTACTAAACAAAACATTTTTCCATTAAAAAAGTAAAACATTATTGTAGGAATAAAATCAGGAGAACTTACAGCATTTTATGTAATTACTGTTGTGCATATACCTGAACGGGTACAGCAGTAGGGTAGGAATTATACCTAAAACAGATCCCATTTTACTAGGAACCTGTACCACGTCCCTTTTGGGGTACTCACACCTATATCACTGCTCACATTATGTTCTTAAAATTTTTAAACACATTTGTCCTAGCTCTCAAACACTATACAGAAGTACCTAATTTAAAAGGCTGCTTATTGCTTAAGAATATAAATTCTGTATTTTCTGGATACCCTGCAATCTTTTGTCATTATTTTTGCTTAAAATTCAATTTCTTTATAGGCTGAAATTTTACTTTCCCCAAAATAAATATAATGAAAGAAATACTAATAATGAATAATAAATTTAATAATGAATATAAATTTAATATAAATAATAAATACTAATAAATGAATAATAAAGTTAAAAATAAATTTCCGGAAAAATATTTTGGAACATCTATACAAGTTTTAATAATAAATATAATACATTAAACTATGTTTAAACATAGTTACATTTAGTATTGCAGAGAACAGTAAGCAAGTACAGTTTAGTGCACAGGGAATCTGAGACAAGAATCAGAGAATTCCACCCCAACATAAGTAACTGTATATCCTTGGACAAGTCCCTCAGTTGTTCTGGCTCCACCAGTTTTCTCATTAGCAAAATGAGAGCATTCACTAGAACGTCTCTGCTTGCAAATCCAGCACTATGATTCTATGACTTATGAGACAATAGGAATAAACTCTTTAAAAGCTTTGAAATCCTAGGCCAAAAAAAAGAAAATTCTAAGTGCTTAAGGCCAACATACATAATATACATATAGATAACATAACCACAAACCAAATGAATAGAGAACATAGCATATAGAAGTTCTCAAATTTAGAGTGGGCTATATTTCAAAAGGTACATTTTTAAGTTTTTTGAACAATTTAGTTATACATTTGAGAACAACAAATGAAATACATCTGTTCCTTGTAAAAATAGGAATTAGGTCCCTAAGCTAGTTTATCAGTCATAACATCAAACATATTAAGAATACGTAGTATATAATAATATATATTCTACATTTAAGTTACATTTAGAACGTCATAGGAGGGAAAATATACATTAAACATGTTTCAAACATCATCAGGAAAAAAATGAGTTCAATGCAACCCATTTTGTTAGCCAAGCCTATTTCATCACATTTGTATTTTCCCAGTGTTGTCCAACCAGAGCACCAAACACATTAATCAGATACTTCTTCATTATGGCAAGACAGGGCTTTGTAATATTTCTATCAGTTTTTATAAGTAGACTGTATCTACTCAGTCTTCAACAATTGGCTACAGTAACTTTTAAAATTTCTAAGTGCTATAGAACGAAGCTTTGGTAAACAAACTTTGGAAATTAAACACTAATAAATTCAATAACACAAAAATTACTGTCTGGAACCTTAAGCAATCTATACACAAAGAAATCCAAACTAAACAATTTGACAAAATAGTAAATATGTGTTTTAAATGATCTAATTTTAAAAAGTACAAACAGCTCAACTAAGTTTAGAAATTAAGGCACCAAGTTAATGAGCCTGAATCTGACTGAGAGCTGTTTCCTCTTCAGTGAGAAACAGGTTCTCCTGAAAAAGGAAGATAAATATAGAAACCAAGGATGGAAACTAACAGCCCTCATCAAATTCAACTGACAGATACACTTTGTTTCACCTATACAATATTTTAAATATTTCCATCAATTCCTAACATTTAAAAAGAGAAAACTTCATATTAAATAAGATTTCTTGCTTCTCTTAAAAGAAAATTAATATTTTTTAATAATCCATGTGGCAATAGGAGGTTCGAACATCCTTTAAAAAGGGCACAGGATTCCTTCCACACTCATTTGTGTTAATGGGGTGTCAAGGCAACTGAGTTTGACACCCCTAGTATAAGATGTGACAAAAATTAATTACAGTTTAGAGTTCACAGGTTTTGTGATGTTTATTACCAGGCAGAAAAACTATTAAATTCTGTAGGTAGATTATGTTTCTAACTGCATGCATATTTCTGTAGAAGATAACCAAGTTTTTTAAAGAAATACCTCAGCTGATGACTGAAGGAATGATAAATTCAGAATATCACAATTTTGTATAATGGATCCTGGTACTGGGCAATAACAGCTAACATTACAAAAACAAGACCATCTAAATTATGAGCTTCTTAATTCCTAAGTAAGCAGGCTTGCCTACTCTACCACCACCCCTCTCAAAAACAAACAAACAAACCAAAAAAACAACACCTGCAACTGATCAAGTCTAGCAATTTACAGGAACCCCAGAGGAGAGGACCCTGATAAGGACCCCGCAGTGGTGCAAATCAACAAACTCAGACTGCTTAACACTCAACCGAACACATAACCTAGTCTCTCAACAAATAAATTACAAGAGGAGAAAAAAGGATGAAGAACCTACAGACTAAGAGACATATTTCACAACTGCAGTGTGCAGACTTTAAGTAAACTGTGTGTGTGTGTGTGTGCGCGCGCGTGCGTGTGTGTGTTTGAACTGGAATGGAAATTTGAGTAGTAATGAATTGTTATTATTACTACTATTCAAGGAGTGGTAACACTACCAAGATTATGTTTAACACAGAAAAGTCCTATTTTTATAGATACAGATAAAATAGGTATTTAAGGATAAACTAATGTCTAAAATTTGCTTCAAAATAACGAGTGGAAGAAATGAGTAGAATGAGAAATGAAACTAGATTAGCCATGAGTGATGAATACATGAAGGTTAGATTTATCTGGTCACGTTTGAATATTTGAAATTGTCCATGTCAAAGAGTGAAAAAAAATTCTTAAAAGTCTTTTTTCATTTTTCTCTGGAAAGAGGTCATGTCAATATCTGACATGAAGTATAGTCTCTTTTGAGATGAAGAATCAGCAGCGTTAAATGAGTATATATTACACCTCAATAGCTCAGAGTGATCAAACATTCTCAACAGAGTATGTTTACTGGTACTTCAGTTTTAAAAAGAAAAGTTGTTTCTTGGTGTTTCATGTACATCTCTGGCGAAAGCACTTAGGAAACAACATGTTACCTGCATGGCTGTTGAAATGTGCAAAGTTAGCAAAATTGGCCGTCGCTGTTGACTGAGGAGCTGGAGCAGCAAATATGTCCGAGCCCAGATCACTTAAAAGGTCAAACTGCTTCTTCTCCTGCTGCTGTCCTTGAGAGCGACCTACAACAGGGGACTGCAAACCACGTATTAGCTATAAAAAGTCTCCAGTCATAGCACCTAAATCATTATAACACTAGTCCCAACACACCAAGCTTAAAACAGTTTAAAGTTACATAATCTTTTATTTGTAGTTTGGAGTCTGATATTTTTTGAAAGGTTCCAGTTTTTCGACATCTATTCCCAAGTTATCTCTCAATTTTAAATACAGAATCAAAAGCAAAGGAATATAATTACAACAGTTGTTGCACCTTGTGACACAAGACAGTCTTACTGCTAAGACAGAGTGATGAGGCCTTCCTAGAACACATGCTTTATATGCAGAAAATTACAATATACTGACTTAACCCTTCTCTTCATTTTCCCTCACACCTTTTGTAAAAACAACAATTTATCCAGATGGCCTAGTATGAGGATTTAATTCAAATAGTACCACGCCTCGGAATCATTCTTGTGTAGGGCAGAGATTATAATGTCACACAATAACAGATTTGTCACTGCTCAGTCAACTGTAATGAAGTACAGAAGTACAAACTTTAGGTACCAACGAAGATTTCAGTCCATTCAGTTTTTTAGACTAAGGTACAGAATGCAAAGCCACCTGTGTTTCCATGATAAACATACTTTACAATCAGGTATGGGGGAAAATTCTACTGCTTGAGAAATCCTGTCCTTTAAAAGTACATCACAGAGGCTATACTGTTCTAACTGATGGTCACCATAGATTTGTTTTCCTCATTGTCTGTTGTCTGACAGAAGCTATAGCAATGTTCCCATACATCTTTAAAAAGCTGTGGAGAATTAAAGAAACTCCTATCACAACTGCAAAGGAGCAAATGCATATACATTCCAACCACTTAAGCAAAGATCTTTTAATGCATCATAAACCATTAGCACATGATGCCACTGTCTTAAAGAACGCTCATATTCTGAGACTCGGTCCTCCTTAAGTCGAAGCCCCTACAAAGACTAGACTACTCACCTGACTAGGTGTACCCTTATTTAAGTGCAGTGCTGGTGCTGAATCTCCTAAAAGAGATTTCAGTGGTTTGACCTCAGGTGTGCTGCTTGTGCTACTGGCAGAGGACCCGGAAATAGATGCGTGAACTGATGCCACCACTTTGGCTTGTTCAGGTGGGACATACCTGAAACACATGAAAAGTTGAACAGGCAGTTAACTAAGAAAAATATACTCAAAAATGATAAGCTTAATTCTAATTCTGTACAAGACTGTTGACATTAATCTTATTTTAAAACCCTCTTAGAATTGACAGCTGGAGACTACACTTAATTGAAATACTCAGAGAAAGGGCAATAAAGACTGGCACAAAACTGTTTTCAACTATTTACTCAGTTTTTCGAAGATAAATACAATAAATAACTGCTTTTTTTCTTAACAGGGGACCTATCATGATGAATAGTTAATACTATACTTTTTAAAAACTAAAGTATCAAAACATCATATATAACATTTGGAAAGAGAACAGAAGGAAGGGAAGCTTTTATTATTATATCATAGTTAATAGCCTAAAATAAAAAGCCTATACAAATCTTTAAGAATAAGATTAACAGCCCAATTTTTAAATGGACAGAAGCAATTCACAAAGGGAGACACAGAAATGAAAACACTCATACCGAATTCATTAGCATTCGATCTGAGTGTAGACATTACAAATTCTGCTACAATCTGTTAAGATACATCAACAGGTACGCTCTGTGCCGAGTCCCCTGTGCAGAAACTCATCCTCAGGAACTCACTGGGTAAGTGTACACAGGTACACGTACAGGATGTTCCCACAGCAGCACTAAGTCTCTTTAATAGGATACTACACGGCTATTCTGTGTCTAATATGGACACAGAAAGCTCCATATTACTTTATGGGTCTTTCAGGTTTGTCCCGTCACGTAAATACAGGATTCATGGGAGGAAGAAGAGTAAAGGAAGGAAAGAAAGGCAGTGAGGTAAAATGCCCCAATATTGGCAATACTGATCTCTAGGGCTAGGATTATGTGAGAGCTCTCGCTCTCTATGTCTGGGTTTTGTCCTACCCCTGCCACACACCCCCCATCAAGCAGGTGGAGAAAGTAGGAAAACAGAACGGTTAACAGCGCCATCTATTCCAGACACACAGCTCAAATCTCAGCTCCACCACCCAGTAGTTGTGAAACCTAAGGCAAATTACTTGAACTCTTCGTGCCTCTGATTTTTCATCTATAAAATGAAGGTATGGTTGCTGTGAGGTGTAAATCAGTTAACATTTGTGACGTACTTATTAGAACAGTTCTTGGTACAGGTGTTAGCTACAGAGTGTTAGCTATTTCCAAATTATGTAATAATCACAAATAGTAAAACTGCTTTGTTTTTTCCAGTAAATGAGATGGCGGAAGATGAGAATGAATACATGAAGTTATGCTTTCCCATAATTTGGCATATCACTGATGATACCAATTTTTGAGTACAGCCACATCTTATCAAATGATAAAACCAGATAATACTATTTGGTTCAAAAGACTCATCTGACTGGAAATGAACTAAACTTGTATAACATAGGAAGTAGATTTCAAAATTGGTCAAAGGAACAATTTCAAAATCCCTTTAGACGACAACTGCCTCGCTGTTTTAGGTATAGCTGCCCACAGGAAGGATTGTTGGGGAGTCCGCATCTGGGTAGGTCTTGGGCCCCATTAAAAACCCACTGCCCTGCTCACCAGGTACATGACACTGGTGTGCAGGCGCGTGGGTTTAAAACGCACAGGTCCAGGCCCTCCTGAATTTTGGTCACTCCCTCCTGCCACTCACCCATTAAAGTTTGTATCTGCTGATACTCTTGTTACTACTACCCTGTTTCTTAGGGAACCAAAAAAAAAGCACAAGTTATAGTTATAGAAGGTTTACAGGTAATTGGGTTATGGTTTGAATGAGTAAATTTTTTTATTGTTTACTACTACTACTATTGCTATTATTATTATAAATGGGGGAATCTATGGTTTTAATTCTATCAACTCTTATTCACACACACTTTTGTCTTGCTAACTGAAGCTAAACTATCTAAAATCCCAGCTAAGTCCTATTCAAACTAACATTCTGAGTTGGTAAAACTATTGGGAAAATAAAAAATTAGACTGGGCTATATAAGAAGAAAAGTCTTAACTACAGGTCTAAGAAATTAAGAACTAAAATGATAATTATATACTTCATTTTAAGAGAACCATTTATGATACCATGTTTTTACTATCACCCCATCTTCTAAAATTCTCCTCTTTCCTGAACTAAAGTTTCACGAGTCTGTTTTACCTATAGTCAGACCTAGTGTATGTATCCAGTGCTGCTGAGTAGCCTGGCTAATCCTGCCTCACAGAAGCCGCCTCCTCTAGAGAACAGTGAGAACACAATGTCTGCAGAGCTCCTGCTCTCTAATGTGCTCCATGAATGAAAGCAGAGAGCTCACCCATAACCACAGCAAGGACTCCCTTAGGACCAAAACAGGCTCCTGGCTGGATCATCCTCTGGGTTAAAACACAGTGCCTCAGGAAAACAACGGGCCATTGACTTTTCATTATCTATTCCCTCTATTTGTGACTTTCCCTCATCTTCTTATCCCTCAAGAAGGAAATATACACTTATACACTGTTGAATATTGATAAACAACCAAGAGTTCACTGTTAATGAGTCTTAGCAAATTGACTCACACTGTGCTCATATAGTTAAAAATTAAGAGCCCAAAGTAGTTAAACACTAGCTCTAAGGATATGCTACTCCCTGCTCTGCTTTAAAGGGCTTACTAACCATATGTCCAACCCATTGTTTTTTAAAAATTGACATATGATGGACTTCGTTAGGGGTATAAACGCTCCCTTCTTAACCAGGTAGTGAAATGATTTCTTGGGTAGGAAGCGACGGATATTTTGAGCAAAGATGCAAGTGAGCGGACAGACTGCGAGGGACTGCACGAGCGCTTCAGCACAGTGTCGAGCGTGTGGAAGATGTGGAGTCAGTACTTGCTAATTGAATGAAGATTTTAGGAAGGGAGGCTTCATAAGACTGAAAATGTCTAGAGATGCTAACTGGCTAGAAAAGGATTGGAGAAAGGATCCCTAACTTTCCAAAAAGGGGGTAGGAGGCCTGGTAATTACAAGGAACAGGCTGCTGCTAGGCACAGGTGAGTTAAGACAAAGTACAGGTAGAGGTTTTTGGAAACCAAACACAATAAAAAAGCCAAAGTGTAATGGGATTCTATCTACCTACTTATCTATTTCCTTTCTTCCTTCCTCCCTCCCTCCTTCCCTCCCTTCCTGTGCCAGACTAATCTTACCCATAATTAATGTGATTTGGGGAGCTTTGCTCTAAATACAAACTATTCACTCACCATCTTTTCTTTTCATATTTTTCTTGTAGGAACTCTTTCACTTTTTGTGGATCCCTGAAGTCTGGAATTGCTGAAGATCTATCATCAAATAATCCTAGCCAAATCTGTTTACAGACCTTTGGAAAGAATTAAAAAAAACAATAGTGTTAAAAATCAACATCTTCACTTAACGAAATGTTAAGGGAAAAGTATGATTCTCTCAGAAAACTAATCTACTTAATTGTAATAATACTGCCGAGGATATTTATCACATGAGAAATGAAGATGAACAAATGATGGAACTAAATTTATTAAAGTGTTACAGTACGCAGTAAAATCTTAGCAACGGCATCACAAAGAACAGCACTTCACAGGGAAACAAATAGTGAAATGGGATTGGGGAGGACCTGGGAAGCTTTCGTCTTGGGACGACCATAAACTGTAATCCATTAGTAAAGTCATGTAACCTTCATAAATTTCAGTTCCCTCACCCCATAAAACAGAGGAACTAGACCAGTAGCAATTTGCAAGATTCTTGACAGGCTCAAAAATCAACCAAGAAAGAACAAACAAAAATTACTAGAGTCATAAACCATTTGCTATTAAAATATAACAGTAACAAAAATATAAGGTATATACAACTCTAGCTTTACATAGTTGCCTCCTATTCTTTTTTTACCCCTAATGGCTAAAAAATGAGAACCTGAGATATTTAACTTTTTAGACAAAAATCAAAGCAATGAAATGATGCAGAACTCAAATAGGATAAAGAGCACAGTGCTCGCTTCCGCAGCACATATACTAAAATTGGATAAAGTGAACAAAGAGCATAAAGGGAACAATAAAACTTGATAAAGTGGTCTTCATAAAATTAAAAATTGTTGCTCTTCACAAAACTTAAAAAAATGAAAAGGTAGGCTACAACTTATAAAAAGTATTTGCAAAACATGTAAGAATGCAGAACACATAAAGAATTCTTAAAACTCTATTATAAAAGACCAAAAAAATTTTTAACAGTGGGCAGAAAATGTGACAGACATTTCACCAAATAAGGAGCCCAACACCATTAGTCATACGGAAAATGCGAGTGAAAACAACACTGAGACCCCACTACGTGGATAACCATAGGCACCACAAGAATGGCTAAAAATAAGATTGACCTTATCATGCACTAGTGAGAATGTAGAACAACTAGAAGTCTCAAGAATGTAAAATGGTTCAGCCACTTTGGAATGGTTGGCAGTTTCTTACGAGTTAAGCATATACCTATCATATGACCCTGCCATTCCATTTCTAAGTATAGACCTGAGAAAAATAAAAGCACATGGCCATATTCAGATCTGTATACAAACGTTGACAGCAGCTTTATTGGCAGTAACTCCAAACTGGAAACAACCCAAATATCCATCACCACCAGGTAAATGGGCAAATTTTGGAATATCCAAGAAGACTCACGGGCAATAAAAAGGAACAACTGACATAAGCAACTATATGAATAAGCTTCAAGATAATTATGCTGACTGTGAGAAGTCAGACAGCCATCCCCAAAAGTGCATACATACGGTAGGATTCCATTTAATTAAATTTTTAAAAAAATGTAAACTTATCTATAGTGATGGAAAGCAGATCAATGGATGCATTACAAAGGGACACAAAAATACTCTTGGGGATGATGACAATGTGTGCTATCTTATTATTGCAATGGCTTCACGTATGTCAAAATTCCTCGAATTAGAGGGTGGCCAGTTAGCTCAGATGGTTAGAGCGTGGTGCTAGTAACACCAAGGCTGCCGGTTCAATCCCCACAAGGGCCACCGTGAGCTGCACCCTCCTTAAAACAAAAAAACAAACAGCCAGCAGCCAGTGTGAGCTGCTGTGTGCTGCCGTGGGCTACCGTGTGCTGCCATGAGTGGCCGGTGGCCAGTGTGAGCGGCGGGCAGCCATCGAGAGCTGACGGGAGCTGCTGACCAACTAACTGGGGGGAGCGCAAGGCTCATAATACCAGCACAGGCCATGTCCTACACAACTAGGCTGAGAAACAACGGCTTGAACCGGAGGGAGGGGAAGAAAGGGAGAAAAAACTCATCAAATTAGACATTTTAAATATGTACAAGTTATTGCAATTAATTATTCCTCAGTAAAGCCATACAAAACAAGTCCACAAGTTTCCCAAATTATATTATTTTAAAGAATAATCAATTATAACACTGTGAAAAGAACACAGTATCTAGCTTCAAAAACCTGACACAGATTTGAGAAATCAGAGAAGGAAAAGCAGCATCCTTCTCAGTCTTGCTCACTGAAGTGGGTAAGGGAGAAGAAAGAGGAAGGACAGGAAAAAGGACTCACCCGTTTCCTCTCCTATCATGTACCCCAAGCATGTTTCAACGACATTTCTTGTGGCTCCCTGCTACTCCAGGCTCAGTACAGATACTATAAAGTCATTAAGGCAGTAACAGCTGACACGCGTGAGGCCTTGGCTAAGACACAATCTCATTACAAAAATATTTCAGAGGCAAAGCCAGAAAACTGCAGACACCCAGGAATGGTAAGGCAACTTACCACCAGAAATACCATGAACCTTGTAAAGGCCCAGCTTCTCCAATAAATATTTAGCTACTTAAAAAGAACCACATGGGACTGTCCTTAGGCAGAAAACTAATGATTCTCCCAAAATGTAATTTCAGAAGATTCTGTGGCTTTACAATTATATTCATGAAGGGAAAGTTGGAAATGTCTAATTCTTCTATTAAAAAATTCCCAAACAAGAAAACAAGAGACATGGTAATCATTTGCCCAAAGCCAAAGAATTATTAACTGTAATTGAAAGATTAGATCAGGATTCTAAACGCCATAAACATTTAGTCTTTGCATTCCAAAACCCCTATTAACTACCATGTGCAATGTTTTAAACTAAGAACAATTAATGAACAATAAATAATAAACATACAAACAAGTAAAAAGATGGGCTGAAGACAGACAGATCATAAAGTTACTATCTTAGCACACTTCACAGTAAGACAAAGCGGGGAGTGTTTGATGGTCCCCTCTGTACCATAGATGTTCGACACGAGCAGCCTGCAGGCTCATTTCACTCCTGGACTAACTTCAGGTAGTTCTGCTCCTGCTCTCAGACAGGCCAAACTGCTGGGAAATAATTAACACTTGCTGCTTGGGTCCACTGCAAATTAATGCTACCTCACTATTAAAGTTCCTTGGTGTTCTCAGCTCTTATTTCTGAATGTGTCACCCCACATGGCTATTTTCTGTTGCTCAAAATCCTAACCATCCCAGCCACTGCTGGCAGGTGAATTCTTTCTCGAGTGAAGTGGCTCTCGAAACGGAATTCCCCAATGTACCTGCACTGGCAGCACTGGAGTCACCTAAGAACAGAACGTGTCATGCGAATTTTCAGGAGCCACCCGAGACCTAGGAAATCAGAACCTCTGGAGGTGGTGGCCGCAGTCTGTGTTTTAGCAACCCTCCAGGTGACTGTGAAACAGGTTCGAGTTGGAAAACCAAAACTGCAGTATAATCTAAGCCAACAGATGGAAACTTCCTTCCCACATACCAGAGGTGCCAAAAAACTGTAGACCAGGGGACACTTCGGTCAATGTTACTCAAGCAATAGTCTGACATCATCAGAAGTCTCTGGACGCTGACGGGAACCACTCTGAGCACCTCTTGTAACTGCAGAAGTCAAATGTGACTTGTATTCATCTTTTGTTATCAGTATATATTATTACAATTTTAATACAGTTTTCCTTTCTTAAAATGTATATACATTTTTTTGGCACCCTCTGGTATATACTGTACTTGTATATAGCTTTCAGCATTTCTCAAATTTACGTAGCCACTGAACATGTTACTGGGCAAGAATCCTTCAACAGAGACAGTGTTCCAGGGACACATCTGGGATAATGTCAGTCTATCGCCTCGTGATCCATTCACATTTTAGTCCTTGAAAAGTTGGCTTCTGCTCCCACCACTCTACTAAATTGCTCTTCCAGGTTTGTAGATTTGCTGATAGGCAAGTATAAAGTTCTCTTTTCTGCTTGTTTTGTTAGTTTTTTTGTTTTAGTAAAATAATAAACATCATCAACTGAAAAGGGAGGGCTTCTCGAAGTTGAAGGGAGAATGGGGCAGTGAATCAACCAAAACTGAGGGCAGCACTGAGGACATGTGGTCAGGAATATTTAAAATGAAACTAGTCAGAATAGTTGGGTGGTTTCCTCCAGCCTCATCTGGCTGTTTAGGTATAAAGTAGGTATAATGTCGGCTGGAGTCACATAAAATATGACAGGAGTTAGTTAGAAAGTGCTTAGAACAGACCGTGGAATCTAAGTTAGGTTAAGAAAAACGAAGACTGGGGCCAGCCCGGTGGCTCAGGTGGTTGGAGCGCGGTGCTCCTACAGCTGAGGTCGCAGGTTCAATTCCCACATGGGCCAGTGAGCTGCGCCCTCTACATCTAAGATTGTGAACAACAGCTCTCCCTGGAGCTGGGCTGCTGAGTGGCTGGAGGTTTGGCGTGAGCTTCCATGGGCTGCTGTGCTGCCATGGGCTATGGGCTACCAGCAGCCAGCGTGAGTGGCCGGCAGCCAGCTGCTGTGTGCTGCCGTGGGCCACCGTGTGCCAGCTAGGGTGGCCAGTGGCCAGAGTGAGTGGCCGGTAGCCATCGTGAGCAGTCCCTGGCTGCCGTGAGCTGTTGTGAGTGGCCGACCAATGACCGGCGACCGACCAAGGCTCATAATACCAGCATGGGCCAGGGAGCTGTGTCCTACACAACTAAACTGAGAAACAACGGCTTGAACGGGGGGGGGGGGAAGGGAGGGAATAAAAAAAACAATCACAAAAAGAAAGAAAAAGAAAAACGAAGACACGGTGAGGATGATGAACAACAAAGAAGTTTTACCTCAGTGGACTGGAGCTCCTGATAGCTGTCCCAAAATTGTTGGAGTTAAACTAGAGGGAATGAGCAGGGAAGAAAAGCAACAGTGGTAGAGAACGGGATTCCTGACCTTGAAATCTAGGTTACTGGCACATAAAGTCTCTAATAGGATGACGGGTCACTGGAGGAGAGGTCAGGGAATCCAGGTCGCTGAACGATCCATTATTACGATAATCATGTGGGTTACTACCTATGTGGACGCTGGGATTGGCAGGTAAGATTAACACTAGTGGGAAAAACATTACGTAGGTGCTAAAATCTATAATGAATAAGGGGAGCTGACTGGTACGACTGCGACAGGAAACAGCAAGTGACAGAATCTACCGACTTGAGGAGCATGGGGCAAGGGGACTAGAAACATCACTGACGAGCAAGAACAATGCCTAAAGGCCATCATTGGAAAGGGCTGCACACATGACGGAATCCACTGTGATGGCCTCAGGGAGTCGGGGGTAGATGGGAGGGATACTCAGTTCTCATTACAGAATACGGCGGTGGTCGTGGTAGTTATGAGCCTCTATTAGGGAACCAGACTGCCTCAGTTTGAATTCCAGCTGTTTAATGGTAACCCATGCTTCCTAGGAACGTTGGGAGGAATAAATGAGTTAATCTGTCTTGCACTCAGAGCAGGCATGTATGATGAGCTTCAAACAGCGTTCGTTACTGCTGCATGGGGCCTGCAGTGGGTTATGGAGTGATGAGGTAAGCAGGGACTGGGGGAGCGGTGGTCTCACCCGGAGCCAGGAACCGGAGCGCATTCCTGCTGCAGACAGAATCCAAGTGGTCCCAAGGGAACAAGCTCCCTCCTCTGAACTTCTGCAGCGAGCGCTCTGTGCCTCTCACATGAAACTCTACAAACAGCCTTACATCAGAATGACTGTGCATGTGTCTCATTTACTTTTGAATTCCCCACAACGCTAAAAACGGGTAGTGCCATATTAATTGTTCAATAAACCAATTGATAATACCCAAAAGCAGATCTTATAAAGGAATTAAAAATAAAAACCACACACTAGCCAAAAGAATAAATTCGTGAAATTTTCAGAATAATTTTGTTCCTTATTCTAGTGCTAATCCCTTTAGAATTCCAATTCTAATAGCTATTGACAGAATCTAACATCTTTTAAAGTATATTTATCAGCCAAGAGTGCCATAAGAAACAGATGGCACACTCAATTCAAAGTTTAATAAAGAGACTTTACATAGCGTAGGAAGGCTGTGAGGAAATCACAAGCGAGAGTAGAGGATGCAGGACTAGGAACAGCAGGGCCTGACACCGCCCATGGGCAGTGAAGGAAGGGGAGGAGAGGAAAAGGGCAGCAGAAGCTTCGACAAAGAGGGCTATTTGATGCGCTTCGATGGAAGGATGCAACCAGGCTGCAGAAATCCCACAGGGAAGAAGTGAAGAAAGTACCGTGCATAACCTCTCCCTCCTTCCTTTCTTTCATCTGCTGACAATGTCCCCCATCAACTGGACGCAACCAGAAGCCAGAAGGCAAGAAAGCCCATTTGTGGAGCCAGACAAAGCAGCTGCCTGGAGCCAGAGCATGGTACAGACTAGAGCTGGAAGGGCAGATGGAAGTCATCCCAGCACAATGCCCAAATCATACTAATAATACGTGCAGTGTAAGCAATTTAACAAACTCATTTACGAGTGTCAAAAGTATGGAAAGGACAGAAAAACGCTCTGGAATTAGAAAATCTGTTTTCATTAAGCCAATCTATATACCTCCAACTAGATTTCATACTACTTTTTGGTTCTTTCTCTCCTTAGTGGAAGAAGGAGGGTAACTGTCTCCTTCTGTACGTGAGATATAATTACACCATTTCATAGTACTGTCCACAAATTACAGGAATAAAAAATTCATGAACAAGTAACTAATATCTACTTCTTGGAAGCAGAAAGAAAAAAGGAACAAAAATAAATATCAACAAATGGGAACTATCATTAGAAGCTCTCTAGAGACCCATACCATGAATTTATACAAAATTCTATGATCAACATATTATTTTGCCTTAAAAGGAGGAAATGTTTTGCCCTAAATTATTCTTCCCCAAAGATTCACAATAAGAAAAATATCTCAAATACATCATATAGGTATATGTTATGACTCAAGTTAAATACTGGAAAACAAGTCCCATCTCCTGCACGCATCCAGCCTCCATTAGCATGACTATGCAACAGTTCAGACCATCAACTGATGGGTATTTCTCAGTAATAGGCTATCTGAAGAATACTCATTCAAAGCTTGCAGGAAAAAAACACTATCCACATGCCTTATGCAAGAGAAACAGAGTCCTGCGTTTATATCCATCGTTTTTGGTGTGTGTCACATGCCCGTGGCTCTGACTCCTGGCGACCCTGTGAACGAGTGACATCTGCAATGTCCTGTCCTCACAGCCCTGCTCAGCGCCTGCAGACTCATGCCCATGGCTTCCTTCCTGGAGACAATCCATCTCCTATTTGGTCCTCCTCTCTTCCTGCTGCCTTCAGTTTCCCAGCATTATCGTCTTTTCCAAAGAATCTGGCCTTCTCATGACGTGCCCTAAGCAGAACCATTTCAGTTTAGTTATTTTTGCCTCCAGTGATGTTTCAGACTTGATCTGCTCTAGGACCCACTTGTTCATCTTTCTGGTGGTCCAGGGTCTCCATAGAGCTTGGCCCCAACACCATATTGCAACTGAATCAACATTTTTCTTATCAGCCTCTTCTCTGTCCAACTTTCATATCCATACACAGTAACTGGGACTCTTTTTAGGACTGTAAAGGGGATCAAAGCTTTGCCACCCCAAAGTATATCTTTTGGAATAATGATTTTAAGCTGGTTAAGAAACAAGATTCAGGGCCGGCCTGGTGGCTCAGGAGGTTAGAGCTCCATGCTCCTAACTCCGAAGGCTGCTGGTTCGATTCCCACATGGGCCAGTGGGCTCTCAAACACAAGGTTGCAGGTTCAACTCCTTGAGTCCCGCAAGGGATGGTGGGCTCCGCCCCCTGCAACTAAGATTGAACACGGCACCTTGAGCTGAGCTGCCTCCCAGACGGCTCAGTAGGTTGGAGCACGGACTCTCAACCACAAGGCTGCCAGTTCAATTCCTTGAGTCCCGCAAGGGATGGTGGGCAGCGCCCCCTGCAACTAAGATTGAACACGGCACCTTAAGCTGAGCTGCCACTGAACTCCTGGATGGTTCAGTTGGTCGGAGTGCGTCCTCTCAACCACAAGGTTGCTGGTTCGACTCCCGCAAGGGATGGTGGGCTGCGCCCCCTGCAACTAGAAACGGCAACTGGACCTGGAGCTGAGCTGCGCCCTCCACAACTAAGATCAAAAGGACAACAACTTGACTTGAAAAAAAAGTCCTGGAAGTGCACACTGTTCCCCAATAAAGTCCTGTTCCCCTTCCCCAATAAAATCTTTAAAAAAAAAGAAACAAGATTCAAAAAGAACCTCTGACCCTCCCCCTTACCTGCCTAAAGGAATTAAGACAGAAAAACCTGCTGAAAGGAAAGGAGCATCCCCTTAGCATAGTAACAGAAACTCAGTATGGCAGCCAGTGACAAATCTAGCAAAGCGTGTCCCTTACACTTCCCTATGTCCCACTGTTTCTGGGTGGCCAGGCAAGCATTTGTTTACCACACGTTTTCTCTTTCTCCTCTACCTATGAACTGCCTACTTTCTCTTAGAAACTCTAGACCCCCATTCCTCTCTCCTCCTTAGTTCCAGATGACACATAAGCCTCCACCGCCCAGTGGGTTTCAGGTCTCATATTCTTACATCAGCCCTGCATGCACATCCAGAATAAACTTTGGACTTTCTCCTGTTAATGTGTTTCATGTTAATTAGATACCAGCCCAGTCAGAAGAACTTAGAAAGGTGAGAGGAAAATTAATTTTTGCGCCCCACAAATGCATGGTATATTCCATCTTAAAACTTGGTTTTATAAAAATGTACTAGCAAGAACTAGAACATATGCATCGGAGTTGCTGACAACAGGCAAACACAAGCCGTATGTGCAGATGACTAAGACAGCAGAAACATAAATGGATACGTGAAGGATGAGCAGATTTATGAAATATCAAACCCAGTTTATTTAATCCTGGTGTCTGTAAGAATGCAATTCCTCATCACAGCCTACTTACAGGCCCCACAAGATTCTAACCTCTGATAAACTCTTTCCAGCCACACAGCCTGCTCAGGAAGTCTTCCCTGCCCAACAAATGCAAAGGGGCAACACCCCCACCACACACACACCAAGCCTCAGGGACCAATTATCACAACATGATATTTATTTTCACACCCTTCATCTCACAGTTTCTACATGCAACTTTCATGAGGCAGGAAGCTTCTCTCTCCAATTCAGCTCCATTCGTATTCTCAGTGCCATGCATAGTAGACACTAAATAAATATCTGATGTGCAAGTGAAAGCAACTTCCTAACTGTCCTGAAATATAAGAAATCATCTTTTCCCCTTTGTTCCATCTATTAGGTTGGTACAAAAGTAACTGCGGTTTTTGTAATTATTTTTAACCTTTTAAACTGCAATTACTTTTGCCCCAACCTAATAACATATACATGCTGACCTAGAATTATTCAGCTCACCCACTTACTCATGCAGAAGCAATAAATTAACGGACCCACATTCTCATCATACACAGGCCAGAGGTGAGCAAACTACCCTTCACAGGTTAATTATGCCCAACGGCCTGTGTTTGTAGCTGAAGTTAAACTGAAACGCAGTCACACCCACTTGTGTATCTGTCTAGGGCTGCTATGGGGGGCAGTTGCAGCAGACTGTATGGTTCCCCACGCCTAATATGTACGATCTGACACTTTATAGAAAAAGTTTGCGGACCCCTGACTCACCTGCAACTTACTTTGATACCATCCCAGCATCCAAGAATAGTAACAATTTAAAAAGGATAATAAATAAAAGCCTGTTTTAGAGGCTGGTTTTATAATGTGCATGGGAAATAGCAGAAAGATAAGCATAGAATGGAAGAACTTTCCAATACCCAAGGGCCAATTTATTATATATACCTATTCCTTTGAGAATAAAGGAGAAAAAGTACCAGAGTAAGTTTCAAGGGAAGATGAATAGGTATTTGATACTTTCTTTCTAAATAACTGGTAAGAAAAGATAAAGGAAGCAAATGTTTACAACACTAGACAGAAAGTAAATGCAGTGGAAATATTAACAGTACTAGCACGTGTCTTTGGGTTGTGAAGAGACCAGTAACTCTAATTCAGACACCTCTTGTGGAGACTTAGTAAAAGGCACATACAGCTCAGCACACTCCCATGCCTTATTTCATTGAATGTCTAATGTCAGAATCGTGTTCCAGTTAGGCTGCAAAGAACCAAAACCCAGCCACAAGGTCAGATAAAACAAGTTTATGGGAAGCATATAGCAACGCTTCAAGAAAACAAGACAAAAACGTTACGGGAATCTGGGTTGCAAACAGGAAGCCATGTGGGACTAGGTGGTCTGAGTACTGTTTCCTAGCCTTCTCTCAAACATAGTTTATCACTTTTGCTTCTCGTATTATGTCTAATACCTGCTCTGGCTATCATAGTACAATTTTTTTTGTCGTCAGACTGCACATGGCCCAACTACATACTGCCTCTTCCGTTCAGTGATCCATCATTTGACTCCAGCCTCCGTGAGCCTTAATTCAATTTAAGAATAGATCCGATCAGTCACTGACTCCCAGGTTTAAGTGTCCAGGGAGCCATCCCCACTTTCTTCGTTCAGCAAGGAGCATGAGCTTAGAAAGCATATCCCACCCCTAAACACACGTTTATTCATGAATGTACTTTGCAAATTACAAAAAGCGTTACAAAATTTTAGTCAGAGTAGTTTCAAGAAAAATTATCGATTGCCCTACTTTCTCAAACTAAGATGACATATGTAAATTACCCTGTATGGGTAACAAAACAAAATTGGTCTGCCCTTTAACTGTTTGCTGTCTTTAATTAGTTTCCATGTTTTAGCTAGTTACATTTATCAATTTTCACTTTTTTATTTCTTCCACTGCTTTTAGTCTATAAAGTCCTTACACATTTTAATGTTAAACACAGTCAGCTATATTTTCGACTAATTTGTATGGTAATTGCTGCTTTGCTTTTTAATGTCCACACCTAAGTGTCTATACTCGTATCCTTAAACGCTACAATTTAGTTTTGCCTGTTTTTCGCAGTTAAGAAATAACTTGTTTTACAGAAAAGTTGCAAGTGTAGTCGAAAGAAGTCCCATATAGTCTTTATTCAGTCTCTAATCTGAACATTTGCTTTATCATTCTCTCAAATAAAATTTTTTTCAAACTATTTAGAAACATAGATCTTTACCCATAAATGTGTATCTCCTAAAAATAAGGACATTCTTTTAAATAACCAGAGCTAAATTATCAACACCAGGAAATCAACATTTTATGTTATTATCTAATCCACAGGATAGCCAATCATCCTAACGTCCTGTACAGCAAAAAGAAAAGCATCCCCTGGTACAGAATCCATGACTGTCTGTCTCCTGAGTCTCATTTGATCTGGAACAGTTCAATAGTCTGTCTTTGCCTTTCGTGACCTTGGCATCTTTGAAAAGTACAGGCCAATTATTTTGTACTATGTTCCTTAATTTAGGTTTTCCTCATTACAATTAAATTCATGTTATTTAATCATGGAATTTCGGGAAAAAATGCCATTTAAGTGATGCTGTATCCTTCTCAGTGCATCATATCAGGAGGCCCATGTTCAATTTGTTCCATTCCTGGTGGTGTCAACTTTGGTTACTTGGTTAAAACTATATGCCAAATTTCTCTATAGTTAAGTCACTATTTTTTCCATTTAGGATTAGTAAGTACCTTGTAGGGAACTACTCTGAAACTATTTTCTACATTTTTATGCCTTCCTTTGTGTCTTTAAAATTTTAACTCTAAAACTTTTATGAAATTCATTTTGGTATACCATGTCAGTTAACATTCTAATTGACTCGCCATTTATTGAATAACTACTTCTTCCCACACTGGGATGCTGAACTTCACTTATTTTTATAATAACGTCATACACACATTTAACATACCAGTGGTGCCAAAAAACGTATACATTTTAAAAGATGTTATCTATGTCTTACTTTGCGAAGTTGAATTGAATTATGGGAGCAATGTGTAGTATGACGTTTGCTCAAAAGATGGCGTTAATCAAATGAATGCTAGCGTCACCATGTGATAGGAAGGACAGTCAAGAACACGGCGGAAGCACAGTTGTCGTTTGAGGAGCATAAGACCCTTCTGAAGTGGTATTTGAAATTCGAGAACGTTGTGGAAGCACAACAATGGAGGCATGAGTATGCAACAGCACCTCCAACACGCCTGACAACTGCATACATTTGTGATAAGTGTGAGACACACGGTACTGTGTGAAGAAACTGAAATGGCATGAGCAGCGATACAAGTGGGCACTTTGCTCAACGTTGCTCAAGCAGTAGTTCACTGTAATCAGAAGTGTCCGGACGCTGATGGTAACCACTTTGAGCACCTCTTGTAATTGCAGAAGTCAAACGTGACTTGTATTCATCTTTTGTTATCGGTATATATTATTACAATTTGAATTGTTTTTTCCTTTCTTCAAATGTGTATCCATTTTTCTGGCACTTCTGTATGTAAAAATTAGAGTATATCCCAAGATCTAGTCCCCAGATCTGTGCCTCTTCTTGCACTAGTTTCAGATTGCGGTAATTACAAGTTTATATTGCACATTATTCCTACAGAGATAGATTTAATATCTAAGTAGAGCCAATCCTATTTATTGTTTTACAAATTCTTCCCAGCTAGTTTCACATCTTTGTTCTTTTTGGATGAATGTTAGGATCATGTTCTAAAAAGTAAAGAAAAAATTCTCTCCAGTGTTTTGGCTCCAGTTGCTCGAAACCTAATCTGTGAAGCCTCTTAAAGCAAAGCATTTCCATTCTCAAAGATCACTAAGAGTCTGAGAAACAAGCTGGCCAAGGAGGAAAAGTTAACCAAAGGCTTACGTTTCTCTCATCACAGAGTGCGTTTTACGTTTTTTACATTTCCCAGAATACAATTAGAACAAATGAAGAGCTGAGCAAGGGAGGAGAATGGGCAAGCTGGTCTGACCATATTTCGTGTGGAACTGAACATTAGGAACAGAGTTTTATTTATTTGTCTTGATATGAAATAAGAACTGTTTGTGGATGATTGCTGTTTTAGGAATAGCATCAAGACCAGCATACCACCTCTAACATGAACACTGCTCATTCATTGTTTGGGTCAATCTAAGGCTCAACGATAGTGATAGATCTGTACTGACACTCTATTGTCTGGTTGCCCTGGTGACCACAGGCATGCATTTGCCAGGCAGCTAAGTTGGGAATGCAGCCTTCTGGCTAAGACACAGACTAACTGGCGAAACAGGCCTCAGACTTATACCTGATCTGCACCATATTCTACGTAAATCAGTAAGGAAGAGAAGAAACATTTAGTTTTCTTTGAACATTTGCAACATTTGAACATTTGCAAACATATGGATGGCTCACGGGTTAATTAAAAAAAGAGATAAAGAAATATGCAGGCAAAGGTTTTCTAAGTAAAAATGTGATCTGCAGAAGAGGTGAGTTTTAAGTTTCCAAACCAGATTATCATCTCATGGTCCAAATGGTACAATTTGAGCATCAATAAGAATAACTGCAAGTGACTGAAACAGCACATAAATAATTTCGTAGTGATAGAAAAAAAAACCCAACAGTTAGAAGAAGACGCTATGGAACCACCTCAGTATTTTGAAAAGTTAAATATTGAGAACCACAAACGACTTTGTTTACATGAAGTCGTTGCATCTAGTTACATTTCTGAGTAGTTTAATGTACTTACGAATAACAGTAAAACAACTGCAAGTTAATGTAAATACCTATTACATATAAAAATAAGATGTTTTCTAAAACAAAAAAACTACTGATTGAAAAGAATGGCACTGTTTTACGTTTTTATAAATTTCATTAATATCTGGTTAAAGACAGCTGATTTCTCTTCTGCTTCTGCATTTTTATGTTATGGAGATCCTGGAAAATTCCACTGTATACTCATGAGAATGGGAGGAAAAACAGCAAATCTAGTCTTAGAATTATTATTTTAAAATTTTGACTTTACGGAATCCCTGAAAAGGTCTCAAGCATCCCCCACAGGTTCCCAGTCTATACTTGGGAAATAACTAAATTAGAATATCATCATTTCACAATCCTAATTAATGGATGCAGGCATAGAGTTAGTATCAGCAGCTAATATAACCACCTCCCTCCAAAAAAATGTGTATCTCCATAAAAGAACACACCACCCAACCTATTAAACAGTGGTTCTTCCTCTTTCCCCAAATTAAATGTGAATCTTAAGAAGCTACTAGATCCATTTACAGGTAACTGAGATGACTGAGAACACTAACACCACATGAATAGAATCAGCCAAGTCCAGAGAGAGGGAAACTGCTACTGAGCAAATGACTGGGCTTAGAGAGGGAGAAATGCAGACAAGGAGGGGGAAAGGAGGAGAGAGGGAGAGAGGGAGAGAGAACAGAAGTAAATAACTGGAGGGTAAACTTAAAAAAAGACTTAAAAGGTACCCGAGTAGGTACCACCTCCAGCTCATGTTAAAACTCTACTCTGGACACATCATACAATCTATCGGGAGGCTCCCGAGAGCAACCACAAGCAACCAGAAACGGGAGGAGTTGTAAGAAGGGAACAGCACCACATAGCTGCTGTCTTTTTAAGGATCATCACTTGACAGCAGGCCCCAGCGAGGGCCAAGAGGAGCTGCTAAAACTCAATAGAAATCCACGAAGCTTAAAGCGTAAAGCAGAGTTCTCCACAACCACAGCCAACTGGAAAGCGAAGGGTCAGTCAAAGAAGAGAGAGAATCAGAGTAGGAGCTGTAAAACTGGCATGTCAACTTTGTCCAAATCTCTGGCTCACCCTTGCCCTACATACATAGGCAGGACTGACTCCCAGCCGTACAATTCAAGACCAAAGGACCTGAGGAGGGATTTCAGCTGGCACCCACCTGGAGAGGCAGAGTGTGATCCAGTAAACAAGGCATAAAACAAACAAAACCAACCCTTTTTGAGGAACAAAACAGAATCCAGAGGCTCCACAACTACCCTTTCCAACGTTCTGAATATAATCCAAAACCACCAGAAATATTCAAAGAGACAGGAAAATATGACCCATAATCAAAAGCAAAGGCAATCTATGGAGACAGATCTGCGAAGATAAAAAATTTGGAATTAGCAGACAATGATTTAAAGCAGCAAGAACACATAGCATATTCAAAAGCATAAAAGAAAATATGCTTACAATGAATACAACTGTATAAAATCTCAGCAGAGAAATAGAAATTATTAAAAATTATAAAATTATAAAAAATAACAAAATGTAAATTCTAGAACAGAAAAGATAATGTCAAATTAACTCCAAATTAAAATTTTGCAGTTGGAGATACCAGAAGAGTCAGGTGAAAATAAACAGAAAGAAATCATTTAATCTGACTGGAGATGAAAAAAGTAGTTAGTCAACTTGGACTTAAATTAATAGAAGTCTGAAAAATAGAAAGATTGGGAAAAAAAATTAACAGAGCCTCAGGGAACTGTGAGGAAACAGCAAAATGTCTGGCATGCGTGCAGTTGAAGCCTTAGACACAGAGCTGAGGGAGAATGAAGAGGGGAAAAAAAGCTGAAGAACAAATGGTCAAAAATTTTCCAACCTAATGAGACAAATTTATAAATCAAGAAACTCAACAAACCCCAAGAAAGACACACACACACACACACACACACACACACAGCAAACATGGGTCACACTCTGAAAAACAAAGCTAAAAAGCTTCCAAGTGGCCTGTCACTAGAGGAACAATACAAATGTCAGCTAATACTCCACCTTTTGCACTGAATGATAAAATACAACATATCAAAATTTATGGAAAGTAGTAAAAGCAGAGCTTAGAGAGAAATTTATTGCTTTAAAATAATATTAGAAAAGAAAGCTCTCAAATCAATGACCTCAGGTTTCACTTTAATAAGCTAAGAAAATGCAAATAACCCAGAGTAAATAGAAGAAATAATGAAAAGCAAAATTATTATAGACCCTATACACTTGTACATTACAAAACAGGGACTGCTATGGATAAATTTATATCAATAAATATGACAACTGAGATAAAATGGGGACATTCCCTGAGAAATACAATTTATCAACACTGATGTGAGAAACACATAACGTGAATGAGCACCGCCGTCACTTTCCTCCTGTCCCAAAGGCACTCAGACCTCAATGTCCTTTCCGCACTCCCAGATGGCCCAATCATCTCAATTTGAGCAGCTGGCCAAAGGTGACTGAGCCATCACCTCCCACATAAGATCCCACCACTTGGTACCAGTGGCTGCCAAAGGGAGGGGGTGAGCGAGGGCAGAGGGGGACAACCGAACTTGGTCTCCATGTCAATGGTAGATCACTCAAGCGGGCCATATAAAAACAAGCAACAGGCCCGATTTGGCTGGGTGGCCACAGTTTGCCAGACCCTGACCGAGACTATGTAAAGCCATCTTTTAAAAATGAAAGTGGAGGACTTGCTCTACCTACCTGACTTCAAGACTTACCTAAACACAGTGAGGTAGTGGCAAAAGGACCAACGAATCAATGAATGAAACTGAATGGAGAAACACAGCCATACTTACAAGGTCATTTCAGGTTTGACGAAGGCTGCAAAGCAATCCGCCGAGGAAAGTGTTTTTAACAAATGGAGCTGGAAACTATACAGATTCATGGGACAGTATGAACCTTGACCTCTATTATTCCATACACTAACACTAATTTGAGATGGATCATAAACGTAAACATAAAAGCTAAAGCTTTCAAAGCTTCTGAAATAAAATGAGGTAATTCTCATGTTTGGGAGCAGGCAGAGACTTCTTAAGACAGAGCAGAGACAGCAGTAATTATAAAACTAAGAATTGATACATTTCATCAAAAAGACAAACTTCTGCTTGTCAAAAGACACCAGTAAGAAAATAAACGAGAAAGCCACAGACTGGGAGCAAATATTCACTAAACATAGGTATATCTGATAAAGAAGAATGAGCACCACAAGTTCTGGTCTAGTCACAGAACAGTGCTCAGTAATAAGGAAGGAACATGCTACACGCGTCCACACGCACAGCTCTCAAAAGAACTTTTATACAGAAAGGCACATTATTATTTTACTTATAAGAACATGAATACAAATGAAAACAGGAGTTGCCTCTAGAAGGGAGAGGGTTTAAGTAGGAAGGGAGGTCAGGGAACTTTCTGGGAGGATGGTCATGTTCTGTACCTTTTTAAGGATTTGAGGTACCAAACGATGCATTTATCAAAACGTTTCTAGTGATACACTGGAGATTTTTATATTTCACTGTATGTAAATTATACCTCAAAAAATTAACAAATAATGAATTCTAATTCATGATATATTAAAGGTTTCAGAGGTGCTGTGAACTAATGTACACACCTTACTTTGAAATTCAAGAAAAGTAAAAGATGGGTGACAAATGGATACATAGATATTTGTATCTAAAGCAAATATAGCACAATGTTTACTGAACAGGCATAATTTTTCAACTTTCATGTATATTTAAATATTTCCTAATAAAATGTTGAGAGGCGTGGGGGAGAAGACAGACCTGGCAGTTGGGCCGGGGCTCTGAGCAGCCTCTGACGCCGCCCAGTCTTGTCAGCCATCCATCCATGAGAGGGGGTTCTGAGCAGTGAGGCAGGTAGCCCAGCCAGGCCCCGCAAGCAGGGCCGCTGCTGCAGCACAGCAATCACACGGCACCACCTGCATCAGGCGGCAGGAAGCAGAACAAGTTCTGGTACCAGAAAATGACTGCTCACAGCCACCCTGTCCTTGGAGAGATCCTTGCATTACAGGCCAGTATGAGCTCATCCTGGGGGAAGTGGTGACATCATGGTCCAGTAGAAGACTGACAAAACAGATCTAAATTTTCAAGAAGTTCCTGGCCATGGCCTCTGGCTATGCCTATACACAGCTGATCTCACCCGTGCAGGATGGCTTGCATTTCATGAAAAAGAACCAAGAAAACTTCAATGTCATTACCAATTCCTCAAACACCTATGGGCCCAGAGCCCGCTTCGAGTTTTCTTACCAGCTCATAACGCACCCACAACCAGACTGCACCCCCTGTTGCCGAGGTGAAAGCCAGGTGCTGTCCTAGCAGCCAAACGGGCTTCCTGCTCTGTAGGGAGAACCCAGCGTCAATTTTCAGGAGCCTGAGCAGTGATGCTGGAGCAATGGGAAAGACAGAGGTGAGAGGCCACAACTCCGCCACCTACAATGTATACTACGGGGCACTTGTGTTGCACGTTTGCTGAAAGGCCGGGAAGTCACCTGAACAGCTGTGTTTCCCAGGGACTTAGGATGGCAGGGCCCCCAGGCCACAGAGGACCCAGACCCAGAGTTGACACTGGGTCTGAGGCCCCCCTGTCCTGACACAAACATGTCTCTATCCCACAAAGCAAGTGATACAGGCCTCAAGTAGTTGCCTATTCCCAACCAGGCCTTTGCAGGTCAGTCTGGGATCCATCTAGCCTCCAATCCTTTATCAGCAGTCCAGTTTTAAAACCCATATTTCTACTCATAACATGTGGTCTTGTGTTGCATCTTGATTCAAATTGGCTCTTAAGAGAAGAGAAAAAAGGAAATTTATACAACTGAAGAAAATTTGAACACTAGCTAGATAACTAGATCATTGTTGACTTTTTATGGACTCAAAAATGGTATTATGATTGTTTTTTTAAATCCTGGTTTTTTTTAGAGATTAACATTAGTTGATGAGTTTACAGATAAAACTGTATGACTTAGATCACTTCAAAATGATAAAAAAGGGACAGGACAGGCCGGCTCGGTGGCTCAGGTGGTTGGAGCGCTCCTAGTGCCTAGGTCGCCGGTTCGATTCCCACAGGGGGCCAGTGAGCTGCGCCCTCTACAGCTAAGATTGTGAATAACAGCTCTCCCTGGAGCTGGGCTGCCACGAGTGGCCGGAGATTGGAGTAAACTGCTGTGAGCTGCTGACCAACGACTGGCGACCAAACTGCCTCAGCCGGGGACTGGGAAGCACAAGGCTCATAATACCAGCACAGGCCAGGGAGCTGTGTCCTACACAACTGGACTGAGAAACAACGGCTTGAACCGGATTGGGGGTGGGGGGCGGAAGAAGGGAAAAAAGAAGGGGGGAGCAGGACTATAAATTAATGGGAGTCTGTTATATTATTCTGTCTATATTTATAAATATATGAACATCTCCAAAATAAAAGTTTTAAAAAAATAACAAAAAAGTCTAACAATTCATAATTTTAATGAGATAAAAATAACACACTTAAGAAAGATATAAACAAGAAACACAGATGAGATGGAGCTATAATGTCTGAGAGGAATGAATAGCCAGAAGAAAATAATGTGACATGGGATGTGACCTGGGATTATCAATCCAACCAAAAGTTAAATAAATACAGTAGTTACAAACTAACATCTAGTTTCTCCTACAATACTCTGGGTTTAAAGTCATCATTCAAAAAAACCCACGTTACAACATGTACAAAAACAAAGCTACCATTCCTACATTCTTTTGTTAATTATTCTCTGAAACCCAACAATTAATATCAAATAGTACACTGAATATTTTAAAGATTATTACGTTAGTACTGATTAGATTCAGCTAGAATTAAAAAGAGAATTTTAAAACCATACCTTTCTTTGAAAATAGAGACCAGGCTTTAAACCATGTTAAACATTTCTCCATAAACATTCAAAAATTAAGCAAATATCCTCTTAAATAGTACAAAAGTGTGCCTCAATATTTTAGCTAGATGGTTTTAAACCTCAAATGCCTCACTAGGAAGATATTCTCTCAAATAATTACATTTTTATAGTTACTTTTTAAATGTTACTATTATTACTGAAGTAACTTTTCACATTTATTAATACCATCATATTGACCAAAATTCAGCAAAAATCTCTCCACGCTAAACTCACTATAGTCAGTGCAAAGCAAACCATTTCCTAATACACTTTTTTCCTGAGCTTAGGAATCAATTGAAAAAGTATCTTTGCTCATAAAACTGACATCCTACAATTACACAATACATCAGTTTTCAAAACGTTTTCACATACACCGTTTTCAAATCAACCTCATAAAACAGGCAGGACAGGTACTTCCCATGGATTACAAAGGGAAGGGAAGCTCAGGGTAAAGAGGTTTGCCCAGGTGACCAGGGTCATTAATTACTGGTATTGCAACTAGACTACAGGTTGTTTTGAGTCCCAGTCTGGGGCCTTTAGTTACTATCCTGGTTTTCTGAAATGGTCCATAGCAGTCGGCATGAGAATCACATGGGATTCGGGCTGAAAATGCAAACAGACACTCCTGTGCCTCACCTCACATCCAGGGTCAGAATCTCTGGGGAGTAGAGCCTAGGAATTTTTACCAAAAAAATGTGGGGTTTTTTTTAATTCAATTTTTTTTTTTTTTTTTAAGGAGAGCACAGTTCAGTGGCCCATGTGGGGATCCAACCAGCAACCTTGGTACTACCAGCACCACACTCTAAAACTGAGCTAACCAGCCACCAAAATGTAAAAAAATTTTAAAACCCACCACAAGTAATTCAATGAAACTCACGTGGGTATATAGTTTGAAACTTCCTTGGAATGTACTCTTGTACATTCTCACAAAACAAGTATAATGAACAAGCATGGAAGATTATGCCATGAAAATGTCTATAATGCTTTGAGGACAATAAAACCAATACAGAAGAAACTATGAAAGCATTTTTTTTTTATCATGTAAAATCTTACAGTGAATGCCATTTTTAAAAAAAAAAGTTTACAATAAGAGTGGAAGTTTTAGCCTCTGTGGGCTAATATACTTCTAAAAGACTTCGTAGCAGAGAAAAAAATTTGATAGGGCTTGGAAAAAAGATTCAGGATAAATAAAACAGCATGAGCAAAATGGCAAGAAAAGTGGAATACAGATAGCATACATGGAAAACAAAAACAGAGATCACTATAATTAAATATTTCTACTGAAAATAAAGCAAGAAAAAGATTAACTAGGAAAAAAAAGCCAGGTTATAAAAGGATTTATATTGAGAACTGAAAACTTTGGAATTCCACAGACCAGGAGTCTTCAATTAACACCTGCAGATCAAATTGGCCCACTGGCCCATTTTTTTACTGTCCCCGACCTAAGAATGATTTTTACACGTTTAAAGGGTTATAATTTCAAACAAGAATATGCAACAGAGACTGTAGGTGGCCTACAAAGCCTATAATATTTACTATTTGGCTCTTTACAGAAACAGTTTGTCCACTTCTGCTATAAGCAACAAGGAAATTGTAAATGCTACAGTAATATGTATATAACTTAACTCTGCCACTCAATAATGACATTTAATATGTAAATAACTGCCAATTTGTTATTATTTAAACTTGCACAGTTAAAATGCCCCAGAATTTGAATACAAAACCTAAATATTAAAATAACACCATTATGTTCTATGAAAACTGAAAAATCCCAAGGAGTCCACTCTAAGGAAGGAGTAAAGAAAATATTAACAATCCTCTCCTATTACATCTACTATCTTAGTTTCTAATTCAATGAACATTTGACTATATTACTCAACAAGAAATATGCTGGTAACTTTCACAGGTTCCCTGAATTCAAAATATTCTAACCTTTCTACATGAAGATATTGTTACTACTTTACAGTTGTAGAAATTGAGGCTCAGTGGCATCTTGTCCAACGTGCTTAGCCTGCCAAATCCAAATCTCACCCTTTATGCATAAGACCACTGCACTTCAAGAAATTTAACAAGCCCTGCCCAATTTTAGCAATTTCCCTACAGAGAAGTAGTTTGAGTTAGATTGGTTAGTTTTTAATCAAACTTAAAAGAAATGACATTTCCATGCACTGCCTCGGGGTTCATTCAAAAGCTCATGTCTTTTCTCTGATAACGTCCATGGCTCTTTCTGACACTTTTCAGAATCCACTATTTCTGTACTGAGAATGACCGACACTGATTAGTTTATAGGACAGGATGATTTAGGACATAACCACCAGTGTCCTCTTTAACCTCATAACAGATTCTGAGTATAACACATCAAATGATACCTGCATTTTAAGCTGTCACAGCATGTGAATTTCGAATCTAAAATTTTTTTTAGAAACAAAAATATTTTTATGTGTGGCACTGCTTGTTCCTGATTATAAAATAGCTCCAATTTTTCTCGAAGATGGTTATTTAAGTGCCCAAAGGCCTAAAGAGCTGTCTCAGAAAATAAGGACTATTTAAACCCCAAGTATAACTGTATGAAGAATGTTGTGTCTACACTCCCGAGCATCTGCGACTCCAGACTGAAGACCTCCTCACTCTTACACCAAAAGGGAATTGAAATAAACAGTAATTTGTGTTGTCTCCCCACCAGACTATAAGCTTTACACAGGGCACGTATCATCTCTGGTTCCGCCCATCACTGTACCCCTAACACCCAAGAACAGTCCCTGGTACACAGTAGGTGATTAATAAATGTCTGCTTCAAGAATGAAGACTGGTGGCTCAGGTGGTAGGAGCGCCCTAACGCCGAGGTCGCAGGTTCAATTGCCACATGGGCCAGTGAGCTGTGCCCTCTACAGCTAAGATTGTGAACAATGGCTCTCCCTGGAGCTGGGCTGCTGTGAGCGGCCGGAGGTCGGAGGTCGGTGTGAGCCGCTGTGTGCTGCCAGGAGCGGCCGGTGGCCAGCTGAGTGGCCGGCAGCCGGAGTGAGCTGCCAACCGATGACTGGCGACCAACTGCGTCAGCCGAGGGGAGCACAAGACTCATAACACCAGCATGGGCCAGGGAGCTGTGTCCTACACAACTAGACTGAGAAACAACGGCTTGAACCGGAGTGTGTGGTGGGGGTGGGGGGACAGAAGAAGGAAAAAAAAAAGGAATGAAGAATGACTCCATCATAAATGTTAGCAGGGGAAATGCGCACCTTACCTCATGGGCTGTTGTTTTAGAAGGATTCTTTTTAAAAGTAATAGGTGCTGTTTGGGGATGATTTTTATGATCTAGCATAAAGATCAAATACTGTCAATCAACGCATGACTTATTTCAACATGCAGCCTACATGCCTGCGGGGCATCAGTAGTAACCCCTTGACTCTCAGTCCTAAAACATAATCAGGAAGATTAATTTGCTACTAGAACAGAAAAACTATGTTTCAAAATAAAAATACTGCTACATTTTCTTTTTATTGAATTATCTACACTACTCTTCACCAGCCCTCCTTCCATTAACTTTGATAATCAGAAGTTAAGCCAATAGTGAAATTCCTCTAACTATAGAGCCATGATTTACCCACAATATCACAAGAGGACATATATGAAGGAAAGCACTACACACACACACACACAGACACACAACTTTTAAAGTAAATTCTGCTGCAAAAGAAAGCATTGCAATATGTAGAAATTTTTGGTGAAATATTTTACTTTTGGAAAAAAATGTCAAAACCATTTCAGCAAATAATAAATGTAAAGTACTTTGCTGCAAAATATTTGACTAACATCTGGCATACTATTAGGCTGATGCAAAAGTAACTGGGGTTCTTGCAATTATTTTTAACCTTTCAAACCACAATTACTTTTGCACCAACCTAATATATTCTATAATCTAATAACGTACAGATCTGCTCCACTGAACACTGTAGGAGTCTGAGAATACTAAAGTAACATTCAAGTAATTTGTAATCTGTATATGTAGAAACTAGTATTAATATACTGTTATAAATATTCAGCGTGTTGTAGATACATATTTACAAATAGTAATAACACTGTTCACTTACCACAGCTACCAATGCAGATACACTCTGCTAGTGACTCAAATATCACGAGTTGTGCTGCCATCAGAACGGCGAACACCTCTTAGAGCTCTGAATGAAAATTGAAACCTTCCCTAGAGGTACACGTATGCTGAGCCACTGCACTGGTCTCAATGGCTTCCCCGTGACCATACCCTTTGCCCTGTCACGTGGTAGTCCCCTCCCACTGGTTCTGGACTTGGCAGCATGACTCTCTTTGGCAGTTGTTTACAACTATAATGCAAGCATATAAAACAGATTTAAGTTACACACGCAGATAATTGTAAACAGCCTTTTCCCACATATAAATGTCTGGAGGAATATGAAAAGCATGTGGAATGTAGGTTAATTCTGTTCAACACATTGTGAGTCATCCGGCAACCATGGGGCTTACCTGCTTAAGCCAGTAACACCCCAAATCGTGAGAACCGAACACCCAAACTCCCCTGTGGGGGTAGAAGTCCTGAGACTGCTCCTGAAGTCAGCACACTTCCTGACCTTCTAACTTCAGAACACTCATCTGGATTCAGGCCTGAACCTACTCCTGCACAAGATGCGTGCCAGTGCCTTTTTAATCCAAAACGTATGTGACTGATATGGTTCTTTCCAAACGCAAGATGACACAGTTGAAATATGGTGACATATTTTGAAATAAAAAATTAAAATCTATACTTTGCTCTATGCATGTATACTTACGATTTAAATGTTTACATAAGATAAACTGATCATAAAGCACTTGAAATCAGTATCTTTATGCAGTTGTACCAACTATCCCACACGCCATAATACATCAGTCCTACACAGCCCAAGTTTTCAAGAACACAGGTGCGGCTAATATTGTAAATATACCTCACCCGACATTACGGTTCTAAGATGTCCTTAGGGACACAAAAAGGTTTGTCTGTCTTCCTTAACAAGTACTTAAATGGCTGGTGCATCTTCTAGTAGTAAAAACTATTGCAAATTTCCCTTTTCCTCTGTGCACTGTTCGGTCTGCCTTCACCATCTTTTCAGCCAACTTAAGTCGTAGTCACCCTCCAAAACCAGCAAATGTTTTACCTCCTTTGTGAGATCACCCCAATGTTCTCCTTTTCACCAAGAGACTGAGTCCCTCCTCCATATTACTTCTGCATCCTCTTATTCTGATCATGTTGTCAAACACCGTGTTATAATTACGTTACAGATCTCTCTCCCTCAACGAGACTGTGCGCCCTGTCGGCCTCCTAACACATCTGTCACAGCACCCACAGTTCGGAGCAGTGACTGTCATGTGAGCGCTTCAAATGGCCTACAATTTGCATGACTCCTCAGAATTCAACATTCATATGCCCATTCCAGTCTTCTCTACTTTTTGTTTCTACTTTTTGATATAATGAGCTGCCTTAGAACCAAGTATTTCCTTTCATATAGTCTAAATTTATTTTGATGTTAGTCTTAAAAAAATGTTCCTTCAGAAATCCTGCCATATGTGACACATGAATGAATTTTAAGGGCATTTTGCTAAAGTGAAATAAGCCAGTGACAGAAGGATGAATCCTGTATGATTCCATTTATACGAGGCATGTAAAACAGTCAAAGTCATAGAAGCAGAAAGTAGAACAGTGGTTACCAGGGGCTGGGAGGGGGAAACGGGGAGTTGCTGTTTGATAGGTATAAAGTTCAGTTATGCAAATTGAGAAAGTGCTAGAGATCTGCTGTACAACACTGCCTAGAGTTAGTAACTCTATACTGGACACTTAAAAGTGTTTTAAGTGAGTAGATCTCATGTTAAGTGTATTTGTCACAATCAAAAAAAAAAATCTTAGTATTCTGGGACTAGTCTCCACCTAACCTTATCTTCTGAGAGGTTCAGCTATTTTGACTTACCCCTCCAATAGACTTTTACCTTTCCAGTTCTGTTACTCTGGTTTTATCTACTGTCATTAGACTTTTAATCTAAGAACAGAATACATACTAGGCCAACATTCTAAGAAAATAACTTCAAGTATGCACTGCTAGGCTAATGCCAAACTTTACACACATAGTTTAAATTGTATTTTATTCCATAAATATATTACTCTATACGTAACGGTCATTACAAACCTTCCGCCCTTTCATCTAGCTTTAGATTTTCCTGTAATGTAACCATATTAGTCTGGAACTTGATTATTCAAAATAATTTTTTATCAGTGAAATTTGGAGAATTCAAAGTGTGCTCACTTCATAAGTCATGTATTTAAAAATATTTCATCATCTTTCATTTACACTTCTTTACTATTTTAGAACCAAAAGCACACATGCATCACAAGAATGCTAGAAAGTTTGAAATTACCATTAAAGTGTTACGAACAAAGGGAAGCGGAGGGCAAGAGGCTTGTATACATCTTCTGAACGGGAAAGAGAAGACTGAAACTAGTAACATCTTAACCTTTAACTTCTTTTCTGTCTCTTCTCTCAAAAACATGCAACCAGAATAGTACAACTAAACTATCATTTCCTTTCTGGAAAGTGGTAAGACTTGCCTGTGAAATAACAATGGCTACTATTAACCAAGGGGGTGAGTGGCTCATCTTTAACCCAAGATTATAAAGATGCCCACTTTCTTTGTTAATATTACAGTTCTTTTTTCAAGTATTAGATTACCACTTTTACTAATGCAAAACATGGAACTAAAAAGAAGAAAGCAGACAAACAGAATGGAATTACTGGAAGCCCATTCAAGCAGAGTGGAAGGAAAAGCTCCTCTACCAATCTTCACAACTAACTGGGTTCCCCATGACACCAGCTGTCCCCTCAGAACTATTAAGGCCCTCCGTACTGGGCACCTGGTCAACATTAAACATCACGTACACATCCACAGTTAAAAATGTAGTGAAAAGGAAGGAGGGGACCTCAAGTAAAAGCTGACCACACAACAGCCTAACACAAGTTTACAGTAATACCACCAAGTTCCTTCTTTTCCTCTCTTTTTTTAACTTTTAAAGCAAAGATTAACAGTTACTCCTTCAAAAATGCCTTTTCTAGTCAACACTGAAAAATTTTAAATAAATGTGTTTTACCTCAGGTTAAAAGCAAAGTACTTTAGATAGCAGCTATTAATTCAAAATATATTACTAAATAAACACATTCTAAAATACCTACGTATAAAATATAAAAATAACTTTAGACAGTGAACTTCATCATTCCAAACAACTTATTAAATTTTACTAAAATGACTGCCAACAAAAAAGTTGAAATTGTAAAAACACTTACTTCATTTCCATGTTTTTGCAGGAATTCAATTTCCTGTTGTGTGAATGTTGTCATGGAGATAGATTTCACCCTGTGTGGTGGATTTAATCCTCGCCTAAGAGAGAAAACATTTTATAAATTTATTACTATATACTTTTAAAATTACACATCACTGAAAAACATGTTTAGCTAGTACATTTAAATTTGGAACAGTATTTTCATTTCATAAAAAGTATTTTAAAATTCCTTGAAACTATTAATCCCCACAACAGGTATGTCAAGATAAGTTTGGCTAGACCCACACTGAATAATAGATTTAAAGATAAATTCAAGTAACCAACTAGTTAGGAACACATAGTCCCTGTAACACATGAGCTTCTAGGAAATACAAATATTGCATTCGCGTGTTTTTGATGGAGGGAAAAGACAATATATGTGAAGAGCTCTGCGGTAAAGAATTCAAAAATTAATTAATTTTTTAAGTATTTTCATACTTCCTAAAAAGTTTGGCGCTATATAAATATTCTAATCAAATAGCACTACCTTTAAGTTTGAGGCTAATTTAGAAAATTAAAACTAACCTAAGGAAACTTGAAGTTATTAATCGATAAAAATAAAGTCCCATATCTCCATCAATTCAAATAAGGATTGATAACAAGGAACATTGTGCATCACCTCGGGAGGCAGTTAAGTGTTCAAGAAGAAACAGCAGGGCCATGGAGAAGGGATTGAAGAAATAGCTGGATACATGATTAAGTGACTTTTAAGGTCCTTTACAGCCTGGAAGACTTTTCTCCATAGATGGCCTTAAGAGGACATTATCCTAAGTTTCTTGAAGATGTGTTATATGCACATGAAAAAGTAAATAGAAGTGCACGCGGAGAAAGTAAGAACTGTTTACACCTTGTCCAAATACCATAAAGTGGCTATCCACCCACAAGAACAAGGGTTAAATACTCCATGCAAAGTAACAACATAATTTGTGCAAAGTTTACTGTCGAGTCATATCCGCTGGTAAAGGCTTCACTTGGAATCCAGGTCTTAGAGCTGATTAGCAATATTTTTACAGAATTTGTCATAGTCATCTTGCAATCATCCATGCTAATTAAATGACTTAATAATGAGGTGAAATAACACATGAACCAAGTCTTCCAAAAAAATTCTGGAAACATTTTAGAATAATTAAATATGGTGTGTAACATTCTAGACATTCACAGTAGTCCAAATCAAAAACAATAAGGAGATTCAAAATTAACAGAAGCTCAACTTTTATATGCAGCTGCTTCTTTCTCTTCCTCCTGTCAGAGATAGATGGCAGGCGCCCTTTTCAGATCATGCTTTGAATTATGACAAGCTGCACTTTATCTGTTTCACATTTCAAAGTGGAGAAACGTTAAGTTAGATTTTGTTGCGCTGTTTTGCTTTGTTTACATTTTAAATTAACAAATTATTTTCCCTGTAGTTCTTGGTAAGTCATACTACAGAAATTAAGATTTCACAGCAAGAGAAACTGAACACAGCAATTTCATCCTAGTGAAACTATCAAATTTAACTATGAAAAAATAGCTACAGCGTCAATTACTTTCAAGTACCTTTACAATTTGCAATAACAAATTAAGGCTTTCAAGATTACTTTTAAATTTCCAAAAGGGAAAATTTGGAAAGTCAGTATTATTCATTTACAGCATGACACTTTGTTTTCCAACTCATCCTTAATATGGGAACAAGACTAAATTCACCATTTTCAGGGAAGCTCATTAATGTATGATATGTATTTACACCCTACCTAGCTCCAAAACAACTGAAAGAATTAAGTTACTGTTCTCTCAAATCCCTCTGTCTCTCCCGCTCAGCTACTCCATCTCTCCTCGTTCCCTAACGCCTCCTTGTCCCAGCCAATCCTTTACCTTCCCAGCTCCTCTACAGTAAAATAATTACTTTCTAATGAGAAAATATCAAACACGGTTACCAGGCGTATGGTTTGGATAGAAATTTTGGAGCAACAAATCATACCCCTAAACTTCTCAAATCATTACATGAAGAAATCCCTAGTTCTTTTTAAATTACATGACACAAACGTGATCTCATGAAAGCAGTCCAGTGTATTACTTATTCAGTCATACATCTCGAATTCCTACCATATCACAGGGTCCATTTATGCATCAAGAAAGTATTCATTACTTAAGTGAACAAAATTTTGAACTTATGAAACAAATACAACCAGAATGTGCTCATAACCAAACTATGAAAGGACATTTTTTCCCCACTTATCAAGAACACTTACTACAGGATTTCTTTAAATGAGCTTTCTCAGTACACTTAAAGTAGGATTTGATTTACAAAACAAGTAGACACAATTCTACAAGACCACATTAATTACGTAAATTGAGGAAGTATTACATTTGCTCATGTTGATTTCTGTATATTCCATTTATTCATGCAGATTAACTACATTCTTAATGCACAGATGTACAAGTATTTTTCTCTTCTTTAAGCCTCCAAAAACTTTCTACGTGGATATTATGTGCTTATAAAATAATTTGGTAAAAAAAAGTTAAACACTGACTTTTTCAGTCTCTTCAGTAGAATGCAGACTGATGGGTCTGCAATGAAAGTGAGCAGTCTTCACACACTGATAACAGGATAAATTTACCAATGTACCAAGAACCTCATTCACGCCTTTTGACCCAGTAATACTCTTTTAGGAATCTCTTCTAAAGAAGGAATCTGAAACATAGCAAACTAACTGTGTACAAAATGCTCATCATCGGAAAACATTAGAAACACTTCTATACCAAAGGGGAAATGGTTAAATAAATGACAATAAAACTGCATAATATTATGCACAGTTATGCTTAGATTTTAATTTAAGAATTACATAACATTATCAGAACTATATAAAAAGTATCTGTAAAGAAAACAGACAAACCAAATTCTGCAAAATCGTAACAGTCCTTGCATACAAGTAATGGATTGAATGATTTTTTTCTATTCTCTCCAAGTTTCCTACAATGAATTTGTGTTACCCTGTAACAAATAGTAAGAAATAATAGGAAGTCCAACTGACTAGTAGAAATAGTAAAAAATTTAGTCCTGGCTTTATGGATGTGAATGTTTGTGCTAAGAATTAGAGAAAGAAAATAGGTTAGGAAAAAGGAATTTTCCTTTCTAAGTCTTTCTCTCAGTTTTTCTTTAAAAGGCCTGGAAAACCTTTTTTCCCAAATATACCTACCATGTTACCCTGAAAAAAAGACCTACCCCGAAAACAAGCCCTAGCACGATTTTTCAGGATGACATCCCCTGAACATAAGCCCTAATGTGTCTTTTGGAGCAAAAATTAATATAAGGCCTAGTCTTATTTTCGGGGAAACATGGTACCAGCATCAACACTTCATCTTCATTTCTCTAATTCAAGGTGTCTCCACTTTGGCACTATTAACATTTTGGGCCAGACAACTCTTTACTGGGGGGAAAGGAGGCTGCCCTGTGCATTGTAAGATGGAGAGTGACACCCCTGGCCTCTGCACACTGAATGCCAGCAGCACCCCCAATCCAGTAGAGGCAATCAAAAATGTTTTCCAGATAATGCCAAATCTCCCCCACGGGGAGGGGGTGGTAAAAATCCCTCTAGTTGAGAATCACTGTTCTAAATATCTCAAATATGTTAATTATCAAGCAAAAAAAGTTAGTGGAATTCCTTTGGATCTCTATTGAGATGTAATAACTTCTACCTAGGTTCAACCTTATACAAAACATTGTACACATTCACTCCACACACAACAAAAACTTAAATTATCCCATAATTTACTGTTTCTATAATAACAGAAAATAGAAATGAATACTTTTCTATGAAATGATAATACGTAAGTTTAAAATCTGTATAGAATATATAAATTTTAAATTAAAAGACTAAGTTGTAGCCACAAAAAATAACCAAGAATGACTATATGATGTCAAGTGTGCTTATAAAATTTGGCAGGCAAAATACAAGTTGATACAGCAAAAGAAAATTAATATTATAAAATATCCAGACTGGCATTTTGCATATTTAATCCTTATATCCCCGTGGGAAAAAATGCAAATCCTCTCAAGAGAAATAGATGCATTTCCAATCTATACTACCAGGATTTGGAAATATTAAACTCAATAAAATATTAAGTTGCAATAAAAATCATCACACAACAAAACAATCCACTGAGCCTGAGTCAGTAGAAATAACAGATTTATACCACCTCTTCCTCAGACTTTTAATATTGGGATTATCAAATATATAATGTAAAATAAACAGTATACAGGAAACATTAAAATAAATAAGATGAAATAAAATACACAGAGATATCTAATTATCAGAATAACTAGGCAAATTCAAAAGTCAGAACTCTTAGAAATAAAAAATTATAAATGTAGAAATTAAAAATGCAACAAATCAGTTAAAGAGCAGATTAGACACAGCAAAGAAGAAACCAAGAGGGCAGCGCAGGCTGTAAGGGGCAGAAAAGACAAGCGTTTGGGGGGGAAGGAAAAAAAGAGGACATTAGGAGGTATAACATATATCTAACCAACAACCTTGCTTTGGAGAGAACTGAAAGAATAAAGGAAGTGATATTTGAAGAGATAAGAGCGGAGATTTTTCAGATCCAATGAAAGGCATGCATCTACAGATAGAGGAAGCATAACTTACCAAAATCAGAATAAAATCCACAGTTGGAAACATTTTGGTGAAACTTCAAACACAAAAAGAACATCTTAAAAGCAATCAGAGAGAAAAGACAAAGGAATAATAATTGGATTAAAAGCAGACTTGTCAATAGAAACCAGAAGAAAAAAGAACAAAAACTAGAAAAAATAAATGAACAGAAGAAAAAGAAAAGGATCCAAGAAACTAGAAACCAGAAGACAGTGGAATATTATCTTTATGCAGTAAGAAAAAATAACAGATGTGAACCCAACAAAACTATGTTTGAAGTGTAAGATCAAAATAATGATACTTTCAGATAAATAAAAACCAAGAGTTTACCCCAGGAGATCTTCACTCAAGAAACATATTGTACATACTCTAAGAAGGAAAAAAAATGACCCCACGAAGGTTGTAAGACACAAAGGGGTGAGCAAAGAAACTGGTAAATACTTAGGCAAATCTAAACAAACATCATCTGATTAAAAAATATCCAATTTATGGGGGGGGATAACATCTCATCAGCAATAGCACTTAAGTGAGGGTACTTTGTATTTTTAAACACCTTGCATCATTAGGGGAAGGTTAAAATACTGATCAACTCTAGAATGCTACTATGGAGAATAACATTTCAATGGTGACCTTAAACAAACACACACACACACACACACACACACACACACACACACACACGGAATTTACAGCTTCCAACCCAGCATAAAAGGAAAATCAAATCAAAACAAAAAAATAAATACGCCCTTGCCTTATGACAAGTAAACCTACTTGTAGGTATTTACCCAGGTGAAATAAAAACTATGTTCACCCCCAAATCTGTACATAAATACTTGTAGCAGATTTATTCATATGCATCAAAAACTAGAAACAACCCAATTGTCCCTCAAATGGGAAATGCAAAATACACAAGCAATGGAATACTACTCAGCAAAAAGGAGAAACAAAAATGACTGATACACGTAATGACTAACTTGGATTAATCTTAAAGGTACTGTGCTGAGTAAAGGGGGCACTCATTTTTCTCATTAGCAGAACACGTTCACCTACTGGGTTTGATCATTTAGATAAACAAAATTTTAATTGATCAAACTGAATTTTTATTTATCTAGTTATTTTTAAGGTGTGTTCCTGGAAGCTGGTGCCACTTCCCTCTTTTGCTAAGCCTAGTGTAACTGCCATGTGAATTCAGTGTTTATAAAACACTTTACTGTAATGACATTAGTCATAACTATTGGATAAAAGTTTGGGGCAGATTTATACCACACATTTTTACAGTGCCAATATTAAAGTACCACCCATTCCAGATTCTAAAAAACACATTTTAAATCTCCAGTTTACTGCAAAAATTTTTTTAAATAATGACTCATTTAGTAACAGTAGTATTGATATTTTGATAGCATGTTTGCCAGCTAATTGGTTTCAAGAAGTTCCAAAGTCACCTACTGGTGGAGCCCAATATGTTTCTGCAGGATAATTAAGTCACATGCAGATCCCCAGGAGAGCTCGTGTTAACGACCACCACCCAGGTATGACTGCAACCAGATGGTGTGACTCACTCCATCTGTCCGCCAGTACGCTGCTCTTAACTATGCCTCAATCTTGCTAATCGCCATTTGTTCAACTCAAATGACAATATGTGCTGGATGATTAAGAAAGCTTATTTAGTTTTATTAATTGTTTTTCTCCTGCTGGGGGAGAAGTTGGTTAAAACACTGTAATAGGCTATGGAAATTTTATGTGGTTGCTATTGTTGGCATAAAGTAATAAAGTTAATTTGACATTAAGATCTATTCCAATCCTATTAAGTAAAGATATTCCATATAATGTTTCATATTATAAAAATTATACATTTAAAATCTACAACAGATGGAAGATGGCTTTAACAGGTTATCAAGATTCTATCAAGATTCTACAGACTGTTGACGCCAAGCACTGTATGTATCGGATAGTCCAAAATATTATCCAGAACCTAAGTTGAAAACACTGAAAATACGTACACACACACACACACACACACACACACCCATAGTGTAAACCACAATTATTATTTGGGGATTTTTTTGAAAGTCAAAAATATTACACTGTAAGGTCCTTGTAACACACTTAGGGCAATCATCTAAAAAAATACTCAAGTAACAATTTAAATGAATTAAGATATTCTAGTTAAAAGTGGACAAAAGCCAAGAGTGACCTCACTCTCTCTCTCTAAACCCCACTGAAATGCCAGCAGAGGAATAAAAAGACAGCAGAGGAATAAAAAGCAGAGGAATAAAACTTAACTGACATATAGATTGTTTTCTTTAACTGATGAAAAAAGCATTCCTAAAAAACTTGAGTAATTTTTACATTTCAAAAATATCAAGTTTCTTTACAGAACACTAGCACTCTTTTTATATAAGTACCCTGTTTCCCCGAAAACAAGACCTAGCTGGACAATCAGCTCTAATGCATCTTTTGGACCAAAAATTAATATAAGACTCGGTATTATATTATATTTTATTATATATTATATTATATTCGGTCTTATATTAAGACCCGGTCTTATAGTAAAAATAAGACCAGGTCTTATATTAATTTTTGCTCCAAAAGATGCATTACAGCTGATTGTCCGGCTTGGTCTTATCACAGAGACAGAGGGACAGAGAACAAGGGAGAGCCCAAGAGCACACTATGGTTCTCGAAGAAAACTAAGATGATTAGACGTGAATATACCAGCAGCAACTGACTACAGAATCGAGAAAGCCAAAGTGGAAGCTCCCACAGACGTGGGGGAAGACAACTACCACAGAACCTTGGAAAGATTACCAAAGGAATCAGAAGGGGCGACAATTTACACAGGGTCAAAAACAGCCTGTTCCCCAAAAGCCACAAGACTACCCCTATGTACCAGGCCGCAGGCAGAAAAATCTGAAGGACATTTAACATGCAGAGATGACACCAAGCAGACTCTGAACTCAGGCATCTTAACAGAAATATTAAGGTAAATACCGAGGAGGGAACAGACAAGAGTCCAAAGGAAGACTGCTATTAGGTACCATACTAAAAACTGGGGGCTCGTCTGGCACCCCACATGCTGAACGCTAATTCTATGCCCCCAGTCCACGGCCTCAACATGGCTCCTGGAAGAGGGGCAGCCAGGCTTTTTCCCCAACAAGAAGATCAGAGAAAATATCTTTGAACTAAAAAAAGTATGAGTTTCCAAACCAACGAGTCCCAAAAATGTCTAAACATTGAACAAAAGATCTATATCAAAATACTTCAATAGAAAATTCAAAACAGTGGGACTGAAAAAAGAGGATCATACATACTCCCAAAGGGGGGGGGGGGGGGGAAGGGACACAAAAAAACCAGTGGTAAAAATAGCCAGACAGCAATACTGCAGGTTTGAAGACAACTAAGCAATGCCTTAAACATTCCAAGGGCAGAATATTTCACCTTTGTGAGCACAGACGAACTATTAAGTTAAAAAGGAGGGCAGAATAAGACATTCTCAGCCACGTAGCTGAGACCAAAATGATCAAAAATGATCTCCCATTAACCTTTCATCAGAAGGCTGATGGAGATGTGGGGATCCCGGGAATGGCTGGCACAGAGGTTAGGCGTGTTATGATGGCGACAGAAGGAAAGTCCCAGGATGACAGCTGCACAGCAGGACTAGAGCATTTCCACACCAGAGGATGACAGAAGTACCCAGAAAAGGTTTGGGGGGGGGGGGTATCTAACGTGTCTGATCATATTGAAAGAAGTTTTATACCTCAGACAGATCATTTATCTGGGAATATACTAACGTTATACGAGTATATATGGAAAACAAAGCAAATGAAGAAAACTAGACAATTATCAATTTCAGGAAGAAGAAGGTTGTACAAAAAGAAAAATATCTGTAGTAGTAGTAATATACTACCTACTTAACACAGCTGAGAATAATCCGTACACAGTTGCAATAAGACAAATACTGAATAGTGATTTAATCAAAAATTGGGATATAATTATACTAACGGTAGAAGCAAAGTATAGTGGAATAAGGTAAGTGTTAAAAGGGTCTAATCCTTACCTTCCTCCTTGTACAATAGTCAGTAAAAGCTAAAACTGAAAAAAAAAGCTACATTTTGAGTATGTTACTTAGAAATATTAAGATAAATACAGAAGGAGGAAACAGACAAGAGTTCAAAGCCATTGTCTATGGCGATCAGAAATGGAGAAGCAGGTGACTGGTTTTGCTCCCTATAAGCCTTTCCCTTTTTAAATTATGTGCATGTATTCTTTTGATAAAAATTAAAATTGAAATAAAAATTTAAAAAGAATGAAATAAAAACAGCTCCTGTCAAAATTAAACTTAACTGACATACAGGTTGTTTTCTTTAACTGATGAAAAAAGCATTCCTAAAAAACTTGAGTAATTTTTACATTTCAAAAATATCAAGTTTCTTTACGAAACACTAGCAATCTTTTGATATAAGTACCCTATTTCCCCGAAAATAAGACCTTGCTGGACAATCAGCTCTAATGCGTCTTTTGGAGCAAAAATTAATATAAGACCCGGTCTTATATTATATTTTATTATATTATATTATATTTGGTCTTATATTAAGACCCGGTCTTATAGTAAAAATAAGACCGGGTCTTATATTAATTTTTGCTCCAAAAGACGCATTAGAGCTGATTGTCCAGCTAGGTCTTATTTTCGAGTAAACACAGTATGTACCTACTGAATACAACTGTTCCAAGTTAAGTGTTCCAATTTAGAGCCACCAAAATTTATTAAGAGATCAAGCTTTGAAGAGAGAAATAAGGAAGTGTTCATATCTTCCCACATTGTTAGTTGTACTGATTTTCATACTTCCCCATCAAAGAGCTTGCAACAATGTATCAGTTTTCTCACTTACAGTAAACTGAAATTGTACTACTTTGTCAAAATATCTCCCTGAATGAAGAGTACTAAAAAAGGTGGGAAAAGATGTAAGGTCCTAAATACTATAAGCAGAGCTCCTAAAGGCTACTTGATTGCAATCCACTCTAATGCTAATAATTGTATAAAAGACAATCAAATGCCTCTTTTCATCCGTCCAACTTTAATTTAAAAAAGTTAAAATTCTTGCAATATTCACCAAAAGTCAAAATGCACACAAAATTAACAAAGTATAATTTATCTAGCTACATTTATCCACTTGTGAAATTCCAAGTTCAAATACTTGTCCAGATAAAATAGCTGGTATTAAGAGAAACAAAGTGTTTCTCAAATGTTACTTTTTTATTTTATCTAAATCCTCTCTGAAAAATTTATGAATTCTTTTTTAAGGATAGAACAATTCTTATATTATTTACTGATTAAATTAATGTTACTCTACACAAAACAAATAATTTGGTCTAAAACTAGTCTTTAATTCAACTGAAACATCTTTAACAGGAAGGCAATATTTTATTATCAGCTGCAACAGAGTGTCAATTCATAATTTTAAGGATTTCTGAAGATAGAACCTGAAAGAAAGTGACCAATCAATCTGTTACATCACCCCCTTTCTCCCTCAATAATGAAGTTTAACTACATCTAAACCTAAAGTCTATTTTAAAGTTTCACAATTTGAATTGTTACATACCCCGAATGAACATGATATAGGACAGCACTCTAGGGAAAAAAGATTAGCTCTGAGTCTAGTAATATTAACATTTATTTAAACAAAGATTGTTACATGATAAAAGGTACATAACTATCGTAAAAGTTAGAATTCCGATAGTAGACACGGTTTACTGTGTACCAGCATTTTCTAGGCACACCAGGGTTCCCAGTGGCAGCTAGCATGCCTTATTTAATACACATATATTCACTGCTCAGTGAACCGTAACATTTAATCTTCATAACAATCTTAAACTATACATTATCATCTTACCACAAATAAAGAAACTGAGGCTGAGAGGATAGATCCAGGCCAACCAGCACATTGCGGCCTGGCTTCATACCTTGCCATAAGTCCCAAAGCTAGTGGCAATGTCAAAATCTGACTTCAAAATTCATACTCTTTTAATTATACCATGTCATCTGAATAATAAATATATAATTATTGGTAGACGCGATGGTTGTTATTCTTAAGGTATTTTCCTGCACTACTGCTTTTCAAAGGAAAAAAACCCTTAAGAGCTACTTATTGTCCCTTCAATATTTCTGCAGCAGACATCTGATCCGGCATCCGTTCCTTCCCAGGAATCCCAGATTTCTGATTTACGAACTCTGTTTGGGGATCCTTGTTGTTCCAATGAAGCCAGTGTAGAACGTGTGACCAATAAAGGCACTGGTTCAAGGTAGCCCTATGACCTATGTGAATCCCGAGTGAACTGCACAATTTCTGGAAAAGTTGGAACAGGAGTACATAGCTCCAGGAGCTGGAGGCAGCCATTTCTGGATGAGGGAAATCTAGGCAACATCATTCAGCCATTGGATAAAGTCTTACTTAAAATTAAAACCAAATGATAAATTCCCTTCGTATTTTAAAACCAACTTGAGTCAGGTTTTGCGTTACATCTAAAACAATCAAAATGGAGATTAAAGATGCCTCTCATTTCTATGTCTTTCACATATTGTTCTCTACTCCATGGGACATCCTCTCCCCCTTGTTATTACTAATGTCTCTCATCTACTGGGCATCCATTATGTACCAGCCATTGCAGGAGCCGTTAAACACACATTATCTCAAATACTGAAAACTAATCTACATCCGAAATCTACAAGGTAAAGCTTATCCTCACCACTTCATAGATAAGAAAACTCAAGTTCAAAGAGACTGAGTGACATTCTCAATACCACATAACTAACCAGGATTCAAAACCAGGTTTACCTAGCTCATAAATACTTGTTCTTTAAAATACACGAACCCGCCTGCCACATGGATCTTGTCTTTAGTGGTCTTTGCTCAGGCATCCAATCCTCTGTGAAACTTTCCCTGTCATTTACATATTTCATTCAGAGAAAGGAAATGTTACAATGTACTAAGTTTATACTCTTAGAATGCAGGCTCCTCAAGGATAGGCGACTCCAAGTAACACCAGTGCCTCCCATGGTGTATGACACAGGCTAAGTGAGCAATGGGTATTTGTGGAATCACCACTCAACAGAGATATGAAGCCCTATTTATTACACATTAAATTCCATTAAAGTAAACAATTGTCATCATACTGAAGTATACTTTAATATAGAATGTTTCTGAGACGTGTAATCTAGAAGAAATTTATAAATATTTCTTGATAATTATACATTTTCTGCAATAAACTAAATGTTGCCCTGATATACTTACAAAGGGCTACACCGAAATGTCAGAAATCCAGAACAGTAAATATATATACATACATTTTTCAAACCAAATACTATAAAAGGACTTGTGTTTCATAAATGCAGGCCATACTTATGCACATAATAAAAGTCAAATATACTGAAAACGAATGGGACTATTGGCTTAGTTTCAGAATCAAAGTTGTCCAATATTTGTAAATGAAAAGCATGAACCAGACAACCTCCAAGATTCTGAGGCAATTCGATAATATCATTAATTGTCAACTCCTCCGGGTACTTCTCCCGACTACACAATCTGAAAGCAGCTCTCAGACAAGGTCTCTCCCATCACACTATTTAGTGCATACTTACCGCTGACATTTTTCTCATTTAATTACTTATGCATTATCACCTCCTCCCCTAGAACATAAGCACCAAGAAAACAAGGATTTTGCTGTACTTATCAGAACACCCCAAGCCTTCACACAGAGCCTACTGAGCACCCAATAAATACTTGACGAAATAATAGTCATGGAAGACTAATAATGCCTCTTTGCCCAACTTAACAAAAAAAAAGTGGCTCGTACACTAAGTCCTGCATTTTCCAAATATGAGTTTTCTCATATATCATGTACTTTGTCTCAATACTAATCTTACAGAGTTTTTTCAATTTGGGGAGGGGGTAACCACATTATTTTATTTGAAGGAATGGTACAAATGAAAAAACTTCAGATGTTTTGGAACAACAAAGCTTTTAAAAATATTTAGTAACTACCACTGCGTTGATAACTTACTTTGAATCTGTGACAATTAGTGCGTGAAAGCAACTTATCATCGGTTCCAAACTCACCTGCAAACTTTCCAAAAGGAATTTCACAGCAACAAACATCTTATCAAAATAAAGCTCAATGAAGCAAAGGACAAATACAAACCATCCTAGTAATTGAAGACGTCTCTGAAACAAGGGCTGTCTTTCCATTTCTATACACAGTCAGGACGCTTGGGTATTGATAGAGGAATCTCACAGATACCACCCCCATGTTTAGAATAACACGGCTCCTCGTCGACACTTTATTTGCATTAAAACTTTCCCCAAGCTCCTCAAGACTCTCTTTGGGCCACAAGGAGACCCTCAACCTCACATCTGCTTCTCTCCTTCCCTCTTCCGAAAATAATCCTTTCACTTTTTCCCCTGGGATTCACACCTCTGCCTTCAAGACAGTGTAATCCCGCCACTATCTCTAAGTGCCCGCTTTCTCCTGTGACCTAGGTCCTCTTGGCCCGCGGGGGGGCAGCCAGGCTCTGTGTCGTCCCGGCCCCCTCCCACGCCAGCTGCCCCCTCCCACGCCAGCTGCCCCCTCCCACTCCACGGGCGCCGGCAGGTGCCGCCGAGAGGCGGGGCGCACAAAGGACCCACGGTCCTCCCCAGGCTCCGCCGGCCTTTCCCCGACCGCTCCATCGGGTCTGCGCCCCGGAGCGCGGCGGCCCGAGGGAGGTGGCGCCGGGCTCCCCGCGGACCGGAGATGCTGGACCCCGGCGCCCCATCCGGACCCCAACCCCGCCCACGCCCCACCCACGCAGGCTGCCCACAGCCTGGACCCTCGCCCGGCGAAAGCGAAAGCGCATCCCCAGCCCCGCGGCCGGGGCCGAGCGCATCCCACCCGCCGGCCGCAGCCGCCCCGCACGCGAGCCCGCGCCCCAACTGCCGCCCCCGGCCCAGCAGGGGCCCCGCCGGCCGCCCCCTCCCGCCTCCCGGGGAAGGGCCCACGCCCGCCCCGCGGCCCCCACTCACAGGCTGCCGGAGCAGGAGGTGCAGACGAAGGAGCCGACCGTCATGTTCACGTAGGTGGGGCCGCGCTGGTCGCAGTCGAAGCACTTTCGGTTGTGCGGGAGGCCGGTCATGTCCCGCAGCATCTTCAGGTGCTTCTCCTCCTGCTTCCGCTTCGCGCTGGCCGCCATGGCCGCGGCGCCGAGGGAGGAGGCCGGCAGGGCCGGGAGCCGGGCGGCGCTGCGCCGGGGGCCCGCGGTCCCACGGGCCGCCCTGGCCGCGGCCGCCGCCCTCCGTCCGCGCGCGCCGCCCGCGCCCGACCTGGCCGCCGCCGCTCGACTCGACTGGGCTGGGCGCGGCGCGGGCGCTGCGGAGCGCGGGCTGACGGGCTACACCACCGGCCCGGCCGGGACGACCGCCGCCGCTGCCGCCGCCACCTTCCCGACTTCTCCAGAGGGGAAAAGACGAGGAAGGGGGACGGCAAGAGGAGGCCCGCCCCGGGCGGCCGGAGGCCAAGTGCCGGCCGGCGCCCCCTACTGGCCAGGAGGAGTCACTGCGGTCCCGCTGAGGCCCGAGTTGCAGCTGGGGCAAGTAGGGAAGACACAAAGGGGGGGATGATAATAGTAGACAATATTTGTTTCAGCTCTTAAATGTACTAAGCGCATTACATGGGTTACCTTCCTCCCCTGCGTATAACTCTCCAAGGGCTGCCCACTGCTTTGGGGATAATTCCAGGTTCCTCACCGTGCCCTAAAAAGCGCCCCATCAGCTAGCCCAGCCTAGCACACTTCATCCTGGTTTACACAACCACCAGGGATTTCTCTATGCACTGGACCTCAGCAAGCTCTCTTCCCACGCAGGATCCTTGCCCTTGCTGTTCTGTCTGTAGCAGGATTTCTCAACCTTGCCACTGACTATCGGACTAGATAATTTGGGGGATTGGGGACGGTGCTCTGCGTTGTAGGACGCTGAGCAGCATCCGGCCCCTTTACCCGTTAGATGCCAGAATGACCTCCCCGCCATAGTTTGGCAACCAAAAATCTCCACACATGGCCAGATGGGGAGCCATGGGAGATGGGAGATGAAATCAACCAGCTGAGAACCACTAGGACCCGAGGAAGGCCCCATCATCCATGCATCCATGGCAGGCAACTTCCCTCAACCCCATCGACCCATTTATTGTTGCAGCCCACCATCCTGCAACGTTGCTTTCCATGAAATTGCTGTATAGTGTTTTCTCCACAGTTCTTCCTGTCTGAAATCCTGCTGCTTATTTGGTGTTTACTATGTGTTGTCTGTGATCTCCCTTCAGGCTCCAAACTGTTCTGCCCTTCCCAGAGCCAGAGGCTAGGTTTATGGAATAAATGCATTCCATAGCTCTTTTCATTCTCACAAGAACCCTTTGAGGTAAGCATTCTGGTTCTTCCCATTTTACAAAATCTAGAAGCTGAAGCTCTGCAGGGATTAAGTAAATTTACCCAATGATACATATCTGAAAGCTGGGATTCCAACCCAGACAGTCAGACTGCAGGACCCAAATCTCTTAATCACTGTAAGAATCCACGTTAGAAATCATCCCTGCCCCTCATTTCCCAAAGGACAAGCTGGGGAGCTGAAGTTACAAAGTCATTTAGCTGGTGAATGGGAAAGTGGATTAGAATCCAGGTTTCCTACTTGCCAAGGCCAGCCTCCAGATATTAATATAATATTATGATTATTAATGTTTTCATATTAAAAGAAAGGGACAGACGGATGTTGGATTGGCCAATGGATTTTTTTTTTAACTTTTACTTATTTTAAGTGTGGCTTTTCCAGGACCCATCAGCTCCAAGTAGTTGTTTCAATCTAGTTATGGAGGGCGCAGCTCACAGTGGCCCATGTGGGGATTGAACCAGTAACCTTGTGTTAAGAGCACCACGCACTAACCAACGGAGCTAACCAGCTGCCCCTGGATTTTTTTTTTAACTTTCTATTATGGAAAATATCAAACTCCCATGAGCCCATGGCCTACGTTCACCAACTATGAGCTCTTGGCTAATTGCTTTATCTAGACCTCCATCTTGCATATCCCCCTCCTGTAATTGTGAAGCAAATGATAGATACCATGTCATTCATGTGCACATATTTTAGTTTGTATTGCTGAAAATAAGAACTTTCTCTTTTTTAAACTTAACTGCAATACTAATAGCATACCTAAACAATTAATCATAATCCCTTAAAATCGTCAAGATATCACAATATCCCACCAATGTTCAAGTTTCCGATTATCTCGTCAATGTTTTAAAAAGATTTTTACAGTTTGTTTGAATCCACACATTGCAATTGGGTAATATGGCTCAAAAAGTCTTTTTAAGTCTAGGGGTTTCCCCCTCCATCTCCTTTTTCCCTTTCAATTCTTTTCTTTTAGGAACTGGACCCTTTGTCCTGTTGTTTCCCATAGTCTATGTCATTTGACATTTTTCTCTATCTTTTCCATTTCCAAAAAATAATGTGTTATTGAATCTGGTTCATGTGTATCCTATTAATTTTTTTTTTAATCTTATTTCTCTGTGTTCTTCCACCAAGAGGCACATAATGGGGAATGGAGGAATCTTTCTAGCCTATCAGCTGAACTATTTCTATAAAGAAAGACCTCCCCTCATCTATTATTTGGTGTGGTTCATGTCAGAAAGGCAGGACAAATGTTTGGTTCCTTTCCTTTATTCACAAGTTTTCAAAATAATGTGTTGCTTTCATATCGCCTTGTAATGGTGATTAATGTTTTTTATCAGTATCATTAACTCAAAAATTTCAACATATTTGGTATATTTCATATGTGTGGTACTCACATTGTCTCACCACTGGCCAGTAAGAGCCTCCTAAACTTGGCTCTTGAGTCTTTTTGCAACACCCTTGACTTAAGGTCAATTGGAATGCCATTGCAGCAAGGCCCTAGGCAGTTTTCAGAGATGAGAACGCTGAAATGTCCAAATCTGGATGGACCAAAACAGAAGGCTGCCTTCCCGTACCCACTCTGGCTAAATATTAATATAAGACACCGGCTGTCTCTTATTCATCACCAATAAATGCACTTACCCAACAGCCAATGGCTTACTTCTTTGTTTTTCTATTTGTAAAGCTTATGTGTCATTTGTATGTTTTCTGCTTATACATCTCTCCATGGTCTATCATCTGATAAATGCCAAAACCAGAGGGTGTGACTGCAGCACCGTGTGCAAACAGTTTAATAAGTGGTTGTTTTATTATTGTTGTTTCCAAGACACAGGAGAAGGTATTTCCAGACTATTAATCTGTAGAAAGGTGAAGTTCAGGTGAAGTCCAAATGTCTTCTCCTAGTAAAGCTGAAAGTCCATATGACCTGCTGAATTTTGTTTTTTTATACCATATATAATATCAAAGTAGGTTTCTACTTTTAAAAATCTCAAGGAGAGTTTTCAGTGTGTCAAGCAAGACTATGTATTAACTTTAATTTTCTTACCTTTACAACAACCACAGAAGGAGGTATGATTATCCCATTTTATGTATGAGGTAATCAGTCAGTTTCAGGCTCTGAAAGGTTGGTCTGCCTGAGGCCATGCCAGAAATGAGGCATGAAGCTGGGATTCAAAACCAGATCTGGCTGTAAGGCATCAGCTTCTGTTTCCGGTAACTGAATACTAACCCTTCTTATAGGATTTGCAATGCATAAATTACCGCCAGAGATGTTAACACTGTAGCCAGAGTGACCTTTCAAAATGCAAATGGGATTTCAGACATCCCAGTCTCCTCCTCCTGCTGAAAGCCTTTCTGTGACTTCCCATTGCTCTTAAAATGAAAGAAAACATAGAAGGCCCAGAAGCCCTGCCTTTGTTTGTTTCCTGCCTGCCCTGTGAGGTCTCCCCGACTTTGCCCCAGCCCCCCTCTGCCTCAGGTGTCCCAGACACCACCCTAATCTCTTGCACTCACCCCACTTCCCTCTCAGTCTGTTATATTCTCTTCTCTCCCACCTCAGGGCCTTTGCACATGCTATTGCTGCTTCCATAAACAGTCTTCCCTCTCCTTTTTCCCTTCTCATCCCTCAGATCCAGCTCAATATCTGTTTTCAGAGATCCCTCCCTGTCCTGCTAACCAAGTCAGAGCCCATAATATGTGTTCATAGTACCATGTACCTATTTACACTGCATCATGATGTTTACACTACACATGCCGTCAGGGTCCCTGCCCTGCACTGCACTGTAGGCTGCATCTGGAAGGGGACCAGGTCTATGTTTGCTCACCATTATTTCTCCAGCACTTAGCATAGGACCTGGCACTTAGAATGGGCTCAATAAATACTGGTTGAGTGAATGAATAAATAAAAGCAGCGATGGGGTGCCAGAGAATAAAGCCTCCCTCAGTCCTACGCTGTATATTCAGCATCCTATCTATCACTGTCTCTGCTATTTTGGCTCCTAGAATGACTACAGTTCTGTCAAAAGCTACAATAGTTTTCTTAAGGAACTCTCAAATTCTGAAATCAAGCCTCCTGACAGTAAGAGTCTAAAAGCTGACTTACCTAGAAGCTCCCACCTGTCTTATCACAAGGGCTGACTCAGAGAAAATGTCCTGAACAAACCCTGGTGTTTGGTGAGCGATCAAGCTGCCAACTCATCCTAGGCCACCCCACCCTAGGCCACCCCACCCTCCTTGACTGCCAGCCAGGCGCAGAGAGGAGGTCTCTCTGTGTCTTCTCCAGAGCAAAGCAGGACAGGTAATAACAAATATCATGGGATGACCAGTGATGGCTTCGTCCCTTGGAGTACTTGAGCAAGGAGAGGAGGGCGCCGCATTCATAAAGGACTCAAATTTACACTTTTGACAGTATCTCCGAGTGTCCAGGAGATGGGTGCACTGACAGAATACAAAGATGTTGCCAGCCACACAGGCACGTCGCATGTCCCATGTCCCTCCTGCAGCGCACTTGGAATTCATACTTTCCATAAATCCTAGAGTGCCACAATCGCCGTTTTATTTGCTTGTGTAGTAAAAGAGCTCATTTATTGAGTATGATTATTAAAATATGCCACAGTTCTCGTGGCCCTGTTTTGACATCTTTCCATGTTTTAATATTCTGGGAGCCTTGAAAAAATTGAGGTGGCTGGGAACCCTCTGTGAAGTGAGCCCCCTGCTTCTCCAAGCCCCTGGACTCCCAACTGTCTCTGCCCAGCCCCAATCCTTGAAGCTCAGAGCCTCTCAGAAGCCCCCCCAAACCTAGTTTCAGGCCAGTGAGCTGGGTTGTTGGGGATCCTGATTCTCCACTTCAGATCTTTCTGGAGCTGTCCAGATCTTGCTTTTCCTCAGCCCCCTGATGGCTGAAACTGATCGTGATCAGGGAGAGGAGTTACCTGACAGCTGTGAGATTTGCAACGTAGGAAAACTGGCGCTGTGGGTTTCGCCTTTTATTAACTTTCCGCTCTCCCTGTAGCGTGACTTTTTCCAGCTTGTGGCTAAGGAGCCAATGCTAACTTTTATGGCCCGTTAAAGTAATGCACAAGGAAAGTAATGTTGGCCCCATTAACTCCCCGGGGCCCCAGCAGGTTTCACAGAGTGAATAATCATCACAGGATCTCATGTATAAAGCACTGGGGAATAATATTCAACTCGATTTTTTTCCCCTTTCTTCTTTTGATAGTGCCTTCCTTTAGCTGTGGTTTGATTATTTTTAACATTGCTTCCTGACTTCTTTTCAGTTTGTAAGAAGCAGTGAGATAGGAAAAGAAGAGGGGGGGAACCCCCCATTCACAAGCGGTTGGGGTGCACTTCCTGGAAACATCGGCGTGGTTTCTGGGTATACTCTCAGCGCCAAATCTAGACACCTGGAGGACCCATCTCTCAGTACCAGTGTTGTGAGACTGACAGGCAGTCACCTGGCTTTCTTCTCCATACAGAAGCCAGGAGACACCTCTCTTGTGTCGAAGACTTGCTCTCCTTCCTGTGTTCCTTTTACAGTGTCCGTCGGGAACTCTCCAGCTGCGTTCTCTAGCTACTCAGGGAGCAGGGATCAGTTCATAACCTTCTGTGTCCTTAGTTTGCCAGCGCATGGAAGGATGGTGCCCGTTGGTTGACTGATCCAACCTCAGGCCATTCCGGAAACCCGGAACAATTGCAACCAGACTTCAGTTATGCATTTATCAGAAAGGCATTTTCTGAATTTTAGAGGGAAATCAGAAGTATCTTTCAGTCGTCATTCATTCATTCAGTAAATATTTATTGAGCACCTACTATCTGCCGGACACTGCACAGGGCCCCGGGGGCTCAGCAGTGAACAAGAGAGCGCCTCCCCTCCTGCAGCCTGTGTTCCCCGGAGAGGCAGAGCAGACAATAAACGCGTTAATAGAAGTGGGCCAGTTGATGCTAAGTACTCTAATGGAGAATGAGGCAGGGTAAGGGATATAGTGGGAAAGGAGAGGGTGCTGCTGGGTGGTTGTGGTCAGGGCAGGCCTGGAGGGAGGTGAAGCCCAGGAAATTCTAAGCCTGGCACATAGCAGAGATCACAGGTAAAAAGGCCTGGCATGGAGACCCTCCAACCCAGCAGCCTCTCTTCCTTGTCAGTTTGTGCCAGAATCAGGAATCCTGGGGTGCCCTGGTCGCCTATAGGAAACGTGAATCATCATCTTTGGAAGCCAAGGGAGAGAGAAAGGACCCTGCCTCTGCAGCAGGAAGACTCTCAGGGTAAGAAACGCTCCATTCACAGTGTCAATGGAACGTTGTTCTTGCCTGTGACCAGAAAGAGAAAGGGGACCTTCCCTTCTGGTTCAGGGGAAAGAAAGGGGCCCCTGTGGGGGAGAGAAACCTGCTGTAGTTATCAGAAAAGAAACACCAATGGGGCTTGTGAGACCTACAAAAAAGGAAGATGGACCCCACCCCCCCACCCCTCCATTCCCCCGTCAATCCTTCGTTTTGAAGGGACCAGATGGAGACATTTTAAAAGTAGGTCTCTAAAAAATATTCATCTCTTTCCTTTTCTATTTTTCACCTAATTCTGGCAGATGGGGTAATGGCTCATTATACAACATGGAGTAAAGTGAACGCAGAGTAAATCTCTTGAGCCCAGTGAATGATGTTGCCATCACACCGCAGCCCCTGAGAAGGGAAGCAATTGCACAGAACTCCAGTGTTGACAGCCAATAAGGATGACTAATATTTCCTAAGCACCCATAGATGTGCAAAGCACGCTCTGCAGAGGAATTCCATTTAACCCTCACACCAACCTGCGGTGGTAGGTTTGACTATTGTGCCCATTTTACAGATGAAGAAATTAAAGCTGCCGAGCTGAAGACCTTGCCAAGGTCATACAACTGGACGTGATGGAGCGGTGATTAAAGGTCAGTGGTGTCACTTTGGAGTCCATGATTTAATCTCTATGGTCAGGACTGTCAGTTGGACGCTCCTGTGAGTCAAACCCAGTCTTACCTGAGAGCAGGAAAAGCCCAGAGGAATGGAGGCTTTTCTAGTCTTGATCTGGCCCATGGGATGCGAACACCAAACCCCGTGGGACACAACTGGGCTGGTATAGCCAGAGGTTTCTGCTTTGTTAGGATGCCACCCCGCCCCGCCCCCCAAGCTTCAGGCTGTGCACTTTTTACTCAGGAAGTTGTTCAGATGAGGAGAATTACATGAAAAGTTACACACACCAAGCTCTCACAGTGAAAACTTCTCGAACATTCATTTAGGTAGTGGTTGCCCTATAGATTTGTTCTCCTGGAATGTGCATAGAGCCATCTAGCAGAAGTCTGCTTCAGAGGTAGGGGTGCCCCTGGGGTAAGTTTACTGGAAGAAGCTCATAGGCACCTTTACCATAAGACCAACCTACTGCTCTACTACCGTGTTTCCCCGAAAATAAGACTGGGTCTTATATTAAGGTTTGCTCCAAAAGTCACATTAGGGCTTATGTTCAGGGGATGTCATCCTGAAAAATCATGCTAGGGCTTATATTCGGGGTAGGGCTTATTTTCGGGGAAACATGGTATTAGTCACCATCCCAGGTCTGGGGCTATTCATGACTCAGCAGGTTATGGTAAGGATTGAATGAGAAAATATACTCAGCATACACACCTGGGATGAATGTAAACACTCCTGATCACTCTTCTCAGGATTGCAAATGTGCCTACTAATTTCCTCTTCTTCACGCGTGTGTTCCCTATAAGGTACCAAGTCTGTACCTTTAGCCACAATTCGCTAGAAGCAGCTGTAAGTGAACCCCTGTGGGTTCCTGGCGACCCTTTGATCAGAACGATGCGTCACTCTGATTGGCTGAAATCACTTGTGGCCTGAGTGGTCTGCAAGGCAGTCTGTGATGCACATGAACAAATGTTTTACTCCACATTAGTCTTCATTTGTTCTAAGTGAATATCTGACAATGTTCAGTTCAATAGATTCTGCAGATGCAGTGCTCCAAACACGTCTAACCACAAAAGCTACGTGTTCATTTAGTGTTGTTTTATTTGGGGGGGTGGGGGAGTGTGTGTGTCTGCATGTGTGTAGGAAGTGGTGACAAGTTTCTTTAATCAGGTGTGTATCTCCTGTATGTACCTGCACAGGGAGAGACAGTACAGCAGGGCAGTTATGAGCACAGTTTCTGAGTCAAGCTGTCTGGATTCCAATCTTGGATCTTCGCTAGGAGCTTGAGCAAGAAACTTAAACTTTCTGTGCCTCAGTTTTCTCACCTGTAAAACGGGAATGATACTATCACCAACTTCATAAGGTTGCTATGAGGATTAAGTGATTTAATATACAAAAAGTACTACAAATGGTGTCCTGGCAGATGGTAAGTACTCTACAAGTGTTAGCTGTTATTATATTCCCTTCTCTTCCCATGAAGCACCTCCCCTACAATCCAGCTAGAGTAAGCAAGCAAATTTTATGTGTGTGTGTGTGTGTGTGTTTGTGTGTGTGTGTTTTATTCTACATAAAACATAAACACAATCTCATTTTTAAAACACTTCAAACAGTGCTGCTGCTGTGGGTTAAATAGTGTCCCCCCAAATTCCCATTCACCAGGAACCTCAGGATGTGACCGTATTGGGAAACAGGACCTTTGAAGATATAATTAGTTGGGGATCTTGAGATAAAATCATCCTGATATAGAGAGGGCCTTAAATCCAATGACTGGTGTCCTTTAAGAAGAGGCGGGGACACACAAATACATAGGAAAGGAGACCATGTGACAATGGAGGCAGAGACTGGCGTGATGCTGCCACAAGCCAAGGAACACCTGGCACCCCCAGAAACGGGAAGAAGTGAGGCAGGATTCTTCCCCAGAACCTTCAGAGGGGGCATGGCCCTGCTGACACCCTAATTTTGGATTTCTAGTGTCCAGAACTCTGAGACAATAACTTCCTGTTGTCTTCAGCCACACAGTTTGTGAAACTTTGTTACAGCGGTTCTACGAAACTAACACAATTAGTAAAGCCCAAGTTCACCCATCCACACCCCCTCGCCCAGCAGGAGTGTCACTTTGTTACCTTTCCAGACCTTTTTCTGTTCTCTTACACACATATCTAAAGTATTTCTTGGAGATGACAGCAACCACATTTGGTGATTATGGATAAGCTTTTCACTACGGCAGCCCAACATTCCACCACCTTGGTGGCAGCAGGTGACTGTCACCACAGCTGGGACGAAGCTTCCTGCTGCGGCCTCTCCCAGGGGACCACGTGCACCAGAGCGTTGCCTCTGATTTAAAGCCATGTAAAGACAAGGAAATGCTTTAGAATAAGGTTTCCTTTTTCATAACTGGTGGGCTTTCAGGGTAGTTTTAATAACCTTGCTTCCTCTTTTTTTATGCCGTTTTGGTCTACCTTAGTCATCGTCTAAAATCTGATTAATATGTGTCCACAGATAGTAATATGGGTCCATTCTCTGTAAGAACCCGAAGTTGCCATTTGAGAATAAGGCTTTGCCACCCACGTCTCCCAGCTGTGAGCATGATACATAGCTAACGATTACACCAAAAGGGATCATCATATACAAAGTTTCAAATTAAAAGATATTAGAAATCTCCTAGGCCAGTGACTCTCAACAGTTTGGGGGTTATAGCCCCTTTTGAGAATCTGATAAAAGATGCCAAACCCCACCCGTTCCCTGAACAACGCACTGAACATATAGAATATATTCTCAGGCCAGTCCTTGTGCCCAGGCTAAAACTGCCTTCTTTGTTTGACATATGAGGAAAATGAGGCTCCAAAAAGTAAAGCAAAAAAGGTCTCAGAGGTATCTGGTGGCAGAACCAGGACAAGCACCCAGATTCTAAGTGACCAACCATCTCCCTGAGGCGCGCGCGCTCTCTCTCTCTCTCTCTCTCTCTCTCTCTCTCTCTCCCCCACATCCTTCATGTTAGATTTTTGAGAAAGGAACAAATAGACAAACACAAGTTGCATCGTGAAGTTCAAAGACAATGACAGAGTAAGGTACGGTGTGGCATTTTACATCTTATCGCTCTAAATATTAAAGACAAGGAGCTCTATGTATCTACTACACTGAGCTCAGAGCCCAGTGCTGGCCCCCATCTCGCCTCTGTTCTTCGCTTGCCTCACCAAGCATTCCAGAACTACTTCTGGAATGTTCCAACCTTGTGTTTGTCTCGGTGTCCCTTGACTCGATTTGTCTTCTGTGACATACCTGCACTGCCCCCAAAGGGAAGTACCAAGTTAGCTTCTAGCTAATGCTCCTCCAGAGGGGAAGAAATCACCTGCCAGGAATGGTGCAGCCTTGCTGGGGAGGGTGTAAAACACGGAGTGCAAGGAATGGACTGAGCAGGAGGTTGTGTTGTGTTTTGTTTTGTTTTCTAGTTCTAAGTCTGGTTGAAAACAATGTAAACCAAGGTGGGTTTAATATTTTCTGATTTGACTTTTCAAATCGTTTGGTCTCCCTGCTTCCACACTCAGCCTCCCCTCCTGTCCGTTCTTAACCCCGTACGAGAGGGGTCCTTTTAAACATTCAGTCAGATCCTGACATGTGGCTACTCAAAATCCTCTAATGCGTGCCCCTCTCCCACCTCTGTCCTCCTCTTCCGCAAGCCACCTCTTCTCTCTGCCCCAGCCTCTGACCTACTTGCCACATTGACAAGACACCAGGCTCCTGCCTGGAGCCTTTACTCTAGCTGTTGCGCCTGCTTTAAGCCAGATGTTCACTTGACTAACTCCTTCACTTCTCTCCATCTCACTTTCTCAACAGGGGCCTGTCCTGCCGGCCCCATTTAATATGGCAACCTGTCCCCGCCCCTCCTACACACCCAGCTCTCCATCCCTTTACCCTACTTTCCTTTTCATTTTTTCCAGAGCAATTACAAATTTCCTAGAGACTACCTATGTGGTTCTCTCACTTACTATGTTTGTTGCTTATTATCTAACTATCTCCCATGAGAATGTAAGCACCAGTGATACAGGTTAGCTAGCATGTCCCTAGGTAGACAGGGAGGTCCTTGGTGGAATAAACAAAGACAGCCATATCCTAAAACTTCAGGTTTTGAAATCACTCCTTCTTCTCCAGGACATAATGTAACAAGGCCTTGAGGTTAATCATAAAATTCCTTTTGGCCTGACAAATGGAGCAGATCTGATGGATAAGAGTGGGTTACTTTGCTGATTCCTTTAGGATGGGCAAACAGAACAAACCTGGTAGACGAATTTCATTAGAAGGCGCCAGTTCCTTTCTTCAAACAAGTTCCCTTCTTCAAATAGCTCCCCTTCCCCAAACAGGCAAGGGAAGGTATAAAAGTAAGAGCTTTTGCCTCAGTGGGGGGGCGCGGGGGGGGGGGCACCCCCATTCGGGGACCCCCGCCCACTCGGGAGCTGCAAACTCTTCTCCTGCTTCTAATAAACTATCCTCTTTTTAAAACTTTTTGCCTCTCCCTGGTCCTTGTTTCCATTCTTCGGCTTCACGAGACACATTCCTGGCCCACACTCAGAAACTGCTCGCAGATCCAACATCACCTACATCACCAGGAGGGCAGGAATCTTTTTCTGCTTTGTCACGGATGTGTTCCAACCAAGTGCCTTGAATAGTGCTAGGCACTTAATATTTGATGAGTATATGGATGAATGAATAAATAAATGAGTGAATGAAGCCTTTGTTCTGGGATGACTACTGATTAGTAGCAAAACTATCACCTCTGCGGGGTTCTTTTCTAAAGTAAAGGGAAGAGGGGATATCAACATTGTGGGAAAGGATGTACAGACCATAACGTTGACTTACAAAGCTTCCAGCAGCTAGTTTTTAAGGATAATTTTTTTTTTTAAAACAAAAGAAGGTTACAGTGTATCTTTGGGTTTTTCTGGCAAAAAACACATGGTTGCGTAGATTAGTTTAATAGAACACTAGGTTTTTCCCTCATTGGCTAGGAGGCAGAAATGCGTGTACAAGGAAGTTACTTAAAAGTCGTAAATGTTTTGCCAAAGAAAGATGCTTTTGTGGTTTAAGGATGGAATAATTTATGCTAAGTACCTTTCCTGACTCCAATTTTGCATGCAGAGGTGAGCTCCTGTGATTAGAAGCCAAAAAGCCTTAGTGAGACATGCTCTGTGGACTGGTAATGAAGTGAGAAGCCCCAGGGTAACACTCAGGCAGTGTAATGTATTACCATTGAATAACCGTCACCCCATCCAATTAACTTTTGCCGAGGAAGCAACCTTGAATCTAAACGCGAACAATATGGGGGTGTATAAAGATGTCATGATTCTACTGAAAAGAAAGGCTGACACTTTCGGTCCAATGACATGTCCATAAAACTCTGAATTTGAGAAAAGAGAGGAAATGTCCTGCAAAATAACATTACCAAGTAAATGTACCCTGAGTTTTTTATGCTTCTTAAGGAAAATGTGCATTTTTATGGTCGTTTGCGTTCTAAAGACGGAAGAGTGCGTCTTGCTTCCTTCAATGCGCTTTTCAGAGTTGCTTGTCACGATCTAGATGCGATGTGATTACACGAGCACAAATGACGTTCTCCTGTGCACGTCTCCAAACACTGTGAGTCTAACCTTTTTTTAAAAATACACGTAATCTAAGACCTGATGAGAGGCACACCACACGAAAGCTTTTCAGATGAATCTCTGGTCAAAGTCAAAGCTGAGCAGCATTTGCTGGACAGAGAAGGGGATGAAACCTTGGTTTCTTAGACAGGAGAGCCATCTAAGAACACCCAGGCCACACATTTAAATCCGGCCTGGATTTGCAAAATTCAGCACCTTCCTTGTTGCTGCATTCACAGTCAACAGGGATTAACCCGGGCTCCATGGCGGGCCACTTTCTGTGACCCTCTGTGGCCACCGAGACAACCCTGTCCCTCTTGCCCTCTCATCCCTAAACATTTCCCATCACACAGAGTTTTTTTCTGACCGTGCCTCTTTCTCCTCTTTACACCACTCCTTCTCAGGAGAGGAAGATCCTGAGTTTTCGCTCATCTTCTCTGCTCCTGTAATGCTCCCCATCCCCCATCTCCCATCCCTCTTATCCCACCCCCTGTCCCCTGCCCAGTACAGCACTTCTGAGCTGCAGCTCAGGAACCAGACGACTTAGGTCTAGGCCCTGCTCTGCCCCCAATCATATGTGGGACTTTGGATTGGTCACCTCAACTCTCTGAGCCTCAGTCTTCTCATTTGCAAAACGGGGATGACAACACGAACCATGTCTGGGTGAGTATTCAATGAGATAATACATGTAAAGTGCTTCGAGCAGTGTGTGCACATATTAGCCACTGCTACCATTATCTTCCAATGCAGAAATCTATTCATCCTTCAAGCCCCAGGTCAGATTTTAATATTCTACAAAGTCTTTTCAGGTTTTCCCAGCCAGATCTAATGGTTCTTGTTTATTAATTTCAACCCTTGTAATGCTAGGTTGATACTTTTTCTTATCCCTTGGAAAGGTACCCTTTACTGGGCAGATAGGTATATTAGGTACTCGGCTCAAGACTTCACGTGTCTGGTCATGCTTATTATTATTATTATTTTTTAATATATAGGACTTTATTGGGAACAGTGTTTTTTTCCCAGGACTTTTTTCCAAGTTAAGTTGTTGTCCTTTCAATCTTAGTTGTGGAGGGTTCTGTGTAGCTTCAAGTTGTTGTCCTTCCAGTCTTAGTTGTGGAGGGCGCAGCTCAGCTCCACGTCCAGTTGCCGTTGCTAGTTGCAGGGGGCGCAGCCCACCATCCCTTGCGGGACTCGAGGAATTGAACTGGCAGCCTTGTGGTTGAGAGCCCACTGGCCCATGTGGGAATCGAACCGGCAGCCTTCGGAGTTAGGAGCATGGGGCTCTAATTGCCTGAGCCACCGGGCCGGCCCTGTCATACTTATTTTTGAAAAGCAAATATTGCTACTTCCATTTTCCCGATGAAAAAGTCAACACATAGAAAATAAGCTACTTTTCTAAATTCACAAAGTAAGCATAATTAAACTCATTTGTCTCCTTGACTCCTAGATTAAATGCTCTCCGAGGGAAAACCAGCATCTCTTCCTCAGGTTTCTGTCTCCTGTACCTTGTATGGAGAAGGTGTTCGTAAACACCAAGTGTGGTTGATTTGAAATAAATGCATATACGGTTTGGCTACATGGCGTCTGGCGATAGACTCTGAATTGGCATGCATATTGCATTATGTGATCTCCAGTGCATTTTCACATGCATTATCTCATTAAAATCTCACAATAATTCTGAAAGGTATGTTTATTGGTATTGTCTCCATTTCTCAGATAGGAGACTGGGAGGCAGAGAGGTTAACTGGCTTTCCCCAAACCAAATTGCCAATAGTGGCAAGGCTAGGACTCCAATCCAGCTGTCCACTAGAGCACAATTACCTTTTCCCCAATACCACCTGAGACCCAACCAATGTCACAATATCTTGGAGACAAAAATAAACCCGGTATGAATCTCAAATACTGCAAAAGAGTCAATGGCCGTAGATTAGCAGAAAACACAAGACTGTTTTCCCAGAGTTCAGTTCTTCAGAAGGAGGAAGACAGACAGACCCATGGCCTGGCCAAGTTAAAGAGATCCAATTCTCATTCTGTGGGACTGGGAGGGAGGGGATATTCAGCTCAAGTAGTTCCTCTCATCCAAACTTGACTTGATATACAGTTATAAGCCAACGGATTGTTAGGAACTGTAAATTTTGACCATCCTCATTTGTAAGAATTCCCTCCCGTAGCATTCTTTCTTGTCTGTCTGAAAGGTCAGGCATAGCCTCATTTCAACATCTCTCTGACAGTCTCTACAAAGGAGTTAGACTGGGTGATGTAATTGTTTGTATGTTTCTAAATATGAAAGAGCAGGTTGGTGTGTTATACAACAGAGATAGAAAAAGAATGGCTGTGTCTTTAGTAACATGCCCCACTTCAAGCAGCAGCCAGTATTTACTGGGGAGTTTGTTCATCACAGATACGTAGAAAGAATGAGAGCAGAAATGCTGACACACGTTTGCAAAGGGAATGATTGTAGCACCCGTCTAGAGAGTTGCACTAATATCAGTCTGTGCCTTTCTGCATCTGATGGGGTTGGAAAGGAGCTTGCCGGCATTATCTTGCCTTCCAGGCAGACTTACTGGGGTAGAGCAAATACCAGACATGACCGTGGTATCTACAGGGTCGTTTATTTAACGTGCTATCTACTGAACACAATGTACAAAGTCCTAAGCCATGTGGTAGGAGAAATAGAACAAGGAACCAAGCGCAGACTCTTCCCTCCAAGGGTTTCTATATAATAGGAAAGGAAACCTCAGTGACCTCAAAACATGACAGAAAGTGAAGTGTCACAGGAGCCATGAGATAATGTGCTATGGCAGTTCAAAGTTGTCGCGATGTCCTCAGTCTCAGATAAGGGAAAGGAGACTTCAGGGAGGAGGTGGCAGTTCAGAGGGGCATGATTTGGAGGGCACTTGGCCTTGGAAAGAGAAAACATCCCAGGAGGAAGAAACAACCTGGGCTAAGGCTGGAAGTGGAAAAATGCAGGATCTGGACAAAGAATACGTTGTTACCAGTGTAGGAAAATTGAAGGTCAGACTTTTAATGAGAATTTCTATTATGGAGGTTTGGAAAGCATTAATAAGGGTATCTTTAAATAAAATGAAATTCTTATCAGTTTACCCAGTCACTTGTCAGACCCCCCCCCCCCTCCCTTCTCCTAGCAGAAGATGTTTACAGACATATAAAGCTACATGTAAGGCGCAGCCAATGGGCCAAGCTCCCATTAGGAAACAGTTCACTGAATAATTTTATCTTTTACAAGATCTGTCCTAGATTCATACAATATGAGAAGTGCTGCAAGCTACAGAGAAGCTAGTAAAATCCACACTCCCTTCTTTACAGAGCTTCGGAAGGCAGCTGCTTGATTTTAAATGTGCAATTGACTATTAACAGTATGCAATACTTGTAGTGACACATCCATGCCTCCTGCTTGATTTCACAATCCAGATGTATTGAATCAACTTTTCTTCTATGTGTGAACACTAACAAAAAAAGAAAAGAAAGGAAGGAAGAAGAGAAAAAAGGAAAAAAGGAGGGAGAGGGGGGAAAATGGCTTCCTTTTTGTCCTCAAGTCTCAATTTCTGCATTTCATAATTTAGCTGAATCTAAGAAGCATAGTGTGATCTCTTTCCCAAAAAGGAAAGAAGGTATTTTCCTGCCAAACTGAATATATAGATTTGGCTGTGGTTTTAAACATATTTCAAACCTCGTTTTGTGATTATATCTTAGCTCCATCTATATACGAATGTGCACTGGACCTGACTACAATAAAAGTAGCTGACGTTTTTACTTTACCTTAAATCTCTAACGCTGTCTACCTTATGAAAAACTTACCCTGCAATGTTGTGTTTGGCCCAGCCCACTGAAAAAATATCTCTCTCTCCAGGAGAATTTGACCCTGTTCCCATTGTTTTCTCAGCATGTTTTCAGTATCAGCACATTGATTATGCTGTCATTAGCCAGAATACTGAGACAGGGCAAAGATCCATTAGATCATTGCAGTCCATTCCTGAAGCAGGGCCTGAGTCCCCTGGGAGAGACTGTGACACACCTTCTTGGCAAATGACCAAAGAAAATGCAGCGGCATGTACAATTTTGCCCTGCTACAGGTCTTAATTTTTTCAAGTTTCTGAAATAACTGCCTGAGACTCTTCACAAAACAGTTACACTTCTGAGTTCAGGTCAGTTGTTCTTAACTGGGGCAATGTTTCCCCCTCCTATACTCCCCTCCCCACTGAGACATCTCATTGGCACTATTTGGAGACATTTTTGGTTGTCCCAACTTGGGGAACAAGAGGGGTGCCACTGGAACGTGTTGCATAGAGGCCAGGGACACTGCTAAATATCCTACATTGCAAGAGACAGCACCCCCCACCACCACCACCGCCAAAGAATTTTCCAGCCCCAAATGTCAGTGCTGAGGTTGAGAAACTGGTTTAGGTAAGCTTTTTTTTCCCCTGCTGTTTATTCACTCAGCTCCACACAAAACAAATTTTGTGGCTCGGAGGAACATGCATTATTCTACAATAAACTATAACAAATAAAATTCTGAGTAATTCCAGTTCTCAGTCCAAATATAAGCAAGTATTCACAAGCACACAGAGAAACAAGAGCACCTTTTCTAGTTATTGCAAAAGTTAGACTGTATTGAATTTAATAAGATTCCAGATCAAGTAAACTACATTCTAGAGACATAATGAGAAGGAACCATTAAATGCTTCAGAAAAAAAAGAAATCATCATACTTGCCTAAATCATTAGTGCCCTATAGTCAATCAGAAGCTTATATTTTTGTTTCTGCATATTCTTCACGTATAAGTTTTTACAGGCAGAGTAGATCTTTAAAGTCAGAACCTTAAGTGAAAAACTCTGGTAGCAAACAAATATCTCAAGAGTATTCAATAGACCCTCTATGTCCCCACTCTCCCACCAAGTCCATCATCCATTCTTTTTTAGGGAGTAAAGGAGGGCAGAGAGAATGTCAGGTAGAGTGGAGAAATAGAATAAGGACAAGGTAAGGAAAGGAAAGATGAAAGGAAAGGAGAGGGAGAAACCAAAATTGTGTTTCTTCAGGTTGGAGAGGACCTTGGCTGACAAAACTTCCTCGTTGGTTGTTCAGCCCCAACTTTCCGTGGAATTTGGCACTGGCCTTGATCTCATCTGACCTGCTACAGGTCAGGGGAGGTTATAAAGAGGGAAAAAAATGGATCAAACAATTTATTGTATGCACTGTTGCTGAAATACTCATATCAAAAAGGTAAGCAGTATTACAGATACATTAGCTTAAGGTTATCACACGCCATAATATTTTTGCTTGCTCAGAGTTTTTTGTTTGGGGAATCTGAGTTAATATTTTCAGACCAAAGAGATGTTATCAACTCCAGGTTAGCTCAGATATTTTGAAAGTGTGCGGAGCAAGCCAGATCCACTGCAAATCCTTGTGAAATATGTGGGGCTTTGTTTAACTCTTTGATGTCACTGGCAGAATAATACCTGTGTACTTGAAAGACTAAATAAAGACTTTTACTCTTTAGCCTATGAAGGAGTTATCCCTCCCCTGAAATGGTGCCTTGATTATGACATTCTTCCCCCTCCCCCGCCCCAAACAGAATCAAAGTTGGTCTGCAGAAAACTGTACTATTGAGCTAACTTAAGTTCAAATCTGTCACTTGCATTCAGTGACAACTCTGTTACATTTCCTAATGGGCTGTGTCTGATCTTCGGGCATTTCCTGGGGTATTTATGAGAATGGGACAGCTCAGGCTCAGTGGCATCTTCTTGGTGATATTTAGTACAAGAGGCTTCTTTGCAAAGCATACAGTCTAGAACCTTCATCTTTATTATTATTAAAATCAGTGGCCCTATTGAATGAAGCTGCACAGGGCAACTCAAACAGGAATGCTTCACTAGGAAGAGGATAGCACTGCTCACAGCAGAACCAAGAATCCGTGAGGCAGGTCCTAACATTCTCTCTAAGCCAGGGAGAAGCACTATTAATAGTTCCTCATGTGTTCTCCTAGAAATTTTCAGACAGGAGAATAGAGGAAAAACTATTTTTTTTCTGTGCCCCAATTTTTCTTTTTCTTTCTTTCTTTTCTTCTTTCTTTTTTCTTTCTTCCCTTCCCCTTCCCCTTCCCCTTCCCCTTCCCTCCTTCCCTCCTTCCCTCCTTCCCTCCTTCCCTCCTTCCCTCCTTCCTTCCTTCCTTCCTTCCTTCCTTCCTTCCTTCCTTCCTTCCTTCCTTTTTTAATTTCCAGAGCTCATAGTACTTTATGTCACCACTAAATGCTGATCAGGCCAGTCCCCTAAATATCTCAAGCTCTTCACATTAGGGAGATAATTAGAATGATGTCTTAATATTAGTGGTAGACATTAAAGAACCATTTTTGCCAGCCTTCAGTGTTTCTAAGTTTGTCTGCTTTTAATCCAAGTTCCCAAGTTCATTTTGGATTTGGTAGCTGTTTTTCTTTAATTACCTTAAGGGCTTCATTTAGTGAAATTAAGTGGAGCCCTAAACTAACATTGATCCTGCAAATCCAGGGAGACCGTGTGGAACTAGGATGTTTATTAGAGGTGGTCCAAAATCCTTGAAGAGCTTGATGCTTCAGGATGCTGTAACCTCGATATTCCCTTCAAATCCTAAAATGAGAACACATCACTTTCCTGGGCTGTCTTCCTGGCTGGTTTCCTGTTCTCCATGGACATATCTTTAACTTTTGTAGTTTTTAAACACGTACCAGAAAGGAACTACTGGATCTAGGTTTGCCCCCCAGGCTCACCGTGACATTATCTTAGCCTTCGGTCTGCATCTGGGGAAACTCACCAACTTACCCCAAGCCAGTAAGGGGCTGCCACTGGGAGACAGCCCCTTCCTATTCCCAATCTGGCACTCTCTGGCTCTCTGTCCTCTTGGAATCAGAGCTCAGGCTGAGTCATCTCTCCATACGTCTGTGGATTCCTCCTTGTGGCTGTAGTCAACATGCTCCATCTGGCTCTAGCCTGAGGCCTTTTAACATATATCATCCCGGACAGAAAACATGGGGAAGTGACTTTCCCTCTTAAACTCAAGTCAGCCCAGAATCTTAACTCCCTGATATGACCTCATTGATAGAAATAAAACAGAATAAACTTGCAGGAAGAGCGAGGCATAAATAAAACCCACAGCATGAGTAAGGGCAACAGGGAGAGCAGGATGGATTTCATTAGTAGGCTCCATCACCCCTCCTGAACCCCAGTTTTGCTCAGGACAACTCTCAGGTCCTCAGGAGCAGCGGACTCCCAAGAATGGGAGAGAAAGCCTGGTTGGTCTGTCCGTCTGGAATCCCAGCCCCCAGCTCCACCTTGGCCAGCAGTTGGTTCAGTGATGGATGAGCAAGCCAATGAGATGAGAGGGGAGGTTTCCTGGGGGCATCCCGTGGAAATCTCCTCACTATACGGACAAAGCAACTGGAAGAGAGGGTCTTCCTCTTCCTCTGCCCTCATTATGTTAGGATTTGAGGCCCAGACCCTGTCAATATTAGCCTGCAGATGAAGTCAGCCCATAGAGGAATGCAGCGCTCAGGGAACTGGGGCAATGGCCTTAGGATTCGGTCAACCCTGACCGTGCCCTAGCAACTCTCCAGTTGTGTGAGCCAAGACTGTTCCTCATTGTCTAAGCAGTTAAGTTCAATATCTGTTACTTGACACCAAAAGCATTCTACATGATACAAAGATAGAGAAGCCAGCATCAAAAGAACAAAAACAGAATTTCTACTCCACAAACCATATTTTGTCCTCTTGGGCAAAGTAACTGCTTTGGAATAAAGTACACTGTGGGTACTTTCCAGTCCCCTTACGGTTTCTTTGAATTTCTATAACATATTTGTTTTGGCTTTTTTTTTTCTTTATGGAATGAAGACTCAAATTGTGTAGTTTCTTTTCTTTCTTTCTTTCAAATTAGAACACTAGGATGGAGCTAAATGTATTAAAATAATAGTCTCAATGAGAATAGCAATTGTATTCAAGGTACTGGACTAAATATGGGAGTTATGGGAAGAGGTATAAAGAAAGGTGAATAACATGGCACTAGACTTAAGATGCTTTCGTTTTGATTCCATCCCCATAGAACCATGGAGAAAGAGCAGTAGCCTTGAAAGTAGCCTTGAGTAGAGGTGACATTTGACCTGAGATTTGAAACATGTTTTGTTTTTTTGTTTTTTTAAGTAAAGGAACTGCAAACATAAAAAGTATAGGCAATTACATAATAAGCACTCATATAATCACCAAACTGTTTTTATAAATACTAACACGTTGCCATGTTTTGCTTCAGATCCATTGTTTAAATTAAACTTTTTGTTTTGAGATCATTGCAGATTCATCTGCAGATGTGAGAAAGAACACAGAGAGATCGCTGTGATGTTTCTCCAGTTTCCCCCAATGGCAAACCTTGCAGAACTATAAGACAATATCATACCCAAGACGCTGACATTCATACCGTCACAGAAATTTGCATCACCCCGAGGACCCCTCAGGGTGCCCTATTATAACCACACGAACATCTCTCCCCCTATAACCCTCTCCTTAAAACCTGAAAACTACTCATCTGTTCCCCATTTCTATACATTTATCATTTTATGAATGTCACATAAATGGAATCATACAGTAATGCAACCATTGGGATTTGCTTTTTCACTCGGCATAATTCCCTGGAGATTCATCCAAGCTGCTGTGGGTATTAGTAGTTAATTTCTTTTTCTCACTGCAGAATACCTATGGTATGGATGTACTACAGTTTGCTTAACCATTCCTCCATTGAAGGACATCCGGATTGTTCCCAGTGTTGGACTATTATTAATGAACATTGTTATTATTGCCACAAACATCCATGTACAGGTTTTTGTGTGAATGTAAGTCTGCATGTCTCTGGGACAAATGCCTAGGACTTCAATTGCTAGGTCCTAGTAGCTGCATGTTTAATTTTTTTAGGAACTGCTAAACTGTTTTCCAGAGAGTCTGTACCATATTAGATTTCCACCAGTAGGGGACGAGTGACCAAGTTTTCTGCATCCTCGCTGGCCATCTTGGGTTGTCACTATTTTTTAGTTTAGCCATTCTGATAGGTATTTAATGATATCTCATTGTGGTTTTGATTTGCATTTCACTAATGACTAATGATGTCAAACATCTTTTTATACACTTATTTGCCCTCTGTATATCCTCTTCAGTGAACTGTCTCTTCGTGTCTTTTGTCTATTCTATAGGTTTTTGTTTGTTTGTTTGTCTGTTTTATGGTTGAGTTTTGAGAGCTCTTTATATATTCTATAAACTAGTTCTTTGTCAGATACATGGTTTGCAAATATTTTCTCCCATTCTGTAGATTGTCTTTTCATCCTCTTAACAGGATCTTTTGCAGAGAAAAAGTTTTTAATTTTATGAAGTCCCATTTACCAATTTTTCCTTTCAGGGACTGTGCTTCTGTTGTCAAATGTAAGAACTCTGCCTCGCCCTCGCTCCTGAAGATTTTTCTATGTTTTCTTTTAAAATTTTTTATGTTTTACATGATGTCAATGATCTATTTGGGGTTAATTTTTTATAAGGTTTGAGACTTAGGTTGCAGTTTGTGTTTGTCTATGGATGGTTGTTTCTGTGTTTCTGCACCACTTGTTGGAAGGGCTTTAATTCCTCCACTGAACTACTTTGCACTTTTGTCAAACATTAGTTGAGCCTATTTGTGCAGGTCTATTTCTGGATTTTTTATTCTGTTTCATCATTTATTCCGATCTATGTGTGTATCCTTCCACCAATGCCACACAGTCTTGATCACTGTAGCTATATTATCAGTCTTAAAATCGGGTGGGCTACTTCCTCCTCCCACTTTATTCTTCTTTTTCAAAATTGTTTTGGCTATTAGGTTGGTGCAAAGGTAATTGTGGTTTTTGCAATTATTTTTAACCTTTTAAACCACAATTACTTTTGCACCCACCTATATTTTGGTTCCTTATCCTTTCCATATAAATATTAGCATAATCTTGCCTATGTCTATAAAAAAATCTTGCTGGGTGTTTTTTTTTTTATAGGAATTGTGTTAAAACTGTATATAAATTTTGAGAATATTTACATCATTATTTTATTGAGTATTCCAATCCATGCACACAGTCTGTCTCTCAAAGAAGTAGATCTTTGATTTCTTTCATCAGCATTGTATAGTTTTCCACAGACAAATTCTATACTTGTTTTGTTAGATTTACACCTAAACATTTCATTTTTTAAGCTATTGTGAATGGTATTGTATTTTTAATTTCAGTACTCACGTGTTCATTGCTAGTATATAGAAATACAATTGATGTATGTTTGTCTTGAATCCTATGACCTTGCTAAACAAATATTAATTCTATTCTAGTTTTGTTTTGTTTTTTCCTTCTTGGGATTTTCTGTGCAGACTATCTTATAACCTTCCTGGGGACAAATTTTGAAATGCTGTATTTCCATTTTCATTCAGGTTAATGTATTTTTAAGTTTCCTTTCAGACTTCCTTTTTGAGTTATCTAGCTGTTTATTGTTTAGTTTCCAAGTGTTTAGAGATTTTCATGCTATCTTTCCATGGTTTACTTCTAGTTTGATTCCTTTGTGGTTGGAAAATACACTCTGTATGATTTCAATTCTGTTAAACCTTTTGAGGCTTGTTTTGTGACCCCAGATATGATCTATCTTGGTATATGTTCCATTGATACCTGGAAAGAATGTGTATTATGATGTGTTAGGTAGAGTGTCCTATAAATGTCAGTGGTTATTGATGGAAGATTTTCTATTTAGTTTTTCTATCACTTGTTGAGAGAAGAGTGTTAAAGTCACTATAACTGTGGATTTGTTTATTCCATATTTTAATTCTAATACTTCTTGCTTCACATATTTTGCAGTTTTATCATTTGGTGTGCACACGTTAAAGACTGCTGTGTCTTCTTGGTAAATTGGCCCCTTTTAAATCAATATATAATGACTCTCTTTGTCTCTGGTGATTTTCTTTGCTCTGAAGTTTATTTATTCTGATATTGCTTTAGCTACTCCTGTTTTCCTTTGACTAGTGTTTGCATGATAGGTCTTTTTCCACCCTTTTACTTTCAATGCCTATCAATATTTGAAGTAAGTTTCTTGTAAGAGCATGTAGTTGGGTCATGCTTCTTAATCAAATTTACCAATCTCTGTTTTTAAAGTGGTATATTAAGACCAGTTATTGATATGTTAGGGCTTAAGTCTTATACTTTGTTGTTTTCTGTTTATTTTTTTATGTTTCTGTTTTCTTTTTTTCTGCCTTCCTGTGGGTTGCCTGAACATTTTCACAGTCACTATGGAAAACTGCTTAGTAATTTCTTTTAGAATTAAACATGTACTAACCACACAAGCCAGCAATCCCTCTTCTGCATTTTCACTTAAGTGAAATAAAAATCTATGTTCACACAACAACTTGTATGTAAATGTTTATAGTAGCATTATTTGTAGTTGTCAATAATGCTAAATAAGCTAAATGTCTCTCAGCTTGGAATTGGATAAACCAAGGTTGATCCACAAAACGGAATACTATTTAACTATTAATAAAGAACTATTGATACAGCAACTTGGACAAGTCTCAAGGACATTATGTTGCGTGAAAAAATACAATGTCAAAAAGTTACATTCCATATGATTCCATTTATATGACATAGTGTAGAAGACTATAGTGACAGATTACAGATTAGTGGTTGCCAGAGAGTGGAGAGGTCTGGGGAACCGGGTGAGGTTTGACTATCAAGAGGTTCCACAAGGGAATTTGCACGTGTGTAATGAAACCGTTCCGTGTCTTGATTGTGGTGGTCATAATATAACTGTATGCATTAGCCAAAACTCATAGAACTGTACATCAAAAACGGGTAAATTTTACTGTACATTCCTAAAAAGTAGAGAATAAAATTTATATGAATGTCGTCATACTCTGCTCATCTTCTGCAACTTTCTTATTTACTCAACATTTTCTTTTTCAGATCTATCCACATCTGGAAAAAATTTCAAACAGGTACAAGAATACATTCCAAGTGGTAGGACTATTAGGAACGAAGATTCAGAATTGTTATGACCGTAGATTCATCTGTGCACTCGATTCTAAAATGGAAAATGTCATTAAGTGGAGCAGGTTCCAGATGATTTCCCTGCAGAACATCACTTTGACATGAAGGTTGACAGAGGTTATCTGTCACAAGCCATTGACCCTGACCTTCAAGGCTGTTATTCTGAAAAGGTGAATTCTTACCGGGACCTCAGCTATCTCAACATTAAATACAGGACACAGTGGAAACTAGTCTCTACATTCTCTCTAATTTGTTTTTGTCCAATCATGTAAGAATCAAATTTATTTACACGTACTGTATCAAAAAAAACAACCAGATAAGTTCTAGTCCTATTCTATCAACTAAATAGATGGCAAGTCATTTAACTACTCATAGTCACTTTCCTCTTCCATAAAAAGTTTCAGTGTGTTAGATTATTTTACATCTCTTTCCACCTACAAAATATTATATTAATCAAAACTCTGAAGCATTCAATCGTCCATTCAACTGCCTGATATGTCTCAGGAATGTGTCTAGGTGCCCGAGGTACAAATAAGAATAAGAAGAGTCCCCAGTTTTGTGGGGACAACAGCACAGCCATAGTACAATGGGTTGGTTGGTCATGGCCTCATGGTGGGGATGGCCAACTAGAGAGCAGCTCACAGCCCATGTGGGGGTCAGGGATGGACCTGAAGGGTGAGAATGCCAAATAAGCATCCAGACCAACTCCTCCCCCACCCACCCCGAAGACACACACTCAATTCACTGTGGCTTCTCTTTTCTTCACATCTGATTTTGTTTGAGAAAGAAAAGAAAAGGCCTTTCCTTTGCTTCCACTTGTCTGTCAGTGGCTGTAAATGAACAGGAATCTATAGACTCAGTCATACTTGACGCTCCCATGTAGATCCTCTCAAGTCTTCATTTCTTACTTAACAAAATCTACAGTGAAGGCATCTGAAACTAGATAGCCTAGTGCTTCAGTCAATGTAAAGCTGTAAAAGCTTTCCCTGTGGTGAGTAAGCATTTAGAATCCGGTCATTTTGGGTTTCTTTTTAAAGTGGTAAAAGCCTAGCTTTGAGAAATGTGTATAGCACATTTTCCCACACTTCTTCTAAAGAAACAACAAAGTAAATAAATACTCGAGAAGATGATTTTAGAGAATGAACACAATTCCTGCCCATTAATTACCACATGGTTTGATGCCAGGAATGTTCATTTAAAAACTATTAACCCAGAAGGTTAAATGACAAGGGAAATGATTGTGGTAAAAATCTAATGGTCCATTAATACAATCTCACATGTATGTGGAAAAGTATACAAATATTAAATGTGGAACAAATATTATATTTGTATTAGGAATATATTTGTCAAATGAGGGAAGGGTTTCCTTATATGCTAGAGAACCTCAATTAACCAGAAAGCTTTTATTCAAGTTTAAGTAAGAAACGAGAAATAATTTTTAGTCCTTTAACATCATTGTTAAGACTCTTACAAAAATATATAAGCGTTCCTGACTTCCCAAGCGCAGAAGAATTATCACAGAAGAGCTAACCCATGAAGACTGAGGTATCAAAACATCCATAATGGCTGAGCTCAGTGATACCCAGGTTGAACCCCAGTATTCAGAACCTCAGATGAACCCTAAAGAATCCCTTTGGAGAGATAAATTCCTGATGCTGGGTTTGAAGCATTAAGTTTTTCCTTTCACAACAGTTTAGCAAAGGACAACTTCCACCTCACTTACTCTGGCCAGTTGAGATTTCACTGTCTTCAGAGAAGAAAGCTTATGTGCAGAGAGGCTGAATAATATTTTGGATCTCCAGGAGTAGTCCCCCACAATACTTTTTAGTTACAAATGGGGACATAGTAACCTTACAGTGGGGAAACCTGGCAGACACCGCCTTAACCCAATAACCAAAGAACCTTGCTGCAGAGGGTGGGATAATCAGCAGTATGCATCTCCTGATAGGATGTCCTGAGTAGGACTCCGCCCCTTTCCTGTGATGTCCCTGCCAGAAGTGCATACCTTGAATCTGGTCATGAGGAAACAGCCAACAAACCTGAGTGGAGGGACAGTCTACACAATAACTGGCCTGTACTCTTCAAAAATATCAATGTCAGGAGAAGGAAAGACTTAGGAAACTGTTCCAGATCAGAATAGACTGAAGTGACAAGATGACTAAATTCAAATTTTGGATTGTTTTTGCTATAAAAGACAATTGGCAAATCTTAATAAAGTCTGTAGATTAGACAATAGCATTGTTTCAGTGTTAATTGCATGGTTTTGATCACTGTTCTGTGGTCCTGCAAGAGAATTCATGGTTTTAGGAAACACAAACAAATATTTGGGGAGTAAAAAGGTCATCATATCTGCAACTTACTCTCACATGGGCAAGAGAGAAAGTTTTGCCTGATGAAAATGTCCCAAATCTTGACGGTGGTGGTGGTTACATGAACACATATGTTTATCAAAAGTCATCAAACTTAAATGCATGAATTTAATTGTTTGGAATAATACCTCAATAAATAAAGCTGATTTTTTTAAAAAAATGCTGTTTATTTTGGTATTGTATGACATTGTTTTGCACAGTAGCTACTCAAGTAATAAGTCATATGAACTAATTTTCTGGGTTTTATGGATATGGTTTTATATTGATTGATTGATTGATTGATTGACTGACTTAATCTGATGCATGAAATTCAATAGATTGTCACTGAACTGTAACAAGCTCACTCTCTCCATTATGTCATTTTATCTCATCTATTTTAAGTACTTTGCAGCAAGGCATATAAGTTCTCATCCAAATCTTGCTTGCTTTTTAAAGAGCTGCAAATATTTTCTATCTAAAAACATTTCTTCTTGCCAACAAAAGATATCTCCAACATAAAACAATCCCTGTATTTTGTATTATATAAAAATGAAGAAAGAAAAAAGAAGAAAGCATGTTGGCTGCTTTCAAAGGAAATGAAAAACTAGGACTAGGGCCACTTCTGATCACTAAATAATAGGATTTCAGTGGTTCTGTGTCCCACAGGAGCTCAGCTATTAACTCAGTTTAGAAAAGGATTGCAAAATGGAGTGTTTCCTGTGGTGAAGCGATTCTGAGGCCTTTACATGGCATGACCAAAGGCTTGAAGGAAGGTGAGCAGCCAGGGTCAGCAAACACCATAGAAATTGGCTCTCAAACCTCGGGAGTGAAAGACTGTTGTTAGTGAAAGTAGAAGCAATTCTGGTCAACCTGTGGCCTTGGACCTGACCCACATTAGCAAAGCAGAATGAGACCGTCGGCTGCCTCCAGGGGCCCGAGCTTCACAGAGAATGAGCTGCAAATGTGGCTGCTCTCCTTCGTCTGGCTCCACCAGATGAGCCAGGTGTCCTTGCACAAGTTCTTTCTCTGTGGCTCAGTGTCCTCATGTGCAGATGAAAGGTCGCACCAGGTGATCTTTAGAACTAACATCCTATGACTCCGGATCCCAGCACCTTTGGAACACAGAGGTCTTATCTGTCCCCCTACTTCCTGCCATTTCTCTCCGCCTCACTTCCCAAAGCTGACAATATTGTCGTATTCATTGTCTATGGTGCTACATTGGACATTCTTTGGATAAAAGGAAATGTTTGCATTGCTTCCCTTGTGGTTTTGCTTAATGGGAGATAGAAAATGTTTCTCTCCCCTCACCACCACCACCACTAATTCCTGGGTGTATCCATAAACCTTTCCACAGCATGTATGGTAACACGGTGGTCTCTGTTTGCTTTAACTTAAATTACCAGGAAATTCCAAGTTAACTAATATAACTTCATCCAGCAGGTAGTAACCATATCTGTGTGAATGAGCCTGAGGATTCTTTTATCATCTTTCACAAATTAACAGATTCTGGATTTGAAAATGACTTGCTTACTGTGGGAACAGTCTTTTCTTAGAACATAATCAAGAACTGCATAGAAAGAACCATTCCAGACAATGTACGAGGCCAGTTGAAGCTCCAGCTGAGGACCTCACACAGCTTTACCTTATGGTGAAAATGGCTGCTTTAAAGCCAGCCCAGGTTCTGAAGCTGAAACGTGCTGAAGGGTCCCATAATCTGCCACCCCAAAAGTTGCCTCATTGGCATATGGATTATTTTGAGAACAGCAGACACAGGAGAAGGTTTAAAAACGGGGCACTCGTTTCCTTTTGTAAAGGAAATTTCCATTTATAAAGGAAATTTCCATTTGTAGAGTTGTCTCCCTCTCCTTTAAATTTTACCAATGGAGAAGGCTCCATAATAAATGTTACTAAACAACCCATGTTTACCATACTTTTCCCTGTTGCATTCCCATAGCGTGTTTCCTGCCTAGAAGCCCAAGCCCTCTTTTCCTTTGTGTAGCCTGCAATGGTAGGTAAGCCCAGGACCCAACACCCATTTCAGTTACTCATCCTGGGTGCTTCCATGTGTATGCACGATTGCATGTTAACAAACTTGTTTGTTCTCTCTTATTAATCTGTCTTTGGCCAATCTAATTTACAGGGCTCCAGCTGGAGAAGCCAAGATGGATAGAGGAAATGATTCTTTTTCCCTCCCCTACAGTGCTAAAATATTAGAATAAAATATTAGAATAAATATTTTTACCTTAAAGAAGAGAAATGTGCCCAGACTGATGGAAGGAGCCGCTTTCCATCCCTTTCTGGTTGCCCTGGGGCAGTGTTTGTCCAAGTGTCTTCCTGAGAACAAGTCATAAAAGATAGATGCACGTAGACAAAGGAGAACAAGGTGAGGAAATGCTGCATGCTCTACCCGCTGTGGGAGTCACAATCCACATGGGCACATTCAAGGCTCTGAGATGGTCTGCATTCATTAAAATACATTTAACTTCATTAACTTCATTTAACATGGAGCATTTCAAACCTAAGTGACCTCAGAAACCCTTTTCCTCATAAACATTTCTTGTTCTATTGAACACACTTTGGGAAACCCAGCCCCATAGCTCATTTCACTGACGAATAGTCCAGAATAGAGGTAGGTCCAGGCTGAGCCTGTCTTCTGAGCTGGTCACACATAAACCCCCAAGCTCCCTTGGCAGAGTGGGGGGCCTACCCCAGGATACAGGACAAGGCACAAATCTCCCAGGAGCACCATGCAGGGCTGACAGAGGAAAAGGTTCCAGCAGACTGTTTGGATCCTTGTAAGTAGGAAACGGTTGTGGGGCTGAATAATGTAATGGTAAAAGGAAAGAGAATGATCCTACTCTTTATTATGACCCACGATCCCCAGACTGCTAAACCTCAAAATGAAAGTGAGGAGGACCAGGGGGGCCAGATGGCTCAGTTGGTTAGAAAGCGAGCTCTTAACAACAAGGTAGCGGTTCAATTCCCGCATGGGATGGTGGGCTGCGCCCCCTGCAACTAAGATTGAAAACAGCAACTGGACCTGGAGCTGAGCTGCGCCCTCCACAACTAGATTGAAGGATGACGACTTGGAGCTGCTGGGCCCTGGAGAAACCTGTATGGTACTCTGGGATCAAGACACCAATGAGGGGTTCTGTGGTCTGCTCTGGTGTGTGTGGGGGGCTGCCCTGAGCAGTCTAGAAAAGGAGATCACTCTGACGTTTCAAAGGTATGTTATCTTAGATGCAAAAAGACCATACACAGGCTCATTTATGGTAAAGACTGACCTTTGCCAAAGAAGCTACAGGCCTAGGACGTGACTATCTACCTGACCCACTTGTAGTTAGGAATTTTTATGTTCAGACCATCCAATGCAGTTACTTTCAGTCTCTGAGTTTGTGGAGCCCGCCATGCAGGCCTCCCCTGAGCTTGTCAGGCTTAGTATGTTGGCCTTTTCTTGTGCACAAAGTGAAGAAAGTTAAAAAAGAAAGCCACAATTTAGTTAAATAATGCTTGAACCGGTAGATGTGGATGGAAAAAAAAAAAAAGAACAAGTTATATGACTTTTGTATTTGCTATTTATATGCTATTTGTATTTGTAAATCTTGGTCTACATTGTCTCTCTAAGTAGGTTTCTGAGAATTATAAATTTTTCATTTTACTAAAAAAGAATCTGTTGTTTAATGGATAATGGCTCTGCTTTTACCCTTTTGAAAGTCACATATTACAATGGGGGAATATATCCGAAACTGAACTCAATTTTCTTTGCAAAACTGTTTCTCCCAACCCCCACCCACCTTCTCCCCTAAACCAGAAACCTGAGCAATGGTGTGCTGACAAATGTGTAACAATCAGCTCTCAAAAAACCAAAAGGGTCCCTCTATACACATGCATTCATAAAAAGTTGTACTGATAGAAAGAATGTGTGATAGGCAATTTACAAATGTAATTAACTATATAATGACCTTTATTGTAAATTCCATGTAGCCCACGGATTCTTATAGAATGCTTTCCTTGATTTTTACCAACGTTTGTGACTATAAACATCCCATGGTGCAACCGATGAGTGAGTGTAGCTAACACACAAGTGCTGGTTGATATTTTTTTTACAGTAGTGAATATGAAGCATACGAGTATATTGGAGCTTCCGTCATTCATCAATAATGCAAATGACTTCTTAGCTGAATCAGATAATAGATTTGAACACTGGAAAAATATTTCCTGCAGCTTTTATGGTATTCACAATAAATTGCTACAGACACGAAACAAAGATTAATCATTTACATTATTAACACTTTCTCTATCACTTTCTTAAGTCTAAAGTCTAGAGCAGAAGTTAGCCAACTACAGCTGTTGGGCAAAAACCAAAAAAAAAAAAAAAAAAAAGAACCATTCTGCGGCCTGCTTTTATCGATAACATTTTATGGGCACACAACCGCATGTGTAATTTCTGTATTGTCCATGGCTACTTTCACACAACAATGGCAGAGTTGAATGGTTGTGAGAGGGACTGTATGACCCAGAAAGCCTAAGATATTTACTATCCGATACTTTATAGGAAAACTTTGAGCTAGAAAATCAACAAAACAAGTTCAGCCCTGATTTGTAGCATTTGTAGCATTTGCCCATTTCCACGGTGCATATATTCCCACTATGGCAGATTTCAAACTACTACTGTGACATCGCTGACTAGAGGTAGGAAGAGATGTACTGAAAGCACACCCTGAGGTAGGATTTCTATCAAACCGATACAGTAGGTGCAAATTACCTCGAGAGCTTGGACAACAGGCAGAGGTAGTAAAATAATTAGGAAGTGGTGACTTTTGAGAATGCACCACCTTTTTTTGAATATAACTTGTTTTATTGCAAATGTATATAATTTAATTTTTAGTGGTGGCAATGCAGACTTAGAACTAGACCTCCTGCTGGCTCTGGCCTTCCACTGCTTAAAGATCATGTGAGCACCCCACTTCCCTGAGGCCAGTAATAGCCAACTAGTTCTCAAGGCCCCTAATTCCACCCTCTAAACTGCAGTAATGTCTGTGCTCCTCCTTCCTCAGCGTTAGTGCTTTAGCTCTGCACATCTGCATCTCTTGACCAGACTATTACAACGTCTTAACTCCTCTCCTGACTTTGGAAGACATCCCTCCAATGCATCCTCTAGACAATACTTCTTAAACTACAACGTACATTTGAATCACCTGGGGTTCTTATTAAAATGCAGGTTTCACTTTAGTCAACCTGGGAGGGGCCTGAGATTCTGCATTTCTGGCAAGCTCCCAGGCTGTGAAGATGCTGCTGTTAACTCTTGTGAAAAGGTGAAGCTGGCTGTGTTACTGTCCCGGATGAAATGATTTCTGGTTCCCCAAACACAACAGCTGTTTCATACCTCTGGGCTTGGTTACTGTGGCTCCCACTGCCTGAAATCCCTCTGCACCCTCTGCACCTATCTGCCTGGGAAGCACCTTCTTTTTCAAAGCACAGCTGTGTGGCAGCCCATTCTATGAGGCCTCTTCTGACATGTCCTGTTAGAAATAAACGCCCTTCGCTCTGCTGGACTCCCCGCTGCTCCCTATCAGCATATCCGCTCACCACACTGCTGCGTGTTTTTGTTTGCGTGACTTTCTTCCTCATTAAACTCTGTCAACCAAAATCCCCTCAGCCATAGTCTGACCTCAGCTCAAACGTCATTCCTGAGTTCCCTGACCTCCCCAAGCAGCCGTCCCATCCCCACCTTCTCATTCTCTGTTACACCCTGCCCACTTCCTTCAGAGCATCATCCTGTGATTAACTTATTTAGTTTTCAGTAGAAGCAGTCTTATTTAATGCAGTTGCGACCAGTCGTGGGCAAGGTTGATTAAAAATGAGACCCTAAAATTGGGGAGTCCTAAAAAGTGACATACATGCATGTCAAATATTTTTGCGGAGATGTAAATAAATGCACGTCCATTTGCCTTGGTTTTAACCTAGAGGTAAGAGAATCATCTTGAATTTGAGTCTGTTGATTCAGGTTCAGGATCATCTTTCTTCCATAAACTACAGCCATTAAGCATCACTTACAATGTCTGTTTTCAGTTTCTTTAAAGTGGAGCATGAACATAAGGAAACTTAGAAGGCAAGATTAAAAATATTTCCTTATCTTTTGCAATTACGTTTTGCCCACACCTAATTTAACAGCATTGTTTAAAGCAAACCACCATTATCAAATCTTCCAAAGCACGTAATTTAGTTTGTTTTTTTTAAACAAACAATTTATTTTGGAGGAACTTCAGATTTATAGACAAATTGCAAAGGTAAGTACAGAGGGCTCCTGAATATCCCTCACCCAGTTCTGCCCATCATTAACACCCACCTTTGTCAAAACTAACATCCGTATGTTATCATTAACTAAACTCCAGGCTTTAGTTGCGTTTATTGCTTTTTTTATTGTCTCTTCAGCCTCCCGGATCCAACCCAGGGTGCCACATTGCATTTGGTTCTCCTGTCTCCGTGTCCCTCCCACCTACCCCTCTCCTCTGGTCTATGACAGTTTCTCAGTCTTTTCTTATTTTTCATGACCTTGACATTCTTGAGAAGTACTGGCCAGGTATTTGTAGAATGCCTGCGAACAGCTGATGATTTTCTCATGATTAGACTGGGCGTACAGGTTTTGGAAAAGAATACACAGAGATGAAATGCCCCTGTCAGACACACTATTTTACTTGCATCACTGTTGATAGTAACCTCCATGTAATTTAGCTTTTATAAAAATAATGCTCAGCCCTTCTGCACTTACGTCCTATTGGCTGACACACTATTTCAATGAGTAATGTAATCAGAAATGTAAATCCCAATGCCGTGCACAGGGTTGGAAGCAAACACACATGACTCTTAAATAGTATGGGTCTCAGCTGCTGGGAGCACAGCTTTTGGGAGCTTGGTCATTGGCCTGACACAAGCATTGGTCAACGGGAAGAAGCAATGGATTCTTCTTTGTAAATTCACTGAGAAGCTAAATGAGCAGTCGACTGTTTACATTAGAGAATGAGAGTTTAAATCTCTCTCTCCTATAAGCAGAGGTGGGTTAAGAGCTTCCAAAGGCTTGTTAATTTTCTGTTTCCTTCCTCCCCCGTGAAAGCAAGGAGGTTGTCTGACGTATCCATAGTTGCATCCCCAGCGCTTAGTCCAGTGCCCCACACACAGTGGGGACTCGTTACAAGCTTGTTTAATGAATATACCAGCAGGGCAAACTTTAGGTTCATGCCAATCAGGAGATATTTGAACAGAGAGGACTTAATTCCATGTTTCTCTGAAAATAAGACCTAGCCAGACAATCAGCTCTAATTTGTCTTTTGGAGCAAAAATTAATATAAGACCCAGTATTATATTATATTATATCCAGTATGACTATATTATATTATATTATACCCGGTATCATATCATATCGTATCATATCATGTCATATCATCATATCATATCATAGTATAAAGATCTGGTCTTAAATTCTAGTAAAATAAGACTGGTCTTATATTACTTTTTGCTCCAAAACATGCATTAGAGCTGATGGTCTGGCCAGGTCTTCTTGTCAGGGAAACAGCGTTGTTAACTCAGTGCAATTTGCTGGCTAACAGAAACAACCAAAGGACAACACTAAAATCATGGAAGTAGCAATTGTAGGAAGCAGCTGCCACCCCCTGGGTCTTGGGGAACCAAGAGAAGGGGCTGAAAGGATTGAAACTCAGATGCTTGGAGAAAGAGCCCCACAGAGTTGAAAATGGACCCTCACAGACGGGTGCCAGCTGGCTGGTGCTAATGTCTCTCAGGGAGAGTGATGAGACTGGCTCTGTAAGCATTGAAAACACTGCAAACTGGATTCAGCAGCTGCCACGGGCCACTGCCAGGGTGCTGCCAGGGTGAAGAAGCGTTGCCAGGGTGCTGCTCATGGGAGCAGCAGCTGGTCAGGAGGGACCGTGTCCTTCTCCCTCCTCCAGCCCTGCCGTTGCCCTCTAGCATCCCCCGGTAGACAGCGCCTCAGAGGGAACGAACTGCAAAGCCAAAATATAGTTTGCAGAGCCCCAGCCTCAGAACCACAAAGCAGACTGACTGAGGGGTGGGTCTGGGAGCTGAGAGAAGGTAGCTGTGTGACTGCCCAGGGACAAATTAACTTTTGTCACAGTAATTGTTAATGCCGCATTTCACTACCTCAATTTTCCCTTCCCGCCCACACTACTGCAGGGCCTCAGTGCCCATTTCTTGGCTCCTTTCCCCTCTGGTGTCTTGGGGAGGGGGTGCCTAGATGTGTGTCAGCTACAGCAGGAATGTCTTTGGTGTGCAGATTTCAATCCTGCCCTTGTCTCCAGGTCAAGGGCCAGAGTTGTGGGGATCCTGGCTGCTGATCTCATCTCGCTCCCCTACTAAGGAGCAATTCCTCGTCTTCTGGGTCCTGCTTTTCTAGATATGCCCATACCCGGAGCTACTTGGACCCAACAGTAATGTGGTTAACTAGACTATTCTTTTAATTTTACCCAAGTCCCTTTCCTCCCTAGGTTGTTGACACACCTCCATTTTCCTGGCTGGGTCAGGTGTGGGCCTAAAGACAAGTCACCCCGAATTCAAGACCTACTTGGTTTCTAAATACTGGTCACAAAAAGAGCAGGCTGAAGTCGAACCTTGATCTATTCTAGCATTTATAAAGTTAAATCTCCACAGTTAAATGTGAAATCAAACATTTAATATAAAAGCTGTTTTGCAAAAGTTTCTTTGAGGACATTTTTCTTCATTGAGGTTTCCTAAAATATAGGTCCAGTAGAGTTTGGAGTGACGATGCCTGCCTTTTCTGCTAAATCTGATCAGCAAATAAAATAGATCTGCTCTTCATTGCAAAAACAAAACAGGGACTTTCAAACTGCATTAAAAACTAGGATAATCTTTCTTGGGGAAAAAAATGGTATTGTCAATACTTAGGCACTAAGGCTTCCAAATGCTTGGAATGTAAATGCTGGGAGAAGGGATGGGAGGGAACAGTACGCAGTTCCTTAAGGGCTTCACTAGTCCCTTGCTAGCTGTTTCATCCAGGTTAACTGACTAATGCTACCCAATAATCTTAACTCACTATGTGGGGAAATCTTCTATGTTCCTACATCAGAACCTGTAGCCTCCCTCTGAACTCCCATATGATGCCAACTGGCTCACTTCCTAAAGTGGCCAAATTATTCTTCACTTGGGTTACAAACCTTTTACAGAGCCTGTCCTTAAACCTTTTAAATAGTGCCAATAGGAAGAGCACAGAGGATTTTTAGGGCAGTGAAACTATTCTGTGTGATACCGTCGTGGTAGATACATGTCATTATACATTTATCAAAGCCCACAGAATGTACACCACCAAGAGTGAACCCTACTGGGAACTATGGACTTTGGGTGACAATGACATATCGATGTAGGTTCATCCATTGTAACAAATGTAGCACCTAGTGTGGGATTTGATAGTGGGGGAGGCTGTGCGTAGCTTGGTAGGCACAGGCGTACCTGTATATGGGCAATCTCTGTATCTGCCACTCCATTTTTCTGTGAATATAAAACTGCCCTAAAAAATAAAGTCTATTAAGGAAAATAACAAAACAAAATAAAATAAGGCTTTTACTGAAATCATTGCTTGATTTAAAGGCATCCACCATGATGAATTTTCCTCCTAAGGGACCCCATGGTTTTGCTTTCAATTCAGTGGCTATTGACAACCTTCCCCTCCCAAGCCCAATTCACCGTCGCTGGGAGAAGAGTTAGGTACTGTCCATAGGAGTCATGGTGCTAGAGATACTCGAGCCCCAGGTCTGAATCATCCAGGAACCCGTGTCACCATAGGCCTTTCAATGACAGGGACAGAGGCTGATTTATCCTGGCTTTCCCAGCACCCAACATGGTGCCTGGCACACACAATTTGCTGAATATATGTTTGAGTGAATGGGTAAATGAACAAATGAGAAAAAAACGTGGAGACTCAGGAGTTGAGTAGAGACATTTAGTGGATGAAAGATTTGAAGAGAAAAGAACAGAGAGATGGCAAACCTCATGTGTTCAGCACCCTTCCTTCTGTTCCTTGGCAACTCCTATGTGAAGAACAGCAGAGACTGAGTCAGGAAGCCCATTCCAGGTTTAGAAAACATGGTCAGGGCAACAGAAAAATCTAGACCCATCCTTCCCTAGCTCAGCCTGACTTCTTGCTTGGGAACATGTTGTTCAAAAGTTGACATTTCCAACAGCAGTGGCTTAGAGAACCCCAAGAATCTCAGTATCCAGAAATAAAGGGAAGAAAGAAACTGGGCGTGAGACTGGGTGGGTCAGAGAGAGCCACAAAAATGCACTTGTGCGGGCCACTCATTGAAGTGAGGTTTTCAAAATGTGTAATGATGAGCACAAATGAATTCAGACCAATTTTGACCTTCACCTTTACAATATAGTCTGACCAGGGCAAAGAATCATAAACTAGGGACCCACGGCTGGATCTAGCGCAGAGACCAAAACTATCTGGCATCGGTGTTTTGTTGTTGTTGTTGTTGTTTAAATTCATTGTCAAAATTCAGAAATTAGGAAATTTTAGATCAAATCTGGATTTCCGGCTTCTCATGAAAAAGCAGATCTGGGAACAGCTGGCCTGTGTTTCCCCATGGTCAGCCACAATGTGCTGGCATAGGAAAGGGCAGCTGTCCCCACCTGACTGGCCTCACTCTTTAACCCATCAGCCTGGCTCTGTGGTTTGTACCCAACCACGCCCCTCCCACCCTGCTTCTCTGGGCACTGCCCAGGAGAGGGTATTCATGGGAGTGAGGGCAGACTTGTGTGGTGCATTCCTGAAAGGGTAATATTATTACACTAGGGAACTATTCTGTTTAGTAGGAATCAAAGCTCCCTGGAGCCTGTCAATTATAAGCTCAAATGGAGACTGTCACAGTACTGTAATTGTGTTGGGTGATTTAAACACATAAGGGTCAATTTTTGTAAACAGGACCAATTGTTCCTCTCTTTGCTCTGGTCCATTTGGTCCATTCTAAATGGCAGCAAATGCCTTCCCCTTGATATCACATACATATTTAGACCAAATGTCCAAGGGAAGGTAAGTTTCCTCCACATTTAACAGTCCACCATAACTCAAATTAAGGAAAACCTGCTGTAAGAAATAGTCTAAGAAATTGGCTGAATTATGAAATTTGTACTTATTTGAAATACCATTTCCTACTGACATTTCCCTTCCGGCTGCCTTGGCATTAATGTAAGAATTATTTATGACTCGGCATTTCTCCACAACAGCTGCCCACAGGACAGAGCATGAACTGAGGAAAAGAAAAGAGCCATGCTGACTTCATGCTTTCAGCTGCAGCACTGCTGGCTGAGAAGAGGCAGCACGCTCCAGGAGGCAGGGCACAGGCTTCACTGGGGTTGCTGGGGGTTCAAATCCTGGTTCCGCATGTACCAGCTCTATGACCTTGAACATATTGTGTACAACAGGAGTCAGCCAACACTTTCTGTAAAGAACCAGCTAGTAAATATTATCTGCTTTGCTCATTGTAGAGTCCATGCCCTGATTACGTAGCTCTTTGCGAGTGTTGTAACAGGAAACAGCGATTCATAGTATATTAGCCTACTAGGGCTGCCGTGAAGCACTGCATACTACATGTTGTGTTTCCCCGAAAATAAGACCGAGCCACGATCAGCTCTAATGCGTCTTTTGGAGCAAAAATTAATATAAGACGCAGTCTTACGGAAACACGCTAGGTGCCTTAAACAACAGAAATTCATTTTCTCACAGTTCTGAAGGCTGGAAGTCCAAGATCAAGGATGATGGCAGGGTGAGTTTCTTCTGAGGCCTGTCTCCTTGGCTTGCAGATGGCCATCTTCTCACTGTGTCCTCACATGGTCACTCACCCCTCTGTTTGTGTTGTCTGTGTCCTAATCTCTTCTTTTTAGAAGGACACCTGTCACATTGGAATAAAGAGGTGATGAACTTAATCACCTATTTAAAGGTCCTGTCTCCCAATACAGGCACATGCTGAGGTACTGGGGGTTAGGATTTCAACGTAGGAATTTAGAAGGCATGCACCTCAGCCCATAACGGATAGTATGTAAATGAGTAGGTGTGGCTGTGTTCCAGTGAAACTTTCTAAAACCAGGCCTGCGGCCGGATTTGGCCTGTAGACCCAGGTTTGCTGGTGTCTACCGTCCCCATTCCCTCCCTCCCCCACCGGTCCTCCACCATTTCCACTTGACTGTCAGTCACATCATTTCACCTGAGAAATGAAACATGAGAAAAGAAACATGTCTCCCATACCTGAGGCCCCAGGTGTCTAAGGAGGCGGCGGGATTAGTTGGCTGTGCCCTGGGCACAGCTGCCTTTCTTTCCACACTGTGCCTTCTCCGTAAAAAGTAGGAATGACAGTATTGAATTATCACCCTGGAATGTTGGACATGAATAAAATGTGAGAGATGACATCTTTGCATTCAATAATTTCTCCCCAGTAGGCCTCATACACTTTCTCCTGGATGGTCAATGGGAGGGATGAGGAGAAAAGACACATGTCTCCCGTACCTACAGGCCTGTTCCCAGGGTCACTAATGGCCTCATCTCTCTTGTCCCCCAGCAGTATCCATTCCACACAGATAACTTTCTAGCAAGACTTTTTTCCCTTAACTCTAGTGAGGCCACACTCCTTGGATTTCCTCCTAAGTCTCTCGCCGCCTACCCCTTCCCTGCCTCTTCACTGGCACCTCCTCCTCTTCCCAGCCACTAAGTGTCAGACTGCTCAGTGCTGGACCGTTCCTTTCTTGCTACATAATTTCTTTTCTTTTTTTTTTTTATTGTTTTTTTTTTTTTAATTAATTTATTTATTTTTAATTAGCTACATAATTTCTTCCGAGGTGATCTCACCAACATCCCGATTTCAATTATCCTCTATAAGCCAAAGACTTCCAAATACCAGGGGTGCCAAAAAAATGTATACAAGTGGACACTTTGGTCAACGTTGCTCAAGCAGTAGTTCGCCATAATCAGAAGTGTCTGGACGCTGATGGTAACCACTTTGAGCACCTCTTATAATTGCAGAAGTCAAACGTGACTTGTTTTCATCTCTTGTTATCAGTATGCATTGAGCATTACAATTTTAATTCAGTTTTTTCCTTTCTTAAAATGTGTATACTTTTTTTTTTTGGCACCCTCTGTATATAGCTCTAGCCCATATCCCTTACCACCTCCTTCACATTTTGTCTAGTTAGTGTTTCTGTGATTTTTGTGTTGTGTGTTCTGGCTATTCGCTATTTGCTTTTCTGTAACTACTACAATCTCCAGAATAATTTAGTTCTGTTCTAATACCATTTCTCATGGGCTAATCTTCCCTGACCTACCTCGCTGCCCCTCAGTTTGGGTCAGAAACTTCTTTCACCTGTTTTCTGAGCCTGTTGTATATTTCTTCTTCATTCTTCACAGTTTGCAATCCGAAATTTATGTGAGTGTTTGATGGAGCCTGTTGTCTTTAGTGGTCAGTAAACCCAAGGGATGCAAGGATCCTGTCTGTTGTTCTCTTTGTATCTGAGCATTAGCACAGAGCCTGGCACTACTGGGGCCTCAAGCAATGCACATGGGGTGATTGACGAGCTGAAAGTAAATTAATTAAACTCCCTGCGATATTGAGAATTGTTGTTTGATTTCAGCTCTAATTATTTTACGATACATACAGAGGTGCCAAAAAAATGTATACACATTTTAAGAAAGGAAAAAATTGTATTAAAATTGTAATACTCAATATATACCGATAACAAAAGGTGAATACAAGTCACGTTTGATTTCTGCAGTTACAAGAGGTGCTCAAAGTAGTTACCAAGAGTGTAATTTTAATACAGTCTTTTTCCTTTCTTAAAATGTGTATACATTTTTTGGGCATCCTCTGTATATAGGTAGGTAGATAGATAGATTCATTTCTTCTATTTTCCTAAATTCTACCTGTGTAGAAGATTGAGGTCATTTGAAGAGTGAACACATTGCACTGTATTCATTTCTCTGGTTTGGGGGTATAAGGAAAGGGATAGCGCTCCAGTGGCAGATAGTTCTGGTTCAGATTCCAAGTCAGCTGCTTACTAACTGCATGACCTTGAGTCAGTTTCTTCACCTGTACAGTGATGATGCTAATACCAACCTGTGTTACCATGTATAGTGCATGGATAAGGCCTGACATAGTGCTTGACTGCCATGCAGGGTCTCAGCTCCCACTCTCTGCTCCCCGCTCCCCACATAAGAACGCAGGATATGGTGAGGCCAAAAAGGAACACCCACGAAGCCATGGATAGGGGAGTCATACCACTATATTCTCACTGGCGGCTGGCTGAGACACAAAAGCAGACATCTGCCAGTACCCCAATGAAAGGTCTTCCTGCACTCCAATCTCATTGGTGGCCGGGTGAGACACAGGAAGTAGGATCTACATGATCCGCAATCCGCAGGCCGCTTCTCTGCCAACCAACCATCCCCCACTGGCTAACTGCAATCCGCGCTTCCTAGCTCAGCTACAGCAGTTATATCATTGGCCAATGGCTCACTGGTTACAGCTGATGGCCAACTAGTCACAGCTGATGGCCATCTACTACCCGAGCCAGCACTTTTCCACATGAGGCCGAGAGCCTGGAAACTTCTCTTTGGGACTCTGTCCCCACACTGACAGTAGAGGTTCGTTATTCATTTCACAAACAGTTTTCGTGTGCTCACAAATGGGATAGGCACTGTTTCAGGCCCTGAGGGTACAGCAGTAAGTCAACTAGACCAATCCTGGGCTCAGCGGGCTCACGTTCTGATGGGGAAGACAAGACAGGCAGTAAAGACAAAGCCAGGTGAGGGTATAGAAATTGGTAGTGAGAGGGCAGAAGTGGGGACATTTTAGCTGTGGGGCTCAGCAATGTGAATAGAAGTGGGCACCTGAAGGAAATGAGGGTCCACGAATATTCATTCTTCTCCCCCACCTGCCCTCAACAGAGAATTCCTATTCCACCTGGTTCCCAGGGAGAATGCCTCACTTTGACTCCTTTCTGCCTGGGAGGGAGTAGTGCCAACAGACATGAGAGGTGGGGTTCAGGGTCTTGGGCTATTATAGGCATAGTCTTTCCACCCAGCTGGGGCTGTGTTGTCAAGGTCCTGGGCTTGGTTTCCACATTCCACAGTAGTTGATATGAAAACCATATTCGGCACAGAGAAATGCTTCTGTGTAATAGAACTTCTGTTTGGAGAACAAGAGGTAAAAATAAAGTTCCAAGAAATCCCATGTCTCTCTCCATGGGTTTGAGGAAAGAGTTGGCAGGTGTGTTTTGCCTTTGCTTGCCTGTGACCAGAAAACCAAATGAGTCAACCACGCAACCAGAATGGAACCTCAAGGATTACTCAGGCCCTAGGTGTCTAAGGAGGCGGTGGGATTAGTTGGCTGTGCCCTGGGCACAGCTGCCTTTCTTTCCACAATGTGCCTTGTCTGTAAAAAGTAGGAATGACGTTATTGAATTATCACCCTGGAATGTTGGACATGAATAAAATGTGAGAGATGACATCTTTGCATTCAATAATTTCTCCCCAGTAGGTCTCATACACTTTCTCCTGGATGGTCAACGGGAGGGATGAGGAGAAAAGACACATGTCTCCTGTAAGAATCCAGATACATCCTGTAGCAACGATTAACTCAAACAAAAGGACTCCCCTACTATCGCCAGTATCCCGCTCCAGCCTCACAACTTGCAGTAAAGAGGAGACAGGTCCTTATTGCATGAGAGACACATTTGGCTGCCTGGAGGCACCAAGAATTATCAACCTATATATAAAGCATTTCAATCAAATAAATGGCTGAACCACAAGAAGCAGTTGGGAAATTAGTAAAAGTGTTAATGCATTAAGATTTAGGAAGCTGAGATTTTTTTTTCTTTCTTTCTTTTTTTTTTTTAGGAGCATCTGTTTGGTCACCAAGTCGCAAGTTGTTAGTTTTGAAGCTTTGACACAGCCTGGAGACACACACTCAAGAACCACTCCCACTAGTGTGCTGAGGACGAACTGGAAAGCCAATATGCGTCTATTCCTGAAGCACATCTCTTAGCAAGGAAATCAGACTCTTCCCTCAGACATCCACAGGTATCAGAACAAATACATTGAAGTGTCCAGGTATCTTCGAATCTAGATCAAAGGGAAGAATTTTAATTCAAAAATGATAATATCAATAAAATAAGTGTATCTAAAGTAGAAGAAATTGCTTTTTTTTCTCATTTCAGTCCATAATTAGAGGGGGCCTACTTTGTACAGGGTATGCTTCTAGATGCAATGGAAGAATAAACAGATGAATTCGACCCCCTCTTGGGTCTGGAAGGCTTTCCTGGGGGTGGTATGAGGTGGAGCAGGGTATAGAAGAGAGATAAGAGGCTGATTTCTTGTGTCTAGGGGACGGCCTGTGGACAAGAGCTGGTCAGACCTGCTGTACTTGGTCTGCCTGGGTAAGCCTAATGATTTAACATCAGGCCACCTGACCAGCTTCTGTGGTTCCATTCAACTCCAAGTTTTGGGAGCATAACAGGTGTGTCCTCCCAGACTCAGCCATTCCCTGGACCTCCCAATGTAGCCCCAATGACCAAGTGTCCCCCCTTGGAGTGTGGCCATTTGGATCCCCAACTACCTTTTCTCTTAGGTTTTAATAACAAAAGATCTCATGTTAAAAAACAAACAAACCTCTATTTCCTCATTTTCAAAGTTTGTTGCCCTCCTCTCCCTTTCAAAGGGAAATGACTAATAACCATAACCAAGAAATGATGAACTGAATATTAAGAGACAAGAAACACGCTGTATCAGATTCCAGGATACCTAAAGTGTTTCCAGACTTACAAGTTGAGTCACATTTCTGTTAGAGCAACTCAACAAAAACCAGTCAAACCATGTAGTCTAGCACTAGGGCTTTAATTGGATAAACCATTTTGGTACATCTAATATAATTTAATTGTGTATTTAATATATTGCTTTGAGAATTCATCCGCATTTAGAAATTAGAAAACAAAAACAAAAACAACACCCTCAAAGGACATATGAAGTAAATCTCTGCTAAGTTATACAGAGATTTATCTCCAGGAAGATGAGACGCTTGAGCATCCACGGCTGCCCTTATTGAGAGGAACCAGGTACCTGGGAAACGGGTTGGGAATGTGAAGATTTTTCACTGTATTCACGTTGGAACTCTTTGCATTATGTACCATGCATATGTATTTCCTACTCTAAAATAAGTAATTTTTAAATTACATATAAAGAAAGAGCAGTATTATTATTATTATTATTATTATTATTATTGGTCATGAAGTTACCCCTCCCCCTTACCCCCTCCCCATTTTTCCTCTAAAGTAAGAAATTCTCTCAAGGCCTGAGGAAAATGATGAATGAAACTTTTCCTGACAGGAAAGACAAAGTCTGAAAATTATGCCTGATAGGCAGAATGGAGAATCCTGGCAAGAGACGTGGTGCTCACAGAAGAAGAAAAGCACGTCTGACAGAATTTGGACTATTCACCAAAACTGAGACACAGCAAAGAGCTAAATGTATTTGGAATTACGTCTTCCTTCTTATTGTCCATGGATTCAACAAATCAAAGCCCTGTTTAGCCATGGCATCCAGTTTCTGTCCTCATCCAACTCACTGAGGAGTTTTGTTTTTGTTTTCTCATTTCTTCTGAGCTGACAAAATTCAAGAGTCCCACTTTTGTTTAGGAACACGGACCTGTCACGGTGCGTTTTTCACTACATGATGGTTCCCCATTGTCTGGTAATGCCCTGTGAGTACCACTGGGGCAGAAATGGCAAGATGCAGCAGATGTGACAGGAGTTACAGGATGGATTCGCAGCAGCAAATGGAAGACATCAGCCAGAGGAGAGCCCCCAGCGACGCTGACAGAAGTGTGCCGGGTTCTGTGTTAGGTCACAGCCAGAAAGCTATTTTTGCTGTGCCTTTTGACCTTTTTCGGAAGGTGAGTCACATGCTGCCAGGGATACACCTTAAACTTTAACATGCTGCCTTGAGTTAAAAGGGAGAGTGAGGTGGACATCGCAGGGCTTTAGAGAGTTGTGATCGCAACATTCGCAGTAAGAAAAAAAAGTCTTCCATGGGGAGGGTCTATGGGTGCTACTATCTGCTGGGTGACATGTGTGTATGGGGTGGGGTGGGGAAAGGGGGAATAATTTATGAAACAGAGGTAGCCTTTCTATTCCTCATTTCCTCAAATCCCAGTTTTTAAAATAGCTAATGGCAAAGCAGTCTGTAGAACACTAAAAAGCTGGTGATGAGATTGAACTGTGGTGGCCTGGGCAGGGATTGAAGGCAGCCATGGTCTTCCACAAAAGTGCTATATTGTATTGGATTTAGAGGAGTCAGAGCTTGCTTCTGGCTAAAGAGATCAGGGAAGATTCCAGGAAGAGGGGGCATGCATTGTTCACTTTGTTGAGTAAACCCCAAAATCATTGGAGTGCATTCAGGCCAAACCAGGGACCATCTCTATGGCAAAGACGAACTTCCATCAACTCCTTTCATTTGGTTGAAGGTTGTTCCCATCACCACTCTCCACTAAACTGTCAGATCAACTGGAAGCAGATGGTATCCGGAAAATGTGGCCCGCAGCCACGGTTGGAACTGAATGTGTGACTTGCATTCTCTTTCAGAATAAGAATAGATAATGTACCTTGTGCTGGCTGGGACTGGCTCAGAGAGAAAAGAAACCAGAATAGATGGAAATATGTGCCTGAGGTTATTGACTTGTGTCCTTGTTTACTCATCCTTTCCCCGTTAGGAAGTGACCTTCAGAAGGCGGGGGCCTGGGCTGTCTGACTCAGGGCTGCATTTCAGCCCCTAGACTCAGGCCTGGCACGTAGCAAGTGCTCAGAAAAATCTCCTTGAATGAATGAGGGTCTTTCTCAGAATAAAGTTTTTCAAGAGAACTGCTGATTCTCTGCAGTCTTGAAGTCTGTCTGTTCTTAATATCCCGACCGAGGACAAGTCTTGATTACAATCATCGTTAGTCTAGGTTGCAGCACGTACAGTTAGCTCCACAGTTCTGAACCCAAGGATAAAAACCCCTCCCAACTCCTGACAGGCTGCCTCCCCACGCTGGCTTTACAATCAGCCTCCTTGATTAGGTTTTGGGGCTAACCTTGCCCTTCCAAGACATTTTATCACCCCCTGTTAGGTCCAAGAGTTCAACTGAAAAATCCTGGAGAAGGCTGAACTCGGTTTCCTGGCCCAGGTTGACATTTGAGCACACACCACCCTCTAGTGTCTGCTCTCCATGTGACAGCATAGATTTCAACATCTGCTAAAGCGCAGCAAAAGGAAGCTTTTTACTGAAAGACCTTTTTATTAAGGAGGAGGGAGAACAGACAGGCTAATTTATCCAGACAGTCCAGAACAATCCAGAACGTTGTGAAGATGGTACTAACTACCCAACCCAGAACCTTGAAGAAAAAAAAAAATCAGACATGATAAAATCCAAATTCAGGAGCTCATAGACAGAAAATTCTGTCTTCTAACGGATCTGGGCAGTTTCTACAAACTGAAAATCAGGCTATGAAGAGGTACTCCTAGTATCTTTGTATTCAATGTGTTGGCTTTTGAGTCACCTTTCCTATCCTTTTTTGTGTTGTCCGTTCACACCACACCCACACGCACACAAGCTGTTTGAGGGTACAAACCTACCCGTCGGTGGGGTTTGCACTCTCAGTCACACTGTAAGACAGCTTGTCGTGTGAACACACCTCCTCATGGAGGGAGAAGGGCCTGTGGGTCGCTATTCCTGGCAGTCGTCTCTCCTCCATCCCTTTAAGCAGGCGCAAGATGGGTTTCTGGCGCAGCCCAACAAACACTGGAAGCTGAAAATCCTCTGTTCGTAGGCCCAAGGGTGGCCTGGAAGAGATTGGTGGCCTGAGCCTCTATTCTTTTGGTTTTTAAATAAAGAGATGAGAATAAAAGACATGTTCACCATTGACATTATAAAAATCGTCTTCTGAACACTCAATTATGTGCTGTGCTGGATTACATTGTACCAACGAAGAATGAACAAGACACACTTTGCCCTGTGGGAACGACCGCTTTATGGCCTCGTCCCTCATACAGGTACGCCTCACCTCCTGAAAACTGCCATTACGGCCTCTGTGGGAGGCCCTGGCTGCACTCTAAACTATGCCCCTGAAGGTGTGCAGTGCACAACCTGAGCATCCTTACGAAGCAGCCCTCCTATGGTACCTTCTTGACGAGAGAGCAGGAATGCTCGGATTGTGGGCTTTTAACACCCCATCTTGGTCACAACTCCGCAAATTCCAGATGTAAGTCAGGCTCGTGCTTTCCTATCTCCCCTTTTGGGTTCCCATTCCATAACTGTGCCTCACGCCCTACCGACCTTCGTGCCTTCTCCATCCTTTGTGCTTTGAGGTGCACTCTGTTTATAACAGGGCATAAGCCCTAACCTCAGCTGAACAGCCTCCACTGGCCAATGTAGGACCATGTCAGTGACCAGCAGGTGAGGCAGATACCTGGAGAAGCACAGCATTCCTGATATCCCTTTCAGCGCACTTCCTGTGTCTGTCTTTGTCATCTCCGTGAAACAGGCCTCTCTCTGTGCTTTTGATTTTCCTTATCCCAGCCTCTGGGACACCAGAGGACACCTGGCCCAGCAGCAGGAGTCAATCTGACCTTTGCCTCGAGGGGCTCCAAAAGGCAGCAGTGGCCATTTGTGTGTCACCAGCACAGGAGGAGCAGGGTCTGCTCTGAGCTAAATTTCTCCGGTAAATTTTTTTCTGATTTTTGTTGAAGTCCACTGAGGGTAAGGGTGAAGGGAAGGGCTCTCAGGTTCACGGTTTTCTATTGCAACAGAGATTAAATGAAAAACATCACAACTCAGTCATCTCCTGGCCAGTTCCTAAGGTGTAGGATGCCCAAGTGGGTAGGTGGGTTAGCATTTCAGAGCGATTCTGAAGACATTTTCCTTTTTCTGAGGCCTGAGAGGGGCTCTTGCTGGGTGGAGATGTTAGGTAGAAGTTAGAAAATGTAGGGGAAGAAGGGGTGGGAGCGGGTGCAGAGAAACAGCTCCTAACTAGCTTTGATTAACTGCCTCCAGCTGCGGTATCTGTTTTTACAACAGATGACAAGAGGTGGTCTGCAGTTAGATAAGGATCTGAATCAAAGCCCTCCACCCAGCTTAGGAGGTCACGCCCTCTTGTGTAAGAGCACCACTTTTCCCGCCACATCAATACGTAACTCCTCACCCTACCCAGCAAACTGTAAGTCCGCTGGACAAGGGCCCTCTCTCTCACTCTGGCACTAGCGCTCTCCCTCCCTCTGCCCCTCTCCCCCTCTTCTCTCTCCCCTTCTCTCTCTCTCTTCCACTCTCCCCCTCCTCGGCTAGGCCCATTCTCTTCCCTGAGAATGTACCACTAATAAACCCTGCTTGCATATTAATCAGCTTGCTGACCTTCGATTCTTCACTGCATCGGCAAGAAGAACCCAGGCTCCTATCAGTGTCTAAGAGAAGTCTAACTAGAACAGGTCGCCATTTGCCTTCATTTTCCCACCCATCACACCATCCAAACGGCTCTTGCCCAATCTCCATGTTGCTGAACCCAGTACACCAAGTCCGGTCCCCTTCATCCTCAAGCTCTTAGCATGATTTGCCTCCTCAGACTTGCTCACTCTCTCCAGAAATATTCTGTTTCCTTGGCACCCTCAGCATAACTTTCTGGTTTTCCTCTCCTCCTGTGGCTTCTGTGGGGGCCCCCCTCTTTGGTCCTTTTCTGGGTCTCAGGCATGAACTTCTAATGCCTCCTTGATGTCTCCCAATATACGATGCACAGGTGTTTCCAGTTCTACACGACTGACCCAAAAACCACAACCTTGCCCTCGTCCAAAGCACACCTGTCACTCAGAACCTGGAGCAATTCTTGGCCATGCGCTCCGCCACCCCCTCCCCCGTACCTTTAAGTCCCCTTCTAAAAATATGCTCCATCCATTGACTTCTTTCTACCACCATGGCCAGAACTAGCTCTAGTCCATCTCACCTCTCTGCCTGTCACAACAGCTTCCCCATCTCCACCTTCACCCCTTTCCAAGCCATTCTCCACACAGCAACGAATGGAACCCTCACTGCCCTTGCTAAGAGCATAACCACTGTTCCCAGGAGAAAGTCCAGAATTCCAACAGGCCCTACAATGCTAGGCAAGACCTGCTCCTTTCAGCCCCTGCAGTCTCATAACAAGCCATTGCCCCATCCTTTGTCCAGCTTTATTTAGATTCCTCTCTTTCAAGAACCTTCCTAGCTCAGAGTCTCCAAGCCTGCTCTTGCCTTTGCCTGAGGCTCTTGTTCCCCTAGTTTCATGGCCAGCTCCTGTTCACATGTCAGCCCTCAGCTATTTTCTCCAGGGGTGCCTTCCCTGACCCACAAACTAGGTTAAGATCCCTCTGCTACAAACTTCTCCAGAGCACCCCAACTTCACCATCATAACCAAAATGTATCTTCTTTTCTTTGTAACCACAACTGCTTTCCAAGGAGGAAGGAACCCATGAAACTGAAGGACCTTACGGCTGCTGAACATCTTAAGAAGTCTGACTGTGAACGTTTACGGGTGAACCAAAATGTGCTACCAAATACAGTGGTAGGAAGTAATACCAATCCTGGATTTCTGTGATCCATCCCAGACCCATGAGCAAAAGGGGACGGAGGGGTGGGTGCTGTGGGAACAAAGGGGATAGAGAGGGGCTGAGTGTAGGCACTGGAACAGCCTTTTGAAGAATACAGTTAGCACTTAAAGAAAACATTTCATTTACCCAGGACTCTGGAAGCAGATCCAGCTGTCTATATAAAAGACTTCTCCTTGGATAACTCAGCTCCTGTTAAACGTAATCCATGAACAATTTTTCTATCAAGTCACAAGGACACAAACAGAAGGAGAAATGTCTGTAGGAGCTAAGATCCAGACAGACTCTGGAGGGCCAGATATCCACTGAGCCTGAGCCCCCCACCAGGCAGGTGTCCACATGCAGACTTGGGGAGGCAGCGGATTGCCAAACAGGAGTGAGGGGCTGGCAGGGGAAGACAGATGTAGCCAGGTTGGCGGGGACAGGCAGGGTAGGCTCCTCCCTGTTCTCTTCCTTTCCCAGAAGGAGCTGGACCTGAGGCTGACAGCAAAAGCCCTGAATCGCACCTTGGAATTTCCCTAAAATCGATTGTTAGCTGCTAATCCCATCAGCGTTCCCAAAGTGGTGCTATTAAGGCACATTGCTAGCTAATCTCTGTATTCCCAGACACACCCAGATGGGAATAAATCTAGGACATGACAGAGATGAATGCAGGCGGATGCCGTGAGACCCAGCCTGGCATCTCCCTCACAGCCTACAGCTACCCAACGGGCCTAGGCTTCCTTGTTTTTTAATGTTTTTGGATCTTCTCCCAGAACAATAATAGTAAATATTTTCTTAATTAAGAAAAAAAGCTTCATTCTATTCAATTGAGTAAACCACAAGACAGTCTAAAGGAAGTTATGCTCTACAGCAGGTCACAAATCTTTCCTGTAAAGCAGGCAGTACATCAGTTAGGCTTGTGGCCATCACCAAGTCTGCCACTTATTTTCAGTTTTTCTGTCTTATTGTTACAATCCTCTAACAATGTAAAAACCATTCTGAGCTTGGGGGCAGTACAAAACCAGGCCAATGACAGATGTGCCTGGGGGCCATAGTTTGGTGACTCTGGCTTTAGCGTAAGTAGAAATAGTAATGAAGGTACTAATTCACACTTTTGGGGTGCTGCTCCTGTGGCCCTGGGAGGAGGCATCAGATGGAGAGGCTGAGAGATGGTCAGTAACTCCCCAAGTTCCATAACAAGAAAAGGCAGACCCCAGGTTCAGTCTCAGCCCCCGGACGCCAGAGCCACGCTCTCAGTCTCTGTGCCGGCCAGTACCTCGCAGGGGTCCTCTGCCGGCACGCGAGGGGGCAGTCCTTAAAGACTGTCAGATGGAACTCGCAGCCACCTCAGTGTACGCAAAAGTGTCACATGGGGGCAGCCACCAAGCAAAGGCCTGACAACGCACAGGGAGGCATTGAAACCCATGCACTTCTCACGGTGCGGGGAGGGGTCCACTGTGCTTTCTCCACACGTGAAAAGTCCCTCATGACTATTTTTACGGCCTATAGAATCCACAGAAAACTCTCCATTGAGATTTGGCTGGGAGTAGAGGCGGGGCAGGGCGGACACAGTGTTCATGATGTTTCTACTACACGCCGGGCACTGTTGTGGGCGTGGGGCCCACACTGGGAGCTTGGAGTCCACAGCTAGGGGTGCTGGCTACCACTGCAACGGCAGGACCGCAGTGGAGGACAGAACATAAACAAGTAGACAGATGTGATCCTTTCTGGTACTAATGAGTGCTGCGGGAGTGATGCCGCGTGAGCAAGCATATGGGGCGGAGAGTGGTTCACACCTCTAAGAAGAGCTGATCGTGAGGAGAAGAGGCCTGTGGGCCCCGGGGCAGCTGGAGCACCAGCTCTGCGTGTTGGGCGCTTCCCCTCCCACCCCTCCACGCTGCCCTGAACCGGGGCTGGAAGCCTGGGAACCACATTTCCAGGACCACTCACCCCAGTGTTCTGGAGGCAGAGTACCTTCTGCCCCTGAGGTCACTATACCTCGTGTCACGATGCAGGTGGACATGTGGACTTTGGCAAACGCAGGGTTTGGTGTCGCACATGCCACGGCTCAGGCAGGTTTCCCGCGGGTCACGTGCCTTGGCACTGGTGCCCATCAGCACCAGCTTCCTGCCTCCCTGCTTCTCTGGTGCTTGGCTCTGGTTGTTAAGCTAAGAGCAACCACCCCTTCCCATCCTTTTATTATGCATTGGACTCTCTGAATTCAATCTTTTTCTCCTTCAAAAACAATTGCCAGAGTGGCTTCTCTTTTCCTGATCCAGTTCCAACTGATACACACAGTGAGTGCCAAGTCCTAAGATGGGAACACATTTATTGGACAGAGAGAGGCTGGCAGTGCGGGAGCAGAGAGACCATGATGAGAGAGTGGGGAAACTGAAGCCAGAGGTCATCTGTGCCCACCCAGGAAGGGTCTGGTAAGGCACCCTCAGAAGTCTGGATTTCGTTCTGGAAGCTCTAGAAAGGCACTGGGTGGGCTAACGTGGGGGAGGGAATTAAACAGGAAAGGGGAGTAATGGGCAAGATCAGATGGTAGAAACAGAGCTAAGAAAGCGTAAATAATAATGATGATGATGATGATAATACTTAGAATAACATGATCTGGAAAAGAAAAAAATTGCTAAAAAGTAATTTGGTAACTATTAGTCAACACCTGAAAAGCTCTTTTTTTTTAAACGGGACTTTTATTGGGGAACAGTGTGTACTTCCAGGACTTTTCCAAGTCAAGTTGTTGTCCTTTCAATCTTAGTTGTGGAGGGCGCAGCTCAGCTTCAGTTGTGGTTGTTAGTTGCAAGGGGCGCAGCCCATCATCCCTTGTGGGAGTTGGACCGGCATTCTTGTGGCTGAGAGCCCACGCTCCAACCAACTGAGCCATCCGGCCACCCAGGAGCTGAGCGGCAGCTCACTGACTTCATTCTAGTTGCAGAGGGTGTAGCTCGCTGGCCCCATGTGGGAATCCACCCGGCAGCCCAATGCCCAGAGCTCGTGCTCTAACGAGTTGAGCCACCCATTTGCCCCCTAAAGAGTTCTTCGATTTCTCATGTTTGCCAGATGTTTTCCACCTATTGTACAGACAAAGGAGGACCAGTTTCCAACTTCAGACACATTCATGTTAGTTACATGGGGAAAAAAGTCCCTGACTACAGAGAGAGGTTGAACAACCCCTTTTCCTGAGAATCGATAAGGATATGATAGACAACTTACGATTTGGGGCTGGATGAAATCTAATTTGAAGACAGTGTTGAGTGAATCTAGCAATTGCATCCATAGGATTACGGAGGATTTGGTCTCATGTCTATATCTAAAAACAGAACATAGAAAATTTGGCCTTGATTCTAACGCTGTATATTGAGGACTCTCTGGGTGCTCAGGAAGTCTAGGCCCCTGGAAGGGAAGAATATACAATCTTCACATTAGGGAAACAGAAAGTCTGAAAATAATAGACCTCATAACCTAGACCTTATAAGATCTATAACAATAATAGACCTTATAACGTGTTGTGACCAAGTTATAGCTTATTTTAACAACGATAAGAAGTCACGAGTCATTGCATATTAAGAAAGTATTTACTGAACACAAGATAGGTTTGTGGCAGGAACCCAGATAGTGCGACTCATAGACAAGCCCGTAAAGGGAACAGGGCAGTCACAGTAGGCAATGATGGCTCAGCTTTTCCACTGACAGAGGCATTGAGTAGGCCAGGTCAAGGTTTCACTCGCAAGCTAGTCACAATGATGTCATAGGCACAGGATATGAGACATGACCTCCAACACCCCTCATCTGTCAGCTAATGGGTCCAGAAGGAAACTGGCCCATTCCAGTCAGGTCACATATCACTTATCAGGAGTTGGGAGGGGTGGGGTCTCGAGGGAGAGACAGGGCGTTTCTGCCCTGACGGTGGAAGCCAGGAAACAAACCTAACACTGGACCACAGTCCGAGGGATAAACGGAGCAGGAGGCCCAAGTATGGGCAGATAAGGCTGAGAAACAAGAAGTGGGCTGCACAAAATGGGAGGTAGGCAGGCGATGCCGCAGGGGTAGGCCATGCCCTCTCTGGCTTCAGGCACAGAAGCAGCCTGCGCCTAAGGTCACTAAGACCTGACTTAGAATCCCAGCTCTAAGTCACCAGCTGGGGGGGCCTGGGGCAGACTACTTGACTTCTTTCAGTCTTAGTTTTTTTAACTTTAAAATTGGAATACTGGTGGTCTTCATTATCCTGGAAAAATTGGTACAGGAAGAAAAATCTTGAACTGAATCTATTTAATGTTACATGTCACTCTACACATGTAAGTCTAAATGTCTAGATATTCTAGACATCTAAGACATGTAAGAAATACAAACATAAATCAAATTATCTTAAAAGAATCTGATCCACGGTAATCCCAGATAATCTAGATAAAATTTTCTTCATAGAGTTTAAACAAGATCACTATGGTGAATTGTTTTAACATCCATTTTGATGTCCTTCCAGTAAGTCTTTCTGTACAGCAGAGGCTGGAATGATTAAACGCTACATTTTCCAGAATACTGTACATCTAAGGTTTGGAGAGTTCAGCGATTAGATCCATCCTTGAGAGATATGAAAGACAGAAATGTGGTGGAGTTCATCTTCCTGCTACTTTTGTCTGTTTCTATCAAGGAAGATTGGGGGGGTGTTGAGTTTTCTGCACGACAGCAATGTTCCTCGGTCCACATATTAGTTTCTCATAAGTTAAGAAGCAGTTGCAGTGGAAGCAGAAATCAAATTCAGTGTTCTGGGCTACAGTCAGTGGCCTTGAGGCCGGTGTGCAGGGGCCAGAGCAGCAACGGTGGCAGTGGCTTCCTGGACTGTAGCTGCAGTTGTATATGTTTGAACTTGACCAATCCAGAGGTGGCTTCTTGATTTTCCTGCCATTTGACTACTACTGAGGCAGCGGCTGCCCTGGACCCTTCGGCAGTCATGTCCTGGGAGGCCTTTCTAGAGGCCAGCCTGGAGCCGGCCCTTCCAGCCCTCCCAACAATTTTGTATATATTATCCACCAATTACATCTCTTCCTGATTAACATAGAAGAGTTTTGGTTTTCTGCAACTGACACTGGTACAGAAAATACACTTCTGACCATTTTTTTTCTGTCAAATTCTAGCCATCCTCAAAGCTGAGAAGAGTCCCTCTTGACAGAATCCTTCCTTTTTCTGAATTCCTTTTGCTGCTTTAGTGTTGTACACGACAAGTTATTTATCCAGTTTTCATTCCTTGATTTTAGCAACTTTCAGTTTTAGTTTGCAAACCAATAGAAATCTACTCCAAGTAGTAAAAGGGATAATTTATTATGCGCATAGAGAGGCATCTCACAGAAAACAAAGACAGGACCAGCAGTCAGTTTCTGTTAGAAATCAAGAAGTAGAAAGCCCTGAGAAACCAGGCAGCTACCCTGTCTCTGCCACCCGGTAGCGCAGTGTAGCGTCCTGTGCGACGAGAGTTGTGGGGAGCAAGGAGGACGGCGCAGAGTTAAGAAAAGACAGCAGCCATGAATAGAGCTTAAATGTGGAGGCCAAGGGACCAGCAGCCTCAAGGTCGGGGTTGTGGCACCTGGTGGGCCGGTGCAGTAACTTTTATTAGTTAGGTGGGGAAGCAAAGGAGATAAAGCTTGTCAATCTCAAGATCTATGAATTCTATACATCACAGTAGAAAACCGATTGGAGTCAATCAGCCTTTCCTGCAGACAGCTGGACCTAAGTCTCAACTTCCCCAAGGGACAAAACCTATATGCATATGCATAGATGGAGAGCACCTCATTGAATCACTTCCCTGCAGGTTTTGGGAAGGAACAGCAGCCACAGAGGCTGAGGCTTTTCTTAGCCTGAGGAAGGTGGGGGACTGTGCCCACCTCTGTGAACCCCGTGAGTTCTCCTGTTGGTCCCCACGACTGCGTCTGGCTTGAGTTGTTCCTTCCATGAAGAATCTTACTCGTCATTGACTGTGCAGTCATCTTTCTGGGACCAAACAAGGAGGCATAAGGTGCAAACACAAAGGTTTAGCAAAGTCCCTGAAAGGATCCGTCTTGCAGACTCTCCTTTCTTTTGGGGGCAGGTAGAAGGAAGCAAACGGTTAAGCTGCTGCGTGGCGACAGCGCCACATGGTCTCTCACTTCTTTCTGCACAACTGTGTCTTCTCCTACTCCTCTTACTCCTGTTTTGCAGACTGGTTTCTCTGTTTCTCCTAGCATAGCTCACTAATTTATATAACATTGCATATAAAGTTGCAAGTTGCCTACCCAGTACCCTCTGTCTTTTACCTCCTCCTCCCAGTTTTAACTGTGCATAAATCACTCGAAATCAATACCACATTTCTCCCAGGCTCCCTTGCAGTTAAATGTTGTTACATGGCTATATTCTAGCCTATTATTGGTAGGTCACTATTTTTTATTTTTTAAGGTTTTTAATTTTTTATGGTTTGCTGTGATAGTTTTTGTTTTGTTTTATGTTAAGTGTGTTTTTCCAGGACCCATCAGCTCCAAGTCAAGTAGTTCTTTCAATTTAGTTGTGGAGGGCGCAGCTCGCAGTGGCCCATGTGGGGATCGAACCGGCAACCTTGTTAAGAGCGCCGTGCTCTAACCAACTGAGCTAACCGGCCACCCCAAAGGGGGAAGGGAGCAGGTCAGAATTTCCTTTCCTTTATCCTTCTGAGTGGAGAGCAGATATGGTTGGAGCTATGGCCACCATATTTTGATCATGAGAATGAAGAGATTAAAAAGATGATCCATGAGTTGGAAGGATTCTTGCGGAAGTGGAACTATCATTCAGGATCTTGAGTACCTACCTCCAGACTTCTTGTGTGTGAAGAACTAAATTTCTATGTTGTTTAAGCCATTTCTATTTTGAATTTCTTTTTCCATGCAATTAAATCCCAATCCTCATACACATGTCTTCCCATTTCATGCAGAACAAAATAAATAACTAGTGTCTCTTTTTAATTCTAAGTTCCAGGGAGAAGTTGGAAGAGCTGAGCTTCTGTATTGACCTACATTCCAATTAGCAATAGCCAGGGAGCAAAGTACCATAGTACAAACGAGAAACAGAAACTCTACTCATGTAAATTGTGGGCGTTGTTTTTACAGAGGGAAACATAGAGGTTGGAAAGATACTTCCAAAGTTGTCTACCTTTACGAGTACTCCTCTGCAGTTATAAGCTAATACCCTTTCCAGCTTTATCCCTAAATACCTTCCCTTTCATAAGGTACAGACTGTATTTCTACAATTTTTACACAATTCAGATACTTACTTTCAATCACAAGTGTAAGGAGTACCAAGCCCAAGGGGAAATAAACTAACAAAGCATACTACTTACTAGTTTGGATCTTCCAGCAAAGAGTCTAGAAATTAGACTCTTGATTCTCCTAGTCAGGTAGTGTCCGACCAATTCAGGTCCCGATGAATAAACAATACCTAAACAGTTCTTTAGTTCAATACTCTATGAAAACAGGAAAAAAATTTACAATTGCAGAGCCCACATTCTAAAAAAGGTGACTACCAAAATAGTCACAGGACGTAGAATATGGGGAATATAGTCAAAAATATTATAAAAACTATGTATAGTGCCAGGTGGGTGCTGGACTTATCAGGAGAAATCACTTCATAAATTATATAAATGTCTAACTACTGTGCTGTACACCTGAAACTAATATAATATTGAGTGTCAACTACAACAACAAGAAAGAAAAGTGACTGCCTCTTCACATGCAGTCAATTCAGTAATATATAATTTATTTGTATAATATAAACTGCATAATCATATAACTTGTATAACTCAGTGGGAGGGTAATTTTTAATTGTTAATTTTTATAAAGTAAATATCTGATTGTTCCAGAAACTTCAACCATGCAGAAGTACACAAATCATCAAATAGCAGTATCTCCCGTCTGTCAGCCCACTGTAGTGTCTGTAGTGGTGCCCTTTCAGTCATTTTCAGTGTTTTGTGTGCTGTGATGGTGGGTGGGGTGTTTTTAATCCATTTGTACAAAGAGTTATTTTCTGCTTGGACCCCAAACTAGAGCTGTTTCAGACACACCCAGTGTAACACGTTTAATAGCCCCTTCTGCTTCTGTAGGATGGGGTGCTATTCTCTAAGCCCATTACACCTGAGCTATGGACTCCACTTCTTTCATTCATTCATTCATTCATTCATTCATTCATTCATCATTCCCAACAGCATTTGCCGAATCCATGCTCTGGACTAGGATGAGAATTACACAGAAGTAGAAGGCAAGGTAGATGTTAGAGTTGCCTAATGTTTGATACTCTTTTGGATAAATGTTGGTTTGTATTTCAGTACCCATTTGAACTCAAGCATAACTGAATAACTCATTTGGCCAATAAAATGTGAACAGAAGTGATGTGGCTCTCTTCTGGACAGAAATGTTAAGACTCATCACATCTTTTTACTCAGGCTCTACAACTGTGGAAGCCAGGATGGAGATGATTGGTGCCTCTGTTGTCTGGGCCTCTCTGTAATTACCACGAGTAGAGTCTCCTTATTGATCCATGATGGACAGTTAGCATAAGTGAGCACTTTCACATTTTAAAGCCTATCCAACTGATAGACCTTTTCTCAAGAAGCTCACAAACTAGTAGGCAGACAATATGGAACCTTGGTCCAGAAATGTACTGTACATCACCAAGCAAATGCTTAAGGTTCGAAGAAAATAAAACATGGTAATCTCCCCTCTAGTCTCTCTCCTGTTCTTATGTTTCATTCTGGTTTCCATATTTGACCACTTTTAGTCTGGTGGCATTAATCACACCTCTCACAAATCATAGGTGGGTAATCTCTAAATGAATTAAGTCTACAAGACTGGAATAATAGGACATCAAAACATTTTTTAAATTTTGTGTATGCCCTAGAATTTTGACAGATCGGAACATTTTCAGCAGAGGAAATATTTTTCTCCTAATCTCATATCTGTTCATTCTCTTGTTGAACAATTTCAAAATAAGGAACTTCCGTAGCTGGTAATAATGTTGATACAACTGGAAAAAATAGTTGATATTAACTGGGTATTCTTGTTTTCACTTATTAGGTGTACTAGTAAAATATATTAGAGGAGCATTTCTTAAACCCATTTTTTTTTTTTTGGTTTTCATGCACAAATGTATCTAACAGAATCGATAAATATTTTCCCCACCTTCCTTTTCCCACTCCATCATAATATAAAGTTATCCTTACTTCCTGTAATTGTCCTCATAATAATGTCCTGCCCTATTGGACTCCGAACTACTTCCTGCAATAATTTTACATAAACGCTAAATTTTAACTAGGTTGAACGACTCAGGATAAAAGGCAAGACACTGCCACACAAACGGCAACTTTGACAACACTTCTCCTTGAACCAGGGGGTGACCATGACTTGCTGTGAAGGATGGACATCCTGCAATGGATTCAGCCTGCTGGTTCTGCTTCTGTTGGGAGTAACTCTCAATGCAATACCTTTAATCGTCAGTGCAGTTGATGAAGGCCGAAATGAAAACCCCATCTCTTGCTTTGAGTGGTGGTTCCCGGGAATTATAGGAGCAGGTCTGATGGTGAGTAGCATTTATTTGACTTGATGTGGAGAAAGGCCTATTTGACCAAACTCCTAAAGACCATCTTTCAGCCTTACTTAGGATGTCTTGACTTAGGATACAGTGAGGAATGGTGGTATGGCATTAATTTATATTGGTTACCAGTGAAAATGACTATTTAAATAAATTAAACATGTGATATAGGCTAGGGAGCTTGGGCAAAAAAATTCAAATGGATAAAAGTTGGCTGGGCTATTACCTATTACATTTCTTCACATGTAGAGCTGCTCTTCCAAGCTTTATAGTGTTAGGGATCTTTGGAATTCATTCCCTTAACTTTCCTTTGCCAATACCATTCTCAAGGTATTCACTGGGAATACAGTAGGAGGGGGAGTGCTTGATAGGAAGAAACATTCCATGTACAATTAAAATCCTGGATGATGATAATTGTGGCACAAATACGGCACTGCCTGTACCACAGGGAGTTGGCCTAAGAGATCTGGGACCTGAAACCCTGGCTCTCTGACCTCGGGGACTTTCGACTCAGATTTTACATACAGCCCAGGAAAGCATGGTGCTTGTTTCACGTTAAACTTAATAATTATTAATAGGTCTATGCTGACATCTGAAGCCGAGCCGTGTAACACAGAAATGTCCAATGTACATGATCGTTGAATCATCTGAGGCACTGGCAATGGATTTATAGATCTTCTCCTGGGAGTTCTGCTGCATAGGCCTGGGTAGGACCCACTTGTGGACAGGAATGCATACTATTTTCAGACCTGGCAGACAATCTCAGCTCTAGTTCTGTTCTCCAATATATTACTGTTTGCAAATCATTTATCCTGATTGTGTTTGCATATTCATAAAATTGGGATATGGATACTGAAGTTGGGAAAGTCAGCATTCAGGAGACTTGTTTTTGTTTGTTGCACCACTTGGGTGCTTGCTAAGGAGTTCTGGTTAATGCCGGAGAAACGAGCCTTTGTTTAGATGCGTGTGTGCACGCACATGTGTGTGACTGATATTATCAAAGTGTTTTAGAGATGCTGAAATGTAAGGGTGATTTTTAAGGAAATCCTGGACACTGTTTTTTCCCTGGATCACTAATCCTTAATGATCAGTTACTGCTGTTGGTCATAACCCCAGACTTATATGAAAACACTCTTGGGTTATTATATGTTAAGATTTAGATAAATATTTGTCCTTTGGCTGGAACACTGGACTTGAGACCACACTGTCATAAAAAAAAGCTATTCCAGGAAGCATTCCCTTCCCCAAACGTTGATGGTTTTTCTTTTCTTTTAACATCATGATACATCTATTCACTCTGCTTTTGGAAGAAAGAGCTACTTAAAGGAAAAGCTTTTGGCAAGTAGTGGTGGGCTTTCTGCAACCTACCATGAAACTTCTCTTCCAGGCTGAGAGAAAGCAGAGTTCTCAACAGAGTGATGCAACTGTAAACCTTTGTGTTTGTGTCTGCCCTTCCAGAGGTTTCTCTCTACTTGAATAGTGTCAGCTTCCTTTGCAGATACTTAGACCAGAATCCAGTAAGGAGCTGCTGACCGAGTCTAATCAACATGGCAACTTCCACGAAGCTCCTGAAAGCTCCTGAGTTAAAACAATCTATTAGAAAAACTCATGTACCTTTAGATATAAATTGACTCTACTACAAACCTCATCACTATTAAAAAAAAAAACGTCAATTTTTTTTGCTGGCATCCAAGGAGCCCGAGGTGATGATGACAAAATGCATTCCATGTATTCTTCTGGGAGAATGGAGAGGGGGGAAGACAAAGAGAAAGACACAGAAAGACCACTGCTAAGCGCCAACTGCTGGCTTCATACTTTACACTGCTCTCTCCTTTAATCTCTAGAATAATCTGGCTGAGCAGGTATTATCATCTGTATTCTAACAGACCAGCAACCAGAAGGTTAGGAATGTTAACAAGATCACACAGTAGGTGTGAAACCCAACTCCAGATTTATCTGACTCCAAAACTCTGTTTTTCACCGGTATTAGCACCATTATCCACAATACCTGTTTCAAGCTGACAGAGGGGAAAGGTCCAGTTCATAACTTAATCCATAAACTGATGTGACCAGGAAACTGAAGCATAGTAAGGTTATATAAATCTGTGAAACAGTTTCAGAGACTCTGACTTCCTTGTTCTAAATTACTTTATCACCCTCAATAAATGTTAACAGAGTATCATACCAGGCTATCTCTATTCCTCAGGATGGCAGAATGTTATCAAAGCATCAAACTACTCTATGCAAAGTTCAATAGGCACTTTATAGATTGAGTGCCAAACCCTACACGTGGCACAAAAACAAACAGGTGGGTTATAGAAAGGTTCAGAATACAGTGGTATTTTCATGGTCCTCAGCTATATACGGAATGAGGAAGAATATCTTTTTCAAAGGGAATGGTGTCCTTTCCAACATCTGTCAAAATACTGACTAGTTCAAAACACTGAACTCTCAGAATACTTGTAACCATACGGAAAACTTAAGAAGAAATCACTGCCTGTGTTGAGCACTTTTGTCATAGCTCTTGAAATCTTTCCAAAGTTGCTATAACATTTGAAATTAGTATTCATTCAAAAGCAGATTTTGCAGGAAGTAGCTGATAATAAAATCTATGGAGTTAATTATTGATTACTTCATAAAATACATTCATTGTATGGTTTTATGACTTACTCTAAACAGAGGTGAACCTTTTCATCTTTTGAAAACATAAGGAGTAAAAGTGTTATGTAATTAATTTTCTTCAAGTATTACCTCTAAATGAAAAAAAAAAAAATCAATAGATATTTTTCCAAGTACTAAAAAAGACTTGAAGAGTTTCTTCTAAAAAAAAAATATGAAGGCCATTTTATATGAGATTAATTGTAAGCCTGACCTTAATCATGCTTATTCACTAAGTTCACTTATTATATAACATATACAAGGGTAATTCATCAATTATTAAAGTCTTAACAGAGAACAAATTGTTCAATGTTAAACAAATTAGAAGATGTTTGTATAACAAGCATTTGCAAAATGTAATTTTTATATTCATGATGAGCTACGGGTTTTGTGTTACTCTCATGCGCAAGTATTTAGAGGATAAAAGTTTGAATTCTATCACAGAGTTTTAATGGTCTACAACTCTTCTGTACTTCATTTCTAAAATCATATACTTTACTTCTAAAACTGAATACAAGTATGGGTTTCTGTAAGGAAAAATGAATACGTTTTTCCTTTATAAAAACAAACGACTATCAAGACTGTTCATTTCACAAAAACTCTTATGCATTCAAATGTGCTTAAGAATGGAAGAGAAAGAGTATTCTCATAATTGCTCATTTTGACAGATTATCTGGAAGACTTATAATTCAGTCACACATACATCAACACACTTTCACATTTTAATATCCATCCTATAAAGAGACACTTCAATTTCCAAGGCTCTGAATGTGCAAAAAAGTTGAAATATAGTGAGTTTTCACATTACCCATAATGGTGTAATGAAGATGTGTTAACATGCCATGAAGTCAACTGGGTGGGGAGTCATACACGATAAGTTATTTTTACTTTATAAACTCCCTTTGCAAGGCAAGGGAACCATGAAAGTAAATATTTAGCATCTCTGAAATAAATTAACCCTCAAGAAAGTTAGCAGAGTTTAATTCACACCAATAAGTGAAATGGAATGATTTATCGATGTAAGTTGTAATTTAATGTTGCTCCAACTTTCTTCTAACAAATTTTCTAAATCAGTGATCAGCAAATTGTTTCTATAAAGAGCCAGGTAATGAATATTTTAGGCTTTGAGAGCCAGTCTCTCTCACAACAATTCAACTCTACCACTGGTGTGTAAAAGCCGCCATAGACAATGTGTAGCAAATGGGCATGGCTGTGTTCTAATAAAACTTTATTTACAAAAAAGACACGATGGGCCAGTTTGCCACTTCCTGTTCTAAATTATTTGTTCCTTAGGCTCAGAGGTAGTATAGCTTATGAGCACGAAATAAGTTTAGTCCATGAACACTCACACCTATTTGGGGGCTAAAACTTTTCCCCCTTTTCTTCTGGGCTCTTTGCTACACCCTGGAATGGCTGGGCTGCCAAATATACACATGGTCTCTGAATTATAAGGGTGCTGGTGTTGAAGGTTACATGTAAGCAAAGTTTGATAACAATACAGTGTTCTCCATAAGTGACATGGAGTCAGCCCAATGTCAGAGTGGGTGATGTTTTTCAGGAAAGCTGTCTTGTAATAGGTATGACATGTTAGACCTGCTCTGAAAGAACAAAGGTAGATGTGGTCTCGGGGAAAAAACAATCAGGCAAGGAGCGGAGGACAATGAGATGACTGAGGGTGGTGTGGGGAGGATGAGAATGGACAAGCTCTATGAAGGAACAGAGCAGAATTACTGGCCAGTTTGGACCAGTGGTGAAGAACCTGGCCTTGGAATCCCAACTCTTCCACTTTCTTAGACAAGTTACTCAAACTTTCCGTGCCTTCTTTCCTCATTGTAAAGCGGGGGTAATGAGAGCACCTACCTCCTAAGATTGTTATGAAGCTGGAATGAACTAAGCCACGAGCAGCATCTGGCATGGATAACAGGGCCTGGCATGTTGTTGGAACTCAAGCAAATGTTAGTAAACAAGAGAAGAAAGGCGTCAAGTACGCAGGGCAGCTGTGCTGAGGTGGCCAAAGCCTTGTGGCTAAAATGCAAGTGGAAGGAAGTTATTTACATTCCAGTCTTCAATAATACAAAATTTTTTCCAATAAGAATTTCTAGTCATAGCTGCTGACTAGATATTACCCCAAATTTAAACCCCAGTCCTGAGAATGTGATGTCATTTCTTACAGCTCTCCTCAGCATATTTCCTTTGACATAGCATGCACTATATACAAGATTTCTGAACATCAATGTAAGGAGAGGCCATTACCTACCATGGATAAAGGAAAAGAAAGGAAAATGTGGAACCAAACATAATTCTCAAACCCTAAGCTGGGGAACTAGTGAGATGGTGACCTTGGGAGTGAGAGGAAAGTTAGGGAAGTGGGCAAGGCGTGGCGACAGAATTCTTAGTTCCTAATTGCCAGGCAAACAAAAACATCAATTTCCTTTCTGGATGCTTGCCAGATTAATTGAGTCAATTTTTGGGAAATTGGATTAAGTGGCTGCAGATTATAATAACTAAAAAAAAAAAAAGGGAAAAGTGAATTTTGGATGATGCCACCAATTCTTTCAGAAACATTCCTTCCAAAACAATGAATAACTCATTCTATTCAAAATCCAAGTCTCTCTAAAGATGACTAAGACTAATGTAGATGAAAGAGTTCGAAACTTACCCTGAAATCCCCGATCCCTCCTCACTCTTTAATCTTTGTGGTTGGAATGGAGATCACACAGTTCCCAAGACCAAGGGCACTGCCACATTTCCTTCTTGTTCTCTTGAGCCTGGATTTCCCACAACTGGTGGTAAATGGAAGGCAGAGATTACTGCTTGTGCATCTGATGAGAAGTAATAATACCCATCTTTCCTGTTCATGTAATTTCCAGGTCATTCCAGCAACAGTAATGTCCTTTGCAGCGAGAAAAAGAGCGTGCTGTAACAACAAAACCGGGGTGAGTGTGGTGCGCCTGGCCTGGGAGCAGGAGGGCAGAAAGAGTTGTTATGCATCTAAGCGAAGCCACCTGGGTGGTCGGTAGCTACCAAATCACTGTATGGTTCCAGCAGCAGGAAGGACGAGTCTTAGAAACATGCTATTTAGGACGATTATATCGTAATACGGAAAAGTGTGAATTTTTTTTTTTAAATAAAAATTTAGCTTTGGACCCAGCCTCAGACCTTTCCTCAATCTTCAGTTTCACCAGCCTACAGGTTTTCAAAGAAATATTTATCATTCACACAGAACCGTGTGTGACTGAAATATCAATTTCAATACTAAAACACTCATTACTTTTGTGGTATTATATGAAATACTTCAGGAAAATGTATCCTCAGTTCTCTCATGCATGTGAAAAATTGGTTGCTAGCTCTGAATGACAATTGCTCTTGTCCAGTCAGACACCAGTTATTTTTCCCAACATTCAGTACAAATGAATAAAAGTTTAACTAAGTTAAAAGTAAATTCATACTTATTAACCTTCTGTCACTATGATCAGAACATTTTCAAATATGCTGTCTTTCTTAAGTCCCTCAAAACCCTTAAGTGGAAATATTCTGACCTCGGTTTTATTGACGGAGAAATTGATCCTCAGAGAAAGCAAATAACTTGCCAGCATAGCACAGCTAGTAAGTGGATTTTTATCTGAATCATTCAGACTCCCAAATTCAGTCTTTACTCTGTGCCATGCACATGGTTCTTAAGTAACACGGAGGGCGCTCATACTTCTCTAAGGAATGAGGTAGATCAATAAACAACAGGCCCGGTAAATATTCCTGTCTGAGCTTGAGGTTTAAAGCAATGGTTCTCAGCCTGATGGGACAGTAGGATCACCTGGGAGGACCTTAAAAATACCAACGCCTCTGACCCCCGAGTCTTCATCAGTATTTTTCAAAAGCACCATAGGTGATTCTAATGTGCTCCCAGGGGTGAGAACCACTGTTTAAAAGGGTACATATTTATTTCCATATTACACATTTATATCCCTAGCAGTTAGGAAATTTATATTTTAAAAAAGCACCTTTTTCTGACATTTGATATTTTTCTAGGGTTATAATTACTTTGATATTTATAGTCTATCTATTCCTGATACCTTCATTGCAGGTATTCAATAAATATTAGTTTTCAGTTTCCCCTTTGTCTCTTTTCTTTTTAAACTACCATAATTTGCAGTTTGATTTTGCATTACCTCTATATTGTATTCAAAACATTTTTGAGAAAGATATCCTAAGATATTTCTGAATCCCTGAACTCAAAAATATCAGAATACTTATATAGATTTTTCTCTTAAATCACATTTCCATTAAGAATCTCCCCCCACACACACACATCCTTTCATTACAAATTTGTCATCTTTTTCAATGATCATTTAACTTTGCACTTTCGTTGGAGGACACAGTGAGTTGAGCATAACCAAACCACTTTTTGACGCAGGTGTTGGGCTTAACTCACCAAGAGGCGTAGCTCTCTACGGTTAGGCGTAGCCGTACTAACCCCGAAAACAACGGGAACTCATGCTGCAGTCACATTACGGGTTGTCACAGGCTGAGGAGCCCCTGGAGTGCGGGGTTGGGGGACCCAGCTCTGCGCTATGGCGAACAACGGTGCTGGCTGCTTAATCAGAATCACCGGGTCATATTGATTAGGTGCAATAAAGCGAGTTTAGCGACTTTTCTCACTTGGTGGCAGTCATGTGAGGACTGGTGTTTAAGTCATACCTTGTATCTTTCAAGTACAGGTAAGACAAAAACATCATAAAAGTCACAAAGGCTAGACCTTGGGAGGGAGGGGAAGAGGTTGCCACCAACGCTTGCCTCCTATTTTAACTGTTCCCACTATTGCCCCTACTTTAACTGTTCCTTGCTCCTTCCCTTCGTCCAATTGTTGATTTTGTTTCTGAATCTTTGGTCCTGCTGAGTTATTTAAATGAAGCCCAACTCTAAGGGAAATACAGATCTTGGAATCACTTTGTAAAGCCAGGCCTCTCAATAGTGGTTAAGTCAGAAATAACAGATGACCAAAATATAAACATAGTGGCACTTCTTGACGAGCAAATTTAAGTAACTCGCACAGGCCACAGTAGTGTGGAAAAATCAGGATTCGAACTAGACCCCAAATCCATCATTCGGTGCTTTCAGCAGGAAGTAGTGTAGGGTAGTGATTAAACCCTGAGCGCTAGCGCTTTCCAGCTGTGAGACCCTGACACTTTGTCAACTCCCGAACTGCAATTTCCTCCTCCATAAAATGGGAATAATAGTATCTACCTCCTGGGGTTATTGAAGCATTGTAAAGCCTCAGGTCCTTTGACACACACTATAGCCTTTATTCTGCATACTCCATAAAGGCAGGTATGAAGAACACAACACGTGATCCCTCTGGGAGCTGCAATATTATCTCACCAAAGGAAAAGTATTCTTTGCCTTCATTTCTGCAGATGTTAGGTCATAAATATCGTTGACTAATAAAACAGTGAAACAACACAGAGCTTCTTTTTGGAAAACATATACATACACCAAGTTTCATTTGGGCCATACTTCCTATTATCAGGTTTCATGCTTTTGCAGCCCCCCTCCTCCCCCCCAAGTCAGGAAAGATTGCTGGTTGCTACGGCTGGGTGTGTGAGCTACCGCCATCTAGTGGATAGAGACTAGCGCTGCTGACGAACATCGTAGGACACATGGAAGAGGCCCCAAAGCAAAATGCCCCAACGCTAGCAGTGCCGAGGTTGCAGAACCCTGTTCTAACACTACGCTGTTGACCGATCACTACAAGATGCTGACCACTGGCCACTTAGCACATTAGGGCCAGATCCAGATGAAAGATTTGGGAGTCAAGAGACTAGATATCAAAGGGTGGGTGGTTAAGATCAAGGTTTGATGAAGTACGAAATGCACAGGATAGGAAGGAGGAACCAGATCACAGCGGTCAGTTGAAATGCATAAGGCTCAAGTACACAAAAGCTCAAAATTTTCAGAAATAGCGGCAAGACCAATAATCTTTTAGTGAGTCTAACCGAATGGCAGATTCTGTGCCCTGTCTTTTATAATTCACACCTAATGAAACTGTGACATTCAGATCTAGGACTACAAGGTGGCTGGAGAATGGCAACAGTTGATGAAAGACTGCAAACGCTGCTGAAACTTTGAAACAGACCAAGAACACGTCATCAGATGCAAATGTGTCTCCTTTGTTTTTCAGATGTTTTTTTCATCGCTTTGCAGTGTAATCACCGTCCTTGGTGCTGTGTACTGCATGTTGGTGTCTGTCCAGGCTCTCTCAGAAGGGCCTCTCATTTGTCACTCTCAAGGCAACAGCACTTCCAATTGTGAATTTTCATTAGGAAACGTTAGGTGAGTCACCGTTCACTGCCTTACATAGCGGCAGCTAGTTAGATTAGAAAGAATAGTGCGGTGCTGACACAGTGCCATGTTTTTGGGTTTTTTTGGATGGAACAACAACTGCGACAGATTCGTAGGGATTCAGCATATACATTCCAATTGGCACAATCTCATAAAAATGGAGGGAACACTGCATTAAGAATGCTTTGGGTATGGTCTTGTCTAAGAGGAGTAACTGACTTGGATGGCTTATCCTTGTCTTTTAAAAATCTGTGGCTGCATATGTGTGTATGTATAAAAAAATTCTGTAAGTACACACCAGAAACTTAACTTTCATCCTTTGTGAGGGTAATGGAGGACGCCCTAGGGGAATGAAGGGCACAGTGACTTTCGACACTTTTGAACTAATTTAAAAATTGAATAAAAACACAATACATAAAATGTAGAGCCTACCTATAAGCCCTAAAAGAAACCAAGCAGCCGAAAGATTCATGCAGACACACTATATGTAGATGGTAGGCACAGGAGTGAATCAAAAGTTTAAGTCATGTAGAAACAAATAATATTGAAGAGTTACATGTCAATGGTTCATTTCCGTCTTCTGCCGGTCTTGTGCCTGAATCTAACCCCAGTTAGCACAACTGAAAGAAAAGAACAATCTGATGCATTAGTTATCTATATGCTGCTGAGGTTGGGAAAAAAAACAGATTTCACTTTTGTAGTTACATAAAAAAAAGTTCCCCCTTTTCCCTTATCTTGCTACATTAAAAAAGAACATCTCTCAAAATTTGTACACCAGTTATCAATCAACATCCAAAGAAAATTCCCTTTACTAACAGATCTAAACTGTAAAATTAGATTGTAACCACAATGCTATACACATTTGTTCCTGAGCAGATACAACTCAGCGTGCAGCAGGCACCAGGTGAAGCTCGGGAGATAACAGAACTCAAGGTGTAAATTCCCACTCTACCTGGGGTGCGAGTTAAGTTACCACAGTGATCCTAGGTTTTCTGCAATCTGCAAAAAGCACACTCATACTCTACGTGCTGAAACACTTGGGTTTCCCCAGGTTAAGCGTCAGTTGCTGTTGCCCAAAACATAAACTAAGAACACTTAGTCCTATTCTGGAGTAAATCGAAGAAAAATCCATCTCAGCATAGACGTGTTAAGGCGACATGTTTCTCATTTTCTGTACCTTGTTACTTCAAGGTTAGAAGGTATAGGCACAAGTCACTTCAATTAGACAGATCGAACATGTCTTTTCTGAGTAAAATTTGTACATCTGGTTTAAGAACAGATGCAACACTGAGGTTTTGCACTAAGAATTGGGCTCCTTCACAGGGGAAGCTCCTTTCTTTTCGTATCTTTGGCGAGTAGGTTGAAACCCATGCAGTTGTTGATATCCAACTATTTTTGGCACAGAAAATTTCCTATGGTTCAATCTAAGAGTAGGTACTACAGGAATGTTTGCTGACTGATGAGATGTACAATGAACATTAAGTTTTATAGCCATTAGAACTTAAAACCCTGACCTTAGCTGTAATTTCTGGGCCCAGTATTTCAAAAGTACTTTGTTTTACTCTTCTTGTCCTTTTTCTGGGCACAACGTTGCATTCTTTTCATGGCCAGTGATATTCCTGAATACCTTCCCATTTCTTTCATTTTCCAGCGACATTCATGCAGAATCCTTCAATCTAGAGTGGTACTTCAATGACTCTTGCATACCTGTACCTCCTAGTGACGTCAGTGCTCCCACCACGAGTAATGACACCATGGCCAGCGACCGGAAAAAATACAGCTTGCACTTCAGTTCTAAAGAAGAGAAACACAGGACTATCCATTTCACAGTATTTTTAGGGCTATTGCTTGTGGGAATTCTTGAGACCCTGTGTGGGCTCAGTCAAATAGTCATTGGTTTCCTGGGTTGTCTGTGCGGAGTCTCTAAGAGAAGAAGTCGAATTGTGTAGTTTAACGGTAATAAAATGGGAATAACAGCAGTTGGAATCATTTGAGAATTTCATTTAAAAGATACTCTTTTTAGAAGTTAGAAGTTCAATAATGAAACATTATTTAGAAAGCTGTATGAATCATTTTAGGCCAAAAGCTTTTAAAGTCACATTTAAGGTGATTAAAAAACCCCCACCCTTTACATATAAAGCATAACACTTTCATATGGAAAAGGAAAGCTCATCAGCTGGTCACTGTGGGAGCAGGAAAGAGAAGGTTCAATTTGTTTTGAATCTTTCTGTACTATTTGAATTTTCTAACGCTACATTCTTGTGTATGTAGAGGGAGGGAGAGGGAAGGAAATGGGAGACAGGGAGGGAAGACAAGGAACAGAAGTCATCCTGGAAGTGAAAGTATGGCATCTTTTTCTTGTAGTTCTTTACACTTTCAGAAAAAGTAATAAATATATAACCTAAATCAAGCTTGTAGACTGAATTCCTACCTTATAGGAAATCCAGGAAAAGAGACATTTTTAGGGAAAGACAAATTCTAAAGAGGGAAGGTCAGTAATCTGACAATAGTCATAGTCTTCTGTTTTCAAGAAAATGTACAGGAAAAATGAAAGGTGGGATGGGTTGAGAGAACTATTCGAGATTAAGAGAACAAAGAAATGTGATTCAATTAATGTATTGTGTGGACCTTGTTGGGATAACGGAGGAAACCTATTGAATTGGTTTAAGGTAATATTAAGGACTTGTTACTTTTTTATGTTTGATAATGGTTTTATGGTTATACAGGAAAATGTCCTTACTTGTTATTATAGAAATGTATATTCATGTTTGGGAGAAAATGTTATGTTTTTAAAATACTTTAGCCAAAAAATGAAACAATGGAAAAATGTTATATTTAGTTAACAGGTTTATGTTGATTCATTATACTCTTCTATTTTCCTGTATTTGCATTTTTCACAATAATTAAAGAACAATAATAAATACCTAGAAAAAAGTCTCTCAAAGCTGGTTTCTATATAGGACAATTTTTAAAAGGCAGGATAACAAAACTGTTTTTACCATATTAGAATGTTATAAAACAGACAAAACTAAAAATTTGCAGTTTTCTGAATATGATCATTCCTGCAATTTATTTCAATTATTTATGTTCACTGGGCTTAAGGTTCTACAAATAACTTTTACGATACTCATACTGTAGCCGCCCCTCAAAAGCAGTAACGTCAAGAACTTACATTTTCTGAATCCATTTGCTATAGAAAGACCTTCTCCCTATGCTCCTGTAAGTATCTATTTATCCTTAAGGTCTAGCTTAAATATCTCCTACTTGAGAAAGCCTTTCCAGAATGCTTCCAACAAACTAAGGTAGCACTTACCCAAATCACAATTATCACACTTGTCACAATGTAACATAAATGCTTTTATTTGTACCTCCATCGATACAAGACAATTTAAGAGAACAGGGCCCACTATGTCCTTTTCATCCATTTGTTCATCAGCTATTTCGTGCTTCAAGTTAGGAAGGCGTCTCTTCTGCCCAGACTCCACCCCCACCCATCTACTCTGGCCAAGCCCTTCAGGCTTCAACACAAACGTCACTTTTTCTGAGAGGTCTTCCCTAACCTTTTACTCTCTCCTTTAGCATTCTTTCCTTTATAGTGCTCATCACAATGGTGGTACTGTGTTTCCCCGAAAGTAAGACCTAGCCGGACCATCAGCTCTAACGCGTCTTTTGGAGCAAAAATTAATATAGTATAGTATATAAGACCAGGTCTTATATTAATTTTTGCTCCAAAAGACGCATTAGAGCTGGTGGTTCAGCTAGGTCTTATTTTCAGGGAAACACCGTAGCATTTTTATTTGTGCCTATTTCTTAAATTTCACTCTTCTCCGTATGACCACAAGCTGCACGGGTGCAGGGATCTGTGTTTGCTGTTATTCACTCCTCGTATACTCAGTATCAAGTACAGTGCCTGACACAAAGTAGGGATTATAAATATTTTGTTGAATGAATGACTGAATGAATCCTATCTTTACTACTCAGCTTTTAGTGAAGAAGATGCTTATTCATTGAATGTCAAACTGCTAATAGCCACAAATTTAAACACAAGTAAAACGAACATGACAGCTCAGTGTGTGTAACTGACTGAACGTCACAGAGGTCAGTGATGATGCACACAATGTTCTCGGCACCCTGGAAACGGGTGAGAGATGACCCGGGTTCCCTACAATCACGAAGAGACAGGCTCAAGCCTCCCACTTCAGAGGGCAAAGGAAAGGATGGTTCGCAGCAGCACAATCAGCTGAAACAGCTGGTAAGTTACTTCTTTGCTATTTTTGTCTTGTGGAAACTGCTGCCATGAATTAAATGCCTAAAAGCCTATGGGCCACGTGTGGTTAGGTATCTTATGGGGACATGTCATCTTTGTTCTGGCATCCGAATTTACAAATGTATGTTTTACACACACACACACACACACACACACACACACTATGCACTTAGCCATTTACAAAGTTTTTTATTTCTCACCTCCATCCCCATGTTCAATCTTGTTTTGGAATCTTTACCTTTTTAAACTTTATCCACCATGCGAAACAGTCTCTTCTCTCCCAATCTTTCAGCATGTATCTCGAACTGCTCTTCCTCAATAAAATTGTTTTCACCATCCTCTAATTCTTTAATAAACATTATCCTCCTCTTCCTCCAATAACCTGTCAATTCCGTAGAGCAGCGTTTGTGGCCAGTCTGCTATAACCTTAGTACTTAGGTAAGTGCTGGGTACACGCGTCTCTGCTCATTACATGCTAAATAAAAGAACATTTGTAACACTGACATTATAAGTAAAAGAACAGTTATGGTGAATTAAACCTTTCCAAAATAAAGGCCCAGAAAAGCAGTTCAATTTCAATGTCAAACACAAGAAGCCGCAAAACAGACATCCATGCAGGAAAGGAAGAAAAGTGCTTCTGAAAATATACTACTACTTGCATAAAATTATCTCTCAAACTGTAAATAACTTGCAATGCTCCAACAAATATTCCTAGGAGAAAACAAAAGCAAACCTTTAAATACAGTTCTGAACGTAGTACAACATACTTGCTATACTTAGCTGTATGATATGACTGAGAGTGTCAGATTGACCCGTTACTGGCCCGACTGTACCCTTTTTTCCCACTGTTCCCAGCACCTGGAATCTATTCTGCATTCTCTGTTTGTTGAAATCCCATATATTTTTCAAGGTTTGGCTCAAATATCTAAGAAGTAGGTCCTATCGTAATTAGGAGTGAATTTGTTCCTCTCAACTCCAAAACCACTTTCTTCAGTGACAAACACCTTCTTGGAGGGGGGAGGGGCAGCATAACCGAGCTTGGCTTTGTCGTGCCCCTTCGATGACTAGTCGACTTCTCATTTACCCTTTCACTGAGGGAGCAGTCTTTTGGGATCCCAGCTTTACCAGGAGTCTCCTGTTACAGCTAGCACCTGCCCAAGATGTGGAACTGTACTCGCTGCCCCCAGCACAGCCATTAAGGGAGACAGGTCAAGCCTCCAGTGTTTGGTAAAAAACAGGGAGAAAATTGTCTCCAGGACTTATTTTACCAGTACATTCAATTCTCACGAGATTTAGTATATTAGCTATCTATTACAATGGAAAAAGCATACACAACTCAAGGTATTTTCATCTGCACCACACTGTAGGTATTACAAACTAGAAACCCACTTGTAATGCAACCAGTGCCTGCTATTCACTACCAGGATGAAGGCGTGAAAAGCAGCACAGGAGGCTCTCACTACCTGCCCCGTCATTAACTGCATTACTTGCTCCTGAGACAGACTCAGGTTCGTATCAGGTATTACATGGAATATAGCTCACAACACCATTTGATGAAACAAAATCTTTCAATAAACAAATATTGCTTTGGTTGACAGTTTATTAAATACACTGCAATTGTACCTTATTCTGTAGTTTTTTTTTTTTAATCATTCACACATGAACTGAGTAAAAATGTACTTTATAGAAAACCGTCTGCAAAACTAAAATAAAAACAAGAATGCACATTTTACACATATACTAGGGAAACTGCTGAAAATGTTAGGAATTATTTTAATAAAGATGATCATGAAACATTGAGGTGGCTTGATTTTATTAAATCTGACACCAGACCAGGGCTTCAGAAGTATTAATGTTGAAATCTGGATGCAAACATGACCGTGAACAAAACTATTGAACAGTATTTGAGAAACAGGACAAAAGAAAGGATTATCTTTCTTATACAGATCTTCTTCTAATTGCATTCTCTACCCCTTTCCCATTCAGAGAATTAGTTGTGCAGACTGATGAGGCAAAAAATTAATTCCTTAAAAAAAAGCAAACTAGAGCCTATTTACAAAACATGCACAGGGAGAAGCTTAGGTAGGTGTTACTGCAGAACTGGTTAAAAGTGAATACAGCTAAGTGCGACAGAATGTATCTTTACTTCTGCAAATGTAAGTCTTTCCCCCTTCCGTTCTGGAAGAAACACATTTTCAGTGCATGGACTATAAAATGGCATACATTGCAAACACAGAAACAGAGCAGTCTGTCAATTTTTCACATTTCCAGCTGCTGAGATGGTATTTTTGAGCTGAGGTTACTTCTAGCGTCGAAACCAGAGCCAGCTATTAAGCAGCCAGAATGCTACAGTAATTGAATACATGACCATTTCTCTTTTAGCACGTTCTTTGTTCTCTTCTTCTAGAAGTTGTAGGCGTCTGTTTAGTTTGATTATCTAAGTGAAGAACAACAAAAACAAAATAGAAGCTTTAATGCATGGAGTAATCAGTCTTATAAAGTAGTATAATTTATCAGAGGAATTATAAACATGGAAAGTTTCCTTTGGAGCAAAATAAACAAAACTATATAGAGAAAAAAATGTTACCCATGACAGCTTAAATTCACTTCCTCTTCTCCACTCCCCAGATTTCTGAGTAGGAAAGGATGTGTTTTCCTTCCTTGATTAGACAGTGAGGTAAGGAAGCAGTTGCATGCTGCCCTTCTGGCAGAAAAGACTGAGCACACACAGAGGCGAGCTCAGCACAGCAGACAGGACGAGGGACGCCTGCTCCTTTCTATGCCCCATGAGAGGTTTTCACCTTTAACCTGCTGTCATTTCCTCCCTTTGCACCTCCCTGATTTACTGAGAGGATCCCATATATTCATCCACCGCAGTGGGCCCTGTCGCCTGCCCCAAAGACCTTCAGGGCTGTAAGGCAGGTCCCCCAGCTGCCAGAGTGTCGCTGGTGACAGCACAGTCCTTGGCTGGTGGTCCCTGCTGTGAACAGCCCTGCTGAGTGACTGCCCTGCCCAAGCTCAGGCTCCCTTCCGGGCAACGTGCTCCAGCTCGGAGGGCTCATCCCAGCCTCAGAGCTCTTCACGGGGTCGGCTGCACACCGCCTCTGTTCTGACTACACTGCAGCCCACATTTCCCTTTTGCCAATCCTGCTTCCTTTCCTTCCCCCCCAGACGTTAACCTCGAGAACACTCCCCGGTAAACTTGCTCCATGCACTCTTCATCCCAGAACCTGGTTTCCAGGGACTCCAACCTGCAAAGTCTACGTGAAAACACTGGGAGCCCTGTAACGCAGTATGGAAGTACAAGGGATTATTATCATCAGATTAGAGAAGCTAAAGGAGGAAAAATTCCATAATGCCAGAATTAGCCCTTCAAGGCCTGAGAAAAATGGGGAGAAAGTCTACTGACAGAACAGACACAGCAGTGCAGGGATAACCATTTTAACAATCTGAAAAAGTACCTCAGTTTTGATCAGTGTTGGGCAACTATTTTTCTGTTAGGGCCAATTCAGTAAAAAATACAAGTGCTTCAAGATGACCTTTTCCCTCTATTCAAAATGAGAACGGTTTATTTGAGCCCATGGTATAGCATGTTCTTATAATACCGATCCTATTTTAATGTCAATGCAAAAACTGGCATTGCTTTGGGTCATTAAAATAGTTCTATCTGGGCATATCTGAGAAGCAGCAACCAAGGCAGCTTTTTAATATCCCCCTGACAGTGGACATTTTGCATCTTGAAGTTACGTGACCCATGAGCTATCTAATCTACATCACTCGACTTAACGGACTCCACACTGCTGAGCTCCCAAACTGGAAGCAAAGAAAGCTGCAGAAGTAGTAGCTTCCACTGCTGCTAGGGTCACAAATATGAATTCTGTACAACCTTCTCGTGATTCAGTTTTTGTTATTTACCTAAGAAACTCACAGTTTCCCGACTGGCTTTCTACTCCTGTTAAACAGGTTTCACAGCCATGGGACTTGTTTATAATTACTGTACTTTGTCCTCTACTAGTTCACCCTTTTAAGTTAAGGATTAAATGAATGTTGCTAAAACACTGAAAGTAAAATTATACTTTCAGAAAAAACAAGGTTGTTGCTATAATTGTGAGTTCAATGGTAAATACCAAGGAAACCCTTTTTTCAATAGGCAAAGTATAAATAATATATATGAAAATATGTAAGAAATTATGATATAGCTTCATTTGTTTCGATAAATGAGACTGAAAATGAAAACGTAGTATTTGCTTCACATTATCCCTTTATTATATTAAATCTTTAAAATAATATTCTGATTTATTCTAATGCTGGAATATTTAGTTTCTTGATCTTTTCTTAGAAATACTTTTATTTTCATTCATTTCCCCTCCACATCTATTGACATAGACACAATGAGAACACCAAATATGCCTTTCCCACATGTGTGTGTGTCTGTGTGATTTAGAGACTGTGAGAACCTGTTAAAATCATACATATGTAACTGTCGTTCTAAGTAGAACTTAGTATAGAACAGGAGAAACAGGTGTATAAAGACCCTATGCAAACCGAGAACAGTGTCCAAAACGGAGTTCCCAAACACAGTAACACAGGTCCCAAAGCGATTGCCCCACAGTTCAAAAAGCCAAGCAAGGACTTTATGGCTTTACTGGTTTGCTAAAATGTCAAGATTCTTTGTCATTGGCCAGAATTATATCCATTCATTCTGGTAATACTGTTTTATGCTGATCAAAACATGTAAATGATGGTTTTAATACAGCTTTAGTCAAAATGGGAAAATCAATTATGGTTTAATAAATAGTCTGATACATAAAATATTTCAATTCATGAGCTCCACAAGAGAGAAAATGATGAGATGTTAGAAACTATCACATTAAACATTATATGGCTCTCACTTAGGATTACTACTTATTTGGTTCATTAAATACCTGTCGTCTTAGTGAAGCTGCATCCACAGCAGTCATGTCATCTGCAGTCCCTTCAATTGTCGTGTCTGCATTTGCAATGCCATACCTAGCACATATGAAATAAAAATACAGCTTAGTATTAGACTGCAACTAAGGGTACCTGGCAAATCATGCAACGTGTTGTACGATGCTCAAAGAATTGTTCAAAAGATTCATAAAACAGTATGAATCACTAAAATATTGAATAAAGGAATGAATAAATGAAACAAGCTGAATAAAGGAATGAAAAGGAAAAAGCTTAAGAGAACAACTACCTCAATATTGGGAGTGTCCTGAAACTTTGAGAATGAGAAGAAACCCTAACTTAAGATACAGGTAAGGAGACACTTTTCAACTCAGAGGGACTGCCATCGTGAAAAAGCATCCCTGGCTAAAAAGATGTGAGAGCTGCCCCTCTAGGATAACAACACAGAATTCTTACACAAACCTGTGTCCATGTGTGGTTCCATAGAAGTCCCTGCTGAAACTCACGGGCAGGGAACACTAACTCTAGCTAAAAAAATAAGACTGACCATTTTTTTATGGTCATTTCTTGCCATTTCTACTCTTTACTTCTTATTTTCAATTACTCTATACTGCATCTCCCATAGCAGCAATTATAAAATCACCTGAATACATTTTGCCACTACATTCAGACCCAGAACTGGCTCGATAACAAATAATTAAGAGGCTGTGTATAAAATAATACTGGAAAGCCACTAAGACAAACTCCAGAGAAAGCATATTAAAAAGTACTTTTTGAAAGTTCAAATTCAGTTACTTCTAAAAGGGCAGTGATTTTTAAGTGAATGACAATACGCCTCTGAGAAACAAATACACAAAAACGCTATTCTTCCTCTTGCCTGGATTTCCACTTTTAAAATATATTTTAATTAACAGCTTTATTGAGATACAATTTACATACCATACATTGCACTTCACATTATTTCCATCTTTGCTCTTTTATCCTGTATGGTTATTTCAGTAAAATGGCATATTAACTTTTCTGAATGAACAGAATATAAAGAAATTGAATTTAAAAGCTATTCCTATATAATCTACAGAGTTGGCATATAGACCATATATTCTAACATTTCAAGCAAGTCTCCATTATAAAAGGTACATTACCACACAGAGGGGTATGAAGAGAATTATATTTTTCATCCAAACATGTTAAAGACAAGTCTATTCAGAAAATCCTTTTGTTTCAAATACCTTTGAAAATAATCCAGAAATACTTTAATGATTCAGTGTCATCACTCTGAACACTGATGATAAATAAGTATACAGTTTATAGTTTCAATGACAGATGGTGTGTACTGACTCTAGATAATCTAGAACAATCTCTAAATGTGCCTTTGATGGCTAAATTAACTTGCTTTTTTATTAACTACTCTTTCTTTGTGGGAACAGAATCAACATCCTAGAACATTGAGAGAAATTGCATCACTTAGAGAAGAAAGCTACTAAGTTAGCAGATGCTGGAACTATGGGTTTACAAACATCTGAATTAATTATTCTTTTGAACATTAAGACAGATTAAACAATTAGTAGAAAAAAATTAAGGCTTGACGGTTCCTCTTCTCTACATTTTATCCTCAAAATAAAAACTTCTATTTCCATGAGATCACAAATGAGATGGGTAATTGGAAAAAAAAAAAAATTAAACTATACAAGCAATTGCTTCAAAAGTAGAAGGACCTGGACTGAACTTAGAGAATGAAGTATAACTGAAAGGTTTACTAAATTTAAATCCTGAAATAACTAAGGTTTTCAATATATCTAAAGAAAATCTTCATTTGCAAAGAAATCTAAGAATATAGCAAAAACAATTGACCTACATAATTCAACTTAAAACAGACAAAAACACTACTTTACCATGTGTTTTAAACTAAAACCTGTCTTTATAAGAAGTGAAAACTGTGAGAAATGTTAAGTCAGATCACTGAATGAAAATACTTTCACAGAGATAAAAGAATCACAAACTTACTAGAAATACGTAAGGGAAAACCTACTATGGATTGAGCTAACATTGTAAAAAGAAACAAGCCAGCAGAGGCAGGGACCACTAAGGGCACACTTCAATTCCTCTAATCTGAATTCACTATTAATGAGAAACTGGTGTTTCCTTCTTTTCTTGCCTTAAAATAAATGTGTCAGCATCCTCATCACGGAAACAATGCAGCCAGTTTTAAATCTACTGCTATAGATAATATATTTCTGCTTAAAATAAAACAAAATTGGGTCTGAAAAAATTACAGTAATGTTATCTGTGCATACCAAGTATTTTTCCCCCATGAAGATGGAAAATGGGGATGTGGGCACTTGAGAACCTTAAGTATTTGTATGTGCCATTCTATCTGTCCTTGTGCATGACAGAAGAAAAAATTACTCCGGTTAAGCAGGAGTGAAAGTGAGAAAGGGGCAAAAATAAGAGAAGAGCTTAAATCAACAGTTGACAAAAATTCTTAAAATTAAACTCCCTTTATAAACGTTTAATTTCCCCAAACTGTCAATGCTGATTTTCCCAAATTTAGGATGATGCCTTACAGACAGCTTATCTACACACTGAAAGTGACACAGACAATAACTAAAAAGGAAATGCTGGACAGAACCTCAGGCAACAATTAAACTGATCCATACAAAACAAGATTTAAGATTATTTTTTCTGTTTTGGCATGATCTCTAAGCTATTAAAATTGTGCTTAAATACTCAGCCACATGATATTTTATCAGCATTTTCCCTCTTACTCTGGTGGCCCAATGTGGTGACTGACTCCTCACTGTTCTCAGAGAAAAGTCTCACTCACAGAGGAGAGCTGTATGATACAAAGGCATGGCTACTCCATGTATTACAGCCTGCAAAATACATATCCAGTCAACTATTTACCCTGGTAATTACAAAGTCTCAGATTTACCTGATGTTGTCGTGATGAGGGTTAGAGCTGGCGGCAGCAGACCCACCACGCAACACAGGTCTAAGGCAGGGTTTTGCAGAAGGCACAAGACAGAACCAGGAAACAGAGAGGTAATAAAATGAAAGCAAAAACAAGACAGATAAATGTCAAATGGGATTATAGTGTACGTTTCAATACATTTCAAATACTTCCAATATCTTTGTCTCACATGTCCTCCATTTTATGATTTTCATAAATTTAACATTTTCAATGGGTTAAACAACAAAGGGAATCTATGCAACAAAATAGCACCAACACAGAAAATAATTTTTGCGGGGGAGGTTAAATTTTAACTTATGAAATTCAAGACAGAGGACAACTCTATTGGAAGAGTATCATTTCTCTCTTCTAGTTGGAGAAAAGGTCACCACCAGCATTAGAAGCATGTCGGGAATGGCTTAGTAACACCTGCGTGGTCATGGTTGCTCATCTGCCATCAACAGCTCTATCTTGAAAATGAACAAGTTCACATAACTCCCATTTCCCACAGCTGCTTCCTCCCCTCTCATTAATTTTGATTGTGCCTGATATCTTCATGTGGCTGTGTCTCCCTCAAACCCTGAGCTTTCCTGAGCCAACCCGCACGCCTCAGTTCTGGAGCGGAGGCGTAAGGGGACACACTGTAGAGTGCTGGCCAGTGTTGAATGCAACTTGAGAGACAACCAGGAGTGACGTACAGGGCTGTGGGAGATGAGACTAAGGAGCGCTGGGAAACTTCGTGGGGATTTTCACTTAGTCTCAGTACATGCTGTTTCTAGAGAACGATTTGTTCCTTACCTAGGTAAGCAGTAACCTTTTCCCAACACATCTTACTTTTTAAAATCAGAAAACAACAGCTCCACAAGGTCACTGGTCAACACTCCCCAAAAGTAATCAGCAATATTTACTAAACAGAGAAAGGAGGTTGGGATATTAGGACCCATCTAAGGACTTTAAGGATTATTATACTCTACTTTGAATGTCTCATTCTCTAAGTATTGATCAGGTTTTGCCTGAATTTAAATATCAAGGCAATTCTTAATTATAGTAAACATTTAATACCAAATGCAGTTTTTTTGTTGTTGTTGTTTTTTCTTTTGGTCAGTTGGCACAGCTGTAGAATATTGGCTATAATACAAATCACGATTTTATGCCAATTCAATTTATTCAAGAGAATTTTCATGTTTGGCTTGTATGCTTCCTAAAGGCCCTGTTGGTACTTAAATAAATTTCTGGAGCCTAGAGGATAAGAGATTCAGAGACTTTTTGGGGAGACATGTTAGAATCCTATTTTGTTGGCTGAAGAACAGTGAGAAATCACATATGCTTGAAACAGGCTGTAAACTCATCCCATCCTACTAATATACTTATTTTGTGGCATTAGGAAAACTGTTACTAGTTAACTATAATCTTACGTAACACTAGCATGAGAATGTTTACCTAAATAAAGCCCATGCTGTGTGCTACCTAAAGTTTAAAAAAAACCCATCATACCAATATGCTCAGACTGATCTGCCACAGTCAATACATTGCACCACAGAGATTTCCCTTTTATAATGCAGAGCCAGAAAAGAATACAGTTACCTTTCACAACGTATTTCATTTTGTCTTCTTACACTGGTAATTGACACATATAATATAAAAGCAAATTAGACAGGCATTTGGCAAAGTCAGAAGCTTCATTCAAGTACCACTTTCTACCAAAAGTATAATTTAAAACATTTAAAAAAATCTTCCTAAGTTTGATATGTCCAACAATATGTTTTATAATTAAAGTGGCAATAGGGAATGAGATGCAAGGCTCTACAAGTTCCAGCCTTAACTTGTGTACTAAAATCTGACTTCACAGAATATGTGTTTCTTTGTTTAAAAAAATGGAATCTGCTACAGCAAATAAACAATTTAATTGGGGGGGCCAGTAATTATACACATTTTTTTAAAAAGGACAAATTATAAATAACAGTTTCAACTGCAACTGTGCATTTCTAGGTTTTCCAAGTAAACTATTTATACAGATACTTGCAAAAAATGTAAAATTATTTACATGTTGGTTTCTTATTTTATTCACTCAAAGCTAGCAGAATCTACTAAAGAAAAACTGTAATCAAGCCCCTTCTAAAAATAAAACTTAAGTATGCTAAATATTTAAATAATGTTTTTACATATGAAGTCTCGTTTTAAAGATGTTAATATTTTGCATTGGAGAATGAAGTATGGAGGTCTACCAGATATCACAAGACCTGGGCATTTCCTCACCAGCCAAGGGCTAAATCATTACAGCATTTTAAATCCAAAGAGCACACCTGGTGCTTGTCCCAGGTGTTTTGGTCAAGTTTTGATACATCAGTTTTCCAAATGCACAGCACTGATCTATGCAAATAAACTTTTCTAATGTGTACCTATGATTTAACTTTGTCTTCATGTTGAGCTTGGTTTTAGATCATATAAGTTCTCATAAGATGAGAAAATGAAAATACAATACACAAACCTTTCAACAGTGTCCCCTAAAGTGTAAAGTAAAAACAGTTCTATGTCAAGCAACTGTGAATCTGCATTATGATAACAAAGCAGGCAGAAAGTCTTCTTCCTCCCTCCCTGTTAAATAGTTCTAGCTTAATTTAATTATACTTAATGAGATGGCATAAGACCCAAGATAAGATATTGCATTAGCGAAAAAGCCAAGAGCAATAAAATAGAAAAGAAAAATGATGTACAGAGCAAGAAACATAAAAGCACTTAAAACTTTATAAGCAGTATTATTTTATAAACATGCAAATAGACCATTATCCAAATTTCACATTCCTAGTTCTTATATCCAAAAAGTCATGCTAGACAGTTCTCATAGAAGTAAACACTGACTTGGCACTTACAATTCTGATTAAATCTGTTTCAACATTTAGATTGTAAGAAATTTAAGTACAATGATAAAAAATCAAAACACTTTCAATAATGAAAGCTTCCAATAAGTCTAATGAGAATTTAACCGTCTAGGCTCCGGGGTTAACAACTAATGGTGTATATCTAGGAACAAAGAATTATTAATACAACTACTTCATGATTTTTAAAAAACGCTCATTTAAGTGAATAAGAAAAGATAATTCCTTCCCAGAAAAGGGATTTTACAGTTATTAATTCATTACAATTAAAAAATAAAGCTTCACTTAGGGCTCAAAACAGTTTTTAATAAAAAAAATACAAAGTTAATTTTACATTAGTAAGATTTGTGATTTTGTACTTTTGAACTCTAGGCAAAATGTTTTTCCATTATAGAGAAAAAAAATCCAAATATTTTTACAAGTTCCATATTGCTGCATTGAACTGTATGTATGCGTTGGGGGGGGTGAGACAAATAATTTTAATGTACTGGGGCTTCGTCATCTAGCTATCATTTAATTTACATAGAATTTATAAATATCTTTCTCATTCAAATATTTTCACTGTAATAGCATTTGCTATGATATAATTTGACTAATAATCCGGTCTCTTCTAAGGACCTACTGTAATTAAAAAGTTAAAGAGGATACCTGGTGAAGAATGAATCTATTTTAAGGAGGGAGGAGCAAACAGGCCTTTGGAAATACTAGTTCTTAAGTGCCAGGGACTTTATATTCAGTATCTTTTGAAGGATCTCCCACCAGACTATATAAAGAATTTGAGGCCATTATCTCTGTATCATAAATAAAGCTGGTGGTGCTAGGGGAAGATTCCTCACAAGAATCCAGAAAACTAGATAATATTATAACTAGCCGCCCTCCTTCAAATAGATGAGGAAAATGAGGTCCAGAGAAGCTAAGCAACTTGTCCGCGGCCACCGTGCTATTCAGTGGGGTGGATCAAGACCGAATTGGACCGACCCCCTGAATCCATGCTGTTTCTTCTGAACCATGCTGCTTCTTATAGGCTCCAAATACTCTAACACAGTCCTTGAAGCTTCAAAGAGCATAAAAGGGACTCGACACCCTTGGGAAGTGGGGGGGAGAGAGAGACATACATTTCTAAAATTTCCCCTGCCGTGCGCTTTCCTGTTGTGTTGAGCCTTGTTCTCGTGCAGCTTTACGTCCTTGGGCCCAGTTGTGAAGCACTAGCTAACCCTGGGAAGGCTTGAAACACCGATCGAGCAGAATGGACAAGCGCTCGTGGAGTGTGGTGAAAACACCTGGGCCGTGTGAGGCTAGAAAGCACTCAACAAGAAAGTGTATTCAGAGCAAGCCATGAGACATACCAGTTTCTAAAGTAAGAAATAAGGTTTATCGGAAGAGCCAGCTGAATTCATGGGTATTCTTCAAAATGCAAAAATTAATAGTCTAATAAAGTGATTATGAAACTCAAAGACTGACTCAGAGTTACTAGATAAAATGTTCCCAGTTGAAATGAAACTGTACTTTTCCCATAATATGCCAAAAAGCTTGCCAACTTTGATCTTTTTAAAAACACTATGTAGTAATGAAACAAGGACAAAAAGTATTTGAAATAATGGCAAAATATTTATTTATATGAACAAGTCTAAGTATGCTACTAATGATTTTACTTGATGCTCAAAAGTGAGATAAGTTATCAATATTGAAAAATATCAGTATTATCAAAAAGATAATAGCACCTGGGATTTTCAATACAGGCCTAGAAATCCCTAGTTAAGAGGAATGAAAAAAAAATGTCCTGGCAGCTACAATGACAACAGTTCTCAACTCTGCTTCATTAATCCAACCACATTAGTATCCTAAATGATGAAATCAAAAGACTTACTGAAGAAAATTAGTACATTTCAGTTCAACATCTCACACTCAATCCAACAGTGTCCCTCAGCACATCCCAAAATGGAATCAAGTACTTAGAACAAGTCAACAACGCCTTTTAAGAAAATCATTATACTGAATATTCTCCCTCACTGTGTTTATTAACTGAATATTCTCCCTGACTGAAGACAAGCTAACAGAATCTTGTGAAATGTGAATTTTGGACAATAATTTCAAATTAAAAGAAAGCAAAGCAAACTGTTTTAAATCATTGCATCTTAGAAAGAGACGAAGGTACAAACACAAAAGGGAGACACCACAGTCCACTGAAAGGAGCCAAAAAATATGCAATCAAGCTGGCAAGTCTCTGACGGCCAGTCACCTGCGATTTTCATCCAGCACATCCAAGATCTGCTGGTAAGCCCTACGAGTAGAAGACTGGATAAGCGACAAAATGCCACGAGCAGAGGAAAGATTAGCTCCATCTTCAGGTAACATATGGGGAGGACAGACCCGAACCTGTTGTGGCGATGGTGTCACACTGTTTACACAAGCACAGCAAATGAAGAAAAAAACACTCAAGTCAGATTTTTATAAAATTTCAGCTGAGCAGTTTCCCCACTTATATTTTAAGAATTACCTTAATTTTTGCTCCCCTTCCCCACACCCTTCATCTTCCCCTAAGAAAAGTCAAACCAAATAAATGAATATATTGTTTTAAAAGACCAGCTACAATGCAATATCTGTAACTATGTAGCCTTAAATATCAAATTGAACAAACAGAATATGAAAAAACAACTTCGGAGAGGGAAGAGAACTACAGCAATGAGTGAGTTCAACCCCTAGCTTTGGAGAAGCAGCATTCTTTATTTGGTGTATATGTGCCAATTCAGTAAACCAAACCTCTCACAAACAACACTGCACTGCAACTTATGGATGGTCAGAAGAATAAGAGAAAACTCTCATATATGGGCGTCAAAGTTTAAACACACGAATCCAAAGTGATTCCATGAAAATGCCATTTCAAATACTTTACAAAGACAATGAAGTGAGCTAAGTTTATGATGAGCAAATTTAAAGATGTGTTAAAGTTTCAGAAAGCTGTGACAAAAGTATTTTGATTTCTGAATTATATTAAAGCATATGATCTCTAGCGAAATGACTAAGCCACAAAACTACTCCCAATTCTGTGAATACAATGAAGGAAGGCAAGGATATTTCTTAAATTATCCAGATGGACGTTAACCAGCCATTTCTGGGCCTCAGTGACAGTAATCTTACATTGTTTCACATATGGGCTCAGAGTCACAATTTCTTTGGCTCCACTGCTTGTGCTTCCTAAAGTTGAACACATTTGAACGGAGCAATTTTACTGCCCTAACTTGAACTCTTCAGACTGGTGTCAGCATGATCATCTGTTTGAGGTACTTAACAGATACATGGACTTGGCATCTGGTTTGTTACAATAAGAGGTTTTGTTATAAAAGGACTAGACCCTGGGATGCGAGCTCAACATTTTTCCTCAAGTCAGGGCAAAACATCTTAGACTAAATTTCATCCTTGTGTATTACGTCCAAAAGAATGAAAGTGGAGCAGACAGTGAACAATTGAAAAGATAAAATCTTTTATTTTGATGTGTAACCTTTTGTAACTTAACATGCATTTCTTTGGAAACCACAAAATAAATGGGATAATTTTTGAAAGGACAGCTGTCATCTATTATTCCCAGAGTCCCAGAAAATTAAAATCAAAATCTCCACAACTTTGTGACTAACTGTATGTCTTCATCAGCCAAAGTGAGAAGTACAATGAATATGAAAATCATGTTTTCCAAGGATGATTTACAAGAAAAAGATCTAAGTCAAATCTTGGCATACTGAGAAACTAATCTGTCAGGTCTGAGTCACCATAGGAATTAGGGCTAATGGTGTTAAGATAAACACAAATTTTCAGAGGGAGGCTAATGGACAGTCACCCTCAATATCCGTATAGAGACCAGGAATCTTCTGGAATGTACATAAGCCAATTTATCAACTGACCCATCAGATTTGGCTAAACCCACACTAGGCATCCAAGCAGAGTGAAACACCGAGTATATATGTACATGAAGTCTGGGTACCAGACTTGTACTCAGGATTCCCTTTAGGTGGTGCGGGAACACCCTGAAGCTCTTGCTCTTGGCAAGAAACCAGACTGAATTCACGTTAGAAAAGTGTCAGAAGAGACAGGAATAAAAAGGGCCAGTTCTGTGTCAACATAACAACAATACATCCCACACTCTTCTTGACAGAACTGCCAACATACCTGCTAAACTTACTTAAGCAACTTTTAAAAGATGCATCAGTACACTATCTATTGATATAACTAAAGTTTTTGTCTTCGTATTTTGGTGCTTAAATTGAACACTCCTGCATATCATTGCATACTAATAAGTAAATTAGCCACATATCAATATATTAACATCTACAATAATTCATATTTAAAATAATTTTGTAATAATGTCAAGAAACTAAAGCCAAATCCATGAAAAAAGTTTGATAGATTTTTGCCCATTAAAAATTAAAAGGAAAGAAGAGTTACTTCCTTCGAGAGAAACCATTTTGTCAGAAAAAGCAACAGGAATCGTTTAAGTTCTAAAAGTAGAAGTATTTCCTGTCCATATACAGGAAATCAGGTGTATTTATAAAATAGTCAAGCATAAACTAATTTCAGATTAACTGCAAAGAATTCTTAAGCCAAAGTGCACAGAAAGTTGAATTTATGAGATTTCTTCCAATTCTAAGATTCTATGATCATAAGATATTGAAATGTGGTAATAAATGGAAAAAAAAACTTACATGATCCTCAATATTAACTTAAAAATATTTACATAGAAATGTAAAAGGTAAAATTAAGTCTTTATCGGTACTAGCAAATATATTTGTTTCATCAAAGACCAACACAAAACCATATTTGGATTTCCGAGGTTTCTCAAAAAAAAAATTAAACTTTTAAAGATTAGGAAGAAATTTAACTTGTCATTAATTTATACGGCCATCCTTCATAAATGGCAAAAACAGAATAGGAAGTAGTTTTTAAACTGATGACCACTTTGGGCAGTATGTGTATAGATTACACATTTGATTGTTAACATTTGTTTCCATCTATAGATGAACTAAATGATTAAATCGTAAAATGACCAAAATTACCCTAACTGGAAGCAATAAATACTTTAACAATTTTTTAAAAGTTTTAAGCAGTTTTGCAAATCTTGTTACAAATAAACAAATTTAAGAACAAAAAAGAATAAGCCCCATTTTAGCGATCAGTCTGATGCTAGCTGGAACGTCCACCACTGGCATCAATGGGGAAGGGAAGCAGTGAGTGCTTTTAGAGTTGAGTTTGATCTCAATTCACTCACCCACCCAACCAAGATAGAGTAACTTTGTTTTTTGTTTTCACAAGTGAACTACTTGAAAAATAAAAAAGTAAACATAGTGCAAAAGTGCTGAGATCATTTAAACAAATATTATAATATTAGTAATTTTAAAAAATGCACTTGAATGATAAATTGATCCTAGTAATGTTATAAAACAGCAAAATCTCAACTTTGTCTTTTTCTTTTATAAAAGATTAGGAAATTCTGAAGAAGGCACTGATGTTTACCATGTTATTTCATTAGTTATATCTCATGCTTCCATGAAATCTTATGACATGAGTGTTAAGTAAACAACATTAGCCAATGTCAAAACTCAAATTTAACTGAAGACTTACTTGGCACGACTACGTCATTATCAAAAGGTAAGTACAAAGTCCAGTACCTCTTTCCCCATGGGTTTTCACAGGAATAATGTTTCTCAAACTGTAAGAATAACATCTTTAGCGAGGCTCCAGCCTCTTCCAAAAAAACAGTAAAGGTAAACATAGAGAAAAAGGGGAGGAAGAATTTTCACCGAAACATAAATTTTGCATCATTTCTCTCGAAATTTTAAACAGAGAGAAAACTTCAATTTGTTGCCACTGTCTAAGGCAATTTACTAGTTCCTAGAAGCATGGTAAGAAAACCAGAATAAGAGAAGTCGTCGGTTGTCAGAATGGCTTTCATTGCTTAAGAACTACATTAGCTCTTGAATTCTTCTTTGAACACCAAAATCCTCCCATCAGTTTAATGAACATTCTTCCAAGCATAGTTTTAATCTATGAAATAATAATAAAAACTTCAATGACAAACCACACTTACACTACATTCTCCTGGGTCAAAATAAAACAAGAAAAGATATTATACTAAAATTCAAAAAAAAAGTTTTAGATGGGATCACTGAACCTGGTTAAAGCTGAATCTGCAGAGAATATGCTAACTAATGCAAAACAAAACAAAACAAAAAATGGAAAAGGATGCTTGGTCCTTATGTGTAAATTATCTAATTTTACTTTCATCATTATACCCAAAATCATACATAAAATTCCCTTAGTTGGTCTAGTTATTTTTTTCTTAACAAAGTATATGATGACAGTTTGAGAAATCCTGAAACAGAGGTACCAAAAAGCCAAACAGTAAGAGAATTAGGCTATTACATAGCAATTACCTGGTGAAATATTAGTATAACATAAGCCTGCAAAATTAAAACAACTCCTACTTGTGAAAAGCAGAGCAGATAAAATCTTACGTGTACTCCGGTGCAGAAATCGGTGCCTGGAACCTTGAAATTTTATTTCTTGGGGCAGAATCTGATCTGTGCCACCTTAAATAATAATTATGCTTCTTTTACATATGCAGCTTTTATAACACAAAGAAAAAGCTAGATATGATTCTACTGGTCAGAATTCATTTTTGTATCTATAGTTGACCATAATCAATCCTACTGTCTCTTGAAAGTAATTAAGAAAACAAAGACCAGCGTTCTTGCTCTAATACCCATATGTACTTCTATTCTTAAAGCCCAGGAATAAAAGTAAAGATAGGCAAAGGTTCATGCACAATGACATATAATTAGTTTCACATTACAAAGACTAACGTAGATAAAGAGTTTAATAATTAGTAGAAGGAAAAGATAGCTGTACTATATTAATAGTTTCTTCCTTACCATATTACCAACATTGACTACATAATATGCTCATTATATAAAATTCCTAAAGTTAATTAAATGTAGATTCTTTTTTTTTTTTTTTTTTCAAAGCAAAACTTAGACATTTATCATTTATATCCCTCACACTGTGTGAACCCCCCTCCCCCCATCCATAAATGTAGATTCTTAAAGATGAATTATAAACTGCAAAATTAATAATGGGAGGAGAAGAAGTGGCAAGGTTATATTATTTACAAAAAGATGGTTAAATGTCTTACCATGGCATGGTAACATACATAACTACCATAACAAAAAGTATGGTTAAGTAATGTAAGCATTTCATTATAAAAATATAGTTATATATTCATGTTATTTTTTACTACCAAAAGTTAAAATATGAGACTCAGTTTTATTCAAAATCTAGAAAATGCCATTAAAGCAACTTAAAGAAAAAAAAAGAAATCAAATATTGGTGAGCTCTGTTAATCTTTTCTGTTATGAAAAACTTATGTTATTGGTAACTGCAAAAATATATATGAACTAATCATGTATTCTAAATCACACACTAGGCCACTAGGCTGGTTTTTATATATAATAAAGCTGTTTCCTTTCTTTTTTAACAGAATTCAGCTATCAATAATATATATTTTGTGAGGAAAAAAAAAAGTGATGCTATACTAAAATAGACCTGCTTTTAATTTAGTAATGTAAAATTTCAAAGTAATAAAAGACCTAAATAAGCCCTACATCTTTATATAATAAAAAACTTTATTAGAAACCTTTGCTGCCTTAAAAAAAAAATTACAAATAGAAAATAACAAAAGCCCTTAGGTTATGTTTAATCATTCTGAGCGGATACTAAATATCAAGAAGCTCCCTGAGTCATAAACTACGGAGCTTTTTTACTATTTACATAATATACTTGGAAATATTCTGGAAAATGATTTCATGGGCTGGCTGACATCACTGCCAACCCGGCACATTCAGAAAAATATGCAGTTACCATAAAAAAAAATTTTATATCAATAACGGTTGAAGACTTCAGCTAAATCTTCCCTGAGGGAGATATACAGTAATTTTAACTTACCATCTTCCTATGTAACTGTTCATAATAACTATAACTACTTTAGGGGGCATTTCAAGATTCCCCCAGAAATCAGTTACAATTCTCCTCTGCACCTCACACAAGAGAAGAGAGGCCCTAAGCCCCTCAAAGCCCCATCTGCATCCTTACACTCTTCAGTCAGGTCCAAACTAGAACTTAATATGGTTTAGTACAAATGGTGTAATTATATTATGCTCTAGTTATTTTGTATATAAATTTAAATGTTTTGCTTTTCTCTAGATTTGCAAGCTCTAAGAAGAGAGATATGTATCATCTAGTTCTTGTATAGTTCCCAGAGAAGCTAACATAATGCGTGGCATCAAATGTGGTTCATCATAAATGAGTTCATGAAAACTGACCAAAAATTTAATGAGGAAGAATATTATTTTACATAAACTATCTAAATCATCTATTTTTAAAAAAACCACAAAAAAAAACCCCAAGAAAAAACCCCCAAAAACAGACTCTCCAGTGACTTTGAAACTTAAAAATTCTGAGCAGTTTTTAAAAGGTTATTTTATATGTAAAAATGCATTAGTTTTAATGAAACAACAAAAAGCACTTGCCGATCTAAAAGATCTTGTAGTGGGGTAGCTTTCAGATCAGGACATGATAATATAACCAAATGAGAAAGAAAGGTTTAAACAAACAGTCCTTTAAACAATATACTTATATTTTTGGAAAATGAAAGGGATCCAATAACTCAGTAGGCAGAGAGCAAAACAAAAGAATCCTGGAAAGTAAAAAAATTCCACTTGCTTATGCTACACATGGTTCATGAAAAGCAGAGCTGGAAAGGGCTAGTTCACAATCTTAAGACAAATTGAGCAACTTAAAAATTTCCTTAAATAAAGTGTTTTCCTTTTATTTAACCTACATGTTAGATAAACAGTTCTGAAGAACGCACAGAATTGAGCACTTAGTTATCCATTTTTCTTAAGAAAGATTCCCTAAATAAGCAAATCATACTTATAGAAGACTTGTCACATACACAGAAGAAAAATTCTCACAACAAAACGGTCAGATTTTAAGGCTATAAATAGTATTGCAAAAATGTAAAATTGATGGTAAATGCAGAACAGATTTCAAACACTGTTAGAAGTAAATTATTTTTTCCCTTCAGATTCTTAGGCATAAAACATACACACACTTCTTCCTCTTCTTTTTTTAAAAATATTTGGGAGTGAAAAAAGAAAGGAAGTTATTTGGAAAAAGATGGGACAGACAATATATGGAGAGAACTTATGAAGGAAATACAATGCTTAGTGATTCTACTCACATGGAGTCAGTTCTGACCAGCTGTCCGTTTTGGCGAACAGCATTTTCACTCATAGAGCGCTCTCTCTTTAGCCTGCCAACTGCACGGACCTGCTAGGCACAAAGAAAGGGAACGGAATAGAAGATATTCTTAGTAGCCTAGTAGCTGTTTAGCATTAAAGAACCTTAATCCAAGGCTACTCACAAAATTTACAAAGAATTGCTGCAGGGATGTGTATTGTAGACAGACATGTTAAAAACAAAACAAAAAACATACTATATGCAGATAAATTTAGGAATGCTTACTATATAAAAAAGTTTATATCTGGTTTCTTTTTAAGTATCAGTCTTACTTGGTACAATTATTAATATTTTTATTTGTTATAATTTATATAAAATATTAAGAACAATTCCTAACAGTTTTTAAAGGCACATACATTATAGGAAATGGGATGTATGTGTATTTGTCTCACAAATAAATGTTCCTGGATTCTGGGGTTAAACAAATTCGGATTTGGTGGGCTAGCTGAAAACTAGACTAGAAAACTAGTCTTACTAGCTTAAAGGTTTTGGCATTCCAGAAATAACCACAAACTCCCATCCCACATATTCTTTTTACAAATGTATCATTGACCTCTTTCCATCAGGGATGGGATCTGTTTCCTTCCCTTGAAACTAGGTGGGCTGGTGACTGCTGTAGAGATGATGAAACGTGACTTCTGAGGCTTGGTCATAAACAACGTTTCTGCCTTTTTTCTCCAGACTACTGATGTTTGGAAAAATGGTCCCATGATGTGAAGAAGCCCAAGCAGCCATACAGAAAGGCCGTATGTGAGTTCACCAGCCAACGCCAGCTGAGGTCCCAGACAACAGCTAGTACAACTACATGTGAGTGAGTAAGCCTTCAGATGACTGCAGCCTCAGGCTGTCAAATCATCCCTAGTCTCTGAGACTTCCTAGCTTAGGCCCATATACTAGAGAACAGAAACAAGTTTTCCCCATTACGCCTGCTGTATTCCTAACCCATAGACTCCATGAGCAAAATACACAGTGCGGCCACTGTTTCGTGGCTCCCTAACCATTATGGTTAATCCCCTCTGCCCTAAGCCCCTGGTGACCATTAATCTGTTTTCTACCTCTGGATTTGCCTATTCTGGACATTTCATGTAAGTGGAATCATACAATAAATGGCCTTTACTATCTGGCTTCTTTAATTCCGCATAACGTTTTCAGGTTCAGCCATGTTACAGCATGTATCAGGACTTCATTCCTTATTAGGGCTGAATAATATTTTACTATATGGATACACCATATTTTGCTTATCTGTTCATCAGATGATGGACATTTGGACTGTTTCCACCTTTTGGTTTTTAAAACCTGTTTGATCTTCATGACTTGGAGGATGCTACTGGCATGTAGTAGATAGCGATCAAGAATGCAGCTTACCATTCTATAGTGCAAAACGATAACCCTCACCACAACAAAGACTTATCCAGCCCCAAATGTCAGTAGTGCTGAGGATGAGAAACACTGAATATGCTGTAAAATGCCTACTACAGAGTAAATGATTCAGGAATCTCACTTGTTAGATTTTGAGTAACATCTGAATGAATTATCAATGTTACCAGCACTCAAGGCCTTACTGCCCTTCTACCGTATTTCCCCGAAAATAAGACCGGGTCTTATATTAATTTTTGCTCCAAAAGACGCATTAGGGCTTATTCTCAGGGGTGTCTTATTTTTTCCTGTACAACAATCTATATTTACTCAGGTACAAAAATCTACATTTATTCAAATACAGTCAGGTCATCTTCTGGAACATCGTCATAACTTTCCAAACCCCAAATTCCGGCTTGAATTTCTTGTGACTCCATTTCCTGTAGAACCATTAGCCCCAATCTCTCATCTCCAGCAAGAGAGCTCTCCTTAAATGAGCACCTCTCGTCCATGTAGCCTGCTCGTAATGCATTGGCAACACAGCTGTCAGTGATTTTATTCCATGAATTCTTCACCTAAGTCATGACCTTTTGCAGGCTAGACTTCACAAAGTTGCCACGCTGATTTCTCTGCATTCTATTTTCAATGCAGTCATTGATTTCCATGCGCAAATGGTCCTTGAATGGCTTGTTTATTGCAATATCAAGAGTCTGGAGATAGGCAATCATTCCTGTGGGAATCATTATCTGTTCTTCTCTCTGCAAGGAAGTTCTTCATGTCTTTAGTGTGGTGAGTACTGGCTGAATCCCAGACTAGAAGACCTCTTTGGCCACCTCGCAAAACAAGTGGCAGCATTAGATAGACCCACTTCTTATAACTGCTTGTGTGCACCAGACTTTTTTGGTTTCAAGAACATAAATGCCTGAAACACGTTTCAACCTTATGTTTCTTGCCCTTAGTGATGATTAGAGGTGGGGCTTTCTTTCTATCCAGACGAATTGCCAAAATACAGGTAACACATTCACTTTCGTAACAAGCGGAGGGAATGTAGATTGATGAGGAACCCCTATGATCAATTGTCGTTTGAGATCCTTGGCCCATAAACACTGCAGTTTCACCCATAGCAATCATGTTGGAGAGCTGGTATTTAGAAAAGTCGATGCCATCAACAAAGGACTTGAAGGCAAGTGCACGTTTAATAACTTCAGTATCTTCCAGCTTGAACAGTGTTGTCGATCTTAGAGACAGTTCACATCACGGAAGGAAGCCATCCAGCTAGTGTTGTGATGCTTTGAATTCTTCTGGGGATATTTCTAACTGTGGTGCCATTGCAAGGGCAAATGCTTGAATATCAGCCCTGGGCACAACCAAAGGCTTTGCTCTCCTGTCAGCAATCCATTCACAGATGATGTCTTCCAGCTCAGGAAATAATGGTTGCTGACCTGATCCACACTTGCGCTTCTTAGCATTTTCCTCATTCACCGATTGACTGACGTTATCATACTCTGCTCGCCATTTTTGGACCATTTGGAGATCCAACTTCTCTTTGCAGAAAGCCATAAGATTCTTGCCCTGGGAGTCCTCCACGATTCCTTTCTTGTACTCGACGGAATAGCTGTGTCTTTTTGCACTCATCTTGTCTGGGGGTCAAAAATGTTATTCCCTTTAAATCTACCATTAAATCAAGTGTTAACTGAAGACTTACGAGGCAGGAGTGGCAACAAAAATGACAGTTAAGAATGATGGTCCACACAAAAGTGATGAAAAATTGCAGGCAGCAAAATTCAGAAAATGTTTCTTTATTTCACACGAGTGCATTAAGTATGTCTGTTACAACACACGACGTATTGAATTATGAAGATTCATATTAGACACAACCATGTCCGTTCATTATCAAGTGCACATGTTATTGGTGCATTGTGTCTGTACTGATTCGTCATTTGGCAATAAATCTCGAGTTCATCTGGTTACATAGGTGTCTACCTCTCGTCCAAAGGCGCCCGCTTGAATATTTACAAACAATTATAATTTATATTATCATTTATTTTAAGTAGTAATGCCAATATTATTTATTTATATTTAATTATATATTATTATTATTTAATTCAATACACCCGTTGTGTGTTGCAACAGATGCACTAAATGCATCCATCTGGTTGACGATCTTAACTGGGGCTTATTTTTGGGGTAGGGCTTGTATTACGAGCATCCTGAAAAATCATGCTAAGGCTTATTTTCGGGGAAATATGGTATTTCAATCCATTTTCTAAAAGCTACTAGAATTCTGGTTCCTCTCCCTTTCTCCTCTGCTCATTGGTTGACTGCCTCCTGAGGGCGGCCTGGCCCTTCTACAGGCTTTAATCACCATCATTGTTGCTTTCAATAGGCAGCTGGTACTAACCTTAGAAACTCCTCTCTGTCATCTCAGGATTTGGCTCCTGACTCAGGATTTTAACTTTCATCACAAGAATATTTATACATATTGCGTTTTGTTTTTTTTATTAGTTTCAGGTGCACAAGACAAAGCAATACTTAGACGTTTATCATTTATATCCCTCACACTGTGTGAACCACCCTCCCCCCATCCACTATCCCTCTGACATCGCACAGAGCCATTACATTTCCAGTGTCTCTATTCCTAATGCTGTACTCCGCTTCCTGTAACCATATACATACGTATATATACATATATGTATATATAAAATTATAGTTGGCATTCATTATTGTTCAGCTTCAGGTGTACAGTGCAAGATCAGGCATATTGTGTTTTTAATGGGAATTAGATTACGTGCTAAACACATGCATTATTACATTTAATTCTCACAATAATCTTAAGCACTTGGCATTATTTTTATCTTTATTTTATAGATGAGCTTTGGAATTGTTAATAATTTGCCCAAAGTTATGTGGTTAGTAAGTAGCAAAGTAGGCCTTCAAAATTAGGTCTAATTCTCAGCCTAAGTTTTTCATCCCAGGGTTATATACTTTGGGCATTTGTCACATTTGAGTAAATATCACAATTACTGCAGGAGTAAACCCCACATGGACTTAAAATCTAGGTCTACTGAAGGTAATTCTGGTAAACTTTTATTCCTCAGTCTTAGATTAATCACTCAGGAAAGTATCTGGCTTGTTTTCAATCAGCTCTTCCCACCAAGGAGGCATAAGTGTATAAAACAGTAGGTATGGAAAGATCAAAAGAGAAACAAAACCAGAAGAATATCAAAGGGAAGGTTTCCCTGCTGGCAGAATTCTTTACTCCAGGACCATACTATTCACAGCTGTAATTCACAGTGGAAACTTTGGGGAGCTGGGCCTCTAACTGGGAGCACGCTGTGATATCTTTTGTCTTGTGTAACATCTTTATAACTTTCATTGTTCCTTGCTACTAAAGAACTGCATGTATCTTCTGTGTGTATTGGTGTCTTTCCCTCACTCATACCACTATACAGGAACTATGTCTCGCTGCGCTGTGTAGTGTCTTACAATAAAGCTGCACGTCCAAATCAGCATCTATGAATATATTTTCTCTGTTACCTCAGCAGAAACTTCCAACTTAAGAAAAGGCCATACCTAGTACTAGGAAACTGCACTCCCCAATGTTACATGGGTCCTTTACCTTCTTTGGAAAGGACTATATGAAAAATCAAAGACACAGAAAGTTTCATTACCAATAAAAACATGTTTCACATTTTTTCATACTAGCCTCATTACAACACAGAATTCCAGAAGCTATAATGAAAAAGGTGAAACTCCAGACATCATCACAGAAAAGCAGCTTTACAAGATTGGCCGAGTCAATGGCACAGGCGCGATCTGAACTTTGCTACAAACACCTTATTGGTCCATACTGCCGTATTTAGCTCCATAGGGCTATGAATGTTACACGACACAGTAACCAAACTCAGCAGAAACTTTTCAGCAAGCAGGGAGAATAAGAAGAGACAGTGTCAAGAGAAAAAGAGCTTTCTTTGCCCTGTTTACCAGACTGCTTTTATAACAAAGTGATGCATTAATTTTCTCCTGTGCTAAACTTCCCAACTTTTTCTGTATTGCTTAAGGTGTGTCACCTAGTTCATGATTTCCACAGAAGTTTTTTTTTCTTGCAACATAATATTTTAATTAAAAAAGAAAACAATAGCACAATACCTTATTTGTGGTATCTATAAACCAGAATTTATAGCAATCAATGATCCATGCAAAGCTTTCATTACATATCGCTAATGATATGATTTATAGCCTCTAACTCCTCTTTAACTTTTGCTTTTGTCTATATTATTTCAAATTCAACTGATGTTAAAACTTTACTTACTTCTTCATTTTGAGGGGTTGGAAGAGGTCTTTCTAAATCCAGAAAATCTAGTGGTCTTTCACTTAGTGTAAGTACACGAGGTGGTGTTTTTAGTGCCAGAGGTTTAAAGGAAGTTGACTGAATGAGGTCAAGATCTGCTGGCCTTGAAAATGGAATGTCTTCATTACTTCCTGGGAGTAAATTTAAAAAAGGGAGGTTTTAAAAAGCTAGTACTTTATTAAAAAGAGTGACAATACAAAATGCTGGCAAGGATATGGAGCAACTGAAATTCTCATACATCACTGTTAAGAATGTAACAGAGTACAACCAATTTAAAAAATAGCTTGACAGCTTTTTATAAAGTTAAACATAACTTATAATATGATCCACCAATTCCACTCCTAGAGATATAAAAACATATGTCCTCACAAAGACTTGTATATTAATGTTCATAGCAACTTTATTCCTAATAGCTCCAAACAGGACACAACCCAAATGTCCATCAGCAGGTGAATGGACAAACTGTGGTATCTCCACACAGTGGAATATTATTCAGTAATAAGATGGAATGAACCATTGATATAAGCAACAATATGAAAGACTCACAAAAACATTACACTAAGCAAAAGAAGCCAGACCAAAGAGTATACACTGTATCACTCCATTTATATGAAACTCTAGGACAGACAAATCTAGTCTCTGGTTATTGAAAGGAGATTACGGTTACCTGGAATTGAGGGGTAGGAACTGAATGAGATGGGGCACAGGGGACCTTCTGGGGTAATGAAAATGTTCTGTATCTGGACAGTGGGGGAGGTTACATGGGTGTATACATTTGTCAAATCTCATCAAGCTGTACACTTAAAAATTACACTTTATGTATGTAAATTATACCTCAATTAGTTGAATTATTAAAAAGTATTGTTTAAGATTTCAGACTATTTTGTAATGAATAAAAATTTTGAAAAAAAATGCAAAGTTGCATTTCCCAACCCCTATTCAAAAACCCAAAAGTTTTCCTAAAAATATATAAAACAAAGATATATCAGGCAAGTTTATAACTAAAGGTAAAATACCTGCTACGACAATCCTCTCTGGAACCTGCATAATCACACTAGCATTTGGAACGCCTTCTTGGAATTCTTGTTCCAGGTCAGCATTTGGTGGTGCAACCTTTAATTTTTCCGGGACCCTCATTCTCTGACTAATACCTTCAGTGTATTCCATTTCATACTGAATTCGACTAATTTCTGCCATCTCAGCAGCAGTGGGAGAAGGAAATGCTGCCCCACTCACTCTGTGGGCAAAAAAATTAAAGACGGGGTAACTGACTGTTAGAATGTCAGTCTTCTCTATGTAGCGAAGTTAGAAGACAATACCTTATAGAAAGAGCAAAAGGACACTTCTCATTTGTGACTACTGAATACATACAAAGGAAAAGGAAAAGACTGAAGAAAACGTTTTTCTCAACACAATGCCTTCTCCCTTATCAGCTGAAACTGCACCTTGAGAAGAGTGCTTAGGAGCAAATTTTAAAAATGATTGTACAACCACACACAAGTGTGCCCACACACATATTCCCCTCTGTCTGTCTTTCTCTCTCTCTCTCTCTCGCTCTCTCTCTGCATAAACATGCATGTTGCTTATACGTCAAAAATGCCTGAAATAAAACTTAAATTAAAATTTCCTAATCAATTATTTGAAGGAAAGCTGCTAGGACTTTATAATAATGAAATTCAAAATTGCTGTCATGCATGAAAAAAAATAAAACCTTTTAATGAAAATCAGATTTATAAGGCAAACAAGATTAAGTTTAAATTTACTAAAAAAGATGCAACCCCCTGAAAATCACAAAATACAAATTAAAACTTCTCTGGCTGAATGTATATCTGATGATTGAGATACAATGAATACCAAATATAGTATATCATTAATAAATCTTTAATGTATACATTCATTTTGAGGGATTGGAAAGTCTCACATTATTAATTTGTATTTGCTACCATATTTACATGTATATTTTTAAAAAGAATGACATGCCTTTAAGGGGAAAGACAGTGCAGATGCATTGAGCAGCCTTTTAAATTAGAGACGGATCCATGCTCCAGGGAAATGCAGCAGAAAGTTGCCCCCAAATACAACTTGCTGATAAAAATTAAAAGAGCATGGTTAGCCTGTGACAATCCGCTTTACAGCCACTATCTCTCAAGTCTACAATACCAGCTCAACTGAATAAAATGTCACTGACCTTCCTATTGGTGTGTCACTGCTTTTTCTTTTACTCATTTTTAATATAGTAAATACACGTCTATAATAGCTATTAAAATACTGCTACCCTGTAGTTCAGTTTACTTTACACAATTCCCCTACAGATCTGAACTTTTTTGGAGGTGTACATAACAACACGGACACTGCTTTTCCAGCTGTAAAAAAGAAAGAATAGAAATCAGTATTTCGACAATTCATTTTATAAGAAAACTATGAATAAAAGTAAATATCTACTTAAAATTTTTGGATTTCAACAAGGCTTGGGGCTCGATCTGAGTAACTAATTTTCAAATCTTCTAAATAGAGTTATTCCATACCTCAAACATCATAAAGATGGTTTCAAGCATAGCCAATGTTTTATGATTTTGCCAATGGGGTAAAGAAAAGCTAATCAAATATATGTATATACAAATGTGAAGTCAGATTAGAAAAAAAGTTTTGTCATAAAATTCCTCTATTCATTATTTTCTGAAGGGGTAACAAACCCTCTTCTTTTCTTGACTGCAAATGAAGAAATCAGGGAGCGAATGTAAAGGGCAGAAGTAAATGTGTTTGAGGTAGCCTAAAAAATTTGATGTGTAAGTAAAGTTTTTTTAAAAAGGAAATAACTTTGAAAACCACATCATACTAAATTTTCAGCAAAAGCTATTATGCATAAACCAAGAGCAATGAAAACTTAAGGGCAGTATAGCTGCAAGTCGTAGCTGGGATATTTCTTAAACTCCACGTCAGAGATGTATTACACACCTCAAACTCCACCTCACTAAGAGGCTTAGGAGAGTTCTTAGCTAGAGGCCGTGTAGGGACTAGTTAGTCATGACTGCTAACGTACTTCTTTCATTCTTCACCAAAATGTGAATTTTAAGGATCTGACATGCAGTTTGTTTAAAGACTAAGAAAATAGAGCCAAAAGAGAAAATGTTTACTCACAAACGTGCACCAACTACTACTTGCTATTTGGCACTATCTGCTTCTGTGCTTCATATTAAATCCTTGAACCTGTTTCAATGTGCATGCGCTGGATTTAGAGCCACTTCTGTCCCTGGGGGAGAAAAACAGGAGCTACATTGAGAAACTAGATGGTATCATTCTAGGAACTCATTGCTGTAAATGCTTCAAATGATAAGAGTCATCAAAGATGCACAACCTCACATTAAAAAAACCCAATACAATACAGAAATTAACAAGCTTACCACCAAGTTTAGTCTCACAGACAGGGCCTTACAATCATTCATTAGTTAATGCAAGACAAAATACAAGACTGTCATCATTTCTGATGTGAATTTAGAAAAATGTACCAGATGAAAAATATCTGTTTTAAAGAATCTGAACACTTACGTATATACACATAAGTGTATATATACACACGTACACATATACAGAAGGTGCCAAGAAAATGTATACACATTTTAAGAAAGGAAAACTATATTAAAATTGTAATACCAAATATACACCGATAACAAAAGATGAATACAAGTCATGTTTGACTTCTACAATTACAAGAGGTGCTCAAAGTGGTTACCATCAGCGTCTAGACACTTCTGATTATGGCGAACTACTGCTTGAGCAACATTGACCAAAGTGTTCACTTGTATACATGTTTTTGGCACCCCGGTATATCAAGAAGGTATATTTAGCACTGGCTAAATTTTCATTCAGTTATTTCTATTTAGTATTTAGTTGCATTCATAATTTCATTCAATATTTAATCGAAATCAGTAATAGGTGCACATGGTACAAAGTACGTAAGAACATACAGAGAAAATAAAGTGCTCTACTGAATCCTTTCCTATAACCACTGGGGTCCCCACATGCAACCTCTATTATCAACTTTTGTGTATCATTCTAGATAAGATACTCTTCCTATACTTGGGTGTATTTGACCCACAGTAAAAGTTTATATTTAGAAATACAACTGAAAAGAGATACCTCAAAAGGATTACAGTCTTGGGACATTACAAATTGAAGTTTTATAATAAATAAGGGATGCAAATTGCTAGAACATTATCGCCCCAAAATGTGCTATTCTCCATGTTCCATTTACTACATTTCAGTCTTCTTATTAACTTTTCACTAGTACATCCCACGGATCTCAACATTTCATTCTATAGCAATATCTTTTCTTACAAGAATCTTTGGGCAGCTGGATGGCTCAGTTGGTTAGAGAGCAAGCTCTGAACAACAGAGTTGCTGGTTCGATTCCCACGTGGGCCAGTGAGCTGTGCCCTCTACAACTGGATTGAAGGACAACAACTTGGAGCTGATGGGCCCTGGAGAAACACACCGTTCCCCAATATACCCCAGTTAAAAAAAAAAAAAAAATTGTTCTAAAAAAAAAAAAAAAATCTCCAAGTTTGTAAAGCATCACAGACTAAGATTATAAAGGCAGACACTGAAAAGACCATTTCTGCAAAAAGCCAAATACTCCTGCAGCCAATTTGAGCTACTTAAATTTAAAAAGTAACTGAACTGTCCCAATAACTACGTTTCTGCATAAGTGAAATAGATAAAACTCTAATTTTTCTCTCTCTCATTAGACTGGCATTTTGGTAATATCTTTCAACAATAAATAAAATAAACTTCTCAACTGGAGTTAAGATATTAATTCCAAGTTTTATCACAATGTACTAGGCAACCAGTACTGATTCTGTTAACATAACTAAGGAGACAAAATCCCTCTCAGAATCACAGATGAGCTGAGATCTCTACTTTCTAAGCCCAGTGGTTCCCAAATATCATTAACTTACCAACTTCAGGTTTTTTGCCATATTCACACAGTACATTTATTCTTACCTACACTTAATACTTTCTCTTATCCAACTTATAAAATCTTTTTAAATAAATGTATTTTAAAAGGGAATTTTACCTTAAACCATGGTTTAAATACATATAACAAAAACTATTACAAAAAACCCTCATCCATATACTACCTAGAGTCAAGTCACGTTCCATTCATGGAAAGTGTCCCAATTTGAGGACACAATTATTCAAGCTTGTCTTTCTCATTTTCTGTATTAGAACACTGGACCCACGGGGGGTGGGGTGGGGGGGGTCAAAAAAAAAAAAGGAAGTTACAGAAACAATTTGGCTCAAATTGATTGTGGTTGCAAAGATTTACATAATTCTCAAATTACAAAAAGAAATGTCCAGTTTTCTTTAATCACCTATTGTGTGGACCAAGTTCAAGGTTTTTATCTGGGTCACCCTGTTTCAGTTCTCTTTTCAAGCAAGTATACTTTAAGAATATGTGTATTAGCAAATCACGGTGTAGAGATCCAGGATTAATTTTAATTTTTTAAGACAAGTCACTGAAAACTTGGAAAAAATATAAACTATCAACTTTTCAAACAAGGTTATGAATCCACAGAAAACAAGTTTGAACACCAGAAGGGAGGAGAGTAACAGCTAAACTTTGTATTCCTAAAACGAGGCAGCACAGGAAGGGATACAACACACAATTTCCTTTCGGAAAGGATAACAAAACCAGTTCACAAGCCTTGGAAACCAAAAAGATAGCAGGTCCCCCACACAATTTAATTACACGGGGAAAAACTACTAAGTACAACTAAATGATTCTAATTCTTTCCAAACTCATTTTCCTAAGGATTTTTCCTTTGTGATCTCATTAGCTAATGAAATTGACAGAGAAACAAATGTTTTCATCTAGGGAGAGAAAATATTTTAATATCCTTCAGTTAAAGTCGCTCAGTGGGAGAAGCCTGGATACAACTCGTTCTATATTTGGAAAGAAGGGCCCCAAGCTTTTCTGATCTTCCACTTCTGAATGGGTTCTCCTCCCCGGAGAGAAGGCCCCTGGTTCTAACACGGTAGGTCGCAGCCGCGGGCCTTTTTCTACAGGAGGACTCGTCCTTCTGACTAAGGTCACAGGCTGGGCAGGCTGGGAACCCGAGATCTCTCCTGCTGCATCCAGCTCCTGGCAGGAAATCCAAGGTGCACTTCCAGGCATGGACACCTGCGAGCAAGGATGCTCACAGCCTGGGCCTACCTGGGCCTCCCGCGGATGCCTGGGCTTCCGACAGGCCTTTCCTTTCCAACACGTATTTTCCACAAAGTAAAAACGCCAACAAACAAAAAACTACTTTTAAAGACGGCAGGTGTCTGGTTCAAGGTCATACTTAAAGATGCTAGGGCCTAGGCCGGGGGGGAGAAGAGGGAAGACAACCAGAAAAGCTCAGGACGCCCGTAGTGGTTCCCAACCCCCAAACTATATTCTAGACTAAAAAGCCCAAATGCATCCACAAAAAGACACCGAACTAAAACGGGTGAAGAGCTTAGTGCAAAACGTTTGCAGGGCAGAGTGCTGCTGTCCCTTGCAGTCCCTCGTCGGGGACTGAGAGCGCTGCAGGCCCCTGACAGGGCGTAAACGCCGGGGTTGACAGCGAGAAACCCGGGGGCCGGGACTCCGGCCCGAGCCTCACTACCGACCCGCCAGTGCGGCCGCGGGTCCCTCCGTCAGCCGGAGGCTCACGGCCGCCGCGCTAGGCCGCGGGTCCCGGGTCGGGGAGACGCCAGTACTCACCCCTGGGCCCGCTGGAGGGTCCCCGGCGAGGGCCTCCACCTGCCGGCTGCCGGGGCGCTCGGGGGGGCGCTCTCAGAGGCCGTTGGCGGAGCGCTCGGAGGCAGCCGGGTGAAACACCGGCCGGAGCCGCCCGCAGCCGGCCGGGAGGGACGCGAGAACGGCCGGGACTGGCCCCTCCCGCGACCCGTAGCTGAGGCTGCTCCGCGGGCACGTGACGCGGGAGGGCGCACGTGAGCCTCGCGTACGAGAGCAGGGGCGGTGACGCGGCGGCCTGGACGCGGGTCTGTAGTCGGCACTGCACCAACCTCAAGACGACATTTCACGGTACGTGTTTGGTTCACACTTACACATGTCAGAGTTCGTGTTCTTGAAGGACGTCTTACAGGTAAGCCTCCGGCAGCCACTTAAAATAACTGCTTTTCGGGGCCGCCTGCATCAACATCTGCGGTGAGGCCTAGGGACCCGCCGATTTCCCCAGCAAGCGCTGCAGGTGATACTTCAACACTCGAATTTTGATTACTCCACGCTCTGTAACGCTCAGACACCTTCCTGAACAGTAATCTCTACTCTGACTGGCTCCTCCACTAATTCTTCAGGATGACAAACCCCGAAACGGTAGGTTTCACTGTAGTTAGCAGCCTCGTTCAGCTTCCGAGAGCTGCCCCTGGATGTAACCAGCTGACTACTACTTTCGGGGGGAGACGGGCATAATCAGTGTTTTGCCCAAAAACATTGGGATGGACTGAAGCCAAATCACGGAATACCTTATATGACCCGATTTTAACAAACAGCCGAACAAAGACACACTAATCTGTACTTTCTTAGACTCTAAAGATATTCCAGAAATGTAACCATTCCTCAAAATAATTTGGGAGGCCCTCTGAGAAATGCGTTTTGGGGCCCCGTCTTTATAGTGGCGAATCATCCTGCTTCAAGCATAGATTTATTTTAGGACTGATCAGCATTCCAAGCTAACCTTTTGGGGGAAGATAGGGACCAAGCTAGGTATAACATCTATGAGCAAAACCTTTGTAAGTGGGGTCCCTGCTACTTCCATGAGTGCCTCTTAATTACTTGCAGTTTGGTTTTCACTCCTGTACCCTCCCCCAAGAAAAAACTAAGTTTTAAATGAAGATTGGATGGACAAAAAAAAGGTTGGAAAGTTACCCCACAGGGTGATCTGATCATGAATTTCTAACTGGGCAGGTCTTGGTAGGTAGTCACCCCCCAGGCATATAACTTCTTTACTAAAAGGTTTATCTTCGCCTTAGACAAGCCCTGCCCCGTGGTTTCTGTGCATCTATGTTAACACACCTTTGAAATAAGTTGAACCATTCTCAAGGGAGCACAGAATCTTGTTATCCTGTAATCTAATCCCGGCCTTGCTTTTTCTCCACCTCCATATAATCCTTAGTTCCTTCCTTGTGTGTGTGTGTGTGTGTGTGTGTGTGTGTGTGTGTGTGTATGTATCATTAAAAGAAGCTGCAACTTGTAAATTCTCCAGAGCATTTGAGATCTTGCTCCCCGGCATGTGTCATCTTTGGCCTAGATAAACTCATAAAAATTCTCTACAGCTTTGGACATTTCTTACATTGACAGTTGTAATCCAATTACCAATCCGAAGTCTTTTCCCTTAACCCTGATCACCCTTAAGTTTCCTGAATCATTTGATTCTGTTAAATGAGACTGTGGTGTTCGAAAGCATCTAACACTGGTGGCAAATTCTAAAAAAAAAGGCATTTCTCTCTCCCTTACCTGGAACCTCTGCTCCCTTGTTTTTTGTGATAGAGCTTCATGCTGGGTTTTCCTTCAATTCCATCATTAATGTGGCCATTCATGTTTATGATTCAATTAATCATTGACTATCTTTTCACCCAAAGTTGCCTCAAATCTTTTGTGGGAAAAGATGGCATATAAATCTAAGTAAATTATATCCATTTAGTCTCATCCTATTGCACTAGTTCTAGCCAGTTCTTCCTACGTGTCCCATTGGAGCTTTGTTCCCAACAGGGTTTCAAATTCAGATTTTCTCCCTTATCCCAATCCAGATACCTTCTCCTGAATTTCCTTTATCAGTTTTTTAATGGTGAGATTATTTTTTTCAGTCACCAAAGTTCAAAATTCTGAAGTCATCTTTTACTGTGTCCCAAGTCCCCCATCCTTTAAAGTCTCCCACCTCAGTGTCATCTGTCCACTTTTTCTGTACTTTCTGTTCCCACTGCTAGACCATTACCCACCATCTGGGCTGTTAACCCTTTTAACTGGCCTCCCCATCTCCAATCTTTTTCTTTCTCGAATTCTTCCTGGACATTGGATCCACAAAGAACCTATTTTTACAAATTGTGACATCCTAAATTTGAAGCCCCAGTTTTAAAAGAAACTAATTATTTATAGTTCTTTACAAATCCAAAAGTCCATAACAGCAATACAATACATTTTTAAAAAAACTTAAAACTATCAAATAGCCTGGCAAGGACAGTATATAAGATACTGGATCTTTCAGGTTACCATTTGTATGATCATTTTACTCTTTTGCTCAAAATCTTCACTGGATCTCTGGTAGCAACCAATAAAATGCAAGTTTAACCTGGTATTCTAAACTCTACCTAATATGGCCCTAACCTCCTACTGTGCAACTTTATTTATGTGTGTGTATGATATATGAATGATACACACACACACACGTATATGAATGGTACATATATATATATTCTTGAACATGAATTGTTCTCTGAGATTGTATCATGATTTTCTAACAATTTACTCTTATCCATGCTATTCCTGTCACCTGGAATATGCGTACCTGCTTTTTGAAATCTTAACTGCCCTTAATGGACCACCTAAAGTATCCTTTCTTTTATTTCTTGAGGCCTCCAACTTTTGAACCACTATTTGTCATCTCTTATAGCTCTTATCACATTCTATCCAATATTATAATTATCTATGTATTTGCCTTATTTTCTCCAGATTATACATTCTGTGTTTGAGACCAAGGTCTATATCTCACTCATCTGAAGAGTAGTACCTCAGTTTTCGAACATCTCTGTTCACGAACATTTCAATTCACGAACGCCGTAAACCCGGAAGTAAATGCTTCAGTTTTCGAACACGACTCAGAAGTGGAACATGTCACATGGCTTCTGCTGAGTGCAAGAGCCTGAGGCCTAGCTGTCGGCTGTTGTGTCCTGAGCACCGCGCAACATGGAGGTGACATTTGGGCTTATTTGGTGACTATGTGCAATCAATCTGTGCTCATATCATCTCAGGAGCCCTCTGCCAATCACCCCTTGCTGTGAGAAATGGATAAAAGCTACAAAGCCAAGAGAATCATTAACAGAACAACGATAGAGATGAAGAAGGAAATTATTTCCAAACATGAAAGTGGTGTCCGTGTATGTGATCTGGCAACGCAGTTTGGTATTGCCAAATGTACAATTTGTACCATCTTAAAAAAAAAAGAAGCGATTAAAGGAGCCAATGTTGCAAGAGGTGTTAAAACACAAGACGAAGAACAAAGACAATTGAAGAAGTGGAAAAATTGCTTTTCATATGGATAAATGAAAAACAGTTGGCCGGTGATAGCATTTCTGAGAGCATAATTTGTGAAACAGCATGCTGACCTCATCAAAAACATTTGCATGCTGACCTTAACAAAAACACCTCTGGAACAAGTGCTGAGAGTTATATTTTCAAGGCAAGTAGCAGGTGGTTTAAAAAGTTTAAGAGGAGAAATGGCATACACAATGTGGTGAGACATGGTGAAGCTGCCAGTGCCAACAAAGAAGACGCCGACCAATTTGTTTTGGAATTTAAAGATTATGCAGAGGCAGAGGGATTCCTTCCCCAACAAGTTTTCAACTGTGATGAGACAGGCCTCTTTTGGAAGAAAATGCCAAAGAGGACCTACCTAACAAAGGAGGAGAAATCATTGCCAGGACACAAGCCCATTTTGTGGGACTGCAAGTGGGGATTTTAAGTTGAGGCCTTTGCTAGTCTACCATTCTGAGAATCCCAGGGTTTTTAAGAAAAACAATGTTATAAAAAGCAAATTGCATGTGATGTGGAAGGTGAACAGTAAAGCTTGGGTAACCAGGCAATTTTTTATTGAGTAAGTTCATGAAGTGTTCAGGCCAAGTGTAAAAAAATACCTCCAAGACAAAAATCTTCCAATGAAGTGCCTGCTTGTTATGGATAATGTTCCAGCTCACCCCCCAGGCTTGGAGGATGAGTTGATGAAAGAGTTCAGTTTTATCAATGTAAAGTTTTGGCCCCCCAACATGACTCCTTTCATCCAGCCCATGGACCAGCAGGTCATAATCTAATTTTAAGAAGCTTTACATGAAAGCACTGTTCCAAAGGTGCTTTGAGGTGACCTCGGACAAAGAGCTAACCCTCAGAGAGTTCTGGAAGAATCATTTCAATATCCTTACATCTCATAGACAAAGCATAGAGGGATGTGTCTCAGAGAACAATGACATCAGCACGGGAGAACTTGTGGCCAGATGCTGTCCCTGAACGTGTATTTGAGGATGTTGAAGAGGATGCTCCTGGTGTTGAGGATGTTGTGTCTCTGAGCAAGTCCATGGGCTTGGAAGTGAGCAGTGATGATGTGGAGGAGTCAGTGAGGACCACAAGTCTGAACTCACCACAGAAGAGCTTCAACACCTTCTGACGGAGCAGCAACAGGCGGCAACTGAGGAATTGTCTTCGGAGGAGGAGGGAAGACAAAGTGTTTCTACTGCACTGATCAAAGAAATATGTGCAAAATGCGTTGAAGTGCAAATTTTTGTTGAAAAATACCACCCTGATAAAGCTGCTGTAAGTCATGCCACTAACACTTTCAATGATAATGCTATGTCTCACTTTAAACAAATTTTAACACATCAGAAAAAGCAAATGTCCGTTGAATACTTTTTAGGGACGAAAAGATCTGTTGAGTCTAAACCAGGTGTCGGTGTAAAATCAAGGGAAGGAAGGGCAGGAGAGGAGTCACCTACAGTGATTATGGAAGAGGGCTACAGAACACCTGAACAACACTCACCTATTGTGATTCTGGAAGAGGGCCCCCCATCCAAACCATGACTATCATCATTGCAGGGAAGAAAAAATTACATTTTCATCATCTACAGTACTGTTTTTACATTGTGTGTGTGTGTGTGAGAGACTTTTTTAAAAAGATTTTATTTGGGGGGGGGGGACAGGACTTTATTGGGGAACAGTGTGTATTTCCAGGACTTTTCCCAGTCAAGTTGTCCTTTCAATCTTTGTTGTGGAGGGTGCAGCTCAGCTCCAGGTCCAGTTGCCGTTATTAGTTGCAGGGGGCACAGCCCACCATCCCTTGAGGGAGTCGAGGAGTCGAACCAGCTATCTTGTGGTTGAGAGCCCGTGCTCTAACCAACTGAGCCATCTGGCCATCTGGGAGTTGAGCAGCAGCTCATTGACTTCATTCTAGTTGCAGAGAGAGCAGCTCGCTGGCCCATGTGGGAATTGAACCGGCAACCCCGTTGCTCAGAGATCACGCTCTAACCAACTGAGCCACCCATCCTCCCCTACATTGTGTTTATTATTGCTTTCATTGTGTATCATTTTATGGATCTATGGCATCATTAGATAGTAAAATTCATGCTAAATTGCTGTTTTAGGGGTTGATTTTAAAGGTCTGGAATGAATTAATCCATTTTGCATTACTTTCTATGGAAAACTGCCTCGGTTTTCAAAAGTTTCAGAATTCGAACAGTCTTCCGGAACGGATTACATTCGAAAACCAAGGTACCACTGTATATTTATTATGGAGCCAAACATTGAGCATATTATAGACCTTTGGTATAAAGTAATGAGACTTATTTTCTTGTTTGGCTGATAAATTGGAATTGAAGATAATTCCCAAACAATAATTCTTTTTTTTTTTTTCCAAAGATTTTATTGTGGAAGGGGAACAGGACTTTATTGGGGAACAGTGTGTACTTCCAGGACTTTTTTTCAAGTATAGTTGTTATCCTTTCAATCTTAGTTGTGGAGGTTACCATTCAGCTTCAAGTTGTTGTCCTTTCAGTCTTAGTTGTGGAGGCGCAGCTTAGCTACAGGTCCAGTTGCCGTTGCTAGTTGCAGGGGCGCAGCCCACCATCCCTTGTGGGAGTCGAACTGGCAACCTTGTGGTTGAGAGCCCACTGGCCCATGTGGGAATCGAACCGGCAGCCTTCGGAGTTAGGAGCACGGAGCTCCAACTGCCTGAGCCACCGGGCCGGCCCCATCAAACAATAATGCTAAAAAGTTTTTGAGCAATGTCAGTATTTTTAGAAACACCATACAGCCTACAAAAATCTAGAGAGGGTCATATTTATCTGAAGGTTTAAATTTAGCATGGTTATTCAAAATCACTTTTTCTTTTGTGTTTGGTTGTCTCTTAGTTTCTAGTAGGCAGAGCTGGGATTAGAGTGAGGTGAATTGGTTATTCTTAGTGTTCTGCATTTGCCCCTTCGGTAGGTTGCTAAGAATCCATTAGAGACTGATCAAGATTTTCCTTTCCAAACAGGCTTATAAATAGAGAGAGAGAGCATGAGCCCAAATACAGCATTTCTTCTGCTTGCCAGCAGTAAAAATACGTTAATTAAAATGGATTAGCACATTTTTTAACTCAAAGTGTTTTGAAAATATATTTTTTTGGCCCAATTATGAGAATGGTTCTAAAATATTTATTTGAGCAACAATTGTGTTGGTCTTCTCAGAAGTACTACCTAGGATCATGGTTCATTCTTTTTCTTTGATTATATTTTTATTGCCATTCAACATAGCCTGTAAGTTCCTTAATTAGGAGATTTCATATTTAGTATATTAAAAGTGTTTTTTACCAGTTCTCTACATTTAAAATTTTATTAATTTTTCCTTGAAAGGGGAGTATTTGTATTATAAATGGGAAACATTTTATCAAAGTATCTGACCCATCATTTCTATAATCTATACATTTTCTTACTGATTTGTAAAAATTCCTTGAATACCTCAATAGAAAATGAACAAAGATGTGATTAGGCTCTTCACAGGAAAACAAAAATAAGCCCTAATAAAAAATACTAATTAAAAAAATTAATTAAAAGTGCCAGTGTTCAGCCTCACTGATGATGAGCAAAATGTAAATGAAAACCAGATAGGCAAAATTGTAAAAGAACAGCTAGATCTAATATTGGTAAAAGTATGAGGTGATGGGCGTATTTGTTACATTGTTGATGCAGCTGGACATTCTAAAAACATTCCTGGAGAGCATTTTTGTATATATATCTTAAGACTGTGAGTACTTTGATTCTACAATTTTCCTTCTAGAGGTTTATTCTGAGGAAATAATTGGACAAATATGAAATGAAATATGTATAATATGTCCATAATAAAACTAAATTAAGTATCCATCAATTGGGGATTCATTGACATAGGTAATAAATCCATGCAAATAACGACTAGTTCCCATCTATTGATATGAAAATATGTCCACAGTGTGTTAAGCCTAAAAAAATTTCAAAACATGTTTTTATTGCATTATTGTTTGAAAATTTACTTACAGGAAAAAAGTCTGGAATATATATTACATGTGTGTGTGTATAATAAAGGTATATACCTTAATTATCTTGGGTGTGGGTAGAGGGTTAGAGCATGATATTTTTATAGTCTTCATAACTTCTGTATTGTCTATTTTATAGTGACCATACGCCGCATGATCAAAAAATACGATGAATGCTACTGCTGAGTGCCATCCAACAGAAAGACAGAGATCCTCATTATGGGAAGCGGCACATCAAAGCTTGGTAACAGTGTATGACAAGTTTCAGCTTGTGTGGTGCAGTCAGTTGGGTGTGCGTTCTGGTTGAGAGAAGGTGTGTTTTAAAGCGAGCTGTAAATCATGGATCATGAACAAATGCATTAATGTGAAATTTTGTTTCAAACTGCAAAAAAGTGCTAAAGAAACACGAAATGTTAAAATTAGTTTATAGTGATGCTGCAGTGACCATGAAGACAGTTTACAAGTGGTTCGAGCAATTTCATAATGGTTGCGAATTGATTGAAGATGAGAGATCAGGACGTCCTTCAAAATCAAAAATCCAAGAGAATGTTGAAATGTAAAGTGAAATGATTCTATCAAACAGGCGATTAGCTATTAGGGAAATTTCTCAGGATTTGAACATCTCTTATGGTTCCATTCAAAGCATTTTAACAACAGATTTGAACATGAGCGAGTGAGTACGAATTTTGTTCCATGCGTTTTGACTGTCAAACGAAAGCAACAGCGTTTGTTAATTTCCGTGGAGTTGTGCCATTGGGTCGCTTCAGATTCCAGCTTTTTAAGACATGTGATTTATGGGAGATGAAATTCAGAGTTCTCAACTGAAATCACCCAGTTCTCCTTGTGCGGAAAAAGCAGTCAAGATCTAACATCAAAGTGATGTTAATTGTGTTTTTTGACCTTGATGGAATTGTGCGAGCTGAGTTTGTACCTAGGAACACTACGGTGAACTCTGAATATTATAAGGGCTTATTAGAGGGTATTAGAAATGATGTGCATAAAAAATGTCCTGAGAAATGGACAAATGGTTTCATCCTTCATCATGACTACGCTCCATGTCACACATTGCTTCTGGTACGGCAATTTCTGTCAAATAAAAATATTACGATGTGTCCTCCTCCACTTTATTCACCATTTCTGGTACTGTGTGACTTCTGGCTCTTCCCCAAAGTCAAAATAACCATGAAAGGTAAATGTTTTGAATCGATTCAGGACATCATCGCAGCCACGACAGCACAACTAAAGACACGAAAGTGTCCAGAACTGCATCAGAAAGTGGCAAGAAACATGGGATAAGTTTGTTCGTAACGAGGGAGAGTATTTTAAGGGGGATTAATGGCAATGTGTCTTACTGTAATACATTTTTTTTCATTTAAACATTCATCGTATTTTGATCATACCTTTTACAATCAAAAATTAAATTTATCTCCATTTTGAAAGAAAAAGACCAGATATAATTTTTTCAACTTTATTATTAGACAATACCATAAAATATTTTAGCTATAATTACAGTACATTACAATATTATAATTTTGTCAAGATATAATTCAAATATTCAATATATTTTAAATATACTTCATTAGGTTATAGAGTAAATATTAAGTTTAGTAGCAGTAAGTTACATTTAATGCATAGAAAAATCTTTGTAAGTTAAATTAGCAATAAAATTCAAATTTAGAATTATTGTAATACTTTTATAAATAAGTTACTTAATAATATTTATCTTGCAAAAAGAGACCTCTGAGCACACTGAAATTTTAGCACACTGTGAAATTCCAAAGTTGAAGCCCCAAATTTCAAAGAAACAAGTTATTTACATTTTACCTATAAAGTTAAAACTTCATAACTTTACCAGCTACTCTTAGATATCTGGAAAGTAATGCACATGAGCTATGTTCTAATGCTCAGTCTGAGAACTGTGATTGAGCAACTGTTCATATGGCTTCACTGGAATTTAAGATTTTAGCATCACTTGTCTTCCTCAGAAGTTAAACACTGATGAGAGGGCAAGAGAAGATGGAGGCTTGGGTACAAGCGGAGGCCAGTCTTTTGGCATTAGCACCATTCTCGGGGTTTTTCTTAGTAAAATTAGATAACCTTACGTTCATTTGCGATTTGGGACTTCAAAAATCAGAGGCACAGATGGAACAATTGTAGCCAGTGTACCTGGTAGAGTTGTTTTCTGGGTGTTTGCGTAGAGCAGTTTTTCTCAACCTTTAGAGTGTGTTGGAACTCACCTGAAGGGCTTGTTAAAACAGACTTCTGGGCCACCCCCAGAGTTTCAGATTCTGTAGATCTGGGTTTGGCCCTACAATTTGCATTTGTAACGTTTTCAGGTACTGCTGTTGCCACGGGTTCAGGGACCACACTTTGAGAACTACTGGTCTACAGAAGGTTTGTGCAGATCCATTAAACCCTATATGCCATTAAAGTACAATTGGGACAGTAGGATATTTTCAGAGCAAAACGTCTTCATATTAGGTGAGTCTAAGTAAATAATCTAAAGCACTCTTCTTAGTTTAACTGTAAAAATGGCTTGACAGTAGTCACAGGAGCAGTGGAGGGTGTGGACCGTGCTCACGTCTGTGCTGTCCTCTCAGGCCACATCTTCACTTCAGAGCAACTGAGGTTGAAGCAATAAAACCTGAATTTAAATATCAGCACCCCAACTCCACCTGGGGGGATGGAGAAGCATCTTCTAGCTTTGTCTCAGGATGTGACTCGTCAGACAGTGCTAGTGTCAAGTGTAAGTGGTTTTTGATGTTTTACACATCCTTGTTTTCTTACCATTGTCCAGATCTTGGCTTCCGCCATGCCTAGGAGAAGCTAGAAGTCCTAGGCTCTCCCTGGGCATAGATCTTGTTTTCAAACCTCTATCAAGGCCTGCTGAATTATGATGATGAAGTATCAGGACAGAGAGAGGGAGAAAGGGGGAAAACGACTCAGATAAGTGGGATTCCTAACAGAAACAGGAAGTTACCTTTTTTGGGATATTAGAAACAAGTCTCTTTTTTTTTTTTCCTCTTAGCACCTCCATAATATACTTAGCACAGTGCCTGGGGTTTGGCTTGGTGCTAAGTAAAATGCTTAAGATGAATTAAGTAACCTTGGGAATGTATGAACACAATGAAAAGCAAGTTTTAAGACACAGCTTCCAAGCTGTACAATTTGTACATTAAGATTTTTACACAACTGACTTTCTCAATATGTTTGAAATAATATGTAACACAAAAAACATGTTTTTACCAAAAAAAAAAAAAAAAAGAATTAGAGAAGTCAAAAGGAAATAAATCTCTATAAATACCCAAGTTAAATGGAATATTGAGAACAAAGGAAAAATATTCTGAGCCTGATTAGTCAACAGATGCCGTAAGTTTTTTCATGGACTATTGAGCTACTCAATTACATGCACCAACGTTCGTAGGGATGGGGCAAAAGCACATCTAATAAGTTGTTCTCTTGTTATTTGTGGATGTGCTGGTAAAAGAAAAACTAAAATTAGACACATTTCAGAGTACTGTGTGAAAATGTTCTAGTTAATTCACTAAGGGTAAAAATTGTGCCAACTTAGAATACAAGCAGGCTATACTGCTGCAGTGAAATGAATTCAATGGACAAACAAAAAAACTTAAAAAAAAAAATACAAAAACAAAACCATAGTGTTTCCAAGGCTATTGTAATTCCATCCCGGGAAACTTGGGTATGTTTAAAAGTGCTCTAGATAATCCATGAACTTAGTTCAATTCTGCTTCCTTCAGGCCTTAGGTTAATCAACAGATCTGAAAGTCCAGTTCTATCAACGATGCCTAATACTCCACTTGCCCCCATCTCCTCTACTTAGGGTAAAGCTTCAGGAAGAGGGTGGTTGGGCAATCTAAAACTGAGTTAGCCTCCCTGAGTCTCAAAGACTGGAATAGAAAGGGGCATATCTTGGGAATTTAGTGGACCAAATAGCTCTTGGAGCATCAAACTTTATACAACCACCATTTAGAAAGTGCATTGGGTACAAGTAGAATACAATTTCAGTGATATTTTGTGAAAAGTCTGCTGCCTTGCCATAGGGAACTTTGAAACAGCACAGAATTTAGAGACCAGGATCACAAAAATGCTTTGTTGTATGGGGAAACCAACAGAAACTGTACTAAGTCATCACAGAGCGATATTGTTTGGTTAGAGAAAAATACCTAAATACAGGCACATTCTGCATCATTACTTGGTTATGTAGAATGAAAAATAACAGTTCTATTTTCTTTGATTTCTTCATTGTCTTCTCTTCATGCACACCTGACAGCGACTTATTATATTTTCTAACTCTCCAGCTTTCACAGTTAATGGAATAGGTTTTCTGAAATAAAACAAAAACAAAAAAAATCTCATCGATTTGTAGATAAAAAGGGAATACTTGCTGGGTTTGAGTTTTATTAAGGCATATTGGGGCTCATCTAAACTTTATTATAGGAGGTGTATTTCTGAAAAAGCATATGTGTCAACATTTTATGATTTTAGTCATATTTCAGTAACACTACGGAAAGCATAGGCCTTGATGCAAACTTACAGATCATCTTTTTTGTAATGAAAAGTACTCCTACCCTTTAAATAGTCTGTCTTGAAAGTCTTCCAATACAGTAAATTAAGATTAGCAGATCATTTAGTGGTTTTCCTCAGTAATTTACTATATTTTTATATATAAATATTAAATATATCTAGTGATGGCAAAAGTCACATTTTTTGCCTTTATTGGTACAGTAGTACAAAACTATGGCTGCTTGTTGATTCTTGTAATGAAAATCTAACATAGGCAACCTTTTAATAAATAGTTCTGTAGTTGAGTCATTAGATTAAACTTGACATTGAATAATTACCTGAACATTCTTTCTGGGTTTAATGAAGCCAACCAGAAACTGTAGGAATTTGAATAATAGTTGCATGTTCCTCTTCCATGACATTCTATGAATGGACTGGCTCGGAATTCTTCCAGGCAGGATCCAGGGGATGCTAGAGCTTGCCCAGCGCCCTCAGAACCTGCGCTTGTAAACTATCACAATAAAAATATCTGAGTGAGAATTCTGTGCATGATGTTGACATTTTCAACGCTCTACTTTTTTAAAATAGAGGACTATAAGGGGAAAAAAGCATGAGTTAAACTTCTTGTGCTTCTTTACCCAGCTTTGCTAACGCTCCAGATACTTTGCAAGTTGAGGTATAGTCATCAAAAAGAAACTAAAAGCTGTGTATTCTGCCTGGAATGCTCCTTCCCCCTAGTTGTGATTGGTTTGTTCTTATCGTTCAGGGATCTGCTTAAATATAACTTCCAAAAGGCTTTCCTTGACCTCATCCCTGTCAGTCTCTCCCCTTATCTTGCCTGTCCTTCACATTACCACTCACCACCTGAGCTCGTTACTATTATTGTTACTGGATCTTCTTATCATCCACCTACCCCACTAGGATGTAAGCTCCATGAGAGAAGGGGCTTTGGTTCACTGCTGGTATCCTTAGTACCTAGAACATTCATGCCTCATGGTAGGTGTTCAGTAAATATTTGTTGAATTTGTGATTTAATGAATGGACATCTGTGAGTAAAGAAGGGGTAATAATGTATTACAAATGATGCTATTCAGGATATGAATTACCACTACACATACCTTGTTTCCCCCAAAATAAGACCTTGCCAGACCATCAGCTCTAATGCATCTTTTGGAGCAAAAATTAATACAAGACCTGGTCTTATTTTACTATAAGACTGGGTTAATCTAATAATATAATATAATATAATATAATATAATATAATATAATATAATATAATATAAAATATTATAATATAATACCGGGTCTTATAGTAAAATAAGACCAGGTCTTACCTTAATTTTTGCTCCAAAAGACACATGAGAGCTGAGGGTCCGGCTAGGTCTTATTTTTGGGGAAACACGGTATGTGCAGCTATCAGACTCTTTTCATTTAGCACTTATATCTGGGAAATTTGTCTTTAAAAGGCTATTTCTCTTAGTTTCCATCTACATATGAGTGTCAAAGGGGGACAGTGTAAGGCATAAACATTTTGGAGCAGACAGACTTGGGTGTAAATCCTAGCTTTACCATTACTAGTTGTGAGACCTTGGAAAAATTACTTTTTTGTTTTCTTTGTAAATCTGTAGATGATAGAAACTACCCTGCAGGGTTTTCATAAGGATTATGGAGGACATATATAAAACACGTGCCATATTAAAAATGTATTAACAATGTGGTAGTTACTATCCATCTAAATGTCTTGTTAGAATTTGTGGGTAATCTCCTGAGAAGTCTGTTTTTTAACATACTCCATTTTTTTTTTTAACCAAAAACCAACTTACTACCTTTAAAAAAAAAGATTTTTAAGCAAATGTGCATGGCATCTTGCACATATCAATGTTCGTCACCTTCCTGGGGTGTATTCAAGATTCTGCAGTCAAACTTTACTATGAATTTGCTCTTCCTTTTCTCCTTACCATGATGAAAGAAAATCCTTTCCAAAGAGATATCCAGCCAGGAGGACATGAGGGAATGGCAGTAGATTGGCTATGAACGGCTATGGCAATTGCAGGACCTTCACAGACAGTGCACCTGTAACATGAAACAATGGATATGGTGGCATCGCCACTTTTCTGCACTGTGATGTGCTGCCTACAGCTCCATACAAATGAAGTGATTCACCTGGTCCCATCACAAAAGTAAGGGATTGAATTTTTACCTGCTAATATAAGGCTCCAGGGCCCTGCCAGTAATTGGAGCCATGTCCATTGGCATCAGAGCTGGTGTTGACAGCCAGTATGAATAATCATTTCGAGATGCGAAATTACATACATCATTGATGTTACAGAATAAGAATGGCATTGTGGTAAATCGCTGTAGGCAGCTTCCAAGAGTTCCTAATAAAATATCAGACTGGGTATCACTTTCAGTAAAATTAAAATTATTTTGAGTATCATTACTAGATAGAGGCTAATTAACAATTAAAACATAATCGCAAAAGTTGAAGAAAGGCAACACAAAAGAGTTATTTGCAAAATGTGTTATGGAAGTTTTAATAATGATAGAAATCAAAGATCCAATAGGGAACAAAATCCTCCTTTTCCCACCATTAATACTTCCTGTGGCCCTTGCTAATCATTGTAGAACTTAAGGACTAGTAGGGTTTGGCTGGAAAAATGTCTTTGCTTCCAAGTATTCCCATTTCTTCATATGCATATAATAGCTAATAACCAGATAAAGCTTTAGAGAAGATGTTACTTTTACAATTAAAAAGCAGACAGGTGATTTAAGTGAAAATTGTGTCAAACAGGACAAGATAAATTGGCATTCAAGATCAAGGCTCCTGACTTTGAGTTCAGGATGGCAGAGTAGGAAGTTCCTGAGCTCATCTCCGCTCATTGACACCAAAACTACAATGACATAGAACAACAATCTCTCAGAGTGACCAGCAGAACAAATTTTCTACAACTAAGGATATAAAGAAAACCACATTGAGATGGGTAGGAGGGACAGAGACTCAATCTAGTCAGGACCCACCCTGCCCCCCACTCCCCATGTGGTGACCCACAAGCAGGACGGATATCACAACCTCAGAGTTCCTTACCAAAGAGAGACAGGTCTGAGCCCCAGCCCAGGGAACCTGCACTAGGAAGAGGAGGCCCATATGAACTGGCTTTGAAAAACAGTGGGGCTTATAATTAGGAGAGCCAAAGGGCTTTAGAAAACCAAGGTTGTGTTCTTTCCAAGTCCCATCGCAGAGGCAGCAGTTTGAAAAGCACCTGGTTTATACATGAAGGTGATACATTGATGGATCTTGGAGTGTATGCTGGAGGGGCAAAGATCTGTTTAAACTTTTTCCAGGGACAGAAGTGCTGGTGGATGTCATACTTTTTTCTTTCTTTACCTGTCTGGTCTGACTGGCGGGCACCATTTCTGACACTCTTCATTAACCTTGCTAACACTCTTCACCCCATGGTGGCATTTCCCTGAGGACCCACCCAGGCTGGCACCCCTCTAACATGGCTCCTGCCCTGCCACATGGGTAGCCTCAGCCATCACCGGTATCTCCTCAAAGCAGCCCCTGCCTCACCACACGTGGTAGGCAGCCTCAGTCGGCACCAGCGCACAGCAGTGTGTCTGCAACAATTGAAGTTGGGCCTTGCAGTCAACCATACCAGAGGCCCATCCTGCACACCAGCATGCCAGCAGCAGTTGCAGTCCAACCCACCAGCCAACTGCACCAGGGGGTGGGGTGCCGCCCTGCACACCAGCATACCCACAACAGCTACGGCCAGGTCTCACAGCCATGGACCAGCTTCGCCTGTCAGTGCATCCATAGCAGTTGTGACCCAGTTATAACAGGAGCCACACTGGTCCACACAGGGAACACCTCTGGAGCACTTGGTCTGGTGACTGGGGGGGATTACACCACTGGGCCTCACAGGACACCTTCTACGTAAGGCTGCATTTTCAAGACCAGGAGATGTAGCTGATCTACCTAATACATAGAAACAAACAGGCAAAATGAGGAGACAAAAGAATATATTCCAACCAAATAAACAAGACCCCAGAAAAAGAGCTAAACATAATGGAGATAAGCTGTCTACTAGATAAAGAGTTCAAAGTAACAGTCATAAAGATTCTCATCATGCTGCAGAACTGTGGGTCAATGCAATGAGAACTTTAACAAAGAGATAAATAATGTAAAAAAGAACCAATCAGAACTGAAGAATATAACTGAAGTGAAAAATACGCTAGAGGGAATCAATGGCAGATCAGATGATGCAGAAGAATGTATCAACTTAGAAATCACCCAACTGGAAGAACAAAATGAAAAAAATATTAAAAAAGAATGAGGATAGCATAAGGGAACTCTGGGACAACATCAAGCATACTAACATTCACATCATAGGGGTCCTGGAAGGAGAAGACAGAGAGAAAGGGTCACAAAACCTATTTGAAGAAATAATGGCTGAAAACTTCCCTAACCTGGTGAAGGAAACAGACGTCCAAGTCCAGGAAACAAGGAGAGTCCCAAACAAGATGAACACCAAAGCACATAATAAAATGTCAAAAGTTAAAGAGATAATCTTAAAAGTAGCAAGAGAAAAACAACTAGTTACATACAAGGGAACCCCCATAAGACTGTCAGCTGTTTTTTTTTTTTTTTTTTTTGGCAGAAACTTTGCCTGCTAGAAGGGATTGGTGTGATATATTTAATGTGATGAAAGGAAAAAATCCTACAACCAAGAATATTCTACCCAGCAAGGTTATCATTCAGAATTGAAGGAGAGAGAAAGAATTCCCCAGACAAGCAAAAGCTAAAAGAGTTCATCACCACTAAACCAGCATTACAAGAAATGTTAAAGGAATTCTGTATGCAGAAAAGAAAAGGCCATAACTAGAAATAAGAAAATATATGAAAGAAAAAAAATAATCTCACTAGTAAGGCAAACACATATAGTAAAGGTAGTAGACCAACCATTTGTAGAGCCAGTATTAAAAGAAAGTGGCAATAAGTACATATGTATCAATAATTACATGTAAGTGCACTGAATGCTCTATTCAAAAGATGTAGAGTGGATGAATAGATAAAAAAAAAATAAGACCCACACATATGCAGCCTACAAGAAACTCATTTCATATCTAAAGACACACAAACTGAAAGTGAAGGGATGGAAAAAGATAGTCTATACAAACAGAAATGAAAAGAAAGCTGGGGTAGCAATCCTTAGACGAAATTGACTTTAAAACAAAGACTATAATAAGAGACAAAGGGAAGACACAATAATAAAGAGATCAGTCCAACAAGAGCTAACACTTGTAAACATCTATGCACCCAACATAGGAGCACCTAAATAATATAGCAAATATTAACAGACATAAATGGAGACATTGACAGTAATACAATAATAGTAGGAACTTACATACCCCACTTACATCAATGGATCGATTATCCAGACAAAATCAACAAGGAAACTTTGGCGGTAAGTGACATATTGGACTAGATGGACTTGATATATACAGAACATTCCATGCAAAAACAGTAGAATACATATTCTTTTCAAGTGCACATGAATATTCTCCAGGATGCTACACATGTTAGGCCACAAAACAAGAAACAAGTCTCAATACATTTAAGAAGATTGAAATCATATCAAGGATATTTTCTGGACACAATAGTATGAAACTAGAAATCAATTATAAGAGGAACACTGGAAAAAACACATGGGAGGCTGAACAACATGCTACTAAGCAAGCAATTGGTCAGTGGAGAAATCAAAGGAAATCAAAATATACCTTGAGACAAATGAAAATGGAAACAATGTTACAAAATCTATGGGACACAACGAAAGCCTTTCTAAGGAGGAAGTTTCTAACAATAGAGGCCTACCTCAAGAAACAAGAAAAATCTCAAATTATCTAACCTTACACCTAAAGGAACCAGAAAAAGAAGAACAAACAAAGCCCAAAGTTGGTAGAAGGAAGGAAATAATAAAGACCAGAGCAGAAGTAAATGAAATTGAAGTTGGAGACCTCACTCTTCCTGATTTCAAACTATACTACAAAGCTTTAGTAATCAAAACAGTATGGTACCACATCAAACGAGGCAAGACTATACAATGGGGAAGTCTTTAATATATGGTGTTGGAAAAACAGGACCACTTTCTTACACCTTATACAAAAATAAACTCAAAATGGATTGAAGGCTTAAATATAAGACCTGAAACCATAAAACTAGAAGAAAACATAGGCAGTAAACCCTTTGACATCAGTCTTAGAAATATATTTTTGGATGTGTCTCCTTGGGCAAGAGCAACAAAATAGAAAACAAATGGGAGTACATTAGACCAAAAAGTTTTTGCACAGCAAAGGCAACCAAAATGAAAAGGCCACTGAATGGGGGAAGATGTTTGCAAATGATATATCTGATAAGGGATTAATATCCAAATATACAAACAACTCAACATCAAAAAACAAAACAATCCAATTCAAAAATGGGCAAAAAACCTCAAAAGACATTTCTCCAAAGAGGACATGCAGATGGCAAACAGACACATAAAAAGGTGCTCAACTTCACTAATCAGGGAAATGCAGGTAAAAACCACAATGATATCACCTCACACCTGCCAGAACAGCTGTCATCAAAAAGACAAGAAACAAGAGTTGGCAAGGATGTGGAGAAAAGGAACCCTTGTGCACTGTTGGTGGGATTGTAAATTGGTGCAGCCACAATGGAAAGTAATATGGAGGTTCCTCAAAAAATTAAAAATAGAACTACCACACAATTCAACAATTTCAGTCTGCATATTTATCCTAAGAAAACAAACAAACAAACAAAAACTAATTCAAAAAGATATATGCACCCTTATGTTCACTGCAGTATTATTTCCAAGAGCCGTGACATGGAAGCAACCTCAGTGTCCATCAATAGATGAATGGATAAAGAAGATGTATATACACTGGAATATTACTCAGCCATAAGAAGAATGAAGTCTTGCTATTTGCAACAACATGGATGAACCAAGAGGGTATTATGCTATGTGAAATAAGTCAGAGAAAGACAAATACTGTATCATTTCACTTATATGTGGAATCTAAACAAATGAACAAATGAAAGAAAGACTCATAGATACAGAGAACAAACTTATAGTTGCCAGGGGGCTGGGCAGTAGGTGGAATGGACAAAAAGGTGACAGGATTGACAGGTGCGAACTTCTAACATGAATAAGTCACGGGGACATAATGTGCAGCACAGGGAATATGGTTGATATCGCAGTAACTTTGTACAGTGACAAACGGTTACGAGACTGCTCATGGTGATCATTTCATAGGGTATATAAATGTCAAATCACTATTTTACACCTGAAACTAATATAATATTGTATGTCAACTGTACTTAAAAAGAGCTTCACATTCCAGAATGGACATGAGGCCAATGTTTTATTTACTCTCTTTAAAAAGTGCTGTAAGATAACTAAGGTTGTTTATACTTCAGAGAGAAGTACCCGATGCCATAAAAATTCACAATCTGTACATAGAACAAAGTGACTGGAAACTGGGACATTACCCAGGTCTTGTCCGTGGGCTTGTTCATTTCCTTGTACAAAAAGAAGAGAAAACCCACTGTAGAGCGGCTCTGTCCCTTCTGGACAGGAGGGAATCTCTGTGGTCTGACTGTGCCGGGTGAAAACAAAGCCTCTCATTGTTATCCTGGTTGCAGGTGGTCCAGTGTCTCCAGGTTTCCCCTTCAAACCTGGCGGTCCATCGAATCCAGGTGGACCTTTAAGAAACACATTATACATGGTACAACACAAACACAACCTCACATTTGTTTTATAGTACTAATTTAAATGTTTATGTCTGATAAGCTCCAAACCTAGAAGGAATCATAAAGAATAGTGGCTTATCAAATGGCCAAACTATATTATTCAGTGTTGATTAATGTCACACAATGCCCGTTTTTATAGATATTTGTGTATCTCCCATGATAAATTTTTTGAGATGAAGTCTTTATCTTTGTATTTCCTTGTGGTGCCTACACACTGGCCTGCTTCTGATAGGTCTTACGTGCATCTTTTAGGAATAAGTGAATATATCGTCCTATAATGTGGGGACCAAGAAATCAAATATCTACAATTTGAAAATCTCTTCAAGAAGATAAAAAATCACATGCGCTTTTAATAAATTCAATAAACATGGAAAACATTGCAAGTTCCTTTTAAAGATGCAAACTTCAAGAAAGTTTTTGATCAACTAGTAAGGCAAATAAGAAGAGAATACTTTTTTTTTACTATCATAAGTGTTAGTTTATATGTGTTAAAACCAAAGTAAGTAATTTTTTTACTTTGTTTTTTCTCTGCACTTGGAATAGGCTAATGAATACACATCTGTCTATTAAGGACCAGTGACCTACCCTTTCTCTCCTTTCTCCTTCTGTTCTCCCTTTCTTCATCAAATACCTATTATTTCTGATGCTGGCACAGGCTACCACCCCGTCACCCCTCATCCATTCCCACTGCCACTGCACCCTGACCCCCACCCCAATGTGATTTGGGTCATGGTCCTTTAAGTTTCCAAGGAAATGCAGAGAAGGCAGAGACTGCTGGATTGTTGGCCTCCCTAGTCATTGTTGCCCATGAACAACCATGTGGTGGAGTCAGGCTGTGACCTAGTTTGTGACCTTCCAACTTGGAAGTCAAACTTTTCACAAGGATTTGTTAAAGCACCAGTATTTTTTTTCAGTTTTCTCACCCATTCTTTCGGATCCTTGATTCATTCTTTGAAATTAAAAATAGGCCATGTCCACATTTGTCAAAGTCTCACGTCTTACTTGAAATGTCCAAAATTGCCATGTTTTTAATATATCAGATGGGGAAGGTGTCTTCACTGTTGCTAATATCTACCCTCATTTGAATGGGGCTCTAACTGGCTTCAAGCAGAAGATGCTTTCAGGTTTCTGCACAGGAATTGTGAAGTGATTAGCTAAGCATGACAGAAACCGGAGGTGAGCTGTTATGCAAAGATGCATGATCCTAGGATATTCTGCATTTCCAAGAAAGGCCAAGGAGTTTTCCGAGAAGTTTATACCAGTGCTGTCTGACTCTTGAATCCCTTTCTCATTCTTATGAGGCCTTTATAGCATTAGGACTAACTTAAGTCTATTTGCTAATCATTTTCACTACAATTTGCACTGTAGTACTCTTGCTCTTCTTGCTGTGGCCCCCTTCTGAAACTTCTGAAACACATAATTAACAGAATTATTAATAAGACTTGCTTTTCTTTACCACTATTTGAAGGAAAGCTGATTAACAGTGCTCTAAAGTACACTCGTGACAATACTAAATTTGAGTGATTATGCAATTGATATTATAGTTAATATAGGCATTATATTTTAATTTTTAAAGATTTAAATCTCTAGACTCCACAGTTTTATTGTAGTAGATCTGGGCATATGTCAGTAAATTGGGAAATCACATTAAGAATTTTTCTTATTTCAACAAAGTCAGCAATCCTAAAAAAGAAGATTTGGACATCTAGTTATTTTCTAGAAGGTGCTTCTGAAACTTTTGCAGAAGTTAGATTTTGACCCAGGTGAACATGTAACTCATGTTCAGGCTGAAATATTTAAGAGGCCTTTTTTTCAGGATACACATGAGCTGTAGTTAAGAATGGCATAAAAAAAAAAAAAAAAAAAAGAGGCATAGGTAAAAGATGGCTTTCCTAAATGAGGATACTAAGTTGCTCCTCTGTTCTTACCAAGATAATATTTTTCTATGTACTTATATACCACTTCTATAAGTTGATATTATTAACTAAGTGCTGCTATAAATAATTAAAAAGAGCACTGGTCTTTCTGAAAATAGAATCAGTGCTTCATTAGGTCTACTTCTCCTCAGCCTTAAAATCTGGAATACATTTGCCCAGTTAGGAGGTAGGAATGAGACAGGTTAGTTAGCATGTTACTAGTTAGACAGGAGGGTCTCTGGTGGAATAAGCAAAAAAAGCAGCCATATCCTGAAACTCCAGGTTCTGGAATGTTTCAAATCCCTTTTGGCCAACAAAGGAGCAGATCTAGTAGATAGGAATAGATTATTTCATTAATCCCTTCAGCATGGGCAAACAGGACAAACCTAATAGATGAATTCCATTAGAAGGCTCCAGCCCCCTTCCCCAAGCAGGCAGGGGAAAGTAAAAAAAAAAGCCTTTTGCCTTAGCTAGTGGGCTTCCCAGTTTCCGGTACCACTTCCTGCTCAGGAGCTGCAGCCTCTTCTCCTGCCTCTAATAAACTATCTTCCTTTACAACTTTTTGCCTCTCCCTGGTCCGTGTTTCCATTCTTCAGCTTCACGAGACACGATCCCGGCCCACACCCAGAAATTGCCGGCAGATCCTACATCAGGAAGAATGGTATATTACAGCAACTCCTGATTTTCATCTTCCAAGTGAATGTTTTGCCGTTGGTTTTTAGTCTAATCTGAACCACACACACTGGAAGACCTAGTTTACTCTTGTAGTCACATATTCAAACACAACTTCTCTGTCTGTTGAGACCTCGCTCCTTCAGCCATTAGCATACCTTTGTCTCCTTTACAACCTTTGTTGCCTTTTTCTCCAGGTGGTCCAGGAGTTCCTGGTTTTCCATCCTTGCCTGGTTTACCTCTTGGCCCACAGGGCCCTATGCAAAAATAAATAAATAAATAATAAATAAATAAATAAATAAATAAAATAATTGTATTGAATCGTTCACATAGGATAAAAGGTAGGGTGGCCTGCCATCCCAGCTTACCTGGGACTTCCCCAGTTTCAGCAATGTAAGTTTTGCAAACTGAGCAGACCCTCAGCCCCAGGGTCTTTTAAAATTGTGCTGCCATTTTAATTTATGCTGTTCCAGAATTCACTATGCCCTTGTATCAATCAAAGTAATATCCTTTTTATGTCCTTAGTGACTCATGCAAACTTAGAACATAACAATTCCATTCAGAAGTCTATTACAATATGCTACACCTATATACAGGGGGTAGTTCAATTTTCACATGCCAATATTTTGAAAATTTTCATAAAATTAGTCATACATTTGTATTTACTACTTTCCAAGTGCTGTACAAAGTGTTAGAAAAGTATAAATACAAAGCAATCAGGCTTATTCAGGCAATCAAATAGAAACAGAGCTCTAAGACTAATGACTGTCAGAGAAGACAGACACAATACTTATACCTTAATGAAAAAACCCATCAGTGCCCTGAAGTGTATTTGCTCAAGTTTATAGTATGCACAACAGCTTTCAATCTATTCAAAACGTCTTTCATTTGCTGGTCAAGAGTAACATGAGCTCAATTCTAAAACTGATTGTAAAACAACTCTATAATGTGTTACATTTTCTGTGACGTTATATCGCTTGCTGGTTTCACCACTTCCCAGTGATCCCTGTCAGTGCTGCCAGAACCATACCTAGGTTTCCCGGTGGTCCCGGTAGCCCAGGTTCTCCTTGCATCCCTGGTTCTCCAGGTTGGCCCGGTGGCCCTGGGCTTCCTGGAAGGGAGATGATCTTAAGCGTGCCTGGGTCTCCACGTGGTCCTATTGACGTGAACATAAGAAGATGGTGGCTTCACTGATGAGTTACCCTTTCTTCATGGACAGTAGTACTAACGAAATAATATTTACCTGGAGGTCCTTTTGGCCCAATTCGTCCTGGAGGTCCAATTGATCCCACAAATCCTGGATCACCCTTCTCTCCTTTAAAAAAAAAAAAAAAGATAATGTGATTCCCCTTAGAACAATGGGATTCCTGTTTCCTAGTTGTTCAGGTCAGTGATCAACTCAAAGGACAGATACTGGAAGTTATGACGAGGCCATGAGCTCTGTGACAGCCTGTAATTTCATTATATTTACATGGGTTTTGGCATTTCATTTGGATGCAATTGGTCATGTTTAATGTCTACTGAAAAATATATTCTAGAAGTAGGCATTGAGAACTTGGATTTTAGCATTGAGGAGGAAGAGTTCCTAAGAGTGCACTATTTAAGTTCAGAAACCAATTCAATTTAATATTTAAGGTAAAATACAAAGTGACATTAAAACCTATTTCCTGGTGAATTATATTGGTTGTCATAGTTATTTATTTTCTCAGCTTATTACTCTAGTTTTACGAATATCCTGGAGTTATTATGTTAGGAACTCTTCATGAGACATGTAGAATATCTATAGAATATCTGCTTTGATATAAACTATCAAAGTAAGATTTCTCTCCCAGTCTTTGACATGAATAAAAGATTACCAAGAACTATTGATTTGGAGAAATGCTCTCTTACAAAAATCTTGGAATAATGTAGACATTACATCTGATTACTTAGAAAGACTTTAATACTAAACATGATAGCCATAGAAGAAATAAAACAATTATATTACCGAAAGTTAACTGGCAACTACACTATAAAGTATCCACTTGATCAGAACTTGAGGAAGGTGTTAATATTTACTTATAGACACCAGAAGAAGCCTAAATATTTTTCCCTTTGGAAAAGAAAACTACTTTCTGAATAAAAAAGTGCAAACTCGTTAGTAGTGCCAACTAACGGATGGTCTTATTCTGAAATCTAAGAGTAATGGAATGTTTCAGGGAACATAGTTCAAGAGAACTGATTTTATGAATCTACCCTCTAAATATTTCACCAGAATGTGCAATGTTACTACTGTGAGGCTTGGGGAAGTGACAGGTGGTACACGAATTTCCCCCAGGCTGCCTGCCAGAGTTCACCTGCCGGGGTGCAGTGAGACTGCAAGAATCACTTGCTTTCGTTTATTCCTAGCTAATTTGCTCCGAGTAGAGGCAGTGGCTGAAAGCATTAGAAGGCTCTCTTTGAAGTCCTTATCTTCCCTCTTAGACCCGGGAGATTTCCTTTGTAAAGACTGGGCTTTGTTCACTTTGGCCACACTTCCTCTTTAGCATCTTACAGTCTATAATAGATGCTCTGCCATACAAAAAACAATACCAGAGGATTTAACCAGAAAAGGCAAAAAAATCCAATATTCAGAACCTTATTTAAGGTCATAGCACCTCTATGGGAGATTTGAGAATCATATTCTGAAACCTGAAGTTTATGTGTATGAACATTTGAACTTAAAAATCCCCAAAGTATTCTTGTTTTTCTGATTAAAAACATAATACACATGCACCATAAAAATGTAAATGCTTAAATCCGCATCTAAAAAATTTCCCTCTCCCATTAACCAACAGGCTGGTGACTATTGAGATTTTCAGCTTTTCAAAACTGTAGCACATGCACGAGGTAAAATAAGCAATTCAAAGCAGTACTGTTGATATTAACGCAGTTTCCCCAGCCCCCAACACGTCAGTGTTCTCCAAGGAAACCGCTTTAAACTGTTTCTGCTAGTTTTTCTATAGCTTCCATCTTCAAGGGATGGTTTTAAGTTTTAAGCCCCCCTGAGGTTGGGTGCTGGTGGAGTCTTCTTTCTTCACTCATGCTGAGGTCCATTTGTACTCCCCCCAACTGTCTGTGGTAACTGTAGGAGCTCAGTAAACATTTGTGTGCCCTGAAATATGAATCTTATTCATTGTTATCTGTATCCAAAGGGAAGCACAGAAAAACAGTACCTTTTATGCCTGGAAATCCTTGGAATCCAGGATCACCTCTGGACCCTGGCGGACCTGGGGGACCTGGTGCTCCCTATATGTTACACGAAAGACAGCAGAACCACAACTTTAAAAAAGTCACACTATTCGCTGCAATTTTTTAAAAAGCAAGTAGGATATACTATTATGTTGGGTAAGAATGAGCTTAACAGACATAGCTTTTACCTTCCAATCCAGCCTTTCTCTTCCTATAACTCTTCTGCCACCCAGACCTGTCCTTAGGACTATCATTTTCAAGAGAAAAGAAAACAACTACCCTTAAGCCTAAGAGCAATCACAACTTCTGATGCTAACGTAGGCTACATGAGCATTGGATATAACTGGACAGGAAGAACTGGCACCAGACTGCCCGAATGAAAATTATAATTTGTATTTGTAATTCTTGCAAAGACAGCAGAGCCATGCTGTGGGTGAATTGTAGCACCCACTGTCATTCTAACTAAGCTGGCGGGGTTATACATTACTCCTGGTCAGGGCGGTGGGAGAAGTAAAGTGTCCAGGGATGGGAGCAAGAAGGGGTTGTCAGGGAGTTCTGACATGTGCTTTTGGCAAGGATGCAGTAATCTGATGGGGAGGAGACGTGCCTCCTCATGAGGTTCACTCAAATTGCTCTTGTAGCCATGAGATGCTCAAGCAAGGATACAGGAGGAGAGGGGAGGGAGCAGGATTTCCAAAATGAGCCATATGTCAGAATGTGTGTTAAATCTACTCTTAAACTGTCTGTGTGAATTGAGACAGAATGTTAATACTTGGAAACAATGAACATGAAAAATGCCAAGAATAACAAGACTGGCCTTGAGCCAGCTGTCTTTGGAGCAAGAAGACCAAATGAAAAAGCAGTCCCATGGCTTGCAGAAGGTGGCATGAGGTTTAAAAAGGAGGGAGAGAAAACAGAACCCTCTGATCAAGGACTCCGAGGCTTCTGAGGTCTGGCTGTTCCCCAGAGGCAAAAGCAGCCACGGAGGATGGCTTGTGCCAGGCCCAGCCCTTGCGTAGGGGGGAGCTGTTCCATGCAAAGAGACAGCTAGTAAAGGCACCGAGCCAAGTTAGACATCCATCAAGAAGAATTATCTTTCAAGTTCAGAAGTAGAAGCCTAGCGTGACCTTAGGAGCCCCAGAAGATTTAAGTGAGATCACATTTCCAAACCAGACTTCCCAAACCCCAGTGTCCTTGGAAAGGCTTTTGATGTGATCATAGGATCAGTGTTTGCCACGTTCAAAGAATCATGGAGAACATGAGAAATACGTAAGACTGGAGATTGGCAAATATCTCATTGACAACAACAACAAAAGTTTTTAAAAGGTAGATTCTGGAAACCAAAATACCAAGAGATCTTAAGACAGTTTAACATGATTCCTGACAATAGCCATGCTAAAGTACCTCATGACCCATCACTGATGAAAATGCAGGACATCTATGACAAAACTGATTTCCTCATCGGTCTCCAAGAATTTGATGTAAACAGAGGAATCAGGCTTTTCCAATACGCTGTTAAGAGAAAGCTCAGGAAGATGGCCAAAGTGTTGAGTGAGAGGCTACGAGGTGAGAGATAGTCATAGGCTGAGAGCAAGAGCCTAAATGAACAAGATGACATCTAAGAAAGGTCAATGCGAAAGCTCGACATTTGAGTTGTAAATCAAAAAATGGACAAGGGATAATGGATAAAACTTAGTAGCAGCTCATGAGGAAAAGGCACACGGGCTTTCACTGACCATAAACTCAGTCTGTGATGACAGTATGGTGATGTGACAGCCAAACAGCCCAAGTAGGTTTTAGGTTGGGTTATAAAATGGTGATATTCAGGGTAGTAAGACTCTTCCGTCCTTTAGCTAGTTATTCCATGGTGTTCTGCGTTCTTACCCTGGAGGGTGTTCATCCCATAGCCTGCATTTTTAAGGGATAGATTGACAAACTAGGAGGTACAGAATAGATAAAAGATTACATTGAATTTGAAAAATACAAGTATGTATAGGGAGAAAATATTTGAAAGGAAATGGGCAGCCACTTACAATACTCGAAAGTATGTCATGGGGAGAAATAAAGAGACATTTAGGGGATGGCACAGATAACTTTGAAAGTGTATTAATAGAGAAAAGTTATGTTGTCATCTGGAGTGGTTCCAAACTTTTGAAGCTTCCATCACTGGAATTGTTCAGAGTCTAAAGAAGAAAAGGTCAGGAATGACATAGAGAAGAGTCCCCTATAAATCAAACTTTTAGAAACCCTTAGAGGCCAAATCTGTCCAACAATGAAGATTCTCTGACTCTTTGAACCTTCTGGACTTCGTCTTCCCTTGGGTGCACTGCACGGAAACATCACAAATGGGAAATTTGTGTTGCCTCTTGTACGTATCATCCCGGAAATTGATTTGGAAGAATATAAGAAGTCAAAATAATTGTCCACACTTACCATATGGCCCGGTGGCCCTGGGTCGCCTACAGTTCCCGCTGGACCTCTTGGGCCGGTCTTGCCCATGAATCCTTTGTCTCCTTTTATGCCTTTTACGGGAGTCCCTGGAGGTCCGGGGGGACCAGGCTCACCTGAATTCACAAAGAGCCTGTCAGTATTGCCAGTCAGGGAACTTGGCGGGTTCCGTCAGTAATTGTTTTGAAGGAAGTGCAAACCCTGCACCTTACCATTACCCGAACATTCTTTTCCTTTGGGAATGTGATGGGATTGAGGTAAAGATGGAATGAGATAATGCCAGAGAAGCACCTAGCATAAGGCAGGAACTGTTTCTCCCTGATGAAGGTCTGTTAGAGCAGGATCTGTGCCTACCTCAGTACCTGACACATGGCAGCAGCTCAATAAATATAGGTAAATGTATGCACCGCTCTCTTTTAGGCTCATTAGTTAGGTATTTGCTAATTTTTCAAACAGTCCACTCTGCCTCAAGAACACCAACAAAGGTTTAGATATGGGAAGATGGAAAAGACCAGAGGAAAAAAACAAGCAACAAGTCACATGAGGGGAAGGTTGAAAGTTTCTGATGTCAAACGTTATATTCCTTCTTTTATTTAAAAGCAGATCCTCTACCTGGGTTTCCTCTGGCACCTGGTGGACCTCGGTTTCCTTTCTGGCCCGGGATGATTGCACCTGGGCATCCTGGTGGCCCTGGGGGTCCTGCCACGCCAGTGGGTCCTTGCGGCCCAACATCTCCCACTGTCCCTTTCCTGCCAGGGAGGCCAGGCAAGCCCGGGTCTCCTCTGTCTCCTTTGGCTCCTGAAAAGCAAAAGGTTTGGTAAGTTTCAGTAATGCCTCTATCCTGGGAGTTATAGTGTGTGGTTATCTCTAATAACCACACAGTAGACACTTTGCTTAAACATGTCAAGATATATAAAATATATATAAAAATCTATATATATTTTAAGAAGCTGGTAAAAGAAATGTGGGTCTATAAGAATGGAGTCAAATTTCAGTTCTGCTTCCAACTAGCTATTTGATCTTGGCCAAGTCAATTCACTTTAAAGATTTCTTATATTTAAACCAAAGGTAACCTTATAAGGTAACAAAAATATTAGAGACTTAAATCATTTTAATTTATTAATATCAAAATAAAATATTTAATCCTACATTTTTATTATACATTTTGGATATAAAATATTTTAACTGAAGAAGTCAATTCTTCATCACATATTCTCTATTAGGTATATTTCTGATTCTAGTGCAAAACCAAGATTATTTTTGTATTTGTTTTCACTGTGGCATTATATAAAATCTCAGTTCAAACAAGTCCATAGGAATGAAAGATAGAAGCACACAGATTTTATGTCTTGCCATATTTGGATATTCTTAAATTGGAATAATCCAAAAAGTGTTGTTTCATCATAGACTATGACCTTTTTTGTTTAAGGAAACTAAGGACTTTGATTGTTCACCTTTAATTTTGTAATAGTCCTTCTTTGTGTTTTTTAAAATTAAGACACAGGTTTGAAAACCACAAAATTGTGCTGTTTTGATTAAAACCCTTTAAGCTATGAAAAAAAAATGAAGGTAATACCTGACTTAGCTCAGTTCTTTAGTGAGATAATATATGGAAAACTGAGATGAAAAAGCACAGTGTAAGCTCTGAAGTGTTCTACAAATGTAAGCCACAATGATTATTTGATGAACGGTTTTAAAATTAATATTTATTGCGGTGACACTGGTTAGTAAAGTTACATAGATTTCAGGTGTACAATTCTGTAATACATCATCTATATATCACATTTTGTGTTCACCACCTAGAATCAGTTCTCTTTCCATCACCATATATTTGATTGACATTTAATTACTGACAGTAGAGTGTAGAACGTGAGACTTCCTGACAATGATGTGTGCATTTGCAGTGTTGCCCAGCTAAATCCAGAAAAGGAACAACAAAGCCACAATCTCTGTTCTGTCTTCTGGTTACTTCTCCTGCAAAGTTCTAACACAAACACTACTCTGGAAGGGAGAAGTGTGGCAGGAGGTTTGGATTTACCTAAGAAGACCCCCAAAAGGTCAATATTTAATAATATTATTTTAATCTCCGAGAACCTTCAAGAAATTGTGCTTTGACATTCACAAATGGAAAACGTTGTATGGATTGAAAATAATTTCCCCCTCCTCTCTCCCATCTCTGTTATTCTAGAAACAGTAAATGGCACAAAAATAAGAGACAGATTGGAGGAAAAAGAAGGACAAGTGAGGATGAGGATAGTGGCACAGAGGAAGGGTTTGGGAAGTTGTGATGTGTGGAAGACAGAGTGATGCTGAAAATAAAATTGATGAATATTGACTATCTAGCCCTGTGTCTGTTGTGTTCTTTAGCTCTTTTATTCCTGTAATTTATGCTTTTAAATGACAGTGTTTAAATGATTTCAGCTTACTTCAAGCTGCAAAATGTGGTATTTGTACAACAGGGTTTAGCAATGGTCTGAGGTACCAAGATGCTGTTTTGGGTTGTATATTCCAAGTCCAATAAAATTCTTCCGTGTTTTATGATAGGATTTCTTTTTTAGGATTTGGGAGCATAAACTAGTTAAAATGATTCATACCTTCCAAGTCTCAATGTCTACTCCCTAATTAGTTATCCTAGAAGGATTGAGATGCATAATCATTTACTTATAGAATTCGGCGATTTGTTAATTTTTGAGGCTTTTTAAACCTAAGGTGTGATAATTTTATATCAAATTTTATTTCCAATTAAATGCTAGTGTTCTCATTCCAAATGGTTAAACTGTGAGCTCATCCCAGGGAAATGAACAGAAACTCTCCTTCTGGCCATAATTCTAAAACTAGACTATGCACTAGATTGGGAAATCCTTTATGCTTATGGGGGAGGGAGAAGTGTAAGAGACGTGGGGACATTGAGCTCCACCAAAAGGACTATCACATCATCCAGAAACAAACAGAAAATGACAGCTCTTGTCCACTTTCTCAGTCGAGCTGGCAGGTTAAGAGGAAATGCCTGCCCCTCTGAGTGTCTCAGTAGCATCACGCTACTCCTTGCGTATCCTTGTGAACTAATAAAATACTCCTACCCACAGGACCCATGGCTGAGAAGGTGCAAATAAGCTAGTGTTTCTTCTGGCAGGTTTCTCTACAAATTGGAAAAAGTGAAAAGAAGCTGCTCGTCTTACGAAACGCTGGCATGAGAAACCCAGAATTGCCGTTCGGCAAACAAAAAACCGTGTATATACTTTGAATGACATGTTCAATAAAGTGCCACGTCTGAGATGTTGAGCGAGTTCCTGGGTGGCCCTTTACAATCACTAGTGTGAACCCCCAGCTGGCTCTGGGGGTTGGAATCAGACCCAGGGAGATAACATGGTGGGGAAGGGGCAGCGTTATCACTGCATCTCGGAATAGCAGGGAGGGACGCTCGCTGACAAGCCAGACAATCCAACTTCATCCTTGCAGGAAGTTATGCATTTAAATCATACATTTAAACAAAGGCAAAGCAAATACATAAGAAGTCTTTTTATTTTTAAAGACTTTCATAGAAAGAAATTCCAAAATTGGGTCACAGTTTCTAATTCACTCACTTTGTTGTGATGGTAATAATAAAGCGTTTTTACTTGAATACTAAGAAGATAAACATCCTGCATTGCCATTGGGATTTATTTAATTCAATATTTCAGGCATATTAAATTAGACTCTGGCCTAGAAAATGTGTATCAAAAAGGACTACTCACCTGGAGCACCAGGTTTTCCTTTTGGGCCTGGAAATGCCCCCAGCAAACCTGAAAGAGGTAATATTGGCATATTAATATTTTATATGTGGTTAATTTCATTATATACATCATACAATTCATTCCGCTAGGTCAATTTCCCTTTGGCAACAGAAGGAAGTTTAATTATCACACTCCCAGAACACGTTAAACAGAGAAGACTTCTGTCAGAGAAGACTCTAGCGCAGAGAAGGATTCCAGTGTCACTAATTATTTCATGCAAAATAAAACTAGTGGATCCAAGATAATGAGCAAGTTGTACCTGGCTCTCCCTTTTCTCCTGCTGGTCCAGGAATTCCATCACACCCTTGGTTACCTCTCATACCCATTGGTCCGGGGTTTCCTGGGAATCCTGGAGGACCTGGGGAAAAAAAAAAAGTGCGATTCAAAGAGAGGACTTATTTCCTATCAATGGCCTAATGTACCAGTTGTGTGTAATTCTGGTAAAGGAGTTCATTTTTCAGAACTGTACTTATGTGAAGCTACATTCACAGTGAAAACTATGAACAGGTGAATACAATCATGAGGGGCATCACTTAGGAATGTCTAGGTCGGCAGATGGTTGAATTAGGTCTAAATACCTAACCTCACTTTTCTGCATTTCTGTCTGAGCACCGAGTAACTGGGATCTACCTTCTGTAGGGCAGTCATGGCTCAGAGATATGGGTATCAGAGTCCAAACTTAGGAGAAAACGTGCTCCCTCCAGAAAGGGAAATAGACAAAGTACAGAAGTGGAACCTGGAGGGCCTTTCGTTCCTGGAAAGCCTGGGAAGCCTTTGATTCCTTTAGACCCCAAATCGCCATCGGGACCCGGCTTTCCTATAAATGAAGAGACAGGGAAAGGGAAAAAGGACACCCAAAGATTAATGGTTACAACCAAGGCTGATATGGTCAGTTCTTACAGTCTTCTGTGCTCACGCCAGCCTGAAACACTCTCATCATCAGTCCCCTCAGGCTTTCCCCCCAGAGCAGCACAGTAGAAATGTGTCACATCAGTTTCAAAGGTATGCAGATACCAGCCACAGGGACCACTCAATATCTGATTTATTGCTTTAATTGGGAATTAATTGCAAATCCATCGAACCTTTCATTGTAAAGATGACTTAAATATTATCATTTTAAGTAAGACCCAAAGTTACAACCCAGTAGCTTAACAGTTTTTCAAAATAAAACAAAACCTGAATTATAAGCAAATGAGAAAGAAAGCCAACATTCAACCTTGAAACATGCCAGCCAAAAATCACAACAGTGTTATGGGCAGAATTGTGTTGCTTCGTAATGCATATGCGGAAGTCCTAACCCCCAATGTCTCAGTATATCAGAGTATTTGGAGACAGTGTCTTTAAAGAAGCAAGTAAGGTAAAATGAGGTCATTGGGTTGGGCTCTAATCCAATATGACTGGTGTTCTTCTAAGAAGAGGAAATTTGGACACCGACAGAGGACAGACACAGTGAGAAGGAGGTCAACCCTGCCGATACCTAGATCTCAAACTTCCAGGCTCCAGAATTGTGAGAAAATCAATTTCTGTTGTTTAAGCCACCCCGTCTGTATTATCTGTTATGGAAGCCCTAGAAAACTAATATGACTATAATAAGACTGGGCAATGAACTAACGTGTTGTGTCTTTAGGCTGAATTCATCGAGGCTGCGCTTCACAGGTTTTATTTACAGGTGCATGTTTTTAGATTTCAGTCCACCAAACTGGCTGATCAGTAAAAATAAGGCTCCTCTGGGTTAATTTGCTGTTTCTTAGTGTCTTAGAACTTGATAATCAAAACTGAATAAAAGCAATTGTAGTACAAAAGCCTAAATAGCTTTTTTGCCAACAGAGATGATTCGAGGATGTGAGAGCCCTGCTAAGTGTCATGTTTCCAGCTTTCAGAGTTGTGAAGTCAGTGCTCACCTGGGTGGCCGGGACTTCCGGGACTTCCAGGGATTCCATCAGGTCCAGGAGGCCCGGGATATCCAGGTGGGCCGGGGGGCCCTCTTTCTCCTTTCTGTCCCATGTCACCTGGCAATCCTGGTTCTCCCTTAAATTCAGTCAAATACCTTTAAAATTCTTATATATGCAGGATATGTCATCAGAATGAAGTATAAACTATATTTGTTTGCATTTACTTATTATTCTTCTTCAGTTAGTTAGCAATTTATATTAAGTGTCTGCTATGTGCCAGCACTGTGATAGGGGCTGGGAACAGGATGGCTGCATGATCTGTGGGGCCCAGTGCAACATGCCCTTTAAAAGGCAGTTCCCTTTTTAAAAATTTTTAAGCAATTCAAGACAGCAACAGCAGAGTGTTCAACCAAGCATGGAGTCCTTCTCAGCGCCCAATCTCTGTGGCTGCACAAGTCGCATGTCCATGAAGCTGGCTCTCACCAGGAATATAATAGTAACCATATACAGATATGTCATATATATATATATATATATATATACAGTCCCTGCCTTCACAGAGCTTTAGAGACCAGTGGGGAGATAGTTAAATAATCACACAAATGTATAATTTCAAATTGTGATGATTAACTCTGGGGTAAGAAAGAAATAGACCAAATGAATATATGTCCTACAAATACCATGCATACTGATAAATTTTGTCAATCACATGTAAAAAAAAACCACTTCAATGATTTAATATTCATTAAAACTGTATTTCAGTTTTATGATAAGCCAGCACACAGGGATTTGATGGAGACTTACAAAATCTCCACAGAAGCTGATTAAAATAGACTACTCTATTACTATCATTTGCCAGCATGGCAAAACCAGCTTATTCTGTGTTCAATGCACAGTTCTGAAAATGACTATTGTGGTTACCTACGAAAATCCTAAATATAAATAAAGCTATTAATTGACTGAATGTGAATTAAGTATAAAATGATTCCTCACTAAGAAAATATCTCAATGGAGGCTCTCCCTGGTTTTCTGAGGACCTGGTCTAAAAATAGAGGGCAAAGGAAATTTATTTGTGCTCCAGGTAATAAAGAGTTATTTCCTTGGGTCTGCGTGGCTTCCAAACATTTTCTGTCCTGTTGTTTCTAGCAATTACTGATGGAGGAGAGCATTATTGGTGGAAATCTTAGGAGAGGTTTTTTATTGGCTCATAACAGTCAGGGAAAATGCCCCCTGGGTAACAAGTTTTATATTTTTTGGAGTCATATATTCTTGAATGTCTGATAAAAAATACAGACTCTCCTCTACAAAAATTGGCATTTATTTTACATTCAATTTCAGGAGATCAGTAGGCTTCTTAGGGTCCTATAGACTTCTTTAGTGAGTCCACGGAATCCCATGTTAAAACTCCTGCTTATGGGAACTTCTATTTAATTATTCTCTAGTGGTCTAGCTCTGCTGTACACAAAAAAGTTGGAAGGAAATAAACCTAAAAACAACAACTGAGCCCCACTGAAACATTTGGTTGCTGCTTGCTACAACAAGCTAGCAAGGGCTGTGAAATGCAACCTCTAGTTAACAACACAAGTACTGAGCACATTGACACAAGATAAAATTCTGTGTAATGAAGTGAAAATACTTAAAGTTTTGAAACAACTAAGATACATGACTTTGTACCTTAGGATTTTGTCTGCTTTTTAATGATGCTCTACAGTTATTTTACAGCTTTTATTACAATTTAATAAAGTCAAGTGTTTTATATTACAATTTTTGGAAATTTAGTTTTATAAGTCTGTGTGAGATGAGTACATAGCAAAGACTGGCTCCTTTGCATGGCAGGAAGAACAAACACTGCCATGTCAGATTGTGTGGGCCTCTGATCATTGCCTCCTTCTGGCAGCACACTCAAATTGCAGGGACAGTTATGAGACATTCCTTGGGAGCTGAAACTGGGGAGAATAAACTCAGAAGCTGACAGCTATGTGACAGGCATCCTCAGTTGTGGAGATAGGATTAGAAAACAAACAAACACAAATAACTACCTGAAAATACAATCATATTTTCAATTTTCCCTGCCCACATCGAATCCATATATACTTGTTGATATTTAAAGGGACTCACTTCACCATTAAAATGCAAATAGTTCAGTAGCTTATATACCTTTGGTCCTGGTGGTCCTGGCCTGGTACCTATAGAATAACCTGGTTCTCCCTTATCTCCTTGGAGACCATGAAGTCCAGGGAGGCCTGGTCTTCCAGGTAGACCTGGGAGTCCCAAAGTTCCCTTCTCTCCTTTAGAACCTGAAATTAGGAAAAGAAATCAGGTAAGATAGATAAACACAGGAATGTTGAAGTGTTCTACTTTTGGTCTTTACACACACCACCTTTTTCTTAGGAAGGTGGTTTTTTGGAATCACTAATACATCAGGTAGTCATAATGGATGAGTTTTACACAATACAGAGATTTCTTTTGTTCTTGTTGCACATAGTACATTTGTCTAAAAGCAAATTTAGCTGCATCACACCAACTTTCTACCAAATGGAAATACAAAACAAAAAACAACACAGAAAATCTAGAACTGGGACCCATTGTGAGCTTGTAGGCTCATAAAAGGACCTTATACATTACCTGGCAGCCCCATGTTCCCCATGCTTCCTGGCAGGCCATGTGGCCCAGGTTCTCCAGGATTCCCAGTGCTACCTGGATCTCCTCTGGGTCCTTGAGAACAAATACATAGTATTATGCCTTGCTTAGGCCCTGGACACAGTAGGTGCTTAATAAATATTTGTTGCTTGCATGAATGAATGCATCCAGAGCTGCCTGACCAGCTGGTTTAAGTACTTTTTAGCTGCCTTTTTACCTTCATATAAGGAGGGGACTGAAGACCCAGAAAATGTAAAAGTAGAGAAAGTTAGATTCTTATCAGCAGGCCTGGATTTCAAACACCAAAATCATCCTAGGACCAGGGCCTACGATCATATAGTAATAAATGTCTACATTCAGTACTGAAATTTTATCGCCATGTAATATATTTTGTCACTGATTTGATTATAGAGAACAGGGAACAACTTTAATTGTTCAAAAAATTAGTTTGCAAACTCCATAACTTGTTTACAAAAAGAGGCAAATTTGAAAAACTCTAAAGCATTATCTGATTTTCGTCTACGTGTGATATTGTGAATATTTTTTAGTTAATACAAGCTGACTGCAAACACATTTATTTTCGTTTAATTTAGAAACAAATTTCTGTTGGAGCTGAAGTCACATTTGACCCAGTAAGTCTAGAAACATTTTTGTTACATTTAGATCTAGGCAAACTTAAACGCTGATAGTTCTATTAGAGAATCATCTATACCTGGTGGTCCCGGTAGTCCAGGTGGCCCTTCGTGTCCTTTTAAACCAGGTAACCCTAGGGTGCCTTTGTATCCTTTCTCACCAGGCATTCCTGCAAATCCTAAAGTTAAAAACCATGTGTTAAAAACGCAGGTTATAATTTTATCAGAGTTATCTAAGTCCTGATTAAAATTGATGAGATATTATTGTAATACAGGATAGTGTATTTGTTAAGAGCATGGGCAAACGTGAACTTATATCTTTTTAAAAAGAGGATTAAATGAGATAATATATACAAAGCATCAGCACAGTGGCTGGCATGAGTTAATTCTCAAAGAAAACTAGGAACTATCATCATAGTAACACTTTAAACAAACCCAGCAAGAATTTGTGGCCTACATATAGCTTCTCTTTTAATTTTTAATTTTAGTAATGACAGAGGACCATACTACACTATATTCGTCTAGACTACCTCCTTCTCAATCCATTTATTATAATTGTCATTCATTAAGTATTAGTATAGGACAGATATTATTTTCTTTTATTCATGAGCCTTCCCAGATTGGATGAAGAGGTGAGAAAATTGACTCTAAGAAGACAGTGGGCTAATCTGGAGTCACACCATCCATGTGTGGTAATGTGGGGAATTGGAACCCAGTTCTGCAGTTGGGGAAGCTCACAAACTTCCCACAACACCATCCTACTTGTGTAAAGCACGGCTTTGATCACATTATTTTCCTGCTCAAAAATATTCCTTGAATCTCTCTAAATGATGAACTACAGTATAAAGCATGAACTTCTTCCACTGGCATTTGAAGCATTCTCCCATCTGTGGATGGGCTGGCCTTGTGCATTTTCTCAAGCAGACCCACTTCCCTTAGCTATTTCCTGGTTACATATTTACTCGTTCCCATATGGAGTGAGTGTCTAATCAATAGACAGGTCTTATGCTGAGTACTGGAGACATAAATCATGTCCCCTTCCCCCAAGTTTTTAGTGTTTCACTAAAATGGGGAGATAACCAAGTAAACAATTGCCGTCCAGTGTGATAAGTTCTGTAACAGAGTTGGGCACAATATGCTACAGGAAAGAATTTCTGGAAGAGGACTATTTTTTTTAGCTCAATCTTGAAGACTGAGTGGGATCCAGTTGGGTGAAAAAAGCATGGAATGGGATAGGATCCCCAGGCAAGAAAAAAGCATGTGCGAAGGAGTGGTGAATACCAGGCAGTTAGGTTATTTTCTTTCATAATCTTTGTTTTTTCCATTTATGTGATTTATCATAATCTAAAAATACATATTATTTAGTTGGCAAACTACCTACTGCCTGTAGGCCGAATCTGGCTTGGCGTTGTATGGCTAGAGAGCTAAGGATGGCTTTTACATTTTTAAAGGGCTGTAACCAAATAAGCAGAGAAACAAACACTAAAGAAGATTATTCATAGGGACCATATATGGTCCAGAAAGCCTAACATATTTACTACCTGGCCCTATACAGAAAATGTTTATGAATCCATTAATGTCTCTTTCTCCCCACTGAACTGTAACTTTTCTCATGACAGGATACTCCCTCTGCTCTGTTTACCTCTGTGTCTTCAGGACAGAGTAAAATGCCTAGTTAATAGGGACTAAAAAATAATTATTGAACAAATAAATGTGCTGTGGCTGGAGAGGTAGGCAAAGTGCAAGTGATAAACTCATATGCCAACCGACAAAGTTTGAATTCTTAAAGCGTGGGGAGCCTCGGTAAGATTTTAAGCCAAGAGTATTATTTGCTTATCTGACTCCTACTCATAATTTCAATCCTCTTTCCCGGGGCCTCTCCGACTACCTTGGTTGCTGTGTTTTCTGCTTCCCTCACCTCCCACCGGACTCACTGTCAGTGGTACCTGTCAGCACAGGGAGTATGGATTCTGTACCAACCATTTCAGTGTAAGTCCCCATCTCTGCCACTTCGTATGAGCGCAGCATTAATTTGACCTCTCCATTCTCTATCTGCAAAATGGGATGCTAGCAATAACCTACTCCTAGGGGTATTGTAAGGATTAAATGAGTCAATGTTTGTAATACTTAGAACAGTACCTGCACGTGGTAGGTGCTACACAGGTCTTTGTTAAAAACACACAACAGTACTAATTTCCACCTTGTAGTATTCGTTATCTTTTCATACATATGCCCACGTCTCCTGTGCAGGCTCCTTTAGGAGATGACAGTTGTGCTTACCTGTACCTCCAGCATCTCATCCATTTGCAGTGGATGTCTTTAAGCCAGAAATTCCGTTGAAAAAAAATGGATCGTATTGAAATTAGAGAGGACTAGATAATATGATCTTTTTGTTGTTATTGTTTAATCTCTGCTCCTTGGTTATGCATTTGAAAAGCCAAAAGAAAACATTCAGGACAGCTTCCAAGCATATTGAACTTTGGGTGAGTAAAAGAATTCTGATACAAGCATAGAAATAGCATGTGTTCTTCCATACTTTACAAAAGGAATTCTTTAATTGTAAATTAGTATCTGTTGTGCATTCATGATGTTAGATCCAAATTTTAATTTGTGTAGGCACAGACACGCTATTCATAATTTTTCAAAATGTTTTTAACACTATCTAAATCATCTAGACTAGCCCAGTGAAGCAGTGTCTATGCAGGTAGTTTATGAGGACTGGACATTTGTGGCAGTATTTTTTTCTTTTCCACATCGTGGCTGAGATCGGTTTTTGCAGTTTTATGAAATTCATATTTTCTATTTCATTGCAAAAAATGTAGTGCAATCTCCTGTTTGACCTAGAACTAAACTATCTCTTTGACACCAGATTAAATAGGAACTACCCAAAAGACCTTTACTTGTTAATTTTCCTTATGGAAAAAAAAAACTTTCTATGAATTTATTTTTCCAATGATTATACATTTTTTTAAGTTGGCAAATTAGTTGGATTCAATTACTCTCCAGATCCTGGTCAGATATCACTTCTGTGAAGTCCTTCCTAGTTCTGGGAAAGACAACTATTCAGTCTTTCTAGTGTGTTTTACAGCACACTGTAGAATTTTTAGGAAAATCTTTACTTGGACTATAAATCCTTATGTGTCAAGCATATAAATATTTGTTGAATACAATTTCACTTTTCAAAATTTATTACAAATTAGTCAAAACTTGATAGGGTTTTGCAACTGCAAACACATTTTCCTTTTATTCTTCCATGCTACGACAGTTTGTTCTGTAAACATTTCATTTTACACAGAAATTCTGTTTTTCTAAAATTAATTAGGATTAAAATTGGTCAAGGAGACCATAAGTCAGGCTTTCTTAAAATTTGATTTTACATTGGTTGTATTGATCATGTAACAAAAACTGTCAGAGAAAGGGCTCAAATAACTTGAAATAATTTGATTGGGTTTGAATTTTAGTCTGGTAGTTATAGCTGACAACAGCACTCTGAAGCATTAATTTTCAATTAAAACATACTTTCTTTTTAGTTATTATTCTGCAAAGGGTTTTGAGCACAAGAAGTAGTTTTTAGATACAATGATAAAAATTCAAAAAAAAAAAAAAAAATTCATCCCGAAAGCTGATGGAATAAAGTGGAATCTGGTGTGGAGGTTTCTTTTCCAGTCAGGGAAGCTTTTTACATGGCATTTCTTAAGGGTTTGATTTTCTATGTACGTGGCAAAAATGGGCTTTGAGGGTGTATAATTTAAAATTGACTAGTGACAATTTAAATACAGCAGACCACCATGCAGAATTAACTGAGAAATAAAACGTTATGCCTTAAAGAGGCAGCATATTATCGTCCAAGGCACTCAAGACCCAGTTCTAATCCAGGCTTGGGCCACCAACTGGCTGTGTGACTGCGGGCAGTTAAATTAAACTGTCCCCACTGTCCTCATCTGCCAACGAAGAAGACTGGCCCGGATAAGTCTCAGTCTCAGAATCAGCTCTCATGTTCTGGTTCTAAACGTAAGGCCATCTGTACCTTTGAGGCCTGGCTCTCCTTTGTCCCCCAGTAAGTGGGATATTTGAGAAGGCCCGGGAATTCCTTTCGCTCCTTCTTCCCCCTTGGCTCCTGGGGCTCCTCTCTTACCCTTTGTTCCTGGAATTCCAAAGCTACCTATAAGACAGGAGGAACAACAGCAATTCCTCAATTCTTTAAGTAATTCCTAAGGATCCAAAAGGTAACAGCGCTTACCATAAAACACAACAAAACAAATAAGCCAAAAAGGTTAACAGTGCTGAGAACTTGATCAATGGTTCCCCAATCAGGCAGCCACATGAGGGTAGCATATAAGCCTGCAAGGAGAAAATACGATCCCATTCAAATGAAAAACAAGGCATACAGAAAAGAGCAAAATCAAATACGTGGTTCTCTCAGAACTATTTCCCCCTCAAAGAATACAATATAATTTATTTTGCTGTTAAATGAATGAACATTGTTCATGCCCCCTAATAGCTGGAAAGAGCTTCCGTCACTTACCCTTCTGGCCCGGGGTGCCTGGGTTCCCGGGAGGCCCTGGAAGGCCAATGTTTCCAGGAAAGCCCATCATCCCAGTCGATCCTTTTTCACCTATGGAAACAAAGCAAAACAAAGCAGCACATGTTGTGCGGAATGAGGAAAGCAAATACTCCAGCTAATAAAATAAATTACAATTAGAAGGGCGATTGGGAGTTAAAGAAATGGTTTCTGTAAATAGGAAAATAACCATATTTGTCTAGGAGGTGGGTTAGTAAACGGTCTTTATTACATGGCGTATAAGTCATTGGTAGCAAATCACATTTGTGGATAAGAATAGAATATGTTGCAGTTTTGGATCATTCCCTCCTTCCAATCCCTGACTAATAATAGCTTTCTCTTATACTCCCTTATTTTATTAGGTTGGTGCAAAAGTAGTTGCAGTTTTTGTAATTATTTTTAACCTTTTAAATCGCAATTAGTTTTGAACCAACCTAATATTTTCTTTATAGCAGTTGCCTAGAGCCTAACTTAGTTTTTAAGTGTGTTTGTTACTGTCTCCCCCACTGCCGGAGGTGGGGTCTCGTCCATTGATGTGTCTCTATGGCTGGCACATGATAGTATCTCAGTGATATGAATGAAAGAATAATTTCCAGATTAAGTTGTTATTCTGGGCTCTTCTTTGGAGGAAAGATCAGGGAGATTCTTATGCATGAGGAGACTGTTGGAATATTCTTCCCAAACATACAAGCTATAAAAATAGTGATGAAATAAAAAGTATTATAAGGGAATACTAGGAACAACTAACTACATGCCAGCAAATCACATAATGTAGACAAAATGGACAAATTCCCAGAGGGCACAGACTACCAAAACCGACTCAAGAAGAAACAGAAAATCTGAGCAAACCCATAACAAGTGATGCAATTGAATTAGTAATTTACAAACTTCCCACAAAGAAAAGCCTAGACCCAGATGACTCCACTGTTGAATTGTACTGAATGTTTAAAGAATATCCATCTTCACAAATTCTTCTAGGAAATACAAGAGGAAGAAACACTATGTCTTGTTCTATGAGGCCAGCATTACTCTGTTACAAAAACCAGGCATAGACATCATAAGAAAACAGACCAGTATCCCTTATGATTATTGATGTAAAAAATCTCAACAATCAAAATACTAGCAAATATATTTTAGTAGTAATAGATAAAAAAGATTACATAAATGATCACATCCTAGGACATTGTGAAATGTGATCACCCTGTCACCCCTATGACCTTGCCTGCTGGCCACTTGCAAATCATTCAGAAGAAAAAATACTTATACTAACTGAAAGAGAAGCATAGAAGCAAAAGCCTATGCCTATGCCCGGTTTATAGAGCCACCTAAAAAGGAAAATATGGGAGAAGATAGTAGAAGAAAAATAAAAGCATAAAAAAGGATACCTGGTGGCCCTACAAATCCTGGATTTCCTGGATATCCTTTTTGACCAGGTGGTCCCATGTCACCTTGATGACCTGGTTTTCCTGGTGGTCCAGGTTCTCCAGGAATTCCTGGCCTATCCAAGCCCGGAATACCTGGGTCTCCCTTTAGCCCAGTTTCTCCTCTTCTGCCTATATTTGAATGAGTGAATGAATGAATGAATGAATGAATAAACACAAGTACACTCCCCAACTCCAGAAATATTTTGTGGCTGTAAATATGTAGCTGTATGATTTTGAGCAAACCACCTACTTATCGGATTGACTGATTTATGTCCCCTTCTATAAAATTTTTAAGATCCCTTCTGGCTTTAACATTCTCTGTTTCATGGCTCATGCAGTAATAAAAATGTAGAATTTGGATCTGTTATGACTGTGGCTCTGTCTTTAACTTGTAGGAAACATTCAGAGCCACTCACATAGAGCGAGCCACCAGATGCTTCTGGAAACAAGAGAACCACTACAATTACCATTTTGGCCACAAACTTGTTTGTGAACACATAAGCAGTATCGTAGTCATAGGCATTAGCTGAGTCCTGGAGGGTTTTTCCCCAGTAATAATAGAGCACAGATCTGGTTGAGAGCAGCCAAAAAGATACAGTAAGTTTCCCATTGTCTGCACCATCTAGTCCACATAATTTAGATTTATTTTTGTACCTTTCTTTTAGGATGCTTTAAAACAATCAACTACATATTTTAGTTTGTAACTTGTTAAACAGGTATTTTTTTAATACATTCACTTTATTTTCATAATAAGGATAAATTTGTCACTTTAGTATACTTATAAAGGTAAAACATTTTTTGAGAGTTTTTATGTAATATATATACATATTCAGTGTTCATATTTTCTTGCATACAAGGCACAATCCAACTTATTATGTTAACTTCAGGTCTCTTAATCTACAGGGTGGTACTCACTGCAACAAATCCATGACAACCAAGTTTATACTTCTGAAGTACCATTTTCCACTGAACAGTGGTCAGGACTTGTTGCTGGACAGCTCCGAGGTTAAACAGCAAAGCGTAAAGCAGGAGTCCCATACAGTGACTAGTTTTGAATCCCTGCTCCTACCTTGTTGCCCTTTCAGTCCATTTAAGCCTGGAAGTCCTTGGGCTCCCCTGGGACCCTCTGTGCAGCTTCCTGGGAGTCCGTTTTCTCCAGGTGGTCCAGGCTGCCCTGGATCCCCTGCAAAACAGAGTCCAAGAATATATTCAGGTGCCAAAAGCCAAGGTCCTAGTATTGCTATCCCAAGAACTCTTCTGTAATTTCTCCCCCTAAATCGGACCAACATGTAATACCATTAATATGTCTAAGAGGAAACTGTTTAAGAAGCAAAGAAGGAAGAAGGAAGGAAACACGGAGCAAAGGTAAGGCAACAATGTTGAATGGACAAATAATTAGGCCCCACAGCGTCTCGTATTTATTGATCTAGAGCTTCGTTTGAGAAGAATTCGTCATCCCTACATATTCAACTTGCTGCATTTCAGCTGAGCTCATAATGGAGAAAAGTAATCGCACTTGCTATGGTACCTTGTGGTCCATCAAGCCCTCCAGTTCCTGGAATTCCAGGGAGACCGGGAAATCCAGGGAGTCCAATTTCTCCATTTTCCCCAGAATTGCCTCTTTCTCCTGGAAAACCTGGTGTTCCTGGTTCTCCAGGCATGGCTAGTCCTGGTTCTCCCTATAGCACAGAAATTATGTTAGTTTTACTACGTAATGCTTCCAAATCCTTATTGACTATTGATTGACGGGTCTTTGGGGCTATTTATTATACTTGAAAATAATATTTTCATTGTAGAGCTCCTAAGTCTCTTTTGACAGTCACCACCATTCCATCAACTTTCCTTTTTCCACTCTAGCTGCTGACTTTTCTATAAAATTATACTGAATTCTTTAGAGCCTCCACTTTTTCAGAATATTGTGGAATTTTCTGTAAACAATCTAGATGTCTCTTCTTTTGATAGTCTTTTTCTCATAACTGTCCATGTTTCTTCCAAGAGTTCTCCCCTTTAAAATATTATGAATGTTTCTGAAGATTAAGGAAGGAATAGAGAAGCAAACCTGTCTCCTAACACCTTTTATTTTCCTTTCTAAAAGGGAGGGATGATTCCAGAAACTTTAAACGAATGCACTATCTTTATCATCTACCAATAGTTTGATAATTTGTCCACACAAAGCATCCTGATTGGCAGGAACGACCTAATTGGCCACTATAATTGCTCCCCCTCATGCCCATATCAGTCTGAAGTCTAATTCTCAAAGACCTTGGCTCCTGGGACGCCTGGCTTTCCAGGTAAGCCCGGCTTTCCGATTTTTCCAGGACAACCTGGTGATCCTTTTGTTCCTGGAAAACCTCGGTCTCCTACAGAGAAAAAATAATAAAGGTTGTAAGATTAGTCTTATTAAAAGATTCTGAGCAGTATCTCTCCCATTCTATCTCACGTTTTTATGAGGAATGCAGCTATAGATGTTTTTTTAATAAAAGATTGAATGATGAGAAAGCCAACTGCTAAGTTAGCAAAAATCCAGTTTCAAATCAGATTACATTGGTGCTCAATTTTAAAAACTACCTTCTCCATTTTTGTTATTTAGCACTGCTACCATTTTGACTCAGCAATTTTCTAAACCATTGATCCTGGTTGACCATTTGGCTGACTTTTAAGGAAAAAAGTATATTTTACATTCAGTGTACAGCCAAGTAAATATTTACATGTATTTACATATATATACATATACACATATGTGTGTATATACATATATATACACATATATACATATATACATATATATACATATATATATATGTGTGTGTGTGTGTATATATATATATATATACATACATACACACAAGTAAGTGAGCATGACCCAGATCAAGACATAAAGCATTTCTGGCACCCAGATAGACTTTTTCAAGATGGGTTGTTCAAGAGAATTACTTCCTAATGCTTTATAGGACCCACTGAATGTAATGAATTCACTTTTCTTGTATGTATTTATGATAGGAGTATTGAGAAAGGCGTCACACACATCATTTTCTCTGTTCTGTGGTTCAGAAGGGTGAAGCAAAGCTGCATTCAGAAAGTTCCACTGTGCCTCTAATTTGAGCAATTTTTAATTAACAGTTCACGGGATTCATTAGGTTCAACTGGGAAATTTTGACTCTCCACTTTTCAAGGAGCTCTTAGAATAGTTTTTGTTCTCATGGTGTAGAGCAGGGGTGTCCAAACTTTTTCAACGTTTTTTACCAAGGGCCATATGCGGTAAAATACACAAACAGCCGGGCCACTCACTCGAGGTGAAGTACGTATTGCCTCACCTGGTTTATTTAAGTAAACTAAATATATTTTTGGAATTTGCTGCGGGCCAATTAACAATGGATTGCGGACCGCAGTTGGCCCGTGGGCTGCAGTTTTGACACCCCTGGTTTAGAGTCTCTTTCCAGAGAGGTTACACTCCATAGGGTTTACAAACTAGGATGCAATTTTCTTCATGCAGGTTCCAAGAAGGAGTAGGCAAAAATATGGGCCAGGCTGGGTGACTTTAGAGGTCACTGGGAAGAAATTCAAGAAATTACAGTCAACGCCATTCTTGTGACCACATGAGAAATGTGATTATGTTTTCCATTTCAAATACTCATAAAGTCAGATAAATATTCCCATATTTGGATAGACCTGATGTATGATCAACATTGGTGACATCTAAGAAATGAAGCACAAAAAATGGCTTATATTTTGACAAACATTTTAAATTATATTGATACAAACATATTATCATAAAATCTGAAGTTTCGTGTGATGGCCTGGTGACTGAGAATACTCATATGTCACCCTGACAGGACTTTACAGTACTTGTCACCGGGGAGCCTCAGGGTATTGTTTGAGATACCCTGAGAGACCTCAGGGGATCTCAGCATCTGGATTTCTTTGGAGTGTTTCCCCTTTCATGAGAAACAGTATTTTCTTTTTTTCCTAAAGGAAATAACTTCTGTGATTTATTTTGGAATGTATAGGGAAATCAGCCAGTTGTGATTTAACAGTTAGTTCTTTATTATAGAACAAGTGTATGAAGTGAAGAAATGTAAAAGTGTCAGAAGTGTAGGCATCTATTCAGAAGTAAAGAAAAATGCTCCACGTAATCCCACTATCAAGGATAACTTTGGGGAATTGCCTTCCATTTTTTTCTATGCATTTAAAAAAACATATGATTGAGATGAGGTTGCATAAATCAATGTGAGTTCTGCCTTTTTACCTAACATTCTTGTAAGATTTTTTTCCCCATTTAAGATTGGTGGAAAACATTATTTTAAAGGGTATTATGGGTATTTCTTATGTTCTTTATTTATTTATATTTCTATTTTCTAAATATCCCCAATGAACCTTACGTTTTCAATTTTTTTTAACTTACCCTTAGGTCCAGGAGGCCCAGGGAATCCAATGCCTGGAATTCCTGGTTCACCATCAGGCCCAGGAATCCCTGGTTCACCACATTTTCCTTTGGGTCCAGGACAACCTTAACAACACATACGCATCAGCATCAGCAACTTTCCTTAATCTCGCCTGAAAACAAAATGTCTCAGTTTCCGTGTCATCCCCGACAGTTTTGCAAATGAAGAAATAATTTTAACATAACCCTGACTTCCTCCTCCATTCCTATCCAACGGACTCATTAGGGACTGCAAATAATTTTGAAAATGTAATTTAACCCCATGAAAAGAAATATTCTAGATATCTTGGATGATATGTGTCCCGCCAGGCACGCAAAATTAAGTTTTCGATCATATTGGTGAAAATGTTACGTTTTCAAATGAAGACCCACTGGGTACTATCCTGATTAACCATGGGGAAACATTCCTGTTCCTCCACCAGATATCCATAAAGATTGTTCTGCTTTTGAATTCTTTTCAAGTAATTACATCAATTCTTTTTTGGAATTAGAAGCACCAATGGGAATAATTTGGATAACTTCAAGGGACAGAGAGATTCCTGCCTCTTGGCTTATTTTGTGACAAAACTGGCCTGTGCTTTCTTTGGGAGCCAATGAATATATTTTTTTCCTTATAGTGGGGACAGTGTTTTTCTAGGTGAGTCAGGGTGCCATCTGATGCCAGGTCCCTGACTTAGCAAAGCGGATACTTACCAGGTGGACCCTGGGGGCCAGGACGGCCTGGGTGCCCTGGAGGTCCTGGGGGCCCTGGGATTGGCATCAAAACGGTGGAGTCTCCTGGTGGACCTTAAGAGAATTTAGGATCATAATATTCATGTGCATATTGAAGTTTTCCTTGGTTCAGAGGGAAAATATATGATATGATAAGGAGGGGTTCACAGACATATTCCAAGGAATACGAAAAACAGTCTCTGCTTAGATAGGCTTCAAAACTGGCTTATACAATAGATAACCAGCCCATAGCAACTGTCTTATTCAATTGACAACTATTTGTAAGCATCTATTATTGTCTAAGGCTTGTTTTAATTAACATCCCAACATGCTGGTGTATTGAAAGAGAGCCTATTCTAAAAAAAAAAAAAAAAAGATAATATGAATTCAGCTTAAACATTGGTGGATACTGGTAGGTTATTTATTTATTTACTGGGTGACTAGTGGAGTGCACAATCAAGAAGTGTGGCCTGACAGGTAGGTCTGGGCTTGAACCTTCGCCTTGCTCTTTATAAAGTGTGTGATATGGGGGATATTTCTTAAACTCTCATGTGTCATCGGGGAAATAATGCCTACTCAAATAATAAAGATCAGCGATAATATTCTGACCACAGTGGCCAATATTAAAAACATGTGAGTGATTAGTGTGGTCCATATATTCATATATTTATAGAAAGAGTAGGTTTACAGTAGCGCGATGGCAACAGTTGATGATAATATATTTTAGGACAATGGGGACCTTCACTAAGCATGCACAGTTAGAAAGAACAGAAGAGGGTTTGAAGATGGGTTAGAAGAGGATCGAGCAAACTTTTTCTGTCAAGGGCCAGATAGTAAATAATTTAGGCTTTGTGGTCCAGATGGTCTGTCGCAATTACTCAACTCAGCCATCACTGCATGACAGCAGCCAGAACACATGAGTTAATGGATGAGTGTGGCTGTGTGCCCATAACACTTTATTTATGGACACTGAAACTTGAATTTCATGACATATTATTCAAAAGATATTCTTTTTCCAATCATTTAAAGACATAAAAACCATTCTTAGCTTGCAGACCATACATAAATAGGCTGTGTGCTGGATTTGGACTGTGAAGTGCCACGGTTTGCCAATTCTTGGATTAGAATAGCAGCCTCAAAAGTAAGGCACAGGAAAAAGAAATACATGCATGTATAACCACAAAATAAGCTTTGCATACATGTATGGACGGAAATGCATGCACACAATTTATAATATATATGGGTACTGTGGGGATGTGTGTGTAAGATTTTACCGAGGAGGATGCTATAAAATGACTTGGAAGTTACTGGTTATGGGGTCTCACCCTTCAAAGTGATTTTAGAAGTGAGAAATGACCATGGTAGCATTATTTATTTAAAGCCATTAGTAGCATGCCGTTTTCATCTTCCACCATGTTCTTCACCACAGAAAATACTGAGGATCAGATCGCTCCTGATTCCAGAAACGATGTTCAGTACAGGTGGATCCCCAACGTTCCTGGGACTTTAAAACTATTATCAGACAACTTTTCTTCACATGTCTTAGATATTGTGAAGTTTTATTTATAAAATGTTTATTGGGTTGTGGATCAGAAAGAACAAATTTGGAGTAATACTAGTGGACCCTTGAAGCCTGGAAAAGGCATCTCAATATCAGTGTCCTAGGTTTTGGCCTCCCCTTTGTTTATCATAACTGTCTTCCACTCATTTTTTAGGATCCACTATTTCCATATATTTATATCCATAATGGATATAGTCTATCCTAGGAAATTTGAGCTGAATTGCTCAGTAACAGGGAAAAAAATGGATGTTCTCTAGCATACCCTACATGTTCTTTCCCACTGCCTGCGACTTGACATATTCTACTTATCAGAAGCAAGTCTCTAATGTACACATCCACTGGTCTTGAGGGAGCTTCACTATCTCTAGGAACCATCAACCCGCTCCATAGGAAAACAGGACTGGAAAGAAAACTAACCAACCGGCTTTTCCAGGTGGTCCAGGGGCTCCAGGAACACCTTGGGCTCCCTTTGGACCAGGCTCTCCCTCCGGTCCATAGCCTGGTGGTCCAGCTGGTCCTGCAGGTCCTGGGGACCCAGGGCTGCCAGGATCTCCTGGAAAACCCCGGTCCCCCTTCTCACCAGTGAGGGCCTGTTACAATAACAATATATTTAGATAGTGCTTCATTCCAGCAGCTCCTTATGCAGGTTATTATGACCATGAATATGAAGAGTATTCATATTCTAGAGAAAGTCTTGAAGTAAAAAGCATTTGACATTTGAAGGGAATCATTACTAAAATAACGACTCTGTATGGTTTCTGTGGTTTTGTGCCCCTTGGAATTCAGCCACGTCATTAACTTAGAATTCCCAAGTCCCACTTGAGATGTTCCTACAATGGGATACCACCTGTATGATAATAGCCCCCAAAACTTAGCTCAAATAGGCCAACAGTTCAAATAGAATTAGAGGTGACATTCATGTTAATGGTACATTTCTAAAATCAAACAAGTACAGCACACATTTATTTGTTTTAGTTTTCACCAGGTATTTTCACTACAAAGGAGATAGTCTATCTTTATTAGTTGTTTTCTTATAAAATGTGTTTTAAAATTTCTTTGTAGCTGTAACTTTGAAAATAAATTGTATATATTGAGGAAGTTGAACTTGACAAAATAATCGAAGTTCCCCTTCCTTTCCAACATGGCCACACATAATAAATTTAACTGGATTTTTCATTGTTTGTATCACTGGTGGCTAAGTGGTCCTTCTTCTTGCATAATGACAGGGCATAACAAACAACAAATCTCCTTGATTTTCTCTCTTACTTTCTGGAACATCTTTACCAGAAACAATAAAGACATTAGGGAGACACAAATGGGAGCATCATATGATCTCTGTTAATACTAGGCCAAAAGCATTCTAGATTCCGTCCCTTTACAATCATAACTACCAGCTGGGGGACAGACAGGCAGCTTGTCAAAGGAGGGTCTGAGAAACACTGGCCCTGCCAGCCAAAAAGTGCTTTGTAGTCAAAAAAGTTTAGGAAAGACTGCAAATCATATCTACACCATGGGGAGTCACAATTCATATTCTGACATTAAAGAGTCTATAAACAAAACTTTAAATTTGTTTGCTAAGCTTCCCTCTTCGAAGTGGGACCTTTTTTATTGGATAACACTGATTAACTCTGGGAGAAACTGGTATTTCATAGAACAGGCTGGGCAGCGTGCCTTGTAAATTTCTCTAAGAAAAATAGATCCTGGTAAGAATCTCTCAATTGAACATGTGAGAGATTCTATTCCATGGAAAGAGATTGAATTTACAGAAGGTTAAATATTGTCAATGATAAAACATTTGATCTATTTCGCTACCCTACCCCTGAATACTTTGTCCTTTTCTGCAATTATTTTTACTTAAAAGAATGCACATTGCCCCCCGAATACTGACTAAAACTTTCCATTTTAATTATTTTCTGAACTTCTTTACAAACTCATTTGACACAAATGTAGAATTGTAACTTGTGTATGAGACAAGGTCATCATCAATGTAGAATTTTATTTGGGCTGAAATAACCATCGAGTGCTACCTATTTATTTTGTCTAAATACTACAAATATTTGCTCTGGTTTGAAGATGCCTCATTGTACAGTTAGAGGGATGAAGTGTGATGAGCAGGCAATTTTTTATGAAAGTAATTCATCTTATGTCTTAACTTCAGAGCACTTGAAGTAATTTGAAAACAATTACTAAGATACCAACCGGTTCACCCTTCGGTCCTCGAGATCCTTTTAGTCCGGGAGTTCCAGGGATTCCATCCAAGCCCTTTCTTCCAGGCTGTCCTCTGGGCCCCGGATCTCCCGGGTCACCGACTTGTCCCTCTGGAGGAGGTGTTTCACCTTTTTCTCCTTTAAGTCCTGGAGCACCTGGAGCACCTGGGAATCCCTAGGGCAGTACAGAAATAAGTCTACATGGCATTTGGGCAGAGCTGTTTTTGTGTCAATCTCAAAAAACGACAAAATGTCAACAAGAACTTTTCAATTTTAATGAACATGTATTTTTTTTTCAGACATTTTCTTTGGCACATAAGTACAATTTTAAGTTTTTTGTGTTTTTTTGCTTAGTTTTTGCTTTCAAAACTGGAAAATAATTCAGTTAGTACAATTCAGTGCAATCCACACAATAATATATTTTAATATAATACAACCATGATCATAATTCAGATTATGTTAGAATATTGGTAAATGTTAACACGCATCTCTGGATAATGCGATTTAAATGTATTTATCCATATATAACTTTATGATTCACTATGATAATCAAATTAAAAGTTTTAACAACTTTACTGAGGTATAATTTACATACCATAAAATGTATCCTTTGTAAGAGTACAATTCAATGGTTTTAAAAATAAATGTATACATTTATGCTACAATCACCACGATTCAGTGTTAACACATTTCTCTCACTCCCCCAAATTCCCTCCAACCCATCTGTGGTCAATCCCTGTTCCCAGCCTCAGTCCCAGGCAACCACTGATCTATTTTCTGTCTCCGACACCATTTTAAGTGATTATGAATTCATTCATTCTTTCATTCATACACCATTCATTTATTCATTTAATCAATAAGTATCTATTGAGTGCCTCTTCTTTGCCAGGCACCAAACTGGTAACGTAGGGGGGGTGCTACCGTATTTCCAGAGTGTTCTATTCTCCAAATTGAAATTAAAGCTTCAAAACCATGAAATCTTACTGGAGATCCTGGAGGACCGTCACATCCTGGGGACCCTGGGCTTCCTTTAATGCCAGCTTCCCCTCGTTCTCCTGCAAATCAGTGAATTATTAAATATTCATTGAGCACCCACTCTGAGCAGCCAGGGTAATGCAGTGTATAAAGAAAATAGGGTGTTTTCTTCTGAGAAAAGGAAGACAATTTCCATTTTAAAACATAAGGTGCAAGAAGAGAATGGGAGTAAGTAACTGGAATAAGAGAAAATGTAAAAAACAACAACCAAGAACTGTTAAAAAATTTAGCTTCCTAAAATTCTTGTCTTTATAATTTTTAAGGGGATACAGTAATTCTTTTCTGATGATAAAAATAATATATGCTCATTGTAAAAAAAGTTTTTAAAAAAAGTTACACAGAAATGAAAGAATGAAAATCACCCATAAATCTACCACCAGAAGACAATATTTGCTAAAATTTTCATGTACATTACTCATAAAATCTTATATCCATAAATGTATAGGACTTATATACATTTTGTATGCATGTTATACATATGTCAGTACATACAGATTTATAGCTTCACTTTAAATGGGCGCATAGTAGCCTATTTTGTGGGTGAACTATTTATTAAGCTAACTTGCTTTCAGACATTTAGATTGTTTTTTCAACTTTAGCTGTTGTAACCAATGCTATCTATGATAAATATCTCTGGATATTTTGTTTTCTAAATTTATCCAATTATTTTTCTTTACAATAAATTCCTAAAAGTGTAACTTCAGGACCAAACGGGCACAATTTTTTCTGAGGCTTTGGATATCTGTTGCCAAATTGCATTTTATTTTACTGTACAATTTTATATTTCTTGTAAGTGTTTAAGTACCTCTGTAAAGATCCCTTCAGAAGATCTTTTTGATGGATCTCAGATCAGTTTATTAACAAATGTTTATTCAGATTTTATTTTTTGCAAGATTTGAGCCAGGATATACTTTTGATAGTAATCCAAACTGTTTTATCTTCTTTGAGCTATACCTGTCACCTGCCAAATCGTAGAGAAACCAAAGAAACTACAATAGTACGACTAGGTGGTTAGCTGCAGTGAGCTGCCCAACTGCATTCAGGCTTGGGTCAGAGGTCACTCAAGGGGAATATAGGAAAATAATAATTGCTTTTCTTTTTTCCTTTCCCTCTTTTCCTCCTTTTCTCCTTCCCTCCCATTCTCCCTCTTCCTCCCTCCCTCCTTTTTAGTTTTTGTTTTAATAGAACATTGCCCCCAGAGACTTAGGCGCTGAATAGGAGCTGCTTGAGGGAAAGTCCCTCCCCTCACCCTTTGCCCTTTCTTCCCTCTCAGGCCTGTCTCAGGGAGTCAGAGGGCAGCGACTACAAAGGAATAAGGCATTTATAAAGAAGTGGGTAGGACTTGAGAGTGACAAAGGATCCCTGCCTGAATGCACGTCCCCTGTTGGCTGTGGTGCCCACAGCTGCCACCATTAGCCTTTCTTCTTTGGCCTGAGCACCAGCCTCCTCAAAGACTCTGTGCCAATGCGGGTATGCACTGGACACTGGTAACATAAAAGGGCCCTTATGTATGTTGCCAGGGAGACCTTTGGATTAACTGGCCTCAAAGGGCAGCCCTGGTACAGCAATGAAAGGATGCTGGTGTAGAGAGCAAGAACTGCCTCTGGAGGAGAGTGTCTGGATTTGAGTCCAGGCTCTACCACTTACTTATTAGCTATGTCACCTTATGCCTCAGCTTCCTCATCTGTCAAATGGGGTTACGATAGCACTTGCCTCTAGGGTTGATGTGAGGAATAAGGCCTGGAGGCACAGAAGACCTAGAACAGTGCCTAGCACATGACCAAGGGCTCCGTAGTTCGAGCTCTTACTGGTTAATAATAAACAATTTGATCACAGCATCTAAAGGCCAAGATGCTGATGGCAGAACCAGGACGGTGTGTGGTACCATATGAAAGGCACTGGGTCACCAGGGGAGTGGCACAGGGGCAGAGGAGCCCAACTAATAAATAGAGACTTTTCCACTTGAAGGTTTTCTCCACAGCCAGTCCTGTGGCTGAAGAATGGGGAGGTAGGACAGCAGAGTCAGTGACAGCCTGGAGTGACAGTGTTGGGGTGGAGAATTGTTCTTCTTTGGCTCAAGGGTTGATTATGTGAAGTGACATACGCTTTATTTAGTCCTCAGAATATTGGCCTATGCAACGTTGTCTTTTTCTTCAAAAATGAATGTCTAATATTAAAAAAAACATGAGAGTTCAGGTAAAAATCCTAATTTCTCCTCAAAAAGTAGAAAGATTTATTAATCCAGGGCCTAAAATATAGCAAAGTAACAACAGTCTGAAGTTGGGTGCCCAGTGGCTCCTTTTAATGTGCCCTGTACTTTACCACAGTCCTCACTATACCCTATTGTCCCCAGCACGGAGACCACTGGTGTATTTTTTATTGCACTTGTATACTTAAGAAGAATGTGAGATAGCACATACACTCTTGACTCTATCAAAATGGACATGAGAAAATGGACTGAGAAGGGTGGTATCTTTCAAGAAAAAAATAAGAGAGAGCTTATTTCTTTCTGGAAGAAAAAAGTGATGTGTGTTTAATATGGCTGCTTCACTGCTTCAAATTACCTGCTGGTCCCCTGTAGGATTCTGAACGTATAATTCCTGGATAATGCAATAGTTTGCTAGAGTTCAGCAACTAAAATGGAACAGGGAAAAATGCCAGCTTTTATGTGATTTTGGCTTACTTTATGTTAATAGTGTATGTTTTTGAAAATTTCCCTCTGAGCTTCTGTAAACCCTATCATGACATCCAACATTCTGATACCCTCATTGAGTTGACCCTTTTGTACTTGTAAAAAACACTTGTGTGCAAATTGTCTGTACCTGAGATTCCTTTTCGGCCATCTAACCCCGGCAACCCTGGGAGACCTGGGGGCCCCGGGACACAAGGACAATCTGTGCACACGAGGCCTGGTTCCCCTGCAAAGAGAACACACTTGTATTACTCATAAACCCACACCAAGTCTGCAGAAAAGACATATCTTCCAACTGCACAGTCATTTTTAAAAAAAATTAGTTTCAGGTGTACAAAACAATGTTATAGTTAGACATTTATCATTTATATCCCTCACAAAGTGATAACATCCTTCCCCCAATCTACTACCCCTCTGACATCGCATATAGCCATTCACAGTCATTTCTTACATTTAAATTTTCTTCATGTACTGAAGATCATCTAGGACATTTTACATATTAATAAAAAAAATAATTCATCTATTATGTCTGCTTACTTTATCTATCTGAGCTTCTTGGTGTTCTTGGAGAGGAAATCCTGAGTCTAGTATAAATCATCCCATTTCAGTGTTTCTCTCCTTGAATGCAGGATAAAACTCACATTCTAGCAATAGCCAATGAGGTATCGCATGGGTGCTAAATAAATGAATGATTTACAGATAAATGAGTACTTTTAGCGAATTCTTTTGGAAAAGAAGCCATCCCTGACTGTCTGCTGTTTAGTATCACTGGTGTCTCAGGGTGAAAACAATCAGTGATAATAATGACGATGCGAATGGCTTATTCTAATAGAACATCCCCATTGATTGAACCAACCTTTGCGCCCATCCACTCCTGGAATTCCCGGAGGCCCCACATGGCCTGGAAGTCCCTGATCTCCAGGTGGACCTTTGCGAAAAATGACGTCTCCTACAAAAAGACATCAAAGCTAGTTTAAAAAAATTTTCTTTAAGTGTTTTTTTTTTTTTTTCAATTAGCAAGTGTTTTCATAATATGTATTATTTTATATGCATTTCCTCCCATATTTGTTTTGGAAGCTGAGTCTTTTAACTGAAATGAATATTGACTAGCTTTCCCTTTCACCTTACACCCATGATGGTTTTTGATACTGATGTGGTGGGTCTTTGAAAGCTCATTATGTGGCATTTCTTGTCACATAATGAGCCTCAGCCATGTTCTCTTACTTTATTATTTCTAGTTATTCCCAGACTATCCCTTTAGCATTTCCAAGCAAAGGGTCAATCGTTCTTCTGTACATATTGGATACATCTCCCTGATATATATATTGCGGATGCTTAATATGTACTGATGAAAAAATTCTGACTCACAGTGCCACCTGTTTTCTCCTCATTGCTTCTTTTTTTTTTTCCCCCTTCTTCTGCCCCCCCACCCCCACTCCAGTTCAAGCTGTTGTTTTTCAGTCAAATTGTGTAGGACACAGTTCCCTGGCCCATGCTGGTATTATGAGCCTTGCGCTCCCCCCAGTTGAGGCAGTCGCTGGGTCGTCGGAGCTGCCAGCCGCTTACACTGGCTGCTGGCCACTCATGCTGGCTGCCGTGGCGCTAGAGCACGGCGCTCCCACCACCTGAGCCACCGGGCCAACCCTCCTCAATGCTTCTTCACATCAGTTGAGTTTGTTATTCTTAAAGCAACTCTCCCGAGTCTCTGACAGATATCTGCTACTATCGTGTTATAATGAATAGTTTACTCTATTAAACTGTTGTGTTCTGTGACCTAATTTTTGGTCTTGGGCCCATAGGTTGAAGGCAATGCTGATAAAATTAATATTTAAACACAGTATCTATAGCTGCCCCAAATTTCAGAGCAATAAGGTAATAACAGTGGAAACGTTTAATTAATTAATTAATTAACTTATTATTATTAGGAAACATTTAATTTAACTGTAACGTGTTTTATGTCTGCTTGACGATGAAAGGAATGACCATTTTGGGATCCAGTTTTCTGTGTCTTTAAGATGGCTGGATAGTTATCTTTAAACAGTAAAATCTGATGGCGGTTTTATACGTAATGCAGGCTTATATGTATACTTGCACATTTATACATTTATATGCACTTATACATTTTCACACTCATTTCATACTTAATGCAACTAACATTTGAATACCTACAATGTCCCAGCCCCCTATGTATGCTACATGCTGGGCCATAAAACAGAAAACCAGATTCAGTCCCTGACCTCAAGGAGCTTTGATTCTTGCAGGGGAAACTGACAAAGACAAAGCAATGTGAAAAATTTCACAATCGGGATAAGCATGAGTGTTACAGGATGTGGGCTCAGTGAAAACTTTCTGCAGGACTTAAACTTGAAGATGCAAGTAGACAGACAGACAGACAGGTGTTGCTTAGACAAGCGAAGATAGGAAACCAGGGCAGTCTCTGAGGGGAGAGGGAGCTGTTCCATTGCAGGCACCCCAGCTCCAGATCCCAACGTTAGCATTCATTAGGTACAAGAACAGAGGTCATCAGGCTTGCCATCAATAAAATGAGGACACAACCTACATCTTGAGAAAGACTTGGAGGGCTAGAAATTGTTAAAAATCTCTGACACATAGTAGAGTTTTAGGTTAGTTTAGTTTTGCTTTGTTTTCTACATAGGTCTGCACCACAGCTTGCCAGATTTGTTCTTGGACATTATATCTTTTTATTAATGGGATAATTTCTTAAATTGTTATTGGCCTGAAGAAACATTTTTATCTTTTAAAAATATTGCTCACATAACCAGACACTTAACTGAATTATCTTAATAATACTAAGAGTTTTCCAGGTTATTCCTTTGGATTTCCCAGGTTTATAATCATATAGACTGTAAATGTCTCTTTTCTGTCAGAAAATCCCTGACACACAGAAGATTCTCCAGGCTATTAGGAGGGCTGAGTATAAAACACAAGACTTCCCAGGCACCTGCCAGTAAAAGTACTTAAAATACAAAGGGTGACCAATATTTTCACAGGTTCTATGTATCTATCAGCCAACGCAGAATGCTAAGCGACTCTTTAGAGGGATGGAGGAGAAAGGATACCTGCATCATAATCTCCAGGTACTACTTTAAATCCTCTAGGCCGCAGTTCTCTGCTCTCTGACCCACCTTACCTGGCAGCATCTTATGTTGTGTCTACTGCACACCTCTGACCTCTTGTCCTGGGGCTTCCCTGCTGATGCCAAGGCATGGGATACCCTGGGAGCGAGGCAAACCCATCCTGGAGGTGTGTGCGGGTGGTCAGTCCAGTCCTGTGGGAGCTCATCTTTGACCCCAGAGAAATAGGAGCTGATGGATACATTCTTCCCCATTTCTTCCCTGGGACCTATTATCCTGAGACAAAGATGCACAGCTGCATGGAAGACAGTCTCCAGGGACTGAAATTATCCCATTAATAAAAATATATAATGTCCAAGAACAAATCTGGCAAGCTGTGGTGCAGACCTATGTAGAAAACAAAGCAAAACTAAACTAACCTAAAACTCTACTATGTGTCAGAGATTTTTAACAATTTAGCTTCCACCAACTTGATAACCATCCCTCCTTTCCTGCTTCATGGCTCTTATCCCTGCCTCCTACTCTGCCACCTGTGAGAGCTCAGGCTAAAAGCTTTGCTGCCCTTGCAAAATAGTCATTCCACCAGAGCTGCTTTCACAGGTAGCTAATGAAATGAATCAACAAAGGAAAGATAACTTGTAAGTTCCATACGGGCTGATGGCCACGCTTCAAGTAAGGTCCAGGCCCTTGGTTTGCACACATATGTTGCTGGGCGCTGTACAAAAAAGGGGCCCGTTAGGCTTCCTTACCTGGTGATCCTGGAGGTCCCGGTGGCCCTGGAGGGCCTGGTGAACCAGGACAACCTGGGGACCCAGGAGACCCTACTGTATTCTTTCCTGGGGGTCCTTGCTTCCCTTTACTTCCTTTCACGCCTTGTGGTCCAGGGGGTCCTCTGAGGCCAGGCTTTGATGACCCTTGGAGAAAATAATCATTTTATTGTATTTAAAATCTTTTCCTGATTAATACATGTTTATTTTTCAATTACAAAATGTAATGTATTCTGATTTATAAAAGTTGCACCACTGAGAGGCAGATAAAGCATATGAAATAAAAAGTGAATATCTTCCTTCCTTCATCTGTGACCTTGTTAAATTATCACAGAACACTCCATTCCCACAAGGTAACTTATGTCATCTATTAGAAGGGACTGAAACAAGGTTTGGGATACACTGTAGTCTTTTTATTTAAAAGAACTTCATGAGAAATCATTCAATATATGCTATTTTGTAATTTTTTAATTAGAGACTAAAAGATGCCTACCTTGCAGTGTCCCAAAATAAGAAAGAGCGAAAGTTGTAATTGGACTTTATTGCTGTCAACCGTCTTAGTTATAAAAGGCTGTGGGAGGGGGGAGGAGTCATCTCCTAGGAGAGAAGCTACGACAACTGGTACAAAACCTATTTTATCTATCCGTCTTAAGACAACAAGGATGTGAGGAGGGAAACAGTCTTGAATCTCTGCCTTGAAAACTGTTTAACTGCTAAGAAGAGAGACCTTACTACCAAAGGGCTGAGAAAATAGCAGGGGTAACATCTGATTATTTCTGATTATTGAGTGTAAGGATTTTGGCATAAAGGTAAATGTCTCTGATTGGCACTGTTTTTGAGCTTTGCAATTTTCACTCACTGGCTTCGTAAAGGAGCTTATCATTACTTGGGGGCCTGGTAAGGAGAAGGAAGTCTTCTGTAATCTTTGGCCAGACCTCTAAAATATCTTTTACCCCAGTGCAACTTCAAGAGATACCCACTGTCAACGGTTTGATATATATTTCCCCATGCATACACAAGTGTACATAATATTTACCCATTCATCAATTTTTTAAAAAGGGATTGTAATATCCATGTCATTCTGCAATGTGCTTACTTATAATTCATTTTCAAAATGATAGAATAGCATACATACACAACTTGGTACAGAGAAAAATATAATCAATGTCAGGGCTTATCAAATCTTTGCTATTTGTTTCTTAGTTTCCTTTCCTTTACAGAATGACACATCACAGCATTACAGTTATAACAGAGGCCACTGTGGAAGCAACCTCATCCTTCCCTGCTCCTTTCAAGAGGCAACTGCTCTAATGATTCATGGATGTTTCTACACTTTATAGAATTGTCTACGTATCCATAAGCAAAATATTATAAATTTTAAAACTTTATATAAAAACGTATAATCTCTGAATTCTTATGCAACTTGTGAGGCATTATGAAAACTGTCATTTTTAACCAAACCAATTACCATAAAACTACTGCTTTCTATCTCTGTGCCTCCTTTGATTTTTTTCAACGCTTCTGCTTATACACCAAAGTTGCCATCTTACACTTAGTTAAAACCACTGAGAAGTAACAAAGAGCATTTTTGTAACACTTTCTGTCAGCTTCCACTTCCTCCTGCGCTGCAGGTCACAAAGTTAACAAATAAGAATTTTTAAACACTTTTATGCCAATTAATGAAAGATTTGTCTTATGTAAATAACGCAAACTTACTAGAGAGCAGTGTATTTTCTTTTTTAATAGCATTTGATTGATACCTTGAGAAACATGTACATACCAGGTCTTCCAGGAACTCCGGGAGGGCCCATAGGACCTATGAATACATAACAGTAACTAATTGCTCATGAAGATATAAATATTCTCCTCCCCCCATTTTTGAAGCCATGGGTAACAATATAATAATAATTAATAATAAATATTTTTAATACTTTTTCTCCACTCTCAGCCAGATAAATATTAGAAAACTTAGCTTATTTAGACAAATGGCAGAGAAGACACTAATCTTAGATGTCTAACACTCAAAAGTGAATCACGCTACTTTGTCCTTTTCCGGTAACTCCAAGGGATTCCCTAAGAGCCCACCAAACAGAGGTGTTTGGCACTTTGCTGGGATGCTTGAGATGCAAGAAAATCAAACAGCTGAAATTGTCCAGGACGTACAGTTTGGCCTGCTGTTCCATCTCAGATTGCTTCTAGCTCTAACATTGCATTAAAAAGAAGTCTGTATCTATGTCTATACTTATCTGTCCATTTATTTAAATACACTGGGAAGTTTTCCACTAAGTAAAATTCTCCTTTGAAATCTTGCTGATATCACTAATTTGCCTAGAGCAGTGGTTTTCAATCCCGCTGCATATTAGGATAATCTAAGGAGCGTTTACAATCTGCTAGTGTACAGGGCCTCCTGCAACAGTTACATCCAAATCACAAGGATATGACCTTGACATGGTCATTATTTAGAACTTCTGGGGGTTCTAGTGTGTAGCCAGAGATGAATTATTGGCTTAGACATCTCCCATCTATCAAAAGGGAGAGAATATAAGTATGTCTTTAATTCATGGTGCAGGAATCAGGAAACCAGGCTTCAGATCCCTCCTTGTCACTATGGTGTGGATTTGCTCAAATTCCAACTTTTCAGGGTCTCCATTTTCACTTCTTTCATCCCACTGCGATTATAGATTTCTTACACTCTCTCATCCTGCCCTCCGACCATGTTAATGCCAGCTTGCCAGACTTGAATTTCATGCTTTCTTATATAAAGATAATTCAATTACCTTCTACCGGAAATTATATTATGAAAATTAGGAGACCCTGAAAACCACCACCATCCATGAAAATTAGAAGATCTTTCTTCCCCCCTGCAAATTCTAGGTCTATAAGCACACATATACTTTACCTTGAAAGAAAGACCAGGAAATGATCAGCAAATTGTTTAGGAAGAAATTTATGCTCACCTTGTGGGCCACGAGCTCCCTTGGGCCCTGGAGGACCTGGAATTCCCTCATCTCCCTTTTCCTGGTATGCGTCATAATATTCTGTCTTAAAGGGAAAAAAAATGAAGAAAGAGAACGGCTAGCTATTTATGGACATGTCATCAAAAGCAATTACTTCAATTTCTTCTTGTTTTTGGCCAAAATCATATTTTCCTTACTTTCCTAAATTCATAGGTGTATGTGTTAGCAGAAATATGCTAGTCATGTATATGGGATGGATAAATTTAAAGATAAAAGTTGATGTTTCTGGTACCATGATATCATATATTTCACAAGCTTTCAATTAGAAATGCATATTATGACGTGAATCAGCCCACACACTCACATCATGCACATTTATATGTACATATACACACACATATATGAGGTGTGACCAAGTAATATGGTGAATGTTTAAATTTTAAAAAATTTATTATAGTGACTCATGGCCATTAATCCCCCTCAAAATATTTTCCCTCGCTTCAAACACACTTATCCCATTGTTCTTGCCACTTTCTGAAGCAGTTCTGGAAGTCCTCTTTCATGAGTGTCTTTAGTTGCACTGTCATGGTTGCCTCCATGTCCTGAATTGATTCAAAACGTTTACCTTTCATGGTCTTTTTGACTTTGGGGAAGAGCCAGAAGTTGCATGGTGCCAGATCTGGTGAATAAGGTGGATGAGGACACACTGTAACATTTTTACTTGACAGAAATTGCTGTACCAGAAGCGATGTGTGACACGGAGCCTTTCCATTATGATCACAAAATACAGTGAATGCTGCTGTCAAGTGCCACCCAACAGAAAGGCAGGGATCATCAATAGGGAAGTGGCACTTCGAACTTTAGTAACAGTGTGTGACCAGTTTCAGCTTGTTCAGTGCAGTCAGTTGGGTGTGAGCTCTGGTTGAGAGAAGGTGTGTTTTAAAGTTGCCATAAATCATTCTCTATCATAACACTCTGTTACACATCGCTTCTGGTACATGGCAATTTCTGTCAAATAAAAACATTACCGTGTGTCCTCATCCACCTTATTCACTGGATATGGCACCGTGCGACTTCTGGCTCTTCCCCAAAGTCAAGATGACCATGAAAGGTAAACGTTTCAAATCGATTCAGGACATTGAGGCAGCCAGGACAGCGCAACTAAAGACACTCACGAAAGAGGACTTCCAGAGCTGCTTCAGAAAGTGGCAAGAACGATGGGATAAGTGTGTTTGAATTGAGGGGGAGTATTTTGAGGGGGATTAAAGGCAATGAGTCGTTCTTGGTAATACATTTTTTTATTTAAACATTCACTGTATTGTTTGATTATACCTTGTATCTATGTATGTGTGACTATGTGTACAGAAATTAGGTTTTACAAAATAGTGACTTAATATTATGACATATGATCAACTCTGATTTTTAAAAATTCTATTCTACTTCAGTTTTTAAAAATTCTTGTTGTGATGGACTAAATTTATTTCAGAGTATTTAGGACCCACACATCAAAACATACATATAGTATGACTGTTTCTTTAAATTTCAAAACACCGTTGACCTGCAATAATTGAGGACTATTGTTTCTGATATGCTCAGTGGACCTGGTCTTCTTAACTATCTACTTTCTAAGCAGAAGTTCCTCTGAAGTCAGGAGAAACTGCAGAGTTATATAGAACTGAGCAAAACAAAACACATAGTAAGCTAGGACTACTTAGAGTTCCCCTGAAGTACATCTGGCAGGTAGATACCAATGAGAATTCAGTACATTTATCTTGAAGTAAAGAAGATGAAAATATAAAAGTTTAAGAAACTCTGTTTTGTATTTTCATATGCTATATGGGGCCAGTTACTTTGTCAGCTTGTTTAAAGATGAGGTAACAAGAGCTTTATGGTGAAGCAATATGTATCAAATCACAAAAAAAGAATTCATAATAATAACAATCATAATACGGCAATAACCTCCATCATAAAATCCATAATGACGTGTGTGTACCTACCGAGTGTTAGACTAAGTGCTTTCACAAAATAGCACATTTCATCTTCCTGGCAACTGCATAAAAATATTTTGGGACTACTTGCATCTGAATCATTTGCTTGTAGTGTAAAGATGCAGATTTCCAGGACCTTGCCCAGTAACTGAGATAAATTACTTGGCTGAGAGGTCTGAGAACAGCATTTGTAACAGGACACCCCTCCCCCATCCTCATGACTCTCTTGCCACCATGGACTGTTCTGCACAATCATAAACAGCAGCCCTGGTGAGCATTCCACATGTGAGAACCACTGTCTTTTGAGACAGGAGAGGAACATCTACCAGCACTCAGACTCTGGGTCCCTTTTACTCCTCTCCTTAAGCTTCAGGGTCACAGAATATAGAATGTGGCCACCCTGTAGTCAGGAGCTGACAGCCATTGAATCCATGTCCATGGAGCTTGGGCTGAGGTCACTGGTTTTTGCTGGCCCTGCATTAAACCCATGGTTGAGCTTCTGCTTGCTGAAGGTGCAGGAGTTGTCCTAACCAGGTCCAGCTGGAGGGGGCGGAGCTGGCTCCCTCACACCTGGGCGGCCAGCTGTCCTCCACTGCAGCCCTCCTACTCTGCTCAGGATGCAGGATCACCTTGGGTCTGGTCTAATTAGACAGAGGTTTCCTTCCTCGCCACAGCCCAAGATGGGCATTACTAGTGCATTCCACAGACCAACGAGGATGAAACAGAAATATTTGTTCATTGTCAAATGGACACATAATGACAATAGCTATTTTTGGCCCTGGTTTGATGAGAAGGTAAATACTATAATCGCTATCGTGTTGTTACTGAGAGACATTGATTCATGATTTCCTTGATACGTTGAAGGACTTGATCAAATGTAACATTGATATTGTCTTTAATTACACTTACTGGACCAGGAAATCCTGGCGGGCCGATGTCCCCTTTCCACCCCTGTGGTGAAACACAGAAACAGAAGCACCCAGGTATTTAAAAGCATGATAAGAAGCAAAATGCATAGCTTAACAATAAACCAATGCTAAAGTAATGTTGTTTTCTACGTAATGCAGAAACCTAGTTAAAGTGAGAGGGATATTGACTCCAGATTATTTTCCTGGAGGGCTGTGCCCGGGTCAAGGATCCAATCAACCAGGTTGTGAAGAAAGGGTTCTTTTTTGGTGCTTCCTCCAGGTTTCTTTCACGCCACTATCTTCCAAGAAACTTCACATGCATTGCACACTGCCAAGCTCTCACCCGGATGAGAGGCACAGGAAAACCAGGCTGTGGGTCGTATGCGTTTCCCACTGTCCCAGCTGTAACCACCCACCTTTCTTACCGACTCAGGAGGGGGGTATTTCAGAATTCTGCTGGAAGTGATACTGTTATGGGATAAACCTTGAATTTCCACATATCCCTACATATGTAAATTATTTGAAAATGTCTGTCATATGTTGTCAGAAAGAAACGACATGGAATACACTTCACAATTAATTGATGATGACCTTTCAGTGTATAGTGACCCACCCAGCCTACACCTGATCTTCCGTGACCAGAAACTCCCTACGATTGCCGGCCTTTTCCAATTCCTTCCTCGTGGGGAGCTGAAATCTCGTTACCAAAAGACTGCCCTTCAAGTGCTTAAGTAAAGTTGCCACATCTCTTATTTCTTCTTAATATATGAAGGCATTTTCATGAACTGTGATTGTATTTCCTTGTACCTCGCTCCAACCCAACCAACTGAAAAAGGCTGAAGACAAGACATGAGGGAGAGGCTTACCTTAACGCCATCCTCACCAGTTAACCCAGGGAAGCCCCTGTTGCCTTTGGCTCCCTAAACAACAGAGCATAGAGAATGGGTCAGAAGACAAACGAATCAATTTCTCCTGCAGGAAGCAGAACAGTTTGACATCCTTTTTGAAAAGCAAAAGTGCTCAGTTGACCTTTCTTCACACTGTAAAACTATGATTCTCAAATGCAATTTTTAAAACATATCAGCTTTTGGATACTTTATAACTAAGAGACTCTCAAAAATCCTTCTTCATCTAACAGGACTGACATTTTCACTACATCTGTGGGCAAACCATGTCTCTACCTTAGTGCCAGGAAAACCAGGAGCACCATCTTTTCCAGGTTTCCCCTAAAAGGAAACAAAACATGTAATTTAATGAAGAAGGATAACTTTAACAAACATGAAAAACTTTAATGATACAATCATTTCCTCTTGACCTCAGGCGACAAAGCCTGACTGAGTTTCCTCACCCAGTTATTAGAAGGAAAAAGAAATAACTATTATTCACAGAACACACAAAGACCTTTTCTGCCAGAGATGGGGGAAGTCAGTCAGAATGGGAAATTAGGGAGAGCCAAAGGAAGAAAGAAAGAAAATGAAGAGCTAAGCTTAAACGAGAGTCGACGCTGTCTATCCAAGTTTGGAAGGAAAATGACGGAGCCCAGGAGTGAACAAGGAAACCCAGAAAGAGGGAGGTGTTCACAGTCAATTTATTTATTGGAAATGCTGGCAATTCCCAGAACTCCAGATGTGCCTCTGTTTAAATATATGTATAAAAGGTATATTGCAGTGTCCAAACAGACAGGGCTCTTGGATGAACTGTTACTATATTTATCCTTCATGATAAAATTTAAAAATCGTGTGGGTTGAACATTTTTTTTAGAAAAAAATATATTTTCCCCAGTGTATAATTTTTAGTTTTAAAACAAGATATGTGTTTAAATCTTTTCAAAATAGAGCTGGGTGGAAGAGAGGGCCCGTGTTGCTATTGTCCCAGCCCCCCACTTCTCATCAGAGCGTGCCCCATTTCCTTTGGGCAGCTGTCCTTTCCTCACTCTGTGTGGTGCAATGGGGCTGTCAGCCACAGTACCCCTTGCCCTGGCCAATCACAGTACTTTTTCCTCCTGGCCACAGTTACTTTTCCAGCATGACACATATAACCCAAGCTGGCCCAATCCGAGTGACTCTGTGGGATTTTATATATGGACACAGGGAGACACGCTCTCTCTCTTCAGATGCCGTTAACCTGAAGTTGTCTGTTGCTACATCTTGCTCTTTCTTCCCATTGCTCTCTACATGGAAGATTATTTGTCAAAGAAGAGAATGAGGCTGATACACGAGGAGGAGCAGAAGTGAAATGCAGAGTCCTGCCCATATTGTTTCAGGCTCTAAAGTCCTTGAAGCCTGTGTTAGCCTTGAACTTCTCAGATTCTTGAACAAATAAATTCTACTTCCCAAGCCTTTAAAATTAAAAAAAAAAAAATTCAAATCTAGTTTGAGTTGGACATCTTATATTTGCCACTTAAGGAGTCCTAAATACTGATTAATAGAGTCTGTATATGACACCGAATTTCCCAGTTTACCTGTGGGCCAGGATAGCCAGGAGCACCTTTTTCTGACCCGTAAGATTCTCCAGGTGGTCCCTGTATTAATGAGAGTTGTATTAAATTTTATGAATTATTGATTTTTGACATATTGATTTTTATTAACTTTTCCCATCCGATTATTCTGTTATATTTAGAAACACTGAAATGATGGGTGGGAAATATTCTGAGTATTAATTTAAACACATGCTCAAAAAACACAGATGCTGAAGATAAATTCTAAGATGTGTGAGACTGGATGCATGTAAACAGTGCAAGGATTTCAGTTAGAAATGGCCATAAAATAATTCTAGTATAGTCATGAACTCTGCGGTAAAATACTAACATGCTTTAGCTAATATTAATATTTAAATGTAGGTCATACATTGAAATACCCACTAAGGTTCTACTTTATGTTTCACATGAACAACATGACGCTAAACGACCTACTGAGGGTCCAGGAGGTCCGGGTCTGCCCACGGCTCCCGTGTCGCCCTTGTCGCCCTTGAGGTCCTGTCACAAAAAGCATTTAAGGTCATTACAAACAGATCAAACAAGATTTTACTGATTATGTCTGGGAAAGACCGCTATCTGCTCGATATACTGGATTTACCAACTACTTATGTACCTCCTGTTAGCGTAACGCATTATCATTTTTCACATTTTGAATTTTATACCTGTGAATCCACTGAAACAATACACAAACTTTTGAAAAAAGAAAGTGTCTTTTGGATCAAATTACATTAATTTAATTCATGAATCAGCTTCCTATAAGCACAACCAGGTCATTTCTAATGTCTTTTACTTTCATTTTTAATATACTGAAATTATTTTCATTGTGATCAATTATTTTCTAGGTAAATGTTAATGATTATGTTCTGTGAGTCCTCTCCAGGGCATCATGTTTTTCAAACTCATTTTTTTCCCTCTGGGTCATATATATTCCAGATCTAGGTTTTCTCAAGATAAGATATTTTTCTATTCATTTTCAGTCAATAAAGATTTAGACTTTATTAATTTTATTTTGGTTAATTACCTCTGAAAAGTTTTGTTTGTTTTTTTCTCTCAGGTCAATCTTTTTTCAATCTTTAATGTGAATTACTATTTTTGTCAGATTTCACTATGTTTTGTTTTAACTCTTGTTAGTTTTGTTTTGACAATTTTTATCATTAAAAATTAATTATACTAGAGAATGATGGCTAAAGGGTTTCCTTTTTGGGGTGATGAAAATGTTTTAAAATTAAGTGTGGTAATAGTTGCAGAATTATGAATATATTAAAAGCCACTGAGTTGTACACTAAATAACTCAGTTTTATGGTATGTGAATTAATCTAATAAAGCTGTTAAAAATTCATTGTAATTAGAACCCATGAATTGCATTATACTTTAAGAGGGTGGATTTTATGGCATATGTATTATATCTTAATTAAGCTATTATTTAAAAATAATTATAAGTCCAAAAGATAAGGGCGGTTTATGCTTATTTCTCAGTTAATCCACTAGAAAACTGTTACCTACCCTCTTGCTTCCCAATACCCCTCCCGCCAGACATTCCAGCATCAACCTAGGACTCAGATTGGGTGTTCTATTATGATTCATTTCTCTGAGCATTTGATCCAGTTCCATACCCAGGTCCTTACAGCTACTCCGCTGTGGGAGCAAAAAGCAAATATTAACGTTAAATAACAGGCTCATAGTGTCTTTGGAGAGGAATGGGGGCCAAACTGTCCTTGGGTTACCAAGGCAGCATAAAAATGTCCCATATCTTATGATACCCCCCACCCCTATGTTTAAGTTATTACCACCCAATTAGATTCGAGCCACACACCCATTTTGTTATCCTATATTCAGAAATACTCACTGAATACCCACTTTGTGTTAGTGACAATGAGAGGGGAGGGACATAAAGGGTGAGCAAAACTCGACCTGGGTTCTACCGTCAAGAATCTTGGAAGTCGCTTGTCTCAGGTCTCCCCCATTTCACATTTTCTGGTCCACACGGAAAAGACAGTGAAGGAATAAAACCCAGAGCTCAGAATGGCTGGGAGGGCTGGGAGGAGCTGGGCTACGTGAAAGAACTTATACAAAATGGTAAGGGAAATGGGAAAGCACAACTCCCATAATAAAATAGAAGAGTTACCATTCTTCTGTCTGGGCCCGTTAGCGTCACAATAACTGTTCCTGGTGGTCCAGGGGGTCCCGTTAGTCCTTTCACACCCTAAAGACAAATACACTCAAGAAGTGAAAACTAAACATCACCCCTCCTATATCTGAGTGGTCTACTTTTCGCCTTTAGTTCTTTTGTAAGAAGATAGAGCAAACGTAAGTTCGAGCGAGACACAGCAAGAGGTTCATTTCAGTGTGAATACAAGGTATAGGCTGATTGCTATAGAACTTAAAATACCTTGACCACACATAAACCATAGTATTTAAATTACCTGTTCTCCTTTTTGTCCGACCATGTTATCACCCATGTGACCCTGTAAGAAAGGACAAAAATAAATTATTTTTTAAAAAGGAATATGAATAAATAGCCTAAACCCATTAACGTTCCAATACTTGTAATTGATCATTTATATTTTAATTCCCAACCCCAGGGTCATAATTACCATTTTATTTCTTTCTAGAATAACTTATTTTATTTTATTTTTAATTAAAGCGTAGCTGCCATACAATATATTAGTTTCAGGTGTACAACATAGTGATTCAATATTTAGGTACCCTACGTAGTGATGACCACGAGAAGTCTAGTAACCATTTGTCATCGTACAAAGTTATTGTGATATTATTGACTGCATTCCCTGTGCTGTACATTATGTCCTCTGCTCAACATTTTCTTACTTAAACTAATAATGAAGAGGATTACAATACACCACCTGAAATATACCACTTTGGCATAAGGGTTACGAGTATTTTGAGCTGAAGGCAACTGAGGAATAGCAAATGTAAAAAAAAGTTCTCTACCCTCCCCCATCTACCTAAAGACAGGGTATAGATTTCCTTTGTGAGGATGTCACCCCTCCCCTCTCTTATATAAGGAAGAGGAGACTCATTACTGGAGGCAGCACTGACTTATATCTGCATAAACAAACCTTACTGAAATGACGCTTATCTTTATCATTAGTTCCCCCCCTATATTTACTTTCTCACAAGCTCAAACCCTTTTCCTTTGTATTGTCACTTCTCTATAAATTTATTGCCCTTTGTTAAAATGGTACACAAGCCTCTGGGTGTGACTGACTTCTTTGGGATTTTCATTTCAGTTCTGTGAGGCCCTCCATATGCATATGAAATAGGCATTTATCTCCTGTTAACCTGTCTTTTGACAGTTTAATTGCAGGGCTCCAGTCACTGACCCTAAGAGAGTAGAGGAAAAAGTTTTTTTCCCCAGACACTAACAATTGGCTTTTTAATAGAAACACGTGTAGGACCCTGCTTAATGAGTGCATGAATAGCTTTCTAACATTTACTAACATAAGATCAGGTTGGTTTTAGGAAGTAGCTCACTATAAAAATGTATAGGACAAAGTGTTGGGGGTTTGGTAGGATGATCAGAAATGGAAATCTATGGACTAGCAATCCTTGCGCTTTTGCTGATAAGGAGCTCCTGATGACTGAATTATGACTCTGTATCAGGAATGGTGTAACTGAAGTGCAGGGAGAAGAGAGCTTAGAGGTCCAAAGCCACAGGCAATGTTTCCTTCTGGCTGGGAATCTTGGCGAGCTCCCGAGAGGTACCCGGCAGTGACCCACGTGTGGATCAGACCGGGTTTGGCTTTCAACATGACTGATACAACACATAAACTGTAATTTACCTTAAGTCCTGGTGGCCCCATGGCTCCTGGAAAGCCCTAAAAAAATTCCACAAATTAAAATTACAGAAGGAAACGCCCCAAGCTGGAAAAATCTGTCAGTTTTTTATATCTATTTTTATTAGTTTACAGTGTCTATAGCAATGGTGACTTCCTACTCACAAAGAATCCCGGAGGGCCGGGTGGGCCAACAGGTCCAGGAAATCCTGGGAGGCCTGGCAAACCCTTTAAATTAAGAGAGGAATAAGAGTAAGTGTAAATGTACTTCTCACCTAAGAACAATGTCCATTAGTTAAGTGCATTAAAATATTTTTAATAAAATCTGAGTAGCACGATGTCTTCTATTTATGGCTACAGTTAATTATAATAAATGTCCAAAAGAGCGTTGTCATGTGTAACAGGCGGCCAGGATCATCCTGATGGTATTTCTAGGAAAATGACCAGAGCAGTTGCTTTACTTTAGAACAGTTTTCATTTTTGTTTTTTTGTTTTTTGTTGTTGTTGAAATTTTGCACTTCTCTCTCTCTGTCTCTCTGCCAAGTGTGTTCTTACCGTGGGGCATTTTACCTACTCTCCCTCTGCCTAGAATCCTCTTTCCCCAGATATCTGTTGGACTCATACTACCTGTCCTTATTCTTACTTTTATTCTAATGTCATCGTTTCCATAAGGCCTTCCCTGCCCATCTAATCTAAAGCAGCAGCCCTTCTTCTAACCCAGACACTTCCTATCTCCGGTCCACGCATGACGTTTCGCTTTGGCATTTATTACTATCTGACACACCATACACTTACATAAATTACATCTTTTTCTCTTCCCTCTCCCCACCCCGAAAATGTAAGTGCCACGAAGGCAAGAATTTTTTGTACAATGATGTTTTGGCTGTTTTGTGCACTGAGGTACCATAGAGACTGGCACAAAATTTGCATGTAATAAATAGTTCTTGCATAAATGAATGTCTCATTGTTCTCTCTTCAGCAGGAGTACAATGTCATGCTCCTGCTGAATGCAGTACACATTTAAGGGGTACATCCATTCCCCACACTGCTACCATCTCCTCTTACTGGACCCCCTGTCTTCAGAGCTGGCCCCTTAAATGTCTCCTAAGCAAAAAAACCAAGAGCCATGATATTCTGTATCTTTTTTCAAAAGCTTATAAAGGCACCTAATTAAATTATTATGCAGTCTGTAGCTTATCATCAGTTGGCATGGCTTGCTGTGCAAGGAGTTCAACCACCTTAACTCAAACTCTGACATTTAGACGAACACCAATCTCTACCCAGGAGTTTCCACATATACTTCCGAACCGAGTCAACATATTTCAGGTTAAGTAACCTGAAAGTTGCTTCCTGTCACTGAAGCCTACCAAAATATTCTTTTGAATCACCAAGTAAAGCACACACAGCCCCCACCCCCTCCCCAGCTATGGTTCTTCGCATCCATTCTGGATTCCCTCAGGTTACATCCACATAGATCAGAAAGCAAACTATTCAACAGGAGAAAGATGCACTTAAGTAAAACCCTGTTATTTACTATCATGCAAATTTTATGATCGAGTTGTTACTTAACATGACGGTTTAAAATTGTGTTTGGTGTATGATACAAACCTAGCCTTGATTTTAACAACTACAAAGTAAGTGGAACAAAACTGTGCCTTGAAGATTCCACCCTAGATTTAGGAAAGCTCGGGTCACTGAGATTTAAGAAAAGATGAAAGGATATGTGTACAGAATCATCTTTTTACATCAGCTCCATTAGTTTCTTATACAGGAATAAGGTGACTGTTTTAGAATGAAATGAGGTGGATATGTAAATAGAAGAAATATGAATGTATATTTAAAATGTTAAGGGAGCTGAGAAAGATACAGGTGGAAAGAGAGAGGAGAGAGAGAGAAGAAAAAGAAGATGAAAAGAGAGAGACGGACACACAGAGACAGAGAGACAGACAGAAAGGAGAAAAAGGAGGAAGGGACTGAGCATGACAGGTATCGTCTCTGAAGTGCTTGTACCTGGAATCCTGCAGAGCCTGGCAACCCGGGGTCACCTTTTCCGTCAAGTTCTATGCCTTCTGTTTCAGCAGGTGCACCCTTGAAAATGGAGGGGTACATCAAAAATAATTAACGTCATATTTTCAAAACCCCTTTAAATGCTTACTCAAGGTCATGCCACTTCAAGGATAAAAGTGCTTTCCAGTGGGAATGAAAAGGGGCTGTGTAATAAGCCTGACACGCTCAGGAGGGCCACATGGCAGCCATGACAAGCTCAGTGACCAAAAGTAACCACACAGGATGGCCTGATCACAAATTCCTAACTGGGCAGGTCATAGCGGGTAGTCAGGCCTATAGCTTCCTCAGCAAGGTCAACCTTTACCTTAAACAAGCCCTGTCCATTGTTCTTATGCATCTAGGGATAACATACCTATGCAACGCCAGAGTGTTTTTCTTTTCCAGACCCATCGAAGACACAACCACAGGCACCAGAGCACAAAACCACCCGAGCATGAGACCACAGAACCCCTCATTGTTATTTTGTTCCCCAAATAGCATCTCTGTGTGCTGTAAATATTAATTATTAACTACCTCATACCCACCAATGTAAAAGAAGTGTCTCTCCGTTTTACTTTTATCCAATCCCAGAGATGTCCCTGCTTTGCTTTCTCTCGCCTCCTGAATCTGCCACCAATGGACCTCATGTACCTTCCTTAGGTTTTCTTTTTTGATTCTAAATGCATAAAAGGAACTGCAAAACTGCCATTCTCCAGAGCATTTTCTCAACCCTTTGAGTTCTTGCTTCCGAGCATGTCCTCAAAAATTTGGCTCAAATGAACACTTATAAAACTTTTCTATAGGTTTGGATGTTCTTTCGTTGACTCTTGGGTATATACTTAGAGAAACGGTTCAGGATTATGTTGTTACTCCATTTTGAAGAATTCAAAACATTTTCTAAAATTAGCAGTTTACTGTGGAAGGAAGAAAGACCCAAGGATGATAAACCATTTCCCAAGATACCAAAATTAGTGGCAATTCCTAATCCAGAACGTGCGGCCCTGAGCATGAGGTGAGTTCTATTCCCCTAGACTCTATTTCCTTAAAGGATGATGCAAAACTTGTACTTTTTTAAAGACATATTTATGACAAGAGAGAAGAAGTTGTTCGATAGGAATAAATACCTTGTCCCAATTATTCTGGTTTCTGGATTAATCATGCAATCTCATTTGTAATTACTTATAGCTCATTATTTAATAGAAATCCCTTTCATATATACAATTAGAGATTTTCAATAATAATATGCAACAAATGACTTACCTTTTCTCCTTTCAAACCATGAGCACCCTAGGAGAAGAAGGGACATATTAACAATGAGAGGCAAATCAAATACACAACATCCCTGTTTGGTCCTTCTCGCTGCTGTTCTGCCTCCTCTTCCCTCCTTATATTTCTCACTAGCTTTAAAACATGCTCAAGTATCTCTCATTTAAACAAAGTCTTCCCTTAATCTCCCCCCCACCCCAATACCGCCCCATCTCTCCTTCATGTATCTGTCAACTTCCTGTTCTGTTCATCTCTCACTCATTCTGCAGCCCCATTCGCCATCATGGAAGTATCCTCGCTAAGGTCTGCCTTGACTTTGACATTGTTAAAATCAATGACTGAATGTCAGTTCTCATGTTACTGGACTCACAGCAGCATCAGGCAGTTGTCTGCCTCTCCCTTCTATTGAAATTCATCTTTCCTGGGCTTCCGGAATATGCTCCTCCTGGCTTCCTTTTACCACCAGGGCCTCTCCTTGGCCTAGACGGTACATGCTGGAGCTCTGTAAGTCTCGGTTCTAAGCCCCCTTCCTCTGCACTCTCACTCCTTGAGTCACCCCCACCCCAGCCTCTCGTTGGCCTACTACTCAGCTCCATTCAGATGTCTTCTAAGCAAAACAAAGTCTCAAAGTGCAACCCTGAACTCAAGGCATTTGTTCATTCATTCCCCAACTATCAGTTGCATGATTACTACTGGCTGTCCCTGACATCCCCAATATCGTGATGGATTTCAGTATACGGCTGTCCTGGAGTAAACCACTTATACTTTATGGTGTTGGTGAGGAGATAGAAATGCAAACCTACCGGGACCCCTGGGTAGCCTGGTGTCCCCGGAAATCCTGGAAACCCTTGCTCACCCTGGAAGACATACAAAGGTTGTTGTTCTCCTTAGTTGTTCTAAAACAGTCTGTTGAGATATTGTCCCTGTTTCTCTCTTCCAACCCTGCAGTGGTAGATCTAGACAAAGTAAATTAAGTTCTTTATAGCTACTGGGCCATGAGGCTAAAGGCCAGGAAACAATTATCTTAATTGAAAAGAGGGTTCGAACCCACTGTTTCTCAAACTGTACATAAATGGCAAAAGTCTAATTGTGCCAAGAGCTTTTTAATTGCCGTTTCCTTGAAACTTTAGTAATTAGTTCTTTCATGGCCACCATTCTGGGGAAAGGAGAGTGCAGTCAGGGAACAAAGGCAGTGTGAGGAACATCGAAAAGCTCAGTCATGCTTTTCCAAAGACAGAGTTTGCATTCTGAGCTTTAGTTTCTGATTTATATACAGTCACATCCTCAGCTGAAAATAACCCGTTGAGCACCCAGTTACCTTTCTGTGGGAGAACAAGAGAGAGCTTCCTCAAAAGGCAATCAGAAAGCAAGGCATAAGAAGAAAGAAAATAGGAAGGTTCCTGGTTCAAACATCGTTATTTCTGCCCTGAAGACACGTGCCCTGGGCTCTGGCTAAAGGAATGTTTCAAGGAAAGTCTACTCATCTCATTGCTACTTTGATCTATTCATTCAGCAAAACACTTATTGATCATCTCCTGTTTAAGAAATACATACCTTAGAACCATTGCATCCTGGTAAACCAGCAAGACCATAAGGTCCCGGGTGGCCTGGGGTGCCCTGGAAACAGAGCAAGTTTCAAAAAGGAGACAGAACTACCAGGCCCCAGAACCAGGTGGAAACAGTGAGGAACCCCAGGTAAGGGAGAAGATGGGCTAAGTTAGATAGTTATTTAAATAGAAATGGCTATTTAACTAGTTAAGTAGTAAATTTAGTCATGTTAGAAAGTAATTTAAATAAAAATCATAGCAAATAAAATGGGTTCATTAAAACAAAGAATTATCAAGTGAGAGACAGATATTTTACATAAAACAAAATGCCTTTATAAAATGAAATCTCTTAACATGCTGTTATTTTATTTTTATGTTTAGAGTTAGGGTTAGGTTTAGGGTTTGGATTGAGGTGAGGATTAGGGTTAGGGTTAGGGATGAGTTTAGGTATAGGCTAAGGTTTCTTTTTTCTTTTTTTTTAGTTTAAAAAAAATAAATTTATTGGGGTGATATTGGTTAGTAAAATTATGTAGGCTTCAAGTGTACATCTCCATAACACGTCATCTATATATTGCGTTGTGTGCTCACCACCGAAAGTCTCCTTCTATCACCATATACCTGACCTCCTTTACTTTCTTTATCCTCCCTCCACCCCCCAGCCTCATTCCTCTCTGGTAACCACTATTCTGCTGTCTGTGTCTATGAGTTGGTTTGTTTTAACATGCTATTTTAAGCTGGGACAAAAGGAAAAGAAAGAGGGAAATGTGCAGAGGTAATTATTTCATAATTATATGTTATTAAACAGTCTATTCATTCTATTCTACTCTACTCTACTCTATTCTACTCTATGCTGTCCCAACCCATCACATCCTATCCCTTCCCCTCCTCTCCCATCCCATCCCATCCTTGTATTTCAGGAAATACAATTTGATTTGTATGTCTTACCAATCCACACTATAACATACGAGATGCTACTGTGCTATTTTCATCATGTAGCGAATTTATCAGTAACATTCCCTTGTGCTATTGCTTTAACATCTTTATTAAAATGAACCTCCTTTTTATTTTTCCAGTTTCACATTTCTCCCCATTACTTACTGGAAGCCCAGGAGGACCTGAAAATCCGGGTAATCCAGTTATTCCCTAAAGTCATACAAAAAAGGAAGGGTGACAAGAAAAAGACTTTAAAAATGATCAACCTATAAACAGAAATTTATTTCCCATTCCAATAACCCCAACCTGCAACTATAATTGGAAATGGCTAAAAACTATTTGAAAAATACAAAAAGGTTGACAAACTTTTGTAAATCTTACATTTATATAACTTTGATAAAGAGATGGTTAAGATTGTTTTGGGCTTGTTGGGTAGATTTGAAAGCATAATTTCAGTGCCCCAATCTCCTATGAACATGTTGGTGAATGTGTCCCTAAGTGGTGTTACCACCACCCCATCCAGGCAAAGACCATCTCCACTCCAGGTGGTTCCCTCATGCCTTTTCCCAGTCAATTAACACCCACTCCCATATAGTCACCACTATTTTGACTTCTACCATTACAGATTAATTTCACCTGTTCTTGAACTTCATCTATTGAAGTACATCATACACAACGTACTCCTTTGTGACATTTGTATAACTTTTATAGTGCAGAGTTTTGTTTCGTTTTTTGTTTTTAAAGAATTTTCATCAAACAATCAAGATGAACTGGTTGTACTACTAACCCTCACACCTTTGGGACCAGTGAATCCTGGAAGTCCTGGAGAGCCCTAGATCCAAATGAAAAATGAAAGAAAACTGTGAAAATCATTTGGCACTAAGAAACCCATAAATTAAAGCTCGCAGTTTTACTCACACACCCAGCAATTTTGCTCTTGTGATTGTTTCATTGTTAACATGGTTCAATTACTTGCTTGCTTCATTGGCACCAGAATGTTTATCAGAAAGGACAAAGAAAGTTTCACTGAAACTCTTGCTACTCAAAGTAAGGGTCCAACATTAGCATCGTCTGGGAGCTTGTTAGAAACACAGAATCTCAAGTTCCCTCACCTCCCAGATCTATTGATTCACAACCTGCATTTCAACAAGATTCGATGATGATTCTTATTCACATTAGTGTCTAAGAAGTTCTGTTGTAAAAGCCCCACATTAGCCAGACAGCTGCTGAGGTCTGATAAGGATGAGAGACAATTATAATGGTGGACAAGCATGGCAGCCAATATTTCTGTGCATGGGAAATACTTTAGTAACATAATGTACCTGATATGCACACATAAATAAACAGCTAAGTAAGGACTGCCTGAACCACAGATAAACTTGCTTTGGGCACATAATGGATATAATTTTGAGACCCTGTTTCTTGGAGAATAACCTTAAATGAAGACTGTTTTAAGTAGGCCACTGGGTATAAACGTTCCGTTGTCCTAAAGCTGGTTTCATCATTCCTGAGAGTTTCAGACTGTTTTGGGTTTTTTGATTATTTGAGAAAAGGGTTGTTACAGACTCTTCTGAGACTGGAGTGTCAAGGCGAAAGTCAGCCTTTCCTGAGTGAGGTGGATTCCTGGATGTCTGACCATGTTCCGCTTCTGTGCAGGATCCTATTTGTGTTTGCAGGTGGCAGGTGACTGACTTGCAGGTTTTACTTCTCCATTGTAAATTTTATCATGCAAAAAATATTTAAAAGTTTATAAATTGGAAAAATTTTTATGGTCAGGTTTTAAAATTCTTTGTCTGACTTTGATCAAATGATATTGTGTGGCTACATCTATAAGCTATGCTTAAAATATGAACTCCATGAGAACATGGCACAGAGATTTTCTGGATTAACTTTATGGAATACCTGCACATCAAAGTAGAGTTGGGTGTAGAGAGCAAAACAAAAAGGAAGGAGTTGTTATTAAGCTGATCTAAAGACCAGGGTTAAAGTGACAAACTCATTCTATCAATGAAGTGGCGGAAAATCTGAGGTCACGTTCTGGAGGAAGAGAGTGGAATGTTCAGACACTGAATGTGTCTGAATTCGGACACTGAATGTCCAGAATCAAAATGACTTTTTCAAAATTAGGATCAGAAGAAGGAGAGATAGAGAAACAGAATGCATGCATGAACATGATAGATGGGAAATGGTAGAATTCCTAGAAAACGACAACCTTCGTATTTTCACTTGAAAACTGTAGGTGTGGGTTTTGCTTCTTTGGTTACAGGCACTTCATTCTGGCATCATATAAAAGCAGATTGGAATGCTGACTCTGTCACCAGGACAAATTACTTAAGTGCTCTGAGTGTCGGTTTCCTCATCCATAAAGTGGAGATAATGATGGCAACTGAGTGATGAGTCACCAGAGTCATGATTTATGGAACCCCTCTAAGGAGTAAATGAGATCCAGTAAGTAATATATGGCCCAATGCCTGATACAGAGTAAATTTGCGGTAAATATTGCCTTTGATGACCACTCCAATATTCTATACAATATTTATGAAATTTATAAAGACTGTGTGGAGACCAATTATGATTGTCCTTCATAACTTATTAGTTCATAACTTGTTGGAGGTCATCAGTCAGGGGAGTGAACATGTGAGTGTATGAGAGCCCAGGCTTACATCTGGCTAATGTCCATGGCACAAAAGGGCCATCAGCAAATCTATGCAGTTCTTTAGCAAATCCTCTAGGGAATTGATTTAAACAAAGCCTTTTGTTTTATTACAGACTTTAGGATAAAAATGTGTGACACGGGTGAAGAGCTGTAGGCTCTGGTCAGAACCTTAGAGTCCCTTGATGTTTAAGAGACCAGTTGAGAAAGAGAAACCCAAGAAAGAAGAGAAGGGTGGGAAACAAGAAGGGAGTCAGAGGAAGGAGGATTCCAGAAACAAAAAAAGACTGGGTCTCAGGAAGAGAGTGATCCACTCCATGATCTCTGAAACAAAGCAGAGGGTTTCAGGTCAGATAAAGACACAAAGTATTCGTTGGCACTGGCCACTTGGAGGTCAGGGGTGATCTCTGCAGGAGTGTTGTCAAGAGAGAGGGGGTGGATGGCAAATTATCACCTGTTGAGGAGTGAGTAGATGGTCTACAGCCAGCATGTATAGCTATTTTTAAAGAAGCTTGACATACATCTACAGACATACAGAAGAAGCAACCTGAAGACTGGTAAGGGGGACAGAGACACTGAATGGGCTAGTCCCAAACCCACATGTGACCATTAAAAATCAAGAGGGATAACTTGGATGCAGAGGTCCTCCCTGGAGGAGCAAAAGGTCCCAGCCCCAAACCAGGCTCCCTAGCCCAGGGTTCCAGTCCCTGGGAGAGAAGCTCCCACAATTTCTAGCTGTGAAAACCTGCAGAAATTGTGGTTGAGTGAAACAGAGGGCGGCTATAGATCCAGGTGCTCCTCTTAAACAACCCATGCACAGACTTACTTGCTGATGGACTCACTTATTTTGAGCCCTAGTGCTGGGGCAGTGGCTCAAAAGGTGCTGGGGACATATGGGGAGAAACCAAGTTGTCTGGATGCAGGGCGAGGGCTAGAGGGGTACCTTTCTCCTGGACAGAGGAGCTGGCAGAAGCTGTTGTTTCTTTGTTGAGCCCTCCCCCTTCCTGCATGCAGACGCAGGCAGACACCAGATATGAGTCTCCATCAACCTGGCTAACTAACACTGTTCATTGTACCCTAGTGATTCTCTAAGACCATGCCTCACTGAACTTTCAGGCACATCCAAGCTGCTTCCAGTGGCTTTTCCGTACAAACTGCCTGCCTTGGCTCATCCTGCAGACTTTTCTAAAATCTCTCAAAGGCTTACAAAACCCAAACAAGAAGCATCTGGCTTAGGGGTGTCCCGCACCTCTGGCTGAGCAGCCCTAAGCCTGGGATTAGTGACAGGTGGTCTCAGTTCACAAATTGGTCTCTCAAGGCACCTCCAAGCCCAGCACCAGTGGTGGCCATCTGCAGATTGCTTTGTGGCTCATAGTAGGTGTCCTGGGCAGGGCTGTAGCTGAATTTGGCCTGTAGCAGGTCACCTCTTAGGAGGCCCCAGGGCTAGCACATCCAATGGCCAGGTTTGTACCAAGCCAGAGCATCACCTGGTCACTTTCCAGGATGACACACCCAAAGGGCAGACTGGGCAGGCACTAGAGCCCTTCTAAAGTAAACACTACTCTGCAGGGTAGCCCCTGCACCACAGCTCCTCCACTGCATTCATGGCCAGTCCTTACAACCAATCAACCTGAGGGTTAATCTCTCCTAATGATGTGCCAACAGCAGCCAAGGCTCAACTACAACAGGAGGGCACACACAAGCCACACAAAGGATACACCTGGGGCACTAGCTCTGGTGACCACTATAGTCTGAAGACTACACCACTGAGTCCCACAGGGCGCCTACTACATAAGGCCACTCTACTAAGAATGGGAGGCATATCAGCTCTACCTAATGCATAGAAAGAAACACAGGGTGCAGTCAAAATGGGGAGACAAAGAAACATGTCCCAAATAACAGAACAGAACAAAGCTCCAGAAGAACTAAATAAAATGGAGACATGCAATCTACCAGACACAGAGTTCCAAACACTGGTTATAAGGATGCTCAGTGATCTCAGGAAGAACTTCAACAAAGAGAGAGGAAACATAAAAATGGAGATAGAATACACATACACACACATACACACACGCACACACACACTCACACACAACAGTCAAAAATAAAGAATATAATTACTGAAAAGAAGAATGCATTAGGGGGAATCAAGAGTGGATTAGATGAAGCAGAGGATGGGGTAAGCAATTCAGAAACAAATGTAGCAGAAAACACCCAATCAGAACAGCAAAAAGAAAAAAAAAAAAATCCATATAAACGAGGATAGTTTAAGGGGTCTCTGGGACAATAGCAAGCATAGCAACATTCATAGCATAGGAGTGCCAGAAGGAGAAGAGAGAGAGCAAGGAATTGAAAACCTATTAGAAGAAATAACAATGGAAAGCTTCCCTAACCTCATGAAGGAAACAGACATACAGGGACCAGCCCGGTGGCTCAGGTGGTTGGAGCACCGTGTCCCTAATGCCGAGGTCACTGGTTCAATTCCCACATGGGCCAGTGAGCTGTGCCCTCTACAGCTAAGATTGTGAACAATGGCTCTTCCTGGAGCTGGGCTGCCGTGAGCAGCCGGAGGTTGGCGTGAGCTGCCGGGAGCTGCTATGGGCTGCTGTGTGCTGCCACTGGGTACGGTGTGCTGCCAGGAGTGGCCGGTGGCCAGCGTGAGTGGCTGGCAGCCAGTGTGAGCAGCCGGCAGCCAGTGAGAGCTGCTGTGAGCTCAGAGCTGCCATGAGCTGTCAACTGACAACAACTGGAGACCGACTGCCTCAGCCGGGGGAGGGGAGTGCAAGGCTCATAATACCAGCATGGGCTAGGGAGCTGTGTCCTACACAACTAGACTGAGACACAATGGCTTGAACTGGAGTTGGGGGGGAGGTCGAAGAAGGGGGAGGGGGAGGAAATAGACATACAAGCCCAGGAAGTACAGAGAGTCCCAAACAAGATGGTTAAAGACAAAGCGAGAATCTTAAAAGCAGCAAAAGAAAAACAGTTAGTTACCTACAAGGGAGCTCCCATAAGATTGTCATCTAATTTCTAAACAGAAACTTCACAGGCCAGAAGGGATTGACATGAAATATTCAAAGTGATGAAAAGCAAGGACCTATAACCAAGGGTACTCTACCCAGCAAAACTACGATTTAGAATCGAAGGACAGATAAAGAGCTTCCCAGACAAGAAAAGCTAAAGGAGTTGATCACCACCAAACCAGTATTACAAGGACTCTTAGAGGGATTTAAGATGAAAAAACAAAAAAGAGATAAAAAAATGAATAATAAAATGGTAATAACTACATATCTATCAACAATTACTTTAAATGTAAGTGAATTAAATGCTACAATCAAAAGATAGGGTAGCTGAATGGATAAGAAAACAAAGCCTATACACATATGCCTACAAGTGACTTCAGATCAAAAGACACACAGACTGAAAGTAAAAGGATGAAAAAACATATTTCATGAAAAATAAAACAAAAAACTGGGGTAGCAATACTTACTTTGAAACAAAGGCTATAACAAGAAATAAAGAAGGACTCAGTAATCCCACTTCGGGGTATTTATCTAAAGAAATCCAAACACTGGCTACTTTGAGGAAATGTGTGCATCCATATGTTCATTGCAGCCAAGATGTGGAGGCAGCTTGGGTGTCCATGGATGGATAAATGGATAAAGAGGAGGGGGTACATATATACAATGGAATATTGCTCTGCCAGGGAAGAATGGGTTCTCTTTATCTGCGGCAGCATGGATGGACCTGGTGGGTATTGTGTTGAGTGTAGTATGTCAGACAGAGAAAGACAGATGCAGTGTGACTTCACTTACATGTGGGATCTAAAGAACAAAGTAAACAAACAAACAAAACAGAAACAAACTCATAGATACAGAAAACATTCAGATGGTTGCCAGATGGGAGGGTGGTTAGGAGTGTGGGTGAAAAAAGGGGGAGGTATTAAGAAGTACAAATTGGTTGTTAAAAGTAGTTATACAGATGTAGGGTATAGCATAAGAAATATAGTTAATAATATTGTAATAACTATGTATGGTGTCAGATGGGTACTAGATTTATCAGGGTGATAAATGGGAGGGGGTTTGGGGCAGAGTGAAAAAGGTGAAGGGATTAAAAAGTACAAATTAGTAGTTACAAAATAGTCATGGGGATGTAAAGTAAAGCATAGGGAATATAATCAATAATATGGTAATAGCTATCTATTGTGCCAGATTACTGCTTAAAATATATCAGTGTCTAACCAGTACACTGCACACTTGAAATTAATACAAAATAATACTGAATGTCAAGAAAGAAAGAAAGAAAGAAAGAAAGAAAGAAAGAAAGAAAGAAAGAAAGAAAAAGAGAAAAATAAAAAGAAGCTTGACATGGAAAGAAAAGACAGAAAGGAGGGTGATCCTTTGGTTACAGGACCTGGAAGACCTAGAGGAAATTTTCTATTACTATGGGGAAATATTTTTATATTTCAGGGCTGAAAGAGAAAAGCCAACATCCAAAGGAATATTGGAATGCCCTGAGAGAAAGGAGACACCTCTTGGAACAAGGTTATAATTATAATCTCAGTGGCCATGATACAGGTGGATGGATAGGTCCTGAAAGGAAGGTGAAGAGAATTCATCCTTTCATGTAGGAGAAAAGAAGGTAGAGGCAGGGCAGGTGTAGAAGCCGTGTGGACTGAGGAGGAGGAGGAAAGCTGAGTAGAGGACTGGAAGATTATAATGGTCATTTGTGATGGTCTTGGAACAGGATGCAATTCTGAGAGCCCAGCTGACTGGAGAGGAGGAACTGGCCATGGCACCCTCCAGTGGGCAAAGATGTGGCATTCCCTCCATGTTCTCAGCAGCCCGTAAAGAAGGTTAGGAGGGTTGAGGATTCCTCAAGCTCACAGGCCGACATACCTTGGGTCCCTGGGGTCCAGGCAAGCCTTCAGGGCCTGGGAATCCCTTCTGGCCAGGAGCACCAGGGGGTCCGGGAAAACCTTTCTCTCCCTATTAAAACCAAAACAAGACAGGAAAAATATAGAACAGCAACTATTCAGCAACACACATAGCCTTAATCACTATTTTCTTTATGACTTGATAACATTTTGCATATTTTCCCCCTTAGATGTAAAATATACATATATATCACTCAGCAGTGAGTGGATCAGTAACTGCAAAGCTTCCAGCTGTTAGCATTTGTCGATAGGTTTGGAAGTGCTGGCCTTTGATCTGTGAAAACATTTCCCCAAATGGCAGAGCTACACAGAGCAGGGGTTAACAGGAGAAAGCAAGAATGGAAGGGAAACCCCCTTAGTAAGAAAGATTGATGCCAGTGGCATGTGATTGTTGGGGGTTGGGGAGACAGTGAGGAGAAGGAAAGGAATGTGTTTGGGAGTGTGCATAACTGCTCTGCAGCCTGAAAGAACAACACACAGTCCTTTCTTGATTACACAGGAATTAGTAATTCAATCTGATATTTGTGTAGGAGATGCAGGAAAGACATCAAGGGTGGCAAAACCAAAAGTGTGAGCTACATAGTTTTTTTAGGAAGAGTTAAATGATATTATGGGAAAACCCCTTGTAATGAGTGAGTGAAAGTAATTTAGGCCCAACGAGTGGTATGGTTCTGCCAACAAAGAACCTTCCTGTGGACATGGATCCTGGAATTACTCTTTACACAGGAAAGGCCACCAGTTGATTCTGTCAATTTAGTTACACAATTGGCAAATTATATTTAAAAAGAGAGAGAGATCAAGTCAGTGTACACACACCCAATAAAAAGATAAATAAAATAATTCGCTAGACTCCTCTCAAGACATAGATACCTTCACAGATCCTAGAATAGCATCTTACACATAGTAGGGATTCAATAACTGCTGCCTGAATGAAGAATGAATTGCAGTTTTCCAACATGGATCTGAGTATAGTACATTCATATCATCATCAAAATACCCTAAATCAAACTACACATGAATTATATAATAATTTCAAATAAATATATTAATAATTATTATAGTTATCATTTAATTATATGTAAATTATTATATCTCAAGAGCTTAAAATATGTTCTTTTAAAAGTATTTTTAAGCAGTCACCTTTCAATACGGTTAAGCAATCCATTAGTGTATCTGAGGAAAGGGTTTTGTAAACAAAGACAAAACTTGAGTTCTGCCTCTGTCTTCATTATCACAAATTGCAAGTTAATGGAGCGAATTAATGAGATCACAGCATTCGTTTTTTTTCTTTTTCTTGAATTCTGCAATGGAGCTGCTTTCCCTCTGCTGACATTTTGCCTCAGCCAGAGTGCTGCTGCAGGATTCGTCCACCAGGGGGCGCGCTACACCGATGCTGCAGGACTTAATCTGAGGGTTTCAAGGTTTATTTTGTCAAAGTGAGTGAAACAAGTTGTTTTCAGTTGTTCTCTCGTGTTTAGCAACATTGTAAATAGGGCATACATAAACTTACAAACTTTTTTCCCTGCTAACTTGCTATTTTTTTCTTTGCTGACCAAGAGAGTTAAAGTTAACTGCCAGTATTTACACAAATTATGTGAAGCTTCCTCAAAGGCCTTTTTTTTCTTTTTCAAGTCAATGTTTATATACAATTACTTTGAAATTGGATTTGGGGAATGGGGGAACATACTGCTGATCTTTCTGCTACTAACGAAACAAGAGTGTGAATTCCTGGGTGAGCTCTAAAGAGAAAAGAAGCAGAATTAAGGTTTTAGTTTTACCTTCTCCCCTTTGGTCCCATCACAGAAGCACCGGCCTTTGTCCTTACAGACACAGCCCTAAGAAGAGGGAAAGAAAAAAGGTTTTGTGCAAAAACAGCTTAATAAGTCCCAACTGATGGGGCAAAAAAACCAAACATTTTTCGGTTCTTTGAGCACTGAATGCTAATCATTAGAACCCACATAACTCTGTGGCAATGTAGCGATAGAAATAGAGTAGAAAAGGGAGAAGATGTTGCATATAGAAGAATTGTCAGATGAGTGTACATCGTTTCTTTGTATTTAGAAATTTTAAGTAATTTATTTATGGAAAAGAAAAAGTCAGCTGTCCTTTTTAGTTGAACCACAGGAAATTGCTGTTATTGGAGGTAGGCCCAAGTCCAGTGCTGACAAATTTCTTAGGCTTAGCATAATGTATGAGTATGTATTTGTGTGTATTAATTGGTGATATCCTCTATAGGTAATTTTATGGTTTTCTTTTCCTGAAATGATGCGTAAGCCTGAGAAAACAATACCCATTATATGTCTTTAAAGAGAACAAACTAATTCACTAATGCTAACGTCAAAATGTTCTTTCTTAGTAAAAAAACAAAAGCAAATATTTAGCTGTGAGCTTGGCAGCTCTTACATATCTAACTATCACCTTGACACACTTACAACCCCCGTTTTCACACCTATGCACATGCCAACTCTAAGGGGGGGGGTGTCAGTTTTCAAAATTTTCTCTGCCCGCAGAGGAACAAAAAGCGAAATAGTTTTAAAGAGTGGACTTAACATTTATTTTGACACACATTCTATGTATTATATAGAATCTTTCTTTTTGGGGTTAATAATAACTGAAAATTAGTTTGCTTTCCTCAGAAAAAAACACTGATTGACAGTAGAGTAGGGGAAGGCTGGGAGATGTGCTGGCTGGTAGGAAAAAGAAATTGCCTCCGATATCCCCAAAGTGGGGACTTTATTTATGCAATCAAAATAAAAATAGACAAGCAAAAATATCTTGAGTTGAACGTATTTCCTGAGCCTCGGGCAGTATGCTATGCTGACATTGGGGAAGGGAGTACATAGTAATTTCAGACACTCCTCATTGATCATCATCGCATTCACGTACATCACAATGATCTGATCAGGAAGTAATTGATCGAAAAAGAAAAGCCTACGTTCTCCCCAAAGGTTGGATATTTGCTATTTTTCAGAAGACTACGTGTTTCCAGTTTTCCACCCTGCTGCGGCAATGAGGTCATACTTTACTGACTTACTTTAATCTTGCCTTTCTAGATTTTTAAACTTTCATGTTCATTTCCATCACATATTTAAGCATACTAAATATCCACTAAAATAGTCTACTAACCTAGTCTACTAAGATCTCCCGGAGCCGTGGTTCCCAAGGTGTGGGTATCCAGAACAGCAGGACCAACAGCACACGGAAACTTGTCAGAAATGCACATTTTTGGCCCCAACCCAGACCCACTGAATCAAAAACCCTGGGAAGGGGTCTCTGTAATCCGTTTTAACAGTCCCCCACCCCGTGGTTCTGAACTAAAACGTAAAACGCCAGTCTGCAGGATGGAGCTAATTCTCTAAAGATTTCTGAACACTACTAGATCATTCGAGACACTCATTTGCACACCTGTTTTTTGCTTGTGAGGTCTTTTTTTCCTCTCCTTCTAAGAAAGTAGCCAGGCTTGTCTGCCTCTCACTTTGGGGTGCTTTTGTCATTGGGTGGAAAGCAAAAGCTGCCTGAAGACGAGACTCCTCCTGGCCTTTGTTTCCGGAAGTGTGAGGGCCTGTTGAAGGTTGGTCCCAGGAGTGGTCCCAGCTTGCTGCTCCCTCACAGTGTCTGGAGGAGGCAGCAGGGACTCAGAAAGGAAAGTCTGAGACTTGTACCCAAGGCGACCAGATACTGGGCAGGGCCTGGGGCTCAAGTTTACACAGCAGTGGGGAGCCACCATTTTCAAATGGACAGTGAGCATCTCTGACTCTTCTGCCTCCCAGACAGCACATGACACCTGGATTCTGAGCATCTCTGGACCACAGGAAGGAGGAGGAGGCAAACAGGCTATTTTCTAATTCCTGAGAAGGTGCATGGATGCCACCTTAATTTTATTTCCTGGAGTAAAAGTCATATTCACTATATGCTACTGGAAGTCTTTCAGTCTTAGCTTGAGCAAATAAGTGTTTGCCAAACTCCAGACTAAACCAAGTCTCCCTTTTATACCCTCCCATGGACCACTTGCAGTTGTGTGTTTAATGTATATTTTCTCTGATGACTCTAAGCCCCAGGAAAGGAAGACGTTTACAGTCTTGTTCACATGGGTAACCCTGGCAGATAGTATGTCCTGAACCAATGCTTGTGGATTGATTGAATGGATCAATGAGCAGATGGAGAACTGGTAATGTTTTTACATCCAGTTTGAACCTAAAATTTCAAGGCATATGAATTATATGACTATTGTTGGGATGCTATGACTAAGAAGTTATCTATATGTATAAGTTATAAACAACTATGATTGAAGTGGCAAAGAATGAAACTAGAAGCTTTGGCTATTTTAACACATGTTAAAATTAACACAAAGCTAATTTGTTGTTGGTTGCTGCGATATAAAAATATTTTTTGAGGAAAAATTTTAAACTCTCAAATGAGTTGAAAAATAGTATAATGAACATCTATATATCTTCTCATTTAGTTTTACTCACTGTCAACATGTTGTCCTACCCTCTTCTCTCTGTCTCTCTCACTCTTTCTGTCTCTCTCTCTCCACACACATGCACACACACACATACACACACACACACACACAAATACAAGCACACTTTTTGCCAAATCATTCAAAAATACATTGTAGATACCATGACATTTCACCCTTAATACTTCTACATGCATCTCCCCCAAACTAGAGCATATTCTTATCCAATACATCATCATTCCCAAACTTAGGAAACCAAAATTGATGCCATAACTTCAAGTTACTACTCTTCAAATAAGATCTTCAGCCTTATACAAGGCCCTTGGTGACAAATGAGAAGCTATTTAATTTTTAGCAAATCTTTCATCTCATACCAGAGATTTGGTGTCAGTCAATGCTTTCACCTATAATCAATATATGAGGTCTGATCTCAACGAGTGACTGTCACAGTTTCAAGAATTCTTAGGATGCACACGGATAGCACCCAGAGGATGGTGTGGGCCTCTGTGTGTGAGCACACTGTTCCCTTGAATTTCCTCCTGCCTGGGGTCTGGCTTCCCATCACCACCTGCAGCAAATTTGCTCCCTTTTTCTGTCATCAAAACCACAGTTCCCGATCTTTCTCATTATTGTCCTTCAGTTTGGGTCTTGAACCTTTAGGGATAACATATTGAGCTTTTGTTTGTCATTTGGTTTCATTGTTTTCACATTAAGGTAGAATCCCCATCTGATGGCTCAGAGCCAGCTGGTTGGTTAATTTAAAAGTTTGGTAAAGCCAGGAATCAGAAACAAACAAATAAATGGATACATGAACACTTACGACGTTTTGTTTTCACTTAAACGATATCAATGCAATTCTTCAATCTTGGGAAGAAGGGCCCAGGTCTGTCCTTGGGAATGGATCTGCTGTTTAGAGTTCCATGATAGCATTCTTACTAAATCACACCCAAGGCATCATCAACAGTTTCCTTGAAACAGACCAACTGCTTAAAGATGCTTGTGGAGCAACCTGAGTATAGAACCCTTCTAGATAGTAATCCATGTTTTCCCCTCTTTAAATGTTATCTTAGCCACACTTAATTGCATAGCAGTTTTTTAAAAATTTATTTTATCAAATCTTCTGACCTAGTTTCAGAGAAACCCATGTCTTTTTATGCATTCATATTTAACCCGTTTGTTAGCTGATATTTAATTAAATTATTTTGTTACAATGATAAGTGCATCTGGTAGAAAGGACTAACTCTTGGCAATCATCAAACCCACCAGTGAAGCAGATGTGTATGAGGGAGAAGCCTATGGGTGTCTTGGGGGCAGAAAGCATTGGGTGTCAAGTGGTATAATATATGGAAGATGTGGAAAGTTCTGGTCAGTCCAGCAGTCAGTTAACTGTGGTCATTGAGAGAGGGTCTACTCTACGCCCTGCCCACACACAGCTACCATGTCATCTATTGGCAGGTGACCAGCCCTGTTGGCAAGCATCCAGAGCCGGGTCTAAGGCTGTTTCTATGCCCAGATTAGCAGAACGGCTCCATAATTGCTCCAGCTTTAATTTTTTTTTTTTTTTTTTGTTCAACTGGCAAGGCGTAGCCTGGCCATCCATCCATCTGCCCCATTGGACCGACTAGGACTTCAGAGAATGGGACAATTTTGCTGACATGTAGATGTGCCACCTGATTGAGTGAACTTGAAATCACAGTCAGGGCAGCTCTGTGACAATTGTACAGTTGCTGCCCTGGAAGCCAGTGCTACCAGGGTGATGCTGCAGTGAGCGTGGCGTGAAATAAGGCATTTCACTGTTTTTGGATGGTGGTGACAGTAACCCCAACCTGAAGGGATTCATTTCTCTGAGTTAGGTTAGTTTTCCTAAAGCACCTCTTTAAATGTACAAATGTGTTTATTAATTTCATAATTCAAATAGGTTATTTAGCCAAAAGATACAGTGGCCATATTTTCATTTTCATTTATTTGACCCACTGTTTAAGACCCATTTCTTTTATTATTACTAGTTTCAGGTGTACAAAACAATGCAATAGTTAGACATTTCACCCCTCACAAAGTGATAACCCCCTGCCCCCAATCTATTGCCCCTCTGACATCGTATATATCTATTACAACTCCATTGACTCTATTCCCTATACTGTACTCCATATCCCATGACTATATATATATTAAATTATAGTTGACATACAATATTATTCAGGTTCATCTTCAGGTGTACAGTGCAGTGGTCAGGCATCTTCACCATTCATGATAAGACAAGTGTCTTACAAAATCTTTACAACGCTATTCATTATATTCCCCAACTGTCTTTCATATCCCTGTGGCAATATTGTAGTTACCAATTTTTTGAAACACCATGACTATATTAATGGAATAGAACCCACTAACTACTATTCAAATGCTAAACACATTAAAAACCAGTATGGGAAATCTCCCTTGGAATTTACAACAAATTCAACAACTATAACTTCACAAAGGACTACCTGTGCAGCAGACAGGCAAGACTAAGAGGCCCACTACTGAAATCTACTAAAGGTAGTCAAATTGCATAAGCAGGGGAGGAGGGAAGGGAGAAGTGCAGAGATGGGGACGCATGGATGCAGGATGCAGACATAGCTCAGTGCTCTGAGCTTGCTGCATTCCAGAACTACTGCAGCTACGGGAGAGGGAAGAACTTGGACTGCTAGGACTCTGCTTATGGCCCACAGGGCTGAGGGGATAGCATATAACATGGCTGAACCCAATGCTCACGGCAGAGAACTCGAAGCAAAGATGAAGGGAAGAAGGCTGAAAACAGTGGTTTCAGCCCTCACTGCTGCAGAGAACAGAGGCTTTAGGCACTGACCCTAGCCGCCCCCCCCACCCTCCCAGAGCTCAGCCTGCCCCTACCTGCCCATGCTAGAAGTGGAACAGTAGCAGTGTCAGGTCAAAAGAACAGAATATTTGCAGTTCTGAGAACTGTGGTCCATAGACACGGACTTGCAGTCCAACTAGTTCTGGCAAAGGGGAGGGAGCTGTGGAAGCAGGACTGGCTGTGGTGATGGTTGCCGCCATTGCTCTGGGCCACCTCTCACAACCCACCTCGCCCCAGTCCCCACCTATCTGGATGGGTCTCTGCAGGAGTAAACAGAGCTGCTGAAACACACGGGCTCTGAATCTGGTGCAGGAAGAGCTTTGAAACTTCAGAAGCTCTCCATATCCACCCACGAAGCCGGCGCCCTATGACCCAGGTGAATTGTTCACAGAGGAGAAGCCCACCTTCCAGGGAATCCCCCCATTGTGTGAGAAGCCAGAAGAGTGCAGAGAAAATATAACACTACAATGTGAGGGAGAATAAAAGGCTGCAGTCAGAGAGAAAATAAAACATTCTATCAACACCTACTGGAAAACAAAAGAAAGAACTCTTTCTATTAACCTGTTGCAGAACCCACTCCTGTAGATGTCTAGGAAGAGAAATAATAAATCAGTAATTGCCATGAATTACCAAGGTAACAAGACAGCTCAGAAAGAAAATGAAAAGTCTCCAGAAAATGAACTTAAAGACATGGAGATATGTGACTTAAATGACAGAGAATTCAAGACTGCAGTTCTTAAAAAACTCAACGAGATGCAAGAAAACAGACAAGCAGTTTAATGAACTCAGAAACACAATCAAAGAACAAAGTGAACATTTTACCAAAGAAGTTGAAATTTTGAAAAAGAACCAAACAAAATATCTGGAGATTAAGAATTCAAAACAGGAAATGAAGAATGAAATAGCCAGTTTAGGTAGTAGAGTTGACCAGATGGAGGAAAGAATCAGTGACATCAAAGATAGAAATCTGTAAATGACACGATGGAAGAAGAGACTTGAGACTTAAAAGAAATGAAAGAACTCTACAAGAACTTTCTGACTCCTTCAGAAAGAGAAATATAAGAATAATGGTCATACCAGAAGGAGAAGAAAGAGAGAAGGGAACAGAGAGTATATTCAAACAAATTGACGAGAACTTCCCAAACTTTTGGAAAGAACTGGATCCTTGAATCCAAGAAGCAAATAGAACACCTAATCGCCTCAACCCAAACAGGCTTTCTCCAAGGCACATTGTATTGAAGCTGTCAAAAATCAACGACAAAGAAAGAATCCTCAAGGCAGCCAGGGAAAAGAAGATGGTAACCTACAAAGGAAAGCCCATTAGATTATCATCAGATTTTTCAGCAGAAACTCTACAAGCCAGGAGGGAGTGGAATCAAATATTCAAACTATTGAAAGAGAGAAATTATGAGCCAAGAATAATATATCCAGCAAAGATATCCTTTAGATATGAAGGAGGAATAAAGACCTTTCCAGACATACAGAAGCTGAGGGAATTTTCTAACACATGACCTGTACTACAAGAAATACTGAAGGAGGCTATTCAACCAGCATAAATAGGGATAATTTGTGACAATCAAAACATAAAAGTGGAGAGAGTAAAGGCCTGAACCGGAATATGGGAATGGAGAAAGTAAGCATGCTGAAGAAAATGGAATATTCTAAATATGAAACTTTCTTTTACATAAACTTAATGGTAACCACTCAAAAAAAATCCAGAATTGAAATATATACTGAAACAAAAGAAGAAACAGAGGGAAACATCATAGAATACCACCACACAGAAATAATAGACAACAACAAAAAGGCAAAGAAACAATGGAGACACAGTCTTACCAGAAAAGTAAAGATAGAATGACAGGAAATCCTCACATATCAATAATCACCCTAAATGTAAATGGACTGAACTCACCAATAAAAAGGCACAGAGTAGCAGATTGGATCAAAAAACTAAACCCAACCATATGCTGTCTCCAAGAGACACATCTCAGCTACAAGGACAAGCATAGACTCAAAGTGAAAGGGTGGAAATTGACACTCCAAGCAAATGGTGCCCAGAGAAAATCAGGTGTAGCCATAATGATATCAGATGAAACAGACTTCAGGGTGAAAAAGGTAACAAGAGACAAAGATGGACATTTCATAATGATAAAGGGGACTATACAACAAGAAGACAAAACAGTCATCAATATTTATTTCCCCAATCAGAGAGCACCAAAATATACCAAGCAACTACTAACAGAACTAAAGGGAGAAATAGACCAAAGCACAATTATAGTAGGGAACCTAAATACATCATTAACAGCTACAAATAGATCATCCAAACAGAAAATAAATAAAGAAATAGCAATCCTAAATGACACATTAGATGAAATGGACATAATTGACATTTATAGAACACTTCATCCTAGAATATTAGACTATATGTTCTTTTCTAGTGTACATGGAACATTCTTCAAGGATAGACCATATATTGGGACATAAAACTAGCCTCAGCAAATTTAAGAAGATTTAAATCATCCCAAGCATATTCTCTGATCACAAGGCTTTGAAATTGGATATCAACTGCATAAAAAAGCAGGAAAAACCACAAATACATGGAGATTAAACAGCATACTTTTAAAGAACGACCGGGTCAAAGAAGAAATAAGAGGAGAGATCAAAAGATACATAGAAATAAATGAGAATTAAAATACAAAATTTTGGGGATGCAGCAAAAACAGTTTTAAGAGGGAAATTTATATCATTACAGGTCTATCTCAAGACACAAGAAAAATCCCAGATAACAAACTTATATTACACCTTAAAGAACTAGAAACCAAGGTCAGCAGAAGAAAGGAAATAGTAAAAATCAGAGCAGAACTAAATGAAAGAGAACAAAAAGATAATAGAAAAAATTAATGTGACAAAGAGCTGGTTCTTTGAAAAGATTAATAAAATTGACAAACCCTTGGCTAGACTCACTAGGCCAAAAAGACAAAAGACATTAATAAACAAAAGCAGAAATGAAAGAGGGGAAGTTATCACGGATGCCACAGAAATACAAAGGATCATCCAAGAATATTATGAAAGACTGTATGCCACCAAATTCAACAACCTAGAAGAAATGGACAAGTTCTTAGAAACATATAGCCTTCCTAAGCTGAATCACAAAGAATTAGACAATCTAAATAGACAAATCACCAGTAAGGAAATTGAATCAGTCATCTGAAATCTTCCCAAAAGCCAAAGTCCAGGACCAGATGGCCCTAGTGAATTCTACCAAACCTTCAAAGAGGATCTAATAATCTGTCCTACTCAAACTTTTCCAAAAAATTGAAGAAGAGATAATACTCCCTAACTCATTTTATGAGGCCAACATTACCTTGATACCAAAACCTGGTAAGGATAACACACAAAAAGAAAGCTACGGACCAATATCTCTGATAAATAGAGATGCAAAAATCCTAAACAAAATTCTAGCAAATTGAATGCAACAATGCATTAAAAAGATTATTCATCACGACTAAGTGGGGTTCATCCCAGGGGCACAAGGATGGTCCAACATATGCAAATCCATCAATGTGATACATCACATAAACAAAATAAAGGACAAAAATCATATTTTACCAATTGATGCAGAAAAAGCATTTGACAAGATACAACATCCATTTATGATTAAAACATTTAATAAAATGTGTATAGAAGGAAAATACCTTAACATAATAAAGGCCATATATGACAAACCCTCAGCTAATCTCATTATTAATGGTGAAAAACTGAAGCCCTTTGCTCTACGTTCAGGAACATGACAGGGCTGTCCCCTATCACCTCTGCTTTTCAACATAGTGTTGGAAGTCCTTGCCAGAGCAATCAGGCAAGAGAAAGAAATAAAAGGCATCCAAATTGGGAATGAAGAAGTTAAATTGTCACTCTTTGCAGATGACATGATGCTGTATATAGAAAACCCTAAAGACTCCACCAAAAAGCTATTAGAAACAATCAACGAATACAGTAAAGTTGCTGGCTACAAAATCAATGCACAAAAGTCCATTGCATTCCTATATGCTAACAATGAAATCTCAGAAAAAGAAAAAAAAAATTCCTTTTGCAATTGCAACAAAAAGAATAAAATACCTAGGAATAAACTTAACCAAGGATGTTAAAGACCTATATGATGAAAACTATAAGACATTTTTAAAAGAAATTGAAGAAGACACGAAGAAATGGAAAGACTGTCCATGTTCATGGATTGGAAGAATCAACATAGTTAAAATGGCTGTATTACCCAAAGCAATATACAGATTTAATACAATCCCCATCAAAATTCCAATGGCATTTTTTAAAGAAATAGAAAAAAAAATCATCAGTTTGTATGGAACCACAAAAGACCCCGAATAGCCAAAGGAATCTTAAGAAAAAAGAGCAAGCTGGAGGTACCGTGTTTCTCTGAAAATAAGACCTAGCCAGACCAACAGCTCTAATGCATCTTTTGGAGCAAAAAATAATGTAAGACCTGGTCTTATTTTACTATAATATAAGACTGGGTCTATATAATATAATGTAATGTAATATAATATAATATAATATAATATAATATAATATAATATAATACCTGATCTTATATTAATTTTTGCTCCAAAAGATGCATTAGAGCTGCTCGTCTGTCTAGGTCTTATTTTCGGAGAAACATGGTATCACATGTTTCTGGTATCCCTGACTTTAGCTTGTACTACAGGGCAACAATAATCAAAACAGCATGGTATTGGCAGAAAAACAGACACACAGATCAATGAAATAGAACTGAGAATCCAGAAATAAACCCACATAAATATGGACAGATGATTTTTGACAAAGAAGCGAAAAACATACAATGGAGAAAAGACAACTTCAATAAATGGTGCTGGGAGAATTGGAAAGCCATGTGCAAAAGAATGAAACTGGACTGCTATCTGTCACCATGTACGAAAATTAATTCAAAATGCATCAAAGACCCAAACATAAGACCTCAAACAATAAACTGCATAGAAGAAAACATAGGTACTAAACTTATGGACCTTGGTTTCAAAGAGAATTTTATGAATTTGACTCCAAAGGCAAGGGAAGTAAAAGCTAAAATAAATGAATGGGACTATATCAAACTTAAAAGCTTCTGCACAGCAAAAGAAACCATTGACAAAATAAAGAGGCAACCAACGGAATGGGAGAAGATTTTTGCAAACAGTGCCTCCGATAAGGGGCTAGTATCCAGAATATACAAGGAACTCATACAACTCAACAACAAAAAAACAAACAACTCAATTGAAAAATGGGCAGAGGACTTGAAGAGACATTTCTCCAAAGAGGACATACAAATGGCAAATAGACATGTGAAAAAATGCTCAACATCACCAATCATCAGAGAAATGCAAATAAAAACCACAATGAGATATCACCTCACTCCAGTCAGAATGGCTATCATCAACAAGACAAATAGTAACAAGTGTTGGAGAGGCTGTGGAGAAAAAGAAACCCTCATACACTGTTGGTGGGAATGCAGACTGGTGCAGCCGTTATGGAAGGCAGTGTGGAGGTTCCTCAAAAAATTAAGAACAGAATTACCATATGACCCAGCAATCCCTCTCCTTTTCAGATCCCAAAAATATGAAAACATTTATCCATATAGACAAGTGTGCTCCAACGTTCATTGCAGCTTTATTTACGTTGGCCAAGACATGGAAACAACCAAAATGTTCTTCGATAGATGATTGGATAAAGAAGTTGTGGTATATATACATGATGAAATACTACTCGGTGGTAAGTACAGTTGAAATAGTACCATTTTGACAACATGGATAGATCTTGAGATTATAATGCTAAGCAAAATAAGTCAGACAGAAAAAGCAGAGAACCATATGATTTCACTGATATGTGGTATATAAAACTGAAAACAACAAAAGAACAAGACCAACAAACGAAGGAACAAAAACTCAAGACAATAATTTAGGGGTTACCAGAGGGTAAGGGGGAAGAGGGGCTCTAGGAGAGGGTAAATGGGGTCTAATATATGGTGATGGAAAGAGAACTGACTCAGGGTGATGAACACACAATGTGAGAGATAGATAATGTATTACAGAATTGTACACCTGAAATCTATGTAACTTTACTAACAATTGTCAGCCCAATAAACTTTAATTAAAAAAAAAAAAAAGAAAGGAGAGAGAATAAATGATAAAATAAAGAAACAAAACAAACAAAAAACCCAGTATGGCCAAATGCTACTATTAAGAAGGCATATTTGTTGGGTATTTCTTAAGCAATGTTTTTATGATTTTTCCTCTTCAATCAAACACCTCTTAGTTTCCATATACCTTAATGAAGTAAGAAATCATTGGTCATGAACAGAAAGCTCTTAATAATGATTTTATGACTTTCTCTCCCTGCTAACCATTAACACCTCAGAAAGTGACCCCAGGTTACTTGATGTTTTAGTATGTTTGCATATTAAATAGTTAAACTTGTGGAAAATCATTCTTTTAACAGTCACATTCATTTTTTTTTTAAAAAAATGACCTGACTTAGAATGCAAAATAAAGTTTGATAGGAGAGAATTTTGAAAGGTTTAGAAATCTAGAAATCATAGGCCTTAGGTCAGGTCTATGTAAGATCTAGTCCCAGGTTTGCCAGCTACTAACTGCAGCTTTGGACTAATTTCCTAACCCTTCCAAGTTACTTCATCTATAAAGGAAGATGTTAAGATCTGTGTTGCAGTGGTTTTGTGAGGAGGATGTGAGGTGCTACCACAGGGAATCGGCAGAATGAGTGCCGTGCATTGAGTCAGACACAATCAACGGGGGCTGCCTCTCTCTCCTTTTTTGCTGCAAAGAACATACATGCTCCTGTCTGATCCTTTCTTCGGTCGGGCTGGCTAGCCAGGGTTTTCCCAGACAGTTCCTCCTGCTTAGGCATTTGTCCAGTGCCTAAGAGCTGGTCCTGATTCTAAGATCAATGGTAGGAGAGACTGAGGAGTACTTTTGTTAAACCACAAATGAAATAACTACAAATACTCATAGTACTCTTAGAGTATACTAAATATATTAGTCGGTTAACTAAATATTATTTGTACATGAGCACACACATAATTTATTTTATTTGCTTAGCTAAATATTGTTTTGAGACCCCAACCATCCACGATACTTATAAGTGAAAAGTGCCAAATCAAATACATTATATAAAGGCAGCAAGCAATCCTGGTCAGTTGTCTCTTGAACATTTCTCTTTGTCTCAACTTCTGTCACACCCATGTACGGCCCATGTATCGCCCATACATTGTCTTCTGTTCCAGGTCGATATGGCAGAGATATTAAGGGCAGACTCCCTGGGCTAAATCCCAGGTCTGCCAAGTCACCTTGTGTGACTTTCAGTGATCTCTAGTGCCTCGGTTTCCACATCTATAAAATGGGGTCAAATGGGTTAACACTTGTTAAGTACGTAGACAAGTACATAGGATACTTGCTGCAGACTGAAGGAAGCCAGAATATGTCACCCCAAAATATACCTTTTTGACATAAAAATTGTTTTGAGCTGAAGGCAATTAAGACGCAGTAAATACAGAGAAAGCTCCTCCTTTTCCACCTAAAGGCCAGAAATAAATCCTCCTTTTCCTGGAGACAGACTCTTATCAGCCCAGAGATGGCACCAGAGGAACTGGCACACAAACCTTGTTAAACTCACCCTTACCTTCCTATTTACTTCTGTACCATTTACTATACCTGTCCTGAACCTCTCTGTCTTGTCAGTTCTTCACAAATGTATTGTTTCTTTGTCCAAAATGTCTCAGCTTCCCGCTCTGGTCACTTCTTTGGGTCTTCATTTCTGGTGAAGGCTCCCACACACATAAAATTTTAATAAAATGTGTGTGCTTTTCTCCTGTTAATCTCTCTGTGTCAGTTTAATTTTCAGACCAGCCAGGGACCCTAAGAGGGTCAAGGAAAACTTTTTCCTCCCCGACAGCTGTTTCTGCAGATGACCAACAATGTGGGCTATTACTAACTTATTAACTTAATATTGCTACTTAAATGCTCATGAGTCAAGGGCTTATTACATTGATTAGACTGTAAATAGGAGCTGTGTCTCCCAATTCTTTATAACCCCCCTACAGCAGTGGCAGGCAGTAAACTGTTATCTTTTTATTCTTAAAAATAATGAAGGAGGTAATTATGCACACACACGTCTTCTTCCCTAATAGGCCAGGAACTAATTTCCAAATCATTTTGGATGTTTCCTCTTTCCGCTCTCAGAACACCCCACACCCAGCTGACGCACATTCTCCTGACCCTCTGTCCAGCATCTCCTCCCCCACACCCAGCCCAGCCCAGCCCAGCCCAGCCTGGGTTAGTCCAAGGGCAAGCTGGCAACATTCAAAGCTGGTTAACACTCTACTGGGCAGCTCTGTTGATTTTGCAATATGATTATTGACCCTCTGCCCAGCCAATAGCCGGAGGCGAATGTTTTGTGTGTGAAAAGAAGAGCTGACCAAGTGGGACGACTGTGCCAGACAGACTCCCTGGGTTGTTATTTGCAGGGCCCCTCCGTCGTGTCTGCCTTAGCAGACTGCCCATGAATCTTGGCAACACCCCCTCTGGGAAAGGAGAATGCCCCTCATGCCCTGCTGTCACTGTGGCTCCTTCTTCCCCACCCACAGCCGCTGTCACCACACTTGGATATCATAGAAATCTCACTGCAGCTGCCACTTCCTATCTTTCAACTCCTGTCCAGAGACACATCACTAGTCTAGACTTCTAAACCAGTCACCCGTTTTTGATTTTCTGGACGACAGCGAGCCTACAATCCCTGGCTCTGACAAAGGAGGTGGCAATCGCAGGTCTCTGCTACATTTGGGAATAAACACGACAGTAAGGACGTTTTGCCCATCTGATGTCATGCAGTTGAGTGGTAATGATATCTACCGTCATTAACTCCAGGTTCTTTCTTTTTCTTGCCCTAAGAGGTATTGCGTCTGGTAGGACCTAAGAGGCTTTCGCCACTCACGTAAGATTAATAGGCTCTTATGATAAGGCGGCTGTAGAGGAAATGCACTTTGATCAGTACTGTGAGGACAGCAGTAGTTCACATTTTTGGGGCACTGACTCCATGAGGCACTGCTCAGGCCTCTCTGCCTTGTGCACAATCACATTTACACCTGGTAGCAATTCTTTGAGGTCAGCACTGTTATTAGCTCCATCTTATGGATAAGGAAACGGGGCTATCGAGAGGCCAGAGGTAGGAAGGAACGGAGCTGGGGTATCCGAACCCAGGTTGCTTGACCCAGAACCACTGTATTGCATCACTGACTGGCTCTGTGGGCTCCCAAGGCCCTGGGGGCAGGAGCTCCTATCTCTTCCCCTTTGCATGTCACTGGGCCCCAGATCATGTGATGTAAAGTCCCAGGGATAAACGTGACATGGCTGTCACGAAATTAGCTGTATAAATCAGGAGTAGGCGCACTGCAGGCCACGGGCCAAATCCAGTCTGTCTGTTTTTGTACTGCTTGAGAGCTGAGAGTGGTTTTTATATTTTCACACAGTAGGAAAAAAACTAATGAAAAACAGTATTTTGTAACATGTGAAAATTGTACGAACTTCAAATTTCAGTGCCTATAAATAAAGTTTTCTATTTCCTCACTAAAAGAATTGTGGGGATTCATTTTCTCTCTTGTTATACAGGGATGTGTATAATATTCTCGATTTTGCCTTTCGGCCCACAAAACCTAAAATATTTACCATCTGACCTTTTGCAGAAAAAGCTTGTTAATCCTTGATTATCTTATTTAATCATTAAATTATCTTGATTATTTTTTTCCATTGTCACATAAATGTTACTTTTAAAAAATGAAGCTAGAAACTAGAGAATTGATCAGCTCTGAGTTCCAGCAAGAGATGATCTTCCACCTTGAATGGCCAACAGGAAGTCTCTCTTTCCTTCCCATCCCTCCCTTATTTGTCTGTTCCTCCCCCAACACACTATAGTCCAAGGTTTGTGGTGGGAGAGCACAGATAATACAATTTGGGGATTGTAAGAAGCCAGTAGATCATGAATCTGAAAGCTCCAAATATTTTGAACTTCCCAGAAGAGTAGAATGAAAAAAAAAAGTGGAGCTCAGCATGGATTTGTCTTGTTTACATTTTGCTGCATAAGGACAATGACTTCCACCAAACACAAACAAACATACCTTCCCACCCACCAACTTACGGTGAGTCTATCAATTATTAGCATTATTCTGCAAGAAAAAAAAAATTAAAGCATTACAAAGAAAGCAAGTAAATGCTTACAAAAGACAAGATGTTCCTTTAAAATGGAACCGAATAGCTTTTACTTCAGAAACAATCTCTGCACTGTTATTTTCTCATTTGCCTTGGTGTAATGAAAGTCTACACTGGCCGACGTAGGCATAACTTTGGGAAGCACGCTCCCTCTCTTCTGCCTCCATCCCTGGTCCATCACTATTGGCTTAGTGACCTGCTGTTATATGGTTTTCTCTTTGAGAGGTGCCAGGAAGCTAGTCTCATACAGTGTAATGCATGTTAATGAGTTAATTTTTTAAAATCTGCCCTGTAACTGACACGTTTTTCAGGAACCAATGCCTCTTAAGACACACACACACACACACACACACACACACACACCTGCCACAATGGTAGAAAATTCACACTCCAGACCAATAGGTGGAGACAACGGTTGGGGTGGAGGACCCTTAGGTTACATGCCTGGTTTGCCTATGTGTAGGACTGGATCTTTCAGGAAATATCTTTGACAACATTATTAAAAGCAGCAGCAACAACAACAACAAAAAACAAAGTGTGGCTAGTGTACAAAACTCACCTCTCTTTTTTTCATCTGACAATCAGTGAAGAGGCATTTGATGTGATTTTTACCTATGAACTGACAAACATACTAGGCATTTTGGGGTTCTCATTGATATCTCCAGAGTATGCTACCTTGGATGGGGATAAATCTTCCTGGAGAAAGCTCCTTAGCTGTGTTGTCCACAAGGAGGATGGCCACATGCCTTCCACCATTTCCACCAGCTGTCACTTGGCTAACTATACCAATTATCAATAACAAACCTAAAGTGAATTTAGAATTATTACCTTTTTTAGCTTTGGATTCTGAGAGAGTTGCTAGCAGTTTTTAGAAACTGTATTAATCACAGAAATGTAAGACATTTCAAGAAAAAAAATCAATTTAGTATCTGTGAACCTAAAAGTATGCAAAAAGGAATGAAAGAAGCTGAGGGTCACCCATAAGACCAGGCCCCTTTTTCAAATGGAAGCCTTCTTTGGATTCTAGAGAAGACTCTGATGTCACATTATCAGAAAATATGGACTTGCTTGAGTAGCAATATTTTTCTGAATAATGATCAGAAAAAATAGGCTCACTTATATATGTGAGAATTAATCCACAGAGAGAGAGAGAGAATTGATTAAATACCTTTATATCCATCCTCTCCTTTTCAAAACCAGAATAAGATGATGGATACAAAATAAAATAAATAATTTAAAAATGCATCAACCCACAAGACAAGGAAAACAGGCGAGAAGACAAAAACAGATGAAAATGTCAATTAATTTTTGGAAGATGGTTGGCTAGTGAAAGCTTTGAGTCAAGTGACACAGTACATTTATGATTGTTTTGGCACATATCCTCTGCTCCATTAAGAGATAACATGTAAAAACAGAAAATAAGGCATAAACTCAAAAACAAGGTAACTATTTCTGGGGAATTAAATGCAATAGCAAATCAAAGCAGTGGAAGGGGCTGATACCTTAGGCACTGGGAGTTTGACTACTACACATAAGGAGCACGAGCTAAGAAACACCATTTTAACACTGTTTAGATGAGGTCATGGAGGATTTCCAAAAGAGGCAGCTCCAGAAAGGCAGGCACACACAGAGGAGATAGAGAAAGGAAACAACGAAAGTTGGAATACAGAGCTGTGGTAGCCCACCTCCAAGATGGCCCCCGGTAACCCCTCATCCTGGTATTTACGACTTGTGTAGTCCCCTCCCACATGGATCCAGGGTTGGTCTGTATAACCAATAGAAAAGGGCAGATGTGATGCTATGTCACCTCTGAGACTAAGTCATAAAAAGACATTGTGATGTCTGCTCTCTCTCAGATTACTTGTTCTGTGGGAAGCTAGCTGCTACATCAAGTCAAGGCCTTCTAAAGAGACCTGTGTTATGAGGAACTGAGGCTTCTGGCAATGATCCTATGAATGAGTTATCTTGCAAGCTAATCTTCCAAGCCTTAGATGACTAGTGCCCCAACCTACAGCTTGACTGCAACCCCATGAGAGACTTCTAGACAGCACCACCCACCTAAGCTACTCCCAGATTCCTGGCCCTCAGAAAATATATGAGATCATACATATTTGCTGCTTTACACTGCAAAATTTGGATATAATTTGTTAGGCAGTAGTAAGTAATAGAGGGGTCCAACTAAAATGAAAAGTTTGGTAGAAATGATGAAAGAGAAATGCAGGAAATAGGGCAAAAGGAAAAAAGATGAAAATAAGAGAACACACTAAGGAGGTGTGTTCCAGAAATACCTAGCGTCTGACAAATAGGAGTTTCAGAAAGACAAAAGAGAGAAGATAGAAAGGAGGACATTATCAAAGAAATAATATAAGAAAGCATTTTCTAAAGTGAAAAAATCAAATTTTAGCTTAATAGGGCCCACTAAATGTCCTCCTCTCACAAACACACACATCTGAGGCACATTATCATAACATTCCAGAACCTTGGGGACAAAGATCTTAGGAGCAAACAAGAATCATATACAAAGGTTTTGGAGTCAAAATGGCACTAGGTGTGTCAATTGTAATACGACAGGGATATATGGTGGGAGGCCTTCAGAATTCTGAGGAAAATGGATTTTCAACCCAGACTTTATACTCACCAACTGATACATTAAGTTTAAGGAGACACAGACATTTTCAGATATGTAATGAATCAAAGATGTTACCTTACATAGGTACCTTACAGATGTTACCCTTTCATAGTAAATTACTGGAGGATGTGCTCCTGCCCCAAAATGGAATTAGGTCAAGAAAGGGAAAGACCTGGGTTCCAGGAGAGAAAATCTAACTTGGGATGAGCGACCCAGATTGCAACCACAGGGTGGTGGTGGTGGTGGTGAAGGGTGGGTCAGGGAGGGGGCATAGTGGTGGAAGGATACCAAGAAAATAAGAAAATTGTCTAACAAGTTGACAGTAGACAAATGTAAAACTTCAGGAAAAACAAGTTTTTCAAAGATATTCTACAAAGATGAAAACTAGTGACTCAGCAGTGGACAAAATTTCCACAGTCATACACTACTGATTTAACCAAAAGTTATGATATAAGCATATTGGAAAGGTTTGAGGAAAAGGGGGGAGGTGGGTCATGAAAGAGTCCTGACCTACCAAACTACAAGTCAATAGATAATGTTGAATCGGCAAATGGAGAAATAACTTTATAAGCCTGTTTTCAGAAATATGGAGGTAAATAAATGGAAGAAATAGCTACAAGAGTTGAAAGTGGCTGCCTCTGTGGAGGGGAACTTGGGGGAGTGTAGTCAGGAGAGAGACTTATTTTTGTTCTGTCTTTACAAGTATCATATTATCATTTTTTTTTACTACTTGCTTATTTCACGTTGCTCAAAATGAACAACAAAAAAATAAAGTCCAACCAGAACAGTAAAAAAGAAAGTTCATCTCAAAAGCAGAACATTTCCTGTTACTCTACATTTAAAATTCTATAATTTATTGTCTGCTCAAACTAATAAGCATTCTAAGTTCATCTTAAGTAGTGTTTTCCTCCTGTTTGGAAAACTACCAATTTAGTGTTGACTTCCTGGTAGAAGAAAAATACAAGTAAGAATAAACATAGGAAAATTTTAAAGAAAAATGATTCCCACAGTTGATGAAAAAAACCTTAAACTGACAAATTTCTGCAGACAAAGCTAAAACCCAGAGGTTGTCTGATGGAGGAAGCCCTACATTCTTTTTTGTTGTAAATCGCAGAATACAGAGACTGCAAGAGGCCTTAGGATTCATGTGTCTTGTACTGATTCTGAGGTTGGTCCAGATTTTATCTGGAGCCCGTAACTTCTGATTTCTGTTGGGCAAATGAACTGACTGCAGTTCGGGGAGACTGTGTAGCCTTAAAAGTACAGAAGCCACACTGTGTGCTGGGTGTCCTACCCAAAGCTCAGCCAGATTGGAGAGCCAGGGCCCAGGAATCTGCAAGCTTTGTCTCAGTGGCACACACCTTAGAGAAGAATAACTCTTCGTGGCTGAATTGGGCTCTGGTCAATTCCTGGCTTGGGTTGGTCACCACTATGAAACTATCTTCCCTCTAAAAATGAAGGACAGTAGATATTGTCCAATAAACACTGATTGGAGCTGGACATAAACCAGTAGATCATGAATAGAACTGTCTATAAAGGGTCAAAAGGAACCTTGATACCCTGAATTTGTTTTTTAGGATGTATGCTATAAATGTTTTTGCTGCATTTGTTATGATGAACAGATTTCTTTGATAACACCAGTTCAAATCAAATTGTGATTTTAAAAAAATCTCTCTCTTTAGTTTTAGGGTATTCCAACTGAAATTTGGAATACGATAGAACTTCTCAACTTTAGTATACATTAATTACCTGGAGTCCTCAATAATCTTACTTCTTCTAGGAGCCCATACCCAGAGCATAGGTCTGAGGGCCTGGAATCTGGTTTTGAAAGAAGCAGCCTGGGAGATTTGATTGCGGGGGTTCCCCAAAGCACACTTTGAGAGTCTCCTTTGCATATCAAGCATTAATCAGGAACTAAGACTCATCTGGAAAACTATCATACTAACCTCTGTGGTATTTATGAAATGGGAAAACAGAATTTACTTTTAAAAATAGAGGATAGTTAGGATTAATTATCAACCCTAAATAAATTCCCCATTGTTACTTCCTTGATTAAAATCATTCGTCCATTCCCTACAGCCATGAATGTCAAGTGTAAACTTGTCGGCATGATGTGTGAGGCTTTTTGTACCCTGGTCCCCACTGTTTACCGAGCCTCAGAGGCTACTGGTCACCCCAAGCTTTAGTTCACATTCCTGTGCTTTTCCACATGGTCCTTCTTTGGCCTGAAGCTCATTTCTCATTTCCCCTTACTCAGCTTGGCCAAGGCCTTCTCAGCCTGGAGCAGTTCAAAAGTTCTCTCTTCCCGGAAGACTCTTTCCTAAACCCCCTAGGTAATTCATTGCTTTCTTAATCTGTTTTGTGTATAACTGCTCTTATAATACATATCAAATTGCATTGTGATTATTTGTTTACATGCATTTCTCCACCACCTGACAAAGTTTCTAACAGAAAGCCACATTTTACTCATCTCTATGTTCCTATAAGGTGGACAGGTCACAGAGTAGGGGTGGGGTAAGGAGCAGTCCTCCCGGGGGTGGGGGAGACTGTCCCCTTAGCTGTGTCACATGACTTAATGGGCCTGAGGAGGGTGGGGGTCTATGTACATGGAAAGGGATAAAGAGGAATGGAATAAATACCCCTTCCTCTACCACCCAATGTAAGAAATAGCACGTTGCAAATACAGTGGAAATGCCCTGTGCTGTCTCTGAATCTTCAATTACATTTGTTCTAGAAAGCTGCCTTATTCTGGGGAAACTGAACAAGCAGCACTCTGTCTTCCTCTGGTCCATGCATGAAAGACTAGTTGTGGAAATTGAAATGTTGGTGAGATTCAGTCTTTAGCAAGGACAGGAAATCAGAAGGAGAAGCCACTAAGAAAATGCAGGCCCCAGGGAATTTGCAGAAATCTTGGGCAGAATTTGGACTTCCCGTGGGTTTGAGATGCCATTCAAAGAATTTCAAGGTGTTTTAAATCTCAAAGGACAGGATACTTCTAGAGAGCATTGGGGCTACAATCACCGATAGTAGATGCCCAGTAAATGTTGACTGTACAAAAAAATAGATTACAGGGTGTTAAATACATAAAGTTGGTACTAGGTGTAATTTATATGACTATATAAGATATATAACTATATGAACAAAGGGAGGTTAAAAATGAAACCAGGTAAATGTCAAGAATAATACAATGCTTCATGGCACTGAAAACAGACTATGGAGAGATAAGCATATATACATAATGATGACAGATGGAGTGAGATGTCATATACAAATAAATAAGAAAGTATAAGCTGTGTCTCTGGAAAAACAAATATTTGGATCTTTTAGACTCTTTGATGATTGACTGAATTTTTCTACCCATCCAGATGACTAATGCCAAATAAGTAAATAAATAAATAAAATCTTAGGAGCAGATGAATGAGAAAGCCTTAGGTGAATTAACCAGAGTTCTTAGGATTAGCACTGGGGGGGGGGAATCCACTAGCTGGCAGAGTGTGATATTATAAACAGGAAGGACACTAAGGAAAGAGTAAATGCATGAGCTGAAAAGCCGAGTAAGTGGAAAAGGCAAAGATGAGATAGAAAGAATGGGTCAAAGGGCAGAGATTTCATTTTATGCTATTTCATTTTAGATTGGAAGATGAGAAATTCTGCTCAATGGTGATACCTGTTTTGTAGGACTATAAAAGGATATGAGCAAAGGAATTTTTATTAATTCTGTATTTTAGAATAAAAAATACAAATAGGCAAAATAATATTGTGTAGAATGCAAAGCAATTGAAATTCAAGTCAATACATTTCTAAATTTTAAGTATCATTTGGAGCTCTTTGGGATGATTATATTTCCACACTTTCCTACCATTTGCTTTGCTTCTCTCTTAATATTAAAAATGTCTTTTTGTTGTTGCTACAGTAGAGTTTGTTCAACTCAGATTAACAGCAGGCATCTCGATAGCTTGCTTCGCTGTTAGTTTTGGAAGGAAGTTACAGACAGAACAACAAAAGTGTATTTAAATTAGTTTTCTTAAGAGAGAGATGTAGTCAGGATCACACCCTAATAAAAAAATGCAGTGTTTTTACATGCCATCTTCTCAAATGTGCAATTGCATTAGGAAAACCTAAAAGGGGGGTCAGCTATTCTGGCAAATTCAGAATAATGATATATGGGTTCACATGCAGCTGTGTAAAATGATGCAGCTGTCTGAACTTTCATACAACTTTGTCAGTGCTGTGCATTATGCAATGTTGCTATTTGGTCACATTCAGATATCTCAAAAGTCACTAACGCTAGGAGTTTGCATGTGTATGTTAACAGTTGGCTGTGAATATGACAGTAGTACTGAGAGTATCTTTAGCCCCCCAGCAAGCACTGTCCTGTTTGCAGAAAAATTCTGCACAGTGGAACAAGCAAAACCAGTAATGTCCAAAATAATGTTGAACTTACAGGCCTCCACATTTTAAACTTTATCGCCAAAAATAAAAATACTTAGGTCTCATCAGAGACTAAGGTGATCAGGATTCTGTACGAGTACGTTTTTCTCGACCAGTTATCTCTATTACGGAATTCAGTTGCCAAAACCACACATTTCATTTCTGAATCTTTGTATGGTAAATAAATTGCTAGATGACACATTCATAATTTTCACAACTTACACCTTTGTTGGAAAAATGGAAGACCCCAATTAAACATCGTGTAGTGATGATACACCAAGCATTGTTTTTTTTCCCTGTCTGATACCAGCTTTTTCTATGAACTGTGGCTTGTGGCACTAATACTCAAATAAAACAGGGCTGTAGTCAAAAAAACACTGTGGTTAAAATCCAGATGAGCTATTACAAACGTTTAAGACCAGCAAATGTGCCTTCGTAATGCACTCACCTGCTGCTTGGTGAGTAACAGGCTTGCAAATTGCTTGCTTAGAAAAGGAGCAAAGTGGTTGACGTTCAGTGTAGATAAACAACGTCACTAACCTATATATAATTACTAAAAGGAGTATCATTTAGACCCAGGATTGTTGGGAAACATGAAATATTCTTCAAAGTATAATGTCTAGATAACTAAAGTTTAAGCCTCAAAGTGCCCAAACTTTGATCATCTGTCATATTACATGCTCCTCTGCCTTTGTAAATAGATCCTAAGTGACATAATCCTCCCTTTCTAAACACTGTAGCTGTCACTGTCAACACTTTTGTGCCCTAATGGATTCTGGGCACATAAGTGATGATTATGAAATATTTGTTGAGTGATGCTATTCCATGTATAGTGATATTTGCATGTATATCATTTGATTGCAGGGCAGTACATGATTTCAATTGTTAAATATGCTTTTTTTTTTTTTTTTGAGGAAGGCTTGTTTTGTGGTGTTGGCATTCTGCTTGTTTTTTCTTTCTACAGTTGATTTCCAGAGCACAGCTCTCTGACCTCGTCCCACATTTCTAATTGTTTTATATATGCTAGTGATTAAGGAATCAGGTAACTAAAGTTTGGAAGAATTGCTTATAAATTCAGAATAAAGAGACTTTGGGGAAGGTCTGAAGGCCCCAACTATAAACAAAGTTCAGGAGCTTTGTAGCATTGTCTTGGTTTTCAATTATCCTCTAGATCATTGAAATTGCTAGGGAAGCGTGCTGTTTATATATACGTAATAAGTAAATATTACAGTAAATTATAAACAGTCCTATCTTAAACACCCTCTTATTCTTTTTAACTTCTCAGTTGTGGTAAAATACACATTACACAAAATTCCCCATCTTAACCATTTTTGAGTATACAGTTCAGTAGCGTTAAGTACATTTACATTCTTGTGCAACTAATTGCCAGAATTCATTTCACCTTGCAAAATTAAAACTCTGTACTTATTAAACAACTCCTCATTCCCTCTTCCTCCCAGCACCTGACAACCACCCTTCTTTCTGTCTTTATGAATTTGATGATTCTAGGCCCCCCATATAAATGGACTCGGACATTATTTGTCCTTTTGTGACTGGCTTATTTCACTTAGCATAATGTCCTCAGATTCATCCATCCAAGCTGTAGCATGTAAACCCTGTCTTATTTATTTCATCATAATTAAAATTTTACTATCGAAAGAGTAACACAAACATCTATCATTAAAAGCCAAGGTCATGAAATGTATACCTGCACGTATGACGCTAGGAAAAACTGAGGGAGTATAAATCTGCCCATAATGCAAACAAGACTTCATAAGGGGCTGGTTACATACTCGTACATTATGGCATCAATACAGTAGGAGATTATGGCAACACATAAAAGACAAGGCTGAGCCATAAGCATGCATTACTTTGGGAAGAAGATATGACATTAAGTGAAGAAAATAGGTTGCTAAACAGTATGATAGTATTTTTGTATGAAACATGTACATGCATAGAAATTCTGGAAGTATATGTACAGAACAGTTAAAAAATAGTTATCTCTGGGGGTGAGATTATGGTGACTTTCATATTTGACTTTTTACTTTCTTGAATGGTTTTACATTTCTTTTTTTGCCTGCACATTACTTCATAATCAGGAAAAAGCAATAACAGTTTCTTTTTAAAGGAAATGATGATGACAGAATGGTAGGCTGTTAACCTATCCACAAAAATGAAAAATAAAAATTTATTGCTGAGAAAAGTCTGTTTTATGTTAGGTTTATGTTACTTTCTCATTTCAATCCTACATTCTAAGCCAATTACACAAACAAAAAAATCTAATATAAGTTTCAGACAGTCAAGAATGAATCAGTCTGAAAACAAATATTTTCAGGTACACTTTTCATTTTTGTGGAGTAGCCCTTACGTAATGACGTGATAAGAAAGTTCTTAAAGCAGACACCCAGACTATAAAGCTCTGTGAGTTTTTAAGAAGGCTCTTCAGAATATGGGACACTAAATAATGAGAAGGAAGCTAACAATACCTGTGACCATATTTCAAAAGACTTGGCAGTGAGTCTCAAGTTCTCCACACACAAATCTTTGAAATGTTTTTCACTTTACACAGCCAGTGCCTATAATTCATAAGGAACAGGTATTTGAAGAATGGAAAGCCAGTTATATGCCCAGAGATAGCATTTGGACTGTGAAGTGTTTTTATAGGCTCTGGCTTAAGCAATGAAAAATACAAAAAGACACAGCTCTGGATGCACTCTATAGTGACCTGGATTTAGAGCAAGAAACAGAGAAAGGGTTACGATGCTCATCCGTCATGAAAATGCAACTTCCTTTAAAATGTGTAAGATACAAACAACATATGTCTAAATCAGAGAAGATAGTAATGACAAAATCCTCATCATAGAAGACTTCTCTAATAGAACATTGGGAACATTAATGGCATGTCTGATATGTTCAAGTTTATTGTATGCTTGGGTTAAAGATGCTCTAAGGATTATTCAATGTAACCTTTTAATTTTTAAATGGAGAAAAAGTATGTGTGTGTGTATATATATATATATATATATATATATATATATATATATATATATATATATATATAATATATATTAACAACCCTGCTTTTCCAGTGTGCATAATTAAGAGATTATAATACACAGATGTATTTTACTAGATTACCAAGAATTTTCACATCAATTACCATTCCTAATATTGTGGTTTGGTACCCAAGAGTCCCTGAGGTATATAGATTTCTCAATATGTGGAAGATAAAATGAACCAGACTCCACTTTGCTTAAGCTATCATCAGAACTAATTCTCAAATAACATATATAATACAGAGTTAGTTTCTTTCTAGGAACATCTGATTGTTTTTAAAATGCAATCAGAATCTTTGTTACATTGGGACTCGAACTTTATTTTTATATGCTTCTTATCACCAAAAAGGCAGAAATGAGAATTTACATCTCTTAGGTGTAGTTTAGAGCAGAAGTAGAAATACAGCTTGCAGAGCAAATCTGGTCCACACCCTGTTTTGGCTCTTGAGCTAAGAATAGTTTCACATCTTTGCAAACACTATCTGCCTTTCCAGAGTACAGTTGTTCAGATTGTCGAAGACATTACCTCCTGACATTCAAAGCCTAAAATATTTACTCTTTGACTCTTCAGAAAAAGTTTGCTGACCCTCGGTATAAAGTAGAAAGAATTGGAACCAGACAGAGAGCAAGAAGACTTGAGTTGTTTTTCAGACTGTGTGATCTTGGGCTGGTTAAGAACCCTCTCTGAGGCTCCATACTCTTATAACATATGGATTCTCTTTTAATTTAATTCTAGTTTGTGTTCCGTGCTACACTGTAGCTATTTCAGACATCCTAACAAACCTAATTGGCATAGCACCCAAAGAATAGCACTGTGACCTCGATTTGCTTTGGAGGAAGACAGCTGGATCAGGATGAAAGGAAGTAATTATGGTGTTTACAAGTTTCTAAATGTCAAAAAAAAAAAAAGTTTGACCAAAACAGGTTTGTTTATGAATGGCCAGGACTATTCCGATTGAGTCAAGACCATCTCTAGTGCAAGGGTCTTGAATTCTACTTTAAATCAGTTTAGAGTCTCCAAACAGAGAATAAAGGCAATGTTGTTCTTCACTCTGAAACCTCTCAACTGCTTTCACCAGGACCCTACAAACCATGGATGCTTACCCCACACTGTGGCCTGACATCTGAGCCCCAGAGTGGGGGCTGAGAATATTCTTTTAGCAGTCAGACAAGAGCAATATGCACTGGATATGACCAAGAGCCACACAGAAGCACGATTGTAAAATGTACATGGATGTGTAATAGGCTCATAACAGCCAAGAAAGAGCTACATAAAACAACGAGGGAGAGAACATGCCATTCTATATTTCAAGACTTATTATACGGACAGGTGAGATCCAAGATGGGGGAGTAGATAAACACTGAGCCTACTTCATTCTTTGAACACATTAAAATTACAACTAAATTACAGAACAATCAACCTGGAGAACCATCTGAAGTCTGGCTGAACAGAACTTTTATAACTAAGGATATAAAGAAGTCACATAGAGACTGATAGGAGGGGTGGAAACTCAAAACGGTCTGGTTCCAAACCTCTGTGTGGTGGATGAAAATTGGGAAGGATACCTCGGCCATGGAGGTTCCCCCCAGAGGAGCAAAAGACCCCAGCCCCACTCCAGACTTCCCAGCTGAGCACTGGTGCCAGGAAGAGGAGCCCCTACCACATCTGGTTGTGAAAAACAGTGGGGATTCCAACCATCCAGGTGGAATGGAAGGCTGCGGGAAACCAAGATGTCCTCTTAAAGGGCTCACGCATAGACTCACTCAATCACAGGCACTCACCTTGAGCTCCTGATGAGAGATGGTGTCTCAGGGGTGCGACAGAGGCATATCAGAGAGAAGACTGAGGTATGTGGCTTTGAGGCCAGGGCTAGAGGACTGTCCCATTTTTCCTGTGATGGGTGCTTCTCCTGTGCAGCCGGCAGGTGGCTGCTATCTTTAATGTGTTGAGCCCTCCCTCTTATAGTCAAATCTGAATCTGATTGGTCTGGTGAGCTCCACTGCTCCAATCTGCTGACTCACTGTGACCCCACCCCATCCAACTCCCCTAATGCCAGAGGCACTTTCTCTGCAAGCAGCCAGCCGTGCCTACATTGCACTCTTTCTTGGAAAACTATCGGAGTCCATGGGCCCCAGGCAGGTGACGATGGGCCTTGGTGTGCTCTGAGACTTTTGCTGAATAGCTCCAGGCTCAGCATTGGCACCAAACCAGAGTCTACATTAACCTGGTAACCACAACTCTTCCCACTCTAGTGACTCCCTGAGACCCTGCCTCACCTAACTCGCATACTGCATGAGGCTTTATCAGCAGCTGTACTTTAAGGGAGCTGGCAGGTGGTGGCAAGCCTTGGGGTGTCCTGGCTTTTTGCAGAGCTACCCCAGGCCTATACTGATGGCAGCCATCCTTGGTTCACAGTGTGGCCTCTCCCACATGCCATCAGGTTTAACACAGGCAAGTAAAAACTGCGGATCACTTTGTAGCTCTTACTAGGTAGTCCCCGGCCAGTCACAAGCAGTGGGTGACTGGCCCTGCACCGGACCCCTTCCCAAGAGTCCCTAGAACCAACATAATTGGAGATTGGCTTCAGATCACAGCAGAGCACCACCCAACTAGACCCACAATCAGCACACACACAAGGCAGTCTTAACAGGCACCAGAGCCCGCTGGAGTAAATCCCACACAGTGTGGTAAGCCCCCCTACACAGCAGCCTGTAAGCTGTGGACATGGCCAAAACCCACAGCTAGTCAGCCTGAGGGTCAATCTCACCCACTGACATGCCAGTAGCAATCGAAGCTCAACTATAACAGGAGGGCACACATAATCCACACACAGGACACTCCTGGAGCACCCAGAGCAGGTGACCAGGGAAAATGAGCCAGGGACTCACAAAGCACCTACTACATAAGGCCACCATGCCAAGACTACCAGACTACCAGACCACATAGCAGATCTACCTCATACATAGAAACAAACTGAGGGAGGCAGCCAAAATGAGGAAACAAAGAAATACATCCCAAATAAAAGAACAGGAAAAAACTTCACAAAAAGAACTAAATGAAATGGAGGCAAGCAACCTACCAGATACAGAGTTCAAAACAATGGTTAGAAAGATGCTCAAGGAACTCAGTGAGAACTTCTACAACGAGATAGCAAGCATAAAAAAGGACATAGAAATCATAAAAAAGCACCAGTATGAACTGAAGAATACTATAACTGCAATAAAGAATGTCTTAGAAGGAATCACTCGCAGATTAGATGAAGCAGAGGATCAAATCAGTAGTTTGGAAGACAAGGTAGCAGAAAACCCAATTGGAACAGCAAAAAGAAAACAGAATAACAAAAAACAAACAAACAAACGAAGAGTTTAAGACACCTCTGGGATGACATCAGGCATAACAACATTTGCATCATAGGGGTACCAGAAGGAGAAGTGAGAAAGCAAGGGATTGAGAACCTATTTGAAGAAATAATGACTGAGAACTTTCCTAACCTAGTGAAGGAAATAGACCTAACAAGCCCATGAAACTCAGAGAGTCCCAAAAAAGATGAACCCAAACAGGCCCATACCAAAGCACATTATAATGAAAATGGCAAAGGTTAAAGACAAAGAGAATTCCAAAAGAAACAAGAGAGAGGCAACTAGTAACTTATAAGGGAGCTCCCATAAGATTATCAGTTGATTTCTCAACAGAAACTTTGCAGGCCAGAAGGGATTGGCCTATTCAATGTGATGAAAATAAGGACTTACAACCACGGGTACTCTACCATCATTTAAAATTGAAGGCCATCATTTAAAAACAAAGGCTAAGACATGGAAACAACCAAAGTGTCCCTCAATAGATGGTTGGATAAAGAAGATGTGGTATATATACACAATGGACTACTGCTCTGTCATAAGAAAAGATGAAATACTGCCATTTGCGACAACATGGATGGATCTGGAGATTATTATACTAAGTGAAATAAGTCAGACAGAAAAAAGCTGAGAACCATATAACTTCACTCATATGTGGGATATAAAACTGGAAGCAACAAAGGAACAAGACAAACAAACAAACAAAAACTTATAGACACAGACAATAGTTAGTGGTTATCAGAAGGGAAGGGGGAAGAGGGGAGGGTAGAAGAGGGTAAAGGGGGTCAAATATATGGTGATGGTAGGAGAACTGACTCTGGGAGGTGACCACACAATGTGATATGTAGATGATGTATTATAGAAAAATACACTTGAAACCTATGTAATTTTACTAACTATAGTCACCCCAATAAATTTAACAACAACAAAAAAATAGATTGAACATGAAAACAAAACAAAACAAAAACAAAAACTGAAGGACAGAAAAAGTGCTTCCCAGATAAAGAAAACTAAAGGAGTTCATCACCACCAAATGAGTATTATAAGGAATGTTACAGGGACTTCTTTAAGACGGAAGAAAAAAAAGATCAAAATTATGAATAATAAAATGGAAATAACTACATATCTATCAACAATTACTTTCAATGTAAATGGATTCAATGCTCCAATCAAAAGATATAGGAGGGCTGAACGGATAAGAAAACAAAACCCTTATATATGCTGCCTACAAGAGAATCAATTCAGATTGAAGGACACACACAGATGGAAAGTAAAGGGATGGAAAAAGTTATTTCATGAAAACGGAAATGAAAAACAAAAGCACAAAAAGCTAGTGTAGCAATTCTTATACCAGAGAAAACAGACTTTAAAACAAAGGCTATAACGAGAGACAAAGAAGGGCCCAGTAATCCCACTTCTGGGTATTTATCCAGAGAAACCATTTTGGATTTCAAAACGCTACTTCAAGGGGACGTGTGCATCCATATGTTCATTGCAGCATTGTTTACAATGACCAAGATGTGGAGGCAGCCTGGCTGTCCGTCAATAGAAGAACGGATAAAGAGGAGATGGACATATATTCAATGGAATATTGCTCAGCCACGGAAGGGAATGGGTTCTTGCCGTCTGTGGCAGCATGGGGGGACCTGAAGGCTGTTGTGCTGAGTGTCAGACAGAGAAAGACAGATGCAATGTGATTTCGCTTATGTGTGGAATCTAAAGAACAAAACAAACAAATAAAACAGACAAACTCATAGAGAAAACATTTTGATGGTTGCCAGGTGGGGGAGTGGTTGGGAGTGTGGATGAAAAAAGGGGAAGGAATTAAGAAACACAAATTTGTTGTTACAAAGTAGTCAAGGGGATGTAGGGTATAGCATATGGAATATAGTCGATAATATTGTAATAACTATGTATGGTAGATTTATCAGGGTGAAAAATGGGAGGGGGTTGGGGGGCAGAGTGAAAAAGGTGAAGGGATTAAGAAGTACAAGTTGGTAGTTATGAAATAGTCATGGGCATATAAAATAAAGCATAAGAAATACAGTCAATAATAAGGTAATAACTATGTGTAGTGCTAGATGGGTACTAGACCAGTTAGGGGGATCACTTCTTAAATTATATAAACATCTAACCACTATGCTGTACACCTGAAATTAATATAAAATAATATTGAATGTCAACTGTAATTGAAAAATTAAAAAGGGAGGAGGGGGAAAGATGAAGGGCAATAAATGGTCCAAATTGCCAGGTATAAAACAAATAAGTGATGGGGATGTAACATACAATATAGGGAATATAGTCAATAATATGGTGATAGTGTGGTACAGTGTCAGAAGGTTGCTGGACTTGTCATGGTGATCACTTCTTTATGTATATAAATGTTGAATTACTATTGTGTACACCTGAAACTAATATAATATTGTATGTTAGCTGTATTTTTAATAAGAATCTTTAAAAAGACTTATTATATAAAATGATAATACTGAAGACACTGTGGTATTGGTGTACAGATGAATAGACTGAGGGAACAACACAGAGGACCGAGAAATAGGCCTGCCATATACGTGACAGGGCCAGCACTGCAGATCACAGTGGAAAGAACAGGCTCAATAAATCTTCAACGAATGGTGCTGAGTCAGTTGGTCATCTACATAGAAAACAATGCAAAGCTTCTCCAACTCATCCCTTACAAAGCATCCCCACCAAATGGACTTTCATTTTTCAAATGAAAAAGACAAAAATTTTAAACTGTCAGAAGAACACTGAAGAGTGTGTCTTTATGACCGCAGGGTAGGGCAGTGTACTTAAGATGAAAAGCGCAGATTACAAATGAAAAGATCAATCAATTCCACCATATTAAAATGAAAAAAAAATTGTGTTTTGCAAAAGGTACTATAAAGAGAACGAAGAGATAAGTCATAAATTGTGATGTGACATATGCAACACACAAAACCAACAAAGAACGAGTATCCTAGGGAACAGAAACAAAGACACAAAACAGTGTCAAAGACACGTATCAGACAACAGATATGACCAGTCATTTTGAAGAAGAGGGAACACAAACAGTCCATAAACCTATACAAACATGCTCAACCCCATCAGTAATCAGAAAAAAAGTAAATTTAATCCAAACTCAGGTATGACTTCACACACACAATTCTGGAAAAAATTAAAAGTGGGTCCCAGACAGGCAAAAATTAAGTCCGATAGCACCAAATGCTGGTGAAAATGAGGAGATGCCCAAACACTCCAGGAAGCGATTGTGAACTGTTTTCCTACATAAACTAGCATTTTCCTAATTAAGATGAATGTGTGCAATTCTATCCCACAGCATTTCCACACCTACTCTATCCCCTCCAGACACTCTGACACATGTGCATCAGGAGAAATGTACAAACATGTTCAGAGCAGTTTTGTTTGCAATATGAAGAACTGAAAATCCCCACATATACTTCACGGTAGAATGAAAAAAATAAATTTTGTTACAGCCATAAATGGGATATTAGGTAGCAGTGAAATGAAGGAACTACAGGTTTATAATTAACAAGGATGACTTAAAAAGCACACGTAGAGTGAAAAAAGCACATCACAGTGAATACAAATAATATACAAATCCATTTACATTGAGTTCAAAAATAGGCCAAGCCAACGTATATATTTGTGTGTTTAGGAATAAATAAAAAATATATACATAGTGAAAATATAAAGAAAAATAAGAAAATAATTAACACAAAGCTCCAGATTGCATTTGGTGGTGGGAAGACTGTGGGACAGGGACACAGCTGTAGAGACGAACGCTGGAGTTCCAAATGCACTGGTAATGCTCTAAATCTTTTTTTTTTTTTCATCTTGTAAAAGCTTTATTTCTACTTCATCATTGTCTCATACAGATTCCGAGGCACCATCCTTTGTTCCAATTTGGTATCCTCATGACTTTTCACAGTATTTTTCCTTAAACAGAAAATGTTGAGTAAACACTGCATATTGCCAGTTAATATTTTAACACTAATTTAAAAATCCCATTTCTGTTGTATTGTCAATGCAAGGGGACGACAAAAATACCATACGAGGGGTTTCACAATGCATCACAGTAGGTCAGACGACTCACACGCAGGCGATGGTGATAAGATGGTGATAATGGCAGTACGTATGTGCCCCTCTGTGCGTGGAACCAAAGATAAGCTGGTCGAGTAGAATATGTGGGTTATACAGAGAATTTGATAAGCCCAGCTGAGGACTCTGTACCTATTCCAAAATGCTGAAATGTATATAGGATATCTGTATCTTAAGGTACGCACATGCGTGGGTGGTTCTTATTTTTTTGTACTCTTGAAGCTGTGCACAGACAATACGTACATGCTTTTATATGTATGTTGCACTTGATAATGTGGGATAGCTTTGTAGTGCTTGTTATAGACCTACAAGGATACTTTGGAGCCTTTGTTGCAATTCTGCAACAATGGTTAACATCAGTTTGGGTTTGGTTCAGCAATGTCCCAAAGGTAGTCAGACTCATAGATGACACTTACATAGCTTTTACTGGGTGCCTGGCACTGTATTAAGCACTTTGCTTGTAAGCGTTAGATCCTTACAACAACCCCTTGAGAGTGTAGCATTATTATTCCCAATGTACAGACAAGAAAACTGAGGCAAAAGAGATTAAGTACCTTGCCTCCCATTTTAATTACTCAGCTTCAATCCATCAAGTACTTGAGGGGTGGTCAGGACATAGCCATATAAAAAGAGAATGAACAGAAACAGTAAGAGTCTATCTTTTAATATTCTGATTCAGAGGAAGTGGCATTCACCTAAGATTAGGTTACAGACGATCCGGAGAAGAGGTGGGGCTAGAGCTGGGTTATGAAAATTATAGATTCAAAACAACGAATCTATTTGGGAAGATACAACAGCCAGGGAGAATGATAAGCAAAGGCTAGAGGTGAAAAGGTGCAAGGCAGGTTGAGGACCTTTCGCTATCAGACCCGCTGTTTGAAGTGAAGAGATCAGGAAGGGAGTGCTAGATGGTTGACCGGAAAAGCAGGTTAAACTTCCCAGACAACTGACACTGAGTCTCACCATTTCAACACAGTTGGATGCAACCTAGACGTGCACCTTGGAGAAAGTCCCAGGATTATCCTGGGATAACCCTCCAAGCACCCAAGCGTGTAACAAGAATTAGCATTGTTCTGGTGACTTACCACGTTGGTGACATATGACCATGGTTGGCAAAGTTGCTTTTTTCAAGTCATAGTTTGTGTTATTCTAACACAGCTGGTTCTCTTGCAGGGTCTCAGCTCCCGCTCCCCACAGAAGAACGCAGGACACGGTGAGGCCAAAAGGGAACAACAACGGAGCCATAGATAGGGGAGTCCTACCACTATATTCTCGCTGGCGGCTGGTCAAGACACAAAAGCAAACATCCTCCAGTACCCCAGAGAGGCATCTTCCTGTGCCCCAGTCTCACTGACGGCTGGGTGAGACACAGGAAGTAGGATCCACACGATCCACAATCAACCATCCATGCCTGCTGGCTGCAATCCGCCCTCCGCTTCTCTGCCAACCAACCATCCCCCTAGCGTAGCCACGGCAGTTATATTAGTGGCTAATGGCTAACTGGTAACAGCTGATGGCCACCCAGCCACAGCGGATGGCCATCTGATTACAGCTGATGGCCACCTAATAACCGAGCCAGCACCTCTCCACGTTAGGCTGAGAGCCTGGAAACTGCTCTCTGGGGCTTTGTCCCCACACTGGTTTAAGCCAAAAATTAGGTCCTCAGAGTTTGCTCTCCTTTCCCTCTGCTTTCTTTGGGAATTCCTCAACTTTATCCTCTTCCCTTCCTCTCCTTCCCTCACCATTCTTATTTTAAAGAAAAATGATTGCATGAAAACTTTAGTTTAAACTTAATTGTAATACATTGGAAATACTTGACATAGCACCAGCTTCTTTTGCTTCCTGCTTGTCCCATTTCTTTGTTTCTTTTTTCTTCTTTTGCACGCGTGTGTGTGTGCATCTTGCTCCTCTTTCTACACCTCTGTGTAGGTAACTTCTATATAGATATACAGACGTCAGGGAGATGAAGGAAGAGGTAGGGGAGTAAGTAAAAAGCGCAGAGAGAACAAATTTGGAAGAGATAATTATTTTTATGTTATGCTAAAATGCATGTCCTTTTAGTGTGTGTCTGAGTTTTATTTTAAGCCTGGGTGACTAGGCATTCTATTTTTATGCGGTTATTATCTTTTTTGTTGTTTTCCTTCAACTTTTCCTCTCAGGCAGCAAGAAGCTCTTTTAGTTTAGGAAGCTTGGGGTGAAAGGCAAGAGATGGCACGAGTGGACAGGGTTAGGTGTGCAGAGAGCAAGCCCTCTGGAGTTGCCCTCCTTAGGGCTCTGGTGTGGGGGTGAGGGGTGGGGTCCTTGCCCTTTCATTGGCCTGCTCCTCCTAGCGCAGGGCTTATGTGTCCACTTGGGGACATCTCAAAGTCCTCCTCCTCCTTCGGTCCTCTGGACCCCTTCGGAGCATAGAAGTGGAGACACGGGATTTGGAATTAGGAGCCTAGGGTTTGAGTCCCTGCTCTGCTACTTTTTAGCTGAGCAAATTACCGAACCTTCCTGAGTTTTAGTTTCTTCATTGGGAAAATAGAGTGATGATAAAGATACTTCCTCACGGGTTGGTATGAGGCTGAGATGATAACATGTAAAATTGCACACAGGTGTATAAATGTCAGTGATTGTTATCATGATTGCTACCCTGTGATCTTGCCTGAGCTTCTCCAATCCTGGTGTGCATACAGCTCACCTACCCGGGGGTCTTGTTAAAATGCAGATGGTTATTCAGTAAGTATGGGGTGAGGCCAGAGAATCAGCATTTCTAACAAGTTCCCAGCTAAAACCCACCATTTTAAGTAGAAGGATCTCGTCAATTCCTTCTTCTATCGTTCTCACAATAGCTCACTTTTGTTGCCTTCCTGGTTCTCTTCCTCATGCTCTCTCTCATCCTCTTCTTCACGCCCTCTCCTGAGTCCCCACCCCAATCTATCAAAATCCTACTCATTCTTCAGAACCAATCTCTAATTGACGGCACAGTAGAATCACCTAGGGAACTCATAAAACCCTTTGAAGTCCCAGGCTACTCCCCAGGCCAGTTGAATCAGAATCCCTGGAGGCTGAACTCAGTCGTCAGTATTTTCTAAAGCTGCCCAAATGACTTCCAGTGCAGGGTCAACCTCTGCCTAAAGCCTCAACCGAGCCGCTCCCGATCTCCTCCGATATAAAGGTTGACTCGCCAAGACACTGCTTTTAATGACATTTGGCATCTTGCTGTTTTGTCTAGTTACATGGATCCTTGTGTTATTCTACCTAATCAAATAAAAGTTCCTTGAAAGTGGAGACTGACCCTGTGTCTTAATAATATTTACAGCTCATGAAACTTTTAAGAAAACATTTTGAACTTAGCAAGATTTCAAAAAAATATTCATTGCATTGAGTTGTTAACATGAGTTTCAGTCATTATGGGACAGAAGATAACACTATCATTGATAAATATTTTTGAAGTAATTTACTTGCTTCCATGTTATTTTTTATTTTAATTGACAATAATTTCCACTATACATAATATGCTCAAGGAAATGTCCACATCGCTGGGATTATTCACAACTCTAAAAATAATTTCCAATATACAACGTCAATTCTGTAACTAGGGGGTATAATAAAAATATCATATGCCCTGAGGCATTGAAAACCAATCCTCTTATGTTTTGCAGGAACATCACATGTGTGCTATCGCAGAGACTGCCAATCCAGAACAAGAGAATTTTGTGTGCGTTTCAGCCTTACTATATAGATAACACTGTTTCAAACTGTGAACTCAAAGAAAATATATTAGTCCTCAAAATGTCATGATAACCCATGGATGTAGTATGTGATTTTTGTAAAGTGATCAAATCTACGTTTCTGCCTAAAGAAACTTCTGTTTCTTATTTGGAATATAATTGAATGTTTCCATAATTTTCGCTTCTACATTTAAAAGGTGAACCAAAGGGACAAATCAATGCAGTTTTTTATCACTGCTGTTGCACCTCTATGCAATTTCCGACACTGTGTCCCCTGCATACGAACTGTCATCAGTCAAGTACACTGGAGATATTCACAGCTGGCTTGGTTTTGTGTTTATGTGTGCACACACATTCACAAACATGCTTGACCTTGCAAGCTTTTATTCTGAGGATCCAGACACACAGTGGGGGAACACTGTAGGTTCCTTCATTAAACATGTTCCTGGTGAAACAGGGAAGGTGCATCTAAACAGGCCTAAAACACAAGTGCGGTTGAAGCAAGTCTGGGGATAAAATTTGAAAATCCCTGGATTCTTGGTCCTGTGGCCAGCTAGGAAATTGTTTGGTAACAGGATTAAGCAAAGAAAGAGGCATTCATAAGGAAAACACAAACATGAAGTTCTGTTAGCCTGTCTCTAGAAACTCAAAAATTCTGGATATTTGAGCCATCATTTGCCTGGGCCCCTTCATGTATGGTAGACGAAGTAATGTTTGTGACAGTCCCTAGTACGATTATTATAAAGTGGGGGAGGGTAAAGGGAGAAGAAAAAAATGATGTAGAAGGAAGGATTGAGAGGCAAAAAAGATAAGAAGCAAGAGAAGAAAAGATCGTAATGAAGGTAGCACAGGGTGGTACCTACACGTAATAGCTTAGATTTATTGAACATTCATGTGCCAGGCATTCTAATTATGCTATTTCTATTAACTGATTTAATCTTTATAACATATTACAAATAAAAAAACTGAGCCACAGAGAGGTGAAGTAATTTTGCCAAGGTCAGCCAGCTGGTAAATAATGGAACTTGGGTTAGAATCCAGGTAGCCTAGATGTCCTATGTGTATCCAGGTGCCACTCAATGATACTTGTGATGTAAATTGCTGTTTTCATGAGGAATGTAAGCTCCACACTGCCAAAATTTTTATCATGTTTTCCCTACTGCATCTGCATGTTCTGTTTAAGGCTGAATGTGAGTCAATGAGTGTTTAGTAAGCCCTTACTCGGTGCCTGGTTCTGTGTAGGTGCTGGAGAGCCAGCAGTGAACAGCCCACATTCTAGAAGCTTAAAATTCTAGGGCAATATGCTTGATATGTGGTCCATATTTGTGGAATATTGTTGCTGAAAATAAAACGAACTAGGAGATAAGACATGGACTTTGATCCTGTGGTATATAGCTTCTTTTTTTTTTTTTTTAAATACCAGCACCATCAGTCCAATATAGACAGTAAATTTTGGGTGCCAAAGAAAAACAGCCATAGTAATAGAAGCTAGGGCTTGAAGAAATACCTACAGTAAAATATGGTAACATGTGATAGAAAGTACAATGAAACATGAAAAAAACACATGGGAATAGCCACAAGGAAAATACAGACAAATATAAATTACGTAGCTGTCTGAACACAGGTGAATTACATATTGCAGGCAAGCTGGAACTTGTGACATCCAGATGTTGACACCCTCAGTGTTACATTGCTCTGGAAACATCAGGTTCCAATGAGCCTTTATTTAATAGCGCATAGCAATACGAGAATTCTGGAAAGGAATTCTGCACCTGGATTTTCATGCTGCTAACCAACCTTGAAATCAAACTGCTAAATAGGGCTTAGGGCACTGGCAAATCTTGAAATCCTTCTTACCAGCATTTAGGTTAATGGTTAAGGGTTGGTACTTAAAGTGTACCATAGTTTCCTTTCAGTACTTTAGTTAATGATCCATCATCTGCGGTGTCTGAAGAATCTGTCAAAACAAGTCATGGCAAAGGAGACCAATGTCTCATTTACGATCGGGGGTGCTTGGGACCAAAGGAATCTGGTTATCTGTTTCTAAAAGGCAGGAGTCATTAATTTCAATCAGAGAAATACATACAATTGGAATGCTGGAGTCCCATAGATGGTTTCAAATCTCTCGTTCCATTCAGAATTCTTTCCATTTTACAGTTGTTTTTGACTGCTGTCTGTACTAAAATCAGGTATTTCTCAGTTTTTAGAATGAACTATTTGTTTCTTTAAGCACACGACCCCACACTTCGAATTTCACAGTCTATTGAAATCAAGGCCAACTGGAAACTAATACTCTGCATCCATTCTCCTTTTTGTACCTTCAGACTTTAAAACCATTGACTGAGAAGATAACCCCACATACAATGTTAAGTCTGGGATGTGAAAAATTTGCTTTTCCGATCCAAAGTATGTTGGGTTTGCTTTCTTTTTTCTTATTTTGGATTTTACTTTTTGATCCCACTTAAATATGTTGCTCCTATTCAACTGCTGCTAAAATTTGACCAACAGGAGAAATACTTTCCCTCCTCAGTGGAAAACTTTTATGTCTTAAAACTATTCATGAACTTGTAAATAGAGGATTTTTGTTTTTTCCCCCACAGAAAATATTCCCTTGTTCTTCATACAGACATTGTTCAACTTTTACTTTCTTGGTTCTTTCTTCTCGGAACTGATGGACTCTAGATTAACTGGCAGAGACTAATCAAGGTAACATCTCAATCTAATTAAAATAGATGTATCTAGCCAAGCAAAACTGTTTTTAAAAACACTGAAGATACTTCATGATTTTTACATTAAAATTAAATGTGAAAAATACAATTTCTAACCTACAGTTAAGTAAAATTAAGGGAAAAAGTCTTTCAAATTTTCTGAATGTTTGAGAAAAATGCAAAAATACCCCAAAAAACCCAAACAGATATAAGCAGAGATTTGATATTTGTAGTTGAACATGAAAGCCATAACCCTTATTGTGAATTAACATCATGTAACTGATTACAAGTTTAAAGTACGGAGAACTGAGATGCCTGCTTTTGGGGTACATGCATAGGTTTCTAGAATTTATAGTCTAGACTCCCAAAGTTTTAACTCTATTTGTGCTGCTGAAGTGGATCAGAATATGTTACCTCAAAATATGCTCCTTGGGTATAAAGATTATTTTGAGTTGAAGACAATTGAGAACAAACAGATACAGGAAGCACTCTCTGCCTTTCCCTGTCTGCCTCAAAGCAGCACATATGTACGCCTTGTAAAGGTGTTCTCCCCTTCCAATACCAGGAAGAGGAGAATAACCCATATCACCAGAGACAGAGACAGCTCCTAGCTGAGTCTGCATAAACAAACCTTAATAAATAACTCTTACCTACCATTAAGTTGCCTCCACATAGTTACCAGTCCTAGTAGCCCAACCCACCTTTTTTCTGTCTAGTCACTTTGCTACAATTTATTGCTCATTGTTAAAATTGTATATAAGCCCCCAATTAAATCACTTTTTTTAAACTTCATTTTTGTGAAGCCTCCATACATGTGAAAATATTAACATCAAATAAAAGTTGTATGCTTTTTGTTTCTGTTTGTCTGCTGTCAGTTTAATTTGCAATCCTCCGCTATAGAACCCAAGAGGGGAGGGGAAACGTTTTCCTTCCTTACAATGTTAAAGTGTCTGCTGTGAATGGTTTTGTAAGTCTGAGCAGTTTGGAGTTCTAGTTCCAGTGTATACTAGAAACATCCATTATCATCTTTCTGATTTTCTAAAATTGGGCAAGACTAAATCTTATATGCATTCTTTAAGCACCAACTAACTGTGTGCCATAGCTGGAACTAAGAAAAAACTAAGAACAAAACCCTATTGTGGTTTGGCCTCAGAGGAGCCAAGCATATACGACAGAAGAGAGATGAGGATGAAGAAGAGAACAATCAAGGGTTGAAACCCTATGTGGAACCAGCACTATTTGAGACAGTGGGGGAAAGGAAGGTGTCCCAGGCTGCTGACACCCAGGAGGGGCTTTATAAATGCTTGAATTTAAAGTTCTAATGCAAAGTAACTTTAGATGAAAGGGGGTGGGGGAAGTCCTTGCTTAAACTACATATACATACTACATAAAGATACGAAATTTGTTTCTGCTTTCCTTGCCAATGAATATCCAAATCACAAAAAGAAATGGCTTAAGACAGTGGGGTGACAGAAAGGGCTCACCCCTTAGTCAGGCCCTGCCAACATTTAGCTTCAATCGTGCTGACCCTCAGCTTCCGTAGCTTGGTCAAGGCCATCTGTATGGCTCCTTGTACTTCTATCCTTCTATGACAAGGTCAAACTATGCTTATGCCTACAGAATGTGGTACCTTCAAGGCTCTGTGTAAACATGAAACTTAATTTATGAATTAACATATAAAATATAAAGATAAGCACTTACCTCAATTTCCTACTCTCTGCAAAGTCACTGAAGGCGTGACCCACCCTTCGCACTAGTTTTCGAACACTTTTCTGTGCTCAAGAATTACCCAGGGAGCATGGTAAAACCATAAGCCTTGCTGAACTTCTGCTCCCTACAGACAGCCCTCATTCTGTTTCAGAGAGTCTGGGCTGGGCCCAGGAATTTGCATATTTAAGATGAACCCCCCCCCCCCCAGGTGATTTTGATGCCAAGGGTCTTGGTGGGTAGTAGCCATGGGTTGTAAACAACAATTGGGGAATACTGAAGCAGGGGATTAAGCCCGACCCTGTTATTTCTCCAGCTGAGTACACTAAGGATTTTAGAGAAGTTTCAAATCAATCTCTTTGGAATGCTTCAGATTAGAGATAAATCCCTTAGATCTGTTTTGATCCAGTCACAGCTGTAGGCTGAGCCAAATGAACTACAACAGGGCATTGATTACCCGGTTAGAGTTAAATCTCTAAAATACTTCTTTTCTAGACGGATGATGTGCCAGGGGCAAGCATTTCCAGAGGCAAACATTTCCAAGTGATATCAGTGATAGAAAGAATCCAGTGGGCATGAGGGCAGAGAAGAAAATCGGTCCCTAACTCTGCTCTAAAACGACCGTCTGAGTTTGCAATTACCCAGGTAAATCCTCCAGAGGAACATGGAATTTTTCGTGTGATAAACATCTCAAGATGTTTATTTTGAGATGCCCCATTGCTGTGCTTACCAGGCTTCACTCACTGGTAATGTGCTTCTCTGTGCCTACCCTGAATTTTTCATTCCTTAAATCGTTTTTCTCCATTCTATCCTTAGTTAAGAGTGAAAAACAGCTGGCACTTCACTGTAAAACAAACCAACAAACAGAGAAAAGCTTGTATATACATGGAAAACATTAAAACAGCCCTTCAGTTAGGTCAACTGTTTTTCAAGATATTGTGAGCACTATTTTGGATCTTCTGTGAACATTCTTACGTTTTTAGAGAGGCAAGTCCCTTGTCCAAAGTTACACCTGCACTATGGCCCTGACTGCAGTGATGGGATAGGATTGGGGGCAGGGGTGGGAGGGGTCCCAGGCCCCTTGATTCAATAGAGCCATCCCAGGTCCTGCCGTTTCGTCATTCACTTTGCAGCCATCCTTCATGCTGCATTCACATTGTCTCTAAAATGCATATCTGTGTTGATTCGCTGCTAAAAGCCTACATTGCCTTCAATATAAAATTGAAGTATTTTTAAATTGACAAACAAGAGGCAGAGGCTTTCATAAATGTGGAATACCCTCCCCCCGCCGTCCCTGCCCACCGTCTCCCTTTCTTTCTCTCTCTCTCTTCATCTCCATATAAGAACCCTGATCTCTAGCCAGGCTGCTAAAGGCTCTTCCCTCTCATCTTTTAAGACTTAACTTCACCGTAACAGTTTTACAAGTAGTTTAGAAACTTTCCTGTCTACCTCTGTGATGGAAATTCCTTGAGATCAGGGATTTTTTTCTCATTCATCCTCGTAACCCCAGTACTAGCATGTATCCTGGAGTGTTTGTGAACTGAATATATATTTTTTAAATGACTGAATGAATGAAGAAATTATTTGATTGTCTCAAAAAATGATGTATATATTTTATATGTTTCATCTGAGATAATAACATAAATATTTGTAACACTGTACTTAATTTTACTTGGTTCACATGAAAAATAGTTTAGTACTTTATTTGACAATGGTTTATGTTCTTCATAAATGATACATTATATCTGAATTTTTAAACAGGCATTGTGATAATTTTCTAAAAAATCAGCTTTTGTAGGTTAAGAACCCACTTCTAATCAGACTCTGATGGCCATTCACAAATCCAAGTTTGCTTGATTAAACGTTGATACAGGAAACACACATCTCGGCTCCAGACTTTGGTTTCAATGGCATGAGTGGTTACAAAATGAAGATAGCGTCCCTGCTATCACTTACAGCTGATGGCCCACATAGATAGCAAAGAACTGAATTAAATCTATTCTGACCAAGAGAAAATGCAACAATCCTTAGAACAACAAGCTAGGCCTCACTAATACTCAGGTAAAAGTCAAACAGGGGCTATTTTCAAGAGATTTGGCATTTTGACTGTTCTTTACTTGGGCATAAATATTCCAATAATTAACAAGAAGACATGAGAAAGGCAATGTATGGGCGTGGTCAGCCCCAGAGTTCTAGAACCAGACTGCCCAGCTAATGTCCCAACTCCACCACAAACCAACCTCTTGACCCTTACCCATAACTTCACATCTCTCTGCCATTTCCTCATTAGTAAAATGGAACAATACTGTAACCTCCCTCATGGGAGTATTGGGGTATTCTAATGAACACGTATGGGATGCTTGCCACCAAGCCTGGTACACAGTAGGTGGGTTCAGTAAGTATTAGCTATTATAATTAACCACCTATTTCTTATTTTTCCAAGTTGTGTGTGTGTGTGTGTGTGTGTGTGTGTGTGTGTTGTGAGAGATGAGTGGAAGTTTTTCTAATGCTTTCTAGTGATAAGATTATGTTTTGTCTCTTTTGACCTAGAAACATGATCAACTTAAAAGTATTAAACAACTTAGCATTCCTGGAATGATACTACTTGGTCTTGGTGTCTTGTTTTTTGTTTTTGTTTTTAATATACTGTGTTTTATCTTATTATTTTATTTTGCTAATGTTTTATTCAGGACTTTTTCATCAAGACATATGATATTACAATTTTATTTTTCTGTACAATCTTGCTTGAGTTTGCAATTGATTTGCAAAATAACAAAAATGAAAACAAAGTATTAGGACACCTATTCATTTTCTATTCAATGAAACAATTTAATCGCTTGAAAATGATCTATTTCTTGAAATGGAGAAAAATTCACTTGTGAAAGCTTTAGGGTAAGAGTTTCCTTAAAGGGTAATTATTACAGAATTTTCTTATTACTTTAATCTTCTTTTGTGGTCAAATTATGGTCACTTTTTATAAATATTCTATGAGCATTAGCAAAGATGTATCTCTGTACACAGGCAATAGAGTTCAACATATCAGGATAATTATTAATTGTATTATTCAGGTCCTCTAAACCTGTGCAAATCAAAACATGGGTCTTAGGTTCTTACCTATCCAGAACTTGAGAGTAAGTATTTAGAGACTTTAGAGCAATTTGACAGAGCAAACGATGCTGGTTGAGTCTATAATAAAATATCCAGGCTTATGGTTCATATTTTTTTTACCCTACTTATAATTCATTTTCATATTTTACAAAGATAATGGTCCATGATACAATGGAAAGTAAAAAACAAAACAAAACTGTTCCTTCACTGCAGAAAGTTTGAGAAACTGCTCTAAACTCTTACTTATTTGTTCAACTTGATTTTATCGATGATCTTTTATTCACTCATCATTCATCACACAAGATACATCCAACCTCTCTTCCTGCCTTTTAGGCCTCTTTTAATGCACCCTCCTCCCTAACACACACACACACACACACACACACACACACACACACACACATTGAACAGGGAAAAGGATACTTTGGATTGAGGATTTGGGGCCCAGAAGAGGGCTGTGATACAGCCTCTCTCCAATGACAGTTGTTACTTTTGAAGACTTTCACAGTCCCAACACCAACCCCAGGGCAACAGGATCATGTTTACATCTACTGCATCATTTGGTCCCCACAACGAGTTGAGGTGTAATAAGGGTAGATGCGAAAATTCAAGCCTGGGGTTGGTATTTATCCTGCTCTTCTGACTTTATCACTCCTTTGTTAGGTTCTGGGGAAAAAGAAACGAGCAAGTCAAATGTGACAGTGAACGCTAAATCACATTTAACTTTTCAAAGCATCATGCACACATGAAGAAATTCAATAAAAGGACAGAGGGAAAGATACCAGCCAGACACAAACTTAGCTTTCTTCACAATCCTATAACTAGGTTTGGACAAGCTGTTCAAGATGAAATGGGTTGTCAGCACCTGGAGTAACACTGTTTTGGGATTAATTAACCATCTGTTTTCCAAACAAATTTAGCATTTGAATGGTATAATGTAACTTAACATTTATACTCTGCTAAAAGCATGTCCTGCTTTCTGCTTTTCATTCTATAACCAGAGAGACTAAAATGAAGACCTGAATTTAAAGCAGACTAATTCTTTTAAATGGCGTGCTTTAGAGAATGAAGAAATTAACTGTTATACATTCACAGTTAGAGAAATTTAAATCTCTTTCTTTCCTTCAATGATTTTAAAAAAATGCTCCATGACTCTCATTAGCCTGTTTTTTGATAAGGGCACTGCCCTTATCGAATAAATTATCAAATTTATTCCAAGGTCTTTGCGCTTCGTTAGAACATTAGTAATATTCTAAATTCTTACTATCATTGGTGTTCCAGAAATGAATTATTTAAAAAAACTTTATGTTTAGACTTTGCCATTGTTGAAATAATAAAGTGGTTGCCATGAAAAGCTATGTGAGATTTCCGTTGATTTTTATTAGTATCACACTGAAATTTCTTAAAATTGAAGGCAATAATGTAAAATTTTAGGCACATCTGTCTCCAAGATGAGTTGTTAGGCTGACTTTGAAAACTGGTAACTCAGCTCTGCTGTCACTAATCTACCCAAGCCCTTGGCACGTTGTGCTTTGAATCCTTGATACAGAGCCCGGCCACCAGGGGTGCGCTATACATGCTTTTTGGATGGAGCCATTCCATATTTTTATACAGCTGATGTGGAGTGATTTTTATAAAGCTGATTAAACTTCCTGCTTTCTCACTCATTTTTTTTTTTTTTTTGCATGAAGTCCAAATTCAAAAACTGGCTCTTTTGTATGTATCAAGAATATTAAACTTCCACATTCCTTGACATAGAAATTTCATTTTTGGGAATTTATACACAGAATATAATCTTAACTCTAAAACGGAGTGTCATATATAAACATGATTACAGCAGCATTATTTGTAGTAATAAAACATTTGAAATGTCCTAAATGTCCACTAAGAGAGAAATAGGTAAGAATGTTTGGATGTTAAAAAATATTTACATAACCATATAAATATTATTTATGGAGTCTGTTTTTATAAGAGAAAACAGGCCATAGAATTGAATACACAATATCTTTACACCTATATTTTAAAAAATCCTATACATAATCAAAATGCTAGAGGAAAATACTAAAAACATTAATGATATTGTCTTAAAGTAGTAAAAAACAACTGTGAATAATTTTTTTCCTTTCAAATTTTCAGATTTTGCATTTTCTTACATTAACATACATTACTTTTATAATGGAAAAATCATCAATACATTTTGTTTTTAATTAACTGTTATATATCTCAGCCTTATTAACAGAGACTACAAAATCCCTCATCCACTACATATTTGGATCTTGAAATAACAAAACTATGTAGGATTCTAGATAATATATAAAGTACATTCTCTATTTACGTATTTGGTTTAGACTGCAGCAGTATTTCGATTTTAGTTATTCAGGAATAGATACAGACTGCTGTGAGAAACACCATTGTGGGTCCATGTTTTAAAAGAATCTCAGGATCTGCAACAGATGAGATTCAAAGTGTGTTTGTAGAGCCAATAGGGAAAGTGAGAGAGTCGTGGAGGAGGTAGGCTAAGGTCACAGGGAGGGAGAATCACCACCCTCTTGAGTATGTCTCCAGCTCTAGAGGGACCTGCGTGAGCCTTTGAATTAAAAGATGAAAACTTGTTTCAAAATCTCCTTGTTTGGTAAATATTTCAACTCATTGACAACAATGACTGCTGTAAAGACGCAAAAAGAAATTTGCTGAAATGTAGTGGCTATTTGTTTTTTTTTTCCCCCTGCACTTGACATCCTTCTTCATTCCTCTTGGTAGAAACACATCTTTCTTCCTGGCCACTGTGATTACTTTAAAACATGAAACTCCAAAACATTTTCCTGAGGATTTCTGGGAAATCAAACTTCCTGATTTGCCGGGGGTGGGAGGGGGTGGGGGGTCACTAACTGGTGGAGATGTTTTCTCTTCATGGTAGACATAACACAAACATGGAAGTATATTGTTGAGACCATGATGGAAAGCAACCTTAGGATGAAGCAGACATCCTACAAAAGGTATTGGCAAAAGAAACCAGATCTTTGATGATATCATTTGAACATTGGATCCAACCTCCTCTGAAACCCTTCTGACCACTGGATTTTTAAGTTATGGGAATAAATAAATGCATTTTATTGTTTATGCCATTTTGAATAGAGTTTTGGGTTACTTACAATGTCAAGGTTGCTAATTGGAACTCTGGGTTATTTAATCCTTACTTGATAAAAATAATGCATATTAATATAGTAAGATAGGTAAATTCTTTATTGACAGTAGTTTGTAAAATGAATATAGCACAAAATCTTAATTGAGAGCGGTGTTTGATGTTGACTTTGGGTAGATGCAGAGTCACCCATCTACCATCATTATGTTATACTGATTAGACCTGAAAACTCACAGATCTACCTGCTCTCTCCATCCTCTTGACCCTTATTTTCCTTCAGACCACCTCCATCTCTCACCTGGACCACTACCATGCCTCCAATCCATTCCCCATACCACAGCCAGTGTGCTCTTTCCAAAGCACAAATCCGATCATATCTCTGTCCTGCTCAAGACCTCTCTGTGCTCCCCATTACTCTTAGGATCAAGTTCAAATGCTTTAACAAGACCCTGTATGATGGAGCCCACCTACCTCTCCAGGCTCTTTCCCCTTTCTCTCTTTGCCCATCTATGTCCAGCTACTCTGGTCTCTCTGGCCCTCAAACAGGAAGCCCCAGCCCAGAATGTACCATACTGGAAGATTCTTCCTTCCCATCCTTACTGACTGTGTTCCCCTCATCTTTCAGGTCTCAGCGTGGATGTCACGCTCTCTGGGAAGTCTTTTCTGACACCCATCTATGTGCTTCTTTGGCAGGCACGCTCTACCACCATGCTGCAGTCCTATCATGTGACATTATAATAGCCCAACTCTTAGTAGACTGGAAGCTCTGTGAGGGCAGGCCCACCTTTCTCCCTCTTGTACCCCCAGCGGTAACACAGCACCTGACACACAATTAATATTCTATGAATACTTGTTAAATGAGTTAATTAATTAGAAAATTATTCATATGATAAATTTAATACTACATATATATACACACACACACACACACACACACATATATGTATATATTCTGTTTCCCCGAAAATAAGACCTAGCCAGACAATCAGCTCTAATGTGTATTTTGGAGCAAAAATTAATATAAGACCCGGTATTATATTATATTACATTATATTATAAGACCCGGTCTTATGTTATAGTAAAATAAGACCGGGTCTTATATTAATTTTTGCTCCAAAAGATACATTAGAGATGATTGTTTGGCTAGGTCTCATTTTCGGGGAAACATGGTATATGCAAAAAACTATATTCTGCATACATATATGTGTGTCTAATCCAGAAAGTTATTTCTTTGGTATTGTAACACAGTTCAGTGAAAATGGTTCCAGTTAAAAACATTTCATTTGAGTTTTTATTTCATGAATCACAGAACCTGTGCCAATTTTCTAAGCAAACTGCTGTAACTCTGTTACGTGAGATGGCATGGGGGAGAAAGCTTTAAAAATAGCTGACCGGATATCCCTCTTGGTGGCTTGGGTTATGTAAAAGTATTTTGTGTTAAGCCAATGTCTCACAATGGATCGCTGAGCTTTGAAAAAGCTATTTGAGATCCGTTTTTCAGTGTTAAATATCTGCTTATAAACAGAATCGGACAAAAAATATCTCCTAGAGAAAAGGGTACTATGTTTAAATAGTTATCACTTTCTAACTCCAGGTAACTTAAAAAAAAAAAATGTTAATACCAAAATTTATGTTTTAAAGTCCTTTAACAACTTAGCGAGAAAAAAAGCCAGGATTTCTATAAAGGAAGCTTGTTAGAATTAGGCTTAAAATACTTTTCTATTGGTACAGAAAAATCAGTAATATCTGGTGTTAGTTACATTTAATTTTTAAAAAGCAGCAATTTTGGGAATTTGTTCTCAGAAGAGTCCATAAAGACAAAATAATAGTTTGAAAGTTTATGATGGACCACAGCCTTGGGCACAGCTAATTGGACCAAGGTAGGTAAGTCTGTTGTCCTGTGGACCAATCAGATTCTCTCTGGAGTTGGGACTTAGGTGCCTGAGAATGGGAGTGGAAGCCCAGACCAACAGAGAGAAGGCAGAGAGGGTACACTGTGGCAGGAGAAGATGTAAATGAGCAGAGACCACGAGGAAGCGGAAGCTGAGTAAGCAGAAACCACGAGACAGGGCACACGCAGGGTAGAGGGTGAGGTGGTTGTTGGCTGGGGCAGGAATGACAAAAGCAGAAACTTCACCTGAGTTGTTCTAATTTCTGCTGTTGAAGGGGCAAGGAGGAAGCTTGATCACCAACCCTGCACATTTCTAAGGGAACTTCCATTATCCCTGAGACCTGCCTCGAGACTGAGATTTCTGTTTCTCTTATTGCTAAGTGTGTTACAGAAAACTCGATTTCTTGAGATCCTGGGAGAATCTCTGTTCTCTCAAGCATGTCTTATCCAGGTATATATGTCCCAGGTGGCATGCAGACTCATTCGGGCTGCCCACAGCTCTTCCCTGCTGCCATGTTTGCCATGGCCATGGCCCACACTATTCAAAGCCCTTTTTTGAGAAAGCATTGCCAGTTACCAGTCTCATCCCAGTTAGAGCAGTGGGATCACCATCATGCTCGTTATCCTTCATCTCCTTTTCCCTCCAATTTTCTGTTTGCAGAAGCACCCACTCAGCAACAGGATTAATCTGTATCTGGAAGGTGGCTGGGACCCTGATTCATGAAGAAGCTGGAGAATTACTCTCTTATCTTGAGTAAGGCGCTCTAGCCTTTTAAAGACTATATATCATCTTGATAACAAAGATAGAAGGAATGCATTGCTGTGCATCTGCAATTTCACAATGTGTACGGAAAATGTCTAGAAAACATCTGATAAGTGAGGAGACTGTCACTGACAGAGGTTGTTCCAAGTAGTCTCTAACTAGTTGTTCCAGATTGAATTTTCTGTCCCATTGACAAGCACCTAAGTTTATGATTGTCAAGAACTAAATTTTCTTCATTTTTCTCTACAGTTTGGCTCTGGTTGCTAGTATTGATGTATTATTTAATTTTGCTAAGTGTTTTTAAGATACAGTTAATACTTAAATATACAGCTGATTCTTAAATGTGTATTTCTTGATAGGTTCACAATTTCTTTTGAAGATATAAGTTAACAATACAGTTTGATTTTTGAACACATGTTTGCCTGGAGCTTTTTCTAGAATGCATCCATTGTATACAGTGAATTATATTTATATTTACTAGCTTTTGTGCCCAACTAAATTAACTAAATTTTCTTTAACCCTCACGCAATAAAGTCTAGTTATTAATGACTTATTCTCACAGAGTCCAATATAGTTCACACTGTCCAACACAATTGACATAAATATGTGGAAAAGTAAATCTATAAGGTAAGTATTAATAAGATTCTTACAAGTTGAGTTATGAAGGAGAATTGAAAAGGGAGCCTTTCATATTCTTCACTTGTGTCCTGAAATAAAGACTTTTCATTTTATAGAATACCTCTCAAAAATGGATGGTCTACACTCTCCCCCATGGTATATCAATCCTATTCAAATCTACAAATAGGGGAGTCTGCTTGTCCCCTTAATAAAGCCCAACTCAGGTTCCTCCTAGGTTGACAATAGAGAAAGAACCTCCTTGTGGGAAGTGGCTGGACTTTGTGACTTGGATTTTGGGTCAACAAAATTCAAATTCCCTTTGGGAAGTCTCTCACTACTAGCTGCTACCTGTGCTACCTGGCCTCAGGTGAACAGAAGCACTGATGCTACCATTCACACTGGCCTTGGGGAGAGGAGTTGGTACCACATTCTCCCCTTAATTCCTAGCATGGCAGCCAAGACAATGGTGTCATCATAACCATCATTGATGGACAATTGTTATCAACCAACCTTACTAACAAAAGAGCTAAATTGTTTGACTTCTAACCATGTAATGTGCCTTATCTCAGTGAATTCTCACAACAGCACTATGATGGAGGTAGAATGGAGGCTTGGATATACACTAAAAATCACATCAAATAATTTCCTTCTCTCCTCCCTTTAAAGGTCTTTACTAAAGACTTAGAAACACAAGAAGTGACTAACACTCAACCTCCATTCTGGTTTACAGTGTACAGTCCACTCCTGTTTTGCTGAAACCATCCCTACCCAATGCTAGGCAGACTCCCTGTAGCAGAGGCTGACTCGTTTAACATCTTGGAATTCTTCCAGTGGCCCATAGGTCTGGAATTCCAGGCCCAAGTGGGTGACGCCCAGAGAGAGGCAGGCGTTCCCTTCTGTTCCATCAGCCTAAGGTGGTGTTTCCATAAGAGACTTTCAAGGATCACTTCCACCAGAATTAAGTGGGATGTGACAAGTGTAGATCTCAGGTCTCACCATGAGGATTTTGCCAGGAAATCTGCATTTTCAAATAAACTCCTCAAAGGACTGTTTTGCAGACTAAAGTTTGAGAACTACTGTTCTAAGGCTTTTCTTCTGAATTGCGTTTTCTTTCTACTTCTTCCCTGTCTGCTAATGGAATATTCACCCTTTTCTCTGGGGACCACAATTTCCATGGGGTAGGGCTTCACCTTCTGGTCTCAACGGGGCCAAATATTGATAAAAGATTAAAATAGCAACATGGTGATGGGAGTGGGGAACATGGTACACTGCATAACAAATTAAATAAAGTCCATATCCCTTTGATCTTTAAACATGAATACAAAACCTTAAACCTACACTTTGCATTGCTTTTCCAGTAGCAATGACTGGCTTTGCCTTATATTCAAGAGCAAGAACAACTTGTGAAATTGTGCTTTTTCTCAGAAAGCTAGAAGCTAACCAGTTCGTATGGAGGTTTTGTTGGATCTTTGGGGGCTGACTGGTAGCACCATAGACTAACTACCTGGGGTGATTACTGGGAGCCCCATGGCAAGTCACCTCAAGTCACCCATCCTTCCTTTAATCACTAATGAACTAAACTTGCACTTGGCTCAAAGCTTTTTATTTTTTACATTTTGGTTGACTGAATTCACTTCAAAAAAAAAAAAAAAAAAGAAAAAGAAAAAATTCAACCTCATGTCAAAAGTCCAATGAGGCAGCTATGCAAAGTAAGGGTCAAGAATGTGTACACAAGTTTAGAGAGAATTTTTCCAAAATGTGCATAATGAAAAAAAAAAAAGATTAGACTTTTTATATACTTAAGATGCTCTGTTCGGTTTGGTTGGTTCTGAGTATGAACTTTTAAACATGCTCAAATTAAGTTATTTAGAGCAGTTAAGAAATTATTGTTGGTGGTGGAGAAAGGCAGCTCTTACAGAGTGAAAGGACATATCTAACGAAAATAAATAAGTTGCTTAGAAATAAATACTAAAACACAGCAGTGAAACAAAACTTTTGACCAGGTTCTTCTTGATACAAACTGCAAGGACCATAACTTCTCAAGGGGCATGGAGGAGCAAGGCAGAGGGCGGAAACCAAGCTGACAAGCAAGGTTACCTCAATGAATGTCTAAGTCAAGTAGTTATTTCAAGTTCCCTCTTTTGGGAAGATATAATATTTTGATGGTTACTATTTCTTTTATAGATTGATTGAGTCAATCTTGCTTTTGCCTGGGCTAGCACTCATGCTAGATATAGTAATGTGCCTCATAATTTTATGATAAGCAAAGATTAATCAGTAACTTAGTTCTCACATTCCCCCGTCCATCTTGGGTAACTGCCAGGTCAGTTTCCTAGCAAGAGTTCACCTGTGTGCACTTGCTGTCCTGACTTTGTTGCTCCTGAGGGTAACTGTCTCCTCACATGTTAATATAAGAGGCTCCTTGGCTGGGGGAAGAAGATTGCTGATCCACCAGTTCTGCTGGCCAGACTGTTGTCTGGATTCCTGACTCCTTGCCAGGGTTCTTTGGTGGCAAGCAACAGAAATTATTCAGGCTAACTCAATGATAAAAGAGGAATTTGTTGGAAAGACATGGGGTAGCCTACAGAAGTCGAAGAAAAGTTAAATAAACAGGGCTGCGGAGAGATCAGCCTTGGGGCTGTTGTGAGGATCAAGGTACAAAAACTAACAGAGAGCGTTTCAGGGCACTGCTGTCAGGATGAATAAGATCCTTGCCTTTTCAGTTGAAGATTCAAATTCCTGGACAGGGCACTTGACTGGTTCAGCTTAGGTTATGTGCCCAACGCCTTGGCTGAGGGACTGACAAGCAATGAGGGGAGGTGAGTTCCCGCAGGTAAAAGCAACATGTTATCACCAGAAGAGGAAAGGAGATTGGTCAGGAAAAATGAGCAGACGTCTACTGCACTGATTTCTGGTGTCATTTGGTGTCCATCTGCCTGACTATTGACCTTAGACACATTGCCTCCTCTTATTTAGGGTCCTTCTGGGCAAGTTTGATAACCACCAAGTTTGAGTCAATCTTTTACTTGGTTTGAACTGAAGCCTGAAGTCAAATATGATTCCAATGAGCCCTCTGATTTGTGTTTCCCTTATTGTCACCCACCACTTCGCTCTGGTCCCTGGATGGAACATTCAGATGTTCATGAGCCACCCATTTTCCAGGAATTCCCCAGATTCACACTATTCTTATGCTGGTCACTGTTATCTGGGGCTCTTTTTGCCCCAAGTGCTTATTTTTAGCAGAACAATTCAAGATGTTTATCTATACACTTCCACATTTTTGAAAGGGGCAAAGCAAACAAGCAAACAGAACAACTTTACTTCCTTTGGAAATGTACAACTCTTAAGAATCTATTTACTTAGACATTACTTCACACATGTTCCAAAGTCAAATCTTTCAAAAAAATCCAATGTCAGAGAATGCAGTGTCATTAGGAACAATTCTAGTTTAATTCATGCTTATACCTGTTGGTACATTGAAATAAAAAAATTAACACAAATACTTTGTGAAATCATTAGAATCTTCATTTTGAAAAAATGAGTAGCTCAACTGCTCTCTCAGTATGCGACAAGAGATTATAAAGGAGATTGAAAGACTTTTGACTACTGGGTTTTAGTAGGTAAAATATGGGAGATGGTTTGGTGGAGTACCGCCAAATATCACCATCACTACCATGAACGCTTACTAAGCTCCTAAAATGCTAGGCACCGTTTTAAGCACTTATAGACATTATCATATTTAATTATCATATATATGAACCCATAGGTTTATATTATTGTTCCCATTTTGCAGATAAGGGAAACAAAACTGAACAATTTAGCTAGGACCACATAGCTAGTTCTCGGTGGAGTGAGTTATATAATGATTGATATTCTAACCATCATCTCAAACAACGTTGGGCCTTTAAAAAAATTTCATATGGGAAAAGGTTTCTCATGATTCAGAGTTCAGGGAGAAACTATGATTGGAATTAGCAACACCTTAATTTTATTCTAATGCCCAGCTATTCGCCAGAAGGCCCCAGGGATGGACTCGGGGGCTGTGACTCACTGTGGTGGTTCTGACAGACATGCTCATCTTCAGTTTGCTTATAGAGTTCGGAACTACCACTCTGCTTTTAGAAACAAAAAGCACTGTCCTTCTTCACAGTGAATAAACAGCAATTCTAGGCCAAGAAAAGCTCGTAATAACAACAACAAAGAAGCCACTCTATTTAGACCAACTTAGTGATTTATCCAAATGGAAAAGTACAGCAGTTTCATGTGTCAAAACAAGTCTGGCTTTAGTGAAGCTTTTCTGATGGTTCCTTTCTGAAGGTGAACTTTATTGAAAAAGACTCCTGGGTAAATCATTTACAGTATGTTCGTGGGTACATGTTAAGTGTAATTGGTATTAGTCTTCTGGTTTTGCTTCAGAAAATGTTACACACATTGCATTGATGTTAACTTGCTTAAGTGAGAAGTTCTTGAATCCTATGTGTGATGACTCAAGACAGGTCTGATTGATATTTTGTTTCAATGAGTGCAGGTCACAATTCCCAACATTTTGGTCCTTTACCAAATCATGGGTCTTAAGGTCTTTTCTTTACTTCATTTCTGTTTTTTTTTTCCCTGTGCTCTACTTACTTCTGAGATTATAATGCAGCCATTATATAATCAACTGAGATTAAAATGCTTATCAAATTACTGCTCAATTTGATATAAAGAAATCAATTTAATTTAAATTTAGATGCATGGTTTAAGCTAGATTGGTCTTCAGGAAACCTAGAAAATGTCTGAGATTCTAGACCCAAATGTCACCTGCTGGGAGGTCATATAAATGGAGAAAGAAGTACAAGGGGATGGGGTAGATAAAGTGTTGTTGGGAGAGAAAATAATTGCCCTTTGGCATATTGATTGGAAATGGCCCATTCTCTCCAAATGCTTGGAAGGACCAATGGGACGTCCTGTGGTGATGGCTGTGAGGGTCTGTGGGCCTACCTCATTCCAGATTTATAGCTGAAGGTGAGAGGGTGAGAGGTGAGGCGAGAGTCTTTGACTCTAATGCTATGCTGATTCCAGGTCTATAACAAGCAAAATAACTGGTGAACCCCACATTGATTTGTGGCCATTAGCTGTGCATCTCATCATTAGCTCTATGTTTTAAGAAAATTCTGGTTCTACTCAAGATGTTGTTTTGGTTCCTTTTGGGGCAGAGATGAAATCACTAGAAATCAATGGTGGGGGAATGGGTAGAGTATTATGGAAATAATGCTGGCAAAATTGGCTAGTTTGAAGACATTTAGATCTTTGGCTCACATTATACTTCCACCAAAATCATATTTTGGATTAAATTTTAAAAAAGAAGGTAGGTTATATATCAAAATGTTAACTCTAGTTATATTTACATGAATTTGGCATGATTTGTTTTCATTTTGCTTAGCAGTATCAAAACTGTGTCTATCATTTGACAAAAAAAGCTTACGGAAAAAATTTCCACCAGTTGATCTAATTAACAATTCTACTATCTGAGTGTATTGCAAAAAGATATGTGGGCAAGAATTCATCATAGCTTTGTTTATAATATCAAAAATTTAGGTCAAATAAACCTAAACATGGTATATAAACATGATGGAATAGTATGCATTCATTTTAAAAAGATATTTAATGATGTGAGAAAATTATACCAATATAACATGATGTCAGAAAAGCAGGATACAAAATGCCACAGGATCTCATTTTTATATAAATATAACGAAATATTAACACTGGCTACCTCTACCCCTAGGTACTTATATTAGTATTGCTTTTTTAAAAAAATATACTTACCTACTCGTATGTGTCTCAAATATTTACAAATGGGCATATATTACCTTTATTGTTAAGAAAACAAGACCAACACAGAAAAAATATTTTTGTTCATTCTGGTGATCAGTTCCAGAGGCTTTATTTTGAAACTTCCTAAGGACCCATCCTTTGCTTAAAGGATATTCTGAGTTGCCTTAGCACAGTGCATTCCACTCAAGGTACTCAGTGAAAGTGCACCAACCGAATTTGCACTTTTGGCCCTGTGGCAGCCAATTACACATTAATGGAATTTGAGGGAGGCTGTGTGCCAAAGCTGGTTATGTGGTTTCTCTTTTAAATACATGCCAAGAAGCCTATATTTTAAAGATAAGAAAGGAATAAATTATTATTACTATTAAATGTTACCCAGGATTATCTCTATCATTAACAGATATTTTAGCTGAGGTATTTGGAAAGTGACCATAAAAGTGATGAAATCATTGGATGAGTTTTAGCATCATTACGTACATGAGATGGTGTAAAGTAAATAAAACCGTTCATTTTTTAATGGGGACAGTGTTAAGGGAGGATGCCATTTCTGCTGATGTGTTCCAAATAATGTTATTAGAAAATACCAGCAGTGAAGAATGCACTGAATAATATTTTTGGGGAAAAAAAACAAAAAAACTCCTTAATACATTCCAGGAAGTTGATACTAGGTCACAGAATAACAGGAGAATTAAATGAGTATAAGAAACATATTTGGACGGTTGCTTTTCTGATATTGAAACTCTTTCCTGTCTCAATACTACTTGGCATTTGTAGACTACTTCCCTGCGTACAAAATGTGTTCACTTGAATTCTTTCTGGAGATAGGAGTGGTAGGTTTTATCAACCACATCTTATGGTGGAGGAAATAAAGTGTTTTGGAATTCAAGACTTGCCCCAAACTGTCACAACAGTATCTTTCTTCTGGCACAGGATGAGGGATCTCACGGCTGCCCTGTACCGCCCGCCCCTCTGGGTTGGCAGGGTGCCTCAGATCCCTTGCCTGCATGACTGCCCTCCTGGGGCTTGGGGATGCTGCTTATTCAGGTCACATGAGTTCTGACTGCTTGGTCTCTGAAAGGCCTGAGCAGGTCACGAGTGGAAACTGACCAGTTCCCCAAGCGCAGAGAGAGGCACATACAGCGCTCTATAAATCCTCTTGGTTCTTTCTGGCTCTATCTGCAGCAATTAGAGGGCACTGTCACCTGCTCAGGCCCCTAGGCTGGCTTCCAACTGGTAGCATCCTTATCTTATGAGATTTAGATATAGTACTGTTCTTACTTTTTATCACTTTTTGGAAGGGATTGCAGAATTTGCTTTTGCCCAACATAGCAAAATAAGAATCCAGCCCCTGTGAGTAAACATGGGAGCCCTGCTATTAAATGCTGACAAGAGCTCCAGCTGGGGTAGAGGCTGGAAGCAGGTAACAAACAGCACCAGCAGTAACCCTACATGCTGCTTTCTACACTCACTTCAACATGTTAACAAATACTTTATGTTAAAAATACACTATGCTTTTAAGCCCCTGAAATTGTACGACTTTCTGGCTCCATTGCCTTTAAACATTTATCTAATCCAAATCTTATGTGTTCGTTGTTCTGTATTTTTAAAGATCTTGATTTTTGCTTCTCAACTCCACTTGCATTCTGCTTTTCCATATTTGCTCTGTTAGAGCATGCATACTTTCATTCTTATTGTCTGTGCACTTATCAAAAACCCTCACTTGGTGGCATATTCCATGATGGCAGGGGGCCATGTATCTACCTCTGTCCCAGCATCTAGCTGAATTAATAACTGAAGCATTCAGTGTTTCATCTGAAAAATAATATTTTTCTTTCTATTCTTTTGCCAAAGGATTCAAGAATCTCTGAATTCTTTATTGAATTTTAGTTTGGGTGTTCAATAAAATGTTGGTTCAAGTCCATAAACATTCATGGAGAACCAGTAATATCAAATGTAATGCCAAGAGCTGAAACCACAAAGATGGGTAAGGCACGACACCTGTCTTCAAGGAAATCCGTAGGGGAAGCGACATGGAAATAAGTTAAACTCTTCCTAGATTGCAGAAACAAATAATACTTCAATAAATAAAAACATTTCATTGATGTTTGGATTGTAAAAGGATAATATTGTCAGGAATCATTCTTTCTTGATGACCAAAGCATTTTAAAAATCAATCTTATCTGAAATATTGCTAAGTTATTTAAATGAAGAATAAAGTGGCATCTGACACTACTTTGAGATTATCTGGGAAGTTTTTGGTAGGAAAGAGACCCACCAAAGAGCCCTACTAATCAGAACTTTCCATTTTAGACCCACTTCCTCCCTCTACTAACTTGATAAATGCCCTTGGATCAGACCCTCGTCTGTACATCAGGAATGGCATTACCTTGCCATTGTACTCAGAAATGCACAAAATCCAGACATTTAATAAGAAAGAATCTACATACAAAATTATTTAAAATATGATTTTTAGTAAATGTTTATCCTCGAGGAATTGCATTGTAACATTATTTCTAAACAATTGGAAATAACCAAAATATTCAATAGAAGGGCAATAAGTTAAGTCATACACCTGCAATGAAGTACTTTGCAGACATTTAGAAATGGTATTTGGAATAATTAATGACTCAGAAAATTTTCACCAGTCTATTGTTAGGTGAAAAAAAGTAGAATTTAAAACGAAGTCTGGAAGGGAATGCATCAAAATATTAATAGTAAACACCTATAGGTAAAATGATTAAGGATAGTTTTTAGTTTTATATTTCTCTTTATACTTAAAATTTTTTAAAAATTTTATACAACACATAAAACTTTTTTTTAAAGCCAACAATGTGAACTCTTCAGTTTTCCCAGTATCACACATAAATAAACAGCATAATATTATCCTGTCATCTGGTTAAACAAAAAATGGAAATTAACCTATTGCCTTGGGCTTTCCAGACATACTTTGTCATTTGATTCAAGGGGAGAGTGTTGTAGCTTTCTCAACTTTCCACTTGAAGAACTTTTTTTTCTTGAGATGTTCATGTAACAACAAAATATCCTAGTGGGGAAATAATCCAGTGACCTGACTGTTTTGTCTACATAATGACAAATCTCCTAAGGTTTCTAAATACACTTGAATTCATTTTTAAACACTGGGATCACTTCTCTAAGAAACCAATTTGGAGAGACAATCTAATGAACAAACATTGATCTTAAAGATTAAAGATGGAAAATTCCTAACTTACCCCAAAACTGCTGTCAGAAAATTACAGATTACTATATGGGTTACATTTTAAATAGCTCTGAGGATTACATTTGTAAAAAACCATTATCTCACCACAATAATTAATAACAAAATGCTGAGAATATAAAACACTCTAAAATATATGTGTGTATTCACATGTACACATATTATTAGCATTATGTGTGCATATATAAATTGGACCATGGACTGGATTTTTAACCTTCCTATGTTAATAAATGATTAACTGCAGATAAATGATTATCAAATTAATTGCACTGAATCAATTAACAGGAACAAATTAAGCAACTGCTGTGTTGATCTAGACTGGTTCTCCCACTTCCTCTCTTTTTGACTTCCAAGGCAACAGAATCCAAAGAGAAACCAACAAGACTTGTTTTCTGTTTTGTCACTTCTCCTTTATGTAGGTTGGGTTCCCAAGGAGAGAACAGTCAGCCTTCTCCATATGTCAGTCATACATAGCTTTAAAATCACGATCATGTCTCAGTGCCATCCCACCGCAGGACCCTCCAGTGTCCTTATCAAGGCCGACACAGTTCTTAGACACTAACATGCCCAGCAAGGCCTTCTGGGGCTGGTTTAAAAGTAGATTCCAGTTGGGGAGATCTAGGATAGAGCCCCACATGACATCTGCTTTCCTAACCAGCATGGGGTGGGGGTAGGGGAAGCTGGCGCTGCTGGTCCTTTGAGTGAGGAGCTGTTCTCCTCCTTCCAGCAAATCCTTAACTGGGTTTCTTCCTTCCCTGGCTTAGAGCCCTTTCAGGCCCTGGTCTATGTCACCTGGGACAAGGGCTCTTTGGCCCAGCTTCAACTTCCTGCCCGGGACCTCACAGCCACAGTCAGCAAATTCAATCCCATTCCAGTGAGGTTGAAGAGAGGATGAGAGACACATCCACAAGAACGAAAGACAAATGTTTTCATCACGCCACTTTACATGGGCCCATTACCAAGTCACCATGTTAATTTATTACTCACCCATTACTAATGCAACAACTATCTTGAAAATACCATAAACACACCACATTATCTCTTTTTGCTAAAATAGTAATTTGTTAAGTGCAAACATAAACATTATATGATGATCAGCCACATACAGTCCTGTGAACTTATTGCATCCTATCCAGTGAGCAATTTTCCATCCTAATTAACACCACCGCCCCGACCCTGCCCACTCGGGGGTGCCCTCACTCTTTGCTTCTCATTCCTTACCCCACCTCTAGCAAAATACTCACATGCATGACTTTCATGGTGATTAAATAAACTCAGCCTTTTCTTTTTCTTTTTCTTTTTTAACTTTGTTGGTTTTGATTTTGCTCTTTGACAATGCAGGAGCCATAAAATTGGAAATGTCTTGCCTTGTTCCGCCATGGAGAGGGCCAGGCCTAAACCACATTCATCAGTGTTTCCAAGGCTGTCTCCATCTAAGGCCCTACCCTGAGGGCTGGTTCCTTAGAAAGGTGTTCCCTACCCACTTCCAGCTAAGGTAAGACTTCCCCTTCTCCATCACCACATCCCATTCTCTCCTAGCAAGCGCCATGATCCACAGTTACACATTTGTTTACTGGGTTTTGTCTCTTTCCCCTACTCCACTGGACTCTCAACTCTACCATAGACATGGATTCAACCACCTACCTTATCAGTGAGTCCCCAGCTCCAAACCACATGCTTATTTATGTCTTTGTCCTCTTATCTTTTTCATACTTTTAGCAGTAATAATAAAATAATTGTAGCTAGAATATAAAAGCTGGGTACTTAGGTACCCAGTCATTGTGTACTTATGTACCCAGTCAATGACTTTGTAGCAGTCATTGCGTTGAGTATTTTATCTTCAAAAGGTATAGTACCACCATTTTCAGATAAGAACAAATAGAGATCTTTTAGGAAATAATTTGTCTAAGGTAACACTAAATCTGCTACCTGGTTGAACTCTAGTGATAATCTAGTTTATAGTTTGAGATGAAAGGTTAGGTGGGGTATGTTGATTTTTCAATATATTTCTCCTTTTCTCCATTCCTTTTGCTGTTTTTGTGATGTTTCTTCAATTCTTCATGTATATAACTAACTTATATTTTGATAATGGGGCAATATAATTAAATGTATACAAATAGTAATTTGTGTAGCTTTAAGCGTTGTACCAAGGCCAACTACCTTAATTTTTCTGGAGAAAAAGTTGCAGATATTTAGTCACAACCCATGCCGATTAACTGAATTTAATTAAAGTTTGTCATTTTGACATGTGTTTATTTCTCATGGCAAATAATCAAACAAAATGTGTTGTATCCACAGCCTATGGAATATAGTCAATAATATTGTGATAGCGTGGTACAGTGTCAGATGATTGCTGGACTTATCATAGCGATCTCTTCTTTAGGTATATAAATGTTGACTAACTACAGTGTACCCCTGAAACTAATATAATATTGTGTGTTAACTATATTTTTATTAAAAATAAAAAAAAGACTGCACCTCCAACTGCACTGTGATGGAAAAGACAATTTCACAGATAAGGCTGCTTTGGCATGAGAAGATTCTTTGGAACTCAAGGTATTAAGAACACTGTTCACACAATGCTATGCTTTTCAGTTCTATCCAAAACATAATATATATTTTTCCAGGATGAAATAGACATAATTAATGGAAATATTTCCTAAGAAGTATACACACACACACACACACACACACACACACACACATATATATATAGAGAGAGCTTTACATTAAAAGGGGGAGAAATAAAAGTTGTTGTAACTTTTTAAAAATGTGTTGTATCCAGAGATATGACCTTATCGACTGTATCCCCCTTTCTTATCTGGATGTCATTTAAATAGGTCTGCACTTTCCAAGATAGTGGTCACATGTAGACACTTGAAATGCAGTTAGTTCGAATTGAGATGTTCTAGAAGTACAAAATATACACCAGATTTTGGAAATTTAATATGAAAAAATGTTATAAAATACCTATTCTTGATTTCAGGTTGAAATGATAAAATTGTGGATGTATTGAGATAAAAAAACCCTATTAAAGTTAATTTCACCTGTTTCTCTTTATTTTTTAATGTGGCTAGTAGAAAATTTAAAATTATATATGTGGCTCATAGTTATGGCTCACATTATATTTCTGTTGGATGATTTGGACATAGATGTGTATTTATCTCAACTTATGGAAGCATGTAAAGTAGAAAACTATAGAACGGATAGTATTTAATTCAGTCTTGGCTAGAAAATGTATCTGAAGCCAGGGCTTCACTGTCAGTTACATGAGGAACCCCAGGAAGAATGGAACGATGGATACAGGTCTTCGAGAAGACAAGTGCCTGCAATTATATTTTGTGAGATTAATGTAGAACTTGGAGTAAGAGGCTTTCTTATCTGATTTTTAGAGATGAAAACAACTCGGAGAGATTAAGTAACTGTTCAAGGCCATGGTGGTAGGGCTGACACGGCAAATGTATATTCTGTTAAGAAGTAGATATAATCCTGGTTTCCTTATTGTCTTGAACTGAAAACAGAGGTGAAACAAATGATCTACAGTGAAAGTCTGTTATGATGAAAAAGTTTAGGCCAAGTTTAGATATAAGCTTTGTAAAAACAAAAATGCTCTGAGCACTGTGTGTTTTTATTGATCTTATAAAATCTTTTACTCTGTGGTGGATGGATGGTTTTCAGCCAAAGGCCACAGCATGAATATGGTCAAATCCACACCCACAGGTGGATGTGGATGAAGGACCACAGGGCATCTCCAAAACGGATAGCCCTACTGTTGGAACCATACACTGACAGATTTGAGGGTCAATCAATTGCAATATTTAACAAAGTTAACCTTATTCATAGTTAACACCAGGCAGTATTATTGTGCTCTGGTTACATGGCAAAGGTTATAAGGGAAATACAAAGACAAATTTCATTTAATTCACAGTTTTTCCAATGATTGTACCTGAAAAAAAACCAGTGACTGTAACCCCAGAAAAACACTTTAGGAGGAAAATCCTTAGTCTGGACAGAGAGAGTAACCTGGTGGCCTTGATCCCCACCTCATCAAATACCGGGGTGCCAAAAAACTGTATACAACTGGACACTTTGGTCAACGTTGCTCAAGCAGTAGTTCGCCATAATCAGAAGTGTCTGGACCCTGATGGTAACCACTCTGAGCAACTCTTGTAATTGCAGAAGTCAGACGTGACTTGTATTCGTCTTTTGTTATCGGTATATATTGAGTATTACAATTTTAATACAGTTTTCCTTTCTTAAGGTATATACATTTTTTTGGCACCCTCCATAAAAGTCTAGTATATTTGGAGGAAGTAGGCAGTGGGAGGAGAGAAGAGGAGGGTGACCTTGAGAACATGAAAGAAAGTATGTTTGGTGTCACCCTACCCCCGAAACATGACTACGTAAGTCCATCCTAGTGATGAAAATCCCCCAGAAGCCACAGAACTATTTTTTCTCCTAGGGAAGGACAGCTCCAATCTGTAAGCAATGAGGCAAACTGGGAGGGTGGAGATGCAGGCTGAGTGATGACAGAGAAGGCTTATTTTCCCCAAATCTCTAATTCACATTATCTTCCCATAGATGGGAATCAATAGACAGAAGAAACAAGACAGACTCCCAGACCTTGAAATCATAGAAAAAGGATCAGAAAGATAAATAATATAACTATGTGTAAAATGATTAAAGGTACAAAAAATGGAAAAAGAAATGTTACAAAAAAATGACAAAAAACACCCCAGACAGATTTAGACTCCTAAAATAACTTCTAGAACTAATAGTCATTGAAATGAAAATTTAATGAATTAAAAGAATCATTGTTAACATTTACTGAATGATTACTATGTGACAGGCATGGTTGCGTACGTGTTACGTGTATTAAATCATTTACCTCATAAAATCCTGAGGTGGGTGACACAAATATAAAATAATATTGAATGTCCACTGTAATTGAAAAATTAAAAAAAAATTGTAAAAAACATCCTGAGGTGGGTCTCTTACTTCCATTTTAAGATGAGGAAACTGAGACAAAATTTAACCACTGCTAATGAAGAGATCTGGGCTTATAACCCATGTCAAACAGTTCCAGAGTCTTCTTTTGTTACTGAAAATTAAACTAGATTGAAAATCTACTAAAAATTGCAAACAGCAGAAGAAAGAATTGAAAAATGAAAGACAGGTGTGAGGATGTTTCACCGAATGCAACATGGAGGAAATGAAGGGGCACCTGAACAACAAAAAAAAAGCTCGATAAGCTATAAGGTGGTTTCAAGTACACCTGATGATTGGCCTTGTGGGGAGTCTGTGTGAACCTCACATTTCAGGACAGTTGTTCTGTGGGGAGAAGACAAGAATTTATCCAAAGGCTCTTTTCTCCCACTGGTCAAAGATTTACCGCCAGGTGTTAATGCCCTACACTTGTAGGGTGCAACAGGGAGCCATAGGATAGATTCTACAAGAACTGTACCTGTGTAGTCTATGGCCAAGATGGTGGCTGGGGGAAGTAAGTGCCCATAGCCCAGGAGCAAAATGAAGCCAAGAGGATCTGAGCCAAGACGGTGGCTGGGAGAATTAAGTGCCCATAGCCCAGGAGCAAAATGAAGCCAAGAGGATCTGAGCAGCTTATGAAAGGTATCTGATAGAAGAAGTCAGGAGAACTGGAGGAAAAGGAGAAGTTCCCACACGCATCCTAAGAACACCAGGAATAGAGAGAGTTGGGAAGGAGAAACATAAAAAAGGAATTTTCATGAAAAAAAGTATAGAATCTCAGATTAAATATCCACTGAGTAGATATATTAAAAAAAAACCATGTGCACATATATTACAATTTTAATAACATGATCAAAAATCTTGATCTAATTGATATACATAGAAATCTTTGAAGTCAGAATATTACCTCTACCACAATGCTATAAAAAAGATAACTAGAAAAATCTTCCTATTTTTGGATAGTAAAAAATAAACATCTAAATAATCCATAGGACAAAGAAATCAAATAGAAAAGAATTTGAACTTAATGGTATTAAAATACTGCTTATTAAAACGTGGTGATGCAGCTACAGCAGTATTTTGAGGAAAATTTTTTAGCCTTAAATGCATTTGAACTCTTCAAATTTGCTTTATTAATGTCAAAATACAAAATTCAACTGTGTTTTGTTATAGCTTTAATGGTTAGACTATTACATTAAAAAATATATACAACTTACAGTAGCACTAAAAAATATAAAATATTTAGAAATTAAGGCAGAAAACTATAAAATCTTGTGAGACATTAACGCCCTAAACAAACAGACCTATATATAAATACAAATAGTCTCATATATGAATAGATGCTTGGTACACGTCTGCAGATGTAACACTATAAAACAGAAAGGGAAAGAATGGATTGTTCAATAAATAATGTTGGGACAGTTTGTTATCTATATGGAAAGAAAAATATCATATCCCTAAGTAGAAAACAATTTGAGAATTAAAGAGTGCTAAATGTAAAAGATCTAAACTGTAAAACTTTAAAAAAATGTAGGAGAATATTTTCATAATTCCAGGGAAGGAAAGGATTTCTTCAAAAGATGCAAAACACAAAATCTCAAGAAAAAAAATGAACAAGTTTGAAATTATAGTGGGAAAAAAATGTTATACATGAAGGCACCAATAACTAAATGAAAAGAAAAAACAAAGACTGGAATAAAATATGTTCTGCCCATTTAAATGGTAAAGGTTTGGTATCCAAACACATAAATAACTGCTAACTAATTAGTAACAAAAAAGACAAGGCTACAGTAGAATAGGCAAAGAGTTGTCCATGCAATTCACTCTGAGGGAAATATAAATTGCCAATTAAAACACAAAAAGATTCACAAACTCACTGGTCAAAACCAGAGCCCATCTCACACCCATTAACAAGTGAGCATCCCAGGTTTTGCTGAGGATATGGGGAAGGAGGTGTTCAGGCACATAGTTGGTACAACCTTTCTGGAGCTCAACCTGACAATTCCTAATAAAAGTTAAAATATGCTTTCTCTATGAACCCGTTTTGGATTCCACCTAGGAATTAAAAATCTGGTTGTCACAATGGCACATACACAAAGACGTACATTTCAACTCTGTAAAATGAAAATGGTGGAAACAAGCTTGGGGGGGATGGAAAAATGAACTGTCCTTTACACAATTGGATTCTGTACAACAGTTATTCCATCCATATGTATATAAATAAAACACTTCTGTATGTATCAACATGGATAAAGTCCAAAAACATAATATTGAGTGATACAAGCAAGCTCCAACAGGTATGTATAATGTGAAACTCTTTATTACATTTGAAGGACCACAAATCAGTATTTATTATTTATGCAGACTAACACACACACACACACACACACACACACACACACACACACGCTGTATAAATACAAAACCATGCGGTGGGAACGATACACCGTTAACCCTGAATAATATGGGGGGGGGGTGCGGGGATCAGTGGTTTGGGGCACTGCTCTGCTACGCAATCGAAGTTTCGGGGGTAACTTTTGACTCTACAATTGGCCCTTCGCATCAGTGGATTTAACCAACCATTGATCAAAAACAGCATTTTTGATTCTCGGCTGGGAATCCGAGACTGGGAATTTGAAAATACTGTTTTCAGTGGCGGTTGATTGAAAAACCGCCCATAGGAAACCAAAGGATGCGAAACCTGCAGATAGGAAGGGCTGTCTGCATTTCTTGAAAGAAATTTGTGGACTTGCATTTCCAACGCGTGTTGTTCAAAGGTCAGCTGTATGCAAACCTCTTGGGGTGGAAGACAGAGCAAAAACCGCTGTGGATGTATGAATTTTTGTATTTATATGTTGTTTTTCTTAAAGGGAGAGATGTGAGAGCAAACAAGTGAAAGCTTATTCATACTCACTTAATCTCCAGGATAGATAGTGTCTGTTACATTACTTTTTGTTTGTTTGAAACGTTTCCTAATTCACCTTAAGTTTTTAAATTTAAAAATGAAATCAGCTGAGAAAGCATCCTCCCTAAATGCAGCTGTTGTTAATCTCCTGATATTGGCTTGCCATATTTCTGCCCTGTCTGGAATTTTAGGGCAAAAAAAGAAGGAAGGATAAACCATGTTATCTCAAACCCTGGACCTCACCTGCAGGTATCAGAGAAGGAGAGCTCTCTAGCTCCTGGCCTAGACCTATTGTCTGTGGCATCCCAAAGTGCCTCCCAGTTTCAGGTTGGTGAGCTGGGCCTGGGAACAGCTATAAAACCTGGGCTGCGCAGTTCAGCAGGCCCGGGAATAGGTGCCTGCAGTAAAGCAGCAGAGGAATTTCACTCAGGGCTCTTCAGAACAAATTGTGTTGTAGACAGTTCCACCCACGTCTGAACTGGGAAAGTGAGGTCAACCCCACTACTATCTCTCTGTTTTGAGAAATGCTAACGTAAATTTGCAGAAATTTAGAACAAAATATGTCCTTACCTAGTGCAGCACAAAGATGATAAATATGATGGCCTCAAGGCTAAGTTTAGTTCTCGTTCATATAGTTGGCCCAGTGTTCTGTAGGCCTTTGCTTTGTAAAGACTTGACTTACTTGCCAACACCTAGAATTTGAGAGATTGCTAATAGAAGCTGAATTCCTAGCATCTCTCCCAAAAAGCAAGGATTTTGGCATTCCTGAGCCTGAGTTTTAAATGTCAAGAATTGGTTGGCCCTAAAGACTGCCACCTGCCCCACCCTTTCACTCATTACCTCACCTGCTAGCCCTACTGGGGGTTTCAATTCCCTCATTTTACAGATGAGAAAACTGAGGCTCAGCGAGATCTAGTGCCTTAGCTAACATCAGTTACCTTATGGAGAGAGCCATGCTGGCACTGTATTGACTAGTTATCAATGAACTTGTGATTCCTTTTCTCTTCAAGATGAAGGCACATTTTATGGTTTCTAATGACATTGTGTAATTCAGCAGGTGCAATGGGAATGATAATCCCTACAAGTTTTTAGCAAAGACTGACTTCAAGTGATGACAAAAATGGATTAATTATATCAGCAAGAAGTCACCAAGATTTGGCCAAACTCAGGCAGAAAATTTTACATGTAAAAAATAATAAGGGAACATGACAATATAATTGAAAGTTGGTATCATTAGAGGTTGCAAGACCACAGAGCATCACTTTTTTTGGCTGACCTTTCCACACATGTAATTCCTCCCTTCTTTCTCCATCTCTCCCTAATCTCTCCTCTGTTTTGGAGTCTAGAAAGATGTGCAAACCGTGCTCTGGAACTTGTCCTCAGGCCTCCCCACAACATGTACCTCCTTTAGGTTTTTTGCTTGTTGGATTTATTTGTTTCTGGATTACTGCTGGTAGACAATCTACACTGACTTGGATGAGTTTCATCCATCACGCCCAGAAGTACTGAGTTACCTGGGTTGGGTATTCCGAGTCTGTGCAAAGTGTATTTGTTAGAACCAGCTCCATGAAGAGATTACGTGGATTACAAAACCCTTTAGAATATAAAACACTAAATAACCTAAATGTAAATCCATAGGAGAAAGGCTCAATTAACTTTGGCATATTTGTATTGTGGAAAACTATACAACAGGGCAAAACAGAAAAAGAAGTAGATCTATCTTAAATATTGGTAAATACTGTATGGACATTTGTAGGTTGTCGAAGGGGAAATATATATATATGGCACAATATCACTTAAAAAATGCAAACACAAATACATATTGTTTGTGGGTCCACATACATCTATGTAAATGTATAGAAAATGTGTGGAAAGAGACATGAGGTGGCCAGAGTGGTATCTTGTTTAGACAGCAGAGAGGGAGAGATAGGGACATCTCCATATCAATGGAGTTTTAGCTTCATCTGTAATGTCTTAATTTAAAATTGAATTTAAATGGCAAGTACTTGGATTACTTGTGGCCAAAGATTCGAAACATCTTTTCACGGAACACATATGCATGCAATTTTAAAATTTCCAATCATAATCTCAATCATGAAATTTGTAAAACATCTGCTGATCTCTGGAATTGAAACTTAACTGCTTTATCACTCCAAACTAATTTTTTCCAAATTAATCTATTAAATGTGAAAATCACAGAGAGCATCTGAAAAGTTAAATTACACTTTCACAAGTTAAAATCAACTCAAGGAGCCACAACAATTTTGAGGATACCCAATTTATCTCTAATTGCAAAGAAAAAGAAATTGATTTAAATGAATGGGGATCTTTCAAATTCCAAACAGAAATCAAAGCGACATGTTGCTTAATTTATCCTAACATGAGTTCTATGTCTAAGGTGGTGTTCACTTTTCAGTGACTGCATTTATTTTCCCAACAATCCTAACGACCACAGTGGAACATTGGAAGGAAGTTTTGTCAAGGAGGAAACTGAGCCCCAGAAAGGTCAGGGTTCAGTGGGAAGTGACATCTAAAAGTGACCAGGACTCCTGCGCGGGTTTCCATTCCCAGCCCTCTGTACTCTCAGCCAAGACATGCTGCTGACTCTCATTCACCAATGTGAGTGACATCGCGTGTCTCTATATCCGGTGTTCCACATATTCGTCCTCAGCGGTTATCCTCTACCAACATCTATCATCCACCCATCTATCTATCTATCTATCTATCTATCTATCTATCTATCTATCTATCTATCTATCTATCTATCTATCATCTACCTACCTACCTACCTACCTACCTACCTACCTACCTACCTACCTACCTACCTACCAACCTACCTACCTACCTACTTTGGGAGGCCTTTCCCTCCCATCCCTGACTTCTAGGTAACCCGACAAGTTTCCTCCTTGTCTCTCCCTCCCTCCAGCCCGCGAATTCTACCTGCTCCCGGGGGCATCTCCACCCAGGGACCTGCGTGGAGCCCTTAGCACCGCACCCACCTGGCAGGGGCTCCAGGACAGCGCCTCTGAGGGTGGGGCACGCTTGTCCCCGCGACGCGGGGGTGCGGGTGGCGCCGCCAGGTACTCACCTTGCCCGCCACCGGCGCGGCCACGAGCAGCACCAGAAGGAGCAGCAGCAGCAGAGTGGGCGGCCTCGGCGCCGTCCGGGGGCGCATCGTGGGCGCCGGCTCAGAGGGCCGGCGTGTCCGGGGACCCACAGGCTCTCCGGCTACCGCGTCCACTGCGCGGCGCGGGTTGGGGCGTCCGGCTGTGAAGCTCACCTCGCCAGCCGGCCCGGGGGCGGGTTTTGTAGGGCTCGGCCTCGCTGTCCGTCCCTCCCCACCGAGGGTGTTGACTGTGGCGCGGTGGGAAGGGAAGGAGTGGCGCAGGTCCCGCCCTCGTCCCCCCTCCCCTCCAACTCACCAGGCACTGTCCCTCCGACCCGGGCATCATGCCCAGGAGTCGAGAAAGGGCTGAGCGCCTGCGGGGCAGGTGGGCGCGGGTCCGAGGCTAAGGGGTTAAGGAGGTGATGCTCCCAAGGTCTTGAAGCTGGAGCGGGGCAGTGGGTGCTGGCTGGAGGTGGGGAATTCTGGGGGGGTGCTATGGCGTGTCGGCTGAGCAGGGCGGAGGGAGTGGCTAGCGGCCATGCCCAGATTAAGCGGGAGGCGCACCGGACGTCGGCACTCAGGTGACCCCGCTGGCTCCCGGCTGCCTGCAGTGCCATCTCGCCACTTTCCCTTTCCCTAACCTGCCTTCAACTTGCAGCCGCCGAACTTGGCAGTGAGAGCGCAGTGAAGACGCAGCCAGAGTCGCGCCGGATTTGGGCGCGGCAGAGCCGGGAGGTGTGTACCGCGCGGGCCGGCGACGGAAGAGGCTCCTGGCGCTGTGGGCGGCCTCCCAAGGTAAGGCGCCGGCGACCCAATCTGAGCAATCACTGCCTGAGGGCCTGGGACACCTGCTTGGGCGGGACGCGGTGAAGGAAGCACGGCATCTCACTCAGGTGGGGCGCGCGGGTTGGCTGGCGGGGCTGGGGAGTTGGGGCCCGGGGGTCACCAGAGGAGAACGTCTGGCTCCCGGGCTTGTCTGCCTGAGCTTGAACTGGGCGCTGTGTGTTTTGATTAATTTGGAAGCTCAGGTTACCACCAGCCTGGCAGGCTGGGCACTCCGAAATGCCAAGAGCAAGAGGCAGCTGAGGGGAAAGAGAATGCCTATCCTATTCTCTGCTGCGTTGAACTGGCTTTTCAGGCGAAATCTTATCAGCGGAAATGCAGGGGAAACCGAGTGCCAACTTTGTCTGGGGTGTCTCCCTCCTGAGAGTGCCCTTCTTGGAGGTGGCCTTGGATGAAAACATGCAGTTACCTGGCTGGTTAGGGCTTCCTCTTCAGAGCAGGGCTGGTGCCCTTTCATGTGCCACTGACCACATTGGCTCTGGTGATGCATTTAGACCCTTCTCAGAATAATTGCATTAAATACATAAGACACAATTAAATCAGAATCGGTTTTACTGGAATACAATTATCAAAGTATTAAAGTGACGACATAGCAACAGACGTGCACCATTAATATTGCATTAAATATCTAGATCTAACAACAGATCTATTAAATAACTTTAATCCCAAAGTAGTGACTGAAAAAACTGAAATGAGACATGAAAAAAACAGCGGGTGCAAACTGCCAAGAGCCGCCAAAACGATTGTGATTTGTTGTCTATGTTCTTAACTGAAGTTGGAATGCCGCACTTCCAGGATAGTTAGCGAAACTAGGGATGCAGGTGTTGTCCCCGTTCAAGTTCACAGGCCACCTGCATCCCATCTCCAGGTTGAGAAGCCCTGCTTGGGAGCGGTGTTGCTGACTTGAAACAACAGTTGGTCATCAAACACGGAGTGTCTAATGTGTGGTTTGGTCACTGATGGTGAGAACCACTTGCTTGCCATTAGAATGGGTCTATTGCTATGTAAGATCTATGAAGCTACATAGGTGGGCAAAAGTCTGACAGTGAGTGAATGAAGCCACTTGCCCCCCCCCCCCTTTTTGGCTGAAGAATTAATATAGTCTTCCCTCTGTTTTTTATGCCTGTGATTGTCAACTGTGGCTGTGCATTAGAATCTTCTAAGGAGCTTCTAAAAATCCTGATATGCAGTTTATCCCAAGACAAGTACACCAGAGTCTCCTGTGGTAGGACTAAGGTATCAGTGTATTTTAAAGCTCCCTGGAGATTCCCATGTGGGACCAAGTTTGAGAGCCGCTGTTTTACATTCATATTTCAGTTAGCAGCATTGAATTAGGGCGTCTTAGTAAAATAATAAAAAGGATTTTTATCATTAAATCTTTAAGATTTATTGTATTATAAATATAATAAGTAACACTTAATATTTATCATATTTATTAAGATTATATATTTATTAAATACACATTAAACTCTTTGTTAAGACTTACGTGTGCCCAGGATACAGACATTGCAGTGTGGTATGGAGTAGCATCTTCCTATTGACAGGGAGGTTTTTACGGAATCTTCTCCTGCCATCCTTGTTTTAGATAGGACATCAGGTGCTCTGTTGATGAACTAAGTGTCCAAGAATTCCGAGGTGTATGATAATCTTGCATGAATTCCATTACTTCCTGGGAATAAAAAACCCTCAATATTAGTGTGAAATGCTCCTTCTTTTTGCCAAATTCCGGAAGATTTCTCGATTTAGGTTTTAATTGCTTTCTCCTGGAACCAAGTCATTTTGATGGAAGATGAGGCTTGACTTTATCAACTTTGGAATGGGGGCCACAGTCAACTGCAAGTCACTTCTGATGCCACAAGAGAGCAGGAGAGAAACTTGTGATGTAAATACAGTAAGGAGGAAGCTGTGGTTAAGAGCTTAGTCTTTGCAATAGACTCTGGATTTTGAATCCTGTCCACACTTGCTGGTGTGACCTGCTGTCTCTGGGCTGGGGTGTTTTCTTCTGTACAGTGAGGAGAATCATGGTACCCACCTCAAGGAGTGGTAGGAATCAAACACAGAGATCAATTAGAAGCCCTTGGTCTAATGTCTTCACCAAACAATCACATAGTGCAATGTGATTCTCCAGTTGCATAAAGAAAAATAAGCTGGATGAGAAATGGTGGCACAAGGTAGAGACACTCTTCGCAGCTCAGCAGTAAGGGTCAAGGGACAAGCACACCCTACTAGCTTCCTGGAGGTCAACGGACTACTAAGGCATCTAGAACTTTTTTAGCACCCCTGTGCAGCAGCTTTGGCATCTTAGAGAGGTGGTTAGAAATGCAGACTCTCAGCCCTACCCCAGCCCCACTGAATCAGACTCTGCATTTACCAGGTGATTCATCAGCATCAGACAAGACTTTGAGAAGTGGCTTGTCTAAAAGCCAGACTTAACCACGCATTCCTCACCTCACCGCCACATACATACACCCTCCTTGAGTAGAGTTTTTGGTATGCTTACTAGGTGGTGTCAATCAGAATTATTGATTTAAAAAATAATCTTGGGGTCAAGAGATTTGATTTTTCACAGTTGGTTCTTTACATGTGATAAAGCAAAAGGGAAGTGGGGTTAGTTCTTCTTGTACATACAAAAGACACAGAGATCTCTACTTTTGACTGGTGCCAGATAAAGGTTTTGAACAAAATGAAGTAAGTGGTCATTGCCTTTGACAAGCCCTGTATTATTAGTTTTGCCCCCTTTCCATAATCACAATATCATTTCTGTTTTCTACACAGAGCTTAAATGTGCAGTGTTGGCTTCCCTACATTTGAATATACGCCCCAATAGGGCAGGGGCCTGTTGGTGTTCTTTATTCTTGTTGAATGAATGCATGACGTTGTTTACTATTTGCTGAATGAATGAAGTTGGATAACTTGACAAATCCACTCAGGATTTACACCCAGGTCTGTTTTCTTCCAAAGTTCATAATCTTTTTAGAAGATTCATTGTAGAGAAATGGGACTCTGCTTTCGATGAGTTGTACTTTGCCAGGCTGCCTGTAGTTTCTTTTATATTTTCAGAAGATTAAATTTAATTTTAACTAATTTTTAAAATAATTTTTTTTTTTTTTTTTTTACTTCATCTTCCCAGTTAGTCATCCTTCTTTCAAGAACTTTCTCTTTTCAACACCTCTAGAACAGTTAGACTCTTAGGTTCTTTAGAATCTCAGAGTCATTATCAAAACATGTCAGTTCTTGCCGTTACATCTCCAGATTCTTTCACTGCTTTTCTAAGCTCCTGGCCCTGCCTTGGAGTCTGCATTTATCATCTGTGGATTACATAGCCTTCTAGCTAGTCCCTAGCCTTCTAGCTAACCCCCTGCAAGTTCTGTCCTCTGAAATCCATCTTTTATGTTGGTGCCAGAGTTCCACTTAAAATTGTACATTGTATCAGAAAAGATACTTCTGGGGCAGTTACAATCTCCAAGTTTTAGAGTCTGACAGGGACAAGTTTTTTTTTCTTTTTTTTCTTTCTCACTATTTATACTACATATTCATCACAGGATGTAGGGAAGTGGGAAAGGGGAAGAGGCTCTGCTTGTTATAGCCTCTCAGAAATCTCCTGGAAATTCCCACTCAAGCTGTTCTCTGATCAACTCAGGAATGGGAGAGAATGTGCCAAATCAAAAACTGCTCAAAAAGCTTCCACTTGGATGTGACACATACTTCCACTTACATTTCATTGCCCAAAGCTGTCACGTGACCATGCTTCATTTTGTAGGTGGTGGGGAAATGAAATGTACCACACGCCTGGAAAGAGAGCTGGAAATAATTGTTGAACGTTAGTAATGCCCATCACACACATCATGTCACTTGCTCATTTTAAAGCTTCCAGAAGCTCTTCTTTGTCTTTATAACTATTTTCACACTTCTTAGAACGGAATGGAGTGGTCCAAAATCAACTTTTAAATGATCTCTGTGTCACCCCAGTCTTCTCAGTTTCGCTGTATGCACTTCTTCAGCTCGTGCCTTTCTTTGTACTTGTGAACGTTCCCTCCACCTCAGGGACCTCCCCCTGAGTCTCTCTGGTACAACTACCAGTATTTTCAGATCTAGGTCAGAGATCAAAGATAAGGGTCTCTGTGAAGATCTTGGTTACATAGCACAGAAACTGTCACATATTTTACTTTTCTGCGTTGCAATGCCTTTTGAAGGCAGGTACAGAGACTAATTTTTTAAAAATTAATTTATTAAGGTATACTTTATGTGCAAAACCCTCCACCCATTTGAAGTACACAATTCAAGGAGTGTTGTAGATGTGTTGACCCTGTGGAACCAACACCACCATCATACTGAGCTTTTCTGTCACTCCCCAAAGTGGCCTCTTGCCCCTTTGCAGACCATCCACCCCCACTCCCGGGCAACAATGATCTGCTTTCTGTCTCTGTAGATCAGTTGGCATGGTCTAGTAGGGACTCACACAGCATGTACCCTTTTGTGTCTGGCGTCTTTGACTCAGCAGACCAATATTGAGTTGGATCCATGTTTTATGTATCAGCTGTTTGTTCCTTTCTACTGCTGAGTAGTATTTCACTGTATGGATATTGCTTTTTAAAAAGTCCATTTACCTATTGTTGGACATTTGAATTGTCTCCAGATTGGGGCTATTACAAGTAAAGCTGCTATGAATATTTTTATACAAGCCTTTGTATGAACATGCATTTTGATTTCTCTTGAATAAATACCTAGGAGTGAAATGTCTGGATTATATAGTAGATGTACATTTAATTATAGAAGAAATAGTTTTCCAAAGTAGTTGTATCATTCTGCGTTGTCACCAGCAATGTGTGAGAGTTCCAGTTACTCCATATATTAGTGGTGCATTCTTCAGTGTTGTCAGTTTTTTAAATTTTAGCTATTGTAATACTTACACAGTAGTATGTCAGTATGCTTTTTTTAAAAAAAAATTTATTGGGGAATATTGGGGAACAGTATGTTTCTCCAGGGCCCATCAGCTCCAAGTCATTGTCCTTCAGTTTAGTTGTGGAGGGCGCAGCTCAGCTCCAAGTCCAGTCGCCATTTTCAAGCTTTAGTTGCAGGGGACACAGCCCACCATTCCATGCGGGAATTGAACGATAACCTTGTTTTTGAGAGCTCGTGCTCTAACCAACTGAACCATCCAGCCACCCCTCAATGTGCTTCATCACTTCCCTGATTACTCAAAATGTTGAACATCTTTCCACTTGCTTATTAATCATTTATAGAACTTTTGTGAAATGTCTACTCAAAAATTTTCCCCATTAAAATTGTTTCTCTTCCTACTGTTGAGTTACAGTAATTATTTATGTATTCTGGATGCAAGATCCACGCCAGATATACTTATTATGAATAGTTCCTCCCATTCTGTGGCTTGTCTTTTCGTTTCCTTATTGGTATCTTTTGAAAAGCAAATGTTTTTATTTTGATCAAACCCAGTTTATCAACTTTTTCGTTTATGGCTTGTGCTTTTCTTATAATCTCAGAAATCTTCACATAGGCTAAAGTTGCAAAGATTACTCCTATGTTTTCTTCTTTTTTAGTATTTTTACATTCAGGTCAAGGATTCATTTTGAGTTAATTTGAAGGCCTGCTGTGAGGTAAGGATCTATTTTCAATTTTCTTTTCTATATGGCTGTACAATTGTTCACATACCACTTGTTGAAAAGACTTTTCTTTCTCAATTAAATTTCTTTGGCACCTTCTTGGAAAATCAATTGATCATGTGTGTTTGGGTCTTTTTGGTCCATTGATATACGTGTCTCTTCTTTCATCAATATCACATTGTCCTTATTACTATAATTTTAGTCTGGAAATCAGGTCGTGTAAGTCCTCCAATTTTGTTGCTCTTTCAAAAAATAGCTTATGCTGTCCTAGGTCTTTTGACTTTACATATATATGGATTTGATTTGTTAATATTGTGTTGAGAGTTGTGTCCATGTTCATGAGGGATATTGGTCTATCATTTTCTTGTAATGTCTTTGTCTGGTTTGGTATCTGAGTAATACTAGCCTAATAAAATGAGTTGCACAGCATTCTCTCTTCTATTTTATGGAAGAGTCTGTGAGTAATTGGTATTATTTCTTTTTAAATGTTTGAAAGAATTCATCAGTGAAGCCAACTGGCCCTTGAGTGTTCTTTGGGGAAGGTTTCTAATTACAAACTTAATTCATTATGACTTCCTTGGATACAGGGCTATTCAGATTTTTCTATTGCTTCTTGTGTCAGTTGTGTTAATTGGCATCTGTTATAAAATGTGTTCATAACTTATACATTATCAAACTTATTGGCATATAATTATACAGCAGATTCTGTATCCTTTTAATATCTGTAGGTGTGTAGTGGTTTTCTCTTTTTCATATCTGATATTGGTAATTTGTCAATTCTATCATTTTATTTACCTTTTAAAAATGTCAAAGAATCAACTTTGGGTTTCATTGAATTTCTTTGTTGCTTGAATGCTCTCTCCTTTATTTCTTCTCTTACCTTTATTATTTCCTACCTTTTACTCCAGGTTAAATTTTCTCTTCTTTTCCCAGTTTCCTAAGACAGGGACTTAGATAACTGACTTGAGACTTTTCTCCTTTTCTAATATAAGCATTTAGAGATACAATTTCTCTGCACTAAGTTGTAAACCATAAATTTGATATGTCATTTTCATTATCATTCAGTTCAAAATATTTTCTAATTTTTCTGGTTTGTTCTTTGAGACTTGGGTTATTTGGAGTGTGTTTTTTAATTTCCAAATATTTGGGATTTTCCTAGATGGTTTATTATTGAGTTCCAATTTAATTTTCTGCAAGATTTCAGTCTTTTGAAAGCTACTGAAACTTGGTCTGTGGTCCAGCATATGGTCTATCTTGAACATACCATGTCCACTTGAAAAAATATATACTCTGCAGTTGATGGCTATCATATATATATATACATATACATATATGTATACATATATATGATGAATATTGAGATATGTATCTATATCTCAGTTAGGTCAAGGTGGTTGATAGTATTGCTCAGATCTTTTGTTTCTTGACAGACACAGAAGATATTGATATATGGCACTGATAATGATACTTTCCATCTTGTTCTATCAATAATGAAGAAAAGAGTTAGTCTCCAACTATGTTTGAGAATTTATGTATTTCTCCCCTTAGTTTTTCAGTTTTGGCTTCGGATATTTTGAAGTTGTATTATTAAACCCATATATTTATACTATTTATAGTTTTCTGATATATTAACTTTTTGGTCTTTATTAAATGTTTCTTCCTATCTTAAAGTCTATTTTATGTGCTATTAATATAGCCAGTCTGCCTTTCTTATGCTTACTGTTTGTGTGGTATATCTTTTAATAGCCTTTTACTTTCAATCTCTCTGCCTTTTCATTTAAAGTGTGTATCTTGTAGACATCATATAGTTGCCTTTTTCTTTTTTCAGTACACTGCACATTCTCTTGTATTTGCTCAGTTATTTACTGATGTGTAAAAGCCACACTGAAACACTGACTGTTTTTATGGTCTGTAGCAGACTACGGGATGGCATAGTTTGAATCTTTATTAGGTTCCAGAGTGGCAGAACCATTCTTAGGGGAGTCTACAAGTTTTGTCCGTTAGGGAAAGACCCGCTACAGAGATTCTGAGTGTCTAGGAACCAACTCCTGCCAAAAGGAAGGCAGTTTGAGGGTGGGCAGAAGACAGGAATGCAACCATGAAGAAAAGGAGATGAAGTTCTGCATAGACCAGGCACAAGACTCACATAAATACAATTCTTACCCACCAAGAGAAAGCTTTCCTCTTAGCTTATAAAACAGTTTCCCCCCACTCTAATATTTCTGTTTAACCTAAAAGTTCATTTGGACACTTGCGAAGTCCCTTTCTCTTTTGCCTTCACAGCTGTTTCAAATAATTTAACATTTGACTTTTCCTAAATCCTACTTAGAATTGGCACCTTTAAGATCCCCAACTATCCTATAGGAGTTTCTCGATATGAAATTCCAAACATAAAGACTTTTGCACGAGAACTCTAGTTCTCTGAGATTCACAGGAAGCAGAATGGCTTCGTATCGTCGTGCACCATTACATTTTTTAATCGACTCTTCCTGCTACTGCCATATTGATGCCTAAAGTTGTTCTTCCCAGACATGAGTTCCTGGAAAGTCACCCATGAATTTCCATGAATTTTGAAGCTGTATAGTGTTGAGGTTTATAAGGAAAGCTTTCGATATTGAATTCTGGAAATGTCACTTACTAACTGTGTACCTTATTTGTAAAAAGAAGTAATCATATTAGTTACCTCATAGGGTTTGCAGTTTGTGTTACGCCCTTAGCACAATGCTTAGAACACAGGTGGGCCTCTGAAAATGCTGCTCCTTATAATTTCTTATGATGGGATGACGATGGTGATGGTTATGATGATGATGATGATGACTAGAAGGACGGTGGAGAAGTAGAGGAGGAAGAGAGGGAAGATGCATCAGTATCTGCAATAGCAGTGGTGACAGCAGAGGGACTCAGCTTTCTGGCTGATAAAACTAAATGCCAACCTTTTCCCAGTGTCCTCTCAGAGTCAGCTTAGGTGAACCCTGACTCTCACTAGAATTCTTCTGCTTCATACCTTCTTCTTCTGCACTAACTGAAGATTCATCACTCTCCATTATTCCTCGTTCCTGGTATTTAAAAGTTACTTTAGGAGGGATTGTCATAACTTACTCTTCCTTTTCATTTCCCCAGATCTACCTTCCCAGATCAAATCTCACCCCTTCCTTCCTTCCCAGATCAAGTCTCACCCTTTTCAGATCAAGTCTGCTCAGGCTTGCCACAGTTCCCAACTTTCCATCCCTTCTCTAATATGCCGGGGGTTCTTTTTGCCTCCATAAGGAATTAAGAAGGAAGGAAATAAATATTTATTAAGCTGCTCCCACAGGTCAGGCACTGTGGTAGACACTAATTTAGACTTATGTAATTCTCTCAGGTCTTAATTTTACATACTGAGAAATCAGGAGTTCAGAGGAGTTACAAACTTGCTTAGGGTTACACTGCTAAGTGATCAAGAACTCAACAGAAGTCTCACTCCAGAGCGCCACTTTCATCCCTAACCATGAGAGCTCAAGGCACCAGGAGAGGAAGGCAGCCAGGCTCTGCTGAGAAGAGGAGAAGTCATGAAGGCAAATGCCAGCCTCACAGTATGGTGGGGGGTGGGAGGGTAGGCCTTGTCTGATGGGATCATAAGGTGTTACTGCCAGAGCTCTCCTGATGGCAGTTCCCAGAGGTCTGAAAGGTCCAGGGACTTGAGATAGTCACTCCAGCCCTGCCCAGAGGGGAAAATCACAGACCACCAGAAACCAGGGGGATTAGTGTTTTTGGAAAGAGACACACAGCATTCTGAGTCAAGAATGTCATTCTTAACTTGGAGGTAAAGGGCCCATCCAGTTTTGAAAATCAGTTGTATATTTTTGGAACATGTATCACTTCCATGTCTTTCCCACGTGGTAACATTATTATAGTGTCAAATTTTCCATTCATATTGGGAGGAGACTGCAAAAGGGAAAAGTACAATAAAAGCCAATGTTGGCAGAATGGTGGATTAACTAAGATATGGTCCATTTGGCCCTATACTAGCTAGCAAACTCAATTCCAAGGTCAATTAAGGACTGTGCAGCACTTTCAAACAACTCAACTGAACCAGGAGGGAAGGAGAGGTGGGGGCGGACTTGGCCATAATCCAGCCACATTCTAGTCAAGTTGGAACTCAGAGTAATTCTCAAGAATTTACTTGAGTACTTCTCAAGTTTTTCCCTGTTGCTTCCTAGAAAATAGGAAGTTCCAGCCACATACTGGTGGTCCATGGACCACACAGACTCACACACACTTTAAAAACCTTGTGATATTTGATGAGATGACTGGTTTTGCTAAAAAGTTCAAACTAACATGAAGTCTTTGAAAGACTGCAGGTACAGTCAACCCAAAGTGGTGGCATTTTACAGCAAAACCAAGTAACCAGCTTGTATGTTGGGGGGAGGTGAGGTGATCTCTTAATGAGGAACGTATGTCTTGAAAGGCGATGTCAGCCTCCAAGGTAGACAAGAGCCTGTTTCTGAACTTTGATGGCCTTTGCTTATTTCTTTGCAAAAGCTGAGCCTTTAGGAATTCTGTTTTGGAAAGATAAAGGTATATACAAACAGGTGTTCAAATCATCAAAACAATGTAGTCTTGGATAGAGTCTTCAGCTAGCTCAGTGTCAGAAGGTTAAAAGGAAAGAACATGTAGTTACTGCATTGACAGGAAGTTATTTCACTGAAAGAACAAAAAAATGTTATTATTAAAAAGCACTCAAAGACTTCATGTGACTTGGGAAAACAGAAGACATTGTACTTCTGCTATCTTTTGTGACTAGAAGATTCTGATGCTCAGTTTCCAGTTTATCTGGTCCTCCCATCTTGATCATTGCTCACCCCCCACCCCCCAGTTGATGAGAACCCCAGCAGGGTGTCCTTCTTTTCAAGACTGGGTTGCAGAGAAAACAAATTCCCCATGGTAGAGATTATGATTTGGAAGACCTCAGATCTCGTTCCCAGACCTAACATTTGGAAAACATTGGGCAGAGACTCGTAAGGAGTCTCAGGGGAAATAGAGTGCAGGGATTTTCATGAGTGAAGAAGAAAATGATCCCGGGGAGCTGAAGAAAGAGAACAGTGATATTTGCTGAATATACATGCTGGAAAATCACCGATGCAAATACACACTGGGAAAATGCCTGTGGACCTTACTTGAGCTGGTGAGCAAGGGGATGTCAAAGGCCCAGGGCACTTATGTTCAGCTTCCCTTTATAGGGGAACTCCAGGTAAGCTCCCTATTGGGGTGTCACAGCCTTTGGACCCACTGCCCAGGCCAGTTTGCTCAAGTAACACCTGCACCAGGAATGGGGCCACCCTCAGGAATGAGCTAATCTTTCATCCTCTCACGACAACCTCTGTCTATCTTTTTGCATTTTCCTCTCTTGAAAACAGCTTTGTAGGATTACTCAGCCTATCTCTTTCTTCTAAATTTAGCCTTGCAGTTCGCCTTCACCTGTCTCTGCCTTCTAATGCCCGACTCTACCTCAGGGCACCTCTGATGCCTCCTTCCTCCCTCATTCCCTTTTCTTTTCTCAGTTTCCTAATTTCAGCCTTCCGAGAGGACTGATCCAGATGGTCTTTTGGTGCCATCCTCCCGCCCAGTCAGAGTTCTGTGTCACCATGCCAAGCTCTGGGTTGGCTCAGGTAGTTTTCTTCAACCTTCTCATGTGGCTTGGGACACAGGGTCAGGTGATGAAAACCTGGCCACACCCCCACTTAGCTGGGCTGAGAGGGCTCTGATGCAGTAGAGTATAGAAAACACCTGCTTCTTAGAATAACAGCAGGCAAACTAAGTCATGTCTTTTGAAAGGCACACGTTCCCCAGGTAGACAGTCTCCCAAAGCTATTTGTGTGTGTATGTTTTTCATGGCATAGCACTTTGGATTGTTGAGGGATTTTTTTTTTTGTTTTCTTTCTTTCTTTCCTTTTTTTTCTTTCTTTCTTTTTTTTGGTAATAGTAGTGGTAGAAACACACTGCCTTGGCCAATCCCATGTGATGACAGCCATTTATTTGTAAGAAGATAGGTTAGAGGGATGATGTTCTGAGAGTGATGTCAAAAGCTTGGTTGAGACCAAAGTTTTTATGCTCTTAATACAGGCAGTTGCAACGAAGAAAATCCTCATAGATTGTTGTGGATTACGTGTGGGCAGCGTTTGTGAACTACAGAGTGCTCTGCATGGCCGTGTTCACGGTGTCCAGCTGATATTATGGGGGCTCTGCTCAGGTACTGCTGCATCTCAGGTAGGAGAACAGTCACAGAGGTTCTGTGATTCTTCTGGGGCTTGTTGTGGGCTGTACAGACCTGTGGTATAAGCACATAGTCATCTCAGGATCGTTCCAGGTGAATCAGAACAAGGGAGCCTTAGCCTTTTTCTTTCCTTCCTTCCTTCCTTCCTTCCTTTCCTTCCTTCCTTCCTTCCTTCCTTCCTTCCTTCCTTTCTTTTTTTTGGTTTTTATTTTATTTTTTTTTATTATTATTTTTTTTTAATGTTTGGCAGCCCATCCAAGGCAGAGCTCTTCAAACTGAGACACGTGGACCCTTGGAAGACAAAATGATTTTAAGAGTTATGCGAGCAGCTTGGAAAATTAAATAAAGGAATCAATTTCCAGATTCTCTGCTACATATATTCTTTCTTAGAATTGTTCTATCTGAAAATGGGCCATGGGTCCAGGTTCTCACCGCCCCTTCCACAATTGTCCTTTTACTTTTCAAAAGAAAGGCATCCTGGTGCCCCATTCCCCGGCCCTCATGCTTCCCCAGTGTTGCTTCCCTGCTTTGCCCCAGAGTGTAAGCACTGCTTGTGGGGTGTGAATGTAGGTGTTGAGACCAGAAAGCGTTCTACCTCCTGGGCTACGTAGTCAGGTGCTTTCTAACTTTTTGCTTTCATCACAATTGAAGAAAGACTTATCAGCTGGTAGATCACTCAAGATGATTCTGGATGCTAAATTCTTTATTGCTTTGGAATATAATTTGAGTGACATTTGTATAATAAATGCTTTCCATTCACAACTTATTTTTGTGAATAGGATTATTAGAATTTACAGGTTTAAAAATTAAAATGGAAGTAGGATTGTTGCTGAATTTGTTTCATTCTGGTAAGAAGTATTATTAATCTAGGGCTAAATAAACTAATTAAGAAACAAAAAAAGCCCCATTCATTCATTCCGAACTACATTTCCAATAAAATTTCACTCTTAATGTTTAATAATTGTGTATCAAGATTTAAATTTATTTATGCTTTAGATGGACTGTGTACTACTAATCATAAGTATAAGCCAATCCAGGAGGAAAAAATGTGTTTTTAAGACTTAGAGATTTGTGGTCATAGGAAATAAAAAATATTCGATTTATATATGTATTTTTGTTGCAGAGACGTATGATAGGGTGGTCAATACAAGATATTGCACTAGGATATATGTGTGGGAGTGAAATGGAAATACAAATTCAAGAAAAAAATAATCTAAAATCCCTAACTGTTACAGAACTTGTGTAAATCTATTTTAAACTGATGGTTGTGAAAATCAGATTGCTGTGGTATTATGAGCCATTGGCCACATCTAAAGTAATGCTGCCATAGCTTTATTCTATAGGACACCATTTACAGCGTTCCAAAGTATACTTTTTTCAACTATTTAAAGACATGAAATTTTAAAGTGTTAATTGAAAAAAAAAAAAAAAAGAAGAGGGGTGTGCATAGGTTTCTCAAAATTCTTATGGGAGTATGAGAATAGAATAGTCTGAAGGCTGCCACGCTGGGGTGTCATGTGGGAGAAGGGATGTACATTGGACTCAAAAAGCCTTGGTTCTGCCATGTATTAGGTCTGTGACTTTGTACAAATTACTTAAACTGATCCAGTTTGTTTTTCCTGTACAATGGAAATAATACTTTTCTTAATATACTGTAGTGAAAACTAAGTGACTTGATGTGGGCAACACTCTTAGCAGAGAGCCCTCCATATGTGTATAACTAGGAATGTCAGTTTCTCTTCACTTCTCCCAAGGCTGTCATGGTTCCTCTCTCCCTCTCCTTATTCTCCCTTCTCTTACTCCCTCACATATATTCAAAATTAGCCTCATCTTACATCCCCTATTAAGTATATTTGATTCACGTTCTAAAGGTCCCAAAATATCTTCTATAAGTCAGTCTATTCATTCAACAACTATCTATTGAGCACATACTATATTCCACGCACTATTATGATATCAGGGATATATTCGTGAATAAAAAAGACCAAAAAAAAATCCCTATTGTTGTAGACCTTATATGGTAACTAAGTGTATGGTGATGAAAATCCTTTGGCTTCTCCCAGTATAGCAGTGTCCTTTCACTGTTAGTCAGTGTCCTTTCATATTGGGTAGTCCCACTGACTAATGGGAAACCAGTTAGGTTTCTGCATATTGATAGGTCCATCCATCCATCACCCATCCATCCATCCATTATCATCCACCCATCCACCCATCCATCCATCATATACCCATCCATCCATCCATCATTCATCCATTCATCCATTATCATCCACCCATCCACCCATCCATCCATCATATATCCATCCATCCATCCATCCATCCATCCATCCATCCATCCGTCCAATCAAAATGTACTGAGAAACTCCTAGGTGTTAGGACTATGATCCACGATCAGGTATTATCCCTCTAAAAAATCACCACAGAAACACTCTATTTTAATAAGATCCCCCCTTTATGTAACCTTTATCACAATATGTGTGGAGATTAATTGCATCATGTATCTATTTTGGGGTTTAAATGCAAATATCTCTGGTTTTCTTTAATTTTTCCCTGTGTTCCCTATTTCTTTCAAATATTGAGTGCATTTTGAATGATTTAAACCAATTTGTATGTTCCTACCAAAACAATAATTTGTTTTAATCATATTTGCTTCTAGAATGCAACTAAAAAATATTTAAAATGATGGATTAGGGGATGTGAAAAAGATCTGGGCACTCAAAGTAATTCTGTTTCTATTGATTTTGAAACTGTATCATGGAATGTTGTTCTACTTACTTGGGAAACTAGTCTCCCATAATTACACCATTGAGTTAGTTTATCCAGAAATTTAAAAATAGCTTGTAATACCAACATTCCCAATTTTTGTCTCTCTGCCCAATTCTCATAGGTACAGGTCTTCAGAGAAGTCAAACTTTTAAAGAATGAGGCATTTCAATTCTTTGAGCCAAAGAGAGTTTTTATCAAAGTATAGAGTTCTTTGAGTCAAAATAGTTTTTCTTTTTAAATTGAGATATAGTTCACGAAATAAAGTTCACCATTTTGACTCTTTTAAAGATTATAATTCAGTGGTTTTTAGTATAATCATAATGCTGCAACCATCACCACTATCTAATTCCAGAACATTTTCATCACCTCAAAAAGAAACCTGTACCTCCCCATCCTCCCCTCCCCCAAACCCTTGACAATTACTAATCTATTTTCTGTCTGTATGGATTTGCCTATTCTGGACATTTCATATACATGGAATCATACAGTATGTGACTTCTTTCACTTGGTATGGTGTTTTCAAAGTTCATTCATGTCTCAGGACTTCATTCCTTTTTATGGCCGAATCCATTGTAAGAATATAACACATTTTGTTATCTAGTTATCAGTTGATGGACATTTGGGTTGTTTCTACTTTGGGGCTGTTACGAATAATGCTCTTATGAATATTCGTCTACAAGTTTATGTGTGAACATATATTGTCAATTTTCTCAGTTATATACCTAGGAGTGGAATTGCTGGGTCATATGATAACGCTATGTTTAACTTTTTGAGGAACTGCCCAAGTATTTCCACAATGGTTGTACTATTTTACATAAAATATTTTATATATATTTGCTGTATGTGTGCAAAGTGTGTATTTCTATACTAGAGGGTTTCTTTCCTAGTTTCAAAAGTTAAAAACAACAGCAACACCACGAGTGAATTTTAACTTGGATTTTAAGGGAAAAGATTAAATAGAGGAAAATTCCACTTAGCAAAATGAAGCAATAATTTTTCTAGAAGCGTTTTTATATTTATAGCTATGTACCTTTTTTGAAAATATATTTATGACATACAAAGAATTTGAGAATATTTTATTTCTAAGAATAAAAATGGATATTCAGTGTAGTCATCACTAAGGAAAGGTTATGTTGAAAAACTGTTGAAGTGTCCCCTTGGAAAATATTTCCATCACTAACTATGAATAATGAAAGTAATTATTTTCACCACTATAATCCATTAAGAGGTGTATTTATATTTAACATACACAGACTTTAAATCCAGGACATAGAACCTCACTTATAAATGGGCGTCGTCTGGAAGAGGAGAGAAGACTGACTGACAGAGTTTTTCTCAAGTGCCCAGACTGTGCAGTGAGCCATGTGTGTGGAGTTAGTAAGATGCTCTTTCAGGTGGAACACACCCTTGGCCCCAGATCCCTGGTGAGTGTCTCAGTGCGATCGCTTGCTTTTATTCAAAAATGTCTCCTAAGTGTCAGTTCTATAGGTATGAATTATATTAATGCTTCATGGGTCAAAAAACCAAATCGTTGCAGAAATCTGTGGATTATGCCTGGCATTTTGCTACTCATTTTGATTGCTAAACACCAGTCCTCTCTTTGAATTTCACCCACGTAATCACCCAATGGGAAGATGTTCATCTAAAGTCTGCAGATTGCTGCTCTCTTACTCACTAGGTTTGAATAACAACCTCTATGTCCGGAGCAGCAAAGTCTGTCTAACTAAGAGAGTTAGGACAAGGTACTCTATAAGTGTGGTAGGCAGGAGAATGCCCTCCAAAGATGTGTGTCCTAATTTCTGGAACCTGTGAGTGTCTTACATGGCAAGGGGGCATTAATGGTTGCAGATGGAATTAAGATTGCTGGTCAGCTGACATTTTGATGGGGAGACTATGGATTATCAGAGTTGGGCCCAGTGTCATCACAAGGGTCTTCAGAAATGAAAGAAGGAGGCAGGAGTGTGAGTCAGAGAAGGGATGTGATGATGGAAGGAGAGGTCAGGGAAATGCAGCCAGGTTGCTCGACCTGCCGTTGCTGATTTGAAGGTGGAAGAGAGCGTGTGCCAAAGACTGCAGGCAGACTTTAGAATCCAGAAAGACAGGGGCCTGCTTCTCCCTTGGGTACTCCAGAAGGAACACAGCCCTGCCAACACCTGGATTTCCACCAGGGAGGCCCGTTTTGGACTTCTGATCTCCAGAACCATAAGAGAAAAGAAAAATTGTGTTGTTTTAAGAGACTGAGTTTGTGATGATATGTTCCAGCCACAGTTGGAAACTAAGGTGAGATTGTTAGAAGGGATTGGAAAAGATGTTGGGATTCAAGGCAGAGAAATGTTAAACAGTGAAAAATATGAGAAGTTTTGAAGCTGATGGACATGTATTATGGGCAGTGAAGGAGGAGAGGGTGGTGAGAAGGGGACTTATTTAATTCAGAAATGCAGTCAAGTCTTATTTATTTGGAGTGGATGGGGAGGAAACTGCAAAGTAATCCTAATTGTGAATGGTTCTTTGAAGAAAAGGAAGAATTGTCTTATTTTTAAATACATACAGCAGCAGGAGGAAGAAGCAGAGGAAGAGGGAAGGGAGAGGATGGCATTCAGACCTGACCTGAGCCAGGCCCCCTCCATGTCACTCTGCCTGCGACCTTCTGAGCAGGTTACCAACATTCCTGAGTCAGTTTGCTCTTGTGTAAACTGTGGGAAAAACATGCCCTACACCAGTTTTAATGAGACTGCATATATATGGAGGCCAACACTGCTATAAAATGTAATGTAGTCTCGTTTACAAATATCCAACGTGATAAGGACCCAATCAGCAAACAGTAGTTATAAATACTTTAACTTGATTTAAAACAATTTATTCCCAGTGTTTAACCCCTCTTTCAGTTTTTTTAAATTCTCTTAATTTACATACTAACTTCACTGAAATGCCTACCTGGCTTTTACTGGAACTGTCATGAATTCCAAAAGAAGGGTCTGGAAGGGGGACTTCCGTGTGTAAGCCAGTTAAGTGTGGGCTAGACCTGCCCCCTCTCTGTGTCCCAGTCAGGGTGTCCCCAGGGGCACGATAGCTCTGTGGAGTGCTATAGTGCTTATCAGTCTGTGAGCACAAGAGGAAGGAGTACAGGGTGGAGAAGGCTCATTTGGGATGTGAGGTTTCAGAGGTGAGGACTCTACACAGGACAAAGAACGAGGCTGGCAGACAAATGACAGACCGGGCTGGGCCCCAGTTCTCCTCCCACGGATGGGGATGACCTGAAGCCCCAACTCCATCATCGCTGTTTGAAGGGTGGCTAGGGAAGCTCTTGGACCAACGTAAGACCGAAGTAAATGCATGTGAATGTTAGTGGCTGTCTTAGTTCTGGCCGCAATGACAAATATCGCAGACTGGGTGGCTTATAAGCCACAAGGATTTATTTCTCACAGTTCTGGAGGCTGGAAATTTGAGATCAGGGTATCGGCATGGTCGGTTCTGGTGAAGGTCCTTTTCTGGGTTGTAAACTGCTGACTTGTCGTTGTATCTTCATGGTGGAAGGAAGGCGAGAGAGTTCTCTGGGGTCCCTCGTATTGAGGGTGCTGATCCTATTTGTGTGCACTCCACTCTCATGACCTCCTCACCTCCCATAGGCTCCACCTCATCATGCGATAACATTGGGGGTTAAGATTTCAACACATGCATTGGGGCGTGGGGCACAAATATCAGTCCATACAGCGATCTCTTTTGGTTGCATCTGTCCTCTGTCAAAGTTTGTTTATAATAATGATGTTACTCCAGTTGGATTTCTGCTTCACTTATAAGACCCTGCACAACCAAATGCTTCCCTAACTAGTCCGTATTTTCCTTGCCTTCCAAACCATCTCTCAGTCCAGTTAGGTTTCCTTCCATGCTCCTTTCTTCCAGCTGGCTCCACTTAATAGCATCCAGGATACACTACTCTCTGCACTGTGCCTGAACCAAGCTGCCTCCTTCCCTCTCTCCTCTGGTTTTCATTCCAACAGTCTTTTCCCTTCACTTACCTGTCCAGCTAGGTCTCACCTTCAGTGTCATGGGTACCCACCACAATGAGGACCCCACTGAAGGGGTATGAGTACTTCCTGACTGATTAATAAGGTGAAAGGCAATAAAGACAGCCCGAGTCACAATTACATTTATCTTGTCACTGATGACAATCGGTGGTGACAGCAGCTTATTAGACATAAAAAATGAAGCTTTCTGGAATTGATTCCTGTGTTCTTTTTCTGTTCCATTTAGTTTGCATGAAAATGAACAGTTTAATCTGTGGTTTTGCTTTTTCATAGGTCACTTATATTTATTGTCTTTTCTGTACAACACGTATATGGGGTAAGTACATTAGCTCTGCTCACATGTTGAAAATTCACATTATTGAGTGCATTACGTTTGTTATACTTTTACACAAATCACTTTCTGGGATTCAGTTTTCTCATCTATAAAATGAAGGGTTAGACTAGATGATCTCTAAGGTTTCTTTTATATTTTATAATCAAGACTGCTTACCAAACTGCCTTCAATTGGCATTGGGGATTTCTTTATTTTATAATATAACCCTTTCTTAAAAACGTTTTTTGGAGGCGGGCAGGAAGCAGGTGGGCCTTTCCAAGATTATATCAAGAAGTATAAGATTAAATTTTAACATTTTAACTTTGGAAAAAGATAAGCCTAGAACATTCTGTAATAAGATCTCTTTCTTCTGCTTCTTGCTAAAGAATCTCAGTTATTAAACCCAACCTCAGTCATTTCTGGGAAATTCTATGGGCGGCCTATAACTCAGGTTGATCTTTAGACAACTGGACTGGTTTAAATCACTCTAGTGAACACATCTCTGTCTGTCTATCCTCCAGCTTGGATCCACCCAGTTGTTTCTGTGATGCAAGTTGTTATAGGTCATTTCAAAGCAAATAAAAGAAAAGCTGCCTTCTGTTTTCCTTTTCCTACCAGTCAGGAGCAGAAAGCTCATGTGTCCAGGAATGAGAAGCCTTTGGCTTTTGGCTCTGCCAATGACTGATCTCTTAACTTATCCAAGACTCAGTTTTCTTCTGAGTAAGTAGGGATGATAAAACACGTCCAACTGAGTTCACATGCATTTGAGAGCATCACTTGAAATAATAAATGGAAACATACTGAAATACAGGTGTGTGGATTTTTAAAAATATTTTTCTCACCTGATTTTCCTAAGTTTATTTTTGCATTATGTTCTTTTTTTTTTTCTCAGTCTCACCGTGGCCTCTTCTTTATATCCTTAGTCATAGGGGTTTTGTTCAGCTAGTCTTCAGATGATTCTTGAGGTTGACTGTTCTATAATTTATTTGTAATTTTGGTGTGATCCCAGGATGCAGTAGGCATAGCGTTTACCTAAGCCGCCATCTTGGACCCTCTCCTTTTTTCTATTATGAAAGTTGACAGAGTCCTAAATTTCACTTTCTTAGTTTCTTATGTTTCATATAAGTGAATATAATTCCTGAACCAAAGATTGTTCTAGCTAGCCTGGCTCCTCCTACCAGGCTGTGCATGTAGAGATCCTAGAGAGTTCACACAGAAAGTGGCTATACTGTAGTTGGGTTTTGAAGGTAGCGATATTAATTTATGCAATATCTATGGGAGGCGATTTGGAATTATCCTGCAGAATTTCAATGGTATATACCTGTTGACATAGGAATTTCCTTTTTTGGAATTTATCATACATATTTATACTGACTTGTGCATAAAGATAAATGCAGAAGAATACTAGCTGCAGGGTAGTGTTCAATAGCAAAACAAAGGAGATAGCTAAATGACTATCAATAAGGACTGATGAAATAAGTTATAGTACTTTGATGGACTGCCATATGTATTATTTCAGAATGATTTTGAAGACATCTTAATAAGTGAAAACAGCAAGGTATAGGGGAATATACCATTTGGGGAAAAATAAAACAAGACCAAAATCACACAAAAGAAGTGTGTGTGTGTGTGTGTGTGTGTGTGATTGTATGAATGTGCTCATAAATGCCCTGACACCTATTTGAAGAGATTGACTACCTCTAGGCAAGGGACTAGGAAGCCAAGGTTGGAAGAGAAAATGTCTTTTTCCATTATACTCTCTTGTACTATTTGAATTTTTTATCATTGGCATATGTTATTTATTTTTCGAAAAAGAAAATAGATGTACAAATACAGGACAGATCACTAATTTAGAAAATAATTTATTTTCTTGAACTTTCTATGCAATAAATATCTATTTAAAAATATCTGAAATAAAGCAGATAGTGACTTTTCCCTTTTCTTCTTTGAATAGTAACAGTGGTTTTTGAGAATATCAGTGTATTCCCAGTGGACATGATTTATACTTTGAACGGTGACTTTTCTGAGACATAGTCTTTGTCTTATTTTAATGGGTTTCTACAGTCTTTTTTGAGGTGAAGCTTCTTCCTCTATAAATACCTCCCCCTATTAAAGTGATGTTTGTTGGGATATGTCTAACGTAGAAGAACTTTGTAGAGACTAAGATCACGTCTTGCTTTTTGCTTTTGTTAGTTCAAGTCAAAGCTTTATATACAACTATTTCCGTTTCTTTATTAGAATTTGCTAATCTGTTTTAAACTGATTCTTCTCTGACATGTGATTTTGCTATAAACGTCTCAGTGATGCTTGGCACAATTAAGTAAAAGAAAAAAAAAAACAATAAAATAACAAACTTGCCTTTATTCCCAAGTCATCTAATCAACTGACCTTCTTTTTTTCCCCCCTCTGGTTGTTTTGATACTACACTGATGAACCCAACCTTAAATGAACCCAAGTTCAGACTAATTATTTTAAGTGCTTTCATGCTGTCCTGATCTGACCCTGGACATTTGTTTATTTATTTGTTTATTTTACCTTATCAAAGTTTTGAACTGAATGTTTCCGCATTGTAGATAACAATGTTGGTCAGAACTCAAGAGGCATATATTTCCGAAACTTCAAATACATTTTACACTTAAATTATCTAATTGCTTGGCTCTTGTCAAGGTTCAAATTCTTATATATTTTCAATGACCCTTAAGAGTGTTGTTTATAAATGTATGTTCTTTATTAATGCTTAATGTAAAGATACTATTTTTGGATTGTTTCTGAGCATATTTTTCCAGAAAAAAAAAAGAAGTCTAAATTATATTGTGTGACTGAAAAGAAAAATACATGCTGGATAGATTACTTTCCCTCCCATATACATATACAGACACATATACATTCATATATATTCACATACATACCTGTATATATACATAGGTATGAATGTATACATATATATGTCTTCCATGAGAACTATAAATATTGGTTTAAATGTTTCCCCATTGTACATTGGTCTAAAGGCTTAAGTTTACAGCTTGAATTGAAAAAGGTCTATCAATTATAGAAATATGTGGTTAATATGTTACACGTTGCAATGAGGGCTGGCCTAGGCAAGATCAGGAACTAGGCAAAGTTTGTCCCTGATTCCTTACTGATATTTCTATCTGTGCCCTCAGCTCCTAGTACCTAGAGCTGCTTTTAGCATCACTCCTTCCCAACCCACAGCCCCAAGTCTGTGAATGAACACTTAGAGCTCATTTTCACTGCAATGCATTATGGGGCCTGTTTGTCATTAAGGGATCTACTTATGGAAACAGTTAATGCTGTAAATATACTTTTGTACTGAAGTGACTGATGACTCTGGATAGAGATAACAAGGATTTGTGAGAACAAGGGACTAATTTTTCCTAAAGGGCACATGTGTGCATGTGTGTGTGCGTGTGGAGGTTATGTATGGGAGAGAGTGTTTGGAGGAAGCATTAAAGTTAACAAAATATGTGAGTGTGGAGCAACTCTCTAAAGAGAGTGTTGAAGAAAAGTTAGCTAAAAGTAGGTAAAGTGCCCAAATTTTTCAAGTTCAGGAGCTTTCTGGTTGAGAGACACATTAGAGGAGCCATCTTGGAGTATTAGCAAATTGTAGGAAGAACAATTTCAACCCAAAGTGGAAGGCTGTGCCCAGAGCATTGAGCCAGAGGGATTGGATGAGTGAGCCGTGCCCTACCTGATTGGAGGTAAAGCACGAGGTTCTCCCCCCAAAAAGCCGGGCTTATAATTTAAATTAGATACCAGTGTGTACTTACTGTTTTCCTAACTACATAGTTTATGCTCTAACTACATTGTTTACAGCTTAGTAAATGGATCTTATCAGAAGAAAAAAAATGGCAGAAGAGTCTGGTTAAAGCAAAGTGGCTTCCAGAAGGAGCCTTTTAGAAAAACAAAAGTCCTAGCTTACATAATTTATTCTAGCTCACATAAACTTATACTCTTGCTCACCTAATCATCAACTCTCTTTATTATCAAGCCACAATGTACATTTTTTGCCTTTTTATATGTCAATATTAGTCTCTTCTTGTCACCGATTCAGGGAAAATTATACTGTGGAATTTTCACGAGTTATGTAGACCAAGCGTGCTTGTTATAATGTATATGTTATATACCCAGCTGAGGGATCAGTACTGATACACTGAATCAGATGCTTCACTTTGCAGAGTGGAAAGAAGTTCATTGGTCCTTGTGGAGGAAGAGACTGCTCTGTTTGCCAGTGCTTTCCTGAAAAGGGGTCTCGGGTAAGTGACGTAAAAATCAACATGGACGCTGTGGGGAGGGGCCATGGGGAGTTACTAATCAAAGGATGTAAAATTTCAGTTAAGCAACTTCTACAACTTCAGTTGTAGAAGTCTGCTGTAACAACATTCTGCCTATGGTTAATGGTAACGTATTGTTCCCTTAAAAATTTGTTGAGAGGGTTGATCTCATGTCAAGTGTTCTTAGCACGATAAAAAATTTTAAAACTCAACATGGACAGCAAATTGAATTTTGAACCCTTGTGATTTTTTAACACTAAGTAGTCCCAGATTCTTAGCATGTTTTGGTAGTCGGCAATGTTTATATCTTTTATAATAAAAATTCTGTACATTCGATAAGCAATCGCAATTATGTTAGGCCATGTGTAAGGCTTAAAGATAGTCTGGGAAGCAGTGATTCACCCAGTGTTTTATGCAACACTGGTTTTGTGACTTGCCTTATGCAGACAGGGTTCCAGTGTTAAATGATATGTACTGGGTTGCCATCTTGATATTCATGTTGCATATTAGCATTTTAAAGGTTCTCAGAAGTATTGCAGTGAGTGGGGGGAAAAAAAGCCACTGAACTTCGTTTAGAGTAGTATTTCTGGACATTGGACCACAAGACCTTTTTGAATAACACCTATTGAAATCCTGTGGAATAGTGTTCTGTAATCAAGGTGATAGGTGCATTTCTCGCGTGCTTCTGATGTGCCAGGCTTTATGTACTTAAAATGCTTTACTAGCTCCCTGATTCCTGGCCACAGCTTTCTTACTGTCTTATCGTACTGACTTTGCTGTGCAGAAGACAGAAACACAGAGTAGTTTAGTGTCTTGCTCAAGTCCACTCAGGATGGTGCTTTTACTGACTACACTAGATTCTGTTCTTCAGTGTGCAAGAACCTACTTGATTACTGTACACCAGGTCTCTTGAACACTTATGAAATGCTCCCTTATATTCTGATAGTAGCAGTTGGCAGCCCACTAACTCATCTGTGCTGAGAGTTAGATCAAACAATTATTTTGATTAAAAATATGGCCAAAGTCTTATAAGAAAGGAATATGCTTCGGAAGCTTTGGACAGTTTTTGAGTCAGAGCAATGATTCTAGTGAAACATGGCCAAATCAATCCTATGGGGCTTGACCCTCAAAAAGGACAATCCAGTAAAGACCAGTCCACAAGAACGTGGAACGCTACCTTCCTGAGAGAAGGGACCGTATAGTTCTCCTACAGCATCTCTTCATCTTCACATAGTAAGAGTGCGGTATGTATGGGGTTCCTTTGCCAAGCTCTTTTCCTGTAAGCAGCTACCCTATAGAGCAGGGGTGTCCACACTGCGGCCCGCGGGCCAACTGCGGCCCGCAATCCATTGTTAATTGGCCCGCAGCAAATTCCAAAAATATATTTAGTTTACTTAAATAAACCAGGTGAGGCAATACGTACTTCACCTCGAGGGAGTGGCCCGGCTGTTTGTGTATTTTACCGCATATGGCCCTTGGTGAAAAACGTTGAAAAAAGTTTGGACACCCCTGCTATAGAGCTTATGTTGAGGTAAATCCCCTTCTGCTTCAACTGCTTTGTTTCTTCTGCGATGCTTCAAAAATTTCAGTGATCAGAATATAGCTTGAGCTTTCTCAAGCCACTTTCATGATATAATTTTTATTTTTCAATTACAGTTGACATACACTATTATATTAATTTCGGTGTACAACATAGTGATTAGACATTTATATAACTTACAAAGTGGTCATCCCGAGAAGTCTAGTACCCATCTGACACCATACACAGTTATTATATTAGTATTGACTGCATTCCCTATGCTATAGTTTACATCCTCATGACTATTTTTATAACTGGTAATTTGTACTTCATGATATAATTTTTTAAAAAAGGTACAAACCTCCTGTTATAAAAGGAATAAGTCCTGGGGATGTAATGTAGCAGCACTGTGACTATAGTTAATTATACCGTACTTTACATTTAAAAGTTGCTAAGGGAGTAGATCTTAAAAGTTCTCATCACAAGAAAAAATTGGTAACTGTGTGTGGTGATGGATGTTAACTAGACTTATTATGGTGATCATTTTGCAATATAGACATATATCAAATCATTGTGTTATATACCTGAAACTAATAATATCATGTTGTATGTCGATTATATCTCAAAAAAAAATTTTTTTTAAGTAGGGACATAAAAAGTAGTAATCTGAGAAGTGGGTTTACTCCTTTCCTTATAAACATACACATTATTCAAGGGGAAAAAAAAGCCTGGATTTTCTGTGAGGTTGTTAATATAGACATATTAAGATTGTATAAATGAAAAGGAAAAGAAATTAGTGCATCTAAATTTTAAGATCCTTTGAGCTCGAGGCCCAAGGAAAATGGATGGGTCAGCTCTGTGGCAGGAAGAGGATGGGGACACCACAGAACAAAGGGGAACAGTTGCTGGATAAAGCCAGCGTGGTGTGGTCCTCAGATATAAATAAGGCTGAGACGTGTTTTAGTGGGGACATTTGGTGATGTCTAGAGACATTTTTTGGTTGTCACACTGGGTGAAGTAAGGTGCTACTGGTCCTTGTGGGCAGAGGCCAGGGGTGCTGCCTGGCACCCTGCAAGGCAAAGGACAGTCCCCACACCAAAGAGTTATCTTTGTCCCCAAGTGCTAAAGTTGGGGGACCTTGCTTTAAAGGATTACCACAGCTCTGTCAGGCTGGTGTGATTGTTATTTCCATCTGTCAATACAAGGAACCAAGTTTCCAAGAGTTTTGAATAACTTGCTAGTATGTGGGAGAAACAGGAAGCACCCCCGGTATCTGGCTTCCACCCCAGGGTTTGCTCCAGGATCAATGAGAAGATGGTGACGCTGAGGTGCAAACACCAGTTTTAGTCATGACTTTGTGAGCTCAGGTGGACACTGTAATGTGCCCAAGCCTCGGTCTTCTATGTTGACACCCTTTCTCTCCCGTTTCCTTGGGCTGATCAGCAGTCGCAAGCAGTCGCGTGCCTGGAGGGTGCCTTTTGCATCCTGTAGCACAGCTGTCAGCCTGTGGGGTAGGAGGGCTCCCGGGGAGGGGATGCCCTCCGCTGGCTGTGTCGCCATTTCTGTGTGTCACAGAGCTGTGTGGGGAACACCAACCAGCCTCTGCTCTTCCTGAGACAGATGGGTCCCAAGGGAGGGCTGCTCGTTGCTGGTGACATTTTCCAGCTGGGAATTTGGGAGCATGGAGTCTGTATAACTGGGAGGTTTGGGAGGCGGGCGCTCCCGAGTCCTCAGCAGCCAGCCAACTCCCGTACCATCTCTTGAGCCACAGTGACAGCTCAAAATGGAATATAAAAACATGACTATACCAAATTCTGGAGGCCTGAGCATCTGCCTGAGGTGGCACAGCCCCTGAGAGGCAAAGCCAGGCTTTCCTAAGAAAGAAATTCCTGTATACTCTTTTATAGCTTAATGCCTGAGTGAGTAGTTTGTTCAGGCCCCAAATTAAAACTGCTTCTAAAGCAATTGTTGGGAAGCCAGGCTGCCCCATGCCATGGAATGACTGAGGTTAGGGTTTTCACTGGACATTGAACCTAGAGTTTGAGGGGGAGCTGGGACGTATCTAAGGCCCAGAATCAAGGGCAGCAGCTTCAATGTGGACAAAATTGAAGTTCAGTGTCATCAATGTACCACTGGAGGCCCACAGTCTAGCCTCAACACGTTTTTCCAGCAGTAATCACTATTACTTCCCTTTTGAACCCTCTCCTGTATTAGGTGGGCCCCTCCCTCACTCTTGAACATAATCTGTTCACTTCTCAACCCTTTTCTAGAATGCCTTCCCACTTCCACTCTGCTTCCATCTTTCCTGTTTTCCCCAAAGGAGCTCAGGCCCCCCCACCATGCCTCCCCACAAGGCCTCCTGCCCATCCCAGCCACTGCCGATGTCCCCTGGTGGGAACCTGGTCTCCTTCCATGGTACTTCTCATACTCTGGCTCATAGCTCTGTTTTTGAGTATGGATTTGCCATGATCCTTTATTAGATTGTAAACACATACTTCATAAAGGTGGTCATTCGGAAATATGATATGTTTACGTGGGTTCCTGGCCCATAGTGGACACTAGAGTAACGTAAGCTACCTACTTTTATTTCTCTCCTTTGAGAACTGCGTGTCATTTTTGGTACTTCTTTGATCCCAACAGATGGCATGTAATAGGTAGTTAACATATATGTAAGTCAATAACTTAAAATTCAGACTCCAGCCTGGACAGGATTTGGGAGTCTGAGCTGGTGGCCAGGATGTATGCAGCATGCATGTAAGGACACTAGCCAGCTCCAAGAGAAGAGGGGACAGAATTACCGGGGACTCATCCCCCCAGTTTTCCATGACACACAGCATTTAAAACCTGTTATTAAATGAATCATCTCACATAGTTCAAATTCCCTTGTGAATTTCAGGTATGGTCAGTAATAACTTTGAGGAAACTTCCATGTTTTTGATGGTTATCTCCTTGTGGGAGACAAAATTACTTGTCTTTATAGACTAGGGTGCGACTTTTTATGCCTTCTGCATTAGTAATTGGCATGATAATAAAGATACCCTCTATAGTTTTTTTCTAGAACAAAAATATTCATATTGTTTTCCACTCAGGGAAGTATAGCAACTGTGAAATAAATAAAACTTTATAATTTAGTGGTTTTACATACAAAGAGGTCAAATGACTTAAAACTCAAGACCTGTCTTAGTTGTTTTTTTGGTGTGGAAACTAAAATCACACATTTGCAAGTCAGTCTTTCCTTTGGGAATTTTAAATCACTAAAAGATGTACAAGTATTTTTCCTGCAATCACTTGTTCCTTACACTTCTAAAAGCCTGCATTCCATGATAAAAATGGAATTTACTTGAGAAATTTTAATTATTGTTAACAGTTTTCATATTAAATTATTTGCACACAAAGTTCTAGAACTCAGTCTCTTTATCTCTCATGCAGCTGTGGTGTAGTACACTCTGCAGCTGTAGCCTCTTACATGGCTCAGAGCAATTATTTTTATGTCCCAAAGTTCATATAAGTCAATTATGTTATATTTTGATGCAGGCAAGTTCCAATGACAACTGAGAAGTGGGTATATTTGGTCTGTCACCAACCCCTTATCTTTTGGGTTCTGCTTTCTCCTTTTTCTTGCCATGTCTTTCTCCTCCAAGAACTAACTCTCTAGCTCATTTGATTTCTATTGGAGAATTCTCTGATAAATGAAGCACTGTCTAAGGTGACAGACCCAGGTGCCTACAGGGGACAGCAACTCACCTGAGTGAGGGGACCCTAGGATGTGACAGTAGGCATTGGGGACTGTCAGGGAAATGGACGATGTCCATTGTCATGTAAAGGCATCAGAATTCAGATTTTTTTTTTACACAAAAATATAGTGTCTAACAAATTTCCTGGTAGAGTTCAGCCCACCAGCTGCCAGTTTACAACTCTGGCGAAGCTTGTTAAAGTATTCCCTCTGTCAGGAGTATTAACCTTGATTTTTGAAGAATGAAAAACTTACAAGTTAAAAGAATGAGTCTTCAGTTGCAGGATTTCTTATGTAGGTGCTTGAGGAAGTATTTCTGAACAGGGCATGGGGGTCCGGGAGGCAGAGGGAGGAGACGTGCTTGTCATTTCATACTCATGGGCTTATTATGAATCACAGCGGTAACAGTAGTGGTAGTAGCTGATATCTGTATATTAATAGAAGGATAACTCCAAGTAACGACCAGCGTGCTCAGTAAGTGGACAAATCTCTCTCTTTAAATCTAGCATTTGTGCTTGAGAAAGAAGACGAAAAAGCAAGCTTATATTTGCCTCCTATGCTGTAGAACATATCCTTTTCTAAACAGGCCAGGTGTACCAAATCTCACCCGAGATTCCTAGTTGCAGTTTGGGTCTGAAGGTAGATTTTGGAGTAACTGCCCCTGTCAGTCACCTCATTAAGTTGTCAGTGATTTGTGGCCAAACCTTTGGTTTCCTCATGTGGAGTTCAAATCCATAGCAACCACTGCTGAGCTCTGTGACCCAGCGTGAACCGAGACCAGGCAGCCGCAGAGCTCAGCAAATGTGGGACTACACAGAACTCGGGAGGTTCAAGGTCATTACCAAAGTGGAGGCAGCCTTGTTATTGGTGAGAAATAAGGGCTAGCAATACAGGTGCACCCCAAAGCAGGGTGTGTTCCATGTGGGAAAGTGGGGCGTGGTATTTGTGACTCTAAGAACACTCTCTAGGGCCAAGGACCGTCTGCCCAAATGAGTTAAAATGCTGAATTACAAAGTTTTTAGAAAAGGAAAATATATTTCTCCTTTCAAATACCATTTTCAGTAAGTTGCCAAAAAATCCACAGGAAAACAGCTGTCTCCAAGGTGCGAATTTTTTCACTCCTCTGTCATACAATCTTCTCTGCAATTCATTCAGCAAATAACTAGTTATTCAATCCACTCATTCAACTAAGAGCCACTGAGCATTCTCCACGTGCCAGGCATGTGACGGGGCTGTGAGGCCGGGGGGATGGAGGCAGAAGAAAGTCCCTGTGACCTGGAGCTCAGAGCCTGGAAGGAGAGGCAGAGATTCACCCTCTAGCCATTATTTCTGGGTGCCTGCTGAGTGCCAGGTACGGTTCTAGGCATCAGAGCAAAGAGCGAACATCCTTGCTCTCTCCCTGGGTGCATAATCTGGTGCCCTAACTGGGTTTTGCAGAGCAGTGTGTGTGTGGCGGGGGTGTAGGGTGGGGTGAGGGAGCTGTGGGTCAACACTTCAGCTTAGACCTGGTGGAATCAGTGGTTTCCTAGCAACAACCTGGAAGAAGCATGTCGCGTTAGTTCCAAGGGCCGTAACAAATTAGTACACACTTGATGGCTTAAAACAACAGAAGCGTATTTTCTCCCAAGTTCTAGAGGGCAGAAGTCCAAAAGCAAAGGCATTGCCAACTCCCTCCATAGGCAGTAGGGGAGAATCCGTTCCTTGCCTCCTCTAGCTTCTGGTAGCTGTCAGGGTTCCTTGGCTTGTGGCCACATCACTCCACATCTCTGTGTGCCTATATCAAATCTTTCTCTGGGTTCCTCTTATCTGGATACATGGGATGGCATTTAGGGCCACCTTGATAATCCAGGATAAATTCTTCATTCCAAGATCTTTAACCTTATCACATCTTTTGTATCTATGGTAAGATGCACAGGTTCAGGGGATCATATGTGGACATACTTTTTTGTAGCCACCGTTGAACTCACTACAAGTATTTGGGCAGAGACGACAGCCTCTGGGGCCCTGAAGTGGGAAAGAGAAGGGCTGGCATGTTTGAGGGACTGCAAGGTGGCCCAAAAGGTTTGACCAGAGTAGGTGAGGGAGCACATGGCATGAGATGCAGTTGAAAAAGCAGAGTCGGGTTGTCCTGTATGATCAGGAAAGCTTTGAAAGAGTTTAAGGATGGAGGCAGGTTGAACGTATGTTGTAAGATCATTCCAGCTGCTGTTTGGAGAATACAGTGGGGGGAACGACAATATCGGGGAAAACCTGTGAGGAGGCCGCTGCAGGTGGGAGGTCATGGTGGCTCAACAAGGCGGTGAGGGTGGAGGTGGGAGGAAGTGGATGCGTGTTGGGAATACTTGGGAGGCTGAATTGACAGGAAGGAGAGGGAGACTCCCTGTGGGTCATTTGCAGTTAGCTGTGCCCTGGTGAGGTGGCAACGGCTGCGTGGGTAGTGGTGTACCGCTGAGAAGCACTCTGGGGGGATGATCATGAACCCCCGAGTCCAGTTTCTGATTTGTAGAACTTGAGATCAGTTGGATATGCGGCAGAGACTCCCAAAGAAAGGTCTGGGCTCGAGAGGGATATGGAGTGAATATCAGACTTGGATGTGATGGATCCCCTGGAAATGCATGAGTTTGCTCAAGAGAAAGTGAGAAGGGAGAAGAGGCCAGAGCAGCCCTGCAGAGCTGTGGGAGGCACTCCACCACCGGGAGGAAGGGGAGCAGCACAGAAGACACAGGTAGGAAGACAGAGGGAGAGTCAGCTGGATTACTGCCCCTTAGGGAGCCTACCAGGAACTCTCAACATTGTCCCCTTCAGGTCCCTCAGCAGGTTTCCCATGTTGGGCTGTTAGTACGCCATATTTTTTAAATGGGAAAAGTACGTTGCAGTGAGCTAATTGTTCCCTGAGAAAGCCATGTCTTCTGGTTCTCAGCTCAGTGTTCTCTCCACTGCACCATGCTGCCTCTTAAGAACACAACTAAAAATCCCGAGTCAGTGTTACTTTACTCCTGGCTAAATGGATCCAATTATTCCCTCATGAACAAATGAAGAGAACTTAAGGTACAAGAAAAAAACTCTGCCACCACAGTTCAGTCTCCTTGCACTGTCTAATCTTGGAGTAAGCTGTTTCATTATTTGTATAACTCTTAGTGATACCCAGCGGTTTCCCTGGTAACTGAGGAGGACCCTGGAGGCACTAGCTAAAGAATTTACGCCGCACGGTGGAGTCCTTTGGAGAGTTAAGTGATGTTGTAGTGTCACCTAGTGGCCTTATGGTTGAATGACAGCCAGGCTTTAGAAAGGCGGGAAGGGTGCAGCCGAATGCTTCTTGGTTAGTTGAAATTATAAACGTCTTAATCAATTCAGCATTCCATGAGTATGTGTTTAGAATTTATACTGTGTGAGGTAGTGACCGAGGTGTTGGGCCAGTAATAATGTGCACGGATGCCTGGCCTCAAGCCGCTTACTAAACATCATCCCAAGCAGATACTACAGTAGCATGCACGAAACAATCATGAAAAATAGGTGATGAGTCTATTGCGGTGCTCCTTGTTTTAGGGTGGGTATGAGAATTTGTAGGAGAGTGGAGCTGAGAAGGACTGGGGTAGAAAAGGGAACCAGCATCTTTGACAGCAGCGGAGTTGGGTTCAAATCTCTACTTCCCCAGGTGATAGCCACTTGCTTCATCTCTCTGAGCCTTGGCTCCTGGTTTGGAAACAGTGTTTGGTCCCCGGGGACAAGCAGATCAGTGCAGCCCAAAAGTCGGATCTGAAGATTTTGGTTTTAAAGATGTACCTAGTCTCTTATCTGTTGGTCTCTTCTACCAAGTTGCTGTGAAGTCAAAACCATTTGATCTTAGCCCTGTTCAAGAGACGTGCCTACCAATGACAATGAACAAGGAACGAAATCCTAAAGGAAAGCTCTGGCCTCAGAGTTGGGCAGGCATGCCACTCTGTCCACTCTGATGGCCTTCGTCCTTTATCTGTCCAGCTGGCCCAGAGCCTAGTGCTACAGTAGCCACAGTGGGGAGGCCCATATACTGGGTCTGGTGACACAGTGTCAGCTTTGCCTTTGAGTGGAAGGAAGATGACGTGGTGGCTTCACATGGCATGCCAAAGTTTCCTCAGCTGTCGAGACAATTGTCATTTTGGGATTCATTGACTCTGTTTTCGGACCTCCCCGTCTTCCACAGGAAGTCACAAACCACAGAGGCCATTCTGTGCACATGATAGCATAAAAACAAAAGAAAAATAAAAAATCAATCAATCAATCATGGGACAGTATATCTGAAGCCAGTCATTGCACCGGGCATTTTTTCCTTTTTGCTAGATTGAATGCAATGTAGCAATCCATTGTATAGCATATTATTGTTTGTGGGAGGAGGGGGCATGGGTAGGAGTAGGATATTTCTGTAAAAACAAAAGGTTTTTAAAAAAGATGAAAATTCCTGTGATTATTTAATGATTCTCCAGTTGCAGAAATGTGTATCATGGGCCTGTTATTTATTATTGTTCATCCTGAAGTTAATTCTATTATAGCCCAATAGTAAGTAAGCTCAAATATCTACTTGTAAACATAGCTGTTTTTTTACTGACGCCTTCTTTTACATAAAATAATTTCATGGAAATGGCAGTATTCTCTACATTGCTGTGGATCAATTATTTGCTCAAATTTGGTGAACTAACAATGACCATTTCAAAGACTGGTATTTGGGAAATTTTCATGGGCAGCTTTCTGACAGATTTAATACTGTTATGCAAAGTTTAGTGTATTTTTTTTAAATTTACCCCATAATAAACTGTTAGTATGAAAAAACAGCACTAAATATAAAACAAACAGCAAAGTCTTCTAGCAGCTGTAAAAATGTAAGCATTTCGTATTTTATATTAGTTTTTCCACTTGCAAAGTTGGGGTTGTATTTGTCATTTAATATGGTTGAAATGAAAGCATAACAAGGCCTGTGTTCTAAACAAGGAAAGGACACCAACATTACTGCGTTCAGGACCGTTGCTGGTGGTGGGGCGTGTGCTCCACTCTCCTAAGGTAGAACCATCATCATCATCATCACAAGTTCAAGTTCGTGTAACTACTGTGGGCCAAAGTTCTGGGGATGGCAGTTCAGAAACGTGAGAACGCAGCTTCTTTTCCTCAGTTACGCAGCCTTCCTTTGGTTGGGTGGGCGGGGGTCTGACCAAATTATTTTATGAAGTATTTATTCTTCTCTGTCTTTCTTACCACCGTGGCCTTGGGCACCTGGACTCCGCCCTCTGGAAGCTCCTGGTCGGGTGGGTGTGGGGTTGGGAGGGTAAAGAGATCACAGTCAAGGGTGGGGAGTGTTGTTACAGAGGCATCTTGGAGAGACATCCGATTCTGAAGGGTGCGTTGGGGGAGGGCAGGAGATGGGGGAGTCTGTCCATGGGGGGATTGAGTGATGACTTGGGGGAGAGAATGGAGAGACACTTTTGGGATAGGACATCAAAGTATGTGAAGGAACAGAGCTTGCTCAGAAACGACAAGGAAGCAAGGGGAGGAGGGTGAATGAAGATGGGGGCAAAGAATTTAATAGTGCAGACAACCATTCCTTGTTTTGTTTGTTTTTGAAAGTGTTTTAGGTGGCACTTTCTCAAATCAGGACACATTTCTATACTGAATGGAGTTCTGATATTCTTAGCACTCTTTTTTTCTTTCTTTTTCTTCAAAGTTCCAGTAGTTCTCCGGATGGGGCATCACACTCTAAAACGAAATACACTGTAGAGATTTATAGCCAGTTAATTAACGCTCTTACTTAGTTACCCTTTTATGTTCAAACATACATTTTGTTGTTTTTAAATGATACATTATTGTAAAGCACAGCATTCATAAAAGATAATTTAGGAGTTTTGTATAAATTGCATGTTAAGATGTTAAAATAAGTCCCAAATTTAATGAAAAAGCAGTTATATCCCGAGCCTTCTATTGAAGAAAAAATGAGAACTTTTAACTTACGATAATTAAGTAACCAATAAGATTAATTAACATAGGTAGGGAAGGTGAGCTGAAGTCATTATTTATTCCTACTTTCAGACTGTAGCTTAGAATTTGTGCACTATCTAGAGAAAACTGATATGCCTTCAAGTGCCGCCCAAATGGTTTGTGCCCAAGTAATTATATTTTATTGCTTCATTTTTAGTCACATGTATTTATACAGTGAAACTTCCTTGAAAATGCAAGGCTTTTAGTATTTTTATGGCTCCTCAATAAACAGTAGCCATTGTGCTGATGAAGGGAGTTCGGCACAAGAAGGGAGCAAATGGCTAGGGGACCAGGGGAGCGTGCTCCTCACAGGCCAGCCTTCCTTCCTCCAGAATAGAAAGAGCTATGAGACTTGCAGCTGCTTCTAATGGGCAATAATTGAACATTAATTTGGTGGAACAGTCCCTCGAACAATGTCAAACAGGCAAAAGAGAGCAAGGAGTTCCTGATATTTGAGCCTGAAATGTTCCCACTGCGGGTTTAGGGGGAGAACTGAGCTCATGAAACTTCTTTCCCGAAAATAAGCGGTGACCTTTTCGTTCATGGAAAGTTGGATTGCATAAATATAGTGTAACATGGAGAGCCTACTTCCAATTGATGAATCAGAAATTAAGTACAAGAAACTAAAAGAGAAATATTTCCCTCTAAAAGGGCAGACACAGTATGAGCCATATGAAGTAAAGATCTGGCAGTTTTCCCCCACTTTTAACTTGTGTCGCCAGCATAATGGCAAAAAGACTTTGATTTTTTTAAAGTTCCTTGCTTTACCAAACAGCTCAAGATTTGTAAATATCACTGACAGAATGAAAATAGTCAGAGAACTATTATCAGTTATAGATGTGTGTGTGTGTGTGTGTGTGTGTGTGTGTATGTGTGTGTGTATACATGAGGTAATTCAGGTTTATCATACAGCTTAAATTCAGATTGAGAAAGGCAATGTTACTGTTTCTTATGGTGGTAATTAATTGACCATTTCTGTTTCTGTTTTTAGACTTTGCTCAGTCTCTAATTTTCCAGTCCTCTCTAAGCCCAAGTGACCATATGTTCATGTTAGAAGACACTACTTAAGAATCAGCCCACCTTCCTTTTTAATCTTCCTTCTTAGGGTCAACCCGGACCACCCGGACCACAGGGTCCTATTGGACCCCTAGGACCTCCCGGACCCTTTGGGATTCCAGGAGCGAAAGGGATGAGAGGTGACAGTGGCCTTCCTGGAGCAGCAGGTGATGTGGGAGATAAGGTACATCTCTTCTTAAGTGTAAGATTCATATTAACCACTCACCAGCACTACTATGCCAGATTTTTTATAATCACAAGTAGTACCCCCTCTCACCTTATAATAAATTTAGTCTAAACTCCTCTTCCATAATAATCAGCCCCCTTTCCTAACCTTTCCAGAGGAGTGTGGTTTTCTAGACCTTTTCTCTGCATTTGAATACATGAGTGTGCTCCATGGGGAGTTGTATTGTTTCATGGCTTTTTAAAAACCATAAGTGACACCATACATAACATGCTGAGTCTTCCCTTTTTTACTCAACCATATGGCTTAGAGACCATTCCATGTCAATTTATATAGAGAATTTATTCCTTGAAAACTATGGCATAATGTCGTAGTACAGAGGAAACTATAGTTTATTCCCTGTTGATGGGAATTTGAGATTCCATCCTAACTTTGTGCAGTGCAAGTGCAAAATTTATAATCCTGTACATTACCTGTGTTCACATTTAAGCATTTGTTTCTCTAGGATAGATAGATTCTGAGAAGCTGAATGCCCAGCTTACAGGGTGTTGAATGTTTTCCTTGAACTGGTACTGCCAAGCTGGCTTCTTTAGTACCAAAAAAAAGTACAAAAGGTTAATTTTTAAATGTTGGCATTTAAACACATTAATATAAAAATAGGTGACAATGACTGCTAAGGATTTTTTAAAAAAATGGTTATTAATTATTTATGTTTTCAAGTAAATCCGCTTGTTAATCTAATAATTTAGTAACTTTTATAACTTTGTTTTATTTTCTGGAATTTTAGGGTCCAACTGGTGTTCCTGGATTTCCAGGTTTGGATGGCATACCTGTAAGTACCCCTAAATTTTCTCCATTCGTTTTTAAAGAAGGGAGAAACGCTCATTAAAACCCTTAAAATCCCATGTTTTAAAAAATATGTATAGGCAAACTCTCTTATTTTCTCATCGCAGTACGTGAAAAAGTGCTTGCATTTCAGTTTTGTGGAATGACTCTGAGACCAAAACACTTTACTCAAATAACAATGTTTTCAAATAGATTAGAGAAAAACATTCTGAAATACGAACTAGATATACTTGTCAAGTCAAATACAATGTTCTATAAATAAATGTATACTTGTAATGCAAGTTTTCATTGCTGGCGAGCCCTAACTTTGGAAGTGGATTTAAGACTCTCCCTTCCAATACAAAATCTGAATGACAGAAGGAAAAGGTGTTTTAGGGGTGCTTTACAATTCATTAGAGTCTTTTCTAATGCTTTTCAAGGATGGCTTCCACCCAAGTCTCCCAGAATACTCCAAACTAAATGAATTTAAATTGGGGCATATTAAAATTCATTTGTGTATTTTTACTGTGCTACATAACACGTGTGGGTGGGGACAGAAGTTTCACAAAATTTAACAACATTTGAGTCACAATTACCATAATTTGGGTACCTATATTGCATAACCTCTGTGTTATAGTATTCTTGTAAAAATGCTTTGCTTCTAATTTTGTTTCCTATAGGGACACCCAGGGCCCCCTGGACCCAGAGGCAAACCTGGCATGAATGGCTACAATGGCTCAAGAGGTGATCCAGGGTTTCCAGGAGAAAGAGGAGCTCCTGGCCCTAGAGGTCCCCCAGTAAGAAACCCATAGCTCATCCTAGTGAGAATCTTAAGTGAAAAGGCCCTACGGTGGGAACAGGCTGGGGGAGGGAGCAAGGAGGCCAGTTAGCAAAGCTTCTGTTGTTTAGCATTCAGGATTTCCCTGCAGACAGTTAACCCCTCTACATATTAAAAAAGAAAGGACTTTAATGTGGGAAATGTGGCACTTATTTTAATGGTTGGAGGAGTGGAACTCAGGAGCCCCTGTGGGACTACAGATTTCAAAGGTTCACACACAGCTGAGATCCAGAAGTTGGGAAGCTGCACCTACGCAGTAACCACTCCCTTTCACCCCATGTCAAGACACCAGCAAACACTCAAGATTCTACCTTTCTGCTTAGCAGCATCAGCAGTACCAGAAAAAGGATGTCTTCTTCACTGCTGACTTCCAAATCTCATAGTACCTCTCCCAGGTGGAACCTAGTTCCCACGCAGCTGCAAAGAGGTCTGGAAAATGCAGTTTTTAACTTCCTAGTTCCCGTAATGCAGTAAGTGGAAGGGGTATGGAATGGCTTCCAGAAACAATTGACAACATTCAGCCCTTGAGAAAACTTTCCTGCTCTTAATTGTTTTTTTTCCTTCAAAATCTTGAACTAATATTTAAACATATGCGTAACTTCAACAAGAAGTACCCTTTCCTTTAGCCCTTATATTCTCTTTCTCTTTTTCTCATTTAAATAAAGATTGGAGATGAGTTGGCCTTTCAAAATGGATTTGCTGTGACTATTTTTCAGTCTTTCCACTTCCCTCATTGAAGACTATTTCCCAAGATTCCTTCTAGAAGATTTTCTTATCGTCACCGCCTTAGTCATCCTATTTTTTTCTATGAATTTTCCTTTTGCTCCAGGTCCTAGTGGAACTGGTCTGAACATAGAGCTCAAAAAGAATTTCCACACTCACATCTTTCTGGTGGTACCGTGTTCCCCCCAAAATAAGACCTGGCTGGACAATCAGCTCTAACGTGTCTTTTGGAGCAAAAGTTAACATAACACCAGGTATTGTATTATATTATATTATATTATATTATATTATATTATATTATATTATATTATATTATATTATATTATATTAAAGACCCGGTCTTATAGTAAAATGAGACCAGGTCTTATATTAATTTTTGCTCCAAAAGACACATTAGAGCTGATTGTCCAGCTAGGTCTTATTTTCAGAGAAACGTGGTATCAAGTAAGAAACAACACCCAACCTTCATTATTAAGCTTCTCAGCCACCCTTTGTTTTCAGACTCAGCCAGTTGAAGGCTCTAGTGCAGTCCGGTGAGTGCATGTCTTTTGAGCTCTTCAAATTGGGTCAAACTTCATTCTACTGAGTGTCTATGAATATTCAAGAGAGCAGGGGTTCTCCATTTTAGCTGTAACACACATGCAGCACTGATCATGGTACTGAAGTTTGTCTCGATGGTCTCTTTGCAAAGCAGCTTTCTTTCCTCTGACTCATTTCATGTATAGGCAGCCCTCACTTTGCATAGTAGTGTGAGACCTTAACCTAAGCTGAAACCACACAAAACAAGCTTACCACACAATGGGAAAAATTACCATTGTTCTGTGTCCTTTAAAATGTTTTGTCAAAACATTAAAAACTCTTATTGTTCGTTATAAATATATAGGGAAATTTTTTAAAAAACTAATATTTATTTAGTACATTGTAATTTACAACGTTAGACGCATCGATAATTAGAGTGTTTTCCTTCTTTGTAAAGACGTGTCAAGAGTAGTTTGAACAAAGCTCGCCTCTTCTCATCATGTAACTTACAATATGAAGTGAATGTTTCTATGCTTGAATGACTTGTCATACTGTTTTCTAAGTTTGGATCAGCTTCCAGTGTTGTGAAATATTTCTAAGAGTTTCTTTAACATGAAATTATTTTGCCTGTGTCCCTTCCTCTGGCACATCTTCGTCCTTCTTCTCACAACCACTTCCCTTTTCTAAGGTTGATAAATTTGTCTTCACTAAGTTCTTCTGGCTGGAATGACAGCAGCACCAATATTCCCACAAATCAGTTATTTCTCCCATGGCTCCATTTATGTTCCGTTTGAATTTCACGTCCAGCATTATCATTTTCCATTTCTTCACTTCTTTTTTATCTTTGTTGGCCAATTCCCTTCTTCAGTGTTCTTATGAGCTGTCTTTTGGGTTTTTCACTGTGAAATAAGGGGGCAACACAACTACACACTTTGCTGTGTGTGTGTGTGTGTGTGTGAGTGTGTGTGTGAGTGTTTTGTGTACTCTAATCGATATGCAGTGACCAGTCACGGACAGACTTTGAAAGCAATGATGTGGTCAGTCAGTGATTATGATTTGCATCTGTTACGAGCCATCTGCGCACCGATGAGCTAGCAGTAACATTTGTACTTAATGTAGGTACTCAGTGAGTACACAGTAATAACTGAATTTTGAACCATTTGGCTGGAGGACTGGTGCTATTTAACTTAACTGTGGAACTGAAATCCATGTATATTAGAACTGTGCTAAGCAAGGCCTGTCTGTGCAGGCAAATATGATTTCTCAAGGAAGCTGCTGATGGAACTTACCGTTAAACCGGAAGGGTCTCCCACTGGAAACCAAGTCAGGCATTCTTCTAAGAGGGATTAACCGTGACATCAGCATGTCCTTTGTAGGAGCCTAACATATAAAAATGGTTAACATTTTCATGTGGGAACCCAGTTAAGATATATTAATATAGTAAGTAGAATAATTAAGATAGTAAGTAGGAAAACTTTGGGGAAAAAGAATACATTAAGGTATTTCATTAACTTTTTAAAAATGCCCTAAGTAAACTTGCAGCTACATACAAAAAACTTCCAAAGGGAACATGCTGATTTTTAAAAGTTCTTCTTATTGTGGGATGCAGAGGCTCTATTTTAAACACAAATATTGAAATGGATAAAATCAATTTTTAAAAACTATTTCTAGGGCACATTATTAACTGACAATTGCAAAATTGTTTATTTGTAAAAATAATACTTGTGTATTATATGGTGAAGGAAAATGCACTATTCCTGCTAAGTAATTAATAAATAGCTATTAACATATTAGTATATATTATATATAACCTACAAATAGATACATTATATATTTATATATATACACATATAAATATAAATGTATTAGTAGATACTCTGTATTTGGAGATTTCTTAATAGATTTTAACCGAATACTGAATGACTATATACCTTAGAATCATGATAATAATAATGAAGAGAGTAAAGAAATCTCCATTAGTGAAACATGACTACAATGCTAATTTTATTGGTGAGTAATATTGCACATAGAAAAGAAAATGCTGAAATAGTAATATGCTTTCCTCCTCTCTTAAGTGAATATTTTATTTTCAGGGCCGGCCTGGGGAAAGGGGAGAAAAAGGAAACTCAGTGTTCATTTTAGGTGGCATTAAAGGTATTCAGGTAAGCATTACAATTATGGTGAGTTTAAAAGAACTTTTTTTCCACCTAGGTAAACCCATGCAGGAAACACATGGGCTGAGGTTTCCTTTGAAATGTCCCTGAGCATGGTGGTTTTTGTCATTACCTTGACCGTCTATGATGGCGCCATACTTCTCGAGTGAAGGCACTTGGCTTTAGTTGCTCTGGCTATAAAATTTCAGTATCTCCCACCGATTCTTGCAGAATTCAATTCATTGTTTCTCAGCTGTGGCACTGTTGACCTTTGGGACCACATAATCATTTGTGTGAGGGCTGACCTGTGCGTTGTAGGGTGTTCAACAGTAGCTCTGGCCTCTATCCAGAGTGCTAGTAGCACCCTTCCCACCATCCACAGAATATCTCCAGACATTACCAAGGGCCTCTGGGAAGAAAAAGTACCCCCTGTTGAGAAGCACTGACTTATTTGTAGTTAAAATTTAACTTTAGTACTTGCATTCCCTTATAATAGAAGTCACCACTATTGAACTTGAAAGTTATGGAAACATTACAGCAGTTGCCCTGGAAAATTAAATGCTTTTGTGTTTTTAGCAGAGAATGCTATACGAATATTCAGAAGTAAACTCTTGAATGACCACCTCATCTCTCTAAGATGAGTAGCCATGGGTAAGCGGAAGGAGATCGCTAGATACGCTAAATCGAGAGGAGAGATACAGTACATTTTCAAGACGTGGCCATTCGTCTTAAGGAAGAATATTCTGCAGCAATTAGATAAAAGTCCTAGATTCTGCCACTAGATCCTGAGTTTCATGCCACCCAGAGTGGGCACAGCTGAGTGGTGATCCTTTCAGTGAGCTCACAGTATTTGTTTGTGGCCTCTGCATCCATTCGTACTTGTTAAACAGCAAGAACTATGCTTCTGTTTACGGCTCACCTGATGGTTAATAAACTTGGCATCAAAAGCAAGGTCCCTCTAGGAAACAGCATGGTGTTTAGGAAGGAGAGAACTGACTCTTGTCTACTACTGTGACTTTCAGTAACCCCCTTGACCTCTCATTTTCCTTATATGTGAAAGAAAATTAAAGCGATATCTACCCTGACTTCCTCTCGGTGCTGATGACTTGTTATAATAATTTATATTACAGCATATTGTAAGCCATAGTTGACTATACAGTATTAGTTATGGTGAGTATTTTTTTGTAATTGTGCAAGAGAGAACCAGTGAGATGGAAGCGGAGATGGATATAGAGAATTCCTTATTTTAAAGAGAAATACCTAATAAAAGTGGTTTGCAGATCAATAACCTTGGAGAAACAATGGTCTTAAGAGATCATATATCTATGTCACATTCATTCATATCGTTACTATAAAAATAACAAACAGCAATAACACGTGTTGGCAATTATGTGCAGAAATTGGAACCCTGGGGCATTGCTGCTGGGAATGTGTGTACTGTGGTCACTGTGGAAGACAGAATGGCAGTTCCTCAAAAAATCAAATGTAGAATTGCCCTATAATCCAGCAATTCCACTTTTGTATATATACCCAAACAAAATGAAAGCAGGGACTCAAACAGATATGTGTAGACCCATGTTCATAGCAGCATCATTCACAATAGCCAAAAGGTGGAAGCAACCCAAGTGTCCAGTGATGAGTGAGTGAATAAACACAAAGTGGAGTACACATACAATGAAATATTAGTCGGTCTTAAAAAGGAAGGGAATTCTGACACGTGCTACAACATGGATGAACCTTAAGGTTATTATGCTGAGTGAAATAATCCAGTCACAAAGGGACAAATACTGTATGATTTCATTTATCTGAGGTTCCTAGAGTCATCAGATTCGTAGAGACAAGAAGTAGAATGGTGGTTGCCAGGGTTGGGGGAGGAGAAATGAGAGATAGTATTCAATGGGTACAGAGTTTACATTGGGGAAGATGAAAGGTTCTGGAGACGGACGGTGGTGATGGTTGCACAATAATGTGAATGTACTTAATGTCACAGAACTATGCACTTAAAATAGTTAAAATGTAAACTTTTATGTATATTTTACAATGTATTATGTTTTACATTATTTTAAAAAAGAGCCTGTACTCAAGAGAATATACACCCTTTGATCCTTTAAAGTAGGTAGTCTCAAGGAGAGCCACAAGGCAGCAGATCTGCACAGAAGCAGATGGGAGAGAATTTCCACACGAATTCCCTTCACATCTGCTCTAGGGTGATAAAAGGGGCGAGGTATCTGTAAAGGGAGGCTGCGTCTGGCAGTTAGACCAGGTGCAGTTTAACTGTGATGTAATGGGACCATTGGATTGAGAATTGAGACCATTTTAAACGGAAAGATGAACTCTCGTCTTGATTTCCACATACTTATGATTCCATCATCTTTCTCTGGTTTCAGCTGAGTAGAAGCAGAATTCAGACCTAAGAATGGAGGCCCCAAATCACCTCCACACAGCTTTCCACAGTTGTCTTTTCAACACCGAAAAATTGAGCAGACTGCACAGTTAGACAGCTCAAGTAATGTCTGTGTGTGCTCCCACTTTTCCATCACGTGTGTTTTAGGAAACAGTGTTGCTCTTCTAAAGCAATGTGTTGTTATTATTGCAGGGCGACAGAGGGGACCCGGGACCTCCAGGCTTACCAGTAAGTCTCGTGAGCGGGCACGTGCTTCTCTTTTCCCAAATAGCCTATGGTCCCCACTGGTTTGTATCCCAGCAGGACCGGCTACAAAATTTGCGAGGTCCTCCCAGCGCAAAATGAAAATGTAGGTCCCTGTTAATTTTTGTTCAAAAATCATTAAGAATGTCAAGGTGGTGACAGCAGAGCATTAAATCAAGCATGAAACCCTGTGTGACTGCGCAGGTCACACACCCACGAAGCCATCCTTGAATCTTAGCAAGCTTTTGATTAACTTGCTTGCCTATCTTTTAATCATCATTTGGTTTTGCTCAGGTATATACAGTCACTTAACATTCAGAAAGTGAAGTCAGCTTAGAAATATGTACATAATATATGTCAAGTGAAAATGATTTTGCTCTATACCATTCTGCCTATGGAATCAGTCACTTTGTATTACATTTAATATTTTGCCCTGTCCTCATCTCGCTGAAATTTGTAAGTCAATGCTTATATTAGTCTTTCCAATTAATCAGTGTTCACAAGATTAAAATGGAAAGTAATTTTGCCTCCTAATAGTTAACCTATAATTTTGCGTGGTCACTTCTGGCTGTAGAGAGGATTGCTTGCCTAGGTTGCTGTCCTTGCTGCTCTTGAAGCTCAGTTCTGTATAGTTAATGAGATACCTTGATGTCGCTTTTAAAATAAATACCCATTTGTCCTCCAGGAAAGCGCAACTTTATTGCACACTTGCCTTGCAAATCACTGGACCTGGGCAGGGCCAGGGGAGAACGGAGAGCCTCTCTCCACACTTTCAGGAATGCCCAGCTATCACCTGTTCTTGTGAATTTGGGTATAAATTCATGTTGCAACAATTACATGCTGCAGAAAATTGTTTATGACTGAATCATCTTGACTTTGAATTGGAGACCACGTTTCTATTTGCATTGATCTGACAGGTCACGTTTAAAAAATATATTAAATAATATACATTTATATTTTAATATTAATTAATGTTAATATTTTAAAAGCACCCTAATGTGTATCAAATTTAAAACATATATGGAAGTTAGGAGTAGCTAGTCACCAGTTTTCTTTGTTCTCTACTTTTGCTATTATAAGATTTACTTGTAAATAAGTAAGTAGATTGATCGCTGGGTCTTAATTTAATCCTAACATAGGAGTTTGTTACACCTGCCAGAGAGCTGCTGCCAGGTGGCTCTGTGCCCTACGGCCATGCCAGAGCTGCTGTGAAGATGCTGCAGCAGGCATGTGTGCCCAGGGCTGATTTCTGTGGAGACTTTTATTCACTTGGGATTACATGCAGCTCTTGCTGTGAACGATGATTGTGATTTTTGGTAACGAATGCACTGATTTTTCTTGTGTTTAGGGACCCAGGGGTTTGAGAGGCCCGGCAGGTCCAGTGGGATATCCAGGAGAGCATGGCTTAGCCGTAAGTACAGCACTGCTCATTCTGTCCCTCTAAAAAGCCGACCTGACATTTGAATACCACAAAAAAAAAAAAAAAAAAAAAAGCAAAATCACCATCTTGGGGTCAGGTACAGGTGGGTTCTTTGGGCGATTATCACCTGATGCATCAGGGCACACCCGCCATTATCGGTGTGAGTGCCCTCTTGAATCACAGGTGTTCTGGGGGTAGCAAATAGCCCCACCATGATAGGAAGTCCCACACGGGTGTTTTAAAATCAAGGGTTTTCTAAAGAGGAATCTGGGACAACCAACGGCAACACCTTCTGATTTCTGCGACTGACATGTGATTTGTGTGTTTCTGCTGTTGATTTAGGGACCTCCGGGCCAGGCTGGGAGTCCAGGTTTGAAGGTAGGTGGCCGTGAATAAAATACACATACAGCCCATGTACCATGAGGTAAGACAAGTACCACTGGGACTTGTCAGAATGGTGTCCTTCCTCTTATTAGACTCCCCAAAGTCTTTAATAAATGAACTTCTAACAAATTGTGTAGCCAGAAGTTGTGCTTGTAATTACTTCTTTAATATTCAAAAGCGATTAGATTTATTTATTTATTTTCTATTTCCAGGGTAATCCTGGTGTAGGAGTAAAGGGGCAAATGGGAGACCCGGTAAGCATCCCCTTTTGTACGGAGGAGCAGATGTTAAAATGTATGTGCTGCCTGGGTTGTGGAGGCTGGTCTGATGGTCACTTAACTGGGTTCATTATCTAGTCGATGCCCAATTTTAGGGCCAAGCATTTTTCTTTGTTGAATTACTATGGCACCATTACCTGTGGTTCTAAAATGACAGTTCTGACAAAATTTAACACTAAATTCACGTTAATTTATGTGACACACTTTACTCTAGCAATTGAACAAGCAATTGAATATTTATGCTAATACATCCAGGCTAAAGATCTTGTTTGATTACTGATTTGTTTGGCTTAATTTCACAATTTCATCAAAATTTCAAACTCCATGCATAAATAAAAACATAAAGAACTAGAACCAGAAGCATTTAGCAACACACAATCTCCTACTCCTTCCCTCCCTCACACTCACAGTCCTTGACACTGAAGCATGAAACTTAGCAAGGACAAGCTTTAGAAAAGTGTTTCAAGATGGCAGCTCATCTGGAAACAATCTGAATGTCTAACAGCTGGTGAATGGCTCTTTCAACAATTGTGGGCAAATAGTTCAAAAACTGTGGCATCTACTCTGCGCCAGGCTAGGATCAGTGCTGGGTGTGGGGATTTAGCAAGACAGACCTGATCCCTTTTCTCATGGAGTTCCAGTGTGGTTGGGTGAGTTATGGGACAGCCGTTTAACAAAATGACACAATTGCCAAAAATATATTGGAAGACTTTATGATGTGGGGAAATGCCTATGATATAACGTTGAGCAGAAACTACAGGTAAAAGGAAATTATAAAATTATTAAAATTTAAATAAAATATAAAGATATAAAATATGTTGTATATTTTTGTTATGTTTTTATATAGTATTATTCTATTCTAGCATATTTTGTGTTTAACACATCATTTGGTCACATGTATATGTACATTATGCACATACATATACACACGTGTGTATATGTAAATATACATACACACACACACACAGTACATACACACCGCAAAGAACTACACCAAAGTTCTAATGGAGATTGTCTCTGGATGGTGGGCTTAGGGGTCATTTTTAGTTTTTAAATTTATTTTTAATAAAAAGTATGCATTACTTATGCAAAACAATAAATATTTAAAATTACATCATTTATTTGCCACAACTTTAATTTTAAATCCATACACACAGGATAGTAAACATTACATCATAATATATGGGTGAAAGTCTCCTTGGTTTCATATTTTATTTCAAAATAAAGTTAATATGAAATTCCTATTGATTTTTCCTTTAAAGGGTGAGGTTGGCCCGCAAGGTTCTCCTGGACCCACCCTACTGATACAGCCCCCTGATTTTTCTCTCTATAAAGGAGAAAAGGTAATTTCCAATCCGTATGTTACTTTGGTAAAATAGTAATGGTCAACATCGCTTGAACACATACCTGTGCCAGCCAAGTACTGAGCCCCCACACGCATTATTGCATTAATCCCAAAGCGACCTTAACAGGTTGGTATTCTAAGTAGTCTCATTGTACAGAGTTGAAACATGAGGCTTGGAAAGGTTGCCAGTATTCTCAAGTTCACCTAGCTGCTGAGTTGCAGACCTAGCTTGAGCTGCTAAATTGTGACATGTCCTTCAGCAATCATGCCCCACTAATATGATCTTTGCTATGTGGACTGAAAAGACCACTGGAAGTCCAGTTGTCCTTTAGATGTTACATATGGACTTGATGTCTTGATAATAGAAAATGAAGTGATGCGTAGAACTGGGCACATGATTGACTCTTGGCGAAGACGGATTCCTCTGTCAGCCTCCAGTTCTGATGTTACTGGTGCCACATGTGGGTTCTGTTGTCAATCTCGAATGACTGTATAAAATTTCACTAATGTGCTTAAAAATGAGACCCTCCTCTCAAAGGCTACATCCTGAGCTTGCATATGCTGCCCTTGCTCTATGGTTGTCCCTCACTGTACCCCGTGATGCTCCACCTGTCACAAAGTATGGCCTCAGTAGTGTCTCATTTATAAGTGCACTTGGGTCTTAGTCGCTAAGTTGAAGAGTAACCCTTTATTTCAAAAATTAGTAAAATAGTTGTTGAAAGAGGTAATTTCTGAAAGAGATGGAATTCAGTAAGTTAAACAATAAGAATAAGCCAGATGATGCTCATTGTGATTTTTAGGGTGTAAAAGGAATGCCTGGAATGGCTGGACCTCCAGGACCACCAGGACCTAAGGTAGTTTACTAAAGTAACTTGTGTGTGTGTGTGTGTGAGTGTGTGTGTGTGTGAGATGTGCTATCTTAATTAAAAAAAAATTTTTTTTAAATGGTTTCTGATTTAAAAAAATTTTTTTTTTGCATGGTCTTTATCATTGCTTTAAATGCTAATATATATTATTAGAATTTTTCACTGTTTTATCATGATCCTGTAGGGTACATCTTCTAAAGTAGTTATTTTCTTTAACATGCTGGCAATAATTTTTATTTCTCATTTTATTTTTGCATTCTTTATTGCTACAGTATTGTTGCTTGAACCCTTCTAAATGTTGCCATCTCTTTAAGGGGGAGCCTGGAATTGGGGCAAAAGGAGAAAAGGGCATCCCTGGGTTCACGGGCCCTCGGGTAAGGATCATTCATGCTGTCCTTAATGTCAATGTGTTCGGAGGCATTTCTCTCTTACATTTTTATAAAACTAGATCAACATTTCTGAGACCTCAAGAGTGGGATTATCTCAAATAGGAACAATTTATTTTGACAACAAGAATTGTGAAACCACTAAATGTCCCAGAAAACCATTTCCATTGACACCGTTTAGATAAAACAGGCAAGCAGAAGATAGAAGAATGGGCAGGAAGGAAGTGACAGGATTATGATTGTAGCATTCCCTGCCTTGGAATTGTTCATTTAAATCCATTTGATGAATGAAGGTACTGATCTAGGGGCAATAGCTAGAAAACACACACACACAAAATGAGGCCTCAAACATCACCACACGTGTCACTAATGGGATCCCCATTCATAGTCACTATGGAGGCGACGTCCCAGCCGGCATGGGCATTGAGTGTATTTGGCTCTAGATTTAGTACTTAATGGGACAACATTGGCTTCCATGGTAATTTTTATTGCTGATCAATGCATAGAGCAACTATTTATCTCTAGACAAATTATACTGCAAAGACTTCAAAGATATTTAGCCTAATGCAAGAATTAAGTTAAACTAAAAAGCATGAGTAACAACAATAAAAATATGTTCCTAATTTATAGCACTGGCAAGGACATGAAATTAAAAAAGAAATAAAACTAATAAGCAATTAAAATGGTAAATGTTATAAAGAAATGGCATATATTTTATATTTATTTCCTTTTATTCAACTATCTTTGCAGATAAGATTAAATACCCATGGAGCAGTCTCATAATGTGAAAACATGATTCCTTGAACTGGTGCATACATTTTAATTTAATTCTGTTGGTGTTGATTTTTGTGAATTTATTAGGGTGACCCAGGCTCCCATGGATCTCCAGGTTTTCCAGGATTAAAGGTAAAGGTACACCATTATGGAGATGACAAATACAGTTCATTAGTAAATGCAATTCACTGTCATTCCAAAGTTGTACCACCGCAAACATGCACTCAGTAATTGGAAAGAGAGACACATTCATTTTATGAATTATATGATTTAGTTGTGGGTGCAAAAACTAAAGCACAAAACTGATACAACACAAAAGCAATGTGGAGATTTTGCACAGAACCTCAGTGAGCATGTGTTGTTCAAATTAAACAAGAATGAGATCATTTGTCACCCAATCACATTTTTTATAAAAGGCATGTTTCTGGTTTTGTAGGGGGAAACAGGACTGTTTGGAGATCCTGGGCCATTTGGATTTCCTGGCCCAAAGGTAAAAAAGTTAGCCTATTTGATTACTGCCTAATAAAATTCCACACACAATGCAATATGTATTACAGAACTGTACACTTGAAACCTGTAGAATTTTATTAACCCATGTCACACCAATAAATTTAACAAAAGTATTTCAACAAATGATTCAAAACTGTAACTTTTGAAAGAGACAGAGTTAATTTTGTATATATTATTTTTATAGCATGTTTAATGATTACATTTTACATTTGAGCAACAATTATTTTGAAGGTGAATGGTGGTGAAAGTTTAAAAAATTCCACCGGGGTCATATAGTATCACGATTAAAAACGGAGGGAGTTGTAGAGAGCTTTCTGTTTTCGCCACCACTGAATTGTTTTCTTCCCTTTGTAACCTCTGTGACCCCATATTCAGCACTTGCTCAGGAAAAGCCATAGTGACATGAGAGAGACACAATTAAGGGGGACAATATTTGCTGTTAAAATAAAATGTACACTCAGATCTTGTAGGTGAATAAAATATTTGTCCTAGAATGCCAAGTTAGACATTAATGCTCATTGTATGTCTACGAAACTTCATGGTTTCAGAGGTAGCTAATTTATGAGCATGGAATCATTTTGTTGGAGTTAAAACCATTTTTTTCTTTTGAGAGATCTTGGCCAGATGGTTATGTACGTCTGTTCATATGTAGGAGGTCAGATGCCTCTGTTTTTTCCTAGAAACCTATAAACTATTCATTTGTCTAGTCAGCCTGTAATCTTTATTTCTTATATGAATGTACTTTGGCCCCTCTCATATTTATTTAATGCTAGGAAACATGAGAAAATATTAATATTTCTAAGAAAAGTGAATGAATGAATGATTTCAGGGGGATCCTGGAGACCGCGGGCACCCAGGACCACCAGGTGTTTTGGCAACTCCACCTTTTCCGCTTAAAGGTTTGTGTTTCATTCGGTTCCTCCACTAATTATTTGCCAATGGGATTTGAGTGGCCCTGACAGAAGAATCTGGCCCAGTATTTCCATAGTTTGTACACTAAGAAGGTTAAATATTTGAACTTGAGCATGAATGTATCATCACACAAGCGCAGGTAGAGATATGTATCTTGGTTCACCTCTATCAACACAGGACATCAAATTTTATTTTAGTATGTAAACTCTATGCTGGGATTTTATTTTGTCACCTTTCCGAAAGTCGGGTTGTCCAGTTGTTCATATATGTATGTGTAAAACCATTTGACTAAGACCTAGCCAGATGCTGCCTCCAAGAAAAGAGTGGTCTCCATCAGTGACAATGATAACACTGCCCAAAGTTTATGTGTCTGCAGAGGACAGGCAGACACAGGGGCTCAGACCTAAGATAGAACATTTAAAATGTGGTGAGAAACTGCTAAAGAGTCTCTTAGTTGTTCTTCAACAAGCCTCGCAAAAAGTAATTGTATATGAAATTTAAAATGGAGATATTATGCCTCTTATGTTCAAATGTCATTGTGTTTTGCAGGTCCTCGGGGGGATCCTGGGCTCCCAGGACGCTATGGAGAGATGGGGGATGTTGGACCCCCTGGTCCCCCCGGCCCCCCGGGTAGACCAGGGGACGACTGTCCAGGTATGACTCCACTGGCGTTTATAAGCCAGGGCTGCTAGATTCTTGTCCACACCAGCTGTGCTCAGCTCCAGCTGACACTGAAATCACCTTAGGAGCATTGCAAAAATGCTAAGGGCTGTGCCTACCCCAGACCAGAAGGTTGGACTCCCTGGGGGATGGACCCAGGCCTCTGCTAGTATAAAAGTGCCCTGTATTTCTAATGTACAGACAGGATGAAGGACCACTGAACTCAAACAAATTAATCACTTACTTGGAAGAGATCCATGTTCCCGGACTGCACCTCAGAAATATTCAATCAAGATCTCAGGGGTGTGGAGAAGAATATGTATACATAACAGGCTTTTCACAAGCTTATCACATGCACATAAGATTTGGAAACCACTGCTGGGGTTAGAGTGTTTCTTCAGGTCCTTCCCACCCTCTTGGAAGGCTCTCCATGTTGATGTCTATTGTCAAAATTGAGTTATTCTACCTAGGCCCCAACTGAAATCTCCTACATGCAGTGTGGAAATTCAAATTATGAATTAAAGCATAAAATTTTGATTCAGCCTTAGTTAGAAATACAAACCAGCCTCTCCCCTCAAAACAAAACAAAACACAAAAAGCAATAAACAAACAAACAAAAAATCATATATCTCATGGTAATATTTGATGAAGAACCTGGAAAATAATTCTGTTGACCTAAGGACTTTAAACTCCTTCAAGTGCTGTGGTGGTTAGTATTGCCAGTAAGATTAGGAATAGAAATTTAGAGGATATTCGCGTTCTGTGAACCCAGGGGAACTGATTAAACATGTGAGGAGAAAAGTCTTGAATAAATGTAATTTATCCAGTCTGTGTCTCTTGTTAAATTTACTGAGAAGGAGTGAAACGTTTCCTGAGATATTTAACTATTAACTGCAAAATTCTTGTTTAATCTTTCATGAATCTAGCTTCTACTTTGTAGGATCTGATGGCCACAAAGGTAGTAGAATTTTGTCTAATTCATTTAATCTTTAGATATCATAGCCTTGGCCTGACTGACCCAGGACTGTATAAATCATATAGAGTACTCTGTTGGTCAAAAAGCACTAGACTCTGGTCTCAGATTTCTCCTTTCGGGCTTGTTTATAATAAAATACTGTTTCCAGCAGATTGAAACCAAAACCCCATGGGAGTAAGTGACACATGTGCCTAACAGATTCAAAACCAAATATAATAGGAAACCTCTTAATTCCACAAGCCCCCACCCCTTTTTATTTTAAAAAAATTAACCCAGTGGCTTTCAAATCTTGACTACAACCCATAGTAAGAATAAATTTTATATTGTATTGCATTTATATTACATCATACACACACATACGTGTATCCACATAGGCATATAATTAAAACACAAATTTCACAAAATAATACCTTTGTGAATATGATGCACTACATTTTCTATTTTATTCTTTTCTTTTGAAAAAAAAAGTTGAATGATGGCCACAACTTAATTGATTTCATGCTCTACAAATGGATAGCCAAGGCTGCGATATGTTTTACACTATAAGCCATTCTCGCTCTTGGAAGTTGGTTGAGGATTTTCCCTGGCACTGGGACAAGGCAGCATCCAGGTCCATCCAGTGACCGACTGTGGAGATTCTGAGTCAGCTCTTAGGAATTGCATGAAGACAAGATGGCAGCCAAGTCCACAAAAGCACACATCCATTTTGTCCTAACTATACCAATGTATATAGCCTTTATTATGCATGTTTATTGTATAATCACCTGCAGTATTTACCATGAGATGAGCAGGGTTTTGGAGTCAGACACCTGTAATTAAATCATCACTTTGCCACTTAATATAGTATAGTGAAATAATTATGCATTTATACTACGAACTAAAAACATTCCAGATTCTATTACTTATAAATTGTGTGATCTTGGCATTTGTTAAACCTCTCTGTGCCTCAGTTTTCTCATTTACAAAATGGAGTTTTTGTTCAGGGTCAAAAGAAGTAGTAGGTATACAGCCTGGCATATAGTAAAGACTGTATTAACTATCATTATTATTATTATTACCCATCTTTGGCCTAAATTGTCCATGACTTATCTATAACGTACAAACTTTTCACAGTTGTTTGAGGAGTCAAGACGACGTGTGAAAATATATCAAAGCCCCAGCACATATGCATACAATAATGAAAGCCATTATTTAACTAGCATGCTATAATACTGATTACTGACAGGGTTTTAGTTGTCTATTTCTGAAAAAATTATCCAAACCTGGTGGCTTAAAATAATGACAATCATTATATTCCCTTTCACTCTTTCTGTGGTTCAAGAAATCAAGAAGGGCTCAGCTGAGCAATTGTAGATCAGGGATTTTCATATGCTTGCAGCCATATGCTGGCAGCAACTGGAATATGCAGACTGGCCAGGCATCTCCCTCCTATCTCTCTCATATATCTCTGTCCACACAGGACCTCTCTGTGTGGACTCTGTACTTAATTTAGGATTCCTTACAGCATGGGAGCTTCAGAGCAATGAGATTGCTTCTATGGTGAGTTAGGACTCCAGTCCCCAGCATTTCAGCCCGCAAGACAAAAGCTGAATCACATTTAATAATCGAGCTTTGGAAACCGTTTAGTGTCAGACCATCATGCTCTATTAATTCAAACAGTCACAAAAGCCCACCACATTCAAAGGGAGGGAGACATTCCATTTCTTGATAAGGGAGTGTCAAGGTGCTACAAGAGTGTGAGGGACATGGTAGCCATCTTTGAAAACCGCAATCTTCCACAAAGAGATTCTAGAAGCAGCCATGCTTAGGAAGACACAGGTAGGAGAAGTGTTCACGCTCCCAGGAAGGCTTCCAGCTGTCTTTAAGCCAAAGCCACCAGAGAGAAGGAATAGGAAGGAGGTCAAGGGGAAGCAGGATGTGGCTGCTGCTGCATTACTCACTTTGACCTCTGAGCACACGGAACATCTGATCGTTCAGTGAGCATGTGCCATCGCCAAACATTGCACTAAGCTTCTTATGTAGATTATTTTATTTAATCCTCAAAACAGGCCTTTGAGGTAGATATGAGGATTAAAGAAGTTAAATAACCTACTAAAGTGCCTGTGGCTAGAGAAGGAGAGGCCAGGTTCAAATCCAGCACCTCTATGTTTCCCTACCAGCTTTGGTTGCTATTGTATTAATATTTTATGTCCTATATAGATGATTATGTGAGTCCATATTTTTATTCACTAAATGTGCTAATGTGCTTATTCAGATTATTTATTACCAAGTTATCAAGTTGGAAAGATTGAAAAAAATAATTTTAATAGAATAATATATATTTCTCTCCTAATAACCTTAAAGAGTGGGGAAAGACGAGAAAATCTGATTCTCAAACATGTTTGTTTCCACTTAATGTGCTTGCTTCATCGGAGGTGAGGCATTTTGGTAACTGAAATATTCAGTTATTTTTTTAATTACATTTTTTTCCTTCAAAAATAAAATTCCACAGCCTAAGGAAAAATGTACTGATTTGATTTCTTCAAGAGAAAAGTTTAATCTGAATGTGTATGTAGTTTTCATTCTTGATTTCTCTTGGAGGCATGATGGGACACCCTGGGCCTCAAGGGCTTCCTGGTCATCCTGGACTTCCAGGGGAAGCTGGTATACCTGGAAGACCTGATTCTGCTCCAGGAAAACCAGGGAACCCGGGACCACCTGGGTTGCCTGGACCACCAGGGCTGCAGGGACCTCCAGGATCAGATGGTAACATGCTCCTCATTCACATTCACTGTCATTTATGTTGATATTTGTAGTGGCATTCAGAAAATATGACTTTCTGAATGTTTTAAAAATAATAGTTCATGAACCAAGTTAATATTAATACTACAAAAAAGTAAACTGATGTTGGACTATCACATCAATTAAAACATGAAAATATTTGGTGAACAATTTAAGTGTGATAACAGAGTTTTGCAAATTAATATAATTTTATTTTTTAAATGTAGTTTTAATTTTTATCAGAGTTATATATGGACATGGCTTACAAGCCAACCAGTTCTACAAAGCCAGTTATGAAGAACTGCCATCCCAGACAACCCCTTCTCCTCTTCCTTCTTGGATCTTTTGTTATTTGCCTCTATCTTGCCATCCAACATACTCGTGTTATTATTTGTTAATTTTTCAGTTTGAGCATTATCTTTTGACTTCCCGCTATAAAAGATGAATTTAGCCCTTTTCAGCCTCCCTCACAACCACACGTGTGCACCTTGGAAAATATAGTTATAATCATAGTTTTGGTTAAATAAATATTCAGTGTTTACAATAAATAGTTTTTAAGTTCTATTCTCCAGTGAAGCTATATAAAACTATATATTATTACTTTTCTAGCACAACCTTTTGTTAACAATTGTCTTATTTTCTTTATTTGTGTTTTCCTTGGTTTTCAATGTACTTATTGCTAGTTCAACCTCAACCCACCTAGAATGGTATAAATCTCCTGATAATACATTATATAACTCATTAAATATTCTATCAATATTATGTCTTTGAATAAACCTCTCTTGGAGCTTTTTGCTTTTTGACCTGTTCAAATTAGGTCAGGTTGCATTTTTAATTTGCTGTTGACACACTGTCTTAAGATCTTCCTTTACCATTATCCGGGGAGTGAAATTCTCTCTCTCTCTCTCTCTCTCTCCTCAACCCCCATAACTCATATATTTCTTTTAATGATTAACTTTCTCATTATACTTCCTGAGGAAAGGTATAAATTTGGAGGCTCTTGTCTGAAAATGTCTTTATCCCACTTGTGGAATTTGATTGATAGTTTGGCTGAGTATAAAATTCTAAGTTTAGAAATATGTTTCCCTCAGGTTTTTGAAGGCATTGTTTTCTAGCTTCCCATGTTGTTACTGAGAAATTCAGTAACATTGAAATATTTAATCCTTTGAAATATTTTTCCTCTCTGAAAGCTTATAGTAGTTTTTCTTTGTTTTCACAGTGATTGGCCTTTGTGTGAGTACATTCATATTTATTTGCAGGTACTTAGGTGGCAGTTTCAATCCAACACAAATTCTACATTTCTGGATAACTTTCTTGAAGTATTTCTTTGAAGATATTCTCTTTTCCATTTTCCCCCATTCCCTACACCCCCCGGACTCTATAGCTTTCTCAGAGAATCCATTCAACATGTCCCTTTTTCTCATCATCATTATTCTTCACCTTTTAATTTTTCTATAACACTTTCTGGGAGATTGTCTCAATTCCATCTTCCAACTTTTCTCCTGAATTTTAAAATTTCTGCTATCATTTCTTTTCTAGTTTCCAAGGATTTGGTTGTTGCTATTATTCTTTTTTAGTGTTTCCATTTGCAGCAGCCTGTTCATGTAAGGATGAAATGCCTTCTACCATCTGATTTTTAAATTATGTAGTTTCTTTTAAAGTTTTCTTCTTGTTGCATTGTCTGTTTCCTCCAATTTTGTGTTTGTGTGTGTGTGTGTGTGTGTGTGTGTGTTATTTTGTCCTACTGCAATTTTTGAGAAGGAGATAACTGTTTCTTTAACAAATCATCTTGTTTGAGGCCTCACTGTCATTCTTTTTCAGAGATACCAATTCCTGAACTTTGGGAGAGATTTCTTATGTAAATTGTGTTCTTTCTTCACTTTCCTTCCTTTCCTTTTTTTTTTTTTTTTTAAAGATTTTATTGGCGAAGGGGAACAGGATTTTATTGGGGAACAGTGTGTACTTCCAGGATGTTTTTCCAAGTCAAGTTGTTGTCCTTTCAATCTTAGTTGTGGAGGGTGCAGCTCAGCTCCATGTCCAGTTGCCATTGCTAGTTGCAGACAGTGCAGCCCACCATCCCTTGTGGGAGTCAAAATGGCAACCTTGTGGTTGAGAGCCCGCGCTCCAGCCGATTGAGCCATCCGGGAGCTCAGCAGCGGCTCAGCTCAAGGTGCCGTGTTCAATCTTAGTTGCAGGGGGCGGAGCCCACCACCCCTTGCGGGACTCTAGGAGTTGAACCTGCAACCCTGTGATTGAGAGCCCACTGGCCCATGTGGGAATTGAGCTCCATGTGGGGTGGAGCAGGGAGCTCCAACCGCTTAAGCCACTGGGCCAGCCCACTTTCCTTTTCTTTACTGCCTGGTTAGAATTCAGCTTTTTAGGGTCTGCTATCTTATTACATTTTTTAAAATTTTTTAATTTTTTAAAAAATTAATTTCAGGTGTACAAAACAATGCAATAGTTAGACATTTCACCCCTCACAAAGTGATAACCCCCTCCCAATCTATTGCCCCTCTGACATCGTATGTATCTATTACAACTCCATTGACTCTATTCCCTATACTATACTCCATATCCCATGACTATATATATTAAATTATAGTTAACATACAATATTATTCAGGTTCAGCTTCAGGTGTACAGTGCGGTGGTCAGACATCTACACCGTCCATGAAGTGGTCTCCCTAATAAGACATGTGTCCATCTGATACCCTACGAAATCTTTACAATATTATTGATTATATCCCCAAACTGACTTTCATATCCTCATGATAATATTATAGTTACTAATTTATGTTGTCTAATCCCTTCCCCTTCTCCCTCATCCCCAACCCCCCTTCTAGCAACCATCAGTTTTTCCTCTATATCTCTGAGACTATTTCTGTTTACTTTGCTCACTTATTCTTTTCTTTAGATTCCATATATAAGTGAGATCATATGATATTTGTCTTTCTCCGACTGACTTATTTCACTTAGCATAATGTTATTACATCTTTTTGCTGTTGTTTTCTTTCGCTTTTTCTTTGTCTCCCAGGCGTTTGTATACTATATATACATCATCAAAAGTTCTGATGATTAGAAAATACATTGTAGTACATATATATCTGTATATATATATCTATATATATATCTGTATATATATATATCTATATCTGTATAGATACAGATATAGATATAGATATAGATATAGATATAGATATAGATATAGATGATATAGATATAGATATATGTATATATTACTGTCTGTTACTTTAGGATTTAGGGAGAACAAGGAATTTATTGTTTGCATTTTATTTGTCATCTTGAATCAGATGTTTCTGAAGTTTTTCTTTTACAAGCTCTGCTTTACGCTTTCTTCATTAGGTAATAATTGATTATTAAAGGGGGAAAGATCTTTGTCACACACTTCCTCTTAGTTTTTTTCTATTTGTTTTGTTTTGATATTTTTTTGTTGTTGTCCATTATCTTCTTCTGCAACCCACGTAAGTAGAGCTGAGATTAGGGATGGCCTTACCAAAGATTACACAGCAGAAGCGTGCTGTGACATTCATACAGTCTACTTGTATATCTATTCTTAGAGAGTAAGAATCATAGGAAAGGAATAGAAAAAAGAATGGGGATGAGGGGGAGACATGAGTGCAAGAGACACTTCCACTTGTTCTGTAGGAGACATTCACAAAATGATGTGATTCTCTCGCCCACCCCCTTTCCCACTGTGAAGTTATATATTGTAGTGTTGGGCATCCTGGACCACCAGGAGTAAAAGGCAAAATGGGTCCTCCGGGAAGAAGAGGCTCAAAAGGAGAAAAAGGCAAGTATGCATCAGAGGTAGAATTCCTAGAAGACAACAACACATCCAGGGTGGGGGGCATTTGTGAAATGTGTAATATGGCATTTCGTTTAGATTTGTTACTTACCTTAGTTACCTCCTATGAGTACTCCACTTCATATGTGCTTATGATGTGATTAGAACTTACCAAAAAGTCAAACCTCATGTCTTAGAGTATAAAGGAGAAACTTTCCTGCCATGAAATTTGCTCCAAAGTGGTAACTTTTTTTTTCACGAGATCCTCTTGATTCCTTAAAAGAAGCAGAGATAGGACAGTATTGATCTTTTATTTCAGTTTCTCTCAGTGGATTTCATATTTCCCAAACTCATCAAACGCCTATGGCTCTATGTTTCTTTGCTCTAAATTTTTTGGTGCCTTTTTGACCAACTGGTTTCAGGTAGGTATGAGAGCTGAGGAGTTTGACTATCCTTAGAGACATTTTTTAAGATCAAAAGTTCTGATGATTAGAAAATACATTGTAGTGAATTATCAATTGTAATATTCAATGCAGTCAATAATCCCTCTTCATCTATTATTTGTTTCTTTAGATGATCAGGGTTTATATTCTAACCACATTTTTTGTTTTTTTGTTTTTTCTGTTTCTTTAGCAGGAATCAATTAGGAGACTTTTTAGTAGGAACCAAATAAGAGACTTTTTAAACTTTTAAAAATAAGAAGCTTTCTTATTCTTAAAGTTTCTTCAGTAGAATTGAACATCAGGTTTTCCTCTAGAATTTGTCAGGATGAGTTTATTAAGACTCAAAATACCTCACTTGTCTAGAAACAATATATCCCTCCCATCTAGACCAGGCCTAGACACCACTACACCATGTGCCCACACCACACGATATCAATTGTCTGCAATAAGAATTTTGCACATCAGACCCTTTTTGTTTTTATTTTCACTATTGGTTTTGTATAGTAAAGCTTTTATTGGAATTTTGTTCAGGAAATATAACAAAGCTGCCTTTTATCCTCTGTCTAGGAAATGCAGGGCTCTGTGCCTGCAAGCCTGGTCCCATGGGTTCACCAGGCCCTCCAGGACTTCCTGGGAGGCCAGGTAGTAAGGGAGACATGGGGCTCCCAGGGTGGCCTGGAGAAAAAGGTCACCCAGGCCCTCCTGGTGCTGAAGGACCTCCAGGGCCACCGGTGAGTAATTCTTACCAGTAACAATCTTTCTAGTTAAAAGAGACAGAGATAGACTTCAATTGGACCTTTTTCTAATTTATAGTTTGGTATATATTTTATGTTTTGAACCTATAAATATATTAATGACCAAAAATCATCTCTATTCATCCATTAATTTATTCATTCATTCTTTCATCCATTTGACTCATATTTATTGAGCACCTGCTCTGTTCCAGGTGCAATTCCGGGTGCTGGGGCTACAGCAGGGACCAGAACACAGTCTGCCCTCTGGGTGCCTCTACTCTGTTGGGAGGACATACACCATGTAACAGATAGATGAGTAAATATACAGTATGGTGGATGGTGATAAAGTCCATCACCATTTCATGTGGCTTGAATGGAGAGTGAGGGGCAGAGCAGGAGTAGCTGAACTCAAAGAAATAGGGGGAGGTTAGGGGGAGTTGCTGAGCGTGGGGCTGTATAGGTGGGATGGATTTGAGTTTTTACTCTGGATGACACAGAAGAGCCAGTGGGGAGTTTTTAGAAAAGAAAGACATACTCTGACATTTGTTTTAAAGGGATCACGCTGGCAGCTCTGTTAAAAATAGACAATAGGGGACAAAGGAAGAGGTAGATAGATTGCTGCAGTAATTCTGGTGAAATATGATAGCAAATGGATTAACATGGTAGTGCAGGGTGTGGTGGGAAGTAGTCGGATTCTGGGTATGTTTTGGCTGGCAGATTGGCTGTTAGACTGGACGGGGCTATGAGAAGAGCTGTGAAGTCAGGCAAGACAATGTGAGGAGCAGGCATGGGGTGGGGAAAGGGAGCAGTATCACTGGGGACATTTTAAGCGTCAGCTGCCTATTAGACAAGCAAGTGGAGATGCTGAGTAGGCAAAGGGGGGTGATTTTTAAGTTAGGGATTCAGATGGGAAGTAGAGGCTGGAGATATAAATATTGGCTTTGTCAGAAGTTATCTGATAGTGCCAAAGAGCGGATGAGATCTATCTCAAAATGGCTCTCATTTGCTGACCATTACAAGTGGTTCAAGTTGAGGCACACACAGCCTTTTAGATGTTGCTCAAAATAAACTCATTGCCCCTAGGGCACTCCTCTGGAGGCTGGAGACAGCCCTCCTTTCCCCTTCTTAATTAAAGAGGCTTAATCCTGGGGTGACCTGGAGCCTAACCATCATGTTGGAGACATAGAATGTAGCATAAATTGCTCTGAAGTTCTGCAGATGTAGAAATGTAATAAATTGCTCAGGCTCCCGGGGCGTACCCATTCTTCCAGGGTACCGAGGTCTTATTTATTAAGCATGCCACTGGTATTCTCTTTCTGGAGAGAAATTGGTTCAAATGGTCTCAAGAGTCTATCCATCAGAAAATATTTGCATCATACATCCTTGGACTGCATGCCATCCATACATACTGTATGCCATCCACTTTGGGCCCATCCCATTGTCCCCTATGACTTGGATATACGGTAAAAATAAGAATTTAAGCAACATTCAGCCCATATTAGCACTTTATTATTTCTAAGGTTCTTGTCTAATTCGGCTATTTCTACTAAGAGATTTGTTCCACTCACCTTTTAGATGCCTCATAGACATTGTTACACACAGGATGCTATACTAGAGTGACGTTCTTGGGGGTATTGAGTCGTGTGTGTAGCTGTATTTTCTGTACACGAAATGGCTCCAACCATTTTGCCCGTTTGAGTTTTTAGGCCTATTGTGTACATTTTTTGGCTTTTCCTTCTTTCTGCTTGATGCTGCCATTGTGCTTATCTCTCTGGTCCCTTCTCCCCTTTGTAGTTCATTGCACATAAACTAGTAAGGGCCAGTTAAAGTGGTAGCTTAGCTTGCTTGAACACGTTGTGAGATTGCATGACAATAAGGCAAGGTGGCATGTGTATGAGCAAGGAAAATGGTCTGCTTGGTCATTTTCACGTTCCAAATTCTTTCCTGTGTTTCTTGATTATTGAGGTCAATAGATAAGTAACCTTAAGCCATGATTGGTGTTTCTGTAACTGTATGTATTCTAAAACTTGGACACTGTAATATACCAACAGTAGGCTTTCAGAGTTTTGACATGGCTTGATACTCAATAATATGTAACACTTACAAAAACATGATCCAAATAGTCCATTCTCAGAGCAATTTGAGGCCAAAAGATGATGAGCCTATCAAACAGAGTTAGTTGTTTACTTACTATACAGAGGAAATACATTGACTATAGCAAAGGTTCTTATTTTCCATTCTCTTGCTCATTAACTTCCTTCAATATCAATCTCTTTCATCACAGCCTCATCCCTCAATCTCTACCTTCAGCTCTAGCAGCAGCTCTTGTGGTTAACCTACTCCCCTCTTTCCTCCCAATTCTACTTTACAAAGCCCAAGACAGTTTTAAAAAGGCTTTTTAATTCTACATTTTTATTTTGATATGAAATTTTATTTTATGGCTCACAAGAAGTCGCACAATCATGAGTACAGAGAACTTCCATGTACCCAGCTTCCCCCAATGATATCTCACATAACCCTAGTACATTGTCAAAACCAGGAAATTGACATCGATACATTTGTATTGACTCAGCTACAGACCATATTCAGATTCCACCAGCTTTTACATGCAGTTCAAAAACCTCCGTTTGGTAAGGTGGGACCCACCTTGGAAGGCAGGGAGGAGAATGAGACCAAGCATGCCGAACTAGATCCCAGAACAGTTGAGTAGAAGGACAGAGGAGCTTAGATATGCATGAATGTGAATAGCATTTGACCCACCACAATTAAACTGATCTGTTGCTATTATTTCTCCCCAAGGGAAAACCTGGTGCCCCAGGACCACCTGGCAACAAAGGCGAAAAGGGCGACATGGTTGTATCAAGAGTTAAAGGTGAGTGTAATCAATCACTTAGCTCCCTGCCACTTTATGAATGATACGTGAACCACCCCCTCGCATCAATTTGCCCCGTGACCACAGATAGATTCTATAGCAAGATGTAGGATGATCGAGATCACTTAAAAAGATGCTCCTTGTCCTTCACTGAGTCTTGTGATGGTTGAGCCTCAAGTCCTCTGTCTCTGATTTGAAAACATAGATGCTCCTTTAGTCGCAGTTTCAAATCTTCATTGTTGTGAACTTGGGTTTGAAAGGAGACCTCCTTGAACTTGCCTAGTGTTTATCCACTACATTATACCATGTATCCCTGAAAATAAGACCTAGCCGGACAATCGGCTCTAATGCGTCTTTTGGAGAAAAAAATAATATAAGACTCAGTATTATATCATATAATATTATATGACATGATATTATATAATATGATTTATATTATATTATATTATACCCTCATATTATAGTATAAGACCAGGTCTTATATTAATTTTTGCTCCAAAAGACGCATTAGAGCTGATTGTCTGGCTAAGTCTTATTTTCGGGGTAACACTGTAGTTTCCTGTATTAATCAAGAATATTTTGGTTGTACATGACAGAAATCCAGCTTGAACTAGTTTAAGGGGGAAAAAGTAATTAGTTGACTTACTTAAACAAAATTTGAAAGGTTGGATACAAGGTTTGCACAGGGACAACTGCATAGGAGTTTCTCTCTGCATCTTGCATCTTTCATTGTGCCAGCTGCATTGTTTTCCCCAAGATTACCTTTCTCTGGGCCGTGAGTACATGCCCAGAGCTACAAGTTCTTACAATCAGATATAAAAGAGAGCATTATCTTCTCAGCTCCAGTTAGAAAAAAAAATTTCAGGAAGGATTGGACTAGCCTGGAGGCAAGTCCCCAACCATTGGCCGTCTCTTCGTTCACTGTGACCAGGAGATGGTGTACCATGTTTGACGTCACACAATCAGGGGAAGATGCTGTTATGATTGGCACCTCCATATACAACCTCCTTGTCAGAGTGGGAAAAGGAACATTTCCCTAATAAGAGATTCAATGTTTTTGGCAATTGTCATTGTCCCCTCTACGTTTACACAGTTGTCTTTGTGTGACTTAGTCAGCTGAGACACTTGGAGGAATCTCTACCAGCCCACACAGAGTCAAGGTCACGCCTTTATCTTTAGTCATAAGTTTTCTACTGCACCCACTGCTGATAAGGGCTTTACTATCTTTTGGCTTTTGTTTCCAGGGCGCAAAGGAGAAAGAGGACCTGATGGCCCCCCAGGATTTCCAGGGCAGCAGGGACAAGATGGTTGGGACGGACATGCTGGAGCAAAAGGGGATCCAGGACCCCCCGTGTGTATAATTTTTCTCCTGCTGTACAATTTCACTTTCTTACATGGCCACAAAACATCTGTTTTCTTCTTCTCAATTTAAAAAGCTATAACTTGATAAAGTGTTAACAGGCTGTGAATCAGAGTCACCTTTGATTCACTGCCGTAAAAAGATGGTTGTTATAAAAAGTGTGGCATAATGGAAGATGGTGTAAAATCCTGAGTGACAGTGCAGTCATAACAAGACTCTATCTCTTCTTTGTATCATTCTTGTGGTGGTTATTTCCTTCTGGATTCCTTGTATCTACAAACCCCCACGGATCTGAGGTCTGTTCACTTAACTCTGTAGGGTGGAGGATAGAGCACAGATTCTGATAATTATCGTCAGTCCTGTTCTCTGGTGAAGAATCACATAAGGGAAGTGGCAAGCAAAAAATGATGGACTGAATTGATGAATTGGCTGATGGAAAACTCCAATGATAAATGATATTTCTGCATTTTTCAAGCATGTGTTGGGTGGAGACCATGTGTGGGTAATGAAGGTCATAAGAAAAGACTATGAGACATGATTCAATGCTTAGGAACATAAAATATCTTGAGTATACGAGATGTTTCTGAATGCTTACAATGTCACAGAAACTGACCTAGAGGTTTACTTATAACAGTAGTCTTCTGAAGAGCGATTATCTTTACAGTTTACAGTAAGGAAGTGAAGGCTTAGGGCATGTTACTCAAGGTTATCTATCTATCTATCATCTATCTGTCTATATCTATCTATCTACCATGTTTCCTCAAAAATAAGACTTAGTGAGACCATCAGTTCTAATGCGTCTTTTGGAGCAAAAATTAATATAAGACCTGGTTGTGTGTGTATATATATATATATATATATATATATATATACACACATATATATAAAATACTATATATAGTATTATATTATATTATATTATATTATATTATATTATATTATATTATATTGACCCAGTCTTATATTAAAATAAGACCGGGTCTTATATTAATTTTTGCTCCAAAAGATGCATTAGAGCTGATGGTCCGGCTAGGTCTTATTTTCAGGGAAACACATTAGTAGGCTAAACAGGAGTGAAAACCCTAGTCTGCCATATTGCAAAGCACATGGTACTTCCACCAGACTGTGCGGCCTGCTATTGAGAGTGTTTTATAGGAAAGAACCATGTTCTGGTTTTATAGGAACTCATTCAGACAGAATACACGTGAATAAGAGACAAGCTTGGAAATCAGGTTAGATAGTGTTTACAGCTTTCTGGTCTTTGGGCTGGTGTCAGGTTTGTGAATAATCTTCTCTGCGCTGGACTTGGTAATCTCTGTTTAATTCATTCTTCCACTTGAGAAACTATTTAGAAATCAATGTCACTAAGTGGCATTCGTCATCGTGTACTAACCTAATTGTGAAAAACTAAAATATATTTACAGATCAAATTGGGAGAGGAATTTCTATAACACCTCCAGAGGGGGGTGCCTTGCTAGAGTCTTTGAAACAATCCAGACTCACAAGACTATTATATCACATTTGGGACCAGGCTATTCAGAAGGATAGAAGACAGGACCCTCAACTTGACAGTAGGGCAACATCAGGCATTCCTTGTGAGTGAGGGTCCTTGCAGCTGGTCATTCAGTTGGAGTGAAGGAGATGAGATCCTCAGCTGGCAGTTGTGCGAGTAGCCTCATCCTCGACAAGAGCTTTTATCTCCACAGCACAGTTTGTGGAGAGCCCACAAAGAACTTGGCAATTACAGGAGCCACCACTCACGCGAGATCCAGCAAGGGCTCCATATAGGTCTTTGCACCCAGACTAGGTGCAAATTTTGCAAACTGGTTTGAGTTTTACTGTAAGCAATGTTGCCCGGTAGTATAGTTGACGTGCAATTTTTATGAAGTTTCCAGTGAAATAGAACTAGAAACTTAACCAAAATTCAAATTCTTATGCCGGAAGAGAAAGTATTTGTCAGCCCTTTGTCCACAGACATGGAGGATGATGGAGTCTATTCGTGTATGCAATTTTGAATGCATATGAACTTACTCAATTGGCAAGCCGACTACCTCTGTTAATTTACTTATTTCTATATTTCATTATATTTAATAATAAAGAATGGTTCTATATAACATTTCTTACTCTGTTTTTAAGACTTCACAACCATATAACCTTCTGTATTTGAGACAACACACACACACCACTCACATATATATGTAAATATGTATGTCTAAAATATTAAGAAGAATCTGAGTTAATCATTTTAAATTACATTTGCTATTGAGTCACTGTCTTCTGGAATTAGGAGCTTTCTCCATGTGTTTCACTAGCTTATGACAATGACTAGTTTGCATTCATGAACTTTCAAAGATCAGTAATTGACTGATGATGTGAACATTCCCAGGGGGATCATGAAGACGCAACCCCAGGTGATCAAGGATTTCCTGGACCGCCAGGCCCCCCTGGCAGAGAAGGGCCTCGGGGGCCTCCAGGACTGGGACTTCCTGGTCCACCGGGAAAAAGGGGGCCTCCAGGAGATCCGGGCTGCCCAGGCAAGAGGGGCCCTGATGGCATGAAGGGTCAGAAAGGTAATTTTGAATGTTTCATGTGACAGAATGTCAGGTGACATCATCGAAGCTAAAACGAGCCTCTCTTCTGGGCAAAGTTAGAGCTATGGCAGAACCGCTAAATAAAATTCCATCGAACTGCTGTTCAAACCTTGAATATTGTCAAACTAATAAAAGCATTACAGCATAATCAATATTGAAAACAAATCCTTGAAGTGCTAAGATGTGTTTATTGCTTTATTTGTCTAGCATACCAAAGTTGCCTTTCACTCATTTCTCAGTATCAACTTAGACAATCTGACTGTATTAAAATTACATATATACATGTATTAAAAATATCTTTTTTTAACAATCTTTTGAGATAATGCAGTGAATTTTAATTAAAAAACACTAGTATTACATTTAAAAAAATTCACTACTGTCCCCCCAAAATCATTTGTAAGCATTCTAGGGAGAAAAAAGAAGGGGTTTTAAGTATATTTGATAGTTTTGTGAATTTCAAACACTAATGTGACCTACACAGTATGATAGCTGAAAACCTTTTTAAAAGTTGTAAAAAGATGTATTTAAGAATTTTTTCTTTTGTAATATGTGCATATGCCTACACCTTGGGCTACATAGTTAATTGTGAAATTTCAGAAGAAAATAATATCTTTGGTTCTTGCTCTGACAGCATAGAAAGACAAATACCTTGGAATTCAATAAGGTTTAAAATTATAGTCTGGGACGCATCAAAATCTAACATTATTTTTATTCATCTCATCATTTCATATGTTTTTGATTTGAGAACATATGAAATAGTACATTATGAGATATTATTTCTATTATAAAAGAGGAACATTCCATTTTAAAGGAGATGGGAACTCAGACGCACAAGCTTGGAGTCTTATTTTCCTCATAAATTAAAATGAGAGATGACAATATCCACATTGCACAGTCAATAGAAAAACAAAAGACAGTATATTTGAAGCACCTGACCCACGGCAGGCGCTCAGTGAATGGGAGCTGTTCTAATATCTTGCCCAGTCCCTTCATTTGTATCATTTTCCCACATCCAAAGTCAGAGCCAAATCTTCTGAACTCACCATGGGTGCCTCCTGCTATTTCATGATTTATCAAAGCTCTGGTTCCATTGTATTTGACACCCATGGGCCTATCCATCCATCACTTATTCTAGGTTATTAAAAATGATACTTCTTGGAACCACTATGTTTCCTGGTCCTCCTTATATTTATAACTGCTCTGACTGTTGAAATTCAGATTTTAGGACATATTTTTCTAGAAATTTGGAATAATCATAGTTCAAGTGGTCTGTGATACTTTCAAATCTTCTTTTCCTTTGAATTTCACATATACTCAATATCTTGTTAGAATTGTCACTGAAATTTACAGTGTTATCAGTTGTGTAAATGCCACTTCTTTTTTTTATTATTCCAGGTGATACAATTTCTTGTAATGTCTCCTACCCAGGGAGGCCAGGCCCTCCAGGTTTTGATGGACCTCCAGGTATGATCAGTGAGAAGTTACTGTCTTACACAGTCCGTAGAGTAAAAGACCTGGCAAGATAGATAAACCAAGAGCAAATTCACAGGCAAAGAGTTAGGGTATTTCTAAAATTATTGTAAGGTTTTGAGGGACTTTGGGAAAACAGCATTTGTAGAAATTCACATTGGGTCTCTAGTCTCCTGAGTTGTGCACATCAGTTCTTATCTCTGTGCAACAAACTTACCTTGACTTGATCACATATGAGTTAAACTGTCTCCTCTTTGAGAGTTTTAAAATTCTATCTCCTTTCTTTTTCTTTCTTTTCTTTTCTTTCTTTTTTTTTTTTTTTTTTAAAAAGGATTTTTGTTAAGATATAGCCAGCATACAATATTGTATTAGTTTCAGGTGTACATCAGAATTATTCAACAGTACCCACCTGGCACTATACAGTTATTACCACATTATTATTATATTATTCCTTCTTAATGAAATATTTCTCCCAGTTGAATTCCCTGTTTACCAGAAGGAAGTAAATGAATTGTTTATTTATATGGAAACTTTCTTTGCATGATTACAGCTAACTTCGAGAAATCATTATTGCCTGTTTTGTGACTGCTACAGTATGATTTGGACTCCACTAAACTTTACAAACTTGAAAGGACACATGAAAGATTTTCGATAGGATTAACCCAACTTGGAAGCTGTTGAAGGAGCTTCACAAATTCCAGTGTCTGTCTGTCTGTCTGCTCTGACTCCTATCTCAGGGCACACCAAGGATGTAAAACAAAAACCAGACCCCATCACCAAAGAATCCAGAGGCAACTCTTAAAGTGTGTTTGCCTTCTGAGGTGGAAATCTGCTGTTTTTGTCTGTAGAGGACTCATCCCTACCTCTTCGAGAGTGCCATTCTAATTTCCTTCACACAACTACCGCTCACCTCTTCTCAGTCCTTGAGATTCAGGACGTGTCAACCTGTTGTCAGCCACAGGAGTGGGTACATGGCACAGGCTTGCCAAAGAACATTGCACAATGGTGTGGCTCCAAGTGGGGACATATAACATGAGACCTTTAGTTATATTTATATATAGTTTATGCTAGTGGCAAAAATAAACAATGAGTCTTGTGACTACATTCTAAAGCATCTCTTTCCCCCTTTCAGGACTTTTGTCAGAAATTTTGAAAAAGAGCCATTCATTGTCTCTCTATGGGGTTTTCTACTCTAGTAAATATAAGCCTGAAATTGTTGGTAATTGTTGTTTCCTTATAGAAAAACTCGCAAACCTAGAGTAAAACAGAACCAAAAATTAGGGAGAGGTTGGTTGAGGACATGGATCCAGCTGACCTCTTTCTTTTTTCATTTAAGCTCATTTGAGCTGAGTTCCTGTCACTTGCAAATGAAAGACTTGATGTTTCGAGTATTACTAAGATAAACTGAGAACATGAGTCTTACTAAGGCCAGGAATGACTCTCCTGAGGAGAAGGAAATTGAAGGAAAAAAAAAACACATGGTGACATAAGAAGAAATCCCCCTAACTAATTGTACTAACTTTTTAACCTCCTTTGAAAGCTCAGTCTCTCAAAAAAACACACACAAACACACACACACACACACACACACACACACACACACACACACACACACATATATATATGCCTCCATTCATGAGCTATAATCTCATCTATCTCTTTATGGGTAGAAGGTGTCATCTGGATTCTGAAATTTTGGAGTCTATCTCCTTTCTTGTCCTGTGCCCCGAGAGTGAAAAAATGATCATTTGCTTACTGTTGTAAAATTTTTTCTGCTTTCCAAGAGACACAAATTTCTGATCAGAAACAGTGTGAAAAGTGCCCACATGTTTACATCCCTGATTGCACGTTCATGAAACTGCTTCATTTGAATCAATCACTTGTTTCAAGCTAAATTAAACCCCAGATATATACAAAGGTTTTACCTAATTCTTTGTGTTCATTCAGGTTTCACTTAGATTGACCATCTGAGTACTAGTATAGTCACCTCTTTTGTCCTACATAACTACAAAAGGAATTTAAAGGTTGGATGATAAATGACTCTCTATTACTCTCTGTAACCATTAGCTTCTGTCACAATAGTGTTGACTAACAACCTCAAAATCTCAGTGGGGTACAGCAACAAATATTTATTTTCTCTATTATAGATTTACAGGTTGGGGTTCAGCTGATCTAAGATGATCTCTATTGGATTGGTTGTTGGCTCCAGTCCAGGTTCACGTCTGCAACACACATCTCATTGGGGGCCAACATGTGCTCTTCTCATATGATTGCAGAGCTGGCAGAGGGCAGCCCAACTTCATGGGCACAGCTCACATCTTTCATTGCTTCATGGTTGTTAATGTCCCATTGGCCAAAACAAGTCACATGACCAAGCCCCAGCTCTAAGTGAGGGAATCACACTCCACCCATCACAGGCAAGGACCGGGATGTGGAAGTATAATTCTACATCAGTGGAGTGAAGCGTTGCTGGTTGACTGGTTGAATGTTCATTTTCACATTTCCTGGTACCTTGTCATGGATGGATAAAAAAAAGGTTATGATTAGTTTTAGCAGCTTTTACCTCAAGAGAAGTGGACACTTGAACTTTAAGTTGGCAGTTGTACCTCCTTTGAAGTACATGATTTGTAAGTTTTTTTAGCTGAGCTAGCTCCTGGTAGGAAATCACAGGTTTGAAAAACAAAACAAAACAAAACAAAACCCTCGATTCCTTTGGCAGGTGCTTTTGCCTATGCTTTATTTAAGGGCAAATGCAGTAAAGAGGCAGACAAGTAGGTTTTGACTTTTACTCGGGTGCTTTCTCATCGGGCCACACACTGGCCATCACCTCTGTCCTCTGACAAGGACAGGCTACGCTCGCATATTTGTGTTGAGACCTAGCAGGGGAAGGTCCCAAAAGATTCATCTGAATGGTGGTTATGTCCCAAAGACTTTCAGGAGGAATCCTTGACAGTATGACTTCTGAGAAAGTACCTTAACGCAATCACTCCCGATGAAACTCTTATTTGGAGCACATAACTTATACAATGGTTATGGAAAGCAGGCTAGGCTACAACTTTATTTTCTGTAAAGAAGACATGCGCTTAAAAAGACTTAACATAGATTTTTTTTTTTTAATCATCTGATTTTGTTCTCATTTGATTTGTGTTTTATTGGGCCTGTGTTTTGTTGTTATTGTTTAGGTCCAAAGGGATTTCCAGGCCCTCCGGGTCCTCCGGGGTGGAGGTGTTATGATGGGCAAAAAGGTCGGCCTGGCACACCAGGAAAATCAGGAATACCTGGTCCACCTGGTGAGTGACGTGCTTTTCATGTAGGAACGTCCTATACCTCTGAAAAGAGATGCTCTTAGTAAGAAAATGGCCCAGAGATCCCTGGGTAATGGGGTAATAGTTTTTCTTGGTACATTTAAGCTCTTAGCTTCAAGACCTTTTAGGTTATGATAATTTTGTAAGTCTTCAGGGCTTCCTCCACCTGAAGCGTGAGTTACAAGCTGTTATTGGTCTGTTATGTTGTAAAAATACTCAGTCCAGACAATTTGCCAAAGAATGCAAGCAATGAGGGAAACATCATTGGCTTTTAAGAAATATAAAATTATAATTTATTTCCCCACACAAAGTGGCAAAAACAACATTACCTAGCAGGTTACTCTTAATTTTATTGGGTACCTCTCTATTTTTTTTAACAGTGTGTTTTTATCAAAGTAGTATAGTCTTATGTGAGCATTGGTTCTATATTTCTACATTGAAAGATTGAAACAATTTTTTCTTCAACAGGTTTTCGTGGTGACATGGGAGATCCAGGTTTTGAAGGTGAAAAGGGGTCCTCTCCTGTCGGGCCCCCAGGCCCTCCTGGTTCACCTGGAGGAAGTGGCCAGAAAGGAATACCCGGAGATCATGCTTATGGCCACCCAGGACCCCCAGGAAAGAGGGGTCCTCCAGGAGTGCCAGGGCTGAAAGGACCCAGAGGTGACCCAGGATATCCAGGGGCTAAAGGTACGCGGGCTGCACTGTCCTGTGGTCCATAAAGCCAGCTCAGTTCTGGAACAGGTCACTGAAGAGTTTAGACTAGTTTAGACCATGTTGCCTCAGAAATCTAGAATGTAAAACTTTAACGCAAGCATCCTCCCTCATGTACAGGCACTGGTTGCGTTTCACATACCCTCAATCCCCAGCGTTGGCTTTGCATTTTATTGGTTGTTTTCAAGTCCAGAACAGCTCACGGTGGCTTAGTCAACTCAATTTGATTCAGCAGCTCTGGGACATCTGCCTGCTTTTACTCGGGACAGTATGTTAGCGCTGAGGACCAGGGACTGTGCAACCTGCCCACTGCCATTGCCAGGTTGAAGGAGGACAGGAGGAAGACCAGCTCGGGTGTTGGTGACTGAGAGTGGACCCTAGACCAGACTTTAACCAACTCTGCTGTGGTTCTTTTCCCTGGAGTTCAGGAAAGCTCTATAGGAGAGCAGAACATGAGCTGAGTCCTGACAGACAGGCTGTATTATTTGGACAGGTGACAGGGTGAAGGAACTTGCATTCCAGCAGGGGTAACAGGTGGGGCAGCAAAGAAACTCAAGACGGAGAGATGGTCCTGGCACTGATTCACTTCCTTTTCTAAAATCACTAAGAATTCTTTAGGATCCCCAGCCAAGATTTTCAGATTTTAATGGACTTAAAAATAACACTGGGTGGGGTAAGGGGTCATTAAAATCAGCATCTTCGGGGCCCCAGTCTCAGGAATTCTGATTCATGACATCAGAATTACATGGGGCCCAGCAGTCCAGGCTGAACTTTAACCCCTCGGGTGTTGGTGACTGAGAGTGGATCCCAGACCAGACTTGACGTGGTTCTTTTCTGACAGTGAACAGGCCAACATTTATTAGGTACCCACGACAGTACAATAATACAGGGCAAATGGAGGATGGGGATTAAGCCACATTCTCCGTCATCAGGAAGCTTACTCGGTAGTTTGTAAGTCAAAATCTTCATAGACAAAACCTGAATTAATTGGAAAATAATCAGATAACACATTATATGAGTCAATGAAAAGAATTTTGAACCGGTAATCCCACTGTCTCACTTGTGAAAATCTACCTAAAGGAAGTGTTCAAAAAAAGTTGAAGATGAATATGAAAATACTCTTGTACAGTTGACCCTTGAACAATGCAGAGGTTAGGGGGGTCTGACCTCTGTGTATATGACCTCTAAAATCTGTGTATAACTTTTGACTCCCCCAAAGTTTAATTACTAATAGCTTACTGTTGACTGGAAGCTTTACCGATAACATAAACAGTCTATTAACAATATTTTGTACGTTATGAGCATTACATAGTGTGTTACAATAAAGTGATTATTACTTTATTAATTACTTAAGTTATTACTTTATTAATTAAGTAATTATTACTTTATTAAAATGTTTTAAGAAAATCATAAGCAGTAGAAAATACATTTGCAGTACTGTACCTGCTTACTGAAAAAAAATCCACGTATAATTGGACCCATGCAGTTCAAACCTATGTTGTTCAAAGTCAACTGTAGTATTATCTACAATAAAGGAACAAATGGAAACAATAAAGAGTTAAGTAACACACACACACACACACACACACACACACACACTCATAGGAATAGTATTCAGCCATTATTAGCATTAAGGATTAAAATTATATTTGTAAAGATTACAACAAAATGGAAAACATTTGCAGATTAGTATCATTGTGAACTAATCTAACAATTGAATGTTCACTGTGATGACTTTAAAAATGTAAACATATGAACCAAAATATAATGAAAACATGAAAAAACAAAATACATTTTTAGGTTAAGGTGGGGAGTCATGGGTGGGTATTTTTTTTCCTGAAGATTATGACACTGCCTTTCCAATAAATAGAAATTTAAGAGTTCAAATGATGAAATCTCTTACAAAATGGAAATTCATGCAGCACAAACTGGGTTTGTAAATATTGTGGAGATTTGGTGTGAAGCCTGCTGCAATGTTAGAGGTTAATTAAAATCAGGAAGAACCGCATGGTTTTTCAATTTGCATAAACAACTTCTTTGTTGTCTACATAACCTTATCAAGTTTAACCGTCTTAGCAATGTCTGATTTTCCCATTCATTTGGAGCTCCTGATCTATGAAAAGAAAATCCATTCAGAGACTTAGCTCATTTGAACACTGAGCCAGCATGAAAATGTTGACTTTCAGTACTGATATGCCTGAACTCTTTGTTGTAGGCTATCTACATGGTTTTATACCATGTGTGTCACGGATGAATTGTATCATTTCAGGGCCAGCTGGCATGCCTGGATTACCAGGTCTCAAAGGTCCCAAAGGCAGAGAGGGACGTGCAGGGTTTCCAGGCCTCCCAGGTCCACCTGGCCATTCCTGTGAAAGAGGCGCTCCCGGGTTACCAGGACAACCGGGACTCCCTGGGTCTCCAGGAAGTCCAGGTAAGTGTCAACAGGTGTCAAGAACTGTGAAGAGTCTAGGGCTTTCCCCAATTTTCAAAGGAATATGCTCGCCTGTTGCTTTTTCACTGATGCTGGCAGAAGCAAGATTCTTGGGTCAGAGACAAAAGACGTTATTATTCACGGCACAGCAAGTAGCATGAGCTTTACCTTGGTTTGTATCATTTTCCCACATCATCCAAGTCTCTCAGGGGCAACATAAGAGGGGCTAAATAGATGCCACATGCACAATGGGTTGCAGTATCTGAGAGGAACACTGAGCCTGGGGAACTACCACTTTACAATAGCCTGCAAGACAGCCTGCTTTCTGTACTGGAGGAGGTGCTGTATCATCTGTCAAGGTTGCTCACTGCAAACATCAGCCTGAGAAATAGTCCAGGTAAAGAGCAGGCAGGACCTTGTATTCTTGGCATACCCAGCAAGATGTGTAGGAACTCCAAGAGACCCATGAAGGAGTATCTCTCAACACAAGATGCTAGGGGGTTATTTCCAATATGATCTTCATTTCACCATTCAGATTGTCACCTGTTATGTAAATCCTATTGCGTTTATCCAAATGCAAGAATATGCCCTCATAGGATCAACATGAGATTGGGGCAAAACCTGCCACTCTAGCTTTCTTTCTAGCACCAATATGATACTCGATGATCTTCTGATTTCTATAATTCTCTCGTCACGGTTAATAAGCTGACCAAAATTCACTTGGCTGTTAGTGTCTGGAAGCACCTGGAAAGTTTTCTTCTATTAGTTTTTTTCCCCTAAGAGTAAATACAAGTAACATTTTGCTTTTAACCCCATATCCATATCTCATTAAAAACAAAACAAAACGAAACAAAACCCTCTTTATACATGCATTCTTATTGGGAAATATTTGTTTAAGTAATAAACATTTTAAATATTTTCTGCCCTTCTTTTTATAGCAGCCAGAAAAAAATATATATTCGTAGGATGATGGAGAGTTGCTATTATTTTAGCTGATAAATATTATTTCACTTTTTTAAATCGGCCATAGATATACAATTGAAGCTACCATGAATAGTTTTTTCCTGCCTGTGTGTGAAGTCGGTTTTCTGTCGTCCTATACTGTTGTCACTGTGCTTTGTCTCAGGTGCCCCAGGTCAGAAGGGACAGAGAGGGGATATGGGACCTTCTGGACCGGTTGGAATGAAGGGCCTCCCAGGAGTGCCGGGACGGCCTGGGGCAGAAGGACCCCGAGGACCCCCAGGAATCCCAGGACCCATTGGCGATGATGGACTACCTGGTCTCCCAGGCCCAAAGGGTGGGTAGCACTTTTCAGTCATTTTCTTCATTTTATAAACTTGAAATCCACTGCCCAGTGAAGCCGGTTAGGGGTGACCACACTATAGAATGTTCTGCTGTGTTAGCCTGACTTTGTCCTTCTCTTAGTGATGTCACCCTTCTTCTTGTCCTATCTATTCATATTTCCAGTGGCAGAATGTTTTGGTGTAGGGAGATGGGAAAAAGGTGGTGGGGGTGTTAGTTCTACAGAACCCACGAACACTTCTGCTCCACAAACTGGGTAGAACCAATAAATTGTAGGGTCGGGCCAACGTGCTTCTGCTTTGGATGAACCCCCTCTCCATCGTCCTCCCTCACACCCAGTTCTCTGAAACCATCATGTGATCAGGATTCAGAAACATAAGGGTCTACATTTTAAATCTGTGGGGTGGAGACCTGAGCACTGGGGGGGGGGGAGAACCCAGCTGTTACACACTGTGAACTTAATAGTGGTTATTCACCTTCAATACAAACTCAGAGTCAGGTGGCGGTGCACATCTCTATGTGGACAAAAAGGAACGTAGATCTAGGAACCACACCAACCTTTAAAATGGCTCCCTAAAAATTCATTTTTAAAATTGCATTAGGACCCCAGGGGCCGCCTGGCCTCCCAGGTTTTCCAGGAGAGAGAGGACAGCCTGGCCCAGAGGGACACCCTGGCAGGAAGGGAGAAGCCGGAGAGAAGGGTTGGCCTGGCTTCTCGGGAGACCAGGGAGTGAAAGGTGCCAAAGGTAAGTGCAGTTAGCAGCAGTGATGCTTGTGGGTTTGCTTTCGGTATTTGATCAGAACCTATAAATGTGATCTCTAAAAAACAAATGGGTCTCTCCTGCAGCTTGCATTCCTCTTGTGGTGCGATGGTGTTTCTTTTAGAATTTTAAACAAAATCTGTTTCCTCACTTCTCAATCTTATTACATAAAACTATGGTAAATAAATTGCTCTGTTAATAGAAGAAAATTAACAAGTGCATTGATATAAACATTGATTTGTAGTTATTGGGTTTCAGAGAACCTTCTCACCTTTTGGAAAGGGGGCACAGGCAGGGTTCCTGACCCCAAATCCTGTTTCAAATTTTTTTTTTATGAAAACTAACTCTTTTGGTAAAGAGCCATATATACATATTGCAGGCTTTACAGGTGGTATGGTCTCTGTTTGAGCTACTTAACTCTGCTTGTGTAGGGTGAATATACCAGAGACATAAAAAAATGAACATAGCTGTGTTCCAATAAAATATTATTTATGGACACTGAAATTTGCACTTCATTCAATTTGCTCATGTCATAAAATGTTTTTCTTGTTTTGAGTTTTTCTGCCAATGACTTAAAAGTGTAAAAACCATTCAGAGCTTGCGGATTGTACAAATGGCAGCAGGCAGGATTTGGCCCTTGGGTTGTAGTTTGCCAACCTCGGAACTAGAATGAGTCTGCGTTGATCTGGGCCCTGAGTTTAGTCTCCCCCAAGCTTCATTTAAAGTAAGAGTTTTCATTACTATAAAAAAGTGGAAGTTTCAAGATGACTGGTTTAAATGTTCTGTGCTCATCCCTGTTGAATATTTACTTTTACCTCTTGGCCATGAGCTACAGTGAGTGGGGGTAACAGTTCACTTCCAGTGCTGAGAATGAATGCTTGTCAAGTTTTAGAGGGAACGTTTTGGTCCTTAAAGTCCTTTGGGCAAATAGTCTCGTATTTAATTCAAATTGCTTTTCCTCCTCAGTTGATTGATTCTATTATTTTTTGTTTTATGCGCCTGTAAATTATTTGTGCAGAATCAAGGAATTAAAGAGTCACTCCTTGCTAGCTGAGATAGGTAATGTTTGCTGTCTTCTTATGCTACTAAACAATTATCTTACAAAAAGAGTAAAAAGTTACGTGGATGCCAGTGATGTGCAGATAAACTAGTTCTCCAAAATAAAATTGAAAGTAAATGCCCTGACTTGTAGGGATTGCTGATCGCCATGGCATAAACACCACACCAGGGCTGATTTAAAGCTGCCAACTGTTTACAACTGGCTTACAAAGTCCTTGAATTGTTAATAATGAGCTGTCACCAGGCTGGTAGGAACCCACTCCAATGTACTTTACAAGTAGGTGGCATTTACGAAAATCAGGCAGATACATCGTGTACCCTTCCTCCTTTTTGGAATTTGTTATGTGGGGAATTAAGTTGAGATAAGTGTCCATTTTTTTTACGGTAAGGAAAACGATACAGGGTGGCTAGGAAGGGGAAGGTAGGGAACTGCAAAATGTGGGGTGAGCAATTCAAACTTTATCGGATAAAGGAACGTATTTAACACCTGGAACATTTCAAGCCTGTCTTTTGTCACTTAAGACTCTGAGACCAGTTTGGTTGAATTTAATAAACATTCTCCGAGCATCCACTATAAACCAGACTCTGTTGATGGCCAAGTTGGGAGAGGATTGGCTTCCTTTAGGAAACCAATCAGAAATGTTGACAGCGAGCAATCTATAAACATAAGTACAGTTTGGTAGATTAAATGGGGATTTGCAGACTGGACGTGAAGTGTTGTGACAGAAGAGTCACGTGTGATGCTTCTGCTTGTTTTCCTCTTGCGTAATTAACATCTAAAGGAGAGAGAGGACCCAAAGGAGATGCCGGAGAAATGGCTCTAATTTCCAAAAAGGGGAAAACCGGGGATCCTGGACCTCCTGGAGATCATGGACTTCCAGGAGAAGAAGGTAAACACTTATGTTTTTGTTATCATATCAAACAAGTGGACTTCTTTACAGATCATTCAAACAAGCATGTATTATTAGGTTGGTGCAAAATTAATTGCGATTTAAAAGGGTAAAAATAAGTACAAAAACCCCAATTACTTTTGCACCAACCTAATAATATATTAGGCAACTTTCCCAGTCATGGTGAGATTAGGACAGGCCATTTTTTAGATATAAATATATGTTAATAAGTTTATGGTACTTTTTTTTTTTTTTTTTTTTTTTGCTTTTCTACACTAGAACTTAGGGGAAGTCCATACGTATTTATAGATTTGGATATTCCAAAAGAGGGTCAGTCCTGAGATATACATACAATATGGGTTTCAGGTTTAAGTGCCCCTGTTTTTGGTGGCTGGTATTAAAATGAATAGCATGAAGACCGGTGCTCCTCCAATTCCTATGTTCATATGAATCCTTTGGGGCTCTTGTTAAAAGGCAGAGTCTGAACCAGCAGGGCTGGGGCAGCTGGACTCTGCCTTTGTAACAGGCACCCTTCATGTCTGTGCTGCTGGCCTCAGAAAGAGCACACACGGGACACAGATTTTGACCTCCACGTTTATGTTCTCTTCCCCAAGTTCCGACTTAATCTGCGTGAAGCCTGAGTTCTTGTCTTGGCTCTCTCTTTAACCAGTTGTTAGGGGACACAGGTTTTAAATTCTCTAGGTAAGTTCTTCCTGATTTGTAGAATGAGCATGTTGACATAAGTGACCCTGCAGGCTGGCTCCAGTCAGACAGCCCTGAGTATCAATGGGCCGCTTCTTTTACCATCAAGTCACTGAAACCAGAAACCATCTCGATGTGGCCTAGTACAGAAATTAGGATTCCCAGTGCTTTGGGCTTCATTTCCTAAAAGTAAGAATAAGAGCCTCAACTTAACTATTGCTAGCCCAAGAGTTCCTCAAAGAGGTTTCTAACACTTCCACCCCCACCAGGTGATAAAGGCAATCCTGGGATACCGGGGAGGAGAGGAGAGCCGGGAAGACACGGACCACCTGGGTTTCACAGAGGAGAGCCTGGTGGAAAAGGGCAGCCAGGGCTTCCGGGACTCCCAGGCCCTCCAGGCTCGCCGGGGCTGAGCGGCATCATTGGTTTCCCGGGATTTCCAGGTGACCAGGTGAGTGGCTACTATCTTGGGAGGGAAGAAATAATAAAACCTTCCACTCTCAGGATGCCCGTAAGGAGTCATAATTTGCCAGCGGACATCATTGCCCTGTCCCTGGCTTTTAGAATGTAAAGGGTCAGCCAAGGGAAGAATGGAGACTTCTGGAAGCCCATGATGTAACTAATTCTGACCAGTGCTCATGCCTGGTTCCCATGACATAGATGACCGAGTTACTTACTGCCCCCAGCGTAGTTTAAACAGCTCCACGGACACTTGCTTTGTGACTGCTAGCTTACCAGAATAAAGAGTCACCTGAAAAATGACCCAAATTCTGGTTTCTAACCCTTCCTACCAATTGCAGATATCACAGACTTTGCTGTAAATACATTTGGTATTTACAATCATGAATAAAATACCCCTTGAGAAACCAGGAGATACAATATAATAGCCTACATCACAACTTCTGGAAAATGTATAATTTGCTATCCATCTTTTGGAATAAAATAGACTTTTTAAGTTTTTGGTACGAAATAGCTTTTAATAATAGTTTATTTTGCATCAACGTGTTCATTTAAACTTAAAATTCAAGTTATATGATGCAATTACTCTTTTGCAATCAAGTATAAAGAATTGTATGCTACCTTTTGGATGGTACTGATACCGTTAATTCTGGAGGAGTTTTACCCACTTTTAAAAACTAGACACATGTAGTAGTATGTTTGCAACACATTTCCAAATTTCTTTTCCAATGCAAATTATAAAAACCAAATTGGTTATGGAAAATTATAACTGGGTTAGGTCATGTGTGTGCCATTTGTATTTGAAACCCAATTAAGGTCTTACTTCTGTTTTATTAAACTATCAGGGTGAGCCGGGTTCTCCAGGGCCCCCTGGATTTTCAGGAATTGATGGAACGAGAGGACCTAAAGGTATGGATTGGACACACAGCAGCCAGCCATCAATATCATAGTCCTAGCTGTTTGTAATATTGTGAGCAAGCACCCTTTGTATGAAAAGCAAAGCATATCAAAAGAACTGCAACACCCAAGCTTTTTTTTTTTTTTTTTTTTAGACTCTCCTAGATAGTCAAACACTCAGGACCCAAATCGTCCACATTCGTCATTCAGACCCAAGGGTAACAGGTAGAAAACAGCAAGTCTGCAGGGCACATCCGATCTTCCTCCTCAGAGGGAGTCCTTGCAGCTGTCCTTGTAGTGACTGCAGCTCTGTAAGTGACAGCTCAGAGGGAAGGAGATCATGTCCACATAGGTGGGCACTGTCCACCTCGGCTTAGAAGCCCCATGCCCCACAGAAGCCAGTATCTCTTCTAAGGACTCCACACAGTTGCAGCTTATAGGGTTCCAGTTACTAGAGTCACAGTACATAGAGGAGGCCAAAGCCATGACTTCCCTCCAGGTATTAATAGTTCACTTAAGAATTCCTGGGCCCCATGTAATTTACAATTGGGTTATTTTTATCATAAGTTATAGGTCATTGAATTTTTTTTTTTCAAGGGCCAGATTATAAATATTTCCACTTTGTGGTCTCTGTCACAACTACTCAGCTGTACATGAAATACATGCAACATGAAAGCAGCCATAGGCTATATGCAAAAAAAGGGGTGTGGCTATGTGCCAATAAAACTTTATTTACAAAACAGGCTACAGGCCTTAGTTTGCCTTGTGCCAAAAAACAATGTTGCCTTGTAACACAATCTACATTCTACCTTTATCACATTTCCAAGAAACAGACATAGAAAGTTGACCCAATGTCAAAACAAACATATATCAGAATATCTTAAATTGCAATGTTTGTGTAAAACCTTTAATGTTTTTACTATTTTTCTATACCATTGTGTTAATATTTTTCTTTAACTCTACTTCAAAATGATTCGCCATTTTAACCTCACTATCTATGAATTCACAGGTTTGATGTGCAGTTGTATTTTATTTTAATACAGTTAAAAGTAAATAACTTTAAAATGCAAAATACTAATTAACGAACCCCCTAAAAAATCATCTTCCTTACCACCACTGATACCCACTGTACCCTTTGAAAAACATTCTATAAATAATATAATTGTTGTAACAAAAAATGAACCATGTACACATTTATTCAGAAAGAATAATCTAGATCTCTTCTTCAGAAATGGTTACAAATACAGACGTTTTTATATTTGATTTTGATATTTTATAGCATCAGGGTTCCGAACTCACTGCTCTTCTATCTACCTCTAAATTTGTTATAGTCCCTTTGCCTCTCTCAAAGTACAAACCTACCTCTTCTCATTTCCTTTATGCTTGTATTAGATTACATTTGCAAGGGACTGACATGTACTGAGGATACCTGGAGTAAAAGAGATCTCCTGGAGCCCTGAGAGAGGAGACATGATTTTGCCAGAACATAAGGCTGATGAACCTAGCCTTAATGCAACCCATGGTTTCTCCCTTGGTCTGTTTTTTACTTACTTGGCTACCAATTAATTTCATCAGTCTCTATTTAGTATCCTTTCTGGATCCTTCCAGATATATTTGGATTGTACTCCAACATGCTCCACATTAGGGCGTTATGATAGTTTTCATAATGATAATCCTTTTGGTTTCTGCCTCAATAGCCAAGGACTTCAGATTCTCACTTTTTTTTCCAACTTCTCAAGGAAAGACTGGCTGACTGGGGATGGACCAGATTCCTACCCTTCAAACAAATAGCCACAATTACGAGTAGGGTCTGGTGGAAGAGAACCTTCTACGAGGTGTGGGTAGAATCAGGTTCTAAGAAACATGCCTAATTAGTCATCTTATTCCCTGGAACCCCGTCTATTGTCTTGCCTTCCCTACCACACCATTTTGAGTCCTCCATTTATAACTGACTCCCAGATACACGTATGACGTAAGTCCTTGCGTCTGGAAGCATTCTCAGCAGTGTGGACGGCTCTGTCGCACTCTGAGAGTCACTGCCTCCAATGGCCTTTGAATGTGCCACCTCTTGTGAAATCATCAATAAAGTGTGCCTTTGTGAGTTTGGTTTTCAAGGGCATTGAGTTGAGCTTCCTTGCAGGGAGCTTGAAATGTGACTGCAGCAGCTGAAACAGTGACAATTTCTTTCTGTTTCAAAAACACAACATAAGGATATTGTCACTCCATGCCAAGTAATTTCTTAAATAGGTATCTAAATTTGAAACTATTTAGGGAATTTAAAAATGTAAACTTATTAAGATCTATACTTTCCTATGATTATTATCAACTAAAAAATTATGTGTATGTATATATTTAAATCACATTTTGCATCTATGTTTCCATTTGTTCTTATGTAGGAAAATAAAGCATTTTTTTTTTTTTAATTTTCTGGAATAGTTGAAGATAGACTGTAAAGACAAATATCATGGAAGTTATTGAGTCACTTGTATGAGACAAAATTAAATTCTCTTAAATAACGTTAGTGCATCTTATTACTTACAGGAATCAAAGGTGACCCTGCAAGTCAGATCAGCCCACCTGGTCCAAAGGGTGAGCCAGGTAGTCCTGGATGTCCAGGTATAGCTACATATTTTTCTTATTAAAACAAAAAAGAATAAGGCTCATTTGAAAAATAGCACAATTACTATCCTCTGAGTCAGCAATGATTATATCAGTATTTGATTCCCCCTTTGCCAATTAAGATATGTATCAGAAGGGTTAGGTAGCACCCTGGCCCAGAAGAACATCAGGATTTTACACTGGGATTTCCAGTCCTTTTTCCACAATGGTTCCCATGACCGATGACATTGGCATAACAATATACCCCCACCCCAGGCATGCCCAGATTTTGACACAGCTGAAAAATGACTATTGCAAATAATTAAAATTTGGACTATTTTGCAGTCTCCATAGTTAAAAATCATACATTGGCAATAACCATTTGCACTGACTACAGGTGCAGGTCATTAGTCCAGCCCTTTCTTTCCTACTCGGCAAAGCATGTGCCAGTGAGGCAGGCCGTTATTAAGACATCACTGAATGTCTCATTTACTAAATATCTCATCGACTAAAAACCAAACAAATGCAGAACCTCATCACCAACAATAAGCCTAAGTGCTTCAAGATGGTACCTTGTTTATCCGTAACAACTGATTTGTAATCCCTCAGAACAGATTATGACGTGCCAGTGAGTTCTTGCCCTCCAGTTGAGGTGGCAGCTGGCTACAGTAGACAACCCACAGCTGACAAAAGATGCATACTCTTTAACTTAGTAATTCTACTTGAAGGAATTTATCTTCAGTCAGTAATCAGACAAGTGTACAAAGATGCGTGCACAGGGATATCCATTGCATGGAAAGAAAAATGCCCACCCACAGATGATCGGTTAAAGAAGTTATACCCAACGTCATTTAGTGGACAGGTTAGAAGCCAGGTGTGTATTTATACGGGTCCCTTGTTAATTAAAGCATCTCTTATTAGTAGCTTTGTACATTATCTTTAAAAAAATTCTCTGGCGATATTATAGCCGTGTTTTCTTCCATAGAACAGAAAGAACAGCTGAGTAGGACAATTATGGGAAATTTTATTTCTTTATTTTTATACCATGTGATGGCTTAAAACGGAAGTCTAACAGAAAGACAAGCTATTACAATGGCTTCCCTTCTCACTCTTTTTCATATGGGTCTTTTACCTCTGACACTGTGACATATATTTTGAAAATATAATATTTCAACTGAAGTGTATAGCTTACATGTACATTTGAAGGGGAAAATTGTTTTGAGGTTAGTATGATGGAAGTTCATAAGAAATACCGGAATGAGGCGTCTCGGAAGGGAAATCAATGGTTCAGAGTCAACCTCCATTTTTCTTGTGCATGTGGTCTTGGCAAGTTGCTTATCCTCTCTGAGCTCAGTTTCCTCACCCATAAATCGGCCCTATGCATGTTGCAGGATCGTTCTGAGGAACAAATGAGATTCCTTGAGAGCAATTTGTAAACTGAAAATTGCTACACAAATGTAAAGTGTTACAGTCATGGTCATCATCATGTCAGCAAAACATGAAGAGATTTTTCTACACTTATTGGTATTTTTAGGTAAACCCTGCAGATAGTAAGATTTTATAAGCTGAAAGTAGTACAAAATAGAACCTTTGGCTATGACCTAATATTTTAATTTAAAAATCATAAATATGAGTTATTTTCCATTTAGGCTAACTTTTTGAAGAAAACTTGACTTGGCGTAACTTCTCTGGTCTCCTGTAGTTAGCACCATTTAAACTGTTCCCTCTCCCATATGCCATAGCTTTAGCTTCGAATTTAAAAATTACATCATATGTTATTCACCAGCTCAGAGTTTACCTAAATATGCAATTTCCATTGACTTGAAAAAGCTGCATTGAATTTGAACAAGCCTCATGAGAAGGCACAGAGCTGCTGCCTGTCTCAGGGGATTATATATGATTGTACTGGGTTTATTTCTACCTCCCCACTTCAATTCCGAGAGAAAATACAGTACAGATGAACTCAGAAGTTCTGTTCTTAATACAACTGCGATTGTGGAGGCAAGCCTTTTAATACATCAGTTTTTTCTCATTTGGAGATGAGAATAACACTGCCTTACGTTTACTGCAGGAATGTTTTCAGGATAAATAAAATAACACAGAGAGAGGCTCCGTCAATCTTAAATTCGATCAAGGAACAGCTATAGACTAGCATAGACTTATTTCATGTGTGTTATAATAAATAATGACTATGCCCCAGGGGTTTGTAAATACAGAGCCATATATTTTATTTGCAGATTCAACTGGTCATTTTTAGCACAGACTGTTGTTGGTTGGTTTATCCTATAAAGTGAATTGCATTAAAGTCACGCACTGGAAATAAACACATGGGGAAACAGTCATCTTCCCTAGTAGTCAAAGAAATGTAATTTAATGTAAGTCTGGAATATATTTTATCCTTACTAAATTGGCAAGAAAACAAAGTTAAAATTCCTCAGTGAGCGTGTACCCTACTCTCGGACGTGCGATGATGGATCTGTGGGTGGATTACATGTGGTGATGTGAGTCGATGCAGCAGTTATCCAAATCATTTGGCAACCTCTACCAAGAACCAAATGCTGAACAGTCTATTCTAGAAGACCAGAGAACAACTGAACTGTTCTCTCTTCAGCAATCACTGTCCTGAGAAAGGGTCTGTAATCGATTTTTTTTTTTTAACTTAATGAATATATCCACCCAATATGTGGTTCTGGAATGGAACCCGATGTGGACAAACCAGCTGTGAAGGACAGTAAGGGGACACTTGGAGGAAGTCAAGTATGGAATGAGTATTAAATAATATTAAGGATTGTTATTAATTTTTTCAGCTGTGATAATGTTGTTTTGGCCATGTAGGAAAATGTTATTTTTCAGACATACCTCCGTAAGTATTTAGGGATGGAATTCCATGATGTCTGTGATTTACTTTAAAATACATCAGCATTTTAAAATGAATAAAAAAGACCCAAAATATCATACTATGTTACCTAGAAATTCTACTCCTAGGAATTTTTCCTAAGGAAATAACTTAATAGAAGAAAAATGTATTAAAGATGTATAAACATCATTAAGCATAACAGCAAAGAGAAAATACTTGAGTGGCCCATAGTAGGAAAAATTTGGATTAATTAATTTAATGTAGATCAACTCAATAAGCTATCTGCCAGTCATTTAAAAATAATAATTAGGAAAATGATGATAAACTTGGAAAACTACTTATGATTCAATGCTAATTTAAAAAATTGTGGGTATCATGTACACTTTGTATGCTTATGAAAAAATTGTGTAAGGTGTTGGAATTATAGGTGCTTTGTTTTCAGTACTTCCTTAATGTTATCTTTTTGATAGAACAATTGCTAAAATTAAAAAAGTATGAATAGAAAAGAATAGCAAGGACTGAAGTTGGAGGTTTTACAAATTTACTGCCTCACAGAGCAATCTACAGCTACTCAGGTTTTGATCCTTCTTTCTTTAGGGCATTTTGGAACCCCTGGAGACAAGGGCTGCCCTGGCATTCAAGGCCCCAAAGGACCACCAGGAAGGCCTGGACTGCCTGGCTCCCCTGGACCACCAGGATGTCCAGGTACTTGAAAGGAAGCTTGGAACCATCCCATGCAGTTATGCATCTCTTGGTGTATCAGAAAGAGCCAGGCTTCGCTTAGACCTGGGCTCATCTCTGGTTCTGCTGTTTCTCAGACCTGTGACTCTGGACAAGTCACGTAAACTTGTCTATTTCTTACCTGTCCATTGGAGCTAGTCCTGTCTTACTGAGTTGGCCTGAGAGTAAACTAAGACAAAACCTGTGAAGTGCCTAACAGGGTGCCAGGCACGAAGGGATGGGCAGACAGATAGGGCTCCATTCCAGCCCTCCCTAATTCACCTGCCATTCAGGACACTAGTTTTCTTTTCTCCTTTAGATGTAAAGTAAATATCACACATACAGTGCAACATTTTAATGGCTTCTCTTCCTGCCAATTCAGAACCAAGTGAGAGTTTAAAATCGTAACTGGCAACTTCAATTGCTCGAAGTGTATTTTCTTCTTTTCAGGTTAAGTGCATTTTTTTCTCCCTAGAGTTAGAAGAGAAATAAAACAGTGTTCCGGGTTACTCATATTTTAAGAACATAGACCACCTTCCCAGTTAATGTAACTCATCTGTCATTTGGGTATCTGCAAAACCTCCCTGTCATCCTCAGGTAATCCAGGGATGCCTGGGCCAGTGGGACATCCAGGAGAAAGGGGGGATCCTGGACCCAAAGGCCTCATGGGGGATCCAGGGACACCTGGTCTTCCAGGAATAAAAGGTAAGTCAAAAGGAAGCTTGACCCATCAGAAAGGATCCAGCTCATTGGGGCAAGTTCACAGTGCCTTCCAGCACCTGAGTGACACATTCCTCTTGGTCATAGCTCTTTCCCACTGTCATTAGCACTTTCCTATTCTGTCTTACTCAGGACTTGAGGCTGTGTTCATCTAGTCTCCTGACCTGCCTGGCACCAAAATGATGCTGTGACCGTCTCATTTTTTGAGGGCATTTCCCCCCATGTTTTCCATAATGTTCAGGCATATTCATTTATTCTCTCCTCAGAAAGTTAAGCTGCTATTACGTCCTAGATTCTAAATATGAGGTACACAATTTCAAAGAAAAGAGACATGACTTCTGCTTCATGGAGCTCACAGTTTAGCAGCAGACACACATATTAATAAATATGTGTAAATAAATATGTGTTTACTAGTTGTGATAAGTGGAAGGAAGATTAAAAGAATAAGATGCTAAGGAGAAAGAGGAATTAGTATTCATTACCTTTGTTAAAGAAACAGTTGTTTTCTTGGTTGATTTCTTTTGGCCTTTAAAAGTATAGTAGACTGGTTATTATATCGACCTGGTTAATATAAAATATAATATGATATGTGATATAATATAATAAGTATAATTTATTAACAAATCTTCATCTCCTCCCCCATTCATTCATGGTACTTACTCTTCCTTAGTTCATTTCTTCCATTTTAGAAAAAATATTTTCTCATGGCTACTTGGTGTGTACCTCTAGCATAACATTTGTATTATATCACATTTGTTTGTTTAGAGGTCTTTCTCATCAAGTAGAATATGATTTTTTTAAAAAAGCAAGGACCGTTTTTATATCCTTGGCATCCAGTAGGTACCCAATTAAGTCTATTGGTTGGTTACTGTAAGTATTTTTAAATTTATGAGTAAATTAATAAATGAAGAAATGGATAAATAGAAGAATGAGCCACTGAGCTAGTAGTTATGAATGTGAGGGTCTTCACCTCAATCAACAATATCAATCACCTCAATCAACAAGAATCAAGCCATACTTGGTAGATTTCTACAGCCAAGCCCTTCTTATCTCTTCCTTCCTCCCTTTTCTTCCCACTTACCTCTGCTTGTTGACTAATCCACACACTAAATTTTGGGTAAATGAAAAGTACTTCCCTTTGGAAGAGTTGGAAATCCCTTCTTTCGGGCTTAATCATGTTTTGAAAACCCAGATGATGTTTTTCCATACTCTGACATCTTCGTTCACCAGATAGCTTTCAAATTAGTTTTCCAGCAAGTAGTAGTGTTGTGTTTATTACCTGGAGCAATTCTGCAGAGAGGAAAGCCTTTTATTTTGAAAGGTTGGTACAATTATACATTCTACGCAGTCACATGACTTGGGAAAAGTTCCCATCACAAGACATCTTGGTATTGTTTTTCTCCCTCTTCACTGGCACTTTTAGTAATGTGAAGTCCAGTGATTTGTGATAAATTTAGGGTTTCAAGCAAAATGATTATTATGTTACAAGTTTCTCTGTTTATTGTGGCCATTTCCTATCTCTGGCAATCCTTACAGCCCTGGTGAGGGGTTTTTGTTTGGTCACTTTTTTGAGTATCTGGAAGACGAAATTGGTGAAGAACCAAAAGAACATTTTCCATTATTAACCCCTCCTACCTCTTTCCCATTTCTTCCTATCCCCCTACTTCAGTAAAACAGCAAGGATTGTCAAGTGTCTTGGTGCCATAAGAGTCTACACCAGGCTGACTTAATAAGGTGACAAGGCTCACCTTATTATTGTTGATTCTTTCTTCCCCTGAATTAGTTTGCATTTATCACACACCTTCAGTATGATAAGTTATTAAAAAACAAATAGCTAATGAGTTTGATCAAAGAATAAAATCACTTAAAAAATTATGACGATTACGTCATAATTCTGTGCTATGAAATACATTTGTTAAGAAAGTGAAGAAATGAATACATCAACCCAAATATTCACACCAGCATATAGACAGATGCTGACTGTGCTTTCTGACCATGCAGTGACACTGTTTCACTTCAAACAGCCCAGTGAACAAACCAGTCTTTAGAAGAAGCAAACAAAACATTGAAATATCTTCCTAAAAATTAAAACGTCTACAACATAAATCCATTGTTGCACTTTATCATGCTGATATAAAAATTAACCACACTCCAGCAGAAACACTTTGAACTGAGAAACTAAATATTTGAAGTATGTTCTAAATAAGTCAAGGGGCCTGATTTTCTTGTTTGAACAAACCAGCTGCTGAACTCAAAGTTGTTTGCTCTGCCAGAACAGGCCATATGGATTTTGGGTCCCGCTTGTGCTCAATCAAATTTAAACTTTAACTTAAACATATGTTAAAAATGGCTTGATTCCTAGATTTAAAGTTTTAAGTGCATTTGCCCTCTAAAAGGAAGACACTCACTTCCTACTTGGGCATTCACATGGGAGTGGAATAATGGAAACCGAAAGACAACTTTCTGTAGCATGACAGTAACTGTAAAGAATGTGGATTAGGTTATTTTGGTTGGTGGCCAGTAAATAAACTTCATAAGAACAAAACACCTTGAAATGTCTTTTATTAGCAAAGAAATGCCATGTACCTTAGAGCTGTGGAAATCATTACAACGTTCTCCCTCCCTTTTTACAACTAGAGTGTTTCCCTCCCACCCTACCCCACCCTCACAGCACTTACCAGTCCTGCGATAATTACCTGTTCTGTCAAGTCAGGGATTGTTTCCCTCTGGTTCCTCATTGTCTCATTCAGCGCCTGTCACTAAGTACATCTGGGGCCTAAAATCTCCATGGGTTAGGAGGCCATGTCTTAGGCCAGTAGGCACTCATGTATTTTCCGAATTAAAAAATAAATAAATCTTATTTCAGAATCTGTTTCGAAAAGTTTCCAACCTTGTTGAATCATTACCTATAGTCACGTAGGTCTGTTTTCCCATCAGCTTTCACATTAGGGTGACCAGCTGTCCGGTTTGCCTGGGACTGAGGGGGTGGGCTGTCTCAGGACGCGGAACTTGCAGTGGTAGAACTGGGAAAGTCACCAACAAACATGGACAAGTTGGTCCCCCTCCTAAAAGAATAAACTTGTATAAAGGCCCATGGAGATAGTGCTTTCAGGCTATAGAACAAAAGAAAACCTTAGCATGGAAATCCAGTCACAAAGCGTGTCTGGCTACACAGAGGGAGGCTGTGATGACGATTACGGCTGCAGGGAGATCAGACTCTCTGACGGCAGGGAGGGCGACTGGCCTGTGAGCGCAGCCTGAAATGATGGTTGTTAAGCAGGAAGACAGCAGAGAGGTGAATAAAAAATCCTCATTACCAAGGAATGTGCTTTGTTAGCGTAATTGCCTCTTATCTGCACTGGATCTATTTTATGCATGAACAACTTTCTGATTTAGAGATGGGACTGATAAAAAGAGCTTTCAGTAAAAAGGAAAAATTGCCTTTAAAACCCTACCAGATATAGCTGCATTCAATTTAGAAAGATAACATTGGGTCAGATAAGGGTCGGCCAGTTCAACAATGGCGAGGGGCAGGGACTGGGACCAGCCAGGATCTGGATGTGTTGATGTGACAATGGAGAGTTGGCAGAAGCTGGGACATTCCACCCCCAGCCAACTCCCCTTAACCATCAATCTTGGTGGCTTAAGCTGGAGATCAAAACACATTGAAATAGCAAAGTAGTCTCAAAAAATTTATTATCATTTCAGATAGATTGCAATAAATATCCAGATTTGGCAGATGAAGAAGGTCTGTGTGCTCCTTTGGTACAAACTTGGAACATTGGCTTGTAAATAGGAAAGAGAATTGGAAAATAAACTAAACCAGAACTGTTAAAAGTGGTTAGGAAATAAGATCTTTAGGGAAAATTAGGGTGCATTCCCATCTTTTTTTTTTTTTTTTGGTGCAAGAGAATATGGCTCATTAGTACCAATTTAAAGTTTAGATTAAAAAAAACTGTTTTAAGTACTGATAATAAATAAAATGGAACTGAGTAACTTCCATCTTCTAAAAAGAAGTGCACAGAGGACTTGCTTTAATGAGTGGATAATAATTAGCACTTGATTTATTTATATACCGATACCTCTAACTTCTCCAAATCTTACTTATCCTGTAAATCTATCACAGAAAGATGTGACATGCAAATTGCAGTCCACTTCTTTTTATAGCTTCCTCTCTACCCGTTTCATCCCTCGCCCTCCACATTTTCTCATTCACTCATTCGTTCATTCACTCATTCATTCAACACTTATTAAACACCTGTGACACTGTGTCAGGAGCTATATCAAGTGGGTACATGGAAAGACTAGTAAGACCTGATCTTGCACTCAATTGGCTGTAGCACTCAAAGAGCAGTAAGCCTATTCTTTCTGAGCAGCACAGTGCTTAAAAGAAAAAAAAGGGGGGGGCATGTATCCCCTAGTATGCCATAGGCCCCACCTGTCCTTATTGTCTCACTACATTTACCTGACCAGATCCCACAGAAATCAGAATTTACAGACCATGGTGGAATGCTCAGACCCTGACCCTGGGTTTGCTCCCGTCCAGTCTCTTCCCTCATCTAGGATGATTTTGTTGTTATGCAATTGAAGGTCACTTCCTACACCAATGAGTCCATAATTCTACACTGTATTTGGTTAGAGAGAGAGTGGTTCATGGAATGGTCATAAACTGACAGCCAAGCTTTAAAGCCAAAGGAATAGATGTGTTAAGCAACCTTGGAAGACAATGTCCATCAAATGAATGTATTAAATAACAACCACTGGCATAGATTCAGCCCTGATAATGACATCTAGAGGGTGAGATCTCATGGTTCCTGCCTGGAGAATCTGTCTGTCTCCATCAGCAAACCCTCCTCTGGGTGGTGCCTGTAAGTTCTGGTAAGTGAAGTTCAATGTCTGGTCTTCCCCTGTGGGTCACAGGTCTGTGATATGTTTCAGGTCTCCCCGGGTTACCCGGCCTGAACGGCCTGCATGGTTTAAAGGGTCAGAAAGGAACCAAAGGTGCTTCAGGTAAGAGAAAACCCTCTGTGAGAGACTAGACTGCAATCAGTGGACCTCTAGTATTTCCAAAGTTCACAAGATTTGGGTTGTGAAACTAAGAAACTGGCTTAGCTTAGAGACACGATATTGGAAGTATTTTTAGTGTTGAAATGACTTATATAAAAAGGACCCTTGAGAAAACCCAATTTAAGAAGGAATGGTTGATTAATGGTGCCTTTTGTTGATGCTGCTTGGGACTCTCTACTAAAAATACTCTGAATAATTGCTTAGGTGGAGCTAGATTTCTCAATGTTCTGAGGAACAGATAAATAGTTGGGATTTTTTTTTTTCTATTGTTTTAAGCGTGGTAAAGCCAAGTACAACCATGTGAGTCTAATTAGTACTTTGAACGTCTCCCAATAGCCTGCTGCTACAATAAGTTACCTGCACAAATTGCTGTTATTTTTGGTATTACAAATAGGTAATCACCAACAACTGAATTTTAGCTTGTTCTGTCATTTTAATACAATGCACATTTATTGCATTACTTTCTCAGAAAAAATCACTCACCTTCAGACAAGGTAGCTGAGTCAGACATGTAGATTGAGGAGCTGTGGGCAAAGGGTTGACTTGTTGTGCTTCTGGATTTGAATCTGTTAAATCTTTATACAGTGTGGAAGGTCAAGAAGTAATCTGGGAAACTTAGAATGCATTAAGTGGCTCTTCCAAAGAGTCTGATAAAATGTGTGTCCCCTCCAAGAAACCCATGATGCTCTGTGCTTTCAATGTGGAACTCCACAATAGTTGGATTTATATGTCAGTTTCCACCTTCAATTTCAAACCACTTTGTTCATAATTACTTATTGTTGGATCTCATATGTTTTCACTTTTTCTGTTGTAGAGGTTGGAGGGTTGATATTGTCACTAAGCTGTTTTTTTGTTTTGTCGTTTTGTTTTTTAATCTGGAAAGTAATTATAAAGTAAATGAAACCTAGGGGTGACCCGTGTGATGGGTCTTAAGAGAGTAAGTGGCGATTCAGAAAGTGCGTGCAGCCATTTGGACATTGTTGCAGCCAGTGGTTGGTCTCCACAGAGCCAGCTGCTTCCCTGTCATACCCCCACTTGTATGCAGTTCCTTTCCAGGCACTATGACAAGTGAGAAGAGGCAGTGCTAATGCTGTTTTCCTCATTAAGGTTTGACTGCAAAGGGCCCACCTGGTCCAATGGGAATGCCTGGGCTGAAAGGGGAGATGGGAGACCCTGGGAGCCCAGGAATTTCTCCTCCAGGCCTTTCTGGAGAAAAAGGTCCTCCAGGTCCACCAGGTAAGAAGCAGCATGCTTTGCCCGTCTCTCTCAATAACAAAATCAAAACTTTCTCGATGTCATGAGGCTCACATCTGAATATGTCCTTCCTCAGGGAGACCTGGACCACCTGGTCCTCCAGGAGCCAGAGGAAGAGCTCCTAAGGGTGACATTCCTGAGCCGGGTCTGCCTGGAGATCAAGGGCCTCCTGGCCCCGATGGCCCAAGAGGTATGAGAACATCGTGGCAAAGGCTGGCAATGCCCCTTTCCTTAGATGCTGCCAGCTTGGTAGGGATGTAGGAGCAGCCAATGCAGAGTAGAAGCACCTTAGCTCCATCAACTGGGCAGATGGTAAAGGTGGGGGTATGGGCAATAGCGAGCTGGCAGGACCATACCCAGGCCCAGAGCTTAGGCCCCTCACCCTTCTATTTTACCCTATCAGACCACCTCGCTGTGGGTACAACTGGGACTCAGGGCAAGCCTTGCCCATCGCCAGCTCGATGCTCAGCATGAGGTTTCAGAAGTGGCTGTCGGAGGAAATCTCAGCCTCAGTGTGGATCTCTAGCACCTGCCACATAAACCACTGTTGCTGGCCCAGAGTGCCAAGACCTGGGCCTGGCACGCACACAGAAACAGAATCTCTTCGTGTGCTGCTAACAGTACATTTTGTTCCTCTCCCCACTTCACAGGGACAAACTCTAGCAAGGCCATAGTTAACAAAATAGCATGGGACCAGAGCCGGCCCGGGAGCTGGGGGAAGAGCATGGCTCAGTGCAGTGCTTGGCTAAATGCAGATAATCCTATTCCTACTAACCCATAGAACTCTTCTAAAGAGACGCAAATCCACCGTCTTTAAGTGCTTAGCATTTTAGTAAAGGTGGGATTACAATATTGCATAATTCTATTTTACTGCAAAAAATAAAAGTGCTGAAAACTCTGCTAAGTATAGAAGCTAAGTAGGAATAGAATTGGGGCTCAATTCCTATGAGAAGACCCTTGTTTTCAAATAGGTTTATAAGTTTAACTGAAGGAACATTCCTTTCACATCAGCCAAATTTTATCAAAAGCCTATCATCTATTTATTCATATGTATCTATCTATCTATCATCTATCTATCTATCTATCTATCTATCTATCTATCTATCTATCTATCATCTATCTATCTATCTATCTATCTATCTATCTATCTATCTATCTATCTATCTATCATCTATCTATCTATCATCTATCTATCTATCCATCTATCTTCTATCTATCGTATTAGAGCAGTTGGATGGCAATGCAAACAAAAACCATAAACTGATTCTTCAAAACGAATGTCTCTGAAGGGAAGGAAGGCTTTGCTCAGGTTCATTTTGTCTAACAGTTACTAACAAGGCTACGCCAATTTCTCAGCTTGGGCTCCATGAGACCTACTCTCTGTTTCTCTTTTGATACTATTAATTTTCTTAGTCTCCTAAATCCCTCCATCCCTTGCTTGCAAATGCTTAGATTACTTTCCTTAAGAAGCTCTCCAGCAGGCAGCACACATTTATCTCTGACTAAAAGAATCTTTTTGCCTCCTCCCTGTGGTCAGGAGCACCCGGGCCTCCAGGTCCCCCTGGGAGTGTTGACCTCCTGCGAGGGGAGCCGGGTGACTATGGTCTGCCGGGGCCTCCTGGTCCCAAGGGCCCAGCAGGCCCTCCAGGACAGAAAGGCATCCCAGGATGTGAAGGGCAGCGTGGAGAGAAAGGTAAGAGTGCAAGTTGGTCCTTAAGTGGCATGTGAAGACTCTTTAGCTTGCCCTTCAAGGTCTGGGTACTGGGGTCATGGACCACCATGAGCTAATTCCTATTTCCCATGGAAACAGTGATGACATTTCCCAACATCTTGATTTCCCAAAGAATCCTAAAGTTTGGGTAACAATTGGGCAAGTAAGAAGAAGAAGCACAAGTTCATCTTTAGCCCCTAATAGCATACTTGATAACCTTCTAGACCAGAATTGAACAATAGAAATGCAATGCAAGCATTTTTGAAATCCAGTGTGTATTTTACACTTACAGCACAACCCAGTTTGGACTTGCCAGTTTCAAGTGTTCAATAACCACGTGTGGTTAGGGGCTTCTGTATTAAACAGTTCAGTTTTAGACTGCGGACTTTGCTCTTTTACATTCATGCAAGGGGCTCCATTACTGAACTCCCCCACTATTGAAGGCTGAAATATTTATTTTTATGAGTTTTTACCTAACTGCTAACATTAGTTTTTAGTCACCAGGATTTCAGAGAATTATTAGGTTCACAGAATTTTTGTTGTTGAAAAGGGACCAATTGTATTATCCATTTTAACTCTCGTATGTCATAAATAAGGAAGCTAGATATGAGTGAAGCAAATGTTGAAGCTTTTAGGAGCCCAAAACCAGGACCCGACCTGACTTCTGAACCAAATGTGAAGTAAGGCAAAAGATCTGGGCGGAGGGGAAATCAAAATCACCATGAGGCAGCCATGACAATAATGCAAATGGCACCCCTGGAATTGTGCAGTGCACAACATGTACAATGGTACATAACCACCCTCTTCACCTTTATTATAGGTTGGTGCAAAAGTAATTGCGGTTTTTGCAATTATTTTTAACCTTTTAAACCATAATTACTTTTGCACCAATCTAATAGCAATGAAATAAATTTTAGAGAATGTGACTTATATTTGCAGGTATGTGGACTTCCAATCATTGAACCCCAGAATTGGACTGACGTACCATCAGTCTAGTCACCAAGAGAAAGGAGAAAGGGGCTGGCTCTACAACCTCTTCCTCTCTCAAAAAAGACACTCCACCTCCCCAGTTGCTACTCTAGAGAATAAACCGCCCACCCGGAAATAAACTTCAGGATTGGGGAAATAGCATACATCTAAATAAGTGACCTACAATAGGATATACAGAGGGTTAGAAATATTGGCGGAACATTAATCGCGCTTCTTCACTCCCATTCCAGTGGGTAGAAGGACCAAAGAATGCATAACTGTGAGAAGGGTGAGGTAGTTTCCTCAGTTTACCTTTCTAAATTCACACAGTGGGAAATATTTTATCTATTCCACAGACATTCATTAAGCACCTACAGGTATATAGTAGTCAGAGTTCTCGCTGTTATGAGCGTAGAGTTTCACCAGGGAAGACAGACATTCACAATAAAAGATCCACCCATATGAACTGAGACAGGTGCCCTGAGTGAAGGGACATACTTCTGTGAGAGCTCATCAAAAAGCAACTGCACTTGGGCTGGGATTCCAGGGAGGGCTTTCCTGAGGAAATGAAGCTTGATCTGCACTCCATAGAATCCGGAGGACTTCACGGTTGAGGAAAAAGGGATAACATGTGCCGGTTACTGATGGCTGGTGTGGCTGTCACTGAGGGTGGTAGGGTTGGGAGGCATGTAGTCTCCAGGAAGCGCAGCGGCTTTCCTTATTTCCCCTTCAGTTCTAGTCCTTTGACTGTTTCCAAAGAAAGTTCAGGATTATAGGGCTTTTCATTCTGATTTAGTTTTGTCATGATCATGGAACCACCACCTTCCTTTGTCCTTTTAATGGATTATCGTGTTTCCTTCAGACAAAAGCAGCTCTTCTCAGCTTTACAGAAAAACAGTGAGAGACGACTCTTGACCCAGAGGCCAACTTGACTTGGCCCTGCGTTTTGTTGGAGAACCTTTGGATTCAGTCCATCAAACTCTCGTTGCCCTTATATGCCTCCGTTCCAGTGCCCTCGTTTTTATCTGTTCCTAGGACCAATGGGATTCCCGGGGCCACAGGGGCCACATGGACTTCCTGGGTCACCTGGAGAGAAGGGTTTACCTGGCCCTCCAGGCAGACAAGGGCCCCCTGGTCCTCCAGGTAAGCTTCTAATTCCTAATTATCTCCACGCAGCAGCCCACACACGGCACTTTGTTTTAAACACTTACTCTGACAGTCTCATCTCTCAGAAAGTAATTATTCTGAAATTACCAGCAAATTCTTATGAGGTTAGCCCTTTTTGATATAGAGATTATATTTACTACAAAGTTTCATGTTTGGTAAGCTAATGTTTATTACCACAACGAGTATATTTGACAATTAGGAGTTAATGGTAACCTATACTATTTCTAAGATACATAAATCTGTGTTCCCTCACACAAGAGGCAAACACTGATTTGATTATTGTTAGGTGAGGACGGTATATTCAGTTCCTATTCCTGAACTCCCATTGATTTTCCTAGGTGTTTTATTTAATGTTTTCTGTAAACTACATTAATTCCTACGAAGTTGAAAGGCTATTTAATTTAAGCCCGCTAGGCAAAACATTTTCATCACAGTGTCAAAATAAGCCAAGGAAAAGTTGAAAGGGCAAGCAGACGTGTATATCTGAGATTGGCAGAAGTAATATCTTTCAAGATCCTAAATCAAATATTATGGTAAATGTGGTGTCAGTTGAGAATATTTTGCCATCTCCTAAATAGCACTCTAGTCCCAAAAATAAACGGCACTGCTTTGTGGTGGATCATAGTCCAACATGACAAAAAGCTGATAACTTTGATTCATATTTCCTTTCTTTGCATAACCTATAAAACTTGGCAAATTAATATGGAATTTTCAGAAAACTTCAAATGGACAGGATTTCTGTATACATTAAATTGGGGCATACTTGCCATAAGAAATGAACTTAATTTTATGTTGCGCAGGAGAGTTTCATTTCAGGATTTTCTAGGTAGGAAAACTCCATTACTAAACAATAGCCATTCTTGTCAGTTACACTATGCAGATTTTTTATGTAAATAAGATGCCATCACGCTGCTTGTTGTCAATGTTGCCCTCAAATTATGATTTATGCCCTCAAATTATGATTTTTCTCCTAATTCACAATTTAAAATTTCTTTCTGCCATGTGAAAATCGCTGTGTGGCCTTGGTGTTGGCTTTGGATCTCTCCAGGTTCCAGAGGTAAGCATTGCTATAAAATAAATAAATTCCTCTAAGTCTGCTTTCTAGTCATTCCCAGCTTTTTCCACTGTACTTGTGAGTTAAACTTGGTTACCTTTTTATACACAGGGTGCTATAATTACATTAGGTTTTAATGCCTTACAGATATAGTAAGCCCATAGTAGAGTGTCCTAATGCTAAGCCTCATTACAGGTTGTCAAGGCATTGTAGATACTCAGCTTATATTATTTCAATTCAGGCACCGAGTATAAGGGCTTTCTCTGTCAAATGCTCCAATATGTACCAATGCAAGTCTCTTTTTATAAATTTCCAGTATAAATACATAGAACATCCCTAAAATAAGCAGTATCAACAACGTGAAAAGAGGGGTCCTTAACACCCAGGAAGGGGCTGTGACAAGCCTTTCCTATCATGCCCAAAGTCCATTTTTAAGGAACAAATTTCTTTGTGTGTTAAAATGAAAATACCAGTATTCTTTTCAACTGAGGGTTCTCTCGATCCTCCACAATGCAAAAGCAACATATTATTTTGCGTGTGGCATTTTTGAAGAGAATAAACAGAGTTTCTCAAAAGAAGAAAAGCAAAGCTGTGAATGCTTGCATTTGTTTTTCACAGGCATCTGTTATTAACCCCAATGAAAGATGCCCTGAATACAAACACCCTATTTTATTTTTAGGGTCCTTAGAAGAGATGCCTTGGCCCCTTTCTTTTAGCTTCTGGTTTATTAAAATGTAAAGAAAAGCAAAACCATAATTAAAAAAAAAATTCGGCTATTTTAAATATTTATACTTAAAAATTACAGTTGAAGTTTTCACTTTAATCCTTTCACTGTCTGTATGTATAAACTCATTTGAAGATAACATCAAAATCCTAAATCTGAAGTACCAAATGTTCCCCCGCCCTTTCCCTTACCACTGGTGAATGACCACCATAATTATAATTCACAAGATTACTCAGGGAAAATAGAAAATTGTCACATGCATCTCTCCCAAGTTACCCAGAGTGAAAAAGCCAAGTTTGACATACATTAAACTGTACGTATAGTAAATATATACCCAACTCTGTGTTGTTTGTGGTTTTATACAATATTTTATAGGAGACCAAATTCTAAACTTCTTGTAGGGTTTAAGTCCATTCTGTACAGGCCCATCACCTGCTATGTAGACTACAAACTTTGTGATTATGGCCGCATTTTCTAGGATTTTCATGCTGCTTTATCATTGATTGCTGTTCTTAAAATTATTTTGCACACTTGTGTGAATTTTAAAACCATAACTCATAAACAATGTATTTTAAAATAATGTTACATTTCTTAGCATTCATCACATAGATGTTAAGAACAAAAGTTGGGCCCACCCCAGACCTACTGGCTCAAAACTCTGGACTCTAACCGGCCAGATGATGTGTGTGCTAAAGTCAGAACTGGTGCTTCTCAGCCCTGGCTGACACTGGAATCATCTGGAAAAGAAATGATGCCTGGGTTAAGTCTGGTGTGGCAGTTAAGAACACAGGTTTGGAGCCAGAACATCTTGGATTCTAATCTAAACACTGCCATGTGTCACCTTAGACATGCCACTTACTTACTTGAGCCTGAGTTTTCTTTCCTGTGACACACAGGCTGGTTGGGAGCATTTAATCATAAAGCACTGAACACAGGGCCTGATATGTGATAAAGCATTCAATACGTGCTAGCTGTTATCATTATTGCTTACTGTTATTATTTCTTTTTCCTTGTGGAATGTTCACAGGGTGACTGAATGAGCTTTAGAAAAAAATGTCTTAAAGATATAAATGTAACCAAGAAGAAAAAAATATTCCAAACCTTCAGAGCAGTGGTTCTCAAAGGGAGATCCCCAGACTGGCACCATCAGCCTCACCGGGAATATATTTGATATGCAAACATTGGGCCCACCCCAGACCTACTGGCTCAACACTCTTGGCTCTAACTGGCCAGATGATGTGCTAAAATCAGAACTGCAACTTACACTGGTGCTTCTCAGCCCTGGCTGACATTGGAATCATCTGTAAAAAATGATGCCTGGGTCCCACTCTCAGAAATTCCTATGTAATAAGTCTAGATGGGTCCCAGCACCAGTACCTTTAAAAAGCTCCCTAGCTGAGTGTATCGTACAACTCAGTGTCCCAAGTGTATAGGATACGCCCAGGCCGTGTCCTACACCAATTCAACCAGTATTTCTCTGGGGGGCGGAGGGGAAGAGGGGCAGGGGGAGGGCGCAGGCATCAATATTTTTATAACTGCCCTGGATGATTCCAACATGAATGCAAGGTTAAAAGTCATGCTTTAGTGCCTCTGAAGCATGAAATTCTATCTCTTTGAGTAACAGATACTATGGAACCTCTGCCACCCCTTCCCCCTGGCTGCAGTGTATTGTAATGAATTAGAGTGACATTAAGCTGAGTGTTAAGAACCCACCAGTACCTCTCCCAATGTCACCTGTGGCTGGCTACCCAGTAAAAAGTTGCCCAAAGATTTGAAATCCTGTGAAGGTCATCAAATTATTGCTGACTCAACCAACCTTCACTATTCTGTACTTCTCTTGCTTCCTCAGAGATCCCATTCACTCACTCATTCATTCAGTCAGTCAGTCATTTATTCAACAAAATGTTTTCTGGAAGTTTTGCATGCACCCCGAAATGAACAAAGTTTTGCCTTCATGGAGCTTTTATGGGGTTGTTGACAATACTTCCGTGTAGTGTCCAAAGCCGGTCTAACTTGAGGATGCAGAAGGAGTGTGTTCATAAGCATTTGACTCCCTCACATCAGCGGTGATTCTTGTTTCAGGTGAACAGGGGCCACCTGCAGATTTGGATGCCTGCCCCCGAATCCCTGGGCTTCCTGGAGTACCAGGCCCACGAGGACCAGAAGGAGCCATGGGGCTCCCCGGGAGGAGAGGCCCCCCAGGACCAGGTATGAGCCTCACACTGATTGTTCGTTATGTGTGTATTATGTTGCTGAAATGAAGATCCTTGGTGTTTTTTGCTATGTAAGTTTTTTTCTTTTTTTGGAGCCTAAACTAGTGAGAATGAAGTAATACAAATTTCTTTCCCCTTATACAACTTTTTCTACATTTATCTGAAGGTTTAATCCTGTACTGGCTGGATCAACACATCCCTTCCATTTATTTGTTGAAATCCTACTTAAATCTTTTATACTGCGTAACTTTTGACATGAGGTTCTGAAATCCCTTAGCCCAACAGAGTGCATTCTCTACTAATAGTCGTTAATAGCTGTTGACTTGATTTTGAACGAAAAAGTACTGCATTGGGGCTCTGTGGAGCAGAAACAGCCTACAAGAAAGGAGAAAGACGTGTACCTGCTCGGAGGAAGGAAAGGGAGGGAAAATGGGGAGGGCTGCTCTAAATTATGGCAATGACTGCGTTGTTCATTTAATTGATTTGAGCATTGCTCAGTCACTGTCAGGGTAGCAGGTTCCTTATTTAAGTATTTAAACCAAACCATTCCTTTAAAAGTGGCCTCCATATAGTTTATTTTCTCTTCTCAGATCACTCCCACATTGGCTAAGTTATAAAGAGATGAGGGAGTCCGGGGCTCGTCATCTAGAGGCCACTGCTCTCTTTGGACCAATGGGCAGTGCCCGTGATTCTACATAACCTGTATGCCTAAGAGGCATGAGGCCATTCCCTTTCCCTTTTTCCCTACTGCCCAGCTGTGGTTTTAGCTCTTTTTGATTTAGGGCCAAAGGAATTAGACGCAGAACTGAATTTTGTTTTTCTCATGTTTCCCCAAACCCACATAGCGAAGGGCCCCAGAGATGTCCCCTCTGCTGGAGTCTGAGCAGCTCTTGGGTTGTGTCCAGATCTGCTCCGGAGCCCTCCTCAAGTTAGTGTGGGGGTGGTTGTAGTCACTGCACTGCATCTGTGTTTGTGCACTAGGTTAATTGGGTGTCCCTGGAGCACCCGTTGGGAATTGAGGCAGTTACTTAACTCCTCTTTTCTTTGGCACTCGTTGCACGGACAAAGCTCTCAGTCAGGCAATGTAACTCGTCACTCAACGAGTTTAAAACCTTGCTGCCTTGTTGTGTATATATTTACAACGTCAAGGGCTGGGTCCCTCTACCTTCAAACAAACAAACAAACAAACAAACAAACAAACAAACAAACAAACACTTTCCTCAAGCAGAAGACGTGGCCACCAATGGGGTTCAGCAAATTCATTTCAGTGACTACGTCCAGAGTCGCCCCTACTTTTTATAAAGTATGGTACTAGGTGTCGTGGGCAATATAAGTGTGAATAAAAAGTATTTTTTACCCGTCTAGGGTCTCACAACCTCATGGTGGAAACAGGCGGCAGACCATAAGTAACTCTAAATAATGGGAGATCATAATTTGTGTTTTAAAGGAGTTTCAAGCAAAAGGCATCAGGAGAAGTGGCCAGGGAGAGGTGAATTCCAGTGTGGGGGATCCCAGGCCTGCTAAGACCCCGGTGTGAGCAGGCCTTTGAGCAGAGAGAGCCTTTAAGGAAAGACTGGGTTTAGAGGAACCAGAATTGTCCAACAGGGAGATGGCAGAGGCACAGGTGGGGCAGGCTGGCCTAATAACCTGGGAACTAAGAGTTACCAGCTACATCTTTGCTACTCAAAGTGTGGTCACACCCCAGACCTGCATAGAATCTGCATTTTAACAAGATCCTCAGAATATTGTCTGTACATTCAAGTTTGAGAAACCCTAACTATATTACATGAATGCCATCCTTGAAAGAGTCAGCTAAGAGTGACACCCTCCCTGATGACTCCATCCTTGCCATAGGTTAAGGGCTTGAAAAAGTCGTGATGCCTGGGCCTCAGCCTTGACCAATAGCAAGCAAGGGAAGCAGAGCCTGAGTGTCAGTGTTTTGAAAAAGCTCCCCAGTTGGCAGCCAGGGTTGAGACCCACTGCTTCACCCCAATATCAATGGCGACCAGATGGGTGGTTGGGTTCACCCATCGTGGTGGCTTTGGAAAATAACCAAAGAAAGTAACCGAGAAGACAAAAAATAAGTGGACAAATTCTGTACACTTAATAGTGTTCTTGGGCACAGATTCCCTCTTCACAGATAGTGAGCTTCTGAAAGAGGCCGACAGGCTCTGCGGGCGCAGGTGTGATCACCTGTCATCGCTAATTCCTCCTGACGTGGGTCGGATGGGCTCCTCCAGCTGCAGGCGGCCACAGGAGGGCCTTCTCTGGCTTCCCGTGCCCTCTCCTTATCGATGGGGCTGATGCTGCCTGCTGGCTGTGGGAACACCGAGGACGCACTTGTGCCGCAGCGTGTGGTTATGTTTTCACACAGTGCACAGTCCTTCCTGGGAACCATCCCGCATTTTCCCCCATGTCGCACAGTGTGGGCTGCAGTGCTCCCTGGCCCAGGTGCCCTGGAGCTTTTGGCTCTACTGTGCACCCACTCCTGAGCCAGTGCTTTGGTCTGGGCTCCCTCTTCTCTGACATGGCCGCCCAGGCTCCTGCTATAAAGGACCCGTTTGCTGGCACTGTATCCTTTGGTCCCCTCTTCCTGTCTATTCCCTCTGGTCCCTGTGGATGCATTGGCTGTATTGTCCAGTTGCTAATAAGTGACAAGTCCGTTCTAAGGGTGTAAAGTGGCCCAGCCCTGAATGATGGGCCATCTGTAGGTGTGAGGGGCTGGGACACCACCCCCAAGGTTGGTAGTGAAGGATGAATTGCCACCAGGAAGTAGCACTTCCACTTAAAATGACATTGTTGGTTTCCTCCTGTTTTCCCTTCTAAACCTTTTTCATTGCTAAGCTGAAGAAACCAAGCATGTAACCAAGTGCTGCAGCTGAAATCTACATAGAAAAAAAACCCCAACAAACTTCTGGCTTTTTCCTGCCCCAGTGATCATGGGTAATGGCCACGCTAAGTGTAACTGTGTCTGTTAAGAAGCCTCCGGACGGAAAATCTGCGCTTTGCCCCTCACACATCTCTTTGATCTATGACTTTTCCTCCCTGTGACGAACCCAAAGGCGGTTTCATTTTGGTTTGAACTGTCACTGCCTCATGGATATACCCACATCCTGTTAGGGTGTGTTTATCTTCAACATGTGACCCTCTCAGAGGAAGTCATCCATCGAACATTGGAGGGCTCTTAGATGTAGTTTTGGTCTTTAAAACAAGTTCCAGGTGGAGGACATGTCTGCGTAGTGGAAAGTTCTCGGCACACAACTCAGGTTAGCAAAGGCCTGCTTCCTGTCTTCAGAAATGCCATCCTCCTGCCAATTTCTCTGTCTTCCCTAAAAGGAGCAAAGCCGACCTTGTAGCATCTGGCCAGTGAACTCTTTTCCCATATCAACAGTGATCTCGCCCCATGTTGATACCTTGGGGGGAATGCTTGCTCCCTTTTCAATGAGAAACCCGTTTAGCATGTGGGAAACCCTTTCCGGAAAAGCTCAGTGGCCACAGGCTGGAATGACCTTGTCGGGTGGGAGAGAGAAAAGAATGCTCTGAGCTCACCGTAGGGGCCCTGAGATCCTTCCAAAATAACAGACATGCTCTTTGAAGCTGTTGACAACTCACATACAGCAGTGCCATCTGGGAAGGGGGGATTCTGCCCAGTTCTAGAAAGTAGAGGGCATCTATCACCCATGTGGGTGTAGGGCAGGCTTCCTTCCTCCCTCACCGAGTAACAACCACCTACAGAACACAGTCCAGGCACTGCTCGGCATTCCAAGAGAATCTACTTGTGACTCGGGTGAGAAAGCCTGATGACAGCACCCCAAAAGGCAGGAATGCCCGGAACACCCACACTGAATGTCCACCACCAGCATGGGGTGTGGAGCAGAGGGATTGGCTGCTGTTGGGGACAGAAGCAGCAGGTTTGTGTGGGACACGCTCAGGCAGGTAATATTAGAACACATTTTAAAAGCAGTGAGGTTTGGGGGAGGCATGCATATCAGATGGCTGCAAGGGCATCCTGTGTGAGAGTGCAAAGTCACGTGACACACCTACCTGATCACTAGAGCGTGGCTGTCCCCTGCTCTCAACACTCGGGTGGCCCCCAAGGCCCTTGTAGAACAAGTGCGAGGGTGAAAAAGAGTGAAAGCTACTTAAGTCAAGCCTCTTTGACTTAATCGGTTTGGCTTTCGGGTAATTTGTGACAGAGAGAGAGAGAGATAGGACAGAGAGGGAGAAAGCGAGAAAAGACCGAGGGAGCGAGAATAACAACTAGGAACCAGAAGCCTTGAAAGGGCTAGTAATTCAGGTAAGTAATTCATGGCAACAAACACCCCCAGAGGCGAGGACGGTATCTGCTACTCTGAGCGAAGGAGCAGGTGGCTAAAGAGTTGACATCTTGGCCACAAGTCAGCAAACACTTACAGAACCCCGCGAGTACCAGTGTGACGCTGCAAGTGCCCAACGTACATCCTTCCAGGAGTGCCCCTATGCTGTGTGCCTTGTCACAGAGCAGGGGCGGCCAGCTGATGGCACAGCCTCTCTACTCCTCTCCACACGTGATGGCCTCCTTGGCTTTTCTGTGTCCCCTCGGTAGTCTGGCACATGACAGCACTTAGTCATATGGCAGCTGTGAAGACTGAATTGGATAATCCACAGAAAGGGACTGGCGTGGTACCTACCACGTTATAAACGCTAAACAAAAAAATTTAAAAAAACTATTGAAAAAGATTGCTGCTCTTGCTCCAAATTTAACTTGATCCCCAACTGAATCCTATTAAATGTCATTCATTCCTCCATTCAGGCATCTAAAAAATTGTTATTAAGGCTAAGACCTTTCAGCACCTCCCTGATCTGGCTTCAAATTCCAGCTCTGCCCGTTGTTGGCTCATTGACCTATATTAGCAAGTTGCTTGACCTCTCAGAGCCACCGCTACTGGAGTGCCAAGTGGAGGTAGTGTAATCCCGGCTTCCCGCCACTGGGAGGATGAAATGAGCTGGCACACTCAGGTGGCATGTGATGTATGTGCCATGAGTGCTGCCGGCTAGCGGATGTCACCCTGTTCTCATCACTGTGTCGTGGCCTGTCATGCAGGGTGCAAAGGAGAGCGTGGGCTGGATGGCAGGAGAGGTGAGGATGGCATCCCAGGGCCCCCTGGACCTCCGGGACACAAAGGTGACATGGGAGAAGCCGGCTGCCCTGGAGCACCAGGTAAAGAGTTTCAGTGTCTCGTCTTTTCTCTGACACGGTAGATCTGAGACCTGTATCCAAGATCCCCAGCCTCCCAAGCAGCTTTCCAAACTGGTCCCAGTCAAAGCGCTTGCCTCACATAGCAACTCACCAGGTATCAGGCAGACAGATGCAACAAGAAGAGAATAGGCTGTATCCCCCATGTTCTTACTGATATTCAGCCATCATACAAACGCATCAAGGCCCCGTCTCCAGTTCAGTATTTTTCTAGACCACTATACCTTAGCATAAAAGGCTCAGCCATCTCTGCTGTTCACTTTTGCAAGATAAGCCTGGCATTTTCTGTGTCACCACCTTTGAGAGGCTGTGCTGTAGATCTGGGGACAGTGGAGGTGGTGTCACCCTCCACACTGGATGAGTCACTTGGCCTCTGGTTTTCTGACTTCACTTCATCCTATTGTACAGCCATCGGTAAATTTATATAGCATGGAAGTCTCTTAAGAAAAAAATGGGGTATGGGCACTGGGTGAGGGGAGAGAGAAGATTTTCCAGAACAGACATCTGAAATACAACGCACCGGGCAATATGATAGGCACTGGGGGCCCAATGACTCATCTCCGCAGAGTAGGAGTGAGGAGGGCTGGGGGCGAGTGGGGAAGGGGCGCTGCAACAAAACGGAGCCCGCAGTCTGAAAGCTGCAGCTCAGCTCTGCCAATTGTTGCCATGTAGAAACATGGGCCCAGTGTTCCCTCAACTCCGGTTTTCAAGTCCAAGACCTCAACTTGTGAAACAAAACACAGGAACAGGCCTGATTCAACCCAGAAGCTACCACTTTGTAACCTCTGGTTTGTAGTGTAAATGGGGAAGAGACTCCCAGTCTTCCAGAAGCAAGTTACAAACAAATGCACAAAAGCTTTTGGTTTCCAAGTCAAACTTCACCTTTTGCTCTTGCCAATTAGAAACGGTCATAGGCCTTCTTCAAAAGGTCAGCCCCTTACGGTGCCAAAGGAGACAGACCCTGTTTGCATTCTGTAGACCTGATCATTTCCCATCTGCCAACAAGAATTCCAGAACTAGGCCTTCCTTCTACCTCCCCCACCTTATAAAAGAAGGGATCCAAAGTTGTACAAGTAGATCCCAAGCCACTGTCCTCCTTAGAATGGAACTGACAATATGCCAGAACTGTGAGACAGGTCGGAGGGTATAAGAAAGACCAAGTTTGAGAATCACCTTTTCAGACAGGCGGGCTCCCTGTCCCGTCTGAGAAGGCTGGGGGATCACACACGGGGTGTGTCATTACCCTGTTCCGGTTCTTTCCTTCTCAGCACCTATCACCTTCTAACATCCTTCACATTTTACCTTTTTATTATGCTTGTGGTTTGTAATTTCTCTTCTTCAATTAGAACGTAAGTTCTACGAGGGAGGGAGTTTTGTCTCTTTTCTGTATTTACACTTGTGTAACCCAACCACCTGGATCCTGCTTGCCGAAGGAGCCGTCTGTGTGTGGCAGTGGTGTGGGGTGGCTTTCCTGGACTGGGCCGTGTGTCCTCCTCTCTCTGTTCCCTGAATGCTCAGCGATGCACCTGAACAGAGCTGCTCGGAAATGTTGGTTCAACTGCCTTCATTTTTCTTTTTTTCTTTATTCCTCCAGGCCCTCCTGGGCCCATTGGGGATCCTGGGCCCAAAGGGTTTGGCCCTGGGTACCTCAGCGGCTTCCTCCTGGTTCTCCACAGTCAGACAGACGGAGAGCCCACCTGCCCCGTGGGCATGCCCAGGCTCTGGACGGGCTACAGTCTGTTATACCTGGAAGGACAGGAGAAAGCTCACAACCAAGACCTCGGTACGTACAGAGCACGTGGCCGCCATGTCCACTGCCTGAGAGGAAAACTTCTGGGTTAACTTTATGGATTCACAAACATTTTAAATGACCGCTCATCTTCTATGAACATTTTTTCTTTTTAAACTACCACACTCATTCTCAACGAGTTGTATTAAACCTGTGAATCTGTGAGGTGCCAAAGAGGCTCATTCTGGCTACTGTTACTGTCATCTGGCTACTTGTGAGTTTTTAAAAAATGATTTTCAGTAAGTTAAATGTAACTCTGATATAAAATGCAGTTCTTACTTCCAAATGTAAATTACTTAATCAGGACACACACGGTCAGTTCCTGTGTTTATATGTAAATGATGCATCAACACGATGTGGCATTAGCCAGCACCGACTCTGCCCTCCTCCAATTTCTTCTTAAACTACAGAACTTTGAGAGTCACCCTTGGGACTACTTGTCAATTTTCAATAGTAGATTTGTAAGACTGATTTTAAGCCAAGAGTGTAAGGACCCAGATGCCAGCAAACACTGTCTTTCCAAGATTATGATGGTTGGGGTGGTGGACACCAGAAGGATATGCCAACAGGCACGGCTGATGGTGAGATGAGTTTTGTCACTGCTCTCCCTCGGTCCTGATCCCCACTGTTAGTAAAGGTGGTTGAAGGGCATAGGCCTGGAGGTTACAGCTACTTACATGTCCCTTTCCATTTCTCCCTTGGGTTCACCCATGGCCTTCCCCATCGGAGCAGCCTTGTGGAAAGGAAGAAGTAACATTTCATATCTTGACTCTGTTTACTTCTCTCCTCCTCTCCCTTTCCTGCTGGTCTCCGTACCACCAGGCTCACTCCTCTGCCCTGGCCTCACCAAAGGGTACATCGCAAAGCTCTGCAGATCTTGGGGTAAAATCCAAAGTCCTCAATCAGATTGACAAAGCCTGCATCCTCTGGTCTGATTGATCTCTGCACACTCTTGAGACAGACAGACAGACACACAGACCTCCTCCTCCACCTTCCCTGCACTGAACTTCTCTGCGTTCTTTGAGCTCCACGCTCCCTTATTATAGTACAGTCCTCTTTACTGCTGTCTCTTCTTTGAATAGTCTCCACTACCTCCAAACCTGGCTACATGTTTTTCCTATTCCAGGTCCTAGCTTCCAATCTCCGCCTCTAGTTAGCCTTCCCGTAAGTCCCAGAGCCCCACACATCTCATTCACAGGGCTTGTCATGCTGTATTCTCAACACCTGTTTGCTCCTCCAGCTTCCCCACCAGGCCAGGCCATGAGCTCGGGGAAGGCAGGGAGGTGTGCTCACCACTCTGCCTCCTGCACCTGTCTGATTGCTTGGCTCATGAGTGTTGAGTGGATGAAGGAATGAGTCTGGCTCACGGGACGAGGGAGGTGGCAGAAATGGTCAGGCACATACCCTTCTTTCACCACCACAGAAGTAGACTTTGGCAAGGGCTCCATATATCAGAGGGGGTGCCTGCAGATGGCCCCTGCAGGAAGGTTGCCGGGCACACCAGGACAGGCTGTTTACATGCCACATTGTCTCTTCTTCTGTCCCAAGGTCTGGCGGGTTCTTGCCTCCCCGTGTTTAGCACGCTGCCCTTTGCCTACTGTAATATCCACCAAGTGTGCCACTACGCCCGGAGAAACGACAGATCCTACTGGCTGGCCAGCGCCGCACCCCTGCCCATGATGCCCCTGTCAGAGGAGGAGATCCGCCCGTACATCAGCCGCTGTGCCGTGTGTGAGGCCCCGGCCCAGGCGGTGGCCGTGCACAGCCAGGACCAGTCCATCCCGCCGTGTCCGCACGCGTGGCGCAGCCTCTGGACTGGGTACTCCTTCCTGATGGTGAGCCCCTGCACACCCACCATTGTCATACCCCTCTCTTGTCCCTGGACTGGACAGTAATTCTGTGAAATCTGTGCAGATGGACAGCAGGGGGACATGAGGTCGTAAAGGCCACCCCAAACCATAGCCTGTGGAGATGCAGGGCAGTTCTTTTTCCTCAATGTCAGCTAGTTTTTTTTGTTGTTGTTGTTTGTTTTTGTTTTTTAATTTCTTTGGTAGAATTTAGAAGGTGGAACTGCTCAGCCATCAGTGAGAGTGGTTTAATTCTGTGTGTACAGCCAACTTGTCTCTTAGTTCTCCTTTCCCCAGCAGATCGTAGTTTGTCCTTCCTGGAATAATTTCAGGAAAAATGATCAAGTCAGGCCCAGACCTCAGCATGTCACTGTTTGGGTCTGGGGTTGTCTGCGTGTGTCTGAGACCTAATTCTCTCTTGTTGTCCTGGTAGCACACTGGAGCCGGGGACCAAGGAGGAGGGCAGGCCCTCATGTCACCTGGCAGCTGCCTGGAAGATTTCAGAGCGGCCCCATTCCTTGAATGCCAAGGCCGGCAAGGTACTTGCCACTTTTTTGCAAATAAGTATAGCTTCTGGCTGACAACGGTGCAACCACACCTGCAGTTTTCCTCGGCACCATCACCAGCCACCTTAAAAGAAAACCAGGCCCAGCGGCAGAAAATCAGCAGGTGCCAGGTCTGCGTGAAGAGTAGTTAGAGAACCCACAACTTGCCAATGTGCCACCAAGAGAAACTTCCTAGGGGCCTAATGTGTCCCAGACTGTGCTACAAGATTTAATGGTGCTACTTTCGGACTCCAGTCACAGCTGTTCCTTCTATTTCAATGTGGTTATTCCCACAGTACTGTAATCCCTTCCTCTCTTCTGGACAGACTGAGCAAACGCTACACGTATGGATTGTTTGGACCTACCAATCTAGATGAAACCCAGATATTCTTATTTTAGTGAGGATGGTGGAAGAGCTGGCTTTATTTAAAAATATGGTAATTCACAGGAAGGCAAATAGATGAGAAAAGGCCAGATTACAAATTACATTACTGAAAACTCCATTCATTGGTTAATAGCACCTCAAACAACTGAAGTCAATTACTCTGTATTACAGTGCGCTTCTGGATGGATCTTACAGGAAAAAATAAATAGGGCAACAAATGAAACCAGAAAGTAGAGATTTCCAACATTTCAAAATGATTTCCTCTGTAATCTATTTTTCCATGCACTTTAAATAATCGTAAAACCATAACCCAAGGAGATTTAAAAAAAGAACAAAGATCTACACAGCCAGCATTCACAGTTCATTTCAAAGCAGAATGAATCATCTTGCCAGAAAGGACCAGAGTCGAGGTATTCCAAAGATGTGATATTAGCATAAACACGTCACAGATGAACATAAAACATTATGTTCTCTTCTGCACTTTCCAGAGAATAGAAATGCCTACTTTGGCAGCCCTTTTGAAAAGTAGCAATTATGGAAAAAATATATTCAATAGGGATTAAGCGCCTAAAAGCTATTAATGAATATTAAGGCAGTGATTCACTAAAACTGACTCCCCATGGCAGTGAACTTCCAAACAGACCACTCTTCCCCAGTCGGGGTCCAGCTTGTCTGCCGTGCTTGCGTGCTAATGGGACTCGAGCCACATGAGGCTTGCTCAGGCAGGCACTTGGCTCACACAAAGCATCTTGCTCCCCTCCCCATCAGCGCCCGCAGAGCTGCCTCGCAGCCTACTGTGGACACACTCCCACCATACACATAATGGCATCTCATACGGGAAGTGACAGAGCTGTCATTATGCACTTGGGAGAAAATTAAGGGCTGACTTAATTAAACTTAGGTAAGAAGATTCATTTAAGTCATGGTCACCCCACCAGGAAGACATGGCACTATCTTTAAATGAAACAAAGACAATTAGAATTTTATGTTCCTGTTATTGGTTTCTCTGGAAACATCCTGTTTCCAATTTTTTTTTTTAAAAGTCTTATATTTTATATCAGTATTATACCAAGGCAGCAGTTTGATGTCTTCTATAAAAGTTTAGATGGTATGCCTATTTATAATGAGTAGTTTTCTGAATAGCAAAGGGTATGTTTTCTGTTTTGCTAGGAATTCAGTGGTTTAATCCTAAAAATCAAAAGACTTGTTGGAAAAGATTTTTAAGAAACTTTCCTTCTTCATTAAAAAAAAAAAAAATGTCATTTTAGAGAAATCCTAAAAAATTTCTCATGAGTGACACTCACTGTGGTGCTTAGTTTCAATGCACTTAAAATAATTGAGAGAAGGAAAACTTGATTAAAACTTTGTTCATAAGAAATATTTGTCTTGCCAAACATTAATTAGGAATGTGCCCTTATGTGCAGAACACATTTCAAATGAGTCTTGCTGTGGGCTGCCACTGGTTGGCAAATTCACTTTAAGAATACTTTCTGGTAATAAGAAAAATGTACATTTTAAGATGAAATATTTTCGCGATGTACCTACTTCATTTGACTCATTTATTGATTTAAAAAAAAACATGCTATGGCATTTTACATATTTTTGAACACGTGAAATTTAAGCCAATTTCAACCTCATTTATAATTATGCTTTTGGAAGCAAAAGCTTTATCATATTATTACCAAAAGTCAAGCCTTCCAAATACTCATCTTGTTCGTTCATGAACGTGGTCTGAGAACATTTTCTGGGAAGAGGTAAGGGTGATAAATGAAATGTAAGAAACATATTTTGCTTACTAAAGTATTTTAAACAGTTTTAACTTTGGTATTAGAATATTATTTTAATAACTTGCCAGATAAATTAAAAATAAAAACCAGGCTGAATTAAGTGGGCAATTTGCTCCATAGTGAGCCTGGGATAGTGTGTGAGACTGTTCAAAATACTGGTATTGCAAGAGCCCTATCTAAACGCAGTACAAATTCTGCTCTCCGATTTTGCAAAAGTATTTTACATGATCTGAAGGGCAAAACAATGGAAAAAAATAACTTCTTGAAATTGATCATGTTATTTTAAGCCATTATTCTCTTCCCCTGGTTATATATCCATGTACTTCGAAATAGCCTTTGTCTGTGAAGGATGAACAAAGCCGTAAAGCTGTTCTAATCAATCACAGGTGATTATCCTTATCAAAGCTTCCTTCCCAAGAATCCCTCCCCAACTTTGTTGGTTGAAGGTGGCTAGATGGCCCAATGGGAATTGCTCTGGGTCGTGAGTGGAGGCTGGGAGGTTTCCTTCAGGATTTTAGTCTCAGTGGGAGACTCAGTGGCAGAGCCCCACCCATCCCGGTACCCACCTGTCCATGCTATGTGTGCTGGCCCTCTCCTCTCATATGCCTCAGACCTGAACTTCGGTCACCACCTCCTGTGGACTGCTACCTTCCTCTCTGGCCTCACTGCACCTGTCTTAACACAGCCTTTGTCTTTCACCTATACCCTTGTAGTAGACTTCCCCCAACTGATGCCTCCCCTTTCAAATCCCAGTTGTCATTTCTCTAAGATGCAAACTTGCTTTTGATATTCTTAGGCTTCAAAATCCTTCAGTATGTCCACTACCTATGAAGTCCAAATGACTTCCCATGGGCTGAAAGGGCCTGCAGAAACTGGCCCTGGTAGACACCTCTCTGCTCGTCACAGAGATGCAATCCTATCTCTGGGAAGTCTCCCCTCAGGTACGTTTATCTGCCAACTACTTAGCTTTAAAGACAGAATTAGTTGAGGGAGAGGTGTTTGTGAATTTCCCCAAGGAGACTTGGACTCACTCCCGCTCCCCCACCTCACTGCCCCATATACGCTCTGTGTTCCCCTACCGCTCCTGTAAATTCTCATCACATTCCTCCATTCTCTTGCTAAAATGTCAGCCCCTCGAGGGCAAGGCCATGGTTTACTCACCTTTGTATGCCCAGTGCCTACACAGAGCTGAGCCCCTTGACACTGAATTCTTTTTGCAATGACAACTCAATAAACATCACTAGGCATTAGATGTTCAGCTCTGCATACAGGGTTCTCATTGACAAAATAGTAATGAGTATAAATCGTTTCTTATTTCAAAATATTTGACTGTGACACCCATGATCTCTTCTCACAATGATTGCCAGAAAGCCAACTGATAGGCTGGCCTGGAGATTATCCGAAGCTGTCCTTCCGGAGACGGAGGTGGGGAACCCATGAGGACAGAGTGGTTTGGGGGGAGCCCAGAAGGCCTGTATCACAGGGTCAACTGAAAACCATCAGCCCCCATCCCCTGAAAAATAGCTTGCTTTGGCATAAACTGAGATTTCAGAAATGATAAAATTTGAGAGATTTAGCTGAGAGGAGACTCTTCACTGAAATGTGACATGACTTAACTCAGGCTTTAACCTCTGTTCCCTCATGATGTAAGAGCTTCTGGTGCCACTACAAAATTTGCATACCTGTTATCGGTGCTTAGGAAAATAGTCAAAGGAATGGTGCACTGAAATTAATTTTATCACAGATTTCATTTTGAGCCTCTTCTAGCTTATAACAAAGCAAATCATTCCATGTGTTCTAGGAAATTACATTAGGTGTGTGTTTCTATCAGCTCACCAAACTAATTTAATAATTGCTACTTTTATTTGATATGGCTGTAAGAATAGCCAAAAAGTGTGGACTTTAGAGTTGGTCGAATCCAGGTTTGAATCTAGCTCTGTCACTTGCTAGTTGTTCCCCTGGGTTAGTTACACCAATTCCCTAAGCCATATTTTCTTCATTTATAAAATGGGATGTTGAAAATTAAGTTCGATTATATGCCTAGCACATCGCAATCATCATATACTTATTTGGTCACGTCCTCCATTTAAAACAAACCATTTAATATGAAAAAAAATATTTTTTTTAACATAGAATTATATTATGGTTCTCGCAAGCATATAAATTACTAATTAGAATTATTTATACCTGGCCAATTCTTAATGTCTGGGAATGCTATTTTATTTCAATTCTCAAAGTTATTATAACACACACACACACACACACACACACACAACACACACACATAAATACACACACACACACATCACAATTTCCTGCAGGGACATTATCAGGAAGTTCTGCAGCAACAAAACAATTGACATTAAAAATCAGTACTCTTCCATTGTAACTGTTATTATCTGCCAGAGACTGCACAATGCATTTTAAACCACCAAGGCTGGCTGCCACATCCATGTGAAATGCTTGAATTTTATGGTGCTTAAATATTTAATGATTCATAGGAAAAAAATGTGAAGCAGGTCTAATACATTGCATCCCTTGCTCTAACCTGTGGTTGTATACTTAAGGACTTTTGACGTGTCATTTGCAAGATGCCTGGTCTGCTGTCGACACTTATGTCTGTTGTATTAAATTTATAATATCATTTATTATATATCTATATATCTATATATCTATAAATCTGTGATGACCTCCCCAAACAACTGTTTGATCTGGCGCATTTATTTTCTTTCAAGCCAAAGTGAATGTACTTTTTTACTTACCTCGTCATGCGACCTACCTTGCAGCTGGCTTAGTGGGGAAGACAGAAAAGCTCATACAGCAGAAGCGTGCACTGCAGATGGGAGGAGCTGGGCAGACTGTAGAAAATAACCCTGTCTGCTCGGGAAAGGATGCGATTCTTAGGCTGCGGGAAGCACTGTCATGCACACAATGATAGTGGAGTGAGGGATGGACACGATACCAGGCCTCAGGGCCAGGGGTCTGTCTGCATCAACCCGTTAAGTTTTCCCGTGGGCAGTGGGCGGGGCACTGACCCTGGGGAGAATGAGACAACCTGCTCCACAGAGTTTTTCTGAGGATACAGAGTAAGAGCTACAACTGCGAAGTGATATAAAGTGCAAGGTAGTGTTATTTACTGATAACCATGGTAACTGGAAGTTAGGGGTTCAGCAGTGACTGTATTCTCGTGGCCCACACACCGCAGACTGCCAGGATAGGTGCAGTGGAGACATTCAGTAACTGTCACAGGGAGGCACTCTTTTTAAGTAGGAGGGAACTTCAACGGTGTTTGGTCGGTCCAGCCTCTCACCTACTGTGTTTCCCCGAATATAAGACCGAGCAGGACAATCAGCTCTAATGCATCTTTTGGAGCAAACATTAATGTAAGACCCGGTCTTATTTTACTATATATATTTTACTTATAGTAAAATAAGACTAGGTATAATATAACATTATAATATAATATAATATAATATAATATAATATAATATAATATAATATAATATAATATAATATAATAAATACCAGAGTGATTTGGGGGGAGCCCAGAAGGCCTGTATTGCAGGGCTAACTGAAGACCAGCCAGAACTCTGGAGCCCCTGGATATCCAAAGTCAGCCATTCAGGAGAATGCTCTGAGTTGCAGACAGGAGTATCTGGAGGTCCTCACCTGGCAGCTGAACCACAGCAGTGCCGTTCAACTTGACCATTTTTATTCTCCCACTTGCCAGCAAGGAACTCTTATGATACATTATTCTAGGGGGTGGCTCGCATCCTCACTGATATAATTTGATCAGCTAAAGAGAGAAGTATCACCCATGATCAATTGAATCTATCTGTTTGGAAAAACTAGGGAAAGCTTTAAAATCAGGAGTAAATAGTTCTTCTGGTCACAAAGAAATCAGTCTGCTTTACAACACACACAGTAAATGGTGTGTTCAACTGGTGACCACACGTGAGGTTGGCGTCACCATTTAGTCTGCTCCTATGATGCACGAGGAACAACTCCAGCAACTCCCGCTGGATCTGGTTCTTTCTGACATGCACAGATGCCAGTCATAAGCCCCTGGGGTTGGTGTCTTGTTTGAAACAATGTGTGGCTGCAGGTAAGTTGTCTTCCTCAAACGTACTCTTCCTGCTGAAGTCAGGTTCTCTTTTCTGCTCAACGCAACAGTGACAGGAAGTGCTGCTGATCTTGGACCCCTCACTTTCCTCTCTGAGCCTCCATAACTAAACTGAAACAGAATGAATGGTTCCCTTTCCTTCTGCCAGGACAGTTGTTACAATCCTAGCGGATAACTGGTATCTTAAAATGCATGTGGGTACCCTGAAATCTGAGAAGACTTTGTGCCTATAAACTACGTGACACTAGTTTCCTTTCTTTCCTTTTACATCCATGTTCTCATTTATGTTTCCCCTGTGCTGAGAACACTTAAGAAATTTCAACTATACAACACAGCATGATTCACTATAGTCTCTGTGCTGTACATTAGATCCCCAGAATATATTCACCTTATAACTGAAAGCTTGTACCCTTTGACCAGTATCTCTCCATCTCCCCCGTTCTCTGGCAACTACCACTTTACTGTTTGTATGCGTTCAACCCCCCACATCACCCCCTTTTTTTAGATTCCATACATATGTGAGAGATCACACAGTATTTGTCTGGCTTATTTTACTCAGCATAATGTCCTCCACTTTCATCCACGTTGTTGAAAATAGCAGGATTTCCTTCTGTCTCATGGAATCTCAGTAAGATTCCGTTGTATATAGGAGTATATATACACCCCATCTTCTTTATCCATTCAGGCACACTTTGGGACCTTTATACTTCCTTCTGTTGGGAGGGGCAGGGGTCTGAATTTCCAGCAGCTGCTGGGGGCCGGGGCGCGCTGGCCTGGGGCCCCCTTGCTGAGTGGCAGGCAGTTTGGCCTCGATGCTCTTCTTCAATGAGATTCTGAGACCTTGTTCAACTGTGTTATTAACTATCTGCTACTAAGGATACGCAAGCTAATTTAAATTGCCGGGGAAGAGGATCTTATAAAGAGACAGCGTCTCAAGACGAAAGTTAGGCAGTAACTTTTAAGGACCTCCAATAAATACAGAGAATGTATGAAGTCACATCCTTTTTTGACTTCTTTGGTTTTCAGCACTTCCCTCCAGGCACTACACAAGGTACTTAAGGGGGAAGATACAATGAGAGAAAGAAACAACTCCACAGCTTCCTGGCAGAACCCCTGGCCAGTGGGAGAGCAGCTTTTTTCAATACTCAGAGAAAGGACCCAGGTCAGGTTTTGCCAACAGAGCCGTGTGGCGTGTTGCTCTGATTTTGCCCCAGAGTAGAGCCTTTTTAAGCCACACAATACTGTTGATTTTATCACGCCATTCCCTTCCCAAGAATCCATATGTATTAGCACCAAATTAATGGTTTCTATTAGCAATGTTTCAGCTTTCCTCGATAAAGTATAAATCGTACTTCCAAATTGGCCAGGTCATCTCTGCCATGTGAACGAGATGTCAGATCACTCTCTCCCTGCTCCTAAATACAACAGAAGAAAAATGTCAGCACTGACACATCGAACACATACGTGTAGAAGAACAATGGCCAGATGTGGTGGTATTTACAGGGTTAGGGCTCCCTGGTGACACTTCTCGAATGTGCTGGAATCTTGAGTTTTGTGCACAGGTCGCAGTGTTCAGTGAGGGGGGTGTCTTCAGACTGACACACAAGGTTGGTGGTATCTTCCCACCATCTGATAAGTAGGCCTGTCATCTGGTGAAGACTTGGAAAAGGCCCCGGATTCTGCTTTTATGGGCAAATGCTTTCCTTTAAGTCATTCTTTCCTTGATGGGATTCGAGGAAAAAAACAACAAACAAACAAAAAAAACCAAAAAAACCAAAAAGTACAACATCAATAAGCAACAGGAACATCTCTTTACATGGGTCACTGGTGATGGTAGAAACAAGTTTCTCTCTGTTTCCATCCACAATCATTCATTGGTTCTGACATGCCAGACAAAGCATTGTTCAAAGCACTACGAGGAGATACACACACAGTCATGGTCCCTGCCCTCGTGGCGCTTACACTCCAGAGCCTTCCTCTCATTGAGGATAACCAGCAGTTCCAAGTGGCCTGCGGACACTGTGATGAAGACCCAGCGAGAGCAGATCTGAGGGGGGCAAGGTGTCTGGGGCTGGGGTGTCTGGGGCGGGGCAGGGAGGAGCTGGGTGGGTGGAGAGAGGAGAAGGCTGTTCCATGTAAGAGCACACTGCAAATTAAGTCACAGGATCAGGAAAACTCACAGCTTGGGCAGAGACCAGTTGGCCGAAGCGCCGACACAGAAATAAGTGCAGATGAGGCGGAAGGCTGGTTGCTGCCTTGCAGTCGAGGCTAGTGCGTTTGACCTTGATCCTTTGGTACAGAGAGACAATAAAAGGTACCAAGATGAGAAGGGGCATCACAAGAGTTGCTTTTGGAAGAGAAACTGGCAGAGCTATTTAGAACTGAGTGAAGGGGTATTTTAAGTATCAAGCAGAGCAATGAACTGAGAGATTTTAAGGTCCTTCTTACCTTCTTAGCAGTCTGATTCTAAAATGAAAGACTAGGGGCAAAAAAAAAAAAAAAAAATTAGGAAATGACTGTAATAATCCAGGGAAGGGAAAGGAAGAGATGATAGGTTTTTTAAAAAATGACTAATTGAATACAATTCTTTACCGAATACTGAATCTCTCAAGAGAAACTACGCCTGGTCAGACACACCCTCTGTCTTACAGTCCGAGTTGGTGCCAGATTTCATCCCTTTAACCAACTGACTCCCCGGGCAGCAGAACACGTGCCAAATACGTAGCCTGGCCCCGATCCTACTAAAACCAGACACTTACAGCTTGGTCTGAGCCTCCGCTGCAGACAACTTAAAAGGATGGACGAGGCTTGGACAGTCATGTACAACTTTGCAATCACAGCAGTACGTTCAAGCTCATTAAGAGGAAGCAATTTTAACCACTCCCTCTTCCTGAGAACCAAGATTCTGAATTAAGAGGTTTCGTAAGTCAACTGACCACAACGAAACTGTGGGAAACGGATATCTAACAGTCAATCAAGAAATTACTACTAAGCAAAGAAGTACAATTTTAAAAACAGCTCTAAATGTTTATTCCCTATTAGAGATAATTACTCTAATACACTTTTGTTTGCCTTTTCAACTCAATTCCAGTTTGTTGGCATAACCTTGGGGATTCCTTGTTGTAGGAAAAAAATTTAGACGTTGAAAATAACAAGCTGTGGTTATAGGCAAGGCTATTAACAAAGTAATTACAATAATTTCCACATCTTTACTGTTCTGCTAAGATAATGTTTTATATTTATGACTAAAATGACCTCCCATATCTCTCAAGTTTAGTGATGTTGCACTTCAGAAATAAAGGTGTCATGTTACAGGTATTCCACTCTAAATCCAATTCCAGTGTCTTCACATCTGACCAAACAGAGCTAGGCGCTACTATTATTGGATTACACAGCAATAAAAAAGACTTCCATAGACAGTGAGTGATTGGACTTTTAATGAACTGAAAAAACACTTCAATGGGAAACTAACGTTCAATAAGCCCGCACCAGGAGCCGGGCCAGCCTTTGGGTGGTAGAAGGGGAGAAGGGTAAGAGTGCAGAAAGACAAACAAAATACAGGCCTGGTCCCAGAGCCCTTCACACAACCCACGCTCCAGGGTAGGAGCCACGTCTTTGTGCACAAATAATAATAAGGACAAGACACAAGTGTCATAACAGGTTACTTTTCCAATGCGCTGAGAAGATGTCGTGTAGGACTGAGGTTACTCCTAACAGGCAAAATGACAGGCAAATTCATAGAGTTTGAGAGAGAAGAATGACATTGAGCTTGAACATAACATGTTTTCAGTTACCAGACTCACAGATACAACTCATATTATAAACATGTTGTAGCTTTACGTCAATTGTAAATTAACCCAGAGCCCAGGTATCACTGAGGCAGCCGGAAGGTCAAAGTGCTTCCAGGTCTCACGTGGTTTCCTTCGCTCATTTACGTGCAAGTGTCAAAGCCTGTCCCAGGTCAGTTCAGATTAGGAACGGGATACAAAGCTGCACAGTCGGTGTGCTCCAAATCTGTCAGATGTATACAAAGAAAAACTGAGAAAGCAATACTCCTAAAACATTAACCCTGGGTCCCTCTAAAGGGTGAGCATACCGGCGATTTTAAAATTGCACATGCCTTTATTTGTATTTCCATTTATGGTGTGAATTTTCTCAATAGATGGATAGTACTTATTAAGTCCATTTTCCTGATTGTATAATTTTTGATTTATTATTTTATAAATCAGTTTTCCTGTTGCAAAAGTAATATACACCATATATATAGACACAATTTTAAGAGACAATATAAAATTGTAAAAGAAATAGAAAGAAAAATCCTAGGTACTCCACTTTCAAAAATAACCTCTGTTAACAAGTGGGTTATTTCCCCCCTAACATGGTTACTTTATGCATATACAAGGTGTATATCTATTACTTTCATAATTAGAAAACTCTGCAAATGCTAGATAAATCAACATAGAAAGAGCCTTTGCTGCTTCCAACACTTTAAAAGTAAGTATCTCAGTGACAATAAGACATCAGTGACATTTGACTTTGTCCTTTTATTCATGAAACACAAGCAGCGGGAAACATCTTAACTGATCTGGACAGACAGCCTCTGTGTTATGGCATCACAGGGGTCAGGGGGGTGTCTTGGACAATTGAGTAGGACAAGTGGCTATTACAGTAGACAATTAAAAGGCACTTTTTGAGAAAACAACACTTCCTCATGGGAGAGTTCTCAGTGACGCAACCCACCAAACACCTTTGCTCCTCTCTGCGTGTGGCCGCTGGTGCTGCTTTGCTGATTAGTGAAATGCAAGTCACACCCCCAGGTACACAGATGGCCTCACACTGGAGGGGTTGCCCAAGTTGTGGGTGCCTCCTGCCACCCCAGGGAGTGTGCAGGTGGCCTCCCCATCTGAGGTCTTACTAAAGGTTCTCCAGTCAGATGCTCTACAAAGGCAGAGCGATGGCAGAGCACGCCAGCACACTGTAACATCCCCAGGCACGGGACGCGGAGAGTAAGGTGCCTGAGTGCAGGAGACGTGGACAGCACACACCCTCTTCCTGGAAAGTAGCCCGGCACTGTGCCAGGAGGACCAGGGATGGCTCCTCACATCCCGCCACATGGAACACGGAGCACGCCGTGCAGGACGAGGGCCTGTCTTCAAAACCAGAACAAGGCGGAGGCACCACTGAGTCAGCAGTGAGAGGAAGGAGTGTGGAAACTGGTCCCCACGTGGAGGGAATGACCTTCTGTCTGTGACAGAAAATGAGGCAGAAGGGCCACTGCCCGAAAGCTGTGAGCTACATTCAACAAGGTCAGTCTGCTGGTGAATCGAGACTCCCAGGGGCCACCGGATGGCCGGTCAGGCAGCTGCGAGCAGTGTGGGAAGACAACAGGGCACTCTGCTTTCAGTTAACATGGACTAGGGGCTTGGGGGAGGGACCCCATGGGCAATGATACCCAACTGGACCACGGTCCATCCAGAAGCCGTGCCTCCTCATTGGCTGTCAAATCTGTGAAGCCGTCTTCGCCTCATTTCTTCTTCTGGTGAGAGATGAAACCCGTAGGGTGGGGGGCTATTTCTGCTATTTCCTGTAAGGAGAAAGCACGAGGGAAAATCAAACACTGTTCTGACCTTTACAAAGCTGTGTCCTAGGATTTCAAGAGGGAAAAAAAGAAACAAAGGCTTGGGTGTCATCTTTATTTCAGCACAAAACAGAAATATGACAAACATATTTCAACTTTAGCTTTCAATACTGTTTCAACATCAAGGAAATATTTTTAGTGTGGTCCAGGCTATGAACCCAATTTGACTCATTCCGAAGCCTCTTGCCAATCCTCCCAATTTACTTTTCCTTCCACCGCGCTCCAGCATTGAACTTCCCTAATATCTCAAGGGCTTAGTTTATTGTTTTTAATGCTCAGGGTAAGTTGTCACCATCTCTAACTTCCCCACCAAGTGCGCTGATTGGTCTCTCCTTTGGGCCCTCCCTTTTTCTCACTCTAACCTGCGTCTCCTCCCAGCCAGTGGGAATCACGCCGGCCTGAACTGCACAAGCACCCACAGGGCACCGGGGACCACGGGGCAGGGGGTGCATTACCATAATGGCCACTATCTGGGCGGGCCGACAACATTGCAGGCATAGGATTTGAAGACCATATGAAGGACAATGGAAATCAGCACTGAAAAGGATTTCTTGGGGCTGCAAACATACCAAAAATATAATTTACAATGATCTAAGCACTTCAGTCATTACATAAAAACAAATAAACAAAACCCCCCAAAACCAACAACAACACTTGCAGGCATTGTGGGGAGTAATGAAGAAATGAAAACAGACAGCCGCTGACCTCAAGGCACCAACAAACTAAGGCAATGAGAGAGCTTCCATACCCTGCGTGAGGCAGCTGACAGGGCTTCCCTGATAGACGTGGAAGCAGCAGGCTTACTTGTAAGCACGTGGACCTAAAAGGTCGTACCTTTCCACTTCTGTGCCTACGCTGGCCCTGTTAACTCATTCTCAAAAGCCCTCTCCCACCACCTCCATCAACCAAAAGTCTTACTCATTTTCCCACGCCCCATCCAGATCACACGGCCTTCTGGCCGCTCCGGATGGGAGAGCTCTCTCCTGATTCAAGCTCTTCAGCTTGCAGCACCTTCCTGTTGGGAGCCCTCATGCAACAGTCACCACATCCTGCCAGGGAGGGCAGCGACCTGGTCCCACCTCTTCTCTCTCCTACTAGGATCATAAGCTTTAAAGTGGCAGGAGCATCTCTGACGTTTCATGCTGCGCCCAGTGCCGGGTACAGTCCTGGACACACAGCAGCTGTTCAATAAACACACGGGCTGACTCCTATGACTTATGATTTCCAAGGGTGTATGTTCTAGCCAGACAGCTACAGTCAACCTCACCCACTGAGATTCTGACACGACTGGCAGGGGGTGGGGCAAATATTCTGGACGCATTAGCCTACCTGGGAAGGGTGGGTGGGCAGGGGGGTTCAAGCCAGGAGGGAAAACAAGGGAGCAGTGGGTCCCTCCTGCTCACTCTCCAAGTGTGGCACCTTGTCAAAGAGGTTTACAGGTAACACAGCGACATGACAATTATTAAGGATCTGATGCAAAGATGGGAGAAGCAGTGTGAAACTGAGTCAGTCTGCTCAATCTGGAACTGGAATTTCAGTTGTCAGACAATGAGAGATTGTTCAAAGGCAGTCCAAGGTAACCCTTTGTATTGCCTCCCCTCTGTGATGGAGAGCTCACTGCTTACACAGATCTGGTTCTTCTCTCCTTCTGAGACCATGGGAGAATTACGCCTCCGGACGCCCTGTGTCCCCTCCTGACCAGTACACCCAGAATTGAACTGGGCAGGCCTGAACTCACTCCTGCTGGGGAAAGGCTACCTCACGGGTTTTCTGATATGGTGAAGTGTATGTCACTTTACGAACTTTCATTAAAGATGATCAAAAATATATTACAGGCTTATGAGACTTTCACCATAAACATTTTATGAATACTGTAAGATTAAAAGTTTTACGGGATATAGCTTTTGCCGTACATATTTGTAAAGAAAATTCCCTTTGTTCAAAGAGGTAAATGGTTTGAAATTATAGAGAAACTCATGAATCCTATTACCATTAGTTTATTGCTTGAAATTGTTCTGTGTTGTAAAATCCAAGTCTTGCTTTTCCTTTAACAGTTGTTTTTAACAAGACTACTGCTCACTGAACGTCTGAGCGCAGGCCAGGCTGTGACCCCCATTCCAACTGGGCAGGGAACTATTAGGACCAGCTACGTGCAGGGGCAGAAGCAAGTTCAATGGGACATGTTGACTCTGGGCTTCAGGGCACAAACCCATGGAGGCCGAAAGAGTGCTCAGACACCCAAGGGGAATCACAGTGTCCAAAAGAAAAAGTCTGAAAATGACTGTTTTCCCCAAGGGAAATGCAGGCAGGAATTAGAAGAGGCCCACTGTGAAGGTTCCTGGGCAGCGGCTCAGAAAACGAGCCACCAGCACAAATGCTCCTCCCCTCACCCCCCGCAGGGCATTCGAGGAGAACCAGGGCTGAGCCAGCAGAAGAAACACCACCCGTCGTAGAAAACTCACAGCGAGAGAGGGGAACAATAATCACTGTCGCTTATAGAGCGCTGCTAAGATGCTCTATTCCAATTAGCTTTCATTTCCAATTTTATGACCCCCATTTTGCAGATGAGGAAACCGAGGCTCAGAGAGTGTCAGGGACACACGTAAGGTCACAAAGCTAGCCTGGGGGGAAGAAACACCTGAAGCTTGGGCTGCTGACTGCAATTCTGGTTCTCATTCCACAAGGCCACAGGGCCATCCATCACTTCCAACACACAGAGTATGTCAAACGTCACACCCTTCCACCATCCCCCATCCCCCCTGCTAAAACCCTGAGTGTCTGTCCCTTTTCTTCATGCACATGTGGGGAGCTCACTAGAATGTGAAAAAGATCCAGCCTAAACCTTCAACTCAGGGAACTCCGCTACCATCACAGACGTGACTACAAAGTTTCCACATTGGGTTCACTGGCTACTGGAGTGGCTGGGCTCCGAGGGCCACCAGGGGGCTTTGGGTGTAACAGCACAACAACAGGAACGAAAGCAGTGCTCAGTCTGTGACGAGGACTGATTGTTTGGGTATTTAAAACTCTTTAAACTCAGTGTTTCTGGTAATACAAAGTCCCCCTCCTATCTGAAGAATGACTGCATTGCTTCATTTCAGGCTCTGAACACTACAGTGTTCTTAATCTTTCTGGGAAAGTTTTTAAGTGTAAATTAATCTTTGATATTTTGAAGACAATTACATATTTGATGTCAGCCATTCATGCACACCATTTGTCACATCTATGCTTTGGGTCAGTGCCACACTAGGAACCAGGCCTCCTGGCTGCTCCAGCTAAGTTTCAGCTAGGCTCTGTCTTCCAATTCCCTACCTTTTCATTTATTTTTTTAAAAAACTTGTTTCTGTATTTTCTATTGTGTGACACAATCCATTACTTCTCTTCATAACCTCCAGGATCCTCTGCAGGTATTTCTCTAAGGGTCTTAGAAATGTATTTTTGATTTGTACTTATATTTGTTAAGCACATGGAAAAGATCTAGACTGGGCTCAGCTGGGTGGTGAGAGGAGATGAGGGGCCCTGAGGTGTAATGGATACATGTTGGGAGGGAATTGGGAAATGCCGCCAGCCCTGCCTGGAACCAGAGGGGTCACCCAGGCAAGTCATTTCAGCAGGCTTGAGTTGGTTCACCTGTGAGGGGACACTGCTGAACAATGTCACTGCCAGCCAGGGACCTTCCTAGGACTCTGGAGTTTCACGGCCTTGGATTAAATCCCAACTTCTCTACTTTCCAGCTACACGTACTTGATCAAGTAGGTTACCTTAACTTGGCCTTAGTTTCCTTATCTGTAAAATGGAAATAGTAAGAGCAGGTCCTTCCTTGAATTGTCGAGAGGCTAAGGAGAGTTCACGGCTATAAAATGCTGAGTACCAGGTGTGTAGTAAATGCCTGATGAGCATTGGATGTTATGGTTTTGAATCTCTAATGTCACCACAAATCATATGTTAAATGTCGACTTGTTAGTATCTTTAACTAACTCTGACAGATACAAAGTAAATGACAAAAACAGTGACTTATTAAAAGATAGAGTTCAACTCTGTTTGAAGACCATTTACCAGTGTTTTGTACAAAATGTGGAGTTGCTATTATGATATAGTATTTTCCTTCTAAGAAGTAGACACAAAAAAAGTAATCAACACCCTCCAGTTAGCAGCACACTTTTGAAACATGGAAGAGCCTTTCCGTCATTGGGAAAACTGGAGAGTCCAGCCAAGACCTTTTTTTCTGTGCTGAGTAAAACCATGCATTGAACATTTACTGGTCTGGGTGAAATAGCCCTGCTCTGAATACAGAATATTAGTATTTATGAGCCTTGCCTCTGTGTTCCTGTAAATGGAAGTCAGCCCTCAATTTTACTCAAAGAAACAGCGAGCATGCCTCAGAGAACCTCAGGAACAGTTCAAGATGATTTAGCTCAATTATAGCACCAATAGTGAGATCATAAGATTTATTGATCTGTGGTTCTTGATGGAAAAATGTTCAGTTCTCTACCCTTATGTATAATGCAGTAACCTCTGCATTTTACATCTAAGGGAGGAGAAGCAATTTCATCCAGATAAGAATTGCTAAAAAGAACACCAAGTGTTGATGGCCATCTGCCCTACTGTTCACCACCCTTGTAAATAGAGATGTTTAATTTGCTAGTATTCATAGATCCTGCTCGTGATCTGATGAACACTCTCTACCATCTGGTGAAATTATACTAAAGTGAAGTCACAGGATGACACATCTTTCCTTTAAATTAGGGAGCTAAAAAGGCAATCACATTTTTTCATATACTTTTTTTAAAAAACAGGAGACCTCTAAATAAATCATCAGTGTTCTCTGAGATTTCTATTGTCAAATGAGGGCAGCAGCACGGGACCAGCATTCTCTCTTTTGAAATGTTACTTTATTAGAATTCCATAAATTACAAAGCTTCCAAAAAGCTCCCATCTTCTGAAAAGATGGCTGTTAAGTCATTTACTGATGAAGATGGAAAAGGACTGGAAGAAATTCAAGTACAATAATTTAGCAAGACATTCTTTGAAAAGGTAAAAGGTACTTAAGGACAATACAACCACTTTCCTTTTTAGCAATTCGTTATAATTATCTATCGATATACGTATCAACATCTATCTATTTATCTCTCTATCATCTAAAAATAGTTTGAAATTCACCTAAAATCTCATAACTTTCATACAAATGGAAGTTTAATTATGGTTTACAAGAAAGGTAACATTTAGATGTAATTTTAGAGAGAAAAAGTCACTTTTTACTCCTCAATCAATCAAGTCAGCAACAGTGGGGTTTTTTTTATGTCTGAAACAAAATCTGGAATCTCAAAATAAGAAGCTTCGAAATAGAGTTCACACCAGCTGCTACTTTACCTGTTGTACTTTTCTCCCTGTTCTGGTTGGTTGATTTGGGGGAAAAATGACCTAAAATCAACACGATATAATCCAATTAGCAATTCGAATAACCTAAAGTGTTGAAGCCACTGTGTCAGATCTAGTGTTTCCTGCAATACAGACAATGCACGGTCTGATCTCCAGAAAAAAAAGAGGAAGTGAAGGGAGAGACAGTGAACGTTAGCTGGGCAACTGCTACAGGCTCACCCTCCTTACTCTTCCCTCCTTTTTAGAAAGCACATGCAACTTGATTAACGTTGTGGGGACAGAGCCAGGAGTGCAGTTTCCAGGCTCTCGCCCTCACGTGGAAAGGTGCTCACTAGGGTAGTAAATGGTCATCAACTGTGATTGGATGGCCATCAGCTGTAACCAGTGAGCCATTGGCCACTAATATAACTGCCGTGGCTATACTAGCAGAAAATGGGGGCTAGCAAGAAGATGGTGGCTGAGCTAGCAAGAGCGGAGTGCAGTTAGCAAGTGAGGTCGGTTGGCAGAGAGAAGTGGACGGCAGGTTGCGGATAGTGTGGCTCCTGCTTCCTGTGTCTCCAACCCAGCCACCAGCGAGAATATAGTGGCATGACTCCCGTATCTATGGCTCCGTGGGGGTTCCTTTTTGGCCTCACTCTGTCCTGCGTTCTTATGTGGGACCAGAGACCCCGCATGACAAGTGTTCATGAACTGAACATGTGGGACCAACAGCCAGCTCAAAATACAGACTATTGCCAGGGCTCATGAGCCTCCACGTGCTGCCTCCCAGCTCCTACGCCTACACTCAACAGTACCCACAATCCTGACTTCTAAGAGGGCAGATTGTTTGTCTCCTTTTGTCCATGAATGCATCCATACAACATGTACCTTTCATGAGTGGCTTCATTTTGCCTTATGTTTGTGAGATTCATCTGTATCATTATTATGTGGTTTTCAGTCTACTTATCCTTCCCAGCAGAATTTCCTTGTCTGTTTTACAGGTGGAGACACTGAGGCTAAAAGATGTCATGTATTTGCCAAGGCCACACAGCTGGTCAGTGATTGGGTCAAGATTCAAGCCCAGATCCCTTTCTACACTGCTCCAGACATGAGGTGCGCGAGTCATTTTCCTTAATCCCCAATCAGGATCTATAAACCTGAACACCATGATCGCCTGAGTCGTGATCTGGAGACAGGAGACAGGAGCTGTTCTGAAAGCAGCAGGAACAACTTCCCTTCTGCCTTAGATAACGCCTGCTGCAAACAGCAAGATGTTTTTGGAAAATTGAAAGTATCAGGGATTTGGATCTCTTTTGACAAGGTGTACGTTTTAGTAATAGCCCCAGCTGCAAAGTCAGCCTTTGAAGCTAACGATCGAGTATTTTTTAAACACAGGACAGCTTATGGCGTCTTACAGACATCCTCGATGCTCTCTCTCTGTCCTTGAGCTGGAGGAGCGGCAAGAAGGAAGGAGAGACAGAGGACTGGAGTGTCCTCTTCTCACTAGAAAGCACTGCAACACTGAGTTTGAAGAAAAACACAAATGGATCTAGATTTTTTTTTAAGTGTGTTTTTCCAGGACCCATCAGTTCCAAGTCAAGTAGTTGTTTCAATCTAGTTGTGGAGGGCGCAGCTCACATGGGAATCGAACCGGCAACCTTGGTACTATGAGCTCTGTGCTCTAACCAACTGAGCAACCGGCCAGCCCAGGATGCAGATTTTAATACTAAAGGATGTTTCTATTTTTTAAATCGATTTGTCTTAAATCCTTTGAAAGCTGTCATCACTTTATCAAGAGGGATTTTAAGGACAGTAGGAATGATTTTCAAACACCCTTTACATACATTGATGATGCCTTAAGAGGTTTAAAATGTTCCTTGATCCAAAACAGAAGACCCTCTGGTCAGCCATATGGAGGTGCCTCAGTTTACTCATTGTACTAGCTGATTCTGGAAACTGAAAAGAGGTTGACTGTCTCCAAGAATACCCCTCCCTGTTCCATATCCTTTGCGGCTGAATTTTTTTTTTTTCCAATTCACGGTCATCTAGGGATATTCAACGGACGGATGTATGAAAACTCTCGGGAAGCTAGACGCAGGGCTCCTGAGGGCAGAGTCGTCTTTCCCTTCTGTGCTCTCACTGCCTAGTACACACAAGGAGCCCTACAAGCCTGGGACAGGCCCTATGGGCCTTGTCTGGAGGCGTAGCTTTGAGAACATCTTTTACAACAGAAAACAGAAAACTGAAGGGTGAATAAAGAAGTCATACGTGGAGAGGGAGTTTTGATCAAAAACACATACAGATGGTCTGACTTCCAACGGTTTGACTTAGGAATTGTAACTTTATAATGATGCAAAAGCGATATGCATAATAAATTCCGTAAGTTATCCAATACTTTGTTATAAAATAGGTTTTGTTAGATGGTTTTGTCCAACTGTAGGATAATGTAAGTGTTCTGAGCACGTTTAAGTTAGGCGAGGCTGAGGTACGGTGTTCAGCAGCTGTGGGGACAGAGTCCCTGAGAGCAGTTTCCAGGCTCTCGGCCTCATGTGGAAAGGTGCTGGCTCAGGTAGTAAATGGCCATCAGCTGTGAGTGGATGGCCATCAGCTGTGGCTAGTTGGCCATCAGCTGGAACCAGTGAGCCATTGGCCACTAATATAACTGCCGTGACTGTGCTGGTTGGTGAGTCGAGTCGAGGGGAGTCGGTAGTTTGCCAGAAAAGCGGACAGTAGGTCGCACGTCATGTGAATCCAGCCTCCAGTGAGACTTCAGTGGTATGACTCCCCTACCTATGGCTCCGTGGGTGTTCCTTTTTGGCCTCACCACATCCTGCATTCTTATGTGGGGAGCGGGAGCTGAGACCCCGCGTGACACCCTGCAAAGCAGCAGGTGTGGTGTATTACATGCATTTCCGACTTATGATGGGCTTATCAGGAGGTCACCCCCATCGTAAGTTGGGGAGCATCTGTACACATGACTATGGACAATGTAAGGAAAAGGATGAGACGCCTTCGGAATATTAAAATCCCACATTCGTCTCAGTAGCTCTAGGGCCACGTGGCCCCTGGCCTCTCCTGATGTTTCCGATTGAGATTCCACACCTGCCTGCGGCTGGCGCCTCCTGCATGGTTGCTGGACTCCACTCCAGGGACCCTCAGGCCTTAGAGGATTTCCGAGATCCAAAGGCCTGCCTGCTCCAGCTTCCGGACTCCTCAGGCCTTTGCCAGGTCTGACCTGCGGCCCTTCTCTCTCTGACGAGGAGGCCCACCATGGCGAGGTGAAGGTGGGGCCACGGTGGGGAAAGGACAGGCCGGAAGGGACACCAAGGTGCCTTCTGGGGGCCTGGATACAAGTCCCACTGCCAACCTCCTCCTCCTCCTTGATCTTAGCACTGTTTTTGAGTAAGTTTTAATTTCATTATTTTAAATAAAGGAGAGAGGGTAGTGGGTAAGAGAGTATTTAAACTATAATAAAGCTCAAAAAGATAAAAAAAATTGCCTCCTCCCGAGACACCCTGGGTTCCGGCCCTACGCGGGCCATACGCAACGGCATTCATCCGAAACGGTGGCTGCAGCTGGACTCTCCCCTTCCTGGCTTTTGGCAGCACCGGGCCTAGGAGCAGTTTCCATCAAACAGCAGGAGTCAGAGATGGGGTTCTGGCACCTTCGGTAGCTCAAATGTAAGAGGTCTGGGCAAAGCCAGAGATGCTATGAACGGGACAGGAGCCCAGCTTGCTGCTGGGGTCTTCACATGTTAGCATGCGTAGCGATGGAGATCTTGTGAAAAATGCACATGACTGGATCCCACTGCCAGAGAGACTTGTGCAGCAAGTGGTGGTCGGAGCCTGCGCAGCTGCATTTTAAGGAGCACCCAGGTGACGCTGTCCCAGACGATGTATCAAATCACGGAGCAAGGCTGTGGAGCACAAACACACTTGTGATGTGGGCTCGCACCCTGGCCCCACCAGGACCCTGGACAAGTCCTCACTGGATGGACAGTTTCCACCTCCGAAAAGACGTGCAAGATGCCGGGGCTGTGGTTCCCTGTGAGTATGAGGGGCGCCTGCTCTGGGGGACCCTGCCTCCATCAGGCAGTCTGCCCATCAGAGGGCAGGCCATGCCGGGCTCCTTGGCAACGTCTCCAAAGCCTTTCGGTCTAATTCCGTGCTCCTGGCCCTTCACACCGACATGTTTAATAAACTTCATTTGGAATAATTTTAGGTTTACAGGACAGTGACAAAGACAATGGACAGTTCCATCCCAATGCTAACATCTGACATTGTCATGGGACAGCTGTCAACACTAAGGAGCCATCTATAGGGGTGGACACATTACCATTAACTGAATTCCAGACTTCATTTGGAATCTACCAGTTTTTCCACTAATTTCCTTTTTCGGTTCCAGGTCCAGCCGCACTGGTAGGTGTCACGTGTGCTTAGTCTCTTCCAGGCTGGGGTAGTTTCTCAGGCTTTTCTTGTTCGCCGTGACCTTGACCATCTTGAGGAGGACCAGCCGCGTCGCCCGGAAGCTGTCTCTCAGCTTGGTTTGTGTCCTGAATAGACTGGGGCTGTGGGCTCGTGGGAAGAAGACCACGGAGGTGAAGTGGCCTTCCCGTCACCTCATGCCAGGGCTTCCTGCCGCTCACAGGACTCATCACTGATGATGTGACCATGGGCACTTGATTAAGCAGTGTTTGCCAGGTTTCTCTAAGTTTAAACTTTCTTGATGAGTTCTGAGGGAATAAAGCTTTCAACCTTTGCCACCACGAGTTACGAGGATGAAATAAAGAGGTAGGAGTGGGTACCTCTCGCAGGCTTTGTGGTTTCCTGTTTGGGGGTGAGCAGGATAAGCTGGGGTGTCCCTGCCCCTCGGGGCCCTGAGTTCCAGGTGAAGTGGTCCTCGAACATTGGTGGAGCACAAATTGTTTGAGAGCGTTTCCAACTCAACAGGCCTGGCTCGGAGCCCAGGCCACTGTATTTTTAATGAGCTCCTAGGTAACTGCGACCTACGCTAACTTTTGAGAACCACTGAGTTATGGCTCAATTTTTTCTCTTGACTGAATAGCTCTACTCTGGGTTTCATTTTATTTACACTTGCCAGCAGGTGGAACCAGAGGCCCAGGACACTGAGTCAGCTGAAGCAAATGAGGATGAATTCCAGCCAACAAAGCATTCCGCCCTGTAAGCAGAATTAGCGTTATTCTGAAACAGATGGGCTCCTACAGGAGCCCCTGCACCGAATGTTACGGGGTTGTTTAGTGCCTAGATGGTCTGGAACCTGGGCATTATTTGCTAGCATCGAGCAGTTTCTACATCATATCAGATGTCTTCCAGAGCAGAGACTGACAAGGCAGTGGGAGAGAGAGAGAGAGATGGTTATGGATACAAATGTGGATATAGACATTTTAACCATTTATAGACATTCTAAACTCGGAATTTACTCTTACTATGGTGCATACAGCCTTGCATAGCTGAGGGTTTTTACTTGAATGATCTGTCACTCTAACTCCAAATTAGAGGAGAGAAACAGATACAATCTGTGGTAATACGACAACTAATTCTGGGTACAGTAATGCTACAAAATGATTTACTTTAAACTTAACCAAAATGGTTCTGTCTACTGGTTCACACTTTCACCCAAACTCCCACTTATACTTGCCCCCAATCCCCTCTCCTTCTGCCCCTTCTTGCACTAGCCCAGCAGAATATCAGAGGGAGGACGTGAGATAGAGAAGGGCCATCCAGGGTTCATTTGGACCATGTCTGACGCAGTTTGTTCAGATTGTACAGGGCCAGGACTTACAAACTGAGTGTTCCGTGAGTCCTGGGAATCTGCAAAGGCCTGCAGCACCCATGGTTCCTCCCTGGAGAATCTCTTTAATTCCTTAGCCTATGAGCCCAGACCCTTCACTGCTGCTGTCCTGATCAGCCCAGACTCAGAGAGGCCATGGAGGTGTTTCTGAAGTTGGCAGCTTGGTAACCGGTGGTCTGTCTGCTTCTAATGCTGTACAGACCCCCAGCGACCTAAGGGACACACAAGTGTGCTTCCTGGTGGATGAGGCTCTGCCCGGGGTGGTGGGTTCCTAACTGCCTGGGACAGAAGACCCCACCCTCCCAGGGGTAAAATGCCAGTGGCACGGTCCACCCTCTCTCATGCGCAGGGTAGCTCCTCCACTCAGAAACAACAAAATCCCCAACGCTATGCTTTTTGCCCAGGATCTCAAATCCCCTCTTCAAACAGAGGTAGAGAGAAGCACTGTCGGGGACATTTTGATCTGTCTCATTTTTTTCTCACTCAATTCGACCGAGTTTCAAATCAGAGACACCCCAGTTTCTAGCTCTTTAAGCAAAGGCCCAAGATAATGTTTTCACTGACTTTTGAAACCGTACACCATTTGAAGTTAGCCCATATTTCTCTCAGAAATCTCAATCTCAATTCCTTGAAAACACCCTTTCACATTTGGGCATGAAAAAAAATACAAGTAAACATCATCCCAAGAAATCAAGGAATGAGAGGAAAAAAGATTGAGAGTCAATAGGTCTTTGGAAAAGGACAAAGGAACTTAGGTTGGAAACTTCTGCTGAAAGTGACCACTCAGGGGTCAAGTCCAGCTCACACGGGACAACTGTGCAGGTAACTACGTATCATGAGAAACGAAGCTATGTGCTTTGGGGCGGGAAGGGCGTTGGGACAGTTGACCCCTGGGCTTGGAGGATGGACTGACGAGCAGCACATGAGGCAAGCTATGTGACCGGTCCCACGCCTACCCAAGGCTTCCAGGTACAGTCCTGCAAAAACATGGCATTAGAAAGCACTGAAGACTACATACTGGATCTACAATGGCAATTCCCAAACGTTCACTGGGGTGTGGGGGGTGGGGAGCCTGGTGAGAGGCAGACTGTAGGTTCTAACTCGGGAGATTCCAGATCAACCACTCTGCTGGGACCCAGGAAACTGCATTTTTCACAAACACCTTGAGGAAGTCTGCTGCTACCAGTTCCCCTTGGAGAAAGTTGGGTCAGAGAAATGCAGTAACGTATTCTGGGGTCTCTGACCATCTGCAACAACATGCCACTTGGATTTGTACCAGTAGATCTTCTGTCACATCTCCCATGAGCCAGGGACTCTGGTAGTCTCCCAGGCTGTGCTATGCTCCACTCGAGATGACGTGGATTTGAAAAGTAAGACACCAAAGCCACCCAGCTGTCCTGAGGAACAGAGCAAACCCAGTTATGGCAGTGCCCCAGACATCCTACTAGTTATACATAATATCAGAATAGATAAAACTGGCCCCGGGTCGCTCCGTCCCAGGAACGCAGTGGTTCACCTCTGCAGCCCAGGTGCCTGGTACATGGTGGGTGCATCACAGATGTTTGATGAGTGAACAAAGGACCAATTAACATGCCGTCAGGGCTGGGCAGAGAGGACAGGAGGGCCAGGCCAGGCTAGAGGACACTGCGAGAAATGTAGACAAACTGTGGCAGGTAGGGAATCTCCAAGTCCAGGAACATGGGTTTCTGGCCTCGGCCGCTAACCAGCTCCCAGCTCCCAGCTCCTGAGACATAAATGGTGACCTGAGGCTACAGGGCCACAGGCTTCAGGACACAGTTCAGTCTGTGCATCTCCTCTCTGAAATTCACGAAGTTTGTCTGGGTTCTGGGGTTCCGAATACTTTAGAAAACTTTCCATCACTAGAAATAGGCTGAGATATGAGATATATTACGTACATATAAGCTGAATGCTAACTTAAAGACTTTAAAAATTCAAAATTATGTCTATTTTTCAAATGCTATAAACCTGATTAGTGCATTAGCACATGTCCAGAGACACTGAAATCGACACCCAATTACAAAAGCAATCCCTGACCTAGGAAACTGTCCCCGAGATTTTTAATGGCCAAGGAGAACACCCGTGGCTCAAAGCTCTCATAGAAGCTGAAAGCTGTGCGGCAGCCTTCTCTTGCAGCTTGTTCTGAGAAAAACCTATGATGAGAGGGCATGACGGCTGGTCTCAAGGGCACAGCTCAGTGGGGACATCAGAGCGTCTCCAACCCCACCCCACCACAGGAAACTAACGCAGCTCAGGTCTGGGGCCAGATGTGTGCTTGGCGGGTTCAAAACAAAGGCAGGAGAGGGGGGAGGTGAAAACAAGTGAAAGAAGAATGACCTATTTGTCCCAAGTACACAGCCATGAATTTGAATGGCAACAGTGAGTGACTTCAGAGACTGGGGTGGGCTCCTCCACAAAGGCCCAGACAACTTGGAAGGTGAAGATGGTACAACCTCTTATCCTTTCACAGTGGATAAGCTCTGTCAAATAAGTGGCAGCGAGAGGCCATCTGGAAGAAACAAACGAGCAGGAGTCTTGCTCTTTGCACGTTAAGAGCTGAGAAATTCTGGATGTGGGTCAGAGTTAGCCTAGAATGAGGATGGCTGTGAATTTCTGAGAAGCGACCAACTATCCTAGAAGTGTGATGGTTCTGTTTAAATCATGCTTGTTTCTGTGTTGGATGGCATTTAACGTAACCCTGAGCCTAATGACCACTTACTGTGTGTTCTTCTAGGTATGATTAACTCACCCTCACCCCTGCCAAGTTCTGATCTTGTGCCCCATTAGAGAGAGCGTATGTGTGCATGCTTGAGTGTGGGCACACATGTGTTCTAACTTACACACACACACACACACACACACACACACACACACACACACACAGAGTTACTGAAACATCTCTAATAAACAAGCCCTCCCAGCCTCAGGAAGACCTGGAGGCTTTCTCAGACTGTTTTCACACCCTTAAGACAGCCTGCCTCTAACTGCTTCAGACTGACCTAGAATTGACCAGAAATGATTCTAAAAATGGTCTGTGGCACTAAAAAAATATTCAACAAAAATCACTTAGTTTTACATGTCTGTTAATAATTCCTAGCAAAATAAAATTCATTTTATGAACAGAAAGGGAGGCCTCAGAACTAAATGTTTTGAACTTTAAATTCTAAGTTCGCAATTGAGAATTAGGCTTACTTTGAATAACTGGTGATTTAGATAAGGGGGAGAAACAAGTTTCTTCCTGAGCCTCTTTGGAAATATCTACGTAAGCGTGTGCTGTGGCCAGAGTAAAAGCGGATACTGACAGGCCCGGCTATAGTTTTATGAGAGAAACTCTAAAACCTCAATCAAGTCTGGAAAGGGGATTCTGTGTGAGATGCATCCAGCATATCATACAGGTCATGGGTTTTGAGAACAGGGAAACGGGGCAGCCAATCTGCTCATTTCAGAGATGGGAAACAGAAGCCCAGAGAGGGAAAACGATTTTCCTATTTTGCACAGCTAAGAGGGGCAGAACCAGAACCCAGGTGTCTCGGTGGTCTGTTCACATCACCCGGCTTCCTTGTTTTCTCTCAGCCATTTCATCCCGCGTAATCCAATCATCCCCGTCAAATGTGGAGTGAGCACTGAAGTTTTACAAGCGTGTCCTTCCGCTACCTGGTTCTGGTGGGGGCCAGTGGAAGGGAATGGGTTGCCAGACAGCGCGCGTGTGGACACTGGCTCTGCTCCTTCTTCCGTGCCCCTCGACAAGTTCCATCCTTTACTCACAGACCCTCAATTTTCTTATGTGTACGATACTGAAACTTACGTCATAGACGTAATTAATGAATTAAAGGATGTCAGCGCCTGGCCCAAAGCAATCAAGGGTAAGTGGCCCCTATTATACTAATAACGCCCCTTCTAGGCTGTCCTTTCTGGGAATGTCCCCACCATACACCCAGTTTGTCACATGTGCCCAGACCCTGGAGTCATCCAGGCTCCTTCCTCCTCCTCACCTGCCCTTCATCAACCCATCACCAAATCCTGTCTTTTTAACTTGAACGTGACCTGAACTCATCCATTCCTCTCCATTTGGCTGTCACCACCAACCCCACCGGCGTCTATGTTGTGAGCCTGCACGGCTGTCTGAGCAGCTAAATCATCTCCCACATTCTCTCTGGTCTTCCTACCAGCCATTCTCCACAATGTAGTGGGTGGGAGAGCTTTTCAAAAACACACATCTCTTGATCAACTTTATCCTCGGCCTAAAACCCTCCAAGGGTTTCCTTTTATTTAAGAATAAAGATCAACATGTGTAGGCTGCCCTCCGTCAACTCTAACTCACCAGTTCTCTCCTCGTCCTCTTCCTCAGCTCTCAGCTCAAATGCCGCATCCTCAGGAAAGGGACTGCTCCGCGTGCCCTACACTATCACAGGACCACACCCCTTTTCTCAACGCTCATGGTGCCACAGTGAGTACTCATGCATGACTCTGGTCATTTCAGTCACGTGCATCCTTGTTAGGTCGTGAGCTCTGACAGGACAGGAACAATGAGGGTTTGTGTTCACATTTTCTCCCCAGGGATGACTAAATAAATGAAGAGATGCAGGAATGGGATGGCGGGAAGGAGGTGTTAGGGTATTAGCTACTGTCCTCATTTTATAGATGGCCAAACTGAGGCTTAGGGAAGGTGTGTGATTTCCTCAGGTCTCACAGCCAGCAAATGCTAACCCAGCCTGGACACCTGGGGATGCATGAAAGCCCAGCGTTCCTCGTGCTGCTTTGAAACCAGCGCCCACATCTCTCCCTCTACCATCCAACCTTTCTTCACTTTAACCAGTGGCTCAGCAAAAACATTCGTGGGTTTTTTAAAATTCTGATTGTGTTTTAAAATGGGAGGCTATAAAGGGGTCATAATTGGTCCATAAAGAAATTCCAAGTTGATACAGTGAATATTCTGAATTTTAAAAAAAATTGGATGACCATGCAAAGGTACAAAATTTGTTGCTGCTTAAATCCGGTATAACAACATTTCCAGAATTGTCTCTATGGCTCTGAAGATAGTAGATTAAGGGCAACTGACTTGGCAAAAGGCCTAGACCTGTTTGCAGACAATTCTCTTAGGGTAGAAAAAATAAGGGCAGTAAAAGCCAGAGTGAGGACACTCTACCAGCATGACTGATCTAAATGGAACATACTTCTATGACTCACTTGTAACTTTAAATACTATAGAAAAAAGGATTTGTAAAACATGCCCAAACAGCCTTCCTTTGATGTGGTGAACTCTTTTAAAACCACATTGTTCAAATTTAAGTTAAAATGCAAACCCTTCGTGTTTACAGCCGTACTCTTGGTGGAATGCAACGTAAAAGTACAACTGTTAAATTTCAAAGACAAGACTTATAACCTCAGAACAATAGGGCATTCCTAGTGCGAATTTATGAGCTGCTAAACCTCAAAAGGTTTCTTTAATTAGCAACGAAGGCCCCTGACGTATTTGCCGCCGATATAGGGGCCTCTCTTGATATAATTTGGGGTATACTGCTTTTATCAGAACTTTTCCGTACTTTTATTGACCTCAGAGGACTATTGTGCTTCTCTCTGCACAGCGTTTGATCCTGCTAATTATGCTGTGGGGCCAGGCCGGCATTTCACGGTTTACCATTGCTCCTGGGGCGCGCTACAAATTATACATAATGCATTGCATTGTAATTGCTGCACTGTGAACTTGGCTCGTCTTTCCAACATAAAATACCGACATCCAAGTCTTTTTATTATAAAAAAACAACACACCATAAGGGATTCTTTTAGATTATAAACATCTGAAGACATAACATTCTCATGAATTCCAGCTGGCTATTTCGGACACACAGGGAGGGGGAGGCAAGGCTGAGAGCAGAGCAAAATATATTTCATGTTACTGTTTACGGAGAAAAAGAAGAGGCAGTCGTGAAGGCAAGGCCATACTGCATGCAGAACGGAATGGCGCGGGAGCATGCTAAAGAACAGACAAACATCCAAACTGGGAAACAGACACAAGTTCTAATGATGGCCCTTTGCCTCGCTGGGCCTCAAGTGCCTCCAAAGGCTCAGAACCAAATGACCACAAAGGTCCCTTTTTTTTTTCCCCACAGAAACAGGAGCCTCAAGAGAGCAGTGGCTTGTTTTCTACGTCTGACTCGTCAGGCCAGGCTTATCATGTAGACGTAGAAAACAAGCCCTTGTCACCCATGTCTTGTGCCAAGCACAAGGCTCTCACCATCACCCTGTTGGTTTGGGGCCTCTTAGAAAAAGATGATGCCTCTTTAAAGGGCGAGGGGCAGAATATGTGAAGCCGTAAGTCTTACAGATGTGAGACCTCCAAGTGCAAAAAAGAAAAAGAAAAAAAAACACTCACAAGAATAGTAACTGTAGTCAACATGCGCCAGTGAAGTGGGGCTGGGGGTCCATGCTCCAGATGCCCACAGCTGGCTGGTCCAGTCCCTGGTGGCTTGCCGTGTTCGGAAGCGTCACTGACTCCTAACCCTACATTCTCCTCCCCCTCATAATGACGCAGTAACTGATTTATGAACTCAGACTGGTGCTTTCCACTTTCTCTGAGGGAAACGCATGTGCTACAGGAGCTCCAGGTGGAGGCAGCACCCACCCCAACAGGGTACATTCCCCTTCAGGGCGAGGTTGGGGGTGTGGGTGTGGCTAAGGCTCGCACTCCTGGTAATTTATAACAATCTGTTGTTGTTTGGGGACACTGCTCTCCTGCTGCTGCCACAAGTCTTGCTTTGGACTCAGGAAGTCACTGACGAGGCATCCTCACTCTCACGTTTCGGTTTCTGGGTGGGTAGGTAAAACCTCCAAGATCCAGGATGAGCAGACGGCGCAGACTGAGGACGCAGCAGCTCCACGCCTGGCTGTGCCCCAGCTTCCCGGCAGGCCCTCCGCGTTTGGGCTGGTCTGGAGGGGACAGCAGCCTGTGCTGTCAAACCATCAGTGTCCCTGGTGCCAAAGACTTGGGGGGCTTCGTCCCTGCTCCAATACACACTGCATTTAGTCTCCAAACAAAAACACAGGGATTTGTGACAGAGAGGTGCTGCTATGGGTAAGCCAATGGGGACGAGGGGACTATTTTAAACTGGGGCCACCAGTGTGACTGCTCCCTTGCATTTTCTCTGTTGCTCAGACCTAGATACAGAAAACGGCACCCCGGTCAGCTCACTCCTGCCACCAGACGCCCTCAGCGGAGCCCACAGGGGACACGTTCAGCTCTGCCTCCTATTGGCAATGATGGAAACTTGCCTATGTGTATTATCCCTTTTCAACTGTTTTCTAAATAACATGTAGTTTCTATAAGCATTACCATAACTTTTCATAAGCCAGAATACAAGGCAATACTTAAGGAGTTTGTTTAGATGACTGCTGAACATTCAAAGCTAACAGATTTTCAAGGGTTTCTTCTTTACACAGAAAAAAGTGCATTTCCATGCCCTTCTGCACTGCATGCCAGTTTGACGGTTCCACCCCCCTTTCACTAAGAAGGCTAACAATGTTTTCCATAATCCAGGCAGGATTGGCTGGCTTCCGAGCGGCCCCAGAGGAGTGAGCAAGGGTCAAGAAAACCAGGAAGGGGCTTTCCTCACTGGGATGGCCACTCTGGGGAACGCAAGCAAGCTGCTCTTGAGTGAGGGCCGGAAGGGCCTCTACTCCACGAATTGTCTGCACAAGTGGTGTCAAAACTGCGGCCCGCGGGCCAACTCCGGCCCATGATCCATTGTTAATTGGCCTGCAGCAAATTCCAAAAATATATTTAGTTTACTTAAATCAACCAGGTGAGGCAATACGTACTTCACCTCGAGTGAGTGGTCCGGCTGTTTGTGTATTTTACCACATATGGCCCTTGGTGAAAAACGTTGAAAAAAGTTTGGACACCCCTGGTCTACACAGTCCTTCTCTTTCTTCTCTTTTATCATCCTGGCACCACATTAAACCTTGAGAGACTCTACAAGAGTCCAGATCTGAAAAATTATTTGTTAGAAATGGAGCGGCTGACTAAAGGGAAGGGATAGCTCCTGGCTTTAAAAACATGATATCCTTGCCACCACCAAGAGACCCGACGCGCCCCACGTCCTCAATGGGGTCCCTGCAGTGAGCTGGAGCAACTGGCACTGCTGCTGGTTCAGCGACCATCAAAGCAGAGGATCTGGGTCTCATCTGTGCCACGGGAGCACAGCCAAAAAGAAACGCGCGGCCTAAAAATGGGAATGGCAGCAGCAGGACACCCAGGATGTGGCTGAGCTGTGCCCAGCTGGGGCCTTACAGGAACCATCTCCAGGTATAGGGTCAAGCCCTCAGATCCAGACGTGTCCCCTCCTCTCCTGCTGAGGGCAGGCATGTCCCCACCCGGCCCTCAGCGGTGGGCGCCAGACACTAAGGAGTATCCGGGTGCCTGGAAATCCCTATGCAAATCACGTCCAGGCATAAACTCCATTTATTTTTCAGCCAATTGGAAGAATCAAAGAGCTAGATGTCGCTTTCATACATCTTCATTTAATGAACAGGAGTCCCACCAGAAGTTACCGCCTGGATACTCAGGACTCAAAAGAGCAACACACACAACACCGTGGGTGAAGTCCTTGCTTGGCTTCACCACTGTGCCTGGAGAACTGACACCCACCTGTGGCAGGCTCCCCTGAGTCAAATGCCAAGTCCAGTAAAGTTCGGTGGAAAGTATGCTTGCTCTCAAATTTCAGTTCTATTGACGGATGATCCACTTAGTCTGACAATCTGCCGTTACCTAGAAGACTCACCTTCCCCCTCCTACTAGTAATAGCTGACGCTTTCCTAGGTGCTTACAATGCGTCAGGTACGGAGCGAAGCACTGGCCGTGTAGCATCCGATGCACGTCCCTAACACAGCTAATTTTCTCCTTTTCATCTCTCCAACCTCTCCTTTATTTTAGTTTACAATGTGTAATTTCTCATACCACCACATTTTCTGAGACTCTTTAATTTTAGCAACTTGCCTCTCCCCTCTTTCCGTAATGAATACAACAGTATTAATTGAAAACACTCATTGTATGTCAGGCACCATTCTAGACTGAGGGGATATAAGGACAAGTAAGGTACGGTTTCTTCTCGAGAAGCCTTTGTAAGCCTAAAATGAGTATAACGATATAGTTTCAATGAGTGCATATATTCACATCCACGAGACCCGTGCAGTAAAACCAGTATTAAATGTACACAGAATTTCTAAAGCCGGCGAGGCCTTGGAGACACCCCTGGTCTTAGAGATGCTGCGAGAGCGTTCAGAAAAGTTAAGACATTTACCCAAGATCCCTCGGCTAGCTGTAATTTTGGAACTGGAACGTAGCTCTCCTCATTCTCACTGACCGCAGTGATGTGCCCACGACTCAGGACATCGAGAAACGTATGTGCTCCACTAAGGTTTCGGGCAACAGGTCAGTCCAATGGCTCAGCCGGCCACACGGCACTGCCCATCTTGCTCATGTATCACACAGGCTGTGTCAGAGCCGTGGCTCTTCTTTGTAAGTCAAGCCACAAATGCTCAAACGTGCAGCTGGCAGGCGGTTAACCCTTCATCAAACAATTCTGTGCTCCTCAACTGACTTCTCCTCCCACCTGGTCCCACGGTGAGCAAATGGCCCAGCTCATTTCAAACCAAATTTCAGACCTATATTTGACGGCAAAGCATGCTTAGAACTCGGAGTGTTTGGCATAGAAGGGTCAGAAAATCCTGTTTACTGAAATCGTACAGCCAGTACCATGTAAAAGGAATCCTGGATGAGAAACACACTGGTCATCTGCCAGGGCCTGTGGGGCGGGGTAAGGACACAGAATGTGGCAAGGCCGGGAGGCCGTCCGGGCCTCCTCTCCAAGCCCTCGAGTCCATCACAGGAGAGGAAGCTGTCCTGCGACCAACGGGTCCCCGTGAACAGAAAGGGACTCTCAGGGGAGGGCAGCTGGGAGGCTACACAGTTAGGATCACAATTTTAGGACAGAATACTCTTATTAATTGGACATAGAGTTGTTTCTAAGGCTCAAAAAGATGTGAGGGAGACAGGATCAACTGCAGTTTGCTCAGTGAGGGAAGCAGGTCAAGGCCTTTCTCATTTGGTTCTCACTCCTTGAAACAATAATAACGGTTAATAAAAGACCTAGCATTTCCAAGGGATGATGGTCTCTGGAACTTTTAGACTTGATTACTCTTGGTCTAAGGTACCTTCTCCTCTAAAAGGGAAATAACTCAGATAGGAAATATTAGAAAAATTCTTGCTGAAGGGGACTCGGCAGGGAAGGAGGAAATACGGGAAGTTATATCTAGGAACTGCTTTCCAAAATACTCCGAAGACAATGGAACCTTGCTCTAAATAAACAAATACCAATCTCTGAATGGGGTAAATGGCAGAGCATGAGGAAGCGGAGCAGAAAAAGCAACACAAAAATACCACCTTCCTGATTGGCTTAGACGAGGAGGCCAGCCGTCTCCGCTCAGGCACCCACCGAGGAGCCACCAACAACTCCAGTGCAAGAAAACAGCTCACACAATTGTCTTGAGTAATCATTACCTCAAATCGGGGCCAGACAAAAGTTCTTTCTCTGGGGAGAGTACACTTTGGGATTCTTGCCACAAATTAAATGGTCTACATGATTTTAGTAAAAGATCATTTAAGGACAATTGAAAGAATCATATATACATCATAAAGAAAATACTAAAAGTGAACAGGAATCCCTGGGTTGGAAGTCCAAGGAGGAACCACCACGAGGGAGGAAGGTGCCTGAGGACGCAACGGAAACTCGGGAAGGGCTCTGCATCTATAGTGAAGCCCAGGACATTTTACAACGAAATACGGAAAGATAATCTGGCAGTGGGGAAACAGTTTTATGTGGCCAATTTTTATGCTATAGGCTTCCTTCCCCTCCCTAACTTTTAGTTTATAAACAGAAGGATTCTGTCTTTTGACTACTCACGGTCACCTGTGAACACACATATAATCCAACCAAAAAATGCCATCTAAAATCCAAAGCCATTTCAACCATACTTAAAGAGGTACCCCAAAGGGTGAGAGCTTGATCAGAGCATCCAGAGAGAGACGTCCGATACATCTGTCCTCGTCACTATGGTATTCTTAGTGCAGGTGGCCAGGAAGTATTTGTTGAATGACTGAATCCCAGAGAATTTTCATGGATGGAGGGCAAGTTCCACCCTTTCCAACTCCTGCCTTGACCCACAAACACAGCCCATCGAGGAGCAGCATTGCAGGGTTTTGAGTTTAGCCCAGGTCTGCCCTCGAGCTGTTCAGTGAAGCTCATCAATGCCTGAGGCATCCTGGGATCCAGGTGAGCCTAGAGAAGCAACATTGCCGCTTACGTAGGGAAGTGTGGACACACGTTTCTAGAGGTGAAATCCGGGCTGAGGAAGACAAGGATGGCTCTTCCCTTCCCTTCCCTCCCTTCCCCACCACTCTCCCCCTTCTCATTCAGTCCCTTTGTATTTCTTTCTTTCGTAAGATAGGTGTGGGGGACACAAGGGTGAATAAGAGCAGAGGGGAAGCTGTATCTGCTGTAGGAACAACGCTCAGGGGCTGTGACTTCCTCAAAGGCCTGTGAAAATGTTTGAGACCTCAAGATAACTGATTGGCTCCTAAGTGAAAAAAGAAACTATAAAACTGAAAAATAATAAATGTTTGATTAAATGTCTATGAAATGTAGCATATCAACCATTTATAACTCAACTCATATGATATACATCATATAGATGGCATACGTATTAATATTCATTTACTTTAATACAGAGGGTGCCAAAAAATGTATACACATTTTAAGGAAAAAACTATATTAAAATTATCATACTCAATATATACCGATAACAAAAGATGACTACAAGTCACGTTTGACTTCTGCAATTACAAGAGGTGCTCAAAGTGGTTACCATCAGCGTCCAGACACTTCTGATTATGGCAAACTACTGCTTGAGCAACGTTGACCCAAGTGTCTACTTGTGTACATTATTTTGGTACCCCAATATACATTTATATACTATGGATGGAATTGCACATGTTTAAATACATTTAAAATGATATGGGGTATGGCGTCGTCCAAAAGGAAAAGCCCACAGAGGTCCTCAAACGTCCCACAGGATGGCTGGGATGTCCCTGCTTTTGGGGAGACAGAGGCACACACCAGCAGCCATGGGCACCTTGTGAAATAACTAGAAAAAGAACCTCAGTTTTGAGGACCAAATGAAAATAAAAAGGAGGGGGGGTATTTCACATAAGCTCAAAGAGATGAGAAGGTGTTAACCTCTTAAGTGTTTGTTCCTCCAGGTGGTACACGTCTCTCACTACGTTTGATGCCACATCTGCTGCCTACGCAGCGCCCGGCGCTCAGAACGGAGACAGACATCTACCTGAGCCTAAAAGTGAGGCTGCTGTGGTGCCTTGTGCAGCCAACAGATGTCCCCGATGGACAGACACCCATAAACCAGGACTCTCCATGTACAGATAAAAGAAACATATCATGAGATTCCAAAGAGACGGAGATTTTTTTTAAAAGCTTATTTTAGTATAAAATGAAACCATTTTTCAATTAGCTTCAGCCTGAGCAGACACCATCTATTTGCCCTAATTATGAGAAGCTGTAGACTGCTCCCAAATTAAATTTTACTTCTCTCTTTTGCAGACATTTTATGAAACACTTTAATCCTCCCAGCGGGCAATGCTAGTAGATAAAACGGGGAAATGAACGTAGTTTGAAACCTATATTTGACGACGAGGTATGCTTAGAACTTTGAGTGTTTGGCACAGAAGCGTCAGAATCCTATTTACTAAAGCTATCACACCCTGTGCTGTGTAAAAGGAAATCCTGGATGAGAAATATGCTGGTCATCTGTGAACTGGGGGCAAGATTCACGTGGCACAGCACAGCAACATATCCCAGGAGGCAGTTTGGTTTTATTATTTCTCCTTTATCCGTTTTCCCTCCCCTTCTTTATGGGCACTCTTTTGGGGAGCAGAGAGACAGGGCTGAGGCTCAGGATATGACCAGGTTAAAAGCAGCCCAGGACACAACATTAAAAAACCGAAGAGGGATAACAGTTACAAACTTCTGCACGTAGAAACTGGCTGCTTCCAATGCGTTAGACTACACTCTCCTTCTGGCTTCAAGATTTCCTTTGTGTCTCACCGCCGGATGTGCGTTAAGATGATATGCAATGTGTTTAAATACAACAAGACAACAAACCAAGAAAAATTTAGCATTATGAAGGACGAAAGTCTCCTAAAAATACTTTACAATGACTTCAAACATGAAATCACATTTACAAAATAACATTTTAATGACTTAGGCATAGTTGACTCGGAACATATGGATTAAATTTCTTTCAAAATGCATGTGGCTTTAAAAGTTAGGGAAAAACTGGCTTGGGCAAAACGAGCTTGGTTTGCAGAGCACAGCTCTGAAAAGAAAAAAAAAAAAGAAGTCTGTCAAACTGTATTCACTTTAGCGTCCCTTTTCTGGTGCTTTCTTTGGTGACTGAGTCAATTGGCTACAATGGCCCTTACCTAAGAAACTTGGAACAACTTTTTTGGAAATGGTTGAACTCTCTTTCCCTATTTAGGCAAAATATTCAATAAGTTTATAACAAATGACTCTCCTCCAACCCCAATATCACAAGCATCAAAGAAAGAGGTCTTACTTGTGTGAAAATGTTTCAGCTGCCTTCAGCCCAGAGAGAACGGCTCCCACATCTTTGCAACAATCAAGTACAGCTGCACATAGAGGGACATTTTTATTTTCTTTTAACCCATTTGGAATTAACTTTAAGAGAGCACTACTTTTTCCCCCCGAATTAAAAATGCAGACTTGAGGCAAAGCCGACCACACACTCAGACTCTCTTCTTACCTACACAGCCTTTTTTAGTTTTTTCACACAAACTTGACACGCAAGTACTACCGTGTTTGCCCGAAAATAAGACCTAACTGGAAAATAAGCCCTAGCATGATTTTTCAGGACGACATCCCCTGAACACAAGCCCTAATGTGTCTTTTGGAGCAAAAATTAATATAAGACCCGGTCTTATTTTCGGGGAAACAGCAGCACCACCACGATTACTACAAGATGCTGTAGCATTCATAGTGTTCACCCTCAAACATCATCCCATTTCAGCAGTCTGGGTTTCAAGAGGCAAGTGATTCTGCCACACGCTCAAGACAATGGTTTCGTGTGTTCAGAGCTGGGTCCCACCCCCAGGGTCCCTGGCTTAGTGGGTCCTAAAATGGAGTCTGAGAACTTGCTTTTCTAGCAAGTTCCCAGATAGCCTAAATAAAATGATCTTAGCTTTCAGGAAAGGCATCAAAGTAAGTACACAAAAAGGTACAAGATCTAGATAGAAAAGGACGTGCTTGATGACTTCTTCCTCCCTCCTTCCTTGCCTGGCTTTTCCCATTCTCTTGTTTATTTCTCCCCAGAAAGCTATCTGTTCTTCCCCAATTCCTGCATACTGGCTAATTAATTTCCAATGATAAATTAATTCTGAAAAAATTCCTTTACCAGAAGTAAATGTGAAAGTCTAAAGAATTTAGTAAGATGGCCTTTTGCCCATATACAAAAATGATTAAAGGCTAGATTGCGATTAAATTCTGAGCAGAGTAACATAATTAGCGAATTTATGAATGGGTCTGCTTTTCACAGTTCTACTGTCAGACTAATTACTTGTATTAATTAGAACTGTCAACACATGAATATGCTTGTTGAAGCTGCTTCCTATGGTAAAATATGACACTTGTAAATATCAAGACGCTTAAAAAGATGCAAAGATTTTCATTTATTAGCAACTCTAAATGATGGAGAAGTATTGACTGCACAGTGAGCCTTGGTAATTGACTGTAAACAGATTCCTAGTTAATGAATTTGCTATTTGCTCTTCCTTGCTTAGGCATTAGTCTTGGGTTAGCCTTTGGATGAAATATCCAATGTATCACTACTTTAGAGGACTATAGCATGGATACGGAAAAAATTTGCAAGTTACTGGAAAACTGGAAAGAGCAGGCAGGGTGGTTAAGGTGAGCAGGAAGGAGTTCCTGTCTCTTGGTGGATTATTCTGAGATCTTCATTAAATAAGTTTTAGAATTGCGCAAGTGATGGGGGAATGACGGCTGGGGTTAAGCACTGGAGTGTGAACACCAGTTTTAACTCTCTGTGACCCCGGGTAAGTGGACAAGTTACTTAGCCTCTCTGTGCCTTGGTTTACTCGTCTGCAAAATGGGACAGCAAAAATGGAAACAGCAATAGAACTTGCAAAGGCTGTGGTGAGCCTTGAATGAGTTAATACACATGAAGGGCTTAGGCCAGTGCCTAGCACAACGTGTGTACAAACTGTGAGCGTTGTCATGGTCCCCATCATCTGGGAGGTGGGTAGGAACAGAGAACTGAGCACTCCTGGAATGAGACCATTAGAGCGATACGCAGAGTGATTAATAGCTTCGGAGTGAGCTGGGCCTGGATTTACACTTCAACCCTGTCACTCAGTTTGTTCTAGGCCTCAGCTGCACCCAACCTCGTAGGTTCTTGTGGAAAGTAAACAACAACAAAAAGTGCACGTAATGTACAAGCTATGCCTGGTACATAAACAGGGCTTGCTACATGTTGGTGCATCACCAGTATTATCTTTTTGGATAGTAAGTGACCTACGATAAGTGGAGATAGGGAAATGAAGAGGCAGGAGGGGAGCTATATAAAGTGCCCTCTCCGTCCAGGCGCTCTCCTCCTGTCTCAGGTGGTTATCACTGCAGCCCCAGGAGGAAGGTATAACTCCCTAGCCACAAAAGCCCTATAAATCCCTTAATTACCTTGTTCATTGGTGAAGAAGAGACAGCTGGGATTCCAACTGGGGCCTGACTGGCGGCAAAGCCCACACCGTGGTGAGGTGTGAAAGCGAGGCTGCAGAGGGCTTGGTCACAGACCGAGTGGTGTGCAGACTCTAAGCTCTTTCTGTCTATCCCCCATCTTTCCCCTTTGCATATATTTAAAAACATAGCAATCAAAATCTTGATAGGCCAAGTTTGTTCTGGCTCGCTGGCTAAACTTTTTCTGATAAACTACCATAAAAGACTGACCACAAAACAATTTTAAATTAAAGTCAATTGATCAAGCTCTTTCCATTTTAATCCCCTAAGTACCAATTTGGCAATAGTCCACAACAGACAGAATTGTTGTCGTTCCATGTTTTATCTTACGAGGTTCGTCCAGACCCAGGTTTCTGACAGTGCAAGGTGGTCCATCTCATGGATGCGGCAGGAAACTTCAGGATGAGTGAGGGCCACTACTAAATCCCTTCCAATTCAAAGATCTCCTATTTCTGAATACAGCAAGATGTCAGAAATAGCGCTGACTCCAATTCTGTATAAGTAACACAAAACTAGACAACTAATACAAGTCTGTGTCGATGACCCTGAATTGTCTTGAAAGTCATGAAATACCTTAAAAAAATCCATCTGGCCAAAACTTTACAGCATCAAAATAATCGATCCATAAAAAGAATCTAGTTGGGGGACGTTCTGGATCCTTTCACAAGAAAGCTCAGTTAAACATAAGGTGACAAAAAATGCACGGGAGCTCCTAACAGCATGTGAGAAAGCACGCTGATCCAAACTGACCACTGGAGCCAGTAAAACTTATTTTAAAGGATATGTCTTCTCAGCTCGACTCTGGCTGCATGCTAGGTACAGGCACACCTCGTTTTACCGTGCTTCTCTTTATTGCACTTCACAGGTGTTGCACTTTCACAAATGAAGGCCAGAGCCGCCACCAGCAAAAAGACTGACTCTTTATCGAGAAGCATTCTTGTGGGTCTGCCCCACAATGTCTCTGATGTATGCCTGTACCCCTCAAAGCAAATATAAGTACTAGAGGGTCTTACTGACAACCCGCTAAGGTAGAGGGGAATCTTTAACAATGGTCGTTCTTTAATGATTGTGTATTATACGTAAAAATGAACTGGGGCGATAGGGTAAAAACAGCTCTCAACGGGGAGTGTAACAATGCGGATTGCAGGACAAGCTCAGGGGTGGGATTTTACATTTCCTGGGCCTTCACAGGTCTTCACTGAAGGCCCTGAAGACACTCAGCCACAACGTCTACGGTACAAGTTCCCATAGGAAGCTCAAAGTTGACCAACAAGATATTATTAACCTCTACTTGAATAATTTGATCTTTTCTGATGAACACTTTACAGAAAACTAACTCACTGAAATTTCTAATTTCATTTCAATGGGAATCAGTATGAATACAAAAAAAAAATGTTCACAAAGCTAATAAATAACACTAACAATAGTATTACTGTTAACGACATTAATTAAATAATTGTTAATTAAAACATCATCGTGATAAGATGACCCTACCAATGCAACACAAAAGCCAAAAGTATGTATTGATTAAGTACACAGATGCTGGAACCAAGACTCCCTGGGCTCAAATCTCAGCTCTTTGACTTATTAGCAAAGGGACCTCAGTTAGCCTCCCTTTGGTTTACTTCCTCTTCTCTGAAACGGGTCAATAGTAACACTCACCTCACCGGTTGTGTTGGATTAAGTGAACACGCGCACACATACACACTCATGTACACACAAGTAAACACGCACAGGTATGCACACACCGGTCACTTACAATAGTGCCTGGTGCTATGACTCTCTTGAATTCCATCCCCCCCCCCCCGCCCCAACCCAATCCTCACACATAGCAGAGTGACCTTAAAATCCAGATTTGATCTTATTATTACCCTACTGAAAACTCCCAAGGCTTCTACTGTCCCCAGGGTCAAGTACAAAACCTTTGAATCAGCATCCTGGGCCTTTTACAACCTGATTCCCACCTACCCTGTCACCTGGGCCCCCACACTAAAAAATTATACTGTAGCCACAACCAACTTAGTTCTTCCTCCAACAGGCCAATCTCTCATCCTGGGGCCTTTATTCATTTTCTCTGCTCCACTCACTCCTATGTCTCTAGCTTTTCATCACTTTCAGGGGGAAATCAAAATACTTACATGGGTAATGGTCTGAACCCCACTCATTCAAATACCCAGATTGCCCCGAACTTAGCTATTGTACATCCCTTCCTGCGAGAAAGGATGCTCACTATTTAGTTTGTCTGCTAACCTTTAAGATAATGAAGGTGCCAGCAGATTTTTGACATCACAACAGTCACTCGGGAGGAAAATCTGTGAATTCTGAGTTGAGAGTAAATGGTATCTTGTTTGTATACCTCGCTCTCCTGTGTGCGGTAGGTGCAAGTTTTAATTTATTTTCACGTTAAGTAGTTGTTTGTCTATTCATGTAACTGCAAACAGCAGAGAAAGACATGCTTTTAGGAAAGTCCAGGCCTGGGTGTTTTTAAGGACAAGGCTCACTGATCTCATTATTCTGCCAGTTAATTGACAGGAAAGAACGTCCTAATTGCTCATTAACTCTGAAGATGTCCCCCTTGACGGCGTTAAGGTCTAAGGGTGCACACAGCTGAAAAACAGCAGCTGCTTTCACTCGGGGTTCACAGTCCCACCTACAAGACGGTACACTTTGGTGCTTTATTTTCTCCTGAGGCTAAGAAGATGAACCACCTTGCTGATTAAATATTTTCTGGGACCGCAAGGTTTTCCACAGCCATGGCTTATGGGCCTCATTCTTGGTTAGGCTGTAACTGGCTGAAATAGCAACTAATTTAAAAGGCACGGCGAGAAAGGCATCCCGTGGTGCTCCTTCCATTCCACCCAGCCCTGTCCCTCATGCAGCACCATGCTGAGCAAAAGCGGAACAGAAAGAAGCCGTGGACACAGGCCCTGGTCAGAGACCGCTCAGCTCCCTTCCGCACAGCACACGGGGAATCCAGAATTCCACTCGGTAGCTATGGCCACTACCAAGAAGCACTGTCTATACTGATAAAAGATTAAAGTGGTAATATTTAGCAAATAATTACGGCTACCAAGGGGTAGGAAATGTTGTCCTAACCTGACAAGTGTCATAGTGTCACAGGTAGGTTCAAAACGGACCTCGCTGGGCCTGAGTTGTCTAAGTCAGGGGTTATTTCCTGCCTCACCTCCACATGTCTCACCAAAAAGCACCCTCAACAGAACAGAGGATGACGGGGGTTTAAAATGTACCTGTGTCTCGGCACAATGTGCCAAAGGAGGGCCCTGCTAACCCCCACAGACGCAGCTTATTTAAAGCTATGATGAAGACAGCAGGTGTTCTATGCAGATGTCACTCCTAGAAGACACTTATTAAACACGTCATCTCCCGTAACGTACATGGACCAGCTACATTTACCTTCAGCATCACCCTAGTCAAAAGCAAACGGTTTCCTGTTAGCCTCACTGAGCTTAAAATGAAAACCTACTGGGGTTTTGGGTTGTTTCGGTTGATTTGTAAAGAACCCTGAATGCAATGATTCAAGAGTCAACCCATGTTGTTTTCTAGTCACACAAAGCTGTATTTTGCAATAGAGAAATGCTCTTCCACAGAAACTCTGCCAGACTCCTCCTCTCCTCGGAGACCCAAACCTCTGAGTTCCAACCACCACACACAACCTCTCATTGAGATGAAACAAAACAGATATGAAAGGACTCGTGTCTTAAGGGCACAAAGCTTTCAATTTTGTATACTGGAAGGTGAAATGGAGCTGCCTGGTGCCACGGTTCTGAAATGGTGTGCTAAAGCGACCTCCAACTAAGATACCAACCAGTGTGTTCTGGAACCCGTAGGAAAGATATCAGTGTAGCAGCCAGGGACAGCTAGTCACTCACGAACCGGAGCGGCTGGCCCTCTCACCTGAAGTATGTTAACTTCAGCTGCTTCCAGGATGAAGCAGAGCTAAGAAGGGGGAGAGCTAAAGGGAAAAGGGGACACAGGACGTGGAGGGAGGCTGGTTTGGATGCTCGGTTCTGCTCCATCGCCCTCATCACTCTGACCCTCTGTCAACAGCCTGTGGAGGAGGCTGGAGGCCACTGCACGAGGTAGTTTTCACTGCATTTCTCTAAAAACAACTCGATGCCTTAGATGGGATGGGACTGCATAGAACATCAAAGAGCAAGGTTAATACTGAACATGTTTGAGCAAAGCATAGGTTTATTTTTAATATTTTTTTCTTTATAAAGGTTCGATTATGATTTTGCAGAAATTTTAGAAAATGCAGTTACGCCAAAACAAGAAAATGAAAGTCACCATCACCTTATTCCTGAGAAATAAGGATGACTGGCATTTTGTTAAATACAATTCCAACCTTTTCAGTTGTGTATTTCCTAGGTCTTACAAAAATAAATGAGTTTCTACGAAGAATACTGCTGTACCCTGCTTCTCATCTGACACACTTTGAACTTCCTTCTCTGTCTTTTTAATGGCTGAGTATTATTCTATATCACGACTTATTCAACTGGTTTCCTATTGCAGCACAATTAGACCATTTGCAATTTTTTTTTAAAGCAGATGCTCACAATGCAATTTTCATCAGCTTAATATTTATAGCCATCTTACTAACTTTGCATAATTCTGGTCCTGCATTACAACAAAAGTCGATTTAAGTAACACAGACGTGACACAGGAAGATGTCTGGCCCCTAATTGAGATTCATGAAGATATGTAAATACATATTATGCATGACTTTCACATCTGGCTCTCCATAGCTACGTACATAAGAATTATAAATAGTTTTGAATCCTTGGAGAACTGCCATGTGATGAAACTAGACTACTTTGAAAGCTATTTGTGGTTCTATAATAAATAGAAACAAACATGATTCTTGATTTTTCTCGCCAGCAACACAACACAACAAAATGGAAAATAGAGTGTGTGCAGCTATGATGGAGATTGCTTCAAGAGGCAGCGTAGACGGCAATGAAAATTCTCACGTGAGTAATTCCCATTAACAAAGTCGCTGGAATGACGTGTAATAGCTCAGCGGAAAATTCTGATGTCTCAAGGCACGCTTGATGCAAGCACATTTATTCTTTGTTGTTATAAATAATTTCCTTTCTAAAAGGAAAACTACTGAATAAAAAAATTGAGTCCCATTTAAATTAACAATGTAAACATCCTTAATTGAAATGTCAGTAATGTGTCCATATTGAAAACAATGTTTTCAAACTTACATGCTACAATTTTTGGTAGAAACAAACGACAGACCAGTAAATTATTTCTGATTGTCCACAGTAAACATTTTTTGGGGGGTGTGGTCTATGAGGTATTTGTGATGCAGGCTTCTTGTATAAGAAGGGCATTCTTTTCCTATACAAACGATTTATTTCACAATTTTTAATTTCTGCGAGGAGTTTTTGCTTAAAACAAAAGAACTTAGGCAATCATACATATTCAGGGAAAGACAATAGTAAAAGAAATATTGTTAATGTATACGTAATACAGTCTTTCTAAATTTAGCCAGACGGTTCTGCAGTGACTACATCCACTTCAGAGTTTTCAGTGTTCAGAATTCAGGAAGATGCCAAAAGAATAGAGAAGTATGGCCTTCCTTTGTGGTGTGAATCACTTAGAATAGGACCCTGGGCAAGTCACTTAATTTCTCTGTGCCTCTGTTTCACAATCTAAAATAATGAAGATAATTACAGACGCTTACCGTAGGGGTTCTGTGTGGGTATGCAAACCTCCAGCATAGTCACCGCCAGGGAAGAGGCACTGTATGCTCATTAACCCAGAAAGAATTTTACCAAAACATTCAAAGTGGTTTCTTCTGGTGCCTGTATTATGGGTACCTGCAAGGGGCCACCTCAAATGTTAGGTGATTTTTCTCTGGATGGTGGGATTAAGAATTGTTTTTTTGTCTTCTTTTTGCTGATGTATATTTTCTACAGTGAAAGTGGATTGCATTTGAAGGGGTTCAGAACAGGCACCCCCAAGACATGCCACTCTGGCACATGGATTATTTTGAGCTGAAGGCAACGAGACCCTGTGGGCTTGTGAGAAACTTTAACTTCTCCCTTAAAGAATTTAAATTGGGGCCTTGCCCATAATAATAGTCATCACCAGAAATAACTTTTCATGACCTATCTACAGGGCAGATAGGTCTACTTACTAAATAAACTTCTACTTACTAAATATCTGCTCTTCTCACCATTCTGTAAATGGCCTTCTTCCCCTCTGAAGCCCCTAACGCCTTATCTCATCCTTAGTTCAGGTCATATGACCTCATTTTACCTTCTATCTCTGCACCTCTCATGTATGTGGGGTCTCAGACTCTTTCATATATGTGGGGATCCCATATATACGTATGTAATTAAATTTGGTTATTTTCTTTTGTTCTTTCTCATGTCGATTTAGTGATTAGACCAACTGTTAGGACCTAGAAGGGTAGAGAAAAATTCCGCCCTCCCCCACCCATACCTTTATAACCAGAACAACGGATGCTACTCAGATTCTAAAAAATCATAATAACGAGTTCAGGCACACGTCATCGCCTGTCTCCCTTACCTCCAAAGGTCAGCTGGTCTCTGCCCCTGGGGGCAGGGGAAAGCTGAGAGGCCGTCTGCAGTCAAGCCTGGAAGGCTGATGCAGAAACCCACTCGGGGTTCAGCTCTGCTCTAGGATTAGCCAATTTAGCCCCTTCCAAGGGAGGTCCTGACTCCCAGGCTCCTCACACCTGGGGAGCCCAACCGATTTCACACGGCAGGACACCGTCAACAGTAATGGAGCCATAGCTAGCAGGCATATATATAGATTGTGATGGGATAGTAAGTTTCTGGACTTCTTCAAGTCTGTTTCCTCACTGTGTAAAATCAGGTGTCAGGTAAGATGCCCTCAGCCGCGCCAGCACATTACAGTTCTGTTTGAAAATGGCACTGCCTTCTCTTGTTCTCCGTCATCAACTTTAAAAGTAATTTAAATAAAGCACAGGATTACAGTAATACATCCCTCCGTGTGATTTAAATTGCAGTTACATGCTTTATACTCTCAATAGTGTGGATCCTTATGGACACCAAAAGAGACGGCAACTCATAGTAGAAGAAGAAATGTCAACACGCAGCCATGACAAATGTTATCTACACTTTTGATGTGTTCTTACAATGCTTAGAAAAGAATTAGAAAGGCTCAAACAAAAAGAAAAGAAAATTTTATTCACTGAAAATATCAACTACTGAGTCTATTAAACAGTCTGGGCCTTTTCTTCAAAAAGAAAAAGATACTATTTTGTTTTGCTCCATATTTTAGTCTAGATACATAGGAATAGAAACTTCTCCACACCCTCAATTGTTTGATCAATACTAATATAACATCCATTGCAAGTTGGAAGCACTATTTGATATCTCTCTTCCAAATTAATACATTTTATAGAAAAAAGAATTTCTTAATCAGTATTCTCCAATTAAATCTGATGTTATGAAACACTGACTATACATATCGATAACCTGAGATTAGTGAACTTGACATTCTATAAAATTCTTACGTAATTTAGGAAATCGTGGTTGCTGAAGTAGAGAATTTCATAGATGGGTTAAGTATTTCATTTCAAAAGGTAGTATATCTCTTTTCTAGAGCTACTACATTGGTTAACTGAAGTAAAGTACTTAAATCTCCTGTTGTTCAGCAAAAAGAATAATATTTTCAGTTTGATAGTAAAGAACAAGATTTACTCACTTCTGTAGGCTGCAATGCTCAACAGCATCTGACACACACACGGAGCTCAGCAGCGATTTGCCGAGTAACAGAATGAACAATGACCCAGAGTGGCATGACAAGTGTGCAAGGTAATAGTTCTGAAACGCTTTAGATTTGGCAGCCCCCAAATCAGTGTTCGTGTTGGGGGGAAGAGGATGGAGGGGACATGGTGGGTGGAATTCGAATTCTGTTTATACTTTTACTGTTCAATTATTCACTAGTATCTGAATAATGTCTTTCCATAAATGGTGATTGTGAGGGTGGGTGGCAGAGGGAAAATTATAAATTATTTCACGTGTAACTATTAATGTCAATTTTCCAAATATATTTACATTTCATGTACCATTTTTTATTTTATTACTTTAGCAGTGGCTGGGCTACGGTTAATATTTTTAAATGTGAAACCTAAACAAAAGCCTGCCCCTTCCCAATAGGGAGTTAAACAGAACTGTGACCCGCTCATATTAGCACTTCCCTTCCTGGCTGGGAGACTTACATGTTGTGTGTCACAGATCTGAAAAGGTATATACGTGTATTTCTTTACGTGCACAATTCCACAACTAGGTACAGCCTCGAATATCAAACTTGACTCACAGAAACAAGACTCTCCAAGAAAGAGATAAGGTTGTAAGACCCAGAAATCAAAAGGAACTGAAATTGGCTTTAGACAATCTGGCAGATGGTACTTTTTTGAGTACATAGCAAGTTTTCCTGGGGGAAAACACACCAAATTATGAGAGAGAGAGAGAGAGAGAGAGAGAGAGAGAGAGAGAGAGAGAGAGAAAGAAGGACGTTACGTGGTCGCACAGAATGAACTGCACATCTCTGTCTGGGCCTGCTAGGTGTCTGAGAAGTCAAGGCCAGCCATGAATATATGCATATTATGTTAAAACCTGCCAGCTGCATTATGCCTGCACCGGGCCAATGAGGGTGATATAATTAAGCAATTGGATAAGATAACACTATCTAATCCATGTATTTATTGATTTAGATCTGCCACAGAGAGTCATGTGAATTGAACTTCCAGAAATGATCTTTTCTCCATAAGCCCTGAGACCTAGACATCAAACACCAGTGTTCCTGACGTTTCCCAATATACACCGATCTTTGTCTCGCTGCCCCTCCTACTCAGTCCATTATCACAGGATAATGGAAAAGGAAGAGACTTTGAAGGGTACCCAATTCAACTCTTTTCTTATTAAACAAATAATAATAAAACAAAGGTCGGTCAGATTCAGTAACTCACACCTCAGGTAAAACTAACGGTTACACCAGGACTGAAACTCAGGCCACTGAAATTCCCATCCTTTTCTCATTGTACCACATCATGAAAGGTTAAAACAACATGAACATGATTTATTCCATTTTTCTCAAAAATTTCTATACGATAATTAAGAAACAAGACAAATGCGCTTTAATGTACCTTGGTATAGCCTCAGTAAAAAGAAAATGTACAACTTAGTTAAAATAAATTATCTCTCTCTTTTTACTTAAAATGTATCTTAATTGGTCTCTATGAACATGTGATACTTATAAATGGGATTCAAACATATTATTGTCAAATGATCTGTTAACAAAAGAACTGGGTATTAACTCAAAACCTAAATACTTTTCCCCCAGTATGGCTTCCCTGGTAATTTAACATCTAAAGACTGAGAGACAAAGCAGCAACCAGTTTCATTCTGAAGTCAAGACCTTTGTAGTTTGTCCCACTAGTTTCCCATACAGTTAACCAGCAACCCCGACCATACAGTGTGGGGACGGGGATGACAGCTAGGCTTGATTTGCCCAAGCGAGCCAAGTGTGACTGGGGCCATTTGCCTTTCGGGAGGGTCTAAGGGAAGCAAAAGTTACTCCACGTGTCAGTAAGGATTTCCAGCTTTCACCAGCATACATGCTCCAGGCTGGCAGACAGAAATTGAAAAGGACACAGCTTTGTACCCAGCCACCAGCTGAACTTGGTGGCAGGCTATTTAAAAAAAAAAAGGCACTAATTATACATGGAAGGATGTGGGGGAGGAGGGAGAGGAAAATGCAGTGAGTGAACGTTGCGAGCTGGCATCTGCCTTTTGACTCAGAGAAAGAGGTGGCCCTTTTCCAAAATGTTTCTATTATTGTGGTCTCAGCTGCCTCTTGGACTCCTGTATAAAGGCTGAGACTGCCAACAGGGCGAGACAAGGTTTCTGTTAACAGTAGGGATGCAAGCCCCTTGAAGTAACAGGGACTTGATGTTTCTGCCGCAAAGGCTACTTCGGTAGTATTACTGCCAGCGTGAGCTTTAGGACTTGTAATTATGGCCAGGTACTGGTAAGAAACACGACAACACCCAAATCTGAGGTTACAAAGTCACTACCTTGATTCTTTCATTTACTCTTCTAATATATTTAACTAAAGAAGCAGTTTGAAATGAACTGGTTCTGGATGTTTCTTGCGAAACTGGCATCCTGCCCAATGAATTTCTATTAGTTGGTCCTTTTGAATCTCAATATTATTGGTTGACTATTACACTAACTTCTTACTCTGAAAACTGGGAATCAAAGAATTAAGCATTTGCCCAGCCTTTTTAAAAAGGACGATAGATTCTACCTACTTCACGAGGGAAAGATCTCTATTAAAAAAAAAAAAGCAAATAAATGTACTAGAAATGATAGATTCAAGCACCAATGAAGAATAAGGAATGCTTCCAGCTTCCACTAGGGATGTAGAAAGCGGAAAAGTATCACTCCCATCCTCATAATAAACAAAAATGCTGGACAATCTGCAAGCTGAGGACTTTCCTGAACCCATCAGAGAGGTGAGGCAGTAGGGCAACCAACTAAACAGAAGTCTAAACTGGTACAGGAGCACTTGCTTTCCTAGGACAGACTGCAGGATGCTAATAACAAGAATTTAGCCCAAACTGTCAACAAATTGCTCAAGTGTGAGCTAGCAAGAGAACACAGAATATATTCAGACTATGGAACACAGAATATATTGGGGGCTGCAATATAAAGGAATTCACATCCACTTTCAGCTCTTCTCAGGATCCCACGTGATCCTCACAAAAGAGACAGGTGAGAGTCCAGGGAAAGTGTCTTTTGTCATTCCTGCTGTAGTCCTGGGGAAAGAACAGTAGCCATCATAGGAAAGGTTTGTAGGAAAGGCTGGCTAGACCCTTCTCTCTTACCACTTTTATGGAACAAAAGCCTTAAATGCCTGAGAGAAAGACAAAACAAAACAAAACAAAAACAATCTCTAAACCTGGGGGAGAGGCAAGAACCCCGAGAAGGCCACACCTCCAAACCAAGGGACACGTGGCTGCCTAAGACTAAGGTTTCATGTGAAATCACTATGTTGTACACCTGAACCTAATATAATATAATAATATATATTATAATATAATAATAATATAATATAATTTTTTAAAATCTTAGCTTACCCTACATAGGAAGAGAATATAAATACTAGATGGAAAAAAAAAAAAAAATCAGAGCAAACCCCCTACTTGCCTCCCACCACCAGACTAAAAAGGACAGAGTAACAAGAAACAACAATGGACCATTGGGAAAGGGACAAGAGAGGGGGCGGAGAACTTAACCAAGTTCAGGTGCAAAGAAAAGACCTGAAATTGAAGTTCAAGCAGACACAGAAAAACTCTCTGGCAAATCAGCCCCCATCCCAAAACTAGGTAAAACTAGAGGAATGTGAAGTCTTCGGTGTCCCCCTGAGGGGACCCATAGCAACAATATGTATTCAATATTACAGCAATTCTGTGTAATCCAAACTACTCACAGTATTCAATGGAACATAGACGGACAATGAGCAGGATGCACAAGACCTGAGAAACACTCTCGACTGAGTTTTATTTAATTAGCAAATGTAGAACACCCCACCCAAACAGAGCAGAATTCACATTCTTTCCGGGTGCACGCGGCATCGTCACCAGGATGGACCATAAGGTATCACAACCAGGTGAGAGTGAGATTTAAACTGGGAATACAAACCTGCTTCAACTTTGAAAATCAGAATAGTTTAGTATATCAATAAAGAAAGAGTATATAATAATCTCAAGAAATACAGAATTTTTTTTACAAGTACTATTTATAATAGCATATTTCTCACTCTAGGAAAAAAAGAGAAAGAAATACTTAGGTAGAAATCTAAGAAAATATACGAAGGATCTATATGTTCAGAAATTTAGTTGTGTGAAAATATGATTACAACACAATATTGAATCAACAAAGTGAGGTACAAAATAACATGTGCTACGTGGTCAGAATTTCATGAAATAAACTCAAACCAAATACTTGTCCATAAGAAAAAAAAAAGGCTAATAAATAATTTTAAAAAACCTTTTAAAAATGCCTCCTTGGTTTCCCATTGTTAATAAGACAAGCACAAAGTGTTTCAAGGAAAATAAAATGAAAATTAATGTAAACAATTTGTAAAGCTACTTCCTTCGCTGTCACCAGTTACTGTATAATGCACTTCAAGGAGTCTCCTTAGATCAGTTTCCTTGGACCTAGTTCCACATGCTCTTAAAATCATTCACTGGCAATATAGTTCTGTGGTCAAACTCATTTGGAAATATTAATTTGATAAATTGGTTTCTTAACTGCAGAGCTAAGTGTCAGTATACCGGTGTCATCCTAGATCTTAGGGAGGGTAGAGTTTGCAGTGTTTCCCAAATTTATTCAAATGTGGAGCTTGTGGAGAGGGGAGTGAGAGACAGGAAGAGGAAGAAGAGACGGGACACAGTTGTTCTGGGTGACCTTTGAAAGCAGGCTACAGACATCACATCATTTTGCTTCTAAATACTTCACTGTGTATCTCCCAAGAATAAGGGATATTCTGCTACTTCTCTGTAATACCACTGTCACATCAAATAAAGTTAGATTACGTCCCTACTAACACCTAAAATCTAGCCCAAATACAAAATTTTCCAGTTTCCTCAAAAAAATGTATAAACGCAGTTTTTCAAGGTTCTCATGTTTTTCAAGGTTATTTCCTTTTACTATAAAAGCACATTCTGCTTTTTTTCTATAATTTTTGTTTTCTTTACAGAGAAAAGTCTCATTGAATGGTAGACATCCCACGGTTTGTCTGGTTATTTCTCCATGGTGTTATTCAGCTTGTTCCTCTATTCCATGTACTTCCTGTATATTGACCCTTATACTGACATTGAAGATAGAGTCACGGCAGCCAGTTTTAGCACGAACTTGTTAGAGGTGATGCTCATATCAGGAGACACAACGACACAACTAATAATACTACTGTTTTCATCAGCGGGTTCAGGTAGTGACGGCCAAATCGCTCTGCTGCAAAGGTCCGTTTTCCCTTTGCTATTGGCACGTCCTCTAGGAGGTGCCTTCTGAGGATTTTTGCAAGACTATCAGTTATTTCATTGGGTTTCCTGTTAATTTTTATTTACCTCTTTTAACATTTCTTTATAGTACGACGTACTTTGTGGAGTCCAGTAAACGAGTTTCGACAAATGCATAGAGCTGTGTATCTACTACAACAACCCAGACACAGAACAGATCCATCACTTCCAAAAATTCCCTTGTGCGGTCCTTTGTGGTCCTGAATAAGGTTTTAGACGAAGTCCATGCTCAGTAGCTTTGCCCTGCCCCACCGGTCCCATAGTATTTCATGTCTGGCCTGGTAGTGATTAAACTCCTGCGTGAATAGGAATAAGCATGAGAATCTGTTGAAATACAGGCTCCGGGGCCCTGCTGCCCGGGTTCAGGATCGCAAGGCTACGGATGCTTCTGGTGATCGTGATACTGGCAGTCCTCTGACTACGTGTGATGCAGCGACTGCAAGGACGGCTGCAAGTGTCCACCTCCCCTTCTACCCACGCTCTTTGCAGGGTGACTTTGCAGCCCCTCCCACCAAGAGGTGGGGTCTATTTCCACATCCCATGGCTCTGGGCTCGTCTTGACTTCTTTTGGTAACAAGACACAGTGGAAATGACGATGCACCAGCAAGACCCTTGCTCGTTTCCACAAGCTCTTGGAACCGTGCACTGACGCCTGCTGGACGAGGAGTGACCTGTGCTCAAACCCTACCGTCTCCTCAGACAGCAGTCAGTCAGGCATGTAAATGAAACCGTCCTGGGGCAGCCAGCCCCAGCTGACCACCGCGGGCACCTGAGTGTACCAGCTGAGATCACGTTAGCCGGCCCCCCTGACTCACATACTCAGAGCAAGAAGAAATGTTTATTGCTTTAAGCCACGGGTGTTGTTACAGTGATTGGTTATCCAGTGTTAGATGACTGACACACCACAGTGCTGCGACTCTTCACCTGAGAAATACTGATTTACTTCTTCCTATCCACTTCCCGTTGCCACCATCTAATGTAGGCTTTCATTTCTTGTTCAGGCTGCAATGCTCTTCTGCCTCGTCTCCCCTCGGAGGCATTCCCCACCTCCATGCACACTGCTGCTGCTAAGACCGCACTCCTTACAGTCAGGAACCAAGTTGTCATAATTTACGTGTTGCTCTCATCTAGCATAGCGCCTGGCAGGTGCTTAGTCCTGTTTGCAGAAGGACTGCTGCCAGGTTCATAAAACAGCTCTGATCACATCACCCCACAGGCAGAACTCTACTGGCATTTACCCCAGACACCGATCCACTCTCCACTTGGCCTGTGTAATCTTGGGCCTCTGTGACCAGGCCCCAGCCTCGCTTCCCACTCGGCTTCCCCTTGTCCTCTTAAAGCTCTGTTCAAATGTGATGGCTGGTTCACCACGTCCCTTACTTCTGTGTCTGTGTGGATATTGACTCCTGCCTGGAAAGCCCTTCCACATCTCTGCAAACCCTACACATTCTTAAACGCAACTCAAATGCCATCTCCTCTGTGAAATTGACAGCTCTAGTTAGGAAATACTCACCCCTCTGACTGCCTCCGGCCCTTCGCCTGAGCCTCTACATAATGGCATCGAGCAGGCATCCCCCTACCAGACATGGTGACCTCTTGTGGGCAATGTCTATCTTTTACCTCTGTATCCCTACTATACCTAACAATATGACCTTAATAAATGCTTATTCAACAAACAGATGATTTTAGTCACTACTACTAAAACGATAAGAACAGTAACTCATAAGCCAAACCCAGAAAAAAAGATCACAAAATGCAGTGGTTTCCATACATCAGTTTGTAAAACATGTACAAGATGCCTGGAAAACCAGTTAAAAATACAAATTCCTAGGCTCTCCCTGCAGAGAGATTGGTTCAGGAGGTCTGGGTGGAAATCTGAGTTCGAATTCTTATCAAGCTGTCCAGGCGATTTTCAGGAAGGTTTGTGGGCGATACTGACAGACGGTGACCTCCGGCCTGCTTTTCAGACATGAATCCCAAAGTAAACCCCCTTTTTCATGCACCTAATGATTTGTGTTTTAAGTTTCTTGACCTGAATACCAAAGCACTGAGTGCAGAAGTTCTGACAAGAAGCCCTTTAACGATACAAGCATCGTCTGGCACCTTGTTAGCTTGGCTGCTGGAAACACGGCATCACACCGCATTCTCTGTAATCACAATCTGCACACATCTTTTCACCTACATATCCTTTTTTATAAACGATTTAAAGTTTACTTTGCTGCAAACCGTCCTTTCGCAGCCCACCCACCCTGTGAAGTATGCGTGAGGAGCGGGAAGGCCGCAGCCTCCTACCTCGGTCCCTGAGGCTGGCGCGTAGCGCTCGCTCCAGCTGCTCCTCCTCACTCAGTCCTGCTGTGTATGCGTCGTAGTTCCCGGGAGCCTCTGCGTGCTGGCCTGGCCTGCCATACGGGTAATAATCCTGAGACCCAGAGTAACCTAGGGGCACGATAGAAAGGTTATAGACACTGCCATGGACTGCTCTTTTCATACTTCCTATTTTGTCAGCAAAGACAAGGACTCATGTCATTATTTTCAGTATATTAATAATCCTCAAAATAAGAAAAGATGACAAATGGAGAATTCCTCCAGGAGGGTGGGCAGTGATTGCCTTGTCACTGTTGTAGCCACAGGGCTTCACATGGGGCCGGATATGTGGGAGGCTTTATGTGAGGAAGAGGAAGAAGATATTAATTTAGAAGGTAGTCAGTGGTGCTGGAGAGGGGACTGGAATGGGCTCTTCACATGTAAACAGATTATTCCAGCTTAGAGCTACGTAATACTTGGAGTATTTTCAGCGACATTCTGACTGGAATCAAGGGAACAGTTGAAACGATAGTTGATAAAGCCTTACTGTCCAGTGGCTCCATATAACGACAGATAGATATTTAATACGTATACTACGGATTTCTGTGCTGAGTATGATACTTAGGGCAATAATAACTATGCTGAGATATACAAGCCAACGTCTCTGTCATTATAATTCTATATCAGAGTTCATCATTTCTATTAACAGTACTTTTAAGAAATTGGTCACTAGGTAGAAGGAGAGAAGAGACAACCAGGTCATTAAGTACCAGACTTAGATACCACACCGAACTTAGATACCACATTAATAAAGGTCACTTGTAGAGCAACGTTCACTTTTGCAAGGTATTTCCATTCATCTTTTCAAGTCACTTTGAGTTTACTTCTTCTGTTTTCTTTAATCACCTACTTTCATGGAATTTGTTTGGAAGAGATTATTTTTCCCCATAACAGATTACCAATCTCATTCTGGTGTAATGGGAGAGAAGTTAATAGTCTGTTTAATTTGTTTCCCTTCTTTCATACCCTTTGAAGATGATGTTTCAAATGTTTAACATGTTTTTTGTTGTTGATGAAAATTCCTACCGTTTACTATGAGTATTGTCATGTCATATGTCACCAGATCAATCAACATCACAGCATATGCCTGAGTTTAAGCTTCTTTTTGCTTTAATAAGAATACAGGAAAAAACACAATCAAGCCAAAAAGAGGAACACTATAGGATAGAATCTGGTAAACTGAGATTTCATACTCAGGATTTTTGATAATTGGTCTTGAGGCTGTTTTAAAATTTACTTTTGTGTTGGTTATGAATAAAATGCTTTCCTAATATACAAGATTGAGAAGGGAACAGTTTATTTCTGATAAGAATTTTCAGGTACTCTAAAAGTTTTTATTTCTATATAAACAATGAAATGGCAATAAAACACACTGATCTAGTTTCAGCTGACAATACACTGTAATTATACATGTTTATATGAATATTTGTCATGTATTTGTGTCTATTACTTGTTTTTATAGCTGCTTTATCGAGATGTAACTGATATCCTGTACAATTCACCAATTTAAAGTGTATAACTCAGTGGCTTTTAGCATATTCATGGAATTGTGCCATCACAATAATTTTAGGACATTTTCATCACCCCCAAAAAAGAAACCTGTAGCCTTTAGCTATTAACCCCCCTCCTCCTCCCCTCCAGCCGTAAGTAACCACTAATCTACTTTCTGTTTCTATAGCTATGCCAATTCTGGACAATTACATAAATTGAATCATATATGTGGTATTTTGTGTCTGGTTTATTTCATTTAGCATAATGTTTTCAAAGTTCACCCATGAACCAATCAGGACTTCATTCCTTTTCGTGGCCAAATAATATTCCATTGTATGAATATACTACATTTGGTTTATTCACTCATTAGTTGATAGACATTTGGGTTCTTTCTACCTTTTGACTATTGTAAATAATGCTGCTAAAAACATTTGTGTACAAGTTTTTGTGTGGGCACATTTTCATTTCCCTTGGTACATACCTAGGAGTGTAATTGGTGGGTCATATGGTAACTCTGTTTAACCAACCTGAAACTGCCAAAATGTTTTCCAAAGCGGTTGCACCATTTGACATTCACACAGCAACGTATATGTGTTCAGATATCTCCACACGCTCACCATCACTTGTTATTTGTCTTTTTAATTATAGCCATCCCCGTGAGTGTTAAGTGGTACCTCACTATGGTTTTGATAACTAGTGATGTTGAGCATCTTTTCCTGTGCTTATTGGCCATTTGTATATCTTCTTTGGAGAAATATCTATTTAGAGCCTCTGTCTACTCTTATTAATACAATACTCTTGTATCTTAGTACTATTTTACCAAATGTCCTTGGAAGTCACAAAAATAAATGATTTAAATAAACATTAAATAAAATTGTAAAAGTTTTGGGAGGCTAATTTCAACAAGCTTTGCTCCTAACATAGTAAAAATTAGTGGGGATTTACTAAATAGTTCCAATTACCCAACTTCTACATTTTCTCTCATGTTTCCCATGTCAGAATATTAACATTATGATATTGAAAACAGGAGAAGAATATAAGCAAATTTCCCAAATCCTCACAATGGTTTAGGACTGAAGTGGGACCTGAATGCAATTTTAAATATGGATTCCCTTCCCCAAATTGGTCTCCACTCAACAGAACTATCAGAAAACTCAGCTCCCACTGCTGTGTTGGAGAATACCCACCACCAAGTTTCATATCCTGAGAACGAAGCAGACTGTGGCACTGCTACAAATCTTGCTTTCTATCCTTCTCACTCCACCCTCCCAAAAAAGACAACTTTCACATAAGGGCAAATGGTCGAAACACAATCAATACATCTACTTCACAAAGAACAAAGGAGAGGGGGAACTATTCCAAAGCATAATGGAATATTTATGGATAAGTCACTTTATACCATGGGACACTTCAGCAATCCTTGAATACAGACTGCCCAATTCCCTCAGAGTGCCAATTATTTCATTGCAGCAAAAAAGCATATTGGGCACTTTCCCATATGGTTCATTACCACTTTCAAACCCCTGTGGAAAGTCGTTCTGCTACAGAAGGTCTAAATAGCACTTGTACCCACCCATCCTCGAAAATGTTCAGCTAATTTGAAATCCAAATAACCCAAAAGCTCCTGTCTATACAGATACCAGAGGCAACCTGTCTATACACATACCAGAAATGCCACAGACATCTATAGAATTGCAATTTCCAGGTAAATTTGCTATAATTTGAGGCAACATTTTTTTTTATCTAGAATAACATTTTTCGTTATGTTATTTCTTAAAACAACAACAACAACCTGGCAGTGCCTTAATGAAATAAAGTCTACAACTCTAAACATCTGAATATTATAAAATCTAATTTGGTACTTGTCAGACAAAACATGGGGGGAGAGAAAGGGAAAGTTTTAGTGCCTTAAGTCAAAGAGACTCTTGTGGTTAAAGGTTCTATATCATTAGTCATAAATCATCAACAAGACCAAAAATCCCATCCATATCTCTTATAATGAGAACAGGTCTCCTAGGACCAAAAATTTTCTGCAGCTGTTCCACTGGCCCAATCAGATATTTTTAAATCTTCGTAATAAACATGGCTAGAAAAACCTAACAATCAAACACTTAAGATAAATAAGTTTAAATTATATCTTGCGATGAATGCTAGTTTAATATTCTTTTGTAGCTATATACTTTGGCTCTGTAGTAAAAGAAATTCTGGTTATCATTATTCTATTAACTACTCCATCTGTTCCTTATACACATACCAGGACTTCATGGCAAAAGAGATCAAGAAACACTACCAAGATTAGAAAAATTGGGAACAGCTTTTTAAACATTCATGAGGTTCTTTGACCTATAAAGACTTTTCCGGCTAAGGACCGCCATATTAAGAATAAATCATTATTTGTAAGAGATACATATGCTCTCATAAAAGTTCCCTAGATGACCATTAGCATGGCCACCTGGTCTTCTGTAGCTTTGCCTTTGAAGAAATCCAATCACTTCAGAGGAAGGAGTATAAATATGGTAATCTTACAGGGGATAAGAAAGGTAAAAGGGGCTTTTATTTTGCCTTCAATTCCATGGTCTGTGTGTCTGCTGTGCTTATGCCGCTAGCATATCAAGGAAGAAAGGAGCAGGTTTCCCCCACCCCTTTTTTAAAATAAATGCGAAGGGGGGAGGGGAGAGAAACTACAATAAGGGGAACAGACCAGTTTTGAAGGTTAAATGAGCAGAAAGCCCGTCGCGTATCCTTGGCCAAGAGAAAAAGCAGGGGCTAGGAATCAGTGACTTGCATTTTTAGTCCTAATTCCATCACTTAACAATCTGCATGACATTAGCCAAATTATTTAACATTTCTAAACCTCCATTTCCCAGCTGTCACACAAGGTAACCTATGAGAGTCTAAGCTGTGTACAAGTCTGTTCTTATTTCTCTTTGTCCAGAGGAACAACCCTGTTTGTTTTGGGAATTTAAAACAATGAACCAGGAGAGAAGCCCTTTCTACTCTAGCAACCTCATGGTGTTAGAGGCCATGTCCCTTGTCTCGTGGAGAGAACAAAGCCAAGAGGAAGAGAGAAATCACCATGGGAGATAGAACCCAAATGGTCTTCCCATCCAACCGACTCTTTCTAGTCACCTAGGCCAATAAAGCTCTTATACTTAAGTCAGTGTAAACTGTTCCCTGTAGCCAACAACCAAAAAGACCCAATGCCCTCCAAATAACTATACAGTTGGCCTTTGAACAATGTGGAGGTTAGGGGCTCTGACCCCCCGGGGAAGTTGAAATTTTTGTGTGTAACTTTTGTTTCCTCAGAAACTTACTCATAGCCTACTGTCGACTGGCAATCTTACCAATAACACAAACAGTCGAATAACACATATTTTGTGTGTTACATGTATTATACACTGCATTCTAACAATAAAGTTGGAGAAAAGAAAATATTAAGTAACTCATCAGGAAGAGAGAATATATTTATAGTACTGTACATAGTTATTGTAAAAATCCACGTATAAGTGGACCTGCACAGCTCAAGTCTGTGTCATTCAAGGGTCAGCTGTATTTATCAGCGTTGTCTAACCAATCATCGCACCTCCTCTCTTCAGGTGAGTCCAGACAAAGCAGCAGGTGAGCTGACATTGTCCAGCAACTGAGCCTCTCCTGCACCAAGACCACATTTCTAGGAGTTGAAGCATCCAAGTCACCAGCTCGCGAAGCCTCAGAAATGAAGCCTCTCCTTAGGGCAGCGGTGGTTCCGAAGCCTATGTAACCTCAATCATATAAGCCTATGATTTTTGTTACCTATCCTATCAGTGTCACCCAGGAAGCATTTAAAAAAAACAGGTCCAAGGTCCTGTCTCTATCTTTATTCTGATTTAGTTGGTCGGGGGTGAATTCCAGAAACGGAGAAATCGCAAAAGCTTCTCAGGTGATTCATACAGACAGCCAGGATGGATAGTCATGATCCCAGACTTTAGAACTGCATCAAAAACATCGGCTTGAATGTAACTCCAATAGTATCGCCCCACTGATTAAATCCTTCAGCAGCACCCCAGCCCATTCTGGATAATTCCAAACAGGCCTTTTCATAAAGGGGCCTTTCCTTTCATTGCTTTCCTTAACTTCTACTCATTCATCAAGACAAGCACCCCACTTCCTGTGGAGAGCCTCCAATAACTGCAACCGTCCCCTCCCCCTCAGGCTGAGCAGGGTGAGTGCACTACGTGAAAACTGCTCCATGGATGCCTGCTTCTGCTAGGAAGAAGCAACTGAGACTGGACTAGCCCTCCCGCCATAACCAAGTAGAAGACTGCAGAAAATATATGAAACAAATGTTTCCAGACATTGGATCCCAGGCATTACAGGATTTTGAACCTTAAGGGAAAGAAAGGAAGGAGCCTGGAGGCACCTTGCAGATGGTGGTGCTGGGATGGAGAAGAGAAGCAGATGTAGCGGGCTCCCTAAGAGCTGGAGTCTGCCAGGCAGAGGACAGACAGCAAAGCAGAAAACTATGTGGATAGCACAGAAACCTCCAGTAATCTGCATGGAGTCCGCTGGAGATTTTGCTGAGTATTAAGCCATGTGTGCATAGGTGAAATTCCATGAGTCCAGGCAAAAAATGCCAGAGACCTGTAAGCTGACCAGTTCCCAGAGCTGAGGCAGAGCTGGGAGACCTCTGCATTCCAACTGCCAGAGGAGAGAGTTCTTGCTGGACAAATGGCATTCAGGAGCGAGCCCAGAAACGTAGCACCTCAGCAGCAGTACACACTTAACCCTAGAATAAAAGTTACTTTAGATCTACCCGAAAGAATTTAAAAACAAGCCCCAGAAGGATCAAACTAATCATCAAGAAACGTAACTGTGTTATGCCAGAACAAAGTCTAGTTTTCTTGAAAAGAAGATAAAACCTAGAATTCAACACCACAAAATACATAATGTCTAGCATCCAATCACAGCTTACTAGATAAGAAAAAATTGTAACCCACAACCAAGAGGAAAATCAATCTAATGAAATACAGATATAGATATAGATATATGTGTATTTAGAGAGAGAGAGAAAGCGAGAGAGAGAGAGAGAGGGAACAGAATTAGCAGTCAGGGACTTTATTATAGACAGCTATTGTAACTATGCTCCTGATTTAAAGAAAAACATGACTATAATGAGGAGAGAAATGGAGGCTATAAGCCAGGGGTCAAAAAGCTACAACTTATGGTGCAAATCCAACTTACTGCCTACTTTTTGCTAATAAGTTTTTATTGGAACACAGCTACACCCATTTGTTTGTGAATTGTCTATGGCTGCTTTCATGCTACAACGGCAGGCTCACTAGTTGTGACAGAGACCATATGGCCAACAAAGCCCTTAGAATCTAAAACATCAGCTATCTGGCCCTTTACATAAAAGATTGCAGACCCCAGAATTAGCTACAGTGATTCTCATCTGGCAAGCTGGAATGTGAGAGCCTTAGCCTAAAACAGGTCAGATGCTTTTAACAGGAAGTCCTTTCTACCTGTTTACACAGACATCTAGAAAATCACGTGGTATTAACTAATAGAGGAATGCCTGTGTTAGCCTCTTAGGATACGCATGATTCTTCCTGAATACATAGTTGGGGTGGCCTAGAGAGAACTGTGTGTCTGAAGCAACCTTCTAACACTTAGTCGCAGAGCGTTTCTTAGGCTTAGAATAAAGGGACCTAGGTCTAGTATGAATCTAACATGTCTGAGAGACCTGATACTTATCATACAGTATTTTCAGTTAAGAGTTATCTCCTCTCCTGGCCTTCCCTACCAACCCACCCAAATACGCTCCCTATGTTATGCCTCTAATGTGCCTAAGAGCTGTCAGGCACATTAGAAGCACACCTACATAACGTGTGGACTACTCTACAACAGCATAAACTAGCATGACTTTAAAGTGCTCTACAGTGGCAAATGTTACAATTTTTAAATCTATTAGATGAAATAAAGTGCTTACCTGAATTATTAAAGTAGTACTGCTGTCTTGGGTAACCAATATTGGAGGGAAAAAAGCCTAAATATAAAGAAAACAAACATTTTAATTGCAGCCATAAGGTTCCCCCCCTCCCCCCGTTTTACTGAGGTATGATTGACAAGTAAAAATTGTATATACCGTGTTTCCCTGAAAATAAGACCTCGCCGGACAATCAGCTCTAATGCGTCTTTTGGAGCAAAAATTAATATAAGACCCGGTCCTATTTTACTATAAGATCGGGTTTTACACAATATAATATAATATGATATAATATGATATAATATGATACAATATAATACCAGGTCTCGTATTAATTTTTGCTCCAAAAGACGCATTAGATCTGACTGTCCGGCTAGGTATTATTTTTGGGGAAACACAGTACTTAGGTTGTACAATGTGATTCTTTAAAAGCTGTACATGTGATGATTTAATATACATATACATCACGAAATGATTACCACAATCAAGTTAATAAACACATCACCTCTGTTGACATCTGTGTGTGTGTGTGAGAATTCTCAAGGTCTCTCTCAGTAAATTTCAAGTATATAATACAGTATTAACTACAGTCAGAATGCTGTATACCAGATCCACAGAACCTACTCGTCTTATACCTGGAAGTTTGTACCCTTTAACCAACATCGCCCCATTTCCCCCAGCTGTTTTACTTTCTGGTTCTATGAGTTCGACTTTTTTAAATTCTACATATAAGATCATACAGTATTTGTCTTTCTCTGCCTGGTTTATTTCACTTAGCATAATGTCTAGGCTCATCTGTTTTTTCTTTTTTTTTTTAAAATATTTTATTGGGGAAGGGGAACAGGACTTTATTGGGAAACAGTATGTACTTCCAGGACTTTTTTCCAAGTCAAGTTGTTGTCCTTTCAGTCTTAGTTGTGGAGAGCGCAGCTCAGCTCCAGGTCCAGTTGCCGTTGCTAGTTGCAGGGGGCACAGCCCACCATCCCTTGCGGTAGTCGAACCAGCAACCTTGTGGTTGAGAGGATGCACTCCAACCAAATGAGCCATCTGGGAGGCAGCTCAGCTCAAGGTGCCGTGTTCAATCTTAGTTGCAGGGGGCGCTGCCCACCATCCCTTGCGGGACTCGAGGAATTGAACTGGCAACCTTGTGGTTGAGAGCCCACTGGCCCATGTGGGAATTGAACTGGCAGCCTTTGGAGTTAGGAGCATGGAGCTCTAACTGCCTGAGCCACCGGTCCAGCCCCTAGGCTCATCTGTTTTGTTGCAAATAGCAGGATTTCCTTCTTTTTATAGCTGAATAATATTCTCTGTGTGTGTGTGTGTGTGTGTGTGTGTGTGTGTGTGTGTGATATTTTCTTTATCTATTCATCCATCGACAGACACTTAGGTTGTTTCCGTATCTTGGCTATTATGAACGACACTGTAATGAACATGGGAATGAAGATGTCTCTTTGAGATACTGATTTCATTTCCTTTGGATGTATACTTAGAAGCAGAATTGCTGGATCAGATGGCAGTTCTAGTTTTAATTTTTTTGAAGAACCTCCATCCTCTTTTCCCACAATGGCTGTACCCAGTTACATACCCACCAACAGGGTACCACGGCTCCCTATTCTCCACATCCTCACAAACACTCATTATCTCTTGTCTTTTTTAAAATAGCCATTGTAACACTTCCTGATTTCAAACTATTACAAAACCATACAAATCAAAACAGTATGGTACTGGCATAAAAACAGACCCATGGACCAATGGAACAGAATAGCCACAAGGTTTTAACTGCTCATCTTTCCAACAATTGGGAGGTTCTTTATAACAAAGTCCAAGGTCGTTTCAAATGATTTCTAAACAATTGTTAAAATAAACTCTCTTTTGTTTGGGACTAGCCCCAAAGGGAAAAATGTGTGGGGAACAATGAAACTCCAACTTACACTCTCTGATGATCCTTAAAGGTTCCTGTTGACATCAGATGGTCTTTGCTCAAAGGTACCATGCTTGAGCTTTGAGGCCTCTGTCCAAGTGGAGATACACAGCACTTGTCCCCAACAAGACTGTTAGTCACTCTTCCCAAGGGCCTTTCCCCTTAAAGGGCTGCAGGACGAGCACTACTGAACGCACGGACAGTGGGGGGAGCCCCAGGGCACGCCTTCGGTGTGAGGCTCCGCTTCCAGGAGTTAGCAGACAGCGGCCTTCACATGCTTGGTTATTTTCCACGGGGCTCCTGTGTCACCTCAATTCTCAGATCACTCTAGATCTTTCTCCGGTTTCACCGGTGAAAAAGGCACAGAGATTGCAGGCTATTTGTAAATAGCACTGAATGTTTGTTTCAACTTTTAGTATTTAATTTTCTATGATGTTACTTTGAAAATAGAATGATGTAAAAATAAGTCTCCATGGAAAAAAGGCACGGTTTTAGGAAGGAAAACTAAAACAAAGATTTTAAATATTCTAATTGTGGGGGAAATCCTCTATGAAAACAAAATACTTGCCTAAAGTTTGTAATATAGCTGCAGAAAGCTTTACTAAGTACTTAATCTTCAGACACACATAGAAAAATGAGACAAAACATTAAACTCCCAAGAATCGTTATTTTTCCTTTATCAATACTAAGAGCATTTGGGCAACAAAGCTCATCACTCAATTTCCATTATTAAGTTGTATCAAAACTGTAATAAATCTGGAATTTTCAATAAATGAAGCTCCCGTGGCCTCTTCCAAACACACACACTGGAAACACAGTAATAAGCAAGTATAGGGAAATGGGACTCTGCTTAGATGAGACATAGCCGTAAAAATCATCCAAAAGTGAACACAACCTGCTAATGAAGCTTTCTAGTATCGTGAATATTACATGATTCCCAAGAATACCAGTCATCGGCACAAACTGTGAAAACAAATTATTTATGGTTCAAGAAAAGGTAAAATAGTCTCAGGAGATTTCCCAGGAATAAAAGATGAAATATTGGAACGCACATGGTCTATAACACAAGTATTTGCAAAATAGTTTCCTTATAAGTCAAAACCAGTATAGATTTTAAATTGAGGTCTAAAAAAATCCATATAGTTCTAAATGAAAGTATTTTCATTGAGTATTAATTTGAAGGAAATGAAAAGCAAGACACAACAAAACAAAAATTAAAAAGCAAGAGCCAACCTTTAAGCAGTAACAGACTTGGCTTGGCCATGCATAAATGTAGGTCTCTCCCGCCAAGGACCTAATGGTCATTCTGATTTCTTTAAAATACTGGCCTTGAACTTCAGTACAGATTTTTCTTTTTTAACTTTGCCTTGCACATATGTGAATTCATGGAATATTACAGAATAATGCATCACTTTAAATTCGCTTTAGTTCTCTGCCTTTTCACAGAAATCGTGGTTTTCTGTGAGTTGCATGAAGGCTGAGGGTATACATATATACTGCGATTTGTTCACTAAGAGAGCCTCAGGTTTAAACTTTGGGTCTGCAGCCTCCTTGGAGCAGTGTGAGAAGCTGCACCGGCTGTTTCACCTCTTGGCTTGAAAAGAGACGATTAGGGAATTCCTAAGCGGAACCATGGGGTAAGTTGGGGTTGCTTCTGTTCCCATTAAAATTAAGATGAACTTTCACGTTGTTGTCATGCCCAAGGTGTTTTGTTTGTACCTGCACATGTTTCCATGATTTTCTTCAGCGGCCCGTGAGTGTACAGGAGTCCAACAAGAATTCCGGCCAGATGCCCGGCGAAGGAAGTCCTGAGAGAGAAGGGGACTCTGTGAGTGTTTGTTCTGCTGCTGATTAGAGACATTCTGTCTTCTCATTAGCCCAGTGCATGTCAATTAGTCACAGTCTGCAGGCTTTGTTCCACATCACATCTTTTATGCGGAGCAGCATTTAACTCAGTCCAAAGAACAACATTTCCTACCTTAAGAAAACAGTACAATGAGTAACCACCACCATGTGTTTAAAATGCACCATCCTTCCTTGACCAAGGAAAGAGGCTTGGCTCCCTCAGAGCAGCAGAAGCATTTTGTCAAGACAACCCATTATGTTTCTTCCAGTTTTTCTCTGCTGCTCTTATCACAAAACCTAAATGGCATCAGTTTATCCAGCCATTGTGAGAATGGTATCTATCTGTGTTCACAGCAGAGTAGATAACTGCATTTTTATACATCACTGACTAGCAAAGCAGAGAGCAAGAGAAACTCAGCAGAAAGGATTGAGATGTCCACATGCCTCCCCCACAGTCCCCTCCCTCGCAAGTCATCTTTATATGCATCTTTCAGTCGCTGTGCAAAAAGAAACAACAATGTAAACTTCAAGCTTGAAAGATGAGTTAGGGCATTAAATTGGTTCCACTCTTTTTAAAATAGCATCTAAGACTGGTAATAACTTATATAAAATACAAGGAAAGCCCCAACTAAGTATATGTTGAATATATATATATAGTATACAAATATATATATGTAAATATATAAATATTTATATATATTCAACATATACTTAGTAGGGGTTTTCCTTGTATTTATATGTGTATATATATATATATATGTAAACACATATATAAATATATATATAAATATATAAATGTATATGAAATACTGCCATTTGTGACAACATGGATGGATCTTAAGATTATCTGTTAAGCAAAATAAGTCAGACAGAAAAAGTCGAGAATCATATGATTTCACTCATATGTGGGATATAAAACTGGAAGTAACAAATGAACAAGACAAACAAACAAACAAAAACTCACAGACACAGACAACAGTTTAGTGGTTATCAGAGGGTAAGGGGGCTGGGGGGAGGTAGAAGAGGGGAAAGGGGGTCAAATATATGGTGATGGAAGGAGAACTGACTTTGGGTGGTGAACACACAATGTAATATATAGATGCTGTATTATAAAATTATATACCTGAAACCTATATAATTTTATTAACCAATGTCACCCCATAAATTTAATTTTAAAAATCTCAATAAAATGGAAAATTTTCTAGATGAATACAAATTATCAAAATAGAATCCATTACACGAAACTTGACTAGATCAAGGATTAACTTTTGCTCAACTAATCAATAAGAAAAAGATATTCCACTTGAAGTAACGACTTAAAGACAAATTTTTGTCAGGTTGACAAGAATTTTAAAAGGACAGTAATATTTCCTTTTGGTGAGAGTTTGGGAAGACAAATACTCTCATACACCGTTGATAATAAAAAGTTGCTAATAAAAAAAACGTGTGTTGAATGAGTAAAGAAACTCATCCAGCAGCTCTCCCTGCTCGCCCCCTGACAGCTCTTGCTGTCACTGCAGCCCACACACTGCCCTCAGTTACTCTCATAAAACAGAGGGCAAGTCCTGTCATTGCCATTCAGTGAAACTCACTGACTTCTCTGCTTATAGAGCACTAGCCTGCAGTCTAGGCCTTCCAACACTTGGCATTGCCCATCCCTTCCCTCCACCCTCATCACCAGCTAAACCTAGCCTCCACCCCCAGCCCCACCCCCACCCACAGCCAGACCCTCTAAGTGCTCACAGGAGACCACAAGGCTGAGAGGAACCACATCCCAGTCATAAAAAGCAGGGCCCAGTTGAAGAGTCACTCTCTCTTCCACTGCCTTCCGTCCGAGCCGTTGTTTCTGCCTTCATTATAGCAAGGATCCAGTCTTCTGGGTAGCAAAGTGTTTACATGTGTTCTTGTCTGTCTGTCTCTCTCCTACAAACTCCCTGAGCACAGTCTTATTCATCTGTTATCCTAAATTAGAAGCTGAAAAAGAGGTCATGTATATGAATATATTTTCATGGCTTCGAGAAATGACTTCCCACTTCAGGAGGGGAAGGACTGAAGTTATCCGGGAGTCCGTGGAAACTCCAGGAGCACCCTGATTTTTGTGGCTTATGCAAGTCTCTTCCACACACCTAGGCCAGTGCCTGGCAGAGGACAGACACTCAAATATGTGTTGAATGAATGATGTGAGTGACGCGGAAGGGTTACATCAAGAGCGCCAGGAAGCAGATGAAAACCACTACATCTTCAACTTCGAGTGCTCCCTGAGCCATGGCAGTGATGGGACCGAGGAGGTGACCTTAAGTCACAGACACACAACACCTACAATCAAAATCGATATGCATCGCCCGCCACAGCAGCAGACAACGGGGGAAAAGGTCCCTGAGCCACAGACCAGACCACGGCAGGTCATTTTCACTGTCTCAGGGCTAGTGAAAGACTTATGGGCACCCAGGAAGAAGAGGAGGCAATGGAATCCTTCAGAGAAAAAGAAGAACGAAATATTCTGTAGACAGGATGGCACAGTTGCCTTTTCCCATCAGCCAATTCAGTTACACTATTGTCCACACAAGCCCCTCATATACCAAACACTGGACGTCACCCCCACACCCACCCCACCCCCCACACATACAATCTACCTCACAGTATGTGTAACCTGATAATAAAAATAATGGATCAGACAGTTGGTTTCCCATTTTCAGGGAAGAACAGCATGAACAATACTTTTCTTTAGCTTCCCCCTAAAAAAGAAATGTGCTGATTTTATTTTGCTTTTAGGCTAAATAATACTCTGCAACTAGTTTTAGGAATGGCAAAGAAAGTGGTAGTTTGAGGGATACAAAGAAGAGGCCAGAATCCATTTTTTAAAAATAGTAACCTCAATTTAACTGAAAAGAATGAAGTAACATAAATATTTTTAAAAAACTGTAAACCAATCTTTATAGTGAATCATATAGTTATAAAATAACATGGGGAAAAATTTTCAATTTAAAACCCCAACTATTTAAACAATCAATCTTGAATTTCATTTACAATTTAGAGTATAATTCAGTTAAGTGAATTTCTTATCTCTCTAAATGGGTTTGTAGAAGTTTGAGTTGTAATCTAATGGTCCTAATATAATTGCAAAAAACTAAGGAAGGGAGACTGGCCAATCAGAGCCTACAGTGCAATATCCTCCAATATTCAGCATTTTCCATGAAAGTCCCATCTCAAAACTCTCAAAGATCATTTCATTTCAGCTCTATAAGTGTTCTTTTTTAAAAAATACAAATAGGAAGAGATGATCTTATTTAATCAAAACTGAGAATCTCTCAGTATTACACACAAAAAAGTGACAGTTCCACCAACAAAAAAGGAAACATGCTCATTTTAACTTTATGCTGTTGGTAACCATTTGACAAAGGACTTCCCTTCCCCCTCTGAGATTCCCGTTACCATTACCCTCGTCCTGAGGGAGGAAATGGAAATGGACTGGGAACTGTCTTCTCCCAGCAGCACTGGGATGAGGGCACTTTATCCCTGGCCGTGGGGGTGCTGAGTCGTCACCAGGAGGCCCTGGGCTTGGGGGAAGAAGACATCTGAGGGCTTCAGTCAGTGTCTGGGCTCTACCTTCAACCATAGGAGCTTTAGAAACAGATTGTGTTATGATGCTAATTACACATGCAAAACAGACACTTTTGATGTTTGAGGTGTGGGAGGAAGACTGTGTCTTCCCAACAGCCCTCCTGAAAGTGTGTTGTTAGTTCTGCCTGGAAGGTGACACCCCAAGCGAAAGGCAGGGAAAACCTTGCTCTTAGCAACAGGTTCCTCTTGACCTTACCAGGTCTTCGGCTCGGACTGAGGACCTGGGATAGCCTGCCAGGGTACCCTCTACCCTGAGTCAAAGTAATTTGTGGGGGACAGGACCACCACATTCAACTCTGTATCTGGGACCACACCTAGTGCAGTAAACAGCCTGACTCGAGCACTCAATAACTAACTGGACGAGCAGAGGAGCGGAATTAAAATCACACATAAAAGGCACATACATCCCAATTGTATTATAAAAACACAAGTGGCACATGGTCTCCAGCTAATAGTTGGCTTGGTATCAAATTTCAACTGGGAGAGATACTACTTGAACATAATCTCGCCCTTGGACAATGGATGACATAATACATGTGCTCAATTAACAAAACAATAGCACTAGACCAATTATTATACCCTTGGTGACTTAGAAGCTTTATTTCTTCTGATAGCTCAATAGTGACTCCCTTTAGAAAATCACAACAGCTATAATTAAATACTAACAGTGATGGGGAGATAACGTGACAGGGGCCAGACACATCGCTGCTTTGTACAGCCACACACGTTGTGCACTGCACAGGCTACAATGAGAAGAAAAATGTGTTCAGGGCTTCAAAAGTTCCACAAACATTGGACAGATGCAATATACAAATTTAGGTCATCATATTTCAACTTCACAGAAAGTTAAGTATCGATGTAGTTTCATTTTAATAGTGGACAATACCTTAATCGGAGAGTTCTTAAACTTGTTCAGGTTCTAAGTGCCTTTAAATGTCTGATGAAAGCCATGAATCCTATCTGCAGAAATACTACACATACACAAAATATGTCACCTCAAATTTTAGGAAGTTCGTAGATGGCTTGCGTTCCATCCATGGACCTCTTGCTAAAAACCTTTGCCTGAAGTGAAAATCATCATCACAATAGAATAATTTTAGACATCAGCACCAAGTCTGAATAGTTACAAACTCAATTGGAAAAACATTTTATTTGTACCCAAATCCTAACACAGAGGCAGGCATTTATTTAGATTAGTTAAGTTTATTAACATGTCCAATTTCTTTGTTGTGTCATTGCTCTGTAATGATGTAACCTACTTCTGGGTTCAATTTTCTTCTTGATAGAATCAAACTTTCAGTAATTCTTTTAGTGAACGGCTGAGGGTAAAAAAAATTCTGCTAGTCTTTGTATGTCCAAAGAGGTCTTTATTTCATCATCTTATTTTGATGACAGGTACAGGAGCTACTTACTGTAGCTGCTGAGAAATGTCAATCGGACAGTCATCCCTCTGCAGGCAATCTATCTTTTCGCTCAGCTTTTTAAGAATTTTCTCTTTATTTTGGATATACTGTCATTATACCACAATCATTCCAGTTGTCAATTAGTTTTATTTACCCTCCTTGACATCTGTCATGCTTTTTCAGTCTGAGGTCTGGTGGCTTTCTACAATTCTGAAAACTTGTAGAAAGCCACCATTTTTTTTTGGCTTGTGGACCTCTCGATATGCAACACTCTCACATTTCCTAACACAGAATGGGACTCAATACGTGTTTATAGAAAAACAAAAAACAAAAAACCAAAAGCAAAAACAATGAAAATTTAAAATCCAATCAATGTTGCTACATGTTACTTCTAAAGGATAGTGAAGGTGAAAAGGTAATTTTGGAACAAAACTAAGACTAAGATATTATGTGAGTTATATGTCAACTCTATCTCAAAGCTAGATAAAAGATACTGTGGATTTCGGTTATACAGACAGACTACATGCAGGTATTACTAACACAACACAGCGCTCTGCTTGTCATGCCGCACTCCTTTGAGAGGCTACTTGTAAGGTTGAGCTAAGTGATCCTGCAAAATCTTCCTACTCTCATGTGCCACACTGTTAAAGAGTCAAAAGGAAAAGCTGTGACAAGCTGTAAAGGTCCTCCTCTGAGAAATGGCCAATTCTTTCCACAGCTGAATAGGCTGCCCTCTCCGGCAGAGCTCAGAAAGCAGAAAATGTGTTACTCTAGAACATAATCTCACAGCATATGCAGAGTGAATGACTTCGTTAAGGATGAAACTTGATGGAGACACAGAACTGGACCTGGTAAGAGACCAAGGGAAGGTAGAGCTAGTCCGCAGAGATAACCCATTGTATTGAATGTTCCATAATTTCCTCCTGCAAAAGCAGTTACCACCAGGGAGGGACTGAGCTGATCAGAAGTTCTGTGGTTTGGGGATCTCAATAAATGGTCTCAGACTGGCATTATATCAACAAGATGTGAGAATTTTTCAGGTTATCGCACATTAATGCCACTAGGAAAGATCCCGATAGCACTGCTCCTTCCCCAGATAAACTGCTCTCAAAGAGTTGTCTATTCCTTGATGCGTTCTTCACCCACGATACCAGCACGCATGTTTAGCAATGGCAACTTGGGACGTACTTAGTCTATATGATCTATCTCTTTACCATACCTCCTTCATGAACCCCTCCTGCCACCTTTGGCCACAGAAGTAAAAACTAGCCACCTTCCAATATTATATCTCCCCAAAGGTTAGCTATATTGGCAATGCAACCTCTACTGTCCGTGCTGATTTAACATGGTACCCACCTGAGGCATAGGGCTGGGAACTGACCACTGACATTTACTTGAGCCCCAGACAAACATGATGTGGGCAAAACCAAGAATGCTGCAAAGGCAGGAAAAGCCTCTTTTACAAAAGAGCTTCCTAGATAATAGGTGATGCCGAGCAATTCCTTGGCTCTGAATTCCATGTCCGTCAGCCTGGCAGCGAGACAATTCCATGAGCTGGTTCAAGGAGGTAGCATTCATTCATTCATGTATTTACTGACTATTACATAAATAAGACAAACAGGGTCACTGCTTCACGGACCTTACAATCTATATATATGTGTGTATAACTATACATTGTGATAAATGTAAGAAAGCGAGGCTACCTTCCCTAGACTGGTCTGGGATGGCTCCGTAAGTGGCATTTAAGGTGACATCCATAGGATTTGGAGCTAGCATGCCCTGACGTGAGGACGGAAGCTTCTGGCTGGGAAAACACATATATAAAAGCTGTGAGGCAGGGAAGAACCTGGTGTTTTAAAAACACTGACATGGCTACTAGGTGTCTGGAGCACAGTGAGCAAGGGGTACGGCCAAGGGCTATGACATGAAGTGAATCTGGAAAGAGAGGCCGAAGTCAAATCCCATATAGGCCTATGTGCCATGGGAAGGAATTTGGGTTGTTTTCTAAGAACACTGTGCGGCCAACGGAGAATTTTAAAGAGTGACCTGTCTGGAGAACAGACTCTAGAGAGGCAAGAATGAGCAGTGTAACCAGACTAGTAAGGAAGCTAATGGAGTCCAAGTGAAAAATGGTGGCACCTTGGAAGAGGGTGTTGCAACACCATGACAAGCGTGTCTCTAACAAGCAAGCCTGATCCCAACCCACATGCCATTTGGGAGCTCCCCAGTGCTTCTAGAACAAAATACAAACAAGGCTGGTTAAAGCCATTATGGGCCTCTGCCTGCCTCTTGAGCCTTCTCTGTCTGCTGCCAGCCCCCAGCCCGATGCCACCCCAAGCTCGAGCCAGCCGCAAAAGCCAGACGTCCACCCTTCAGGACTTTGTATGCACTATGCCCTGTGCCACACGCATCACCCAGCTAAGCCTTAGTGAAACAGCCGCCAGATCCCACCTGGCCAGCGCCTTCCCTCAGGACCAGGTGGGCGGGGGCTGCCCCTCTTGCCCCTGCAGTGTCCTCCGCGTTCCCCCAGCATTCTGCTCTCTCCTGGCCATTGGCTGCGGCTTCACCGCGTGGCTCCCAACGGCCCCTTCAACCCAAATGTTTTGTAATGCTCCCTCTGTTTTCTTGAAACAAAATTTATAAATAACATGTCTATACACATACTTTTAAAAACAGACACACGCACACACATTGTCAGCTCAACATAATGCCCGAGTAACAGTAAGAAAAATGTAAAAGGTAACATAATAAAGTCCTATGAACTATATATGCTCAGGCACAACCAGAGGACACATCAAGTGGTTCTTTGCTTGCACCTGTGCATGGAACCTGCACAAAGGTGAGAAAAACAAATGCAGGTGGATACAGACGGGCGTTTTGTGACACACACCTCATGCAGGATTCCACCGTGACGCGATTTTTTGTCAGGGTAAAGAACTTTTCAATCCAAACAAAGAAAAATATTCCCTTAAGTTATATTTACAATTTACTTTATAATTTTCCTGGAAAAGTCACTGTATACAAAATCCATGCCAAAAAATGAAAACCTTTGTGTTTATATTAACAACACAATCAGGTTTCAAGCTTGGATAATCATAAACAGCTTTTTCACCTACATCAAGGTCCTTTCAACAGATTGGGGGGTGAGAGGGGGGCGAAGGGACCATTCTTGTTGTAGGGGACAGCCTTGCACACACACCAAATGCCAGTAGCACCCCCGCTAATCATTATGACAATTGAAAACAACCCCACAATTTTCCAAAATCCTTCCTGGGGACCAAGCCACTTATCCCAGTGGAAAACCACTGGCTTAAGCACACAGCAAATGCTTATTCAATGTTTCTTGAATTGATGACCTTTAATCGTTAGGCCTCAAAAAGATTTCTTTTCAAAGTACTTCTCATGTGATTATACTATGCACAAATTCCAAGGATTCCAACTAAATCTACAACATATTGAACTGATAGGCAAGAAAACTTCCCACCATGACTGAGACGCATGTGGGGAGTTAGAATATTTGAAAGCGGCCGTGATCACTTCCACATTGCACTGTGGTAGCATAAATGCAACTTGGCATGTGAGAAACGCTCTGCCATCTGCTATTACTACCGACAAAATATTTCTGGGTACCACATGAATGATTATTTGCATATCACCTCCCAAAAGTCAATATAATATGAAAGAGAAGTTGGGTTGTTTATAGCCTGCTTTTAACATGTGCTACTGTTACGAAGCAAATAGATATTCTTGTGAGCTTAGCCTTTCACAGGTATTTTCAGAAGTAGAGTCACAACTGGATGTGTCATGGCCCTAGGGTAGCTGGACAGTCTGAAGCCGCAGGAAGAGACTGGCTTACAGGACCTCGATGGATGGGAGTTCATCACTGGGACACACAAAGGAGAAAGGGCCGCAGGGAAGTCTCACCTGTGAACTGTGGAAATGACTTCTACACTTTCCCAGTACCCCGTACCATGAATGAAAGGGCTGCTCTTCCCAGGGGGCAGTCTTGATCCATTGGTTCTCAGCCCTGGCTGCACCTAAGAATCTCTTAAAGAGGTTTCTAAAATTACAGCTCCGGGAACTCGACCTCCAGAAGTGCTGCAAAATTGTGCTGGGGTGGGACAGCCCCTGACATTGTTTCATTTATTTGGTTATTTTTTGGTTCTGTTGTTTTCAATTCCCCAAGTGATTTTAATGTGTTGAGGCTGGAGGACCATTGATCTTAAGCCAAAGTTCAAATTCTAATGGTAAGACTTAAGTTGCCATCGTGGGCCAATGAGAAAACCATTTTGAGTGTAGTGTGGGCAAGATTCTTCTTCCTACAAATTCCTCCATAGAAGTGACATCTGTTTCCCTTCTTGGTAAATTGGTCTTAATATATTCAACTGTAATGCTGCAAGAGAGTAAGTTTAGCTTTCAAAATTCATGCAAGGAAACATATGAACTTACTTCAAAAGATTTACAAGGTCATTGGACTTATAAAAACCTGACAAGTCAGCTAGTGTGCCCCCATATCCAAGAAAGTCAGATACACATGGCTGAAGATGGCGACAGTCAAGAGCTGAGGTGATCCCTGAGTCCCTACCCCGACACAAAGATCGGGAAACAAAACTGGATCATAAAGTTAGCCTATAATTTCAGAAAAATGAAATTCTACTTGTGGTTAAATCTGGTCTGAATCAAAATTCTGACTCTAGATGCCCCGCCTACTGTGTGACTCACAGACTTGGGCGTGCCACTGGCATCGCAGACTGCTTGTGCAGTAGCTTTGTCAAGGGCACAGAACCACCAGCTACACAGTTCTGAAAACTGCCCAATAGAGCAGAACCTGTTCCTCTAACGCAACCCGACTAGGCTGAATGTCTGTGAGCAAAAGTAACCCTAATGAAGGCTTGAGATAGGACCACTTTGTATCTAATCTTTGGAACGTAGTGATGAGAGTCCAATGAAATTACGGCCAGTGGCAACAAGTGTCCATCTAGTTCTCCCAGGTTTTCCAGCCCAGTATGTCAGTATTCTCAACAATTCTAAAAGCTACCTGATAATCTTCCAGTAAGGCCTCTGTGTTTAAGTTTGCCAGAGTTGATTTCCACTGTTTCCAACCTAGAATCTCAACTGGTAAGGTACACATACATATATGGATGCTGAGGAAATAAGTAACTATTATCTCTAGAATTGCTTTCCTTGGGAAGATGTAAGATGTAAGAAGCTGTTGGTCAACTCTGCCACCATGTGAAGAGAGCTTTCCTGAGAATGAAGCCGTGGTGGACAGATTCTGAGATGGGCCCTGGTGACCCCTGGTTCCTGGGAGTCACATCCGTCATACTCCTTTCTCCCTGAGCATGCGTGGGACCTGTGACTTGCTTCTAACCACTAGAATACAGCATGCCATTTCCATGATTACATTCCATAAGACTGTAATTTCTGCCTTGCTAGCAGACTCTTCCTTGCTGGCTTTGATGAAAGAAGCTGCCATGTTGTAAGCTGCTCTAAGGAGAGAGATTCAAGTGGCAAGGACAGCCTCTGGCTGACAGCTGACAGCAAGGCTCCCAGTCCAACAACCCACCAGGAACTGAGTTCTTTCAGAAATCACATAAGCTTGGCAGCAGATCCTGCCCCAGTTAAGCCTTCAGATGAGACCTCAGTGCTGCCTGATCTCTTTGTTTCGGTTTTTGTTGGCAAAGCCTGAAGCCAAAGACCCAGATGGGCTGTGCCCAGGATCCAGACCCACAAACACCATGAGATCATACATGTGTGTTGTTTAAAGCGCCTACATTTGTTACAGCAATAGATGACTCATACAGAAGGCAAAACAGAAAAAAAAAAAAAAAAAAGGGCCAAGCGATAGAGACAAAATCCTGATGACACTGCTGGAACCCCCGAATCCCATCACCTCAGATGTTTTTGAAACCCTGACGTGCAGCACTGTAATTTTAATGAGGTAAGCTAAGAGAGGTCCTGTTTTTTGATCAAGTAAGTTTCAGCTGGGCTTCTTTAAATTGTAACCAAAAGAATCTTGACTGAGATGTCCACAGATGATGAAGGCAACATGGAACCAACAGCTCTTAGAGTCTCAAAGAGAATCCTGCTGTACGCTAACTCAGCTCCCGTGTAGACTAAGATTCCAGGTGGAGTCTTAGGATTGAGGATTCCAATAAAAGAGTCAGAAAGAATGCTACCACCCTGAAGAGGTATCAACCCCGGTGTTCACGTCACTGAGTTAACTCCCAGAACCTACACCCATGTAGTAGACACAGCTCCATTCCTCATGTGTGGGAGACAACAAGAATAATAAACTGAGAAACGCATTTTAAGTACTGACTTACTATCTCTATTAAAGAGCTCTTTGAAATCCATAGATACTTTATTAAGTTGTTGGCAAATACTTCCCAGGGGATGCAGCCCTTATGTGGTCCTGAAGGCCCTTGATATGCTCTGACTGGCCTGAGCTTTATCGGCCATTCTTCTCGTCCCCACACAAGACAAGTTGGGGGCACTGAAGGGGTGGAGGCTCTTCCAATGAGCTTGACATTGACTTCAGAACTTTCCTTGTGTTACCTTTTTAATCCTCCCAACAAGCCCAGGATATGGGTACTACTGTTGGTCCCATTTTACAGATGAGGACCTGAGGCTCAGAGAAGGATGAAAAACCAAGGGCCAGGGTGATGAAATAGAGAGCTAGGGAGTGGCACTCAATAAATGTGTGTTAAAGAGGGAGAGTTCAGTAATGAAGACGTCCCTGGTACTCCCTGCCTGAGGAATGCATCTTCTGCCTGCCTTTGCTCAACCTCTGTACATCTGGGAAAGTATACGAGTAATTAGGATGTATAATCTGCAAATGAGGAGCATGAGAACAAGACTGTGAAAGCATGACCAGGAGCCATGTAATTGTTCATGTAACACAATCGAACAATATAATGGATCACGTTTCGACTCACAAAACACTTCCAAATAATGAAAACATCGACTTTGATTTGATTTGCATTCCTCAACAAAAAGTTTCAAAAAACAATACGTGCCTTCTTTAGATCTACGAAAAGATTTGTTTTACCACGTGGTTTTAATCTCCTTTACTACTTTCTAAGATTTTTAGCAGCGCTTTCCTCAGCTAGTCCTCGTTTTACTATAGATTCTTAGGTCAATCTTAACAAAACTCAGTTGAAACTAACATGCAAAAATCTATGAAATCCAGATCAAAAGGGGGACCTCGAGCCATCATTAAAAATAAAGACCTGTAAGGAGGAGCTTATGAAGAACACCTTTTTCACTAGCTGGGCAGTCCACCGACACCCAGGAGGGGAACACCAGCTCTGATGAGTCTTTTCAGAGGGAATACGCAGACTCAGCTCTGCAGTATTTGAAATGCCATCACAAACAATGTGTGTTAAACGGTGTCATCAGCATGCTCAAGAATCATAGCACCATGTACGCAGAGGGACACACTAGAGTGGAATTTATGAATTTTAAATGAAATTTTACCGTTTCTTAGGGGAAATCTAAAAAATGCCTACTACGATGCAAAAAGATTTCCACTTTGTGTTCCTAGACAGTTATTTTCACCCCTCTTGTGTCTTAATAGAACCTTCCAACTGCTGTGGCTGTGACCTCACTCATTTCCCAATCACAGCAAACACACCTTAAATCTTTTGTTACGAAAGTCACTTAATGCCTAACTCTGAGAAACTCAGAGGAGAGAGTTGAAAACTCCAGAATATGACGAATACCACTATTATTAGTGTAAAATGCTGACTGAGGAAAACAAAACCCAGTAACAGTCCTAATGACGATGATGATGAGAAAACAGTTTTCTACCTTCAGAAAAACCACCTTTATTTATTGGTAGTAGGAAGAAACAGGTGATTAGAAGATCGGGAGCAAAATGAGAATCAGAAATAATGAGTCAATGAGAAATACGGCCGAGGCTCATAATAATCTACAAATTAGACTCTTGAGTTAGGGAGGAGACTTAATATTCCACATGCTGCTCAGCAACTCTCAGGCTGGACGGGCAAGCTGAGGATTCTAACCCCTCCTCCAAGGAACTGTCTCCCATGCCTGGTCTGTCCTCACTTCTCATTCAGCAGCACACAGGAGGGAGGAAAAGGGAAGGAGGCTGCCACGAGGCAGCCTTCAAGTTAGATAAACCAGACAAGGTTTAATATTACAAACCTATTTTACCATATGTACGCGTGTAGTATCTACGTTGAAATGACTATAAGGCAATTCTCTAATAGGAAAATGCAAAAGAAAACAAAAAACCAGTAACAGTGAATTTCCATCAACACACCACTGGTTATTAGTAAAAAGATGGATCAGATAGTGTTCATTTTTAATTCATAGACTCTACTTGTATATTCAGTACAAAAGAGCACTGCAAGTTTACAAAGCCATTTTTCTGCTGCCTGCTTAGTACTGAATTATTTAAAACTAATTTCACACACACACACACACACCTACCTGACAGTTTTTAAAATACTATTTGACAACAGCATTTTCAACATCTATAAAAATATGTGCTAGAAAAGCAGATTCTGTACGCACTGTCTTTCATTAGCAAGTCCCAAAGTATTTTTACCTACCGGTGCATCACACTTCACAAAATCACTTGAGAGGAATGGGAGGAAATGTGACCCTTTGTTCAGAGTTGAAATTACTTGGTGTGTATCATACAGTTCACACCACCCACAAAGTAAAATTAACTGGCTCATCGAAGTCTGCACAATGGCAGTTAAACACTGGGAGTCAGTCCTCCAAGGTTACAGGGTCCCAAGTCCTCCACAAACTGACACTATAACTGAGTGTTCTCTAGGTTAGAACTGATAGAATAAACTCTACAACTTCTCATGCAATCGTGATGCAGCAGTTGGAATATATCGGAGAAACTCAAAAGACTTTAAAACTTACATAGTAAATATTGTTTGGATCACAAAATTTCCATGATGTTTTCTTTTAGAAGGAAATTTGGTGTTAATAAATTAGTCCAAAGCTTTCACACACACACACACACACACAAATGGTTATCTCTTAAAACAGAAAAATAAAAAGATGTCCCCTCTCAAAATGTAGATCCTTCTGGAAGTTGATCTAGCTTCCTCCATATCTATGCTTATATCTTCTTTTTCATATCTATTGTTGTTTCAAGTTTCCCTTCTACTTTTCATATTAAACCTGCCACAAGCTGGCCTACTTTGTCTTTTCAGAGACAGCTCTTCAATGATCAATCCTATCATTGTTTTCCTTTTTAGTTTTTCAGATTTTGCTTTTATAATTATCAATCCCACCTTGCTCTAATCCTTTATTACTTTTCTAGCTTCTTGAGAGTTTAAGTTACGTCCTTTGAAACTTTCTTGCTATTATTATAAAAAGCATTTAAGAGTTTGCCACAGCCCACAGGTTTGATGTGGAATGTTCTCACTATTCTAAAGTCTTTTTTTTCAATTTCTTCTTGATCAAGTATTTAAATTTCTAAGTGATTATGATTGCTGGGATGGTTTTTTTTTCTCCTTTTGCTCAGATTTAGTTTTTTTAAGCCTTCATTTATTACTTTGCGATCAGAGGATATGGTCTATAAAATCTCTGTGGTTTTAGAGGCGGGGGGACTACCTGTGTAGCCTAGTACACAGTTCTGGTTTATCTCATGTAGGGACGTGTGGCCCCCCTGTGCACGGCAGACACGCACTGCTCGGCTCCTAGGGGCGCTTCACCCATTCCAGCCCAGTTGAGATGCCTTTTCAAGTCTTCTGAATGTTCAGTTTTCCCTGTTCTTGTTTGAATCCCAGACTTTGCCTTGTAGTTCTGTGCTCAGGTTTTGGACCTGATTTCTTTCCTTATAGCTCACTCTCGACTTCTGGACTAGGGTCAATAACCAGCTATTTTACACTTTCCTTATTATTTGTTGGGCCAATCACCCCAACCTCTTGCTTTATTCAACAAAAGTTTGTGAATAGATTTCTTGAGTAACTATGATGTGCTAAGCCCGGTTTTAGACCCTGAGGATAAGCAGCAAACAGGACAGAGAGGTGACAACGCCTGTCCACGTAGAAGTTGGGAGAAACAATTAAGATTTGTGAAAATATGTTGCTATATACTTATATTTTAATAATTCAATTTTTCTACTGTAAATAATGCATGCTCACGATAGAAAATTTGGCAAAAAAACATTTAAAAAAAAAAAATTCCATAACTTTTTGCTAACCATCCACTAATAATATTTTTACAAGTTTCTCTCTAGTTCTTTTAGTGACTATTCTTGCTTCGGAAAAAAAACTCAAATCAGATTGTAATAATATTTTATATTCTACTTTTCTACTCTTACTTTGAGAATTTTACAATTCCATTAAAGTAATTTCTGAAAAATAACATTGTAATGGCTGTATAATATTCCATTGCATCCTGATATATTGAATCATTTACCTACTATTGGGCATTTAAGTGGTTTCCAGTTTTCTACTGCTTCATAAGAATAAACAGCTATGTCAGTTTTTTTTAAAGTATTTCTGGTTATTTATAATTTAGACAGGTTACTAGAAAAGTAATTACTGAATTAAAAGGTGTAAAGTTTATATAGCTCTTGTTTTATTAGCCACTGATTTTTTTTTTCTGTACACCGTCCACTGACTTTGTCCACTTGCCTACTGGTAATATTCTTGTGGTTATTATTGCTCATCACAGAGATGTGATCCTCTTTTTCTTATTTCTAACTTTTTTGCCTTTTGTTTCAATTTATAATGTATTTGGATCTGGAAAATAAGTTTTGTTGCTTTTCCTCCATTTGAGATGATGTTCATTGTTTTTATGCCCAGAAATTTCGTCCCAACTCAAGAACTGAAAATTTTCCCTCACATTCTTAGACATTTTTCAGATTTTATATTTAAGTCTTCTAAACATAATTTATAAAAAATTTGTTTTGGAGTATCGTAAGGGAAAGCTCTAACTTTACTTTCTTCCAAATGATTAAACAATTCTTCAAGTACCATTTACTAAATAACCCTATTTTCCCTACTAATTTTTGATGTTATCTGTATTATGATGTGGCCTATTTATTTATTATTCTGTTTGTGGCATATTTTATCAAAAAAAAAGGGGAAAAAAAACATGTTTTAGAATCAAGGAACTATGGTAATATAAATAATAAAAGAGACATATATTGCTAGAAATAAAATGTGTTATTTATTTGACCTGTGTGTTATAAATGACTATAAAATTAAAATGCTCTCTTCTTGAATTCAGAGGGGAGCAATGTCCATTTAAAGAGAGATAAATTAGAATCAAATTATTTTATCTCTCATATAAGCTAATGAGAAGCCAACTTGAAATGGAAGGAACATTCAGCAGTCTGCAGCCTGTTCTCAGATGGTTATCACAGAATAATTGATGTACTAATGATTTCAATTCATAGCACAGACTGTCTGCATTTTGCATAATTTGAACCAAACCTGAATGTAAATGAAAAACAGTCCTCTTGCCTATTTAACTTCCATAACTTTTAACTAAAAACACTTAATATTACAGAAGAGGAAGGGGGAAATTAGCAAATATAAAGCATTTTCTATTTAAAAACATTCCTCCTTATACTGAAATGGAAAGGATTAAGTAAATACATCAGAAATCTCCAGAGATGTGATTTATCATCTTATTAGTTGAGAATGGATATTTAATTGTATAACATTTATCTCCAATAGTGTCTCCTGGAAAAAAAAAATCTAAATAGGCCAAAGTGAATATTCTAAATGCTCCGAAGGAAATTAAATGTGCTTCATAGGGTTCATTATTTTTTAATGAGAAAAATATTAGTAAGAAAAAAAAAATCAAGTCAAAATAATTGCTACATTTGGTAATTAACTTTTGGGATTAAAAACACCCTTTTTCTGTAAAACACATTACACAGAGCTCTTCAATTTAATAAGATACACTTATTGATATCACCTTTTAATCCAGGACATATGACTTTTCTCCAATTTAAAAAACGGATCTTTTTAAAACAACCGTCAGTCATAACCTGAGACACCCAATGCAGTAAACCCAAGTCTTGCACCTGTCACCATCACCAGAATTGATCATTAACAAGCCTGCTTAGTTACGTACAGATTAGGTAGGTGCTATCATCCACACTCCCACAATTACATCACAGCGTGATGGCCAATTAGTTTCAACCTGGGTAGTGAACCTTATTTCTGACAACTCCGTGTTCAACTGAAAAAACAGCTGCTTCCTTATTTCTGCCTACTGCTCTCCTGTGTAATTCTGAGCCAGCCAGGTGGGTAAAGCAGGACCTAAAGGAGGTCTGACTAATTTAAAGCCAGCAGGAGTCTTCCATACTGGTGTGCTCTGGTTGGGACGGAAATTTCTCATATCCACCTCTGTGCATGACATATACGTTTTTAAATGAAACCATGGCAGGGCTATCCAATTACAGAAGACAGTATGGGTTCATACACCTAAATTAGAACTTGCTTAGAAATCATGCTATGTGGCTAATTGAACACTGCTGCTGAATCACATGACACATGACAAATGAGAGGAAGTGAACACTCATACACACAGACATTCAGGGATGAAATTTTATAACTCTTTGTTAGAAATAAAACCAGCTATAACAGCCAAGAGGAGTTGCTATGGACTGAATTGTGTCCCTACCCAAATTCATATGTTGAAGCCCTAACTCCCCAAGGTGATGGTACTTGGAGATGTGGCCTTTGGGAGGTGATTAGGGATAGATGAGGTCATGAGGGTGGGACCCTGGTGATGGCATTAGTACCTTTATAAGAGACACCAGAGAGCAAAATGGCTCTCCTCTCATGTTTTCTCTCCCTGCTCTGTGAGGACACAGTGAGAATGCTACAAATCAGGAAGAGAGAGAGTTCTCACCAGAAACCAACCAGGCCGGCGCCTTGATCTTGGACGTTTAGCCTCTAGAACTGTGAGACAATGAATTTCTGTTGCTTAAGCCACACAGTTTATGGCATTTTGTTATGGCTGCCCGAGCTAAGGCAGACGTCTAAGGAGATATGAAGACTAAATGTTACATGGTATCTCAGGTGGGATCCTGGAACAGAAAACGGACATTAAGTAAAAAGTAGGGAAACCCAAATAAAGTGTGGATTTTAGTTACTAATAGTGTGTCAATATTGGCTCATTAATCGTAACAAATGTACCATACTTAATGTTAAGATAAAAATTAGGCAAGACTGGGTGTGGGTTACATGGGACCTTTCCATGTACCTGCACAGTTTTCCTGCAAATCTAAAACCATTCTAAAAAATAAAACTCATTTAAAATATACATATAAATAAAACCTATGTCTTCAATCTCCTCCCAAACAATCCATCATGTAATTTCTCTATTTTCAGTGTAAAAGACATCCAGTTCTTAACTGTAATTTAGAATAAGTGATTATTAACAACAGCAATAAAAGAAATTCCCCATAAGCATTGTCTAAATTATTATTTATGAAACCTGAAATTGTACTGTATACTTAAGGTCTCCTAGTTTATATAATTTACTAATTTGAGCCCATTGGAATTTTATATCACCATCATTAACATTAGATAATCATAGCTTCTTAGAAATATATAGAGGGCACAAACTACATACAAGGAAATACAACTTATTTAAAAAAAGTGTCCCATTTCACTAGTAAGAAAATTGTAAATCACAGCAATGAAATACTTTTTGTTACCTATAAAATTTCTAAAAAAGGTAAGAGACTATTCAGACTGGCCAGGAAGTGGAGAAGTTGGCACTTTCAGATGCTGTCGGTGGACTGTATCTTACAGACAGTAAGTTGGTAATAAGTACAAAGAACCATGAAAATAGTTCAAACCCTTAATCCATGATTCTATGTCTGGGAATCTTCTCCACGGACATAGTCAGACCTGGGAGCCAAGACTTGCAAATAATGTTCTGACAGACATCCTCACTTGTAATTTGAATGATTAGGTAGCAAACTCAGTGTGTAAAATTAGGTATGTGAAAATCGGTGACTGAAAAAATAAAGGAAGCAAACAACAGGCATCATGATGCAGCCATTAAAGCTGAGGCTTTTGAAGAACTGTATGTATAACAAATGAAGTGAAACGGTAGAAAATGTAATTGTGCCTGAGGGTAGGGGTGTGTGATAGCAGAATGCTAATAGCAGTTTTCTCTGGTTGGGAGACGATGGGCAATTTGTTTTCTTCATCATACGTTTATGTTTTCACCTTGCTTTAATGAATACGTCCTTCTTTCAATTAGGAGCTGCGAACTTAGGTTGGACTTTCATTTAGCTGCTACTTTCGTTTCAGTTTATTTATGTAATTTAACCATTTTTAAAATGAATTTTTATACTAAATCTCTTCAAAGAGAATAACTGAAGAAAATTCAGTAGTCAGATAAAATTGTCTTTTCTGTTCTCAACGCGCCTCCTGTTCAGCTCGAAGTCCTTCCTACAGTTGTCAGGAACGGCTGGTCACTTTGTCCAGCTGGACAGGGCTGGGTGTCCTCTCTGTGCACAGGTTTGGGCCCCAAAGCCAGAGATGACTTACACACCCCTTTTCCCTGAAAGAGTTCCAATTCCACTGGGAAGGAAAGTTCCCTGCCTCCAAATTTCTCATTCTCATCTCATAAAACCTAACTCCAGGGAATCACTGCTTTGCTCTCACCTTGAGTTCTCTTCAACTGTGAGCCCTCCTGGGAGACAGTCAAATGAACTAACTCTCTTATAAGACTCATATAACTTTCTTTTCTGGGAGCCTGTAAAGACAGGAGGGAGGAAACGTACAAATGGACAAGTAAGGAACGCAGGAGAAAAATTCCCCTACTTCACCAAATCTGCTCCACGCTCTTGGAATGTTGATTCAAACTTCACTTTTTTACAGGCTGTGAAAACATGTTTCCATGAAATAAGACAAAGGGTGAGTATCAATTCTATACATACACCTGTCATCCTTCAAGCTTATTAGGAAAATGCAACAGTCCCACTAGATACAAAGAAAAACGATGTGACTGTGCCATAGAGACAGAAAACCAGTGCCTCAGAAAATGCTCAGCTGGACACTAAATAAACAAGCACACTTGTGTACACACAAATACCTACACACACACTGCTACACACACTAAGCAACTTGGCAACATCACATTACACCTACTAAAAAAGTGGTTTTTAAATGACACCCAATGCAGGCCAATTGGTGCTACAAATTCTGACACAAATGACACAATAAATTGGCATAACTTCCTGAAACACAACTTAACCTATCCTTGAAAACCATGAACCCCAGACAGAGGCCCTCTCTCCTCTCAATGAGCTGCCCCAACACTGCCCCAACCCTGAGGAGACCAGTCCTCCCTGAGCTCTCACCCGTCAGGCCCTTCCTGTTAAAGCTTTCTGCCTCAAGACTATTCATTTGGGTATCATTGGATTTACATATTTCTCACCTGCTTATTTATACAAACCCTCACTTTATAGCTTTTTAAATTTTTTTCTTCAATTATAGTTGACATTTAATATTATCTTATATTAGTTTCAGGTGTACAGTGTAGTGGTTAGACATTTATAGATCTTAACCCTATATCCACTTGGTTATTTTTTCTTTTCTACTAAGCTGTTGGTAATGCTTCTACATTTAAAAAGTTTAGAAAAGAACATTACATTTACCTTTGGGAAAATGTGTTAACTTTTACACCTCATTTTCTTTGCTCCAGATAACCCCTCCTCCATGAATTTTCAAAGGATTTTATTAACAACGTTGTTTATAACGGATCAGTATTTCTGATTTAGGGAAAGTCTAAGGCTGGTAACCGCACATCTCCGTATACAGACAGCTGTAATAGCTCAAGAACCGGCACAGCCATTCGTGAGCCTTGTGAACATACAACACTCATTCTAACAAAAGACAATAAACCAGCAGAAATCTGTGATCACAGCCTGTTGTCACTGCCACCAAAGTCCTGGCAATCTAATTATCTAGTCCACTAAAATGATGCTGAGCCTACACGTATATTTAACTCTAGTTTAAGCAACTAATAGGTGCTTTAAAGGAACACCTCTCAAAATAGCTGTACTGTGTCCCACCATGAAAATGCACTTTCGACTTGACCCAGTACACACACACATAGAGCTCAAAGAAAATTTCCTTGAAATAATATGCTTCCTACATTTAACACTAATTCTGTGTTCTCTCTCTCATGCTGCTTGTGACGCACTAAATCGATTTCAGGATCTTATGAAGGGTTAGAACCCACAGCTGAAAACCACTCCTTTCAAGCCCTGTTGCTTGAGGGGTGATGTCACCAGGTCTCACGGTGCCGCAGCGTCTCAGTGTGGACCCATCACCAAGCCTCTATCCTTCGCTCTCGTTTGCTTCAACTATTCTCACTCCCCAAACACTGTCCTTAGTACTCTTTTCGTTTCATTTTCCTTTCCCCCTTCCCTTTTCATTAGCCTCACTGTTGCCATTATAGCTGCCGCAGAACAAATCGCCCCGAATGTAGTGGCATAAAACAACAAGCATTTCCTTCGCCTCAGTCTCTGTCGGTCAGAAACGTACAAGGAGCAGCACAGAGGGCAGCGGTCTCCGCTCCACCATGCCGAGGCCGGGCTGACTCCAGGCCGTACCTAAAGGCCATTCACTCACATGTTTGGTGTTGATGCCACTGGAGGCTGGGCTCTTCCTAGGAGCATGGTGGCCTCAGGGCAGTTGGGCTTCTTATGTGGGCTCCAGGGGCAAGTGTTTCAGCCCACAAGGCAAGAAACTGCCTGCCTCAGAGGTAATGTGGTACTTTTGCTGCCGTCTACTGGTTATAGCGAGTCACAAATCCACCCAATTCGGGGTGCCACCTCTTGACGGTGGCGTGGAAAAGTACTAAACAAACACGTGGAACAGGAGATGGTGTGACAGTCCCCTTCTAAACAGTAATTCCCCAGCCTCCTTCCTAATTTGCAAGGCAAAGCTCCAACATTCTACTATGTAGCTAGATCCATATGCGTGTCGACTTCCACTTCAAAACGTAACACCCTGCTGAACTCACTGTCCTCTTCTTTCGCGTTCCCGATCTCAGTGCTACTGGGGACGGAAAAACTGCAGGTTGCATTTTAGATAACTATGTCAGAAGCACCTTATGACAACATGTAAGCAGAGACAAGGAGAGAACGCAAAGGAGCATGGTAGTTCCATGCAGCCCAATGAATGCTGTCCTGTATGGGACACAGGCGGGTTTTACAGTCAATCTCCATAGGAAGAGAGAAGCAGCCATTCTCCTTTGGACAAAGAGTTCACCCTGACAGTTGTTAATTAGCAACATCAGTGGCTGCGTAGATTTTCACAGACGTTCTACTGCATCCCTCTCTCCCTGATCCCTGATCACATGAAGCTCCCTTGGAAGAGGTTGTTCAGGTTCTACATCAGCAACTCTCTTTTCCTACAATCTAAGAAACCTTCAAGTGGCTCAGGAGGGAGCCTGAGAGTTTAGAGCCACAATGTTCAATGTGTGCTCCGTGGACTATTGGAGGTCCCAGAGATCCTTCAGGAGGCTCAGAGTCAGAACTATTTTCATAACAACATCAAGACATTATTTGCCTGTTTCGCTGCATTGACATCTGTGCTGGTGGCACAAAAGCAAGGTGGGTACCAATGCTGATGCCTTAGCATGAATCAGACAAGGCAGTGGCCCCAAACGGCACCAATAGCCACGGTATTCCTCACAGCCACACACTCGGTTAGACAAACAAACCAAAAAAAGTGGAAGTTTTGTTTAAGAATATCTTTGATGAAGCAGTAAAATAATTTTAAAAAAATATCAATGTTAGCACACATCTTTTTAATGTTATGTGGCAAAATGGGAAATATGCTTAAAGCACTTCAGCTGTATCTCAAAGTGAAATGTTTATCTCCAGGTGAACCACCAGTGCAGTTGTCTGAGCTGTGAGATGAACTGAACTAGCCACTGTTTTCATGGACCACTCCCTACCATGCTTACTTAAAAGAAAAACTGACAGACTATGCTTAAATACATGGAAAATGGCACACATTTTATCAAAGATAAACAAAGTGAGCCTTCACAAAAAAAAAACACACACAAAAAAAACCCTGAAGGTATTCATTGTCAGTGATAAATCTGAGCTTTCAAGTAAAAATTCGAATTTTGGAAAAATTCTACCAACTACCATTGAGTTTGACAGCTTCCCAATACTTAGAGACATTTCTGATGAGATTGGTGAAGATATTAACAAATGTGATATTTTGATACTATATAATTAAATTTGTCATTATTTATAAGGTTTGCATAATCAGTGAACTAATATTTCCAAATGACCAATACATGATATTAGAAAATTATGTATGAGTAAAACATGCATTCAAAGTTTAAGATAGGTCAGGGGCGGCTGGATGGCTCAGTTGGCTAGAGCGCAAGCTCTTCACAACAGGGTTGTCGGTTGATTCCCACGTGGGATGGTGGGCGGCACCCCCTGCAACTAAACATTGAAAATGGCGACTGGACTTGGACCTGAGCTGTGCCCTCTACAACTAGATTGAAGGACAAGGACTTGGAGATTATGGGCCTAGGAGGGCTTGGAGTGACTTGGCCATAACCCAGGAATGCGGGCAGCCACCAGACGCTGGAAGAGGCAGGAACAGATTCTCCCCCAGAGCCTCCGGAGGGGCCATGGCCCTTGACTGCAGCCCAGTGACACTGAGTTCAGATTTTTAGCTTCCAAAACCATGAGGGAATAAATTTCAGTTGTTTTAAGCCACCGAGTTTGTGGTAATTAGTTACAGAAGCAAGGAGAAATTACTACAGATGTTGTCTATTATCTGCATATAGAATTATTTTCCAACATCCATGGAGGACTCTAGAATAATCTGTCTTCATTGTCCTAGGTTATCTCACTGCCCGTGTAGGCATCCACCCAACAGCTAAACCTACAACCCCTTGACTCCAATAACCTCCTATTCCACCATTCCTCAGTTTCATAGCATCACAGACACGCGCTGGACCATTTCACTAGTAAAACAGACTCCGCATCTTGTCTTCTGATACCAATTCCTATTCACAGGGCTGTTTTCAAACTTGACAAAACCTCCACTCCATCCCTCCACTGCCCACAGTCTACAGGCCTCTTCGGTCTCCTTTCTTTCCCTTCCCCATAGTCACCACTAGGACAATCCTCTGCACAGAAACCAGCGGGGATGTGCCAAGAAGCTCAGGGAGCATCAGGCCCTCCCTCTTAGGGACCCTGCAGAGCTGTGGGACGGGTCCACGCAACGGGTCCACAAGGCCATCCTTTTGTGAAAAATTGGTGAAAGTGACGTATCTTAACCACAATCGGGTAAAACGTCTATCTCTTTCCACTCCAACTTCCCCTCTATCACACCTCCTCCCAGCTCAGGTGGCACTGGAGTGGCCCCAGACATTTTGGGATTTAACTAAAGAGAAGCCGAATTGAACATACATTAAGTTTGGTTTCAGTGGGGCTTACTTATGTGGTTCACAGTCATTTTGATGCAGGTTAAGTCACTGTTAGTCATTGCTGTGTAGAAGTGGCTTCCAGAAATATTCTTAATACCCACTATGCGTCCTTAACTAGAATTGTAACAGGAGGCACAGATGTGGCACTCCTACAGTCCTGTCAAGAGTCCTAAAGCAGCCGGCACCGGCAGCGTCAGCATGCTGGAATGAGAACTCAGAGTCTGGAAAATTCTTCCAATTACCACGCTGGTAAACTCTAAGTCGAGGATTCAGTTCCTAATAATTAAAACATAGTGACAACAGAAATTCTCCATCAGGAATAGACTAGATAATGTAGTACATGAAATTATATATCCACCATCCACTTCCCTTTTCTTTTTGGAGAAACCTGCAAAATACACTTTATCAGAATTCCTGTGTTTGTAGCTCTCAAATATTTTCAAATCATATCAAAAGCTGTCAATGGAAGTAATGAATAAGTGCTTGGGTTTCTGGTAATCCAATTAATGAAGAAGAATGAATCGTAAAAAGGTAATACTCCTTGTTGACACAGCATGCCGTTTTCAGTATCCGTGAAGAAAACATAAATCTTGTACTATGCCACTGAAGACCACATAAATCTTGTATGATGCTCAACTCAATTCAAAGAACAGCCAACAAACTTGAAAACGGTACAAGAAAACTTGAAAAGTCCTTCAATTTTACAGCTCATACGTAAAAATACCTTAATAGAGGTTCCACCAAATCTGACAATTCTAAAACTTTACACAGTAAGTTGTGAAAGAAGCTTTGCTAAACTCTTAATAATAAAAAAATGATTTTGATGCACCATGCTGTTCTCTCTACAGAAACGCGATTGCCAAATTATTGTCACATGAAGCAAAGATCAAAGAGTACGCAGAAAAACCTGTGGGAGAAAATATTACAGAGGCATGCCAGGGAGTTAATACTATTTTTATGGGTTTTGTAATGTGTATAGTGTTGGTCAGCTCTTAAAAATGTGTAAATTGCTGTGCTTTCTTTTTTCATTTAAAATTTTTACTTCTGTTTCTAATTTTGTATTTCTTGCTTAAGGAGGAACCACAAAATTGAATAAGCTTCAAGCCCGAGAAACCAAGATCTGCCCTTGACAGAACACTTACCTTCCTCAATTCCTTGCTTTTGGCTATTAACCTCCAACCCTGGATTTACCCCATGTAGTAAATGCAGAAGGAACGATAGAATCAGAAAATCATCTTTCAGAACACACCACAAAATAACCCATTTGGATAAGGATCAGGAGATGTATACTAACCCATCAGGACAAAGGTTACTGAGAACAAGCTGTCCGCATGATGTCCCAATATCAACCCCACAGAATACTTGCTAATTATAAAGTGATAGCTGTACCCTCATAAGGGAGACTACCTTAATCAAGTGATTAAACTCACAACTCCTAATTGTTACAATCTGGTATTAGCCTTTCTGATGGGATGCAATATGGATGGAGTCTACAGCATCTCCCCATGAAGTACTCTTGCCAAAAAACCCAGTGTAAGTCTTTAGACCTAACTTCCAGTTTACAGAAATGCAGAGATCAGAGAAACAAGTTAAATCACCTTACAAGGAAACCAGCAGACAAATCTAGAACGTGGGACATTCTACAAAACAAGAGACCTAGTCTCTTCAAAAATTTTCCATGGCATTAATGTCCAATGTCATGGAAAAGTACAAAGGTGGAAGGGCTGCCTTAGAGTAAAGGAGAACAAAGAAATATAATAATCAAATGCACGGTGTGAACCTTCACTGCATCCTGGTCCTACTTCATGCCCCGCCCTCTGAAAAAAAGTTACAAGAGACATTTTGAAAAGTGGGAGATTTGAATAAGGACCAATTAATTACTTGGCAACACTGGGCAATTACTATTAATTTTCTTCAGTATGACAACAGTAATGTGATTACGCAAAGGAATAACTTTACTTTTTAGAGATGTGTGCTGAAGATTTTAAGGGTGAAGTTATCATGACGTTTGCAATTTATTTCAAATGGTTCAGCAACTTTAGGTTTGAGAATTTTTACAATTAAAAAACTGGAAAAAGCAAAAAACATATTAAATCTATTTTTCTCTCATTTGATCAATCTAACCAAGCAGTTTTTCGCAGGGTCAAAATAATTACTCTCCTCAAACATGAGCAGTGAGGCAGTACCCAAAGCCATGTGGCTAAGGTTTTCAGAACTGCCACGTTGGACTAAACAGTCGCCTAGAGTCCAAAATCAGTCATGGCCTGCTTAATTTGTGTTTAAGAGCAGCTCACGGGAATTTTCAGACGCTGATTGTCATTCAGGATGGAAAAGTCAAGTAGGAACAAGGGACGGGGAGAGACCAAACTCAAACAAACAAAATTAAATAACAGCTAGTTTATTATTTTGAGGAAGAAAAAGAAATCAAGCATGATTCCTTTTGGGAACATTGCACACTCTCAGCGATTTATCGCATAATAAAAATGACGAGTTAAGTACTGTATCGTTTATAAAGCACTTTCATATGGATCACTTCTTTCTCTGACTCCTTCAAAATGACATGACACAGGAAAGTAAGTAATATCCCCATCTAACAGATCAGGACACGGAGGCTCAGAGAGGCTGGATAATTAGACGGAGGTCCTACAGCCAGGATGTGAGCCCAGGTCCTTTCACACTTAACACGGTCCTGCAGCGCGCTCACTGAGTGGCTGCCTTACTCTGGATAACGTTCATCTCTCTGAGCCTCAGTTTTCAGACTAGATAGCCTTAGGCTCATCAGAGAAACTGCACAAGTTCAGAATTGGGGCTAGAAATTTAGACTAGAAAGTAACAGGTGGCATCAGATCCCCCTTCCTTTCATTAACCCCAGGGGGCGGGGTGGGAGGTGGGAAGGGGCAGGAGCTAAGCCTGTGAGGAGGCAGCCACCTAAGAAGCCTGCACCTCTCCCTCCTGGGCCACCTCGGGCACGGGGACACTTTACAGACCCAGTTGCCTCCCAGGGTTCCAGGACATGCACAGAAATGAGAAGACCATGTGAGGCAAAGCAATCACCGAAACAAGGTCCACACAAGTACTGGGAAAAGCAAGAGCATCAGGAAAGGGGTGTGATTACTTCACCTGCAGGTCAAGCCCACACCCCTCACACTGCCTCGTGGCTGGCTGGCTGTTTGGAGGGGCTTCCCTCCATAACACTCTGTAATCAGGGGAAATTACTAATTCCACAGCCTTCATAAAACACAGAGGTCCACCAAATGTTTGGTTGGCAGATTTTTCTTTTTTTCTCCCAAAGGGCAGCTCATTAAGTCCAACAATAAAGCAGGCTTTGTTCTGAAGATTTACAGTGTTTTCCCAATGAAAATTCTAATTGACAACCACCAGGAGAGTAACAATGCAGAGCAAAGAGAGCTCTGGTTTCTCCCATTCTTCCAAGATCCATCTCAAAGAAGCACTTGCTTCTTAGGTTTCCTGGACCAGTGTTTAGCTCAGTCTTTATTTGGACACATGCATAAATAGATGGTTGCATATGAGAAGCTTTTTACTCCAAGTAGTCAAATCTTAAAAACCAAAAGATTTATTCCTTCGAACTTCAAAGATAAGGAATTTCACTTAATTCCCATGTCTCTCCACACAGGATAAGCATATTGCATAAAAATACAACAATGCCTTTTCTATGTAAAGAAGGGGGGACCCTAAAAATAATAAAATGCATGATGAGAGTCTTTAGAAATAGTTGCATGAGAATATTAAAGGCATTGCGATTCAAAGGATCCATTATAGAATTAAAGTTCAAGTACCAGAGGGAATGATTTTCATATGAATGTTGGGTATTGCTGTCACATACGAGAGTGTCTCCTCCACATTGAGAAGCAAGTCAGAGAGCTGTGAGTGACAAGGCACAGAGGGGGCTGTTCAGATAAGGGACAGACATTACCAGACCCTTTTTCAAAGAAAACTTTGAAGATTTTGTTAGGCTTTGTTCCTGGAACTGTCACAAAATAACAATACAGTTGCAAATGAGTGGTGTTCAGTGGCCATATCACTGCCTTTTACAGACCAGCTGGCAATGCTGCCCATGATGGGAAATTAGCATTAAAGAAAGTCTCAGGGTTACCAGGCTGACATACAGCCCAAGGAGAATATTCTCAAGTGAAGAACAACACCCAAGAGCCACACAAACCAGAAGCAAAATAAAAACGCCTGTCTGAAAGGAACAGCAGTGAGAAAAATCATCCTTATTTCTTTCTGAATCTTCCTGAATCTCTCACTCCTTCAGTGTCCACATCCCCACAGGAAAAATCAACCAACCAACCATGGGGCTTCCAGTTGCCATATACAGATTAAGAGAAGTGAAGCTGGTGGAAGAGGTGGAAAGATAACACAATTCACCCTCCTTTTTCTACACAGCAAGCAGAGAAAGGGACCACAGTGGAAAAGCACAGGACCTCGGGCAGGAGCACCGGGGACCAGGAGTCAGGGGGCTGGAATCCTAATCAGTCTGGTCTCTACCAGCAGCTGTTTGATGAGTCCCTTCACTTCCTGAATTTCCTTGTCCTAATCTGTCAAGGAGTCACAGACATCTTGTTCTCAAAGTGTGTTCCTTGGAGCCCTCGGGTTCTGTGGTGGTGCCTTGGACGCAGCCACAGTGACACAGGGTGATGAGAATGGGGCCCTATGCTGCCTCTCAATCCAAAACAGTTCGGAGGTGATCCATTTCATATGTCGAGGTTGTGAGTAAAGCCTTTTGTTTCGAGTTCTACCACCCAGACAATGCATAACTAAAATAGCTCAAAGGCACTGGACCAACATACCTTTTTATCATTATAATTACACAGTTTCTACATGCCTCTTTGGATTATTGTTGTTAAAATTAATTAATTGACAGGCAAATTAATGTTGATCCTCAAATCTGTATATCAGGTTCCGTTCCTCCTACTTAAAAGGTAAGAAAACCAAAGCTCGGATAAGACAAGTACCCCAAAATCACACAGCTAAGTAGGTAACAGGATTCAAACTCACGACTGTCTGACATTAAAACCATTAAGCCTGATTCTATCCTTATGATTAAAGAACAAATCTCACTGTAAACAAAATTGGTTTCCTCATTGTTATTGCAATTCCTTCTCCACAGAACATCAGGTTCCCCATTTGTATTCTCTGAGAGTAAACACTTACCCTGACGAGATGAAATGAATGGCCACAAGTTCTGCCCAACAAGCAAATCTGTTGGGTACAGGAAAGCCCAAAACGTTGACAACACCTCCAGGGCAATAATGGTTGTTAAGAACTTTCAAAGCAAACAAAACTCCTGAAAGAGAAGAAAGAGCGTACAAATATCAACAATCCAAATGTGGAGATGATCAACATTTGCAAAGAGAACTAGTTGAAAATGAAAAGGATTATTCAATTACATCCAATTTTTTTTGCTTTGAAAAATACTCGTTCCTTATAAGTCAGCCTGGCTTTCAGTACAAAGATGGTGTTCAACACAATCATCGTTCTGATATTTCTTAACATAGAAGTTCCTACCGACTTTCTGAATGCTACCAAATATATGTCACACAAAATGGGGATAAAACACCAGCAGTGGTCCTAAATGCCATTGAATTGTACACTTCAAAACCATTAATTAACGCCATGGGAATTTTCACTCAATTTTAAAAAATGTATATAACTAACGTGTATTTGTCTAACCTCTATGGAAAGAAATGTTGAAGGCAGAATATATTCTTTCTTCTCCCACAATTAGATGCATCTTGGTGCACCTTAGAGGAAAGGGGCAGGATGGCAGGGAAAGTACAGGGGAGGGTTAGATTCCCTTCTGTTTTAGGACTATTTCCCTCCTCCCCTTCATATTCTAATTTTTAGAACACCTAATTTAAGCCCTGATGGCAATTTCAGTCCTATGACATATATGCAAAGTAAAAGAACTAGTGAGGGAGAAAAGTGAGCGACAAGGCAACACAAGGTTAAAGCCACGTAGAGTGGGTTTAAATCCCAGCTGTACCACTTACTAGGTGTGGAACCCTGAGCTAGTTTCCTTACTTCTCTGTGTCTTAGATTCCTCACCTGCAAATCCAAGATGATGCCAGCTCCCTATGAACCTGTTACATGAATTAAACAGCATGAATTATGCAGAATGACTATTATGGCTCCTAAAACATGGTGAGCGTGCCACGGTAGGCTGTGATGCATTTATTTTAAAGAAGTTATTACGAGGCATACTCATCTTCGTAGAGAGCTCCCAATCACAAATACACCTGTGGGTCTCTCCCTGGCCCCACCATGATGGAGCCAGGGTACATTTCCAGTACTGCATCTCCTACAAAACTACCTTTGAGCAGACCACAGCCCAAACTGTCCAAGAGTAAATGATGGATAGCAAAACCTATTTCCCACCTGTGCTCCAGTCAGCCTCCTCTCTCCAAAATCCAATGCCCAGCAACCCTGAACCACTCAGAATTCAGTTCCCTCACCAACTAGAGACCCAGGATTTATAAGAGGACAGCAGCCACGCCTCCCACACCGGCTATGCATGCTACCTTCGGGCTCTGTCTGCCTTACCTGAGAAACCTACAGCACAATTCCTTCGGAAGCCAGGTTCACCCATAAATTCTGCAACAGCAAGTTCCAAGAACAGGTACACCACCCCAGTGAGTAGGGAGAATGTGATGATGATATAGGCAAACCATCTACTTCCTAGTCTTCTTTCGAGATTCATTCCTTTCCATAGCATAGATACCATATTGAAATACAAATGCCAATCGTCTGCATGGTGAACGGGAGAAAGCAGTAAGCGCTGCCAGTCTTTCTGCTGGTAACATTTCTCCACGCTAAGGCAGGAGTTCTGCAGTGGCTTCAGAGGACTCAGGAAGAACCAGACGTTGAGAGCCAAAGTCGCTAGGGTGACAGGTGGGATATTGTTGACCCCAACCTGGAAGACTTGAGAAAGGAGCAGAAGAAGCCCCGTATTAAGTCCTCTTGATCTCCGCTGCATGGTCTGAGATCAACCCAGCGATGGGCAAATGTGCTCAGGCTTTAGGAATCCAGGGAGGTATACAGACAGTTGAACCTGAAACATAGAATAAAATACGCAAGAAAATGCACCAATTAAAAACAAATACATTGACAAGACACGCACTTAAAGGCAAGCTTACATGATGCACACCCCACCTCTCATCCATCAGAAACATTTGTTTTCAGTGTCCTCCAGAGTAACACCCAGGACACTGGCTGGCATCCTTCTTTCGTATTATATTCTAAAGTAGAAATTTTATCACAAATCCCAATGGACCAGTGAATGGATGGGTATGCTTTCTCTGACAAATATGCCATGGAAATATGACTTGTCTTTCTTTTAAGGAAATTTGTAACCTAAAAATACCTTACAAAGATAGTACATAAATATTTAATAACGATTTCTGCTGAGAACGTTTGTCAGGATTCTTTACCACCTTCATTTTTTCAAAGAAATATTCAGTTCTGATATATTACATAGAGTTTGCTCCAAGGTTTTTAAACATCAATAGCAAGTTTTAAAACACAAGAATACAATAATGTATTCTATTAGAATACAATAGAATACAATAATGTATTCTATTAAGAATAGAATACATTATCTTCTATTCCACACTGCTAGGTATCAACTGCCAGAATGCTTTATTTTCACAAAAACCTCAACTTTTACCTACTATGTGCCAAAACGTTACCTACTACGTGCCAAATCCTGCACTGAAACACAGTCCCTGTTTTTAAGGAGCTCATTTTCTACAAAGATGTAAACCCACAACTGCCAAACAACATTCGAAACACAGTGACAGAGGGGACCTGGTCCCCAGGCACAGGATTCAGCCTGAGTGGTGACATGACTCTGGTCTTTCAGGGTGAACTGGCGTTGGTGACCAAGCAGAGTTCCAGTGTTCAGCAGTCTGCTTCTCCACTCCCAGAACTTGGGCTGGACTTGCGACTTGTTTTATGGATGGAAGGCAGAAAAAAGCACACTCCATGAGTCCTGAATCTTGGCCTCAGGATGACCTGCAGGCTCATGCTCTCACTTGAAACCCTGCCAAGCAACCACGTGGACAAGTCCAGGGCAGCCATCCCTCTGATGGCCCTGGCCATTAGCCAGCTAGTACCCCCAAAGCAAACTGTCTAGGGGACCAACAGCTGACCACAGATGCATAAATGAGTCCAGCTGAGCCATCTAATTGGTTGACCCACTGAACAGTGAGCCAAATAAATGATATCTTACTTCACCAAGTTTTGGAGTGGTTTGTTATGCAGCAATTACTAACCAATACAAAAGGTATTTGCTTTGGTGACTGACTGGTTTTGCTCATGGGAAGAAACTAGCAAAGAAAGAGACACAGACTAAAGATGCAAGAGATAAAAAGATTCAAGTCCTTAAAGGGAAGAGCCTTCTCCATCATGGCATAATATTTATGTCATAACATAAATGTCAAGTGCAGATATGGGTCAGTAGGCAGAAAAGGAGACAGGATGCTGACAAGGTGCACATCTAGTGATTGTTTTTTCTGTGGAGCTTTCTTGGCCTCCACCCAAATAGGTAATTCTCTGATACCCTAAAGATTCTTACTCAGAGCACACATTGGAAAGTACAGGGGCCTTTGGAACAAAAAAAGGGCAGGATTTTCCGACTGACTAGCCCTGTGACCCAGGGCAAATTACTTAAACTCCCTGAACTTCAAGCTCTTCACATTAAATTGGAATTGCCTCCTCCCCTGGATGAACGTAACATGTCTGGAACAAAGTGGGTGCTAAGTCAATGGCAGCTACTTTTTTCATGACTACAAGGTAACCTCACTTATGTGAACAGTCATTTGCAAATGGCAGCATCTTAATGAGCCTCAAATGTACTCCCCACTCCCCAATACGGAGTCTTATCAACATCACCCCCAAAAGAAATGCCAAAGAAAAAAATTGTGTGTGTGTGTTCCCATCATTAACACAACCCAAGTTTCTTTTTTCTTTTTTTTATTATTAGTTTCAGGTGCACAAGACAAAGTAATACTTAGACGTTTATCATTTATATCCCTCACACTGTGTCAACCCCCCCGCCCCTATCCACTATCCCTCTGACATTGCACACAGCCATTACATTTCCACTGTCTCTATTCCTAATGCTGTGCTCTGCTTCTTGTAACTATATACATAAGTATGTATATATATATATATATATGTGTGTGTACATATATATGTACACATATGTATATCTATATATCTATAGATACATAAATATATAGATATATATATAGATATATATAAACGTGTAGGTGACATTCATTATTGTTCAGCTTCAGCTTCAGGTGTACAGTGCAGTGATCAGGCATCTACATGATCCCTGAGGTGGTCTCCCTAATGAGACAAGTGTCCATTGGATACCCTACAAAATCTTTACATTATTGATTACATTCCCCAAATTAACTTTCATAACCCCGTGGCAATCATGTGGTTACTGTCTGCTTTCTAATCCCCTCACATTCCCCCTTATCCCCACCTCCCCCCCCATCTAGCAACCCTCAGTTTTTCCTCTATGTCTCTGAAACTGTTTCTGATTAGTTCATTCACTTATTCTTTTCTTTAGATTCCACATATAAGTGAGATCATATGGTATTTGTCTTTCTCTGTCTGACTTATTTCACTTAACATAATGTTCTCTAGGTCCATCCATGTTGTTGCAAATGGTAAGATTTCTTTCTTCTTTATGGCTGCGTAATACTCCATTGTATAAATGTACCACAGTTTCTTAATCCAGTCGTCTACTGATGGGCATTTTGGTTGTTTCCATGTCTTGGCTATTGTGTATAGTGCTGCAATAAACATAGGAATGCATAAATTTTTTTGAATTAGAGTTTTGGATTTCTCCGGATAGATACCTAGGAGTGGAATTGCTGGATCATAAGGTAGTTCCATTTTTAGATTTTTGAGATACCTCCATACTGTTTTCCATAGTGGCTGCACCAATTTGCAATCCCACCAACAGGGCATAAGAGTTCCCTTTTCTCCACATCCTCGCCAGCACTTGTTGTTTGTTGATTTATTGATGATAGCCATTTTGACAGGGGTGAGGTGGTATCTCATTGTGGTTTTTATCTGCATTTCTCTAATGGTTAGTGAGGTTGAGCATTTTTTCATATGTCTATTTGCCATTGGTATGTCCTTTTTAGAAAAATGTCTCTTCATGTCCTCTGCCCATTTTTTAATTGGGTTGTTTGTTTTTTTGGAGTTGAGTGAATTTTTTATAAATTTGTGATATTAACCCCTTATCGGCTATATCATTGGCAAATATCTTTTCCCATTCAGTAGGATCCCTTTTTGTTTTATTGATGGTTTCTTTTGCTGTGAAAAAACTTTTTAGTTTGATTTAATCCCACGTGTTTATTTTTTCTCTTACTTCCCTTGCGCGAGGGGATATGTCAATAAAAATCTTACTCCAGGTAATGTCTGTAAAGTTGCTTCCTGTATTTTCTTCTAGGAATTTTATGGTTTCAGATCTCACATTTAAGTCTTTAAGCCATTTTGAATTTATTTTTGTATATGGTGTTCCAGCTTCATTTTTCTGCATGTGTCTGTCCAGGTTTCCCAGCACCATTTATTGAATAGACTGTCTTTACCCCACCGTAAATTCTTGCTTCCATAGTTGTAGATTAAATGACCACATAAGCATGGATTTATTTCTGGGCTCTCCATTCTGTTCCATTGATCTCTGTGTCTGTTTTTATGCCAGTACCATGCTGTTTTGATTACTGTAGCCTTGTAGTATAATTTGATGTCAAGTGTCATTATATCTCCCACTTTGTTCTTATTTCTCAAGATTGCTGAGGCTATCCGGGGTCTTTTATGGTTCCATATAAGTTATAGGATTATATGTTCTATTTCTGTGAAAAACGTTGTTGGTAGTTTGATAGGAATTGCGTTGAATATGTATATTGCCTTGGGCAGTATGGACATTTTAACTATGTTAATTCTTCCTATCCATGAACATACAACCCAAGTTACTTATTGCCATGGGCTTATTATTAGAGCTCTATAGCAGTCTCATGAGAAAATTTAATGAAATTTCAACTGCAAACCTCCCAAATAAGTTTTCAAAACTCTGTATTTTTCACATTGGCCTTCAAGGCAATTTTCTTCTTCAACTACTGTGATTGTCTTGCAATTCTCCTAAATAATTCTATATATCAAACATCATTGCCTGTAACAGGAGCAATGAAAAAACATGGCCTTGATCATCAAGTAATCAGCTTACAAGAAATCACAAAGAAATCCTTCAGTATCAGTACAAACAGTGTCCAATGGAGGCCAGCATATGAACACCAGAAAATCAAAACAAATTAGGGCTTTGCTTAAGAAATAGTTCCACCTCAATTGGAATCATTAGTGATGAGAAGAATAAACAGAAGAATAGTGGAATTTCCCCAATCTTTTCTCAAGCTGTGCAACTAGGCTCACATCACACTTGCTTTACGTCTTCGCCCAAATCTAAAGGTCCCTTTCTGTTCGCCTCCCTTCTCATCTCTCAGCTCGTCACCCCACTTCCCCGGGACACGGTGTTTCCCTGGGACTTCACCCCTCCTTCCAACACCCCCCCCACACACACACCGTCTCCTTTTCACTTTTCATCTACCCTTACTCTCTTTTGCACCTGCTCGTAGAACTCAACTCTCACAGTTTCCATAATTCTTTTTATCAGGATGATTCCTAAATTTCTATTTTTCAGCCTGGATTTCTCAGTAGGTTTCAGCGACATAATCTTACAGGAAGTAGATAGTCGGCCTGATCTCTTGGTTTCTGAAAACTGAACTTTTCTCTTCACAGATGACTATTCAGCCATTTCCTCTATCACTGATTCACTTAATAAATATCAAATGCCAAATGCACGCCAGCCCTTGTGGCAGGCTCTAGTGGTACAGCAAAGAACAAAACTCTTACAATCCCTGCACCTAAATGGTCCATTTCTATTTGTTGAAGGAAATAAAAACACTGGCTGCTGAAAATCAAAAGATGAATAAAACGATGTGGTTTATATTCTCAACAAACGTATACTTCACGCGAAGGCAGATATAACCACAGTCAGTGTGAGAAGTGCATAACATACTCGTACATTGAACTCTGCTCTCATACAGGCCACGAGAGTACTGGTGTAGGCAGAACGTGTGAGTTTTACGTAGCAAAGACAAATGGGCACTACTGCATACCAGCTCTATGGACAGCCCAGTTTCCCTCCTAGTAGATTATCAAGTCAGACACCCAAGGTGAAGGATGCAGCCTGTAACAAGGTAACAGAAAAGCCATGATTACAGCATAAATGGCTGAGGGCAGAATTATCGTATCCCGGTTGATCACCACTGAATACCCAGAGCTTAGCACAGTGACTAGCATATAGTCTGTACTTAATAAGTTTTGCCCAATGACTCAAGATTAGTATTTGTATCACATGACATAATAAATGAGACTGACTGAAAAGGTCTGAACACCTATGGGATGTTCATCTCTGAGCATTTTTCCTGCAATTGTAGCAACCTTCCCCACGGCACTATATATATTATTCTATTTGCCATTTTTAGTTCCAGAACAGTGTTTATAACATTTATCTCAACTTTACAGAAATAAACCTCCGCTCTCTTTAAAATGTATTAATAGGCTGCTTTGCCAGAACTATTTGATTTTTTAAAATGGCATTTTAGTTATATAGTAATACACACCAGACAGCTCTATATCAAGGGTGTGACAGAGAAATAAAAGACTTCTTGAAATATTGATAGGAAAATTAGCAAGATTTACTTTTAATGAGAAATTAAAAATTAAATAGGTATGTAATAAGAAAAACTAAGTAGCTAGAACAAACAAAAGAAACTGAATTCATAACTTGGGAAACCAATGTGTCTCGAGGGGGGAAAAAGAAAGGCATTTTATAAAAAGGGAATAGAAACTAATTGTAGTGATTCTCAAGTCTACTTACAAAGCAGGGAATGTTTCATCATTATCCTTTACCAGGGAGGTATATATCTCAACTTTCAGTTTAAATGTTCAAGAATTCAGAGCATTAAATTACAAGAATACACTCCTGTTATAAATTAGATTTACAATCTGGCATCTGATAGTAACCAAATTCATTTCATAAGAAAGAAACTACAGTTTTAATGGGAGTAATCAAATGCGCCTCTGAAAACTGCCTTCCATGTCACTATGAGAGCAACAAATCTTACAACTATTCACTGCGATTTTTTTTCATTGTATGAGGTTTTTCTTTAAAACTCGAGGAAAGGTTTATCACTACATATTTGAGATAGATTATTGCTATGTCATTATTACTGTTTTTATGCCTTTGGTAAATTTCATTGAACAATTCCATTTATTAAGTATATTCTCTAAAAAGTCATACGGTTGAGTGCAGGTTTGTTCAAGTCGCTTGGCAAACATTTATCAAAGGCCTCCTACCATTAAGGGTCAATACTTTGCTAATGCCTGACTTTCTAAATGCTTCAGTTTTTGTTGTTGTTTTTTTAAATTGAGATATAATTCACATCCCGTAAGACTTCCTGTCTTAAAGTGCACAATTTGGTGGTTTTTAGTATATTCACAAGGTTGTGAAATCATCCCCACTAACTCCAGAACATTTTCATTGCCCCAAATGAAACCCTGGACCATCAGCGTCACTTCCCCCCCCCCCCCCCCCCCGCAGGCAACCACTAATCTACTTTCTGTCTCTATGGATTTGCCTCTTCTGAACATTTCATATAAACAGAATCACACATACAACGTTTTGTGTCTGGCTTCTTTCACTTAGCATGACGTTTTCAAGGTTTATCTATGTTGTAGCAAGTATTAATATAATAGTTCCTTTTTTATGGCAGAATATTTCACTATATATCGGGGGTGCCAAAAAAAAACACGTATGCACAGTTTAAGAGATATTATCTATGTATTACTTTTAGAAGTTGAATTGAATTACGGTAGCAATGTGTAGTATGCCGTTCGCTTAAAAGGTGGCGTTAATCAAATGAATGCTAGCGTCACCAGGCAGCAGGCAGGACAGTCAAAGAAAATGGCGGAAGCACGGTGGTCCTTCAAGGAGCACAAGACCGTTTTGAAGTGGTGTGTGAAATTTGAGAACGTTGTGGAAGCACAATGACAATGGAGGCGTGAGTCTGCAACAGCACCTCCAACACGCCTGACAGCTGCACGCATTCGTGATAAGTGTGAGACGCATGGTGCTGTGTGTGACGTGCACAAGGGAAGATCCGGGAGGCCTCACACAGCAACAAGTCCTGCTGCTTCTGCTGTGGTGCTGGGACAGTTCACACGCTCGCCACAGAAGTCTAACATACAGTGTTTGCTGTAATCAGAAGTGTCTGGACGCTGATGGGAACCACTTTGAGCACCTCTTGTAAGTGCAGAAGTCAAACACGACTTGTATTCATCTTTTCTTATCGGTATATACTGAGTATTACACTTTTAAGACAGTTTTTCCCTTTCTTAAAATGTGTATACATTTTTTGGCACCCTCTGCAGATATACCACACTGTATGTGTCCATTCATCAGTTGGACATCTGGGCTGTTTCCACTTTTTGGCTATAACAGATAATGCGGCTATGAACATTCATGTATAATTTTTTTGAAGGAACATACGTTGTTTTCAGTTCTTTTGGGCATATACCAGGAAGTAAAATTGCGGGGTCATATGGGTAACTCTATGCTTAACTTTTTGAGGAACTGCCCAACTGCTTTCCAAATTTCTGCACCACTTTACATTCCCTCCAGCAGTATATGAGGATTCCAGTTTCTCCACATCCTCAGTATTTGTTTTTATCCAGTTTTTTATTATAGCCATCCTAGTAGGTGTGAAGTGGTATTGATTTACATTTACCTAATGACTACTGATGAGCAAATGCTTTTCATTGCTTCAAATGTAATATAAACACATATGCTCAGAGGTACACATAACCACAGAGACGAGCGGGCTCCCCTCTACTGCCCCAAAACATTCTCTCTCTCTCTCTCTCTCTCTCTCTCTCTCTCTCAGTAATAGTTCAACAAGCTCAGGTCAAAAGAAGGCTTCAGAAAGATGAAACTGTGAAGAGATTGTCCTGGTTACACTGCAAGGATTTTAGCACCACCCTGCCCTGCCCTGTGACGTGATGTGTTGAAAGTGAATGGGAATGTGCTCAATAGCAGGGCAGGCTCAGGCGAACACATTCAGCTACACATACTGCAAAATAGTTTTTGGAAGAAACAGAAGGTTAGTGTTCTTTCTTGCTTCAAACAAAGCAAATATGCTATGGAAATAGCTGACTGTTTATGCTAAAGATAAAAGCTTCCTCTGCTTTTAAGTTAGAAGAGCTGGACAACAAATTAGTGCATCATAAATACCACATTAACTCGGCCAAAATATACACAAAACAGTAGCTGCATTCTTTTTCTCTCTCTTATTCCATTTTGTACAGTCTACTGTTGCTACGAATGAACAGAAGTGGGCCATTTCTTCTCACTCCTGCAACACTCTCAGGAATCTTATCATTTATGGCTTTTCTAATCCAAACGTAAGAAATTATTTTCTCTGCTTCTCACTATAGGGCCAATAGATGATAACTTTGTAGTCGAGCACAATTATAATAAAATTCTCTTTTCTTCCATAAAACGTCTTAGAATAATTGTATTTTTCATGAAGAGTATTAGCTTCCTTAGGCCCCAAAAGAACCCAATTACAAAATGCAGATTTTCAAGATAGTTTTTGAAAATGAGGAAATTGTATAGTATAACATGTATTTGCATTTAATGAAAAACAAGAATTTAACTGAAGACTGGCAAAGTAATTTGTTTCTTCTTTTCAAATACATGAATGCATTTCAAACAGCTTACACAGCTTACATGTAATACATGGTTGTTATTTGCAATACACAGTTGTACGTATAACATGTAAATTATGCTTTTAAAACTTAATATTTAAATACTAAATGCAATAGAAGATAGTATGGTTTCACATCATTACACCGTGTTCAACTCACTACAATGCATCAGCTACCTGAGTTGATCAGCAAATGGGGAGTTCTGGGGATACAGTGTGGAATCTTCATCAGGGTACCCTAATTGTTTAATGACAAGCTGCACGTAAATGACAAATTTTTCTGACCCTTTAAATCTGTTAAATGGCTACATCACTGAAAAAATCAAGAGAATCACAGTAGGGTTCTATGTTTTCTTATTTCACATTAAAGTCAGAGAGAGACACAAAGAAATGAAGACAATCAAATGAATGAAAGCTGACTTCATGAATAAAAAATGAAAACTGGAATAAATTATATTAAGAAGGTAATGGGAATCTAGTCTTTATGAATATTGTGACACTCAGTAATTACATTCCAGCATCTATTCATAGAAATATGTACAACTCGGACTCTGTTCCAGAAGAAATTGGGAATTGAGAGCATTTTCCACTTTTGAGGGCTGCTGAGGCTTCCGTTCGTGTGACGGTTCTCCAAAGTCCTACACTTCTTCATTATAACCACACGGGAAATGATCTCAACTTGATCATTAGACTACCAACTATCTAAATCTTTCTGATTTTAAGCTACCAGACCTAGAGTTTTTAAGACTCAGGAGCTCCTCCTTCCTTTTTCCCCTCATATACCATCTCCCCAAATGAAATGAGTAATTCCCCTTGCCTTAGTGGGACAATTCCCAACTGTCTTTTACAATAGCCTGCCTTGTGTCGATGTGGAAGGCAGAATACCTGATCTCTGGTGGGTTAGGATTTGAGACCACTGAAACGACGGAAGAAGTAAAAGAATGTTCCAGACAAGGAAGCAACCATCAGTAAGGGCATCAGTTACATGGTAGCAGACCCCACCAAAGGTCATGCCCAAAGATCATGACAGTCTTCCCCCAATCCACTTATAGAATGCCTGACTTGATTTGCTTAAAATCCAATCTCCTCATGTGATCCCCTGCCCCCAAGCCACCAAGCTTTCTCACCTGTAACGGCTTTCTATACTTCTTCACCACGAGTCTAAACAGTGTCGTGGTTAATGGAATGGATTCTGAAGCCAAATGGCCGGGGTTTGAATCCTGGCTCAATTGCCTGGAATTGTTGACGTTGGGCAAGTTCTCAGTTAATCTATGCCTAAGTATCCTCATTTATAAAACAGAAGCTAAGTAATAATAAGCCCAGCCTTGTGGAGTTGATGAGTTAACATGCCTAAAACATATAGAACAATACCTGAAAAATAATATGCGCTGTATAAGTATTAGCTAATGTTAAATCTTTATCATCATCTGATCAACTTCAAGCATTTCAGCCTAGGATCCAAAGTGTTATAACATTTGCAGACTTTCTTCAATATTAACTAATATCTATGCAATTATTTATAGTTTACAAAGGGGCTATGTTTCATTTAATTCTCACAATCCTGTGAAGACCACATCAGTTCCATGTTATCTACTAGAGGGTCTACACAGCGATTGCCAAGAAAACCCCTTACCTGTCCTGCCCATCCTGAAGCAAGCTCTACACACCTGCCCAGAAGAGAAGCAGCTCAAGGGAGCTTCTGTCCTGGAGACTTTCTGGGGGTGTTCAAATTTCAGCCTGCTGATGTCTCTGTCCAAGGTGCTTAATAAGTAAGGCCCTCTCCTCAGATGGGCGACCACATAGGGGGTTCTCACCACCAGAAGTCCCCAAGTGACCCTGACACACATCCCATAGCTTATATTTTAAGTATGACCATTCCAAATATTACTGCCCCATTTAGCGGAAATACTTTCAGCAGTTTGGGTGTGAAACCATAAAAAAAAAGAAATTCCATTTTTCACATATAAAGAAACCAAGATGACAATGCCCATTAATTGGACTATCAGGACTCAAACGCAATGATTGCCACCAGACCAGACAGTGCTGCTTCCGTGCCGAGCCCTTTAACCTTCTTTCTCTCACAGCTGCAACCCTTGCAGATACCGTCTCCACCTGTGAGGGGCCCTGGCAGTCCTGTGTGGCCATCGCTCAAGAAAAGCCAAAGTCTGTACTTCCACAGTGTGCAACAAATGCCTCACATCTGTAAGACGTTAACTAAAAATCTTTTGAAATTCTAGGCTGTATCTAGAGACAGGCCAGAAATAGTTCAGTTCTACTTCATATCCAACATTTTTTTTATCTTAAGACCCCAGTCTGGGAACCCTTAAATAAGATGTCAGCTATTTTTCTTTCACATAAATGCTGCTCAGAGGGTAAACTCAAATTTGAGAGATTTTTTTCAAAGTACTAAAACGGACTAAAATAATGCTTCACTATTAGTTCAACCTCTACTTGTATTACATGTTGTAAAATTTAATTGAAACTAATTTGAGTAACGATAAGGGAGGGGAAAAAGTGATTAAAAGTGTAAAGATTTCAATACTTACCATTTTGCAAAGGGTTTCCTTTTATAAAAAATAACATCTTACCAAAGAGGTAAGGTAGAACAATACATTTTAAATTACATATTGCTCAGGGCAATAATGAAACCCATTGAAATACAATGTCCGTTTTAGAAAAAAGAATTATTACGAGGGGAGAATTACATTTTTAAGACTTCGAAAAAAGTAAACAGATATTTTAAAGTAAAATGCCTAGAAAGCAAACCAATGTGAAGAAATTCTGGGATATAAATAGTAAAGTCGCTGGGGGCAGAGGGTATTTGGGCAAGGTTGGGAAAAATAGGTAAGATGTGTCTAGTCCAGAAATACACAGACAGTGTCCACTGGGGGAGAGGGGTAAGACTTCACAATCCGTCTTCCCCCAAACACCACAACTTAACATACCATCCAATTAAAACGAGTGTGCTTGCTATGCAAACACAGATCCAAGGCAAATCCCCCAGCCACCTGTCCCCTAACACTGCACCCCATTTCCAAGCAGATTTCTACTTCGGAGTCCCTTAGACACACAAATTCTAGAGCCACCAGAATTTCTGGAACCGTTGCATGCAGGCATTTTAATACAAATTATTTTATACCCACACAAATTACTGAAGCAAAACTAAGGTGGTAGTTATGAAAAGAGAAGTTTAAATACTGCCAAGTGGTTTCAAATGATGCGGTCACCTATTCTGAGCCACAGAAATACCTGCCCAGGGCAGTCAATGGAATCACCAGAAGAAACTGTCAAGTTGGTCCTTGATAATCAGTTAGCTCTATGCTACGGATTCTTAACAACACTCAGAACTGGTAAGAGTGACTGAGTTCTGCCAGGAACGGTTAGGTCAATTTCTCCCGAGAGGGAATATGGCACAGAACCAAGTCCACCAGGTCAAACAAAAGACTGCGGCGTCTACCCTGGCCCTGCCACTAAGAAGGAGGGTAGAAAGCATAAGAACTAAAAAGATAAAACAGGCAAACAAAAAGCCACCAACACTATCACAGCCAAAAGCAAGCTTTGTTACTACACTGAGGACTGGCTGCTGCGGGTAAAACATTCAAAGGAATAACCAGCTGGTTTCGGGTAAAGGCAGAGGACTCAGGAAAGCGAATGGCAGATTTCGGAAATGCTCTAAACTCGCTTCAACCACAGCACCAACAGCACATGAGTCAGTTCAATGCCAGCTGAGTTACACAGAGTAGGGCAAATGAAGACCCACAGTTAATTCATTCCAAGGGACTAGAGGTTTTGCCAAAGTGAAAGGAAAAGACGAGGCGGTGGCAGTGTGAGCAATCTGCTCGGGGTTCCCAGTAATTTGAAAACTGGAGGTAAAAAGTACAGAGGATTAAAATAAACTGGAGAGAAACTTCCCCAGGGAGACAGCACTTCCTCCTGGGCTTTTGCCAGCTGCCCTGGCTCTGCTCCCACCTTTGGGGTCCTGAGTGTCCAAGATCATCCAACCACTGAGGGGTCTGTTTCTTTCTTTAGATTGAGTTGGATCAAGTTGCCTTGTACCATGTTTCCCCGAAAATAAGACCTAGCCTGACCATCAGCTCTAATGTGTCCTTCGGAGCAAAATGGGTTGGTATAAGCATTCAATTAGCATACTCTTAATGACTGTAACTCTCTGTTGTTATTGTCAGGCATCACTGTTTGTGCTTCTCCCAGAAGCAGACTCTGAGACAAGGGTCCTTGTGCAAGCAATTTATTTGGGAGGCAACAAATTCGCTGGTAGGGTTGTGGGGAAGCAAGAGGAAGGCAAGGCAGCCAGAAAGGTATGCATTATCAAGCAAGCCCTCACTATAGCTGACTAGAGCTTAATCCCACTGGGAACTAGTGTACTTATTCCTCAGTACTATGCTCCAAAGGCTAGGGGTCTGCCTTAGCGCCCCATCATTTGAGGCTTGCCAAAGCCGGTGTCAGGGGCCAGAGGAAGCACCTGGGCAAAGAACTGCAGGTGCTGGAGGCTAGGACTCTGGCCCAATACACTAGGGCAGGGCACGGACAGCACTGCTAGCACCACTCCCCGGCCCCAGACACCCACTCCCACTCCTCCCTACCCATTATATTCCTCCCCAACCTGCAAAGCCCAGCTCTGGTCCTGCCTGCTTCCTGACAGGCTCCCTGACCATGTCAGCGCTTACTAATTTCCCGCACTCCTTTCCGCGTGTATGGTCCACCAGTGCCAATTAGGGTGTCACGAGAGGCCTTATATCATCTTTACCAAACTGTTTGCCTTAGTTTCCTGCTATGTAGAGTAGTAATGGCAGCTAACCCTGATAGTAGAATTCTTGTAAAAAATAAATGACTTAAAGTATCAAAGTGCTTAGAATAATGCCACACACCCAATAAACACTCATTAAATCTTAGGTATTGTTTCAATGACTTAAACAGAAATACCTACCTGCTACTGTTTTATAGTTTTTCCAAAATAGAGGTCGAAAAGAAAGGTCAAATTACTGGTTAACGTTACACACGCGCGCGCACACACACACACACGAGTTGTTCATCTCTGGTAGTACTGGTCTCACACTTTACATGTACTATTATCCCATTCAATCCTCCAAACTTTATGAAGCAGATATTATTTAATCATTTTACAGATGAGCAGGGATTTTAACCAAGATAATCTGGCTCCAGAGACCTTATCCTTACAATAAAGCTGCAACTCAGGTTTGTCTACGGAACACTTGAGTTTTTAACACTCAGAAAAGTCTACACTCAGACTCCAGCAACTCCTTGAAACTACCATTTAAGTATTCCTTCAGGGGCCTCAGTTGCAGGTGAGCTGATGGTGGGGGAGAATATGCTGCCCCCAAATATGCCAGTTGGTGTAAGGTTTATTCTGAGCTGAAGGCACCTGGGAAGATGCAGATACAAGGGAAGTTCTCTGCCCTCCTCCTATTTGCCTAAAAGTTTGCAGAGGTGTCTCCCCGCCCCTCTCTATCAGGATGACAAAAGTTAATCACCAGAGACAACCTTAGATCTGGTACTAAACGTTACAACTAGCCCTTATCGTCTTGAGTTCCCCACAGATTTGCCTTCCTACCATTTGCTGCCCTAGAAACGCAAAGTCCTTTCCTTTGTCTGGTCACATCTCTAAAAATGTATTGTTCTCTTGTTAACATGCCAAAGAAGCCCAAATTCTAACCCTCCCTTTGAATTACCCATCTCTGGGTACTCCCCTGTGTATGACTGACACACACGCTAATAAACTGTTTCTCGCTTGTGAACCTGTCTTTTGTCCAGTTTACACAGCCCCAGAAGCGCAAAAGGGAAAAGAATTTTGAACTTGACTGTGATTCTCAACATGAGCCTGTCTCTCTAGATTTCGGGGTGGCGGTTTGCCCTGGAACCTCGATTCTCAGAGGGATCTAAGGAAAGTCATTGATTTTCAGTGTGCCCGGGTTTCTCTTGTTGTGAGGATGACTTCCGAGCTGTTTACCTGTCAGAGCTGAAACAGGAAGTCCTCCCCACTGCTCTTTAATAACGTTCAACACATTAACCACCAAAAGAATTGGGGCGCACATAATCTTAGTGTAAAGAATAGACTTCCCCAAGAAACGCCAGTTGGTGACTAACCAAAATGTATATGCATTTTGAAAATATTTCCAATGCAGAAAATCTCACTAGGAGAGGTATTTTAAAGGGAGGAAGCCTCACTCATGTGCTGTTAGCATAGAAACATGAAATATAGGAAAGTATAAGTTACTTAGGTCAGTTCTTCTTTGTGCTTGTTTTGAAACAAGCAAATTTGTTCAGATGTAATTAATATAGCAGGGAACAACTAGAGCATAATGCAAATTTTGCGTTTGATTATGTGTAATTTCATCAAGAAGCACCAGGTGAATGCAGAAAACGGCACTCAGCTGAAGCCAGCTGCATGGAAATTCACAAAATGTACACATTTGCACACCTCAAATCAGCTACCTCAGCTCACAGAGGATGAGTTACACCCATCTCCATCTGTGGGTTCTGACTTGCCATCAAATGCCCAAATTGCAGATGACCCTCCTTCCTCCACTAACATAATGCACAGGCTGCAACGCTTCTGACAACCACCTCCACAAGCAAACTTTAGGACTTTCTAAAGGCAGAGCGCCATAGTTATCATTTATCGTAGGGCTTCTGTACTTAACCATCTAATGTGTAAAACTGTGCTGCCACTTTATTAGGTTCCTGTCTTTTTTTTTTTTTTTAATGTACCACTGACAAAAGTTTGCGTGTGTTTTGCTCCTAACACCATTTGCCCCACGAGCTCTGTGGCTTTGATGGCGTGGTTCTGCATAGAATGGTGACTGCAGGAGTGCCTGTGTCACATTCTAGCAGAGGTGACTCCTCCACTAGTACCAAGTGTGCAGGAGGGAGCCTACACCCAGGAAGTGCGGCTTTTCAGCCATTATTGTCCACTTCCCCTCCATGCTTTATTCCTACCGTCCCATTCTTGAACCAAACACTCCAAAGTTAGGGGCTCTTATCACCCACTTATTAAAAATACCACCAGCTCTAAACTTGCTCAAACAAATTAGAATAAGACGAGGCACATTCTCTCTCAGCCTAGCAAACATTCCCCTATGTTTACATCTTCTCTGCCAAAAGTTGTTTTAACTTCTTTTGTGTGGAACTTAAAAACAAGATTCATTTAATCTGGGGCATTTGTTTACCTGACTCTATGTCCTAAATGTGCCAAGGTTTCATGTCTAATTGTAATTACGCAATGACACAGACGACATCTGTGTTTGGCTGGATGTTTTTTTAGTAAGAGAATTCAGTATAATACTCACTTCGAGTATACCAATTTCATCAAAGAAGTAAAGGAAGAGTGAAAAATAAGAATCCAAGATCAGATACTCTGACAACACACGCAGCTTGGGGAACAAAATGCATTTACAAGCATTGTTCATGTTTCGCTTCTAGACGGCATGCAAGGTCAAACCACTAACCTGTCAGTTACAATAAGCTTCCAAACTTCTGGTCAATGACCTGGCTAATAATAAAAGACAAGGCTATGACATCAATACAGTTATAATTAATTTACACAGATCAGCTTCGCGTTAATCAAATACATCTTTAAGAGCATTTAATTATTTTTCACCTAGAAAGTAACACTGGGCTTTGTGAAGGGAAAAGAATCCTGCTGAATTCAACATGAAAGGCTGTCAGGCTGCTCTAAGACAGGAAGGACAAAAGGCTTTCCAGCGCACACTGCTGCAACACAAGAGCCGCTGCCACACTCACAGCAAACAGAAGCACAGGACAATGGATGACAACACAACACATATCAACAGTTTCCTAACATAAAGTAGTTGTCAGGCAACTGAGGGAAACAGGCTCTGGGAAAGAAATGTCCCAGTGCTTTTTCTCAAAATGACACACAGGACGAGCATCATTCTAGTATGCAGAATTGGAGAGTAAAGGGCAGGGTCTTTGGGAAGATGTCTACAATACACCAGCCATGTGACTTTAGGGAAGTTATTAAACTCCCATTTCTCACCTGTGAAAGGAAATAATTTAGGCTTATTTGGTGGTGTAAGGGTTAAATGAGATTATATTGAGATTATACATATAAAATCATCAACTGAGAAATGACAGTGTTTTTAATCCATAGAAACAAACACATTAAAAATTTTAAATAGCTTTAAAGCTTTTTTTTATAACTTAATAACCAATTAGTATTTTTCTGCACTTTCTATGATCCTACATTTTTAAACTATATCATGTGAGTCAATTACACATACAATTTTTTAAACAATATGATGGGATATGTGAAAGGCACATGAAAGGAGAAATCATTTTTTAATTAAAACAAATTTTATAATAAAATCTCAAACCAGAGTTTCTGTCAAGATTATCTTTAAATTATCATTAAATTTGAGAATTTAATGAGCCTCTATTTTAGGATATAAAAAAATCTCATTATGTCAGATAGCGAAATTTTAATTTTTCCTTCCTTTTTGAAGTGTTACAGTCTTAACAGAAATGATTAGATTATCGTTATACATGAAAAGCGAAAACTACTGGATTTTGTATATAATCTTGACTTTTGCTCCACAGCGAGGTGAATTAGTGCCAACTGCAATTGCGATCCATCACCACTTATGATTTCCAGTATCAATCATAAGCTGGTTTCTTCTCTCACAGACTACAAGTTTTAGTGTAATGAGGGCTCATTAAAGTTCTCCGACTGACAGCCCTTCAGATGCAGGTCCTTAAACCAGGAGACACAAGGGGAACAGCAATGCCAGCATCACACCACCATCACTACCTTCAAGAGGATTTAAGTAATTCCATTCTCACGTTTGCTCCACGCCAGATTTCTTTGTCTACCTAAATTGGATGAAAAAGGGATAGCCATTCCCACATTTAAATTAATCTGTGTAAGGATTGTTAGTGAATTATTTATGTAACTGAAATCCTCCCAGCACAAGAACTAGTGAAGAGCGGGGAGAACACACCAGACTTCAGAGATGTTGTTTATGTTCCCAGAAAGCACACAGGATGTCCACTAATTACTACCTAGTGGGGAGAAGTTGGGGTTTTTTGCCAGCCCAGCATCAATGCCTCATTCTTTCAGTAACAGGAATCCATCTCCCACCCACAGTGGATGTGGTCCTGGGGGGACCAGCAAAGAAGGCTGCCGGTGCAGAAATGGAATGATACCTCTCTCTTTGGAATCTAAAACTTGTGTGAAGACCAACAACTTCTGGAGCCAATACTCAGGGCTTTAACTTAAACAACTTTCCAGATCTACAAAGTCTACCCAAACCCTGGGAGCTCACCTAGCTGCTGTCCTTACCAAGGCCTGGTGGTTTGGTTTTTCTGTCGACTCTCGGTGCTTACCCATACACTTCCAATCTCTTGTTCTTGAATAGTTATCTAGATAACCGATTTAACTTCATTTCTGTTGTTTATAGTCAAAGAACCCTACCCAGAATACTAAGGCATTTGCCGAGGGCTGGCAAGCAGATCCTGCTTTTTTTCAAGCATCCTTAGCTCTCATTTTCTACTGAGCACAACACTCCAGCCCATAGGAGAACCAAAAACATTTGAGCAGTATTTCAAAGGTCGGCTACGGGCAAGTTATTCCTCAAGAAAAAGGGCCCAGAGCTAAGAATGTGAATACACGGCTAACTACTGCATAAATAAGGCCAAGTCCTCTCAAAGGCAGAGACCTAGTGTGCAGACTCGCACGATGGATGAAGAATGTTATTTCAAAAGGAAAAACGGATGGTCTAAAGTGTGTCTTCTATTTATATACAAGGTTTATGTTTTTAAAGAAATTTCTAATTACTGAAGTGACTTTCAAAGCACTGTCCTACCTGCCTTCGCACGCCATTGAAAATAAGACTAGATATTTTTTAAAAATATCACCTGATGAAAATTTTGACTAGAACTTTCAGACAATGAATCAATTAGACTCATCAAGGAAGGAAGGAAGGAAGGAAGGAAGGAAGGAAGGAAGGAAGGAAGGAAGGAAGGAAGGAAGGAAAAAAAGAGAGAGAGAGAAAGAAAATGAATAAGAGCCTCTTCCACCTCATAGCCTTAGAAAGTAACATGGAAGTATCCAGTATGCTTTTCTGCAGAAAGGTTCACCTCTTCATTTTTAACCATCATGCAAGTGATTCACAGACATAAATCATCACATGAGCCCAGAGAAGAAACCAACGAATGTGAAACTACAGCAATAAAAGCATTAAGCATGTAATTGTATACCTCGCTGTCTATATTCCTTCATTTAATAATATTTGAGCATCCAGTAAGGGAGAAGCACTGTCCTTTTGGGCAACCACAGCCTAGAAGGAGAATCAGACACACAAACGGCAACATTAAAGTGTGGTAAAGAATTGTACTAGAACTGTATATAAGGTGCACGGAATGTTTAGAAAAATAGCAAAAACAAGTTTTAAAGTTTTGTATGGGGTGTGAGGGGAGAGAGAAAAACAAAGAAAATACTGGGGCAGGCATTATCCCGGGTAATGGGGAAGGAGATGAAATGATGCATGAAACTACAGTCAAAAGCTGTGGTGCCATCTCACAAAAATAAAAGGATTTGCTTTAAATCGTCATTTAGTGGACATAACAGCTACAAGCTAGAAATTTAGAAATCTATAAGGTTCCTTATTAACACAAAATCCACATGGCTTGAAAGAAGGGAGGAAATCTTGAATACTTTGGTAGGAAGGGACTTCTGCTACCACCTGGGCAGTGTGCACACACAATGTTTATTTCTACATTTGTTCAAACTTAGAATCACAACTGATTCATTACAACACACTTAACTGCCAACTTGCTGGTATTTGTAACAAAAAAATGTAGCAAAATATCTTTCACACTGATGCCCAAGAGATTTTTCTCAAGGGAAAGAAATTCCAAAATTAGTAGTAGCTGCCAACACTTACACACACAGTCCCCTATATATTATTTATACAAAATTGAAGTCATTGTAATATGTATATAAATTTCATTCATAACTATCCTGATATTGTGACTGAATAAAAAATGCATAAGCAAGTTAACACCATGGAGAAACAGCTGTTGTTGCAATGACAACATTCCTGGAGCTGAAGCCAGATTCGCGGTCAAATCTGGATGCCATCCCTTACTGGTATGTGGCCTCAGGCAAATCCTATAACCGAGTCCGCTGAGCTTCTTGATCTATAGATGAGAAAAACTTCGCTTACTTCCTGGAGTCACTGTGAAGACTAAATGAAACAGCCTATTACCTGAAAACATGCAGCACACCCCCAAAGTTTGTTTTCCATTCTCCCTTCTTCTCCGTAAAATAATGAGCCTTTCCCCCACCATGGAACTAGGCTTCACTGCTTTATAATTATCATGTGCATGGAACAGTGTCCGAGAAACTAGATGGGTAAATAACACTGACATGCAAACCTGAATGCACTCATTGTCAGTTGACTATCCTTTAGATCCCAAAGGGCGCTTGCACACTATCTATTGCTTCCCAGAAATTTGATACATTTTCTTTTCTGAATACAGCCAAAATTATCCACAGACTTTGAGATATCACCATCGGTGATGTCCCACAGAGCAGCTGGTTGACTGAAAGTGACTCCCCCTCCCCCACACTCCAGCTGTCACCAGGAAACCCTCCTCAATGTCTGAGAAAAGACAATGCCGTATTACTTCTACTGCTATTAATAACAATCTAACAAATACTTAGCAGTTGAAATTATTTTTCTTATGAAAGCTATTAACTAAAAATTAACTCTTTAAGAAAAATCCTTTACTATGTAAATGCAAAGCAGCTGCTTTCATACAATAAAAAACAGAGGGGCAGTAAACACAAGAAATGTACTTTCATTGACTCCTTGTTTCTTTTTCCTTGAGTCATTTGTAATGCTAAACAACAGCCAGTTAAAATATTAAATAGCTTTAACAGTGATACAGCTGTCATAGCTTGGCGAGACTAAAAAAAACAACAACTTAGATTTCTCAAAAACATGTGCATAGACGCCTACTTTTGTAAAATATGGGTCAGACTGAAGGCTGAATTCTTTTTAAAAATGATTACTCGCTCCTCTGCATGAGAAGTTATACTACGTATGTTTGCCATTGCTGAAAACCTTGGGTGTTGTCTTCAGAATAAGTTCGTGACTCCCACTCACAAGAATGCTTAATGCCATGACTTTTTTAGCTCATCTCCTGAGGATTTGTATCTCACAGATGCAAAGTTCTGGGGACATGCCTCAGAGTGCGGCTGCAAGAGGTTCAAGGTGTGCACCAGCAGAAGGCTGGGTCCTGCCACCTCTCATCTTAAAGCATCTCAGCTCCTGAACACTACAGGTTAAGAGTCTGCTAAACAGGGTTCCCTGCTAAAATATCTGAGGTCCACTGCTTAGATAACTTAACTGCAGCATAAAAGAAAATCTATCTTTTTAAAGCATCATTTCTATCTTTTTAATTTTTTTAAAAGAATGTTTACATATTCATGCACTTACCTAACTTCACATAAATGTACAGATTATTTATGTCCAGCCCCATTTTACAAAACAAAATTATGACCTGGTATGACTCCTTTGAAGTATTTTCCAAGCTCATATATTCTGTTATATGCACAAAAATACATAGGAATCAGGATTTCTAAAAATAAAAATTTTTACTTTGCTATGGAGACAGGTTAGTTGGCATGTTGCTAGGTAGACAGGGAGGTCCCTGGTAGAATAAACAAAAAAGCAGCCATATCCTGAAACTCCAGGTTCTGGAATGCCTCCTTCACTCCAGGACAAAGATATGAGACAGAGCCTTGAGGTTAATAAATTATCTCATATCCCTTTTGGCTGGACAAAGGAACTGATCTGATCTGATGGATAAGAATGGGTTATTTCGTTAACCCCTTCAGGATGGGCAAACAGGACAAACCTGATAGATGAATTCCATTAGAAGGCTCCAACCTCCTTCCCCAAACAGTCAAGGGAAGGTATAAAAGTAAGAGCTTTTGCCTCAGTCACTGGGGTTCCCAGTTTCGGGTACCCCTCCCGCTGGGGAGCTGCAACCTCTTCTCCTGCCTCTTATAAACTCTTCCTTTACAACTTTTTGCCTCTCCCTGGTCTGGGTTTCCATTCTTCGGTCTCACGAGACATGATCCCGGCCCGCACCCAGAAACTGTCGACAGATCCAACATTATTTACATCACTATCATTAAGCTTCCATATTGAAAAATAATAACGATTCAGTTAGTATTTTCTTATACTTTGGTGCATGTTGTTACCGAGGTCTCATCTCCTGTAACACTGTTCCCTTCTATAATTGACTGTCCCTGTTAACTAACTAAAGATACTTAATCAGCCCCTGATCTTGACCTTTCAGTAAGCACCCAAAAAACTCTTATGGAAGTTGCTGTGTTATGGTAATAAAACTAGAGATAGTGTTTTTTTTTTTACCAGGTTTAGAGTTTTAACTTTCTCCAAGTATTTGTCTTCTCTCATTCATAATAATGTGAAAGCTTTGACTCTTCACTTCAGCATCTTTGATCATTTAAAATGAAAAGCAATGCAGTTAGGAAATAACAAAACTACCTCATCCATAACAATGAGGAAATGAATAAGGTGAAGTTTGCGGTGGGAACTACCTGGCCCCCTTTCCAATCTGTGGCAGTTATTGGAGCCTCTATGCCTAACATGGTGGACATGTTTTGCTCTTTATTTCGTCTCATTCAATGTCCTGAGGTGGTCACACCATGACTCCTACTTTATGGAAGAGGAAATTAAGGTTGGGAGGATGTCATCTTCTCTGTGATGCTTCAGAAACCGGAGGTATGGAGAATGGACAGAAGGAGGGCTTCTCTGCTATCTTGTGCGGAGCTGTATGACAAATGGGAAAGAAAGATAAGGATGGAAACATCTTGAGCCTTGTCATTTGCTTGCAAGCCACGGCTCCAGAACACTGCTCAGCTGTTAGGCTAAGGCTTATGGTCAGTTTTCTACTCTACCCTCTTCATTCCATTCCGTAAAATTCCATTCTGTGACTTCAAAATGGCTGTTATCACTATGCCAGTAACTCCCAAACTTTAGCACCCAGGTGCACTGGGAACAACTGTTAAGTCTTGTGAAAATAAATTTGATTCCGTGAGTCTGGGGTAAGACCCAAATTTTGCATTTGCAACAAGTTCCCAGGTGATGGTGACGCTAGTCGTCTTTGGACAATTTAGGAACCCAATGCACTGCTATTTCTCTTTGTATGATTACCTCTTTCCCAAGCCCTGCCACACCAGCAGCAAATTAAAAGGCTTTCAAGTTTATTAGAACCAACAAAAAAAAAAACGACATACAAATGTGAGACATTAGACAGACTTTTAGGAAGCGATTCCAAAGGGGTAAAAATGGAGGAAAATCCAGCTGTCACGGAGTGTACTGCAAAGGAACCTACACATACAGATGACTCAACCTTAAATAGGCAATTATTTATTCTGACAGCACTCGGAGTCTTCGAAAGAGTTTACGCTAAGTCAGGAAAAGCAAATGAGCATGGGATCCGGTTTGGGAGGTTTTTAAGGTCTGGGCCGAAAAGGGTTAGATTCACTCAGGTGGCTTTCCTAGCCCCTATTAAGAGAAATACCACTACTTCAATTAGGGTTGTGTCTGCCACACCCCCTGTTCGGAGAACATCACGTGGCTGTTCAGAGCACCTGAAACTGCAAGCTGTCGCTGACGCAACGCCGCTCGAAACGTCCTGCTTTCAAAAGCGATGCTGCAAAACTCCCCCAGAGCTCAGCCCGTCCTCCGAGGGCCGGCGGCCGGCCTCCAGCAGACAGCGGGGTGGGGGGGTGACGGTGAACACGACTCCCGTATTGTCGCTCCAGGAAGCACCCTCCCCGCTCTCCCGCCACGGCCCCCAGGGCGCCGAAGACGCGGAAGCTACTGCCGCCAATCCCAACGGGTCCGCACCCCCAGCCCGACCCCGCGGGAGAGGCCGACGGCCACCCCCCAGTTCCCGCCTCGCGGCCGATGCCACGGCCCCGGTAAAAGGCGGAAGATGCTGCGCGGGACCCACCATGAAAACGGCACCACACAGACGCGAAAACTCACGCTCTCTACGGCCCGCCGGCGTCCTCACGTCTTCGCGCGCGTACGTGCGTCATCACGCACGGGCGCTGCTCCTGGAAATTCCTGGTTCCCGCGGCCCGTTGGGCGCCTAGGGGAGAGCGTGGGCGCCCTGACTACGCGGCTTGCGCGGCCCGGGTGGAGCAGGGAAGGGCCGTAAACCGCGCCGGCCGGCCGCGGCGCATGCGCAGTTGCGCCCGGGCCAGACTTTTCAGGCCGCGTGCGGCTGCGGTGGCAGAGAGGAGGTTCCGAGGGCGTAGCGTGGAGAGCTTGTACCCTCGACTCGTCCTGCAAAACCGGAGTGAAACGTGCTTCTCCCTGCCATAAGTAACTTCTTTGCTCTATCTCGCTTAAAGCAAGCAAGTGGCCTGCGTTGGAGAGACCAGACAAGGGGAGAAGCAGCCAGTGGGCCGCGGCGCAGCTGTGACACTGTCCTTCCAGGCCCCAGCCCTGCTGCAAGCTGCTGACCTGCTGCGTGGAGGAGACGGATGCTGCTGGTGGAGTAGATAGTGTGAGACACACTTCCACCTTTGTGTTATCTGCAGGCAGCCTGAGAGCTGTCTATCTCAGGGCGGAACCCACGGTTGCAAAGTAGGCCAGCAAACAAGGTCATGGGTGTAGTTTTCACTCCCCAAAGCTTAGGTCTGAGACTGTATTTCTTAGTCTGTTTGCCCATTTAAGAGCTTGAGGTGTTAAGTATTTCAGTTAATATGTCATTTGATGGAATTTTAATTATGGGTTCTGCTTCTGTGCAACAAAGTTTATGATCAGTTGTAGGAGTCTGGTTAAATTAAATGCTGTAGTGCTGTATTTATTTCCTACAATATGAGCAAACTATCTTACTAGTTGGTACGGAATTTCTAATAACTAGGGGGAAGATACGCCTTTTCCAAAGAGGAATCCAAATGCAGGTGGTTTTATGCTGCTCTGTTATTTATTGGAAGTTGTGGCAGCTGTATTTAGCTTGTTCTACTTAAAAACTGCCTAAATCAGAAGAGTTTTGGTTATCTTTTGTTATGTACTGCAAAGACTCTTCGTGGAAATTTTTAGAGTTTGACATTTCAATGAAAAATCGGCTCATGTATATAACAGACTTTCAAGTGATAAGGAAGATTCTCAGCAATTTGCAAGTATATGTTCCTTGGGCCTTACAGTTTACCCCTTGTAAAAACAATGTACTGATCAGAAAGTTTGGCTGACAATGATAGACTGCATTCTTGGAGATAGAAAGTCAGTTGAACAAGTGGCTGAAAAGGTGAATTGCCTATGGAAGTATTTTATATATTGTCCTAGGAAAAAATTTAATGTAATTTCTCAAAAAGAAGGGGTCCTCATTTATCCTTGTGATCCCTGATCATATGCATCAATTCAATTAATACTAATCCTAGCTCCTATTCTCTAACACCCTTTACACCTTTCTATAATTGCATCATTTTTCTTGTCCTTAATACATCAAATACAGAGGTGATTTTAAGGGAGCCACAAATCAAGACGTCTCAATACAGTAATCTCATTAAAATGTCATTATATGTAAGGATTAAGAATATACTTAGAAAATTATATTCAATTTCAAATATCAGTGAAAAAAATTCATGGAAATTCGAGAGGACAGAAAAAGCTTACCTTTTTAAAAAATGACTTTTTTGTCCTATATGACTTACTGAACAGACAAGAAATTTTTTTAAGTTCCTATTGAAATCAACATGTTGTGTCACACTCAAGTCCCATTTAAATTGACAAACATCACTTGATTAATAATTGTGTATCTTAAACATTAACGCATGAGGCAGTCAATAGCATCCTTTCACAGAGGCAAGGCTTACAAATATCAAAGACTCAATGCCGTAAGTCCTTTAACACAAAAGTTAACACAGTTGTTACATTGCTTTGTAAGATAATGATTCTTAAACATAGATGTTAATCATGAGAAAAAGCAGCATTATGCACATTGTGTTTAATATTTGAGACCTATCTAATGGTCTGACCAATGTTCTGTTTTTATTATATCAAAGGTTTGCAGGACAGCAATAATACCTGGGAATAAGCCATTTGACTTAAAGGAATGTTCCGAAAATGTGGTTCTTATGTCCAGAGAAGTTGTAGTAATAACCTTTGTACAGTTTATAAAGCTAGGACTGGAACTGTCAGGAAGGCAGATGAGTATCATTCTTTCAAAACCTGGTGTGAAGGTGAGAGAACATCAGGTAACAATGCCAGGAGCAAATAACACAAGTGGATTATTTTTTTTAAAAAGGAGCTTGTTGGGGTGTCTACTTTTAATGGATTATTTATTGTTATGCCCAACACTGTACCAAAGGATGTATAAACTGATAAAAGAATTTATGGCTTTCTTGTGAAAAGCTTGCAAGCTAATTCAAGGACAATTTAAGCACTATACAGGTACAAAGTTGTACCATGTATTATGATGATAAGATTAACAACAATAGTTAACAGTGGTAGACCATGCAAACTAACCATAATTGATTTGCAGTGGCTATACTGATAGCAGACAAAAAAGACTTTAAGACAAGAAATATTTCTAGATATGGCTATTTCATAATGATAAAAGGGTCAATACTTCAAGAAGACATAATAATTAGAAATATACATGTACCCAACAACAGAGCGCTAAATACATGAAGCAAAAATTGATAAATTGAATGAAGGAATAGACAGACAATAAGAATTTGATATTTCAGTATCCTCCTCTCACTAATGGCTGGAACAACTAGTCAGGAAACCACAAAGGCTATAGAAGCTTTAAATAACACTATCAACCTAATCGACATATATACCACCGTACTTAATGTCAGCAAGATTTATATTCTTTTTAGGAAGTATATTCTCCAGGATACTGCATACGGCAAGTCATGAAACAAGTCTCAATAAGTTTTAAAAGATTAGGGGCATGCAAAGTATATGTCTGGTTACAGTGGAATTATGTTAGGAATACAATAGAAAGAAACTTGTAAAATCCCCAAATATTGGGAAATTATTCATGGGCCAAAGAAAAAGTAACAAAGGAAATTAGAAAATGTTTTGAACTGAGATAAGATGAAAACATTGAAATTTATGTTTCTAAACATGTACAACTAAAACAGTGATCTGAAGGCTATTTACTGCTTTAAACACCTATAATAGAAAAGTCACAATATTCTAGGCTTCCACTTTGAAAACTAGAAAAATAAGATCAATTTAAACCCAAAGCAAGCAAAAAGGAGGAAATAATCACACTGGAAACTAATGACGTAAATAAGAGAAAAATTGAGAAAATCAACGAAAATAAAAGTTGGTTCTTTGTAAAAATCAAAAAATTGACAAACCTTTATTAAGCAACCAAAACAGAGAAGACACAAATTACCAAAATCAGGAATGAAAGTTATACATCACTATCCACTCTACCAAAATTGTAAGGGACTACAAATAATTTTATGCCAAATTAGACAGTGTAAAGGAATTGGGAAATTCCTAGGAAAACACAAATTGCCAAAACTGAATTAAGAAAAAAATCTGAAAAGAGTTTATTTTCATTTCCTAGGGCTGTCATAACAAAGTACTATAAACTAGGTGGCTTAAAACAACAGAAATTTATGTCTTAACAGTTCTGAAGGCTAGAAGTCCAAGATCAAGGTGTTGATAGAAGTAAGCTCTCTGAAACTTGTAGGGGAGATTCCTTCCTTGACTCGAGCATGTGGTGGTTTGCAGGCAGTCCTTGGTGTTCCTTGGCTTGTAGCTCCATCAACTTCAGTCTCTGTCTCCATCAACACATCACATTCTCCCCTCATGTGTCTGCTCTTCTTATTAGGACACCAGTCATAAAGGATTAAGAGCTCAGCTTACTCCAGTATGATCTCATTTTGACTAATTACATCTGCAGTGACCCTGTTTCCAAATATGAACACATTCTGAAGCACTAGGGATTAAGACTTAAACATGTCTTTTTGGGTGATATATAATTCAACCCATAACAGACTATAACAAGTAAAGAAATTAATACTGTAAAATATTACCACAAAGAAAAACCCAGGCCCAGATGGATTCACTGGTGAATTCAATCAAATATTTAAGGAAGAATCGATATAATCATACACAAACTCTTTGTGAAATAGAAGAAAAGACCATGTCTCAGCTCATTTTATGAAGATGTTTATTACCTTGATACCAAATTCAGAGAAAGACATTACAAGAAAAGAAAGCTATAGATCAGTCAAAGTGTTAGCAAATCAAATCCAGCAATACCTGAGGGATTATATACAATGAATGCAAGGTTGGTTTAACATTTTAAAAAAATCAATGTAAAACACTGTATTAATAGACTTAAGGACAAAAACCACGTACAATCTCATATAAAACATTTCACAAAATCCAACACACATTTATGATAAAAACTCAAAAAAGTAAGATTACAAGGAAACTTCCTCAACCTAATAAAGAGCACCTATAAAACACCTACCCCTAATGTCATACTTAACTGTAAAACGGAATGCTTTCACCCTAAGATCAAGAACAAGGCAAGGATATCTGTTCTCACTTCCACTCAAATTTTTACTGGAGTTTTAGCCAGTGCAGTAAAAGAAATAAAAGGCATCAGATTCAATAGGAAGAAGTAGAATTATTTTTATTCATAGATGACCTTATCCTGTATGTAAAAATCTTAAATCACATACACAAATAAGCACTATACTAGAATTAATAAATGAGTTTACCACAGTCTCAGGCTACATGATCAAAAATTTTGAAAAGCATTTCTATATACTACAAATTAACAGTCCAAAAATAGCATTAAGAGGACAATTTCATTCTCAATAGCATCACAAAGAATAAAATACTTAGGAATAAATGTGATAAAAGAGGGATAAGACTGGTACACGGAAAACAAAATGGCTGAGAGAAATTGACATTCCATGTTGATGGGCTGGAAGGCGCAATGTTGTTAAGATGGCAGTTCTCAAATTGATTTATGGATTTGACAATCTCAAAATCTTAACAGGCTTGTTTTATATATAGAAATTGACAAGCTGATCCTTATATAGAATAAAATATAATAGTCAAAGCAGTTTTGAAAAAGAAGAAAATTGGAGAAATTACACTACCCAGTTTCAAAATGTATAAAATTACAGTATTAAGGTAGATGAGGGTAAACAGGGTCAAATATATGGTGATGGAAGGAGAACTGCCTCTGGGTGATGGACACACAATTTGAAAAATAGATGATGTAATACAGAATTGTACACTTGAAACCTACATAATTTTACTAACCATGGTCACCCCAATTAATTTTAATTAAAAGGAAAAAAAGACAATATTATTGGTGTGAGAGTAGGCATAGAGATCAATGCAATGGAATTTAAGCTCTTAGATGATCAGTTGATTTTCAATAAAATTGCCAAAGCAGAGGAAAGTTTTTTCAACAAATAATGCTGGGGGAATTGGACTGTTCACACAATACACAAAAATTAACTCCAAATGGAGCATAGGCCTAAATGTAACAGCTAAAGCTATTAAACTCCTAAAAGAAAACACAAGAAAAAATTATTGCTATGTTAGGTTAGGCAAAGACTTCTTTGCTCTGACATCAGAAAGCACAATCCTCAAAAGAAATAATTGATAAATAGTACCTGAAAATTAAAAATGTTTGGTTTTTAAAAGACATCATTAAAATAAAAAGCCACAGATTGGAAGAAAATATTTGCAAATTGTATATCTGATAATGGATTTGTATGTGAAATATTTAAAGTACTCTTAACAACTCAAGAAAAAGATAAACCGTTGCATCAAAAAGTGGGCAAAAGATTTGAATAGATACTTCTTCCCCAAAGATAAGTGAATAATAAACATGTTAAAAATTTCCCATCATTAGTCATTAGAAACATGCCATTAAAACCACATGAGGGCAGACGGGTGACTTAGTTGGTTAGAGCACGAGCTCTGGGCAATGGGGCTGCCGGTTCAATTCCCATATGAGCCAGTGAGGTGTGCCCTCCTCAACTAGAATGAAGTAAATGAGCTGCCACTCAGCTCCCAAATGTCCAGATGGCTCGGTTGAAGCGCAGGCTCTCAACCACAATGTTGCTGGTTCGACTGCTACAAGGGGATGGTGGGCTGTGCCCCCTGCAACTATAATTGAACACAGCACCTTGAGCTGAGCTGCCACTGAGCTCCCGGATGGCTCAGTTGGTTGGAGCACATCCTCTCAGCCACAAGGTTGCCGCTTGGACTCCCGCAAGGGAAGGTGGGCTGCACCCCTGCAACTAGCAATGGCAACTGGACCTGGAGCTGAGCTGTGCCCTCCATAACTAAGATTGAAAGGACAACAACTTATCAAATATATGGTGATGGAAGGAGAACTGACTCTAGGTGGTGAACACACAATGGGATTTATAGATGATGTAATACAGAATTGTACACCTGAAATCTGTAATTTTACTAATAATTGTCACCCCAATAAATTAAAAAAAAAGAAAAAAAAGAAAGGACAACAACTTGACTTGGAAAAGTCCCGGAAATACACACTGTCTCTCAGTATAGTCCTGTTCCCCTTCCCCAATAAAATCTTAAAAAAATCCACATGAGATGCTACCCCACACCCCCTGGAATGACAACAACAACACCAATTAACGGCAAGAATGTGGAGAAATGAATCCTCACATACTGCTAGTAAGGATGTAAAATGATGTGGCCACTACAGAAAATAGGCAGTTTTTTAAAAAGTTAAACATTCATTTATGATATGAACCCAGCAATTTGACTCTTAGGAATCTACCCCAGAGAAATAAAGCATACGAGTATGTCCAATAAAGACTTGTATGCAAATTTCATAACATCATTACTCATAACTGCCCCAAACTGCAAACAATCCAAATGCTTATCAACTGTTGAATAAAGCAATAAAAAGCACACAAACTACTGATTCACCTATACAAACAGAAACCTCAAAGATAGTATGCTAATTGAGAGGAAACCGGGCCCAAAAGCGTATATATGTGTAATTCTCTCCATATGAAATGTCCAGAAAAGACAAATCCATTGAGACAAACGGATTAGTAGTTGACTGGAACTGGGGGTGGGAGCCAGGTGTAAATGGGCATGAGTGAACTTTTTGGGATGATAATAAAGTCTAAAACTGGATTATGATGATGGTTGTCCAACTCTCTAAATTTATTAAAAATCACAGAGACACACTATACACAGACAATGGGTGAATTTTATGGTGTATGAATTCTACCTCAACAAAGCTCTTTACACAGAAAAGATAGCCAGTCTGTGGACGTGGGTGGTCTGTTATCTACAAGGCCTGGTCAAGGGTGAGCATTGCAGACCTACCCATCCACGTGCTATGTTCAAGATATCCTTGAGATGGGGATGCCAATGAAATACGGGTGGCATACCCCAAGAACGTCGAGCCTTATAAAGGAGCCAAAGGATCCACATAAATTTCGATGAAACCAGAGAGAAAGAATTAACTGCTGTAAGTGAGGTGTAGTTAAATTAATCTGGGACTTGAAGAGAATATTGACTGGGGCTAGAGAGATGAGAGAATAATTTGTGGAGTTGACATTTGAATAGTTTCCTTGATGTATAAGTGAGATTGGACCTACTGAGATAAATGGAAGAGAATTCCAGTAAAAAAAAAAAAAGGGAGAACAATATGAGGAATCACTAGGATGATTTATGTTTTATCAGCATTTGAGCAGGGTATTATTTTGATCAATAGTAAGGAGTGAAAAGGGTATGCCATGATGTATGAGCATTACAATGTACATACTGGACAAAATGGAATGGAGACTTTATTTAGGAGAATAGTGGGAAAGGTTAGCTGTAGATTATGGATGTAAAATACAGAGAATATTAAATCCTACTTGTAGAAAACACCATTAGTAATAAAAATGCAATCAATTAGTATGTCTTAGAAATTCTTTTAATGACCTTGTCTTTGAGACTTTATATGGAAATGTGTGCTTTAGAACTCAAATGGTTTTTCATTGCTTTAAGTGCAGAATGTAGAATTAAAAATCTATCATGATTTTACTGCCAATGAGAAAAGTCCTGGAAGTAATAAGGTATTACTAAGACTACAAATAGGAGCAATGAACTTGCAGTAGACTTGTGATGGTTAATTATCCTGACTTTATGGTCATTATTATAATTGTGTATCAGTTATCAGTAATCAACTCGCAATCTAATGGAGCTGAGAAGAGCTGTGATAACACTTAAATAATTTGTGTTACTCTGCAGGGTTTTAATGCTTAAACTCCTTTTCCTAGATTATCCACTCCTTGATTTCCAGTCCTGTCACCAACTGGCTTTTTATATTGGGGCATTGAACCAATGAAACCTAATTCTGTCCTCATGTATTGTCAATATTTTTCCTATGGAGCAGTCTCCTCCCTTCAGAAGGAAGAAGCCAGGATTTCCTTCTCTCTGCCCAAGTACATGAGAGAGCAGGAATATAACATGGGAACCCATTAGTCAAAGGCCCTCTCTACGGTTCTGGACTTTTAGGAGGATCTGGAGACGTTGGAGACCGTAGTCCTCTCAGTATCAGAAATGACAGTGCTTCACCGGGAGAGCTGGAGGCTAGGTACCCCTCAAAGCACCCATGGGAGGGAAGGGTAGTAGTTTAACCACTTCAGGACACTCTGAACTTGAACATAACCCCTTGACCCTCTACTCCTGCTAAGAACTTCAGATACAGATTTAATTTTCTTACAACTCAATATTATTTCAGTACATTTTAAAATCGTTTTCTCACTTCTCTAGCATTCTCTAAGATCTTATCACTACCACTATGACCTCTACCTGTTAAGTAAGTTAATGCATTTAGACCTCTTATCAAAGTGCCTGGCATACAATAAACAATGTGTTCACTGCTTTGATAACTACTGTACTATAGCTACCTTTTGTTGAGTGTCTACTATGTGCCAGGCACTTCACCTCCGTTTTATAAATGAGGAAACCGAGGGTCAGAATCTAAGGAATTTGCCGATGCTCACAAAGCTAGTGGGCAGAAGGATTAATGGTTCACTCTTTCTAATATATTATTTTCACTTCTGAGTATTAAGTGTCTAGTGCTATGTGTCACTGGATACATCATAGTCGATATTAAAGGTAATTTTGTCTTTATTCATGTACATGTTTACATAAAGTTTTCATTAAACTTTAAAAAATAAAAACTATTCACTATTGGGCCGGCCCGGTGGCTCCGGCGGTTAGAGCTCCATGCTCCTAACTCCGAAGACTGCTGGTTCAATTCCCACATGGGCCAGTGGGCTCTCAACCACAAGGTTGCCAGTTCAATCCCTCATGTCCCACAAGGGATGGTGGGCTCCGCCCCCTGCAACTAAGATTGAACCCTGCACCTTGAGCTGAGCTCCCAGATGGCTCAGTTGGTTGGAGCGCGTCCTCTCAACCACAAGGTTGCTGGTTCGACTCCCGCAAAGGATGGTGGGCTGCGCCCCCTGCAACTAGCAATGGCAACTGGACCTGGAACTGAGCTGCACCCTCCACAACTAAGATTGAAAGGACAACAATTTGACTTGGAAAAAGGTCCTGAAAGTACACACTGTTCCCCAATAAAGTCCTGTTCTCCTCCCCCAATAAAATAATAATAATAATAAATCTAAAAAACATATTTAAAAAATAAACTATTCACTATTCATTTTGGAATTATTTTGAATGGTTGTGTTTCTTTCAATTTTCTACATTTTCCTATTTTAGGAAGTATTTTTTCTACTGGGTGTTTTGGATAAATCTTCCTTAATCTTGTTTTAACTTATTATGATTATTATCTAAAATTAAATTGGGTTTACAGATGTCCCATTGTTCCTATGTTTACAGGATAACAGTAGAATATTGTTTGAGTGTTCCTGTTTCTTTCAAAGAATAAACCCGAAACAAGCAAGTTTGTTTTAATAATTATTTCTTTAACAGCATTTTTCTCTTACTTGTACAACTGCCATTCTTTTTTTTTAACAATTAAGATTCTGATGTTTCCAGGACTACGATGAATAATTTTACATCATGCTGCCAAATCACTTTTCTGTGTGCCATTTGAGACCTCAGGAGCCTTCCTAACCCACATTTCCTCAAATGTGGCAGAATGTGTCATGAATACTATATTTATGCTTTATTAAAAACTAATTTAGATAATGAATTCTTAGAAAAGGAAGAGCTTTTTCCTTGCTAGGAAAACATGTTAAAAAATGAGCTTGCATCCAAGTCTGGGAGATGTGGCTGTGATGACAGCAGTTGTAGATGACTCAGGCATTTTGGTTCACTTGCCCACCAGTGCGTAGTCTGCAAGTGACTTTGGGACCTCCTTTGGGCACATGTGAGCACATACACACAGCAGCAGGTCTACCACTGCTTGCTAATAATTAAAACCCCATCAAAAGGACTTTTCTATCCACGATTAGACATAACATTTAACATATAGGACTGTTGAGGCAACGCTTAGGAGAGAATAAATTTCAGTTAAAGGTCGTGGGTCAACCTGTCCACCAGCAAGTGGCAATTCTGGGTGGTGAATGGAGGAAACGAGGCAGTGGGATCTGGGCTGGAGGGAATCTAGGACAAAAGACATAGATGAAGTTTTTGCAGAACTACTGCTAAGGTTCTACCCAATTTGCTATAATACAATAGGGCTAGGACAACTAGAAGCCATGGGCAGTGCAGGGGGTGGAGGGGGTTTTTGACATCACCTGTAATCACAGTGAGCTCCACCTCATATAATTTGGATTTTTCTTGGTCTGTTTTAATTTAACACACCTGACTTCTAACCAAAGCATCTCTTTCCCCGGGGATTTGTTATTCACGAACTAACTGTATAAGTAAAGGCGGTCATTTATCTGAGAATGTTAAATATATATAAATGAAAAAGTTTTTTTACAGTTCACTGTTTATTTTTCTTAAGTTAGTGAGGTTGTCAGTCTTGGATGTCAAATCATACAAGTTTTCATGCTGCCAATTTTTAAATTTTTTGTGAGGAAATGTTATCCTAGACCATACGTCCAAATATTAAGTAGAGTACAAATGGGATTTTTAAAAAGTAAAATGCAAATGACCCTCTGGGCTGAACTGCCAACGTGATTCAATCATTTCTTTCTACGTGTGCACAGAAGAACAAGCATTCTAGCAGAGTTAAATTAATTTGACTAAATAATAACTCAGAACCTTAGAATTAATTGATTCAATGAATATAAGATATCAAGGACAGGGTTATGAGGGGTGGTAATGGGTCTAATAGCCATGGTAGAAATTGTTGTTGCATATATCTTTACAGCTATTTGGGGGCCTAACAGTGGTTTTTGTCTCTAATGTCTTTGACTTGACTATGAGCGAGAAAGCATAGGAAATTGGACAGTGCACAGAATATGATTTTCAGCTCTACCACTAGCCACTATTTGGCTTGAGTAAGCCATGCAAACCCTTGGAAACTTAATTTTCTCAACTGTCAGATGAGGGAATCACATAAAATTGTTTCTAAGGTCTCCTTCAACTTAGGTATTTTAATATTCTAAGGTCTAGAAGGAAAAAGTAAAGAGCATGTTAGAAAAAAAAATCAAAGAAGACAATAAGATATTAAAAGGTGACGAAGTAAGAATTGTTGAGCCAAAGGGAAGAAAAATGTTTGAGATACAGATAAACAATCACCATCATTTTTAATATTTAAAATTTCACAGAAGTTTAATTAAACTTTGATAGTGTAGAAAAATGGAAGGCATAAAGTATATACAATTTTACTATATTTTGGAATGAATAAAATAGAACCAAGATGTAGTGAACTAAATACAACTCACAATTATTAATACTTAATAAATACATCTTGTGTTATGATGTGTGTGTATGAGAAGCAAGTATGTCTCCGGACAAACAAATCTCAAATTATAGAATAATGCATAACTTTAAAAATAAAACAATTGAAGACAAAACGTTTCCAAACATTTCTATCTATTAACAGCCAGTAAGTCACAGGAAAAAGAAAAAAGTCAACAACTGTGGAACCAACTCAAGCAAAGAATAAGTTGATTACGTTTAATGTAATAGAAAACAACATAAAAAGTTCATTCATTGCCTTCAAAAAAAATACAGAAAACATTACTAATAATTACTGCATTTATTAGCAACTTGTTCAGACAAACCAAGCTTAAATCCTAGTCTAGCTCAGAGACCGTGTAATCTAACCAGCCTCTTAAAAGGGGCAGTAATTCTTCCTGTGACTTCTTGTAAGTCTTGATTAAGGCATATAAAATGTATACCTTAGCGACTAGCGCATAATAAGGGATCAAAAAATGTTAACTATAATATCAACCTTTCCATCATTCATATTCAATTTTTTTGCTTTGGGAGGAAAAGCAAGAGCCTGGGCAGTAGAGACAACAGAGGATGGGGGTACAAGAATCCTAGAGGAGGAACAGTAAAGGCCTGACAGATGCTGAGGTGCCATGCGCCCATCTTCCCGGACTAGTGAACAAGCCCCATTTAACACTGTCTTTGGAACACCCGCTACCTTTCTGGAAACCCCGTTTTAAATGTGTGTTAACAGCTTTTGTGATCTTTCAAAAGTAAAAGTTAATTTTTAAAAGAACTATTTGCTTTCCTGGGACTTTTTTGCAGTCTGCACCTGAGAAATATAAGACTCAACAAGAGTCTAGGATGTAGGAGTATGAGAAACGCAGCCATGCCTAATATATTCATCTGCCTTCTCTTTTGTTGGCTGAATATCAAAGCTCCTTAAAAGAAAAATTGGAACAAGGATTCACTACTTACTTTTTTAGGAAGTTTTTCTTAGGTCCTATGATATACTGTTCAGTCAGTATAAAACAAAAAAGAACCACCCTCACTGATTAAAATAAAGGCTCTTCATTTATTGAATCTGTGCCATGTGTTTTGTCCATCAAATTACATCCATTCTCCTAATGAATCTATAAAGTAGGGTTATTATCCCATTTTATAAAGAGCTCAGAAGCGAAGTGACAAGTTCAAGTTCACACAGGCAAAAAAAACAAAAACAAAAACAATCCATCCACACATCTTCAGCTGCCCTTGGAAATGAGACCTGAAGTGCAGGATAATGCCACAACATGTAGTTTTCAAAATTAAACCTTGACTTAATATTTTTCTTAACAGATTTTTACCTTGAATTATCTTGAGACTTATTTTTAGGGCACACAATCAAGGGAGTGAAAATAATGCAGGGTAAGTTTTATTTTTCCAGTGCCAGGTTGTATTTAGTTTTGGGAAAGGGCAACATGTTTAATTTTCGAGGCCCTACTGAGAAATCATATGAAATATTTTAACTATATTTTTTATGGAATGAAAGAAATGTAGGACACGTTTCCTATTGAATATTCTTGGACTGTTAATCACATGGGATTGATTTAAGGTGAGTTTTTTAGACTGGTTTTTAAAATTAATATTTAATTTGTTTTTTGGTAAAATACTATAACCAACTGTGTTTTCTATAAGACAACAGTCTCTGTAAGCAGGATCTTTCCTTTTGCTGTAAAAATACTCTCAAATAAAATATGCACATCAATTGGACATGGCAAATTGTGTAGCCTCTTAGAAAGACTTGAGCTAGATTGGACCTTCTTTTGATTAATGGGCATTCTTTAAACGAATTAGCCCTGATTCTGCTCAGGGGCACAGTATGGCATTCCCAGGGGAATGTAGTAGAACAAGTCTGAACGTGGAATATCTGTCTTCATCATCAAATACTGTTCAAAAGCAATTGGTTTTGAAGTACCCTTAAGACAGGGGTCACAAGCTCCAGTGCCTAGAGGAGCTAGGACAGTGATATAAATGAGTCAAGAGGCCTGGGTGGAAGAAAGCATCTGAAGCATCATGGTGACAAATGGCACTTGGCATTTGGCCACGGTGTCAGGGAGATTATCTGGAGCCATGGGATGATGGCAAACTGTCCATGGAAAGGGCAGCTGCTTTACAATTTTGGCTGACTGAGGCCACGTGGGAATCGGAGCCCAGTGCTCTCAGATCATTTGATTTTTAAAGAGAAATTAGAATTTCAATGTTGGATGCATCATCTTCTAATGTCTAATGTTGACAATTTAAAAAATACTAGTTGGCACATCTGAAAAACCAACCATGGACCCCATCTGGCCAGCAGGCCACCAGTTTGCAACTTCTAATTTAATGAAATAAGACAATCAGTAATAGAAATAATCCCTGGAAAGGAGCTCATAGTTCTGAAGTCTTATACCTCTATACTAGCCTATATAGAACATTAGAAGTGCGCTTGAGTTATACTTTACCAAAACAAACAGGAAGGACGGTATAAACCTAGTGATCTGTGCAAAACCATCAAGTATATTTCTCAGTCTGTAAACTGTACACCACCTACTTCAGAAGTAACGGAAGAGCTTCTTTAAAACGTGCACGCTGGATTTGCATTTATTAGGTCTCAGGTGGCACCTCGGAATCTGGCTTTGTAAAAGTACCCCAGTCCTCAAATGACCCTAATATAGGCATTAATGGAGTCCCTCCCTTTGGGAATATGCAGGGTAGGTAGTCAGTTCACAGCAGCCTTAACTCCTGTATCTCCCCTATTCTCCCAGTCAGAGACAGCTCCAGTTTCAAGTGGGTTCCGTTTTGGATTCCTTGGATCTATGCCTTGGTTGGGGGATCCAGAACACACCTGTGCTTTTGGGTCATTCAATTCTGTAGTTACAGGTTGATACTTCATTCTGACAGAGAAATGTTTACCTCATTAGCTTATAGTTTATGGTTGCTCAGTATATGTCTTCATTTAGCTAATGTTTTAGGCGGTTATTTCCTCTTGGCTCCCTACTGAGTATCAGTGTAATGTACCTGATCGGTGGCCAGTAAGTCATTTTTGATTGACTATTATGATGCATTAATTAGAACATCATCAACTAGGCCTAGCAGACCAACTGTCTGTGACCGAATTGAACAACCATTTACTTTAACCCACAAAGCATTTCAGTTAAGCCAATAATTTGACTAATTTTTGGCTCTCAGAAAATTATTTGATAACATTTGACCAAATGAGCCCATCCCCAAATAATTAATATCACTTCTGACCTTGCCTGCTCTTAAATTCGGGCAGTAAACATATTATCAGGAGTATATAACTCATTATGCATTCTTACAGAGGACAAAAATAGTATCATGAAAGTGCTACAGTCACACCATTTTAGACACTGGAAACATTAGCTGCAAAAAATGCTGATAGACTGACATGTTCAATGAACTGCACATTTTCGTGTGTCTAGGGAAAACCACAGTTGAAATGTAAATTGTTATTTTGCTTCAGTGAAAAATGAACCGAAATGCAAGTTGTCTTTTAAAAACACTGAAATCAGGTAAAGATATCAGACTTGTGTTTTCTATCTGGTGTTCACACGCTACAAACAACAGAATCTTAAATATGGTACCGTTTAAGAGATTATTCATGCCTTAGCTTAGACTGGAACTAGGTGGTTTTTTTTTACACCATTCCAGTATTGTTAGACAAAGGAAATTTATGACCTCTGAGGTAACCTTCCCCACAAGATAAACTGATAATTTCTTGTACAGCTTGTCTTTTTTTCACCATTTCCCTATAATTCTAGTTAATGCAACCGGCCATGCAATTCAGAATAGTCAAATATGCTATTGGCTTTCTGGGCACAGTGATGGGTCTTGAATTCGCCCTCACAGAGGTGAAGTAATATTGTATTTGTCACTGCCTCATCTAAGTCAGCAAGATGGCCCTGTGTGATATCTGTAAAAATACTAAGTTAAGAAGTCCACGGGGACGAAGGGGAAAAGAAGGTCAGCTACTAACATAAAATCAGGCTCCAGATGTGATGACCCTTGGTCAGAGGCTTTGTAACCTCTAAGTCAGCGTAATATTATTGAATCCACCTCCTAGCTAAAGATAGACACGTCGACAAAGGCCGCCCCACCTGCACACGAATAGGTGAGCCATCAGTGTCCCCTCACTAACTAGAGACACAGAGCAGTTCTTTTTATAAAAAGAACTTAAAGCTATATATATGGCTTCTTTTATTTTCTACTCCCTTCACCCCAAAGTGTTTACCTTTATTTTAATGTCAGAAGAATCCATGAATATATTATAACTTACAGAGAGATAAAATTTAAAATTTGATAGCCAGAGTCCTGCAATCTATCTATGAAGAACTCCTGGAAAACTCCATTTATTGAGGAACTGGAATTAATAAAACAAAACAAAAACAAAAACCAAAAAAAAACACTTCAGTTTGCTAGAAACAAACACAGTGATAACTCTTTAAATAATCTTTTTCCTCCATACAACACACCAGAAATAGCTTAAACAAGAATTAATGAAGTGGAATAGAAATTGTAACTTCTAATTTTACTTTTGTCTTCTAAGTTCATGGTCTTTGAGTCAGTCAACCGTGATGTGCTTCAAGTAATACAATATAAAAATTTCCAAAAGACCTTTATGTTACCTAGAGGAATGAAGAAGTGAAATAGTCAATGCCATTTTTAAAGTTTGGAGGAAATGTATAGTAATTGTAATATCTGACATACTGACCCTTATTTTAGAAAAGAGAATTCCCAAACTCGATGAGAAGTGGATTCCAGAAGGCAGAATCTAGGAAATTGTTCACGATGAAATATTATGTTAGAAGTCAGAAAAATAATTTCAATGTGCTCGTTGCAGAAATTAACTTGTCACATAATTACTGATGGAAAATGACGTGATGACAACCAATGCCCTCAGTTACCAACAATTAGAGTTTATAAATGAGGACTATGGGAAGAAAAATTTATTGTTAGGTTTCGGCAAAGAAAGGAAAATAAATTCATGTCAATTATACCCAAAAAAGTGATCGGATGCATGAACTTTAAAAGAATAGCACCATTCGCTGAAGCAGACTCTGACAGTTTTTCCTAAGTGGCCAGCCTGAAGGGTGATGCATCTCCTAATGCTGAGCGGTTTCTGTCACTAGTCATCCAGGCCACCCAGTAAACCAGGTGCCCACAGTTTGACTTTCAGTAACTGCCTACTCCCCAGAGGACATTAAGAATGGAGGGTGGCTTGCTTGCTTCTTGCTGCAATATTTGCTGCTTGCTGGGCCCCTGGCCCTGGGCTCCTCTCCTGGACCGCAGCCCACTCTTTGGGCAGTACCCATCTTGGCCACCTGCATCATTGTTGGGGACTTGAGGGGAGAGGGAACTAGCACAAACACACTGACTTCTGGCTACTGCTTTTTCTGTGAGGAATAAAGCCTTTCATCTCTGAAAAATAAAAAAGTGATCAGATGTCCCACCATCCTCCCAGGATTAAAATCTCCATCATCTTTCACTACTGTCTTAACAATTGTCCCAAACATCCAATCTGGTTTCAAAGCCCATCGTCTTCACCGCTGAATTTGTTCTGCCCTTGATCCTTCCTTTTCATTTCCACCGCCACAAACCCAACCCCGATCCTCATCGTCTCATCTAGTCTATTGAAATAGGCTCCTAACTAGCCTACCCCTGACCCATGGTTTCCATTTTATTCTATTTCCTGGATCTGCTTATGTTACTTCTGTTTATCACACCAACTCCTGCTCATTATTAATGAAATAAGTCTAAACTCTTTGATCTTTATTCAAAGTCATCTCTGCGGGCCCTCAAGGTTATGATGTGATAACATTCAATTCCACAATTGAGTAATGAGTGCCTGCTATGTACAAAATGAATGGTACTAGATGTTCTGAATGATTCTCAAATAAAGAGGACACTCTTCTCCTCAGAGAGTTTGTAGTTGCCACTCCTTATAATGGCTATCATGGTGCTAACTGTTTTACATGTACAATCCCATTTATAGACAGGTCACTGTCGTGCAGGGCGGCCTGCGGGGTCTCTGCTCCCGCTCCCCACATAAGAACGCAGGATGTGGCCAGGCCCAAAAGGAACACCCACGGAGCCATAGGTAGGGGAGTCATACCACTCTGGTCTCACTGGAGGCTGGGTTCACCGGACGTGCGACCTGCTGTCCACTTTTCTGCCAACCACCGATGACTCTCCTCCACTCTCCTCAACTCTGCTCCTCTACTCTCCTCAACTCTCCTCCGTAGCTGCAGCAGTTATACTAGTGGCCAAAGGCTCAATGGTTACAGCTGACGGCCAACCAGCCACAGCTGATGGCCATCTACCAACCGAGCCAGCACCCCTCCATATGAGGCCGAGCCTGGAAACTGCTCTTTGGGGCTCTGTCCCCACAGTCACATACCCCCTTTACTCCAATTCACATGGAAACCCTGTTTTTCTTCATGACTTTCCCACTATCATCCATACAGTCCCAGGTCTGCAATGCTTTCTTTAGCCACTTTTATTTAACACCTACTTATTGATCACCTCAAAACAGCAGTAACCAAATCCAATATTTTCGGAGAACAAATTTAAAATGACATTTAAGAACGTGATGTTTAAGAAAAATAATGTAGGTTAAGAGAGTCAAAGTGACAAGGTCTTGCTCCTTGTTTAAGGATGAAATGTCTGTGATCCTCACCACGATATGGACTAGATGGTAGCCTGATCTGCAGGGGGGGTGGGAGATTCAAGGGGGAGGGAGGTGAGGAGTGGTGGGACTAACCCCGTTCCAAAGATACGGTTGAGAACAACAACAGTGATGACGATGGCTAACATTTATTAAGCACTCATAAGACAAGCACCATCAGTCTCAAACCTCACAATGATTTGGTTAAATCCTATTATTCCCATGTTACTGATACCTGAGACATGAGGGAGGTTAAATGAGTTGTAACATTTACAATGATGGCACGTGGCAGAGCTGATTGAACCAAGGCAGCCCAGGTCTCAGGCCTAAACTAACCGCCATTCCATAAATTGACCCACAGGATGTCGGGGTGCTCTTGGCAAAAGATGGAGGAAGTGAATGCTGGGTAGATGCCCCACAAATTTCCATGTCAATTACCTCCTTGCCGCCCATTGCCTCTCTTCTAAGTCCATCCAGTAAAACTACATGAGTGATCTATTTAACATGAAAGTTCAAGTTTGTTATCATCCTGATTAAACAATTCCACAGCTTCAATGGAAAAGGAAACCAACATTATTCATTGCTCTCTAATGAAACTTATGAGGTGGTATGTGCCTTAACTATCAGTTTAAGAAAAGTTCTACACCAAATCTGAATACCTGGTATGCAGGAAAAGTTTATTTTGTGAGTCATTTTATTAGCCATCATGAAAAGAATCCTTATTGGATGTCATTGATTGACTGTCGGCAAGGATTTTAGTTTTTTTGATCCACAGAAATCTGCCCTTGGGGGTTATTACCGCAAAGTCAGGAGCAGCTCAGGGAGACAAAAGGGAGAAAGGTTAAACACAAGAGCTTTGGAGCCAGAGTTTGGAATCATGGCACTACGACTGTTTGAGTTCCAGCAACTTTACCTGCAGCAAACTCAAATTTCAGGAAAGTGTCTTCCTCATAGGGTTGCTGTGAGGATTGAATGAAATAATACGTTACAGGGCTTAAAACTATGCCTACATAGAAATTCCTAAGCAAAGCTTTCATTGTTCCATATTTTAGTTATGTTTAGTTATAGTGGTTTAGTTCACTTAATAATACATGAATGTAGTTAAAACAAAAAACAAGCAAATGAAGAGACTATGGAAGAAAGAAAAAGAGCTCCTCTCCCAGAGAAAATCATTGCTAAGATTTCTTGTTTGTCCTTCTGAATTTTTCTATGTATATAAAAATATATGTGTGCTTTCAAAAAACCCCCATAAATGATAGCATTTATGATACAGTTTTGCCCCTTGCCTTTTTTTCCAATGGGGGTTGTTCCATGTTGGTAAATATCGATCTGCTGAATTATCTTTAATGGCTATGCAGCATATCAACATATAAATGGGGCATGACTTACTTAACAAGTTCTCTATTGATGGACATGTATACTGGTTTCAGTCATTTTCTGTGACAAAATAATATTTCAACGAATGTCCTTGCATGATTATTTCTATAGAATTCATTTCTAGAAGTGGAATTGCTAGGTCAAATGGTATATTCATTTGAAATTTTTATAGCTCTTGTTCAACCGCCTTCTGGAGAGTATGAAAGAATTTATACTCCTACTTAGTTGTAGTATAGAGTTATTTAGATACATTCCGTATAAACCACTCAATTTTCTTAAGCCAACTTTCTCTGTCCAGAAAACCCCAAGTTATGTTCCTGCTTCCTTGCCTGTAATCTTGTTTGCTCCTAGCCTAGAATTATCCTTCTTCTCATTTGTCTGTCTAAATTCTACCCATCTGCATTAGGACACACTTAGTTGCAAGTAACTACACTCAAATGAAACTAGCTGAAGAAACATTAAAACCGGGGCAGGGGATGGAGAAGGGGAGGATAATGTTTGAAAGGATTCTAGGTAGTTCAAAGAATTGAACGGTTGATTAGCTGCAGGATCCAGGGCAGTTCTAGAGACGTAGGATTGGTGCCCACACACACTCCCTCTAATTATCCATTTCCAACTCTGCATACCTGTACATGACTTAATTCTCTTCTATGGTAGATTGGTGGGTCTCGTAACTGTCAACAATGTGAAATTTTACATAAAAGGTAGCAAATTATAAACATGAATTTTCAAAAGGCATTTTGCACTGGCAACTTCTGGCTGTCCCTACATTTGATGTCTTCTTACCTGTCATTAGAAGGAATTCAATGGAGAGGTTCAGAAAGCACTGGCTGAATGTCCAGAAAAATCATTTCTCCCAAGTACCAGGGAGTCAGAATTCCACTGTTACTCTTTCCAATAATGTCCTTTAAGTACAAGTAGTCCAGCAACAATTCCAGGATCATCTCTTCCCCACCTACATGACTACAAATCTTTGGAAGCGCCCCTTCCTCACTCTCTCCGTGGTCCTGAACCACCCCATAAAGCTCCCTCGTAGGGTCAGAGGAAATGTGATAGGAGGGGAATTAGGGAACAGGGAAAGGGAAGAAGCTATTGGGGGCAGGGGGGAAGATTTTGTTTTGTCAGTTTTTAAATACCTTCAGTTATCAACAAAAAAACCACAATCAACCTTGGCCAAACTGAGAGAGCAAACAATTTTGTGGGGAGCACTGTTGATCTGAGCAAATGTCCACATGCCCAAGCAAGGTCACCTGGGGGAATGGGCACACACTATCTCAGTTGATGGAAACTATCTTTCCAGTTGCACAGATCAAACAAACAAACAAACTAACTAACTAACTAACTAACAAACAAACAAACTTTTTTCATGTCACATCCAAACCACCTACAAATCCTACTGATTTCACCTTTAAAATAATGTATTCAGAATTTGACCACTTTTCACTATCTCCACTGCTGACTAAATATCTACCTCTTGATTGGATTTCTGCAATAGCCTTTCAACAGGTCTCACTGCTTCTGCCTTATCCCAGCCTTCTCTTCCCAACAGTCTATTCTCAACAGAACTGCCAGAATGAGTCTTTATAACACATCAGATTATGTCACTACACCCTCCAGTGACTTCCCATCTCATTCAGAGTAAAAACGAAAGTCCTTAAAATGGCCTACACGATCTTTTATGATTTTATCTCCTGTTCTCTCTATAATATCTCTTCCTCCTCTTCTTTCCTGCCTACTTCACTTCAGCCACACTTCCTTCTTTACTGTTCCTTGAATATGTCACACATGCTCCTAACCTGGGCCTTTTGCACTGGCTATTTCCTCTGCATGGAATACCCTTTACCATTTTCCAGTGGGCTAGTTAGCTCGCCTCCTTCAGGTCTCTATTCAGTTTTACTTTCCTGAATGAGGCTTACCTATTTATAATTGTAACCCTCTGCTACCACCAGCACTCCCAATCCCCCTTACCTTGATTTTAAGTTTTCTTTTCTTCAGTAGCATTTATCACTTTCTAACACACTAGATATTTTAATCAGTTAAGATGTTTAGTTTTATTGCCATTTCTCTTCCCTCACTAGAACGTAAGCTCTGTGAGGGCAGCTACAAATCTGCTTTGTACTGTATCTCAAGCACCTGAAACAGTGTCTGACACAGAATAAATAATAAACATTTGTTGAATGAGTGAATGAGACTTATCTCCTAAAAATTGAATGTCCTAAGTACTTGGAGAAATGTAAGCTTGTAATTGAGAAATGTAAAACAACATTTTAGCTAGTTTTAATGAAACTAATGTTGATAAAACTGACTTACATTACAAACAAGTAATGAGCTTTTAAAAATGTCTCCTTTATACAAGAGGACAGTCCCTTTCTCATTCTGCCTCAATCAAAAACTGATGCAAAAACAAAATATACATTTACATGAATGTATTTTAAATGCATTTTTGTCTACTTCACCTCTTTCTCACAAATACTTCATACACATATTACGATGGAGCAAAATTGGGAATGATAACATCTTTTTTTTTTAAAGAAAATAGTAACAATTACATTCAGTATTCTTAATTGGCCTTTCACCTGCATTCAGATTTCCATTGTCTAGATACATGGAAAATTTAAGTGCATCAGATTTCAGTGCTTAGCATGTCCAAATTGGCTACAACTTTAAGACAAAGCAACAGAAAAATCATAATTGGTTGCCGTGCTAAGTGATATTATTTAATCAACTAGAATCCACTGGAAGTGCTGTGCAATTCCTCTTAGGAGATTCTATGGGTAGCACAACCAAGGAACTAGAGATGGTCATTGTTTGCTTTTGAAATCAGAAATACTCATATAGTGAGGGAAACTGTAGGTCACATTTTTCACACTGTAACTTATGACACCTTAATGTGCTTGGAAATTAATTTAGTGGTCTCTTAGTGAGCATTAAAAGAGTGTGAAAGTGAGAGAGGTAGAGGGGAAGAAAGTAGAGTAGAAAGATCTGAGTGCATTGTGGCAGTAAGGGTAGGTTGTGTTTCAGTTGTGTGTGTGTGTGTGTGTGTGTGTGTGTGTGTGTGTTCAGGGCTTGGTGTACAATGTGTTTGTAAATGTATTTTTACTGCAGGTCATGGTCAAAAGATTTTAAGCCAAAGCAGTATATTTCAGAATAAAATTATTGACCAGACTTGTAACAATCACTGAGTTCAATCCACAATATTTCATAATATCCTCCTTTAAAATATTGGGCTTTAGACATAATCTAATGAGTAGTTTTCAAATCTCAGCACACAGCAAATTCCTAGGAGTGGGGAGGGAAATGGGGGAATGGCACAGTAACCTACAAAACACCTCATTTGGTAGATCCATGGGTGGGATGGAGGTAGCTTCAAGTTTAATAAGCCCCAGCTGATGTGAGTAACCCTCCGCCCACCGGTAGAGCCACACCAGGCACCACCGTAGGGAGTGATGTAATTATGAATGTCTTGAGTTCAAATTAACTCCTATCTTCCTAACACACACAGCAAATATTCCTAAGCTTCAAACAGTGGTGTTATTTGTTTGTTTTTTTCCAAATGAAGGACCTTGAAGTCATGAGTGCCAGTTTGAGGAATTATTTTTAAAAATAAATGTGGTTAAGGAAGGGGTAAGAGAAAAGAGGGGCTGTGGGCGACACAGTGATTCTTCATTGGTGAAACCAACTAGTTTTACCTCCAGACCCTGACCACTGAATAGAGGACATTGAAATTTCATCATTACTGAGATTATTATTTAAAAACAAACAAGTAAAGAATTATTTAGAAGACATTTTTTGGTTATCAAATTTCAGACTGCACTACACCAAAAAGATAATTTTAAGATGCGAAATCAACAAGAGGTGTGGTAATGTCTACAAATCCTTCGGGCATGTGCTTTTCTAGATAAAACACACATCTCTTTAAATATAGGAAACTGCTGGAGGTTCTTTCTTTACATTAAATGCCCCAAAGAGTTGGTGGCATTATCTAAGAGGACTAATTAACTGACAAACCCCCGATCCTCAACAAAGAATATAGAAGAAAATAAAAAAATACAATAATAAGGATACCAAGAACATTTTAGAAAAGAAAAAGCAAATCTTTTAGACCAGTGTCGGTTGTTAGAAACTAACCTAAAAAAATCACCAATCAGTAAAATTTCTGAAATGGAAAAACTAAATAGTGGCATAGAGTTTTCACCTACGCCCTCTCCCCAGCCTCATCCATCAATTTATTTCATGCTTTATTTATACCCAAAACAGCAAATGTTTGAAATCGTCTGTTGAGGGTGTTAGTCTTTGTGAAATCCTGTTAGATCTCGATGCCTTTATCTTCCCTGAGTTCTCCAAGATTGATGGAGGATGAAATCAAGACAAGAATGGCACTGCATTCTTACTGTATGATTGCTGGTAATTGATTTTTCTCAAAGGCTCTGAGACTCACCAGGCCTGGGTCATTGCCTGCTCCACCCAGGTGTAGCCCACAGGTAGCAACTTTTGTTTACTAGTTCAGGCTGTGCATTCACCTGTTCCCAAGGTATTTAACTAAATATTTTCCTTTGTGCCTAAGCCAATGATGCTTACATTTTAGTGTAAATAAGGATCACTTGGAATGCTGCTTAAAATGCAGATGGTGGGGGTTTCAGAGGTTTCTAAAAGATTGTGGTTCAGGAGGACGTGGATTTAGCCAGAACTCTACACTTCAAATCACACCCTGGAAAACACTAACACAAATGTTTAAGAAGAAAATAACTCTTCACACTTGTCAGAAAGATTTGATACCTGTGATTGAAAAGAGAGAAGCCCCAAGTCAACAATGCCTCCGTTAAGTAGAGTTTTATTGCTGCTTTTCTCTTGGTATGTATATAATACTAAAATGTACATGCCCTGCTTGCAATTCACAGCAGCATGGCATGGTGCCTTCCAATGAATCATCAGTCATTTAGAACTGCACTACTGAAAAGGGGGTGCTCACTCCCGCCCAGCAGAATCAGAATGGAGTGTGTTAAAAATGCAGACTCGCAGCCTGCCCTAGACCTTCGGAATCAGAACCTGACTATTAACAAGATCTTCAGAGTGAAGCAGCATTGATCTAGCAGGTTCGCAAGCCAAATGTGACTCTCCAGCTCACTTTTTTCATTTTACTGGTATTTCACGTATTTTAATCCGAAAAGAAGAAACATTTTAATTACTGGAGAAAACAAGGTTGTTAAGGGGAAAGACATATCTAGGCTCCCAAATTGTACTGTATGTGGTTGATGACTTTTAAATCAGAATGCCATTGGTTGGTATGGGATCTCATTTGCTCTGTGACTACTTTTTCAAAAGTCTTCTATCTTCATTGTAAGCTTTCTGTGGGTAGGATCACGTCTTAGATATCTAAATCTTCAGTGCCTAACACTGAAGGTGGCTTCCAAACACCAGAATGGCAACACATACATACATACACACATACATTGTAAATAAATAAACAAACAAACAAACAAACAAATAAATAAATATTGCCAATTATCTGATTTATATTCACCCTTCAAGTTCAAGACTCCTCTCCTTCATAAAGATTTCTTCAGTCATTTCAACCACCATGATTTCTACCTGTTCTAAGTAAATACCACTCGTTTGACACATAACATACACATACACAACTTTAATGACCGTTTATCTTTATTTTGTATCTCTTATTACCCCATCAGAGCTGTAAGAAGCTGTCTCTCTTTATATATTTCATACTGCCTTGCACAGTAGGCATTCAAATATTTGTTACTATTGAGCTAAAATAAAAATAGACATCAACATGAGAAAATCTGCAAGTTTTGATTTTCCTTCCAGCATCATTCTAAATTGCCAAAATTAATTCTAGAGATGACAATGGTTAAACAGCTCCTCCAGCTGTAACCTATTTATCTTAAGTAAAACATCTGTTTTGATATTGGAAATACTTTCTTATTTTCAAATGGTTATTTGCACCTTTAGCCAACTCAATTCTAATTTCTATTATTTATGACAGTAACATATACTTCGCTATGTTGACTATATATAAAATGTTTAATTTATAACAGATTAATTCATAGACAAAATAAGTTTACAGCTAAAGACCACTTTAGGGGTATATGTAATAGTTTACGGTTTGTATGAAGTCCTTGATAGCATCACACATGGACCAATATTTCCATTTTTAAAGCTAATTGTAGGCATATTGCCCAATAGTGCACTCATGGTATGTAAAATTTTAACTTCTGGAATTATACCTGCATTTGTGAATATCAACATAGCTGTTCCAGTGTTTGGATGAATCCTTATTTAGGTCTCATAATTTAAAAATACACTTTAGTCTATTACACAAATCATCTGTAACTGTCCTATAGATGGCAGCATTGAGCAACATATTTGGTAATAGGCTTTTTGGTTTCTGTGACTTTTCAGCTAGGCGTAGATTTGCAGTGTGTTATCATTTCAGTACACCACAAGACTAATTTAGCGTAAGGTGACAGGATAATACTTGTACCTGCTCAAAATCACTTCACTTAGATTCCATAAAAGCATCTCTTTCTATTCTGTATGTTATATGAACCAAATACACATTTCCAGAGTTATGGCAACCCATTAATAAAAAATATGTAGAGAACAAATGAGCTTAGTATGGTATAGTTATAATAAATATTAACCACCTTTAAGGTTAGAATAAAACGTCAACAAGTATGAAGAAATGACAATACCTAATGTTCTATGATCAGCGATTATCTTCCACATGAAACCAACTGTTTTGAACAGAATTTATCACAGAAATCTGGCTTATTTCATGATTTCTAGCCAATACATTAGCCACTGAAGTTGAGTTTTTAAAGCAGAAATCCTTTCCCACTGAGACATATTTTTAAAAAAGCTTTTATAATAATTGGTTTTATATGATCAAAATCCTAACCTTTCTGTGAATGTTACTGTAGAATTTTTGCAAATTAAATTGATCTCCCTGCCCTCTCCTCCTTTTAGGGAAGAGTTCAACATTTTGTTTTCCACAGAGGTATGTTCCCTTTATTCAGCTTTTCTTTTTATTTGGAGGGGGAGGGGAGAGGGTATCATTAGAAAAGTAAATGTCTATGGATTTGGATTGTTTTCCTACAAACTGTGAAATAACCTCCACCCCGCGCTCAACATCAAATCTGTAAAAAGCTCTTTGGTCTTAGATTACATTGTTACGAGTAAATAACCTTTTATCTTTTTTTTTTCTTGCCAAGGTAATACCCCACACAGTTACACTTGACTACTAACTTCAGGCTTCCTACTCCGCACGCCCGCCTCCCGTGCTCTGCATAAAGCACACTAGCTATACCGCCAGAATCTCGGTTACTGTTATTGACGCCTCGTTACCAGTTTCAAATACACTCGTATGCTATTTATAGCTTTGCTGTAGTGGGCACGTGTGCACACATCACCAAGCTGTCAGAAGGAGAGAGGGCGGGCTTTCAATTCAACAGTGTGTACACAAATTATAGATTAACCAGGTTTAGATGAGACTGCATGACGGCAGGGAACAAAAAGGTGAGAGGAGAAATGAGAAGCTTCCAGGCTTCGGTTGGGTAGCAGCCCCTTTGCAGATGCCGAGGCCCCCAAATTCTCTTATCACACGCTGCTGAATGGCGCCTGCGGATCTTTTTAATTTTTTCCCCCTACGCTTTGCAACCTACCTTGGTACCCCTACCATCACTCCTCACCTCCCCTCCTACAATGCAAGGTTTTTGAGAGACAGGGAGCCCCACCAATCAGCAGGCTTCCCCAAGAAACTCCCCCTGTCCCTCATCCTCACTTTAGGCCCAGGCGAGCTCCTCCATGGTTCAGCCCGGCCGGCCATTGAGCATGCCCAGCGCCTCGACTGCAGCGCTGCGTTCCCCTGCCAGCATCGCGCAGTGCCTGAGAGCTGGCAGCAGACGAGGGACTCCCGGGTACAGACGGGGAGGAAACTCCATACAGGCCAGGAAAGGGGTGGAAAAATAAAATAGCATTAAGCCAAGTGACAAACGTCATCTTTGTAGGGCCCTTAATGCCAGCTGGGCAAGTAGGGGACAAACTGCTTGTTTATAGGTCAGCTTTAAAAAAAAACCCAACCCAACAAACAAACAAAAACTTTGGGGAGCGTTTGCTTGTGGGGGCTGATACGACCCAGCCTGCTGACCTGTTCTCGTGAAGTACCGATTTTCTTGTACAGTTGAGCTGGCACCATCCTTGTTTTCTCCCATTATCCTTGTAGTCAAGGGTAAACACTTTATGGGGTGGTTCAATGGGTGTGGAAGCTGTGTGTGAAACAAACACTTCAGCCACTGTTTACACAGTAGGGTTTTGGCTTTAGGAACCCACTGTAGGTCCCTAACATCTGTTTAAAATAAAAAAACAGATTTCGGAATACGATAAGGGACATCTCATTTTCTCTCTGTGCCTTTATTCCTAGGTGTGAATCCCCGCCCCTCGTTATGATGGGGGAGAAGGAGAAGCTGTAATTTTTACATTTGGTCCCTAAATGATCAGCAGCTAACGGCACAGCACCGGACGTAGGACGCTTCCCAGGGATCCCTCTTCTCGTTATGGAGTGACCAGAACCCCTAATAGCTGCCCTTGGGCGTACCTCTGTTCCTTCGAGGTACCTCCCTGCAGCAAATGCGGGGATTCCAAGGTCCAGGCTGGTCCCGAAGTCCCTCAGGAAACCTTATAAAACTCCAGATCGCCTCACTCTGGCCTATCACCCCGAAACTGAAATGCAGCTTTTATTATTTCCTGGGAGAAAAAGCCTTGACTAGAAACCTCCCTCCCGAGGGGTCGATCTTACCTGTGAGGTAAGATGCAGCCCAGCTCCCGCGCCCTCTCCTACCCGGGCCCTCCCACTCCGCCCTGTAGCCGCAGTGGCCCCCCCTCGCCGCCCCCCACCCTCACTCCTGCGTCTTCCCGAGCTTGCCCCCACCTCCCGCGGTTTTCCCAGACTCCCTTCGTGCTTTCGGGTAGCCACCCAAACACCCCCGCCCGTGCCCGCGGCGGGGATTCCTGCGGGCCGGGGGCGCCCTGGGTGGCGCACCGGGAGAAAAGCTCTGCGCCGGGGCGGGCGGCCGCGCAGGGGCGCTGGCCGAGCGCTGCGCCGAGGTCGGGCGCGGGCGCCGCTGCGGCACGGCCGGAGGGGCGGAGAGGGGCGGGCGCGGGGCGGGCTCCGCCGGGAATGTAGAGACCCGGGCGGGAGCCTCCCGGCGGCGGCGGCAGCCGGGCTGCGGAGCGCGGAGGCTCCGTCACGTGTTTTTCTCCGAGTGAGACGGCGGCGCGGTCGGAGGGGGCCGGCGCGTGGAGCCAGACGCCGCCGCTTGTTTTGGTTGGGGCTCTCGGCAACTCTCCGAGGAGGAGGGAGGAGCGGAGAAGTAACTGCAGCGGCAGCGCCTCCCGGGGAAGAGGCGTCTTCCCCGAATCCTTCCCAAATCTAGCCCCTCGCCTCCCGCCGTCGTCCTCTCCCCTCCTCCCCAGCCGACTGGAACGAGGGACAGGGATGAGCCTGTCCCTCCAGCCCGTCCCGAGCTCCTCCGGTTGCCTAGTAGCGTTTCGCGTGGAAAAACCACTTTCTCCGCCCGCCGAAATGGGCCCGAATGGGGGCTGCAGAGGACGCTTCTGCGGGCGGCGGCAGCACCAGCAACAGCCGCAGCGCCGCGGTCTCCGCGATTGAGCTGGTATTTGGGCGGCTGGTGGCGGCGGGGACGTTTGGGGGTGGGAGGAGGCGGAGGAGGAGGAGGGAGAACCCCGTGCAACGCTGGGACTTGGCAGCTCGCCTCCCCCTGCCCAAGGATATTTAATTTGCTTCGGGAATCGCTACTTCCAGAGGGGAACTCAGGAGGGAAGGCGCGCGCGCCTGGAGGGGCAACGCAGGGACCTCCGGCCGCCGCCGCCAACGTGCGCGGGACTCCAGCCCGGGCGGCGAGAGATGCATCTACGCCCCTTCCCTGCCGTGGTGGTTGAGAGGAGACTTGGCTTTCGGATCTGTGCTGCACTCCCGCCGGACGCACTGCCTCCCCCCACGGGCATGAAACGCCTGTAAACTCCGGTCCCGGGCTATCTCCTTGGCGCAGCCGCTGCGTCCTGCTGCGGCCGCCCCTCCCCCGCGCGGGGGGGCGGCGTGGATTTCGTAGTCGGGGTTTCTGCTGCCTCCAGCCCTGTTTGCATGCGCGGGGCCGCGGCGAGGAGCCTCCGCCCCCCACCCGGTGATTTTTCTGCGCTTCCCTATGCTCGCCGGCGGTGGCGGCGGCAGCATGGCGAGTCCTCCGGAAACCGACGGCTTCTCGGACGTGCGCAAGGTGGGCTACCTGCGCAAACCCAAGAGCATGCACAAGCGCTTCTTCGTGCTGCGGGCGGCCAGCGAGGCGGGGGGCCCGGCGCGCCTCGAGTATTACGAGAACGAGAAGAAGTGGCGGCACAAGTCGAGCGCCCCCAAACGTTCGATCCCCCTGGAGAGCTGCTTCAACATCAACAAGCGGGCGGACTCCAAGAACAAGCACCTGGTGGCCCTCTACACTCGGGACGAGCACTTTGCCATCGCGGCAGACAGCGAAGCAGAGCAGGACAGCTGGTACCAGGCCCTCCTGCAGCTGCACAACCGTGCCAAGGGCCACCACGACGGGGCCTCGGCCCTCGGCGTGGGAGGCGGCGGGGGCAGCTGCAGCGGCAGTTCTGGCCTTGGCGAGGCTGGGGAGGACTTGAGCTACGGAGATGTGCCCCCCGGACCCGCGTTCAAGGAGGTCTGGCAGGTGATCCTGAAACCCAAGGGCCTGGGTCAGACAAAGAATCTGATTGGCATCTACCGCCTCTGCCTGACCAGCAAGACCATCAGCTTTGTGAAGCTGAACTCAGACGCAGCGGCTGTGGTACTGCAGCTGATGAACATCCGGCGCTGTGGCCACTCAGAGAACTTCTTCTTCATCGAAGTGGGCCGTTCCGCAGTGACGGGACCTGGAGAGTTCTGGATGCAGGTGGATGACTCGGTGGTGGCCCAGAACATGCACGAGACAATCCTGGAGGCCATGCGGGCCATGAGCGATGAGTTCCGCCCTCGTAGCAAGAGCCAGTCCTCCTCCAACTGTTCCAACCCCATCAGTGTCCCCCTGCGCAGGCACCATCTTAACAACCCCCCACCCAGCCAGGTGGGGCTGACCCGCCGCTCACGCACCGAGAGCATCACTGCCACTTCTCCAGCTAGCATGGTGGGCGGGAAGCAGGGCTCCTTCCGTGTCCGTGCCTCCAGCGACGGTGAAGGCACCATGTCCCGCCCGGCTTCGGTGGACGGCAGTCCTGTGAGTCCTAGTACCAACAGGACCCACGCCCATCGCCATCGGGGCAGCTCCCGGCTGCACCCCCCACTCAACCACAGCCGCTCCATTCCTATGCCTTCTTCGCGCTGCTCACCTTCGGCCACTAGCCCTGTCAGTCTGTCATCTAGCAGCACCAGTGGCCACGGCTCCACCTCTGACTGTCTTTTCCCTCGGAGATCTAGTGCTTCTGTGTCTGGTTCCCCCAGCGATGGCGGTTTCATCTCTTCCGATGAGTATGGCTCCAGTCCCTGCGATTTCCGAAGTTCCTTCCGCAGTGTCACCCCGGATTCCCTGGGCCACACCCCACCGGCCCGTGGAGAGGAGGAGCTGAGCAACTACATCTGCATGGGAGGCAAGGGGACCTCCACCCTCACCGCTCCCAATGGTCACTACATTTTGCCTCGGGGTGGCAATGGTCACCGCTACATCACAGGAGCTGGCTTGGGTACCAGCCCAGCCCTGGCTGGGGATGAAACAGCCAGTGCTGCAGATCTGGATAATCGGTTCCGAAAGCGGACTCACTCTGCTGGCACATCCCCCACCATTTCCCACCAGAAGACCCCATCCCAGTCCTCCGTGGCTTCCATTGAGGAATATACAGAGATGATGCCTGCCTACCCACCAGGAGGTGGCAGTGGAGGCCGACTGCCCGGCTACCGGCACTCTGCCTTCGTGCCCACCCAGTCCTACCCTGAGGAGGGTCTGGAAATGCACCCCTTGGAGCGTCGTGGAGGCCACAATCGCCCAGATACCTCCACCCTCCACACCGATGATGGGTACATGCCCATGTCCCCAGGGGTGGCTCCAGTGCCCGGCAGCCGAAAAGGCAGTGGGGACTACATGCCCATGAGCCCCAAGAGTGTGTCTGCCCCACAGCAGATCATCAACCCCATCAGACGCCATCCCCAGAGAGTGGACCCCAATGGCTACATGATGATGTCCCCAAGCGGCAGCTGCTCCCCTGACATTGGAGGTGGGCCCAGCAGCAGCAGCAGCAGCAGTGCTGCCCCTTCTGGGAGTACTTATGGGAAGCTGTGGACAAATGGGGTCGGGGGCCACCACTCTCACATCCTGCCGCACCCCAAACTACCCGTGGAGAGTGGTGGTAGCAAGCTCTTGTCTTGTACAGGTGACTACATGAACATGTCGCCAGTGGGGGACTCCAATACCAGCAGCCCCTCCGACTGCTACTACGGCCCTGAGGACCCCCAGCACAAGCCAGTTCTCTCCTACTACTCATTGCCAAGGTCCTTTAAGCACACCCAGCGCCCCGGGGAGCTGGAGGAGACTGCCCGGCACCAGCACCTCCGCCTTTCCTCCAGCTCTGGTCGCCTTCTCTATGCTGCAGCAGCAGAAGATTCCTCTTCTTCCACCAGCAGCGACAGCCTGGGCGGGGGATACTGTGGGGCGAGGCCCGAGCCCAGCCTCCCGCATCATCTCCACCATCAGGTCCTGCAGCCCCATCTGCCTCGAAAGGTGGACACAGCTGCACAGACCAACAGCCGCCTGGCTCGGCCCACAAGGTTGTCCCTGGGGGACCCTAAGGCCAGCACCTTACCTCGGGCCCGAGAGCAGCAACAGCAGCCAGCCCTGCTGCACCCTCCGGAGCCCAAGAGCCCAGGGGAATATGTGAATATCGAATTTGGGAGTGATCAGCCAGGCTACTTGTCTGGCCCAATGGCATCCCACAGCTCACCTTCTGTCAGGTGTCCATCCCAGCTCCAGCCAGCTCCCAGAGAGGAAGAGACTGGCACGGAAGAGTATATGAACATGGACCTGGGGCCAGGCCGGAGGGCCACCTGGCAAGAGAGCCCTGGGGTCCAGGCTGGCAGGGGGGGCCCTGCACCTCCGGGGACTGCTGGCGTGTGCAGGCCTACCCGGGCAGTGCCTAGCAGCCGTGGTGACTACATGACCATGCAGATGGGTTGTCCCCGTCAGAGCTATGTGGACACCTCTCCAGTTGCCCCTGTCAGCTATGCTGACATTCGGACGGGCGTTGTGGAGGAGGCGAGCCTTCCTGGGGCCACAGCGGCTGCTCCGTCCTCATCCTCAGCAGCCTCTGCTTCCCCCACCACACCTCAAGGAGCAGGGGAGCTGGTGGCCCGCTCTTCCCTGCTGGGGGGCGCACAGGGACCCGGGGGCATGAGCGCCTTCACCAGGGTGAACCTCAGCCCCAGCTGCAACCAGAGTGCCAAAGTGATCCGTGCAGACCCGCAAGGGTGCCGGAGGAGGCATAGCTCCGAGACTTTCTCCTCCACACCGAGTGCCACCCGGGCGGGCAACACAGTGCCCTTCGGAGTGGGGGCTGCAATGGGGGGCAGCAGTGGTGGCAGCAGCAGCACTGAGGATGTGAAACGCCACAGCTCTGCTTCCTTTGAGAACGTGTGGCTGAGACCTGGGGAACTCGGGGGAGCCCCCAAGGAGCCGGGGCAAGTGTGTGGCGCTGCTGGGGGCTTGGAGAATGGTCTCAACTACATAGATCTGGATTTGGTCAAGGACTTCAAACAGCGCCCTCAGGAGCGCCCCCCTCAACTGCAGCCGCCCCCACCCCCACCCCCTCATCAGCCTCTGGGCAGCAGTGAGAGCAGCTCCACCAGCCATTCCAATGAGGATTTAAGCGCCTATGCCAGCATCAGTTTCCAGAAGCAGCCAGAGGACCTCCAGTAGCTCAACTGGACATCACAGCAGGTGCGTTTCATGGTGACAAAGTCAGAGGACAAACTGCTTTTAACCTTGGGCTTGAATCCTCTTCCTCTTTGCCTCTGCCCCGTCCCTCTCTTTCCTACTGCTGCTTTAGGGAGTGCCTTCAGAGGATGTGGGGAGGTCAGGGCACACAGATGCTCACCCCAGTGACACCTGGCTGATAGTCAAATCAACCTGTAGCAGCAGCCACACTGAGGACTGCTGCAGGTTTCCAAGTGAAGTACACACTGTAGTCCTTTCAAAACATCTATAATCCCAGTCCCGATGTTTGTGAAGTTCTTACATAAGAACCTTGACCTCTTTATTGAAGTTTACTTTTGACTATATACTTAGGTCACTCCCTGGAAGGGACAATTCTTCTACAAAAAATATTTGCTAAAACAGCAGCTAAAATCTTCATTTAAGATAATTTCTCGGAGCTCTTAGGTTGCTCTCGGTAAATCGTTTCTGTGATTTCACAGTACCAAGGCTACATAAATAGCAGTAGGAAACATCAATTTTTATTCACATTCCCCTAAAATGATTCAAGAGTAAGCTTTTCTAGGCTTACATATTTAGAGAGAAACACCTGTCTAACCTATGACTCTCTCAAAAGTAATTATGGGGGATGGTTTCTTTTTGTTCCTGAACCAGGACTTAGGAAATACTCAGGCACCGACCTACCACCTCACAGGCATGGCCGCTTTTGTACGGGATATGCAGTGAAGTCTGCATGCATCTGGGACCCATTATTAGTTAGGAGTCATGGAAATTCACCCCCGTGTGTCTGCCTCCCAGTTGTCTATTCTTGCAAGGGCCAGCACGGAGACATCTCTGCAGATCATTTAGGGGCTACTGTGCATCCTCTGTAAAATTACTTAACATTTTTATGTTGAAAGAAGCACTGTTAAGTTAGGGAAATGAAGGGGTTTTGTTTTGTTTTGCATTGAACGTGAAGGGCTAAACCTTGTACTCTTTATTTTTAGGATATTTATTGTTTGCCGTTAAGTTCAAGAGTAGACGTCTCAGTAAATGTTGAAAATTGGCGTTAGGTCTTCTGTGGTTAAGGCTGTATTGAAAATGAAAAATATTTGTAACAGGAAATTAGCCCGCCCATCATTCTGTTGAGCCTATTTTCTGGTGGTCGTAATTGTGGGAAGAAAAGAAGAGTATAGTTTGCAAATAATGTGATGAGTTGGCAATGCAGAACTTTCTAGCGTTTGGAAACACTTTATTTTGACAAACTGTCTTGTGATAGTCTCTTTATATATGCTTCACAGAATGAGCTTTTAAAAGCATTCTTCTTAATATATATCCATTCATCAGAAATTAATTTGTGCATTGGGCTCCTATTGATAGGTATTTGTTTATTATGTGGTCACAGCCTCCTTGATTTTAACAGTTTCCAATATTTGATCCATATCATTCTCTATTTTGTAGAACAGGATATAGGTGTATGAACAAACTAGGATTTTAGGTGATAGGATGTATTCTAAGAAGCATTTATTTGATTGGTATTCAGCATTTATTTTCGTGTTTACCTAGAAGAGATTTAATTGTGTTTATCAACATGAACAGTAAAAATTTTGGTTATTTCAATGATGTTTGAGGAATGTGAAGCCCTTGAACACTTTAGTCATTTGTAATTCGTCTTTCATGTGTAAAGTAATGAGAATTTGAAGGAAAAACTCCAGCAGAACTTAAATTTTGGTTTTAAAGGAGATGAAGGAAGAAACAATAAGTTTTCCTCACCTGTTTTCTTAATTTGAACACATTTCTTTTTATAGAGTAGAATAAATAATATTTGCTCTGAAGGAAATAGATGACCAAATTGAGTTTTTGTTTTTAAAAAGGGCTTAAAATCCTCCTTATGTGGAGGATACATTAAAAACAAACCAACCAAAACAAAACAATCTTCTATTCTTAGCTTTCTTAGAGAAAATATAATATTCTGGAATAATTATATCCCTAATAATCATGGAGTAGCAGACTATGCTTTAACAGCACCATGCCAGAAAATTCTACAATGTTTATTTATAAGATGTAAATAGAGAGAGAGGAGGGGGGCTGTGTGTGTTTTAAATGAGGCACTAAATACTACTCAACTCACATTTACACCCTGCATTCTGCTTGCTTTCCTTTGCCGGGTTTAGCTTAAAGATGTGATTTGATAGTTATCATCTGAAACAAAAAGAAATCAAACCTGTCCGGGGCACACAACTATCCTAGCAATGAGTATGTTGGTTTGTGAAAACATTGTTTTCCTAACTTCCTTAGCAGTTGCTTTCTTTGCCTTGCGAAATTTCCCATGTCTCAGGTGAAACCTGAAACATGAAAGGCAGTGAGGGACTATATGAGCGATGGGGTGTGGGCTTTCTCCTAGTCCCTCATTGTAAACATCTCCGTTTGCCTAATATTTTTCTGCTGTGTCTTAAAGGAGAACATTTGTGAGGCATTTAGGTCAGCTGCCCTTTGCTTCACCTCCTGTCCATCCACGTTTTCTGTTTCTGGGGTCACTGTGTGTCTCTTCTAACTTGGTTCTGACCTGCTACACTGCTTCTCCAGTATTCCCCCTCTCTCATTCCCTTTGTTTCCCATCTCTTATTCTGTTCCTGGCATTGCCCATTTTTTTGCTCCATTTCAGAATTTCGCAGTACTTGTGGCCTACCTACTCTCTGCAGAGTAAATTGAGAGCCCAAGGAGAGCGAAAAGGACACAGCAACCCAGCTACCTTTAATCAGCCTTTACCTCGTATTTTTTTGTTCAGAAACTGCAGCTGGGGAGATAGAGCCGACTTTGGCAAAGACACAGACCCAAGTCATCCTTTTTAGGTGTTTTTTTTTTTTTTTTTCCTTTGCTCGTCATTTTGTTAAGTCCCCTAAAAAGGGTGGTGGTAGTGGTGGTGTGCATTTCTTTTCCTTTCCCTCTATTTCCTTGTTGTTCAAGGATTCCATACCTCCAGGACTACCTCCCATCGCTCCCTCCCTCTCCCTCCTTTTCCCCTCACTGTGTGGCCTTTTTGTCTGGCGCAAACCCTCTCGGCTCTGGCACTTCCCCGTTTCCCGGGTCACCTCCGCTTCCTGCATTCCTCCCTATTTATTTGGCACTTGGTTTCCCCCTCCCTCCCAGCCCCCTTTTGCTGGGGGTTGGGGATTCTGCATCAAGTCTGAGGCTGCCCTCTGAAGTCTCCCACCCCGCCCTTCCCAGGTGGCCTGAGGACATGGAGGTGGCCGGGCCCCATCCCCTGCACCGGTGGTGGGTGAGCCCCAGCCCCTGGGTCAGCACCGTGCGGAGACTGGCTCTGGGCAGGCGGGGCGGACGGGCGCTGATTGGCCCCCGCCAGGACCAATCAGCGCGAGTATCAGCCTAGCTGGGGGGGGCGGGAGGGGGTGGCGGGGCCTCGGGTGGGGGTGGTTGGGATGGGGGCATTGGCATACTCTGGCTCTGGTCTGGGGTCCGGCAGTGGCCGTGGGCCTGGCGTTCCGGGCCGCCTTCTCCCACCCCTCTCCCTCCACCCTTTCCCTCTGGGGCGGTCAGGACTGAGCCAAACTCGAGCCCCTCCCACCCCCTCCCAGAGGATGTTCTGCACTCAGCCTTATTCGTGCATGGACCAGAATCTTAAGAATGAGAAAGTCCAACCAGCCCGCTGACAGAGGCCGGAAACCCACACTTCCTCTTATTTTTAATTGAGAAAAATCCAGGCCGAGACCATGTGACGTGCCCCATTTTGTTTCCCTCCTCTCCTTACTACGGTTTACTACGTGCTCTGTTTCTTCATCTTCCTGTCTTAAAAATCCCAGAGCATGAGGAAGCTACAGCACGTGGTTGTAGGATTGATTGGGTTAACTTAAGATGCTCACATTTACACCCCTTGCTAATGGGAGGCAGGAAGGGGGGAAAAAATCCCGACATGGAAATACATGTGCTGTGGCTGGCACTGTTTGGGGATCATCGGAAAAAACCTCATTTGGCTTTGAAATTGCATTAGGGTCAACGCTATATTGAGTGCCTACAGTTTGTAAAGCAGGGATCTAGATAAGTTCAACAAAAACTGACCCTTCTAGGCCCAAGGGAGCTCACTGAAATGAAAACGTGGCATAATGCTTGCAAATCGTGAGAATAGAGAGATTCATTGCAAGGGCTTGGGTAGGGTTCCTTTCTGAGGTTGGAGGAAAGGCGTTTTTTAAGCTCTCAAAAATAGATTTGTTTTTTGACCAGTGACAGCTCAAGTGAAAGCCCATCAGGGAGGGCTGGGCAAACTGATTTTGAAAGACTGCTAGATTTGTGTCCTGCTTGCTCATACAACCAAAATTATGTGAGATGCATTATTGTATGTGATGGAAATTTTGTTCAGATTTGTCCTTTCTAAAATAAATATGGAAAATAAGAAAGAGAAATACTTTTCTCCACCCCCCCATCCCTCTCAAATAAGCATTTCTCGCTGGCCAGTATCCTTGACTCGTAAGCCCCAAAGGCAGCATTTTTCCTTAGGTGTGGATAGAAACATCATTAGTAAAAACGTAAGGAAGAAGGAATGCCCTGGTGTAAATGCTAGCCCTAATACTGCTTCTGAGATGTGGAAGAGTTTCTGTTGTTCCCAGAAAATGTTGAGCATATAACAGTCTTATTTCTGCCATTGTTTAGGTGGCTTTTTATATTAAAAAATAAAGCCATAAAAACTTCTATATTTGTAGTCATTTATCTGATTGCCCTAAATAAATACTGCCTCCAGTATTGCTGTACTGTTGGGACTTGGAATTCAAAAGTTCATGCCCCCCCCCCCTTTTTTTGGTTTATCAAAATTACTGGAAAATAGCTTTATGCTATCTTGACTGATGCAATGGAAAAAGCAGGTTCTGGGAGCCAGAGATCTTGCATTGTAACAGTGCCCTTCACTCGCGGAGTGACCTTGGGCAAGTCACTTAAGTTCTCTGGACCTGTTTCCTCATCAGTAACTTGAGAGTTTTGTTCTAAATTACAATGACCTCCTTTGCAGCTCTAAACATAGGAATATTTTGGAGAAAATGACTGGTTTTCTTTAATGGGTCAGTTGTAATGAGGATTCTTTCTGAGGAAGCTGCTGATGGGTTCATAGTGTGAAGTACATTAGAAAATTCTGTTTTGTCCTCTTCTAGCTTTTGGATCAGACACTCTTTATGGGTTGATTAAATACTGCATTTAACCTTTCTTGTTTGGAGGGGACATTTTTCAGGTTTTAACAGACCTTAAGACAAACCCTCCTGACTGCACCAGTCTAAATTTTTGGAACCTTCTCTAGACTGTATTAGGCTCTCCTCTCCTTTTATTAAAATTAAGTGTGTGTGGTCATGGGTCATGCAAGTCACCTGCTAGTTCTGCGTCCTAAGGGCAACTGTTGGAAGCATCGCACCCACCCTACAATACAGGTCAAGCTTTAACCAGTTCGTTTCTCTGACATTATTCTGTTCATTCTGTTGGAAATCACCCCTTCTTGAACTGGTAGTCTGCTTATGGATAATGTTTCTCATTTGTATCATCACAAAATCCTTCAGTGAGGTAGCCATTTGAGTGAATGGAAAGGAAATCTGAGAGGCCAATTGGACTGTAGGAAGTCTTCCACAATTTTTTGTTTAGTTTTCATTTTCTCTGTTAGCTCAGTGTTTCTCTTGCTGGCAAAATGAGGGTTGTCCAGCTTTTTTGTGCTTTAGGATTTTTGATTAGGCAGTTGAGCTTACACTGATTTGTTGACCCAGTGTTCTAGTGGCTGTCGAGTTGCTGATGTATTCAGAAGTTCCAACCCTTTGGATATCTTCATGTGGATTTCATAAATCACTAGAATAGTCTATTGACTCTTTCATTCAGAAGTTCATTGACTTATCTTTTCCAGTCCTCCTGCTATAATCAGATATATTTCTTAGTTGTGTAGGATATGAATGCTTCTTTTTAGTTTGGTGGGTTGGTAATTTTAGGATAATGGAACACTTCACAATGTTAAGGTTTTGTTTTGCTTTGTTTTAAAGAAAGCCATTTCCGCAATTATTTTCTCATGTTACAGAGTTACTAAAAATTGTATTCAAGGCAAACTGCTTCTTGGGAATTTAGTTTGAAGTCAGTTTCATACTAAAGATTCTATCACTTTTTTCCTACTAATACTTTTTTGTGTTTAATATACTATATCTTTTCTACCACATTTATTAGGTAATTGATTTATTTCATTACCTTATGAGTCCATAGCTGTGTGGCAGACTTTAAAAGCTCTTTTTAAAATGTTACTGAAACATGTTCAGAAGTTGTCATCACACTGAATTTTAACCAAATTACATTTTAATATTAGTATAGTATAATAGTATACTAATTTCATATTAATTTCAAACTAATATGAAATAGTTGCAAAAAAGTTAATGTAAATCTTTTTTTAAATGATAGACTAGTAAATATCATCTATTTACTTCTAATCTTGTCTTACATTATGGACATGAATCTCTCCCATTCTTAATTCACAGAAAAAGGGGGAAGATAAATTAGATAAGTATAATGTACGGTCATCTATGGACAAAGGAATACGTTCCATTTTAATAATATTCTTACTGCAGGCTCTGCTATAACCTACTTGTTAAACTAAATTTGGTTTGAATAAATGTTATTTGTGCTTCTTCAGTGAGTCACTGATCTTTGAATAATAGAGCTTTTAAAAATGATGTGTTTATGTTGAAAAGGCTGCTTTTCTTTTTCAATTCCTTTTTGCATTTTCATTAATGATGGCAGTAGAATTGAATATGTGGGTCAGATTATAATTTTAATCATACCTATATTCAGGTGGAAAAGAGATTTTTGTGGTGGGATTATCCCTACCCTGAATGTTTTATCAAGTAAGCTGAGTTACTTGCATTGTTTTTCTCTTGTTGTTTCATGTCCCCTCCCCTAACCCCCCCCACCCCACCCCCACCCCCAACTCTGGGTCACACTTTCCACCATCCCCTCTACTTCTGATCTGGCCCAGTTAGAGCCAAACCCATATACACTGGGTGCTAATTGGTTGGCTTGAAGAAGATACCAGAGAAACCCCAGTCATAGTAAGGGAAAAAGACTGATGACTTTCCCCTCCTTTTATAACGTTGATGAAAATATACTTTGCTGTGAGTTCCCTGGTCCTCCTTCACATATGTAAGTCATGTTGCTGAACAGAATCATTTAATCTTGAGAAGTTGATAGTTGTGTTAGGTTTGTTGAAAGGATCTAGGAGGCATCCTTTTTTTTCCTTCAAATATGGGTCTATATTTGAAGAGAAAACTCCACTTGACACTATATTTGAAAACTATGTTTTGTAGAGAAAGTCATGATTCTTACTTTTAAGAAGGTTATGATCAAAGTGAGACAGGCAAAATAAAAAAATAAAAAGACGTTTACAAAAGTATAGCCATTAGTGGAAGGTCTCTGAAATATTCCATAATTACTGTGTCTTCAAACTATTATTCACTTGCTATTTTCCAATGCTCATTTCCCTGTTCATTTAAAATTATTTGAAGGGCTCTATAGGAGCCCCTGAATTTTAGGGACTGTGGGAATAATCAGAGTTAGCACCTCCAATGCAATATTAGAGGCCACCTACTTCCTGGCTCCTACATAGATGACCCGACCTTGGCCAAAAAGGTCCTAAACCACTATTTCTTGTTGTTCCCCTCTCCCCCCTTTTCTCAATAAACACCATCGAACACCTACTGTGTTTCCCCGAAAATAAGACCTAGGCAGACAATCAGCTCTAATATGTCTTTTGAAGCAAAAATTAATATAAGACCCGGTATTATATTATATTAATTATTGTAGTATAGAAGACCCGGTCTTATAGTAAAAGAAGACCGGGACTTATATTAATTTTTGCTCCAAAAAGACGCATTAGAGCTGATTGTCTGGCTAGGTCTTATTTTCGGGGAAACACAGAATTGTGTTCCAAATAGCATATATTTTTTTGAGAGACGATGGGGGTGGATACTTGTAGAAAAAAAACAGGAGTGAGGGGAGTTCATCCAAGTACTTACCAAATTTCTTATGGCATAATTGATCTGGATTCAGCTAAATCAAGATTCAGAACATGGAATCCATGGGAGTCAACATTTGTCATGTCCGTACAGGGTGAATGTGCCATCTACTTAAACGTTTTGTGCTTTGCTCCATCATTCCAACTGGGGTTTCCTGCCTCACAATCAAACTGGCAAACTAAAGCAGTTTGTAAGGCTGTTGAGACTCATTTGGGAGAGTGGTCCATTTCCAGATATTCAGCTAGCAAACATAGTATTGGCAAAAAGCAAGAAAAAGATATCTTTGGATCTTCCCTTCAAGTGAAGCAGCCAGGAGAGGGGTCCAGGTGTTCGATGAACAGGAGTTTAGCGATTACTTGTTATGGGTTGGTCAGAGTTGGGAAACATGGGGTGAAGGTGGGGGCTGCAAAAGAAATTGTAAAGTCTTTTCTTTTGGTCTTAGAAGCTCTATTATTCAAGGACTTTTGTATCCCCCCTTGCGGTGGGTGGTTTTTATTTTCAGTAGTGAAAGGCTCTAACCCTCTGACCTCTGGTTCCTGTGCTTGCTTCTGGCTGGAAGTATAATCTCCTTTGAGATTTTGTCACTGCTCTCTCTTAAGTGTACACGCACATTTGCTCTCTCTCTCTGGTTTTGATGATGTGCAGTCATATCTATTTTTAAGCTTGTAGTAGTTTCTTATAGAAACATGAAAAAGCATTTAAGACCACCAAGTTTTGTAATAGCTTGCTGAGTCTATTCACACAATTTTGGTTGTTTGTTTGTTGTTTAGTTTTTTTGGTATGGGCCATACATGGACATGCTATAAGTTTCAAGTAGTTAAACATTTTTTTTTTTAAAGTACAGAGTGAAAAATAAGGCTGTCTCCCACTGTTGTTGCCTACCTTCTCTTCTCCTAGGCCACCTGTTTTTTTTTTGTTTGTTTGTCTTTCCAGAAATGAACTTCTCGTAAATTCTGAAGCTTAATAATAAAAAGTTGGTTAAATGCCCGCTGCTCAAAGTCTTCCTTGGCGGAGCATGCGCAGATCCCAAGTTTCTTCACTGACAGAACACAGCACACAACATACCTCTTACAACAGACTCACTGCTTTTTTGTTAAAAGGAAAAGTACTCTTTCCTTTCCATGCCCCTTTTGAGTATTGTGTTTGTACAAACTGATCATGAAAAAAAAGGTGTCTACATTTTAAATACTACCATTTAAACTCTTTAATCCTTTATTTTCTTCCCCTGCTTACTTTATGGTAGTAGGCAGACTCCCCCTTCCTCCCCTCGCCCTCCCCCACCCCCAATGAAAAACTAGTTCTTAATATAGTGTAGTAGGATTAAGTATAAAGGTTAAGGATCCTTTTGAAGTCTTTCTGGACACTGATGTTTCATAGTTTTGAGAGTTCAAAAGAATTAGTGCTTTTCATTGGAATAGTTTTTCACCATTTCCAATTCTGGAAGCAGTTGGTTTTAGACCTAATATTGCATATAATAATAAAGTAAATTACTTTACCCTAGTGATTTCCTCTCATTCATTTTCTTCAAAGTTATTAATACTTTGGAGAAAATGAGTGGAACATAAAGAATCTATCACGTCTTCTAAGGTAAATATGTGTATTACTGAGATCACTTCTACTTTGAACCAAAGAGGAACTTTCTACTGTATAAAAACATTTATGACTGATGCCCTGTTGTGTTTGTTAATTGTGGTCCAGGTAGAGTACGAATAAAGGGGCAGCTCTTGTGACAAAACAGAAGCTTTCAAGAATATGATAACAGGTAACATTTAAATTAGAATTCTCAATATTTTATTGTTTTTGGTGACCTATCAATAAGAATGTGCTAAAAGCAATAATATTAATTTTCTTCCAAATCATCTAGAGTAAGGAGGGATGAAATTCATTAATATGAAGGACCTTTTCAAAAAGCTGTCAAAGAATTTAGTATATGAAACTATTTAGCTTTTTAGATGTATGTATCATTTAGCTTTGATGTGTAACAAATCATCCCCAAACGGATCACTTGTTAGGTCACAGTTGTGGGGGTTGTTGATTTGGGCTGGGTTCAGCTGGGCAGTTAGTTCTCCTCTCTCACCTGGGTGGGTAAGCTTCTGTGGGCGCAGTCACTGGAGGGAGGGTTGGCTGAGGGCTGGTCTAAGATGGCTTCACTCACTTGTCTGGTGAATTCTGCTGGTTGTCAGTTGGTGCTTGCTGTTGACTGAGCCACACGTCCCCGATAGGCCAACCTGAACTTCACATGGTATTGGACGAGCTCCCAGCAGCAAGAGAAGGCAAACATGCAAAAGTACTTTTCAAGTCTCTGCTTATAGCACATTTGCTACTATCCCATTGCCCAGAGCAAGTCACAAAGCCATGCCCAATTTCATGGGGTAGAAAAATCGATACTACTTGATGGGAGAAGCCATTTTTTCCCTGACTTATACAATATATATGTGTATTTATAAACGTTCATTAACAGTCACTTATCAGTTGCATACTGAACATTTAGAATAAAATTATTCTTAGATGTTTACAATGAATATTCTAAGCTTGGAGTGAAATATCAGTGATTTCACTCCTATTAGGGTGGTATCACTTTTTTCCTCTTAGTTTTTCTTTGGAAAACATGAACGCCTATGTTCCCCCCAATAAATCTTCATTGAGTTCATTCTTGGAGCCAAGCACTGGAGACGGAAATGGGCGTGTCTCTGTTCTCCAGGTGCTTATAGGAGGCAGAGAAGGCGAAATATACAAAGAGTTGTGCTACTGTGAAATGTGGTATGAAGAACAGGCTGTTAAGAAGTAGAATAACGAGGAGCCACTGAAAATGTGGGGGCAGGACATGATTTGAGAAAATAGTAAATAATGAGTTCTGTCATTCAGGTTTGTGAAGGGGAAACAAATATTTTAATATTGCACATGCCTTGGGTCAGGTGAGATTTGGGCCTTGGGATGGCATCTTTTTGAAGAGTTAGATGTCTCTCTTGAGAATGCCTCTTGGATGAGGGAGGGCTGGTAGGCCACCTCTAAGAAAAACAAAACAATGAGAGTGAGGTTTCTACTGAGGCTGTTGTTTGTATTTGTAATGGTGACAGCATTTATGCTATTTGTCCTAGACTAGAGGGTGACACTTTCTAACATCCTCAGGTGGCTCACACAGGCTTGGAGATAAGTGTAGCACCAGAGGGAACCCAGACCAAGAGGCATGGTGTGCTGTCCTCTTCCCCTTCACAAAGACTGCCCTTTTCCCACTTATACAACAAGCTGGACTGGCTGAGAACTTGACCTTTTGTAGGGTGAGATTGGGAGCAGTGGCCAAAATGGAGTCAAAGACTTTTCAGTGGTTTGAAAGTGGTTTTCCCCGCCTGAGCACAAATCCAGATCTTGGTAATACAGAGTTGCTAATTATTGGAAAGCAAATGGAAATGGTTGGAAACATCCCAATCAAAGCCAAGGCAGTACTTTGGTTAACTCTTTGCCCCAGATCTCCTACCAGGCAGTATTTACATTTTCTTTTACCAGAATCTTGAATGCCTTAAATGTTCCTGAGGTTACAGAACAAAACAACATGGGCACCGTATAAAAATGTCATAGTGGGTGGGGAGGGAGGGAGATCCCTACTGTGTTTAGAGGGGCTGGCCGAGTGGTGTATTTTTATTCTGATCTTGGCAATCCCATCCACCCCCAACTCCTCCCTCGCTTTCTCCGACTGCCCCCTCTTCCCAATTCCAGGGCACTCTTTGAACCACAGCTAAACAATAACTTCCTTTCAAAAGCTGATCCCATCCCCTCTGGTTAGATTAAGGAATATAAATATTGCATTTGTTTAAAGAATGGGTAATGACTTAATTTCTGAAAATATTTTACTTCCACTAGTAAGCCTGGAAGTCGTTGGGATTATAATTAAAACTTTCTCTTTTGCCTAAACTTTACTCGTGTGTGTGTGTGTGTGTGTGTGTGTGTGTGTGTGTGTGTGTAGCTGGAACAGAGGATTCGGGGATAGAAACTACAGCCCAATAAAAAGGGTTATATTCCTAAAACTAGGTCTTTTAAGAATATTTTGCAGCCCAAGCGTTTGGTCCCTCACAAGTCCCTACAAGGGGCGGACTTCAGAAAGTGTGAGGCGTGTTGTTTCTCAGGCCTTTGAACTGGGTGAGGAATGTGGCTCAAGACGGAACAGTGAATGGCTGGTGCTTTTTGCCTCCCTCCTGAAACTCACTGGAGGAAAGTTATTGTGTCTTCAAAGCCTGCGTCCCACCAGGCTGTGTTAGATGGGCTCTTGAAAAGCGTCTTTGCATTATCAAGTACACAACAAAACCCATGCCACCCAGTTCGATCTAATTCACTGACTACTTTTAGGTGGATTTTAAATGAACATCTCTTCTCTAAGAATAAAGCCCAATTCCACAATTCCACCGCTCCCTCCCTGCTCCTACTGAGATGATTTATTGTTTTTTACTAGATAAGGAAAGTTCAGGCTTTTATGGGGGGCAGGGGGACCTTGGGGAATATTGTTTTTAAAAATAGTGGCAGGAGGTATTTAGGAAGATAGCTAAAGAGTTCTTAGCTTTGAAGTGTTCAGAATGGATTTCCACTGTAAGTTAGTAAAATTGCATTTGCAGTGTAAAATCAATACGTTTAGATTATTCTGTTTGCAGGGCTCACGTGTACTGGAGCACCCTGCCTCATTCCTTTCTTTCAGAAAGCTTACCCCTTTCTGAGAGATGATGGAAACCCCAGTCCTTGCTCTGGTTACTGGTTTCATGGCACTCTTTCCTACTAAAAATTGTGAGCTATTTGAGAGTATGCTCACTATTCATTTCATGATTCCAAGTATCTGAGGGGGTGCTCATAAAATGCTTGCTGGATTGAAAACTTGTTTATTAATAGTTCAGGAGAGGGTTGTTGGACCGGGGAGAGGATGGCTTTAGAAAAATCTCAAGCAACAACAATACTGTGGATATATTTTTCAGTACCTCAAATCTTTTCATTCGCCAGCTCTTTCAAAAATCAAATTCAGATTTAACAACATATTAAAAATAATCAAACAAAATTACAGGAGTCCTAGCAATCTGATACGACTGGATGTGAAAACTTGGGTAAAATTAATTACAATCACATCATCCCTGTGTCTGAAATTCTTGTATACTTCCTCTGTTCCCCCAAAGTGTTCTTTTAAAGATTGACAGAAACTTTGCTTTGTTTTGACAAGATTTATTTCTCTGCTTTCAGCAGTAGTTCATCAACTTTTATTCCACTGATAGAGTTCTTCTGATGTTAATTGTAGTTTACTGATCTAGGTCATAGCGTAGTATTTGTACTGAGGTTTAAAGATATCAAAAGCAATGAGAAAATCATTTGAAAAATAATTATTGTATCATAGTTACCTCTATTTTCAAAAAGAGGCCAGTTATTAGGTATGTGATTCGTAGAAGCCCCTTTTAATTTATCCCTATGCTCTTTCCTTTTCTTTCTCTTGGGTTTATTATTGTTAATTAGCCCCTCTGCTAAACTGTAGGTAAGGTCTGGGAAAAGGAATTAAATTTAAACGAGCCCATTTTTCCAGTGTGGCACTTGTTAGCTACTCTACTAAAAAGGTACGTTGGTCTGGGAAATTGAACCTAATTGCTAAGATATGAGACTTTCCCCCAGCATTCTGTTTCCATACTTGATTGAGGCTGGGCTAGTCTGATGACCACAGTAATAGAATGTGTATTCTACTTTATCAGCGAATATAGCAGTTCTTTTTAAACATTGCTTGCAATTGCGAGTAGCAAGCTAAAACTTTAGGATCCAAGCAATTTTATGTAGAGCAAAACATTTGTCATACTTTAACATAAAACCCTACTGCTCTCCCCGATCTGTAATATAAATGTGTTCTGCTTTATTTTAAATAGGACTTCAGTTTTCTTGGCCTTGCATAGTCATTTGACATTTGTGATACTTTCTAAAACGGGACATTTATGCTGCTTTCCAATAGATATGTGTCCGGTATTGAGCTAGGAGGCTGTTTCTCTCTGCAAGTATGGTTGACTAGGTTCAAATGCTTACTGCAGTGAGTCTGGCATTTGGTAGATACTATTTGTTGTAGATACTGAGGGAATGAATGTGGGACCATATGTTTTTAAACCAAAGTATGGGAAATGTGCCAGCACCTCCTTTATCTGTAGACCAGAATCCTATTTTGTTTAGGAGGACAGAATTTTTCTTAACTACATTACCACGGCCTGACAGTTGGTGGGTACTTATTGTCTTAAATTTTCCCATTCATTCCCTAATTAAGCTGTTGTAATTACTGAACCTGGAAATTTGAAGAAATTATAACTGGTCATGAAGATAATGGTGGAGAATTGCTGAAGACACAAATGTTTGTAGACCAGACATTGAGAGAATGTTCTGGTTAGTTCATACAACAAGGAGTTAGTGCATTTCTACTGAATTCCAGGCATATTCATTACTCTTTTTTATTATTATTATTAAGATTTTTATTGGGGAAGGGGAACAGGGCTTTATTGAGGAACAGTGTGTACTTCCAGGACTTTTTTTCCAAGTCAAGTTGTTGTCCTTTCAGTCTTAGTTGTTGAGGGCGTAGCTCAGCTCCAGGTCCAGTTGCCGTTGCTAGTTGTAGGGGGCACAGCCCACCATCCCTTGTGGGAGTCAAACCAGCAACCTTGTGGTTGAGAGGACGCATTCCAACCAACTGAGCCATCGGCAGCTCAGCAGCAGCTCAGCAGCAGCTCAGCTCAAGGTGCCGTGTTCAATCTTAGTTGCAGGGGGCAGAGCCTACCATCCCTTGCGGGAGTCGAGGAGTTGAACTGGCAACCTTGTGGTTGAGAGCCCACTGGCCCATGTGAGAATCGAACCGGCCGCCTTCGGAGTTAGGAGCGCGGAACTCTAACTGCCTGAGCCACTGGGCCATCCCCTCATTACATTCTTGAGTTGCAATTGTAAAGAAAACAAATCCAGGCCGTCGCAGAGCTTCCTTTCTTGAGGACAGGTTGAGTGAGACGACTGTGAAGGACCAGCTTCCCCAGGGGACAAATGAGACCCACTGAGAGAAGCATCAAAGACTTCTGGCCTCTTTTATGGACTTGAGGAGTTGACAACATAGATTTGTACATGTAGTTGCACCTTACAACTCATGCCATTCTTTTGCCTGATGTAAGTATATCGTTAACCCTCCTCATACCGAAGCTTATCAGTCATGATTGAGGTTACCTTGTCACTAACAAATGAGGCAAAGTCAGATTTTTCTGATGTAATAGGGCAGGATGTGAAAGAGAAGGAAGTAAGAGTTGAAGTGGATGTGCATCTACTTGGGAGAGATTGTCTTACACGAAAGGAAAGATCTGGAACAGGGGAAGGCTAGGGGAAAGGTGTGACGAGTACAGGATATCTCTGGGACGCCCTGGAAAAGATTAAGACTGGCCACAAGTGTCCTGGGCCACGTGTGTGTGTTGGTGTCATAAACATAGCTTATGTTGGAGTGTTGGATATTAGTAGTTTTCACTGGGTGTTAAGTTTTCTTTCTGATACTATTATACAAAACTGGTAATGTGTATATACTAAGGCTTCTTTTCTGAAATTTTGTTTGAAATTTTTGTTAGAAAAGTAATATGTTTACTTTTTTCTACAGTTATTTTTTATACAAAACTTTGGGAGGAAAGAGCAATCTCTTGAAACTATTCATTGAAAAACCTGTAATTTTGATATTGCTATGTATTTTACTAGTAAAGATCTTCAGGCGTATTCCTGTTAAATCCATACATCACAAGAGGCTATCTCACAATTTTGAGGTAACTTTTTCTAGTGCTTAACAGCTTTTATGGTAAGGAAATTCCTTCATAGCTAACTTGAATCTGTTATTCTCAAGTGAGAGCATTTCCCTTATTCTGATTTTAGTAGTAGTGACATTTTTTTTTAAATGAGGATATATATTATATTTTTATCAGAAGATTTACATTTCTCTAATCAAAAATCTACTGGAAGGCACAGTAAGATTCTAAGAACAAATTAAAGCTAGAACACAATGGATGTATTTAAAAGTGCAGAAGACAGGAAATCACAACAACCTTGGTGCTGTTTCTAATTGGTTTGCTAAAGAGGAAGTCAGACTGGAAATGAATTTAAACAGAAATTCTTAGAAGAAAATAGCCATAAACGTGAAATATTTCATAAGTGATTTGACAATGCTAATTAAACGGAGTATGACCTTCTGGGTTTCAAATATAATATATATTCATTTGCTGAAATTTAATTACAGAGTCAATTTCCTCTGAAAGAAATTTTGCATCATCCAACTTTTTAATAAAAAACAGTAATTCATCAAATACAGTTTATACTTTGGGGTTCTCTAAAGTGGCCAGGAGATTTAAAGGTGTTTAAAAACCATTTAGAGAGCAGAATACGTGAATATATAATTACCTAAACTTCTTTTATCACTCATTTTTAGCTCAGTAGGCTTTTTTTTTTTTTTTTTTAAAGAATTTCCTTACTTTCTGAAGCTGCAAGATGCTCCAGGATCATCTCATTTCCTGCCCCAGTCCTAGAATCAGTCATCTGGTTCTCCAAGGAGCCCTGGTTCCTTTCACAGGGGAGTCGCGTTAGAAACTAGAATGTTGGCACTAGCTTTGTTTGTTGTTACTCGGGTATCCCTTTTTGCCCTCTCAGCTTCCAGAGCAAGGAAATATGTGTTTTTTCTCACCCATATATATATATAGACATATGTATAAATATTTCTGTGTGACTATCTGTACACTAAGCTAAGCATGTCCCTTAACTCTAATCAATTTCCATATGGATCATTGTAACCTCCTCCCCTTGCTTTTCTGTCACTTCCCACAACAACAGTGAGAAACTTGCCTGACACCATCCTTCATCCATATATGATATAAATGTACACACACACACACACACACACACACACTCACACACTCACACACGCATATTTATATACATTCACACAGAGGTTGCCAAAAAGTGTATATACATTTTAAGAAAGGAAAAAACTGTATTAAAATTGTTATACTCAATATGTGCCAATAACAAAAGATGAATACAAGTCACGTTTGACTTCTGCAAATATAAGAGGTGCTCAAGGGGGTTACCATCAGCGTCCAGACACTTCTGATTATGGCGAATTACTGTTTGAGCATAGATAACATCTCTTAAAATGTGTATACATTTTTTTGGCATCCCTTGTACACACACACACACACACACAGAGAACATTGTCAGAATAGTTACCTCATGTCCCTATAGGAAACAACTTTATCAACTAGAATACAGTGCTTGTGTATGGTTTCATTTGCCTTTAGTCTTACAGATTCTCCTCATTTCCAAAGTTACTTAAGTCAGCACCTTATTCCTCCATCCCTTGCAGTGAGGTTTTTTCCATGTATTTTTAATACATGTGGATTCTTCTGTCACATTTTGCATTCCACCTGGAGTAAATGACCTCTTAAGTGATGTTTAAAAATTTTTATATATATTAAGGTTTACTTTTTATGCTGTAAAGTTCTGTGGATCTTGACAAATGCTTAATGTTGTATATTTACCAATGCTCTATCATGTAAAATAGTTTCACTGCCCTAAAAATCCCCTGTGCTTGCCTGGGCAACCCTCCTCCCTCTCCCCAATCTCTGTCAACCACTCATCTGTTTATCTCAGTAGTTTTGCCTCTTTCAGAGTGTCATATAATTAGAATCATATAATATGTGCAATTACTATCTGAGTGGCCTCTTTTACTTATCAGTGTGCACTTAAGATTCTTCTACGTCTTTTTTTTTTTTTTTTTTTTTTTGGCTTGATAGCTCTTTTCTCTTTATTGCTGAGTAATATTCCCTTGTATGGATGCACCACAGTTTGGTTATATAGCCCATTGGCCTTTTATGGGATATTTCCCTATGTATGTTTGAAGACCATTGTGAAGTCAGGTCTCAATTTTCCCTTAATATTAACCATTTTCCAGTTTTACTCATTGTTCTGCTTTCTGTTACCTTCAATCAATTTTGTGGTTCTTTCTAGAACCTATAAAGGGTTCTACATCTTCTTCCTGCCCAGAATTGGCCAACATTCTGTAGTAGAGTGTTTCAGACCGACGCAGGGTACTGCTGGAGATTTGTTTCTGGATTTCTCCCCGTTTTCGTTATTTCAATCTCCATATTAGTGTTTATTTGTTCAATGACAGCAGGACATTATAGATTTTTGTATCACCTTGGAGCCACGGTGATCATAAGAGCCTTCGTAAGTTCCCTTCCTTGAAGGACCTAGGTATTTGGATATTTTGAACAGAGTTATTTGAAACCGTCTACTGGTAGTCTGTTTTTTTTAATTGCTTCATAATTTGGCCTCATTATAGATATTTATAAAATCTTCATTTTTTTTTTTTTTTTTTTTTTTTATCATAATTGATTCCCAGGTCTCAGGGAATCAAGTTAATCAAGTTAACTTGAGCTTAGTTCTCATCAATTTGGATGTCCAGTGGGAATCTGGAACTGGCCAGATAGGTCTGCCTGGTCTGGGCATAGTGTGATTCACACAAAACCACCACAACGTCCGTCCCTGTCTGGATTTGTAGTCTGGAGACAGGCTTTCCTTACTGGGCTGGAGGGTCTTATTCCTGAGCTTATACAGGGACCACTCTGTGATGAATCCATGCTTATCACCTTTGTGTGAAAAAAGGCCGCTTACTTAGCAATTGGCTAAGAGGGGCTTGAGGATCATATTTAGACAGTCTTTCAATGCTCAACACATTTTTTTGAGCATTTGCTACATACAGAGTGTAATCAACCTTAAGTCTACTCTTCTGGGCCGATTGCCGTTGACTGAGGCAAAAGCTCTTCCTACCCCCGCTGGGGTGGATGTGCTACGGGGCAGGTAATCAGAAGGAGTGATAAGAGGGCCAAAAAGGCACAGATGTTTTGTTCGAATATCAGGACTCGAAATAAAAAGAACAAAATCCCAAGCCACTTATGCTTCATCGTCCCGTTCTATGTAGTCCTGTTTTGTTTTTTTTCTTTAAAAACACAGACATTGATTTTTTTTTTCCCCCTCTGTCTCTCTGAAGTTGTCTCAGCTTGTTGTATAATTCTGGCAATAGAATTCCTGACATACTAGATCATAGAGATTACAGCTAGGCGTCTTTTATACCTCTGTATGTGTGTTTTCTCCTTATATTTAACCTTGGGTTACATGTATAATTTTTCAGACACATTCCCTTATAATCAGTTTTGTTTGTACTTGCTGACTATGAAGGCCTCTGGAAAAGTTGTTTAAAATACAGGACCCATGGGTTTCTTTATACAAATCTTTTTCACCAAAATGAATCTCTGGATTAGAGTTGTTTTTAAAACTGTTTAAAAATTAATTGACCTAAAACAAATTGTACATTCTTTTGTGGACCGTATATTAAAAATAGAAATATATATCTGCTAATGGCCTTTATTTCAAAATTTCCAGAAGTATCCAAACTGAATTCCTTGAGGTCATGGGCCAGAGATATTTACGGTATCCTCCATAGAATTTCTGGGGCTGCTTGATTTTGCACATTCCAGGTTGTCCCCTAAGTCTAAAAGGAATGGGTATGACTGGACTATATTTGCATTTAGAGTGTTAGTAACCCTCCAGAGTACATATGCTGAGCTATTTATGAAACAACTTCAGCTGACAGCTGAAGATCAGAAGATTCTATTTTGGGAAGTGTCCTAAATGTGAGGTTCTGCGGTTAAAAAAAAACAAATGATGTCCTACGGATAAGAATAGTTAAAACAGGAAGCAGTAGTAATTTATTGCTTCCTGTAGAAGTATTCTTATCAGTATGATAAGCTTTAGGTTTTGGTTCTGCTTTCCTGATCCCAAGATTTCATTTCTTGTATTCAGCTTCTATAAGAAGATTAAAAATTAAAAAAAAAAAAAAAAAAAATCAATGTGGGGGGTGGGAAAAGAGAATTTACTAGCACCATTTTTTTCTGTTTTGATAAGATTCTCTCATTTCCTACCACTCAGTAGTGTTTGCTCAACTAAGAGAAATACTGTGTACTATCACTCGTTCCACTGGTATATCTATTGTGTGTGTACGTATAGTATTTATTTTCTATATATTGTAATGCAAGGCAAGGCTGACTATTAATACATGAAAGGTCAAATGATAGATTAGAACCAGCATGGAAAGAAAAGAGAAGATGTGAATTTTATTTCTGATTTTGCCACTTTCTGGGATCCATCATTCTTGGACCTATTTTTCTGGCCCATTAAATTGGAGGTGGTAACATTTCCCCCGTCTCTATTACATTGTTGTTCTGAGGATCAGATGAAAGAATATATATGGAAGTGCAGTTGTTACTATGAATTGCCTTTCCACCCTAAGTTTTGTGGTGGGTTAAGTCTCACCACTCTCCTTGCACCCTTACAAGCCAAGGGTGCTTTTGGTTTATGTCCCTTCCTTATTAAAAATAGTTTTCAAATTTAGTCAGCTTCCTAGATTTCTTGGCTGGAAGAGTGTATCGTGATTGAGCGCCTGAAAAGACGCATCGACGTTTAACCTCTAGTTCAGATACTTGTTTCATGAAGTATGAGTGTTGTACGGTTACATTCTAGGAAACTGGGTTACTTTATTAGCTTGGCATAGAAAAAACAAAGTTCTGCATATGAGCTAAATTATTTTATAAGCTGTAAGTATAAATCAGGATTAAAGACTGAAATGTATTTATTAAATTTTAAAAGGAGGTATGTACATGCATTTTATAGTTCCTGTGGCTTTAATTATATGCTAAATATGGAAAATGAAAGTATTACTGGGTAGCACTGAATATTTTCTTTGACAAAATTCTTGTTGCTCTATATCTCTACTCTTGAATGTCAGCAGTCTTCGCCAGAGGGATCTGATGTTGTGTGCTGTGCCAGGCAGAATCGATGGGTAAAGGAAAGACAGCAGCAGAACTCCCCTACTTAGTAAGGGAACTAGATCTACTCTTTGAGGTTGGTCATGGAATCTAATAGATGCAGTTTACTTGTCCCAAAGAAAGGAAGCTTTGGAGAGTGAAAACTAGCTAAATCTTCTCCTGCCTTTCTAGAATGACTTTGGTGGTGTTGGTTGTGTTGTGATTTTAAAGTTTACCCTGTTTTTATGGGGGAGAGTGGGTCTTTAGATGTGAGCTCATTCTTGGTTTATGTTTGTCAAGGTCACAGTTTTGTGGGATAATGACAATAGGGTACGTGCAGCTGTAGAGGAGTTTATAGCTGAGTCCGCTTTCCTCAGTTCTACTGTATGGTGTTAGCCAGCTCTCCAGAGCAATAACTTCAATGGCTCACTAGGCTCATTTATGTTCCAGAATTATTTCAAAGCATGTGGCTCCATCAGTCAAGAAAATGAAAAATGAGAAGAACAAAAGGGTAGGTTGGAGGAGGGGTAAATTCATATGGCAGTTTTATAGATAGCCGTTGACCATAGTTAGGGATTTATTATTACCCCAGGGTCAGGAGTTAGAATTTCAGTTATATTGCTATTTTGTTTTTTATGTAGTGTGAATTATATAAACCATTATATAAATCTCTTAAATTCATTAAAAAAAATATTAGGGCTGAAAGTATCCTTAAAGATCATAAAACTTAAGATGCTTATTCTATAGATAAACTCAGGCCCAGAGACATTAATTAACTTGCTCAAGGTGATATAGCTGTTTCACAGTAGCATCAACAAAAAACCCTAATGTATTATCTCCAGCTTGATGTTCCCCCCCATGTGCTACTACATAAAGATGTGCATGTGTATAATGCTTTGTTTATCTTATATTTATATAATACTGTGTTTCCCCAAAATAAGACCTAGCCAGACCATCAGCTCTAATGCGTCTTTTGGAGTGAAACTTAATAGAAGACCCGGTCTTAATATAAGACCAGTAGTACAATATAATATTGGGTATAATATAATATTAATTAATATAATACCAGGTATTATATAAGACTGGGTATAATATAATGTAATATAATATAATATAATATATATAATATAATATATATAATATAATACTGGGTCTAATATAATATAATATAAGACCTGGTTTTATATTAATTTTTGCTCCAAAAGACGCATTAGAGCTGATGGCCCAGCAAGGTCTTATTCGGGGAAACACGGTATGTTACACACATGTGTTACATAGTCACATATACATGTTTGCAGGGTGTTGCAGATTTCATTGTTCTTAGTTGTCTTTAGTTTCCTTGTCTTTTCTGCCTCTGCTCAGTGGATTCCATACAGCCTTTGGCTTGCCTTCTGTGCTTTAGAAGCATACTTGTGGTCACAGAGAGAGTTGGTGATGGTGGTAGTGTTGGATTAGGAGAATTCTAGTGCTTACTGGAAACTCATTGTCTCTGCAGTTGCATAAACTACTGAAATATGTGGACTGTAATTACATGAAATATATAGAATGCAAGTGGTCCTGTTGTGCAAACAAGTGTGATGATGATGATGATATCCCTTGCCTCAGTCAGCTCTGATGGCTTTCAAGAATCAATATCTTAGTGAATTTCTGAGGTCATCCACATTGGTTGACTAACAAGCAGAACTTAGTTTCAAATGGATTTTAAGGTCAGGAAATACAGACGAGGGCTCAAGGTAGTTTTACCAAGCAAATCGTGGCATATAATACAGTACACAAACATCTACATTCTTTGATCAGCCCTCGACTTTGGTTTGGGTTATTTTCATCTTATCAAAGGTTTTTTGATTATGTTCATTATTAATTCATTATTTCATAAAATATGTTTGTACCAATGCAACTAATATATGTCCATTCATTCATTCCACACACATTTACTTATTGAGTACCTACTCTGAGCCCAGATTACCTTTTGGAAAACGGAGACTGTAGAATCAGGCAGAGTAATAGGTTTCTGTTCTCATGGAGTATACATTATTCTCATGGAAGAGACAAGTGATAGCCGAGTGAACAAAAATAGTATAGTTTCAGAGAGTAAGAGCAACAATGGAAATTAAGTAGTGTAAGTGATAAACAGGAGGGGTAGGGTTGGCTGTTTCTGATAAGGGGAATCAGAAAAGGAGGCGGTGCTCGAGCGAACACCTAGATGAGGTGAGGGACAGGTGGATGGCTGGCTGCTGGTAGAAGCTTCTCACTAGACGCAGCAGATGCCGTCCTACATTGGGAACACTGCTGACTTGTGCCAGTGTATCTGGAGCAGCAGAGAGAGGGGTCGTATTAGAACCAGGTCTTGGAGGGCTTGATGGACCTTGGTAAATGGTTTAGATTTCATTCAAAGTGTGATGGAAACCCATTAAGAAGTTGGCATGTGTGTCAGGCCCACCCAGCATCCTCCCAAGTTTTATATTGGAGAGACATGGAGTTCCGTAGAATCTCTTACTCCTCGTGTCTTCACTTTTGATGGAGCACATCAGCTGGGACCTCTCAGATACAAACCAAAGCCACCTCTGACCTAGGTTTTCATAAATTCATTCCCAGCATCACCTAGGCTTATTTCAGGGGTGCCCAAAGGAGATTTCTTCTTTAGTCTTGCCGCAGAAGCGTATTGCCCAAGCCCCTGAGATGCCCATTGGGCAAACTGGGTCCCTTGGATGTTGGGACTACGTTGTAGTCCTAGTTTCGGGCCTGTCTTGGCACTTGGCCGACTGTCTGATGATCCCTGACACATTCCTTGCAAGACATACTTAATCTGGTTTCTTTAAAGCCAAATCGCATCTCTTCTATAGGGAATGGCAAAGGCCCTTCCTTCTGGGGTAGGATCCTTAATTTAAGCCTCTAACAAGCATTCTAGCTGTAAATAATTTAACCCAGCACATCCATGTCTTGATTTGGTCGTTTTTGTTTTGGAATCCGTGTCACCTGACATGACCCGTTCTATATTGGCTCTATTAGGACTTGTACTTATTTCAGCACTCTTTTTTATCTTAAGTGGTTTTTAGGTTATGAGATCCAAATTTAGACCTGCTGATAACACTTGGCTGGCACTGAGTGGAAGTCTGTATGTGTTAGGAAGTACAGTATTAGGTCATTTTAATCCTTTAATCTTCCTGCATGCGAGATACTAGTCAGCTCTAACACCTACATTCCAGAGCACTTTTTAAATTTTTCTGTGACATTTAAAATCTATCATGGAAACATATGGCACCAATCAGGTAGAGTGTGTTAGCTTTGACTTTCATTGCTTTATTTTAAAACTGGCTTTTACCTACTTCCTGGAAAATGCTGGCCAAGGTAACTTATAGCTATGTTTTTGATATGCCATTTGCTTTTAGGTGTTAATTCTATGACCATTCTTGGTTTGAGTTGCTCTGGACAGCTGGCTCGCAGGGTCTGATGAAAACCTAATTAGGTGGGTATTGGGGGAGGGGTAGTAGAGAAAGTGATCTTCATTATCTGAGTTCCTGCAATTACAAGGATTTAGTAGGGAAGTAGAAGCTATAAAAATATTCACTAATGAACTAACCACTTCCAAACTCTTTCCTAGCTTATTATCTCTCTATACTTAATACGAGGACCTGCTCCTCCATCAGTTTAATTCAGTGTTGAAAAGGTGTACAGTAGTACCTCGGTTTTCAGACATCTCTGTTGACCAACATTCTGGTTTATGAATGCCATAAACCGGAAGTAAATGCTTTGGTTTTTGAGCACGACTCAGAAGTTGAATATTTCACGGGGCTTCCGCCGAGTGCAAGGTCCTGAGGCCTAGCTGTCGGCTGTTTTCGAATGTTTCAGAGCTGGTGGATTACGTTCGAAAACCGAGGTACCCACTGTATTTTGCAAAAGATACAGGATTTCATGAAGTCAGTGAAAGTGATGTTGAGGACTCCTGGGTCCACACGTTGTCAGTGACAAGTAAGGATCTGGCAGAATTAGGTGAAGCGACTGTTGAAACAACCAAGTACAATGTCTTCTTCAGTGTTTCTAAGGTTCATAATAAAAACATATGATTAAGAGAGGCCCTTGGGGAAATTGATAAAGCCCTGGACTGTTTCTACAGAAATGTAGAAACATTTTTATGATTGTTCTATGAAAACCAAACAGAAGTCAAGGATGAAACATGAAAGAAAAATAATCTAAAAAATGAACAGTTACTCACACTTTGCTCATCCTTAGACTTTGCCGGTAGAAGCATCTAAGACATATTTGGTTAAACTTAAGGTAAAATAGCTTTTTTCCCCATATATTTTACTCTCAATAGTTCCAATATTTTTATTTTCCAATATGAAATTCCATTTAAACCCTTTTTTACTATGAAAATCAGGTCCCTGTTTTAAGTGGATTGTACTTTCTCTTTTTTTAAAGTGGTCTGTTTCTGGTACCAGTTGCGTTCAGCTGATACAGACATCCTGCATTTTGTAGTAAAACCAATTCGACATTTGGTCAGTTTCTGATCTACTCATATGTGGATGAGAATAAACACTTTGGCAACTGCAACACAACAGATAAATGGGAGTATCATTCATTTACAGAGATGATGCTGGATCACCACCACTGATGTGTTTTAACTCCCTTTTCTAGGATTTCCATCTTCATTTATTTCCTCTTTTTCCCGGTCTTCATGTACTTTCCATAGCAACTTTAAAAACCCGTGTTGTAAAATCTGATTCTTTGTCACATTCCTTTGGTGATCCTTTGTTATTGCCAAAGGAACACACTTTTATTAGTGCAGTAAAAGCAAAAGCAAAATAATGATTTAGAAAATCTGGTGTGGGGGAAATCATAAACCTTTTCAGATGGAATAGACTTGGTGGTGGATTGTGTGCTGTTAAAGTTTATCCGTGCTCTCCATTTTTCATCATTTGGCATGAACTAGAGTTCTTGATAGGGATTTTCATTTTATTAGTATTTGGAGTTCATTTACTGTACAACATTGGTACAAATGAGGTTTGAAACCCTGATTAGTAGGTGATTGGCCCACAGATTACCATATTAAGTAGGATATATTACTATCCTGAGATGCATTACTGGTTTTGACAGTGAAGAAAGGAGAAGCTTCAGCTTTGCTAAAGAGAAATTTGATTCAAAAGTCAAAGCTTTTGTGAATGGAGGATTTATAGAGGGTCTTTTTGGATGGCATTTGACGTTGATTTGGAATTATTGTGAGGATAATGAATAATTCCGGATGGAATAAAACTTGTATCATGGAAACTGAGAGAGAAAGCCCACAATAAGGTTGATACGTTGGCCATTGCAAATCAAATGCGCTATGATCTAATATTTTGGATTGCCGCTGCTAGAGAAGGAGAAAACTTATCTGCTGCTGTTTTGCTTTTGGAAAGCAGATGGCATCTTTTTTAAAAATACCCTTGAAATTTAAGCTCTCTGGGTTGCTCATTTCATTTTCATGTTGGCAGTCAAAGGGAGTAACCACCAGGATGTGAGATGTGGCATCTGTGGCACTTTCTGTGGATTTTGTTTGTAATATTTTTGTCATAAATGTAGACAGTAGCCTTCCCAGATAGCCTTAATGCAGGACTCTCCGAATCTAGCATAATTTCAGGACTGAAGAAACCACAACATGGTATAAAAAGAAAAACCCCAAAAATGTAGTAATTTGAATAAAAAGGAACCCAAAATAGGATGGTATGGGAAACGTTTACGGAATGGTGAATTAAAAGTAACAAGAACCTCCATAATAAGGCCCTCAGCCATGCATTCTTCTGTTCCTTGCATTAACCGTCCTCCCTTCTTGACTTTGAAGGTGAGTTTGAGCAGATTTTTTTCCTCCTCTTATCTTTCCGTTCAGAAAATTACTGTACATTTCTTGCTGTAGAGGCATTTAAAGGAAGAGAATGACACAGAATGTTCTGAAGTTAGCCTTGTTCTCTTCTGATTGATCAAAATGGCATACTGTTTTATAAGAATAACAAATACATATTTATACTTTGGAAAACGACTTGTTTGCTGTTTTCTTTACTTGATTCCTTGCATTAGAAAGGTGTTTTCTATTTGGAGGGTTGTTACTCTGAGCTGATTTCATTTTAATATTCAGTCCCTTTTGTATTCATATTCCTGATTTCCAATGAAATAAGTAGAGTTTGTTGCTCACTTTACCATAGATCAGGAGTCGACAAACTAGAGCCCATGAGCCCAAATCTGGCTGTCACTTGTTTCTGTAGCTTTACGGGGACACAGCCATGCCCCTTTCTTTATGTAATGTCTGTAGCCACTTTCCAGCAGAGTTGAGTTGATGCCATAGAGATGGTACCTATATTGTGGTTTTTTGCTCTTTATCTTTATTTTACATTTCTGTGGTCTCGTGGCATCTTAGAGGGTTATATCACAAGAGGCATTAGTTGTGTGTCTTTAATTGTCAGTACAATATGACATATATAATGGCTTCTCAAAGACATCTACGCAGTGATTCTAAATCAGGATGCCACATTCAAATGGTGATACTGCATTTATATTCCCTAACAGCAAAGTTTTTGAAACATAACTAAATTAATAAATCAAATCAAATTCGAATCTGTGTTTTCCTGGAAAATGATGAATGCCAGTTGTTGGAAGACGGTGAACTTGAGGGTGTCTTCTCATTTGTGTTTAGACTGCTTCTGTAATGAGCAAGGACGGTGTTTGATGGAGGGCCCCTGATCAGCATGGTGCACTGATGAGCCTTCTTAGCCTGGTCTTACCAGCTTTTCTGGGAATCGGAATGAAGTGCCTGTGCAATCTAGTAACCAGGGGGCTTTGCTGAAAACAATGAGGAACATTAATTTTCTTATAGTTTAAGGTGGAACCTTAAAACCTCTGTTTTTCATGACCATGCTTTTATGGCTCTGTCATGATTTCCAGATTGCATTCATGAAACAGTCATTCAAGTTTTAAGATTAATGAGATCAGACAAGTCTTTAAATTTCTTGGATTTGGAGAATTTCAGGTTTATTGAAGTACCTATAAAATTTGAAATTCTGTTCAAATTTTAGAACCTGTGTCATTTACATACCGTCTAGGATTCTTTGTGAGAAGAAGGAAGCTCTTTGACCCCTCAGCTAGCCTTTATTCAGTATAAGGTCTGCAAAGACGCAAGACCTTGTCACTGAGAACGACAGATGATGAGGGTGGAGAAGGTTGCTGAGAAGAATGACACAGGAAAGTATCAGGGATAAATTGGATAGTTTTCCAGCTTTTCCTGAGGTATAGCTCTTGGTAACTGGCTTAGAATGACTTAGTAAAATCCACAACCATGGGACTCTGTTCACACACACAGTGGGGTAAATAGCGCCCCCTGTGGTTGTGCTGTCCAACCTCAGTTAACAACGAAAGCCAAATTCAATACCAAAACGCATTATATTGTTGGTGTAGTCACATTATCTGGACAGTTGGATTTGATTGCCTGCTTTGCTCATTAAAACCAAGAATTCAGAATTGGAATTGTCTGTTCACATTCCTGCCCGTAGCGAGTGAGGTGGGATAGCTTGATATAGAACCCAGCTTGATTTCTAAGTTTAGCTTCCCATCGTGAGCCAGCAGTGAAACCTAGAAGTATTGGTTTTCATGGAAGCGGCGTGGAAAACCTCAGCAGTTCCCCGAGTCTGCTGAAATGCACATGTGTGAGTCTGCTGCTCTGAGCTCGGAGTGGCAGGGTCAGCTTTCACAATGCTACTTTCACAAGATTGGCTTGAGCGTCTGTGCTTCCAAGGCTTCTAGTGACGGTCAAAGGCGGCATCTTGGACTTCAGACAGCTTTGATGGCCGGTGTTCAAGCTTTGTTCTTGCAATATCTTTTCAACAAGGTCTCGTTTGGTGTCTGATAATAGTACAGAATTCAACTTGACAAAGCAACTCACTTCCTGGCTAGCTTCATCTGAAAGTGGGAAGAAGAGGGTGCTGGAGGGATTAGCCATTTCGCCAGGTGTATGCACGAACACAAGTAGGTTCCTTCATACGTGCTCAGATCGCTACCAGCTGTGTACTTGTTCGTCTTTCACGGGGGGTGAGGGTTTTCCTCTGACGTAGAGACATTCCAGATGGACAAGAGTGTAAATGCCAGGTTGCATTTTTAGGGGCTTACTAATGGAGCCACAGCAGATTAAGAGGGGGGAAAAAGTATGACTGCATATATTTGTAGGGAAGTGTGGGCCAGACACCATTAGATTTGCCATTCAGGAGGTCCTCTTCTATGGATATTTTTATGAACTAATTGGATATTTTCAACTCTTTCCAAGGAACAGAGAGGAGATTCTTAATGTCACCTTTTGTTGAAATGATATTTCAGGCAACCTTTTCGGAAAGCCACTAAGTGAATCTTGGTTTTAAAATTAATTTTTAATTTTGTTTTAAGGCAAAAGATGACCAAACAAACAATTCAGAAAAACTCACCCAAATTCAATTTATATACGTAAAAAAGGACTTTTGTTTGGAGGATGGGCTTATTTTATGCGAGGCTTTTCTTTCTCATCTAAGCCTGTGTACACTAACTCTGTGTACATGTTTAACAGAGTTCAAGGACACAAAGCATTTCAGTGTATTTTCATGACTTTGTTATTCATGGCACTGGTGGCGTATTTGTGTTTTACTGTGACTTTATTCTCTTGTGTTTTCTCTAGTGTGAAGAAAGCGCCATGTGTTAAGTTATCTCCAAAACGTAGTTTTTATTTGTCTTTGCATGAATTGCGAAAAAAAAAATAGGTTTCTACGATGTTTTTCATTCAGTTTTTAAATACATTTGAAAATACAGAGGGTGCCAAACAAATGTATACACACTTTAAGAAAGGAAAAAACTGTATTGAAATTATGCTGATGGGAACAGCTTTGAGCACCTCTTGTAATTGCAGCAGTTCAGCGTGACTTGTATTCGTCTTTTGTTATCGGTATACATTGAGCATTAAAATTTTAATAGTTTTTTTCTTTCTTAAAATGTGTGTACATTTTTTGGCACCTCTGTGTATATCTGCTTTGATCACAAGAGCTCTTCTCTGCTCGAATAATCTTCATTCAGCCCCAGTGAAGAAAAATTCATTTCACTGCATATCGACATTTTACTATATTATAGGAAGTGCCCCAGAGTTCTGGAATGCCACTTGCTTCAGCTGCTGTTTGGTGGTTAATGGCTCAGGACACTTGCCAGCTGCCATGGTTTGCTGGCTATGTCAAACTTTGTAACTTCAGACTCAAGAACCTGGTACTTATTTACCCTTTATTAAAGGCAGGTACCATGTTTACAAGTTCATTGGCTCCAGACCCCTGTTAAGAGTTTTCTCTAAGACAAAATGTTTTGCTTTGTAAAGAACTTTTTCATTTACCAACATGGCATTGTAAAAATACAGCAACTGTATCTCCCGTTTATAAATAAGCATTTGGATTTGGCTTTCAAAACCACATGGGTGCCTAATAAATATTACTTGGTAGTTGTGACATTTATTTGTGCTTTGAGCCTTGTGTAATATTCTTTAAACCCCCGAAACAGGCAGATCTGGACATTAGGGTTTATTTCTTCATTATTTCCCATTGGGCCTCTGTGAGTCATATTGTGGCATAAACAGAAGTAAATGTATAATTGCACAGCCTCTCTTCATTCACAGTTGCTGGATAAAATAATTTGTAATGTGCACTGAACATCTTTGCTAAAGGAATTTGCAAAAATTCTTCCAAGACAATCCCTGTGTCTATCAGTAGAGGCTCAAAAATTCCACTTCCTTGGATATTTTAGGAATATAGGATTGGATTGTGTCCTAGCTGGCTAATTATGAGGTTGTTACCATTTGCATCTGATAATTTAACTTCATCCCTTCCCTGGCACTTTGTTTTTTACACCCTATAAATATACTCTTTATGTTTCATTTCTGTATTTCTGGCAGTATATAATTTATGTACAAAAAGATATCTTAGAAAATATTGTATATCATCACTGCCTTTTGGAAACCAGGAAAGGAATCAGAGTAATACCATATTTCCCTGAAAATAAGATCTAACCAGAAAATAAGCCCTAGCAGGATTTTTCAGGAGGACATCCCCTGAACATAAGCCTTTATGTGTCTTTTGGAGCAAACAATATAAGACCTAGTCTTATTTTCGGGGAAACACGGTAGTCTGATTCATTGTAATTATTTCTATATTGCATCAAAGTTTAACCACATTATGATGTTGGGAGAAGGAGATCCATGCTCTTAAGGTTAGTTTTTTTGTTGGATTCGTGTTTTAACGTTTGAAGGCAACAGTCAAAATAAATGGTTATTGGTGTGGGGCCACCTAGTTTTCTAAGCCTGAGTATCAATAATCATACTGGAAAGTATTGATGGGTGGCACTAATTGGTAGGGAGAAGGTATTCAGGAAAAGGAAAGAGAGTTGGGAGAAGGGAAGGAAGTAGCGGATGAAGGGAGAGAGTGGGACCCCCCCCCAACCCCCCCCCCGTAATTGCATCCAGTTATCTTCCAGGCCTAGGCCACCCAAATTCAACTGGAAAAAAGCCTTTTTGGATTATTTTGATTTGTTAAACCAGTTGTATCCTGTACCTTGCAATAGGGAACATAACACTCAAGCTAGATACCTGCTAAAGGTTAGGTCTGTATCGCTGAGTTTTCTGTGGAGCGAGATAATGCACACAATTACATCTGAGCCATTCAGATCAGTTGCCTCCAACTAGAATAATGTGCATAACTCAGCTCTGTTTATATGTAAACTGTATAATATCTTAAAGCTAACGTCATTGTTTTTCCCTTCTCCAAGTACAGCCTGTTTTGATCTACAGAGGGAATATTTTTAAAAAGTGGATGTCTAAGAATGTAAACACTTGGGAGGGGAGATGCCGCTGTGTATGGCTGGCTTTTAATCTTCTGTTCTTTCAGGGCTTTTAAGGTCAAAGGGCTTTTCTTTACCTCTTATAGTGCATGGCTTATGACTCTACAAGTGTACTTTTTCAAGGTTTATTTTGGCTTTCTAAATAAAGGACGGAAGGACTGAAGGAAAAGTTGCCGGGTAAAAATATCCTGAAGTGTACTAGAACTTGCACTGGAAGCCATGGGCCAGGGCAGCTACAGTCATAGAGGGAAAGGGTTTCTGTTTTATGAGGCCCATAAATGTCAGGCCTCCCTCTAGCTTTACCTTTCGGTTCTGTTGGTGTGTTTGTCAGAATCTGTCAGTTACACCCAGGTGCTTGTGTCTACTACAGTCTAGATTCTTCAAGGAATGAGAGATTTTATATTTAGTGTTTTTATAGGAGGGCGCATAGTAAGGGACAAAGGTATGCTTTTCTGATAGCAATCTCGTTTGCAGACCTGTTTTCCAGCAGTGGGGGTATTTCTGATAGCCAGGTGCCTATTATATGAAATGTTGTAGCTGAGTTAGTTTAGATTTATCACAATGACGTTTCACTGTATAATTTCTCATTACTCTTTGTAAACATGAAGATTACCCCCTGTTTCCTTTTGTAAAAATAACTTTGTACATTCCAGTGGACTATTTAGATGAGAGGCTTGACAACACTTCTACCCAGGCTTTTTATAGCATTGTCTATAAAATTGTGGTCAACAGCATGGATTTTGAATCCCAGTTGCCACATTCATTAGCTTTGAAATCTTGCAGAATTTACCCATCCTTTCCTCACCTCAGTTTCTTCATCTTTAAAACAGGAATACTAATAAAATCTCAGGATGGTTGTGAGAATTAAATGAAATAATGCGCATTAATGGCTGAATAGTGCCCTTGACATGTAACGAATGTTGGCTTTGTTGTTGATGGAGAGTCTAAGAGAGTGTGTGTGTGTGTGTGTGTGTGTGTGTGTGTGTGTGTGTTTGTGTGTTGTGTTTACCCCAGGGGTGGTTTTCTTGAATATTCAGGGAGGGTGGAGAACACAAGTGTAATTCGAAAACAATTATAATCAATATTAAAATTGCTTTGTTAATGGTGATATTTAATTTGTAGCATTAAAATTTATATTTATCAAAAGGAGGGGACAGCACTTTTAAAAGGTTAGCAAACCCCTGCCAAATGCTAGAGAAACGTCACAAAAACTTAAGAGCCCATTTTTTCTTTGGCTGAAATTATCCTTAAGTCATATGGACCTTAGAGTATGTATGTGAGTATATATGATTTTCATATAGACACTTTTTTAGACAGTCTAAACAGTTATTTATTGAATGCCAAGTATGTATAAAACACTTCTATATCAAGTAGAGAATTAGAGATGAGAAACTTCAGGAACAATTTAGTAAGGGATATTAATCAAAGGGAAGTTTATTCACAGTCTCAGAAATTTCATGGCATATTTGGACTATGGTATGATTCTACGATGCCTAGATACAATTTTACCTTTCAGGTAATGAAGTTTAAAAATTCAGGTTACAGAACTGTAGGGTGCTTTATAATTGCTTAGGGCAATCCAATTTAAATAATAGATCAACTATTAAAAATTGTAAGTTCAAAGCCAAATAGGAAGCACCTTCATGTCCAGTGATAAGATAGTTATAGCTTGGACAGAATTCCTTATTTCAAACCTGTGGTATCACACGATAAGTGTAATTACTGAGGTTTCAATGACACGATTTTTTTGAGGTGCTCCTTTCTGCAAACATGTCTTGCAAAGTGGAGAGTTTTAGTATCAAGTACCTTCCTTTCCCTTTCAGTTCTTCTTTTCAGCCTGTCCCCTCCTATTATGGTTTCTAGTGGCTTCTTGCTACTGGATGCCATGAATTAATTGTTGTGTAATTGCAATTGTTGGGGATCTTGCCACATGGGTCACCATCTCATTTAATCCCCCACAACAACCCAATGAGTTAGACACTTGTAGCACCATTTTACCAGGAAACCACAGCTCCCTAAGGTTCATCAAACTGCCTGAGTGCTAGTAAGTGGTGCTGGAGGAACTGGGTTCTCAACATGGTCGGCCATATGGGTCCCACAGTAAGTCTTTGCAGTGACTTCCATTGCTGCTGTATCCCATAGCCCTTGGTGAAATGTGTTCTCACTCTGTCCCAACTGGTTAGGAAATCAGCTATTGTGAATTGCGTGTGAATTGCACTGCCCAATGGCGGTTATGGAATTAGCTCTTGGGGACTATCTCTGGCCACCTCATCGTTTTCCTTCCATTTCCTAAAGCTGTTAGCAATCTATGCTTGCCTTGCCTGGGCTTCTCTTCCAGACCCTTAAAGCTGCAGCTCCTGGTCAGAGCATAGGGCCAGGCCTCGTGAATGAAATCGCTGTCAAATGAAGACCCGTGCAGTGCCCTAAAACTTCATTGATGGGGAAGACGCACTTTTGTAATTGACTTTCTAATAAATGGGACTGGAGAACATACTCTTGACTTTGGCTATTTACCTTCCTGTAGAAAAGGGGTCCACTTTACTACTGTCTGTTGACAGGAGTGGAAGTTATTAGCACACACATAGTATCCTTCTCTGCTTATCTTTCAGTCTCTTCCAAATTTTGATATCTTTGAGTCACTGTAGCTTTCCTGCTTCCCCTGGTGTTACAAAATGTGCTACTTCTGGGTCTTCCTGTGCACACAGCTGTGTTTCTGGGGATGAGATATCTGCACGTGGGATCATCCTTGTTCTTCAGAAAGATTGTGGAGGATGAATTAATGCTTAATGGGAAAATGGGAGCATATTTCAATATCATGCTTTTTATATTTTTAAAGTTGAAGGTGTCGTAGATTAATTATAATCATTTGATTATGTTGATTCCACTCATTTACTTGAGATGAGCTATGCATGACTTGGCCGTTTGGTGGCTTTTACTATCTATTGGTCCCCTCCAATAACAAAGATGTGGAGTTGGGAACTAACCTCCGGTTTTCACCTTGTAGTTTATTTGGTAAAAGATGGCCAGAGGGCAGGGTGCAAGCATTCCATTGAATTTTGGGGAGTGCCTGTTTATTTGGGTTCAGTCATCTGTGAGGTGACTCACATGGCCCTACTCAGTTCCTCTTGACCGAAACCGTCAGACATCAGAATAATCTGCATCCATTTTTTAAAGATAAAAACGTTTTGGGTCATAGATTCCATCCCCCTTTTCTCAATTCAGTAGTCAAAGTCTCCCTTAGCCTGAACACTAAGTAGAGTAAAAACCCATCAGTGTGGAGTCTTTTAAGGAATTCTGTTGTTGTCCCCAGTACCCTCTTTGCAATCATCCAGATCATTTTGTTACCCCGAGGCAGAGGTTTCTCATTCTTCTGCCATTAACTCTTTTAGAACCTTTTCCACCTGGAAATTTTTTTCATGTTTCAATTCAAAGCTGTTTCTGCAATTTAAGCACATTTTCCCTGTGGAAATGGAGAACAGATGGCTTATAGGGTAGCCCTCCTTATAAGTCCCCAGTTAAGGCCTCTTATTATTCTTTTATATAAATTAAATGGTACATTTCCTTTCTTTTTAGGATTTTTAGTCCTTTGCTACTAAACGTATGGTCTTCAGACCAGTAGCGCTGGGGTCCTTTGGAAGCTGGTTAGAAATGCAGAATCTTGGGCCCCACCCCAAACCTAGTGAGTCAGAATCTGCAAGGAAATCTCTAAGAGATCCTAAGCACATGAAAGTTTGAGAAGCACGGCTTTGTTTTATCCTGTCATAATTTGGTTATTAGTTTCTCTGTACTTTTCTCTAGTGTGTCGTAACAGTGAACACCAAAGCTAGACATGTTACTGTTATGATGATGGCTTGGATATTACCAAGCATAGTGGAAATATCTATCTATCTCAAATTCCTGTTAATTTAATACCCATGAGGTTAAAATATTTCAAACTACTGTTGACCCTTGAACAACATGGGTGTGAACTGAACAGATCCACTTATGCAATGATTTTTTTCAATAAATACTGTCAATGTATTTTCTCTTCCTTAGGATTTTCTTAATAACATTTTCTTTTCTTTAGCTTACTTTATTGTAAGAATACAGTATATAACACGTATAACATACAGAATATGTGTTAATCAACTGTTTGTGTTCTTGGTAAGGCTTCGGGTCAACAGTAGGCTATTAATAGTTAAGTTTTTGGAGAGTCAAAAGTTATATGTGGATTTTCGACTGCACGGGGGGGTCTGTGCCCCTAACTCCCAGGTTGTTCAAGGCTCAACTGTAAATTGATGTCTGTTCTTCATTTACAATAACCTTGTAGGCTACAGAGACTTTTTTGGTCTTTTTCTGCTATATGGTTACCCCTGTCACCTAGAGAAGTCCCCATTTTGTGGTTAAGTTGGCTGCTAGGAATCTTGCTTTGCATTTATACTGAATACCACCCTGTTTTTCTTCTACTAGGATCATTTTGCTTTTCTAAATAGTTGGGCTATTAAGATTTTAATGAGTCATGGTTAGAAAGTATACTGCTTTGGGGTGAGAAGACCCCAAGTCTCACCTCAATGCTACTACCAACCAGTTCCATGAGCTTGGACAATTCATTTAATGATGATTCTAACTCTGTATGTTCAAGGAAGTTCTTATCATACCAGGCCTGGAACTGCTTTGATTGTTCTGTTCATATTTACTCATGCACATGGTGACTTGGCCATGTAGTAGAAGTTACCTATAGAAATAGGAGTGGAGCATCTAAAACAAAAATTAGAATAATTATCCTCCAGATGCATATTTTGATTAGTCATTGTACCACCCTCTGTACCACTTTTATAGGACTCTCAGGTGGGAAAAACTTGCTGTGTTGAATTTTGGTTGCAGGCTCCTTTTATTTCTTGAATCTATCCCTGGAAGAAATGCTAGTAATCCACTAAATGACCAAAGGCAGGGGCAGAGGCCACAGCAGTGAAGACTCCTAGCTTGCTTACTTACGTCAAATGGTTCTCAAGTCAAATGGTCCTCAAGCCACTGACTTTCTCTAGCGCTGCATTCGAATGGGAAACGAGCCAGGATCTGGTTGCTGTCCGTCCTCACACCTCTGTTTGAAAGACTCTAGGAAGCCCTTTGTTTCTACTGGAAGTTCTCTAGGGAGGATCCAAGAAGTGATGATTTGTGGCAAGTCAGTGGCCATGTTTATGGGCCTTGTTGGGTACTGCTGATGGTTTGGGAGTGATCACAGTTGGGGGACAGGAAGGAGCATCTCTGAAGAAGTTAGGCTTGACATGGACATTTCCATAGTCCCGCTCTTCCTTATAGTGTTACTGCAGGAGAGAATGGAGAAACCGAATGAACAGGTAAGCCATTGCCCATTTGTGACATGGTTTTACAGGAAAAATTTAAAGCAATTTTTGAGCCCAATTAAGCCAAGCTCATCATAGGACTGTTAATTAAGTGCTAATTATAGCCTGTTGCTGTTTGATAGTAATGGCAAAATTGCATGGTTGGGTTTTATTTTGAAAGCATTTTGTCAGCGTCTCAGGCCGTGGTCTAGAAGGAATAGAAGCTATTGTTTTCTTTGTGTAGTTTGGGTCCACAACAGCTCCTGTGGCTATATTTAAATAGTATCTGTTCTTATTGCTGTTACCTTAGGATTCAATCTGAAAAAGTTTGTGTTGAACCACCCAGAAATCAACTTGTTCTTTCGTTCATTGTGTCCGATTTTCAAAAATTTCAACCCTATGCACTCTCATTGGTGATGGTATATGTGCGTGCTCTTCCCTCCACTCTGCTATTTGTTTTCAAGTTTAAGTTTAGGGTGAACAGACCTAAAAGTGCCCTCCTGGGAAGACGTCTTAGAAACAGCAACTGGAATTTCTATCTCTGTCTTTGACTTTTTTTTTTTTTTTATATTAAGTCATCTTCCAAAGTGAGTATTTATTTCCTAAAGTAAAAACAAAACAAAACAAAAATACCTCTAGGAAACAGTATTCTGATTTAGGAGTAACCTCTTAGAAAGCAAAGTTAGTGGATTAATTTTTAAAATTCAACTAATTCTGGAACAGAAAGGACCTCATCCTTAATTTTCTTTTCTTTTTTTTAACTCCCACATATTTGAGGGCCGCGAGCATGACTAGTAGTCACAGATAGCATCAGGAGAGTGTGTCTTCTTGTGCATAATGCCCTTCTCTTGTTAGCTCACTGAGTATTGCAAATAATCTTGAGGACTAGGCATTTTCTCCATTTTATTAAATTGTGCAGGCAAGTGAGGTCAGATGACTTGTCCAAGACCATATACCGTGTTTCCTCCAAAATAAGACCTAGCCGGACAATCAGCTCTAATGCGTCTTTTGGAGTAAAAATTAATATAAGACCCAGTATTATATTATATTATATTATATTATATTATATTATATTATATCATATCATATCATATCATACCCGGTCTTATAGTAAAATAACACTGGGTCTTATATTAATTTTTGCTCCAAAAGACACATTAGAGTTGATTGTCCAGCTAGGTCTTATTTTCGGGGAAACACGATATTATAGAAAGTACTGGCTAAGCTGGGCAGAGATACAAGCCTGGGAGCGATAACATGTATTTCCCCGCGGGGTTGCTCTCTTTTTCACAGTCAGAATAGGTGGAGCTGCTCGCACGCTGCTACTCTTCCTCCAGCTGTGTTGCTTTGGCCTCTGTGATGCCCGATATTCTCCCCTCTCTAGCCATTGCTTTTGCATTCTGTCCAGAAGGTTCCTGTTTTCCTAGAGAGAAGGAGCATGTGAAAACATGGGCCCAGACTGGTGAGTCTGGTTCACTGGCTGTCTTCTATATAGTAGAAGGTGGTGAGAGAACAGGACACAGCAGGGTAAGCTTCCATCATCTGTGGTGAGTTGGGAAAGGCTGTGAGCATGGGGATTCACCCACGGGGACCCTGAAACCACGGGTGGCAGTCAGAAATCAATGAAGGCCTCAGAACAGGAATGCCCCTTCCCTCTCACTCTTCCCTGGAACTGACGTGGACCCCAGAAGCAGTTGACAAGCATGTTCGGTGGCTTCTTACATTTCCTCAGCTAAAGGGAGTAGCTCTGGGACAGGGTTTCTCAGCCTCAGCACTGTTGACATGTGGGGCCAGATCATTCCTGGCTGCGGGTGGCTTCCTGGTGCACTGTAGGTGTAGCAGTGTTTCGGGCCTCTCCCCACTGGATGCCAATAGCCAGTCGCCCACCTCACCCCAGCCCCAATTGTGACAACTGAAATGTTTCCAGGCACTTCCTTGAGGGGAGACATTGTTTCTACCCACGCAAATTGAGAACTACTTCTCTGGAGATTTAGTGAAACACTTGGAGGCTAGGTGAGCATGTTTCAGCCAAAGTCCAGGTGGCTGCAGTGGGCCTGAGGGTCACCTTCACAGACCCCATTTCCCTCCATGGGGACTGTGATCCCCTCAGGGTCAGTGATAAATATTCTTCATAAGGATCCCTTCGTTGAGAGCTGTCACCACTTCTTAATGAAAAATTTGGCGCAACTGTCCTCAGGATGCTTCTGGTTCAGCCTTGCAGGCAACCCACTCAGCACCCCACTAACGTGACACAGGTGAAGTCAGCATGCTGTCGGGGAACTTTGCAGCAAAGGCCACTTTCCAAATCAAAAAGAAAAGGGCTGAGATGTCAGATAATGGAGAAGAGAGGGAACAAGAGCAAAGTGAAAGTGTGACTTGAGAGATGAAAACAGAGGACCAGGGGTTTGGGTCAGTGGGTCAAAGGCCAGCCCCTCTTTGTCAACTGGAAGAATTTTGCTTCCTTAAATAAGGAGATAAAGAAGTATTTGCAGTTACTTAGAAATCCACACCATTGTCTGTTTCAAAGACCTTAGAGATGCAAGCCGCGTGTATATTATCAATTATTTCAGATTATCTTTCCGATTTTTTTCCCTTCCCCTTCCAGCTGCCAATGATTAGATGTGTGCATCTGGCAGCAATTTCAGTTTTTCGTCAAGTTACTCGCTCAGGCAGCATTGACTGGCTGTGTCGTGCTCCTGTTCAGTTTCTTCAGATGAGAGATTGGGGAAAAGAATTCGGAAACAAAAGCCACCCAATTCCTCCCCCAACAATTAGAAACATGCTTTTGAACCTGGAAATAGTACACAAGAACCTCACTGAACACCCATTTAAGCCTGTTCATCGGGAGTTTTTGTAAATTCTTTCATGTGTAAGTCTTTTTGTTAACTACTGAGAAAAGGTGGGGGGCTTCAAGCTTCTAATTTCTTCTGGGAAAGCAATAGAAGTGGCCTTTCGGTGGTGATTCTATAGATAGAATTAATTTAAGATCTGCTCAGAGATATGCTAATGCTATGTGTCCTAATATTTAACTCATGCTGTTCTGTTGGTAGGTAGGTAGGTAGGTCTTTGTCTAAAATCCTATCAGTCATATTTTAGCTTTACTCCCACTACTTTTTCTTTTTTTCTGGCATTTTCCCCATACCTACCTCCTGTCTGAAATAACTTTGTCTCTCTTCCCAAGATACATTCTAATCTTGGCTTCAGCTTCAGACCTTGGCTGTTATCTGCTCTGTGGATTTTCTTGCTTGCTAGTTCCACCAGGGCATTTTTGGTTGGTATGTATTCAGGTATCCAGAGAAGATGTCAGTTCCAAGGATTTCTTGTTCTTAAATAAGAGTAGTTTCAGTCAGAGCTGAGGTTGGAGGACTTACTATGTACCAAGCAGGATGATAAGAATTTTTCATGTGTTATCTCACTTAACCTCTGATAACCCTATGAAATGGGTACCGTGACCCCCAAGTTACAGATGAAAACATGGAGATTTAGGAGGGTTAGGAACATGCCCCAAATCATAGAGGAAACAGTGAGAGAAGAGAGAATCTAAGTTGTTTTAGTCTCCTTTTAAATTTTTGCTTGGAAATAAGTTTTGAGTTAAAATTGATCGATCTTTAAAAAGCAAAACAGCGCCATCTTTATTCTCAAAATAACTTTTTTTTTGGATTCAGTTCCCTAAATTACATTTTAGAATTCAAAGTTGCATACAGGTTACTCATATATCACTCAGATAGAGGCAACTCAAGGGAAGCACACATTTATTGCATTACTTTATTGCAAGCAACATTACAGCTTTCTTTAACATGACCCAGTTAAACGGAGGTTCCACCTGTGGCCCTCTGTAATCTAAGATGGATGGTACAGTTTTCCATCCTTCTTTACACTGACTTGTTTAAGAATTGCTCTCATAGCCCAGAAATCTTTATGACTTGCGTTTCTTTAACAAGAATTCTTAAGATAAAACGAATGAGAATTGTGGATTGAATAGATTTGAACTATCCTGCCATCTACTTATATATTTATGACCAGTTTCAATTGGTTTCAGAGAGTGTTCTTTCATTATTTAGACCATTTCAAAAAAAAAAAAGAAATAACAGCTCACTTAACTTCAAAGAATCCCGGATTAAATTCTACCCAACTTTTCCCCCTTGGTATTCTCAACGCAAGAAGGCAGTTAGGCTAAAATCTGTTTGTTTGTGATTTATGGTCATGGTTCCCAGGAGATGTTAATTAGGTGTGTGTCCTGGGGAAAGTCTTCTACTGAGCTTGAACTTCCTAGGCAGAGTTGGGGATGGTTCTGTCCTCCGTTAGGCCAGGTTAAGGCCAAAAACACCTACAGGAAGGCCATCAGGACCACACAGCTGAAGTACCTTGTGGTTCCCGGTAAAGATGCTTGTTCAGTTCAGTACATTTTTCTTGCATTACCAACTTCTTCCATAAAGCCAACCACAACCCATATTATCGGGGACTCCGACTAAGACTTGTGGTGAGTAGGAAATAGGTTAAACATAGGTTTTCCCTTTTCTCCAGCTGCCAAAAGTGATGTCAGTGGTCTTAATGATCCTTACCTCAGCCTGCTGCAGACCCAGGGCCGTCTGCAAACCTGTTCTAGCCTCTGGGTCCTGTGCTGATGACGGGTGATAAGAAACAATTGGGTAGCCAGACAATTAATTACTCAAATGTAAAGTCAGGTACTTGTTTTCTTGAAGCAGTTTGTGACACGACTCCAGGGAGTAGGCAAAGAATGCAAAATCTATTTAGTGTTTCACAGAAAAAAAGAAAAAAAAGTAAAGGAGAGGGGACTAGGCCTGCTTGATTTCCTTTTGCCTAATTACAGAAACGGTATTTATTGCAAACGCTTTTTACCTCCTCTACACCCCATTGTAAACGAAGTTGTGATTTTAATTTAAGTGAACTGGTTTATGTCGAAGACAAACTAATAAAACCTATATCCTATATTTCTGAACATCATATACACAAAAAAACCTGTTGTGAAATTTCAATGTAAACCTTAGTGGAATGTAATTCCTATGAGGAAGACTATACTGTAGAAATAGCTGCCATGAAAGCAGAAAATAGACTGACTCTCAAGACTTTCTTACTCAGGTAGGGAAGAGGATATCATATTACCTTTGTGTCTTTGAATAACAGGTTTATTTTGGTTGAGCCCTGTTAAAACTAAAGCTTCCTGTGCCGTAGCACATGTGGTCTGACTTGAAATGTGGGGAATTGTTTTTCTGAGTGCCTCTACCTTGACTGCCATATATATGGGGACATATACTTTTGGTAGAAGAGAGATTAGAGACATTTTGGTTTACCTTTGAAGGGGAGGGGGGTGTTGTGGTGTTGATCCCCATTTGGATTTTATCTTTGAATTATCTTTTGCTTTCTCCCTGTTCATTAAAAGAATGGGAAATCACTAAAGTGAATAGTCTTTGGCTTAAAATATTTCTGGATGTTTATTCAGAGTTCCTTAATACATCAATGACAGAGTACATTTAATTGTTGAGAACCATATGTTCTTATTGTTGCTCTTTTAATCTATCTTCTCCATCAGTCCCTAACTCTCTTGAAAAGTTTCCAGACCCTCCTCCTGTGCTTGGTTGCTGGGGAGGGAGAAAGTCGCAGTGCTGACAGAATTCACCCCAGCGGACCACAGCGGGAGCACACAGGCTTGATGGTCTGTCCTCGGTCACTCCCTGTCTTCTTTCCTTTTCATACTACGTGTGCCTTTCTTCACTGGTGGTCTCCTGAAGTCACCCGCTTTGCCAGAAGGTCTTTCACTGGGACAGAAAGGGAACTGGAGCGAGATGGCCTCTCCCATGTTGGCAGCTCGCCCTGAGTTTTCTTCCTTGGCAACCCTGCACACGAGAAGGGCTGGCCAGCAACCTTGTTATTTCCACCAGCCCTGTCCCATGTGACTTGCACCCGGCAAAAGTGCTATTTAAGCAGCAAAGCTGGCTTGGCTGGTCCGTTGCCCTTTGCCATTTAAGACCATGAAACCAAGTCTTTCCAGCTCAATTCTGGGCCTGTTTTAAAAGATGTTGGTTTCCTTTCTTTCGCGAAAATGGCTTTCTCCTTGCAACATGCAGTAGCAGACATCTTCGTCTTACCTCTAACTTTCAATCCTAACTTGAGATTTTATTTGTACATTATGTTTGGTGGTTATGGTCTGAAGGCTTTTAAAACAGAGTGCTTTTCCGCCACACTTCCCAGCTGTGCATTGTGAAAAGCACAGACGCTCCCCCAGTCCCAGACTTGAAGCTCTGTGGATTCAGCTTTCCTTTTTCCTGGGATGATTTCCATAGCTAATAGAGCTGGGCTGATAATGCTGCTTCCTCCCCAGATGCTGCCTTCGAACCTGCATGGTGGGACCCCAGCTCTAAGCCAGGAAATTCCTTTAATAAGGGGTTTCACAGTCCCTCCCGAGAATCAGTGGTCTCCTTTATCCATCTGAGATTGCATGGCGTGAATGTGAAAATGAGGCGTGCTATACATTACCAGAACTATACGTATATTTGAGACTGATGATTAAAAAAACTTACTAGGCCCATTTACCAGATTTCAGGTATGCTTAAAACCAATGCTTTTGCCGTGTTTTGTAAGGTGTTTTGTTTCATTAATACAGAAGCATTCCAGAAGGCTTGATTGGCTCTACATTAGTGGTACCATGAATTAATTGCACCAGCCTCAATGAGGTACCTGAAGAAGTGGATTTTGGTTGTGAGAGTGGCATGCAGTTGAATATAATTGTGTGAAAAAGAAAATAAGCAGACCTGGGAAGATAAGATATAGAGAGATGTCACAGGTGCCATGCTCAGCATCCTTCAAGGGCCATGGCCACCCAGCCACCTCTCCTTATGCATTCGTCTCACCCTGCCTCCCTCTAGGATTCCCCGAGGATTGAGAGTCTCTTTCTGCTCTGAGAGGAATGATTCTCCTCTCCTGGTTCCTCCAAATACTTTGCCTTAAGGGAATGCCCTTGAGGAGTTAGTCTTTTGGAAACCAAAGGCAGTAAGCCAGAGGCTTTTTCTGTTGTGAAACTGCCATACTTCTCCCCTACAGAGTGAACTGAGAGGAGAGGGAAGGGAGAGCGTACCTAGAAGGTTTAACAAGTTGGTTAACGTGTCGCATGTTTTCTCACCAGAGATTTTGTTTTCAAGAATGGGGAAGATTTAAATACGATCAAAACATCATTTTTCCTCTCCCATTTAAATATTTTCATATATTGTACTCAAGAATTTTCCTATATTACTAATGAAGGGTTTTTAAGTCATCACTGTTTATGTTAAGAGAAAGAGAAATACGCTGTTTTGACCCATTTCTTTAACTGGAGGAATTCATACAAAGTTTTCTAGTCAAATCAACAGTATAAGATTTCAAACAATGCTCTCCATTGAAGAACAGTCATTATGTCGTGATGTTTTTCCAGCACAGTTCGATGATAATATTTTATTCCTATTTTCTTAGTAAAAGCAATGCTCTACCCAGATACTTACAACGGTTGCACTTGATTCAACAAATGGGCAAGAAATGTCAAGGCATTTCAATACAAGAGGAAACACTTTTAATCAATGGGTTTGACTGAAAACTCGTTGCTGAGAGGGTACAGATCCCTCTGTTGATCTTCTGTCATAGCCTCGTGCTACTTTCAGCTGCTTTGCTTGGTGCAGACTCCTCAGTAGGCTGGCCTGTGAAAGGCAGTAGGACCTTTATTTGCTTTTCAGCTCTGCTAGGCATGGTTTAAGTGGGTTGAGTCCAGAAGATGTAAATTCTTACTGGATGCAATAATGCAATAATCCATAGGTCTCAAGTAGCATCGCTCAGTGTTGACTTATTTGATAATTCTTTAAAAATTACATTTTTCATTACTGGGAGCAGGATCAGGTGGGTTTTATCTTATGAGAAGACACACGAAAGGCTACAGTAGATGCTGATGTGATGATGAAATTTGGTCAAAATGTAATTTCCTGTTACTGAACCCAGTGGCAGGTGCATCGTGTTTCTGGGTTCAGAAGTTATTCCCCAAAGCTGTAACATGAGGACGCGTATCACAGGAGCATCCCCGTTTGATATTGGCACAGCTCTTCCCCAAGGAAACATTTTGCTGTTTTGTGTCTAGTTTATGTGTGCTGCAAATGAGTTTTTGTGTTTATAAAACATCGGAGCAGTATTTGCCTTTCATGGTGGGTGTGAGTCAGTTGGGGTTGTGTACATAAAGTACATTACATAAATACCCATGTCTTCCTTTTAAGAGCTTATGGTAGGCTTTATCATTGCATTTTTGTCACTCAGGAGATGTTTGTTGATTTGAATGACTGAGTGCCTGGTCATTCAATTGCTCTAAAAAAAAAACACAACCCAATTTCCTAAATTACAAAAATGTATGATCTACATGTTTGTCTCTCTTGAAGTTAGTTGCTTTATGCAAGCTCAGCCCTTCTTGATGACAAGCACGTAGAGGCAAGGATACATATAGGCAGATGAACTTAAGTCCACGAAGCATACACTGTGGTCTGTCTGTCTGTAAGGTTATGAGAGTTCCTTCCAAGGAAACTCACCAGAGGAGTTGTGAACAGCTCTGTTTCCGGAACTTCAGTTTTGGAATTCTTTGGCTTTAGATAATACCACTCTGGGAACCATTACCTAGCTTAATCAGCCCCTTTATTCACCGTAAATGTCTCTCAGAGCTTTCTGGCTGTCTCCAAGATCAAATGGGCCGTCCAAGGGCCAAGACTGCCTGCTCTAGAGACCATTCAAAAGAATAAACCCAAAGCTGAGAAAGCAGTGGCAAAAAAGAAATGGGAACTTGAGAAGGCATTCCAAAAATGTTCAAACAATGGCCCCTTGATTAGAATAAGTATGCAGACCCCAAGGTGGCTGCAGTGAAGGACAGTTCTCACTGAGGGATGTCTGTTAAAAATCCATGTCATCACTCTGTAGCTAAAGTTTCTCTCTCTCTCTCTCTCTCTCTCTCTCTCTCTCTCTCTCTCTCTCTCTCTCTCTCTCTCTCTCTCAAAGATAAGCAGATGGGAACTTCAGACATGCCCTTTAAAATCTTTCCAGCCGCTATTGCCTGTTTATAGCCTTCCATTCCCATCCCCTCCATCAGCATTACCTCCCATTTGCTTGCACTCTTTGATAGACTCCTGAGTTGATAGCATCAATAGGTACCATTAGTGACTGAGATGTTGCTAAGGCTTTGGAGGAAGGTATAGGATGGAATTGATGTATCTTTTTATTTCCTGCTCTTTGAGTCTACATGCTTGTGGAAAATTACAGGGATGGTTTCAGAGTGTCCCAAAGCAATAGATTTCAACATTGGGTGAAGCTATATATGTTTCTCAACTCATAGGGCTCCCAGTCTCACCTTTCTGCATCCATGCAGGTTGGCACATGCGATGACAACAGTGGATGCAGTTTGTCCCTGTGCCAAGCTGTTTGTGGAGCCATTCTGGAGGAGAGCCAGATATAAAATGAAAAACATATGTGACCTTCACTGTTTCCCCGTTTTACATTCAGCAGTTTGTTTGTCTCAGCCCTTTATAAAGTGTGGCTTTCCTACCTAATTTTACGCCCAGGGCTGTGAAGCTGTGTTATGCTGTATCTAGATACTCTGATAGATCACAACATGAGTTCGGGAGAAACTTGAAACTAAATAAGAGATCCGTAGACCTGTTCTCTAAGGTTTTGAAAGGATGGGTTTGCTTTTCACTTGTAGAAACCATGCAAAATAAATCTCGTATCTCTGGCAATTAAAGGGATATGCCTGGTGTGCTTCTTGTTTTAACATGGGTGTCTTCACATCAAGTCTTTATGAATAAGTAGAAAAATAGGCTGTTCACCTGTTGTTTAGGGGCAGAGTTAATATTTTAAAATAAACAGAAATCTCCTCCTATCACTGGAGTCCTCGTTTGCTAAATTTCAACTTACCTGAAGCCATTATGTAACTAGTGAATGCTGGTGATCACAGCCATATTCTGTTTCAAGAGGAGAGAGAGAAAAAAATAAAAACCCGTTCTGTTGCTCAACATTTTCATTGTGTGGATTTGAGAATCCTTCGCTGTCCTTGTAGCTGACATGGATTATTACTGCTGCACTTGGTAACGTCACAAAGCACGCCCTTGTTGTCCCTATACTTAGGTAAAGGTGTCTTGGCCTGACACTGAAGGGTCTTCAGCATCTAGCCCAACCTGTGTTTGTGGGCTTCACTCCTTCTACCCCTTTTCCAGATGCCTGAGGCACTTGGCCTGCCCATGGCTGAGCTCTCATCCCCCTGGGCCTTGTTTTATCCTGTGCCCTCCGTGGGAAGTGTACTTTGTCCCGATCATTCATGCAGGACACATCCAGTGAGTACCTACTATGGGCCAGCCCTTGTGCTAAGCTCTGGAGATGGATGCAAAGGTGAAGCAACATAGACACATTCCCAGTTTGCACGGCCCCAATCTGTTTCCTCCTTCCAAACCAAGCCTGTGTGTCAGCTCTTTGTATTCCTGGCCAGAAGGATTCTTTCCCTCTTCCATGCATCTAAAGCTTTCTTCCTGTGCACCTCTCATGGAGTTCACTCCTGTCTACTCTGCATTCTGTCTATTTATGACTGGAGCTTAACCTTCCTTTCCAGAATTTCTAGAGAGCAGAGCCTGTAGCTGAATTCAACTTGGTGTCCTCCACTTAATGCAACCATTTTACTCATGCAACAAGTAGTTACTGATCAACTACTCTGTTCAGTACATTCTGTAAATACTGATATTTATAGAAAACTTTTGAATGCATGAAAAATAGGGACCTTAGAAGGACTCTCTAATGTTGATACGTGAGAGCAAAAGAGGCTTGATGAGATTTCAAAAGGTGTCTCCTGTTTGGAGGTGAACGGATAATGCCCCTTGACGTCTGCCTTCTTGAATTGCATAGAAGAAATGTTGTGCTTCTATCAGAATAATGTAATTTTGTTAGACCTCAATCAGAAACCTTTTTTTTTTTTTTTTTTTTAATTTAATGATTAACTAGGTCTGTCTTGCTTCGGTCTCCTTTTCTATCTAAAATTTACATGTCAAACAATGTCACGTTAAAAACTGATTTTAGATTTTGTAATGTTAAGCCTTGCAACATCAAATTCTGAAATTTGCAGTTGACTTTTAACCAAAAGAACATTCAGCATAGCCTGACTATAACCTGCTTACCATATTTTGTAGTGATTTTGCACAATAACCATAATGTACATTTTTGTTTTGATCGTAAGAACATCAAAGCACTGTGTATTTTTGTGTTGCTAAGCCTCTAAAACCTCCAAATCACATTGATTTGTTTACTGACTTAATATTGACTATTTTGAGTTTGTGATTGCTTTAGACTCTTGCGTTTTGAAAGAAAAAAAGAAGTTAAATATAGTTTGTTGATTTTATTTAAGCACACAGCGCTGTTTGTGCCTGTAACTTCGGTGTATCAGATATGCCTCCTTTTTAAAAGCACAATCCTAACAAAGTGATTGAACGTGCCTTTTGAGATGCCTGTGGTGACCGATTCCTTCATTTTCCTTTGCAGAATGAAGACCTAAATGACCTCAGCAAATCCTCTTTTAACTCATGGGTACCCAGACTCTGAATATTTCATGATTCACAACCAGGACCTCACATCTTCCTCCTCGGTAGATGGTACGATGCATCCATTTCAGTTTGTTTACTTTATACAATCCTCAGGAGTTCGTTGACTGAACTGCACGTTCTATATTGTGCCAAGCAAAAAAACAAAACAAAACAAAAAAAAACAAAAGCACTGTGACACCAGAACAATGAGTCTGCATAAACTTCATCTTCAGCCGTAAGGACTTGGCCGGCCACGTGAGCTGATGTGCCCACCATGCCACGAGAGAATGGGTTTACTCTCATTGCATCTACATGACACATTTCATCTGCTGCTGAAACTGTGCGACAAAGCGTCTTTGTAAATTATTTCACGCAAAATGGTTCGCGTTGGGTGGAGAGAGTATTAAATATTTAACATAGGTTTTGATTTCTATGTGTAATTTTTTAATTAAAATGTAACTTTTCTTACAGTACACATCTTTTTTTTGGATGTGGACCTGAGGTATACAATGTTCTGTTGTAAAGAGTGGAGCAAATGCTTAAAACAAGGCTAACAAGAGTAGAATGGGGTACGACCCTTGTTTTAAGATTATAATTCAGAAAAATAATATAAGAATCATAGTGCCATAGATGGTTTTCAATTGTATAGTTACATTTGCTGATACTATCTCTTGTAATATAGACCTGATGTTGAGCTGAGATCCTTACAAGAAATGATCTTAATTTTGTATTTTTCCTGCAAGGCAATAGGCCATGTTAATTAAACTGAAGGATATATTCTACTGGTTATTTTCAAGGGTCAGCTTAAAATTGGCAATTGAATGGAAGCAAAATTACAAGAAAAGGAAATCAAAGTCTTCCATTGTACATACTGTAAAGAGAAGGAGACATGGGCGATCCCTTCAAGTCAAAAGGTCTTTGGAATGAACAATGTGGGTGTTTGTAAATTCTGGAAATTTCTTTCTATTCATAATAAACTAGACTGTTGATCTTTTCTTCTCCCCCTCCCCCCACTTCTGTAAGCTTCCTGCCCCATTGCCACCATTTTCTTCAGTGCACACATTAGGATATTTCATTTCCTGCATGGTTCTCGAGAAAGATGGTAAGACAAGTAAGCATTTGTCTTTAATTTCTAACCAGAAATTAAAATTCCAGAAAATGCTTTTTATCATGACCAGGGATACATGTCACTTTCTTGAAGACCTTATCTCATGTTTTCTGAAATCTTCCAGTGTTACATTATTGAACTGAATGTAATTTGGCCCGTTTGCCCTGGTGGGTACTAGCCTCTTAGTGATTAGTTAATAAAACCCAGTGTACAGAGAACCCATCAAAGCTCAATGACCTGCTCTTGGAAACATCTAGCCAGCAGTGAGTATGTTAATCCTTTTCTTCTTTGGAAAGTACACACATCTTGTATTTTTTCCTAGTGAAAAAGAAATGGCGATGGACATACTTATAGATATTGCCTACAGAATTTTAAACCTTTTACAGGAAACTTTCTAAAGGTTAAGTGAATTAACGCCAATATCAGGCTTCCTTGGAGTTATCAGAAATTCCCAGCCCTACTGTTGAGAGGAACATTTTATTTCTCTGAAGGGTAGTGCTCCCTGTGTGGGGATAGGGCTACAAGGAGGGGGCCAGGGTTGGGGGGCATTGCAGGGGCTGCTGCCCCTTGTCACCTGGCCAGGGTCCCCTGCTGTGTTCAAAAGGGCGTGGAGATAAATGGAGCCCCTCACCCTCTTGAGGCCTGTGGTGCTGTTAATTCACCCAGGTGGCATGGACCTCACAGACTGTTGTACAATGTTCATTGTTGCAGAGTCTAACCATTTGCATGCTCATCGATTTCTAAGATGAATAGGTCTGTAGTCATAAGAATCCATTGTTTTCAAGGAACTTGCTGAATTACATCATTTCCTACCAGGAGAGATCACTACCATTTTTAAAAATCTGATATGAAAGTTATTTTTTTGGTTTTTTTTTTTTTTTTTTTTTTTACTCTTTTATGAAAAAGACTTTATTGGTCAAAGTAATTCTCATTTTTCAAGTATTCTGACTCATACTCTTACTAGTAGTGCAGGAGGAAAGCAAGCTGTTCTGCTCTCTTCCCCTGAGGACAGTACTTCAAGAGAAATCAGTGAACAAAGTCAGCCCCAACCATTTTCCTGTAAAGCTGGTTATTTCTCAAAGAACCTAAACTTTGAGTTATTATTACCAAGATACCTCTGCCTGTGGAATTATCAGTGTATTTGGGGTGAGAACAGGAACGAACAGACTAGAAAAATCCATCTCTTGGTCTCTATTTCTCTGACGTTTTTGTTCAGGCAAATAGCATAAGGGTAGAAATGCTTCCTGAAGCTGCTGCCACTGGTCCCTGAGCTGGGTTTCATGGTGGTATCAAACTTCACCAACCGAAAACTGGAAGTTGCTGGTATTTAAGGCAAAAAACTCACACTCTTGGCTGCGTGAGGGGTTTATCTGGAGCAACATCAGTGGCTAAGCCCTTGTGTTCATTTTCTATTGAGGAGAGTTGGCTTTTATCCATTTCAAAGTGTTTGTAGGCCAGCCAAGGGCTTACGTTAATGGAGCTTCTAGTGGCCTCCAGTTAACCTGTAAGTTAGTGGTTTTTTCTTCATGAGATCTACCTTTCACAGTGTTCTTTCTTAGAGACTTAGGCAGAGGTTTAAAATTCTCCTTTGTGGAAAGAACAAATATGTTTCATGACTTCCAGGATATCTTCATTCTGGGCAAAAAAGAAAAAAAAGTCCTAGAACCAGCTAGAAGTAAAGAGAATCCATTAATGATCAACTGCCTGAGTCAGTAATGACAAATCAGTACTGATGTTACATTTGTGGCTATTTCTTGCTAACTTTCAAAGGTCAGGGACTCTCTTGACTAATCTAGGTTGACTGCAAAAAATGGATTTACTAAAATTCATCTAGCCAGAAGTAGAGATTTTTAACCTTTCTTTCCCTGACTCTTGTCTCCTAGCTGTCTTTTAAATCTGAGAGAAAGTATTAAGAAACAACTTGACTATACCATAAGAAACAGTATTTTACAATCCTAAAGCCCTGTTTTGTTCGATCTTGCATCCTGAATGCAATATGCCATGTAGTTGAAAACTTTAATTTTATTTACAAAAGGTGGTTTAAAAATGGGGGAAGGGAACTCATTGTCCACTGACAAATAGAGCCATGAAAAATGGGATAGATGTGACGTGCTCCGACTGCTTTGGCAGAGCTGTGTAGGTCAGTTCATCACACAAGGAGGCGTTGAAACCCCAGACACTGGGAATTAAGACCTTGATTCGGGAGAGACAGAACTCTTTGGACGGCATGTGAAGGAGAATGGATGGAAGCCAAATATGCAATCTCTTCTTTGCAACGACTTGACAGGGGAGTTAGTGTTCCTAGGACACCGTGAGTGTTAGTTGGCGGTAATGCTGCATTCATATACACTGCTGAGAAACTGGAAAGGAAGAAGTATGCACTTCTAGGGATAGAAAAAATATGACTTTGTCAATATTAAGAGAAAGACCTCTAGTCTGTGAGCTTAGTGGTGGAGAGCAAAAACAACCTTCTCAGAGTCAGTAGAGCATCAAGGGTTAAACACTGGTCATTTCCAAAGCCAAGCCAGAGAAAACCTTGGAGGTCCTTCCATTGCCCCGTAAGTGCAGGGAGAGAGCGTGTGGGTCAGATGGCATGTTGGGGTAGCCCTCACGCCTTGTAACTAGAGCATCAAGGTAGGTGCTGGGAAGAGGTAGAGGGATATTGCAGTTATAATACTTCACCCAACTCTTAAGGAATTTATCAGTAATGAAGAGCTTACAGTCAACTAATAAGATTAGAAAACGTGTGACTTAGCTGGAGAGTTGTCTTTCTTTCCTGGTTTGTTGATGACGTGGCATTTGTGATGTCTACACCAAGAGATCCGGTATTTTAGACTTTTGCCATTCACCTGGCGTTCCCATTTCTCTGCTTCTGTGGTGAATTTCCCCAGTATTAACCAATAAATATGCCACATGACAGGACAAATTCAGTAAACAGGAACGCTTGTCTGTATTTGTATAGACATTTTCAGTGCCGTTTTTTATATATATATATATTTTTTCTTTTTAGAAATTTGCTATTGGCTTAAGAATGTAGTTCCCAGAACAATTTTTCTTACAAAGCTCTTTCCTTACACCTCTTGGCTACAGGGTGGGCCAAATTAAATACATATATATTTTTTCATTTAATGTATGTGCAGTTTGGTTTCTCATCTTAAGACAGTGGTGCTGCTCACGGTGCTACTACATCTGTGTACAAAAGGACCAATGCATGGTCTGTATTGCTACCAAAACATTTACTGTATATATGTGTATAACATATGTATTATGTATATATGTAACAGGTACCAGGCCAGGTATATATTTTTATTTAGAAGTGTTTCACTTTTCCAAGTTTTCTTTATAGTGTTATGCTTATTTTCAGTTTTCTCGCCCCTCCCTGATTCTGTCTGGTACTTAGTACTGTAGTGTCTTCATCGTTAATTAAAGAAAACTGTCTAAATGAATGTACAGATGTGAATGCTATTATCCTTAATGTCTTTGGTTATGGGACATGGAAAACAGAAACCGCCAATTAAAATTTGCTGGGGCATTTGATTGGGTAAGAGCAGTATATATGGCTTAACATACGTTAATAAGTGATTTTGGGACATAGGTTGGTTTCACCCTACCCCTCTTCAGCTGGTTTTCAATGGCCAAGAGTATAAAGAGAAAGATGTCTGAAAATATTTTAAGCTACTTTGTTGCTGGTGGTACAGTGGCCGGAGGGAGAGGGGTAGAAAGACATGTATTCTGTTATTGGGCATTGGAACAGCCTTGCCAACCTTCAGTGTACACAGAGATCCTGGGAGAGCTGTTCAAATGCAGATTGACCCTGAGGGATCTGGGGCAGGGCCTGAGATTCTTTGTTTCTAACCAACTCCCAGGGGCCCAGGGCCACTTGCCCTGGTCTGCTGATGGCACTGAGTAGCAAGGGAAAAGCATGGCATTTCTCAGCCCTGGCTACACGGTGGCATCACCTGGGTAGCTTTTAGGAAACTCAGTGGGCAGGCCAACTCCAGAGATTCTGACGCTCTTTGTCTGGGGTGGGGCCTGGGCTTCAGTGGTTGTTGCTGTTGCATTTTGCACCCTCTAGAAGATTCCAGTACATGGTCAGGGCTGAGAACCACTGCTGGAAAGGGTTGCCCACAACCCATTACAACAGGGACTTACTAGAAATTCTGATTCCCTGGAGCTGTCCGGAGACGTGTGTTTCAATCGGTGACTTGTGGTTGACAAGTTAGGGAAATGCTAATTTCTGTACAAGGGGAGCCTTTTGAATCGTCTCACCACTAGAAGGGATAGACTATCTACAAGTTTTGAAAATACTAAGCCATGTTAGCAGTATAGAGGCAGCCAACTCCCCTCCCCCTCCCAAATTGAGCTTTATTTGCTTAAACAATTTAAAGTAGGTGATAGATGTGTCCTAAGTCGTTCAGGTAAACTCAAATGATTGAACACTTGGAAACAGATCCAAGATTTTTATTTTTAACTTGACTTTTTGATGAGCATGATACTCTACTCTCTTTTCTGTCCTAGTTTGGTGCTTCAGGCTGGAGGGATTTTTCCTTCTGCCTGGCATTATACATGGTATTTTCAGGAGCACACAACGTGATTGAATAATGCTTGCAGTCATTATTTCATCTTCATTGTATATTAGCTTCCTTCATTTATTCAAAAACAAAAACAAAAAAACCCAAGTGATTTTCCCCTCCCGGTCGTATTGCAAATCAAACATCACTCTAACCTCTATGGAAACAACACATAAACATCACTAATTAGTAGTCACTTGAGGGCAGTCTAGTTGAAATGAATTAATGGTGTGATTTATAACATAATTGTCTTATTACCTTTACCCATATAAACAAACTATAGCAAGTAAAATGCCAATAAAAGGTCTGTGAGAATGTAATAGTCATCGAGAATGGTAATTACCTCACTGACTCTATAATAAACAATAGCAACATTCCTTCTGCATTCATTCTAGGTTAGCCACCAGGATTTATATCAATTATTTCATTTTATCCTTCCAGCCACCCATCATCCCAACTTCCCAAATGTGCAAAAAGGGGGTATGTATGTTTGTGGCCAAGTTTGTATTCTCACAGGCACCACTACAAGTCTCTGGTTTCTAAGTACTTAAAAAAAATTATGTTCCATGCATTAAAAACAGTATAACTCCAGCTGCCTTGTGTTACTCATTTGCTGAGCAAATATGGTCTGACATGAGCCTGAGAATAAATCTCTGTCCAACTTACAACATCCTACAAAGTAACAAGGTCTTACTACATTTATTTCCATTCTTTAATTTTGTGTCTACCTTAGTCCATTCACGTCAAAAATCCTGTTCTGGGTCCCTATTGTTTTTCTCAATAAGTGCAACTCTTGTGAGCAACGGAATTGAAAGATTCAGTTTTATTTTAGGAACACACAGGGCAGTAGGTGAAATATGAAAGCCACACAAAAACCAAATGACTCTGTTTTTAGGCATCAGGTTTTACATATCTCCTGTAAACTTTTGGAAATCAGAACTTACATTCTTTGGGATACCAATGATTAGATAAATAATCACGATGGGTAACAGCAAAAATGTGGGAGAGGCGGATGCCTGAGTATTTTCTGGATTGGAGAATGAGTCCTCACCCGAAATGAAAGGATGGTTGAAGCTCCCCCAATATAGGAACCCTTTCTCTGATATACTACCCTGTAGGGGAGGAAAAAGTTTACTGTTACTCTTAAGATCCCTGTCTGGGTCTGAAATTTCAATTGACAAACAGATTAACAGGAGGAAAGCATATAAATGTATTGAACATAAATTTTGCATGACACAGAAGCCCTCACAATGAAATGAAGACCAGAAGACTTAGTTAGACTGAGTTTCTGTGCCAGGTTTGATGAAGGGTGGAGACTTGGGGAGGAATATGGTAGGTTAAGGGGTGTGAGGTTAGTGTGGTCAGCTGGGGGGAAGCTTAGCGAGTCCTGCTTGTTTGTTCAGATTCTTCTCGGTCTTTCTTGTCCTTGGAGATAAGGATGGAGATAAGGATGCTCGTTTCCTCTGGGTGTAGGGAGGGCGGCTCTCACATAAGGGTTTTATGACCTGTTTCTGGGAGAAGGACGGGGAGAAGGTCAGAGTGACCTTCCTGCTTCTGCTGTTTTCTCAAATTCCTTCAGCTGAAAATATTCAAAAGCCAAGGTGCCATATTTTGGTGTAGCATTTCCTGAACCCCATTAAACCCACATGCTTCTCAAAGCTTGGGCTGTTTACTACTTATACCCAATTACCTGATGGTGTTTAACATGGGCATCAGAAACAATATTAGTAATGAGTTGCACACACACACACACACACACACACACACACACACACACACCCCTTTTCTCCAGGGTTATTCTACACCCTGACCTTGGAGAAACATGTTAGTGAAGTTCACTAGGCAGTATTCTCTCTGCTCCCTCTCTGTGTAAGTTGCTCCTGACCTCAAGTACCATAACTGGAAATGTGAGAAAAGAAACGATATTGCTGAAGTTCCTCCCTGCTCCTGAAAAAACAAATAATCTCTATGCTAAAAATTAGTAAAATTAAGTCTAAACTTACGTAGGAAATAACATAAAAATCAGGGAATTAGGTAAATTTTTATATAATATACAGCATTATCCTGATCCTATAAAACAACAACAACAAAATCCCAACCAAAACAAAACAAAATATCTCTAAATATTAAGTAGTATGTCTGATGGCATTATGAATGATTTTCATCTGTTCTATTTTTCTGTAAGTTTTTACAATGATTATGTCATTCCCACAATGAGAAAGAAAACAAAATACTATATATATAAAAAAAAATCACACATAACAAGGGGGTTGGATGAGAATCTTAGTGAATCCCCACATCTTGGTATTACCCTATATCACACAACTCAATGATCAAAAATTCAGGGTTTTGGCAACTATGGCTTGTGAGCCAAATCCAGCCCTGTTGCCTGTTTTTGTAAATAAAGTTTTATTGAGACACAACCATGCTAATACATTTAGCTGTTGCCTATGGCACTACAACAGCAGGGCTGAGTAGTTGTTGCAAAGGCCAAATGGCCCCAAGTGTAAAATGCTTATTACCCGTTCCTTTATAGGAAATGTTTGCTGACCCAAATGATAGATGTCTCTCTAAGAAAGAATTGGAAAGGAGGCAAAGTTCCACGCGCTGGGCTTCTGACATCCTCCTGGACCTGCCAAAGGAACATCTTTGAGCTTGTTGCCACCATTATCGTGCTGTTAGATTTCAACACCATCTCTTAATCCCTATGCAGTTGATTGCTGAAGTGCTAAAAGGACTTCAGTTTTGTCTATAAACACTAAAATACTTTTACAGTTAGGCACTTAGAGCTGAATTAGAGCACTAGGTCTAGGATGATACTTTCTTCTTAGTGCCTCAGTTTTTCTAGATTAAAAGCCAAAAAAAAGTAGTAGAAATCAGTTAAAAGTTGTCTTTTTCCTGTGGAGGTTGGGTTTCCTCAAGAAATTGCAGAGGAAGTTCAAAGTAGATTGAGGTATCCAGAACAGTGGGACCTCAACCAGTAGCAGAAACAATTAGCAGGCATCCTTCTCTAGTCTTCTTTTTTAACTTGTCATCTGAGAATGACAGATGTGAATAACTTGCAGTTCTGAGAATGGAAATCAGTGCCAAGAGCATGAATTCGGTCAGGAAGATAATACCTGGTACCCTATGAGACGAAGATAAAATATTTGAGGATTATTGGATTTAAAAACACACACACATACACACACAAAACATTGTTATAAATTGAATCATTAGATAGAGTTCCTTGTTTTCTAAACTCATATCCCAACATGTATTTATCCATCATACCCTTGATATCATTGAGGAGACCTAACATGCTACATGTGGGGATGTGGCACAATGACAGCACCTGCCCCTTGCAACTCTCATATCAGTTCTGGAAGTCATCTCAGATCTCGACTTGTCTGGACGGCTTGTATATAAAGAAATTGGATTTCAGTTCCACCCCCATTTAATGAGACTATTTGAAAATCCTATTTAGACCAGTTGGATTAAAATGGGTTCCGGAAGGGCTTTAGTGCTCCCCTCCCAGTGAGTGTTGGTGTGCTATCATGGGCCCATATTTAGTGTGTGAAGCTGCTGCACAAATTTGGGAAGTCATGTCCCAGAGGATTGCTGAGGTCAACCTGGATAGCCAGCTAGGTGGAGAGTGGGGGACAGGAAGAGTGCTGAAAAGGGACAACAAGAAGGGCCAGAAGGTTGGAATGAGGAGAATCGGGGCAGGCAGCGGGGAGAAGGCTCCCCCAGCAGACTTCCAACGAGGCCAGAAAAGATTGTAGAATCGCAAAGGATTACTGCTGGATGGAAACCTTTATTTATCATCTGATACATCTCATTTCCTGGTAAAGTCAAGAAACCAAGGTCCCCAGTTTCCTGCCGATAAGTTCAGAACTCCTGCTGGACCAGGTATGGTGAAGACCCAAGTAATGTCCACAGCTCACGTTTATCAAGCATTTTGCCAGGTGCCCCCTCACTGGCCACGGATCAGCTCTTGTGTCCATATAACCCTTCATCCCAAAGGTTTGTATATACTACCTATAACACCATTTGACAGTAAATAAACTAAGGCTTAGAAGGGAACTTGTCTAAAGTCACTCGGTGGGTCCATGTACCTCTGGGATTTCAACTCAGTTCCATCTAACTCCAGAGCTTTACTTTGGCAGTTTCAATAATGGAAAGACATGCAAACTGGAAAAAAAATCCCTGTTCTTTGAAATGCTGATATGCATTTATGGCTCTGGGTTGTCAGGAAATGCCAGTGAAAGTTCTTGGTTTGCAGTTTCAATACTCCAGACACAACCTGTACCCCCTCCCCTGTGGGCACCTCCCAGTCCAACTTCCTTCTCTGGTGCTTCTGAGAGCTTCTTGGGAAGCTGGTGAAAAGACTGCTGGGCTGTCTCATTAAAGCTCAACTGCTAATTAAGGGCTTTTCCTCAAGGGCTTTTCCTCACTTGGGTAAATGCTACTTCCCATTTGCTTTTCACAGAAGATGGTAGCCAAATACACACACATACACAAACGTACATGCACACCACACTGCCCAGACACACAGACACACACACACACACACCACACCACCCATACACACAGAGGCATATGCACACGCATGCTACACCCTTCACACACACCCATACATACTGGCAACCACACCACACACCCCGTACACACAGAATTCAGGGAGGAAATGCTAATGATGCGTCTAAAACAGCCAACTTATTTTTCACATCAGCAGCACGTTTCTGGTTTAAATTCAAACTGTTCATCTAATTTGCATCCTGCTCTCGTCCCCAGCACACACTAACTGTTCCAGTTAGTAGCGTCCCATGCCCCATATGTGAAAAATATGTAGAGTTTTGAGTCTGGTTTACTTCAACTGTTGAAAAATAAAATAAGTTTGGCTGAGCTAAACAAACTTCTTCCTGAATAGAGTAACCCTACTATTTGTGTTTGCTGAAATGTTTGACAGATGGGAATCTGATGGGGGGTATTTCTTTGAATGATCCTGTGAATACTTCAGTTCTCATCTGCCTTGTCACTGACTGTGTGACTTTGAGCAAAGCACTCCTCTCTGACCCTCTGCTTCTTTGTTTATAAAATATGAGGGTCATCTGATCTGAACCTGGAGTTTAGAAATTTGACAACACTAAAATCTAATGCAGTGTTTTTCGCGGGTATGGTTATGTGCATTCCCCTCCCTTCCCTCACCCCCCCCCCCAAAGAGAAGGGACTGTGACTTCCAGTGGATCGACCAAGGGTTCAAAGCAGAGATGACTTCTTACAGAATTAGAATTTCACAATTTTTATGATTTCTGAGCACATTTTATAGAATTAGAGAATGGCCTAGGGCCAAAACATTAGGTCAGCAAGCTTTGTCCCAACTTTTCTACACATTGGTTGAGGTTAGGTATTGGCCTTTGCCAGATGCTTTCATGGGACCCAGGGTTTTTCTGGAGCAGAGAAAACACATCTGATAAACTCTTTTTCCCCAGAGCTACATGAAATTAGTGTATTAGCTCTCAGGGCATTTGCCTCAAAAAAGAAAACCTACCCAGAAGGAAGAGAACACTTTTGCAAACCGGAACTTACTGGTAAAAATGGGGTTTGAGGTATCCATGTGGGGAGATGTTTAGTTTGGTTGGGGCAGATTTAACACTTTGTAGGCACTGAGTCTTAAAAAGGAGTATGATGTGGTGGTCTCTTTCCCTTACATGTAATTAAAAACAAAACTTTAACAGTGGCATAAAACTTGTATGTTTGCTAAATTAAAATGCTTTTTTCTAGATTTTCTGAATACTTTCAATTGTGTATATATTCAGCAAAGCTAAACTTATTTTTGCCTTTGTTTTTGGGGGGGTGGGGTCCCTGCTTGGCTGGTGCTCTCAATCCTGACTGGGTTCCGCCCCGCTTCTCCTCACCTCTCTAAAATTATCTTTTGTAGGTGACTTCCTCCTCCACTCATACGTGAAGTGGGCTCTTTCCCACTCCACAGCGAACCTGGCTTAATTGTTGGCAGACAAAGAACTAAGGCAGGAAAAGAATGAAGGAATTTCCTTCTGGCTGACAAACAACTCCTACTTGTTGCTACTGATGGGAAATCTATTTTTACTCTTCCGTGCCCCAGCAATGGAGTTGATCTCCATGACACAAAGAAACCTCCAGCCAAAAATCTAAAAAGAGCATTTCTCTTTGGAGATTCTAAACTCAAAATTTCTTCTCTCAGAAACTGCACTACAGTCTTTCAGGTGAGAAGACTATATGCCCACTGCTCTGGTTCCATAAAAATGTTGGGCCCCTACCCCAGTGAAAAGAATTAACGAGCAAAGATTTTCACCCAAGATGGCCAGGCAGTTGAAACCTGCCATTTAATTTTTCCTATTGTGGTCATGAGTTTTTATTCTAGTATTGTAATTAGACAGTCCTGGGCCAACCTGGACATCCCATTTACTAGCTAGGAGACCGTGGGAAAACTGCTTCACTTTTCAGAGCCATAATTTTACCATGTGTAACGAGGGGATGGTGATATTTGCTTGGCAGAGGTTTGGTTGGCACTAAAGGCACTCTGTCATATGCACAGCATTTGCAGTGGTGCTTTGCCCAAAGCTGGTACCCCATGCATGGTAGACATAGTATGGTAATTTAAACCCTAAACATCTTTACAACTTTGGGGCAAAATCTGTTCCTTCGCGCCCAAACTGGTTGTTGGTTTACCTTTTTATAAATGAGAAGTTTAAAAGGCCTTAGACACAAGGAGTCCTTCCTCACTTGAAGTTTCCCACCGATCTCTCTGGTGAAATAGATAGGCCTGTGTCCCTAGAAATGTTTATGATGAAGCCACAGATGGGATTCTGCCATCATGGCACCACTTCTCAGAAAGACACTCGTGCAGCTTTCTGAGCATACAACTGGCACCCATGAAGGAACTGGCCGTTAAGAATCATGAATATATTAGCGCGTTCTACCTTGAATTCCAACTACTGCATTACTTTCCTCAAGATATGAGCCGAGACTAGCAACTCTCCTCCAATCCAGGCTTGGTAACCTTCACGTTGGATTCAGATATGGTCCCCGAATCTCACACTCTCACACTTCTTACTTTTCCAAATGCTGCTGTTTTGTTTGAGCCACAGCCTTCTTTTGCAGATGTGTGTCTGTTAGCAAATCACCCCAGCACCATTTGGCCAGTGGGGTTGGCCAAACTTGAGTTCAATTCTTTTTATATGAAAGACCAAAATTAATTGAAAAAAATATTTAAGAGGAGGCTGTGGTTTCTCCTTCATGAGTAGGCTAGCTTCTCGCCACCATAATGCTCTTAGAGAGGAGGGTGTCCAGGGGACCGGACCTGGCCAAGGCAGGTCAGACACACTGAGGCTGTTTGGGAGTCATCTCTGGAAAACAGGAGGTAGGCTGTGCTCAGCAGCTCCGTTCCCCGCTCCCTCTTCTTATCTTGTTTCTTGCTTTCTCCTACTGCCTTTCATTTTCCTTTCCCTCCATTTTTGGGTTGGGCCAACCTTCCCGGCATTATTTTTAGTTCTCATAGGGCAGCCCTGACTTGTTGCTTGCACGGTTTCTTTTTCTCTTTACCAAGGATGTGCGATTATTTTTCTGCCTGTGCATTCAAGGGCGTTGGGAACATTGTGTGCTTGTGTTTAACCCCTTGCATCTCCCCGTGGTGCTTTGTTCAAGTTGCTCATGAACTTTTAATTTTTTCCAGGTTTGTGTGTTTTGTCCAGGCTGCAGCTTTTCTGGAGCAGGGCCGGCCTCTTTGTTTTGGGGAAGCTCATTGCTTCACAGTAAGACCATCTGACAGTTGTTATCTGCGACCTGAGAGACAGAACTGCCAGAGATGAGAGCCAGAGGCAGCGATGAGCTGTTCTTCTCGCAGACCTCCCAGCTCCCCAGCCCCAAACACCATCTGGGACCACCCGAGCAAAGACACCAGTGTGACACCAAATGTTCATGGGAGGATGGAAAATTTCTCCACCCACCAAGGCTGGCCTCAGTCTGTCCTTGAATCCCTGACAATGGTGAGAATGATCAGATTCATCTGTATGGACGTCTACTGTGGTCTTCTTTTCCCCCTCCTTTCTCTCCCCTCCTGTCTTCCTTCCTTCCTTTCATATTTACCTTTTGCAAACATCTGTGGACTGGTCGCTGGGGAACAGCTCTCCAGGAGACAAACAGCTCTCCAGTGGCATATGTAACACTGAGTTCAAGCCAGTGAACCATGTCTTCAGGGAGGTTCCAAGCCCACTGGGAATAAAATCCATGTTCTTTAATCAGAGCCAACAGGTCCCACCGGACTGGCGTCTCCTGTCTCTTCCTGTCCACTCTCTACCATGCTTTCCTTTGCTCACTCTGCTACCAGGTCGGTCCCCACTCAGAGGCTTCACATTCACGGTCCCCTCCTGAAAAGCTCTGGCTTTGGGACTTCTTGTAGGTACTTTCGTCTCATCCTGCTCTTAGTCCAGGAGCTCCCTTCCCAGCGTGGCCTTTGCTTATTTCCCCCTGCTCCTGTCACTCTCTGTTGTATATGTTGTTTTGTTTTCTTCACAGCACTCTGTTCATCGGCAATGAGCTCTGCATTTATTTGTCTGCTTGTTTATTCACTGACGTTACCCATCCCCAGCCCCAAACCTTCTGTCCTTTTCTCCGTGTATCTCCCAGTGCCTGACACATAGTTTGCCCTCCATAAATATCTGTTGAATGTGTGGATAAATAAATACTTCAAAGGGGATGTAAGAAATCACAAAAATAATATCATAAATGAGGATAATAATAATAATGATGATGGGCTTTTTTTGATATTTTACTGAGCTCTGTGTTTTACGTATATTATCTCCAACCTTTGAAACAATTAGGAATGACAATATCATTTATGTATACTTGCCAAAAAAAAAAGAGACTCCCAAGACTTTGGAATTTTCCCAAGGCCACCCACCTAGTGAGGGATGGACCTGGGCTCCATCTGCAGACGGATTGACTCGAGAGCCGACAGTCGTTCTTTCCACTGGACTGTGATGTCTAATACACGTAAACAATGGTAACACAAGCCAGAAAGCCGTAAACCCCATGAGAGGTACGGATAAAACAGCATGGGGATGCGAAGGAGGAAGAAGTGGCCTCTGGATGAGAGGGAACAGGAAAGGAGGGTGACATGGTGATTTGCTTTTTCTGGACCTGTGCCCCTGAAGACTCTAGAGAGGGAAGTGGGGCGATGTGGACACTTGGAGGTGGAATGTGAACTCCCAGGGGTGTTGAAGGAGCGTATCAGAGGCTACCATGGGTGTGTGTGTGTGTGTGTGTGTGTGTGTGTGTGCGTGTGTGCGTGCCCATTATAGCAGGGTGTAGAAAAGGCAAGAATGACAAGATGAGTTTAAGTTTTATTCAGAGAAAGGTAGTAGCTGTAGTAAGGAGTATCTTTTTAAAATCCACTTCTAACTTTGCTTCTAACTTAAAGACAAAAGTACACATCTGTATCTATTACAGTCAAAGCTTCATATAAACATCTATAATCCCACATTTCTGTTTAATCAGACCTCACTATTTATCTACCAAAAAAAATGTATTTTCTTATTGAGTCACATTTTAATTTCAGATGTAGTTTAAATGTTCCCAGGCCTGTCTAGCCTGGGGAGGTCACATGTGACCACTTTACCGTTTAAACAAGTTTCCATGATTCAGCGCCCCCCCCCCCCATCTACTCAGCTGGGACTTATGCCCCCTGCAAAGTCTCTCCCCAGATTGTCCTTGAGTCTTCAGGGGTACATCAGTGTGTTCACAGAAAAACTCTTCTTGCTTGCAGGGCTCTGTACTTTCTCTGCTACTGGACCCTGCAGTCTCCACGGGCTCTCAGACTCTGTGCTTTGGGCCAAGTTCCCAGCCTGCAGCTCCAAACTTGAAGAGTCCCAAGGTTCCAAATCAGCTGCACTCTCCTTAGTTCTCCCGGCACTGGAACTGTACACACTGTCTCCTTACAGTGGGGGAGTCCTCTGAACCAGAATGGAAAGCATAGCGAAAGGACTGGCAGTCACAATGGATTCCATTTAGGCTGATACCAATATATGGTTAGGAACCGAATGTAAACGTTATAAACCCCGATGATACGCATGCGATTGTAATCGTAGAATGTAATGGAGGTCATGCAAGTACACTGATTTCCTGAACTTTCAGGTGAAAAGACAAAATATATAATTTAAAGCTGATAAAGCAGATAGTAGAAAGAAAAGTACATTTAAAGTATCAAGGTATTATAAATTAAAATTGAATAGTGGAAGAAATGCAGTGGGGAAGAAACAGAACTATAATAATTCTGACCTACTGGTTGTTTTCATAACTATAACTGTATCAGAGTTTAACATGAGAACGAGTGTGATTCAGATTGAGAATCTAACTGTTTTGAGTGTACATGAGCCTAAGAACATAGTATCAACATGCACAAAGAAAAATTCCAATACAATATAACCTAGCACAGTGGAGGACTGGATCCCTGAAATTCAGGGTCAAAGACTGGAACACCCACTAAATTCACCGATATGCCGAAACATTTTGCTCCGGGTCTTATTCGGACATTATGTATCATATTGTAACTCCAAAGAATAGGAATTTAATTCTGGAAGCCAAGAATTGTCAGTAATTTGGCCCTATGCACCTTTTCTGTTTGTTGAAATAATAACAATAATAAATAATAAAGCTAACAGTTATTGGGTTCTCTCTCTAAGCAAGGAGCTGAACTCAGCGCTTACCTGAGTGAACTTAATCTTTATAACAATACTGTGAGACAGATGCTGTCATGAAACCCATTATAGAGAGGAAGAACCCGAGGTTTACGGATGTTAACTGACTCAAGTTCACAAAACGGGTCAGTAGTGGAACTGAGGTGCAGATATAGGGCGTCCAACTCCAAAATCACATACTTCATTGTTTCTCAGGTGCCTCTGTCATAAGGAGTTTTTGTTCGTTTGTTTGGTTGGTTGGTTTTTTACATTTCTGATTCTAGTTTCCTTCCCCACTTTTCTCTCATACCTGCTCAGTTAAAAATTTCTTCTTTTGGTGATTTTATGAATTTCTGAATGCAATGTGTTCTGAGGGCAGTCTACCAACAGTTCTACTGACACTTAATCATACCCAAGACTTAATTTAAGTAGACATTGGAATGCTGTGAGGTTATTTCTCTTTGTCAGGCACATACATTTTAGCAAGAGCAATTTTGAGGAGTAATAGTTTGTTGACATGTACCTAATGTAAGAGTAATATGTTAATTTGTAAAGATTTTTTTCCTTAGAGAAATTAGTTATTGAGTATTACAATAAGTCAAATGCATTGAAAGTTAGGCATCATGACTTTTAAAAATATTTTTATTAAAAATAGAGCTAACATACAATATTATATTAGTTTCAGGGGTACACCATAATTATTCAACATTTATAGACCTAAAGAAGTGTTCACCATGATAAGTCCAGCAATCACCTGACACTGTACCATGTTATCACAATATTATTGACTATATTCCTTATGCTGTACATTACATCCCCCTGACTTATTTATTTTATACCTGGACATTTGGACCTTATATTCCCCTTCACCTTTTCTCCCCTTTTAAAATTTTTCTATTACAGCTGACATTCAATATTATTTTATATTAATTTCAGGTGTACAGCATAGTAGTTAGACATTTACATAATTTAAGAAGTGATGCCCCTGACTAATGAATGTGATTTTAGTCACATTTGTGACCTGGCACTATACAGTTCTTACCACATTATTGACTATGTTCCCTGGGTTTTACTTTATATCCCCATGTCTATTTTGTAACTACCAATTGTATTTCTTAATCCCTTCACCTTTTTCACCCTGGCCCCCACCCATCTATCATCTATCATCCCAACAAATCTAGTACCCATCTGACACCATACATAGTTATTACAATATTATTGACTATATTCCTTATGCTATACCCTACATCCTTTTTAACAACCAATTTGTACTGCTTAATTCCTTCCCTTTTTCATCTAACCCCCTCCCATTTGGCAAACATCAAAATGTTTTCTGTGTCTATGAATTTGTTTCTGTTTTGTTTGTTTATTTTGTTCTTTAGATTCCACATATACGTGAGATCACATTACATCGGTCTTTCTCTGTCTGACATACTTCACTCAGCACAGTACCCTCCAGTTGCATCCAGGACGATGTGGATGGTGAGAACCCATTCCTCTCCATGGCTGAGCAAATATTCCATTGTATATATGTACCACCTCCTCTTTATCCATCCATTCATCCATCAATGGACACCCAGGCTGCTTCCACATCTTGACCATTGTAAACAATGCTGCAATGAACATATAGATGCACATGTAATCTTGAAATAGCATTTTGGGCTTCTTCAGATAAATACCAAGTAGTGGGATTTCTGGGCCATTCTTTGTCTCTTGTTATAGTCTTTGTTTTAAAGTCTATTTTGTCTGGTATAAGTATTGCTAACCCAGGTTTTCTGTTTTATTTGTTTCCACTTTCATAAAATAACTTTTGCCATCCCTTTACTTTTCATCTGTGTGTGTCTTTTAATCTGAAGTGAGTCTCTTGTAGGCAGCATATGTAAATATCTTGTTTTCTTATCCATTCAGCTCTCCTATGTCTTTAGATTAGAGCATTTAATCTATTTGCATTGAAAATAATTGTTGATGGATATGTAGTTATTGCCATTTTATTATTCATAGTTTTGATTTTTTTTCCATCTTAAAGAAGCCCCTCTAACATTCCTTATAATACTGGTTTGGTGGTAATGAACTCCTTTAACTTCTACTTGTCTGGGAAGCTCTTTATCTTTTCTTCAATTTTAAATGATAGCCTTGCTGGGTAGAGTACTCTTGGTTATAGGTCCTTGCTTTTCATGATGTTGAATATTTTGTGCCAATCCCTTCTGAACTACAAAGTTTCTGTTGAGAAATCAGCTGACAGTCTTATGGGAGCTCCCTTATAAGTTACTAGTTGCCTTTCTCTTGTTGTTTTTAGGATTCTTTCTTTCTCTTTAACCTTTGCCATTTTAATCATAATGTGTCTTGGTATGGGCCTGTTTGGATTCAACTTGTTTGGGACTCTGTGCACTTCTTGGACTTCTATGTCTATTTCTTTTGTCAGGTTAAGAAAGTTTTCAGTTATTATTTATTCAAATATAATCTCAATCCCTTACTTTCTCTCTTTTCTTTCTGGTACGCCAAGGATGCAAATGTTTTTAACTTGATGTTGTCCCAGAGGTCTCTTAAACTATCCTCATTTTTTTGGATTCTTTTTTCTGTTCCAATTGGGTGTTCTCTGCTACCTTGTCTTCCAAATCACTGATTCAATCCTCTGCTTTATCTATTCTGCTGGTGATTCTTTCTAGTGCACTCTTCACTTCAGTTATTGTATTCTTCACTTCTGACTGGTTTCTTTTTATGGTTTCTATGTCCTTTTCATGCATGTTATCTCTCTGTTGAAATTCTCACTAAGTTCCTTGAGCATCCTTATAACTATTGTTTTGAACTCTGTCTCTGGTTAGTTGCTTGCTTTTATTTCACTTAGTACGTTTTCTGAAGTTTTCTCCTGTTCTCTCATTTGGGATGTATGACTTTGTTTCCTCATTTTGGCTGCCTCTCTGTGTTTATTTCTATGGATTAGGTAGATCTTCTATGTTTCCCTGTCTTTGCCAGGTGGCCTTATGTAGTAGGTGCCCTGTGGGGCCCTGGCACATTCTCCCTGGTCACCTGCTCTGCGTGCTCCAGGAGTGTCCCTTGTGTGGATTGTGTGTGCCCTCTTCTTATAGTTGAGCTTTGATTGCTTTTAGGACATAAGTGGGTGGGATTGACCTTCAGACTGACTCGCTGTGGGGTTTGGCCACATCCAAAGTTACAGGCTGCTGTGGGAGATCGGCTTACCCTACTGAGTGGAATTTTCCCCAGAAGGCTCTGGTGCCTGTCAAGACTGCCCTTTATGTGTGCCACTTGTGGGGCTAATTGGGTGGTGCCCTGTTGTGATCTGAAGCCTACCTCCAAGTATGTTGGTCCTGGGACCTCTTAGGAGCAGCTTTGGTGCAGGCCCAGGTCACCCATTGCCTGTGACTAGGCAGGGACTACGTGGTAGGAGCTACAAAGTGGTTCACAGTTGTTTGCTGCCTGTGCTAAAGTGGGAGGCATGTGGGAGAGGCCACACTGGGAACTGAGGACATCTGCCACCCGTACTGGGCCTGGGGTAGCTCTGCAAAAAGCTAGGTCACTTTGAGACCTGCTGCCACCTGCCGCTCCCTTAAGTTTCAGTCACTGATAAAGCCTTGTGCAGTATGTGAGTTGGGTGAGGCAGAGTCTCAGAGCGTCACGAGAGTGGGAAGAATTGTGGTCACCAGGTTAATGTAAATTCTGGTTTGCTGCCAGTGCTGAGCCTGTAGCAACTTAGCCAAAGTCTCAGAGCACACCAAGGCTAATTGCCGCCCACCTGGGGCCTGTGGACTCTGATAGATTTCTAAGAAAGCGTGCAATGCGGGCGGGGCTGGCTGCTCATGGAGAAAGTGCCACCGGCTATGTGCAACTTGGGAGCGGCGGGGTCCTAAGTCAGGAGAACAGAGCAGCAGTGCTCACCAGGCCAATCAGATTCAGTTGGACAGAGCGGGTGGGCTAAACACAGGAAATATGATGCCCGCCTGCTGGCTGCATGGAAAGTGGACTCCTCACGGGGAAAATGTTGACTGTCCTCTAGTTCTTCCCCCAAAGCCACACACCTCAGTCTGCCCCTTGTATCTCTTCGAGGCCCCCTGACTCACCATCCCTCCACTGGAGCCCAAGGTGAGTGCCTGCAAGTGAGTGAGTCTGTTCACGGGCTGTTTAAGAGGATGTCAGGGTTTCCCACAGCCTTCTGTCCCACCTGGAAGGCTGGAATATCCACTGTTTTTCAGTGGAGATTTTTTCCAGCCAGATGTTATGGGGACTCCTTTTCTGGCACCAGTACTCTGAACTGGGGAGCCTGGTGTGAGGCTGGGGTCCCTTGCTCCATTGTAAGGAACCTCTGTGGCTGAGATATCCCTCCCAGTTTTCATCTGTCACATGGAAGTTTGGGGCCAGCCCTTTTGTGTCTCCGCCCCTGCTATCAGTCTTGACGTGGCTTCTTCTTTATTTCCTTACTTATAAAACTTCTGTTCAGCCAGAGTTCAGATGGTTCTCCAGGGTGATTGTTCTATAATTTAGTTGTCATTTTAATTTGTTCATGGAAGGAAGCATGCATGGTGTAATCTACTCTGCCGTTTTGGATCTCCCATTATTACTTTTTAAAGAAATGCTAGTTGCATTGCTTTCAAGTAAAAATAGTTAGTCAAATAAAGACAATAATTTGTTTTTTACTAAGGACCTTAGGGGGAATCTCTTTTAATATATAAGGATGATTTATAATGTACATACCAATAAATATTTTAATTTTTGAATAACTATATATTTTTAAATGATTAAAATATTATACTTTCATATCAGAGATATTTTTACCATCTCTTATTTACCAAAATATGATATTGATTTACTTACATTACAAGATGCTGAGTTGTGGGTTTTAATGTAGTGTTAAGATACATCATATACAAATACATCATATACAAAAATTAATTCAAAAAGATCATACTGTAACAGATAAAATGATAAAGCTCTTATAAGGAAACATAGTATAAATCTTCATGACATTGAATTAGGCAATGGATTCTTAGATATGACATCTAAAGCACAAGGCCATAAAAAAAAGATAAATTGAACTTCATCAAAATTTAAAGCATTTATGTTTGAAAAAATACTACCATGAAAATGAAAAGACAACCCACAAAATGGGGAACATATTTGCAAATCATATATCTGATAATAATCTAGTGTTAAGAATAAAGAACACTTACAAGTCAACAACAAGAAAACAAATTACCCAATTAAAAATGGGCAAAGGTTTTGAGTAGACATTTCTCCAAAGAAGATATAAAAATGGCCAATAAGCATATGCAAAGATGGCCAACATTATTAGTCATTAGAGAAATGTGAACTAAAATCACAGTAAGATACCATTTCACACCCACTAGGGTAGCTATATTAAAAAAGACAGACAATAACAAGTGTTGGTGAAGATGTAGAGAAATAAGAACCCTCATATATTTGGGATTGTATAATGGTGTAACCATTTGAAAACTAGTCTGGCAGTTCCTGAAAAGTTTCAACATAGAAATATTGTGTCACCCAGCAATTTCACTTTTAGGTGTGTACCGAAGAGAACTGAAAGCATACATCTACACAAAAACTTGTACATATTATTCATAATAGCCCAAAAGGGAAAGCAACCTAAATCTCCACCAACTGATGAATGGATAAACAAAATGTGGTATATTTATCTACACAATGGTATTATTCAATCACAAAAAAGGATGAAATACTGATGTGTGGTACAATATGGATGAACTTTGAAAACATTATGCTAAGTGAAAGAAGCCACATGCTGTGTGAGTTTATGTATATAAAATGTCAAGAACAGGCAAATCTATAGAGCCAGGAACTGTGGGGAGGGAAGAATGGACAATGACTGCTAATGAGTATTGGGTTTCTTTTTGAGGTGATGGTAATGTTCTGAATTAGATAGTGATGATGGTTGTATAAGCTTGTGAAATATTAAAATCCACTGAATCATACACTTTAAACAAGTAAATTTTATGGATTATTAATTATACCTCAATATTTTAAAAAAGATGTGATAAATGTCAGATACCACATTTACCTATGAGAAGATTATACATACACACATTTCAAAAGATGTATTCTAGAACCAGTTATAACTCAGATCCTTTCCCCAAGTGAGTCTCACCTGGTTGAAGCATATAAAAGGGTCAAGAATGAAAATTAAGAGATGATTTGTCCTGAGGAATTTGGTGGACAGAGTGTCGCAGGAAGCCCCAACCCTCTCACAGGGCTGGAGTGTAGAGTACCCTATGAGCTAGGTCTTATCTTACTTGGAGACCTGCGTCCCAGCAGTTATAGGACAGAGTGGTCAGGTGCCTGATACAAACCTAAGCAAACAAAAGTGGCTATGACGGCAGGTCAGGGGCTACATCTGGGAACTACTGGTCCTGTCTTCTGACGGGAGGTCGAGGAGCATGACATCAGGGTCCAGTTGTGGAACTCTTGCTGGAATATTGTCCTGGACGTTCCAGCTGTGGAGGGTCCTTCTGGAAACAGAAGCTGACAGGGATCGAGTGAGGCCTGATGAAAGAGGCACTGCTCTTGACAAACTTATATTTGCAGTATCGGAGCAGGTCTCCAGAGAACCCATGAGAGCGCTCACCAGAGAAAGTCATCTTGAAACACTTCTTAATCCTGGAGGGCATGGGATCATTTTACGACATTACTGAGCAAGTCAAAACTTTTCGCCTGGTCACCTCTCCTCCCTCCCTGCTTGGATCTTGGTGATGCCAGAAACTGTAGTTGGTAAGTCAGGGAAGAAGAAAGAGTGAAGGTGACCCACTTCCCCCATCTAAGTGGTCCCAACCCAGACTTAGGGAGGTCAAGTAGTTTGTTCGATGTCACACAACTGTCACTGGGGAGCAGGGTTCCTTTTATGAATCCCGCAGCCATGCTGCTGTACTGAGAGAGATAAACATCTGTACAGGAGACATTGACATTTTTTACTCCTAGCAGTTAATTTAGAGCAGTCAAAAGGCAGGGCAGACGTAATACACAAGGAAGAACAATTGTGTTAAGGATGGAGGAAGTGCAGCCTGGTGCAGACCGACAGAATCACTCTAATCTCCACATTTTCCGGAAAAATGCTCATTTGTGCGTAAGGTCTTGCCAACCTTCCAGCAGTGCCTTCCCGCACGATAAATGCTTTCCTCTGCAAAGGTGAAAGAAAAAGAGGAAGCCCTTGCAAAGTAAATGACACAGACTTAACAGCCTGACAAGCTGCAAAAGCATTTTTTTTTTAGCAGGTTTATGACTGGAAAATATTCATCGATAAGCACTTTCTCACCTATGGCACCTATGGTACGACATAAATTAATTTCTTTAGCAAGTAATGATCAGCACTTTCTACAGGGTGTCTTGATTTCAGAGACTTCGTAAGTTTATTTCAGGAGGTACTTAGGGTGTGAAGCTTCTACAAGTTTATTGTCATTCATTGACGTTCAGAAAAGGAGCTAACAGTGCAGACACATGTTTATACCCAGGGGCAAATGAAGGGCTTTGAAATATGATATTTGGTTAAAATTTGGACTTCCATAGGGCTTGACCTTCACAAACGTGGTAGTTTCAGTACCAGCTGGCCTTGTTATGATTGCTGCCTCGCGATACTCCCTTCAAAGAGCAGTCATCTCTATTTAGAATTTTAAAAAGATGTTGCTTGTTCTATACATTTTTATCTGTAGGAGGAAAAAAACAAACTTTTATTGCATTTATATTCTAAAGAAGCAGCACTATTTCTAAGCTACACATAGAACAATGATGTTTAAACCATTTTGACAAAGCAGACCAATGAAATCAGTAAATAAGAGATTCTGTTGGGCAAACGTCAATCTAAATCAATTCCTGCTTTTTATAGACGAGGACATTGAGGCCCAGATGTGAAATATCCAAAGGTGATGTCATCTCATTCTAAGACTGGCCTACTTTCTACCACCTAATGCTGACAGAAGATCGGAAGTGCCTGGACAGTAGACAAACACCATTTATCAAAGGTCTTGAACAATTTCTTCAAAGCTTTTCCTGAAAGTCAGGTTGACTCAAACAACAGGAATTGAGGCTAAGTCCACTTTGTCCTCTAGTTTCGTTGTCCCCCTATTAGAATGAGGGAGGAACTTCATACCTTGATCTGTGGCCACCATCACAGCATTAATTTCAGTTTCTCCTCACCTGCATGGATGAGGTTGCAAGGAAGCTGCGGTCGGGGGCTGTGGTATCAGGATGACAGGTGTGAATTTGCAATGTTTTACCTGTTGTTGAGGAAAAGCAGATGATCTCAATTGGCTTTGAGACACAGGAACCCTATTGAAACCTGCCATGTTCTTACACCTTCCTTCAAGACAATACAGCAAAGGTCAGAGATGTGAGGACCAGTCTTCTTGCAGTCAGCAGTAGCATTTGGTTGACCAGCTGTTTCCGTTCTTTGTTCACAAACCACCTGCTGATCAAGTCTGCTACTTATTTAATAATAAGGAAAATGGAGCTACATAAGTACAGGTTAAGCTGGTTATTCATTAAGAGGCATGAGACTGTGTATTGGTTTCCTATGGCTCCTGCAACAAATGACCACAAATGTGGTGGTTTAAAGACACACACATGTATTCTCTTATAGTTCTGGAGGTCAGAAGCCCAGAATCAGTTTCCCTGGGCCAAAATCAAGGTGTCAGCTGGGCTCTGTTCCTTTGGAGCCCCTAGTGAGTGGTTATATTTAGAGCCTTTTTGGGTAATACAGGATAATCTCCTCATCTCAAGAGCCTTAATTTAATCACACCTGCAAAGTATTTTGCCATATAAGGTAACATTCACAGCTTCCAAGGATTATGCCATGAATATCTTTTCTTGGGGGGGGGGATGGGGCATTATTATTCAGTTAAATATAGTCTGCAAGGTCCATAAACTTCCTCATGGGTACACATGAGCTTGCCTTTTAAGCATAATTATCTCTACGGGTCCATTTGGGACAATCACTGTGCCAATATGCTATGGGATTCTAGAGGACCAAAGTTCATCTACTTTTCAAAAGGCCTAATATATACCCAAGGAGGGGGCCTGAGAACCACATTAGATTTTTATCCATAACAGCTACTACCATTACTTTATATTCAGTCTGCTCTACTGTCTGGAATGGGCTATGTTGGTGTAGGGACAGAGCCCCAGAGAGCAGTTTCCAGGCTCTCGGCCTCACGTGGAAAAGTGCTGGCTCGGGTAGTAGATGGTTATCAGCTGTAACCAGTTAGCCATTAGCCACTGATATAACTGCCATGGCTACGCTGGCAAGGCGGTTGGCAGAAAAGCAGATGGCAGGTTGCGGATCGTGTGGCTCCTGCTTTCTGTATCTCCAGCCCAGCCACCAGCGAGAATATAGTGGTATGAACCCCCATCCATGGTTCCGTTCGTGTTCCTTTTTGTCCTCACCGTATTCTGTGTCCATCCTCCGAGAGCAGGACCAGAGACCCTGCATTTCAGTTGGCTTGAGTTTGTACAGATATGGAGGTAAGGAGAGGATGGATTGTTTACTTCTCCTCTTGAGCTCTTAACTTTTCCCAGTGAAAGTGTGATCCCCACACAGGAGCACTGACTGGAGCCTGTGGGCTGGGATCCTTCAGGATCCTGTGTGAGGCTCTGGGCTTGGTTGCTTTCCACTCCACAGCTGGGAGACCTACCTGTGACCTGGCCAGTGAATTCCCTCTCCATCTTCTTGGTGTAAGCCTTTGGATTTAACCTATGAGTGCCTGTCACCTCTGGTGCTAGGAGTGCTGTAAATAGAGGCGAGGTGAGTGAATCTTAGTACTGGGTACCACGAATGCTCTTGGTGAGGTCAGGGGAAGAATCTGCTTTAAGATTTAAGGGCCCAGGCTCTGGAGCTAGACTTCCTGGGCCTGAATCTAGTTTGTGTGACCCTGGGTAAGCTGGGAAAACTTTGGGAGCCTGTTCCCTTACCTGTAAAATGGGGTAGAGTTGTAGTTCTTAGCTTCTAGGATTGTTGCGAAGGTTAAATGATACAATCTTATCAAGCTCTTAGCACGGGGCCCGGCATCTAGAAGCACACAATCCATCGAAGCCCTTAGGAATAATATGGTCAGCCATGGGAACTCCTGGGACATGGCTTGCTGGTTGATTCACCAAGGGTATGCTGAATGCAGGTGTATGGGGGGAAAATGTACTGTACCCTGAATCTTATCTTTAGTCGTATTTATGGAGACTCTTGACAGGAGTCAGTGCTCTGGGAAAGACAGAGATGTGTAATATGTAGAACTCAGCATCTGAAAGAGAGAGGAAAATAGATGTAAACGTTCTCATAGATGCCACAGGACAAAGGCAGCTTGGTCAGACTGTCGGAATCCGGGGCGAGAGAGGGATTTGAGGCTGTGGGAAGGAGGGACAGTTTCCTCGAGAATGCAGTGCTCCAATGACTTGCAAATCTCTGCACACCACCCTCTTGATTCTCTGGATTTATTTCCATTTACAATTACTTGGCGTCCATTTATAGTTAAGAGTGCTGCACGGAAATATGACCGTAAGCTGTGTCTGCATGGGCAACGCTTGTTGACTTGTGGGCTTCACAGAAGGGGGCTCAGGAGGGGCACTGCCACGGCAGTTGGCTTCTCCTGAGAAATGGCTTCCATCCTCCTGCCAGGAAGGTCTGGGTGTATAAACCTGGACACTGAATTCTGGAGCTAAGCAGGAAAGGCAGGCTGATGAAGGTGTCTGACTATTCAGAGTGCACATTTCACTTTCCCTTCCTGTAGCCAGGAGTCCCTGACTCCCTCAACTCCTTGGGTTGACCTCTCCAGATCAGGGTGATGATACTAGTTTTCCAGGGCTGTCATATAGCAAAGTACTACAAACTGGGTGTATTTTCTCACAGTTCTGGAGGCTCAAAGTCCTAAATCAAGAAGTGGGCAGGGTTGGTTCCTTCTGGAGGTGCTGAGGGAGAATCCATCCCATCATGCCTCCCTCCTACCTTCTCATGATGGCTGCAATCCTTGGTGTTCCCTGGCTGGTGGCAGCATCGTCTTCCTTCTCAGCCTCAGTAGTCACACGGCCTTCTCCCTTTTGTCTCTGTCTTCTCCGTTCTGTCTCTTATAAGGACTCTCTCTATTGGATTTTGGGCCCACCCTAATTCAGGATGGTTTCATTTCAAGGTCCTTATCTTCATTACACCTGCAAAGATTTTTCCAAGTAAGGTCAACTTCTGAGGTTCCAGGTGGCTATCTTTTGGGGGACATATTGCAATCTAATAGAGTGCCCATATAATTTTATGTTCGAACCAAGGCACGTGGGGATTGACAAATGCTAAACTTGACAGAATGCCAGTCAGGTGTCCTCCTTGCTTGGGCACAGAGAGCTGGCTGTGTGATCACCCTCTAGTCACTAACGTGACAGTAAAATGGTTAGTAAAAAGAAGACAGGGGAGGTAGCACAAGAAGATAATCAAAAAGCTTTCCCTGGGAGGAGCAGCTGTCAGGCTGTGCAGTTGGAAGAGGAAATGATGTGAAGATTGAAATACTCTTAATACCAACTTCTGAGCTTTTTCAGTGTTCTCTGCCGAACAGTCACTTGCTGCTTATTGACACCTCTCCTTCAGGGACACCGAAGTTGAAACCAAAGTCACTTCTCACTTGTCCATCCATTTTCCCTCTTCCAAACTTTTTGATATCTTCTTCTGCTACCTCCCCTCTCTACTTTTTACTAACCATTTTACTGTCACATTAGTGGGAAAAATGACAGTTAGGAAAATAGGACCCCAGGAGTTGGGAAGGAGTAGTGTGTATGCTCCGTCTGCTTTTGTATAAGAAGCAAATTGCATTTTGGTTTTATTTTTATGTTAAAGCACAAGAAGTGAATAAGTGTAAGGGACACCTCACCGATAATTTTAAAAATTGTAATTAAAAGGACAATTAATACTTATATTTAAATATCAACCCAACAGATTCTTTTTACATTGATCTTGTGATATTTAATGTTAGTGAGGATGTGGCGGGAATAGGCAGTTTCATACACCACTGGTGAAATATGAATCAGGAGACTTTTCTGGAAGACTAGTTGACATCAAATATCAAATTCTTGAACAATATTGATAGCCATTTGCGCAGTTTCACCTCTAGGAAGTTATTGGGAAGAAAAACCAAAAAAAAGAGATTTGTTCCAGATCTGTTATGAGGGTATGCGTCACAAACTTTGTGTAGGTTGGAATCAGTTAAAATGTGAGTATGGGAATAATTAGTTAAATTAGAGGGAGTCCGTATGACAGCATTACGTGCAGCCATTAAAGATCACATTTTAAAAGAATATTTATACATTGCCTAATGACCAGGATATTATTTAAAATTTAAGAGGCAGGTTACAAAGCAGTGTGTTCATAATGAACCCCAATGAAACAAAGTCAAACAACTTTATACATTGTAAAAAAAAAAAAAAAGAAAGCTGGATGGATCCATATCAGAATGTTAAAGCTGAGTATCTCTGAGTGATGAGATTACAAGTGGTATTTATTTCTACTTTTGTGTTATTCTGCACATATAGATTTTCCATAATAAATATGTATTAATATGTATTGCCATTAAGAAATCAGCCCAACAAAGCAAAGACAAATAGGAAACATGAACACAACAGGAAAAACTGCACTGTCTCTTCCCTTTCTCAAAGTGGTCTTTGCAAGGTACAGGGTCAAGCTATTTAGGGATTGGAATCTATACATGCTCCCCAGGGACCACCATTCCCTTCCCACCGCCTGTGTCCTCGGAATCAAGCCCTTGGTGGCACTGGTTCACAGACTCTCTGACTCCCACAATGTTTCTAGAAGCCTGGCTTGTTCACATGTGATAGTTGGAAAACCCTCTGGACCTCAGGGATGAGATTGGTTTTCTTTTAGCTATCAATTTAGAGCAAAATTCAGACAGTCTCGCTTTCCTATCCTTCCAGAGTGACCCCTTTCTGCAAATCACCTGGTTCGGAGGGCAGCATGAAGTTGTCACTACTAATTGTACAACAGCTGCTGTGCTTGTACACCCTGCCGTCAGTTGAGTCTGCCAGTCTTTCCTTTCATGGAGTCATGAGCTTTACCCTGAAAGCTAATCTTTTGGTTAGACAGATAATCTTGAACTTGTTCTGTTTTAGATATTGATAAAGTATTTGAGGCTTTTTTTTCTTCAAAGGTGTTGACGGATCATTTCCATATGCTTCAGAAAAATCCAACACCCAACTCTCTCTTTATCTCATACCCTACCTCCACCTGCCACGTTTCCCCAAAAATAAGACCTAGCCAGACAATCAGCTCTAATGCATCTTTTGGAGCAAAAATTAATATAAGACCCGGTCTTATCTAACATAATATAATGTAAGACAGGGTCTTATATTAACTTTTGCTTCAACAGACCTATTAGAGCTGATGTCTGGCTAGGTCTTATTTTTGGGGAAATGGTAATTCACTCACTGGAGCTGAGAGGCTATAATTTCTAATTCTTATATCATTGTTCCTATTTCTCACTTTCACCTCATTTATTATGCCTTCAAGTCACCCTACTCCTGCTCAGCTTAGTTTATTTCTCCACTTCATTGTGTGTGTGTGTGTGTGTGTGTGTGTGTGTGTGTGTGTGATGCTCATAGACGCTCCATCTATTTTGTATACAAGCAGCATTCTATAAATAATTCCATGAGTATTAGAATATGTAATATCTCAAAACACAGTTTACACTGACCCATCAACTCATTAACTTATCAGTCTCAAACACATTTAGCACTGAGCAGCAATTGTTCATGGCAGGTTTTTGCTTGCTCTTCTCAGCTGCCAGATGAAGGAATGCTAAAAAGGGCTTTGTAGATTGGGAAACTTATATTTTCAAAAAGTATATTACTTATAAGGAACAGAGCGTAGGAGTTTTTAGAACAAGATTCCAGATTCCTGTGGTGGAGGCGGGTGTGCTACTCACTAGCCTACCTACGCCAGTGTTTATCTAACTATAAAAGTTGTTTATTGAAAATAATCTTTTAAATATTGAAATACAGAAAATCTTAGAGAAAAATAACAATAACTCCCAATGTCAACACTCAGAGGCATCTGTTAAGATTTTGACTGAAAATAGTTTTCTGTGTACGTATGAATATATAAAGATCATGTTGAATATACCATTTTGTATCCTGATTTTTTTAAAACTTCATAGCATATGCTAAGCATTTCTCTATGGTAACTAAAAATTCTTAAAAACATAATTTTTTAATTCTGCAAACTCCACTATGGCAGAAATCTTTGTTTTGCTAACCAATGTCCATCAGGTACCTGGGATAGGGCTGGACATAGTAGGTACTTAATAGATAGTTATTGAATGGTTCTATATGTTACACATGTTCTCTGATCTACTTGTTCACACTCTAGTCATGGGAAGATTTTCTTCTTTTAGAAATTACATTTCCATGAACACTTTTGGGCACACTTATAAATCACCTACCTTGGAAGTTATGTCCTAAAATTTGGTTTTCTAAATATATAGGTATTAAGTCAAACAATACAAACATTTTTATGGCCTTGATGCAAATGATTTTTCAGTATGGTGCCCAACTTCAAGAACACTAGTAGAGATTATAATTGAAAATAATTTCTATGGACAGAGAACATACACAACCCGTTAATAGCATAATCAAACCATGACCTTTCTGAAATAATTTAACCAAGATAGCTTACTAGTCAGAGGTGATAGGGAACAGTTAAGTCAATATGTCTAATTGTTGGACCACACCCCCCCACTTAACACTAGGAGGATTTATTATTTTTTCAATAATTGTATATTGAGTGCTAGAAAATGATTTGTGTGCTAAACCCTGGGAAAACCATGATGGTTACAATCTCTGCCATTGTGGAGCTGATTGGGGAGGCAGAGGGTGAAGATATAGTACCACCTGGGAGTGTTGAGTCAGTGGGAGAGCACAGAGTTAATTTATTGAGTATATTGGGGAAAACTATATGTAATTTACTTGTTTCTTAACACATGGTGTTTCTTCTCTCAGGGAAGGGATATTCAACGTCATTAGACAGAGTTGGGAGAACGATGAGACTCGAAGGGACCCAGGCATGAACTCAACGTGTTGGGGTCAGAGTTCTGAATAGATTCAGTAGAAAAGCTCCAGCAGCTCTTGGGTTCACCATTTAGTTTCCTGAGGCCTTGATGATGTTTCCCCTGTAAAATAGTTATAATTTCAAACCCAGCCCCAGACTTCTTTGAAATCTAAGGTACAGGGGTCTCAGCCTACCAGGTTAGAGGTGATCTCTAGGCTAACACACAATATTTGTTGGACCCTAAAGGCAGAACTTTGTGTTTACAGACAAACAAAAGATTTAGGAAGCTTCCTGAGGTAGTCCCTGATTAGCTTTTTAAAAACAATTTTTTTAAAAATAAAAATTGGCAAACGAAGCCCCCATCCACCTTGTGCCTTCTCATCTGAATACCACATCTTTTCCTTGTTGATGTGTTAGCCATACCCAGTGCATCTCTGAGCACAGTGTTGGTTCCCTTTATACCGTGTTTCCCCGAAAATAAGACCTAGCTGGACAATCAGCTCTAATGTGTCTTTTGGAGCAAAAATTAATATGAGACCCCGTCTTATTTCACTATAAGACGGGGTCTTATATAACATAATATAATATAAGACCCAGTCTTATATAACATAGTATAAGACTGGGTCTCATATTAAGTTTTGCTCCAAAAGACACATTAGAGCTGAATGTCCTGCTAGGTCTTATTTTGGGGGAAACACAGTACTATTTCTTGGCTTACAGTGGCCTTAGGATGATAGCATGACATATTTATATTGTTGCACAGATATTGAATACATTTTTTATTTCACTTTTTTGGTAATTACAGTACAATTTATTTGATTGGAATACGCTTCCTTATGATGCTTTGCTGCCCCCATCAACAGGAGGGTTGATGTCAGCCTTCAGATAGACTTTTTATCAGACAAAAAGCCATTATGGGCAGGTGACTAGATGACAGAGTGCTAGATTTCTCTTCCTTGAGGGCTCTAACTGTCAATAAGAGGGAGAACAGAGGATGATTTAAAAGAGAAAGAGAACTCTTCTATAAGGTGTACATCCTGGTTAAGAAGATGATAGCATTCCTCAGATTCCCTTTCCCAACTTCAAAGCCTGCAAGAAAGTTGTCTCTATACAACCATGATTACGCCAAGGAGACTGTGTGGTCACCTCGTTTGGCCTCAAGCGTTTGGATGACTTGAATTTACTCTTTCCTCATGTTAATAACTCTAGAGCTGAGTTAGTGCTGTGTGTACTCATTTAAAGTTTTCATTTGGAAACCTGCACCGTCTCTTCTTGTACTAACTGTTCCTCCTTTATTGAACGGTAGCAAATGTGCTCCCCAGGTTTAATTCCATATTTGGCAAGTTTTTCCATCCAGACAGAAGTGTCAAGAGCGGTGATAGGGCCACCTTTACTTGCTGTTTTATAAGAAGTTTAATTTTTTATTGCAAAAGAAGTTTGCCACGTGTTTACATTAAGTCTAAATATATCTACGCAAACATTATCTGGCTCAAATTAGGATAAGCTATGCTTTGAATTTAGATGAGATGAATTGTTGACCTGAATGAAGATTGACTCAATATTCAACAAATATTTATTGATTTCTCACTGTTGGCCAGGAATTGTGTTAAATACTATGAGGTTTGTATTGATAAATGAGATAATCCCTGACTTCAAATTAGTCTCTTGAGGGAGACCTGAAATAAAAGATTAATGCCACATTGTGATTAATATTTAGGTATAAGTAAGCACAGGAGGCTATGAAGCCATTTTGGGGGGTTCCAGACTCAGAAGATCACCCATTGAAATGCCAAAAACTTTGACATCTACTTATATAATCCTTGGTTCTTTGAGCATTCAAATGCTTTCTACACATTACAAAGGTTTGATACCCCATTCTCATCAGGTGTTTCCTTAAAAATCACCTCCCAGGGAGATCTTCCCTGATCATCCTCTTTAAAATTGTACCTTTGCCCCTCTCCCACCATTTCCTACTCTTTTCCTGTACTTTATTTCTTTCTTTCTAGCAACTGTCATCAACAGATATCATGCAAATGATAACAAATATTTATATTACTTTATATATTTGTTATTATTATTTGTTATTGAATCCCCTCTGCCCTCACTGGGAATATGAGCTCCATGCTTATTTAGCTGTATTCTCAGCTCCTAGAATGGTGGCTTTCATACAGGAGGTGCTCAGTAAATATTTGTTGACCTAAAGCAAGGATGAGGAGTTTCACCATTTGCACAAGGTCAAGGATATAGCTAGTGGCCTATGGATTTTACTTTTATTTACATAGCCAAACAATTTTAAGGAGAAAATATTAAATAAAAGTTAGACGGAAATAGAGTCATCTTGCAACTAATTAATTATTTATTGAGTGCCCATTACATATTAGTCATAGTGTTGGATGATACGGTAAATATAATGAGGCTCAAGAGAGATCTTTGCCTTCAAATATATTATCATTTAATGGGTGAAGGACATATGAAACAATATATAAAAAGATAACTACACATAGGAAAATAATATGAGATATCTCAAGCAGAAAAAGAGAAAGAGCTAAAGAAATGTCTAGGTAACCTTGCCTGAGTTGTCTGAGAATAGGCTGGTTGGTCAGGAAAAATTTCCTGGAAAATATAGTATTTGACCTTGGGTGCAGAGGAGAAAGAAATGGAACCTATGAGGCAGGGGTGATGGTAGAGAAATGTATGCTGCAGGGCACATCACTTATGGGGATGACCAGGCAAAGCATGGCGCTGGGAGGTACACCACAGCATAAAGCAGCCCATAGGCATTTACCTGAGGGCCCTTTAGAGAAGTTATCTTGGGGAGCAGTAAATGTATTCCAATAATACTACCCTTGCTCCAGCGATTGTGAAATGCCCCATTGAAAATGATCTTCAGATACTGACTTGTGCTTTTGAACTTACTCACTGGGGGCATCCTTCATTACTGGAGGACAAATTTAATATTTTGAGAAAAGCCAATAGTAGTTCAGAGTTAAGCTGGAGGCTATGGACTGAACGTTTGTGCATCTCCCTCACCCCAATTCATATATGCTCAAGGTGATGGACTTAGAAGGTGGGGCCTTTGGAAGGTGATTAGGTCATGAGGATTCTCATGGGATTAATAATGGGATTAGTGTCCTTATGAAAGAGACCTCAGAAAGTTTTCTCACTCATTCCACCATGTGAGAACACAGTGAGAAGACAGCTGTCTATGAATTAGGAAGTAGAGTCTTACCAGACACCCAGTCTACTGGCACCTTCATCTTGGACTTCCCAGCCTCCAGAACTGTGAGAAGTAAATGTTTGCTGTTAATAAACCACCAGTCTAGGGTATTTTGTGATAGCAACCTGAATGAACTGAGACATTGGGTTAATAAAGTGACTGATCAAACCAAGAAATATTGTTTGGGCCTCAACCGAAGTGTGATTTTAAAGGAATGGGCTAGATGTTCAGATGTGCTTCATCCATTAGAGCTGAAGGCAACTTCAACGCTGGGGTTTAAAAATGTGTTGAGGAGAATTGTGACTTTGGCGTCAGTCACCTTTTAAGAAACAAAACATTTTCAATTACAGTTAACATACAGTATTATATTAGTTTCAGGTATACACCATAGTGATTAGCATTTATGCAACTTACAAAGTGATCACCCCAATAAGTCTAGTACCCATCTGGCACCATACATAGTTATTACAATATTATTGCTTTTATTCTCTAAGCTGCATTTCACATCCCTGTGATAAGTCACCTTCTAAGGTGGTTGTTTTGAAAGCCATTGCTCATTTGGATGAGTAATTGTTTTAAAAAGCAGTGTTGCTCCTTAGTAAGTCACTCTTCACAATTGTGAATATGAATTTCTTTCTAATTTCTCTGAATTCCTTCTAAGAACCCTTTGCATGTGGAAATGTTTTCTCTGCCGCTAGATTTATTGGAATTGAACCAATTAGCTGTGATGCTGAGAAATGACCTTTCTTGACTCAAGAACAACATAGGGAAAAAAGCAAAAATTCAGCTCTCATTTAATTACTAGATGAGTGTTACTGGTATGGCCAAAGGAGGTAATTAACTTTGATTTTGTCCTTAATAAACGAGAAAAGTCAGTCAGTGGCTACATCATGTGAAAAAGAGATTTGGGGACACACAATAACCCATTCCATCATTCCTGCTCCTTTATGCTCTGCCATACCCTGCTGTCCTCCCCAGACTTTGGCCTCAGGCCTGAGTCCTGACATAGTCAGATGACAGGCTAGCTATATACACCACAATCCCTCAGCTTCCCTGGGTAGATGTCACTTCCATGGTCTTCAGCATTGGATTTTTTGGTGGTAGAGGGATTTGACTCACAAAACTATTTCTGTTTTACATATAAGTGGGAATGGTCAGATTTAACATGTGGAAGCCATAGAATGTATTCGTTTATAGGAGCTTGCAGAAGATTTTGACAGAACCAAGTGCTAATGAATTATATTAAAAAGATAGATCTGGTTACTGTGGTTTTGGAAGTCATTCACCTCGATGTGTCTATTCCAGCGTGGTTCATCAGAGAGGGGAGAGGTAAGGGCAGCTAGCTATCAACAAGGCTAGAGCTTCACTAGCTGCTGACAAATAGATCCCGAGTGCCAGGTATCACTCGGTAAGAATCAGCCTTATTGAAAGTGACAGTCAAGTTTCAGGAATGGCAGTTCAATGGTCACATTGGTCTTAACACCCACAAGACTTATGGCCTGGAAGGCATAATGGAACCCCACTTGTTATACTATCCTAGAATTCATATGGCATTAAAGTAGGAAGAGACCAGGAAGAAGTCATTTGCCCAAATTCACATGTAATGGATCTACAATTTGTCTTTGTTGTTGTTTATTGTGGGTCAGACTTACCTCCAAGACTAGTGTGTGTTCTTGCACAGAGTACAGACTATGGGCACTTATACTGTTTCCAGCTGGGTTAGCAAATGCTGGACTAATTGGAAACACACAGTTGATTATCTGTTGAGTTACTGTAGGAACTAATGATTTGTAATTATTATCAGGTCTCACAATATCTGTAGAAATATAGAGAGCACAGAAATAAACGGAGTGGGGGATAAAGTGCATGCTGCTACGGGCATAGTGACAAGAGCTGAATTGTTTTATGGCAAACTTTTCTACTATCCCTGCTGTCATAGCTGTGTAAGACATTTAGGTATGTGGTTTTAGCTCTTTTATTTGTGATTGCTGTCAGATCTGTCATTTTAAAGGCAGTGTACTAACTGGTGTTTAAGTAGGTACAGAGAGGCTGTGGTATTTGCAGCGAAATGCAGGATGAGCAGGAAGATGTGAGCAAGCTGGCACTTTGTAGATCATTAGTGCCCTTGCTTAATAAAGCAATAGATGCTTCCAAATTGCTTTGAAGTCCCTGCCAGCTTGCGCACCGCACTGTGAAACCTGATACCTCTGCCTTTAAACAGTGTGTGAAAGTGCAAACGGTAGTGCTTATGAATTCATTCAGTGACTTCCAAACTGTTGTCTAAGCAGGAAATGGGAACATGGAGACTGAGAAAGGAGGGGGGAAAGCCCACCCCCCAACACTAGGTGGTTGGATGTCAGATTTGGCTGATTTTTAGTTATGCAGACTTGAACATTACAGAGACAAACATTGGTTTCCCCTGAAGGATCCAAAGGAATTAAAAGAAGGAACTTTGACTTCTTAATTAATATACATATATTTAATGTAATGAGCTCATGGCAGAGTAAGTGAAAGCCAGCTCGACCCACATGTAATAAAATACTGGGCTACCAAGTTTAATAAATACTTTTTAGAAGGTGGAATCAGTGTCCAAATAATAAAGGGGAATAGGTCAGAAGAATATTTTTTGTGCTTGAACTGAGATGATTAGTGACAGAGACTGGCTCAGTCCTAAGATTCAAGTTGCTTTCTGTTCTCTGCCTTCCCTTCCTGAGCCAGTGGTCCACGTGCTGAGGTTCTTGAAAACATCAAGAGGCATTTTTATAAGTGTCCTGAGTGCCACACAGGGAAATAAGGAAGCCTTATTTCCAGAACTGTATTAGACCCTTGGCTATGTACTCACGATCTCGGCTGCGTTTGGGGAGAACACGATAACTGGATTGTCGTCTTTCCCTGGTTTGCTTGCTAACAACATGGTTGAAAACAAAGGTTGACTGTTTGCCTGCTCATTGCTGGCTGCTCTGTGTCAGAGAATCAGGGATTTAACTGTCAGGATCTGTGACTTTAGCTACTTCTGAAGCAACAAGCCACTGAGTTAGAAGAGCAGGGTGGTGGATTTCTTGTGCCACTTACTAGGAAGTGCAGGAAAGTCGAATGCTGAAACAGAGAAGTCTTTCTCTGAACCCAGGTTCAACAGCAGCAAAAGTTCTCTCCAAAAATTCATCCACTGTGTACAGTGCAGCTCTCCGGCTCTGTTTCACCATGAAAAATCCATATTCTGCCACAGCATTGTTCAATAAAGCTTTCTACAGTGTAGGAAATATCCTGTGTCTACACTGTGCAATGTGGTAGCATCACCACAAGCAACATGTGGCCACTGCAACTGAGTAACTAAAGTTTAGTTTTACTTAGTTTAATTCATTTTAAGTAGCCACCTATGTCTTGTGGATTTTATATTGGACAGCACAGTTCTAGAAGGACTGCTGCAGGGATGTGTGCACCTGTTTCACGCACAATTTAAAACTGATGGAGACACTGTCTGGTGGAAGGTTTTCAGGTTTGGGAGTTTCCATTTATTCTTCTCATGAAGCTGCAATGCTGATCGTAGACATAAGACATGTCCCTGCAATATGATAAGGCCTTGATTTAAAACAAGAAAGAAAAGCAATGACAAGGGGAAAAAAAATAAAGCTGTGGTTACAGGTGTTCCTAGAGAACGACTGATGATTATTTCTTGGCCAAACATTCGCCGTGATGAAAAGTGGTAATGTCTCAGCAAGCCCACCGTTCTCCCACTGTCAGTCATTTTTGGAAGCTGGGTTCCTGCACTTTTATCTGTGTCGGAGAGCTGTCTAACTCCTTTCCAAGCCACATCTTAGAAAAACACAGCGAGACAATAAAACAGAGACAGGAAGATGTGCTAGGTGTGGGAAAATGCTTAAGGGCGCAGGTTTCAGCTTGTTACCAGGTCGTTCCATACGTGACTGTGACTCACTCATTTGGAATTTGGAACATGCTCTCTAAGGAAGCACTTTTATAACTTGCTACTTTCTAAGGCTAATCCCTGATTGTCTATTTTACTTACCACAGAGCTGATGTACAGTATATTTGTGATAAAAATATTAGAAAGTATTTCTGTGGAATCCTAGTTGTTAATGGAAACCCACATAAAACAATCAGCAATATTAATTATTTAATAACTGCGCTCCAGAAATATGTATGAGGTTTGAAAAACTGACTAAGAGTTAATTTTTGATTTTGTTTTGTTTTGAAGTGTTGAATGCACAAAGAAAAGCAGATTAAACTTGGAAGTAGAGAGAGAATGAAGAAGATATTTTGGGTGTTCTGGACTTATTTCTAAGTGTGTTTGTACTTATTAACCCTTGTCGTGCGGGAGACCCTGCTCGCTGCGCCATTTGTCGTGCGGGAGACCCTGCTCGCTGCACCATTTGTCATGCTGGGAGGCCTGCGGGGTCTCTGCTCCCACTCCCCACATAACACAGGATATGGTGAGGCCAAAAAGGAACACCCACGGAGCCATAGGTAGGGGAGTCATACCACTATATTCTCTCTGGTGGCACTATACTCTCACTGGAGGCTGGATCCACACTGTCCGCAAACCGCCATCCACACTTGCCAGCCCAGCCACCATCTTCTTGCTAGCCCCCATTCTTCCTCTCTCTTTGCTAGCACAGCCACAGCAGTTATATTAGTGGCCAATGGCTCACTGGTTACAGCTGGCGGCCAACTAGCCACAGCTGATGGCCATCCCATCACAGTTGATGGCCATTTACTACCTGAGCCAGCACCTGTCTATGTGAGGCCGAGAGCCTGGAAAATTCTTTCTGGGGCTCTGCCCCCACAACCCTAGTCCTATATTTCACTTCAAATATTTTAATTCAAAGTTGATGGCGTCCCTTTTTTTGTTGGTGTGTATATCAGTAGGGCTGCTCTCAGAATCACTCAGTCGCCTTGTTTTGATTTGTGAGTGGAATAACGAGCAGGAGAGGAAGAAAAATTGAGAGTGAAAAGGAGACTGATGTGTAATGAACAGAAGTTAAAAGAAAGAAAACAGGAACTAGTGAAGGTTTAGGATGCTTGCTGGAGGTGAAATTCACAGACTGGTGAATAGTAATTGTCCCCACTTATAGAGCATTTCCATTCAGTACCTGGAATTAGATTATTAACATTAATTGTTTCATGTAATTCTCATAACAACCCTATGAAATAGATCATTTCTCCTCTGCCTCAAATGGGGAAACCAAAGTTTAGAGGTGAAAAAACTCATTCAAAGTACCTTTACACTCCAGTTAGATAAAAGTAGATGACTGGACCTAAATGCAAGCCTGTTGAGCGCCAAAGCCCCTGCCCCTTCCATTACAATGTACCCTAGACTACACTGGTGAAAAATGGAAGATATGGGTGGTCATGATGTGTATAAGTCCTTTGAGAAGGATGAAAAGAGGTGCTGAGGAGGGTGTTGGATGGGTTCCTGCTACTGGTCCCCAGGTCCCCAAGAGAACTTAAGAAATGAATTAAAGGCTGGTGAGGAATGAGATGGAAATCATCATTGGGCAACTGGCTGGGAGTGGGTATTAGACTTCTAACAAGCACGCAGTTCCTAACACAGGAATGCCTCTTGTGTCTGTGTTAATGAAAGTTCATTACCACAGAGGAAGACGTTGAAAGACCTCTTTGAGTGTTGCAAACTTTGAGTGTTGGGCCCATTGGTGGGAACGTATGGGGTAGTTTGTGGGTTTGCAATGCTCACGTTTCCCAGGGAATTTGCTTCAGACAATGTTCTCTCTGACCTCAAAGGGTAAACTATGCAAAATGATATATTCATTCAAGCCATCACCCCTTTCTGAATACCTGCTACACATTGTCAATCCCTCCACATCCCCCATTTATTGAATGAACTCCTACTACGTCTCAGGCGCTGTTTGATACCGTGCAATGTGAATACCAACTCCACGTATTGGAAAACTCCTTCAAAAAGTCAAATTTTAATTTACTTAGCCTCTTATTTTAATACAAGCTCCTTTCTACCCTCCGTCCCACAAAACTGTGCGGCGGGGAAAATGCTGCCTAAAGAAAATGAGAGTATTTTACCTGTAGGATATTTATAACTTCCTTTCGATTTTAGGGCTGACATGGCTCAATAGAAAACTAAATATAACTGGCGACTGTATTTTCCCTCAACCTGTTGGGCATTGAAAAAAAAAGGCGAGGACACAAGCTTTGTGAAAAAAGATTTCCAGTGTTAATGAGCAGCTGTATGTATCTCAGGGAAACAGTTTGTAACTAAAAATAGAGTCTATCTAACTATAGCAACTCAGAGCATTTAATACCCAGATTCTGCAGGGGCAGAAGTAAATTCCAAAAGGGTATATGAGTAAGGAGGGTGGAGTGGTAGAGCTGAAGGGGTCAGAAGACCTGTGGCCCCAAATCCAGGGTTGCATTAATCTGCAGGTGAGCTTCAACCAAATATGCTCACTGCATTCACATGAGATTTTCTGTCTCAAAGACAATTAGAACCAGTGGGTAACAATAAAGCTAAAGGAAAAACAGTGCACAGAGGCTATTTTTAGCACACTAAGCTAAATTGTTGGGGGGAAAAAGGCTGGGAAGAGTAAGTACAAAGAAAGAAAATATAAATGCCCAAAGGAAAAAGGTAATATATAGTTCTTGGTGCGTAGCTGTTGTTTACTGAGGATATGAGATATGCCACGGCCACTGAGGACATTAGTTTTAAAAGGGTCATCTCTGTATTTTAATAATATGTGTTGAATTCCAATATCTAGAAAGCTGCTTTCTAAGATGCATTATAGACTACTTTTTTGTTGTTGTTAATTAGTGCTATGGACTGTGTCCCCCCTGCCCCCCCCCCAAATTCACATGGTGAAGCTGTAACATTTAATATGGTGGCATTTGGAAGTGGGGTCTTTGGGAGGTCATTAGATTGAGATGAGGATTTAGATGAGATCATGAGGGTAGGGGCCTCTTGATGGAATTAGTGTCCTTATAAGAATAGATAGAAACACCAAAGCACCTCTCTCTCTCTCTCTCTCTCTCTCTCTCTCTCTCTCTCTCTCTCTCTCTCAATCTCTCCACCATGTGAGGACATAGCAAGAAGGGGGCTGTCTCTAAGCTGGGAAGAGGTCCCTCATCAAGACCTGAATCTGCCAGAACCTTGATCTTAGGCTTGCCAGCCTCCATAACTAGGAGAAATAAATGTTCGTTGAAGCCAACCAGTTGTGGTATTCTGTTCTAGCAGCCCAGGCAGACTAACATAACCATCATTGCCACTGTTGAGTTGAGACCATAAATTGTACAGTTCAGTAATAAATGAATGACCAACGAAGCATTTTTGTTCCCCTCCATATTCTTTTTCACTTCCCCCTTGAAGACCGAAATCCTTTGGAAAGACACATGTTCCGATCCTCATTGGCCTTCATTTGTTAAAGTGTTTGAGGCATTTCCACCATGTGTAGATTTTTCATTAAAAAGCGAGACCTGAGCACTTATGCATGGATGGCAGTTGAACGCTAAGAAGAGGAAGAGCAAGGCTGCCAATGTTTAAGCTACTTAGGACCACACCTTCGTTTTGAAATCGTAATTGTTATGATCTTGGCCGTGGAGGATGACCTGATTCCATATATACAGGTAAACTTGTTAAGGAAACAAAACTTGCTGTATTGAAAGATTTTGAGCATGGTATGCTTCTTTTATAATGTATTTGGTGAATGCCCTCTTTGCACCAACAACAATCAGATTAATTTGAGAAATTAAAACGTAATTATTTTTTTAGAAGAATGGAGTCATTCTTCTAAATTCTTCACATTTTATTTGTCCTTTAGAGCCAAATTATAGTGGCATGTGTAATAGTACCCTGTTACTGATGGAGAAACTCAGTCAGAGAAGTTCAAGTCAAAGGATAATTTAGTCCTTTCTGTTAGATGCTTCCTCAGGAACTTAAAAGTAATTTTTTATTTCTAGAGGACTCAGATCAACCATTCTTAAATTCTGTTGATGCACTCACCCCCACCCCCCGCCCCCCCATTAAGGGTCTAGAACTGAGGAAGAAATTCCATTGCTAGTCTCAGATGTTTATACCCAAACACAGGTAAAAACAAGGAAGCATGTATATCACTGTGTATTGTTGAAGTCTTCTTGGTTAAAAATGGAATGAAACAAACAAACAAAAAACCACTGTGGGCAGCTTCCTTCCCCCTGCTGCAGACTCCTCGGGTAGGACTGGGTGATTTTTGTCCGTCTGTTTCCCAGGCTATTTTAATGCAATGTAAATAATATTAAGTTGAACCAAATAAAACTGCCACTTTTGTGGGTCAGAAGCGGTCAAATATTGGCAATTTCTTATGGTTATACTGAGAATGGCGATTTCCGGGTTTATATAACACAGCTTGATTGTAACACTGATCAATAGTAACTCAGGATTTTTCAACTTTCTCCTCTCCCAGCTTCTGACTCTACTGCTATGGTTATTTGACATTTCCATGTGTTACACACTCTCTTGGTGTACTCAGATTTTATCAAAACACCAAAATGGGAGGGGGGGGGAGAAGGGCAGGGCTGCTGACAATAACAGATTTATCATCACAAGAAGTGAGAGCCTGTGGTATACATAAATTAGGCCTTAGGTTATGTTTTATTCTCAGTGCAGACGTCCACAAAAGGAAGGGTGAGTGGAGTTGTCACTGTTACAGGAATAATCAGGAATTGGCTGTGACTTACTAAAGAAGTCAATCATTTTCCAATTTGAGTAATGAATTATTTCCAATAAACCTCATACCTAATAACCATCGTGTCCCAACCCTGTGGTTAAACTCTTGAGTATGGGCCTCAGGGCGCATGTGTAATGGGGGTTTTCAGGGACTGTCAAGAGGTCCGTGAATGCCACATGTCTGGGAAACCCCTTTCAGTTGGGGTCCAATCTGTAAGCTAAAGTCAGTTGCTTTATAAACCCTCCCACACGCTGTATCCTGAGAGGAGTTTGAATGGGACCTTAGTGGCTGAGAGCACTCCAGGTGCGGCTATAAGGGGCGGAGCTAGAGTGCCTTGCAAGCACAACCGCCAGGTCCATGTAAACAGGTACCACAAGTCACAGGGCATCGAATGAAAGCAATTATAGTAGGGGTATGGGTGATAAATAAAGACTCTGCGTCTAAAATTACCACTTAAAGCAACTGCAGACTGAGAACCATTTGCAGCTGATCTTAAACGCCTCATTACAAAGAAATAACCCTAGATCTCCTAGAAATGGGTCCTCAGGTGACAGAATCGGGACTGTGGCAGCAGGAGAGGCCACAGACAGGCAAACACAGGAACAAGACCCTTAGCCCTATGTGGCTAAGAATTTCCACCAATTCCTTGATAAGAAAGGCTTGGAAGTGAATGCCAGAACTTTCCAGAAGAGTATTGGTAGTTTGTTTTCTGGGTGTGGTGGTGGTGCTGTTTCTCCTGGTATGTGTGTGCATATGCTTATTTTAATTAGTAATCTCTAGTTTTTTATTTCATCACTGTCAGTGGATTCTATAAAGTCTCAAGTCTTTATAAAGTTAACAAGTCTGTTCAGACTTTTTTTTTAATTAGTTTCAGGTATACAAAACTAAACAATAGACATTTACACCCCTCACAAAGTGATAACAGCTGTCCCCCTCTGATACCGTATATAGATGTTACAATTCCATGACACTATTCCCTATGCTGTACTCCACATCCTGTGACTATAACTATATTAAATTATAATTGACATTCAATATTAATCAGCTTCAGGTGTACAGGGCAGTGATCAGGCATCTACACCATCCATGAAGTGGTCTCCCTAATAAGACAAGTGTCCATTGGATATGTTACAAAATCTTTACAACATTATTGATTATATTCCCCAAACTGTCTTTTGTATCCCTATGGCAATCTTGTGGTTACCAATTTGTGCTTTCTAATCCCCTCACCTTCTCCCTCATCCCCATCTCCCTCCCAACTAACAACCATCAGTATTCCCTCTATATCTCTGAGACTATTTCTGTTTAATTCGCTCATGTATTCAGTTCTTTAGATTCCACATATAAGTGAGATCATATGGTATTTGTCTTTTTCCATCTGACTTGTTTCACTTAGCATAATGTTCTCTAGGTCCATCCATATCGTTGCAAATAGTAAGATTTCATTCTTCTTTATGGGCAAGTAACACTCCATTGTGTAAATGTACCTCAGTTTCTTAATCCAGTCATCTACCTATGGGCATTTCAGTTGTTTCCATGTCTGGACCATTGTGACTAGCACTGCAATAAACACAGGAGTGTGTTCAGATTTTTTACATCCATATCTGGACCAGTAGAATCAACTGGTATGTCCTTATAAAATTCACATCCTGGGAGGCAGCCTAGCATGCAGACTTCTCCTTAGAGAGTGTCTGGACACGGCTCCTGGCAGCTTGGGCATGTCCCATGACACACTAGGAGAACAGCACACCTACTTGGGCTCACGCAATCAGTGCTTATATTTGGCAGAGATGGTAGGGAAGTCTATTTACATATTCTTTTTTTCTCAAAGCAGAGCTTTGGGAGGGAGGGAATCAAATTCTAAAGGCTTTCAAAATAGCTATAAAAATGAGTGGAGCCATTTGGATATCATTATCTGATTGACAGACAGACAAAGACTTGAATCTTAGGAGCAAATATTTGGCCTATTACTTAATAATAATAATAAAGAGGGTAATAGAAGACCAAAAGATAGAGTTAAAGACTTTAAGATGAGCTCAACATTAAATTATCTGTTGTTGTTTTTTCTCTCAATTTCAACTTCTTGGTTGGGCAATGAGAAAGTATGGTGACGGGAGGAGAGTATGAATTCTATTGGTTGTGGACACTCAGGATACAGTCGGGTCAGATTCCAATAAGACTTCTACAACCATTGCAGGTGGGACACACACTCCGAGCCATTCAAATATAAAAGTGGTATCTGGAGCAAGAATTTCTAGTCTATTTTTTATCCATTAGAGATGAAGCATCCGTCACTGTTGGTGTCTGCAGTTTCTTAGCTGTTTCTCTGGAAAGAACTTGGATGTGTGCCTGTGTGGGAAGCAGAGACCGAATGGGAAGTCTAGGGCAGGACTTGGGCAGCGGTGGCCCACAGAACTGCTGGTCACTGTAATTATGAATATTGTTGTGTGAGGATCCTAAAAGGCAGGCATTTTAATAATCCCTAAAATATTTTTGGAACAAAGCAGAGTATAAGTGTATAAAACAAAAATAAAAACATATGTTTAACACTTTTGCACAGTTTAAGCTATTTGTTGTGATCAGCAGAAGACAATAGAAGAAAAGAAATCTCCAATCTACCAGTCTGGAATGAGATTTCCACTCTGCAGCCTTGATTTTGAGGGCTCTGATGCAAAGATGTGACTGGATTTATGAAAAGGAGGCAGGAGACATTAAACCTAGAGAGCCAAGATTATTTATTTATTGCTTAATGACCTTTTAGGGGAGGACAAAAGTGGGCGGAGCTCCATTTCTATGGCCTCCTGTTACTACCTGGAGGGACTTTGATTATTCTCATATTTTGGGGGGTCTTTTGGAAGTCTGGCAAAGTTTATGAACCTCTGCTCAGAATAACGTTTTTAAATGTATACACTACTATATATCATATTATAGAAGAAATTAATTATATCAAAAAGCCATTATCAAAACAGTAAAAAAAAATTAAATTTGTGATATGCATTTCTTAATGCACTAAATAACACAATATAGCAGCAAGTCTGAATTTCCATAATTCTGTAAGTCTTGATGTACACAGTGAGTTTCTGGATCTCTCCACAGTTGTCACGTGCGGTGGAAACATCTGAGACAACTATTGCTGACAGAGTCACGTGCGCTGCTCATATTAGTCTGGCTTATTGCCTCCTTTCATAACTGAAGGAAATGCTAAATTTCAGCTCAAGGTTAGTAGGTCAGGTACAGGTCAATGATATTAAAGAAGTAATATTTTCCCTCTCCAATTTCATAGCCCCCCTGGATTCTCTCCAGGGACCTCTGGTTAAGAACCCCTGGCCAGGCTTTCCTTGCTGGTTTCCACAGGAAGAGGGGTGGGTTATCTCCCCAAGGACTTTGAGGAAAGAAACACAACCTGCTCAGCTCCGCTCTGCTCAGCTCAGCCTCTTGCAGCCTCTTTTCTATCAAGCCTGTCTGCACCGTACATACCTTCCTGCTACTCTCTGTCCTGCAGAGTGGCCGGCCCCTGGAAGGACGACCTGTAGTTTTGAACTGTGCCAGACACCAAGTGGGCAAATCTGTCCCTTTCAGGGGTCACCGTTCACAACGCTTTGTAGTGGTACGAAGTGCTCCAGTACAGTTTTTATCAGTAATAAAGCTGCTGGCTGGTCTCCCAATGTCTGCTGAGGTCTGCCTCCTCTGTGGACCACCCATTGGGTCCCCAGATCGCTCGAGTGTGGGCAAAGTGCATGGACGCTGGAGACAGACAGCCTGGGTATAAAGCCGGCCTCTGCTACTACCTTTCTGGAACTTGGGAAAAGTGATTTATTTCTTGATTTCAGTTTCTTCATTTGTAAAATGGGGATAATAATAGAACCTCCCCATCTCATCCCCCACACACAATAGGGTTGTATGAGAATTTAAGGAGTTAATTCACATAAAGGTCTTAGAAAGATATTGGAAATGGGGTGCATGCTCAATAAATACTAACTGTTATGATTCTGCATGGGGCGTGGGTAAAGATAGGCTATTGATTGAGTCCCCAATCCCAACAACTTCTACCTGGGACCTAAAATATATGGTTACCTGCATGGATTAAGTTAACCAGGTACCTGCCAGCTCATATCTACTTGTGCTGCATAAATACAACCAAAGCGTCACACTTGCTCTATTTTGGGGGACACACAATCCTTGTATTTGCACTAAAATGGCTGCCCTGGTTATTAAAATAGTGAGACATAAGGCTGAATTCTTGGAAATTGACAGTTGTGTAGACTGAGAAATGGTTAAATATCAGTAATTTTATGTAATTTAACCTGATACTTCTGGACTGGTTGTTAAATAGCTGCTGCTTCCCAGTTCCCAAAAGACCCCCAGGATTCCCCCAACAGGTTCCCCAGGATCTTGCTGTGGTGCTGAGGCTGACATCCATTCTGGCTGTTTGGAGCCTTTATAGTGACTCAGGGAAATGTTTTTAAGAGTCTATTATTTATTGAGTATCTGACGATATATGTTGGATGTTGAGACTCTGTAAGGCCCTCAGCTTACGGTTTGGAATTCCATTTTCTGAAGGAGTCACTTAAAAAAATAAAGGATTCAAGGCCTCTGTTTCTTTACTTTGAAACATCAAGGCATCTGTGGTATTTCTTGAACCTCTACGCTGTGTCCCTCTTAGTTTAATTATCTCAGATCTCAGACGCATTAAGATCTAATATCTAGTTCTCTTAGGAGAAGCATAGTGAGGACTGACTGAGCAGAGGCCTCTGAAAGGATTATCAGCAAGCACGTTGCCCCACGCCCACTGGCGGCGCAAAGCCTCCTGGGGTGTGGAGTACCTTTGCCCAACAGGAAGAAACAGACTGAACCTAGGGATTGGGTTATAGTGTTACTTCCTGGAACTGTGTAAGTCATCTCATACACACAGCCAATCTGACATCTGAGCTAACTTGGGGGAGCAGACCACAAAAGAATTATTATTTGGCTTTTCAGAACCTCTAGGATTCGGCTCTATTCCCTAGCCTCTTCTCCAGCAGGTCATTCCATGCAGGTTTGCACCTCTGTGTTTCTAGTACACTTGCCCCTCCTGAAATATCTTTCTCTTCCACCATTCACTGCTTTGATGTACAACCCGGCCTGAATGTCACCTCCTTCTCAAGGCCTCACAAGGCAGATTCTACAACCTGATGACTCCTGAATCACATCCAGGCTGCACACAGCTTCTTTCCCTATGAGATGTGGCGATCAGAACTTCCCTCTTGAAAAGACTGAAACTGTAGGCGGAACGGGGTTAATGGAGATAAACAGTAGTTGAGCTCCTGTTATGAGTCAAATACTTCTGAGAACTATTGTTTGATCATTCATAGGACAAATATTTATGTGCCAGGCATGTTCTAGACACTGGACATAGAATGATAAGCAGGACACAGTCCCTACCCTCAAAGAGACACAGCCCCTCAACTACCCTTAACTTCTAGATCTTCCTATCTATGAAACAAAACTTTTAGTAAGATTGTTTGCTACTCTCTCTCTCTACTGTGAGATCATGTACACAAACACAAATCCATATGGAATGAGAACTAGATATATTTGTTCCACTGTAAACTTCCTTCTCCAAATAAGGAATTGTAATCACTATTCATCCACGTCAACCCCTATATGCACTAGTATAAAACAGAAGGGTCATCAAAACAAACAGAAATAAAAGGATCCAGTGTATATGTGTTTATTTTCCCTTGTGACTTAAAACCAATTGACTCGCAGGCCTCTTTGACTCCTGTGTCTCAATGGACTTTGGTGTGTAAGCCCCACGATAACACTAAGCATTTGTCACTGGGCTGCAAAGCCTGCGCATATGCAAGCCAGGCCACCCGAGTGGAGAGGCCTACGTAATTTACCAGCCAGCGTGTGTAGATATGGAGAGGTCCAGACTGAACTCAGCAGTGAGCTCACGCTCAGATAAGCAAGGTCAGGCATCCCCGGGGGTGCAGGCAATTACAGAAAAGGCAGCTCATTGCAGCCTCACAAATAGGTTGCCATTTGCTTCTTGCTTTCTTTTGGGCTTGGGGCCAATGTTATTCAGGGAGAATTGTATTGTAATATTCATTTACAGAAAAAAGTCTGTGCTTATTTTATTGTAAGTATAATAAATAATCTTATTAGTGTAAGCCATTTTGAATTTTATAGTTCTTGGGGCCTCATTTTTCACTCTTAAAGTAAGTAGTTTTTAAAAATTGTTTGATGTTTGTTTATCTTGCAACCATTTTGTGTATATTTTAATATGTGTGATCCACTGTTGCATATAAGGAAGCAGTTCTTTTTTAATGAGAGTAATGCAACTGTTATATATTGCCTGGTGAATTTATTATAAATGAAGTATTCTTTAGATCTTGGTGTCCACAGATATTTTTGGTTGGGGACATTTCTCAGAGATGCTAGTGTGAAGTTAGTATTTGGATGAGGATATTTACAGAGAGCTATGGCTATTAATGTAGTAATTTCTAATTAGCAGAATGACTTTCAAATAAACAATCTAGCTGTGTGTCTAAGGAGCAATGTCTCTAATTGCCCTATGATAAACTACTAACGAAACCCACAGCTGGATAACAGATAGCCGTACAATCTGTCAATAAAACCAATATTTTTATGCTTCACCAGCTCTGTTCACTTTTTCGAGTGCCGAAAGCAGAATTTTAATGGAGAATTATTTGAAAGACAGGCGTGCTGGAACACATCTTGGCTTGTATGGTATGATCTGGTGAAATTTCTTATCCTTCAAAGCTCATCATAAAGGAGCAAAACACATACAAAAATATTTAGGTGAAGTGTTTTCTCCTTTGAAGACTTACGTGACTAAAAGGAGGACGAGCCAGGATTATGGGTCCTCAGAGCAAACATTTACTGTGTACCAGCCCAATGTCATTACCATCTAATTAGGCAAAACTTCATTTGAGGTTGGTAAACAGTTTCATCACCATAGTATTCTTGGTCTATTTTATGATGTTTATTACTCAACATTTTTTATATGAAATTTGCTTAACTCCTAAATCATTGATTAGATGGTTCTTAAATGTTACTCTGATTTGTATAGATGAGAATTGCCATTTTATATTCAAGGTGCGTAATTGAACATATTTAAATTACCTTTCAGGAAGTCACGGAGTAAAGATTAAGACCCAGACAGTAGGTGAGATTGTGGTAACGTGCCCTCTCACTGCCCTGCATGCTTTTCTAGTGTCCTTCTGATAACAGCCCTTTGTTTCCCTTTTGCTGCTGACCCTGCCCATTCCACGTGAACTTGGTATGGCTGGCGGTTACAGTGGCCTGCCCTCTCCTGACCAAGGGAGCCAGGCACATGACTCAGAGTACACCTTGTCACGGCTACAGTGCTTGGTTCAGGGATTGACATAAGGCCCAATTTAAGCCAATCACTGACGGCATCCGCTAAAATGTTTCCATTAGAGTTAACTCTGCCGGAGCTGCTAAACTGAGAGGATGCGGTTGGCAGCCAACTAGAGGACTTCTTGGAGAGACGCAGGTTGGAGAATAAAGCCAAGCTAGGTCAAGACAGATGAGTAATGGAGAACTGAAGTCCTGAAGACATGCGTTAGGTCCTGATACCAGGAGTGCCTAAAATCAGTGATCCTTTTTGACCTGCCAGAAATGTGGGATTGCCTTATTTGCAAGAGCTAGTATGAATTGAGTTTCCATCATTTAAAACTCAGAGTCGTAATTAAGTCTGAGGATTACCTGTTGGTTTAGGCGACATCCAAAGCAGACTTATCTTGATTAGAAAACCTAAGTATAATTACTGCTTATAAATCCGACCAAAACAGGGATCTCTTCTACTAAGGCAGAATATAGTTCTACTAATTCAAGGAAATATATTGATAAGTGTTATTAAAGATTTCCAAAAACCATTTTACACTATTTCCACATGATTTCTGTTTCAGTTAAATGTTCTATGTTTATGGAGGGTATCCTCTTTGTGAGATAATTCATTTAGTTTGTTGAGTTATACACCAAAGTGATATGGAAAACAATAAAAGCACACTGCACAATAAAAGCAAAATTGGCCAAGTCTGATCTCGGCAGTTCTTCTAAGACTATACGAATAACTACCCCTGGGCTTGCCCCAAGACCACATGTGTAGTTCTTTCTGATTTAATTCTCACATTTTCTGACCTGATTGTCTGACCCCCAACCTCTGGGCTTAATTAACACTCACACCTTTATTTTGTCTTTGTTTTGCCATTTCTTAGCCTTGGTCTGACTTATAACTCCCCCTGTCCTCACCCGAAACTCTCATTGGTTCTTCTGGGCTGTGAGTGTTTAAAAACAGTTCTTTAGGTAAAAAACTCCTACTGTACTGACATATATATATATATATATATATATATATATATATATATATATATATATATATATATACTCCAGGACTCTTCCTTCCGTCACATTGACTTTGAGAAGTTTCCATGCCTCCCTAATCTGATCTGTTATTCCTAGGATGTGACATTAGAGTCGTTGATGGAAACTTTCCCAATCAGGTCTCCGAAATCTATTTCAGAGATTCATTCCTTTGCCTGCTTTCCTCCTTTTACAAAATGCGGCAATTTCTGCAAGAAGTGATACAAGAAGTCTCATCAATAATGTTTTCCTTTGGGGTGTGCTGGATGTTATGGATGACTGTGCACTATCCATTCCACTGCCCATGCCCACCCCCTTGTGTGGCAGCGATGGGGATTGAGGGATTGATCCAGGGAGGGAGAAACCCTGATTAGTCTCAGCCAATTATGGAAATCCTTTTCCCCTATCAGCAATTGGTTCAGGAACTCAGAGCACAGCTTTCCATGTGTGGCAGCTCAGGGATAAATGACATATGTCAGTCCAGTCAGATAGACGAGAAGTATTTGATTCAATGTCTGGGGACAGCATCTTTCTCTTCCTCCCTCCTCTGTCCCCATTCACATACCCTTTCATGGATATGAATGAAGAAGCATAGGGCCTGGTGATTGGTACATGTAGCCATTCTGTAACCACAGAAAAAACAGCCTTAGGATGAAGCTGGCATTGTGTTTAGCAGAGCAGAGAGATAGAAAGAACCTGAGTGTTACATGACATCGTCCAGTCGCTCCATCACCCAACCCTTATCAAGACTTCCAGATAAGTGAACCCTACATTCTGCATTCAAACTCTTAGATTTAAAAAAGCCGATGTAACTATGACACTGGGTTTTTTCGTGTTCTCTTCTGGGATCAGGTTTTGAGTCCAATATAATAAATAGAGCCAGGAAGGAGGTAAGAGGAAACTATGTCACAGAGGTGGACTGACGAGGGTAGAATATAGAGAAAGGGAGTGAGAAACACCAGAAAATAAACTTTTCAGACAGTGAAAGGTGCCAGAGGGTCAGCATGCCATCCAAGTAGCCTGGACATACGATTATTTTTTCTCATTAATTAGGGAGAAAGGCTCTTCTTCTGTAATTATCCTTCAAACCCTCTAAATTGTGAAGCGGATGGAAAGACTTATCCAGTGTTTGCAGGCAAAGGTCATGAGGTTGAGCCACAACTCCAGCAAATAATAATAATAGGAGCTAACATTAATATTTATAAACCCGTTTCCCCAGCCCGCCACTACCCGATTTCATCTGAGCCTGAGAACAATTCTCGGGAGTAAATTTGTATCATCACCTTTGTAGTGATGAGGCAGCTAAGACGTGGGGAAGACAAAGTGAATGGCACCGAATCAATGGCACTATGACAGCCTTCACTGCTCCGGCCGCCCCACCTGCCCCTCCACGTGGCCTCGCTGTTTCCTGGCAGGTGGCTGCTTCCTGTAGTTCAGAATCAGGTTTCCTCACTGGCCTCTTTTTGGGAAGGTAGCCCTAGGGCCTTCCTTATCATTTGCGGTTGCTAGACTTCTCTTACCATGAAAAGGGCTTTCTTCCTTGGCATTTATTCCCCTTCCTTATCCACTCCCTCTGCTCTATTACTGCACTGGGCTTCCTGTTGGTTTTGCGTGATGAACACCCGAGGCTGACAACTGGAATCTATTTCTGCGTTTGATTCAAAGGAAACTCAGTTGAATGAATTCTACACAATGGTGAACTTAGTGGATCATTACATCTTAAGTAACTCCCAGGAAATGTGGTGAAACTAGAGAAAAAGTATCCTTAATATTAAATAATATGAGCTAAGAGTGAATCATCTCTTTGGTTTTTTAATAATACCTGTGAGACGACTGATGTCTCACCATAAACAAGGAAGAAAGAAAAAAAAAGAAAGGGGTGAAAAAGTAGGAGAGAGGGCGGACAATAAATGTGCGTGCAAACATTTGGAGTCAAAGGGCAGGTACACACAACAATTTTCTGACCTATCATTTTTGAGGTACATTAGGTATTGCTTAGTAAGCACAGTTAGCCATTCCATACAGCCTCTTTAGTACCACTGAAAGCACTAAAGCAGTAATTTGTGTGATGGGCTGACACAGGTAGCAGCTGACAAAATGGCAGATATAGTTAATAATGACCTGACTTATAAACCAGTTGATTTGGTGCCCAGACACCTATTTGTTAATCTCAGGTACAGAATACAGATAAATTACAAGCTAGGCTTGATCATGTCCATAGTTGTTTACTTTTGCTTCTCCAAATAAGCCCTTACAGATTAAAATGGGAAGTAGAGGTTAGGGATTCAGAAGGCAAGTCTTGTTTTAATTATTTTTCCCAATGCACATTTGCATTTTAGATGCCCCAAATCCCCTTCTTCCTGCTTTTGTGAGGCATGCAATTGTTCTATTATGCCTTATACATATTGTGATTCAGCTAAAATGATACTTGGATGAGGGTCAGAGGTCAGAATGTGTCAACCAGGGACTACTAGGTCAAGAGAGCTTTCAATCACATTTGCCCTAGACCTCTGGCCCTTCTCTGTTGCTTATGATATCTTTGAATATCCTGGTGTAGAGATTTGGGTGCTGGGGTGTCTACACTCAAGAAAATAATAGGATGAGTTACATGCATACCTGCATTTTGTCTCTTATAACCAGGTGGCAGCCAATTTATTTAAAGCACTGATGAATAAGAGGAACCCTGAAAGGGAACATTTGACTCATCCTTATCTTTAGGATGATTATAATTCTTGGGAATCGAAGAACATTGAAATAAACCATGTAATAGTGGATCCGTCTGACTAGCTTCATTAGTAGAACTGAGATTTAATGACACTTTAAGAGTTGGATTTGGCACAAATCTTAATTGTTAATATGCAGAAGATAATATAAGGAAAGATTTTAAATGTAGGAAATGAGAGTGTTATAGTGTAGATAAGTGTGGGAAAACATGGGCAAAATTTATCCTTATAACGTTCTTTAAGTTGTCACGCAGTATATGAGTATTTGTGTAGTAAAAAGGGTTCAAGAGAATGGGCACCACGGTATGTACATCCTAAGTGGGGTTTCTCCATATTTATAGAGGTGATCTTGGTAACTAGAGCAAAGTCGTAAATTGTGCAATCGTTCTGAATTTGCATTCACTTAAGGAAAGACTTTAAACGTTCTAGTTGGCTTTTCCTCTTCCTGGACTTCACGATTCTTACTTCATTGCTTTGGTGTGCATTTACGTAGCGTTGCTCAGCTATGCAGGGTTTTTTTTCTTTCTTTTTTCTGTTTTCTCCACTTGTTAATTTTCTACCTGATCCAAAGTGAAGCTCAGATGAGGGATGAGGGACAGGTAGTATTAGCTAGTCATGATCAGGTCAAGGGATATGAGCAAGCTGGCCTGCCTGCCGCTCCGTGCTATTTATAGCTTTTCCCTCTTAAGGTTTCTGATCTGTGTTGTGTTTGGCAATGCCGAGGGACAGAGGGATGTCATCTTTCCAGTTCCTCTTTCAGAGAGAATAACAAGCACCACAGCCATAGCAAATAGTCACTGTTATTTAGCATGGAATAGAAATGCTTTCATATCCATTATCTCATTTAATTCTTTCAGTAACCTGGGAGGAAGGCAATATTATTGTGTTTGACAGGTGAGGAAAAGGAGAAGCAGAAAAGTTCAGTAATGAGCTCAAATTTGCACAGCTGGTGAATAAAAGCATTACAGTTTAAACCCAGATTTGTCTCCCATTAAGCCTGTGCTTTTGTTACTATACTCTGCTGCTTTTTTAAAAGCAAGGTTTTGAGAAGGTAAGGATGAGATGGAGGCCATTGGTTGGAGGAGTCTTTTCACATTTGTTGCATTGTCTCTTGACTGCGTTTTCTCCTTGCTTCTCCACCCACCACATCCAAGCAAAAACAAAAAACAATGGGGTGAACCAAAAGAGACAGGAGCTGTCACTGGCTTAGAAATAAAAGTAGTTAGTCTTCTGCCGTAGGCTTCAGAACGCTCTTCTGCCAAACTCTCAAATTCTAAACTCAGAGGCTCAGCTTCTTCCATCGAGCAAATTATCAAGATAATCATTTAGATGGGATTTCCTCTGAAATGTAGATAAGACTTGTTTCAGAATTTTGGGTACAAAAGATCTATTGTCATTTCATTTGCCTCTCAATCTTACTCTGTTCATGTGATCCAGTGGTCCTCAAACCTTGGTATGAATAAAACTAATCCAGGGGTAAATCAATTAACATTGTTTGGTTATAAGTAACAGAACTCTTCTCTGGTTACTATAAACAGCAAGGATTGGGGCTACTTTCAGAATTAGAGGGAACAGGGGCAGAAAAAGGAGGGCTGGCACCCCCAGGGGTATAGATAGGAGGAACTAATTTTGTTTTCTCTCTTCACGCAAATAACTACACCTTAAATAACTACCTAAAGTAGTCAGAATTCTAAGATGGGCCTCAAGATTCCTACCTTCTGTGTATCAATCAGCATTCTCCAGAGAAACAGAACTAATAGGAGATATAGATGATAGCTAGATAGGTAGGTAGGTAGATAGATAGATAGATAGATAGATAGATAGATAGATAAATAGATGATAGAAATTTTTATGAGGGATTGGTTCACATGATTATGGAGGCTGAGAAGTCCCACAATCTGCTGCTTGCAAGCCAGAGGTCCAGGAAAACTGGATAACCAGGAGCTCTGATGTCCAAGGGCAGGAGAAGATGGGTGACCCAGCTCAACAGAGAACACATTCACCCTTCTTCAGCCATTTTGTTCTATTCAGGCCCTCAATGGATTGGATGATGCCCACTCATATTAATGAGGATGACCTTTGGTGATTTCTTTACTCAGTGTACCCTTCAAAGGTAATCTCTCTGGAAACACCCTTGCAGATACACCCAGAAATAATGTTTTGCCAGCTATCTGGGCACCCCTTAGCCAATCACGTTGACAAAATAAACCATCACACCCTGGTATTTACATCCTGTATATTCTCCTCGCCTTGAGTGTGTGTGTGTGACTATGACTATTGTGGGGTGTTACTTCTGTGATCAGGTTACTAATCAGTTGACTGAGTTCGTGGAAAAGGAGGATTACCCCAGGTTTGTGATCTAATCAGCTGAGCTCTTAAAAGAGGGCTGGGCTTTTCCTGGGAAATGTTATGAAAGATTATCTTGTTGACCTTAAACCTGAAAACTGCCATAGACAAGCCCATGTGGCAGGGAGCTGTGGGTACCTCCAGGAGCTGAGAATGACTCTGACCAATAGCCAGAAAGTGGGACCTCGGGCTTACAGTTGCACAGAGCTGAATTCTGCCGTTAAGCAGCCAGCTTGGAAGAGGACCAACGCCTCATGGTAGCCCCAGCCAACACCTTGATTTCAGCCTGTGAGTGCCTGAGCAGAGAACCCAGCCACACTGTGTCTGGACTGCTGACCTGCAGAACCGTTGAGATAATCAATAGATACTGTTTTAAACTGCTCAGTTTGTGGTAATTTGTTACAGGGCAATAGAAAATGAGTATATATCTTCAATACATTGATGATCCTAAAATTTGTATTTCCAGTCCAGACCTCTCTCTTGAACTTAGTGTACCATTCAAGTGCCTATAGTATACCATATGAAATCTGATATCCAACTTACCTGATATCTCTACGTTGATGTCTAATAAACATCGCAAACTTTACCTGTTCCCCATCTTCCCTTTTCCCCAACCCACTCTTCCTGCAGCCCTTTTATGTAAAAAAAAAAAAAAAAAAAAAAAAAAAGAGAGACAACTCTATACTTACAGTTGCTTAACTCAAAACTTTGAATCATGTTTCACATTCAATCCATCAGTTTTCAACTTTGACCCTAGCTTCAAAATATTTCCAGAATTAACTAGTTCTCACTAACGCCTCTGCTGTCACAGTGATGTATGCCTCCAATGTGTTTCACATGGAATCATGCAATAGCTTCTAATTGGCCTCTCAGATTTTACTGCAGCTGTCTAACAGCCTATTTTCAACACACCAACCAAATGAAAGATCGGGTCACTCATCTGTTTAGAACCTCCAATGGCTCTCTGGTACACTGAGTTATTAGTCCTTATTCTCCATTTCTCCCTTTGCCACGTGACTTTGCAGTCCCTCTCACTAGAGGTGAAGTATGCTGCCCCATTCCCTGTCTTTGGCTTGGCTGTGTCCTTGCTTTGAACAAGCAGACACAAGTGGGGAGAGGTGTGCAGAAGTGACAGCATCTCAGTTCTGAGTTGAGGCCTTAACAGTTATTATGTGCTTCCACTTGCTCTCTGCATCCTGCTATCACTGACAACGCACACTGTCTAGTCCAGTTGCTCAAGGAGGATGAGAGACACTTGGCACAGACATGGACCAAAGCTACCACTTAATACTGTCCAGTTGAGTCCAGCATAGATTTGGCTGGTTCTAAGCTGACCTGTAGGTATGTGAGCAAAAAAAAGGCTTATAATATACCACAGAGAGTCTACGGTTGTTTCTTTCCAAGCAATTGCTGATGGATATAGTCTCAGAAGAGAGTGCCAGAGTGCTTCCAATGGCCCACTCGGCATGTCCTGTCTGCCCAGTAGCCCTCACCCCTTCCCTGCCACTGTCCCTTTCACTTGCTGTACTCCAGCTGTACTGGCCGCTTTGCTTATCTTTGATCGCTCTAAGCTCACATCCACTCAGGCCTTTGCATCTGTTTCCTTTGCCTGGAATCTTCCTCTGGGAGTTTTCTGGTTGCTCCCCCACTGCCTTCAGGTTTTCACTCAAATGTCGTCTTCTCAGTGAGAGCTGTTTGCAGTTACAACCTCATCCATTTTCCTTCCCTGTCCCCTTCCTTGGTCTATTTTTATCTACACTACTACACATTTTACTTTTACTTTGTATTGTTACTCCCCACCCTCAAATGTTAAGTTCACAAGTGTAGGGACTTTTGTCTGACTCGTTCACTCCTGAATCCCTAGTTCCTGGAATGGTGCTCATTAAGAGTAATTAAATAAATGCAGGCAGAAATTATTTCTGGTAGTTTTTATAGGGAGCCAGTTTGTGTTTATTTATTTATTTATTTATTTTCCTCTCTCGTTCTCTTTTTCCCCCTCATTCTGCCCAAGAACCAATGTCTCAGGAGAGCTTAGGTCTGGCCCTGACTCGGATCTCAGTCCCAATTTTTGGCCAGGGCAGAGCAGGTCACCTTTATCCCCATCTCCGATGGGGAGGGGGAATTCCCACAAAGGAACTGGGCATGTTGTAACCTAGATAAGGGGGAATGGATGACAGAAACCCAGGGGACAGAGATGGTGGCCCCTGACATGGGGCTTGAGTTAACTAACTGCACCCGTCCTCAGACCATATTCAAAAGCTTCCATCTCAGAGAGTCTGCAGCCCACATACTGAGAAACGTCAGATGCAGTAAAACACCTTAGAAAGGTCTTTCGAGAATGTCAAAGAGCGATGGGGAAATTTGAGTCTCTTTTTGTGCATGGGGAAGAGGAAATCCCATGTGAAGCCCTTGGAAGAAGTAAGCCCTGGACCTGGATAGGAAACAAACACAAAAGAGGAAGTGTCCTCAGGGATTTCCAAGAGTCTCCAGACTCCCCTTGCTCTGGAATCCCTGATTGAGCTCTTCACCATCCCTCTGGTTTTTGCCAAAGTCATAGTCCCAGGTCTCAGATGCCCACTGGGCCTCAGCTCCTGCTTCCTGATTAGCAGGTCAGAGGTGAAAGGTGCTTCTTGCTGCCAGGGCTGCAGCATGAGAGACATCTTCTTGGCATGCTGGGTTGTAATCCCAGCAGCACTTTGTCACTAGCATCCATGGTGTGAGGTCGCTGTGACTACAGTGCACTTTAGCCATATTGGGCATGTGAGAGGCTTCTGTGTGTTGGCCTTAGGACCTGACTGCGCCATGCAAATGAGGAAAAGAGCATTCTGAGTGACAGACACCAAATGGTTTGACCCATTTTTTGGAAAGCAGATTGTTTGTAAGTTGGAAATTGCCTGTACTTCTAGAAAAGGAAAATTGCTCTCTTTCTAGGTAAAGTGACTCAGCATTTAATAACTTGCTGTGATTGACTTTCTCCCTTAAAAATGTCCAGGCCATTTTGATGGAAACATCAACTTGGGATTGCCCATCAAGAAGCTGGAATATAGTCTGTGATTTGCACAATAAGAAACACTTATCTCTTGTATTCTAGAACCTAGTTACCAGCATACTTTTGCCATAACTTAGTCACTCAATTATCCATCTTCAGCATTTTCTGCTCAATGTAAATAAATATACTTCTCATCTACATAGGCCATGGAAAACATTGATTACGGAGATGAAATTATGTGAGTAACTGTGAGCCCTTTAGAGGTAGTTGTTATTTAAATTCATTCACTTATTCTGTGTTTTGATAATGTGTTTATTGACTTGTTACCATCTTCCCTACTGTTATTAGTATAAGGCATTTAAAGTATTACAATTTTAACACCACAGGTATTTCTAAGTCCTGGAAATTAGGTTTGAAGAGTCAGAGTCTTTGAATAGTGATAACAACAGTCATAGTAGAAGTGATAGTAATAATAACAATTATAATAACCCTAGAAACAATCATTTTTGAGAATTTATTATGTGCTATGGGCAGTGCTAGGCACATATGTTATTTAAGCTTTCAAATCTCTGATTCTTCTCATGTCAGTCAAATGGAGGTTCACTTAAGGAGTGCGGGTTTTAAAGTCAGATGAATGTGGGTCTAAATCCCACTTCTGCCACTTAACCGGCTGTGTGATGTTGGGTCAGTTACTTAACCTCTCTGTAAAGTGAGGATAGCAATCTCTATCTCACAGGATCTTTGTGACACTAAAATTAAATGCAATGATATATATATATATATATATGAGACTAGGTATGGAGTCAAATAATCATCTCTTAATAGACAATGGTTCTTGATAATAAATTTATCACATGCTATACATAGCAAAGCCTCTTATCTCTGTGAATAAGCAAAGAGGGGTTGAACGAATAGGGAAAAACTTCTATACTGCAGGGCCCAAGGAGACAACACACATATTTTGGTTTTGATTGATGACCACAATTTGTTAACCATTAATAAACATAAAGATTAGGGGACCTTACAAGGATGCTGCCCTTAATTACGTCCCCAAATCTAAGATGGGCAGACCACCAATTATTATTTTTTAAACATTTTATTGCATTCTCACTGAGGTTTTAGTCAAACACCATCAATAAAAAGAGTTCATGGGAGATGGGCTTTGGGAAGCAGGAAAGACACCCTTTAAAAAATACTTTGTCCAAGATAATTATAAACACTGGAGAATGATGCTGGCAAATTAGCCTCATAATCTGTGGGAGCAGAAGGCATGGTGATGATTTTCCCATAAGAAATATATCTATTTTGGGTATCTCAGTGCTTCACTACTTTCTCTGCTGTGAGAGTCAATACAGTTTTGATTTACTGACTCACTGTCCCTTGAGTCTTTTTTTTTAAAACAACAACAACCACAACAAATAGGAGATAAAAAATGGTAGAATAACTGTAAGGCAAGGAGGAAAAACAATGAGAAATAAAGAAAACAGAGAAAAAAAAGGAATGGGAGGGGAGGGAAAAAAGAGCAGGAGAGAATAAATCAATGTGCTATTTACAGAAATTTAGAGTTAAAACATAATATTTCACCTTATCCCAATTAAGTAAAATAAAAGTTGAACTGTTCTGATTATTGAAACATGGAAAATATCGCTTCAAAATTTGAATGTTTATTCAATCTGTGAGCATCCTGTTAACCTAATTGCAAGTGTTGGTTGAATATTCATTGTGTGTCTTTCTTGGTCAGATGCTGGGATGACAGGTTATGCTTATCAATGGACCAGTGTCTGCTCCCTCAGTGCTTATGATCTAGTTGGGGATATAAAACAATGAGGAAGCTGGATCCCCTATTATCAAGAAGCAAAATTACTAGAAAGGCAGTTCATTTGAGCTCCACAGACTTCTAGAAGTAAAGAAAAGAGGGGCCCAGTTAAATCCTTTGCGAAGTTCTGTAACCTGCCTCTTCTTCTGGAGAATCACCATGTGCATTAGCAAATCAGTTTCCCTTTTTCATTACAGGAACTGTCTTTGCCCGGGTTCCCTTAAGGGCAGAGGCTGCCAAAGCTGTGTGCAGAGGGCTTATTGGGGAGTATGAACCCATACAGCAGGGACACGGAGTAAAGGACAAGGGTGTGTGAGGAAGGGAAGAAAGGAGAGAAAGCCAGCACCAGTGTGTGTTACTCTGTTTCCCCGAAAATAAGACCCGGTCTTATATTAATTTTTTCTCCAAAAGATGCATTCGGACTTATGTTCAGGGGATGTCATCCTGAAAAATCATGCTAGGGCTTATTTTCTGGTTTGGTCTTATTTTCGGGGCAACACGGTACTGACACTGCAATCTCACAGGGCTCAACCTTGTGGGGCTCAACCTACTGGAAAATGAAACCCAAACGTGGAGAAGCAGGACAAAAAGTTGAGAAGGAGAGAGAGGACTCTTGGAAGTATCACTGTGGTTTATGACTAGAACCCTATCAAATGTGTCCCAGAGTTGTCCACCTAGGAGAAAGAGAGGGAGCGTTTATCCATTGGCTCATGGATCACCTTGGTCAAGGGCAACCCCCATGTGGGTCGACTCCCTGCGCCTCTGGGTTGCGTGTTACCAATGGGCGGGTGGTTCCTGTGGGAGAATAATATGCCACAAACAGTGATTGGAAGAAGTGGTAGGCTCAAGATTTGGAGTGGAGAACAAATGCACAAATACTGGGCAATCCAGACACCTACTGAAGCTTTAAAAATTCTTGTTATCTGCAATCCTGTGGAATCATTATTCTGCTGAATAAATTTTGGTAAACATGGGAGTTCTTTCTTATAGGTATAGGAATTGGTCCAACTTTAACATGGGTCTATCCAGGGACTCAAATAATGTTTGTCAAATCTCCCTTTTCCTTGGCTTTTACCCTGCTTTGCTGTTTTGGTTCTTTTTCCAGCAGGCTTCTTTCCAACATGGTAGGACAGGTGGATTTCCCCATGGGTTCACCAGTAGCACTCTTCTGTTTGCTTCTGGACATACAATTAGACTATTTTTCCCAGCCTCAGTTGCAATTATGATGGGTTCTGGCTTTTGGAAGGTGGGCAGAAGTGATACATGCCCCCCTGCCTCATGAACCTTCCCTCTCTCTCGTACTCTTTCTCTCCAGCTGCCAGTAGGCTACAGGGGACCCAGCGAGGACCCAATGGCACAGGGATGAAGGGAGCTTGAGTTCCTGATTTACCTCATCTAAGATCACCAGCTAAACTATCACCATGGACTATTAGGTGAGCAAGAAAAAATGTCTATAGTGTCGAGCCACTGAAATTTGTGTGTTTGTTCCTGCAGTTAGCTTAACCTCAGACACCTCTCATGATCCATATGTCCATATCAATTCTTGAAAAAAAAAATCTCATTCTCTCAACTTGGGGGACTTGACGGCCCATTGGACTAATCAGAGTTTCCATGGGCCTGGGGGGTGGGGTTGAGATACTTGATCTCTACCAGAAACACATGGAATGGGAGCAGGATCATTTATAAAGTGAAGAGAAAAGGGGCAGGAAAAAAAAAAGGCACAGCAGTTGTTATAGGATCATATAGTAGCATTAGATTCCAGACTTGGCTTTGCCATAACTTACATATGCAGCCCTAGGTGAACTGCTCACCCATTCTGGGCCTTGGATGCTTCCTCTGTATAAGTAAGCATTGGGTTAGATGGCTTCTAATATCTTTCTCAACTTTGAGATTATTTGGTAATCAAGTGATGAAAACATTAAACTGGACAGATTCTACTCCTATATGGACTAAGGGGCACTGCAGAGGGTTCGTCTGCCCGCCCCCCCTCATTTTTACAAGTGTCATGGGAAGCCAGAGTTGTCACCATCCATCCTTGGCACTACCGTCTATTGTGTGGGGAACCCAGAGGGTTGGAGTTACCCACGTGCAGTGAAGAAGGAAAACACAGGCAGCACTTCCATAGGTTTTGTGCTTGCAGAGGCAGTGCCCATCGATCCAGCCTCACACCTGGGCAGGGGTGTTAAAAGGAGGAAGCTGGGAAGTATACCAATGTCAGAGCTGTTCTATGGATGGTCTCCCTGGTTGTCCTTTCTCAATGATCTGGATTTTTCTTGCTAACCAGTGGGTATAATGAGGGACATAATTATCCTGCCCACCTGATAGATACTAAGTCAAGAAGGGGATTTAGTGCTGATTTAGAAATGGCTGAGGTAAGGTCAAATCAGTGGCTGACAGCCATGTGAGGTGGCCACGTGGGCAGAACGGAGAACACAGGGATCTAGCGAGAAGCTGTGGAAGCACAGAGAACATTTCCAGGAGCACAATGAGTACCCTGATGGGTGCGAGGCAGTGAGCAATGGCATTCATAAGGATTTACAGGGAAAATAGCAAAGGACAAAAATAACTACACACTGAGTCACTTTGGAGACATCTATAAGTCCTTGGCTGCCACCATAAGAACATGGCAGAACGTAACAAAAGAGGAAAGGGGGGAAAAAGAAGCAGGATAGACAGATTGAGGTGCAGACCCAGCTGGTCCTGGCCAGGTGAACTTTACCCTATTTCTGTGAGATGGGATCTAGAGATGGGATCTAGATGAGACAATTGGTTTTATTTTTATTTTTTATTTTTTTAAATTTTTTCCTTAGGATGGTTCTGATTTATTTTCAGTCTTTGGAGGTGATGGCTGGGGCTGGCTGCATTTTTTTTTTTAAATTTTATTTTATTAAATTTATTGGGGTGACAATTGTTAGTAAAATTACATAGATTTCAGGTGTACAATTCTGTATTACATCATCTATAAATCCCATTGTGTGTTCATCACCCAGAGTCAGTTCTCCTTCCATCACCATATATTTGATCCCCCTTACCCTCATCTCCCACCCCCACCCCGCCCCCTTACCCTCTGGCAACCACTAAACTATTATCTGTGTCTATAAGTTTCTGTTTCTCATTTGTTTGTCTTGTTCTTTTGTTGTTTTTGGTTTATATACCACATATCAGTGAAATCACATGGTTCTCTGCTTTTTCTGTCTGACTTATTTCGCTCAGCATTACTCTCTCAAGATCCATCCATGTTGTCACAAATGTTCCTATATCATCTTTTCTTACCGAATAGTATTCCATTGTGTATATATACCACAACTTCTTTATCCATTCATCTATCGAAGGACATTTTGGTTGTTTCCATGTCTTGGCCACCGTAAACAAAGCTGCAATGAACATTGGAGCACACGTGTCTTTATCTCTAAATGTTTTCAGATTTTTTGGGTAGATACCCAGGAGAGGGATTGCTGGGTCATATGGCAATTCTATTCGTAATTTTTTGAGGAACCTCCACACTGCCTTCCATAACGGCTGCACCAGTCTGCATTCCCACCAACAGTGTATGAGGGTTCCTTTTTCTCCACAGCCACTCCAACATTTGTTACTATTTGTCTTGTTGATGATGGTTTTATTTTTAACATGAATTGTTTCAGTCATGTCTTAATTTTTCTCCTGTTAATCCTGTTTTCATGGCCAGTCTTTCTTAAGGACCCTAACTAGGTATTGTTTCTATAGCAGGGGTCCTACTTTGAATCTAAGCTGATGTCTTTGCATGTTAGGAAGGCTAATGGTGTAGAGTTCAGACATCTTGTCTCAAGGGACCAAGTTGTGTCCTGGGAGAGGAATGCCCTTGAGAAAAGATCTGGGCTCACGTTCTAGATTCAATAGAAAATGACTCAGTGTTCTGGGGGGGCAGTCAGTCTATGAAAACACTTGTCATGGTGACAGATCTTATAACCCACATCTGAGTTGGTGGGGGGTGTGAAACCAAAAACATGGGGAGAACAACATTCACCCAAAATGTCTAAGACATTCCTTTCTTCCTTGATCCAACAGATATTTGTTGAACACTTTGTGCCAGTCCCGGCACTTGTCAGTGAAGTAGAGTTATACATACCTGCCCTCATTTACATTCGAGGGGGTGGGGAGTAGAAAGACCCCCGATGAATAAAGTAAACCAAGCAGATACCAACTGGTGATAAAGAATCAGATTAATGAAACTGAGAAGGATTAGAGGCTGGTGGGGGCAGGGTTTCTTGAAACTTAGAGGACAAGGAACCAGAATGTTTTGGGCAATGGGAATGACAGTTGCAACAGCCCTGACGAGTGAAGGAATTTGCATGTTCTGGATCCTGAAAGGAAGGCAGCATGATTGCTGCAGAGTGAACAGGGTTAGAAACACAGGAAGTGGACTGGTCATTTAGAACAGGGTTTCTCAACTTCAGTGCTATTATTGTCACTCGGGACAATTCTCTGTGGTTGGAGGCTGCCCTGTGCACTGTGGGATGTTTTGCAGCATCCTTGGTCTCTACCCACTAGATGCCAGTAGTACCCCCTAGTTGTGACAACCAAAAATGTCTCCAGATATTGTCACATGTGTCCCAGGGCATTGAGGCCCTTGGTTTAGAGCTGTGAGCCCACTAAGAGGAAGGTGGAACATCTAGGAGGGCTACCAGCATGTGAAACGACAGAGGAGAAGGGTGTTGTGATGGTTCATTGCATGTGTTTACTGCCTGGGCTGCGGTACCTCAATAGTTGGTCAAATACTATCCAATGTTTGTGTGAAAGTAGTTTTTAGATGAGATTAACATTTAAATCAGTAGATTTGGAGTCGAGCATGTTACCCTTCACAATGTGGGTGGGCCTCATCCAATCAGCTGAAGGTCTTAAGAGGAAAAAGACTGACCTCCCCACCACCAAGAGGGTGTTCTGTCGGCAGACTGCCTTTGGACTTGAGCTGCAAGTCAGGTATCTCCTGAGTCTCCAAGCATATGGGCCTGCCCTGCAGATTTTGGACTTGTCAGTTTATATAATTTTGTGAGCCAGTTTCTTAAAATAATTTTCTCTCTCTCTCTCTCTCAAATGTAATAAACAAACAAATAAAGTAATGTAATCCAGGGTCTCTAGTGTCTGACAGGTGCCACTGTCTGGGGCTATAAGCCTGAGGGTGTGGCGGGGACACAGGGAAATAGCTGGATCCCAACCAACAGCTTTGAGAACACCGCAGTAAATGCATGTTTTGTCAAGGAGGACAGTATTTTTCTTGTAGTGGGTCAGCAGCAAGGCTCTCTCGGAGAGCCACATAATTCAGGAAGCCTCACTGAGGGCTGGTAGAAGATGGCCGTACCTAGTCAGGTAGAGAAGCTTGTTCTTGGCACAGGAACATGAGGTAACCCCTGGGGACCCTTCTACTAATGAGTGGGCAGGACTTTGAGTGGGGCTGGTCTGGAAATAACCATCACGGGAGGTGACAGTCCAGGAAATACAGCCACCATGATTTTATTTTGTGGTGATATTTAACTCTTAGGCTGATGTGGGGGGATTGGGGATATATATATATATATATATATATATATATATATATATATATATATATATATATATATGAGAGATACCTCAGTTTAAGTGTGACTTAATGACTTAGTGGTCTCAAAATGGTGCAGAGGTAAGGACAGGCTTTGCTTGTAACCTGATTCAGAGGTAACAGCACCAGTGCCCTGTGCCTGCAAAGGAACACTACACCCACCAATGACCATAAACTCCCCATTTCACACCACTTAGAGCGTTAAAGAGGTGCTTATATTGCCAAGAGAACACACCTGACTTTTCATGGGCAAACACAAAAGACACATCACCCCACTGATTATTTGGAAGTTGGATGCTTTCTTAGGAAAGGCCTAGAGGGAAGAGGAAACTCCTGGTAGGATAACATACAGGTTTGCTGATATGAAGAGAAGATTGAAGAGAAGTTTCTTTTTATAGATGTTGGTTTTAGAGTGAGTTCCAGCAGTCATCACAAGTATCCATACAGTGTCCTCGGTATACTTGCTGTGACCTGGCCTTAAGGGGAGGCTTTGGGTGGCCTCTACTCCTGGGCTGAAAACTGAAATCCTTCTTTAGGTTGAGTCAGCAACATATCCCATGACTTTGGGGTAATAGGTTCTTTTATATCAGACCATAAAGCAAAAGGCCTTTTCTGCATAGTGTTGAGTTTCCCAGATGCTGTGACTAGGGGTTAGTCTGAGGTAAAAAAAAAAAAATTTAAGAGATGCTGCTGAAAAAACATTGAGTGATACATAAGTTGGCTTAGTCATGCCCTTTCAGTATTTGTGGAGAGCAAATAAGACTATGGGTAGTCGAAACTAAAATGTGTTGTTTTTCACACATTTGGGTAGCTTAAGTGAAAATAAATTCCTTAAACATTTTAATTTCAATTAACTTCATATTATAGGACACACACACACAGTGACACATTTATTTTTCATCTTATATTGCTTTCACTGTAGATGTAGTTTTCCAAACCCAGTGTTTTATAAGCACATTAAAGTTTTTCTTAAAAATTACCCAATTTATAATTTAAATATACAAATCTCAAAAAAAAAAAAGAAAAAAAAAAAGGCTGTATCCACACATAGCTAACCAAATAGTTCTGATTTTGACTGTTATGGCCTTTGTTTATTTGTTTTAACTTTTGATATTCATCCTGGGTCACTGGTTCTCTATTTTTTTCCCCACTGACACCACTCAGGGCTAACCTTCCTGTTGGTCATGGCAGCTCCCTCTGGATACTGCATGGTCTCCAACTGCCCTCTTTTCTCATGTATTGATCTGAGACACCTCAATGGTGGGTTAACCAACACATGGTTGACAACTGCTGGTCTAGTTCATAAGATGGTCAGTGTGATAAGACCACGTTCAAACACTTCAAATTAAACAGTGACCTCAAACTCGAGCTGGTTGGTTGGTATCCACATATGTTCATTCCAGTATTTCATTTAAGTAGGAGATACAGTTAGACGAAACATTAACAAAAATCGATACTCCTTCATGAAGAAGTGTTTGTAGCAGAATGGAGAAAAACTTTGATTTTTGAACTTACATCTCGTTGTGGTCACATTTAAGAGATGACATTGCTAGCTCTGTGACTGAGCACATTATTCAACTTATTCTGAGTTTCAATTTTCTTATCAATAAAGTGAGGCTAAAAGTAAGCAGTCCTGACTCATACACAGGCTTGTCATAATCACAAGCAAATAAATGGGTGAAAGTTGTTTGTAAGTTTTAAAGCACCAGGCTTTGATAAGATTGCATTCAGTCACAAATAATGACTACTTATGTCCTTTGTGTGCTAAGCTCCAAATTTAATATCCAATATAGGATAAGTAGGTAAGACATGGTCCCTGCCCTCAGGGATTGCACTAGGAGAAGTCGGGGAAATGCGCGGGAGTTCACATTCTCTGGCCCCTGTCTAAGAAGTAATGAGAATTTAAACTCTGCGATTAATTAGCTCCACAAAGATTTAAATAGCCGTGATTGAATTTTTGGCACAGTGGGTTCAATTTTCTTTTTGAGTCAAGGTAGGAAGGTTGACACCTTTATTTTGTTTATTAAAATATAACTCTTTTTTAAAATTATAAAAATCATCTCTACCCATTAAAGACTACAGAATTCAAACAATAGAAATTATAAGTCCCTTGGCTTGAACTGGATTTGAATCCAAGCGCTGCTCCACTAGCTGTGGGTATGACCACTCAACCTGTCAGTTTCCTCATCATTAAAGTAAGGTTAAGAAACACGAATGCAAAATCTGGTGAGAAGAGAAAAGCGATTTAAAATGCTGAGTATATTTGGTGGGTATTTAATAAGTGTTGTGGGTTTTCTTCCTTCCTTTATTTTGAAAGCTAATTTGAGTGGAATTAACTTTATATGTAATGTAATGATCTGAAAAAAGCCTGATCTGCTATGAATATTTGTTTGACTCATTTTAGGTTCCCTTTGTGCATAACCAATGTCTCCAGCTCTCTAGTGCCCAGTGGAAGGCTCTTCCTTGGTGTTTTACAAACTGTCTCAGAGACTTTTCAGATAGGTGATCATTAACTCTTCGGAAATGCCTAACCCTCCAATTACCCTGGCTGCTTTAAATTTTTAAGGAAAAGGTACATTTGAACAATTGTCTTTCTGTTTGCTGAATAACTTTAACCTTCAACCGCAGTCATTTCCCTGTGGGCACAAACATAGAGAATGTCCTTTCTGAGTGTTTCAAGACTGGAGCAATCAAAATAAGTAAATAGTGAAGTTTCACTTTCATTATTCTACAGGAATCGTTTCATTGTAAACTAAGGAAAGAAGATTTGCCAGTTGGCAAAGAAGCAGAAAAGGTTTTTATCTTTTATTGATTTCTTAAGTGTTGTGACTTGGGGCACATTAGATGAAACAACTTCTACAGTAATGAAAATAGATTCTGTTTGCTTCTCAGTTAAAGTAAGAGGTCCCAAAGAATAACGATATACAGAAAATATTTCTTGAATCTCTTCCATGAGGTAGAATGGTTTTCATGGTGTCACATGAAATGGCCTGGTGTTACAGACAGCGCTTGTACTTCGGTGTCATGGGAGCAGTTTCACACTGGACTCCAAATCATGTCTTGCCATCTAGACCAGTTGGCCAGCCTCTCTGAGCCTCAGTTTTCTCATTGTTGATGTGAGGCAAATACTGCCTGCCTTATAAGAAGGTGGAGGGAATAGCATGGGATCACACATTCACAGTTCCTGTACACAATAGATATGAGCTACATCTTTATTCTTTCCCTCTCTGCCTCCCCTAATGAACAATGTTAGGCGAAGTGATTTTAAAACCAAGCGTCTCTCATTTGTATGGCAGGCGACAAGGTGCTTCCACTTCCATTATCTCCTTTGATTTTTCGAAACAGCCCTGTGAGGAAGGTAGTCTTCCACTCATATGAACAGTGTTTCACAAGCAAAGAAACGGCAGTCAAAGAGGATATGAAGATGAACAGCGCCAGGTCACTTGGCTGTTGAAGGAAGATGCAGGGAAAATGTCCAGGCCGTTGGGCCCCTGAGTCTGTGCTTCCCACTCTGCTTTGCAGCCCCATCTCTTTATGGAAGATCCAAATGGCAGACTTGAATCTTTTGTTCTTGTTTGGATCGTAACTGTATCAGTCAGGCCTCAACCAGAGAAGCAGAACTGGTATGAGACTTACCACAAGCAATAGGCTTATGCAATGATGGGCACTGGCTAAGCAGGGCTGGAGTCTGTGGGGCAGGCAGCCAAGAAAGGAAGGTCCTGAGCATTTCAGAACCCCAGAGGCATGAGAATAAACTAGGAGTCTCTGAACTCAGGGAGGGTCTAGGCCCTCTTTTAAAGGGTTTCCAACTGATTGTCAGGTCTACTGGGATAGTCTTCCTATTGATGAATTTAAACATCATCTGATTAGGGACCTTAATTACATCTGCAAAATTCCTTCACAACAGCACCTAGTGTTTGACTGAATCACTGGGAGAAGGTATGTATATGCTACTTCTTGCCTTCTACCTCCCTGCCCTCTCTAATTCACAGGAGAGGACATCCTTTGTAGTCCACCCTAATCAGAACATACCAGAAAGGAAATTCTGGGGATTGTAGTTCAGCTGAGCCAAGGTGAAAAATCATGAAACCGTTGCGATAAAATATGGAAGGCCACCACTGAGATGTATTTCTGTAATAATGTATTCCTTGGGCATCTGTGCCCACCTTCTGCTCACTGTGAGAGAAGCTTGAGGAAACTGGGAAAGTGATTGGTCACCATGAATTTATACCTAGCATTTTGCCATCAGGACCCAAGACAGAACTTCTATGCACACTAGTTCCTGTGGGCTCGATTCCTGGAAGCTTCCCGAGATGTTGTCCCCAAGGGGAGTGTTGCTGGTGGATGCAGTAGGCACGTAGTTCATGGTTGAATTTCAGGTGCTTAACCATCTCAGGTGAAAAACAAAACAAAACAGCCAAACCAAATGAAAAGTGACAACTACAGCAACAAAGCAAGATCAATGGTAATGACACTATAGCACTGATGGGCTTTGTCAGCTTAAGGTTTCTGTTATTCCCTTGATGACTAAAATTATTTGGTAATGCTGAAAAAAAAATCAAAGGATGGCATACCTGGGGGACAGACTTGCTGTTTGTCTTTACCAGGCTTTGGATACTCCTTTGTCCTTGTGCCTGGCACAGTATGCCAGTAAATAGTGGTATTAGTCAGCGTTCTCTAGAGAAACAATAGATACATAATTTTTTATAAGAAACTGGCTCATGTGATACAGAGGCTGACAAGTTCCAAGATCTGCAGTCCTCAAGCTGGGGACTCAGGAGAGCCAATCACCAAGTTCCAAAGGCCAGCAGACTTGAGACCCAGGAAGAGCTGATGTTTTAGTTTGAATCCAAAGGCAGGGAAAAAAAAATCCATGTCTCAGCTCAAAGACAGTCAGGCAGGAGGAATTTGGGGAGGGTCAACGTTTTGTTCTATTCAGGCCTTCAAGTGATTGGAAGGGCAATCTGCTTTACTCAGTCGATCAATTTAAATGCTAAATCCAAAGCACCCTCACAGAAACATCCAGAAGAGTGTTAGACCAGATATCTGGGTATCTTGTGGCCTAGGCAAGTTGACACATAAAATCAACCATCACGGTAGTTTTAGTTTATACCAAGCACAAAAGAAAAGCCCAATTCCCTAGAGAGGCTCTAATCCTCTTTTCCCAGGATCCTAGGCTTTTCCCTCTGGCTTTCTCAGTGCAGGGTGTTCCCACTGTTTTTTCCTTTAAACTTCCACTTCCAATTTTTTGCCCTGAGACACAAAGTTGAGTTTTACTGCAGACACAGTTACCTAGGACAGCTACCTAGCTCTCTGCTACCCATCATTCAAAAAGAATTATTCCCCATCTCAGGAGTACCAAATGGTGGGAGGGATTGCCATGAAGAGCATCAGACATCCTTATTGCTGAGCTCTGATTGGTCCTACACAGGAATGCTGCGCTCAGTCCAGGCTGACCTTTACCTCCGTCCTGTTGGGTTTACTGAGTGTGGCGTTAGGAGCACATGTGGGATTGCAAAAATGGCCACCATTTTTCATGCCTGCAATTTGACTTGCAAGCTCCTCTCATCAATACATGGGATTCATTTCTCCTGTCTTAAATCTAGGTTGGCCTTGTAATTTGCTTGGGCAATGCAATGCAGTGGAAGTGACAGTGTGCTAGTTCTGAACCCAGACTACAAGAGGCCTTGAATAATTCCACACTTTCTCTTGGAACCCGGTCCAGATAATTTATGCCCAGGCTAGCTCAGTGGAGGATGCGAGAACATGGAACAGAGATGAGTCATTGCAACTGAAATCTTTCTAGCCCCGCTTGCCTCAAATGGCCTAGCAGCCAACCACAAATGCATTAAGGAACTCAGCTGAGACCAGAAGATCCACCCAGCCGATCAACGATCACGGGCCCAGTTACCAATCCGCTGCATTGTGAGCTAAATAAACGGCCACTGTTATAAGGCACTAAGTGTTGGGGTGGTTTGTTATGCAATAAAAACTAACTGATAGACACAGTTGTCATTTTATGCCCGAAGTGGAGTTCCTGATAGAAGATCCTCGAGCATTTTTGTGACTCCCTATTTTGGAGTAAAGAGTTAATAGGGTATTTCTGCTGGCAAAATTAATGGGTTTCTTCTCCCTAGCAATTTTCTGATAGAGCATCGCTCCTGAACTCTCAAAATGGGCATATGTGTATAGAATAGAGTTTAGCACTGTGGTGGGGCCTATATGTTTTAGCACCAAAACCTGGATGACGTGAGACACAAAGCTTTGAATATCTGCTGAAGTAGCTCTTCCATGAAGGAGTCCCTAAAGGGTTTCAAAAGGCATGGGCCCTGGCTTTCCTTATATTCTTGTTCAAGTAAATGCAGGTTCTAACTGGCCAAGTGACCTGAGCCATTGATAACTATACTCATTTCCTACTGCATTTATAACCTACTGCCGAATTTCCTTGACCTCAGCGGGGTCACAGATTTGAAGAATTACAGAGCTATCGAGTGGAAGTGAAAGAACAATTTCAGAGGAGATTCATAGATTTTGATGACTATGAATCATACCTTAAGAATTTGTGGCTACCTTTGAAGTGCAAACCACAGGATGTATCTGATTATTCAGCATCTGTGCTATTCCTGTGGTTCAGCTTCCAAGAGACCTGACTGAGCTGAAAATGAACTGTGCCTACCATGAGGGCCGATGGTAAAAACGCTGGGTATACTCACCAGAATTGTTCTGAATTTCCGGGCCACACAGCCAAAATCTTACTCAAGTTTGGGTTTTATTGGCTTTGTGGAAATGTTTTCTTTCATGAAACTGCTGCGATCCATCTGAGTCCTCTCAGGGACATAGATTGTAATTCAGAAATGAGATGTGCCCTAACTTAATGTACTGAGAGCTTCAGAACAGCTCAGTTTAACATGTGTGTTTACTGACTGATTGACACATACAAGTGACGGCCACCTGATCTATAAGAATGGATTTCTGAATGTATTTGGACAATTTGTTTTAGATTGCCTTGTCTTGAGTGAAGAGAAACTATATCCCAGAGTTTCCTCTAATTATGAGTCTAATCCAGTTAGTGTACAAATCTGGCAGATATTTTCACGTAATGCAAATGAATATTTTTATTTACTGGATTTGGTTAGTTGAAGGGTCTGGAGGACTAAACATGTGAATTTCTAGGAACTAGGTATTAATTGAGGTGATTAACAACTTTGGAGGGATTCTGGAGGAATCCAGTGTCTTCAACCCACTGCAGCCTGCACATTTTTGAAATATTTTCTATTATAATTGAAAAAAATATACTACTTTTCAGCTGACAAATCACCCCTATCATTCATCAAAAACACCTTCCGTTTAGAAGCCTGGTTTTATTTTAGCCTGAAGAGAGAGGCTGTACCTTCCTTATGGGTGATATTATGCTTCAGCTCAGCCAAACTTAGCTTGTTAGACATCTGATGGAAAAAATGAATCCAATGGCTGTTTGATTAGATTATTACTAGTAGTTGTAGTGATAGTAATTACATTTATTGAGCAAGACACTAATTAAAATGATCCATATTGGTCATCTCTTTTAATCCTCACAACAACTCTGTGATGTAGGTCCTCTTATTGTCCCCATTTTCAGATGAAGAAATTGAGGCACAAAAAGATCAAATAACTTTCCCAGATGGCACAGCTAGAAAACAGAAGAACTGGAGTCCAAACACAGTTTTTGTTAGACTCAAAACCCAGTCATTTTAAAATACTCTATAGTATTAGATAAACTACCAGATAAAAATCTCCTTATCTTATTTTATCAAAACATGAATGGTTAGTGGTAATCCTTCTGAATTCTTAGCTGAGATGCCTGTAATAAAAGGCAGATTAACAAGGGAAAAGCAAACAAGTTTATCAGCATATAGACCTCATGTGTACATGGGAGATATCCAAGCAAAAATGTGTAACTCAAAGAGGTGCCTCAGAACTCAGGCTTAAATACCATCATAATAGGAAAAGGGGCTAGGGGTATAGACATCTGAAGGGAGAATAAATGATTTTTAGGAAAGATAATTGGGCCCTTAGAAGAATAAACGGGAAATATGATATTTTGTGACAAAGTTGGTTTGTGTGTGGTGTCAACTTCTAGTCTTCTCTCCGGTGACAAGAGTCAATTTTCCCTGGTTGATGACACTCCTGGGGAGGGGATATATGACAACTGAGTTTCTTTTGGAGGATCTGTCTTGAGACAGATAAGGGGAGTTCAAAGAAAACTTCTCCCTGCATTTGCTGATTTTCAAGTGATTATAATTCAAAAGCATCAATATACCAAAGTGGTATATTTTGGGGTGGCATGTCCTGTGACCCTTCAAAACTTAATATCAATTAGTTTAACTTTTGGTTAATTGAAATTGAGTGTTGACTCCTAGAACAGAGTATGGGGAGTGATACGAAGTTATTGGGTCATACTCTGAAGGATCTTTTAGACTTTTGATTCCATTCATGGCAGAATATTTTACTATGATTGTCATGTGGGGTGACGGGCGGGATCTCTTCTGCGGTCTCTAGTCCCGCTTCCCGCATAAGAACTCAGGACATGGTGAGGCCAAAAAGGAACACCTATGGAGCCATAGGTAGGGGAGTCATACCATGATAGTCTCTCTGGCAGCTGGGTTGGAGACACAGGAGGCAGGAGCCACACGATCCACAACCCACTGTCCACTTGTTTCCACCAAACAACCTCACTTGCTAACTGCAATCCGCTCTTGCTAGCTCAGCCACCATCTTCTTGCTAGCCCCCCTTTTCTGCTAGCGTACCCACGGCAGTTATATTAGTGGCCAATGGCTCTCTAGTTACAGCTAATGGCCAACTAGCCACAGCTGATGGCCATCCAATCACAGTTGATGGCCATTTACTACCTGAGCCAGCACCTTTCCACGTGAGGGCCGAGAGCCTGGAAACTGCACTCCTGGCTCTGCCCCCATAATAATCCTACTGGTTGGAGAGAGAGGAAGAGATGGAGAGAGAAAGAGATGGAGAAAGAGAGCTCTGCCCTTACTACAACTAACCAGCTGTTGACCATCCTACATCTCTCTAGGTTTCTTTTTATGCATCCAGGACATGTCAGTGCAACTCTTAGTATTTCAGTTGTATTGTTTGAAAACTGAAAGGACAGCACACCCTGTAAGGTGTGGCCTCTGCCCAGTCTCATTCTAATTAATTTTATAGATAGCTGGTTTCTTTTGGGCTCAATCAGCCATTAGCTCTTCATAGGCAGCTCCAATTGGCTGACTGTGCCTCAATTAGGCAAGCACGTTAGTCAACACATGGGGTACAGTTTGTGTACCCCATGTAATGAAAATCCCATGAAATTTAGGCATTTTGAACCTACTTACAGCCAGCCCCAGGGGCCCTTCCCTTGCAGAACTGACTTTCTGAAAGGCTGGAGGGAAATGCACAGCTGGTGCCTTTCCCAAGCAAATATGCTCGTGACATTTCCCTGCGTTTTGTTAGCGGGGAAATACCACGGTGCCTGAAGAAGTGGGAGAAATTGATACTGAAAATACGAATCTAGTGGAATGTCCACAGCACTGCAGCCTGTCTGCAGCTGCCTCTGAGCACCTTTGACAAAGGCGAAGGAAACTCCAGGCTCAGGAGGATGACTCACTGCAGGTTTGCTGGCTGGTCCACACGCCTGCCCGCCTGCCGGAACAGGAAGACCCTGATTGTGCTCAATTGTTTTCCTGAATGCCTTTTTCAAAAAGCAAAAGGAAACATTACTGCTTGGCTTCAAGCCATCCAGGCCACTTGGTACTTACAGTGCTCAGAATGTAAAAATTGGGCTCAGCCAAGACATGCAGGGACGCAGGGTTGTAGTTATTTCTGTCTGTGTTTCAGATTAAAAGGCTGCCTCTCACAGTAAACAATCCCCGGCGATTTAAGACAAAGGGAACTCCCTTTACTAGCAACAACTCTGACCCAAGTCTGAGCATTTGTTTTATGGGCCCATTTCATATCCAGTAACCCCACAGGAGGCCTTGACACCACCACCCACAGAGCCTCCTGAATAAAATATGAAAGGCGCTGCCTCCTAGCCCTCTCCTTCTTGCATCTGATTGCTCCAGAGAGACTGGGTGGGTGGAGAAAGTGCGGTCTGGGGACAAAGAGGAAGGAGGAAACCAGAAGGTGCGTTAATATGCAAAGGGAATAGAATCAGGATGCCTGTTGCTCCCAGGCTCGGGATGGAATTACAAGCACAGTAAGGCCCAAATGAGATGCTCCTATCATGGGGTGCTCCTAGAGGACCTCAGCCCCCAACTCCACCCTGAAACGTCTTCCCCATCACTGTTAGGGGTCTCCTGCATGTGGCATCCCTCCTCTACACAGTGGTAAGTCTGGCGTGTTCTTCCCCTGTGAACACCCTGACCTTGCCCTTAGCTGTGGCTGTCCTCCCTGAGAAGGCTACTGCTCTGGGCTCAGGGGCCAAACTTATACTGCATTTGGTGGCAGAAAATAAGGTCTGAGGACAGAGTGGTAAGAATGCTTCTCTCCAAACCCGAGGATGGCTCTGGGCCCTGAGTGGTCCTTGCTGGGTTCAGTCTAACCGCACCTTCCATGTCTAGGTTTCCTGAACTTCCTCAGTTTGCTCTGCAGAAGCTCAAGCTGGAGGCCATAGAGCGAGGGTATGCAGGGTGGGGTGGCGGTAGGAGGCAGATTCTATCGTTCGTTCTGCCCTCCTCACTCCTTTCTACAGGTTCCTATACCAGCTCTACCCATGTCTTCAGCCCCAGACCAGCTCACATGCAGATTAACTCGTGCAAAGCGACATAGGTGAAGGGTATTGTGGCCCACCTGTTCTGACACAACAGAAAGCTGAAATCAGCTTGGGCTCACCCAGAAAATCCCGACTCATGAGCCTATTCCATATCCTCCAGGGGTTTTTGTCAGTTTATATCAGTACATACCCCCAAAGATAGGTCTCCAAAAAGTGTCCCATGCTCAAAATAGTTTAGGCAACTAGATTTCAGCAAAGCAAACAGGTTCTCGGCTGTAGGATTTCTCAGAGACGTGAGTGCAGCTGCATGCTGGGGCTTGGCAAAGGGGCTCAGCTGTGTGGGGTTAACTTGTGCTCTAGTCTGGTTAAGTGCCACTTTCTAGTTCCACAGAGAAACTATGGGCAGGTGCTTTTCCTTTGACTGGGTGGGCCTTTCAGACTTAACAGGCAGGAGTAAAAGTACTCGAGCTGCCTCCAGCCTCCAGCTCCCCTAACCCCATTGAAGGGCAGGGGAGGGTCTGAGCTCTGGAGAGGCTGGGCTTAAAGCTTTCAGAACTTGAGCAGGGTAACACCTATGCTGCTGGCCCATGGAAGCAACCAGTCTGCATCTAATGCACTTCATTGGGAGTGGAGTGGGGACAGCCATTATGATGGCAGCTTCCAGCAGGGGAGCAGTGATGGGACATCAGGCTGCCCCTGGGAAAAGGGCCAGGCACCTTATCCTTTTGGTGGAGCTCCCTGGTAGAGGCAGAGCTCCCAGTGAAAACAGCCAGGCTTGTACAAGACAGGATGCGAGTGTGTGCTCACAGATCCCACAGTGCTCTCAGGTACATCGAAAACCAAGCAAGCCAAATCCCAACAACAACAAAAACCAACTCACACTCTTAAATTCAAACATCCTGTCTGTACATAATCGCACTGCCAGTGTGCTATAACCAGATGCAATCGTCTTGTCCATTTCTTGGGGCCAGAGTAAAACCTCCTTGGGAGTAGCATTTACCTAGAAGCCCAAACCCAGGGGATCTGGGGTGAAGGGGAAATGTCTGAAAAACAATGCATAGTCTTGCTAATATTGGAACCACCACCACTGTTTCTTGTTTTTTTTTGTTTTGTTTTTAAAGAAATATCTCCTATTAATACCTCTTGGACATAACAAACCCAGTTAGGAAAATGCTTTTCTATAGAGATTCCAACTTTTTTTTGTTCTCATTACAGAACCAAAAGAGATCAACAGAATACTTCAATCAGAAATGAACATCCAACCACGTGGGAGCATGACAGGTAAGTGTGTAAAAGCATTATTTTCCGGTTCCCTTCTCTCCAGTAAAGTGGAGGATAGAGGGCTGGATAGGAGGAGGGAGAGGGCCATGCCAAGTAGATGGCCAGGTTGTGGCTGTGGGACTAGTGGATGACAATTGTAGTCACTGAGATTGGGAATGAGGGAAGCTGACTGGTTGTCTGGAAGAGAAGAAGATGGTGAGCTTCTTTTGGACAGGCGTGAGAGCCACCCATGTGGGAATCTCCACTAGGCAGGCAGATAGATGAGTCTGGAGCTCAGAGACATCTGGGGTGGAGGCATCACTTTCGGTTAACAGAGAATTGAAGCCATGAGTGTACAGCTGAGATGTAAGATCAACTGAGACAGTTCAGTGTGAGCAGGGGCGAGGGCCTGGGCTGGGCCCCAAGAGGACACTGGATCAGTGACCAGGAAGGAAGGCTGCGGATACAGCAGGAACAGGAGAATCAAAGTTAACCCTGTTTTTAAATAGTTTTATTGAGCTGTAATTGACAAATGGAAAGATATTTAAAGTGTACATTGTGGTGATTTGACATATGTATACTGTGAAAGGATACCTCCATCAAGTTAACACATTTATCACCTCACATATTTAGGCTTTTTTGTATGAGAACTTGTAAATTCTGCTCTCTTAGCAAATTTCAGCTGTACAACAGTGTTATCAACTAGTCACCATGTTGTACATTAGATCCTCAGACCCTATTTATCTTGTCCCTGAACGTTTGTGCCCATTTACCAACCTGTCCCTCTATACCACACCCTTCACGCTTGGCAACCACTTCTCTCCTTTCTGTTTCTATGAGTGTGACTTCTTCTATTTAGATTCCACATATGACACCACACCGTATTTTTATGAGCCCCTTTTTAACCATAAAGAAGTGGAAGCTCACCTGTGGGAGAGAAAAGGCGATTAGAGGCAACTGTCACTTGACATCAGTGTCTTCCTAACACTTGGTTTTCACTTCACGGTGGCACATCACACTATGACTTATAATCTTGTCCATACAACCGTGTCCCCTTTTCCTTCTGGATTATAATGTACTTGAGGACAGGAATTGTGTTTTTACTCTCCCCCCAGGCCCCTCTTCCTCCATCCATCATCTTGCTTTGTAACTCCAAAGTGTTTGATAAATTGGGGGTGAATCGAATGCCTAGCAGGGCAAACGCATCATGTTTTGAGTGCTTTGTAGCTTTCACCTGCAGCTCAGCAATTCCTTTCCTGACTGCACAGTGATGGCGGTGCCCACTAGGAGATTTGTTGCAATCAGCATTGGGAGAGACACGAATACGTTTTGCGGAGTTCCGCTCAACAGTACTTTTAGAAGCAGTATGTATTTTTACGCAACCCCCCCCTTTTTCCCTGTCCCTAATTATACACAACTGCACGGGAATTTGCTTTTGAAAATGTGGAGCAGAAGCGTTTAACTTCTTTAGAGCTTTTTTTTTTTTTAAAAATCTCATTTTAATGCTTTGGTTTTTGCTGTATATTTTGTACAGTTTTGAATTTATTTAGAAACTCATAGGATCCCTGATATTGGCCAATTTCTGCCCTGGGCTGTAGAAAATGAGGGCAATTTGAATAGTACCAGGAAGAGAATATGGTTTTGGTTTCAGTGGATTTCAGTAGATCGTTGTGGATCCTGTGTGACCTCAGGCAAGTTATTTAAGTTCTCAGGGTCTGTTGCTTCATCTCTAAAAGAAATTGTGGGGACAAAGTCCCAGAAAGCAGTTTCCAGGCTCTCAGCCTCACATGGAAAAGTGCTGACTTGGGTAGTAGATGGCTATCAGCTATGGCTGATTGACCATCAGCTGTAACCAGTTGGCCAATTAGCCACTGATATAACTGCCGTGGCTGCGTTGGTTGGTCGGTTGGTTGATTGGCAGGCAGAGAAGCGGACAGCAGGTTGCAGGTCGTGTGGATCCAGCCTCCCATGAGACTACAGTGGTATGACTCCCCTATCTATGGCTCCGTGGGTGTTCCTTTTTGGCCTAGCCATATCCCGCATTCTTATGTAGGGAGTGGGACCAGAGACCCCGCAGGCCTCCTCGTATAACAAATGGCGCAGTGAGCAGGGTCTCCCACATGACAGAAATCCTATTGCTTTTATAGGCTTGTAATGAGAAATGAAATATAACCTAAAGCTGGCTCATACTGGATGATTCTATGTGCTCGATAAATGCTTATTTTCTGTCTACTCGCTCTTTTTAACCATGACACATATTTAGTATGTTACCTTGAGAGAGATCTTTCAACATTTAGGCATAATTTCAGTCTGTATCTGTCATTTACCACTTCTTATTGTTTTCTAGTATTCTGTGCATTCCCACAACAGATTCTAAACACCTTGAAGGTGGAACAAATTTTATTTTTTAGGTGTTTTTATGATGAATCATCTATGCTATGCTGATCATCAAGTAGGTGGTCAGACATTTTTAAAATAACTTTGCTTTGTTTCAGCTTCATCATTTGTCATGTGGTGATAATGACAGTATTTGCCCCCATGTAAGAAATTAATTAGAAATTTAAAAAAATCCATAAATCTCCTTAGGTATTCATGGTGCTGATCTAAGGTGGTGGTATTGTTACCATTGATTTACCCACAAGTTCCCTAATCAGAGGATACTCAGATCTATACTCCTCACTTTTCCCTCTGTGTGGCAGGATTCCCAGCACAATCTGAAAATTGGCAAGCAGTGAAGTTTGTGCAGACATGAGAGTCAGTTAGAAATAAAGTGACTGTCTAATTTGTTGTCCAAATGGGAACACACGTGACAGTGGGAAGAGGCACTATTAATGATTGTGTGGGCCCAACAGTGACAAACCGGGGCTGTCCAGGGCAGACCATGGTCACTTTGGTTATAGCAGACGGGTACCAAGCTTAACTCTGCTTTGCGACAGCCACCCTGAACCAATCTCACTGCTACTATGTTGAAGCAATTATAATGCTAACTGAATGTGATGTGGTATGCACCCTGCAGCATGTTTTTAAAATGTACGTTTCTTCACCATGTCTATTAGTATTTGATTGGGGCGCTGTGTTAGCTCAACTAAGCACATTATGCTGAAGAGAAACACCTACTGTGTTTCCGCGAAAATAAGACCTAACTGGAAAATAAGCGCTAGCATGATTTTTCAGGATGACATCCCATGAACATAAGCCCTACTGCATCTTTTGGAGCAAACCTTAATATAAGACCCGGTCTTACTTTCGGGAACACATGAAATAAGAGAAGTTTCCAAGCATAGCAGGAGAGAAATTACATGGTCTCTTTTGATCGTGCAATTCACAATTTAAACAGGGCATCAGGTACAGGGCTGTTGACCTATCTCACCTGTGCTTCTCCCCTAGGCTCCCGAGTACCTCTCTAGCCCCTGGGCAGCATAATGCCAGTTCTAAGAATTTTCTCTGAAAGGAGTCATAACCAGTTTTACTCCAAGAGAACTTACTGCAATTTACTTTGTAGAGCTGGGAGAGAAATTTCTTTGGATGCTTGTAGAAAATGCGTGAACTACTAGAGTTACACATTCTTTACATTGGTTCTTATTTTGTTAGAAGTTGGTTCTATGGGACATGGGAATTTCAGGGAGGCTTCCCAGGGCCCAGTGGGCTTGAATACAGTCTATGACTCTCTGCCCAAGAAGTAGAACAAGTAAAGTGTGTGTGTGTGTGTGTGTGTGTGTGTGTTTCTTCTGAGACCCACTCAGGACCCTGCTCTTTCACTCTCCTTCTTCCCTCAGCTCTGGAAACCTTTTCTACCCTCAGGGAAATCCTTCCCTCTCCTCATTCCTTGTGTTTTCCCCCAGAGACACACTGTCTGCCTCAGAGGCACTAGCCTTATCTCTTAATGGGTTTAAATTCTTCCAGCCACAAAATGCCAGGAGATTCTGCCACAACAGTTCCCAGGGGGCAAGGGGCACTGGGCCTACTCTTTGCTTGTATGGGGGAGGAGGGGAGAATTTCCATGAGGTAAAACCATATAAAGTAATGTCTCAGAAATATTATTTGGCTATAGGAATGGAAGACCAAAATGAGATTAGCTACAAAGTAAGACGTAACCCAGGGCCTAAGGACAAGTGACCTTCTTTCACAGAAGACCGAGGGGCTTCTCCTCCCTAATGTGGGCCTGCCTGGCTCAGCACTCCACGACGTCCAAGGATAAATTCAGAGATGCCCACTGCTTCCATGTGGGGCCTGGAGGGTGCTAACATTTGCTCCGTGGGTATGGTCTTCACAGCATGAAGTGTAATCTGCTGTTGAAAGTGTGGCTGTGTCACACCTGCACGAGCAAATCTTTTCAGGGCTGCGTGGCTGAGCCACTTCAGATGTCTTATGCTCCCTCAGTCGACCATATGCAGGTTGTTTGGATCTTCTGCTATTCTCTGTTCCCTTCACAGTCCTCTTCCAAGGGCAAACATCGAAAGGACGAAAGGTGCTAAGTGTGACATTAAATGATGTGTCCATCTGTAGATCCTCAGTTGCTGCTGTTCTCTGGGTAGCTCTGAGCCTGAGTTTTCAATGCAAAGGACTTCTTTCTTTGTCTGTCTGTTTCTCTGTCTGTCTCCTTGTGCAACTATTGAATATTTTCCCAACCTGGTACCTTCTATGATGATGGAATATGGACCTATCCAGTAACAGACCCCAGCCTGGGGCTTGAATAAGACCGTGTCCCAACTTGCCTGGTTTGCAAATAAATAACCATCTCTCTTTCCTCCTTCAGTCTTCAGGTCTTCTAGATTCAGAAAATCTTTTTCCTATGATAAGAAATAACTGAAACAGAAAAAGTTGTTTGCCCTGCCAGCAGTGTAGGGAAAACAGCACATAGACAAAGGATTTGGAAGTTGTAGCGATGAGGCTTGACCAGTGTAAGAAATTTAAACTGGTACCACTGTCATCGGGCACATAAGAGGTGCTGTCACATGGAAGTCACTTTACAGTGACTTTTGTATAGGTATCTGTTAATTCATTTGAGCTTTACAACAACCTAGAAAAATAGATAAGACAGAGTTTTCCTGTTCTATAAATTAAGAGATTTCAGTTAAATGACTTGCCTAAGGTCATATAAATAGTAAATAGTAGATCTGGGGTTTTAGCCCAAATCTAGTGGTTCCAAGACCTCTGATGCACAGTGTGTACGAGAATGACAGATATTTATTTCTTCATTCAAATTTTTATTGGATAAACTTGGGCAAGTGTGTTAGCACGATATAATGCCTTTGACTGGTTTAACATCCTTAAAATTTTAATGGACTGGCTTACATAGTAACTTCCATGCATACCTCTTGATTTTGCCTTCTCAGCCTCCTCACTTCTCATAACAAAACATTGATTTTCCTTTGAGGTCCAGACTACATCTTCTGTGTTATAGGTAGATTTGGTGGGACAGTACCCTAGCTCCTCTCTGGGCGAGGGCTGAGCAGGATAGCTCAGCTACCCTGTCTTGGGAAGTTGAATCTTTAGCTGAGTGACTTGAGGATGGAAAAATGCCCTCATTTCATGGCAGAATCCCCAGAGACTATGCATTTCTGTTACCTAGATCTTTGGCGCCTTCCTGGCCCTGATCCTTCCTGAATGATATGATCAGATTTTTCTTTCATTTTATGAATTTCTCCATACCCTCCCAATGAATCCCTTTTGTGATTAGTTTAGCAGATTGATTTCAATTGCTTACCTCCAAAGATCCCTAACTTATGTAGGAATCATGAAAGAAAGCAAAAAGAGAACCAAGATTTTTCTTTTGGTAGATTTAAATGTTGTGAGATATATTCCCTCCCCTTTCTCACTTCCATGGAAGAAGTATACTTTCCCACCACATTAATGTTGGACTTGGCCATGTGACTGTCTTTGGCTTCATAATGGGCCGGAGAGTACTTCCCCACCCCTTGATTTTGAGTTTAGAATGTGATTTGCTTTGCCTCATGGGATATTAGCCGGTGTGACTCAACAGAGACTGGAAATACTCTTACATGGTAGATTTTGGGCTCTCGCATTTGAAAAGAACATTCCCAGATTAGTCCACAGGTTCCAGGAAGAAGATGAGAGACACACGGTGCAGAGCCACCCCACTAAGTTGCCCCAGCCTAGATCAGCAGATCCCCAGCCAATCCACAGATATGTGAGCTAGACAAATGTTTATGGTTGCATACCACTGACTTTTTTTGTAGCTGTTTGTTATGCAACATTTTTGTAGCAATAGCAAACCTATACAGGAATTTGGATTAATAAGTGCTGTCCTGACTGCATGGAAAACCTAAAACATGTGGGAATGGGTGGCAGTGTAGGTTGGAAAAACGTTGAAGAAACTATCATAAAAGCTGAAGAAATGGTGACTCATGTTATATAACCACAAAGCATTTGGTATAACAATCTTCTGTGGTAAACTAGAAGATAGAAATGTAACCAATGAACTTGTGGGCTTGGGTAATGTGGTTTCTATTAGAATGTTGAAGTATTAGCTGGCTTTTTTAGCTACATATGATGAGCTCAGAAAATAACTAGCTGGTTTGAAGTAGAATTTTGAGGGACTTAGAGAACCAGAACTTGCCAGTTTAGGCAAAAACAAGTTTCTCTACCGTCTTTCCATTCACTAAGAGATTCTGAAATAAAGACCTACCCTGAGAACGTAGGTGACATTCAGGTGCTTCAGCAAGACGTGGCCTTCCATTCCAGGCATTGCTCCAAGGCTTAAAGACCGAAAGTAAACATTGGGCTGCAACACCTTTAAAAAATCCTTGAAAGAAATCAGATGACAACTAGAACACACTTTCAACTGGATCTTAGAAAGCTTAAGGGTGTGTCCTATAGCAGCCTGATATCCCACTCCCAGTAATTAAGTCTAGAGAGACAAGCATGTCTCAAAAATAATGGTGAACGTGGCTTTTGGAATATGAACTAGACAGCAAGTTCACAATATACAAGTATGGCAGATGTTTATTCATTTAAAAAACAGTTTAAAGATTCTAAACAAAGAACTTTTCTTTTTATATACTCACAATGACTAAACAACTAAAACCTAGATATATACCATGTGAAAATGCAACTGTACTGGGACAATGCACCATAAAGAAATAGAAATCCTAATATAATGACATGTAAATTAGAATGAGATTTCAGATATTTCCCTTCTCTGCCAGAAGTGAGTTGTGAGTTGAGACTATCATTGTCATTAGTGGACTATGAACACATAAAAGTTTATAGTAATAAAAGGCAACTATCAGCAATATGGGGACAGTTTCACAAGGCATAATGCAAATATCAGGAAACGAACTCAGAGCAGGAAATTCAGAATTAGAGACAGATGAAATAACAACACTTCTAGTGAGATTTTTGAAACTGAAGAGACAATGTTGAAAAACAAGAAAGACCAAAATTAAAGTTGGCTAAAATGAGTCTATTATATCTTGCGTTTTCTTTAGTCCATTCTATAACTTTCTATTCCCAAACTACAAAAATTTCTGAAGCTAAAAATGGAATTAATGTGCTAATACTATAAAAAATAATTTTAACAATGAAAACCAGTTGATTTGCCCTTCTTTATCTCTGACCAGTAAAAATTAGAACAGCTTTCCAAAAATCTTTGTATGATATAGTTCAGTGCCCTTGGCCTATTTTTAATAGCATTAAAAACCTTTTTATCTTCTGTTTTCTCAAACTTTCTTAGTTTTCTTTAGTGGGATCCTTTCCTTATTGAAGGAAGAGCCAAGAATCAAGGACCACCCTAAATGTCCTTTTCATAGTTGAGTCTCTAGAAACACATTAGCCCAATATGGTAGCCACTAGCCACATTGGCTATTAAAATTAAAATGAAATTTAAAAAAATATAGTTCATCAGTTACACTGTAGCTGCATTTCAGGCACTCAATAGCCACACGGGGCTAGTGGCTACCATATTGGACAGTGCAGCTGTAGAATGTTTCCGTCATCACAGAATGTTCTAGAAAGAACAGTGCTGCCCAAGCATATAATACAGTGCTTTGCAGATCATAGGCTCTTAATAAATATTGGTTAACTAAAATTATCACAGTTAATTGCAATTTTCAAAATCTAAGTTAGAAAAACATGCCGATGATCCTACGCCAAAGGATTGTCATTACCAAGGGGCTGAGTGCTGTCCTGGGCACCGTGACATAAGTTAGAGGGGAGGAAGCAGCAAGGAGGACTGCGAAGGAGCAAGAGAAGTAGGAGAAAAAGTCTGAGACCTGGCAGCCAAGGCAGGCTAGATACAAAGGAGGGAGGTATCAATGGGTCAAATGTGGCTCATAGATCAAGTAAGATGAGGACAAGGAATGAACCACTTCTGGCCTTTTTTAATTTTTTTTCTGATAGTTTCCTGGTAGCACAAAATAATATATTCATACTTCATTTTTTTCCCCCATCAAATATATCAGCATTGATCCCTGCTCTTAGAGGTGAAAGATTTTGCTTATATACACCCACTTTTTAAAATCCTCCTTTATAAGTTATGTTAGATTTAATGCATGATAACCTACAAAACTCCGTGCTATGCTTATACTTTGTCTTAATGCATTCAACTGCTATAACAAAATAGCCATAGACTAGGTGGTGTATAAACAACAGAAATGTATTTCTCACAGTTCTGAATGCTGCAAAGTTCAAGATCGAGCTACCACCATATTTGAGTTCTGGTAAGGGCCCTCTTCTGGGTTGCAGACTGCTGACTCCTTGTATCGTCACGTGTTAGAAAGGGGGTGAGAGCGCGCTCTGGGGTTCCTTTTATAAGGCCACTAAGCTGAAGGTTCTACCCTCATGACCTAAGCACCTCCCAAAGGCCTCCACCTTCTAACACCATCCCTTTGGTCATTAGGCTCCAACAAATGAATTGTGGGGACACAAACATTCAGGCCATAGCATACTTATGTCACTGTTTTCTTGATTCCTCCATTTCAGGTGAGTCCTTAGTGTACAGGTTGAGAAAATTAGCCCCCCTATGTGTGAATCAACCTTTTCTCTTGACTGACTGCTGGCTTCCATCAGTTCTATCTTTCCATTTTACATTGTTCAGGTGTTTAGCATTTACATTCTATTTTGTAAACGTAATTAAGCCTCTCATACTTTATGTCTATAGGTTAATTACAAAAATGGAAAAACAATATAAATTATGAGGTTATAATAAGTCCCTGTTGAACAAAGTATTACAGTTGTTAATTGGTCCATTAGATTAAAAAGTCTGTTTACTTTGGGGAATCATAAAAAATGGTGCTTAACCTTAAATATTATATTTTAAGTTAATACATTTAAATGTTTAAGTATGTTTATTTGTTCATATTCTAATATAAGGTCAGGACATTTTCTTTGAGAATGTCTAATAATCACTACAAGAGATTTGTAATATTTGAATCCCAACATGTCTTAGAAGCAGGCTATGCATAGGACAATCTATTTTGGGGTTCTATAATGCCAGATTCCATGAATGAGTAATGTTATCCACTAATTGACCTATTTAATGACATGAAAAGAAAGTTTGTCTGAAAAATTCCTTTTGATGTATAATTATTATATTCTTAGAGTAGGCATTGTGTTAATAACATTAGAATTGATTAAAGAAATATGCATGCGTGAAAAAGCTATTGTGTTTATGCCACAACACCCCCCCACCCACCCCCACATTTCTTGGCATTACTCAGTGGCAAAGCAATAGTGAAAATGACAACACTAAAGCAATAGAAATCCAAATTATCCAAAATAACTTTATAGTTTATGCGTTTTTGGCACTTCCTCTGCATGTAAACTCTCGTTATTGGTCTTCCACAGCATTTCTCTGTGGTACTTTAAATCCTCTCCCCAGAATTCCCATCTGAAAAGTGAAGAAACTGCTTTAACAAATGGTGAATTGAGTTTTTGCTCTGTGCTACTCAAACAGGTTTGGGGTAGATTCCAAGTTTGGCACCTTTGATGTTCTGAGCGATTTTCAAGTAATAGTCTCATCTAAACTTTGTTTATTTTTTTATCTCATCGAATATCAATGATACATCATGAGAACTTTTTTTTCTAAATCATTGAGTGGTACTATTAGGATGAAAAATAAATTCACAAACCCTTCTGGAGTCTGCTCTTTATGGGTGATACCTTGGTGTAACCCGTAGAGCCCCGGTACTTTTTTTATGTATGAATAAACACTGGTGTTCCTAATACCTAAAAGTATGCTTTGTTAACATTTTCTCATATTTGCCTCTGTGCTTTTTTTAAAATAAAAGAAATAAAGTGGCCCCAGTTCTCTATAATAAAATTCTACGTATATACACTAAGAACAAAGGAGTATTTGACAGCATAGAGTTCTAAGAAAGAGAGGCCCAGATTAAACAAACACTAAGTGCCACTATATCTATTGCCAAAGGAACAGCAGTGCTTGGGTGATGTTTTCCAGGCAACCCCATGGCATAAATCTTTAGTACCACTGCCTTTCATGTGACATTTATATATAAAACTATTTACAGAGCAATGAAACCTTTTCTTGTGTTCATTAGGGTTTATCAAGGCCGTCAAGCTTGTGTTCTTATGATACAACTGCTCACAATACGCCAGCAAATATTATCAAGGCGTTTTGCTTTTGCTCTTTGGTTCTCACCAGAACCAAATAAGGGGCTGATGTACCAGTTGCAAAGCAAGGTCAATGGCAAGATGACAGCGAACCTTACACAGGCATACTTGCAGACTCCAGCGTCTCAGCACCAGTGAGCTGTTTTGCATCAGGCCAGAAGGGAAGACTTTCTCTTCATAGCAGCCATAAATTTTGACTTACTTTCACAGAAAACCAAGGGAGGATAAATTTGATTTCATTTAAATAAAAGAAAACTGGCCCAGGAATAGACGAATTGCCATGCTATATTAGAAAATAATCTACCCAAGTTAGGAAACAGACAATGTTTTAGAATCATAGACCTGGAAAAAGGCCATTGAGAATGATTTCTCCATTTATTGAGTAAATTGAAAAACCAATTTACTGGAGTATTCAGCAAACTGGATGAGGCTCCTGATTGCAAATGAGGAAAACCCAACTCAAACTAGATTTTGTGAAAAGGATAATTGATTGACGCAGATAACTGGAGAGTCCAAGAGATACTCTTGTCTTTGGGCATAGATGGCTCTAGGCCTCTTAGATAAGCTCTCCTCTCCCTGGTTGCCCTCTCATCCTTTCCCCAGGAAGGGATACAATGGCCACAGATGTTCCAGATGCATGAGGCCTTTAACGTTCATAGTTACAGAGAAGGAGAAGCTTCCTCTCGTGACAAGAGTGCTGGGGACATTATGATTGGCTCAGTGTGGAATAGGGGCCCATTCCTGATCTAATCCTGTGCCCAGAGAGATGGGCTCAGTTCTGTGGGTGACTTAGCCAGGGTCATGGCCACTCCTTTATAGGAAGGTGGTATCAAATCCATCCACACTATGCGGTTTAAGGAGGTTTCTGTAGATTGGTGGAGGGGTCACTCCCTAAAGGAAGTGATGCTGGACAGATGAGAAAAACTTGTCCATTGTCAGATAGAAGTGAACATTAGGTACATGAGTCCCAGCTCTGTGTTTATTTGTATTGGTTGATTCTTGGTTTCTATTGTCTGCTTAATTGTTGTTCCTAGTCTAGAGATAGTAGATATGTGTGTAAGTGTATACGTCTGCACTCGGGTTTGGAAGGCAAAGGGTTAACAAAATATTTAGGCTGATAACTGGAAGGAGTTGTGTCTTTACTAGGAAGTTCATCAATGGATTGTAGACCAAAACATAGTGAGAAACTTCGTCACTAAGCTATGCTGTCTTCTCAAGGTGGTTACATGTGAATTACTGTAAAATTCAGCAGTCACCTGGGCTTTAAGGCAATAGCTGATGGGAAAACTAAAAAAATGCAAATTTGGGGAAGGAACCTAATGTCTGGAGTTTTATCTGAAGCCTTTGACTGTGAAGGAAGGAAAGTATACAACAAAATAACAAACACACACACACTGGTTTGTATTTTCATGAGAAAAAAGATGCCTCTTGAGATTCACATCTCCTTTGCCGACTGACTGGAATCAGTCAGTTTAGCAAGTGAAATTTAACAAGTGAGCACTTTTATAATATTCTGGAATCTTCAAACCTCAAAACAGTTCTGTTATTATCTTCTCAGTTTTTATCCAATCAGGTCAACTTCAATGCCCTCATACTTCAGTGGAGAAAAACTATAAGAACTAGGACATCTTCCCAAGGATGCAAACCCTGCCGTGAGCATATTTCTGTTACAATATGTGAAAGAGTTAATACATGAACACGTTGCATCTGAGCATGGCACCATCACAATCTGTGTGAGGGAATGGAAGAAAGAAGATATTCTGTCTTTAACAAGTGTCAATAGATTTTCTAGTACATTTCTCCTTTCCCTACAACAATGGTCCTCAAAATGTAACAAGCGCCAGAATCACTTGGAAGGCTTGTTAAAACACAGATGGCTTGGCCTCACCCCCAGAGTTTCTGATTCAGTAGGTCTGTGATGGCCCACTCATTTGCATTTCTAGCAAGTTACCTTGTGATGTGGATACTACCTACCTGCGACCACTCTTGGAGAACCACTCCTCTAGACAGATCTCAGATGCTCAGCTTCAGATGAGGCACCATGATCCATAGTTCCGTCTGCAGGGTGGGTTGAGGCAGCTCTGGGGGCATCTGTAGCCAGAGTTTCTAGCAGTGGTGATGGTCTGAATTATGGCCTAGGCACAGTTCCAAGAGGGAAGCTAATGGGTGAACACAGGAGTCCAGATCATGTGTGGAGTAAAACGGCAGGGTTTGCGTCCTTGGGAAGATTACCAAGCACTAATTAGGCAGGTTGTTCGCACTTTCACCAAGCACTGTGGATTTTAAGAGCAGGGTTCCAGGACTAATTGGAATTTGAGCGCCAGTTAGGATAGAAATCTAGCTTGTGATTGGGGTCACAGGACAGGCTGAAGCTGGTGGCTGTATGTATTCCTAAGAAGCTTATCTTGACTAGGCTTAAGGTGGCAAGGTCAATGCTAGTCCCATGTATGGGGGAGACTGGTGCTGAGCAAATGCTGAGCTAAGACTAACTCAGGATATAGACCTAATTGTGTCGGAAAGTTGCCTGTTCAGTTCCTGCCTCATCAGGATTAGGGTAGACAGGAAAACTATTTTGTTTGTTGGCCTTTTTTTGGCCTGACATACACTAAGACATACTGAGTACATTATAGAATGGTATACACACACACACACACACACACACACACACACACACACACAGAGTTTCCCCAAATAATATTTTGCTACCCATATGCAATGTCCTCTATTCTGTTTTGTTTCATCTCTTCTATCACTTTCTACTATTTCATGAAAATACCAAAAACTTTTCATTATCCAATAATTTATTTTATTACCGGGTAATGGGCAGAGACCTGCAGTTTGAAAACATTCACTTAGAACTTGCAATCTGTGCTTGGTTCCCTCCCTTGCGCACCCCTCCGCCCCCGCCCCCCCCCCCCCACATACACAAGCAAGTGATTTTAATTCAGATGGTTCCCAAAGGCTACATTTTGAAAACATTGTCAGGAGATAAAATCATTTATTTCAAAGCGTCTCTGAGCCGCTTCCACAGATGCACATGTCAGTGACGACATTTGATGGAATGATTAAGATGTTTTTCATATTTTTTTTCTTACTACATTAGTGGTCAATTTCCAGAACTTTCCATGTGACTGGTCTCAGACTCTGGCAGCTTAGCTTGGAACAAGGCCTCCACGTTCCAAAGAAAGCACAGGCTATGAGAATATAAGCATCCGTAGAGAGGAGAGTGACAGGGAAGGCTGAGTGGCATACCTGGCATTCTGACTCCTTCCAAAGCAGCATGTGTGTAAGCACCTGCCCCCATATGGAGTCGTGGTGCCCACCTGCTCTGTCACAGGCATTTTTTATTCTCAGGAAGTTCCAGGAAAATTCACAAATCAAAATCCAGGGTCACAAGTAGAAAGCGAATTTTACCTCGGGAAACAAAGACAAATAGAAAAAAAACCAGAAAACAAAACCAGAAAAAGAAACACTAAGCATTTCCAGTCAGATGTACTAAAAAGAGGATTTAAAGAAAACAGTCATGTTTTAAAGAACTACAGTTGTGAAACATACCTAAGGAAGAAAATGTGGTTTTTAAGACCTTGCTGACTGGAAGTCTGGCTTAGTCTCCCAGACCTCGATTTTACCGTACAATAAAGTCGTTTTATGCCTCTCTGGCTCATGTCTTATCTGTGAATGGGACACAAAGGCTTTTAGCTCCTTAAGTGATGATACACAGGAATTCCACTTGAAATTATTAGGTAAAGCTATGCTTTTCAAAGCAAAATATTCTTGTGACCCTTTTGTGCAAATGAGAGAATCTACTTTCAGCTAATTAGTACCTTTTGTCACAGAAAGAGAGAGAGAGAGAGAGAGAGAGAGAGAGAGAGAGAGAGAGAGAATCTTTTTGGCATGTCATTAAAAATGACAATAAATATCAGTACCTTAATAAAAAAAAAAATAGGATTTCCCAGAAGCCCCAGAGTGCTTTAATAAAGAATCAAGCTCTCTGCAGATTGAAGTTATTTATTCTAAGGCAATTCACCTAGAAAACATTTTTCTCCAATTAGTAAAAGTCTGGCAAGGGAGACTCTTGAATGACATATTCAACAAGAGATATCTTGGAAGGTCCTCTCCGTTCCTCTCTCGGATCCAACAAAGGGACAAAGTTAGAAACTAGGAAACATTTGGCTGGCTCCTCATCAGAAAAAGAGATATTTAATCCCATCTAGCATTACATACAGCTTTGCTCAAAATAAAGCAGCTGCTTAGGATCTGATTTGAGTTCATTCCTGTTTAAGCAGATCCACTTTTGTGTGTGTGTGTCTTCTTCAGTTGAATCTGACTTGTCAGGCTGAGAACATATGTGTGTGCCATTCCAGAAAGAATGCACATTTATTTTCCTCCCATTTAATGTTTGAACATGATCACACTCACCAGATGGGTCAGAAAAACAATGACAGCATGGTATAAATCTTCAGAAGGTTTATCAATCTGATTGAATTGAGAAGATAAAGTGGATTTTGCCAGAAATCCAATAAACTCTCTCCACCTCAAAGAATAAGAGTTTGGGCCAATTTTCTCCATTATTACAATCTCTGCCCTTTTTCTTTCTATTGTCTTTTCTGTCTCGTTTCCTTCATGTTATACGGCTCATTTTACTCTCTAAAGATGATAGGTGAGCCTCAGTTTTTCAAGCCTAATTAGTCAAAGAAAATGGAGGTTATATGGTGGCAAAGGAAACAGCAAAAGGCTTAGAGACCAACAGACTGGAGTTTGAACACAGGCTCTTCCTTTGCCCCATTGCGTGGTTCTGGAGCCTCAGTTTCGTCATATTCCAGTGGTTGTGAGAATTAGACTATGGACGTGAAGTATCTGGTGTGATTTCTGGTCCAATAAAGAGTACCTGTTGTTATTACCTTGGACGCCCAAGATTAGAATTGTTAGCCGGAAGTTCATTCTCTTTAAAGGAAGCAGGAATGGTTACCAAGAGGAGAGAAACATTCTTTACTAAGACTTTCATGGACCCATAGAATTTAACCTGTCTTCTCTGATTGTACTGTGGCCCTGACTGTAGGAATAGCATATCCAGCTCAGTAATTTTTCTCTAAGCATTGAAATGTTAAATCTGCTATCATGTACTAATCAGAAAGTTGCAAGTCATAGCTCTACGTGCGGTGTCAGTACAGGCGAAATCAAACTCCTGTACTCTATTTCGCTCCAACGGGATGCTTCAGATGTCTGTCTACATTTAAAGAAATAGGTCTACCAGATAGGTTCTGTTGGAACTTACCAGGTTTCTGGTAATCTTACTCCCACAGTAACTCTAGCGGATAGAAACTTGTGAAATTACCTGCTGAAGACATCTGAGGTTGAAATGCCTTCATTTTATCCACTGAACTTAATAGCTGCTGAGATAAAATATTTAAAGTAGGTCACTGTTCTTTATGGTTATTTTTTACTGAAGAAAGCAGATACTGTCCTCAAAATGACATAAAAAATAGAGGGAGATTTTAAATTCAATAACAAACAGGGTTATCTTAATGATTGCATTTTAAGGTGTAGTATTTAAGGAAGAAAAACTCATTCAGAAGGGGAAGTGTTAGTCAAGCCATGGGAAGAAGCTGGCCATGTAAAGATGGGACAAAGGTGAAAAAAGAACATTCCAGGCAGAGTAATTATGGGCTGCAGATACACTGAAGTGGGAATGGATTAGTGGTTGACAAACAGAAAGAAGTATGGCTGGGATATAGTGAATAATGGGGGAAAGGCATGGGGTGGGGTTTAGGGACCAGAACACAGGGCCAGGCAAGGTCTTGAAGTGGGGCAGGACATCTGTCTTCAGGCAGGTATGAGGTGATCACCCCGGCAGAGTGTGGGTTTAAGGAGAGGCAGGGTGAAAGCAGGGAGACCAGTTAGGAGGCTTTTACGGGTAAGAGATTTCACTGTCCTGTGCTATGGGATGGCAGCAGAGATGGAAGGAAGTTGATGGATGCATATATATTTAGGAAGTAGCCTCTGAATAGACTATGCTGATGGGCTGGCTTTGGGAGCAGAAGTAATGAGGCAAAGAGAGAAATCAAGGCTGACTCCAAGGTTTTTGGTGTGTCCTAATAGTGGATGGTGGGTGCCGTGATAGAGATGGGGAGGTGGGGGCATGCATGGGAAGAAAGAGAGTTGGGGATCAAAACCACAGACATGGTCCTGGCTCTGTTAGTTTAACCCTAGTGACTAAGGTCTTTCTTTATAGAGTTGGCTATGAATCAACAGTATAATTAGTGAAAGGGCAACTTACTGCCAGAAGTTAAGTTCACCCTCATTAAAGATCTAATTAGAGACACCTAAATTATGGAGAAGACACAGTGTACTTCTGAAGTGTTGTTTTCACCTGCCTGCTCTCCTTCCTTCCACATCTCTCAGCTTCTTTTCCCCAATGTCCCACCTCCCGCTGCTCTTGTCTGCGCACGCCTAGCAATGGTGTTGTTCTCTTTTCTCTCTCCCTGCTGTGCTCTGTCTTCTTAAGCGCCACTACTTCCTGGTGTCTAGCTCAGGGCCTGGCACAGAATTGGTAGTGTTCCAAATGAATGGGTGAATGAAGGAAGGCATGCTGATCCCCTAGACCTCCACTTTGGTCAGTTTCCTTCCAGGCTGTAATGTGGGGGTGGGGTAGATCGAATTTAAGTTGTCCCTCAGTATCAGTTTGGCTCTGATTTGGGCTTCTCTTCTGTTCATGGCACAGAGTTGCCAACATAGACTCTTGTTTGGGTAAATGGCTTTTAATTCTCTTGTGCGTAAACTCCTGCCTTGTTAACCTCGCTGCACTTCCATGGTCCTCGGGGATGGGACCCCACCACGCTCTTGCCAGCTCCCCTTCCTGCCTGTGTTCCATCTTCTTCCTGCTCCTTTGAGCCCAGCCTGTGATGAAGCTTTATTCTTTCCTATCAGACAGACACTTTGGTCATTTTCCTGAGTGTCTAAATAATGCCTGCTCCCACGTTCTCCTGGAACTGTTGCCACCAGGAAAGTCCATCATCCCTTCCTGGACTTGCCCAGTGACAGCTGTCTGCTGGTGTTTCTCTCTGCTGTTAGTCACTGTTTGCTTTGGTCAGGACCTTCCCTCCCTTAACCATACGCCACCACTAGCCCTAACCCTCACCCCAATTCATGTGCCACCTTAGGGAACATAACCAGTTGAATTTATAGGCACCTTCAACTATCCAAGCCTATAGCTATCATTCTTTACTCTGGCCTCATTGAAGATAACTACGTAGTATAATCAAACAGAGCACGTGGGAGAGAAAATAAAACATGCTACTGGTGTAAAGAAAATCATCAGGCACTGGCCACATGGTTCCAGAAGGATCTGGTTATAAGATATGTCAGAGAGAGAGAGAGAGAGAGAGAGAGAGAGAGAGAGAGAGAGAGAGAGAGGTGTGCACACATGAGTAACGTCATACAATTGTCTTTGAATACTTCCATTTTTAAGTTGTTTACTCCATTCAATTTCTAGGAGAAAATGTTAAGCTTTGCTACACTGTCGTAAATCAACAGACATTGATTAAATTTTTAGGAGTAAGGTATGTGCTAGGAAGAAGGCATACCCATTTCCATTCGATCATTTGCTTAATTAATATAATCGAACCTCTGCTGAGTGCTAGACACGGCTCTGGTCCAGGACCCAGCCTTGAACACCTTTGCCCAAGGTGAATTTTGGAGGTTCTCTCTCTTCTAGGAACTCACAGAGAGTGATAAAGTCCTTGATGGCCTTTCTTCACCCACAATACAATTCAAATCCTAACAACACTAAACTATAAGGTAAGTATAAGAAGATCCAACAAAGGACTGATTTTTTCCCTCTGTGGTAACATCAATGATTTTGTTAAAAAAACACACATCAATTATCAAAATATTTCTATTTTTTGCTGTTGTTGCCTCTTTTTGCTAAGGGTCCAAGTACATTTTCCTGGTTGGTAATCCAGTACTGCTCCTGGTTAATGGAAGCGATAGGCAGGCGAATGGATTTGAATAAATAATTGCAGTATAATGAGACACACCCTGCAATAGAAGTATCCAGAGTGACGGGGACATAAACACAGTTTTCTGTGTGAACACAGCAATCCCTACCCCCCCTCCCTTTTTGCCTTCAATTTATATTCAGGGGAAATTATTTCCAGATTCAGGGAAAAATGGAATGTATGAATGTAAATCATATCTCTCTCAAAAACTAAGGTAACATATGGCTGTTTAGGTTTTCATGTGAGATGAAGGAATGAACTCAGAAATATCTGCTTGTACTTTTGAAGTTTGTAGGTCTTGTTATTGCAACCCTAAGGTGTGAAATGTTTGCACTGTGTCTGAAATTAATGATTAGGATAGCTGCTAGCTCAAAAACTTCCTTCTTATGCCGTTTTCTCCTTCCTCACTAAGTTTTCACTTACACAACTTGTTCAAAGGATAGCATCAGGGGATTGTTTTATCAGTTAGTTTAGGGTAATAGACTGGGGTCTAACTCTAGTCAGTAACGGGAAACTTTTCAGACTTGGAGTTAAAGTTCAATCTGCTTTTCTTGGCAAATGGCCCAAGAGAGAAATAGAATTCATGGAAGAGACTTGTTGGCTGGATGGCCACGTGATGCAACAGTTGCTATGAACAGATCACAGAATGGAATGATCAAATGGATGTTCACACACTACTGACAGCAGGGAAGTATTTCCTTTCCCGTCCATATCTCTTTCTTTAAATGCTGTTCTTAGTGTTCCTTCAATATTGGAAGTCTCCTCAGTGTGAGTGAAAGACTAAATGCCTCCATATGGATTCAATTCTGGTGTTCATCAGGTTATAGCAATCAGGAATGTATTTCCCCTGGGACTCATGTTTCTGCTTCATGTTGAAGGTGATTACTTGGCATTTGGATCAGATTGGTAATGATTTCTTCCTCTCTGATGTCCAAAGACAAGAAAGAATTGGTGTGTGGTGCCACTTGTGAAATGATTGAGAACAGTGGTCAGCTGAGGAAGTGCCAGGATGCTCATCCTGGACCTAAGGAGCTTGACAGCGGCCTTTCCTGCTCTTGTCATCTAGGTACCAAAAAAAAAAAAAAAAAAAAGAAGAGGGCGGGTCACAGGAGTAGAAAGAGAAGGAGTGAGAGGAAAGAAATGGGGGAATGAAGGATGAAGGTCCTGCTTCATCATCCGTGGGTACTGTCTGCTGCTGTTGAAAAGAAGTCACAGCTGGACAGAACCCTGTTACTCCTGACTGTAGGCCATTCATCCTGCTGCTCAAGTGGAGCCCAGCCAGCCTGTGCTCATGTGAATGGAGAATGGAGGCTGGCTGGTGTCTAGAGAGCGACACCGCTCCTGCCTGTGGGCCCCCATGCCAGTCCCCTTATCTGGGCTCTGCTGACCTCGCTCTGTCACGCTCTATCAAGCCCACAGAAACTTTCTGGTGTCTGGTAGAAGTTTTGTTCTCCCCACCTTCTCGGCACACACACACATATTCTTCCTAATCTATTATTTAGGCACAGTTATCATTTCAAAAGTATTATTTAACCAATATCACTTTCATCTATCATCCCATAGGACTTAGGGGTGAAGAATAAGAATGAAAGTGTCAGTACAAATGCAAATATGTCCAGAGATGATAAATGTATTCAGAAGTAAGATATTTAAAAAAAATACAATTGAAAGGTAGGAAATACAGTTGAAATCTAATTGTTCAGCCATATAATGATAGTAATAGCTAACACCCCAAAAGCAATGCCAGGCACTGTTTTGAGAGTTTTGCTTATATTAACTCATTTAATCTTCACGATAACTCTATGAACTCGGTACAATTAGTCTCTCCATGTTTAACAGATGAAGAAACCGAGGCACAGAGATGTTAAGTGTTTTAGATGTGGATTTGAGCCCAAGAGTCTCGTATCAGAGTTTGTGTAGATAAGCAGGACCACACATGGGCAGAGCAGTCACAGGTCTTGCAAAAGCAAGACATTTTGCATCATAGGAAAACCATGTGGGTTTGGATTCAGAAGGCTCTGCTGCTGGACAGGTCATTTTACTAACTTGAGGCTCAGTGTCCTCATTGGGACACAGAGATAATGTGCCTGCTTCACAAAACCTTGTGTTCAAAGAAGGCTTTCACGGGAAGTCACCTAGCCCTAGGCCTGGTGCAGAATGGGTGTGCGATAGCCATTTATTCTGCTCTTCTATGTCCACACAAGTCCTCATCCATCGTATTCAGTCTTCAGGTATATTGCTGCATGGCAGAAACGATCTTATTAGTATCTGCTCTTAGGTGAGTCCTTCAATTATTTAAAAATATTGGCTTATACAATAATGCGCCCCCCCCCACCAAAAGAACCTGTGAATTCATTAGTGCTACACGGCAAAAGAGACTTTGCTGATGGAAGAAATGTTGTTAGTCAGCTGATCTTAAAGTAGGAAGATGGTCCTGGATTATTCTGGTTGGTCCAATATGAGCACATGGGCCTTTAATGGTGGAAGAGGAAGGCAGAGCGTCAAGGAGAAATGCAGAGGAAAAAGAGGCAGGAGAGATTCAAAGTGTGAGATTCATTAGCTTTGGAGGTGAAGTACGTGAACCAGGAATCGCAGATGGCTTCTGAAGGCTGGGGATGCCCCTCAGCTTATAGCCTGCAAACAAACAGGGACTCAGTCTTACAATCATAAGGCACTGAATTTGGCCAACGACCTGAGTGAATTTGACAGTGGCTTTGTCCCCACAGCCTCCTGAAAGGAACACAGTGCTCCTCACACCTTGGTTTCAGCATGTGAGACTCTAAGCCGAGGGCTCCAGCTGAGACACAGTGTTCTGGGACATACAGAACTGTGAGATAATAAATGCAGTTTTAAACTGCTAAATTCGTGGGAACTTGTTACCATGGCAATAATGGCAATAAAAAACTAACACAAGTATCTAGTTTGTCCCAGGAACTCTGCTAGGTATTGGAAATGTAGCTGCAAGCAACACAGATTGCTATCTGGGAAACAGGCTCGCCAAAGTCCAGAGACCAGCAGAGGACATTCCTTTCTCAATCCTGTTTGTCCACTGTCCCTAAAGCAAATTGCTTGCTGTTGTGCCTCAGTCTCCACAACTGCCAGAGAGTCATAATTGCACAGGACTTTTCTCTGGAATTGAGGTGTAAACACGTGTGAACTGTTTTCCATATGGTCCTTGGATGACCTGTGAAAACTCATGTGCTTCCTGATGCTGAAAAGCCTGTCTCCTCCTGAGATGTGGCTGTGTCCAGGAGCTCACAGATTTGCTTTGGAAAGACACTGCCTCCAGCTCACTGGGAGCACTTAAGTGATGGTAAAATTAAATTAGTTGCCCAAATTAGTTTTTAGAAAAGATTTCCATGTGTCTTTTCTTATTGTGGCCCCTTCTGTAATTCTTTAGACAATGGTAATTATCAGATGATGGGAAGAACTAAAATGGAAAAGACAACAAAAGTGTTCTCGCTGTTCTGATCTCAGACAAATTTGGGATCATCAGATAATGCATTGCAACACACCAAGGTCACTTGCAAATAAATGCAATGATCTAAAAATACAAAATATTGCCCTCAGCAAACAACCTTAAGAACTGAACAAATATTTAGAGTTGCCAGCATCTGTTGAAAATCTACATGAAATGTCTCCAATAAACTGAACAATGCTTCAGAAACACTTGGGCTAAATAACCTGAAAAGATTATTATTCATCTTTACTAAAGAATTACAGAAATCAAAGTCACACTTACCGGAACGTAAACCTTTATGGAGAAATTTCCTCTTGGGATGGACTTTTCCTGACCATCTAGTCTGATTTATTACACTAGTAAATCTCACTTCATCCTATGTATTTACTTTTTTCTTTAAATAATTATTTATTTTTCAATTTGTGTTGAGATACAATATTATATTAGTTTTAGGTGTACAACGTAGTGATGAGACACTTACATAACTTACAAAGTATGCACCCAAATAAGTCCAGTACCCATCTGACACCATGCATAGTTTGTTCTTTAGAACACTTAACACTGGTTGGCATTATCTTATTTCAGTGTTCTTGTTCCTTGTCTCTTTGCCTTTCTAGAATGTGAGCTCCATGAGGGCAAGAACTTGTCGTTCATGCATCTGGCACCTACTGTAATTTGCCTCTGGAGACTCCCTCACCTTCCTGTGCCTGCGAATTTTCAGGGCAGTGGAAGCTACCCTGGGCTCCAGTCTTGACGCATGTGTAGGCAGAGCCCAATCCAACCAGCACATTCCATCTGGCTGGCTCAAAACATTGGTTTGTTATGGGCACGAAACCAAAGTTATGCCTACCAGGATAAATGTGATCTAATTCTGGGACTTTTGTTTGAGCTTTACCACTGTGTTAAGCCTGAGAGGATGTGGAGGCCGCAGCTGCTGTTGTCATCCTGCCTCCTCATGGAGATTATCAGAATGGATGGAAGACTGAGCCCAGAGATAGTGGAAAGAAAGGGAATTCTGGTGGCATAATATGGGCCCTAAATCCTGTCATGTCCAATTTAGCACAACCGTGGTGTTTTTACTTACATGGACTGATATATATGTCTTTCAAAACAAACCAGCCCTAAATTGAATTTTAATTGATAATCCAGATAAGCCAGAGAAGCATAAAGTACTGTGGAATAAGTACCTCATTAATCTGGGCACACCATTTCTCTAACTACAGTTGAAAAATCTTGTGTGTGTATGTGTTAATGGGAGTGTCTATGAGCCACTCATTATCATGTGTCTTAGGGTCCAATACGTTTAAAAAACTCAAGATAAGAGAAACAATATAGTATATTTGCTACTCCCTAAAATAGCAAGTGAAATCTCTGAGGCTTTGGAGGAGGTATAACATTTCCATGTTACCCAAATTGATAGCTCTAAACCTGTTGGGTAAGAATTTTCTACTCTACATATTGAATGTCATTGACCTTAATACAAATTATTGATGAGATAAATCAGTTTGAGTTCACATGATATTTAAATGATTTGTTACTGTTTTTCTGTGTATTCAGGTTACTATGGAATGCTCAATGGAGGTAATTTACAAAAGCAAAAAAAAGAGCCCAAAGCCCTGAACATAATTACTTCATGAATGTCCCCTTAAGGTAAATTGATTGATTGATGTATTGCAATGACAGAGACAAGATAAATGGATTGCTGGGTCTGTTAGTGGAGAAAGGGGGTGCAATAATCTAACTGGTACTATATCTCAACCTGTGGCTCAGTGTTTTTGTTCAAAATTTTAATGTGAAGAAAAAGGAGGAACAGACTGTAGAGAGGATTATGCAGAGGCAAAAGAGCAGGCTTGGAGGAATCTTAATGCACTAGGTAGGAAGAAAGTCAAGAATTAGTTGTCGGTCCTGCTCTTAAACACCCACTGGGCACATTCTGAAGTTTTAAGTAGTTATTAGTGAGGACCTTTTGGTTTGGTCATAGGTGGGAATAAGAGAAATTATTTGGAAGGTCAGGCCTTGATAATCTTGAAAAACTCACGGAGAGGAGAAAAGCAGAGACATTGTAGGAACAGATATTTAGGATATACATCCAAAAGTGTGTCCTACACAGAGAACTTCAGTCCTGAAGGGGGTCTTGGCAAACACCACAGAATGCACCACAAACATCTTCAGCAAATGTCCAAAATTCCTTCATACAAGATCCATGTGTGACCAAGAAGTTCCCCAGACCGGGAAAGGTTGAGGTTTCAGAGGGCTGGCTAAACACCTTGGCAGGTATTAAATACCTGGGCCCAGCAGACTTGTGGTTTGTTTCTCCTGTTTGGATCAAACACTTCAGTGAGAAGGGAAAAAGACATGACTCTAGTAAACCAAGAATGAAAATATCAAGACTGACTCAACACTGAGCCAGTAAGCAACTGACCTAAAATTCCTCTGATTCCATGCCTATAAGAGTTAAATGGCTCTAGCTTCAAAGAAAGGAAGAGTGAATTGGGGTCACTGGAAAATGTGCCATCTACCCCTCAGATCCCAGGCTTGGTCAATGGAAGACTGACAGATGAGGGACAGCCACTATGGAGAGACTAGAAAGATGTGCAAAGGCAGACAGCCTAACGAAGCCTAGCAATGGATGGATAATTAGAAGAAATGTGGATGGGTGGCTGGAGTAACTGGGAGTTGGCAATAGCAAGTAGCAGGGGTGCAGAGAAGCAGGTGGTCCCAGGAAGGTAGAATGCAGGACTCCGGAATAGAGAGCTTTGGCTCAAACAAGGCAAGGACTCATTGTTTTAAAAGGGTTGGAGTAGGGAGTAAGGCCCTAAGAACAAATGTCAAATGTGAAAGAATTAGATAAATATGTGGTCTTTAGATCTCACATGCCAGGCAGAGGCTCTGTTGCGCCAGGCTGAACCTTGGTTCTGTGCTCTTTTGCCCTTAGGGTGAAGTTCAGTCTGCTGTGGGCAGCTGTGAATCTCAGGTCTGGAGATCAGAGAGCCATGGGGGCAAATAGGACATAAAGCTCATTATAGATCTTTATTCCTCAATGATTTGTTCCTGGTCATTCTCTCTTCACTGTCCTTAGATGAGTTTTTCTTCATGGTTTCAGCTTCCAGTTATATATTGGGACTTTCCTCAGCTTGCACTATCTGTCTGTCTGTCTGTCTGTCTGTCTGTCTGTCTGTCTACCTACCTACCTACCTACCTACCTACCTACCTTCCTTCCTTCCTACCTACCTACCTACCTACCTACCTACCTACCTACCTACCTACCTACCTACCTACCTACCTTTCTTTCTTTCTTTCTTTCTTTCTTTCTTTCTTTCTTTCTTTCTTTCTTTCTTTCTTTCTTTCTTTCTTTCTTTCTTTCTTTCTTTCTTTCTTTCTTTCTTTCTTTCTATCTATCTATCTATCTATCTATCTATCTATCTATCTATCTATAGATTGCTAGATCTCTATCGATTGATCGATTCATTTATTATCAATCAATTTCTCTATCTAAACTTCATGTTAAAAATTGTTCTCAAATGTCCCTGGGATATCTTTGACCACAACAGCATGAGACATAAGCATGTAACCCAGGAAATTTAGGAAGCTGTCTTGAAAGACTGCTTTGTTGGAGAGGAATGATTCATGTGATCTAATTACTCATTCGCCTATCCAGTGAAAACATTTATTTCATGGCACTGATAAAATCCCTGCTTTTGTAGAACTTACAATCTAGAACTATAGCTTCATTTCTTAGTCCTGAATCTTATAAACATTTTAGACTCACTGTGTTCTGAAGTCACGTGACGTTAATGAAAAACACAATTTGTTGTGTAGTATAGCTGGTCTGACATATTGAATATTTCAATGGCTTTTTATTAAATAAACACGTTTTTGATATGAGAAAGCTTAGTGAAGGCGTTCATCAGTTTCCATGACTCTATTAAACTAAACTGCTGTACAATAACCCCTCCCAAACAGTCCATAAATCAGTGATGTAATAGTAAAAATAATAATAATCCTTAAAAAACTATTGTTTTTTATTAGAGATGTATGTTTCTTATGGAAATACAAATAATCAAAAAACAATAAAATCACCTATAATCCTATTACCCAGAGATAAACACTTCTAATTATCCAGTATATCACTTTCCAGTTTTTTATAATACATATATGTAGCTACCCTATATTGTTTTATGTTTTTATTTTTACATATTATGTTCCAAATTTCCTCTTAATATTATTAAATATATTTCTATAGTATAATTTTTCTGTCTATGTACACTTCAATCCTATAGATATACTGCAATTTACATAATCAATCTCATATTGCTTGAATATAGGTTGTCTCCCATATTTTTACTGTTATAAATTATGCTATAACAAATATCTCATAATGTTATCTTTGTGTCTATCCATGATTATGTTCTCAAGAACAGATTCCTGGAAAAATTTATGGGTCAAAGGATATACAAAATTTTCAATGCTTTTGCTATATTTATTGTCCAATTTCACTCCAGAAAGGTTTTACCCCGAAATTTATGATTTACAATGACGATCAATTCCTTATTATACCATGGACCTGACTATATTGCTCTCCTGATAAGTTGATGCAATTGAATCAATTGCTAAACCTATTTTTCTTTCATCACATGTACCCTACCTACTTCGTATTCAGACCAAACATCTGAAATTCTGGTGGTTAGTTCCTATTAGATCATGTGTAATGTGTATTAGATAAAAGTATTTTCAAAAATTTATTTAGCATTAGGAATAGAGACAGTGGAAATGTAATGGCTGTGTGCGATGTCAGAGGGATAGTGGATGGGGGGAGGGGGGTTCACACAGTGTGAGGGATATAAATGATAAACATCTAAGTATTGCTTTGTCTTGTGCACCTGAAACTAATAAAATAAAAAAAAATTTAAAAAATTTATTTAAACATATGACATGTATCAAGTGGTCTGAGTCCTGATGTCAGGGTAACCTCATGTTGACTGGACTTTTATGTGGTAGTGAAACATGGAGGAATTTGAAGCTCTAAGGAGTGTATGTTTTCATAATAGTTCTGGTTATAACAAACTTTGTTTCTTTAGGGCATTTAGGGAGGAAGCCGATGAAGTTGGTGGCTATTCCCCACCCCCATCATTGTACTTCTTGAGTCATGTTAAAGCTAGAATTGTTTGAAATTTCAGAATGTGGGTTATGCCATCTCTTTTCTTGCATTCCTCCTAATTTTTCAAAGATTGCTGTCCCAAAAGCAGATCTCTAACTTCTTGCAGTATCCTAGCCTGGAAACAGCTCCCTTTTTGGTGGGGATGGGTGGTGGATTAAACATGACCATAAATTCTTTGCTGCTCCTTCCATCAAGCAGTGGAGTCGATCCCCTTCCTCTTGAATTTGGGGTGACCTGCTTTGATCTGTAAAAAGTGAAGAAAGTGATGCTCTACAAGCTCAAGGCTTAGACCTTAAGAAGTCTAGAAACTTCAACTTTTCCTCTCTTGGAATACAGCTGCCATGCTGAGAGGAAGTCCAAGGTAGACTACTGGATGGTTAACTACTCTGTAGAGAGAGGCCTCGGGGAACGAGAGGCCATCTTAGATGGCCTCTAGACATGCTCCCAGCTAAATGCTGCTACATGCACAACCTCAGCTACTACTAACTACACTTACCAGATGGAAGAACTGCCCAGCTGAAACCAGTTGGCTCACAAAATAATGAGAAAAATTTTTTTTAAATTGCTGTTTTAAGCTATATATTATGCAGTAAGAAGTAACTGAAACAGAAAGATAAATAAATGTACAATTTCAATTCATAGTAATATTGGCTATAAAAGAAATAAGGGATAGAATATAAGTAGCTTTCAACACTTAATTTAAAGAAGTCAGAAAAGCCCTCTATGGAGAAATGGTGCTTGATTTTGGATTTTGAAGAATGAACCAGAGCTTCTGGGCAGAGGAGGGGGAAGAGTGTTTTAATGAAATGAGCAGCCGAAAAGATGACTTGGAAGCATGAAATAATGGGACATCCTCAAGGAAGCTGATAACCTAATATTTGCAAAGTTTTCATCTGATGGTCTAGAGAGCAACTATGTGTAAAATGAGGAGAAATAATCATAGTGATCTCATACTTTCCTTTCTTGAGTACCGTCTTATATGGGAAAAGTCCCGGTAGCTGACTTACAATTCTACAGCACCAAACATTTCTCAAGTACTAATGAGTCAAAAAGAGCTGCTTTTGTTGAAAGGCAACTTCTGATCCTCATTTACTATCCTCTCTAAATGATTAATTCATTCCAGAAACAAAAACAAAGACACAGTCATATTATAAACATGAATTCCTCAAGAAACCCATCTATGGACCACCTAGGAGGCTCTCAGAGACCACCAGTTAGGATTGGTCTGGGCAAGATTATGACGTGGTTGGAGTGCATCTTGGTGCGCCTGGCCTCCCGTTTCTGTGTCCTCAATCCAGTGTCTCAGTAGCAGCAGGTTCTCATCTTCTCTGTGAAAAATCTGCTTCCCAGAAAAGATCAGATACACGTGTTCTTACTTAGAAGCATGACCCCGAAGGAAGGGTATTGCTTCTCCAACAGGGATGTCCATTTTACTTAGAGGACAAGAGTTTAAGTTAAAAGAATGGTTCTGTGATGGTGGATTTTTGTTTTCTTAAATAAGAGAGTCCGTGTGAAAGAATTTGGAGTTGTGGGAAGGGAGAGAACACGCTGCCTTCTCAATTTCCCTATAATCACATCTTGTTAAGAGATTGCCTACGCCCCTCACAGTTGATCCACTGAAGGAGTTATCACAAAAAGTCTGCTATGTTGAAGCACAAAGCTAGATGTTGTGAAAAATGCAGTGGTGAAAAACAGTCTCTGTCCTCAAAGAACTCACAGTCTAGTAAAAGAGCTGAGTATTGAATGGATGACAATAAAGCAAGCCACTATAAATCATAAGGACACACTCAAAGTATTATATGGGAGCTTCCTAAAAAGGAATGATCATCTATTCCTTTGCAAGTCACAAAAGTTGAGTAGTGGGCAAAGGTGGGGAAAAGGAAGGGGAAAGAGAACATGTATGGTCAGTATTTTTAGTCCTATACATGAAATATTAGAAATGGCAGCATGTGAAGTTAAGTAACTTCTCAAGGTAACCTAGCTAGTGGCTGGTGTGGCTGGAGCTTAAGGTAAATGGAGGCATGTAGTGGGAGATAGCACGGGGGTCAGACTTTATTTCCAGGCTAAAGAGTTTAGTTTAATATTCTGGAATTAAGGGGAGCCATTGGAGGTTTCTTGTTTGTTTGTCGGATAGAATGTGTTGGTGAGTGACATATGATATGATACCTATTTAACATGGTTTCTGTGATATTGTGAAGGATGGATTAGAAAGAAAAGAGATTTCAGGCAAGGAGGCACATTACAATGATTTATTCATTCATATATCCACCTGTTCAATAAAAATTTAATCAGTATCTACTATTTGCCAGGTATTACAAAAAGCTATTACAATAACCCAGGTGAAAGAGTGTGAGATACCTAGTGAGTTAGCCAGAAAGATGGCAGTAGGATTTTAAAGTAGGGGATGGGATCATCCTTCTGATATCTTCCTTTTGGTATTTTTCTGGACTGCAGGGCATGGCCTTTCCACAGCTGTCTGAGTTGGCTTCTGTCTGTAGCTGTAAGAAGAAGGAATGTGGGTAATGGTGAATCTCTGGGAGGCGTCTTTGGTCTCTGGCAGCCACACTGGATGCAAGTGGAGATTCTAACTGAAGTTAGAGGGAGAAGAAGTTTCTACATACCTCTCCATCTCACTTATATCCTCCCCCTAATAAGACCCTATAATTTTCTCTGAATGTCTCGTACCCAGGAATACTTCTGTCTGCAGATTTATGGGGACCTAGGATTTCAACTGGGGTCTAAAGAATTAGGTTCAATGCTTCTATGCAAATTACAGAGAATACATGTCTAAATACAAAAATTAACCTCAAAACATCTAAACCACAGATGCAAATGTCCGACTTTAGAACTTTAGAAAGATTCTCTCTCTAACAGTGCTAACTTGGGAATGTGGTCAAAGAATCAAGATGGCATTGATCTAAAATGGGTATCCCAGCCGCAGGGATTATATGGCCCCGAGGGTGTATGGAGATGAGAAGTGGGCGAGGGGTGGGGATTGAACGGGGAAAATGGAAGGATGACGCAGCCATCCAAAGAACTCCAGAGCTATTGGCATATGACCAGTTTGTGTTTATTTCTTTCAAATTTCAACATTTGTTCTGCCAGCCATAGGGATAGTAGCTGCTTTCTGCAGAGACTACCTCTGTGATACTTTGGTGTTCTCTTGCCGGTTTTTCAATTATTTAGGTAGATGAGGAGTATCTACAAGATGCGATTCATCTGGAAATATGAATAGAAGTTTTCTATATAAGAAAAGAAATGAAACTCAAATGTAGGCCTTTTGATTCCCTCCATTCCCATTAGCTGCAAAGGGATCAAATACCTGAAATGTTAAGCAACAAGCATCTTAGCAAGATAGGCAAAATCAATGTTGGTTTAATTTTGCATTGATGTCATTGTTTACCTACTTTGTTTTTTATGCTAAACTTTCTCTGCTCAAATAACCTTGTGCTTACTGTCTTATCAGACACTGACTGATACAGTGGTTATAAGACTCTGCTTAGTATATAGAGAGATTAACTTTAGACAGGGTATCAGCAATCCCAAATTCTAATCCCACCACCCTTGATTTACTAACTGAGTGCCCAGATGAGTGTCATGTTTTTTCTTTTCTTTTTTTTTAAGTTAGAGTCATCTGGAGCAAAAGGAAAGGATGGTATCTGCTCTGGCCTGTTCATAAAGTTGAGGTGGGAATGGAATACAGTAGTGGGTGAGGCAGTGCTTGGCCAATTGTAAAGAGCTGTACACCTTTCTGGGATTATGATCTCAAAGCTGAAGAGTCTAAAATGAAGACATCAACCTCATCTGTCTTGCTAAGAGATGCTTACTGGTAACTTTTCAGGTAGCTAATGGGAACGGAGAGAACCATACATGACTCTCTGCTTTTTTGAGATAGAAGATCTCTACTCATGTTTCCAAATGAACCTCATCTCTTCCCAATTGCTGCTTCCAAATGTTACCATCTCCTACTTTAGTCTTGCCCAGTTATGACAAAAATGTCAACATTTTTATTGCTGCTATTTTGTTTTTATATTTTAGATTAAATCTGGTCCTCTTATGCTGTAAATCACTCTGGATTTGCTTGCTCTAGGGCCTGGAGACTAATACCATTTCTGCCTCTTGCTTACTATAAGCCAGTCATTCTACCCTTCCTGGTTTCAATTCCCTCATGGCTTAATTGGAAATAGTAAGTCTTGTCCTATCTGTCTCACAGGGCTTTTATACCATGTATAAAAGTGCTTTGTAAATTCAAAAGCGTTGTAAGAAATGTTACTGTTATTGTTGCTAGTGTTCACTGGCGTAGGAATTTAGGGTTGTTTAAGAGGAATCTTATAAACAGTGTCTGGAAATAGCACCTTATGAATTAGCGTTAGAATTTGTTGTTTCAAATCCTTTCCATTGATGGACATTAAATATATACTGGTAGAATACATGGTATTGAATTTCAACAAAGCATCCATTTCTAGAAGAAGATCAGACACTTTAGCATATTTCCAGGGCAGTTTTCATCTTATGAATTTGTCCTAATACTGTGACCCCTTGCTTGTGTCTGAAAGAGTGATTACACATAAGAAATATTCACGTGTTAAGAAAGGAAAGACTGACGAATGAATACTCAAAGATTCCAGAACCAGGAACAACTGATTCCAAGGTTTGAAAGGTCAGAGACTTACATGTGAGAAGTGACATGCGTGCTAGAGCCATTGAACAGTAGTGTAGGAAATACCACAGACCAAATTCTTTCTCTGAGGGTCTCCACAATAAAAGTTCACTGACCAAAGCTTATCTGCTGTACTTTTTCTTTCGGCTACCATTTTAAGCTGCTTCTAGGCACAGGAGGGAAATGGAGAATAGAGTCTGCCATTATCTGCAGGATTCATGCTAACAGGCAGGAAAGGCTCATTACATACTAATGAATTCATAAAAAATCAGTTATGTCAGACTGATTTGTGTTGGCTGTCTATATTGATTGGATTCATTGGATAATTGCTAAACTGTTGAAAGATGAAGGGCTATTGTTCACTTAGGAAACAACAGAGGCATAATTTGTGGGTGTGTGTGGCTTTTATTTCCACTGTAAAACTTTTCAGATTTATTAGACAATTGGACCAACTCCTGCTAAAAATAACATAAATGAAATGTTTAACAGTTATTGAGTCTCAAAATCATATATGAGGCTGTTTCTTGATCGAAAGGGCAGGTGCTGTCCTATTTGTCACATATTTAACACATATGAAACCTCATTTATGTTGGTTTGCTAGAGTTAATCACAGTTGCACTATGATAGTTCTAGTTAATGTAATCACTTCTAAAATACAGATGGGAATGAAGAGAGGATAATCCCCCTCCACCCCTTTTACCCACGTTAATTCTTATCCCCCCCACCTGGAGACACACAGAGAGAGGCTGGGTTCACAGGAAGTGCTTCAGGACTTTCATCATCCTTCTAGATCAAAAGCGTGGAGAGGAAACCCTGGAGTGGTTACGTGTAGACTTTAGTGTTAAAGGACTTAGGTTTGAATCCTGGCTTCACTCCTCAGTAGCTGTGGGATCCAGAGCTATCGTCTCCGAAACTGATTCCTCATCTGTAATGATGGGCTAATTATTCTTGCACACCAGGGATACTCTAGTTTTTACAGTAAGGCTCTTTGAACTTGAGAGTTGTCATGCACTTAATAGTTGGGGTCATTTAGTCTACTTGCTCTTTATATTTCTGTAAATTAGGGTCAAGAGCAGTACCTATGTCGGAGGACTTTTGTGACGTTTAAGAAAGACAATGTATGTGACACTGCTTACCACAGTGGTCGGCACATGGCATACACTCGGTAAATGTCAGCTTTTATTATAATAGTGTCTCTTCACCACAGTTCCTTGAAGAAGTTATTTAAACGCTCTGCCTTCATTTCCTCAACTGGTAAATGGGGGAAATAATAGTAGCTACCTCTGCCTTGTTGTTAAGGTTAATGAGTTAAATATATATAAAGTGCGTAAAACAGTGCCTGGAACATGGTAAGTGCTCAGAGAATGTAAACAAAGGTTACTATTATTAAATGCTCGATCGGTGCTTGTTTCTGCTATAGAAGACCCTTACCTAATATAAATGTTTAATGCAAGTTTTTATATTATATTATCTCACACACGTAACATGTTATATTTCATATTACTCTATTACTCTATACTAATATTATATTAAATTATTAGGATTATAATATATATTATTGTATTTTTGAGCAGAGAAGAGACTATTAGAAGTCTAGCACAGAATTTGGTAACACTTATTTAGAAGATAAACATGATCCCCTACATTTATAGAATGCATATAGAGCCAACCTTCCCAAAGTAGTTGTTTGCTTGGATTTAAAATCACCGGTATTTATGTTACTCCCCTCTTCAGATAATCACAGCGACTATACTATGAAGCAGGGCTTACGTGAGGGGCACAGCTATCTACCGAAGTCTCTACACGCTAGGGAAGAGGGCTTTGATTGAATTGCATGTCTTCTCAAAGCTTATTTATTATTTTCTTAAGCATTGAGCTGACATTTTGCCTTATTTCTCAGTAAAAAGTTAGGGAAACACCTCTTAGTAATGACACAAATAAATACCTTTTTATTATTTGAGAAAAAAGAAAACCTAAAAAAGTACAACTGGTGATGGAAAGAAAATTCCAACCCCATCTACCCACTTTTTTAAATCTTTGCTAACAGAATCCAGAGTTTGATTTAGCCTCTTCACACATACAGAGGGGAAGGAAGAAGTGTGAGAACCAAATATTTAAAAACAACAACGAACAAACTGTTTTTCTTTTTGTTGGCTCCGATCCCCTCATACATCATGTGTGTGATGAGCTTGAAGCCCCCAAAGATGATGTATGAGCTATACATTAAGTATGGCCCTTTTTTCCTAGGTAATCTTTTTGGTTCCAGGTACTCATCTGTTTGCTTGCTTAGCATTTCAGTCACCAGAATGAATGGATACATATGGTCTTTGATGTCAATTTGCCTTGCCTCCCTCTTGAATTGTTGCTGCAGAAATTTGGTCCTGCTTTAAACATATCGAATTCACCCATTATCCTCAGAGAAACAGGCTGGTGTTCTTTTCTGGGAAGTTCTCCTATAACAAGAGATACTCCAGGACAATGAAGAAAATCAGAGGTTTTAAACAGCTAACAAAGGATATTGAGAGCAATATTTGGTGAGAGAGGAGAGAGAATGAGAGCAAGAGTGTGTTCCTGAAAGGAAGGGGAGAGAGAAAGAAAGACAGGAGAAAGGAAAATCCCTTCGTAAATAGTCATTGAAACATGACTGCGAATGCTCTGTGTAGCCCTCCAGTAAGTTCTAAATTAAGCTAATAAAAACAAATCAAAGCAGAAGACCAAATCTGTTTTCTGGAGGCCACTGTGAGAGTAGGACCCTGGCAACCATTTCTATGAGAAAAGTTGCTGATTTGGGAACCTAATGCTTTCCTTGAGACTTATTTCTTCCACAGACATATGGTGAATCAGGGCATCACATCACTCTTTCTCTCTTGCCTTCCCTCTCTTAAATCTTCCCTTAATAATTCCCTTTATTATCTCAAAGTAAAACAAATAAAATCCCCCAATCTTCCTGCCTTTGGGGCCAAAAAGCAACTGAATAGATTTGTCACGGACCAGTCAGTGCTCTTGCATTAGAACAGAGCTGGAACAGCTCAGGTGTCTGTAATGTAGAGAAAAGGGGGTTGTCCAGCTGAAAAGAGAATGTTTTTCTTTAACTGCACCTCAGGAAAGGTCAAATAGGATTAATTTTTTAAAGTTGACCAGAACAAAGATAGATGACTTGATTTTCAGTGAAAATTTGGTTATGTCAAACCAAGTAGCCCCAGAAATATGATCGATCAACCTCTGGAGAGTCAATGGCATATTTCATTTCACTCCCTTCGGTGTCACCATGGGCACTGTGCTGTCTTTCAGGATGATGGATTTGCAGGGATTTCCAAATGTCTATTAATGCCCTTCACCCACTTTGCTGAGATCAGTCATCTGAACAAATGGTTTGAAGATTTTGTATGAAGATTCTATCAAAAGAGTCTTTGGTTTCTCTTGTTTGTAGCAGTTATTATGTCTATGAGTAGAAAGGAGACTAGAATTCAAGGATTGATGTCATTGAAAATGAGAGCAATATTTGAGAGTCTTGAATTCTTTAAAGAGTTCAAATAAAGATGTCTATTTTGAAGAGATCTTTATTTTCCTACATATTTTCTGGAAATACAGTTTTCTATAGTTTTCTTTATGTTTTATTTTACATATTTCACACACTATGCAAGTTGTAAAAATTCCAAATTTTCTGTACCCAATCGCAACAGAATTGGTAAGAAAGAATGTGTGCGAATAAAAGCAAAATGGTGAGTGTTTAGAGAGAATAACAATCATCATGGAAAACTGGTCATTTTCAACCTAGATGTTCTGAGCTAGAGTTGGTGAGGGGTCTGCAGGAAGTGTGCAAGCTGCTATAATCTTCTCTAAAATAGAACTGGAAACGTTGCCTGAAGACTGCATTTTTCATTTCCAATGGAATGACATTTAAAATGAATGAGATACATACTTGTACATTTAACAATCATCTTTTGAGAGTTTGCTATATATTAGGGACTATGATAGTTAAAATGATCGTTTTGGACAGTCTACCCTGAATACAGTACTATGAGAGGGAGGGGCAAATGACCACACAATCTGTAATACAATGTGATGAAACCTAAATGCTGGACAAGAATTGTAAACCATGCACTACAGGGAAAATAGAGAAGGGGGGACTGGTTCTACTACGAAGGAAGAAGAGGGGGATGGGAGGAAAATGATGACCTTACTAAGAAGGTGAAAGCATGAGCCTTGAAGTTTGAGTAAGATTTAGGCTTTTTAAGAAAAAGGGTAATAAATGAAGTAGAGGGTTAAGAGGAGGATAATAAGCTCGTTCATTCAACAAATATAAATTTAGTACCTGTCACATGCCAGGCAATGTTACAGCTTATGGTAGTAGTGTTGTGATATAAGTGTGTGTGTTTTCTTCAAAAAAGCTTGGTGGGGTGATAATGAATGAGACAGGTAATGCTAAATGCCAAGGAGAAAAAATAAAACAGGGCGGAGGGATACGTAATCTTGAGGGAAGGTAGGGCTTTTAGCTGAGGGGCCAGGAATGTTTTCACTGGAACCAACATTTTGAGTGGAGACCTGAGGGGAGTGAAGGAGTGAGCCGTGTGACTCCTGGGAAAAGAACATTCTAAACTGAAGGAAGAGCAAATGCAAAGGCCCCAAGCTTCCCCCCTGTGAGAGTGCAAGAGCAGCTGTGTTTGGAGCAGAGAGGAGGGTGAGAGGAGTGGGGGGGATGAGAGTGAAAGGGGGGGCTTTAGGGGGAGGAGTTTTTAAATCAAGACAGGACTTTGCCTTTTCTATGAGAGAGATGAGAAGATGCTAGAGGGTTGTGGGCAGAGGTGTGACATGGTCTGACATGATCTCACAGGAATTCCTCAGCTGCTGTGTTGATCACTTACATTTTTATACCCCTTCACAGTTTGTAAAGTACCTTCACACACAACACCCCACAACTCCTCATTTCCCTGATGAAGGAACTGAAGCACAGTTCCTGGAACTGAAAGTTGGAAACAACTTTCCTGGAATAGCTAATGAGGGGGTCTCACCAGAACAAACCATCCTCTACAGAATCTAAGTTGGAACTGTTTCCATAACATCCCGCTGTCCTTCTGGTCGTGGGAAACCACAGAGGGACACTCAGAAAAGCAGAAACTTCAAAATTCCCAGTTGGTTTATTTCACTTCTTTCTCCCATTTTCTTCTCTCTTTCAACCCAAACCTTTCTCTGTAAAGATGCTGTTCCCACTCTTTACTTCATGGCTGTTTTGGTGACATGCGCCGTCTTAAAGAAGGGATGTGTGAGAGTCAAAGAGGTTGATCATTTCTCCACAGCTAAGCATTTAGCTGAAGAATGTAGTCTCACATTCTTTCTTAACGCTGGTAATAGGTTGAGGGCTTGAGCTGGTCATGACTTTCAGCCTTAGAAAGTAAATCTTGTAAAATCGAAGGCTGGCTGCTCCACTTTGGTGGTATAAATCCAATCACCAAGTTAAGGATAGACAGGAGGGGAGAGTGGCTAAAATGTCTTCCTATGTATTCCTAGCTGGCTGCTCCACTGCATGCAATAGGGAAAGTGTGTGCAGGCAACGGATCGTGTGTCTCACTTCCTTCATGTCTTCCCCAGAAATGTTTCCCAGATTCTAGAAAAAAATTTGCTGTTTTTAATGTTCAATGCTTTCATGAATTTTTACGTTTTTTGTTGTTGATGTTTTGGAGGGCTTTGGTTTGAATTTCTGTACCGAGATGAGTAAAATGGCCTGGTTTTTACTCTTTTAGTTGAAACGTATAAAATGCAATTAGTGCACTCAAACCTTGATGAGTGTTTATATAAATAAAACTGTGTAACCACTATGTAGCTCAAGATGTACAGCTTTCCCAGTGCCCTAGAAGGCTTCCACGTGCCCTTTCCCATAGCCTGTCCCTATTTTAACTCAAAAGCTTAACTGTGATTTTTACCATATCTTTGACCTTCCATTTTGGCTTATGTTTGGCAAAAATTCACTCCCGGTTAAAAACAGAATAGGTTCAGATTACATGGTTATTATTAATGTCTCTTATAAACATCTATTTTTGATGAAAATGCATAAGAAAATACTAATTACATTTCACTTGCCATCCTTGTGTATTTAAATAACCAAAGAAAGAAGATTTGGGATCAACTACCATTATAGTTTTTATTCAATGCAGAAATATAAGAACAAGCACTTGGAAACAGTGCCAAACCCCAGTTGCCTACTACCCTCCCTTTTATCCTATGTTCCAAGCCCACAGAGCTGAGGTATTTAATAGGGTCTCCTATTAGAAAAATAATACACTCCTTCTCATCACTTCCTTTGTTGACATTGAGTGTTATACCCAGCTACAAGTAATATGGAGGAAACTATTTTCAGTAATTTTCATTTTATTCAAACCAAAGCGAAAATGACTGTGATTCCCAATCAGAAAGAACAATCGATATCCTGTATCAGTATCAAGTGTCCATATAGATTATCAACCAGTGATCATAGTTACTATCTCTTCTTACTGAGCATTTGTGTTGATTCGATAATGTATATTTATTTCACACATTATTCAGTTTCTCAATAAATTCATTGTTGGAATATGAAACATGTATGTAACATAAATATGTGAGTCATACAATTTGCTTTAGAGAGACTTCTGGCAGTAGCTTTAAAATTAAGACCTATGTTGTGTTTGCTTTGTCTTACATCTCCATACTCAGGGAAAAAATAATTTTATTTCCAAGACCCAGGATTCACTCTGATTGGACCGACTTGAGAAACACACCTATTCCTCAACCAATCACTATGTCCAAGGGAATGAGATATGGCGATTGGTCAGATTTGGAAATGTGCTCATCATCCTGGGATGTGGAAGAATAGAAGAGGTAATCTACTCTACAGAACCACTTTAGACAAAAAGTGGGAGAACAGTGGTCCCCAAAGGAAAAATCTGCTGTTCCCAGAAATAGGAGATGTGTAGGACCAGCAGGCAAAAAACTTGTGAGTGTGTTGGAGGTCAGGGAGAAGGTAACTCCTGAGGTCAAAGCTCAAAGCAGGAAGGGCCATTTATGAAGCTGATGTTTTAAGACTCACCAGGTGTTTGGAGTGAGTTGTGGGAAATCGGAGAAGTGATCATATGTCCCCAAACCTCCAAAAATATGACCTGCCCTGAAAAGTTGTGTGTATTTTCTATGATGCCTATAAGCTGCTCACCCTAGTACCTTTTGCAAAGAAGGTTATTCCAAAATATGTTTCCTTTTCCATCCCCTTTGCCTTATAACTGCTTGATAGCTTTCCTGCAAAGGGCTAAGACTAGAATTTGGTTGGCGGTGTTATCAAAAGGGGGGAAATGATTATTTTTGGCCAATATTAATTAATTTGATTTTTTTAACACTCTTCCAAACCATAATGCAAACTTGTCTTATCGAGAATTCAGTTCTCTTCTAACTCATTTACACTACACACACACACACACACACACACACACACACACACACACACAAGTTCTGGCAATTAAGTTCACAAACTCATCCTACCATGTTTCCCTGAAAATAAGACCTAGCTGTACTATCAGCTCTAATGCGTCTTTTGGAGCAAAAATTAATATAAATCCAATTATATTATATTTTATATTATATTATATTATATTATATTATATTATATTATATTATATTATATTATATTATATTATTATATTATATTATACCTGGTATTAGATAATATTATATAAGACCCAGTATTATATTATTATATTATATTATAAAGACTCGGTCTTATAGTAAAATAAGACGAGGTCTTATATTAATTTTTGCTCCAAAAGATGCATTATAGCTGATTGTCCGGCTAGGTCTTGTTTTCTGGGAAACATGTAGAAAAAGTGCTACATACTTCATTGCTGAATATCACTACTGTCACCTTCGAAGTACTCCCCTTGGGAAGCTATGCACTGATGCCAGTGCCTAGTCCACCCTTCAAAGCAATTATGGAACTCTTTTTCTGGAATGGCCATCAGAGCTGTCATCGTATTACCCTTGATGGCTTGAATGTTATTGAAATGTCTTCCTTTCAATATTTCCTTTACCTTTGAGTAAAGAAAGAAGTTATTGGGGGCCAGATCAGGTGAGTAGGGAGGGTGTTCCAATATAGTTACTTGTTTACTGGCTAAAAACTCCCTCACAGAGAGTGCTGTGTGAGCTGGTACATTGTCGTGATGCAAGAGCCATGAATTGTTGGCGAAAAGTTCAGGCCATCTAACTTCTTCATGCAGCCTTTTCAGCACTTCCAAACAGTAAACTTCATTAAATGTTTGTCCAGTTGGTTCAAATTCATAATGAATAATCCCCCTGATATCAAAAAACGGTTAGCAACATTGTTGCAGCAAGTTCACCATCTTAATTGTATGATTTCTGTGTGTGTGTGTGTGTGTATGTGTATGTAATATATATATAGATATAGATATAGATAATCATACATGTGTAAATTTTCAACAAGAGATCATGTTTATTATCTCCTCTTTACTGAAGATTTTAACATTTATGTTGTTTGATAATGTATATTTCATGTATATAGTAAAAGTTAATTTCTTAAAGAGGACATTGGTAAATATGGCTGTTTTATGCAATTTTTTATACTTAGTACCTAGTTTTGAAATTTTAAAATCTTTTAAAAAAATGTTCTTAAAAAAGATTTGAATGTTTTGTTGGGTTCCAGGTTGTAAACAAATGAACGAGAAAAATCATGAGAGCAATGAACTAACCAGTTTCATTATCATATGTAAATTTGGCCCTGATAATCTGGATTCTGTTTTCCTGTTGAATCTTGTTTTCGCCTTGATTTTCTGGTGATTTCTGGTGTAGTAGATTCTTTTTTCTTATTAAGAGATGTGATACTAATGAACCCAGGAACAACAAGGATTATTTGGTTTCAAACTTATTTATAGTCATCTGTCATTATATTTCTATAATTAGAAGGTGGCATGTGGTCGGCAAATGCTTCTTTCCTAATACTACATTGTCTCTCTCATCCAGAATATCGCCTCAATGTGAATTATTTTTGGGAAGGACATTTTTATGGGGAAGAGTTCTTACTAGACACTGGGAAAATATCTCCCTTATTTTCGATATGTGGGTTATATGCCTCTTTAAGCTCACCCTGCCAAGTTCTTTCTGAAGTCTTTGATCTCTTCTCACTGCCTTACATGGGTGTGAGAAAGATTAATTAATTAACACTTATAAAGAGCTTTGAAGATGAAAGGGATCTGTTAGTGCCACCATCTTCTCTTGGCTTCTCCTATTTCTGGGTTTTACTATGTAGAGGTCTTTCCCCACCCTGCCCCACCAAGGCGCAGACTCTGTTTGAACTTGTAGGGATAGTTTACTAGACTTGCAAAGAAAGAAAGCCTAGGTTTTGCAGGAGAGCACAAAATAGACCCAATGGAAGCATTATTTTTGTTTCTGGACTTGCCAAAACATAGCAATCCCATTTTAGGTCAGACTTCTTACTTTTAGATATTTTTCTGAGGTGGTGGTGGGCATTGTATTTGTGTAATGGATTTACATTTCAAACCTTTTTATAACCCAAAATTCCATTCCCACCATGAGACTGTCCAAGTTAGCCACCTTCAGTAACATTTATTCCCCACCCTCATTCCTACCCCAGTGGACTAGAATGGTTGGCCTCTGTCATGCTCCCCTGAGGTTGGCACCTCTCACTGTGGTTCCAGTCTCACTTTTCTGTCAAAATAGAATCTCATATCTTTGTAATATCTTTGCCGACTTCTTCCTTAAGCCACACAGAGAACAGTATCGTGTCAACATTTTTCCGGTTTGAATGTCCCTTCTCATAGCAACATACTACCCAGAAAGTGGTCATTGATGGGCTCTGGGATGTGGCTGACACAACAGAGGCAGCTACAGACTCCACTCAGGAGTGTCACGTGACTATGGTCCTTCTACTGAAGGTACCGTGGAGTCTTGCTCCTTCCTACTGGTACCTGTGAGTGCCAAGACCAGCCTCTAAGTCTTAGTGATCTGTCACTGCCCTTTTTGAGTGACCTGAAATGCCTTTTTGTAAGTGGAAGGGAAGAGAAACTTTTGTGAAAATTGCAAAGACATGTAGAATCCAAGCCAAATGAAGGTCTATTTCTTAATTATCAGAGACAAAAGGTGATGATTTGTAAATAGATATGCAGTCAAATGGAGTATTGCTTCAGTACATACATTCTGTCTTTAGGAAAGTGACTCCTTAGTATGGGATTGCTAAGCAACTATTCAGGTTTGAAAACTTGCTTGTATGTTTTATTTGTTTTAAAATTGTATTTTAAAAGGAGCAATTTATTTCTCATGTCTTTACGTCATCTCACTATGTTTAGTTCTGTTTTCTGGTTTGCTTTAGAGTAGCTTCACAGAATAATTATCATAATAGCTACCATTTACAGAGCACCTGCAGTTACGCCAGGCACACACTGGGTACCTTTCTTCCAATATTTCCTTTAATCCTCATTACTGTTCTCCGAAGTAGATGTTACTATTCCCATGTTACAGATGGGGAAGTGGAGATTCAGAGAGATTGCTAATTTTCCCTAGGTTATAGAGCTTGGAAATTACTAAACTGGGATCTAAACCAAGGCCAAAGTGTGTCCAGATTCCATGTCCAGAGCCATTGCTCCAACCAATGTTTTACTCTCTTTGGATATGCATTTACTATAGCAAGAGTTTATTCTCTCTCATGCATAAAATGCATGAAGGATGCTACAATCCACCTAAAGTGTCTTCTAGCATGGTGGAAAATCTTCAAAAATTTTCTAGCTGATTTTCTAGTCTATTTGGATTACACTGAGTACACACTGGCTGGGGTGACATTGAATAGGCCTCTTAGCCCCTTTGAACTTTAATATTTTTACCTGTAACATGGGATAATGACAATACTCACCAAGTGGGATTTTCACTGTGTGACTCCACACAGGAAATGTGTAATAAGTAATGAGTTGCTATGTCAATTCAGTTAGGAAGCATCTACATTGTTCTTGATGAAAGACTGTGAAACTCTGAACTAATGATAATTGAAAGGAGCCGCCATATGTGAAAGAAACTGCATTGATAGGAGGGCCTGAAGGACAGACAGAACATGACAATGAATCATGACTGTGAGGTAGATGGGATTTAATTGAGGCAGAGATCACAGGACAAGGAGCAGGCTTGTCAGGAGGGACAAAGGTTCAGTTTGGAATATTTTGGGTTTGAGGCAATGGGAGAGATTCTGTTAGAGACACTTAGCAGAACTTTCCATTTGAAGTTTAGCCAAAAGCAAAGACTCAGTTAAAGATGTACGCTTGGAGCCATCTGTAGAAAGGAGATATTTTGAGATATCCAAGGGGATGACTTTATCTAGGAGTAGAGTATGAAATCAGAAGCAAATTCTGGATACAGAAGCTTGTGAAAGCCTACACTTAAGGAATAGGCATTTGAAGAGGATCCAGAGAAGGTTCTGAAAAGATATGACAGAGGTAGAAACACCAGGCAATGAATTCCACCAGCAACAAGGATAAGAGTGTTTCAAGGAAAGGTTGACATTAGTGTTGAGTTCTCCAGTGGTTGACAAGGATTGTTGGGCTGTGATTTTGAAGTTAAGAGACTGTTGGAAACTTTTGATAAATAGTTTCTGAAGAGCAGTGGGAGCCAAGACCACGTGGCAAGAAGCTACAGAATGATTAGTTGTCGACATGCTGGACCAGTGAGTGAACACTACTCAGATCAGTATCAGGTGACATCTTGAGCCTGTCTTCTCCATTCAGGAGCAAGAGGGGCCATGATACTTGGTTGGATGACTTCATGTCTTGGGTTGAGTTCCACCAAAAGCTGACTGAGGAGAGGATTTGAGTACAAGTGGTTTATTTGGGAGATGATGCCAGGAGGAACCAACAGGGGAATGGGGACTTAAGACAAAGGAGGGAAAAACAGCACAGGGCGTAATGATCAAATTCCTGCTATGGCATGCTGGGGACACCTGGGAGACAACACAAAGTCCACCTTGGACTTTTGGGGCGGTAAGGAAGCTCAAGTGTTTATCCTCCAACTCTTATCTGTACTGACTGTTATTCTTGCACCTCTGACCTTACCATGCCTGCAGAGAGAACATCAAAAACAAAGCCCCAAAACCAAGAAAACAAATCTCAGCTCGAGTCACATGTGCTTGCAACAGGAGACTGTCCATGTGCTTAGTGAGTTTAGAGAGCAGTGGGCAGGGTCTGTTGCAGTTAAGGATGGACTGACTGGGTAAGGTGGACATGAAAGAAAGGAGTGCTTTCCTTCACTGAGTGCTTAATACCAGAGGTGTCAAAAACGTGTATACATGTTTTAGGAAATATTATCTATGCTCAAGCAGTAGTTCGCCATAATCAGAAGTATCTGGACGCTGATGGTAACCCCCTTGAGCACCTCTTGTAATTGCAGAAGTCAAATGTGACTTGTATTCATCTTTTGTTATCGGTACATATTGAGTATTACAATTAATAGTTTTTTCCTTTCTTAAAATGTGTATACTTTTTTTTGGCACCCTCTGTATATACGCCAGATGCTGTGGGTGCTTTAGTGTGTGTATTTCAATCTCATTTCATCTTCACAACTTTCACATGAGGAAACCAAAGTGCAGAGAGTAACTTTGCAATGAGCAACAGAGACTCAATTCTGCCTTAGATCATCTAAATACAAAGCCACCCCACCATTCAGCAAGTAAACCTGGGGCCTAAATGGAGGCAGAGTTGAGATAGGGGCCCATGGCACGTTTGGACAGATCATCTCATCAACATGATGCTCTTTATTTCTGAATTTGCACTTTCATTCCTTCCCTCATCTGGGAGGAGTAATTAATAGGTTAGTTTTAAAAAGGTCCCCTGCAGGCTTACAGGCTGCTCATGGAAATCAAAATAATTAAAGGAATAATGAATTGTGTTAACAAAAGATATTATTATCTCTGCTAATTATTTATGTTGTTAGAAACTCAAATGTAAGATTTGCTCTGATTATCCTGTAATGCTGCAAATAGAAATTGTTTTGCTTATCCAGTCCCCCTTGGTTCTCTCTCTCCCTTTTTCCTTGTCCTCTGCCTGGAGCTGTGTCCTTTGAGACTCTTACCTGCGCTCAGACCTTCAGATTCTTTCTCTACCTGCTGCTGTTTTAGGGCTCTAACAATCCTGATGAACTCTGCCCTGCCTGGTTGGACTTCTGTCCTTTTCTATTCATCTTCTTATCCCCTCTCCTTAAAGGTTCCCCTCAGTATCTGCTCATACAGTTCAGGCAGTTGTGAAGCTTCAGGCTTTTTCCTGCCTCCCCCGATACCTGTCTCTTCCGTGTCTAACCCTCAAATTCTTGGCACACCAACTCCAGCTAATCTGATAAAGATCATTCTGGTGAATGGTCTGAAGGGAGGGACCAGAGCAGCAGGAGGCCCTCCCGTCAAGCCCCTCCCTCCCAGGAAGAGTCTCTCTGTGAATGGTTGTGTGATGTTCCAGTTTGGGTGTCCTGTTTTCAAAATGTAAGATATGACAATAACATGAAGAACCTGAAACAAAGAGTGGAAATGAGCACCCGAATCCATCCCACTGTCCTGACATACTAGTTGTTTTCTTTGTGCTGTTCCCTGCAAGTCTTTATTCTAGCATGGGGTTTTTATTTCTGTATTTTTTTTTTTAAATTTTTATTGAGGATATTGGGAAGCAGTGTGTTTCTCCAGGGCCCATCAGCTCCAAGTCATTGTCCTTCAATTTAGTTGTGGAGGGCGCAGCTCAGCTCCAAGTCTAGTTGCCATTTTCAATCTTTAGTTGCAGGGGTCACAGCCCACCATCCCATGAGGGAATCGAACCGGCAACCCTATTGTTCAGAGTTCGCACTCTAATCAACCAAGCCACCTGGCCGCCCCTATTTCTGTATTTTTAAACTTAACATTATGTCAGTGTCATTTAAAGTCTATTTCTATACAACCATCATAATTGTTTTGTTTAATAACCGATTAAAATTTTATTGTGTTGCTGGTGTCATATTTAATAATTCTCTTCACGAAAATAAGTTTTCATTTCTCCAGGACAAATGCCCTAGAGTGCAATAACTGGGTCGTAGGACAAATCTATATTTAGTTTTAAAAGAAACTGCCAAACTGTTTTCCAGAGTGGCTGTACCATTTCACATTCCCACTAGCAATATATGAGAAACCTAGTTTCTCCACATCTTTCTTAGTGTTTGGTCTTTGTTCTTGTCACTATTATTTATTTTATTCTAATAAGCTTGGTTGCAGTAGTCTGCAATCAAGCCTGTTGTTCTACTGAAATTATCAATAATGCTCCTTCTGTCTTTGTAGGGTACCATTTCCTCAATATAGTATATGGTCATCCCACTAGATGGCATTTTTGTAAGTAGCTGCCCTCTTTGCCAAAACTCACTACAGTTATATCTCTCTGTGGTTTTAATTTGCATTTCCCTAATGGCTAGCAGTGTTGAACATCTTTTCATGTGCTTTCTTGTCATCTGTGGATCCTCTGTGGTGAAACATATGTTCTTGTCTTTCATCCGTTTTTAAAGTAGATTGTTTATTTCCTTATTTTTATTTTATTAAATTTATTACGGTGACATTGGTTAGTAAAATTATATAGGTTTCAAGTGTACAATTCTATGATATATCATCTGTACATTGCATTGTGTGGATTGTTTATTTTTAGAGTTGAGTTTTTTATGTGTGAACATACACATAACATAAAATTGATTATCTTAACTATTTTTAAATGTACAGCTCAGTAGTGGTAAGTGCATTCATATTGTTGTACAACCATACAACCAATCTCCAGAACTCTGTTCTTCTTAAAAAGCTGAAATTCTATACTCAGTAAACAATTCTATATTCCGCTTCCCCTAGTCCTGGCAACCACAATTTTATTTTCTGTCTCTATGAATTTGACTACTCTAGGTGCCTTATGTAAGTGGACTTATACAGTATTACATCATTTTGTGACTAGTTTAATTCACTTAGCATAACGTCCTCAAGGTTCGTCCATGCTGTAGCACGTGTCAGAATTTCTTTACTTTGTAAGGTGGAATAATATTCCATTGTATGTATGTACTACATTTTGTTTATTCATTCATCCATGGATGGATAATGTTGAGTTTTGAGAATTCTTTGTATATTCTAGGTATAATTTGTTAGTAGGATATACGATTTGCAAATATTTCTCCCAGTTTATAATTTTTTTCTCTATTCTCTTAAGAAGGCCTCTCACAGAGCAAAAGTTTTTCAGTTGACGACATCCAATTTATCATTTTTCCTTTTAAGAATTATGCTTTTGGTCTAAGAACTCTTCACTGAGTCCTTGGTCTGGAAGGTGTCATTCTATGTTTTCTTCCTAAATGTGTTGTTGTTTCATGTTGTACATTTTAGTCTGTGATCTATTCTGAGTTTATTTTGGTATAAAGTGTGAGCCTTAGGTCAAGATTCATGTGGCTTCTTTTATTTTGTAGAGTCTTTTATTTGGAATAGGGGTAGGACTATCAGGGCAGAAGTATGTAAATTTTAAACAAACGTCTGGGTTTTATTTCTAATTTAGGGGATGACAATGATATTGGGAATTTCAAGTGCTAGGAGATTCAGACTCAGGATGAGAAAAGAAGGCAACCTCAGCACATATGTAAGTGAGGTATTTACAGAGCAGGAGGGAGTCCTGAAACACCCCGTTGAGTGAACAAATAACACATGCTGGTTGGTTTGGGACAGCCCCTGATCATACCTAGTCCACTGAAATTATTAATAGTGCCACTGCCACTGGCAACGGAGCCTTGTTTCTTCAACAGAGAATAGGGCGAACCAAGTAAATCACATTATGTAAGTGACTATTTGCTTTCCATAAGCCCAGCTTTCTAATTTCCATGTTTGTACTCTTAAAAAAAATCATAGCCAAAAAATGTTATGTACAGGCATACCTCGTTTTGTTGCACTTCACTTTATTGTGTTTCACAGATGCTGCATGGTTTACAAATCGAAGGCGAGGCCCTCTACCAACACCCCACTTTGTTGTGACACTTGCTTTATTGCAGTGGTTTGGAACGGGACCCCCAGCATAGCTGAGGTGTGCATGTAATTGTCTTCTTAAGTGACTAAATTGGTGCTCTGACTTTAGAAAAGTGTACAGAAGTTTCCTGCTGGAAGGGATCTTAGGGATGCTTTAGGCTAGCTAATGTTTATCTAGCACTTATTACGTGCCAGCCACTGTTCTAAGAAGTTTTACAAGTAGTAATCCTCACCACAACCTTTATGGCAGGTTTTATTTTCTCATTTTCATTTCATAGACAAGGCTAGTGGGGGAGAGAGAAGCGAAGTAACATGCCCACATTGCTGTGGCTGGGAATCATAAAGCTGTGATTTAATCTGGGCCGCGTGGCTCTGGAGCCACAGCCTCCTCTCTCCTTGTTGTTCTGCAAATGCACAAAGACAGCCCAAGAAGGTTAATCAATTTAAAGTGGTGCAATGGGACCCACCCCAAGTTTCCATATTGTAACCAGGTTAACAGTGACATCTGGCAAGTAAAATAGACTATGAAGTAATAAAGCCAGGATGTTTCTCTGTGTGTGGGAAACACGGGTCTAATAAAAGTTTGGGTTACAGTTACAGCTACACATCGCAAGACTTCAGGCAAGTCAGTTAATGAACTTCAACCTGCTAGCTCGTGGGATGATGGAAATACCTAACTCACATGATGTGTGAGTATCCAAAAAAGTTATGGTGTTGGTAGTGTTATCTGAGTTACCTTTCAGAAAATCGCTGGGATGGTATTGAAGTGGTATGATGCCGGTTTGGTTGGCTGTGTTGACATCTTGGTTGGAAGTCACAGTTCATTCTTTTGTGTGTCTGTTCTGAGACGATGACAGAAAAGCTTTCCTCCCACATGTTGCTCTTTCAGTCAGTAAAGACAGAAGTGGCTTAGACACACGTGTCAACAGAGCCTGAAACATCGCTTGACAGTCAGGTCTTGTCTTTGTTTCAGAAGTAACTCTACCCTTATTTTCTATCATAGCCTTGAATGGAAAGACGTTTATAGCTCATTGGTAAGTGTCTGATTTATAGCCCATAGCTAGAAACTCAATAAAGAGACACTTAGTTCTGACATTACAGATGAACTTTCCACAGAATATATGGGAAGTTGAGGGAATGGACTGGGTAATATACCATTGAGCTCTGAGTAACTTTTATCAGAACAAAATATATTTCCCTCTATATAGACGTTTCCAGAGTGGCCCAGGTTATATAACCTTGCTGCTCTGGAAAGGTTTGAAGAAACACAACAGGTGATTCAGTTAAAAGTAAAAGAGATTTAAACAGTCCTTCTAATCTAGCTCAAAATTAGGACCTGAGAAGGGTAGAAAATAGAAAGAAACACATAGAGGTCATATCTATTTTGACTATGTTGACATTGTGGAAAGTACATGTTAAAATTTTAGTATGGGCAGGCATTATGGACGGTCTGGGGGTATGTATTCTAGAACCAAAACCCCAGGTTTGAATCCTGACATGAATCTTGGGGCTGCAATGCACAAGCTGTGGCCTGGGCCAGTTCCTTTTTCTCTGTGATTCAGTTTCCTCATCCTCAAGATGAGGATAATAGTACCTACCTCATTGGCTGATGGCAAGAATTAAAGGAGGAAATCCATTTAAAGAGTTTAAAACAGCCGCTGGCACATCATGAATCCACAGTAGATATTGATTTTTATTTGTATGTCTAAAATCATGTACTTCTCAGCCAGCTTTTCAATAGAAGAGATGGTTGAAATTTACCCATAATATTTTACCCACATATGACATCTTGGTTTTGATCAGGGACCTCAGACTGCCTATTGTATAGGAACAATTCTTAACCTCGAATTTAAACAGGACTAATATGCCTGACTGAACTGATTGTTTTGTAAAATGGTTAAATGTTGCAAGCAATGTGAAATTGCTATTCGAGTTTATAAAGTCTTCCTCTCACTTTTCTTCTTATCTCATCCTTGACCAGCAACCCTCATCCATACACCAGCACCAGGCCATCGGTGACACTGAATAAGCACTGGCCTAGGTTTCACCCTTTGCCGTTTGCTGTCTGTGGCAACGTCTGTTTTCAGCATCCTTTTACCTTTGCCCTGGAAAAGGCATCTCCTTCCTGTGGGAACTGCCCCTCCTCCACCCCATATGCTCCAGGGAGGGTTCCAAAGCAGGGCGCCCTGCCCCTCCTGAATACAGGGTGGACACACCACTGTCCTGGCAGAGCAGATGGAGGCATCCTTAAACTGCGTGATGTGAGGACAATTAATAATGACAGTGTTTACATAATTAGGGGGCAGGATTTAGAGAAACAAACAAGAGACAACGTGATACTTCAGAGCTAGGGGAAGTGGGGCACTATTGCTGCCTCTATGCCTAAAAGACAAGGGCAGGAAGTGGTTGCCAGGCCCTGGAGAGGACAACTGATAGAGAAGGCTGCCTGATAGTGGCCGAGGTGTTGAGAAGAACAGTGATTCAGGGAACCAGGCAGAAGGTGATTCGGGAGATAAACAGCATCACCCCACTTTCCTCCCATTCTCTAATCTCATGTAAGTACCTCCCATTGGCCAAACCCACCTGGAAGCCAGAGAGAAGGGATCCTTTGAGGCCTTCCATGCAGGTCAGCCTCTTGGGCAGACATAGGTGGAGAGTGGAACCTAGGATGACCAACCACTCCAGTTTGCCTGGGTCTAGGGGGGTTTCCTGGGACAGGGAACTTTCAGTGTGAAAGCTGAGCCAGTACCGGGAAAACTAGGACAGTTGGTCACGCTGGATCTGGAGAAGCAAAGAGAGGGTGACATAGCTCCAAGCCTGACCAATCATAATATATCCATTTTCTTAGCCACAACGTGTCTACTTCATCTATCACGCAAAGCATTGCACGTGTGTGTGCATGTTTGTGTGCGTGCGTGCGCGCTCACAGCCTGAGTAATATAATCCAACGAAGTCTAATGATGAGTGCAAGGCCCTCAAAACCTCGGTGAAATCACTGGGTGTTCTGGGCAGGGTCTGGCCCATTCGGGACTTACAGTGACTGATAGACTGATACAATCTCAGTCATACTGATGAATTGTTCTCAAATTTGGCTACACTCTGGATCATCTGGGAGACTTTAAAATTACTCCTGTCTGGGCTTTTCTCCCTGATAATCTGATTCCCATGCACAGCTGAGTGTGAGAAGTAGGATGACCTCAAATTGGGATGCTAAGGGACTTCCTTCGGGTAGAGAAGGGCTTCAGTTCACTGCCAGAGATGCTGGATGCACGCTAAGAGCTGCTCCCTCAGCTGGGACCAGGGCTCTGTGTAAATGTCTTGCCTTGGGAGGAACTAAGACACTGCACGTCTCAGGCTCTCCAAGTGCCCCCATCTGGAGAGAATAAAGAGAGTCATGCCTCTTGCGACAGCCTCCTACCATAAAGTCATATTTTAGGAGTACGAAGCAAGGTCTTTAATGCCTCTGACGTCTGAGGGGAAACTTGCCATCCCAAGTCCTGACAGTGTGCCTGTGCCACAGAGCACTGGCATAGGTCCACTGCACGTATTTTCCTATGTACTGGTAACTGGCCTTCCTGGAAGCATTTGGGAGAATCATACACCATTAACAACAGACCACCTGCAGCACGAGGTCAGGACTAGGCAAGAGAGGCATCTAGGGCATAAAATTTAAGGCTGCATCCACTCTGGCCCTGAGAACAGGTGCCTCTTTAAAATCTGCACCCTTGGCACCTTCTCCTCACTCTCATCTGTGCTGCAACTCACAAGTCATCTAGACGGCCCATTTGACAAGCAGCTCACATGTGTGATTTGTAGCATCGGTTTTTCTAACTTTAGATTGATTAGGTGGGGAGGGGTAGAGAAAGGGGAGGATCTCACACGGGAGTCCACTATTCATTTTGATCTCTCCACTCCCTTTGACAAAGATGGGAGCCACTTCCTGTGGTCCTGTGGCCTCTCCCTCCCTGTATTACCTGTCAGCCACTCTGAGGATCTAACTACACGTCTTGGAAGTAACTCCTTGGTTCAGCCAATCACAATGGATTCTTTAAGTGCCATAGAATCTCTATTTTAAGACAGACCAGCTCAAATATACTTTTCAAATTGGATGATAAGCTGGACCTCATCTTCAGCAGCCATGAGAGTTGACTGACTGCCTTTTCCTTTGAGATACCTTGTGGCTTTCCAAACGATCAGTTGCAAACATTCTCTTGACATTTCGTAAAGTCAAATCAGTTTCATATAACGTAGTTTCAAACAGAAACCTCATTTTCTTATATGGATTGCCATTTTTGTCCTCAGTAACTGATTCTCTAGCTTCTGTAAGTTGTCTTCATTTCCAGTAATGAATTTGAGAGTTTAATTACGAGCCAGTTTATATACTTGTGTGAATATATAAATATTTTTTTCTCTTCAATCAGAATTCAATATTATTTCTTGCCAGCAATGAAGTCACTTTCAGCTCTTTTGTCATGAGAGAGTCTTAGTATTGGAACTCTAAAGTGTCTTTCAAGTGAAGAGTGCTTGGAAAGATGGTGCTGGCTTTAACTGGTGGTAAGGGGTACCTAACACTTTGCAATACTTAATACAAGTGAAAGTATAGTAGCTGCTTTGTCCTTATCAGGCGCTAAAGGCACTGCTTGCCACTGACCACACCACACAGTTAATGCTTAATAATTCTAGTTTCAGTTATCTAACGGCTAGCAGCCAGACCATATCCTGACCTGACCCTTTCCGTTTCTATAAAACAACATAAACTGATGAATCAACACAAAGGGCCCTGTTGGTGGTTGGCTCTTGGCTCTTGTCTATTACCCTGGGACAGAGAAAATAGGCTGCCAGAACCAGGGGAACTTAAGAACTTTGGAATATGAGATGGTGCCTGAGTCTTAAACGTAGCTTGTGGGATCTGTTCCCTGGAAGCCTGTTGGCAGCAGCATGTGCCCTATCTGCTCAGGTCTGGAAGACCTCTGGATATACCTGCCCCTGGATGTTCTTCACTCTTTTTCTAGGAAAACAAGGACACAGGTGTGTTGCCTCAGGTCCCAGGGTGAATCAGCATCTACTTGGAGATTCTGTTTCCCATGCTCAGGCCTTGGGTGAATGGATAAGCATTCACGCTAAGCTTTAGTTTTTTTCTACATTAAAAAAAGCTTTGGAAATCACTTTTCCTTCACCTCCCACTATTGATTTTCTGCTATTGATAGTTTTTTTTTTAAAGACCATTTGTATGTAAATCGAACAGACATGCAGAGCACTTGCATTTATATTAGCAGGGTGTCATTGTCATTAATTATTTCTCATTTTTGTTATCCCAAATGTTGGGCTCTCTGGTCTCTGTTTTCTAGCTGGAGCAGGTTTCTGATGCCTGCGTTGCCAGTTGCCAGTTCCAAGACAGGTTTGCTTTTGTAGTTCATCTGTGACAACAGGGCCTTCCTTCTGCGGGGTAGATACTCATATGTTTATTGAATGGGCTTTTACATAGATTTCCTTTTGTGAAAATACTCACCAGCATTTTGAGATTTCATTCACTGTTGTTATGGAAACCCTTTGGTTCATTCGTTGCTAGCATTGCTGGTGAACTTTTACTACGGAAATATTCAAGCACAAAAACAGAGAGAGCAGCACAATGAGCTGCCGGATACAAACACCCACCTTCCATAGTGATCAGCGTTTTATCAACTTCATCCATGTACCTTCAGCCTCGTGTTTTATTTTTGATTTTTGTTGGCTGGAAGATTTTAAACCAAATCTTAGATACAATAAACTTATCATCTATAACTGCTTCCAAGAATACATAAGGACTTGAACAAAATCCAGAATCATCAAAGATTATCATACCTAATAAAATTAACACAATTGTCTAATGCCATCTAATCCCAACCCCTGATTTAAAAATGCCCGATTTTATTTGGATTCTTGAATCAGGACCCAGCGTTCATTGCCAGTGGATTTCAGTCCCTTCAATTTGATAAGCGTTCCTGAGTATCAGTTATAGGCTAGGAGCAGGGGCAAGGAAGACCAATAGAGTTTAGTCCCTGGCCTGAATATGGTCACAGTTTGCAGAGAAGACAGGCACAGAAAAAGTCACTCAAATACATGGATAGTGCAGGGAAGGCTAAAACCGAGTCGTGCGTCACATGCAGTGGGCACACAGGGGAGGAAGCTCAGGACGCTGCACGGGTGACAGCAGGACATTTCAGATTTTAATCACTAACATTAGTGAAGCAATTGCTATGTGCCAGGGATGGTGTCACATGTTATCAGCACATGGAGTCCTCTCGACATCCCAAATTATTGTTACACCTATTCTAGACATAGAATGGTTAAATAATGTAATTATGGAAAGATGAGTAGGAAGTTTGGGCAGGATTCATGGGCAGAGGAAACCCAATGAAGAAAGAACCCCTGATATGATAGTTCACAGTGAGGTGTCCATGGTGGCTGATGTGTGTCTGTTGGGGCCCAGTAATTGGGGTGGGGTGAGAGGGGACAGAAATGGAGAGAGGGGCTGTAAACCTTGGCTGACTGGAGGTTGGGAATGCTTTATAAATTAGGCAAAGGAGCCTGACTCTTTAGGAAATGGGATACTGCGGAAAGTCTTAAAGAAGACAATGATGAAATCAGATTTGTATTTTGCAAAGGAAAACCTGCTGGCGTCATGAAGCATACAGTGGACTAGGGATTGCCTGAGACATCTCCGGGAAACAGGCGAGCAGTGGGACAGGCCAGGAGAAAAGGAAGATCTATTCCACACTGATTTTTCCTAAAGTTGCTTAGGATGTTCTTTTCTTGAAATAAAAAATAATACACACTCATTGTAGGAACTTTGGAAAAGACATAATGAAGAAGAAAAAATTCCTACAAGCCCAGAAGATGTATCCAAAGATTTTGGCATATGTCCTTCCAGTTTTACACACATTTACATTTTCTTTTACTAAAATTTTGATCCTAACTATTTATTATTTTGAATTCTGTCTCTCTCACTTAATATTATGCCTTAATATTTTTAGTGTTGCCAAGGATTGAAAAACATGATTTTGAATGAACATGTTATTCCATCAAATAGTGACATCACCATTCATTAATTATCCTCTAATTCTTGACATTTAGGTAACTTATAGCTTCCTTTGTAATTTACATATATTTGTACTTTAGAGGGTAAACTTTGTTTGTGTTTCTACTAAACTACATCCACATCAGAACAGGAGTCTGTGAGCCCTCATTGCTCTGACTAAAGTAATTATACTGAAGTTTTGCAATGGAACCCTCCTTTCACATCCAAATGCAACCAGTCACTAGCCACAAGAAGAGGAGACATTAAATTGCAAGAAGCTGCTGTGCAGTCTGAACTTGTAGCTTTAAACTTCACCCACCTCATTGTGTTTTGGATAACAGCTCATCAAGCATGTGGGTTGAATGGTCTTTGACTTGAGTTTATAAATCAGGTTAGCGCTCCTATTGTTACTTGCTGTCCACAGGAACACATTTTTTTCTGGATGCTCTTCACTTAACACAATAGCCACCCTTTTAACCTATTAATAGCTACTTCCATGATAGAAGGGAGTGAGAATGAAATCTCTAATTTTGAAAATCTCTAACTTTGAGAGTCTACAAAGAAGGGACAGGTGCTGGGCTGCTGGAAATTGATGCTATTTTGTGGAATGCATTCGAAATACTCACACTTGTATGCCATTAAGGACTTCATTTTAATAAGTTGACGTATTGTCCCCTAAATCATTTTTCACTGTAACTCTAAATTGATCATTTGAATTCTTTCAAAGAATGTTATGGTTAGATTACTTGGGAATCTGGGTATAAGATACAATCTGTCCAGTGTTTATTTGTAATCTTATCAGACCATATCTAATCCAACAATGGAAATTAGAGGTAATGGATCAAATTAATTATTTACCCTCCTTTAAACCAGCAGAACAGTGTGAAAATACAGGGAATTTAGTTGGTGGTGCTTCTGACTAAAAACAGAGAAGAACACAAACAAAAAAACTCACACACACAAAAAGACAAAAATAACAGAAAGATGACCTGTTTTTAAGGAAATATTTTTTCAGTAGTCCGTTTTGATGTGCCAAACTATTGCTGTTCGTATTCAATACCTTTTGATATACTGTTAAAGACAGTTGTTTATTAATTTAGTTGTTGACTTTGAGAAACAACTGTCATGTACCGTGTTTCCCTGAAAATAAGACCTAGCTGGACCATCAGCTCTAATGCGTCTTTTGGAGCAAAAATTAATATAAGACTGGGTATTATATTATATTATATTATGTCATATTATATTTATTATATAAGACCTGGTCTTATATTATATGAAAATAAGACCGGGTCATATACTAATTTTTACTCCAAAGATGCATTAGAGCTGATGGTCCAGCTAGGTCTTATTTTTGGGGAAACACGGTACCACTCAGAGGTGGGTCACATCTGAGAATGCTGTGTGCGCCCTGAGAATCATGGCCCTGAGTGTCCAGGCAGGCCGGGGAGGTAGAAGCCATGCAGCTTCCTCATGGGACAGCGTCATGATCCTTGAAAATTCATTTCAGCAGAGGCAGCCACATGTCTCTATCTGGGTTTGAGTGAAGCCATATTTCCTCACCTCCTTCAAGAGAGTGGAAGAAACTTTGTTGTAGACTTGACAAGATTTGATTGGGATGGGTGATCTGAATCTGAGTCTCCAGGTTCCTTTTTAGATTTTAAGAAGCATGATTCTCAAGTGTCTACTTGGGAGCTCCTACTCAGACATCTGTGCAGTGATGCAGTCATGAGCAGAGTAGGCATTCATTGCCTGTTGTTTACTGAAAAGTAAAGATACAATGTGCTAAGGAATTATGTGTATGGAAGGTGAGAAGAATGGAGTATTGGAAAAACAAAGAGTTTATTGAAAGGCCACCATTTGGCAGGATCTAGATATGAGTTCATCTAATGAAGGGAAGCCATTGTCACTGTGACGTCCCCTTTCCCTTCCTTTCTGTTGACTTTCTCAGAAAAGAAATTTAAGAGGGAGGAACAAGGATAGAGATCCAGGAAATATAATGGGCTATCGGGTGGGGAGGGGATAGAGGAGGAAGCAACTGGTGTATAAATGACTTTGCATGTTATTTCTTGTTTTCCTGATAGGTTTTATTTATATTTGTGCATGGAGATGTCAGATCTTATTTTAGCTCTCAGGAGGATTTGATCAGACAGTCTTACCCTTAACTCTGGTGTTATGTAATGGTACTGGAATTCCCATATGTTGTCTTTTAAAAATCATTCTTCCTTATTTATTTATGTACATTATGAAACATTTGAAAAATATAGAGAAGTAGGAAACAAAAAATTCCCATAATTCCATTATCCAAAGAAAGCCTTTGTTAATGTTCGTGTCTCTTCTTCCAATCTTTGTTCTTTTATATACAGAGGGTGCCAAAATTTTTTACACATTTTAAGAAAGGAAAAAGCTGTATTAATTGTAATACTCAATATATACAGATAACAAAAGATGAATACAAGTCACGTTTGACTTCTGCAATTACAAGAGGTGCTCAAAGTGGTTACCATCAGCGTCCAGACACTTCTGATTATGGCGAACTATGGCTTGAGCGTAGATAACATCTCTTAAAATATGTATACCTATTTTTTGGCACCCTCGGTATAGATGTAGAACACAGTATCAAGCTTATAATATCTTTGGAATCGGGTCGATCTCAACTCAAGTATCTCTTCTCCTACCTACCAGCTATGTGAACCTGGATAAGTAACTTAGCCTTGCTGAATCTGTTTTCTTTTACATGAAATGAATATAAATATACATAATTATATGGTGACTGTAAGAATTAAATGAGCTTGTGTGTGAAAGTTACTTATGTTTTAGCTGATATTAATATGGTAGTTAATGTTAACACTCTTAGAGTTGTAATACTACAGGATATGTGCCATTGCTTGCTTTTTCCACTTAACATGATAACCTGTTTTCTAGGTTATTACGTACTCAATGCAATCATTTTTGCCACGTGCAAAATATTTTATCTCCCGTTTTACTAATTTATCATATTTGAGCACACTTAGTTTCCTGTAAATTGTGTACTATTTTAAGAATTCTTTATTCTAGGAAATATTATCAAGTAGAGAATCATAGTAGAGTAAATAGGAAAATTACATAAAAGGCCCTGGAATCAGTGTTTGGGTGATGTCTTGTTTGCTATATACACACAGTTCTCACACTCTCTCCAACTGTTGCCCGGCTGCAATCTGGACATAATAACAAGAGCCCATCTCCCAAACAGGGTTGTGGAAGGAGATAAACAAGATAATGCATATAAGGTTCTTCATGCTTTGTTTCCCCCCAAATAAGACCTAACCGGAAAATAAGCCCTAGCATGATTTTTCAGGATAACGTCTTCTGAACATAAGCCCTAATGCATCTTTTGGATCATAACTTAATATAAGATCCGGTCTTATTTTTGGGGAAACACGGTGTGTAGTAACCTCTCAATAAATTCTAGAACAGTTGGTTTGCTTTTGCTTCTGAATCTAAGATGCATTTCCCCATAGGTACAATTTCACAAATATTTACACATTTTTCTTCATATGAACTATATTTTTAATTTGAATGGGAGCTTCAACTCTATTAGCAGGAAGAAGAAAATTTTTCCATGTCTAATGTGGGACTTTGCTGTCCTCCCCATTCACCACTTTTTTTTTTTTTGAACATCAGTCATGAATAGACAGAAGTTGGCCCCCACCTGGGAGTCTGGGGCCAAGAGGAGCACATTCCAAATTGCCACAGTTTTTTTCTTTCTATAAGTCTGAAACCTCACAATTTTTTAAAAACCTCTAAAATTCTTCAGTTTCTCACCTCACGGGAGCAGTGGAACACCCTTTTGTGTGCTCCGAGCTGGGAGCATGGGTTAAGAATAAGACTGTCTATGAAAATCTGCCATTTATAAGTAGGGGTTTTGTAAGTTGTCTCTTTCTGTATGTAAACAGTAAGTTGACACAGAGTTTACGGTGGTCGCATTGTCACATTTTCTCTTATGGGCATGTGAGAGAATTTTTCTCATGTTTGGGAACAAGAAATCATTCTAAACTAATGTCAAAGTGTCAATCATTTTTCTCTCCATATTTTAAAAACAATATCATAAAATGATACCCATATTCATTCCAAATCTCTTTTTTTGTGTGTACACTTTTTTTCTATAACTTAGAACATTTTCTTCTGCATTTCATCAACATTTTATAGCCAAGAAGTAATTCCTTTCAATTGGTTAATCTGCAAAGCTGAAAATAATAATTTTATTATCAGATATCACTAAAAACACATACAACTGAATAACAACAACAAAAACCCCTTTGACTGCATTTTTCTTTGTTCTTTATCCACAGAAGAAATAAATTCTAAGTACTTAATTTTGAAAGGTGAGGTCGGCTAGCCTTAGGGTTAAAACTCATGGTGGATATTAAATTTGCTAGAAAGCTGAGCAATTGACTGCATACTTAAGTTATAAATTAATGTGCTCTTTATATAAAGATAGATTCACACAATCTTTATCTTTAGTATCTTCATAATGTATTTGTGTGTATGCGTGTGTGTATGTGAGTGTATGTCTCTGTGTGTGTGGTATCTTAGGTTCTAATGAAACCATAAAAAAGGACAAAAATATCACAAATTCCATAAAAGTTAAACATATAGAGAATTCTGGGAGTTTTGTTAATGACTTTACTACATAAATATTGCTTCTTAGGTTAAGTTGCATCAACATTAAAACAATAGTCAGTTGATTTGGGTATTTATTTTACTTAAAATTTTTGTGGCTGCAGTGTTATCAGGACTCTTCAGAAAAAAAAAAAGGAAAGACAGCTAAATTACAGAAACAAATAACTTTTTCATTTTTTTTTTTTAACTTAAATTCCTTCAAATGGTTTTTGTATATCCACTCTGTATTTAATTCTGCTGAACGAGGATCCTATTATTTTGAACCCAACAATGTTATTTTCCAAGAGGACTTTTTTTTTCAGAGGAACTCTTTCCCCTGTATATGTCCTGATTGCTTATGCTTTTGTTGTTTACAATGGGTAAAATACAATTGAAAGCACCCTAATCATCAGACATGGTTGGGAAAAGGGGTAAATAAAATTCATAGCAGGTAAGAGTGTTGGAGCAAATGTGAGATTTTAATGCATGACTGCAGTTAGTGTTCAGGGAAAATGAACAGGGGCTTCTCCTTGGCAAGGGAAACAACCATTATTGGTAAGTGGTAGGAGGTGTGTCGCCGTGACGTGCACACATATCAGATCACTCACTTTGTGAATCATCTTCAGACACTCCCACATCCCTAGCTGATGCCTCTCTGTCCCCTTCTTTTCAAGGTTGCTTTATGGAGTAGGGTTGCATGTAGCCGGGCACTGACTCAGCTTCTATGTTGGTGAAAGGGGAGCAACTCAAATTGTTAGCCTTTGACTGGAAAAAAGCAAAATTTAAAATTTTTATTCTTATGCTGTGTATTACAAGAAGGAACATTGTTATTTAGATTTTAGGTTTTACTTATCATAAAATCATTGATTTATATGCTATTTATTTGTTATGAAATGAATTGTGACCCTCCCCCTACCCCCATTCATGTGTTGAAGCCCCAACCGTCAATGTAGCTGCATTTGGAAATAAGGACTTTCAAGAGGTGATTGAGGTTAAATGAGGTCATAAGGATGGGACCCTAATCCAATAGGACTGGGTCCTTATTGGAAGAGGAACAGATGACAGAGATGTCCGTGAACAGAGGAAAGGCCGCACGAAGACAGTGAGAAGGGGCTGTCTGTCAGCTTAGGAGAGAGGCCTTAGGAGCAATCAGCCCTGTGGACACCTTCATCTTGGATTTTCAGCCTCCAGAACTATGAGAAAAAAAATGTCTGTTGTTTGAGCCACCCAGTCTCTGGTATTGTGTTATGGCAGTCCTAGCAGACTAATGCACTATTGATTAGTAATTCCAAGGGTATCAGATATTCACAAAGGAGTCCATTGTATTTATTTCTACCATTTGCACATATCATTGAGTACTGTTGGCAAGCTGTCCTCTTATTTATTGGAAATAATATGTCCCGAGCCTTCGTGGCTTTATTGCCCTGTAATTAAGGAGACTACAGAAACCTAGGATCTTTTCTGAGAATATGGTAACCCAGCCACTATTGAAGATCCCACTAGTGAAGAAATAGTCAACCTAATTATCAGGAGGACTTATGAATATAAGACCATCATCATGTGGGTGCATAAAGAAGCTGAAGGGAACTACATCTTTTATATTCATCTACATTTCAGGAAGACTTGGCAGCCTTAAATGGAAACATCTGAAATATAAGTGAAAACAGGAGAGTGGCCATACAACTTTGCTCAAACTAACCCACCCTTAAAGGCAGGCACTTGTGACATTTAATTATACAACAGAGAGATAGTTTGGGATATTCACTTAACTAGTAAATATCAAGAGAAGTCTCATGGGAGTTGTTACAGTAGAACAAAAGAACTAAATTCTTGGCATGTCTTTTTAAGCTTTAAAAGTGAAGGTGTGCACACACAATGCTGATGAAATAAGATAGAACTCGTCTCTTTCTCTCCTTATCTTGCCTTTTCTAGATAAAGATTCCATGGGCATAGCACAAGATGAAAATCAAATTTGAAGATGAAAGTTTAGAGGCTGGTAGGGCCTTTAGAAGCTGCCCAGCACTAGCTTGGGTAAGGAGTGGGGAAGATACAAGTGCAACCTCAGGCGGGTTAAGTCATCTGAGAGTTGAGGAGATCTATTCTTTGTTTCCTGGGTACAGCTCTTAGGACAACTTTCCTAGTTTACAAGACACTCTCCATGGCAGAGGGTAGAACACATAGGTCTGAAATATACTCCCAGTTTTTTTTCTCCTACTTACAGATTTTTCTATGTGTTCATGAGGGGTTCAGATGTGAACCTAGGGAGGTCTTATGCTGCAAGGAAGACACCTCACAGCAAGTGTCTCTCTAGCTTAGCCAATGAAGAGCTGAGACCCTGATGATATCTCAGGTCATGGACCATTGGCATTTCTATACTTCTGGGTCTTGGTCCACACACACTCACAGGGCCAAAGGGCCATCTGTGGGGATGACCCTGAATTTCATGAGATTATTTATTTCCTATTTATCTTCACCCAGTAAAATGGAAATTCCAAATAAAAAATTGAGTTTGCTGTAAAAATGGAAAAGGTTTGTTTCCTGTACATGTGAGTTTGGGCCCGAGGTTCATGGCTGCTACAAGTACACATGAGTGTGATGCATGAATGTGTTTGTCTTTGGAAGCAAGGCCAGGGTGTGCAGTGTTACAATGGAGTTAATGACCCAAATAGGAGACATTTAGTATCTGGAGAGGGATTGGGTAGTGAGTATTGTTGATGGGGCAAGGAAATCAAGAGAGAAACCAAGGGAACAATACAAATCAGAAGGTATACTTAAGATTCTATTGACATCGGACCTATTTTCTCCCCAGCGAGATAAGCTTGTCTGTAGTTGAACAGAGCTCACCAGCTGAAAACACTGAGCACCCTCTACCCCATCACCAACAGGAGCGTGTTTCCAGCCAAGAAGAGCCACATATTAGTTGAGATTGACAAATTGCAAATATGAGAATTCAGTGAGCCCCCTTAACACATAAAGGAGAGAGAGAACTCCAGTATCAGGCATCCAAACATGTTACTTTTTCTCCAGCCAAGAAGAAAGAGCTCTACTCTTGTTGCAGAGCAAGTGCAATTTAGGAAGGGCCATAGGACAGTGGTTCTTAACCAGGGGCAGACCTCCGCACCCTTCCTGCCTGTCACCACAGGGACATCTGGCAATGTCTGGAGACATTTTTGGTGGTCATAACTTGAGTGGGTGGGGATTCTACCAGCATCTAGTGAGCAGAGATCAGGGATGCTCCTAAATGTCCTATAATTCGAAGGATAGACAGCACTTTACACCCAAGAGTTAACTAGCTTGAGATGTGAATATGCTGCTGTTGAGAACTCATGTCTAACATTAATACCAAATGTTTCAAAATCAAGTGCACGCTCAGTACACAATATCTCTCATCAGATTGCTTTTCAGACACCTGCTACCGATTAGACATAAAGAAAAGTGATTCATAGTTCAAATCACTGTAAAAAATTACTTACAGCAAAAATATAAGATGACAAACCTGTTTCTCTTTTCCAAGGAACTGACTTATAAAGAAAGGGTGCTGCACTTTCTTTTTTTTTTTTTTGGTTCTTTATTTCTAGAAAATATTCTTGCTTTTATGTGTCACTGAAAGTAAGTCTTTACAGAATTTTCACACGTTTCAAAGCATGAATAGTGAACAAACAAAGAGCAATTTGTCAGACTATAAGATGATTACATTACTCAGATGCATGCATGGATTTTTTATTCCAGATCATGTGAAGAACAAAAATGCTTATTTTAGATAAGAGTGTAAACTGTACTCGAATGACCCATAGAATAAGTATCTGTTTCATCCTTGAGAATAAAACTGATCGTTCGTTATGGGAAAGATTACAGTTTATAATCTATCACATATCCAACCTGAATCATTAAAATTTAAGTTTCACAAGGACTTTATACTTTAACCACTTAGAAATTGTCACGGCCTGGGATGTCCTTGGGAATGGGGAGATGATATAATGTTTACTGTGTCATTTTGTGCGTATGTGGTGTTTTACCTTTCTGTGGTAAACCAGATGTTATTTTGGATGTTGGGCGATGATCACGGTGTTGTAAGACTCTAAAGTCGATAAGAGCATGACTTTCCTCTATGATGTTTCATTAAGCAGTTGGATTGATAATGAGGAACATTTTCAAAGACAGAAGCTTAATATAGACCTTTTAAGCTCTTCAGAATTCACATCAATAGAACTAATAAGCTTACTATCGTTAGGCTAGTGTGTATGTCTATTAAATGAAACTAATTTCACTTAAGCTTAATTAATTTTCAATTTCTATTTTGTGTCTTCAGTTTCTGCATTATTCTCTTAATTACAGCTTATGCTTAGCTTTATCTAAATCTGCTTAGGTGGCAGGGTCCATATGACCAAACTGTTATTTGAATATGGAGATGGAAGGTTGTGTGTGTGTGTGTGTGTGTGTGTGTGTTTACCTCAAGTTTCAGTTTCCACAGAAATTACCTCCTTTCCCCAAATGTATCAATTTCCATGTGAAATGACAGAGGACTTTTTCTATCTAGAAATATTTTATTGAAATATCTCGAATCATGCTATCGTTAGTACTTAGCAGTTGTATAAATTACTAAAATATAAGCTATCAGCTATAGCAGCCATTCTTCGTAAACCGGCCTAATTATTTTCATCTATATGTGAAACTGAAGAATCCTGAAGTGTTTTATGAAAGGAATTGTAGCTGTCATAGTTGATCACAAAATGGAATACTGAGGGTCAGTTGATACTTATATAATCAAATTTCTAAGTACTTGGTCTTGCTTCCTAAATCAATTTTTTTATTATATAATATTGGGCTGAAATATTTTAATCTTGGAGATTACAAAAACCTGTTTTTCTCTTGAATTTTCTGCCGAAAAGGAGTTGTATGAACCTGGGCCAGGGCTGAGAGCTGTTCCTAGGCCCCCTCTGACACTCCAAATGCAGTCATATTGAGCTGCTCCAGACTGTCATAGAAGCTACATCTTGTTCATCATTAGCTCCACATGCCGCTAGAACAGATCAGGTGTCTGAGTTTTCATCATTCTCCACGACACTGTCAGAAAGGAATGTGGGTGTCTCATGACTCTGGCTGATGAATTACCATGTCTGCCTTGTCACCCATAATATTATAAGACACAGAAGGTTTCCTTCCTCAGTATCCATTTCAAAACTTCCGGTTTAAAACTAACATCTGTTTAGTGGTCCCCAAAACAAATTCTTCTACAGAAAAAGGTGACAATCTAGACTGAGATCCAAACCTACAATTCAGCCATTCACCTATTGCCAGGAGCTAGAACAATAAGAACCACGCACTGTTGGCTGGTAGAATAAGTCTGGAAAATACCAACATCAGTGTTGCTGACAGCTGGCACAACTCTTTTAACCACTTCCCACAACCTGCTACCAACCTAGAACTAAAGTCTTTATTATCCAGAAAACACAACAGCTGCCCTGTTACGAGGATGCTCCAATCCCTTTACTTCTTCTACACCCAGACTAAACCTCTCAGAAAGCAACTCCCTATAAAGGAAATGGGAGGTGAGGCAGGGAGTGGGGAGTGGGAGAGGAAGAAGGCAGATGAAAGGAGAAATAGGAGGGATCCTGGGTGCATTGTAGTTCCTTACCTGATCCATTTGTTCAAAGCGTGAAAGCTGAACAATGGGGTTGAGGAGATCCCATCTCATTCAGGAGAGTTATGTGTGAGAGTGAAGGAGAATTGTGTAGGAGCCCATCCATCTGCTGTCCACATGGAGATCTGAGAAAAATTTGACCAGGACCCAACTGGACAAAGAAGAGAGCCAAAGTTAATAGACACATCCTGTCTTTGGATGCTGGGTCTGGACAGGTCTGTTATAGAAACAGAAATAAATGTGTCTATATTTTTTATACATTTATATATATATACGTTTACATATACATTTATGCATATATATGTCAGAACAAGAGAAATGGAACATCATTCAGAAGATACAAGGAAAAAGCAGACCTCTGAAAATGTAGAAAACTGGCATCATTTATGGGATTAAAAAAAAAGGCAGGGTTACAATAAAATAGGATCAGGAACTATGTTAGATAAAATTGTAGTTGGGTAAATTGGACACATATTGTAGAATAATAAAGATTCACTAACAGAATTAAAGCAGTAAAAAGCACAAGTTGTGTTAAAGACAATCCAGTAGGTATGATGAAACAATCTGCAAAACAAAGTTGACAAGCTCTATCAAGATGTAGACGAAAAACTCAAGGGTTGAAAACAATGAGAGAAAATGAGATGAATGGAGAGCCACCCCTCTGAGAATTATAGGTGTTCCAGGAGAAAAGTAAATAACAAGTAGAATAGAAGCAATTATTTAAAGATATAATTAAATAAAAGTTTCCTGAGTTGAAAAAGAATGGAGCCGAGCAACAAGGCTCACTGTGTTCAAAGTCAATTAAATGAAAAGAGAACTTTGTTACCTTTGAATTACAGGGATGGAGAAAAAGACTATAAACATTCATGCAGAAAAAAAAAAAAAGGTGAAAGACAAAAGAACAAAGCTCAGCTTGGCCTTAGACTGACTTTACCCCTGGACACAGTGGAGCTGTGTCTACAGAAGTTTGAAGGAGAAAGTTATTACATGATGGTTTTATATTTAGTCCAGCCTTAAAAAATATTTGTTAATATAAAAATAAGACATTTGCTAATGCATGAAACACATGCCAACCATCTAATTTTTCTGAAAAAAGAAACGTAGAGACAAATTTTAATATGTGAATTCAGCAATCATTAAAGCAGGGTACAACATGGTTGCTGCGGTACCTGGTGGCACAAGGGAAGGACAAGAACACAGTTTACTCCCCAGGTCCAGAGGCAGACTGTCATCTCAGCAAATGTGTTTAAATTGGCCGTACCAATACAGCTTCAAGGATTTGAAGGAATTTCTGCCTCTCTCTACACTGTCATCTGGATGGAGCCTAAAAACAAATACTTTCATTATAAATTGTTGTGGGGATATCTTTTTAATTAGACACAAGTTCATCTGAAAACATTTGTCGTAATTTTTAGATGAAATTTACCATTAATCTCAGAAATACCAGGGTGTCAAAAAAATGTATACAAGTGGACACTCGGGTCAACGTTGCTCAAGCAGTAGTTCACCATAATCAGAAGTGTCTGGACGCTGATGGTAACCACTTTGAGCACCTCTTATAATTGCAGAAGTCAAATGTGACTTGTATTCATCTTTTGTTATTGGTATATATTATTACAGTTTTAATAATTTTTTCCATTCTTAAAATGTGTATACATTTTTTTGGCATCCTCTGTATGTGTGTGTGTATATATATATATATATATATATATATATATATATATATATACTTATATATATATATAATATATATAAAGGTATATATGTATATATGTATATATATATGTGTATATATACGTGTATATAGATGATAGATAGATAGATAGATAGATAGATAGATAGATAGATAGATATATACACACACACACCTTTTATCATCAAAAGTTGTCAGCACAGCTGAGTGCTTAAAAATGTGTGTTCTAGAGTCATGCTGCCTGGGTCTTACTCCTTGCCCCTTCAATTACTCCTCATATCTTCTTGGGCAAATCACTTGATCTCTAGGGGCCTCAGTTTTCTCACCTATAAAATGGAAATATTGTAAACTTCCTGCATGGGATTTTTGTAAGGCTAAATAAGTCAACACATTTAAGGTACACATTTGCTGCTGCTAAGAGATCTGACGTACACCATGGGTAACATGGTAGAACACTGTCTATATGCATCACGTCAGCAGGAAATCCGTACCAGTATATTTGTGTTTTCTTGACATGGTGGTGACTTCTGTTTCTCTAGTTTACAAGAGTTTATATAAAGAGCTTGCATTTCTAATTGAACAAAGTATGAGTTTAAAGAGAAAGGGTCATTTAAAAATAGGAAGAAATTATAGCTATATGTTATAATTCCACACCTAACAATAATGGGCTGTACAACTGAAGACATGTGTCCTAGTCCTACCACTTTTCTATTATCTGGACTTGTATTTTCCTTGATGTCCAGGAGGGTGGTGACAGCATTTCCTTTTAGAGGTAGGTTCGTGGAGGTAGACGTTGTTTGTACCCTAATCCTGGTTCCACTGATGATTCTAGTGCTTTGGTTGGCTTGCCTTTATAAAAGATCTGATCCTAAAAAAGTGAGTAGGAAGAGAGAAGAGCCAAGGAGGTGTGGGGCAAAAGCGTTATTCAGATCTGTCCCATTTCTGTTCTTCCTGTTTCCTCCATCAATCTGTCCCCAAACAGCAGTGAAGGAATTAATCTGCTCCAGCTGCTTTTGCGGTGAAATAATTCTCCATAGTCTCATATGTTCACATTGAACATGGCTGTGGAGTCAAACAGCCAGCTCCTGTGTTACCCTCATGGGAGAATTAGACAGATTTAGGTATGTAGAAGATGGCTAAAGTTTTGACGTGATGGGGGATGTCAGTTGTACGGCTTTCGATTTTCTAGTTGTTGATTTGTACTCTTCAGCCTGTCCTTTGCTCTTTTGTGCTTTACTGCATGACATAGAATGTGGTGTGGCTCTTTTAAAAAAGCATTCTGACGTCTGTGCTATCATGCCACATCTCATTCGAACAAAACCTCTATGGTTTTAGTGGCCAATCCTAGGCCATGTATTCCATGTCAATAATTGAACATTTCACTTTTGGAGAAAACCAGACATGTAACCATGGTTTGTAAGTATCTCATAAAGCATATTTTGAGATGTGTTTTTTTAGCAAGCTTTTTTGTACATTATCTCATTTCTTCTGAATATTATTTTTTTTTTGCTCAATGATGCCATCTGTGTACTGCTTACTTTGAAATCAATCTCTCCAGCTCATTTAAGTTTTTCCAACTTTGTTTTCTTCTTTTTGTTGTTGCTGTGTATGTACATTCCTTAAGTCTCCCTAGTTAAGGATTTTAATTTAGTGTCTGATTAGGTATGCCATTGTTATCAGCATCGTTTTTAGACCAAATTTATTACAGTCAACCTGGGATAATTACAAAAATAACCCCACATGGTAGCTATCTGGAGCTCTGGTTTTTAATCATGATGAGATAAAAGTATCAAGAAAGCTTATGAGTACTGAGTGCCAGGCACTACCGTGTTGCCCTGAAAATAAGACCTAGCAGGAAAATCAGCTCTAATGTGTCTTTTGGAGAAAAATTAATATTATATAATATACAATTATATTATATAAGACCCGGTATTATATATAATATATTATATTATATTATATTATATTATATTATACCCGGTCTTATATTATATTATATAACACCCAGTCTTATTTTACTTATAGTAAAATAAGACTGGGTCTTATGTTAATTTTTGCTCCAAATGACACATTAGAGCTGATTGTCTGGCTAGATCTTACTTTTAGGGAAACACGGTAAGTGTTTTATTTATGTAGATTGTCTAAACAAATCCTCCAATATCAATAAGAATCAGGCACTAGTTTTAATCAGCATTTTACAAATTGGACAACTATGGTTTAGAAAGGATAATAGTTGCACAAGTTTATTCAAAAACAACAAGAGTCTTGGATCCCATTATTTCCAAAGCCCATTCTCTTAACTTCTACACTGAAGTGTCTCGAAGTAAACAACTCCTGTGCATGGCTGCTTGGCTTCAGTGGAGTAACGCTGTACCTAAGAGGCCAGTGGGAGAGTGCCTTCAGTTCCACAAGCACGTTCTCTCTTTGTAGTGTCCAAGAAAAGTGATAAAAATCAAAAAGAAAAGTATTTCCTAGAATCGTCAAATACCAGGAGGTTCCAGGAAGTTTGTTTTTGACCAGTATTAGTTAGTAATCTGTTAACAAGTAGATAGAAACAGAATTAAATACAGTTTTAACTGTATGAAGTATTTAAAAAAATAGGAGTTCTGTATGACTGGTCATCTCTGAGTTTTCGCAAAGAAGATTTGCAGGAGTCTTACCTTTTGTTTCCGTTTGGGTATTAGATGTGATTAGATGTGTTGTAATGGAAAAGAAAAGAAAAAACATTTCAACTACAACTGGCTCACATTCAGAAACCACACCTCTTCTGCATATCATTGGCCATTAAAAAAATATGTTTGCTCTTATGGCACATGTCATAAAACATCAAAAACAGTGAGAAGCCTTAGCATGTCTTCTGAATTACATGAAAGGGGTGGGGAGGATCCCTGCCTTGTCTGCAAAATGTTTACATCACAGATGGTTTTGCTTTTGAGGTTCTAGACAGGTGACTGTACCTGCTGGAATAGACCTAACTCGTCCAAATCCTTGCTTACAGCAAAGAGTGGGGAGGATGTTTGCTGAGAGAAAAATGCTGATGGAGTTGGACCCAGAGCCCCACTGGGGAGCAGGAATTCATTCCCCACCCTGTACTTTGACAGACCTGTTCTTGTTTTGCTGCCCAAGTGCAAGGGAGCAGTTTTCCTAAATAGCTATGTTTAGATTAAAACGTGGTCTAACAGAAGTTCTAACTTGTTGTACTGATTAAATAAATCAAGATCAAAACAGACAGACAGACAGACAGAAATACAAACAAGCAGGCATTTTTCTCTGAAATGTCCCATTTCTTAGAAAGCATGGGAAAAAAAATCTTTGTATGAATTTTGGAAAAGGTTGCTCTAACTCTGACTAGAAGAACAAAGAGCCTTTAGGAACTACAGATTTGTTATTTATTTGGTGGGGTAAATGAAAAACAGGAATAACAAAAAATCTGTGCATTTGCTATGGAGCTGAAACCATGTGCCTGAGACCTCGCTGTGGGGAGTGGCGTGCTGACCCTGAGTCATTTGGGGGTCACAGCAATTGAGAATTAAAGAACTTTGCCTGGGGATGTGTCCTCCAGCCAGTTTACCAGATGCTAACTCAATTGGAGGGGCATGGATTATGCCCAAGGAATGGATAAATCTTCTCACTGATACTCAGACATGGATGTTATTTTATGGTTCTTTTTACAAAGGCAGATGATCAGATTTAAGTAAGTAAAGTAGAGAGTGGGGACAAGTGTAAGCTGTCATGGTGATTTTTCTACTTTAATCTTTTAAAGGCATTACCTTATTTTCTGTAGTAGATGTAGTTCCTCAAAAGCAGTATGCCATTAGACTTTGTATAATTTCAATATTTTTGATACATGTGTCACTTAAAAAAGTCTTTAAAGGAGAGTCCTTTTTTTTTTTTTTTTTTTTTTTATTTTTTTGAAAAGGAGAGTCCTTTAAGAAAGATAAATGCCATCTTTTAATTTAATTATTTAACAATTAGTAAGTCTGAGTATTGGGTTTACTAATGCCTATTGCCCTTCTAAGATAAGGCCAAAGGAAACCATAACAGAGATGGTGATATTTACCAAGTGATTACTGGTTTATCTACATAATTGTAACTTGCTGAGTAATAAAGTGGAAACTGCCTTAGACTTCACCAGTTCCAGGTGTGTTGTATGAAAAGAGGAAAGTTCTAACATGTCTCCTGGGGTTCTACTCAGGTGTCTCCAAGATGCCTTGCTCTGCTGTTTACTTCCTGGTATTCAGGGTAGAATACGTCTCCTTTTAAGGGGATCAAAGACAGTTTGGGCTCTGGAATGCAGGCAATAAGGAAAGTACATTTAAGATAACTTCTAAGTTTAAAAGGAAAGTATTACTATCTGAGAAAGTTCCTCTTTTGCAATATCTCTCAATTGTGTGCTTAATAAATGCACTTGTAATTCTTTTCTAATATCATAAAGGCACTAGTATTGGATGGTGTGATAAAGTGCGACACAGTGGGTGTAGGGAGAGGGGCAGGGCTGGAATGGATACATTTTTGGCCTTTCATGACAGAAACTAAAGCACAGCTGCTAATCGCCAGTTGTCAAAGACTTTTGCACAACCTGACCTTTGACACTGTTTAGGAAGTATCTCCGTCTGCCTCCCTCTGGCTGTGCTTAATTCCTTGCCCAGTCTAGACTTGGATACATCCCTGTAGCTCTCTTTCCAGCTCTTTTTTAAGCCTCCAATTATGTCCTTGTCCTTTGACTGTCAGCTTACTCATAATAAATCACGTTGGTCTGTGTTGGGAAGCTTGAGCCCCGATGATGCAGAGCTATGTCTCCCATCATATTTTCTCTGTACTCTCTGCTTCAACTTGATATACCCACTCCCCCCAAAATATGCTACCACGTGTACTTCCCTTCTTTTTCAATGTCTCTTCTTCCTTTTCTTTAAAGTTCACACATATTGATGATTCTCTACTGGTGGCAATTTTGCACCCAGGGGACATGTGGCAATATCTGAAGCCATTTTTGATTGTCATGACTGGAGTGGGGGAGTTGCTGAGGCATCTGGTGGTAGAGATCAAGGATGTTGATAAGTATCCTACAATGTTCAGGACAGCCCCTTACAATTGTCTGATCCCAAATGTCAACAGTACAAGGTCTGGAACTGTGATATACATACACCTCACTGCATCTGACCCAAAGGATTAAATAGCTTTGACCTAGTTCTAATCCCACATCTCTTTGCAGCCAGAACCTTTCCATTTGATGCCATTCTGACACTTCAAATCAAGCCCATCCTCACACGTTACCACAGGTCAGTTCAAATGTCCAACTTTTCATGTTAATAGTATCTTCTCTGTATGTTCTTAGGCTCGAGGGTGGGGCTCATCACTGACCTCCATCTCCAATGTCTCTCTCAACTGTCTCATAGATAGGCTGGCCCTATTGATGGAAGAACTACATGAAGAGCTCTTTGTAAAAGAGGTGGAATGATCTGAAAGCTTGAGATTTAAATGGTAAATAGGTTATTTCTGGCTGTGAAATTCTCATTTAGGATAATTCTAGATGAGAGAGTACCTAGATGCCCAAGATAAAAAAAATCTCCAATCAGCAGGAGAAAACCAATGCTTACTTGGAACTCTCCTTGGTACTAGGACCACCTCTGCTTTGGTCTCTCCTGCTTTCTCAGAGTTGGGAACCTAGTGTGCTACTGACCTGCGCTATACTCTTTTCTTCAGCTATGATCCTTGTCATTCAACTGTGGATTTTGCTACCATTCACACATCACTCTGGTTGCTCTCCCTCCTCTTTGTCTACCCATCCTAATTGGTCCAGAACAATTGTCGCAAACTGAATCTTGCATGTCTTTCATCAGTCAAGGCTCGAAAATCGAGCTCATTAAATATTATGTAGAATAACATGCCAACATATTCATGTAAAATTCATTTTACAAAATACAAAAGAAATATTTTACGTAAATACTCAGTCTGTTTTTATAGATGTACTCATTAGATATTTTCCTTTGAGAAATGGCTCAATAGAGCTCGTACAAAAACAATAATTGAAAAAAAACACATTAAATTAGTAATCACTAGTGTTGTGTAGCATGTCCTGGAGAAAAAAAAACATTAAAGGGCTAGAACAATGTCACTAGGGGTAGAACTTTTAAATTTGGAAGCTATGTGGAAACCAATGGTTCTGGAATCAAGCATTCAGTTGGTCACATGACTGAGTACCATGGTCTTTAGGATGAAAATCATCAACATAGGTGAGTTCTGAGAGAATCAGTCATTCTTCTGTTCTTTTCATATAGTGCAATTCAGGAAGCACTGGCTTCAATTCAATATTTAATGTATACCTATATAATGCTACATCTTTTGTGGGTCACTAAATGTTAATGAGGCATGGAAGAAGACACCATTCAATTGAAATGTTATGATTTCAATGCCAAGGATGGACACCTGGACGTGAAATCCAGGAAGCTTTTCTCAGCTTTCATTCTTAATAATAATAATGATAATATCTTACATGTATAGCATTTTACAGATTTGTAAAGAAATCGATGTTCCTTAACTTTTCCACATGTTCCTATACATTGATACTCACCTTCCTGTATTTGTCTGTTCTCTGAACTCCTTGAAGCCAGAAACTGTCTCTTCCCAGCACCTATCAAAATTCCTAAGTCATAGCTGCGATTCACTGCTGTTGAACAAATAAATTCTTACTTAGGACAATTCTAAATGACAGAGTACTTAGGTGCCCATGGTACTGAATTCTGCATTTCTTACCATTGCTCATTCCTCTCTTCTTGACATTTTCTACCCCACTTATTTCCATCATGACATACTGCCCCAGCTCTCCCGCCATCTTTTCTGACCATACATCCTTCCCTAGCTTTTATTCCTCTCCTCTGATTTTAAAGTTCTTCCCTCATCCCTTGCTACATTCTCTTGATACACTCTCTTTCTTGACTGTTTCGTTCACTGGCAATTCTCCGTGTGCCAACTCTGGATCTGTAACTCCTACGTTACTCCCAACCTTGACTGCTCACCTTAGTTCCAGTTTTGTACCTCTAAGGTGTTCTTCTGACACAAAGAATTTAATGTGTTGAAACAAAGCCCATTGTTTTATCATTCAAGCCATTCAAGATTTTATCATAAAGAATTCCTGATTTTTAATGCCATTAGTCATATGTCACCTAGTCAAAAACCAAGAATTTATTGTTCATTTTTTCTCCTTCCCCACAGGTACAAATCCTCTGAGTACTGCCATTTCAGTGTTTTTCACATTGGAATGGAACATTTTAATCCTTCTGTTTTAAATCTACCATTAAATTCCATTGTTTTTGCCTAACCTGTAAGTGATCACAAGCATTGGACCAACAAATAGCATTACATTTGAGGGGAAAAGTACCCATGGACATATTTTATATAAGACTTCTGAGCCTTTAAAAGATTATGAAAATTCCGCAATGTTGGAATATCTGAGGATTTTTTCCTCACAAATTTCTAACCTATCACCTGAGAAATAATACAAACCACCAGTCTATTCTTAGAAATCATAATGAACATTCCCAGTAAAGTAATTAATAGAAAATAAAATCAGCCATTGGTAAAAGGGCAAATGGTAAGCTTTGATATTTCTAACAAATTAATGGAAAAATTAAATCTTCTTGACACAATTTTTTGATCCTTAAAAATATGACCTAGGTAAGTTGGACTTGGTAGAATCACTGGCCACAAAAGAAAAGTCCCATTAACGGAATCTGAAAGGGTGAACTTTATTACTGAAAACAAAACAAAACAAAACAAAAAACAAACCTAAACAAGCATACTGATAAATCAATTATTGGTTTGTAACTCTCTCTGGGGAAAAATAATTTATCTTAAGGTAGTTTCAGTGAAATAAGAATAAAAGTGGAAAAATTAGGAATAGTTTATCTTCTCTGTTTATAATATTGACCAAGGAATTAAGGTGGCTTAAATAGTTATGTGCTAGAAAACTCTTTCCCTTCAAAAATTCTTCAGTTATTATATATTCTGATGATACTCATGTTTAGAATGTCATCATGGTGAGCACGTTGGAGTGAAAATATCTGTTGTATCAAAATGGCATGGTCAAAAGAATATGAGAAAATATTCCCCCATTTTCCTCAGCTCACTGATACCCTTGGGATCAAGACCTTCCTTTATTTCTGAAATGGCCTTTTGTTCAGTGTCCTTGCAATCGCGTTCTTAGCTTTTAAATTTCTAGCATTTTTCAAGGATAATTCTTATTCTGTGTTGATGTTTAGTGATGTAATTTTTCACACAGCCTCCATCTCAGTACCTGGCATACCACAAATGCTAAGGAATTGTTTTATCTTTTACTATTTCCACATTTTTCCTTATGCCTAAACTACTTAGCCTGGTTGTGAAGATGGATACTCAGTCTATTTAATTGTTTTGTACATAACAGTTTTTTTCTTCCTCTCCTTTTTTTGTATACCCTACCCTCTGCTCACTATTCTTACCACATTCTCCTTTATTCTGCTTTCCTCAAGCAGATGTCTCCTTCCAGAATACTCTCCTCATCATCTTTGTCAATCTGACTCTTTTCTGTTCTGTACACCTATCTTTTGAACCATCTCCTCAAAGAAACTTTCTTTTCTTCTAAACAAAAGTGAGGTCTGTCTCCTGGTGAGCAACCCAGAACTTCCTGTTTACTTTGGTGGGACTTCACACATTTTTGTCTTATCTCTTTACTAGAACATCTAAATTCCATAAAGGTAAGACTTAATCTTGAATACTTCTGAAATCTAAACAGGGTTGGCGCAGTTTCTTACATATGTTAGGTGTTTATTAACTATTTGCTACCTAATTGTATGAAACCAGAGGTGACAAGATGTTTCTGTGGAGACAAGCCTGATAAGAGTTGTGACCCTCCTGTGGGATTAGCCTATATATTCAACTCTAGTCCCAGTGGTGACAGAGGGGTTACTGGCAGTGCATTAGGGACTACTAAAATGTGAAATGTTCTTGTAAATATTCCTTGACTCCCTATTTTTTCTTCTCTTATGTGTCTCCCTTCAAAATACTTTCCTTAATAACTTTGCCTTAGGAAGGCAAGGTATTGCATTTTCATCTTTCTTTGGGAAGTTCACGTTCAGAAGTTTAGAGAGAGGGCCTGATGATAGCAGAAAGGTCCTCTCTGTGGGAAAGGTTTGATATTGACTTTGCAATATTATTGGTTGGCATGTGCTTAAAGATAGAAGTGTTTCCAACCACTACACAAGTGTCTGAAGTGCACCTACAAAAAATATTCCTGACTGTCCTATTAGTTAGAAGCCTATTTTAAAACTTCGTAACTTTCATTGAAATGGAATTTCTCTGCTTGGCAGATCAATGTTCAAAGCATTCATTTCCTTGTATGTTTGCCCAACTCTAAAGTTGGTTCAGTTTGGACAATATCATGGAGCTTTTTAAAATTTCTTAACTTTTTGTTGCATGTTTTCAAAGATTCTATAACATTTTTATATTCAAGAAAAAAGGTAACCATAAGCATACTTTCAAAAAGCCCTGAGACCATGTGCTTGTCTCTGGTCCTTATTATTAAGGACCTTGATAATAATATGGTGTCATTAAAAAGTCACGGTATGCTTTAACTGTTCCCATTATGACCTAATAAAGCACCAATTATTTCCCCTTAATCCAGAACATGCTTTTGTTATTATCTGTCAGTTTAAATAAGAGTGGAGATTAAGAATATCCAGATTATTTTACCAACTCAAATAATTTGTAAAAGAGCATGAGATAGTAAGAATGAAGTCATTTACATGTTCCTGAGTTTGCAGGGAGAAAGGGAATGGGAGTTGGCAAAGGAGGCAAGAGAAATAGCTTTGGTATTTGGCTTTCAGTTAATCAGCCCCAGCCACGTGAACTTTTCTGGTACTACGGGAGAGTTTTAAATTATGGTACTAAGAGAGAGTTTTAAATCAGCAATTGCTGATTTTCTGGCAAATAGGCATATTTCTAATCTCATGAAAAAAATGATATATCAAAACTTTGTAGATTTGAATAAATTCTCAAGATTTCCAACCTACTATTATAGGAAGAAATTTGCTGAAGTTTAAGACTCTTGAAAATTTTCCTCACCCAAAGAATGTAATCATACTAATAAAATAGCCATTTTGTCTTTAAGTACAAATCATCCTACAGATTGTGGTACTAAAAACATTTTGGTTATTTCCCCCCTGTTAATTAACACATAGAAATCAATTAGGTTTGCTCCTGTAATTTTCATTTAGAATCGAGCATTAAATTTAACAGATGATCAATCTCATTACTTTCACTGAGAGGTTTTTTTGTAGTTAGTAGCCACCTGCTTGCAAGCATTTTTATATGAAGTGCCACACTTCTGCTTCCAAAAGCGGATCCTCACACCATCTGCCTCAGAATCACCTGGGATGCTCGTTAAAAATGCATATAGTTGGTTCTCATGGACGTCTACTGAGTGTGGCCGGGAAATGTTAACCTTAGTGAACACCATCCATGGTTCTGATTTACACCAACATTTGAGAAATAATGTATTAGTGTGGTTTCAGGCAATCAAGATGGATTCAAATGACAAAGAATTGTGGTGGTACAAATAATCAGTGTCAATAAGTAGTGTTAGCCAAGCATTCCTTTGTATATAAAGTCCAAATACTATTATTTTGATGTAAATAGAGTAGAATGGTCATTTGGTTTGTTACCATTGAAAATAATTCAGAGAGTTCAGTCAAGGATGGCAAGATAGCTGCTGTAGATAAAAATCTCAGTTTGAACTGAGAGTATCAACTCAGCCTTAGGGGTATCTGGTTCTGAATGGAAAGGATAACCAGGGGGAGGTGGTCAGAATGGAGGGAAGTAAATGCAAAGGTTTTAAGGAAACAAAAAATTCAATCATTAATGGACACAAATTAACATTTCTAATTCAAAGGAAAGTACAAATGAGTATTTGTAAATCTCAGTGTTGCATGTGGAAAATACTATTCATCGTCTTTTAACATTATGCATAAAAGCCTAAAACAGACAAATTAAAGCGCATTTTTGAGATCTTTTGCTTGATACTCTGTTTTCTTTTAAAATGAAAGATAGAAGTCAGAGAATTATAGAATAATGTATTTTCAAGGAAGGGCAAATGCAAATAATTGCACAATTAAAACAAATTATGGATTTAATGCAGCTCAAACTTATTTAGTGTATTAGTTCTGTAACCAGAACTATCTTAGATCCCTGGAAATCAAAGATAAAAAGCCTCTAACTCCATGGAGTAGCTTTAAGTGCATAGTACTAAGTGAAAGAAGCCAATTTGAAAAGACGACATGCTGTATGATTCCAGCTATGTGACATTCTGCAAAAGGCAAGACTCTGGAGACAGTGAAAAGATCAGTGGTTGCCAGAGGTTAGTGGGGAGGGATGAGTAGGTGGAGCACAGAGGATTTTTAGGGCAGTGAAACTACTCTGTTTGACACTCTAATGGTGGATACATGTCATTATATATTTGTCAAAACCCACAGAATGTACAACATCAAGAGTGAACCTTAATGTGAACTATGGACTTTGGGTGACAATGACCTGTCGATGTAGTTTCATTGATTGTAACAAATATACCATTGTGCTCAGGGGTTTTGATAGTGGAAGCCACTCTCTCTGTCTCTTTCTCTCTCAGGGCATAGTAGGTCAATGGCAGCTCTCTGAACTTTCTGCTCAATTTTGCTGTGAACCTAAAACTACTCTAACAAATAAAGTCTATGAAAAAAAAGTTACTGATGCTCCCTGGAGGACACTGAGAGTCTAATGGTTGGGATTGATGCTGAAACATTCAGTAGAGTCCAGAGTATTGAAGGCAAGTAAATGTTAAGAAGCGGGGCTGCATGGAGGAAAGAACAATTAATTATGAAGAGAGAAAAATCTTAGAAGAACTTTGAGAAACAGGACGAGGGAACTGAATTGTGAGGATCAAGACAAAGGTGTCAGGTAGATACATTCCAGCATATTGACCTTGGTTGGGGAACTGTAGATCATCTGGTACTGCAAGAGCAAAACTGGAAGCAGTGGAGAGAGCAGTAGGGATGGGGCTGGACAACTAGGAAGGGGCTGGGTCAGAAAGGTTGACAGACACATACGCCTGCACAAGTGTATGTACATACACATACACATACACATATACACACACAGATACAACACATACATACATGTTATAAAAGATGAAGGCATTTTAAATCTGTTAGGGAACCACTGAAAAACTTATAGTAGGGAAGTCATATGGCCTAATTTGAATTTTATAAAGAGCCCTGGGGTAGTTATGGGGAGGTGGATGGGAACAGAGGGTGGATGGAAATATCCAGTTAAATTAGCTAGATAAAGTTAAGAGTCTATGGCAAGAAAAGAAAGAGCAGATTCAGATTGAAGAGATATTTAAGAAGTTGGGTCAGCTGAACTCGATGAGTGCTTCCTCATGGCCGGTAAGAAAGAGAGAGGAGTCTGAAATTTGCTCTCAAGTTTTGGAATTCAGAAAGTGGTGTTAAACTCAATTAAGACAGGAAATGTAGAAGTAAGAACAATTACAGTAATCTCCAGAAGGACAAGGACAAGTGGGAAATGAAGGCTTTACCAACTACAAGTATGGTGTCTTGTAGGAAAGAGGAAGTACAGCTAGATACATAGGAGCAGCCAAGGATGGAGACAGTTTTGAAAGTCATCAGAATAGAGGTGAGAGTTGACATCATAAAGATGAATGAAGCTGCTGAGAGAGAAGATGGCCAATGAGAAGAGGTGAGCGTGGCAGACAGAAACGTGGGCATCCCACGGGAAGAGGGACAGCCAAGAAGACTGATGGAATGGTCAGAGAATCACAGAAGGTGAGAGAATCAGGTGAGAGTAGTGTTTGGAATCGAGGGAGAAATTTCAAGAATGAAGTGGTCAGGACATGCTACGGAAAGCTGAAACAAGATAAAGCCTCAGAGATGTCTTTGGGTCTGGCAACATGGAAGACTTTAGAGATGTTTGTGAGAGCTGCTAAAGTGGCATTGGTAGGGGCTGAAGCCTCATCGGAGTGTGCTGAAGAGGAAGAAGTTATAGGAGAAGACAACTGAAGACGACATCTTCTAGGTGCCTGGTACTAGAAGGAATGAGAGAGAGAGGGAAGTAAATAGACACAGGATGAAGGGCAGGTGCTTGAAAATGGGAGGCATTTGAACACATTTAGTGATGAAAAGAAAATAAATCAGTAGAAGAGAAGTTGAAAATTAGGTAGAGAAGGGCTAAATTATGGAGCAAGGTCCTGAGAAGGCCAGGAGGGCATGGGGTCCAGTGATAGGTCTTAAGTTAGCTTTAAACAAGCAGAAGGTGAATTTTCCTTCAAAATTAAGTAGAAAGAGGGAAGAGTGTGCATGGAGGTATGAAGGTGAGAAAGGTGATGCTGGGAAGATGCTAGAGGAAACAGATCACTAAAATAGAATCCAAAGCAACTTTTTGGATGCCATTAAAATTGTCAGTCTTGATCACTTTAATATTTATATCTCATAATATATTATCTCACACTTAAATTTTTATCTTATCATAATAAAAAATAAAGAAAAAAAACAACAAAAATGTGTCTCCAATGTGAAGTGAATGTCAAACATAAAAAACAGATTTGATTTTTAAAGGTCCTCTCTAGGGCTTTATATTTAAAGGAGGCAAGACCCTCTGAACTCTATAGATCACAACTGGATCATGATTTCAGGAAATTCTGAGGTCATGTCATTCTTGGAGATTTTTCTAACCAACAGAAGCTTTGCTGCGGAGTTCTATAAATATTTATCAGCCATGGCTTTTACCCACAGGAGGTTAATGATCTCTGAGTTTTGGATGAGAATGCATAGTTGTCTGATTTGACCTGAATTAGCAGGCAAAAAGAAATACTCAGATTTGAAACTACTTAGTGCAACAAAATAATGACATCTTTTGTAAAATATTACAATAGGAGTTGGTCCAGTCATTTACAAAACAGTGTAAGTTCTGTTATAACTTTTATCATTATTATCATAGTTAATAAATTATATTTGCTTTCAGATTGGTTTTGATTGCCTCAGAAGAAAATGAAATGAGACATATTCTTAAAATATATGAGCTGTTAACTGGGTTAATTTTAACAGTAGAAATTCATTAACTTCCTCCTTCCTTTTCAATTGCTCCTGGTCCAAACTTCTCATCGTGCATGCCATTTTCTTCAGTTTTGTCATGCATTTCCATTAAAATACACTTACGACTTTTATTTTCCAAGGTTAAACATTTTCAGCTTCTAAAGTAGTTCATTTCTTGATGGTTTCACCACAATAGATCGTTTTAATAATTTCAAAACAGACATGAGACAATGTATTCAATAGGTCAGTCAAGAGAAATATGAAGGATCAAAAGGAAAGTAGATATCACTCTCAATCTCTTTAGAAGTACATTCACTGGCAATTCATTTGATCACCTGCAAAATGCTTCAGAATTTGAAAGAATATTAATGTGAACTACATGTGATTTTTCTCTTCATAATTTCATGGTTGTTGTTAAGATAACCAGGAATGTGTTGGTTTGGGGCAAAGTGGAATGGAGAATGCTTTTTATATTTTATGAATTCCTCCCTTCTGTCAGCAGTGTATTTGACAATGAGGGGATTCAGTTATTAGTGTGACAAGGAGCAAGCATGTCCCTCAGAGTTCAGATAGGAGAGAAGCTTGAGAGAGTTTTTCCCAAATGTGGCAACTCAGAAATTTACATGCTGTTACACAAAACAAGCCATGGAGCTGAAAAGAAGTTTTACAAACTGTCAATAATCACAAATTTCTTCCAACCATGCTAGAGGAAAGCGCAATTTTTTTCTGTTTTCTCTATTGAACATATTGCAACATACTTTTCATATGGAGGCCATTAAACAGTACATAGTCAATAATGTAGGTAAAAAGTCTTATAAGGATGTTTAATTAATAAAAGGTGTTTAATGTTTTTTCAGATTTTGTGTTATTTGTTAGCTTCGAAAACTTTGTAATTTCCTGTGATCTATTTTCTTATTATAAGTAAATATTCACTTTTATCCTTAATTTTATATTTTGCATTCTTTTTTTTTTTTTTCAAGGCCCCACAAAATCTAGATCTGTCGTGGGGTAAATTTTATAATTTTTATTGGAAATAGCTTTTTCCAGAGCATTTAAAAAAAAATACTTCAGTATCTGATGCTTTCCTGGAGAAGACTTATTTAACCCTGTCCGAGGGTTCAAAATATTTTCCTAAGAAGTGTATTTTTATTGTTATAAAATCTTATATGTCACAGTACTTATATCTTTCTCAATGATTAATTTTTCTTTTATATTTAGTCTATTAGATTTTTTCTTTTTTTCAGACTAGTAGTTCCCATCCCATACAAGAACAAAACTAAGGTGTTCATGTTCAGAGTAGAATCATAAAATGACATTTAGGCAATGATGTGTATGATTTGAATGGAATACACATAAAAATAAAAATAATTGCTAATGTACCCTTGTTGTAATATACCTTTGACAATTAAGAAGATTTTTAAAAATCAGTGCATACAAAATCCTAAATATAAAAGAATATTTTGGGAACTTCTCACTGAAGGGGTACTGATTTTTGATGCATATTTTATTAGCAATAAATTTATTGCCCTGCAATAATGTTATTTTTAGAAACGCTCTGCACTAGTCCATTTATATTTCACCAAGGATTGAAAAGCAGTTATTTTCATATTTATTTCCTAAAGTGCAATATCTGGGGAAATAGATATATGTTTACATGTATCTTGATAGTATGCATTTGGCAATCACATACTCGTATGAATTGATTATTTCAGAATGACTCGATGTTTTCTTTCTCCTTCTATCTTTTCATAACTGCTCAGTGTTCTTGAAAATAGTAGAAGGTGACTGAACGGGTAATTGAGGCTCTTCTAAGTTTGAGTTGGTATTAGGGTACTTCGGTCCTCTCTTTACATACCTTTTTTTTTTAAATGAATCTCATGGAAAGCAGGAAATATATGGTAATGTTTTGAATGGCCTATGTGGGAGAAAAGTGTCCCAGAAAATGGCTGTTTGCTCTAGTTCTGCATTATCTGATGACCTACGGAAGTTGTCTTTAGTTGACTTTCACAAGTTCAAGATCATAGGTTGACCCTGAGGACAGAGCCATGGCCACCACCTACACCACGTTCCCACACGTTCTTGTGTGCTGAAGTTCACAAGTTTGAGGAGGAGGGGAAATTAGGCAGAGATAAGTGCAGCAGTATCCCTGATAGTGACAGACTAACTCACCATCTATCTACTGGGGCCTGGAAAATGGCGAAGCCATAGCCTCATTTCCATAAACAGAGGAGAGCATGTTCTTGTAGACACCAATTAGTGGGGAAAGAAAAAATTGCTGGTTTTGGAAATGGTTTGTCATTTTGAAAATTAAGCTCAGTAAATAGGGTTGTATAAAAAGTAATCCTAAAGTATTGCATGAATGTCATACATATCCAGACATGTTTGGCAATATTTCCACTTATGTGAAATTGTACAGGATGCTAGTTTTACTGTGCTAATATCTGTGTATTTCTATTAACAATTGGCTAAAAGTTAAAAGGCTTCACGTAGTAAAGCCAAAATTCCACACATACAAACCGAATAAAGGGTATTTTATTTACTTTGAGTCATATTTTATCGTTTGTGGCAGCTATGGACTCCAACTAGACACAGTATATGTTTTTCCCTAGTCTTGATGTTTAATCTTAACACAGCAACAGATCACAGGATTTATTTCCCCCAGTAGAATCTACTGCATGTTAGAACCACCTTGTTTTCCTGAATTCCACTTACAGCAGTACTTTGTCTTAGGAAATGGAGTTAGAATTGAGCGTGGTTGTGGAAAAAATAAACAGTATGTCTCGATGAACTATAGTGCTTGGCAGAAGTGGTTTCCACCCAGGGCTGACACAAAACAAGATGGGAATATCATTCTTTGTACCTAATTGATAAAAGATTGCACTGTATGATCATTGACTCCCATAAATGAAAATCGGAGCTCATCTGGCATTGCCAGGCAGGGAAGTCTCTGACTGACAAGAGTAATTATAAAGCAGCTTCATCCATCGGGCAGTCGGGCTCACAAACAATTTAGTAACAAAATGGTTTTGCACATATTTTCTTTGCCCTTATAAAAATCTGTTACTTTATATGGTCCATTTTACTACATTGCTAATACTACCACATCATGTATGTGCATTTGGGGGTGGGTTTAAAGATGAGCACTTTCAGTGGCATAAAGCCAACCAGAGCCCACATACCTCAAGCGTCGATTTTAATTCTCCCAGATGCTTTTTTTATTTATGCCGAAGTAGATGCCATTTTGAAAGCTTGAGTTCTTCATGAGTTTTTATTGTTTTTTTTTTTTTTTATTAGTCCATGGTTGGAGACTAAGGCATCGATATTTTTCTGTATTTGCAGTTTTCAAGCAGATTATGGAGAAATAAGTAGTCTGTATGGGGTCTCCCATCCCTCATCCTATATAACGCCCCCCCCCCACAAACAACCCCCTCAAAAACCCTGTGAAGTTGAATTTTATTTTTAACTCAGTGGAAATTCACTACTAATTCATAATAGATGTCTTATTTGTGACAACAAATGCATTGAGTTTATTATGTTTAGTGAACATATTTATAAAAAACTGAAAGACCAGCCATGCTGGGCTGTTCTTTGTCATTTCAAATCACAACCCATATTTTGGTCATAAACAGAGTTATCAAGATGGCCATGTCTGACTCTCTTAAGCTAGGATATTATAGCATGTTGGTTTTGCCTGCTGAGGAGTAGGGGATAAAATTAAGCTAAGGCAGTTGTGGAGCAAGGTTGGAGAAGACTGGCTGTGACAAAAGATATGATCCATTTCCCCTGGTTGAACCACAAGTCCAACTAAATTCAAATGGGTCTTATCAAAAGGCGCTGGTGACAGAGCAGGTAACCAGGAAGGTGAAAGTCAAAGTGAAATGAAGTAGACCAGAGATTAAGTCCACCTCTGGGGAAAGAAAAGTTGGAAGGACAAGGAACAAAAAGTGCTCCTCTTCCATAACTCAGCTGACTGAAGGTCAAGGGTGGACTGTTGCAGTGAGCAGCAGGAGCTATCTGTGGTTAGAAAGATAGCGAGGTACCATGTGCTGTGTTTTCTTAGACTCTCCATTTGGCATCCATTCATCTCAATGCCAATTGCATTAACTCTGTTTTCTTATTTTCTGTATTCTTGATGCTCTGTCATTGGTGGGTCCCCTGAGTGGGGAGTCAGTCCCTCCGAAGGCTACCAACTTTTTAGAGAGAGCAAAGGGCTCACCTGGGAACATCTTTCAAATGTAAACTAACCAGTCCAGAGCCCACACCCCCAACCATCTCCTTTCTCAAACTCCCATACCAAGCCAACGTTCCCTTGTCCTTAGTCAGCCCAGGGCCAGGTACCAGACAACTACACCCCAAAGCTTGCTGGACTTATTCAAACTAGCCAGTCTTAAGATGGTTAGCCTGTCCCGACTTGTCTTTCCTACAAAAGCCACAGTAGTCTCTGATCTAGATTTTCCTCTCTGCTTCTGCCTCCTGAGTAAAACTGGAGCTTCCCCCACGTGTTCCTACATGATGTGGTATGTCCCCTCTTTTTGGGAAATGTGAAAATTAAAATTCTTCTTTCAGTGGTATTGGCCCTTCTGGGTCGTCACTCAGTCACCTCCATAAATTAAAATCTTGCAGGTACATTTTGAGAAACATTCTTATTCATGCAGTGAGTGTGCAAGAACGCCCCCTTAGGCTCTTCTTTCTAATCGTTGGGGTATTTTAAAGGATCTGTCTTGGTTCACCACTGACTGGGTCAAGCTTGTATGTGGCAGTCATCCCCTTGGCTTCCCAAGTTGGCTGTGTAGGGCTGTTTGGAGCAACAGAGACAAAGAAATGGCTAAACAGTATCAGTGGCCAGCAATAGTCTCAGTTCAGACAATATGGACAAAGAAACAGAGAATTTATTTCAGGAGACCTAAAGAATGCTTTCCCCTTTTTCAAAGTCCAAGTCTTCTGTTCATTGGCTGGACTATTGATCTCGTTTCCATAGCTCAGTCCATTAACACAAACATTTGCTACATACCTTGCTGTGGAGGCTGCAAATAGAGGCAAACATAATTTTTACTCTTCAACACCCCACCGTCTAAAAGTAGTAACACCATTTGTGTTACAGTGGATTTCCTAGAAGTGGAGGCCAAGATGAGATTAGATGGGCAGGAAATATGTTAGATGTCTTGGGAGACACATGGCCCTCCTGCATTTCTGCACATCTTGTGAGGAGAGGCACTGGCTGCCCTTGTTCCAGGCTATTTCTGAAAAGATGTTTGTATAGTGAACAGCCTTGGGACTCCTTCCAGAGTGTAGGATGTTGCTTAGTGTCCAGTGTAATCACGATAGTGTCTCCTTTAAAGTGAAGCTCAGGCAGGCTTAATGCTCATTATAAAAAATTCAAGTTTTCTAAGCTTGAGCAAACTCTTCCCAAATTGAAAAATAAAATAAAATAAAATAAAAACCCTCAAGCACAAAAACCAAAAACAACTCCGCCTACCTATTGTGTGTAGGGAAGTCACCTGGCCCTCTTAATATCATCCTGTGGGGTTTGGGGCTTGCTGATACTCTGGCTACTGTGTGGGCTGACAAATCCCTTGTCACAACCCATTGCTGGACTTGAAGGACATTCTTTTCTGATTGGTCAGCTTTAGCCAAGGGCTCAGCCTTGTGCCAGGCGAGGTGAGTTAAGTCAAATAATTAACAGCCCAGTAGTGGAAAAGCCACAGTTGTGGAAAAGGAATGATGATAGGAAATAAAAGTGTTCACCAGCAGGAGAACGTTTTTCTTCTCAAAGCCTCAGTGATGGTGAGGACTATTGAGATGAGGTGATTGTGGATGAAGAAGTTGAGAAGTTTGGTGTCAGCTGAGGGTACAGAGGTTAAGAAAGGTGTTGACAGAGAAAGCAGATAAAATCAGCAGCACAATCAGGGATTCAGGACGCTCTCAGGCAGAATAGAGACTGCAGGCTATATATGGATACCTCCTATATTGCTGTTCCTCCTTGTAATAGAATTTTGGACATCAAACGATGACATGGTTACATGGCCTCTAAGAATAGAAGTTATACTGGAGCAAGGAAGCATAACTAGGTAATAAGACTTAGACATTTAGAGAGAGAAGAAACACGATAGACTTTTCAGTAGACAGTTATATTGCTTTTGGGGGGTATAATTGTATAACAATTTCTTTTCCAGAATATTTAAGAAGTAATTAGTAATTAGTAAGTCTGTCTCTGTGACGTCTGTCTTCAAATACATGAGATTGCACAGCAATTGTTGGGCCCTAAGTGGGCTTGTCCTTTTCTCACCTCCTTTGAAGTTCAAGGTATCAACAGACTCATCTGATGGATACTTTGGCCTCAATATGTCTTTCCTGATTCATTCTGAGAGGCAACTCTGGTACTAAGGAAAGTTGGGAGTTCCAATATCTGGGTTTTGGATCACTGCTCACCATGTCCTTCGCAAAGCTCTCTAGCTTCTTGAAGAAAAATGAATATAATAATACACTGCTTTAAAAATTGTTAAGCCAAACAACTGAGATCGTACATGTACAGCTGTATCCAGAGGTTCAAGATGAAGGCTATTATCACATCATTCACAGGGCTGGGAACTTCAGGCCAGAGGTGGAGCTAGAAGGGACTCATCTGTTTTTCTTCTAAATCACACCACACAAGATGGAACCTTTTGCATAAACCCGGATGGGCTCTGCCTTTCAGTTTGCTCTAAAATAGCAGTTGGGTTTTCATAATTCAGAATTCAGGCAAACCTGCAGATCCCCACCACACAATGAAGGAACCCACTTATATTCTCCTCTCTTTGTTTCGGTAATTGTCAGTCTTTAATTTATTTCCTTTGAGAAAGAGCTTATCTCACCATCAACTCATTAGTGGTTTAATACAGGGTAAGCTGATTATAGGCAATCTGAATAGCGAATGTTCTCACTGCAGAGCAATCAAGCTAATAATACCTTTTGAGACTATATCTCCTGGATCTATCATTTCAGCTGATCTTGTTAGATTTTCTGTGTACGGGCATCGTCAGTGTTTCCTACCACCCTGCTCCCAGGATCCTGCATGCACTGTGGTCTTCCCAGAAAAGACGGCTTGCCTGAAGCCATATATTTAGGGGGGAAGGGGAATGAAATTGTTTTTCACATTACCACTTGGTTCTCAATTTGTTACTTGATCGAGCTATCCCAAGATTCAGTCTGAAAGAAAATGGGAGATAATGTTACCAAATGGGGCAGGGATTAGTTGGAGAAGGTAACTAAAGCGGAAACGAGGCAGATTCATACTGAATACCCAGGGAGAAATAAAGGAATTTGAAACCCGTCCGAATCCTTTCCTTTTAGTCTGTCTCCAAGAGGCTGAAACATCTGGTGAATCACGTCAAAGATTCAATCATCCCTGTGTTTGGTGTTTATGATGCCAGACATCTGGATTGACTGTTTCTCTTTTCTTTAATTAAATCAACTGGCTGTTTTGGCTTCCTGTAGAACCAGCTTTAGTCTAAATAATATTGTCCTATGTGTACCCTTACTCAGTTTGGGTCCTTTTTGTTTCCAATTTCTATTAATTGATTTTAAAATAGTTTTGTATATTGTATACTACATTTGAGCATTAATATAAGTATTAATAAATAAATCAAGGGAAAAAATTGACTTGACTGTTTTACTTTTTTCTAAAGGGAACCCTGGATGTTATCTACAATGAATGGATGTTGAAAGAGTTAAAGAACAATGTTAAATAATTATATAGCTAGTTCTCGGCAGGGCTCAAAATATCCTCTTTGATGTAAAGACAGCTGGCACTGACAGTCATTTTAACTGTGTGTAATAAGAACACACAATTTATATAATTTATGCATTCCTAGGTTTTTTAGTCCATAGGAATTTGGTCTGGTTTTATATTATTTTCAGATATCCTTTGCATTCTTATCTGGAAAGGCTTCTGGGCAATTTGATGATGGGAGGAGATATAAAAAGAGATGAAAAAAAAACCATGAACACATACTGGTTTAATAAAATATTTTCTAGGAGAGAAGTCAAACCTCAAAATAGACAAAACAACGGTTATTACTCTAAATGTGACAAAATACAACTGAAGAATTTGGGAATAACATCTCATACCTCACTCTTTTATCATGTTTTCATGGGGCCTGCCCAGCAGAAAAGTCACAAATGGGTGCTGTTTTCTCACTAAGGTGATACTCTTCTTTGGTTTTAACAAATTAACAGATTAACAGAGAATACACTACTATCTTGATGTGATTGTGGTTAATTTTGAAAGACAGATGAATTGTGATTTTAGGATTATTGTTGTTATAATTGAGCCAAAGTGGCTAACTATTTTCTATTTATACTGTGAGAGTTAGATGACACATGTCTAAACACAATACCTAAAATTTTCACCCACATTAGGCAGAGCAGCTTTCTTTCAGAAAGCCCTCAGTGTACCTTAAGTTATATCAGTTGCTAAAATAAAAACGAGAAGTCCACTTGGATGCCACTCTGCCACATGTGGCTATTTCTTTTTCTGGAGTGCATTTTGCAGATATTTCTAGTGCATTAAGCAGCTTTATCAGGACTCTCCTGTGATGCTCTGTCAGTGAATACATGGTGACCGGCAACATGCGCACTTTACATGTATTATCTCTCAGTTACTGCTCACCGTAGGCCTAGGAGACTATTACAAACAGAGGCAAAAGCTGAAGCTCAGAGGGCTTAAGAAAATGCTTCAAAGTTAATCAGTTCAATTTTTTGATTAACAGTATTTATTTTAAAAATATGTTTATATGTGCTCACACACATATTTATTGCAGACGGTTTGCAAAAGATAGGAATTAAAAAAAATAGATATACTTAAAATGCAATTTCCCTGAGGTCATGACTATTAATTTTTTTAGGGTAGGGACTTAAATACACACATATACATAAGTATTTAAATAAATACATCCACATCTAAAACCACAGACACATACTGAGCACATTATTTTGTAATGTTTTTAATAAACATAATTGGCAATGTCTTCCATATAATATGCATTTTTCTATAGCAGGGATTAACAAACTCTGTAACGGGCCAGATGGTAAATATTTTGTGACTTACGAGCTATGCTGTTTTTGTCCCATCTACTTAACCCTGAGAATGCAGCCATACACAATGCGTAAGTGAATGGGTGCAGTTGTGTTCCAATAAAACTTTATGTACAAAACAGGAGGTGGGTCAGCGTTAGCCTGTGAGCTACAGTTGGCTGATCTTCGCCCTACAGAATCATTTTTTTTTTTTTTTTAGTGACTCTATTATTTACTTGTAAGTCTTTGTTTAGTAACAATATTGTGATGAAAATTCTCAGAACTAAAACTTGGTATACATGCACTAGATTTTCCTCAAAATAATTTCCTGGAAGAAGAATTTCTGAGTGGAGAGACTTTATAAAGTGCTTGATATGTATTGTCAAATTACGGGCCACGAGCTGTAATTTCCATTCTCACCGGGGATGAAAATGGGGACTTCTTTATCCATATCTTTGGTAGCAAAGTGTATTATGGAATTTTAAAAAATCTTTGCCAACTTGATAGACAAAAACAACAGCTACTGTTTTGAGTTTGCCTTGTTCTGATTGATTAGTATTGAGATTGATCTCTTTTTCACATGTTTAACATTTAGTTATAAATCAGTTATTTCCTTCAGGTCACCTTAACTTTATAAATGATGGAAACATGCAAATTTAATTTTAGCCCGTTAAGTGACTTATATCCACAGTTAGAATTAACACATAAAGTATTAGATTAACACATAAGTGCAAATCCTTGCAAGTCCCTACCCATTCATGTAATGGTAAAATAAACCATGTTTCTTTCCTAATCTTGCTTCCTTCGACTCTTGTCCATAACCTAAGAAAGTGTCTTTCTTGAAAGTTTCTGCTCTTCTTTTCCCCGTCACTGAACCCTCTCAATGGAAGGTACACTTTATCTGACTTACCACAGGGCAAAATTCTGGCATCCCTTATCCTGGCTTTTCTACGTGGTGGGATAAATGTGCTCCAGATCATAGGCATTGCTGTGGGTTGAACTGTGTCCCCATAAGAGATATGTTGAAGTAATAACCTCCAGTCCCTGTGAATGTGACTGTGTTTGGAAATGGAGTCTCTGCAGAGGTAATGACCTCATTAAGACGAGGTCATTAACATGGGCCCTAATCCAATATGACTGGTGTCCTTATAAGAAGTGGGGAAGACAGAGAGAGACAGAGGGGAAACAGCCTTGTGGAGATGGAGACAGAGATTGGAGTTAGGAGCCACACAATAAGGAACCCCCGGGGCCACCAAAAGCTGGAGGAGATAAGGCAGTTTCCTCCTGAGAGGCCCAAGAGGGCGCATGGCCCTGCCAACACCTTGGTTTCAGAGTTCTCGCCTCCAGAACTGTGAGAGAATACATTTCTGTTGTTTGAAGCCACCTCATTTGCAGTATTTTGTTAAGCAGTCCTAGGAAACTAATACAGGCATGAATGGCCACCAACTTTTTTTGAGCTGTATAGTCCAGATATTCTACTCACTCTCCTCCTTTCAAGTGGAGCTCTCACCAGAGCATTTCCTGATGGCTGATCAGTCCACGCCTAGGGACTTGTTTATTTTAAGAAGGAAGGCAGAGGAAGTTCTTTGGGCCTTGGATCCAGACCTCCATCTCCAACCTAGCTATGCCATCATTAGAGCTGATATTTTGATCTTGAATATGCCAGAAAGCTCCATACGTATTGCATGAGCTCTGAAATCTTGAATAAGACACAGGGAGATTGGCATTTTGATGACTAAAATAACAGCTGGAGATGCCCAGCTCCTTGTTTTGGCTGTGCTGGTCAGTGTCTGCATAGGCACGCAGAAAATTTAGCTTAGGTCTCAGCAAGCAGGCCTTCAGGGCCCTTGGATGATAGTGACCCAGAAAGAATGTTGTGGTCACACCTGGTATCACAGGTATTTGATTGTTTGAAAGGGAAAGTTTAAATTCCAGTTAAATCTTATTTAAAAACAGATAATGCACTATACAAGCGTTTTAGGCCCTGGTGAAGAAAATAAGTTGCTTCCCTTTATCTCTATATTTTTTTCAGCCAAGACTTTAAACTGCAAAGGCGGGTAAGTTTCCAATGGGCCTCAGAGAATGTGTGCATGAAGACTGAACATGTTTTTAGTATTTATCATGAATGGGTGACACAAAATACTTTCCCCTAAATTTATTCCTTCTTGTTTTATTTTGAAACACTGAGGGATGAGGAAGGATTAACCTCATGAATTCATAAACGTATCAAGAAGAATGAAAGTCCTTATTACACACCAGATAAGTAGTCTTCTGGTATTGAAAAACATACTCAATGGTTATTATTAGAAACTCAAAGGTTGGAGGGAAATTGAAAAGGCTTGTTCCTAGAGCACTGATTTTAGAAAAGCTTACCCAGAAAAGCTGGGAGAAAGGCAATTGGTGTATGCAAAATGCTTTCATCTTAATGTCAAAACATGAGCAGTGGGAGAGACAAAGCAAAGTAAGACTGGTTTCAGTGGGGCAGGTGAGGGATTTTAAAATTAGAAACATTAAAGTCTTGGTTGATAGGTAAAAAGAGGGAAGTGCAGACATACATGTGTATAGAAAGGTGGGACCAGCACGCTCTCTCTGAGGAGGTTGAAGGGCCAAGGGCTTTAGGTCAGAAGACATGGGAGAGACTTACAGAGCCAGCCAAGTCAAATCAGCAAGTTTATTATGAGGCTGTGAGCGAGCTGGGGGAGCTTGAGTGCTACCATCACAGACTCCAGCAGCAGCAGGCAGATGCCCAGGGATGGGGCCAAGAACAGAGCACGGTAGGGGTCAGCTGGGCAGCCATTGAGCTGCAGGGCCCAGGGGGACAAGAGGGCACCAAGTGGATTCAAGGGCTTTGTCCTTCCTTTTTGTCATAAGATGCTGTTGGCCAAGCCCCTACCTTGTGCAGCCAGAAGTCTCTTAGAGAAGAGGACCCAGGAAGCCAAGTATTTATGTCGAGGTACTATTCAGACTATTGCTTCAAATGAAGTTGATTGGATTAATGTATAGTTTGTGTTTTTTTTTTAATCCCGTTACCCCTCAGATAGGGTGTCATAAATGACCAGACTGTAGATCAGATTCTATTACTCCGTTATAGAGAAATAAAGTACCTTTTCTGTTGTGGCACATTTGGGTATATTGTAAGTAGATGGGGTCCTCTAGAATACAGAGGTTTTATTACGCAATAACAAGTTCATGTGCATATGTTATTTTTAGCAGGCTCCACGAAGAGGGGACCCTTCTCCTTGCTGCTGGTCCTTAGACTGTATCCTGATGCTACAACTGTACACGCTCACCCTTCAGGGCTGGCCTCTTCCAGATGCTCTTTGTTTCCTGGGCTCCTACAGAAATAGCCCGAGAAGACGAGGAGCCAGGGACGTACTTTCAGGCTACCGTCTCCTCCCAGTCCGCGTTTCTCCAGCTTTGGGAAGTCTGTCTGTTAATGAGGCCCCAGAGATGAGATGCACTGTAAGGAGGCCGGGCGTGCTCCCAGACCTACCTCATGACCCAGGCTGGCCACCAGTCTGGGGCTGCTCTTTCCTTGTCCATTTCTTCCTTCAGTCAACAAATACGTGCTGACCGGGCTAAGCCGTGGTATCATAAACGGAAAAAACTTCCCTCAAGAAGTTTACAGTCTGAGAAGTAAACAAGCATCAAGGAAAGCAGCACAGGGAGGGTGCATTAAACCTGTAATTTTCACACCAAACATGTTTCGGAAGTTGAACGTGGAAGAACAGAGTTTGGCAAAATATGGAAAATGAAATGATGTTTTTGGATGGACTCTCTAGGAGTCGGAGACTTTCTGAATATCTTTAGCTCCCAGGCACCATGAAAGATCAGAAAAAAAACACTGAGCAACAATGACCTTCTCCAATTGTTTCTACATCTGACTTAATACTAGATATTCTTACAGAAAGGGCAATTTGACACAATAACGGTAAGCTGAGGAAAAGGTGGTGTGGGACAACAGAAATCTCTTCTTTAATTTGGACAAAGAAAGGATTTTTCCTGTTGTTTGTTTGTGATGTCATCTTTGAATACCAAGGAAAAAAAAACATGTTTATACACATCAGAGAAACACAACCCAAGTCTCTCCAATATGTACACAGGAAATGAGCACAGCATGTGGAACCTGAACTTGCTTTTGTCTTCCAGTTTTGCTATTTTGCCACTCTTGGCCACCCAGTCTCATTGACTTTTGAGGCCCACCCAGGGGATCGTGGTGTCAGCAAGAAAAGATGCAATTGCAGTTAGGCATAAACAGGAGCATTTGAGTTAGATGTGCTAAATCACAGCCAATGGGATTCCAGGCATAGCTCTGTAACATGCAAAGGAATTTATAACAATACGCTTGTGTAAAATCGTGCTACTGAAACTCCTGGGCTTCCCATGTATAAATAAAATAGATGTTCCACATGAAGATACTTAATATGAAGAAATATGGTAAGGGATACAGATTGTGTTCTACAGAAGAAATGAGGGAGCTTTGATTTCTGGTCATCTGAATCCAGTTCTTCAACTTGGTCTGCAGAACTAGGAAAAGAAGCGTTAGCATCCAGAGGCATCTGCCAACTCGTGCTGCGGTCTTGGGGTGCTCTCTTCATCAGAACATCCTTTGTATTGAGTGCAAGAGCAGTGGTGCATTGTACAATACGGAGATAAATATTTTGTTACTGACTTATAATTGCTTCACTCAAATATATTACTCCCCACTTTTGTCATTTTTCAAAAATACAGCCTATTCATGTACTTGCTAATGGCAAGGGGAGCTTGGGGATAATAATTATTCACGTCATCATTTAGTTAGGTCTACCTGGACCGCACTCTTCAGTTTGTCTGCGAAAATCTTAATGTTTGTTTGTGGTCTAATGTGTTTATTAATAGCAGTCTCTTAGATGCTCAGAAATGTCCTCTTTAGGGGGATACATTATAAAGCCAACTTAATTGGGCAGATATCTATGTCTCTGGCTCTGTGCTAAGTATTTGATATGTGTTATCTCATTTGATCCTATGCAAGCAAGCAAACTGATGGACTTACGTGATTTCTGCCACTGTCTTTAACAACTGTATCAGACTCATCCTCATACTGAAATCTGATGGGCCAAGATCTCACAGAGCAAGGAAGCATGTCTGCTGCTTTTCCCTTTAGAACATTCTTTGGTCCATTTGTTGGCTGTGCAAGGAAAAGAGGGTCAGAAAAAATATAGTGTTTCAGGGTTTCCACATGTATATTACATAGAGAAAAGTATGTAAATCATAAGCATATAGTTCAATACATTTTCACGAAGTGAACATATCCCTGTAACTACTGCCACGATCAAGAAACTCTGGCAACAACTCAGGTGGTGTCCATCTGCGTCTCTTCCTGCATCACCCAGCACAGCAGTGGCCACTGTTCTCAATTCTCTCATACGTAAGTTTTACTTGTGTGAACTTTATGTAGATGGAATCAGATAATATATACCCTTTGTTTCTGTTTTTATTCACTCAACTTTATTTTGTGAGATTCACCCATGTTCTATGAAGTAGTAGTTTGTGTAATGTTTTCATTGCTGTAGAGAATTTTTTGTTTGAATGGACACAATGTATTTACTCATATTCCAACTATGAATAAATTATTGTGTCAGGAATTGTTTAATGTCCTCCAACTCTTTTTAAGGCGAATTTGATGAGGATCTTACTATGTCTGTTTCACTGCTGTATCTCCAGCATCTAGCATAGGCCTTTGCACATAGTGAATGTTCAAAAATATATCAAATGAATAAATAAAGTTTACCAATATCCCAACCCACTCCCACACCACACCCCAAAAGGCACTCTTGCCTCAGAAGAAACAGCAGTGTATACAAGAATCTAGTCCTTTTGGAAAATTTTGACCAGATGCAGGCATCATGGTTCAAAGAAACATATTTTTGTGCCTGAACTCTGGGATGGGGAATGCTAAAACAGAGGTGACCAAGGAGAAAAATCACAATTAATTTTATATTTCACTAAAAAAGTTTTTTAAAAAAGCAGTAAAAATTGAGGCCATCCTCAAAAATGTTTGTAAAGTTAGTATAAAAAACTAAAATAAAACTTAAAACAATGGTACCAACTACTCATATGTGTTTCCCCATCTTTTGGATATATAGATTTTTGGACAGTGGTTGTCAGAAACATAAAGCAATTTCATGCTTTTCCAAACATTCTCAAATTATGGTCTAATGTCTTAAATCATAAGAAGTACCTCTAGTCACTAAAGTAAGCGTCTCCATTTGGCTTGATGTATGTTTAGTCTATTTCTTCTTGGCAAAAATATTTTAGCGTAAGTGTCCGAGCATAAGGCTGACAAAATGTTTTCTCTCCTACCCATTTGTGTGGTCTTGTTTAATAAAAAATATATTTAAAAAGAACTAAGTACGATTTGTTCATAGGAGTGTGTGTGTATTGTTTACTTGACATTAAGAATGATCTATGAAAGGTAGGTGAGTTCTAAGTGAGAAAAGTAAGAGAACATTTCTTTCTATCCTCCACCGTGCCAGCTACTTAACTACTATTTTGCCTTATTTCATTAGAAAAAGTGAAAACCACACAATATAAAGGAAATAGTTTTAATTTTTTTGAATAATTTAATTTATAATATCTCACCATTTAATAATACATAGGTATCAATTTGTTTATACTTTTGTCTTTTTTAAAACTTTGGACAGGCAATTCTGCATTCCCATTGCATTATTCTTACAATACTAGTATATGGGTACATTGGATGAAAATTAATCTTAATTCAGAAAGCATGCATTGAGCTTTTATGTGCAAAATATGTTGCTGAAGCATCCGAAGGACCTTACAACATAAATGTCAAGACAAAATATATTCATGTGGAATAATTACATGTCCCCTAAAGTAGCATGTGACACGCTATTACAATGAACAGCTTACATTTGCTGTAGGAATGTAGAGAGGAGCATGTCAGTGGCTAGAAGACAATGCGTATACCTTATCGTTTAAACCTAACGTGGATCCTGAGGAAAGCAGAGTTAAATAAAATAAATAAGGGGGAAGGTCATTTCTTCGCAGGAAAACAGTATGAGGAAAGATTTTGAATTGAGGGTGGGCACAGGGCAGGAAGCTTGAGTGTGATGACGGGGGGACTAATTTCAGGAGGGTCTTAAGGGCCAGACTTGTGCATTTTGACCCTACTTTTTAGACCCTGAGGATGAAATTTTTGAAAAGGAGAGGGAAATGTTGACATTTATTTAAATTTGGAAACAACATACAGCATCAATAGGAGTATAGAGGGGGTAAAGGCAGAAAGACCACATATGTAAAAGCAGAAGTGACAATATTAAGATGAGAAGGTGGCTTTTCTCACTTCCTTTTCCTTCATACCTTATGTACTTAGATGGCTTCCTTTTTTTTTTTTTTTTTTTTTTTTTTTTTTTTTTTTTATAGTGGAGCAACTTGAATGGGACCGCTGAGAGTTTGAGGTGGAAGACTTCTTTTTCATGAATGATGAATTTGGTTTTGGTCATATTGATTTTAGGATGAAGTTTGGTTGTGCAATAAAAATGTCTCCGAGGCAGCTGGAGATCTAGGCTAAAATTACCCAAGAAGACGGGATGGTGACCCAGATATGAACCATCAGCTTACATAGAAGCAATGATTAAAATAATGAGAAACTATAATGATAATGTGCTCATGCTTTAGATAGAGGGTGAAAAATAGCTTTGGAGAATTTCCATAGTGTCGGGGGGAAGGAAGAAAAAGTAGAAATGAGTGATCGGAGACAGGAAATAAAACAATGTCAGTCAAGTACAGTGTCAGAAAAAAAATGGATGCTCATTGCCTCATTGTGCTTGAAAGTCAAGTCTGAAGATTGTGAAAAAATCTTTAATTTGCCACGAAGAGAATAATTTAGGCCTTGTGTGTGTGTGTGTGTGTGTGTGTGTGTGTGTGCACATGTAGATGGAAGAGTGTGAACAGAAGGAAGACTGAATTTCAGAGCATTGGGGAGTGAACTGGGGTTGTAGAAATGAGTCCATGATTGTATGTTATTGAAGAAATTTGGAAGGGAAAAGGATGGAAGCATGGCTGTAATTAGAGAACGCATGTTCACTGCAACATTATTCCTAATATCCAAGATATGGTAACAACCTAAGTGTCCTTCAGTGGACGATTGGATAAAGATGCGGTGCATATAATATACAATGGGCTACGACTCAGCCATTAAAAAGATGAACTATTGCCATTTGCGACAACAGGGATGGATCTTGAGAGTGTTATGCTAAGCAAAATAAGTCAGAAAAGTACTAGAACCATATGATTTCACTCATATGTGGGATATAAAACAAAAAGCAACAAATGGATAAGCAAAACAAGCAAACAAACAAACAAACAAATAACCAAACTCATAGAACACAGACAACAGAACGATGGTGACCAGAGGGCAAGGGAGCTGGGAGAACACAGAAGGTAAAGGGGATCAAATACATGGAGATGGAAGAAGACTGGGCCTAGGGTGGTGGGTGGTGAGCACACAAGAGAGTATGCAGATGTCATATTGTAAAGATGTACACCTGAAATGTATATAATGTTATTTGTGTTACCTCAATCAACTTAAGAAGAAAAAAGAAAGATACTTTCAAAATGGGTAAATGCGAAGTATGCAAGATGGAAGATTTCAAAAGGGGAACAGGAGCTGATGAAGATGGATGGGGAGCCTAGAGTGAGTGTGTGAGCTGTGCAAAGACAGAAATTTAGAGTACAGGTGAAGAATTCTTTGGGTCTTTACCTTAAAATGGGGTGGCATTTAAAAAAAGTCATTGGGAACAGGGTCTAAAGGAGGGTAGGTGTGGAAACTAAGGGCTGATGGCCTAGCTTGTTTTTTATTTTTTTTTTCTTCTTTGAAGGAAAATAAGGTAGGAATTTGCTGGCAAGAATAGAATGGAGGATTGAGAGGAATAGAAATATTTATGTAGTAGAGTCTCATATATCAGGCCCACATTTAATTTATGTGAATATTACCAAATATGCTTTGGGAAAAAAAGGGGGCAAAGAAACAAGTGCCTTCAGTTTCATATGGTTAAAATTATTGAATTTGTTCTTCACATAAAGAATGATTTATTTTTAAGTGTTTCCTTGGCCATGAAATGAAAATATTAAGTCTATTTTTTATGGTGGACACTGTGATATGCACCCAGAGCCTCCTTCTAGATTGAAGGATCTACTTCCCCAGCTGCTGGGAATGACGCCAGACAACACTGTTTACTTGTCATTCCACTTTGGAAATTGCCTTGGCTGAAGAAGAATGCCTCACCAGAGATCATATCCCCTTCTGGATCGACAGCATCCAGCACTGATCAATATGAGATAAAGACCCCGCCTCCTCTCCCCAGCAGAGAACCAATTGGGAGGTCCACCCAAACCCCAGAGCTGCCCACAGGTTTGCAGAGTTCTTCACTGAGATGTATCACAGCTCCTTTTTTCCTGTCCTTCTAACAGGTGCTGCAGAACACTCCCTAAACATCCTTTATGTTAATCTGTGATTCAAAGTATTTCTCAGGGAAACAAAACTGCAACATTTGAAAGACTCACCCCCCAGCTGCTGTAAATGCTGCTAGAGGACAGCCAAGGGGGATTACTCTCCTTTATGATTTGCCTCACCTGAAGAAAACTTTCTCTATGAAGTCCTGTCTTCCTCTAGAAACAGTCCACATTCAATGACTAATCAATGCGGTGACAGAAAGGGCTGTCACTGTCACTCCAATCTGGCACATTTCTGTCAGACCAATCCATTTCCAAAGCTCCCATGGCGTTGTCTGAGGCTTTTGTTGGCACTGCATTGCTGCCCAGCTTCTCCTTCTGCCCAATTCTTCTTCCTTCCTTTCTCTTTCACAGGTGAGAGTCCACGGGCACTCCTTCATCAATATTCTGAATGCTAAATTCCATCTGGGAGCCTGCTTTCTGTGAATCCCAATTTGCAACAACTTGCTAACGCAGGATTTATTTTTTAACACTAATTTTTACCTTAGCAAAGTACTCCAAAAACGTTCCATTGTTGTGTTTGACTCTCCTGGAAATAAATACAGGCAAACCTTATTTTATTTTGCTTTGCTTTATTGTACTTCACAGCTGTTATGTTTTTTACAAATGACGGGCAAGACCCTCCACCAACAAATACTGCTCGCTTTCCCAGGATGCCTTCTTTCTCACGATGCTGTCTTTATCACCTTGCTCGCTTCTTCGCAGTGACCTGAAACCCAAACTGCAGCATCTCCGAGCTATGCCTGTAAGTTGTTAGTTCATTTTATTTCTTTTTTATGAAAGCATTATCCTCCACAGCCCATGGTTTAAAGATTTTAATGGTCCACTGCTATTGCCACCTGGTTAAGAATGTTTGTGTGTAATGTTTTGCTTCATTGGTTTCAATTGTCAACACTCTTATTTTAAACTTTATTTAAGCTTCTTGTTATTAAATTAAATTTCTAATTGCCTGATACCTCTACAGAATATTAATGCATGTGCCTATTTAGCCACAATATCTAGAAGACAATTTCTGTTATTCCTTTACTGACTATTGGACAAGTGGTTTTATAATGCTGACAACTTTAGTTGAGTGTGGCAGAAATTGCTGTTTTTTCTCCAATATCCATTTCCCCTTTATGATTTAGTTATAGTTTCTTTCCTTTTTAAAAAATTTTTTATGAAGAGCACAGGCTACCTTGTTAAACACTACATTTCCCATCCTTCCTTGCAGCTAGGTGTGGCCATGTGACCTAATTCTGGGTATTTGCAATCTGAGTAGAAACTTCTAGAGAAAGACAGCTGCAAGCTGATGAATGTAAACACAATGGAGGAATTAGGGGAGTGACCTTGGGCCACAGTGATAAACAGAGCCTAGTTTCCAATACTGGTCACCATATCAGCCAAGATTTTTACACGAGAAAGAAACATGTATTTTATTTAAACCCTTATTATTTTGGGTCTTTCTTTTACAGCAGTCAAAACAATTTCTTAACTAATTCTCTAGGAATATGCCTATCTTAGGATACTTCCTAATGTTATATTAATGTAATCCAGTTGTAGCTTGCCAATAGGATGGGAAATATATAAATTATTCTAAAACTGTGCTTATTAACCTGGGCTTTTTATGCCCCACTGGGTAAGTGGTGGTATGCCAGAATTAAAGAAGCCTTAGGATCAATATGACATATCTTCTCCAAGTATTGACTTCACTCAAAGTTTAATAATATGAATTTCAAACGTGTCTCAAAGGTAACTAAATTATTTTAATACATTGTGGGGACAGAGCCCCAGAGAGCAGTTCCCAGGCTCTCGGCCTCACGTGGAAAGGTGCTGGCTCGGGTAGTAGATGGCCGTCGGCTGTGGCTAATTGGCCATCAGCTGTAACCAGTGAGCCAGTTGGCCCCTGATATAGCTGCGGCGGTGCTGGTTAATGAGTCGAGAGTCGAGTCGAGAGTCGTGTCGAGTGGAGTCGGTCGGTTGGTAGGCAGAAAAGCAGACAGCAGGTCGCCCGTCGTGTGAATCCAGCCTCCAGTGAGACTATAGCGGTATGACTCCCCTACCTATGGCTCCATGGGTGTTCCTTTTTGGCCTCACCATGTCCTGCGTTCTTATGTGGGGAGCGGGACCAGAGACCCCGCATGACACCCCGCATGACATACATATAGCTGTATGTTAAAGAGTAATGCAAAACTACGGTGACATTTTCGGACAAACACAAAACTTAAAAGACATTTAATGCTTGAGATGGCCTACTTTTCTCTGTGTCCCCAGCCTACCAGTGGGCTCATGTTGCCAATCCCTTTGCTTTCACGGTGCTTCCATGGAAATTTTCAGAAAGTGCTTTTCTATGAAGATAGTGTCTCAGTGTCAGGAGCCCTCAGGCTGAATCAAAAGGACTGTTTCCTTGTTTACATAGGCATTTAATTTGTTCCACGTGGGTCACAATATCATGTCTTAAATTGATGTTTGGATGTTGTAGAAATATTGTATTTTAGAAGTTGTAGAACTAAATTTTGTGATTTTTCTTGACTTTATTCTTCGAGTTTTAAAAAATATTCTTATTACCGTTTTCAACAGAGGTCTTATTTATTCCAGCTCGGTAGTTATACATGGCTGAGTCTGGCTCAGACCACGGAGGCCAATTTATTGTTTTTGGCTGTCCTTTCCCAACTGTGTTATTCAAACCCTTGGGTGGCTGCATGCTCATTTTTGAGTGTCTGATAGAGGTTGAGAGATTCCTCGCAGATAACACAGATTGTTAGAATGCTACTTGGGTTCTAGTCAGTGATGTAAGTTTTGGTATAAAGTTCAAAATTGCAAAAAATAAATGCAAATATTCTTCCTGATTGCCATTATCTTCCAGAATATTACACCTAAGCACTAATAGTGGGGACAAGGATTAGATAGAGAGTTGACGTGTTTAATTTTGAAGAGGGATGTCTCAGGGTGGCTTTGGAATGTTGAATGCAGCTGATTGAGTTACTTAGTAGCTGGCATTTATGAAAGCCAGGTAGACTTCCTCTGCTCTGTGTCCTTATGAAATGGGGATACAGAAAGGGCTGGAGAATACTCTAGTTCCGTGTTAATTACCAACAAGGGGTCCCTTCTCCTTAGCTTAGTGGCTCCTGCAATAAAAATAGTGGATAATAGGAGGCGATTATCCTATATTTGTGGTTTCAGATAAACCTGAGTGCTAACCTTATGCTGAGGAACACAAGTAGTATAAAGAATAAGGAACAAACCAACTAATGGGAGAGATGGCGCATGAAACAGAGAACAAGGCAAAGGCACCAGTGCTTACCTGCCAAAATGCCGTGGCAGTTGCAGTTGGAGCACGCTAGCCCATTGATCATGGGACTTGGCAAAATCAGCTGCAGCTGAAGAAAAGCCTGGAAAAAACTGAGATGTTGTAAAGGGGACCTTTTATGCAACCACAGTTATGTTTTGGCAACTCAGTGACAAAAGCTGTCAGTTGGCAAGGAACGTGGAGTGAGAAATGAGTGTTAGTGGGGCATCTGACACATGTGAGTGCTTTGCGTGAAGAAGCTTGAGTGAGTCGCTGGTGTGCTCTGGGTCTTGTCCTTGTCACTTTAAGATGTTTCATAATGATTCAGGAAGGGTCTGCAACCATAGGACCCAATTTTGCCTACTCAAGCAGAAAGCAATGCACTGGAAAGATGTGGGGTTGTTTATAGAATCGCGGAGAATGCGGAAGCAACCAGGTTAACTTTGGGAGTCTAGGAAGTTATAAAGGAAGAATGTCCGCCCTGGGATGTATCCAGTGTTTGTGCCCTCTGCTTTACTTTTCCGGCAGACATAATCTGATTTGCCTAATTTGGGTCATGTGAAGGAGATTGGGGATGGACAGGCATCTTTGCTTTAAAGACCCTCTAAACTGTATCCAGTGGAGAAGGTACAAAGGGGAAATGCATACTATCTGTGTCTACCTTCCAGTTAATACACAGCACCGTTCTGGCTTTGAGTGTTGGTAATTACATTATTGTGGGCGAGTTAATTAAAATATTTTGAACCTCAGTTTCTTCATCTGCAATGATAGTATCTAATTCAAAGTATTGTTGAGAGTATCCACTGAGGTTATGTATGTTAAATCTTAGGCTATCGAATAGAACATAGTAAACACTCAATGAATATTCTTTTCTATCTGTTAATATTTGGAGGAAGGACCAGTGTAAGGGTCTCAAATATTTACAAGTATGTTCTTCCATGCATAAATATGTTAAGGCTCTCTCATGACTGTCTATGCTTGTCTACTTTTGAGTGTGTCATTATCAGGGAATATTTTTGAGTACTTCTTTGGGTGTTCAGTGCTAGAGATACAAAGATGGCTTTTGCCCTCAAGGGAAATTGTAAAATGCTAAATAATGTAAGCTAATAAGCACATTAAAGATAAAACATATATGGTGATGTTTCCAAGGGCTAAATAAGAACTTCGAAGCAAAGTATAACCACTGAAATTTAAAGTGGGCATATAATTAAAAAAAAATTAAAAAATCGAACCTTATCATATATTAAGATACAGAATATACTTGTATATTGTACCATTACCTCTATTTCTATCCAACAAAGAAGTACTGATCCTACTCTCCATTTTTCCTTTTCCTTTTAATCTCATCACTCAAGCTCTGGGCCCAGCAATCAGTAGCACCATTTGCAGCAGGATCCTTGCTGTGCCTTTGAACTATTCCCTCACCTGGAGTTAATACCCCTAGACTCAAATCTTCCCCATTAGCACTGGCACCTGGCTACCTCCTTCTAAATGTGAATTAGGAAGGCTTCCTGTGACTGAGAAAGACACCTCTTGTAGGTGGATGCAGTCATGCTCCTGCATACACTCCACGGTGAGTGGAGAGAGGTCCCCATACTCAGTTGTTCCCTCTGACATGTTTGTGCAATGAACAAACTGCACAAAGGGCCTCTTCCCTCTTCCATGATACTTGGCCTCCTTTAGTTGCCTTCTTCTTTGTGTAAATCTCATAACATTTTATCTCCTGGATATCCAGACCCAGGCTTCTTAGATCTGGCACACTCTGTCACCAACTTAAGCCCAATAGTGGATTCAGGAACAATCATAGAGCCACTGTAATGGCCATTTAGTTTTGTTGGGGGGGCCAATTGAAAATCCTAGAATCATGAATGGGAAATTTTATGCCTAAGACCAAAAGTTAAAAAAATATGGATCTATTGAAAGATTGGGTCTAGTTGACATTTACTCTTTCATCTGGGTTCATTGCACAACGATGCCAGGGAGAGCAACTGACATGACTCATAGCATTACATATGTGCCGTCAGAATCTAGGTCTACTAATTGAGCCAAGAGAAAATATTAAAGCAGCCTATATGTTATAACAGTGTCCTGATTTAGTTTTAAAAAAGTGTGCATTTGAAGTGAGTGGACTACTTTTCATGAAGGAGTATTCAAATACAGCAATAAGAAAATAGATGCATATTAAAAAAAATTGGATGCCAATCACTAGTTCTGAAGCTGATTAAAACAAATGAAAGGCGAGGAATGTTTTCTTGATTTTTTTTTTTTTTTTTGGCAGAAATTGTACATCCACATTGCGAGTTTAATAATACTATGCTTGTGATTAAAATTTGAGTAATAATTCTTTTCCTTTGAAGAACATAATAAATGCATGTGGCATCCATAATGTTCAGTACTTCTCTGTCATATGGTAGAATTTCTGGGTGCTTAAAAATATTAACTCCTTTGCATAATGCCACTCAGGGATAAGTTCCATCTTATGGCTCCCGTTATATCAACGAGAAAATGAAAATAGGATGATTGTATCAGGTCAGTGGCAGGATCCCAATAAAAAAATTCAATCACTCATGTAATCCAAGCCCCGGGTTAGGGCCCCTGTGGGGAATTGGGAACACCTTACTGGATTATCTGCCATATGAGCTCATGAAGTCAGAATCACAGCACCTTGCCTCCCTCCCCTTCTTCCTATCATGTGTACCTTCCATGGATGGTATTCGTTCTTAGGATCTTGTATGCAATTCCATTTACACTTAACCTACACAGAATTGAAAACACAAATCTTGTTCCCAGTGGGCAATATAGAATACACCATTGCTGAATAGCTTGTCTGCTTCCTGCTTTCCCAAACATACCAGTTTATTAATTCATCTGTGTTTTCCCCATTCTAACACCCCCACCCCCAACAGAAAGCAAATCCAAATACAGGGGAAACAAACAGTAGTTCCCTAAATCATAGAGGCAAAATGAAATTGAAACACCCCACAGGAAACCCTAACTTTTTCTGATCGCTGGGTATTGCTCTCCATTCTGGCAGTCCTTGGGCCTACCTAGTAGCTGGTCAGTTTGGCTCTGGACAGCTGGATGTTAAAGGACAACCCTGGTTGTGTGTTTTTTGAAGCCAGAACATTTATTCCTGATTTTGCTCAGTTGCCTGGCCAATCAAATAGGATTCTGTTTAGATAGCATTTTTTTTTTTAACCTTGTCCTCTGAAGTCTTCCAGAATATTGAAAACCTGTTAAAGCATAAACATATGTCATGCAGAGAGAGGACAAAGATATTAGGATGGCAAAGTCAAAGATGCAAATTAAAACCCAGGAAGAATCAATTAAATAGGCACCAAAGGTCTGTTTAAATGATTAAATGAGACAAGTGCATGTTGAGATGAATAAATTACAGGAATGTGTGAGAAAAGAAATGAAGGCATGAGAGACTTGTGATGGGGAGGATAAGTGAATAGACGTGAGAGAAGAGAATTAATATAGGTGATGTGCACACGGTCTCAGGTTTCAGTTATTAGATTGATTAAATATGCAAAAATGTCACCATAGCCTCTGGGTAATTGTACAAAACATGAATACAAACAGTGACTCCCACAGCTAGAAGAATAACAAGAGGAAAGCCATGGCATTTCTCACGGTGCTAGTGAGCAGGTGTCTCCCGTTCCCCACCGTTCCCCTTTGTACAAATGCAGGGTGTCCTCAAGCTGCGTCACGATGAACTGAGTGTTCTGGGGGGGGGGGGAGGGGGGCCTTCCTCCTGCCTAGCTGAAGAGACCTGGGTTAGGCTACTCTGTGATGATCTCTGTCATTTTATATGCCTCCCTAAGTGCTTTCATGTACATCACATAATCCTTAAAACGAGGTAAGAGTGGCAAGCATGATGATAATTCCAGCTTTCCAGGGGCAGAAACTGGAAAGCAGAGAAACTTCGGTACCCAAGTTCGCACAGAGCCAGGAGCTGCCCCAGGGCTGCCAAGTGCGGTTGGGCAGGTTGTGCAGTGCACCGGATTGCTGGCTAAAAGGACAAATGGGGGCTGAAATGCAAACCTCGTCCACTTCACCACACTGTGCAGCTTGGCACGGGCTTGTCTGCCTGGAGGCAGGGGAGTTTCCCAGTTTGCAAGGAACAGATTTCAAAGTCAGTGGTGGCCCCCAGCTGAAGTTGGGTCTCTTGGTGTTCTCCATCTCTGTTTTGGTCCAACCCTAAGATCATTCTCTTCCTTTTCCTGTCCAAGTCAGTCCTCTCAGGGTTTATCTCAGAGTCATCAGCGTGAAAATATTATAATAGTGTGGTGTTTGTTATCTACTCTTTTAATTATTTCTCCATTTTCTTTTCTCATAATAATCCTTTTAACTTTGTATTGTTCTTCACTGTTTTCCAAGGGCTTTCCCATACATTGTTTTAAAAACAACCTTATGCAAAAATGATTATTCCCACCTCACAGGAAAACACAGAGAGAATTTCTCAAGGGCACAGAGCTAGTAGGAGGCAAAGCCTGGATTAGAAGCCAGATGTAAATTCCTGGTTCCGGCTCTGTCTACCACCCACACTGCCTCTAGCCCAGCTTCCCCTCACCAACTCCATAACAATGCCTCTTGGCTTCTCTCCAAGTAACTGTAACCATTTTTACCTCTTCTATGAATCTATTCATGGCTTAATCAGATGGGCCAATAATACGTTTCTTCCCTGCCGAAATTTAATGAAATGTCCGCCTTGTCTTGGCCCAAGACAGATGAGATGAAGACTGGCTCTGGCTTATTTCCTTTTATTAACATTCCAAATTAATGCTGAGTGTCCATGGGATGTGTCACGCCTCCCCCCCTTCCCCTCCCCACATGAGCTTAGAAAGGGGCTAATTGATCCCATCACCATATTTCAACCCACCAGATCCTGAACGAATTCAGAAATTGTCTCTAGGGGTCAGGAGAGAGGAATGAGTTTTATTTATGGTTATAAAAGGAAGATATGGCTGGGACCCAACACCAAAATTCAGTTCTGACTATCTACCTACCCCATCAGAGGCTGCATAGTTGGGGAGGAAGCCTTCCTGCAGGTTGGGGATGGGGGTGTTGGGTAGAGAAAAGGCAGATAGTGTTTGCCTCAAGGGCAGGTTTCCAGATAGAGATCCATGACCAGGGATGCATTACCCATCCACCGGTATTCGCAATGCAAAGAGAGGCTCTCACCATCTTCCTTCCAATTTGGGATGAGAGAATGGGTGACAGAGAGAGTCGTCAAGAGCTTCTTCCTGGGCCCTTCCTTAGAGAGGCAAAGGGGGTGGCAGGATAGTCAGTTTAATGGGCCAGGGCTGGAACATGTACAGCAGGATGATTTTGTTCCCAGGAATAGAAAGCTCCTCAAGATGGCTTTTAGGCGAGCTCTTCTTAGAGCACCTTTGAGGGTTCTCCTGCCCTCTCCACAGAAAAGCCACACAGAGTGTACTGCCTCCTCTCTGAGATGGTTCTTTGTTCATTTGTTTGTTTGTTTTTTATTTTTAATTTTTATTAATTTTTTTTTATAGAGCGTTATTTATGAACACTGACTTTTTTTTTTTTTAATTGGGGAATATTTGGGGACAGTGTGCTTCTCCAGGGCCCATCAGCTCCAAGTCATTGTCCTGCAATCTAGTTGTGGAGGGCGCAGCTCAGCTCCAAGTCCAGTTAACCATTTTCAATCTTTAGTTGCAGGGGGCACAGCCCACCATCCCATGTGGGAATTGAACTGGCAACCCTGTTGTTCAGAGCTCGCGCTCTAACCAACTGATCCATCTGGCTGCCCCTATTTTTATTTTTTAAATTAGTTTCATGTGTACAAAACACTGTAATAGTTAGACGTTTGTCATTTATACTCTTCACAAAGTGATAACCCCCCTCCCCCAATCTACTATCCCTCTGCCATCACATACAGCCGTTACATTTCCACTGTCTCTATTCCTTATGCTGTACTCCACTTCTTGTGACTATATATATACGTATATATATATATGTATATATATATATACACATATATATGTATATATGTATGTATATATACATATATATATATATATATATATAAAATTATAATTGACATTGATTATGGATGGTTCTACTGAGAAAGACTTTTGGAGGAAAATGCTGTTTGTAAGGAGAGAGCAACCCCTGCCTCTGCCTTCTCCAGGTGATGGGAACTCCCATTCTGTGGGGGTATTTGCAAGAGATATTTCCGGGACAGAGGGAAAAACTGTCTTTATTTTGGTAAGCTATTGATTTTATCAGACCATCCTCTGAAATGGAATTTTATCTGGAGTGGATAGCAAAATGAGTAACACACACATTATGAAATTATTTACATGTCAATATGTTACTGGATAATTTGAAAACCAAGAACACTGGCCTGAGACTTAGGAGAAAGACGATTGTTCTGATATTGGCACAAACCACCTGTGGGATGTTGGGTGTGTCTGGATATGTCCCTTTAACCACTTTGGATGTCAGTGTTGTTATGCATACACGATTATTTTGAGTGGAATCTTCCAGACTCAATGTCCCCCACGTAATGACCTTTGAGATCCTAAGAAGAGGAAGAAGGTTCCCAGTTGACTTGGTGTTAATTATCAACTTGCTCATTTCCAAAAATTTTTAGAGCAGTAAGAAGGAGTTGAATTTGACAGAAATGCATGGTCTATTTCTAGTTGTCACTGTCTTAGCAAGTAGCCAGATTGCTTCCTTATCTGGTTTACTAGTGGAAATGTTTTATTTACAAACATTGTCTAATCAGAAAAGACAAAACGCATCACAGAGCAAAGTGCTGGTAACAGGTTCAAAAGACTGCTGACTAATATCTCACAGGCGGATTTTCTCCATGAATATTATCCTGTTGCTGCTGAGAATGGGTTATTTCTTTTAAATCTCTGAAGCATTATAAAGACATTGATTTCCCATAGGCATGAATCAGCAGAGAGTATGAATATACATTTTATAGGAAAATCTATATAGAAGGAAATAAGGGAAGACTAAATGGATTTCTTTAGTGGTAGGAATTAGTATGTGAAAGACTACATTGTTATGGATGCTCAGTCTTCATTTCTCCAAGGCGGCTATGCAACAAAGAAAGCACCATCTTAGACAGTGTCCCTTTTTACAGAAACATTAAGGTAAGGGGAAAAAAATGAGACAGCACTAAGCAGGATTCCAGGAACATATGCAGCAAAGGTTTTTTTTTTTTTTTTTTTTCTTTCTTTCTTTCTTTAAAGTTCAATACTGGTGTTCTGCCATTTTACTTTTTATTTTAAAGGAAATATTTTGAAAACTGAGACTTGTACTGGGAACTAGTGACCAGTTATAAGTCTTTTCTCCCCTGGAAACTTGGTTGAAATCCAGTTTGAATAGATTAGCTAAGTGTTATTCCAGTTATAGTCCAGCTTGGTTTCCTTTTTTGGAGACAGGTAGTTTTATACAATTAATTCACATTAACTTCAGCTAAGAAAAAATATTACACCAACTGTCAGATTTCCCAATTTTCTTTAAGCTTATGACATTTTGTGAGTCTTGACCATGCTATATGCCTTGTTTTGCTGTTGAATCCATGGAGGATAGGTTCTATGTATTTCTGAACCTACTATGTGGATGATCACCATCTAATAATTAGATGCAATTTAAAACTTTTAGTAAGAATTGGAAATGGAAGTGACTTTTCATAGGCTCATTTAGTTAGTTCTGGATATGGACAGGACACCTGCTTTCCTGATTTATGAAGAACTTTGTTCATGGTTGCCATGGTTTTGTGATAAATGGATACTTGAGTCTCTCTTCCTCTCTCTCTCCCTTTTTGCGTCCCCCTCTCACCACCACCTACCCAAGTCTTAGTATTATTTAAATAAAATTATGAACAAGCCATATGTACCTAGAATATTTAGTCATAATTTACAACTGATTAAAAGTAAAATGATGATGGGGGATATGAATGGTTTGGGATAGCTTCTGCATTACAAATGCACTGGAAAATTCTAAGCCAATTTACTAACTGTTGAGTAGAGAACATTTTCTGAAAAACTAAATCTAGTTTGAGATCTAGATGTAAATACAGCTGGAGACATATGTATGTACACACACACACACACTGCATTTTAAGAGAATGACGCATTCACTGGGCCTTTGACTTGTATATCTCCAGAGACCACCATTCACATGAAGTACACGGTGAATGGGAACTCTCATGGAGTTGTTCAGTGGTAGTGCTAGACATTTATATTAGAATATGTCAGAGCTGTTATATAAATGTCTAACTTCAGGCATGTTTTGGGATTTTTTAAAAAAAACTTTAATCACATATGAGTTCCTATGTATCATTTTCTATAAGTGAAATAATTTTACCAGAAATCCAGTTGTATTTAGAAAATTAAGTTGCATGAGACTGGCGAATTTGATGAGACTTATTTCAATGATTGTTACTTTAGCATGAGTAGATTTGATGTAGATGAAACCTAGTCTACTTGTTGGCAAGATAAATAGTGAAATCGGGAAGTCTTCAAATAGAACACAAGCTATGATAATTTTCCTCTTGGCTTCTACCATAATGTCTGGAATTCCTGATATTACTCATTCCTTTGAGTCATGGCATTGTCTCCAGAAAGGCTCCTACAGGGCATTGTTAAAATTATGATGTGCCCCACTCAAGTGGGGCAATATGTACCCCATTAACCATTATTAATTCAGCCAATAAAACATATATTAAGGAACTCATATTTTCCAGACGGTAAGCTATCTATGGTTTATGTAAAACCCCACTTCCAAAGCAACCTAAAATAAAAAGCTTAGACAAACAAACTTGTTCTAAAAAATGATAATTATCTGAAAAGGCAGATGAGAAGTATGTATGAGATGTGATCAAACAATACAGTGAATGTTGAAATAAAAAAAAAATTACAGTAAAAGACACATTACCTGCTATTAATCCCCCTCAAAATACTGCCCCTCACTTGAAATACACTTATCCCATCGTTCTTGCCATTTTTTGAAGCAGTTCTGGAAGTCCTCTTTTGTGAGTGTCTTTAGTTGCGCTGTCGTGGCTACCTTGATGTCATGAATCAATTAAAAACATTTATCTTTCATGGTCATTTTGACTTTGGGGAAGAGCCAGAAGTCATACGGTGCCAGATCTGGTGAATAAGGTGGATGAGGACCCACAGTAATTTTTAATTTGATAGAAATTGCCGTATACCAGAAATGATGCGTGACACGGGGTGTTGTTACAATGGAGGGTGTTTACAGCACACTTTAAAACACGTGCTCGCTTTGGCAGCACATATACTAAAATACACCTTCTATCAACCATAGCTAACACTCAGCTGACTGCACTAAACAAGTTGAAACTTGTCACACATTGTTGCTAAGGTTCAATGCACCGTTTCTTGTATTGAAGATCCCTGCCTTTCCATTGGATGGCACTTGACAGCAGCATTCACCATATTTTGTGATCACAGCAGAAAGGCTCCATGTCATGCATCATTTCTGATATGGCAATTTCTGTCAAATAAAAACGTTACGGTGTATCCTCATCCACCGATCTGGCACCATGTGACTTCTGGCTCTTCCCCAAAGTCAAAATGATTCAGGATATCAAAGCATCCAGGACAGCACAATTAAAGACACAAAGGAGGACTTCCAGAACTGCTTCAGAAAGTGGCAAAAACAAGGATAAGTGTCTTGAAGTGAGGGGAAATGATTTGAGGGGGATTAATGGCAATGTGTCTTTTACTGTAATTTTTTTTTTAAATATTCACTCTATTTTCTGATCATGCCTCCTATTTCAGCAGAGTGTTTGCGTGTGTTTAATATTTGTGGTTGCAGAGTGTTGGTCATGGTTTACTATTACATCATTAGCAGAAAGCATGATGTGGCCTGGGATAAATTCAGTAAGGTCCTTCCCTATTTTCCCCACTCCTGACGCTAAGCAATGACCTCAGATCCATTTTACATTTTCCACAATTGAGTAGAAAATCTTAAAGGGCTGATGGACAAGCACCCAGTGTGTAGTCTGGTTCTTTCTTGCTTTTGCATGTGTTTCTCCTGTTTAGCTTCAACTTGTTGGTAAGTTCAAGGGATTCCATTTCTCTCCATGTTTCAACACCACTATCAAATACATTTCTGTTCCAATACCCCACCTGAGTATTTGATTGAAGAGTCATCACTTATTTTATCTTTAGAAACCCTCCCCCTCAGTAGAAGGGGAGGCTTGTGTGAGAGAGAGAGCAGACTGTACCACTGAGCTCAGGAGGAAGGATGAAAGATCCAGAATTGATATCAGAGAAGAGGCAGGAGAACCACTCATTGAAAATCAAACATAGACATTAGAATCAATTATTTATAGAAAGGCTTCAGTTCAAAAACTAACATTACATTTTTATTTTCCTGTGTTCCTCACTGATGCTCCTTTATGTGTGACTAGAATGTAAGATTCCCTTGTAGGCTCTTCCTCAGAAGGATGAAGTGTGTGTACAGGATACTTGTTTGAAATATGCAGCACCACATGCGCCTTTCTTTTTTGTGTGTGGACCCATCCTCTTCCACTCTCTGTCCATTTGATTCAGATAGGCTGTCATAGCTGTCACCAGGAGTGGAGTCTGTGCCCCAAATGTGGCCATGCAGTGCCTCAAAGCCCCTTCACCATGGTGATTGTTTCAGCGATAGGAACAATGCAGAATGTGCAGGAGCTGCTGGGGAGGAACTTTTTCTCTTCTCTACTAGATTGAATGTGAGAGAGTATGAGCCTAGAGTTGTCAGGAGTCAGCACATGGAACCTGAAATGAAATCAATACAGTATGAGGCAGAATTAAGAGCTGAAGACATTTTGATTCTACGGCCTTTGAGTCTCAGAATCAAACCATACCTGAAGCTAGAACTCTTCCTCATGAGTGTTGAAGTGTGGGCATTACCAGTGACAAACTCATAACTGCCAGAAAGTTTCTAATCTAAGTCTATCAGCTGCTTCAACTTCTTAAACACCAGCAAATGCTAAGGTCTTCAGACATAAGGGACATTAAATATTATCTTTTTCAAGATTGTGAACTGTAATGAATTTGATTTTTCTTTTTTCTTTTTAAAAACACTCATTGTAAAGATTTTAAATTAAAAGAGAAACTGTCTTTCTAAATTCCTTCAACTAAGTGTAACCTGTTGTACCTTTCTAACTCCCACAGTAAGTTGTATCACCTTTGTAGTAAACTTACTCTGTCTCATTACCACAAACAATTTTAAGATCCTTTCAAGAAAGGACAGGCATTGCACATTGTAATACCTCTCCAATCACATCAGTATACATTAATCAAAGTTCCTTGAAAGCATGTGCGAAGTCAGGTTATGGATGTCTGAAATTCAGAAAGTGAGCCAAAAATTAGGTTAAGAGATTAAATGTCAAGACAAGATCTACTGATACATGAAATTAGTCATAATTAATAATGAACGGGAGGAGACATATATACAAGTAGAGCCCCTAAACAATAGCTAATCCCTGTATTAGATAGGCTTTGTTTCAAAACTTATATGCACGGAGATACACAGTCAGTTACAAAAAAGACTGATTTAAAATAATGGTGAATTTTCTCTACTCCTTCATTTGTTTTTATATCTATCTCTTGCATTAGACTGGCAGCTTCTTAACGTATATCCATAAGGCTTGATACTCAATATTTATTGAATGAATGATTACAGAATGAAAGATTTTCCTCTTATTTTCATTTGTCATTTGAAGTGTTTTCTACTAATTTCACCTACTGCTCTCTGATTGTTTTTGCCTGCATTTGGGTGGCACATTGTAGGGTGAGAGAGAGAGTGTGTGTGTGTGTGTGTGTGTGTGTGTGTGTGTGTGTAGTGGGGGAGCTGGGGTATTGTGAACTTCGTATCTTTCTTGAGCTCTTTAATATCAAAACATTTCTGCCTCTTTCCTCAGTTCCTTGTGTGATCATGGGTTTGTATGTTGTATTTACGTTTTGTTTCAGGTCTCAGGTGGAGTATTGGAATAGAACTGTCTTTGATAGCGGTATTTTGGGTGCATCTGTTGGGTGGGTGCTGAAGAAGACACCCATGAGGTGCTTGTATTCTCTGCTTTGTCGTGGAGCTGTCTTTGCTCACAGGGATTCTGGCTTTGTTTGTGTGAAAGGAATAGCCAGACTGTGAAACAGTTTGCTTGTTTTGGCCCCTTACATTTTTGGATCATTCCATAGCCCAATCAATTGTGTAGCAATTGGCTCTAAATTTGCCCAAATGTAGTCATCTGCATACATATGCACACTTCGGCACTTGTACCCCCATGCCCACTGTGCCTGGCTTGAGCATCTTGTAGACACGCCTAGACTCTTAGTGGCTCAGATCCTGCATAGACATCTTGGGAGGCAGGAGAGTGTAGGGGTTAACACCACAAATTCTGGAGTTGGATCGTCTGGGTTCAAGCTCGGGCTCTGTCACTTACTAGCATGTGGCCTTGAGTAGGATGTCTGCCTAACACTTCTGTGCTTCAGTTTCCTGTTAAATGGAGATAGGTCTTACCTCATGGAGTTGTAAAGATTGAATGAGATAATCCATGGAAAATGTTTAGTTTAGTGCCTGCCAAATAGTAACTCTCAGTAATTGTTGGCTGTCATCATTACCACCATCATCATCATCATCGTCACCTCCGTTATTATCAGCTTCAGGACAGCTATTCTGATAATTAGGCCAGTGGAGGGAGTGTTGGGACTGGAGGAAAGGATAAGAGGAGAGTTCATGTTAGTAGATGACCTCTAAAAGCTGGACACCACATGCAAATGAGTTTCAGATCTAAGCCGCTGTGGATGTATTTGCTTCTCTTTGATGAGTAGCTACCTAGGTGTGGTCCTAGAGGACCAGGCCAAAAGTTGGATTATGAATTGATCTTTGAATACTCATAACTTACTATGTGTAACTATTTGATGGTGAATCGTAAATATTACCTTCATGTGAAAAGACATATGCATGCAAAAACAGTCATAAGGCTTTAAAAAGGCAAGATGGGAAAGCAAGAAGATTAATGACACACACACACACAAGCAGTTTTTTCTGTTCTGGTTTCTCTTTTCTAATACAAATTTGGAAGTTATCTGTTATATCCTTATACATAGTTCCTTTCTAATGTAGAAAGAGCAGCAAAACAACTCTTGGAGAGAAATGTATTCTGATGTGAGCTACTGCATGAGTGCAAAATACAGGGTGCCTGCAGCTGTGAGATTGACAACAGAAGGTAGGATGTGGGGGGAAAACAAACCAACCAAACAAACAAACTCCAAAAAACAAAAACCTCTGGGAGAGGTCTGCTTCTCCTCTCCCAAAGCCTGAAATGGATGAAAGAAATGTAGCCAAACAAATTCTCTATATAAGCAATACACTAGAAGCCCTTATTGTGTCCTTGTGATACTATCAGTTTGTTTTTTCACTGTGAGCTGTCCCTAAATGGAAAACATAAACTAATAATTTCTGAGGACGTTGGCTTCTTTATTCCTGTATCCAGACTCTCCCTCCTACAAACAACAGCTCTGCCTGAGCCCAGCGCTGCTTCACTGCTTAGAATTCCTGAAATGTCTTCTACATTGCTCAGCCCAGCAGGTATGATAGTCATTTATAGAGGGGCCGTCTTCTATTCACCTCCCGAGAAGGAGGGAGACAAAAATATAAAAAAGAAAGAAGGAAAATATGAGATATGGTGACAAAACTCCACAAACAGCCAAGACACTGGAGAGAGATAGGAGAAGCTGCCCCACGTGTTCTCCCTTTGGGCTTGAAAGGAAATGATAGTTCATAAATTCACTCACACACTGAAATTCTGCTGGGTGTTTTTTTCACTCCTTTGAAATATTTTCCTTTTTACAGAGCTGAGAAATATTTTGTTTTCCTTTTTCCTGGGCTTCTGTCATATACTGGGTTGTGTTCCCTGTTAACAAGTATTTGTCTTTCTCTGTTGAAAGCTTTGTCTTACTTTTATTTGCATCTCATAAAACTTTTCTGGTTTTCTCTTGCTTTCTTTAAACTGTGTTTTTTTTTGTGTGTGTGTGTGTGTGTGTGTGCACGCATGTGTATGCATTTCAATGTGTTTGAACAAGAAGATAAGCGGGGGGGGGGACAAATTTAAAAATTGGGGAAACCAGTTGAGTTTGGAAAAACATGTGTTCTCTGAGGCACATTGTTTTTATGTGCTTTAAGAGATATGGCTTTAGTCGTGTGGTATACCAGAAACTCGCAGTGAGCGTAAACAGTGGAAAAAATGCGTTTCCCTTTCCAGCTTTCATATAGGTGGTATGGACCTGAGACCACAGTCTCTGAGACTGGTGTCTCTTCTGCTTCCCAGTGAAAAATCAGTCAAGTGATAGCACATTGTTTCTAGTGTCAGAGTCTGCAACAGGATGCAAACGTTGAGTTATTTTACATGTTACACAATGAAAGAATGTTGTTTGTGCAAGATCTGATGAGCATAAGTGCTTATTAGGTGTACCTTGTTAAACCCACACCTGATTTAATCATAATGATTGTCTTTTGTGGTGGGGATTAAATTACAGAGCTGCTGCTATGTAAACAGGTAGACAATGGAAGTCCTGCTCAAAAGAAAGTCACCCGTCCTGGAAATATATTCCTCCAAAATAGAGAAGAATTTGAAAAATCTGACATTACAGCATTCAAGCAATTGGAGAAAGAAACTGCAGCTTTCATATATATATATATATATACAATAGTATATAGTTTAATGTTCACTCCTGTAGGATCAAAACCAAACTCAAACACAAGCTAACTCATAATCACTTTTCTTCTGGAAAACCCTTAAGAACTGCTTTAAAAAGTTATGATTCTTTGGGGTTTGTGCGACTTTTAAATGTTAGATAGAGACTGCAATTGTAATTACTGTGCCTCTCCCTTCCAAGACCTGAAAAATTTAATGGGAAACTGAAGAGGAAGGTTTAAGTTTGTTTTACAACTGCTATGGTAAGGCTTGGAAATGTTATTATTTATTTTCTTATTGGAATCAAAGTCATTTTTAAGCAGTCATTTTTTGGACAGTAAGATTATATTTCAAGACCATGTCAAAATCTTTACAATGGCAATTCCCATGGAATTTATGAAATCTAAAATACAAGGGTCATTTTCATTGAGATATTTGAAAAGTAATTGAAAGATTTTTTCCCCATTTTAAACAAAGACTACACACACACACACACACACACACACACACACACTACATTTAGAATGATTAAGATGATTTACCCAATCTGTTACAATTTATTGGTTATCTATCTTTATCAATTGTCCTGATAATTATTTAAAGTTTCATTAGATTCTGCTGCATAATTTGATGCCTGTGAGTTGAGATGCTATTTGTAAAGCTCTCTGTTAGATATTATGGAAAAGGAAAGGAAGAAAAAAGAAATTTCAAATAAATACCAAATATATTCACATTCAAATGTAAATGATACCAAGAAAAAAACATTAACAAAAAGTTTTATTTTGAAGTAGTGCTTTCAACTCTCTATAATTTCGTACTTACAAAGCACTCACCTACTGCCTAAATTGGCTCCAAAAGCCTTTTGTGATTGATTGTTCATGGCATATATGCCTGGTTCTGGACCTCAATTTCTACCCAACCCCCAATATAATGTACATTTTATAAGTGTGAAATTAAGTTAAATGATGCATGTCCTATAACAGTTATAAGTATGCAAAAGCATGACCTAATTTGCTTGATTTTTTTTTTAATGTGCTGTTTTGTTTTCTAATAAATATATTTTTTCAAACCACTCAAAGCAAGGAGTCTGAGCTATATATGGCTTTCTAAACCCTATTATTATACAAGTAATTTTTGTTTTCTTCCTTAGGAAGTATAAGTTTGGACCCATTTGAGATGACCTCTTCCTTCTGAAAAACTTTGCTCTTAGAAGTGATGCTTTTAAGATCTAAATCGAGCATCACCATGTTATTAGCCATTCAAAAGCAATGAAATTAAACATCTCAACTTTTACGATACTTCTAGGTTTGAAGGCAGCATTAAATAATCAAGCTGTGTGATAAAATTTGAGTACCACATCAGACTGTAGTCACAGTTGACATCACATCTCAACCTTTATATATAAGATAGTCTGCCTTCTCGGAATGCCTTTCTCTTCAACCTTGCAAGTCACTTACTTTTCAAGGATGAAATCAAATGCAACTCTGGGATCCCTTGTCCATGCCTCCGGTCTGTTTCCTGTCATGTGGAAGCAGAGATTCCCTCCACCATGTTCCCACCATATCTCTGCATATCATTTGCAGTACTCATTGCACTATAACTATTTGTCCACATATATTGTTAGGTGGTAAATTATTTGAGGGAAGCAACCATGTATTCAGCTTTGTGTTCTCGTAACTGAATCCAATATCAGGTATACAATAGATGCTTAGTAAATATCTGTCACATGGGACAATATATTCAGCAGGAAACTTCAAGTGTTGCCATCTGATACCAGTGGCTTTCAAGCTGTCTATACAGTAATTCTCTGTAAAAATTACTTATTTTCATCACAATTCAGAAAACACACACACATAATTGACAGAAAGTTTTGTGATACAGCAGTTTTTTCCCTTAATATGTCTGATATACGCTGATATTTTCTATTCTATTCTATTCTATTCTATTCTATTCTATTCTATTCTATTCTATTCTATTCTATTCTATTCTATTCTATTCTATTCTATTCTATTCTATCCTATCCTATCCTATCCTATCCTATCCTATCCTATCCTATCCTATCCTATCCATTTGGTTCTAATTCATTAAACTGATTTCCTGAAGCACTAGTTCATCATGACTTTAGGTACATCTATAGCTTTCATTATGGTTTCAAGGCAATCTGTTTTAAAAAGTTCATCTATTTAAAGGTTTTTTTTTTAAAGGTTATCAGATATTCATATTATAGACATGTTCTAAATACTTTTTCCACTGGAGATAATTAATGTATAAATTACATGTTTAAAAAATCTTATTACTAAACTTCTTCCAATGCTTTTAAACATATTTTGTTACAGATATTAGCAAGTGAAAAGTTAGCTAATTCTGGTTTTACTTCCTCTTCCCATCTTCCATAAGAAGTTCTAAAGAATGAAGTACCAAAAAGGCCGTGCATCCTGATAGCTGACTGGTAACCATGACATAAAACGTATTTGAATTCATGTAACAAGGAATCAGTTTCCAAGAACATTGCAAAAGGGTGTTTTTGAAATAACTACATGGAAAACTCAAAGTTAAAGTCTTAGGAACTGGTTGCAATTCTTGACTGCAAACCCACAAAGGAAAAAATATTGAACAAAATCTTTTCTATGATCCGGAAAGTTAACACCACAAATCCACTTACAAAAACATTTACACACCACGGTCATCTCGCTGTACTTCAGTTACAGTGCGGCAGTGACTCACTGGGCAACTGTCTTTGGAAAATGTATAGTCAGGAGGCAGATCCTTCTTTTTGTAAAGTCAGAACTCGTCAACTTCTGCCTGACTTCCATGATCATCTTCATCATTGATAGGCGACCCAAGTAGACCTGGAAGTTAGATGGTCCTTCTGAATAACTAAAAGGGATCCTTTTTGGGAGTGAAAATGTTTTTGAAATTTTGTCTAGCCTGAGCTAAATACAAGCACTGCATCTTATTATTTGTTAATGTGGGGCTTTTGATAGATTGGTAGACACTGTCTTTAAAATCCAGCAAAGCCCCTGAAGTCTGATGATTGGTAGAAGAATAATGTAAAATTTTCAGAAATGCTTTCAATGTCTTGACTCAGTAAAATTTATTCTCTAGAGTTGTCACTGTCCAATATGGTGGCATTAACCACACGGAGCTATGTAAATTATAATTAATTAAAATTAAATAAAATTAAAAACTCAGTTATTGATTTAGTGGCTGAATTCAGTGGCTCATTTCAAGAGCTTAATATCCATTACTGCAAAATTTCTATTGGACAACACTGTTCTCAATAGAGAAAATTGTATTTGATTGACATTTGACTTTATCAGTCAGTTGTCTGATTATTGAAAAGGAAGGGTGGTGAGAGGTTGAAATGTGACCGTGGAGCCTTGTCCACACCGGGAATACTTCATTTTAGCCTCTGTAGGGCCTTTTATCTCACAGTCTTGTATTCCCACTATAACTGGGTCATTGATAGGAGTCCATTCCAGCTCTTGCCTTGAGTCTCTCTAATTAATTTTTCTCACTGCTTTCAGAGGTCAGTCTAAGTCATTTTATGTTTTCTAAAAAATTCTTTGAAGGCTTCTCATTATCCAGAGTCACTTCTATTCTTGGTTTGGATTCAACCTGGTCCAAATCAGCTCTATTCTCTTCTTCTATACAGTTTGTGCTCTGGCAACACTCTTAGCCACCTATCCAAGCGTCTATCATCCTTTGCTCACACTGGGCCTTGGAGCTCCACGAATGTGTCCATGACTCTTGGTTCAGGTTCTATCCAGAACCTTTGTGAAAACTTCTGTCATCCCGTTAAACCAAAGCTTACCACTAGTTTTTAAAGTGCTCACAGCATTTTACTTGCACCTCTATTACAACATTTTTCCCCCATTAAATTTTTGCCTCTAACTCTCCTGCTGAGTCATAAACTTTTTGAAGGGAAAGAGACCCTGTATCTCTGTATCCTCGACAGTTTTCTATGCATAGCTTCTTAACAAGAAATCTATAAAACGAGTTAAATTTAATTTGGAATGAGGGTTAGGAAAACTGGCTAACTGGAGTCGAGTGAGGATTTGCTTAGACAAATAGCACTGGGTTTGTGTAGGGTTGTAAAGGATGCAGACAGGAGGACTGAGGTTAAGATGAGAGATCTAACCTTGGCAGAGCTGAAGAGCATAACAGAATAGTGAGGTGGCCTTGTAGGCTGCCAATGTCTCATAGGTCACAAAACACCACAAGGCATTCCTCCTGATGGAGATCAACCTCAGGCAGCATGAGTCACTCTCTCCCTGAGCTCATATGGCACTTAATCCATAGCTCGGCTCTATTCTGTGTCCTCAGGCTGGGCATATCTTGGCATCAATGCCACCATCTTACTCTATCTCCCCCCCTCACCACACTGTCCTATCCATCCACAGTCCTCATTCCATTCGTATGGTAAGAAGGTTCGCAGTAAATTGTGGCTGAACAAATCCAACTGTGAGCTAAGAAATGAGTGAAAGGTCACCCCAGGTAGAATGTAAAACATGTAAGATTGTCCGGTACAATAGGAATGTGGGTCGTGTTGCCAGACTTATGCTATTTATTTTCCAAGAGCACAGGGTCTTTGCGGTCATCACCATCATTTAACCCAACAGTATCTTGGCATGCCTGGAATTCTGAATGCTGTTTGATCATTCGTCACTTCTTTTTTTCCACAGAAGGGCCTGTTTTTACTAGAGATAAAACTCTCCTCATCTTCAAAAGGAAGCTCAAAATGCTTAAAAATGTTTCCCCCTTTGATTTTCCTCCCTCTGTGTTTCTTGGGGGCCAATGTGAAATAAAGGAGAATTTGGAGGCTTGGAGCTGGAAGTGTTAGAAATGTGGACCTTTTTTCCTTGAGTTGGAAGGAAGTTCATCAAAGTACACGTGTGGTCAAGGAAGCTTAAAAATAAAGCTGATTTCTAAAGGAAAACAAACAAACATTCATTAAGTTTTCAATAAGCTGTTTTTTTTCTTAAGGAATCAGTTGATTTACTTACCAAAAAAAAGAAAGAAAAAGAAAAAAGAAAAAAAATTCTGCCAGCAGAGGAAAAAGCAAGGTACTCTCCCAAAAGGATCCTTTGAGTAGAAGGAACACGTCAATTCCAAGAAAAGTTAGTTAGAAAGAACAGTTTATTCTCACTGGTTCCTTCTCATCACATCAGTATTTATTCCCCCCAAATGCCCTTTATTTATTCATTTTAAACCATCATAGGTGTCTACATGTTGGTCAGAGCATAAAGAACTGTTCTTACCTCAAAGACCCTTTTGGGACACCAAGTGGAGGCCTCAGCTATCGTTTTAAAGTTTCAGGGCTGTAAAACCTAATGTCTGCAGAGACAAACAGGAGGGCTACTGCAAGGAGGCAGAAGCCTAAGTAGTTAGGATGTAGGCCTCTTACCAAGAAAATCACGGGGCTGTTCCAACATGAGCTGTTTTGCCATCAATCCATAAGATGGAGATAGGGTGTGCCAGTTTCAGACTGTGGAACTTCTATTTACTGAAACTGTAACACATATTCATTGTAAGCTACAATTATCCACAGTTTAGTCTGTTTATGAAACCGTTTTGTGGTTATTTATTAAAAATAAAATTTATGTGTGCTTATTGAAGCTATATTTTGGCAGGCAAAGGAGGTTGGCAGAAATGTCTGAGTCAACAGCCAGGCCCTAGCCACTCTTTATGTCGTCATATAAAAACTTGTCAAATAATATTTAGTTTTTAATCTTCAGTTGCAAACATAAGGGTAGTCATGAAAATATTCTGTGAGTAGTTCTCCTTGAAACAAGAACCCGGCTGTTTGGATTTCAGTAAAGGTGATAATTAAGTTTCTGGCTTGTTTAGGGGTGATCTGTTATTCCTTTTCTTCCATCAACTTCCATTACCTGTTTTTTGTCCACATTCCTCATGTCTTTAAAGAGCTGTTTTGCAATGATTTTGAAAATATAAGCTATCTGTTTATCGTATCAATCAACTCTAAAATTCAAAGACAAATATATTAATTACGATTAATGACAAATGATTCTGCCAGGATAGTCATGGCAGTCTTTTACTGGAAATCTTTTGAATGCAAATGGATTACTTATTTTTCTGGAGCTTTTTAGTTGTTTAAATCGTTCTACTTATTTCTTAATGCTTTCTAAGAAGAGGTTCTTTTTAAAGCGGCCACAGTTGTTAGATTCAAGAATGTATAGTTCGTCTTAACTAACTATGCACTTTCAAATGAAAGTGATAGGAGTTTGTTAATAGGGATTCTGAATGGAAAGAAAACTGTCATTAAGTAACAGTTGTTGGAATTAGAGGAAAAGGATGTACTGTAAATAGGTAGATTATTCTTTGCTTTGGATCCACTCGCACAAAGATTCAATGGGTGAAGAAAGAAGGTCTTAGTGTAAAATTATTGAAGAAGAAAACTTTCCTGAAATTTCTGAGATGTAATAAAGAGAAGTTGGAAAAAGAAAGCCCAATGTACTTCTTGTTACTTCCTTAAATACCTTGGATATGAGTCACGGCTGAGGTTATGCATTCGTTAGCCTGAAAGAATTTCTGATCTCAACTTTATAAGAGTTACACATTTTATATATCAATTGTCTCCCCTTTCTCCGTTCCCTTTCTCCACTGGAGTTTGGCTTTAGTTCTAGTGCACGGGCTGTTTGAGGGTGCTCTTTTTTGGTAGTGACTTGGTCCTGCCATTTAGTATTTGTTACCAAGTCACGTAATTCATATAACACATTTTATTCATTGGGCACCTCCTGTGAGCAAAGCTATGTGCCAGGTGTTACAGAGAATATCACGTTTTCTAAGACAGCCATTTTGTGTCAGAAGCTTATAAAGTGATGAAATATGTTATCTATGGCTGATCGGCATCCCATAGTCTGTAGCAGTTTGGAAGTTATTAACAGGATGAAGCCTTATTTTGGATCCACCAAGTGAGACAATCCCGAGGTTTCCAGGAATTTGTGTGCATTTGAAGACAGAGACTCAGCGTAACTGGAGCAGGAGAGTGGCAAAAGAGGAATCTGTCTGGATCAGTGGGACCTCAAAAATACCATTGCCAGATTTCTATTAGGGAAGCAAAAGACTGCTATAGATCATGTTCCTGAGGATACAATCTGAGACAGAGTTGAGCAGAAAGGCTTTTTTCTTGAGGCGTGCTCTTGGGATTAGTATCTGTGGAAGAAGGGAAAGGAAAAAGGATTGGGCAGAGAGAGGAGGTGATTTGGGGTTGGGGCCCAATGACAGCCTTGGCTGACCTTACAGGGAGCAGTGGTTCTCCAGAGTGGTCCCAGTGATGCTGAGATGGTTGGGTATTTAGACCTCCACACTGAACCATCATTGGATATGAACCTCCCCAGGATGGGATATGACTTGGGGCAAGGCAATTCTTTGCAGCCAAGGTAACCCTGAAGGGGCTGACATCATTCCCAACCTCTAGACAACAAAGCAGAATCGGGATGCTGCATCTCACCATCCACCATAATAACTTTATTTGCGTTAAAATACATCATGCTGCCAGTTTTTGGAGGATGGATCAGAGAGGGACAACAGTATGAGTGGGAAACCTATCACGTGCTCTTGGAGTTGTTAAATGGAAGATGATGATAGTTTGAACTGTAGGGCGGGGCTGTAGGGTGGCAAAGAAGTAAATGGAGTCAAAAGACATTTTTAACATAGGTCTTTTAGGAATCGGAGATGGATTGGTTGAGGGATGTAATGGAGAGAAAGATACCAAGGGTGAATCTCAGCGTTTCAGCATGAGCAAATAGACGGGAGTGCTTGAGGGGTAGAATTGTGCGGTAGGACAGCCATTAATGGGTTTTCTTCTGGACATGTTCAGTTTGATATATGAGTGATTCAACCATGGAGACATAGAGCAGAAGGTTGGATACATGATGCTGGAGTTTAGAAAAGAGGACTGCAGTGTTGCTTTACATTGTTGCTATTGCTGGTACAGTGCCAGTTGCAAGTGCTAATTCCTAAGGAGGGAATGGGGGTAGAATGAAGGTTCAGCAGAGAACTCTAAAGAATGGCCACCTCTGGAAGTGGAGGGATGACCAAAGGAGAGTGAGGAGACATGAGAGAGGAAAGGAAAAAACAAAACGAAAAACAGGACAGTATGATGTTGCGGGAGTTTAGAGAGGAAATTATTGGAAGAGGCATTGTTTTGTTGTCGTATCTTGAATATTAATAAGGGATAACATCTATTTTAATGTTTATTCATTTTTAAACAACTTGACTGAGGCATGTTTAACATGTATAATTCATCCATGTCAACTGTACAATTCAATGATTTTCTTCTTTTTTCTTTTTTTGTAGATTTACCAAGTTTTACAAACATCGCCATAAATCAGTTTTAGAACATTTTTTTCATCACCCAAATTAAGATCCCTTATGCAGAGTCATTTGTTTTTATTTTTCTTCATGAAGTGGCTTTTAATATCTATCGCTTATTATCTCTTAAAATATTGGTTTGTAGGAACTTTAAAAATAGGTATTTTAACTTTTTGGACATAGGCTTGTAAATATTTTTTCAAGTTATCACTTATCCTTCAGTCTGGTTTGTGGAAATACTTTACTATATAGAAACTATACAATTTTATGGAGATAAATGTATTGATCGTCCTCCTTTATGGACTTTTTAAAATTTTTGAGGTTATTAGAAAGACTTTTCTTCCCCCAAGGTTATAAAAATATTTTACTATGTATTTTTCTAGCATTCTTATCGTTTCATTTTTTACATTTTGATTTCTGATTCATTTAGAATTTTGTTTTAATTAAACAAAGAAGTAGTGATTCAATGAAATAAACCAGGTTTCTCAAACTGCTGGTCCATTGTTCCAAACCCAATTATTCACTAATCCATCTTGCCCCCATTGATTTGATTAAATTCCCATATTCTGTTCATTGTTGAGTCTTTTCCTGCCTCAGTGCTGTGCTGTTTTATTTACTACCCCTTGGCAATATATTTTAGTACCTAATAGCATGAGACTACAATAGCGCTTGGCTATGTCTCCATGTGTCGGAGTTTATTCAGAAATTAATTTATTATCCTCTCTGTAGTGTCTCCTTGGCCTTTTCCCTCCATTTGGCCACAGTCTAGCCTCATTCCAAGTAGACCTTGTCTATCCTCAGGCTTCAAGTCTATTTATTTTAGTCATCAAACTCTCAAAATAAATCTTGTTCTTCAGCTAGACTGGTAATTTGGAACTTGGACTATTTTGTTTGCATGAACGTCCAAATTGGCGTGGCTTCCTGGTAATCTGAGGGTAGTTTACCATCATCTGCAAGCAGCCCATTTTGTGGGTAACATAAGGTAAACAGTATCTTGAGATGCCTGAAAAGAAGGGTTGACTATTATAATTTTATTGCCAATTGACATATTTAATTGAGTTCTCTGTAAGTAACAGACTTTTGTGTCAGTTTTGTGTTATGTTTCACTCTGTCTTTCTGGTAGTCTTCAAATAAATCTGGGGTTGAGGGTGATTTTTCCACTGGCTGTTTAATGACATTGGCTATCTTTATTCATTTCATCAACTCCAAGTATTGCTCCAATTCTGCAGAGCAGGTTTTTGCATGCTCTGTCTCTCTCTCTTTTTAAATTTCTTTTCTTGCATACAAGATGGCTTCAGTTTATCAGCATGAAGACTCTGGGATTTTGATGACTGTGGCCTATGGAATTAAAAGAACCCAAAAAAAGGATAAGAAGTTCTTTCGCAGGCAGCTTCTATGCCTCTTACTTTTCATGAGTATAGAGTGACGTTGAGTAAGATTCTTATACAGCGGTCCCCACTTAAGCGTGTTTTCCCTTTCTGTGGTTGCAGTAACCCGGGATCAACGGCAGTCCAAAATTTTTAAATGAAAAATTCCACAAATAAACTATTCATAAGTGTTAAATTGCGTGTCATGCTAAGCAGGGCAATGAAATCTCACGCTGACTAGAAGGTAAATCATTCCTTTGTCCAGTGTATCCATGCTGTATAAGCTCCCCAGCCGTTACACTTAGTAGCCCTTTCGCTTATCACATCTACTGTCCTGGTATCACGGTGCTTGTGTTCAAGTACCCTTATTTTACTTAGTCATGGCCCCAAAGTACAAGAGCAGTGATGCTGCAATTTGGATATGCTCATGAGAATCCATGAAGTGCTTTCTTTAAGTGAAAAGGTGAGTATAGTAGAATAAGATATTTTGAGACCACATTCATGTAACTTTTATTGTAATTGTTTTATTATTAGTTCTTAATCTCTTACTGTGTCTAATTTATAAATTAAACTTTATCATGGGTATGTATGTATAGGAGAAAATATAGTATATATAAGGTTCAGTACCATCCTCAGTTTCGGGCAGCCACTGGGAGTCTTGGAAAGTATGACCCCGTGGATAAGGGGTATGACCAAATAGGCCTTTCCTCTACATCAATGAGTCAGAGGTTGTCAATTACAACCAAAATTGTACAGGTGGTATTTACATCTTAGTTAAAATGTAGGGCACTAGGACTTTTATGCAGAAAAAAACCTGTGGTGGTGGAAGGAGCAGAGCTCTTGTATGAAAATGTGCATGCGACTCCTGGTCCCATGAGTCGACCTTGTGCAGGATAGTTCACTTCTCTGAACCCCTGACACCTCATCTGTGGAAAGAATTAATAATAAATTCTGCTCTCATAGGATAGATGTGAGCATAAAATAACACATGTGGCTCAGTGTTAGGATAAGAAGCTGTAGATATCTTGAGCAGCACTGAGGTTAAGTTTCTAGTCTCCCTTTGGCTTGGAAGTGTTCGTGTTAATTGAAGGCAAAGTAATGTGGTCCATCTAATCAAATACATCATGGATTGTAAGATACAACCTTATTTTATGTATCATTGGGAAAAAATGCTCCCAATTTTATCATCAAATAGAAGATGTAACTTGATTTCTGACATGATAAAATCTGAAATAACTCTATGTCTTAGACTGGATTAAATATGGCAAGGAGAAAAATATTAAAGATTTGGATGGACTGAGGACTAGGCCAGTGTGAATTACTGATAACTCAGACCTGTAGACTCCTCAGAAGGGATATGGTTTGCAACTCTCGAGTTATAAGAACGGAAATAGGTTAATGGGTCCTTAAAGCAATTGCCTTTTTCTTTTTTTTAATTTATGGGGGTGACAATTGTTAGTAAAATTACATAGATTTCAGGTGTACAATTCTGTATTACATCATCTATAAATCCCATTGTGTGTTCATCACCCAGAGTCAGTTCTCCTTCCATCACCATATATTCGATCCCCCTTACCCTCATCTCCCACCCCCCTTCCCCCTTCCCCTCTGGTAACCACTAAACTATTGTCTGTGTCTATGAGTTTATGTTTCTCATTTGTTTGTCTTGTTCTTTTGTTGTTTTTGGTTTATATACCACATATCACTGAAATCACATGGTTCTCTGCTTTTTCTGTCTGGCTTATTTCGCTCAGCATTACACTCTCAAGATCCATCCATGGTGTCACAAATGTTCCTATATCATCTTTTCTTACCGCCGAATAGTATTCCATGGTGTGTATATATATACCACAACTTCTTTATCCATTCATCTATCGAAGGACATTTTGGTTGTTTCCATGTCTTGGCCACTGTAAACAAAGCTGCAGTGAACATTGGAGCACACGTGTCTTTATGTATAAATGTTTTCAGATGTTTTGGGTAGATACCCAGGAGAGGGATTGCTGGGTCATATGGTAATTCTATTCATAATTTTTTGAGGCACCTCCACACTGCCTTCCATAACGGCTGCACCAGTCTGCATTCCCATCAACAGTGTATGAGGGTTCCTTTTTCTCTACAGCCTCTCCAACCCTTGTTACTATTTGTCTTGTTGATGATAGCCATTCTGACTGGGGTGAGGTGATATCTGACTGGGGTGAGGTGATATCTCACTGTGGTTTTTATTTGCATTTCTCTGATGATTAGTGATGTTGAGCATTTTTTCATATGTCTATTTGCCATTTGTATGTTCTCTTTGGAGAAATGTCTTTCCAGGTCCTCTGCCCATTTTTCAATTGGGTTGTTTGTTTTTTTGTTGTTGAGTTGCATGAGCTCCTTGTATATTTTGGATATTAGCCACTTATCGGAGGCACTGTTTGCAAAAATCATCTCCCATTCAGTTGGTTTTCTCTTTATTTTGTCGATGGTTTCTTTTGCTGTGCAGAAGCTTTTAAGTTTCATATAGTCCCATTTGTTTATTTTAGCTTTTACTTCCATTGCCTTTGGAGTCAAATTCATAAAATGCTTTTTGAACCCAAGGTCCATAAGTTTAGTACCTATGTTTTCTTCTATGCCGTTTATTGTGTCAGGTCTTATGCTTAAGTCTTTGATCCATTTTGAATTAATTTTGGTACATGGTGACAAATAGCAGTCCAGTTTCATTCTTTTGCACGTGGTTATCTAATTCTCCCAGCACCATTTATTGAAGAGGCTGTCTTTCCTCCATTGTATGTTTTTAGCTTCTTTGTCAAAAATTATCTGTCCATATTTATGTGGTTTTATTTCTGGTTTCTCAATTCTATTCCATTGGTCTATGTGTCTGTTTTTCTGCCAATACCATGCTGTTTTGATTATTGTAGCCCTGTAGTACAAGCTTAAGTCAGGGAGTGTGATACCTCCATTATTGTTCTTTTTCCTTAAGATTGCTTTGGCTATTCGGGGTCTTTTGTGGCTCCAAACAAATCTGATGGTTTTTTTGTTCTATTTCTTTAAAATATGCCATTGGGATTTTGATGGGGATTGCATTAAATCTGTATATTGCTTTGGGTAATATGGCCATTTTAAATATGTTGATTCTTCCAATCCATGAGCACGGAATGTCTTTCCATTTCTTTGTGTCTTCTTCAATTTCTTTTAAAAATGTCTTATAGTTTTCAGCATATAGGTCTTTCACATCCTTGGTTAAGTTTATTCCTAGGTATTTTATTCTTTTTGCTGAAATTGCAAAAGGAATTGTTTTTATATTTCTTTTTCTGAGATTTCATTGTTAGTATATAGGAATGCAATGGACTTTTGTACGTTGATTTTGTAGCCGGCAACTTTACTGTATCTGTTAATTGTTTCTAATAGCTTTCTGGTGGAGTCTTTAGGGTTTTCTATATGTAGCATCATGTCATCTGCAAAGAGTGACAATTTAACTTCTTCATTCCCAATTTGGATGCCTTTTATTTCTTTCTCTTGCCTGATTGCTCTGGCAAGGTCTTCTAACACTCTGTTGAAAAGCAGAGGTGAAAGGGGACAGCCTTGTCATGTTCCTGAATGTAGAGCAAAGGGCTTCAGTTTTTCACCATTAATTATGAGATTAGCTGAGGGTTTGTCATATATGGCCTTTATTATGTTAAGGTATTTTCCCTCTGTACCTATTTTATTAAGTGTTTTATTTATAAATGGATGTTGTATCTTGCCAAATGCTTTTTCTGCATCAATTGATATAATCATATGATTTTTGTCCTTTATTTTGTTTATGTGATGTATCACATTGATGGATTTGCGGATGTTGAACCATCCTTGTGCCCCAGGGATGAACCCCACTTGGTCATGATGAATAATCTTTTTAATGCATTATTGTATTCGATTTGCTAGAATTTTGTTTAGGATTTTTGCACCTGTATTCATCAGAGATATCGGTCTGTAGTTTTCTTTTGTGTGTGTGTGTTGTCCTTACTAGGTTTTGGCATCAGGGTAATGTTGGCCTCGTAAAATTAGTTAGGGAGTACTGTCTCTTCTTCAGTTTTTTGGAAGAGTTTGAGCAGGATTGGTATTAGATCCTCTTTGAAGGTTTGGTAGAATTCACTAGTGAAGTCATCTGGTCCCGGACTTTTGCTTTTGGGAAGGTTTTGGATGACTGATTCAATTTTGTTACTGGTGATCGGTCTGTTTAGATTTTCCAGTTCTTCATGGTTCAGCCTTGGAAGGCTATATGTTTCTAAGAACTTTTCCATTTCTTCTAGGTTATTGAATTTGGTGGCATATAGTTCTTTTAGACAGCTTCAATACAATGTGCCTTGGAGAAGGCCTGTTGGGATTGAGGTAATTAGGTGTTCTATTTGCTTCTTGGATTCGAGGGTCCAGTTCTGTCCACAAGTTTGGGAAGTTCTCATCGACAATTTGTTTGAATATATTCTCTGTTGCCTTCTCTCTTTCTTCTCCTTCTGGTATGCCCATTATTCTTATATTGCTCTTTCTGATGGAGTCAGAAAGTTCTTGTAGAGTTCTTTCATTTCTTTTAAGTCTCAAGTCTCTTTCTTCTTCCATCCATGTAATTTCCAGGTTTCTAGCTTCGATGTCACTGATTCTTTCCTCCATCTGGTCAACTCTACTACCTAACCTGGCTATTTCATTCTTAATTTCTTCTATTGAGTTCTTAATCTCCAGAAATTCTATTTGGTTCTTTTTTAAAATTTCAATCTCTTTTGTAAAATGCTCATGTTGTTCTTTGATTGTGTTTCTGAGTTCATTAAACTGCCTTTCTGTGTTTTCTTGTATCTCATTGAGTTTTTTCAGAACTGCAATCTTGAATTCTCTGTCATTTAAGTCACATATTTCTGTATCTTTAAGTTCCTTTTCTGGAGACTTTTCACTTTCTTTCTGAGCTGTCTTGTTGCCTTGGTTATTCATGGCAATTACTGATTTATTATTTCTCTTCCTAGACATCTACAGGAGTGGCTTCTGCAACAGGTTGATAGGAAGAGGTCTTTCTTTTGTTTTCCAGTACTTGTTGGTAGAATGTTTTATTTTATCTCCGAGTGCAGCCTTTTTTTCTCTCCCACATGGTAGTGCTATGTTTTCTCTGCACTATTCCAGTTTCTCACCCAATGGGGGGATTCCCTGGGAGATAGGCTTCTCCTCTGTTAATAGTTTGCCTGGGTCACAGGGTGCAGTGTCCATGTGCGTATGCAGACAGCTTTTGAAGTTCCAAAGCTCTTCTTGCATCAGATTCAGAGTCCGTATGTTTCAGCAGTTCTGTTTACTCCTTCAGGGATCCGCCCAGATAGGTGGGGCCAGGGGCATGGTGAGTTGTGAGAGGTGGCCCAGAGCAATGGCGGTGACCACCACCACAGCTGGTCCTGCTTCCACAGCTCCCTCCCCTTTGCCAGAACTAGGTGGGCGGCGAAACTGTGTCTGCGGTCCACAGTTCTCAGAATGGCAAATATTCTGTTCTTTTGATCTGAGACTGCTACTGTTCCACTTCTAGGACCAGGCAGGTGGGGGCGGGGTGAGCTCTGGGAGGGTAGGGAGGGGGCAGCTAGTCTCAGTGCCTAAGGCTTCCGTTCTCTGCTTGGCAGTGAGGGCTTAAACCACTGTTTTCAGCCTTCTTCCCTCAGTCTTTTCTCTGAGGTCTCTGCCATGAGCGTTGGGTTCAGCTGTGTTATATGCTGCCCCCTCAGCCCTGTGGGCCATAAGCAGAGCCCTAGCAGTCCGAGTTCTTCCCTCTCCTGCAGCGGTGGTAGTTCCGGGATGCAGCGAGCTTGGAGCACTGAGCTAGGTCTGCATCCTTCTCCCGTGATGCTCTGTCTCCATACTTCTCCCTTCCCTCCTCCCCTGGTCATGCGATTCGCCCATGAATTCAGTATTGGGCCTCTTCGTCTTGCCTGTCTGCTGTGCAGGGAGTCCTTTGTGGAGTTATAGTTGTTCCATTTGTTGTAAATTCCAGGGGAGATTTACAGAGGATCACCTCATGCCACCATTTTGATGACATCACCACAATTGCCTTAATGAATAGAAAATTGATTTATAATTGGCATGTTTTACAGAAGTCAGAATATGATAATTGTTTGGGTCCATTATAAAGCTGCGCTATATTTCCCCACCTGGCCCCAGCTGGGCCCTGAGCTAGACCTCTGATTTAGTCCCTTAGGGACCCTGTTGAGTTTTTCTCAGGAGACATTTCAAGGACTTTTCATGTTCTTCAGTCTTCTACCCTTATGTCTATTGGTCAGTCAATAATTTTTTTCAGTTATACTTGGGTGTAATAAATGTATTTTGCTGGTCTTCATTCTGACATGTCTCTCCTTCTGTTTTAATTAAAAATGTGTCTTTCTCTTTTTGCCTTTTTCACCTTTTTATTTATTTATTTTTTTTGGGATTTTGATTTATCTACTTTCCTCTCTCAACTTTCTTCATAGCTTTTTCTGTTTAGCTTACTCTAATGGGTTAACATTGTCCAAATTAAAAAAAAAAAAATCCTTATAACCTGAAATTTTTAGAGGCAATATAGTCAAGTTGATGAAAGCATGCATAATAGAACCACATTCTACAAGTTCAAATCCCATCTCACCTACTTACCAGCTGGATACATTGAGCAACCTACTTCATGCATCTGTTCTCCAATTGTTTTCATTTGGAAATTTGGGACATAATAGTTGTATTTGCTTCACAGAGTTGAAGGATTAAGTGAGTAAATACATATATAACACTTAGAACATTGCCTGGCACATAGTAAGTGCTCAATAGTGTTATCTGTTATTGTTATCAGCTCTCTATTTATCAGTCTGTTTTTTCTCTTTATTTTTATCTCACTATCCATACACACAAAGCCGTATTTTGAAACAACCACATTGAACTGACAGAAAGTTTTCCATGTCTGGTTTTGCTATATTTTCTTTCATGCCACTTTCTTTCATACCATTTATTCTGGAGAAACTTAGAGGTAAAAGCCAAAGGTTGAAAGAGTATTAGGTATTTCCCAAATCTATTTTAACTCGTCCTCACCTGATACCCAAAGGCTATCTTTAACTGTTTCTTTCTACCATGACAGTGATTTTTTACAATGTTTATATTGGTTTCAGATTTGATCTTTGTTTTTATAACTGCCAAATCTCACTAATTACATTTATAGAAAATTATATAAAGACATGCACACACATTCCTGAACACTCCACTTTACAAATGCAAAAAGCCAACTTTATATGAATAGTGGATATCTGTTTGTGTAAGTGTACTCATTATATTTTTCTTTAAAAAGTGTTCAATAGAATTCTCACTGTTTTCTCACTTGCTGTGCCTTAATGTTCTCCAATGCTTTCTTCGGGAAGGCAAGTTAAATGATTTGAGTATTTATACAACTCAGAACTCATAAACTCTGGAACAATATTATTATAACGGTCAGCCAGTTGCTGTGATTAGAAAACATGTAAATGACTTTATTTACTTAAGAAGCAGTATATCAACCCTTAAAACAATGGTTAACTACACACAAAAAAGTAGGGCAGGAGTTGGCAAACTATAGCTCAGCTGCTCAATCTGGCCCATTGTTTGTTTTTATAAATAAAGTTTTATTGGAATGCAGCCATACTCATTCATTTACATATCGTCTGTCTATGGTTACTTTTGCTTTACAGTAGCAGAATTAAGTAGTTGTGGCAGATACCATATGTCTCACAAAGCCTAAAATAGTTATCTGGCCCTTTACAGAAAACGTTTGTAGATGCCTGACATAGAGTATGAAAGAAATATGGCCTTTTGTCCTGGTTCTACTCAGCTACCTTGGATTCATGATCCAAATATCTGTCTTTTCTTTTTTCTTTTTCTTTCTTTTTTTTTAGGAAATAGCTTAGTTTGTGTGTATGTGTGTGATGTAATCACAAAACAGAGATAAGTTAAATTTTAGAAGTGAAAATTTTTCTTGTATAGGATAAGGAGACTAAGGTTTATCCTGAGGGTAGGTGAGAGCCAGGTGAGATGCCAAGACCTGAGGAGGAGATATTGAAGCTGTGAGAAATTGTTATGCTAGTTAACTCTGTTACTACCTTCTGTAGTGCTATTTAGGGAAAAATATTTTGTATTTGTTAGGTTAAAAGTGGTCTATTTTGTATATCTTCCATTACAGTTCCAGAACTGGCCCAGGTGAGAAGAAAATTTCCATTTTCTTCCTCCATGCAAAAGCATAAATTATTAGTTTAAATTTGCTTTAAAATGCTCTGGAAAAGGCATGTGTTATGATGTACAACAACATGAGCTTTTATGACCCATTCTGGTCCACATCAAGTATGGTATCTGTCTTATTGTCTCCCTTTAGAGATCTGGTTCTTTCTTTTTTTCTTTCTTTCTTTCTTTCTTTCTTTCTTTCTTTCTTTCTTTCTTTCTTTCTTTCTTCCTTCCTTCCTTCCTTCCTTCCTTCCTTCCTTCCTTCCTTCCTTCCTTTTTTCTCTTTCTCTTTCTTTCATGCAAAAGCTATTTATTTACTCTGTTCCAGCACCCCATTCCACGTAATTGAGATTCAACAACAAAACAAACAAAACAGGTCCATTCTACCTGTAGAGAATCTATAATCTTACAAATTACATAGCATTTTAGAAATAGATGGGACTGTGGAGAGAAATTCAGCAAAGGAGGGAGATAAGCCCTGCTGGAAAAAGGGTAGTGAGATGAACTTCACAGAGAAGATGACATTTTTGCAAAGACTTGAAGTAAGGAAGTGGGGCATCCATTCCAGTAAGTGCAAAGGCTCTAAAGTAAGAGCACACCTGAAATATTCTACTAACAGCAAGGAGAGAAACATGGCTGGGGCAGGACTATTGAAGGGGAGAATAGTAGTCAATGAATTGGTTACGTAATGGGGAGCCGGTCAGATTATGTAAGCTTGTAAGGATTTTGGACTTCCAACTAGATGAGATGGGAAGATGTTGTAGAGTTCTGAGCAGAGAAGTAACATATTCTGATATGTAGTCTCCCCTTATCCACAGGAAATAACTTCTAAAACTCCCAGTGGATGCCTGAAACCACAAATAGTACCAAACCTTACATATATTACATTTTTCCCCATAATATACACCTATGATAAAGTTTAATTTATAAAGTAGGCATAGTAAGAGATTAACAATAGTAACCAATAGTAAAATAGAACAATTATAAGATTGTACTATAGTAAAAGTTACGTAAGTGTGGTCTCTCCAATATTGTACTGTACTCATGCTTCTTGTGATAATGTGAAATGATATGATGCCTACGTGATGATATGAAGTGAGGTCCTCAGAAGGCATGAAATTTAAAACTTTTGAAATTTTTATTTCTGGAATTTTCCATTTAATATTTTCAGGCTACAGTTGACCACAGGTAACTGAAACTGCAGAAAATGAAATTGCAGATACGGGGGTTCTACTGTATATGTTTTTAAACGATTACTCTGACTGGTTGAATAAAAGGTAAGGTGATGATATTGAGAAGCTGTCTCAATAATCCAGGTAAGAAATGATGTGGTTTGGACTTTGTGGTGTTAGTTAACAGTGGTCAGATTTGAAGTATATTTTGAGGAAAGAGGCAACAGGATTGTCAATGGATTGGAATTGAGATCTGAGAGAGAAAAAAGAAATCAAGGGAGATTTGAAATTTTTTGACCTTAGCAGCTGGAAGTATTGTGGTTACCCTGACCAGACGTAGGAAAACTGTAGTGCGAGCTGGTTTGCTGAGGGAGAAGAGATGTTCAATTTTGGTCATACTGAGTTTTCAGTGTCTGTTCGACCAGTGGAGATGATGAGTATGCGTTTAAATATACCATTGTTGAATTTGACAAGTGTCCTTGGCCACAAATATAAATGAGAGATTATCAGAAAGAGGGTATGTAAAGCCTTCAATCTGATGAAATCACCAAGTGAGTGAGTGAGTGAAGAGTGAGAAGAAAATAGGAGTGAGGTCTGAGAACTAGGGAATTTTAGAGTAGAGTGGCCAGGTCGATGAGAATGGAGACGGAGAAGGAGGGATTGGTCAGGTGGCAGGAATCTGAGGAGAGCCAAGGGCAGGAAGGGGTGGTAGGGAAGAAGGAGTGTATCAAGTAGAGCTGACAAGCCAAGCAAGTGGAAGATGGCAGAGGTGACCTTTACAGGGACACTTTGGTGGAGTGGTGAGGATGAAAGCCTAATGAGTGGGTTTAAGAGAGAATGGGACATGAGGAATTGTATAAGACAAGTGTAGATAACTCTGTGGAGAAATTTTGCTATAAATAGAAGAGATGGAGCCATTATTAGAGGGGGAAGTCATATTAATATCAAGAGCATTTTATCATTATTTTTGTTAATGGGAGGAGTAGCAGAATGTTTTATGCAGGTGAAATGATCCAGTAGAGAGGGAAAAGCTGATGAAGCAGAAAAGAGTAGATAATTACTAGAACAGCGTCCTCGAGGAGGCAGGAGAGGACGACAACTTGTGCACAAGTAGAAGAGGTTGACCTTAGACATGCACACAATCTGGGGAAGTTAGAGGGCAGGAGTGTAAGAGGGCAGATGCTGGTAGGTGGGTAGAAGTGATGGTGGAAGTTCTGTTCTGATGGTTGCTATTTCTTGTTAACATAGGAGGCAAAGTCATCAGATAAGAATAAAGACTGGAGAAGAAGTGTAGAATTTCATAATCGTCACTCAGGAGGGTGGGAAGAAAGATAGAGTAGGGAAATCTAGAGTGATTGACTTTTAGTAAGAAGGGCCCCATGGGGTAGTGGCCACAAATTTAAAGTGATATGAGATTTTCTTTAGCCATATTTAGCTCTTCTGATATAGGCCAGACATGGGTTGAGGTTTGGTCTTAACAGGGATTGAGGTTTTTGACAAGTGAGTAAAATGACAGTAGTGTGACTATGAGTAATATGAAATAGGGTGTTTAAGGTCCTAGTAGGGTCAAAGGGCTGGTCGAGTCAGGTCACTATAGTTAAATTAAATGTGATATTCTTGGAATTGGATGATAGGGCTATTGTAGTTTTTGGTAACAGTGAGGTCAAACATGAGCAAGTACCAGAATCACATGGCGGGCTGGTTAAGTAGGAATTGCTGGGTCCTACACCACATTTCCTGATTCAATAGATCTGAAGTGAGATCTGAGATTTTCATTTCTGGCAAGTTCCCAGGTCATATAGCGAGGCTGAACTTTGAGAACCACTGGTCTGGTTTATGAACATGGTAAGTAAATGGCTAGGATAGGTGGAAGCACGTGATTATTAGAAAAAAATGGGTTTAAGAATCTAAGAAGCCAGAATGTTCGAATAATTATCTATTTGAAGACAGGAAATGCCAGAGAGAGAGAAACAGTAGGTCCAGGAGCTGCAGTCATTTGAGAAATGAGGGGAGCATGGCTGCCATAGGGAGTGGGGGCTGGTTGGCAAAGTCTGACACATGAGCTTCAAATTTGTTTGTTTTAGTGAATGAACAGGGGGCTGTAGGGCACCCAGGAAGGTTGTGCACATTGTATGTACCTTATACATCTCTAGGGAGTGCCATCCATATTATGGTTCCTGGGAAGGAGACTGGTTTGTAAACTTCATTGACACATAAGAATAAAGTTATTTATTCGAGTCTAAGCCCAAAGGTTTGTGGACTGTACATATCCTCTAATTATTTCTGCCCTAAAAAGGAAAAGCTCTGGCTTGCTTTAAATTGTGGAGCATTTAGCAGTCCCTTGGGGTAACCAGAGCAGTAGAAAAATCACAATCACTTCCTCCCTCCCCCTCCACATGCACCCCTGTATCCAAATAAAAATTAGTTCTTCTGATGTCTAAAGTCATTAGAGTTCTCAAAGTTCAAAGAATATCACAAATCCCTCCCAATGAGGATTAAACAAAAGCAAGGGCTACACTTTTTGATAGTTGCTATTTAATCTAAAAAGTCTGCTTAACAATCCTGTGAGGCGGGTGTGTCATCTCATTTTAGAGACTGAAGAAACAGCAGCTCACAAGGATTAAATCTGCTCCCCTCTTTCCACTGTCATCTTTTTTTTTTCCCTTCCAACCTTTCCTTTTCTTTCCTGCCCTCTACTTTTTTTCACCTAATTGTATCTATCTTTTGGCCAAACACCATCATCCTTTAAATGCCCACCTTTACTGATTTTCAGTATAGTTCTGGTGGAGGACAAGAGAAGTTGAGGGAGGAGGCAAAATGGCACGTGGTCCTCCCTTCAGTGAGGTTGTATGTATGCTATATGGGTCCAATGACCCTAGCGAGGTGCCTCCTGTCTGTGGATGTGGTATTGCCTGCTGGAGGGCGTGGTTCATATGGAGTATTTGATGACAGCATAGAATTGGCAAGGAAAATGGGACTGTAATTTTTATAATTTTAAAATCCTGCCTTTACTTTCAAGTTTATTTTATAGTAGCACTACCAACAAGACACAGAAACTATGAGGTGGGTTTAAATTGGCTGAATGGGGTGATAGCACCCTCAGAACGCATGTGCAGAGCACTTATTTTCCAATGGCTATGAAAATCTATAATGTGTAATTTCCTGAGATGAGCTGAAATTAAGAAAATTTTCTGAGCATGAGGAAAGCATTGTTTTTAAGCTAAGCTTGGAGAAAGTTTTTGTTTTAGAGAGAATCACTTTGGGTTTAAGGTGTTTTTTTTTCTGTGTGTGTGTGTGTGTGTGTGTGTGTGTGTGTGTATTGCTTGTCCCGGTATTGTATTTGAGGTCCGTTAAAAAAATTATGTTTGAATATATTTTCCGTATAGTATTTGTGGTATCATAATTATGTTTAGACCTTTTTTCATAAATATGGAAAATATGCTTAATCTGCGAAAGCAATGTATAAATAATTGAGGAAATTAAATGTAAAGCATAGTATAAAGGGTAATTTACTTTTCATGGCCCTTCTTTTAAAATATTATTGCGGTATTCATTATATACAATATAATGCATACATCGTAAGTGTTCATGTTGAGGAATTTTGACAATTTTTCTGTGGTTGAATAACCATTACTGTAATGGTTATAGAAAGACCACAGAAAGACCAGTCATGCCCCTTTCTGGTCAATCCCTATCATCCTTGCCTACCCTTCCTGATTCTTACTATTATATAATAATTTTACCTATTCTCAGAAGTCAAATAAGGAGGACTATAGATATGTATTTTTGGGGTGTGTGTGTGTGTGTGGCTGGCTTTTTTCTCTTAAGATAACTTGGATTTAGCCATGCATAGTTATTTTGAGATTTATCCATGCTGTGGCCTGTATTAATAGTTTATTTATTTTAATTAGTGAATAATATTCTGGAGTATGGATAGATCAGTTTGTTTATCCATTTGACTATTGGTGAGCATTTTGGTTGTTTGCACATTTGGGTTATTATAACAAAGCAGCTATTAATATTCATGTACAAATCTTTGCATGGACATAGGCCTTAACCTTTTTAGATCCAGAATTCAAAAATGGCTGAATGATAAGTTGTATATTTAATATTTTAGGAAATTGCCAGACTGTTTTTCAAAGTGGCTGAACCAGCAGTGTTTGAGAGTTCTAGTTTCTCCACATCCTTGCCAACACATGGCATGGTTAGTTTTTTAAAATTTTATCTATTCTAATTGGTGTGTGGTGGTAGCTCATTGTGGTTTAAAATTTTTCATTTTCTTAATGAATAATAATGTTGATATCTTTTCCTGTGCTTACTTGTGAAGTGTCTATGCAAATATTTTGCTTGTTTTTGTAACTGGGTTGTTTATTTTCTCATTATTGAGCTTTGAGGGTTCTTTATATGATTTTAATACAAGTCATTTTTTCAGATATGTAATTTGCAAATTTTTATTCCTAGTTTGTGACTTTTCATTCTCTTTACATTGCTTTCTGAAAATAGAAATTTTAATTATGAGGTCCAGTTTGTCAGTTTATGCTTTTATAAATTGTGCTTTTGGTTTTGTATCTAAGACATAATTGTTCAATCCTAGGTGATGCATATTAGGCAATTAGCAATTGTCCCACAGCTGTCTAATGTTCTGTTTATTTTTTAAACTTACCTTTTTTCTATGTACTGTATTTTGGATAATTTCTCTTGCTGTGTCTTCAAGTTCACTAATCTTTTCTTCTGTAATTTATCTGCTGTTAATCCCATCCTGTGTATTTTTAATTTTAGACATAATACTAACATTTCTAGAAGTTTCATTTTGGATCTTTTTAAATTTCTTCCAGGCCTTTACTTAACATTCTAATAAAGATACAATATTTTTATAATAACTGTCTTAATGTCTTTGTTCACTAATTGTAACATCTGCATCAGTTCTGGAATAATTTTGATTGCTTATTTATCTCCTTATACAAGTCATACTTTTCTCCTTTAATTGCTTAGTAATTTTTGTTCAGGTGCCAGACATTGTTTTTTCCCTTGTGAATGTTAGTTATTTTTGTATTCCTATAAATATTCTAGAGCTTTGTTCTGGGTCTAGTTAAGTTACTTGGAAATAGTTTGATTTTTTTGGGGTCTTGCTTTTAATATTTGTTAGGAGAAACTAGAGCAATGCTTGATCAAGGCCTGATTCATTTTTTTTACTGAGGAAAGACCCTTAACGCACTCTGCATTTCCTAATAAATCATGAAGTTTTCCAGTGTGATTGGTGGGGAAAAGGCATTATTGTCATCCCTCTGTGAGTGTGAAGAACTGTACCCTCTAATCCTTTTAGGTAGTTATTTCTCTAGCTTGGTTAATTGTCTTGCAAGCATGTGCTTATCAGTATTCAGCTGAGTATTTGAGGGAGACCCTCTGAGGAACCCAGGCTTCTTTCTCCATGCAGCTCTCTCCTTTCCCATTACTCTGTCCAGAGGACTTAAGTTGTACTGTCTGCCTGAATTCTCAGCTCTTTATTGACTCAAGGAATTTACTAGGCTCTACCAGGTGCTGTCTGAGTTTCAATTTCCTATGCTGCAAACTGGAGGCAGTAAGTTTGATGTAATTGTGGCGCTCACATCATTTGTTTCCCCACCTCTCAGGAATCATGAATTTTAAATGCATTTATACAGTATTTGATAAACCATTGTTTCATATATTTTGTTAAAAATATTGTCTTAGGTATGAGGGTAAATACAGTCTCTGTTATTTTATCTTGGCCTAAAGCAGATCATCTTTTTCTCTCATCAATTTTTGCTTCAAATTCTGTGTTTGGTGCTTACACATTTAGGATTGCTATGTCTGTTTAATAAATTGATACTGTTATCATTGTGAAACATTTTTTTATCCTTGATAATATTGTTCTAAATTCCATTTTGTGTTATAGCCGTACCAGACTTCCTATGCTTAGTGTTTGTTTCATATCACTTGTCCCACCTTTTTACCTTCATCTTGTCTGTCTTTATATTTAAAATGCCTTTCTTGTAAAGAACATACACTGTGTCTTGTTTCCCTCCCATCTGATAATATTTGCTATTAACTATAGTGTTTATTTACCTACTCCATTTAATACACTTATTAATATTGCTGTGTGTAATCTCCCATCTTTTTTAAAAAATTATTTTTTATTCATCTAAATTATTTTTGTTTCCTCTTTTTTCTTTTTGATTATTTTGAGTGAATCACATATTTTAGATATACCATTTGGGGTTATCATCTTATTATTCTAATTGCAATATACATCTTATGTTATCAGTTTATTTCCAAATTAAATGACCAGTGTAGGAACTTTAACAACAGTATTATTTCAGTTACCCTGTCTCATCACTTGTGGTATTATTGTTTTGCATTTTACTTCACTATATATACTATATTTCTTCTCATAAATAGATGTTATTTTTATTTTAAATAGTCAATAGTCTTTTAAATTCAAAACTACATATTCATGCAAAATAGTACCACAAATTGCTAATTTATATTTACCCAGATTTATTCCTTCCAATACTCTTCCTTCCATTTACAAGTCTGAGTTACAAAGGATATTTTTCTGCAGATTAAACAATTTTTAAAATGATTTCTTGTGGTATATGTTTGCTAGAGATGAATTCTCTGTTTTTACCTTTTTAAAAACCTCTTCACTTCACTTTATTTTAAAAGACTGTTTCACTGGGTATGGAATTTTAGGTTTACTATCTTTTTCTTCAGCACTTTATAACTGTCATTTCATTATTATTTGCATTCCACTGTTTTTGGTGGGAAGTATGACATTTTTTATATTATTGTTTCCCTATATGCAATATGCAATGTATATTTTTCCTTGGCTTCTTTTAATATTTATTATTATTTTATTTTCCCTTCTTCCGCTTCACCAATCCCCACCCCCTCCATTCTGGTTCAAGCCATTGTTTCTCAGTCTAGTTGTGTACAACACAGCTCCCTGGCCCATGCTGTTATCATGAGCCTTGCGCTCCCCTGGACTGACGCAGTCGGTCGCCGGTTGTCGGTCGCTCACAGCAGCTCTCGCTGGCTGCCAGCCACTCACAATGGCTGCCTGCCACTCATGCTGGCTGCTCCTGGCAGCACATGATAGCCCATGGAAGCTCATGGCAGCTCATGCCAACCTCTGGCTGCTCACAACAGCCCAGCTCCAGGGAGAGCTGTTGTTCACAATCTTAGCTGTAGAGGGTGCAGCTCACTGGCCCATGTGGGAATCGAACCGGCGACCTCAGCGTTAGGAACCCTGTGCTCCAACCACCTGAGCGACCAGGCTGGCCCCGATTTATTTTTAATTTTTGTTTTTTAGGAGTTTATAAGTGTCCAGGTGTATGTGGTTTATGGTTATCCTGCTTGGGGTTTACTAAGCTTCTTAGATGTTAGATTATCTTGTATCAGTTTTACGTAGAAAGATCTTGCCCACTACATCTTCAAATATTCTTTCTTGTAGAGAGCAGGTTGCAGGCTGACAGGCACCTGAGGCCTCGGGGCCTGAAGACTCGCCCCAACATCTCACCCCAGAAAAAATTTAGATGACACAAAAGAGTCTGTCAGACTGATCCTTTTAGGGACTTTACTTCACCTTTGTGCTTACACCTTATGTCTCCCTGTGGGGCCCCAAAAGATGGCTGGCTAGTCAATGACGGGTAAGATTCCTCAAGGGAGGAACGACCTAAGCCAGACACAGCCTCATAGGGGGCCATCTGGAGAACGCGACCCCAGAAAGATGGCTGGTTAGTCAATGACGGGTAAAAACAACCTAAGCCAGGCACAGCCGCATAGGGGCCATCTGGAGAACTCAACCCCAAAAAGATGGCTGGCTAGTCAATGACGGGTAAGATTCCTCAAGGAAGGAACAACCTAAGACAGACACAGTCGCATAGGGGTCATCTAATTGGCTATATTCAATGATTTGAGTTTAACATCTGTTCTCCATCTATTCTTTTCAGTAAGTATCAGCATAAGGTTTTGTCCCCTGGAGAGGTACGTACAACAATTACTATTACATTCATACTCTTTTGTCAGACGAGGGTGATTTGGTTTAATTCTATTTTTCTGGTTTTATGTATGAGACTCATAGGCCACTGCTTAAAGCAAAAAGAGAAAGGGATACGTGGGGAGTGGGCTGTGAGCTGACAAGGGTCTTGCAGCTGCAGGGTCATCCCCATGGGAAACCTGCTTGTTCTGCTAATACTTGTTTGTATAGATAACTATGCTAAGACTATATAAAAACTGTGTGTGAAATAAATACTGCGCCACTGCTCCACCACCCGTGGGCGGTGGACCTCCCGATCCCAGCTTTCCTGTCTCTGTGTCTTTTCTCAATCTCCTCACCCTTTCCCCTCAGGCCGAGCCCTCCTGGTCGCGTGGAGCCGTGACACTTTCTGTGTAAGCTCTCCTTTCTTTCCTTCTGGAACTCTGATTAGTATGGTAATGTAGATAATTTAATATTGTCCTATAAATCTTACATACTCTTTTTTTTCCTTCTTCCTCCCCATCCCCTGACCTCTTCTACTTCTTCTTGTGTTTTTTTTTTTTTTTAATTTCCATTTGTATATTTTTTAATGATCTGGCTTCACTGAATCTCGCTTCTGAATCCAGTTTGCCATTAGGCTAATTAAATAAATTCTTCATTTTTGATTTTTCATTTCTACCATTTCCATTTAATTCTTTTTCACAGTTTCTGTGCATTTGCTCAAATTCCCCATCTATACATGCATGTGATATACCTTTTCCACTGGATTCTTTATAATTTTTATTATAGTTATTTTTAAGCCTGGTGCTTATAACATCTAGGCCATCTCTGCATCTGTCTCTATTTTGTTACTTCTTTTCTTCATCGTGAGTCATATTTCACTGATTCTTGGTGTGCTTCATAGTTTTTGATTTTGTACAGAACATTTTGTACATGATAACAGTAGAGTCTGAAATAAATTATATTTTTCTTCATAAAAGGACATGCCTCTTCATGTGTAAATTGGTAGATTTGGGGTCTGAGTCAACCTAATCTGCAGTTGAGCTTGGTCTGCAATTCATTGCAGCTTTAGTTTGATTCAATTTATTACGCGCCTCAAATATTTGGAACACAGTGTCAGAATGTTTCCTTCTGCAGGGATTTGGGTCTGAGTACTGGTGAGATTCCTCTTTGTGCTTTACAGCCAAACTGCTGGATTTCAAAACTGCATGTAGGGTCATGTCTTTTCACCTAGGATATATCAGAAAGATCCCTCTCAGCTCTCCTGCCTTGCCCCCAACCTTTGAGTCCCTGAGTACTTGATATTGAAGAATGATAGAAAGAGTTTGTCACGTGGTCGTAAACTTGCTCATGGCTGAGGCCTTTCGGGATTCTAGTCTTCCCTGTTGGCCCACACACAGTTGTTATAAGTTGTTGAAGTTTCAGTTGCTTTCTCCTTACTACCATAAATGGTGGATTCTTTTACTTCTTGTCTACCAGGATTGAGAACAGCCTTATCTCCTATACAATGCTGATGGCTTTCTGGAATTTAGTTCTCTTTGGTTTCTTTGCATCCTCATCACTGTTGGGTTCATAATACTAACATTTTTTAATGGATATGGCTTGTTTTGCATATCAGGGTAACAGCAATAGTGTCTTGCAACTTTCTATGTTCTAGCCAAAACCAGAACTCTTCTATTTATCTGTTTGTTAAGAGTATAAATTTGAACAATCTATTAAGATATAAACCCTACATTCACTCACATAGGGTTTCCTTTTATTCTCTTATATTTTAAATAGAATTTTCATTTGTAGCTGTCTAAGCATAAGCAATTACTGTAGGTATATGATTTCATAAAGATAATAGTAAGATAAATTTTAGATTACTTTGCTAATGTAATTAATGCTGAAAAAGGAGAGAAGATAGTATATCTTTCTCTGATAGTAAAATTTCTTAGTAAGCACTGTATTAATTTCACATTAGTAAACATGAAAGAGGAAGAAACACAAGGTTCCTTAGGATAGCATGAGAACATATTCTAAGTCCTTATTCTTAAATGTCATTTTATGATGGAATTGAAATTGCCATTTTAAATACTTTTAGATGGAATTTGTGAATTAATTAAGTTGCATTTGCTGTAGCCAAAGATCAATTTTATTTTTAAAAAAATGATAGGAATTCTTCCCACAACATGTAGGTTTTTATTTGCACTACAGAGTATAAAAGTAAGTAGGTAAGAAATAAGGCAGTGAATGCTTGAATATCTGACCATAGATCCTACTTATAGGAGTTGACCATAAGTAGGCCAGAGCATAATTGTCAAAAGGCTTTTTACAGTCTGTCTTAAACAAATACAGTGCTTATCTTCCATTATGAGACCCCATTACAAAAAAAGAAGATGAAAGCATATGAATAAAATTTAAACCCATTTAAATTATTTGGCTTTTAGTTGAGACATTTAAAGTTTGTTTTATTTGGTTGTAGTAGAGATTCTGTTGTTGTTCCTAGTTACTTTTTGCCCTCTTTGTAAGAGGATTGTATATTCCTACTGATGCTATAAGAGACACAGTGCCTCTCTGTGGGAGGGGAATGCATCCCTACCCCATTGAGTCAGTCTTTGTCATTGACTCATCATTGACTTACTTAAACTAATGGAATGTGAGGGAAAGTATCTGTATATGAACAGAAACTTCAGGAGTCATTACATTGTTCTTCCTCTGCTCTTTCTTTCTCTTTGCCCAATATTAGAGTAATTGTTACTCTGTGCATCTGCCCACTAAATTGTTGTTTAGAAATGTAGCACCAGAAGTTTTATTTAGGTATAATTTGAATATTTGGAAACTATGGTTGGTACCATTCTTTTATAATTTTAATATATATGTGGAAGCTAATAGTAAATTGACAATTATTTGGTGAAATAAAGCTATTGTATGAGGGTGAATTTTAAGATATTCTATAAAAAGACTCCCTAAAATATAATGACTTGAAAAGGGAGAATTTTTGTCTGATCTAATGTGGTGGGGAAATTCTGCTCCCTACGGTCATTAAGGGACTTGGTTTCCATTCATCTTTTTTCACCAACTGGGTCATAGTCATTTTCTGGATGATCAAAGTTGGGCATTGATTTATCTATATGTACAGCTCAGTACAGCTCATATTAAGGGGGGAGAGATGTGGTCTGGGGCATGGCATTTCCTCTTAAATAAACAACTTGGAAGTTGTACACAGATGATTTTCACTCATGTTCCTTTGCAAAGGAGGCTGGAAATGTAGTCTCTAGCAGGTCACCCATAATTCTAGACAAAACTGAAAGAAGAAACTCCATTACCATGAGAAAGAAGAAGAGAGTTGATAAAAGGAGACAGCAATTTTTCTACCTAAACTGATAAGCAGGGTATTTGGACTCTATATATGTTGCATTACTCAGAATTCTTGAGTTAAAAGAGACTCCAGAAACTATTACCCTCAGGGTCCTGACAGAAATAAATATCTATCTTAACCTTTAGCTTTTTGAGAACAGAAAATTTAGAGCTCTTCTTGTTGTCTACTTTGTTGTCCTGAGACACTAAATCATGATATTCTTTATAATGCCTGGAACACAGAAGATGCCTGATTTAAAACAATATTAAATGAATACATAATATATTTATTAGGCTTTTAGGACAGTGCTTTGTTAGTTAGAAAATATTCAGTAAGTGTTTGTTGAAGGTGGAATGAATAGCTGATTAAGTAAATTCTCAATTATTAAGTACAAACAAGCTTCCCATTGGTAATGAACTGAGCACATGGATTCATTTATTCTGTCTCCAGAGACTAGATAAAAACTATAGTAAAAGGGGGCAAACTTAAGCAAATATTTCAAAAACATTCTTGAATGATGAAATATAGAACACAGATTAGCAGAACAGCCATAGACTTGAACCCTTTCAGAGAAGGATGCAACCACCAAGGAATTCAGATCTCAGAGGCTGCAGGAGTGATGAAGCATGGGAATGAGAAAGGAGTTGAAAATGGAGAGGCTCATTTAAAGTCTGGACATGGATCAATCGACTCTACTCAAATCCCTTCTTTCCCCTAACTCCCCAAATAAAAATAAGTTGTTTTTTTCCAGTTGTGCAATTCACTCCCCCAAGCTGAAATTTTTTGTCTGAGAAATTGAAGCAACATCAACCTATGGCAGATGATGTGGGGTGAGATTGTTGCTCCAGAACAAAGGTTCCACATCTTGTCATATGCATCCTCAGAATGGAGCCACTTGCCTCAAAGAGGCGAAGAACGTGCAAGTCCAAAGTCTCTACAACACACATGGAAAAGATATGGAGATACCATCACAAGGATAAAGCCATTTTTAAAAGTAGTTGGCTCTTCTGAATGTACTAAAGATAGAGACGGATTTATTACCTTTTGCAATGAACTGAATTGTGTTTCCCCTCAAATCCATATGTTAAAGCTCTAACCTCCAATATGACTGTATCTGGAGATAGCATCTTTAGGATGTAACTAAGGTTAAATAAGGTCAAAAGGGTGGGGCCTTAATCTGATAGTACTATGACATTGTAAGAAGAGGAATCTCTCTCTCTGTCCGTCTCTCTCTCTACCGTGGAAGACACAGCAGGAAGGCAGCCATCTGCAAGCCAGGAAGAGAGCACCAGAACCAGATCATAATCATGCTGACAACCTGATTTAGGATGTTCAGCCTCCAGATCTGTGAGAAAATTTCTGTTATTTAAGCCACCCAGTCTGTTGTATTTGGTTATGGCAGCTGAATATGACTAATACACCTCTCATTATAAACCCTTCTTTATAATTAGATTTTTAATAATCTATGGATATCTACATTACTTTGAAGAGCCATGATAATACACCACATTAACAAAATGAAAAATAAAAATCATATGGTCATATCAACAGATGCAGAAAAGCATTTGACAAAAAAAGTCTGTTTATGATAAAACTTCTTAGCAAAGTGGGACTAGAGGGATCATATCTCAATATAATAAAGGCCATATATGATAAACCCACAGCTAACATCATATTCAACGGGGAAAAAGCTAAAAGCATTCCCCTTAAGATTAGAAGCAAAACAGAGACGCCCACTTTCACCACTTTTATTCAACATAGTGCTGGAAGTTCTAGCCACAATAATGAGATAAGAAAACGAAATAAAAGGTATCCAAATTGGAAAGGAGGAAGACAAATTGTCATTATTTGCAGATGACATGATACTATATATAGAGAATCCCAAAGATTCCACCAAAAAACTAGTAGAACTGATAAATGAATTTAGTAAAGTAGCAGGATACAAAATTAATATGCAGAAATCAATTGCATTTGTGTACACCAATAACAGAAAGAGAAACTAAGAAAATAATCCCATTTACAATTGCTTCAGAAACAACAAACTACTTAGGAATAAATGTAACCAACGAAGTAAAAGACCTGTACTCAGAAAATTATAAGACATTGAAGAGAGAAATTAAAGAAGATACAAATAAATAGAAACATATACCATGCTCAGGAAGAATTAACATAGTTAAAATGTCCATACTACCTACGTAAGGCCATACATACATACATACACACACACACACACACACACACACACACACAATTTTTACAGAACTAGAACAAATAAACCTGAATTTTATGTGGAATCATAAAAGACCCTGAATAGCCATGGCAATCTTGAGAAATAAAACAAAGTGGGAGGTATCACTCTACCTGACATCAAAATACTACAGGTTATAATAATCAAAACATCATGGTATTGGCATAAAAACAGATACATAGATCAATGGAACAGAATAGAGAGCCCAGAAATAAATCCATGTCTAGATGGTCATTTAATTTATGACAATGGAACCAAGAATTTACATTGGGGTAAAGACAGTCTATTTAATAAATGGTGCTGAGAAAACTGGACAGATACATGCAAAAAAAAATGAAACCTTCCTATGCCATATGCAAGAATAAATTCAAAATGGATTAAAGACTTAAATGTAAAACCTGAAACCATAAAACTCCTAGAAGAAAATATAAGAAGTAAATTCACAGACCCTTAGTAATATTGTTACTGATATATCCTATTAGACAAGGGAAGCAGAGGAAAAAAGTAAATGTGGGATTACATCAAACTAAAAAGTTTTCTCACCGCACAGGAAACCATCAATAAAACAAAAAGACATCCTACTGAATGGGAGAAGATATTTGCCAATGATAACATCTGATAAGAGGTTGATAGACACAATTTATAAAAACCTCATACAACTTAACACCAAAAAAACACCCAATTAAAAAAATGGGCAGAGGGCATGAAGAGACATTTCTCTAAAGAGGACATACAGATGGCCAACAGACATGGAAAAATGCTCAACATCACATCATTAGAGAAATGCGAATAAAAACCACAATGAGATACCACCTCACTCCTGTCAGAATGGCTATTATCAGTAACTCAACAAACAACAAGGGTTGGCAAGGATGTGGAGAGAAGGGAACTCTTGTGCACTGTTGGTGGGATTGCAGATTGGTGCAGCCGCTATGGAAAACAGTATGGAGGTACCTCAAAAAGTTGAAAATGGAACTATCTTATTACCTAGCAATTCCACTCCTGGGTATCTATCCAAAGAAATCCAAAACACTAATTCAAAAAAATATATTTACCCTTATATTTATTGCAGCACTATTCACAATAGCCACAATATGGAAACAACTTAAATTTCCATCAATAGATGATTGGATAAAGAAACTGTGGTACATTTATACAGTGGAATATTACTCAGCCATAAAAAAGAATGAAATCTTAATATTTGCAACAACATGGATAAATCTAGAGAATATTATGCTAAGTGAACTAAGTCAGACTGAGAAAGACAAATACTATATGATCTCACTTACATGTGGAATCTAAAGAACAGAATAAATGAACAAAAAACCAAATAGACTCAGAGATATAGGGAAAAAAACTGATGGTTGCTAGTTGGAGGTGGGTGGAGATGGGGGAGAAGGTGAAAGAATTAGAAAGTGCAATTTAGTAGTCATAGTACAGTCAGGGAGATATGAAATACAGTATGGGAAATATAATTAATAATGTTGTAAAGATTATGTAGCATGCCAGCTGGGCACTGGATTTATCAGGGAGATCACTCCATAGACTGTGTAGATGCCTGACCACTGTACTGTACACCTGAAGCTGAAGTTGAATAATACTGAATGTCAACTATAATTAAATATATATATATATATATATATATATATATATATATATATATATATATATATATGCGCATGCATGCACAGACACACACACTCGATGCCAAAAAAATGTATACACATTTTAAGAAAGGAAAACTGTATTAAAATTGTAATGGTCAATATACAAGCGATAACAAAAGATGAATACAAGTCACATTTGACTTCTGCAATTACAAGACGTGCTCAAAGTGGTTACCATCAGCATCCAGACACTTCTGATGATGGGGAACTACTGCTTGAACAATGTTGACCAAAGTGTCCACTTGTATACATTTTTTTGGCGCCCTAGTATAAATGGTCACGGGATGTGGAGTACAGCATAGGAAATATAGTCAATGGTATAGTAACAGCTATATATGATGTCAGAGGGATAGTAGATTGGGGGAGGGAGAGGGTTATCACTTGGTGAGGATATAAATGTCTATTACATTGCTTTGTACACCTGAAACTAGTAAAAAAAAACAAACAAACATGACAACGTTAACAAGAGTAGCAGCAGGAAACATGTGAAACCTTCAAGCTGGTATAGAGTAGACCAATCAGCTTCCCTTTTTATAATTGTAAGAAAGTCCTAAGCAGCAAAAGGGTTTGCCTAAGGTCACCTAATTTGTATTAGGTTGCTGCAAAGGTAATTGCGGTTTAAAAGGTTAAAAATAATTGCAAAAACTGCAATTACTTTTGCACCAATGGTACAGCCTGTTTAAAATCTATAACTTTTTTTTTAAATTCCAAGAATAGCACTTCCAGTGTTCGCACAATATTCTGTAATATAGCTACATTTTAACCATATTTACCAATTCAAATATTTTGACCAGTTTGAAAATGTGTGTCACATCCTGATTTAAGATTGCCTTGTTATATACTGTGACACCAGAATATTTTGAAAGTATAAAAGAGAAATATTTATATGGGTTGCTGACACAGGGGAAATAATATTAAATATCCATAACATATACACATTCCATAGAATTTAGAAATATCTGATAATAGCAGTCATTGACCTTTTCTGAGTCTCAGTTTCTTCCTCTGTAACACGGGACAAGGCTTGCATACCCCACAAAGATGAAGCAGGTAATGAATGATTTTTTTATGAGGTTCCTCCTACTATTGACTCTTTGAAAGCTGACCTCAGTCCTCTCCCTGCTGTGACAAGTAGTTTCACATATCCACTTATTTCCTTCCTGGATGTATTGAAGAGGCCTCCGGAAAGTAGACTGAAATTTCTAGCATATTTTAATAATACAGCTCTCCTGATATTCCCCTGTTGGTTTCACATGCTACTTGCTAACTCTTGAATTCAATATAGATTCTTTGTAAAAGAAATGAAATGGATTTATGCTTATGTAAAAGTTGTATTCTAATGTTAGTTTAGAGGAATATTTTTTCCTCTTTTACGTTACAGAAAAGTCCTTCAATATTAATAAAGCTATTGTAACATTTACATGAAAATATCAAGTAAATAACATTTTGTGTTCAAATGCATATCAGTTATTATTAATTATTTGTCTGTTTAGGATATCAGTCGTCCAGACACACATCTCCAGTTTTCATTGAAAATGCTCATAATATCTTTCCCTTTGTTATTTCTACATCTCTTGAGACATGTAGGAAGAGTCGCTGACATAACGGGACTGCTGATGTACCACACTCAACTGCCTTTTCAGACCCACTAGTCCCAGCCATCTGCATAATTTATTGCACCCCCACCGCACACCTGTTTTCTTTGAGTTTTTCAGTGGTGTTACTGTGTGCCAACCTCCTAGAGCCGAATGATTTCCTGATTTAAAATCTCATGTGAGCAATTTCCTTAGGTACCCTTGGGATAGAAGGAATTTATGTGGTGGATCTCATTTCTAAAACTAAGAAGCAAAAAGGAAGAAAGATGAGAGTTTCTAGTAACCTTAATTACCCACCTCCCTGTTCCCATGGACTTGGCATTCCCCTACTACTTCTTATGGTCACCAAAATATAGAACTTGTTGGGTTGCAGCATAGTATGGTGAAGAGTAAGGACTCAAGTGCCAGACTGTATGACCTTGGGTATGTAATTAAGCCCTCTAATTATCAAGAGTGTGTTAGTTCTCTTATTTGTGGTATTTGCAGAGTAATATTATTACTGTATAGGGGAGTGGTGAAGAGAAAAGATATAACAGATTGCGAGTACTTAGTACTTAGCCTTCTACCTGACTCAAAGGAAGCAGTCAGGAAATGTTGGCTATTATTGCCATAGGTCCTGTGCTTAGGGGACTTAAAAAAATATGTGTTTGTTAAATAAAAATGAATGCTGGCCAGAAGAATCCTACTTAACATTACTTGTGGGGCTTCATTAATAAAGTATTAACCAAAGTGCTTACTATATTTCTCTGTAGAAACCAACACTAAATTATTTCAGTTGAGTTCCCAGTGTGTGTGTAATGTTGGCAACATACACACAAATGAAGCCCTTGTTTTCTAGTCACTCGCAAGCTAGTAGAAGAGACAGACCAATAAATAAACTGCAAAGGCTTAAACAATAAATTAAATTAAATAGCAATTACAAAATTCATGTTGGTGCCAAAGTTGCATGGTGAACAATTACTGTATTGCTAGTACATGACAGAAATACAGAAAGCCAAAGTCTTCAAAAACATAAGGCAAATGTGAGTTTGTCTTTAATTTTGAATTGAGTAATCCAAAGAACCAGGATTGATATCTCCACAGCTCTGAAATGCTCTGTTTGAAGAAGCTCTTGTATTTTTTTTTTTTTTTTTTTTTGAATAAGAGGCAGAAAACCACTGCATGTATTAAAGTATGTTGCCTTGCGTGGTTTGGGGAAGTGAGGCCAAAAAGTATCTACTGGATATTCCACTAAATGCTGTTAATGTGAGCCCACAGGAAGAACTTGTTTGCACATTGTATCAACAGCACACACTCTCAACTCCCCAATCCTTTATATAGGTGCCATGAAGCAGAGATATGCCTAATGGGCTTTGCCAGCAGTAAGGGATAAGCTATTGTTTTGTTTGTTTGTTTTCATCTTCATTGGCTGCAGATCTCATGCCTGATTGGATACAGAACACTTAGCTTCTTCTAAAAAAAGTCCATGTTGAAATGAGTCCATATACAAATGTATGTTTTCATATAGTAGTCTCCAAACAGCAGTGGCATGCTGGAAACTTGTGATTTAGGACACGACTTGCATTTCCTTTAGGGGTGTAAGTGGCTCAAATGGGTCAAGATCGAATGCCATCCTCTGCCTGGTATTACATTATCCACTGTCAGAAGCTCTGACTCTGACTTACTATTGTTACTTACATGTTTTACACCACCTAATATCTTATGTGAAATTGACTCTGACTCAGTTCCAAACGTTGTTTCACTAATAAGAAATAACCCAGTCCCACAGCAATTGCATTCAGCATAGTTAAATTTTGTTTCCAACATTTTAGAGAACCCCACTTAATTTTTTCCCTTTATTCTGTTCTTACAGGTTTGCCTATAGAAGTCAGATTTTAATAATAGGATGAGATAGCTGGGAGTGTGATTGCTGTTTGTGTAGTAAAAATAAATTTTGCTGAATCTGTCAAGTAGAGATAATAAGGAGTTAAACTGTGCATTTGGAAATCTTGTGACTTTTCACCCAAGTGGTGGATAATGTTATTCTTTTCATAAATGACTGGGAACAACTAAGAGTTTTATGATCACAAGTTAACTTTTAAATGTTGTTTATTACAGAGCTTGTTGAAGTTTATTTCTGGGCTATATATGTTTTTACAGAATTCTGTGTGTAGTAGAGAAGGATGAATGTAGGAAAGCTTAGAGTTCACAAGAGCACTCAGGCCACATTATACTTAGAACCCTGCATTTCGTCACTGTTTCTTTATTGTACTTTCAGCCAACTTTTTTTTTTTTTTTTCCTCTTAGGATATTCTTTTGTGAGTAGATATACCTGTTAGGACTCACTTGGTTCCAAGAGATACATAGTTGAACCCAAGCTCTCTTAGGAAAAGGGGCAATTTATTGACTCATGCAATGTACAGTGTGTAGGGCTGGCTTCAGGGGAGGCCTGAGTCAGATGTGCAGAAGATGGTGTCTCCCTTTTCAGTCTCTAGACTCAGCTTCCACTTAAGTCCCTTCTCATACAGGTTCTTGCCTTGTAGTAGCAAAATGGCTGCTTACCTAGATATTTTATAGTTTCAAGTCGAACTAAATAGAACAAGAGTCTTTTCCTGGAAGTTCCAGCCTAAGTCCATGCTTCTGTTTGCTTTGATTGATTTATGTGCATTTCTCTGAAGCAGTCACCATCACCAGGCTAGTGGTTTACATTTGCCATGGTTTCCATTTTGAGTGGAAGTAACGATACACGTGGCTAAAAGTGACTGAAAGGTAAATCTCCAAAAACCATTCTGGAGCTAATGTTGGAGAAGGGGAAAGAGCATGCAGAGCCTGAAAACAAGCAACCAAAAATGTTCACTACAGAAAGGGACTTGGTTGTTTCTGCCAGTGGCAATTTTGGCTGTGGTATGAATTACTGTGGTGAAGAATGTCTATTACATTGTTTTGTACACCTGAAACTAATAATAATAAAAAAGAATTAATAGGAGAATTAAAACAAACAAACAAAAATGATTATACTCAGATGCCCTTGGAGGCACTCAGAACTGTTCGGTGCATACACCTAATGTTTCTAGACTTTAGCTTATCAGAGTGACTGATGACCTCTCTTTAGAGTATGATTCTGGACCACAATGGCTTTCTCATAGCCTGCATAGCACACCACATGACACATCAGCCTTCCTTCTCTCTTCCTTCACCTCTGCTGTTTCCCTTCCTTTCCACGTTAAGTTTCCAGAGAAGGATCCTTTTTCAACCGTCCCTTATCACATTTAGTACTCAGATAACTAATATTGTGGCTTCTGCTAGCATAGAGCAAATTTCATATCAACTTTCCAGGGTATAAATTTTTGAAGCTAGATCTTTATTAGGGAAAGAATTGGCAAACTGATTTCAATGGCAAAAAGTTTAGTGACACTTGAAGGTGCTATACAGAGGCCTCTTTCTAAGGTCAGTGAAAATCTTTTACCAAATATACTTATGAAGATTACATGTAAAGCCAGCCCTAATGGGAAAGAAAGGTGGTCTTGGATGAATGAGGTTGAATACAGAAAATACAGATCACATTTTAGAGGATTCCAGAAAATTTAATTCTGGACTCATCCCTCTACCTTGGTTTCTCTCTAAAAAGGGTACTGGAATAATTTTGTATTCTCTGGTTTCTTGATAACAAAAAGCAAACAAAAACAAACAAAAAAACCCTGAGGTTTCACTCCCTTAGAGATCCAGGAACTAATCAGCCTTATAAAACAATATTTTAGAGCAACGTTTTACAAATTCTGACGTGTATGCAAATCACTTGGCAATCTTGTTAAAATATAGATTCTGTTTGTAGACCTATTTCTGTTTGTATTTCTATGTCTATTAGCCATGCAGCAGGTGATGCTTCAACAGGGATGCTAAAGCTGCTGGTCCCCAGACCAAAGTTTGAATAGCAAATCTCCAGGACTGTGCTGTTTGATATAGTAGGCAGTAGCCACATGTGGCTATTTAATATTAAATTAGAGTTTTAAAATTCAGTCCTCAGTCTCACTAGTCACATTTTAAGTGCTCAACAGCCACTCAGTTCCCGTGGCTGCAGTATTGGACAACACAGAATAGAGCATTTCCATAATCTCAGAAACATCTACTGGTCAACCTTGCTCTAGAAGATGGACAGTCCAACTCTAGAATGAGTACAAGGCTGTAAAGAAGACATGGGTTCTTCTTGAAATTTCAAGGTAGCACCATTTTCAGAAGGTGCACAGCCAAAAGGTCTAGCATTTACAAAGCCATGGTGAAATCTAACCTACATAAGCTTTCTCTTGAGACCTTTTTTACTTATTTGTACACCAGATGCCCAGCACCTGTTGCCACACTTCATCAAGCCCACATACAGTTTAGCTCTTTAGTGCAGTTGTTGGTTGTGGTTCTCATCTTGGTATTCTTGATACATATTTTGGATTAAATCATTTAAAAACTGGAGAGTAGCTCTTTCTCTAGAATTCTTATGTGGCAATCACATATATTGTACCACAGGTAAAAAAACCCAAGAATTGAAAAAGGCTGTCAACAGCCAAATAACAACAACAAACACTTAGCAATCAAACAACCAAACGCACATCTCTAAAGCATCCTATGCATATGGCAACATATAGGTCCTGGTGATAAGGGAAATAACTCAGCCCCTGTTCTCCGAGTGGGCTTATGTAGCTTTGACTTTATGCACAATTAGCTCTTATTTTATTAGAGCCTATTAATTTCAATGTCTTAGAGGAACAGTTGATACAAATGTCCCAAGTGCTGCTTAGCTTCTAATTTAGCTCTGGGACCCTTTTCCAGTGTGTAAATGTCAGTGTGTTACTCATAGCACTTGAGAATGCTTCTTGACCCCAGGAGGACTTGTATAATTTAGTCAGTCCTATCATTTGGATTTGCTTCAATATGGACAGGACCTTTATAGTGATAAGTACATGGCACACTTCTCAATTCTCAGTGATGGAGACACGGTTTGGATTTTGGCATTACACGATCTCCAGTGCCATTCCTCCAGTCACATGAGTCTTTAGTATTTCTGTCTTCTGAGAGCTGGCATGACAAGTACGCATTTGGCCTGAGCATGTGGTTATGTGAGATCACTGGCCTGGATGAGGACGTAGGGTCAGTTTTCTCAGGTTTCTGTAAGGATAAGTGCAGTGCATGTTGGATACAGATTAAGGTTAACATCCTCAGCGAGCTTCTGCCTCACACTGGGATAAATGCACAGTCAAACAAGGGACTTAGAGATCAACCAGTGCTTCCTTGCCCCTGACCAGTTGCCCAGCTGTAAATTGAATAATCTCAGGAACGGGTATTAGTAACTTGAGGGGGACCAATAAATAGTGTCCTTCTTCCCCTCTTGAGATTGGGACCAATGGAGAAATGGGCACTGGAGTCAGACTGATGGAGATAAAAATACCACCTTTATGGTTTTTGACAAAGCTGCTGGAGAGTGAGCCTTAGGGGTTGCTGAAAGCAGCTTCAGACTTGACCACCAATAATACCACCTCCTGGATTCACATCCACGTGTAATCCCCTTTTCTTGAGTGTGGGCAAGACCTAGGAACTCGTCTTAACCAATAGAATATGGCAACAGTCATGATTAGGTACATAAGATTGTAACTTCCATCTTGCTAGCGGGCTCTGTATATGTTTGTTAGGTAGGTGGATTCCAACTCAAGTGAGGGAGAGGGAGGCGCCATTCCTTTTACGAAACTTACCTACTGATAAGTCAGTTTCTCTTCCACTGGGGAAGAGTGAGGGTTGAGAGAAGCCAGGACTTTTATTGCAAAGATGTCTGTGCACATATGCAAATGAAAACGTGTGAGCCCTTGAGTCACATGGTTACCTGGTGACCACGTAACTAATTCCACTTCTACAGTTAGGAGTGAGGTTGGAGCCATAGGCCAGGAGGATTTAGGAAGCATTTCTTCTCATGGAAGTGACAGCAGTAAAAAATAACTTTCTCTTTTACAACGAGAAATTCCTTATGTTAAAGAGCCCTTTGTATAGAAAAATATCTCTTGTGCTGACTCAAAATTGTGCATTTTACTTTCTCATCCTAGTTTTGATGTCTTATATTAAATGAAAATCCTGTGCCCTTTTTCCGGTACCAGGTGTCAGCAGTGTAAAAACATGTTAAGATCCAGGGACTTGTAGCCTGGGAGGCAGATATGTTTGAAAGCAAACAACTAGAACACACTGTTGCAGGTTTGCTTCCTCTGGAAGCTGGCTTCGAGGTGAAGTTTAATATGTAAAATGTTTATTGGGAAAGGTCCTTGGGATCAAGACCTGTTGAAGAGAAGTGAATGATGCAGGATTGGACAGAAGCAGCATGCTGTGAGGGAGGGCTCGCGAGAGTCTCAGCTCTGGCACAAAAAGGGCCCATGGGAGTTGACCTGACAGGCTGAACTAGCTTGACCTTATGCCACTGGATGCTTCCCTGGATATGGGCCACCCTGACAAGGAAGTGATATTCAGAGAGCCTTTTTGCTGAGCTGAGAGAATTTCATGAGGGCTGACACATGAAAGTGATGTGCCACCAGCCCTCCTAGTATCTGGGGCAACAGGTCCTTTCTTGATGGGACAGTTTAGAAGGTAGGATCCCTGTACCTCTGTCCCAAAAGATAGGGGTAAGACTCTATGTGGCAGCAGTCCCCGTTAGTATAAATATCCCACAAAGTTACCTCCCTTCATTCTCAGGCCCATTTTCATTTACTCAAAGTGGAGGAAGTGGTTTTAGAAGCTCAGCTTGGTCATCTCCTTTGCCTATCTCTGCTAACCCACATCAGCCACACACTCACTTTGGCATCCGGTGTCTGTTGAGGTGGAAGAAATTCCCAATGGAACGTACTGCTGTATACACTTAGGTGCAAAGCGGTGGTGCAGAAGGAATGCTTGCAGTGTGAGGCTGAAAAGTTACCTGGGGTCAGCTTGTGAAGGGAGCTGTATGTCACAGTAAGGTATTTGAATTTTCCAGTTAATGAAATGCTATTGGAAGATTATTCTCCATGGCACCCATGGGTCAGATCACTGTTATAACCCAGTAGCTGTAGATGTGTAAATCACAGGTTACGGGAGGAAGAGATTGGAGGCATGGAGACAAACAGACCAAGGAGCTATTGAAGAAAGTGGTGATGAAGTCCAGAGTGGAGCAGAGGCAGGGAGAACATAGGTACTCTGAGGAAGGATTTGGAGATTAGACCACCAGGATTGGGATTTGAAGACTGATTAGATATGAGAGGTGAGAATAAAGTTGGAATGAATGAGTTTTCCCACTTGAGCTAATGTATGTGTGAGGGAGAGGAGTGAAGCTCTTTCCTATTGCAAAAATACATTTATTCTAAAAAATATATAAAATATGCTATTAATAAAATAATGTATCTTTTTATGCATTCACTTGTTTTGTAACAGTTTTTCAGACATAGAAAATTTGGGTGGGCAATAAGCCAGTAGCTCACGGTTGATAATAAGAATCGCAACCATTTGTTGGCTGTTTTCTGCACACTAGACATTGGGGGACTCTCCTTAAATTATCTAATTCAATTTTACAACGCCCCATCCTGTAGATTTTTATTGTGCCACTCTACAGGTGGTAAAAGGAAAATGGTGTGTCCAAGACTGCAATGACAATGGTCTGACTTCAAAGTTCATGCTTTATTCTTATAACCGATTCAAAGCCTCACTCAAGATGTTATCAGTCTTCCCCTGGCCTGTCCCCTGGGCCATTCCATCTCTTCTGATAACGTGCACTTCCTATCACAGGCAGCCAAAAGGTGAAAGGTTCTGCAGAGAGTCTCTGCTAGTAATTTGTGCTATGGAATGTTGATGTGCTGAGAAAAAAAGATACGCTAGTTGCCAGGATTTCTTGCATAGAAACAAAACTTCCATTCACATCCGCTGAATTTTCAGGAGCTAATTAGATGTGAGACCGAATTTCACAGTTTCTTCGCTCAGCAAGAGCACAGATGAACACTGATGAAGGTTGGGGTTAGGATCTTCAACCTTTTTTCTTTTTAAGAATTATAGATTTATTCAACGTTAAGCTTTGACTTAAGTAGTACCTCCAGACTAATGTATTTTCTGTCTAGTATAATATGCTACATTTGAACAGCACTTTGTGTTATTCCAAGCAATTCCTTCATGTAGAATCCTATTGGATCTTCCAGTAATGTAAATCTGAGTGCTTCAGAGCACTGAGTGAGCTGTAAAATCTCACCCTGATACTAAGAGTCAGGACCAAGTTTATACTTTGTATTTCCAATTTTAGGTTCAGTACTCTAAATTTTTTTTCACCACATTGAGATATTTTGTTGGCAAAACAGTAATTGAAAGCACATAATGCCAATTTTATTTTTCATATATGTTGTATATCAACATATAGAAAAATATTTTAATTCTATTACTGTTAACAAATAGAGTTGTTTTTCTTTTTTCCCTGAACTAGAAAAGCAAAACAAAACAGAAAACAGGAGACAGATTCATTTTTTTATAGTGACATGGGGCTGATGACATCCAGTTAACCCAAGGATTTGCATAGAGTTTGCATTGTTTCTGTGCAATGTTGTGGACTGTTATGCTATTGAATTGAGTAATGACATTAGAATTTGGACTTTGAAATAAAGACAAACAGATAAGTCTTGGTGCTACACAAAGGCTGGCCTCTTTTGCCTTAGATTTGCAGACAGGGATTTCTGTGTCGTTCAGTGATTAAGGGTGCCAAATGTAGCCAGGAACTGTTTCAGCAATCATAGATGTTTTTCCAATTGGGCCAATCTGCCAGACTGGCAGACAGAAAACTAACAGAAATATTAAATATAGACAGCTTCTATAGTTGAATCGTGTTTTTCCCTCTCTCTGCTGGAAGCCACTATAAAATAGTAGCCTGTGTGTAGGTCATTAAAAACATACACAGATACACACACCATGTTGTGTATTTGCACTATTAAATTGAGTCTTTGTGGACTCAATCACTGGATGCCAAAACAGTTGTTGTAGACGTATTAGGTGACTAAAGCAGTCCTTCATTTATGATTGGATACCCAGATACTCTCTCCTGGCTCCCTGTCACTGTGAAGGATTCCATTCTCTGTTGACCCGCACACCTTGGGGAATCATTTCAGGGGATGTACCATTCTGGAGTTTCCAAATTCACACTCTTGAGGTCTCATAAATTTATGTGCCTGGAGAATTTGATAGAATAGTTGGTTTTATTTCCAGGATTTGTTTCCATGCGTGGCCAGCAGAGATGCATAATTATATGCAATTCTTCTCCTGGCCACAAATGTAAAAGAAGTGATCTCAGTTAGCTTCTGTGACCACAATTTATGTAGAGCAAATCCTTCCCCCCAGATTCAGAGAAACGATGACGCAATTACATTGCAACATACATATGTGGCTTCCTCAGATGCCCCTGGCACACAAAAGGACTTTGTGCAGCTTGCGTGCTACCAGGATCCTTGTCTATGACTATTCTACTATTTTCTCAGCTTTCTTATGGAATATATTTCTACCTCTTTTGCTCCGTATTTCTTAGGAAGAAAAGGGTTTAACTATATGATGTAAAGAGAACGTTTGTTTGGTACAATTAATTAATGTCCACTGAGAGAAAATTTCTTCCAAGTTATTAAAAGCATAGGCAGGAAGCATGCAGCAGGTAGTGGGCTCCCTCAGAGCTGATGTGAATGACTTTCTCCCTCTCCTTTCCCCTTCCATCAGTAAAACTGGCAAATGAGATGATAACATTCATATGATGAGATATTTGAGCATGAGAAATAGGATTCTCCAATATTAAAAGTAGCGTGTAATGTACATGTTTCATATAGATTGGGAATTACAACTTTTTTCTCTGTTTTGGAGGGTTTGGATTCACCAACTCTTTGTCCAAAGCAGTGAGTGAATTTAAGGAACAGTAAACAATGTCATTTTCCATCTAGAACTCTTTGTTTCTTGACAGGCTTAAAGGTATAATTACTGAATTGAAAAGAATTTGGTCCTTTCCCCCACTTCTTACATCTGAGAGGCAGAGAACAAGGAGGGAGTAGAAAAGTTGCATTCCTTCAACAAGCCACACCCCAGAATAAAGAGCATGTATAATCATTTCTGGATAATTATGGGTTGACAATTCTTGTTAACAAGTTTTGTCTGACTTCTCAACCTAGATTCTTCACCTTTACATCGTATAGCAACATGCTCCTTATACCTAAAAAAGGCATGTGTGGCCTTGTCACCTTATACATGTGGGAAGACACCAACTGTGAGCTTCTCTTCAATATGGGAACTTCCTCTGCATATCAGACCCCTTCTGTCCTGCGTGTGCATGCTTGGTTGATGACTCAGAACCATTTGGTACCTATTGGAAGTTACCTGTATTATTTTTATCTGGAAACTTGACAAATGTGTACCTTAATACTGCATACATTTATTATCTAAGAGTTTTGCGGACTGGAAGTCTAATGTGGATCTCACTATGCTAAAATCAAGGCGTTGGGAGTCCTGTGTTCTTTTATGGAAGTTGTAGGGGAGAATCTATTTCCTTGTCCTGCATCTAGAGCCTACTGACATTTCTTGCCGATGGTTCCCTTCCATTTTCAAAGCCAGCCATGGGGTTTTGGGTCTTTCTCACAGTATATCATACCAACCTGTGCTTCTGTCATTGCATCTCTTTCTCTTTGACTTCTCTTCTTCCTCCTTCTTCCACTTGGGATCACATTGGGCCCACCCAGCTAACCCAAGATAATCTCTGCATCTCAAGGTCAGCTGATAAGCAAACTTAATTCCATCTGCCACCTTTGTTCTCCCTTGCCATGTAACATAACATATTCACAAATATTGGGGATTAAGGTGTGGACATCTTTGGGGGGCCCATTATTCTATCTACCATACCCTCCCCTCATCTCAGATTTAACTAATGAGGAACAGAGGTTGAGTTCTTGAACTGGATTAGCAAAAGTTAGCTGGTCTTGGCAGAAGTGAAAATGCTATTTCTTGGACCCATGCTCAGGGGCCTCACTGCAAGCCTGAGCATTGTTATTCAGAGAACTTCTACAGGAGTGCAGGTGATTACACTCCTGTAGAAGATTGCACGCTGTGGAATCAGGTCAGGACCAGAACACTCCATCTATAGGATCCCCAGGAGACTGTCATAAATGAGCTCTGCTCTTATCTAATGTGAATCTAGTCGTCCTAAAAAGGATGGGATTGTCATTTACTGACAATACATTCTTTGGTCCTAGTTAACAAATACATTATTATTATTTATACAAATGATCATTCTACGTGAACACTGGTAAGTTTTCAGCATATTTGTGTTTTAGAAGACAACATGGTCCCTGAAAGAATGCTCCAGAGCCCTGGGTTTTTACCTCTGCTTATGCACCCATGGAGCCTTGCCCACCTGCTCAAGGAGTACCTCCCGTTAGCTCTGACTGAACCATTTCAGAGGGTGTTTCAAACCAGGCAGCTGTCTTCCTCCCCAGTTGTTGAGATGTGCTTTCAAGTCTTCTGGAATGTGCAATTTCCTCTTTTCTCATTTGAATCCGAGAAGTCTACCTGTTCCTCAGGTTTTTCATTTGACCCCTGGCCCTCTGCCTAGGCTGGACTTTTGGACTTGGGTCTTGAACTCCACTTTTTTAGGTTTGCCCGTTATCTCTGATTGGGTCAGTCACCTCAAATTGGATTTTCAAAAATTAAAAAAATTTTTTCCTCTCTCTTACCTCCTCTTCGACCTTCGCTCCTGTATTCGGGAAATCTTAAAGCATGCAAAACTCTCTGCTAGGTCTCGCAGACTTTACCAGGTTTTATCTCAGTCCTTCCTGATCTTTCTCTTGTTGATTTCCCTTAATTTTGAACTGAAAGACAATGGTAAGACTCATTAACTCAGAAGAAGACACTTTATGGTAGGAGAAACAAGGCAACTTCCAGTAGAGTACAGTACATATAATTTCTCCTTTATAAGGAATTGGGAGTATAGGGAGACACTCCCTCATATTTTTATGTCTAGAGCAGAGCTGTGAAAAAGAAGGGAATCTTAAATACTTTTCACTGAATAGGGAGATTGTCATGATTGGGAAAAAAGATTTTGGCTACAGAAATTTGAGTCACTGTATGAAAAAAAAAAAAAGGTCCTCTTTTAAACTGACAGGTTATTTTTTAAATAATTTTTTTTCTTTTGGTTTTGGCTTTTCCATGAAAACCTTTCTCAGATTTCTAATTACCTCGAAGTAGTTTTCTCCAGGACCTTCTGGAAGTGAAATGAACAATCCGAGGGAAAAAGTAGCTGAAAGCCAAAAGAAAAGCTAAGGCCAAGTGTTGTGTTTCTTTGGGATCTTTTTTTAAACTGTCAACAGTGTTAAGGGCAATTTGGGGACACAGGGCGGTATGGTGACTGTGTCTTCCAGAGGGAATGAGGGACACTGTGCCTGTGACGGGAGTGATATAAACTCAGTGGACAAAGTTACCCCAAAGCCTGTTCTCCTCAGGAAAAAAAAAATCTTCCTCTTTCCTTTGCCTGTCAGACAAGAACAAGGCTGAGAAGGGACAGTGGGAATACGGGCTGTGGGCCTTAAATGTATTATAATAAAATTCTTTAGAGAAACCCGTAACAATGTGAAAGGGACCTGGCTGAGAGGATGATAGGCTTATTAGAATTCTACAGAGAGGGCACAACAAGGGCGAGAAGCTCATTCCTGTAAAAACTTTTACATTCAGAAGTCACAGATTGTTGACAGGTAAATGGTTTCAGAGAGTCCAGCAAGTGTTGACAGAAGTACTATGTCTGCCGCATCCTCCTGGTCATCTGCCGGTTGCCAACTACATATTTTTTGGCCCCCAGAATAAATGTTTGGTTGTGGGTTGTGCCCCATGGGATCAGGTGGCATGAATTTGTATCCTGGCTTATCTGATGACTCTCCAAGTGACCCCAAACAATATATTTAGTCTCTATATATTTTCTATGTAAAGTGGCCGTAATCATATACTCTCTGGTATTGTGTCATGCTGAGGCGTATGTGAGATACTTTATCCCAAACATTCAGCACACTTCAGGGTATGTGGCAGGAATCATTAAAAGTGAGCTGCAATTATTATATTATTATGGTCAGTGGAATTTAATAACTTGAGAGAAGTGCTTATAGCAGTAGCTGGAGCGCTGTTGACCAGTCTTGCCCTATGTAAGGGTTAACTTGCAGATATAAACAAGCTCCCCCTTCCACTTTCCAGGGCATGGACTTCAAAGTTTAGGCTCTCTACACCCTACAATTTGAATTTGTACTACTTTTGGTTCAACTGTGAAATTGTGGTATGCTACTGCTTAAGTCAGCCAGGCTTGCTTTTTCTATTTTCCCTTGCAGCCAGTCTGGCATTGCATAGATCTTAAAAGCTGCTTTCACACTCCATTGTATCAAAGGTTGGAGGTCAATTTGAAACATGGCAGGGGTGGACAGTAATAGCATTTGGCACCTCGATCCCCCTTTTATACAGTGTGAAGCATTTTAGAAACACTAACCCCAGTGGGGTTCTCAGATTAGTTCTGTTTTGAATTAGTCCCTCCAATCTGGGTGGTAAAATGCAAGCAGGGAGGTTAAATGAACTTATTCAAGTTCAGAAACAGAGAGCTTTTCGAAACATATTCATATTTAGGACATAAGCCTTCATTGCCTTCCTCTTGTCCCTCTCTGGAATCAGATGAACTCTGACATATACATCTTCTGTATCTAGATGGAAGTGACATTCAAGTACAATATTTTTCTAGTTCTTCCTTTTCATGGACAGACAGCATGGGGGGGGAAGGAAGAATCTCGCCATGGTTCTGCTTCTGCCAGTCGCCATGATTGTTTAGAAAGTCGCTGGAATAAAGTGAGCTGTAAAGACTTCTTGGAAACTGGTCATCGGCACTGGTGGCCCGGCAGGGGGATTCTGGAAGCTTGGTGTTGGACGGGGAACAATTCACAACTGAGCCTTAACACTTTTACTTTCTAAAAGTATATGTTCAGCAGGATAATCCCCTACCTCGAGGTTTCAAGGGCTGTTATTTGTGGCCCTGACATCTTTCTCAGGTGGAAAAGATATAGAAAAACACGAAGAAGGAGAAGGGGGAAGAGGAGAAGGAAGAATAAGAGGAAGAGAAAACTTATTTTTTTCTACACACATCTGGCAAAATTGAAATATCACAACATGTATTTCTTTCTGTTATCATTTTTCTTTTAAATAAGAAAATAGTTATTCATTTGAAAACCCATGCATGTGAATAACAGGTAAACACGATAATGGGAGGTGGCCTGCTTTGACTTGGGAGGTATCTCCAATATTAGTGGACTTCTTTTTTGATCAGTGCCCTTGCTACAATGTATCACTGAGCTTTTGAATTTGACATAAAGGGAATTGTCCTCTTGTAGGCTAAAATTTTACTGACGTTCAAATTATTGACCCATCTATAAAGCTACACGTCTTGTCTCACCAGTTGGTTACTTGTCTCACCAGTTTCTCAATTGATAAAAGTGATTGTCAATTGTTTATTAGGGGCTCAGAGTTTCTCTCCTATCACTTGGTATGGAGTAGCTTTCCACTTGTTTGCTATTTTAGGCTTTATGAATGTGTCCAGTTTATGAAGCTGACAAATGCCTTTGTAATATTCTGGACAATGTGCCCTCATTTCATTATGTGGCTCTTTCTGTTCAGCATAGGCTTTGTCTATAGACAAAGACAAGCAGGAGAGTGAGGACTTGATTTCCTCAGCCTCTATCCCACCCTTCACAGGTAATGCTAGAACACACATTTGTGCTCACTCTAGGTTTCCCGTCAAACATCAAAAACTGGGAGTATGTTCTGAATGGTTATTTTGGGTGGTGGTATAGGTATGTTTCTGGCAAATTTCGTATGCTATTCAACTGCCCGAATGAGGATCCAATGGGAATGGTGAATCTCAGAATGTTTCACGGTATCTCTCTTTTTTTAAAATTCATTTTTAAAAATTGAAGTGTAGTTGGTATACAACATTACATTAGTTACGTTAGTTTCAGGTGTACAAAATAGTGATTCGACACATATGTCTTAAAATGTGGTCACCCCACTAATTCTACTAATCGTCTCTCACCATGCAAACTTATCACAATGTTATTGACTATATTCCCCTTCACCTTTTTCACCCATTCCCCCCAAGTCATTCCCTCTGGAAACCATTCCTTTTGTGTCTAAACTATCTCTTAAAGTCCCACCTGGGTGGGAAGTTGCAGAATACATAATTTTTTCTCATAGACCCTAGCTACATATTTATAGAAGCCTCAAGTATGCATCCAAATAAAACCATTAAAATTTAGTTACTTTATTGATGCTCTACTTTGAGACATAGAAAGTCAGTACCCGTTAGATGTCCAGATAGTTCCTCCCATGGTTAGTTTTGATATTTCCAGGCAATGAAGGCCGATACATCTGAGCAGATATGATATTCAGCATCATTTCCCTTTTTGGATGCTTAAGGATATCATGGAGAACCTCAAGTATGACAATGTTCACCTTCGGGCCACACCGATTATTTTTGAGGATCAAAATAAATTGACGTAAGATGTACTTTAATGGATATAAGATGTACTTTAAGATGTATTTAAAGCCACTTGAAGTGCCATTCTAATTTGGAAAATGTCCCATGGGGCCAAATGGAAATCTTTCTGAGTTTTTTCTGACAATGTCTTGTAATATTCACTGATAAATATTGAAAACTGCTTGACTCTAAGCAAGGAGTCCAAATTTTGCCAGTCACAGACCATGCTGATACGGCTTGCCTTAGTAGGTTTGGATGCTTCTAGTTCATACATATCCTATTTTGTGAGTTTTATACCATCAAGAAGAGAATAGGATCTTGAAGAAATATTCCTGAGCCATAATTCTTTTATCATAGTACACAGATCCTCTAAGGGTGAGTATCTGTGGAATTTTTTTTAGTCTAAATGCACCTAACTTTTTGATGAGGTAACAAACACTCTAACCCACTGTCTTTATCCTATTTATAATTCTTCTGGATAATGGACATGTAAAATGAAGCATCTGTTACTATGCGACTGCCTCCCACTGAAATTCCAAGGGCCAGATACTAGTTTAGAGTTTTAAAAAAAATTTCTTGAGCCCATATCTAATTTAGGGGGTCCAGTACTGTTTCTGTTAGAAATTATTTTCTCTTTTTTCATGAAGGTGTAATTGGAAAAAATATCTCCAACCTACCTCCTGATGTTTACTGGGCAGCAGTGATGATATCCCTTCTTTCTGATGGGTGACTGTTCTGGTAGGAAAACTTCAAACAGGAGGCTACGTAGGCAGCCATCTCTTTTGTGTCTGAATAGCCTTTTTCCATAACTATGTCCATCAGCAGTGACACCCTGATGGCTGCGATCTAAAAGCGCCTCAAGGAACATCTACATCAGGGCTCCTCAAACGATGTATGGGAAAGGATCAGGTTTTAGTCTTTATTTTTAAGGAAAGAAAAGACAGACAAACACAAGTCAGCTGATCAGTCAAGTCAATTCACTAAAGAATTTCTAAACACTTTCATTCAGTCCCCATTCTTCGTTTACTATGGACAGGTAATAAACAGTTTGAAGACCAGCACCAGTGCGAGAACAAACTTGGAACAGCACTGCCCTAGGTCCTTTGGTAGAAGGTCATCTTAGTTCTACTCTCTGGACAAACTATCATCCTGGCTGAGACATGTGATGGAAACTGATAGTCAAAGTCCTCTCAAGTTGCGCTGCAAAGGAATTTTCTGTAACAATCCAGCATGCCACCTTTCTCACAGCCCAGTGATGTGCCCTTAAGGAAGGGCATGTTTTATTGCCTTTCTTTGATTAGCAGGTGTTTTCCTGCTCAGAGGATACCTTTCTTTGGTTTTCTGTTTCATCTTGCTTAAAATGTTCAAATTCAAGAATTCAGAAAATTTGGCAAAAGTCCCAAATTCCTTTTGAATTTCTCCCCTGGGACACAAGGACAAATATGCAATTGAGTATCAGAAAGAATGGGGCTAAATAGTTCCCCAGGGTAGATATGTAAATCAAACATTAATAATAATTCTGGGCTGTAGTAATTAGCATCTGTGTGTAAACAATGAAACTTCTGGAGTGAAGGAATAATTGCAGAATTTTAATACAGAAAGCTACTTGTCTCCACATATGTGGAAACATTATTTACAAAATAATAACAATAACAACAAAACCTGGTAATAAACAAACCAGTTCTTAGAGTTTCATTCTTCAAAACAAATTACTACAAAGCTGAGTGTTTCCAATGTTTGTTAGTCCTGATATGTCTTTAATGTGAAATTTGAAGATGCTTTTTTTTTTTTTTTAGCCTCATTTTTCTTTCTCTTCAATTTTTATTCCTCCTAGTTCTTTTTCTTGTGAAACCAAGAACTCAGTGGTGCCCAACAGGGATTAGTGGGTCTTTGAGGAATCTTTCCTAAGCCATTTTTGGCATTTAGGACAAATCCTATTCTATGATTACTGAGAATTTGGCAAAATCAAGCTCTCTCTCATATATTTACAGAATAATAAGGAAAACTGATTGATAGGATTTTCATCACAACTAAATGTAGCTTTGACATAAACACAATGAACTTCTACTTGGCAGTTAAACTTATCCTAAGGCAAAATATTTTAGAGTTAGGGAACTCAGAAGCATCCAAAGAAAAAGGAAAGAAAGCATGCTAGTAGACAAGTATGGCAATCTCACATCTTTTATTGCAGGGTAGATTTCAGGTGGGTGTTATTAAAAATGTCAATTAATTGAATTAAGAGTGTCTTAATAGTACTCAATTAACTTTTAGCTGCCTCTAAAGCACTTTAAGGAAAGAGAAATAAACAGTATTAAATATCAGTTTCCAGAGAAATTATCTCTGACTGAAAACAAAACAAAAAAATCACTCTAGGAATAACCTGGCCCTCATGCTGTGAAACATATCTGGATGCATCTCATTCTTTGCACATGAATCCACAGTAGTTTTTCTATATCTGTAGAAGGTATAAATATGAAATGAGGAATTCTCATAAGACACCATAACACTCAGTCCAGTGCCCTGTAGTTACTGGCAGAGTTCAGTAAAAGGGAACATTTCGGGTGTTCTTCTCTCCTTTTACTTTTGAAGGGCACTGGAGCAGAGAAGGGCTTCTTGCCTGGGGGAGTGATCAGAGGATGGGTCAGGGCAGGGTCTCGGAGAGGTATTAAGGTTAAGCTTGACCCCACCCATAGTGAGGTCAGTTCTATTGCCACCTCTCCATGAATCAGAACACCGCGCCTTAGAAAGTCAAGGTATAGAAATGAATGAAGAGAAACATGTAAACCTCACCCTGTGTTTTTGGAAGAGCTACAACAGAATGAAAGTTTTCATTAACTAGAGTAACTTACTGAGGTAAGAAGCTTATCCAGAGGACATTTCTAGCAATTTTAGTCCCAGTAGAGCAGAGCAAAAAGGGAAGCTAGTGTTCCAAATTTTTGCATCATGCTTTAAGCGAGTTCCATGGGGGTCAATTGGGTTTATTGATTCCCTGAATAATTGACAGTGCTGACTCTTTTGTTGAGTCCCCTTTCCAACACCCGACCCCATTTCGTGCTAGGACTATGGACATGAAGGCAAGCCTCTTCCCTACACCTGTACCTGTACCCAGTCTGGTGAAGGGAGATAAACAATTCCATAGAGCATTCCACATAAGATATTATGGGAGTACCCAGGAGAGGCATATAATCCCAGATTTAGAGATTCACAGAAGGCATCCAGGAGGCAGTGACACCTCCCTTTGGAGCAGACCAACAAAATAAAGGAGGGACAAGGTCTTGATTATCCTGGGAGAAGCACTTTTTTCTTTCAGGCTAAGGGGTGAGTGTGACAATAGGGAGTGTGGGGACAGAGTGCAGGATGGCTGTTATGGCAGAATTGGTGAGAAAACAACTTCTAAAGCTGGAGGGGAACTTCAAGGTCATGTCACCCACGAACATGTCACATCTGGTAACTGAAGCTGGAGGAGGAGGATTGTCCAAAGTCACACAGTTGGTTAATAATTGACGAGGACTGGAACCCACCAGTCTTTCTGACGCCCAACTTGTTGCTAGCTTCATTTTTTTCTTATCAATTCTAAGGGCTGTGTCATTTTGATAGTTACTAAAATGCATTGAAAAGAGGAACTAATAGAGGAAATGCTGAAGAAAAATAATAAGCCAACAGCAAACAAAATGCTACATTTTTGTTATAAAAATCAGTGGTCAGAATGCTAACACAATTGAGAAATGAATTGATTAAGGTTTGAATTCCTTGTTTAATAAAATGGAAAAGTATATCTATGGTTTGGAAATATTTAATGTAAAATGACTTCGTGTAAAAAATTAAAACATCACACACTTTTGAAAAAGCATTTGAACATCTACTCAACGTAATATATGTACGTAAGAGGGGAGGACTTGGCTTCCTGTAACATTGTTTCATGTAGGATGTATCATTCCATAACATTCACAGATAAACAGGGTGAAGAAACACAACTGGAAATCCAAGGAGAAAATATGTTTTGGGTGCCCATGATACTGTGTTGCATTTATAATTATTCTTCAGCTATTCCTGAATAATATTTATAATCATACCATTTTGCCCTTGACCCAGATATAGCCAAGCACTTGAGAATGGCTTTAAAAACACCAAAGCAGTCTATTGAGAGGCCAGATGTCTTTAGTGCAGTAGTTCAAGGGAATACATAACACTCTGCTTCTAGCAAATCAGTGATTCACTGAAAAGGGCATTGACATTTAGCTGGAAAACTCTTTGAAGGTTGAATACATCTTAAGATGGAAGAAACATAATAGAAATCTAAATGACCAAAACTTGACCTCAACTCAAACTCTTAGAGTATCAAGTATATTTAGAGTACCAGGATGTGAGGGGAACACTATGGAGGTAATTAATCATGAGTGTGGAAACCTGGAATTCTGTATTACCAAGGGACAGAGCCATCCTTGTGATACACACACACCAGATTCTTATAAATCTCTAAGAGGAGGGCTTAGGCATAATAATTTTTAAAAGTAATACTGATATTGCTAATAAACAGCCAGGATTGGGAACCACTTCTGCAATCTAACCAGGTGTGTGTGTGTGTGTGTGTGTGTGTGTGTGTGTGTGTGTGTGTGTGTGTGTAGAGGAAGGGATTACTTAGGGAAGTTCTTGGAGGAGCATCTTGAAGGATGAATAGGAGTTATCCATATGGGGAATTCATACTGGAACATACAAGAACAAATAGATGTTCTGAAAACGCACACTGGGTTTTGGGAACTGGAGTGGAGGAAAATGAGGCTGGAGGGAAGCTGAGTATGTCCTAAGCCTACAGAACTAGAGATGGAACTTATTCTGCAAATAGTGAGGAACCATTGAAGAGTTTAAGGAGGAGGGAGACACAGTCAGATTTGAGTTTTGAATGGACTACACGAATGGCAGAATGGAAAATAGATACTGGGGAGATTTTAGTCTAGAGTTCTCATTAGCTGTGTCTCTCTGATTCTTATATTGAGCTGTTTCATGGTCAGTGACTTGTGACCATAGTCTTTTCCACACTTTTTGATGACACACGCGAGGAGGAGAGAAAAGAAAGGAGACAACAGAGAATGGAAGGTGGGTAGGCTCAGTCTCTGGGAGAAAGAACTTCTTTAGCCAGGTTCTGTGGCTGGTGGTTCCTTTAGCTGGGTTCTGTGGCTGGTGCCGCTTGGGCATATCCTGATTGGGATTTACAGGGAAACATAGAGTTCCATGGCTTTCTCTAGGATGTTGCTACTCAAACTGTGATCTCCTGGACCAGCAGTATGAGAATCACTTTGGAGTTTTATGAAAATGCACAATGTAATACCCTACTCTGGACCCCCCCCCAAAAAAAAATACCCTACTCTGGACCGACAGAATGACAAACTTAACTTTTAATAAGCTTCTCAGGTAGTTTTTATGCACCATAGTTTGAAAAGCACGACTCTAGAAGAATCTTTTTTCAAGCTTTTAAACCAAGATTCTCCCACATGGCAAGAAATTCATTTTACATGGTGGCCTAGAAGATGTGCACATGCATGCACACACAACTGAAGAAAAATATTCAGGAGGCAAATGTAATCTATGCTATGATGCTATGCTTTCCTATCCTATCCTAAAAATGTATGCTGGTCAACACCTACTCCACTGATTTTGTAATTCACTAATACTTTGTGACATATTTGGTTTTTGCTCCTAAAGAAACCAAAGTGGCATAGACCTAAAATAGAATATTGGAAGTATTTTCCCTGCTCGCAGGAAAAATAAATGTAAAACAATTTGTCAATTTAAAGATATTTCTTCCTGTACATGAAAAACCAAAACCTGGCTTTTGCCATTACTTGACTGCCAGCAACTGAGTGTTAGTAAACATAATAAAGAATAAAAGAAGAGGAGACAAATATTCATGGAAAAAGAATTGGAGTCAGGCATGCTTAGTTTAATTAATAATTAAAAAATATGCTAGCAATGTGCTTTCAGTTGAAATTTTATGTATCATAAAATTGATGTGTCTTGCTATGACATTTTCTCGATGTAAAAAAGATTTGGCCATTTGATATCATTATGTATATTAATATTTAATACCACCTGATTGCAGTTAAGAGTTAGTTGCTCTAGAGAAGTACTTCTCAAACTGTTTTCGACCATAGCGTGGATTGACAGAACAAAAGATCTCACATCCCACTTTTTCTATTCATTCCCACTCTATGGAGGGGAAAAAAAAATAGAGTAATAAGAGGGAACGTGTCACTGTATAAGCAAATTTTTGTGGTTTGCCATAACAGAGTGGTAGAGATGACTCGTATTTGAATCACAATGTATACATGACTTAAAGTCTAGTGATTGCAAAATTATGGTCCTCAAATATCGTTGATGGAAGCATATATCACTGTATACTCTGGGGTTAACCAAACAATCCACAACAAAGTCCAGTGTAAATGAAGAAGCTAAGCCAACAGTAATTCACAAGTAGAAGGCATTTGGAAGTCATGACCAAGTTAAGACCACACTGATAAGTAGTGTGCTTCCTGAAAACTGCTGGCATTCCACAAGTTGTGCTCAATTTGAGTTATGCAAACTTGCCAGCATTACACGGCCATGTAAGACCCTAAATTAGGGTCATCAGTAAGCACTACTAAAACAAGAATTTATTTTGTGAATATACCATTTTAGTAACTTTGACTCATTCTTTTAGTAGGTGACCACTATGTCATCTTTGAGTGTAAAAATGACAGTATATGAATTCTACATCAACTATAAGAACCAAAGAAAGAATGTACATTATCAGGATGCCCAATGGGGATTACAATCCATATTTTCAGAACTACTAGTAGAGAATCATTCATTATCAGGGTTCCCTACAGAGCTATCTAGTGACAACTCTGGACTTTCGTGGCTTTTTAAGGGTTTTTGTTTTTTCATTTGTTTAAATTTTCTTTTCTTTTTTTGAGAATACAGGAAAACCCATTGAGATTTGCCTAGCAACTAAGCCTGAGTAACCCTACATATTTCCACACTCCCAGCCCTGTCTAGGCCAGAGATTGTTAAAAAGTTTAGTCTCACAAGTGGAGTTTGAGTGATTTGTAATGGATGTCTGTGGGGCTGTGTTGATGTCACAAAGGGGTGTCTTGATTGATTAAGGACAGTGGCCAGGGGCACTGGCCAGTGGATGGACAGCTGCATGCCTTGTTTTGCCATTCCTGCTACAGGCTCTCTTCTCTGACACTCTGAGGCAGGATGTGGATCCTCTGTCACTTTGTTGGTGTGTGCTTCTGGGATATTACTGATTAATTAAGCTTTGACTTCCTGCTTACCATGTCCAGATTCAGCTAAGGTTGCCAGATAAAATACAGGATACTCAGGTACATCTGAGTTTCAGGTAAACAACAAAAACAATTTTTGGTTAAGTATGTCCCAAATATTGCAAAGGATGTACTTATACAAAAGACATTATTTGTCTGAAATTCAAATTTAATTGGATAACCTGTATTTTTATTTGCTAATTCTGGCACCCTAAATTCAGCATTTAGAATACTTGATAGTGTTCTAATATTTGGATTTATAGGTCACCCACCTCTGATTCCTTCAGGATGTACAAACTCACTTATCACTAGAGTAGTTTTTTGTATCCTAGAGTGACCCAAGTAAATGTGCAAACTAATTCTGAATTTCAAAAGTTTGATAAACCCAAAGAATGTGGAAAAGGGGAGTGGGCATGATTTAAGGGGTTAGGGGTCAGTGGCTGTAGGAATTAGAAATGTTCAATATTATAGGTTGGTATTAAGCTGTCTGAAGGAGGCTGAGGTAAGCAAAACCAGTTGGATTAGAGGTGACTCTTAGGGAGGGATTTAAAAGGAGAAAAAGTGTATCACGGTGTTTGGTTCTTTCAAACTTGCAACTACTTCCACAATAGGAGTTTCTGGAATCGTGCGAGGGGGCAAGAATGGCATTCTTAGGGCTCAGGCACTCTGTTTAGATGAAGAGTATAATTCTATGTGCAATTCTGAAATCTGGCTGTGATGATCTTTGGAGTCCTGCCAAAGCATCCAAATAATATTCTTCACATTTTCGAAAAGGGGGTAAGGAGGTGGGGAGAAAACATACTAAAACACAGAGTTTTAGGAACTATTCTTGGTATTACTCTCCTCTCTGCTTCTCTTTATCATTCTGTTCTCTCTTTCACTTTATCAGGTTTCTGGGAGTAAATTCTAATTGTCATGTTTGCTTCAAGTGTGTGAGTGTGTGTGTGTATGCGTGTGTGTGAATATAGTTGAATTTAAAACCATCATCACTTTTGGTAGTAATTCAGAAACACCTTAAGCTTTGTAAAGCAAAACAACAAATAAAAACTGGAAATCAGAATTTAGCCAAAGATTAAATTTGTATCAGTCACAGAAAAGTTTACAGTTAGGTGCGACTAACTGTAGGTATTAAAACTGATTTCCTTAGATTTTCTGTATGCTGAAGAGTTACCCTGAAGTGTGGCTGATCTTTGTCCTCATGGTAAATTACACAAACTCAGCAAGGTGTTTGATGACTGTGTGTTGGCACTGTGACCGAGCTCTGCATTATGCATCTGAATTTGCAGTAAATATTTGATTTAGAGCTGCTTAGAAAACTCAGCACAGGCCTTTCCTTTGCCTTATCGGCATGTTTTATGAAGCACTGACATACTTGTAGAGTGCCCCAAGACTGCAAACGAAATGGGGATCTTCATCTATGACCACTTTCACATAAAGTCTAGATATTCAGCAATTTAGGAGGAAATGCACCCGCCAGCCCCAAACCAAGCTACAGATAAACTGGCTGTACCATTTTGCTTCCTAAGAACTTTCTCTTTCTCTCACCCTGCAGTGTTTTCTGCCTATACTGGTCATTTTTGTGTTCCTTATGGCAGGGTCCCCAGGAAGATGAAGGAAGGTGGGGGAAAGATTATGTGCCAGCAGGTGGGTTTCCTCTAAAGCCTTTTGAATGAAGCTTCCTCCTTCCATGGGTTTACAAACACCCCTTCCTGTGATTTTGCAACACAGAGTATGGTGAGTGCCCAGACAGCTCACAGCACAGTCAGGTGCAAAATGACTGTGGCCGTGAGCTGGTGCCTCTGCAAGCTGTGAGTGGGGTATGATGGGTATCTGTCATCCGCGGGGGAGCTAGGAGGCGGGTTACAACTGTCACACACAACCATCCCCACTTGGTCCTGCAGGTAGCAAGAATGTCACGTTGATGGAAAAGGCTGATGCTCTGCTTCTGCTTTGTTTCCCCTGCTAAGCCTATCTCAGTGACAGCAAGAGAAGCAGGAAGCTCAGTTTGGGCAGCGCAGTCTAGTGCTATGGCCAAGTGGTCTTGGGGATCTTTCAGAAATAGTTTCTCTTGTCCCTGATGAGTAAGGGCAAGTCCCATCTTCTTCATATGTTTTTTTCCTCATATAACTGTTGAATGTCTGGCATGGTGGGAAAATACAGCAAGAGGTCATTCTGGCTGGAGAAATTTGCTAAGCTAATATATGCAGCTACACATATAATGGAATTGGGTTAGCAGTTAGTCTTAACTTTAGAAGTTAAAAAAAGAAATATTTGGGACGTCCTTTCATATCCATGATTATTAAATTCTGGAGAGCCCAACTATTATAAGTGGCATGACACTTAGATCAGTGATAGCTGAGCAAATGTTCTACGTTCATAATTATGGATTTGGTTTATAAATTACATTAAGAGTTTGTAACCAATGGCAGATTTGATGATATCAAAATTCACCCTGTCTCATGTTTCTGCACGATTGCACCCTAGTCTAGTGTATGCCAGATACACCTCATTTCATATACTTTATACAATGGAAAACTGTGTGTACATTGGATTTCAATAAATGAAGCTGCACTCTAACTCTACAATGGCAAAAACAGATGTGTGAAGGTAAATCTTAGTGGTTACTGTGTGCCAGGCACAGTGTTGAGTACTTTGTATAAATTTTCTAATTTTAACCCTCGCAAAACCCCATGATTTAGATGCTATAATAATGTCCAATTGATACATTTAGAAATTGGCCCAGAAAGGTTAAATAACCACCATGAGGATTAAGTGATGAAGGTCCGATTTCAGTTCAGGCGCTCTGATACTCCTGGGCCCATGCTATGTGGTGAAAAGTGATCTGACATCATTGTCACGCAGCTAAACATTGTCCAGACAAGATAGTTCTTCCAACGAGATAGCTGTTTATCTCATGCTTCCTTCTTGGCCAAATCTCCCTTGTAAGACTAACATTTGTGAAGTCAGGATTTGTGTGTTATTCATCTCTATATTTTGAACTACAGATAGCTTGGACACAGGAGACAAGGCATTCAGTACTTTTGTTGAATAAATGAGTAGGGTATTTATAAACTTGAATGGATTTTGTAGTGTTGCTTTTGCATTTTGCCACATGTAACTAGGCTAAAGCAACATCACTACAGTTATCAATATTTTTCTACTTATCTTTGGAGTCTGCATCCTGCCAGAGTAGTAGAAAAACAATCTTAGTAATTTAGCTTTGACTGTGTTTTTCTCATACTTTGTAGCTACATTTAAGGGTGAGTTGGAGGCCCTAACCCGGCAAAACGGATACTGGGGTGTGATTCCCAGAGCCCCTCTTCAGGCACCCATTCCCTCAGTTGCCAAGAGTGTTGTCTATTGACAGCTCACGGTTGGATTCCACCCTGGGATTTGCTCTTGGCTGAAAGGAGCTGCCCAAGGTAAAAGCCCTCCCTGAGGACAGTGCATATCCAATGATGGTTGAAGTGGGGGTACAAAGCATCAGCCTCCTAGCTTCAATGTGGGGAGAATTCTGAGGGTCTCTCTTGGCCCAGAGCTCCCTAAAACATTGCTTGAGCCCTCCCTTATAATTGCATTGCACTTCACCTTCTTTCTCTGCCCAAATCCTATTCTTTCACTTCTTACAAGTGCTCCCATGTGCTTTCTCCAATAAACTTCCTGCACACGGTCCTCTTTTTCAGGGGACTTGACCTAAGGCAGTAGGTGCCAGTAGTCGTCCTAGGAAGTGGACTCTTAATGGATGTAGGAACTAGGCTACTTGCAACAAGGACACAGTCATAGCTGGGAGCAGTAGTCACTGGTGTGCTGTGGCAACGCAAGTGTTAACATTTTCACTGGGGGTTAAACCAAGATGTGAAGGGAATTCACTGACTGGTATTATTTCTCAGGCATTTAAGAAATACAGAGGGCATCAGAATTATAAGGACTATGGAATCAGATTGCCCCTGTTGAGTGCTATGGCTGCATTGCAGATAGCTCAGAGTGATTAATCACCAACTGAAGGTGAAGTGTGAAACTCAGAGGGCCTTCTTGGCTCCATATAATGAGACTTTCATCTCTTGCATTCAGAAGACAGAAAATCCTGATGATCAGGACCAGGTCTTAATTATAAGTGTAGCAGAGCTTTAAGGAAGGTCAAATTCTCAACTGTGGCAAATGTGCTATGCCAAGGTCAAGGCCCTGATTAGGAATGCATGAAATGTTGAGACTTGGGATAGAGACATCTAAGCTGATGCACTCAAGAACCTTGAAACCCAGATCCTCCTAAGACATTAGGTCTATAGAATTAGCTGTCTCATTTCTGTTAAAGGCTAATGCCCCCTCTTGCTCAAAAACATTTCAGTAACCTGTAACTTATAAGACTTCATGCACCCTACCTGCCTTAAGATCCATCCACCCTCCCACTTGGCCACCAAATTAGGGTCAAGTTATCATATAGTCCAGCTAGAGAAATGTTAGTTCTGCTAAGGAAAGAAAGAGACTACATGCTGAAGTTGCTGTAGGGCCCAGCCAATATGTACTTGCAGGATCCATGAGAGTAAAGATAGCATGATTCCTTGGAGTGCTGGATTATAAAGTTGGACAAAGAAAAACTAATCAATATAGGAACATTTACTTGGGACACAGAATTTACCTCCTGTCAAGAATCCTGGGCAAGTGCACTAATATATTGCTAGGATGGATTTTATTAATTTGAAAAGAAAAATAGCCATGTAAAACGAATTTCCATTACCAGAATTTCCATGGAAGACAATGGAGTAATGGATCAAAAGCTTAAAGAAGTTGGTGTACTAGCTGTACCATGGGTCTTCCACGGAAAGCTAGAGAACCCAACAGCTAGCTATATTTTGGATGATCTGAAAGACACTTTATCTACCAAAATAATGAGAGATACAATGGTGAAAAGGAACTCACATTGTTGCCAGGTTTACCATTGGTTGTCCTCTATAGGCTGGGGTAAGTGATAGATGATGTTACAGAATGTGGCTTTCAAACAGCAACGAGTGTTATGGGATTCCAAAATAATTGGGACCAAGTAGTGAAGATTAACCATCTGAATTGAAGGAGGGCTCAGTTTTTGTAATGAGTGTCAACGTTGGGTAGCAGCAAAGGGGCCTGGCATGCAGGCATGCAGAGATCTAGGCAGTTAATAGAATACAGCATCCCTAAGAACAAGATAGATGAATGGCCAACAAGGCTACTGCTGAATCTACGTATCAAAAGAAATCAAGGATAAATGATCAGGAGGCTGAGAGCAGCCACAATACACACACACACATACATACCAGGGATGCCAAAAAAAGTACACATTTTAAGAGATGTTATCTATGTATTACTTTTTGAAGTTGGATTGAATTACAGTGTGGTATGCACTGTGTAGTATGTTTGCTCAAAAGATGGTGTTAATCAAATGAATACTAGCATCATTCATTGTATTACAATCTTAATATAGCTTTTTCCTTTCTTAGAATGTGTATACTTTTTTTGGCTCTCTCTCTATATATATCTATCTATGGTACTGGAGGTGCCAAAAACATGTATACACATGACTTGTAGTCATCTTTTGTTATTGGTATGTATTGAGTATTACAATTTTAATACAGTTTTTTTCCTTTCTTAAACTGTATATATGTTTTTTGGCACCCTCTGTATATATGAAAGACCTAACACATGTTCCGTGTGTGGGGTGTTAAAAATTGTTTAATGTTATTGTTCTTTTTTTATTTATTTACTATTTTTTTCTTTTTTTGTTTTAAATTTATTGGGGTGACAATTGTTAGTAAAATTACTTAGATTTCAGGTGTACAATTCTGCATTACATCATCTATAAATCCCATTGTGTGTTCACCACCCAGAGCCAGTTCTCCTTCCATCACCATATATTTGATCCCCCTTACCCTCATCTCCCACCCCCCACCCCCCTTACCATCTGGTAACCACTAAACTATTGTCTGTGTCTATGAGTTTTTGTTTCTCATTTGTTTGTCTTGTTCTTTTGTTGTTTTTGGTTTATATACCACATATCAGTGAAATCATATGGTTCTCTGCTTTTTCTGTCTGACTTATTTCGCTTAGCATTACACTCTCAAGATCCATCCATGTTGTCACAAATGTTCCTATATCATCTTTTCTTACCACCGAATAGTATTCCGTGGTATATATATATACCACAACTTCTTTATCCATTCATCTATCGAAGGACATTTTGGTTGTTTCCATGTCTTGGCCACCGTAAAAAAAGCTGCAGTGAACATTGGAGCACACGTGTCTTTATGTATAAATGTTTTCAGATTTTTTGGGTAGATACCTAGGAGAGAGATTGCTGGGTCATATGGTAATTCTATTCATAATTTTTTGAGGAACCTCCACACTGCCTTCCATAACAGCTGCACCAGTCTGCATTCCCACCAGCAGTGAATGTTATTGTACTTGAAATTGTTAACTGTAGCCAGCATAGAAGATAATAAAATGCATAATTTGAAATATAAATATTGACATTAGATTCTTGAAACTCAGTGTTGACCATATCAGCCATACTGATGGGAGTTGGCATTGCTCTCCTCACAACTGATCAACTTAGGTTTTCTTTTATATTTTGAAATTTATAGACATCTTTCTTAGTATCCACAAGAATGTATTTATAATGTGCAAGTGCTTCAGTGATTCACTATATTCTACATTGGTAAGTAAATATCTCACTTCTGGGTTAGCTAATGAGATTTCATGAATAAAGCTGATATTATGAATGAAAGGTTGCCATGGAGAGGAAGCAAACCAAATTCAGGATTCAAGTACCTCCTTCTTTCCTTCTATATGTCTGTGAGATAAGTAGGGAAAGTACCAAGGTGCTTTGAGGTAACAACCATTTGGCTGCATCACTAGAAAGGATTACTTGATCAATAGAAATCAGTGTGCAATCAGGGTAATTGTTAAGGAAATACCAATAAAACTAATGATGATGTACCATGTCATGACCCTTAAATTGTTAGAGATAAATACAACAATGATGTTTATGGGTTCAGAAAATGCACACTTTTCACTTAGCTGGTTAGGCTATAAATTGGCCTGCTTTCTCAGAAAGACAAATTGGTAATTTGGCATAAGAGTCTCAAATTAGTTGTTTTCCTTTGGTTTAATAATTTCGTTTTCAGAGATTTACCCTGTGAAAATTATCTGAGATGAGAGAAAAATTGATGTACAAGGATGCTTATCAAAAATTAACTTATAATATTGGAAAATTAGAACCAACCCAACGTCTGGTAATAGAGAGATGGTCAAACAAATGATACCATGGTTTTACTGTAAAATAATACGCATCAATTCAAATTTTTGAACCACATTTAATGATATAGAAGAAGCTTATGACATTATATTAAATAAAAAGTACTGTATTTATAGAATAATCTAAATTTTATAAGAAAGGCATAACCTTTTGGGGTGTAAAAAATTCCAGGGCTAATCAACCCTGATCTTGGACTTGTAGTTTCCAGAATTATAAAATGATATATTTCTGTTGTTTAAGGGATGAAATTTCCAGGAGGAAAATGCTCCAACATATGAACCATGTTTTTCTTGGGATAGCAGATTTAAGAGGAGTTTTAATTTTTCCTTATAATTTTTACGTTTTCAAAATTTTCCACAGTGGCTATGTATGACTTGTAATTATACAGGAGTGATAGAAGTATCCTCATACAAGGGACGTTTGTCTTGGTGATAGCACTGCTGTCTTCATGTGGTGAGGAAGAAAGCATTCCATATGCACATAGTACCATGCAATGGTGGGCATATCTGCCTTTCATTTCCACAAAGTGCCCCACCCCTCTGCCTTGCTCTCAAAGTCCCAGTCCTTTGTTTCTTTGGCCTGCATGTATTGCGTGCACAGTATTAAAACACAGTTTCTTCCTTTGTAGAGTGCCAATGGGAATTGACCTCTGTTGGTATTCCTTGATGACTACTTATTGAAAGGCTTCATTTGTAACTAGCCATAATTTGGAAACTTGCTTCTCTTTTCAGAAACAGCAAACATGCTAAGCCCTAAGAAAAGCACAGAATTTTGTGGCCCGTAGCCTTTTTCAACTGCTATGGCATGAATTTTGACTTACACCCAGGAGCATATTTGTGACAAAGGAATTTGAGCATTACTGGGTGGAAAGAGAAAATGTCTACTTCCAGAAAAACAACAGCAAGTTCCTGGTTTCTGTGTATACCGAATTTGGAAAGGAATTATTAGTAACTATGAACAGCAACTCATGTGGTGATGAATGTCATGCAAGGTTGCAGTGTTTAGTCTTTTCTCCAAGGAACTTGTTTCCTTTATCTGGTTCTGTGTACCCCTTTCACTTTGATTCACTCCTCCCAAGATTTCTCCCAGCACAGGCTTTACAAAGTGTGATGTAGAAAACAAATGAAAACAAATCAAATGCTGTAAAATTGCCATAGGTTTTCTAAGAATACAGAAAAAAACACGCTTTTTTTTCTTCTTCTTCTCTCTGTCCCTTCATCCCTCCCTTCCTCTCTCGTTTCCTTCTCTCGCTCTCTTATTCTCGGCTTCCTGATTTGGGTTGTTACATAAAGTCTGATCCTGTTTGTTTTCTTTAGAGGTAAGAATATGCATAATTTTAGTTTTAAGAACAGTGTTTTAACGTACACAGGCCATAACTGTTGTGATAGGCTATAACAAGGACACATACAAGGATATTCACAAAAAGGGTGCCTTTCCTGATTTTCAGACTTCGAGATACCGTGTGGCTGTTTTTGAACAATTTACTCACTGTGGATTCAAAATCAGGGAAAGTCATGTTTCTCATTTCTTTCAATAATTTTACCAAACATCTGCTAAGAGCTCCCAGGGGTATATTTTGCACAGGACTGAAAAATTCCTGTTGGTAATGTTAAAAGCCTTCTACTTTTGGACTACGTAACACAGCTAATATGCATTACGATTTAATAAATCCATGAATGGATATTATATAGAGATTGCAGGCCAGCTGTTCCCTTCTAAAAGAGCCAGCGGGACAGGGGCTGCAACTAGAGGGATTCAAGTTTAGTACTTGTGTAAGGAAGCGGAAGAAGTTGCTAGGGAGGTTTCTGAATCCCCTGTGAAGATCCTTACTCAGAATGTTGAATGTTGTCGGCTCTGGCCTGTGATTTCCACGTCTTGCAAGTTAAAAAAAGAACAAAATATCGACTTGGTTTTTAAACTTAGCTGAAAAGCATTTTATTCACTGGAACAATTTCTCAGCAGTACCACAAATAAGGAGGAATATTTCCACTCAGAATTTCTGGAGTTAAAATAGGCCCCGTTCACCTTCTCCTCCACTATCTCAACATAGCAAAAACTGAATCCCTGTGGGTGGCAGAAGTGACTGTAGGCCTTGCCACCAAGCCTTTACTATTCCAGCTTTCTCACTGGGACTTCTCAATAAACTCCCTGTCCATTATCCTGCCAATCAGAGGCAGGCATGTGGTGAACTGGGAAGCAACAAGAGTTTCTTCAACTTAGATAGTCATCTGCTAATGGGGAATGCTTTCTTGTTTAGTGTCTCATTTGATCTTCCCAAAGATCCTACAAGACATATTATTCTCCCCATTTTCTGATAAGAAAAGTGAGAATCATGGGGTGACCTATGCATAATTACCCCCTCCATAAGTGACAAAACCTGAGTCAAATCCAGTTTTTTGAATCCTAGTTGAGGGATTTTTGTCCTTGAGGCTCAGTAATTTTGATGCACCCATATCCCCCCACCCCTCGCCTCAACAAGGGTGTTTCACTTTCTAATTTGGAATGATCCTGGATATCCACCCTTCTAAGAAACTGCAAGGGAAATACTCAGGACGGAGCTTTCCAGAAAGCACCCTTGATGTAAAATGTTCCTACATATCCATTCACTATAAGCACCAATGTCCTGTCTTTTCCACTCAGCGACTTTGAGATAAGTCATTTAATATCTGTATGTCTCACTTTCCTTGTCTGTATAAATGAAAATAATAACAGTACCTGCATCAATGGGCTGTTGTGAAGGAAAATTGAGTTAATGAATGCAAGGTGTTTGGCGCAAACTGTGCTTGGAACAAAGTAAGTAGAGTGAAAATGTTGGTTAATATTACAAAATTGCCGTCAATTCTAGACTTCAAGCTTGGCTTTCCCATGTCACAATAAGATAATTAATTTTATAAAAATCATTTATAAATATAGCTCTTTTTGAGGAACCGGAAGAATGAGGGATGAATAAAAGCTAGTGGCTTATATCATTCAGTGACAGAGATTGGGAATATATATACATTTCTACAGTCCAAGGCACAATAAATAATGTGTGACCAAAGCACAAAGGAAGGAGACATTCTTACCAGCTGGAAGGATCTGATAAGATTTCTAGAAGTAGTGGGACTTCAAATATCTTATTTGCCTTAAATCTCCACAGGACCTGGCTCGAGGCTGCTACATAGAAGGTGCTCAGTAGATATATGTAGATTGACTGAGTATGGCCGATGAAGGTTAAGGGGTCAGGGAAAGCTTCCTGGGAGGGGAAATAGTATAAGCCATACATGGAGGCATGACAAGGATTAGTTTAGGAAGCTCATGGCTGGTGGATTCATGGGTTTAAAGGTAGATTTAGTTCTAGATATTGGATGGTGTCAAATGACGTTCTGTGGATTTGTTTAATATGGTATTCAATGGAGGCAAGCAGAGCATTAGATAGTTCAAAGAGGAATCCAACATGATTGCATGTGAACTATAGGACCGTGTTCTTTATGAATTTGAGGAATCTTAGGACTGGTGGTTTCGTATCCAAATATTAACAAGACTATAGACATTCCTCTTATAAGATTGCCAAGGGATATGTCCATATTGGGGGTCAAATATGAAGAAAAGCAAAACAATTTATTATAATTATTTGGACTTTTTGTTCTCAACTCCTAAGAACTCGAGTAAGATGGATTTGAAATGTGGCATGTAGACTCGTAGCCTAAGGAACAAGTTTGCTATTCCTAAGCCTAGACCCTAACCTGGGCACTATCTTACTGCTGGCCTCAAGAAAGGGCAGACACTTTTGATATTAGCGGACTGAATATATATATGAAAGAGAGTTGATGAGCAAGACAACTGGATCACTCACTCTTCTTCATGTGGGAGAAGTGAAGTCTTGGGCCACTTTGCCATTTCTGGTCCATAAAAGGAGAAAGCAAAAGAGAGTCTTACTGATGGGTGTGATCATTGATCCACACTGACCCTTCTCATTAGTAAATGCAGCCAGGCACATGCTTGGAATCTGACTCATTGAATGAGTGTTCCTCCTCCTAGAGGCAAGAGAAAGAAGGCACAAGGGAAAATAGATGTTTGTCTTCTCAGACGTCTACCTGGAAAATGGCTTAAAGAAGAGAATGATTAGAGGCAGACACGATTTGAGTTAGGTCAGGATCCATGGGACTGACAAGAGGGTTTGATTTCAAATATATTGAAGAATCTGATCAGTTATTGGGAAGAGATATAATAGTATTTAAGATAATTGTCAGATTCCCCTCTCCAATGACTGGGGGGATGGGACTGCTACAATTAATTGAGATAAGCAATGTAGAAGCCATAGTGATTTCTATTCTTTTGCAATTTCTGTGTAGACGTAAGAAACCCCCAACACATGTGCTAGTATCCTGAGGCTACCTCAAGGCTAAGCAGAGCTATAAGTTAATTACCAAGTAGTATTGCAATGTTAAGAGAAGAATGGAAATCACCTTTTTTTTGTTTTCTTAAAGAACAGGAAGGTAGAGTTCTTCAGGAAGGAGGGTAGGCTCGGGGTCCTGGAACAAATGGCTACTTGTTCGGCATCCTTTGTGTATCTCAGAAAAAATCTAAGGGGTGCTGAAAGCTTTGGGAAGGATTATGTCAAAAAAAAAAAAAAAAAAGAGTTTTGAAAGAAGTTAGTCATAAAAATTACTCTCCAAGCAACATTTTTAATAGTTGCATTGAGAACGCTGGCCCTGGGAATTGTTTGAGTACCAAAAAAAAGAAGAGACTCCTCTTCAAAGCCGACAATGGTATTTTAAAAAGAAGAATGTTATCATTGGTGAATATCTTCTTTTCATCTTTTTGTTTTGTTGATGGTTTCCTTTGCTGTGCAAAACTTTTTAGTTTGATGTAGGCCCATGTATTTATTTTTTTCTTTTGTTTCCCTTGCCAGAGGAGATACATCAGAAAAAGTATTACTAAGAGCAATGTCAGAGACTTTACTGCCTATGTTTTCTTCTAGGAGTTTCATGGTTTCAGGTTTTACATTTAAGTCTTTGATTCATTTTGAGTTTATTCTGGTATATGGTATAAGAAGGTGGTCTAGTTTCATTTTTTTTTTTTTTTTTTTTGCACATATCTGTTCAGGTTTCCGAACACCATTTGTTGAATAGATTGTCTTTACACCGTTGTATATTGCACCATGCCGTTTTGATTACTACAGCTTTGTAGTAACAGCCAACAAGTATTCGGGAGGATGTGGAGAAAAGGGAACACTTGTACATTGTTGGTGGGATTGAAAATTGATGCAACCTCTAAGGAAAATAGTATGGAGGTTTCCTAAAAAATTAAAGATAGAGCTATCATAGTTTCCAACAATTCCACTCCTGGGCATTTATGTGAAGAAATCCAAAACACTGATTTGATAAGATATATGCACCCCCGTGTTCATTGTAGCATTATTTACAATAACCAAGATATGGAAGCAACCTAAATTCCCATCAATAGACAATTGGATAAAGAAGATGTGATACATATATACATTGGAATATTGCCCCTACTATTAAAATAGAATGAAATCTTACCATTAGTGACAATATAGATGGATCTAGAAGGTATTAAGTGAAATAAGTCAGACAGAGAAAGACAAATACCACATGATTTCACTTGTATGTGGAATATAAAGAACAAAATAAACAAACAAAATAGGAACAGACTCATGTATACAGAGAACAAACTGATGGTTGTGGGGGTTGTAGGGCTGGGTGAAAATGTTGACGGGATTAAGAAGTACAAGTTGGTAGTTACAAAAACATTAAAAAATAATAAGAAGAAGCAAAGGAGAAATATCCTAGGTTCATTAAGAAAGATACATGTATGTATATCTTAGCATTTGTCCTAGAATCACTAAAGGGATCTGGTAATGGGTGCAGGATAAATAACTGAGATAAGTGCTGAAATGTAGTTGGTAATTCAGGTTATTGTTTTAGGAAGACAAGAAAAAGCCTGTTACAGTGAAGGGACACAAACTCAGTGATTCCTAACAATTAATGTAAGTTAAGAGAACACTATAATTAATGAGGGTCAAATCCAGATATATGGTGGGTTGGAAGGCCCAAGGGCTGGATACTTGTACAATCATCAGAGACAAGAACAGACAATGGCCAAGATCTAAGCTGGTAATTTGTACCATAGAGGAGATGGTACAAAAAGGTGTGTGTGGGGGGGTTGGCTGGGGGAAATTATAGGACCCCAGAATAGAAGAAAGAAGAACAACCTTGATAAGTGAAAGAACTCAGTGTTTTCATTTGGGTTTTTGTTAGAACAAGAGCCAGTTCTTAGGTTGGGTTACCTTGTTCCTTTATAAAAGAAAGAGTGAACTCTTCATGTGAGCATATGGTATGATCTCAGAGCAAAACCAAACAAATCCAGAGTACTTGGTATAGTATTCTTGTAGGGTTTACAGGCGGGAATTCCTGCCCATCCTCAGGATTTTTTTTCGCTTTCTTGTTCCCGAATCCTGAGAAAAGTTGGCCAGAAAATTGGGAAAATTGGCTCCTTGAACCCAGTAATACCCACAATGGGAAATCAACGTACTACTCACAATATACCTCTTAGACATTTTTCTTATCGCTAGGGTTTCCAGGCATGAATTCCCGACCATTCTTGGCAATTTTTTTCGCTTTTCTGTTCCTGAATCCTGAGAAAAGTTGGTCAGGAAATCGGGAAAATAGGCTCCTTGAATCCAGGTGGTTGGTAGTATTGGCCATCACTTTGTGGCAACGATTCATTGTGGAGAACAGAAAACAGTTTATATCTCAGGATTTGGGAATGGGAAAGCGAAAAAATTTCTGAGAATGGGCGGGAATTCCCGCCTGGAAACCTTATTTGTAATTGTGTAAAATAAAAGATGCATGGCTTTCTACATATATTTATGTCTGTCTGTCTGTCTGTCTGTCTGTCTATCTATCTATCTATCTATCTATCTATCTATCTATCATCTATCTATCTATCTATCTATCTTTACCTACCTTAGAACTTCTGGAAGAATCCATAAGATTCTGTAATAGCAGTTGCTGGGTTATTGGTGAAGGTGATGATGAGGAGCTGGGAAAAAAGAAATAAACCGTGGAAAAAAGACTTTAACTTATACCTATCAATTGTTATATGACCTATGGAAAAGTTAAAGATACATTTAAGAAAATAGTGTGTTGCTTGGGGATTTCATGTGAGAATAAAGGAAGTTATATGTCTTGGAAAGCATAGAGAATGAGGTGAGCAGTCATCTCATGTCATGAAAGGAAGCATTTTGTTTTAACAAGTTGCTTCAAATATCCATCACCCATAATTTATGTTTAATGTGCGAGTTAAAAACTTTAACTCATCAAATCAAATGTGTGAAGTGAGTCTAGATTACAGATACATGTCCTTGGAGAATAGAAATCAATCAAAACCACCCACTTTTGGGGCTGAGTAGATCTTCAACCCTTTCTTGCTATTTTTAGCAACTCTTTCTTAACTATTTATAGTTAAAATTCTGGAGCAAATCTAAGGGATGGAGAAACTTCTTATATATGAAACTGTGAAGTAAAGTTTGTGTGGCAATAGCTTTGTGAAAGAGCTCTTCCTACTTGCAGGTGTTTTTTGCTTGTTTATTTGTTTCCTAATTGGTGTCAGCAATGTTTTATATTAAAAACACCCAAAAATCGACCCACTAGCTCAACCAAAACCAACAAAACCAGTCAGCAAAGTGAGACAGAGATGATAGTGAGGAAGAGAAACACTTGTACTTCCCAGTTGTGCTCAGGACTAGTTTTGCCTGAAACATTTTTACATTAAATCACAGCTTACAATACCAATTCATAGTTTATTACGAAAAGTTCTGCCTGTAGCTGTCATCACACTCACTGGGGAAAAAACTGGAAGGCGGTTTTAGAGCAATGGTGTGTAGGCTCTCACTTTGCATGAAATCCCATTCAGGGTGAATGAAGGATTGATTTGCCCAAGTTATGGATGTAACATTGACTAAAAACAAGTATTAGGTTCATCTTTTGGAAGAACTGGAAATCCTATGGGAGCATAGATTTATACTGAGGTGTTACTATGTCAAGACAATGCTAAAGTTATGGTGAACCAAAACGATTCAACAGTGTAAAAGCAAGTGCCTTAGTTAAGTAATTATAAGGAAAATGTTAAAAACAAAGATTTAATTCTGATTCTGGGATTTTCTCATTTTATTTTCATCCTTTACAACCTCAGTGCCTCAATTCTTATCTCAGAAATGGGAGACCAATGCTGTTTTATGATGATACTAGAAGAACCAACTTAAAAAATATTATTGCAGTCATTCTGCAAGGATGCAATACTAAAATTTCAAAAAATTATTTATGTCTATGCAAAAAGATTATTGATTGGACTTACTGATAACTGATATTTTTACCTGTTCTTTTGGGTTATGTTCCTTTGACACATCAATAGTTTACTCAGCTACCTTTTAAGAGACATTCTGATTAAAAATCCTTTCTTTATTTAGATAAGTCCTTTCAGTTTTTATATATCTCTTCTTTGATCTAAAGTTATCTTGGAACCTTTTTCCTCTTCTTAACTGTAAGATAGATTCATGCATGAGACTTTTGTCTGGTGTTCTAGTCTTGTTTACAATAGTAAGTTCTTTAAAAATGTCATAACTGATGTTTTCAAGGGTTCACCATTATCACCATTAAATATTAATGCATTGGGGTTGAACTACCAAATACCAATTTCTGGAGGAAAGAATCAAACGGTCAACAAACTAACAAATGGTGAGAGCTATTAAATACTCTGAGATTCTAGCTATTTATCATTGGTGCTTTGGTAATTGTGATTTATTGGGGAAAGTTTACAAAGCTCTGAGTTCATCAGGCTTCCACTTCTGTATTGTGGCCCAGGCTCATTGCTTTTGTTTGTAACATAAATCATGTCTGGATACCAAGGACTCCAGATCTGCTAACCTTTAAGCTTTTCTTTTTTTTTTTTTTTTTAAATTCTTTGCGCTTCCTTATTAGGAAATCTTGATTCTGTGCTTACATGCATATCTTTTTTTTTTTTTTTTCAAAAGAAATATGGTCCAGAAATATTACTCGATATAAGGGTTACTAGAAGACAAGCGAGCTTCAAATTTATAGCATTTGACCACCCTCCTCGCCTTTTAAAAAAAAACTCTTTGGTGTCATTTTTAAATCAGAATCAACTAACACAAAAACTGTTGTTTTTTGTGAAATCCTGACAATAAGTTAATTCATTTTATTTTATTCTATGTGATTAAAAAATGGCCTACTAAATATTGTTAGTATGAGAAGTTACAAGTTACCATCCATCTTCCTTTTAAGGACTCCACTTCAATGCTTTACCTTAAGTCTTTAAGGGGATCCTGAGGGGGTCCTTCCTGTCATTCACAGTTCTCATCCAATGTCATTTCCTGAAAGAAGCCTTCCCAGTGCTTTCTGAAGTGGTTCCTGCCATTAATTTCTATCATATTACTTTGTTTTATGTCAATGTCCGAAATCATCTTACTTATCTGTTTCCTTTTTTTTTTTTTTTTTTTTTTTAAGATTTTTATTGGGGAAGGGGAACAGGACTCCATTGGGGAACAGTATGTATTTCCAGGACCCTTCTCCAAGTCAAGCTATTGTCCCTTCAGTCTTAGTTGTGGAGGGCACAGCTCAGCTCCAGGTCCAGTTGCTGTCGCTAGTTGCAGGGGGTGCTGCCCACCATCCCTTGTGGGACTCGAGCAATTGAACTGGCAACCTTGTGGTTGAGAGGACACACTCCAACCAACTGAGCCATCTGGGAGCTCAGTGGCAACTCAGCTCAAGGTGCCGTGTTCAATCTTAGTTGCAGGGGGCAGAGCCCACCATCCCTTGAGGGACTCGAGGAACCGAACCGGCAATGCTGTGGTTGAGAGCCCACTGGCCCATGTGGGAATTGAACCTGCAGCCTTTGGAGTTAGGAGCACAGAGCTCCAACCACCCGAGCCTCCGGGCTGGCCCCTGTTTCCTTTTTTATTGTCTGTGGAAGGAAACATCCGTGAGAGCAGAGACTTTACCCTCCTTGTTGTCAGCTATATACTCAGGGCACAGTCCATGTCTCAGTGTGTGATAGACACTCAACAAATACTTGAATAAATTCAATAAATAAATGAAATGGGAGAAAAGGCTTTTTCCATGCAGCTTTGTATATGTATAATCTTGGCATATTATTTCATCTCACCCATCTTATTTCTTCCTTTGTAAAATATTGAGTTGAGCATCATGAATCAAATGACAGCTTTAAGATTGAGAAGTGTTACAGCTTTTACTTTGAAAATTTCACTTAATTAGTATTGTTTTGGGTGAGAAAGCCCACTGCATTGGATTGAATAACGTTCTAGCAAAATTATTGTTTTCCTTTGATTTTTGAGAGAAAATTGTCCAGATGTATATTTTCCCTCTAGTTGATACTTCCTTTCTCTTATAACTTTGACATGGTATAAAAGAGAAAGATCTGTGTAAAAAGACATTTCTCTTTGGTTATATACTGTTAGGACCTGAAGAAACATGGCTTAGTGCTACCAAAGTTTAGTTGGAGAGATGCTTCTGAGTCTGTCATTCACTCTGAATGATCGGCGGTCTTTGAAAGCACTCATTAATATCTACTCTTCATTTTTTCCACAATTCAAATTCAAAGCCTACATTTCAAATGACTAAAATAAATAGATGCCAACAATTGGCTTTGTTCACTACGTGTTTTTTTTGATCAAACTATATTTTTATGTGCACATTCTTATGATATAAATTATTTTCATAACCATATTTAAAATAGGTAAGGAATCTGACCCTTCTTATTCCCTTCTCATGTTAATTTTCTCCTTGATACTTATTAATTTATCAGCATCTAAAATCACATACCCTACACACACACACACACACGCACATGCACACGCACACGCACACGCACACACTCACACACACACACAATTTGTTTATCTTCATTTTCTGTTTTTCTCCAGTAGATTGTAAGTTTCACATCAGAGATCTTTTCCATTTTTGTCTGTTTTGTTCCCTGTGTATCTAATATTCGTCTGTCACATAGTAAACATATAATATGAATAAATATTTGTTGAATGAACAAATGAATATATTCATACATAATTTCTTTTTCTTTTTTTTTTCATTTAATCTATTGCCAGAGAAGCAGGATCAATACTTGCTTCTGATTTCCCACGTCTGTACTATTAAGCTGGGAATCTGTCAGCAAAATCGTATTTCAACAACAAAAAAATCCTTAAAAACAGTAGTCACTGTTTCAGAACTTAATTTTGTCGCTGTTTAACACACACTATATGTATTAAATATTACAATTTTGCCTTTGGAATAAGAATTAAGAAAAAATTCATAAGAAGATATTCAAATTAGCTTGGATGCCAAAAGTCAAACTTATGATTCTGATGAATAAGAAAGAGAGCATTTAAAAAAAATATATATATATACATATAATATATGTATATATATACTATATATATACAGACACACACACACACATATATATATATATACACACACACACACCCACACACACACACACACACTCCCATGGGTACATAGTGTAATGATCTCATATAAAAAGGTTCCTATTTTTTAGATATTTGTAAGAAAGAGGAAAGACATTCTCTCTATTCTCTTGACCACATACTTTTTTTTTTTTAAATGGTTTATTGGGGTGACAGTGGTTAGTAAAGTTACATAGGTTTCAAGTGTTCAATTCTGTAATACATCGTCTATATATCACATTGTGTGTTCACCACTCAGAATCTGTTCTCCTTCCATTACCATGTATTTGATTCCATTTACCCTCATCGGCCACCCCCTATCCCCTTACCCTCTGGTAACCACTAAACTATTGTCTATGTCTGTGAGTTTTTGTTTCTTTCTTTCATTTTTTAAATTTTTTAATTTATTGGGGTGACAATTGTTAGTAAAATTACATAGATTTCAGGTGTACAATTCTGTATTACATCATCTATAAATCCCATTGTGTGTTCTCCTTCCATCACCATATATTTGACCACCCAGAGTCAGTTCTCCTTCCATCACCATATATTTGAACCCCCTTACCCTCATCTCCCACCCCCCACCCCCTTTACCCTCTGGTAACCACCAAACCATTGTCTGTGTCTATGAGTTTCTGTTTCTCATTTGTTTGTCTTGTTCTTTTGTTGTTTTTGGTTTATATACCACATATCAGTGAAATCACATGGTTCTCTGCTTTTTCTGTCTGACTTATTTCGCTCAGCATTACACTCTCAAGATCCATCCATGTTGTCACAAATGCTCCTATATCATCTTTTCTTACCGCCGAATAGTATTCCATCGTGTATATATACCACAACTTCTTTATCCATTCATCTATCGAAGGACATTTTGGTTGTTTCCATGTCTTGGCCACCGTAAACGAAGCTGCAATGAACATTGGAGCACACGTGTCTTTATGTATAAATGTTTTCAGATTTTTTGGGTAGATACCCAGGAGAGGGATTGCTGGGTCATATGGCAATTCTATTTGTAATTTTTTGAGGAACCTCCACACTGCCTTCCATAGCAGCTGCACCAGTCTGCATTCCCACCAACAGTGTATGTGGGTCCCTTTTTCTCCACAGCCTCTCCAACACTTGTTACTATTTGTCTTGTTGATGATAGCCATTCTGACTGGGGTGAGGTGATATCTCATTGTGGTTTTGATTTGCATTTTTCTGATGATTAGTGATGTTGAACATTTTTTCATATGTCTATTTGCCAAGAGTTTTTGTTTCATTTGTCTTGTTCTGTTGTCGCTTTCAGTTTTATATCCCATATATCAGCGAAGTCATATGGTTCTTGACTTTTGTGTCTGACTTATTTCACTCAGCATAATAATCTGAAGATCCATCCATGTTGTCGCAAATGGCACTATTTCATCTTTTCTTATGGCAGAATAGTATTCCATTGTGTAAATATACCACATCTTACTTATCCAATCATCTATCACAGGTCACTTTGGTTGTTTAAAAAATGGGCAGAAGACCTGAATAGACATTTCTCCAAAGAGGATGTACAAATGGCCAATGGACATATGAAAAAATGCTTAACATCGCTAATCATCAGAGAAGTGAAAATAGAAACCACAATGAGGTATCACCTCACCCCAGTCAGAATGGCTATCATCAACAAGACAAATAGTAACCAGTGTTGGAGAGGCTGTGGAGAAAAAGGAACCCTCATACACTGTTGGTGGGAATGCAGACTGGTGCAGCTGTTATGGAAGGCAGTGTGGAGGTTCCTCAAAAAATTACGAATAGAATTACCATATAAGCCAGCAGTCCCTCTCCTGGGTATCTATCCCAAAAATCTGAAAACATTTATCTGTAAAGATATATGAGTATGTGCTCCGATGTTCATGCAGCTTTATTTACAGTGGCCAAGACATGGAAACGACCACATACTTATTTGTATCTTGCCTATGAAGTAGGAGGAAAAGGTTTGGTCTGTACATGAGTTAAAATTTCCATAAATTTCTTTTTTTTTTTTTTTTTCAGAATAACTTGAGCTCTTGGAGTGCCAAACATCCTTTCCCTTTCTCATATTTAACTGAACTCAGGAGGAAGAACATATTGAGCAGCTTTTCTTTTTTTTCCAGTAAATCAAATTAAGGGTTATTCACATTTCAAGCAGGATGGGGGAGCTCTGTGAATCGGTTTTTCCCAGAAGAACATGGTTTCCACTATTCACAAGACTGTAGAAGCATAACAATAAAGAGAGCTAAAGAGCAAATTGCCAGGAATTCATACAAGTCTGAATGACCTTTCCTTCTTAGAGAAAAGGGTCACTGATCCAAAGCATGCTATTGACACCAACAAGAAAGAAAAATAAATGACTAATTAAAAAATAATAATATGAAAAAGAAAAGAAAAATGAATACATGGACTTGGAAGAGTGGATTTTAGGTTAACTAAACTGAAACCACCTGTTATCCCCAATTATTTTATTTTTAGAAAAATAAACCCAAAATGTTAGAAATCCCAGGTTATAGAAAGGTATTTTTTGGAGTTAAATGAGCCAAATGTAGCAATTTCCCTTCTGAAACACATCTCATCCATTTATTTTCTCACTCATCCTCCATTCATTCATTACAGGGGCCCACAGTCTACTAGACAGACCAACCTGGAAATAATTATGATGGTATGACAAATGTCCCAATAAAAGTGCGGACAATGTATAGAGAAGGGTTTGGTTAACTCTGCCTGCAGAATTTAGACAAAGCTTTTGTCAAAGAGTGACATTTGAACCATGTTTTAAAGAATAAGGAGGATTTTTCTAGTAAGACAACATGGAAAGAAAATATTGAACAAAAGGAAATGGCTTATTCAAAACTATCAAGTGAGAAAAAGGAAATAGAAAAATGTGTTAGTCGTTGCTTGGTTCATGAGGTTTGTTTGGCCATTTTCCTGAATGCTAACATTACATTTTCCTTTAACAATTATATACCTGCTTTTCATATTTACACCAACTCAATCTCCAAGAACCAAATTTAGATGACTAACACCAGAGTGTCAGGGAGAAATATTTTCAATGGGAGTCATTTGTTTGAATCACTATGGTGAAGAAATGCTTTTACTCACTGGCCAGTTAAATAGCCTAAACATTCTGCAAGCATTTCCAGGATAGCTATTCATAATGATTGGTTCTCTTGTGGGTAAAATGCTACTGTTTCCCCACTACTGGTGATGGAATGTCTTGATTAATATCTCCCACTTTTCTTCATTCTACCTCCGGGGTGTTTTGGCCATGACTTCATGGGAATTCAACGGTTGCTTGGTAGAAATATTTGTACAGTTAGGACAGCTCATATATTCTTTTGAAACAGATATTTGTTTGCTCCCTTCACTCCTTCTGACCTCTTGCCTCCTCTTGTAGCTGACTTCAACTTTTTCCCATTACCTTCTTCCCATCTCTGCAAAATAAGTTAAAACTTGTTCATCCCATGGTCTTGATATTCGTTTTTCTTAAGCCTTGTCATTTACTCAATTGTATATACTATAAAATTAAATAAATATTGCAAATCTGGTTATCTTGCTTAATAGTTTAGGTAAATGTACAATTATTTGAGTTTTTGAGTTGTAACAGAAGTATTTTATTGTGTGGAAGTAATAATGCCTTCTATTTTTTATGACGACAGTGCTTTGTGTTATTTTATGATATGACATTTGATTTATCCCCTCTTTGTGAATTGATATAACATCATGAAAAATTATAATATTTAATTAAATACAATATTAATCTTTCGAGTATATACTTGGCACATAGGCTATGGACAGAAAAAAACACACTATTGTACAAAACCTTTTAGTTTTTCTGTTTATATTTATCACACTTAAACATAAATTATTGCAATTATTACTTATTTATCACACTTAAACATAAATTATTGCAATTATTACTTATTTCCATAAATGGAACATTTGTATTTTCACTTTTCTTACCCAGCCCTAAATTATTTGAAACAGATAATTTACCAATTTGGCCAGGAAAAGGAAAAACTAAATTTTCTCAAAATACAAACATAAGATTTACAAAATCTTTATAAAACTAGTAGATATCAATAACATTTAAGATGGGGTATTTAAGTGATCTATATTTAAACATGATTATGAGAGTCTGATTATTTTGGGGTGTATAGTAAAATTACGTGGGATTGTTTAGCTGGAAAAAGCATTAAATTATCCTGTGAGCAAAATTATTTGTGGGATGCAATTTAATTTCATAGGTCCTCATTTTCATAGAATCATTAATTTTTGATGTAACAATAATAGTTTGCATTTACTTTGTACAGGCATTATTCTAAGTGTTTTATGTATATCAACTTATTCAGTCATCAGAACAGCCCTATGAGGAAGGTACCATGAATCATCCCTGTTTTGTAGATGAGGAAACTGAGGCAGAGTAAAGTGAGACACCATGTAGTTAAGATTCAGACCATAGAGCTGGTAAGGAGCGTCCAGCCCCAGCTCTCTGAAGAGTTTGTGCTATTAATTACTGAACTCTAATGTTTTTAATAATTAAATATCCAGCTGGACTGCTTTTTCTACAAAATGTGCTATATATTTGAGGAAAACTTAATGACAGAAATTATATATAGACTCATGATCACTAGAAAAATGAAGGAGGTGGCCATGAACAGTAACACTGTATCCTTCATAATTATGTCCCTTTGTATAAATCTGATTTCTCTGGTCTTGGTTTCTTCATCTGTAAAGTAGGAATAATGGCATACATTTCATTAGGTGATTTTAAAGACTCAATAAGGTATCTTAAGGCTAAGTGTTTGTAATCAGCAAAGAAACTTGAGTGAAACTAAAGCTCTCACAAAACAAAAGGTATTTGCACTCTGCTTCTGCTGCGCTTAAAATGTGCACATCTTTTTTGTTTCTGCTGTTGTGTATAGTGGAAGTCAATGAAAACGCTGTGTCAAAGGTAAGGTGAAATGATTTTAAAAACTTGGAGATTGCTCATTTATTCTGTTCTTTAGATTCCATGTATAAGTGAGATCATATGGTATTTGTCTTTCTCTGTCTGACTTATTTCACTTAATATAATGTTCTCTAGGTCCATCCATATAGTTGCAAATGGTAAGATTTCATGCTTCTTTATGGCTGAGTAATACTCCATTGTATAAATGTACCCGTTTCTTAATCTAGTCGTCTACTGAGGGGCATTTCGGTTGTTTCCAGGTCTTGGCTATTGTGTATAGTGCTGCAATAAACATAGGGGTGCATTTATTTTTTGAATTAGAGTTTTGAATTTCTCTGGATAGATATCTAAGAGTGGAATTGCTGGGTCATAAAGTAGTTCCGTTTTCAATTTTTTGAGATACCTTCATACTGATTTCCACTGTGGCTGCACCAATCTACAATCCCACCAGCAGTGCATGAGGGTCCCCTTTTCTCCACATCCTCACCAGCACTTGTTGTTTGTTGAGTTGATGATAGCTATTCTGACAGGAGTGAGGTGGTATCTCATTGTGGTTTTTATTTGCATTTCTTCATATATCTGTTGGCCATCTGTATGTTTTTTTTTTAGAGAAATGTCTCTTCATGTCCTCTGCCCATTTTTTAAATTGGGTTGCTTGTTTTTTTGTGTGTGTGTTGAGTTGAATGAGTTTTTATAAATATTAGATATTAATCCCTTAATAGATGTATCATTGGCAAATATCTTCTCTCATTCAGTAGGATGCCTTTTTGTTTTATTGATGGTTTCCTTTGCCTGAAGTTGAATAATATTGAATGTCAACTATAATTTAATATAGATGTAGTCATGAGATGTAGCGTATAGCATAGCGAATAGAGTCAATGGAATTATAACAGCTATATATGATGTCAGAGGGGTAGTAGATTGGGAGAGAGAGGTTATCACTTCGTGAGTGGTTTAAATGTCTAACTATTATGTTGTTTTGTACACCTGAAACTAATTAAAAAAACAAAAAAAACTTGGAGGGCCTGAGGAGTTGCCAAATAACTATTGAATTTGTAGTGTCTAAAAACAACTGGACTATAATAAATATCTTGGCTTCTCGTTATATCTCAGGTAACTGATTTGATCCACTTCTATTTATGAAATATCTTACTGTTATGTATTTGATAGGTAACTTCAGAAATTTTGGAAGATTTACCACTGAAAATTTTATCAAAAAGGGTTGTGGTGGCAACTCACACAAAGAATCTCATTCAGATATCTATCTGGTGTTCAATACCTGCCTGACCTTTTTTTGTAAATATTGTGACATAATGATAAATAAAACAATTTAACTCCCTCAAGAGTAAAGCATGTTTATGGACAGACATTTAAGGTTTTTATTACATGCAATGAGGTAAGTCAGCACTTAAGATAGTTCAGTGCTACTGAAGGAAAAAGGAGTCTTCAAACCCAGCTTTCCAGAGGAGGTGAGACTTGATCTGAGATTCAGAGAAGAGATTCACAGCACAGCAGTGGTGGTGTGGAAAGGTGTCCTTTTGAAAACTTTGTGTGTGCAGTGGAATGGAGACAAGAACTATCATGTTGTATTTAAGGGGCTGAAGTATTTAGTATGCCTGGAATGAGGGATTCTTAAGAGGGAACAGGAAGAAACAAGATTAGAGGTAGAGGCAGGTCTACATTATTTAGAACCTTGGGCACTCACCTGGATTGTTAGAACTTGATCTTAAAAACTGGAGAATAATTTACGGATTTATAGCAGTTACATGACCAGATTTGCAATTTGGAAATGTCACTCTGACAGTACAGTAAAGGAAAGCCACCCATCCTGGAGGTAAGGGTGGAGAGAAGCCTTTTGTGCTAATCCAGGTGAATTGTGATGAGGGTTTGAGAGGTGGGGTGGATAGAAGAGATGTGAAAGGTGGAATTCATTTGATTTGGTAACTGATTGAAAATAGTCTTGTGTGGTTCCTTGGTTTCTAGTCTGGGCAACTGGGAATGGATGGTAGTATCATTAGGATAAGGAATGCAACAGGAGAGAAGTGGTCTTGCTCAGAAAGATTTGGAGGTTGCTGGCTAGAATTCAAGGTAGTAGTCTAGGATTTAGATATATCTTTGAGAGTATCTTCTAGCATATTCAACTAACCTTTAGTTAAATGAGGAGCAGAAGTCTCCTGAAATGTTAGCCGATCCTTTTTTGACCTCTTTTAACCTCAAATGGACATTGTCTTGGAGTCACAATTCTACTCTCTCTAGAGCCTTCGGTATCAGCTGTATTCTTCTCTGATGATAGAATCAGTACAACTACCAATCAAGGCAAGAATTCTCTAACCCTAAAAGACTGATCTGGTCCTTGTAGAGCTATGCTTCATTGGCCAAACATAGACAGAGTTATAGGTAAGGGGACTATGATCATTGGTGTTAGCTGATACCATAAAAAGAATCAGAAGCAGTTTTGATGTAGCCTAGTTAATGTGGTAGGTATAATGTGGAAGCAATATTCTGTGTTGATTGTTATTATAGACAAGAAGTGGGAATAACAGAATTTGGAAAGACCCATGTGGTGACCTGGTGTTGCTCCTCTCAATTCTCTCTTTAAGAGAATTGCCTTGGAAAACAAAGTTGCCTAACAGCCTCCAGCTACCACAACTTTGTGTACCATTGTGGCATTCACACTGAGGCCACCCTTCCCCCAGGCTGGTCACCCCCAGTGACTGAACATGGCAGTAGTGCTAGTTCAAGGCCCGTCCTGATGTTATTGTGAGTCTACTCATGCACGTCCTTTGATCAGAAGCTTTCTATTAGCCAAGCCAAGACATGTTCAAAACTGTTTAATGGTCTCAGGCTCTTCCTACTCAATTCTCTTTCCATTCTTCCTGCATAAATGTCTGACCCGCACTATGGTCTGAAAGCACTTCCTATTTACTCCTGCTTCCTTCAGTTTTATTCCTCAGAGGCATTTCTCCCCGTAAATCTCTTGTACATCTAATCCTATCTTGACATGTATTCTCAGAGGACCTGAACCCCATTGAAAGTTAAGTTGACAAGGGTTTGTATATGACACATGATCATGTTACTTGTCATGTCGAGAATTGTAGTCCTCATCTTTACTTTCAGACTAAAAATGACTAATACTGGTTTCCCTGGAGAAGAGGCCTTCTGCTCAGTTTGGCAAAACAAACAAACAAAACAAACAAACAAAAACAAAACAAAACAAAAAAACACACGCCTGCATACATTTGTGAAAGTCATAGAAAGAGAAAGATATCCATGAAAACAGTTATGTGTGTATTTTAAACCAACAGTCACACAAATTCATGAAGGTGGCAACTGTTTGAGGTTTCCAAGGAGTAGACTACTGAGTAAGGGGAGCAAAAGCTTATGGCTGATCCCTGAGAAACATTAACATAAAGGCAAGTGGAGAATGAGGAATTTGTCAAAGCAACTGAAAAGGAGTAAGTAAAATGATAGGAGTAAATGGGAGCGATGACATAGAAGCCATTGGACAAGAGCTATTTAAGAACAAAGGAGTAGTGAGCAGTGCCAACTACCAAAGAGAAAGCAAGAGGGGTAAGGACAGATTATTCTAACTGATCTAATAATATGGCTGTTATTAGTGATTTTAGCAGGGACAGTTTTATTGAAGTGTGAGAGGCAAAAGCCAATGGCAGTATGTTAATGAATAAGAGATATGGTAGTGAGAGCATGAATATGGAACCTCATTTTAAGCATATATGCTGCTTAGTAAAGGAAAAAAGAAAGATAGGGAATAGAAGGAAATTGGAACGTATGGAAATTTTTTAAATATAGGAGGAATTCTCAATTCTAATTCTATTAGATGAGTGGTTTTGAACCCATAATTTAGCTATTCTGTGCCTTAGTTTTGTCATGTATAAAATAGGGATAGTAATTGTATTTTCTCGTAGTGTTATTGTGAAGGTGAAAGTTGATTTGTGTAAAGTCCTAAGAAGAGTGCCTGGCACATCATCAGGGTTATGCACGTTTTACTAGTTAAACTTTGTTTGCATATAAAGTTGCTTGTATTTAAAAGTACATGAGAAATATCCTAGAGAGAGGGAGAGTTGGATTTTTAATTTTAAAGTTTTCCTTCAGAGACAGAAGGAAATTATAAATAAATCTAATAGAGAGGTAAAATTTTTCTTTTTGGCTTGATATTTCCCATATTCTCAGTACAGGCGTGAATGGTGTTTGTATATAAACAGTGGACCTTCTTAATTTTTCCTCGCTAGCTTGGTTCATTGCTTCCATGAATAAGTTATCAGGCAATGGGTTGGAAGTTTTGAGGAAAAAAGTGAGGTTTAGAGCATCTGTTGAGGAGCACGGGAAAGATGAGTGAGCTAAGGATACATAGAAGTGCTACTGGGGTTATTAATGTCTGATCTTGAAAATTATCGGTTTTATTTTTATTAAAATTATTGGGGTGACATTAGTTAGTAAAATTCTATAAGCTTCATGTGTACAATTCTATAATACATCATCTGTACATTGCATTGTGTGTTCACCACCCAAAGTCACCATACATTTGACCCCCTCTAGCCTCGTCTATCCCTCCTCCACACTTACCCTTTGGTAACCACTAAACTATTGTCTGTGAAAAACATTAATTAATATGGTTCTAATCATCAAGATCATTGGGTGATATTCTTCATCAGGGTTTAGTCATCTGAGAGAAAGAACAGACAAGTAAGGCAATTAGATTTATCCAGGTCTAAACTATTTCAGGGCAGGTGAGGCAGAAAAAACAAGATAGCAAGAAAACAGGAGTTTGGGGAAAGGACAAAGAAGGGTGTATATGACAGCCCTAAGCAAATGGGTTAAAAAGGAAATGAAGTAAGACCTGGAAAGTACAGGTGATTAGAAAGCACTGATGGCTTCAACAGCTAGACAGTCTCAAAGACAGTAAGACATAGAAAGAGTTGGAACAATGAGTTTGTGGTAGAAGGCTGGAATATTGGAATTTAACTAATACATGGAACTTTACAAAATATTACCAACATTTATAGGAACTGATTGAGTGATGATAAAAATTAGTGAAATGGAGGAGGTCAAGAAACAGTCTGTCTAAGATAGTAAAACTATCAAAATGGACATGAATGACATCTAAAATGATGGCAAGGCTCTAAATCTATGGAAGACCATATAGATCTATTGCTCAATAATCATTTGTGAACGTGGAGAAGAAACTAGAATGTCACTATATGACTGTGATGAGGAGAGATACCAAGAATCCCAAAGATCTATAATTAGGGAGTAGTATTAGTAATGCTATACAAGTAGCAGTAAGCAACAAGAAATTATCCAGTAATTTCTACACATTCCCTGTTCTCTACCCCGATTTCTTACTCTTAGCCTTTAGGAACATGAAATGAGAAAATGTGTAGCCTCTATTTGAGTGGAATGAAAGAAAGATGGAAAAAGTCTTAAGGAGAAAAGAAGCATCTTGAGAAACAGAGAGAAATGGGAATTAAGGGACAATTTCAGGTGGAGGGAACCTTTAGTGAAATACTGAATGTGATAAAAATAGAGTTTACGCTTGGACACACACTGAGAAGGCATCTTTGGAAGGATTAGCAAATGGATGATGAGGTGGAAAAAGTGAGGTTTAAATGAGAGTTTGGGAGGGAAAGGAACACAAAAACACTTGCATTTTGGATAGAAGCCAAAAGTGGCAGAGATGAGAGACATAGTGACACTGAACTGTCTAAAGATTTGGAGCAGAAGTTTGACATAAAATTGCTTTTGTGCCAATAGAACACTGGGTCCAATACAGACCTTATTCTGTAGGTGGCCTTGTTGGTAATCTGTAGCCTTTGCTCACTATCACAAATAGAACTTTGGTAAAATGACGTTTTTTTACTTTGAAAGCTCAGAATTGTGTATAAAGGATAATTTAATTAGAAACCAATTAAGGGTTTTTACCAGGCCCTTTTGACCCATTGGAACTAGTGAGCTCAACTCTTTCCCAAGTAGCTGGTAGTGCTCATCCATATTCATGTTCTCTTCTTGGTCACACATCTCTACTGTGTTTTCCAGTCTTTCCTATGGCTAAGTGTGACCGAGTTTTACCCGATGGGATTGATGCAAATGATATATCATTTATGGGCCTAGCACGCAAAACCTGCTAAAACCCCTTTTCTTAAGGTCTTTCTGAATGGAAGAATCTTTGAGGACCTGGAGGAATCACGAGGTTGGAGAAACTTAGAGCAGAGTCTCCCTCTCTTTCTGTCCCCAAATGACCCGCATTACAATGGGACATAAAAATAAATCTTTACTGTGCTACACTAATGAGATTATTGTAGAAATGGCCTTACCTATCTGATAGAGTATCTGTGGAAGATACCTTTGTTATATTGACCTATGATAACCTCCATTGAGTTTTCAAGAAAGCCATATTTTCTCAGGAACTATTTCTTTTTAAAATTTTAATTTTGAGGAGGAGACCCTAGCTTGTTACTGGGACCTCGCAGAGACTAAACAAAGGGGTTATTATCCTATCTAAGCTATTTCTATCATCAATTCAGAGTCATCTGATTGACTGAGCCATGAAATCAAGTATTCTCATGGACACTCCCTCATCAAGTGGAATCTGATTTCACAGGGTAGGACTCAAGCATGTCCTGATCGCTGAAGTTGACTGATATCTCCATAATGCCTACTTCTGCCACGTGGCCACTTCTCTCTCAAAATGCTATTATAGCCTCAAGAGCAATTTACTATGAACAAATGACAGTAGAGAGAAGAAGAACTTTGTTGAAGATGACTGGACATGATATGATGGCTCCATCATTACAATCAGTTGCATGGGTGGCCCTGAGGGACAGTGGGGGAAGAGAAATCCAGAGGGTAGGTTTTGTGTAATGCATATTAAATTTTGAGTTCATAGATAAGCCAGTTTCTCTCCAAATACATTCTCCACATTGTATATAGTCTTTTGATATTAATTAGAGCATATTACTTGCTCAAATTCTTTCTGTAGCTTACTATTGTACTTTGCATCATGTTATAATCAACTTTGGTCTACCAGGCCTTAGGTGGTATGTTTCCCTGTTTCACACTAGAACTTCAATTTGGACTACCCTTGCCTTTGATGCTCTAGCCACTGGCTTTATTTTTTTGTCCAAGCATGAAATTCTTGGCCCTGCACAGGTCTTCACAACATGTCTGGCTCTTTCTCATCTTTCAGAATTTAGCTTAAATTTGACTTGCTCTGCTGGGCCCCTTACTGATCTTTCGACACAAATTAAACTTTTTCTGTTATCTACCTTTTTCAACTTTTCTTCTGCTTCCTGTTCCTTTCCTTCATAGAACATACAATATTTATACAGTTGTTTATATATTATTTTCACTTAAAGTTGCCTTCACAGTATTGTAAATTCTGTGAAAGTGGAGATCATGTCTGTTTTATTTACCAATGCATCCAGGACACCTAACACAATACCTGGCTCATAGTGGGGGAATGAGAAACTTTTGTCGAACAAAGAATGAATAAACAGCTGAACATCTTGGAAAAAAAGTTGAGAAGAATATAAATCTCTAGGCCAAGTGTGAAGTGTTCAGGTACCAGGACATCAATTTGATTTCACAGCCATGGCAAAGGAAAAAAAAGAAAGGAAGTTGGTAGAACAAAGTCAGAAATCCTATGAGGAACAGGAAGAGGTAAGTAAGAGATAGACACGGAGGATGTTGGAACAAGAAAGAGCTTGTGGATATCAAAGTCCAGCCCAAAGATGAACAGAAACTTGCCCGGGACCTCTGGTGGCACCTTTGAGAGAAAGTTTACTCTGAGTGGCAGCTTACGTTCCTTTCTCTCCTTTCTTTTCTTTTCCTCGTATCGTTCTTTTCTTTACTTCTTCTACATAAAACATAACAGAACAAAAAACAGCCAAACAAAAAATTCTAATCTTGTAAGATTTGGGCTGAAATATCGAGGATAATAAGGATCATTTATAGTGAGTGAAATTTCCACAGGCCTCCTAATTCATTCATTAAAGAAAAGCAGAATGTACATTACTTCATGAACAATGTAAAGGTTATTATCCCTCATGAAATATGTAAACTGAACTGCCAACTTATTGTCATGATACTTTTATGGGCCTAGACGTTCTGGAAACCATAGCTTTAATAAATATCCTGAAAGCCTTCAAGAGAGAAAATTCCAGATTTCCAATTGAAATGCATCCCTGAATCTGATTAAGCACTAATATCAAAGGAACACACACCTCTGTATAAAAAGCAGACCATCAAAGGTCACATTTTTAAAGGTAGAGGGTTAAGGAAACATATCCCTGACGGTGACTGAATGTTACTGTTAACTTCAAAATACTTTTGGTTTCAGTCATTTTTTTCAAGGTGCCATCAAATCCTACAGTCATTCCAATCATTTCATGCCTGAAGTTTTCCCCATAGAAATAACATGTTTTTCAGGACAGTGTTAGAAAAGGAATGAAGGGGAATTCCATTAAACATCTGCAGATGATCTGTGAGATTCAAAGGCTGGTTTCGTTGTGGTATGTTTACTTCTTTCTCCCACTGGAGTATTTTGTGACACAAGCATTTTCTTCACTGAAAAAAAGGAGTGAGTGCCCTGACGTATATCTAACTTCAGGAATTGCAACTGTTTAAATAGCCAAATATGACCCCTAGAAAAAATATCTATCACAGACCAACGTTGGGTGCACTGAATAGTGTAATTAATTGCAAGCAACAGAAATAAACTATTTAGTAGTAAAGAATTTTATTAGGCAATAGGTGACAGCTCATAGAGTTTCCGAGAGGATCAGAGAACGGGATTGGGGGAATGCACCCAGGGACGATACGTGAAATTGAGCCCAGAACTATACATAAACTGTCACCACAGACACACCAGAGTGGCCTGTACCACCAGCACCATGGCTGGGCACTTCTCCCCTACAAACTGGATGCAGGTGCTAATTCTGCCTGCACCCTCCTTCACCCCTCACCGTAATCAGTTCTACGTAGACTCTTTCTTCTTGCATCCCCATCTCAAGATTCAAAATTCAGGGAAGTTAACATCTGATCAGAGCAACCCAGGTCCTGCATCAGTGACCTAGCTTCAAGGGAGGCTGGCATTCTCCAATTCTGTATTGAGAGGTAGAGTTTTCCAAAAGATAGGCATATATCTTGGACATAGGAAAGATGATTGGTTCATAGATGGTCTAAAGGAATAAAAAATATCTGCTACAGTGGATATTGGTTTCACTTAGTATAGGATTTGTTATAAAATAATGTAATTTCTTAAGTAGTTAGTAAAATCAAAATGTGTTCAGAGTAAGAAGACCTGGGTTCAAACCAAGTCCGGAGCTCATTATGTCTTAGAATTCTCTTTGTGTGTGTGTGTGTGTGTGAGAGAGAATATACATGTGTGTATGTATACACACTAAAATGGAATAATGTTTTGTCTCTTTTTTCCTGCCTCACTTTGTTATTGGTAGATTCCAATGAGGTGTGGGTGAAAGCAATTTAAAAATATAGAGCAAAGGAATTCAGAGTATGATAAAACCAGATTAAAATCTGGTCTCTACCTCTTACTTGATGTACGGCCTTAGGCTTGTTATCTAAATTATTCAAGTTTCAGTTTCTTAATGTTAAATGGACATTAAAATGGCAACTTTTTAGAGTTATCAAGAAGTTTAAATGGGATAATATGATTAAGAACTTTTTACACATAAAAAGCACTTAACAAAGTGTCATGTTTGTGTACACAGGCACACGTGCACACACATCACATACACAGTTCCATGAACACACACACAAACAAATGAAAGGAAATGTGTCTTTACCCAACTAAGTCTATTGTCTAGTTGACAAAGAAAATATACACATATTGTTTATGTACTTTTTCTGGTTATTATAAATTAATATATTTTGGTAAACATTTAATATGCTTTAACATATATGTTACATACATAATGTTATATTTGTGTTATATTTGTTATATATACATGTGATGTTAACTCATATGTAATTTAATTTTACATTCAGTGCTTATTAAAATATCTAAATTCTCTTTTAGTATTTCCTTCCATCTCTCTCTCTCAAATATACTCTGTGCTCTCCAAATATGACAAACATTGTGTGGTAATGTCATACTTTTTTTCTTTGCTTCAATATTTATCCATAGACCAGGTACCATGTTGGTCGTTGAATTCGCAGTTAAAGGGCCATCATCTAATGAAAGAGACAAAAACAAACAAACAGACATTGTAAAAGTAAATCAGATCATGCCCCTCCTCTACTGAAAAGCTTTGTTGGCTTCTCGTGTGATTAAGCACAAAAGGTAAAGTGCTTATGAGGGCCTACATGGTCCCACAAAGTTTACTCCTGACCTCTCATCTCTGAGAACTCATTTTCTACTAGTCTCCCCACCTGTCATTTTGTTCTAGCCATACTAGCATCCTTGGGCTCCTTGAACACAAAAGCCATGTTCCCATTTTAGTGCTTTGGAACTGGCTGTTTCTACTCCGTGGTGCTTGCTTCCTTAGATATTCTAGCTAATCCATCACCACCTCAAGTCCTACTAAATTATTGCCTTTCTCACATTACCTGAACCACTCTATTTAAATGCAACTCGCCCCATTTTCCCACCTCGGTACTCCTGACTCCTCCTTAACCTGCTTTGTTTTTTTCCATTCATTCATAACCTTCGATTAGACTGTGTCATTTACTCATGCATTATTATTTTATTTATTATCTGTCTCCCCTCAGAATTGTGTTGCATATGTTCAGGGAACTTTGCCTGGCTTGTTCACTGTTCTGTCCCCACTGCTTGCCCCATGGCCTGGAACACAGTAGGCATTACATAAATATTTGCTGAATAAATAAACAAAGGAAAGAAATGATTCTGGTGTACAGAATTGGGAAAGAAATCAGCAGGCGAAAGAGAATGAGATCAATCAGTAATTAGGAAGTAGGGGAAAAGCCAGAAAGAAAAGTGTTCTAGGAAAGAGGGAGTGTTCTCCAGTGCTTCTCAGAATTATAAGATGAGGACAGAAAAATGTTTATTGATTTTGGCAGCAAGTCACTCATTGAGGACATTAACAATGTAGTTTCAGGGGAATGATGAGGGTGAAATCAGAATAGGAGGTAAAATAGGAGGTGAAAAATATGGACCTTAAAGGGAGAAGAGAGTTATATCTATAGGTATGTTGTTTCAAGGCATTTTAAAAAATTTTAATAGTGAAGAAAAGCAAAACATGTTGTATGTATTCTGATGAACCAGGAGGAAAGAGGTACTTGATGCAGGAGAGAGCAAAGCTAGCCAGTGGGGCAAAGTCCTTGCTACGTAAGGCAGGAGTGGAGGGACTAAGTCTCTTGGGAGAGAGAGGAGGGAAGAAACAGAAGATGGAAGCAGATGCAGGCTGGGATTCACTAGGTAATTTAGATTTTCTCTCAGCTGGGCTCACTCACATGTTTGGCGGTTGACTGGCTCTTGAATGAAATTGTGGAGACAGCTGGGTCACACGTCTCTCACCCTCTAGCAGGCCAGATCGAGCATCTTCTTATAGTGGTGGCAAATGGTAGAGCAATCACACAAACATATCACTTGTATCATATTTGCTAATACATATCCCATTGGAAAAGTAAGTCTCATAGTCCAAGTTAGAGTCAGAGTGTAGGGCAAACAAAGCGACATAGCAGAGTGTGAATACAGAGACTGCTAAGGAATTGAGACCATGGATGCAATCAATCTATTACAGAACTGGTTAGAGGAGGTGAGGGAACCCTGTCCAATTGAATGAGGCAAATTTATTAGCTGAATGTTTTGAGAAGGACAGGTGAGAAAAATAGGGAAATATTTCTCAATAGAGCAATGAGAAACAAATGCGAAATAAGCTTTTTAGGGAGGGAGAGGGATCACCTTATGTAGAAACAGTATAATTTTTGTGTCCATTTGTGATTGACCATCATGCATTTGTTTGATAACAATCTGAATACATATATGATAGAAATCTACTGAAGAATGCAAATATTGGAGAAGGTGAATGATTGTGTTAATTGAGGTTATGGGAGTGTTATGCTGGGTGTGGACGGTGAGAGGGTAAGGAAATTACAGTAGGTATAAGGGAATCAAAATGATGGACCGTAGAATTTAATCTGAATAAGAAAAGAAAGAAAGGCAGAAGTGGGGCCAGGGATAGAGACAGTGGACGAATTGATGGATTGGGGGTTTCAATGAAGTCAAACAATGGTTTCTGCGAGGAAACTAAGAAGTAAATTGAAGATTGGAAAACTTGAAGATTGCAGTTGGAGAGGGGGAATCTGAGTGCATGAAGGTGATGGAGAACGGTTTCTGGCTTTTGAATGTGCTGTGTTCTTTCATGCCCGTGCTTTGAATCATGCTGCCTTATATCTCTGCCATTTTTCTTTCCTCGTGCACGTGGATAACTGGTACTTTCCCTAATTCTGTCAGGCTGAGGTACATGTTCTTTGTCTGTTCTTGCCTACATATGTTCCATCAGTAATCATATGTCTCATAATTGCTGCCTTACCTGTGTGACTTACTCCATTAGCCTATAAGTTCTTTGCTTATGTCTGTCTTCTCCTCAGTTGGCATGGTGCCTGATGCTCAATACAGACTTGGTGAAAAAAGGAAGAGTTAACAGTGACTTTAGGTGATAGAAGCCATGAGGGTAGATGAGATTGTCAGTGATATTGTTTATTGCTGTGCTGGCCAACATAGTAACCCTAACCATATGGGGCTATTTAAGCAAAATTAACATAATAAATTTAAATATAATAAAAAATAAAATTCCTCGGCCATGCTAATCACATTTCAAGTATTCAGTTGACACATGTGGCTACCTGATTGGAAAGTACAGAGACAGGTAATTTCCATCAGAGCATAAATTTCAATTGGACAGCTCTGGCATTATAGAGCAAGAAGCTGGGGAAAAAGGACTTAGGGACAATGTATGGAAGTCACTGATAAAGGTTCAGAAGAGATAGAAGAAAAAGATAGCAGAAGAGAAACTGGACTGCTAGGGTGTGGGCCCTGGAGATAACCTTCCACAAGAGGTCTAGTAGGTTATAGGAAAAAAACAACAACACAAATTCCTATAAGAAATTAGATATGAAAGGAAGATACATGGAGCTATATCTTCATATACATATAAATAAGTGTGAAGATATTATATATATTTGCATTGACATATATAAATGAAGAGAGTAGGAGGCAAGGGAAGAAAAATTAGACTATGGCAAAGTGGTAAGGCTAAGAGAAGGATATTTTTTCGCTCTTGGGATGGGAGAGTGGTACATTTGTGGATGAAGACACAGTCTACTGGAGAAGAAAAGATTGAAGAGGGGAAGGGATGGAAGTCATCAGTAATGCAAATTCAGAGGTTGAGAAAAAACTGGGATCTAGGGCATGAGTCCTGGAGTTTCTACTTTGTCTCCAGCACTGTTGTAGGTGCTAAGAATTCAGTAATGAACAGATAGACTAACTGGTCATACGAAGCTTATATTCTGATAGTGGAGGCAGTGAACAAGGCAAGTAAAATACATAGTATGTTACAGAATGATAAGTTCTAGGGAGAAAAAGGAAGCAAGGGAGGAGGGCGGGAAGTGGCAGTGGCACAGGGTGAAGGTGAAACTGAAGAACTAGAGATGAGTGGCTGTCAGATAACTGTAGAGGTCAGGGGTGAGAAATTGAAGTTTACTCTTTACACTTGTTCTCTTGGCAAAATCGTGTGCCGAAGATGAAGAGTATGACACTGGGGTTGAGTTGTAGGTAGGGAATGGGAATATGGCTGTCAATAAAATCAATTAAAATTTGTTTCTACTGTGCCTTAAAGATCCAGCAATGTGTTTTTAACTTGCACATTATTTTTGGTCATACTTCACCTGGACATTGTCTATTGTAGTCATTGAGTAGAAAATATTAATAGAAGCCTATTGAAGTTTACCTGTTAAGTTTATGAATTTTGTGAACTTACACCTAACTTAAAATTTTTTATTATTCATGGGAAAAAATCACATAACTTGAAAACCAGATGCAAAATCACTAAAGGACTCAGAAGACTATGAACTTGCATAATTGAAGAACTCAAACAAAAAGGGTATTTCAGTTACAGACCAGAGTCCCAAGTTATGTTCTTAAATAAATTTAAAGGAGTTAGCAGAACATTTCAAAATTTTTGTTCCATTTTCCTTTCTTAGGAAAAATAAATATGTTCATAAGTCATTAAGGTGACTCAGAAAAGTTAAAAATTTAAAAATTAAAAATGTATTTTTCAGTTTAAAGATTACATTAGAGGTTAAATTTGCAACAAAAGGAGGCAACCATTAAATACTAATCCTTGTTTAATGTAATGTGAAAGATTCGTCACTTAATACTCTTGATGAAATGAGAAGTAGACAATTTTCCCTGAACAGTTGGGGATGGGAGGTGCTCTAAAACTAATCAGATACCATTTTCTTTAAGAAGTAGAGTCAGATTTTTATAATTTAGTAAACATGCTGAAAAATATCACAGAAATGACTTGAGGGGGAAAAGAAACATCTGGAACCTTTATAGCATATGTCTGGAGAGCAGGGTCTGAAAGAGCTTTCAATGGAGTAAATGGCTACCTGACTGGAAGATTCTGTCCCCAAATATATCCTCACAGGCTTGTCTGAAGTCTGTCTCTATTGTGAAATTCCACCATGAGCAACTCAGTTCTTTGTTTAGCATGGTGTTCGTGTGGAGTATATAACTCGTTCTGTCTCTCTTTCTTCCCTTCCCAATCAAACGTCAGTGGCCTTCAGTGTTAACACTGTAGTTCTCTATTCTCACTGCTGTATATTTCCTTTCACTGCTACTCTTTGGAGCCACCTGTGCGTCAGTGATTCTCAAAACCTTATTTACTGCTCTAGACTTACTCAGCAGAGTCTACTGCATATAATAATAATAATAATAATAATAATAATAATAATTTAATAATAATAAAATGTATATCAGTTATGATATACACCATATATCAGAAACTAGACTAAGAACTTTGAGACATGATTCCGTTTGATTTTGTTAACTCTGAGGTTTACAGAGAAGGAAACCAAAGCACATTAACTCTAGATAACTCACCCAAGACCTCATGGCTTACAAGTGGAACAGCTGTGACCTAAACCCAGATTTGTCTGATGCCAAAGTGCTTGCTTTAATCACCACCTTACACTCACATCCCGCTCAGATCTGCCGCTGGAACTTCGAAATCAACATGGCCAATCAAATTTCGGTTTCTCCATCTCACATCTCCCCCTTCTCCCATGTTCTCGATCCTAATTACCGACCCATCATCCAGTGCAGAACCTTAGAACGCAGGGACAGGGCCAGCTTCCTGGACATGTGACCCATGCAGTTGCATGCGTGCCATTCCAGAATGGCCCTATGCTTAGGTGTTGCTCTCTTGATATTCTTAATAATTTTCCAACAATTTTACTTTTCACTGGTCTCCACAAATTATGTATTCAGTCTTGCCTTCAGGGTCATCTTTGACACTTTTCTTTATTTCATATGTTCTTCTCACCTCTTCCTTTAGTTCTAATTAGTCAGTGAATTCTGTTGGTTCTCCCTCTTAAATCCCATTTGAATCTCTCCCTTCTTCATCCCAACTTTCCCTGTTAGGTTAGGTACTCGTATTGCTTTCCCTGGATTACTATAGTCGCTCATATCCCTGTTTCCAGTCTCAACTTCCTGTGAGCAGTCCTGCACACTTTTTCAGAAGGCTCTCAAAAATGTGCTTGTTAAAGCTACTCTTCTGTTTGCCACCCTTCAGTGACTACCTACTTCCTGTTGGAATAAAGCTTAAACTCCTTTGTATGTCATGTAAGGCTCTCAAAATTCTGTCCTGTATCTGCTTCCTTGGCAGCACCTCTTACCACCTCTCAGTTCACTCCGTTTCCCAGCGAAGCTGAAATGAATGCTGCAGTTTTAACATTCCATGCTTGTCTCCTTGGTATTCCTCATTCCTGGAGTCCCCTTTCCTCCCTCATTTCTCATGATATATCATAAGCTTGTCTTCTTAGGAAAAGGCTTTCCAGAACTGTCTCTGCTTTTCTCCAAAGGCAACTGATTTCCCCATTCCCTACTGCACCCAGGACTGTTAATATACTTTTATTAGAGATTTAAAGCAAGCATTCATATTAGGCTAAGCCATAGAAATGGTTGTTTTTGTAGGTCAAAAAATGTTATAAATATGCACTTTTCTGTGATTAGGCCTGTATTTTGTTGTGACTTCTTGAGACTTTATTTAATTGTGAGTCAAGAACAGGAAGTGAATTGTACCGTGCCTCCATCCTTGAGGATAATTCCTGGCAAAAAATAGGTGCATGAACTTCATAGGAGGAACAACAAAGCAGAGAAAATTGTGAGAACATGGTTAACTTGAATTGGAAATGTTCATTTTTAATGACACAATTCCTTCCTCCATATATATTTACAGACTCTTGATGGTTTTAAGAATCTCTGAATCAAAGGGAGCCAAAGTTTTTCCAGTATGAGTTCAGTCAATCTGGAATGTTTCTTATACAACCATTGTCAGAATTTTGTTCATAAGGCCAGTTACCAGAGTTCAAACTCTCTTTAGAAGAAAATTGTGAGACAGAGGCTTTCAGAGATTTGAAGTGACTAGACATTGTGAAGTATGGAAAACAAATGATCTGATGCATCAAGAAATTTATAATCTAGCTGAGATGCCAAATTCAACCCTCCAACCTCTCCATTAGAGAATGACTGGAGGGAAGCTTTTGTGGTACCAAATATCTGTATGGGAATTTAGGCTTACCTAAATTACCTTCAGGGGTGATTCGTGTGGGTGGGCATATCAGGAAAACATGGAGGAGCTGAATCTCCAGATGAGCCTGCCACTGGACATGGACAAAAGGTGCTGCCATGCCTTCTGGTCACCTTAACTGTAAGCTTTGATGAGAGGATGAAAGCTCATGAGAAGGAGCGGAAAAAAAGTAGAGTGTAGGGAATCATTTTATGTAAGGGAAAAATATAACTGAAAATATAAATATAAAATAAAATATAAATATTAAAAATCATTTTCTATAAGGGAAAAATAAGCCTTGCTGAAAATTTGAATACAGGAAATCAAAAAAGTGAAAGTCAAGGTGCCTAACCTACAGCCTTGAACAATGGTAGTCCTGATGGAATTATTTGGGAAAGGTAATGGATTGTACTTGATTTTGGGAAGGGGGGTAGGAGAAAGTGGGGGGAATGCTGTTGTGTAACTTTGAAGAGCTAATATCCAAAGGAGAGCAGTGTTGCCCAGGATGTGACCCAAGAAACTCAGATTTTTTTTCCAGGATGTTAATAGGTGCAACCTAAAAACAAAGAAAGGAAGGAAGGAAGAAAAGCTGGTAATTAACTCAAAAATAAATAAATGAGAAAGATTGGTCTATGGTTAAATATACTTGAAAAGTACCAGGTCAAACCAAGTGAATCCAGATAGTCTATTGTAGGACTTCCTCAAATCCGGTCCTATAAGAATGTTCACTGTTCAGCAATTCCTACAGTTACTAGATAGCAGTCCAGTGGAGCATTCCATGGCACTGGCATTTTGTGGAACATATTTTATGAAATAACAAGGGGTCTCAGGGAGTATATTGAGCTGGACAGTAGAAAGAGGAAGGGGAGAAGGAGAAGGAGACCATGCAATTTAAAGAGTGGATAACCATTGTCAAAATGCCATGAGAAAAAATATTTCTCGTATCCTACATTAGAAATAAGTAAGAGCTGCAAAGACAATCTGGGGATATAAAATGAGGCTTGTGGCTTTTTCAGGACATCCAAAGGTATGTCCTCTTAAGACTCTGTGTGAAGGCCAGAAAGCCAGTTACAGGAAGATAAGCAACTAATGTTTACTGCTAGGTATATATGAGGTCTGACAATTAAGTTAGCAAACTCATCCTAGAAAAAGCACTACTTACCCCATTGCTGAATATAACTATAGTCACCTTCGAAGAACTCCCCTTGGGAAGCTGTGCACCAATCAGCGCCTAGTCCACCCTTCAAAGCAATTTGGAACTCTTATTCTGGAATGGCCATCAGAGTTGTTGTCGTATTACCCTTGATGTCCTGAACGTCATCAAAGTGTCTTCCTTTCAATATTTCCTTTATCTTTGTGTAAAGAAAGAAGTCCTTGGGGGCCAGATCAGGTGAGTAGGGAGGGTGTTCCAATACAGTTATTTGTTTGCTGGCTAAAACCTCCCTCACAGACTGTGCCGTGTGAGCTGGTGCGTTGTTGTGATGCAAGAACCGTGAATTGTTGGCAAAAAGCTCAGGCCATCTAACTTTTTCATGCATCCTTTTCAGCACTTCCAAATAGTAAACTTGGTTAACTGTTTAGTTGGTACAAATTCATAATGAATAATCCCTCTGATATCAAAAAGCCCTTAGCAACATCGTTGCCACAGGTTGGCGACCTTAATTGTCAGACCTTGTATAAGAGGTCATCTACATATTCGAATACTACCTATAGGCAGTTTATGTAATGGACTTGAGTACCCTGGCTAAGTGAGACATCAGGGAGAGGTGGGGACTATGGTAAATTGGAGGGTGTCTAACTACTTCTACTAAGCTCTAGCCAATTGTATTCATGGGAAAATGTTTGCTAACTGTTGTTGGGTCTTTAAAATTGAGGCATTTGGGTTTCAATGTAACGAAAAATGAGGCATTTGGGTTTCAATGTAAATGTGCCAGTTATTAAATGTTGTCAACTTGATTTAAAAAGAATAACAAGAAGGACAATGAGCAAAATGTGTGTGTAGGCTGGATCCAGTGCATGAACGCTCATTCAGAGACATCTTGTCTCCAAGTATCTGCGGACTTGTGCCCCTCCAGCTTTGTATCTTTAAGCACATTCTTCTTTTTGCTCAAAATGCTCAGCTGCCATCTCATTCTATCAGAAACCTATCCAGTTTTTCAGTGTCCAGTGCAAGGGCCACCGTGGAGTACCCCACGGGCCACCTTGGAGTCTCTCTTGCTCTAGTCTGTCAGCAGCCTCCTCGGAGCACCTATAGTGCCTTTTCTTTGATTCTTACAAAGTCCTTTGTCTTATTATTATTCTTGGACATGTCTCATATTTGCTCTTTACCTATAAATGTTTGAGAGCTATGACTGTATATAGTAGACTGTGTATTTTACCTACAACTGCAACATCTGTCGTGGGATCTTATATGTAACTTTGGTACAAAATAAAGTAGTTGAATGAATGGAACAATGAGTTGCAAAGCATTTTGGTTAAAATGATTTTGCATATATGTAAAAAACTAGCTGAAGTTTTAGTTCATTAATCATGGAAGTGACATTTTATTACTTTTAGAAATAAAGCCTTATTTGTAGAGGAAAACAATTTTAGTCTCATAAGTCTGGGAGAATGGATAATCAGTCAGTATCACTTACTACAAAAATCACATGTTGTCTATTTGACATGTTTTATTTTTAAAACTGTTTTCCTTCAGGGTTTTACATAACGCACCCTCTACGAGGTTAGCAATGTTCTCAGCTATAACAGATTTGGATATCTATTGAAGGAGAAAATTGTTTTGACACACTTTGGAACTTTAGGGGGGGTGTTTATTCTTGTCTGTTTCAGATAAATTAGGCAAGTGTAGTAAGATCTTAAGCTTACCTTATAAAGATGCTAACTTCTCAAATTGCCTAGAGTAAATGAAACTTTAAAAGTATTCTCAGAGCAATTATTTGAAAGGTCTCACATCTAATCCAAGGTTATGAGTGCAGACAGACAAAAAACAAAGCAAGGAGCTATTGGTGTGTCAAAACATCAGATCATTTTATTGCTTAGTAAAAATTGTTGTATGCAAGACAGCATATACATGTACCGATATCTTCCTACGAGGAGATGTTTACATGCAACTTTTGAAAGTTTAAAACATCTTTCTATTCTAAGGAATAATAAAACACATTTATCTAAATCACATTATGAAAAGAGGAAAGGTTCCCGACATCTGTTGGATATATTAGTGCAGAGATGTTTGAGCTGGGCAGCCCTATAATATTTCCTTTGTACTGCGTGTGATATAATGCATGTGGCAGTTTGTCTGTGTGCTATAACAAGCTCCCTTTCTGATTGGGATTTGCAAATGTGTCCAGCGAGCTGATCACACTTGTTAAAACAGGGAGAAATTCCTCTCAGATGAAAGCGTATATTACCTTTAGGACTAGCAGGATTATGTACTAAGCCCGTAGAAGTAAACGGCTAGAAAGGGTTATGGCTGTGAGAGCGTGACTGCGTGGTGACATCTGTTGCCCAACAACACTTTTGTTTTCAAATACTTTTAGGTCCAACGTGCTTGTGATATTTTTCTTACCTGGGAAAAATGCCATCACTTTTCATGCTTCAGTGCTACAAAGTTTGAGATACAGGAAGCTGAATCTTACCCTTTGTTCAACAGCATTTATTGCACTCTGCTATATTTTGGTCTTCTTTGGTTCTGGGACTGAAATGAAAATTAAATGAGAAACTACTTCCTTTTACATTCTAGTAGAATGAATCAAATTTCTTAGCAATTATAGTATAAGATGATGATTGCTGTAATTGAGAAAGGTAAATCAGGGAAAGAAATACTCACGTCTTTGGGGAAGCCAGAGGAAGTCATAACAGGTAGGACTTCAGAGATACATAGAGATGTACTTGGAGAAGTGGGCATGGAAGGACAGTGCTGGCAGGGGAAACTTATGTGTCAGAGCCTAGAAGCTTGGAGTTGACATGGGCCAGAATCTGGTGTGGTCATGTGAGGTGGCTTGTGGGAGATGAGGTGGAGTAAGAATACAATGGGCATTACATGCCCGCTAAAAATTGCTCAATTTTATCCTGGAGGGAAATATTCTTAGTCCCTTTGACTAGCTCCTTTAGATCAATGATTTAACACTATGTTGGGTAATAAAAGAGAAGGATTAACTCAGTGTGAAATTTTGATGATTATCTTACTGTCAGATACTAATCTGAAATTTAATACTTACAACCCCCTTTTGGGGATAAATAGCATCATTGTCTGCTATCTGAAGACTCTGAGTCTTGGAGAGGTTAAGCATCTGTCCCATGAGCAGTGAAGCCAAGTTCGAACCAAGGAAGTCTGGCTCCAGGGCCCATGCACTTAACTTCTGACATTATGAGTCTCCAGAATGGTCTTCTATTCCATTGCATCCTTAGCCAATATAGTAGAATGTATTGTTTAATGATAAGTCACAGATGTTTGCCAAAGAATCCAGACCTTTCAAAGTTCAAAGGCTTTATGGATATGATGGTTTAATGTTATGTTAGGACGGAAAGCTGTCTTCTTAGTGCTCTTCAAATGTAGTACCTGAAATGAGAGAATATTCAAGCCAATCCTCATCCTTTCCTTGGATGTTGAAAACTGAAGCGGGGAAGGAGAGAGTCCTCTTTGCTCTTTGGCCAAAAGCTATAAGGGTGTGATTTCAGAACTGTCTGTGGCCATGTCCCCATAAGTGGAGAAACATGAGGGCAGAGATCCAACCTGCAGAGAGATGCAGTGCTGAGATTTGGAGAGACAAGGGGCTGGCTGTGTTCCAAACTTGAGAACTAGTCATGCCTTATTTTAGAGGATGCTCTGCCTTTCTAATACCTGTGCTAAGCCATCAAGTCCCTTGTTTTGACTGAGCTACTTAGAGAGTTAGGATCTTCATAGCACCAATTCTGAATATATGACAGCAGATGTTTCTCATTCTTAGAATAGTTCAGTTCTTAAAATGTAAATTTTCATTGCCTGAATTGATACTACTAATAATACCTACATGAAATATCAAATGACTCTACTCCAAGCTGTTTTCTTTCTTCGATTTTGTACAAGTAAATTTTTGTATGTTACTGGCATTCTACTGTCCAACAATACTCAACGTTTTTTTCTTGATCCATACCAAGTGACAATGTGAAAGAAAAACAATGAATATATGTGTATGATTCATAAAGAGAATAAAGGAAATAGTCCCTATAAAATGGTTCATGAACCTCTTTAAATTATGAGTCTCTTTTGAGACCCTCTCTAGCAAATTTAAATTGGTAGATGAATTAAACTTTAGCATGCTGAGAAATTTTAGGAGACCCTTATTAGGGTGTGATATTAAAAAGATGTAATGACTAACTACAATGCATGACCTTTGACCAATCAATGCATACTGGCCTTGAACAACTGGACTGAGGTCCTCCTGGTGTGGTGGGTATTTGCTGAACACAGGCTGGTCCTCTTTTCAAGTTTTAACCCTCCCCTGAAGCATTATCATATTCCTTCGTCCATCCCTGTCTTCCCATTACCTTGAAAACACCCAAATCACTCACTCTCTCTCTGTCTCTCAACATTGACTTAAACAGGAATCCTGGGTTTTTACTGAGAGCAGAATTGGGCCTGTGGGGTTCACAAACACATATTTTTCCTATGAAGGTGAGGGCAGCTTGTTTTAAAATTTAAACAAGGTCTCTATTTTGTTTAACTATCATTTGGCTATTTTCTGGCATTTTAAAAACCTTTATTTACAGAATTCTTTTCATATTATAACTTCTATGTCTTTCAAGAAAACAAAATTTCTATGGTTCAAAGGAAAGCCCATTGACCTCAGTAATGCTTCTTCCCACAGGGAGTTCAAAGTGCTTTGGCCTTTGTGCTTCATGTCTGAAGGTGCTGCTGTGTTCATTTTAAGTTCTCTACTTGGCCAGCTCAGTGGCAGGAAGACTTATGCATGGTTTGTTGAAGTCTGGGGTGACTTGGATGTCTCACCCTTGAACCTGGGACCAAGCAGCCCCCAGAGTGAGGGTCAGTTTAGTAAGTAATGTAGTGACTAATGGATTCTCTGTGTAGTTCTTCAGCTGTTACATCAACATGTAACTCAGAAACTCATGTTCTCCCCCATAAATCTTGTTTCAGCCTTGATTGTTAATCATGCCAGATAATTTTAACATATGCATAATTATGATAAAAAAACAAACAAAAAAAACAGCCAGGATTTGGAGGAAAGATTTTAAAATGAAGGGAAACTCCTTTTAAGGGGAGAAAGGCATCTTCTAAGGAATTGGGTAATGTGGAGAAAAAAGGTGTAGAAATAGGGAGTTGACAAAATACTCTATGAAGGAAAAGAATAAAAGGATAAAATTATACAGATCAGTAAGTGTTGTAGAGAGTAAACCAGGCACTATCGTACAAAGAGGACAGAGTCTTTAGGCTTACAGAAAAGCTGGAATTCTTCATTTCCTTGTTGGCAGGTTTCTCCAAGGTTGAGACTTGGGTTATATAGGTTGATGGAAAAAGATACCAAGTCATTGGAGGTTTTGATAAATATCAGTAATTCACTTTCACTGATTTACTGACTCCCACGCAGGATGGAAGAATGTGAAAGTTTTCTGACTCCGTGGCAGTCCAGCAGAGATCCAACATTTATTTCTCTAATATAATCTAGGAAGAAGAACTTACGGAAATCTAGAAACCATGTTAGCCCTTTGATAAGAAAGAAATTCAGATTGTGCCGTTAAGTCTAGCATCATAGGAACAATACTATTAAAAAGACAATAAAACAACGCTTTTGTTCACACAAATTCTGATATGACCAGTCAGCCAGCACATGGGGAATCAGGTCAACAGTAATGAGGTTATATCCCTTACTAATAGGCTGTGACAAATGCCCAAAACTTTCAATTTTCACTATATATGTTTGTAGTATCCAATGGCTCCGGGGATAAAAATTATTTGTATTACTTTTTCCTTCATAAGAGACATAATTATTTGTTTTCCCCATGAGGCTGGACTTATGGGCCACGCTATAAAATTTATAGTTAACTGTCACTGAGAAACTATGGACCTAATGTCGGTGCGGGGCGGGGGGGAGAAGAGAGGTTGAAAAACAGAACATTAAAGCATTTTATGACTTAGGCAGTTTGTACTTCACATGCTTACATATTAGTAGGATCCTATGTTAAATTGAGCTTTAGACTAGTGGTCAGCAAACAATGGCCCAGGGGCCAAATCCAGACTGCCACCTGTTTTTGTCAATAAAGTTTTCCTGGAGAAAGCCACACTCATTGGTCTACCTGTTGTCTATCCAGGGTGCTGTCCCACCACGTTGGCAGAGTTGAGTAATTGCTTCATAACCACATGGGCTGAAAGACTTTAGTATCTCTCCATTTATAGTCAAGTTTTGCCAACACTTGCTTTAGAGGCTGCAGTACTTAGAGGTATTCCTAAAGACTTTCAGGCATAGGGGACACCACAATGAGTAGTTCTCCCCATGCTCTTTAGGAAATATGAAAGTCAAGATGAACATCAAGGGTAGGTTTGAAGACATAAAGAAAAATCAACATGTCCTAAATGTGTGTGGAAGGGTCGTTATGATTCACTGACTGGGTGTGCGCCCGCCGCAGATTTGGTTTCCAACCAGCTGGCAGCTCTTACCATCATCCCTGTCATGTGAAACTTTAGCCACCTGGTCCCAGCAGCAGTATGGACCCCCCAAAGTGAGGGGCTCAAGCTGATTAGCACAATTTGTTATACTCTAGGATTTGGTTGTGAGAAGTCACACAAAATTGTGACATTGTGAAAAATAGGCACATGCTGAACAGTGTGTTATGTGATAAAATATTTATCATATGATGCATACAAAAGACAAATTCTGTAACTCCAGGGAGAAATTGTCACCAGCTGGCATTGTGAGCCAAGAATTCCCAAGGATGGTGGGATTTGAGGTAGGCTCTGAGGAACGGGTAAATTGCTGATGAATGGGGAAGGGCAAGAAATGCTCCCCTGTGCAATCAGTGGAGATTTTCTCTTCTCTGCCTAGAGCAGAGCTGAGCGACAGCTGGTTGACTTCCTACAGAGAATGGCCTTTGTCCCTAGGAACTGAAGATATGGCCCAGGGCTTTACACTTTAGGATTAAACTACCTCAGACCTTATATAGAGTATCTCAGCACAATTCTGAGTATTGTTCATTCAGGAATTTTTATTTCTCTTATCAAATTTCTCCCCAGTGTTGTTACAGTGGAAAGCCACAGGAAATGTTTTGCAATTTACACATTGAAAAAGAAAGAAATGCTTATACATAAACCATTTCAGTGGAATTCACATGGAATGAATTAAGGAGCAATAGCAATAAACTTATTCGCAAAGTAGGGGAAATTGAGGTATGAGAATAACAGCCCAGAGCGAGGAGCCCAATTAGTGTCAGACTAGTTACTGAATTCAAAACAATTAACTTTGAGTGCATAGTGCTGATACGTGGTCAGTAGGCATGGATAAGACCTTACTTTGTTAATATATTTACTTTTTTTTTTTTTAATTGGTAAAGAGTCACCACCTTAAGTTCCAAAAGACTGAGGTGATTATACATTCTGCTTTGCTGGGACAGTCGTTTACATCTGTTATCCTAGTGTAATTAATAAAGTGCCCTCTATCAATCTCAAAACTGTTCCAGTTTGGGTGATAAATTATATGGTCACCCTATCAAGGGTCCTCCACTGTTTCCTCCCAGAATCCCTTGCACCTCCTTACAAACCAGCAACCAGTGGGTTAATGGCAATGCAATCAGGGTCTACAGAAAGGGAACATGGCCCAACACTGAGGCTGCTGTCTCTGTCTAATCACTTAGTAAATATTTTGACTGCAATCCCAGCAGGTTTGGCCTTTTCCTGAGTCCTAGATTCTATAGATGGCTGAGAGAGATTCTCTCTCAGCCTGTGGCTGTCAACTGCCTCCCACAGAGGAGAGGACTCAAGGCCTCTTGTGGCATATGTTGCCCTGGACGATGTGGCCCAGGCTAATCCACACTTCTCTCTAGTCTCACCCTCATTTTCTGTCCTCTTGCCATGTGTGCCTCCTCTCCATTTCGTGAAAGCAGCTCTTTCCTCTTCACTCTTATTCTGCCTCTGATGCTAAGGTATCTTTTAGATCCCAACTCCATTATGGCTTCCACATGCAAGCTTTCCCTGACCCACTGTGATGGAAGAATTCTAAGATGATCCCTAAGACACCTACCTTCAGTATATATACACCTTTGTCTAGTTTTTCCATGAAACACTATCTAGGTACTGCGAAGGGATTTTGCAAATGTAATGAAGGACACAAATAGGTTGACCTTCAGATATGGAACCAAACCTTGGTGAACCTAACCAAATTCAGTAAACCATAAAAAGAGACTGCGCTCTTCTGCAAGAAAGAGATTTGAATCACGAGAGAGTCCACACAAAGGAGATTTTCTTCTGCTGGCTTTGAAGAGGGGAGGGCTGCTGCAACAACGAATGTCGGTAGTCTCTAAGAGTTGAGCCCAACCCCCAGCAGTTAGTCAGGAAAGAAACAGGGGCCTGAGTCCTACAGTGTCAAGGAACTGATTTTCTTCCAACCATCTGAATGGAACTTAGAAGTGGATGGTCCTTCAGAGGCTCCGGACAAGAATTCAGTCTGTCTGATACCTTGATTTCAGCTTCTGAGACCCTGGGGAGAAAATCCAGCCACACCATGCGAGTTCTGACCTACAGAAGTTTGAGATCAGTGAATGTTGTTTGAAGTTACTAAGTTTGTTACATACATGTAGCATGAGAATTCTACTGTGTGCACAGTGTAGCTCAGATTCCTTTATTATCCACTCAGAAGATCACATTCTTCCCTTTTGTTGGTCTCATTGAGTCTCTAATTATATATTAAGTTATGTGGTGGTTTAACTAATGTCTCCCAAATCCTCATGTCCACTGGGAACATCAGAATGTAATCTTATTTGGAAATAAGGCCATTGCAGATATAATGAACTAAGATTCTTGAGATGAAATCCTCCTGGATTTAGGGAGGGCTCTACATGCCATATCTATTGCCCTTATAAAAGAAGAAGAGGACACAGAGACACACAGAGGAGAAAATGATGTTGAGATGAAGGCAGAGATTGAGTGAAATGTCTGTGTGCTAAGGAATGCCAGAAGCTGGAAGAGGCAAGGAAAGATCCTCTGTTAGGAACTTCAGGGAGCTCGGCCCTGCCAGCGTCATAGTTTCAGATTTCTTCCTCCAGAACTGTGAGAGAATGGATTTCTGTTGTTTTAAGCCACATAGTTTGTGGTATTTTATTATGGCAGTGTTAGGAAATTGATAGAGGGTGTATGATTTAGAAAAACAACAACAACAAAAATTTGTACTCTCTCTGTCAAGCTCCTTGAGTTAAGAGATGTGTCTATTTTTGTCCAGCACGGTATACCTTCAGTGCCTTTCCCAATGACTGGCATTAACTAGCCACTCAATAAATAAATCGTCTCCTAATTAATGAGTATATGATTGTATGAATGGAACAATGACTGAGAACTTTGCCCTACCTCTGACTAGTTAATTTTCCTTTTTGGCACACTAGGGAATAAATATCTGAGAAGGAATATGCAGCACAAATCCAAGTTTAAAGTTCATCAGTATACTGTGTATTTGGGGACCAAGGCTTCATAGCCCTCCATGTACAACAGAAAATAGCAATGTCCTTGTATTATTTTCATTTATGGGCAAATATGGATTTTGACAAAAACTTAACTTCAGTTCTGGAAATCTAAAATAACATGGGCTATTATGAGTGACTCTGAACTAGCCCAATTGTAGTCAGATTCTGGGGCTGAAGTCAACAGAAACTACTGACCCTGACTAATGGAAGCAATAAAAGAAAACTATGGGTATACACTGAGTAGACCCCAGAATTGAAGGAAGAATTGAGCAGCTAAACATCTGAAAGGGCAGAAACCAAGGCCTCTAAGATGCCTTGGGTATCTTAGAAACAGGCTCTCTTGGCCATCTCTTTAAGGCTTTGCCATTGGATGTTTCATCTCCAACCACCTTTTGTATCTCAGAACTGAAGATTACATTTCCCAAGAGAGTGGATATGATTGGTTAACTTGAATCACATGTTCATCCCTGTGGTTAGCAGTTCCACTAAACCATGTGAAATAAGGTAATTCCACAAATGGCACTGTTACCAAAAGACAGAGAGAAGATGCTGGGCAGACAACTGGGATAACTTCCTCTAAACTTTCCATGTCAGCTCATCTTCAAACCACAGTGACCTGACCAAAAGTTTGTGCTGTTATTTTGCCTTCCCAGAATCCCCTCCCCCCTCTGATATCAGTGTTCCTTTCTCCTTGGGGAACTCTGCCCACACATTTGGTGTGAGTAAAACTCCGGGTATGCATAGGAGACCCTAGCCAGGCCAATTTAAACCAAGGAGTTTCAAGTCTATGGTTTCCCTTGGTTGTATTAGAGGAAAAGTATCCTTTTATCCTGGAGGTTGCTAAGAATATAGTGTATAACTCTTAAAGTCTTATTTCCATACTAAGGGAAAAGCCTGACTGAGAGTGGAGCCCACACAGAGGAAATCAGAACCGAGGAAGGAGGAGAGCAAGACTGAGCCATAATGATGTCATTTGTGTCCCCAGTCTGACCCAAATTCTGGACTTTTCACTTGAATGAGCTCCCACACCACCCCCTTCTCTCTCTCCCTGCTTCCTTCTTCTCTTCTTCTCCTCTTACTCCTATTTTCTCTCTCTTTCTCTCTCTCTCTGTCTGTCATTTTTTTGTTTTTTGTTTTGGCTTGTGTAAATTTGAATTGTAGTTTCTGTCACATGCAATCAAAAGAATTCTGATTAAGTTGGAGGGAGGGAGAGATAATTCCACCCACAAATAGTGAGGACAGCAGGGTGTCTGGACTGGTCTCTGCAAGTGCCAGCTTCACTGTAGTGCATACAGAATGCTGTCTTCTGCCTTTTCTCCAGAGGGCACATGGTATGTCTGGTATTACATGTTTCATGTCCCCTCGAGCTCTGATTGTGTCCAATCTCTGACGTCTTCTGCTATGACCCTTCAACTGCTTTCCTACTCTTTCTGTGACTGTTTTGACAGTTGCTCTCACTCTCTCAAAAGTTGCAACTGTTTCTCACTGTTGCTTTGAAAAGTGAGAATCGTGCCAAGAGAGGTGATATCTGTCAGCATGCACCACAGTGTTGTGAGATTGGCTTGCCAAGTTGGCGAGACCCTTCAAATTGTTTCCCTCGGGGTGTGGAGATTTGTGAGTCTGTTTTGTTTTTGCTGTAAAGAAGTCAATGCATAAGGCACACGTACCTGCCCTGTGTACATATAGCACCTGCCTGAAGCAGCCTGTCACAAGGAGGGCTTTTGTGAGGAAGCAACGTCATCCATTATTTTTGCTACAGTTCCCAGCCTCTGCTTTGAGAATGTGATTCGCCAAGCTAAGGCCCTGATCTGAGCCATGGCTGAACTAGGAAAGAAAAAGTTTAGAGAGGGCTTCTCTGGGTTCCCTTGTTTATTCTGGCGCCAAGCTGTTGACGTGCATGTAACTTCTCGCTGCCCACCTCTGACATGGCTGCCTAGGGATGGTTAGAATGATTGGTGATGAAGTGAAGTGGAGCTATTTGAGGATAATGTAGAACATTGCCTTTGTGGACCTCCATATATTGTCTCAGCAGACAGGGGCCCTTCCAAATCTATTCCCATGAATGGGGAATGATGTTCTGTATACATCCGATGAAGTCAGTGTTTGTCACCGCTGTGCTGTGTTCACTGGTTTTATTATAATCATGTCCCTTGTCTGAATTGATAGAAGGATTTTGTTTGTAAGCCCAACTGACAGCAGCTGTTTTTTTGCTTAAAAGAAAACTCTACATTTCTATTGGTAAATTGCTAAATCGCTCATGAAGAAATACTGCAATTCTAAACAGAAGGCTTCCCCAACAGTCACTTGCTTATAATTTATAGACTTATTCTTGCAAAAGGTCCTCTGGTAGAGCTCCCAGGAAGAGCATGCAGGATGCCATATGCCACGAGAATACACTTGAAGGGTCGGAGGGTATTTCAGAGAAGGATTCTGGAGGAGGATGATTTTGGTAAATGCAGTAAAAGTTAGCTGGGTGAAAAAAATACAGCAAAAGCATTATAGACAAAGGGAATGACAAAAATTAGTGCAGTTTTTCCAAACATTCTTGAAATATTCATAATAATCATTCATAAGAATATAAGACACAACCAAAAAGTCATTGATACACTTTCTCATACATTAATATTAGAAGTAGTATTACGTTTCCTATGAAAGCTTGTTATCACTTGAACATGTCAAAGCAAGTAAGACAGAAAACACTGTCCTGTGTAGGACACGAAAATTGTCCTTCATCTGAAGCGAGGACACGGCCTGCCCATGTCTGGGGATGTGCGCATAGATTTGTGTTCCCACGTGAAGAAACTCGCTGTTCTTCAATCCTGCGTGATGGTAAAGCCCAGATTTCACTATCTATTGGCTCTGTGGTCTTTGGAAGTTGTTTAACTGATTTGAGTCCATGTCTTTACCTGTAAAATGAAGTTAAGTCATGGCATTTACTGAGTTTTTGTTAGGGTTAAATGAGAAATTACATTTAAAGTGCTTATCACTGTTTCTATAGAAAGAATAAAAATAAACCATATAGCCCTTAAATAAAATAGTAGAAAATAACTGGAAGGAAATGTTGGGAGATGGCATAATGCAGACAAAGGCAAAGATTATTAATTTAACAGAAAAACAGTTGATAAACTCAACGCATTTTTAAATTGGATAAATATAAAATATTTATTTTAGAAAAACAATGAAAACAATGTCCATTAATGTGTAACTGAATAGATTAATCATGTACTTCATGAGATAAATTGTGGCAGAGCCAAACAATCAAAATCTATGAAGAATATTTATGGGTATCGAAAAAGACTCATAATATACTAAAGTGTAAAACTAAGCTAAAAAGCCATATACTTAGATACTAATTTGATTTTTAAAAATCTATGTGAATTCATATGCATAGGGTTTGGATGTGGGGGGAGAGCTAATGATATCACCCAAGACACTTAGATACAGTGGAATGAGAGAATTGTATGAATTTGATTTTCTGTATATTTTTAAAAATTTCCTAATTCTGTGCAATACGCATATGTTGCTTTGGTATCAGGGAAACATCTGCATACTAGAAGTTTACCATTTGTTTTTTTCAAGCCATGCCTTAACATGGAAATACCTGAAAATCTCTCTTGCTCCCTTTTCATCTCTCTCTCCCTCTCTTTCTCCCATCTTTCCTCTTTTCCTCCCTTTCTCTAGCCCTCCTGCAAGACGCTTTGTTGAACTGAGTCAAGTCCAATGATTATTGCATAAGCACGTATTGGCATGAAGGAACTTTGACCGGGGAAGATGATTGTTAAAACTCATAAGGAAATATGTTGAAGGGGGGAGAGGGAGTTGAAAGAGTCCATCATTCCCGCCCTCGTCTCTTCTCACATTCGTTTTTTCCATTTATACCCCTTGACCAGGTGGGACGTCCACCACAATGAGGGGCTTCACCGCTTTCCACTCTCCCAGACTCACCCTCATCACATTTGTTTCTCTCCTGGCCTGGCAGAGTCAAATCCTATTGCTATGAATTTTTATGTAACAAGCATGCATAACTGTTTTTTTTTAAGCCAGCTGCATATTACAGGTTTCTGTTCATTTAGGAAACTTGAATGGAAAATTAAGTCCATTTTGTTAGTTTCCTGAAGCATTCAGAAAAAAGATCCAGTTGCGTAAACTTTGTACAATGGGCTCATTTCTCTATATGTACTCTTAACTCGGTTCTCATTTCACACTTACGTTTTGGGTTTGTTTTTTTGTTTGTTGGTTTTTTTTTTTTAATCAATTTAGTATTGCTTTATGTCTAACAGCAAGTGAGTCTAGAAGAGCAATAAACATGGGGCAGGGGTTGAGTTTCTTGGGTTGTCTCAAGAAAAAGACATGATCTTCCTGTACAGCAGCATTCTCTTCTGTAAAAGGAGAAGTTTATTTGTGTAAATTCTCTCTGGGTTGTTCTGGAAGGATTAAATAGCCAATGTCTGGAAGCAACATGAGCAATTCTGAGAATAAGGTTCTGGGAATCTGTGATTTTCTCTCTCAGAAGGATTTATTGCTTCAGCATTGGAGCTTGCGTGTGTTGTGTGTACAGAGCTGGGAGTGACGTTTGTGGCTCAAGAAGGGAATTTATTTCTTTAACAAACACATATGTAGTGCTTAGTATGGGCCAAGCACCATTCTAAGCCCTTTACAAATTTTAACTCATTTAATCTTTGCAATAACCCTGTGAAACAGACACTATTAATATTTTCATTTTATAAGGTAATTTGCCCCAAATCTTGCAGTGACTGCATGACAGAGCCAGCTTGCAAACTTAGACTACCTGTTTTCATATTCCATGTCTTTACCTGTGATTTGTGCTGCTTCCGAGGAACTTTTGAGAACTGAAAGTCACCGCCATTGTGTAATGTTGAGGTTGGTTTGTCCGTAAACATAATCTTACCAATGTTGCCTACTTCCCGATGGCTAGCCAATATTCATCTGATGTGGGAAAGTGAGTCTTGCACTTAAACTTTCAAGGGTAATTCTTCCTCTTAAATGCCTTCCATGAGCTAATGGAACCCTGGCTATCACATGGACTTGAACGTATTTGAACTACTGGTTGAGAACTGCCAAAGAGGGGACAGAGAAGCATCCTCTTCTGAACCATGAGGAGATGTATCAGTATGAGTCTATACACCAGAAGACAGCACTTTGGAGAACCTCTAAGCACATAAATTGTTTTGAGGATTTTAAATCCATGAGCCCAGCAGATTCCCCACTGTGCTGCTACAAGATTCACTCTGCTTGTCCCATTTAAACACAACACCATCGTCTTGACCCTTAGTGGAATTAGCTTGGCCCTGGTGACATTCGGCATTTGATCAAAATTAATGCAATGCAGTTGTGCTTTCAGATAGCATTTGTTAATTTTCAAAATGTCGCTGTTTTGCCTAACATGAAACTTGGCCCAATCACGATTTTTTTCTTCAAGCAAGTAATGCAAGTTGGAGTACCTGTCTTTTCAATCTAATAAAAGAAAAAATCCTGAAATGTGTGCCACCATCAAGCTATGTCATTTCTTTCTGAATGCATACATAAAATTAAATGCCAGCAACCTCCCAAATTGACTAGGGATCAGAATGAAGCAATCTTCTTGAAATAACTGCTATCTGTAAGAGCTGTAATAAACCTTGTGAGCATCATTGCTGCCCTCACCAGTGACTTAGTATGATATGCTTGGAGTCTTGGTGGCACTTTACAATAGGCATTGTTCTTTAATAAACTCTTCTCTAACAACTTAACATCCCTCCCTCAAGAATTAACTGCATAGTCCATTTCAGGGGCAAATGTATACTGTCACCTTTATAATCCAAAGAAAAGATTATTGATCACTCAATGTGATAAGTGATGGTTAGAGTTAAGGCAAAATAATAATAATAATGTTAAGGACAGAGTGAAAAATCAAACATAGAAGAGACAATGGAATAAACAATTGTTTAAAAACTCCTGAAGACAATGGACAATGCTTCCTATTTTTATTTTTCAGTACTCAGATAATTATAGAATGCCTCTAACCAAATTCCTGTTTTATTTTTTGGTAGAGCAGTTGGTTTGTGTAGGCTGCTTCCAAAGTCAAATCAAGAGATTGTAGGTAGATGGGCAAGAGCTGTGTATACTTTTGCTGTAGTAACCTTCTCATTTAGGTACATCTATACAGATTAGATCTAAAGGGTCACTCAGCTCCTCACTTGATTTCTATACTTGCTCTCTGCAAACTGACAACATCTCCAACATGTCAGCAGCCGATGGAGGCCGTGAAATGCAGCTCAGCGGCTGTGTAGTGCTTCTACTCTCTGGGTATCAGCCCTGACTCCTTTTTACTCTCCATCTCTCCCTCCATCTCATATTTGCTCAACACCCCTTTGAATAGTTAATTTCTTATGTTAACACCCCTCTGTGTAAAGTACCTAAAACAATTCAGTTTTCTTAACTGGATCCCAAGATTAATTTCAGCAGACCCAGAGAATAAATGGCATGTCTTTGTTCTTAATGATGTCACATAGAAACTGTTCTTCCACTGGTGGGTTCTCCAGAGGTGTACTAAAAGCAGTTTCAAAGCTGCTCTCAAGCAACAATTAGTCAAATTCACTTATTCATTTAACATTTATTTATGTACACAATGTTGTCATTGTTATATATACCTAATATTTATTCCTAGCTTTTACAGAATTTTCTTCTTATATTTCTTACTTAGTCTTAACAAGATTATAAGACAAGAATTTGATCAAAAGCAGAAATAAAAACTAGTCTTAATTAAAACCCTTGGTTAACAAGGAATAATACCACTTTGTTCACTCTAAGTAAAACAATAAGGCAATTAAAATTTTTGGAACTATTAAAGGAGCTTGAAACACAGCTAGAAAATTGCCAAACATCTGTAAACTTCTAAAGTACATTTCATCATGGAAGAGAATTAACTTTAAGTTCTAAAATGGACTTTTGCAATTTGCTAATAGCACTAGATAGAGTGTTTCTAGATGTAGAAATTATTGCTTTTAACTTCTGTAAGTCTCGTAGAAATCTCAGCAAATGCTGAAACTGGTTAACGGTCACCATGCACTAGAAGAGAGGCAGCCTCAGGTACGGAGAAGCAGGTGGCCCTGTGGTGTGGGGCCTTCTGGGGACAGAATCCTGGCCCTGCCATTGTTACCAGTGAGTTGTAGGGTGCAAATTTCTCCTGTTGGAGGGTGATGACTATGATTATAATAATAGAAACAAACTCATAGGATTATGATGAGGGTTACATCTAAAGTACTTAAAATAGTATCTGGGAGATAGTAAACATTCACTACATGTTATTATTAACAATTATTATCACGTCTGGTATAGTCACAGGGCACAGGCAGCCTGGATGCTAATGAGTGATTTTCTCTGATCAGTAAACTCACCTCAAACCTACCCCTCCCTCCTTCCGTCCCTTCCTTCTTCCTACCCTTTCTCCTCCTCCTCTTCCACTCACTTCTTCCTTCTCTCTTTAAGTATCATTCTTTCTCTTTCTGTTTAGTTTAATTTCTCTATTGTCTGCCCTCTCCATTTATTGACTTTTAATCTTCCTACCCTAATTTTTCCTACCATCTCCCTTTCCTTCCCATCAATCTCACTCATTAGTGTTCTCCGCAACTTGTTATGATCTGTTTAAAATGCACGTTTTATCACTTACTCTTCTTAAGTAATCTGAAATTTTTATATCTCAAGTTTAAAGAAACAAATAGGCAAGGAAAATGTGTTTTGCTTCTTTAGAAACAAAGCTCTCAAAACAAATTATTTTATGCATGTCATTCCCCTGATTGGATATTTTTATTTGTGGAGCAATAATAAAGCTTTTTTCCCTTCCACCATGGGGAAACATCAATGGCTTCCTTGTCCTGAAATGAGAGAGAGAGAGAGAGGGTGGGTGGGGGGAGTGGAGTTTGGGCTTCTTTCTACAGGGTCTAATTGCTTAGCACATGCAGTTTGAATGTCACTCAAGTACACAGTCAGGAAGTTGTGCAGTGTGCAGGATCTGGGGCCAGGTGCTCCAGGCAGCTCCAACCACTGAGCAGGGCTGGCCAAGTGGAAGTTGGATGGCAGCATGACCAGGCATGTGGAAGGGAAAATTCCTGTCTAAGGGGAAGGAGGATTAGAGACCCTCCCGTGGGTTATTGTAATAGTAGGGTTCTTGTGTCTTTCAGGTCAACATATTTGGCATGACATTTTCCTCTCTTATTGCCTATATTTCAGAGCAACTAAGGAGACCTTAAACACGATTCAGGATGAGACCCAAATAAAGTTCAAGTGTATTCTACGTGCTCACATGGTCCCCAGTCCTTGGGAAAGCATCTATCTGTTTGATTATTATTCACTTATTTAGTGGAAGGTCCAGTGTAAACAATATGGGGAAGACAATTCACAGGAAATTTTGTATTAAAAAGTACTTACGTAAAGCTACTTTATGAAAAGTAAGCATTATTTTTTCTATAAAACATTTTTTCATTGTTTATATAGGTTTTACAATTCACTAGGTATACAGGAAACTTTGTTTTAAGAAGTACTTATGATAAAGCCACTTTATGAAAAGTAAGGATTGTTTTTTCTATAAAATATTTTTTCATTGTTTATATAGGTTTTAATAGCACATAATCCTCCCCATTACAGGATAAACAGAAGTGAAATTGAAACAAAGTTCCCTTTTCCTTTTCCCCTGAAAAGTTTTCTCGTTGGTACTGACTTCATTTAGAGATGCTGCAATGTGATACCTAGTCTATGGGTGTCTCACAGCATTCTGAACGGAATTAAGATGGAAGCCTGGACAAGCATCGGAGCTAAAATCATTAGCAGGATAACTTTAACCAAGAGTCTCTACTTTCTTACGCCTCATGTTTTCATCAGAATTCTTAAGAGAAGTAGCCGTGGAAGGGGGTGGCTTAAAAGCTGCTGTCTTCAAAGTCACCTGGTCTTGGATTCTGTTACGTATATGACATTTACAGCTTTGCTCATGGCACTTCCATCTATTCCACTGGTTTGCATTTGTAGAACATTCATAGCTTCATAAAGATCTTTTACATGCATTGTGGTATTTTACGTGTGAAGAGTACGTTAGCGTCTGTGAAGCACATTTACCTACATGGTGGTATCTGTTTCACAACAATCTCGGTGTAGTAAAGTGGGGGCCCACTGAAGATCAGTAATTATAAGTTATCCCCAGGTCAGAGGTGACTTGCTCTTCCAGAGAGCCTGCATTAGAATCCAAAGCTTCTGACTCCATTTCTCTGGTATGAAAACCCCCCAGGTTTATGCAAAGAGCCGAGAGTGAACAGAATCGGAAAACAAAAGTCATGACATGTATTCTCACATCCTAGGGGCAGCCCTTTGCGTAAGTCAGGGTAGGTATATTACCCTTTTCCATATTAAATCATTCCACCTCTATAAAATACATCAAGATGACACCAGTAGGGCACTGACTTGATTTAGAACTAAGCCATACACCTGTTCTTCTAAATATAAACAAATTTGCAACCTGAGCCATTGGCAGTCACTGGAGGGTACGCGAGTGAAAGCTGGGGTTGGTGCCTGCCTGCAGTTTAGCTCTGGAATTACAACCAGGATATTTGGCATTGCGATCTGATGGTCACAGTGACCTTTTATCTCACCAGAGAGATTATCATTATTAGTCTTATTATCCTTATTGTTATTTTTAAATGTGCCTAGTTTTCTCTTGTGGCTCAGCTTGTACCCAGCTTGTTGAACTTCCAGGCCCTCATGCTTTGTACAAATGAAATTGCCTGTGTTGTCATGTTTGAAGAAAGCTTATCCTAAGGGAACTAGCTACAGAGCACTCAATTAAATCTATAAAGTATTTTTATTCTCTTTGTGAAGGCAGTATTGTTCCAGATTCTAGAGTTCCTGGCTATTCAAAGTATATGACTACTTCTTTATCCTCTCATGACTCTTTCCATCCTTACTCAGACGGAAAGAGATCACACTGGGGGCCTTGGGAACGTTCCACATTACCCTTGACTGATGGGATATTACAGAAGTGAAGCAGATGTAAGTAGCCCAGTGACAGGCATGTTATTGTACACGTGGCAGAACTGTGCAGACCTGGGAGACTTGACTGATCTGATTGGTCAGAGCTCTAAAGATTATCCAGGTTATGATCATGAGTAGATTCTAAAAGCATTATTTCTAGATGCCAAGAATCAACAGAGAATTCTCTTAATTCTGTTTCAAAATAGCTGTTAAAATTTTTTATGCAATTGCAAAATAAATTTCCATATTGAGATATTTGAATATATGGAAAAGCACCAAAGAATGCTAAAACTATTGCTAACTTTTGATTTGCTTGTATACTTCATCTCCAACCTAGCAATTTGATGAATTCTTACAAAATGTCTACCAATGTGAGCACATATCTTTGCTTTCTTGGGATATATCCTACTTGTAGATGATGAAATGTTACATATTTGAATAGAGAGAGAGATATAGAGATTGATATATAAATGCAGATTGATCCTAGCTATGGTGGCCATAGAGATGAAGGTCAGTTCTCCCTTTGAGAGAACCTGCTACAAAGAGTGGTTGGCAGACAGCCTCAGCTGCTGGCACTTGGGATCCACCTGTGTGTTCATGCTGTGGCTACGCTCCTGCTGGTCTCTTCTTAGCCAATGAGTGAGCATAGCAGGGGGATGAGAGCTGGGCCATTCTGCTCCCTCACATCCTCCACCAAGAGGCTAAGTTCAAATCATATTGCAGCTCAGGGGAGTGGCAGCATTTAACGCCACCACTTAAGATCCAAAAGATGCCTGGGTGATGCTTCTCATCACGTCTTTATTTAAGTCACCACCCTGGTCCCTGCAGAAACTGAAGAATGACCGTAGACTGCCACAAACAATCAAGTCACTCTGATCACAGCTGCTGTACTCCATCGGGTATCATTGCTAGAGAATAGTTATATGACTTCAGATACATGGCATGGGGCCATTGCTATGGTGAAGGCACTCTTTTCTATTTCAATCAGAAATGAGGGGCAGAACAGGTTCACATTCAGGAGGAGGGCATAACGATAATTATAGTTTTGTCTCATGGCCATGTTAACTCTTTCTCCCTCTTTCATCACATAACCAAAGTGATCGTGACCATCTGCATATCCTAAAGAACATCACCATATATCAACGGTATCATGTGGAGGTGGTAGGATGAGCAAGAATTTGTTAGTGTGTTGGAGACCTACATGAACTCTAGAGGGTGGGAGGTAAACACAGTGATGAATTAGGGACCCGTCTACCTCTTCAGTAAACCTTTAGGAAGCCAGTTGTCAGGTGATTTTCAGGACAGAACCTCTGAAGTAAAACCAAATGACTGTGTCTTGCACTCCCCACGAAGAAGGCAGGGAACACAGCTCCCTGCACATTCCTTCCAGTTCCTGAAGCATTACATTCTACACCCAGGTCATAGGAGCACAGCTCTGTCCTGTGTGCTGGGTGACACAGAAGGCTGCCAACTCTGAGACGGTCTTGGAGTAGGAAAGGCTGTGGTGGAAGCAGTTCTGCCGTCTGCGCCATAGTATCTCGCCGACTTTATGTTGGAAGTGTCAGTAATAGGAAAAGATAAAGTGTAGAACTCATGGCAGGACCAACTGGGAGAATTATAGTGCAAACCCCTGAAATTCTGTAATTTCTTTAAGCAAGTGTATACCATCTGAGTGAGAATTACATACTTTTTGAAAAACAGCTCTTGACCTTTTGCTGAGTTCTGGTAGAAGCAGAACACTTTAGGGCATGGAATGATTATGCATCTAGGACTACCCATTATGAGCTAGATCCCACTGGACCACCAAATAATACCGTCAGATGAGCACAGCAACAATGCATTGTAAAACGGAGATCATACGTCAGCTATGGAACTCGAGCAGGATCAGAGAGTATGAGTAAGCAGCATTAGCAGGTAGCTCAGATCTCTGTTCTCCCGCCGCTTGCCCCAGTACCACTCCCCCAGCTTGTCTCTATGCATACACTATAGGGGGAGTTCCCTATATGGCCCCTGAAAGAAGAGACAAAGCCCAAATTTGATTTATGGATGGGTGAGTAGGGTGTGCAAGCTAAAAATGAAAGGAGACTATGTTGCAGCTGTAATCAGGGGCTACCTTGAGAATCACTACAGAAGAAAAGTATTTCCAAAGATGGAGCTGTGAGCAGGGCTCCGAGTTAAAGGTGACTAGAATCTGTATAGGAAATAATTGGAAAATTGGAAAGAAGGAGGTCTGGAGTAGAGGCATGTGAGAGGTATATGGGAGTGAACTTGGAATGTGAAATTTTCTGTATGCCCATCACAAAGCACCCACCTCTGAAAAGGCACTGAAAACCTAAGGGGACAGATGATTTAGCCAGTTTATGTTAGCCAACCTCCACCATTGGCCAGCCCAGAACTGGCAGGGTGGGCATATGAACTGAGAGACTAATACAAATCTACATGGAGCCCTTTTTCCCATAGTCAGCCTAGCTACAGCTGTCTCTGAATGTTCAACTTACTAGCAATAGAGACCAATGCTGATGCCCAAAATCACACGTTACTCCAAGAATCTGCTTAGCTGCTTGGTGGCAAGTTGACTACATTGGGCATTTCCTATTCTGGAGGGCCAGTGGTTAATTTGTACAGAGACAGACACCTATTCTGAGTTTGTCTTTCTCATCCGGAGTCTCAGCCAGTATCACTTGTGGGCCTTATGAATATCCGATCAACAGATATTGGATGCCACATAGCATAGAATCCAATCAGGGTACCCACATCCCCGCCAAGAGGGAGTAGGCATGATCCTGTGACCATGGAGCCTTTGATTATGTCATATACCATCCTGAAAGGGGCAGACTGATAGGACAGTAGAAAGCCTACTGAAGCAGAACTGAAATACTAGCTTGGTTGCAGTCCTCTACAAAACGAGGGGCTATCTTTTAGAATACCATATATGTGCTGAATATGCACTATATATAAGGGACTTCTATATTATGCTGTGTCCCTAACAGGAAGAGTACATGAGTCTGCAGACGAAAGAATGGAATAAGAGTAGCACCATTTGACATTGTTCCCAATGACCCAAATAACACTGGTTTATTTAGCAAATAATTGGGAATGACAGAAATGTCAGATAAATTATGGTATGATAATACATGGAATGATAATGAATAGCTACATAATTATTGAATTTAAAAGTATAATGTATTGATATTACATGGACTAATTTTTACCCCTCATCCTCCCATATCTACATTCTACAGAGTTGGAGGTGCTGGTACCCAAAGGGCATTCACTTTCAGTGGGGGACAAAGCTACATTTCCATTTAAATAGTATAAGCGATGGCTGCTCCCAGAGTACCTTGGACTCCCGTGTGTCCAGGGACCAACAGGTGAAAAGAGGAGTTGCCTTCATTCTAGAGGTAACTGACTTGACCAGCAGGGAGGGAAGGCTGTTTTTACACAATAGAGAAACAGGTTGGAAACCAGATGATCCACTCGCTCTCCTCCCCGTACTAGTTTTCTCCGTTGTAACCATGAACAGATTTGTTTAGCAACCCCAGGCTGAGGATAGTATCATGACCAAGTACTCAGATCTCCGAGGACTAAAAGTTTGAGTCACCCCACTATGTAAGCCATCAAGACCCGCTGAGGTGATCGCTAAGGACGAGGGAAGTTTTAAATAGGGAGTAAAAGAGGGAGAGGATGAGGACCAGGTTTGGCCGCAAGTCCAGTTGTAGAGATGGGGGCTGCAATTTAGCCCACTGACCTCTTTCTCCTAAGTTTGTCCTCAGGAAGAGAGGCTGTAGAAACTGCATAAGTTGCTCCCTGAATGTGTGGAGAAGTGGCTATGTGCGATGTGAGGAGTGGATGCTGCTGGCCATCAATTTGTATCACTTGGATCTTTAAGAGAATCTGGCCGTTCCAAAGTGGTTGCCAGACAGCCCCCAGCTACTGCCCTTTGGATCCAACTCAGCATTCAGGCTGTGGCGGTGATCTCTCCCGGCTGTTCCCAGCCAATGGCTGAGCAGAGCAGGTGGACGAGAGCTGAGCTATTCTGCCCCATGTGTGGTTCCTTTGATTTCTTCCCTCTGGGATGACTCATCAGCTTGGCCAGGGTTTTTATGAGCAGTTCTGCAGGCTGAGTGTCGTCCTACCTGATTCTCTTCGCTTGCCTCACTGCTTTTAAGTGTCAGGCCGGCAGTGCAGACTGAAGGCTCTTCCTGCCCTCTCCTGCTTCCTCACCCGTTTACCCCTCCCAGGCATTTCCCCTAGACAAGGCTTCATGTCTGACACACCTTGGTATCCCCTTTGCAGAGACCTGCAGTGACACACTAGGTTTAAAGCTTAAACCCCAGCTTTGAAACTTTCTTGCATCCTCCCACTGCCCCTCCCTCAGGTCTGCTTTCCTTCTGCATGACTTTTATCCTCAGATTGCCTCTCTCCTTTGGTGTCATGGACAGCTGCAGGCAAAGCTGGCCTCATGGGAATGCAGACTGAGTGGTAGCACATGGTCCCATGCTTAGAAGGGCCCAGTGCTTGGTTAAATGCGCTGTTGTCACTGTATTAGTTTGCTAGGGCTGCCGTAACAAAGTACCACAAACTGGGTGGTTTAAATAACAGAAAATTATTCTCTCACAGTTTTGGAGTCTAGAACTGAACTCTTGTCCAAGATCAAGGTGATGGCAGGGTTGGTTCCTGCTGAGGGTGTGAGGGAGAATCTGTTTCATGCCTCCTCCCTAGCTTTTGTTTGTTTGCTGGCAATCCTTGGTGTTCTTTGGCTTGTAGACACGTCACTGTGATCTCTGCCTTCATGTTCATACGGGGACACGGGGTTCTGTGTCTCCATGTCCAAGTTTCCCTTTTTTATAAGGACACCAGTCATGTTGAATCAAGGCCCACACTAATGACCTCATCTTAACTAATTATATCTGCAGTGACCCTATTTCCAAATAAGATCACATTCTGAGACCCTGGGGGTTAGGACTTTAATATTGAATTTAAACAATTTTAAACTGGGGGCATAATTTAACTCATTACAGTCAATTTTTTTGAAATTCCTCATAGCTTTCATTTTGTACCGGACTCCAGAAATTATGTGCTGCCTCTGGACAGCTAATTCCAGGCTTTAATCTTGGTATCTCGGATGTCAGGAAAGACTGCTTTTTCCCCCCTATAATTACAGTAAAATTTGCCCCTCCCTCCTACCCAGAAGGCATGATTGGCCCTGACTGGATCATCAAACTATTTCTAACCAATCACTATGGCCATAAGATCCCTATACTCTGAATGGCCAGGCCTGGGGCTTTGTGACTCGCAAATCACATTGCCTACCCAGGGGCAGAGGCAGGGCCGCACAGTCTGCTCCCCTGGCTTATTTGTGTCAAAGTTGATGCTCATTTTATTGAGTGGAGTTTGCAGCTTTCCTGTGAATTCTGTAATCTGGAATGGTTTATGTTGTATAAGAATTATCTGTGACTTGGAAGTCCAAAAACAAAAAGCACCAATCAATTTCTCTGTTTTTCATTTTAAAATATTTTGATAGCCTACTGCAACTTTACATTAGTATTAATCTCTTTGAAGTTCTCCATTTTTTGAGTCAAATGTTAAAATGGAGATCTTCTTTCAAAAAAAATGTTCCTTACTAAAATGGCAGTTGTGAACTTGTCTCCTATGTATAGCTGTTTATGTGTGTTATGGCGGAATTGTGTCCCAAGTTCATATGTTGAAGTCCTAACTCCCAATTCTCAGTAGCTCAGGATGTGACTGTATTTGGTGATAAGGTCCTTAAAGAGGTAGTTAAGTTAAAGTGAGGTTATTAGGGTGTGCTCCAATCCAATGTCACTGGTGCATTCATAAGAAGAAGAGATTGGGAGACAGGCATGAAGAGAGTGAACACCATGTGGGGATACAGAGATAAGACGGCTATCGATAAGACAAGGAGACAGAGGTCCCAGAAGAAATCCAGTCTGCCAAACACCTTAATGTCGAACTTCTAGCCTCCAGAATTGCGTGAAAATAAATTGTTGTTTAAGCTAGAAAGTCTGTCGTACTTTGTTATGGCAGCCCTAACAAATTAATACAATGCCTAAGGTTTTGTATTTGTTTTCTTTTATTATTTAAGGTTATAGATTTTTTTTCCTTCAGAAAATACAGCTGGTTAAAATACCTTCTGAGACTTCCCACGCTTAATAATATCTTGCTGTTTCTCTTCTTTCATCTTGCAATAAATTTCTTGTTTCATAGCCATTTTTCATCTGAACTCTGTGGACATTGCTTCATTGCCTTCTGTCATTTTATGTTGTGAAAAGAATTTTAATATAAAATGAATACGTTATCCTTTGTAGAAAACCTTTTATTATTCTGTCCATATTCATGCAAAATATTGTTTTCTTTATTTTTGAAATGAAAACATATCATAAGAATATATAGCTTTTTTCCACTTGTTTTGTTTGGCAGTCAAGAGCCTCTTTGACCCGAAACCTCAAAACTGTCTTCAGTTCAGGAAAAGTTTCTTTATGTTATTTTGAGTATTCCCTTTTGTCTTTCTCTTTATGAAGCTGTTGTTGCATGCATGTCATAGTCCCTGGATACCTTTTCCATGTCTCTTTCTTTTCTCTCCTCATTTTCATATCTGTATTCCTAACCCTTGGTTATTAAATAATCTCTGAAGCACGTCTTCTGCTTTACCGGACTAGGGTTTCAGGTGATTCTAACGGAAGTTTCACTGCCTACACTGCAATTTTAAATCTGGAAATAGTCATTCCTTCCAAATTTCAGATGGCTGCTGCTTAGTGCTTGACTAATATAAACACACAAATGTAATATTCTCTTCAACATTTTCCCCAACTCTTTCTCCTTAATATTGTAGGAAATCAGCTGAAGTTGAGGACTATTTGGTTGGCTTCTTGGATTGGTTCATTTCTTTGAACTGAAGTCTTTTTATGTGTTTGGTTCTTTTTCTCTGTTCATCCTTATAGTTCCAGAATTGTCTAATTTTGAAAATTTTGCTGTGTTCTAACAGATATTATGTGGTCCATTCTTATATCTTTCAGGCTTGGAGGAGGGAAAAGGAACACTTTTATATTTATAATAATTGTATTCACCAGGTACTGATAGGAAATGTGAGAGATAGATTGGTGGTGAGACTTGAGGGTGGGACCCTTTACCATTCTGCCAGAGTTTTTTTTTTTTTTTTAATTTTCATTTCTTTTCCTTTTTTTTTTCAACTTTATTGAGATAATTGACAGAAAAAATTGAAATATATTTGAAGTGTACAACTTAATGATTTAATATATGAGGTGTGATCAAAGAATATGATGAATGTTTAAATTAAAAAAAATCATTACAGTAAAAGACACATTGCCATTAACCCCCTCAAAACACTCCCCTTCACTTCAAACACACTTATCCCATCATTCTTGCTACTTTCTGAAGCAGTTCTGGGAGTCCTCTTTTGGAGTGTCTTTAGTGGCGCTGTCATGGCTGCCTCAATGTCATGAATCAATTCAAAATGTTTACCTTTCATGGTCATTTTGACTTTGGGGAAAAGCCAAAAGTCAGATCCAGTGAATAAGGTAGATGAAGACACACTGTAATGTTTTTATTTGACAGAAACTGCTGTACCAGAAGCGATGTGTACCACAGAGCCTTTCTGCTGTGATCACAAAATACAGTGAATGGTGCTGCTGAGTGCCATCCAATGGAAAGGCAGGGATCATCAATAGGGAAGCAGCACGTCGAACCTTAGTAACAGTGTGTGACAAGTTTCAGCTTGTTCGGTGCAATCAGTCGGGTGAAAGCTATGGTTGAGAAAAGGTGTGTTTTAAAGTGTGCTGTAAATCATCCTCCATCATGGCAGTGCTCCGTGTCATACGTCACTTCTGGTACATGACAGTTTCTGTTAAATAAAACATTATGGTGTGTCTTCATCCACCTTATTCACCTGATTTGGCACCATGCAACTTCTGGCTCTTCCCCAAAGTCAAAATGACTCAGGACATTGAGGCAGCCGTGACAGTGTAAGAGGACTTCCGGAAGTGCTGCAGAAGTGGCAGGAATGATAGGATGAATGTGTTTGAAGTGAGGGGGCAATGCATCTTTTATTGTAATAATATTTTTTTAATTTAAACATTCACCTTATTGTTTGATCACACTTCATATATATTGTGAAAGAATTTCCCCCCAATTAATTTAACTAACATCCATTAACTCACATATTTACTTTTTTTTTTTTTTTTGGTCAGAACATTTAAGCTCTACTCTCAACCAATTTCAATTGTACAATACAGTATTATCTACTATTGTTAATGTTGTGCATTAGATCTTCAGAACTTATTCATCTCATACCTGAGCATTTATACCTTTTTACCAAACTCTTCCTATTTCCCCCAGCCCCTGGCAACCACAACCTCTTTTGTTTCTATGAGTGATTTATTTATTTATTTGTTTATTTATTTATATATTTTAGATTCCACATATAAATGTTACCATGAAGTATTTGTCTTTCTCTGTCTGGCTTATTTCACTTAACATAATGCCTTATAGAAAATACCACATTTTCTTTATTCATTAATCCATTAACAGACATTTAGGTTAGTTCCATACATTTGGCTATATCAAACAATGCTGCAATAAACATGGAAAAGATATATCTCTTCAAAATTATGATTCTATTGGCTAATTTATGATTCTGTTGACCCAGAAGTGAGATTGTTAAATCATATGGTAGTTCTGTTTTTAATTTCTTGTGGAATCTCCATACTATTTTCCATAGTAGCTGTACCAGTTTAGATTTCCACCAATAGTGTACAAAGGCAACCTTACTCGATGTCCTTGACAGAATATGTTATCTCTTGTAATTTGATCATAGACATCCTAAAAGCTGGGAGGTGATATCTCATTGTGGTGTTGATTTGCATTTCCCTGATGATTAGCGTGTTGAGCACATTTTCATGTACCTGTTGGCCATCTGTATGTCTTCTTTGCAAATATGTCTATTCAGTTCCTCTGTTCATTTTTAAATTAGGTTATTTGGTTTTTTTGTTTGCTAGTTTTGTTTTTTGCTACTGAGTTACATGAGTCCCTTGTATATTTTGGATATTACCTCTTATCAGATATATGGTTTGCAAGTGTTTTTTCTCATACCATACATAGGTTGCCTTTTCATTTTGTTAATCATTTCCTTTGTTTTCATAACCTTTGTAATTTAGTGTGGTCCTTTTGTTTATTTTTGCTTTTGTTGCCTATGCTTTTGTTATCTTGTCCAAGAAATTATTGCTGACATCAAGGAGCTTACTCCTATATTTCCTTCTTGGAGTTTTACAGTTTCAAGATTTATGTTCAAGTGTTTAATTCATTCTGAGTTGATTTTTGTATATAGTGCATTATAGGGGTCCAGTTTCATTCTTGGGCATATGACTATCCAGTTTTTCTAACACAGTTTATTATAGAGACTACCTTTCCCCCATTCTACCCTGTTTCCCCAAAAATAAGACCTAGCTGGACCATCAGCTCCAATCCATCTTTTAGAGCAAAAATTAATATAAGACCCAGTATTATATTATATTATATTATATTATATTATATTATATTATATTATATTATATTATATTATACTTGATCTTATATTGTATTAAAATGAGACCAGGTCTCATATTAATTTTTGCTCCAAAAGACAATTAGAGCTGATGATCCAGCTAGGTCTTATTTTCAAGGAAACACGGTATGTTCTTTGTTATTTTGTTGTAAATTATTTGACCATATATACATAGGTTTATTTCTAGAATCTCTATTATGTTCTATTGACCTATGTGTCTGTTTTTTATGCCAGTATCATACTATTTTTATTGCAAAAGATTTGTAATATAGTTCGAAATCAGGAAATGTAATGCTTCCAGCTTTGCTCTTATTTCCCAAATTCCTGTGGCTATTTGAAGTCTTTTGTGGTTCCATACAAATTTTAGAATTGTGTTTTCTATTTTTGTGAGAAATGCCATTAGAATTTTGATAGCGATTGCATTAAATATGTAGATTGCTTTGGGTAGTATGAACATTTTAACAATTTTAATTCTTCTAATCCATGAGCATGGAATATCTATTTATTTGGGTCTTCTTCAATTTCTTTTATTAATGTTTTATAATTTTCAGTATACAGATCTTTTGCCTCCTTGGTTAAATGTATTCCTAGGTATTTATTCTTTTCAATGCAATTGTAAATGGGATTGTTTTGAGATTTCTTTTTCTGCTAGTTTGTTGTTTGGTGTATAGAAAGGCACCTGCTTTTTGTACGTTAAGTTTATATCCTGCAACTTTGATGCATTTTTTTCATTAGTTCTAAAAGGTTTTTGGTCGAGTCTTTAGGGCTTTCTATATATATTATGTAGTCTGTAAATAGAAACAGTTTTACTTCTGCTTTTTTGATTTGGATGACTTTATTCCTTTTTTGTCTTATGGCTCTGGCCAGGACTTCCAGTGCTATAGTGAACAAAAGTATTGATAATGAGTATCCTTGTCTTGTTTCTGATCTTAGAAGAAAAGCTTTCAGTGTTTCACTGTTAAGCATGATGTTATTTATCAAATTGGAAGAAGTGACATCTTACTCATATTGAGTCTTCCAATACATGAAAATCAATTATCTCTCTAATTATTTAGATCTTTTTTGATCTCTTTAATCATAGTTTTGTAGTTTGCCGTGTGTGTGTGTGTGTGTGTGTGTGTGTGTGTGTATACACACATACACTGGTGGTGCCAAAAAATGTATACAAGTGTACATTTTGGTCAGCGTTGCTCAAACAGTAGTTTGCCATAATCGGAAGTGTCTGGATGCTGATGGTAACCACTTTGAGCACCTCTTGTAGTTGCAGAAGTCAAACGTGACTTGTATTCATCTTTTGCTATCAGTATATATTGAGTATTACAATTTTAGTACAGTTTTCCTTTCTTAAAATGTGTATACATTTTTTGGGCACTGTGTGTGTGTGTGTGTGTGTGTGTGTGTAGTTAGATTTGTACTTAAGTTTTGTTTGTTGTTAATATAAATGCTATATATTTTTAATTTCAAATTCCAATGTTTTTCTTTTTGTTATATTGAAAACTATTGATGTTTATATATTAAACATTTTTCTTACAACCTTGTTATAATCATTTATTAGTTCCAGGTTTTTGTTTATTCTTTCAGATTTTCTATATAGAGAATCATGCCATCTGCAAATAAAGACAGATTCATTTCTTGCTTTCCAACTTTCACTTCTATTTCCTTTTATTCTTGTATTATAATAGGTAGAACTTCTAATATGACATTTAATAGAAGTGGTGAGAGAGAATAGCCTTGCCTAGTATCTAACCTTAAGGAAAAAGTGTCCAGTTTTTCACCACTAAATATGTATGTGCAGGTTATTGTTTTAATAGCTATTCCTTATTAAGTTTAGGAAATTCCTTTCTATATTTGCTGACAATTTTGAAAAGGTGTTCCAGGAAGAGTTCAGATTTGATACGTTAATCATACAAATGCCTTTATATTATTTCCTAGCTGTTAGACACTATGCTAAATATTTTTCTGTAGTTCATTCAGTGTTTTAACAACCTTATGATTTGTTACTACTTCAGTCCTATTTACAATAAGAAAACTGAGGCACAGACAGGTTAGGTCACTTGCTTCTGGTTTTACAGTTATTAAATGGCAGAGCTGAAGTTGAACCCCAGTATACTACTTCTGGAGCCTGCTTGATTAAACATGACTGTATGCAGTCTCTTCTTTGTCAGCTAAACACTACAAAAGATGCACAAACTTGTGAGTATTGTACAAATACCAGTGGCAGACACATGATCTCTCTGAAAGTCCTGATAGTATAGCGAATACATTTTACTGGGCATCTTTGATCAGCATTAGGTTTTCTATAGCTTTAGACTATTTATCTGTTTATGCTTTTAGATTAAAGATAGATATATTATATTAGAGCCCCGTATGAGATACACATACATGTAAGTGAGGAAATGATAAACTAATTAAAAACGAGGTGAACTAAGGGTTAAGTTAGCACTCATGCTGTAAGGCTCTGCAGGGCCAGAGTTAGAGAGGCAGGTGAGGCATCCTGATTATTTCCTTGGGTCTTGTGCTCCAGGCCCCTCACTGGCCTCACCCTAGCCCGGGTCCTGAGGCTATTCCTGAAGGATATGGATCATGGACTTGCCTGGACCAAGTTTTATAGCAGTAAATACCAAAGGGGAAATGTGACCAATTCCACAACTCACAACATTTATAGGATAAAAGCTAGTAACTCTAACATAACTATTGTTGGAACCTAAAATGAGAAAACAAAAATCCCCAATGATTCCTCACAGAGAGACCTTTGCATAATATCATGAAAAATGTTCTCAACAACACAGAGTGGTAAAAATGAGATGTGTCCTAAGAAGAGACCCATAGCCTGACATCCAAATGTAATTCAGTGGAAATGGTGACCTCATATGAGGTCTCAAGGCAAGATATTCCCATGGCCTAAACTTTTCTTTTATCATATTACTTATTCCTGAGTTCCATCAAAGGAATAAAAGCCTTTAATTTTATTGACCCAGCTTGTTGATTTTATTTAATGTAGTAAATAATTGTGTGTGTGTGCATGTGTGTATGTTGTTCTTCTTTTTTTTGGGGGGTGGGGTGAACCAGAGCTCTATTATCATTTCATATTTATCTACAATTCACACAATGTGAATGCCACTTCTGAATGACCTTAAATGTCTTTCACTGTCGTTCAGGATGCATGATGGATAAACACAAAATTAGATCCAGCAAGATAAGAGGATTTGTAATCATCAGGAATGTAGTGGTAGTGAGAACAATAGGAAGCTAGAGATAGTGGCAAACTAACATTGGCTTGGCTTGACTTTTGCAGTGTGGAAAGGCCAGAAGGCATTAACTGGATGAATTCCTCAATCATTTCTTTATCTAATGATCAGTCATATTTGGTATCATGACAGATGGTAGAGTTCTGTTGTAACCAAGACAATTTTGAATAAGGAAATGTGTGAAATCTCAGTAACTCCTCTTACAAGAACTTCATTAATATTCAGTAATTAGGTTTAACTTGTGGATGGATGTGTTGATGGTTAGGGATTGGGGCTTATTAGAGATGAAAACACTTCTATAATGCAGCACCAGAGTAAGCTGCAAAAATGAAATCTAAATGTTTTCACTGTTAGGTATGGGGCTAGGATAATATATTTTTTTAAAAATCTGCTTTCCCCCATTACAATTATATAGAGGGTGCCAAAAATGTTACACATTTTAAGAAAGGAAAAAACTGTATTAAAATTACACTGATGGTAACCACTTTGAGCACCTCTTGTAATTGCAGAAGTCAAACGTGACTTGTGTTCATTTTTCGTTATCAGTAGGTATTGAGTATTACAATTTTAATACAGTTTTTTTCCTTTCTTAAAATGTGTATACATTTTTTGGGCATCCTCTGTATTTTTAATTGGAGTTTGTGCATTCTTTGGGAATCTAATTATTTCTGTCATTTTGTAATTTAAGCTATAGAGTTAAAAAAATATTTCTTAGAATTATCAGCCTGTGTATCTTTGGGGCAAAATTATGAGCTTCAGTTTCTATGAGTCCTCATTCCCCATTTTGACTTCTACTCTTGAGGGGCAATGCCGTGGTTTTGGAATGAGAAGACATCATGTTTCAGGTGACCACAGGCAGTGACTGTGTTAAATGAGAATGATTTCACTGGGTGACAGGGGTCTGTGGCTATGCACGATACAGCATGACTGATCTCACCTGCAGTGTTTCCCTTTCTAGGGGTAGAGATGAAGACTAACTCATGAATGGTTTAGCAACACTTTGGTAACCCACCCTCCTCTGTTCCTTAGGAAATATAAAATGTCAAAGAATTCTACACTGTATATTACATTTAACATCTACCAAGTTGAAGGTTTTTTTTTCCCTTGCTATTCTTCATGTCACATTCGATTCCTATAGAGAGGGGGTGTGGACTGCATAATAGATTAGTTCTATTACCCAAATCTCATTTAGACTCGGAGCCTTGCAGGGGGAGTTAACCCATTATCACAGTAACCATCAGCACTTCAACATTCTCAGTTGTGGATCACATGTTAGTTTTTTGGACACATTTGACTCATTTATTTTGGGTTGATTTTAAATTCCTTCTCAGATTCAGCTGAAGTGCTAACCCCTCCACATATAACTTTATATCCTGGAGGAAATATTTGAATCTTCCATTCTTACTTACAGTGTTCCTCACTTTCTACCCTGGATTATAGCAAACAGTGTCTTAGCCTCAATGCTCTTATTGGACCGAGTTCCTTTTAAAGGCCAGATTGAACATCTGCTTCAACAATGATACTTCAGGGACCTAAGTGTCTCCTAAAAAGTTGGTGTGCAGTGGTGAGTGGATATGTATAAGATGCTAATTGGCCAAAGCAAAGCCAATGCATGAGAAAAAGGTACTCAGCTGTTAGTGGGTTTTAATATCTTTTGGAAAATACACTTAGTACCACACATGAGATATGGCTGAAACTATTGAAATATACCATAGATTACCCAGATGTCAGTTATCCCTGTATCTTCCCCTTGCACTTACCTGCCCATGTCCTCCCCATTCTAATAAGAGAAAATCAAGTCAGTATAGAATCTACTGAAGGTGTGCTAAGAAAAGCAGAGGGAAAGGTTACAGAATAAACAATTTAGAACTTAGAAAACTTTATGGATCAGCCTTTTCCTTTCTTCTTCTCCCAAGTTCCTTTTGTCCCTTTTCATCTTTCCTTCCACAAAGCACTCTGCTCCCTGTAAGTATAATCTCTGGCTTGTAAACATTTCTGGAGGTCTCCAAATCTTTCAACCTCTATTATATGTAGAATTTGCCTTCCCCGACTTATTACAGCGCACAGTAAAATGTCTTCTACTTGGCATCCTCCAACCTCCTTAAAAGGTGTTAGGGGTTATATACATTCAATAGCTCAAAAAGAACCTTTGTTAAAATTATTAAATGTGAATAATTAATGCAGTATCAGAATTAACATGATTTAATAATATGCCTGTGTTAGATGTGGCAAATGGGAAAGTTCTGTAATACACACAAAGTTACAGCCAATTCTTTGTTTGGAGAAAATTGAAATAAATGAGCCCTAGGAAAATAGAAGTTAGGATCCGTCTCAGAAAGCTTTCAATTTTATTGGCCTAACTGGGAATGACCAGGGAGTTCCTGATTCTATGTGAAAACCATTTTAGGTTATTTACATACACCTGCACATGCTTGCTGATATGAATGAAAGTAAGTTACCTAGGTGTTGCACGAGAAGAATGAAGAATATTGTGAACTCCATAAAGCTTTTTAAAGTAAGATTGCATGGGGCAAAATTTGGAAATGTTTTATACCCCAAGCCCTCTATTTTTTTACACTTTCATCATAAAATGCCCTTCGACTTTTCTTCCTGAAATGTATTTGGTGACTGAAAGACAATTGAATTAGTATTAATTTGTCTAATGCTTTGTTATTTTGATTATCATTCAGAACTGATGATGAAATAGATATTATTATTATCATTATTATTTTTAAGGAGCAGATGTTTTATCTTCCTGCTGATGTTTTATCTTCCTGCTGATGTTCTACTTTTGTTTCCAATAAGAAGCCATAGATGAACATGGCCTATGCCCCTCCCGACTCTGTCTGCCTTAATTCTACTCCTCTACCTAGATTATTTGAGACCATCAAGATTTTAACTTACTTAGCATTAACCTGGAAGAATGAAAAAAAATCTTGGTTTTGGTCAGGAAACTGACAGTGTGGGTGTAATAGAGGTTGTTCCGTGAGGTTACATGCGTTATCAGAATCAAAAGGGGTCAAAGGGACAAAGCAAGAGTTGCTTTTGTTGTGAAAATGTTTCTACTCATCTAGTTGGGAATCTCCTTGACCTCATTTTAGGAAAACTCTACTAAGCTGGTCATCATAGAGTGGTTAAAAGAGAGCAGGCTAGCTAAGAGTAAATGAGTGTAGGCAGGCTTTTAGAAATATCCTCCCAGCTAGAAGGAGGTGCCTCTGCTTAAGACCCACGTGGTGTTGAGCAATCCCAACTGGAGTGTTACCTAATGTGCGAAGTAAAATGGCAGCCACCCCAAAACCAAACTCTCTCTCTCTCTCTCTCTCTCTCTCTCTCTCTCTCGTTCTCTCTCTCTCTTTCTCTCTGTCTTTGTCTCTCTCTCTCTCTCAAGCTACAGACCAGGGATTACTCTTCTGGATACCCTGTCCGTTCTATGGACATCCCCCCATGAGTCAGTGCTGTTACTGATCTACTTCACAAATTTATTTTGGAGGCAAGCACATTTCCATTAAAGGGCCTAGAGTTCAACACATTTTATGTTTTTACAAGAGCAAACTGTTAAAGACACATTGAAATAAAACCGTAACAAATGTTATAAAGTCATTTCACCACACTGTCTTATGGATAATCACACTTAGTGTCATGTTCAAATATGAAGGACAGACCCTTCTCTATTTTAAGAAAGAAGTATTTGAAAGTAATTTACCCTCCAATTATCTCAACATGAATGTCAGCTGCATTAAGTATGCATTGCTGAAAAGGTGAATAAAGCCAGCTGCTAAACCACTGTAGTCATTTTTAGAAGAACTATTTCTTTTATTAGGTCAATTGAAACAAATTGAAATCTATCTTTCTTTCTTTTTTTCCTTTTTTTTTTTTTGAGGAGCAAAAGGGGAGGTCATTACAGAGGACAGGATGACATGATGGATTAGTAGGAAGTGACTAGGTCCAGTGTAATATAGTCGTTGAGGTGTTTTCAGTATTGGCAGGTTAGGTAATAAGTAGATTTTCTTGATGCGTTTCCAGCACACAAGTAACCATATCGCCCAACTGGCCAGGAAACTGTAGTCCTCATTAGCAGTGTCACAGAGAGGCTGAAGCTTGAACCACATGTGAGGTCTGAGCCACCAGCTCCCTTTTCAGAAGTCGGACTAGAGCAGGCACAGGAGGGAAGGTGGTTGGAATAACCTAGGCAGAGCCTGAGTTCCCTGTACTGCTTTTGTCCTTAAAGCCACACTCTTCACCAAACATTCATTAACGTTCAATGGCCATGCTGGACCTCAAGTGCACAGAGTTTGATTGACTCAATCAGTTATGTCCCGTTACTATCACTGTGTTATTAGTGTTCAAATTGTCACTCTCTGACTGTTGTTGTCCCCTTTTAGCCTTCCCCCAGTTCCATCCCCTCCCTGTGCATTGGCACCTAATGCGTAGCCTTTGAATCCATCTTCAACCAGGGACTTAAAATATGTAAATGTCCATCAACATATAACTATTGTCTAACATGTAATTTTAAAGTTTCCACAAACTCTTATTTGGTATGGACTATCCACACTGCACTTGATTTTTGTTTTCATTCAGCATTATGATTTCGGCATGTGTCTATGTTGCTAAATATAGCTTGATTCTTTTAACTGCGGCATAGTATTCCATAGTATGACTGTACCCCAATTTTATCTATCTATTCCTCCACTGACAAGCATTTAGATTGTTTGCAAATTTTTTTGTTACTATCTGGTTTACAGTATAAACCACTCCAGTGAACAACTGGGTACATGTTTCCTGGTGAACTTGTGCTAGATTTTCCCTGGAGTAAATAACAAGAAGTAGAATTTCTAAGGCGTGAGATACATATGCATTTTCAAATTTGTTTTTTGAAATGGATGTAGTACATTTTTTTCCCATCTGAAGCACAGGACAGTTCCCAAATAAACTTACATGCAAACAATAGTCATTGAAAAGAAAACAGAATCTGCCAGGGATGTGGTTATGATCTTATCCAAGACTAGGCAGGATGAAGTGCTTGGCTAAGGCCTCTCCACAGGACTAATGTGTGGTCATTGGGAAAGCATTTCTAGATGCCCAGTTCAAAGGCAGGAACCAAGTGACCATAGAATCAACCATCAACTAGCCCTTTTTTGTCACTTGATGGGTGCTTTTTAATAAGCCAATGGAATTTGTCAGATCACATCATGCACTGACTTCCCACCAACATTCACGTGTCCTGGCTCACAGCCTAGTCACCCTGTTCAGCCCGTTGGAGGCTGACCATGATGCACTGGGGCTGGCCACTTGCTGAAGCATGCAGCCACCTCTGCTGGCAGACTTGGATTAAGCAGCTGCATAGAAAAGAGCTGTGACTGCTTCACCAATCATGGGATGTATACTATTGGAACAAAAACACGTTCTTACTGTAGCATAGATTTGCACTGATTGCTGTAAGCCATGAGTAACGTGCTGCCATCTGCACTCACCTTGCACAACCACTCTGCTTTTGGCCTGGCAGCCGTGACACGTGGGCTGCTGGCCTTTCTCCCTCGGAGCCTAGCTCAGCATTGCTGAGACAATGGGGTGTGTTAGGCAGCTCGACTTGGTGTGCAGTAATTAAACTCAATATTATGGTCAACACTTAGAAATTGGAGCATAGGATCTGACAAATGTTTTATGCAAATTTAGCATCAGAGGCAAGCTGAGAAATGCTGTCTGTGACACTAAAATATGGTGTATGACAACACGCAAAGAGGATGCCTGAAATCAGGATTTTCCAAAGTAGGTGCGATGACCATATTCATAATGTCTTAACATTTGTCTCTCATGTCACTCTTCCTGTGATGATGGGACCCATCCTGGGTCTTTACACAGCTGAACAAGGGGAAGGAGTTTATATTAAGGACAGTCTTTTTTCTTTTTTTCTTTTTAAGGACTGTCTTATAATTAGAAGGTGTATATTCTTATCTATGTGGTATGTTTTGAAAGTCTCTTTTGGACTTCCCAAGATGCTCTAAGTTTCACAAGTAATAATGATTACTGATAATAGTCACCATTTGTGTAATGTGTACCAGGCACAGTGCTAAATGCTTTAAGGCACTTGCTCCTACAGCAGTTTAAAAAGTGAGTGTTTTTATCTGCATCTCCAAAATATGAAAGCTAATTGAGTTAAACGACTTAAATTAATTTCTTTATGTTAAGGTGTTCACTATTAAAATGCCCCTGGGAAGTGTAAATTTGTTACTCAAAGTTTGTGAGGCACACCCCAGGGGAAGCAGATACACCTGAGCAGGGAGCCGAGGTTCACATAGCACCAACGATAACCTTCTCGCCAGCGTTTACACAGGCAATCATCCACCTCTGTACTTCTCCCATTTGTGTCATCTCTACTTCTTTACTTTTTACACTGATGCCTCAGATCACCATCCCTATGTGAAATTCAGATGCGTTTCTCAGTGGTCAGCAGATATTTTGAACTATATAATACGGTGCTGCTGAATATATAGCTATGGTTCAATTTCAGAAACATTCTTCATTTTTGTGCATAAAACAGTGTTTGTGTAACTTAAAATGTTTGCTTACATTTTAATTTATTTTATAAAAATTGTCATTGGGAAAAACATATTCCATTGCTAATAATGAGGATAATAATAGTAATAGAGAATTCAGCTAATTAAGTAATTGAGATAAAGATGGATGTCAATAACTTCAATTTGGTGTTTAATGGACAAAGGCAGTTTATTAAAATTATATATGCACGAGTTTCTGCATTTTAAAATATAACATCAATGTATTGTTTTATTTGGAAACACTTTGCAGAAAACATGCCTTTAACATCATGGGGCTTTCCCTTGCTGGGAGCTGAACAGTGTCTCACTAGTAAGATATCCTTGCCACCCAAAGCTTTCTTCTCTGTGGGAAGCTTGGTTTCAGCCCACTTAGAGCAGTGCTGGAGGAGTGAGATGCAATGATAAACGGAAGGTCAGACAGAGCCGTTCAGGAGAAAGCCATGAGACCAAATGCAGGAAAACTCAAATCCTGAGGTGGGACAGTGAAGGGAATGCAAATGACCTGCCTGCAGGTTATATAACCGGCGTTGCCATTAGCGATACATGAAGTAGGGCAACTCCCCAGACCGTCTTTGATAGAAGTTAAGGTATAAACACAGAACACAAAACGCAACAAGTTTCTCCAATTAATCTTGATGCCTCCCTTCCTGTTACACTGCATCTAGTCCGATAGAAACCCATGTTGACTTTTTTCAAAGTCTATGCAGAATATAACTGCTTCTTAACACCTCCACTGATAAACCTGCCCCAGCCACCATCACCTTTCACCTGAATTACTGAAATAGCCTGAGCTTTCATCCTTGCTTCTCACAGTCACATCAGCCAGGGACTCTTTCCACAGGAAGGCAGGTTTATATTCCTCTGCTCAAAACCTTCCAGTGGCCACTCATCTTAGAGTGAAAGGCAAAGACTTTAAAATGACCCATAAGCCTATATATCTTACAGGCTATATACATACACCAACCCCTACCCCCACCCTAGATCCTCTCTGAACTCCTGTCTCACTCCCCTCTCCCTGCACCTGCGGCCACTTCTGGTTTACTGGTCTCTTTACTCTTACTTGAACTTGTGGGGCCTGCTCCCTTTACTCAGCCTGTTCCCTGGATATCCACAGGACTGGCTCCCTCACTCTTTAAGTTTTTGCTCAATATCAATGCCTAAATGAGGTCTATGCTGACCACTCTTTTTAAACAAAATAATGATTTGATTTTACAATAGTCTCAGATTTATAGAAAAGTCACAGATATTAGAGTTCCCACACACCCCATACCCCATTTTCTCTATTGTTAACATTTTATACATTTGTCACATCTAATGAACCAATATTAATATATTATTATATTATTCACTGAAGTCCGTACTTTATTTGGATTTTTACTTAAGGTGCTATTCTGTTCCAGAATCTCCTCCAGGATACCCTGTTATATTTAGTTGTCATGTCTCCTTAGGCTCCTCTTGACTGTAGGAGTTTCTCAGACTTTCCTTCTTTTTGATGACTTTGACAGTTTTGAGTCACACTGGTCAGGGACTTTGTAGAATGTCTCTCAATTGGTATTTGCTATTGTTTTCTCATGATTAGGCTGGAGTGATGTGTTTTAGGGATAGAAACCACAGAGGTCAAGTTTCATTTCCATCACATCATAACAGGGACACATGCTATCAACATGACTTCTCCCTTCTCATGACCTTGACCTTGAATACCTGGTTGAGGTAGTGTTTGTCAAGTCTCTCCAGTGTAAAATTCCTCTTATGCTTCCCCAACGGTATTCTTCAGAAAGAAGCCACAGTGCTCAGCTCACACTGAAGGAGTGGGGAGTTATACTCCAGCTCCTTAAAGACACAGTAACTTCATAAATTATTTGGAATTCTGCATGGAAGACTACCTATCTATCTTTATTTATTCAATCATATGTTTATATCAGTTGTAGACTCATCGATATGTATTTTATACTATGGCTTATAATCTAATACTGTGTTACTTATTTGTTGCTCAAATTGTTCTAGATGGTCATTGATCATTTGGCCGTGTGTGTGTGTGTGTGTGTGTGTGTGTGTGTATTGGAATGTTTAGCATTTCCTTACTTTCTGACACAAAAAGATGCTCCAGGCTTATCCTGTGTATACCCTACCCGAGCCCTAGAGTCAGCCATTTCTCTAAGGAAACTTGGTTCTTTTTATTGACAACTGGGATAAGAAACCAAGATCTGGGCTCTGGAAATGCTTGTTGCTACGAGGGTATTATTGTTTTCAGGCTCTCAGCTTCATGTATCAACCAATCTTTTTTTTTTTTTTTTTTTTTTTAATATTGCCCTTACCTATCTCTGAGTCCTCACATCCTTTACTGTCTTTTATTCTACATAACATGTATCATCTTATTACATCCCATCTATTCTATTTATTTACTTATGTATGTATTCAGGAAAATGTGATGAATCAACATTAATCTACAAGTAGAATAATAGCATCCATGGTGATTTTCCTTCCCTGGGGATAAAATTTGGTGGGGGTGGTCAGCAGAATTTCTCTCAAAAGGAAAACAGCACTGTCATTTGTAGTTCTTAGGAATAAAAGTTAAATTTCGACGCACAACAAATAAAAATCTCTTTGAAAACAAAATCTGTCCTTGCCAAAAAGAGAAGTAAATATATTCTAAATAAGGTATCTAAAAAAAATAAAGACAACTTGGATATATAAATAACTATGCATATATACAAATGGGCTACAATAGAAACAATCAGTTGGACTGTGGCATTTTCCCTTCAATGTTGTTTCAATTTTGGGGCTATTTTTGGTAAGTAGAAGTTTTAATTTCTAAAACCAAAACTAATACATGCTGTTTCTTAATTGTTTTTTTTCATATTGCAACCCTACAGAAATATGTTTCAGTATCTACAGATTCATGGTATTTCAAATGGCTACATATTATCCCCCTGTGTCATTATGCAAGGTCTGAAAATTAAGTAAGTGAACTTGTTGCAATGATATTGCTAACATTTTTCATATCAGAGGGATTATTCATTATGAATTTGTACCAACTGGACAAACAGTTAACCAAGTTAACTATTTGGAAGTGCTGAAAAGACTGCATGAAAAAGTTAGACAAAAACAACCTGCACTTTTTACCAACAATTCATCGCTCTTGCATCACGACAATGCACCACCAGCTCACACAGCGCTGTCTGTGAGGGAGTTTTTAGCCAGTAAACAAATAACTGTATTGGAACACCCTCCCTACTCACCTGACCTGGTTCTCAATGTCTTCTTTCTTTACCTGAAGATAAAGGAAATATTGAAAGGAAGACATTTTCATGACATTCAGGACATCAAGGGTAATACGACAACAGCTCTGATGGCCATTCCAGAAAAAAAGTTCCAAATTGCTTTGAAGGGTAAACTAGGTGCTGGCGTTTGTGCATAGCTTTTGAAGGGGAGTAATTCGAAGGTGAGCTTAGTGATATTCAGTAATGAGGCATGTAGCACTTTTTCTAGGATGAATTCAAGTACTTAATTGTCAGACCTCCTCGTATTTGACCCTGTTTACCCTCATCTACCACTCCCTCCCTCCTTACCCTCTGGTAACCACTAAACTATTGTCGGTGTCTATGAGTTTTTGTTTCTTTATTTGTTTGTCTTCTTCCTTTGTTGCTTTCAGTTTTATATACCGCATATCATTGAAATCATATGGTTCTCGACTTTTTCGGTAAAGTGTTCTTCCATAGATGATTGGATTTTTGACTTTATGTGTTTTTGTTTTGTTATAAAAGGTTTAGTTTTAATGTAATAAGTCTTTTCCATTATAACTTCTGGTATTAATGTCATGTTTAAAAAATATAAGAAAAATTCCATTTTAATTCATATTTATATTGTATTAAGAACATATGTTTATGTTTTGGGAGTATATTAGTGGTGTTTGGGGATGGCTAAATATGTGAGCAATTGACTTCAAATTGCCATCTTAGAATCAAGTATCATTTTATTTTTAATTGAAAGAAGATTTTAAAATTTAAACAGTAGGTGGGGAAACTCATAACCTCTATTTATTATTTAAGGAGGAAAAGAAAGTGCTTTGAATTTTCTCATTTTGTATCAATGTCGACATTTAAAAAAAATTACTTGCTGAGCAGATGAATATACGTGCTTTGTTCTGAATATTTTTTTTTATGAGAAGAAATTGAATTTCTTTCTTTCTGGTTTTGAAAAAAATAAGCAGTTTTAAAAAGAGGCAAATTAAACATTCTATTAAATGGGTAAAAATTTGCATTCAGTTCACCTTGTTGGAATAAGTATGTTATTGCTGGCAAATGAAGGATAAAGAAGATGTTATATAAATTCGTATTAGTGCTTACACTTAACACTTGCTATAAAACTGTGACTTGAACAGTCGCATGCAGTATTTATTAAGGATTTTACACTAGATTCTTTGGTCTTTTTCAGATGGCATAATCCAGGTGTTGCAAATTAATAGATATTTTGCAACTAGAATTAATAGTGTTTCTTCTTCCTTATGTTTCCTGGGGAAGAAGGGAGGGGGAGACCAGGAATCTCTAAGAACAGTCTATTTCTTAACCTCTGCTGAAGAAGCCCACTTTCTAACGAGAGAATAAGAATGTACAGAGTCCTTAGGGAAATGGGCCAAAGAACACTAAACGATAGTGAGGAAGTGTGACAGAGCATTCCACCTGTGTAAGCTCTCCCTGCTCCCTGACCCCCTGGGTCTCTAAACCTGGGCATCTTTGATGGTAGCACGCCAGGCTGCTGCCACTGGGCATGCGAACAGACTACCATCTACAGGCAAACGTCGACTTGGCTCTTCGGAGCCTTCATTGGAAAACAAACTGAGTACCCAACGGGCAATCTTTAAATCCCACTCCAAATAATTATATTTACACAGTAGAGATAAAGCACTCAATGGGGTGTGGGGCTGAAGGGCCCTGAATTAGCCACATCGATCTGGGCAAGTGATGGATAAGTTCCCCACTGCAGGGCAAACCTCACAGAGTGAAGAGCTTTATCTTCTATTTAAAAACTCTATGGACAAATCCATCAGGCTATTTGACAGGTAAATTAAGCAGGATTCCAGCTCCCAAGGAGCCCAACTCATATGCCTATCAGGCAGCAACAAATCACAGCTCTTTCCATCCACCGGGCTTCCCCTTCAGGAGCTTAACTGGCTCTAAAACCAGCCTCAGAATTTATGCCTCTCAGTCTTCCTTTCTGTCCAAGCCAAGTCACTGAGAGCCACCCACAGCTGCTGCTGCTTCTCCTGGATGTGGCTATTTCCAGAACAAGAAGCTGGCTTTTCTTCTTGCACAACCCACCCAAAGGGCAATTCATTCATTCGCTGAGCTGGAGGAAGGCGATGGCAGTTACAAGGCACAGTTTGGTCACCAACGGACCATGACATTGAAGTAAGTGAATTCCACTTAGGTACAGAGACACCCAGTGCTTTTCACTTAATTACTTTCACTACAATTGGGGAAGAAAACATAACCCAGCCAACAAAATGAAATAAAACAAAACAAAACCAAAAAGACACCTACGAAGGTCACTTTCTTGAAGATTGGAGAGAGACACTATAGGCTACAGGAAGAAACTAAATGAGCAAATTACACGTCAGATATTTATTAACCATGTAGTGTATCTAGGCGCCCGAGACCCCCAGTAAATGGTGAACAATACACCTGAGGCTTTGTCCACAGGAATAAAATCCTCACACCCCATGTGTATGCCTTACAAGTGTGAGAGAAATACATATGAATGGCATATACGTCCTACTCTTCACCTCTTCATCACAGTAGATACAGATCTCTAGTGCTTTCCATGACCCTAGCCCTGAACTAAACACCTTCGTCTAATTTAGTCCTTGCACAATCCTATTAGGTGAGGGGATTTGTGTTCAGGATGTTTCATCCAGTTCTTCTTGTCTTCAACGGATATCAGCTACGTACCAGGCACTCTTCTGGGTCTTGCCCTAGAGATCTGGGGGACTCCCAAGTCTCCCAGCCACCAGACTATGCCCGTGTTCATACCACTTCCTCCTGTTTGCTGTATGCCATTCCTTTCTAGAGGTGTCGGTCAGAGTGCACCATAATTAGGGGCTCTCGGAAGTGATTAACAGGTCAGCACTCATCATCAATCCGAATGAAGTGTCTGTGGGGCAAATCCTGCTGTGGGTTTGGTTTCCCGTTTGAAGAATAGAACTTTCGTTTGCTTCCTTTGGACCCTCACTTTGTGTCCGAGCCTGTACCCCTGCTCTGAGGAACCTAATATATTGTCTTGATAAGCCACCTGGTGTTCCGGTGGTGCTTAAATTGAGGTAGTGTCTGGTTCTTGCCAGTCCTTTGAGGGACTCTATTGCTGTGCTCTCAATCCCCAGCTCCATACCAGGGTCCATCTACCTCCTGTCCCCCTCCTATGGCCTGCTCACAGCTCAGGGTTGTGTGGGTGAGCCACTGAAATTCCCCGTCACACGACAGCTGTAGGAAAACCTAACTCATCCTTGACTCCTTCCTTTCCTTCACCTCCATATGAAACCCACCCCAAAATTGCTGTTTCATCCACCATCAAAATAGCCCTGAATGTATTCATGTCTCTTTGTCTCCTGGCCCAAGGTATCGTCATCTCTTCCTGAGCTACTGAGATGGAATTGCTGCCACTTGGACTCTTCTCCAGTCTGTTCTCTACCTGCAGCTGGAGTGACCTAATCAGAGCTGATGACCACCTCCTTTCACCCTGCCATGCTCAAGGCTCTTTAATAGCTCTCAATTCTTCTTAAGATAAAGACAAAACTCCTTAACTCTTTTTCCTTTAGGCTGTCTACTTTTTTTGTTGTTTTTGTTATTTCATTTTTCAATAAACGACTTCAGAATACTTTTTAATTTATAGAGAAGTCGCAAGGATAGTAGAGGTATTACCTGTATACCCTTCACCCAGTTTCCCTTAATGCTAACACCTTACATTGCTGTGGTGCGTTTGTCAAAATTAATAAATTAGCATTGATGCATTACGATTAACGAAAATCCCAACTTTATTAGGATTTCATCATTTTTTCCACTACTGTCCCTTTTCTGTTCCAACATCCAGTGCAACATATCACATTGCAGTGAGACTAATTGGGTTTTTGACCAAAGGAACTACAGAATTTAATGTCCAACATAGGAGTTTTTGAGAAAGAGGATACTATTAGTAGTGACCCTTGGGAAGCAGGTATAAAATGGGATTGTTCCAGGTCATTCTTTCTAGAGCAGCCAGGAAGGTGGTGCTCCTTTTACCTTTAATGTCATCTCACACTCTCAGAACACCCCCCACCACCACCACTACCACCATGAACAATGCTTGAGAAAGGCCAGCCTTCTTTCGCTCCTGCTATCCATTTTCTCTTCCCATATGCTCTTTGCACTCATCTTCACATAGTCATTGGTTGTAAACCTTCCCTGACTGCCTATATTAGGTCAAATCCCCTTCTCACATTTTCATAGCACCACACATTTTTCCTTTCTAGCTTGTCAATTGCATTGCACCTATTCTTGTGAGATTATTTGATTGATATCCCTCTTCCTTATTAGACAGAAAGGTCCATGAAGGAAGGAGCGACGTCTCACATTGCCTCCCATTGTCTCCTTGTGCCAAGAATACAGAGTGGGTATTGAGAACTATTTGCTGAATGATTGAATGAATAAGCCTCTTTGACACAAAGTGCCATTCAGCACATGTCATATTCTCGGAATAATATGCTCTATCTGCCTGGCAGGCATTCCTTACTCTGGGTCCTTCCTGAAGCATTTGCCTCGTTGGTGGACAGGTCTAGTTTCCAGGTTTTGTGCATAGTAGGCATTGGATACATAGTTGTTCAGTGAATGAATGCCTTTATTCATACACTTGTATTTGCACTCACTAATTGTCAGGACTCTTTCAGTTGTAAGTGACAAATTCCTGTATGTTTATCAAAACTAACATGGAAGGGGGAAATAGTGACTCACATACATATGAAATATAGGGCGTGGCTAGTTTACATTTTGGTCTTGATTTAGGTACTTAGATGAGGCCACCAGGATGCTATCTCTCTCTGTCTCTCTCTACTTTGCTTATCTTTGCATTGAGTCCATTCTCAGGCAGGTTTTGTCACATGGTGAAAACGACCAGTGTCCACTTTAGACTGACAAGATCCTTAAGAGTCAAAACTCAGAAGATGAAAAACTCTCATCCTATCAATATCAATATCCATCACCCACAAAAGATTCTGATTTGTAGGGAAATAGGCCCACCAATGAATCAATCTCTATGGCTGGGGAAGTGAGTTATTCTAATTGGCCATTGGAAATAACACACTTACCCCACTGGATAGGGCAGGCCAGGCCTTGTGATTCAAGGTTCTGCTGGGTGGAAATGGGACAGAGGGAACAGTAGAGCTTCCAGAAGTTCACAATAAGAAATAGATTTCAAACCTCTCTATGGTATTTATTTTTATTAATTTTCAAATGTTTTAATAATAGATATCTTTTTAAAGAAACCATGAATGAAAGATAATAATGTTAATTTGTATGCAGCAATAAACCATAGTGTTTTCCCCTGTATAGTACTGATAAATATCTTTATAGAATGAAATAATTGAAGCAGTATACATTAGCAGTTTTTCTGAAAAATAGCATCCAGGTCAGTTTTCCCTGGGTGACTTTAAATCTCTCAACTTTTAATTTAGGAAGTTCTGGTGTTTGAACTCAGTGTCCGTATTTTATCTGGCATGTTTTCTGGCAGTAGAAAAAAAGGGATGTTTCTAGCATCCCTTTGGAATCGGTTTATTTTCAGACCATCATTTAAAAGGACATTTTTAAAGGAATAATCTATTAGGTAAGATAAACTTCTGTTTTGTAGAATGGTATGTTACGATCAATATTCTGGTTAACTTGGAGTTATCAAAACTACCACTCACTGACTCTCATTCATTCTCTCTATGAAAGCAAAGCCTTAAGTGATTGAATCTTTCAAATGTGATTTGGGGGAAACTTAAACACATGTATGTTCTTAAATTGGAACATCACAGTTCAGGCAGCTGTGAAAAAAGTTTGGACTTTCAGATAGTTTAGATCAGGGGCTTGCAATCATTTTCTTTATAAAGGGTCAGATAGTAAATATTTTAGGCTTTGCAGGTCATATGATCTTTCTCTTAACTACTCAAAAGTGCAGCAAAAGCTGCCACAGACAATAAGTAGGTGAATGGGGGTGGCTGTGTTCCAATAAAACTATTTACAAAAGCAGGCAGCAGGCAGATTGGCCCATGGGCCAGCCACCGTTTGCAGACTCCTGGTTTAGATTCTGCATGAACAGAATTTATGGTTGTTCTTTTGCGGTCATGGTCAACTGTTGCTTACTTGTTTACAGAGTACCTTGATAGCATGGTTTAAGGAGGAGAGCGCTGGAGAAGAAATCGGAAGCTCAAGGGGTCCTGGGCATATATGTTGACTTTAGTCCAATTACTTAATCCCTTCAAGATGCAATTTTCAAAATGTAAAACGGAGCTAGTGATAACTGCTCTGCTGATCTTAAGAAGATATTCTGAGAATCAAATAAGGGAATGTCTAGGAAAGAGCATTGAAAATTTGAAAGTTTCTTGCCACTGTAAGGTAGTATTTTAACTGTATGACATTTCAGTTGTCAAAATACTTGAAAAAAAGGGAAGCACATCTCTGAAAAAATTAATAGGTGTACTAGCTAGGGACCCTCTAAAAAACAGATGGACACATACACACATTAAGATCATTTTTGTAGGGCTTTATAGAGGACTATGTAGAAAGATATGGGCAAAATATGAAGGAACTACAAGAGATGGTGCAGTGTTCTGGCATAAGCAACCTCCGCTTGGTTGGCCTGAATGCAGAAGGAGAGAGTAAGTAGGATAGGGCTTCCATTAGAGTGACCATGCTCTTTGGTCAAGCCATACAACTAATCTAAAATGACCCTGGGGGACAAATATGCTGCCCTCACACTCATTCCCTTTTGTCTCTTGTTGATGCCTCCAACTGGTGGAACCCAACCAGATATCCTTCCGTGCAGGTGAGAAAACCAGGCTGGAGAGCAGGAGAATGGTGGTTGAGGGAGCATGTGGAGGCTTGAATAGAGGCAATCCAAAGGGACATGTATATCATCTTCTCCTCATCAAGTCTGCACACAGCTTATCAGTGACATTCTGCACATTGCATTTCTCTCCTTTTCCTTTGTGGGAATGTTTATTTGTTGCATTATCAACTAAACTTCATTTATAAAATTATGCAGATTATAGAGATTAATTGTACAAGTTGTAAGACTAGAATTAAATAAAATTAGGTGAAACATTTTTAAATAGCCTACAGATAAATTAAAAATTTGGTGAAAAATGAAAATTGAATAAAATTGTTTCCTGCTACGTTTTCTTTTAAATGTTTTCATTGAATTGGTGTTCTCTATTACTACATTTAACTATATTTATCCTTTAGTGAATGGGAAAATCTGGGAAAAGTTATGATGTATTTTTGTAAATGTGCAAAAAATGCACCTCCTTTTGTTACTAATAAAAAAAAATAGTTAAAATTTTGATCAGTGTACATGTTTAGATTCATTTTTCTCATATTTATCAGATTAACTCAAACTCAAGTAATTACAATTTTCAATTGGCTTTTTAAAAAAACACTCACATTTTAAGAGAAAGAAGCTATTTTTTAAAAACTCTATATTAAGAATTGATTTTGGAATCGCTGACAATTTCCATGCCGTGGCCCAGGATGAGCCTCTGTTATGCCTTTAAATCTATGCCAGAGTCCAGTACTGGGTGGGAGGAAGGAGCTGTCACTTTGATGTTTCCTTTGAACCTGGAGATCTCAGAAGCCCAGGCAGGATAGGAACTGATGCTGGGCATTGTGGGGTCCTGATTACCTCTATTGAGTGTATGTAACCAAGGAAGGAAAGAGGGCTATTATATTTATACACACACACACACACACACACACACTCACTCACACACACACAGGCAGAAACAAAATTAGCTACCCAGACAACTCTCAATTTTCAGAACATTTGAATAATCCAGATTCTAGTTTTGGTTAGAGCACTTTGATGAACGACAGCTCCTTACACACATGCCTTCTCATTCTTCTCAGCTTGTTAGAGTGAGCCCCAATACCAGTACTTCATAAAGGGCTTCCTGACCATCTAATAAAAGTAAGGTTGGTATAGGTACGGAGGTATCGGCATATAGTATAGGTTGAGCCTTATATGTCATCTTTTCCATAGTAATTATTCTTAGTTATTTGTTTACTTGTTTTTTTTTATCTGTCTCCCTCTTGACTGTAAATCTGTGACTTGTTCTCTATTGTATCTCTTATATTTATCACAGTGCATGACACAGAGTGGATCCTCAATAGATATGCTTTTGAATGAATGGGTATTTCATCCACAGGTGAAGGGATAGTCAACATGGCAGGCTAGTGAACACATACAAAGGTAGAGATATTGTTAGACTTGCATGAATGTCTGTCCTAATGTAGTTTGGAAAGCAATTGGGCTTTCTATATTACCCACGTGCTTTCTTCATTATCATAGACAATGGAGGTGGGTGTGAAAAGTAGCTTGTGTGAAAAGAATGCATGTGTCATGTTCTAAAATATGCAGCGCCACACATCACGAGGATTGACACAGAGACAGGATCTATGTAAATGAATTACTGATCAAAGATAAACTTGTTAGGAAAGCAGACTTTCCATGACACCAATCTATACGTTTCTGAGGTTTTCACTGCATTATTCATTTGTAGAAAGTGTTCACAGGTCTTGGCATTTACTTTTAAAAGTGTATAATAGTCTTTGGAAATGTCTTTTCAAACATACTCTTTTCTAAGGGCAGGATTTAGAACATTTTGGGATAAAACAATTTGACATACATTATTTAAACAAATTCTTTCTGGAATTGAAGTGCTGGATTTCAAATTCAGATGCTATGTGTTATATAATGTCACTAAGCCTCAGCTTTTTCAAGAGTAAAATTGGGAGGACAATATGATAATAGGATAATATGATAATATTGTGTGTGTGTGTGTATGTGTATGTGTGTGTGTGTAAGAGAAAAATAAAGATAGATAAGAGATAGATGAGTAGATTGATTGATGGATGATAGATAGATGATAGATGGATAGATGATGATAGATAGATAAGAAAATCTACATAAAAGTACTTAGCACAGTATTTGACATATTATTTATTCTGTTAACACACTTTTCTTTGGGTTTAGTTATGCGAAATTGTTTTCTGAAGTTTGCTAAAACAAATCTTTTGGTATGAATATATTTCCCTTTCACTTATATCTTACTTTTCTCCTCTCTTTCTCTAATTTACTCTCAAGTGCAACCATTACCTTCACTCGTTGGGGAGACGGCAGGCCACTGTCTCAGAAAAGTTGAAGACAAAGCATGTAGCCTTATAGAGCCTGTTTGTGATGGGGTGTTTGTGAGTGATTCATTGAAGAAATGATCTCATCCAGTGATATCATTGTCATCTTTTAGATTAGTTGTCGTCTTGGGAATCACATTTACGGGAATCTTCCAATGCCAGAGCATTAAATTTCCACTTATTTCTTGGTTTTCCTTTTAGGAATCATTTCCTTTGGAAAACCTAGTTAGGCCTAAGAGAAGGTTAGGTGACTCTCCTCTGGGTTCCTGTATCTCCCTGTCATTTAACCTTTCCTGGTGCATATGATATGTTGGTGTCATTGCCTGCTTCTTGGCTTTGCTCACTGGAATTCACGTTCTTATTGGGCCCAAAACATGTGTTTTGTAAACTATTGTATCTCCAGTATGAAGCTCAGTGCCTGGCACACAGTATGTGCTTAACTAATAGATATCAAAGGAATGAATGAACAGGTATTGAAATCATGGGCAAATAGGAAAAGGATGATATTGTGTGGGCCCCATCCCCTAGGACAAAGAAACATGGACTTGACAGGAAGGAGACCATTAGGTCCATTTGTAAGTTGGTAACGTTAAAACACAGAATAATCTTCCACTCTGTAGACCTCTTTATTGGTTTCAAGTAAAGACCAAACACCCTCCAGGTTGCTAAAATAAAATTAGAACTCTTGATTTATAAGTAATCTGCTGAAAAGGAAAATCTGAATGGCATCCACAAACTAGGCACCATGTACTGAACTTCAGTCTCTTCTCTAAGTAGGTAAAAGGAAATGAAAAAGAGACTGTTTAGAACTTCTTTTACAAAGAGTCACTTCCAAATTTTGGATATTATTTTAGGCATCAGATGTATGGATTGAAACAAATGAACAATCAACAAATGAGAGACACAATCTTTTGGCAGTAAGGACATGTTCCTGTGGTACCAGAAGAATTTATGAGTCAGTGACTTAGAAATATCTAATCTTATGGTCAGGATTGTAGATAAAGAAACAACAAAAAGCAAACCTTTGGGATTATCTAACCCATGTGTTTTGCAAACTAGTGAACACATGCTTGCTGTCGTCCATCTACTCGGACCCTCTTCTGCTACAGCAACTGGGATTCAGCTTCTTCAGGTCTTTCCTTTGGGCACCCACACTTCTATCTTCTTGAGAATTTAGACTTTTAAATTTGAATTTTAACCCAGGGGTTGAGTTCACCCTTTCTCACTTGGCACATAAAGAAAACAATCCCCAGAAGTTGTGATGGCCTTAGTTAACCCAAGTGTAATGAGAAAGGTAAAATCCGCTTCTGGAAACTTGCAGTTCATCCAGCCCTTTTCCCCCACGATGCACTCTCTTTGACCCCTTTCCTCACACATTCCATTGGGTTGTGCAGACTCTGCATGGCTGGAATGAATACAAGTTGAGGGGGAAGTTACATCCATCCAAACTTTAAAATGTAGGGGAGATTTAACATCCTTATGTCCTTTGGAATGCTATGGTGCATTCATGGGTTATGTAGTCAGCAAGCTAAAGGTCGAGCTTTTAGTTGGTGTTCAGCCTAAAGTGTGTCGTAACGCTGACAGGCTATATTTATACAGTGGTGCTGAAAGATTCAAATAAATATACACTGATGTTGATCCTACCAGACGTATGCAGTGCCGCTGATAGAGTTAACATTAGTTTTGGAGTTTGTAATTGTTTGCCCATATGTTGCAAATGACAGTTTTTCTAAAATATAATAATTTGGCACTTCATTCTGTAGATTTTTTTGTTTTTTTGGAGGAAGAGAAAATAATATGTTTACTATTGGTAGGCCTTGATTTCTAGACTATATTGGTGAGGTAGGAAAAAATTAGGGACCTGGCTTTCCATCAGCTCTTCAATCAGTTTTATGGGAATTCCTTCTCACCAAGTCTTTCTTGGTAGCAGTTTTTGCTTCTCCCAGTGCCAAAGGAATACATATCTTATGTCCTTTGATTTCTCACAAGGGATAATGTCACAGGTCTGTAGTCTCTGGATCTGTAGGATAATGTATTGCTTGTACTCAAGATCTGTGCCCACATTTCTCTTGTCCCTGGTGCCTCAGGGACCCCAGTCTCTTGCCAACAGGATTTAATCCCTATTCTACTTTCTGCTCTTATCTCTAAGGCTAATGACATGTTTTTTACACTTTCCTTGAGGGGAGCTGCTCTCATAAGGAAGAACGATTTTTCTCAAATGGTGGTTCTTTTTGGTTCAACTGGGATGAACCTCTCAGCACTATAAAGGTTGCCTTATTGTATTCAGGGTAGAGCTTTCAGATAAAGTTGACAAAGGAGCACATCTGGTAGGTACTCAGCACAGCTCCACTGGATTGTGCTCGCAATGACAAACACTGCATGTCTCACAGCTGTGCACATGTCCTTCCAACTCTCTCAGGTTCCTCCCTGTCTGGGGGACCCGCCAGAGGAACTGACAGCCTTCAGCTTCTATCCTTTGCATTGGGTCTTAAGCCTAATGATCAGGGCGCATTCCTGTTTCTAAGCAGCTGAGCATATTTGATACACATTTTACCTCTGGTACCCCTGATCCTGAGCTCCTGAGATCCGCCTCTGTCTTCTGTACCAGTGACTGTGTGCCAAGGTGAAGTGTCTACATTGACATTCTAATAATATCCTGCAGATAATGTTTAATCAGATATAAATGTATGAGTGAGTGAGAGGGCTATGTCGTCCAGCATATGGACAGAATGCCATTTATTTTATTTTTTTTAATTTTTAAAATACAGCTAACACACAATATTATGTTAGTTTCAGGAGTACATCATAGTTACTCAACATTTATATACCTAAAGAAGTGACCACCATGTTAAGTCCAGCAACCATTTGACACCATAGCATGCTATCACAATATTATTGACTATATTCCCTGTACTGTACATCACATCCCCATGACTTCCTTGTTTAATACATGGAAATTGGGACCTCTTATTACCCTTCATCTTTTCCCCCCTTTTAAAAATTTTCATTTACCATTGACATTCAATACTAATTTATATTAATTTCAGGCATATATATATAGTGGTTAGACATTTATGTAATTTAAGGAGTGCTTCTCCCTGACTAGTTTAGTACCCACCTGGCACTATACAGAGTTATTACCATGTTATTGACTATATTCCCTATGTTCTGCATCCCCATGACTATTTTGTAACTACCAATTTGTACTGCTTAATCCCTTCACCTTTTTCACCCTGCCCCCCACCCCCTCCATCTACCACCTCAACATATCTGGTACCCATCTGACACCACATATAGTCACTACAATATTATTGACTATATTCCTTATGCTATACTCTACATCCCCATGATAATTGTGTAACAACCAATTTGTACTTCTTAATCCCTTCCCCTTTTTTCACCCACACCCTCAACCCATCAAAATGTTTTCTGTGTCTATGAGTTTGTTTCTGTTTTTTGTGTTAATTTTATTCTTTAGATTCTACATATAAGTGCCATCACACTGCATCTGCGTTTCTCTGTCTGACACTGCACACAACACAATACCCTCCAGGTCCATCCATGCCTCCACAGATGGCAAGAATCCATTCCCTTCCATGGCCAAGCAATATTCCATTGTACATATGTACCACCTCCTCTTTATCAATTCTCCCACCAATGGACATCCAGGCTGACTCCACATCTTGGCCATTGTAAACAATGCTGCAATGAACATATGGATGCACACATCCCCTCGAGGTAGCATTTGGGGTTTCTTCAGAAAAATACCCTGAAGTGGGATTACTAGGTCCTTTATTGTCTCTTCTTATAGCCTTTGTTTTAAAGTCTGTTTTATCTGGTATAAGTGTTGCTACCCCAGCCTTTTTGTTTGTTTGTTTCCATTTTCATGAAATATCTTTTTCCATCCCTTTACTTTCTGTCTGTGTGTCTGTCAATCTGAAGTGATTCTCTTGTAGGCAGCATATGCAAGAGTTTTGTTTCCTTATCCATTCAGCCCTCCTATGTCTTTTGATTGGAGCATTTAACCCATTTACATTGGAAGTATGCCTTTTGTTTCTTTGTCTTGTTCCTTTGTTGCTTTCAGTTGTATATCCCACGTGTGAGTGAAGTCACATGGTTCTCAACTTTTTCTGTCTGATTTATTTTGCTTAGCATGATGATCTCAAGATCCATCCATGTTGTCGCAAATGGCAGTATTTCATCTTATGGTAGAGTAGTATTCCATTGTGTATATATGCCACATCTTCTTTATCCAGTTATTTATCAAAGAACACTTTGGTTGTTTTCAGAGGTTAAGGAAAGTAGGGGTTTGGTAAAGAGGGTAAAGGGGGTCAAATACATGGTGATGGAAAGAGAACTGACTCTGGGTGGTGAGAACACAATGTGATATATAGATGATGTATTATAGAATTGTACCTTTGAAGCCTATGTGATTTTACTAACCGTTGTCACCCCAATAAATTTAATTTAAAAAAAGAAAAAAGTTTGACTGAAAAAAAAAAAGAAGTATACCTCTGACACCCCCAGCTTGAGTCACAGTTGCTCTACCAGAGCCCAAGGTGAGTGCCTGCGGGCCATGTAAGAGGACATCTGGGTTTCCTGCAGCCTTCCATCACTGCCAGTCGGTCAGAATCCCCACTGCTTTTCACAGCCAGATGTAGAGGCTCCTCTTCCTGGCACCAATACTCCACACTGGGAAGCCTGGTGTGGGGTGCTGGGGTCTCTTGCTCCTTTGGGGGGAACTTCCGCGGCTGAGCTATCCCTCCTGATTCTCAACCACCGCATGGAGTTTTGGGGTCCCGTCTGTGTTTCCACCCCTCCTACCAGTCTTGCCATGGCTTCTTCTTTATATTTTTACTTATAGGACTTCTGTTTGGCTAGATTTCAGATGGTTCTCCAGGTTGAGTGTTCTATAATTTAGTTGTAATTTTAACGTGTTCACGGAAGAACACAGGCACAGTGTTTCTCTACTCCGCCAACTTGAATCTCTCAACAATATTCCATTTAATAGGTCCCTCATCTTTAGATTTATCAAGAGATTTAAATTTGCTATCGGGGGGACTTATTCACCTTTATAAAATCTTTTTTTAGTCTCTTTTCTATGTGATATTCTAAACTTTTCCTCCCTTCTAATTATCTATCTGTACTTTACTGCCCCTATATTCAATAGCAGTAAGTATTTAATTTGTCTTTAATCACGGTGTTCCACCCTGAAATGTCTTTCCTAGATTTTTGACATATTAAAATGTACTCAGATGACAAATCCCAGGGCAGATGTCCCAGGGAATATGAACAAACACTACTTTATGTTTCGATGAGAAGTAATTGTTTTCTTCTTTGTATTCCCACTGCATGCCGCTCACAGTGCTGCGTTCATTTATTCCATCATGTACTGCTACTTATGTTGGATGGGTATGTACATTTATAATATGCATGAGTACGTTTGCCTTTAATGTTATATGTATAGATATAAATATTATAGATTCACAGAGGGTCTTAAAAATAGGAGACTCTCAATAACTATTTATTAAATAAAGAGATATTTTAAGGTGGGGAGCTGGACAAAAGAATTTTTTTCAAGTGAGTTTGACTGGATTATTTTATTGAAGAAACAATTAAAATGAACAGAAGTGACTATTCTAATAGACAATTGCTGTTGACAGTGATTCTCATGCAAATAACCTGACTTGTAGAAGTTTAGGTTTGTTCTGAATTACCAAAACACAATTTCAACAGAGCACTCAATTGTGGACCCATGTGGTTTGTAAAAAAATGGAATATAGTATAGACTTTTGGTGATAAAGCTTCAAGGTGTATTCATGAGTGTCATGGGAAGCTTTTATTTTTTTTAAAATTCCTTTTCTAGACGTAATTTAACCAAATATGTGTGCTAATGTTTGTGTCACACAGCACCATAGCAGGGAAAGGCAACAACTGAACAGAGATGAAAATTTTGAATTTCATTAGGAAGCATGGCTTCTCTCTTTAACAATAGAAAAATAGAAAAAAAAAGAATTTAGAAAAAGAGAGATCAGGAAGATGCTATTTGCAGATGGATGTAATTTTTGTACTGACAAGTTGGGCAGAAAGGAAATCACCGAGAGGCCCCTGATTTTCATGAGCCAAATGCAAAACCGCAGGGACTAACTAAGAAGCTTAGGAAAGCACTTTCATCAGCAAAGTTTTCAGCTACTTGGCACCTTCTTGAGTCTTCTCTGACCTCTGTCAGTGGTTCCAGGGGACCCAGGACAAAATAGATAAAGATCTCTACATAGGCGAAGCATGAGTAATCACCCATGGTAATCATCTATTAAATTGTTTTCATCATGGTCTGCACTATGTATTATAAAGCTATATTACAGGACAGTAATATATCATTATGGAATCTAGATGCATTGGTGTTGGTTTGTGAAAAATATTTATTGAGAAGCAATGCCAGAATAAAGAAGTGTATTTATTTAGAATTTAGAACCTGTCAGTTCTTTAACTTCTTAGAGCCTCAGTCATCCTAATCTATAAAATGGGATAATAATACTTATAATGTGGAGTCGTTTTGACAATTAAATAATATGTAAAGTGCTTAGTGTTGCGCTTGGGGCATAAAGCATTCTCAGCATATGTTAGTTCTCCTAATGATAATAATTACATTTATTCACCACTTACTATTGCAGATACTGTTCTAAGGATTTCATATGGCTTAGCTCCTTTTGCCCCTCAACAAACCCTATCAGGTCCTCAAAGTGCTATATATCACACAAGTTTACTGTAAGCTTGGCCAGCTGATTGCTTAAGTGGTCTATATAAAATATCCTTTTATATTTAGTACTCAAAGATGAGTTCATAGGGTCAAAGAAAATTTTCCTCTAATGTGGCTAGAACATATTACATCCATTGTTAAAAATGTTATGAGAGCATAATAATTTCCTTACAATTGCTTTACAATTATGAGAACTATTACATACACATCTCATTTGATTTTTTGGAACACTTCTACTGAATAGGAAAACTAGTTATTACTATTACTCTTTGGATTTAAAAGAACTGAAACTCAGAAAGAGTCAGCAGCCTACATTATCACATAATAGAAATGAAGAGCCAGATCTCTGAATCCTAGTCTAACATTTCAAGTCTCATATTGGTCCACATCAGACCATCTCACACCATTCATTCAAAACTAGTTTATTAGACAGGATTTATTATTCCCCAAGCCCTACGATAAGTGCAGTTATGGTATTCTGGGGTTATCCTACCATGGGAACTCTCAATTGGATGAGACACCAACACTAGTCAGAAAAAGCCACTCGGCTTCCAAGATCCACGTTCTCTTCCTGGACACACAACTAGACCATGTTTCCCAAACTCCCTTGCAGGTAGGTGTGGCCATGAGCATGAGTTCTAGACAGTGGAGTGTGAATAGAATTGTCAGGTATCATCTGCTCTTCCCTTTGGCCCTCCACTCTCTGGGTTCAGATGACTATGGAGAATATTGAAGGTTATCTGTGTAATAAGAGAGACAATGTTGCTGGCCCTGGAGGGAAAAAGAGAACAATGAGGGAAACTAAAGATAAGTGTGTAAGTATAAAGGGAAAGAGTTGACATGCTGTTGTTAGAAATGTGTTAGAAGCTTGAAATTAAGCTCTTCTTTATCTCCTATCAAGTTACAAATTTTGTAACATAAAAAAAGAAATAAGTATAATAACTTTATATAATTGTAAAGACACTCTAATACAATTAAATATATATCATCAATTTAAATGACTTGGCTGAGGAAAAGCAAGTCCCAAATAAATCAATGTCTAAAATGTAAGTTAAACTGCAAATATTGCCTGATGCCATAATTACTAGTTTATGGAATGGATGTTACTCTCTGATTACAAAAGTAGTACGTGCTCATTTAAAAAAATCAGATGATACAAAAATGTATAAAGAAAAGGAAAATCATCTGTATTTCAATGAATAATAATTAATACAGTGTTTCCCCAAAAATAAGACCTATCCAGAAAATCAGCTCTAATGCGTCTTTTAGAGCAAAAATTAATATAAGACTTGGTCTTACATAATATAATATAATATAATATAATATAATATAATATAATATAATACAATACAATAGCAGGTCTCATATTAATTTTTGCTCCAAAAGACTCATTAGAGCTGATTGTCGGACTAGCTCTTATTTTGGGGGAAACATGGTACTTAGTTATAAATCTTTAGATTTAGTTGTGCCTGTTTATAAATACATTTTATATATTGAGAATTCTATTGATAAATACATATTATTAAAATTACACTAGAATGGGATCATACTACGTACAATGTTTGATAACGCACTTTATTCACTTAAAATATAATATAGAATTTTCCACACCAATAAATATGGATATCTTAACTAATTTTCATTAGCTAAATTGTATTTTAATAGTGTATACCATTATGTATTTGATCATTCTCTTATGGATGGCTATTACAACGATTATTATGAACACCATCTTAATGTTGATGCTTTAAATATATTTGTATATAAATTTGTATTTATCCCACTCTCTCCCTGCAATAATTCCTAAAAGTGCATTGCTAAGCCAAATAATTTGAATATTTAAAGCATTGATATGGATCACTAAACTCCCACTAGGAAAATTGTACCAATTTTTATTTATACCAACAATAGATGACAGAATTATTTATTTACACCATTTCTAATGAGTATTTTAAAAATTTTTTATTTTCTGTAACCTAAAAAGTAAATATTGGTATCTAACTGTTCAATGAGAATTTAATCATGTACCATTACAGTTCAACATCTTGCTATAAAAATACATATATTGAGTATTAACTTTTCTTCTGCAAAAGGCTTTTATGTCTATTTCTCATTTGGGTTATAGTCTTTCAGTTTTATAAAATTTATTTATATGTTAATGTCATTGACCATTTGTACATATATTGCAAATACTTTCCCTAGTTTATTGCTTATCTTTTGATTCCTTCTATAATTTTACAATATAAAATATTTTTAGAAATAAATGTCCTTTACAGAATCTTCCATTGGTTTAATGTAGAGAAATTCTCCAAGTTTATAAACAATATAAATTTATATTTCCTTTAGTTACTTTATGACCTTATATTTTTGGTCGATTAGAAGAATTTTTGTGATAAGGAGTGAGGTAAGCATGAGCTTCATATTTTGCCCCCCACATGGCCAGCCAATTGTGCCATTACATCTTACTTTATAAACCACTGTTTTCTCATTAATTTAAAATATCTTTCACAATGAACTACATTTTCAGGTAGTTATCAATAATTTCCTTTATAGTTTGAAGTCTGAAAAAAGCAATTTTCTTCTACCAATTTTATGATTTTACTTTGTTTTCCACCAATAATTATTTGTGATAAAAGGCATGAGAAAGAAATAAACTTTTTTTGCAATATTATTCAGTTATTTTAGCACTATGTATCTACTGTTCTCCCACTGATTTCAATTGTTGCCATTCTTGTACAATAGAGTTTGTTTCTGTTCTCCCTGTTTTACTTGTCTATGTCTGTGCTATTATTACACCTTTAAAATCACTGTGGATTCATAACAAACTTTGATATCTGGTTTTGTTCATCATAAATTGCTAGTAATATCCCTCTCATTATACTCCTTTTGCTATATGCTCTTGGTTTATTTTCATATTTATTTTTAGATGAAATACAGAATTCTTTTGTCAATCAAGTACATACAAGTCTATAGGCAAAAGTAATAAGTGTTATTGGATGTAGAGACTTTAATATCTTATAGAGCTTTCTGAGATGTTTTTGGGAAATTCTTAAAAGAAATAGAAACTTTAAGTCGTAAACTCCCTTGCTAAACTCCCTTAGACGAATCAATAATTAGTCTAAAGAAGAGCAAAGAACACATAACTTTTATTTTCGGTATGTTTGGAGATTAATTTTTTTAAAGGGTGTTATCTTCTAATTTTATATATTTTCTAAAGTTTCACTACTGTCATCACAAAATTGTTAATACATATTTGTAGACTAATGAAAGGAAACTTCTCTGTAGTGTTATTAAGAATGGATGAGTTTTTGAAGAGGGACTTAAAACCAGTCTCTCCTTCAGTCTACGGCAGTCAAGATCTTAAGAGAATTGAACATTAAATCCAGTGGAACAGCAGGATTTTGTTTTAAAGACTTTGTGCCTCTGTGTCATAGAATAACGGAGTATTATTATATTAACAATCAATGTGCATGCTGACGCCAATCCTTCCCCTTTCTCTTCCATTGCAAACACAGCACCAATCAAGATCTGTTCTTGTCATTTTAATAGAGCTCAGTATCTCTTTCTGTTGACAACCAGCTTAAGTAGAAAAGGAAAAAAATGAGGGAAGGGTGTCATGTAACCCAAATAAAATCCAGGACGCTACATGGACCAGTATGAGCAATTGGTTGTCCTAAAAGAATCACTAGCAATCAGTATTAAAAATGAATTCCAACTTGTATTTATTTTTAAAGAATTGTAAAGTGGATTTAAAAAACAAAAGTAATCTGAAACACAACTTCTTAAAATCCTTTTCCTTTCGTTCTTCTCTTCTCTAAAGCCCAGCGGCTTCTCAGAGTCTCATTAGTTGTAGTGCTTGTTTTCTATTAACAATGTTTTCACTGATAATCTTGCAGGCATCGTATCTGTCTTCTCTTACTCTTTTGTTTTCATTCTTAATTTCCAGTCCTTTCTGTGCTCCCAAGCTGGCATCACATAATTTTATAAACTAATGAGATAGAACTCTTCTTTAAAAAATAAAGTCTATATTTCCTTTAGTTACATTATGACTTAAAAGTCATAAAGTAACTGTTGGAGGAAGTTACTTTATGGGTGGGAGGAAGGGGTGTGATAGGCAATACAAAATTCTTTTTGACAGATGAGATTGGTTCAAGGGCAGAGGATAGTTCAAGGCGGAGAATATTTTCATATTAAATGATTTTTGTCCCTGACACATTTTTACTGATTAATAGTGTAAGTTGCAGACTTAGGACTGACATCTGTCACAGGAGGAAGTCATTAGTAATTATTTCCATCTTTGATTTAAGGAAATAATAGCAGTTTTCTAAAGCACAGCTTGGAAAAAAATAAGACAAAAGATAGGAAGATATATTAATAGCTACAATTTATTAAGTGGTTAATACATTCTACAGCATGTGCTGAGGGCTTTACATCTTAAAACAACAAAACTCTGTGTCAGTATTTATTCTTCTCTCAGTTTTTCAAGAAGAAGCAAATAATCAGAACTTTAATCAACTTGTCCCAAAACCCAGAACTAACAAGTGGTGAATTAGTCTTCCATTGCATGGTCTCTGATTCCATATTTATAATCTAATACACAGCAGGATAGGCACTATATAGTCAAATTAGGGAAATAGAAGAGGAAAAGCAATGATTATGTAATATCTATGAAACATTCGATGAAGGATAGCAGTGTGTACTCTTTCTAATACAAATCAAGTTTTCAATATTTTTCAGCGAAATAGATGAATACATGAAATGGCAAATTTTCTTAATCATTGATACTATTTTATTTTATAGTTTTATTTTATTTCATGTTCTAGCTGATTTTGAGTTTAGTTTTATCTTGCTGTATTTTATGAAGTATTGGAGGCGACCTTAAATTATCTTTGTAATGATGAAGGAGTCATTAACAATTATATGCAGTCTTGACGAATCATGAGTCAATTTATAGAGCATAATTCAGAAATGTTTACTGTTCCATACTTTCCAATTTTCATATTCCCTTCAAACCCCTGTTGATATACTGTGAATGAAGTGACTCAAGAGGAATCCACTTTACACGCTTCTTCAGAATTTCTGAGAAAATCCACAGGATGTTAAATTCCCTGCTGGAATAGAGCTCATGTAATTCATAATCGCATATTTGGATATAATCAGGGCAATATGTAAGTGACTTTGAATGTGATCCATTGTGTCCGTGTTTTTCTTCAAAGGTTCAGCAAAGTCTGTTTTCTCTAGAGACAGTCTAGTCAATATCTGTGACTTGCACAAGCCAGAAATGTGACATTTAGGGAGCCGAGTGCCATGGAAGGCGGAATTCCTGTCTCATTTGCACACTGCACAGAGACCAGCAGTCATAAGAACGATGACACAGGCATGAAAAATCCTTCCTCCCCATTGTAAGCTGGACTTGCTCTCCCATCACTTCAATACAAATTATTTCTGAGCAGTTCCCTCTACAATTACCTGATTAGCAATCCCAATTGCTTCTCCCTGTTTCAAAGACCTTGATTAAATGATATCCCCTCCTGATTACTTTATCAAGTCCAGCTACTATGGATTATTGACAGCTCTGTGTTAACTGTCTTGTTCTTTTGGCAAGCTGCCAGGTAAATGGGAAAGTAGCTGTTTCTTGAGATGAGGTGAAAGGAAATGCCAAATGATACAGTCCTTACGGCTTTTGCAAGCTGACAGACCATTAGCTGACCTTGAAATTATTTTGGTGGTTGTTAGTGTGTTTGGCACCCCTTTGGATTACCAAAGATTGACAACAAGATAGTAGAGGTGGTTGATACTCTGATGCAAAAACCCTATCACTTTACAGCTTGTAGAAAGAAGGTATATTGTGGGTTGTTGTAGAGGTTTGCTAGACAGAGGAAATGAACTGCTTTCGCCTACTTCTCACAGCATTCTGATGCACAGATTGTTCAGAGCCACAGGCTTCAATTCAACGTTTGCCTTATTTTCTTGTTGAGCTGAAATCATGTGTAAAGGCTGCTGAACATGCTGATTTTCATCAAATGACTCTATACAGCAAGGATGGCTATCTTTTTGTATATCCTACTTATAAACTCACGGAAACTTTGGCATATGGGCCAAGGATGACTAAACATATTCACAATCATCCTTCCATTGTGATCTTTAAATATAGATTATTTCATTTTCAGTTGTTTTCCTTTCTTTTCAAAATATAAAGTCCCTTTTTATATCTCCCCCCCGCCCCATTTGAAAAGGTCTTTCGATCTAAAGTGGTGTAGGCAAAATGTTGGGAAAGAAGGCTTGAGATAAGAGTGAATATTATTTAAACACAATCATGATGTTTGCCTTTTCCTTACACTTAACTCCAGCTACATATTTTTTCTTTATTCATAAATTTTATTTTAGAACAGATTTGGATTTACAGAATTATTGTGAAAGTAGTACAGAGAGTTTCTATATATATCCCCACACCCAGTTTCCCTTATTATTAATATCCTACATTACTATGATAGATTTGTCACAAATAATTAACCAAAATTGATAAACAATTACTAACTAAAGGACATCATTTATTCTGATTTCCTTAGTTTTTTACAAATATCCTCTTTCTGTCCCAGGATCTCATCCAAAAAACTACATTATATTTACTTATCGTGTCTCCCTAGGTTCCTCTTGGCTATGAGAGTTTCTCATTATTTCATTGTTTTTGATGACCGTTGACAGTTTTGAGACATACCAGTTAGGTATTTTGTACAATGTCTCTACATGTAAAGAATGATTTTACAATGGGGAAACCTGACAAACACTACCTAAAGCCAGATGATCAAGGTCAACATCAACAGTTATAAGTCATGTTGATGGTACATACCCTTGATATGATGTAATGAGAATGACACTTTTCATCTGTGGTTTTCTTCTCCCAAATCCATTAGCCCTTTCCAAATCATAAGAAAAATATCAGACAAATCCCAATTAAGAGACCTTATATAAAAGACCTGACCTATATACCTCAAAATTGTCAAGTCCACCAAAAACTAACTCGCTAACCAAAAATAAACAAATTTCCTGTGCAGAAGAATTTCAACTAATTTATGTAGATATTCTATCCTTACTCTTGACTCATAAATGTTTATTGGTGGTTTAGAGTCCAACAATATTTTGTTACTCAAATTATTCTCATTTGAGCTCTTCTAGTTGACTCATATCCTTTTTGCCATATCCCCTTCATTGTGAGTGATTTTTTTTCTTTTTGTGAGGGATTGCACTTTATTAACTCCAAAAACTTTTAAAAGTTGCAATAAAATACATGTAACATAAAATTTACTATCTTGACCATTTTTAAGTGAACAGTTCAATAGTGTGAAGTATATTCACATTGTTGTGTAACCAATCTCCAGAAACTTTTTCATTTTGCAAAACTGAAATTCTATATCCTTTAAACAATGCTCTCTTCCCTCTCTTCAGCCCTGGAAACCACCAGTCTAGTTTCTGTTTCTATGAATTTGACTACTCTAGATACATCATATCAATAATATCATACAGCACTCCCTCACCCTAATTTTGACAACCAAAAATGTCTCCAGACTTCTCCGAGGGGCAAAACTACACCTAGTTAAGATGCTGCTATAAAAGATATATTTTCTTGTCCTCAAGGAGTTTTCTGTTTTGCGGGAAAAGGAACAGTACACATACAGGGTCTGACAATTATGTTTGTAAACTCATCCTAGAAAAAGTGCTACATACGTCACTGTTGAATATCACTATGGTCACCTTCGAAGTACTAACCTTGGGATGCTTTGCACTGATGCCAGTGCCTAGTCCACCCTTCAAAGCAATTTTGGAACCCTTTTTCTGGAATAGCCATCAGAGCTGTTGTCATATTACCCTTGATGTCCTGAATGTCATCCAAATGTCTTCTTTTCAATATTTCCTTTATCTTCGGGTAAAGAAAGAAATCATTGGAGGCCAGATCAGGTGAGTAAGAAGAGTGCTCCAATACAGTTATTTGTTTACTGGCTAAAAACTCCCTCCCAGACAGTGCCGTGTGAGCTGTGCATTGTCTTGATGCAAGAGCCATGAGTTGTTGGTGAAAAGTTCAGGTCATCTAACTTTTTCACACAGCCTTTTCAGCACTTTCATATAGTAAACTTGATTAACTGTTTGTCCAATTGGTACAAATTCATAATGAATAATCACTCTGATATCAAAAAATGGTTAGTGACATCTTTGCAACAAGTTTTCGAACTTAATTGTCAGACCTCGTATGAAGTGTTTCAGTCAATAACAGTACTAAGAAGATGATTCAAGGATAAACGAGGCACACAAAACATACTATGAAAGTTGAGAAGAGATCCTTAAGTCAAGTGATCTGGTTTCTTACTCAGAGGAATTCTGAGAGCACCAACAGAACTCTCATGCTGTAAATTCACTAACAGTTACCTCTCAGATGGCAATGAGTATCTAGGAAAATAATGGTACAAATGCTTGTAGTCATATTTTCTATTTGTTGTATGACAGCTTACATCATTCTTGAATATATGTGCATATATATATATATATGCATATATATATATATATATATATATATATATATATATATATATATATATTTTCCAGAAGTTTTAAATTGAGAATCCAAGTAAAGTAAATTGGAAGTAGTGCATATGATGCTACGTCTTCTTTGATTGAAAATTGTAAAGTCAAATGTCTAATATTAAAGGACATATCTTATGGAGTCTAGAGTCTGTTCTAAGAAAAATAGTAATCATTGACATCCCTGACTTTCATCACCATAATTAGGCAATAGAAAGAAATACTCATCTCAACTGGAAAAATCAGCAAGCAGCACAATGATTTTCTTGTAAGGGTGGTGGAAAAGATTTGCACCAGGAGCCACGACCATATCGCCATATTTCCTCATCTCATCTTTTTATTCGAAAGTCCGTGGAGAAAGATCAGTCTGTGGCCTGGGGGTTCAGCAAGAATAGAGCATATGGATGTCAGGGGACAGAATGTGACATGTAGTGGTACAGAATTCATAATCTATGATGATTAGAAATTCAGGTACCAAATTTCACAAACTGGCTCCATTCCAACTGTCCTGAATGTGTGTCTGAATCCAAATAGCATCATTCAAGAGAAAAGAACAGCAAAACTGTGAAATGTGCAGTTTAATGAACTTCCCAAATACAGGGCCTCAAAAATCAGCTCTAAATCAAATAGATAAATGTGTGCTCAATCAGATTCTAGCTTCCAACACTCTGAAAGCACTTGTCCAGAAGCCCTCCTACATTAAATATGCTTGGAATTTTCTTAGCTAATGTGTATCGCTTCAGATGAAAATAGTTGAAATGGAAACAAGTGGGTAACACAGAATTAGAGAAGTGAACAGATGGTATGTAAGCATAATGACGATCCAAGTGCACCATATTATAAATGAGCTATCACAGAAGCTCAGGGGAGCTTCTGGCCAAACACTTAAACATCATGGAGATAAGCCCTACTTGTATCTTCCCTCCTTTTTTAATTCTTTCACAATTTAAGAAAATTGCAAGCAAGTGAAGCAACTTATCAGAAAATGTATTACAGAACACTTACTCACACTACATGTATCCTTCTTAAATCATCCACTGGAAATTTAAAAAGGCCAGTTGCATGTTGTCAGAATGAGATGTCTAAATACTGTTGCTGTGGAATTGTAGCATAAAGCACTGATCATTGAAAGAACCTTTAGAACAGCAAGCGACCACAGCACTTTCCATTTCCTGGTCCCTCAGGGAAGCCATGCATTACATCTCCCTCTGTTGTAGTATGGTTTTCTGGCGTCTTTTCTAATTTCCTCAAATTGTTGGTGGAAATTGCTTCAAACCACTGTTATCTCTCTCAGATGTGCTCACGGAAACTGAAATAAATGCATTATCTGCAATCATTTAACACTTTTTAAAAGCACTCTGAGGAACTTCACATCATAATTTTGCATTCAGTTCATCTCCTTTCAAAAAGGTTGGACCACTAGTGAAGATATTTGCAAGGGTAATTTTATTAGTCTGAACATCAAATTAATTCCAATTCTGTTCAGCAAATATTTCCAGAACATCTATAGTCAGCGTAGAACTGAGTTTTTCAGGTCTCCACACTCACTGGGAGCCCTGAACTTTCCGTGCATAGAGAAAACTGTTGAGCCTGAACAATTCACACTGACAGTGTTAAAAGGAAATATTAGTGGCTATTTACAACTGAATCCTTAGTTAACAAGAATTGGCACAATTCAAATGCCTATAATATTAAATGATGAATTTTGAGGAGTATTGTAAAACAGGGTTTCTCACCCCTCAGCACTGCTGATCTTATGGTTCAGACAATCTGTTGGTGGTGAAGAAGGGTGCTGTCCTGTGCACTAATAGATATTTATCAGCATTCCTGGTATCTAGCCACTGGATGCCAGTGGCACTCTGTGACCCTAAGTTTTGACAACCAAAAATGTCTTCTCTCCAGACTTTTCTGAGGGGAAAATTCGCCGCTAGTTAAGATGTTGCTGTAAAAGATAAATCTCTTGTCCTTGAGGAGTTTTCTGTTTTGCGGGGAAAAGGAATAGTGCACATAGTAAGTGCTTAAGTCAATCACAGTACTAAGAAGATGATTCAAGGATAAAAGAGATGGACAAAACATACTGTGAAACTTGAGAAGAGATCCTTAAGTCAAGTGACCTGGTTTCTTAACTTGGAGGACTTCTGATAGCACCAGCAAAACTCTCATGCTGTAAATTCACTAACAGTTACCTCTCAGATGGCAATGAGTATTTAGGAAAATAATGGTACTAATGCTTGTAGTCATATTTTCTATTTGTTGTATGACATCTTACATCATTCTTAATTCCACATCATTCTTAATTCTGGATATATATATATATATATATCCATCTGGAAGTTCTAAATTGAGAATCCGAGTAGAGTAAATTGGAGGCAGTACATGTGATGCAACCTCTTCTTTGATTGAAAATTATGAAGTCAAATATCTAATATTAAAGGAGACATCTTATGGAGTCTAGAGTCTGTTCTAAGAAAATAGTAACCATTGACATCACTGTCTTTCATCACCATGATTATGTTTCATTCACCCATTAAACATTTATTGAGAATTCGTTGTGAAAGACGTTGTCCTCCCCATACTCCTTGTAATTTGAAAGCAGAGTCTCTCACCCTTGTTATAAATGAAAACTGCAAGACCCTCAATTTCTTGTCTCCCTTGAAAGTCGGTCATATGATATGATTCTTGAGTCCCTGAAAGGAAGGCTGCTAGAGTTGGTGGATCTAAGTTTTCTGGGAAAGTTTTGACGACGTGGTGAAAAAGAAACTGTTAGAACTCACTCTCCTTCTCTTTGAACATAGTTGTGTGAGGGTGTAATGCCTGGACCTGTGGCAGCCATCTTGGGGTAATGAGCATACGGTCAGAGAACCACAGCCACACTCTGAATGGCAGAAGTGGGAAATGAACAGCCCATGGTCCTTGGTGATTTAACTGTGTTGCTATTTAATCCTCTATCTGCCTGCGTTCATATTTCTTGTTAGGGAAGATTATAAAAATCCTTATAGGAAAAACCTCTTATAGCAGGATTTTCTGTGAATTGCTAAAAGTTTTCCCATTTATGTATTTTCTACTATATTCAAGACACTATGCTAAAAGGTATGTGGAATTAAAAAAACAACCAATGAAGCAAACAAAACGAATGACAAATCCTGTCTTCAAGAAATGAGTTTCAACGTTATTGTGGACGTTCTCTTTCTAGAGGAATTTCATGTCTTCAGAATAACCCTTAACCTAGAGTGAACACAGATAACTTAACGTTTTGCCAACTTGATCTTCCTTTGTCTGTTATGGGTTGAATTGTATCTCCCCAGATTCATATATTGAAGTCCGAACATGCAGTCCTTCAGAATGTGACCTCATTTGAAGATAAGGTCTTCACAGAGGAAATCAAATTAAAGTGAAGTCACTAGGGAGGGCCCCACCTACCCAAGGTGACTGGTGTCTTTATAAAAGGGGAAGTTTAGACACCTTTGTGTCCAGATTTGCAAGGAGGGAACACAATGTTATCAGGTGTAGCGATTAGACAGCTATCTGCAAGTCAACAGGAGACCTGGAACAGATGTTTTCCTCACAAGCCTCAGAGGGACCCAAACCTTCTGGCCCTTGAATTTGGACTTTGAGCCTCCAGAAGAGTGAGACAATACAAATATGTTGTTTAAGCAACCACAAAATGGCATCGTGCTTGATGACTTCTCTCCTACTCTCCATCTAATCAGGTGTCACATTCTTTTGGCTCTACTTTCAGAGTTACTGGAATCTCCCCTCTTCTCACTGCCTCAACAGCCACTACTCCAGTCACCGTTGCTATTTCTTCCTATTTGATTGTAGCAAAAACTGTGGAGTTGGTCTCTTTTGACCTCACTGCAGTCTCTTTCTGTCAGAATAAACAAATTGATCCTGTTAGAATATAAGATGGGTCAATTCATGACCCTATCCAAGACCTCCAATGGCTTCCATATGACTCATAAAAATCAAAGTTATTGACAACACCCTACATGATCTGTCCCATCACTTCTCTAACTTTTCTCTTATTATGCTTGCACTCAGCTAAGACCATAATAGCATGCTGGCTGTTCATTGAGCTTCCAGGCATTACCCTTTGGACTTATAATTCTTCTGCTTGAATAACTATTTCCTTTAGATATTTGCTGGACTCACTTTTCACCTCTTTCAGGTATGTTATTTCAGAAGATCTAATTTTCTTAATGAGATTTTCCCTGACTACCTATTTAGATATGTAATTGTTTCCCCTTCCAAACCCAGACATAACCTACTCTTTTCCTGCATTATTATATTTGTTCCAGTAGGATTTGTTGCCATTTATTATATTACACATATATGTTTTTCTTATTTGTTTTGAGTGATATGTCTGTTTCCCTTGCTGTAACGCAATCTTTTGGAAGGCAATGATTTTTGTCTCTTTTGCTTACTGCTCCATCTCTAGAGCCTATGAAATGTAGATACTCAACACATATTTGTGTGTAATAAATACATGAATGAATGAGAACTCACTTTACCACATGTATTTCAAATAGGAATTCCAGATTTGGAATCATCAACCAATTTCTATGCTTTGCAGCATGTTACTGTTAGCTTCACAAATTAAAATTATTTGTCATGTATGTATTGTGTTTTAATGCCAGTCAGTAAATAATTAAATGTTTACTATGTCTAAATCTCTGCAATATAAACCCACAGCACCAAATTTAAGACTATGCACATATTGGAGGGTTAGTAAAATTTTGTTTAGGTAGTGAAACCAAAAGCACTGTGCTTTATTACTTTAAGTAGAACACTCTATGACTGTTAGCGTGAATAAGATAAGTGAATTCTACTGTTCTTATTTTCCCTCTTTATTTGGAGGTTTTTCCTAGGACTATAGGGTTGAAAGTTATCTGAATAGAGAATTGCATTATTAAATAGTTTCCAATCGTTCCTGATGCAAATAACAGACCTAATTTTTGTTTCTACGTAATTAATAGTTTGATAACTGAGGGGTGGGGGGGTAAAATAAAAGCATTTGTTTATATATTTATGTTCTTACAATAATATAATTTGTTTCAGACCCCCCTGAACATGAATAAAAATGCCTATCTTCCTTTAATTTCTAGCATGTACATTATACAGAAATATTTAACATATCAACTGTAAACATTTTGTACGAAAGTGGCATAGATATACCCTTTTCATCTGTTTTAGGCTTGATATAAATTTGAGCTCTGCAATTTTAAGCCCTGTCAATTAGCTGGGTTTCCTCGGGAATTCTGAGCGTGGTCATGGACTCAGGTTAATTTATATCTACACCATCTGACACAGGTTGATATTCATTCTTTTTTAAAAATGATTTCCAGGGTCAGAAAATCTCCAAGGGCCTACCTTCACTCCCGAGTTTAAATCATGCCTTTAAAATAACAACGTAAAAATCTATATCTAGCTTAAGTCATTCTTACTAAAGGTAAATTTATTTTCTTTTGCTTAGTCCTTAGTGGGCTAAGTTATGGGTGGGAAGTATCACAAGGAGAAAGAAAAAAGGGGACTTCGAGGCTATACACAGACACAAAAGCAAGCTTTGAAACTGTAGACTTCTGGTAAATAGTAGCCATAGAGATTCTTGTCAGAGATTTTGTAATGAAAAATGTTACAACTCTTTTTTGAGTAAATCTGTATAGTCGTAAAGGATGGATATTTGAGAGTGCCTTTCTTCTCTCTCTCTTTCTCTAATATATAACATCAAGACCATCCCTCTTGTGTGATAATTACTAATGGGGACACCTATTTACTTTCATTCTTTCTAAAGACTGTTGCCAGACTAATCAGTTGAAAATATAGTTGCTCTAAAACTTTCAGTAGCTCCCCATTGCTTTTATAATACAATCCAAACTTCTTACCTTGGCACTCCTGAATATCTTAGGTCAGATCCGTTAGCAGTGAGTATGAGATAAGGACTCTTGTGTAAGTAAATGATTATGGAGACATTCTCAGCAAAAACCTGTAAGGAAAAGAGGGAAATAGGAGAGTGCAAAGGAAGAATCAAAGCAAAGATATACTTTCAGCTGACATCCAACTTTAGGTTGATCCCATGGGGAGCTCTGGAGTATGAATGGTACCAATGAATTTTTCCAGCTGAGCCAAGAAAAGCGTATTTTGCACCCTTGTATCAGTGGCCGCAGGCCACCCCCTCAGCTGTAGATGTTAAGCACCACCAGCTGGGTGGTTCCCTTCAGCCATGGGCAGTTTTCCAGAGGATGATATGGCTGTGAATATTTATAGCCAACATTCATGGATGATGATGGGTGAGTGCACCAACCTACTACAGGGAATCTGGGTATTGCACTTATTGGATCTAGTACACAGGCTGCTGTGATCTGGCTTTTGTCTTATATACATACATTTGCTCCATTTATTCGTGTTTCTCTCTGCTGCTTCCTATAAACATCTACCTCCTCCTTTATAATGCTAGGATTTGAGGATCTACCACTTCTTTAACCTTCCCTTCAGGGACCTGGATGATAATTGACTATAAGATTTTCAAGACAACTGGTAAACCAATACAATATTTGTTAAACTATGTATGCTTCTCAGATCCTCTTGGTTGCGAACCTGATAGCCATTCACATCTCCCTTCTTCCTTGTGGACAAGGCCCACGCACCATTATGGAGGCTGGAAATGCTGGGTGCTCCTTTATGCAGTCCTGTTGTCATAGCATGGGTGTGTGACATGATCTTGGCCAGGGGATTTAGGAAGTCTTTTGAGGACTTATGGGAGGAGAGACCCTCGCCTTTGTCTGGCTGCTTTAGGACAATTTCATACGAAGATACGACACTTGGAACTGTTTTTGGACACTTCACAATTCTAAAACAAAGCCCAAACAATCTCAGCAAAGTCTATTTGCAGCCTGTTGTTGTTGAGTCTCTGAATTAACCCTGGAGACTGCCACAGTTGTTTTTTGTTGCTGTTATATATTTTTTTTAATACATGAGTAAAATAAATCCCCATTGTTTAAACCACTTTTGTTGGGTATTTTGTACTTTGCAGCTGAAAGTACCCTACACAATCCGTTATAGAACTTTCTGATAAAAGCTGGATTTGAGAACGTGGCGACAAACCAAGAATTATGAGGATTCTCCTACTCCCTCCTCTGTGAACTGAAAGCAACTAAACCGAGCCAGATGCATGGATGTGGACTATGGTTCTATTTCATATAGAAGGGGAAAAACAAAGACAAAAAGATCAATTGTCCAGCTTCTACACCAAGAAGAAATAGGAAGCTCAATAGTACTACCAATGAGATGTCCACGTGCTAGGCTTCCATGCCTGGCCGTGGAAGGTCCTCCTTTATGGCACAGTGACTGCCCACTAGGGCCACATGCCTTGACAAAGACCTTCCTCTAGCCCATCAGACTAGTTACTTTTACTCCCTGGGAGAAGTAACTACGGATGGGAAGAGAGAAGCTACAGTGGGTGTCTGTGATCCTCCCCAAAGGGGAAAGGTGCTTTTGGTTTCGTTTCTTTGACCAGAAAATGGAATAGAGAGTGAGAAAGAAAGGGATTCCCCTCTGACAATTAATAATGGTAATAATAATTATACACCCGTATTGTGTAAGAGGCATTTTTCTAACAGCTTTACATATATTATCTCCACTGAAATGCAAAGAAACTCCAAAAATCTGCTACTTCTTTTCCTCTCTGACTCGCCTTTGTCTTCTCTTAAAATTTCTTCTCTTTTGTTGGGGCCTGTACAAGATCCACCAATGTTCAGTTCACGTGCCTCTTCCATAGTCTTATAGGGAGCAAAGCTCCCTTCAACTGTAGAGCTCCACACCCTCCTCCCCTTGGTTGTGTGTGTGTAGAAGGGAAAGATGGGGAATTAGAGTAAGAGTGATGGGAGAAATATCTACTGGTGAAAAAATAACCCATCCTTTTCTCTTCCAGGTACTTCATGTTTGGGAACATTTTAATTTATTTCATACATTTCTGCTGTTTACTTAAAATATTTTATACAGACCACACTGGAACATGGCATGTGTAATAGGAAATGTTCACTACTTTGTAGAAATTGGAAGTATAACTTAGTAGAAAAAGAAATCTACATGAGATTACTCTTGCAGAACATTTCCCATCTAAAATTAGTTGTATGAGATATTAATAGGTATTCTTTGGAAAGGAGTTCTCTAAGTCAAACAAATTTGAGAGAATTTTGGATTTAACTAAATTGAAGAGTTTTACTTCCTCGAGGACTATTCAGGACTTTTAACACATTAATCTTAATTGCAGCTTTCCAAGAACAGGAAATAGCCTGAAGAGTTTCTCAAGTTATCTGACCATGAACTCCATTTGATGGGGAGTACCTTTTAACATTTCTGGAATGAATGGTCTGTGATTCTTTGGGAAATGCTTTTCTAGCAGACATGAATAATTTTCCTTACGAAAATTCTTTATTTCCTTATATCAATAATCTGATTACTAATGTCACAACATGTATATTTATATTATCAAAATTCTGCTTCAATCATGAGGACAAAATTCACAGATATGGAAATATTATTTAATTTTTATATCTTCTATCATTAAGACCTCTTACACTAAGCTTTCTTTTTTCCTAACTTATTCCCTTGTTTTCGTGCCTCGAAGTTAACTCATCAAGAGAACCCAAATATGTCAAAAAGATACTTCAGTGGAGATGAGAACACCATGTCTTTTTAATGTGAATTAAACTCTAATACAATAAAGAGAAAAAAATTGAACCAACAATCAGAAATATGTATCACTTTCTCTTAAATAGCGAAGAATTAGGTTTTCTCTGATTTTTTTTCAGAAATTCTTGTCCCTCATCAACAAAAGGCAGATTAGGACTAAATAGTCCTAATATTAATATGAGATTATATATATATATATATATATATATATATATATATATATATATATATATATATATATATATTAGGTTTGGGTAAGTGCATAATAATTAACCTAATTCATTAATTCATCATTATTTCTATGACCCAAAGATCAGGACGGCTTGACTATTTATAGTCTTAATTTGTTAAGCAGACAGGCAGAGGCTTAGAATACAGAAAAGCTTATTACAATGTTGGTACGAAATTCACTGCCTGGAAGATAAGGAACAAGGACTAAAAAAGAATAAATAAAAATACATAAGAAAATGCAAAATACATAGTATGAGAGGTATAAAAGTGGTTTCCTTTTTTGGGAATGACTAGATAAATATCCTCTGTACTTTTACTACTAATGTGTACATTTTATAGTAAAAACTCAGAGTTATACTTTGACTGTTACATGAAAATATCCACAAAGATGCAAGGATCAAGAAATACCAGAAAGGACGAGTTAGGTAGCAGGAAAAGCAGTGTACTTAAGAGTCAAGAGAAGGGAGTTCTAGGCCTCGTGCTGTCATGCAGAGAAGTGTATGCCCTTGGAAGAGGGTTATGTGTTACCAGATTGTCATTAAGCCCATTTTTATTTCTCAATATATGCCATTACCTTAAAGGTATTTGAAAATAATTTCCTAGGTGCCAAGTGTTTCTGGTAGATGTAACCTTATGGTAAATACGTGTATTTGTTTGACCTCTTTGTGAAATGGCATAATTATGTGTTATACATAATTAACTGCATATCTCAAGAGAAAACAACCCAACTACTCCAGAAGGAAGTGAGATAAAAGACAAATCTGGGCATGGTTACGTGTATCACCTTAGAAAGAAGCGTTCCAGTTCACTTTGATTGAAATTTTCTTTACAAAGCCCGTGTTAACGTAGAACTTGGTGAAGTGTGGAGATTGACAGGTATCTGTTGGTGCTCTTGTGTTCCACCTGACTTGGCCAGAAGCCGACTTTTATACTGGCTCCGAAGATGTATTTTTGTACCAGGGAGGATTGTCTTACATAAGCCTGGGACTTGCCTTTCCCCCAAATCCCTTCAGAAGGGATATCTGGACTATGAGCTTGGGGAGTTATTTTCCTCTCAAATATATAATTATTCATGTTTTATGGATACTCAGTCTGAAAACCAAAGTTTTGGAGACTTCACGCCTGTGTTGTGGCTGTATAAATGACAAATGGCAGCAAACATAGCAGCTTCACATCCATTTATGATCTCAGACACAGGTGGCTTTGCTGGGTCTCTGCTTAGGGCCTCAGAACACGGTCATGTCCCTTTCTGGGGGACTTTAGGGGGAAACTAATTTCCAGGTTCATCCAGGTTGTTTAATGAACTCAGTGCCTTGTGGTTATAGGACTAAGGTCCCTATTTCCTCTCTGGCTGTCAACTGAAGGTTGTTTTCAGCTTCTGGATGGAGCCCACCTGCATTTGAAAGGCTCGTGGCCTCCTTCGAGCCAGCAATGATGGGTTGAGATGACTTTTTACACTTCTAATATCTTTGGCCTCTTGTTCTGCCTCATCTAACCTGCTGTCCTCCTCCGCAGCATCTCTCTTCTGACTCCAGCAGTCCCCACAATACACCCTGGGAAACTCTCTAAGCCTTAGCAGGGAAATAGTTGCTTTGGAAAAATTTGGCCTAATTTTTTTTTATTGTTTACTTTGGAAAGATAAGGATATGCATATACAAAAAATTATTTTACAAACCAAAATATGGCTCATAGTCTAATAGAACAAAATTCATAAAAGGGGAAGAATTGTTTGTTCTTTTGGAGCAAAGGTAATTAGAAAACCATTACTCAGAGGAGGTGGCACTTGAGTTGAGGTTTGTAATAGGTGGGATATGGAATCCGTTATATGGGAAAGCCATCCATAGCACAGAATAAATGTGGTTAGTCCAAACTGGACAGAATGTGAAACAGTTGTGGGAGACGTATCTTACAATTCGGTTGAATTTTGTTGCAATTCAGAGACACTCCACTCTATTACAGACTTTTGAACTTGTGTAGGCAACAGGGATCAACGGAAGCATTTTTAAGATGTGTTTTAAGAGCATAAATCTAGCCATTGGGTACAGAATGAACCGAAAGGGTGTGTGTGTGGTGGGGGGAAGGAACAAAACAACAGAAGAGAAGAATACATTATGAGGCTGTTGGCAAGTTTTGGAGACATATAATTAAGAATAAACTGATGTATGGAGTAAGGGTGGTGAGGCTGGACATCTACATCCTTCCCATTTCATAGCAAGGATCATATGGATAGATGTTAATTATAATTCTTAATCTCTTGCAGTTGCGTTTTGACTTAGGTTGTATGTTTTTTCAAAAATTAGAAAACTCAGAGCTTTATAGCTAAAACTCAAATTTAACCCTTAATTCATATCTTCCATCATCCTCCTTCTTTCCTAGTTATTGTAATTTTAACTTCCCTCTAAACTACTTCAAATTCTGGGCTCTCCCATCCCTTTAAACTTAGTGTGTGTGTGTGTGTGTGTGTGTGTGTGTGTGTGTGTGTGTTTTCCATTAAGTCCATTAGGATATGAATAATAGCAATCTTTTTTTTTTTTTTTTTTTTTTCCCCCTGAGAGGATATTTTAATGTGGAGATAGCAGGGCAAAGGCACTGCAAGCCTGATGACATGGAAGCTAAGAATGCCAGGACAGGTGTTGAAATACAAAGAAGAAACTGAGTGTATTCAGTGAAGTATCTATCTCCATTGTAACGTTAGTGAGTTCAGGCCTTTTGTGTGTGTTGGAAAGGGGACTTAACCACAAAGTCCATTTCTGCTGTCATCTACAAAGTGCATTGGACTTTGAGTGAGACTGAATTCTATCTGTTCCAGATGAACCATAGAATAAAGGGTAAAAGAACATCAACTCCCATTATTAACACTTAGCTAATTACGTAGCCTTAAGGAAATAGTTTCTTGTGTCTGAAGCTATTAATGTCTCTGTCTATTAATCAGTGGGATAAGCAGGTCTCTAATTGCCTTCCCATCTCTGAGATCCTGAGACATCTTTGTATTCGTCAGCTCATGAGTAAAACAGATAAAACCTGAGATCAGTGGACAAGGCCTCTGAAGGAACTGTAATGGGAGTTTTGTTTAAATGCATCCAAGATTAAAGTTGTGCTGTCTGTATAATAGATATCCTCCTTGGACCTCGGGTTCCCCTTCTATGAAATGAAGGTATTGGGTTAAAGATTCTGTTTCTTTCTGAAGAAATATTCCACGTTTCTGTAGTTCTATCAATATCAGGTTTTAGAGTTGAGACAAGTTATGTAGTGATTTGGTACAATGCAGTAATGGGGCAAACCATGTGGTAAAAGGACAGCTACTTAAGGTCCCCTCATCTATTCTTTTATAACCTACTCAAAATGATAGGAAAATGTCTACAAAAATTGCAAATTTAAAATCAACAGGAAACTCATACATAGGAGAAGCAGACTGAAGAGTTGCTTTTATAATTCAAAGTTATACTGTACACCTAGACCTTAGTATGTAAAAATTTTTTTTTCATCCAGAAATTTAGGCAGATCTTCTGAAAGATATTTGAATGGCGTAGATTTTGGAAGTCACTTTATGGAAGTAAATTCAAGGTATATATATACATATGTGTATGTATACATACATATATGTGCGTGTATATACACACACACACATATATATACATATATAATTTATTTGTGCATTTTCACAAATATTTTTTCTCATCCACTTTATTCTAGAAAAATTGAAAAGGTACTTGTTATTCTACCCCTCTCTGTTTCACTTTCACCCTAATTTTCAATTCTCCTTAAATTATTGAGGTTAATATTAAACAAAGACAGCTCTGTCATTGTATTTTCCAACATTTAAACTTTGAGTTCTTGTGGATTCTACTGGTAAAAGGTTGCATTGCAACTCTGTCATGTTCAACCTCAATTTATTAACTAGCAAATTCTTTTCTGCTAGCCAAGCCCCTGGTTGCCAGTTCCTTTATCCTTTATTTCATTATTTCCATCCATTTTGTTTTGTTCATCGGCCTACTGGAGAAGAAATATCCTCCAGTCAGCAGATTTTCTCAGAATCTGTAAAAACAGGGTTGATGATCTAAGTGTTTGCTGGCCACGATAGGGGTGGGGTAGTGACGGGGGAAGTCTTCAAAACAGAAAGATTGTCACCAGATTTGATAGCCCTAAAACCAGGATACTGAAATATAGGAATTAGCAATATCTGGCTTTTCCTACAGGTAAAAAATGAAGTACTAGACAGATTCCCAGAAAATATGACTTACTGCAGCTGTGTCTACCATTGCAATGCTGTGTGACACAACACCATCATAAATTTGATTGTTCTGCATCCCTCTAACTCCCATTTGCATCCGTTTGCTGGGTGATTGTACTGGCAGAAATCAAACAGGTACAGATCCCGGCTGGCTCAAGCTTTGCTGAAAGTCCTTTATGGCAACATGAATTGTTGTTTACCTACATGTGTTTTTCTGTTTCCCTAAAAGGAGGCATTTTGAGAGAAAAGGAGCAAAGGGACAATGCACCATTCAGAAGGGGGCTTACACCAGGAAAGTTCTGTGTCAAATACCTGGAAGTCACAGGTGCGTTCTACCTGAGATAGTGCGATTATGTGCTTGGGGCTATGCGTAGGTGACTGGGATAGAATATCATGAAGACTCAGATGCACTAGCTTCACTAGATTGGTGTTTTTCAAATATAAATCAGGTTAATAAGTCCCACCTTACATTTTTAAAAATTCCAAAGGCTAAATAAGTTGATCCAATAGGAATTGGGGAGGTCTCTGTAATCCTCATGAACTCCAATAATATAAAAATATTGTCTACAAAGAGATAGTCATTTTCTGGCTGTGTTTGTTCTCACTGCATTTTCTCTTTCAGCTGTTCCCAGAAGTTGGCTGACCCTCTGCTTGTCTTATTATCTTTCAAGAAGAGAGGTCAGGTCATTTGTTAAATTCATACTAGTTTTACACTTTGGGTATTCATACTAGAATCAGTATTCCTATCTAGTCCTAAATCAATAAACGAGAGTTTTATTTTTTTAAAAAAAAGCAAATTTATTTTTCTCAGTAATAATACCTTACATGTTGTTATTGTCTTATAATATAAAACCCAGTTTCATGTGTTCTCTCATTTAAGCAACAGTGCACGCTTAAGAACTTCAGTTATGAAATGCATTTCGTAAGGTCACTAAATTTTATTGTTATTTTTACTTCATATTTTTCTGCAAATCACCTCAAAACATTGAAGGAATGAAATGGAAGTATTAAAAAATATTGTCTACATAGTGGTCATAAAATAATCATGAGTAGAACCTGGATTCTCTGGTGCTTATTCAGCTGCTTTTGCCTATTGGAAAGATAATCAGAATTAGTCTCTCAATAGTTTTCATTCCATGACTTGTGATGTCTCACAATGATTGTCAGAATAAATGTTTGCATCGCTTTCTGAATTAAACATCTTAGTGATGACTGGGAAAGTTTGGGTGAGGAAGCTGACTTGGACACACAAAGAGGAGGGGCAGCTTTTCAAGGTGCACACATGTCCTCAGTCACGGATTCCTCCACTAATTTAATAGCGAGTAAATGTGACCTGTTTTCAAGATCGTGTTAGTTGTGCTTAGGACCCAGAGATGTAAAGAATCATTGTTTCTACTCTCTACTGATTCACAATACTAACATTAATTGTAATAAACAGTTGCTTTTATACGTGGTAGATAGTACATTGATGGTAGTTAAAGCTTTGTGGTGAATGACATCGTTTAGATAAATCATGTAAACTGAGAAGGATAAAAGGCTGAAAGTCAAACTCTGGAGAATATCAACATTTAGATATTAAATAAAGAAATAAAAGAAAAAATGTAGAAGTAGGAAATAGCAGAAAATAATATATTAGGATCATGAGCACGATAGTATATAAGTGTATTCGTTTTCTAAGATTGCCATAGCAAAACACATACCATAAACTGGGTGGCTTAAAATAAGAGACTTTTATTCTCTCCTAGTTTGGAGGCTAGAAGTACAAACTCAAGATGGCAGAGGATCCATAGTTTCCTTAAAACCTTGAGGGGAGGATCCTTCCTCGGCTCATCCAGCTTCTGGTAGCTTCAGGTATTCTTGGACTCATGGCTGCATGAATCCCCCTCTGCCTCCATCTCCATACAGCCACCGACCCTTTGTGTCAGTATCTTCACATGGCATTCTCCTCTCTGTGCATGTGTCTGTGTATTCCAAATTTCCCTCCTCTTCTAAGGACACTAGTCGTATTGGATGAAGAGACACCCTAATGACCTTATCTTAACTTGGTTACATCTGCAAAGACCTTTTTTTCAAATAAGGTCATATGCACAGGTACTGGGGAATGGGACTTCATTATATCTTTCGGAGAGACACAACTCAATTCATAACAATGAGTGCTTCAGGAAGAAAGGAGAATCAAACATAAACAAGGAGTGAACAAGTGATGTAAGGACTAAATGTGTCTGTAGGATTTCATGATTAGAAGTTCGTTAATAATATAGTTTTCAGCAGACTCATTAGAATGATAAGAACAATGGCAGATAATATCGGGATGAGAATTGAACGATGTAAGAAAACTCTATGAAGGGGAGAAAGAGAAGGCAATGACTGGAATGAGATATAGAAACGATGAATTTGTGTGTGTGAGCAGGAATGTGTGTGTGTTGTGCACACAAACACACAAACACTTGTATGTATATGTCCACTAGGACAGATTTTCTTGATTTCTTTTTGCTCCTTATTTCTTCCTATCAACCTTCATTCCTAGGTATTAAAGAGTCTTTTAACACAATGACACCAAAGTAAGGCTCTGAGACATAAGTATTTGTGAGAGAAAGGTCTGTAGAGACTGTATCAGAATATGTCAGAATGGAGCCAAGATCATCCCAGAATGACTTGATGTGGATGATGAGAAGAGCAATAAAAAACTCTGCCCTGCTTGCTTTTGTGGATTGTGGTGCATTGTAGCTGAGAAGAGTTGCCAGAATAAATACAGGATTTCCAGTTAAATCTGAATTTCAGATTTAAAAAACAAATAACATTTGTATTAAATACATCTGTCATGCAATATTTAGGACATAATTATATTATTTTTATTGTTTTTCTGAAATTTAATGGGGTGTCTTGTATTTTTATTTGCTAAATCTGGCAATCCAATAGCTGAGTGAATATGTATTCATAAGGGACAAGAGATAGGGATAGAGACAGAGAAGACAGGGCAGAGGGAGAGAAAGAGACAGGGGGAAAGAGAGAGAGAGAACAAATATAAGAGGAGTTCTAGAAATAATAGTAGGAAGGGATAAAACCTAGTGTTCATATAGAGGAATAAGCTTCCAATAGAAGGGACAATGGAACATTTTTTTTTTACTGAGGAAGAAAAATGGATTAGATATAAATGCATCCAACTTGGGGAATAAGAATTTGTAAGAATTTCTAATCATCCCTATTTTTGTCTGATTTAAGAGGGTAACTTATCTTCTGGGACTGAAGAGGTAGGTCTAAAACTAAGGAGGAGGAGCTTGTAGAGAACAGTGAACTTCTGTAAGAGGCAATGGGGAGACAATATCATAGAAAGGTAGAGGGCATGAGTCACTAATTGAGCCTCCCTGTTGTGCAATATGAGTAGCAAGAAAAGTAACTCTACTTCTCAAGAGGACTGCAGAGGAAATGCTTTAAGTTGTAGACTAAATAGAATCCCAAAGCTATCAGGTCTTAAGTCTGGAAAAGGAATGATGAGATTGGAAAGTGGAGAGAAGACTGAAAGTTAATCTCTCTTTATAATGTTTATCTCTGTGGTATTTTATGGGATAGACAGGCTCTTATTTCACTGTGGCGAGAAATCAACAGAAGCTTCGGGCTTAGTTCAGTCCCCAGCAGAAGGAGGATTTCTTGTTCCTATTGAATATAGCAAAAGCTCCAGAAGTGATGCTCCTTGGTCTGATTGGCTGTGGTTGGCTCTAGTTGACCACTCCTGAATCAGGCATGTAAATTAGGTTGATAGAAACATTTGATTACCTAATTCCAGAGCTGAACTATGTGGAGTGGGATCAGGGATGAGAAAAATTAGAGTTCCATATGTTTTTATGGGCAGATAAAATCTGTTACATACTTGTATATGTCCAGAATTTGTGGAGGACTAGGAAGGCAGAAAGTGATATTAGAGGAGCAGAAAAGAGCCAAACACAAATTTCATACTTTGGACTAAGATTTACCTTCCTTATATGATTTTCTATGTCAACTTTGCATACAGCTCAATCAATGTAGAGCTCGAAGTTCACATAGGGGGATTTTGATGGACATCAGTGGCAGCTTAATATTACAGGTGAGACTAGGCTTAAGCACATTAGGTTGAAAACACCTGTTTTTTCTTCTAGATTCAGAATTGCATACTAGATAATAGTTATCCCCCAAAATTCAAAATAACATGTGGTTATCTGAGTAATAATGGCATACTCTAATTCAACAGTTCAATTTAACACAAGTGCTATATCTGCATGTCTGCTATGCAAAAGTCACTGTCTTAGAAATTAGGAAATGTGGTGTGCCTTTTGCATAGGTGCTCTCAGAAAATATTACTGAATGAACATGAGGGACAGAATTAATAAGTTATATGGAATTATGATAGGAAAAGTTCAATACCAGGAGGGATTTATGTGGGTGTTTTGGGTGAATAGTTGCCATGAAGATTTAACTTTGAAATTCCTTTCTGTGTCAGTCAGATTTGTTTAAGTTACACTGCAGTAAGGGAAAAAAATCTCCAAGTTTCAGGGAAAAAAAGAACACAAGTCTGTGTTTTGCTCACATTACAAGTCCATCTTTCAATGGCAGGGTGCTCTGTTTCATTGGATCCTCGCTGAGGGCCTCTGGCTAATGTAGGCTATGTTCATCCAGAATGATAGTCAGAAGAAAAATAGGGTAAAGAATCATGCAGTGACTCCTAGGTGGTTCTACGTAGGAATGACATGTATCACTTCTGCTCATATATCAGTGGCCAGAGAAAGTTCCATGGCTACACCTAACTTTAAGGTGTCAGGAAAATGGTCTTTCCCTGTGCTAGGAGGTAGAAGGAAGCAAAATGGTTGTCAATTGCAGTCTATCTCAATTTCTCAAAGATGAATTAAAATACTGAGAAATGAGCTGCTATCATGTTGAGGGTACAAGAGATTTTAATAATGACAACCACCATTTATGAGCATCTATTAAATTACATGTATTATGCTGTAATTCTTGATGGTTAGTATTTACTTTCCCTTTTCATAGATGAGGAAAATGAGTTAGAAAAGATATGTAGATTGCCCAATATCACAAGAGTTAATGCGTGGAAATATATACATACATATATATATATATATACATATATAGACACACACACATACACACACATATTATATATATATATATATATATATATATATATAATTCACATTGTTTAATTCTAAGAGAGTTCACAAATACTCCAGATCTTGTGCCTAATAAATCTGTGTTGATTTTGAGTAATAGTAAATGCCAGCCACTGATCTAAACACTTCCTGTGTATGTTCCCATTTAAGAAATAAACATCTGCCACAAGTGTTCCTGTTCTGTTGTTTGCCCTTTCTTTGATGGACAACTAATGAATAATTTTGTCGATATAGTCTAATATTTAGAAATATTCAAGTAAATCAAAAAGAACACTTAAGGTAGACAATATTTTGTGGAAAGAGCCGTAGACTTAACATGGAGTCTTCTCTTTTCATCTTGCCTCCATTTCCCACTCTGAAAAATTCACTCAGCCTTCTTTGATCCTAGTTTCCTTTTCTACAAAGTGAATGGATTAGAGAAGTGACTGCTATACACCCTACCCATACCATCGATGGTTGTTTTTCTTGTAGTCACTCTGTATCCATTCAGACTAATACAACAAAGCAGAATTTGAACCCTCTGTCAACTTTATGAAAGGGGTCTCTAGAGCAAGGAGAAAGAATGACTGAAAAAATGGTAAGAATCAAACAAGGATGCATTCAGTTCTCAGCAGAAGTAACGATGTCAGCAGGGCACTCTTGGTTTATGTCAGGTTTTGAGGGACTAACTTGCAGAGGAATAACCATACTAAATTAAAGCAAATAGCACTGAATTTTTCTTTGGGTGTGTCGATGTATAGGCCTGCCACTTCTCAGCTTGTTGCAGCTTCTCCTGTAGCAGGAAATGTTGTTTAGCCTCAGAATTAATGGTGTGAAATGAATCTGAATCAAGTGAGTAGTGAATTCGAAGGTGAAAAATCCAGCCATCCCTCCTCATTTCCGGCTCTTTTGTTGCTTAAACACCTCTTAGATGTCTTTTGAGCTCATGATTCTTCGGTGGTGACTGAAATCCCTTCCGTTTCATGCTCCTACAGTATTAAAATACCGCATTTCTATAATAATGTGCTATACCAATGGCATGAGTCAAATAGAAATTTTCTCTCCAAACAATAACTTTACCACACCAGTTCTTCTCAAGTGACAATAAACATACCAAAGAATGACTTTCTTCTCCAAATTTTAAAGTTAAGTACATTTGCTAAAGAATAGGTTACATGATATGAAAACATGCATACTATATATAAAGTAAAATTGTAATTATTTCAGTTCATCATAACATTATGTAGAAATGATAGATGCTATTATGTAATTCTGCTGCAATGACCAACTAACTTTCCACACCTAGAGGCTCAAGAAAGACAGGACCACTTGGGGACATAAGTAAATTCTTTCTTTCTGGTGTGCAGCGATTTAGGATCATAGATCACATCTAAGGAGTACAAACATGTTAACATAGTTTGCAGGCTCATATCTTCTCTTTACTGTTAGGTTGGTGCAAAAATAGTTGAGGTTTAAAAGGTTAATAACTGCAAAAACCACAATTACTTTTGCATCAAACTAATACTTCAGCGAAGTCAGCCAGATAAACAGAAATAATCAATATTTCCATTACATTTTACGATGTATACTTGTTTTTACATAAATTATTTGATACTTACAGTAACACTGAAAAGAGGGTATTATTTTAATTCTCAGTATACAGCGGAGGAAGCTAAAGCACAGTTCACAAATCTCAAGCTGTAATAGTGAAGTCATGACACAAATTCAGGTCTCCAGCCTCCAAAACTTACCCTACATCTCACTATCATACCTGGGTCCTAATTTGATCAGTATATTATCTGTTGCTCTGAAAGAAATAGAGGCAACTGAAGTAGGATACTTCTGATGTGACCCAGATGTGGTGGCCGAGATAGATATTGAGGGCCTACTGTGTGCCAGGCTTATAAACACAGCAATGGACAGACGGATGAAAATGCCTTCCTCATAGGTTTGAATGGAAGAGGGTAGAGTAGGGAGAAAAGGGAGTAGGTAAAATAAGATAAGTACACTTCATGATATGTTCCATAATGATCAGAGTGAAAGGAAAACTAAGCAGAGTGGGAAGCCCTGATGGGTGCTGCTGTTTTAAATGGGTGAGTCAGGGAAGGTCGCGTTGAGAACGTTGTGTTTGAGCAATAATGTGATGGTGAAAAGGAGATGAAATGCAGGTGAACTGTCATTTAAAGGATTATCTAGAAGAAAACGGAGAATGTGATTCTATCACAGCTTCCCACTCCTGCAAAGTCATGACACCCAATGTGACACGCCACGTGGCCATAGGAGATAGGAAGATGAGCCATGCTGTGAACACCACGGTGGCTTAGCAGGTTCTCGGGAGGAAGCAAGCTCCGGGCTGGCTCCCAAGGCTGTCCGAGCTGATTGAACTGCTAGCAGTGAAAACCTGCTATTAGAGCACCATGCTGACAAAACGTCCTGTTTGCCTGAAGGAAATGATGCCGCGCCACGGTCATGCTGGGAGAGAGCTCCAGGACAAGGCTCTAACTGTCTTTCCCTTTCTTCTTTCTCTAAACACCTTGTCCTCTTCCCGGCTTTTTTCCCACCATTTTTTTTCCTTCTAATTCCCATATAATAGAAAAAAGGAAAAGAAGATGAGACATAGCAAGTAGTTGGAAAGAAGAGCCAAACAAGAGTTGGAGGTTAAAATCAATTCCTCCTCCCCGCTCTTACACCTCCTAATCATTTTACTTACTGCTCACCGTACAGGTTGCATTTTTGTTGACTCTATCTAACCCATGTTGCCTGTCTTTATTCCTCATGGAAACTTAATTTTCTTTGAGATTTAAAAAAACAAAAACAAAAAAGCAGGTCTGTTTGCATGCATAAACAATTGATTCTACTGGGTGATTGATCTGTTTAATCTTTGAATGATTAGTTCAAAACCATTTCAATCCTTTGTTTGCTTTCATTTAGTAAATCGTACTATTTGACTAAACTGTTATAGCTAGAATGGTCAGTTTGGGCATGTCCAGTGTGGACACAACTTACAAAGAGAAATAAAATGGAGCAAAATTATCCATCTTCAGTTAGTTTGGACTATATAGAAAGAAGTTGCCAAATATTTTCACTTTAATATTTCTGGATAATATTGCAACACAAAAATTCTCCCGCTTCCTCCCTCCCCCGTCTACCTCCAACAGGTGTGTTCAGTATTAGAGTAGATTGCCCTCAGTGATGCTGTCCCTATGTATCCTTCATCTGGGTTGCCTGTGTGCTTTTTAGATCATAACGATGAATACCTGATTTAAATGCTTTACAGATGTTGTCTCCTTTTGGTTGGCCTTACTTAAAAGCAAATTTATATTTTATCTGGGGGGAAAAAACAACAACAACAGCTCCTCGTCTGAGAGATTTTCTAAGCCTTTTCAACATTTGAGCTACTTGCTGCTATAGAAATAAGCGGAATGCCCTAGCCTGATTCATAAATGCCAGTAGGGTTTAATTCTGGGCTTAACTTGTGTGTAGAATTGGAAATGACATTTTGAAAATGTAAAGTTTGTATAAGTTTAGAAGTACAGAGACTTAGGAAAACTAATTGCAAAGGTTATTATTAGTCATCAACCTGTATTCTTACTTGATGTATAAATCCACTATATAAGAGCGAGATAGTATGGCTGCCCAGTTCATGCTTCAACACGACTAGTATGTCTTTCAAAATATACATGAGACTCATGCTGTGTTTGGTTGAAAAAAAGTGGAAAAGAATTAATTAAAACTATGATACCCTCTACTGTCTCTATAGAGGTGAATACCTTTGTCCTTACATTCAAACTTTCCAATCTCCAAGCCTAAATATCCTCATGTCTTCTCAAAGATTTTGAAACCAGTCTTGGGTTTATAATAGCATAGTGACTGTGTTTTCAAACAATAAAAACCAAGAAATCTAATTTGTGCAAACTAGTCATATGGTCTATTTTTCTAATACAAGTACTTCTCTGAAAAGGATGCTAAGGTTGACATCCTTTTTGAACATCTTTCCCCTAATTATAATGAGACCATAAAATTTGTTTTTAATGAAATCACATTGCTGAAACTGTTAAAGACCAATATCTGAACTTTGACTCTGTTTTAAGCACATGGAATTCTTCATATGTATTTTACATATTGCTTTACAAATGTATTGGTCACATTCATTTAACAATGATTTCTCAGTTTCAGAAATTGTCTTGAATGTCTCGCTCCAGCTTACTCACTCTATATGTGGTATCTCTGTACCTTAACTCATTAACTTTAAACAGTTAAAATGATGAAACAGTTAAATGATGAAAGTGATTAGGTCAGGAAACATACACACTTTGTATTCTTAAGCTTACTTGTGATGTTTTCCACAGTTTTCAAAGGTTTAGTGGATATTAACTCTTTGGTTAAAATCTCAAGTCCAGGAGTCAGACATTCTGTGTATGAATGTTGGACCTTCTACTTGCTCACAATATGATCTTGAGCTAATTACTGAATCTCATCCTTAAGATGTGGTAACAATAATACTCTTCATCCATTGATGCTCCCTCAACTTCCTTCCTTTTTTTCTTTCTTCTGTAATCAGCCAGACTTGTCTTCACAAACACAAATTTTTATTACATCACCCCTTGTCTGATACCCATCAATCATTTACTATTTCTAGAAGAGCCTCTAAAATCTTTAACATGGACAAGTTCTTATTGTCCTTATTTTATGATTCCCAGCCTACCTCAGTGATACAGTCAGCTTGACCTTCTTTCAATTTTCCAGTTACCCTGTACTCCTTCACACCAGTCTTCATGAACCCTTAGGCAGCTTTGGACCCGCCTGTGCACCGAGCCTGCTCATGTTTTGCTTCTCAGCTAATGAGTCTTTTCCTTCAACCCAGATTAGTGTCCACTGTATTTCTCTTTCTTAATACTCATAGCAATTGTCATGTGTATAATTATTTACATAATTTGTTTACAGACTTTATTGCCAGCAAACTAGTAAGCTCCATGAAGCCAGACATTACCTGCCTTATTTACAGCTGGATCATTAGTTATTTACGGAATAAACAAAGATACTCCAATTTCTCCTTGCCATAACTTCTTGATTAATTTCGTAACCAAAAAGATCACTCTAATAGCTAATACAATTAAAACCGTCTTCCGAGGTGGCAGACAAAAGCATTTCCAGAACTCTTCTTAACTGTTTACAAAGTTCATTTTTTTAAATGTATTCATTCATTTGTTGACCTCCTTACTTACAATGTTGTAAATGTTGAAACCACTATCAAAAACTTAAATAAACAAGCAAACAAAATGCTATGCTTCTATGATTTACAAAGTATTGTAAGTAAACAACATTATGAAAGACAACATTCTTTAGCTGTAAAGAATGTAAATTACAGAAGTATGAGCAGGAAACTAACAAGGGATGATGATACCTGCAGAGACTAGCAACAGAATGAAACCATTATCATCCCTAGGACTGATGGGGAAAGGGGTGGGGACATTGTTACTGGAACCTGGCACGAGTTAAAGCCATGGAAAGGAGGCTTCTCACCTGAAGCTGAGACTTAGAAGAAAACAGATTCTGCTCAAGTGCAGCAAGACTGGAAGGGACCAGCAGCAGGCTGTGTGGAGGGTTAATTCCTCCACCTTCTCACTCTCCTTCAGCCTCTTACTGGTGCCTGCCATTGGTCTAACCCGACAGGAAACCAGGGGACAAGAAAGACAGCAGGATAGAGATGAGTAGAGAATAATTTGCTGGATAGAATTTGGGTATGGGAGAGAGCTTCAGAGATACCCAACACATCTCCTGTCTTCCATAATATTGTATAAAGATGGTTCCTAACTTATAATCCCTCTACTTTTAATATCTATAGTTTTATCTGTTCCAGATAGGCTAACAGAATTTAGCTCTCTCATTTCTAGTACGAGGTATGACAATTAAGTTCATGAACTTGCCACCATATGCTTACATTGGCAGCACTGTACAAACAGCTTGGTAAGGTTTTATGACCTTGGTATGTCAATGTCTCATAGCTGTGTTTGTGTCCATGTGTGGCGGTGTCTTGCTGAGTGGCATTCATTATTGTTGCGTGTTTTTGTGTGCTGTTGTGAGAATGAGCTTGAATTAGAGCAATGGACAAATATTCAATTTCTTGTTAAACTTGGCAAGAGTGGAAGTGAAATCAGGGACATGTTAGTCCAAGTTTATGGGGATAATGCCATGAAGAAAATGGCAGTGCACAGATGGAACTGGTGTCATCATGACTAAAACAAAGTTAATGTCATGTTTATGATATTACATGGATGCTTATAAACGTTTTAAGCCAGAAGTGAAATTGATTTGGGTAAGGCCATATATTAACAGGCTAGAAGCCATCAGAGGTAGATAATAGCCAACGAAAGAATGTATAATTAGAGTATATGATTAATTTTACTTTGGAAGGCATTTAAATACTGGGGTTACCAAAAACATGTATACACATGACTTGTATTCATCTTTTGTTATTGGTATATATTGAGTATTACAATTTTAATAGCTTTTTCCTGTCTTAAAATGTGTATATATATTTTTGGCACCCTCCCTCTGTATTTTAGGTCCAGCCTCCTATTATTTTGCCATTTGGATAGCTGAGCTTTTCCTATGTCATGTATGTTACTTGGACAATTAGTCAAGAATGGCATTATCTGATAATAGACATTCTCTTGTGTTGAACCCTATGGATTGCTGATAACTGCCCATTTTGACCTATTAAAAACAGTTAAGCAGTGGTACTACCCATTATATAAATGCATGTGAGTTTTAAAATAAATGACCAGATAAAGACATGCATCCTTGCTTTCTGATGTTTATTTCCTCAAAATAGTTGGCCTTTTAAAAATGGCATTCATTTATTTAGTTGAATACTAGCAATTCTGAAGGACATATACAATACTTGTATTATAACCAATGCCATGTACATCTGTCAGAATTCATCTCTTTGACATAGAACTTTCTGAAAGTAATTTGTTTACCTCTTCCACAGTACATGCTTGTACAAAATTATTTTGTTAATATAGCACATAGACTCATCTTTTTCATTAAATACTTTGGATGTAGCCAGATGCTGTGATAATGGGGGAATAACAAATCTCGCTAAAAATAAAACATAGCTATTACTTCTTCTTTGTCACTTCTACTATTTATAAGAATGCTCTATGGATATGTTTTCTTATTGAATTTTCATGTTTTTGATCCTATAGAATTTAGAACTGAGACTGTTAATGAGAGCATCCTTTGGCAGTATTTTTTAAACCTCCAAATTGGATGACCTCTAACTACTCATTTGTCATTGGAAACAAATAATAATTTTGATGTATCAAAGACTTAATAAGAAATATGTATAATACTTATTTTTAATACAAACTTTCTCCCATTGGTATTATATACTCTATTATTGTACAAGTGGGATATATAAATACCATCTAGAGATATTTTTGTATTTAGGCTTGCGACAACTTATAAGGTAAATAATTTACATTTAAATCGATGTTTAAAATTTTATGAAAAATGTAATCTAAAATAACTTCCAAAATATACCATTTGTCTACACTGATAAAATGCAGCATGGTAGGTTTATCTTTGTATGTTTCTGGGTCTTAAATAAATGGATTGAAAGTGAATATAATATGCTTAATTTCATAAACTATTAGCCTCTCAAAATTCTGTTCCACTAAAAGTGAACTTCATTGTAAAAATGTAATGAATAAAGAACATAAATAAACAGAAATAAAAAAGAAGGAACAGAGAAAGGGAGAAAAAGGAAGGAAGGAAGAAAAGAAAAAAGGAAGGAAGGGAGAAAGGGAGGGAGTGAGAGAGAGAGGAAAAGAATAAGCCTAAGGCAAACTCAAAATCAGTCAATTATACTGGCAGGAATTCTATCCCAGTGTGTTGGAGAGTTTACATGTTTCATAAATTGGCTGCACCCTTTAGCTGACTAGAGATGGCAGGTGACACTGACCTGGGTCATACATGAGGAGCAAAGCTCTACCACATTGTCTTGGAGACATTTCCCTCTACATCACCATGGCTCTAACTTTTGTTCTTAGAGGAGATTTTTAGGTGAAAGCAATGAGTCTGAGGTTACAGCCAAACATGAATCAGGGGGAATTACTGTGGCAATGGCTACCTCTGCTCAGGTTTAATTCTCAAATGTCATCTCGACATTTGCTCAGGGCAGGTGGTCTCAAAGATTTGGCTTACAGGATATTTTTTCAGCTCTTAATGGAATTGGAGAAGCTGCCAAAAATAAGACCAGAGTAAGAACTAGCCTCTCTAGACAGCTGAATGATGACTCTATGTGCTAATAACTAAGTCATTTCATGTCTCAAGCCTTCCTTTTCTCACTTGTAAATTGGTGTCTGTCATGCTGGTCTCCGGGAAGTGTTATGGGCTTAGATTGGAGACTATATTCAAAGGTTCTTTAGCAGCTACCAAGTATTCTGCAGGTGGAAGGTGTAGGGTTACAACCATATTTGAAGGATAATTTGAAGGCACTGATCTGGAAAACTTCTCTGAAAAAGCCAGAAAGCATAATAAATTCACAGAAAGTGAAATAAATCACCTGAACATTTGAACAGTCTCTAGTCCCAGCGACTGTCTATTTATCTCTGTTGTGAAGATGCAGTCTATGGCTATGGGTCTGAAACATAAGCAGTACTTGATGAACTTCATAAAAATACAGGTGCCCTGGCCACATCCATTGAGATTCAAAGTCAGTGCATTTTCACAAGTCTCGTGATTCTGGTGAAGAGATGAGCAGGGAGAAGAACCCTGGTATGGAGTATCCTAGTATTTAAGACTCTTCAGGTCATCTCTGACGCTTACTACAATACATATGTACTTTTGGGCAAAGTTATAGCCTGCATTTCGTGCCCTCTACCCCACCATTTATATGTTGAAGCTCTACTTCCCAATATGGTGGTACTTGGAGATGGGGCCTTTGGGGGTAACTGGGTTATGAGAATGGACCCTCATGATGGGATTAGTGTCCCTATGAGAAGAGACAGGAGAGCTTCCAGCTCTTTCTGCTCTAAGCCATGTGAATATAGAACTAGAGGATTGCTTCTGTAAGCCAGTAAGAGAGCTCACACCAGAACCCCACCATCCTAGCACTCTGATCTTGGACTTCCAGTCTCCAAAACAATGAGAAATAAACTACTGTTGTCTAATCCACCCAATCTATAGTAATTATTATAGTGGCCCAAACTGACTAAGACAGTCAAATATCTTTATTTGTCCATTCATTCATTCGTTCAATATTTATTGAGCATTTGTTATGCTAGATATTGGCTTACACACTGGTATTAAATGACCCAGACTGAAAAACTCCTTCGTCCTAAAATTTTGCTGCTCGTGATAGGAAGGCAAATAACAAGCATATAAAATTGCACAGTGGGTCCTACTGGGAGAATATTACACATTAACACATTATACTGGGAGTGTGTAACACACACTGGGAGAATATAGCACATTAGCATGTGTTAATGGAGAATAGTCATAGGCTTTATCTTAGTAAAGTGGTGAAAAATTGATAAAATTAATGATGTTCAATCTGAGACTATACATTTTTTAAACATTCTGACCCTCAATTTTCTCATCTGTAAAATGAGAATAAGTTTGGGAACTACTGCAAACATTATTGGGAGGATTAAATACGATGATCCCTGTAAAGCATTTGGCAGATTGTCAGGTACTTAGCAAATGTTCAATAAGAGTTACCGATTATTATTATCATTATCATTACTACTTTTATTTTGGCTCTTGGTACAGAGGAGAAACATAAAATGTACTACAATAACTATCACTAAATAACTAAATAATTGCAATAACTGAACAAGACTATCAAGGTAAACAGTGTGATCATTTTCCTTCTTTTCATAATTTTATCAGTGACTTAACAGAGAAAATGGCTGTATAATAGATTTGTACCCTGTGTAAATTAAAATATATATGTAGCTATATATGTATATATATCTATAGGAAATATATAAATATGTCTATATAAAATATATAGTATAGATATATAATGGAGAAATATATATCTATATAAAATATATATATATATATATATATATTTGCCACAAGTTATAGAAAAATATCTGCTTAAAATGGTTAATAAGTATTAGGTTAGTGCAAAGGTAATTGCGGTGTTTGCAAGTTTTAACCTTTTAAACTGCAATTACTTTTGCACCAACCTAATAGAGTTCATTGCCTCACTGAAAGTAAGGCCATCATTAGGGCTTCGGGTCCAGTTCAGATCAGGAGCTCAGGTTAGGCGTTTAGGTCAGACTTCAGATCCACTTCCCATCAGGCTCTCGGTCTGTTTGGCTCTGTGTGCAGCTTCACCCTCAGGCCGGCGACCAGATGGTAACAGTAGTTCCAGGCCTCATAGCTGAACCCAGCTAGATCTGGTGGAAAATAAGTGATTGTTTCCAAAGGATTTCTCATTTAAGTGGGATTTTTTTCTAAGAGACCTCAAGCAAACATCTCCCCACATCTCCTTTGGCAACTGGGTCACCTGCTTACTCCTAACCAATCTCTGTAGGAAGAGTATTGCCATGTACTCATTGGCATAGACCTTTCCATCCCTCTCCAATCACTATGGAAAGGGTGATGGGATTCTCATAAGAGTTGTACAGGCTATTCAGGGCCAACACTTAAAAAAATTTCCTAGATCATATGACTGTACAGTGCAGAAGCAACTATTGAGACCACCACATACCCTGGGATCCTTCTTCTTGCAATTCCACATTGGGCTTTTGTGCATCAGGTTGTAAGTCTAAAGGAACCAAAACAAGAAGTGGTCAGAAAGCAAGGGGAAAGTGACTTGTGGGAAAAACACTTTGACCTCAAGGGCAGGGTTTGTGCCTCGGGTATCAAGCTGAAGTTCAGAGGCGTGTAGGCCTAAAACAGTTATTCATTCATTCTTTCATTAGGTGCCAACTATGTGCCAGGCACTAAATGCCAGGGATGCAATATCTGCCCCCTGGAGTTTCCATTCTAGTGGAGGTGAGAAAGGGGTGAGGGATAAGAATAGAACATAAAACTGGGAACAGAGAGCCATGCTGGTGCAGATAGTAAGTGAATAGCATAATTCTGAAAGGTGAGTTAAGCTAAAAGAGAGTCTTCTATATACCTTATTTCCAGAGAAAGCAAAGGGAAGAAGGGCCTGTTTCTTTACTAAATGGCGGCTCTATCTGTTCCAGCATTATCACAACCATAGTACTTTAAGTACCATCTTTAGAATTTTTGTCCAAATCCACGTGTCATCTGGACCATTATTTCCTTACTACAGAGGGTGCCAAAAACATGTATACACATTTTAAGAAAGGAAAACTGTTAAAAAAATTGTAATACTCAATATATACCGATAACAAAAGGTGATTACAAGTCATGTTTGACTTCTGCAATTACAAGAGGTGCTCAGAGTGGTTACCATCAGCATAATTTTAATACATTTTTTCCCTTTCTTAAAATGTGTATACATTTTTTTTGGCACCCTCTGTTTTTTGCTCAAAGAAATTCATTTAAACTTAGTTTACTGTAATTTTTACTTTTATCCTAGCAATTCACAAACTGAAAAGGTTAATATACTTGTTCTATTTTAATATGTATTCATTAAATGCATGATCAAATTTTCAGCAACAACAACAACAACAAAATAAAGTCTTTCTGTGGACCGCTTCCACATAATCTTCCACCAGTGGAATGTGTCTCACACTTGGGGAAGCATTGCTTTCTTCTGTCCACCCCTTTGGAATCCCTAGACTCTTATTTCAGCATAAGCAGCACACGCATGGGGCTCTGAACCTCTAAATTTGAGTGTCCTTTAGCAACTCTCAGGGAGGCATTTTCTGGGGAATTTCAGCTTTTATTTTTAAATCTCCCAAAGCTGTTTTCACTCACCCTTGTGGGTGTGTCCTGAGAAAGTTCTCTTTATTCCTTTCCCAAGATGGAATTCGAAGTTGGGTGTCTCCGTGCTTCGTGCTTCGTCCTCTGTTCACAGCCCTGGTGCTGTTGACTCAGCAACTGCAGTGAACACTTCCTCCATCGCAGTTTGGCTGATGTATCAACCGTGACATTTGCCTTTTACAGATTAAGAAAAGAAGGTGTCCCCTATGTGCTGCTTGTGCTAAATCTCCTGACACATTTATTTGCGATTTATTGCATATTAGATTTCAGGTCTTCAATTTACATCTTTCTGGCAAATAGACAGTGTCAGAAGGTTGTGTCTTAGCATGGGTCTGGAGTTGCACGTACATAAAACACGGGCAGATTCAAATGGCAAAGCTCAGAGGGGAAAAAAAAGGACACACCATAATTGTTTAACCCGAATTGTTTTGCCCTTTTTGCTGCAAAAGTGTCAGACTAGAAAGTGACATCATTTAAAAATACTGCAGGTTGCTTCTGACGTTACTCGTTGATAGTTTTCGTTTTGTTTACACCTGGATTAAAAGCAATGTCTGACTGTTGTAAAAATGTTTTTTGTTGCAAAATATATAGTAAGTACCAAAGAAAAGCTTTTCTTTTAAACTCATGTCAATTTTCATATTCTGTCATGATAAAAACTGCAATCAGAAAAATATGAGTCAATTCCTTCTAACAAGACCTTCGTCAAAACCATTCAAAAAAGCAGGCCCTTTCTCTCTTTTTCATTCAGTTAAGAAGTACTATTTAGGTAATGATGGCCATATAATAGAATTTCATATTTTGTTTGAAATTTCTTATTTTGTTACTAAGTAATAAGCTTAGATGACTGGATTCTGACTAACTTTTGCTGCTTAGATCTGAGCAGGAATAACCTCTCAGATTCTCAGTTTTCTCAACTGGAAAATGGGCATAATAATAATTGAGCTAAAAGCTGCCCTACAGCCTTGTTAAGGGAATTAAATGAGAACATTCATGTGAAATGGGTTTGTAAATTCTATGGCACTATAAAATGTACAAAACATTGGAACACATATTATATCAATTTTCATATAAATAGTATAATATAAATTGGCACATGTTGCAATTATTTAATGACAGTCAATTATACCATGCAACTTCATAAATTTAAAGTATCCAGGATTAATAAACATGCTTTCAATTTTGAATATTATCACCTGTATAATATATAGGGAACTGACTTGAAGTTGTCCTATTGGTTTGCTCCTTAAGAATATTTCTCTTTAAGAATATTTCTGGATCATTTGTAAACAAGATGGATTTTAATACTAACTGAATTACTATAGTTGAAGAATTTTAACTCTTTATTTTGTATTTTTAAATGGCTTTTGCCAGAGTAGGCTTGCTAAATTGGGCTACATAAACACATAATAATTATTATTTTTTTTAGTTTTTTTATAGTTTATCATTTTTATATCTGTCCAGTGTGCTATGAGAGGTTGAATAACATTTATCAACCTTCAGCTATGGAAGCAGAAGCCGGAATTTTGAAAATATTTTATTTATACCAACTCACGTTAGGTCCATGGTTTAAGGACTGCCAACTTTCCACCGTTGTAATTATAGCCATAACAAGGTCCTCAGTTATTTGAACTAAACAGTTCACAATCTTGGAACAGTACTTTTTGAATTTTTCTTCAAGTTATACATTCATTAGATTTTTTTAAGGTGAAATTACTTTATATATATATATATATATATGTGTGTGTGTGTGTGTGTGTATGTGTATATATATGTATATGTATGTATATATGTATGTACATATATGTGTGTATATGTATGTGTAAATACACACACATGTATATGTATATACAGAAATTTAAACTTTGTATGAGATGCATTCACAATTCTTAAAGAGTTGGTCATTCTGACCTCCAATATATATTTATATATTTCAGAAACACTAAATAAAACTTTCACTTAAAAAGATGTTCTTTGTACTTTAAAAGAACTTAAATTTCTTTAGATGTCAGTACTCTGCAATTAAGTAATCCCCTTTATATATAAAAAAAGTGTGAGATGTAAATACTTAATTCTGCCATCACTACTAACAGAAATGTTATCATGAAATGCTTTCGACATTCTTGGGAAAGGTAATAAATATCTCCAGATCTGTCCATTTTATTTTTTGAAAGACGTGCTAATCATATTGACTATCCAGTTCTAGCAGGGAAACAAGAAAACACAGGAAGCATGGTATCAAATAGTATAGTAGGGAAACCTTCTGTTTGTCAACTTTGGCTCCTACAAATGACATTATTTACTAAGATTCACTCTCACAAAGTATATCTTGTAGCTGTCACAATTCTTAATTCTCTAAGTTCAAATAGATACTCTTTGCAATATTATAATTCCCAAATTGACCTCTAGTTTTATAGGTAATTTTATTCTTTTAATGTATAATTTCCACTAATTCATTTGATTTGCTTAATGGGACATAACTAGTTTGTGGTGGTCTGACTTGGTACTAAGCTTGATCTCTTGCCTACTTCTGAATCAACACAATTCACATAATTGTGTTTAGGTAAACTCAACCCCCACTGAACTTAGAATTATGTGTTCACTGTTAATTTTAGCAAAACTTTCTTTTTTTATTATAGCAATGTGGAATATTTGCATAGCTACACATTTTCAGGGTAGATCAAAGAAGTCTGAGTCTGAAAAACGCAAGGTTGATATAATGTACTGTTACATTTCAGAGCCAAATATATACAATAAATTCCTTTTCATCAAGCCCAAGCCACCTTAAGAATGTGCCTGATGTGGATCAAACTGTCTTTTTTGTTGTTGTTGTCCCCCTTTAGAGCTTGGCTTCACTTATCTGTCTCAAATTTTTCTTAGAACAAATGAGCTAATAAATTCCTAAACAAAAGTTGTAAAACTCCATAATCACCCACTAAGTTAATTTACCAGTTTGTCTGAAAACTATTGCTCGAAAGGAGAAAAACACACCAAAAAAAAAATCACTTGTCTCTGTACTTTTCCAACATCCTATAAATTAATTCTCTTGATTGTGTATACTGAATTTGGAGACACGTGTAAAAAAAATTGACATACAGCTAAGTATGTCAAGTAAGTAGAAGATTTGTAGGCAGACACAATATTTGTGCTCAAATTTGAGCTAAATTTTCTATAGCTTTTTTTCTTTGCACTCATAAAAGATGACATTTAATTCATTCAATTCAGATTTTAGACTTTGTCCCTGTAAGTAATATTAATTGTATTTGAATTGCAAATGACCACATAATCTCATTTTTAATTTCAAGCCTGGGGACTCAAAGATTCTACTAAAACTCAAACAGATGTTCAACATGAAGAATGTTTACAGACTTACTAAATCAAATGTTTTTAGTTACTAAAACAAACCCATTTTTGTGTGTGGCCTCATTTACACAACAATTATGTGTTCAATGATTGTTAAAGCTCCTTAGTTTCTACACTATAGAGTTTGGAATCTTAAAATTTTTTCAGTTGTTTAGGAAAAAATACATGAAACAAGGGTTTTCAGATACTGGACAAAAAACAGTGAAATCAGTGATACTGGAGAAGTGGGAAATAAGCAAGTAAAGTCCTAACAATTACCTCAACTTACCACCTTGAGAGTTTTCAGGCTCTTGTATGGGGGGAAATGCAGGCAAAATCAGGTGGTTACCTTGCATCCAGGTGACAGAATTAGAAGGTTCAAGAGAATAAGAAGCTGGGGTTTCTAAGACTGTATAATGATGAGAAAAACATTACAGAGAGAATGAGCTCCAGAGATCTGCCAAAGGTTTCCTCCTTTGAGTCTTCAGCTGAATACTAATCAATGTATGCATGTGAGCAAGCAACCAACCCAGGGAAAGAACCACCTGTAAAAATCAGATGGAAAAATCCTGGAGCTACATTGAGCCTTTACGATTCAAGGTGGGAAAACGTTATAAAACATGGATTATTGAGTAGTGCTTTAAAATGCCATTGTCTTGGTAGTGGAGAAAAATTAGTCCTGGACTACAGACCTTTCTGATTCCATCAAGCAAAGCTTAGAAACAAGTATCAAAAAACATCAAATTATTTCCACATGACTTCAAAGTCCCAGAGAGGGAACAAAAAGCTCAAGAGTGTTTAAAAAAAAACACACAAAACCCAAGAATATTTAAAGAAATAATCAGAAAAATTTCCAGAAATGAAAAATAAGAGGTTCAATGAACCAAGAACAATAAAATTAGAACAACTACATGGTGTACCATAGTCAAATTGATTAATACCAGTGATAAAGAGAAAAATCTTAAAAGCAGCTAGAGAAAAAAATAGACATAGTACATAAAGAGAAAAAATTAAGATGACACATGATTTTTCTTAGGAAATAATGAAAAACAAAAGATAATGGAAAAGTATCTTTAAAATACTGAAAGAAAATAAAATTGTCAACCTGGAAGTTGATATCCAGTATAAAACCTTTCAAAAACTAAAGAAACATAAAATATTTTTCAAGGATACAAAAGATGAAAACAATTCTTACTATTAAAACTCTACTATAAGAATATCAAAAGAAGTTCTTCAAGCAGAAGAAACATTATACCAGATAGATATCTGAATCTACACTAAAGAATAAAGAGCACCAGAATTAGTAGTATATAAATACATATATTCAATTTGTTTATTTCAAAAATAAGTTTAAAAGATAATTATTTAAACAAAAATAGTAACAGGGCATTGTGGGGTTTATAACAAAACAGAAGCAAACTCCATGAAAACAATATTAAAATGCTGCGATAGGTAAAATAGAAATATTCAGTTGTATATAAAGTGGTATGATATCATTTGAAGATAGACCATAATAAGTTTAAGATATATAACAGAAACCCTGAAAGCAAGTGCTAAACAAACACACACAAGACATTAGAAGTAATAAACCACCATGGGGATAAAATGAAATCATAAAACATAGTTAATCCTAAATAAAGCAGAAAAAAAAGAGGGAACAAAGAACAGATGAAACAACAGCAACAACAAAAACAATAGGCTTTAAACCCAACCACGCCAATAATCACATTATATATACATAGTGCAAACACCTTGATTAAAGGCAAAGAATGTCAATTTGTCAGATTGTATAAAAAAGTAAAATCCTGCTATTTGCTGTCTGTAAAAAACTGAATTTAAATTAATGCCATAAAGAATTTGAAAGCAAAAGGATAGAAAAGAATATACCATTCTAACACTAACGAAAGGAAAGTTGGAATGACTGTATAGTATTAGACAATGTCGATTACAGAGCAAAGAGTTTACTAGTAATAAAGAAGTTTATTTCATAAGGATAAAGTGGTCAATTAATCATGAGGACATAACAATTATTAATGCTTAAGTATTTAATAATAAACTTCCAAACACATAAAACAAAAACTTTGTCAACCTGAAAAAATAAATAGACCAATTCACAATCACAGGCAAATATATCAATTCCACTCTCTCAATAATCAACAGAAAATGTACAATGAAAAACGGATCCATAAGGACACAGAAGAATTGAGTAATACTGTCATCTACTTCACCGAGCTGACATTTAGATATTATCACTTTACCCAACAACAGCAGAATATACACTTTTTTCAAGTGCATACAGAAATTTTCAAAACATAACATATTCTAAGCTATGAAACAAGTCTCAATAAATTTTAAAATATTCAATAATATAAAATGTTACCATAATGCAATTAAATTAATTATCAATAATAGAAAGACATGTTTAAACAGTCTCCAAAGGTTGAGAACTAAATAAGTTATAGTAAAGCTAAAGAGAAAATCAAAAAGAACATTAGAAAATATTTCGAGCTGAAAAAATATCCAAAATTATGTTGTGCAACCACAGCATTTCTTAGAGGGGGATTTATAGCAATATAAATCTCCAGAATATCTATCACATCTTTAAAAACTAAAAGATCAAAAACTGATTAAACCCAAAGTAAGTAGAACAAAGGAAATAATAAATAGAATAGAAACCAATGAGATACAAAACAATAACAATAGAGAAAACCAATGACATCAAAAGTTGGTTCTCTAAGAGTATCAATAAAATTTATAAATCTTAAGTCAGACTGATCAGGACAAAAAGATAAGAGAAAAATTGATAATATCAGAATGATGGGGAAAATCTACAGAATTTACAGAGATAGGAAATAAAACAGGGTAATATTATGAACAAATTTATGTCAATTTGCTCTATAATTTAGATGAATGGAAAAAATATTTGAAAGGCATAAACTACTAGGATTCCCCAAGAAAACAGAGCTGGAGAATTAGAGATAGAAATGATAGATAACATGTACAGCCTATATCTATCAAAGAAACTGAATTTAAACAAACTCTCACAAAGGAAACTTCAGACATAGATGACATTATTGCTGAATTCTTCCTAACATTTAAGAAGAAATAATGATAATTCTAAACAAACATTTCCAAAATGTTAAAGAGGAGAAAATATTTCCCAATTGGCCTGATATCACAGCCAAATAAATACAATAATAGAAAACTTCAGATCAATATTTAATATGAACAGAGACACCAACAATTTTAAACTTAACAAATAAGGAAATGGTGCTAAAACCGTGGGATACTTATGTACAAAAGAAACAAAACTCCAGAACAGAAAAATCAAAAAGAAATTCAATCTATACCTTGCACCATATTAAAAATTAACTCCAAATGGATTATAAATCTAAATAAAAAGCTAAAAATTATAAACTTTCTACAAGAAATACATGAGAAAATCTTTGTGACCTTAAATTAGGCAAATTTTTTTTTAAAGATCGAAAGCATGCTCTGTAAAAGAAAAACTGATAAATTGAACTTTAGTAAATTAAAAACTTCTGTTCTTTGGAAGACATCATTAAGAAAATGAAGAGATATGCCACAGCCTGGGAGGAAATATTTTGCAAGTCAAATGTCATATGAAGGACTTATATTAAGACGATATAAAAACATTTATATATTTTGTACATGAAAAGATGTGCAAAATTATTAATTACAGGAGAGAAAATTAAACTCACAATGGGATGCCTCTCTACGCCTGTAAGATAGTAAAAAAACAAAATGAAACAAAAACAGAATGATAATGCCAAATTCTAGTGAAGTTGTAGAGCAAGTAAATACAATGCTGGTAGGAATGTAAAATGGGGAGGCTTCTGTAGTCAACAGTTTGTCAATCTCTTGTATTCTTAAACATGCACTTATCATATGGCCCAGCAATGTCATTCCTAGTTGTTTAAGTGAAATGAAAATTTATGTTTACATCAAAGTCCGGACTCAAATGTTTATAGCAGTTTCGTTTGTAACTATAGAAAACTGGAAGCAACCCAAATACCCTTCAGTTGGTGAATGGATGAAAAATGAGTGGTACATCTATGCAATTGAATAAAATTCAACAATAAACAGAAACATGCAATAACATGGAAGAACCTTGTATCAGTTTGCTAGGGCTGCCATAACAAAGTACCACAAACTGGGTAGCTTAAACACCAAAAATATATTTTCTCAGTTCTGGAGGCTGGAAGTCCTGAGACGTCAGCAGGGTTGGTTCCTTCTGAGGGAAGGAACAATCTGGTTAATGCCTCTCTCCTAACTCCTGCTGGTTTGCTGGTGAGCTTTGGTGTTCCTTGGCTTGTAGAAGCATCACCCTGATCTGTCTTCATCTTCATATGGCATCCTTTCTGTGTGCTAGTCTATGTCTGAATTTCTTCTTTTTTAAGGACACCAGTCATATTGAACTGGGGACCTATCCCATTCTACTATGACCTCATCTTGACTTAACTAAGTATATCTATAACGACCCTATTTTCAAATAAAGTCACATTCTGAGGTACCGGGGATTAGACTTCAACATGAGTTTGTATGGACACAATTCAACTCGTAACAAACCTCACATACATTATGTTAAGAGAAAAAATCCGGACTCAAAATGCTACATAGTATGTTATTTCATTACATGCCTTTCTGAAAAAAATCAAAACTTTAGGCACAGAAAACAGATTAGTGGTTGCCAGGGGCTACGGTAGGGAAGGGGTTGACTATAAGGGAGCCTGGGGGAATTTTTTGGAGTGACAGAATTGTTCTGTATCTTGATTGTGGTGGTGGTTATATGAGCTCAGGCAATTAAATTTGTGAATGCATCCTAGAAAAAGTGCTACATACCTCATTGCTGAATATCACTATGGTCACCTTCAAAGTACTCCTCTTGGGAAGCTATGCACCGATGCCAGTGTCTGGTCCATCTTTCAAAGCAATTCTGGAAGTCTTTTTCTGGAATGGCCATCAGAGCTGTCGTCATTTTACGCTTGATGTCCTGAATGTCATCAAAGTGTCTTCCTTTCAATATTTCCTTCTTCTTCTGGTAAAGAAAGAAGTCACTGGGGGCCAGATCAGGTGAGTAGGGAGGGTTCCAATACAGTTATTTGTTTACTGGCTAAAAACTCCCTCACAGACAGTGCCATGTGAGCTGGTGCACTGTTGTGATGCAAGATCCATAAATTATTGGCGAAAAGTTCAGGTCATGTAACTTTTTCACTCAGCCTTTTCTGCACTTCCGAATAGTAAACTTGGGTAATTGTTTGTCCAGTTGGTACAAATTCATAATGAATAATCCCTCTGATATCAAAAAAGTTTAGCAACATCATTGCAACAAGTTGGCAAACTTAATTGTCAGACTCCAGTTGCTTAATAAAACTTGTTAAACTGTACACAAAAGGGGTGGATTTTAATCTATGTTCATTGTACTTTACTAAAAGAATGTGGGGAAAGTAAATGGTTACCACTTATGACTATTTTTTGCTTAAAGCCTTGCATTTCCATGGGCAAAAATTACCTTTACTATATAGTGAGACTGGAAATAGAAGGACTTTCTTTCATCATTGGCTACCAACTAAGTGCAAAATTGATGAAAATTTTCTGGAAAGTAATTGTGCAAAAAGAAAATCTATATATATGTATATGCTTTGAACCGTTGATCAGAATTATTCCTAGGGAAATGGTGTGCTTACCAAAGATGCTTAAACAGTCTAAATACCATATGAAGAGGGAATTAAAGAATTTAAATAATGTTAGTATAATCAGATTTTGAGGAAGTCTCTAAATTAATGATGTAGACTTATGTTTATCGACCCATAAGGTATCTATAGTACAGTGGACTAACATTATGGTGTTTACTAAGCCCACATGTCCCTTTTCTTGAGAACCACAGCATGTCCTACTCAACTCCTAATATGAATGGAGTCAGAATTCTCTCTTTCAAGAATTTGGAATTGAATTTAAGAGGTGCTAGTTTTCAGATAGCTACAAGAACTGAACATTCAAACTCCAAAATTGTGATGAAGCCAAAACAGTGAGATAAATTTTAAAAAAGCAGGTGTGCAGAAAGAAGCAGACATGAGACTAAATGGCTTTGGAGAAAGAGATAAAAAGAGTGGTGGTAAACAAGGGGTTTCTGAGGATCTCTTCTTGAATCCAAGTATATCTTGATATACAGCTGTTCTCTTACCCTTGGGTGTTGTGAAATCTACTTGCTTCCTCAGTTCCAATTTCCTTTTCTCCTTAAATTAATAATTTACTTGTAATTGAAAGTTTGCATGAGAAATAAAATTAATAACTTACAACCACAGAATGTGTGAGATAGAGGAAGAGAGAACGGGTAAGCTAGCTGCACGGTATTTACAGAAGAGTATTAGTGATTGTCTGTGGTAGGTTGCAATCATAGGTGATTTCACTTTTTCAAATATACTTTACATTTAGAGAAGAAAGTTTTTTTTACAAAGAAATGTGCCACTCCACACAAATTCTAATCACTACAAGTGAAATTGTTACTGGTCTAGTATTTGATCTTTAATTACAATAGCTTAGAACTCTGAATTACCATCTTTTTTTTTTTCCACTTCCCAAATGGATCTGCTTGCAATGAGAATGTATTTATTTTATAATAAAAGAGCAATAAGCACATTTAAAATAATTCAAAATGGATTTTACTGTTATATATATAGCCTACTGTGTTTCCCCGAAAATAAGACCTAGTCAGACAATCAGCTCTAATGCATCCGTTGGAGCAAAAATTAATATAAGACCGAGTCTTGTTTTACTATAATATAATGTAATGTAATATAATATAATATAATTTAATAATATAATACCTGGTCTTGTATTAATTTTTGTTCCGAAAGACGCATTAGAGCTGATGGTCCAGCTAGGTCTTAGTTTTGGGGAAACATGGTGTATTCAGATATGAAACTCTATTGATTTTTTTGTTGTTTTCTTATAAGATGGAAAAATTTTCTTGTTTGATTGTCATTTCCCCTTGATGATGATATCCTTTTAAATTTGTGCCTCTCATAGCTTCCATGATCTTTGCACAATCAAAAAGAAAAAAAAATACTTATCTTTCTTTAACTAAAGCACCCTCCCTTAGTAAAAAAAATTGCCTGAAGAAGCTCCATTTTTTTTTGCTTTTATAGGAATTTATCATATTTAATATTTCACAAAATTAATTTTGTATACTGTGATTTATCTTAGGATATTAGATATTTCTGTTATCAGTAACATCACTTCAACATCTGTAATTTATTGTTTTTCTTAAGCACTTTTCATTCTAATTTGTAATAGTATATATCTAAAGGCAATTGTACATCACTTATCACTTCCCCTTCCTCCTCTTCCTGTCTCCTCCTTCTGTTCTTCCTTCTCCTCCTCTTTCTTCCCTTCTTCTTCTTTCTCCTCTTTTAAATAAGGTTTGACATATAGGAGTGTTTTAAGGTCTTGTCTTCATTCCTTTTTGAACTGGTAACAAGTGGGAGAAATGATAAAAGGTTTTGAGAGAGAGTTGGTTTTTGTTTCTTGCTCCTATTTAGGTTTACAATGCGAGAAATCAGTAACACACATTTACCAAGTATGCACTATAAGCCAGGTACTAAACCAAATGCTTTATATGGATGATTTTATTTAAGCCTCCCAGCAACCCTTATAAAATGCTCTTAGAGTCTCCTGTAGAAACTGAAGCCCAAAGAACTTGCTCACAGTCAAATAGCTAGGAAGAGGTGAATCTCTGATTCAAATGTAGATAGTCTGATTTCAAAGAACAGACTCTAAACTTGGACACTACATATGGTCAAGGTCACTGAGGCTCAGTACTTGGACTTTGCAGGTGGGAGACCAGTGTGCCTGGATCACCACCATGGCCTGCAGATGTGTGTCATTGTGACCACTGACTGAATTTCTCCACTGGGAGAGGCTCCTCTAGTCCCCAGCCAAGACTGATGCTGTCCATTTAGGACAAATTCAGACTGATTGTTTACTCCTCTAGCTGTGGTTTCAGGATCATTTTTGGGGGAAATTTCATACCCATCCTGAAGCTCAAGATGTCCTATGCCTGTAACTGAGTGATTATTCAAAAAAGAATTCCTTCTTGAGTCTATTTCTTTATTCCCATTAGCAATGTTAAAGGTTACTTTGCTTGTACTAACTGTTTATGGCAGACATGGAATTCACACAGACTGGCATTTGATGACCTCAAAGTGTGTACAACTACAATTTCTTAAAATACTTAAGTAGTTGATAGTAATCTTTCTATGGAGGCTGATGCACAAAGGATCCACTTTTTCTCTGATCATATTAATGTGGAATAGGTTTGGGGATGACAAATATATTTGGTGGCTATTATATTTTTACTCTTATTACATCACTAGATGTTATTTAATCCTAAATCCTAAATTAAAATGTTACTTATAATTAGAAAAAAACAAAGCAATCTAGATGTCTAGCAATATGGAATTAGTTAAGGAAATTTTGCTCATAACATGGAGTACAATACTCATTAAAATATATTTATATAATCATGTTCAAAATGTTCTGATGTGTGATTAAATGAAAAACATTAATAACCACCACAAGTCAGGATATGGAATATGAGTTCATTTTTGTAAAACAATCAACAAAAAAAGTTTTCCTATTATGAAAGGTTTTAATATCTTTCTTTTTTTTATTTCTATCTTTAACACTAAATATGTATTGTTTGTACAAGGAAAAATAACCATTCACAAAATAGTACTTTAGGACAATGTGTAGGGAAAGAAAACAATTTATGAAAGAAAACAAGTTAGTTGATGAAGACAAATATAAAAGGCATCTCACTGAAAATGCTTTTTTAAGATTTTAGTTATGCAAATGTTAAGGACCATATGCTAAACCTTGCAATTTGGCATGCAAATAGCTCCTTGTCTAATGGCCTGGGGGAGCTTGCCCAGGTTTGGTAGATTATTTAAAATTATTTCAAATAACCAAGTCCATTTAGTCTATAGAACCAAGTAAAGAATAACAAAATTTATCCCAGGTAGAAGTATGTCAGCTACATTATAAAAGCCACATAGGTTTGTTATATTCTAATATTAATTCTCCTCAGAGCCAATTATGTCTGTATGCATCTGTATTACCTTGAGAATGGAATTTTTATTGGCCTAGAGCAAAAATCTTATTCCTTCTAAGGTCCATCTGGCCATTTGCAGTTTTATTCATTGGAAGGTTTCCAAAAAGATCTAACATGCTCCAAAATACATCTTCCCTTATATTTAGGATTGAATATAAACTTTAAATACGTATGTTGCCAATGCACATGATATGTTTAAACTTCTTAAAAAGCTCCCCATTGCTCTTTGTGTAAAATCTAAACTTTAAAAAATTATTTATAAGTCCTTCATGATCGGGGTCTTGCTCTCCCTCTTGCCCCATCTGATAGGATTCTCCAGGCCCTCAGTACACTTGGATTAAACTAAACGTTTTTCCATTACTTGATTGTGTGACACTCCCTAGTTTCTGTGCCATTGTATGTGCTGTTCCCTGTGTTTGGAATGTATTGTCCATTCTCCTAACTAACTCCTACTCAAATTTGAAGGCTGGTCTGAGATGCGCCATTTCCTTTGGGAACCACATCATAGCAATTTCACAGTGATGGCAATAAAATTGCCCCTCCACCATACAGAAAGTGTACATTGAATAGGTAGTGATGGATATCATGCAGTTTCTTTGATAATATTATGATATTTTCAGAAGATGAATTTGATTCTGTCCTCAATATGGTATATAGAAAAGACCAAAAGATTTAGAACCAAAAAGTTTTTCTGGTCCGTGGGTTCCGTGTTTGCTGTGAATGTGATCTGTAATGAGTTACTCAACCTTTTTAAAATGATTAAGTGTCATACATATCACAGTCATTTTATTGTCCACATTTTAGCAGAAGTCTCATAAGCAACATTTGGTGGTGGTTGGGTTGTCACTTCTGAAGTTCTATCAGTAAGTATCAACAACAACATCAAATGGATGTACAAACTAAGTGAAAGCTGTGCACTTACTATGCAAATACATTGTCACATACTCTGGCCCACTAATTATGTTTCTGATCCTCCAATAAAGAAATTCCAGAGGCACCACCATCTTGACCTGCACAATTCTTATAGTTATAAGCATATAGCAATAAAAATCCATCTCAAATGGATTTGCTTAAAATTAAATTGGCCAGATCCATTAGGGCGATTATTTTTAGTTGTCTTATTCTATCATTGGATTCATTGATGAGGAGTTTGAATGATGAAAAGAGCATAACTTGGCATAAAATTAGCACCAAGGTAAGTGGAAGGAAACTGTTTTTTAATGGATTTAAAAAGCGTTATCTATGGAAGAGCCTCCATTTAGGAAACAGTGACATTTGACTAATTAAAACCTGAGGTATCTCCAAAGGTGCAACTTCAATGCTGTCTCCTCTTTTGACTGTCAACACTCTCTTTAAATAAGGTGTGTTGGGCTCATTGATTTGCATGAGTTCTTCTGGTTTCTGTCATCTGAAAGTCATGTCTTACAATTTTGAATGTTTATGAGCTTTGACAGTTCCCATCTGCTGTGGGGATGTCTTAGTGCCCCAAGCCTAGTTGGCAAAACTCAGTTAAATCTTTGTTTTTACTTGATGGAATTTAAATTATTTATAGTGGTTATATCTCACTGATTATTAGATATATTTTTTATATACAAGGACTTTCTGTCACCATTTTTCCAGATTATGAATAAATGTGAAGCAAAATGACACATACTTCTTATTAACATGCACTTTCGGATATTGTGATCATAATTAGTTGGTCTGTAGTCCCTTCATTAGTTATTTATTTATTCACCTTCATTTCCACTTCATTTTGGAAAGGACTTGTGGTGTTGTCATTTCATTAGGAAAAGTGCAAGGGTAGTGATATCAGGAATGTCAAGTATTCAGAAATTGGTGACTTTGAAACAATCACCCTTATAACTCTACAGAACTATAATTTAACTATGGCAGGATGGCTTTCTACATGAAAGGAACTAGGGTAGAGGTCAGTTATGAATGTCAAGATGGCTGATGCACATGCCAAGTTGCCAATTCTTTAATTCATGGACGTTCATGCTCTTTGTATCACTTAGTTAATAAATATTTAATGGGAACCTACTGTGTGCCAGTCATTGTTCTTAGTACTGAGGAAAAATAAAACAGAAATGGTAACTGTCCACATGGCACTTACATACTAATGAGACAAGTTAGGTAATAACCTGAAAACATTTTTTGAAGAGTTTTGTGAAGGAAATACAGAGAACTGTGGCAGAAAACAATGGAGATGGAGAGGTCAGGCAGAGAGACACTCTCCTGCATAAATCCTCATTGCTCTGTCCCTGGGTTTGTTTTAAAATATCCTTACACTTTAGAATGTGAGGTTGTGATATTATATAAGCAATGGACATTGTGCTTCTAATGTTATATGTTTAGGTCCAAGTTTTCAAACCTTTCTGTAAAATAATCATTCTTCTCAAAGATAATACTGCCTACCTGAATGTAGGCAATATAACCTACCTAGCTGTATGCAGTATTTCAATTTCAATTACTGGTTTTATACTAACAAAACCATGCTATATAATAGTGATAAATCTTTTATGCTAAGCATGAGGTATACCATTCAATCTTCACAGACTGTCAGGTAGGTATATATTATATTTATTATTATTATCAACATTTAAGCTCTTTTCTCTTAGCAAACTGCAATTATACATTACGGTGTTATCAACCATAGTCACCACGTTATGTATTCGATCCTCAGACCTCATTAATCTTATACCTGAAAGATTGTACTCTTTTACCAACCTCTCTCTATTTCCCCACCTTCCAGCTCTAGCAACCACTTTTCTACTCTCTGTTTCTATGAATTTGACAATTTTTTTTAGAGTCACATATAAGTTATACCATGTGGTATTTGTCTTTCTCTGTCTGGCTTATTTCACTTAGCATGATGCCCTCAAGGTCCATCAGTGTCACAAATGGCAAGATTTCCTTCTTTCTCATGGCTGAATAATATTCCATTAAACTCGTGTGTGTGTGTGTGTGTGTGTGTGTGTGAGTGAGTGTGTATGTGAGTGTATCATAGTTTCTTTATCCATGCATCATTGATGGACACTGAGGTTGCTGCCATATCTTGATTATTGTAAATAGCAATGAACGTAATGGTGCAGATACCGCTTTGATATCCTCTTTTCATTTCCTTTGGATATATACTCAGAAGTGCTATTGCTGGGTCACATGGTAGTTTTATTTTTATTTTTTTAAGGAGCCTCCATACATTTTTTCTATAGTGACTGCACCAATTTACCTTCCCACTAACTCTGCACAATCATTTCTTTTTCTCCACATTCTTGCCAACACTCTCTGCCTTTTTGATAATAGTCATTCTAACAGGTGTGAGTTATTTCACTGTGGTTTTGATTTGCATTTTCCTGATGATTAGTGATGTTGAGCACATTTCCATATACCTGATGGCCCTTTGTATGTCTTCCTTGGAAAAATGTCTACTTAGTTCTCTTGCCCATTTTTTAATCAGACTGTTTTGTTTGTATGTTTTGTTTTGTTATTCAATTCTGTAAGTTCCTTATAGTTCTTGGATATTAATTCTTTATCAGGTATATGATTTACAAATATTTTCTCCCATTCTACAGGTAGCATTTTCATTGTTTTGGTGGTTTCCTTTTCTATGCAGAAGCTTTTTAGATTGATGTAGTCCCACTTGTTTATTTTTGCTTTTGTTGCCCTAGGTTTTGATGTCAAATCCAAAAAATCATTGCAAAAGCTGGGACTGATGTCGAGGAACTTATTCCTTATGTTTTCTTCTAGGATTTTACGGTTTCAGGTCTTAAATTTAAGTGTTTAATCCATTTTGACTTGATTTTTGTGCATGGTATAAGAGAGGGGACCAGGTTAATTTTTTTTTGTATTTGGCTATTGTGGTTTCCAAACACCTTTTATTGAAGAGACTGTCCTGTTCCCATTGTTTATTCTTGGATCCTTTGTCATAAATTAATACACCACATACGCCTGGGATTATTTCTTGGCTCTCTATTCTGTTCCATTGAGCTACATGTCTATTTTTATGCCAATACCATAGTGTTTTGATTAGTATAGCTTTGTGATATAGTTTGAAATTAGGCAGTATGGTGTCTCCAGCTTTGTTCTTCTTTCTCAAGATTGTTTTGCTACTTAGAGTGTTCTGTGGTTCCATTTTAGGATTGTTTTATTATTGTTTGTTATACTATTTTTAAATCATTTTATGCAAGTATAACATGCAAGTAATAGAGTGCACAAATCTTAAGTGTACAATGTAGTAAATATTTATGAAGTGAATACACCAGACATAATATTAGCAGTTCTCAGAAAACACCCTTGTACTATCTCCAGTCATCACCTATTTCTAACAGTAGCCACTTTTTTTACTTCTATTACATTTGATTAGAGAATTTCATGTGAATATGCATTCTTTCATGTCAGGCTTTTTTTTTATTCCTTATTACCTACTCCCAACAGTAGCCACTTTTCTGACTTCTATTACATTTGATTAGAGAATTTCATGTGAATATGCATTCTTCCATGTTAGGCTTCTTTTTCTCAATGCTGTATCTTGAAATTCATCCATTTTTTTGAGTAAAACAGAAGTTTGTTTTTTCTTTTTCTTTTAATTGATGTACATTATTCTAATGCATGATTATACCATGATGAGTTTATCCTTTCTACTGTTGAGGGATATTTGATTATTTCCAATTTTGGGCTCTAATGAATAAGAGCTTTGAACATTCTTGTTCATGTATATTTGTGCACAAAGGTACTTGTTTCTGTGGTTGGACATTTAGGCCTGGAGTTGCTGATTCAAAGGGAATGTGTATGTTCAGTTTTAGTAAATACTATCAGTTAAGATTTTATCAGAGGTACCAAATCACTGTGAGTAATAAACAGCAAGGGATTTATTATAGTAGTTGAAGCTGGTAGAGCAGACTATTGAAGATGCTGCTATTATGTCTAGTGTTGAGCTCCAAATTACTCTAATTCAGCCAGACCAGAAGCTGAAAGAAACATTAAATTTAGAAGAGAACAATAGCAACCTAGAATTCACAAAGAAGAACTAGAACCCTTGAGAAAAACTCTAACCTGTTAAGAAAAGGCAAACCTGCTTATGCCACTTACCATCTCCAATCTTGGTGCTCTGGGTGCAGGATTACTTGTATTATTTGCCACAACACTGCACCTATTTGGTCCAGGCATTGGAGAAACTCAAGAAAGAGATTAACTAGAGCTGACGAGCAGCAATTGAGTTGGCAAATCAGTGACAACATACAATAACTTTCACCATGCCTGAGTTCCTGCATTGAACATGAGAGCAGAAGAAATATGGCACCTGGTCTTTTCCTGCCTTCCAAATATTGTTTAGAAAGTATTTTCTGGTCAATGTTAACAAAGAATTATAAGGGAAAAGAGCTTTTGTGAAATGTAGTTTCAGATTAGTTAACTAGATAAATAACAAAGCCATCTTATTTCAATTCTTGTCACCTTGATATCAATACATACCTTTCCAACTACCCTTAACATTTATAAAAGAAGCTAAACCATGTTTCTACCTAACATGACACACCTATCCTTATACAACTCAAAATATACTATCCTTCTCTTCAAAAGATAACATAAAGTCCTTTAATTTCTTTTTAGGTTATATTATTTACTATTCTAGTTGAATCACATTCCCATTTTGAAATCCTGTGCTTAAATACTGAGATATAAGTTCAGTGTCTATGAATGCATCTTATGTTGGGTGGTGGAGAAATGGGAAAGAAAAAGAAAACAAAAAGTTGGTTAATATTCAAACAATTAGAGTCACACCAAAAAAAAAAAAAAAAAAAAAAAAGAATATCCATACCATTATAGTCTTCATTTCCACATCTAGCCACATAATTGTAGATTGTACTTTTCAAGTCCCTATTTATTTTTTCCCTTAGCAAGCCCTCCACTTGTCATAATTCCTTGCCTGGTATGGTGACTCAAAATTTTATTGCTGAAGGATCTATTTGCATTCTTGCCTGTACTGGGTTAAATTTTTTCATTGATTTTAATGACAGAATATAGAAATATTAAGAGATACCCAGAGGATATTCTGAATTTCAGACATACTTCCTTATCCCACTGTGTAGTAATGAAGCAATTTCCTCCTGATGTATCAGGAGGAGCTACCCCACACAGTACAGTAACTATTGTCATTTAAACCTATAGTGGCCAGTTATCAATTTCAACTTTCAATATAATGGAAGCATTACTATGTCCCCTGGTGGACGTATTCACCTCTTGAGAACTGTAGACCTTGTGCATACATTAGCCCAGTATTATAGACCCTAGTCACAAGTGACTGTTCACATTGAATTTAAATTACCTAAAATAAGATAAATTTAAAAATCCATTACTCGAGCTGCAGTAGCCATATTTCAAGAGTTCAATAACCACATATAGCTAGTGAATAGCATATTGAACTTCACAGATACACAACAGTACTAACAAGTCTAAAGACCATCAGAATAAAAGAAATTGTGGGCAGAGCAAACTTTTTGCTAGAGAAATACCAGAGCTAATGGTGTGAAGAGTCCCTCCCCTTTTTAGCCATTGATTCCTGGACTAATGTATTTTGGGCTTGGAGAAACAACACTAGATACAGGTTGCTGATTTAGAGCATATACTGCATCCTGGAGGACATCATCTCAGCCCTATAAGGTGTGGTATTCTTACCTAATTGATGCCATAATTGAGTCTTCAAAATCCATTCCTCCATTCTATCAGTACATCTAGCTGCTCAGGATGTTGGGGAGATGATGGGAGACTAGTGAATTGCATAAGAATGAGGCTGTATCCCTTGGTTAGAAGAAAAGCTATGTGGAATATCATGATGGTGAATAAAGTTTTCTATAAATCCTTAAATTATGGTTTTGGCAAAAGCATTATGGGCAAAAAAGTCAATCCATATTCAGTGTAAGTGTCTATTCTAGAGAGAACAACGTGCTGTTACTTTCATTATAGAATGGTCCAATGTAATCTACCTCCACCAAATGGTTGAATAATCTCCTCAGGGAATGGTACAAATTGAGGGCTCAGCATTGGTTTCTGCTAGTGGCAGACTGGACATTCAGCAGTGTCTTTTTCCAGGTTGACCTTAATAAGCGGTAGTTTATTTTTTTGAGCTCATGCATAAACTCTGACCCTAAACCCATAGCCACCTTATTCATAGACCCATTGGACAAGGACAACAGTGTGTGGGGAGAATCTGGCTGACAGACTTCCATAGAATTGGTCATCTTGTCTGTATGCTCATTAAAGTCGTCTTGTTTGAGGTTACCCTTTGGTAAGCATTCACATGAAAAATAAATACCTTCACAATCTGTGCCCATCGAATGAACCCATTTTCTAATTATGTTTCTTCAAGTCCTCAGTCACTCATCTAATCATTAACCATGGTCCATTAAGTAGTATAGATGCATACCCCTGGTCATCTGTTTCTCCTTCCAGGAAAAACAACCAGGTACGTGGCTCAAAGTTTGGTCTACTGGAAGATTACCCTTCAGCACTATTCTCCAGGGCCACTTCAGGTGGGCCTGTACAGATACCCTCATCTTTAAAAGAGAACATTTTCCCCAGTCAACTGATTATAGGGAGATCTCTATATGGCCATGAGGGAAGGTTGAGAAGGGGGTCAGTACAGTAGGAACATGGCTTGCGGGCATATGGGCCACTTGCTCATCATGTAAGTTATATTTACCTTTAGGATACAGTTGAGCTCAAACTTGTACATACCACATCCATTTGACAATGAAGTGCTGCTGTGCTGTCAAACTTTATGGTATGATTGTCAGACGACACCTACTTCTTGATGGGCAGCTACAGTCTCATGGTAATTTGGTGACCTACGGTCAAGCATTCATTCTTTGCTTGGCTCCAGTAGAAAGACTGAGCTGTTTCTCAAAATGATAATAGTTATTTGCAGAGAATGGCATAGTGTTGATCTAAAATCCTAATGCTTGCACTGTGATCTATTTACAGGGTCTTGTCAAAGTCTCCATAAAGCATCCCTTTCTGTGATAGACTTGTCAAGCATTCTCGCAACACATGGGGTCACATGGGCCAAGTGGTAAGACAGCTGAAAAAATTGTTTTCAGGGTCGCATTCAAATCTGGCAGATTGCCAGGCTACTCAATAAATTGATCAGAGTAACATACCCCAGTAAAGTTCATTGTTCTTTAAAATCTAAAGTGTACACTAGCTTTTGGGTTCTTTTCTAATGATAGAAGAAACAAGATGCAGCAATATTACTCCTTTCCTTTGGAAGGGATTATCTCAACATGCTTTAGACCACTGTGCCTCTAGAAATTCCACTGAGGTAACAATTTCCAGAATTTTTCTGGGATTTCTTTATCTTCCTCTCTCATGCAGGTATCTTACCAATAAGTTTTGGATAGTTTCTGCTGCCTTCTCATTTGGTCTAATCAGCATGATATCATAAATATGAGGTCTGTCAATTAAGTTCATGAACTCATCCTAGAAAAAGTGCTACATACCTCATTGCTGAATATCTCTATGGTTACCTTTGAAGTACTCCCCTTGGGAAGCTATGCCCCAATGCCAGTGCCTAGTCTGCCCTTTAAAGCAGTTTTGGAACTCTGTCACTGGAATGACCATGAGAGCTATAGTATTACCCTTGATGTCCTGAATATCATTGAAATGTCTACTTTCAATATTTCCTTTATCTTTGGGTGAAGAAAGAAGTCATTGGAGGCCAGATCAGAAGAGGAGGGAGGGTGTTCCAATACAGTTATTTGTTTACTGGCTACACATTCCCTTACAGACAGTGCCGTGTGAGCTGGTACATTGTTGTGATACACGAGCCATGGATTGTTGGCAAAAAGTTCAGATCGTCTAACTTTTTCATGCAGCCTTTTTAGCACTTCCAAATAGTAAACTTGGTTAACTGTTTGTCCAGTTGGTACAAATTCATAATGAATAATCCCTCTGATATCAAAAAAGGTTAGCAACATCGTTTTGACTCTTGATTTGGACTGACGGAACATTTTTGATCATGGAGAATTGGCTGACTTCCATGATGCACTTCGACACTTAGTTTCAGAGTCATATCTGTACACCCATGTTTCATCACCAGTGACAACATGGCCCAAAGCATCGTCTTGCCTCTCCAAAAGATCTTGGCAAACTTCAACTCTCCTTTGCTTTTGTTCATCGGTGAGCTCCTTTGGGACCATTTTTGCTCACATCATTCTCATGCCAAGATCTTCAGTTAAGGTTTTCCTGTTTCTCTGTTGATGTTTACTTGGTCTGCTATTGCTTCTCACAGTCAGCCAATGGTTTTGATGACAATTAAATTAATTTTTGCAATGTTTTCATCAGTTCTGCTTGGTATTGGCCTCCCTGATCTCTCTTCATCAGTGACGTGTTCTCTCCCCTCAGAAAAAGGTTTAATCCATCTGTACACTGCCACTTTCTTCATCACATTATCCCTATAAAGTTGGACTAACATGTCCCTGATTTCACTTCCACTCCTGCCATGTTTAACAAGAAATTTAATGTTTGTTTGTTGCTCTAATTCAAGATCAGACATTCTCGTGATGGCACACAAAAACATGCAACAACAATAATGAACGCCACTCAGCAAGACACTGCCACATCGACATGAACACAGCTGTGAGACACTGATACCAAGGTTATGAAAGCTTACCGAGCTGTTTGTACAGTGCTGCCAATGGAAGTGCATGGTGGCAAGATTGTGAACCTAATTGTCAGACCTCGTATAACAGACTATCAGTGTAATGATGCCTTGTGGAATAAATATACCATAGAGGTCCCTGTAGATCAGTACATGGATCATATTCTTGAGATATTATATGGTCCTGTATTGCTGGCCTGACTAAAAGAAAATAAATTATTTTTGATAGACTTTACTGATAGGTAAGTAGATAGGTAGGGGGCGGGGGGGGGAGGAGAAAGAGAGAGAGAGAGAGAGAGAGAGAGAGAGATTTGTCAGATGTCAAGGGATGTGTTGATTTGTTCCAGTAATGATACTACATCTGGACCAGCAGCTGCAATTGGATTTTACCACCTGATTAAGTTTACAGTAATACACTGTCATTTTCTAAGTCCCATCTGGTTTCTGCGTAGGCCAAATAAGCAAGTTGTATGAGGATGTGATAGGGTCATCACACTACATCTTTCAAAACCTTGTTGATAGAATTTATCTCTGAAATCCCTCCAAGATCATGCCATCTGCTTTGGTTTATTATTTTGGTAGGTAGAGGAAGTTCTACAGGCTTTCATCTGGAGTTTTCTATCATAGTTGCTACAGATCTAGTCACGGACTTGGTTCATTCCTCTAACAAGCTGATGGAGGAGTTCTGGTGGGAGCAGAAGGAACTGAAGGTCTGATCACTGCCCCACACTAACTAGGAGAACTGGCAGATAGGTGACAATATACATAAACTGTACTGATGCCTGATGCCCTGTGCTGGCTTCAGAGTATAGGGAATATAACTATCACTTTACCTTCTAAATATCATCTCATAATCATGAAGATAATTTTTTATTTTACCTTACAGAACATATATTGTTTCTTATTCTAATTTAGGTCTACAGTCTATCTGGAATGGATTTTTAGTGGCTTGAGATAGACACTGAAATGCGTATTGATAACAATTTGCTTCAGCATAGTTTATTGTGGAGGAACGTTCTTTCCTCCATTGCATTGCTCTGGCACCTGTGTGGTAAAAGAGGTGACAGAGCACGATATGGAACAGAAGATAATCATTGTAACTTAACAAGAAGTCTTTATATCTAGTAGTGCAACTTCTCAGATTTGTTGATCTTCACTATTTTTGTCTTTTGTTTTTCCATACATATTTTCGGAAATTTGTCAATTGTCAAAAAAATTCTTGTCATTTTGGTTGAGGTGTATTGAATGCCTGAAACAATCTGTTGAGAATCGACATTTTTACAATACTGAGTCTTCCAATCTATGAGCATGGTATTTATTTAAGTGTTCTCTAATTTCTTTTAATAGTTTTGTAGTTTTCTGTCCAGAAATCATTCACATGTTGTTAAGTTTTTCTTAGGTATTTGATGTTTTTGATAGTATGGTAAAATGGTACCTTTTTAAATGTTTCAAGTTGTTTTGCTGCTATGTAGGTACTGCTTTAAATGACCGTTCATCCTATAATTTTCTACATTGAATTATTAATTGAATTTATTGAATTTTCTATGTACTCAATTATGGCATCTGAAAATAATGGCCTTTTAGTTTCTTCTTTTCCAATTCTTATATCTGTTAAATTTCTTTTTTGAACTAAGACCTCTACTACAATTTTGACTAAATACAATGATAATGGACAGTCTTGTCTCACCCATACTGGAGTTTTTCTCTAGCTTCTCTTTTATATTATGGAAATTCCTATCTTTCTATTCCTTGTTTGACTTTTTTTCTTAATTAATGTGTTTTGATTGATTTTTTTGCTAATATGGAGACGATCATATGATTTAAAAATTTTTTTTCTGATGATGTGGTAAATCACCTTGATTAATTTTAGAATATTAAGTAATCTTGCATTTCCCAAATAAACCTAACTTTTCTGAAACATTATTTTGAACTTGACTGCTTTCATTTAATTTGATATGTATATAGATATATTTGCATTTATGCAAATTTGCTTATATAGTATTTATGTAGTGTTCTGTTATGATTCCTACACTACAGATTTGGAAAGTGAGATATAGAGCGCTTAAAAAATAAAGTCAAACAGACAGTGATTCAAAGTAAGAAAGTCTGATTCAAGAATGTACTTCCATCAAGTTAAATTGTTAAATAAGTTGTTGATTATGCTTTCCAAAATGATACAAAAAATAATGCGGGTATTTTATGAACACCCATATATTAAAGGTATAAATTTGTATTTTCCTAGAAATGTTACCACTTTAGCAAATGTCATGTTTAATTTTATGTGTCAGCTTGACTGGACTAAAGAAGGTGCAAGTTGCTGGTAAAACATGATTCCTGGGTGTGTCCGTGAAAGTGTTTCCAGGAGAGATGAGCACTTGAAAGGGTAGAGTGAGAAAGAAATCACCCTCCCAATGCTGGTGGGCATCACCCAACGCTGAGGGCCAGAATAGAACAAAAGAACAGAAACAGGCAACTTTGCTCTCTTCTGGATCATGCATTTGCTCCAGTCCTCACAGATGGGAGCTCCTGGTTCTTAGGTCTTCTGACTCAAACTGAATTACACTATTGACTCTCCTGGTTCTCCAGCTTGCCGACAGCAGATTGTGGACTTATTCTAGTAGACACACAGACACACACATGCACACACACACAGACACACATGTGTGCATATATTTTATTAGTTTTGTTTCTCCAGAGAACCATGACTAATACAGCAAGTTTTGTTTTGTTCCATACAGTGGTAATGCATTTTTACCACAGCTTAGAAGATCGTAAATAATCTATCTTCCTCTCTGTCTTTTCATTCCTTCTCATACATGCACGCACTTTCACTATTCTTCATCTACACTGACCGTTTGCTCTGTTTTGAACATGCCAAAGCTAAGCACGCTACTTTGTCAGGGCCATCACATATGCCATTTCCTCTGCCTAGAAACTTCTCCCTCTAGACATCTATCTGCATGACTCAGTCCCTCACTTTTCGCTTCTCTGCAGAAATACCATCTTATTAGAAATGACTTCCCAGATTCATGCCACCTTCCTATGTAAGTTATTAACATAGACACTCAGAGCCATGCCCCTTCCTTCCCTGGTCACCCATGAACTAGTCCCTTTACTAGTTCCTTTTACCTGTTTCTGGCCTTCACCGCCTGTATTACCACCTGGCATTTTAAATTCATTCCTCTAACTTCTCTAAAAGAATATGAACTCCATTAGAAGGCAGGGCTTTACTCTAAATCCAATTTCTAGGGCCCAGATGAGCATCTGACATATGACAGACTGTTTTCGCTTTTTTTTAAACAAATATCCGTTGTATGAGTGAACGGATAAATGAATGAATGAGTCCCCAAGTGTCAAAAGTTATCTAATTTCTCAGAAATTCATGCTAATTATTTTTTTCCCACGAATCTAACCCTTTTTTATTTTCACCTTGTGAATCAAATTCTGAAAAAAGAGAAGCTTGTTGCCTTTATCGTTATCTTCTTTTTATAGCATTCACTGCAGGTGTTGATAGGTATGTAACACATGATGGAGACGTGTCCTGACTATGCCCAAGGTAACTTGGAGGTGGAAATATTCATCACTTGCCATATGATAAGCTTCTGCTGTTTGCTTGTGGTGTCGGGAGCTCATAATGCCCACTTTATATGCAATATGCTTGAAAAATGAAAGATTATTGTTGATGTGAAAGTAAGATACACAATATCATATGTAATTCGTTTCCCTCAATGGATGCCCTTTAGCTATGTTCAACCCTGTCCTTCACACTTCGTCCTGAGATAAACGTAAAAGTGGGTCTACCAAATTGATTTCTGGGGCCAGAGAAATAATTGTAATTTATGAGATTCACTTGTGACAGTCATGAATGTTAAGCAGAGTAGATAGTCTGGGTGGCATGACTTTGATTTTTAATTATAGGTCAACTCAGCTTAATTCCATAATGTGACACTTCACCCTTCTTTCTTTCTCTAAACTGAAAGCTAGAAATGCAAATGAACTAACCTTCGAATGTGAACCTGAGTTTTAGCAACTCGGTATGCAACTCTGAGCAAGTGACATGACTTCCTGGGTCCTCAGTTTTTCTAGCTTGACCTGTATGATTTCTAATGTCCATCCTTAAATCTGCAAAGTGCAGTGATTCTCTAGCAATTATTTATTAAGAGAACTAGCTTGGGGATTAGAACTCAGATGAGAGGAAGTGATAGAGAGAGAAAGAGAGAAGCGAAGAAAAGAGAGAGTCCTAAGTCATAAATCTTATTAAAAGAAAAAAACAAAAATACAACCCCAGTTTGCCAGATCTTGTCCCCGGTGGGGGAGGAACAAATGGAAGTCAGAATCAGAAACCCAAATTTTTGGGGCGTTTTCCTTTAACTGCTAACCCAGAATTTCATTGTCTTCTTGAACATCATTTTCCTCTGTGTGAAGGTGTTTCTAAGAATCCTTAAGGAGTGTGTTTAAGGGTGAGGAAGGGAGTTGGGGCAAGATTCAAGGAAAAAGTTTTGGTTACGTCAACAACAAGAATAAAGTTTTTATTATCTGATGGGGCATGGTGCATCTGAGAAATGATGAGGTTAGAGCCCAAAGAATGGGAATGGGATGGGGTAACATAAGGGAGGCAGGGGCTAGATCAAGCAGGGGTCTGTAAGACTGGTATTTGAGCTTTTATGTCTGATACTTCTGCTCACCCTAAGTCTAGGTAGGGCTGAGGTGGGAGGAAATTCAAATGCCAAACATCATGCTGCATTTGAGATGGGTCCTTCTGCTCCCAAGCTTTTCCTTACTAGTTCAAATTCCTTCTGGGTGGCTCCTTTTACCTGAGCGTAAGAGACCACCCAGGGAGTCCTAGATCTTTCACAAATTTCTTGGAGATTGGCCCTGCTAACTCACTAGATATGCCCAGTCATGTCAGAACCACATTTTAGCTGGAAGGCGGAAGTACCTGTACTCAAGGCTCCATCATAATAGAATATCATAATCAAAATTTGTGATGCCTCCAGGAATCTAACAGCTTACATGCTAAGTGCACTTTGACTTCTAATTGGAAGTTACAGATGTTTTAGATAAGTTACTGCTTTTACCTGTCATCAAAAATGGTTTTTCTTTAGCTCCTTTGCTGTCTGCTTGCTGACCCACCGTCCTAGCCAATCCCACTGCTCTATCACAGAGATGACGCCACCCACTCTTAAAATAGATCTCCCTGTTAGTAGAACAGGCTGGTACCACTGGGATTATTTTCAAACTCTATGACAAAAGATAGCCAAGCCGTCTCACAGGCCAGACAGAGAAGTAGCTGGCCTAATTGATCACTGTGATTTAAAACAATGACAGAAGCTTTGCACCTCCTTCGAGGCTGGCCGACTTCATACAAACATGTTAAGGATACACTGCTTTCCCATTAGAAAAGATGATCAAATATACTCTCATATTATGTATATGCGGCAAAACTAGTTAGCAAGGACTAACAAAATACTTGTTTCAGCCACACTGATAAAAACAAATGCTTCCAGTTGGGAAACCTCCACTAGTGAAACCAATCACTTTAATGGAAGTAACACATTGTACTACTAAAGTTGTGTTCCAACATAAAATGTTTATTTGTGGAAATGATACTTTATTTAGTAATATTTATAAAACTGGATGAGGAAGTGAAAGGGCTAAGAAACTGAAGTGCTGTATTAATTTCTTTGTAAAATACTTTATGTGACTTAATTTTATGGGCTGACTTAAGGGTTTTGGTTTTTGGTTTCAAAGAGAAGGAATTCATTTTCTGATTTTTTTTCCCCCCTTATTGGGCTCATTAAATGATTTCAAACATACTACTTCAGGCACTTTATTGATCAGCTCCTATTGGGTTAGTATTGCATTTATTTGTTTCTGAGATTTAATTCTATGGTTATTTGAGATGAACTTGTTAACACCTAGATTTTTTTTTCGTGTGCAAACAGCAAGACTTAATCACAACATTGGGAGCAAGAAGCAAGGGAGTGACCCCTTGCTTTGCTAACCCCATTATTTTGTAGGAAAACTAGTAAGGACCCTTCCACGCCTGCCTCATGTTAGCCTATCGGCTTTATTAACTGAGAGATGTATGTCAAATAATTATGTAGGACCTCTCAGCTCAGATTAATTAGATATCTAAAGGCAGGATTCCCTCCTAGCCCTGAAATAGCCATGCTATTTTAACAAGTGTTAAAATTCTCAGTAATTTTTGTGAATCTATGCGATAGTTTTAAGAAATTGCTTTGATTGGTTAATTGTGTTGATTCATTTGCCCAGAGTAGTAGCATATATAAGGTTATGTAAGGCTAAGAAGACCACGTCGAAATTAAAATTTTCTTAGAGATGGAGGTACAGTTTACAACCTGAAATTCAAAGGAAAAAATAACATTATTTTTGGTGCTGTTGACTCTTGGAAAGGTTTTGTGAATGGCTGAGAGCCAACGACGTCCACAGCAAGAACAAAATTGTTCCAGTCCGGGAGGTTTTACTAACTTGTACGGGAAGGCTTCCTGTGTGCCAGACATTACAGATGTTAGCTCATTTAACCCTCAATGTAATTCTCTGGGGGTACGAGTACTATTGTTATCTCCCTTTTAAAGATTAGTAAACGGAGGTACAGAGCTTAAGTACAAGCCGGTGTCCAAGGCTAGACCTTGGGAGCAGAACAGGGGGATCTGAACCCAGAATCTGTGACTCTGATGTTTGTCTTCACCACTGGTCTGCACTGCCCTAGGGATGCCTCACTCTCTCTGGACGGGTTGTAAAGCTACCTGGACTCATCGTTGTTTGATAGCTGGAAGTAAACATACAGTTTAAGGTTCCTAGGGTTATTCTAGAATCTTCCTCAAGCCTCTCATCCTCTGCTTCCTGTCTTGGGAGCAGGTGGTGGCAATCAAGTTAGTTGTACGAACCTTGTGAAAAGAGAGCTGAAGGGGGGAGTCAACACTGAGTTTGGTTCAAAATCTAAGCATAAAGAAGGGAACAGAGTCAGGACTTTTCAAATAACAACCTTAGAGGAAAAACAGAAAAGAAAACTCTTATCCATTTTGCCATAGCCTAGAATAATGGTCTTCCATTAGAAGTGCATGTGCCATCTAAAGTAGGTTTTTTGTTTTTGTTTTTGTTTTTGTTTTTAAACATAAACACTATTCACATTTTGGAACAGATGATTTTTTTGTTGTTGCAGGAGGCTACCCTGTTGTAGGATGTTGTCTAGCATTCCTGAGCCTCTACTCACTAGATGCCAGTGGCACCTCCAGTATGAGAACCAAAAATGCCTGTAGACATTGCCCAATATCCACTGGAGAAAAAAAATCATCCCTGGTTGAGAAATATATATATATATTCAGAGGGTGCCAAAAAATGTTACCCATTTTAAGAAAGGAAAAACTGTGTTAAAATTACACTTTGGTAACCACTTTGAACACCTCTTGTAATTGCAGAAGTCAAGTGTGACTTGTATTCATCTTTTGTTATCGGTATATATTGAGTATTACAATTTTAGTACAGTTTTCCTTTCTTAAAATGTGAATATATTTTTTGGCACCCTCTGTGTATAGTGATCTAACTAGGATAAAAGACTTTTATAATTTTAATATTAATAGAATTCCTATGAATTCCTATATTTTTAGAAAAATGGGAGTTTTAAATTTCCATGTGAATTAGAATTATTTATCTTTTATTTAGTTAATCAATTTTTAATAAAGTGATTAGTAGCAGATAAGATAGGAAAGGTAGATTTTTTCCAGGGCATGGAATATTGAAGACTAAACAACCTGGAATGCTAAGATACTGAGTTATTGAGAAATTCCAGAAACAATTCAAGAGGGATATTTTTAATCCAGGCAGAGTGGAAGTTTCTCGTATTATAAGATAGTTAGAGCTGGGAACTGACATGTCAAGAAACAGTGACAATGGTGACTTTATCAGTTCCTTGAAAGATTAGTATCAGGCATGTCAGAGCCACAGGCCCCTTAAAAGGGATCATCTTATTCGATTTTCTCATTTTAAAACTAAACAAGGTGCAAGTAGGTTAAATTACTCCACCAAATTCCTAGTGGCTGAGGTAGGAATCCAAGGCAGATCTCCCGATTCCATTTCTACTAAAGAGTTTCTCTGGGGAGTGCGTGAGGTTAGTTGTCAGGTAGAGCCCTTAATTCCTACGTGTAGAATCAAGGGCTCTCTTTGTTTTTTCTCTCTTCACATTACTGTGGTTTTTTTTCTTTTTTCCTCTTTAATATTTCTGTTATAGTGCTGTCACCCTGTGTTTCTCTTTCATTAACTTTTGTTTTTTGCAGAGAAGACACTGTCTTTATGTCATCTTAGTATCTAGAATGGTTCGAGTATTTGATGAAAGCGATATTCTGTGCACCTTAAGAATGATAAATTCCAAGCACTGTGGACTGACATAGAGGCTGCCGCTAAGTGTCCCGATGACACCCGCGCTTTCCCAATATGGGGGGAATTATCATTAGACGCTATCGTTTTATTTGATTGATTTCCCTCTTCTCTCTTCAGAATGCTTCGATGAAGACAGGGCTCTTGTCTCCCTTGCTCAATCTTGGTTCCCTAGGGCCTCACATGTGAATTGACAAATAGGAGGCCCTTCATAAATGTATTTGTTGAATGATGAAATCAAGTGGTGGCTTTGCCAGGGTGGACACAGTGGAAATTTTCAAACTGAATTCACATGCAACAGTCTCTTGACAACCTTTTGCCAAACAGGGTATGTATTATAATGTTTAGAAACAGCAGACACAGTCAGCCACACTTGGACGAGAACTCCAGTTCTGATCGTTATTAGCTGTGACGTTAGTCCAGTTATTCAACTCCCCTAAGCCTCTACTTCTGCATCTGTAAAATGGTCATAATAGTAGTATTTAACTCTTAGGGTTCTTATGAGGATTAAATGAAATAATGCAGGTAAATTGATTAAAACAATGTTTGGCACTTATTATGTACTTAATTGGGAGCTGGGTAAGAAGGATATTTCTCTCCTATCCCATCTGGCCATTTTGTCCATTGATAAACTTTATCGGCCAAACCCCAGATTTTTAGAAGGTTTATCATGCGGCCAATATCAAGAGTTATGCCAGGTAAGCCTCTTGTTGCTTCCAGCATTCAAGCAACAGGTGCCCTTGCTTCCTTCCCTCCTCGACATAAGTGCCCGAGGGGCAGGACCTGAGCCCCAGACCAGGCCCACCATCTTTATCCAGTGACTGGCTATATTAGTGGACCAAGAGCCTCACCCAAAGGCCAGTTATTCTGGACTCATAGAATCCAGAGGGCTGGGGGAAAGAAACAGCCCTTTGAAATTTAGCCGGAGACCCTTGATAGAGCAGTGCTTTGCAGGAAAGTCCTGCATGAAGAGAGGTATTGAGTGTTTGAAACTACCAATGAAATGAACTCCATTTTCCACTTGGCTATTTTTCCTTTGTGTGAGGGAGCTATAGAGAGAGCTTCAGGGATGAAGTACCAAGATCTAGCCCTTTCAATTATTATTAAAATAAACATAAACCTTAGGATCCTACCCCTTATCTAAATGAGAAAATAAAATATGGATAATAACAACCAGCTAAGGGATTGAATCTATATAAGTGTTGAAAATTGAACAAACTATATACGTAAATGTTGAAAAAGATATACTGAGAAATGCTGGCTCTATTATATTGCATCCCCCACCCCTGTCCATACTGCCATTCAACTTACGTTAAATTCTCTTAACATCTGTTTACTTCTGAATAATGAAGTCACATACCTCTATGGTGTGTGATTTTTGAGTTGCATATAAAGGCTTTTTGAGACATTCCAGATGGGATAGAGAATGAGGACACTGAGTGTTGTAAGATGGTAAAGCAGGAGCTGAGCTGCGCTGAATAGCACCCCTTGAAAGAGATGAAGAGAAGGGAGTTCACACAGCCCAGCCCTAGGAAAGCAGGAGGAGGAGAATGATGTAACAGGTGGGCAAAGGTGGTCACAGAGAACGGCTATGTCCTAATGAGCACTGGCAATACTGAACTGAGTAGATTATTGAAAAAAATGAAAAAATGGAAATTGAAAAATAATTACTTTATTCATTTCTTTTCAAACATGGACATTTCTTTTTGTCTCTGAGCATGAGGAAAGAAGTCAATAATTTAGAGACTTAAACAGGCCTTGAACATTGAAGAGAATATTCATTCATTCACTCATCCACTTATTTATTCCTTTAATGAATATGTAATGTGTTCTATGTTTCAGACAAGGAAAAAAAGTTGAGCTACCATCTCAGTCGTATCAAAGCTCTTAATGAAAATCCTAGAGATAAAAAAATTCGGAAAGATTCTACCTATCCAGAGATGGTAGGTTAAAAATAACTGAGCCATAGCTGTTATTGTAAATGACGCATGGGAGAAACATCAGTATGCTTTTTCATTATTTTATCTATTTAAAAGTACTTATAAATGTTTACATAAGTTTACTGGCATCCTTTATAGGCTTTAGCGCTCCACCAATTTTTTTTTTAACTTTAAGATAACAGTTTCACAGAGCTGATGTTATAAAATTGGTGTGACTACTCTACCCTATAAAATAATGATAAAAATAAATGTACGACTTTCTTTAGATTAAATCATCTATCACCCACTTATAAGTGGGTGACAGATGATTCATTTTAGCTCATATCGTTGATTGGGTGTTTATGATAATTGCTTTTTGATTGGTTTTTGCAAATTGGAACTTGAAATTCCAAGGTGAGATTTATAATACCAGGAAGATTTTTATTAAGTCCTGAATAACAACAACAAAAAAATATGTTTATAAAGCGAATTTTAATTATATTCCTTTGCAAAAAGAAACTAGTTCATATTTCACAATTAAATAAAAAACCTCTTAGAGTTAAGAAACTTTAATTGATGAAATATTCTAAATTCCTTGAGAAAGGTAAGCCATAAGATAATAGGGAATTGGAATTTGGGGAAAAGTTTCTCATTTTCTGACTCTCAATCTTATTCTAAGGTTATTTTTCATAATCTTACTTTAAAACTCACATATAAACTTGGTAATTATAATAATAATAGTGAATTATAATTATTATCAATACTATAATTTTATTAATAATAATAACATTGATAATAAGTATATTAATAATAATAGCTCACTTTTATTGATTACTTAGGGTGTGTCAAGTTTAGTGCCAATACTTGTCTATAGGTTATTTGACTTAATTCTCCCCACAACCACATGAGAAAGGCATTACTAGTCTTACTTTACATGAGCTGTTGTGGCACAGAGATGTTGACTGATTTGTCCAAAGTCACACAGCTGATAAAAAGTGGAGTGTGGATTCTCCAGGTCTGTCTGGTTCCTGAGCCCACTGAGTTTACTGTGCTGGATGGAATGATATAGACATTAGTTTCTTTGATACTGTCAGTTGATATTTGCATTAGAGAAAGGAAAAAAAAAAGTCATGCTGCAATCTTTGTTTGACTTCAGAACATGGAGGAGAAAATGGAGAGGAAAGTGGACTTTGTCTCTTGATGAATTATAAATTCTATCTCAAAGGAATGCACCTTTTGTTATGTTTCCTTCTATTCTGAAGAACAGCCTTACACGTAGCACCAAGAATCTCCTTTTTTTCTAAAAACATCACATCCAAAATGTACAGACCATTTGAGAAAATTCCCCGAATGTACATTATATGGTAAAATCCCAACTGTAACTCAAAATGAAATAAGATGGAAAAAAGAAAAATGAAAAACATTTTTTTTTTAATTCTATTCTCCCATTGTGCCCAGCACCCTTTTCCCTCACCGTCCCCCTTTGGAGACACTTTCTCAACCTTCGCATGATGTGAGCACATATTCAACATTTTGAGAAACCACTATTTGTCTTAGGCTAGAATATCCTTCATAAACATACTCTGCCTCCTTATTTAGAAAGGCTCCTATTTCTTCTCACACTCTCTTCTTTCAAGTTCACTATTGTAATACCAATCGTATCCTCCAAAATATAATAATTAACATTTAGTAATAGGAATGTAAGGAAGTTTCTTCTTGGTTTCTCTTCCCCCCAAATGACATTGCTTTTTCTTGGAAATCTCAGGGGGACAGTAGGTAGTGTGGCAGTGTTCCTGAATTTCCAAATCTAATTCTTGAAGAATTCCACGAACAGAGATCAACCAGTTGGCACTGTGGTGAGGAGTGTACCCCTCCCTAAAAGATCTTGAATGAAGAAAAATGACATTTTAGTCAGAGATCCCAAACTGGCTTACTTCCTCCCTTCCAGTTATTTTTCAGCCAATCAGATGTTTGTAGTATACAGACATTTGGAATGAAAAGCCAGACAAATATCAGGGTGATCAAATAAAGATGAAACTAGAAAATGGAATTGGAAGATAGACTGGGAATTAAAATTAATACTATAGGAATATGCTGTGATTTCAAATTAAATATCAAATTTATTTGGGGTACAGTGGCAAATGTCAATTTATGAATAATATATTGCTTGGGTAATAACGATCTTTGAAAATATTTAGAATTCTTCATTTGATTTTTTATACTTTATGATATTTTCAGCTTCATCCTGATTCTTTCTCCTAATTGTTTAGCTGGACTGCTAATCAACTAAGAAGCCTTTGCAAACTACTCTCGTAGCCTCTATTTAAGTGGTCTTAGCCTCCTAATACCCTCCTCACAGTCTAGTTGGAGACCACCATTTCTTCCAAAGATTCCCTCCCCACTTCACATTTTTATTTGTTAATTGTTTCTGATAAACTTTAGTTGTCGGAACATTTGCTTCCACTCTTATTGGGGGGGAAAAAAGATTGAGTTTTTTATTTGTTTATTTGTTGTTGCTTTTGTTTCCTTTTTGAACTGAAACATCTTGATTAGATAATTTCAAGACATCACCTTTTGCTAAGAGTGGTAAAATTGTCAAAATAATACAAAGCTGTAATTGTCCCTTCATGAAAAAAAAAAAAAAAAAGACATGAAATCTTTGGGTCTCTTTCCCTGTGAAACAGACAAAAATGGATTAGCCTTCTGATTCTAGCCCTGCCTAGGTTATTTGTCTCTGGGAGCTTCAGAAGTGTTAACCACTTGTCACAGTGCTTCTACCCATGAGGTGGAGACAATTCCTATCAAGTTTGAAGGTTTAGCTTGAGTTACGGCTGTTACTTTGTTCTTGAGAAACTTATATCTTTTATCACACTTGTAAAAATAAAAGAAAATGAATGAAACTGTAGATCCAAACTCTTGAATAGAGGTTGCTAAAGCCATGGGCCTGTGACGGGTTTTGAAGGATTCTAAAAGGCTCTGATTCCCTGCCCCAGCCCCAAACTCTCTCCATCCCTCCTACCTTAAGACATGTCTACGTGCTGGGTTAGCCTTCCATTTCCTCCACCTGAGTTGCATCTAAGTTATGATTTTAAGTCCTATTAAAATGCAAGAGCATCTTTTCTTGTTGTTTTGCAAGAAAATGATGCATTTCCTTTGCAGAGGTAGCACTCTGGTTGCTGCAGCCTGTGAGTGTGATTAATATCACCTTAAAGTGCTGTCTGGCCCAGATTTGCTTCCGTAGGATGTAGCCTCATTAAGATGGAATCCCACTTCACTATCCAAATGAAGAATCTGGGAGAAGCTTTCCATAAGGCAATAAGAGCTTGGGGGTGGATTTAACTGCCTGAAGTGCAGGTGGCTATGCCAATGAAGAGGTAAGAGGAACACAGAAGGAGATGAACACTGAACATAGACAGACACCCTGCTTTATAATTTTGCCTAAAGCAACTTTGGCAGAAGCCCTCACTGTTTTCACCTAACTTGCTTACAGTGTTCTAACCACACTTAACCTCACCTCAACCTTCAGATTTCAGCTAAGACACATGATTATGTAAGTAAGAACACCGAACATTCAATAACAAACTCTTGGGTCCCAAGAAGCTAGGGGGTGACAAATAACATTTACCAGTTTGATACAATTGTGAATTTCTTTATTTAAAAGCTCATCTCTCCTTTCAACTCTGTTCATTCTGTCTTTTTCAGGCAAGGCTTTCCCACGGCAGTACAGAATATGAGTAGTTAATGCTTCCATTAAAACAAGCTTTTTAGGTGAGGCTGAGTTGTTATTTATTTTTCACCCACACCATTAGCATATTAATAGCTAGATATTTTAAGCATAAATAAATAGAGTGTCTGTGCACCCACTGAATAATATATCACCTTATTATATACACATGAAATATAGACACATATATACATATGCACATACATAAATGTGGAACAACCTTCCGTTTACCTTACTAGCTTTAATAACTGGCAACACATGATTTCTTATGAGTCTAAGATTGTTTCTTATTTGACAGATGAGTTACCTTGGATAACCTATCCCCACACTGAGTTTTATGGCCTGTTTTCCAAGTTATACAAATTACCCTGAAGTAAAAACCACAATGGAAATATTCCAGAATCACATTCCTGGCTCTGAAACACAATGTGTTGGTTGTTGGCCAATTTTCTTTTCTTCATCGTTTAGAGTAGTTTATAAAAATGTTTTTATATGCCAATATTGAGTACTGGCACTAATGTGTTCTCCTTTAAATGTATTGCTGGCAGCAACCAAAATAATTTGGAAGGAACGTATCAGTATCAATTGACTAGCACATCTCCGTCCAGCAGATCTCTCATTTCCCTAAATACATCATTAATTTGTGTCATGGAGACTCCATCTGAAATGAATGGTCAGAGAGTTAAGAAATGAACCAAGACTTAGAGGAACTCGCTGATAGAACAAGATGCGACTGCCAATTTAGGGTATTGCCAGAGTAAACTTTTCAATGCCTCAATAATTGTATTACCAGTGTCATCAAAAAATCATTTAAGAATTATGTGTAATGTCCTGAGCATTTAAACAGTGCTGCTGAGAGGAAACAATGCAAAGAACATTGAAATTTTATGATCAACATCTGTACCAGATAATACAGTATTACATTAAAAATCATAAAACATGACTATGTAAAGTTCATTGAAGAATGCAGAAATGTTTTAATATTAGGAAGTCTGCTTATCTGCTTACATAACTCATCATATTAATGGGTTGAAGTATAACATCAACTCATTAAATATTAAAGATAGTTGATAAAATTTCAAATTATTCCTGTTACAAAGTTCTTTTGAAAATGGTAATGTATGTTTTCTGAATGCAATTGGAATAATCAAATTTAACCAATGACTTGTATCACACTAGAAGGAATCTTATTAAAATAAAGAATGTGACACCATCGCCATCACCATTTAACATTATCCTTCAAAAGCCTACCCATCCATTAGAAAAGAACAACAAAAAAAGGTGCAATGATGAGAAAAAAAGGAGACAACATTGTCAATATTTGTTTTGTGATTGTATATCTACAGACCCCAAGATAACCAATTAGGTGGAGAGGGGGTGTTAGGACTACACAGAGTTCAGCAAGGAAGCCATTTAAAAATTAATGTACAAAACCCTTTTTGTTCCACTTTGAAAATAATCAATTAAAATACAGTAAGAACAAAAATAAAATAAAATGTCTAAGAATAGCAATAGCAAAAGAATGTGTTACCTTCATGAATAAAATAAAAAATTTTCTTGAAGAACATAAAATAAGAATTGAAATATGTAGTTGTTTCTCTAAGAATGTCCATTTTCTTTGAATTAATATATGCTTAATTCATACCTAACAAAAACTTATTTTCTAGAATATGACCAAATGATCAAATGAGTCTAAGGTTGATCTGGAAAAATAAATAGCTGACTATAGGTAAACATGCATTGAAAATTCATGGTAATCAGAAGATATTGGAATAAATATAAAGAAATAGGGGAATTTAAATCCAATTTTGTACCACTATGATACTCACTGAGTACATATTAAACAGAAGCATTATTTCCTAGGCATGATTATTGATCACTTTATACCCATTATCCATGGCTATATATACAACCAGTATTGGCTGGAAAAGGTACAGTTCTTGTTATTGTAGCTAACAAGCTATTCTTCTTGATTTGGATAGACAGGTTATATAGACGTAACCAAACACCGCTTTTTAATGTCAAAGGTGTTAATTTTTTAGTCACCATTGCCAATGAAAACACATCCATTTTGCAACCAATTATGTTTTCTATAATTTCTGAATATTTTAAAGCATTATATATATATATATATATATATATATATATATATACATATGTTTAGATACACATATGTGTGTGTGTATATATATATATACATATATATATATATACACACACATACACGCACAAACACACACACATATGTTTAGAGACAAATTAGAAAATACCCATCATTATGCATTCGAGGATATTATCCTTTTTTCATCATTGGCAAGTTGAGGAGCTAAAATTAGTGTTTCATTCTTTAAATTGTATATTTAATTATTAATGAGGTTGAAATTTTGGCTTGTTTATGGGCTACTTGTGTGTTCCTGTGAGGACTGTATGTTTGTATTTTCATGAAATTTTTCTTTCCAATCTCTGTGTGTTTTTTTTTTTTTTTTTTTTACAAATTGATAGCTGAAGAATGCTATCCATGACGGATGGTCACTGCTTACAAAATGCTTGCTACCCTCTATGAATTTCAGTCTCCTTGAGTACACTGTACATGAAATAGAATCATTTAAGGCTAACGGAATTCTCCTCTATATGTTCAGTAGGCATGCAGAGATTAAGACAATGCTTTTGGGGAATATTTTGCTCAACGCATTCTTTAAGAGATAAGAGAAAACCTCTCTTGCTTATATCAGTGCAGTGTGGTTAAGCATGGGCATGACACACACTGACATTAGGTTGGCGAGAATGAATGATTGGCAGGATTATCAGCTGAGTTACCACCTGCAGCAGCTAGGCTCTTGAATGGAGCATGTGGATTTAGAGTCAGTAAAACTCAACACTCCACTTTCAGATTGAAATAAGGCACATGGTAGATTCCCATTATTCTTTCTAACATGGACATTGTCTGGTAAAGATGGTTTTATATGTTAACAAGTAATATAGAAGGAAAGCATATATGAGCTTAATAAATATATAAGGGGGGCAGAACAAGATTATATATATATATATACACACACATGCATTATTTTTTTAACCAGTAAAAGTGAATGAACACACCTGGCTTTCTGAAGGCTTTCAGAGATACCAGCTATATTATTCTTTGAAACCACATTAAGGGTATTTTCTTTATTCTTTACCTCAATCACATTACACTGCTAGATCTGGCTTCTTTGGCATCACCGATTACCTATTAGTGATACCCTATTTTCCAGAGGGAATAAAAGACAGAAAGGAATTACATGGAAATGAGTCGATAATCTCTATGAAATCATATGTGGCATTAAAAAGGGAGGGGGGTTTATCCATCTATTATCTATCTATCTATCTATCTATCTATCTATCTATCTATCTATATATCTTTGACTAATGCATGATCTCTGCTCTAAAATGTTAATGAATGGCCACCTGAAGTTCTGCTTGGGCATCTTCAACTCATAGGTATCCTGCTGTGTGAATTAGCAGGTATGTGTATGTATCTGTGTGCACACATCGTGGTAAAAGCTTTTCCTTTTTTCTTGTCTGTGGGACACACAATGTTTGAGATGACTTTTGGAGCAGTACTGTAATATACTACTATCATGCCTACCTCCTTTAAATCTTGTCTTTAATGTAATAAGTGAGAGGATCTATTGATATTATAGATGCATGAGGATCTGAGGACAACTTTTTTCCAAAAGGATTAAGGCATTTCCAGAGTCTGTGTCAGCTGGCTGGTACTGAAAGGTTTCTTGAATAAAGAAGGTATTATTGTTTGATGTGAACATATTAACTCCAGGTTAACGCACTCTCCTACCTGGTGTATGTCTATTTGTACATTATGTTGAAAGTTTGACCCATGAATATCCCCTCCTTCATTATTTCATGCTTGCATTCAGAATATCCCTAAAGCTTTCGATTACTTTGATCATCATAAAATGGTTCTCAAGCTTTGTGACATATTAGAATCATCTGGGAAATTAAATATATATCTATTTATATATAAATTATAGTATATTTATACATATATTTATATATTATTTATATATAATTTATATATAAATTATATATATTTATACACACACAAACATATCCATCCATCCCATGGCTGATTCACCAAAAAAAGTAAAAAAAAAGTGAATTAATTGGTTTGGGGAGGAATCCAGTTATTGTTATTTTAGAAATCTTTTCTGAGTACTAAAATATAATCAGAGATGAACATTAAATGGATTAGCTGGCAAAGGCCTTTTTAAAAAATCAGCTTATTTATCTGTCTTCTTGTACCGTTCAAATGACTGTTAACATGTTAAAACATTTTCTGATTGAATGGGTATAGTATATTCAGATTGTGTGGAAACTTTGAAGCTGCTTTGAAGGCATGGGAAAGACACTTAATATTGATAAAGAAACTAAGAAGATGCAGAACTTTTAAACAATGAGCTCAAATGTGAAGTTATTGAGCACAAAAATATAATATTCATTCTAAATATACTTGTGTATTAACCCAGAACCTAATATGTACTATATCCTATGCTAGACATTTAGGATTGAAAGTTGAACAAGATTCAGTGTCTGATTTTATGGACTACACTGCTTAGTAATAGAAAGAGAGGCGAACACAGGATAAATACCTTGAAACTAAAACGTGGAACAATAGAGAAATGCAGTGTAGGAAAAGGAAATAGGATATTTGGTGACAAATAGGAAAGAGCATTATTCTCCTTGAAATGTTAGATTTTTAAAAATAGTTTGCGCCCCGCCCCCCCATGGTAAACTCCCTACAATTCTTACTTTTACTGTAGTATCACTAGTCCTTATAATTTTTTCTTTGTTTATTTTTGCTTGCTAAATAATAGAACACCATGATCTGGGACTCTAACTTTATTTGAATAAAAATGTTTATTTATGAGAACTTAAAAAACAAATGGGTCAGTTTCAGTTCATTCCTGAGAGGCCTAAGCAGTAGGTAATTATTTCTATCCTGGGGCAATTATAACTAGCACTGCCCATGCCTATGACTTAGAATTTTTCCAGAGGTTTTTGATAGGCCTAACTCCGACAAAAGGTTCCGAGTCAACTGAATCTAGGGAATTCTGGATTAAACAAAGTTAAATGTGTTTATTTACCTCAGGATTACTTAGAATCTTTAATATACTAGTGTACAACAGGACTTACCAAGAACAGAGTATTTCATTTGATGTTTTGCAAACATAGGGAGCCCTGGACCCCTTTTTTCCTCAAAGTTAACAGTAATACAACCCTCTGGATCTTTCAGTTACAACTTACAAGAGTATCTGCTTCCAATATCCCTATATCAGAGACACTTTTGCCAACTGTCTGCCCTATCTAAATAAGTATCAGGCTGACATCAATTTCTACCTTCTTGTTCTCACTTTGCTCTTCATAGAACTTACTAGTTAGTACCTAGCATCCTTCCTGTCTCTCTCCTACTTCCTCTTAGAAGTTCAAGTCCATGAGTATAGAACCCTGTTCCTCCTCAGTGCTTGTCACACAGTAAATACCATGTATTTGTTGACTGAATTTGTTCCTGCATCACCATCTTCAGTGTGTGGCTTTTGTGTTTATGACCCCAAGATGGTTGCTTTATTTCCGGGCATCATGAGCACGTTCTAGATAGAAAGAGAAGCAAATGAGAAAAGTCATGTGCCTGTTGGGAGCTGTTCTTCCTGTCTGAGAAACCGCAGTTTTCTGAGTAGTTCCACCCTGTAGACTTCTGCACGCATCTCATTGCTACAAGTGTGTCACGTGACCACCAGAAGCTGAAAGGGATCCTACACAAATGAGTTTTTTAACTGGGCAAATGGCCGTTCTAAATAAAATGGGATTTCTGTTAATACTGAATAAGCTACACTGGATATGATGAGTGCTGTGAGCACGCATCTCCATCAGCCCTGGGAGACTGTGATTGTCACGTAGTTGGCTTCACTCATGTCACCTGTTTGGCTCCCATAGGCATTTGAGTTTGCAATCTTGAACTAGAGATTTCTTAAAGTCATTCCCAATCTTTAAATATTATGATTTTATGATCTATCGATCGCCAGAAAATGCCCTTGACTTATCTGTAAACAGAAGATGTTCATGTATTAGGTTTAAATTATCCACTTAATAATTATTTAAGGGGTGGGGGGAAACTTTCCTGTTTTTGTTTTTTTCTGTTTAAAAAAACCCCAACACTTCCAAGTAATGGTCAGCTCTGCTCTGATGTCATTCTTGGTCGTGTTCACTGAAGTAAAACAAATGCTCTGGAACAAGTGAGCATCCCTCCCCTGGGAAAGCTTGTCATGTAATCATCACAAATCCTAATCACAGTCTCAGGAACAATGATGATGCTGTCACTAGGAGGTCAGGAGAGGAAGCTGAGAGACTCTGAAGTCTAAGCAAGACCAAGATTGACAGAGGACACAGAAAAAAAAGAAAAAAGAAAAAGAATCAGACTCACATAAAATGAAATAAAGATGCAAAAATCAGGTGACATATATCTGCAAGTCTGTTGGGATTCTGTTCTGTTCCATTGGTTTGTCTATCTCTGCACCAATGCCACATTGCTTTAATGACTACAGCTTTAAAATAATGCTTGACACCAAGTGGTGTTACACTACTGGATTTGCCTTTTCTAGATTGTGTTAGCTGTATTTGGCCATTCACAATATTCAGTTAATCACTCCAAGAAGACGGGATTGAATTCCATTGATATAGGTCTTCTTTAACTACAATAATATTTTAGAGTTTCCAGTGCAGAGATCTTACATATTTTCCCTTAGATTTATTCCTATGTGTTATTTTTAAAAATGCTTTGGTAAACATGATTTTTATGTTAAATTTCACTTTCTATTTTTTGCTGCTGGTATATTGAGATACATTGAGTTTTTTTTATACAGACCTTGCATCCAGCACCATGGTCAATTTACTTACGAATTCTATAGTCTTTTGGAGATTCATTTAGAGTTTTAAATGTAACATTCATATGAGATATGAATAATCAAAGTTTTATTTCTTCATATCCATCCTTATGACTCTTGTTTCTCATTCTTGCCGATTGCACTGGCTGGGATGCAGAACATTTTGAATAGAAGTAGTGACAATGGATGTCCTTGTCTCATTCTCAGTGTCAAGGGAAATGTTTGCAGGATTTTATTAATAAGGGTGATGTTTGCTTAGGCTTTTAATAGATATTCTTTATCAGATTTAAAAAGTTCCATTATGTTCCTAGTATGCTGAGATTTTTAAAAAAACAACATTTAATCAGCTTCTTAGACATCTCTAACTCGCAAATATTTCTGAATAGCCAAGATTATCAGATATAGATGGGGAGAGTGTGCAATATAAAAGATTGAAACGGAAATAAAAACCATAAATGAAGAACATGCATTTCCAGATTGAGAAGATCCACTGATTGGCTTGCACAGTGAATACAAAAAGCCCACTCTAATGTATGTCATAGTGAAATTTTAGGATACCAGTGACAGAGAAGATTCTAAATATTCACAAGAAAATAAAGGAAAAAACACACGGGTATATAAAAGCTTAGAATCAGACTATCTGTATCTTTCTTAAGAGCAGCACTGGGAAAAAAAAGTAATAATCAATTCAAAATCCTGAAGGAGAATTATTACCTCCTAGAATTCTATAATTAGACAATACTATCAAGAAGTCATGAGGGTAGGACAGAGAGATCGTCAGACATGCAAGGTCTCCAAAATTTCACTCAATTCCATTCTACGTGACTCCTCCCCTGCCGTCCCTCTACCCTCCCACTATAGCTATGTACCCTTTTCCCTTCCTCCAAAGTGATTAAAACTGTGCTTTACATGCAACACTCCTTTGTGAAATACAGCTAAAAATAAATTACTAGAAAAAAATGAATTATAGCCCAAATTTTTATTAGACTCAACAAACATTAAATTACATTTCAATAAATATAATCTGAACATACCTAACATAAGGAAAAAGTAATTTAACAATCTGTACATGTGTGTTATTAAAAGTGAGTGTAATGGTGATTAAAATTAAGTCTCTGTTACACTTGAAAATTTCAGTTGTTCCACGTTAGTAACTTAAAATGTTACTAGGAAAATAGTGATTCCCTATTTTAGGCACATATATGCATAGTTTAACAAACAAAGTTTATATCAATATTTAATACTTTGATAGCACAAAAGTGCTCACTTTTTGTTTGTTATTTTATCCATTCTAAGTTGAATTGGTGACAACAGTACTCTAGTGTATAATGCACTTCTAAATTATTTCTCTTTTGTTTCAATAGCAATTATAGTAGAAAAACGTAGTCTCCTAAAACATGTGACAGAAAGGGAAGAGGAGATTTCAAATCAATTTTAGCATGCTCAGGATATTCAGTTATACCTTTTTTCCCCCCTCAGAGTTTTTATACCTTTTTTTAATGAAGCAAACAGTTATATTTTCAACATTTATCTTCAGTTTCTCACCAGCTAGTTTCAACAATCTACCCTATAAAGCCTTAATTAAGTTTAAATTATCTTTCCATGAAATAATTCCAGATTTATGAATATTTTATTATGTGAATCTTTTTTATGTAAAATAAAAACGTTTTATAAAATTTGAGGTGTCCAGTGATAACTTTTACCAGATGCAAGGTCAAGATTATCCCCTATGTCATTGGTACTTGTGTTACAAGTTATGAAATATGTCATAAAAATCTGCAAAAATTCTCTCATGTGCCATTATAAGCAGGTTGCATTCCTTGCTCACGTGAGTATTGAGGTAATTAAAACCATCAATAATATCAAACAAATAAGCAAATCTAATGGTCCAATTTATACCTTTAGAATTTGGGGCCTCAAAAATTTTATTTTGCAGGAAAACCAAGAGTTCATTTCCCAGTATAGATAGAGATTTCCCTCTAGTAAAGCATTGTACCTTAGCATGCAAAGAAGCTTTTTGTTAAGCTGTAAGTTTCCATGTTATCCTGTAATTAGTAGATTAAGCTAAAATTTAATGTATTTATCTTTACATAAGTCATACTGTATAATCTAGCTGACATTCTGGGAGTAAGAATTTCTTCTAAAAAATGCTATGTCATTGATAGACACATTAACAGACAATGTAATATTTAATACTTTATGTTCTAGAGTTTAGACCTAGTTGCATTTTTGTTTGTAATGAAAAACCTTCCCCTTGCAGTAGTACTACAAGAGGCAAATTTCACATATTTTCAAAGAATGATCACATTAGCACGATATCAGCATTTGTCAACTGCAATTAAAGTACTTGCTATTTGATTTGTTCTGAATTGGGATTTTATGCTATGTATGTGCCAGTTCCTGAATATATTGAGCTATTACGTAATTGTTAAGTGACACTTGATCAACCTTCTTTACCTTCTTCACCCAGCATTTAGTTTTAAATATATTTCTTTATACTTTCATATGTAAATAGTGCTTAATTGCAGAGGGGCTCCTTCTTTCATTAGCCATCTGAGCAAATAGCACAGTGTAGTTTTTGCATATCACCATCAGTTAATATTTTAAAAAATCGACCGCAATACATACTTGTAAGTAAACTAACACAGATTTTTTGGGTCTTCATTTCTTTGGAATCCCTTCCCACTCAACTGTCACATTCAGAAAATCTATGGCTCTTTTCAACACAAAGTCTAGTAAAGCGTATTTCACCATCAGTATTTAGGGTTCACAATACATAATGCAAATTATACCACCTTTATTTAAATGACAAACTGTATATTTAGAAAAAGTTCATTTAAATTATTGTAAAAGTATGACATAACTACATTGGAGAGTGTAGAGAAAGGGATGCAGGGCATGGCGTGTAAAAATGCTTTTTGTTTTTCAGTAGAAAGTTAATAGATGATGCCTAAGATTTATAAGTCAAGAGGTTGCAGGTGAAAGTTTATGATTTAGAATTGTGGAGGTGGATACCAGAATAAACTGCTAAAAGAGTTGTCAGTAGTTACTTCTGGGTGGGGAACAGTATGCAGAATAGAAGTGATGTAGGAAATCAGATTTCAGGATAAGGTTTGCAAAACAGTTTAACTTGTAAAACTCTGAACATATATAAAATAATTTACTAAAGATACTAGTCTGATTTAGCATTTGTATTTTTAACTTTATCAAAATTTTGATTTTATAAAATATCTATTTCATACAGATTTTTTTTTGCTAAACATATGTAGTATATGTGAATCTCTATAAACTGTTTAAAATTACTCAGTTATCATGAATATATCTGATATTTTAATAGAAGTTTGAACCATTCTTAAAACATTTAAATTTTTACCTGAAAAGTAAATTAATTTTCATTCCCTGGGTCTTTGTGTTTAAAGTTCAAGAATTCTGACATTTTAAAGGTTCAATAGGCGTTACTGCTTTTTTGTACTTGTGACTGAAAAGTGGTTCAGAAGCCTTCAAATTATCTTTTTAGAAAGTCATCTCACCTCTGAGCAGAGAAACCCCTGTCCCTTAAAGGAAAAGCATTTGTACAAATGTCAACCAAGAAGAAATGAGGTTAGAGTGGAAAGTATTTGGCAATGATAAATTTTACTCCTTGCCAGAATTATAATTATTGTCCTTTGTTTGTAAAATTTTATATTATCATGCTTAATATAAAATAAAATGTTCTTTGGATATGTAAGTTAAACTTTATATTAAAGCAGGTAAAATCATAAATGAATTGGCTTCAACTTACTAACAAATTCCGGTAATATCTTTGTGAAGATTTATATATATATATATATAATTGCAATGATAATAAAAGCATGAAGCAAAGAGTTTAAACCTGGAATGAATTCCATTCTGTTTAGTGGCCTGAGATATTTCCCTGGAAATTTTTACCTCAGCCACTTGATTGTTGCTTATTCTTTTATCCTCCATAACCCCAAATCTTTCTGGGATTGCCATCCTTCTAAATGATAAATTACTCTTTGGATGCAATTTAGAGCCTCTGAAATTCCTATTGGAAATGCTACTTGGGGTTGAAGAGAGAAGGGTACCTGGAAAAAAACACACAGATGTGAAATTGCCCTGAGTTATTCTGGAGCAAAACGACACTGTAGCTAAAATGGAGAAGAGACTGCTTTCTTGCACGATTCCTAGGTTCCAAGTAAATCGTAGACTCTGTCTGAAGATTCACTGTAGAGTTCATATTGACCTGGAAGCAGTTCAGTCTACAGGGATCAAGGCCATGGGGAAAGAGAGATGGCATAAAAGCCAATTCATGACGCTAGTGGTCCATTCTCAAAATGAGCGTGCAGTTGCAAACGGGTAAATATAAATATCAGAATCCCATAGTAGTATAAGGAGGTCATGGGAAATTGCAGGGATCAGGCTGAGCTTCTTTGCCTGGGTCATATCATGGCAGGTAGATCTTAATCTTAGGGTATTTTGGCTGCTTTGCTTCTTTTCTAATGGCTACCTCCCCAAGCTACTGCCTAATCCTCTGTTTCTGTGTAATTCCCAGAGGCTCTGAATTCAGGTCCACCAGTTCAGTTCCTATATCCTTGTTGTGAGTAGCCACAGGGAGCATAGTAAGAGAGATTTTAAGGATCCATCAGAACTATTGATTCTCAGCCTCTGAATTATTGCAACCTATAGTTAATTTAATTCAATCCCAAATCCCCCATTGGAGGCTTAATTACCGCCACTAGTTCAGTCCTAAAGAGGGAGAATTTGACCTAGCTTAAAGTCTGTGTGTTACTAAGAACTGTGATCCCTTTTCTCTGGGAATCTCTTCCATGCAGTGGATTTCAGCCCAGACTCTCCATGATCCTCAGTTCTGCTTGATCTCAAGCTCTAAACTTTCATGACATGACCAACACACCAGGCGTGGTAGGTCCAGGAACTTGTCCAGATTTTTCCCCTTGGGAACATTAAGAGGCGCCTCAAATGCAAAATGTTCCAAACTGCAATTATGATTCTTTCCCCCTCCAAACACAATCTCCCTTTCTGTTTACTTCCATTATTGGTGATATTATCCTCCCCCTTATCAGTTAAACCAGAAACAATGGTCTTTTCATTTCTACTTCTTCCATGCTTCATTCCCCATATCCACTTTATCGCCAATTCTTGATATTTCTTACCCTATCCTGTTTCTGTTATTAATTTATATTGTCATCTCCCTCCTGTACTATTTTAAAATCTTCCTTCCTGCTCAGCTCACCTTGCCTCCAACCTTTTCTCAGTCTTCATTCTACCAGTGTAAATTATAACTAGGATGATGAAAATCTTTCAATGGCTCCCTATTACCTCAGAATAAAATTCCTTTTCTTTACCAAGGCCTGAAGGTCTCTTCTGATATGACTTCTCTGTCCCACCTAATATCTTATTCTACCCAGACATTCCCTTCCCTTCAATGCAAAAGCAAGTTATTCCATGCCTCTCTGCTTTGCATAAACTTTTCTATTCCCTATAAAGCCCACTCCCCAGTCCAGCTGGCAGACATCTAGTCTTCCCTCAATAGCTATTAGGCTTCACGTTCTTGTGTGTCTCTTCCACACACACAATCCCCAAGACAGTCAAATCTTATTGTTCCACTATGTCATTTTCTTATGTCATATTTACTGCTCAGACCGCTGCACTCTGGTTTCTACTTTCACTATTCCTTGAAAAGAGCTCTTGCTAAAACCGCAAATGACCTTCAATTTGCTAAATGCAATGCACTCTTTTTGGAACTTAGCTTATTTGGCACAACTGCTCAATTTGATACTGTGGATTTTGTCTTTGTCTTGGAGCTCTCTCTGTACTATTGGGTTTTGGGGCCCCCACACTGTCCTGATTTTCCTTCTCCTCCCTGACCAGTCCTCTGTCTATTCTTCTTCTGTCTGCTCTCCTTAATTGTTGATGTTTCTGCAGTTGTATTTTTAGCCCACCAGCTTACTTACCTTCTTGATCTTATCCACTTCCTCAAATCTTAGACTTATCCAATGGTCCATGAAACTTCTCCTTCCCAGATCAGACAAAAACATGCAATCCATCATGCTCAAAACTGAACTCGTCTCTCCCTCCTAATATCTGCTTTACTCCTCTTACAGTACACCATTCTACTCTTCTTTCTGTACCTATCATCGCTTCTTCTCCTGCTTCTTGTCCCTCCTCTGTCCCATACACAAGAACTCCCCTAAGGAGCTATCTATCCCCTCTCTTTTTCTCATGTTTTTCTTACCCTGTAGCTCCAACCATCACTTCTCTACAGATAAAATCCAAATGGATATTTTAAAACTTTTCCTTATTTTTCCTCTTTTGCATCTCAGATCTATATTTTGAATTACTTGTTGAGTATCTCTCAAATTCAGGAAGCTTAAAAAGGACCTAATCAATTCTTACCTTATTCTTCTCTCAAATGATTGTTTTGTGTGTGTCCTCCATGTCAACTATGTTTTAGAGCCTTAACTTCATCTTTAGATGGTCTTCTTCCTTGCCCTCCACATCCAGGTGATCTCCTAGTAGTGTTAGTCCTACTTCCACACCACCTCTCAGATCTTTTTCCTCCTTTTCATTACGGTTGCCATGACTTTGATTCACAATCTCTCTTTTAAGTGTTTTAAATAGATGCCTCTTTGGTATCCCTTCCCTCCAACTCATTGTGTATGTTGCTACCATTACCCTTTCTAAAAGCCAAGACCTCTTCCCATAATGTTCCTGCTTACACATCTGCTTTGTTTTCTGATTGCTAATAAAATAAGATTGAAATATAAAAATTTATAAAACCTCTTAGTTCAAGGCTTAACATTTGTCACCATCTGGATTAATCTCTTTTTCCAGCCTTGGTTTTTCCAATTATGTCTCAAAATGATTAGAGCACTAGTTGTTTCAGAATTTAATTTGTACATTTCCACGTTATTTCTCTATTTAGAAGTAATAATTAGGCACTTACTGTATGCCAGACTCTATGCTATGTACTGAAAATACATCATGAATAAGACAAAACTTCCCTTAATATTCATAGAGATCACAGTTCTAGTGCAGAAAATAAGATAAAAATAAGTAAATAAAGGAAAATAAAGTGTATTGCATGCTCTGCTAAAGGAAGTGTAAGGTTCTAAAGTGTCCATAGTAAGGCACATTACCTCCTACTCATGGTGGCAGTATGTTGGGCAGGAAAGTTGGTTACAGAAGTAGGTGCTATTTAAATTGAGCCAATTAAGAAGGGGAAAATGGGTGAGTAGGCTGATTTGAGAGAAAATGGCCACACGTAATCTAAAAATTAAAGATGTTCAATATGGTGATTGCCCAGAATATAAATGGCAGAATGCTGACTATGGTGAAGCTGGTAGGGTAAGAAAACACCAGATAATGAAGGTACGTGTAAACCAACAGAAGTACTTTGGACCTCATAAAACAAGCAATTGGAAGTCTGTTTTAAGCAAGGGTGTGATGGAATCATATCTGTGTTAGGAAGAATCATTCTGTAGTGTGAAGGATAAAATAGCAAGAAAAGGCCAGGGGCAGGTAAGTGTTTAGGAGCCGTTGATGAAATTCATGGAAGCAGTCACGTAAGTTGGTCTTACCAGATTCTTTGTTATGTGAACAGAGGATGGTGGGTTGGTTTAGAAAACAGTTAAGAGGAATAAAACTCAGGATTTAATGATTGCTTCATTGTTGGTGGTGTGAGGTTAAGTAGAATGAATGATGGCCAGTGGGGAGGAGATATACTGGGGTGTCAAAACGATGTATATACATGACTTGTATTCATCTTTTTCTATCGGTATATATTGAGTATTACAATTTTAATAGTTTTTCCTTTCTTATAATGTGTATACATATTTTTGTTGTTGTTGTTTGTTTTTTTGTGTGTTTTTTTGGCACCCTCTGTATCAGTCTGTGACTCAGAAAAGGGATCAGGGCCTGGGATATAGATTTGTAATTCATAAGCAAATAGGTTTAGCTAAAGCTATGGAAGTAAATGAGATTGCTCAGAAAGAGTGCATAGAATAAGTATAATACCCAAGGTAGGACTTGTAGAAATGCCAACATTTTAAGAATGGTTAAAAGAACAGGACAGTGGTGGTCCAGGGAATGTCAGAAAAGCTATTTTAATAAGGAATGTCGTCAAATACAGTCAAATACAGCCAAGTGGATAAATAAAGGTTACTTTTTGTGGGGAGGGAGCATTCAATGTGAAGGATCTCCAGGAGTGTGGTGCAAGCACTTTCAGTAGAGAGTTGAGATGGAGGCGTCACTGTTTGTTCATTCACCTACCTTCTGCTCTATCTCTTGGGTGGCCCAACTAGGCAGCAGGCCTGGCCTTGCCCTTGGCGGTGGTTGTGAGAAGGGGCAGAAACCATAGGCCACTATACCTTCCTCTTTTGACCATAAGTACAAGTCAGTTTTGACATTTCTGTCTTTAATGAAATCTCAAATAGCCAATGAAAGATGGTGGCAGCAAGACCTCCTTTCAAGTGTGAATATCTTGGGGTTCCTGTCATAGCTTATTTATCTTGTACCTCTGGTTTCACCTAGTAAGTTGAGGTATTTAATCTTCATTTATGGAATTGAACTGAAATGTGTTTACACCATGGTTTGTGTGATCACAATACATTATATTAAAAGTCCAGAGTTATTTTTTCAAGGAGGAAAACTACAATTTTTTTTTTTTTTTTGAGAAAATAATATGTAAGACAGTTGAGATCACTTTTACACCTTCCTCATATTTTGAAGGCTACTGCCTTCTGGTATAGTGTCTGAGAAAGGCTTAGCTAATATTTTCTTGCATGCAGAGAAGAGAGAGAGACTCAATAAATAATATTTTGTGACTGTAATCTCTGAGCAGCATTCTGAAAAGTGCACAGTATTTTTGGAACTGCCTATAAACTGGGTTTACTTTGAATAAGCATATGACAAATAAGAAAATTGCTACTGGAAGTGATGGCCTAATTTACAGTCCTTACCTTCAAGAACATATTGGAGCTGAATTATGCCCTAAGTAAAAAAATTCTAAACTAGTGACTAAATGAGATTTATGTTTCCTGCCAATCTTTTGCCTTTAAAAGATATAATTTTATTTATGTATTCTCAGGCCTAGAAGAGTTATGTTTAGTACTTTAAGCTGATTATTGCCAATGTAATATTGGATTTGTGACATGGTTTCTCTGCAGTAGGGCAACATTTGAAATAGGTATTTATTTTCAAGTGTCAAATGAATTCTCAGTGTGCATGAATATCATAAAATCTGAATGTCAACTAAAAATGTATAACATTATAATGTAGCCAATAGCCTTAAAGAATTTATGAATTTCTATAATTTTTTTCTTTCTGTCTAAAATATTGCCTTCCTGTGAACAAATTAATACTTGGCTGAAGACTTATTGAAAATCAGTAATATTAGAAAGTGCTAAAAATTCTTGAAATGTGCCCATGCTTTAAGTGCTATTTGACCCCATTCATCTTTCTACCAGACAGAGCATAGAGCAAATGACATGATGGGTGTCAAACGCAGATTCATAATTCACCACAGTTAGGAAGACTTAGAATGGTGCATTTTCAGACTCAATGTAAATGCCCAAGCAGATAAACATCTCACTCAGTAGAGTTGGCACTCATGTAATGGAGTGTTTTCTTCAGTGTATTCAGTGAAGCAGAGTAGGGGTTAGGCTCCAATTATTTCTTATGGTGATGTAGGTGGGGTGTGCTCACAGAGGCAAAATGGACGTAAATCAAATTTGTGTCCTCTTCTATAGAGTGTGTGTGTGTGATAGAGAGAAAGAGAGAAATAGAAAGACAGAGAGAGAGAGAGAGAGAGGTGTGATTCTAGACAAAAATTTATCTTTAGGTATTAAAAATGGTTAAAATGTCCTCAAGTGTTACAGAAGTAAGAGAGTAACATTGAAGAAACAAATACTTCTTTGTGTTAAGGTTATGATAATGTATTTTAATGATCGAGTTTCCTACCATTACTGCTTTAAGCAGAATATTAAGCAAACATTTAATAAAGTGGAATCATTTCTTCAAAGTAACAATGAAACTTTGCTTATATCTGTTTACAGTAGAAAGTGGCAATAGACATTTTAAACATTAAAAACAAAAAACAGTTCATTGAGAGTTTCCCATGAATAAGTGATATTTCCCCCTGTGTCTAAATTCACTGCCAAAATATTTGGGACTGGACACCTGGGGCACTTGCTTCCTCCTTGGGCACAGGCCTCCGTCTCATTTCACATACTGTTGACCCAATCAGTTCCATCTGTTACAGTCAGAATCCATATATGCCAAATTCAAAGAGAAATGCCTTGGCATTGGTCTCCACAGCTTCACTTCCTGTTTCTTTGACCCCACTCCATGGTGCACCTCTAAAGCTCTGCTCTTTCAAGGAGCTGAGGCATTCTAGATCTCCCTCTGCTACCCTTCATGAAGCTTCAGGTAGTTTGCAGTCATTTAGGGCTCACCGTGATTTTTATTTTATGGTACTTTTCCAAAGTCACTGCATTTTATCCAACTTCCGACTGGGACATGAATGGCTCTGCCTTCCATTATAGGATTCCCAGCATCAGTGTGCAGGTGAGAAAGCAATGGTTCCTTCCTGGCCCTCAGCAATCGTACCGCATAGGCCTGTCTTGACTCCCCGTCATTCTATGGACATTCAAGGTCTTGTGACCTAGGACTATTGGAGTTATTATCTCCTTTAACTTTTCACCCTTCTATATTTCTTTCAATAACTTTGATAGCTCTCTGTGATCTGTATATTACATAAAAATAGACGCATCTCTATCTATAAATTTGTGTGTGTGTGTGTGTGTGTGTGTGTGTCTGTGTGCACGCACGCGCTGTGTGTGCATCCTTGCTTGCTTGCTTTGCTTATATTTTTGGACTCTTCTAAGCTTTTCTTGGAAAGAAACTCCCTTTGGATTGTATGTGTTCCCATCATTCAAACTTAGCTGTGTCCTATGGGGCAAAACCCACCATTACATCCAGTGTGGACCTAATTCTAGGGTCTTTTCTTCTGTTTTTTTTTTTAAATATGTGCACACAATTTTTATGAGTTTCACCTCTGTTACTATTGGGCACGCAATTCTGCTGAAGCCACAGTTATTTTGCAAGTCAGCGAGGACTTCTCCAGCTCTGGGTTGGAGTTACGTTGGTAACTTTGCTCTAAATTCCCCTTTTAATGGAAAAAATCATGGACGGAAGGCAAAGAAGCATAAATCTTGCAAGTTGCTTTTCCAAGACCAGCCAGAACTAGCCCTAAATGAAGACACTGTCCGCTGCTGGCGGCTGTGTTCTCCTTATTCCGCTTTCAACAAGTAGTCGCCAGCCAGAGAGTATTAGAAGGTGAAAGGGGATCAACCAGTTGTTAATTCAGTTGTGATTTTGGTTTTGGGTTCATTTCTTCAATGGCCAAATTGTGTGTTGTTCTGTGATTGAGTGCTTTTGTCCTGACAGAGCTTTTCATTTTGTACCTTTCACCATTGTTTTTGGCCCCTGACCAAGCCTCACATCTCTGGTCATACTATTCCTTTCTGCAGGCTCCACTGCAGGCTAAGGCCTCCGGGTAACATGAGACGCCTCCATTTCCCAGCAGACAGTACATTAAAGCGAAGTCTGGTGGCCAGCTGCAGAGACAGGTGTTATTCTCCTTTAATTTACACCCGCCCCCATTTATTTGTCCTAAGAATTCCTCTTCCAGGGTTGTTCACAAATGCTGAAGGGATAGGGCAGATTTTATCACAGGTAGTGTCTGGGATTAGAATGCTTCACCCACTTGGTAGTTTAGCAGCTTCAAGAACAATGCTTCCAGATGTAGTACGAGATCTTTTTGTTGTTTTTGCTTATCCCTTATTAATGAGCAAGAGGGGGAGGAGACGGGTGCAGCTCAGTGGTCCACTACACAATGGGTTTACTGAGTCGGATTCTATCTCCGCTCTTTGCAGAAGGCTGACGCATGCTGCTTTTTGAGAAACTGGAGAAGTAAAGTAAAGGCTATGATTATTGTCCTTTTTTTATCCATAGAGCAGAGCCATGAAAACCTGAATTGGTTTAGTCCTATCAAATTTAATATTGGTAAGGTTAATCCAGAGCAATTTTTTATGGCACTACTATATAGATGAAAAGGGTCAAATATAGTGTTTACTGCAGACTCTACTGTTGCTCCAAAAATACCTTTGGAGAGCGTGATGATTTTCACTGGAGAATGAGTTTATAGGCTGAGTGTGTCGAGATGTGGTCTGTCTAGATCACTACCATCTATTATTACCTCTTCCAGGATTGGCAACTATAAGTCGTAGGAGTTTGTTTCTCTTCCTGATCTGAAATTTAGCTGGATAAATCCCTCTTTGAGTTGCCTTGGCATTCTTTTTCAAAAACCACACATCCCATGCAACCCTCTCGAATTTCTCACCTAGGCTTGGGTTACTCTGGTTTTTCTCTCCTTTGTAGGATCTGGGGTGAATAGGAATATGTTTCAGAATTAGAGTACAAGCTATTTAATACAAATTAATAGTATAAATCATTAGCATAATATATGATTCTTTTGATTTAGGTAATATATAATAAGCAAATACTGTATATCAATAAAACTACGAGACTCACAGGGTGACTGTGAGTTAATATTATTTTTTATTACTGTGTTTCCCTGAAAATAAGACCTAGCCAGACAATCAGCTCTAACGTATCTTTTGGAGCAAAAATTGTAAGACCCGGTATTGTATTGTATTGTACTGTACTGTACAGTACTGTACTGCACTGCACTGCACTGCACTGTACTGTACTGTACTGTATTGTATTGTATTGTATTGTAGACCCGGTCTTATTTTACTATAATTTTTACTCCAAAAGATGCATTAGAGCTGATTGTCAGGCTAGGTCTTATTTTCAGGGAAACACAGTAATATAATTCTTTGTGAACATTCAGAATTGTCTCTTCTAAGATGTTTGGATGGAACCTAGGCCACATATGAGAGAATATGTTGCTTCCTGTCTTCCAGAAATCCTGGAAACTGTTCCTTAAGGAAAATGGAACATTCTTCATTTAAATGCCCTAAGACTGTCGGCTTCTGTGGACTCTTCTCCCTTCCTTCAGACAGGAAATCAGATAAGCCAGGACGGTAGCAAGATTTCATAAGTGAACTCACCATATGGTCACTTGTGGCCTTTTGAAAACATCTGTGTCTTTACTGTTTGAAAAATCCCATGCTACCCCAAAGTGTTCCGCACTCACTTCAACCACAAACTACTAGACACGCTCTGAGCATACTGAGTTCTTCTAGCCTTGGTCTCTTGGCATGTGACGTTTTCTTTTTTTTTTAAATTAAATTTGTTGGGGTTACAATTGTTAGTAAAATTACATAGATTTCAGGTGTACAATTCTGTATTACATCATCTATAAATCCCATTGTGTGTTCATCACCCAGAGTCAGTTCTCCTTCTATCACCATATGTTTGATCCCCCTTACCTTCATCTCTCACCCCCCTCCCCCTTTACCCTCTGGTAACCACTAAACTATTGTCTGTGTCTATGAGTTTCTGTTTCTCATTTGTTTGTCTTGTTCTTTTGTTGTTTTTGGTTTATATACCACATATCAGTGAAATCACATGGTTCTCTGCTTTTTCTGTCTGACTTATTTCTCTCAGCATTACACTCTCAAGATCCATCCATGTTGTCACAAATGTTCCTATATCATCTTTTCTTACCGCCGAATAGTATTGCATTGTGTGTGACGTTTTCTCCATCCATGCTGTGTCCCCATGCCCTCTTTTCCTTTTCTTCACCTGGTCAATTCCTACTTTTCTTGCAGTCCTAAAATCAGATCTCTTCTCATTTGAGAAAACTTCCCAGCCTTTCCTAAGCAGCGTTAGTCACTTCCTTCTCTCTTGATTTCTTTCTCACACCTCATTTTGGCAATGATTTTTGTTCTGATTCTTTGTTTGCTTTGCATCATTTAAGTGTCTCACTAGATCATGAGTCCCTTGAGGATAAGGACAGTATTTTTTTCATCTTTGTGAACCAGATCTTACTTGACAGCCTTCCCTCCTGACCTGTCACCCATGCTGCTGCCTGGCAGAGATCCAGACACACAGAAGATGCTCAATTAATATTGGACAAATTAATGAGTAAAGATGTGAGTGAATAAAGCCATACTTACAATTGATCTTGAAATGTTTGGGAGAACGAAAGTAGCCTCTAAATCTGTGAAGAGGACAGTGAATGAGAGACATGGAGACGGGAGACTCCTAACTTCAGCTGCTTGTTTTCTGGGTCTTATCACCAACTAGTTAATGTGGACTAGTTTTACCTTTCCCCTAACTTTTTCCTTCTCATTTATTTATTGCTACATTGTTCAGGAAGGTCACATAATAAGCACGGCAATGTGGAGAATTCATAGCACGGCGTCCGACAGCCCCAGCCATGGGATCATGGTCCATTTTATATAGTGTTTCAAATTTGCAAGTAAAAAGAATCACCTTTGCTTCAAAACAAAATACCGATTAATATATTGATGCATCAAAGATAAGTATCAAAGAACACGGCATTTTTCTTACTGTGTGGAAAGTAGGTTTTTTTGGTTTTGTATTAGTTTTAGGTATACAAAACAATGCAATAGTTAAGACATTTCACCCCTCACAAAGTGGTAACCTCCCTCCCCCAATCTATTGCCCCTAGTTATTTTTGATTCCTTGGTTTTCTTGTGCTGCTCTGTGTCATTGTTCTTTCTTCTCCCTCTGCTCATCTCACAGAGCTATGGGCAAATAGTCCCAGGCAGGTTCTGAGCACTCTTAAAGATCCGCGTAACAATCATCTAAGTAGGGGTGGGGGGTTTGCTATGAAATCCTAGCTTCATGGAAAGAACAGGCTCAGAGAGGTCAGGCAACTTGCCCGAAGGGCATACGGCTGGTCAGTGGCAAGCTGTGATTCACGTCTGTTCAAGTCCAGAATCTGTACTCTTTTAACTGCCATGATAAACTGGCAGAAGTTGACTTTATATACTGTATAAAGGAAAAATTATTTATAGGGAAGACATTAACTGAGCAACTAATTTCAAGAATCCCTTGGAAATACCCCCATAAAAGAGAAGAGAAAAATAATAATTTCACTCATAGTTCCAGCCCCTCATGAATTTTGTACCTCAAACTAAATAGCTGAATATTTTCTTAGGTAACTGGTTCTGTAATATGTTAATAATCTCCGACTCTATTTAACCCACGTAGAGAGACATGGCATATGGCCTAAATACCTGAGAAATTTAAGTCAAGATATACTTACATACATAGCGAAACTGTTTTGTTGTTTCTGTTGTTTCACCCTTCATCCTGCTTGGGAAAAAAAAAAAAAAAAATAGAGTTTAAAGCTATCTACCAGTTATATTTTTTGCCTAGAAAGCAGAGGTGACACAGATGAACATTAGCTGTCAGAAAAGCTGCAAATGAAGGTCATTTTTTTTTTTTTTTAATTATAGCATCTGAGGAGAAAAGCTATCAGGGTGAGTGACATCCAATAATCCCACATTTCTGATTCCATGTCTACTGAGATGTTCCGTCTTGAGCATGGTCTTGTTAAAGTACTGATTGCTGACAGGTAGCTGTCTCATGGGGGATAGGGAATAAGATCTCGGAGAAATTTTCATTTAGGTTAAATGGAAAACATAAAAGGGAGTATTCTGTGGAGCTCAGAAGTCTGGTAATGATGGATTTACTCCATGTGTGAAAGACTGAAATGTGTCTTTCCCATAGTTGATTTATTAATTGGTTTATTAAGAAAGTCCTACAAGTTAATATTGCAGTACCTGCTTGAATATAGTTATAAGTGCCTAACTAGAGAGCTCACAAATCAAATATGGATACTCTAATACCCATCAGATGATGTTTGAACTTCTATCTAACAATTTTCTAAGAAATAATAGTGTGCGTAATTTGAGTAGAATACTGAGTGTTCTTAAAATGTACATACTTCTAAAGATGATTAAATATTAATTTATAGGGAAATTATTATGCTCCTTCTTGGAATATCTGTTTCTAAATCTATGGCATGAAATCCAGCCATTTCTGACAAAATTCTTTGAATAATACTCTTCATTTTATGAGATTCCATGAAGCCACCACATGACTGAATTAATTACCCTGATGTATATAGCTGTATTTCCCATAGTCATATTTCTTAAAGATTTTTCAGAGTTTTTTTTCAGTAGGAGAAATTTTGAAAGATTATCAAATTCGTTATTTTACTGATGGACAAAACTGTACCGGAACTGTCTTAAAAATGCCTCTTTTCATTAAAAAAAAAAAAAAAAAAAAAGCTATAGCAAATGAAAGGCATCTATTATAGTATAAAACTCCCTGGAGTGGATCCCTAGCCTGTTAACTAACTCAAATTTTCAGGAAGCTTGTGTTTTTCCAATTCCATTTTAATGCCATTATTTGTCATTCTGTTTCAGTGGCAATAAAGAACAGCTGGTCACCATCCTCTGTGATAATAACCTTCATATAGCTGAAACTTGAATGGTTTTGGACATGGTACTTACAGAAATATCTCCTTGCAAATGATGTAGACTATTTGGTATTTCCCCCAGTAAATAGCTAGATTCCTTATAGCCAGCTCTTCCAGCGACTATCAAATTTTAGCTCTGTTTAGTATAATGCAAGCATTTTCTGCCTCATCTGTTCAGGAATGTCTTCCGAGGAGGTTTCACAATAAAATTTATTGTCTTTAATTTATGACATACAATGTAAGAAGAATGGAATGCTTTTCTGTTAGGATTTGCATTGATAATGAAAGGTTACCATAGTGCCATTCTGCTTTTACCAAATTTGCCAAATTCTGAAGAGAATGACAATTAGGAGGCAGTAATGCTTTTCCCTGCAACAGATTGAGACCAATACCTGGTGTTGGGGACCCGTTGCTATTGGCCAGACCCTACTTCTAGCTGGGAGAGGAAGCAAACTCTAGATCAAATAGTGTTTATGAAGTGATAGCAATCATTCTGAGTAATAGCCACACCCCGAGATAGCTGAGGAAGTAATTCAGTCTTTCTGAGGTCATCTTTTCTTTTAGGAGCGGTGTAGCCAAAAGTCTGAAAACGCTCACATTTCGCTCTCTTTAGGAAAAAAACAACATTGAGTTTGGAGGCTTTTGTTATGGAGGCCAGGGGGATTTTCCCACTGCATCACAGAGGAAGCTGAGTTTGGACAGGGAAGCCAGACATTTCTTGGCCTGAGTTTCTCACTTGAATGGGATTCGAGTGTGCCCCTCCTCACCTCTCCAACCCCAAGCAGCTAGAAACTCCACCTCCTCCCTTGGACCATATGGGGAAGCTGGCTCCATGGCTGTTATTCTACCGACTCCAAGTTCACGCAGCTGTTCATTCTCTGCTTAATGTACTGGTAATTACAGCAATGTGCTCTTCTCTTTTCCAATCATGCAACTTTTTCTAATGGAAGATGATTTGTTTTTAACAACTTCCATGCATTTTGTTCTTTAATAAGAAAGGGTGCCTTGTGGCCCTGAGAGGTTGAATTCCCTATAAAAAGCAAAAGTCTTTATATCAGTTCCCAGCTCCATAGGAGGGCTCCCTGGGACTACCCAAGGTGGGGGGGAGTGGAGGGCTTAAGTGGGTGTAACTAACTTGATATGAATAGGTCATTTGGGAAACAAAGCAAGCTCATCCCCTTCTGCACATGGAGGTGGTGAAAGAACATTTTTTTTTTAATGTAAAACTGGGAAAAATCAAAAGTACAAATTGAACTCTGCTTTCATGATCCAAATTCAATGTGCTCTCAAAGGATTTTAAAAACCTATCTGAAGAGCTTTTCCCTTATCTCAGTTCTATCTTTTGGAGCATGTAAATTTTCTGCTTTGATGGTTGGCTTTGGGTGGGGACTCAAATAATAGCAAAGGATGCATCCTTTCCCTTCAGCTGTGCCAAGCTCCAGGGCACAGATCAAATGTGTTTGTTTATACTACCATTTCATTTGTGGGTAAAATATATCAGCCTTGGAATCTCTGCCCTTGTATCTCCCTGAATGATGGTGGGAATCACCACACAAGGATTTTTAATTTAAAAAAAATAAAAAATAAGCATTTTTAAAAGCAAAATTTTTCAATTCCTCAGACTATTTCACTTTGGGACTTAAAAAAAAATCAGTGAGGCAGCAGTTGTAGGCAAGAATACCAAGTTAAATCCCTCGTGTGGATAGAAAAACTCTTTTGATATGGCACACATAGCTAATTTGATGAGAAGGATGATAGCAAAATGAATGTTTTCTTTTTTAATATGAAAATTCAAACTTTGATGAAGTTGAGAGGATGACAGACTATGATTAAAAATTAGATATGCCTTATTTGACATTTGTAAGATTCATATAATTTAAGATTTAGCTAAAGTTATGTGGACAAAGAAGGGGGGGGGGTTCTATGGAAAGTTACCCCACAGGGTGATCTGATCATAAATTCCTAACAGGGCAGGTCTTGGTGGGTAGTCATGCCCCAGGCATGTAACTTGTTTAGTGAAAGGTTTATCTTTGCCTTAGACAAGCCCTGTCCATTGTTTCTGTGCATCTAGCTTAACACACCTTTGAAATAATCATAACCACCCTCAAGAAAGCACTTGTTTAACTATCCTGTAATTCAGTCCTCAACTTACTTTCTCCAATCTTCCTTAGTTCCCTCCTTAATTTCAAATGCATGCAAAAAGCTGCAAAACTGGTATTCTCCGGAGCATTTGAGATCTCGCTCCCCAGCATATGTGGTCCGTTTGGCTTAAATAAACTCTTATAAAAATTCTCTACAGGTTTACACATTCTTATGTCAACACTTATAAAATATGTATTCTGAGCCCCAAATCCTTTGGTGCTAAAATATATCCATATCTTCTGGGAGCATTAATGGGATTACTGTGTTATTACCTTTATGCTAATTATGGTTAGTAACAACATGATTGCCAGAAATAATTGCCTAGCTTGTCCTCTGCTCCTCTTATCTAGTCGTCCTCCATCCAGAAGTCTTCATTTTATGCTTTTTAAAAGATTTCTTTGGAAATTTTGTTACACCAAAGTGAGGCAATTTAAAATATTCAAATTGAAACTTTGAGCTAATTTCTGAACTTGTAATAACTTGGGCAAAAACAGTTGCTTTCCTCAAAAATACAACAGTCTCAGCAGTAGCATAACAGCAGTTTTGTCCTGTGAAGTTTTTACTTAGAAACTCCACATGAGACAAACTACAATGAGCGGGATCTGTGTTTCACTCCTCACGGATGCAGTACATGAGTCTAGAGTTGATTTCATCCTTCAGAAAATCACTATTTCCTGATTTATGAAAAATAAAAAATGGTGTTTAATGTATTGAAGCCAGCTTTGAGAATTAAAATCGTCACCATTAGCAACATTTCTCTAATTCAGGTGTCTCTGACACTTCAAATTCTATTTCTTTGGATGAGTCTATCAGTAGTTTGGAGAATATTTTTAAGCTTTAAGCCATTCTGATATCCACTAGACCCTCAAGGCTATAAATATGATGTGATGAATGTCAAACAAAGTAGTTGTATAATGAATAACTATTCACACTCCTCATTACACTCATTCATCAGAAAATATTTATTTTGTTGTATTTTATTTTTCCAGCTTTATTGAAGAATAATCGACAAATAAAATTGTACATATCTGAAGTGTACAATGATGACTTGATATATATGTGTGCATATATATGTGTGTGAGTGTATATGTGTGTGTGTGTGTGTGTATATATATATATATATATATATATATATATATATATATATCGGGGACACCAAAAAAAAATGTATACACATTTTAAGAGATGTTATCTTAAATATGTATACATTTTTTGGCACCCTCTGTGTGTGTGTGTGTGTGTGTATGAAATGAAATGATTACTACAATCAAATTCATGAACACATCCATCACTTCACACAGTTAATTTTTTTTTTTTTTTTTGGTGAGAATGCTTAAGACCTGTCTTAGTAAATTGCAAGTATATAATAGAGTATCATTAACTATAGTCAACATGCTGTACAATAGATCCTCAGAATTTGTTTATTTTATACTGACAGTTTGTTTTCTTTCACCAACAACAGCTCCCCCCATTTCCCCTATCCCCCACCATTTTACTCTTTGTTTCTATAAGTTCAACTTTTTTTTTTTTTTTTTTTTTGGATTCAGATAGAAGTGAAGTCATACTACATTTCTCTTTCTATTTGGCTTATTTCCCTTAGGATAATGTCTCTCAGGTTCTCAATGTTGTCATACATAGCAGGATTTCCTCCTTTTCATGGTTGGATAATATTCATTGTATGGATCTCACATCTTTATCCATTCATCCATTGACAACACTTAGGTTGTTTCTATGTCTTGGCTATTGTGAATAAGACTGCAGTGAACATGGGAATGCAGATATCTCTGTGAGATCATGTTTTCATTTCCTTTAGATATAGTTCCAGGAGTGGGATTGCTAGATCAGGTGGTAGTTCTATTTTTAATTTTGTGGTGAAACTCCATACTGTTTTCCACAGTGGTTGCACCAATTGATATTTCTGCAAATAATGTACAAGGATTCCCTTTCTCTATATCTTCACCAGCACTTGTTAGCTCTTGTCTTTTTTGATAATTGACATTCTAACAGTTGTCAGGTGCTCTCTCTTTGTGGTTTTGAGTTGCAGTTCCCTGATGATTAATGATGTCAAGTTCGTTTTCATGTTCCTGTTGGCTACTTGTATGTTTTCTTTGAAAACAAATCCTATCAGGTCCTTTGAAGATTTTTTAATGGGATTATTTGATTTTTGGTATTGAGTGGCATGAGTTCCTTATATTTTTAGATATTAATCCCTTATCAGATATCTGGTTTGTAAATATTTTCTCCCTTTCTGTAGGTTGCCTTTTTATTTTGTTGATTGTTTCCTTTGCTTACTGAACATCTTGTAGGTGTGAGGCATTTTCTAGGGACCAAGGGTTTAAGAGTAAACCAAACAGAAAGAAATCTCTCTCACGCAGGTTACGAATGAGTATGAGAACACAGACAAACACAATACATCAGTAAAAAAAAATAAAATAGGTTAAATAATAATAGCTAAGGAGAAAAAATAAAGCACTAACGTGACAGAAAGTGATAGAAGAGTTACAATTTTATATGAGGTAGCAGAGAGGACCTCACTAAGAGTGACCTTTGAAGACATACTTGAAGGACCAAAGACAACGGCTGTAAATAAGTTGGATGAACTTGGTGTCCCCCTCTTTTCTTTCCTTTTTTAAAAAAATTTCTTCATGGTTTTTATTTTATTTTTTCCATCACTGAGCTATAATTGACAGATAAAATTGTAAGATATTTAATGTGTGCATTGAGATGATTTGATATACATGTACAGTGTGAAAGAATTCCTCCCACCCAGTGAATTCACACATCCATTACCTCACGTATTATTTATCTTTCTACTTTCTTTTGGTGAGAACATGTAAGTTTCACTCTCTTAGCAAATTTCAATTATACAATCCCATATTATCAACTATATTCACCATGTGAATATCTATTAGATCCTCAGACTGTATTCATCTGTACAGCTTGTCCCCCTCTTCTAAACACACATGTTCACAGTTTGTGTCTATACCCACATATCTGTAATCTCTATAATTTGAGGGTAGTTTAAAATCTCCAAATCTGTGGTGTCAAATATAAATTCACACTCAAAACAAATATTTTCCAGGTATTATAGAAACAAAGTATATTTGAGCATAAAATCATCCATATAGTTGTTCTTTAAGAACTAATTCTAAATTTCCCAGTTCTTTTCCTATTGGTTTTGTCAAGTCCATGACTTGCATCGCAGTGAGTTTCTAAAACCCTGAACTAAGGGTCTCCTCTATGCTTTAGTATTTGGTCAATCTTCAGATAGTCTGATTGACAACATTTTAAACACAGAACACTGTTTAAAGAAAATGTCACAAGTACACCACTCGTCATAAAATGCTCACTTCTGAAGGCAGGTTTCTGTTGGAAGGTAGAGGAGGCTATGACTGAGATCATTAGAGAATCAGCCTTGCACCCCAAACATCATAGGGCAGGGGAGTCCGATGGGAATCTTGTTCTGAGCGGGGGCTCAAAAGACAGTGTCCTTGACATCAGTAAGGCAGGAATTAAGGAGCACTGACGAACGCACAGAGAGTTGACAGCACTGACCTTGAGTGCTTTCCCCTGAGGACTCTGTTCTGTTTTCACAAAGGCCTCTCAGAAGGCCAGGCTATGAAAGGTGGAAATGTAAACACAGCACACCGACTGGCCTTTGGTCTGAGAGCTAGCCACACAGTCTTCTAAGCAAACAGTTTCTAGGATTCCAGAATAGTTTGGGGCAATGGATTTATAAGAGAGACAAATCATCCAAAGGCGGAAAATATAGTGATGTAGGTGATGTTGGATCTGCCAGCATTTTCTGAGTGTGGACCGGGATGGTGTCTTGTGAAGCCGAAGAATGGAAACAAGGACCAGGGAGAGGCAAAAAGTTTTAAAAAGAGGATAGTTTATAAGAGGCAGGAGAAGAGGTTGCAGCTCCCGAGCGGGAGGGGGTCCCGAATGGGGGTGTCCTGTGACTGAGGCAAAAGATCTTACTTTTATACCTTCCCTTGCCTGTTTGGGGAAGGGGAGCTGTTTGAAGAAGGGAACTGTTTGAAGAAGGGAACTGGCGCCTTCTAATGAAATTCGTCTACCAGGTTTGTTCTGCTTGCCCATCCTAAAGGAATCAGCAAAGTAACCCACTCTGTATCTATCAGATCTGCTCCATTTGTCAGGCCAAAAGGAATTTTATGATTAACTTCAGGGCCTTGTTACATTATGCCCTGGAGAAGAAGGAGTGATTTCAAAACCTGAAGTTTTAGGATATGGCTGTCTTTTCTTTATTCCACCAGGGACACCCCATCTACCTAGCAATCATACTAACTAACCTGTCTCAACAGCTCCTGTGAAGCAAATCCAACATCCTTTCCTGCCAGGGAGAATATAATTAAATCCTTCAGAAGCCGGAGGGTTAATATTGTCTGCTGCTGGGGTCTGAGCTCAAGCTCCTTGCTGGTGGTTTATAGACCACCTTCCCTCCCAGGTCTGATTGCTAAGGCAGCTGTGCCTTTGAAGAGGAAGCCATGCTGCCTGTGAGGGAAAGGGGATGGAGGAGAATATATTTTCATTTGCAGAACTGACTATTCATCCCTCATATTCATTCACACCTGAGATCAGAAGCCCACACCATACTTGGCTTCTTTAATATAATACCAAAAAGAACTGTGTCAACTCACCTGGAGAAGCAGGTGGAGGGGCATAGGTCATAACAACAAGGTGAGAGAAAGCAGTTATTATAATAACACTAAATGTTATTGCCAACAGCCAGAGAGTCATTCTGTGTGATGAACTAACTCTATCACAGCTCATAATGTGATCAAAAAGCAATTTTACTTTATTTATCTATTTAGTTAGTGGCTCACTTGTATTTAAAAATTTAATCACTGGCAATAATCTCATCTTGCTCTAAATGAAAGCTCCAAGAGGTCTATGATTTTGCTACTCACTTTTGGTCCTATATGTGAGGCAAAACCAGAGGAATGAGTCGCAGGAGACCAAGATTGGTCTATTAGAATTTATTTGGTGTGTTTCAGCTGTGGAAGGTCAGACTAGAGCAGAGGGAAAAAATCATAACCTCTCCCAGCAAAGAGGGGTAGGGAGTTTATAGGAGGGGGTAAATGAGGCTGTTCCCTCTTGGAAGTGCTTCAGGGGGTTTTCGTTGACAGGGTTTCAGGGCTTGACGGAGCCCTCCCTGGCCCCAGGTCACATCTGGACCACCCAGGCCTGATGCTCCCAGGGCCCTAGGAGATAAAGCAAGGCAGGATCAAGACAAGATGGCTTTGAAGATAAGGTTTCTGTTCCTGGCCTAAATATGGCTCAGCACTATAGTCACTTTATATCACAAAGTCTCAATTGAACGTCCTGTTCAAGATGCTAATTAAAACTGTAGCTTGCTAGGGCATCAAGTATCGAATCTTCTCCCTTCCCAGCTTGGACCTGATCCTGGCTGGAAATCTACAAAGGGAAAAGGGCAGTACAGGCAGGGTTTGGGATACATCTGATTCCCTCTCTACTTTTTATAGTGTGTCCTTCCTCTCCATCACAGCAGTGGGAGAGACAAAGTCTAACCTGAGCTGGGCTTCTCCTTAGCAGGCTTCAAGTTTCTGGTTTTAATGTGATTAAGATTGACTTTTCCCCTCAAGAGTCTTTTGCATAGATGTGCAGAGGACCCCACTCCTGTGTCGCTAATTACCATGATTGCAAATCTTTGTGGCATCCAGAAACATGGCATCCCATTCCATTTCTATCTTCTCCTCCTGGGATATCTGACCATCTAATCGATCTTGTTGGAAGTACTTGAGGGCTCCTCTCTCTCTCTCTCTCTCTCTCTCTCTCTCTCTCTCTCTCTCTCTCTCTCTCTCTCTCTCTCTCTCTCTCTCAGCATATATAAGTGAGACACATATGCATCCTTACTCCAGAACTCTGGAGTACAAATAGGTCCACCCTATGGCAGCTGTCCCTACTCTCCTGCCTCAAGCTGTTGTGCCTTTCTCAGTCATGAGTCAAGTCAAGCCCATGTTTCACACATTTTTCATCAATTTCTGAGTCGTGTGGTCATCCTGCACTAGGCTTGAAACAGACAAGGTACCACCATCCTCTCTCCCATAGTAGTCCGTTAGTGTGTTCTCTTTCCAACCCCTCTTACGGTAAATGAAGAGACACAAGAATCATGCAACAGCTTCTTATCCATTTTCTTTGTAAAATCTGTTTATGGCAAACTCTTTCCCAAATATTTGTTATCGGATGTTAATTTTCGTGGGAGCTCATTCAAGCTAAGTCAGGAAAAGAGCCCATTGTAACCTGTTGAATTTACAAAAGAAACTGTACATGAGTAAAATCATAAAGAAAAGAATGTTGCTTTTCTGTATTCTTCCATTCTTGGCCTTTCCATATGCTTATCGACCCTTTCACCTATCTTTTTGGTTAGTTCTTTTTATCAGGAAACATAAAACCTATGGTGTCTAACACAAGACCAAACTACTACCACTACCAACACTACCATCTCAAGCAATAGACTTTCTAAACCTCTTATCTCCATTAAAATGCTCTATCACCGATACTTGCCTGAGGACTCAGTACTGTACAAACCAAAAGTTTCCTCTCGAGTGTCTCTTAAGCACTGAATAGAGTTCTAGTTGAAGAAGGTGACAAAGGCAGTTTCCTGCCCTTGGTAGAGTTCAAGGTTTATTCCAGTTATTTTCATTAGAACCTAAAACAATACACAGTTTTGCCAATACATTTTGATAAACATGAAAATTCATTTTTGCAACAGCTGGGAATTCATACTATGTATTGTGATGTCTGTCATAGCAACTGAGTCAAAAGATTGAGTTGGGATGTGGGGTGGGATAAAGCAGAAGGTGCTCCTTTAGATCAGAGGTAAGCTGATGCCACATAAAGGATTCCTTTTTACTAAAACCCTGATAATTTTTTACTTCCTTTGTCTTTGTATTTTATTTCATAAGACAAAATCATGGCAATAAACACTTCTACTCAAACCCCCAAACAGTACTGAAAGAATGCCAAGTGAATAGGGTTTTAATGGAATGTATTAAAAATTGCTCTTAAAAGTATTGGTATTCACCTTTTAATCCCTCCAATGTCACCCCGAATTCCAGTACTAGTAACTCAGAACATTTAACAACCATTGGTTGATTATTAAAAAACAAAAAAACAAACAAAACAAAATAAAAAAACATTATAAACTCATTTGGATTGAACTGTTCATTGTTGATTTTAAGGTTAATGGTTGACATTAGCTTTTCTTAACCTTCCAGGATAAGATTTGCATTTTAAGCTTTTAAAAAAACCCAAATGTCCTTAAACTTGAAGGACCTGCTTAGATAAACATTTAAGGAACCATGGCAAAGCCAGTTATGGAGATTTTTTGATAGGGTCACTACCAGTACTAGCAAATACCTCCCCCACGCCTAAGTCTAGTTTTGATAATTGGGAACACTGACAATAAAATATGAGTGGAAAAAATGAACACAAAGATTATTTGAAGGACAGTTTTTGACTACTCCAGCTCCTTAAAGAGTCCCATGTCATACCCAATAAAAATCAGGTACTTAGAATTGAAATATTTAACCATTTTCTGAAAAATTATGACACTTAATTTGTAAGATATGATTATTTAGCTTTGAGTCCATTTCTTACTTTGAGAAATTATCTTATGATGTGTTGCTGACTTGGGGACAAAATCTCAAAAAACTGAAAAAGAAATTGGTCAAGAATGGCAAAGAATTGATAGAACTCCATCTGGCTCTATCCCTATGATGGAGCCTCTTCCTGGAGAAAGCCGCAAGGTGAACTCTCCCCTCCTCACACTGCTCTCCCACCAAAAGCTGCACAATTTGGCTAAGTAAGGAGTCTGTTCTTCATTGCCTAGCCTAACCATAGTGGAGCCTGCAGCAAAGGGAAAAATTACACCTGAAATATCCTTATCAAAATATCCTCCAAAAATTTGAGTCAAGTGGAAAAAGTTAATAAAAGCTCCACACTCAAACCAATGACTATAAATTAATCTCTGACTATAAATTGCCCAATCTGTTTGTTCACCATTATCAACACTCATAAGCCAGCCCAGCAATAATAGCCAGTTACCCAGAATCGACGGGCTGATTGGAAATGACTGTTCCCTTTCCCCAATAATGCAGGGTCATAAAACAAACAAGAAGAGCTTGTGTTGGTTTAAAATTATGATATTTCATTCAACATGGATTTTCAAAAATATTGCAAGAACATATTATTCATTTTGATTACTGAGTACTTTGAAGACTCCTTGTTTGCATCTGAACCGAGTACATCACCACCCTCATCTTAGATTCTGGCTTATTGCCATCTAAGTGCATCTAGATCTGAGTTAAAAAACAAAACAAACAAAACAAAACAAAAACTCAGAACCTGCCCAAAGAGCCAAAGGGTGTCCCTCAATGGAAATCTCCTGATGGGTCTATAGAGGATGATGGTTTGTCTTAGTCAACTAGCAATGCACATCTTGTAATGATTGAGAACTTTGGACCCTCCTTAGCCAAATTCAGTGATCATAAAATGGTCAGAAAGAACTGAAAACAAATGTCAAGATTGTAAAGAATTTAAAGAAAATTTAAAAGATTTTGAATCATATATCTCTCTCTCTCTCTCTATATATATATATATATATATATATATATATATATATATATATATATGTATTAGCAGACTTTTGTGGCAGAAGATCATTTTCAGAGATGAGTCAAGCAGGGTGGAGGGGGGGTGCTGGTTCCCTATCTCTGACCCTAATTTAGGATTTTGCAACTTTTCTTCCTTAGTTTCAGGTGCCAAGTTGCCTGATAAATATTTCATATTGAACACAGGCCAGATTTCCTAAGCTTTGCAGAAAATTATTTTCCAAATGAAAAAAATATATAAAACTAAAAGATTACGTAATGACTAGAACATTGGCTTGGCTGACAACCCCTCTCTGAATATTTACTATAGAGTGATGTTCAGAATTGAGATCCATAACACTAAGAATTCAGAATCGAATGCTGTTAAAAAGACATATGTTTGAACAGTCATGGCTGTTTTCTAGAATGACAATATAAAAAAGTGAAGATGATACCACAAAATCTACTTATGCTGTCATGCTCATCTTTTATAAAATTATTATCCATTGAGTGATTTAAACTTTTATTATAACTATTTCTCTTTGCAATACGTATTTTTAATACATTTACAATCTTTAATTTTTTAAAGTTTTGAATGTAATTAAGTTTTTAAAGTTGTGGTAAAGAAACATAACAAAATTGGTCATCTGAGCCACTTCTGTGTGTACAGTTCACTAGAGTTAAGCATATTCACATGGCTGTGTAACCAGTCTCTAGAACTTTTCCATTTCACACAACTGAATCTCTATACCCACTAGGCAGCAACATCCTCTGACAAGCACCATTGTAATTTCTGTTTCTTTGACTTTGAATGCGCTAGATACTTCATAGAACTGGAATCATACAATATTTACCTTTTTGTTACTGGCTGATTTCACCTCACAAACTGTAGAGCTTGGGATTCTTATATACTAAGCTAAGATGATAAGACAATATGTCATCCTCTGTCCCTGAAAGTCTGAAAATGCCGAGGGCAAAGCAGTCTCCTCTGAGCCTGTGGACTGACTGATACTTCACAGGATTCCGTGAGCCTGTCACGGAATTCACCTGGACACATTTGCACAATAATCACTAAACGGAACCACAGAAACAGTTTTGTAAGCATCTGTAGTTCCAGGAGAGAGTTTCACCTTCAAATGTCACTGAAAACACAGATTCAAATTCCAAGTCCATAGGGTTGGCTTTTCTTTCAAACTCTCAACTACGATATTTTCATGGGCATGTACCATTCTGAGACATCCATTCAGTATATGTCATTATATTCAGGTCTAATAATATGTTCTTTTTTTGTGTTTTTTTTTTTGTTTGTTTGTTTGTTTTGAGACACTGTTTTTGTTTTTTGTTTTCAGTTTTCTTGGCATAGCACTTTCATGAGAATTGTTGACTATTTCTTGTTAGGGAAAAAGGACAGAAATAACCAAAAGGTCATGATGCAGATATGTCCGGCCACGGTGTCTTTTATATGTGTCTAATATAGTTATTTTTATGATACTTTCAACTTATTTCCAGTGGTGCCTTTTATATCAAAGATTCACATGACTTATTGCCTTTCAATATGGCCTATTTCAGAACCAGAATACATCTTAAGTAGGTGTGCCACTCTCCATCTTTACTGCCACAGCGCCAGTTTCAACCGCCTAATTTTTTTAGCCCACTGCTGTCGCCTTCATAGTCTACTCCCACACTGTCCCTTGCCAATTCATTCTCCGTGTGGTAATTAATCATTCATTCTCCAGGTGAGCAGTCACGGTGTTCTGATCACCTGCGGCTCTTGTTTGAAACCCTTCAAAGACCTTTAATTTTCTCTAGGATAAAATCCAAATTTAAAAGTATGACTTACAATTTCTTTCAAGACCTGTTCCTTCTCCAGCCTCATCTTGCATCAGTCCCTCATGGACCCCCACCATACCCCACGCTGGGCCAAGCCACACTAGTCACCATTTGATTCTTCCAGTCCTGTGCTTGTGTTCTCTTCTCTGCCTAGGACACTTTTCTCCCTTTGGCTTATTTACACTTGTCTTTCATGTTGTAACTTATGTGTGACTTCTTCCAGGAAGTTTCACCTGACCAACCCGTCTAAACTGTGTCTTGCATTATTATCCTCTAAAATAGCCCACCTTTTCATTTAATGTCACCTCTCATTATAAATTAACTTTTTAAAAAAAGGTTTAGAGTCTAATTCTCTTACTAAAGAATCTAGGACAGTGATTATTTTATTCAATTTATGTCTGTATTCTGAGTGTTTTCTCAGTGCCTGGTGTGTTATAAATGTAGAGTAAATATTTGTTAAATAAATAAAAAATGGTCAAATTAACAAATGTGTGACATAACTTATTGTTAATAATGCTGAGAGGGAGTTAATGCATTTTAGTGCCAACAAGACAGTAAAATGTATAATATTTTAAATGATTTTCAACACTCATAAAATTATCATTCCAATCAGTTGGGTACCTTGTCTGCACAAAGCTTGTCTCCCTTATATTTGAGACCTTTGTGCCTCTTTGGATAGAAAGTGATGAGGGGTGGTGAGGGAACTGTCTGATACACCAGTGGGGCCACACAGGGTCTCTCTGAGGCTTATTGGAGGCTGAATCTAAGAGAACAGTGTAGGTTGAGCCGATCTAGCTGAGCCGATCTAGCTGGACACATCCACACACATAAAGGCAGCTTTAGCCAGTAACTAGGTGGTGACCTAAGAATTAAATACAAATATTGTGGCAGGGAATGCCAATGTTGAGTAAACAAAGACAAATGCTAGGCAGCATTTAGCAGGTCAGTTGGAACAGCATTTGCTAGGATGAATTAAAAGCAACAGGAGCATAACCAGGAGGGTGGGTCCTCTGTTGCAATCTTGCATCTAGCAGAACCAGCGTCAGACTCCAAAAGAGGGATGCTAAACTTTGGGAGTTTTGAAGCACCAGCTGCTCTCCTGTTGTGATCAGAGGTTACACCAGCATCAGTATCATATGGCAGAACTTTGGTTCCAGCCTGATTCCACTGGCTCAGCATGAATGGTTGCGGCAGTCCCATCTCTTATCACAGTGTAATCAGTGGGCTGGAAACAAGCCTTGCTGGTCTAATTCATGTGATATAATGAATGGATGACCTAATTCACACCTCAGAACTCTTCCAGGATTGAGTGTCTTAAATACTTGACCATAGATGGCAGCCATGGCACTTTGTGAGTGGCTTATCTGCAAGGAATCACTCTCGAACGAGTTACTCCTTGTCTGTCACCTCTTGTCCATCAATAGACATGTGGTGTCCCCACGTCTTCTTGGACACACAACCAGACTTTATTTCCTAGGATCCATGAGATTAGTTGTGACTATTACTGAGTTTGGGCCAATAGAATGTGAACAGAGGTGTTGTACATCATTTCTAGGTCTGATTTCTACAAACTCTTGGCCATTCTTCCATCCTTCCTCATTGCTTGCTGACTGTATGTGATCTAGTGGAGAATTCTAAAGTCTTAAAAGGAAAAAGAGCGATACTTGAAGGAACTTGGTATGACTACGCAAAGCTCAGTCAGATTGGACTGGATATCAACAAGAAATTAAACTAGAATTTGTGAAACTAGTGAGATTTAGGAAGTGGTATGTCACAGCAGATAATGTCACATATGCAGATGAATAAGCATATAAGGAACCAAGTAGTCAAAGTTAGGTAGAGAGAGAGCCAGATAGAACATGAAACACATGAAACATCAAGGTCCACTTTTTGCAGATAAACAGACTCTAATGGACAAAAAAAATGTACTACATCAATTGCCCCTTTTTTAGCTTTGTTCCTTAGATTGTAAAATTAGGGATATATATTTTGACATTGAAACTATGCTACTGTATTCGGGTATATTTAATGGAATTGCATGGCGAACTATCTTCCCTCCTCTATTTTCTCTCCCCTGTACCTCACCTAATATCTTAGCCATTTCAAAGTCAGTTAACACTGATATTTGCAAATGCTCCTGAGTGAGTATGTTCACTAACATTGCTGAAGCTGCTATTATGTGCTGGCACTGCTAAGTGCTAAGGCTGCAAAACTCAACAAGATTTATTCTTTGTTTTCAAGGCATTGCGAATCTAGTGTGAGATGCAGATGTTTAAATAAACAACTCTAATTGTATGTGCTGCAATTGAGATACATACAAAGCAGAAAATGAGAAACTGATTAGTTTCCTTGAAGAAGTGGCATGGGCTGGGTTCTGAGAAGGCTGTATAGAGGAGGGGATGTTTGACCAAGGTAAGAAAAAATATGCTTATGTTCCTGGGGCCTGGAACAAGGTTTTAAAAGGAGAGAATACCATGGACAAAGGGACAGAGGTGTGAAACACAATGGCATTTTCAAGGAATGGAAAACTAGTTTGTATGTCTAGAGCTTAAGGTACAAATAGTGATAGAAAGCAGCAGGCAGACTTTAGTCTCTACTCATTACTTCCCTTACTTTCAGTGAGCTTATGCTTCATCTTCTCTTAGCCAACCATCTCCGTGGTATCTCTCAAGCCTGTCATCACAAACAATATGCCATTTCTGGACCTTCTACTGCAAGCCATTCACTCTGATTACCACCTCCTATTCTTCCAGCTTACCTACTCAAAATGTTCAACACAAACAATTCTTCAACTTCATTAAGACCTTGATGCTAGTGTTCCCTTCTCTCGTTATCAGCCACCTCCCTGATAGTCTCAGTTCCTTATTTATCCAGCTGAGTTTTTATCATCTATTTTTGCTTAGTAGTATGTCCTTCTCTATATTTATTTGTCCTTCCCAAGTGATTTTATTCATTCCTCTTGTTTTGAATGGCATCTAAATACTCATTAGTCCATAATCCATAGATACCATCCCAACTTCCCAGAAGCTCAAACTTGATATTCACTTACTGTCTCCCGAATCTGGTAGTTTTGCTTACTTTTCCTCATTTTATCCTCTCCCTCACACAGTCCACTAACAAGATTCACCTACTCCATCTGAAAACTACATTTCAAATCCAAACATCTCTCTCCATCTCGATAACTACTACCATATAAATCTGTCTAACTCATCTTCCGCTACCATTTTGCACCAGAGTTACCACAATGATGTTTTCAGAATATAAATTGTCATGTCATTTTCTACTTGAAACCCCTCAATTTCCTATTTAACTTAAAATAAAATCCAAATTCCTGAACAAGTTTTATAAAGCCCCAGGATCTGTTGTTCCCTCTTTCCCTCTCTGACATATTGGTCTTCAATTCCATCTATACAGTCTAACCTCCCTGCCTTTCTCTCTGTTCTTCAAACAATCAAATTTGTTTCTGCCTTAGGACCTTTGCAAAACTGTTGTCTCCACTAACAATGCTCTTCCCAAAACTTGGCTCCCTCCATTTATTTTGGTATCAAATTAAAAGTAACCTTCTGTTTGACACCTCCCCTGACTCTTTATCATAGAGCAGCCATTGAGTTAATCTCAATTATATCACTGTACTTTACTTTGTCACATAGAATTTACCATTTTGTGTGTGTTTGCTTATTTGTTTTCTCCCTGACTTAGAATGTAAATTTCATTAGTGTTAGACGCTTTCCTGTTTCTTCCTTTCAGTATCTCTGGTGTCTAGAATATTTCCTGGTGATACTCAATAAATATTTGTCAAATAAATAAGAAATTAAGTCATTGAACTTTGTTTCTGCTCAGCTGACAGTGGAGATCTAACATCGGGCTGAGGAATGTGGACTTTATCCGGTAGATGGTGGGAGTTCAAAAGAGTTGTAATCTGGGCAGTGACATGATAAAAACTGCACTTTAAAAATTTACTCTCGGAGCTGAATGGAAGATAGATTGCAGAAAGCAAAGCTGGAAGCATGGTAATTAGTTAGGACAGGATAATAATAGCCCAGACAGAAGACTAAACAGTGAGAGTATCAGTGAGAAGAGAAAGGAATGAAAAGTAATGAGAGTAACTGAGAAGGAGAAATGATAAGACTAAAGGATTTACTGGATTGGTGAATAAATGGAAGAGGAAGGAAGATAGAATGATCCCCAGGTTTTTGGCTTGGATAGTTATGGAAATAGGAGTTCTGGGTGACAAGCAGTTTTGAAAGAACAAAACAATAAATTCAACTTGAATGGTGTGAGTTAAAAGTGCTGGTAGGATATGTAGTTTGAAGTGGTGAAAGGCAATTAAATATATGGAGTTGGAACTGAGGAAATAGGTAAGAACTAGAGGTAAAAAATTGTGAGTCATCTGTACACAGGGGATAGTGAAAGACTGGGCAGGGAGGCGGTCATCCAGGAAGAGTAAAAATGGTGACCAGTGAAGGACAACATGTCAGAATCACCCGAGATACTTTTTAAAATTAGACACAACCTCTCTCCAACAATTTGGTTTTATAAATGTAATATTGTTTTTGTATATTGGGGTCCTCAGTGTGCTGTGCTTGAAACATGCTTGGGAACAACTGGGTTTGGAATAACACATGTTGACTAAGAAAAGAGTCCTAGAAATGAAAACAGTTTTAAGAATTAACCCACAAGAGGAACTTGGGAAGGAGACTGAGACATATCATGTCAAGATGTAGGAAAATAAACATCAGTAAAACAAAAAGCCAAAGAAGTGTTTCTAAAACTGTGGGTCTTGAAATGTTCTAGAAGCAAGAGTGGTCAACAGTGCTAGATACTGATCAGTCAAGTAACACAGACTCTTAGGGGTCACTATTGAATTTGACAATTAGTCTATTATGATCCTGGTGAGAGCAGCTAGATTTTATGGTGAACTTAGTGAGTAGAAAATATGAAACTAGAGAAAAAGGGTTGTAGTTTATAACTCTTTTAAGAAATGTGGGCTGTGAAAAGTCTGAGTAATAAGGCAGTGAAATTTATAGGTATGAAGAAAAATTGTTGTGTACTACTTTTCAGATGAGGCTGAAATGCATGAAGCTCTGTGAAGAGGGAGAGTTTGCAGATCCATGGGAGAGAGTTACAGGGGATTACACTGGAGAGGCTAGCCGCAGCATCAGGACCCCATGCACACATAGCTTCACCTGAAAGTCTGGGTATACCTACAACTAAGGGTTTTAAACTAGATGTTCAAGGGATCGCATTTTTATAATTTAAAGCAAAACACTATGGAATATCATGACAGTTAGGTTAGCTAAGGGCAAGTGGATGACAGAAAACCAGCCAGAAGTCTTGTGTAGTCATGTAAGTGAAAAACTGCAAACTAGGGCAGTGCTGTAGAGAAGAAGCGTGGAGGTTGAAATAAACAAATGAACAAATATTTGGGAATGAAAATCAATATGAACTTTTGATGGCTTGGAGATAGAAAGTGATGAAGAGGAAGATGCGTAGAGAACTTTCAGGTTTCTAACTTGAGTGCTGGGGTTGCATATGTTACCATTAACCAAAGTATTAAATAATAAAAGAGCTGAACTGGAAGAAAAATAATTCAGGTTGAGATATATTGAAATTGTGCTTCACAAGAAATTGGCAGGTGGATGTTCAAGGAAATATGGGGAAGGAGCTCAATAGAAAGAACTAGAGCAGTTGTGTATATTGGGGATAACTTGGTAAATGGTCTTGTAATAAATCATGGTCTTAAATAATTCATCTGCAGTGAAAAGAGAAGCAGATATTGGATCACATATATGGGAGATTTCTTTGAATAGTAGTCAAAGGAAGAGGAATTTATAAAGAAGACTGGAATGCTATGATCAGAGAAGTAGGAAGGAAATTAAGAGAGATTAATATTATTAAGTTTAAGTCCCAGTGTAACTGACAGTCAGTGGTCAATGAGTATTTATTAAGTTCAATTAACTTGGTGACATACAGTGGGACCAAGAAGGACCAACAAAGCTAAGAAGATCAAGTTAAATATGAGTTGAAAAATGCCTGTTTAACATATTGGGGATCACTGGATATCTTACTGACCATTTTTTAAAAAGTTGTGGGTCCAGATCGAAACAGCATTTCAGTGGGTTACAGATAGAAAGGATTGTGTGGAAAATTTAAGACAAAATGTGTCAAATAATCTTTTTGGACTTTGTCTAAGATCTTTCAGGCTTTTCTTACCGCCTGAAAGATTTTATAGACTCATTAGTAAATATTCAGGACTTATTAGACAATTCTTGATAATACGAATTTCATGGATTCTACATATTTTTCTAATAAATATTCTAGCAGATCAGTGGAACGTAGAACAATCTAATGCAAGTTTATCGTGATGGACTCATGTTTGTGTGCCTTATCCGACACTGAGCATTGCCAGATCACTTTGGAATGATTTTTGAATTTGTTTTTCCAAATAACTATTTGACAAAAATATTAAATAAGCTAATGTTTATTGAGGACTAACTTCTAGCTAGGCATTGTAGCCAGTAGTTTATAAAGATGATCTCATTGAATTCTCAGATCACTTAACCAGTGAGTACTAATATTGTTCTTATAATATAAGTTATAAAACTAAGGTACAGAAGAGGAAACTGCCCACTGAGGCCTAGCTGGTAAGTCAAAGAGTTAGGTTTTGCCAAGGAACCCGACAATTGTACCTGTGGTCTGACCTTCTGGATCTCACTTTTTCCTGCAATTTTACACATTCCCCTGTACATTTTTTTAAAAAACACAACTAGCATGTTAAAAGATGCAGTTTTAAAATTTAGTACCAAAGAAAGTGTTTTGAAAGTAATAATTTTTCAACAAAATAAAGTAGTGAAATCAGTTAGGAAGAGAAATAAAATATGCTATTCCTATATTTCAGCCCCCAATATAAGACTATCAAAACTAGTCGAGTAGTTCATTTGCCAAAACAAGGTAAGCTTCTGAAAATCTCTTGTGTTGTGGCTGGCAAAATTTGTTGTCCTTTTATTGTGAACATTGCTCTGTCAGAAATTTTCTGGCAGGTCATTTCATGCACTAGAACTGATCTATGAGTGTTCAGATTAGTTATTTTTTTCCCAAATTGAATTTTACCAATGTATGCAAACAACTACAGCTTATTTGAAACATTAAATTGTTTTGTTTGTTTGTTTGTTTGTTTTAGTAGCTTTAGTTCAAGTTCCAAAATTCCCATTCTTATATTACCCCAGATAACACTGCTCAATATTTTGGAATACTCATTCTATAATAAGAGCTTATCAATAGAGCATGCCTCTTAGTATGGTATGTACTGAGAAATATTTAACTAACATCTTCTAAATATGTATCACTCAGATGCACTGAAAATAGTAAAATAATTAGACAAGAACAGGGTAATCACTGATACAGACATCATCATTCCACATAGCTATATCCAAGTATTTTATAAAATTTCATTGCCCATTTCATCTCTAGTTGTGGTATATTCTTTGCAAGAAAAAAACAGAAGGCGTTGAAAATGTCCTTGGAAAATATGGATTTTTGTTTTATGTTTCCCAGGTTGGTATTGGTATTTCACTACATCATTTGTTTTATTTTTTCTATCATCTATCTATCTATCTATCTATCTATCTATCTATCTATCTATCTATCTATCATCTATCTATCAAACACTTCCAAATACAAACTATAAATGGTACAGGCAGAGAAAGCAATAACGTTAGAGGTTAAGTGTGATTCCACTCTCATCTATCTATCCAGAAACAAAACTGATACAGAATCATTACAACTTGCACCGTGTGGTAGAATTGATTAGCTGCAGATGGTTTATGGCAGAATGAAGCGATTGACTCAGGTTTCCGGCAGTCACGACTACTGTCAGCTCTAGCTGACAGACTCCACTGTAATTCCAGGAAAGGAGCTGTCACTGATGGCTCACACTTCTGACTATGTAGCCATAACCATCATCTCACATCTTAGAGTCAATATCAAGAGCACACTAGACATTCTTGTTCCTGAAAGTGCTACTGGAATTTCCAAAGCCAGAGATGAAATGTGCTTATGTAATATTTCCAGGCCTGACTAATTTCTACCTCTTCCAGAGAGCCTCTCCGATTCTTTATAGCAGAGATAATGCTAAGCAGCTCTCAAACACTGTTTTGTTTTCTTTCTGGGCACACAGAAGGAAAACACTGTGCACTCTGACTCCCTTAGAGCAATTGAATTCTGGCCAGTAGGATGCCCGAGGAACAGAGCTTAAGCAATTATTTTATATCACAGCGTGTTAAGTAAAGTGTTTCTTTTTATCTCAAGGAAAAATGGTAAAGTCTCATGGTAATGAGAATGTGTTGTATCTTGGCCCATTTCTTTAAAAGGTAGTTGGCCAAATTTTGTGAGTCAAGGTATTTCTTATCTTTTAAAAAATAGTTAGTGGAGGGAATGGGTGAGAAATTGAATATGGAGAGGAACATATTCAATAATATTGTGATGTTTGCAGGGTGAAAGATGATTGCAGTTAGTAGGGTGATCACATTGTAAAGTCTAAAAACATCAAATCACTACATCACTAAATTGTAACTAGCCTTAATTAATTAATATAATATTGTATACCAGCCATACTTAAATTTAAGAAAGACAAAAGTGATTATGTTTGTGGTAACTTTTTAAATATATTTTTTCTACTAAAATGATATTTCAAGTTTAAAGTTACACACTGCATTCTGAAAAGTTTGTTTTGTTTTGTTTTCAATGGGTGTCCTTGTCTGGGATGACGTCATGGAATCAATCCCATGTCAGCTTAGGGAACTCGTAGACGCACAATACTGAGTTGAGACAGGAGACCAGAGCATGTGTTACCTAAGACTAAAGGAAATAAAAGTTTTGCTTTGTGGTGTTGTTTTACTTTAACAAATGAAACTCTAGAGAAAAAGGACCATGAGAATTGAAGAGGCCCTAAAGAGCAGACAGAAACTGAATTTTATTCATAAGTCAACCAACTGGGCCTGGGTTGATCCCAGGTATCACTAGTCCCTCCTCCGGGATCCAGTCTGCTGAAGACCAGTCATGTGGCGTGGCTCCAGTTTCCCTTCTAGAGCCCACTGCACAGCAATTCAATTGCCTGGTGCTGTGTTGCAGAAGGAACTGGGGTCATTGAGGCATGTCTAAATGGCAGGTGGCAAAATGCAGTGAAAAAAAAGATGAATGACAAATATTTTCAGTGGGTAGGCCCTGTGTTAGGGGTGGTTAAGGGGTAGGCTTATGTGAAAGAGAGCCAACACCACCTCCAAGCTCCTTTTCTTTTTTTCTCTTTTCTCAGTCCCACCCAACATATAACATTTTAGAGCTGTCTTCATGAAAACTGTGAATTGGCCATAGAAAACGTCATGTACAATGTATCTGAAAGTTCTAAATGTGGTAAGAGTCAGTTAATTCTAATAGTTATGTTTTTCTGGTCTTGCATTCCTTTCCCCCTCTCCTCACAGAAAACCTCAGTGGTCCTTTGGGGCCTCCTTCTTCCCATTTCTTAGAGTCAGTTGTTGGCTGGGGTGCACTCGCTGACTGGGGTGGGGCATGGCACCTAGGCGTGGCTAATCCAAGCTCCAACTCCTCCTTAGTCGCATTGAGTATTGCATATTTTCCAAATTGTTCTAGTCGTAGTGAATCTGTTTTAGTGCTCTAGAGATTGGGAATAGATGTTTTCTTATTCTGTTGGAATTGCACTGGAGAGAGCATATATAGAGACTCACTGCTAGCTTTTTCCTACCACCTGTAGCCTGAGGATGAAGGCAACGCTTGGAGGAGAGCAGAGACGAGCTAAGCCAGAAGAGAGAAATCTCATCCCAATCAGCACCATTTTAACCCTAGATTCTTCTAGCCAAGACTTTACTTTTGTTTTTAGTTGGATTTTATTTTCTTGCAATTGGCTGAGTGTTAAATAAGTAGTTTACGTCTCTTGTCTTGAAAAAAAAAAAAAAAAAAAAAAAATATATATATATATATATATATATATATATATATGGCACTGCAGTGAAGCTCTTCTTGAAATTCAAACAGCAAGCATTGGGAAATTTATCAGGAACTTTATAGTAGGCCTTTTTGAAGGGAGGGATTAAATGCAATAAAGAATAAAACTTCTCTGGAGTGTATGCTTAGGTATATTTTAAATTTTGATATGCATCATATCAGATTTTGATATGTGTTCTGAGCAAAATATGTATCAGTGAATATGTCAGTACACGAGCTAAGGATGCTATGGTCAGGATTTGCTTTGCCATACTCAAGGGAACATTTCATAGTTTTGCCTATCTGTTTTGAAAATAAATATGTGGTCAAAGGGAAACTAAATAAAAGAATTAAGAGAAATCACCACCTATTGTGAAAGAGCTGTTAAAGTCATCATTCCTAGAATAAACAGGCGATGTCTCAAGATTTGATCTATGGCAATCATGCTTAATCACCACTTAATGGTCCGTAGACACGTGTGCTGGTATCAGTGGAGTTGTTTCAGAAAGCAGATATAATCTTAAAGTTTTCTTGTAAAGGACCACACAGTAAGCCATCGGTCTCTATGGCACGTATTCAAGTCTGCTGCTATCACATGAACGTAGCCATATACAATAAGTCAATGATGATACGTAAACAAATGAGCATAGACAATATGTAAATATAGATACTACGTAAATGAATGAGCATGGCTGTGTTCTAAAAATCACTTCATTTATTTGTGGGCAGAGTTTCATTTCATATATTTCTTACATTTCATGAGATGCAATTTTTCTTTTGATTTTTTTCAATGAGTTACAAATGCATAAAATATTCTTAGCTCACTTGCAGAAACAGGTGGTGGGCCTCGTTGGCCCACAGACTGTAGTTTGCCCACCCAGCAACCTTAAAGACATGTGCAGCCTTCAGAGGATTGTTAGTCTCTAAGTAAACCAAAACTCGTGGTTATTTTCCCATATCTGGTTTTTACTTCTTTGTTTGTCAATGAATCCTTTGAAAATGGTCTGTTTATAGTTTTAAAATACAGGTTTAGCTTTCCATTCTACGTTTTGGCTGCCTCAAAAATAGTGTTTTGTTTTGTTTTCTTTTCAATTTTTAATTTCACCAAAAGAGAATAAGAGAGAAGTATATTTTGAAAAAAAATTATACATTGGAAGGAACATTAGGTATTGTTAGACACATAATATCAGAATCCACCTGAATGATAGATACCAAGAATTCTCAGATGTTTTTCAATGCTTTTGAATTATGACTCACAAGGGAATGAATCCAAATATTGAAAGATATGTTGAAAATGTGCAAAAATAGGGAAAATGTCTAGAGGATATTGATTATTAGAGGTGATCATTAAGCATTTGAGAAACGTATAAAACCATGGACATTTTTCTTGTATGAGTTCAAAAATGAAGCATTCTTTTTGTAGATGTTTGATCAAATGGCAAAAGAATATTTTACTGGTTGCAGCTACTGTCATTACAGCATCAAGAAAATACAAATTAGCATGTTTTAAAAAGCAGAATCTACCTTAAATAGTATCGTTAATAATAGTTTTACCAAGAGAATTTTCCAAAGGGTTTTTCTGTTTCCCACTTTTCAGGGATTGAGAATGGGCTGTGTTACAATATTTTAACCTCTAAACACCACAGTGGTAAACAAGGGCAGAGTTCAAATTTCAAAAGATTTACTGGTTAGGAAAAAAAAAAAAAAGGAAAGAAACAAATTACCTTTGAATCTGACAAACAGAAATATCTCCTCCCTAAGTTAAATTTACCTTTGGATTTAAAAACAGAAAATGCCATGCAGAGCACAAGTGAACATCCAATCAAAGACGTTATTGTTTTACAAGCTGGGAAGTCCACATTCTTGACATTCCTCTCTAAAATACACAAGACCCTTGAGACATCTTTTGCTGCCTCCAACCTTTCATGTATTTTAAATAAAACCCAGAGATTTCTTTAAAGCATATCCCTAGAATATTTACATATAAACAGATAATATTCCCAGACTTATGTTCTGTATATACAGATATAATTGGGAGTAAATTTTTATTTGCGTTTATGTTTGAAATAAGAAATGGACCTCCAGATTTCCTCAGACCAGAATTTGACCATGATTTCAGAAAATAAATCAAGCGAAATAGGATTTATTGTTTAGAAAAAGATTGACAACAATTTTGTAAGTATTGAAAGGCAAGCACATAAAAAAGAAAAAAGCCTATGTACTGAACATTTTTAGGTGAAAAATAATTGCTGTGCAGAGTGACACTCATGTATAAGGTATCTGCAGAATATATTAAAATTAAATTTAATTATGTAGCTAACGTGTGTACAGCTCAAGGATATACAAATTCGTGGGAGCCCTCAGATCATTGATAATCAGATATAAAGGTGCAAATTTATGTAAAAATAGAAATGGTAATTAAGTAAATGGAACTGTAATGGGTAGTAGGAATATGGAGGAAATTATCAATGTGGGCTATGCCGTTAAATAAAATATGGCTGAAGCAACTGATTTGAGCGAGACCATTGGAGTGGGTGAGGTTGCAGTGCACTGAGATGAAATGCAAAGGCACTCCAGGCAAGAACAACCTGGAAGGCAGGGCCTGACTGGGCGTCTATGACTAACACAAAATTGGCTGTGTTGCTGGAATACGGGTTCTTGGCCTACGTCACAGGAAAGAATTCAAAGATGGACTGCATAAGCCAATCAAGCAACAGATTTACTAAAAAGGTAGTGCACTCTCAAGATGGCGAGAGCGGGCAGCCAGAGAAGAGCTGCTGCTGCAAAGAATAATGAGACTTGGGAATTTATTTCACAAAAAAATAAACGCGCAAAATATTCAAAACTTAGGGGTCGCCTATAGTCAATTCCTCTTAGGCAGATCCTTGCTGACACTCTTTCCCATCTAGAGGAGGGATTTGGTCCTTATTTGGCTTGGTCAGAACTGTCATGGTGACACCGGGAGAGGGGGTGCAGATTTTACCCAAACACAAGGCTAAAAACATTATAACTTATAATTAACTAAACGTCACCTTAAAGGACAAGATGGGGCCTGGGTGGGGCTCTCTGCCACCAAAGTCTAGTTCTGGCCAGTCTGGTAGCTACATTTTTTCTTAAGAAATCTCATCCCCTCCCTTCTTTGTCTCCCCGTATTTCCTTCTTCCTTTCCTCCCCACTCTGTCCCTATTCTTTCTGCCTATGGTAACAACTGGAGGAGAAATTTCATGTATCTGAGGAAAGAGACAAAACCCAGCATAAACTTTACACTGAACATCCAGACTCATGGGGTGTAACCAGAGCCTCATTTAATTTTGCATACTATTGTCCCTTTAAAATTCAATAGGGATTCTAATTTCTCTGCCTGAACTCTGAGATGACGAAGCTGATGCGTCCTATGCTCGCTTAAGTCACCAAGTAGAATCTTGATTCAGAAATTAGAACATCTCCATGCCTTTAGTATCCAAAATTCCAGATTTGATTTAAAGTTTCTAGCCTCCCCCATCAGGGAACTGCTACTGAAAGGAAGCCAAGGGTGGGTGGGGAGTGGTCTTGATTGACTTAATCTTTCCCTCCCCACCTTACTAAGAGTGATTTCTGATTTCATCCCCCCTCTGGAATCAAGGATGGTGGGAACCAGGGAGGAGAATAAAGATACGAGGTAGGTCTCACCTTACTCACGATGTTGCAGGATGGCTTTGTTTTCCCGGGTTCTGGCAGGTATTTCAAGCTGCTTCTTACCGTGTAAGAATCTACCAGGATTATTTGGAGGCTTCTACGGGAAACATGTGGTTCTGCTGCAGTGATGCAGGCCTCCATTTCCACTGGTGTTTGTCCATCCCTGACGGAGTCCCTGTTTGGTCTTATTACTCCTCCAATTGTTCATGGTAGGGGACCCTCCTTTATAGGGAGTCACTAATAACTCAGGGGTTACTGTGAAGGTCATAAAATCTGGTTCTTAACTTTCCTCCCTAAAGCCCAGGTTTCTACATCCCAAAGGAGTCTTAAGGAGAGTCTTAGGTCTGTGTTAAGCCTCCCTCCTTGAGTAGGTTATATATTTGGAATATGTCATAATATTTGACATGTTTAAAAACATATCTTATAGATTTTATTTTAAATGCCATTGTTTTTAGATGCCATTGTTGCATCTAGACCTTTGAAAGTTGCAAAAACAGTTCCTGGAAATTGACTGCATTCATTATGTTACGGATACCAGGACTGGAAAGAACCCAAGCGGCACTCAGAGAGTTAGGAAGGTCAGCTTTATTACGCCGGCGGGCTCAGAGGGATCCTTCCCAAAAGACTGAGCCCCTAGCAAGGTTTTGAGCAGGTTTTTATGGGTTGGGGACTTTCTTGAGTCGGGGAAAGGGTAGGTGTCCTCTGGTGATTGGCTCGGGGTGTGGCTTGGAGGGCATTATGCGGAAGTGGGCTGGGGCTTAGGCTGGAGACTTCTCTCTCCACTCGGGCCACCATTTTAGGTCAGTTTCTCCATCAATTACAGTGATCTGACTTGGTCTATGGCTGTATATTGATGTCACACACATGCGAATCATTGAGGAATACTGTTGGTGGCTTGGCCTCATTGATTCAAACATACATAGGACAAGTTTTTAAGTGTTTTTGTGCCATGGACTCTGTAGTGAGGTGAAGCATACAGACTCCATCTCAGAAAAATGTTATTAAATGCACAAAATAAAACACTAAGGCTCCCAAAGGAAATCAATTTTATTGAAGTACAGTTATCAAATTAGTAAAAAATGCTATAATAATGTGTACATTTTTCATTATATAACAAGAGTTAGTGGCAAGTCCAACAATATTATATTTTTGAAATACTGGTGGCTGTAAATAGTATTTCATAATAGTTCTACAACTAAAATGTGATATGTGATATTTGGGATTGCTGCTGGTAACACAGTGAGAGGTATCACAAATACTGCTGTGGTTTGTTTCAGAAATTCTTAGTTAAGTAAAGCATTACATTTCAGTTAAAGAATAGGGAAGTAAAGGTTTCTGAGTTCTACCCCTAATCAAAAGCAATCTATTTGCATATTGTCACTAGCCCTGTCAATGATATATTGCTCTATTGAGGAGGTTTTGCCTGTAGAATTCAATGAAAGATTGACCCTTTCCTTGAATCACTCTGAGTGATTCCTCCCATTCCCTCTTTTCCCCTGGGAGATTGTAACAGGCTGTTTACAGTGCCCATCGCAAGGCTTGGTCCCTAGCTACTGAAGAATATCACCATTGCATAGCACAGCAGTTTATTTTTTCCTAGAATTTTCCTGCACATTGGGGCATTCACCCACCCTGGATATGTCTTTTAAAACAGCAGGAAGAGGACGATGGGGACCAACAGTTTTCCTTTTGCCTAATAAGATGATGATGGCATCACAAACAAAACGCCTCCCTTGGCCCTCTGCAAACACAGGCCTCCTGATGGGATTTCTACTTTGCCTCTTCAGCAGTGTGAAATGACCCAGGGAAAGACTTAATAAGTAGATGTCAGCCACAGAGTAAGCAGGAAAAAAATGATAAATGGAACACTGGGCAACCCTATCGCGGCACAGTTTGGCCTCGCACTTTGCATCCGATTCTATAGTTTTCCTGTGTTAAATATGGTCAGGGATTCCCAAGTAGTTTCAGCCTGAGGCTATTACTTCTAATAATTGAGACTGATGAAAGGTCGTGCTATTTTTACAGCTTAGCTGTGACATGCAATACATCACTTTGCTTCTGTCAAAGAAAATATTATACACTTCAGTGGCAAAAGGTTTTATCCTGAGTTTTTCTTCCCTCACTGTCTTCAACGTATTTGCTTGGGTTTACTGATAAATTTCACATTTAAAATGTTCCAGAAAATTGCCTGGTGCTAGAATAAGATCATCCAGGTATAAAGCAAATGTTTCAGGATCATTAGGAAATTAATTATGTGAAATGATTGACATGTTGCCACCAGAGCGGAGGTGTTACATACAGTCAGGCTTGTTTGAATACAATGCCACAGATCTCTGGTGAAAAACTGCTTATTGTATTAAAATGGAAAAAAAAATCATTTATATAGAGAATCAACTGTTTAGAAAACTGTGTATTCATAGGATTTCAACTGTGGAGGTTTTCTATTCCTAATTATGCTTAAAAGAGTGGTAGTTTCTGAATTTTTATGTAAGAGCTGGTACACCAGCCATCAGTGCTTGGGAATATATATTTTTTTAATTAGCAAAATTTTTTTTGGAAGTATGAAGGAAAGCAACAATAAAAATAGGTTATTGATAATAAAGGACATATCACATATTAAAACCAAGAAAATCCATCCAAAGAGGTATTCAGAGAAAAACTCATTGTGTCAAATTCTACATAAATTGAACTACCAATACAGAATAATAAAAAATATGTACATTAATCCTGTAACCTACAAATCCTCCTAAAGTCTTAAAGATGACAAAGAAAACTGACAATAAAGATAAAAGTAAAATAACTATATTTTTAAAAAGGAGAAATACTGAGTTTAATAAATCCTAGAATTATTTATTTATGACAATTTGCGCAAATACCTTTAATTTTAATTTTAAAAAGAAGTTAGAAGTAAAACGAACAAACAGAAAACATCAATCTATGTAATCTATATAACCAGAAAACATTAATGTATATAACCAGACATAGAATGTGATAATAGAAGCTTCTAGTAACTGTTACAGTGGTGACCTTGGACAGGCTGTATACTCCTGAATCCATCCTGTAGAAACCACAGAAGTTCATGGAAGGCCTGGGTAAGGGAAACTAACAAAAATTAAGAAAAACCCATGTTGAGAACAAAGGCCACCAAAAAGCAGTGCCTGTGTGGGGAGGGCCTTCGTGTATTTGCAGCCAAGGCACAGGGTGATGGGAAGCAGATCAGGGAAAATCGAATGGAGAAAAGCTTTGCAGTTCTGCTTTTACCTTTCAGTGCATTACGTTGCCATAATTGCCATCTGTCCCTTTGCCAGGAAAGCACTGGTGCTATGAGCAGTGGGGTGGCAGTCGGTGAAGGGCACGACGAAGGGCACGGTTTGCTGCTGCTCTTAAGCAGTCTCTTCCTCAGTCTTCTTTCTCCAAAGACCCAGACTGGTTTTGTAAACCAAGCAGAAAGCATCTTCTCAAACTGCTTGTTTAAAATAGTTTAAAAGTGAATCTCTGACTAGAAGACTTGTATAGCAGATAAGGTGATTTTGTGGGCCTTGCATTTCTCTGCCCTGGGACACATCCCTTCCTCTCGGCATATATAAAATGGAGAAATAGACAAGGGCAAGCCTTTGGGCCTACCTATCCCAATATATATTACTAGAAAGAGTAGCTGGTACTCACAGATACTCACATACCAAATCTCCCAGAAACCTTCAGTAGGTGAATGAATAAATAAACAGTGGTACATGTGGACAACAAAATATTACCATGTTTCCCGAAAATAAGACGTAGCTGGACCATAGTTCTAATGTGTCTTTTGGAGCAAAAATTAATATAAAACCCAGTCATAATATAATATAATATAATATAATATAATATAATATAATATAATATAATATAATATAATATACCGGGTCTTATGTTAATTTTTGTTCCAAAAGATGCATTAGAGCTGATCGTCCGGCTAGGTCTTATTTTTGGGGAAACACGGTTGGCAGAGCACTGAGGATTTTTAGGACAGTGAAATTATTCTGTGCAGCTCTGCAATGCTGAATACATGTCATTGCACATTCATCAAAACCCATAGAATATACAATACCAACAGTGAACACTAATGTCAACTATAGACTCTGGTGATAAGGACGCGTCGGTGTAGTTTCATCAGTTGTAACAAATGTACCGGTCTGCTCTGGGATGATGATGGTGGGGGAGATTGTGCTTGCGGAACAGCAGAGGGATGTATGAGATCTGCTGTGAAACTGAAATGCTAATAAATAGTTTTTAGTAATTAAAAAAATCAAAATACTACACATCTTGAAAAAAATCACAAAAGTTTTAAAATAGAGCTTCATATGTGGTTCATGTCTTTGATTCCAATCTGTTACAGGGTCTACAAAAAATAAAAGTAGGAAAAGTTCTTTTCACGCAAATTCATCCCTATTAATATCTACATACCAGTAACGGATTCTTTTACTGCTGAGATGAATCGTGCTGTAGAAATATAGCATAGCTTATCCATTCTCCCATTGTTGGACATGTAGTCTCTTTCCTTTTTTGAGTTATTATGAAAAAAGGTGTAATGGATGATTTTGTGCAAGTTTTGGTTGGATGTGTTTCTTTAGAATCACTAATTTATAAGTGCGGTGTTTGGTACTTCTTTTTAAAGAAAGTAAGAGAGATTTTTCTAAAATCGCAGCATTTTACTGCTGCCCACAGTGTATGAAAGTTGCAGTTGCCACACATCTTTACCAACATTTATTGGTATCTGTTTTTTTTTTATTTTAGGGGATGCATGGTGGCATCTTGCTGTAGTTTAAATTGTCCTGATTTCCAGTGACATTTAGTGTTTTCATTTTGTTTTTAAATATATTCTGGTTACCAGTCCTAGGTTAGGCATATGAATTGCAAACATTGTCTACTTCTAGACAATAAGATCCAGGATGAATTTTAGTACAGTATCTACTGTGTGCTTTTCTGTCTTTTACAATGGATGCTTGTTGTTATAATTAATCAAGATGAACATTCTTTAAAAGGTGAATCGGTTTAGGAAGGAGAAAAATACTGTGAGAGCACACATCCTAAGAGCATCTCTGAAAAATAGAACATGTCAACTTGCTTCATCTGTTCTGCTGAAATCCTGGTAGTTGACTCTGGTTGCTTGGCCTAGGTATATTTCTGCCTTTTATTGACTCTGCTGGCCTCCTTGAACTTGGCTGTGCATTGTCTAAACCTCTGCTTCTATTTGACATTTCCTGCTTGTCTAGACTTACACCTAGAGCTGGTTTCTTTTAAAGGACTGTGTCCCAATGCCATCCTCACCCCAACATGATGTGCCCTTATTTTCGAGCTTAAAACCACATATGAAACATGAGTCATAATATATCCTGAATTTATCATACAAATATTTTATCTTTCCCTCTGCTTCCACCCCTGAATCCCTCACTACACCTGTAGCTTTGAAAACCACCAGCAACCAGAACCCTGCTAGACTGAGAGTCTGTTATCAAATCACCCATCCCATTTTTTTCCCTCATGTGAACCTTAGGACTGGCCTATTCTAGATTCTCCTTCAGCTGTCCAGTTATAAATCTTAGTCAACTCCCCATTCTCCTTTTCCATTTCAAGCTCCAATATACTCCCTGCCCATCTTAACCTTAGTATAAACTGTCTCATCTTCTATATTCTCAGTTCTATTTAGCCCACCTGCTTTTTTCCTTCATCCAATAACAGGCATAATTATACATTTCATACCTAGGAATCCTACCTGTCCTGTATTCAAAGAAAGCAGAAAATTATCATTCTGATGCGATTCTGATGCCATTAAACGATTATAGAAATTTATACATGGGAAAAAATGAGATAAAAATATAGCAAGGTTAAAAAAAAAACAGAAGAAAAAAACATGTCATTACTCACCGATGAAGGAATCAGGGTACACAGAAATAGAAAACTGCAGCGTTAGACAGCTGAGCGAAGAACTCAGGCATATAGGGCCTCACCTCTTTGTCTGGGCTCTTGTACTCTCCTCACTGCATCTTTGGATCATTTCCAAATCACCAGACCATTCAACGAACCATGATGGTCATATCAAATAATAGACGGTTAACAGCTCTTCAAACTCTCAGCTATCCTCTTTGCCTGCACAGAAGAGTGGAAGCTAATGATACCCTGCACCTCCAAATTTGTTTCATCTTAATGTGATAATTTTACTCTGCTGAGGACCTTGTTGCCTGTTGTCTACATGTGTATTTTTATTGAATGCCTATTGTATATACGGCATTCTGTGGGACCTTTGTGGGTTTGTGGGTGATGTCAGCATCCACTAGAGATCCTTCTAGAAGATGACTTGCTCCTGCAGCTCCTGGAACTGCTTTCACTGTGCCATGCCTGCTTGCGGAGACTCAGCCAGTGGGCTGAAATGTTAGCAGCTTTCTGTTGCCAAGCATAATGTAATATATGCCATCAGAGAGTGTAAGAAACAACATTTAATTAAGGGTGAATTGTCTCAGCAGTACACATTCACTTATAATGCCCTATCACCAAAGCAAACTTTTCTTTTTCTCTCCTCTTTGACTTGTTTTGCATCCATTGACAGAGTGTCTTGGCCCGTGACCCACATTTTGTTGTGAGTGACCTGGGGTTATAATTGGGAGGATGGAAAATACATCAATAGATCAAAGACTTTCTTGGAACTGGACTGGTTTCTATCAGATAGATGTTTTTGTGTTTTAAAAATCCAATTGGTATGCCTGTTTTAGAAGCATAAGCATGTGCATTATAGCTATAAAAATAAGTAAATATCTTGGGAAAAGTGCACAAGGGTATCAGTTTATAGGGGAAAGGTAAGGAAAATCCAGTTTGGCTGACCTCTTCTCACCCCATGGAAGGTGCTAAACCAGAATAAGATGAGACTATGAGGAGAAACCTGATTCGATTTTTCTAATTCAAAAGAAGAAAACCAATTTGATTTTAATGATTGGAAGAGAGTCAGAACATCATGAATACAAAACTAGATAGCTGTCATTTATAAGTTGATAAACATCCTCCAGTAGAAACATTCCATCTTTTCATTCTTTAATGTAGAATGTGTTATATTGGCCAACACGTCCTTGAGTACTATGTTTGTCCAATTATCTCATGCAAAGTATCATGTATTACACCCTGCATTACACCCCTGTGGTTTGAACAGTCAGGCCCCGCTCCCCATGTGGAGAACCTACACTTATCGCCTTTCTTGGAATGTTCACATGCTCATTGGCGCTCACATCTTGGCAAAATCAAAAGGAGTGACCTTCAACACTGACATTCTTTTATATTTTCATCTTATTTTCATGCTGGGTGGATTTGTTCATTCCTCTTTCATCCCCTACTAGAGCAAAGCTCTCCTGATTTTGCAGACTGAGTCTTTCTGTCCCACTTGATCATACCATCTGTCCCCACATTGCAGTTTACTCTGCATGAGGACCAGGTAGCAGACGCGGTTTTGTCCAATTGCAAGTACTGTGGAAAGTCTTTCACAGGCTCCCCACAATCTGTGAACATATGATCAGTCTAAGACAGCACGTTGTACTAAAAATGAACTAGAGAAATGTTCGTGTGGTAATAAACAAGGAACCCGAATCAAGGGGGGAATGTGCCATGTGCCATGAGCTACTGAAATGTATGTTTCTATGTGTACCAGAATGATGCCGGTCTGTCTTGGGAGATAACGGGATCAATTAATGTTTGTTTCTTTATTGCAAATGTTTATATACATTTAGCAGTATGGGCATAGTTATGTTTGGCCAAAAACCCAAACTGTGAGTTAAATGAGTGGAAATCTAAAAGTATTTGTAGTGAGGTGGTTGGTTTAATAAACAGAAATCTGTATGATTTCCATGATAACTTCTGAAACTGCACATTGACAGAAGGAACATCTCAGTAGGTATGAGAGCACAAATTTAAGAGAGAATCATGTCTCCTATATTTTGTGCTTCATCATTCATCCTTTATTTATCTAGACTATCTTTTTCATAGAACTTGACTGTATTTCCCACATTATGTTTATATGAGGTCGGACAATTAAGTTCACAAACTCACCCTAGAAAAAGTGCTACCTACCTCATTGCTAAACATCACTATAGTCACCTTCGAAGTACTCCCCTTGGGAAGCTATGCACCAATGCTAGCGCCTAGTCCACCCTTCAAAGCAATTTTGGGACTCTTCTTCTGGAATGGCCATCAGAGCTGTCATTGTATTACATTTGATGTCCTGAATGTCATGAAAATGTCTTCCTTTCATATTTCCTTTATCTTTGGGTAAAGAAAGAAGTCACTGTGGGCCAGATCAGGTGAGTAGGAAGGGTGTTCCAATACAGTGATTTGTTTACTGGCTAAAAATTTTCTCACAGGGGTGGCTGGATGGCTCAGTTGGTTAGAGCGAGAGCTCTCAACAACAAGGTTATCTGTTCAATTCCCACATGGGATGGTGGGCTGTGCCCCCTGCAACTAAAGATTGAAAACGGCGACTGGACTTGGAGCTGAGCTGCGCCCTTCACAACTAGAGTATAGGACAACAACTTGACTTGGAGCTGATGGGTCCTGGAAAAACACACTGTTCCCCAATATTCCCCCCCCAAAAAAAAAAATTTGAAAAAACAAAAAAACAAAACAAAAACAAAACAAATAAACCTCCCTCACAGACAGTGCCGTGTGAGCTAGTGCATTGTCATGATGCAAGAGCCATGAATTGTTGGTGAAAAGTTCAGGTCATGTAACTTTTTCACACAGCCTTTTCAACACTTCCAAATAATACATTTGGTTAACTGTTTGTCATTTGGTACAAATTCATAATGAATAGTCCCTCTGATATAAAAAATGGTAGCAACATCATTGCAACAAGTTCGTGAAATTAATTGCCCGACCTTGTATTATAGAGACCTTGTGCTGAATGATTGTAAACGTTTATGCAGAACATTTTTGTGCAGATTTTTAAATATTTCATTTTATTACTGGGAACTGATTTGTTGAACTTAGAACTTTTAACTTGCTTTAATTCATCTGATATTCGATATCCATTTTTAGTTAATCAGCTAAGATGAACATTACCTCATGTCACACCACTTATTTCCATTTCTATTTTCTGGGGGAGGATGGGGGTGGGAAGTTTACTGTCTCCTTAGATCGGTCAAATGACTGTGTCCAGGTTTGAATTGCACAATACAGACCTGGATCCAAATGCTGGGTCTGCCTCTGGTGCAACCATTTCAGTTCTTGCACTAGTCATAAAGGTTCTGAACCCCAGATGGCATCTGGTACCCCAGGTGCAGGAAGACAGTGGGATGTAGTAGAGATTCAGTGCACTGAGGGTGAGAGGCTGGTTTTAATATGTGTGACTTCTCTCCTTTGTATGGCTTTGAACCACTGATTTAAATATTCTGTGTCTCACGTATAAAATTTGGGAAGTGATATGTATTTCACTGGTTATTGTGCATTGAAATGCCTGGTCCATATACTCTCTTATTTGAATCTGTATGAACAGTTGAGTTACAATTAACATACCCCTTATTGTCGTCCAGTACACTGTCTGAGTATAGCTTTAAGGTTATGTGTGGTTTCACAGTTAGGAGAGTATGGTGGCCAAGAGTGTGGCAGTCACATGATTGAGTCTGGCCCCACTTGCTGGGCAATGATAAGGAGACACTGGGATCGAGCCTGCCATATAAATAAGAGCAATTTCTATCCCATGTCCGTGGGCTGTTTTGAGGATCAAACATCTATTAGAATAGTATGACACCTAATGTGTTCCATAATGATAATTGTTGTTGCAATGCATGAATCCAGACTTGGATATACTGCTTCCACAGAACTGGCCTCTGTTTATTCAGGTCTCCCTCAAGTATTCCCCAGGTAAAAAGGAAACTTTGCTCTAGTTCCTTCGGATGGAGATTTAAATCTTGTGTCTTCTCTATGTGGTACTCACATATCCATTGTATTACATTTCATTGTGAGTATAAGTTGTCAGGTGTATTATCTCTGCTGAACTACTTGGTGACAGAGACCTAGGCATGTATTCTTTTAGGTCTCTAAGCATTGGGCCCAGGGTTTTGGCAAATAAGTACTGATAATGCTGATTTGATAGTTATTATAGAATAAAAGAAAGGTATTTATTCCTTGATTTATTTTTCTTATAAAAAGTATGTCCTTAAACTCTGATATGTGGATGTGCCTGAGCTGGGGGGTCTTTGTGAACTATCTCACATTGTATACAAAATTAATTGTATTTGTTTTCCAGGGCAGCCTGTGGCCCTAAACAGTTTGAGAACAATTAATAAATAAGCCATATATATATATATTTTTTTTTTTCCTATGAACATAATTTTCCAAAAATCATTCAATTTTTAAAATGGTAATTGCCCAGATTACACATACCTTACACACTTATCTCCTTTTCTTCTTGCTTCTTCAGTTTGTCCACTATCTGTTGCCTGAAGAATGCAAGCACCCTCTGTGAGCATTGCAGATGTAGTATCTGCCCATGAGACCACAATAGGGTCAATCAGATTGCCTGAACAAATAATTTGGTTCTCACGTCAGCATATAATCAGTCTTGCCAATTGAGAGATAGTCAATCATTATTATATTTGGAAAAGTCAAATTGACAGGCCCCTATTATTTGCCTAACTTATGATGCATAAATGTCACCTAAGGTCTTCCCATTTCCCCATTCCCCCTCCCAAGAAAGAAATGGACGAGTGAAGCAAATAGCAACATTAAAATGTGATTGATTCTCAGCATGCATGAAATTTTAATTATTTCCTATTTAAATACATTTGGTCTTTGAACGGCTATTTAAACCTGTAGAAGAATGAGAAAAAACATGGGTCTTTTTTTTTCTAAATAGCAATATAAGATTTCTATGAATCATGTTGTACTAATTAGAGTTAAGGCTAAATTGATGAAACAAAGAGACCCATAAAATAGATGTTTATTTTATGTCTCCTAATGGCACTTGGCAGGAAGGACTTTCTGTGTCCAGGTGTCATGGCCTGGACAGTAGGGAAGTTCTAACATCTTTAGCTTGTAGCTTCCAAGGATTCTTTCTCATTCTCATTTTCAGAAAGAAAAGTGAGGAGCAATTCTAGAACAAGCACTTTCTAAGCAAATGAAGAAGAAATTGCACATTTCACCTCTGTTCAGACACCACTGATGAGGGCTTAGTGACATGGCTACACCTAAGTACCTGAGTATACCCGAGCCAGCTGTGCACCCAGATATACCCTATTACTCTAGAAGAAATAGAACAGATTTGGTTGACAATAACTGTCTCTGATGGACATGTAGAATTAGGATTTAGACACATACATAAAAATTGGGCAAAACCATCTGCTTTGGGGACCTTCAGTAAACCTGGGTATTCTATAAACTCAAAATAGTCTCATTGTCCGAGAAGAATGTAAAAGCCACTTAAGGAAATTAAGAGAACGTAAGTTTGATTTCAGTGGGATAGAAAAACGATGATGATCAGGACCCAGAGACAAGTTACCACCATTGGGACAAGATGGCTGATCATGAAATATCCAGGCACAAGGTAATAAAGAAGATAAGAGAGGGCTCGGACAGCAAGCAGACAGGATACAGGCGTGGAGCCCACGGCTAAGATGCACATTTCTGTAGTTCCTGAAAAGTCTGGAAAGGGCAACCAGGAAGTTGAGCTGAGAACCAGGGCAACAGGCAGAGATTTAGTTCTAGAAAATAAGGCTGTTAGAGCCCTGATAGATGACCGCAAACAATAAAGCAAGAGTCCATATACTACAACCAGGATGAAAAGAAAGACCTAGATCAGCTGTAAAGGAGATGAATATAGTGCGACGCAGTTAAACACAGAGGATTTTGTTAGTTATTATTCTTAGTAGCTTAATAGCTTAACAGGCTAAGATAAGTTACACTGCATGTGTCATTAAAATAAACCCAGCTCTGCAGATTGGAGTTGTTGCAGAGTCAAGGAGATGAGCCATCTTAGCTTCTTGACTAAGACGGAATAAATCTCTAATTTCTGGGTGACTTTGAAGAATAAATGGTTACTTTTTAGACTGAGAGTCAAAGGATATAAACGAGGAGAAGAATCAAAGTTAAAAAGATTTCTAAGCAACAAATGGTGCTGGAAGGACAAGACATCCACATGCAAAAAAAAAAAAAAAAAAAGAACCTACACACAGCCTTTAAAACCTTCCTAAAAATTAACTCAAAATGGACTACAGACCCACGTTTAAAATATAAAACTATACAACTCCTAGAAGATAGCACAGGAGAAAACCTAGATGACCTTTGGTATGATAGTGACTTTTTAAATATAACACGAGCGGCATGATCCATACAAGAAATAATTGTACAGCTGGACTTCATTAAAATTAAAATCTCAGCTCTATGCAAGACAATCTCAAGAGAAGAGAAGACAAGCCACAGACTCAGGGAAAATATTTGCAAAAAGCCTGTCTAATAAAGGGCTATTATGAAAAATACATGAGGAACTATTAAAAATCAATAAGAAAACTAAAAACCTGATAAAAAAAATTGGCCAACGACCTTAAGAGACATCTCACCAAACAAGATATACAGGTGGCAAGTAGATATATGAACAGATGCTGCACATGATATGTCATCAGGGCAATGGAAAGTAAAACAATAATGAGACACCACTACACACCTATCCGAATGGCCAAAGTCTAAAACACTGACAACATGAAATGCTGGTGAGGATGTGGAGAACAGGAACTCTCATTGACTGCTGCTGGGAATGTAAAATGGTAAGGCCACTTTGGAAGACAGTTTCCAGCCTTTTCTTACAAAACGAAACATACTTTTACCACATGCTCCAGCAATCGTGCCCCTTGGTATTTATCCAAATGAATTGAAAACCTATGTCCAGACAAAACATGGATGTTTATAGGAGCCTTATTCTTAATTGCCCAAACTTGGAAATAACCAACAAGTCCTTCAGTAGGTGAATGGATAAATAAAACTGCGGCACATCCAGACAATGGAATATTATTCAGTGAGAAAAACTATGAGTTACCAAGCCCCTAAAAGACACGGAGGACACTTAAATACATATCAATATGGGAAAACAGCCAGTCTGAAAGGATTACAGAGTGTATGATTCCAACTACATGACGTTCTGGAAAAGGTAAAACTATGGACGCAGTAAAAGATCAGGGGTTGCCAGGGGCTGAGAGCAGAAAAGATAAATGAACAGGCAGAGCACAGAGGATTTTCAGAGGAGTGCAAATACTTGTGTACAATTCTATAATGGTGACACACCATTATACACTCTCCAATCCCATAGAATGTACAACACCAAGTGTGAACTAAAATGGCAGTTATGGCCTTTGGGTCAGTATGTTGCAGCAACGTAGGTTCATAAATTGTATCAAATGTAGCCCTCTGGTTCATGATGTGGATAATGAGAGAGGCTATGCATGTGTGGGGGCTACCAGTATATGGGGGATCTTTTTACCTTCCCCTCAGTTTTTCTGTGAACGTAAAACCACTGTAAAAAAATAGTCTTATTGAAAAAAAAAGATTTCTAAGGAGTGAGTAGAACATGACAGTAAGTGTTGAGGGCTTGTCGTAAAAAGTCAGTGACGGGTGCAGGATTTCAATTGAGAAAGATGAAAAAGTTCTGAAAATGAGTGATGGTAATAGTTGCACAATAGTGGAAATAACCAAGAAGTACTGAATACCACAGAACTGCACACTCAAAATATGATCAAAATGGCGAATTTTATGTTATGTTTATCATAATGAAACAAAATTTTAAAAAATTTAATATATAAAAACGTTAGAAACAGCTATGCATCATGTTTTTAAAAAATGTGCATATGTCAATTGTTAACATTTAGTAAATTAAAAGAACACAGCTGTCTAATGGGCCTATTACTGTTAAACATAAGTATTTTACCAGTTTGCTCATATCAGAGACCAATTATTGAAACTTGAAGTTTTCACTGTTTACATTAAAGCATATATTTTTAAAAAAATAATACATATAAAGCAAAAAAAAAAAAAAAATCCCACGAAACTGTGATACTCAGGGGAGTGACAGGGAGCCCCAGCCCAGACCACGTGCTCCATAAGAGCCTCTGTGCTGCGTGGCCTTTGCAACTTGCCACCCTGGCGCCCTGCAACCTCCTACCAGGTGTTCTCTTTTAGTGCTCTGTTTGGAACAAAAATTAGATGTATGACCATCTTCTTACACATCTGTTACAACAGCAAGCCCAGAGACATTTGTCTATGTATTTTCAAATGCTATGACTATAGAGAAGGAGCCAAGAAGAAAACCTACCTGGCCTCACCTCCCCTTCTCTGTTCACATCTGTGGTCGGCAGCCGTGAAGATGACTCTTGATGACTCTGCCTCTGGTACCCACACACTTGTATATGTCTCTCCCCTCAAACAGGGGTTGGACCTGTGACTTGCTCCACATGAATTAAATATGACAAAAGTACAGTGATGAAACTGCCAAAGTTAGGCCACCAAAAGACTGTGACATCAGTCCTAAGGTTCCTTTCTCATTCTTTTGCTGCCATGTTATAGAGGGAGCAGCTGCCACATGGTGAGCAGGCCTGTGGAGAGGACAATGTGGCAAGGAGCCCACGTCTGCCACTAAACAGCTGTGGTGAAGAAGTCTGCACGCCTGGAGTCAGGGGAGAGGGCTTGGAAATGGACCCTCCCTATAGCTCATGCTGATACCTACACAGGCACCCAGTGAAGCCACACTCATCACCTTACCATAGACACTGTGAGATCAGAAGTGTTTGTTGTTTTAAGCCACTAAGTTTTGGGAACTTTTTCTTCACAACAATAATAATACCCACCTGGACAGTGCATAGCAGTGATTCTCAAGCAGGGTGAGAAACTCTGTGCTTATCCAAAAACATTGCGAAGGCGAAGATGGTTGATGGTCCACCCAAAATCCACTCCTCTAGAGTAGCAGGGATGGTGCTGGAAGCAGCTGCCACACCAGAGACTACATTTTCCAGCCCCATCTCTACCCCTTCACTGGGATGCGGGGTCATGTGACTAGTTCTCACTCTGGAACATGTGTGGGAGCAATGGGCGGGCACTTCCAGACCCCGGGGGACACAGATGTACCATCTCCACCCTCTCTGCCAGACTGGGTCCCTGGATGAGTATGAAGACCGGGGCTGACTTGCTCATGGAGAACAGCAACATTTGTTCTCGGTTATTCTGAGCAGAACATCTGTTCTGGACACAAAATGAACTTTCAATGGGTTAAGCCACTAAAATGTTAGGGTTTGTAGTTTTGTGTTTTAGCAGCTAGCGTTTCTCTAAACAATACAGGGGTGCGGGAACACAGCTTAAAAACTATGAAATGAGACATATGCCACATGGAGAGTGTCCACATCTTCAGCAATCTTTAAAGGCCAAAATCTAAATGTGTAAAGGCCAAAATCGAAGGCATTTATCTTTCAGAGCCATGCACAGGATTTCCTAGGTAGGCATGGCCTCTAGAACAAGGCAGAGAGAGAGAGGATGACGTGCCATGCGTTAGAGTTGGGGATCTTACTAGGTCCAGCATCACCACATCATCAGGAAGGAGAGGAAAAAGGAGAAACTTTGTGAGGTTCTTGTTTTTATCTCTATTTTCTTGTTACAAAAAATCCTGTTAAGTATAGGAGAATATGGGTGGTTTAGTATTTTGAACTGATTCACAGAAGAACAAAAGGGGAGGAAGGGGGAAGGGAGGGAGGGAGGAAGGGACTGGGGGAGAGAGAGAGAGAGAGAGAGAGAGAGAGAGAGAGAGAGAGAGAGAGAGAGAGATTGAGATTGTCTAGGGAGATAGAGAAGAGAGAGTTTGTGTAAAAATTGCTCTTTTTTAGCAATTGGACATTACTTGGATTCAAAGGAGCTTTGGAGGTTTTGAATTCCTTAACATTTTCTACAAAATTTCAATCTTTACACACATACATACTTGGATTCCAATATATTTGGAATCCATTTATTTGGAATCCAATATATTTGGAATTGATGACCCCTTAAAAGTTTAAGAACTACTTCCCTAAAGTGACTTTGGTCATAGTATTTGGGGCATTTTGATTTAATTTTGTTCTTGCCAATTTTTTTCACCTCCTTAAAAGTTATTACCAAAGGGAAATTTTATAAAAGCCAGATGAAGAATGTGTTTTCAAAAGAGCGTTTGAACAATGTGTTTGAACAAGGCTCGTTCTGTCTCCACGTTGCTCTCTTAGATTATAAACTCGATTAAAACAGAAACCATGTCTTTCTTGGAAGCCCCCTTTCATCAGAATACCCCAAAACAGGTCCCATGCAGGAGGGAGCATAAAAAATGGGATTGGTTTCTGCTGATGAAATGTCTAATCAAGTTCACTCAGGAGTCAATGGAAATACTAGAAATAAAAATTGTATTTTCTATTCCACTGCTTAGTTAATACATTTTGACAGGCACATGTAATTATTTTGGATGTAGGAAGACAAAACGACAGATGAGAGGAAACAGCTGATAAGATGTTATTGACTTAAATAAGAAAGCTAATCTTATGTGATGGATGGATTGCACATAGGAACTTGAGGTGAATATGATGATTCTTTTATCCCCATGTCAGGTGGCCTATTTAAAAGAAGGCTCAAATATGATGACTCAAATCATGTCTTCTGTGCATGTTGTATGTGAATGATGCTGTTTCTAACCTAGATTTTGCTCCACTGCCCCATATATCTTCTTTCGACCCAATTGGCCTGAAGAAGTCCAGAACAAACACACTCAGTGGTATGATTTTACTACCAGATTAATTAAAGTCTCCTTTCTCCTGGGGTGATGAAATGACAAATTTGTGGGTGGTTATTAATTAAACAATCTAAAAATTAACCCATATTCTTACTTCAAAGATTCTTAAAGAGATGATAATAAAAAGGGAATTACAATCCTGGATGGGAATTAGCTACTAATCACATTTTCTTAGTGGATATTTTTTTTAAGGTAGCTGCTTTATAAATGAAACAATTCTGCCACTCACTGTTTAGGGAGAATGCATTTTATTAAGTTGATTGGCTTGGACATGAGAGAGCCTTAGAGAGATCATGAAGTGCTAGATTTGAGTTCTGATCTACCTGTGTCTTGCACATGACACATGACTTGTGGGGGACAGAGATGGGGAGATGGAGAAACCAGGATGATGTTTCTTTCATCTGCCTCGTGTCAGTGACTAGGCTTGAACCCTGAAAGAATGACAGTAAAGAGGAAGGTCCTGATTGCCAAGAGGCTTTATGAAACCCAGGGCACCAGTAGCTCAGCTCTGGGGTGTAGGTGCAAAGTGCAACACAGTTAGAGAGAAACACATCTCTTCACTTCTGACAAGAATGCACCGTGATTCAAGGGGTGCAGAGAACTGAAAGGAGATAGGGCGTCTTGGCATCTTGGTGATGTTCTGGAAGACAACATCCTTAGTCGGGGAGCAGTGTGCCCATTGAGGTCACCTCGAGCCACATCCTGGCAAGACACATCCCTCAGGTGGCTGGCACACAGTGGACATCCAAATGCTAGCCAGGAGGAGGCTTTCTCCTAAGCATATGTGAAGCACCCCAGCGTATAGGAAGAGCAAGGGTGAGAGGTGAGGCTGTGACCCTCACAGAGAGCTCCTGTGCCTCAGGATTTGTGCTGCTTTGAGGCTGGGGAGCTGGGCTCTGAGACCCCCTCACTCATCTCTCAGGTCAGCCTTTGTCAGGGGCCTCCTGGCCCTTAGTGAGCAGGTAAAGCTGCTCAGGTAGGTCAAGGACAGCCCTCTGAAGAAAGTTGCAGGTGTGAGTTCTTAGGAGCAAGGCCTCAGAAGTTAGGAGGGGGCATGCAGAAATGATGAAAGGGCCTTGGGGGGGGGCCTGCAGATATGATGGGGAACCCCACCAGCACTTGCTACACTACCTTACACAGAAATAGCTGGGGTTGTCTTTGGAGGAAATAATATGAATGCAGGGGGCTTGCATTCCTGTAGGCAAGGGCTAGGTAGCACGTGTGACTGCAATGTTAGTGTAAATATGATCTCAGGTATAATGGCAGAGTGGTTGGCCCTGATGGGTTACATACAGGTCAAAGAATTTCTGGAAGGGACCTCCTGCATCATTTAGTGAGAATGCTTCCTTTCTCCATTTTGTAGCAATGATACTGAAGGACCAAGAACGGTAGATGATTTGCCAAAGGCCAAATAGCTGACTAGTGGCAAAGCCAGGATTCAAATTTGTGTGTTCTGATCTCAACCTACTTTTTTTTTTCCAATTATATTAGATACAAGACACACTTTGATATAGAAAAATGTTATAATTTGAGGATTTGCAATTCTTGCCCTGAAAATGTACCGAGGATGCTATCCTGTCCTTCATGCACTATGATGGAACTTGGGCACCGTGCACTGATGAATCTTATATTTGGTTAATTCTTGTTTATATTATTATATTATTTAACATTACCTTGAATCCGAACTATTTTAATATCCACCTACATTTCCTTGTGTGTATCACCCTCATTGTGCAGCACCAGCTATTAGAGAATTGCATTTCCCTTTTGTCTTGTCAGAAGAGAGAATCTCATGTCCCCTTGTCCCCTTAGGGCCAGCTTTCTTGAAATAAATTCCTGTTTTTCCTTTTTGGAAAATTGAGCAGCCCATCTCTGACTGTCTGGTTTGCTGCTTCCTTGAACTTGCATAGAGATTATTACATAGCTCATCAAGTTTTACTTCTTTCAAAAGCAGAGGTGACACAGTGATACCTTTGGTAGTCTTAGGTGGAAGAGAGAGAGAGAGAGAGGGGAAAACAAAATGATGCCTTAGGAAGCCTTAGGTTGGCTGTGGAGGTTCCCACAATGCAGCTGTGGCTTCAGGTATTAAGGTCAATGGGCGCCTCTGAGAGCATGGCCGCCCTGTGCAGTGCAGGGTGATGACAGAGCCCAGCGTGCTCTGGGCCAGGGCCAGGGCCAGGGAGGAAAGGCCAGAAGAATAGCAAAAATAGTCTTTCTGAGTGACCCTGACGGCCTGGTGCAGAGTCACATTCTTCTCAAGGTGAGCCTGGCTTGTCCCTGCCCCAGGTATCACGTGGACAGAGAGGGTGTTCTCTGTGGTGTCCAAACTACTCTTAGGCCTGATTCAAAGGGAATGCAAGGTCACAGAAAGTAGCTTTGAATGCAGGACATTTATTTGAATTTCAGATCTGTCACCAGCTCCACAACATTTTCATTTAGATATGCCATTCCTCAGCGTACCCATTTTGCAGTATAATTTATATCCTTACATGAAAACAACTATACCAGAACATTACAGATATTACACACAACACACATGTCTATATAGAGACATACACATATGGTTTGTTGGAGATTGGGAATACTTAGAGTATTAGAAATTAGAAATCCTAGGTCTCCTTGGACAGTGCCAATCCTTTAAATTTCCCTCTGTAGCTTTTCTGTCCTTTGCTTTACGTCCTTCCTTTCTGAGCCACTTTTTTTGTACGTAGTGCTGCATTCATTTTCATTTTCTTAGTTTAGTTTATTTGTTTGATTTTTAGGCAGAACTCATCTAATGTCTCCTCTGTGTTAAAGTATGGGGAAATAAATTATCTCCCTCAAAATCATTTGAATCATCAAAAAAAGGTTCGATCCTCTGTACATACTATTAGGGCAGGTAGTTTTATAATACAGTTTAGGATATATTTCATAGAAATAATTAAAATTAAATACAGTGTTGGGTCTTGGAGTGGTCATACTCAGTCATCTGGAAATTCCAGTTTTGCAGCACACTTTGATTCTATGCCATGACAGACAGATAAGAAAATACTGTACTGGAATTAAAGTGTCAATGGTCAATTTAGAAATAATGGGATTAAAAATACCATTAAAAGAAAATAGAGATACATATTCAAGAAGTAAAAGTAGAGAGAAGATTGAGAGAGTGTATAGAAAGAAACAACTTCTTAGTTCCAAGAAAGAGTCAATAAGACTTAAATTCAGATGTTTCAGACACATTAAAGAGGTGGTGATTCTCTCTAGCACTCTGGCAAGAATACCTTGGACAGCAAACATTATTGTAGGGCAGTTTGTCATCAGTTAGAGAGCCTACTGCAGGGATTTTAGAGAAACCCTGGGAAAGCTGGGATGGTTTATGATAACCTTGAAAGAAACTGAGATGGTCCCCCTTACTTGGTATTTTAGGTTGGCCTGATATTTAAGTTGTACTTTCCATTATTTATAAGTGATATTTTCTAAACAAATAAACAAAAATGAACAAAGCAAATCCTTACATACTTTTCCTTTTGATATGGCTTAGTAACTACTTTGATTCTTGACATATTATCTTTGGTACCTATATGTAGTTAGCGTCTTTCTTGCAGCTACTATTAATTATATTATGTGATAATCATAACAATATAATATGAAAATTTCAATAAACTGTAGATATTCAAAATAACTCAGTAAACACTTAACAGATGTGAGTGGCCTATGCCAAGGCCATTTTTCTCTTTTCCCCTGATCACAATTTAGTTTGGCATCTAGTCTTTCTTCATTTTATTCAGAGCCTGGTTTCAAAAATAGACCCTGATTGGTCTAAGATAATGTTAATCCAACTGTAGGTCACAACCATTTATATATATTAAAATCAAATTAATGGGTTACATTATCTTTTTGAAATGACACGGAACAAAACATCAGTGTTTCATATAGACTAGATTAAGGGGAAGAAAAAATTTATAAAAGTGTTTGTTTGTTTGTTTGTTTTTAAAGAATTATGTATACCTACATACTGAGCCTTGTTGTAAAAACATATTTTTAATGAGGGTGACAGTCAAAAAGTTTGAAAACCATTGCTGTGAACCAGTCATCATGGTCCTGTTTTCCTTGTGATTGGTTTATTTGTGCATGTGCAACAGAATTTTGAATAATGGGCTTTGAGGGGAAATGTTCTAGGTGTTATCCAGAAAAGTATGTTCTTGGATTATAGGAATCACAAGGAAAGAGAAAATCTCAATTTTTCCTCTACATGTTGTCATGTGTGGGAATGATAACCCAGAACTGATGGAGCATCTTGCAAACATGAGATGAGCTGGCCTGTGGAAGAGCCAACTTCTTGAGTATAACAAAGCTGAAAGATGAAGTGAACCTGGCTTATTAACGATGGTGTTGAGCTGCCAAGTGTACTCTGGTGCATCCTTTCCTCTGAACTTCTTAGTGTACGATAATACAGTTTTGTGACTAAGCTACTGGCTTTTGGGTTTCAATTTTTAGCAGCTGAGTGAGTCCTAAGTGATGTAACCACCATCTGACATATTGGTGCAAACACTGAGGCCAAGACTAGCTTATTCAATAAATTATGTAATAAGTGACTATTGCATGTGAGATTCTAAGTGGTGGGCATACAGCTGTGAAGAAGATAAATGAGGCTTCTGCCTTTGAAAGTTTATATTCCAGTGATGTAGACAAGTAATAAATAACGAAACAAATAGATGCAGTTAGATTATGATTAATCATCTGAAGGAAATAAATAGAATGACAAGTTAGAGTAATTTATTTAGTTAACAAATGCTTCTTTTAACAGAATAATAACTTTTCTGAAGAGGAAGAAGCATTAGAGCTGAAATTTGAAAGAGAAGTTAGTCATGGGATGAGTGAGGGAAAGATCATTCCAGAAAGAGGGACATTACAAATTATAGATTGCATTGCTAGGAGAGTGTACTCACATATTTTTTCTATTTTTAAACATTCAGTGCAGAAGTTTAAAACCATGGTGAACTTTATCCATTGATCCCTTGGTAAGAACTCTAATATCTCCTGGAATATACATTTGCAAATACTAGAGTTTACTTAATTATTGCTCACTAGACCAGTTATCCTTTACTTTACTGGATTATGCCTTATTAGAACTGAGCTCTGCTCTCTGAGCAGCCAGCTCAGCACCTGGACATTGGAAGGACTCAATGATGGTTGAGTAAATGAATTAAGGAATGAAAACTCTTAGGGATTTTATCCATTTGATAGTGACTGATGGCTTGTGGAAAACTCAAAGTCCTTGAGAAGGTTTATTCAGGTTGTCATGGTACACTGCTGGGAAAGTGTGTTATCAAACCACAGGCAAGAACCCAAATGTATGGCTATGCTATTTTTCCTTAATGATTCCCACTTCAGGTGCATTACAGCATAAAAAACAAAAAAACAAACAAACAAAAAACAATATTTTGGCTTTTGGTTTTCCCATACCAAATGTTAATGATAGAATCACTGTGTTAGATGTTTTTGGTGATTTATATGAATTTTATTTTATTTTATCTCCATTTCTGACTTTATATTATTGTAATGTACTATATATTAAAGTTTAAAAGATATCAATTCTGTGGTAGAAAAGGATCTTGGGCATTGAGTAACTCACTAATGCCTGATAACTACTTCTGGAAAAGCTTTTCCTGATTCTCACTCCTTCTCTCCCATGTCTGAATAATTGATCACCCTTAGGAGTCTCCACTGTATGTGTAATGTGCAGTTCTGAGATAATCATGACCAAGTTTAGCATAGCCTCATATTGGCTTGTGTTCTTCACTGAATTATAAAACCATTTAATACAAGGTACAGGTTTCATTGTATTTTTACTCCAGTGTATACCATTGGGTCAGGATACGCCAAGGTCTCAACAAATTAAAATGAAAAAAGATTAAAATTTCTGTAGAATTGTTTCATTTTCATGTTATTCACTGGACCTCAGATGTGCTGTTCTTCCTCATGTCCACTATTGCAGCAACTTTCTATTTTCCCTGACTCTCCCTCTTTCAGCGTAACCACCGTTCATTACTCCTTAGTATTATTTTACAGTGTAGTAGGACTTTAGAATTGGAAGTTTGAATTTCAGTTCTGAAACTTATTGAGCATGTGCTTTAGCAAATTTCTTTAACCTCTGAGTCATAAGAGTATGACTTAACAGGGAGTTTTAATACGTAAATGCTTATCAGTAAGTGAAAGACAAATAAATATTGGCTGTGGTCATATTATTCCAGGTCGTAGTTTAGATATTTTATAATTCTCATTGTTTCCTGATCTTATTTATTTATTTATTTAGGGAAGGGGAACAGGACTTTTTAAAAATTATTGTTCTCCATTTCCTATGTCAAAACTCGTGAAAAAACTTCCAAAGTCATCTATGCCTTAAGTCTTACCTGAGTGAGACTCTTACACATGGGAAACTCTGTCTTTCTTCTGTTTTGCCTGAAACCAAATGGATAAGTGTAACTCATTTTAGGATTTAATTGGCAAGTCCACCTGGACAATGGACAAAAGCTATGTTCTCTAATCTTCTCTTTATCAGTGATAAAAGTTCTATTTTGGTCCCTTTGTAAAATTTTTCAACTTTTCTGGATGGGAGGGTTAGGTGGAAGTATTAGTGTTTATTGAAGACTTGATTAAGAACTAAACAAGAGCTGTCATACAAGAGTGTATACTATTTACCTTGAGTGTTGGTACATGTTTTAGATACAGTATCTTTGCGTAGATAATTATGTGAAGCTCTGTTCATAAAAATAAACAAACAGATTTTCATGTCCCAATTTAAACCTATGAATAAGATTTTCTAGAAGAGGCCCGATAATCTGATATTCAACATATACTCTGGGGGAGTTTTATTTTCAGGGGAAGTTTGGGAAATACTGACTTAAAATATTTCATATGTACAGCAAAGTATATCCAAGAAAGCTTCTTATAAGGAAAAAGAATGGAAACTGTGTCAAGAACTGTGAAGGGTCACAGGTTTTTATTCTACTTGGAAGCTATCAAGTTAACTTCCCACAGTTTTATGGGTGATGGCAGAAAACACAAGACTCTTGGATCAGAGACAAAGAACAGTTTATTACTCCCAAAATATCAAAAGTGTCGGGATTTTCTTTTGCCAGTTCTTTAAGCTCTAGTTTTCATAGAATGACACAGAGAGAACTATGTGATACCTGCATAAGTAGTGCATTATATTACCGAAGAACACTGAGCTCGTTCCAGGAGATATTATCTCTGTCTTCCTAGGCTGTTCGTGATACACACATTCCTGAAGATAACCTGGAACAAAACTAGCTAGCGCCTTTTCTGTTAAGATGTGTAGAAATACAAGACACCCGTAGAGAATTGTCTTGCAACGAGCTGGACTCTGATGTTTCAAGCAAGAGGAATGACTTAAATATAGGTTCAGAGAGAGGAAAGGATGGAAACTATAAAGACAACAGCAGCACAGGTTTGAGTTTTGCAGTAGGCTGGACTAGAAGTAAATCATGTTTGAATTCATTAACTTGAATAATTCATTTACAAAGCTTCTGATGAATGAATTTAGCTCCTACTGCTATGGCTTCCAACAGAGCACGAGCTACCATGGAAGTAAGGCTAGGCCGAGCTACTTTAAAAATCCATGACCAAAAATGAGTGTCTCTGCTCAGCTTTGAAATACATGTAGACCTTTAGTTGTTACCTGGCAATTTGGTACACCATACACACGTATCTGGTACTAAATCACATCACACAATTTTCAGAAATAAATGATGAATGATGGGACTGAATCAGAAAATGAGTGAGACCACTGACAATAGAAATATGTACTTACAAAGTTTATCAAATTATATTTATTAACCCTTGGAAAATAATAACCTTTAAACAACTCCACTATAAAAAGCAGATCCTGGGTTTTGTAATATTTCATTTTGTTTTCTAACTGTGTGACAATACTAAAAATAAATTAATTAGCCTTTCTTCTGTATCTAATTCTCTGAAGTCTCTTGCTTAGAAACTTAAATGCTTCCAGTGTTGTTTTATTAGTAACTTTCTTTTTCATCTGTTTACTTCACATTTGCTTATCTTGCTACTATCATGCGCCAAAAGTATTGCAAACACACATTAATATATGTCCTCTGGAGCATTCTTCTTAGGAGAAAGAAGAGTGTGAAGGCTGATGGATTCAATGCAGGGCCCCCATCCAACATCTGTAACACCCTCTCCCTCCAATGAGGCTTCTGGGTCATAGCAGGTCTCGCTAGATTTAATCTAGATTTAATCTGAGTGCCATTCAACCCCTGCCTTTTCCACAATGAAAGGGCTACTCAGACTCAGAGGGGTTTTCTGGATACTCAGGAAGTGGTGAGATTTCTACCAGGCCTTTGAAATTAAGTAGCTTCAGAACTGAGGGAAAACTTTGTCACAATCCATGAAATAGGAAGGGAGCTGTAGTAACAGCAAAAAGAGGTAAATTGACTGCATTTTTCTAGCATTACCAAAGGCTTGAATACAGTTGGAGATATCCCATGAGGGCAATTAGGGATGCAGACTCATTGTTTTACTTACATACTTATCTTTAAAACATATAGTTCTCAAAAAGTCTCTTATAAACGACTTTCATTCCAAAGTACAGATTAAGGTTTAAATACAAGTTTGTACATTCCTGATAAAAACAAAACTAGCAATATTAAGAAAAGTAGTAGTAACCATGTCGATTAAATTTGTAGCTAAGAAAACATTATGTCATTGAAGGAATTGCCATTAGAGAAATGAAAATCTTTGTCCAACTCTGAGGATAGATGACTAGACTAGCACGTTTCATTCCACAGGAAAAAAGCAAACAAACAAAAAAACGAAAAAACACCTATACTTCAATTAACACTTATACATTTTTTCTTTATACTAATTTAGCAAATGATTATCTATATTATCTTTGGTAAATAATCTTTAGAAGTAAGGTAAAATGTGATCATTTTCCAGTAAAAGAAAATCTCTGTTTTTTTCTCACATATTTACTGGGATACAATTTTATAAAGTATTTGAACACATACACTATTATTGCAAAGTTAGACTGGAAAAAATAGGACTTCTGAAGTCTGAACATATGCCCCTGAACATGGTGAAGAGGGGTATTTTACAGTCTGAAAATATGGGCTCATTCTGTAGAACCTGGTCTCTAGCCATTTTACCTGTCTTGAATTAGGATTTCACTTTTGGCAAGAAGACCCCCTTCTTCACATGTCAGGAATTGTCCAAAAACCCTCAAGAATTCCTTTGAGGAGGCAAGTATGGAAGCAATTGCTATCATCATTGGGAAAAACTTAATTCCAAGTCATAGATAGTCCCTTCTCTCTTGTTGAACGGTTTGAGAAGAAATGGCTGTGTTGATGTAATGAGGCAAGGGGAAGAAGGAAGTTCGTAGGAAGGCAAAAGGATATTTGCAGAAAAGAAAAAGAATGAGGATAATGTGCCCAATCAATTGGTTTCTTGCTCTTACAACTCTGTAATTCATCTGTTGTAGCAGTTGGCACTATTCAAAACGCCATGAATGAGCATCATGAAGCTTTTATCATTTTAATTTTATTGCTTGGCTGGCTCATCCTTGGGAAACAAAGACTGTTCATGTGAATTAGCCATTACACTGACATTTGAATTTGAGAGGGAAAAGCCTGTAATGTGCCTCCACAGTGCAGTAAAAGAAGTGTGCAGAGGTTATATGCATCTTCCTTACGTATGATTTAGGTAGATGTGTTGATTTAGACAGAGCGGTCGTTTCTCTCCTTCTGATTTTCCTCCTTTTTCTCCCACTCTTCCTTCCTCCCTTCTCTTCCTCTTTCCTTGTACAGAAACTTGCTGGAAAGCTACGTTTTCAAAATAATAGTGATTGAATCAGAGAACGCCAGTTTGACTTATCAATCATGAGAAGCTGCACACAGATGGTAGTAAACGTCATATCATGCTAACTCCCTCTCCGCCTTCTCTTCCTCCTCTGTCTTTTCCTTATCTTTTCTTTTGCATCCGCGCTAAGGTGTGATATTTGTAGAGATTACCCAAAGGAAATAGGAAAAATGTGATTATTTTTGGAATGCAATTGTTTGAATTTAATTCTGATTCTGTTATTAATTGGGTGACCTTGGTCCATTACTAACATCTGTAACCTTCAGGGACTGAGAGGACCCATCTCATCATATTCTGGAAGATCTAAATGATGTAGTACAAGTATAGTTCTTAATGTGACTCTTAACCCTGGAAATGCGGATTACACGCTAACTAGCATCATGGTCTTAATGTTTTCTTCTGTTCTCTTTTTGTTTTTGTTTATCCTGTGTTTTCTTTGTCTTGATAACATCAACTTGGATTACTTGTTCTGTTTCTGTAATTTAATGGGTAAACATATTATAAAGGGACAAGTAACTACCCATATTCTCATAGCTTTCAGAGTATGAGAAAAGATTTATTTTGAAGTTAACATGATACAGTCCCATTTCCTCCCCAATTTAAATTTCTCTATTATATATAAATCCAAAATCTCTCTTGTTGTCTAGTAGCTACTACAATATGATAGACTAGGATATGGATCAGGAAACAGGCATGCCATAAATATGTTCAGTGTTCTCAAAGATGACATTTTTAAATGTGAAAACTGTGGAAGACATAAAATGAAGGAAATATGAAGCTCTTAAGATGGAAGAAAGCAGGAAACATTTGGATTTAATTCCATCTTGGATCCATTCCACCAAAGTTCAACATAATGCAAGGCCTGAGCAACTGTGATTGCTCAACTCTACCCTTATCCCTTTAGTCTTCTTTGTACTTTTGTACCGTAGAATTATGTTAATGCACTTTTTTTTAAGGATTATATCTCAGGCCAGTTACTTATATTACTTATTTTGTAGAGCTTTAAAAAGAAGAAGAGAGGAAAGACACAATATCAGACCCTAGATGCATCTAGATGGGATTGTTTAAAACTTCAAAACGCAAGCGAGTGTAAAAGGGTGCTGAGCTGGCAGGATGCATTTCGATGAAATGCTTTTGTCAAACACTTAAGAACGTTCTTCCATAAAAAGTCCTTTGATCCAGAATCCCAAATATACCCGCTAGGAAACCCGTGAAACAAATAACGGTTGGCAATTGGGAATGTGAATCTACTTGGTAACTGTTACAGAAAACTTATTGTTGACTTGTATTTTCTTTTTGATTATTGTTTTGCTTATGAAAAAAGATGAGAAAATCAGTTTGACAATGATGGAACAATGCTACTTCTCCTTATCCATCAACTGAATCCTGTAGGTTTTCATATGCAAAACATACCTAAAACTAATTTTTTTGAGGACTTATAGGGGGGTTAAAACCATAGGGAGAAAGAATATCCTGGAAGATGAGTAGGCACTGTACTTCCTAAAATTCTTTAATCCCCAAGTTTCACAAATGTCAGGAAAAATTTTGTTAAGATTGGAATGTTTTCTAAATGGTCTTATTTTAGAATGCTTTGAAACATATATCATTTTTACCTAAGAAAACACCTAATTATTTGCTTATTTTAAAAATTATTTAGACGTTATCCTTACAAGAAACAAAAATACAGAGTTATTTTATAGCACACAGAGTCATATCAACTCACTAGTACATGAGATTTAACAATTGGGAACAAATCACATTTAATGTCTTTTGACATTACCCAAGTAAGACCATTTTTAATAAGTAAAGTTATCTTTCACCATGTTGGAATGGTGACAAACTACATGACATTTTTACACAAAAACTATTAACATACGATAAGCATTTATCAAATATGATAAAGATCAGAATATACAAATTTCCAGACTTTTCCAGAAATACTATTATATTTTGATCTATTACATTTTATAGCTCTTATATTTTGGATAAGTATTGACTTGTGTTTTGGTGTTATGGATATGCTCGTGTGGACGTGTGTGCATGCATTAACTCCACATAAGATAGAAATGGTTAAATGCAAGTATAGGATTTAAATGTTTAATTTGCTTTGTTTTATCTGCTATTTATTTCTGCTTTAAGATTGATGAACAAAACCTATAGACAAATTGATTAATTTTGCTCCTGCTTATAAATACTGAGGCATAATACACTTTATTTGTCCTGTTTTATGAAAAGATTTTTCACGTGTTTCGAAAGTGGATTTCAGGACAAAATCTAATATTTTAACTAAAAACAAGCTACTCAATTTGGCTATAAATGTAAAATATAATGTGTACTTAACTGTGCATATTAAGTTTTAATCTTATTGTCCTTTCTGACTATAAATCTACACCAGATTTTCCTATGAGCCCTCAAATTCCCACTGCCATTACAAACTAACATTTTTTTTTATAAGAATGTGAAGTAATGTAAGTGATTTTTCTATAGAACAAAATCATACAAGAACAGAACACAAGAAGCCATGCAGTGATTTTTAAAATTTTATTGGTGCAATAATCATTACTGTAGCTTATATTGTTTTATCTCTTGAAAGCAGAAAATTTGACTCTCAATCAAGTGAATCTTTAACACGTTTTCAGTCAAATACTTCTAAGAAAATGTCAATTATTAACACGAGTAATTGTCAATTATTAAGAAAATGTAAATTATTACTCGTCTTAATAATTGACATATATCTGATGTTATCACAGGCCCTCTGTTGAAAGATTAATACAGATATAATGTGACACTGAATCTGAGTGTTTGACTATTAGGAAAGCATAATATTTTGCAATGGTTTTCTTCACCTATTTGTCAACTATAGCTAATTGATTATCCTCCTGTAACATTTTATTCTGTTTGTGAAACGCTGTCCTTAGCCATCTTCGTCTTCCAAGCACGTATCACAAATTATGAAATCAATGGCATAGCTTGTCTGGCACACATAAAATTGATAGCTTCCTTTTATTATATTATCATAATCTGCCAATTTATTATGAAAGAGTGAATGACATGCTTGCGATTAGAACTGGTCATGACAGGTCACTTGAAAACTTATTGATGGTGTGTGAGGCATGCTTTTTAATTAAAATGTAGGACTAGGTTGACTAGCCAAACACCCTTTTTCCTTACTCATCACATTTATTGAGTCATGGATTTGCTTATTTATATTATTTTAAATTAACAATGATGAGTCAGAGTAGCATGTCCCAGAGGAAAAAACACAAACTTGCATGATCTCTTTTCCAAGGCAAGCGAAAGCTCACTTCCTGGAAAAATACTGTAAGCAGATATGATATTAAAAATGATAATTTAGATGAGATAAATTCTGACCTGGATTAAGAGTCACTTTTAAACTTCTGTCCACTTCATGCCAACTGAATTGTTTTAAGCAAGATCAGTTCCCCCACTTTCACCCGCTTTCTTTCACAAAGTTCTAACTTAGGCAAGAGATTCCCAGCCTCAATTGCAAAACATTCTCGGGGTTATTATGATCTCAAAGGATGTTGTGAAATTCTCGAGGCAAAATTAATTGCGATGTGACTTAGGTTTTGTTTGTTTGTTTGTTTTTTTCCAAGTGAATTGTGTACAAGGAAGCGGCCCTAAAAGGAGGGTTGGTGGATAAAGTGGAAGATTACGAATCTAGCAAATGGTTACAGGGTGTCAGAATTGCAGAACTCCAGTGGCTGGCAGTGACTTCCACTTTCATCCCACAGACATCTGCGGGTGAGGGCAGGAGATGAAAAGCCATGCATCTTCTCTGTAATTTATGTGGCCACAACATTCCACCGTGGTCGCACTGTTCAGCCCCACAGAGCTCACACGTATGGTTGTTTGCTCAGAAGCGTTTCCAAAAGACTCAAGTATGCATGCCTTTTTCCTGTGAAAGAGGGTCTTGCAGATTTTTGACAACGTTGTGAGTTAGGGTCTTCTTTTTCCTTTGATTTGACTTGTTTGTTTGTTTCAGAATGCCTGTCTAACTTCTAGGCACCTCCTTTTGCTTTTGGACTTGACAGACCCTGGTTTAAATCTGTCTTTCCAAAGATGACTTTGACATGTTAAGGAATGCTCTCCTCCTGTGTAAAATGGGTCAGAACCCACCTGCTAGGTGTGTTGTGAGAAAAGAATTCAAATACTCTGCCAAAATGCTTTCTGGACAGAAGATACTCCATAAAGGTCAGTCCCTGATGGTTTCCTAATTGGAATAGCTCAATTATAGCCGCCATTTCCACTTACCTTTGCCTTCCTAAGCTTGCTTATCCTCTTTGTTTTTGTATTACAAGTTCTAGGTCATTCGAAAATGGAGTTAATCTTTCATTTATCGGCTCTAAGCACATATTTCATCTGCTTGATTTGTTTTTATAGGAGGCCAACCCTGGGAAATGTCCTTTTAGGGTCATCTAGTTCTACCTCGACATTTTTATGGCTGAAAGAACTAAGATTCAGCCAAATTTCACAGCCTTCCAATTAATTTTCAGGAACATTTAGTGAAACAGGTGAGACTAAAATCTCATTCTCTAGACTGGACCCTTCTCAGGCCTTTTGCTGTATCACTCATCAGTTCTCTAAATAACCATGTTTTTATTTCAAAAACCTATCAGGGTACTTAGGAATAAATGAAAGTGGAACTTTGTGGAACCATAGAAATCCTTGATTAATTGCTATAGCTAAATTTGAAATTTGCCTTCTTGCCATCCAGTTACTTTGAGCTTATAATAGCAATAATGCAAAATGTGTTTTGATACCAGAGTCAGTGAGCTATAAATTTACATCTTTAAGATGGAAACTAAGCAGTCAAAGCAAGTCACAAACAAGACACATAGCTCCAATAACAAACAAGACAAACAAGGAGCAATGGTTTTGGTTTTGTCCCTGGTCCTGTCTCTGGCTTGCTTTAGGTGGTAAGATGGGATTGTCCCCTGAAAAGAATTCAGAACAAAGGTTTAAAAGAGAGGAGAATGCATTGAACCTCCAGATGTGATCAGCTAAACATGAATTATTTGCTTGGAGATATTTTATGAAATGATAAAAAGTAGATCAGAGCTATTTAATGAGGTGATACTATAGCTCCGGTGGCAGCCATAGCTCTCACATTGGTCTTTCTCAAAGTCTTTCTGTGTCTCTCTGTCCTGGGTCTTGGTCAGCAATAAGAGTAGCTTTCTTGTGCTTTTCAAGAATAGTTCTTTATGATTATGTTGCATCATACTTGCTATTGCCATCAGCCCCCTATATCCTACAGTAATCCAATTACAAAACATTACAGTGAAATAGAATCTAAAAGTCCACAGGCTTAGTTCAGGAAGAACAGATAAGATGGGCTCATGCAAGTCAATTCCATCCTTCCAAAAATTTTGCTACTTGAGTTACCCAGGCACAATGAATAATTCTTAGCCCTATCGTCAGATTCCTTGGGTAGTTTTACATCATCTCCAACAACGGTCCAGGCTCTTCCGCTCACTCTCCCTTTCCAAATTCATAAATCTGAGCATATGACTTATGAATTGTGATTTACACCTCAGGGTTTATGACTAGAGATGTGATGATTTTTGACTTGGTTTTATTCAATTTGTGCAACATCAAATTAAAGTGATGTTTTCTCTTAAATTTCTCATTGGGAAACTATCTTATATGAATTTTTGTTCATCCTGAACTTTGCAAGTGCTAACAGTTTGCTTCACTATATTTTACGGACTAAACTAGTACAGGTGATTTCAAACTTAGACTCCAGTTTTGCAATAAATAGACATCAGTCAAAGATGACAGCTAGTAATATGGAATGTTGCTAAAATCACTGGGCTTGATATTTGCTTAGGAGGGAGCTCAGGATATGAGATGTGTTTTGAAAGATAAATCCTTATATTACATCCTAGAATTTTGTTTTTTCTTATGTCCTGGTAAATTTTCCCCGTGGATCTCAGTCTTTCCTACCTGATGTCACCAAATACTCTCCTGATATAAGATCGTACAGCATGAAAGAACATAGACTTTGGTATCAGAATAACCTGGATTTGATCATAGGCTCTGATTAAACTATTTCTGTGATTTTTGCATAAATGACTTAGCCTTTGAAACCTTGCTTGCCTAATCTGTGAGGTACAGATTTGATTCTTACGTTTTAAGGCTGCTGTAATGTCAAATGAAGTGATGTTTGCACAGCACCAAGGGAAGTATACTGAGTCAGTAGTCGCACTAGCCCTATGATACTCTTGAAGATTCTGTAGAACTAAGATATATGATCTCAAGTATATCTTTATTATATTTTTGGCTTCAAGGCTTTCATCTGTTTGTTTGTTAAATAATAATAATTTATTGAACAACTCAACATGCAACCATAATTACAGGAGAGAAGAATGTTAGCAGTAATTAAGGAAGATATGTTTCTTTTTTGTATTCCTAGGAGAAAAGGAATACTTTATTTTTAGTCATTTTATAAATAGTTATGTAATACTTGTTATATATCAAGTTCTGCTCTAAGCACTTTACATATATTAACACATAAATCTCAACTCGATGAGTAAGGTATTAGTCTTCTTGTACTGCGCACAAGAAAGTGACCAGATGAGTTTAGTAATATGTCCAAAGCTGCACTGCTCGTTGGTAGGACAACCACAATGGAAGCTTTAATAGAGTGAGTTCTGAGTCCTTGCCGTTAGCCACTTAACCATGCCACTTCTTGATTAAGGAAAATATTTCAAATGAACTAATGGAATATGATTAATTTCAATTGTACTAAGTGATATGAAGGAAATGTACAGGACTATATCAAACATGAGTGAGTAACAAAATCTGTCAACAAATGACTTTTTGAGGACCTATTATACTCTGTGCTCGATGGAGTCCGTGATTCCTTGAATCTCCTTAACTGAAGACTCAACATTGTTGATTCGTTATGAACTGGGAGTTGGCCAACTCCTGTTCTGACAACTTACCTGCTAGAGCTTCTGCAAATAAAGAATAAATGACCCAACTGATGATTACTTTTAAATATTACAATGCAAATGTTACATTAATTTAGGGGAAAAAATGGCCCAGTCCACTGTTATTCTTCCAACTCAAAATATCATTTAATGAAAACATTCTCTTTGCAACTGAATATAGTTCACATCTTTAAGCACAGTTACCAAAAAAGGTAATCAAGAAGGCTGTGGCCATTGCAAAAATATTTGGTAGGAGGTCTTTATGCTAGCCTGATAGAGGCAATGCCAAGAGAGAAATACACTCTAGATTAAATCACAAGAAGAGTAGCCACGGCTGTCTTTTTCATTACCTGTGTGTTTAAGCAGTTATTTTATTATTAATGTGGTATTAGTGTTTTTTAACAGAAAAGAGAATTGATCTTTGCCAGAAAGTAAACTCCCTGACAACATAAACTTGCTTGTCTGATTTACTGTTGTATATAGTTTCCTCAAACAGTCCCAGACACGTAGTGGGTGCTCACAAATATCAGTGGAATGTTGAATTTGGAAGAGATGTCTTGTTGGTTACATCCATACTATTCAATCAAGGAAGTCTGAATGGAATGCAGCATGACATGATTAACCGTTTGCCATTGCATTTGAATTCTAGTCTGAGCTCTACCACCAACTTGGTTTGTGATCTGGGATGAACCACATCATCTCCCCATGTTTCTCCTTCCCCATCTATAAAATATCCATTTTATCTATAAAAGTGCAGGAGGCAGACATTCCTTTGATACAATATTCTCAATTTTAGCTTGCCTAAAGCTTGTGACTCTATTTTTAAATGCAATTAGTATCTTCGTCTTGTGGTAGTGAGAAGAAAAACATAATGATGTACAAGCAAAACTAAAAATGTCTGAAGAATGCATGTATAGTCCCGATGGAAAGCATATTTGAAGGTTTGACATGGTGAGCAAGGAGGCCCAACTTATTAGCTCTGCCTCTGATTAGAACACTGACTCACCATATGACTAAACACACATCAAATATTTGTCTCGGGCCAACCCTGGTTGACTCATAATGTGTGGTTTAAGATGAAGATCTGAGCTACTTTTGATCTTCTTGTAAGAATTTCAAAGAAAATAATACCCTATGTGCCAGCAGAGCTAACTTGACTGGCACAGAGGAGGTACCCAGCACCCATTACTCTGATTCACTGGAGAAGAAGTTATAACAGCAACAGGGTCTGAAATATCACTTTCAAATTGGCACCTCGGGCTACAGAAGCTGATAGGTGTTTACACTCAATTGTGTAACTTTAAAGAAATAAGCATCTTAAAAAGTGATTTAGACTTTTATGTATACACACACACACACACACACACACACACATATATAAATATACACACACACACATGTCCACAACATTAGATACAGAAAACCAACTGTCAAAAAGAAACCATTTATTTTCCCATTTCATAACCATTTTCCACTTCTGATTTTTATACTGTTGCAGACTGTAATCTTTAGAAGCAGACACTAAGCAGCGTTTGGTGTGAAGGACATTTATCAGGTGACAACACCTGAGAAAGGGAGAGGCCAAGGGACGGACTGGGCAAAGAGAGGATGCAAACGTTGAGACAAGCCCAGTAAAGCTTTGGCCAGACACAGGGAGGGTTCTAGAGTATAGATGGTCTGTCAGACTTGTCCCTTAGTGAATCAAAAGGACTGGCCTTTGGCACCCCCCAGAGGTCAGTTCCTGGATGTGGGCTGCCCCAGGACAAGTGTGACCTCAGGCAGGGGCTGTCCTGTTGCTGAGGAAGACTTGGAAGGAGCTGGGAGCTGAGAGCTGGAGTCTGTTTGTGTTTGGCCCCTTCAGCAACAGGTACCAGAGCTTCCTGGAAGGTTACATAGAAGCTGAATCTCACCATCCACCATGCATATCACACAGTGAATAACCTTTAAGGAGAAAACAGCAGACTATGGTCAAATGTCTAGAGGACAAGCATAATCACTTGTGAATAAAAATCTGATTAAATGATTTAGCATGAACAGCTACCTGGGAAGCTAGTATGAAGTTTACTTTCTATAACCTACAAATCTCTTGAGGGCAACGACTGTATCTCTAAATTCTGTGTTTTATTCCAAATTGTATTAAGGAGTCATTAAACACTTATCGGGTAATAGGATGATTCTTCTAATTTCGCCATTTTTCAGAATAAGGATATAAATGTATGCCACATCTGGCTAGAATTGATTGTAGATGAAAAGCTTATCCTTAATGTGTGTGTATATAATATTTATGCATATGAATATAATATAAATCTTGTACCTGTATGTATATGAATTCACATAACATATCTCACTCATGGATTAGAAACTGTAATTCGTTAATGATGTATTAGCAATATCTCTTTAGAAATCTTTAATTAGCTTACAGCAATAAGTATCACAATCAAAATATATAAATTTACTACCTGCACTTCACTATTTAATTCTTATATGCAATAAACTTTGATTTTTTTAGAAGCATGTCAGTATATAGAAGCTTTCAGATCTAAGATATATAAATAGTATCCTTAACTACATAGAATTTTGTTTTAGAGTTGTGAATACCTGAGTATGATCGAATGTCTCTCTAAATTATTGATATGTTTAATAGAATTCCTCCATGGTCAAGGACAAGGCAGGAAGAATTTTTTTTTTTTAAAAAAAGCAGTGATCAAATATTATCATGGGTTAAATTCCATTAAGAAGGTCGGCTGTTCCACGCACACTTTCAGGAATTCCTGCTCTAGTTCTCACCACTGATGCCTAAATTCAGGCCTAGATCAAGTCTTGCACGAACTGTTGTCATAGGTTCCTAATTTGTTTCTCCGTCTTCAGTTTTACACATGCCTTACTCGTCACTAGTAATCAATCATCTTTGTAAAAAGCAAAGCTGACCATGTTATGTTTCATCTTTTGCCATTCTATAGCTTCCCATTGCTACAGAAGTCATTGCCAAACTTTGAAGAACATTTTTCACTAATGAAAATCTTTAGAGCAGACCCGACATGAAGCCACACACAGGCACGGAACACACGTAATGTCTTATATACACTATAAAAATAAATACAATCAGAAATAATCCAGAAGAGAAAACTAAATGTACTTAGGATTTCTGCTATGTCTTATGTGTTGCTTTTGTACGTTTTACATGAGTTCTGAAACACAAGGGAAAAAGTGCCCTGATAATTTGTAATTACCAACTAAGACTCATGCATGTCTCTAGCCACATTCTTAGAATTTGGGTAATCTGAAAATTAGCTTAAAGGGGTCTCAAGCTCTGAGGGCAGCCCAGGTTACTGGGAGAGTCAAATGTATGTCTCTCTGGAAGAATTCCCTTAATCCCAGGCTTCAAAGAATTCTCATAATATTCAAAGGAAAAGTTGCGGTCACATTTAGGGAGCACTAAACAAGCTAGGAAACATGACATCATGAAGAGAAAGCGCCAGAAGAAATAACAGAGACAGCTAACATAGATCTGTAAAATTTGGGATATTAAAATAGTCAAACACAGACTGCAAACTAACAATATCTGACATTTTAAAGATATAAAATAAGGGTTTTAAAACATATAAATGCAAAAATTACACTTCCAATTAGCAAATAGAACTTCTGTAAATGACAGCTATATTTAAAATTAAAAGCTCGATAAATGTGTTTGATAATAGATTAGACAAAGTTGAGAAGAAAACTAATAAGCCTAAATGAATATAGAAAGAAATTAAAATACTGCAGCTCTGCACTTAGACATAGCTTCATAGATGTGGCACCTAAAATAAGTAATAAGATATTTGACAAACATGTTAAAAGAGAAGGCAGATATTGTAAACATCTCATTAGCGTTTCAGAGGGCAAGTTCAGAAAGGAACATACAAAGTATTTGAAATGGTAATGGCTTAGAATTATCTTGACAGTGGACATGGATTCACATATCCATGAAACCTAACAGATACCAAGCACAATAAGGAAAAAGACTTTCCCCTAGACACGTCAAAGCTGCCTAACACCAAAGGCACAGAGGAAAAGATCTTAAAAATCACAGGGCACTTACAAAGAAATGGTAATTATACTGATGTGCAACTTCCTGTAGGCAATATGTAAAGCTGGAATGACAGCTTTACTAACTGAAAAGAAATTTCTACTTTGAATTATTATTTTTCCCTAAATCTTTCAAAAACAAAGTTAGGACATTTTCAGGGGGAAAAAAAAAGACTTTATAACCAGTAGATTGACACCAAAGGAAATTCTGAGGCATCAGCCTTAAACTGGGGGAAATTAATTGTAGATAAAAAGTCTGCGATATAAGAGTGAGTGAAGAGAAAGAATAAAGTATATGGTTACATGTAAACAAACTTTGATATTACAAAGCAGGAATAATATATACAATAATTTGAATATATATGTGCATATTAAAACAAGAAGATAATACTAAAATATGTGACAACAATAGCACCTATTGTGAACTGTTTGAATGTAGTTAAATTGTTCTAAGTTCCTGCTGTTGTCTGGGAGAAGGGTAAGGGTATTGATTTACTGTAAACATTGATAAATTCAAGCGTAAGTGTTGAGTTTGTCAGGTAATTATTAAGGATAGAGCACATATTTTACAACATAATGGACAAAAATGTGAAATAAGAAAAGTACTCTTAAATCCAAAAGAAGTCAAAAAGGAAAGTATAAGTTATATAGTAAAGGTGAGAAAAGTAATAAAAAATCATATGCTTCAAATAAACAGACACACATACACCTGTGCATATGTGTGTGTGTGTAAATATATTGTAAACAAACATATTTATTATAAATATATTTTTTGCAATAAAATTAAGTGGGCTAAATGATATCACTTAATATTTTCAGACTAGAATAATGATACTCCTTCTCCAAAATATCAGCTCAAAGATGTTTATAAGGCATTTATCTTAGATATAAAAATATAAAAAAAGTAGAAACTAACAGAATGAGAAAAGATATACAAGGAAAATCCTAATGAAGAAATCTGATAAAACACTACAATTTTAGAAAATTTTATGGCAAAAAATATTTCAACAAATAAAAGGAATCACTTCACAAAGATGTTATTTGCAACAGCTTTGCAAATAATTATCTAACAGTTTTTAACTTAAATGAAAATTTTTAAAACCTCAAAATACTTAAAGCAAAACTTCACAGAACTTTAATGACAAATGAATAAATGCCCAGTCATTGGAGCTGTCCAGTCTCCGATCCACTAAGGGTCTAAGGGTCTAAGGGTATACAATATATGAATAAAATGAACGAACTTCATCAAATACCTATAGGTTGGTGAAATTATTTTTAATCTTTTAAACTGCAATTACTTTTGCACCAACCTGATAGTATGCTTTATCTAACATTTGCTGAATAAACATTCTTTTCAACACATATGTTATATTAACGAATGTTGATCACATACTGGGCCATAAAGCACATTTCAACAAATTCCAAGAACAGTCATACAGAACGGTACGTTGTGACACTTTCAACATGCACGAACTCTCTCTCCACTAAAAACCTACAGCGTCCGGTGCCTCTTGGTTGCAGTTACAAATTAATCTTGTCTTTTATTATTTATTTCTCATCATCATCACAGTTCCACCCTTGCCCTGTCCCACATACTAGATTGTGAATTTCCTGTTGTCGAGGTCTGTGTTTTTCCCGTGTTGTCATTCCCATTCATTCCTAGGAAATATCTCAGAAAAAACAAGGATATACTGGAGGTGCCAAAAAAATGTACACAAGTGGACACTTTGGTCAACATTGCGCAAGGAGTAGTTTGCCATAATCAGAAGTGTCTGGACGTTGATGGTAACCACTTTGAGCACCTCTTGCAATTGCAGAAGTCAAATGTGACTTGTACTCATCTTTTGTTATCGAGATATATTGAGTATTACACTTTTAATACAGTTTTCTTTTCTTAAAATGTGTATACATTTTTAGCACCTTCTATATATTTCATATTTATATATAATAGATGGTGTTTAGAATTCAATCCAGAGCAAATTTTATGGCTAAATTACAAATGTCTCTAAATAGAATTGCTAAATGAAATATTTCAAGCATATAGAACAGCATAAAGGGTTATAATGAATTGATTTGTCAAATCGTAGCATTTTTCAATATTAGCATCCCATTTTTTTAAGCCAACAGATAGCATAGATGTAGTAGAAGATGACGATTTGTTTTCACTCATCAAACGAGATCTCTTTAATAGAAGCTCTGACTAACTACAGGAATAGAAACAGTGCTGCCGTAATGCACTCTCCAAGTATAAAACGTCGCTAAAAATGACAGTAGATCAAAAAAAAAAAGAATCTTCTTTAAGCTAAGCAAAGAGTTAGATATCTATTTAATGCACTTAGAAAGTCCATTGTTTGAGTGTGACTATGCATACTTTTAAGAATCACCAACATCTATTTAAACCAACTATTCATTTTTGGAAATACGTCTATAATTTGAGTTGGAATTATAAGAACATAAAAAAATCATGAAAATGCTTGGCAAGTTGGCTGCAAACACACCACTCAATTTTATATAATTGGAGATGACAGATACTGAGGCTCAATGAATATGTTCTCTGTATGTGTCAAATTGGGTATGAAAAAGACGTGGAATTACAGAATTATAGTTAAGAGATAAAACTAAAACTAAATAACTTGTTTTTAGTGCCTCAGGACAGAAGAATGTATAGTGTACATTCTTATTTTGGATATGCATAAACTAGATGCTTCATGTATGATCGTTCATCAGATACATTAGAACATTTCATGTCAAGTATAAATTTACTATCAATGTAGTTTTGGCATCACCTATTTATGATTAAATCATAAGATGTCTGTGCACAAGTTGGAACATTTAGGGGCTCTCTTTTGTGCTTCCTTATAGGTGTGTTGTTATCGCTGGAAATTTTCCCTTGAGAATGTTATACTGATAGGAAGTTCCAGTACTGTGAATTCTTCATTCCAGTGTTGATGACTCTCCCCTCAAACCTGTCATTTCACTATAAATACTAGAAGACAGATTACTTTTCCTTATATGTAACTAAGAAGCAGCTTAAGTCTGGCTCACGTTTTATTGAAATAAACAACATACCAACTTTTATCATTTGTTATGAAATTCAGCAATTGACTTTTTTTTTTTTTTGCCCTGTAGCATTTCTTTCTCACCCGCTTGTGTTCCCTTCAACATCCTTCCTCAACTTTCCAAATTATAAATGGCAACAGATCAATGAAAATGACATTGTTGATATAGCAACGCTCCTTTAGGCATAATCAGCACTTAGTTACTAATTCAGGTAAAATAACAGATCCAGGAAAGAACTGAGACCAGGCCACTACAACACCGCGAGAAAGGTGGAGTCATTTAAGATATATGAAAAAGGACAGAGACTGTGAAATTGGTGGAGAGGAAACAAAACACACATTGAAATCAGATGATAATTTGTTTTAAAGACCATGTGTTTTACTTAATATGATCCAGCAGGCCTTGGTTGGAGCCCTTTCACACTTACCTCCTCCCACCCATGTTGACATGCTTTCAGTTTCTTAAAGGAGCCAAGCTATTCCTGCTTGAGGACCTTCCCACATGCCTCTTTCCTTGCTGCTCTTCACATGGGATCTTGTTTTTATCTTCCTATCTCAATTTAAATATGAGATTTAACATCACTTCTTCAAGATAAGATATCTCACTACCGAATCTAAAGTAGTACCCAATATTATCTCTCACAGTACCTTTTTCTTTTCGTTTATTGTTATTTCCATGTTTCGTAATCATATATTAATTAGTTTGTTTAACTTAAGAGCACATGAAGTCACCAGCATCGCTTTATGGTTGGCTGTTCCTACCACCTACATTTGACTCTACTTTCCTTAACCATTTAGTGATATGCTGTTTTGTTTTATGGTTTTACAATTCAGAGATAGAAAAAATTTAAAAAGGAAACATTCACTCACAAGCATACCATCACAGGCATCACTAAACATTCTACAGCATTGTTAAGGAGAAAAAAGAAAAAAATAGAGATGATCCCTATGTCATCAGCAGATAAATATTTAAACAATTGTGGTATAGCCATATAAAATACAATAACAAAATTAAAATTGTGCTATTGCCTCAGATATGACTAATTCTAAAAATAGTTCTTGTTTCCTTATAATTTGGCTAATACCGTGACACTTTTTAATTTTTGTCAATCTAGTATATTATGAATGGTATCTAATTTTTAAATTTGTTACCCTGATCACTAGTGAAGTTGAGAATCTTTTTATGAGGCATCTTCCATGAATTCTGTTTTTACGTATCTATATCTTTTCTTAATTTTATTGATTTGTAGGCACCATCATATTTTTGATTATTAATATTTTAATCAATTTTGCTTAGCAAGTATTCTTCCCTTTCATTGTGTATCCAATAAGCTAGGTTCAGCTCCAAAATTTATTTTCAGTTAGATATGGACTATATGTGGAATATATATGTGTTCTCTTTAATGATGAAAAGAAGGTGAAATCAGATCTGGACCAAAATTTTTACGAACAGACAGGATAAATTGGTCACCCATAACTTTGCTCTCTTCCATTTGGAGGATTAACAAACCTCCTTCTCAGGTCTTTGAATACTTTGGGGACTCACGCAGCGCACAGCCCAGTTGCTTGTTTCTAGTGGATTTTCATGGGATGTACCTTTGTTTTTCTGGGGTGGCTTCTTCTTTTTATTTCCATTTCTTTTGCTCATCTCTCTGGAATTCTGGACAGAGGAAATACATGCAAAACCTAATTTTTAAAAATCTGTTATATATTAAATGTTTGTACCTGTTGTATTTCTTCTTGAATTCTTCATCTGACAGCCAGCCCCTAAAGTGTTTTCTGATAGGAGGAGAATCTGTGCTAATATTGCGTCATTAGCTATACTTCTCGACTTCCTGTTCCACTCTTTGCAAAGTCTGGCTAGCACTTCGGCCCAGCTATGAGAGAGGTGGGGTGGTAGAATGTGAGAAAAGCGAGCCATGACTACAGAGTCAAGAATAATGAAAAAGGAACAGAGAACGTCTGCTCAGTTTTCTGCTTGTCATATAAACACTTGGACTCTGAGTGAGGGACAGGGAGTAAAAAGTAAAAGATGCTTTACTTTTTGTTTTCTTTTTTATGGCATTTTAAAAAATTAAATAAAATCCATTGTTATCGTTTTCTATGGACTCTCAGGCATATTCTATCTACCTTATAATTAGCAGCAATTCTTTTAAATGATAGCTGTAGATAGTCTTGATAACACTTACTCTTTTGATGAACTGTTGGCATTTTAGATATTAGAAGAAGCTACAAATTGGACCTGCGGTTCACATGTCACCTTGTACCCTAAGTAGTCTACTTCTCAATGACAATTATATGTTGCTTATAGCCTTCAGATATACGGCACCCAATGCAAAATAATAGAAAATAAAATTACGTGTTTGAGGTGATAAAATATGTCTTTCTTTTTCCCCCTTCTATTTTAAAGATTCACTAAATAAGGCAGAAATTGTCACCTCATAATGTAGCTAGGTGTCTTCATGAAATTCTTATGAATATTGAGATAAACAAGACATTGAGATTTCTTCAAGTGGATGTTTTGCCTCCCATTCAATCTGATGGGCTTCTGCCTTCTGCACTGTGTCAGTACTGATGTAGCAAAAGTGTAGGACTGCGTGGAGAGTAAAAATCAGCACATCTAAAAAGGGCAACATGGCCTCTGTGGTGTAGAAATGCAAGGAAGAGGTTGCTCAGCTGAGGCTGCAGTGCTTGGGAAAGATTTCATCAAGCTGTTGGGAACTAGTCTAGATCTTAGAGGAAGAGACGGGCTTGGAAAAGTCCACTGTGTGAAAAGAGGATGAAAAGACAATGTTCACAGATGCTGAATTTGTCACGGCACAAAGGAGAACCACGTAACTAGTAAATATGCATGGTGGCAAGTGTTGTAAACAAAAACGCATAATAAATGTAGCAAGGCATTCATTATCTCACCAAGCAAAATTATTCACAGTTGATATAAACGCTTCCTTTGTAACCTGATTTTAATCTTAGAATATCATGCCCATCTCAAATGATTTTCTACAACGTGAGCTTTAATGTAGTATTAAATAATGCAGCATTATTTAGTAAAGCAATAGATTATTATTGAATATTTTAGGTTAGCGATTTTTGCTATTATAAAAATGTTTCATTGAATATACATATAAATAAATCTTTTGTATATGTGTGTATGTTTGTGTGGGTGAGTGTGTTGGGGGAGTTCTGGAATTTCTATTGATCCATTAAGTTCACTTCCAAAAATCCATCTTTAGGGACTACTTTGTATAAGGATACAGATGTATCTGTATATAGTTGCTTTTTGAACCTTGTTTATAAGGACTAGAAAACTAACCCGAATAGCAAAAAATGAAGGAGTAAACTTCATAAGCAATGCCATATTCATATAGTAAAATACCACGAAAGCATGAAAATGGTGCTATGCATGTATATTTTTGACATATTAGTTTACAAAGCAGATTTCAAAAGAATATATATGGCATAATCCTCTTTGGAAATACAATGCTTATGTATATAAACTTTAGAGAAGTATTTGGAAAGATATACAACAATATGTTAAGATAGAATATTGGTAATTTGTACATCTTCAAATTGTTTAAAAAACACTATATATATATATATATATATATATATATATATATATATATATATATATATATATATCTTACTTTACCTTTATCTATATCCCATTATTCTACTGTATGCTTGTTGTTTAAATATGGGAAAACAAAGAGTTAAGAAAGAGCCATCTTTCTTTTTTTACTAAATATAATGTGTATGTGTGGAGGAGGTGCCTTAGCATTAGAATTTATTGCTTCACAGTTCTGGAGTCAGTAAGATTAAGATCAAGGTGTAGGTAGGGCCATCTGCCTTCTTGGCTTGTAGCAGCACAACTCCAATCTTCACATGGCATTATTTCTATGCACATTTCTATGTGCATGCTTCGATGCCCAAATTTTCCCTTTTTCATAGGGTCCACCCTACTGACCTCATTTTAACTTAATGACTTCTGTAAGATCCTATTTGCAAATAAGGTTATGTTCTGAGGTACTGGAATCAAACATACCTTTTTTGAGGGACACGATTCAACCCATTACATTGATTTCCCATTTTAGAAAATAGCATTTTATATTACGTGAAATTTTATTTTTAAAACATAAACCACTAATATGAGTAAGTTTTCAGTTAACAAGAGATATCTTTGGTCCTGTGAAACTTTTCTGAGTAAAAAAAGGATGAGTACCATGAAGTTTATCCAACTTTTCTACCCAAATTTCTTGCCATATGAAGTTGTGTCTTCTTGGAGATAGCATGAAATAGCATGAAAGAGCAAGATTGGCTTATACATATCTGATACTTAACTCTCAGTCAATGAAAATTATTTCTAGCCTAGAACTTCAAAATATACTCAAGCTTATCATGTTTTGGGCAGTAACTTTATTGTATATGTTAAAAATTGCCCTCTTGCATGTTTTGGTAGTAGTTAAGATGGTGGTCCACTTGGAAAAAAAGCTTTTACTAGGTGCATACATTTTCTGTTAATTTTTTGCTTATTAGTTATATAATGAATACAGCCCCTACTTATGAGCTTACAACTGTATCTTACATATCGTCTCCCTTTCCAAGATACCATATTTGGCACACAATAAGAGCTGTGTCAATGTTTGTTGAATGAATACACAAAACAAATAAGCTGATAGGGGTAAGAAGCCACACATTTTATCTGATAACCAATGCTTTAATTTACAGAACTGACTTTAGTTTCAACGGTGGATCTTATGAATAGCATAAAAGAAAACTGGTTTGTGTTTTTCTTTAAAAATATATCCCTTAACGACATGGATAGTCAACCAATTATTTATTTATTGTTTTACAACCATGAAAATTAAATGTGTCCTTTGTGGCGGGCAGTATTCTAAGTGCCGAGGACATGATAGTGAATGCATTGACCTGAGTCCTCGGATCATGCAGCCGGCATTTCAGTGAGGAGAGTCAGATAATAAATATTCAAACACACAAGGCACTTGCAGGTAATGGGAAGCATTATGAAAACAAATTAAATGAATAATAACAAAGAGTGTTATTTGGTTGGAGATGCAGGCTGTTTTAGTGGAGGGACTCCAGGACAGCCTCTTTACCCGGTAACTTTAAGTTAAAACTGGAATAGTCAGGACAAGTTCCTACAGTCTTCCTGTGAAAAATACTGAAGGCAGTGTAGTCAATTCCTTTGGATAAACATACACTTGATGATATTTCTAGTTTTCCTCCAAGGGAGCCGCTGCCTGTCATGGCCTTTTCCTCCTTCAATCCTACACAGAGCACCCGTATGAGACCAACGCTTGCCTTTCTAGAAATAATTCTTATTTTAGCTTTATTTAGCAATGTAATGCTGATATCCCAACGCCATGTGTATCTGTGTTTTGAACTTTCATCAGGGTCCTTCTTAGAGAAATATATGGAAATTGCTATCAACCATTCTACTTATAATTATAGAGAACAGTTAAAAATCAGTTAGAAGATGAAACTACAGGAGGAAGATGTTTAAAATCAGCTTTCTATATTTCTCTACACTTGGCTCTTGAGAAGATAGTCCCTCATATCTCATGGCCTCGAGTTATGACACTACATGTCTTCGACTGAGTTTCCAAATGATTTTGTCTGTTATTAGCACTTTGTAAAACAAATGACAGATGACAGAGCAAGAAATTGCACAAAGGCACAGTTCCAATAAACCCCATGAAGCATCAACGCCTGCTTGCATTATTTGTGGGTTACTGCCCTACCCTCACCCCTAACAGAGATAATACTGAGGTCAGCCAAATACGATGAGGAGGGAGCAGGAAGCATGAATAAAGAAGACTGAACCCCAAGCATGGTTTGCTTGGGAACATGATGATTTAATGTACTGTAATGCTTCTTAGTTTTAAGGCTCCCACATATGAAATGAAAGTGTTTTATGCAACTCTCCAGAATGCTGCCATCATGAAATCACCCAACTCAAGAAGATTCAAGTCTTTAACATATCCTCAGTTTCCTAGCCAATTTATTCAGTGAATAATAGGGGTATGGATGCTTTCTTTCAGATCCGTTAGTCAGATTACAGTTTGGACCTCCAGAGCATATAATAAATTTACTTTTAACTATAGGGGACCTGGTCCAACTCTGTTTAAGAAAGGTATAAAAGCTTCTCCATCTTCTTGGTTATAATTATGTTAATCCCCTTTCCAAAGTAAGTCTTTCTGCCCAATGGCTCCTGATGAAGACATATTACATTTTGGTAACAGTGAGTCATTACATTTGGCTCACGTCCCTTGGCTGTCTCTTCTATGGTGGAACTATGCTGGAAAGTGCATGAAAACCTTGGGTTTTAAATCCACTCAGGTTCTTCTCAGTCTTTTCATCTGAAAAGGATAGAAATAATTCTTTCCTTTTGGGATTGTTGTAATAGTCAAATATGCTGTCACATCCTAGAGGAGCCGTCATCATTTTTAACAATTTATCTAATACTTATTGAGCTTTTACAATATGGTAGGCCCTGTTCAAATCGCTTTACATATACTATCCTATTCAACTCCCTGAACCACCCTATGAAGTAGATATTATTACTACCCTCATTTGCAAATGGAGGAACTTTGGCACATAATTATTATGGGAGGGGTCAGAATAAGAACACAGGCAGTCTGATACCAGAGCCAGTGGTCTAGGTTATCTTTGGCATATGCAGTAAGTAGCAATCAGCTGGCAAGGAAATCCAGATCAGTTTAGACAAGGCAGTAGGCCTGAATGGGCAACACAGCCAAGCTAATAAAGGAAGAGAAAGGAAAAAGTTAAAAACGGTTTTCCACGTGCCTACAAAGTGTGCCTACAGAGCATGACAAGAATGCTGCCATGTTCTTGATTGGTACAACCAGATGGGCACACAACTTATCATGCTTCACTATGAGATCAGAATACAGGCATCAGGCCATACCTAAGAAAAGAGGCTAGGAACGGTGTCCTCATTTTGGCAGAAAGATGTAAAGATTGCAAGTCGAATATAAACTTTGCCCAAGGGAGATGGGCAAAGAGTGGAATCTGGGAAGGGGAAGGAACAGGATTCAGCTACTGCCAGAGGGATGCCAAGGACAGATTATGCTAGGACCTGGGAGGCTGGACCTATGCTCTGGCTCAAGTACTCTTCTTTGCATATGTGATGATCACAGAGGCCTCCGCAGTTAAATCTCATTGCTTCTATCACGGTCAAAAGCTTAGGTTCTAGGAGGGTATCTTCCAGGTTCAACAGAAGAAAACAGTCAGAATGATTTATAAATGGTGGAGAGCAAGCATCTTCGTAACTGTACTCCTGTGCTGAGGCTGCCATAACACAGCGCCCCAGACTGGCTGGCTTAGAAAACACACATTTATTTTCTCACAATTCTAGATTCTAGAAGTCCAACATTAAGGTTTTGGCAGATTTGTTTCTTCTGAGACTTCTTTCCAAGGCTTATTAATGAGCATCTTCTTGTGTTTTCACATGGTCTTCTTTCTGTGTGTGTGCATGTCCTAATATTCTCTTCTTATAAAGACACCAGCCATCTTGGGTTAGGATCCACCCTAATGACCTCATTATAGTCACCTTTTTAAGACCCTACCTCCAAATACAGTCACATTCTGCAGTGTTGAGGGTTACGACTTCCACATGTGAATTTTAGGGGTACACAGTTCAGCCCATAACAACATTGAATGCAAGTTTGTTGGTGATTGCTTAAGAGAGATATCTCTTATACCATTGTTCCACAAACCCCAATGACCCTGAAAATATTAGGCAATGTAAATAGCATTAATTACGTAATCATCTCTTCTATAGATAATAATATATAGTCCTAAATTATTCAGTATCATAACATCTATCGATGTGGTTCTCAGTGCAGTTTTAAATATCACCCAAGATAGAGGATAATGTATTCCTGAGATTATTCCCTTTAAACAAAATATTTTTAGAACTGTTGTGGAGCCAGCTTTATGTAATGCGAAGATAGATCTAGCCAGGCATGCATATTTGAGCAAAACTTTCAAGATTTCATTCTCTATCCTCTGATCCTTAGATACTCCTGTTTTGAAGTCAGGGAAATGAAAATGGAAAGAAGCAAGGCAACAAAAATTATTGAAAATGAAAATGTATGTGTGTCAGTGGCCCAGACAGTTTCTTTCCTCCTTCTAGTAGGTAGATGTGTGTGACAATATCACTTTGAAGGTTGCTTGTTAAAACTTAACTCTTTTCTATTGAAGAAAAAGTATCTTCCACCTTTCCCAAAAGATTTCCTAAAAAGAGACAACAAACCTCCAGTGTTTGGTCTGGTGGACGGGACATAAGGTATCTTAAAATAAGTTTTGAAAAACTCACCACATTTTGGTTTTCATCAATTCCAAGTATAACTTACCAGGCATTCTCTTCAGCTTATGTTTAAACCCATGTGTATCTCAATGGAAATCCAATCCATATGTTTCTGATTCATTTACACTTAGCTCATCAAAATATTGTTTTGCAAGAGCTATTTGAAGTCCAAAAAAGCTTTGAAAGCTTTTTTTCTTAGAAACAGGAAATCGGTTTTTGCCAAGTGTAAACAAACATTCCCTTACTCCCTGTGCTCATATTTTAATTGGAAATTTAGAAGACAGAAGGTTAGAGAACTCTTTAAACCTGTCTAAAAACAAATTCATCCTCTATATGACATGGTACTGGGGTATGTTCTATTTTACTTATCTTTATCTTTTTAAGTGCCTTTTTTTTTCTGTGTGTGTGTGTAAATTTCTCTATAACTGGTCTACACATTTAAATTAAGATTTTTCTATTTTACTTTAATTTTCATTGAATTGTTTTTCTTTATCTCAAAAGAATCTTAAAAGAAAGTATTTCTGCTAGGAGGATGTTGTGCTTTAGCATTTGCCTGATAAACTTTCAAATGAAAATGGTACCCACTTAGATTCTTCTCATAAACCTGTGAGTTTGGTCAGAAAAATGACCCTGCTTTGGGTGCTTGGCTTAGATAAGTGGCCATATTGGTGCCATACTTAGTTATATCATTATTCTTGTTCATGTTCTCTAGAGATTCAGTCCAAGCATGGTCAAAGTCGCCAAAATACCATAAATTCAGATATTAATCTTATGAGATGGGATCCATGATGGAACTCAGGAAACTGAACTCAGATGGAAGGTACCCAGAACCATCAGCCTATTGTAGGAATCCCAAATTGTGCACCTGTTATTATTAGGGATTGAGCAACTGCATTTGTGAGCTTCACCAATAATAATTTGGGAAAAAAAAACAAAACCACTCATTGTCCATCTCCATGAATATTTAAGGTAGGCTGAGAAGCAGATCTGCCTGAATGTGTCAGAACCAGGGACTGGTCAAGTAGGTGAGTAGCCCAGACCACCAGAGGCTACGTGCAGACTCTGACCCTGAAAAATCTCCAGAGTCAAAACCAAAGAATGAGTGAAGGGCTTGAATCACTAGATGAAACTAAAAGTAAGTCATCATCTAAGAGCAGGAGTAGAACATGAGAAGGTGAGACTAGAAGCTGAAATGAAGCAAGAAGACTTACGACCTTTCTGTATGAATAGTTTAGGATGGCAAAAGAGAACCAGTCCCTCTTTGGTGGAGGCCATGTGGCTGTGGATGGGTTACCTTGGTTTAAAATCTAGGCAGGTAATCCATGTAGATTGGATGTCTATGTTAGCCTCCTTCCTGAGTAAACAAGGTATCCCTTCTCCTACCAGCCTCAAAAGAACCTCCTCTGCTGGATTAGGCAGGAGGCACAAGGAGGGGAGATGGTGTATTAGAGTGCAACTCAACATCTAGGCCGTGGCTTAAATCAAAACCCAGTAACCAGCCATGTTGAGGATTCTTTAGGGTTTTAAATGGAAATGTAATAAACTAGAAACCCCATGCCATGCCTAAAATCCAATTCCTGCATTTTATTAACCTGATACCTACAACATTTGATGAAAATGGCTGATGAATTGAGTTGTGCCTATTGCCTCTTGAGATTCCAATAAAGACATATACCCTAAAAAAGATGTGCAATTATGAATGGTAATAGCATTTTTTGTTTTTAGTAAATACACAAATCAAATGAAAGCTGTGTTTAATCTCTGTTGCCAAAGTACCTGGAGAAAACAAAGGTTTGTGGAATAGTGACACATCAAGCAGGCATGGCCACGTGATTAGGTTCAGGGTGTGCCCAGATGCTCAGACCAAGCCAGATCGTTTACTGACTCGAAGGGTTGAAAGGACTTTAGAAGCCACGAAATTCAGTGCTTGGTTACCCCAAGGGTTATCTTGTTTTGCTTCAATACTCTCACTGAGACCAGAAATGACTGATGTAGTTTATCCTGAGGTGGGCCACTCTGGGAGAACCAAATTGTTATAAAGTTCTCCCTTGCTTAGAATAAATTTTATCTCCCTGTAATTACCCTGCATTGTCCTTGGGTCTGCCCTTTCTCAGTCCAACCAGAACAAGTCTCAATCAAGAGAACGTGAGTTTTGTGTTTTGTTCTTTGCTGATGTTCAGCTTCTCAGATATTTGTAGATGCTGTCACAGCCTCTTTCCTCTATCCCCAGCTCCCTCAATATTTTTTCATGGTCCCTAATTGCTTCTAATCTGTTCTCATCTGGCCACACTGCTCTGGCTAGGCATGTTCCATTTGCTCATGTGTCTGCTCAGCTCTCTATGGTACTTTTATTATGATTTATGTAACTTCCAAGAATTCCTCCCACACCAGGGATGGCTTTGGACTGGGCCAGACTTTCTTCTAATCTCATAATTTAAGTCCTTTGTAATAGAATTCTAGTTCTGACCCAATCTCTACTGATGTCTAAGCAGAAGCAATATGTCAAGTTTTCACCACAACAGTTTGCTTGCTCTATCTGCATCCCATGCCCAGTATTAAAGTTCTATGACTCATGATTTGCAGTTAGCAAAATCAGAGAAAGAACCCCCTCAAAACAACTTTTGAGACTCATGTTACTCCTCAGAAAAACATGTCACCCTGATAGCAGAGACCAAGTTTAATTTTACGTCCATTATATAGTAGCCTTAGATTGAACTCAAGCTAAAGTGAAGAGTGATACAGTAGCTATACCCTTAAATTACTGTATGTCCAGATGTATTTCGCCTCTGTTCAGTGTGTTTTGGATGAGCTACAAATGGGCCAGGACATTTTCTCATTATCACCTTGTCAAACTAATCATGTCAGACTCTGACTTTCTTAATTATGCAAAATGGCAGATTGATGTTCTATGCAATAACATATACAAGGCAGAGCTCTATTAGCCCTCTTTATAATCTAATAAATGCCATCTGTGGATACTCAAAAATAATTTTTCAATTGGTTGAGTATTGTTTATTTTCTCTTATTTTCACACTGTGCTCTGAGAATATTTTCCATGGAGGTCTGGTAAAATGTCAACTTCAGAAGTTATTGTACAGCATTTTTGGTCATTGTTGAAGGAAGGAACTTTATAATGCTTTAATTTTATCCTTTAAAAACATAATCAAAACATTTCTACTATTTATTCTGTATCTCTTCTTCCTTCCTTCCTTTTTTCCTTCCTTCCTTCCTTCCTTCCTTCCTTCCTTCCTTCCTTCCTTCCTTCCTTCTTTCTTTCGCAAGTTATTGTCTCCCCCCTTCATACAAATAGTTTTGTCATGAAAATTTTTCCTCAGAAACTGTCATATTTCTTGTAACAATGACCATATCATCATTTACTTCAAGGATTGTTGGCTCAAATGGCTGAGTGACCTTAAGAGTAACTAAAGATTGGTCTCACTGCAAATTCTGTTTTCTGTAAAATTTACTATTTATAATTGAAGGCTTCTATGAAACACACTTCTATTTTAAAAGCATGTATCCTTTCTTAAAAGAATTCTTGAAACAGATTAACAGTGACTTCATAACACTCATGATTGGGACCAAAATAAAGACAAATGTCTTACTTGAATAAAATTTGAATTGATCTTAAAAAATTATAGAAAGAACCAACACTCAATCTGGAAAGGATTTAAGAAGACTTAGTTTATATTTAAGAAAAAAAAAATCATTTCTCTCTCTCTCTGTCTCTCTCTCTGTGTTTGCCCTTGGTTTTCCCCACCCCTTGCAAGAAGCCAAAAAAACTATGAGGATGTAGGAAAAAGCATAAAAGTGTACCACAAGATGTTAGAAAAGAAACCATGTTTTGCATCTTAGACAAGTTTCTGTTCAAGTCCTTTGAAAACATGCATTTTAAGTCTGTCTCTTCTTCAAAACCTGAGGGAAGGTAAAAGTAATATACATAGTGTAAAATATGGAACTAAGGAAAGGGTGACACTCAACTGTAATCAGATACTGGGTTTTGACATCTGACCTTAAATTTCCTACTTAAAACCGAACACTTCTGTGCTCTTTACAGTACAAAAATTAGAGGGATTTCCTTTATTTAAATTAAAAATCTGTATTCTGTTAAATGTCTCTTGGGGTTTCAACTTCTCTGGGGGGATATAGATTTAGCATTTTTTGTGTTTGTTTCCAAAAATACATTACTGTTGATAATTGCATTTTATATAAATCTTCAATATGTGACAAAGTCATTAGATCTCAAAATTGCATTTGTTCTGTAACATTTGTCCTGGTTCCACTAAGCCTTACATAAAGAGGACATCATTTAAATCTACCAGTGCTGATAGGAGCAAATAAGCAGGCACTAATTTTTTTAAAGAGCTTGGAAAAGGGGAGAGAAAAATGAAGAGGAAAGGGCTTTATTTAAAGATGGCAGATTGAACATATACATTTAAAAAAAAATTTTATTAAATTTATTTGGGCGACATTGCTTACTAAAATTATATAGAGTTCAAGTTACAATTCTGTAATACACCATCTATATCTACAGTAGTTAAACTCCCTCTCCAATCCTCCAGAATGATACTAAATGTATGTTAGCAACGAAAGGCACAAACCTACAAGCATAAGAAGAGCGATGTGGAGATAACAGATCAGATTATTTGGATGCTTGAAAGCAGATGGATGAGTGGAGACCAGGGAAAAGGGATCTTGAATCAGCAGGAAGGAAAAGCTCTGAAGCGTCCCCAAAAAAGATCAGGTAACCCTGAAAACAGGAAAGAAGGTGTGATTAAAAAATAGTTGGGTCAAATCCTACTTAAGAGACAGGATTCCTGCCTTCTCCCTTATCTCTTTCCCTACTCTGAACATTAACACATATGCCTATTCCTTATTGACATTTCTGGAAAACAGTCTCAGTTTTTAAAGATTGATGTGATTTGATTGGGCCCACCTGGATATGCAAGGCTACTCTTCCTCAACTCAAGGTCCTTAAACTTAATCGTATCTGCAAAGTCCTTTTTGCCACATAAAGTGAGATTTTTACAGGTCCTAAAGATTAGGATGGGGGTATCTTTGGGGGGCTGTTATTCTGTCTACCGCAATGATTTAAGAAATGGATTTTCTTTAGAAAGATGTTTCAGTAATCCAGAAATGGGATCCCGTTGGCCTAAAATAAGCAATAAGGAGATGGGGCAAATGGACTGACTCTGGAACTATTTTGAAAGTAGTGCAGATATCACTGGGTGACTGATTGGCTATGGAGAGTGTGGGAGAGGAAACATTCAAATATAATAAAGATTTCCACGTTCAGTCACTGAATGTGGAGCTTTTCCTCGAGAAACAGAACATTAGGAAACAGAACAAGTTTGAGGAAGCATAATTATAATTTAGGGCCTGAAATGAATTAGGAGACAGGAAGCCTGGTAGGTAAGAGGTGTTCAAGACACATCTCAGCTGGATTTGTAGATTTTGGAATTATTAGCCATTGTATATGTAGTCATCATATTAGATAAAATCATCAATGGGAAATGTGTAGAGAAAGAATGGATGAATTTAGAGCAGAATATATTTGTACCGTATTTACATGGTAGGCAGAGAAAAGGAGAGTGTAAAAAGACTGAAGAGTAGATGAGAATTAGATGAAAAAATCAAGAAGCCAAGAAGAAAGAAGACACTCCTGAGGAGTGTTTATAATTGGAGGGCTAGTGTTTGTGTCCTGTAGTGCTGGGCTTGTTATGTATGTAAGAAGAACATAAAATTAGATCAAGCTGATAATGTTAACATAATTACCTCAGATTGCCCCATATATGGGAAACAAGCATTTATCAGTTAGTCCCAGAGGTTCCAAATTTTTAAAGCCCACTTGTTTGTCCTAAATAAGAAGAGACCTATTCTATTCTTCCTACTCATTTTCTAAATAGTTTTGTATTTTTTTAAAGAAAGTTTTCTCGTGTAGCCTTCTCCTATACATAAGACAGACACAGAAATAGATTTGTGCTAGATCATAAAAAATGTGTAAACTGTAGAAGAAACTAATCTGTAAGAATTCAGATCTGTAGACAGAGATATAGTGTAATATTTCTACCTACTGTCTTGCATAATTTTCACTTTTGCCTCTTCAAATGAGCCAAATTTTTAATTTCTCTCCCCAAATTACATGTTGAATCACATTAGGACACAAGGCATTGCGATCAAAAGCCAGCTCATATCTAATCATATTTTGCTATGTAACAGTGAAATCTGGATTTAAATAATATAGTAAAATTGTTAAAGGGCCTATGTTGAAACATTTCAAATGATTATTTATTTCCCAAATGACAAACAACATTATTTCTAAAGATATCCTAACCTAGAACTAAATTGATGTGTGATTTCGTATTCTACTAATTAAACTACTTTAAGTGGCAGGCTTAGATTTTGTGAAAAGACCCTTCCTACCCAAAATAATACTTGACTTTTTTTTTCTATGAAAAAAGAAAATTCTGCTTAGCTGAAACTTTTTTCTATAAAGTTATATTGATTCTCTAGAAAATTAGCAATCCTGATATTTAGAAGTCAGACACTTTCCTTAACTTTTTTTTTTACCAGAACTGCTATTATTGCAAATAAGAATTTTGTTAAGAATGATATGAAAACTGATTAAATGTGTGAATATGAACATAAAGATCAATCATTCAGCCCTGAAAAGAAATGGATGAGTAGAAGCTGGGGTTGGTGGAATTTTATGTATATAATACATAATAGCATTTTCTATGCGCTTCCCATTGGCTGCCATCTTGAAACATTGCCATTCTGCTTGCAGTCTGGTCTCCTTCAGCCATGAGTGCCAGACCATTATTCTCATTCACCAGATTTTGTAAATGATCTTGAGATCATTTACATATATATGTGTGTGTGTGTGTGTGTATATATGTGTGTGTGTATATATATATATATATATATATATATACACACATACATATATATGTTTGTGTGTGTATACACACACATATGTATATGTATATATATTTTACGTATTGTAATATTTATGCTTGTATAAAATGTTTATATGTACACATATGTATATATAACACAATATATAGTCATATCATCTTATATATTCATATTATTTTATATTAGCTTATAATATATACATATATTTTATTGTTATATATATATTCATTATATATATCCTATAACATACGCTCTAAGATGAATGAAGGTTTTCCCTGTCTTAATCCTTTTGAATTATGTTAAGAAAATGATTCACTGGCTGGACTTTAAAATTCTTCAGTGTGTTCAAGTGCTATACCTCTCTCTCCTCTTCTCCAACCTGCTGAATCAACACTTCAATAATTTTTCAAGGGTGACTAAGTGAGGATCTGGAATCCCGACAGGCATCAGCTTGAAAGGAGTTGGAAAGGGTTTATTATTTAATAATGGATGGAAGGGGGCAGGGACCAAGGGCATAGGGATTGTAGTAAGCATATTTCAATTGCAAGTTTTAACCATTTTAGACTGTAGGGTGGCAAGAACCTCCCAGAGATCAATCATTCCATCCCTCTGCCTCTGGGCAGAGCCACACCAGGTAATTCCAGACTGATGAGATGCTACCTCCTTAGGATGGCTGCTCACCTGAGGCCTGCCCACAAAGTGTGTCGACTGAAATTCCCAATGACTCGTGCACTTCAGAGTCACGCTGCTGTTGTCATTTGTAGATTAATTAGCACCTTTTAAATCACATCGTATTTCTCATTGTCAGTTTGTTATAACTAATGGGAAGAGCCTAAGCCATAAACAATTTCATTATTTAAAGTATAATATTAAAAGAAAGAAACCAGACACATTACCCTGGCTTTAGAAATTAGAGTAGTAGGATTTGTTTCAAACAGAGGCAAACTTTGTAAAAGTGCTTGAATGTTAAACTGAGCCCAGACTATTTAAAGAGAAAAATGAGTTGCATTTTTATTAGTAAGCATTAGAAGAGCCTAATAAATGGATTAATTTTAAAAACAGATGTTCGTGAAAAATACGGTAACTTAAATAAGGAATATAAAGGGTTCCAGTATTATTATTTATATGAAAATGTTTAAAATAGTAATACAGGCTAGCCAAGCTTCTATGTATCTACGTTTATCTGTCTATCCACAATATCTCTCTACCTATCTACTATCTGCCTATCTTCTATCATCTTTCTCTCTACATTTATGTTTATACAGTTCTCTTAAATTTTGGATAACTATTGCTTTTTTTTCTATACCTTCACCAGCATTTGACCTTATTTATTAATTAATTTATTAATATGAAGAGACAATTTTTTAACAAGCATTTTTAGGTTTCCAGAAAAATTGAACAAAGATGCAGGGTTCTCACATACCTACTCATTTCTCCTGATAGTGACACCATTAGTGTTTTGGATTTTGACCATCCTAATAGGTTCATAGTGGTATCTCATCATTGTTTTAATTACAATTCCTGATGACATACAATGTTTATGTCCTATGTTTATTTGCTATTTGTATATTTTCTTTGGTGAAGTGTCTATTAGATCTTTTGCCCATTTTTGAATGGTTGTTTGTTTTCTTGTTGAGAACTGTGATATATAGACCTTTAGTGGTGTGGTGTGAAGGGGTGTGTGTGTGTGTGTGTGTGTGTGTGTGTGTGTGTGTCTGTGTTGGGTGGGAACATTCTATACTCCTGTGATTATGTTTGTCTTTTAGTGGGCCAGCCTGTGCCCCTGCTCGGTGACCTTCATTAGTGCTTCTCGTTCCCATTCTCCGTAGTTTCTTAGGGGGAACAGGATGGCTAGAGGGAGCTAGAGTTGAGTATTTTTTCCTCTCAGGTCAGTCAGGTGCTGATAAAATCCCAGGAGGTTATGCTCTGGATAAATAGTTCTTCTTAAGGACAGGCCTTGTTAAGAACAGAATGCTCCGGGCATATTTCAAAATGCTTACTTTTTTCTCCTCCTACTGGAAGCACAAGGAGATTTCTGTCTGATCTTTACTGTGAGAACCTAATAGGACTCCTGGAGGTAAAACTCGCAAAAGTGTGGGGTCCCTATAAATCCGGGTCTCCACAGAATTTTGAACTCTCAGACTTGTCCACTCAGAGCCTCCTGCAATTTTTCAATTATGGGTAAGGTTTTCCTACACTAGAGCTGGTTCCCACAAAGCTTCCTGCTCCTGGGTTTTGGCTTAGGTAAGTTATGATTCTTTGTATCTGCCTGTCTTTCCAATTTTGGGGACAGCACCTTGCTATGTGGCCTTAATCATTTGACAGACAGATCTAAGAAGAATTGTTGCTTTTCAGGTTGTTCAGTGTTTTTTCTTGTGAGGATTGAAATGACAACCCCATGCTCCTTATATGCTGACCCAGAAACCAGATATCCCTGAAATATTTGTTTATATTACTCCATCCTAAATTTAAGAGAAATATATGAAACTTAATCTGGTCTTCCACTGGCCTTGTTAATGGTCTCCCACTCATGCATGCCGTTTTTGTTCCCTCACATAGCTTTTAAAATCATGTTATTTTCTTGTCAACAGTAATTATTTTGTTCTTAAATTTCTATAAAGTGACAATTTTGTAAAGAAAATCCTATTGCCATTGGCATGCATTTTTTATCAATTAACATCATTCAATGTTTTAATAATATCAAAGCCCTAGGGTATCTCAAGATGATGCATATTTTCTCTGAGTAAGTTTTAAAATTTAAAATTTTCAGATTTTTATTAAATATATCTGTGCTATAAATCCACCCAGGGCATCCAAACTCTCACAACACATGTAAAACTAAGTCTCAAAATGCTAACTAACCGGAATTTATGAGCTTATAAGTTTTATAGTAAAATCAAAGTCATGATGTAGTGAAAAATGAGAGTGTAAAATGTATTCACTTCTTCGTGAGTTGTCATTATCTTTATTTCTATAATTGATCACATCTATGTTGCAGCTGCTAATTGAATAATATTTTAAAATATACACACTTTATTTGGAATAGTGGAAACTGTGAACTATGTAGATGGTGACATAAGTATACATCTAGTTTTCTTTTTCATAAATGAGTTTTAAATTTCAGAAATCACATTTTTTGTCCAACTATATAGTCTCTATGTCAGCACTTCCTCTTCAAACAGCATGTTTTTCTCAGCTGGAATTTCACACCTCTAGACTCACTTCCTTGCTTCACCAGTGAGGATAATACATATGACATAGAGCTTAAGGTTGTTCACTCTCCTGGTTTGTCTTTCCATTTGTAATCAAAAATAAATAATGGTAACAAACCTAAAATGCACTGCTAAGTAAAAACGAACCTACTCATTAGTTGACAATGAACAAGGCAAAAAAATAGCCATATTTCTCTGTTCCCTTACCCCTTACTTATGTCATTAATAATTTACTTGTAAATATTTGATGAAGAGAAAAACACTTTTTACCTAAATGACTAATTTGGGAAGCATTTTTTAGAATGCTTGCAAAATGTCATGTTCATATTCAATCCCTACCATTTTTAAAAGTCGCTATGTGTAAAGCTAGAGCATAATAGAGGGCTAGAGACAGTATAGAGGTACCTCAAATGGAGTTGCAAGTTGGTACAAAATATTTAAATATATATTTATTTAAAGTTGATGACACCATCTTCAAGCTTCTAACATCCACTAGTTGCCATGTGGAATAAATTAACCACAAGCTTAATAGATGGAGCAACTGAAATTGCAAAAATATAGACATGATATGATAAGAGGAAAGATTCTGCCTTCCCATACAAAAGTCATTGAGAATCACTGGGGATACCTTCATTTGAAAAAAAAAAAAAAAGTCACATCCCAGAATGAATGTGGATATACACTTTGAATAAAGAGTAGCTAATATCTATGAATTTATTATTGGCAAAAGTGAAGCTACCCGTGTGTGTGTGTGTGTGTGTGTGTGTGTGTGTGTGTTATCAACATCTATGAGATAGATACCCAGTAAAGAAACCCAGGCATGTAGAAGATTTACAGTTTGTCCCGTAAATTTTGCCACGGAAAGCAGTGACATACTGAACTATTGATTGCTGAATATAACCATAGCGCACGGATCAGTTTGGTCTGTGGGAGTGCAGAGGGCTTACTTTCAATGAAATCTTAATTTTTATCGCAAACAAATACATCTTTATATTAAGACAGACTCAATCAAAGATATTCAGCACTAGTAACCTTATGCCATTTGGTCCAGCATTGAATAAGATGCAGGCAAATCTCCCCAGAAGGTATGCTTTTAGAAAAACAAAACAAAATTATTCTGTCCACCTTGCTGATGGCACGTTTTACAGCCTGACCCAAGCACATGCCACACACTCAACAGTCCATAAAGGTGAGTCCAAGGCCCCCTCTTCTTCCCTGTTACCATGTTACATGGTTCCCCTCGCCCTGCAAGGCTTATGTCTGAACTGCTCCTATGTCAATCTCATTTTTGATTCGTGGGTAATAATAACAATCAGAGTGAAAGTTTACTTAATGCTTATGATATGCCACTCTCCTAAGTGCTTTATATACATTAACTCTTTTATTCTTTATGGCAAGCCTATGAGGCACATACTGTTATTTTCACTCTTTTGAAGGTGAGCAATCATCTAAGGTAGGGTCTATTATTACCCCATTATATAGATGTAAGTACGATTAGTACGTCCATTTTATAGATGAGCATAGTGTAGCACAGAGAGGTCGTATTTCACATACATCACACAGGTTGGTAAGAGACATAAGTAGGGTCTGAACCCAGACATCCTGTTTCCTGAGTACCTGCTTCCAACTACTTGAATGTAAAGACTCAATTTTGGTACTGGCCTTTGGATGTTGTTGGTTCATGATCTCCATGTGTTTGAATTTCAGCTTTTCTAATGGACCTGATTTGGCTCTTGATGTTCTTTTCCTATTTGAAGCCCATTAAATACCATCCTCACGAAAAACACCAGTCTGTTTCTCTTTATACAATCAGTTGTCAGTGTGTTTAAGTGTGTATGTGTGTGTGTGTGTGTGTGCACACGCACTCACACGTGTCCATGAATGTGCATGTGAGTGACGCTGGGAGAGTTATGGGATTTGGGAAAGCCACCCCTTACAAATACCAAGAACTCTAATAAACAACAGTCTAAGATACCAGAAGAGATCCAGTCTTTCCCGGTCCAGAGGCAGGCATACCCACCCCTTAAATATCGATTGTCTTGATGATATTTTCCTCTCAAAGGAAGGAAAGCTGCTGACTTCACCAAGCACACACAGGCCACTTCATGTGTCTACAGTTGAAGATTAAACATAAACTCTGGGGGAAAGTTCTGTCCCAGTGGGGAACTTATTTAAGGCTCTGTGAGTGGTTAAATAATAGTTTATAAATAGAGAATTTGGATACCATCATCCAACTTCAAAATTTGCATTACTTTACATGGTTTTAATTTTCACTTTTAGTCACAATTCATCACCCAGTCAGTCTCAGTAAGCACAATAGCAGGGAGGAAAATCTGTACCCACAGGTATAGCATAGTATCTCTATCAAATTGACTTTCTTCCTTATGCTCAGGTGAAAATAAAGGAAGCCAGGTGACGATGGCTTAGGTAATCTGAAATAATGAAAATGTGATGGTTTGCTGGCATTTATAAAATGTCTTAAAGATGATTCAAAACTGAAAAACATATATACAGAAAAATATAGCTTAGAATTTGAATAAGATAATTACATTGTAATGAACCTATACTGAGCGCTTACTACCTTCTAGGCACTATTCTAAGTGCTTTATATTTCTTAACTATTTCAGTCATTAAAACAAGCTTATGAGAGAGAGAAGAGAGAGAGAGAGAGAGAGAGAGAGAGAGAGAGATTGATTTGATTAGCTCCATGTTAAAGAAGAGACAATGTGCTCTGCTTGAAGGTGGGAGAGTCAGGATTTAAACTCAGGCAGCGAAGCTCAGAGTCCATGGCTTAACTACTGTAGCTCCAATTTCTTTTTCTGAAAACTTCGAACATCGATGCTTGGGGAAAGACCTGTTCTTCACTCTGTCTATCCATAAAGGGGAAGGAATAGGAAAGTTTGGGGAAAGCACCTCCAACCTACCTGTACCTTGGCTCACTCTGCGCTGGAGGAATGAATGCCTGGTGACTCAGGCAGCTGGGACTCAGTGCCTGAGCTCAGCCCCTCCAGGTTCACTCCTTTTCAGAACTAGCCTCTCTGCTCAGTGTTTTTCTTCTCTGCGCCTCCTCGTGCTATTGTGAAGGAGGCCATAGGCTTTCCAGAGTGCATGTTAGTGATTGATGTGGGATAAAATGAATAGCAGACTCAACCAAAATCACATTCTCCAATCAGCGTGATTCTTGATATTGTTTTTTCATGTGCTTAATAACTCTTTCCATTTCTCAACTGGTCCCAAACTTGGGATCAAAAGAAAGGGCCCTCAAGTGTAGTACCCTTTTGCCATAGTTCTCATGTCCCTGATCATGTTCTTTCTTCTGGCCCAGGCATGCCTTGCATTAGAGTAGAAAAATCAAATATGCATGTGGGCTTAGGGGTAAGGTGCCAAGAAGCTCATTGGACCTGTGTTTGCTAGTTCAGGTTGGAGTCCTGTGACTTCAGCTTAGCTTGACAGAGCTCCTCGTTTGACTGGAGACCCTCATGGTAGTCAGGTGATCGCTCTCCTGGTGAATTCTGTGTCTTTGATGTCCCCAGGGACCTCAAGTGTAAAGCAGGAAGGAGAGGGCCATATCATCTCTCTTCCTCAGAGACAAAGAGCAAAAGGGTCGTGTGACTAGCATGGAGAACAAACAAGGTTCATAAGAAAAAAATCAGTGCAAATGCCCTTGTCTCTCTTGCTGACTTGAAATCTTCTCAGTGGGAGGACAATCTTGCTTTGCCCCCGTAGATGCTGAGGCATGAAATCTCAGGCAAGTGCATGCGTTTTATGCTTACCCTTAGGTAGTGAAAGTTCCTATGGTCACTTTCAGTAGCAAATAAGTCTAGTTTAGTAATTACAGTTCTTCAATATAATGTATTATTTCTACTCCAATATTTATTTAAAGGAACAATTTTCTCTTCATCCAGCTGAGGCCGGCAGCATATAGCCCTTGCCTTTGCAGAAAGCTAAGCACTGTCTCTCTTCATTACTCACCTGTGGTGACAGCCTGGATGCTCTTTTGGACCCACTTCAGGGTTAACGCAGAGGGGGAGGGGAGGGCTAAGACAAGAGATGATGAAGGTTCTTATTTAACCGTAATGTGAATCTGGCCTCATCCTTGGTGGTCCTGGTAAGTGTTCAAACCCATCTTCTTCAATCCTGGGTAATTTCCTGGGTTTCTCAGTATCCCCACTGGAATAGCCAACTGTACTTTCCATGATGTGGGCAACACATCTTTCTCTAGTCATCTGGACTCCCATCAGCCTCTGATTTCTGGTGGTCCTTTTATACCAACTCTCACTGTTAGTCCTATCATCCTTTTCGGTGGTCTTTTGAGGGCGTGTCAGGGGACTCTGCGTCTGCGTGGTCCACTTCTAGGCCATGAGACAAACTCAGGCATTATTGTAGAATGATAACTAATTTTGACAAAGCCGGGCTCTCTTCCTATCCTATTTCCAGCTGAGAGCCAAATTCTTACCTTTAAACTCGTTAAGCATTTGTCAGACACTGTATTTGTCCACTATATATCTCCTAACTCCTAGAATCCATCTCAAACTCTCCAAGTGACTCCATTGAACCTTATGTTTTGTGATGAGGGGCAAAGAGTTTGGATGGAGGATGGACTTTCATCACTTCACCAGCTTCCAAATAATTTAAAACATTTGATTATCGCAATAAAATTATCGTATATATGCCTGTCTTATCTCTCCCTTTGGTGCCTTGATGAAAACATTCAAGTTGCATGAACTTGTTCCATTTGAGGGTAGAGAAACAGGAGAAGAGAAAGAAAGGAGGAATGTTTTTTTTCCTTAGAAGGCAATGCAGACAATTATGATTCCCTTTTTCAATTTTTTATCCCAAATGGAGGAGAGAGTACAGGTGAAGAAAGAAGACAGAAGCTTCCTTATTAGTTCTTGTGGGCTGAAATTCTGTCCTACATAGGAAAATGCAGAGAGAAAAGGGCACCCAGCAGCTGGCCAGACTGATGGTTTCCTTCCCCAGAACCTTTTTCCCCCTTTCCTACTAATAAACCTGATTTGATGGAGGCAGCAATAGCACAGTTTAGAAACAACAACAACCAAAAGAATCTCTGTATTTCTTAGACTTATTTGCATATGGGGTGGTGAATAAAATCTAAGTGGTACTTGTTGACTGGGTTTCTGGGAAAACTTCTTGAAAGAGGAGCCTACTCAACCATTGGCACTTTACTCTTCCTCTCTCCCTCCTTCCCTGCTTCCTTCCTACCTTCCTTCCTTCCGACCTGGAATACTAACTTGTCATTAGAGTTGGAGCAGCCATCTCACAACAATGATTTAACAACTGAAAGAATCATTAAGTCTTCCCATCTGATGTTCCTGAGCTGCAAACTGTGCTTCCAGACTTCTTGTTATAGGAGAAAATTGTAAACCCTCATTTGTTTAAGTCAGCATTTTTAGGTTTCTGTTACAACCAAACTTGATTCTTAAACTATGCACCAACTGTGGGACTTTTGCCAGGTTCCATAATCTCTTGTAGCCTCAGTTTCCTTATTTGCATATGGGGTGGTGAATAAAATCTATGAGATGGAGATCTTCTAAGAACCATCTTAGAAATATTTTTAAGATTAAAAGGTATCTGCATAGTGAGTATTTAGCACAGTTTCTGGTGAACTATGGTGAATAAGTGTTGAATAAATGCAATCGATCACCGTTTATCCTCCTATAAACATGTATATTACTTACATCCAATGCAGACTCTGCGTCAAGAAAATATAGGCTGTGGCTAAGGGAAGTAGAGAATCTTAAGAAATCAATGCAGCCACCTTAAAGTTTTCCTGACCAAATCTGATTTCTAAAATTTGGAAGAAATAAAGATGTAACCAGTTAATTAAGTTTGAAGTCAGCCAAATACATCTCAGATAATTCTGTATAACAAAAGTGGGTTATTCAGATGAAAGGAGCTCCTATCTTTTTTAAAAAAAAATTGTAGGGGTTATTTGAATTTATTCTGATTCAAGGGGATTTTGTCATTTTCATATTTACTCTTCTAATTACAGATGTGATGCTCCAAAATATTATTTATAACTAAAAATTTCACCTGTCAACAAATGTACACTGCAACAGACACTCACAAAGATTAAATCTACGCATGTGAACACATTTGTCCATGAATATAAACCTGTGATATGTTCCTTTGCAATGAGATCACCCGTCTATTAAAACTTAACCCAGCTACCTCATGGAAGAAGGCCTGAAAAGTAAGGGAGGAGAGTAACTTTTTATGAACTTTTCATAACCACCCATCACAGCTTCAGCAAATACTAGATCCTCAGATTTGATCATTACTTTATGTGTTTTAAATTTTCCTTGAATCTTCCTCCTGGAATTCTACGATGGACACTTCAGGTCCAAGATTTTATATTTTCTATCATCTTGGAGTTCAAAACTTTTCTTAGAGACTTGCTTCTGCACGGCTCCCTCTTCCTAAGTGCTGCCTTTACCATCGATCTGGCATCTCACTAGGCAACTGTTGTCTACAGTTGGAAGAGATTTTAGTGGAAAATGTTACATATCACTGCCAAGAACTTATGAAAGTTCCCATATGTCTTCTTTTTCACCTTTACACCTACCTAAAGTACTTGATTCTTCCATAACACACTGTAAAGATTATAACTCGGCTATTAAATCTTTTATCAGTGTAGTACTTCAGTTCTTTTATAATGAAAATTTGAATTTTCCATTGGCACCTAAGGTACCATATAAAGGATCATGATATCTGATTCCAGAGACTTCTGACTAGGCTCTGAAGTTTGCCAGAACCCATCTCATGAAGTGCAACTGTTGTAGTCACACAATCCCTGCACTGGGCTGGGTTAATGCTCTACTGTCACCATTAAAATACTTAATAATTTTTGAACAAAGGGCTCAGCATTTTCATTTTGCACTAGGTCCTGCAAATTATGTAGCTAGTTCTGGGCACAGTATTTGACTGCTTCTATTCATTTGAAACTGAATTCCTGGTATAAGTTGATTTTCCACAGGGTAAGTCTTTTGGCAACAGTGTTTCCCAACGGACTCTCCTCTTGTTTTCAGGACTCCACTATTATATTAGCAAAGATGTCTCTAGGATTTTAGAGTTAAACCGATGTTTTATAACTGACTTTGTCTTTTACAGTAAAAATAAAGTGTACATCTTCATAATATTTAAAACTACTGCATATATGGAAACATTATTGACAGACTCTCTTAATTTATATAAACTATATTTCTCTTCTATACATTTAAGAGGCATGATTCATTGCAACTCAAATCTTAACATATAGCAAAAATCAGTGTTTCAAAAAAGGTAATAGTGGAAAGTTTTTATGTGATTTAATTAAATCTCTTTGATTTAGACTCTAAATACATTGTGGAAACTGAGATTGAATTTGGATCTTGTAAGTTTATGTATTCTTGAATTTCCGTAAGTGGGACATAATATTTGAAAGATAAGGATGGCTGAAATGTTAAATGTGATTTTTTTTAATTTACAAAGAGCAAATATATGATTGTTAGATACTGAGATCAATTGCAAGGTTTTATTTTCTCTCAACTGGTTCCTGAGTGAGGTAGATTTGTTTCTTGGAAAATATACAGTACAGAGTATAAGTCAATACCACCAATTTTGTGCAGGTCCACTCTGACTTTGAGTCTCCGATGTTCTAAAAAATACAAAGGTATTGACACAATTTAATTTCTAGGAGTTATAATTTTCTAAAAGAATTTCAATAAATAGTGATTAATGTCAAAGGACAGTTAAGGTAATATCAGTTATTTAAAATGACCACATTTATTCATAGGTCTCTTCCAATGAAACACATTCTGAGCTAATATGTAAATGAAGTAAGTAACGCTTTATAAGTATATACGGTATCTATAGCGCACTTACATTTTTCACGTTTCCATTTACGCTCTATTTTCTATGCTCTGTCAAGTGCTTGTTAGTTTCTCACATACATGGGAATTTTTTAATTTTGTTCTTTTCGCTTTTTTTTTTTCTCCTTTCTACTCTGCATTCAATGAACTTCACCGTTGTCGCTAATTCATCTCCTGACAACTTTCCACACATAAAAATTAATAATTTTGCTCTCCCAAAAGGGAGGTAAAAGGCAGATGTTTTTCATCCTTAAGACCATAATTCCCTTTGTTTTCCATTTAGAAGCTTCACAATAGCTATCGCTTACAATTTATTTTAAACATTCCCAACAACACCCCCTCATTATGATGCAAAAGTCTTATCTTATTTTCTGTGATTTCTAAATGACCTTTCCAATATGCTCATTCTCTAAAAAGTGTTTCTTTTTTGAGTCACAAATCCTACTTAAAATCTGATGAAAACTATGGCTTCTGTGCCATTTACAAACACTACATGGTTTCCAGGCCCCTGAGGCCCATTCATGAATCAAACATTACGAACACCTGCTCTAATTTATCCATTTTATTTTATGGATATTGAATTGTGTACAGTTTTTTTCTAGAATTATTCACTTTTTGTTACTGACCTTTACTCTCCACTCTGCCACCTTCTTTACCATATCCTTTTTTGGAGAATGCCCCTGTCATTTTCAAGTTCCGTTTCTGCTGTCCTTTAATTCTGGGCATACTCTTGTCTTACTGACTTCTTATAACTAAAACACAAAATAGATATACCCTCATTCAGCCAGTATGAGTTGCGTGCCTTGTATATGTTAGGCATCATGTGGAGCGTAAAATTGAACCGGAAAGGGTTTATCTCTAATACATTAATGTAAATTGATAAATATTGATATTGTTAATGACTAATATTAATTGAATATATTTTATTTCCCAAGAACTATGCTAAATGCTATTGCCATCATTCATCCTTTTTTCCCCCTTTCCTTTCTTTCTCCTTTTTCTCCTCCTCTTCCTACTTCTTTCTCAACAGATAACTAAGTTGAAAGAGGTTAAGTAAACCTTAACTTCACAACTAGAAAACTAATGGAGGCTGGCTTCAAATGCAGATTTCCATGACTTCAGAGGCACTTCTAATGTATTCATACATCTTAAACTCTACCTTTCATTGAGCATAGTTGCAGAAATATCTTTGGATGTATGCATCTACGATGTATCCATCCATCTGTATACACATGTAATTAATAAAACGTAGAAAGAGAAAACAATTCGTAAGATGCATATAAAATTATGTGAGAATTAGGGAAAGCCAGGAATTATTTGAATTTTTCTTCATAAAAGAAGTGCCATTTGAAACATGTTGTGAATGATACCTGAGACTAAATAGTTCTCTTAGTATGGAAGAACTGTGAAGCCTGAGGAACTTGCAGAAATGTATGCATAGGCAATGATTGGCAGCTTATCTTGGCTAGAATAGAAAGTGTGGAAAGTAGAATTAGGAGGGAATATAGATGTTGGAAAGAGTTGTAGGTCAGATACAAGAGAACTTTGAATTCCAGGAATAGGGTTAGGAACTTCTTTTAGAACTAGGGAATGATAGAGGATTTTCAACAGAAAAGGAACATGATCAGAACTGTGTTTTTAGAAGAAGGCTCTGGCTGACTGGGAACAGGAAGACTTGCAATATATAGAGATTGGAGATTTGTGCGTATTCTTTTGGTCGTATTTATAAAATCAACACACGAGTAACTACCTTCTTTCTGGGAAGGTCCCTGTTAGTGGGAGAATCACATAACGAAGGATCATTGAAATCTGAAACTGCTCAGACTGCTCAGTGAGTTCAATTCTTTTGTCTAATGGTAGTTTACACATTCGCCTCTGATCACTTTTTTTTTCTCCTTTGTTTGGTATTTTCTTGTGTAAGAATTGCATCCTAAGGTTGCTATTTGTTTGTTGTTGTTTAATAGGTCCCTCTTCTACTATTGTATTTCTGATGCTGTCCCTTGCCATTCACTTTACCATCCGCTGTTCTCATCCTATTCTCATGGCCCTAGGTTTAGAATTGTTGATAATGTGCTTTAACTTCTCTGGGAAACAATACTTTACTTATTCATTGATTGTTATTGTTGTTACCTACTGAGCTTTGTCTCAGGCCAGTCTACATTCTACCATATTTTTTCCCTAGTTCGTTTCTCCTCTGTGTGTTTCAGATTTCTTCATGAACTGATGCACAAGATGGTACCCTGGCCTGTGTGTGAGCCTTAGTGTTTAAGGGCTGGAATTCTGAGACAAAGTCTGTGTGGGTAGGTGCAGGAGTTTGGGCATGCTCTTGACTATGTTAGGATAAACACAGTATCTGTCCCGGGCAGAAATGGAAAGAGTTGACAAAGCCAAAAGCTGGATGCTCAGATTCTGTCAGGAATCAGGCAGATCTGGAACAGAAAGAAGACAGGATCATCAGGTTCTTTAGTTAGTATGTGTGTGTGGGCAGTGAAAAGGGGAAATATAATTTAAAAATACATAACAACAAATAAGCATAAAAAATGCTCAATAGTTTCTCCGGAGAGCTGTAATTTGTATAGGGCTTCTTATTTGTTGATGGGTCAGAACTCCTTAAAATTAAGTGTTGGGATTGTCAGCCTTATTCCTTTTGCTATATTTTCCCATATCTTTCCCCTCTTGTTGGACATGGGCACACTGCTCATTTGGCTAAAACACCAGACTTGCATTATTTGAAGCTCTTGTTATATATTCTGAAGTTTCATAGGGAATACATCTCCTTGGTAGATCCAGAAAAAAACAAAAAAACAAAAAAACAAAAAAAAAAACAAACAAACAAAAACAACTGTGATTTCTCTAATCTAGATCTTAGCCAATTGTAACAGTTATCTCCATGATTTCTAGAAGGGTATGTATGCTATTACCTTCCTGATCAAATGTGATTTTCATGAAAAGTGTTATTACATTATTGTCCATTATTCTTCCTTTTTCTTTCCCATTTGAATTGTTTTTTGGCCTCTATAATGTACTTGCACAATTGCTTGGACATCTCTCTCCTTCATGCAATGGGAATTCATTGAAGGGTTTTAAAGAGTAACCTGCCATGAAATTGTACTATGTCCATAGATGGACACAGAATTTTATAAGATGATTCATGTCTTATCTGTTCATTCTGTCCGAGTGTCTTAATTCTCATGTCAGGTGGGTGAAAACAGGCAGATGTACCAGAAAGAACTTGAGGTCTGTATGGTAGCAAACAGGTGTCAAAAGGAAATGATGATCTTTTCTCAGACAGAAATGATAAGAACTGTTCAGAAACTGGCTGATTTACCCATTTACCTTGCAAATTTGTTGTATTCATCAAATAAGTAATAAATTACCTGTGCTTCATTAACAGATAGCTTTCTAGTAAATTGTAAACAAATACTCCCTCCAAATGTGTTCCCCTCTTGTCTGCCATTTCTTGAGTGGGCATTCGTATTAATTCAACAGCCAAACATGACATTAATGAAAATATTGGGGGCTTCAATGAATGAGATCGTGAGAATAATGTGGAGAGGGCACGCTCGGCCTTCTTTAATGTATGAACAAAAGCCACATACCTAGTGGCCACAAGCCTCACTAGGCCTACAGGTATAAAATGGCAAATTGAGGATCATGACTTTTATAGAGTGTCCATATATTTCAATTTTTGTGAGGCCATAGTTAAAATATTATAATATTTATGTATTCTGATAACATAGGTCACTTAGCCTATAAGTTTGTTTTAATAATCTGAAAAAAAGTATCATTGATAAAGTTTCTCTGAGTAATTTAGAGATGTACAGAAATTTACTGTTATTAGAAATCATTAATTATTATTATTAATCATATTCGTAGTAGTCAAAGTTATGGAAAACACAAGTGTTGTGAGCTTGTAACTATCCTCAAAGAATTACATATAAATATTCTTAACTCAAATAATTTGAGTCCAGTTGCTTCTAAACTCCCTTAAATCAAGATTCTATGTAACAGAATTCTTTGATTTTTTTGGATTGTTAAATATCAGCTCCTCAATATAGATTGAGAAAACATTTTAAATTTATTAATTAAACAGGTATTAAAATAAATTGATTATATAGTGATTGGTAGAAACTATTCATCTTAGATGAAGGACTTAATAATTGCACTTTTGAATGATATGTTTTTTTTTAAATTTTCTCCAGATCCACAGTGTTCCTGAATGCTAATAATTTAAGAAAAACATAATGTATATTTATTGATCAGATCGCATTTTTAACAAATAATTCTAACTGATAAAAATGCTCATAGATGTCACTGATACTTTTGACTGATATTAGTAGAAGACATTATTCTGTTTCTTCTACTTCTTTCTCATCTTACTATTATTATTCTTATAGTTATTACTATCATTATTAGTTATTGTAATGTAATTATTTTATTTAGTGCATGCCAGATAGTTAAACCTCTTAATAATTGTGTTTATTATACACTTCAAAAATTTTAATGACCACTGTATCCCTATATTTTCCCATCCCAACCTTTCTTAACTACATAATTTTCTCAGATAATCAAATGAGATGATTGCTCTGAATTATTTCCTTTGAGTTATAAGTTAGACAAAATTGGCCCAATAAAATTTTCCTAAATGCTTCTTTTATTTTGAATCCACATGATTTAAGGGCTGTTAGCTACTTTCTGTCATTTTAGACAATGTACTTTTATACAACTCTTTGGGTTTTGGATTTTCCCCTTCACTAATTGTATTTGATGGGGACTTCCAAAGGTTATTTAAGTTTTTGTTTGCTTGGTGTGTTTGTTATTTCTCCACACAAGTCACCTCTAAATAGTGCCAGTGCAGCTCTTTTATGAAGGAAACTCTCATGGAAGTCAAAGTGGAATTTGTACATGGCTCCCTCTCCCCTCCTTTCTCCCACCTCCATCCCGCTGGCACCCACCTCTTGGAGTATGAGAAGGGTCAAAAGGCCACACATCACTGAGTTTAATTTATTCCAGTCCACCTAGTTAGTTGAAATATTTCCTCAAGGAAGTTTTCATTCGGTCGGTGTCCTGAAGGGTTAAGAAAACAGAAACCCATAGTATTACAGACTTGTTATGGATGTTTCCAAGGAAACCATAGCAGGAATGTTTAAGTGTCTTATTTCTCCCCAAACCCACAGGAGTGTAGCTTGTTTGACGTTTTGATGTTCTCTTAATTCTTGCCATAGCTGCTCTGTGGTAGGATTTCCAGCCAAGTGAGAATCCCATGACTGCCCGAAGGGCTGGCTCACAGGTCCACCACACTCGCTCTGACTGAGCTCAGTGCTGCATCTTCCTCCTGGAAGAGTGTAAGGGCAATTCAAAATCAAATAGAGGTTAGCTTTCTTTAAAAAAAAAAAAAAAAAAAAAAGTTCTTTTAATAATTTTTGTAAGTGCCCACTGTAGATGATTTTCTCCTAACGTGCATATTACCAGACCATCTGAGGATTTCATCAAAAGTAAATAATAAATTAATTTGGGTTGCAGAGAGCATTGGAAGACTGAATATATGTGATAGATCAGATCATGCTGTTTTACGAGGTATTTTAAGGGCACGCGAAATGCAAGAGTTCTGTGATTTCCTCTGTGTTAAGTGGTCATAAACAATTTTTGAGGTCATTTCATGTTTCTTTTTAATTTTATAGAGCTAAATAAAAATGAAATCATGAAGAATCTGAAAATAATGTCAAACAGGAATAGTTTGATTGAACTTGACTGAAAATATTTTCATAATTAGATTCTACAAGATAATTAGTATACTCTTTTACAATGTTTACCCAAATGAACCAAAGGAAACTTGAATCATTTTCATTCAAAGTGTTTAAGAACTGAGAAATCTCTCTCACTCAGTCTCTCTCCCTCTCTCAGAAAACATACATATGTATATATGTATGAGTTTTTTTTATATATTCATACATTTAAAATTATCCAAATATACATAAACAGGTGAATACTTGTATTTTTATTTGGATATCACAATTAACCAAGTGATTTTACAAACATTTCTATCATTATTAAATATATGCAAAGGGAGTAAAGCAAATTTAAAATAACATTGAAATCTCTCTATTCTGAGAAAGAAATATGATAATATTTAATCCTATATTTATAACTATAATTATATACTTTATATTATTTTATTTTAAATTATATTTTGCAGCACATATTATATAAATGTATATATGTTATAACATATAAGATACATTTTTAATATATAATTGTACAATTACTTTTTCCCCCATTTAATTTCCATCTCATAGGGTTGATTTATCATTAACCATATTCTCCTTTATTTAAGGCCTGGTAAAAATTGCTGAAGGAATACAAAGTGTTGACTCCAACGAGGTTGTTGTGCATTTATCTAAGTCACTGTCGCGAAACTATTCATTTCTTAGTATGAATTTAGTATTTGGTGAAACATTTGTAGTTTCCAATAATTAGAGGTAGTGAGCACTCTAGGAATTGTTCTTATTCATAGTTAATCTCTTCCTAAAAAGCATTGGATGGAAAATCTTCAGATACCTACAGCTTGCATTCCATTATTTTTAATTAGAAAATAATAATTTGCTCTTAGCTCACCTATAATCTCCAACAAATTTCACTATAAACACTTTTAAACACGTACGTAAGTCCTCCTCTGAAGATATATACTGGAGGTACCAAAAAAATGTATACACATGACTTGTATTCATCTTTTGTTATTGGTATATATTGAGTATTACAATTTTAATACAGCTTTTCCTTTCTTAAAATGTGTATCCTTTTTTATTTTTTTTGGCACCCTCTGTATTTAAATGACCATTTTTATTATTTAACACAATGAACCCAGCACATCCGCTGTGTGCATTACATGGTGGTGATGGCTAGCCCATGATACTAACTGCATTTCCTCTCAATGGCAATGTTTGAGCCACATGTAAATGAGCAATGAAACAATATGCAAAACCTATGTATTGAATGAAAATAATGCTGAACGAACTAAAATAAGGAAATAAGGGAGACTTTATGAATTTTTATGAAATCCTTTTTGCCTATTTCTAAAACAATTTCCACGCAGGTTGAAATGAGGCAAACTGACACCCACGCCAAAACCCAAGGACTGTTTCATATCAGTTCTTTCACAACTTTTATGGAATCACTGAAATGAGGTACAATCAAGCCTTTGTTTCTTGGTTTGGGTTCAAGGATTGAGACAAAGAATTGGGTGCAGGTAGATAATTTGGGAGCTGATCCTAGGAAGCAGAAACGGGAAAGCAGGGAAAATGAGAGAAAGCAGGAAACCAATAAAAGAGTGTGCTGTTGACATCACTGCGTGGCCAAAATGACTGAATTCTCTAGAGAAACTTACAAAAATTGTCTGCCAAAAAATGGGAGGCAAGAGACTCACCTGTAAAGCTTCCTTGGTTGATAGTGGGCTGCTTAGGGCTATTCACTCTCTGCATTTCTAGGCTGCAGGCTTGCAATGGGCCAATGGGCTCCTGCAGCTTTAAAAAGCTCCTGGGAGGAAAAGCTAAAAGATAATGTGAGATGCTAGGGCACAAGTGTCGGAATCTCTGGTCACTGTCTGGGCTAGCTATAGCTGACATCAAAAGAGGCTTAGAGAACAGAGGTAGAGCAACTGAAGTGCAAGGTTTGCACTCAGATTCCGCCATTATACAGACATTCATACTCTCTTGTCTCAAGGGTGAGTTTGATTTCAGTTTGCTTTTAATTTTCAAGCACAAGCCTTTTAACCATACTAAGATCTAAAGTTTTGGAAGGTGGTGGCTTTCAATCACTAGCAAAGAAGAGGGTCTGTTTTTCAGGTTATGGAAAAGCTCAGACAGCTCAGTTTCAAAATTCTCTAAATTGGTTTCATTTCACCAGCATTTCCTTTAACTACAATGAATTAAGAAATAATTGTGTCTGTCATTATATCATTTTTGCTTCTTATTATTTAATGTCAAGTAAATTTGACTTTACTAAATCCATTAACGCAAAACTTATGTACTTTTAAATAAAGTTAACAAGAATTATATAGTTTTATATTTTTAATTAACTTTAGAAATTTAAGAAACATTTAACACAAAATCTCCAAACTTGTATATCGAGATACCTGTATATCGAGATACCTATCTGTATCTATATCTACATCTATATCATCTATATCTCTCTATATATCACCTATTTATAACATTTATATATTACATATAACATATATATGGTATAATTTTATATATATATATATATATATATATACACACACACACACACACACACACATATTTCAAAAAGATTGAGAAATATAAATATTTTACTGAAAAAGAGATCATTTTCCCTTCTGGGCCTTACTATTAGGCTATATTTTAAGAGTTTTTCCTTTTATTTATTTCCTGTATATTTCTTACAGATTCCTTAGCCTGTGACTTTTTCTTATTATTCTAAAATTAGACTTTTCTTGAGAATAGAAAGTGCTATAAAAAATGTATTAGTTTTAAAGCATTTTAATTTATATACTTTTTAGTTTCAAACACAGACTCTTCGTGTCATTCTCTCTTTTTTGTTATAAATTACCCAGCATCATTCCATCAAAATTTCAAACACTAAATATACCACACCTATACACATATATATGTATGTGTGTGTATAATATATATTATTATGTTATATATACATATGTTTATATATTTTATATAATATAAAAACACAAGATATATATATATATATATATATATATATATATATATATATATATATGATGTATCTATATCTATCATGACGCTGAGATCCCTAAGCATTATTTGTAATTCAGCACATTTTAATGCATGGATAACACTACAGCTCTTTTTATTTTTAAGATGACAAATCTTATTGGTGAAACAAAAATTGTCTTACAATTTAAAACATTGCTGCTAATAGTCATAAGTATCTATTTTTTAGCATCTAAAACCCTAAATTTATGATACAGTAGCCCTACTTCTACTACTCTTTAGCTCTTCATAATTACTAGGGTTATCTGGAGGGATTCACTATCATTTATGCTAGTTATAGTACAAGTATTAGAAAGTGAAGTAATTTCCCTAAAGCAGGCTTTTACTACAAAGGAAACTTTGGTGCATTTAATTTACTACTGGACATTATTTCTAGGTGTCCCCACCTCAGGACTAGAGTTATAATGCACTAAGTGTGTGACAATATGTTGAGGTAGTCTGATGTCTTCTTGCCACCCTCAAATGCAGGAGGATAAACATGGAAACATGTAAGATCTTGCTACACAGTTGGTTTTAAACTTAGATGAAGAATAATGGATCTTATTTCTTCTCATTTTCCCAATTGCCAAGTTTTTCAGTTTATTTGTCTTTTTGTTTTTAAATGATAGCTACAATTTTCCAAAGTACTCTGGTGGAGAGATTGAAGCCAGCATCAACTTTGAGAAGCGAGGATTTGGTCTTAAGCTTTTGGGAACCTTTTAAAAGACCCTAAGAAGTCTTCTCTCCACTTTTCACCCCCACCAATGGTTCTTAATGAGACTTTGGTGTCTGATATGGGCAATCAGAATTTTGTCTTAGTTGTATAATCTTCCCAACACAAAGCATATAGATTTATCTACCCCAGCTCATGAAAACATCTGTAAGAATGTTGTAAGAATTGATTATGTCATATCGGAGAGTATATTTATTAAAAATAATTTTACAATAGAATTCCTGGTGTCACAGCTCAAGGCAAATACTTTTCCATCCATTGAAGAAGAATCGTAAGATGTTGTTTTGTATGCCAGGGTCATAGTTATACGTCAATTTATGTTATAACTGTATCCATTGCTTTGTGCATCGTGTAAAATGCTGCCTTACTTGATTTACAAAACAGTACAGCATTTGTTATTTTGCCGAAGGTTTTGCTGTTTTTGTCTAAATAAATACACTTCTGACATCCTTGAGGCTTTTAAGAAATTTCATATGAATTTATATAATTTTTTTCTGCTTTTAAATGTCATAGAAAAGTAGTGAATTGTAAACCTTTTAATATCTAATAGAAGAAAATCAAGTCCTTCCTGGATATGGATCTAGTACCACGCTAGTTCACATTTTAAAGCATGTCAGTTCCACCCTGTGTATAAATTTAGGGAGTGATGATGGTCTACATTTTGAGTCAGTTACATGCGATGCATTTAAATGTAGCCTTTCTTAACATAATCACTCTTTTATACCAGACATTGTGGTGCTGCCAACCAGAAGCTTGGTGAACATATCTCACAAGGAACTCTGTTCTATTAAATATCCAAAGTAAACATTCTTAGAAACACTTTTCTTTTCAAGCCAGGGTCTTTCCATAGAACAATTGCTTTACTCTTTGTGTTTTGTTCTCATAGTTAGCGGCTTTCTTCTCAACCCAAACAACTCAAATTAACTGGAAATTTAGATTCTATCTGTGTTACCCTGTGCTTCCCAAACCAGCAAATGTTATTGTAAATTACCCACACTGTAGCCATGGTGTCAGCCGTGCCCAGGTCAGGAGCTTTGCTGCCTTGGGCTGTTGCGAGGCTCTTCAAACATGAAAATCAAATGGCAAATGAATTGAATTGTAAGGCACAAGAAAACCTTCTAACATTCTTAACAGTATTTGTGTCCTCAGCTAAAGAATGGTCTTAGTGTTGATAACCATGGGGTTGTCATTAAACGTGACTAAGTGTATTATGTTTTTCAGATGGTTAAGAGTGTCATAATGGAAGATGGAGGTATTAAAAGTCAGAATGATGCAAGTTAACAGATTTTAATAAGTAGCTTATATATAAAGCTATCTATAGTTTATAGCTAATGTAGATACAGCATAACACATCAACTTTTGTTTTAATATTCACTTATTTGCCCTTTCAGTAAATATTTATTGAATATTTATTGAATATCTACTGTGCACCAGGCACTGTTCTAAGTGATAAAGATACAAAAATAAACACAAGTGACAAAGTTCTACTTCTCAAGAAGTTTGCCTTCTGGTGAATTTAGGCAGACGATAAGTGAGCAACCAAGCAGGTACTTAGGGTTTGTGGTAAATGTAATGACAAAAATAATAGGGTACTTGGGGTGGCCAAATGGTTCAGGTGGTTAGAGTGTGAGCTCTTAACAACAGGGTTGCTGGTTCAATTCCCACATGGGATGGTGGGCTGCGCCCTCTGCAACTAAAGATTGAAAACGGTGACTGGACTTGGAGCTGAGCTGTGCCCTCCACAACAAGATTGAAGGATGACAACTTGGAGCTGATGGGCCCTGGAGAAACACACGGCTCCCCAGTATCCCCAATAAAATAATAATAATAATAATAATAATAATAATAATAATAGGGTTCTTATGAGAGTTAGCTCCTTGGGAGGTGTTAGGGAAAGCTTCTCTGAACATGTGACCTTTGAGGGGACACTTAAACGCCAAGAAGGTACAAGCCAGATAAAAATCCAAGGGAAGAATTTTCTGGAAGAACAAACAGCAAATCCTTGCTGCATTTCAAAAAGAGGAGTTAGGCCAGCGTTGTTGGGACATAGTGAGTAAGAGTGAGAGGGTACGAGATGAGGCTGGCTGTGTGGACAGTGTCCAGGTTGTACTGGGCCTTGCACGGCATGGTCGAGGATTTCTCAATTATTCTAGTTGCAATAGGAAACTTTGATGATTTTTAAATCAGAGGCAGAGAGGTGGAGTACCAAGATCTGAGTGAGATTTGACTTATAGAGAAGAACTAACTAAAGCAGGGAGAATAGGGATATCACAGATGCTAGCAGTAAAGGGAGAGAGAGAGAGAGAGAGAGAGAGAGAGAGAGAGAGAGAGAGAGAGAGATTGGACATATATTGGAGGTGTGTGGTGACTTGCTGAAACATGGTCTTAGAGAGAGAGGGGAACATGAAGACTTCACCTCCATGACTTATGCTTGGAGATATTATTCATTGAGGTGAAGAATGTGCTTCCTCCGTGATCAGAAAAAAAATAAATAAAAAAAATAAAACCACCTGAACAAAGCAAAGCCCAAATCCTAGAGACCACTTAAAATATGACATTTAAAAAAACTCTCTTTATGGACACTAATTTAGTTATATTTGTTTTCTTATTTAAGGAGAAGAAGGAAAAGTAGTACTCTGGAAAAATACAATTGCCCAAAGAATGTCTAGAGATAGCAATAGTTCCAATATGCTCTTCAAGTTGTTTAAATAAAGCAAAATTTACAGTACGCTTGTATTACTTTCTTAGGGCTGCCATAATGAATTACTACAAACCTGGTGGCTTAAAACAACAGAAATTTATTCTCTCACAGTTCCGAAGGCCAGAAGTCTGAAATATAACTCATTTGCCGAAAAGATTCTGCCTTAATATTTTGGCTCTCTTCCAGGTGGATAATAATGGGAAGATTATCCCCTTGGTCCTAAAGACCACACTTAAGCACCTCACTCATTTTCTCATGCAGAATTAAATTTGCATATCTAGCCATAGGGCAACTCAGTTGTGAAAAGAAGAAATGGCTCCTTTATTTTATATTTTATAGCTAGTCTTCCTCTTGGAAGCCTACTGATAGATGGTGGTATGGTTGGGGATTGGACATAATTCCCTGGGGTGGCCAGTTCTATGTATCAGTTTGGCTTGGTTACAATACCAGTTATTCAATCAAACACTAATCTAGGTATTGCTGTGAAGGCATTTTGTAGAGGTGGTTAAAGTCCATAATCAGTTGACTTAAATGAGAGTGATTATCCTAAATAATGTGGTGGGCCTGATCCACCCAGTTAAAGGGTCTTCAGAGCAGAGCTGAAGCTTCCCTAACAAGGAAGAGAGGCTGCGGACCAGGGCTTCGGTCCATGCCTGAGAGTACTAGTCCACCCTTTGTGACAGCCTGCTCTGCAGACTTCAGACTTAACTAGCCAGCCCTTGCAGTTGTAAGCCAATTCCTTGTAATGCATCTCTTACAATATATAAAACGTACTGGTGCTGTTTCTCTGATTAAACCCTGACTTATACATCAAAATATGACTTCACAATATAACCCAATAATTTAAATTGGCTTTTTAGGATACTAAGCTTCCATTCATATTACTCAGAATCAATCTATTTTCTCCTTTACCCTCCACCTGTACTTCTTTTGTTTGTTTGTTTGTTTGTTTGTTTGTTTCAGTCTGAAATGTGTTCTTTGGTTCTGGAAGCACTAATGGCTTTCGTCCCTCCACGCCTAGTTTTCCACTACACAGTTGCTGTCCATTTACTCCATACTATGGTGGAAGCTGCTAGCATGGCTAGGTTGTGAGTTTTTGGGGGACATGGTCCATGCCAAACAGGAACTGGGGGCAGCTAGAACTTGTTAAACACCAAGACCTTCTTATTCCAACCACGCTACCCTGACAGAGTTACTTTGATATAGCAATACACCAACTTGAAATATCAAGAGGGGTCCATCTCTCACGATAATTTACCCCCAGAGCACAAACCATAGAAAGGGGAAAAAATCCTAGTGGCCTTGGAATCCCTCCTCCTCCCAACGTGCCTGTCCCCAACTTACTATTTTTTTCTGAAGTCACTATCTTCTTCGGGATCGGCCTTAGCAAGCAACTGGGGTGGAGAACCTTCTGCTACATAATTTTCCTTCTTTCTCCCAATCCCAAGGGGCAGGAAGGAATGGGCTTCTGCCTCTTGTTCATCCTGTCTGGAACTCCCTTAAGTGTACTGTCTGGTCTGGTTAGCTTAGTCTGACATCTTTTCCCATCCAAACCTGCCTGTGAGCCTATTTTCTTGCTAAGTCTCTTTCCCACCCTCTCAGACTCTTAGGTGATAAACCACAAAGATCCCTCTGGGAAGCAGAAAGATATAAGTGATATAAGTTCAGTGTGTTAAAGAAGAAATAAAAAAATTAAAGAGTGGCTAAAAATTTTACTTTTCTGTTTCTTTTAAATCCAAGAAAACCATTGGCAAATATAAAGGAGTAAAGAGAAGAGTAAAAATGGGCTCATTTCCTATGTTTTACAGAAAGGTTATTTTTCCTGAATTTGATGAAAGGTCTGGGAGATCCAGTATCTTTTTGTCCTGGACCTTAAAAATTCAGCTATGATTGTACCTAATATTGACTAAGGAAATGTGCAGTGAGTTCATGAATATTGAGCAATCATGAGTTTGCGACTTCAAATGTATTTTCCGTGCCAAGTTCCTGCTTGATCTGAAGAATCTAAACTGTTCTAGATCTCAGATATTTCTTTTTCTTTCCTGAAAAAGAAATAATAAAATACAGTTGAACAACACTGGTGTGAACTGCAGGAGTCCACTTATCCACAAATTTTGTTCAATAAATACACAGTTGGCCCTCGGTATCCCTGGGTTTCGCATCTGCAGATTCAACCAACCCAAGGTTCTGAAACAGTATTTGAATCCGCTGTTGGGAATCTGTGAATGCAGAGGGCCAACTATAGTCATTGTTCTATGCCTTTTTACATTAAAAACTTGAGCATCCGTGGATTTTGGTATCTCTAGATGGTCCTGGAATCAATACCCCATGGATACCAAGGGGCAACTGTTAAATTTTGGGGAAGTCAACAGTTATACTTGGATTTTCAACTACATGGAGGGAGTTGGTACACTTATTCCCACGGTGTTCCAGGATCAATTACAGTTTCAAACTATATAAGAAGGTTAAATGTGACAACAATAGCACAAGTGATAAAAGAAAAACGATTGATAAATTGAATTTAATCAAAATTAGAACATTGTGCTTCAAAAGACACCATCAAGAAAGTGACAAGACAACCTATAGACTGGAAGAAATATCCTCAAATCATATTTCCAATAAAGGACTTATTTCCAGAATATAAAAAGAACTCTTACAAATAATGGAAAACAAATAACTCGGTTGAAAAATAGACAAAGGATTTGAATGAAAATATACAAATGGCTAATAAGCAGATATAAGGAGGCATCACATCATTGGTCATTAGGAAATATAAATCAAAAACCATAATGAGATACCATTTCTCTCCCACCAGAAGGCTACGATAAAAAAGATAGACAACAGCAAGGGTTGGTGAAGATTTGGAGCAATTGAAACCCTCACACATTGTTGGTAGGAATGCAAAGTGGTACAGCTACTTTGGAAAACAGTTTGGCAATATCTTAAAAAAATTAAACATAGATATACTATATGATCCAGCAATTCCACTCTTAGGTATCTACCAAAAAGAAAAGAAAACATATGTCCACAGAAACCTGCACATAGTGGTATTATTCACAGAACTTCAGAAATGGAAACAACCCAGACATACATCATCTGATGAATGGATAAACAAAGGGTGATACAGCCATACAGTGGTATACGGTTTGTCAACAAAAGGAGCAACATCCACGGGCCTCAGAAACATTATGTTCAATGAAAGCAGCCAAACACACACACACACACAGACACACACACACACACACACACACACACACACACACCCCCACACACACACCCATAAAAGCAAAAGGAGTTTCCTTTAACTTGTCAGCATGTTGTAGGTCTGGTAGAGAAAGGATCAGCATAGCAAATGAAGAACATTTGAACGGCACTGTGTATGCTTGCGCAGAACATTCCATGCCTGGTATTTTTCTCCTCTTTTCTTTCTGACAAAAGCTTTGCAAAACAACAAAAATCATGGCTTCTGTTAAGTCTCTGTTTTCCTCCACCAGGATGTGATAGATGACTCAAAATGGTAATTCTAGTTGCCACTGTAGAAGGATGCCTTCCCACTACCTCTGAAGTGTGTTCCCTTTGGCCTCTGCTCCTTTTTTCTAGTTCCTCCTGATACAACATAAGCTATTCTTGAAGAAACCCCACTCACTTCTTGCAGAGATCACCCCAGGCTAGGAAAACCTGGTAGACTCCGTTTAGGAGCTGGAATTCTTTCAAAAGAAAGGCACAACGGAAACTGAAATTTTCTGCTCTCTAATCAACAAAGGTGCCACCTTCATTTGAGTGTTCAGGATGCAGAGTAAATACCTATGTCCCTAAGCACACAGGCTGTCGGAAGAGCACATATGTCCTCTTCACATACACATTTCTGCAGTCATGCTCTTCTACCACTGCCAGCGCTTAACATATCATTTCTTTCCTCTCAGGAGAGACAGGGGAACTGGGGACCCAGAAGGAGAGCTGAGATTTCAGCCTCTTACTGAACATATAGCTTGCCCTTGTTATTTCGGCACAGGCACTATAAGAATGTGGTATGTTGGCTAAAACGATTTGTTTCCTTAATTTCTCAGAGTTCAGTGAAGTCATTTTGTCATCTTCCCTGTGTTTTCTGTATTTTCCAAAGAATTGCCAGCTTCCAACAACACCCTCTTTCTTCCCATTGGAAGTGGAAACACGTCCTCGGCAGGAATTTTCCACTTAGCAGACCTAGCTTCCCTCGCTGGGGCCTCGGCACGCCAGCCTGCAATGCTGTATTTCTTTCCACTGCAGTTTGACATTTTTGAGCCAGCACAATGAGTGGTATTCAGTCATTGTAAGCCCTCCCCTTTCTACATCATCTTTCTTTCTTCTTTTTATTTTTTTTAATAATGCATACTTTCGAGCAATTTTAGGAAGAGAGCAAAGGCTTTTAAGCAACATTATGTTTAATTAGTTATGTTACCGTCATAGCATCAGAATCCTTTGGAGCCATGCCCCCTCCCCCATAATTTCCCAGTCTCCCAGCCCCCTTTCCTCTCTTTCTGGTAAACACATTAAGGACAAGCCTCATGGTCCATATACTCTGCTTGCAATTGTTTGCCTTTGCAAATTATTGCCTTTCAATAATATTTACAAACTATACATCACTGCCTGACACGATGATAAGAGGGGACACAGATTGCTTATAATCTCGGCTGTAAACAAGAAAAGGGAACACGCGCTGAAAAACGTGTTCAAAGCGCTGTCTGGAAGCAGCCGCCTAAGCTCACAAACGACCGGGCGCTGGGGTCGCACTCAGCCTCCCTGGCACTGCAGCCTGAGACTTAAACGCAGCCGGGGAATCCGCAGGGCCATCCCAAGTCCCTGGCAGGGGAAGGGAAAGGGAGGAATTTAGGAGGTCAGAGAGAGGCTACATCCAGAGGAAAACAATGCGTGCCTTCTAGAAAGCACACGGCACTACACGCAAACACAGGCGCCCGCAGGATCCCGCTCTCCGCGGGCGGGGGAGAGGAGCGGGTGGAGGGGCGGAGTGGAGCCTCCCCCGTCTGGCCGGGTGGTAGCGTCTCAGACAGCGAGGGCCCCCGGGGTCACTGCAGCACGTTGGAGGGTGTCTCCAAAGGAACTGGGATTCTGCTGAGAAGGGAGGAGGGAGGAAGAGGGGGATTTGTTCAAGCTGGGAGGGTGAGCCTCAGGAAAAAAAGAAGAAATAGATTGATGCTTTGCAGGACACCTAGGGTATTTCTTTCAGGGGGTATTACTTCCACTTTTAGGCAGGAACAAGGGCTGGAAGGAAAACAGCAGCTCGGCTGACAGCTCGGAGGTGATCAAAGGGGAGCGCGTGAATGGCTTGCTTCTGCCAGCCATTTATTAGAAAGAGGGGTGCTCCCGGGCCACTCTAGCAGGAGGAGGGAGGGAGAAGGGATTAGGATCAAATATAAAGAGGTTGGCCTCGCTCCTTTATTCAGGAGGAAAAATGTACATATATATTTAAAAATATATGTATATATTTTAAGTATGCTATTTACTACAAGACCCACTCCTTCCCATAGACAAAATGGACCCCACGCAAACACGCACACACTCTTCACACACGGGGGAAAAAAAAAAAAAAAAGAAAGAAAAAGGAAATTCCACCCTTTCTTTCCAAACGTTGCCACTTCAGTCTTGTGATACCGCTGGATGGATTTTCCACTGGAGGACATTTTTGTGCAGAAACATCCCCCTTAGGGGAAAGGAGCTAACTTTGTGAGTCTAATTAGCCTCGGAAATAAAGTTTAAAGCACTCCTGGGATTTGGGTAGAATTTCCCTTTCTATGGTAACAGGACAAGGTGTTAAAACGCATTTCACCAATGCAAGTGAACTTCTATTGTAGAAATGACTGTCGCAGGTAGTTTAGGGAAGGATAGCTGAACATGTTGAAGGGACCGAAATTTTGCCACCTTGAAACTGTCTTTTGGGATCCTGATTTTAAGCTGTTAAGAAACAAGACTCAGCGAGAATGTTTAATCCTCCCCCCTTTTCCTGCCCAAGAGATTCAGACAAGAAAACAGCTTTAGGAAGAGAACCCTGGCTTAATCACCTTAAGAATCGTCCCCCTAGCATCAGTCAGGAAGCCTTCAAGCCTGTGAACTAGAGAGCCCCCATGTCCCATAGTTTCTGAGTTGCCTAGCAAGAATTGACCACGTGTGTTCTGCTCTCTCTCTACCACCTGTAAATCGCCCATTCTTACTTCTGAAATCTAATACCCCACCCCCACCCCCTTTTCGCTTTTGCTCCCTAATGGCTCATGTGCTCAGAGTTGCCTCACTGTCTTTGGAAATTTCATGCTTATGTGAATTCCCCATACAAATGTATTAAAACTGTTTTTCTCTTGTTAATCTGTCTCTGTTCGTTTGATTATTAACCCAACTGGAAGAACTTGGAAGGTGGGAGGAAAAGTATTATTATTATTATTATTATTATTATTATTATTATTTTAGCCCCTACAGAGTCCATCTGTGGAAAGGATCACAAGTGCTGTATTAGCATTAACACATGTACGCGCGTATTAATCTCACAACAAAGACATGAGAATGGAAGGTGCCTGCCAGGTGTAGAAAGTGCACTCTCTTCAGTTTGAGAAATATGATCTTTATACCTAGCTATGCAGTGAAGCTATTAAGGGGCTTGAATGGAATGGGAGATACCTTCTCATGTGATAATGATTTTATTTTGCCTGACACTCAGTTAATGTTCGTGCGTGCACACACACACACACACACACACACACACACACACCAAGTATGCCAACTTTTATCAGCTAAAACTTTAGGAGGGAAATAAAAACAAACAAGCAAACTAATTTTTATCCAAACTCACATTTTGAAATATCACACTCTCTTGTATTTAATCATAAAGTAGTTATATTTTAAGTATTCTAGAATTCAGACAAAGATAAGCATAGTAGGGCAGTTCAGGGCTTTTTTTTTTTTTTTTTCCTATCGATTAGAACAGTGTACCTTGCATTTCCTTTAAGAGTTTTTTTAACTTTACAGTTTTCCTCCAGATTAGGAAAAATGTAATGATAATATCGTTTATTTTTTAAATTATACAAGGATATGTTTTTATTGTAAAAAATGCATACAATGCAGTGCTATACAGATTAAATGATGAAAAATTCCCATGACCTCCCCCTTCCAAAAGTCATTCCCTTCTCCAGAAGTAGCCAAGGTTATCCTATGTCCATCCAGATCTTGTAAAATATTTTTGTATGCATATATGTATACATGTAACCATATAAATTCAAGATAATAATAAATTCAACTATACTGTATGTATTATTCTGTGATTTTTTTCCCACTTAATATACCAAAGATATCTTTCTTTATCAGGACCTATAAATCTGCCCCATTCTTTGAACTACTGGATAACATTTTATAGGTTTTTATTATTATTATTATTATTCTATTGATAATTATTTCCAATTTTTGTTATTATAAATAATGCTGAAACTACCTCATTCTTTGAACTGCTAGATAACATTTCATGTTTATTTTATTATTTATTAATAAATAATTATTTTCAGTATTTTTAATTATAAGTAATGCTGAAACTGACATTCTTAGAAATCTTTGACCATACACGCTTGTACTTTCATAAGCTAGATTACATTGGAATTGCCAGGCTAAAAGGCATGTGAGTTTTTAATTTATAGGTACTGCCAAATCAATTACTCTCAAAAAGCACAAAAACAATTTCTATTCCCACAAGGTGCATACACCTAGACTACCATTTTCATAAACTCTCAATTACCATTTAGAAAAACGTTTTGTCAAGATCCTAAACAAAAATAATGTCACTTGATTTCTCATTTGCATTTTTTGAATACTGCTGAGATAGAACAAGTCTTACCTATATTAGCCACTTGTATTTTTTCCTGTGAATTACCTGTTCAGATCCTTTGCCCCATTTCTCTTTGGATCTTTTCTTTTTGATTTCTAGAAATTCTTTATGAGAATTTTGTTTCTCTGAGAAAGAGAGTTTTTGTTTCTTTTATGCAGTGTAAATGTTTTTCCCATACTGTTGTTTATGTTTTAACTTTGATTTTGGAGACATCATCATGGAGACATTTGAATTTTTATGCAGCCAAATCTGTAAGCAATTTATTTTATGGACTCCAGGTTGTATCCTGATTAAAACTGAATAAAGAATATATAGCTGTATTTTGTATTCCAGATGGCAGATTAACTCTCTAAAATTGCTTCTATTTCTTTAGGACAATTCTACATTAAAATAAGTGTACACTGTATCAACAAATCAATAGGCTTTGCATTTATTTGTTCCCTTTACCATAGCACTTTATCCATCTTCCAGTATACTAAAACTATCATCTTGCCCATAGATGGACTCACAAAGTTCTGTGGCTTGAGTGGAGGACAAGAAAAAGCATCAGAACAATGATTTATTAAATAAAAGTCATCAGGCCTCCTTAGGTGTCTGGAAAAGTTACTGTACTCAAAACTGGTTTTCTCAGAGGATTCTAAGAGGTAAGCCATTTTCGTCACTTATCATGGTGGTATCATCTTTACATTCTCTTTGTAAAACTGGAAGCAAAGGTGTCATTTGATTGAATAAGTCAGTGTTAACGACATGACTTGCAACCTACCTTACTTTGGCAGAGATTTGCCGAGGGAATATTCACTGGGAAAATTCCTGAACATGAAGATTTCTGGCACCATCCCACCCATTCTGAATAACAATGTTGGGATCTGGGGCTCTGAAATTGATATTTTAGATCACTTTCCAGAGTGATTCTGATACAGAGTAGCGCTGGGAACCAACTTCTCCCATTTATCTAAAGAATGTAGGATTTTTTTTCTTTCTCTGCCACAATGGTCTCCTAGCTTGGGGGTGAAGGCAGAGGCAGGGAGAGCAATCCGGAAGTTAAAGAAGTTATCTAGGTGAGAGATGATGGTGAAGGAGCTGGGATGGTAGTGGTGAGATTGGTTTGATTAGGATATACTTTTGAAGGTAGAAGAGCTGAGCTCGGCCATTAGTTGTCTTTCTCCTGGACTGGACTGCTCAGTCCATGAGAGCAGCGATTTTTGTTTTGCTCATTGCTGATCAAAAGCACCTCACCTGGTGCCTGCCATACAGCAGATGTTCAATAAATATCTTAACTGTAAGAATGGAATCAGTGATAGATATGAGTGAGTTATAAGAATAATTACTAGTCTTAGCAATTCTTAATAAATATTAATTATTTATATCAATTCATGCATTCAGAAAAATAATTCACCTGTTACTTGTATAGTCTGTAAAGAGAAGCTAGCCTACCTTACTTATAAACTTACCTTAACATTAAAATAACATCACAGACTCTTACTTGAGAATTTATATAAAAGCTAAAGAGAATCAATATTATGAAATAAATCATATAGATAGAATTTTGAACTATACGTATTTACATACATAGACATAGATATTTTTTCTCACAACAGATATGCAAGTATACTTTTCTGGTAAATCACTAATAATGATAGCAGTTTCTTGCTAATAGCTATCAGGACACTTTTCTGTTCCTATTCATTCTGGATTGATACCTGGTCCCTTGATTTCCCTGCTTCTGTATCTTCTGATAATTTTTCACACCTAGGTGCAGGTCCCAGACTGGTTTGTCTTCTAACGGTGCAAAGAATATCTGTGTGCATATCTACAGTTACTTAAATGTCAATTGTTTGAATAGATATTTTTCTGTTCCAACTGCAAGTCCTCATTAATTGTATACTTTTTTTTTTTTAAGTATTGCTTGGTATTTTAAACAATATTTATTATTTTTACAATACGCTAAAGAAGGAATTTATTCAATTGAAGGCATTCGGCTTGTGAATATCTGCCTCTGATTATCTAGGAATATATTTTGATTTACCTCTTAATTCACAGATAAGAGGGGTTTTAAGTGAAGAAAAATGTTGAGAATTATCTGGAAGTCTTGTTTCCTGTTTCTCTAAGCCTCTGATTTATAGATTGTCTTGGTTTCTAATATCTACAGCTTCCTCCTCAACCAGCACTGTTAAAAGCTATTTGCTTATGGTTCTGCTAGGCTTTTCTTTGGCATTTTGTTTTATACCTGCTGATAATGAAAGTTGGAGGTGTATCCTGAAAGTATTTTTTTTTTTTTTTTTACGTTTTTGTTACTAGAGGCTTCATGATTCAGGAAAACTTAATGAAAGCATTCTACTTTTCTCCAAATGAAGATTAAGTCACACCAGTGCTAGCAAACTTCTGCAAAGGGCCAAATAATAAATATTTGGGGGCTTTGTTGGCCATGCAGTTGCTATTGCGAGTACTAAACTCTACCGTTCTTTCTGGCAGGAGAGCGCGCAAACAATACGTAAAAGAATGGTGCGACGGTGTCGGATGGAGTAGGAGGGCCCAATTTGGCCCAAGAGCCATAGTTTGCTGGCCTATGAGTTGCAATTATTGTAACAGGTAAATAATTTTAGTATAATTATTTGAATTTGTTTAAATTACATTTTATATTGTGAAATATGATTGTATAATCCACACCACTCTTTTAACAAAGATCTTTTATATGCATAACTGGATAGGACAATTGCTGTTTTCTGTTTGATTCAGTTCATCTCACATGACATGTGGAAAACCTTTGGGATCTGAAGGTTATAAGCAAGTTGCAACTGCACTCCTGGTGGCAGGTAAAGAGATGGAACATTCGAGAAGAAATTCATCCCTGGGTTACTCACCCTTAAATGCCCAAATAGTGAAAGCCATAAGGCATCTCAAGAGATACCCCTGAGCTGAGCTGCTGTTTCAGTTAGGGCTACTTTTGTGTCAGAGTTTTCCTAGTCAATGATTTGGAACATGTCAGGAAGGGCGAATGAACACTGAAACAATCCCTACCATTCTTTGGATTTTTGTTTGTGTCTTTATATTTCTTCCTGTTTCCTAGGAGATCGATTACCCCAAAGATACTCTCTTCCAAACTTTACCTTCCCTCATCTTTGGAAATACCTTGTTGAAAAAAAATCACCAGCAGATTTGAGTTAACTAATGTGTGTTGCAGCTTCTCTAAAGCTGAAAACATCCAAATGTGTATTATTGACATAAAATGGAAGTCCTCTCCTGACTTTGCCCAAAGCAGAATTAGGCAGATAAAAAAACAAAGAAAAAAGAGAATAAAAAGAAGTTTCTGAGGATATGGTATAGACGTAGTAAGACACCAACCTCAAATTCTCAGAACCCGAATTGACCAGTAGGGACCTGGAAGGTTAGCCATGGAGAGGTTAAAGCCTCATGAACTTGTACATTTCCTGCTTACATCTAGTCTCTTTCAACCCCCATAGACTCATACTTTCTGGTACAGTAACTGCTACTGGCTTTGTAAGTGCTACTGCTAATTGAAACCACATCGTGGTCAGATCAAAAATAAGCTAGTCAGGCATCCTTGCTGAAAATGTACCCAGCAGGACAGCCCCTTTGTTCTCCTTAAAAGTGAACTAATTCAAGAAAAGCAGGGCTTCTAGATCATTATTCCTTAATGTATGCAACATTCCCTCAGCCCTGCTCCTTCCTCTTTCTCTCTTCACCCTTCACTATAATTTTCTAGTGGAAAAATAAAACAACTCCAATTCTCCTGTAAACTGCGTACTTGGGCTTAATATGCAGACTTGCCATTTCCAGGCATGTACGTTTTCTGCATTAATAGGAGTTATACATGGAGCATTTAGAGATCACCTGTGGATAGGCTTGTTAATTAACAGAGTGAGAGCCCTATTTCATTCCATTTAAACCAGAGTAATTGAAATCAGGGCAATCAGCACCGCAGTATTCAGTACTTGCACCCCCTTTTCAAGGTTGTTTTAGCAATTATGTTCTTGGATGGGCATGTTAGTAAATGCTGAGGTTACTTTCTGTGCCTCCTGACTTTTCTCCATCCTGTGCCCTATAGCACGTCTTTTTTCATCATTACATTACTTCGAAAAGCTAGAAGTAATCTGTGCCACCCTTTAGTCTTTCAAATAAACTATTAAACCTAATCCAATCTACTAGTTATTCAGGACAAAACAAAATAAGAAAATTAATCTAAACTTAATTCCAAAATAGATCATATGCCACCTTGTTAAGGACTAATATATATATATATATATATATATATATATATATATATATATATATAATCAAATTCAGTATTAGTTAGATGTTAGTACATCTTTTGAGGTCCCCGGACTTCTGTTATTCTATGATACTTATTTGTGATAATTTTTTTTTCTCACTTTTTTCAAGTTTGAAAAATGACCATAATTATTTTCAATTTCATCAGATGTAAGGAACTAAAGTACTAAACAAAAAACAAACAAAGAAACAAACAAACAAAACAAAGAAGAAGAAGAAGAAAGCCACCTGAAGTTATTTTTGAGAAGAGAATTAAAGTTTTATTACCTTCTACACTTTCCACTTTCTACCGGGAAAGAACTACTCCTATTTCTCTTCCGCATCATTCTAGGATTAAAATGTGAAATCCAAGCTGTTCTAATGATTCTGTTCCATTGACTTAGTAATAAATATTTTCTTTTATCCAAAGTGACACTGCATAGTGGCTCAATGATTTTTTCCCCCCACTTCTCCACTTTCCTGGATAAAATTAAGCCCATTTCCTCGCAAGGCTAGATTAACATTTGGAGTATATGCGGTGTGTATGGTAATATATCTTTACAGGGTTCTCCTATTTGTAACATTTGTACTTGGTGCAATTCCTATAACTAATATTTAGTGATTTTTTTCTATTTGCATATATCTATAGACCTTTTCTCTGGAAACCAGTTTCACCAGCAATATATTTATTTAGAGAATAGTTTGAAACCTGACATATTCATAGTCTTACAATTTCATCATAAGATACATGTATGTCTCATGTTGCTGTGTGTTTGTAAGATAAGAGGATATTGTACTTTCAGCTCTTTAAGATGGACACTTAGATGTGTGCCTGTTCCATTCAGTATTGTTTGAATTGACTTTTTGTGAGAAGCATTTGAAAGCTACTAGAAATATAATCCCCTTAAGATATTCATATATACCAGCCAATGGTATTTGTAGGAAACATTAGCCTTTATATACAGTCATGTGCCACTTAATGACAGGGATGCATTCTAAAAAATGCGTTGTTGGGCAATTTTGTCATTGTGCAAACATTGTAGAGTGTACTTACACAAACCTAAATGGTATAGTGTGCTATATCCTAGGCTGTATGGGGTTGCCAATTGCTCCTAGGCTACAAGCCTGTACAGCTCATTACTGTACAAAACAACGTGAGATAAAACAAGCACAAAAGAAAATGATGCAATCAAGAGATGCAGTAAACACGAGATGTATGAGGCTACTGCCAGTGTAACATGGTTACTATTTTACAGTTTTTGTTTAATAAGTAGAAAGAGAAAACTCTAAAATAATGATGAAATTATAGTATAGCAAATCCATACAGCAGTAACTGTCATTCATTATCATTATCAAGTGTTACGCACTATACATAATTATATGTGTTATACTTTTATATGACTAGCAGTATAGTATCACCACAAACATGTAAGTAATTCATTGTGCTACAACATCACAAAGCAATAGACATTTTTCAGGTCCATTATAATCTTATGGGACCACCTTTGCATATATGGTCCATTGAGGACTGAAACATCGTATGTGGTACATGGCTATACTTATTGGAGCATTTTGTAATGGATTAGTAAATGTTGTTATTTTTATATGCATATTCTATCTATATTTAAACATTTTTCTTTGGGAATCTGTTCAACTCTCTGTGTTCCAGATAAAATTGTCATTATCAAAAGTTGAGTGCATTCTTGAAATCTGCTCAGGTCTACGAAGAACTTTAATATCTCAATCAGAGAGGTATTAATGGTAATTTAAATTCACTGTGTTTATCAGTATAAAAATGTTAAAATTAACAATCAGAATGAGATATCCTTTGTATCTTCTGTTCTACTTAGGAGAGCTCAGCCATAAGCTACTTCAGCAATTCTAGCTCATCCTGCCTTGCAAATTTACCAAATATATTTCTGTTTCATAGTCTACCCTGATTTGGTAATATGCAATAAGAGAAAATGACCAATTTAATATAGAACAATTTTCTTGTAAATTATGCAGTAACAATATTTGAAACATATTAAAATCAAATGAATTTAGAATGATTATAGTTATGAATTATTGTAATTTGGTCTTATGTAGCTAATTCTGAAAGACTGCACAGCCATTCAGTAATTTCCATTCTCTAAATTTCTCAGAATGGGATTTAAGGAGAAAAGTAAACCCTTATCTTTTCCCCAAACCTTATCTGTCCTCTTGTATATTCTATTTCAATAAGTGAGCTGCCACTCCTCTCTTGCCAAACGTATGCATAAACCATCTGAAATAGAAAGACAAAAAATCTGACCTCCAAGGAAATGTTAGGAAATAATCTGAGAGCATGAGACCCAGGGCTAGCCCAGTGTGTGTGTTTATATATGTGTATGTATGTTGTCAGATATGCATATATATTTATATATATACATGCACAGATATATATCACACAACCAAATGGAATCATCCTATACACATGTTTGTAATCTGATCGAATACTTAATATGACATGGATGTTCTCCCATAACACTAAACATAAATATAAATTCATATATGTAGTTTCATGGCTTCACAGTAGAGTTTTTAGCTACAAAATTTATTTAAAATTCCAGATTGTCCTTTTACATTGTTTTAAGTAGTTTTTCTTTTTTGAATTGAGAAAAACAGAACCTGTAAAATACTTTTAAATTTCTCAGTGCTTGAGTGTTGGAGGGTATGCAAAGCATATCTGAAAATGTGGCTTTTTCTTAATCAAAAACTTCTTATTGCATTTTCATCAAAACCTCCTTAAAAACAGATTGTATAATATATGTCAATAACTTCAAAACAAATAATTAGCGACAGAGTTGGGATTTCATCACTTAGCATCCATCACCGGCATCCAGAATCCTGAGTTCTTTGAATTTTCCTGATGAAAATGATGTATGTCATCGTGTGAAGTCAGGACTAGTTAGTAATCAGAGCACGCCAAGGTCACTCGAAGGTTTCTTTGATGCAGACATCCCTCAATTTAGAGTTAAAATAATCCTGACCTTGCAAAGTGTGCTTTACCTTTCTGACAAGTGGAGGAAATTGCATAATTGACTTCTTTAGGTTCACAGAATATTCTGAACATATAGGAAATTTAGACACTAAATAGGGTGATCAGTGAGCCAGATGCAAGTGGAGCATATCAAAGTGTGTTAGATGCCATTGCACAACAGTTAAAATCATTTCTCTTTTCACTTTGTAGTTTTTATCCTCTCATTTTTTAAATTATTTTTTCCCAAGAAGTGAAAACAAACAGTTCAAAATGGACAGATTTTTATACTCTTGAATTTAAAGGTGTGGAATGACATGGGGCTTTAATTTCAGGCATGACGATCCAAGGAGCCCATCCCACAAATGGACAGTCATCACTATGAGTTGATTTAACAACTCATTTAGATATGCTTTTTTTTAAAATCTACAGATTTTTAAAATAATTATGACTTTATTATTTTAGAGTAGTTTTAGCTTCACAGCAAATTTGAGAGGAAGGTACAGAAATTCCCCATATACCTCCTGTCCTAATAAATGCATAACCTCCCCATTACCAGTGGTACAGCTGTTACAATTGATGAACCTACATTAATTATACGTTAAAAAACGTATAATGACATGTACTTATCATTATCACATAATATGGAATATTTTCATTGCCCTAAAAATTCTCTGTGCTCTGCCTATTCATCCCTTCCCCCTAACCTCAACCCCAGCAACAAATGATCTTTTTACTGTTTCCATAGTTTTGCCTTTTCCAGAATTCACATAGTTAGAATCATACCATGTCATATTTTCAGATTGGCTTCTTTCAATTAGTAATATACACTTGAGTTTTCTCCATTTCTTTCATGGCTTATTAGCGCATTTGTTTTTAGCATCAAATAATCCATTTTCTGAATGTCCCATGGTTTATTTATCCATTCAGTGACTGAAGAACATCTTGGTTGGTTCCAAGCTTTGACAATTATGAAAAAGCTGCTATGAACATCCATGGGCAGGTTTTTTGTTTGTTTGTTTGTCGTTTTGTTTTTTCGTTTTTTTGTGCAGACATAAGTTTTCAACTCTTTTGAGTCAATACCAAGGAGCGTAATTGCTGGATTGTATGGTAAGTGTATGTTTACTTTTGTCAGAAACTGTCGAACTGTCTTACAAAGTAGCTGTGCCATTTTGCATTCCTGCCAGCAATGAGTGAGATTTTCTGTTGCTCCACATTCTTACCAACATTTGATGTTGGCAGTTTTCCACATTTTTGTCATTATAATAGTTGTATAGTGTTATATCCTTGTTTAAATTTGTATTGTCCTAATGACATGTCAAATATCTTTTCATATTGCTTGTTTGTGATCTTTATATCTTTGGTGAGGTATCTGTTAAGGTCTTTGGCCATTTTTTAAATTGGGTTGTTTGCTTTCTTATTGCTGAATGTTAAGAGTTCTTTGTATATTTTGGCTACTAGTCCTTTATCTGATGTGTCTTTTGCAAATATTTTTCCCCAGTATGTACTTTGTCTTGTCATTCTCTGCACGGTGTCTTCCTCAGAGAAGAGTTTTTAATTTTAATGAAGTCCAGATTGTCAATTGTTTCCTTCATGGATCAAACCTTTGGTGTTATATCTAAAAAGTAATCGCCAAATCCAAGGTCATCTAGGTTTTGTCCTATGTTATTTTTCAGGAATTGTATAGTTTTGTGTTCAGGTCTGTGATGCATTTTGAGCTAATTTTGTGAAAGGTGTAGGATCTGTGTCTAGATTCTTTTTTTTTTTTTTGTCTACATGGATGTCCTGTTGTTCCAATATCATGTTGAAAAGACTATCTTTGTTCCATTTATTGCCTTTGCTCTTTTGTCAATGATGAGTTGATTATATTTACATGAGTCTATTTCTGGGCTCTCTATTCCATTCTATTAATCTATTTGTCTAATCTTTTGCCAATACCACATTGTCTTGATTATTATAGCTGTATAACCTTTAGATTTTTTTCTTACATATATGCACACACAGACACATACACCCCACACGCCACACAAACACACACATAAGCACTGCACACTGCACTAGTCAGTTTGGGCTATGTAACAAAAGCACCATAGACTAGATGGATTAAACAACAAACATTGATTTCCCACAGTTCTCGAAGCTGGGAACTCCAAGACCAAGCAGTCATCAGATTTTCTCTGGAGAGAACCTTCTTCTTGTTTTGCTGATGGCTACATCCTTGCTATATCCACACATGACTGAGAGAAAGATCATCTTTCTTGTCTCCTCTTATAAGGGTACTGATCCTATTCATGAGAGCTCTACTCTTATGACCTAATTACCTACGAAACGCCTCACCTTCAAACACCATCACACTGAGGATTGGAGTTTCAACATATGAATTTGGGGTTGGGGTAAGAAAGCATTCAGTCTATAGCATACACTTAAATACATATAGTTCCCCAAGGCTGTGACATGGGTCATTTTATATCTAGTACATAAGAAAAATGTCTAGAAAACCTTTCCCTTTGTCTACATTTATTATTTTTTTTTAATTAAAGAGAAATGACTCAGGAGGTGAACTCTGCAGTTGCCTTATAGATCCTCTATAGTATTACCAGAGACCTATCATTACAGATACCTGTTACTCCATGCCTCTCTTCCGAGAATAGCTAGCTACCTTTCCTTCCTTTGAGGTAGATAAATAGTTGCTGATGGTGACTCATGGCAAATTGTGGAAATATACACACCAGCAACTAAGGAGATGAGAGTAATGGAGGAAAATAAATATTCTTGTTTTATATCTATGCACTATTTTATTTGCTAGGAAAACACATATTGGTTTAGTAAATTTAAAAAGTCAAATATAGTAAATTGGAAATAAATGAAACAGCTTAACTTAAAATATTGTGGATACAATTATGAGTAAAACTTATGTGAAGAAATATCACATGAGACTTCATAAGTAGTAACGTACATTTATTGAAACTTTTACTCAATTCGCTTCAGTAAATACTCTTAGGTATAAACTTTTAGAGAATAACAAAAAACTCAGATATGCATACACCTGTCTCAGAATAAAATATGTTATAGAAAAAAAATTTATAGAAATATAGATCTTTCAGAATTTTTGGGTAGATATCCAGGAGAGGGATTGTTAGGTAGTATGGTAATTCTATTCTTAATTTTTTAAAGGAAACTTCATTCTGTTTTCCATAGCAGCTGTAACAATTTACATTCCCACCAACAGTGGATGAAGTTTCCTTTTTCTCCACAGCCTCTCCAACACTTGCTATTATTTGTCTTATTTATGGACCTTGAGATTATTATGCTAAGTGAAATAAGTCAGACAGAAAAAGTTGAGAACCATATGACTTTACCCATATGTGGGATATAAAACTAAATACAACAAAGGAACAAGACAAACAAAGAAACAAAACTCATAGACACAGACAATAGTTTAGTGGTTACCAGAGGGTAAAGGGGTGGGGAGATGGTAGAAGAAGGTAAACGGGATCAAATATATGACGATGGAAGGAGAACTGACTCTGGGTTGTGAATACACAATGTGAGATATAGATGATGTATTATAGTAATGCACACTTGAAACCTATGTAATTTTACTAACCATTGTTATCCCAATAAATTTAATTTAAAAAAATAAATAAAATTAGGATACGTTAATAAAAAAGACATATAGATATTTCTTTCTAATAGAGATTTGTTCCTAGGAGATATATATATATATTTCAAACATCCAGGAGTATTGCAAAAACTGGTCAAGGTCCTAGATGACAAAACAAACAAACAAAAACGTAACAAAATCCTCAAACAATTCCCTAAATTATGCATCAAACAGGGCATATTATATGGAGAACTAAAAATACACTTTTACATGACTTTAGGTTACAGCAAAAGTCAAAATTAAATTAGAGACTATTTATAAATAAATGACAATGTAAATGTAATACTATGAAACCAATGGAATGTGGACAAAATGGTACAAAGTGGAACATTTATACCATTAAATACATGTCCTTTAAAAAATTGGTGAAAGATGAAATCACAGAATAAACAACAAAGTAAACTTCAGGTTGGTAGAAGAAAAGAATTAGTAAATATGGAAGCAGAAAGTAATCAATACAAATATGAACATAAGAAATTACTAATTAATGCAGAAGTAGTTCTTTGAAAATTTCAACATTGATCAAACAATAAAGGGAAAAATATTTTGAATGACAAAGTAGTCAACTAAGGCTATTGAGAAGATCCATTAAAATTGCAAGAGGTGTTATATGTTACGTAGATCCATTTGGATATCTAAGGTTAAATTTATAGTTGTAGGAAAATATAAATTATTATAATTGACTCAAGAAGATATTTAAGAAGAAGAGAAGACATTAAGAAGCTAGTTTAAATCAACCCTTCTCAAAGAGGCATCGAACAGAATGAAAGAGAATTAATGAGAGGGCACACTGAATATAGAGACATCTTAAGAAAAGTTTGGAAGAGAAGAAGGGGAGACAAATAGAATAGTAGGTGTGCGCAAATGGAGGTTTCTGGAATGGGTGCAGTGTGTGTGTGTGTGTATGTGTGTGTGTGTGTGTGTGTGTTTAAATGAAGAGATGTTTGCATGTTTTCTGCTGATGAGAAGGTTATACTTGAAAAGTAAATGTGCAGGTAAGGAAGGTCAGTGATAATTAATAGTATAAGGTCTCTGAAAGGTGAGGGTAGTGATCCAAAACATGGCCTTAAGTAGGAGGTGGTTCCATTCTTTTATTGTAATGAAAAGGAAGAAGCACAAGATTCATCCACATGCAGGTGGGCTTGTATGCATTCTGGTAGAAAAAGGAGGACGTTTCCTCTGGATGCCTTCCATTTTCTCTGTAGAGGGAAAGCAAGAGGAGATGGAAGAACCGGAGATCTGACAGCAATCGGGAAGATTTGAAAAACTCACTGTAGAGTTTTGAAGACTGAGTGCCACAGAAAAATCTAATGTGTTCTAGGTAGTATTGAGAGCCTATCTGAGGTTAGTCATTGTAAATTCAGCCAATATTTTGAGACCTTCCCCTCTAGAATTCAGCAGCTTGAGTACAAAAGTAGAAATGTAGTTCAGGTTCATCCAGAGCTACAATTTTATCATATGAATAAGAACAGACAGAAAAACAAGGGAGTTTAGAATGTTGGCCAAAGGCAATTCAAAATTTGGGAATAACCTGTGGAATCTAAATTGGATGAGGAGCAAAGCAAAGAAAGGAAAAGACTGAGGGATTGGAAGAATTGGAAGTCCCAGTGAAGTCAAAGGCTAGGGCTGTAGTGGCAAGGTTGTCCCAACCAGCCCATTTCCTTCTTACAGGCAATTGGGCATTGGAAGCCAAACTATAATCAGATGATTGCTCTGTAAGCAGAGTCACAGTCATAGGAGATAATTAAATGGCTCAAAACAGATATTCCTCCCCAAAGGCCAGTGTTTGGAGTTTGAGTGATAGTTCACCCTTTCCTTACTCAATATATGAATGGGCTCTCTTAATTTTTGCCCATGGGGGTTTCTTTTCCCTATGTTATCTTCTCCCTAAGTATGTTCCACATCATATAGTTTCCTTAGTTGTGCTGCAGAAAAAAAAAAAAGTTCTTGAAGTCATTGAGGGAAAAACCACTATATCCTTCTCTGACAGTGCATTTCTGGATCTTTCTTCAAGCATAATGCAGCAGTGGTTATGCGGTGGGCTAGAGGCAAGGATTTTCCCTCTAGAGGGCAAGCTATTGATAGGCTATAAGAAGACCATGGTAAAACAACAACAAAAAATTGCCAATTTACTTTTTGGTGAATTACTCACTTGACAAAATGGTTTTTGAATTGATTTTCAATATACTGGCCTGTTTCTGATGGAGGTATGAGGCAGGTTTGTGATTCTCCAAAGTACTGACCAGAGGGTGAGTAAATCTATTTTTCAGACCCAATCTTCCTCACAGTTTTAGCCAAAGTTTTTGAGATAGAGGTCTACTCTAAGACATGTCCTCACAGCAAGCTTTATAAATGGGACTGGTAACAGCAGGCTCATATATGGACAATTGTCTGATCTACTCAGTACGCTGTGCCCAGCTCTCTGTGACTCCCTCCCATAGCCTAGTGCTCTGATATGGAAAACAGGCACGTGGTTGTCATCACAAATCTCAGTGGAACCATTTGCTCACATAAACTTACCCATAACCGATTTTTAAGTCACACATTTGCAGACAACTCCTTGAATTACTTCCACAGGTGGATAATGACATATCAAATGACAAAAGACACGTTCCTTAATTTGAAGGACTCTGAGAGGAAGTATGTCACCTATGAACTAAAAAGAAAAAGGAAAATATAGAATTTCAAAAGTAGACTCTCATCTCCATTTTATTCTGTATCCAAGAAAAAAAGAATATATATATATATATATATATATATATATATATATATATATATATATTTTTTTTTTTTTTTTTTTTTAATTTTTTTTTTTAAAGCTTGCCAGTATTACTTTTCTACAAATATTCTACACATGAGTTGCTCTGGTGACTCATAGATTATACCATATTTTCTGACATAACTTCTGAATTGTATGCTGTCCAAATTTTGCAAGCATTTTAGCATTCTCTTATACAGCTTTTAGATGAGGGGAAAGATATTTGAACTATATCCTTAATTTTGACTGAAATGTGTTTGCCAGGATTAAAATTTAAAAAACAACCATTACATTTAAAATAATATCTATCTTAAATAAAATTAAGGAAGAAATAAAACTGAGTATAGCAAAGAATGTAAAAGCTAATATAATTTATGTGTGTGTATGTATGTGTGTGTGTATGTATATACATATATATTCACATATATACATACACATTCAAATATACATGTCTGTGTACACACATTTTATTTTGTTAAAGTTGCAGTACTAACTAGAAGAGTCTCATTTGAAACCTAGAAACATTTTTCCCAAACGATTATTTCTATAGGCAACATTTGAGCTCCTACTCTTCCTAAAATTCACACATTTAGAAATACATGTGGGAAATGTAGAACTGACCCCACAAAATGAGTTTGTGGGGAGTGTTTTTTCAAAGCACAATAGGTTCCCAAGTTACTTAGCCAAGGAGCCTTTGTTCTCACAGACGTCATTCGTCTGATTTCTAAGCATCTAACTGCTTATAGCAATGATGGACATGGCAGAAGAAATGAGCAAATGGAAAACCAAACAGAATAGATTTCTAAAATAGTTCATTAGGCATCCAGAATGCTTCTACAAGGCATTAAGTCCCAGTAATTGCGGTGACAGTGCCCCAGCAGACCAGTGCTGCTCTGTGGAATATTTCATAAGGGGTTCTAGACATCCAAAAGTGTTTTACTGATAGAGGAGAAAAACAGAAACAGAGATGCTTTTGTTCTTCACCACAAAGGGAAATTTGATTTCCCCTTTAGGGATTAGTAAAGAGAAATAAAAGAACTGTTTTTTATTTGTTGGTTGGTTGGTTTCATTTTTCAGCAGTGAATCTAAATGTAGCACTACTCAATCATTTCATCCCCAAATAGTCTTTCCCTGACTAATAATCAGGAAGAGAAGAGTATTATGTGGAGTTATAAAACCCATAATCATTTCATCCCACTTTTGCCTCTCTCCCACCTCCACATTTCATATTACTGCCAGCTACTCATCCTTTTATGTGGACATGTCTAGGCAAGCGCACCTGTGTTGGTGACAGAAACATCAGGTCTGGTAAGTGACATGTAAAAGAAAAAATGGTCAACCAAAATGACCTGATGAATTCCTAATGATAATTTAATGTAATAGCATTCCTGTATAATAGTTGTATTTTTATACAGCTCAAAGAAGTGACGAGCTTAAGGTTTCCAAACACCACCTGAGGGGCAATAAAGAACATCTGGAGTCTCCCTTCTCCTCTCTGCCCTGTATTGATCCTTTCTTGTTCCGTTCAGGTCCATACCTAGCAGTGTGACACAAGAGCTTGCTTTCCTTTGTCTATATTATCACCAAAACGTGATTGTGATCTCTTTGAGGGCAGGGATCCCCTTTTATGCTTCTTTGGAGTTTTTATGATTCTTTGAACATTTGTCCACGAGAGGTTGGGGGGAATGGGAGTGGTTTGGAGCAAGAACGTTACACTGACATCAGTGCCACGCTTAGCAATCTAACTGCTATGTTGTTTGCTGTCCTGTTGTTTTCTTTCTTCTCAACAGTTATGCAGGAGCAGTATAGTAGGTGATTAAAAGTCTGGATTCCACACCCAGGCTGTTTTAATTTGAAAACCATTATTGCCTCTATTCTTCTGTATGATCATGAGCAAGTTACTGAACCTCTTTGTTACTTAGTTTTATCATCTGTGAAATATGGCTAATAATAGTATTAATACCTTCCTCAAAGGTGTGTCATGAGGATTAAATGAATTCAGTGTGTTAATATATGTAAAGTCCTTAGAACAGGGATGGGCACAGTAAGTGCTCTGAAATGTTAGCTCTAAATATTATTGTCATTTATTTATTATTGTCTTTGAGATCTATGGGGCTTTCAGACTATAGTGTCCTGATGTTTTAAAAAAACACATCTTCTTGATAAAACTTACGTATTAGATTTCACAATTAGATTTGAATCCTGGATAAATTGGGTACTTATTTGGCTGTTTTTTGCTTATTCAAGTCAAGCTGAAGATATCAAAATAGGTTATTAATCTTACCGAATATATGGAAGGTCTTCATGTCCATACCATTTTTTCAGGCTCTATGCCTAGGTTTAGGGATGATGGTGGTCATATGTGCAGGAGTTAAGAGTCACTGGAAGATTTGTTGCTCTCCTTTTTTGGTAGAAGTCTGACCTTAGTCTCCCATTAAAAGTGAAAGCTGAGCCTACCTCAGTAATACTGTGATAGTTGCAAGTCTGTCACTGTCACATCTAGAAGCCAGAATGTGACGTATTTGCAGGAAGAATTATTGCACAGGCTGTGTGGTGAAACCAGAAATACATATTATACATTGCCATCATTTTGGATCACATAAAAGTCATAGTTTTTGGAGCTATAAAGAGCTAAAATGTGACCCATTTTCTAGTCTAGAAAGGCCAAGAAGCTAAGTAGTTTTGAAATGTTTTGCTGCCCGTTTAGTGAAAGAGCTAGGTCCAGAATGGAGTTAGTTGGCTGCTCCGTCAATGTCAATTCTATTGTTCCATCAATACCAAAGAGTCTTAATGTATAAACATTTGTAAATAATTTGCATTAATTAAAATGTAGTAGCAATTTAAGAATTCTATGACATCAGAATCAATCATCATATAATCCAAATATAAATGGTGAGAAATTACTTAGGACTTAACACATTAAGATATTTTGCCTTCAGATTGGCTGTATATAAGGTACTTATATAAAAGCACTAGCATATATGATTTCCGTGACAGTATTTAGCACAGTGTCTTTTGCATACCCAGTTCTCAATAAATGCTTGCAAAGGAATAATTAAAATTTAAACGTTACCTAGTGTTCTAACATCAAATAATATAAGATAAAATTAGTACAAAACAACAAAATTAAATATAGATTCTTTATCCTGTTAATAATCTCCCTTTATTATAATTATGCCAAATTTTAAAGAGTTATTCAAAGTATATTTCAGGGAGCAAAAAATGGCATATCACAGTAGTTTCAAATGTACTAAATATTTTCTTTTTCTTGAAATAGTTTTTGAATCTGCGTATATATTCAGTGATAGTATTCTGATTAAGGCTCAGGTTCTCTGAATCTTGATACCTTTAAAAAAATGATTATTGACAAGCCTTGTGTCTACCACTTTTGTATTCTGCTTTCAACTCATGTTCTTGTTTTATGATTCCAAACTCTTGGCCTTTATTTATCACATACTACTCCCTTTAAGGCACTTATTAAATTGTATTTTCTCTGACTTTTTCCTGGAGATAACCCTGATTATTAATTATTTGTTAAAGTATCCATACATTTTAGGTCCACCTAGATTGCTGCCCTTTTGAAGACAGAAGCCTTATTTTTGCACTTTATTGTCTTGATCAATTCATGGTCAGAAAAGATACATCCTAGTCCTTGTGAAATTTGCAAAGATTTTTATGTCTCTAGGGTTGTTTTGTAACAACCATGCTGAGGCTTGAAACGTTAATCCAACTCCCATTATTTTAACATGTTGGCTTAATGCATATTTGGATGTCTTTATTTCCTGCATTCTCAGGTACCAGCTTCTGTCATTCAGGTCTCTCTATAGGGGCTGTGGGGACAGAGTCCCAGAGAGCAGTTTGCAGGCTCTCGGCCTCACGTGGAAAGGTGCTGGCTCGGTTATTAGATGGCCGTCAGCTGTAATCAGATGGCCATCGGCTGTGGCTGGGTGGCCGTCAGCTGTTACCGGTTAGCCATTAGCCACTGATATAACTGCTGTGGCTACGCTAGGGGGTTGGTTGTTCATTGGTTGGCAGAGAAGCAGATGGCAGATTGTGGATTGTGTGGCTCCTGCTCCCTGTGTCAGAACCCAGACGCCAGGGAGAATATAGTGTTAGGACTCCCCCATCTATGGCTCCGTGGGTGTTCCTTTTTGGCCTCACCATATCCTGTGTTGTGTGGAGGACGGGAGCTGAGACCCTGCATGACAGGGGCCAATGATCAATATTGAGTCTGCAGCATAAAATCAAGGACATTGTTCACCAGGACATCGTCCTCTCGGAGGTGATATTGCCTGTTAAGGAAAACAGTCCTGACTGCTGGCCAGGCTTTGTTTACTTTATAAAAAGAAACCACAGCCCAAAGCTTTTACAGTTCACAAGCCTGAGGAAATATCTAAAGTAAGTTATTTGCTGTTATATTGCATCACGCCCACTCTTGCTTTGAGGCTATTCTGAAAATTCTCCAGTTATAACCCAATGTTAAAACAGGAGGGGGCATATTTCACTGTAAGAGGGCTTTAAAAGTCAACAAATTAATTTGCTTTTCCCTTCCAGCTGTGCAATTCACCCCCTACTCCAGCTTTGAGCTGTAATTAAGTACATGCTTTTATAATAAAAGTCTTCTTTTCCTGGTGCTTCCCCAGCTGCAAATTCTGACCCAGATTCCCATTATGAATCATGACTGTCACATGTGCTTGAAATAGGCTTCATTTCCCTCTGCCCTCTCCCAGCTGCTGGAGACTCTCACCCCTGGATTTAGCTCCAACCTTCTCGCTGAATTGGAGAAAGGATTTAACTTGTATGAGCTCTCCTTTGAAATCCTTCTTTTTGTTTACAGAAGGGGTCATCAGCCAATCATCCAGTAATGACAGATAGGGAGAAAGCGAAACTTATCTAATGTTGTGGAATAAAGCTAAAGTTGTCCACTGATGTTAATTGGGTACAGAATTAATAAAACATTTTTACAGGGAAGGCACACATCTCAGATAAGAAATGAGCTAAGGAGAAGCAGCAGCTAGGAAGACGTGTGGAGAAGATATGCACAGTATTCATGAAGTGTGCCTAGTCCTTTTTCCAGTTTATGTCTCTGTATTGGAATCCCATTGGATTGTTATGTGAATGTGAAGCCACTAAAATTTGTGCACTTGTGTGTCACCGTCTTTAGCCCTATCCTAACTAACACAACTCTCCATGTAATGCAGCCACCCAGTCACCCTGTCACCCCGCCATATTCTTTTTCTCTGTATAGCACTCATCACTCTGACATTTCCTGTTTATTTACAATGTTTATTTATTTTTTGCCTCCCCAAACTAGAATGTGAATTCCATGACAACAGGGGTTTGATTGTTCCCAGCTGTGTACCCATAAAACAAGGACTGTGCTTGACACATAGTAGTCTTTCAGTGATTATGTTTTTCTGAATGGATGAATACATTTCATTTTTATAGAAAAATATCTTGTTTTAGATAATAGCGCTACGTAGTCATAAAGTCAGCTCTCTCTGCTTACTGTTTTTATCATTTTTCAAAAAATATATGGTGTTTAAACTTTGCTTTTTATTGCTATGAAGTAAACATAAGCATGTATTGTTATTTTCCCAGGTTTACAAAAATTTTTTGATGTATGTAAAAGAGTCAGCAAAGGCTAGACCCATCATTTTAACAAATAATCAAGAGATTTAATTCAAACTAAAATCAAGTGTCAAGTCTGGCTCTATTCTTTTGTTCCTCCTGTGATATTAGTTAATATCAGTTCAAGGTTAATCCCTCTCTTCGTGTGTGAGTCCCTTCTTTCTTTGCTTCTCTCAGCATTTGTTCTGTCCCTATTGTTTTTTCTCTGTCTTATCAGGTAGTCTCTTGCCGGAGATTTATCCTTGAAGCCAAAAACCTGCTCCTCCATATTAGAAGTAAACAGTCTTTCAGCCTTCTCATTTCCTCGAGACATTGTTGTTCATTTCTGTTCTTTCAACACCTGTGTACTCAGAGTTCTTTATATATTCTGGATAGTAGACCATTATAAGATGTAGTTTGGAAATATTTCCTCCCCTTTTGTAATGTATCTCTTTAATTATGTTGTAATGTCCTCTGATGCACAAATGGTTTTAATTTTGGTGCAGTCCAATTTATTTATCTTTCTTTGGTGTCTTGTGCTTTTGGTATCATATTTAAGAAATGTTGTCTAATCCAGGTCATGAAAATTTACACCTCTGTTTTCTTCTAAGAGTTTTAGTTTTAGATCTTACATTTAAGTATTTGACCAATTTTGAGTTAACTTTTACATGTTAAAGTTAACATGTAAGATAGTTTGAGATAGTAGATCCAAATTCATTTTTTTAGCATCTAGATATCTAGTTGTCCTTGCATAACTTGTTAAAAAGACTACTCTTTTTCTATTGAATTGTCTTCGCACATGTTATGGGTTGACTTGTGTTTTGACTTACCTTTCAAAAAATATGTATTGAAATGCCAACTCCCAGTACCCCAGAATGCGACCTTACTTTGATATAGGTTTGTTATAGATGTAATTAGTTATACAATGAGATTATAAGGGGGTAGGTTGGGCCTCTAATCCAATACGACTGATGTCCTTATAAAAAGATGGCCATGTGAAGACAGAGACACACAGGGAAAATGCCCTGCAATGAAGACAGAGATTGAAGTTATAAAGCTGCAAGGAAAAAAACACTAAAAAAACAAAAACAAAAACGAAAAAAAACAGAAAATTCACCAGAAGCTAGGAAACGGCAAGAAAGAACTTCCTTACAGGTTCAGAAGGATCATGGCCCTGATGGTGCTTTGATTTCAAACTTCTAGCCCCTAGAACTATCATATAGTAACTTTGTATTGTTTTTAGCTACCCAGTTTGTGGTACTTTGTTATGACAGTTCTAAGAAACTGATGCAACACCCTTGCAAAAACCAATTGACCATAGGTATATGGGTTTATTTCCGAAGTTTCAATTCTATATGCCTGTCCTTATGTTAGTATTATACTGTATAGGTTACTGTAGCTTTGTGGTAGGTTTTGAAATCAGGAAGTATGATCCCTCTGAAATTGTTTATCTTTTTAAGATTATTTAGGCCAATTTAGGCCTTTGCTTTTCCATTAAGATTTTAGGATAAGCTTGTCTATTTCTTTTAAAAAGGCAGTTAGAATTTTAATTGGGATTTTTTGAATCTGTTGATCAGTTTGAGGAGTATTGCCATCCTAATAATTATGCCTTCCAACCCATAAAAAACAATGTCTTTTATTTTATTTCCTTTTATTTAGAGCTTCTTTAATCACTTTGAACAATGTTTTGTAGTTTTCAGCGTATAAGTCTTGTACTTCTCGGTTAAATTTACTCCTAAACATTTTACTTTTCATGGTACTGATGAAAATAGAATGACTGACTTTATTTTCAGAGTGTTCATTGATAATGTATAGAAATACAACTGATTTTTGTATATGAACTTGTATCTTGCAACTTTACTGAACTCATTTACTAATTCCAGTAATTGTTTATGTGGACTTTTTAGGGTTTTCTATTTATAAGATCATGCCATCCTTAAATAGAAATAGTTTTATTTTTTCCTTTTTTATTTGGAAAGAAATAAAATCTGTATGCCTTTTATTTATTTTTTTACCTAAGAAGTTTCTAACCCTGCCTAATAACTCCAGTATAATGTTGAATAGAAGTGGCGAGAGTGGGCATCTTTTCTTATTCTAGAACTTTGGGAGAAAATTGTCAATGCTTAGTTATTAGGTGAGATGTTAGTTGTACATTTTTCATAGATGCCCTTTATAAGGTTGAGAGTGTTCCTTCTATTATGTTGAGTGTTTTTACCATGAAACATTATTGGATTTTATCAGATACTTTTTATGTTTCTATTAAAATGATCATGTGGATTTTCCTTTTATCTTATTAAAATGGTGTATAATACATATTGATTTTCAAGTGTTGAACCAACCATGCATATCTGGAATAAATACCATTATTTGGTCCTGGTAGGTAATTGCTTTTATATCTTACTGGATTTAGTTTGCTAGTATTTTGTTGCATTTTTTCACTTATATTCAAAGGAGATGTTGGTCTAGAGTTTCCTTTTCTTGTGATGTGTTTGTTTGGTTCTGTTATCAGAATAATATTGGCCACATAGAATGAATTAAGATAGTCTCCTTTCCATTCTATTTTTTTGGAAGAGTTTGTGAATAATTTATATTAATTTCTTTTGTTTTTAAAATCTGATGTAATTTACTAAAGCCAAAGCTAATCTTGTCTTAGGTGTTTCTTTATGGAAAGTTATTACTACTACTACTGTTACTACTACTACTGCTACTATCTCAGTCTCTTATTTGTTGTAAGTTTATTCAAGTTTTCTATTTTTTTACAAATCAATTTTGATCCCTTGAGTCTCCTGTAAGAATTTGTTCAATTCATTTAGGTGTTCTAGTTGATTAGCATGTTTTCATTCATGCTATTTCCTTAAATCCTTTTTATTTGTATACTGTCAGTAGCCATGCCCCCTATAGCATTTTTGATTTTAGTAATTTGAACTTCACTCTTTTTTTCTTGGTAAGTCTAGCTAAAGGTTTGTCAATTTTGTTCATCTTTACATAAAAATGTTTGATTCTCTCTATTGTTTTTCTATTTCCATTATCTTTTTTCCACTGTAGTATTGTTTTCTTCCTTCTGCTTGCTTTGGGCTTATTTTGTTCTTCTTTTTCTAGTTTCCTATGGTGAAAATTTGTTATTGATTTGAGATTTTCTCCCTTTTCAATGTATGTGTTTAGAGATATACGTTTCCCTCTGAGCACCATTTGGCTGAATGCCATAAGTTTGGATATATTTTATTTTTATTTTCATTTGCCTTAAAGCATTTTCTAATTTCTCCTTTGACTCATTCATTATTTAGCAATGTGTTATTTAATTTCTATGTTTTTATAAATTTTCCTAAATTTCCTTCTGTGTTTGGTTTTTAATTTTATTTCATTATGGTTGGAAAACATGCTCCATATGATTTCAATACTTTCAAGTGTATCTAATTTATTTTATGGCCTAATATAAGGTCTATCCTGGAGAATGTTCCTGGTGTACTTGAAAGCAATGTGTGAAAAAAATTTGCTATTGATGGTTAGTATCCTATAGATATCTGTTAAGTCAAATTGTTGCATAGTGTTGTTCAACTTTTTAATTTTTTTGTTGACCTTGTTCTAGCCATTATTGAAATTAGAGTATTAAATTCAAGTATTATTTTTGAATTGCCTATTTCTCCCTTTAATTCAGTCAGTTTTTGCTTCATTCAACCCCCGAAAGGGGTTCTGTTATTATGTACATATATGTTTATAATAGTTATATCTTCTTGGTGGATTGGCCTTTTATCATTATAAAATGACTTTCTTTGTCTCTGATAATAATTTGTGTCTTAACATCTATTTTGAATGATATTAGTATATCCACTCTATCTCTCTTTGGTTACAATTTACATGGTATATCTTTTCATTTTTTTTACCTGTAAGCTATTTGTATATTTTAATCTAAAGTGTGTCTCTTATATACAGCATACAGTTGGATCCTGTTGTTTTTGTTTTGTTTTGTTTTTTGTAACACCTTCTGCCAACCTCTGCCTTTTAGTTAAAGTGTTTAATTATTTACATTTAATATTGTTGCTGATAAGGTATAATTTACATCTGACATTTTGTATTTTGTTTTCTATATGTCTTAAGTCTTTTTTTTGTTTCTCATTCCCTCTATTACTGCCTCATTTTATGTTAAATAAATGTTTTCTGGTGTGCAATTTTAATTATCTTGTAATTTTAATATATATCTATATATCTATATCTATCTATCTATCTATCTATCTATCTATCTATCTATCTACTTTGAATTATTAGTGGTCACCCTGGAATTACCATTAACCTCTGGATTAATACCAACCTCATTTCAATAGTATACAAAAACTTTGGTCCTATATAGCTCTAGCCAATCCTTTATGCTGTAAATTATCCCAAATTACATTTTTACACATGTGTCCATTAAGTTAGATTTATAATTATTGAATTATTATATCAGAGTTATTTAAATCACATAGGGGGGAAAAGGAGATACAAACAAAAATATGTTTATATAGTCTTTTATATTTACCTGTATATTTACATTAGCTAGTACTCTTTATTTCTTTGCATGTATTTATATGACTGTCTAGAGTCCTTTTATTTGATCCTCAAGGTCAGTCAGAAGTGAGAGATTGTGGACGTTCATGTCTGTTTTTTTTGTTTGTTTTTTTGGTTTTTTTTTGTGACCATTCACATGGCTGTATATAGCCTGTGCTTGTGCATTGCCTTCTAGGTTTGTAGGAGTATGTTGGAGCTTTGTAAATCCCCTGTGGGCATCTCATTCTGCATTTTTCCATTTTAAACTTTTTGGCTTTCTATTATTTGTCCCTTACTGCTATCCATTGCCTCAGACTGCTGCGATAGTAAAGCATTAGACAAATGTCCCTCCCCCCAAGGCATTTAGACCTGGGTGAGCTCAAGTGAGTTTGAATAAAGGCAAGCTTTTTCAGTTCCGTTTTTCCAGGGAACCACCAGAAAGGTCAAATAATGATAATTGTTTGGAAATGATGTTCATTCTCAAGTACCAGGAATATGGGCTGTGACTTTTCAAAGTACTGGCTGAACTGGTGAAGGGACAGGCTAAAGTAAATTAAAATACTACAGAGCTTGCTGTTCTTACTGAGATTCAGCAGTTTATCTTGACTAAATGTTCCCCTGGTTACTGCAAGTCTTTGGTTAATTCCCAGAGTTCTGAAAAAATTGATTCTAACATTTTTGATTTTTATTTTTTAATGAAAAGGTGAGCTTTTGGAGATCCTTACTTCCATATTTCTACTAACACCTAATGACGTTCTGTATTTTATGGAACATAATCATATTATATTGAATTCACTACAATTATTACTTTAATAACTTAAGTCCCCCATGTGAAAAAAATTAGGTGTTTACATTAAACGCATAAAGTTAGCTGTCCCAAATTATTGTATTTGCTTAGAAGTTAGTTGCACTCCTGTTTCTGATTGCTCAAGTTCAGTGTTTACATGCAACTATTATTTTTTGACATAAATTGTCTAACACTGTTTACTAGTTTATAAATTAGGTCTATCTACTCGGAAGTATTTTGGAAATATCAAAAGAACACATCACCATAGAGAAGATTTGGGGACCAAGTAATTTGAACCCCAAAGCTAGTGTTATGGTGATTATTGAAAAGCTCCAGGATTTTAGTCACAATGAAATATGTGTTTTTCTTTTAAAGCAAGCTAACACTGTCATCAAAGCTTCATAGTAGAATAGAAACTACTGCTAATATGTTATTTAGGGACAAATAAGTTCAGAAATAACTGTGGAGTGATGAGGAAGAGAACATAAGCCTAAAATTACATGCAACTATTTTACTTATCTCTACCTAATCTTTTAATTTTGTTATTTTATTAGTAGGTTGTATCTTTCAACAGTTCTTAATTTTTCTCTGGAGTACAGTATTCTGAAGAGCTAGCCACAAAACAAATTGCTTGTTTTAAGTGGTTATAATATGAGCTGAGCTACTGATGGAGAGTTATGCTTGGATATTGGATACAAATGGAAATTAATAAGCCTGAAAGCAGAGGCTATACAATATAATCTCTCTTTAAACTCCATCAAACTAGGATTCCATAAGACTTCACGGACTTTGGGCAGTGCACGATGTACACTTCTCTATCTAAATAGCCACTAGAAAAGCAATATATCCTTTACTTTATGATAAAAGAAAACAATGGCACTGTTCAAGAGCAAAGCAGAAATTTGCAATGTTCAAGTGAAAATCCTTTCAAAAATCAGAACACATCCCTCACATAAATTCAGTCCCTCTGCAACTAAACTGTCTATTACCGCATGGTGTTTTTCCTTCATACCGCACTGAAGGCCAAATTAATATATTATTTCCCTGTTTTGTCATAGAGCTACTTAAATTCCTCTACTGTAGCAGTTTTTACATTTTATCATAGTGACATACATGCCTAGCTCCTTAGTTAAATGTTAAGTTCCTAAAGAAAAGGAATAAACTTATTTATCTTTTGTTTCTAACTCTCAATGAATTTTCATAAACATTATGACTAAAGCAGAATTTGTAAAAGAAAATACTACCGGCATTAATATAAGACTGTGTAGTGTGGAGAGGTCCTTCTAAGGAGAATACATTAAGCTGATCCTTGAAGAATGAGACTAAGCGAGGCTGATAAAACTGAAGTAAGATAGGATGACCTGGGGAAGGAATTCTAGGAAGAGGAAATGGATTATGGCGTAGATTTAGACTGAAAGGAAGTGAATGACTTACATGGAACTGCAAGAAGCCCAACGTGCGTGTTGCTTTATTTGCTCACAAAAGGAGTAAGAGAAGTCCAGTAGCCCAATCATACAGGACCTGGATCCATGGCAAGGAGTTTTACTACAAATGTTTTATTCAAAGTGCAATTAATTGAAATGGACAGTTTCAAGCTAGAGAGTGCAATAGTTTAACTGGCACTTTAAAAAGACAGTTCAGGCTGTAAAGTGAGAAGGTGTTAGAAATGGTCACATCCCTCACAAATAAGGACAGAAGGCCCTGTGTTGGATGGGTGAGTGTTTGGGCTAGGAAGGCAATGGACTTGGAGTGGTGTGGATGGATATGAGCTATTCTTCATAGTTAGAGTAGTGAAGTGTGTTAATATATTACTGGATGTGACAGTTAAGGGATTCCATATGTTAAAAATGACTCCTGGAGCTTGGGCTAGAACAACCAGTAACAGAGCAGGACCATATACTTAGATTAGGATGGACAGACAAGGGACAAAACTGGAGAAATAGATAATTGTTCATTTTAGAACATGTTAGGTCTAAGATGGAGAAGAAATGTGAAACATTCAAGTTTAGATATCAGGAGATCAAAAGAGAGGATCACATCGGGGAGTCATTAGAATATGGATGTTACTTAAAACTACGGGGATGAGGGACTTCAAAGCGAAAATAGAAGAAGGTCCATCTGCAAGATTCAGGGCACTCTAACATTTAGAAAATCGATAAAGGAAAGGGCCCAATAAAGTGAAAGAAACTCCAAAGGAGGATAATATTATAGAAGCCAAAAGAAGAGATGTTTTCAAGACATCATTTTATTTATCCATTAATTCATAATGTAGAACTAAACTTTGGGTCTGCTGCCAGAATGCCTGGATTCATATCCCAGTTCCACTTTTCACCTTTTTGTGCCTCAGCACCCGCCCCATGTGTTTTGTCAAGATTAACTTAATACATCTAATATATGTAGGGCAATACCCAATAAATATTTATTATCATTTTTACTGGATTTTTTTAATTCATTGAACCAAACTGATTGCAATAGAGTTTTGGAAACTAAGAAGCGAGGCCTTAGGTGATGGGGAGGTGTTGAAATTTGAAGAGAGAAGTAGCTGTAGCAGACCAACATGATTGGATAATACAGTAGCCATTGCCGACTGTTCTCTCCCCCCAATTCTTTTCTGCTGCAGAGACTGGGAAGCTCTTTTCTTAGTTTCCAAGCCTCTGTTGCCACCAGAGATATATACAGGATAATGTCAGTATTGCTGAATTTAGGTGTTACCTACCATAAAGACTGGTTCATTTTGCAATAATTGTAAAACAAGGATGCTAGGCAGTAATCTCTGCCTATACATATCCCAGTTTTAAGTCATGTCTTGAAGACCATATTCTTACATAGGAGCAGATAACCAATGACTACCAGACCTTTAAAGAAGGCCAGCAACATTAAAAAGAAGGAGAAAATAAACAAAGTAAACAGTGATATGTCAAGGAACAGAAAATAAATTATAAAAAGTTTTCACTAGTGTTATCAGATTCTAGAAAATGTTGTACTGATAAGACAGGGAGGTGGAGCTGTGAAATACGAGCATCAAACATGTACAAATTCCTCAAAATTGAAATATGATTTTCATTTAAAACCATCAAAGAAGCAGAAAAAGACATTTTTTTTTTTTTGTCTCCCAAAGTACAAAACAAAAAGAAAGGATTGGAATGGAAGCTTCTGAAGATATAAAAACAAAAATCTCAAGGAATTTATCTTCCTTGCTGACTTCTTTAGGAAACAAAGGATATACCCTAAAAGCACTCAGGAAAGAATTAATAATGGGAATGACATGGAATCTATGAACTAGTGCTTTGGAAGAGGAGTGAACTCCCCTTAGTATGAAAAGAATATGGCAAATTTGGGGAGCAATAAGTAAATATGGGAGTATGAGGGTAGACAATTCTAGAAGGGAGGATTTTTTTTTTCTTTCTTTTTTGTTTTGAAACAAGGGGAGTTGATAGCAAAAATGGATAATGGAACCCTTGAAAGAAATTTGAAAGCATTATCAAAGTGATTGATAGAGCATAAAGATTATGAATAATAATAGTTTTGATTCTCACAAGAATGAGTACATTATTATTTTACTCATTTAGAATTGGAGAAACGAAAGCATGGAAAACAGGATTACTATAATATTAAAATCAAGTAAAACTCTTCTTTCTTTTTCTTTTTTTTTTAATTAAAGTTTATTGGGGTGACACAATGGTTAGTAAAGTTACATAGGTTTCAGGTGTACAATTCTGTAATACATCATCTATATATCACATTGTGTGTTCACCACCCAGAGTCAGTTCTCCTTCCATCACCATATATTTGATCCCCCTTACCCTCATCTCCCACCCCCCTTACCCTCTGGTAACCACTAAACTATTGCCTGTGTCTATGAGTTTTTGTTTCTTCATTTGTTCATCTTGTTCTTTCATTGTTTCCAGTTTTATATACCACATATCTGTGCAATCATGCAGTTCTTGACTTTTTCTGTTTGACTTATTTTGCTTAGCATAATAATCTCAAGATCCATTCATGTTGTGGCAAATGGTACTATTTCATCTTTTCTTATGGCAGAATAGTATTCCATTAGTGTATATAAACAACATCTTCTTTATCCAATCATCTGTCGAAGGATACTTTATGCCAACTGGTGCAGCCGCTATGGAAGGCATTGTGGAGGTTCCTCAAAAGATTAAGAACAGAATTATCATATGACCCAGTAATCCCTCTCCTGGGTATCTATCAAAATCCTTCTTTCAATGCTGGCATGTTATCCTCATTGCTTTGCACATTCAGAGTTCTTTGATGTATTTAATTTAGTCCAATGACTTTCATTTCTAAAACACTTGAAAAGCACTCCTTGCTATAAAACCAGGTCCTTTTCACGATGCCAATATCTGAAATACAAGTTTCCAAGCTATGGTAACAATTTCCTACTTTTCTATTGCTCTCATTTCCTTATTCCCATCAATTACCTTCTGCAAACTCTTTAGAATATTTTAGATAATCCCAGAACCCTCTGAACCCTCTTGCTTTTCCTACCAGGTCCTGACATCATGGGCAGTTAGTTCCACAGATCTTTTAACAACCTCTTCACATTTCACCTAATATACTCTCCCTGGATGGTCAGCCTACCCTCACCATTTGAGGACTTGTATTTCATACTTAATAATAGTTACATCTAAGATAGTAAAGTCAATAGTTGACCTCATACTGATTTAAATATCGCAAGTGAATGGTGTGCCCCTATGTGTATTCAGAAAATTGACATTTTGTCTCCTCCACATTTCAAGGCGTGAAATATATATTTCTATTATTAACTACAGTAGTAAGGTTTTAAACAATTTTAATTTTTTTTAGCATGAATTCAATTTGACATTTATGTACAGCATGGTGAACATTTGCTGCTGTCATTTAAAACTCATACTGGGTGTCATTTTTCAGTTGCTTACTTCCATTCTTTTTATACCACAATTTACCTGTTCTGGAGGTTTATTTATTATCAATATTATTTGACATATCCCTTGGCTGGCTGGATATATATTCAGTTCATTTTTTTTTCTAGAAAGTACATGTGTTGTGTAAAGGTAAGGTTTGGGTACTTTTACCCTTTCCAATATCGTTCCATTGCTCTTATGCTTAAAGAACATCGTAAATATTTCAAGAATTTATAATGACCCTTCCACTTCACCTCCAGTATCACCACCACCTGGTATTTAATTATCTAGTAGTTATTTGCTCCTTATAAATAACTATTTCTAGTAATTTTTTTTCCTTTTAGATGAATATTTATAGCATTTTTTCTTTGTTCTAGAAGTTAAAAAAAGAAAGTCTCCATTATTTGCCACATATTGGTATATTTTTTATTCATTTTACCTGATACTCAGGGAAATCTTTAAACATTCAGAAAATGTTTGTGCCTATTCATAAAAATGGACATTTTTCTTATTATATATTTAGTTGATGCCCCTGTATTCTTACTTATAGTTTTTTGTTTGTTTGTTTGTTTTTGACAACCATGAATGATATGCTTAAATTTTGTTCTCTATTCTTCATTGCTATTTGTTTGCTCACCATTTTTCTTTGTTCTTTTCTTTTGAATATGGAGAAATACTCAGTCTTCTTCTCTTTCTTTGATTCACTGAGCGCATTGATTTATTCTACTTGTTTCTCGTGTTCATTTTAAGCATCCCTGTATGTTTTCTGTTTCTTCATAGTTTTTCTTTGGTACATGACTCAATTTTTATCATTTTAAAGTTGTCTCTCAACATTACATTAATTTTTATTTTTTTCTTTAATATGCATTTTTATATGTACACTCTGAATTTTCTTGATCTTTATTGGCAATATAATGCAATATTTTCTAAATGTTCTGTTTATTAAAAAAAAGATTTTGGAAATAAGTTTATCCATGCCATTGTTTGTATTGTTTTACTTTTCTCAAACTGCAGAATATTTTTATAAGCTATAGCTGTTTGTGTCTCTATACTCATTCTCAAAGGACATTGGGCCTGTCCAGGTTAGGTGTTAGTCCAAATCCCTGCCGACAGTCCTTGGTTCTTCATACGTTCATATAGCGATTTTTGGGTCATTATCTCCATTCCAAGATCACATAAATCCAGTGATTTTTAAAATATCTTATATTGTAGTTTTGTGGTTGTAGAATTTCCATTTGATTTTTAAAATGGTTTCTATTTTTCTGATGCAATTCTCTGTATTGGTATTTATCGTCAGGAGACTTTTCTTTATGATCTTCTACATAGGTATAAATGTTTTAAAATTATTTTCTGATAAATCCAACATCTGCATCATCTCAGTAGTGGTCTTTGAATGTCTTTTCGCTTAGAATTGGTCAGTTTTCTGTTTCTTCAAATATCTGTTAATATTGGATTTTTATCATGGATATTGTGAATGTTATATTAGGTGTGTTTGGATGTAATTATATACATGTGATGTGTTTTGTCTGTCGCTTTTTTTTTCTTTTCTCTTTTCTCCATTTCTTCCATTTGCTTTTTAACATGTAATTAAATTGGTTGGATTCAAACTGCAAACTGTTTCTTAGCTAGCAACTCACCCTCAGTAGTTATTTTATATTTTAGAGCATATCCCATACTTGGGTGTTTAGAGGTTTAGTCTGAGATGGGAAGAGTTTATACACAGATTTTGAAGTTCACCTTCTTCAATTTATTCCTTTCTAGCACTTCTCCCAGCAACGTACTGGTGGCTCTAGTTTACCAAATCTTTGTCCTACAGTTCTTCATGCCAGAAAGACTGTGGATTTCCTACCAGGATTTTAGATAACCCATGTGTACATTTTATCCGCTAAAAGCCATAAAGTTTGGTAACTCATTTATGCCACTTCCTTTATCCAAAGGTCAACTTCCATTCAGAAACGATGTGCTTTGCTTCACTCTCCAATGCCTTTAAGTCATTATGAGTTTTGTTTGTTTGTTTGTTTGTTTAATTCTTTTAACGTTTATTATTATTATATGTGTGAGGGTGAAAGCTGTAAGAGCTTCTTGGTCAAATCATAGGCACAAATTTCTTGTCAGACTGTCTTACCCAGTTTTCTTAAGGTAAAGGAAAACAAAAATATAAATGACGTCTATATGCCCCACTAATTTAAATATAAAATATTTTAAAAATCAATTTATACCATTTTATGTTTGACTGTACGAGTAAATTATCTCTCAGAATAAAGGTTAAATCAAAATGTCAAGTGCGAATAGCTTAATCCTTTCTAATGTGTTATTTCTAATTTTGTCATTAATTAACAGTATTTATTTAATCATCAGTGATATTTTGGCTTAGCTATGACTTATTGACCAATATTTATAAGTAAGAAGTACAAGTGGTTTTGCTTGTTACTCATAATCAGTCTTTGAAACTACTACAATTAAATCTAGTGCTATTACTTTGTTTTGTTTTGTTCTGTTTAACGATCTATAAACTACTGTGTGGTCAGTAGATTGTTTATCAAAACAAACAAACAAAACAAAACAAAATAGAAAACAAAGAATGCCCAGTATTTTCAGGAAAGCTCTATTAAGAGATTATAAATGCATATTTATTGACTTAATATGACAGAGAACGGCATGGCCTCTGCAATAAGACAGGCTCTCCTGGTTTTTTATTCTAACAGCATTCTTCTCATCAAAGACTTTGCTAGTCACCATACCTTACATTCAAACCAACAGCCCTCCCACTCCATATTTCCTTTCTATTTTATCTTCCTCTCTACACTCACCACTTCGCCAGTTCACATATGTCATATTTTAATACATATCTGCTCTTTCCAAAACTAACTAACATCATTGACAGGGATTATCATCTGTTTTGTTTGTTACTATTTCTATTGCTTCTACAAGAAGTTGTAGCACACAGTAGAGTAATTCTGAATTCTGCCTTCGTTACTTACTAGTTATGTCATCTTGGGCAAATTACTGAGCCTTCCCAAACCCCAGTTACTACAATTCAGGAACGAGGATATTAATAGTAATTATTACATTCTGTTTTATTGAAAATGACATGAAATCATTCATCTAAAGAATTTTGCACAGTGCATAGTGCCTGGTTCAATCATATATATATATATATATATATGTCAATTGGTTCATAGCAGCATTGTTCGTAATTCTTTGAAACTGGAAATCAACCCAAATATCCATTACAGCATATTGAATAAATACATAAATACGTATTGGTATATTCATATATTAATTTGTTGTAATGTCATCACATAAATGAGAATGAATGATTGCAACTTCACACAACATGGATGAAAATGAAATATATTTAAATAATCATTTAATTAGAGTTTATAAAATAGGCATATGTTGTTAACGATTTGAGAAATGAATAGTGTGTTTATCTTTCAGAAGGGCAGAAGTGCCTTGGAGGCTATTAGGGGCCTTTATGAGGTGCTGCCAATATTCTGTTTTTTTGATCTGGGTTTTGGCTGCACAGTTGGGTTCAGTTTATAAAAATACATTGAGCTCTACACTAGTGATTTATGTACGTTTCTGTAAGCATGTTATATTTAAATGAGAAATTTATTTGAAAAAAATACAGTACAAACTGAAATGGCTTGATTGTTCTCTCACCTAAATGACCTCTCACATGCGCATAAATTCCAAATGTTATTTGATTCAGCTTTCCTTAGGAATATCACATAGACAGTTTATGTTCTTGTAGAACAAGTAATTTCTTTTTCATTGTCACATTGCTATCATTTATTTTTCCATGTGGTTTTTATTATATTTACATAATAATTCATTTTTTTATAGACTGTCAAGATAGTTTCTAGTAACAAAACAAAGTGAAAAGACAGATGGCAAACAATAAAATTACTAAACAAGAAACAGGTGAGGAAGGAAAGTGGCTGCCTTAGAAAAAGTTTCTCAAATATTTAAATTCCATTTTAATATGTTAATAGATAGGGTTTTTACACATAAGTCAATATACCATTAAATATTAACACAGCTAAATCACTCATTTTGTGCTACACATTAAGAGTGTCTCTATCATATAATGACTCTCCATTTACTCTTTTATATGACTAGTTGTGCAGTTTTACCTTTTAAACCCAGTTAGGTTGTGAGGTTCATTAGGGCAGAGATTGTGTGTGAGTGTGTGTGTGTGTGTGTAATTTCTGTTTAGTTTACTCAGAACTTAGCACTGTGTTATTTCACAAAAAATAGTGGGCTGATTCTTAAATGCAGTAATTTTGATTTATTTTACTTCTCTGCTAGATTTATGAGGCCTAATTTTATATATTTCAAGAATCAAATAGGATTCAGTAGGTTGAAAATAGAAAACATGAGTGTTTGTAATTCATTTTCATGATTTTTCTTCTCTCTGAAAATACTACTCTTACTATGTGACCATATATATATCTAATAGCCATCTTTCCTTATATATTTATAGCTGTTTTAGCTATAGATGGATAATAGTTGCACAGATGAACAGATGGACTACAGTTGAAGAGATAATTGGTAGCTAATTCCTAGTTTAGTTCCTTTCTAGATAAGTAGGAGAAATGATAGATCAATGAATTATTTACTGTGACGTTCCTAGAGATCTGATACTCTGCGCAGAGCTGGGTTACCTGTGGCTTTCTGAGAGATCTGGTCTTTGTCTCTAGGTATCTTCTATCCCTACGTCTCTCCCTTTAGTCTGCATACACATGTCCTTACATGTGGATTAGAGATGGCCTTAACGATAGCAGTTTCTTTTTTCTGTATTTCACAGTACACATGTCCACTCAAAGAACTTCCCATAAATGTTATTTACTCCATGCCACTTCTGAGTTTAAAATCCTATAGAAATTCTTGATGCCTGGCAAGTCATCATATTTTCATTTGTTTCTTATTGAAATATTTTTGATTGAATATTTTCTGACAGGCATGATTTTACTACCTTTTGAAAGATGGCATTAAGGCAGAATCTTATCCTACTATCAAATACCTAATAAGTCTAGTGGAAAACTTTGGATATTAGTGACATTGATTTATTTTTTCTCCACCTATCTAATTAAATTTACTCTATACCTCCCATCTTAAATCTATCTGGGCTTATCTTGATGCTTCCCAAATACTGAGTATTCTCTGCTTGAAGATTTAGCCCTTGTTGTTCTATCACCTTAAATGACCTCACACCCTCCACTCACCTCTTATGATTATTCCAATTTTATCTGCCCTTCAAAGTCCCTACTTTTCACAAGGCATTCCTGGAATATTATATCTATCATGAGCATCTCTTATCCATAGCTGGAATGGTGACTGTAATAGTTATCTGCTGCTGCACAAAAAAATTTCATGAAAACCTAATGACTTAAAACATTGAATATTTATTATATGACAGTTTCTGTGGATCTGGAATACAAGCACAGTTTAAAATCAAATTATCAGCCAAGGCTGTATTCTCATCTGAAGGCTTGATTGGAGAGGATCTGCTTCCAACCTTATTTACATTTGAATTTACATTGGTAGAATTTACTTCCTCATGGGCTGTTGGTCAGTGGTTCCATCAGTTCCCTGCCAACTGGACCTCTCTATAGAGCATCTTAAAGCCTGATAATTGGTTTTCTCAGAGTGTGCAAGTGAGAGGTCAAGAAGTAGTAACAGCTAGCAAGCTAGACGTCATGGTCTTGTATATCTCGTCATAGTCCATCACTTTTTCTGTATTCTATTCATTCGAAGCAAGCCATTGGGCAAAGCCAACATTCAAGAGGAAGGAATTATACATAGGCGTGAAAACTAAAATGTATGAATCATTGGGAACCATGTCACAAGCTGCTTATTACAATGAAAACAATAATAACGACAACAGCAACAGCAACAATTATAATAATAGTTTATGTTTATTGAGCACTAATTATTTGCCAGCACTGTGCCATATGCTCTATGTCTATTATTCATTTAACCTTTGAGCAATTTTATAAGATAGATGCTATCATATTTCCCAATTCATTAATGAAAAACATGAAAAATTATGTAACTTGTCAAAGGTCCTATTTATAAGCATATATAAGATCCTGTTTCTAATGGACTATTTCATGTAAGAATAAGCAAAAAACAAATTAATTACATCAATCCAGTAATTATTTATATACTGCACTATCATATAATTTATTATTTTATGAATGGTAGTCATGTTTTCCTGAAAGTAATAGAATCTTTAGAAAAAAAATAATTGTATTATTTTATATCTAATGAACATAGATACTGTATTGTAGTAATCCGGTCTCCTTTAGTTGCCAGTAACAAAATTCTATTTAAAATGACTTGAGTAAAAGGGTATTTAATGACATATGATATACTGTCCTTTACACTCTGAATCACGCATCTTTCTTATGTTTGCTTCATTTTTAAGCAAGATCTCTCGCCACATTGTAGCCTTTGGAAGTTCTAAACTTCTGTTTTCCCAGTTCAGCTACCCTGGAGGAGAGACAGCTCCATTCAAATAACTGTCCTGAAATTGAGTCTTTTTAGTATGGCTCGGTTACTGAGCCCATCATTGAATGGGCTCAGGATTCTCTTATTGGTCAGATGTCCATAGGTACCATGCCCATCTCTGAAGCCATGAGATAGAGATGAATTGCATTCTGCCCTTACACGAATGTTCTCAGAATGGGACTTTTTTTTTAAATACAAGTAAGATGCCATTACTAAAAGCTGGGGAGATTTGTCTTGGCATGCAAAAAAATAAATGTCCATGAAGGAGTCCATTCAACTTTTGGCCAAGAAAAAGTAATTACCCACGTTGAAATAAAATTTGTCTTGAAGGTGCACTTACCTACTCTTAAACCCATACAGAGTTCCTGAGATCTCACTAATATTTAAAGATTCTTTAATTCGTATTAATGCCTACTATTCTCTTGGCTAAAAATGTCATGTTTCCTTCAGTGCTTCCTTAAATGACAGATTCCAGCTTCCATATCATTCTACTGCTCTTTTCTGGACATTCTTTCATGTGTCTGTATCTTAACAAAACTGCTTCTATAGTATCAGGGATGGAATATTCCATGAGATGTGAGACAAATAAAAAATACAGCAGAATTATCACCTCACAAAGTTTAGGTACTCTATTTCTCTTCTTAAAGATGGAGGGTCACCAAATAAAAAGATATGGCATACAGAAGCTCTGCCACTTGGGCAGTAAGAATACAGGGGAATCTGCAATTATTAGTTTTATATGGGTGAACTGACTCAACTGTAGATTTGTCAGAGCAAAGATGTGGCCATAAACCCAGACTCTGTTGCCAAATAGTCCTGAATCTATATGGCTATTTCTAAGTTGATGGTGGTGGAAAAATGTAGTACAATTTCAGTGCTTCAATCTCAGCCATGATGTTGGGTCCTAAAGGACTTCCAAGTTTTGACAAATATTCGAAACATTTATGGATAGAAATAGGAGGCTAGAACCAGCATTGTGGGCAGGAAGGATAGCTACCAATAGCTAAGCGGTTTGAAGGCTTCCATCACTGACAAATCGCAAGTCCACTAATTTTTATCCGGACTACTGCCAGACTCTTTCCATTAGCCTTTGTGCTTTCATTTTTGTTTATTTCTCCTAGAGTCATCTTTTAAAATATAAATAAAATTACGTAATGTCATACAGATGTTTAACGTTCTATAATACTTGCCTATTATTTTCTTCAAGGTAAAATCCTTACCTTGGCCTATGAGGCCCTCCAGAATCTGGACCCCATTTCCTTTCCTATCCTTTCCTATCCTCTTCCCCCACTTTTGTACATTCCAGTTTCTATGGCTTCTTTTTTCCTTGAATCATGCCAAAATCATGTAATATAAGAAAATTTTCACTCATTATACATTTTGCCTATTTTGTATTTTTATATGTCTGTCTGTTTATCATCATTGAGCTATCAACTAAAATGTTGCTTCATCAGAGAGTGCTTTCTGGGCCACCTTATCTAAAGTACATTATTCCACTCACTACCCATCTTTGTTCCATTACTTTATTCCATTTCTTTCTTCAAGAACTTTTCAAGACTAAAGAAAACTTATCTTCTGTGATGTCTCCTGGAGTTTGATAATAAGACTATGAGGATATGGATCTTATTTGTGGGTTTATTTTTAACAGCTGTATACTGACTCCAGAATAGTACCTGGATATAGCAGAGGCTTAACATATGTTTGATAAATGAATAAACAATAATTTTAAGTGCAACATAGTACATTCTAATCATATTAAAATTATTTAGTCAAACTATAATAATTCTGTGGAATTCAGTGAATAGTGACCTTGAGTTATTGTTTTAGTTCCCATAACTGTAAAACAGAGGTGATTGTTGTACCTGCCTCATAGAGCTGTTATATTAAATAACTTCATATATGTCTAACCCTTAAACCATGCATATATGATATCATATGACCTCCCTAAGAAAGATCTTAGAACCTATAAAGATGCTATCATGATGCATGAACACGGAGATCATACAGTACATGAAAATTTCTCTCCCATTTTTGGTATGTTTTTGAATTACTATTTGTAAGTAAATTGATTGAGATGCTAATTTGTGCTCCAAACACATATATATATATATATATATATATATATATATATATATATATATATATACTGGGTTAGTAATTTACAGCTTCTGTCTCCAAATACTGTTTTGGGCCTGTGATGTAATCCTGCAGCTGAACGATCATATAAATAGACACTAACGGGAAAGGTTAGGTCACATTTTAAACACATAACCAAATTAACTAAGATGAGTAAGGCAAGACTTTATCGCTGTTATGATTGGATGCTATTATTGTCACTTAGGTCAAAATGTCTTAACAGTAATCATGCCACTAATTTCCTGGTATTCATTTTGACCTTTCATATGTAGTATTTGCATTCACTTGTATTAGGATGTGCTGGTTGAATATAGTTGGGGATATTGCACTTGTTGCATCATTTGGAATGTGATAGAAGATAAATTTAAGGGCTGCACCTGCTGTGAAATCTTTAGTCACCACTGACTGCTAATTTGGTTTCAGTTTCACAGCTACATTTCTATTTGTGAATGTGTAAATACTAAAATTCAACTAGGCATTTGACGAGACTTACGTAAGATGATCCGTGTATAACTTTCAATTTATTACCTAGATTATTTCTTTTCCCTTATCTCAGTGTCCTGATCTGTAAAATAAAATGGATAAGATTGAATTCTTAGATTTTTCTCATCTGAGATTCTCTGGATCTATTAAGAGATGTGATAAAACATTGGCTATAAGCATAATTGACAGACTGGAGACAGTGATGTTATACAAAGAGTGCATTCAAATTTTCTTTTCTTTTTTTTTTGAATTTGATACAGATATATCGTGAAATTATCACCACAGTAGGGTTAGTTAACACCTCCCTCACCTCACATAATTACCATCTCTTTTTATGGTGAGAACATTTCAGATTTACTCTCTTAGCAACTTTCAAGTATATAATAGATAACTATAGTCACCATGCTGTACATTAGATCTCCAGAACTACTCCTCTCATAACTGGAAATTTGTACCTTTGACCTTATTTCCTCCAACTCTAAGTGTTTAGCAGTCACCGTCCTAGTCTCTCTGTTTCTCTGAGTCTGGATTTTTTAGATTCCACATGTAAGGTTCCGTATACAACATTTGTTTTTCTCTATCTGTCTTATTTCACTTAGCATAATGCTCTCAAGTTCATCCATGTTGTTGCAAATGGCAGGATAACACACACACACACACACACACACACACACACACACACACACACGTTTCCATATCTTGACTGTAGTGAACAATGCTTCAATGAACATGGGAGTGCAGATGTTTCTTCCAGATCCTGATTGCATTTCTTTTGAATATATACCCAGAGTGGGATTCCTGGATCACATGGTAGTTCTAGTTTTAATTTTTTTGAGAAACCTCCATAATGTTATCAATAGTACCTGCACCAATTTACATTCCCACCAACAGTGGATAAGTTCTCTTTCTTCACATTCTTGCCAACACTTAGCTCTTGTCTTTTTGATGAGATCCATTATAATAGGCATGAGGTGATATCTCCTCATGGTTTTGACTTGTTTTTCCCTGATGATTAGTGATGTTGCGCACCATTTCATGTACCTGTTGCCATTTGTATGTCTTCTTTGGAAAAATGTCTAATCAGTTCCTCTGCCTAGTTTGACATCATATTGTTTGTTTTGTGCTATTGAGGTGTATGTGTTCCTCTAGTGTTTTGGATACTAACCCTTTATGAGATATAAGGTTTACAAATATGTTCTGCCATTCTGCAGGCTGCCTTTCTATTTTGTTGATTGTTTCTTTTCCTGTGCAGAAGCTTTCTATTTTGATGTCGTCTCACTTACTGATAATTGCTTGTGCTTTTGGTGACATGTCCAAAAAAACATTACCAAGACCAACGCTATGGACATTTTTCTTATGTTTTCTTTTAGGAGTTTTACAGTTTCCGGAGTTATGTTTAAGTCTTTAATCTGTTTTGAGTTTATTTTTATGGTGGTGTAAGATATGGGTCCAATTTTTATGGTGGTATAAGATATGGGTCCAATTTTATTCTTCTGTTAGTGCAACTTCACTGAATTTGTTTAGCTCTAGCAATGTTTTGGTGGAGTCATTAGGATTTTTCTATATGTAAGATTATCTCATCTTCAAACACAGATAATTTTACTTCTTTCATTCTGATTTGGATGCCTTTTCCTTCTTTTTTTAATTAAAAATATTTTTTGCCTTATTACTCTGTCTGGGGCTTCTAGTATTATGTTGAATAGGAGTGGTGAGAGTGGGCACCCATCACTGTATCTTGATCTTCAACCTTTACTATAGAGTATGATGTTCACTGTGAGCTTGTCATATTTTGCCTTAATTATGTTGAGGTAAGTTCCTTCTATACATAGTTTGTTGAGAGTTTTTATCATGAGTGGGTGCTTTGTTTTGTCATGTGCTTTTTCTCTACTGAGATAATAATATGACTTTTATCATTCTATTAATGTGATATATCATATATATGGATTCATGTATGTTGAATCATCCTTGCATCCCAGGGATAAATCTCACTTGATCTTGGTGTTTGATATTTTTAATATACCATTAAACTCAGTTTGCTAATATTTGGTTGAGGATATTTGCATTTATATTTATCAAGTATATTGACCTATAATTTCCCCTTCTTATAGTGCCCTTATCTGTCCTTGGTGCCAGGGTAATGTTGGCCTTATAAAATGAGTTTGGAAGTGTTCCCTCCTCTTCAATTTTTTTGGAGAAGTTTAAGAAGAATTGGCATTAATTCTTTAACTTTTGGTAGAATTTACTAGTGAAACCATCTGGTCCTGGGATTTTCTTTGTTGGAAGGTTTTTGATTACTGGTTCAATCTCCTTACCCATTATCAGTCTGCTCATATTTTCTATTTCTTTATGACTCAGTTTTGGTAGGTAGTCCTTTTTAGAAACTTATCCATTTCTTCTAGGTTACTTAATTTGTTTGTGTATAATTGTTCACAGTATTGTCTTATAAGCCTTTGTATCTCTGTGGTATCAGTTGTAAGGTGTCCCCTTTCATTTCTGACGTTGTTTTTTTGGATCGTCTCTATTTTTTCTTAGTCTGGCTAAATTAGTCCAGCCACTTTATGCCTTTCAATTAGGTAATTCAATCCATTTATATGTAGAGAAATTATTGACAGGTAAGAACTTGCCAGTGCCATCTTATTAATTGTTCTCTGGCTGCTTTGTTGTTCCCTTCTTCCTCTCTTGCTGCCTTCCTTTGTGAAGAAATGATTTTCCATGCTTTGATTGTGTGTGTGTGTGTGTGTGTTTCTACTGTAAGTTTTTGCTTTATAGTTATCATTACCGTGAGGCTTACATAAAATATTTTATAGGTACAATTGACTTTACATTGGTAACAACTTAATTTCAATTACATACAAAAACTTTATCTTTTTCCCCTTGAGTGTTTAATATCACAATTTACCCATTATTATTTTGTGTATCCATTAAGACATCATTGTTGTTATTTTCAGTACTTTTGATTTTTAACCTTTATACTACAGTTAAGTTGTTCATACCCCACTATATTACACTGTTAGAATATTCTAATTTTGACTATATTCATACACATACTTTCACCAGTGTATTATATATTTATATATGTTTTCGTGTTAAGAATTAGCATACTTTCATTTCAGCGTGAAGAATTCCTTTCACCATCTCTTGTAAGTCACATCTACTGGTGATGAACTCGCTCAGCTTTTGTTTGTCTAGGAAAGTCTTTATCTAGCCTTCACTTCAAATAGACAACTTTGCTGGATAGGTTATTGTTGGTTGGCAATTTTCCCCTCTTTCAGTACTTGGAGAATATCATTTCACTCTCTCCTGGCCTGTAAGATTTATGCTGAGAATTCTGCTTAGAGACTTATGGGGGTTTCCTCATAATTTAAAAGCTTATTTTCTCTTGTTGATTTTAAGATTCTCTTTGTCTTTTATTTTTGACAGTGTTGTTATAACGTGTTATGGAGAAGATCCCTTTAAGTTGAGTTTGTTGGTCACTTACGAGCTTCATGAACTTGGGCATCCAAATCTCTCTGCAGATTTAGGAACTTTTCAGTCATTGTTTTTGTTTTGTTTTGTTTTTACTGTATTCCATAGGTCACATAGGCTTTATTCATTCTTTCTTTCTTCTTTCTTCTTTTCTGACTGGGTAATTTCAAAAGTCCTGTCTCCTAATTCACAGTTTCTTTCTTATGCTTGATTTGTTCTCTTATTGATGCTCTCTATTAAAGTTTTTATTTTATTTATTGTATTCTTCAGCTCCAGAATTTCTGTTTATTTACTTTTAATGTTTTCTCTCTCTTTAAAAAAAAAAAATAAAAAATTCTGTTTTTAAATTTATTTTCTTGATTTCACCAAATTGTTTTTCTGTGTTTTCTTGTATCTCATTGTGGTCCCTTAAAACAGCTATTTTGAATTCTTTATCAGGTAAAACACAGATCTCCATGTCTTTGGGATTGGTTCCTGGGTGATTATTTTGATCCCATAGTGGTGTCACTTTTTTTCCCCCTAGATCGTTTATGTGCCTTCAGGTCTTACATTGCCATCTTCACGTTCCAAGTAGCAGTTACCTCTCAGAATTTACTAAATGACTTTGGGAAATACCTTTCATCAGCCCTGAGACTTTCTTAGATCTTTTATGGATATGCCTGCTTCATACTTCTTGCTCCCTCTTGTGGTAGGATTCTTAAGCTTGTATGCCTTCTCTTAAACCAACATCATACCAAGACAGGTGCTGACAGCTTCCTTTTTACTTTTCCAAGGGTGGAGTAATGTTCAAGTGTGGTCTCTCCCAGGCTGGATTTCTATGCGTGGTCATTAGCTGTGTGGCAAAGCTCACTGTCACTGCCACTGGAAGCACACACAGGGATCCAGTCACAGGGTGGGGTAGAGATGTGTGGGTGAGATGCATAGAGTCCTGGGACTACCCATTGGCCAGTTGGCAAATCTGCACGCAAGGCATCCCCAGGGGCTCATGGGTGAGCTTCTTGATTGAGTCTATAGAAATGTTAGTAGGATCCTTGTCCCTTTAATGCCCTCTGAGAGTTCTATCTGCCACTCTCCCAGCATCTTCCTGTCCCTTGACCCCAGGCATGCAACTCATGACTCAGTACTCTGGATAGGGTGAGACATAAATGGGCCTCTTTGGCAGCATCCTGCACAGCTGGGAAAGCTGGGCACTTACTCACATGCTCTCACTTTCCCCCTCGGGAGAAATCACAGGCTGTGCATGTTGTAGGAGGGGAGATGCAGGTAAAGTCAAGCTGTTTCTCCTACCCTCGCCCTATGTCCAAACTCATTCTTATGCTCCAACATTGTGCCAAAACCTCTCCACTGAAAACTTGGACTAGCACAAAGCCTCTCTCAGCTGTGAGCGATTGTCTAAAGTAGTGATGTCCAGGGGATCTCAGACTGTGGCCAAGAGGGCTTGGAACTCTTTACAGGTCAATGAAGTCACCATAGTCAAGACTGAGGTCTGTACACCTATTACCCAATGCACCTGGGTGGAAGCGACTCCTCCTGCATCTATTAGCATATGGTACTGGATCCCACAACTCCCACAAAGGCACTTTTGTTCATGAAGGGATGTCAAATTGTTGTTGCTGTGAGTGGGATATGAACAAAGATGTCTTATTTGGACATGTTGTGATGTCATTTCAAATTTTGAAGTCATTGCTAATGATCTATCATGAATTGATATGAATAAATATGTCATGCAAGTATGACTAGAATTCATGTGTGCTAAAAACAGTAATATGGTATCATTTTCCAAATTAGCAAAATGTATACATTCTATAACAAATAATAGTATTATTACACGTTTTACACTCTCATCAATTACTGATTGTGGTGTGGGGATTTGGGAAAGAAATATAAAAGACTTCAGAATTCTTTAAGTTTCGAGGAAAAGAAAACCAGCTCCAACTGGGATAATAAAAATGAGGAGAAAGATTACTAGAGATATCACTCTCCTCATCATATCTGTGTTGCATTATTGCTCAAAGTGGGTCCTCTTCTACCTCATTGTTTTGATTTGTGTGTTTTTTTCCCCCCGTAGTGTCACATATTTACTGTGAGTGCATACCATTCATTTGATGTAGGTCTCATGGCCATTCCTGAAACATTACTCTAGGCAGGGGATGTGGTATTCTGACCAGATAGACCTGAGCCAGATAGACCAGAAAGGTCATGAGCCTACCTTTGTGTCTGGGTGATAGAATGATTCATTCATTCTTTCTTCCTTCAGGAATTCATTTAACAAATATTATACTACAACGTGTCAGGTACTGTCCTGGGTGCTGAACTATAGCAATGAACAAATCAATCTTTCTTTTTCAAGTATTTCACATGTCAGTGTGTAAAGAGAAAATAAACATAAATATAATACGTTTGGTGGTAAAGAGTGCTATAAAAATAGAGAGGCTAAAAATAGAGAGGGTTTTGTCTATTTGTTTGTTTGTTTTAGATAGACTCTTTAATACAGTACTCCCTGAAAAGGGAACATTTGAACAAAGATAATTATGTGAAGAAATAAGCCATGTGGGGTATGGGAAAGTGAGTATCCCAATATCCCAAAGAGAAGTAATATAAGTGCAAAGGCCCTGAGGTGGGAATGTACCATATTTTGCTGTGTATAATACGCTCTTGTGCATAATGTGCATCCACGTTTTTGGCCCAAACTTTCAGGGAAAACAATCTTTCATTTTAATTTTTTAATTCAAATTCTTATTTGTTGTGGTTTAGATTTGCATTTCTCTGATGATTAGTGATGTTGAGCATTTTTTCATATGTCTATTTGCCATTTGTATGTCCTCTTTGGAGAAATGTCTCTTCAAGTCCTCTGCCCATTTTTCAATTGGGTTGTTTGTTTTTTTGTTGTTGAGTTGCATGAGTTCCTTGTATATTCTGGATACTAGCCCCTTATCGGAGGCACTGTTTGCAAAAATCTTCTCCCATTCAGTTGGTGGCCTCTTTATTTTGTCAATGGTTTCTTTTGCTGTGCAGAAGCTTTTAAGTTTCATATAGTCCCATTTGTTTATTTTAGCTTTTACTTCCATTGCCTTTGGAGTCAAATTCATAAAATGCTCTTTGAACCCAAGGTCCATAAGTTTAGTACCTATGTTTTCTTCTATGCAGTTTATTGTGTCAGGTCTTATGCTTAAGTCTTTGATCCATTTTGAATTAATTTTGGTACATGGTGACAAATAGCAGTCCAGTTTCATTCTTTTGCACGTGGCTATCCAATTCTCCCAGCACCATTTATTGAAGAGGCTGTCTTTGCTCCATTGTATGTTTTTAGCTTCTTTGTCAAAAATTATCTGTCCATATTTATGTGGTTTTATTTCTGGGTTCTCAATTCTATTCCATTGGTCTATATGTCTGTTTTTCTGCCAATACCATGCTGTTTTGATTATTGTGGCCCTGTAGTACAAGCCAGAATGGCCATCATCAACAAGACAAATAGTAACAAATGTTGGAGAGGCTGTGGAGAAAAAGGAACCCTCATACACTGTTGGTGGGAATGCAGACTGGTGCAGCCGTTATGGAAGGCGGTGTGGAGGTTCCTCAAAAAATTACGAATAGAATTGCCATATGACCCAGCAATCCCTCTCCTGGGTATCTACCCAAAAAATCTGAAAACATTTAGAGATAAAGACACGTGTGCTCCAATGTTCATTGCAGCTTTGTTTACAGTGGCCAAGACATGGAAACAACCAAAATGTCCTTCGATAGATGAATGGATGAAGAAGTTGTGGTATATATACACAATGGAATACTATTCGGCAGTAAGAAAAGATGATATAGGAACATTTGTGACAACATGGATGGATCTTGAGAGTGTAATGCTGAGCGAAATAAGTCAGACAGAAAAAGCAGAGAACCATGTGATTTCACTGATATGTGGTATATAAACCAAAACAACAAAAGAACAAGACAAACAAATGAGAAACAGAAACTCATAGACACAGACAATGGTTTGGTGGTTGCCAGATGGTAAGCGGTGTGGGATGTGTGGGGTGGGAGATGAGGGTAAGGCGGATCAAACAGATGGTGATGGAAGGAGAACTGACTCTGGGTGATGAACACACAACGGGATTTATAGATGATGTAATACAGAATTGTACACCTAAAATCTATGTAATTTTACTAACAATTGTCACCTCAATAAATTAAAAAAAAAAAAAAAAAAGATCCAAAAAAAAAAAAAGAAAAAAAAATTCTTATTTGTTTACATTTAGGTACTCGTTTTTTGTATTATAAAGGGATTTTAGCATTTATTTTTTAACATACGGTACAAGAATTTATGTAACAAATAATTACAAAACACAAGAACAAGGTACACGGAATTTTACATGTTGGTAACAAATTTATGGTATTAGCAAATCATAGAAGGCCAAGAAGGCCCTTCCTTGTTGTAAGTTCGTGGTAAATCAACAAAACTGATTATCGTACTCCAGGGTATTATTTTGCATACAGATATTGTTATTGATTTCTAGAGTTACACTTTTATCTCATAAGCATAAATAAAAGAATTAAATAACATTTATATAGATACAGAATTTGTGCTACCCATGTATAATGAACATCCTTATTTTTCCCTCACAAATTTGGGCAAAAAAAGTGTGCATTATACATGGCAATATATGGTATTTGGCATATTCAAAAAACTTCAGGAGGGGCCAGTGTTGTTGGATTGGAGCAAGTGAATCTGAGTGAGAGAACTTGAGGTCAGAAAGGTACTTGAGTTAGATTTTGTAAGTCCTGTGGGTTGTTTTAAGGGCTTTAAATTTTATTCTTAGTGAACTGAGATGTTTTAGGGCAGAGACTATTACAGCTTAAGGTTTTAGACCAAATTGGAATGAAAGTGGTATCCTTAATAAGAATTTAAGCACTGGAAGAGGAAGAGTGAATGTCAGAAAGAAAAAAAAATATATATATGTATATATGTGTGTGTGTGTGTGTGTATTTGTATGTGTGTATATATACACATATATATGTGTGTGTATATATATACATGTGTGTATATATGTATATACATATATATATGCATATATATATATATATAGCACAACTTTTGATCCATTAATGTATCTGAATTCATTCTTAACCATATGTGGCTTGAAAAAATATGGGAATTCCAGCCAAAATTAATAAAGCCCCTTAAAAATTGATACCTCCTAAATAGATAAGTTAAATCAGTTATACAGTCTATGCTTACCTTTTCTATTTGTTTAAATTAAACTTTTTTTTTTTTTTTTTCTGGAATCTTCTAGTATCTACCATAGCTCACTTGTTCTGGAGCTTATAAGGCTTCTCCTAAAGCTGTTCCATTTTGAGGGTCTATGTAGATTGGACTGCTCTAAATATAATTTTTGTCTGTTCAGAATTCTTTCCCACTTCCCTTTGGGAATAATTCCTCCATTTCATATAGTTTTTGGAGGGATTTCAATCAAGGCAATATACCATAATCACCAATCTCTCTAGTTGCAACATTACAGGAGTGTTTGTATTCTGTAGACTGGGCCTCACACAGTTCCATATCTTTCTGGATTTTTTAAGAGCTAAGCAGAAACCCAAGGGAGGTTTTCTGTCTTCAAATTTCTGTTGGAGCTAGAAAAGACTAACTTTTGGATTTTAAGTTTATAGAATATTGGCTTCAAAATATGATAATGCAGGAATAAATGAAGTTTATGTGACATGGGGCAGGTAATGAGACCAACATATACATGATGCAGAACTGAGAAATTAAGAGGGAGAAAAAGAGAGAGCAGGCAACATCATGACATCACTGATGGCCTAGATATAACTGAACATGAAGATAATTTTCCCTTGAACTTCTGCTTATTTGAAGCAACATGTTTTCTTTCCTATGGTTTAAGTTGTCTGCATTTAGATTTATAACTTTCAGAAAAAGTCTTTACTATTATAAGGAAACGCAAAACAAACTGAAGAATTTCTTGGAGATAGTTTCCAAAGCTGGAGAGGAATATATCATTTGTCACTAAGACAAGGGACTAAAGGATAAAAATATATTTCTCAACCACTGTCCCTGTTTATTAATTATTGGGAAATAACCAAAATTATACTTGGGTCAACTGTAGAGACATTCATAATCAGGACCCAGCCACTTTTGAGGGTTTGGGATAAGACTCTTTGGAGATGTTGAATGGGACTGATGGATTATTCCATTTGAGTGAAGTTATTAAGGCTTGATGTCTTGTAAACAGGATAAACAATATTGACAAACTGAAGGCGAAAGGAAAGTGACTAACGACTGAATGATGAAGAATGAATAGGATGAGGCATAATAATCACATGAAGATTCTTTAAAACTTTACCAAGAAGGAGCAAATTTGTTCATTCTCCATCAGTATCAGGGTTTTTGTGGGGCCTCAGAACAAAAACACCAGTAACTAATAACTAAGAGAAAAAAAAAAAAGGGAGGGTAGTATGATGGGAGAGAAGATGAGTGAGAAAAGGGGCATCCAAAATAAAACAGAATTTAAAGGGGGGGAATGTGTGATGGGAGAAAATTACAAAATAATGTGCATAGAACAACAAGTAATAGAATAGCTAAAAGGGAAATGTTGGGGTGGGGAGCAAGAGAGAGAAAGAGAATGGACAAAGTCAAATTTAAACATTTTTAACAAACGCTTGCATTCTGAATATCTGGGGAACTCAAAACTATTCTCTTCTTACATGTCATCTAAGTGTGATTATGGTTTGCTCTGTACCAGCAGTAAAAACACAGAAAATAACAACAAAAAAATTTCAGATCAGCATCTTTTAAAACAAGTTTTCTCTTTACTTCAAACCTTGTCTCATAAACTAGAAATTCCATGCAAATATCTAGAGTCTATTCTAAATATTGGTTTGGTAGTCATATCCATGAAGCAGTAATTTAATAAATCAATTATATATAATTATTTTTTCAACTCTGTATTTTGATCTTCTAAAAAGATTTTGATTTTTATGCTAAAGATGCTTCTTAATAATTTTCATCAGCTGTATATTCTTTCAACATATTCATTTAAAAATAAATTCTGAAAATTTTATCATAGGAACTTGAATTTTGAAATCCTAGAAAGCCTATATTTTTAGATACAGTGCGTACAATTGCTGATATTAAATTGCCATAATATTATGTTGTAATGATTTATAGCAGATAAATACTATTTATTCAGGAAAGGAAATCTGACAAATTCTGTGCATTTATTCTATTTATCCATATATCCCCGTTGCCTATACAAAAGGGTATAGAAGTTTCTCAATTGTTTCTTTAATAACTGCATTTATACCGTCCAACATTTCATTTTATACTTATGGAAAGTGAGGCCCAGGAACTGGAATAATTAGCCTGATGTAACACACCTTTGTGACAAAGTAGTGATGAGATTTCAAATTTTTGAATTCTCAGCCAATTCTCCTTTGACAGGTACCTCTCCTCACTTGAGTTAGGAAGAAAACATAATAATAATCTAAGAGTATCTAAGTTCCTGCTTTTTTTAACTCCAGACTATTTGTTTTAATTATGAAATATTCTGAGACCATTTTTACCTTTCATCTCTGTTACACCAAATACACAGATATTTTCAAATGTTAATTGAATAGATATTACATTGAAGAAAATCAGGATTGGGTGTTTAATCATCTCTTATAATCTATTTCAATTAGTTAGTTTAACAATGAATATCATCTCAAAAGACTAATTAAAATTTTATAGTAAATCCTATTTCTCATTACATACTTACTTTTCATAGTAGTCGTACTTTCCCTAAACTTCTTCAACAGTTTTTATATTTTTAATAAGCTTTTGAGACTGAAGTGAATATTTAGCCTTGTTTAATTTCTTTTTCCTGCCAGGTTTTTACATGACTTGAAAAGAGTCTGTCTTCATTGTCCTTCCTAAGCGTTTGGAATCACTGCTATGGCCTCTGAGCTGAATAAAAAAGTTCCCATCTTCTGTTAGAGGAATGTTATAGCCCCACAAAAGAAATTTGAAAATGTGCATGTTTTTTTCATGATTATTTGTCATACTTGGAAATGTTGAAGGACCCATAAGCCTTGGTGACTGAGGCTCTTATTCTTAACACAGAGTTAGAATGTTGTAAACATGAAATTTTATACAATAATGGAGTTGAAATTGGAAGCAAGTGATGGTGGAAGCTTGCAGATTGGCTTGAATTAATACCTTGCTTAGGCAGGATGTAGAAGTACCAATTCCAAGAATTTTATAAAAAGGAAGAAAGGAAAATATATGTGAAAATAAATACAAACTGCCATAAACCAGAACGGACAAGTCAAGAAACATAACATCAAAGTAGAATCTGATTGGATTGGCAAGTTTACCATCTGCCTCAGTATTAAATAACATTCTCAGCTTGTGACCAGTCCAAGTCAGTGGCGGATGTTAGCTTGACCTTTCAAGATCCTGGCTTATTATGATTTATCCTTCAATCATAGACTTGTGAGCATAGAAGGACTTCATAAGAGAATCTAGTTCAGTTCTGTTTGCTGGCAAAACTGCATTGGAACAAGCCTGAGAACTGGGGACTGCTAGCCTCTACTTCTTTTAAGAATTAGATTCTATTTCCCCAAACCCTTACATTCTGGAGAATGAAGCTCATTTTCAGTAAAATTCTCACATGCTTTTATTCCAGTTTTTTTATAGCTTTTTTGTTGTTGTTATTGTTGGTTGTTGGTTGAAATCAAGAACAGTTGATAACTATACTCCTTGCAATGCTTTCTCAAAGGCTTGAGGAACAGTGGTCTTCAGATTTTTTTTTTAATTTATTGGGGTGACAATTGTTAGTCAAAATTACATAGATTTCAGGTGTACAATTCTGTATTAATATATTTTAAATAATATATTAGATTTTTTATTCTAATATATTATTTAAAATATATTAATTAATATTTTATCTGTATGACAAGCATACCACCTTAAAACACAGATTTCTTGTTTTACAGTTCTTTAAGTGAGAAATTTACATGGGTCTCACTCACTGTACTAAAATCATGGTCTCAGCAGGGTTGCATTCCTTTCTGGAGCCTCTAACAGTGAATCCATTTCCTTGTGTTTTTCAGCTTCTAAAAAACATTCACATTCCTTGGCTTATGGCACCCTACTTCCATCTTCAAAGCCATCAAAGGCTGCTTGAGCCTTTCTAACATCATAGCATTCTAACACTGACTCTTTCCTGTACTTCTTTTCTATATTTAATGACGTTTGTGAATACTTTAGGGCCATCCAGAAAATTCAGGCTAATCTCCCCTATTTTAAGGTCAGTGGATTAGCAACCTTAATCCCTCATGAGTGACCTTAATTCCCATTTGCCATGTAACATAATATAGTCACAGCTTCTAAGGTTAAGGATACGGACACCTTTGGGAGGGGCATTATTCTGCCTAAAACATAACAGATGACTTTAAACAGGTTTGCTCCTCTTCTCTATACTTGTAGTGCTATGGATAAACTTAGATGGAAACATACACAGGAATATAACTTTAATTTTAAAGAAAGATAAAACAAGGTACAGATATTCCCCATGTTTTTATTTAGTCAATTTCAGAATGTCAGTCTTCCCACCTACAAGAGTAGAAGAAGGGGAGGGACATAAGACCAAGAATAGAAGACAGTGAGGATACTGATGTGATCCTAATGAGAGGTTCCCAGTTATGTCATCATCTCAGAACTTTCCAACAAATAAGTTTTCACAAGATATTAAGAAAGCTAACCAAATATGTTTTGAATACCAAGCAAGTTGGGTATTCAAAATTCAGATCTCTGGTGGTTTTTGAAACTTCCCAAAGTTCTCTATGTTCCCATAAATTTAAATGCTCCCAAGTGAATACAAATTCTACAAAAACTCAACTCTGAAAAATATTTTATTCTCAGGAAAGGAAACTTTATTTTTCAAAATTATTTTTAAATGCACCAAAAAGTAATAGTGACATTAACATAAAACAGTGAATTCCACCAAAGTCCCCAAGGACTGCTGGCATAGGGTGAGTTTCCCTTGGCTGCATTTGTCACTTCCTGCCCTTCGGAAATAAGACACCCAAACATTACCCCAGGGGTTCTCTTCATATCCCTCCGCCAACTATAATACCCTGTAAATCAGAGATGCTGGCTGCTATAGAATATTGACATAGTAAAGTGTACTGCTCACAAAAGGTCTGTTTTTATGGGTAGGAGATTATTTTCTAAGAGAAAGACAGCTGCCAACACAATATTTGAAGTACTAACTGTCTGGCACCATCCTTTTATATTCCAAATTGTTGCATCAAGATGAGACTCTTATTTTGACTAGCTTTGGTCATGTTCACTTTTATTATTTAGTCTTGCCTCAGCTTCTAATAAGCATTGGTGAACTAAATTTAATGCCATTTGAAAATACAAATACTTTTACATTAGCCTTTACATGGAAATATCATGAAGCAAAAAGTGCTGTGTGAAATTGGACTTATTAATCTATTCTAGGTTGTGCTGACATGTCAACCTAAAAATCTTAGTGACTTAAAACCACGAAGGTTTATATCTTGCTCATGCTCAGTCCCCCATGCATCTCTTGGGAACTGTCCATCAACTAGTGATTTGTTGATCCATGATCCTTCAAATTGTTGTCTCACCATATGCGTCTTCCTCCATGACATCATAGAAGAGGGAAAGTTGCTAGGGTCTTCATACCAGCAATTAAATGTTTTAGCCTGTAAGTGACCCATGACATTTCTGGTCACAACTTGACCAGAATCAGTTGCCCAGTGATGCCGAGTCACAAGATAATAAAATCTAATCCTTCCAGAAACCTGAAAAGAGTGTAGAAATGCATTATGTGTGGGCACTAGATATCTCCACCACAGCTGTCAAAGGACAAATAAAAATTATTGATCTTTGTTTTAGTTTCTTTAAATTTTATCTTTTTTCATAAATAATAGTATTGCTATGTTGAAGACAAATTTTCAGTAAGCCCATGGAATATATTTTTTCTCAAAAAGTCGTAAACCACTCTTATGTGCTTTACAGAAGTGTAGCTCAATGTTGCCTATCACTAATAAAAAAATGCTTTTGATTTAGTGTGGTAAAAATTGTCTATTCAATTCCCATTTAATCTGTCAAAATAACAACTGACAGTGACAAGGTTATATATAAAATGATTCCTCCAAAATTCATGACTCTAGTAGCCAGGATGGGCACAAAAGCATAACCTTTCGCTGAATACTATCTTTCACAAAAGCTATAAAGAATTTGAACTTTCCAGAGTGGGTTTATGTTAAAATCCAAATCTGTGTATCTGTGTTGTGAAAATAATTTATATTAAGACATTCTGTATGAAACATCACTTACATTTAGGCTTTGGGTAGAGGACCTCCAATACCATCATTATTTGATAGTGCAAGTTCATTTTTTTCTAATATTAAACTTAGATACATCATAAAACAAGGTTGATTAAACTGATTTATTTTGTTTTGTTTCCAGGGGCAATTGCAATCTACAGCATTGTGACCACTGCTCTACGCTGCCACTTACAGGAATACAGTAAGTATTCACTTAATATTGGCTATGGGTTCTCTGAATTCCAGCAAAACAAGTATAATGAAACCAATTTCACCACAGGGTAATTGACATGAGTTAAGTTCCCACAGCATGTCATCAACATCATAATAAAACGACATTGAACAAAAGGATGTTATTCGAGGACCTGCTACACGTGTCATCCATGCAGGATTGCTCAGGACCAGTGCCCTGAGCTCTTCTGAGTTTAGAATACCCTAAACAATATATTCTTCCTCCTCTTGATGTGTATTTTCCCAAAATGTTTTTTAAAAAGATCATTTCCTGGGCCTTTATGTTAATTGTAGACTATTAAGCTTAATCCCTCTTTGTTTTCATCTGCTGTAGGGGCATGGATGAAATAAACCTGGGCTTCAGGGAGCGTTTTCCCAGAGAACAGGAAGGGAAACCCCTATGGAGACTGTGTCCTAGCATTATTTTATTTTACCCCATCCAGGGCCTATCTTCTCCTAGCTCAATTCATGGCACATGTATGTACATTCATAGGCTTGCTCTCTAGCTAGCCTCCATTACTCTTCTTACTCTCATCTCACTGATTAGTACCTCTTATATTATATTATGTTTTTCCTAATACCAGGCAGATATGGGGGCTTAGAAAAATCACTATTAGAATACTGCCTCTTGGTTGTATTTTCCGATCTGATTAAAACAGCCATAGCAACTAAGTTATACCTATTAGTACCCTACCACAGAAACCTTGTTCCTGGTACCAGGCATGTTTTGTAAACATTTCCAATCATCCTCACCGTAAAAAAAATAAAAAAAATGAGGACTTATGGTAACAAAACCCTTATTTGTCTCCTTAAGTGCTTGTCTGTAATTTAGTTTAATGATGCTACACTTTCTTGTGGTCTCTCTAGGCCTCAAGGGCCATTTGTATTGATTTAGCCATTCTGTTTGTCTCAGTAACAAACAGCCACATAAAACACAGACTGGCGGGGAAAAAAAACTTTCTGGAAGTGGAAAATCACATTTATCAGTAACACATCGAGGAAAGCATTCTAATTCTTTAAAGAAAAGTGAGCAACTTTTATGATTGATAATTTTATGTTTTTAAGACCACCAAAAAACACCAATCAATTGATAATAAATCTTGTCGAGTTAATTTGCCCTAACATTCTAGGTTTGTTCAAAGTGTTATATCATTTTAGGCTAATATACACGTAAAAAGCCAAATCAACAAAAAAACAAAGTAAATAAACTGATAAAAGGAGATGAGAAATCAACTGATAGAAAAAAAACACATGGTTTCTAGTGTAATGATTTTTGAAAAAAATTATTTTAGTATTTTAACATAAAACTAAGTGATGGTTTTAGTTGCTTATGCTAATTATGATATTTATTAAGATTATTACATTTTTCTTAATATGCATGATCCTTAGCTTAGTTAATTATATAACTCAAATCCAGAAAAACTGGAGTTTAAAATCACAGAGAGCCTGTCATTTAAGATGTTCAAGCACTTCATTGCAACTTATTATCCATGACAGGTTTTTCATTACATTTTTAAGGGGTTGAAATATTAAATCATTCATTTGAATCCAGGTATCTAGTTGGAAAATGAATCCAACTATCAATCATGAATAATCCCCATAAGACTATTGCACTGTAAGGAGAGGATGGGGGTCAGAAAATAGTATTCTGCCAAAATGTATAGTACATTATGATATGTATTGTACATGGAAATGGCATGCATGAGAAAAAGAAATCACCTCCTGCATATTTGCAAATAGCCAGAGAACCGTTTTGGGTCATTTCAAATCATTAGGGCTATTAACCATGATCTTATTATAATTAAGAACATTGAATTCAACAATTATTTATGGCATGCCTGCTATCTACTAAGAACTGTGTCAGGAACACTGAAGTTAATAAAACATGGCGCCTTCACTTTGAGACTGCGGACACCTTCCCCAAACAGATTTCCAAAATGTTTTTTACACTAGCAGCAAATGTAGACATACTGACAAACAAAATTGCTCTCCAGTAAATATAGTTCATTTTGATGTGTGCATTCTGTTGTTGATTTTTTTTTTAACTACCAGTCCAATTGTTAGAAGTCATATGGTCCAAAAAAGAAAATTAAAAATATAATAAGTAAATCTGGGTCATATTTTTATTCTAAAAATGGTTTCCTGTGCAAAACTGGGAATACTTCTTAATATTTTCCCTCTTTTATAGCCTCTTGTCAGTGTCCACATAATTAAACTTGAACTTTAATAATATTGTGTAAAAAAAATTCCACCAAGTTGTATATAATTAGGTTGGTGCAAAAGTAATTGTGGTTTAAAAAGTTAAAAATAATTGCAAAAACCACAATTACCTTTGCACTAACCTAATAGTATTATGTTACCCTACTCTTGTCTTCCTGTACATATGCATAGTCTCTGTACCAGGTTACACTTAGAATTTAGAGATGAGCTGAGAGTTAACCTTAAATGTCTCAGCATTTTGCCTGATTTATATTGAGCTATGAAAAGAATTTTGTGGGCATTCACAGTATTACGAGTATGGACCAGCTACTCTCCTCTTGCCTTTTCCGTAAATCAGTTTTATGCAGTCTTCCTTTAAACTCAAAGTTACATGATAGAAAGCATTACATTTTCTCTTTCCATGTGCATTTTAAGTATCTTGCATGGAGTCTGGCACCTGAGAGGCACTGAATAGTTGTTGACAAAATAAAGATCTGTCCATTGAAAGTGTTACCGACAAGTCTTCAGTATGAAACTTCTTTTGGAACTTGGGATAAAGATTAGAGAAGAATTAAACCTTAACAATGACTTTTAAGATACTAACCACGTGCTACCTAACCTATTTTCTTTCCATGAACTCAGATATCGTAGTCCATCTGTTGGAGTTTAGCTCATTGGGGGACAATAAACAGTGATATCAAGTTAGTTATGATTAAAGGAATGGGCTCATCGACACAACTGACCATTATAAATGTTTGATTTGCCAGTTTCCTGGACTCCAGACATAGAATTATTATAGTCTGTGTTTCACAGGTTTCTATTGCCAAAGATTCTTCTAACTTTGGATTTAATGACAGATAGTTTGATAAAAACAGCCATAAAAACATGAGCGAAGGGGGAAAACATCTTCTACCCTAAAAGGCATAACATCAGAAGAATGTAAAAGCAAATTGCCCTGGACGTATTTGTTTTTTTCTTAAAAAGTGAAGATACAGTGTTTTAACTGTACCTTTTCTATGTTTAAATATGTTTAGATAAGCAAATACTTACCACTGTGCTACAATTGCCATCAGTATTCAGTATAGTAGTATGCTGTACAAGTTTGTAGCCTAAGAGCAATAGACTATACCATCCAGCCTGGGCTGTCCCCTCAATGTTCGTAGAATGACGAAATAGTCACATTTCTAAGGATACATTTCTCAGAACACATCCCTGTCATTAAGCATGCATGACTGTATAAAAGAACTGTGTGAATGAATTTTATGGAGTATGTAAAGAAGTATGCCAAAAACTATACAATCAAGATGCTAAGATTTAATTCCCAAGGTTATTCTGCTTTCTGCTTCATGGATAGTTCAAGTTCACGTACTTAAACAGTTCAACCATTTTTGACTCACTTAATTGTCTACAACTCCTTTGTCTGGAACTTTGCTTTGACTCGTTCAGCTATTGAATTGAACACACCTCTTCAGTCAGTCCAAATAGTTGAGCCATCTATTCATTTTAACCTAGAATTCTGTATTTAAGACTTGTGTCTTGGTAATATAGCTCCTATTGAGGATAATGCTTAAAATTCAAAACAACTATACATTTAGTATTCAAAAGTATCCAAAGTCCTTTATTTGAATACAAAAGCCCCCTACATGATGGAAATAAATAAGAATAGAGATCAACTGTGCATTTTGTCTCTCAACTAAAATTATACAATAAGTACCTCTTTTAGAATTATATGTAGAAGGGTTGTGCCTTGTAGTCTAGGTGACCTCCACCCGGAGCTCCTGGCCTTGTTTGGAACCAGAGGTGGGGTTAGGAGCCTACTAAAAGAGAAAAGGATCATTTATTTGCCTGCACAAACATATATTCATTTAGTGTGTTTGTGCATGGACTACGTCTACCCCCGCCTCCAAAGAGGAGATCAAACACAACAGATTGCAAGTTGCACAAAAACCGCACACATCTAAATCCATTTTTACTAGCGGTAGGTTAAATTTACTTTGCCTTAATGTGTAATGCATTATCTGATTCATTTCAGTGACTGATCCATCCAAACAGTCTCTGTATCAGATTTATAGGAATATAGAGGAAATACTTAGAATGAATCAATTTAAATGCAATGTTGAAGAAAAAGCGACCTTTGTGCAAAATCCAGATTTTATGAATGCGTTTTGTTTCATGGGAGCAGAAATACCAGTGATAAATGTAACATTAGCATAAGGAGTCAAACTGAACATTAAAAACTTTAACAGGAAGAACGCTTGAAATAATTTAGGGCTGATAAACAGCACTGCAGACCAGTTTTTGGCAATTTGTGATAAACCACACGTTTTAAAAGACTCACAGAAATCCGTCTAAACGTGCATTATATGGGAGTTGCGGTGAGTTCATGGGGGTTCTCAGAAGAGTATTTTCAGAGCTGGACATTTTGCCACGGTTAACAAGAAAGTCGTTTCAGTAAACAGCGGGAAGTCTGCACACTTTAACAATGTTTTGATTCTGGAAGGTGGCAAACCAAGACAGGTAGTGACAGCTCAGTCAAGCAAGATTCTGATTCTGGATCATGGCAAACTATAACATGGAGTCATGCTTTCTAAAATCAAGAAGGGGAAGGCGAACTTTAGTAATAAATAAATGTATAGATTCTTAAGTGCTGGGTATAATTAAGTTGGTTGTTTTCTCACCATTCTTATACTCTGTATTCTTTTACTTCTTACCCTGAACACATGTAAGGCATTTGATTACATGTCAGTTGATATGAAAAATAATTCTTAAAATAATTCAGTTCCCTAGAAAAAAATATATTGGTTAAATACCTTCTGGAGTGTCCATTGGCTGATGACAATTAGTGAGCTTTTATATGAGGAAGTCTCCGTACAAACCTGAATATAATATTTGAGGCTATCGGTATTAGATAAGTGGTCAAAAAAGCCCTTTTAAAATTTGATGACATCACTGTACACCTGAAGCTGAAACTGAACAATAATGAATGTCAACCACAAGTTTATATACATACATATATATACATATATATATATATATATATATATATATATATATATATATATATATATATACTTACAAGAAGCGGAGCACAGCATTAGGAATAGAGACAGTGGAAATGTAATGGCCCTGTGCGATGTCAGAAGGATAGTGGATGGGGAGAGGGGGGATCACACAGTGTGTGGGATATAAATGATAAACATCTAATATTACTTTGTTTTGTGCACCTGAAACTAATAAAAAAAAATTGCTGACATAGCAAAGCTTTCTAAAATATAGAGAAGTTTAATTCCATCTAGGACAACACAAAAAAGAAAAATTGGTGGCCCCTAGAAAGAATTAGTAAAGGTATAATAGTTTTGGTTTGTGTGTGTATGAAGAGGATAAGATGAAATTAATTGTACTGGGACTTTGGTGCATTTGGACTTGTGTCCGTTTTTATAGCAGTGACTAGACTGACATTTTCTCTGGATATATGTTTGACAATATGAAAAATACATGATTTCCTGGAATTCTGGGAAAGCTGGGAAAAAGAGTCAGTCAATTGGCACTGATCCTCCTAGGAAAGAAGGGATCAGATAAAAAGAAAGAAATCCAAATGACCATGCTTTCCAGAGGATGATACAAAATAATGAAGCTTATCCATTTCCAGCACAGCTCTGAGAAGGCAGTAAAATATTACCACAGACCTAGGAAGCTAACACAAGAGTTCAAAAGAGAGGAACTCCAGTTGTCAGAGGGATGTGGAAAGGAATTGAAATGTCTAAAGGAGTTCTCATTCAGTGTTTCACTGCATTGGCTGCATAACTCTTTGATCACCTCTTCATAAGACAAATTTGAGATATTTTCTAGAAGGAAAATAGAAAAAAATCCAGTAATTTTCATGAATGGTCAAATTTTGTTTCTATTTTTAATTATTAATGTCATGCAAGTTTTAAAAAATGTTATCAGATTTGGACAGACCTCTATCAAGTTTCTGTCATAGCTGTAAGAATTCAGGGATTTTCAAGTTTCCCTCTGCAGTATCCAATGTAAATTTATTTTGTGCTTGTTATATTATTGTTCATCCATGACAGAAATATCTATAAAATCAGCAAGAAGTTTAAATTTTTTCCCAGTATTTATACTTCTCTTCGTTAATTAGGCTGTCAAAAATTCCAAGAAGCTATTAACTAATTCTGTTAAAAGCGCATCTCTTCCTTTTAATTAATTATTGGTATAATCTGTGTATGTTTGGGTATAAATTGGTTCTCAAAATAGGAAATATTTCTGTTGATTTTGTAGCTCATCTTTATCACACTTTTTATTTCATTAATTTTATCTAAATTTTCCTTCAACTCTTTAATCAACAAATTTAAATTTGACAAAGAAAATACATATTTAAGACAAATGTCTGTAATTTCTCCATAAAATTTTCTTAAACATCATTCGAAATTGGAAGTAAAATGGTGTATTAGAGCTTTATTTAATATTCCATTTCCATTAAAATTATATCATGGATTTTTAATTGAATATGCTGCCTTACTAAGAATAGTCCTAAAAGTAGAAAACTTCGCTCTCAACTAGGCTTTGATGAGCAACAACTTTTCTGCTTGTAATTTTACAATTCTAACTTTGTGAAGTATTTTCCACACACTAGCTTCCAGCTGCATGTATTTTAAAATCACTTTTCCTTCTTCTCTTCTCACATATTCCCAGTATTGGGTCCCATTATTCCATTCCTAATGCAATGCTACCCTGGCTATACACCTTTACGTTATGTGCACAGGTGTGGAGCAAACCAAACCGTAGGAGTATTCCTGGAAGCTGTCCAACCTAGTGCACAGAAGTGACTGGGCACCACATAAAAGTACCCCACTGCACAGAAATTAAAAGTAACTCTAATTCTGCTTTCCCTTAGCTGATCTCCAAAGTACCACGACCAAATAAAAAACAGGGAATTTAAGAGTGGAAACTGACCATTGTCTTAATTCAGTGTGGGCAAAATATATTACTTTTGCAAAAAGTTATATAAACATAATTAACCTAAAATTATGTAGACATAAACCACATGAACCCATAGCAAGGACTTCTCCTAAAGCTCTGGAAAAAGCTATGCAAATGAGGGACCTGGAAGCTTATTCTTCATTCATTTCACTGTAAATTTGACTCTGTAAGGCAGAATTCTAAGATGGTCCTTTCAAGATTCCCAGCCAGGGATATACAAACCTTCTCCCAGGTAATTTAGCATACTAGCCCAGGTACTGTAGTGAGAGGATTTTACAGATGTAAGTAAAGTCTTAAAGCAGTAGACCTTGAAATAGAGAGATTATCTAGGTGAGCCTGACCTCATTACTTAGGTCTATTAAAAGCAGAGACTTTTCTCTGCCAGGTTGCAGAAGAGGAAGTCAGAGAGACATGTATTGGCTGGCCTGGAAGAAAGCAAACATAGGTTGTAAACTACCTGTGGGGAGATATGGCAAGGGATGACAGGTACCTTCTAGCTGCCGGGGGCAGAAAATGGAATCTCCAACCTGTAGCTTCAATGAAACAAATTCTGCTAATGCCAATGACCTTGCAATAGGACCCTGAGCCTAGGTGAGGCTGCAGCCCCAATTGACACCTTCAGTTCATCCCAGTGAAATCCTGAGAGAGAATCCCACATGGCATGCCCAAACTTAGACCCGATACTGTGGGATAATAAATGTGTGTCATTTTAAGCTGCCACATTTGTGGCAATTTGTGATGCAGCAATAATAATAATAATAATAATAATAATAATAATAATAATCTATTACAGTGCCTCTCTTTGCAGGAGATAGATATGGAAGGAAGACAGTAAGTTGAGGATATCCAAAGTCATACAAGCAAAACGAGGGTGTGAGAGAGAATGCACAGCAAAATGAGACCGAGGGGTCTAGGCAACACTGAAAGATCCAGAAGGAGAAGCAGGGTGGGTAGTGGACTGGACGCACCGTCTCAGAGACGTGGGAGCAGCTCAAGGATCCCAAGTCAGTACTGCTGGCTTTCAGAAGGCTGGGGACTGAGAGGACTGCACACAGTCAGAAGGTGTACGGGCCTCTTTGGGCACAGCCTAAGTGGAAGTTTGAGGGGTACAAAAAACTATAAACAAGTCAAAGTGTTTTTTCCATGTGGTTTGCACACAGACTTTCCAGCTCTCCCCCAAGAAATCTTTGCTTAAATCTATATTTCTTGAAAGTGATTTTTCTGTAAGTGGATGCTTCATGGTGAGGGTGAAAAGGACTGAATTTGGGTTCACGGTTGGGATGAGGCCAGTTCACAGACACGTGCAGAGCCAGGTCCACCGGGAAAGAACTGCTCTTGGGCATGGATGCTCTAGGTGTCAGCTCACTTCAATCACAACCTCAAATTGAGAGTGTAAAGGAACTGTGAGTAAAATATTCATGATGATCACATGTAACTGCAGGTATGAAAAAAGAGGACATGCTGTGCGATCAGAGGTGTCATCAGGGAAACACGGTGGCATTTGCTTTGATGAATTCTCCAAGGTCCAGGGTTTGAAACTCTGCTTTTATCTAAGAAACTTGGTTAATTCAGGCAACAAAGACAGGATGCCTCTCTGGCAAGGAACAGGGGAGGGGCGTACACTGTGTTCAACCTCCCCTGAAATATATTTACACAAGAATACAAATTTGCAATGAGAAATACAAGAGTACTGGGATCTTTCTGTTAGTATGGCCAGCACCATTCTTTTCCGTAAGCAGATCTACACAGGAAATTGAACTGTAAAGGAAAGGTGCCTTTATAAGCTTGGAATTAGAGCAAAGAAGGTCAAGGTGATGTTTCCAGGGTGAAATAGCATCAGGCTCTGACAGCCACATACGGCCATCTTCACATCAGGAGTACACCTGCCACTCCTCTTGGAGTTACACACTTCTGTTCTAAATTGTGCTCATGCTATGTTAATATTTTCTGGCTAAATAGATATGCGCTGGCATTGAAAATATCCCTTCAATATGATATACTTTTTCACTGTAATCATGCATCTAGTATAGCATTTATCACATATATTATTAGATAATATATTTACTTAGACCATAAGCTCTTTGAAGCAGGAGCCATCACTGAATAGTCTTCATAATCCCAGCAGCTAGCATAGTCCCTACACAGTTATCCTCAATAACTGAGTATGAATTAGCTAGCTGATAGTGAATGAATGAATGAATGAAGTGTATGGTGATATTTCATGTTATACAAATCAGAATTTTTGTTTCCTTTTCCTCATCTTCTATACCTACGATAGGGCTAGGTGTATTTCATATTTTGCCTAATCAAACACTGATAAAGTTAGCATCAGTTCTATGAAGATTCCACTCAGTAACTTCTCATTTCAAAGAAGGATGCAAATACTGGTTCTATAGTCTTTCAAGTGCTTTCCAAGAGTTCAATGTCAACGGAATCCTTTCCCTTTTCAACATAGGGAAAGCGACTCCAACCTAGCTTGCCTTTCATTATACACACAATGATTTTTGAAGCATTTATAGAGGCAAAGTTCAATTGAGAATTTATATTTTAGATGAATAAAAGAAATGCCAGTACTAATAGAGATCTCTGTAAATCTTCAAGTAGCTTATATTTAAAAGGTTAAAAAGAGTCACAGTTATGTTGACTGCTCTTCATGGTACCTGTGCAGAGTATTTGTTATTCACAGCTTAAAAACAAATCCCAGGAACAATAGTTCATCTCTCTGTTGACAATTACACTACTACGTGCATGAAGCAATTAGCTTCACACAAAATATTTGATATAATAACTCAACAAGATTCTAGGAAGAGAAGAGATGAGACTGAGGGCCAGGCAGAAGCTAACAGCATCACTTCTGTAAAGCTCACTCATATCGTTTAAGGAGAGGAAAGCAAGACCCAACTTCCAGATCGAGGAATGTCAGTAGCATATTTTAGGAAGATCCTTCTTTTGAGAATACAGTCTGCCATACTCACAACTCATTGGCCATAACTGGTCACATGGACACATTCATTCATAAGGAGGCTAAAAAGGAGAAGAACCAGAAATAGATGTTGAGTCACACTAACACCGACCATAGAAGCCTCCTCATCCCCAGCCTTCTTTAATCTGTATTGAAATGCTAGCTACATGATATATCTTGTTGGTTGACTTTATGGAGTTGAACTTTAATAGTTTGCTGTTGGCTTTGTGACTGATAGTCACAGTGAAAAGTAGCCAGCTAAAGAAAATCCAGGTTTGCATTTGCTATAGAAATATTGCTGAGAATGTTATCCATTACATCAATATGGTCTATAAGTTATTTCTTTTAGATTTAGCACCAGCAGAAAAGTTCTATCCATTTAAGAACTGGCAGGCTTCCCGCTTTCTAATAATGAGAACTATGCCATTTATCACATTCTCTTTTTTACCCTGGATGCCAGGAATTTCAGAGCCAGTTCTGAAGCTTAATCGTAGTGATTATGTTACATTCACTAAGGTTAGCTTACTATGCCTTTCTAATTTCATTACTCCCAATTCTGTATTTGTGTTTTCCTGGTCTCTCTATTATGTATGATTACATTTATGGAATATTCTGGAAATCACAAAACTATAGACAAGTAACAGATTAGTGATTGTCAGGGATTAAGGTGATTGAAGGCTGGGAATAGTTGTGACTATAAAGGGGAAACACGCGGGATATCTTTGTGGTGATAGCATACGAGGTGTGACAAAAAAATACGATGAATGGTTAAATAAAAAAACAATTATTATGGTAAAAAGACACATTGCTATTAATCCTCCTCAGACTACTGCCCTTCATCTCAAACACATTTATCCCATCGTTCTTGCCACTTTCTGAAGCAGTTCTGGAAGTCCTCTTTCAGGAGGAGTGTCTTTAGTTGTGCTGTCGTGGCTGCCTCGATGTCCTGATTCAATTCAAAACATTTACCTTTCATGGTCATTTGACTCTGGGGAAGAGCCAGAAGTCGCATGGTTCCAGGTCCAGTGAATAAGGTGGATGAGGACATACCCATAATGTTTTTATTTGACAGAAATTGCCATATACCAGAAACGACGTGTGACATGGAGTGTTGTCATGATGGAGGATGATTTATGGCACACTTTAAAACACACCTTCTCTCAACCGTAGCTCACCTCTGACTGACTGCACCAAAGTTCTGTAGTTCTGTATCTTGATTGTGATGGTGGATACACAAATCTACATAATTTTATAATCTCATGATCATGTGATAAAGTGACATAAAACTATACACACCCTTCATACTAACATCAATTTCCTGGTTTGGGTGTTACACTACAATTCTGTAAGATGTAACTATTGAGGAAACCTGGGTGAAGGGTAAATGGGAAACTCTGTGCTATCTTTGCACACTTCCTGTGTGTCTATATTTATTTCAAAATAAAAAAAGTTTAAAAAGTCGCCAACCAGTACATTTCACACTGAAATTGTATTTTATATAAATTGTACCTCGAATTATGTCAATGATAAAAAATAAGCATCATTGTCACACTCCTAAATAATGAATTGATTGGTGACTGATCAGCTTATTGGAGTGATCCTAGGTTTGAGTTCTCTAAGAAAATAATAGACTCCTGGAAATAAATAACATGCAATTTGGTCGGTCAAAGCATCTCAGGAAAACACCTAAGAATATTTACACCCAGACTACTTGTATATATGAGTATATTGCTGACAGTACAGCGTGTAAGTGGTCAGTCTGAATCATGGGGGGTGTATCACCAGGGTAAACAATGATAGAACTGCAAATAAGCAGAAGGGAAAGCTCTCAGAGTGAAAACAAAATGCTTTATCTGCCCAGCCAGCAACATCAAGGCTGGGAGCCAAGTATATTTGTGGGTGGGCACAGCTTATTGAGACCCACAGAGCATGTTTGAATGCAGACACCTTTGAAACACAAGAGAGGCTGTGGGAAATCCTGCCCCACCCCCCGCCCATCACCTATGATTATTCCAAAGGTGTGAGGGCACAGCATGAGAAAGATCAATCAAGGTCTGTCACTTACCCTGGCCCTAGGATGTCAGTGGAGGATGCTCATAAGTGAGGTGTCAGCTACACGGGAGTCATCAGCAGCTAAATGAGGCGACAATATTAATATTTAAAATTTTAAGCTATCCCTAACCACGCTCATCAGAAACATGGCTTGTTAATGAGCTTTTAGAGAGACTACCTAACGCTTTTGAGGGCCAGGGATGTACCTGCTGCTATAATGGAACCGAATCACTGGTTTCTGAATGGCAGCAAAATGATTCTTCTAGAAACTGTTCCGTTAGTGTAAATAAAAATGTGTTGGCTTGATGTGATTTCTAAAGATCAGGCTCCCAAACACAGAACATGTAGTACTGTGTTCTCAAAAATGTAGCCCTCAGGCCCCAGGGAGTCCCAGTACAAAACACCAGTCTCAGGCCCATGCCTGCTGCATGGCTGGAGGCAGGGTCTAGGAAGCTGTATTTTAATAGGTGCTGGACTGCTCTTTAAGACGGCATTGCTGGCAAATATAACCGAAAGCAGCAGATTAATTAAAACCTTCTTTCCACCAATGTTTCCTCACCCTCTGTTTAACAAAGTTGTAGATGCCTGGTCTAACAAACCCAGCAGAAATTGGTTCTTGTTTTCTCCCCCGCATATGGCAGGAGCCAAAAATCACCAAATAACTAGGAGTTAGATGAGAAATGGAGGACCAGCGAGGGGTTTGGTGCTTCCACCCACGGAGTAATTGGTCCCTGTGTAACATAGCATTACTCGTTTCTGAAAAATCTTTGAAGGGAACGTGGCTCAAAAGAAACTAATAATGTAATTCTAGAAGTCCACATTTGTTTCCTTAGATACATAACACTGCACAAACAATTTGGTTGCAATTTTGAGGTAGTGGTTGATTAAACTATGGTGCCTTTTCATAAGACGATGGACCGATAGCCCTTCAAAGTTTTTGCAAGTGCCACAATTTAAAATTATAACTTAGCCTGCTTGGAATGATATTTTTAGCTGATTCCTCTGGCTTATAAATGCATTTCCGTGTATTATTCCCATAACAACGTTTTCCTCAGGATCACAGAGCCTTCTTTTTCTACTCTGTTAATACACAGTTTTTCTGAGACTAAATAAATAAATAAATAAACTGGAAAGAAAAGAAACAAGTATAACATTTAGCTCTTGACAAAAGTGTGTCATCTGTAAAGACAGTGCCTCTAAATTCTTGACAAGAAATACGGCCACACATCACGGGCTTGCCTTAAATTTTACTGTCCTTCCCAAACCCCTAGCGCCTTCAATGAGGTGACCTAACCTTGGGGGTGAAAGGGAAAGGGCCAAGCTGTGAGATTGAAAGCAAGCAGGCAAGAAAGCTGGAAAATGCTGGTGAATCACTGTGCATTCTGAAAGAGTGAGGTCATGCATTTTTTGCCATGAATAGTTATCTTCCTTTTTACTACTATGAGCTACATCATCCATTTTTATTTGGGATTATTTTGTTTGGGTGTCAGGGACACATGTTCCTGTGACTCCCTTCCCCCCATAGAAACCAACATTTTATCTATAAACACAAGACACTGTATCCTTTGAAGCAGGTAGCCCCAGCGCTGCTCAGCTGTTGCCCTTGACCTCAAGAGAACTTTTAGTTTTCTCTCCACTTCTCAGCCCAGATTCTGTTTTCATGCCAACGTGACATTGTAGCCTATCTTATGAAAGGTTTGCCAGTTGTGCTGAACTCACCAAGTTGGAGCAAAATATTTGATATGCATTTAATGCGTGTTATGTTGGACTGCAAGAAATTACTTTTGCCAAATACAGTGCCCTTGATATTGCAGGCCGTTTGATCTAAAGCAGATTATGTATAAAAGTGTGTGTGTGTATTGTGATGTTATGAAACATTAATAAAGTAGAAAGCTCTATTAAGGTTTCTTTAGTTTAAGCTTTAGATTTAAAATAGAAGCAAAGAAAAACAAAGTGACTTATTCAATAAAATTAGTTATTCTGTGTTATCAGCAAATGCTATATATATGTATATTTTTTTAAATTACAGAACACTTACAATTTTTCATCAATTTAATTTGGAGATAAGAACTGTACAAATACTGAAACTAAGAATTTAAAAAAAAAAAAAGCCAGATAAAAAAGAATGTGTACCATATGATTCCACTTACGTAACATTTAATAAAATGCAAAACCAATCGATGGTTTTAGAAGTTAGGAAGAAGGGTTATTTTGGGGAACAGGGTAATGTAGTAACTGGGAGGCAACAAAGGGACTTAAAGGTGTTAGTAATCTGATATTTCTATAACAGGTGGTGGCTACACAAGGGTTCACTTTTTCTAATTCAGTGAGCTTACATTCAAGATCTGTACAGTAAGTTATGCTTGAATGAAATATATATAAGCATGTAAAGCTTTGTTATATTTTCATTAAATTTATGTAAATATGTCTGTATGTCAGTTATATTTCAATTAAAATTATATTAAAAATGTACAAACAATAAAAGAAAGGTACGAACAGGAAAAAAATAAATAAGATGACCATGATAATAATGATCTGTTCCCGAAAAGAATTCTAGATCATGGATTCTAATATTCACTAAATATTAGTATTATTAAGGAGACATAACAATACCATGTATACTTTTGTTTTATTTTTTATTTTTTTGAGGGTGAGTGTACCTTTAGTATCATTAAAATAAAAGTATCTTAATTTCTATGACGTAAAATGAGCCAGATCAAAATTCTTGTGCTGAGGATTGTACATACATATACTTTTTTCTTCCTTCATGCTTTTATTCAATCAATTTTGAAGTGCCTATTCTATGCCATGTCACAATGCAAAGCCTGAGAAGCACCTAAAATAATCCCAAAGGTGAAGTTTTTCACTAACATTTGAGAAAACACTATCATCCCTGTGATATATATACCGAGGGTGCCAAGAAATGTATACACATTTTAAAAAAGGGAAAAAAAAACTGTATTAAAATTGTAATACTCAATATATACTGATAACAAAAGATGAGTACAAATCATGTGTATATATTTTTTGGCACCCCCAGTATATATCTATATATCTATATATATGTTATGAAAAGATGGGTTTGGATATTTTCATGTTCTACAGGAATGAGTGACTAAAGTAATAATTTGAGTTTTGAAAATTGCTTCCAGAATTAAACAGAAATTAATGAACTTTTGTGTTAAAGTCATTTAACTTCTAATGGGTGTCCTCCATATTTTGGCCCAGGTCCCTATACCAGCCTTCTCTGTTCTGTTCTATGCTGCAGGTTGACCTCTATAGATCATCACTGAGCTACCTTGACCTCTGATTTCCCAGTGGGTTGGACAATGGGAACACGGGTAGAGGATTGGATTGGATTGGAGCAGAGTGTCTTTTTCACAGGCACTCTCTCCTGGCTAGGTGGCCACACCTTGGCTGTGTCATTCTCCCAAAGGCCATTGACATTCTCAGGCTGTCTTATCCACATCTACCTTCTTCATGTTCTTGGAACTCATCTCTCTATTTTAGGCCGAGGGGTGTTATCAGATTCCCAGGCCTGCTAGTCCCGTGTATTCTGGTCCATCACTTGTTGGTTTCTCGAAGCCCTGACTGTACCACTTGTAAATAAAGGGGTATTTTTATCAAAACTCCTCAATGACATCATTTGAAAGCACCATCTATTTCTGTCAGTACCCTAATATGGTACATGTATGACTACTGGAATTAAGCTCAAGCAGCCTTTTACAGAGTTCTAAAACCAAATCATAAACTTTGAGCATCAGGTCCAATTTATTTATATATTTTTCTATATTCTCAACAAACTACATATATTTATCAAAACTTACCTGCATTTATAAATGAAATACAGTGTTCTAAAGAAAATATATTTGCTACTGATAACATCATTATAATAGTTTTTTTAAAAAAAGATTTTATTGCTTTGGTTAGAGAAAAAAGTTAAATGTCTATGGATTAGAGTTATAAAACCAGTGACATGCAACTATGTCTAAAATCCATAATTTAATTAGACTGAGTAGCCTTTTAGTTTGTTCAAGTATAGGCTTCATGTGAAGAGCAAGAACTATGTTCTTTATTGCTATAATCCAAACACCTAGCAAGGGTTGCTTCATGGTAGGTTTTTAATAAATTTGTATGTGATGAATTTATAAAGAAATCAAAGTTTATTTTATTTTCTGATACAATGGAAAAAGAAAATATAAAAGATTGAAGTCTAGTAATTACTTTAAATGCTATAATGTGATACACAATTGATTTGAAATTTAAATACCTCCCAGTTTCTTAGGCAAACATAAGCCCCTGGATTTTGATACGAAATCTCCTAGGGAATTACAGCGATTCCATAGATGAGGAACTCAGAATATACTCAGAAAAGTTGGGTAAAAAGTAACCTTAAAGCTACTATAATCTCATCTTGTGCAAGGGGAGGGGCCAGGGACAGGAGAACTGGCTTAACCTCTCACTTCTCGGGACCTCTAGAGCACTGGCTGGTCCATGGCTGGGTTCCTAAAGACTTTACAGGCTGATCAATTCCTGTGAACTGCTACTGAGTAAGTTGGGGTTTCAAGATGAGGTGGAGGTAAGACAGAGGATCTCATTCAGGGGCAAGAAGAAGGCTTATCTTTCTTGCTGTTCATTCTATTTCTCTTCTTCTCCTTGTTCCTTCTTTTCTTTTATATCTCCCTAACCTCTTTGTCATTTTTCACTAACATCTCTCCGTTCCTCTCTGTCCCTCTTCTCACGGGCGTCTTACTACCCAACAGTAACTTATCAGAAACATACCATCTTTTCTTCCATGAACAATGATGACTGCATCAATTTCTTTAACTGGTACATTGACAAATAGAATTCAATTTATTTCAACCAACTTTTGCTGAAGGTCAACAATGTTCTTAGGAATAAGTTACAATTGCTGAACTCAATGATCTTGAAATCAGAACAGAGGCTTGTGTTGAAGTAGGTCATTGAGACAACATGACCACCAGTTGACCTCTGAGCTAGATACACACAGTTGCAGGCTCCTTACCTCATCCCCTGTCCTTGGAATGTACTTCCCACCTACTATTCCCAAAATAGTAGCCATTTCAAAGACTCAGCCTTGAGAGAATAAGGTGCTGTTGAGACCATCTAGACTGAATACGTGACTAAAACCGGTTGTTAAGGCTCCTATATAAACTTTCAAGATTCTGTGGGCAGGTGCAGAGATATACTTGTCTTGCAGTCACCCAAGACAAGCTTTGTTTGTAAGATTTCTTGCTTATTAAACCTGTCACCTACCCATCTGGAGTGGTCAGCCTGTGTTTTGTATCTCTCCTTGAATTTCTGTGTATGGGGACCAGTTTCACGTTTCACCCGGGGAAATCCTGAGATTGCAAAGCCACAGCTTGAGACAAATAAGCAAATAATGGTTTTTGAATTTCCATGAATAGGGGCAGATTTGATCACATCTACCTGAGTGAACCAGAATAGGTAGGCATCCATGAAGTGGGTAATAGTTGAACTGAACAACAACTTACCACAATAGATAAATATGGGAGGAGATCTCAGATTGTTTTATAAGTAATAGAAGAAGGGAAGCCTGGATAAGGAGACAAACTAAGCCGGGGAGAGCCTCGCGTGCCAGGCCTGAAAATTCATAGATAGATAATCTGTGACAATTCTTTGAAAGCACTTTTAGATATCAAAGTGGCATATTTGTAGATGTCACTTGCTCTAAATCAACTGAAAAAAGGTGTTAATTTTTCAAAATGAAACATGGAACACGGGAAACACTGCATTTTTTTTTTTATTTTTAGTCCTGCCAAAGTGAGTAGTTATGCCAATATTTGAGACCCATACGTTTTGCTAGCATTATCAGTGTTCAATTAGAACAGAAATCCAAAGGCTCAGCAAAAGTCATTCTAAACTTTTTTTTTTAGACCTGCAGGGCCCAAAATAAAACAAAACAAACAGCAGAAACTTAAAGCATAGAAACTGAAGCACAGTACAATGAAAATCTACAAATAAAGAAAACATTTCTTTGGTAAAAATGCAAGAAAATAATTGGATTATGCTCATCTTTCATTCACTGATTTTTTTTCAACAAATAAATATTGATTTTCTTTTTTTGCCAGCCTATTTTCTGCACAGGAAGATTCAGTCTGTCTGTCTCTCTGTCTCTGTTTCTCTCTCTCTCTCTCTCTCTCTCTCTCTCTCTCTCTCATTCTCTTTCTTTCTCTATCTCTCTCTCTTTAGAGTCATCTAGATTTTGTGGTAGAAGCTCAGTATATCTAAACACACCCAAGTGACTATGTTTTATTGAACTTTAGAGTATCATCTGAAATTGAATATTATTTCTAAACCATTTCAGGTTATCTTTCTTTTTCCATTCCCCTTATACATTAAACATTATCATAGTATTTACATATATAATCTATGTTAATCTATATAAAATATGGTCCTGGGAAACCTTTTAAACTAATAGAAATATTTACAAGAGGATTGTTTCTCATTACTCGTGTTAAAACATCTTAATAAACTCCTGTTTTTGCCCGTTGCCAACATGTTTCTTATTATCTCATGAAGTGAAACTTACTTTTGCTTCGGGCCTAACTTGTAGAATCAGTTTTCCTAGGCTAAGATCATTGTTGTTTTTCTATAAGTCATATCCTACAGACATATATTAATATGTTGAATTCCATACCTTGTCTACTGGGATTTGTGTGGTATGAATTATTTTTGAAGTGGAAAAAAAAACACAAAACTGTTAAAATGGGATGATGACCATTGTCTAAATATCATTTTTCCAACATCAAGGGTTACACCTGGAAACTGTTCATCACAGCCAAAAAGGCAGGGCCTCCTTGGGATGTGGCTCATCAGAATGACTAATATAAAGCCATTTTTCTCATAAATCTGCCTATTTTCCCACCATCTGTTATTTGCGTTTTTCCAGAAAGTTAAAAAAAAAATACTGATGGAATGTTTTGACCCAACTGCAGTTAAATTCACATAGTTTGCTCTTTCAGTTCCCAAGATGACATGTCAGCCAAGCCTATAAGTGGGATATTGCATCAGAATATCTTCTACAATGGGAATTCCATGTGAGACATCTAGAGGCAAAAGGAAGAACTGCTTAAGAATTAAACCAGTAGTATTTTGCTTCAAATCAATGCTAAGTTAAAAAAAAATTTGAGTTAACAACAACAAAAAATACTAATAGTCTGTATACCCATCAATGAATATCAACTCATAAACCCTCACATGCTTTAATTTCCAACATAAGACCTGAAAATTTAACAGTGTTCTTGGATTTGCAATGATTTGCTAGAATAATTTATGTGGTTTTTATACTGTAAACACCAAAGGAGATACATATTGCTGATTCAATGAAAATGCATACTTATAGAATACATGTTATGCATTATGTCTGACATACACATAGACATTTGTTATGGACAAATGCAAGATAATGTCTGCTCAAAGCTGTTAATCTAGATAATGTTTTATTCAAGCCAAAAGGCACATATAACATTTGTAAGAAGACTTTTGCTTACTATGGAAAAAGTAGGATAAACTATTTATCCTGCTATGTGTGAGGCACTCTGCTAGGCGGCGGGTGTACAGTGGTGAAAAGGGCAGAGATAGCCCCTGCCCTCATGTAGCTTATAGTTAGTGTGGAGAGATACAGACTTTTAAAAGAAACGAAAAAAAAAGGATGTACAGTTACAAATTCAAGTAAGTGCTATGAATGAAAGAAGAGTATGAACTCATGGAACCATAGATATTTATTGACAGGGGTGACTTTGGAAGTCACCTAGTGATCAAACACAACACTTCAGACTTAAATAATATAAGATTTAATGAAATAAAGAGACTTGTTCAAGATCACAGGACTAGTATGTGGCATATTTCAAATTAGACATAGAAAAAATTTAAATCAGTTGATTTTACCAAACTAGAATAACATGACATCAAATTAAAAGTGATTTGCCTCGCTTTGCTGTGGAACAATAAGATTAGAAAAACCAGTATAGGAGAAAACTCTTCTTGATTTACAAATGCCAAAAGAAAACTGTAGTTGGTGATTCTTTATAAGAGGTTGTCTCCATCAGGCTGTTAAGTTATGTTGTGGTAACAAACAATCCCCAAATTTTAAAATATTACAAGCAAGTTCTATTTCTCTGTTATGTTCTATGCCCTTCATGCATTGCTGATGGCTCTGCTCCAATGTATTTGCACTTCTGGGAACCAGGCTAATGAACACTTGCAGCTGAAACACCACTAGTTATGAAGGCAGAAGGAAGAGCAGATTTGTTGAATCGTGTGCTGGCTCTTGAAGCTTCTTCTCAGATGTGTTGCATGTTGTGTCTGCTCACAAGGTGAGTCCAGAGTTTCATGTGAATATAGTCTTCCTTCTGGGAGGAGTATCAATTCTGGGTGATTCATAAATGTAATCTGTAACATACTCATGCATGGATAATATACGGTTTTCATATGAAGGCTCTAAGATGTGCAATGTTTTAGTGAAGGGTCCTGACAAACTTAACAGTTGTTTACTCCGTCAGCTTGTATCTACTTTTTCCTGGTAATATCTCACTCCATTCTTTTTGTAGGGGACTCTACATTTCCATCCTTAGTCCATGGAGTCTGGGTTCCCACCTCCATCATTAAGAGTGAAATATCCATTATATGCATCAGATTTAAACCAGTGATTGCTTCATGTTGTCCTGGTCACAATGATTGGGTGACAAGTGGGGGCTTAATCTGCAATTGGTCTAATTAAAGCAATATTCCTTGCTTCTGTGGGAATCACGGTTGGTAATACGGAAGAACAATTGATTTCCTTCTAGACTTGAACCTCAATGCATGATGCAGAAGCTGCTAGAGTCGCCTTATCCAGACACAGAGCTTGAGAGTGAAGCCGGCATGGAGAGAGTACTGATCTGAGGTATGTAGAGAATCAAATCCCTTGTGAAAATCTTTGAGCTCCTGAATGAAGCTGTTCATGAAGACAGCCCTCCCCCTGGGAGTTTCAGTTATTGAGATGATTTTGTTGTTGCAATTAATTTGTTTTGGGCTTTCAACACTTGCAAGTTGAAATACATAATAAATATTTTGAGCAATGTACTCTGAATCTAGGCTTCCTTCTCTGTTAAAAAAAAAAAGAAAAGAGGCATAATTGAATTAGATGATATGCAGATATAGCATTCTAGGATTCCACAGTCTAAGATAATGTATGCCATAATTCAGGCTCTTGTACAAGAAAATTAATGTTTATATCAAACTGAGATTGTACTTCCAGCACTACTCAGTGTTGGTGACCAGAACAACTCTTTTCCATGATATGGAACCTTTATTCTATGACAAAGACACTCTACAATCCCCCCTCTAAGATTCACAAAGTAAGTCCACTGACAGACTGTTGATTGTCTTTGAAACATTATTTATAAAGGCCCCAGAGTCCAGTTCTTTCACATACTGCTACTTCCCCTAGTAGGGTCCTGTGTACCACCTGTCAGCAGCATTTCTGATACAGTTTGGGTTATTCTCTAGTTTCCCATTTTGTGGTTCAATCAGCCAATGTTCACACCCTTTCTGGTATTCTCACCATGGTTATTTTTGCTTTAGTTACCTAAGGACTGATCTATTTGAGTTCTACTTTTCCCATGAAATTCATTTTTCCTATTTGGCTTGTTTCTGGAAAGCCTGAGAACATATGAGAGGTATAAAGATTTTCTTACCAATTTTCACTCCAAATTGAGAATCACATTTAGTCCAGATGGGTCCCCCCAGATCATTCTCAAATCTTAGAGTAGCTGTATTCTTCCTGAAGTCATGTCAAGAGCCTCTGAATTCTTGAAAACATGAGAACATGAACAAAGAAACAAACAAGGCTCCTAGAGACTTCTTTATCACTCTAAGTATCCAATGGATTTCTGAGTTATCAGATTGAGTCAAGGCATTCCTTTTTCTCACAGGATGCTTAAAAAGTTACTCTGTAATGTCTCTCCAAGCATAATTTACCAAAAGCTTACTTTAAACATCATAATAAAATAATTTGCAATTGAAAGAGGAAAGTTTTCACAGTTCTCTAGTGGGAAAAAAAATATGCGTAGATTTGGGGATTTTGAGGTTACACAGGGGGAAGCTCACTCATCCTGTGTTTTAAAAAATAAATCTAAGTCATAATGACCCTTTTATGAGTCCATAAACAATGTTTTGAATTTGTAATGTAAGAATTCAAATTACAAGTAGTGGTTTTGCAACTATATGAAATAACACTAACGTTTCATAAGAGGTTACACCCAAACTTGGCAGCAGTTCAATTCCACAACCAGTACTGAGCTCTCAAGCCATATAAAGCACTCTGCTAAATTTGATAGGGGCATGTGGACAGATGAAATCCAAACTTTACACCCAGCAAGTTGTCACAGTTTCAGAAGATAAGGCAAGCATAGGTACCCAGGGATGGGCTTTAAGGTGGAATAGTCCCACATGGTAAGAAAGGAGATCAGAAAATATATCCTAAAGGAAAGAAAAATTGAAGCAGATTTTGTGAAGTTTGAAGCCACAAAATTTAAAATGACAATGATGATGATATGATGACAGTAACTAGAAGAAAAACCGAAACAACCTAAATAGTATGGAATGTTTATTAAGGTATTACTGACAAATTCAATTAATCATCTTATGAAAACCATGTGATCTAATCATCACAGTGACACTGAGAAGGTATAGTCTCCTTATTTTAGGGACAAACACAGCTGCACCCTAGAGTATGTACACAACTCACCTGTAGCCATATTACCAGTAGTGGAAGAGTCAGGATTCAAACCCAGATTTATCTCACTCCAGAGCTTGAGGATTCACTTTATATCCTGTCTCCTGGTCTTGGTCTCATGCTTCTTCTTCCTTCTTTGCTAGTCCCACACTCACCCTGTTCTGAGTTTTAGGATCTCTAATGGAAGGAACCTGTCCTGGATTACTCTGTTCTAGTATTACCACTCCAACAGTCCTAACAGAATTATGTTAGTGCTGACCATGCTTATAAAGTGAAGTTGACTGAAGCAAGGACCAAGGTCTTACTGCTGTCTGATCCTATCACAGAGCCAAGGAGTGGTCCCAGGATCCCGTGGAGCCCATTGTAGAAGGTGGAGTTCTTTTCTGTGTGACAGGTGCCTTGCGCTGCTTGAACCATTCACCTACAGCTGTTAAGCATCTTTCACTCAAAGCCAGGTAAACTGGGAGTCCATTATCGATGAATGTCCCACCAAATTATGCTTAGTCCATTGGTATCAAAAACCTACGTAGGGGAAGAACTAGAAAAAAAAATCACCATATTCTCTAAAGTGATACAACTTATATTAGGACATGAATTTCACTGAAAGTGTGTTGTCTTGAAGTTTTGCCCAGAGTTTTGATGTGCTCACTGTAAAATCCTTAAAGAATTGAGATTACAAATTGCGACTATGATAATTTAGGTAAATTGGGAAATTTCATTTTAAGGAATATCTTTGCAATAATCTTATTGTACTGTAGTATTCTGGTTGGAATTTAAAAAGAGCAATAGATTCATTAACCTAAGAATTTTGTCAAAATAAAATCTAGAGGCTGTCATAACAATCATAGTATTTGACTTTGTTTTTCAAAGATACCAAAGGTAAAGAAATCTTTACTCATCCTTTGGTGAACACTTTCCCATGGGGACTCACCTTATTTATTGATTGATGAAACTTGAAAGTCTTTTGGTATTTGGTGTTATTTTCATGTGATCTATTCCTTTGTTGTTTAATTGTTTCAGTTCAAAATTTGCCTGTGGGCCCTTTGAGTTGTGACAAAACAGCTGGTACATGACAAGTTGCCAGAGTTAACAGCTGCCTGTCACACTCCATTGCCAACTGTGACACCAATGATAAAGGCAATTCCAGTTTTAAATGGACCCATTTCTATAACCTCAGAAAATTGTTTTCATGCCTTTGAGCTGTCAAGAGGAAAAGAACATGTCCACAATAACCTAGACCTAATTTATCATCTCTTTAATGCTTGTCTCATATTGCCTTTTAGTGATTACCAAAAGGTCATACAAATTAAAAACAGTGGTCTGAAAAGCATATGAAGAATAAAGCATATTCTTAAGGAACCTATGTGAAAAGTGAGGCAAATTTTAAGGGAAGAAAGATGGATACCTCATCTAATAATTTTTAGGACAATGAAAAATGATAATAAATTGAGAGAAATATTGTATTTGTGCATTGTAAAGGTGACAACATGGAAGAAGCTATAGAAGAAAGTAGCAACATGTTAATGGGTATTTGTATTAGACAGGCATCCATTTGATTGTACTTAATTGTGCTTCATAGACATTGCATTTTTTACAAATAAAAGGCAAGACCGCCTCCACCCCCCCCCCCCTCCAGTTAAAAAATTACAACTCGCTTTATTCTGGTGGTCTGGAACCAAACCCATGACATCTCTGATATCAAAGACAGCCATGCCTGGCATCTTAAAAATCACTAAATATATAATATACCCAACTAAGCCTTTGAGATAAAAGTTCAAAATGTCTAACATTATATATTGAGTATTTGGGAATTAAACATACTTAGTGGCTTAATCTAGCACTGAGTTATTATCTCACTGTTGCTGTAGGTCAGAATGGAGGGTGCAGACCAGGTGGGTTCTCTGCTCATCTCACAAGCTGAAGTAAAGATATTGAGGGGCCTGAGTTCCTCATCTGGGGCTCAGGGTTCTTTTCCATCTCCCATGAATCTGTATATGATAACTACCCCAGCAATTAACAGTTTCTTTTTTTCATTCAGTGTTAACTTAAAGAAGTACTTTAGATAGATGCATGGATAGAAAGGTCTTTGTATGATTGTAATAGATGATACCTCCATTAGCCAAACAGGCCAGGTCAATAGCATTCATTAATGAAAAATGCCTTAAGATGGATTCTAGTAGAAATGAATTATTTTTAAAAAATTTAATTACAGTAGATATTTAATAAAGATATTGGGAAAAAACTAATTGGATCAGTTCATAAAGTACATGAAATTTTTTGGGTAAAAGAACTAGCTATAATATTATCTGTTTGTTTGTTTGTTTTAAATATTAAATAAAGCTTCTGTAAGAATCCAACAGAAAAATAACTCATTTCCTACAAAAGATCATACTATCCTTACTATGTAAGAATAAAAAAAAGTAAATTAAATTTGAGCAACATAGTAACAAAGCAAAAGTTAGAATTTGAGTGATGCAAAAATAGAAAAACTAGGAAAGGACAATAAGTAAATAACAAGAAAACAGAAGAAACATTAAATGAGATGAAAAATATATGAATAAACATATCAGTTATTTTAGAATATTCTGTTTTAATTTAAAATTCTTATTAAAAGTTTAAAAGACTCTAATTCAATCATAAAGCAAAATCTCCAGTTACTATTTATAAGAAAGCGAGCTAATCCAAAATAGTCCCAAAGTAATGAAATAAATTAGAGCCAAAAGACATAGAAAGGCAAGAAAACAACAACATAAATGAGCCATGATAGAAATTAGCAAAAACCTCCAACCACCAGAAGGGTTTGCCTGTACTCTTAAAAGTCACAATCTACCATGAAGATATAATAGCTATGAATATGTAAATGCTGAGTGATATAAAATCAAATTGAGAGGTTGACATGACTTTCCTGGATTACAGAGTATATAAATTATAGAATAAGAGATTAAACCACACTTCCTGGAGCTCAAACCCAGTATTCTTTCCATGCTGATCGAGTTTTCGAAATATGTTGGTGGTGGGTACCTGGAAATTACATACATGCTATTAACATGAAGTCATGTACTCAGCTTTTTAAGGCTTCATGCATAGCAGGTCCCGCAACCTGTGATCATTTTCAGAGACTGAAAAGACTGCTATCATTAGTGGGCTCCAGTGCAAAGTATGAAAATAAGCCTTTGAGTTCCCCTCCCCTTTTCCCCTCTAGTCCTCCCCTGACACCCTCTCCCCTTCCCCTCTATGCCCTGTCACCAGGCTCACCTATGGCTATGCCAAGGGGCACTTTTTAGCACCATCATTGAATACTCTCCATTGCCTTTACTCCACGAAAAACTTGCTACTGTTTTGCTCTATTCCAGCCCACCTAGTCATGGAGGGACTCAGAGTTACATTAACTGGTGATACTGCGCTGCTTGAGGTCCTCTGCAAATTCAAGACTCCTTACCTTAATCAGTAGGTACGAAGGAAATCCTGAAAATCTGGGAAGAGAGAGTCACCATTTCTGGTGCAGCCCCAAGAGGGACCTCGCCTTTCCTGTACAAAAAAACCAAAGTTCCCTTCACTCCATCCCCAGAATGGTCCAACAGGTAACTCTTTTCAGTATCTAAAATAACACCCCCCATCATCCCACAGCCCTTAACTGTTTAAGTTTGTTTCCAATGTTATATACTTGTTTGCAACATTATATTATATATTTATTGTTTTCAATTGTCTTCCCTGATAGAACATACACTGCCTGAGGGCAGAGATTATGTCTATTTTGTTGACATAGTTGAGGCTCAATAAATATTCAAGGAAGGGAAGGAGGGAGGGAGGAAAGATGTAAGGAAGGAAAGAAAGAAGGAAGGAAGGGAGGAAGAAAGGAAGGGATGAAGATGAAAGGAAACAAAATAAAAGGGAATGAGGAATCTTATTTTTAGTATGTCTTTCTGACACAAGAAAAAAATGTATGCTTTCACATATAACTAATGATTCTTATTTTTCCATAATATTTCACCATACTTTTTTTACAATTACATTTGTTTTACACCTAAATATCTTTCTGAATATTCACTTAAAAAGAGATCAAAACTAAATTAATTCCATACTTGAGACATAGCTACTCTTACTAAGCAAGCAATTGCTTTTTACATGTTTCATATAAAATACTAAAGAATACTTCAAAAAGGTAAATTAATTTGACACTCCATAATTATTGGTGTTTTTCTGCCAGATGTGTGAGCAGCCACTAAGGCTTCCTTGTCTTATAGACTCCCTAATTCTCATCTACTTCAGGTAGCTGTGTTCATGACATATAAGTTTATATAAAAGGACATTCCCTTTGTGTAAACGATTAGTGAAGCACACCCTATTTGGTAGGTAGCCTCCGATTCAGGTTTTTAGCTATCTAAAAAATATGGTAAACTTGAATTTTTATGTAGAGAGACATTAAACTGTTGATATTTATATATCAGAATGTCTTCCAGATAATGCTAAAGATAATATTATAGCTAATTCATGTACTTTATGAAATGATCCAATTAGTTTCCCCAATATCTTTATTAAATACCAGATGTAATTAAATTTAAAAATAATTCATTTCTACTGGAATCCATCTTAAGGCATTTTTCATTAATGAATGCTATTGATCTGGCTTGTTTGGCTAATGGAGGTATCATGTATTATAATCATACAAAGACCTTTCTATTCATGCTTCTACCTAAAGTACTTCTTTAACTTAACACCTAATGAAAAAAAGAAACTGTTAAAAATTGCTGGGGTAGTTATCATATACAGATTCATGGGAGATGGAAAAGAACCCCGAGGCCCAGATGAGGAGCTCAGGCCCCTCAATATCTTTACTTCAGCTTGTGAGATGAGCAGAAAACCCACCTAGTCTGCACCCTCAATTCTACCCTACAGAACAGTGAGGTAATAAATCAGTGCTACATGAACCCACTAAGTGTGTTTTAATTTGTTACGAAGCAAATAATAATAATAATAATAATAATAATAATAATAACTAATACAGATTACCAACCATATTATTTGGAATACATTATAGATGTAGGTTGTGCCATATAACATTTCTGATGTTTGACCATTTTTGACACATAAAATACTGGCAGTTTAATAGAGTTCAATGAATCCTCATGCTCATTAGTTAATTCTTTGTGGTTATAGGGCTGAGACTCTCAGCAGCAAGAAGGCACCTGTACTTGCCAGCCACATAAACTCTCTTCATAGTTAGTTCTTATGGTTGTTTGCTTCTGTAGAGCCAGCAGGAGAATTTCTGACTTCTTTCATATTCAACCTCTAAATCCTCATTTAAAGGACTTGCCTGATTAGGCCAGGCCCACCCAAAGTAATCTCCCTTTTGATCAACTAAAAGTCAACAGGACCAGGGACTTAATTAAATCTGCAAAATCTATTTACTTTTGCTATTTTCTGTTGGTTAGAAGAAAGTCACAGGTCTCACTCACACTCAAGGGGAGGGGATTAAATAAGGTTGTGTGTCATAGTTTTAAATTATTCTCACTTACGAACGGATGTGACTAAGAGAGTGATCTATAATCTATTACCCCCAAAATTCAAAGTCAGTCTCCTTCCCGCCCTCTCTCTCATATTGTTCAGCTACCATTTATCTTAGCTTGTGTATTCTAAGCAATAGATTTACCCTTACCCGTTTTTGTAAATTTTAGGTAAATCTCATTCTTTACCTATTTGTATTCACTATCATAAATAAAACTGTATCAGTTTTATTGTGGAGGTATGTTACTTTTGTCAAATGCCTGAGGTTACTTACTTATGCTCAGAGATATTTTGTCTAGTCACATGATTGTGCGGCCCTGCATTTTGTTCAAGTTGCTTTGGTGTTCTTGCATTCTTAATTGATTTAAAAATATTTTTCAAGAACGTACTATTTTTCAAGGGAGGAGATGGGTAAAAGTGTACAGAGTCAAGAGCGGAACTTATAAACTAATGGGGGAGTCAGAGATTAGTCAAACAATCACATACGAATAAATAAATTGTGATGTGACAATAGCTACCAGGATAGGAAAAAACAGTTTCGTATTTGCATGACCTGACCAAGTCAGGTAAATCTGCCATATTTCCCTGAGTGAGTGGTGTGACTAACTAGAAATAAAAGTGATTAACTAGAAAGTTAGAAAACAACTAGAAAATGAGATTCTTTTTACAAAATCAATGGTCTGAAATAAAGGAAGTTCTAGAGAAGTAAATGAGGGAGATTAACAGAATGGGGGCGGAGGCCACCCTAACTAGATTAACTCTGAAAGATAGAGGTGTGGTTTCAGGCATTGGTGGGGTAGTAGAGGTGACCAAGGTGGGTGTGGAGGGGAGAGCTATGGAAAGAAACACGGAGATGTTTAAAATTCCAGAGAACAAGTCACTGAAACTGATTACACTCAGCCTCCAGAAAGGCTTCAGCACAGAATGAAACATGGACGTCTGTTTGATCTGTGTTTGTTGGAATATTCTGAACGCTATGCATTTCTGAGTGAACGTCAGGTGCCAGGAGCATGTCTTCCAACTGAGCACCCACATCTGGATTTGATAATACATCCTTATCTGTCACCATCCTGGGACAGTGAGTCCTACCAGGCCTTTGTGATCTGTTAGCTTTTCACTTGGGATTTTAAAATATCATGGAGGGCTTTTCCTGCAGCTCTACATGCAGCACCCTGAGACATAGGGAGTTTATTTATCATCTCTCTATTCACTAAGAATCTGACAAGAAGCTTTTCAGGAAATCAAAATGGAAGGGACACAGAAATGTGATGGCAGAGGATGCTCTGCTATGCATCCACAAAGTGTACTTTCCTGGTTTGCTTAAGGAAAATGAAACTGTCTGCCTTCAGTGCTCCTGAGACTGTGGTGGAGACTGTGGCTTCAAAGAACGATGATCACAGCTCCATGATGGGGGATCACAGTGGCCCTGATGCAGGAACCAGCAATTGAAAAGAAAGCAACTACCTTTCTGCGGAGAAATAAAAAAAGAAAAATCCTGGCAATGAAGGTTATTAACACTGGAAGTCGATTCTAATGATATGGTGCAATCTAGTCCAATGGAGACTTGTAGAAACAGAAATGATTTTAATATCTCCAGGAGAGTAGAGGCATGGCTCTGCATGAGGTAGATTATACATTAGCTGACTAATGTAAGTTTTTTTCCCATGGAAAGCTTAGATTCAACTATTAATGACGCAAAACAACAAATTCAGGTATGTGATAAGCCACTTCTGCTCACTGCAGTGACCTAGTTTATGCCCCCAGTGGCCTACAATTTATAGTTACATTTCCTCAGTATGGACTCACATCCTAACTTGCTTTTTCAAGCTTCTAAAAGCCCCCAGCTATTCCTACCCACTCTATACTAGCATTCCTTTAAGTTATGATTAGCTCTTCATATTTGTAATATTTGTATTTATATCTTGGTAGCATTAGTTGGGCAGTTTCTACTTCATGATATTTTTTCATCCTCTATCCTCTCCTCTATTTATACTTCAAGTCCCCAATTTCAGGTTACCTCCTTGGGGAAGGTCCCTAATTCACCATCGTGTGTAGGATTGTGGACTTCTCCTCTACGCCACTTGTTTTCTTTGTGTACGTTAGATACCTGCACACCTCTCTGGACAGTGAACTGCACAAAGGCAAAGGCGACATTTTTCTCATCTTCTAATCACTGATAGTAACCACAACGCATACGCGAAACCATGTAACATCACGAGTGTTTTGAAATAGGTGCTTAATTATATGTGCGTATTCAATATGCTTACTGAAAACTTCCCTCAGACGTGCCCCTGGATGGCCCACATCAATTGGCTGATGAGTCATGGCCTCCGCTGTGGAAGTGTCTCTTAACTTTAATTTTTTTTCTAATCTTCACTGTCTAAGTGAAGACCCTCATACTTTTTAATCTACATTTTTGAAATACCCCCCTAACTAGTTTCCATGCCTTCAGAGAATCCTCTTTCCAACATATCTTTTACAAGGTAAACGTAGTTATTCTTTTTCAACGATCTAGATATACCGCTTTCTTACTCAAACAACAACAAAAACAACAAATGACTTTGATGTGCCCTCAACAGATACTCAAGCAAGAATGAACAATGTTGGTGGCTGGGGACAAAAGTCACTAAAAATGCCAATCAGTCCTGCTGACAATCAGCAAGAGAAAGGATAGGATTTGCTGATGACCAGGCCGTAATATTCCCATCAGAACACAAGCAGTGCTCAAACCAGGACACAGACAGGCCATGCCAGCACCACTAACGTGACCAAACATGTCCCCCCTTCTGACCTACAGGAATGATTATTGCTTCTTGCCCATTACAACTCTAGTCCCACTTTAATCGTCCCATTGCAGGGACACCTTTCTTAAGATACCCAACCACATGACAGTGTCCAATTCAGAACCGACTCTGGCTTCCCTGATTCCTACTTAAACTGACCAAACACAAATCCAAGTCCCTCCTTACTCCCTTCATAGCGACTCCCAAGTGTCCTCTGGAATGTGCTCTCGTTGCTGCAGCACAGTGAACAAACCTAACTTTGTTTGGCTATAGGGCAGAACACACTAGGGACTGTTCACTTATCTGTTATAACCTCCCTCCTCCATTCTAGTACACGTCTCTTTCCCACAGTGAAAAGCATTGTTGATAATGGGAGAAAATACTGATGGAAGAATGTTACCCAAGGGCTTTGTTCGGTGACAGAAAAGATGGTAGATCAGTCACTGGGCAGAAATAGTAAGATATTTGGGACTCTTTCTTTTCTATCCAAAAATCCATCTTCCTATCTTCTGGTCATAGGTCTTAAGACATCCTCACACCCAAAATATGCCCTTCCCCCAAACACAACATGTACTTCCTTGTTATGTGATATTGCTATGCATATTCTCTGGTTTACCGATTCTGCTGCCAATTCTCTATGCGCCAAATCTCCGTTTAAAGTCCAGCTGACCTCTTATGTGTTTTGGGATATTGTCTCCAGTTGCAACACTCAGAATGAATTACTTTCTCTTCTAGGCTCACATAAGCCTTTGAACTTGTATTAAACTTAACGGTGTATATATTCACCTCCCTGTCTGGATTATGAGCCCTTTGAGTTTTACTTTTTTTTTTTTTTTTTTTATAATCTTAATTCCCAACATAGTTCCTTGAAATCAGGGCTGCTCGATACATATGTAATTGATTAGCTTCAGAGGCATTGACCCATTTAAGCAAATTCTCAAGAAACTTGTTTCTAATCCAGGATTCCAAGTTAGCATTGTAATATAGCGCTCACATCTGGCCTAAAAACTGGAGTTGGTAGCCTCTCAAGCAAGTTTTGATGGGCAAGATCCCTGAGGAGGCTGTGGATGAAAAAAGCAGTTCTATGGAAAGTAACCTCATAGGGTGATCTGATCATGAATTTCTAACTGAGCAAGTCATGGTGGGTAGTCATGCCTCAGGCCTCTAACTAACTTCTTCACTAAAAGCTTAATATTTGCCTTAAGCAAACCCTGTCCATTGTTTCTGCACATCTAGCTTAGCACACCTTTGAAATGCCCCTTTTCAGACCCCTCCTTCTGATACCTGACCACGTTTTCAGACCCCTCAAGAAAGCACAAAGTCTTAACTATCCTGTAATCCATGTTGCTTTCTCCCACCTCCGCGTAACCTTCCTTATGTCCCCTCCTTAATTTCAAATGCATAAAAGAAGCTGCAAAATTGTTATTCTCCAGAGCATTTGAGATCTTGTTCCCTGGTATATGTGGTTAGTTTGGCTCAAATAAACTCTTATAAAAATTCTCTACATTTCTTGCATCAATAAGTCAACTTATAGATTCAAGTATTACCACTGAGGACCAAGTTACAAAGGAGATGGCATTTCCCGGAAGAACAGTTACAACACGTTGTATGGTATCTTAGTGTATAGTCTTCTCACACTTAGGAATATCGCTAGGGAAATAACTGCTACAGTCAGCAAAAATCAAAGTATCTGCTTCCCCAAGAAAATTAGCAATGTTCTTTCTCGTTTGTGCCCCACCACTCTTGAAGTTTAAGTACATTAGGTTGCACCACACAAATTTTCCATCATTTCTGGTCCAAAATTGTCAAATATCACCAAAGCCATGTAGTCCCAACCAATTCATACCTGCTGATTCTAAACTATGCTGTGACAGTTGAGTTGATTAGGTTGCACCTTCCTTTTGTTTCATTTTACTTTGAATGATGCCCTCTCGTCATGAAGACTGGACTTGGTTGTTTCCTATCTCCTTAGCAATGAATACACATATCACGATGTAAGGAGGATTCTTCCTGCAGATGGTGAATCTGAACCATTTGTCATTTATTTTCACTGGTTTCAAACCAAGAGTGATGTTTTCTTGACCTTGGCCTTCATTGCATTAAGAAGAATGAAACAACCAGACTGACTGACTAAAGTTCAATTATCATCTCTAGAGACTTTTATCATATTGCTTCTGATCTATGAGTATATAATTAAAATTTAGAAATTGACGCACAATGCACTTTGTTACAGTAAATCCATCTTAGATTAGTACTAACATAAAATAGTCTTTTTTCCCCTAAACTATCAAATCAGAGTTGTTCTGATTAAGAATCATTTCACAAATATGGTGTTCTCACAGCATGATACTGAGAACAGAGTTGAAGACAGCTTTCAGTGTGCTGATCTAACATGGTTAATAATATCACTATTTATGTAATCCCTTTTCTAATAATATTTATAACATTAAGCAGTAAAATTTAAATTTTGAAGATTTTAATTTCCAAATTTTACCACCTAGGAAATATTACTACCTTGGAAATCGATTACCTTCTAGGACATTGATTACACTTTGGTATCTTAACATTTATAGACTTCCAGTTTTTCATTTCCATTTCTCTCTCCTTTCCTCCTAGAAATCCTTGGCTTAGGCACTTCAGTTTACTTTTCCATTAGTAATTACAAGTTGAAGATGACTGCAAACTGCATAAGCAAGTAAATTGGTTAAGAGAACACGGAGTTCTAAGTCACATGTTGATGGAAAAAAATACGCAAATACAATGCAAAGATAAAAGATGAGATTCTTAATTATTATGTAAACACATGTGCTCCTAATTATATCCCAGCAGCCCACAGACACATCTGCACTTTTTTTTTTAGCCTCCATACGTTTTAGGAAACATATGTTAATTTTTTAAAACAACATTTTTAAAGAGTAGTTTTAGATTTACAAAAAAACATGCAAAGATAGTACAGAGTTCTCCCATACTTCTCACCCAGTTTTCCCTGTTACTAATGTACTACATTAGTATTAGACATTGGTCACAAGGAATGAACGAATATTACTACGTTATTATTCACTAACATTCATACTTTATTCAGATTTCCCCAGTGTTTACCTTATATCCCTTTTCTGTTACAGAATCCCACCCAGGATACCCCATTGTATTTAGTCACTAAGATCATGTCTCCTTATGTTTCCCTTCATTGGGACAGTTTTTAAGACTTTCCTTCTGTTTGATGACTTTGATGGTTTTGAGGACTACTAATGAGATATTTTTTAGAATGTCCCTTGATTGCGGGGGGGACATTTATCTGCTGTTGTTCTAATGATTATGCTGCAGTGTTTTGGGGAATGAGACCACAACTAGAAAGTGTCATTCTCATGTCACATCAAGGGTACATACTATAAACTTGACTTATCACTGTTGAGGTATACCTGACCTCCTGACAGAGGTAGAGTTTGTCAGATTTCTCTACTGTAAAGTTACTCTTTTACCTCCTTGACATACTGTACTCTTTAGAAGGACGTCACTATGTGAAGCCCACACTTAAGAAGTAGGGAATAAGTGTGTATGTGTGTGGGGCGGGTGGGGGGAGTCCCTGAGGGCAGAGTATCTACATAAATTATTTACGATACTTCTGCATGGAAGATTTGTTTAACTTTTCCATTAATTATCCTCACTCTATAATTAAATAATCAGTCTAGACTCGTGGCTATTTATTTTTGCATTGGTTATAATCCAACCCTATTTATTTTTCTGCTAAAATCATTCTAGCTTTGCCATTGGAGGCTCTTTTTATTGGCTCCTGTGTCCCTTTGACATATCCCCATTTAAATTTTTTTTGAGCACCTCCCACTTTTTGGTATTGCAACATGCTCTAAGCTCATCTTGTAGATTCTTGACTCAGCCATAGAATCAGCCATTTTTCGTAGGGTCCCTGGTTCCTTTTGTTGGAGAATAATATTTGAAACAAAGATATGACTACTAGATGTACTCATTGTTGCTGGGATATAGTTGCTTCTAGGCCCTCTTAGCTGAAAGAGCGAGGAAATATATGAGTGTGTACTAATCCATGTTCTTATGCACATCTGTAACTATTTCTCTATGTATAAGTCTTTATTTTTATTAAGCTAAACATGTGTTTATACTGATTATCTCCAACTCTAATCAATTACCACATGGCTCATTATTACTTCTTCTTCTCTTTGCTCATCTGTAATCTCACAATGCAACATGAGAAACTTTACTCTCACCATTTTATATCTATTTGGTTAATTGTTCAGTTTCAGTATACATGTATAGTGGTTTCAAAATTAACTGATACCTTCATGGGAAACAATTCAATTTACCAAATAAAGTTCAGTCCTTATATACAGTTCCCTTTGTCTTTGCTTTCAAGTTTCTGTTTATTTCCAAAATTACTTAGTCCCCTTTTCCCCAAACCTCTTCAGAGAAGTTATTTCATGCACCTGTAATGGAGTTCCATATTTTTGTCACAGTCTGAGCGCCATCCTGGAAGTCCCCCAACCTTCTAAATGGTGTTTTAAATATGCATACATTAAGAGTCATTATTTTTCCTTTAAAGTTCTGTGAGTTTTTGCAAATGCCTAGTGTTATGAACCCATCAATATGGTGTCAAACAGAATAGTTTCACTGTCCTAAAAAGTCCCCTCTTCTTCACCTATTCTACTCTTCTACTCCTCAAATCACTGGCAACCACTGATATTTTTATCATTTCTCTAGTTTTACCTTAACCAGAATGTCTTATAAATGGAATCATATGCTATACAGGTCTTTCAGACTGATTTCTTTAGCTTAGCAATATGCTTTTAGATTCATCAATGTTCTTGTATGTCCTAGTAGCTCATTTCTTTTTATTGTTGAATAATATTCCATTGTATGGATGCATCACATCTTGTTTATCCATTCACTCATTGAAAACATTTGAAGAGAATTGCTACAAACATCCATGTGAAGAATTAGAGTAACAAGTACCTGATGAAAACTTTGGATTTTACACTAAGCTGGAACCCCCTTGGAGGATTCTGAGCAAAGTTAAATGATCTGATTTAAGATTAAAGCGTATTAGTCTGGTTTTAGTATCCTAGAATGTAGAGGAGCTAGGATGGAATTCTTTCCTCAAGAAAAACAACTCTGCTATAACAAGATTTTTGTGGATGAAAATTAATTTTTCAGGGTCCTCAAATCCCCAGTATTATTAAAGTTGCTTTTTTTCTTGTCAAACATCAAGATATATCTATATTTAAGATCTTTGATAGACAGTTTGAAGATATTACAGTGCATAAATAGTTCTCATCTCTACAGATTCATCCATTCACATCACAACATCCTCCGTATAAACAACATCCACCCTCCTTGAACTTCAATTCTTTTATTTATTTATGGACCGTATTTTATTTTGCAGAAGGTGATGTTTGTTCTGTAAATAAAGATGAATCGGAAAAGATTTCAGTCCTCAATGACCTCACTAGGTTGTATATTTGACTGATGTATAAAGTATCACAATGCAAGGAAGGGGCAGGAGACTGTAAAATAGAAATACGAATAAGCTATGGTGAAAAGGGGAAAAAAAGCGTCACATTCTTGGGTAAGTTCAAAGGTGGCCCCTGATGAATGTTGAAAGGTAAGTAGGTATCTGAAAGGAGAACCTTCTAGGAGCACATCTAAGGAAGAGCTGGTATCCAGGTGGGAAAGTGTGATAGATGATCAGAGGTTAGAGAATGGGATGCTTAATTTGCATAAGGCATTGCTGTGTAAATAAGAGCTCTAAACTACAGCAACAGTTCCCACCTCTCATGAGCATTTAAACCTCAATAAGTCCATATCCTTGGAACTAAAAGTGGTTGAGTGTGGCTTGGAATCAGGACACTGAAAGGGAATCTCCAAGTGAGGCTGCAGAGATGGACAAAGAATTGATCATTGCATCATAAACAGCACAAATTTCATTTTTTAAGAGATGAGTAGTTGTGATAATTTTAGAAGAAATTATATTTACCTCAGTTCTGTTCTGGGAGCAGAATGAAAAACAGTTTGGAGAGTTACAAAACCGAAGACCAAGAAAACCACTTTGAAAGCCATTTCAGTAGTCCCACCGAGAAATGGTAATTGCTGGGGCCAAAGACTTACTGGAGAAGGAAGGGAGTGGATGGAGCTTAGATGGGGTGGAATTGAAGAGAGAATTGTAGGGAAAGAATAAAAAGATTAAGAATGTTCAGATGTAGTAAGAGGATGAGGGAACAAAGGTCTAGGCAGCTACCAGGGGTTAAAAGACTGTGGAGATGATGTGACCATTGACCAAGGAAAGAAAATAAAACTTGCACAGCAGTTACTGATTGTGGGAAAAATCCAGTACAAACTCAGTTTGAACATATCAAATTTGTAATACTCATATGTGAGTTTTGGCCTGGAACTATAGAAATGAAAAGATCATATTTATGTAACAATGTACCATACAAAATATACATTAGTAGATGCCAACACCAGTTTGTTTGTTTGTTTCTTTCTTTCTTTCTTTTCAGGAACTGTTGACCTTTAGGGTCCTGGGATAAGTTAAATTGCAACAGAGTTCATTCTGACTGTGACAAAGTTAGTTTGTACTGTTTTTATTAGGCCCTTTGGGCCTCATGGGAGGCAGGCCATGGAAATAGCCTTCTGGTAATTACTTAGGAGAAGGAGAAAGAAAAGAAGGAGAGGAGATGAAGAGGAGGAAGATGGGGAGAAGGGGCAGGACTGAAAGAAGAAGGAGGAAGAGGAGAAAGAAGAAGAAGCAGCGGCAGCAGCTTACATACAAAGAAATGAAATTCGTTCTCCACTGCAATGTTTTTTGGTGCTTTGTCAACATCAGGCCACATGCCATGTGGAAGGATTTTTGTGCTTTATTTGTCTTTAGAGATATCTTCAGATCTTGACCAGACCTTAACATGTAGGTGCTAGGGTCCCAACTCCAGGTCTGTTCTCAATAAATAGGCCAGCAGATAAATATCATGGGTTAGAATGATGTTCTATACCAGTGGTGGGAAAGATGGCAGGTACAAAGCAAAAGTAGCACATATTGTCACCAGATAGCTCTGTTGAGCTGATAAGAAAATGGATATGGATATGGACAGAGCTTGTAGCATTGTTAAGTTATGGAGTAGGTCTGATCTCATTTTCTTGAGCCAACGTCATTCCAGAATAGGTTCTCGAACTCCAGTTATATCTTCCCTCAATAGATAGCTCTTTAATTATTTAACAAATGAATAAGCTCACATATATCACTTGTTTACAACAGGTTGATCTCTAGTGGATATATGTATATGTATATGATGAAGTATGTATGTGTGCTAAAAGTGTGACAAATATGACAGTGGCACCACTGATGATGACAGAATGATAATGGGAATTATCTATCCCAAAAGGCAAAAATGTAAACGTTGTCATCAGTGGCAACATTGAGACTTGCTTCACAAACATATTTTTAGTGTCCCCTGTAGAACATGGTCATGAGCTAGTTCTATTCAATGCCACAGGATAAACAATATATGTATTCTGGAGTGTGAACGTTGCCCAAAGTCATGTAGAAATGGGAAGAGCAAACAACGACAGCAAAACCCAACCATGGATATGTTATAGAGCTGAGTACAAAAATCTATATTAATTTTTAAAATAGAATACAAGGCCCAGATATTTTTGCACTTAGAAAAATCTGCTTGGAGTTCGCCCCCAAGACCTTCTAAGAATATACCTTTCTTGTTTTCCATAGCTCAGAATATTTATATTTGAGCAACATCGCCTTGTGAACTTTAAACCTTTGAAAGATCAATGAAATTTAAAATCAATTTTGCCACAAGAAAAAAAAATGAATTTATTAGAGAGATGATAGATAGATAGATAGCAAGTGATGGCAAGTAAGTCATTGAATATATGCATTTCTTCTGTCTCTTTCACTGGCAATTTTATCACTGAGGCTGACAAAGGGCCACTTTGAATGATAGCCGTATGTTACATTACTTGGACACCCTTTGTGTTTAAATCATGCTGCATTATCTTTAATTAAGTACACAAACCCTTCTGATGAAGTCACTTAGAAATTATTTCACCCACTGCTTTGTTTGGCCACCACACTATGTGTCTCTCTTCAGCAGTGAGGAGAAGAATACCTCTTTCTAGGGGAAGAAAATTCCATGATTTATTGCCTTTACCAACAACAAAAATATTGGCGAGCAGGGTGTAAAGTTGTTGCTGTTGGCATCTTTCACACAAACCACATCAAAAGAAGCAGGATGTGTCTCTGTGTTGGTGAACACACTAATTCTTCCCAGGTCAGCAGCTCCAATAACCACCCACAAGTTACCAGTAGCAGACTTGATGAAATCAGTAACCTTGTCAGTCTCCAAATCAATCTGAATGGTGTTCACCTTGACGAAGGGTCAGGGTAGCAGATGGTGTGAGTAACACCATTCCCCAGATGAAGGATTTCTTCGGACCCACAATGATTTTTTCCACGAGGCACAACTTGTACTTGGCCTTCTCAAGTGTAATACGATGAATGGCAAAGTAATGTGTGGTGTCGTAGATTAGATGAAAATTCTCTCCGGTCTTGTCAATACTGATGACCTCCATAAAATCAGCAGGATAGGTTATATCAGTTCAGGCCTTGCCATCAATCTTAGGGAACCACTGAGTGCATATCTTTACTTCCTCTACTGTCAGGACATACTTAAGAGTGTTTCTTAGGAAAGTGATGGGGTTAGATATTCTCTCAGCTCCTGGGAACTAGTAGATGGACGAGGAGCAAACACACCAGTAGTTTATCCCACATCGAATGCTTTGAACGGCTACCCACTTCAGATGCATCTTAGGACCACAAACCTTAGCCATACTTGTTTGTTTTTTGATAAAAGGACCATTCTAGCTCTTTTACATTTGATTTCCCAGTGACTAATTGACTTCCAAATCTTAACAATTTAATCTCCACCTGCTGTTGAGGCCAAAGATACAATTAAAAATACCCTGCTGATGCATATGATATTTATTGCTATTTTAAAAAAAAATAATAACACAACAGAAACTCTTAGCTAAATTATTTTTCAAAAAGAAACTTATTAAAAAGATACGAAGAAGGCTCTCAGAATCAAAGGGGCAGCTAAAAATCAATTGGGCCTCAGAAAGGACAAGAGCTTGGATCTTACCCAAGATCAGGTAGCAGATATTAATAGCTAATCTCTTAAGGTCTTCAATTTTGAGAAGAATCAATTTCTCCGATTTATCTTCATCTCTGAGTTGCTTAGGGCAAGATTCAAACTGTCAGGGAAGGGAGTATAGTGAGCTGAGCTATTCGTAGCCCATTGCCTGGTTGGGCTCGTGGGCACGTTACTGGTAGTTCTTCAGCTCTGCATACACTGGAGGGAAAGTATTAATGCAGCTCTGGATGCTCGTTGGACCTATTTTAACTGCTCAATTTGCCATTTCATTGCCTTCTGATCTTCAGTCAGTTTACACTGGCCCAATAGAGTCCATTATTTAACCAAGATTGTTTTGATTATTTAATCTTATCACACACAGTGTTTCCCATATCTGTGTACTGAAAACCTACAAGAATTGAACCAGTTGCCAAATAAAATTAAAGTCTACTTGGAAAACTTTTTAGTGAAACTGTTTCTTGAGCATCTATCACATGTAAACTAGGTATTGTATTTGCAAGTATAGACTTTTCAATTCAGCACATAAGTGCAGAATACAGATGACTTATTCAGGTAATAAATTGATCTATTCACAAATTGATAATAGTAAATAGGTGTGCCATATAGTCCATCATACTCTAGAGTTGAAACTTATTAAAGCCTTAATTTATCAGTAAAGTAGAATATACACTTTTACTGTAGTAGAGACTATATTCTGTATTTATGTGCTGAATTGAAAAGTCTATGCTTCCAAATACAATACCTAGTTTACATGTGCAGGTTGCTTAGAAAAACTACAAGCCAAATTCTTTGTCAAATAGTCATTGGAAGTTACAGGCTATTTGCCTACAATCTGAGGAAATATTGAATTGCCTTTATTCTTCATCATCTAATTTCAGAGCATTGGAGAGAAGGGTACCGGTCAGGATCTTCGCTAGTGTTGAATGATCCATTTTCATATATGTGCAAGAAATTAGACTCCAAAATGGAGTCTATTCCAAAGAGAACAGATTCAAATTCCTAATCATACTCCCATGTCTGAGAAATTTAAGTTTCGTTTCTCTGAAAACAAAGTGGACTTGATGTACTTCTATTTGTTATGATGTAGAATTTGGAATAAAAATATGATATCACTCTTGCCTCACTCATACAGTTTTGGCAGATTGATAATCTCCAAAACCTTGTAAGTGGTCCTATGGCATGGATTTTAAATACTTAATTAGAGCAATGCATGGCCATGATCCTAATCTTGGAACTGCTAAGACAAAAATTCATAAATAATCTAACCCAAAATTATGCTATTTACAATTTTCTATGCTTGCATGATTCCTTCTACTAACATAAATTTGCTGCCTTTCACATTGTATTCTAGTTGAATCTATAAATGTTTCGAGAACAGGCTTATGTTTTGTTAGTCGATCTATTATCAGCAAGAATCCGAAACTTAGAATAAAATGTTTATCTAACTCAATATTTATTTTTTGAATGAAAGATGATAACCTATTTCATAGCCATTCCTTAGCTGGAGAGATTGCAAGTGAAGCTCTTTATGAAGAATGATATTTATTTTTCTTTGTAGGAAAAATTCAACACTTTCTAGTGACTAATGTCAGCCTAGTAATAAAAAATCTTATGTGGCAACACTCTGTTTGATTCTTTCTATTGTCTTGCTGTCTAAATTGAAAGACTTATTTTAAAATATTGAACTGTTCCTGTTTATTTATAAGTTGCTATCAATCTAGTGACTTTAATACAAGCTGTTGAGACCCCAAACGCTAATATACTTTAATTAATTCAGATTACAAAAAAAAAAATAAATACTTTTAAATATCTTTCAGTAAATTCACAGTCTTTTACATGGGGTAGAATTATAGCCTAACGTACTTTATGAGGTTCACCTAGATCATGATTTTAAAGTCTCTAAGGACACTGTGTTCTCTGCAAGGTCACAGTGACATGAACAAAGCAGCCTGAATGACTAATGGAGACATCCATCATGCCTCTGCAGATTCCTCTGTGCAGACTGCTGGATTTGACACTGGAATCCAACCCCAAATCTGTTTCTGATTAGATACAATTAAAATGTTTGCTTGTGTCAGGTACAAACCATCACCCCCAACCCTCACCCAGCTCTGCTTTCTTACAACAAGTGGAGGCTTTACTTTCATGTTTATAAGATTGCAATAAAATTTTAAGTCATTTGTGCCACAGTTTCTTAGATAACTAAACAAGCAGTCAAACAAATGTAGGAAATAATGAAGTCAAAATTAAGCTATATTACAGAATTGTACACTTGAAACCTATGTAACTTTACTAACTGTTGTCACCCCAATAAACTTTAATTAAAAAAAAATATTGAAACTCTCTGCTAACCATTTGACTATGTTCATTCTAAAGAAAACAGTATTTTATAAGTTAGTCTTCATCCTGAATACTAATTTGCACTGGAATGATGGGTGACTATTATATTTATATGTTCATATCGTACTAAATTATAAATTAGTCAGTTCTCTCAACTTGCTATTTAAGCAATGATAAGAACCTCTCAGTGGAGTAAATCTTGGATTTTAGGGTTTGGATGTGTGTTTATTGACTCTCTTCCAAACCTAGATTTTCTAGCCCATCGTTTTACATGGGGTTTCAGATCCTTATGTCTTCTGAAATCTGGATCCCACATTTTCAGTTTAAGAGTATTAAATGTTTAAATTTTTGTTTGATTTTGAAATTATTAAAAATAATTTCTTATTTTCACCCATATATGTGAATGTACACGTATGATAAAATCATACATACATTTTTTAATGCAGTATTTAACAGCATTTATGCTTATCTTTTCTGTATTTCTTTCTCTTTCCTCTTCACTAGCCCCAGAGCCCATGTTAACAATCTAGTAACTTTCCACCTTTTTCCTTATGCTCAGATAATCATTTTGATCATATACATGAATATGCATGTACCATATGCATTATATGTGATATATATGTTCACATAAATGTGCATATAGATACAGGATTTTGGTCATTAAAAATAAAGTAATATGATGTACACATTTTGCATTTTTCTTTTGCCACTCAACGGCATCTCATGGGAATCTTTTCAACTTAACTGAAACATAATGGGATACCAAGGGGAGTGGAGTGGTGAGAGGGATTCTTGACTGGTGGAGAGAATTGTACTATTAATGATATTGTTAGAATTACCAAGATCTAGTCATACTAAAAATCTAAGTGTCTTCTAGTTGGGTGTATTTATTACAGACCACAACCACCTTATTGCTTTCATTCAGTTGAGTTGATATTACCACTTCTCCACATTGCAATGGGTATATAGCTCTAACTCTATTATTGTTCATAGCTGCATAATACCCAGGATATGTATGTCTCACAATTTAATATTTTAAATTGCTTTCCTATTGAAGGACATTTTGTTGTTGTTGTCCCACAATCACTTTGTTACTCTTGTCTCCTGTGTTCCCGGGTCTGGTACTTTTTAATCTGTCAAATAAAATCCCTAAATAGAATTACTTGTACAAAAAAATATGTATTTTTAATTCTGAAGATAGTTCAGAATATTCTGGGGAAAGCTCTAACAATTCAAAGTTTATACCAGCAATAGGAATTTTTTCTGTTTTGTTTAAATTACTATGTGTGTGGGGACAGAGTCCCAGAGAGCAATTTTCAGGCTCTCGGCCTCATGTGGAAAGGTGCTGGCTTGGGTAGTAAATGCCCATCAGCTGTAACTAGTTGGCCATCAGCTGTAACCAGTTAGCAATTGGCCACTGATACAACTGCGGTGGCTGAGCTAGCAAGCGCGGATTGCAGTTAGCAAGTGGGGTTGGTTGGCAGAGAAGCAGATGACAGATTGTGGATTGTGTGGCTCCTGCTCCCTGTGTCTCCAACCCAGCCGCCAGCGAGAAAATAGTGGTGATTCCCCTACCTATGGCTCCGTGGGTGTTTCTTTTTGGCCTCACCATATCCTGCGTTCTTATGCAGGGAGCGGGAGCAGAGACCCCTCATAGCACCCTGCGTGATACGGCGCAGCGAACAGGGTATGGCACCGGCCAGAACTCTCTGAAGGGCGGTGGAGCAGTTTGTGCTTATGAACAGTCAGTCTCGGGAGGCCAGTGAGGAGCAGCACCGGGAGCAGGAAACGAGGTCTGCCTGTGAGAAACGTGACCCCTCGGTGAACTGGTGGTCCTCTCCAGCTTCTGGATGGCACATCACCCTATTGGCCATATCAGGCGTCGCCTGTTTTTTGGTGGTCCACTGCTGCCGTAGGCTCCGAGAGTTGTGGTCATCTTATACCAGGGCCACCACCCTGGTATACCTGGCGTGACAAGCAAGATTCCGGACAGGTAAGAATGATGCTTGACTCTCGGCAGGAGGATATGTGGTCCCCACACAGCATGTGGTGCCCAGTGGCCACTGTTCTCAAAAGTGGACGCCCGTGGAAGGGTGGGAAGTTGTGGATGGTTCTCCAAGCAGCATAGGCCAGAGAAAGCGAAGGTTGTTGCAGCTGTGTGAGTTGGGCAGTGCTTGCTGAGGCAGCCCAGATGTGGGACTTGTAGTCTCAGGAGGAAACGCTTGCTGAGTCCTTGGTAGAGAATATGGGTGAGGTCAGGGTCGTCCCTCACCCTCAGGTTGGGGAGGACTTGGAGCCCTCGCGCTGTGGGGAGGGCACACGTTGTGAGGCCAACGCACAGCCCTGGCAAATGACTGTGGACTATGGGGAATTGCCTTAAATCCCTGTTTTGTGATGGATTGCTTGACTGTTTGCTTGGGATTGTACCACCATGTAGTGGAACTGGCGGATGTTTCCTTCCTGTGGCAGCCAGGGGGAATATGTATGCACCTTGACTGTGAGCCACTATTGTTCCAGCATTGTGCCCTGAGAACCCTAGCTGTGCCCAGGAAGTCTGGCTGTGCCCAGAAAGGCTTGCAGTACCCTTAGGAACCCTGATTGTGCCCAGAAAGTAGGTGGACATCTAGGGATACCTCCTGGGACATTAGTTGAACTGGACTGACACTTTTTCTCATGAGCTGTGTTCCTGACACAGGGCCCCTCGCGGAAAACGCTTATAACGTAGATTGTGAGGCGAGACCCCGTAGGGGTGGATTGTGGGGACAGAGTCCCAGAGAGCAGTTTCCAGGCTCTCGGCCTCATGTGGAAAGGTGCTGGTTCGGGTAGTAGATGGCCATCAGCTGTAACCAGCCATTGGCCACTGATATAACTGCTGTGGCTGAGCTAGCAAGCACTGATTGCAGTTAGCAAGTGAAGTTGGTTGGCAGAGAAGCAGATGGCAGATTGTGGATCGTGTGGCTCCTGCTCCCTGTGTCTCCAACCCAGCCGCCAGCGAGAATATGATGGTATGACTCCCCTACCTATGGCTCCGCGGTGTTCCTTTTTGGCCTCACCATGTCCTGCGTTCTTGTGCGGCAAGCGGGAGCTGAGACCCCGCATGACACCCTGCATAACAATGTGTTTTGAAATTTTTGTTTTATAAGTCCTTTACACATATACACATAAACGCACGCGCGCGCACACACACACACACACACACAACTCGCACACACAAATACACTCATACAGGTGTGTTTTCTTTGTATTTCTCTTTCTTTGAGTTTGTTGTATTTTTTAAAATTTATTTCTCGGTTGATCTCTTTTAGCCATTTTCCTTATTCTCTCTCTCTCCTTTTCTTCTGAGACCCATTTATAAGACACATTAAATTGTTCAGTGTTTATTTATAGATATCACTCTACTTATGTTCCAGGTACCTAATATTGTGTATCAAACAATCCCAAATTTAGTGGAGTGAAAAATAAACATGTATTGTTATCTCATATGGACTTGTCATTGACTGGGCTCAGCTAGTTGGTTCTCACTCCGTATTTATCATTTGATTTAAATCAGCTAGACTTATCTCAAATACTTTCTCACTCATGTGCCTGCTGGTTGAAACTTGTTGTCAGCTGTGGCTTCAGTGGAGACTGGTAGCCAAACACCTACATGTGTTTGCGATTTGTCCTGAGCTTTCTCACAGCACAGTGCTGGATTCTAAGAGTTAGTATCCTTGGAGAGAGTAGCAGAAGTGTCATGGCCTTCTTTAATCTACTTTCACAAATCACAAAAGTATAACTTTAACCACATTCTGTTTGTCAAGGAAATACCAAACCCTTCTGTTGATGGGAGAGTATCAAAGAATCTATGGACATGTTCTGAAATTACCACAATTTTTAATTCTCTGTCTTTTTGGGTTTCAGTTGAATGTTTTCTATTAACCAATCTTCATGTTCACTGATCCTTTCCTGTGTCATGGACAATCTGATGCCAAAACTACCTAATTTATATTTTATTTTTGATTTTGTGTTTTCCATTTCTACCATTTCCATTTGATTTTCTTATCTTTTCATGAACACTGTCCATCTTTTCCACTAGAGCATTTAATATTTTTATGATACTTATTTTATAGTTTCTTTCTGATAATTCCAACACATGAGTAATCTCTGGATCTTCTTTTGTTGACTATTTCACATTTTGTTGTCTTTTAATATGTTATTGCATGTCAAAACATTTACTTTCAGAAAAGATCACACTTTTTCTCCAATCAGGCCACTAAAACAAGGGAGTGATTATTTGAGCTGGGTGAGGAATTTGTTGTAGCTTTAGTTTGATTCTGTTCATCATTAGATTCAAATGTTTGTGGGCAGGGTCAGGATCTACTTTTTAGCAAAACTTGATGTATCAATACTGACAAGATCCTAGAGAGCTCTGTGTGATTTACAGCCAGGAAATCTGTTTTGGGGATCATTGGAGAGTTCTCTTTCCTCTCCAATTTTCCACCCTAATATTTTGCTCCAAGCCTTAATAAGCAGATCACCTTATGATCTGAAGATGCTCACAGTTCCTCAGAGATGTTTTTCTGAGCTCTCCTGTACCATTTTCTAGCCTTTGGTAGATGAATATCAGAGTACTTCGAATTGATTTATCTAAACAATATTTTCCTTCCCCTAGCCCTAAGTAATTGAGGGTCTAGAATATATCAAATAGGTTATTTTCATCTCTCTTACTCTCTCCTTCATTCCTATTTAGACAACTGTTGTGTTGCACTTGGGGGAGGCCTCATGCACTGCAAGGAGTTTTGTTTCATTTGTTCAGCATTACCCCCAATGTCTGGCATACTGGCCCCTACAGTTGAAAATCCTTGGGAAGCATTAGAACATCAATGAGTGCGGGGCTTCTCAAATTCTAATCTGTCACCCCAGCCCATAAGCAGCAATTAAGTTTGTTTACAGTTAAAAGTTTGACTATTTTATCCCTCCTATTGATGAATTCTTCCCTCTCATAAATGAGGATGGCTATGAGTCTCTTCTTTCCTATGAGGGGCTTATCTTTTTTTTTTTTTTTTTTTAATTTAATTTTCTTAGGTTTTATTGCATCCTTTGCTCTGTCACAGGTTTGTACAACTCTGTGAATGAATTTAAAGGTTATCCACAATGTTATGGCTTTTCAGATGAAGGTAGAGGTCTCTTTCAATTTTCTATTATGAAACGGAATACCTAGCTTTGTAAATGGAAGTAATTTTTTCATTCTTGTTTTTGTGAGGTTCTTGAAAATTACATTATTCCTTTTTTTTTTTTTTTTTTTGCCTTTTTGAAAATGTTTTGTTACAAAAAAATCTGCTTTCACATACCACCTTCCCTACAACACAGAGACAGTTTTGCAACTTCATTTAAATGGTACACTGCTGCTTTGCAAGTTTAATGAGATTAGGGCAGGGGGGCATCTTGTGAATTCTTGTGGGTTAGACATTTTCCTTTAATTGCAGATTTCTCCCCTTAATTTTGTAAAAAAAAGACTACTTGCATTTTTTTCTTTGAATTTTGAAAGCATTAAGATGTACAGAAACGTATACATAATTAGACACTACAAAGAAGTAAACCACAGTAAAAAGATTTCTTTTTTAAAATAAATTTTACTGGGGAATATTGGGGGACAGTGCGTTTCTCCAGGGTCCATCAGTTCCAAGTAGTTGTCCTTCAATCTAGTTGTGGAGGGCGCAGCTCAGCACCAAGTCCAGTCGCTATTTTCAATATTTAGTTGCAGGGGTCGCAGCTCACCATCCCATGTGGGAATTGAACGGGCGACCTTGTTGTTGAGAGCTGTCATTCTAACCAACTGAGTCATCCGGCCACTCCAAGAATTCTCTTTTTTGATTTGCCTCTGAGTTAGTCATGAAGATTGATACCACACAACTAAATGTGCTGATGCTTTCTGGTATGGAACACAGACGGGGTGGGAGTGATGCACTAGAAAATGTAAATTGGAAAACGTAAAGAAGTAAAATTTCTATATTGTCTAGAGAGCATACCATAAAATTGTCAGGGAAGAAGCAATCAAAATGATAAAATATTTTCTTTTCCTAAAAATGACTTTGTTTTACAGTTTTCATTTTTGTTTTTACAAAAAGTTGGCATCTTAGTAGAGGTGACGGTTAAGAACCTCAGCATTCACTGGACATTTTTAAATATAAATTTATAGGGAAAGTAGCAGGTATAGTTACTTTTGTTTTCTGTGTTTTAGATAATTATGCAATATTGAACAGACTTTATAAGTTCTTGGAGAATTAGTTTCTTCACGTTTGAAATTAGATATATAAAAACAAGAGCTTTAACCTGAAGTTGGTGAACTCAGTGTGGAAGGCCAAGATGTGAAGTTTCTATTTTTCTAAGGACAAAGGACTGAAAGATTTCAACAAATGTTCAAATACACCCATGGCTGAAAAATGTTTCAGAAATATTCTCAATATAGCTGAAACAGTATGTGAGATTATCTCACCATTAGGCTTCTTGCTATATTTTAAATAACTTCCATAAGGAAACATGATCTGTGCTACTGTCTCATAACATGTAATATTTATTGGGGGTGTGCCATATTCTAGGCACTCACTATGTGTTATCTCATGCAGCCTTCACAGTAGGATAAAATAGGACTTAATAACATCCTCATTTAATGGATAAGGATTTCAAAGCTCAGGGAATTTATGCTACTTTCCATGGCCATGCAGTTTATACGTCATGGCACCAGAATCTGAGGCCAAGTCTTACACCAGATGAAAGCTCTTATGGTCCTTGAGCCCAATGTGTTTGAGGGGACAATGCTGCAACAATAATGCCTTCCTGAACTGGAGGGACTGGACGAAATCATAAGTAATCATGGATTTATAAATAATTTATTGATGAGATAAAATACTAGATTGGATTCTAACATCTTTGGGAGGTCAGGAAAGCCTCGTTAGTTCAACAAATACTCGGTGTCACTGATCCTGCCTTAATTCACTATTGTTCCCTTTGTGAAGTGTTTCCAAAATTTCTCCCAGGGAGGCAAAAGTGCTAAGTGCTCACTGTTTGCTGTAAGAAAAACCCTAGATGTTAGTGATTCTGCCTGGTGCCACAAGTGGGAACAGCAGTTCTTTCATGGTATTAAGGCAATAAAAGACGGTATGATTATCTTTGAAACAATAGAGATGAAATAAGAATAGTCCACATGATACACAGCCTGCATACTTGCAGAAGATTCTGTAATGGATAGTATGGGGTGGAAAGTAAGTGGAAATATATGCATTATTACCAGGAGAGTCACCTGGGGTATTATAAATTGATGTAGTAAAATCCTTTTGGAAAGCAATTTGGCAGCCTGTCTGAAAAGCTATAAAAACCTTTATACCTTTTGACCCAGTAATATCTCTCCTGATAATTTATCCTAAGGAAATAATTCAAAGGAGGAACACAACTATGTGCATAAAATTATTAATTACCACATTAACTCTGCCAGTGGGGGGGGAAAGGAAACAACTTAAATATCCAACAATAGGAAGGTAGTAAATTATGAGACATTAAATTTAAAACATCAGGTAGCCATTACAATTGTAATTATGAATACTGAAACAACTTGAAAAATATATGCAGTGGCGTTAGTGAAAATAAAGACTACAAAATTGCAGGTGTTTAATGATTAGGCCTTTTTAAAAAAAGGTTTACATATAGATAATAACTTTAAGAAAACTAGAAGGAAGTGAAAACAGTAGCATGTTATAATGGTGGGATTCAGGGTGAAATCAGTTCCTTACTGACACATTGTCTTAATGCTTTTAGCAAACTGTATACAATAACTAAAACTCAGAAAAGAAGGACTTGAGCTACAGAATCTCATGTGTCCATTCTGCTTCCGTAGTATTTGTCAGAGAGCTGGGAAAAAAAAAGTCTCCTGTAGTTAACTGTATTCACTGTACTGATATTTTAAAATTTGTGCTCTATAATTTAGCCAATTTGAATTACTGTGGTTTATTAACATAGGCTATTGAGTATGATTTTTTCAACTCTATATACATTAAGTACTTTAGTTGTTTCTTGTTTCCTATTGGACTGTTAGCTAAATTCCTAATTGGGTCCCTACTTTAGTACTTCCTGTCTTCAAAATACAATTTGTGAAAGTGTGAATACAAGCATATTACACTTTTTGTCATTTTGAATTACTTATTGAAAATACATGTACTATATCAAATATGGTACTGTAAATCAAATATGGGTACTGTAACTATCAAATATGGGTACCATGCTTACAGAAGAAAATCCTGTTACATTGTAATCAAGGAACCCCAAATCCATATGCATGCCCCTTGAATCTCCCATAAACTCTTCCTTGGTGTAGCCAAGAAACAGCATATGCCAACAAAGTGCCCTCCATTTGAACTTTCTCATATTCGTGCTTCTATGAACCTAAAAACTTTACACAAGGGTAAATTTTCTTCCTTCTATGATCTCTAGATATTTAGGTCCTATCTGTGTCAGGGATCAATTAAAACCCTTTCTTTTCCAGAAAACCTTTCAACAAAATTCCACCCTGATTGCTTTTACCCTCTTTTGAAATCCTATTACTGCAATTTGACATTCCTTATATTACTGGCTTGTGTTATTATTTCGTTCTCACTGCTATTTTGTTTTTCTGTTTGTAAGCCTTTATTTCAATATCCAGATTGTTATGACTACAAAAGCAGGGAACAAAACAACCCCAGTCCTTATATAAGTGGATGTAAGTAAGCAACCAATACACAGCTGCTATGAAATGACATTGGTAATGTGCTTAAGAAACATTTGGCATTGGCTTCCAAACTCACTGAGTTTTGGGTTCTGGGTTATTTAAGACTCCCATTTTGATGCTTAATCCATGAACGGCAAAGATGTAAAACCATTGCATCCCCCATCTTCCTCCAAGAGGTGAGGTTCTTAGACTCAGAGGTACAGTCCATGCGTGTTTCCTGTTTGTATACACAAAACATGAGCATTGTCTCTGCCACAGAGAAGTTCAGCAGTTAGTACACATATACATCAATTAATCAACTTCATTTCTTTTAAGGGTCTTACTTTTATGTACGGAACTTAAGAAACAATAATAATAAACATAATACCCTCTTGGAAGTAGAGATTAGAAAGAAAATACAAAGTAATAAATAATACAAGAAAAGAATAAACATTTCTCGAGGGTTTTTCGGCCAGGCAGGTGCCTTAAGATACATTCTTTATTTTCATATTAACAATAATGCCTAAATTTTGAGTGTTTGATATGTGCCAAGCACTTTTCCCAAGAGCTTTCCATGTAATTCTCACAACATTGTGGGAGATGTACAATTATTCTCCATGTAGAAAGGATTAAACTAAGTTATCAAATATATTTTTTAACTCGATGACTTGGTGTTCCCAACCAAGCAGTCAGTACAAAGGTTAGAGAATTTAAACTTTTCCAGAAGATGACAAATAACAGAGAAATAGTAAATTTTAAAATCAATTTAATTTGATTATAAAGGTGAAGCTGGAGATTTGTATTGTTCCCTGAAAAACATATGTTCATGCACATTTTAAAATTTTTTCATTAAACTTGTTATGGTTCTGTTGAGGCCAACACATAGATTTTGGGAAACAATTTAATATAAAACTTCAAATAATTGGATTTAGAGTGGTTACTCTACCTTACTGAGATGTTATACCCTTTAAAAGGATAAAATAAAATATATATAGCCTAAGTTACCTTTCTATTTTTTAAATACTTAGCATAATTTGATAAAACATCAACCTGCTTATTATGGATCAGATTTTTACAACTTAATTTAAATTGCATTCAGTGAATGGTATGAATCAGACTATGAAGAATTAATCATAAGATTTATTTGTTCTCTGGGGTGTTGATAAGCAAACACTTTTTAAAATCTAGAAAACAGCATTTCTAGACTTCAAGGAGACACTGGGCTCAGTTGATTTATCTGTTTTATTAGAGGTTATAAATAACTAAGCAGATCAAACTGATATTTATTTGACAGTTCCCATGTCTAGGCAATAAAAAAAAGACTATTTTCGATCAGATTTTTTGTATCTGAACATATAATTGTGCCCGATGGTGTGAAATAATTCTTGATGTATCCAAAAGCATCACAGTAACATTTACTTTGTCACTGATGGTTAGAAATTTTGTATTTATTTAAATATATTTAAAATAAAATAAATAACGGTGAGTTTATTCAATTGTCAAAAAGATGCTAAATGACTCAACTTCTACCCTGCAGTAATACCTTGATTAATACATCCTCTGGGAAGAAGACTCAGGGTTGTTTATATGAGCTCAACTGTTTTATCTAAAAACATCAATTGGAGGATGAAAAAAATCTTTCTAAATGACACGCTATACATTAACAAACCAGAGGAGAGAGTTTATATTGCTGTTTGTTGTTGTTTCTTTTTCCTTTGCAAAGATGTCCTGGAGTAACAATAAGTTTGTTGAACTTACCCAGGAAACAAACCCAGTTTGGTCCCTTTTCAGAAAGAGTCAGCATGGTGGCCATAGTGACAGAATGGAGAATTCATGTTCTCTTACTTTCATCCTACCCCTCACTCTTCTCTTCTGACATCAAAGGGCTACGCTGATGGGAGAGAGAAGGAAGACAAATAAACCTAGTGCTTGTAGCTGCATCCAAAGAGTCCACCTGGAGTCATATCAAGACAGCAGTTTATGGAGTCAGACAGACCTGGTACTCATAATTTAAACCTTCATTTTATTTAGCAAATACTTATATTGGTCCAGTTATATGCTCTGCGCAGTTCTAAGCTCTTGGTTAACATTAACTGATCTAATCCCTACAGTAACTCAAATGAGGGAGGTATTTTTCACCTACCGACTTGACAGATAAACGGAAACACTCACAGGTTTAGCAACATGCGTAAGACCACAAAGCCAGTGAGCAGCAGAGGCTGGACCTAAGTGCTATGGCTGGAGTACATGATCTTCACCAACCTGTAGCCGTCTCTCCAGATCTTACTTAGCCAAGCCACTTAGTGGCCAGATTTTCTTGAGCCCTTAACTTCTCCGAGCTTCATTTCCTCAACTGAAAAATTGGAACAGTGTCTACAGTCAATGACAGTTGTTAGGACGCATATAACCCTTTCTGATGGTCCCAAATCTTACGTCTATCTTCCCAGCACAGATCTACCCAGCAACTTCTTCTCCAGACGGCCACACCCAGATTTTAGCTGGACCCAGTTACCATATTTTCCACTTCAAATCACATATGCATTTGGGGAGGGTAACACATGTAACATTACTAGAGTTAGTATTTAATGGTATTTGCATGCAATAAGACATTGCATTCTGAAATATATCCCAATATTTCTTACTTACTTTATACCTCTTTCATTAGACTGGTAGTTGTATCAGGGTGGCCAAACATGTCTGTCCTGTTCTAAACTGTGTCCCTAGTGCCCGACGAGGGCTTGACACATGGCAGGAATTCAATAAGTATAATTTCATGAAAGAGTGAGTAAATGGCTTTCCTGTATCTATAAAATTTCCATCAACAACATGTCATACACAGTAAATGCATCTTTGTTAATAGGCATACTCTATAATAATAGCATTTTCTACGAATAATTGCAATATAAGTGATCCAGAAGAAATGTATCAACTAGAATCAAAATTGTGAAAATGGATAAACAAAATGAAGGCTCAAAGGCATTTGACAAATCCTTACGTTTTCGCTGTTCCACAATGATCAAAAAAGTGAATTACATGAATTACACATATAAGGCTGTGGTTAAAATGAGAACCTCCAATCAAAAAATAAACCCCAAAATAATAACAATAACAACAACAAAGAACAACCGAAATCACAGAACAAGGTGTTCAAATGACATCCTTCTAGCTGCCTTGATCTTGTCATACGGCCATGAGAGCTAACTCCCAGGGCCATATGTTTGGAGGCTGACCCCACTCCAGAGAGCAGAAGGTGAAGGAAAGATCCATATGTGATTACAAAGCATTTAAGAGACCCAAGTCTCACCTTCAATTGCATTCAGGAGACAAAGGGCTGCCCCCTACAGCCACGGCTCACAAGTGCTCACTAATGGCTCCATAGGGCCATGTCTGGAAGCCAGTAGACTCCTTTCTTCTTGCCTGTTATAACTCGCTATTAGAACTAAATTAACCAAAGTGTCCTTCAATAGATGATTAGATTAAGAAGATGTGGTATATATACACAATGGGATACTATTCTGCCATAAGAAAATATGAAATAGTGCCATTTGCGACAACGTGGATGGATCTTGAGATTATTATGCTAAGCGAAATGTCAGACAGAAAAAGTCAAGAACCATATGATTTCACTGATATGTGGTATATAAAACTGAAAACAACAAGAGAGCAAGACAAACAAATGAAGAAATAAAAACTCATAGACACGGACAATAGTTTAGTGGTTATCAGAGGGTAAGAAGGGAAGGAAGTGGTACATGAGGGTAAAGGGGATCAAATATATGGTGATGGAAGGAGAACTGACTCTGGGTGGTGAACATACAATGTGATATATAGATGATGTATTACAGAATTGTACTCCTAAAATCTATGTAACTTTACTAGCAATTGTCACCCCAATAAACTGTAATTTAAAAAAATTAAATCCTAAAGGCAAAATTGTCATGTACCTTATATTTTTGTGCTGAAAGATTTTTTTAAGAAGGAGGCTGTATTTTCTTAGTGTAGAGACTTTCATTCCCATACATTCATACCTTAGTAATCTGGAAATATAAAACAGATCACTAAGCTGAGTGCTTGACAATATATTGACTCATCCCAAAAAAACTGAAAAATAGGAAAAATACCTAAAACTTGCCTGAAATGAACAATGAACCTACACAACAAAACTGAAATGTTTTTACAAAATAGGCTTGAAGGCAAAACCAAAAGATAAATGTATGTATGTATTTAAAATTACTTGTGGGCAAGGCTCCCATCTTAAATATTTGAAGTATTCAGGACTCCAGGCACCTGTTCAAGTTTGTGCTGATTGTCCCTCAGGCAGCTGCCTCACTTGCCTCTGCCTCAGGCTGGTCCTGAATGTGGTCCAGGATGAATCGCTGTGAGCAAGTTCAGCTGGTGCTAAATGACAGGTGTTGGTCCTCTACTGCCTTCAGTGGCGTGGTCTGTTTCTTAAAGAGGGAAAGAAAGAAGCCACCAAACACTTGCTCCTCCAATTCAGCCTTTTGAAGTTTCTGCTCAAAATGAAAGCATACACTGAAAAAATTTAATAATGTAATTTAAAAAAATATCTTTTTTTTAGTGAATACAAAATTATACACTATGGTAGCACAATAAAGACACGACATTACTAGTGGGATTTGGGGTGTTCTGCAAGATCCAGTAGATCATAGGACATGCCCTTGTGACCAATGAAATCTTGAATCTAAGTAGATAGGTTGACCGAATGGTCCAGAGTCATGAAGAACTGCAAGACCTCACTCTGTCTCCAGACCCCAGACTGTCGGTCAGTGACAATGGGGGCACAGAATGCCCTTTCCATAAGAAGGTGAGGCTAATAGCAGTGCTGCCACAACAAGATGTGCACAAAAGTGCTCCCCATTCTGTCCTAGAATCCAATGAGACTTTTCCGGGTGGCAACATGGTGTGTCCCCAGAATCAGCAAACTATGACCCACAGGCCAAATCCAGCCTATCTCCTTTTTTGATACATTTATAATCTAAGAATGGTTTTCGCACTTGTAAGTGATTAAAAATTATCAAAAGAAGAAGGATATTTAATGGCACGTGCAGATTATATGAAATTCAAATTGTAGCGATTATAATTTTTTATTGGAACTCAGCCATGTGCTCCTTTGTTACATGTTATATATGGCTGTGTTTGTGACTCAGTATTTGTGACAGACTACATCTCCCACAGAGCCAAAAATATTCACTATCTGGCCCTTTACAGAAAATATGTACCTGATATAGCCTCTTACCAGCTGTGGTAACTGGTAGTTTACTAAGACCCTCTGAGCCTCATTTTCCCAATCTGTAAGGGGATATTAATACTGACTGCAGAGTTTGGGACTATTACATGAGATAAGGTGCCATAAAATACCGAATACAATGGCAGTAAATGATTGCCATTTGTATTCTTAATGGACTAGGAGGGGGAGAAGTATTTCCTTGGGGTCTCATTGTGGTCCCGAATGATGTGAGTAGCCACCAGTCTTACTGAGGTTTTAGGATGCCTGAGAGTGTATTGGATGCTATCTTAGTCATCTCTAGCTGCTATAACACAAATACCATAGACTGGGTCGCTTCATAACAGAAATGTATTTCTCACAGTTCTGAAGGCTGGGAAGTCTCATGGTCTGGGTGCCACGATGGTCCGGTTCTGGTGAAAGCTCTCTCCCTGCCTTGCAGACGCACTTTCTTATTATAGTCTCACAGGGTAGAAAGAGAGAGAAAGAGAGACAGTTCTGATCTTTTTCTTTTTATCTAGTCATGGGGCTCCAACCTCATGACCTCATGTAAACCTATTTACCTCTCAAAGTTCCCAAGTCCAAACACCATCACGCTGGGGATTGTGAGTTCAACATATGAATTTGGCAAGGGTGGGAGGCAAAGCTTCAGTTTATAACAGATGTGACTGAATCCCCAGCAGCTTTACCACCATTTCTTGCATGTGTAATAGCATTTGATTCCACATCAGCTTTCGGAAAAACCCTCATTACTCTTAAACAGTGAGGGAACCCCTCTGGAGTCAATCAGAGGGGAAAGTTTCAATCGTCTCAGTGACTAGAGGGTGCCACTGACATTAAGTGGCGGCAAGAAAAAATGCACATGTTTACACACACACACAATCATATCCATAAAGTCAACAATACCGCTCATGAGTATCACCCAGGGGGATTTAGCCTATATTGCCACATTTCCAGGTAACTTAGACCTTAGGCAAACCCTATGTGCCCAACCGGCACAACCTTTTCTGGGGATTCTGGGACGGAGTTGTTCATTCTCTCTTCTACACAGCGCAGTGAGCAAATGTGAAGCCTAAAATTGCTACAACATTTTATGAACATTATTTTATGTCCAGGGAATGCAGTACAAGGGAAAAAACTGATAGAGAACAGAGCCAAGCCACAAGCATCAGAGAAGAATAAACAGCACCCTAATCAAGCTCCACCTGGACCATTTCCTACCTGTGAGCTTCTCAGTCCTTTACAGCTTAAGTCACTCTCAGTCAGATTTTTTTTTTTTTTTTTAATTTGCCAACAAGATCAACTAACTACCACAAGTGGGACCTGTCTGTAGAGCCAGGTTGAAGGTGGATTGACTTGCTCAGCTCATCCTCTTGTAAGCAAGTAGTCAGAGGGTCAGGAAACAGTGACTCAGCAGTGTGCTAATATTTTATATGTTGGACTCATTTACTCGTTATAAAATGTATCCTATACATTGCTTAACAAATCTAAAATTTCACTTGGTGTCACTATGGGCAAAGCTTTATACTCAACTCTGGGAGACGCAAACATGAATCAAGCACATGACTAGGCCTCAAGGACTTCATGACCTTGTGGAGAACAACATAGAAACTACACGAGAAATTAAAATAGGAGGAAGAATAAAGTGAGGTGCAGGCTTGACACAGTTATGAGAGCCAGAGAAGGAGATTTATTGCCCCCATTAGATCCTCACAACGGCTCTGTTGGGGAGATGGAACAGATGTTTTTATCCTCTTTGCTACAGATTAGGAGATTCTGAAAGGTCCAGTGTGACTGGCGTAATTAGTGATACATTAATTGTGCTCAGAGATTCTGGCTCAAAGCCCAATATTCTTTCCACTCCTCCATGAAACTTCTTAACAATAATAACATCAGAAAAAAAAAAAAGCTATTTTGTATTAAACATTTCATAGAGGGCTGACATACAGGAGCTTGGCTTATATTTTCAAGGAAAGAAATGAGCAGCGTGTAAGATAATAGGGAGCAATGGGGACTCGGAAACAACAGAGGCTACTGTTCCAATTAAGGGGGAAAACCTCTCAACTCATGAGTAGCCACTCCTGTCATATCTTCCCATTTTTTAAGAGATTCATAAATCTAAATTGTATACAGAATTTTGTAAAGTATTTGAACAATTTACAAAGTGCTATCAATTTGACCTCCAAGATACGTATTGAACCTGTCCACTTTCTTTCATCTTCTTACAATAGCCTCCTAAGTGATCTTCTAGATTCCAGTTGTACTCCTTTCTTTTTAGATTAAATATATTGGGTGACATTGGTTAGTAAAATTTATAGGTTTCAAGTGTACATTTCTATAATACATCAGCTACATATTGCAGTGTTCATCTATATATTGCATTGTGTGTTCACCACCCAGAGTCGGTTCTCCTTCCATCACCATATATTGGACCCCATTTTTCCTCTTTTACCATCTCTCCTCCACCCTTACCCTCTGGTAACCACTAAACTGTTGTCTGTGTCTGTAAGTTTCTGTTTTTTTGTTTGTTTGTCTTGTTCCTTTGTTGCTTTCACTTTTATATTTCACATATGAGTGAGGTCATATAGTTCTTGACTTTTTCTGTCTGACTTATTTCGCTTAGCTTATACATCTCCCAAACAGCAGAGTGATCCATTTAAAAAAAAAAAAAAAAAAAAAGTTAAACATAGACTAATGGAACAGAAGAGCCGAGAACTAAATCCTGGCATTTAGGTTCAACTAATATTTGACAAGGAAGCCAAGAACACCCAATGGGGAAGGATTGTATCTTCAACAATGTTGGGAAATCCGGAGAAACACAGAACAATGAAATTGAACCCCTAGTTCATACCACTCACGAAAATCAACTCCAAATAGATCAACGGCTTAAACATAATACTGTACTATAATGATGTAATGTGGTAAACATCACTTCAATGGCAATGATATTTCAATATATAAATGTATGTAAGTAACATGTTGTACACCTTAAATTTAAAGTAAAATAGCAATCAGTAAATAAATAAATAAATAAACAAATAAATAAATAAATAAATAAAGGTTATCATCCCTTTATCCACCCTACACGATTATCAATTAGGATTTACTCATGGAAGCCCGGCCATCCTGGAAATTATAGGGATAATTTAGATATCTAAGAGTTAGAATGTACACAATGTGAGAGGAGGTGGGTATGTGAAGGAGTCTAAAAACTGAAAAAAAACAGAGAGAGAGTCACTGACCCATCGCCTAATGCACTGGTGTGGATGGAAACCCCAGTGTGTGTGTGTGTGTGTGTGTTTACATTCGTGTTTACACACATACACACACACAGCCTTCTTTTTACTTTTATAAGTCCTAAATTATATGATTCATCCCATTATGGATACACGTACATTTATTAAATTGGCAAATAACTAGACTTAGCTATAGCTATGGGTACATTGGTATTTGTACAAGAAAGTTCAGCCCCAGGTATGAGATGAAATTCTGACTGGCGCCCTAGATGAGTAGTCTGTCCTGTAGAGTTCAGCCTCCCACAGCTCATATCAAGCTGGGGTACTACATGCTTTCCATTTAAAACCAAGTGACCAGATCACCCATTATTTTCCCAAGGCATCAATACAGAGATCATTTTTTATTCTTCAAAGACCAATATTTCAAACGTGATAATTCATAACAAACACTTAACAAATCAAAGTTATTCTAAGAACCAAAGCATCTTGCCAAGAACATGCCTAAGCTTTTCTACCTAGTCAGTGTTTTAAAGTTCTCTTGCTCACCAACTAGAGAGAGTCACACCATCAAACTGCAGGTAGTCAGGCTTTCCAGACAGTTTGGTCTCCTGAGTTGTTGTACATCTTATTTCCTGATATTATGAGGAGTGAGAAATCCTACCTAACCCTCTCCTGGGGCCCCTAGGACTATGATGGTATTAAAAATTTGAGATAACTATGGGGCAGTCTCTGGAACAGGCTGATTTGATGGAGTCCCACATTGCTCAGAGGGGATCTTAGAGAATTCCATGTTCTCTGTAGTCACTCTCATATGGCTAACACAAAGCATGTGCATAATAAATATTTCTTGAATAAATGATTGCATGGAATAAATGAAAAAGAAACCAGCTCTAATATGGATAGGGAGTTCTCTAAATTTGCAGCTTTAATATCTGATGTGACCCAGCAATAATAGAATTTAACACCAAGGCGCTTTCCAATTTTAACTGGACTTGCTGTGCTCCTCCAGAAAGCAGAATCTGGTTGCTAGCACTGACCTTGATACAGCACCAAGTATGTGCTAGGCACGAAGACACATTAGCCATTCTTTTGCACAAATGACACACCTGGGGTCAGGCCCTTCTCTCTTTATGCCTCCTAATTCTTTACATACTAGACACTTGATCTGGGATGTCAAAACTCTTTATAACCAACACAGCCATTGTCAAGCCAGCGACACTTGGTGGGATCTGCTCTTATGCACACTGTGGTGGGTGCTACCTCAATGTAATATTTTGTCCAGCAAATCAAACATGAAACACACAATGAGATAACAGACCAGACTTCAGGCAAAGTTCTTCCTTCTGAACATTTATCCACAAAGAAATGTAAGAGAGAAGATCAAAGGTTGACACCTTTTAGATGGGTAAGAACTAAATTACATCCTCATCATGTCCCTCTCGCCACTATGGATAGAAAACATATCCAAGAGCTCTAATGTCTTTCGACATTAAATTACATGCGTGTCAAATTTTATAACTGATTATAACTCAGTTCACAATGACACAGGAATTTCTCCACAACTGAATAATTGGTACTGTGCATTGTGAATGCCAAGTGTGAAAACAAAAAGAATGACAATCTTACAGATAATGTGGGTAGCGGAGCAAAACCTGTTTATGCCTGTTGAGCTGTATAGCTGCTTCCAGTTCTTCTGTTAAATGCATTTGAAATAAAGTCAACACAAGAACATGCTAGGAAATTCTGTCTCCTGGGGTTACTAAAGTATAAATAAAATATAATACAGGAGATTGGGATCTTTTTTACAGATCCTGTAAGACTGTCTGCCCATACTTGTCTCCATAAGGATTACTAGATGGGCTTGGCTTTAAAATCTCAGAATAAACATTTTCTATTACCTCATCAGTTTTCTCTTTCAGATTGTTTATATATCTGAAAGTATGCTCATCATACCTCTAAGATTTGTAGGGTATTCTCTAAGATGCTGATGAGTTCTACCGGTTTTGTTTTCTGTCTTAACGATTTCTTCTAAATCACTGCAGGCTTTAATTTTATCTTTTATGCAGCATGACTACTTTTCACTTCACTATATTGTTTTTGTTTAATTTTTTCCACCTATTTCTTCTTTTTCCTTTCTCCTTCGCCTGCCCCCCCACCACATTTTTCTTCTTTCCTTTTTTTCTCTTTTCTCATCTTCATTTTATCCCCTTTCCATGGTCTATAAAATTCTGCATGATTGGCTCTTGTCTTTTACTTTTAACCCCATTTTTCCTTCATTTCCCCCCACACATACTAGGCTCCCACCCTAAACTTATCATTTTCCAACTCAGAGCCTTTGTATTTGCTATTTTGGGGGCCTAGCATGCTCCTTTCCAAATTGTCCTCTTTCGTATCAAGGCTATCATATATAGCTATGCATCGTTTACAGCACAATTCCAAGGGTGACACTCATTTAGACTATGAAATGACTGGTTTCCCCATAATTTTGAAACATGGCAGCCTGAATTTCCATTCAAAGGAACTCAGCTTATATATCATATCTTTAGAGAGGCCTTTTCTCACAACCATATGTTACACCTCTGTACATGTCTAGTAATTTATCTCATCACCCTGTTGGTTTCTTTTGTAACACTTACGGGAATCAGTACTTATACTATAAATTTAGTTGTTACATATTAATTATATCTCTTCTTTAGACTAAAGTGACCTCCTCTGCCATATTCTAAGTTGTATTTTGCAATATCTATAATATCTTAAACCATTTTTGGCACATACAAAGCTCTCTATAAACCAATGTTGAGTAAATAAAAAACAAATGAATAAATTAGTGAATACATTTTCCTTAGACATATTCATTTTCATTTCTCAATTCTAGGATCCCCATTAAAATTAGGTAGAATAAAAACCAGCCTCAGCATAATAGTCTCATCATTCATCTGTTGTGTAAAAAAAGAGTCATTTCCTTGGTTCCGTGAATCTTTCTTTTCTTTGAAGACTTTTGATTAACATTTAATTGTGCCTGTGACATACAGCTTATCAATTAATACCGCTTTATCCTCTTGCTGATGCCCATAGTGTGCTCGATGACAGCAAGATGCAAGTAGAATCTGTTTGGAAGTTAGTGTAGGATGGGAGAGGAGGCAGAAGAGTTTATTGATGGAGAGAAAGGAGAGCCCCACAGGGATTTTCCACCTAGTTTATAATTCTAACCAAGGCCTGATTGTTCATTACTTAATGAGTAACAAGACGATGATTGTGACACCCTAAACTGTATGCCTTCTGCCTACTTGATTTCAGTACAATGGTGGATAATTCCCTGTACTTTGCAACTATCTGCTAAGGGATTCTGTTTTGTGCTCTGATGCCCAGAAAGACCACTCAGCCAAGAACAACCCAGAAGTGGAGACCAGGAAGGGGGAATTAATACCTGGGGAAAATTTCCATCTATACAGTATTGGATTTTGTGGCTAAATGTGCTAGATTCTTTCCATCTTTGGTGGGACACTTCTAAAGCAGTTTCTGCCTTGTTACTCAAAGTGTCAACTAAAAGGGTTGAGCCACAGTTCCTCGGAAGCCATTGAAGCAGTCACTGTTGGGATGTTCCTTCTCTTGTCTCACTTTGCCCACTGCGTCATTGGTGAGTTTTGGAGTCTCCTACCAAATAACTCCCTGGACCCAAGTATTCGCCTTTTGGGGGAACCCAAACAGACAAGGACCTTTAACTTGTGTCCCCTCTTGTCTAATTTTCATCTCACCCATCCTCTTCACAGGAATCTATGTTATAGCTGTGTTATTGCTTGATAACACATTCAGAGGTTGTTTTTTGTTTTTAAGTAAAAAAATACCTGAAATAAACCCTAGTTGATCAAAATAAGGCCGTTTAAAAGCTATGCACCCGAAAGCTGAACATTCTTATATAAGGAATATTGCTTCTTTTGCACATCACTTTGCACATCCACAAATTATAATGTTTATCTCTCTCCAACTCTTATAATGAGATTGTAAATAAAATGTAAAAACTAAGCAAACAAAAACAAGACTCAAAATGATGTAAATTCATATCCAAGCCCCAGTGCTTACTGTGGGGAACTCGTCCTTCATCTTTCTAGCCTCATTTCTTCTTCTATAAATTAACGATTATGACATTCACCATATAGGTTAATATATTAATGATTCATTTTAAAGCAAACCTTCCTACACTAGTCTTCCATGCTTCAGGTAAAATAAAAATGTGTGGCTAATTGTACCTACATGGAAAAATCTCCAAAATATAGACATAAAGAAAACAAATTATAGAACCATATTATAGCACAAGCTGATTTATGTTTAAAACAAACCTGAAAACCTTTAAAATTATACATATGGCTGTGCATAAACATAGAGAAACATATATTTTATATATGGGGATGTGTATGTATATGCAAATATACAGCAAAAATTCTGAAGGATGCACCTAAATGGTGGGCAGAACATTGGTTGAGGGTATAGTTGAAGAGAGTTTCATTTTTACTCTATATACTTTCCCAACTTTTGTATTTCATGGTAGTAACAGCATCTACTTATGTATTACGTGTGTAATAAACAGAAAGTAGGCCACATGTTAATATTTCCATACCTACTTTTTATGTGGAATTCCTCTTATGAAAATTTTCTAGTCTAACCTGTTGCAAAAGTAACTTTATTTTACTTTAGAAGCCAAAAAAAAAGCAAGCAACTGTTTATTTTGTTTGTTTTTTTTTTTTCTATTACAGAGTTAGTATGGTGGTACCTGGGCCATGACAATTACTCAGTAAATGTTAATTGATTAGATTAATAAGTAAATAAATAAATGATTGGTTAGATACAGATATTAGTACTCCAATCTCTTTAAGAGGGGCCGATCATCCTTATAGTTGTCTAGTAACATAAAATCCAGTACATCTAGTAGCTGTAGATATGAAGCCTGGATGAGGTTCCTAGAAACTCACTTTTACTTTCTATTTAGTTTCCACAGCACTTTTATGAAGCTGTTGTATGATCAGAAATGGTGGTGGATGGCATGTATTCACTCAAATTGGAGAGATGACTAGGTTTTCCAGAAGCATCTTAAGGGAACTTTAACTGTCAGGTTATTTTCATCCACACTTAACTCTCATAAATACTATTTGGAAAAGCAATGTTTTTTAAAGAGCTTTCGAATCAGTATTACTCTAAAGGTGATGGTTATGATGAGAAACTGTTCAGGCAGGCATCCACCCATGTTTAGTTAGATAAGACTTATCTTTATCTATCTAAGCATGCAAATTCTTGGCTTACTGTTAGATTAATAATGCTGTTTATCTATTATTACTGCTCCTGTCTTTTAAACATACCTACTCTCGACTTTCTGGGAAAGAAATTGAAAATTTTAATGTACATTGAATCAGTGCCACAATACTTTACAGACACGGTGGAGAAAACCAGTCATCAAATGCCTCTCCGGAATCATCTACCTTTTAAATAAAGCTCTGAGAGTTGTAAGATGGTGAATCATAGAGCTAAGATTTGAATCCAGACCACCTGACTCCAGAGCCAGTAAATATTAAGTAATATTTTAGTAAATATTTTTCAAATCAGATAAAGCTTCAAATATTCAGTGAGATCTACTAGAATCAAATTGTCATTCCAGAAGTAACTTGTCTTGATATATCTTTAAGGTACAATTGATTGTGTGGCTAATAGTGGTGCTATCACTGCTGATGCCACAAGCATGATTTAGAAAGTTGAAAAATACTGATTTCAGACCAAGAAGCACAACCCTATGAAATATTATGCTTAAGATCTATTTTTTCCCCCATATCATGAAATTGAGATTTGGGGAGGTGAAATAAATTGCCCAGTTCGCACACCTTGTAAGTGATAGAGCCACAATTTGAACTCAGGCAGCCTAACTTTTCCTTTTTCTAATCCGCTTTCTCCCCTTACCCTCTGGTAACCACTAAACTGTTGTCTGTATCTATGAGGTTGTGTTTGTTTGTTTGTTTGTCTTATTCCTTTGTTGCTTTCAGTTTTATATCCCACTTGAGTGAAGTCATACGGGTCTCGACTTAATTTAGAACAACTTGTTCACAATAAGGAGCTGTAGACTTTTTGTGGAAAAAACTTCACACAATGTAGTCCTTTGTCTCTGAAGAAGATGGAGCTGTCATACTCCCCTGACAGTTCGAATTTGCTGTTTGGATAAACTTAGTGAAACTCACTCTGAAGCCCTATACTCAGGTGATATTTTCTTACTCTACATTTTTCTTACATTGCTTGGTACATCTGCTATGGTCTATGCTGTAGTCTACCTTGTGTTATTAACCCTTTTTCACCTGAAGCATCTCTCTTCCTGAATTACCAATACTTACAGGCAGAAACCTAGTTTTGATTATGTGTGATTATACTCTCTATGTGTAGCACCTTGCATCATGCCTTGCAAATAGAAGTTCAATTCTAGAATTATTTGTTGAATGAATTAGTTAATTAATTTAGGTCTGAATGAAAGATCAAGAACTGCAACCATGACCAGTGCCTTCATTTGTTTTAATGCTCTTATGATTCATGTCTAGTCTTACAGTGTCCAGAAATGACATTGGTATCGATTGGGCCAAGTTCATCCTTGTGAATCTTCAGGATAACATGACCCAAAGTATGACAATGAATGTTTTTTTTGTGTGTTTTTTTTTTAATCGTTTCTTTATTATCCATGTGACTTGAGTTCTCAGACTGTAACATTCAGGAAAAGTATGTTCAAATGTCTAAAATTCTTCATAACAGGAAAAACTGAATAACGAGCATTGGCATTGCCCTTTGAAGACTTGTCATCCTCATCCATGTACAAGCTGACCTCCTCATGTGGTGCACACATGACTAAGCCTGGTCAGACTGAAACAAGAGAAACAGCCATACTCAAATCTGACCCTACTTCAGTCCTTTAATCTTTTATTTGGATGGATGTACTGTCCCCAAAGGAATTAAGAAAAAAATTTACTTCACAAGTGCTTAGAACATCTAATGTGAACCACCTTCTTTTAAACTGCAAAATAAAATTAATGACAGAACAACTGGAATAAATATCATATGTAGTGTGTGTGTGTGTAGGAGTAACAGGTTAGACATAAGACACATAAGAAGAGAAATCAAATGCATTACGACAAATATTGAACTAAAATTATTAATATTTTAAGAGGGGTTTGAGGAATATCTATATTTTTACTAAAAATATCTATACATTTATACCTCTATTATGTTATTAAATTGTAGTTTTAAAGTTAACTAATTAACTTGAGTAAGAAATACATGCATTTTTTTTTTTTTTTTTTAAGACTAAAGGTTAAAAGTGAAAAGAATTGTTACCAACATTCTCATTACACCTCTCCCCCCCTCATTTAGTCTCCATCCTTGGAGGAAACCATTATTACCAATTCTGGACTTGGACTTGCAGAGACTTTTCCACGCTTACACACTCGGTTTCTGTCAGTACAATCTAAACCTACTTATTCTATACTGTTTAAGAGATTCATAATATCCCATGGTATTTATGTTACATTTTACTGTATTCATTTACTCTAATGGAATGAAATGCAGAGCCTTTTACTATTGTTTTATATCTCCCTCTGCAGCGCTACTCAAAGTGTGAGCTGAAGACTTTGACTTTCTGTAAAATTTTTATTACTGATCTGCAACGAAAGAATGGACATTGAGCATCAATATTTAGAAACTTTAAGGGCATATTGTAAATGTTACAATAACTGAGCATATATTCACTGCATTTTACAAAATTATTGGTCTACAAGAGATTGTGGGGACAAAACTCTACCTGTTACAGAAATACAACACTTGGTTTAGACCCATGAGCAGTGGCTAATACTGTATAGGCACTAACTAATATGGAAAGAATAAATAAGTATGTATTCTTCTTTCCAGCTTTATTGAGGTGAGATTGACAAATAAAGCTTGTATATATTTATGGTGTACAATGTGATATTTTGATATATGTGTACATTTTGAAATGATTACCATAATCAAGTTAATTAACATATCCATCACCTCATTTAGCATTTAGTTACCATTATTTTGTGTGTGTGTGTACACGTGTGTGGTGAGAACAATTGAGATCTATTCTCTTAGGAAATTTCAAGTATACAGTACATTTTTACTAGCTGTATCCACCATGCGGTACAGTAAGTCTCTAGGAATTATTCATCTTATAACTGAAAGTTTGCACTCTCTAATCAATATTTCTTTCCCTCCCAACTCCCCAGTCTCTAATAACCACCATTATACTCTCTGTTACTTTGAGTTTGACTTTAAGATTTCACATCTAAGTGAGATCATGTGGTATTTGTTTTGCTGTATCTGGCTTATTTCATTTCTCATAATGTCCTTCAGATTCATCCATGCTGTTGCAAAACTCAAGATTTCATTTTCTTAAGGCAAATAGTATTCAGTGTGTGCATGTGTGCATGTGTATGTGTGTGTGTCTGTGTATGTGTGTGTGTTCTTTTTAAATATTTATCCATCAACTTAGTTTTTTGTTTTTGTTTTTTTCCATATCTGGTTACTATGAATAGTATGGCAGTGAACATGGGAGAACATCTATCTCTTCAAAATAGTGATTTTATTCCTTTTGGATATATACCCAGAAGTAGAATTGCTAAATCATATGGCAGTTCTCATTTTAATTTTTTGATGAATATTCATAGTTTTCTGTACCAATTTACATTCCCACCAACAGTGTCCAAGAGTTCCTATTTCTCCACATCATTGCCAACACTTTTTATCTCTGGTGTTTTTGATGATGGCCATTCTAACAGATGTGAGGTGTTCACTGTGGTTTAGATTTGCATTTCCTTGATGATCAGTGATGTTGTACATATTTCTATGTGCCTATAAAGCCACATATGACCCCAAATAGCTAAAGCAAACTTGAGCTAGAAGAACAAAGCTGGAGGCATCACATTTCTTGATTTTAAATTATATTACAAAGCTATAATAATCAAAACAGCCAGAGGGTAAGGGGGGTGGAAGGTGGGGGGGTGGGAGATGAGGGTAAGGGGGATCGAATATATGGTGATGGAAGGAGAACTGACTCTGGGTGATGAACACACAATGGGATTTATAGATGATGTAATACAGAATTGTACACCTGAAATCTATGTAATTTTACTAACAATTGTCACCTCAATAAATTTAATAAAAAACAAAAACAAAAAAACAACAGTATGGCACTTGCATAGAACCAGACACATAAATCAATAGAACAGAATCAAGAGCCCAAAAATGAACTCATGCCTGAGGTCAACACATTTTCTACAAAGGCACCAACAATACACAATGGGGACAGGATAATCAGGATTTCGTTTTCTTAAGGCAGATAGTATTCCAGAGTGTGAGTGTGTGTGTGTGTGTGTGTGTGTGTGTGTGTGTGTATGTGTGTGTGTGTGTGTATTTCTTTCAATAAATAGTGTTGAGAAAACTGGATATCCATGTGAAAAAGAATGAAACTGGACCCTTTATTTATGCCATACCCAAAATCAACTCAAATGAATTAAAGACTTAAATGTAAGACCTGAAACTATAAAACTAAAAGAAAACATAGGGGAAAGCTCCTTGACATTGGTTTTGGCAATACTATTTTGGATTTGACACCAAAGTAAAGGCAACAAAAGCAACCAAACAAAATTTAGTTTGACTAAATCAAACTAAAATGCTTCTGTACACAAAAGGAAACCATTAACACAATAAAAAGGTAACCTACAGAATGGAAGAAAATATTTGCAAATCGTATATCTGATAAGAGGTTAATATCCAACATATATAAAAAACTCATACAACTCAATAGCATATATATATATATATCCAATTAAAAAACGGGCAAAGGATCTGAATAGACATTTTTGCCAAGAAGACATACAGAATGGCTCCTACCTATCTTAGAAAACAACATTCTTAGCCTTCATTCATGTGAGTCAGTAGGAAAAGAGGGGCCCAACATCCCTTCAAACCTGGATATGAGACTGGAAACTCCAGAGAAAAGAATAGAATTTGACTCAGACTTGCACAGGAGATGGTCATGAATAAGCCCATCTACCTCCTCTGGGTAAGTAAAGGTGAAAGGTTTTTCTCCAGAATTTCTGAGGAAATTGGGGTGGTGACAAAATGCTCCTTTTTTATAGGCCGATACCAGAATATGAAAAGAATGGGGAAATAGTTTCCTCGTGCATACAGGGAGAAACAAGTTCAGCTCTGGACCATAGAAAAAGTGGGAAAGGGTAGTTATTTAAATGGAAATGTAGAGGGAGATGAGGATGTAGAGGGAGGTGACTAAAGTTGCAACCTGGAAAAAGCCAACATTTAAAGATTAAGATGAGAAAGATATGTTAGAGAAAGGGAAAGAAAAGAAAAATCATATAGAACATGACCATGCTGGATTTTATTGCTCCAATTAAACTTTTATTAAATTAAATGAGTCAGTATAAAAAAAAGATTGATATTGATAAGAATGGCATTGATTAGAATTACTACTTAAGAGGATTTTTTTTTAGATCAAATGATTTTTTTTTTAATGTATGAATATATGTTTGGTGAGAGAGTTTGGGGTGTTCTTGCTAAGTATAGTACTTGCTATTATTAAATAAAGCAAGTGGGCGTGGATCTCACAGAGCTGTCCCTGCTGCCTCTGGAAATCTCACACCCACCACTGAAAATGTCAAACTCAGTTTTGAGCCTATAACTCATACCTGTAAAATTATTATTTGAACTCCTTTGGCCTTCTATTAGCATTGTTTCAGAATAATAATTACTAGGTATCTGAATAAACACAAAGATATTACTGGATCATTAAATAGTATACTGAAAAATGATGGGGCAAATGTCTTATTTTACAAAACAGACAATTATGAAGGCAAATCAATATTTTAGTGTGAATAAAATCTCAAATAATGCTACTCTCTTCAAAGATTCTTTGCCAGTCAGTTGACACAGTTTCCAAACGTACAACATGTGAGTTTCTTAGGTTGCTACGTTATTTCTGATCTAGTCATGGCCGCCATAACAAAGTCCCCCAATATCAATGGCTTAAACAAGATACATTATTTCTCTCTCACAGGAATCTGGGGTGTGTATGGTGGCTCCATGATGTCGAGAACCCACCCTCCTTCCATGTAGTTACATTTCAGTCCTTGAGTATTGCCCATATCCTCATGGTCCAAATTAACTCACAAGCATTCCAGCCAGAGTGGAGGAAGAAAAGCAAGAGGAGGCCATGTCCCACTTTTAAAGACTTAACTTCATTTTGCTCACATTCTATGTAACAGAGTTGAACAGCATGGCTACAAGGAAGGAACTCTTGTCTGGGAAGTTGGCACCATAAAAATCTGGAGGTTCTACTACTATGAGAACGAAGCACAGCAAGAATGAAAAAGACAGGTAGCAGTATCCACAACAATTGCTTTAAGAAATAGAGGGATCAGCTGCTCCTGGGGAAAGTTTCTCAACCAGTATTATCAACCTAGAACATATAAAAAGCAAGACAGTTTATACTTGATTATTATATAAAACTTTGCATGAGAAGTCAACTAGAAAAGGAAAGATTTTGAGAAAAATCTTAAAATACAGATGCTAATAGAGGTTAAGTATATTTATAAGCCAAAAGGTTAATGTGAATTAATAGGGAAAAGGCATATATCACAACAGAAAACAAGTCCAAATACCCAAAAAAGTATGAAAATATGGTCAAACCCACTAGCAAGGAAATGTAAAATAAAGCAATACGATATCATTTGAAATCCATCAGACTAAAAGATTTTTAAAAGTTTCAGTATCTATTCCAGTAGAGATGCAAGGAAAGGGGTATGCTCATTTACTGTTGGGGGAAAGAGAAATTGCTGTAGCTTTTTGGAAACCAATCTAGTAACACTAGGAAGTTTTCAAACATGTTCCTTTTGATCCTATACCTAGGAATCTATTACATCGATACAGAAGAAGCAACTGGTAAGACCACAGGTAATAAGGTACTTACTAAGTTTGGTTTGTAGCAACAAAACTAGGGGGGGAAAGTGAATGCCTAACAGTGGTAAACAGGTGAATAAATTATCAAGCTCCCTTACTATGGGCCACATAAGAATTACCACTTAAGAGAATAAAAATTACATTCTATTAAGTAATTATAAGATAAGGAGTACAAAATTATAAGAGAATTAAAATTATACAAACATTAAGAATATGTAGAGTTATAACACTTATTTTTGAAGGACATCCATGAGGTATTATTGTGTGAAGAAAGATGCAGAAACTATAAGTGTATGATGCATCCATGTTCCATAAATACTCATGGAGGGTTGAATTGTATCCCACAAAAAGATGCTGAAGTCCTAATCCCCCATACCTTTAAATGTGACATTATTTGCAAATAGAGTTTTGAATACAGCATGACTAGTGCCCTTGTAAGAAGAGGAGAAGACACACAGACACACATATGGGAGAATGTTATGTGAAGACAGAGGCTGAGATTGAGGTGATGTGTCTACAAGCCATAGAACACTGAGGCTTGCTGGTGTCACCAGAAGCTATAAAACATGCATGGGAAAAAATGTCCACTTGGAACTTTCAGAGGGAAAGAACCCTGCCAATGCCTGGATTTGGGTCTTCTGGCCTCCATAACAATGACAGAGTACATTTCTGTTGTTTTAAGCTACCCAGTATATTGGCATTGTTACAGTCACTCTAGGAAACCAAAACAATGCTTAGTACAGAACCCTATATTTGTCCACGTGAGCATGAGAGAGAGCATGCAGACAAAGAACAAAAAGAAAGTATGTCAAAAATGAATTAAAGGAAATTGTAGAAAATAAAAATCAAGTAATTTTACATAAATGTCTATAAACATTTTAGGTTAATAATTAAAAAAAAGCAAACACATACAAGCACACACTTTTTTCACCTCAAACACTAGATTTTGATTATGACGGCATTACTTTTGGGTGAGTGGGCTTATCTTCTTTTTCTTTTTCCCATGTTTTGAATAATATATAAACAGTATTTGTTTTCTGTCTCAGAGAAACAAGATACTGGTCCAATTAGTCTTTTACCTCTTCACTTTAACTTCACCTTTTGATTGTAGAAAATACCTAAGGACTACAACATTTTTTTCATTTCTTTCTTTTCTGTTTCCTCCTCTCCTCTCCTCTCCTCTCCTCTCCTCCCTCCCTCCCTCCCTCCCTCCCTCCCTCCCTCCCTCCCTCCCCTCCCTTCTTCTTTCGAGATTCTGGTCTAATTTGAGATAATATTGACTTAGAAAGGATCGAAGGTTCTCCATAAATAGCCTCTTATAAGTTTTTAATGCAATGTTGGTTAAATAGTATTCACAAATTGTCCAAATTAAACAATTATTTAATAGCATACATCAAGCTCAAGGTACATGGAAGAACAAACTATTATGAATGTAACTATTACATTATCATTAATATACACTGATGTTTGTACATCACGTTGAATAATTCTTGAAGAATTATTCAAGTCCTTTAGTAACTTGCAATGGTAGTTAATCTGGATTGAAAATCTATCAACTTTCTTGATTTTACTCTTAGAATATTTATGAACATCTCATCTCTTACCATTATAATTCTCTCCAACTATATAACATCATTGTGATTTTAAGTTTTTATTGAGTATATCTGATGTTATTTAAAATAATGTAATACAAGTATACATAAATGTGACTTCTGTGACTGACCTAAATCTATAGCAATTGACTACATACTGGCTGGTACAAGAATTTTCCTCCAAGGTTCTGATGTTTGTATGCTGCTAACTTACAAGACAAAGATGTTAGCCTGCTCTTCTTTATATATTAGAGTATATTCCACAAATTTCACTTTTGAACAAATGAGTACAAATTGACAACAATCCAAAGTTGCTTTAAAAAACTGAACATTAAAACGTATAGAGAAATATTATTGAAAAATGTAAAACAAATAAAAAAAGACTACAAAGTAAAAATAAAGGTGAATACACAAAGTAGCAATAAAGGGACTTTCATTTAACAATTAGTAAATGTACTATTATTAAAGTAATACTACATATATATTTCAGATGTCAGGAGATCAAAATACTTTATAATTAATTTTCATGACTTTCCTCTAATGTAGAGAAGGAGTAAGCATTCACTTCATTGTATAATATGACCTTTTAATAACTCATCCAGTGAATACTAGAAGAACAGAAATTTCTTACTGATAGTTAATTTTTGTTGTTGTTGGTGGTGATGAGCCATTTTCCAAGCAGATCATCCACTTAAACATAGAAATGCAAAGAAATACCACAAAATCACAACATAGTACTACAGCTTATATAAAGCTGTAAAAAACTGTCAACATGACTGAGCCATCAAGGCTACTAGCTATGCCACTCTATCAGCCAAGCTGTTAAGAGAACAGCCCATGAACTTAACAAGTATATTTTATGAACATCCTTCACTGTGAGACAAAGCTGATTCTCAGTCCAGCAGGAAAAATTTATATCAGATGCATGTTGAACTCCTTAAACATTGGACAGATTAGCAGAGAAGAGTGATAACCTTTAAAAGTAAAAGACATAGATGATCTGACAGCTGTAGCAAGATGCAGGGTAATCAAGATGCCCCCACAGTGAAGTAAAATATTTTAAAGGAAGTACAATGATTGATCAAAGCGACATTAAGCCTCTTGGGTCTGGAGTGAGGCTATTCCAAGTCCTTAAATCTGCCATAAAGCTGTAATGGACACTCAGGGGGACACTTCTGACAATTTATTTTAGTTTAAGTGAATTCCAAGACCTTAAATTACCAGGCAGAACCTAGTCACTTGCTAGATTTGCTTGCATTTTCTGTTTCTGATTACTTTATGGATTAAATTAAAATTGCTCATCATTACTAATTTCATGATAAGCAACAAATAGCTAAAAGATATGTCACTGAGAATCCCCACCTATAAGTAAAGCTCATTTATTGGACGGCTCTGAATTTTATCATACATGCACATTTATAATCCTTGGTTCAAGGATTACTCAAACACTTGCTCAAACCACCCTTTACACTTGTACAAGTTTCATCACTTTTTCAAAAAAAAATTATATTACTTATACAGTAATGAGGCTAACACATCATATTAACAACCACAAATTTATGCTAACCTACTAGCATCAGAATAGAATCTGGTGATTATGAGAGATCCTTGTGAAATCACTCCCCTTTTTCAGACAACAGAAAAATAGCTGTGGGAAGGATTATATTTATTGTGTTGTATTATATGGAGAAGTTCTTTCAAATAGCTTGTTCAGGGGTGCAAGGGTGTTGAATCTCACTGACCATTTTCTGCCATTTTTATTCTGCCAGTTCAATTGGGGGAGAGGGGAGTATAATTTTGAAAAAAAAAAAAAAAAAAAAGAAATTCTCACCCCAAAGTCATTCAAGGCATTTTAAGTTTAAAAACTACATTGTGCTAATAGTGACTGACCTACCCACTTCAGATTTGCTTTCTTAAGGTATCCAGATTATTCATTTATTTAATATCTATATATGCTGAATACTATGATAATTGCTTTCTCTGTAAAAATCCATGACTAAATATAAAAATCTGAAAACTGAAAAAAATCAACAGAAATGAAGGTCTCTTGGAAACCACTCCTGGTTTCCAAATATGAATGTTTATAAACTTTTTAATTCATTTTTATTGAATTATACATTTTATACAACAAAAATTATCAATTTTAAGTGCTCCATTTGATGAGTTTTAACAAATGTGAATAGTTTTTGTTTTTGTTTTAATTAGTTTCAGGTGTAGAAAACAATGTAATAGTTAGACATTCACACCCCTCACAAAGTGATAACCCCTCTGCCCCAAACTACTATCCCTCTGACATTGTATATGGTGGTTACAATTCATTGACTCTATTCTCTATGCTGTATTCCACATCCCATGACCATATATATATTCATATATATACATATATATATATATATATATATACACACACATATATATGTATATATATGTATATATATACACACACATATATACATATATATACACACATATATATACATATATATATATACATATATATAATTTTTTGAATAGTTTTATATCACTTTTAAAATCAAGATATAGAAGATTTACATCACCCCCAAAAGTTCCCCCAAACTAACTTGCAATCAATTTTCTTCCCTCACTCCCAGCCTCTGGCAAACACTGTGTTTTCTGACACTAAAGTTTTACTATTTAAATAACTTCATATAAATTAAATCATAGATGATATAATACTTTGTGTCTGGCTTCTTTCATTTAGTGTAAAATTTGATCTCAGTACTTTATCCAATGTGAGCAACCTCTGTGATTTTATTGTAGTATTTAGACTATTTACATTTTTTTTAATTAGCAATATGATGTCTGTGTTTCCTATTTGTTCCATTCATTCCTTGTTATTTTTCCCCTCTTTTTCTGCCTTTTATATGAATGGATTATTTGTGATTTTTATCTGTTTTAGTTTATCAGCAGTATCTCTTTGTTTTATAATTTTGTAGTTACTCTAGGTTTATAATTGTACCTTTAACTTATTCAGTCTATACTTTAATATAATTCCACTTAATGTGAAATATTGTAACACCTCACAACAGTATAGTTCCATTTCCTCCTTACTGTTCAACATATGGTATAAAACCCATAATACATTGTTATTATAATTGTTTTAAACAGTCAATTATCTTTTCAAAAGATGAAAAGCAAAATCTGTTATATTTATCCACATATTTACCATTACTGCTATTCTTTCTTTCTTTCTTTCTTTCTTTCTTTCTTTCTTTCTTTCTTTCTTTCTTTCTTTCTTTCTTTCTTTCTTTCTTTTTGTAGATCTAAAGAATTTAGGAAATATTTTTAAATATTTTTTGCAGTGCGCATCTGCTGGTGATGAGTTCTCTTAGCTGTTTCTGTTCTCCAATAACCTTTTTATCCCCATTTATGTTTAGAATATATACTTTGTAGGTATAGAATTCTAGACTGACAGTATTTTTAAAGTCCTTTAAAAATGTGGTTTTATTTTTTCTAGCCCCTATACTTTCTGACGAGAGATCAGCCATCGTTCTTATCTCTGTTTTTCTCAGCATATTGTGTCTTATTTCTCTGACAGCTATTAAGAATTTTTCTTTGTCACTGTTTTTTTCACAATTTAATTATTAGAAACTTTATAGTGATGTGTGTGTGTGTGTGCTTATTTTGCTTGGTAAGTATTGAGATTATTATTGCAGGGATTTTATATATTCATAAAATTGGAAAACTTACAGCCATTGTTTCTTCAAATAATTTTTCTGACAAATCCTTCAGACTCCTTTTCTGAGGATTTAAATTACATGTATTTTTGACCACTTGATATTTTTCTTCAGGTTTTTGAGGTTCTATTCTTTTTGCTGTTGTTACTGTATGTCTGTTTTGATTTAAGTCTTTTTTCTTTTTGTGCTTCATTTGAAAAATTTTGATTTCTGTATTTTTAAGACCATTGAGTTTATTTTTCTTCTGCAAGGACTAATCTATCAATTACACTTAGTGTATTTTTAATTTCAGATATTGTGTTATTCATCTCTAGATGTTCCATTTGGTCTTCTGAATATCTATTCCATTTCTCTTCATCAAATTTAAGTTTTTCTTTATACCCTTGCATGTACTTGTAACATTTAAAACATGTTTAAGCTACTTGTCTATTAATTCTCTGACATTTCTGTATCTTTTTCTTTTTATGGAATCCCCCCTAGCTATGGGGTATATTTTCTTGTTCTTGCATGTCTGGTAATTACACTGTTAGTTGCTTAACTTTTTTTTAATACCTTTGAAGGGCATTGACTTTTGTTCTGGTGCTTTATTAAATAACTAAGTATCAGTTTGCTCCTTTTGAGGCTAGTTTTTTTTTTTTTTTTTTTTTTAAGAGTCCAAGAGCAGGGACTCTAAATTATTTCAGGATTAATTTAGCTCCACTTTAAATCTTTAAATCTATGTAACTTTGCTAACAATTTTCAACCCAATAAACTTGAACTTAAAAAAAAAAATAGCTCCACTACTAAGGCAAGAGTCTTAATACTTTGCTGAGTACTCTACCTAATGTCTTGTATATTATGAGTAGTTCCCACTTTGTCTGATAGAAACACCAAACATTCCCAGGCCCATGTGAGTTCTGGGAAAGTTTTTGGGCTATGTCTCTTTGGTGGTTCTTTCCCCAACCTTTGGTAGTTTTCTTCTCACACATTCATAGATCACGTCTCAAAGAGCCAAAACTCCCTTTGTTGTTTTGTTTTGTTTTGTTGTTTTTTCCTATGTGTGGCTCTTTCCTCTTACTCGCAATCTAGCTACCTTTTCACTTGCAAACTCTGATTTCTGTTTTTTTCAGCACAGGAAGACCACCAGGCCCTGTTTGGTTAGCACATCCCTCACTGTGGCCTGGATACTGTCTTCAGGTGGTAAGCTGGGACAATTATAGAGCTATTCTTATCAATTTTCCTTTTCTTAGTTATCACAATCCTTCACGGCCTTTTTTGGTAATGTCTAAAAACTAGCATTTCAAGTATTTTGTTTATTTCTGTATGCTTATGGTAGGAGGGCAACTCCCTTAACGGTTATTCCTTCGTAGGCAGAAAATACCACATAATCCTATAAAATATTGATTCTTGATCTGCCAAGATAGAGAGCATAATAAATTGGAACTGAAACAAAAACAGAACATTTGATATAGACAGAGACAGGAAAACTAGCAGAGCAGGGTTAGAAGTCACGGCTCCATGCCATTGTTCACTACGGCACATACTTTTAGTGCCATCTCACCATTTATTATAATAGCCCACCTACAATAATGTCAGATCTCTGGCACACACTTTTGCACAGATCATGGTCAAGAAGCAAAATGTTTTTACAAGTCTCAAACTAGTAGACTATTTGTAATAGGAATCACAAAATTCATGTGTGATAATCTGTATATTTGGCCCTTAATCAGAGCTCACTCAAAGAGGCTTTTGTCTTTTTGGGCTAATGTATAACATACTTAGTTTTCTGTTTCCAAGCTCATGGCAAGTTAAAGAATGGGATTTCCATGGAGACATTTGTGAAATAAGCCGTAAATATAAAGAAAGAAACAGAAAACTATAAAAGGCTGATAAATACTTAAAAAATCATATTAATCTTAATGATTTCTAATTCCAGAATAAGAACAAATTTTGTCATTTAGTTAGGGACATTATTGTGTTAAGCACTTTTGGGTATATTTTAATTTATATTTTATTAATTAATGTAGTATAAAATTTATTTAATTGAAAAGTCACTATAAATAAATTGTAATATCCTATTTAACAAATGAGAAAATAGACTCAGGGAAATTAAGTAACTTGATCTTATTGATATAACTAATAAATGGTACAGCATGGTCAAGAAGTTACATTCCTTTGAGTCTCGAGTAAATGTTTTTGAATCCTATATTAGTTGATATTTGCAATTCAGACAGTTTAGGTACTGTGCCTATAGTCATATATCTGGTACTTGGCATAGTAAGAATTTGAAACTTTGCCTACTTGATTAAAAATCTGCTGCTAGTATCCATTAAATTTTATTAACATCTGATGAGCTATAAAGACATCTGATCATTTATCCACAATAGAAGACAATTAATAAAGTTATGCATTATAGTTCTAGCTACATTCCTAATATAATCTCAATGGAAATTATTTCAATAAATTCTTCTAATTTTATGTCAGCCAGAAGCAATTATAATTCTGATTTTACCCCAAATATCCTTGGAAGCATATTAAAAACTAATTATAAAAAATACCATGAGAGAAATTAAAATGAACATCGAACAGAGTAAATTTGAATTTTAAAAGATCAAAGTGGTCTTTCATCACTTTTAAATGTATTCTAATAACCAAAAAATTTCCTTACCTGATTTTTGACTACCACTACTTTTTACTTAGGTATTATTTTAGGTTAAAAATGCTACTAGTTTAAATATTGCTAAAGTGTTTTAAAATATAAAAATATGCTCTAAAAATTAATTAACAAGATACATTTATGATATCTATAAGAAATTCATTCTAATTATTAAGATTCAGATAGGTTAAAAGTAAGAGAATAGAGAAAGACATATCATGATAAAACCAACAACAACAAAAAAAGCTGGAATAGCTATGTTAACTTTAGACAAAGAAAAAAACTTCTGAGCAAAGATTACCAGGGATAAAGAGAGATATTACATCATGATAAAAACTTCAATTTTCCGATAAGACATATATCCTAAATGTGTATGTACCTAACAAAGGAGAATCAAAATACATGAGGTAAAAATTGGCAGAATCTATATCAAAACCAAAGACATTATAAGAAATAAAAACTACAGACCAATATCTCTCATTAATGTAGATGCAAAATCTTCAATAAAATATTAGTAAATATAGCAAAAATAATTATATCTCATGAACAAATGGAATTTACTCTAGGTATGCAAGTTGGGTTCAACATTCAAACATCTACCAACATAATCCATCACACCAACATGCTAAAAAACAAAAATCGTATGATCATATTAATAGGTGAAGAAAAAGGATTTGACAAAAAGTAATACGTGTTTATCACACATACACACACACACAAAAGAAACCAACCAAAAACTTCTTAGGGAACTTAGGAATAGAGGAGAACTTTTTCCAGTGATAAAGAACATCTACAAAAAGCCTACAGCTAACACAATACTTAATGGTTAGAAACTGACCCCTTTCTCCCTAAGATGGTAAAACACAGTAAGGATGTTCTCTTGCACCACACCTATCTATCACTGTATTGGAAGGCCTAGATAGTGCAATAAGACAAGAAAATAAAAGAAGAAGACGAAAAAGAAGGAGGAGGAGGAGGAGGAGAATCTAGACTTAGCTCTTACATAAAAAAATAATTCAAAATGGATCATAGATCTAAACTATAAAACTTCAAGAAGAATACATATGAGAAAATGTATGTGACTTTGATTTTGGTCATCAAAACAAGAAAAATCTTAGAAATGGTCACAGCCAAGAGGGTTTTAAGAAAACATGGCAACCATATGTAATGTGGTATTTTGGGTGAAATCCTGGAACAGAAAAATACATTAAATGAAAACTAAGGAAATTTAAATAAATTATAGACTTTCGTTAACAATAATGTATCAATATTGGTTCACTGTTATGATGGATGCATCATAGTCATGTGTAATATTAATGATAGGGAACTTGATGTCCAGTATATGGGAACTCTCTATACTATCATTACTGCTTTCCTGTAAATCTCAAACTATTATAAAATTAAAAGTTATTTGTTTTAAGTAAAAAAACAGAACTTTAAAGGAAATGATTGCATTTACTTTACTAGGTTTTAAAATAGTACCCTTGCAAGGACAAAACTCTCACAATCTGCTGCTTTAGCAGACAAATCTTGGAGAGTGCGTTTTCTGTTCAAACTGATGTTGATGTGTGTTAATACTTCTCTTCACAACTCTTTTTTTATGAATCAGTCATGAGAAAGACATAAATAAATATTATTTGACTTTAACTAGATATTTTAATATCTACTAACCTCTATTTTAGGAAAAGGGCTAAGGCCAAGGACAATAATAGAAGGAGAAGTGGTTTTGGAGATACTTTGATGAAGAGAGGGGCAATCAAACTCCTAATAGTATGTCTAAATAAAAAATTCAATATTCAAACAATAAAATGTTATGCTCACAAGTCCATAGCATGTCTATAATCCATATAAAGCCTCTGCCTATTTCATTTAAAACTTCATTTATTTAAAGCTTAGAGATTCTAAAGAAAAAAATATAAATTGATTTATAAAGCAACACATTTAGGTATAGTTCTTTGTTTTACAAATGTGCAACAGGGTTCTATTAATTAATGGACCTTAGATACATATGAAAAGCATTTTGATTTTAAAAATCTAATCATATTTTCTGACACACATCCAATTGCTAAAAGAGAGAAAGAGAGAGAGAGAGAGAGAGAGAGAGAGAGAGAGAAACTCACACCTTAATTACTAACAAGATTGACAGTAATATGAGACTCTGTATCCTAAAAAAAGTACTTCTACTGAACTTTCATATGTTTTATTATGGGCCATATTGTTTTATGGCCAAGCCCAAAGTTTCAGACCATACACAAGTGCGTTTTTCTAGTTTGGCTTCATCATTCCTTTTCAAAAAAAGAAGAAAAGAAAAAGAGAGAAAGAGACAGAATCATGCACAAAGCTAAAGATTTGCATATTGTAGAATATATACAGTGTCTTTTTTCTTAAAGTGCTAGCCTGTTATATGCTAATAAGAAAGTATGTGGCTCAGAATAGCTACTTAAAATAAATCATTGTAAACTGTTCACACTGGGGGCATTGGAAGTACTTTTTTCAACTTCCAGTAAAAACAAAAAAAAAAATCATTTATATTTTTGGCAAACAGATAAGGAGGTACTAGCTGCTACAACAATTGTGTAAAATTCCAATAATACTTTCCTTACTATTTTTTAATAAAAATAAAATCTTTTCTGGGGATCATTAATAATGGGAAGAGATATTCCAATAATTTTGATGGTTATACTTTAGAAATGGTTAAAACAACTGCTGATCTTACTTAAGTAAGTTCTGAAATTTGGCTCCACTATGAGACAATTCAGTTTCTATTGTAAGAATTGAACAAAATAGGATCCAGAAATTGGAAGTGCTCTTTTTAGATAATGATATAGATGAATGTTAACATTAATTTGAAAAATCAAACTGGGTCCTCTACTGCTTTTTCTTTCCTTTCCCAGGTGACTTTCTTTTCCATTTTAGTTGGTATCTTTTTCCTCCTCTGAACCCAAGAAGTCACTAGCATCTCTCCTGCCTTTTACATTAGACATAGCTCCTTGTTCATTATCTGTGTACTTTCATATTCCACCTAAGCAGAGTAATTATAGTTCCTTGTGTTCTTGAGGAGACATAATACGTCTGTAGTGGGAGAGTTAGGAAGGTACGTTTTGATCTTTGAATAGGATGATGCATTTCCTGCTGAAACTTGTCTGAGTATATTACCTGTGTATCATAATCAATATAAGTATACCCTTTTAATGCTCCCTGGGCAACATTACTTTGTTATATCTTTAAAAAATTTTGTTCTTCTTAAAAATGTGTGTATCCCATCATACTATACTTTTATACGTACATATATATTTGTGTGTGTGTTCTGTATGCATATATGTTTGTGTGTGTGTGTGTGCATTTATGTGTGTACTATCTTAAGTTATTGACACCTCTCAGGGCCATACATATATTATGCATTCTTATTCATCTCATTATTAGGTTGGTGCAAAAGTAATTGCGATTTAAAAAGTTAAAAATAATTGCAAAAACCACAATGACTTTTACCAACCTAATATATTTTAATATTTGTATTATACTTTCTTGGCTGATGAATATTATAATAACATATATGCGTTCAGCTGACGAGTTATCTGTTACTGGGTCATCCTGATTGTCTTGACCATATTATCAAATTAAACCTTATCAGCTTACAACTTAGCAAACTGCACACTTTACGCATATGCAGTTTAATGTAGGACAGGAGAGAAGGAAGAAGGGTCACCAAGACAGAGAGAATGTTAATATTCTGAAAGCAGAGATAATCAGAAGAAAGAGGCCCTTTGATGTGACTGTATATAACTAATTTTTCGGGGAGAATAAGCAGTGGGATGGTCCTAAGATTGCTTAGCCCCAGAACCTGCGTTGTCTGTGCTCAAACCAGGGCTGCTCCCACCTCTCTCAGCAAGAGTGACCTTTGTGATAGCCATTTCCACCACCCATGGGCAGGTATTCACATTAACAAGATTACGTTTCCTTCTTATTTTTTAAATATACCCTTAACTTTAAAGAGCCTCAGAGTACAAACATGATAAAATCATTCATTAAAATATTTAGTTGAACTGCAAGCAACATAATACAGCATATTTCATACTGCCTCTTCATCCTGGCATGGCAAATGACAAGGCAGGTTTGTTTTCTGACCTGAAGATGAATGAGCTGGGGCTACAGCAGTGTAATACTCAAGGGGTGGTTCACATTAGACATCATTTGGCTTCTGTTCCCCCAAAAGTATACATAGGCTGCCCTGCCTCAAATCTATTTCAAAAAGTAGGTAGAATTGATATGAACCAGTAAACAGAACAAACAGCATAAAGAGCAGAGATTAGGGATTGATTGTTTTTTAGGGATACAGGTCAATCAACTGTCTTGAAAGAGCAAAGAGAATGAACGTCTCTTCGGGAATCCAAGAATTATACCACATCGGAGCCTTAGTGACATCTTCCCTTCAAGAGCATTTGTGGGTATGTGGAAACTAAGCAATTAAAGGTAGGTGTTACAGGCACGGTGAGATACAGAGGTACATTAATCCGGTTTTGATCCTGTACCCTGGCTGATGGAAGTCTGCGTTACCTGGAGATGTACACATCACTTTGATGCCAGGATATGCCTTCCCCAATGACTCATCATCCCCAGTCACGAGCGAGCAGGCTCTGCTACAAGACTCAATTATGATCACAGACAGGATTTATTAACACACTGATGCTTGGGATATAGAGAGAAAAGGCTGACGCTCCTTTGTAATCTTACAATGTTTTAAATATATTTCCCTTACACTATCTTGAAAGCTGCATGCGTCCATATGATTGTCATCCTACAAATGAGGATCTGAGGCTCAGAGAGCTAAAGGGACTCATTCACAACAACAGAGACAGCAGGCGAGCGTGTCAGATCTGGAATTTCGGCTTTCTGACTTCAAATTCTATGTTTTTTTGAACTCCCTAAATATGTCTGTCCAAAACCTGAGATAATATCATGATCTTCCAGGACCTCCGATGCCCTGTCCTTATATCATTTCATCACTTCAATGGCTTTGCTCCACAATACACAGGAACATGCTGCTGTCTAAACACAGCAGCTTCCTTGATCTGAAAGAAAGGAATATGTTCCTGAGAAGAGTGAATATGAATTGTCTAAAGTGAAAAAAGCATGAAGAAGAGGTGAAAGAGAGAGAAATGCAGAAAAGGATGATGAGGCACTAGATGATCAGAGAATAAGCATCCTTATGTATTAGGGTTGAGGTGGGGAGCAAAGACAGCTCAGTACCTGCAATTGTGGGGAAAAGACCCCGCAGTACACCCTGCAGGTGATATGGAGGGTTCAGGTCCTTTGAAAATACGAAGAAGTGAATAACAGCAAGGATAGGTCTTGCATCACACCCCTTGAGTTAGAATCCCATGTCAACCAGACCCCAGCTGTGCAACCCTAGTCAAACCACTTACTTCCCTGAGCTTCACTTGCTTCATGTGCATCTGAGAGTAAATAACAGCATCTGATTCACTTGACACATAAGACTCTTGTGAGAATCAAATATTAAATTATTTTCATAAAGCACTTTATGTTCAATAGACGTGAGTTGCTATTATGGATATATATGATATTAGTTACCTCACACTATCTTAGATGAAAGAAATACATTTGTGTTTTCAATGGTCAGCCAGAATGTACTTTTCAGGGTCCATCTGCCAAACTTTGACAGTTTGTTAAATAATTAGGCAATAGATAAGTATACAAAACTTGAAAAAATATGGTACTCATGAAACAACCAAAGTCTCAGTGAACATTATACAAAGCATAAATCCTCATTTTAATCATTTTCTGTCAAGCTTTATTTGTAATTTTGTATTGTCTTCCATGTGTCCCCTTGTAATTTACTTTATAATTTACTCAGAAAACTATTAAATCGCAATTATTCAATTACAAACAAAAATAGCAATGCACATGCTAACAAGAATCACTAGAAGACAAACCAATGGCCAACAGGTACATGAAATAAGTGCTCTCGTCATGAATCATCAGGGAAATGTAAACCAAAACCACAATGAGATATTGCATCATATCTGTTAGAATGGTCATCATCAAAATGACCAGAGATAGCAAGTGTTGGCGAGGACGTGGAGAAAAGGAAATTGTTGTACACTGTCGATGGAAATGTAAATTGGTACAGCCACTATGGAAAACAATATAGTGATGCCTCAAAAATCTAAAAATTCCATTATCATATGATCCATCAATTCCACTTCTGGGTATATAGCCAAAGGAAGTGAAAAGAGAATATTAGAGAATATTAGAGATATCTGAATTTCCCCGCACATTGTAGCATTATTCACAATAACCAAGATATTCAAATTTATGTTCATTGAACAACCTAAGCATCTGTCAATGAATGAAGATGTGATATATATATATATATATATATATATATATATATCTCATATGTTACATATGTTACATATGACATATATATATATATATATATATATATATATATATATATATATCACAGTGATATATAATATTCCATTATATAATAGAATTATATAATGGAATATTATCTAATGGAATATTATTCAACAATGAGAAAGAAGGAAATCTGCCATTTGCAACAAAACAGATAGACCTTGAGGTAATTATGCTAGATGAAATGAGCCAGATAGAGAGAGATAAATACTGCATGGTATCACACGTAGAATCTTAAAAAAAAGTCAAACTCATAGAAACAGAGAGTAGAAAAGTGGTTGCCAGGTGCTTGGGGTTGGGGGAAACAGGGAGAGGTTGGTGAAAAGGTGTAAACTTTCAGCTATAAGATGAATAAAGTCTGAGGTTTAATGTAAACAGGGTGACTCTAGTCAAAAATACTGCATTGTATAATTGAAATCTGCTAAGAGAATAGAACTTAAATGTTCTCACCAAAAATATATGTGAGGTGATAGATGTGTTAATTAAGTAGATGAAAGGAATCCTTTGACAATGTATACATATATCAACTTATCATGGTAGACACTTTAAATATCTTATGATTTTATTTGTCAGTTATACCCCAATAAGCTGAAAAAAATAGAATTTTCAGTTTACCCTGAAAAGGTGAAAAAAATAATAACTAAATTAATGGAAGTTAGGGAGCTTGCCTACTTGTAGGGAATTAGGTAAATAAGAATACTCAGATATAGCATCTGACTTAGATTCTTGGAGACTGTTTTTCAATTAAATCCCTTATTCTTACTTTGTGCTCTGAATAGATGGACTAGCCACTTACTGATTTCCAGATAGAAGCCATCACTATGGCAAACATTCATTCCTTCACACAACAAACTGGCCTTTACAACTCACAACACCGAATACTTCCAGGTGACAGACACTGATGCTACAGAAGTGACAAAGACAAGGCGCTCACAGTCTGATAGAACAAGGAATGCTTTACCAGACAGGAATATCAAATGCCAAACCTCCAGTGCATTCACCCGGCCTTAATCTAATACCACATTCCCATTCAACGTGCTAATCAGTCAAGGGCAGCAGCCATACTTTATTCATCTTCATTTCCCAAACCTAGCATGGAATTACTGTAAGATCAAACAGGAAAAATTGATGTAACTGTAACTCACATAGTATCGCAATTTAAGGATTTCTTGGCTCTGGGAAACCAGCTACTGTGTTTCCCTGAAAATAAGACCTAGCCGGACAATCAGCTCTAATGCGTCTTTTGGAGCAAAAATTAATATAAGCCTGGGTCTTAACTTTTGCTCCAAAAGACGCATTAGAGCTGATTGTCCGGCTAGGTCTTATTTTCACTCCAATGCTACATGCACAGGTTCAGATACAACAAATGCTCCTTCACAGTTTTAACACTTTTCCCGAGCTGTGGTTAAGGTGAAGGAGAGGTTTGTAATGCCAAGGAGAACTTCCCCAGAGAAGGTCCTCTCTGGCTGACCTTGCCATTACTTTGTGGAGTGCGTTGAATGGCGGCCTCCCCATAATATATGTTCACATCCTAATCTGGAACCTGTGAATGTAATTTTATTTAGACAAAAGGTCTTTGCAGGTGTAATCAGGTTAAGGATTTTGAGAGAAGAGATATCATTCTGGATTATTTGGGTGGTCCAATGTCAAATTACACGAGACCTTAAAAGAGAAAGGCAGAGGGAGATTTGAGTCAGACAGAAAGGGAGAAGACACAGACAGAGGGGAGGAGGCAATGTGACCACAGAGGAAGAGATTAGAGTGATGTGGCCACAAGTCAAGGAGTGCCAACAACCACCAGACACTGGAAGAGGCAAAGAATGGATTCTCCCCTAGAGACTCCGGAGGGAGTGCAACCCTGCCGACACTACGAATTCAGACATCTGTCCTCCAGAACTGTGAGAATACATGTCCCTTGTTTTAGGCCACTCAATTTGTGGTGACTTGTTAGAACAACCACAAGAAACTAATACACTTGGCTTTGTTCTCTGGTTTCCCTTCATGATGAAGCCAGTACATTCATGTCCTTACAGAGCAATGATGTCTGAGAGACCATGGGTTCTGCTGTCTTAGCTCTGGCAGCCATAACTAAATACCATAGATTGGGTGGCTTAAACAACAGACATTTCTCACAATTCAAGGTGCTAGCCAAGTAGGCTCCCAGTGAGGAGCCTCTTCCTGGCTTGGACACAGCTACCTTCTCACTGTGTCCTCACATAGCAGAGAGGAAATATTCCTGTGTCTCTTCCTCTGCTTACAAGGATGCTAATCCCATCATTGGGGCTTCTCCCTCGTGACATCATCTAAGCCTAATCACCGCCCAAAGGCCTCCCTTCCTAATACTATCAAATTGGGGATTAGGGCTTCAAAATTGGGGGTGGGGGGAGGGTACAAACATTTAGCCCATAACAGGTTTCATATTTCCAATCACATGCATGTGAAATATGATCACCAAGACCTTTTAGTCCCAGAGTTTTCCAAGCTGGCATTGTTTCTATCTTTGGGAAATGTGTGTTTAGCTTACAAGAACCTTGCAAAATGCTCAGCCGATAACCACCCTGGGAAACAAAGCCCTTGTTTTTTTGTTGATTTGGAGGCTACTCTAATAATTCCTACTTGGCTCCCACATCTATGCCTGCAATTGTGAGCAATCATTGTACACTTTCTCTTGAGTAGATCTTTGGCATAATTTTTGTTTGTTTATTTTAGTCAAAGGGGGATCTATTGCAAAAGACTCTACAGCCACATTCAGTCCATTATTGACAAAATGAATGACATGATATAATACAGGAATGGATATTTATACAAGTAGTGTCTCCTCCATGGAGAGAAAACTTTTCCAACACTCTTCTATGAAAGGCAACTTTGCTGAGATGCTGAGAGTGGTCTCTGACACCCAAGTTGCAGGATTAAATCTCTGCTCTAACACCCACCTGTTTTGTAATCTTACATGTGTCTTCAACGCCCCTTGCCTCGGTTTCCCCTTTAAGAAAATAAGGGTCATAAGAAGAATAGCTATAACAAAGCTAGCAGCACTGTGATGATTAAATGTAAAGACAGAAAAGTACCTGGCATACAGAATATTGTATGTCAGAATCAGTTGCTATCATTATGGACATTTTATTTCACACAATCTGTGATTTTAAAAGATTATCTCTACTGGCTCAGTACAGTAAACATAGAATCATAGGGTGTCACGTTCTCCAAGAATGGACACACTTCATTTTGCCATCAATCCTAAGAGTTATCAGTCAGTCTGTGATCTCCTTGGTACTCGTGTTATTTGAGTAGTCGAAGATTATTTGAGAAAAAAAGATGAATTTTACATTCCTCTTTCAGCTATAGGATACTGACCTCAATTGCTTTTTAAAGATAGATTTTAAAATGAATGAGTTTATTAGATTAATCCTTCTTGAAAGATATTTCTAGTAATTGTTTAGAGTACTTTCTGTAACTTCCTGGACTTTTTAAAAAGACTAACCAGAATGGTGAATGGTAATAATGGCTGCTTTTTGCAGGCCTATTCCTTGCCTGTGCTCCAAAAATGTGACTTGGGGCTAGCGTGGAAGTACTTTGAAGTGAGACAGAATAGCTTGGAAGCTATGATTAAAGAAGACTTGTTTACAAAATAAACTTCAAGATTATAGGAAAAGTTCCTCAGTGAATTTTTTAGGTCTTTGATTCAATGAACCAGATCCTGCCTTTTTCCCATGGGGTGAAGCTGACCTAGACCACAATAGAGAAAGTCTTGCAGATAAGCTTGCCAACTCTATGCCCGAGACAATTAGTGGGAAACAAACTACAGCCTTAAAAGGCAGGTGGAGGAATGATGAACAAAAACAAAATCTGTCTCTGGACTGATCTCCTTTTTCACTGACCATTCATAACTTTTGCAAACATCTAATTAAAGAGAAGACTTTTTATTTTTCATCCTGGAGCTATAAATATGACACTATCAATCCCAGAGGTCATTGGGGCAGGTGATGAAACTGAAATTTCTAACCAAAGAGAAAGGCCTTTGAGTGTCATATAATTTTAAGGCATCTCCTCTCTCACTTTTGCTATTTTTGTGTTTGTTTGTTTTTAACTCTGACAGCATTTTTTTCAAAGACGGCACTCCTCACTGAACCACACTCTCCATTCCTGAGGGTTAATAATCCTCAGAGTCTGCTCTCAGAGACAACTGAAAGGCTGTTTTGCTCAGAATTGTGTTTCTAGCCTCTGGCCCACAGCACGAAACATTGTAAGCACTCAATAAATAGTTGTGAAATACATGAAATAAAAGCCATTAGGCTTTTATCTTCAAGTGTGACCTATTTTGCTTGTTTGTTTCTTTTCCATCTGTTAGATATAATGACCATTGCATAAAGCTGTGAATAGATAAACTTTAAAAGCAGCACATGTACAATTCTTTCTGAGGGTGATTACACTCACTTCCTCCATCTTGAAGTCTCGTCAACCAACAAGATTTCTCTAACTACTCTATGCACTGCCGTCCATAACCACAGCACTTATTCTCTGCTGTATTATTTTCTTGTCTTCATTGCGTTTATTACTATTGAATTTATGTGTTTATTGTCTGTTACCACCTTTAGAAAGCAAGTCACAAGGTCTGGGTGGCAGAGGTCTGGCCACCCTTTTCCACGGCTCTACTCCCAACACCCAGCATATTGCCAAGCCCACATAGGAGCTTACTAAATATTTTTAAATGAATTACTAAGTTTAAAAAAAGTGCAGGATTAAACTTCATATAATTTAGAGTTCTTTTTTTTTTTTTTTTTAATTGGGTAATATTCGGGAACAGTGTGTTTTGCCAGGATCCATCACCTCCATGTCAAGTTGTTGTTTTCAATCTAGTTGTGGAGGGCCCAGCTCACTGGCCCATCATTTTTTAATTTTAGGACAAGTTTTTGAAAAGAGTTTTTAGTTATATCCACAAGACATCAATCATGACATTTAAGGTATATAGATTACTACAGATCATGAAAGAAACATTGTGATTTCATCTCAACTAATCTATTTGATTTTGAATTTAGGTGTGTTTCAATTAATAAGACTTCTCTCTGTTCCATGCATTATATTCACACTGTCAGCTAATTTAGTACCATAGGAATTTGCATTACAATAGAATTATCTGGGATAGACTATCAATCACATTTACTTTAATATTATCCTCACAAAATTCTTCTAAGTAGGTGTTATTAAAAGTATTGGTATGGTGAAAATTAACTGAAAAGAGATAAATTGCCAGAAGCTACACATAAAATCAGAAGGGAGATAGGAATCACATCTTTGAACTTTTGGCTTCTTGGAGGTTTGGGGCATTTTGGTGTATCGAAATAGACTATTAGCCATATATAATATGTTTTTTTATTTAAATGTAATGATTACATAAATGAAAAGATGACTTGCCTAACTCACCAAGTTTTAATATTTTGCAATTTTAAATTTCTCTTAAACTGAATTGCAAATGTATGACTTCACAAATTTTGGGACTAGATGTTTACAGAATTTATAGCAAGAAGCGAGTTAAGTCTTAGTATAAACCATGGTTGTAACATTAACAAAACTGTCTCTTCTTACCATGTAATTCCACTTTTTTTCTCCCACAAAAAAGCTCACTTTTCCCAAATTACTACCCTATTAGCCACACCCCTTCATACTAGTCTCTTTTCCCAGTAAACATTCCATACTCACACTGAATATAATGTAAATTTTATTACACATATTAATTGGAGATCATAAAGATCAGTGCCATCTAAAGAAATGAAAGATGATTTTTTAAAATTCTTCTTTGCCCATTATGATAGCAAATAGCCACATGTGGCTAACTAAAAAAAAAATTTTCATTTTATTAAATTTTGTTAATTTAAATTTAAATAGACACACATAGGTAGAGCTACTATATTGGACAACACAGATATAGATTATGCATTTGAAAAATTTTCCCTGTTTTCCTTTCCCAAATCCACATAAGGGAAAGTTTGAGAGGGGCCAAATACAGTGGCAGTTCTCAGTATTTCTGGAGATCACCTCATATAAAGACTGAATGATCTACCTCTAAGTTACAAACCAAATAATGTTTCCCACCTAAGATTGCCCAGGCTTTTCTTTATCCTTTGTTTTTCACTCTGAAATTTTGCCTGAGTTTAAAACCCAAAGGCTCAAAGTAAGGATAATTTCTCAGGATTCCCAGCTGAGAGGGGAAATGATGGTGTGAGTGACAAATAGCTCATGAAGTAGCCAGCACTCCTGAGAGCCACAGCCACATTTACCAGATGAAAAAGCAGACAAAAAGACAGAATAATACTGATAAAAATCTTGGTTAGCCAGCTCTGAAAAAAAAATTTTTTTTTGATCTGAGGTTTAAACTGGGTAGTAATCTCACTGTGTAGTGAACAGATATTTTTGGAGTTTGGGAGTTGGGAATTTATATAGGAAAGATAAAATGGGAAATTCAACAATTTTCAGAGATCTGGAAAAAGGTTATTTTTCCTTTCGGCAGACATAACTGTTATTTTTGTTCCTATAGGTCATAAAGATTGAAATATAGCACATTATATTCCAAATTGAGCTACATGAATTTCAAATGGCTTGTTTGCTTTAGTATCATTGCCCATTTATTGTACCCCTGAAACAGAAACAGAAATTAGATTTGTGAATGTCCCATAACTGTATATGCCTAAAAAGGTTCAATTCACCTAAGGTGTACCAAATACATACTGCTGTGGACCATTTGCACCTATTAATCTCTGTCATATTCTAGCATGTACACAGCTGTGAACTCTGCTTAGCAGGTCTGTAACGTAACAAAGAAACATATTTTGCAAGAAAGAAACATGTTTTGAAACTACTTTCACCTTTTTCTAATCAACACATTTTTCTTCAAGCTTATTTTTGGTGTTTGGAACTCCAAGTAATGGAAATGGAGGTGTCTGCAATCACATAATGAAACAAATCCATAGGGGAGACTAGAGTGAATCACACCACAGGAACCAATTTCCATACCTCCTCTCCATACGGTCCAAAAGAAACAGGTTATAGATAATGCATGCAATGGAGACTTGGGGGCCAGAGACAAATAGTGTGTGCCATTTATTCCATTTTCACTCAGCAAGTTATATTAAAAAACACCACAAAATGAGCAAACATTTAAAATGCCAAAAACAGAAATCAAGAGAAAGTAGGTATCTTCAAAGATAGAACTCTAGTAAATACATTCATGAAATGTACTTTGAAGGGGATTGTAGAAAGGTCCCTCAAAAGTCAATGACCACCTAATTTATCATCCAAACTGAGAAACATTGTAGAGTGAAAGTTGGTGCTATTAATAATTAAGTTATCTTCCTGGACCAACCAGGATATGTGACTGCCCTAGTATGTCTCCCATTATTCAGCCCTCCATTATCCAAAGACCACCCAATGAAGCACCCATATTGCTTCATTTCCACTGTCTCGATAATACTTTCATGACCTCTTTAGTCCTCTTTGATTTCCCTATTCCTAATTTCTGCAGCACTTGTAATTGGTGCCCCATATGACATTCATCATTCACTGATATTTCTCATGTGTTCATTCTATTTCTATAATTACATTCTAAGTTCCTGAAACCAAGGGCCTTGCTCTACTTTTTAAATCCCTGCCCCCCACCCCAAGCCCAAAACAGTCCCCTGGAACAGTTACTCAAAAAATAGCCCTGTAACATGGAATTCTCTGCTTGTTGCCTATAATTTGAAGCCAGGGTTGGGTCTTCCTTTTACCACGAGGTCTTCCCGAATCAAAGCAGAGATAGTGAGCACCGCTATTCTGATTGACTGTGGGTGCTATGGACTACAAGGCTCAGCCTCATCACAGTGCTTCATTTTACCAACACAGACTGCTCTGTGTCATGTGCTAGCTTTCCAGCTAGATCACAAGGCTATTGAGGGTAGGCATCATCTGACTCCCCTCCACATCTCCAGTGTCCAGCATTGTACTTACATCTAGAACTGCTAGTGAAACATCTGGTATTGAATGCCCACCAGCATCATAGTGCCTTACCACTTTCCACCTCCATACAGCTCATAGTGCACCAGTACCTAGCAAAGCCAGATTAAGTATAAATGGCCCAGGTACCACATCTTGAGTCTTACATTAGGCTCCTGCAGTAAGGGGGAGAAGCTCTGGTCTGAGGCATGCTGGGATAAGCATCAATAGCAGAAAGGGACAAGAGGAAGCTAGAAGTAGTTCTGGCTAGAAGGGCAGTTCTTCCCTTTTACCTTCTGATCTTACTTCAATGCATAAGGGAAATCCATACAATTGTCTAGTCTGATCCTGAAGAGGGGATCGAGGTGGTTCAGAGCAAGCTCAATCATGGCTCAGACAAGTGCAGTCCAAGGTGGCCCTAGATGGTGATCAAGTTGAGACTCCCTGAGGGACTCAGAGAAGGGCAAATGCATGGACTGAATTCTCTGAGAGAAGATACTTCATGCAAGTTGCTGGTTCTTGTTTCCCAGGAAGGAGACAGGGAGGAGCTAGGCTGGCGGTCAGAGAAGCAATAAAGCAAAGCAAGGTTTCAGGGTGAGCAGTGGAGGAGATGTTCTGGGCAGGAAAAGAACCACAGATCAAGGCAGAATCCCAGACCTCTGAGACAACATTGTGGGAGAGGGGAAAGAGTAAGCAGAGACTCTATTAACATCAAGGAACAGACTCATTCATCGTATATCAGACAGTGAGCAGAATTTACAGTGTTATATGAGTCCAGGCTGTTAAGCAGCTGGAGTCACTGGGGCTCTTCTGAAACTATGATAATTGATGTCGGGTAGAGGCCGGGATGGCCTGGACACAGATATGGAGCCTGTCAATATCCACTAGCTAAGATTCACTAAGAGACAACATGAAACAGGAATGGAGAAGGCCACAGGAAGACGATGAGCACAGAGTAGCCTTTTTCTACATATATTATTCAGGATGTTGATATGAAAAGGGGTGAAATGATATTGTAAGTTCCAGAGAAGCTGGGTTACACAAGGTTAGCAAGATTCTTTACCAAATACTAGCGTGTGCATTGTCTATCTTCAGACATGACTCTCTTCTGCAATGAGATGCTCAAATCTTTTCCCCCCTTGAGCCATGTAGAGGTACATTCTCAGGCATAATGGAGTTATGAAATGAGAGGAGATGGAGCGATGGCACACACACACCAGGCTCCTGGTCCCCTGGGTCAGTGCTGTCCATTGCAGTGCACTGTCTCCACAACTTATCTGGTGAAATCTTGGCAAGACATATGCGTACATAAACACTGCTAGTTTATTTGCCTTAGACTCAACTTATGGTACTGACAATTCAGAGTTGGCTTAAAAAAGAACAAAATATGAAAACATCTGTCGGGAATTACACAATTAATTAATTTTCCTATTCACTTTTCTTATAGTTCTTTCTTTATGTCTTTGTATCTTTACATGTCTAAGGAACACTGTCTAACATTGAAGCTCCATCCAGAAAAGAGGAGATAAAAGATAAATAATGCCAAACGATGACGTATAAGTTCTACCAGTTTCTCCTGCTATTTAGTTACATTCTGGGGGACAGGGGGGACATGGGGGGAGACATTGGGTTCCCTCCTATGTCATTTTGGGGTTACTTCTCAACCACATTCTTCCCTAAGTGTCATGAGAGGCTTTGTACCACAGCACAAAGAGGTAGTGGACAAGCTGTTCAAATTTGACTTTGTACCCAGCTCTATCGCTTATGACTTTGAGACCTTATGCGGATGTACTGGGCACAGTTTTGTGCTGCCCAGATGCAACCTCCATTACTGATGCACCAATTCTCCCAGGGGCTGAAAACGTGGACCCCTGAAAACTCTCAGATGAGGGCTCCTGGGAAACCACCCTTCACCAGCGAGAGCTGCCTCTCCCTGTGTTATGCCCTGTTACCGGAGCCTTTGACATTCAATGACTGGTTGAAGCACAAGTACAAGGGCCTAGGCCCCTGTCGCAATTGGAGACTACTCAGAAGGGTCCTCCCAGATCAGAGCTCCCTGTGACACCAGCTGAGAGTTGTGGTAGAGCTGCTTTGCCTCACAGGTTAACTTCCCCGCTGCTTATAACTGCCCTCCTCACTCCTTACTCTTCCACAGCTGTTGTTACCAATATACCAATATACTTTCTACACCTGAATCTCTGTCTCAGAGTCTGTTTCCAAGCGACCTGGTCCACAACATTGGGTCACTGACTTATCCAGGGTTCAGATCCCTCATCTCTAATGTAAGAAGGATATTAATAGCTCAGTTGCATTGAACAATTGCTGTTCCAAGCACTTTTCAAGGATTAGCTATTTTAATTCCTAACAACCTTACGACACACATGTTATTCTTTCCCAGTTTATACAGATGAGGAAACCGAAGCACAGAAATCATCTAATTTGGAGAAGGCCGCAAACCTAGTACGTGGGGGTCCTGGTATCAGTCATTATGTCTCCAAGATCTGTGCTCTTAACTCTTATGTCTTATTATGTTACCCCGCAGAGCAATGGTTAAAATTAAATGAAAACATAGATCATAGGTCTCTCACAGCTGGGACATAGTAATTAATCAATAAATGTTTATTTTCTTCAATCTGCACATACATCTAAGTGTCGTGGGGGTCATAAGGCTGGCAGGAAACTGTGACAGATGACATGATGTGCATAGGAAGGTCTGATCTTCAACTACTAAGAGATTGGCACTGATTTCCCAAGGATGGCACATGGCCTAGCAATAGGAACTGATGCTCTAGAGTCAGGTTGCTTATAATGGGAGCCTGGGTCCTCTGCCTAGTACTCCACTCTTCTGAGTCTCAGTGTTCTCATCTATTAAAAAAGAAATAATAATATCATCTAGTCTATAAGGTTGCTATGAGGATAACATTAATTAATGTAAACTATTTAGCACATTGACCGAGTAAAAATGAAATGTGTTAGTTATTATACTATCACTACTTATTAGTAAAGTGATATGACTTTTTCTTTCTTAAGTTTATGTTCATACAACATAAAACAATAAAATGACTATGTCAAATAAGATGAACTTCGTTTCACTTTCTTGTAAAAGAAAGGTGGGTAATCCAGTGCTGGCATAGCCTGTGTAGCTTCTAACAGAGTGGATGGCCAGCTTGCCTCATGGTCCAAGATAGCTATTAGAGCTCCAATGGTCACATTTGCATTCCAAGCCATAGGATGGAGGGAGGAGCAAAGAAAGGGATCGTTCTTCCCTTTGGGAAGTGTCCCACCAAAAATATTATCTTTATATCTTATGGCCATAAACTGGCTACAGGCCACATCTAGCATATATGGGAAGCTGAGATGTCACTTTTTGTTTCAGGCAGTGATGTGTCAGCTGAAATCAGGATTCTATTACAGAGGAAAAAATAAACAGGCCTAGAAGTTAGAAAGCATTGAACAGTTTCTACCACAAGGATGAGCCCTTCAGGAATCCATTTAATCATACTATGTAATGTTTTTCTGATTGCATTTATGAAAAAAAGGCAAATTGGTGTTTCACGTATTGCAAACATCCAATGTCAGCTAATTTAAAGACTAGAGAGTTTTTATTATAAAGCTACACTTTTTGACTCATTTTGGTAAGCACTTTGGGGCTGACAATTCTACATTTGTACAACAAAGCTTGTTGTAAGAGCTATTTTATAAAACCATAAAGTAGAAAGCAGTAACCCATGCCAATTCTTACAGGTGTCTCATAAATAAAACATGAAGTAAGTTAAGGGGAAAAAAATATCGATTAAAGAAATCCAAAACTTTAGATGTTTATATTTGTCATATAAATAAGTTGTCATAGAGTCCATGGGGAACTGGTTATATGGACAATAGATAAATAGGACATTTGAATATTTGGGACTAGCCCTTATGACATCCAGTATTAAGAGATCAAAAGATGAGTGATTGCCAGCAACATTCTCATTGTGAAAATGAATAAAAAATAATAACCTTGAAATCATGTAGGAAATTTACAATGAAAAAAAATCCCTGCTCTACTTACTCAATTTACTCTCTCTCTCCCCTAAATACACATAATATTTCAAAGCACAGAGATTTTAACCAATAGAAAACAATGGGCAAAGGCATTCAAATCAAACTCAGGACTTCTAATAAGGAAGAAATGACCACATGAAAAGGAACATGTCACTGTAATGAAAGGAATTAAATGCTTTCTCCCATTCTAAGAATGTGTTAGAAACCGCCCACAGTTTTCCGTAGTTTTTTTAACCTGACTTCACCGTAAAGCCTGCCAGTCAAAATATAAAATTATGGGAACGTGATTTTCAGCTACACCGCAAACCTGGAGAAATAAATGTTATTGTAAATGTATTGTGTCGTAAAGGCCGAGGATTACCTAAGAGGACCGGCCAAATGATGTGGTCTGTTGTGGAGGAGGCTCATTATTGACAGGGATGTTGTTTATACACTACATAGTCAGCGAAGTATCCACATGTGTTATGGTTCACTCCACTGGAATCCAAAGAAAACAGTTTGAGCAAAGAAATCACCCTGAACGACAGTTGCAGACTTTCTCAAATTAAAAAAGGAAAAATTGGGAAAAACAAATATGAGCATTTGATTTTCTGATGAACTGTAGGCCTTGACTCCATGGTAAAATGAAAACATGTAACTGATCATCTGAACTTTGGGTTAAGAGGCTCAAATAATTAAATGCAGTATAGCTTCTCTGATTCCTTGAGGTGTTTTTGCAATTTAATTGCAAAAAGCGGTTGGCGGTGAGTCTTCCACCCCTAGCTTGGTTCACACAGTAATCAGCGGAAGGAAAGGTGATTTATTTTTCTAACATTGTTCTCCATGGGCAGCTTTTAGTCCTTTTAACATCAGTGAAAACTTAATGGGTAGAGAATGAGGAATAATGTTCTAGTAACTCTCCTAACTAAACAGAAACGCTATTACACGAAATGTTATTCAAAAATCCAAATAAAAAAGATGCAGATATTCTCTTTTCTTCTCTCTCTCTCTCTCTCTCTCTCTCTCTCTCTCTCTCTCTCTCTCACACACACACACACACACACTCACACACACTGCAGATTGAGGTAATAATGAATATAAAGCAAAGAACACAGGTTTTGGATTATTTGGAATATAAATGAAAGCCCTAGGTTAAAATTCAGCCACTCACTAATGTTACCTAAACTCCCCTGACTTGTTAACTTCCTCAACTGATAAATGAGGATAATTACATCTATTTCCAAATGATGTTGGAAAATAAAGAATACAAACTGTGTGGTCAGCGAGGCTCTGTCGAACCCTGGTGCTCGCCTCCCTGGGCCTCATTCTCTCCACTACTTCTTAGGGTGGTGACGAGATAATCCTATATCCTCTTGCACATGGTTTGGTACATGGAGAACCAACTCTCACCTCCACTCTGATCTGTTGTTGCTACCTTGATATTTTAGCACCAAATCAATGCTCACAGGCCACAGGAAAGGATATTCTTGTTGAAATCTAGCATGATCAGGCTTAGATGCTGAACATCCCACAATCCTCATGACATTTTCTCAATCCCCATAGTTACAGAGCTTTCCTCCCCTGTGGTTCTACCAAAACTCCGGATGCCCAACCCTGCTTTGCTTTCTCCCAGCCTCTGATTTCAGGTTGAGCACCCAGGTACTGCTCTTATGGGTGGTGATCCCACGTGTCTGTACCAGAAGATGCTCATGGATGACAATCTCATTCAAAGAAAGAATTTGTAGTAGAGCCATATCTGTCACTTAGTTGTGTCCTTTTTCTGTGCACTGTCCTGTACCCTGGGTTAGCAACCCTGGTCCCTGTTTACTAAATGGCAGGAGCTACACCCACCCCTAAGTCTGGGAACAACTGAAAATGCCTACCCTTCCTCATCCTCAAATGTCTACAGAGCATGGTGTAACCTCCACCCCAAGTTAAGAAACACAGATTGATCATAGTTCGAATCCTTAGCACCTTGAGGGTGGTGACATTTTGGAAATTTTGTCAGGAAGAGCAACCCTGGGGCCCATGATCAACAGCAGTTGACACTTGCCAAAATTTTAAGCATTCCCTTCTCCAGTTAGTCCTCAATACTACCCCCAGAATTTTAAAGTACTTCATAAGTACTGTCAGAAAGAACATGTGTAAATAATGTGGGTATTTTTTCTATCCTTACACTGTGCTAAAAGGTAAACTGAGTCACATTAATTTTTCCCCCCAAGAGTTTATTTGAGTATACATTGATTAGAATAGGGCAGGGCCAAACCAAAGATTGTTAAGATTATTCCACCAATAGGAGGTAGGGGAGAGGTTTTTATAGAGAAAACTCAGAAGCAAAGCAAGAAAATTATTTATTGGCAGTAGCTTACGCAGTTGCCTTATTTGGAAAGCCTAGTTGGCTGCATGTGAACTGTTGTTCTTAAGTTTTATTTTCTCACATTTGAGGGCATTGACTCTGGCTTAGGTTTTGGTTTGCCTGTGTAGGCTATCAAGGTATTTAGCACCACCTGAATCTAATGGCCTCCTTGTTTAATGAATTTAACAATCGTTATTTTAAAAATATTCTCTATATTTTCTTCTATAATTTAAATTTCTGCTTTGCATACTTAGGCCATTAAACCATCTTGAATTTTTGTGTTGGTGTGAGGTGAGAATCACATTTTATTTCCAATGGAAACACAGTAGATGGGTGCTATACACTGGATGCTTGTGTGCCCCCCAAATTCATGTTAAAACCTAATTTGCAAGGGATGATATTTGGATAAAATCGATAAAATGCCTACACTGTCCCAAATCCTAACATACAATCTTCTACTTTCCTTCAGAATTCCATGGGTTTCTAGGATAATGCACTCTCCTTGGTCCCCTAAATATTCACAGTCTGTCCCAAATTCCTTATTCTAAGTCCCAAAAGGGAATTTTGCTCTTTAACTGTCTGTACTCTACTAAAAATGAATTCAAAGAATTGACCACTGTGCCCTCAAGAGCTGAGTAATAAACCCTCTTGTATCCATTAAGGCTCTTTCAGAGGGAGAGTTCTCCCAAAGCATCAAAGGGCAATTATTGTAAATATGCCTAGATAGAGCTTCCAGCACAGAGAAAATTTAATTCTCAAAGACTACTCAGAAACAAAAAATAGGCTCCCTCAGAAGAATAGCCTTTCTGAGAATGCCAGCCCACTGTGGAACACCTACATTACAGCCCACTTCATTGAACAACTGAGCACAGTCTTTGACACCAAGATTCTTCCCGAAAATGTGTCATTTACGATTCCTATTCAGCAGTGCTTAACACACAGTAGGCACTAGAAATATACTTATTGCCTGGATGAAAGCATGAATAATTGAAAGAATTAAACATCTTCTAGTTCAATGGTTCTTGAAATAGATTTAAAGATGAAAAAACAGGTTTAGCAAAATGGGTGGTGGAACTGAGATGGCTGTTTCAGAATTATTTTTACCCCAGTGTGTTCCAAATGAAGGGTGGAGATTTCAATGGTAAAGCAGCACTGAAATCATCATGTCTAGAACTTAGTTTATTCCATCTCAAACTTCAGCAGACAAAAGAATCACCTGGCAAGATGCTTAAAGTTCAGATTCAATATTTTATGCCCAGAGGTCCGGATTTAGTGACTCTTGTAAATAGCCAAGGGATCAGTTTTTCATTGAACGTGTCAGGTAAAGTTTCACTCACACACTGTTAGAGATACCCTTGGGTGGCTAGCTTCATTCTTAGCGCAGGTGTAGTTTTGCACCATTAGTCACTGCATATGAACCCTCTTACTCACTTTATTCAGGTATCAATGGCAGTTTGGTACTAACCAGTGGTTCTAAACACTTTTCTGTCTCCCATGCACCCACAGGATATAATACTCTCAAATCACTTGTAGTGACACTTTCCTGCAATAAATCCTGAACAGGGGCTGTCAGGCCAGGGAGAATTTTGGGTGATTAGGAAGAGGGTTAGATGCCATTTGGAAGAAAGTCACAGTTGATTCTAATGCTCATTAAAACTTTTTGTGGATTGTCATTCTGAACTAAGAGTTAGAACATGCTTCTAATATTTACAGTCAAACTCCTCTTTTTAAGGTTTTCTAATCTCTCTTCAATGCCCTGCTTAAATGATGCCTCCTCTATGAAGCCATTTCTGATTCTTATCTCTGAAATTATTCTCTTCATGTATATGCTATAGAACTTTGGTTAAAACTCTGTATAACATGACCCATACTGGAATTTTATGTTTACATGTAGCTATAGACTGAATGTATGTGTCCCCCCAAAATCGATACGTTAAAACCTAATCCCTGATGTGATGGTATTGGGAGGCAGTGCCTTTGGGAGGTGATTAGGTCATGAGGGCCCTGCCCATATGAAAGAGACCTCAGAGCGCTCCCTCACCCCCTCCTCCTTTTGAGGACACAGCTGTATGGTGCTGTATATAAACCAGGAAGCAGGTTGTCACCAGACACCGGATCTGCCAGCACCTTGATCTTGGCCTTGCTAGCCTCGAGAATTGTGAGGAATACATTCTGTTGCTTATAAGTCCCCCAGTCCATAGGACTCTGTTAGAGCAGCCCTAACTAAGGTATCTGCACACTTCCTAATAAGCTCTCACAGAAGTCTTGTCTGACTCGTCTTTAGTATCATCAGCTTTAAGCAAGTTGCCTGGCCTATAATAGGCTCTCAATAAATATCTGTGGAAGAAAGGAAAACAGGCAAGCAGGAACACACAAATGCTTCAATACTGAAGTGAAGAAATCTCTGCCCATAGTTTTTGGTCAGCAGTCATAGGCAAGGATAACTAGAAGGGAGATTCTTCTTAATTCAGTCATCAAGAACTTTCTATTTTGATAAAATTAAATATGTGCATGTCTTTTGCATGCTTTAATTAGAAATGTTATATATTATAAAAGTAAAATGACACTGAATTATAATAATGAAGGGCACCTTGCATAAAAAAACCTATATCCAAAGCATCGAGCGTTTATTTGATAAAGTACTATAGGTTCAGAGTTTGACTTTAAAAATATAAGATCAGAGAACGTTTTTGAAGTCTTCTGAAACTCATACAATTGTTGGCACTTTTCTGCCCATCATGTAAGAACTCTGCAAATGTGTTTGTATCGATTAAAGTCTGCAAAGAAAACACATTTATTTAGATTGATTTGTGAAACTGGTTGCTGTAATGGAATACTTACTACTTGTTTCGGTATTGGGCCCTGGAAATCAATTACAGGGCACTGAGACCATTATTTTCCTCTTGTAAACAAAGGTTCTGTAAATTCTCGTACTGTGCTATATGTTAGAGATGCTGGACCAGGCATTGCATTTGAAGAGGGCATGCCAGCATTCATCCATTTGGATGATCTGAATGCCATAAAATTAATTTTGGCTCATTCTGAATTTTCCAGTTGTGCTCAGATGAATGCATTATTTTTGGAGAAAAACAAAACAAGTCCTATATTTACAATGGCACTAACTTGCATGCCAGTTCTTAAAATAAGACTTTTACTAGTCATTTCAAAGAAAACCTAAATTCTATGAAATATCTTAGTCCAAATGGTTTAGAAGTAGAAAGGAATCTTCCTTCAGTATGTGCTACTTGGCTACAATTAAAGAATGTTATGGTCTTGTGGAATTTCCAGTTTTAGCCACTCAGAGTCTGACCAACCTGCCATCACACAGGTTTCAGTAGTATTTACTAGATTCTTTCAAAACAGAGTCGTTCTTTTTCTGGAAAGATCACTTACAATTATATCCAAGAAACAATGCTTAGAGTTTATTTTTAAAAGGAAGAGGAAGTTTAGGTCAAGATTAAAGCAACAACCACCATGAAGTCTCCACCCAAAAAGGCCTCTTAAATCAAAATTCTAGACTTTCAAATTATATTTCCTCCGAGGGTGATTTGGAGCCCTTGGTTTCTTACTCTACAAAGATTGGAAGGAACTTTTGGACAAAATTAGCTGAAAACCCAAATATTAACTCTTTAAAATCTTCAGGGAAATAAACCATGTAAATATGTGATTGTGATTTAAAAAGTCTCAGAAATCAATAGCATTTTTGGATAAAAAAAGTTATCAGTAAGGAATAGTGTCTCTACATATTAGAATTAACTCCAAAATGAGTGATAATTGGTAATGAGAGTATAATCTGTTTACTGGCTTAATGGAGTAAGCAACCATGTCGAAAAGAACCGCTGGAGCCTCTAGGAATGATGGCGTCTGGGAGCTGAGGGTGACCTTCAGCCAATAGCCCTCATAAGCCAGGGCCCTAAATCCTACAACCACGAGGAAATGAATTCTATCAACAACCTGAGCAACCATAAGTACAAATTCTTCCCCAAATGAGCTTCTACATGGGAACATAGCCCAGCCAAACTTTATTGTAGCCTTATAAGCCTCTGAATAAAAGCCCTAACTTAAGCAATGCCTGGACTCCCAACACAGAAACTGAGAGATAATAAATGTGTATTGTTTTAAGCTACTAAGTTTGTGGTAATTTGGTACACAACATAGCAGACCAGTACATACATCTATCATATTTATTTTCTTACGACATAGCATTGACTTCTATGCATATATCACATAGAATTAAAAAATTTTACTATTCATAGATGGATTATACATGTCCATTTGTACATAGATATAAATATATTTGTAGGGTTACTTGTTAATAGTAAGATTCTGTATTAAATATATGCTTGTTAATATTTTCGTTGATATTGCCAATATACTTCTGTACCAAAAGTATATCATTTTACGTTTTCTTTAGCAAAGTATGGAAGTTTCATTCTGCTCAATTGTATTTTATTGCTATTTATTTTTACTATTTTTCAAAATAGTAATGAAGCATTTCACTCCCTTTTACAATACTAATATTTTAATGCATTTTTAAAAGAAAATTTGATGGCTAATTATCTAACACACAATATACCAATAAACTTATTTTCCATATTATCTGCCTAAGGCAATGGTTACACCTAATTGAAAGCTCTAAAACTTAGCACAATGCCTTGATTCATATAACTGTTCTGTTCTTATAAGATCTAGCTAAATCTACCTGGTCTATTGAACTACAATGGCTTCAAAGAAAGAGTCATATTGTTTTATTAAATCATTGCCATCTTCTACAATTCTGTAGGTAGAAATGTCAAACAGTACTGAAACATATAACTCAAGACCACAATTTCATGGAACAAAAACCCAATATATTTTCAATGAACTCGTCTTTTAAGCTTCCAGAGCAAGAGAGGGCAAAAGAGTTTTGGATAAACGCCCAGAATCATTAAGATGGCAAGAGTCATGACTGTCAAGATAACATTCGATGCGATAGACCAGTGTGTACAATTTGTTACTTATTTTGGACTATTTCTTCCTCTGAAATCTAGCAGAAGTTTAGTGCAACTTCAAAGGACTGAAGTAGGAAATAATTATAAACATGTAAAAGAGAAGATGGTAATTAAAAAATATTATATATATGTACATGTGTATGTGTGTATACACACATCACATATATAATTACATCTCCCTCTCTTATAAGAAGGGCATATACTTTTCTGAAATATTGCCATGGAATATACATGTATTCCACTAAAATTACCTTTAAAATATTCTTCAGTATACTCCGAATAGAAAATGAAGTAAAATAAACAATTTCAGATTTCAGTGGGTCCTAATGTTAATAGTATCCTTTTAACAGGCAGGGCAACCTTTGAGAAGCATTATTCCTTTTACATAAACATAATACCATAATACCATATGTAAATCTCAAAAAGTAAAGACGCAGTTCATTTTCTAGTATCAATTCATAATGACCAAACAGCAAAAAATATTAAAAAGACAGTAAAAGTAAACTTTAAATTCTAAATTCTATGGATTTAATTAAATTAATAATCAAGATGTATATAATTTAAAAGTTATAAAGGATTTAGAATAAAAAACGCTGTGACTTATCTTTGTTCAAAATTACTACCTCCAATTCCTTTTATTAGGGATGTTCGATATCCTCTAAATGTCATTAACAGGCTAAAACTGTAAAGAATTGGAACAGACTGGATTTTTAAAAATTTGGTGATCTACATATGTAGAATATACAAAAAAGATAAAACAAACTTCCAGAAGTGTAGCAGAATGAAATACAGTAGGAAATCCCCATTCCGCTTGAACACACTGAAATGGAAAATAAATATAACTGCGACAAAAAAAATTAATATATTTTGAACTTCAAAAAGGAGAGAAAAATCTCCACATGCCTGATGCAAACCCAGGACTCAAAATCAGTGGTGCATGTGTGAGCTAGAGTTGAGGAGTTGTGGGAGAATCCCGATGCCAGGTAGATTTCAGTAGGTTGGAATTGGGTTTCAAGTCTCATGGAGAAAGGTGAGTATGAGCTACACATCTTTGCACAGAGGTACCCAGATACCTAGACATTATGAAGACTTCTCTCTCAGAAGAATAAGGACTAGAAAAACTCCATCCCCAGAAAATGGCACATGTCAAAACACTTTATAGACAGTCTGCTTTCCTTAAACATAAGTGTTCCTATTCCTACTCGCATTATATTCTAGGTATGGGAAAGGACAGATCCAGTGGCTTTTGACCCTTGGGCAGGGAGGTATTTTGGGTCATCCCCCTGGGATGAGAGAGTGCTCGTGTGGGAAGAAGAGGCACAGTTTTTTGGGTGTACAGAGGCACGTAATTTGGCAATGGCTGTCACTATCCCCTAGAATATACTTTTTCCCCTCCACATATTTTTGACAACAGAGTTTGTATCCCTCTTAGTTTGGGTTATGCACATGGTTTCCAGCTAGAGACACATTTTGCAGCTGACTTTGTGCTAGTGGTGGTCACATGGTTTGATTTCAGACAAGGAATTACAAAGCTTCCTCCTCTCCATGCTATTGTACTCTCTTCCTTTGGCCTGAAATGCTGGTCTGAGAAAAATTTGGAAACCTGTAGTGGTGTTGAAGATGCCTGTCCCCTGTGATTTAGAAATTTAGATCTTATACCTTCTAGAAAATCTCTCAAAGCATATATAAGAGGAAATGTACAAAAATGATTGTAGACTTATTTCATTTAATATAGTGCTCTCTAGGTCCATGCATACAAGAAGCGGAGTACAGCATTAGGAATAGAGACAGTGGAAATGTAAGGGCTGTGTGCGATGTCAGAGGGGTAGTGGATGGGGGAGGGGAGTTGTCACTGTGTGAGGGATATAAATGATAAATGTCTAACTATTACATTGTTTTGTGCACCTGAAACTAATAAAAAAAGTTAAAAACAAATGATAGCAGAGGTAGTACTTATAATAGAAATAGTTTGCAAACAACTTAAGGGTTCCTCAAAAAAAAAAAGATAAATAGGGTGATATTAATGCAATGGAATAGTGTGTAACTACAGGTTTAGGGAATCTATATATATATATAGATACCCTAAACCTGTAGTTACACACTATTCCATTGCTATATATATATATATATATATGTATGTATATGTATCCGGGTGCCAAAAAAATATACACAAGTGGACACTTTGGTCAACATTGCTCACGCAGTAGTTCGCCATAATCAGGAGTGTCTGATTGCTGATAGTAACCACTTTGAGCACCTCTTGTAATTGCAATATATATACATATACATATACATATACATATACATATATATATATACACACACATATATATGTGTATATATATACACATATATATGTATATATATGCACAAGAGATTGACAAATATCAAATTTATCATAGCAATTAATTGTCTCATCAGTTGTGGAATCAGGAGAGAAAAAAGACTATAAAGACATGATAACAAGGTACATATTTTTAAAATACAAAATATTTAGAAATAAATGATAATACAATTATCATATTAAAACTTGCGAGACACACTTAAGGAGTGCTTATTGGAGAAAAATATGTGATCGCCTTAAATAAATCTGTGTCCCTGTGTCCCTTCTCCTCTTCCTCATATGACACTAGTCATATTAGATTCAGAACTCACTCTACTCCTTATTTTATGATCTTATTTTAAGTAATTATGGCTACAATGACACTATTTCCAAATTAGGTCATATTCTGAGGTTCCGGGAAGAACATTAATTTTGGGAAGGCACCAAGTTCACAAGCCTTAAACTATTTAGTTAGAATACCTTGCAATAATGTTAAGTTTTTCATAAGCAAATGAGAAAATACCTTTTCCCCTGAATTTTATTTCACTTCATTAAGATTTTCTTTAATTTCTGTAGTAATTCTTTTTTAAGTGTTTCCCCTGTTTGTCAGAAAACACAAGTATCATTGATTTTAGAATCACCTCATTGCTATCTTTGCGACATTTGGCACATCATCAGACAGGAGGAATTCCTTCAGTAATATCTCTGTGTGTGCACGTACGATGAGAGAACAGAATGAAAAAATCTCCTGGGAAATCAATACTCCATTTTACTTTGGTTGCCAAAAGAAAGAACTTTTGCAATGAGTTGAATAAAATGACCTGCAGAGATGAGGAATAAGTCTCTTTAACATTTTTTTAACCATTCAAATCTGATGCATATCATCTATTAATTTTCAAAGAGTAAAAAACAAAGTTGATTTATAAGAATCCTAAAAAGGATTTTTTTTTTCTATTTGAAGGGGCACACAAGAGACACTCTAGAAATTCTAGGTAACACTTTTACTTCCTGAGTTCAAGAGATGACAATAGTCACGGGCAATGTCAGACCCAAAGATCTCTGTTCTCAGCAGTAGCATTTTCACAGTGAAGAGAGGATGTGATGTTTAAGAACACCAGTAAAAATTACTCATATTTCAGGGTATCCTTGATCTTGCCTCATCATCATATAAACTCATTCTTTTTTAATAAATGAAGTTCAAGTTTGACTTAACTCAGAGAAACTCCCTCATATGGTGTTTTAATTTCTGTAAGCCAAATTCCATCCTCTGTTCTCATGCAAGCACATCTCTTGCAAAAGTCTCCAAGTCTTGAGAGCCCCCCAGACATCTTGTGAGTACTCAGTTGCATGATGTATCAAACATCACTGTACAAGTAATCAATTAAATCAATTTAAAAACAGCTCCAGAAGCTCATTAAAAAAAAATGCATTGAAACACACACACACAGAGGAATACTACTTAGCCATAAAAAGATAAAAGATTGCCATTTGTGACAACATGGATAGATCTTGAGAGAATTATGCTAAGTGAAATAAGTCAGATGGAAAAGGACAAGAACCAAGTGCAGCATAAGGAATAGAGTCAGAGAAACTGTAACAGCTACATACATACAATGTCAGAGGGGTAGTACACTGGGGGAGGAGGGTTACCACTTTGTGAGGGGTATAAATATCTAACTATCACACTGTTTTGTACACCTGGAAAATATATATATATATATATATATATATAAATATCTAACTATCACACTGTTTTGTACACCTGGAAAATATATATATATATATATATATATATATATATATATATATAAATATCTAACTATCACACTGTTTTGTACACCTGGAAAATATATATATATATATATATATATATATATATATATATAGAGAGAGAGAGAGAGAGAGAGAGAGAGAGAGAGAGAGCTGACTACATATATATATATATATCTGACAAGAACCATGATTTCACTCCTATGTGGAACATAAAACAAAAAAGAACAAACAAAACACACAAACTCATATCAGCTATAACAGTATGGTGGTTACCAGAGGGAAAAGAGGGTCAGGGGAAGGGCAAAGTGGGTAAAGGGGGTCAAATATATGGTAACAGAAGGAAACTAGACTGGTGAGCACACAATAGAATACACAGATGACACATCATAATCTCCTATACCTGAAAATTATATGTTATTAACTAATATTGCCTCCATAAATTTAATTTAAAAAGTACTACAGAAATTATGCTTAGTGAAACAGCTTTATCTTGCTTGGATTCCTCACTAATGAATTCAATAAATCTTAGGCATCTATTTATACTTTACAAAAAAAAAAAAGCACTAACAAACACCCTCTTTCCTTGTGAAGTTGAAGTTTCCTCAATATTTCTGATTCTGTTGCTTCTAAGTGCTGTTTTTTCAAGGACTAGAGAGGCCCAGATTAACTGTCACAAGCATTTATGAAGGAAATGACTGTGCCCTTATAAATTGTTCTTAATCATAGTTTATAGACTTGGATACTGAAATGCTCTCATCATGCCTTCCAAGTGGTCAGAAATATGTACATGTTAGATAGTTGAATAATCATGGGTCCTAAAACTGTTCTCTCTTTATAGACAAGAATTTTCCATTAATGGGTAAGAGAAGATGATCTGGAATGTGAATAATTTCTTTTCCATGTATCTCCCAACAACATTTCCAGGACTTATTGATAAAAGGGATAGTGGGGTGTGGGTGGTACTAATTCACTACGCTTTGGAAAAGTGCATACATTTTTAGGTAATATCAAATAGAAATTATCTGTTAAGCAGACATGACCCGAAGTTTCCATGGATGCCAGCTAGTGTGGTATATAGTCCAGTTGCTGGTCATTCTAACTTCTTCCACATATATCACATTAAATAGAGTAAAACTATGATCACTGGGGCATGTGAAAACATTTGGTATGATATAAAATAATACTTATATTTAAGGTTCTCTGTAGTAATCATTCTCAAAGTTTGCTGTGCTTTACAATTAACTGGGAAGCTTTTTATAAAGTTCATCTGGCCCCATCAACTAATGAATGGAGAAGATAATTGTGGTATAATAATACCACACAATACTGCCCAGTATTCTTTGTATAGCATACAGGAATAACCTATTATAACGTTCAACAATATGACGAATCTCAAAAGTGTTATGGTACGTGAAAGAGACCAGGCACGAAAGACTAAATATTCTTTGATTACATTTATATAACATTCTAGAAAAGTCACAACCGTAGGGACAGAAATCACTTTAAAATGGATGAAGTTCATTGTATGTAAATTGTAACTCAACAAAGCTTGGGGAAAATTCAGATACCCAAGACTTACCCCCAGAGATTCCAAATCAGTTGTGATGGAGCTCAGGCAAGGACAATTTTTAAACTCCCCAGGCAGGTCTAACGTGGCTTGAAAACTACCGCTCTATTGTGTTCATACCAGAAGCTTCAATCCCCCTTGACTTTGACATCACAATCCTATGCAATGACAGGATTGTTCCCTGTTAGTGCTACACGCATCCTGTCTTTTCTGCAAATGGATCTATAATGCAATTTCCCTTATCAATGAACATCTATTGATTTGTATGCAGATCTGACTGAATACAGTGGTTCTTTTGTTTTGTTTTTTTTTGTTCTCTGTGAAGATCCCATTCAGGCATTTAACTTCATTCAAGAGCATTGCTGCCCATAGGTAGCCTATATCACTTTACTAAACCCATTTACCTTACGGTAACACATGATTTCATTTAATTCAGACTAAGACTTTTATGTGAGTCCAGATGTTGATGTGATTACTTATCAAATAGCTAAGGCAAACCCAGTTTAACAGGAAATATGTATTGAGCATCTACTATTTAAAAGGACCTTTAAAAACACAAGTATCATTGATTTTAGAATCACCTCATTGCTATCTTTGCAACATTCGGCACCTCATGAGAAAGGAGGGATTCCTTCAGTATTAGCTGTGTGTGTGCACGTATGATGATAGAAAAGAATGAAAAAAAATCTCCTGGGAAATCAATGCTTCATTTTCATTTGGTTGCCAAAAAAAAAAAGCACTTTTGCGCTCCAAGGACCTTTCACTCCAGTATGAGAAAGAGGGCACATACATTCAGAACTAGAACACAGGGCAAGTATGAACTGGTACCATCATTTCTATAGTTGGGGAGAGAGGTAAAAGATTCTTCACTTGTATCGCTCAGACCTAGTTTCCCTATTTCCTATTTCTCTTGCTTCAGATCCTCCCATCACATTGACACCACATTGAATTTCCTAATGGACAAATCTGGTCATATGACATCTGCTTGCAATCATTCAAAAGTGCTTCATGCATAGGATAAATAACAAATTCCAACATATCGTACAAAGGTTTACAGGATCTGAGACCTGCCTCTGGCCTCAGTTTCTCCCCACTGTTGCCCACTTTCCCCTCTCCCCTTTCCCAATTAGTTTTCCGCTTTCCCAATTAGTTTGTGTTCCAAGTCCAATTAATACCAAACTGGGAGAGAATAGAGGGAAAACTGAATGTTTGTTGACAGCATACGGCATTGCTCTGCAGTGAGAATTGTGCTAATACAGAGCTGATTCCATGGGTGTGAAACCTATGCAGTAGCACAGGGTCCTGCTCTGAGAATGATCCCATGCTTGGTTTAAGGCTCTCTTGTTGCCATTTTGAAAGTCTTAATAATTTTATTTTGGACCTTGTGGTTTGGACTTGCTGTCCCACAGGACAATGAAGAATGTGTGTGAGTACAGCGCTAGCCCAGGTGGCCCTGTGCACACCAGTAGTTGTGGTCCAACACCTGAGGTGCAAGGGCAAGTAACATTCAATCCTGTGTGCCTGTGTAGACCCTGGGGCAGTCCTGGGAACCCCTCTGTTTTTGCAGTGATGTTTCTTTTCTGTCTGGGATGCTCATTTGTAACTCCCTTTAGGCTCACCAACTCACATTCCATTACCTAAATATTGGAGAAAGTCCTATGTATACTCCAAGACTCAACTGAATAATTATTTCATATATGAAGTCTTCCCCAAGCCCTGCAAGAGTTCAGTATTTCCTCTTTTGAGCCATCACTAGTATTGCACTAATCTTTATTCTAGCACATATCTCCAACAACACACACAATGGTCCACAGGTATTTCAGCCATCACTAAATTGTAGATCTTCAAAGGAAAGGACCCTTTTATTAATCTCTGTATCCCTGATGCTTCCTCAGCACAGCACTCAGGACGTCATTGGCTCCCAGTAAATGTTTCACTGAATTAAGCTTCTGGCACTCACTTAGCAAAGAGCTTCCTGCTGATGGAAAGTGAGTATAGTCAAACCCAATCCTCTTTATAAGCTGGGAAGGGTGTAAGAAGAAGAGAAACTCTGTGTACTGGGGCTACTCTAAACCTTCCCACAATCCACCAACAACTACACTGAGGAGACATGGTCGGTTCCTCAACAGTGAGCCTCTCCTTTTCATCTGCCCTATTCTCTTGGCTTGCCACTTAGTCTCTTTTGTGTAAAATTAAACAATATCTCAAATACACTTGGGAGTAGGTTTTTCCCACATGATTGAGTTTAATATTGCAGTGTTTACTTTCTGGCTTTGTGTTGAGTATTTCAATCCAGGTGTTTACAATATGGGGTTCTTCTGTAACATTTGTTTTTTCCAAGTAGATTTTTATGAAGCAGCTGGTGGCACATATGTAAACAAAATCAAAATATTTGTTTAAATTTTCCTAGGGTTTTGCATCTACTGGACCTAATGGCAGAAGATGTTTATTTTACAGTTGATTGTGAGTGATGTAACTGAGATTATATTGCCTGAGAAATATAAAACAATTGAAATGGGATTTATAAAAGCACATTAACTATTAGGTTGTACTGATATAAAACAAAGGATATTTATTGGTATAGTGGTTAAATAAAGCCAAAAAATACATACACGTATATTGATATAGGTACATTTTATTGAGTACCTTTCATGCATTAAATACTAAGTTCAAACCAAGAGAATATATTATGTGTTTTGTGGGTTTATGAAAGCAGACACACATGTGGGGGCCAGATTATAAATTTGTAAATTATTTAAAGCACCTAGTATTTTTTCAAACTAATTGATCTTAAGTAATACCTTCTTACCTTATCTTGATTTTCTTAAAATACAATAATCAGATCCTCTTCTAAGAGATAAATGTTGGCTTAGGGGAAAGGATAGGCAGCAAAGACACAGGAAAAGAATTTGTGTAGACAGGAGGTGGGCAGGAGTGAGACTTCTTGGACATTACCTGAACTCAACATAACTATTCACTCAACTATGTACCAGGCATAGCACTGGACCCTGGAGTACAGTGCAGAAGGAAACAGACAAGGTTCTTGTCTGTGAGTGTCTAGAATGGTATTAACGAGTCATATAGTTCTATGTAAAACTGCACCTAGGGAAAATGAGGTGAAAGGTGGAGCTGGGAGGAGTGGATATAATCAGGAAATCTGGGTGAGGGAACCAGATAAAGTGAACAGTATATGCAAAAAAGAACACGTTTAAGTATTAGGGTTAGACTAAGGGGAGGAGGGAAGCAGAGGCCTGTAGAAGACAGAGTTTGTGTTTTCAGGCAAAATGTCATGGAAGCCCTTGTATTTTAGCAGCAGAGTAAGCTCATCAGACCTGGTGAAGTCCATCTGTCTGCAGAGGAGGGGGAGATTGGAGAACAAGGGGCACAAGAAGCATCTCCACTAATTCTTGTTCTTCTCAATGGCTGTCATCTGAACTCAGAGTCCAAATATACTGAGTAGTGAAAGGGTCAATGTTGGATACTATAATACGTATAAGATTAGATAGACAGAAGATGGTGATAGAGAGACAGATAGATATTATTATTTATTATTCACCTTTTCTCTCTAAATATCTACAATATTTTGTCAGTGGTGGAAAATATCCCCACCTACAACCTTGAAATCACCACAGCGACAGCAGGGCGCAGTAAGGTCACACAGCTGCTCCATGGAACAGCTCTATCCTATAGGCCACGGTCCCAGGGTAAGAAACAAAAACAACTTTGGGTGTTCCTTAGTCAGGCTTGTGGAGTCTGGCAGCAGTGTACAAGGATAGGCCAGCCAGGTTCAAGGCGCATCTGTGTGTGTCAAGGAACGTACAGCGACATAAGCCAGCTGAGCCCTTGATTAGCTTTTGTAGGTTCTGACTGAGAGAACACATTTCCATGTGACTGCATAGTTTTGCTTTGAGCTAATCAAAGGCACTTGAGTGGGAGAAACACAGAAGTCATTTCCTAATTGAAAGCAGTTTGAGAATCTAAACACTGGAGTTGATCCACCCCACCCTCCCTAATGAACTACTTGGAGCTTTGCCAGCATACAGAATAAAGAATAGTTTTATGATAACCTTATGCTGGGTGAAATGTCAAACGTCATACTGGGTAGGAAGGATACACCTCATTCCTTACACTGGATTGCAAAAATGTGAGGTCTTGTTTCTGGAATGAATCACTGAAGATGCTGATAATGTCAGCATAAATACATACACACACACACACACACACACACTACTATAGTATAATTGAGCATTGGGAAATTTTAGTTTAATGCCTAAACAAATTATTGCCAGATTTATCTATTGAGTTCCTTCATTCAGCCAACATTTCTTGTATACCACTTTGAAATCAAATTCTGTGCTAGGTTCCAGAGACAAAAAGACAAATGATACACAAAGTTTGTCCTTATGGAGCTTCTAAACTAATGGTTGAGACAGACTAGGAAACAAGTAAGAAATGTGATAGAAAACTGTGGTTGGTATTGAGTAGAAGGAGGCACAGACGAGGGAACAGTACACTCTATCTGAACCTGGTGGTTTCCATTGTCTTTTGTTCTCATTAGCTACTTGTCCCTTTTGGATCAGTGGCCCTATTTCAGATGGCTACTCTTTCATTCCATCACAGCTCGGCTTGCTAGGCAGATCAACATACAGCAGCCTAAGGTAAGAAGACCCCTTTCCACTAATCTTATAAGAAAGCCCAAGACATGATTCTAGTTATTCTCCAACCCTTCTCAGACTCTATTTCCCCAACGCCAAGGATGGCATGCACTATTAGAAAAAGAAGTGAAATCATGCCAACAGAAAGTAAAGTTAAAGCATCTTTCTCATTATTTCAAGGGCTGTAAAATTTCTGGCTGGCCAAAATCTGAAAAAACTTAATCCCAACTTTCTATTTTAATTGCTTATATAATCGCATACCCAGATTTTGTCTTTTTTTTTTTTTTTAACTTATCATCGCATACACAGGACCTAGAAAAGACAAATGGAATGATAATCTCATTAATACATAACTACATTAATTTAGTATAAAACATTATTGCAAATGGATACTTAAAATCATCAAGAAAAAGTGGAATGATACCATGTAAGCATTCCTTGGAAATAAAATATGAAAATATAAATATCACTGATGTAAAAAAATCAACAATTATATACATGTATGTGTGTGTTTTATGATCTATTTTTAATTACTGCTTTGACTGTCTGGTTGTTATGCAATTACTCTACCTCTTCACTGTCCTCAAACATACATCCATCCTTCAGTCATCGTCTTTACTTGTACATCTTGAAAACAGTAATGTAAGGGTAATGGCATTGCTGTACAGTTTGGTGATGATGTGTCATGGTTTGCAGTTTCATCTGAATCCTCAGTGCCATTTGTTAGTCTTTTGTCTCATTGCAATGATTAGTCCCTCTTACTGCTATTAAAATTTCATTAAGTCTCAAATACCCTGCCAAATCCTCTCATCTCACTCTAAGCCAATATACTTACCTAGGTAAATAAATGGGGAATTTCAAGTGAAAGCACTCCCATCTTACAATACTGTACACTCGGAACCAGTCTCCTCCTTCTCAACTTTTATTAGTTTCTTAAGCAGAGTCTCTTCCTCTTTGTTTCATCTGAAAAGTTAGTGATATACAGAGTCCTGTTCTTTCCTCTCTGTTCTTTCTTCTCAACTGTCACTGGGTGGCTTCCCTGGAAAACTAATTGTGAAATCGAGATGAGTTTGCAGGGGCTTCACTGGGGCATGATCTTGGACTCAACATTTGTGCACAAGAAGCAAACAAGAGTGGACAAACGGACCTTTCAAAACTTCCCTAAATTGGAGTGGGAGAGTCAGGCTTTATGTCTTCTGGTCAATCTGTCATCAGATCCTAATGCTGGCTACCATGGAAGGAAATTTGATCTCCAGAGAGGTGGGTGTCTGTGATAAAGGTAATCTCTAAAAAAGGTTGCAGTAGAAGATGCCAGCAGCTCTCTTTGACATGGGCTCATGAGTATTCTATCCATGAAGAAGGATCTGGGCCATGTGTCACATCGTCATGTCCCAGATTGTCCCCTGGACACACATACATGTGTGGTCCCCAACACACACACACCCATCCTTGTGACTTCACCTCCTGCCTGTATCTTATGTCTGACCTACTCTACTATGCCTTTATCATGTAGGACCCTGAAGATGGAAGATACAAGACTTAGGAACTGATTTTCCTGTTCCCATCATCGTAGGGATGGCTCATCCATGATAATGAAGCCTCTGCCCAAGGAAAAGCAGAGAGCAGAGTCTGAAGAAGCGATCTCATAGGATTTGAGTTCTCATGTTCCAGGTGTCCTTCCAATCCAGGTCCCTTCCCACAGTGACAGGAAACTGCCAGGGTGCTCCTTTCTTTTCTTTAGCTAATTCAAGTTGTGCTTCCGATGCTTGAAGTGCAATGAGCTCTGACTAATACAGATGATGACCAATGACTCAACTGAGCCAGACCCTGGTGGGTCATTGTGTCCTTCAGGTTATGCAGTACCTGCCCTGACATTGGTCTTGGTTTTTGTTATGTCTGGCTGACTTGCGCCAATATGATTAATCCCTACTATATTTTATCTGCCCCCACACTTTCTTCTTTTTCCTTTTATTTTATTTTTAACATACTAGGGAGGTGTCTTCATTCCTCACGCAGGTGGCAGGATGATTCATTCCCCAGAGATGTTTATAACTCTTTTATCAGAAAGAAAAGAAAACCTTTGGGATTACTTTTAGATACTCACCTCCTCTCCACTCCCAACATTTAATTGCCCACCAACACCCTTAAAGAATTATCCTTCACAGGCACATATCTTGCGTGTAGCACAGCTGGAGGAGAGGTAAGAAGAACACATCTGACTCATCCTTCACAGAGTGAGAATTAAAAGGAATGGTGCATGTGTCTACCTGTGTGTGTGGGTTTGGATGCATGTGTAACAGTAGGGGTTTTTCAGGGTGGGGAGGCTCAGAAGTGAGCTGGTTTTCTTACTGAGCCTCTCCAGCCAACAGATCATCCATTCTCTTATTAGAGATTAAATGACCCTTGTGGGATCCAGGCAACCATGGCCTTGAGAATCAATCTAACATGAAAGTAGCCAATGCCTCAATAATATTGATACTTGAAACAACAAAGCAAAAAGTTGTAGGGAAGGTACAACATTAACTCACCTACTGATATTTCACTTGCAGTCACTATAAACCTGGCTTGCTCCTAGACACTGAGGAAAACGTGTTTTCCTAGAGCAGGGGAGTGGTGAGAGGTACCCCACTGCCGCAGCTACCTCTGTTATTCAATTCCGAATCCCAGTTTACAACTGTTTACCAGGAATTATAAAATAAATAACACTAGTAGAACATTTTATACTGCATTTTCCACACATATTACTTCCTTTCTTCAATGCTATATGATATCATAAGAAGTAATCATTAACTTTCTCAAGTTATACATTTGAGGTCAAGGAATGTCAAAATAAGTGCTCAAGGTCACATGACTAGGAAAGGGTTAACATAACTTGAGTTTTCTGACACCAGAGACTAAGATTCATCTCGCACAAAGTGGAGAATAAATGGGGAAGAGTTGAGTTTCTCTAAAATAATATATATATCTAAATAAGCCCATCAACAATTCACTCATACTATAAACTACAACAAATTTCTTTCTGTTTCTAGGAAAATAGCTGGGGCTAATGCATTCAACAAATATTTATTGAGCCCTTATCCTGTACTCAGTTATTTTCCCATTGCCCAAAAACCTTGAGCTGGCAACTTTGAAAGCCTTTTGGGAAAGTCAAGTTCACTAACCATTTAGAGAGTCTATGAAAAATGCCTGTAACGTCAGATTCCATGGGGGTGGGTAGGGAAATGTGTACTTTTAACATATACTCTGGGCTATTCCTATGGATGGCAAAGCTTGAAGATCTCGGTTTACAGATCTTGATTCAGATATCCAAATAGTTTGAATTTATCATTTTCTTATTTCCAGTACACAAGGTAAACACTGCCGAGACGTGAGTGCCACTTTCTTTCTCTTTATATCATTAGCTTTGAAATATTTTCCCTGATGTGATTTTTCTCTGAAGCAATGAAATGATAGGTGCTAATAATTCAGGACCACAGATTCAAGTCACACAAGGTACAAGACTAGTCAGCTGTGTTTGTTGGAGAAATCTACAAGGGTGGCCGAACTGTGAGATTTACTCTTTGGTAGCAGTCTCATTTGTCTGACTGGTTTGTGCCTATATGTGAACCCATCCTCCCCTGCTCTGTCCTATGTGTTGCTTGGCAGAATTCTCCCAACTTAGAACATCACATGTCAAGGGGCAAGGGTTAGGTTGTGTGTGTGTGTGTGTGTGTGTGTGTGTGTGTGTGTGTGTCAAGATGAGTAGATGTAAACATCTGAACTATTTGCTCTTTTATGAACCTCCCAGGATGACCTAATTCTCCCACCATCTTAAATTTAAAATCATAATTCAAACTTCATCTTCTTTAATATCAACTTTAACCTTTAAAACTCTAAAGAATTAAATGACCTAGTAATAATTATTGTCAACGAACCAGAGTGACAAAATTCTGTGTACATCAAGGAAAGACAATGCTCACCAACGCTTTTATAGTTTAGCTTGTGACCATGGCTACCATCTGACCTGGGAATCCTGCCTTCCAAAATCTATTGCCCTGCAGTATGAGTCCTTCTTTTAAGTCCACATAGGAAAAAAAAAGGCAAGAAAAACTTTGATCAAGAAGTCATTCTGTTTGTAAAATGGGAATTTTTTTACAGTCAATCTGAGACAGAAGTAATAGACTAATTAACAATTGCTTATTAATAACCCTCTGGTCCTTTTTTGCAATCTGAAATACAGCCTCTTTCTCACATCAGAGTCCTCGCTATACATCAACCAGCCTCACCACCGTGGGAGGTGAGAGGCTAAGTAGAAAAGCGGGACTGGGTGACAAAAATATAAGAGGAGTTTCCCAAGCCTCTGGATGCAGAACCTTTTAGGGCATACAGAAGGAATACTTTCTAAAGTTCTACATTAAATGCCAGAAATTTACATTGCATCCTGCTGTGATTGAAAATGAGTACGTCTAACCTGGGGCTTCTTAACCTTAGCACTATTTGACATTGGAGCCAGGTAACTATTTGTCGTAGGAGCTGTCCTGTGCATTGCAGGATGTTTAGCAGCATCTGTAGTCTCTACCCATTAGATGCCAGTGCACCAGTCCCTCATTGTGACAACCAAAAATCTCTCTCCAGACAGTGCCAAATGTCCCTGGGAGGGAAATTAAGCCCTGTTGAGAACCACTGGGCTAACTGGACTGGGGCTGCCACATGTGTCACCCTCCCTTGGACCCCGCCTCCACCCATGACACGTTCTCACCCACAAGGGGCAACTGCTGTGATTTGATTTGTCACTGTCAGTTCAGTCTTCACTGCTGTTGGGCTTCAGCTGGTACCCACTTCAAACTCTAGTAGAGGTGAACACTTCTTACTGAAACATTGAGGAGAGGGAAGTTGTTGCTAAACACAGCACAAAATAGGAAGCAAATTAATATTGAGTACTTGATATCAAAATTAACTGGATATGTCAGCCTGCTCCATCACAGAGAAATGCCCATGAGCTATCTCTCTTCTGCTGTGCTGTGGGCTTGCCCTTCTCCATCTCACGCTTATCTTCTGAATCAGTTGACGATTTGCCCCCAACTTTCCTTGCTACCGTTAGATAACTATACAGTCCAAGTTAGCTCTGAGCCTCAACCATCTGGACCTACCTTTGTGTATATATACATATGTATCCATCAAAAGTGTATGTATACATGTATATAATATATATATATATACACATGAATACACACACATGCATGTGTGTGCATATATGAATATGTGTATACATGCCCTCATACAGAACAAACCATTTTTGCTAAACTGAAAGTGAATATATCCCTGCTCTTCATCCCTAGTAAAATAATCACCCTCTTTATGCAATGCAGATGCTCCTCAACTTACGATGGGGTTATGTCCTGATAAACCCACTGTGAAGTTAAAAATAATGTAAATGGAAAATGCGTTTCACACACTTAACCTACCAACCGTCATAGCTTAGCCTCGCCTCCCTTAGATGTGCTCAGACACCTATATCAGCCTACTGTTGGGCAAAATCTCTTTATTGCCGCTGCCCAGAATTACAAGACAGTATGGCACTGCATATCACTTGCCTGGGAAAAGATCAAAATTCAAGATTTTCAGTATGAGTATGGTTTCTACTGAATGTATATCACTTTAGAGCCATTATCAATTCAAAACATTGTAAGTCGAAGCACCATAAAGTTGGGAAATATTTATCTCAGGCAAATACTGTTGCAGCCCCCCTTCTCCCACCAAGCAGTGGAAATGGCAGGAGTCAAAGAAAAGAAGTAATTGTCCTGGTTACACTAGTGTGCTGGGTGGGCTTTTATCCGCTACTACATTTAACCCTCACCCTACCCAGGCTAAGGCACGAGAAAGCATTTTTTCTACGATGCAGTGAAAAACAAGGGAATGAGACGCACTCTTGTAGCCTAATAAAGGAAGGGTGCTAGACAAGCAGGCTAGTCCTTCCTCACTCTGTACAAGTCTGATTGCCACTTAGCTTCCTTGCATCCAGGTCAGGCTATAAGACCTCAGGAAGGTCCTCCCCATTTTTTCTTCCTCTTATCAAGTCCCAAAGCATTGCTTCCTCTATAGAAAAGCAGCTCTGGAGGATACCAGGAACATGCCTGACAATCACAGTAGGTGTCGGGTGAAAAAAAGGAGCAGGAACTCACAGAGGAGAAAGAAAGATGGAGCCATGAAGAAGAGATGCCCCCTGCTTGCCAATGGGTCACTGCAAGTGGTTTCCCTACAATCAAGTTCCCTACATATGCTGGGACCACAGGCCTGGAGACAGAACAGAGGCAAAACAGAATATAAAAATAGAAAAGTAAGTAGACTTCATATGGGTTGCATATATCACCTAAACTTAAAACACAGCACTCATTAATCACTCTCCAAATTTTGCCTTCAACACTATTTTTATTTTTTATTTTTTAGCAATATGAAACCCCTCCCTTCCATAACTAGGGAGTTATTTCTGGAATAAATGTTATACTATAAATAGCTTTATATTATACCTAGAATATCCCAGGCTGGTGTGTCATATCTGACTGTCCAAGAACTGGGACATTAATGGCAATCCCCACACCATAAATGATTAATTAAGCTACAAGTTAAGGGATTTTGATCTCTGGCTACTCCTATGATAAACCCAGAATGTGACACCCTTTTAAGGTATGTCTAATGGCACTGATTTGAGTTTTATTTTACGTTCAGTAATTTTTCATTTGAAATGCTGCAAGAACTTTCTTTATTCAACATAATAGAATGTATTTTCAAAGGGATGTGTTTTAAGCAAAGGAGAGAGAATTATATTCAAGGATATGAATGAGTGCAGCTTTGCAGGTTATTCTTGGAATGATGCTTGTACCTAATCTTCCCGTTTAGCAGACGAAGATTATTAAACTCAGATTCTACACTTTAGAACTTTGAAGTCCCCAATGTTCTCTTACTGGTTGGAGAGGAGCCCACATTATACATTGGGAAGACTATCACAAGTAAGCTTTACTTCAGTCTAATTCACAGGCTCTTGTTCTATACTATTCATGCCTCAATAAATAAACATATTGTAATGTTACAATTGCAAGTAGATATATGTATCCCATCCAGTACGTTGTGAATTGCTCAAATAACTATCCTATTAATCTTCCAGGTATCTTCTCCAGCACCCAGTGGATATTCAATAAATATTTATTGAAGAAAAAAAAAATACTAGGTATTGCAGTTTTCCTTAGTATAAATTCATGAAAGTGTTTTGTTTTTTTTAAATAAATTAAATTTGATATTTATGGTGTCATGGCAGGGAAAGTTCTCTAGCACGCCTGAAATCCCACCATGATGCAGATCCGTTGATGATAAGGAGAGTTCTAGTAACTTCAAGTGCTCTTCCAGTGATCCCGATTCCTTACCTGAGGCCAGAGCATGCTGAGATGCTCATGCTTCCTTTGCAAATCCCCCAAAACACACCTGAAACTGGATTTTTGCCACATCTACTTCAAGTGGTTTCAGGGACATGATTTAAATCTTTTGATGTATTAAGAGTCAAGTGTAAATGACATTATAAAATGTGTATCTGGGTGACTTTAAGGAAACATTTGTTCCCAAGCATCTACAGGCAACATCTTTGTTGTGACAATGTACAAATCTGTGCACAACCCAACTATTTATGTGAAAAACTTAAACTACTAGTCTCTAGAGAGAATGATTTTTATCTCAATCTCTTTGTAGAAGAAATGTATGAACTTTCTTAAAACTTACATCTGACACTAAATATTGTTTTTCATAATTTATATCATGAGCCCATGTCCGATTATCAAATGTCCCCTCAAATATGTAAACACCAAATATATTGCATTATGTTTATTGCACATCTTTGGTGAGTATCATGTATTATATTAAAGATGGACTTAATCCAATCCTATGGTAAGTCAGCAACGGCCTTATTGTGAGATCAAGGTTTTTCTGGATGAGATCGTGAATCTGTGATCAAAGCAAAATATCTATATAATCCATCTCACTTAACTTGCATCTTTATAAATCAAGACATAGCCAATTAAAAACATTGGAAACAAGATCAAAGGAAGAATTATCTAAGTAAAAGTCAGCGGTGGTATCAGGGTAAAAGGTAAAACAAAGTCGATCACCCACTCTGCATTGATTCTCAAATGCAGCTTTGAGGATATTTATGGAAAGACTTGACAACATTATGATTCACTTATGGTCCATTTGTTCATGTGAGTCTCCCTCTTACTACATACCAGGTAGTTTTCCAGAACTGAGAATGTAGCCGCAAACAAGACAGGGTCCCTGCTCCCATGGGGTTTGAAATCTAATAGAGAGAGCCAGAAAAATAAAGGAATATGTGTGACAAGTGCTTTCAAGAAAATAAACACAGTGATACGTAGAGTGTGACTTGGAGCAGAAAGGAAGGACCACATATCAGATGAGATTCTCAGAGAAGCCGTGAAAGTGACTTCTGAGCTCAGATCTGAAAGATGAGAACAGAGGATATTTGTTAAAAAGCAGTTGAAGAAGAGGAAACAGCAAGTACAAATACACTGAAGAAGAGATAAACTTGGCAGAAATAGCATCACTAAGACTGAATCTTAGTGACCGTGAACAGATGGGTAATGGCCAGGGCACAAAGGGATTTATGGATTTAAAAAAGGAAATTACATTTTATGCCAAAGGCAAGAAGTCGTTGGTACGTTTTAAGCTGTTAGAATGACACGATCTTACTAATATTTTTGAAATGTCTCTTTTCATGCCAATGTTAAGGTCCAAACAGACATTCCATAGCAATAATATTCTTTACTATGGCTGGCTAATTTTCTAACCCATAGCACATTAAGTGTAATTAGCAGCTTTAAATGTGGCTTAGTTTTTAAAGGCTTTCTTTGTATTTTATTTTTATTTTCAGTCATCATCATAATCATTAATGCCATCTATCATTATTAAGGTATTCCTTCTATGCTGCCAAAACCTGGATTCTAAATAACTGGAGCTTTACTGTGGTTTTTTGTCCCAGAATATAGGCCTCTATATCCTTAATATTTTCATTTCATATATTATACTTTCTCTTTTTTTGCCTCTCAATGGATATCAATTAATATCTTATACAAATCCAAAGCTGTATTTACGCTAATATAAAACATTTAAAGTTTTATGAAATCCTTTAATACTGATCGACCACTGAAAACACAGGGCCAAACTCACAAATCTCCAAAGCTCATACAAAGCAATTAATTTGAATCAACAAAAAATAATCGGCAGGGCAATAGATTATATACTGATATGAAGAAATATTATTAAATATTGTTTTTTTCTGTTGTGAAATATCTAAAGTTCAGAAGTAAAAAATGCTGTCCTTTCTCTATATGTGTCTGTTTTTAATTAAAAAAAACTACTTCATCTTTTTTATGGCTGATATATATATATATATATATATATATATATATATATATATATCACATCTTATCCATCCATCCATCAATGGATGCTTGGGTTGTTTTCCATGTCTTGGTTATTGTAAATGATGCTGCAAGAAACATAGGGGAACATATATCATTATGAATAAGTGTTTTCAAATGTTGGGGATAAACACTCGGAAGAGAAATTACTGTATCATATGGTAGTTCTTTTGCGACAACATGGATGGATCTTGAGAGTATTAGGATAAGTGAAATAAGTCAGCTGGAAAAGAACAAAAACCATATGATTTCACTCATATGTGGAATATAAAACAAAATGTAACAAATGAACTAAAAACAAAAACCTCATACATACAGGCAACAGAATGGCGGTTACGAGAAGGAAAGGGTGATGGTGGTGGGGGGAGGCAAAGAAGGTAAAAGGAGTCAAATACATGGTAACAGAAGAAAACTAGACTTCAGGTGGTAAGTACACAATAGAATATACAGAGGTCTAATTATAAACTTTACACCTGAAAGTTATATAATGATGTTAACCATGTTACCCTAATAAATTTAATTTTAAAACTTCAAACTTATTAGAAGTATGAGAGAGCTAGAAAATGACACAGGTGTGGAAAGGAAAAGAAAATAATACTAGTAAATCAAAGATGTTTATCTTAAAAACTCAGTCACCTAAATCGCTATATCCTATAACAGAAAAGAAAATATCATAAGACTTAGAAAGTCAAGGAGAAAGATCCCACGTTATTTTGTTTAGACTACCAGGTTATATATTAATCAACATTCTCCAAAGAAACAGAGAGAGAGAGAGAGAGAGAGAGAGAGAGTTATTATGAGAAATTGGCTCTTGTGATTCTGGAGCTTGAACAAGTCCCAAGATCTGCAGTAGGTAAACTGGGGACCGAGTGAGCCAAATCTGAAGACAGGAAGAAACTGATGCCCTACTCAAAGGCAGTCAGACAAGAGGAATTTTCTCTTACTTGAGGGAGAGTCCACCTTTTGGTTCTGTTCAGGCCTTCAACTGTTTCGACAAGGCCCACCCACTAAGGAGGACAATCTGCTTTACTCAGTCTACCAATTTAAATGTTAAGCTCATCCCAAAACATTTGCACAGAAACACCCAGAAAAATGTATAACCAAATCTCATGATCTAATTAAGTTGACATAGAAAATTAACCATCACAGGTAGTAATGCCCTTTTTAAAGCTCAGGCCAGGATTTATTTACCCATTCATCCTACCAGGGTTTATTGATCCCCTGATAAGCATCAAGTCTACTTTTCAGGGATCCAATGAGTTGTGAAAAATAATCTCTGACTTCAGTGGATTCATGGTCCTCGGGAAGGAGGAAAACGAATACATAAACTCAATGAGTGAGAGAGTTACCAAGGGGAATGGTCACAAGCATGGAGTAGGTACTCAAGAATGTTAACTCTAATATTTATAGAATGCTAATGAGATTACCTGCAAAGAGGAGATATGCATTCAAGAGGGAGGGAGCATCCTGTCAAAAGAAATGTATAGTGTCAAAAAGGCCACAGTGGGAAATGCCAGTGGAGGAACCAAGAGAAGCCTGTGTGGTTGGGAGAAGTCCGAGTAACAGTGGGCAGTTACTCCATAAAGGACTACAAGCACTGAGCATTGTTCCTCTTTACCACAAGCCACGTACAGTTTCCCACTGGATGAAATAGAACTCAACCATTCACAAAGCACCTTATTCCAGTTTTGGAAAACTTTAGCAGGTTTTGCTTGAGTCTAGCCAAAATCTTTTTTTGCAATCACCAACATGAAACACTTGTTCTTTCCTCTAAGACTTATGCTGTGAAACATTTAATATTCAAATTCATATCATCACTCTTTTATTCAATGTCCATTAATTAAACACCTATCATATCAGGCATGGGGCACTGAGTTGGTGGATTACCGTGGACAGAACAGATGTGGCCCTTATCACATGAAGCTAAAAGTCTCCTAGGTAGAGAATCATAAAGAAAAATATATGATTTCTAAACATGATTACTGCAATGAATGTACAGACTACTTGGTTGTCAAGGCTAACGTCAAAATCATTTCCAGGCGAAGGAATCCCAAAGATCTCTATGGAAAAATTAGGCTGTTTTATTTTGGAGAACCAGTGACACAATCTCTAAGGTACAAACCAACTCACAGGCCTGCCTTAACGTAAGGTGCACATAAACCCACGGTCTCGCCCAGGCATAGACATATTATTTTAACTGTCATATCTACCTGGAAACAAGAAATACATTTTAAGTTCTTTCTTGACTTCACGATCTGATTCAGTCATACGTTGCTTCTATCACTGGCCACCTTAACCACTCCATTTCAGCACTGTTGTTTATTTGACGTAGAATTATACCTTGAGCCTCTATTGCCAAAACCTAAGTGACATGAGTAATACGAATTCAGTTCATCAGTTTTCTGTCTCTAGGTAATTAGACTTTTATGGCATCTTCTTATAAATAAATGGGAAACATAAATTCTATAATTGAAATGCGATGAACTCATTTGCTTACCTGAAGACCAAGCTGTTTTTCATCACGCCAATTCCACTCAGAGGCTCACAACACTCCCCACCTCAAAGCAACAGATGTTTGCCTTCAATCTTTGGTGAATATCACCAACATGGTGATACTATTGAAAGGGTGAGAGGAAATAAAAGAAACGCAGAAGCTGAAAGCTGGTCCGCATCCACCAAGCTCTGGCCCAGTTCTCCTGGTTGGCCTTTGTATTAAAAACAGTCGCAAGCTGCAGTAATTACAGCCCAAGCAATTCACTGAGGCTTTTCCTTATCTGCCTCGTACATACAGTCGGGTCTTCCCACTGAGTTTCCCTCCCAGTCCTCCTGCTGCTGTTGGATCCCAGCCACTCTCATTCACCGCCCCACATTAATCACACACCTGCTTCAAACTGCCTGGGCCACAGACCACTCTGCTTTAGGAAGAGGCGCCTTCACAGCATCCGTGCTCACAGGTGATGTGGCTACGGCCCTTTACAGCTCCCTGCTAGCTGGGATCCTGTCTATCATTACCATAGCAAGAACAAATAAAGGCGGAAAAGGAGACGAATGTTTGGTGGTGAAAGCTTTAAACAGAGAAAAAGCTTTTACACAGTGAATTATAATAGATAAAACATTGAATAGCCGAGTTTTGGCTCTAATTTTTCATTTACACAGCACCTATTTTAAGAACACCTAGACATTTAACTATCCTACAGATGAAAGTTTTTAATTCTAAAATGAGAAAACTCAAATACTTCCAGCAGTTAAATTCAATTACTGTTGCTTGATAGGAATTGTTGGGCTGAGAATGAATATATTAATTCATTCATCCATTTAGTGATTCATGTATTAACTCACTCATCAAACACACATTTAGACTATTCTAATCAGAGCCTCAAACACATGTGAGAAGAGATTGTATAATGTAGGTTTTTTTTGAGATCTTTAGGAGTGGAATAAATATTATCTATTTCTGGAATCAAACAAACCATAGGGCTTGTCATGCAGGGTCTCTGCTCCTGCTCCCCGCACAACAACACAGGATATGGTGAGGCCAAAAAGGAACACCCACGGAGCCATAGGGAGGGGAGTCATACCACTATATTCTTGCTTGCAGCTTGGTTGGAGACACAGGAAGCAGGAGCCGCAATCTGCCATCCACTTCTCTGACAACCAACCCACCAACCCCACTTGCTAGCCGCAATCCACCGTCCGCTTCTCTGCCTCAGAGTCTCCACTGTGGGGCTCCCCCTCGTCTAACAGGCGGCTCCAAGCTTCCAGCGCCTCCCACCGGGGCTGCTGATCCTGTTCTAAGTGTGTTTTCTGTGCCACGACGCAAGGCAGCGAGGAACATCCAGACCACACAGTCGGCTGTACCCTTCGCTTCCTCCGGCAACCGCTCAGCTAGAACTTGCAGGGCCCTCTCCATGCTGGCCAGAGAGCCATTCATGTCCCCCCACCCCTCCACAGGGGTGCAGCTCATGAGAACAGCAGCCACTGGGCACCACGTGCTGTGTGGGGGTCACATGTCCTACTGCCCAGAGTCAGACATCATTCTTACCTGGCCAGAATCCTGCTTGCAGCACTAGGTGTCCGAGTGGGTGGTGGCCTCGGCGTAAGATGTCCACAACTCTAGGAGCCTACAGCAGCAGTGGACCACCAAAAAGCAGGTGACGCCTGCTATGGCCAACAGGGTGGCGTGCCATCCGGAGGCTCGAGAGGACCACCAATTCACCAAGGGGTTACATTTCTCCCAGGCAGACCTCGTTTCCTGCTCCTGGCACCGCTCCTCATGGGCTTCCTGAGACTGAGTGTTCATATGCACAAACTGCTCCATTGCCCTTTGGAGAGCTTTGGCTGGCACCATACCCTGCTCGCGAAACTGAGCCTTCATACATATAAACTGCTCCATTACCCCTTTGAAAACCCTCGCTGGCACCACACCCTGCTCATTGCACCATGTGTCGTGCAGGGTCTCAACTTCTGCTTCCCACACAAGAATGCAGGATATGGCGAGGCCAAAGAGAAACACCCATGGAGCCTTGGATGGGGGGTTCCTACCACCATAGTCTCGCTGGCGGCTGGGTTGGAGACACAGGAAGCAGGAGTCACAATCTGCAACCTGCCATCCGCTTCTCTGCCAACCAAGCAACCCTCTAACAGCCACGGCAGTTATATTAGTGGCTAATGGCTAACCAGTAACAGCTGATGGCCAACCAGCCACAACAGATGGCCATCTGATTACAGCTGATGGCCATCTAATAACCGAGCCAGCACCTTTCCACATGAGGCTGAGAGCCTGGAAACTGCTCTCTGGGACTCTGTCCCCACAGGGTTATTATGGTTTTATAATCTCATTTATTCATTCATTTATTCATTTGTTCATTCATTCAATAAATATGTGTTGCAATTCTACTATCTGTATTGGATGAAGCTAAATTCCTACAGAGAGGAATAATTACCTCAATAGATTATTTCGGTAAGAACAAAAGTTTAGCATGGCTTGCTCACAAAATGTTAATAGGGAGCCAGCATAGATTGGTCACTTTGGTGCTAAGAAGTGGAAACTTTCTCCTTAGACAACTGGGAAGCACTGCAGATTTTTATGGATAAAGAGGAAGTAATCCTTTCAAAAACATTTTTCCATCTCCATCAACATGTAGATTGAAAGCCTAAATATAATCCAGTTATGTAGATTCAAGAGTCACCGTTTTATAGGCAAACATAAAGGGACAGAAATACTAGGCAGTAAAGCCCCTTATTCACGCAGTAGTTACTACACGTCTCAATGTGGTACACAGATTAGTTTTCAGAGATTATACTCACAGACTAAATCCTTGCAATGACTATAGGAGGAAGCTACAATTTTATTGTTTTCAGATCTTACAGTGGCTCCCTTCATAAATTTAGATAACATGCTCTTTGCTACTTTTTAATAAAAATAATACATATTTTCTTGTCACTATGATATGATGGTTTAGCTTAAGTGAACTTTGACCCACATTCTCCATCCTTATTCCCAATGTTTGATAGCTGTGTGTTTGTTTAGCTTTTATATCTCTCCTTTATGACATTGGTAATATACATAAATCCCTGTCGTGTGGGGTGTCATGTGGGGTCTCTGCTCCTGCTCCCTACATAAGAACACAGGATGTGGTGAGGCTAAAAGGAACATCCACGGAGACATAGGTAGGGGAGTCATACTACTATAGTCTTGCTGGCAGCTGGGTTGGAGACACAGGAGGCAGGAGACACACTGTTCGCAACCCTCACTGCACTGCTTGCAGGCTCAGCGACCGTCTTCTTGCTAGCACCCATTTTTTCTGCTAGCGTAGCCCCAGCAGTTATATTAGTGGCTCACTGGTTACAGCTGATGGCCAACTAGCCACAGCTGATGGTCATCCAATCACAGTTGATGGCCATTTACTACCTGAGCCAGCACCTTTCCACGTGAGGCCGAGAGCCTGGAAATTGCACTCCTGGCTCTGTCCCCATAATCCCTATTTCACATTCCATAGGATTGTTATGGTATTAGTTGGCTCTTCTCCACTTCTTAAGATGAAGGCATCATTACCCTTACGCTCCCTTACACATATTCTTCACAGTTCCCTCCCTCTTTCATCTCCCACTAAAATTTTTTTGCCACTAAAATTTTTCCTTTTCACGTAGGTAATTTTATTAACTTTTACCCTCTGTTCTGCACCCACAACCAAGTTGGCCATCTTTGTCGTTGGACTGACTCTAGAGGTTACAGCATATAGACAGCTACATTATTACGATGAAGCTGGTAATATTATTGCTGCCTCAAACACTGCATTAGAATTACAGTTTCATCTCAGAAATTTAACGTTGGGACCGCTGTGAAAGCTGAAAGAGATGTTTCTAGTATCAAGGTCAAGTTGATTTTATTTTATGATACTAAATCACACCGCCTTTTAATTTGCTTCTATGTAGATTGTGACTTTTTTGTACTTTTTACTTTGATCGTTTCCAACACTCTATTATTTTTCCTTTCTTTTTTTCCCCTTTCTTTTTCCTTCCTTTCTTCTTTTGTTCCCTTCTCTCTCTTTCTCCCTTCCTCCCGCTACCCCTGCCCTCGCTCTTCAAACTATATATCTTGATATTATACCATGATTTTGCAAACATTTTCATTCAGAGAAGGAATGACTTTCTAGGGCAATTTGGGTTTCCCCTCTTACTTCTTTTCCAATGGAGCACTTACGTTCTTGGGGCTGCAGGATGGTCAAAGCATGGAAGGGAGGAGGTACGCTGACCCTCTGTCCACATCTGCCCACGTGGACCTCACCTGAGATGATAGCCCTATGTGGTCTTTGCCACAGCGTCTCATGAGCCAGTCTCCCATCATGGGTTTTGGCAATGTTCAGCCCTTCTACTTCTGCATTCTGCGGGCAGGAAAACTTGGCAGTGCTATCGAAGTCTGTCTTAAAATATCTTTACACCCCGTCGTACTCTTCTATTCTTGGGTCATGCACGAGGGGCTCTGTGAGGGTTTTAGATAGAGATGCTTGAAAAGTTTCTTCTATTTTTAAGTTCTCCAAACTCTATGGGAAATCTGTCCTAACCCCCCTCCCCACCCATCCTACCCCAGCTATACTCAGGAATTTGGCTTTAGGGGAGAGTGGAGGGCATGAGTCCTTTATCAGAAACCAATACCAGTGATTTACTGTATGCCACTGTTTTCTGAATGCTCACCCTTTCCCCAACCCAGAGCATTATTATCTCCTCTGCAGCTAGAAAGACCCATCCTCACCAGTTTTTCCCAATCTTTCATTTGGACCAGTATTTCAATAATTGCTTCTTTTATTCTCCTTAGCTTTTTTCTTTTAACCCTGCCCTGCGTGTAGAATAACCTTTGGACCAAAGCTTTCCTGAGAACCCATTCATCAAATGAATTCCTGGTGATCTACATGCCACATTGCAGGAACTTCAGAATATCATTTCAAACTCAAGCTGGAAAATAATTATGCGGGCTAGCCTTTACTGCTAAGAGAGTTTTACCAAACACTAAACCTACACATTTCCTAAAGCAAAACTGGCCAATCAAATTTTTTTCAAAATTGGACCTGACCCAAACTCATAAATCTTCCTGATTCAGTCCCTAAAATAAAATTGTTTTGAATTTTAACTCCATCTCAAGATGTTTAGAGATGAAACCAGTTAAAGACACCCATATCTATTAATTCTAACTTCAGATCTTTCAGATCTCCTGCATATTCTGGGCACCGGAACCCCTGTTGTGTTTCTGCCCTGACTTTCATCTCAGCCCCCCAGGGATCTGCTAAAGAAAAAGGGCTTTTGGAGGATGACTGAGGAGGCAGCATTTCTGCCATCTGGGAGGCTGTGTTCCCATGAGCTCCTGATTTCTGTACTCTGGTGGCTCTCAAAGGCCCTTCAGATTAGTGTTCAACCCTTGGGGGCCTGCAAATATCAGACATTTTTTTGTTTTCTCTTGTTTGCTCTCTCCTTTCATTGGAAGAGCATTTAAATGGGTTATGTAGAAGCTGTGGTTACATATAAATTGATGTTCTAACGATTCTCATTAAAGTTTAAAGAATCTTCTGGAAAGCAGAAAGTACTTATTAGCAGGTATTGCATAAATTTTTGAACTGAAGCGAAAGATGAATCTTTGAAGCGCCTCAGTTTTGTGCTTAAAAATATCAAGAATATATTTTATTGCTGCTACCCATTGCTGTACAATAGCCCTTTTGTAACACATCCTCAGGGAATCCTGAGGGATTTTAACACAGAATAGATTCTTACAACCTGGAATCATTAAGATCAAAATACAGGAAGAATGCTGGCTATGTAATCTTGCAAAACACTCTGATCCTTTAATACTTTGATTGATGAGTCTGATAGGACTTTGCTTCATGCTTCATGGGTCCATTGGTTACTAATCAGGTTTAATAAATGTAATTCCACCTGAAAATATTAAGTACCATAAATTATTACCTTGATGACTTTTAACTAAGTGCATCCATAAAAATTTCTGACAGTTTTCATGAGTAGTGATCATTGAACAAAAGTCTTTTCTGGATGTAATATAAAACATCCAATTTACTTTATGTTTTGGGAGGTTTTCCCAGTTCATATGTAATACAGGATGAAAAGTTACCTGGGCAACGAGCAAAGTTTCTTAGTACGCCTCATGAAATAGAAGCTAACAAAGAAAAAGCAATAAAGACCATTGATTTTCCAAAAATGAAAATAAAGTTTAAAAACTCAGAGGACAAATCTATTTTGATAAGTATACATTTGATCACTGGACAGCCTATAAGTAAAAATAATATGACTTAAATGAAAATTTAAGGAATTAGTTAGCATACTTAGTGCTTAATGCCACCCAGAAGAATTTCAAAAAAAGTTTCTTGAAGCTTTCCACAATTTATTTAAGAATCAGGTTAATCACTGCAAGATAAATGAAACCAGCGCAAAGAGATTTGTCATAACATAAAAATATAGTTCCTGAAAAACACACGTATAATACATTTTTGAGAAGATAAGAATGATGGCTTCTTAAACAGTTACACAAACAGTTACACTTAAAACAGTTACACAATCTAATATTTAGAAAGTTAACATCCAGAAAAACAGGCAGTTCCAGAAGCAAGTGTGTTGTACTGTGAGGTTTCTATGATGGTTAATTTAATGTGTCAAATTGACTGGGCCATGGGGTACCCAGATATTTGATCAAATATTGTTCCAGGTATTTCTGTGAGGGTGTTTTTGGATGAAAGCAGCATTTGAATCAGTAGATAAACAGATTGCTCTCCCTAATGTGGGTGGGCCTCATTCAATCAGTTGAAGACCTGAATGAAAAAAAAGGCCAACTCCTTCCACCCCAAGTAAGAGAGAATTTCTTTTGCCTGACTGTCTTAGGACTGGGGCATCAGCTTTTGGCCTGCCTTCAGACTCAACATAAGGCATCAGCTTTCCCTGAATCTCAAGCCTACTAGCCTTCTGAGTGGAACAACTCCATCAGCTCTCCAGGTGCTCAGGTCTTTGGACTTGAACTAAAAGTACACCATGAGCTCTCCTGGGTCTCCAGCTGGACAATTCACCCTGTAGATCTTGGCACTTGTCAGCCTCCATAATTACATGAACTAATTCCTTATAATACATCTCCTTACACATATAAATGTATATATAAACTTTTTGCTTGTCTTTCTCTGGAGAACCCTGACTAATACAGTTCCCACTGCCAAGTATTTTCCCTGTGAAAATTTACGTTCTCATGATTTGAAATTAATGTCCAGTGCCATTGAGCATTTACTGAGATTAATATTCATTATGGGCAAAGCAAGGTGGTTGAAAGAGAGTTAATTTTAAAGCCAGATTTAAATTCCAATCCTTGCTCTGCCACTAACTACGTGTGTGGTCCTGAGCAGATTATGCTAGCACTCTGAAAAACGTGTTTTCTTATTTATGAACTAGACATAAACAATTAAAATTAAAAAAAAAAAAAAAAGAAAAAACGCCAGGGCCGTGTGACTTAAATGGATGATGTATGTATACGTGCTGGAACTTCATAGATGACAGCAAAACATAAGATAGCTCCTTGAGGCCTACCAGCACGACACCTGATCTAACAGTCCAGCTTTAACCACTAAAGGGGATAGAGGGCAAAGATTTATGGAAATTAATTTGGCCCTATCTACATTTGTTACTCTGTTGAGATGCTAAGCCAACCTGAATTGGAGGTAGATTCGACAACACCAGTGGGCTGTGTTTTAGCAAGCATATCCTTATAAGGTTCCGGATGTTCTTTTCCTGATTAAAGCTGAAAGATTGAGCTAAAGAAAAGATGAAGTTTTCCGTCTCTGCAACAAGTGATGAACCCACTGGCTTACTTCTCCTTCTGTCCCCTTTTCTCCACTGGCTGGTCCCTGAGATCATGGGAGAATAGTCAGGAGAAAGTCTTGGGAAAGACCCCAGGAAGAGTAAGCTGTGTGATGTTGAGCTTCTCTATCAGGAATAAGTTTAAAGGGCAGAGAAAAATCCAGAATGATAAATGACTTCATTCATGTGTGAGTGTCTGTGTGTCTGCATGTGTGTGTTATAATCAGTATCTAATATATATATAATCTGGAGTGGATTACTTTTTGATACTCTATAGGAAAAAAAAATATTTTCAGTAATAATGACAAAATAAAAATAACAGCCAGAAAAGAAGTACAGACAGTAAAAAATTTCTCTTACTGTACTTTGCATACATAATTATTTTAGTAAAAGTAAAGTAAAACAAAATAAAATAATTTTTCAGTATAAAAATCAAAAACACAACTAAATCAGATGTATTCAGTAGATTTTACATCTGATTAACAGTTTGAATTTTGATCTTTAGAGGACAATTCTATATAAACTATATAAGTAATGCCCATTACCCATTGACTTTATTCGTTAATATTGTTTAAGCATGACAAAATTCTAAAGACTTGCTTTAACTCTAACAGATCACCTCATAGCAACGTGTGGGCTAGGTGCTCTCACCTGCCTCTAAGTGTGGGAAGTTACTAATGCATTAATTGAGAAAGGACAAATTAGCTTCGGACAGTGAGAATCTCTCTCTCTCCCTCTTCCTCTCCCTCTCCCTCTCCCTCTCCCTCTTCCTCTCCCTCTCCCTCTCCCTCTCCCTCCCCTTCCCCCCACCACTCCCCCTCGCCCTCCCCTCCCCCTCTCTATTGAGGAAAATAGGCCAGCATTTTTCCCCTAAATAATTTGTTTCAAGAAATGTTGGCCCACAGGGAAGAAATTTAGGACTAAAATTCCCTAGTCAAATACATTTTGATTTGCTAAAACTAAAATTATTGACTCCTTTATCTGGAAACAGACATTAGAGCCCTAGCATCTTCACCAATCCATGCAAATATTTCTTGGGATATACTTCACCTCCTGATCTTTTATTGTTCTACTTTACCTCTTTTGACTTTTTCCCCTCCATCTGGAGAAGTGGGAGAAGTTTCAAGAGCCTGGGTTACCCTTTTAAAAATTTGTTTTTAAATCAAACAAATCATAAATTGATGCATTCCTACGATTACAGTTTGAAAAATACATTGCAGTATATAAAGTAAAAATAAAAGCGGGCTCCTCACTGCTCTTGACCAATGATGTACCACTTCTTCTTGTTAACGGTTTATGATTTCAAAACTTTGTCTATTCATTTACATGAATACATATGTCCATATACAAATATATGTATGTATATATATATATATATATATATATATATGTTTTCAACATAGCAATGGAAGTTACATATACTGTTGAGCTAATACATTTTAGTTAAAATATGAATATACTTACCTGCCTTATGCTTTCTAGTTGCAATATTGTTTATTCCATTGTGTAGTAGTTTCTTAGTTTCTAATAATAATTATAGGCATGAATATAATTTGCCGTGTCTTTCAGGTCAGGTGTGGCTCTGTGAATAAAATGTGGGTGGGAGAGACATGCACCATTTTCCAGTGGAAGCTTTAAGAGCTGTCTGTGAGACACCACACCCTCTCCTCTGCTGGAGAGTCACAGTGTATGTGAATGTTCCAGTCTGGTGACTGCTCCAGCTGCCTGGATCTTGGGTGGGGAGATACAGGACAGAGTCCCCAGCTGACCTGAGAAGGGTGTGAGTGTGCAAGAAATAATCTTGAATTTTAACCAGTGAGAGTTTGAGGGGTGGATAACTACAGCTTACTCCAGCATCTGTCAATTAATATAAATAATATCTATGTACGATTTTTTAACTCAATTATTTCCCTGATAATGGCATTGGTATCACTTCTAATTGTTCACGTATATAAAATAGTGACAATAGAGGATCTTACATTTGTTTCTTACATTTTTGTACCCAAGGCAGATTTTTTTTATTATTACTTTCAGATGTACAAAAGACGTTAGTGATTAGATATTTACACACCTCACGAAGAGATAACCCCAATAAGTCTACTACCCATGCATAGCTATTACAATACTATTGGCTATATTCCCTATACTGTACTTTATGTTCTACATATATATTTTTATTTATAGTTGACATTCAGTATTATTTTATATTAGTTTCAGGTGTACAGCATAATGTTTAGGCATTTATATAACTTATGAGATGATCTCCCTGGGTTAGTCTAGTACCCATCTGACACTATACATACTTTTTACCGTATTATTGACTATTTCCCACACTGTATTTCAGAGCCTTATGCCTGTTTTGTAACTACCAACCCGTCCTTCAGAATCTCTTCACCTTTCTCCGCTGTCCCCTCCCTTCTAGCAACTATCAGTTTGTTCTCTGTATCCATGAATCTATTTCTGTTTTGTTTGTTTGTTTATTCTGTTCTTTAGAGTCCACATATAAGTGAGATCATGTGGTGTTTGTCTTTCTCAGTCTGATTTATTTCAATTAGCATAACACCCTCTAGGTCCATCCATGTTGCAACCCTATGAATAGACCAACGCAGAATTTATATAGTCAGTTTTGGTAGAAATTGCCAAAAATTTTCTCTAAAAAAGTTGTAAACTAATTATGCTATTAAAAATTATCATGAAAATACACATTGAATCATACCATAGCCAATATTGGATATGATCTATCAATTATTTAATTTGTGCAAGATTTGATGAACTAGAAATAGCTACCACTATTGCTTAATTTGCATCTTCTGATAATTGGTTTGATTTAACAATATTTTTATGTATTAGCTCTTTGCAGCTCCTCTGAATTGCCTATCCACGTTCTTTGTCCATATGTGTATTACTTTGCATTTTCATATAGATTTTTAGGGGCTCTTATATGTTAGACATCCTTCTTATACTGGGTATGTTGTATATGTTGCAAATATTTTCTCTTAGCCTTTTAACTTTTATTTCTGGTGTCCTTTATTACACAGAGCTTTCAATATGACACAATTTTCTTCCTAATAGGTACAGAATCTAGAATGTGTTGGGTTTAAGAAGTTTTGTTTTTCTCCAGTCAGAAAACCATTATAAAATAAGTTAAATTTCATTATAACTTAAATTATTTATAAAATGCCATTATAGTTTTAGGAGTTTACATTTAACTCTTAAATTCAACTAAAATTTATTTCAGGGACTGGTGTAAAATAGTAAGTTAAATTTATTTTTTGTTCAAATGAATGAACAATTATGCCCACTTGATTTGTTGAATAATCTGTTTTGTTCCCCGCATGCCACATTCATTCTATGTTTAATCGCCATATACTCTTCACTTGATTTCTGGCCTCTATTCTGTCATTTTTTTTCTCCTCTAATATATACTTTCTTCCAATATAACACTATTTTAATTACTGTATTTTAATGGTATGTTTTGAAATCTGGTAGAGCAAATTCTCATATATTGTTCATTTGCAAAATCATAATGCCTATTCTCGCACAGTTTCTTTAAATCCAGATGAAGTTAGAGTCAGCTTGTCAAGTTCCATATGTAATTTTCTTGGGTATTGAATTTTTGATTAATTTGTGGAATAGAGTCAGTCATGTGCCCCCCAAGTCTCACTTTCTGAAGGAATTCCGCCTAGCTGCAAGGGGGTGCAGTCTGCAGACATCTCCAGCTATTTACCCTGTGACGACCTGCTTCCACAGCTACTGCCAAATGATCTGGGAGGTGTAAAGATCATTTGGGCCCAATATGGGTCCCCCAGATCTCTTGTCTGGTTGGCCAAGTCTTTGTCCTATGTCACTGTTCATTTGTGTTCTCTGGTTAAGTCTGCTTCCTCCCACTTTCCTCCACATTTGTGTAACCCCAACAAACGTCTTGCACAAATTCTGTCTAAGCATCCGCTTCTGGAGGGGATAAAGCTGTGAAAATGTGGAAAGAACCGATATATTTACATGGTTGACACTCAGTTTGCTAATTAAGTGAATATTATTCTCGAGTGCCATCAGTTATTATCCCTATAAGAATGCATCCGATGAAATGACTCAGTGATCACAGTGTTGATTTATTCTAAGAACGTACACCATCATGAAAGCAATCCACCAAAGTATCTGAGTCAGAGTTCAAACAGGTGTCAAGCTATTAATATCACTGAATGAAATGGGGCCCGGGGGAAACTCTAAGGAGGGGAAAAGAGGAGCAAAGGGGAGTAGTTCTGCCTTGTGTATACAGAGGGTATTCAGCTCCCTGCCATGTGGACACATGGGCCCAGGGTGCCCCCTTCTCCAGTTTTATTTTTTATCCCAAAAGAACCCTTAAATCCATATATTATGCAAAAATTTCTGCTGCCTGATCTAGAATATGAACAGCATGTTTCCAACCAATTGGTTTTCTGGAAGAAATAAAGTTTCTGAAGCAGAGAAGAAAATATTTACTGTTTTGAATATGTATTAAATCTTAATTTACCTTTAGCAATATGCCTGGTTTCATAGCCATGAGACATGAGATGACAGTATATTATTAAAGCTAAATGTCTATTGTTAGGTTCACCAGGTTTCAAATAGTAGCAGATTAAAACGCATGCCTTGACCAGGAAGTCATTTGAGCTAGGTTTTAGTCCCAAACTAACATTATATGGCAGCCCTGCTTTCTGAGCTAAGTAGTGAGTGAGGTAAATGAGGAGAGGACAACAAGCTATTGGATATTCTTCACACAGAGAGAAAGATTGCAATGGGGAACAAGTTTCATGAGTTACATAAATGTCAATTGCACTATCTGAGATTTTAGAAAACCATGATATGCCTCAAAATCTATAAGGCATGAGAACAAGAGAATTTCCCATTTTTTAAATTTAAGAATGATAAGTAATAAAATTTTTATATTTATTAATTTTATAATAAAGAATAATAATCACATAGTTCTTGGTACCATAACTGAGCTTTGTTTTCTCCAGAAGGATACAAGCTCTACTGTAATTTTTTCATCTATTTTTTAAATCTTCCATAACAATTTATAATGTATACAGAAAGAAACCAACTTAATTTTCCTATAGAATAATACAGAAAATATATAATTTCATTGTCTCCTATGAAAACCTTTAATTCGTGAACCAGTTATTTTTGTGAGAGCAGGTTAGAATGGTTGCTATAGACTGAATATTTGAAAGCCATTCTTCCACCTGGAGACCACCTCTTCCAAATATGTTCAATTTTTTAAAACATCAAATGTGTTAAATTTAATTTCAGTTAATATTAACAAAAATTAATAAAAGTGGGAGGAATGAAATCAGAGAACTAGCTGAATTTAAAAAAGTGTTTTAACAGTCAGAGATTAAGAACACCTGAATACAATATATGCACAATTAAGCTATTTATAACAAGTAAGTGGGACCAAAATTGACCAATATTAATTTTGGCTTAAAGAGGTCATCACCAGTTTCAATGATTTGCTGTCATCAATATTAAAAGGGTGCTATCATTTATGAAGTGCATATGTGTTTTATTGGGGTACTAGCTAATAGTTCAGAAAAATGTTCATGAAAATTAAAAACATAGTAATAATAGGAAAGAAGAATTAAAAGTTGTTGTATTAGTCAAGGTCCAATCAGGAGATAGAAATCACATGATAATTTAAACAGGGACCCTTTGAATGTAAAGAATTAGTCACTATAACAGGAAAAACTCTATACAACAGTAAAGAGAATTCTAAAAATTACCCCAGTGCTGAGGGAGATTACACAAGAAAGGAACAGATGTGGAAGGTGAAATCCCTTCCTGAACGCTGGGATTCAGACCTCCTCAGAGAGGGTATGGTTGGGACCCACTGGATGGCAGAGTATCTTGCTGAGTTACCTTGGGTAAGAGCTGATCCATAGGCCCTGGGTAAACTGGAAACATTCCTCTCAGATGCCACTGACATTTGATGGAGGTTAGAGTTGCTTGGATGGTCGACACACATCCTGCTGGCAGCTGCACAATAGGAGCAAGAAGTAGATGGAAAAAAGGAAGAGAGCGTCCCCTTCTTCCTGCAGTGTCTCTCAATCACCCCCTGCTGAGAAATCTTAACATGCAAGTTGCAAAGAAACATGATATGAAGGACCCAAATCCATTTTCATGCAGCAGGCAATGAGGGGTAGATTTGGAGCTGAGGGGTATAAATTGGTCATTTTGATAGTTATATTTAACTTTCGGATACCTATCTGCTCATTTCCATGTGGACACATGTGCTTAAGTTCCCAAGTAATTTAACTTTATCAATTCTCCTAAATAATTAGAGGAATCATATTCTAAAGGATATGAGCATATCTAGCATATGGAGCCACTTTCGTGATAAATATAATATGCTCAAAAATTAGTCTACAAACCTAAGGGTTACTCAGAAATCTAAATCACAATTCTCTGAAATGGTGATTAAGTGCTTCCAATCTCTTGATTCCATATCGCTTATTGTTTATTTTCTTTTGTTCAAAGAGGTAAGGGAGGGATAGCACTGAAATAGTTTATACTGCATGGAGATTTTTGCCCCCGATTTCTAGCTTTTTTTTCTCTTTGACAGGTGTTTCAGTTTTATAGAAATTATATTCCTCTCCATATCTATGAATATCTGTGACCATCAGTGCAACACCAAAATCTGTGAAGACTGGAGTTTATACAAATTGGGGAGGGATACTCTAAGGAAAATTAAATAAATTATGAATTCTGTAATTCATGTGAAAATATCCCTCCACGCCCAAAGTAAATGTATATCCAACCTAACTTCTCAGCCAGATCCCAACAAGTCATACAGCCCCTCCCTTGACCTCAAATCAAAGGAAAGTAGAATGGAAGATAATGTAGAAAAAGACATCACTCGGAATTGATTGTAGTCCAACACCATACTTTTGCAAATTTTACATAATCATGTGAAGCCATTGCTAGGACCCTCTTCCCAGCATCTTTGAGTGGCTTTCACCTGTGTGTGGCCTTCACATTTAAGCTTCATTAGTTTCACATTAAACCTACCTCTGGTGATCAATCTATAATTTATTAAGATCTTTACTTACCTCTTCTACTGGATTTACTTCAATTGTTCGGTGAGTCTTGGTTTTCTGTACACATTTATTAATGAGAGTGGGCTGATCAGTGTAGGGAGGTGTCCTGGATACCCTTGTTAGTAGATCTGTATACTCTTACACTCTGATGTAAGAAATGATCAGTAAGGACAGAATTTCTGAAAACCTATAGTTTCCTACACTGAGCTGTAACTGTGAAGTTTGTTCTCTTTTATGGAAGATACGCCTCGTTGGTGTTAAGTAAGTAAATCTAAGTTAGATGCATTAGTTCCACTGATGTTGCATGAATATAGTGTTTACATAATATTCAAAATGTCTTTGAATTTCTACATATGATAAATAGCAAACTGACAGACATTAAATAAGAGGCTGTGTTGCATTGGTTTTGTTTTAGAATCAGATCAACCTGACTTGAGTTTCCAGGATCTATAACTACCAACTGTAGAAGTTTGGGCAAGTTCTGTAAACTTCAATTATTTCATCTAGAAAATAAAGATAATCATAAAGTTCAGGTAAGAATTAAGTAAAATACAGTAAAAACAGTGCAATATCTGTCACTGAGTAAGCAATAAATCATAGTCATAATTATCATTACTCGTGGCGTTGCTATTATGATGAATTACGAACTTTTGGTAAATAATTAAATAATGTATCATGGTATGCATTTTGTGACCCCTAATCTTTTCTTCCTCTTCTTCTTATAGTTCTCACACATTTCTAGTGTATGTTCTTTCTATATTTTAGGCATTAATGTAAACTGCTTTATTTTATAGCAAAGTGAAATTTCAATGAATGTATAAATAGGTATAAATATATAACTATGTGAACAGTAGTCACCTGTACATACAGTAAATCTTGGGCATTAAATTACAAAATGTCACAAGACCTGATACAATGTTTGTTTTATGTCATCAAAGAGAGGAAGGAGACACAATGTCAAAGGAAGGCAGAAATCAACTAGAATTCACACTTTATGAGTTCACTAACTCTGCCCCGTTAATATCTAGAACAGTGCTTAGTATATAGAACTTCAATGAGTATTTGTTGAATAAGGACATAAATGAAGTCCATGACTATATTTAGTACTGTCACGTAGCAGAGCAATGGGCCTGTCACTCTGGGAACAACAGATTTACACAAGCAAATCTGTCTCCTTTCTGGAATTTACCCTATAGGATCAAGAAATAACTATTATAAGGCAGATGGCATTGTAATGGAGACTCAAGCATAGTTGTGTGTGTGTGTGTGTGTGTGTGTGTGTGTGTGTGTGTGTGTGTGTTGGGCATGGGAATGGGTGTTTGAGGGTTGTACATCAATTCCACCTGGAAAGAAATCTAACAGAACCTTAATATATATTACAGACGCACGTTTTTGTAAGCCTGCTAAACTCCAGAACCTTGTTTGATATATTTCAGGTGCTCAATAATATTTTAGTTATTGCTACCCCAGTAGTGTTAAACAAACCGACTTGCTCCCTATTTAAGGAAGAGAAGTATGACTGAAAACATGAGTGTGCTAGGTACCCTTGCAATAAACATCTTGTCTGAATACACAAGTCTAAGACTACTGGAGTTTTCCTTTAATGCTCCAGCACACTTTTTAGATACACACTGAGTCATTAAATTGGAATGAGATGCATGCAGAAGAACAAGAAATGTGAAGGTTCCTTCTATTTAGTGGATCACCTATTAGACGCAGAAGCCAAGTGGTGACTGAGGACAACTGGGGGTCACATAACTAAATTGAAGACCGGGCCCTCACTCTTTACCCACACTTATCTTCTCCAATTCATGCAATCTCATGGAAAATTGTGGAAGTTGAAAAATGTGTCCTTTCCTTTGAAAGAGTGGTTAATGATCTTGTTTCTTGATGGAGGAGTACCAGCAACAACAAAATCAACTAATTTAAACTATTGCTTTTATTATAATTACACGGGAGCACAAATGATAAGCACAAAAGTATTGTAAAATATTGCCAATGCACTAAAGAAAACAATTTGTTTTCAAACAACATCTGGTTACTTCAGTAGTATCAAAGTACATTTATAATTACATGTTACCTAAAAAAATCAAGTACAAAAATTAAGAGAAACGAAAACATCAGTGTTTATATTATTATGTATATAGAAATGGCTAACAACACATGAGTAGAGAAATCTGTTAGCTAATGCTTATTTGCACAATTTTTCAGGCACATACCTGACATTTTTAATGAGTTATGAAAAATGCAATACAACATTCAGATTTTTAGATACGGTAAACATGTTATGTTGGAATGGATGTTAAATGGTTTCTTTTAACAACCCTGTCTTGCAAAAATGTAGTGCCATTATCCACTAAAAAACATATTATTTTATAGCATTTTCTCAATAGCTATTTGTTTCAACTTCTTGAAAAGAGCAAGAAAGTAAACATACAATTGCTAAATACGTAAACACATTTTTAGTGCAAGATAACAAGACCTGTGACTTCACTGTGCTTTGTTTTTATAATCACAGTGCACTTTACACAAATTGCTACACTACAAATGTTAGCGTAAGGAGTTCCAAACAAAAGAAGTGCATACTAAACATTTTCATATATATTATATACAGTATGTATGCTGTATGTGGGTGTATACATGTGTAAATGTAGATGCTTGTAGGGTGGGCAAACCCAGTCATATTTGGGGACAATTGAATATTTCAAGAAGATTTTCATGTATGTTTGGTTGTAAGAAATCCAACAATATTTCTGTAAAGAAGTTCCCCTTAAATCTGAAAACTTATAATATTCAAAGGGAAACACGTACAGACATTATTTTTTTTCTGATCACACTCATTTTGCTACAACGCATTTGACCCAAATATCAAAGGTTTTAAATTAATCCAAACCCCAAGCAAGAGTGTTCAAGTCCAACATAGCAAAATGTGTTATCCTTTTACTGATCTACATAGACAGCAGTACATGTGCTATGTGTACCTACGGAGGCTTACACATCGTTTATACTTAGACATTAACTTTAATATGTTTTAGTATTTTATTTTGACTGTACACTTGATCAGAAAAAAAAAGAGAATACATATACAAAGACATAAGAGATGTCAAACACATGATATTGTATATCTTCTTAAAAATAATTAGCTTTGTTTTGAAAAAGTTAATGATTGCATAATTAAGCTTTTTAAAGCAGGGACCACATCTTTTTGCATGTTTAATGCCAAACGCTTCAGAATTTTGTTTAAATAACTGATATATAAGTTGTCAATAGTAAACTGTTAAATAATGGATTAATAACAAATTGTCCACATTCCACAGTAAGCTATCGATTTTTCCATTTAGGGAAGATGTCATGAGTTATCTTAAATACTATACATACCATTTTGTTTCACTTCCATGTAAGTTTGGGACACAGTAAATTATGAATTGCTCTTCTATTTTACTTCCATTCCTTTGCAAGTGTGAATTAACTCTCATCTCAGATTACTTACTGCTTAAATCATAGGCATCTTAGTTTTATAGATAGCCAAAAGTAGCTTGTAGGCTCTTTGCTATTTTAGGCAAGTGACTCACCTTAACCTGTAAGTGATGTGAAAATTGCATTGTATGTGCATTGTTTTGATATCTTATTTAATTAGTTAACACCATTTCCTAACAGGATTGTTTAGTTTTTTGACTTGACCACTAAACTCGCTCAAAAGAGTCAAACCAACATATGTGTGAGGATGAGGCCTAAGCCAAGTGTAGTAAGAAAAATGTTTCTCTGCTCTCCAGAAGCATTTAAAACCAAAAACTATTTGGAACCTCAGTATCTCTGAAGTCCTAGTGCCATTATGTTGAGAAGGAAGTTGAACCTAGTTGTACCCAGACAATTGCTGTACATTTGAAGATGTATATTCTATAACACTGCAAATTTTAACGTCTTAATGTTTTCTCTTGTTTCACTTTCCCAACAATTTTATATGGGTGGACAGTGTCCTTCATTGACACAAATCAATCATTTTTCACTCCAAACTTGCTTCAATGGCATAAACATGGGGGAACAAGTGGCAATGTTTACGTAAAGAACTGTAATATCTCAGAATATGCTGGCTACTGGGATTGGGCAGAAATGCAGGACTTGATTTTTCCCTTCCATCAATTCTAAAGAAATTTGTCTCTTCTCTGCTAAGAAGTTTTCACATACAAAAGCATCTTGCTGACAGCCAAGAAAATTCTGTTTCTATAAAATGTGCTGTGAAAAAAACATTTTTCATAGGCATGAGCTCTTTCAACTTCATAACCATGCCATGTAAGATTTGTTCTTTGGCACTGATGAAAAACATGAGCATTGTCATTCCATAGGGTTCTGGCTGTAGGTGGAATTTTTTTTTTATCATCTGACCAAATTCATAGATTGAAGTGTCCTGATTGACTGCCACCAGAGAGTAACCTTTTTTTTTTCCTCTTTATCCTAACCACCTCTTTTCCTCCACATAAAGAAACACTATACAAGGAGGAAATTAATTATAGAATGGCTATTGCCACATTGGCTAAACCACAATGGACAGTTGTATAGGCACATAATACATTCTTGAGTCATATATTGGTGAAGTTACTTTTCTAGATCTTTCAATTATTTTCCATTGAAAGCAAGATTTGGAGAAATTAAATAAAAATGGTTGCCTGAGGTCAGATTTTCAAACAAGTTGCCTTACTAGAAAATAACTTGCTTGAAAAAGGAGTGCATGAAACCATGGGAATGGCTGAACCCAACACAAATCATTTTAGTACCTCTATTTCCTTCTTGACAAGTGGTCAGCATTAAAAAACATCATCTGCCTAATTCAAAGAGATATGGAAAAGATCGGCATCTGAAATCACGTTACCTAAATATAAAATTCAAGGGAATTATCCAACCATCACCCTAATGAGCCAGAAATATATCAATGTCAATGTCATCATAAAGATTCTGAAAATTCGTGTCTTATATCTGATTGAATGGCGTGAGTATATGTGGTCATAATAACTTAAATCAGTATAACAACTTGGGTCATAAACACATTTTACTTTAATTGTGATTTTTATCTTAACACATTTTCTTCACTCTTAGATTTGTGCTCCATGGATTCTTGGGTTTGAAACGTAACTGGTGAAACATGGCAACAGGATTTATTTAAGCTACTTAAGATCTCTCCATGATTTCCTGTACTTGTGATTCTGCATTTTTTTTTTTTTTTTTACCACCTCGGTTATACAAGAAAAAGCTAAATCTTTAGAAAGCATTTCTGTATACAGTTCTCTCACTGAGTCCTCATTCACGCACACACTTGCACACACAACACATACACATGCTCCCACTTACCTTTCCTTCCTTATCTTTCAGAATTCTAATTGGACATCAAAATATACATTAATTATAAAATATTAAAAATTATTTTATAAGATTTCAAAAGCTTGAAAAGAACTCTTACTGATAAAGCATTACTAGGCTTTTAGCAATATAGATTACAAAAATTCCCTAACTCCTGTTATATTTGGTTTTATTGAGCAACACTGTACTATTGCTGTCAAAACCCTTACAAAGAAAACCACTGACGATAACTTCAAACACATACCTTTTCTCTCAGAAATATAATACTAAATTGATAAAGAAGAACCGCATACTGTCAATTTTAGGAAGCATAAATAGTAATTTAAATATACAAAATATATGTGATAGTCTCCTTTTTTATTCATCAGTGGCAATATTTATATTCAACTACAAGTTACTCTTAGAAGATATATAGGATTTGTTTAACTTAAATTTCACCACCACATAAAATTGAATCTACCCCATCCCCAACCCCCTGCATTTCCTGTTTCTTCCTTGAAACAAAATAAAATGAATTAGGGGTCATCATTCTTTGGTCATGGTGTCATAATCAGTAAGAATGGGTGTGATGCTCATACACAGATTATGACTCCAAAATGTGGCCATAACTAGTTTGAAAAAATTAACAAGAAATACTATTCCATTAATGGACATAAATTTCGAGAAAGATTGGCATTTAGTGTACTAAAATATGTAAACTCATCTGGTTAAATGTTTACTTCTCATTTTCTAGGGGAAACATACATATGAAAAGTTACTTAAATAGTGATTACAGTGGCTTTGATGCCACCGGTCCCACCTTCTGGAAAGTAGTCGTGCTGTTGAGCTTTTGATTCCTTGTTCCTTCCATTGTCACAGTGAACCCTGGTCTCCTCCAATCAGATCAATGATGCATGGACACGTGTCTCTAAAGTCATTTCTAAAGGAAATGCTTTCTGCTAGGATGTCCAAATATATCCTAATCACTTTTCTCTGGAGTCTGACTAACCATTGCTTGGTATCAAGACAATATTAAAGAGAAATTCTTTCGAAGCCAATGTAGCAAAAATATTTGTGTTGATGTCACATGGATGTCCAAATTAAGCATCACACTTGCATTCATATCCTGTCAAACCCTTAAAATCTTATAAAGCAACAGATGCTCTTAATGAATATGATATTCAACTTCTACATTACTAGCACCAGATCATATATTATGTGATTGAACGTGATTTGTAGCTATGAGCTCTGTACAGAAGCCAAATGTGGGCAGAAACACAATATCAACTGTAAAAATTAATAATAAAAGGCATCAAGGGGTTACATATAAAAGAGATAACAAACCAGTTAATACCGAAATTATGTCATATAGTAAAATTCTTGATAGTTCTGTCATTTATATACGTATAATGTATTATTTCAGGTGTCACCCATAAACTAGTAAAATATTTACATCTCAATCTCTTCTGGATTCAAAATAATCCGTGATAAATAAGTGTGCCTTAATTGCAAAGAAACATACATTTTATCTTGAACTTGCCATGAGTAGGCACAGCTTCCCATGGGGTTTGCAAGGAAGCGCTGGCATTCCATTCCAACAGGGAAGATATGTAACAGTTATGTATCACATGACCGAATCGACCGCCCTCTTCGTGCTCAGTAATGTGGAGCTCATGCCATCCTGTACACCGTCATATGGCAGTATCCCAGAACACCGTTTGCTGTTTAGAATAGGGCGGAGGGCTGTACTTCTTTGCACCTGCGTTCTTCTTCCAGCTGGGCAGGATAGGCATGCTATCCTGTTTGCAAAGGCCCTTTTCCGTTTTCTGTCTAGCCTTTATTTCCTTGCACAAGCAACGCTTTTTCTCAATCATCTCAAGCATTGTATGGTCTCCATGAAACCACGGCATGCATGCCACCTGGCAAAAAAGAAAGAGTGAATACAGAAGAGAAAAAATGGAATGAAAGCAGCGTTATTTTGTTTTTGTTGTTTTTTGCACTGTGCTAGTAGTTTCAAGAAATGTCAGCTGTTTCTATATCTTTGAAATTCTTACCAAGCGAAATTAAATAAACTATAAATAAAATTTCTACTTAAATTAGGACCCATTGTGATAGTATTAGACAATAATTTAGGCCTGAATATTTTCTTAATATGTTGTAGAAGTTCACATTATGGAAACAAAACCTTTTTTTTTTTAATCTTTTTAAGCAATTTGCCAAATATTTATCTATCACTTGTATGTTGACTCCATTGTCTTACAGGTCCCAATACATCTAAGTTCATTTATTAGAATTCCTGTTCAGTGACATCTAATATCAATGTGATATGTTTTAAAGATTTTAAGGAACATTTTTATTCTTGAAATAAAACTTGGGTTTATTTATGTTTAGCATATAGAAGTAAGACCTTTAATAATTCTTCTACCAAAATGACTGTCACCATGCATCTAATGCTTGGAATTTAAATGCTTAAGAAATTCTTCTGCAAAGAAGCTTTTGCTATATATTTTATGCTTCAGCAAATGTCTAACTTAGACTCACTGGCCTCTGCAATCGTACTGGCACAGATCCCGATTAGTTCTAAAACTTTAGAGAAACAAATTCATCAGGTCAACTGGGTACCAGGAGAAGATTCAGTGCTGACTATATATTGATACAGATACATATATTTTGGGGCAGATAGATGCTGCTCCCAGGTATATGTGGCCACACCCACCAATAACTATTCTTTGCAACAGAGCTAGCAGGTTGAGCCTGTGACACAGGGACAGCAATGACTGGACCATAAACCAAGGATGGGGAGGGAGGCTTCCACCTAATGGTTTAAGCAAATCTACTCCATGACTTGAAAGGTTAAAATAGCTCACTTTGAGTCCTTGGGTTTGATGTTACAATTTTAGGATACTAATCAGAGCAAGTACTTAACACTTGCTCTACACCAGATCCCATTCTAAGTACTTTGCATAGTTTAATTCATTTATTCTCACAACGATGATGCTCTGAAGTATTTATTAACCCAAAGTGATAAGTAAAATGAGACTTAGAGAGATTTGGTAACTTGCCTAAGGTTACAGAGCCAATAAATGGCAGTCGGGATTTGAGCCACCGAGTTCGTCTCCAACACCCACGTAACAACAACACGATACAATGTTTGCACAGCTGGAAAGGATTGGGGAGGTAAAGTAGTGCAATGTCCTGAAGTGTGCAGATGAGGACACTAAGACTTCAGGAAGTTATATCTTTTCCAAAGCCAGGCACGTAGGTATTGGTGTGAACAAGGCAATTTCAAATTCTCATGATTCCTAATCCTTCAGGCGAGGACAGGACTAGAGCTAGAAAACAAGCGTCCAGAACCTGGAGGTGTTAAATTTCTCCTCGTCACCCACTTCTTCTTGGCTTCTTTATCTGAATAACTGAATTGATAATATCTCAATTTCAGAAGTGGCTGTAAGGATTAAATTGGATAATGAAAGTGAAGTCATTTTTAAAACCAGTAAGGCATTACCTAGTAATTATTAATCTAATACTGATAAAAATGATTGATTTAATCCAATACTAAAGACCTAGCAATTTTTCAAAACACCTGCTTTCTGCCAAGCGTGTGCATTAAATCCTCTCAGACGCACTGAAAGTTGGAATTTATCTACATAGTACAAGTGAGAAAACGGACTCTTGGAAAGTTTAAGACACTCGATCGAGGTCACAGCTTATCAGCTGTGATGCAGACCTACATCAAACTCAGATATGTTTGACTACATTCTTACTACTAGAGCATGTTCAATTTCCTGAATATAATTTAGATATAATACTAGTTATGGTTGTATGTACTACTGTTTCCAAGTGCTACTCAAAAATGTGAATATATTTATGTTTTTTATGAGTCAATAAAAAGTGATTATGAAATAAAACAAAATCAAGGCACTTGGAGTCCCGGAGACAGCAGGCACTCTTAGATACATTTCTTGATGTGCCTGATGATCTAAAATTCCTTGAAAGGATGGGCTGTGTGTTATGGCCTTTGGTGTCCTGTATCCTCTAGCCCGTGGCCTTGACCAGCAGTGTTCGCTTCTTAAATGAAATTTAACTCTTTTGCTGCCACATTCGGATATGTTTAACTGTGGTTTGCACTATCAACAACAAAGATCTTTTGTATATATCATATTATGTAATATTTTGTAGTAAATGTTTTATGTCATCAATGCCATTAGATTCTAATTTATCTATACATACATCTAATTGATGCCACTTAGTATGTTCTATTTTTTGCTAAAATTCAATATAATGGTAAATCTATTACCATATAACAAAGGTTTAAAATAAAAATCATGTAACTTATGTACAAAACAGCTCAAAATGTTATTAAATGTGTAAAATAGTCAAAATATCAACTTTTGGGGTCGGGGGGTGGCTGGATGGCTCAGTTGGTAAGAGCGCGAGCTCTGAACAGCAGGGTTGACGGTTGCCGGTGACTGGACTTGGAGCTGAGCTGCGCCCTCCACAACTAGATTGAAGGACAATGACTTGGAGCTGATGGGCCCTGGAGAAACACACTGTTCCCCAATAGAAAAAAAAAAGTTACTGGGTATATCCCAGGCTCGTGACAAATTTTAAAAAATCAACTTTTTATTTTTTGTGGATTTTTGACTCATTTTGAAAAACACACACAAAAACTTGAAATCAACTATCACAGTGAAAGAGTTAAAGTTTTTTGGGTTAATCTAACCAACAGGTTTTTGTCTCAATAGGAAACTTCCAAAGTGGCTCAGAAATTTTTCAAGCGATTTATAATATTTTGTAAATTAGTAATTTATACAATAAAAAATACAGTAACTCTAATTTGGTGGAAATACAAGCAGAATTTATTGAGTGACTATATACTGTTATAAATGGAATTTGTAACACAGAGTTCCCAAAGGACAGGCCCCAAATCTCATCCATCTGAGTAGCCCCAACACACAGAACAGTCATCAAGCTCTAGATAAAAGTTTTATGAATGAAAAGAAGCCACCATCATTGAACAGTTTTTGTTGGCTCTCAGAAAACTCTCCAGCTAAGAAAGATATTTACAGCATTACTTCATTATTTGTGTTGTATTCACTGGTCTACACAAACATTAAATCATTTATTATTTATTTTTGAAAATATTTCAGGTTGTGAATCAGTATATGCGACTGCAAAACATGAATGTTCCTGGATTAGCTCTGACAACAGTGTTACCAATATATTTCATAGTTGTCATTACATCGCATATATGCATAACTACATTAAATTATCTATAACATGTGTTCTCTGTCAATTAGAAGCTAAGTATGTTAGTTTGTTAAGAACAATCAATTCTTTAAAAACCCGAAGAAGTTTAAGAATAAAGTTATAAAGTATGGTTTTTCACATTCTTTACATTTTTATTTTAGAATAATTATATGCCCACTTGATTGATATAATGGTTTAAAATATTAATAGAAGAAAGTCAACTGTTTTTTTCACACTGACCCTGCAATATTAACCTAACCATCTTCTGTTGGTGACCAGATGTCAATAAAAATTCCATGAGAAAGCATTGCCTAATACATGAACAAGGGCTAGATATGCTAAGAGAATTTAAAGACAGGCTGTTAGAAAACAGCCAATTAATTTTTTTCCCCAAATTTTAAATATTTTTACAAATCTGTCAAGTGTGGTATAGAATCTTCTCAGATTAAATCTGCTATCAAACATTTGTTTTCTCATTTAAAATACCCAAGAAAACTATCATTGTCTTACAATAAGATGAATGAATGAGGAGTGTGATTGTTGGGAAGACAAATCTGCTTCCCATAGTTACTTTTAAATAGCATGTGTGTTTGTATTTCTCTCTGGAGGGTGCACATTCTTTTTAATTCCCTAATGTTACTATTACTACGGCCATTTACATAGCCAAATCTCCCTCCTCTAAAATATGTCTAAACATTATATTTCATTTTGATGGGAAGATGTTGTACTTCCATTCATTAATTTAGACAACACAAGTAGCAAGTTTAGCAATCATAGGAAGTGTGTTAAGAATGCTACCCATAAAAGATTTCATAATTTCCTATTTTTTGTTTTGTTTTGTTTTATCATCAAATTCTTCATATCCAATTTAAAATTAGCTGTAAAATACCATTGCACTTCACCCTGGAGTTGAAAGAACTCTGAGAGCTGATGTACAACTAATTTGAAACTAAGCCCAGTAAATAAACTCTTCTAGTTTAGCTATTTAATCAAGTGCTCTCATTTCTTGTCTTTAATCCAGGAAGGGGGGGAAAAACAAAAAAGAATACACAGGCAAGTAAGTACACATTGAGAGACAATTGTAAACAATTGATCAATTGATATGAATACACTTACATCTCTTGGACAAGGTTTAACATGATTCAGCAAAGGCAATATTCTTGACTAATATGTCCATAGACAGAAAATCAAGTGGCGCTCCCCCTCAGGAAGGTGAAACAAAAATCTCCACCACTTCTATGTAGGCTACACACAGTGATTTCTTTCCAAAGAGTACAGAAAGTGAAGGGGAAGGAGAGAAACACTACAGTGGAGAAACCCGGCGAACACCACCTACACCACACCAGGTGAGCAACAGTGATAAGTGATGTTGAAAGAATGTACTCTTATTATGATGTGGTGAGAAAGGCGCAATACCTCTGTGGGCTTCCTTCCCCAAACCTTAACTCCAAACTAACTTTGAGAAAAATACCAGACAAACCCAAATGGAAGGATATTCTATCAACTATCAGTCCAGTAGTCCTCAAAACTGTCAAGGTCACAAAAATATGGAAAGTCTGAGAAGCTGTCCTAGTCTAGAGAAGGTGAAAGAGACATGACGACTGACATTAATTAAAGTGGTATCCAAGAATTGAGCCTGAAAAGATAGATAAGCACTAAGCAAATCCAAATAAAGTACTATGGACTTTAATAATAATGTATCAATATTGATCCATTGGTTGTGACAAATGCATCATGGTAAGATACTAACAATAGGGGAAACTAGGTGTGGGGTATACTGGAACCCTCAGTGCATACTTTGAAGAATTTTTGTAAATTTAAAACTATTCCAAAATTTTTTAAAAAATGTATTTTCAAGAATCAAATCATGGGACCCTATTCTTTCCAAAGAATAGGTAACTGTATCTTTCATTTTTTTATATGGAAGCAATATGACATAATGGAAAGAGTTAAGTGAGTTGATTAGGGTCCTGACTATCATGTGACATTGTAAAGCCATGTATCTCTCTGAACTTAAATGCACTTTCTGTATACATTGTGTGTCTGTGTGTGTGTGTGTGTGTGTGTGTATGTGTGAGAGAGATATACGTAGTGTGTATCCTTGTATATAGTTCATATACATATACATTTTCTGTATATTGTACATACTTTATATATACATTCTGTATATTGGTTGGTACTTCGTATTTCACACGGTTGGAGGAGTCAGTGAAGTAAACAGTGTAAAGGAATGGGGAAGCTATAAAGTCCCACAATTGCTAATGATCTTATCTACTGATCATTCGATGTGTCAGAAATAACAGAAATGGAGTATTTAAATCACTTCAGTAATCATCTTCTCTAGAAAATCAACTAGATACCTTCTGATATTGAGTATATTTTATCCAAAGAACAAAGGAATAGTGATACTGTCCAAAAATAAATCTCTATAATATTTATTTAGAATATTGAATTTTCCAAAGTGTGTCAACCATAAAGAAAAGAAAATATTCTGAAATAAACACTTGGTGTATTTCAGTATTAAAAATGACACCATAATAAAACTGATAGAAGCATGTGTATCTCTACTGCTCTTGAATTTTGTGCCTCATGTAAATAGTAATCATTCATCAGAGATTTTAGCAGACAGGAAGCATTGTCAAGTGGTGCCCTGTTGGCCTTGGAAATAAGTTCAGCTGTGAGCATTGAGATTTGTGATGAAAATTTAATTCCCTAAACAACAGTCACAACACTAATACTAATTTTCAGATACTCTGGGGTGGGGGGTGGCAGGGGGCAATCTATCAGTTCCATGTTGCTTTCTCTGTGTCAATTTCTCTCACCCAGATAGCCCATTTTAGGAGAGAGCAACATTCCCAGCAAGGAGAAGCTTTAATCTAGCTGAAAAGGAAGCCAGTGTCACCAAGTTTCTCTGAATTTTCCCCTTACCCTGCAGAAAATTCCTCAAGAGAGCGTGGATAGTGTCAGTGGGGCAGCAGGAGAAAGCAGGCATGAAGGCCCGATCCCTAGTGTGATTCAGGAATTAAGGGAAACAGCCGGTGACGTGTGTGTGCTGGCCCTGTCCTGAGAATTTATGTTGTTGTTAAATAGGTGAGAGAAAAAAAATCATATTTCATGACACATGAAAATTCTATGAAATTCAAATGTTGGTGTATCATATGAAGTTTTTTTTAAATTTTATTTTTCAATTACAGTTCACATTCAATATTATCTTATATTAGTTTCAGGTAACAGCATAATGGTTAGACATTTATATAATTTATGAAGTGATACCTGACTGGTCTAGTACCCATCTGACACCATCCATAGTTATTATAATATTATTGAGTATATTCCCTATGCTGTACTTTATATCCCCATGACTTTTTGTAGCTATTTTGGATAAAGTTTTAACAAGCACACAGATTTGCCCATTTGTTGATATATTGTTTATGTCTGCTTTCATGATATAAAATAGAATTGAGTAGTTGGGATGGAGACCATATTGGCCACAAAGCCTAAAATATTTACTGCCTGGCCCTTCACTGAAAAAGTTTGCTAACCTACTAAGTAAATAACCAATTGACCCTTAAAAATATGTATCTATTAGAACTGCCTGACCGAAGACCAAAAAAGATCATGTCAATATTGGCACTTTAAAAAGGCTATAAAACAAAATCAAGAGCATTGATTGATACACACTTACAATATTTTTCATGTGCTCTTTGATCCATTAGATAAATCATAAAGGATGAGACTAGACTTGAAATCAGCTCTGACAACTAGTTTAGAGAAATTATTGGGCATGTCAACTATACGTTTTACAATTTCATCATTATAAGAAAAAAGAGGGATGTTGGAATTGAAGAAATAAAGTGAAGAACCTGGTTTAAATTCTCTAGATAAGATATTTAATATAAGGTCAACCCTTTCGTTTAATAACCCTATAGAGGTTATTCACTTCTCTGTGGTGTATGACTGTAGTGATTCAACCCGAGGTCAAAGTTGCTTAAAAATTTTTTTAAAGAATAATTTTAGTGAATTATTGTTCTTTTCCAAGAGTATTTTGGAAAGAAGGGGTCAGCTTTACATAGTATAGGCCCTCAAAAAATATTTTGATACTGATATTACATAGAGATGAAAGTATTATAATTTTCTGAATTTGTAAGCAAATTCACAAATAAAATCACTTTATTACTTGGTCATCAAATAACAAGTGATCACATCCACGTTACTTGACCATTACACAGAAAAAAAGTCTTTTTCTTTGATTATGGTTTGCTCCATGTAGCTGTTATAAAATAGTTTATATTTTAAAAGCATATAGGGGTGACCTAATATTTTCTATGGTAAATGTTTAAAAGGTATAGTTAAATAATCTATGTGACTGTATGATTATTATAAACACCACTTATTGAACACTGAAAAGTATAAATTCAAGGCCAGGAAGATGCTATGAGAATTAAAGAAATAAAATGTCCCTAGCTTTGAGACTTTGATGATATTGTTTGAAATAACACCTTTGGTATAGGTTTAGCTTTTAGCATAGATTTTTGCACATTTTCTCATCTTTAAGTCTGAGCTATTGATTGGGCATTTTAAAAATTATCCTCTTGTAATTCTCACTCATTTATCAGCAAAGTTGACTCAGACCTGTTTTATGAAAGAATTATTCAACAATGTTATACTTGAGGCATATATTGGAATTGAAATGTTTATTTCACATGTGTGAATTTAGCTTTGAGATATAAATAAATTGATAAAATGGGAACCACTCTTGGTTTCAGAGTTGCTTCTGAATGCATCATAGGTATACATTAACTCCGCCCCCCCTTTTTTTAGATCTTTAGATCACCCTCAGGGTATATAACCTCTGATCTATTGCTAGACATGTAATGAAAAGCATCACATTTTTGTATTTTAGGTCATAGATGCTATTTATTTTCACATATCTGTGCTTGTGTACATGATCAATTATGTAACACCCATCAAAAAGATTTAAAAATCAAATTTTTTTGATTCTGGGTGGTGAACACACAATGTGATATATAGAAGATGTATTACAGAATTGTACACCTGAAACCTATTTAACTTTACTAACCACTGTCATCCCAATACACTTTAATAAAATAAAAGATTTAAAAATTACAAGTTAGTAAATCTTACAACTGCATGGCTATAAAGACAAAATAGACTTTCAAGTTCACAGAGATGGCTCATTTTCTCTGCCTGCAAAATGAGGAAAATACCTAACACTTCAGTTTTATAGTGATATCCTCTAATCAAGCCCTAGGTTATAAGTTACTTTTGAGGACAGAGGTTGGTTTTAACTTCCGTACTACACAGTGACAATTAGAGTTGATTCAAAGCTACTCCAACATACAGTCCATTCCTCTTTAATGACAGCCATTCTATTTTTGTGTGCATGTTTGATTTCCTTCTTTCTTAGGAGACAGTAGAGGTGGATAAAATGGATAACATGACCTGGTTTTGCCACTTATCAGTTGAGGGATTTGAGACAAATCACTTAACCTTCCTGAGACCTTGCTTCTTTATCTGTAAAATGCAAATAATAAGACCTCAATTTTGTTGGGAGGATTGCAGGTAATAATTTAGCGTTGACTACCAAGTGGACACAGAAAATATAACTCCTCTACCCCAAATATATTGTGAGTTATTTGACGAGAGGGGCTCGGCTGTCGATCCTCATTTCGCCTTTAACACAGTGACAGTACATAATAAATTTTCATGAAATGAATGAATGAATAAACAAACGGAAGACTAGAAATGTAAACGCTCCCTGAGTGTTTTCAAGAATGGACCTTTAGAAATTTTTCATTTAATGAATGAAAGTTTCCACTTTGGCTCAATTGAATCCAATAATATTCTAAATGGTACAAAGTTAAAAATATGTAGTATTTCCTGGGATTTTTGAACTCCAGGAGGCATCTGCCCTTAAACTCAGCCTCAATGCCATGTGAGACATAATCTGGGTGTTCTCCAGCTGAAAACACTTATCGCTCTCAGACTCTGGGGGCTTTGAGTTCTTGGGGTTTCAAGGATTCAAATTCTTTGAATTCTGGGTTCCCAGAAGCCTTGGACCTATGGCTCAAGGTAAATGACAAACTGATACTCCCTAAACCTCGTTATGCAGTCAGCCTCCCTTGGGGGTTTGCTAAAATGCAAATTCTTGGACACTATCCCCAGAGATTCTCATTCTAGTTTCTGGATAAGGTGGATCTCAGGCAACTGCAGTCAAATGGTTCAAAAAGCAATTAATTTCATAAATACTTCTCAAACCTCTCATCATCCTATACATTGCCACAGTCATTTTCTTTGTTCAGATCCTGGACTATTGAGACTGCCTCCAATGTCCCCCTGACACAGACCACTTCAAATCTACCATCCACACTGCTGCCCAAGTGCTCTCTGTGAAGCCCCCATAAAATCACATTAACTCAATGGATTTCCTTTGCTTAAAGCAAAAAAAAAATAAAAAAAATAAAAAATGGTCCATCACAATGAGTTTCCACATTGTCTTTTCTGGCTAATTTAATTTACCTCATGCATTTACTTCCTACTCCTGACAACTCAACATCACAGGCACATTACTTGCTCTCATTTTTTTAGCTCAAGCTGTTTCCTTCTTCTGGAACTCTCTTCCTTCCTGCAGCCTTGTCTTTCATGTGAAATCCCACATATGCTTTTAAAACTGAGTTAAATGCAGCAAGAATCCATTCAGAGACCCTCTATGACTCTGACAGCCATGATTGCTTATAGCAGGCATAGCATTTACTCATTCATTCATTACTTCCTGAAGACAGCCCACCTCTTACACCATGCTATGATCAGTGTGTCTATCATGAATTTTGCACAAGATTCTTAACTTCCCAAATGCAGAGATACTATTTTTACAGGTCTAGAATCCAAGTTAGTACACCCAGAGATGTTCCACAATGTTTTCAATAGTTAACAGAAACTCATAGACACAGACAATAGTTTAGTGGTTACCAGAGGGTAAGGGGGGTGGGGGGTGGGAGATGAGGGTAAGGGGGATCAAATATATGGTGATGGAAGGAGAACTGACTCTGGGTGGTGAACACACAATGGGATTTATAGAGGATGTAATACAGAATTGACACCTGAAATCTACGTAATTTTACTAACAATTGTCACCCCAAGAAATTTAAAAAAAAAAGATCAGTCACAAGAAAAAACACAAAAAAAAACCTTAAGTGAAACAAAATTTCAAAGTGACCAGTTGGAAAGATTTTTTCCACTACTTTTTTCTGATTATGACAGTAATATATGCCCGTTCTACAAAATATGAATAATAGAAATATAATAAGTAAACATTATCTGTGATATTACCATACCAAAAGTATAGTATATTTCCCTACACATAAATCATATATACATAATCTTATCGCATATATGCATATATATATATGCATATCTTTTTAATACTTGGGATTGTGATATACATAAACTTTTATATCATTGCATTTTTCTCATTATTACAGTCTTAAATACTTTGTTCAACACGTAATAAAAACAAGTTATTCATTATGAATCTCTTTAGCCATTTTATAACTGCTGACATTTGATTGACTTTCATTTTTAAAATACTGTAAATAATGTTTTAATAGTTTATGTTTGTTTGTTTTTCCTTGACAAGGCCACTCACACAGCAATTCCCAAGTCAAAAGGTCAGAACATTTTGAGGCTCTCAGTAAAGAAAGAGTCTTGTTTGTCTTCCAGAAAAGTTAAACCATTTTCCATTCCCATAAGCATTTGGAGACTGTCGTATCACATCTTTATTAGCTCTACGTGGAGTTACCAAGCTAGCAAGCAAGCAAGAAAACAAAGTTTATAAATTGTGGGTGTCTAAAAGAACCCTTGAATTTCACTCTATACTCTTATTAACAGTGAGTTGAATGAGTTTCAATATTTTGCAAATGTTTAATAACAGAAGAGTTAATCCAGGGCCTTAATTTATTTATTAATTTTTCTAATGAGGTGGCAGTTTTAATTATTAATTAAGAATTGTTTATATACATTTGGAGTATTTATATTTTACTCATCATAGTAATTTCCAATTTTCACACGTTATAGTCATTTATGTTACTTCAGATAGATGTTTCTAATTTTTATGTAAACAAATCAACTGTTACTTTCAACACTTCTCCATTTTGTATTCTTTAAAGTTCCCACCTTTTTGATAAGCTGTAAATACAATTATTTATGTTTTTCAATGTTTATGGTTTTATTGGACTCTTTATTTCATCTTTTATTTAATTTGTTTATATATGTCCTTGTTGCTAAAAGTATGCTGCTTAGAAAAGGAAAACATATTTAATTGGAAAAATGAGACAAAGTTAAAAGAATGAAAGGGCACATTTTACCTTTTAATTCTTCATGAGTGAGAATCTACTTTTATTTATTTTAAATATTTAATCAATTGTTCAAGCACATATTTATCAATCGTAATGGCTAAGTTATATTTAAAGTTCTATACGTCCTTTTATACTATATGTTCATTTTAGGAGGTAGAAGCTGGTGTGAAACTTTCAATCATTATGCATATCAGTTCTACCTTAAGAAACATAATGTTGAAATGACAAAACTATGCTTTCTTTCTTCAAATTACCCTGGTGTAATCTTTATCTTCTTGAAAGATAAATCTATATGAACACACACATAGGCACACTTAATCAGTCTATATTTTTGATGATAAAATGATGATAAGTTGAGGTTAAGAAACAAGTACAGCATCATATTTCTAATACAAGGCAGAACAGGAATTGGAATTCAAGCCTAACGGTATCAAATGCTAACGTCTATGCCTTTATCATTAGACTGGATTGTCTCACAGCTGATTATAATGAAAGTGGCCCACACTGGGAAAGAAACAAAAACAAAATGTGCACACACACAATTATTCTGGTACTTTCGCTTCACAGTGCCAATGGCATGGGAAAGTGGGCTAGATTAAATAAAGGGGGTCAAGTTTGCTGCTGAAAGATTGAAAGATTAGAGGATTTACGAACTATCAAAACTTTAATGGAGAGGAGAGAAATTTCAACCTTATTATTTGTGATAATTACCATTATTCGCGTCACCACCATCCTCTCGTCTTCATTATTATCAAGATCATGGGCCCAATAACCCCCGTGTTTCCTGTGAGTGGGCAAGGCACTGTGCGAACACTCCGCCTGCCTCATTTCATTTTGGCTTCACCATAACCTGTGGTCGCCATATTCTAGATGAGACAATCCAGGTGAGAAGTGGTTCAAGATGACTTAGCAGTCTTTGGAGACAGATTCCATACTGGGCATGAAAGAGAATTACCAATAGAACAGAACACAACTTTCTCCTCCCTGGGTTAGACCCTCCTCCAGTTCAGGTTTTTGTGCCTCTAACCCCCAAGAATTCACTCATAAATCCCCAGAATATTTTTGCTGGATTATCTTTTATATCCCAGGGTTGAAATGCAAAGGTAGTTCTTCACTGCTCTTTACTTTCCCTCTCACCTGGCTTTTTTCCGAAAGAAGTTATTACTAACACATTTAGTGGATGGGGCTTCCTGATAGAGGACGCGACCAAGGGCGGAACAATGTCAATAACCATAAGAACAATGGTTCCTTTCTTGCTACATAAGAATAGCTCTGTCTCATCTCATTCACTGGTTGTACCTCCACATAACTGTGTGCTGAGAATACATGACTCTGGGTACTGCACCACGGAATTCCTTCTGAAGATATTTTTCTTTTTATTTCATTAACCACAACTGAAGTTCCTTTCAACAAATACTTTTTTCCTCAGTTCTACGGTAGTGAACAATATAATAATCTCCATACATTTATGCTTCTCCAAGTATATTCACAAGCATGGTGAGAGGTTAGTGTCTCTTGACTGGGTCTCACAAAAGTGTTGGCTGATTTAATAAGTTGCATTAGGAGAAAAGCCCAAGAGAAAGGCTACCTAAGGAATAAGGCCAGGGATGTTTTTTGTACCACCATGAAAGAAGATGCTAATTACATCGAACCATCATTTTACAAATTCCTCACAGTAGTAGAATTTTAGGGAAGAATAACATTATAATGTCTAGAAAAACGAAGGTTTTAAACATTTAAATGCAACACATTTGCATATTACAAGATGATGACAACTAAATGCAAAGGAAGTTGTCAAAATAGGATGTTAAATTTGCATGGCTAGTGAGCAAATGTGACTGGCAATTGTATGCGATTTAGCATATGTTCTCTGGTGAAAGACTATCATCAAACATACAATGGAAACCTATCTACCCAATAATACATCATCCATCCAGGTATGAGTGACGTGACATTTGCATCTTTATACATGTATACGAGAGCATACATACAGATGTACTAATGTACTGGGTACAGATGTACAGAGTTCCTCTGCGTAAAGATACAGAAAAATGCAATGTCTGAGAAATAATGGTAATAATGCATGAGAAAGAGTTGATGTGTGAGATAATTCTTAAGTGTGTGAAATTGCCTCAAACTGCCATTGCATTAAAATTTGTATAAAGTGGTGAAGGACATCTAACATAAGCACAAATAATATATAATACGATATATAACACTCATACATCAAAATGCAACATGAGGCTTTTCATGAAAGCTGTTTCATGTCCAAATATAAAAAATATTATTATAAAATATATTAATGTCTATGTCCATAGCTATGATGATGTATAATCTTTTAAAAATTACATATATGTATACATGTATGTATGTAACATATATGCATATATTTCTTGATTTGGCTTTTTACTGTTTTATGATTATGAAGTGTTTGCCCTTGGAAAGTAAAAAGGCTATAAAAAATTGCAATACATTTTCCCCAATAAAAAAGACATAACATATTTCTCAGCAATGAAACCTACTGACTAGAGATACAATTGCAGCTGTTAATTGATTAAGCTAATTATTTGTAAAAACAAAACAAAACAAAAACCTCTGAGCAGGTTTCAGAATTAATTTATGCTTTTAAATGAGCAAGAAATGAATAAGGAGAATGCCTAAAAGAGACATTCCCTGAAGGAGCAAACAATATTACAAGATAAAATTCAATTACAACACTTGTATTGATGTTTTCCACTAAGTATATTTTCTTAATCGCTTACATTAGCATTAATTTAATTCACGTTTAATTTCATTAGAAAATATTGGCTTTTCATAGTGCATGTGGCCTTGACCACAGATAAATGAGAGAGAGACACATCTCAGTGAACATTTGCTTTATCTCACAAAAGAGGAGTTACAGGCAAGTAGAATATGCTAATCCTCAAGGAACAGACTTGAGTACGTACTAATCTCCAGAACAGCTAACAATCATTTTCAGTTTTTACAACTTTGAATAGGGCTGGGAAAGTACATCAAGTACATTTTTCCTCCCCTAGAATGCATTGCCCAATATGAGCGTAACTGGGTTATAGCAGAAGAAACACGCTGGCGATCTGAAGCCAGCTTTGCTGTTTGCTAGCTGTGAGCAAGTCATGTCCCTTGTCTGGGCCTCAGGTTACAAAGGACTAGAAGGCACACACTGTGAAATGCAGAGCTGTGTCAGGCTCACAGTTGTATTTTGCATTAAACGCACACATTCAAAATGTTTGAGCCAAGGTGCAAAAAACAAATTAGTAAATTATACATTGAGAGAGAGAAAGACGGAGCGAAAGAGAGAGAGAGAAATAGAGAAATGGGGGGTGGGGAGTGAGAAGAGGAGGGCAAGAGTACCAGGACTTTGGCTTTTCTTGAAAAATCAGAGAAACATGGCAGCAATTGTCTGGAGCTGAGTTTCCTCTCCTCTCTTTAAATAGGCTTGTCATTCCAGTTCATCCTGGTCCCCACTGTAATTTATTGCTGCGGCAAAGTGCCAGTTGTCATTTTTCATTTCACTGGTAATGAAACTTTTCGTATAGTAGAAAAATATGTTCTGTACTGTGGATTCTATCAAAGTGAGAGAGGACTCATTTCCAATGCCTCCCAGGCAGCTGCGGACATCGGGGTCTGCCTCCCTAACTGCACCGTCGAAACACATTTCCTTTCATTCTGTGATTCCAAGTCGAGCAACACTGACCTAAAGCTTGTGGCCTTGCATCCTAACTCCAAACCAGCACTTACCCCACCCCACCCCCCGCCCCAAGAGTCAAAATGATCCTTGTAATGTTGACCAGAAATTAATTGGGCTCTTATTATAATTGGATTTCCGCAAAAGGGGTTGGACATTTTCTTTTTCGCCAAATTAACCCAAGTCTTCATGAGGTCCGTATGGAAAGGCAAGAAAAAATGAGCACTTTGTACGAGAAACCCAAAATCAGCTGAAGAGGAAGCAACTTACTTGGAGCCACGATCTATCAAGTCAAGAATTCAACACATAGGCCCTTTCCTGTTGCCTTTATGTCTTCCGTCTCACTTTCTTTCCTGCTTCCCAGGCTGTTTACTGACTGCCCTGGAAGACACCCCTCAGAGCAGCGGAAAACAAGGTGCCATGGGCTCATCTCACTGTTGGCTGCGAGAGACAGGGCCTGTGTGTGAGGTTCTGTGCTTGACAGACAAACCAAACACAGGCTACCGTTCGAGCTGCACATCAGAAATCACGAAATCTAATCCCAGAATTCAAGGCTCCTATTTGTTGTTTAACGCACCTCTCCTGAGGGCAATTTCCTGTAGTTTTCTCAAGTTTGAAAACCAGAAAGTATTTTTTATTCAATGTTACTGTCATAACCATGAAGGTGAGCAGGTAGTTTAAAAATACATTTTGTAAATGAATACTCACAACGCGTCTGTAGTTATGACAAGCATAGAGTCTTTAGCCTGGAAGCGATTGAAGCCATTACCTAGAAAACGGCTCTGCCATCACAGCTCCTCTCAGCACCTACCTTTCCAAGAATCACCTCCTTCATACATAAGACCAACTTATGCTCAGAAGTAGAATCAAAGCTAAGATTCAAAGCTCTAAAGTCCTTGCTGGAAATTATTCCAGGATCGTCTCTGTGCCTCAGCCATATTATGCTTTCCTAGTTCACAAGTCATGATATCACTTCCCATCACAAAGCCCTTCAGTGGGGGCTTCAGAGGAAAGAGGGTCAACAGCGGGATAATGCTGGGGACAGTGACAGGAAGAGCAGAAAGAGGCGTCCTGACTACCACCACGAGATTTTTCTTCCCAAAGAACAGCTTTCATCATGTCATTTACCTGCCTAGAAACATCAAAGGGTGCCCATTGTGAAGAGCATTCTGTGTCTATATAGTCTAGGTTGTGTTGAAACATACGGACCTGGATGGCCACATTCGCTGTCCTGATCTCATTGCCGACAATACCTTCACAAGAACTGCCTCCACCTTGCGTCAGCCCGCTCCATTCATGACACAAATCAAGAGATGGTTTTTCTCAGTCAAGATGTGATGTGCCTATTCCTTTTGAAAATTCGAGGAATCCTTTTTGATACATTGTCCTGGGCTGTTTCTAAGAGCCTGAAGAAGTAACCAACACAACTTCAGAAATCCACACTTTCATAAAATCTAGAAGGACACACTTTCTTCCCCCCTGTTCTTACCAAGATGAGACTGATAAACCACTCTGAAACAAAATACAAGTGGGGGGAAAATGAAAGTCAGAAAGATGGGGGAAGCCGGATGATATGAGTGTTTTGTAATAGTCTGTAGATACTAGAAGGGTTCAAAGGGAATTGAGGTGACCAAAATATCCTACTGTTACTTTCATTTCTTCTCCCCACTGCAACTTCTCTTCCCATGGCTCTTCACACCTGCCAGTAAAAAGATAATTCTAGTAGGGTAATTCATACATTACTCATGAAAAACCTTATGCTTTTCCATGGCTATCCTCTGGACCACAGTGGGACATAATAAAGAGTCTATATTTCTTAATGATATCATTTTTCTTGCAATATCTTTCTCAAGGCCAATATTTTCATAAACTTTTTCTGATATCAATATAAATGGTTGTCCAAGGTGGTTCAGAAAGCAGAGTTCTCATGTGCAAGATCATACCTACCATGACTAGATGGTTTGCCTCTCTCAATGAGCTTCCAAAGATCAACGAGGAATGCAGGATGTTTCCCTGTCGTACTAACGGTAACTGGGGAGCTGAAAATGATATTAACAATGACAAACATACATCGAGCACATCTACTGTGCAAGGTGCTCTTCCAAATGTTTTAAACTTCCTAACTTCTCTACTCCTTGCACCGATCTTATAAGGTCAATAGTACGATGCCCATTTCATAGAAGAACAACTCAGGCTCTAAGAAACATGACCCAAATCACTGAGCAAATACGTAGGTGAGACTGGAATGTAAACTCAGATGAACTAACTCCATAGCCGCCATTTTTAAGTCTTGTACTACGTTCTTGGGGTAGGTGTGTGAATGCAATGAGATGACAAATAGTTCATATTGTGTATCTATCACTGTTCCTAGAAAGTAGCACAAGACTGATACATATTCATTTTTTTTTTCATACTGTTTCACAGATTAAATAACTGAGGCTCAGAGGAGTTAAATAACTTGCCCAATGACACATTGTCTGGGCACGGAATAGGCAGGTCTAACTCCAACTCTGCAAAGTTGTGCAGCTTCTGTCTGAATGTCATTGGCAAGTCCTAAGATTTTAGACACTTCAGGGATCACACCACCTGCCTTGGTCCCATCAGTGCTACCATGATTTATGCATTTATATCTATAATAATTATGTACTGAGGACCTACTACCTTGCAGTTATGCAGCCGCTGAATTCTGACTGTGTGTCTCTCAGGACAAACAAAGTATTTAATATGTGAAGCTCTCTGTTCCCCCCACCCCTCACCTGTCAGCCTGAGACAGCAGATTCAATGCAAGGCTCAGATGTTCTCAAGAATGACAGAGCCACAGGTTGGGAGGGGCCCAAGTCTGTCCAACGATTGGGAGCAGCCACCAACCAGGAACATCCATGTTGGATGTGTGTGGCTAAGAAATATTTTTAGAAAAACACTAAAATTCTGGTTGTATCTGTTACAGTAGCTCTGTTACACACCTAACTAATACCCAATTACAAATGTCAAAAGCAAACAAGGTGTGAGGAGGGATATTGCTATTGGACAACTTGTGTTCTGACTTATAGCCAGATCTAGGGTGAGATAGATTAGAATACTTTCCAATAATTTATATCCTATCGTTAAAAAGATGTCTATGGAGGGATACATATCTAATTATGGAAATGTGATAAAATATCAGTGGTCAGATGATATCTTTACAGCACTTTTTTATGAATGTGTGTGTTCAGAATTACAAAACAAACCCAGTCTTTTGACATCCAATAGTCCATTTCCAGTTTTCAGGTAATAGAATTGCATTGGAGGGGGCACTGGGGAAGTTATGAATGGTTTCAACTTTTCATTTTATAAAATAGAAATACTAGTTATTACTATAATTTAATTATGTGGAGTCTATGAAATCTATCATATCCTTATAATAGTTATATAAATATATGATTCTATCTCTGTTATTTAAAGATTTATGTTCACCATAAAATTCCTTAAATAAAAGAAAAATGAACTTCTTGAGAAAATTAAGCACTAGAACTCTAGAATGCAAGTTATTGCTAGTAGAATAATGCAGGAAGTGATGCCATGGTTGGCATTTATATTAAGATAGACTCTTAAGGGTGAATTGTAAACCCTCCTTGCTGGTGGAAGAAAGCCAGAGAATCAACTCCACACTCGTGCACCCTGTACAGCAGAATCGAGAGCTGTTACCATAGTTCTAAACTTGAGCAACACTTTATTCTCTGCTAGAGATGTCTTTCGTTAATTAACAAGGAAGAGACTTCTTTTGTCAAACTTCATAAAAACAATTTGTAGAAGTCTCCATTAACATTCTGTTCAGAAGCATTGGAGCTCAGGAGTGGCTGTGCTGACCAATCCAAACGCTCAATGAGTTTGTGGGAGGGGCTTAACAAGGGAAAAGCCCCAGAAGTAAACTGAACATCACAGTATTTAAACGTTGTGCTAACGGCCGTATAGATCATCTCATCTCCATTTAGATTTACTAAAATAGTTCATGTGTCTACATTAGGGGTCAGGAAACTGAGATTTCAGAGCTAGGTGGTGAAAAACAGGCAAGGCTGGTTGAGTCTACAAGTTGAGTCTACAAAGTACCATCTTTCTACCTCCAGAGGATTCTCTCAAATTAGAAGAAAGATAAAAGTCGATAATAAAATAGATTTGAAAAAGGAATTAAAACCATTATAAACTCCACTCTGAAAATGAAAATGTACCATTAATGTGTTTGCAATGTTTAAATATCATTTTAAGTTACATTATGCAGTAAATAGTATGACTTTAATTCAATATAATCTTATCAAATGCTCTAATGAACATTATAAACAAAATTATAAAACACACCAAGGCACTCTCTGTATCATGCATTATAATTAGCACAAGACATCTCACTTACTAGTTTTATTTTTTTCCTAGGACCATGATTTCAAATTATACAGTGTTATTCATATTTTCTTTTCCACACTTTTTTTCTGAAATAAAGTACTTGCTTTTTTTAAAAGCATTCCTCAAAAATGAGAACATGCCGCCTACAGCAATTTATAATTATGTCCATACTTGTTAAGCTACGTTTTTCCCTGAATATACTTGCCAAGTTTCTCATACAATATATTTCATATCTTTCTGGAATAGGAATAAAATAATTTATTCATTGTCCTTCGAGGATTGAGAAATCATAACAAAACTGATGATGTTGTCAAACCCATTTTATCATAAATTACCATTATCCTCTACTCTTTAGGACTATAATTACAGCTCATCTTAATTACTACCATTTTTCAGATAAGGCACCTGAGTCAGAGAGGTTAAACCATTTGTCCACAGAACTCAGCAAGAACATAACTGAGCTAGGATTAAACCCAGAGATTCTGCACATCTGCACATTTACATGCACTCTCACCATGGTCATGAGTGATGCATTTCATAAATTAGTATATCCCTGCTGGGGTTCCTCTCACATCTTCTCATGCAATTCAAAAATATATAATATTCTCGAAAAAACAAATGGTCTTTAATTTTTACTCTCTTAATAAAACCATACAAATTGAAGGAAAGGTTGTCTCTTTCTCATGAAATTTTAGAAAAAGGTCCTAAAGAACTTGACCTCCAAAAATGGAAGCCAGTAATTTGTCCTAAGTTTTGAGAAGAGTAATTGAAACCCTTTCACCATTTGTAAACAATGAGTAATGAAAATCATTAATGTAGTCTGTGGGGGTTGTGAAAAAAATTATATCATGTTAAATGATTTGAGAAGTTAGTAATGGGTAATAATTCATTTTACTATAGAAATTAAGAATCCCATCATTTTGGTCCCTTTAACACATAAGACTAGTTTTGCCCCTCTCTTTGCTAAAACATGATCTACTCTAAAACCAGTATGTTATTAGAAATATAACTTCCAGATTATATCCCTTGTTTCAGTTCTCTGAACCTCAGTGACCCCTGTGTCTTGGGCAAACGTCAACAAATCTTCAGGACACTCCCACTGGGACCAAATATAACCTCTGGTTCTCTCTCAACATACTGCTCCCGGGAGAACCTGTAAGGAGATAAGTTTTGGGATATGGGATGTAACATATGTTCCACTTCTCAACTGACTAATGGCAAATATGGAGGGACTTCCTCACCTCAGATAGAGAAAGGAGAAAATTCAATAGAGCAATGACGGGTCAGAGGTCATGATCATAGGATGATGCTTCTGGACTAAGGGCAGCTTTCCATCTGTCCCTGCTCTGATTCACTTTGCACATCTCTAGTTTCTTCAAGAATCACTATCACACGGTAACTCATGGCTGCCCTCTGCATGCTTATTAGATACAGCTCTAAGGGGTAGATATGAACACAAATATTTCTTGACAATTGTTCCATACGTACTAACCCTCACCCAAACCCCATCAAAGCTTCTAGATAAAGGGAAATAAATTTCTGAGAGGGACAAATAAACTCTCAGACTCTTTTTTATGTTAACTTCACAAAGCATCTCATTTGCAAATACCAGAAAACAGCCCTTCTTTAACACGGCACGTCAGAACGATTTTTAAACCTCAAACTGACCTACCACAACCTAATATATATTCAAAGGCCCAAACTCCGTGCAAGTTACACTCTCTTCAAGGCACCGTCTCCTCCTCAAATTCTTGCTAGGAAAAACGGAAGTGTTTCATCTGCTTTTGCTTCTTTTCTCTACCCAGCGACCCTCAGAACGCAAAGCTCATTACTGAAGCTCAACTGGACCCACTTCGGGAGAGCTAAGACAGTAAGCTTCGGGCTTTACCTGACTTCCTCAGCCTTGAATGGGGCCTCTGCTCACCCACACAGCACATCTGTGAGCTCAGCTCAGTTTGGTTCAGCAACAGAGCTCCTGCTTTGTCATTATCCCCAAGATTAAGGGGGAATGGGGGACGGTGGGGAGTGAGAAGACAGATGGCGGGGGATTCCTTTGGCATGTTCGCCCTCCCTGACAAAGAATGAATGCGTAGGAGGTTATACTGCCCGTGTCCCAAACTGTCCTTGTTTCACCACATCCAATGTCTCAAAGGAGAATGAGCTCTCTGACAATCCCGCATGTCTACTAATTGCTCACAAGGACCAGAATTCTAGTACCCAAAAGGTCACATGACCATAGCATAAGACATTAATTTGATCTACTAACGCACATATCTCCTATCACTGACTGGAAAGTGTCCCTTGCTATTGATTCGTGGTAATAATCCAAGGTTCATGTTTAGTTTTCTAAAGAAATGGTTATGAATAGTATAAAAAATATTAGGAAAATTGACGCTAATCCAGATCTCTGCTATTTCAAAACATATGCAAATTGTTTTCGATTATTATTCGATGTTCCCAAAATGACTGCTCAAAGCCTACAGTAGGATTTTTAGGGAAAACACTGAAAGCATTTTCCGGGGAAAGGCTAAACTAAGTCAATAGCGCCCCTTTGTGGTAATAGGAGGAAATACACACTATAATTAAAACCATTATTTTATGTCTTAAAAATTCCTATAGAATTATTTTTATAAAGGCCTAAAAACGCATCTACAGTCATTTCCTTGCCTTCAGGTAGAGCCACACTAGGATCAGTTCCCCAATTTGGGAATGTGCTGTGGTTTTAAAAGTCTCCAAAGAGAAGATTTCATGACCTTTCCGGTAAAACGTTCCAGGATTTCACTCTCAGGTCTAATAAAAATAGTTTACGCACCAGCATGCACCTATTTCCTCTAGTTAAACCTGCCTCTTTTGCTGAGATGAGAACCAGATGGTCTTTATCCTTTATTCCTTGGCGTCTGTGTACATTGTTAAGGGCACAGAGAGGGAACCATAGAAAGAGTGTATGAAACGGACTTGGTCAGAGGAACTCGAGGCGTATCCATAAATCCTTCCAAAGTTGGACCCGCAAGTACTAGGCCTACTGTTCAGAGCAGAGGCTCTGCATTGACGGGCCAGAGTGTGCAAAGTAAAGATGTTCATTTGAAGTGTGCTTCCCTCCTAAGGTGAATCTCTGTACCGTCTGACCATACACTTTCCCACAACCACACCCTTCTCACAGGTGATGCTCAAACTGGTTTCAACAACAAGAGATTTTTTTAATAATAGTGTCTATTTATTTAATCTTTGCACATCATCAGACTATGGGATAGAACTAAAATTTATTCTTATTTTGATTTTTGTCTTTAAAGTCTAACATAATCATACCTTTTCTATGTTACTGAACTGAAGGTTACTTTACATTTTCCCCATTTAACACTTTAAATACCAATGAAGCTTTAATTTTTTTCTACATTATTCACTTTAGTATTTGCCAATGAATTTTAAAGTATAGACCACACTGAGGTCTGCTCAGTACATTGCTAGATACCTATTTTTGTAGGGTTGACATGATAAGATGGTTTTGCTTTTTTTTTTTTTTTACTAAATATACTATTTTCACTAAATGAATAGTAGGAATAGTAATCATACTATTTTATTATAACTGTTACTTTGGGTAATTAATAATGTAGGCTTCTGATTATGTGTCTAGATGGGGTTTGTTTTTAAAATCCAGTGTAAAGATTAGTTTTGCCCATATATTTTTTTTTGGGGGGGGAGTTTTTAAAGGATGAATGAAATATAATGATATCTTATTTGTGGTAGGTAAACGTGTAATCTCAAGAGTTATTCCGGGGAGCTTTAATTTTAAAACAACACCATATAATAAATGCCAAATTCACATTTCATAATGACTTTTGATCTTTTCTCTCAAAAGGAAAAGTCAAGTTCCCAGAGAGTAGTGATAATTAACACACATTCCAGAAGTGCATGTACTATGTTTTATGCTTTCAGGTACATAATATATATTGTAAACAAACAACTGCCTGTTTTTGCCTAAAACCTCACTATAAATTAAATAGGGGCCATACACTCATTTGTAGTTTGTTCGTATTATATTTATACTTGTCCTTAATCTTATGTGGTAAAGTCTGCAGTCAGTACATATTTAATCTATTTCTATTTTAACCTAAAATTATCAAACAAAAAAGGGGACCAGTTGGGACATCATGGCTTTGTTTTTCCTTATTCATACAAATGTAAGCAGTACCCAGCCCTGAACTAGGTAACTGTTAGAAGATTTCTAGTCCTCTTGCCCCCTCTAGTGGTAATGAACGGTATAAACATTTGCAGCAGGTATTGGCCCTAAAATATCCTACGGATCACGGCTGAGGCATATAAGGAAAGAACAGTAAATCTAGAGTTCCTAGAAAGGGATTCAGGACTGGCCCCGTGGCTCAGGCGGTTAAAGCTCCGTGCTCCTAACTCCGAAAGCTGCCGGTTCGATTCCCACATGGGCCAATGGGCTCTCAACCACAAGGTTTGCCAGTTCAATTCCTCGACTCCTGCAAGGGATGGTGGGCTGCGCCCCCTACAAACAGCAACAGTAACTGAACCTGGAGCTGAGCTGCGCCCTCCACAACTAAGACCGAAAGGACAACAACTTGACTTGGAAAAAATTCCTGGAAGTACACACTGTTCCCCAATAAAGTCCTGTTCCCCTTCCCCAATTAAATCTTTGAAAACAAGAAGAAAAGAAAGGGATTCAAATCCCAGATAACGCCATTTCTATGTGAACTTGAGACTTCACTTGACTTTTGTTTTTCAGTTTTCTCATCAGAAATAGAGTAATGATTATAATTTGAAAGATACTGGACACGAAAAAATGTTAAGTCGAATCTATTTAGAAACTGATGAAACAAAATTAGATATGATGGGGGAACTGACCTAAAATGGTGGCCCAAGCAAAGAGAGAAGTCCCCAGCCTAAGCCCCAGCCCACTTCTGCATAACCCCCTCCAAGCCACACCTTGAGCTAATCACCAGATGACACCTACCCCTTCCCTGACTCAAGGAAGTCCCCAACCCATAAAAACCTGCTCAAAACCTTGCTAGGGGCTCAGTATTTGGGAAAGATCCTGCTGAGCCCGCTGGCATAATAAAGCTGACTCTCCTAACTCTCTGAGTGCTGCTTGGGTTCTTTCCGGTCCTGGTATCCGTAACAAATATTGTTCTCTGTTTTGAAAGAAAATTCAAGAGCCATAATATCTTTACTGAATTGGTTTGATCCTGTGGTAGAGAAACTATCAGACAGCCTCCAAGTATTGGGGCTGGGTATTTCGAGTAGACAAACAACCTTCACCAAGTGATCAAACACCACGTTCCCAGGGATGAAATAAACAGACACCACGTGCAGTGTAATTCTGACAAAGCCTCTGCACATAGTCTCCTTGCTCAAAATGTTTAAGTTGAATTTAACCACCAAGGAACCACCAGACAAATCAAATTGAGGGTTAACCTGGAAATAGACCCAAACGATTCTGGACTCTGAAATTTTCAGTATCTTGAAAAATCAGTGAGGCTGAGAAATAGGATGAAAAGAGATTAAGACAAAAACTATAGGAATTAAATGTAAGATACGGTCTTTGATTGGATTCCAGGTTGGGACGAGGCATTGTATTGGAGCCCTTGTAGAGATTTGAAAATGGGCTTCATGAGACTAAAGTATATATAGAATCATTATAATTTACTGGACTGCTTTTTTAGTGTAATTTTTAAAAAGAATGTCCCTGGGCTTAGGAGATACATGTTTAAATATTTAGAGATAAAGTGCCATGATTAAAATATACCTGCCTGTGCATGCACGTGTGTGTATATGCATGCACGTGTGTGTGTGTGTGTGTGTGTGTGTGTGTGTGTGTTTATAAGTATACAGTATGCTATATCTCCAACTTCAACATTTCTGGCACTGGAAAATTTTCAAAATAAAAAAATATGAAACAAATGAAAACTCTTAGATATTTTGCTAGTTAAAGAATTCATTTAGGTTTACATTTCTTTTGTGTAATGCTAATTGTCCAGCAAAGGGCGTTCATTTACAGTAATCTCCACCTTCATCTGCGATGATCTCAGGTAGTGTTTGAATTACAAAGAAACAGCGCCTCAGCAAATTTCTGTTGCATATTTCAGTTGGGTCACTTTTCCTATTGTAAAATGGGAATAAAAATAATGATCACGTTTATGGTACCTAATTCTCCAGGAACTTTACCATTTGCTTTGCATCCCCTTGTAATTTTCTTCCGATTTTTTCCACCTCAACATCTGTTACCAACTACTGTAATGCTAGCGTGCTTGCTTTTCTGCCCAACTTGCATGGTTTTAGACTCCCCACTCCTTTGTGAATCGTCTTACCTCTGCCTGTAATGGCCTTCCATCCTCTTCTGTTAAACATTGGCCAAATGTCACTTCCTTGTCTATAAGAGCACGCTTGACCACCTTCAGTAATATCCCTCAAAACTTACAGAGTTAATCTCTCTGTCTTTGTACTCTCCTCTTAATTACATTAACTGCAAGTGTGTGTGTGTGTGTGTGTGCGTGTGTGTGTGTGTCCTTTACTAGGCTGAACATTCCTTTGAACTCAAGGAGTTTGTATAAAACATTGAGCACCTATCTGAAATCTGGTGCTTATCTGGTGGATAATGAAAGTTTTTTGAGTGAATGTGTGAAAGCAACTTACAGATTCTAAAGTACCAATGCTAAATATTGCAAAATGTCAATGACAGTTCCACATTTAGTTACTAGCAATGACAGTTACACATGTTAGTTATTATTATTTGGTTGGTGGTGCAAGTGGTGGTAAGCCAAACAGAGGCATAGGACACAAACGTTGGATCATTTTGTGTGAAATAAGTGATTTCAGAGCATGGAGGCTTTGGAAAAAGGAGGATAAGATAAAATAGCCCAAAATTCATTTTAGCGACACTATCTTTTTTGCCCAGGCCCCAGGTGCCTGTTTGAAGAGCTGAGGCATGTGAAGTTATCCAATTGCTCTTAGAAAGTTTGCACCCAGCCACATCCTCCAGTGACTCTTGTTTCCTCAGGCCCAGCCACGCCCCCCAAAGCCCCTGGGAGCAGCAGGGAGGGAGGGGCAAGTGATGGACAGGAAGAAGAGGGAAGGAAAGACAAGTCCTCTGTCCTCTATTGCATTGCTTTCCATCTTTAAGGTGAACATTGAAAGATGTCACTCCTGCTGGGACCTATATTACTATCTATCCCTACTTTTATTTTTCATTTATTTTTTGTTAGTTTCAGGTGTACCAAGCAACGTAATAGTTAGACATTTAAACCCCTCGTAAAGTGATAACCGCCCCCCCAAGCTACTACCCTTCTGACATCTTATGTAGCTGTTACAACACCATCGACTGTCTTCCCTATACTGTGCTCCACATCCCGTGACTATATATACCTATATATTTAGTTATAGTTGACATTCAATACTATTCTACTTCAGCTTCAGGTGTACAGCGCAGTGGTCAGGCATCTACACAGTCTGTGACGTGATCCCCCTGATAAGTCCAGCGTCCTGTCCCTACTTTTAAAGGTAGGAAAAGATGAAATGCTGCCCTCTTCTGTCAGCTTTGGCAAATCTTCACACAGTTCATTCTACAGTTAACAGGTTGTGTTCAGTCTCCCTCCTGTGACTCATTTGGAGGAAGGCATGGAAGCAGACTTTCTTTTAATACAATATACTGTAGTAGCAAATAGCTCTTTGTCACTAAGAGTTTTCACACTTTTTTTTTTGCCTTTGTATTTAAATTTGGCTACAGGGGTAGTGTTAGAAATTCTGTGGGCGTGTAATCAGAATTGAGTCACTCAAGAGACAAGTTCTCCTGTATTTAGGGCACCTGCCCAACAAATCTGGGGCAAAACAATAGAGAAAAAGAGAGAATGCAAGAGAGAAAAACGAAGTGTTCAGCGTCAATAGCCGTATGCAAAATTATGTAAAGAGAATATGTAAATGAAGTTAAGCAGTATATGTATAGAACGTGATATCGTGATTTATAACAAGAAATATGTATTTGGTCTTCTCCCCCATTTCCTGCACAGAGCTCCTAAAACCCTTGGAAATTTCTGTGGTGAGAGCTAGGTATAAAAAGTGTCTTTTGTTATGTCAGTGGAGTGACTTTTGGAAAGTACCTACGGATGGGGGCTGGTTACCAAAGGAGACAACCGTTGTGATTACAGGATGGGAACTTTCAGTTCCACCCACGCTGAGCTCATGAGAAGGGAGAGGGGCTAGAGATTGAATTCAATCACCAACAGCCAAGGAGCTAATCAATAATGCCTGTGTAAGGAAGCTTACATTGAAACGCAAATGGACTGGGTTGGAAGAGCTTCCTGGTTGGTGAATATGTGGAGATGTAGGGAGAGCGCAGCCCTTAGAGGGCACAGAAGCCCCAGGCCCCTTCCCCATACCTTGCCCTACTCATCTCTTCCATCTGGCTGCTCCTGAATTATAATAAACTGGTGACCTAGGAACCAAAATGTTCTCTGAGTTCTGTGAGCCACCCCAGCCGATGGACTGAACCCGAGGACAGAGTCCTGGGAAGCTCTGATTTGTAGCCATTGGTCAGAAGCACAGGTGATAAGCTGGGTTTTGGATTAGCATCTGAAGTGGGGACAGTCTTATGGGACAGAGCCCTTAACCTGTGGGATCTGGTACCAGCTCCAGGTAGCCAGTGTCAGAATCGAGTGAAATTGTCAGACACCCAGGTGGAGAGTTGCTTGGCGGTGTGGGGGGACAACCTCACACATATCAGAATCTGAATGTGGCTGGTGTCAGACTACTGAGGTTACATGAGCTTCGTGTTATTTTAGAAGATATAATTATACATTGAGCTATTTCTGGGGAGAGGGCTTCATAATCACTTCTGTTAGGAACTGACTGCAAAGGTCTTAATTTGCTCCAAAGCCAGTTTATGTTCTGTCCTAAGTATATTCCTGCACCATTAAAGTTTATCTTTCTAAAGTGGTCCCCATGATACAGTATTTCTCTTCCTGTTAATAAAGCTGCTTAAAAAAAAAAATCCGTTTTGAGGAATGTGTTTAATAGACATTTCCCTTTCAGTGTGAATTGCAGTCATCGTGTTTCCTTTCTCAGTGGCACCTGCATTTCAATTCTCTCCTCTAACATTTATCTCTCATCTTCCACCAACAGTAAAATTAGTTAATTAACTGGCTGAGGTGGGCACATGTGATGGCTGCGTGCATAGCCACTTGTCAGAGGCCCAAGTGCTTCTGCAAATTCTTATAACAGTTTTACAATAAGATGCTTATCTGTTTCCACCTTGAGCATTAACTAAATTATTCATTCTATATGCACTAAGACAACTAGAGATTTCCAAGATGAAAATACACATCCCAGCCCTCAAAGAACCTACAATTGAATGCAAACATTTATAGTTTAAAATCAAAAGAGATGCTCCTTGGAAAAAAATTTTTAAAAGGGGTTCCATGGTCTAATATAGTTGAGAAGTGTGACATGTTATATGCTCCTCTTTGCAAGTTTCAATACACTTCTGTAAATGAAAAACTCTGAGAGTAAAGGGGCTGATTTAACCTGCCCTGTCCCCGGACTACTTTTCTAGGCAGCAGAACAGAGGATAACATCCCTCTGACAATCTTCTCCTTTAATACAAAAATAAGATTATTTACAGTTATGTGCAGTAAGTACAAAACACAGAGGAGGTAAGCAGAAGGGAGATGCGCTTGGAGGGTTGGGGTGGCCTCACAGATGGGGGAACACACTTGATCCTAGACTTGAAGGATGAATGATAGTTTGTCAGGATCCCAGAACTAAGGAGGGTGTTCCAAAAAGAAGTGACTGTTTCGCAAATCCTGGCGGCATCCCTGGGGGATTTGAAAGTGAGAAAGAACCACGGAGGGTATGTGGGAACTCATGAGGTGTAGCAGATGTAGGGTGCTGGCTAGTGAAGCTGAACAGGAAGGCCAGGACCAGGCCACACAGGCCTTGAAATCCAAGCTTCTTCCCTCCTGTAGACAATGGGCAGACTTACAGAATTTTGCCTGGATGCATAAACACTGGTCGCTGTCTCGTTGCTGTGGAGGATATCTGGGGACAAAGTGAGAGCCTGTAGACTGGACTGGGGGAAAAGGGTGAGGGACACTGAGCCTATCGTCAAACGTCATGCTCGTCTTGCAAGACACATTTGGGTCTGAGGGAAACTGTAACCTAAAGCTGTTGGAGTGGTCCCAACTGCCCTCTCTTCTGCTCTCCAGCCCTTGGTTTGTTTTGTGTCCCCAAATGCACCACAATTCTTAGAGGTGAGACACAGTGACCTATGCGTCATTGTTCAAATAAAACTTCTTTTGTAAAGAGCCTAGGTGTTAAATACACAAATCACTGACAATAAGCATTACAGCATCCTGTTTAAAATGTACTTTCATATTCATTATTTCATTTCCTATGGATGTAGAAATCAAAAGTCCTGGGAATTCCAGGAGGCCCCGGGGAAAGGGACCACAAATGTGCTTCCAACGTAAGACTTTTCTAACAGGTTCCTGTTCATTGTTTAAGTTTATATCAGACAAGTGACAGCACACACTGGGTTCCTTCCTAGGTTGTATCTTGAATGATAATGTATCTTTGCCTCTTGGCTGCTCCAGAAGAAGCCTCTACCCCTTTCAGACGCAAAGTTGACTGGGCTGGGTGAGGTTACTCCTGGCACTTTTCGGTCCTTCAAAAAACTTCTCCATTTTCTGCGGAAGGAAGTCATTAAATGCAGCATTCCAAATACCATCCCTGTCAAAATAGCTGACAACCAGGGATTATGAACTAGCTCTAATGCAGCCTTTACTTTAGGAAACAAAGGCTTTGAAGTGACAGCATGGTAGTTCTTTGTCCCCTTTAGAGTGTCTGTTCATAGGATGGCTGTGGAAGACCAGGCGTCCGATAAATCTTGGTGAACACATTATTTGTCTTTTGTGTGTTGTGGGTTAAATCTACACCAGTATTCTAGAAGCTGATATTAACGTGTACATGTGTGGGAGGGGGTGCGTTTATTTCAGAATGTGGAAAGAGTTAGATGTGCTCAAGCGTTTATGTTCTCACCCATGTACACATACATGTGTACACATACACGTGTACACACACACACACACACCTGTGTGGCTGATTTCTCACAACACTAATCCCCGGTCTACAAGAGAATGATACAATCAATGAGTGACATCTAGTTTCTTCCCAGAAGTTACCTTCCCAACCCATCTCACCCTTAGAGACTCTGATCTTGGGTGGTGCTTGCTCAACTGAAGTCTTAGTTGAACTTGACCCTCTGCTATGTAGCTTTTAATCTAGAAAAGTGAAAAGGCAAGACCTAAAAAGTCAAAGACTACTAAATGGATGAATGAAAGTGAAGGAAGGTGAGTTTTAGGAAAAGAACAAATTCAGAGAGGCACCTGTTTCTGGTAGAAAATAAAGCAGAGGTTTAGTAGGTAGAACCACTGGTTCATGTCACATAGCCACTTACTCGTTATAAGACAGATTACAAACTCTCTGGCCCCAGTTTTCTTCTCAGTGAAATGGGGGAAATATTACCTACTGCATATCTAAGCTGTGAAAATAAAATTAGATAATATAATATTATGAACACTGTGCCAAGCACATAAGCCCTCAACTAAAGCCATGTTGGAAATCTACTTTATTTGAAGAAGTTGCTTCAACCTGAAGGATATTTATTTGCAGCACAAAGCAGGGAGAGCACGATTTGTGCAGCAGGTGAGCTGGGTGGAGAAACTAAAGATCTCTCATACTTCTTGAGTGAGACACTCATAGTGTGGATGTAGTTTTTTCATTCTGAGTGGAGTAGAGCGCAACTCTGTGCCAATAGTAACACGATAGAAGCATTTCTTCCTAATCCACGTGCAACTGAAGTGGAAGGTAAATTTACTCACTCATTAGGGAGACTGCTCTTTTCAGGAAAGAAGCAATATGCTTTAAACATGTTAATAGCAATCAAAAGCAACCAAGAAGAAATGTTTCCATTCAGCCAGTCAAGGTTTCTCTGCTAGTTTTCTTTTCAGTTTGCAAAACAGGGAGAATAAGCTCCTTTCCTGAAGGCTCAGGTTGGATTTAGGGAATCACAAGGCACAGAGGATGTCATAAATCCTAATGAAAGCAGCTGCATCAAATCATGAATAATGTGAAACATTCAGAGATCACTAGCGGTGATCTATTTTCCACTCCCAAAAGTATAAAAAGGTATATTCAAAAGTTAGACAACCTAAAATTGCAAGAACAAAGTAATGAAAAATATCCAAAACAAATGTTATCAAAAACATTTGCCCTGCGTTTGTGTAAGCATTGTGCTTCTAATCCCAAACAGCATATCATTTCTGTCAGAAAGCCATTTTGTTAGATTGAATTCTTTTTAAAACCCAAGTACAGATTGCAAAGCGCACTTCACACGCTAGGTGGCGCTATGTGTCCACCTAACGTTATGCTACCTCCCCAATGGCCAGCCCCATTGAGAACTGAATGTTGGTTTGAATAGTTACAGCCTATGATGGGGAAGGTTTCTAGGAAGTGGACTTCTGCTAATAATTGTCATCAGAACACGACCATTGCATTTAGCTCTCAAATGGACTTATCAATATGTAATCCTTTAATGCTCCTTCAGTAGCTATCTGTGTACAACTCAAACAAGAGCTGCAGCAATAAATTGATAACTTATCCTCTAGACTTTGAGGCAAAGTTCACTTTCAACAATACTGACATGGGGAATGAATCTAACCGCTGAATATTTTCAACTGCCTCCCAAAGTTTCTATTTCTAATTGTTTAACTAAAAATTGACATGGGATTGCAAACTTTAAAGATCTGCTTGAACACACATGGAATGAACTGTGACAGTGAGTGGAGTTAAAATCTTCAGCTTCACTTTCTCAGACACATCCATATTATTGTGAGTTTAGTAAACTAGACCACTCCTGGCATTTGGAAAGAAATAAATGAGGGCTCACAAGATTTGTAATAGTATATATTCCATTGACTGTCACTTTGCTTCAGAAACACAAAGCCATGCCAACTGATACCCATATATTGTCACACATTCGCTTGGCAAAACTGAGTGTTGTTCAAATTTAAAACAATTTATAACGCATTATTCTTAATGCTGTATTAAAGTGAAAAACAAAAACAAAATATCCATATGATGGGGTATAACATTATACCGGACATGCTTGTGGGGACATCCACGTGCATATCAGAAGGCAAGGCATTTAAAACGGTGGCTTGGGGAAGCTTTAAGTCAATGAGGAAGTTGCCAACAAACGTATCCTGTGTCTCCACATCTTTTGTCCTGACCCTAGTGGATCACAGCTTCCTCTGCAGCCTGAACATTTCATCATGTCCATTCGTACTTTAATGCAAATAGGAGAGTGAGGAGATTAGGGAGCAGGTGGCATTTCTGAAATGATACCATTAGTTGACTCCTACTCACATTTCTTCCAAGCCACACATGAGACCGACAAGGGAAGAATAAATGCCAGATACAGAATCCCTATTATACGGTAAATAACTGAATATCTAATTTCCTATTTGAAGAAGAAGAAATAATGAGTCTCATCATATCAAGTGTACGAAGGAGCGTGTGGGAGAAACCCTAATCTGTCTCAGATGATGGGAAGAAGGAGATACACTGTCTAGAGAATTTAAAGTCAATAACAAAACAGACTAAAAATCTGACTGTTTTTTATCATTACCACGTGCTAGCAGTTCCATACAAGGTCAGTGATCCTGGGTGGATGAAACCAGCCCTCTGTGCCCAACCCCTTTGGAGTACTACTGAACAGAATGACTCTCCCACTTAGGATTTTCCAGCCAAGCAGGCAAGTTTTCCAAGTTTTGGAAAAAGGAAAAGCGAGAAGGGAAAGAAGAAGAAATTGTGATTTTCCTAGCAGATAATGTCTCTCTAGGACTTTAGGTATTTATATGTTATCTCATCCATCCCCAACAACCATGCAAGGCAGATAACACTGTCCCCATTTTACAGATAGGAAAACAGACTCTGAAGAGTTGAACAATGTACTTCAAGGTCACACAGCTTCTAGCTGGTGGAGTCAGGTTGCTAAAAGAAGTCTTACTTCCTCTAAATCTCAAGTTTTTATCTGGCTGAGTAGTTAAGATCAGACTGACATTTAATAGGTATAACACTTGGACAAACTAAGTAACATCACTTTAGCGTCCTCAGCTGTAAGGTGGGGCTATGACAGTTCCCATGGGGTGGGGCTGTAGAGCACACAGCTGCAGTGATGTAGGGAAGCTCTTAGCAGGGCTGGCACACACTAGGCACATCAAAGATGACAATAAAGGACATGTGGTTTTCATCATGCAGACTTCATCTAAGAACCCCACAGACCTTTTTATCCCTTCCATGTATAAAGAGTGCTGGCCTATATACTTAAGTGACTCCACACTTTTACCTGTAACCACGGCAAGTTGACAATTGTGATGCTGAGGAGAGGGACACACACAGATTTGGAGACGACAACAAAGTCAAATGGAGGATTCATGGTCCATTTGCCCCCATCCCCACTCCTAGTTGTCAGTTGGTCCAAGACCTCTTAGAGAACATTCTCTTGTTCATTACCTTCTCTCTCCTACTCCAAGGGGATAAATGGCAAGATTGCTGGGTGGGGGATTGGAATGAGGGCAAAGGGATCGGTATGTTCAGTTTAATTCTAGTCAGTGCTGGAGTTATTGAGAGACTGGTCCTGAGGCTATTGGCCTTTAAAAGGTGATCCCAAATATTCTGCCACTTGAAATATACAAGCACACGATGCCTAAATACAATGTCAGAACGTCTCAGCCCTTCCTGTAGTCAGTTGTAAAAAGCAATCTGGGTTTCTGAATTCTTTGTATGAAAGTACAAATCAAATAGTGCCCCCATTTCATTACACATATTACTGGATCGGGCTGCTATTTAAAAGCAGTAACAATCTCATTTCTTCTTTAAATACAACACTAATTACAGAGAGTCCCACAAAGTACTAAAGCCTACATGTCTGTGAAACAATTGGACGGGACTGTTGAGACACGCATAAAATAAGCTTTCTGTTTGTTTACTTGTTTGTTTGTTTGTTTGGCACTTGCATTATTTTAATGTGACTGTGCCATAATGCATGGCAATAAATCAATACAACCACTGACGTTCCTATTTGTAACATGAATGTATTCTATATTACACGGGGCTAGATCCAATCTCTTCGGTAAATATTATTTTAACAAATAACTATAATTTATTCGTAACATAATCTTTGTTAGCATGACACTTTATTTTGCAACTGGGAGGTTAAACCTTTCCCCAATGTGATGCTGACAGTGTGTTGTGAACTTAATGGGGTTTTCCTGTCCCCCTTTGGGATGTTACATGCTTGGACATGTATGTCAGTTTAACTTGGATGCAGAATGAAACAGATAGGAGTCATTTTAAAATCATCTATTGCATAGCCCAGAGAAAGCTCTGTGGTGGTGGTGGTAAGCTATGTGTTAATGCAGTGAATTCAGCTTTTGCTGACTGGCTATACGTTCTCTTTCTCCCCCCCCCCCCCCGCCCCATTTCCATCGTATGATGTAACACTGAGCATATGATCAAATCAGCTGTGTAAAGATTCAAATGCAATGCAGACCATTCTCTCACTGCAGGTCTGACAGGAGGACCTGGAACGTCCCGAGGTCTGAGCAACGGCAAAAAGCTTTGCCCAACTCAAACAAGAGACAGTAGGAAAGGGGCGCCTTCACCACATTAACTCAAGGTGGCGCATTCTCTCCAACCAGGTATTCCTTCCTCTTCCTAGCAGTTTTCTCCCTCCACCACAAAACCTTACCTTCTGGATAGAAAGCGCTTAAAAATGTACATACAACTGACCACATGAAATCTCATAATACATACATTCTAGGTGTACAGGACTTAGGGATGGAATAAAGCATGCATGGTCTTGCCAAAACAAGTCCTATTTATGTCAAGGGTAACACGGGAATTCTAAAGAGAACATGCTCTTGAAGCTTCTCTGTTCTTAACACTGGTTTCATTTTTCTACGTGATCCGATGCATTGATGGTGACATTAACAAAGAACACAGCCTGCAAGGTTACATTATTCAGAGTTGTGGGCTGGCACCGAGTAGATGACATTCGAATTCCTGTCTACGTCCTTGTTTGAGTATTTATGTTAATATACTCAGTCTCCCTTGGACTTGAACCCTCCTCATGCTCTCCAGGATCCTACAAGTTTTATGTGCAAATACCCTGACTATCAGGGAAGTTAAATGACAGTCCAGAAATTTTCTCAATGCTTTACAGCAGAGCATCACTAATGCTGGGGATAAATCAAATCACCTCACTGCTTTAGAGGTGTTAAGGACTCAGGAAAGGGACAAAATCAGATTGTGTGAGAAAGACGTTGCTTTCAAGGCTACATAGAGAGGGATATTTATGGAGAGAGATATTTCGTAAGTCAGCAAAAGGTCACTGAGTGTCACACACTGCGCTGGACGTTGGACGTGTGCCTCTACACTGGGAAAGCCCTCGTCACAGAATCCACCTAAATCCTCCATCTTAGTCTTTCGTATGTACTGATCCCTAATCTCTATCTTTGGATGATTGATCTTTCTTTCTTTTTAAGGTAGCAAAAATAAAAAAACAATTTTGATATCAGACACGTCCAGAAGCACACTGAACACGTATCCAACTATGGACACCCTAACGCATTCTTTCAGGAAAGCTGGCCAGATGCTGGCATGCAGACAGCTCTGGAGTCTACAGAAAGAGTGGGTTCTGCCTGCAGGAACCCAGGCAGACCCTCATCACACCCCAGCACTGTCATCAAGCTGAAGAGGATGTTAGGAGCTTGGACAGAGTCTAGAACGCAGCCATCAAAAGAAATAGACATTTGAGAAATACCTGAAGGGGCAAGTTGAAAGGAACTGGGCTTGTTCACCTGGGTAACAGCTTGTAAGTACCCAGAAGGGACCAGCCTGGGAGAGGGACCTTGTGGTAAGAGGTAGTTCTCATGACACACAGGGAACAAGAGATAATGGCTTTGAAGGCGATATTTACATTTCTAAAGCGATTTGGGTCTCTCAGCCTTCAGAACGTATGTCCAAAGGAAATTACAGAAGGCCTTTTTCTCTCCCCTTCCTCAAATCAAGGGTAAACAGAGATAGTCCAGCTTCAAATGATAAAGAAGCCTCAGGGAGAAGGTGAGGGTGGTTTCAGTCCGACACTTAGGTCACTATTACCTCTGGGATTCCCTGATTCAACGTAGGGAGCTGTTATTTTAAAACTGAGAAGTGTGTGTGTTTGTGAATGACCATGTGTGAGTGAGAGCAAGTATGTATGTGTATATGTGAGTATGTGAGTTTGTGTGTATGAGTGAGCATAAGTGTCTAGTGTGAGAGTGTATAACTGTGAGTGTGTGTGTTTGTGTGTGTGTGTAGTAGACAAAGTAGCTCTCATACCCTTCCTTCCCAGAAAAACAAACACAAACATTTTTTTGGCAACATTTCTCCAAGGAGAGCTGGCCCGCACCCTGGCGACTTCACTCATGAAGCAAAGCATGGCTGTCAAGGTCACGGGCATTAGTTGCTAGTCCATCACTTGCTACAGTGAGATCATAGATGGTGCCAGGGGGTCAATGCAGAGGGAAGGAGTGGGGAGTCACAGGACCATCACCTGCTATCTGTAAGACAGCCCACACTTCTTTCTTTACTATAGAAGACAAAAGAGAAATGTGCGTGTGCTCCAAGTTCACTATATGACTTCTATACGGTTTTACTAATCAAGAAAAGAAAATAGCTTTCTTGTGGCAGGCACAGAAATTCAGTCTAATTTCCAAAGATTTGTGTTATGACAAATGCCAAAATATGCAGCTGCATTGCAACAAAATTCTAAGGAAATGTCACTTCTCCCTAATTGCCCCTGTCTACTTTATTTATTCAAGAGTGAATTAATAAAGAGCAAAGTCTGTTTTCCATCTCTCTGAGTTGTATTATTCCAGAGAATATTATGAGTATGGAGCAACCCACAAAAGCTGTAGAACTCACACTTCTTCCCCATTTTCTCATACATAATAGGAAGTTCTGGTCAGATGATTAGAGATTTCCACAAGTCTTGTGCCTGCTGTAGTTGCCCGAAGCCAAAACAGATTGCAAAGCCAAGCACACATGACCTTCACCTTTGCTCATCCGTAAATGGCATCAAGCACTATACGCCCTAGATGCCTCTGAGGGTCAGTCAGTAATGATCGTCCCTGGATTCTTTGGGGGAGGTCACTGGCCTAGGCTCCTGGGGGTGAGGGTCAGTCACTTGGGCCACCTCTGTGCATCTCTGCTGAAGTAACGTCAAACATTTCCACTTACTCCTCCTAGACACTTCTAAGAATTCACCAACCAGGACACTAAGAGATAAGGGGAAAACTTGAACTGAAAAGAGATAAGATGTGAACAATCTGAAGGAAAACACAGTTCCTCCTCTGTGAGCAGTCACCACTGTGGCAGAAATGGCGCAGGCTTCTTGAAGCTAGAGTCCTCAGCAGATAAGCACCGCGGGAATTACTTTAGGGGTTAGTGATTACTTTTGTTTGTTTTAAATAGATCATAGGGTTTTCCAATGATGCACTAGCAAGAAGTCTATTAATCTGCTATGAAACATTCTGCGTTTCAGCAATTACTGGGAATCCTGTTGTTTGAAAAAACGGCTTAAAAAGTGACCAGGGTGGTTGCGTGTTTGTCTGATAACACTAGGTGCCCTATATCCTGTTGGTGGATGAATACTCACTTTTAGATTCAACATGTTTAACTATCTTTCACCATTGCCTTGGGTTACTGAGCAAAGGGCAGTGTCATCCTGGTAGTAACTTAAAGAGACATTTCAGATACGCGCATGGGAGTTAGGTGAGAAAGGGATCTTCAATGAGTACCCATTGACTTTAGCTTAAAGAGAAATCATAGGAATGTAAAGCAAGTTTTTTTATGAACCTTTTTAGTTCCAGGATCTAGGGCTAGGCGAATTCTACAACCCATCACGAGCCACAGGAGAGAGACTCAGAGGTCAAGTTATAGCCCTCACAACCCATCAACAATACGACCATGTGCCAGAATTTCTGCTGTCCAGAGCAAAAACTAGCAGCGTATAAGCAACGTGAGGCACTTTCTCATGTTGCTATAATTTGCAGAATGAGGAGCATCCCATCAAGCAAGAGAAGAGTTGATAATGCAAAGGCACAAAGATTGTATCTTGTTTCTGTTCTGGAAGTTTATCCCAGGAATCTGCTTTCACTGAGAGTTAAAGGGGCTTAGGATGAAACACTGTAAATTTAACCAGAAAACAAAACAGAAAAACAAGAACACAAAATCTCTCTGTGATACTGAGGATAATGTAATAGCAAGATACATGAACATGGAGAATTGATTTATATATTAAGGCAATCCTCTGCTAGTTAGCTAAAAGTCTCTCCTTTCTGTATCTAATTTTCTAAATGTTAAAAATTAGTAAATGTGGTATTTTTAGAATAGTTTTAGTCAACTAAGATGGCAGTTTATCTTAGCTTAATTGTGTTATTTATTAATTCATTGTCTTATTGTTTCCACTTCTTTTATACCCCAAAAGTGTTTGAGCTAGACACATTTAGTTATGAAGGCATTTAACATTTTAAATTACGACACAAAAAATTCTCAATGACACTTGAGATGCCCCTGAGATGAGCCTCTCATCTCTTGTGTTTGTAGATATCTCATGTATTCATAAATCAAATCCTGTGCATATTTGAGCCAGACCAAATTACTAGAAAAGGACCATTTCCCACATTATAAAAAAATGCAATTATTCTGCTTAGTTATGTTTTTAAAATAGCTTGACATTTTAAATAATTGATGAATATGTAATTTGCTAATCAGCAATGGGCAGTTTCCATGGAGGTATCGTCCCTAGTTTTACTAATTTACTGTCTCAGAAGCGTTTTACGAATGCAAAGACTACAGCTGGGAATCAGAGAGAAACCACTCCAACATGACGTCATCCTGTTTAACATCCATAATACTTAACAGTAATCACAATTAAGCGTCATAAATGAAGTTGAGGTCTTGAATTCCTATTGGGTGAGTTATAGATCGATGTTTATATATAGTTATTTTCCCCCATACTAAATTCCCCGTATATACCATGGATCCAAATGAACATCAGAGCGACATATACTGGGAAGGACTGAATGATATTTTCGCTTATGCCTTTATTTTTTTTTCTCTTTTCTCCAGGTGATAATAGAGATCTTGTTTACCATGCATGGACACGTACATCTCCTTTCTGAGAACATTTCTGATATTGTTGGTATAGGAGAGAAAAGTGATTTATTTCTCTAAAGATTACCTTATCAATCTACAGTTTTGGGTAAATATCTAGAGTATCTGGTCTGTCAATTTGTCTTCATGGCCTAAGAACAAAGACTAGCTGCCATGTTCAATCCAAATGAGTTGGCATATGGATATTTATAAGGACATTAATAGCACACTGTGTCATACAAGCATGCTCCAAGCTAAACAAAAATGAAAGGAAAATGACCACAAATGTTACAGTAGAATAGGATAAAACCTAAAAGATATGTACAAATCCATTGACAACATCTGTGCATGTGTTGTGGACAAAACATTTAAAAGGAAATCTACATAAAACAAGGTAGATGAATTTATCAACTGTTGATAAATTTTCAGAGACAGTATCAAAGTACACAAAATATGAAAGAGAGAAAGAAGTTTAAAAAATAATTGCTAAGCCAATACATCTAGTACAGGTTTGCTACATTTATATTACAGAATGATGAAAAAACAGACACAAAAGATTCGGTAACAACAAAGAAAGTTTCACCAATCACAGAGAAGAAAGACTTTCCTTTTGGGATGAAAACACAGATGGCCACAACTCATCCCCCCAACCCATACACACAGAGAAAAGTAAAAGCAAACGCAAAACTTGTCTACGGCAACACAGGACAGACAGGTGGGAAGCGTTTGGCATGTTGCATCACAGGAAGTCAATCACGACTGGCTAACGATGATGGTACCTGGCTCTGTTGCAGGTCACTGGCTTGCCTGAGAGGAGTCACAGACGGAGGCGGCACACCTGATGTGGAAGCAGACCGGCCTAGTTTGCAGCTCACTTTCGGTTCTGCGGACAAGGTGGAGAGAAACACTGTTAGTTGAATAAAGTAGGCAGTGATGGAAATGGCGTGCAGACTCCTGGTTTGTTTTGCGACGTTCTCTTTCAATACACCAAAACACTTCTGACGTTTGTCAATCATTGGCAGGTGATGAATCAATTTCATAACAGTTGACTCTAAAACAGGGATTTATTTGAAGATGAGCTCCTGGGAATAAAGAAGAAATTCCTGGAAGAACAAGGCCTGTTCCCTTGCACATTTTACCCCATTTGGGCTAGTTTTTATTGCGTGATTACTGGAGCAACAACACCCCATTAGGGGAAAAAGCAAGTGACATGATGATTTTCAGTGCTTTATTTTCAGCTTTGGTCCACAGGACTCCTATCTCCTAAAATCTCTTTTTCACTCTCTCCAATTTTTTCCTTCCTCCCTCCCTCCCTCACTTCCTTCCTCCTCTTTTATCTTCTCATTCTTCCTTTCTCTTTCTAATTTTGAAATCTATATCACTATGCTAGTGCTGACTACTTATTTATGTTTTCAATGTAACATTCTCTAACTCATCTCAATTTGTTTGAAATTTTATAATCATCTTTAAGACTTTTGTACTATTTCATAATAATAGTATTTTTCAAAACTAAGACATATCCCCCTAACTCTTCCTCTAAGGAGACCAAATTTGCTACCTAAGCCACTGAAAAGATACTTTGGAGATTAGAATTCCAGATGGAAAGAGTTCTTTTAATCCAAGAAATATATAATTTATGGTATACAGAGAATGCTGATTTTCAGATATGTCTAAAGCTATTTGATAAAGTAAGGAAAAGGAGGCATAAAAAGCAAAACTGACATCTCTGCTTTTATCACAAACATTTCTATTAGGTGTTAGATATTGAGTGCCTGGTACATCCCAGCTTCTGTTTGAGCTACACTTAAATTATCTCTAATCCTGAAGCACTTTTTAGAGTTACAAAGTTAGCTATAAATGCTCCCAATTTAAAAATTAGAAACCTGAGGCTCAGCAAAATTAATATCTGCATAGCAAATAAACTAGTGCTTTTCAAAAAGCCTTTCTTTATAAATTTCATTTAAAACTTAAACTTACCGAACAACTAGCTCCAAATGACATGACATCACTAAGTTACCAAGAAGTGACACTCTGATGCCAGAGCTGAAATGTGCCCAGTGTTTTTGGCCGAGAAAGAAATGGGCCACCCACGCTGGGTAAGAACACCCACCTGTATGCCAACATTATATTATGTATTCTGATATATATAATATTATATATATATTCTGATATATAGTCATACATATTATATATATTCTGATTTATATAATGATATATATTCTGATATATATGATATATATTATATATATTCTGATATATAATTACATATATAGTATTACTAATATTTTGATATGTATATAATTATATATAGTATATATACTTTGGTATGTATATAATTATATATTATATTACATATATTTCTGATACATATTAATTATATATTATATATTCTGATATATAATGATATGTATTATATTCTATATATTCTGATATATATAATTACACATGTATTATATGATATATAGTCATACATATTATATATATTCTGATTTATATAATGATATATATTCTGATATATATGATATATATTATATATATTCTGATATATAATTACATATATAGTATTACTAATATTTTGATATGTATATAATTATATGTAGTATATATACTTTGGTATGTATATAATTATATATTATATTACATATATTTCTGATACATATTAATTATATATTATATATTCTGATATATATAATGATATGTATTATATTCTATATATTCTGATATATACAATTACACATGTATTATATTTTATATATACTGATATATATAATTATATTATTATATAGTCTGAAATGTATATAACTATCTGAATTATATTATATATTCTTATATATAATTATATATATTATATTATATATATTCTGATATATATATATATCCAAGTTGTTGAAGACCAAAATTATGATAGCATAATTTTGCTGATCCCAATAAACTCTCTGCTCAAAATTAACTTGGACACAATGCCAGACTGAGACTCTTAGAATACTTTCAGGCTACCCACCTTGTTCAAAATTTTTCAGTTTTTTCATACGATAAAAACACATGTACACACGCATATGCAGGCAGACACAAACACACATCCTCGCACATTAGTTTGCACACACGCACGCACACACACACAATCTATAACATTGCTGCTTGATGGTGTCATATTGTAGGGACTTTTTTTTTAAAGTGTGAACTTTTCTTTATCTTTATCGCTCTCATTTTGGCTCTTTTTCCAGTTTCACATGGTTCTTAACTTAAATGTATCTGGAATCGGTTACGGTGTTTGTAGGACCAGATTGATGAAGCAAATTCTTATGATTTTGGATCCACCAAGATTTCTTTGGCTAAAAGAATTGTCTGAAGAATGCCCCACATCCTAGAAAAGACCCTGATTATGACCAAGCCTCTTTGAGATCCCCTAGGGCTGTGACCTCGAACTTAAACATCGGGCTATTTACCTCGGGAAACACACTGTGCTTTCAGCCTTGAGCAGTGAGACTTAGGATCCTCGGCACCAAAAACAGTAAGTTTTTATCCTGAATTTTCCTAATACAAAAATTTCCTAGGCTTTTGTGGGTCAAAAACAATGGACATGTGCCTCAAAAGAGATCTAAGATAAGAGTTTTCCTCCCCACCCCCAAAAAAACTCATTCCGTTAGGAGAGTAATTATGAACTAGAAGACACCTGTTCTTCCATCACTCAAGGAAATCCTCCTTCCTTTGCAAACTCTATCAATAACCATCCCAGAAATAAAAGTTGATGTTTGTGCAATTTCAGGGAAGACCAAGTATAAAAAGAACACAGAAGAGAAAAAAAAGTAGCAGATTAAGAAAGAAAGAGAGACAGGAATCAGGAAGAACAGAAGAAAGGATGAAGAACAAAGGGAGGGAGAGTGAGAGAAAGAAGAAAGGAGGGAAGGAAAGATGGAAGGAAGGAAGGAGGAAGGAAGGAAAAGAGGAAGAAAAATACTATTTTTAACTCTTTGGAATAAACCACTATCAAGATATTATCATGTAATGTTTCCAGGGTAGTACCGTGTTTCCCCGAAAATAAGACTTAGCCAGACAATCAGCTCTAGTGTGTCTTTTGGAGCAAAAATTAATATAAGACCCAGTCTTTTTTATTAAGTAAGTACCCATTGGACTGTGTTACTTGAAAGTTCTCTCTCTTTGTTCTTATTGGATACAATCTTCCATTGCTTTGTTTGTTGGTTTGTTTGTGTTTATTTGTTTAAGACAGTCTTTTCTCAATTATTTCTCATCCTCCCTTTAAAGTGAATTGAATTTCTGTTCATGATTACGTCCCATGGAATTGTTACAGGATAATCTCCAAGGTGTCTGGTGCTGTAATGGTGAGTATCAGAGTTCTCTTTACTTTCAGAAAGCAAAGGCAAATGACTGATCTCAACCTCTGTATCTATACAACAATAAAAGATTAGTGCATTTTCAACAGAGAAAACACTTTCATCTTGCATCAAAGAAATAAAATGAGCCAAATTCTGAGGAGACACAGGAGATATAGCTTTTCTGCATTCTTTTTTAATACACAACATTTTTCTGTACTAGCAGAGACATATCATGATTTTCCCAAGTCAGTCATGGGGCTGAGAGTTTTTAATCAATGACTCAGGACTGCGTGGAGCTCACAGATAGACCTTTTTCTTTTCTTTTCTTTTTTTTATATAACATATATGCTATTTGAGACAAATTGGTGTCTAAGTAATAAGGGGCAGTTTTCCCAGGACTATGTTAAAACCTTTATGGATTCCAAACACTTTGTTTTAAAGCTTATAGCATAGCATCATAACAAACATATAAGATGCTCGGATGTCCCATATTAAATGTCATTTGTCCTGTATATAATTTGAATACATTTTTATAATTTTGCTTTGAAATTGTTGAACTGTAAATAATCCAATTAATTCCTGATTGGCTATGATTTTAGACAGCAACACACACACTCAGTAATTCTTCCAGGATTAGACTATGCGATTGCAAATAAATTATTTTCAAATATAATGGAATAGTTTTAATATTAAATTAAACAATTAAGTTGACCTAATGTCATATTTTGTACTGATTTAATTAAATCAGCATATCAATGTTATTAATTAATGTTAATGTGGCAGTTTCTTTTGGAAATTTGGTGCCACTGTTATTTAATATCAAATATTTTAATAGATCCCCCCATGCTCATAGGCTTGGCATTGTAACTATAGTGCTGAAAAGATACAACAAATCTTTTCATGAGGACTGCTAAATTCTTACCACTTACTAGCTGAACGACAATGGATATTTTGCTTGATCTCTCTAAGCTTCGGTCTGTTCACAGGTAAAGTGGGAGAAATAACGGTACCTCCTTCAGCAAGTATTGTAAGAATTAGAACAGATAATAAGTGTAAAAATATTACCTCAGGGACCAGCATGTAATAAAATCTCAAGAAGTGGTCGCTGTTTTCATTATTTAAAGGCACATTTGATCATTCAGCTCCACCGCTTATAATATAATGAAGGCTGAACGGCTTTCTCACACTGGTGCTCATGGTTGAGGTTGCATAACCAGCCTCGTTTATAGTTTGGCCCCTGCAACACAGCATTACAGTCTCTTCAAGCCCCATGCCTTCTCTTCCTCTAGGACTTTAATCATGGCACTGCACTCTGCCTGGTGTACTTGTCCAATTCCCCCCTCCTTCCCTTCCTTCCTTCACCAAACTGCAGGCTCTGTGAGGACAGGAATCATGTCTGTCTCATTCCTCTCCCTATTTCCCCTGAGTAACGTGGTAACTTATCACTGAGAAGGACTCAAAGGATTTGTTGAATGAATTATGTTAAACCATATTTTAAAGATTACAGCCAGTGTAAAAGGTGAACTATTAACATTTATCATTAATAAAAAATGCACCTCCATTTCTTCATCTTTCCCAAGTTTCCAGTAAAAAGGCAAAACCACATTGACCGGTCTTCAATTGAATATGATCTAAAGAAAAAAGGGAAGGAGGAAATTGCAGTGCCTTTTGCGGACAGTAGATGGCAGTGCAAATATGATTTGATATGTATTCTGGTCAGCTTACAAAGCTTCCAGAACCAGTCTCTGTAAAAGCCCAGCATAAGTCAGAAAGAACTGTATTTTTAAAATAATGTTTTCTATGGTCTTTCACAGAAAAAAGGGCATTCTTTGTGAATACTGTTGGTGCCACATACCCACAGGGCTTTTCCAAAGAAAGCCAACAACTGACAATGAGGAACAGTGTCAGGATGGGCTTCTGGGAGACAGGGCACAGGGTGGGGCCACCTTCCCTGCAGTGAAAGACAGAAGGGGCTGGTTCTACAGTAAAATCTCCAGCCAGCATATTGGCATCACGGTTCTCAAACAGGATTAATTTATTGAGAGACAAGTAAGGCAAAGGCACCTTCTGCGTTACCTAAAATGTTATAGCTGGTTGACTAGTTTTTCCCAATAAGAGTCAGAAAATAGTTGAAAATTCAGAATTTCTCTAATAAGAATGAAGCTACTATCAAGTTGTATTTTTTTTCCAGCAGTTTTCAGGTATGTATTTGTGTAGTATACCATGTCATGGGCTATGCATATGGTTTGTAGAAATCAAGCTTAGGGAATATATATATATGCCAAAAATGTATACATATTTTAAGAAAGGAAAAAAACGGTATTAAAATTGTAATAATATATGCCGATAACAAAAAAGATGAATACAAGTCATGTGTATACATTTTTTGACACCCCTGGTATATTCCCAATATATTATACATAGTATATGATAACAAATTAGCTGACTTTGCAAATCTGATCACATAAGACCCAATTAAAACCCATAGTTTCATATACACACATATACAGACATACCCACGCAGAGAGACATACAAACATCGGTTAATATCGCCAAATTCCTTGACTTCAGATATCTCCCATAACTTTAACCAACCATCTTGCTAAAAGGAAAAATAGGAATAAGAATGTACATGGTTTAGAGAAAACCATACACGCTACTGGACAACACAGTCCAGTCCTGTGTTACTGAATCAGGGGGGATGATGCCCTCTTGCTGTATAATATCAAGTGCCATCGTAGACGAGTATAGGCTCCTTGAAGGTGAAGGTCATCTGTCATGACCTCATCATGAGCTGTGCAATCAGGGATTCTCACAGGTTTGCTGAATGAGTAACTGACTGAATCAAAGAACAACAAGCATTTATAATGTTGCTATTTTTTAGGAAAAATCCCACACGTGTGACATGGTTGCTTAGGTACCTGGGAATTAATTTTTAGATATATTAAACAATCAGTTATGATCACCTCTCAGTTGTAGGAACAGAAAATTTTCATGGCTAGAGAGCAAACATCTCTTCTGTGGATTTACAAGGCAGGTTATTTGGGACAGCATACATATTACCTTTGTAATTCTGTGTCCCTGGGTTTAGGATGATAATACATTAGCTGACTTTGTAAATTGGATCCCTGAGTGTAAAATCCCAGGAGTTTATTAGTAAAATCCACAAATGGCTTCCTGTCATCTTTAAGTAAGACCAGAATCACTGGTGTGTCCAGCTTGGCCTGTCCCTTGTCAGGCTCTCGGTTTCCTCCCTGGCCACTGTCCCTTGCTCTCTGCCACGCACACTCATGTCACAGGCTCATTGCACTTCCTGAGTCCACTCCCTTGATTGTTCTTTCTCCTAATTCACCTGCCATCTCCCTTCCCATGTCATCAGGATGCCCTGCAAGACACTCAAGAGGGGATGTAGTATCATTTTCCTTGGTGGCTTTCACCACAAAGTAAAATTACATTTTCACCTTTTGTGATTAACAGCAACTCCCCCCTGCCCACCCCCGGCACTGGCACAGGCTCAATGCTTGATAACTCTATTAAAAGAAACAGTTGAGTAAATGAATGGATGAATAAACAAATAATTTTATGAGCGTGCGGGTGGGAAAAATGAAACCCAATCTAGTTAAATGATGGGAAGAGAGGTGTATTATGGGTCAGAAACCCAAAATCCATTTCTTGATTTGAATCTACTACTTACCAATGAGTCTGGACAAATTATTGGATTCCTTTTGAAATGTAGTTCGGTCCCCTGAATAATCAGATCATAACACAGACCATAGATATACAGGTTTTTGTGAAGATCAAATGAAATAGCCCTTATAAAATAGTATTTTAAAAGCTAACACATGGTATGTAAATATAAGGCAGTATTTTAAATGCATCACAGATGATCCACACAGGTGATAAATTCTGTAATTCAGGTTAAATATAATTTGCAATGATCTTACAGCAAATTTTATAATTATATCAGGTTCTGTTTTCTTTAAACGTGTATATTTAACTGTTAATTTGAACATAGAGGATCTTAGATGCAATACAAAAACAATGTATTCTTTTCTCCCCACAAACCAGTTCCAACTTGCACTGGGAGGGAGGGGGGCAGTTCTTTTTTGCCCTTTGGGAGAAATCTAGGCCAAGTCCAAGCACTTCCCTTTTCATTTTGATAATTAAAAATTCTTCAGTTTCTTCAAGTCACAGAAAGTCTTATTGAAGTAACAATTTAAGTGCCTAGCTCTTTACATTAATTACAACTTTGAATTTATTCCAAGGAAACACTTCTTTCCTGGCCCATTTAGGCCTGTTCCTGGCACACAGAGGAGACGACCTCTTTCTCTTTGCCTTGTTTCCACGCTCTTACCTCTCTGCCTCCAACTTGGTCCTCACCATGTTTGCCCTCTCACAAGGGCAGAGGTAGGAAGAAAGAGGAGGAATGAGGGGGCAGAAAGGGGCTTCTTGACAGGCACTAATGTGAGCTGGTGTCTCACTCTCTGGCCATAGCAGGGAAGGGAAGAGAGGTAAATACCTCTCTTCTTGGGGTGCTTTCAAGTGGACCCTGAAGGCAACCTGTGACTGGCCATCTCTCATCTGAAGATCTCCTGGCAGGTTGCCCATTGGGCATCCTGTAGTGAGCCTTCAGCCACGTCCTGTGGACTATGTGCCACTCCAGGCAGTCACATGACCCAAACCACCTATCTAGGGTTCCTTCCCATGGCCTAATCTGGTCATGGGAAATATAATTTACACACATCTTCAACCCACCATCTTTCTGCTCTGTGACTACAGGCCTTTCAGCTAATCTCTTGTATATTTATTTGTTTCACTGTGTCCCCTCAATGGCTAGAAACAGATATCTAGCTTTCCATGTGGTCCCATTAAAGTGTCTCTCACTTGATTTTCCACTGGGGAAGACGCTTCTCACTTCTCAGCCGCCCTCCCTTGGGAATGGAGACATCTTACACACACACTCATAAGTCTATCTCAGATTCTCTCTAATATCTGGTCTCTAGCCTCTCAGTCTCTCACAATTCCCTAGGCTAGAGATGAGAGTTCAGTTAAAGACAAAATTAATTGTTATCACTTCCTTTGCAAGTTCTGCTTCTGTGGTCTAGCTTTTTGCTTTGGAACATGAGAGTATACCTTCTATTATTTTGTAACTAGCTTTAATAAAGACAAACTTTGGCTATTTTAAATGGTTAACTGACTCCCACTTCTCCTTTTCTGATGGTTTCTCAAAGCCCTACCACCAATGTAAGGGGAAATACCAATAAAACCATTTCTCTGGTGAAGACAGATTCTAGCAGGCAGAAGTCAGAGTTTTCCACAGAGAAACGAAAGTGGGGCTATTGGGGATGTAACTTATATTGCTCTCCAAATGAGAATTCCGTCATGTGTTTACTACTAGAGTTCAGAAAGGGACAGTTAAACTCTGCAGTGTGAGAAGAGTGAGCAGAGCCTAGCAACAGGATCTGGCCAATGTTCCCTGAGGAAATAACCAGGCACCCAGTTATGACCGGGAAGGAGAGCAGATGTGGAGAACTGTCATCTCGTGCCTGATCTGACACCGAACAGCAGCCTTGAGGCTCGTAGGTGCTGAAGTCCACAGCTGCCTAGGGCTGCTGGGGAGCCAAGCAGGAAGTTAGTCAATCTCCTACCGCGAAGCCCAAGTTACAGTGGAAACCTGAATTCTGCCAGATTGGTGTGTTGTTCCTGTTGCATAAAAGAAATGAATGTAGCAGAGAACTCATAGTCCTATCAATACACAGGCCCTAAATGGTGAAACCATGGTGGTGAAAAAATGATGCTTTGAGAAGTGGGATGGTGAAGCAAAAGGTGGGAGGGTGACTTTTCACTTTTTACTTTGTCCTTCTGTTTTTTAATGAATATGCTCTACTCATGTGATAATAAAGCATTTTCATTTGAGAGAAGACCAGCAAAATTCACACAGACCATAGTGCCTATACCAGTTAATTATTTCACACTACTCTCACACTCAGCAACTTAAAACGACACTCATGCAGTTTTGTTCATTAGTCTGTGGATGAGCTGGATGGTTCTTCTCATCTTGGCTGCGCTCACGCATCCATCTGTGGTCAGCTGTGGGTCAAGTCGCTGTTTCTAGTATTTTGTACGATGCTTTCTCACATGCTTGAGGGTTGGCTAGCTGAAGGCTGGGGACTCTTGGCTTTGCTCTGTGCATACGTCGTTCTCCCACAGGCTACCTCAAGCTTGTTTACGTGGTGGTGGTAGGGTTTGAAGAGAGCCCATGGAAGCTCTTTAGGCTGGAGTTGAAAATGGACCAGAGTCACTTCCATCTCATTCTACTGGTTGATGCAAGACACAAGGCCAAACCAGATTCAAGGGGTCTGAAAGAGACCTTACTTCTTGATAAGGAGTTATGGAAGCACAGTCCAAAGGGGGCAGATGAAGGGAAAGCGGAGTCATTGGGACTATTACCGCAACCACAGCACCTAAAGGAGCCGGGCCATGTGAAGAAACAGAAGAAAGAAGAGAGGGGATAATTGGGAATTATGTACCCATAGTAAAACATTGAATACTAATCAGGTTCTAAAAGGAAATCTTTTCATCCACACTTCATGAGTGAGCTGCAGGCAATGCTCTATCTCCTCATGTTTGCCTGTTTCCTATTCACCATGCTAGTATCAAATTTACTTTCTCCAGGAAGACTGTATGAATTCCCCTCCTTTTATCCAGAGAGTAAATCATATGATTGTGCTGAACATTTTCCTGTCACAACATTTATAAGAATCTGTTGTTTGATTTTCTGTCTTTGCTACTGGACTGTGAGCTCTGGGAGTTCACCGTCGATTCTGCCATATTTATCTAGTGCTCTTTATACCCCCACATCTTGCCCCTGCATAGAACAGAGTAGATGCTGAATACATTTTTGCTAGAAAATAAACACAAAGGGAAAACTGAATTGATAGATGAATGGATGTCAACTCAGGTATTTCTTAAAGAAAATGTGTACATTTGCAGACATCAATATTTTCTTGTGCTTCCCACATCCTTGCCATCATGAATGCGACAGGGCAGAAAAGAAATGCTGTGAGAGATTAAGATTACTTTTTGATAACTGTGTATGATGCAGCCACCAAGTCTTAAGCCTGCACCTGATCCTTTCTCCAAATTTCATAAATGCAGACTCAAGGGAATATAAAAATGGCTGTCACACTGGCCTAAAATCGTTGTTGGAAAATGCAGAAATAAGGGAAACATGGGCTGCTGCACTAAGAGTCCTACAGCCAGTTGTAGCTAAAGAAAACCTTACATTGTATTTCCAATGAGCTGAGCTTTCCAATGGAAACATTCATTCTTGGTCCTATTAAAAAACCAGAGACCTTTCCAGCAAAATTAAATGGAAACAGTTATTATAAACCAGCTTCAGACTAGACATTTCTATGCATTTTTAAATTCAATCCTCATAATGATCTACATGGTAAGATTTCCTTAATCTTTTCTGTAAAGATAGAGAAACTGGGCATGAGAGTGCTCTATAATTTCAAGTCATAACCATCAAAGTGTTAATTTATTAACATTCTTGTAAATCATGGTTTATTTGCACAAAAGAAAAAAAAAACTACACAGATTTATTATGCTTTGCCAGGAATTATTGTCATAAATCCTGCTCCACAATTCCTAGTCCTGCTGTCCAGTTCTGAGTTGCTCTCCTGTTTTTCACTCCTCTAAACTTGTGTGCATGGGGCTCTTGTTAGATGGGAAGGGCTGACTCATAAATTCTGAGTTATGGCTGCCAGGAGGTCTTTCAGCAAAGTTAGGCATTCATTCCAGTGTTATCATATAAAGTACAGTGAATATGTTTCACAATTTTCAAGAGGAAAGCATCTTTCTTATAAATCTACTGATAAAAATTCAGTTTTCAAGGACTACGCTCTTAGATTCCACTGCAGTTCCCTTTCCTGAACCCGAGTTTTTAGTTGCTTATATTAAATGGCCTCCGTTCTGCTAGGTATCCACTCTTAGGCCGCGGGCTAACACGTTAGCATCTCTGTGATCTTCCCAATCTTCACAGATGTGATTAGAATATGAATTAGAGCTGCAAATATTGTGTAAGAACCATAGTTTGGGGTATGGGTGCACTAAGCGTCATACTGGAGTCAGAGCTGTCACCAACCTGAGCAAAATAATCCATGACTTCTTTTGCTGCAATTTGACTACCATCCCTGCCTCAATTCTGCACAGTTCAAGCCCCAGCTTGAATGTCATGACTTAGAGAAAACTTTTCTTCATTGCCTCAGACCAATGATTCTCTCAGCTCTACTGTAGAGAAATCTGCAATTGTATATGGAATCATAGTGATAACTAGTGTTTATTTAATACTGCGCTCCAGACACCATGCTAAGAGTGTCAATAGTTGTCTCATTTAATTCTTAACTTTCATTCTCAATAGTATCTATGAGTTAGGTACTATTATCACCCAAATTTTATGGATGAAGCACAGAGAGATGAAGGGATATGCCCAACATCACCACTAATAAAAATCAGAATCAGATTTAAATCTAGATCTGCTGGATACCCAAACCTCAGTACTCAACCCCTATATTATACTTTATGCGTGCATTTATTATTTGTATAAAATTTACTCTATAAATGTGTGTGCTAGAAATGGCACATTTCTTTCTTTTTTAATGAAATTAAATCCATATCTGTTTTTCATTTCTCTGAACTTGTAAGCACAGGACTCCTTTTGGATATGAAGGGCTGACTCATGAATGATGGTGGAAATGCTGTCCTGAAATGGGTCATGAAAAAGCCTAGGACTTCTGATAGCAGAATATACAAGATGGCGCTGCTAGTCTTCTGCTCACACTGGTTGTCACAGGGGAGTTTGTTTTCTAAGCATGAACTTGAAGTACAGAATTCCATATTTTGGAGGTTGGAACCATGAAGCACAAAATCCAGCTTCACTGATGGCCCCATGCAAACCCTCTGCCACCTGTGCTTCCTCCCAATCAGAGGCCATGCCACGGTGCCAGGAAGGCATTATGCTGCTGGTCCTTACCATTGTTCATGGAATGCCAGACCTCTGTTCCTCTTTTAGAGTTAAGAATTCCCCTCCCTTCTCGACCATCAAAGGCCATGGGCCTCTCTCTTATCCCCTCTTCGACCCTTCTCAAGGGGCTGCAGTTTTTAAAAAATAAAAGCCAAGAGGGCAGGATGTCTACAAGCATTTGCTGCTTCTGCCATAACCCAACTTCTCTGCTTCAAAGTCAAATTCTTGCCTTTACTGAATGGTCATCACTTGATTTTACAAACCAGAAAATGTGAATCGATAGCCTTCAGGTCATATATGGCCAGAGGTAGCAAATTATTATATGTAATGTGGTGTGTGTTTTTTTTTTTTTTTTTTGAAAATTGAGCTCTATTTAAAAATTGAGAGATGTAACCTAATAGAAATTAAATCTGGGAATTTTGAGCATTTCTCCTGATGAGCATCAGCTGGTGCTGAGTAGCTTCTGTCCCCTAGAGATGCCCTGTACTTTCCAGGTCACCTGCATATCCATCACTCAGCCTCAATGTTTGTCAGTTTGCAATAGCTTTTCTTTGCAATGGAGAAATCGTTCTCCATACCTATGCTTCTAATAGATGTTAAAATATATAACTTAGACCAAAAGGGCTTCAAATTTCCAGAAAAATGGAGAAAATAACTTCCTTTGTGAGAGCAAGGAACTTTCTTGCATATGGAGGATGCAAGCATGTCTGTCCTGAAGGAGGCCCTTCTCACTCACGTTACCTGCCTGTCTGCCAGGCGCCTGTTTGTGTCCCATGGTGACCCTTCTCAGAAGAGCAGAAACATACGAGGTTGACCACACAGAAGCTCGGCGCTTTTTAAGACTGTTCTATGTAGGATTAAGCCAAGGCCTCTGAGCTCACTTCCAAAAGTGCTTCTTCAGTCAGGCTGGCCTGAGGGCCAAGTCAGGTCCACGTCAGCTTTTGTTCACCTTCTTCATCCTAGGTGGAAAGTTCTCTCTCTCTATTTTTACTCAATTAACAATAATAATAATGATTCTTTTAGAGACCTGATATAATCTTGGTTTAAGACTCTATGTCTCTCAGTAAGTCTTCCATCTTTTTTTCAAGTCCACGCTAATTTTCTGTGATTTGAATGCTATTAAATGTATAGTAAATAATATATAGATAATACATTTCATAGATAGTAATAAAATAAAACATTTGATTATAATTAACTACTTTAAGTTCAATAGTTTTGTGTCATAAAGAAGCACCGTGAGGTTTTGAGTGACGGAGACCATGTTTCATACAGCCTACACTGTGTGAGGATGGGTGTTTGCCCCCCTAAAACCTTTGCAGAGCTGGATACAAGCTGCTTGGAAACTATTTGTTGATTGATTCAGTGACTGAATTCTGAATTTCTGTTAATACCATACTTCTACGATTTCCACATTTTCCCATTATTTTCATGAGCAATTTGGGCCCCAGTCCTCCACTGCCTTCCAGAATCACCCTCTAGGGAATCTCAGTTTTACTAAACAACAGTGACTTTAATAAAGTACCACAGCAACCAGTGGCAATGTTAATTAGAATTGAGATCTGACACAACCATTCGCTTTACTTCAGCAATTCCTCCATTCCTCAAAAGAGCTGTTAAGAGCAACTATTTCAAGTGGCTAAACCACTTTTAGTAAAGTAATAGTCTGTGACTGGTAGCAGTGTGTGTGTGTGTGTGTGTGTGTGTGTGTGTGTGTGTGTGTGTGTGTGAGAGAGAGAGAGAAAGAGAGAGAGAGGCAGAAAGTTGACAAAAGGGGGAATTTACAGGTCGAACAGGTGGAACCTCCTTTCCTCTCCAGTATTATGTGTGGAGGTGAGCACCTCTGTTGTTTACAGAGGAGGGTCATCCATTGTTCTAGTATATTCTGCTAGGGGATTAGTTCCATGGCCCAGTGGCAAGAAGACAAAAATGAAGAGGAAATATGAAGAGAAAAAGTAGAAAGAGTAAATACTGACTCCTTCTCTTTTGTTCCAAAATAGCAAGTCCAAAATGCTCCCTTCATGTAGTTATTTGTCTATTCTGGACGGAGGTTCTCTCTCTCATGAGCATTCCTTAAGTACAGCATCATTTGTTTAAAACATCAAAGGTGAGTGAAATTCAGGTATTCTATTTTATACATTTTTTTGCTTGTGGAACTTTAACATTTTCTAGAATAGTATTCACACATTTTAGGTTCTTTCTTTTCAGAAAAATCAAAACTGACAACATAACGAACATTTTTCCTTTTCTACTTTTTCCCTCAAAACTGGTGAAGGGTAGATTCGATAGATATAATTACAGTAATATATTTGGGAGACATTGACTTCTAGAAGTTCAGGTAATTGTAATGCTCTTTTGAGTGTTCACATCAAAAGTTTCGCTTTCACGTAAGAAACCCTAACTTGCACTGACATCATATAAGTGACCATACATCCACCCCTACATGTCACCTTTCTTTTAGTGTGGATACAGCAATTTATCAAAAATGTATCAAAATCTGTTTTTCTTTCACCTGTGTTTACCACCTTCATAATCTAAGATGGAGAATATGAGAGACTAAAGATATCTATGTCATTTCCTCTGGTCAGCAGACAATTTATTTACTGTTGTACAAACAGAGCTGAAAAGACTCCAGAGATCTGTTTTAAATGCCACAAAGCAAGAGGGATGCTTCAGGCGTTGGCTGTGGAAGGAAGTCAAAGTATGTTATAAATTCTGTTTCACTCTGAATTTACTGGAAGATTCATGCCAAAGTGTCAGAGACATATTACCCATTTTTATGCAACTTACTAAGTGTTCAGTAAAAGTTAATTATGGACAGTCTCATTGTTTTGTCTCCATTTATTTCACAGGTTCTTGGTCCTTTGCCCACACTTTGAAATGTTTGGATTCCCTAGGGCCCAGTCTCAGTTTCCCATTCTCTTAGTTTAGAATCATTTATTTCTAACCATTCCAAAGGTCTCTAGTTTCAGTCCTAGTTCCACTAAATCTCTTTAGCTCCAGACCTGTAATTCCAACTGTCTACTACTGTCTTCTCAATTGGATGTTCCAGAGCATTTGCAACTTACCATTGTCAAAATGTAAGTCCTGACTTTCCTACCTAAGCCTTGCTTCACATCTCATATTGACTATCGCTATCTCAGTAAATGGCCTCCCAGTCAGTCACCCATGCTTTAAGTTGTGGAGTCATCACTGGGTCTTTCATAATGAAAACTGAATTCCATTATACCTATGTTTAAAAATATTTAAATGACTACAAAATATCCACCATACAGTGTTCAAAACTGAACTATGATGTTGCAGATACTGTCCATTGATTATGCAATATGATCCCCCCTTATCCCTGTAAATTTTGATAATATTTCCAGGTATAAGGCAGAGGCCCCTTGATTTAAGAGAAAGAAGGACCTTCTATAAGTCCATGGAAATCCCATTTCCCTTTACACAGTAATTGGTCCAGAGGACATATTTCCCAGTTCTGACCGACTAAATGAAAGGGAGAGTCTACTGGGGCACGAGGTCCAGAACTGTCATACTCAGCTGGTGATTATGAAAAAAACAAAAATCATCATGGTTAGCAGAACAGGAGAAGTAGAAGGATAGAAAGTTCTTTGGTCTTCGATGACTTACTGAATGGTTGCAAAACATCTGAAGCCGCCTAACCTTCAGACCAGGTGCAATGGTGGTTGACAGGTGGCCGGTACTTAAGCCACTGCTAACTGGTACTTTGTGGCTAAATACATTTCTATTTAATACACAAGACCCTTGAGAACTCTTATTAGCTGGCTCCAACCTACTCTGCAGTTTTTTCAGTCAACCTTCCCCCACCCTTCACGCTAAACACACTAGGTTCCGTCCATAGCATTTTAGGTTTTCATCCAGAAGGCAGACTTGTTTCTTCTCTGTCATCTTATGAGCAGTTCTTGATGTATCAAACTATCGTTCAAATGTTATATCCTCTAGCAATTATTATGCTATCTACCCAAAGCCTCTGAATGTTCTTGCCAAAATCATACCCTCTCAGGAAAAATTAATTGATTTCTGTTTTGCATATTATTTGTATATAATATCTTACATTGCAATGATCCATCTGTCTGTCTTGCACTTGACTTGGATCACCTACATGTGAGGATGTCTTATTCATCAGTGGATTCCCAGATCCTAGAACAGTGTCTCTTACATAATCAATACTCAGGTAATGCTTCTGGTTTTTCATAAAACAGATCTTTGGCCAAAATGGGGGCAGAGATTGCCCACGTTTTTTGGTTAGAACTGGTGCAGATAGATAATCATTCTTTTTAATACTACTAATAAATCTAAAACTAATCATATTCCCAATTGAATAGTGATGTCAACCATCTTTGGGAGTGTCGTTTTTTCTTCCTACAAAATACTATTTGTTCATGTTTGTTTCTCTCTTTTTTTTTTTTTTTGACAAAATGCAAAGATATCTTCTCCTTACACAAACAACTACAGCTATTTATACTTTACTATCAAAAATACATCATTAACTTTCTGCTAAAGGCACACAATGTTCCTTCTCCAGATTTGAACTCATGTTGTTAAGATGGTTATCTACAACAGAGTACATGATATGGTTGCATCACCAACACTTTCAGTTACATTTTTAAGTCTGGTGAAACTGTTGCTCTGCCTCTGCCTGGGTACTGTTCTAGAAACAGCCCTTTCCAAATACCGAGATCATCCTTCCTGTTTCAGTTTTAACTTGTGCATGACTGTCAGAGAGACCACAGGCTAAACTCATGTAAATTGCTTTCCAAGATGAGTAGAAGAGGGGAAAGGGGATCAAATATATGGTGATAGAAGGAGAACTGACTCTGGGTGGTGAACACACAACATGATACATAGATGATGTATTGTAGAATTGTGCACTTGAAACCTATGTAATTTTACTAACCGTTGGCACCCCATGAATTAAAAAAACAAAAACAAAAAACAAAAGATGAGTATCTGAACTGAAAAGAACATTAAAGAACTGGTCTTTTCTTCAGACCCCTAACAGTATTTCGGAATAGAAACCTGAGAACTACAGGAAGCTGCTTGATTATTTGTTGTTTATTTCAATTGGCAGCTCTTACTAAGTCCATCATGTACATGAGTCAGTTCAAAGCAAATATATGCTGCTTTTTAAAAATTGAAGTTGAATAATATGTATCTATTAAAGGTGCAAAACTGCATTGCAGATATTAATTTCAATTCATGAAACTGAAAGGTATAGTAGATGATAATTTTCTAGCTCTTTGGGCTTAGATTTGGAAATTTGTAGCACCACACCCGATTCCCAGTTACTATCTTCAGTTCACCATTGCAGATGCCTCCTAACACCTCCTCTCTCTACTGCCTGCAGATCACCTTTGTTACATTTTTATCCCAATTTTCATTTATGTTAATTTTTCCCAGTTCCCTAAAATCATTTCTGAAGCAAAGGAGGCATAAATGTTAAATCAGTTAAACTTCTTAAGTTAAAACTGCATGAGATGAGGACTTTAGATATTCTAGATGAAATTTAGTACAAGATGTTTCAGGCTGTCAGGACTGAAAGAATCACTATTTACTTCTCTATTGTCTATGTGAATAATGCTCTGTGGAGTGGTCCAACATATTGTTATATCCCTGTGGATGAGGGATATGTATGCTGTCCCTATGAGTAGACAGAGATATCTGTGGCTGTGGTTCTCCAAGTGATAACTGCATAAAAACAATTTCTAGAGACATGAGGCATTACCATCTGGGAGATCATTCTCTTTCTTACCTGAGCTGTGGTTTCCTGCTAACAAGGTGGGGCTCACAGAGCATCTTCCCATTCTGCTGGTGACCACAGGTGGGCCCGGGGTTCCATCCCATTCCTGAGCTTTGACAGGCTCTCGGGAAGATGGCCCATGATGCCCTCTCTCTTTGCTGTCCAGCTTTGGTAACGGCTCTGTGCTGTGACTTCGCACTTTCAGCTCCTCTGTGGATTCTATATATGAACCAGAATTACATTCCATTAAACAAAAGTCAAATTCTTCCCAAAGTCCTTTAAAAATTAAAGAACAATTTCCTTAGATGCTTCCAATATATTTTTGGAAACTTAGGTGCGTGTTGGCCATTGCATAAAGGGCCAAACAGGGCCAAAGATTACACAGGGTTTTTGTTTCTGAGGAGTGCAGGTTAATATTGCTGGGAAATAGTTTTCTCTTTGGAAGAGGAGAAGGTCAGTGAATCTTGAGACTTCATTAGCGACTTCGCTCTGCTCATCTTCAAGGAAGCTTTCTAAAGAGCACTTCATACTGTCTCTTTACTGTTTCATGTTTCCTTGACTCCACTATCCACTGTAACATGAATTCAACACAGCCACTCCACTAAAACTGCTGTTGCTAAGCTCACCTCGTGCCTTTGAGTTGGCAAATTTATTAATAGAAGACATTTTTAAGCCATTTGACAACTCCTTGCTTATGCTCTTATTTACATCTTCAATTCTCTTGGCTTCGCTGATGGCCCATCTTCCTGTGTTGTGTTCTATGTCTAACACCATTTCTGTGTCATCTATAACTTCTCTTCTTCCACATGTCCCTTACATGATGGCTGTCCCCAAGGTACTAGCTTAGTCACTGTTTTCCTCATTCTATTTTTCTGTGATTTTATCCTCCAGGATTCAACTAGCAATTGAAAGATCGGGATTTCTAGATATTTTATCATAAGCCTGGATCAATCTCTGGAGCTTTAGCTTAAAAGTATATATATATATATATCCCCAACTGCCTGCTGGATGAGTCTGTTAAGATGCCCCATGGAAACCACAAATTGTGTATTTCAGATACTGAACTGACACCAGATTTTACTAAACTAATGGTTCCTTACGTCTAGCCAACCATCCAGCTAGAAGTCAGCAGATTCTGCAGATTTTCTTCCTGAACATCTTACTCTCCCTCTGTTTCACTTTGTATCCTATTTACCTCAACTGCTCTAGTTCAAGCTCTAATCACCACTCCTGAATTATTGAAACTTGTCTCTTGACTGTGTCCTGGACTCCCCAAAGTACAAGCTCCATATGCTGCCAAAATGATCTATTTAAAATGCAAATACGATCCAGTATTATTTCAGGGAATGGATGTGATAGCCATTCTGTAATACATGTACAGAAGTGTTCAGAAACACATGTAGTAAAGATGGTTTTAAGAGTGCTACCCCCTTGCTACCATGAGAACAGTGTTATTTCAGGGAATAGCCATTCTGTAATGCACATAGAAAGGTGTTTTTAAAAAATGTAAATTTACTCATAATGTACCCCTAACTAAAATCCTTCCAGAAGCTTCCTGTTATCCACAGAATTATGTCTAAGCTCCTTGTGAGGATCCACAAGTTTCTTTACCATTTCTTCCCTTCCTCTCTAACTTTGTCACTTTCCACCCGAACATGGTATTCAAGAAACATCACTAAGTTGGTTGTAGCTTCTTCCCCTCCACTCCACCTCTAGTAAAAACAGTGCTGTTTTCTATAGCTACTTTCTCCTGACGTGACTGCTTTGAATACCCTTATGCCCTGTCTTTGCTCAGCTAACTTCCCTCAGCCCTGGGGTATATGGTCATCTCTGCACTGACATTGTCTTATATTATCTTTCTATGTATTTGCTCTTCTCAAAAGGTCCTGTGTTCTTTAAAGGCAGGGTCTGAGTTTTGGTTTTTGCATTTTTTAAATTTGGAAATATGACGACAATGGAGACATGAGTATGCAACAGAACCCCAAGCATATTGCTCGATATTTAATTAATTAATTTAGTAGGTATTTAATTACTTGCTCAGTGTTTAATTAATTAATTTAGTAGGTGTCTCAACTCCTCCAGCATCTTTCTGATGTGTGTAGGAAACACATTCCTAATGGAACAAGAGAATCAAGTGAGTGTTATAAATGTATTAAGGTGGCAAAGAGCTAATAGTATTTTCAAAAATCTGATTACCTACCAGTCACAAGTTGTAAAATTCACCAGATTGAAAGTTAAATTCAAATAAGGAAACTTTGAGAAAAACTAGTGAAAAAAATCACAGGAATGATTCACTGAATATACAGAGGGTGCCAAAAAAACGTATACACATTTTAAGAAAGGAAAAATCTATTAAAATTGTAATACTCAATATATACCAATAAAAGATAAGTACAAGTCACGTTTGACTTCTGCAATTACAAGAGGTGCTCAAAGTGGTTGCCATCAGCATCCAGACACTTCTGATTATGGCGAACTACTGCTTGAGCAATGTTGACCAAAGTGTCCACTTGTGTTTCTGTATATGCCATTTTAGTTTCTTCACACAGTACCATGTGTCTCAAACTTATCCCAAATGCGTGCAATTATTAGGCATGTTGGAGGTGCTGTTGCATACTCACGTCTCCATTGTCGTCATATTTCCATAACAGTCTCCAATTTCAAATACCACTTCAAAATGGTCTTGAGCTCCTCAACAACTGTGCTTCTGCCATTTTCTTTGACTGTCCTGCTGGTTGCATGGTGACGCTAGCATTCATTTAATTAATGCCATCTTTTGAGTAAACATCATACTACACACTGTACCATAATTCAATTCAACTTCAAAAAAATCATACATAGATAACATCTCTTAAAATGTGCATACATTTTTTGGCAACCCCGGTATATATTTTGCATACAGGTTCAAATACTCATCAAATTGAAATATGATAATACAAATGTCACATTTTGCTTCCCAATTACCTGGATCTGTGGGGCAGACACAGAACAGGCTGTAATACCATAAGCAAAGGCTCAGCTTTGCAGCCCTGGCCATGGTCTTGGGCTGGTGACCCATGTCACTGAGCACTTGCTTTCTCTTTTTGGAGTCTCTCATTTTCCTTAACTACAATACGGATATAATACTAGCTCTGCCTAACTTCTTTATTTTAAGTTGAAGGATCTAATAATATTCTACATTTTAAGATATTTTGAAAACTAAAATGTGCTATACATGTAAAAGGTAGCATTAACTTAAATTAATTATAGCCATTTGTTCTTTATGAATTTATTTTAATCTTTCTACATTTGAACTAGATAATTACTGAGAGACTGAATATACACATGGAAAATTGCCAGACTGTATATAAAAATAGAACTGTAAGCCATTACCTAGAGTAACCAGCCCAGGATGCCAACCTACTATCTTTAAGTCAGACTTCAGAAAGTCAGACCACTTCTCCAGCAACCAATCCAGGAAGCCAAACAATAGCCTGTGTAGCAATTGGCTCAACACAGCCAGTACTTTTAATCCAGCTCCCAAAGGAGCGTCAAATGAAGCAAGTCAAATATGTACCCAAAATTCATCACAGAGGATGCCCTGCTTTTAGCCTACCTACAGCTTTCCCAAGGAAACAGCCTCCATTGGGGGCATACCTGAAACTTTCTCTTTTCCCACTATGCAGCTTTCCAACTCTTCTCCCTGCCCTTGAGTCTCTGCCAAGTGTAAGTGGCGGTGGCTGACTGCTGTGCTATGGAGAGCTCTGAATAAATAGCATTTGCCTGTTCTCAGTCGTTTGGTCTTCATTTACTTCCACAATGCGATGGTCCCTTCCAGCCTCAAAATGCTATGCAGTTGTCTAAACATATCATGTGTATCATTCAATGAGATAGAACTTAAACCAGGAAGGTAGTCTCAAAACAACAGCCTTAGAAAGACTTCTATTCTTTAAATGTATATAAGTAGATAAGCCTAAGGCCCAGTTACACTGAAATCAAATATCAGAAGTCAAAATATTTTAAAAGAAATACATTCCAGCATAATGATTATAGCAATATAATCTAACCAACACTTGCTTTTCAATGCCTTAAGTCAAATGGAATGAAACAAGTATCAGAAAAGAACATTTTAGATGATTTCCAAGCTGTTTATTCACAGTTTCAATGAAAATGTACTCTAGCTTGCAAATGTCACAGCCTCAAATCCTAATGACGCATCTGTCTCACCTCACCTTCTCTTCCAGATTTTAAACAAGCCATTGGGATGCTCGCTTTCTTATCAACTTCTATATTTGTTTCCACTACCATCATTAAATATTTACCTTTTTCACACACACACACACACACACACACACACACATTTTCCACCACTGGAACTGAAACTGACCAAACTGAAAAAAAAAATGCTCAAACTTAACGCTGGGTCCAATATTCTTGCAGATCAGTACAGCATTTTAAATATGAAAGACTGAGGATATGTGTCAAGGCACCTCCACCAAGAGCAGTTTCTTTGTTCTCATTCAAATGACTTGCATACACATACCCGTGAGTGTCACTTAGGTCTCAAACCTTAACTAAAGAAAAGCCAATGCAGCTACAAAAACAAAAAGGAGTCTTTTTTTCCTTTCCTTCTTTGTTTTCAAGCCCCAGAGGTTAGTCTTCAGTAAATTTTGGCAGGTACATTTAGAAGATCTTGAACAAAAGGACAGACGAAATCATGCTACTCAGACTTAGACCTTAACATGTGCCTCCTAAACAGAAGACAGAACCAAAACATCTGTAAGAAAATCATTCATGTATTTATTGAGCATTTTATTTGAGAATAAATCTGGTTTCTGGTATATATTCAAAACAGCTTCTTACAAAATGCATTTTCTAATTGAAAGAAATTATGAAAATCTTCAAAATAGCTGTTGAAAAGAAACAAATGGAAAATGGACGATTAGACTAAGAAATATATACAGGAAGACATAGTGACAGCTCAAAAATAAGGACATATTTATCCATGTCCATAATTTCAAAGTTTTCTTAAAGCCTGTTTAAAAAAAAAAATGATTTTAGGTAACATAAACTTTCCTGAACAAGATCAATCTTAGATAACAGTGGTAAAGTTTTATGTGGAATCTAAGTTCATTCAGTGTTTCCAGAGCCCCGGTGTGAAGCACAAAGGCAGCTACATAGAGTGTGCTATCCTCTGTTCATTGAATGAATGATTGAATGTCGACTATTCATCTAAAATCTGAGTCTCACATTGAAATCTGATGGGGAATTGAAATCTGGCTGTGAAAATTGCATGCATTATTGCATTACATTTGTCATTAAGCTTTGTATTTTGCATAGTATTGTCTTAAACATCTTACAGTGTTTAAATTGAAGAAGGATAAATAAGAATACGAGACCAGGAGCAATCTTTTCATGACCAAAATCATCTCTCCAGGATTCCAATCTATCACACTTCAGGATGCTAACGCTGAATGTTATTCTCAAAGCTTTCCCATTTCCTGCCTCTTCAGGCTGTCTCTGGGTCTACGTTTGTCTCTCTGGCTTCGGACTCATTCTTCTCCCTCTCCATTCTTATCCTGGATCCTGGGCCACCTGGAACTACTTCGCTCCCCCCAGGTCTGATGGCTTTTATCCTCAGGTCTGCCCTGCACCAGATACTGAGTTTCCCCAGAATCTTTGATCCACTCTGCCTCACCAACATTCATTTTGTCAACAATGAAATGATACTGAGGATTCTTATAAATCACAACTTAAAAATTCTCCCCACCCCCAGCTCTAGAGATAAAGAAAACAATATAGCATTGATGGACCTTTACATGTGGCTATCTGGGGGACCCCAATATGTTAAAACTGACAGCATTATCCTTTCTCCAAACTTTTCTTTTTCTGGCTGGAAAGGTCACGTAATTGTTGATTTATATATCTGTTCCCACCACCAGACTGGAAGCATCTTAAGACTAAAGACTCAGCATCTAATAGAGTCCACAGTGAGAATAGACAGGCTGAATAAACTCATGCATACTTCACTCAGGAAAGTCAGCTCATTCTCTTAATTCCAGGATGTAACCCACTTTAGGCCATGTCTCACCGCCTCTCCTCCTAGATTTCCAATCTCTCTGCACATGAGCCATTGCATGAACCAATAATTCTCACTGACAAACATGACTTAGTTACTATAGCTAACATCATGTGCATTGTTACCCATATATGTTTCTAATTGACTTGCTAATTAATAGTCCAGAAAACAAGAGATTTGTCTGGGAAAATCAGTATTATTTGGAGATATGACCAATAACACTTTTCTTAGGGGAACATAAAATTCCATTTTCTTTTCCTTTTTTGCAATGTTTAAAAGGATTAATTTGCCACATCACTTAATTGTTTCTATGAACATCTAGATGATTGAGATGATTTAGACAAGAGGTTTTTATATGTGTGGTTTGTAACTGCTGTTATTCTTGAAATTTCACTCTCATGCAGGGTTACAAAAAATGGACTCTAACTGTGCCGGCGATACAGGGACCACAGCTCATGCTACTGATGAGTGTTGGAGCTCCTGTGGATACAAAGCGTGCTTCAGAATTGTCCTTTCTTATTGGCATCATTAGCAGGATCAACATCCCTTCATTCAATTCCAACTGCTGAACAATGAAAATAATGAAAGGTGATCAAGGCAGATTAATTAGGTAGAAAAGACAACACATTTGGAGTTGCTGAAAGAGGTAATGAACTAAACTGCATTATCAGATGGGTATTAGATCCAGTCATCAAATTTTAGAGCTGAAAGGGACCTTGGAAATCACAGTTGCAACACAAAAAGCAAGGTGTGTGTATCTTTGTTGAGATGGTATCCTGCCTTTGGGAGAATAGCTCTAGGAAGTGGGTGGTGGTGGTGGTGATGTTCCCATCTCATGGGAAAGCTTGGCTCAACTGTGAACATCTTTAATTGCTAGAAAGCTCTTGTATAGAACTGAAATGGGCCTCCCTCCAAGAACCACCATTTGTTGGTAGTTGGTAGCCCTGTTTCTGGAGCAACTCAGAACTAGTCTATTTCTGTTTTTAAGGAAAAACACTTTAGAATCCAGAGTGAGGGAGTCTGTCACTCCTTGGTCACCCTGATTTGGACACTAATTGCATGTCATGATGTCTTTTAAAACTATGGTGTTTGGAGCTGATCAGAGCCAGACAGTCTGACATCATTTACCTACGCGTCCAGGCGAGCAACAGAGTCCTCTCCTGCACTTGTAACATTCCATTTCTGAAGTCTCTTGGGAAAATAAGTCAAAGGCTCCATGTTTCTACAAGGAATGGGCACCAGGGAGCAGGGCAATTAAAAAAATATATACATATACATATACATATACATATACATATACATACATATATATATATATATATATATATATATATATATATATATATATATATATATATATATAGTCCAGGTTTGTTTTAAGAAGGCACATAGGTCAAAGCCTTGGTTTTAGTAAAATAGACGAGACACACTGAAGTAGGATAGGCTATGCAAAGACTCCTAGTGATTTTACAGATGTAAAAAGAGCTCAGAGCCTTTACACAACTTGCTCAAGGTCACAGGAATGGCAATTAGCAAAGACATGATAAAGAGACAGGTTTGCTGGTCATGCCTAGCATGTACCTCTTACCTTAAGTCACTGGAACTCACATACTGACATATATTCAACTGTTCTTTTTCATGGATGCAAGTAATAACAGTTATTGAAGCATGGAACAATCCATAGAATTTCAATGACCACGTCTGGTCTTTAAAAACTGTCAATGAAACATCCAAATGATTTCATCACTCCTTTTGTTTTGTTTTTTAACCAATGTGTGTGAGGAATGTCGAGATATTGACAAATTATCTCTACTCAAAAAACCTTCACTGAAGTTATCAGGAATAGTTCAAGTGTGACCTATTTTAGTAATGCTTTAAGAAATTCTAGTATTGCAGGGCAATGAAAGACAATTTGCTCAGAGAATGCAATTTAAATTGCCATTTGTTTTTGCAATGCAGAAGCCAAGAGAACCTGTGGACAGAGACTAGTCAGAGGCTGACCAAATCTGTTTGTTCTCTGGGCATCTTGTTAAACTATACTTCCCAGCAATTAGGCAAAGCCATATGACTGAGATCTGGCTGTGAGAATGTGGGTGGAAGTGATGTATGCTACCTCCAGTTCTGGTCATACAACTTTCCAATAATATCCTCATCCTCTTGCATCCCCCTCCTGTTGGCTGTGATTTGTTGAGGTCCTAGTTGTTGGAAGAGCCACCAGATGGAAACTTCCCAGTAACTATGGGGAGAACTGCCCATCTTCCCCTGAACCCACTAATTGATTGTCACATGCCTGTGGCATATGTCATGGTCTATGACATGAATAAGAGATGAAACATATTATATTAAGCCACTGAGGTTTGGAGTTGTTTGCTCTAGTAGTTGGACTACCCCAATATAGTTTTTCACATATTGTTTCACATTTTCCCTCCCACAAAATATAGTCTAAATATAAAATTCTTGGGTTTCTAATGAGGACAATATTTCTGTTGGCATACTGACAGAAAAAGAAAGGGCAGAGAGACTAGTTAAATTGCCAAATACAGTACGACAATTCAGCAAGCAGTGCTTCTCTCTTAACCCTAGTTGCAAAAAAATACTTTACAAAACCGATAAATACACTATTGAGTATTTAATAAATATTTTAAATATGATGGCTTCAATCACTATTGCTGAATGAGCAAATGGATGAGCCTCCGAAATGATCATTCAAATGTCTTATATATTTTATTTTTATTCATTTGTATAAAGACAATGCCATTTTTCTTTCAAAATAGTTTTTCATCCAAAAGTGTAGCAAAGAAATAATTCTGAGAAAAAATTTTAAAATAGGATTTTTGAAAAAAATTCACAAAGAAAACATTGGCTATTTCTTTAACATAAAAATAATTTTCAGAAATATCAAATAAATACTTTCCAGAAATATCAAAACAGCAAACCCTTCTGGCATGGGGTTGAGATGATCTGGGTTCCACTCTCAGGTCAGTTCAATAAAACTTCTCTTCATGAATCTTAGTTTTCTCAGACAAAATTATAGATTTGAAATAAATTATTTCTAACTATCCACTAAATTAAAAACTTTGTACCTCTATGATATAAAGTTCCTACAAAAAACAAAACAGTTCATGAAAATTCATTAATATCATTATGTCTGCTCTAAACTCTACTGCCACTTTATATTTCTTATATTCTTCAAGGTGACTTTTCTTTAGTTTAATCTAATTTCCCTTCCAATCAAATCACACTGAACTAAGAAATAAATGAAGAAAGTGAGTTCTTAAAAAACATTAATGATTTGTTTAGGATCATTGGCAAACCCAAGGTCCAACTTTTTTCTTGCTACCTGATTGGAGACTTGCACAAATAGGGTCCTGCTTTAAAAACATACAGATAATATCCTCAACGTTTTTCCCTGTCTGTAAAAAAAGATGAATGTTTCCCATTGGAAAAGTAGTAATGCCAACTCTAAGCAACGTCTTATAACACCAGCAGCAGCATTGTGGTTAGAGCTTCCACGGAACAAGTGGCTACTATGGGTCAGATGCCACACTAGACTCTTTACAAATATATTTCCAATCTATACATAGTCCTCCCAGGGATATTTAATGATAGCCTTCTCTGTTCAGGAACACTGGGGGTCCTGTTGGTTCATAAACTCCCAATGCTAATCAGAGGTGGGTAAGTAGAAGAACTAGGATTTAAACTCAGGTCTCTGAACAAATAGCCACTCCAGTGGTGCTTTGTTGGGTTTGGTTTGGTTTTTTTTTAAGGAGGATTATTTACCTTATTTTAAATGAATATATATACATATATATGTTAAAACGTATGTGTGTGGTGTGTGTGTGTGTGTGTGTGTGTGTGTTTTAGTTGAAGATTGCATGAACAGAAAGATGAATATGATGACATTTGGGGAAAATGAGTTGTCAGTCTAGATAGTATAGATTATGCACACACAAATGACAACGGGGTCCACAGTAGTTTCCAGACAGGATGTAGATTGGATGAATATTCCTTCAGTACACTGTGTAATCCAAACCAGAGTTATGAAGTGATATTTATCAGTAACTGTAAAGAAGTCAGAAAACAGAGAACATTCATTTTCTAAAGCTGCCTTTAGCAATTTATTTTTACAAATTTTTTGGATTGCTTTGATAAAAAAATCAAGTGATGAAAAGCATATATATATATATATATATATATATATATATACACATATATATATACACATATATATACACATATATATGTATATGTATATGTATATATATATACATAAATGTGGGAGAATGTGGGTGGAAGTGATGTATGCTACCTCCAGTATGTATATGTATATATATATACATAAATATATATATATATATATATATTATTATTATTATTATTATTTTCCAACCATGGTAAAATGCATATGCCATGTTCCACCTGCATAGACATGTTGTGTGTCAGGCACTGTGACGGAGAGAGAATAAAGCAGGGAACTCTAACACTATGACCTCTCCCCACATGGGCCTCCTACTCTGAGAGAGAAAACAATTACAAGAACTAATACAGGATTAAACCTCTAATACGAACAAGGAGAGTTAGTAGTGTACAATGAAAGGATAGAAGAGATGATTTTTCCTGGTCGGGAGGTCAAGAAATCTTGGTGAAACAGCAATTTGAAGAGTGGCAAGGGGAGGGGGAGGGGGAGTTTGATGAGTTTTGCAGCCGGGGAAACTGTTCAACACGTATGACTTGTTCCTTGGATCTGTCCTCCCAAAAGCTGATCCTGCCTAACACAAGCTTCCAGCCTGACAAAGGGTACAAGCAAATGCATTCAAAACAAGGGTAGAGAGGAACAATGGTTTAGGCTCCACAATACGTTTAGCCTGTCTGGAAGAAAGGCTTTATATCAGGAAAGAATGGGATTTGAATTTACATAAAAAAAGAAGAAACAAATTCAGGGGGGTTTTGAGTGACAGGCTATAGAGTTGGCATTAATTTTTGAGGAGCAGGTATGGTGATGCCATCGCTATTAAAGAAAGACTCTCAGAGGAGAAGTGTGCAAGAAGGACCAGGAGGATGCATGAGGAGCTTTCCCAGGTCAGGGGCTCATTCTTAACATCTTTTCCCTAGGCAGGTAAGAGCCACAGAACTCCAGATAGCACCATCTCAACATTACCATGTCATCAACCTCTGAAACATCTTTTTCAATGAGGTGGACCAACATAGATGCAAAGATGCAGAAATACAAAATATGTTGTAACAGCTTTTTATAATCAATTTTTAGTGTTTGAATCTAATGTGGATGAACTGATGACGACATACCAGAGAAGATCCTGTTTTGGAAATTAAAATCTATCCTCTGTTTAATGATGAGATAATTGTTTTATTTATTTATTTATTTATTTACCAACCTCATTGTCTGGTCTTAATCTGATGTCAAGATTTAGAGACAGGAATACCAGACAAGGTTATATTGTGAATTCATTAAATAACCAGCCTGAACCTGCAGTCAATCCTCTGCATATTAAAAATGGAACATAATCATGGAAAGTGTTCTTATTGTTCAACAATCCTTTTTACTTCAAAATAGTGCATAAAAATGCAAATGCCTCCCCATAATTTACCACATTAAATATTTATGCCCACAGCTCAGCTCGGCTCCTATAATGCCAACGGCAGCCTTTCAATTCTTTCCCATTTAGGACCTGCCATTACTGAAGCTTATCTTACTCCCTCTACCCCAAATTCTTCATATATCTGATATAAAAACTGCTGGTAAAAATCATTGGAGGGACAAATAGAATTCTAAAATACTTAAGAAGAGTTTTAGGATTATAAAACCTTTATAACCTGGGCCAGGCACGTGTTTTGACTTGGTCTGTTTTAAGATAGCTGTATCTTCTGATAAACTCCAGCATCATATGCCAACAGTCATAGAAGACCTGATAATAGACTCATCCTTAAGTAGGACACAAGGCAGCAAATTATCATAAAACCAACAATCTCAAAAGAATCTTCTTCAAGAAAGGAGGCCACAGGGATTCAGACATATGTGATTTTTACATTTTTCCTCCTCACTATGGCCCCAGTCAGCGTAAAGCTCAACAGAGACTGTCATAGTACAAAGATCTCTGGATTTAATTGTTGGGGAAACATGATCCTGGTAATGGTTCTGCCATTATCTGGGTTACACTGGGTATGTTTTCTTACTTTCTGTGCTTCTGTGTACTCATCTCTCAAACAAGGGATTTAGACCATAGAACCTCTAAGATGCCCGTTGGATCTGAACATCTATGAAAAAAGAAAAAAGAAAGAAAAAAGAAAACTACAACAATAAATAAATAAATAAATAAATAAATAAATAAATAAATAAATAAGGGCCAGATCTTAAAATCATCTATTCTGTGCCTTCAGTTTAAAGTGAAATGGGATTCGTGTACACCAAAATACATTACAGAAATGATATTTTGTGAAAATGTCCCCCTATGGAAACCTGATGTTCTGAACATGTTGGCCTGTTGTAAGGAGCTTTTCTGACTAATTAATGATACCATAGAACAGAAAGGGGTGGTTTTCTATACAAAATATCCTTAGGGTGCTGCCAACAGCATGGACAATCGCAAAGCCAAAATGTAGAAGAAAAGATGCCAAGTTCAAGGAGAAGTAACAATGGTATGAAGAGAACAAAGAAAGCACGGCTGTAATTTGAGTTGCCCTTTTGTGAGATATTTAGGAGGATTTGGCTTTATGAGCAGAATCGCTGCTTCCTAAGGCCATGGGGAGAGTAACCAATTATTTATCAAATGTGAGGAATTAACATTCCTTTTCTTCTATGGAAAAAAAAGTGTGGAATTCTATCACTGTCTCCACAGCATTTCGATTTTCAACTATTTTTTAAGTGATGATGTTAGAATAACCCCTTGATTGATAGGAGAGAAAGCGAATGACTAGAAAGATCGAAGAAATACTCTGTTACCAGACATCTTATAAATTGGGAAGACTTTTGTAATGTAGAACATTTTTATACATCCTGAAGACTGAGTTAATGTGCATAGGAAATTACTGTTAGGCATTTGGGATCACAACTGAAGTTCCTGTTGCATGGCTTATTGCCACATTTTTACAGAAATGGTTTAGATGTGATTTGAGGATATAAAACTGGCACTAATAATGCAGCACATGGATTCATACCATCGATTTAGAAACCACGTGTAGAGGGTCTGTACCTCTGCACCCGTGATCTGGGAACTCCCAACCATAGCACTGTACAGTGTAAACAGAGTTGTCTTAAGGATAGTGAGACCCTGGGTACCAGTTCAGACTTAGCCCCTAATTAGCTATGAGGCCTTGGGCAAATCGCTTTTGCTTCTGAGCCCTCATTTGCTTATGTTTAAATGAAGCATCTGGACTCAAGAATCCTCAAGTTTAGGATTATACTGATAAATACCAGAATACATTCTATACTAGAGGTTCCCAGTCCTAAGTGCTCATTAGAAACAATTGGGGAGCCTTCAAAAAGTACCCATGCTTGGGTCCCAATTAAATTAGATCACTGGGGGTGGGGTAATTTAAAAAAAAACACCAAAAAACAAAAAAACAAAAACAACTCCCCGAGAGCTTTTAAAGTAAACCCAGGGTTCAGAACCACTGTTCTATACTTAATGGAACATTTTTAGCAACATTTAATACACTTTTCAATATTCTTTTTGTAGACTGGTGGGGTTCTTCATTTCTCTAGTTTTCCCTATTTTAGCTGAAAGCATTTTAATTATCCTTCCTTACTCAAGAGTAAGGAAAAAGAGTGAAAAAAGGCGGGGGAGCCAATCTATTTCCTATTTATTAGAATGTTTGAAAAAAAAACTTATAGGTGAAGAAGAAAAATGTTTGATCACATCAAATTTTGAGATGATCTCCATCACTGATTTATTTATTTATGTTATGACTATCTCCCATCTTCATAAAGAAGGAGAAATTAAACTGCCAAAGCTAAGAACACATACAAGCAAACAGTGAGTGGGTGGGTGAAAATTTGTTGTTGAATTTTGACTCTTTTACTTGGCTTCTTCAGCTAGGCTGCCTTATAAATGATAAGGAAACTAACAGCTTAAGGAAGATAACCAACTTTTTTTACAATCATTAGAAGATAAAAAGTTATTGATCTAAGATAGCAAAAAAAAATAATTTCTCAGTGTTGTCTGTTTTCTATGCCTATGAGACTTTTTTTTTTTAAGGTCATAACTCTGTCTTTGAATTTTTGAAGGAAAGACAAGCTTTTCCACTAGTAGGTAGGAGGTGTGTGGGTAGTTGAATATATGCACAGGTGCAATCAACTTTAATTAAGACTCAAATCATTTTAACAGGCAGATGGAAAAATGCTTTAATCTTCTTTAAAAGAAACAGAGACAGTCAGGCACTAAAAATATTAATGCATGGGAAGGAAAATATCATTTCCATTCTTCCTGAAAGATGTAATTCTGCAAATACATTCATAAATGTTTTTGAAGCAAATGCTAAATGCTAAGAAGAATAATTCCTTCATCACAAAGTGTAATAAGAATATTTACTTTCTATCAAAGTAAATGCAAAACTTAGATTGTTGTAATCACAGTTACTAAAAGCCATAATTTGGGGTTAAAGAAGTCATAGCTATTACAGATTTATAAGAAAAGCAAGGCATGAATATTAACCCTTCTAGGGAGTATGTAACTATTATAACTGACGACTACAGAACTGAATGTATACAGTACTGTATTTCTTGCAGATTTCAATTCACCTCTTTTCTAGATAAATATGGTTAGAGAGATAAATGGTTATTTAAAGGAATCATTGGCCAATCTGGAATTTTTTATAGTATTCTTGGGATAAAATATACACATTAATTTGAAGAGGAAAGAAAGCAACACTTGTTAGGGTAAAGTCTCCAATGAACCAGGTTTGATTTTTACTCCCCAAGTCATATTTTAAATGGTTAGTCAAGAAGATTAAGAAAGGCTTTAGGCAAAACCAATAGAAACATATGTAAATGTTGGTATCTTAATAGTTAGAGGGGACTTAGGAGAGCTGGAACTCTTTTCAGGTTGTGTTTCTATATAACACTATATTTTTGCTCAAGAAATTGAAGATCTTTGGATTTCAGTGTACCTGATCATATAAAGTGGTGAAACAGGACTATTTTTAGGGCCTAGCAAATATTTATTGAGTTGCCACTATGTGACTCATGGTCTAAGGACAGAGCGTAGGGAGCCAATGACCTTGTTCTCCACTTGTTCTCTTTGGAACCAAGGGAGGGAAATACAAGTGTTCTTCTCTTGGAAATTTTATGTGGCAGTATCATTCACCTCTTTCTCCTTTCTTCTTTTCCTTCTTTCCTTCCTTCCCTGCTCCCTTTCTCTTTTTTCTTCCTTCCTTCCTTCTTTATTGTGATTTCATTTCAGCTTCCTTTTAGGTTAGGTGTATGCCACCTGTCCACTTGTTCAACATCCTCTTTCTTCACATCCTTTCACATACACACACATACAAAATACATGTATGAACTGTTTCATCACAAAGTGCCTCAGGCATAAAAGTGTTTATTTTTATTATTGATACTCTTTATTACAGTGATATCTTGTTTCATAAGTTACCTGGTAGCAGACTTCTTTATGGTAAAATCAATCTGAATGATTAATAAGGCCACGGAGAATCCCAATATCCATTGTTCTGATTAGTCTCATGGGTTAAAGAACAGGAAGAAAAGCAGGAAAAAAAAATAGAAGGAGGATGATGAGAGGGCAGTACTATATGTAATATATCAAATGAGGCTATGACTACGCCTCAAACAAAAAACCAATCCTGACTTAAGGATCACAGACTCAGGCCACTGGAATGAATCCCAGATGCCCAGGCCTTGTGAGTTTCAGAACCTAACTGGATGTTGTGACATGACCCAGGACACCAGAACAGCACAATGTAGAAACAAGGGAGAAAGAGAAACAGAACAGCTTCCTAAAATGCTAGGTTCTAAATCTGCTTGTCTTTCTATCTGTCTACCTATTTATATCTTTGTAACAATGTTTTTGACTGCCAAGTCTTCTCTCAGAAGATGCCCTCTCCATTAATCAATGTCTCTCTCATCCTCATTTGAATTCTTAGATTTTTACGGGCTGATATTTCAAAATAAAGATTCTAGCGCCTAGAATAGAGCCTGGCCCACAGTTCATATTTTGTTAATGCTCACTGAGTGAATGCAAGACTGAATGAATGCATATACATGCTTTAAATGAAGCAGGTGTGCTACCCAACGTTCAAGGTTGCTTTTAGGTGTTGCTCTCTATGTGATTTGGAGCCACTAGTTCACTGCCTCCCACTCTCATGACCTCTAAAGATCCTCAAAACGAAAGAGTATTTGTTGTGTGCAGGACATGTGTGTGGAGCGTTGTCACTCGTGTTTGCTTCGATGGCCTCCAAACCTGAAAAGAGATGGGATCACGGGACCCCAGAAAACAAGGGCCGATCCTGCCTTGGGAGAAAGTGCTGTCCATTTATGTGTTAATTGCATCAAAAAGAATAAAATATTTAGAAATAAACTTATTCCAGGAAGTAAAAGATGTGTACACTGAACCTTACTTCTTCCATTAGTTTTACACGCTCACTCCACTCCAACTTAGTATTCTAGGATTTAGCATGAGGCTGACCCTCCATTTCCATCAGGTTTCACATCGACCCCTTATGTGGCTACACATTAACTTACTTGCTCTTTAATAGGAGCCCCTCATCAGATGGAAACCCAGCGTGCACTTCTAAACACAAACTGATGACTACAGGTCCTCTGTCTAGTTGGTTTTGTTTGTGTTCCTATTTCAGGCCCTACCATTCAAGTATATGACAGACAGTTCTTCAGAATGGTTTCCCATATGCTATGTTTTCTTGTTATGCTTTCAAAAGCCTTGGAACATAGGTGCCTGAAAACCTTATTCTGGTAGATTTAGTTTTGCTTCTTTGTGGATTCTATTTGAAATCAAGCAGGTGCCTTTAAGGCTTTTCTTTCCCTTCCTCAGCTCCAGACCTAGAGGTGTCTGTTAACTTGATGTCACTACAAATGTGGCTAACACATGAGCTCACAAACCTCCAGGGTCACAAAACTCAGGTGTGGCTCCCTCATCAGGCTCATAGGTTCCACACACAGCCTTCTCTATTCTTAGAACTTTTAAAATTCATAAAGAAAGAAAGAATGCTGAAGCCCAGGAAAACACACATTTCACACTAACACGGATTATGAGCTGGCCTCCTTAAATGTCAGCTGCTTGTGAGACTCAGTAAGTCTGCCATTGATTTCACAGGGAAGTAGGTCAGGACTGCTTTTAACTGGAGAAGTCTCATGCTGCAGGTTTCATTTAACTAGGAGGAGTGACTATTAAAAATTGATGTTCAAAGCAAACCTCTGCTTAATTAGTATCTGGATAAAGACTTTACTAGGAAAGACATGGAAGTTACTGAAAAATGAGAAAATTGACAATGAAGTATTTCAACAGTTATTTCTGTGTCTATAGCCATTCATTTATAAGAAATATTATGGATGGTCACTTCATGCCTTCCCTCCTTATGCTAGTTAATCTGTGTTTAGGAGGTGAGCATTCCTTCTATATCGCTGGTTGCACACATGTTTTTATACAAAATTTGAGTGTTTGTTGTTGTTTTCTGAAGTTGAATTTTTCAAATGCTAACCCTAAAATAGTTGTTTTTTTGCATGTTGACTAACCACTTTAAAAGGGAAAGAGATTCTATTTGTATCTGCTTAGAAACAACACTTCACAAATCTTGTAACCATCCTCCATCTACATACTAAATATTTTTTATAGTAAGCACTTTGAGTCTTATTGGTTTCCACCTAATTCATTGGGTAATACTTATATATTTTTGGAAGCAAAGCTTTTATTTTAAAAGAGAAATCATTTGTAACCAGAAAATAAAAATATTCATTATATTTGAAAAATACATCAACAACCCAGTTATATAGATCTTTTTCTTTTGCTGATAAATCATCTTTTACAATCATGGTGTCATGTTGAACAACCCTTTGTACAATGATGGTGGCCACTCTGTTCTCAGAGCTATTCTTTACAGCGTAAGGGCAGCGTTCCTCTGTCAGGTGATGTCCCATCTCCTTCAAGGCTTAGATATCATTCAGCAATCTTTTTTTTTTTTTTAGAGGATTTTTATTAAAATACAGCTAACATACAATATTGTATTAGTTTCAGATGTACATCATAGTTATTCAACAGTACCCACCTGGCACTATACAGTTATTACTACATTATTGAGAAGGGATTAAGAAATACAAACTGGTAGTTACAAAACAGTCATGGGATGTAAAGTATAGGGAATATAATCAATAATATTGTAATAACTATGTATAGTGCCAGAGGGTACTAGTCAGAGGGATCACTTCCTAAATGATATAAATATCTAGCCACTGTGCTATATACTTGAAACTAATATAAAATATTATTAATGTCAACTCTAATTTAAAAATTTACAAACAGGGAAAAGATCACTAATACTGTGATAGTGTGGTACAGTGTCAGATGTTTGCTGGACTTACCATTCAGCAATCTTAAAACAGCCTGTGTCCTATCTCCTATGGGAACGGAGAATGGCTTACAGTTCCCCACATGCTTTATGCTCCTCACATCAGGTATTGAATGATCCACTTAAGATGTCACCTCCTTTATCCAAGCCTAACTGAAGAGAGTTGTTCAAACAATATTGAATCTCTGAAAACTTCATTCATTTTTGACCCTACTTCATTGTTAATAAAATATTTATTCTTCCCACAAATACAGAAAAGTCAAACAATCACCCCTTAGAGTAGCATTTACACTTGATAAGGTATTTTCCTGTACATGATTTTCTTTACTTTTATACAACAATCCTGTGGGGTAAATATGAAAATAAAACAACTAGACTCAGAGTTTGCCTTGCCTTAAAAGCACAGCTGTTCAGAGGCACAGCCATCTCTGGACCCAAGAATATTTGACTCCCGTGTCTTTTTCCATACATATCTCTCAAGTGACTCCCCAATCTACCTTCCATTATAATGCGATTGTTTTCTTAAACTGGTCAAATGCAGGGATTTTTTAAAAACAAAAGCTGTAAAAGTGAAGGTATACTTTTTATCCTCCTTATCTTCTGGAAATTAAATAGTAAATGGGCCATACTCAGTACCAGACACAATCCAGCTCATAGTTTTTCTATCTATGATATACTATCTTAATATTCCTTCCAGAACCATTAAGTGAAAAAATCTATGCTATGCTATTTTTCATGGACCCCACCTTAATTCATTTATAAAATATTTAGGTTAGATTACGAGTACTTGCTTTCTCATTCATTCTCCTTGCTGAGTGCTGTCTGGTTTCCCCAATCAGTATTAGAACTGATTTCCCTTCTGACTATGTTACATAAAAAAATTCTAAACCTGGGTTCTACATTGATATTCCTTGAAGCAGTTGTTTCTGAAATACCTTAACTAGTGTTGATCGTACCATATTGTACAAAACTCAGATTATTTTCAGTATTTGGAAATCATGGTAGTTCTGTTAGATTTTGCTATTTAAAAAATGTTAGTTTTAGAAAAATCAACAAATCCGCAAATATAAATCAGTTATGCAAAACAGTCCTAGAGGCTATAGGCACTTGATAAGATAAAATCTTTACTTTCAAAACTTACCATTTAATTGTGAAAATTCGATACGCATTTATTCATTTTAGTCGGTTTTTGATCATTCAAGGAGCACATATTAAGTGGGTTTTGTGCCAGAAAATGTGCTAGTTGCTACAACAAAAAACGAGTCGGTATTGTGTCCTGACAATTTAGTTGGGGAGGCAAGCATTTAAACACTAATCACAACTCCCCAAAAGGAAGCAGAAGAGACAGAACCTAAAAAGGATAATGAATAAAGATGTCATATTGCATGAGAACCAAGAGAAATGTCTTTAGATGGAGTAACCAACAATGTCAGATGTTCTGTGAAGTTTAAGAGAACCAAGGCAAGGAAGAGGCCGGGGCCAGAGACCAGTTCGGAAGCTCTGAGCGACGATGCAGTGAGCAAAACAGAAAACTAGGTTGTAGGAAATGAAGGATGGATTGGGGGACAAGAAACAGAGGCAGCAAGTTCAGAACATTCACATGAAAGGGAAACGGAGAATTATAGCTGGATGTAGAATCAGGCTTTTTTTGCTGAAACCTCAATAGACAACTTTAGTATAGTTTATATTAAATGATCATTTACATAGGTTAATTTAGAAGCCAAAGTGAATTCTGTAGGCTTGAGGTGAAATCATCAATCTAGCAAAGGGGGGCCACTGTGAGGGAGATGTTTTGATTTTTTAGGTTGGAAATTTCTCTTAGACCAAACTGACAAAAAGCTTTCATCATTTTGACTTATCTCTCTTGTTAATCTTTGGTAAACTGTTAGTAACTAATCAATCAGAGAATGAAACTAGATTGTGGCTTGTAGAGGCAACTTTGATATTCAGAATGTGATAATTTAGAGCAAAGCTTCACTTTCAGCTCCATCATCCTGTTGGGGGCTGTAACATGTAAATTCTTTCCCAGCCTTCTATCTTGGGAATCTAGATTTCTTATTTGTGTCATGGGAACAAAGCCACATTGAAATTACCACCCTTCGCATTGTGGGTGGATCCAGGGTTGAACAATACGTGGATGCCCCTAATCTCTACTTTCTGACTCTTTCCACTTATTGTTTTTCAATCTTTTTTTCTTTCTTGACTTAATTATATCATTTCCATCTATAACAAGGGGGAATTGATGCAAAAAATAGAAAAATGCTATGCTATTGACTGCAACTGAAACTTGATCAGAAGAAAATGTAAGGGAAAGTTTTCCCTCCATCATCAATTGTCAGAAGAATATTACCGACTTCTGGATTTGAAAATTTTCCTTTCAGTTCGGCTGTTCTGTGTATACCTGGCTAGCTAGACAGAATGGGCTTGCTTCCAAGTCTATGTTATTATTAACATTCCCTCCTCCTCTCTTAGATTCTCCATAGCATTTTCCCTTTTTTCATTGGAGAACAGCAATAGCCCAGATTCTCCAGTTGATCGGCTATTCTACCAGGAGTGGAACATGTCATTAACCTAGCTCCCATCAGCTATCAACAATAATGAGTTTGCTTCAACGGAGAGACACCAGGCACCCCTACGGACACTTGATTAAGTTTAGAATTGCCACCTATTTACTGAATTCTGAAAAAATGATTTTTGTTTTGACAATTAAAAATGACTTTTCAAATGTTTTATACCATAAACCCATTTTTATCTGGGAACACACACATTCAAGAACACCAGTCACATAATAATAGCACCCTGGATTTATGCAGTGACTTTCCACCAAAGAGGTTAAATAACTTAGTTTAATGTGTTTTCATTCTCTTTACTGTTTGAGTTCAATAATGAATAATGTTAATCAGAGTAGAATTCCCTCTTTAAAATGTTGCTTCCTATCGTTTTTTTTTAAATGCATTTTTCTAACTCCAAACACTGAGAAGTGATCAATTTTCACAGCGGAATCATTTGTACAGAAACAGGACAATTTGACATCTACAAAATGGTCTACATTTAAATGCTTTATGGCTATATTCTTTATATATTTCCCCTAATAAATCTGCCTAGAATGGGATGGGCATTCTTTTAAATAGGATACATAAGAGAGCACAAGCGATGAATTCAGCATATTTCCTTTTTGGCGGAATGACTATATTGATTTCAGTGTGGAATTTTCTAAGTCATAGGATCTGATTTTTTTTTTTTTTTAGTTTAATGGTCAACCATTTCTCATATGGCTTTTTTTCCCTGAAGTTCAATAGCCCTCTCAAGTCACTGTGCTAATTAATTCAATAAGTTCTATGAATACTTGTCATGTACCAACTTTAAGAAATCTTACATTCGGCCAGGTGCTACATGAAATAAAATAATCAAGAGGTAGGCTTTTGTGCTTCCTGGCCGTTTGTCCTAAAGATAAGGCAAAAAATCTTTCTAAGACATATTATTACAGAAATACAAAGTGTTCTCAGAATTTGGAGGAGGGATTACTTGTAGACAACAGCATAAGAAAAACTCTATAATACGGTAGGTAGATTCTAAGCAGGGATCTAGGCATTATGTTTTGTTTGATGGAGTTACTGAGGAAGTCCTTTCAGCAAGAGAGAACAGTGGCCAGAAAGCCTCAGAGGCAGGAAGGGGGTCATATATGTGGGGATCTACAGATCATCCAGTAATTCACTGATGCATTAAACAACAGCCAAAAGAGACCCACGGTTTCCCCTCTAATATTTTCATTTGAAAAGGTAGAAAACTAAGGCATAAAGAGATGAAGTGACTTAGCCAAAGTCTCAAAACTTTTCAGTGGTTGAGTCAAGATGGAAACCACCTCTTGTGACATGCAGTCCCTACCCTAGATCATACTTAGAATGTAGGAAAAATGTAGGGGGTATGATATGGCTGATAGGAACCCTCTTACTTAATATTTAATTACTTACGGATGCCAGGCTGTGGAAAACATATGATATTAAATACAAATCAGAAACTGAATTTCCTGTTTGAGGTAATTCAACAGGAAGGAAAGAAATCTGTCCTAGGATATTTCATGTGTGTTAAATTAAATACAACCAAGGAATCTTCGTTGTTGTTTTTTTGGTTTTTTTTTTTGGAAAAAAATAGACTGTTGTAGCTTTATTTCTGAATTGAAAATGTTCCTGCATTTTATAAATCTAATGTAGAGAGGCTTCTTCTTAATGCAGAGAATCGCTGATTAAATTGCTGACAAGCAATTGCACTTAAAAGATTCAGCAGCCAGAGAATATAAACACAAAGGATAAACACGTCTGCTCGCATCAATCAAAGACAGCTGCAGTCTACCCCAAGAAAGGTGAGCAATTATTTATGAAATTATATCTTCTTCAGTGATTCTGTTTTTCAATCCTAGGATAAACTGAATGAGCAAAAAGGCAATGTCGTGGGCCCAATTAACCGAGAAGGTACATACATTTTCAAATTTTAGGGATTTTACTTATAGTCTGTTTAACCTCATCATACTGGAAAAAAAAAATGTATTTAGCTTTAAAAAAATAATAATTAAATAGGCTAGTGTATTCTTGAAAGAAAAAAATATATATATATTTCACTTTCATTTTAGATAAGTGCCCGATTGTGTTAACTACACAATAACACAAATCTAAAAAGAAAAGAGGTAATGCTAAGATGCATTGTGCACAGGACTTTTCTTAGCGTTTTTGTTAATTTGTTTTACTAGATCAGTTTCTAGGCTGGTGATGCTGGTGGCTTCATTACCATTGGCTGGAGTTTTTGATCCATGGAATGTTTTTCCCCTTGGGGTAGCCGTGGGCCATCAAGTTACTGCGTAGTTATGGACAAGATGCCAGCAGTTGAGGACAAAGCTAAGCATCCCCACGGTGGAATCATCCAGTTGGTATTGAACATCTCATAGACCAGGAAATGGGCATATATATCCTCAAGTTATGCTTAGAGGCATTGAGGTGAGCACTCAGTCTCTTTGCCCAGGTCCTTTAGGTGATTCCAGGGCCCACTGGGCAGATCACATGACTTCAGGGCAGCTTAAAAGCCTGGAGGATAGAAAAGCACACAGCTGGGACTAGAATATTCCAAAGGGAATTTTGGAGGGTGCTAAAAAGGGTTTCCACCCCTTCCTAAATTTATGACAACCATTAAGTAGACCATACCACTTAGATACTGATTCAGCTTTCTCTTATTAAACAGTTATTCCTGAGAATGATAACCCTATGAGCCATTAGAGTTTTGCTGATAACTGGTACATTTTAACGGCAATAAGGAAGAGGAAAGAAGTTGGCCAAGTGTATATAAAGTATCATGAAGACCAGAAACTCTGAAGCTAAACAAACTAGGTTCAAGTCCCAGATTTATTCCCTAGTTGACTGTAGGTAAATTGTGTCTCAGTGTCTTCCATTTTGAAAATGGCAATGTTAACATCACCTGCCTGGGAGTATTGCTATGAGGACTGGATACATTGTAAATGCTCAGAACAGCATCTGCTATCGAGTAAATGATAGCAAAGTAAGTACTACTATTATGCTACTAATATCATGGAAACACTTGCAAGGAAAGAGTTGGATACTGCACTCTTTCCTCAGGTTTTCACCACTTGCTTCTTTGATGTATCCCACCCTGAGCTTAGCTGGTCCTGATATCATTTTTAAGACAAACCTGTTTGAGGCAGAGGCATTTGCCAGGAACCTCATCACTTTATTGCCCCATCAGCATTGTCAGCTCTAACTCCCGAGATGCTTGGCCCAGTCATGACAGCTAGACCTCCTCATTACTCCCATAACACCTTCCCTCCATCTTTCCAGTGTCCCATGTGGAAGACTCCCATTCTCTTGCATTGCCTTTGACTTATAGTGTTCTCTCTACTCTCCTACATTGACTGCTGGATCACATGACTGGGTGGGTATCTGCTCTAGATGGCACACAATTGTTCTCAGTCATGGCCCCATCTGGGGGCCCCACTCTGCTCTGGCTGGCCCTCCCTGTTAAGTGGCCTGGGCGCGTCTACACAGACTTCTGAGGTGAGGACTATTGCCAGCCTGAGTCTCAGCTTCTTCTGACTGTCTGACCAGCCACATCAGCTCCTGCCCAAAACGGCTGTTACCAGAGGTTCTCAAACTTAATTGTTTAGGAATTCTAATACAGGAAATGGCACAGACCTGGCGTGACTAAGCTGGGGGCTCTAAGAACAATAATGGACCTTATTTACAGGTCACCCATCACATGCTCCACTGCTAACCACTCAAGGTCTCTGGGAAAATCTATAGGTAAAAGAGTTTTCTCTGTTTATCCATCCACTGTCTTCTCTGCAGCTGCCAACTAATCTGTAGCTTACTTAAGACAAGGAAAACAACATATATTCACTCATTTCAAGCTCTCTGTATTTTACTTTCTCTCCTCTCGCTTTCTTTTATATAATTTCTATTTTTGACTTTGTTAGATAAAAGCAATATTATAAGTTTCTCTTATATACAGGTAAATGGTATTTCTAATATTTAGTCATACGTCCCGCAGTTATTGGTGATAGGAGGCATAAATATCACTGGGGTTCTTATTAAACAGTCAACATCCCAGGCCTAACCCCCATAATTTCTCACTGAATGGTCAGTGATAAGGCCCAAGAATCTCTATTTTTAACATCAAAGTGAATATGACATAGGAGGTGCTTGGACCACTTGCTTAAGCTTTCAATGTCCTTTGCCTCCTGAGCTTTGAATGACCCAAGGACTTTCTCTGGAACCTGAGCACAGCCCCACGGTCCTTGCCTAGGAGCATTGTCATAACCCAGGTCTTAGCTCCATTTTTCTTCTGCATGGCAGAAGGAAGTTGGCTAAGGCAGATACCAGCCTGAAACTACAGTGTGGGACTCTGAGCAGGGAGGCTACTGAGTAGCATATGGTGGGGTCTAACATGGGTCATGTCCTTATTTAAGATGTTTAACAGAGCCGACAGGCCTTGGTCGCGTCAGGCCTTCTGGAATCCTCCTCATGAGATCCACTGGAATATCTCCAGGTGTTCTGTGTGTAGCTCAAGTCCCAAATGCCTTTGAAAACTCTGAAGAGTTCCAGAGGTTCCAGATCCAGCCTGCAGAGCTCTGTCCAGGTGGCTCCCTGTCACCATGCACACAGACGTCCTGCCCAGAGTCAGCATGCTCTCAGGTGGGCAGTCACAGGCCTAGGACTCACTATTCTCCACAGCAAAGGAGCAATCTGGAGTTGTGGACTCTATTCTCTATCCTTCTCTTTGGCTTCTCAATTCTACAATCAGCCCTCTGTATCCACAGGTTCCCCATCCACAGATTCAAAACTATGCAGAAAAGATATGTTGTATCATTGCTGATATCTTTACTATGCAATAAGGCCTATGATGGGTGTGTCTGTACTGAACATGTACTGACTTTTATTTTTTTGTTATTATTCCCTAAACAAGACATTATGATAATGATTTCCATAGCATTTACATTGTATTAGGTATTATAAGTAATCATGAGATGATTTAAAGTATACGGGAAGATGGGTGTAGGTTATGTGTAAATACTCTGCCATTTTATATAAAGGGCTTAAGCATTCTTGGATTTGGGCATCCGAGGGGGATTCTAGAAACAATCTCCCATGGTCACCGAGGGACAACTATACCTACACGTGTCCTACCCACTCTTTGTCAGTCCCTGCTTTCACAGGAATAAAAAAAAAGGGAAGATGAAGCCCTTAATTATTTTGTTTGCTAAATTTTACTGAAAAATAATACTTTAAATAAGAGAAAAAAATGGGTAGGTTCTCCTAAAATAAATGAACATTCACACCACGATTTTCAAGACAGCTTAGTTCTTGGAAAGTTGATATTCTTGACCATCTCACATATGAATCCAAGAATGTCATTGAAGACTTAGCAAATGGGTTAAAGTGGCCTTTGAAAGGAAAGGTCACAGAGTCCCTACATTTGAATTAAATTAGATGAGAGTACAGTCAGACAAGTTCAGGTATTTGGTTTCTTGGTCTGCAACTGATTAATGGTGTAATAATACAATGAAGAAAAGACTGAAAGGAAGCTAGGAAAGGCTGGGGAGGGGAAACAAGGCTATATACATTAATGAAACCATCTGAAAAAAGGGTGGAGACAAGAAAACCACAAGAAACAGACATACGAATTTAAGTGAATTTAAATGATACAGCAGTAGAGAGCTAGTCAGCTCTACAACCTTCAACAACCCCTAGGACATTCCAGTAATATATTAATTAAGCTGTCAATATTGTATCACTGCTATTACAAATGACCGGGGGTAATAAGAACCACCACTATTTGAAGCCTCCCCTGTTCACATCACCTTGCTTGACACATAGTAGGTACACAGTAATGGTCACAAGAATAACCCTGAATCATTAAGATGGCTACATTATGTTAGTATACCCTTCCTTTTTTTTCTCCAAATCGTGGGATAATAATAAATACAAACATATATTTTAAAGATTTCCTTCCAAAATCATTCTTTTTTTAAAGTAAAGAGTAAGTTGGGTCAGTGGCTTCACTAGCAATACCTAATATTTTAATCATCACTTGACTTCGAGTGACTTAAAAACGAAGAAAGAAGCATGTGTTTGTGTGTGTGTATGTGTGTGTGTGTGGGGTGCATGGAGGTAATTTTTTGGTTCTGTTTTGTTTGTCTGCATGTTTGTTTTGGGTTATTGTTTCTGTGGGTTTTTTTGTTATTGTTGCTGTTCTTTGCTTGTTAAGAAAGTGAATGGAAAGGCCAAGGTCACATCTGATTCCCAGCTTTATTTCATCAGAGCTATAGGACCAATTTTTGTATCTATGATGATAAAAATATCACCTCTAAGAGTAAATTGTGAGGTGGTATCTCATTGTGGTTTTAATTTGCATTTTTCTGGTGATGAGTATCATTGAGCATTTTCTCATATGTATGTTGGCCAACTGTATGTCCTCTCTGGAGAAACGTCTATCCAGGTCCTATGCTCATTTTTTAATTGGATTGTTAGTTTTCATGGTGTTGAGTTGTATGACTTCTTTATAAATTTTGGATATTAACCCTTTATCAAATATATCATTATGAATATCTTCTATTCAGTAGGATTTTTTTTTCATTTTTTGATGGTTTCCTTTGCTGTCCAAGAACTGCTTAGTTTGATGTAGTCCTATTTCTTTATTTTTCTTTTGTGCAGCCACTGTTAAAAACATTATAGAGGTTCCACAAAAAATATAAAAATAGAACTACCATATGACCCAGCAAATCCACTTCTGGGTATTTCTCTGAAGAAATCCAAAACACTAATTTGAAAAAATACACGCACCCCTATGTTCACTGCAGCACTATTCACAATAGCCAAGATATGGAATCAACCTAAGTGCCCATCAATAAATTACTGGATAAAAAGGATGCAGTGCATACATATAATGGAATATTACTCAGACATAAAAATGAATTAACCATTCACATCATGGATGGACCTGAAAGGTATTATGCTGAGTGAAATAAGTCAAACAGAGAAAGACAAATACCATATTATCTCACTTATGTGTGGAATATAAAGAACAAAATAAATGAACAAACAAAACAGAAACAGACTCGTAGAGAACTAATGCTTGCCAGATGGGAGGGACTGAGGGGGTGGGGTAAAAATGGTGAAAGAATTAAGAAGGACAAATTGGTAATTACGAAATAGTCAAGAGGATATAAAGCACTGCACAGGGAATACGGTCAATAATACTGTAATAACAACGTACAGTGCCAGGTGGGTACTAGACTAATCCAGGGGGATCACTTTGCAAATTACAAAAATGTCTAACCATTATGCTGTATGCCTGAAACCAACATGAAGTAATACTGAATGTCAACTATAATTGAAACAAAAATAGTAATTGGAGTGTTTTCAAAGGCTAAAACATGAAATTTAACAGGAGAAAATTGTATATCTCTACTAATGTGGCATCTTGTCAAATATGATGGAGCTCTTTGGCAATGCCAGCCCACCATTCTAAAAACAGTAACACCACCAGGTAAATGGGCCTGTCTTGTTTTTCTTTCTTTGCTCCTTCTTTAGACCCATGTGTGCTCCTTCTGTGGTTCTCTATTTGTACCTTCATATGTACTTCATGTGTCGGCACCTGTATTTGTGGACATGTCCATCCCACCCTAGGTGTGCATTTCTTTTGTAGCTTTCTTGGTGCTTTAGTTTCTTCATTAGTGTCTTCTCTTTTCTGTTTTATTTTGCTATTTTTCCCTTAAATTTTCTATTTACATCTCTCCACTTATACCTTTTCTCTCTTACTCGAGTATATTATAACATATAATTATATGCTTCACAATGCCTTGTGCTTTTTCATATGAACTTTCATTCAGGCATTTATATTAAAACTAGGCCAAACCTTTCTTTTTAAAATATTTCTTTTTAGGGGGTAAAAAGAGAGTTTCTTTTTTTCTCACTTGCTTCTGGCTATTACTTTCTATGATTTATGGCTCTTGATTTATTAAAACAAAATTTCTCATTCATGACCTAGGTGTTCTAAAAATTCAAATCAAATAATATGTAAAATAAGATCATGTAAAAGAAGATAAAAATGATAGAAAATTATCATTGGAGTCTCCAAATTTAACATAAAACCTATTTGTACTTCACCTATTTCTCATATAAACACAATGTATAGCAATAAAATACAAATTAATCACTTCTTATATACCTCAGATCCTCCATATCTCTGCACAAATTTAAAAACATATTGATAATAACCAATTCAAATAAAAATTATTATAGTTATAGAGACTATCGAGTGTCCTCAAATATAGTTAAACAACATTACAATGTCCCCTCAAATAGGGCAAAAATATGCTTCCTAGAAGAATTAATGTGAAGCCCATATTTAGAAAATTGTAAAGTGAAATGAAATTGATTTTTAGTCTCCCACTATTGTCTTATTTTTTCTCTTTCCTCTGCCCAATCCCCGTCAAGAATTGAAAGCCTTTAATATATAAAATTATTAAATAAGGTGTACCTTTCATAGATTATTAAAAATAAGACTTGAAGGCATACATTTTATTCGTCATATACTTTTAAATTAAAACAGAAAGATTATATGTGCTTTAAATTGAATACCAGAAAATTATAAAAACTGACATTTCCAGTAAAGCCAGAGGGTTATGGAGACTAGAAATATCAGTCTTATTTTTATTTCTGAAATATAAAAAAAAATACCACTTGAGACTCAGGAATCATGAATGTTACACTCCTTCATGTTACACTATTTATTCTGTCCCTGTGGTATCAGCAGGTGTCTACAAATCCTATCTGGCAAAAGTTGTATCACTGAGAGCACTGTAACAGTAATTATAGGTTAACTCTCAATTATCAACGATTGTGGATCTGCTTTTTGGATTACAGAAAGATTCTGAGAGCCCTTGTCATTTTGTTAGCATCTGAACGTGTCTTCCTATTTTCTTCCAAGGTCAAAAGTAAATAGCATTAGATTATTCATTTATAACTGCATTTTTCCTCCCTTCTATCTATGTAAAGTAAAATACTGAAGATAATGTAACTCAGGGCATGCCCTTTGTCAAAAGAGTTGATACATGGTTAATAGCACAAGGGCAGGGATTCAGTCCTTGGATCCTTAAAAGCTATAAGGAGTCTGAATACTTTTCCATGCACAAGCTTTGTTTTAGAAGTTCACAAAGCTCGTTTTGGAGTCGAATGGAGAAGTCTGTGATATATAGCACATAGACTGATTCTAACAGATGGATTTTTCCTGAAATAACTTCATTAGTTAATCATTTCTTTTACATATACTTTTTCTAGTTAATTGGTATAGCTGCCAGCTGGAGCTGTTAAGGCTGCTCCAAAGAAAATGGTAGGTAAAGAGAAAATTCAATAATTTCCGCAATTCTAGGATGAAACTTCTATTAATTTCATGATTACGTATTTGAAAGTTAATTTTTTTTTCTTATGGAAAAAATATTTTTTTCCGTCTTATTCCAGAAACGTTATGTTATCTGTATTTAAACCAAATCAGTCATCTAGAAGAAAGTTTTAATTTTAATAAATATAAATCAGGGTTTGCCAAACTTGACACTATTGACATTATGGACTAGATAATCCTTTTTTTTTTCTTTTTTCTTTTTGGTGGGTTGTCCTGTGCACCATAGGCTGTTAATCAGCATCCCTCGCCTCTACTCACTGGATGTCAGTAGCACCTCCAGTTGTGACAACAAAAATTGTCTCCAGACATGTGCCAAAGGTCCCTGGGGGCAAAGATCGCCCCAGCTGAGAACCACTATTCTACCATTCTAGAAATAGGTTGTTCCTAATTTTCAATTCAATTTTTAAAATTTAAAAAATAGTTTAATCTATGCATTTCTGTGTGTATTTAACTACAGACTTGTCTAATATGTTACAAATCATTGCCTTTTAGTCAGGTAAATAAAATTTTTCGGAGGGGATTATGTAAACAGCTCATGCTTTCATTAATCTCTCTGGATAAAGAAAAAAACAGACAAGATAAGTGTCTTATAACTACCAATGACTATTAATTATCTAAGGAATGTCATCATCATCTTCATCATAAAAAGTATTAAGGATATTTTGACCTTTAAGAAAAGTCCTCAGTGTGACTATGAATAGATAACAAAATTCTGTGGTGGGATCATTTGAGATGTAAATGATTAATGATCAGCTTAGGTGCCTGAGGCATTTTCTAAAAGGGAAAGTAGTATAATTTAATGAAATGGACATCGAGAAAACTGGAATCTGTTTTGACTTTACTGTATATACTAATGGAGTGACATGGGGCTCACAAAAGGATTAGCCATTCAGATGAAGATATTTACTGGTCTTTGAAATTCAGTGGCAAATATAATGTTCACTACCCATATATCACGTAGTGATGTTTCCCTAATTTATATATCCATGGATCTAGGAAGAGTACCATAGGAATGAGATGCTAATTACTATGGCTCTGAAAAGGAAAACAATGAGCTTATACTAGTTTAGAATGAAGGTGAGAATATAACAACATAAAGTATGCAGAGAGAATCACTCATTATGTTAAAAAAATAAAAACTACTAAATTCCACCCAAATTGCTATCTTTCTAGCAAAGGTTTTCGAATACAGATTTGCTCAAACCGGCTTTTCATATAAGATAAAGAAAAATTTTAACATTTATCAACTCCATGTTTGAATATAAATCGCCCCCAAACTAAGATAGTTACCTAAAAATTTCATAGTGATCTGTCTTCTTAGACTTTCCAGAGTAGCTGTAAGAATTTAGATTTTGCATTTTACTTAAAAAAAAAAATAAATTGTTCTTTTTAAATGGGTACGTTACATTGTGATGATTGCCACTTTTTATGTTTTTTTGTTTGTTTTTGTTTGTTTTTGTTTTTTTGTTTGTTTTGTTTTGTTGTTGTTTTTAACACACTCTTTGCTTCAGCATGGCAAAAGAAAAATAACCCCTTGTGAGATTTCAACTAAAAGGACTAAAGATCATGCACCACATACGTGCCGTACCAGCACATAAAGAGCTTCGTTTCATTCTGTCATGAACTAACCGTGTGACTCATGTACAATCTGCACACTTACTCTCTGCAGGTTCTTTAGACCGGCGGCCGCTGGACGACTTCCTCAGCAGGCTTCGTCCAGAGGTAAAGAGGCTGGTGAGTTCTTCCAGAGGGCTCGTGGGCGTCCGGGACCGGGAGCCGCTCGGGGCCGCCCCGTAGGTGTTCGCCGAAGCACTGACCATCTTGCCCCCGTCCTGTGACACTGGCCGGCTGGTCGAATGAGGCACTGATGGAGAGCTCCTCGAGAGGCTGCCTGAATGCACAGCGTCGTAGGGGGGAGGCCTTTTGAGGCTGAGGGGCGTCAGGGACCTCCCCATGCTCACAGGCGATGGGGAGGCCGAGTGACTTTTCGGGTAGCCATGGGGGGACTGCGTTCGGTACAAAGTGGAAGGCGGAGGAGGGGACGAGGAGAGCACAGAAACAGCAGAAGCAGGTCCTAGGGGTCCGCTCTGGTCCTTCTCCAGTTTAGGATGGCCGGAGGGCAGTGAGGATGGAGAGGCTCCGGCCTGCTGTTTCATGTAAGACACGTTTTCCAGCACAGGAAGCTTTGTGACCTCCAACGGGGTGAGTGGGGACTCATCGGAATTGGGGGAGCACTGCACAGGGGCTGGTGGGAACACCAGCAGCGGGGGTCTGTGAGAAAGCAGGTTGGGGAAGGGCGGGGGGATGTCACAAAGCAAACCCTTTGGAGTACATGGCACTGAGGACTTGGCGAAGTCCACGTCAGGCACGGTGGGAGTAGCACACTGCGAAGAACAACTGTGATGGTCAAAGTCACATTTGGAGTCCTGGCCTAAGTCGTCAAAAATGGGGTATTTCATTTCCTCATAGACGGCCTCGCTCTGGTCGTCATCCTCTTTCCTGAAGTCTCTGAGAATGTTCCCCACCATCTCGATGTACACGGGTTCCTCCTCCTCCGTGTCCCCTGCGGGGCTGCTGACCTGCGAGAGGGAGGAGTCACGCGTGAGCGACGTCCTCCTGGGCCCGTGCTTTTTGATGTACGTTTCATCAAACGATGTGCTGAGCTGAGTGTTCGGGTTGCGTTTTGGTTTCGGGGGAGGGATCTTCTTTGAATATTCGTCACTGTGGGGTCTAGGTTTGGCGGATACTAAAAGAAGAAGAAGAAAAAAAGTAAAATTGATGAATATGATAGGAAAGTTGTCAAAAATAATTTGCACTGGGGTTTACTATTGTAAACTTTTGATGGCAGTGGAAGTCTGCTTCATTTCTATTTTGGGGCTTAGACTAAAAGTCAAGCAACAACAAAAATCAAGCATTTCCCATATTTAGAGAAACCTGACGACAGAACTACAGTAATATTTATCTTCAAACTAATATTTATAATCCAACACTAGTAAATACATTAATACCAGGACTATTCATTCCTCTGCCTTAGAATTGCTAAATAGAAAACTTCAGATGAAACATGTTGGATAAAAACAATCACAAATTTCATAAAGATTAATCTCCAAGAATCGGGGGGAAAAAAATCTAGAATTTCTGTTAGTGCAGATGGTCACAAATACACCATGGGGTCTGAGCCCTTTCAATGAGGTGGCTGTTGCACATGCTCACAACTTGCTTTCATTTAGGATACAATTGCCCGGGCCCGCTAGACTTACTCTTTGCCTTGGTTCAGATAAATAACCTCTATAGAGATGGGTCTGACACTTCAGGGGAAATTGATGTGAAAATCTTATGAGTCTAGACAAGTTAATCTCCAGATCTCCAGGTATTGTTGAGCATGGTGTATTTGTCTGTTTTTGTTCATAAGATCTCTTATGATAACCCAAATGCTGTCTTGGAATGAATTTATTAGATATGTTGTACTGACCCATCAGAATCCCCTCAAGAGTTTTAGCAGAGAACAATGCATAAGCTTTAAAAATAACTTCTGGAAACTGACAACAGATATGCATATGAGCGCATCCCACAGCATGCTGGAAGCCCCCTTTGTGAAGGAACATAAACTGACACCATACAGTAGGGTGGCACAGGCTGGCAACACGTCTGTGATTGAAGTCAATTGTTTAGCATACAGGGAAGTTACCGGAGTCTTGTTATTATCTCATTATCTCATTGTGTTGATATATGAGTACAATGATTATTAGTATGTGGCAGAACGCAGTTGTTTGTGGTAAATGGTAGCATATAATGCAAATTGACAGTATAGCTTATAGGTGTAAAACTATGAGAAAATAACAGACTTCTCTAGAGTCTGCAGCCTTCAGGGAGGAGGATCTCAAGACACAAATCAGGAAACACCTGAAATCACCTTTATTTTTATCAACCAGCACAACACAGGAGATTCTCTAAAACTTACTAAAGGAGACACAGGATTAGTTAGGCAGCTGCTCGACTCATCAGCCCTGTCTTCAGAGAAAGGGAACCAATCAAATATTCTAGCAGTGGCTATGCCTCTCACTTTTCTAGGTCATTTCTGCTTTCAAATATTCTGCTCCACTGTGTTGATTTTACTCACGACATCAAACAGGTTTTTGAAGGCAAGGTTCTTAATGCATCTAGACGTTTTCTTTAACTCATATAAGGAAAAACTACACATCCTTTTCCAGGGAGTATAGCAGTGGAGTCTTTTAGTGCCCAAAGCAAAAAGCCTAGACATAATGGGGTGAAAAACACCCAGACAATTATTTACAAGGGACCCAAAGTGACCAATAGCTCCTCTATCTCCTACTGGTTTAAATTTCACTGGTTTGGAAATGTACTGTGTATGCTCATTTTCACAATTTAAATAAATCATCAAGTTATATACAAAAATCTGAGCCCAAATAAAGTAAAATTATACATCATTGAATAAGGCTGACTTAGTACTAGAGATACTTGGAAAGAATGAGGATTTAGAACAAAAGTCCACCCCCACTACTCTTCTGAGCCTTGTTTCCTTCCATCCTTCACCTCCACATATCATTCTAGGCTGAATAACTTATGCTCTAGGAAAATATTTGCCTCCGACTACTGGGTTCTAGGAGTTGAATGGTATGAGGTTGGGGAAATCCTTAGAGGATAGAAGTCTGAACAGTGAGGTGCTCTGTGAGTGGAAGATTAACCTAAAGCTAGGAATTAATGTGTGTCCATGTGATGGATGACTTCATTGTATGGAAAAAATCATTCTTAGGATAAGATTTTCATTTGTCTTCCTCCTAAATTATAATTCACTTTTGTTTTTTTGACCCTTCACTAAAGTCTGATATTCCAACTTAGACTTGGGTAGGTGTATGGAGAGAAATAACAGGACAGGCAGAATTCAAGAATCCACTGACCCCAAGCATACATAGCAGCCCAGCATGAGGAGAGACCATAGCCCAGATTCCAAGGCAGTGAGGGGTCAGTGGGTAGAGCTGGGAGGGACATGATACTCAGGAAAGTAGCAGCCTTCTGAACAACCCTGGAGCCAACATCCCTCTTCTCAGGTAGATCAGAAGGCAGCCTTTGGAATGAGCAAGATCGATGCTTGGGTTGCAGCCAACCTCTGAGAATACGACACCCATTTTGTTTGCTGAGAGAAACAGAAAATAAGTGAAGGCCCTTCAGATCTATGAAATGATTGAAGAAAGAAAAGGTTTTATTCTAGAACACAATGTAGTTAGAATTAAGGTAGAGCAATTACTCACTAAGAAGGAGTTTAGAGAATCCATTTGTATTGTGAAGACAATTTCAATGTCAAACCAAGTATAGGTGCTGTCTGACAAAGGGAAATAAAATACAATATGTAACTCTTATGGTGATTCTGAGATAACCAAAACTGACCATTGCTATGCACTGAATTGTATTCCCCCAAAATTCAATGTTGAAGTCCTAGCTGCCCAATATGATAGTATTTGGAGATGGGGTCTTTGGGAGATAATTAGATTTAGATGAAGTCATGAGGGTTAGGCCCTCATAATGGATGGGATTAGGGTCCTTATAAGAATAGACACCAGGGAGAGTGTTTGCTCTCTCATTCTCTCTACCCTGTGAGGACATAGGGAGAAGGCGGCCATCTACAAGCCAGGAAGAGTTCTCACCAGAAACAACTGTTGTTGTCACCTTATCTTGGACTCTTGGCCTCAAAAAACTGTGAGAAAATAGATGTTCACTGTTTAAGCCACACAGTCTATTGTATTTTGTTATGGCAGTCCAAGCTGACTCAGATAACGGTTTATTTATTGAGCCCTTGATAAATACCCTGGATAGCTGAATAATGCACACCCACTTTAATTTCTTCCCCTGGCATCGGAGTACTTTAACCAGCTTTATTATTTTAAGAATTAATACAACTCTTTCCAAGTCTTTTAAATTTAATTTTCACCTGCCTCTACCCTATGTCCCCTTATACTCTGAAACCATGTCACAGAGAGCATATTACAGCTAAATATAGAGATGCTCTTTCCAGGTATCCACCCAGAAGCACCTGCAGACCACTTGGCCTATTGCTATTGTTTTTCTTCTCAATCAGACTCTCCAACTTCGCAACTGTGCCAAGGCACGTGCCATTTGATTCCGCCCCACTTTCTGGATGTGTTTTGTTTGCTGTTGTCATAAGCTTTGGCACGTTGACTCCTTGCTCCACTCTGTTTCGCTGCCCACCAGTGAAGCAATTCTCCAGCCGGCCTTGCTCAGGGAATCCTTCCTTATCTGGGCAAGTTTCTACCCTCTACCCTTTCCTGCATGGAGAAAAGAGACTAATGCAGGCAGACTCATAATCCAAGCACACTTTGCTTCCTGGTCCTCTTCCTTTGTATTGATCCAAATTTGAAAGGAGAGTATTAAGGCTTAGTTAGAGAGTAAAGTGTTAATTACAGATGATTGGAATGAATAAACAGATTCATTCCTTCAATATTGGGAGACTTTTTTCCTAGGCATTATCAGGATCCCATTTCATACCTTCCTTGCAATCTCTCTGGAAAATCAGAGAAGGAAACAATTTATTTTCTAATAAATTGATTTTTTTCTCTCCATTTGTCAATATCTTAGTCCATGTGTTGAGTAAATAATTTATGGAGCAATAAAAATTTGTTTCAACTGTCATGTTTTTTGTTTTGTTTTTAAGTTTACCCATAAAAAGCAAAGTTTTAAATTTTAAGCAACATTGTCACATAATTAATTGTATTTTAACCTCACTCTAGGAAATTAAGAATTAAAGAAAAATTCATCTGTATAAAGTCATTTCTTTAAAAGTTACTGAAAAATAGTGTTGATTTATACACCTAGATGCTAAAACACTGCTAATAAAAAAATTTTCACTTCAAATTTCAACATTTAACCAAATTCAACCATAATAAAAAGTGATTTTTATTGCTTCGGAATGAATTTTAAATTATTTCTAATAAGCCCAAATATAGAAGCAATAATTCCTGTTCAGCTCTCATAACAGAAATTTGAACACTTAAAATAGTATAATGACAGTAACATTGAATAAGCAGAAAGTGACATTTTTGAAATGAGATATCTGGGAACAAAGGTTATGCATGGCTTTCAGTCATGCCCAGATGATCTGTCTTTCACAGTTAATTTTGGAAATCCACCATGTCCCTTGTCAACCTATCCTTCTGAAATATTTTTTTTTTCCTTATTAAAAACAAAAAGAAGTGTAATGCAAAACCGGTCTTTAGTATCTGTGGATGTTTTTGACCCAAGAAGTGAAAAAACAGACAGAACACAGGTCATTATTTCCTCTGATAGAAAGTCTCTTCAGCCACAGACTCCCAGAATTTGAAGGGTTCTTAGACATTATCCAGTCAAAACTCCATGTATTACTGATGGAGAAATATATATTCCTTATCAACTACTTAAAAAAAAATAAATCTCATAATGTAAATTCAATCGTTTTTACCTTTTAAATCAAAGGAAAGCAACAAAGGGAAAAGGCTATGATTACATTATTTTGATGTCATTACACTGTATATGGCATAAGGTATCACTTTAAAAGGTCTTCTCAGCCCATGCTACCGTGATGGAACCATAACTTTTAGCTCTGGTTACAGAGGCATATTTAAAGAGGCAATTCAAATGGGGAAATGAGAGCCCAGTGAAGAGAAATAAGATCCACACTGCTTGATACTGGTACCAGCTGATTCTAGAAGGTGAGAGACACATTTCCCACTTTCAGTAGAATTGTGCTCACAATAACTGTCTTTTCACAACTCAAGATTCCAAAGGTTTGAGGAATATTTTTATTTTCACAGTCACAAGCTCCACAGTACCATCACAAAATTGTTCCTTTTTTTCCTTTTAATTAAGGTGTTTATAAAGGGATGGAAGTTGCAGATGTCTTTAATATATGATAGTAGGACCAAGAAAGTGTGATAACGTACAAAAAGGATTGGATTTAGAGTTGTAAATCTGGCAACAATATATACGAAGAACACAGATCAAAGTTTGGGTGGAAACAGTGTAACACATGGAACTGGCTCAACACTGTGGTTTTAAAGTTGAGTGGGACTGAAAGAGTTTGGACTTAAGCTAAAAGACTTGATAGTCTCTTCTTTGCCGCAGTCATGCTGCACCAGTTTGGCAAATTATTCTGGAGTACATTTTGATTTATATTCACTTTTGTCACATAGATAGTAAGGGACTGTAATCAGAACCACTATTTTTTAAATTACTCATCTCAACCCATTAGTTGAAAACAAAACTGGAGTTTTTTTAACTAATATTTTTAAGAATGTGAATTAGAATAGTTTAGAAAACATGAGTACATTTCATGTGATAAAAGCAAACATTGTTTCTTGAAACTATTTATTTATAAATATATAGATATTTCCTAGGTCTCCCATATCTCTTATCACAGGTGATGCTGAGGAATGTTTGAACAATCCTAAAGCAGAAAACCTCTGGTTGACAGGCTTCAGCAAGGAATCCATCAATTATGTTCCTCCCTGTATATGCATACGTTTCCATCCCTCAAGAGGCGGGGTCTATTTCTTCTACCTTTAAATAAAGCAGCTATTGCTTTCTCCTAAAGGAAACCAGGCACTATGAAAGAAGTTTGACTACTCTGAGATCACCATGCTGTGAGGAAGCCCAAGATAGCAATGGGAAAAGAACCTAAAACCTCAATCAATAATGAAAATAAAACCCCAGCCATATGACCCTAGTAGAGCTGACCCAGTCACTTCCCAGCTATTTGAGCCAGCTCAGGTGAGACAGCAGGCACTTCTGATGTGGGGATGACACATCATCCACACCGTGCCCTACTAAATTTCTGACCACAGAATTATGAGCAAATATGATCATTGCTTTTACATCTCTAAAGGTTGGAATAGTTTGTTATATAAGCATATACATCTGAAACAGGTACCAGAAGTACGGTTCTGCTATAAGAAAAATCTAAATTTTATTCATTGATTCTGGGACTGGGTGGTGGCAGAGGAAAGGACAGTAGGGAACCTGTTGGGAGGCTGAAAAGTTGGTGAGAAAATTGCTACTGGAGGATAGAGAAAAAGAGAGGTATGCTATACTTGATAAAAAAAAAAAAGACAAGACTGTGTAATGTAGATAATATAAAATGTACCTAATTAAATTGTGGACCTAGCTAAGGAGAGTTCTAGAAGAATGTGAAAGTGCCAGTTGGCATGTTTTAGCCATGTATGATAAGGGATTGTGGGGCAGGGGGACCCAGGAGGGAGTTTCAGTTCTCAAAAAATGAAACAAAATAGTTCCAACACAGGATTTGCCATGAATCCTGCTCTGAGAAGCCAAAGGTTTTCAAAGTGAAAAATGGCCACAGAACAAAGGCCTTGGAGGAAAAATCAAATTAAAGGTGTGGCTGTAAAAGATCTTGTTGAGATCTCTGTAAGATTTAAGGCAACAACCCCAGGGATTTTAAGAATCTTACAACCCTAGGAAGAGATGGGCATTACTCAAAATAATTTGTTCCTTTTGTCTAATGAAATAGAATATAATTTGATTCATAGGAAAAACACAAAGATTAGGAACGAACTTTGCCAACTTTGACTAAAAGGGACAGAGACAGTTCAAATTTAAATTTGAAAAAGCCTTTCGGGCCCCCAAACAATGAAGGGCTGGAAGAGAGCTGGGAAAACTACTCAGGTACAGGTCATTTCTAATGAAAGAAGGAAAAGAAAGGCTGATTCAGAGAGCAGATCTAACAGCTCAGAAAGCAAAGTCAGAGAACGACTCATACCAGGGAGCAGAACTGGGACTGAATCACTATTTCCTGCCCTTGGAATAGAGAGAACTGGGTTCATATACACAAAGAAGCCAGTGACTTCTCCAACCTCCAGCCGGCACTTTTTTGAACAGTACTGTACACTGCAGTTTTCCTGGTCCTGATACCTGTCTATGCCAGGTTTTGTAGGGCAGATAAATTATACTTTTAGTTCAAACACCTTTGCATATGAGAAATGTACCCAAGGAGTCTCATGGCACCCAGGCATGATTTATATAATGAAATACTGGATTTTAAGCTGATGTTATAATGCAAGGACTCCTTTCAGCAAGATGGTGACAGCATTTTGCCCACTGGAAATACTGTGGCTAGAAGGCAAGTTGTGGTAGACAGTTTTCGAAGACAGCTATCCTGTATTCCATCCCTCCTGACGTGCATTGTACCTATCAATAGGTAGAGCCCCTCTTCCTCTCCTTAAATCGGGGCTGGCCTTGTGACTTACTTTGACCCACAGAATGTGTACTTTGAGTCTTGTACTTAAGAGAACTGACAGGTTTCATTTCCTCTATCTCAAAAACCAATTGGCAGGTAAGACTTCTGAGACCAACGAGCTATGAAGAAGCTCAGCCTAGTCATGTGAAGAGGCCATGTAGTGGAGAAAGAAAGCCCAGACATGTGAATGAAGACATCTTGGGCCTTCCAACTCACCTCAACTGCCAGTTGAATACAGCCAAATAAGAGACCACAACCAATGTCATATTAGATTAGAAGAACCACCCATATAATCCACATCAACTCACAGAATAAGAAATAATACATTGTTACTGCTTTAAGCCATAGTATTTTGGGTCGGTTTATTACATAGCAATAGATAACTAAAAAAAACCAAAAACCAAAAAACAAAATTTGTTTCCTGTTTTTGTGGATAACTCATTGAAGATGCTATTGCTGTTTTCCTGGAACTAAAGTAACAGAAAGCATTTTTCCAGAATAGAGAAATTAAGGAAGTAAGATTGCTTTCTGAGTATTATTGAATCACCAAGGGATAATTCTGAGAAAGCACATAAAAAGAGAGTACATACTTTCTGGTCCAAAAGACTGGATTGAAATCGGAGTGAAGGTATTGACATATGTAAAGGAAGAACAACTAGAGGAAAGCTTTCCAGCCTCAAGGAACATAAAACCAGGAGACTCACAGAGAGAAACTTGGCAGCCCCCACAGCAGTGCCTAGGGGATACGTCCTCTGTCAGAACCCTGTTGTGGGCACACACCCACCATGCTACCAGAGCCTGACGCCTCTACATATATGATTCGTTTTCTGACTACAGGTTCACCAAGAAACCTTTGAATAATTTTGACTTTCAAAATATTATGCATATGTTTTTCACTAGAAACAAGCAAAGTGGAATTTGGTTTCATATACTGGTATGGTCTGAATGTTTGTGTTCCCCACCCCCACCCCTAAAGTCGCATGTTAATATGTTGAAATCCTCACACCCAATGTAATTGCGTTAGAAGGTGGGCCTCTGAACCTTCCTGTATGCCCATCAGTGTGCGTTCTTGTAAAATCCAGTCTTAGTGATAACCTTGCTAAGTCAACTTAATCAGAAGCCCCCCACCACCTATACCTGACCACCTTCGATATCTGATCAGGACCTTCATACTTCACCGTCCCCCACATGATGTCTGATCATGGTGGTCTATATTCAGCAAGAATTCTATTAGATTGGTTCAGCCAGGACCCTGCATACTCCTGATGTTTCCTTTTAGTAACTTTCTATCGACTGACCCTCACCACCGCTTGGCTATAAGTCCCCACTTGCCCATGCTATATTTGGAACTGAGCCATTTCTGTACTGAGGTCTTTTTTCCCCTATTGCAATTGTCCTAAACAAAATTTGTCTTTTCCACTTTAACTACTATGCAGTTCTGATTTGGTTTGACATCCCTGAACCATACATAGCTGGCTTCTTTGTGGCCATCACATATTAGCATGAAAGTCACTTCTTTAGCGAAGTCTTTCGTGGCCACCCAATCTGCCTCTCTCTCACTGGATATTTCTCTTGTTGGTTTCTCAACTGCTTTATGTAAGCTTCTACATGCTTGTGTATGTATTTTCCCCACTTGAGAGCAGTGATTACCCATGAAAATAGTGATTCCCTGTTTGTTCTGATCTTTGCTAAATCATCTGTGTAAAGTGACTAGAAATTCAGATTCTTGGTAAATATCTGATTACTGTCCAGTAAATGGTAGACCTTTGCATTCTCTGAGTCAGCATTTAGGACTTCAGGTCTTCTCCAGTACATCTGGAGTACATTTTGACTTATACTCACTTTTGTCACATAGATAGTAAGGGACTGTAATCAGATCCACTATTTTTTAAATTACTCATCTCAACCCATTAGTTGAAAACAAAATTGGAGGTTTTTTTAACCAATATTTTTTAAAAAGTGAATTAGAATAGTTTAGAAAACATGAGTACATTTCATGTGATAAAGACAAACATTGTTTCTTGAAACTGGAGTCATGAGCAATCCCATAAATTTCAGTTTCCTTAAGCATTATTTGGGCTACGAGGCAGGAAGATGAGGAGGCCTTAGAGGGAAGATAACAGTGGCGGAAGAAATGAAGGTGTTGGTAAGAAGGGACTCAATAGAACAATATTCAACATTACCCACAGTAGAAATCGAGGCTAAATATTTCACTTGCCAAAACAGAAGTCCAGAAAACTTCACTGAGAAATTGAAATGGTCCTCTTTCAATTCCCTTATACTAAGGAAAGGTCAAGTGGGGGACACAATGGAACGCAGGGCAGACAGAATTCACAAGTTAGATCCTGCAAGTTAGAACATATAAGATCTAATGACTTTGTAAGCAATATCCTAGACCATGAATTTTGAGGTTATAAGAATCATTTCCCAAAAAGAAGAACCTTCCTTGTTGATAGAAAACTTAACAAAGCAAGGCCATTTGAAACAATGTCACACATGTGGAAATAGGAAACAAAAGTACCTTAAAACTCTCATCCTTGCTGTGTATGAAAGAGACACTGTACTGGGATCTTTATGTCATAGTCAAGAACTACTATCAATATAATAATAGCATGCTAGATCTTCCATCATCATCAAACATAATTTCCATTCTTTTTTCCCCTTGGCTTCCAAACGACCACTGTTTCCCCCACTTCTCAGATGTGTATGTATTCAGACTTTGCTCTGACATTTTTCTCTGCTCCTCCACTACCTTACATAAACAAAAACCTTCCCATGATTTAAGGCTCAATTAAAGTGTCACCACTTCCTCCCTTCCCTCACTCTTTGCTTTTATATTTGTGCTTCACCTATTTCTTTCTTGTCACATTCTTCATTTCCTACCTTGTCCTTGGTTATCAGCCTTCCTCTCCTAAAGACTACAAGCTTTCCAAAGGCAGAATCAATTCATTTTTTGAAAAACCCCAGCAAACTTAACAGAGGGACTTGCTCCCAGTGGGTATTTGTTCAATAACTACCATGTATCATTAATTGTTCACAGGACAATAAACTACTAATGCATAATGACATTAAATTTTCAATTATCTTCCTCATGCATTCCTTCAGATTGTCTTCCTTCTTCCCTCCATTTCCAAAGCTTTTTAATGAAAGTTGATCTACTTAGAGTTTTTAGGAGTAGTTTATCTTAAAAACTCGCTTTATTTAGGAAAAGAACCTAAATAAAACTATGTCTACACTACTACAGGTTCTCCAAACCTATAACACTCATGTTTCTCCCCCCTGTACCAATATCCTCTACCTGGAGGTCGATCAAATGACACTTAAGAAGTCCAAGCCAAGGAAAACAATATACACATTTAAAACTTAGATATGGCTGAGTTATTAAACCACTGATTATAACTCTTTATCTCTTTGCCCAAATATTTTGAAGCTATCAGCTTTACAAGTTCACAGTAGCTATCGCTTGTAGCATCACTACCTGCAGAGAAAGAAAGTTACCAAATAAATAAGCTCATTTCCTGAGTCTTGAGGGGGAAAAAAAAAAAAAAAGTGACAACAAAAAATGTAGCCATGGAAAAACACATGATGCTGAGCATGCAACAGAAGCTCAGTTAATTTGGATTCAACCCAGGAGGGTATTATGTTAAGGGAAAGTAAGTTGGGAGAAAAATCCGATTAACCACTGGAACATTCCCCATCCCTCGGGCTGTCAGTGCTGTAGAAGCCGAGTCCCTGCTGGGCCATAGATCCAGTCTACTGAGGATTAGCCTTTGTAAGTCTGTCCTGGTGGAGATATAATGATAGAAACGTTTGTGATCTTTTAAAGTATCTGAGATCACAGATCTCAATCAGCGTGAAATTACAGAGCTATAAAACATTTCATTCAATTTCACTGAAGTTGTGTTGATGTGTGCTACCAACTTCTCTAATGGAAATACAGTGATGGTAATAATAGTAATAATAATAATAATAATAATAATAATAGCTATCCTGAATCAAATGCATTTTTTTGCATCAGGTCGTGTGTTTTGGGAACATTATTTCATTCAATCCTTAGGAGTTAATACTCATATGAGTTAGTATTCTAAAACCCATTTTATAGGCATTGAAATTACATTTACAGAAAAATTGAATTACTTGCCTAAGCAGTAGAAACTGGCATTGAAACCAGGTGATCTGACTCCAGTTGCCATACTGCCAAAGAATAATTTGCCTTTATGGATGATGGTGCTATCTGTTGTACCAATATATAATTAAGTGTGTTTTAACCATATAACAACAATGCCAATACTCTTCCATGAGTCAGATTAGCCTAAATTCCAATCCCAATTTAGTAGTTGTGTAACCATGGGAAAGTGAACTCTAACCTCTTTAAGCCTCAGTGAACTCAACTGTTGAATGGGTATAATTATACTTATTCATAGGATATTCTGAGGATTTAAAAGACACGATGCCTGAAGTATTTGCATACTGCTTGGGTCATAGGAAGTAAAGCTTAAAAAGTAAAATCAATATCATTATCAATTATTATCAGTAGTCATAAAAAACTCTGACTACGTTGGAAGATATGTAATGAGAGCATATGCCTTCACACATACTTTACATTTATTTAGCACTGAGCTATAAAAATTAATGGTGCCAATGCCAGAAAGCCTACTGGTTCTGGGAAATTGTAAAATGAGCGATTGCCTAAATATATATAGATTTTATGTTCACTGAACTATGAAATCAATATTTCAGTTTCCTTTTCTATTAAGTTTATATCCTATGTATATCCACATAATAGAGTAAGTGAATTTATTTTGAAAACTGTATTCTTTCCTTTAAAATTACATAGGGTTTGGAATTTTCTGGACTTTGCCATTTCAGTGCTGTCATTCTTAGTTTCTTACCAGTATTAAGTTGAAAAAAAATATATGATTTTTCCTTGGATGAGTTTTAATTTAAAAATGCAATTAAACTCAAAACAAAAGCGAAAATGAAGGATGTAAGTCACGGCGTATGTGTAGCAATGAAGAAAATCCAACAGAGTCGCACCTTGTATTCAAACTCCCTGTTTTTCAAAATGCACATTTAGGAGATTGTTTTCTGCGCTTCTTAAATTTAGGAAAGGTGTGACGATATTGTAAAAAAGAGAAAAAGAATATTTCCAAAAGACGAGGTGGTTCATCTTGAGAACATCCTAAAGTTTTTTTTGCCATAGGTATGTGGTGGACACATGGATTTTTTATATTTATGCGATTCAGTTTGGGATATGATAGAAACTCCATTATCCCTGTAGAGTGCATCCTCCACTCCTGTAAAGTGGGTTTGGAAAAGGAAAAGGATTCCCTTTTGTGTGTGTGCAATTTGTACTTAGGTCTGATGTCCCTGTAATTCTTGAGTAAGCCCTTCATGTAAGTTCCATGTATCTTTCTCTAAATTCAGGTGAGGAGAATGGTCCCACCAGGCCAGCAGACTTGACCCAGGCCAGAACCTCACTAACCATGAGGAGCAGACACTGTTCTTCTTTGGGTCTGAGTTATTAGGGACCACTGGAAACAAGACAAATTGAAGCATTGTTGCACAGTGGGGGACCGTAAGCCTTGACTTTTGAACCCAAGGCCTTAGATCAGCTTTGCTCTTTCCTTTCTCATAGTATTTGGCAGTTCTGTTCAATCCACAGTAATTTCAGACAAGGGGGTCTGAACAGGCAGGCCAGTGGTGGGTCACGCAAGGCACGCCGGGAGCCATTCTTACTGTGGCTGAATTCACGCGCTATTTGTAAACCTAGCCTTTCATTATTCAAACAGTTCTGACAATCTCAGAGGTTATTATTTGTTTTCAGTTTAAGACTTAGGTTTTCTTTTCTTTATAATGAAAAGTCATTAGGATGCCATGAGTCCTGAACCCCAAATGTAAGAAGAGAGGGCATTAGGGTTGTCCGGTCTATGTTCTCAGACCGCAGCCCCCAGATTATTCCCTGTGAGTCTTTTTCTACCCCAACTCATATCTTATTCATCTAACTCAACATCAGCATGGAGTCTTAACCTCAAAGTTAAACGTCAACTCGTAGATGTTCTGAGTAATAATAATGGGAATTTAGAGATGTGCTCTAAACCTAACCACAAAGTGTGTTTTCAAATTCAAATTTGAATTTATCTGTGTTTGTACACATATACACATATGCATGTATATGTATATATATACACATATGAATGTACATATATGCATGTATGTATGTGTATATAAATAAATGCACATAGACATATATGTGTAACATATATTATACATACATTTATATGTCTATTTCCTACACACTCAGCAATGTCCTGCTTTGTGGTAATAAAAATGGTTAGAATGCTTGATCAGACCCTTTACATATAGAATTGTAATTACTATAATCAATTATCTCTGACCATGTCATGAACCCACTCCCCCAAGTCTGCTCAAACCCTGGCAATTCCTCCTCATAATTATTAGAAAAAATAAGGTCTTCCGTCACGTGACTCCAATCTCTTTCTCCAGCCACATCTTACAGTGTGCATGCCTTTTATAACTCCCGCCAGCCAGAGGATTTTCTTTCAGTGAGTCAGACTGAAAAAAGTGATTTCCCCCCTCGGGGGTCTCCTGGCAAGTACTCCCTACCATGTTTCCCCAAATATAAGACCTAGTCAGACAATCAGCTTTAGTGTGTCTTTTGGAGCAAAAATTAAAATAAGACCCGGTCATGTTATATTATATTATATTATATTATATTATATTATATTATATTATATTATATTATATTATATTATTATACTGGGTCTTATATTATAGCAAAATAAGACCAGGTCTTATATTAATTTTTGCTCCAAAAGACGCATTAGAGCTGATTGTCTGTGTAGGTCTTATTTTCAGGGAAACACTGTGCACCTAGAATGCCCCTAAGTAACCCTGAGACCCCTTGTTCCCTGCTATTTTACCTTTACGTCTTGGTTTAATTTTCACTCAGGAACCTCTTTCTTGGAAACGTGATCTAAAAACAGTGTCCCCTGGAATCCTCCCCTTTTCCGTGCCACCGTTTCTAGGTGCACGCTTATTTGTGTCACTGATTGTTTAATGTCCTCCTCTTCCCCTAGATTGGAAAATCGTGTCTGTCTTCCTCGCCTCTGAAGCCCCAGCTCTAAGCACAGTGCCTGTTTTAGAACACAATTCGAATTTTGCAAAGTTACGAAAAAAAAGATATAAACTCTCATATTGCTCAGTCATTCTGAACACCAGCTTATTCATTTAATTTCCAGAAATATTGTGTAATGAAGTAGCTAAGTGGGTTGATCTTGTCTCATCATCAGACATCTCATCTGTGATCCATATAGAAGAAACTTATCGTAGTATGAGAAGCAGCAAAATTTGTCCAAAATCAAATTAAAAAGATGCAGTCAAAATTCACCCAAGCAAAGCTGATAGTTTAGGTAGAGACCAAGCAACTACAAAGGACTTTGGTGCTAGAAATATTCAAGTAGGGAGCTCACATGAGGGGAAGTTAATCTGAGCAGGAACAAGGTTTGGGGTGGTGTCCTGGGTGGCTCAGCAGGTACCAACTGCACGGAAAAAACACTCAAGGTGATTGGGAACAGTGCTACCTCTTCCACTTCCTCAACTTTGAATGTTCTCAAGTAAATTTGCTCCTGACGATGCTTTTCAAATAGCAGAAAGACCCAAACAGGGTAGACAAACTATCCCTTCCAACAGGAATATCAGTGTTACCTTGGAGGTAAGGATCCTTTGCAACCAAAAGCCTGTCCTAAAAACCTCAGATAAGCACCGTAAAGTACACAGCACTTCAAACAAAAAAATAAGAGTTTTTCAGTTCGCTATGCCGGCAAGCTGTTTGAAATAATACCCAAGATTCCTGAGTCAGGGGGACAGTTGAGCTATTGGATACATACAGTAACCGCCCTTCAAATGAGCAGGATGCCACAGTGCCCTGGATTTCTCGATGTTTTTCTGCGTATTTCTGCAACCAGATCCGAATGAGAAGAATTGGTTTCCTCATTCATGTATCATTTGTCATACACCCACACACAGCAATAGCAGAAACTGTTCTTTGCTCCAGTGAATTTAAAGGGGGAAACAAAACACATAGCATTTCTAACTATTTACCACCAAGTGAGACTCACAACTGACAAAACATGTAGGAAAAAGCACCAGTAACCCAAACTACTGCTCCTACCCCTTCCTTCTAGATTTGTCGTGAGCCTTTCATAACATTCTAATCCTTTAACGAAGGTCCAGAACTTTGCAAAGTCAGACCTTAATTAAATTATTTCTTTTGCATATGTTCATTGCCATGAATTTCGAATTTCGTGAAAGCCTGCTCCAGACACAGAACTCCATTGAAAATTGATGCAAAGATGCAGACCTTAATTGCAGGAACAAATCCATTGAGATGAGCAGATGACTTAACATTTAATTTCAAATAATATAATGCATGCAAAGATGGAATGATATGTGCAGGTTACTAAAAGAAAAAAAACACATTGTTTTAAGTTTTTAAAAATCCTGATTTTTATATTATAGCTATCTAGGTGAATTGTGGCTGTGTTGCAGCTAATGCCCTGTGCATCGCTCATGATGACACCTCACAATAACCCATAATTGCCTCTGTGCTTGCCTGTGTCCTTCCCGGATGCTCTCTCCATGAGCCTTACCTGTCTCAATCCCCTCACATAACCAGTGTCTAGCCAGGGCTCTGGGACATAGCAGAAGCTTTAAGTATTTGTTCAATAGATGAGTGCAATGATTCAAAATCAGAGGCGTTATGGACTCCTTATGTGTCTTGTCATGCCGTGCATTAACCAACCCTTGTCTATCTTCTGAACTTCTTTTTCTAACCTTGTCCTCATCGCTCACTCTGCTCTAGCCCCACTGGCCTCCTTCCTATTCCTCATTAGCAAGTGTGTTCAGATCTCAGGAACTTTTACTTGCACTTCCCTCTGTCTGGAACAGTCTTTCCCCAGATATCTACATGGCTTGCTCTATCACTTTATTTCAATTCTGCTCAGAAGGTTTTCTCTGACTGCCTTTCCTGCCTCCCCACCTCCACCCCACCACTCCCTCTCTTATTTATCTCCATAAGACTTATCACTAATTGGTATCATATTATATGTTTTTGTCTGCTTCGCTTATTGTCTGCCTCCCCACACTGGAACACAAACTTCATGATGGAAGGGGCTTGTTTTTAGGCACTGCTATATGTGCCCCAGCCCTGCAGCAGTGCCAGCCATCTAGTAGTTGCTCATTAAATTAGTGTCAAATTAATACATTTACAAGAAGTCAGTGGTTGGAAAGTACTTTCTTTCTTTGTTGCCTACATCTCTGCCATCTCAAATTTCTACAGAAAATCCATTCATAGAAGCTGGGATGAAATGTGTGGACAGTTTAAAAATAATAAAAAGTAAAAACAAGGGACAAAAAACCAACTTGGATAGTAATCATTTTTCCGACCCCTTTACAAATACTCTTATAGTTTTGATGAACCAAGTTACATGTGTAAAATTCTGAACACATCACAAAACGCTTTTTAATTCCTGCTTGCTCCAGGGAGTTTCTGTTCCAATTGAACAATTACACCCTCTAAAAATATGCCCAATCATCTGGATGCAAATGCAATATTTTATTGGTAGGAAAGATACCACTCAATTACTCAGATCTTACTCAAATTTTGCTATGATTATGTCTTTTTGAAAGGAACCATGGTGTTCTAGTGGGCAATTCAGCATCATATATCTAATGCCTTGAAAAATGCATTCTCTTTGCCTGAAAGATTGCACTTGTAGGTGTGCATTCCAAGGAAATATTCAGTCATATATGAAAAGATACATACATGCATCTAAATCAGTGTTGTTTCTCTCAAAATAAGTTAGAAACAAGTTAATAGATATCTGCCCAAGTATTGTGTACCTAAATGATGAGACATTATAACTACATAATAAATTTCTCTGTAAATATAAAAATAATGTGATAATATGCCTATTGACACAGAAAGATGGTCATGTTTATAAAATTATATTTTGTGTATATGGTATATTATATATTTTCATATGACTTGAGAGAGTATAATTGTTCTTTATCATTGTTTTTGCATATGTATATATTATGATTTTCATGTCATAATCAGTTTTCACTTTTAAAATAAGTAATTATAATATTATGAAAATGGAGCGAGGATAAAATAAAGTCCCTTCCATTTATATCATGCATTTGTAATAGGGCAATATCTTCCTCGAGGGGGTAAAAATTTGCTCCTGGAGCAGGGGCAAAACAACTTACTCTTTTTATGTGTAAAGCACAGATATACACACAGCACATAATAGATATACAGTATATCCGTGGTATTAAAATGTCATAGGAGGGTGATTAGAAAAAAATATATATCTAAAAAAGTCTCCTTATAGAGATAATAATGAAAAAATTGTTGAGAAACCGCACTTCATTCCAATTCAAACATTTTAATCTTATGCTCATGTATCTTTTAGGAGATATTAAAGTTCCTTCCATTTATGTTGTACATAATTACTCCTTCTCACTTCCATTAAGTGCAGGTTTAAATTCAACCATTGGCCCTGAGGAAAGGGCTCTACATAAATTCATGAGGAGTTTCTAGAAAGAAGTAAAGGAATGAGGTTCCTAGATCACTGACGACAAAGAGCTTCAGGGTAGGAGGGAGTTAAGTCTGACATCCAGTAAGCCACTTTAGGTGTCTCGAAAGCAATCCTTAGACATATTTCTGCTTTTTTTAATTGAGGTCAGACAATGGGAAGCTTTCACGAATCCCTAGACATAGCACTTTTTTTTTCTTTTTTGGCATTTGTACAATGCCTTCATTTAAGACCTTCCTTAAAAGCATCCTCTCAAGTGATAAATGAGCGACGGAGTTGGCAAGCCTTTTCTCTACTGACACTCATATTTCAGAAAGTCAGGATTATGATTAGAGAAGCACAATATCAAAGACAAGGCCCCAAATCAGTCCCCAGAGCAGAGAAGCTGAAATTAGAATTATCACCATTTTCCTCCCAGGAACAATTTGGAATCCATCAAAAGGACAGTAGTGGATGATGCTAGAACATACGCAATGGGGGGGGGGGGGGGAAGGCAGCTTCTACCTCTCAGTATAATAAAAACAATTTCTATAGGTTGTCATAGAAAATTCTCAAGAGGTGATTTAAATTCCACTTGCAAAAACTAAACAGGCTGAAGCAGTCCAGTAACATGTCACAAAGCATGCTCAGTCCCCAGGTTTACCAAGTTAATGATCAGAAGCAGAGTGACGTCACAGTACTAAGAAAATACTTTAGTTCTCCTTACCCGTCTCCAGGAATCAGGTTAGCCTAATTAAGGAATGTTCTATCTGGTGAGACTTCACCCATTCTTGGAAGTCACAGTCATCAATTAAAGAGAAGCCATGGGAAGGAGAATTATGGCAGACCCAAAGATTTCCAAGTCCTAAAGCCTGGAACCTGTGATTGTATGACCTTACATGACAAAAAAGACTTTGTAGAGGTGATTGAGGCAAAGCACTTTGAGATGGACAAATTAGCCTGGATTATCCAGGTGAGTCCAATCTAATCTAATGGATATTTAAAACAACGGACCTGTTCCCTGGCTGTGATCAGAGGAAGAGATGTGATGATGGAAGCAGGGTCAGAAAGATGTGGCACAAAGACTTGGCCAGCTATTTCATTGGAGATGGAGGAAGAGGGTCATAAACCAAGGACTATGTGGCATCTAGAAGCTGGAAAAGTCACAGAAAAGGATTCTCCCTTATAGCCTCCAGAAAGGAATGCAGTCCTGATGACACCTTGATTTTAGCCCAGGGAAACTCCTGGGGAACAGAATTATCAGATAAGAAGTTTGTGTTGTTTTAACTACTAAGTGCATGGAATTTTGTTACAGCAGTAATTGGAAGCTAATATAAAGACGAGGGTGAAGAAAAAATTTTTAAAAATAAATTAATAAGGCCAAGGGTGGAAATCGCAAATCCACATTTTATTCCCTACATCACTAGTTTTTACCTATAATCCCAAACATCTTGAAGATTGGTGTGGTGAGGTTAATCCTCTCTCCTTGGATCTCCCCCTTGGAGGGTCACACCAGGGGTCAAACCAGTCAGTTCCCAAAGCAGAACAGAGGCAAAGGAGGAACATGAAGGTAAGGAATCATATTTCCAAGGACCCTTGTTGATTTTTCTCCGGATCTATCAAATCAACACTGTGATGCATTAGGCAACATTATTCCTCCATATTTGCTCAACTGCATCTTTGTTAGAAAAAGAAATGCCCATCAAACAATGTACTTCCACCTAATCTTAAAATAACAGTAAATTATAGACCCTGGCAATCACCTTGGTCTACCCTGCTTGGCCTTTTTGTGTTCACCCAACAACTTAAATATGATAAATGAATTCCAGGGGGAGAAAAAAAAAGGAGAGGCTTTACAGGTTCTTGAGGTACGGGAACTCTGATTAGAAGTATATATTTGACTACAATTGCATGGACTGTTTTGTTTTCATCATTTTCTTCTCAATCAAATACTGAGAAGGCTGGCCCTGACCACCTATTTAATGTTTCTCATTCCCCTCACAGAGCCATACATCCCTGTTTCCACTTCTTCACAGTATTAGCACTATGTAGAATAACATTTATATTTCAGCTCTCGTATCTATGTTCTCTAAAATATAAACTCCATAAATTGGAGATATTCTTTTTTAAATTTATCTATTCTTGCTACATCCCCATTTTGTAAAATAATTCTTGACATATACTAGGCAAACATTACATATTGTTGAAAGGATGGATGAAGAGATGGAACAGAGAAGAAAGAAGATAGTTAATGCACAGAAGGTAAATAAATACTCAGAGAAATCGTGAGATTTCATAAATATTCAGTGGGCGGTTATTAATAGGAGATGTGGAGAGAAGCAAGGATTAAGGGTGACATTCCCCAGGCATATGATAGCACTAACCAAAACCCAGAGGGTACAATAACTTTGGTATATAAACAGCCCAAGAACTGGCCTGAAAATATTAGAGCACAAAGGCAATGTTGGACAGAAGAAAAGTTGGAGATTGTTGCATATAGGGGATCAAACAGCTTTGTCCAGGAATTGAAAAAAAGTTAAAGAGCAGGAAATAAGAATTTGGTTCTGGTGACTGGTATAATGTTTCAAAATTACCTGTGCCCTCTGAATATTGAGCATCCCTCTCTTCTGTGGCTTCTCTATTCTCAGATGAAACCATTTGAGAGGTCATACTGAACTCCCGTTCTATGTTTGAATCTGTTCAATGCAAACCTGTGGGGGATGTAATTTGTCATCAGATGTTCACTACCCCATCACACCACACATGCCTCATTGTGTTGAGCTTAGCCATATGGCTTGTACTGGCCAATTAAATTAGTGTAGCCCTCATCTCTTCTATGTTTAACAAGAGGATTTAGATATGCATGGTTTGACTTGGCCTCTTTCAATCATGCTTATGAGAAAAGCCTGCCCCAAATGCTGCCGCCGCTACTGCTGCTGCTATTGAGCCTACATCCCAACATCAGAGACATTTAGAGCAGACTTGAAACTGACTTATGGTCTGAAGTTGAACACAGCCAATGACAAGGTTGTCCACCATTATATTCTTTAAGTTATTATACATTATTATGGCAGTAAACCCCACTAATACAGCCTGTCAATGGCAATGCATACTACAGGAGAACTTGGTCATGAAATATAACAGACAGTAAACAATTCATCAGATTCATTCTTTCCCTACGATAGTGTAGAGCTGTGCCTGGGAAGTAGCTGTCCAACCAGAAATGGCACATCATATCGCAACCATGTGGAGACATGTAACAGTTCGGATCAAAGGAATGGGAGCACTAGAAGGGATGCATGTCTTCAAGGTCAAGATGATTAAGAAGCCATCCCTTTCCCATTCAGCCAGCTAATCACTGATGACTGAGGAGCCTCACAAGCAGGAAATCCCTCACAGGGAAAGAGTTTGGGTGGCTAGATTACCACATGGGGGAAGGCCGTTCTAGACCATAAACACCCAAATTTGGACAGTTATGTGAGCAGGAACAAAATATCTATTTTCTTAAGCCACTAAAATTTAGTTTGCAGTAGCCAGTATTAGTCTATGTAATACGTTTGCATGCAATAAAATTACATGTATTGCATAATTATTAAAGTATATGCATAGGATTACTTCAAAATCAGGAAAAAAGTTTATGTTCTCTTGACAGTGTTCCTCATAAGACAATCTTCACTTTTTATAAGGCTAGATTTCCAATATAGTAACATTTTAAATCTATTCCGATGAATCAACTTAGCAAATCTTTAGGTGTTCTAGCTGATAAGGAAACAATCAGTGAAAAGATTCCTGTTTTCAGAGTTTATATATTAGTAAGAGTCAGAAAATAAATAATCACAATAAATAAGCAAATTATATACTGTGTTAGAAGGTCATACTGCTTATAGATACAAAGAACAAGATAAGAACTGTCAGGATATGGTGTCATGGTGTGTGTGTGTGTGTGTGTGTGTGTGTGTGTGTGTGTGTTGGGGGAGGCACACATTAACTAATATTTGGATACTCACTGCCTAGGGTGAACGGAAATGGAAGGAGGAGGAATATCAAACAATCTCTTCTATCTGTATCTCTCACCAGGTCCCAGGGTGATTCTGGAAAATTGAGGGCTCCTAGTGTCCTCATATCAGCTATAAATGATTTTGACAGATGTTATTATTAGGCTGAGGAAAACAAGACTCATCAAGCTTACACTGGTTTGTATGGCAGTGGTCCTCTATGGACAGAATGAGGGGACACTTTCACACTATGGAAAGCCAGTGGTGGCATCCACTGGAACACATACCACTCCTGTTAGTTACACCATTTATCATTGATAACCAGATGGACGGAAATTAATTCTGGGTGTTCTAATGATCTCTAAAGATGAAGTATGTTATTATTAACCCAAGACTTGACTAAAAGATTTTAACAACCAAGAATCTTTGGTTGTGATAGCAACAGTGAAAAATCAGGCACAGAAAAGGGAAAAGGAGGTTGTTCACTGATTAGCCCAAATTGGACCCTACCTTTTTCTACATATAATTCAAAAATGGAAGGACAAGGAAATAAAACAAAAACCCAACTCAGGTGTACTCGATGAATTTTTAAAACATAAGCGACAAAATGCTTGTTTTTCCCCTCCCACCCTAGCCTATATTTATTTTGGCTGTTCACACCTCCTTCCAAATGGCTGGTCAAAACATCAATCCTTTTGGAATAAAGCTGGAACATTATTATTTCAGTCTACAAATATCCTCCAAAAAATCATTCCAAAAACATTAACATATTTTATATAGAAAAATAAAGACAAAAATTGTGAAAGAAAACTGGAAAATGCTCACAATTCCTGTAAGCTGTTGTAACACTGCATTTAGAAAGCTGTGATTATTTCACAAATACTGCTTTAAATTCTCATGACCTGTGCGTTAGCTGTTATCAAGATAAATGTTTTCAGATGACAGTTTTATAGATGTTTTTAGATAGAGTTTTGCTCTACTACAAATAGTTTATATTAAAGCCTTAGGAGGCTTTAAGAAAAAAAAAATAACTTGGGCTACTTCAGAATATGTATTGTTTAGCTTGTTGTTTTTATTGCCACTGTAAAATGAAACTTTTGGTACAAAAAAAGGATTAGCAATAGAGACTAAGGGAAAAGATTATTATGCGCTAATTAAATGCCTCCTTTTGTTTGTTTTTTCTTCATTTTTAGAAAATGCTTTTTTTTTCTTTTTTATAATCCTTGATAAAATTTGGTCAATTTTTCACCTCGTCACAAAGCCCCAAATGGAAGGCCTATGCACTTCTTGATTTTAGAACCTTTAAAACAATGGTTATGTTCATGAAAATGAAAAGTGAAGAGTACTTGTCTAATCCTTCTTTGAAGCCAACAGCATAATGTATTTCCAGCACAAACCATCAAGAAATAAACATATGGAGTCGCCTTCCACTTTAGAATCCTTCCTCCAAGCTTCTGGGGTTTAATAACCTCTTGCCTTTGCTCCAAAGGATGGTATCAGTTTCCTGCAATTTCTGCTTCTGGGTTATGTCTGTGTCCTCTTTTTGCTTTGTCATTGCTCCATATGTGTTGACTCTGTTCTTTGTATGAAATTCTCTAGGTTTAAATAGCAAGTATAGTTTCTATATTTGTGACTGGACACTGACTAATATGACAGTAAGTAGGAAAGTTTAAAAATATAAAGGGATTTTGGAGAATTTTCCACCGAAGAGGGTAAATGAGGGAAAATTGAATGGGAAGTGAATAAAAAGTAGAGACGCAACAAATGCCTATGTAATTGAAAGTAAAGTTCCAACTACTGTATAAATTTCTCAACCATAAAAATAAATTTCCTGATGCCAGTGGCAGTTTCTAATACCTTTCCTTTTTGACCTATAAGTGTTTAACATATTTTTCCTTCCATATCAAAATTTATTGTGATCAATTGATTCTTAAAAGAGAAAAACAAGAAAGTCTTTAAAAGACAAAAGGATAGGTATTACACACAGTGTCACTTTTCTGCGGTCTCCATACTTTCTCCCAGAGTTAGACATTTGTAGATGATCTTGCCAGTTTGTCTGCTCCTGTACGCATTAAAGAGCTGCTGAAGAATATCACACACAATTATAATAGAGTTATATTGTTTTCTATTATGTTGATGAATACAGCTCACAAAGGTATTCAATGCTGCCACAAAATATTATTGTCTTTCCAATTCCTATAATGACAGTCTTACTTCTTGTATTTTTTTCCCAACCAACTTTTAAGAGATAGTGTTTTTTAAGTTAATAAAAGTGATTTCCAGTCAAAACAGAGGAATAGGTAAACACTGTGCACACATCCTCTCAGGACCACATCAAAATTACAACTAAACTACATAACAACCATCATTGAGATCCACTTCAGTCTTGCTGAACTGAAACCCTACAACTACAGACATATAGAAGTAGCCACCTTAAGATTGGTAGGATGGGCAGAGAGGCAGACAAGCTGATCCCATACCCATGTGTGATAAATAAAAATCAGGAGGGATATTTTGGCAGCAGACGTCCCCCAGGAGGAGCAAGGGGTCCCAGCGCCACACCCAGCTCAGGGTTCCAATGCCAGGGAAAGAAGTCCCCATAATTTTTGGTTGTGAAAATTAGTGGAGACTGTGGCTGAGAGAGTCCCAAACAAGATAAACCCAAACAGGCCCACACCAAGACACATCAAAATTAAAATACCAAAGGTTAAAGACAAGGAGAGAATCTTAAAAGCAGCAAGAGGAAAACAGTTACCTACAAGGGAGCTCTCAATGAGACTGTCAGCTGATTTCTCAACAGAAACTTTATAGGCTGAAACAGATTGGAATGAAATATTCAAAGTGATGAAAAGCAGGGATCTACAACCAAGATTATTCTGCCAAGCAAAGCTATCATTTAGAATGAAAGGACCAATAAGGAGCTTCCCAGACAAGAAAAAGCTAAAGGAGTTCTCACCACCAAACCAGTATTACAAGGAATCTTATAGGACTTCTTTAAGATGAAAAAAAAATGTTCAAAAATATGAATAATAAAATCATAATAATTACATATCGATCACCTATTACATTAAATATAAATGGATTAAATGCTCCAATCAAAAGACAGGGTGGCTGAAAGGATAAGAAAACAAGACCCTTACATATGCTGCCTACAAGAGACTCACTTCAGATCAAAAGGCACACACAGACTGTAAGTAAAGAGATGGGAAAAGTTATTTGGTGAAAATGGAAACAAACAAATAAAAAGCTGGAGTAGCAATACTTATATGAGACAAAACAGACTTTAAAACAAAGATTACAACAAGAGACAAAGAAAGATAATTATGTGTATTTATGTGAAACTCAAAACAGTACTTTAAAGGAACACGTGCATCCATATGTTCATTGCAGTATTATTTACAACGGCCAAGATATGGAGGCATCCTGGGTATCCATCAGGGGACAAATGGATAAATATGAAGTCATACATATATACAATGGAATATTACTCAGCCATTAAAAAGAATTAAATTTTGCCATCTGCAACAACATGGATGGACCTAGAGGATATTTTGCTGAGTGTAGAAAGTCAGATAGCAAAAGACAAATGTCATATGATTTACTTATAAGTGGAATCTAAATAACAGAACAAACAAATGAAACAGAAACAAATTCATAGATATATAGAACATTTTGATGGTTGCCAGATGGGAAGGGGGTTGGGATTAATGGAAAATGGGAAGGGATTAAGAAGTACAGATTGGTTGTTACACAGTAGTAATGGGGATGTAGGGTATTGCATAAGGAATATAGTAAATAATATTGTAATAAGTAGGTATAGTGTCAGATGAGTACTAGATCTGTCAGGGTGATAGATGGGAGGAGGGTTGGGAGGAGGGCAAAAAAGGTGAAGGGATTAAGAAATACAAATTGGAAATTACAAAATAGTCAATGGAATGTAAAGTAAAGCATAGGGAATATAATCAATAATATGGTAATAACTATGTATAGTGCCAGGCGGGTACTAATTAGGAGGATTGATTCTTAAATTATATAAATGTCTAACCCTTATACTGTACACCTGAAATTAATATAAACAATATTGAATGTCAACTGTAATTGAAAAAAAATTTAAAAAGGTGGGGGGAGATAATGGGAATAAGAGATTCAAAGTTCTAGGTACAAAACAAGTCATGGGATATAACGTACAGTATAAGTCAATAATATTGTGATAGTATAGTATGGTTACAGATGGTTGTTGGATTTATCAGAGTGATCACTTCATAAGGAATGTAAATATTGAATAACTATGGGGTATGCCTGAAACTAATATTGTTGTATATTAGCTATATTTTAATAAAAATCTCCAAGGAAAGCAGCCTATGATAGTTACTTTAGCACCCTCCCACCTCTCACCAGTTAACTTTATCTCCCAGCATGTGTGACCTTTTATAGCCTCTCTCACACTGACTCTGGTTTTTACCATGTAACTTGCGTGGCCAGTGGCATACTAGCAAGTATGATACAAGCATGTGCTTAATAAATGCTGGAATATTAGGTGTGTCCTCTTGGAAATGCAAGCTCTTTAAAACCAGTTGCCATGCTGGAAAGATCGACTACTGAATTGCGAGAACTCACATGAATAGGAACCCTGGAGGCTGAAAGACTGTTTTCTCAGCTGAGTCCAGTTAAACCCCAAAATAATGAGAAATAATAAATCATTGTTATGTCACAAAGTTATGGGGTGACTTGCTACACCGACATAGATAACGGGAGCACCACTAGAGAATAGTTTCCTTTTATTCTCATGACCGAATTAAGATACAAACCAGAAGTTATACCCATTTCCTCATTTTCTCTTTGAGCATGGAGGAAAATGCCCTGATCCCAACAAAGGCAATGAGGAGCTTTCATCTGTCTCCTTTGTCATCTCCTCTCTCATTCATCATTCTTTCCCTCTCTTCTGGATTCTTGTCATCACCATTCTAGCATGTTCTTGCTCCTCCCATAATTCATACAGGTATGGACATACACACCTTACCCTGATCCCTCATCTCCTTCCAGCTACCATCCCATTTCTCTGCTTCTTTTCATAGCCAACCTTCTCCAAAAATTACATTTGCTCTCTCTCCACGTCCTCGTAGTCCATTTTCTCTTCAATTTGGCTTCTACCTCCATCAGTCTCCAAATTATTCCCTTGCTCACCAATGGTCTCTATATTGCCAGCTCAAATAGACACATTTCTGCCCTCAACCCAGTTAAGCTCTCAAGGACTTTTCACCATTCATCACTATATCTCTATACCTTCTTTTCCCTTGGATTTTAAAGTACCTCATGTTTCCCCCCTAACTTACTGGCTACTTTTTCTCAGTTTCCTTTCTTAGCTTCTCTTCTTACACCTGACTGAATCTGAGTTACACGTGGATTGCTTCTAGAACCTCTGATCTTCTGCTTTGTCTCTTGAGCTGATTCTATCTAATTCAGTAGCTAAATGTCATCTTTATTCTAATGATAATCAATCTACATCTCTAATTCATTCTCCAGAAGGCTATATCAAAACTGTTTACTTTTTATATCCGTTTAACTATCTGCAAAGCATCTCAAGCAGATCAAGCTGAAACTCAGTTCTTCCCTGATTTTTTTCATCTCAGTAAGGACTCCATCAGATATTCATTTGTTCAATCTAGAATCATAGGAGTTATGCTTAATTCTCTCATGTATTTTTTGAACAAACATTTAATTGAGCATTTACTGGCACTAAACGTACATTAGATGACACTATTCTTGTCCTACAGGAGTTCACTCCTTAGAGTTGAAAACTGACACATGAATGGATAATTATAATACAACTGGAAAAATGTTACAGTACAGCCCAGATGAAATATGCCTATAAGGAAACAGAATTCGCGTACCATTCTAGGAAATGGAGAAAACTATTTCAAATGGTTAAGTTTTGAGAAATGTGGCTTTCGTTAGAGGAATCATTCAGAATCTCATTTGGCTTATTACTTGAAGGTCACAAAACAAGTTCACTCACAATTACCCCTCAGGATGGAAAGTTCTCAGGTTTGAAATAAATGTTTACAGAAGCATTTCCTAATGCAGAAAGTTTGTCAAGCTGTGGCTTCTCATTGTCGCCCTGGATTTGGATTATTCCCTTTCTTATCAGATGCCCTCAAGTTATTTTCCCCTCAGTGTTTCCACAGAACATGGCTATCAAACCCACCTCAATTCTTTCTCTCTGCATTCTGGTTTCGTTCCTCTCTAGCATAATTTCAGAGTTTTAGGAAACTTGACATCCCAGTAAACCTCCTACTCTGCAGAGATACATGAGCATTATGTGAGTGAATAGTAAGGTGCATTGCTTAGTACACAAACATTTTTTTTATTTTAAGCACTTACATTTGGTGACCATTTGAGTATTAAAAAAAGTATGTACATCTTTCACATATCATATTTCACTTGGGGAGTTCTAGGAGAAGGTTAAGGATCATAAGCAATTTCACTTGTCTAGTGTGATAGTCTCTGAAAGAGCAAGAGTTAGGGAAAATAATTATGCTTCATTTGAAAAAGTATTAAGAAGTATTAATAAAGGGTGGCTTTTATTATACCCACAGGGGTGGGAAATGCCACAGATAGTATTGACTATTGTAAAGAATTTCTCCCCAATTCAATACATATTCCAGTGGAATAAATAATTATTGGTAACAGACTTAATTTGGCATATAATGGGGAAAATAGTTTGTATGAATTATATCAACTCTTAAAAGATAATGTATGTCTAATGAGTAGATTTAATATTAATCTCTGCAGCTTTATTTCCAAATAAATAAAGGTCATCTTCTATATATTTACTAACCATAGCAGGCTTCAGGAAAATTAGTAGAAATATAAAGAAGAGTAAAACTGTTGAGAATATATAGCTTAAAGCAGAAAGTAGTGTTACAGAAAAAAACCCAGCAATGCCAAGCATGGCAACATGCTGTGGAAAGGAGCACACAGAAAGGAATGCTTAACTCGGGAAAATAACCTTGGGAGAAGTTCGGAAAACCTTCACTCTAAGAGGTTTGGGGCAGGAATGTGAAGAAGGTGAGAAACTTCCTAAGGGATGGGGGAAGTTGGTCAGCATTAAAACACAGGTAAGTCTATGAGCAATGGGAAGCCATGTGGGGGTGCATTTGGAGGGGAAGAAGGGACATTGAACCCCAGGTTGTGGGCACAGCGTGGGCTGAGAGGGAGAGCAAGGTAGGACAGGTCCACGTGCACAGGGCCAGCTGGGAAGGGCTTGGGGCTGCTACAGAGGGTGGCCTTTAGCTCAGATACGTTCTAAACTAGATTTGTGTTTGGGAAACATGAAAGTGAAATACAACCTTTTGTATTTATTTACTTGATGAAATAGCTGTGGTTGCTCTATTTATAATTTAAGCATCTAGAGATACACTGAAACTCACTCTTGGCTTACAACCTTCCAGATTGTAAAGAAAAATGTAAGTGTAATGAACAGCCCACATTGAATGAGTTTTTATCTATATAGAGTGCTAGGATCGTTTTCTCCTGGAAAAGTTTCCAGAGATAGGACAAAAAATTATCTTAAGTATGGCTACATTGATATATCTATATTTAGATCTATTTCCTTAATAAGGAAGGAACAGAGGTGGTATTATGAGTAACTGCTCAAACAGAAATGGTAACACTTTTCTATTTCTCATCAATTCCATTTCTCCTACCTTGGTCTAAGCAAGCTTAGCTTAAGTAATCATCATCTCTCATCTTTATTACCGCAAGAGGCTCCTGACTGGTCTCCCTGACTCTATATCTGACTCCCATGAGGTCATCATCACAACAGTCACCATGATGATTCTTTTCAAACATATGATGTATTCTTCCTCTCCACACGCTGCAGCGGGACCCTCGGTGGCAAATCCCTAGTATGGCCTACCACGAAGGTCCTACCTGGTCTCACTTTCTTTGTCCTCTCTGACCTGATTTCCTGCCCTTGTTCAGTTCACTCACAATGCTCCTCCTACACTAACCTCTTCGCTATGCTCTTCCTGCTTTTGGATCTTTGAAGCAACGCTTTTCTCCACGTGGACCATTCTACTTCAAGGTATCTACCTAAATCACATCCTCACCTCCTTACCATCTGTGCAAGTTATCAATCGATTGTCTCTCATGTCTAAACTCATTCTGTTTTCCTGATTATAATAAGGGATCTAGGCCCTTTACATGTTGTCTCCTGGGCCAGCCGGCACAATATTAAGCTTTGTCAATAGAGGATAGTGGGAAGACACTGCAGCAGAAAAGGAGTTTGCTTCCTGGTTGCAGTGGCCCACAAGATTTGGGCTCTCCAGACTCTGTTTTAGTCTTTGCTTTCCGCTGTTCTCAGCAGATGAAACTGTCAGAAGGCGGAGGTTTCCAAACGGCGATGGGTTTGCATGTTCTGCTCCATATAATCAACTTCATTTAATACATAGTAATAACAAAACAAATTAAAAAGCGCTTATCTTAAATCACTGCCTTCCCACTTAACAAGAAAAATCACAGAGAGAAACACATATAAAACTCTCAGTACAGACATGGGGCCATAAAATGCAAGCACTCTTTCTGCAATAAGTATATGCCTCATCGAGGTCAATTAAAGGCAAGATTTATGCATACATTCAGTCACTCTGCCTTAAAAATGGCTTTACACAGTCTCTCAAAGGTAGAATGAAGAACTGCTCAGAAGCGGGATGCTTGTAGAATCAGAAAACAGGATGAATTTGAAGGGCTCTACCTGGCCTGTAGGACTAGGACAGAAGGGACTAAGGGAAACCCTGAATTTTAAGACTTTGAAATATTAAAACTAACTTCCAAAAGTCATTTAAGGGAATGGAATCTCAGATCGCTATTATGTCTTAATTGAGAACAATTTATTAATCATATCTGAGTGGCAGAAGCTGAACATTCTTTGATTTATAACGTGAGGATAAACTAAAAGTTATATGGTGCCAATAACACATTAGAGCCTGTCACCAGTATTTTCTGCCACCACCTATAATTAATTTGTGTACCTTCCAAGATTCAGAAATGTAAACCAATGGAGAAAATATATTATAAGGTTTTATAAACCTAAGAGCAAGCAGACAACAATCTCATCTTTTAAATCATTCAGAGTGGTTACTGTATTGTAAACAAAGCTGGGACCGAAGTGATGGATGGCCAATGTACTTGCTCTCTGAGGACCATGAATCACGGTGCTTTTCCTCTAAGCTCTCCAAGTGCCTGAACTTCTTTCTGTCTTAAAGATGCTTGAAAGTGCATTAACTCTTTGTATCGATTATTCTCCTGGAAGACTCATTTATGAAATAGCACGCTCTTCAAAATATGCCCTTTCAACATGACCTATTAACCCCTACTCTGTGGTTGGCATTGAAGGTGCAAGACAAAAGGACAAGGTCCATGCCCTTCAGGAGTGCTTAGACTGGATAGGCTACAAAAAAGCAGGCAAGTGTTCAGAATAAAATATGATAACAGATATATGGGAATTATACATAAAGTACCATTCAATCACAGAAAAATGTGCTTACATATGTTATCAAAGAGAAGATAACACTTGCTCTGGGGCCTTGAAGGATGAGTGGAAATTTATCATAGAGCAAATGTGGAGCAGACATTCCAGAAAGAGGGAATTTCACATGCACAGAAAGGCACAGAAGCAGGAACAAGGTTGTCCTGTTCAGAGAAAATGATGTCGTTTGGGGCTGCTGTGAGAGGCATGAATCGTTGGCAGATGTGGCTCTAAGGGCTGGCAGGGTCAGATAACGAAGGTTATGCTAAAGAGTTGTGCTTTTATCAGGTAAGTGATGAACAGGATTGTAACATGACCAGATGAAATCATGAGTAGAATAGCGATACAGTTGGGTGTGCCCATGAGGAAATTCTCTCTGGAAGTAGTAAGGAGGATGGGTTTGAGAAGGTGGAAAGGAGACCAGTGAGGTGTCTGTGCAGTTGTCCAGGTGAGAAGTGACAATGCTGATGGCCTGAGATAGGAGGGTAACAGTGCAAATGGAGGGAGAGGGTCAGACATGAGAGGTATGAGGCTCAGGATTGGCTAGACTCGATAATTGATTGGCAGGGATAGGCTAAGGAGAGACATCTGATCAGGCTCTCCTGTTTCTAACCTGGATATGAAGAAACATGGAGGGAATGATGGGTTCACTGTGTGTATGATGAGTCTGAAGACTCTGTGATATCTACAGACAGGTGTTGGTCCACAGATTCAGTCAGCCATTTGGAGAGAATTCAGAATCCATCACGTATTTATTCATCCAATATTAGAGTAGAAGATAAGAACCAAAGACAGAGTCCAAAGACATCATCGTTTACAAATTGGGCAGAACAAAAAATTCCCTCAAAGGGGAGCTAGAGAGCAGGCAGAGGAAGAAAATCAGTAGACAGCTGAGCATGATAAACAAGGAGCATGGGATTTAGGAAATATGGGAGCAGTCACTAGTCTAAAATGCTGAAGAGAAGTAACAAAGGACACAGATATTAGGATGCCATTGAGATGGGAACCAAGAGTGGCACTGGAGGACAGTCAGATAGCGGTACGTTATGGATCTGGAACAAATGAGAGTTGAGGCAGTGGCATAAGCACCTACAAGAAGGCCTTTTCGAAAGCAGCTGAACAAGGTAGGAGGGATGCAGAATGGGTGCTTGAGTGGGGCAGTGGGTCAATGATATAGTTCAAAATGAGTAGATCCCATTTCCAACATACCTTGGGGTAAGTCCATCTATTAGAAAGAGTCCTCCCCTATGGTTAAATCTATGAAATGGAGAATAGGTATAAAGGAGTTCACACCACTTTCTTAAATAAAAAATACATTTTAACTGTTTGGTAAAGCATCTCATGCTTTATATAATCAAGTGGGAGAAAATATTTTTATAGAAAGACACTGACTAGGGTTGGAAAGATTGGGATGGGGCCAGGATAACTCCCAGGAAACATGCTTATGTAAGTTCACGGAAGCTCTGAACTACATCCCCTAATAGGATCGACCGTGTTCTCAGTTGTCTTCAGGATGTAGGGGCCAGACTATAGTCTAAAGAAATAGAGAAGAAGTGAGGGCTTTGCAGAGGAAGAGAGGAAGTGAAAGAGGTAGAGGTTGTTTAAGGAAGGAAAGCTGTCAACTCCTTTCCTCCATGTTCCTTACAAAATATTAGTAATTAGTAATTTAATAATTTACTATATTACACCTTTAGTGCTTTAGTATTATTGCAACGAAAAGATAAGTTTTTGTCCAAGCTTGAGGCTAGGCAATCTCAGAGACCTTGGGAGAAGTTGTAATGAGAATTACATTAGTATCCTCCACTCCATTCGAGGACACACGCTTTCTGATGTCCATTTATGCATCATTGGAAATGGATGCAGGGTTGCAATTCAGAAGTTGCATAACTTGGGAGCATGTAGTGTCATCTTTATTTATCATCCAAATGCTACTCAACCGGTAGGTAGAGACAGGAAGGTACTTAGTATAAATTACCACCATCAACACCTAAATCCTGGGTTTCTGGAGAAATCCATAAGCCAAAGCACTGGAGAACACCTCATCCACCTGGTGTTTTAGGGGACAGTGACTGTGTTGGGTCAAGCCCACTGTGTCAACAAGAGACTCACCAGCTAGGAAAACTGGCTGTGAGGATCAAATAGTCAGACATTTATGCACAGTACAATTTTTAGTATTTGCACTATTTTGGTGTTAATATTTTACTTGGATCTTTATGTTTTAGAAGTTCTTTGGCACAGGTGGTGCTGGACTGAGGAATACATTTTCTCATGTCTCCCAGGTAGGGCTGAAGCCAAAAAAAATTTTCCACCTTTAACTCAATAAAATAACCCAGGCATTTTGCAGTCGGGGTGGCTTCAATTATAAAAGAAAAAGGAAAGACAAAGGGAGAAATGGGGAGGGGAGTTATAGTCCCCCAATTTTTTAGGTTGTCTTGTGATATTTATATTATTTTATTAAATTATAGTTTACTTCTTACGTCGTTAGTTAACTTTCCACAAGTTGATTTCTGATGTCTCTAACCACATAGTTGGATAGTTTCTAAGAAAACAATGTTTACATATTTTCTTTGTATCTCCTTTGCATCACTCTGAGTAGACAGAATTCTGAGCTGGTCCATAAGACTCCTGACGTCTGGGACTCATAAGGTGTATAATCCTCTCTCTTTGAGGGCAGGCTGGACTGTGAATACGTTGGTGTTTCTCCTGTGATTAACTCACAGTACATGGAAAAAGGTGAAGGGACTTTCCAAATATAATCAAGGTTCCTAATCTGTTGACTCTGAGTTCATCAAAAAGGACGTTATTCTGGGTGATTTATTTAAAAGAAGATCCAGGTGTTCTCTGGGGGGAAAGGATCCAAATGAGTCTGTCTCTCCTGCTGTCCTTGAAGCACTAAGCTATCACGAGTTCCACAGGCTGAGGAGCATAAATTCTGCCAAGAACTAGGAGAGCATGGGAAGGCCCCTATGTCTCAGATGAGACCCCAGCCTCCGCTGGCACCTGGATTGCAGCCTTGGGTGACACTGAGTAGACTCTAGGTTTACAGAAACCATGAGATAATAATGGGATGGTGTTTTCAGCTATAAAATTTGTGTCAATTTGTTGCACAGCAATTGACCACCTTCCAAATCGATGTCCTGATCACAACACTCAGGAATTTTAGGCTTATTGGTCTCTCATGGAAGAATCCATCTGCACCAACAACATGAACAGAAATCCTCTTATGAATCTAAGACGCTGAGTCAAATGAGGTCAAATCCAGCCACTTGATAGAAACATGATGGGGGAGGCCATTAACAAGGCAGGGTCGTTCTTTGGACTAGAATCGACCACCATGGGAAGGCCGGAGAGTTGTGCTGCATGATGATTTGACTTACAAACTGTTTCATTCATGGGCCTCAGGGTATATTTAGAAAAAGATCACACACTGTAGATGTACAGCTCCATCTCTGTCTGAGCAGCGCTTGGTTTGACAGATGGCTTTTACACCAGGAAGCCTCGCAGCTTCTGATTCTGTCAACCAGGAAAGAGAAATCCAGGAATGTGGGCCTTCGATACTAATCTCCCACATCTCATCCCATAAAACAAATAAGAACATGCCCTAGAACACTATCCAATGCCAAAACAATGATGATTTTGAGAGCTTGTTTTCCACTTTCTTTTGTTTTATAAGTGTGGTGCTAAATGGGGCTTTGAGCACTTCTTGGGCGCGTACTGTGAAGTGCAAGTGCCACTTGCTTTGTGAAAAACAGCCCTAAGCAGACACGTTGCCGTCATCTCAGTGAGCCGTTCAGAAAGCCTCCCGAATCGCCTATGCTGAGTTCTTTGAAAGAACGAAAACTGTTGGTGGGAAAGGGAGGATGCTCTTAGGAAAAGTTCCAAATAAATTCAGAAAGAGCTAAGCAGATACTCAAGAGGCCTATTATGTCAGCATTTTCTTCGGGTCCATCATGGTCTGGCCTGGCAAGCCTGGAAAGCCAGTGGCACTGACTTAACCACCGTCCGCTACCTGAGAATACAGCCTGGTGCTGAGAAAGGAAGGGCAGCAAGGTTCTGAGTATCTATTCAGCAGGCTCTAAGCTATGTGGTTTCCTCATGTACTTTATATCACGTGTTCTGCCTAACAACTTGGCAGGATAGACGACTTTTCCATTGCTATATTACAAGTTATCACAAACACAGCAGCTTAAACATCAATACCTTTCTATTAGTTCACAGTTCTATAGATTAGAAGTCTAGGCACAGCCAGAATCCAGGAGGCTGAGTTCTCTGCTCAGGGTCCCACAGGTTGAAATCAAGGTGGTATCCAGGCTGAGTCCTTGTCTGAAGTTCTGGGGGAAATCCATTTCCAAGGTCATTCTTCTTCTTGGCAGATTTCAGTTCCTTGCAGTTACAGGACCAAGGTCTCTGTTTCCTTCTGGCTTTTAGTTGAGACTATTCTCAATTCTGAGGCCACCCACATTCTTTGCCACATCTCCCTTCATCTTCAAGCCATCAGTTCTATGTCAGTTCCAGGGAATATACAGGGAGTGGGGAATTCTGGGTACCATCTTGGATATGATTCTGCCTACCACATGAGATCAGTACTGCTATTCCCACCATACAAATGAGGAAACTGAGGCTGAGAGAGAGAGTAATACGTGTTGTCAGTGTTGATATGTAACCAAAGTCTGCCTCTAAAACCCCATGATTTCCTAATATGTCATGCTGAGTTATAAAACGAATGACCTTTAAAAAAATTATGATGACCTGATAAGTATCAGAGATCAGGGCTAGTGACTGAGAAAGCAAAATCAATTATATGGCTGCCTCTGTCTGGTGCTGATTTCAGTTCCCAAACTGGAATTCTGACCTGGGAAACTTGTAAGTTCCTCAAGATAATAAGCACATTCAACGCATTTCTCATCCGCTGTCTTTCAATGTCCACAGGTTGCTTTTGAAGGTTTCTATTGGCAGAAAATCCAATTCAGGCACCTTTAAATCATGAACACCAAACAGCAAAAGAGCAACACATATTCTTTGCAGGAAAAACCACATTGAACTACTTCTTCCAAAGCTACACAACTAATTACAGGGAGGGAGCTCTCATGGTTGTCATGCCTGATTTTTCTGGTTTCTAGAAATGATTCCTTTAAATCAGTGCTTGCTCTGTGATGTGTAGAGTAGAAGACAGGCTAAGTCGGGTGTTGTAAGGAATGTGAGGCAAAGGACCACTTCTGTTCTGCCCACCCCCAGATACCAAATATAACAAGGCAGTTGCTCAAAGCGTGGATGGCATAAATGGAGGCATGGAAAACAACATGCGTGGAGGCTGCCACTTCCTTGTGTGATAACCTTTAAGCGGAAATGTTGGTTTTGTTTTTAAGGCAGTGGCCTGATGAGCTTAGTCTTCCTCCCTTGGTTCTGGTTCAGATGCATATTTCACATTGCTAAGGCAACCATGTTTTCAAATATCTCTGCAGCTATTCCGATTTCTGATTCACAGATATGACTCTGTGAATGAAGCATCTCTAGAAGGTAAAACTCAGACACCAGGTAAACCATCCCGATTCAAACATATGCCCTCATTGCTTGCTAAGAGAGAATCTTGCAACAATATCATAAATTAAGGGATGGAAATGATTTGAAGGGAGAGGTCATAACAAGTGAAAGTTGAAAATACGTCTTTTTTAGGGTTTCTAAAATGTGGAGGTACTTGACATTTAGTAAAACTATTTTTTCATTACAATAAATATTTAAAATTATATTAACGTCACAATACTATGACCAGATTTTTATACCCGGGGAATACTTCCCTGTATATTTGGGTCATTGTGTAAAATTGTAAGCCTCTAACATGTAGAACATGTGTGCCTGTGGCCTTTCTTTCCTTCGCCTTTTGTTTTTAATATATGTGCTCCTCCCAAACAAAATGTCATGGTATTCAGGCCTATGATACCAATCACTCTAGGTGGTAATCACACTTGTGTAATAGTGTAAACTTATATTTGTAGAGAAACTGCTTTTGACCACGCTCCATGGTAGACATTACCCCACTGGGTTGTCCTAAGGCTGTGAGGGAGGCAGCACAATCATCGTTCCAGTTCTTTATAATCATTTTAAAGGTAAGGGAACTGTCTCATTGGATCACTTGCCCAAAGCCAATGTTTGCACGTTGATTCCAAGTACAGTGTCTTCTGCCTGTGCCACAGAGTCTCTCTAACGATGACACTGAGGAATGGGGAACATGGTTTACCTAAAAAATGGGAACAGTGGATGTGAGGTTGCAGGGTCCCTGCTTTTCTTTGGATCATATATAAGACTCAGCTTGATAGAACGTTCATCCTTCCTAGTTAACTTGCTTTATTTCATCTCATATTTCCTCAAACTAAGCAGGTACCACATGAAGGCAATAGAAAAGGGCAATTATTGCAACTTTATCTCCTGCACTGTATAATTTTTAAAGGGTTTATTGTAGAAGGTTCTATAGAATAGTAAATATATGTTTTTAATGTGGCAGAATTACAATTTTTCAAAACTAAATTATACTTTTCTTGGTATGTAATTTTTTTTTTTTGGGGGGGTTGTGTTCATCATTAAGCTTTCTTTCTTTCTTTTTTTTTTTTTCCCCCTATTCTGAAAAGCTGTTTCACCACAAGTCCAGTTCTTTTTAACTTCTATCCACAGGGAAGTCATAATCCCCTGGTTAAATAGAAGCTGGTTACCATGGAAATAATTCTAAGGCCACTGAATCAATATTTTGATTTTGCTGACATTTAATGTGAAAAGACAGACTAAGATTTTAAAAAGTCATTTTTCATCTTTGTTATAATTTTGATAGCTAGAAAAATTTAAAGAAAACATATGCTCTGTAATGAACTCCAGTTAACTCACGATCATAAAGAACTGAGAATCCATAAAAGAACAATCTACATATTTATATAATTTTGGCTTTGAGTACGCACATATAAATGCATGCATTTGGACTCAAGATTTTTTCCCCATCTCTGAACTGAGCCAGGATTCTCTCCTGTTGTTATAGTAGTTATAAATTGGTAGAAGAGATTTGAACGTATCCAGTTTTGTAATTGCCTTTTGATTAAGTGTTCTGAAGAGGAGGTGAAATCTGCTTTGAGAATCACTCTTCTGTAAAAGTCGACCATTTCTGTACCAGATCCTAACAGTCCATCTGGTCCACTGACCATCCTTAAAGATGGACTACAGCTGAAGGCTCCCCAATCTATCTTCAGAGCTCCCTTGGGAGAGCACTGTTGAAACTGGACCTACTGTATAATAAACCTCACCACCCATCAAGTAGTTTTCCAAGTCTAACTTGAGTCTTTGCTGCTACTGTAATTGTGTCACTGTCTCCTCTTTTATCCTCAGAAGAAATAAAGTTAACAGAGCTGCTGTCTTCTGTTTGCTAACCAGCTATTTGGTAACCTAGATCTTTGGATGATGAAAGGATCGGAATGAATTATAAGCTTCACTACCTCAGGAATTAGTTACCTCAAACATTCCAAATGAATGGGGACAGTTCTATTTTTAAGACAATTGAATCGCCAAGCAAATGTTTCTTCCATGGAAGCAACATCATAGGTTTCTGTTTACATCACTATAAATACCCCAGTTGCCCCTCCCCCAGGGGGCTATTGTGAGGCATCACACATTTGGTAATTATACAGTCTTTGACACGGGTCCAGGAATGTTTCCAGCGTCATTCCACCGCTTGATAACACACTCCTTACTGGCTGCTTTCCTTGTCTGTTTCATCTCTCCTCTCCTCATCGGATGGCTTTTTATTCCTTTTTATTATTGCATCTTACTAGATTACTTTCAGGCCTTCTTCATTCAGAGACCACTGTTCTAAATTACTAACCTTTAGCAAACAAGGTAATGTAACTGATTATATAGTTTTTCTGGCAGTAAAAACAAGAGAGGGGTGACTTCTGGAAACAGGATTACAGAAAATAAAGAGAAATAAAAGGCATTGTGTATCAGTATCAGAAAAACCTAAGGACAATATTTAAAATGTTCAAAAAGCAGATATCTAGGGCCTTTTAGTGTGTGAATAAGTCAACGAAACACCTAAAATGTTTCTAAAAGCATCAATGTGTTACAAGTTGAAGGACATACTGATGACCTTGAATCATGAGAAGAAATAATCAAATTTCTAATCTACCCTAAGGCAGCAGGAAAAAAAAAAGCAGTTACATAAATAGATAGACACACATTCATTGCAGTACTATTCATTATAGCAAACCAAACTGGAACAAAATTAAGGGTGCAAGAAGATAATGATTAAGTAAAATATTATGAGGTACACTTCTGTCCTTAAAAATGGTGTTTCTTAGCAAATTGAACACCATGGAAAATAATCACAAGAGAATAAGTGAAAATACAAAACACATGACTCTATGCACTATGATTTCAATTTTGTAAATATGCATACACATACATGTCATTCATATTTGTATTCTCACACACATACACATACCCATGATGCATTTTTGCATACATGTGTAGTAGGAAAACTGAGCATAAGTGGAGATTTATCATGTGGAATGGATGGATTCGCGTCATCTCCCGGTACTTATCTGTATTGTTCAGTATGCAGAGTATGCTTCAGTATGCTTTTATTTTTTGGCTACATGGGCACTTGGGCACAAATACAGGAAAAAAAGGAGAGCTGAGAGGAACGGAAGATGTGGGACATGCCTCACAGGCACCACAACTCATGGACTAGGATGAAACTTCTGTGGAAATATTAGACCAGAAGATCAGGGAGATTTCATGATGGACTGGGTGACAAAGAAACCTGCCCAGGTGAGGAAAGATCCATCTTGCTTCCACTCTCTCCTGCAAACCACTGTGAAACTGTGTACGCTGGGGACCCAGGGAAACCTGCTGTGGAGAATGTCTGGGACAGGCAGGGTGCGGGCGGGAAAGGCCACCCATAACCTGGTACAGCCATGCTCACAGACTGGCACCAGCAGCACGGAGAATCTTAAAGCATTTGCCACAGCTAACATATGAAAATCTAAACAGGCTCGGATCAAGACACACTTGAGACTGCTCTCCTACCAAGGGGCTCTCAGGAAAAACTCAAGAAAGCTGAAAGTTATTTCTTCAAGCAGGGGCTAAAGAGCTGATGACATTTCAGGTTAACATGACCTAATTTATATTCATAGACCAGCAAGGAGACTGAGATTGATTTGATCAGTGTATTTCATAGCTGAGGGAAAATATAGTTGCAGGTAGAAATTAGAGACAGAGATTAGAGACCGAAATACATATACACACATATATACATATATGAATATGAATATATAAATATGCACATATGAATATGAATATGTATATATGTATATACATATGTATGTGTGTGTGTGTGTGTATATATATATATATATATATATATATATATATATATATATATGTATATACCGTGTTTCCCCGAAAATAAGACCTAGCCAGACAATCATCTCTAATGCGTATTTTGGAGCAAAAATTAAAATAAGATCCAGTCTTATTTTGTTAAAATACAATATAATATAATACCAGGTCTCATATTAATTTTTGCTCCAAAGGATGCATTAGAGCTGATTGTCCAGCTAGGTCTTATTTTCAGGGAAACAGGGTAGATATGCTGGGGATGCCAAAAAAAAATGTATACACATTTTAAGAGATGCTATCTGTATATTACTTTTCAAAGTTGAAATGACCTTGACAATTTTGATGAATACTGACTAGCTATTTTGTAGAATATAACGATTCGAGTCATTGATATACATTGAGTAAGACAATCTTAATACAGCTTTTTCCTTTCTTAAAACATGTAGACACACTCTATTTGTTTGGCACCCTGTGTGTATATATATTCACTGAAAGGAAGTACACCAAAATGTAAAAAATATGATTAATTGTTTAAATGATTACAATTTTTTCTTCTTTATATTTTCCTATATTACAAGGTTCCTCTAATAATCACATAATACTTTAATAATTATGTAAGTAATACTTATAAAAGCAAGAAAATATAAATTTTAGGTATCTTTCTAGGCAAAATAATTCCCTAATGATTTGAAGCTTTGAGGGGGTAAGAAAACACATATTATCTTTCTGATGAATTAAATACATGTTCCTGGGTATCTTTTGACCACACCTCAATAACTAGCCTTCACTTCAGCTAGATTCCTCCATTCCTCTTTCCTGGGGCCTCAGAGAGACAGACGCAGGGTTATGTGTCCCAGGGAGGAAGGCAGATGCTTGCTAACCACGTGTTGACTGCAGTGTTTTTTCTAGACAAAGTGGGCATGGGGTGTTTTACCTTCGGTCCGCTCGGGGGCTTTCCCGCTCTTACTGGTGGTGGTCGTGCTGTTGACGGTCTCCGACGACGTGCTCAGCTTGGTGCTAGGGTCCCGCTTGGGCTTGGGGGGTGGTTGTCTCCGGGAGCCACAGCTGCTGTCATCATCTGTGCCCCCAACCGAGTGCAGAGACTGTGACCTCACGGAAAAGCCACTGGAACAAGGATGAGGAAGTCTGTCCTGAGGAGCCGGCATGGTCATGAATCCCATGCGGAAATGTTTGCCCACGTAACTTCCTTCGTGGCCTCGCCCTACTTCTGCACCTATGCTGTAAAAGAAAGCAGACCGAAATCCATGGAGATCAATTGAGCCAGGATATGCAAGGCCATGGATACAAGCATATTTATAATAGGTGATAGTTCCAATTTTAACTTCAGACTGGTGAAGAAACATTTCCATTAGCGTGAAAACACTCTATACTTTTGCACTAAATATCTCAGCAGATAGAACCTGACTATAATCAGGAATCCTAACAAACACTTAGTCCCAGCTATCTAAGTATCCTGGAGCCCAGATGCTCTCCAACCAGTATTCCAAATCAAAAAGATACAGCACAGCACAGTTGATCTTCAATCACTTTCCTTTACTTTGAGGTAAATCTTAAGAAGTGGCTTCAAAACTAAACAAGAATTCCATGACAATGAGCCATAGACTGCCTTCGGGCACATGACTGAGGCCAAGTGGGCAGCACTTGAGACTCTCCTTCCCCAGTTGTCAAAATCATCCCCACTTTTACTTGGTTTACATAGTGAGAAAAACAAAACAAACAACAACAAAAGGAGGTACTGTTACCAAATACAAGGGGAAAGAGACAGAGGAAGGGAGGAGAAAGTAAAGAAAGGCAGAAGAGGAGGAGAGGGAGGGAGGGGAGGAAGGAAGGAAAGAGGAAGGAAAACAAGAAGGAAGGAAAGAAGGAAGGGAGGGAAAATGCTTGTTTAAATCAGTGAAGGAATTGTCAGCCCTTTTTCAATATTCCAGAATCCTTCATTTATACCAGAAACTTAGTTCTACTAATAAGCTAGCCTCACAGAATAGAAGATTGACATCTGATAAAGAGGTGGAGTTAAAATATCATCTGATTCTAGGATAGTTCTAAAGACCTCATAAATATTCAGAGCATACAAAGTTCCCAAATCTAAGGTTCTTAAATTTTACATAGGAAAGTTTGAACAAAAATGTAAAAACATAAGAAATCTCTCTCAGTTTGAAGCTCAACTAATCATATAGGAAATGACTCGTAGGCCCTTCTCTCTGCCACTAAGTAAAGTTACTGTTTTATGAAGAAAATTGACATGAACGTCAATGTGAATTTTTAAAAGAGACAATTTTCTAGAGTTTAGCTCTTGTCTCCATTTATGTCTACCCATCAATTAAGGAAACGGAAAAAGAGACAGTATTAGAAATATGTGACTGATTTTCTTAGACATATAAAAATGGTAAAAAGTATCTTGTAGTATATGAATTTTGGAAACCTATTGAGTCTACCTGTCCAGATATAAGTTTACTTAGACCTTTTTTTTTTTTGTTATTAACTTTCATTTTATCTGACTGCCTTCATAACTTGCCGGAATTCAAGGTAAGATTTTGCATTTCTCTTTACTATATTTTCATGTCATTATTATGTGTGTCATGAATTTATTATTTATGTAGGAACAATAACTGAAAATGAGGTTTCTTTCCCCCCTCTTCAACTGAGGACTTCTGACAATTATATGACCATTGTGGACTGAGCCAGCAAAGATTCAAAAAGAACATGAGATTGATTCCGGTATGCAATTCCAACGACAACTTGCCCCTTAATTAAAAATATGTTTTATGTCAAATTCATTTTTTTCTGAATACTTTGAGTCAATACTCCAACACTACATATACCATCATTGCAAAACAAAATAAAGGTGGCTGGAAGCTCCATACACTAATTAGAGCAATGGATATCCAGAAGCTTGAATGAAATGAAGGGACAGCTGAGTGGAGGTTTTCACATCATAGTGGTAAGCATCCTGTCTGTGAGGTGTTTTCGTGATTTTTTGTGCTTTCAAGAGCATCCATCCAAACAAACAGACAAACAAACTAGAAGCTCACTCAAATGAAATGATTTGTGCAAAATCAAGAATTTAAGGGAGAATAGAGGTGCATGAGTGGGGGATGGGTGTGGTGGAATGGGAAGGTTTCTCTTTGATTTGTAATGATTGCGGCCTTTACCTTCCTCACAGAAGACATTTGATTTCATCTAACTTTGATGTCAATCATTTTGCATCCTCATGTCGTTTCCTTATTCCTGTTGCCATATCACTGAGCAAAAGGTGCTTTAAAGATTTACTTCGACAGCCCTCTCATTCCCAGTAACATAGTCACATGGGAGGATTAACGCATGTGTTAATGCACACAGGGATTTATGAGACAGTGACTAGGAATAATTGCATCAGCAATTTCTGTTACTTTTGACCTAAATAGGGCCTGCACCTTTTCCCTAACAGATAATTAGTTTTGCAGTTTCACTTCCAAATTACATTGTTTCAGCATAAAACAATTTCATCTAACCCTCTATGCTTTTGTTCATATATGTACGTGTACACACACACACACACACACACACACACACACTAGCACACTAACACTTCTTCCATAGAGTAATTCAGTGTAAGCTTCAAACTATAGCGGGTCTCGGGTACAAGTGTAATTTGACCAGACTGTAAATGTAGGATGAATAAATGGGGTAAGACATTGGTTTCAAAAACCATTGTCCAAGGCAAGGCTAAGGGTAAGCAATCAAGATTATGGTACATCTAGATTCAAGTGACCAGTAAAGACAATTAGTCTAAAGCAAACTGAAGATTGTGGAGCGTAACATACAACCGATTCCTGAATGTACTATAGGCACACACGGAGTTTTTAAAATGTGCAGACTCCTGGACCCATACTAAGAGCAAGTACTGAATTGTAGCAGTTGAATCAGAATCTCTGATTCTGTAGACAATGAGTGTGTTTTTAAAAATTATATCCAGCTGTTTCTGATATCTCCAATCCAGAGACCCCGAGAACCATTAGGAAGAAAAGTTAGAGCCATTAGTGAGCAGATATCTGTTAGGCAGAAACACCGAAGGAGACACAAACATCAGAAAGTGGCACAAAGAAGACGTGCCAAAGACCAGGCAAAGTATCGCAGAAGAGAAGAGAGGCAATGTATTAGCGCGCGTTAGGTTACGCTGCAGTAACAAGCAGTCACCAGTTCTTACAGATCTACAACAACAGAGGTTTAATTCTTGCTGGTATTAATTGGGTTGGCTGTGCATCAGCTGCAGCTCTGCTCCACATGTTTTCTTTATTCTAGGATCTAGTCCCTACTGAGATATGTTCTCATAGCAGAGTGAGAAAAAGACTCACTGAACTGCCCAGTATCTCTCAAAGTTTTTGCTTAGATGTGGCACAGAATGTTTCACTCACATTCCACTGGCTAAAACCAGTCTTATGGCCAAGAGTGATATTGATGGGGTGGGGATAAATTCTCCTCCAACAGAAAACCACAGCAACTTACACGGCAATATGTGGGGGTGAATAATCCTCTTACAGGCAGGGGACCAAATATTAGTACAGAAGCTGTGCTATATGCCATTGAGGTCTCCCTTTAAAAGAGAAGTTGCCATGAGGAACGCAGTTAGCTGGCAACCAATGATCGAGTGGGGAAATTTGTACTTCTTATCCCCATAATTCTTAGCTCTACAGGGTTAGAGGCCCTTGTCCACAAATGGGTCACACTTTTTCTAGAAGACACAGCAAGGGTCCCATTGAACAACAAGCTATAGCTGCTTGCTGGGCAATATGAACTCCTTTCATTTAGTGGCCAGCAGGCGACAAGATGAATCTCCATTGTAGAAGAGATCATTGACCCCGATCATCAGGAGGAAACAGGGCTGCTGTCACACAGTAGGGCAGAGATAAATATGTGTGGAACCCATTTTGATACCCTCTTGCCCAATTGTGACTTTGCAAGGTTCCATGCAGCAACCTTGGCCTGAGAAGGTTTTGTTACTCGGGGTTCCAAACTCTCATGAAAGAGGAATTAGTCTAAGCCACTGAGACCAGCAGAGGCTCAGGTGGGAATGAGGTGACTGTAGAACAAATAATGAAGGGAGATACTAAGTATCAACCACAGCCCCCATAGAAACTGCAGTGATGAGGGCTATAGTTTATCACACTAACTGTTCCCTTGTAAGGTTCCCTTCAGGAAGAGTCTCTAAGGAACTATGAAAGAGTTGTTTCCCAAACTTGTAAGAGAAGAGCATCTGCTGAGCTTAAAAGGTGAATTGTGGCAGCCATCAAAGTATGGGGCTCAGAGCTCCAGCAGGAGAGAAACATCTCTAAGGATAGAAGTTAGCTGACAGCCACCAGCTAGAGTCTTCAAATCGGGGGCAGCATTTTGGTCAAGGCACTCTGCCCCGGGGAAGCTTCTAGCCAACAGCTGAGTATGTTGAGGATGGGACCTGGTTATTTCTGCCCATTGTGGGAGTCCTTTAGGGGCGACCTTTGAGTCTGAGTTCCCCTATCGGGCTGGCTGAGACCTTCGCATAGCTATACCACAGTCAGCTCTGAGGCTCTTTTTCATCCACTTTTCCTTTCCTCTCTCCTTTCACAGCTGTCAAGGCTGCATCTTGGCTTCAGGCTCGTCCTGCCCCTTTGCTGTCCCAGACATCCTCCTCAACAGATCTCTCACACTTTTAACTCCATGTAGCTTGGTGTCTGCTTTCTAGAGAGCATGAATCGACATACTTGGGAACAATCACACAATCTATGGTGTTCAGAAACCAAGGAAGAGGGAAGAAAAAGCCTAAAAACAAAGAGACCCCAGAAAGAAGAAATGCCTGTGAAAATAGGACATTCTCTTGCTTCAAGCTGAGCATTTAAATGGTGGTTAGGGAGGGAGGAATGAACTCCACTGTAGGAATACTTGGCTTGAAATGAAAGTTATGTGGGCTGAAGAAAGCAGAGTCTTTTTGCAAGAAGACTCTAACACTCAAGATAGATTAAGCCTGACACATCTCATGTTATAAAAATAAAAATAAGTTATATAATTCTGAATTTAAACAAGTACTTTTTTCTCAGAATATGTAGGCAATGTTGTGAGAGCTTGTTGTGTTGGTTAGTTTTTCTAGCATAAAACATGCAAAAAAAATAATAATAATATATTGCTTAAATCAGGAAGGTTGTTTTCCCAGAAGTAATTGATAAAATATTTGTAAAGTTCTCCCCCAAACAATGTTAAGACCTGGGCAATTTTACTCTGGAATCACTGAGCTGTGGGCTGCATCCCAGTACCATCATTTATCAGCCGTACAACATTCACTGTTGAGCCCTAAGATCACGTCCTTAGCTGTTATATAGTGGTACTGTCCTCATGGAATTGTTATCAAGTTTACCTGATATGCTACATATAAAGCACTTAGCACAGAGTCTAACATATAATAATCAGTCAAAGTTTTAACTTCAAAATTCTTACTTTTAAATCCTTTCCTCCTGAATGCTCTTTATGGACTCACCATTTGCATTCTACAGCTATGTCTCTGAAGAGTGGTATGTGTATGTACCATGCAACCTCAAAACCCCCCACACAGCATCAAAACAAAATCGTACATTTAAATCAAAGTATTGAGATAATCTAGGCAAATATAGTCCTCATGCTCTAAACTTGCAACTCATTTCAGTTTTTCCAAGCATCTGTTGATCAGGACTGACAAGGAAAGCTACAAAACAAGAACTTCAAAACTGCTTCGCCATTGCTATTCAACAGAGATTGTTATTTGTCTTATGGTCTGCTTGAAAAACCATCAGCATTAATGCTGTGTGCCTCTTCCTGAGAACTATTTCCTTTTGGAGATGAAAATACAACCCCTGAGAAGGGAGAGCTACCAAGGTGAGATGTCATCGCTAAGAGTGACAAGGTTGTAACTTCTGTGTGTGATTTTGAAGCAAACATGCCAATATTTCATAGCAGAGTCTTCCTTGAGGACCACTGGAAAAAACAGACTCTCATTCCATAGATATATCCTCTTTCAAGCATATCCACTAGGAAATTGGAATATAAACTGAAGGATTACCTAGAAGTTTGCTAGCTTGGATGTTTTCTTTTTCTGGATCAATTCTGTGAAGCTGAGTTCAAAAATCTATCTGTGACATTGATGTGTAATGCAGTATTTCTACTTTGGCGAACTTCTGAACCACTTGTGATTGTTTTTACTGTTGGTTTTTCAAGAAAATGTATAGATCTGGTATTAGGGAAAGGGCACCTTTAACCATAAAGTAAATGAGGAAAATCTGAAAGTAAAATGGAGGCTGTAGCTGTAAAGGAGATAATGAAATTTGCCAGTGGGTGAGTTGACCACTGTCATCTGCTAACTATTCAAATCTTTCATGTCAGGCATTTTACTCTGAATGAATAAAGGAAATCAATATTTAGACTTTATTCATTAAAATTATGACTTTCAAATTTTATTTTGACGCTGCTTCCCTCTTGCCTGATCTTTAGATACGCGAGGCCAAACGCCAATGACTCTGTCCTGCCCAGAGAGTCCCCTCCGGCCCAGCCCACCAGAGGGACTCCTGTTCCAAACATGCTCCCTTTCTCCCTCAACAGTGGCCTCTTCCAGGTATCATTTCTGGCGAAGGCAATCTAGCCCTTGAAAAATTACACATGATAGGAGCCAAGAAATCAAGGTGTTATGCCTTTTCCTATTTTGACAGGCAATATACTTCAACCCAAAGTCAGACTTTAAGAGTTATAATTGATTACATCTGCCACATTGTTTTGGCCGATGGAACTCATCCTGCACGTCATCGTCTCTACACTCATTTCAGCCCCACTGGGGCCTTAATGAGTACAAGTGGCTGTTCACATCCGCTCACCTTCAGTTTTGTGAGGGCAGATGTCCTGGCTTCTTGCTCAGCACGACAGTCACTAGCACATTGTGTGTGCTCAAACATGCTTGTTTCATGAAGGCAAAATAAAGAAAGGATGACCACTTTGGTGATAGAGAGAGGGCTTAGTTAGGGAATCTGTGACATTAGTCATGTGTGATTCCCACGGATTCATTCTTCCTACCCTGGGTAATGGAAATTGCTGTGTAGAGACCAACCTCCTTCCTCTCAGTCCAGAGCATTACTCAGACTCAACCAATCAACCATTAGACACGTGGCCACCATGACCATTGCAGGGACCAGCAAATGCCTCAAGTAAGTCCAACCAGAGTAAGTGCTGGACACTGTGTGGAAGCCCATGCCCCCCATCCCTCTTGCCACCCTGCAGGAAGATTGGTGGGACCAGGTCTGTGTGGCATTGCAGAAGACCTGGATCTAGTTATGCCAGTAGCTAAGTCTATCCTAGGACCCTGCAGTTATGTCAACTACTATATTCCATGTTGTTGAAGCCAAATATATTGGGTTTTCTGACACTTGCTGGAAAAAGTCCTGTGAACTAGGGTAATGCACTAGGTACTAAATAAACATCATTGGCTGACTTGTGTCAGAAAGTGCAGGAAAGGATTAGAAATGGTACAGAGCAGGAAACAAATACAACAAACTAATTATTGCTTTGAGAAGGGCCTTCCTATTTAACACTATAAATAAAAATAATTAACTGCTTTGTATGCTTGTCCCATATATATATATTTTTTAAATCATGCAGTATACTTTGATGTGGAAACTTGGCTCCAGTCAAATTAAACTGTGTTCATATTTTCTTCCAAATTGTTCACTCACCATTACCTTTAATGGCTTCCCCGGGCCCCAATTGCTCATTCACAGCCATAATCTGTGAATTTCTTTGCCGTAGGCTCAAACATTCATTTTCACCACTTCATATCCTCAATAATATCTATTTTCTACTTTTGTGCTCCTAATATCTTGACGCTCCTAGGTTTTTGTTTTTTGTCTTTTAGACGTGAATTTCCTGTGTCCAGCTGTTTATTGATGTTTCTTGCATCTTAAGGTCAAGTGGAAAAAGGGGAGTCTTTATACACCTTTTTAATAAATGCTGTAGTTTACTACTGTAGAAATAGAAAACAAAAAACAAAGCCACAGAATTTTAGAAAGCTGTGCCAAAGGGAGGGACTCAGTTTTCATTAGCTCTAGATATTATACTTAAAATTGATATTTTTAAGCATTAAATACGTTATTTCTTCTTGCTTATATTTCAACTCTGCCCCCAAATTTTGTACGTATCTCAGAAACAATATGAGATATGTAATCAACCGTTGACTAGCAACTTAAATTTAGGTAGGAGGCACATACTTTCTGAGCCACCGTTACCTTTATAATGAGGGGAAATACTTCTCAGGTTGTTATAAGACATTAAAATAAGATACAAAATTTCAAAAGCACCTAGTAAAGTGGCCAGTAGAAGTAAAAGCTAGACAAAAATAATTTATCTTCCCTACCTTCCTGCTTTGCCAGGAAACTCTCTGTCAATTTTCAACTTTCTCTTCCCCACTACAAAATAGGCATTTTAATGTTTCCACCCTATGGTATTGTAAAGCAGAATATTCTAACAATGTACATGCATTTTGCTTATTTCTGTAAGAGGACTTTGACAGTAATTACCAGGCAATATACTTCCAAATCCAAATTGGGGGAGGGGAGGTTATTTTCCTGGAAAGTTAAGGAAAAGGAGCAAAACTAAATAATTTGTTTTTTTCTTCCATAATTGTTAGGTATAGTATAGAGTTAGTCAAATCAATTGAATAAACTTTATGGTTATTTCTGACAATACCCCATGATAATTCAAAATTTGTATGAACGTTAGGGCTCAGGGTAACCATGACTAAGGAGTTTTGCTTCAAAAACAAATGTGCAATTATTCATCACAAAGTGCTTATCTCTGAGAGATTAAGGTGGATATTACTCCCCATTAATTTGATGCTTAGTCATAACAATAAAGCGGGGGAGGGGAGTTAGAATGGGGAGTTGAGAGATTTTATTTTTTAACCTTTGTCAAAATTCATTTTATTCACTTCTATAGTTCTAAAGAGGCAGGACTGAAACATACTACTTATTAAAGCCAGAATACATTCTATGGAACATTTTTAAGAGACTTATTTTTACTTGAAACATGACAAGTGCATTTAAGATTAACATATGTTATTATCTATGGTACTTTGGAATCTAAAATTAAAATATTCCTTATTCTACACATAAATAAAACATTTCTACTCCTTAAAGTGTCATGGCTTGAAGAAGAGAGGGTATATGGAAAGTTCAAATCAAGTCATGATATTCAGATTCCACTTAGGATATAGTTTACAGAAGTTCACATCGTGGGAGATCTTTTCCAAAAACTCAACCGAAGAAGGGGAGTCTCAGGAAAATATACTTTATTTGTGTCTTCAAAACTGACATAAGCTTTGAATATGGTTTGAGAAGATGCCAAGTTTTTACAAATGAGTTTAGCTAACCATATGTGGCTCCTTTTTTCCACTTAGAAGTCGAAGCTAGAAATACAGAATGTTAACATATAATGACTTTGAACTTCCTGAGCAGAAGGGGCTAACAATACCAGTTTAAAGTATAGGAATGGGTTTGACTTTCTAAAGGTATAATTTTTATGGCGGAAGAAACAACTTGCTGTCAAGGCATTTAATTTATTTACTCCCTATTTATTCACAGATATCTGAGTATCTACTCTTTGTCAGTTAGTGACCAAGACACAGTGGGCAGTGTCCTCAGGTGATCACAGGCTATTGAACTAGCGTGACTTCTGCGCCCTGTGGCCAGAGGTTCACTCAGAGGAAGTCTCCAGCAGGTGCAGTGGGGCCCTAACCAGGGTGAGGGTCTGGGAAGTCCCGTGGGAGGAAGTGGCTTTTCAGCTGATGCAGAGCATGAGTAAGACTTAATCAGATAAGGGAGAGAAGTGAAGAGAATTTGTTACTGACAGTTGAGATCTAGAGAAACTGAGAAATTATAGGGAGGTATTTGGGCGGAATTTGATGGGATCTTGTTTGTCTTGGATTTCCAATGTCTTGGATTAAACAATCTTTAGCTCAAAGAGGGTACCTGATAAGTATTTATTAATTCAATGAATGGAGAAATGTATGATTGGAACTAGTTCAGAAATAACTCCCAGGTTTCTTAAGCACCAGATGAACAATTGTGATAGTTAATAATATTCTGTTCCATTTCCCCTTTTCCTTCATTTGCCATTTTCTTAATTTATGATGATGGAGAAAGGAAAATTCAGTGAATACTCATACACTCTTAATTCTCATCCTTGTTATAAGAATCTGAATGCAGAGATCAGCTTACTCCCTCCTCTCCATCTCCACTGGCCGGCTTTGGTTTCGGTGCTCATTATTTCTTGGCTAAATTAATGCAATTGCCTCTTAGCTGATATTTTCCTACAGTGCTGCCAGATTTATCCTTGTAAATGCAGATTTGCTCATGTCACTCGCTAAATTAAAACCCTTGGAAAGCTTTTCCATTTTTTCAGGCTAAAAACCCAAACTTATGTGACATACAAGGTTTTTAAAGATTTGAATCTTATACCAAGTCTCATCTATAACATGTTCCCTCTTTGACCTTTAGATCCCTCTATTCTAACACATTCCCATCTTAACTTTGTTCCAGAATGTTGATTCTAAAGTCAAGTCCAAGACTGACCAGATGCCAAGTGCGGCCATGAGTCTTGAGGATATAGACAGGATGAGTCACGACCTCAGCCAGTAGTCATGCTGTTCTCTCTGCCTGAACTAAATCATTCCTTTAGCTAAGTCATATTTTAGGACCTAATTCAGATGTGCTTTTCTTGAGGAACATTTCCATGAGCAGCCAGGCTTTCTCAGTGTTGAACCCAGTGCCCCACCTCTAGGCTGTTGTAAGGCTCTGTGCTTCTTCATATTAAAACACCTCCTTTAGGGAACGCTGCAGCTGTCATCTGTGAGTTGGTCTCCTCTACTGGTCAGATCCCAGAAATACTTTGCAGTTTAAAGAGTTATGGTGGTGAAAAAAATACACTAAAGAAAGATCAGGAAATTCTACGCATGCATTCATAGAATCATTGTAAAAAAAATGAGCTATCAATTTAAAAAAAATACACTGCAATTTTATCTTCTATGTCAAGCCAGAATCATCCAAGGTCTTTCTAAATAATATATTTGAATTATATGAATGCAACTTAAGGTTACCCTCCTTAAAAGTTAAGATAATTCTATACTTACAAATGTACACACATCAAAATCAGTGTTTCAAAGCTTTAAGACTCATCAGTTTTGGTAAACCCAAGTCCTTCAGTAGAGCACATGAAGGTCTTTTTCACTGAGAAGATTGTTGTCCTCTAAGGAGATGTCCCTTTGTCCCTTTCTCCTCTCCAGCTCTGAATATTTACATATCATTATCTACCTACTCTTTCTCTGGTTTTCTGATTTGATCTCCGTCACCCTGATTTTCTGACATACGTTAATTCTTCCTCTTTATTGGCTTATTCTCATCAGCAGCCTCAAACACTGCAAACCATTCCACGACCCCCTTTCTTCAGAAACACTTTTTCTCAAATACTTGTGAGCTCCTACCCTATTCCTCTCATTCTTCATCTCTTCCTTCTTTTCACTCTCCTTCCCTTCCTTCGTCCCTTTTATTCTTCTTTCCTTCCTTCCTTCTCCCTCATTCACTTATTAAATCATTCATCTTTAATTCACAAATACTTATTCAGCATATATTTTGTGCCTAAAGCTCTTTGAGGTGAACTTTTAAACCAGGTGTGAAAGCCTGGTCTTCTTGTGACTGGTCCACAAATCACACCCTCTCTGTATCTGTTGTTTCTGACTTCTACCATCAAGATGTCTACTAAAATGGTCCTGTTAAAAGTCACTTTTCCTTGCTAATTCCATAATCTAGGAGGTTTGCTCTCTTCTCTGTCTAGATTCTTCTTAGTCTCTTTAGAGATGTTTTCTCTCATCTAGACCACAGCTTCTTTCTGGAATGTCCAATTTTCCTTGGCTTCCCTGATATTGTTCTCTCCTATTTCTCGTCTTTCTGCTTGTTCCTACTTGGTACCTTCACTGACTTCTCTTCTTGACCTTCATGCTTCAGTATAGGCCAAGGTTGTTTCTACTACTCTCCTTTCTCTGTACTTGGCCTAGAAAAACATCAACTTTTAAGACTTCAAGGCTTTATATTATTTACATGATTTCTCAAGCTAATATTCTATTTTTCTCTGCATTCCAAGACATACATTTGCCCTCCTAGCAAAATGCTGGATATTTCCAAGTGGACGTTCCTTTGGCACTTGAGGTCAATATGTTCCAAAACAAATTCAGCATCATCTCCTATTTTTCTCTATTGAACCTTTCTCTTGAATAGCATCATCACTCTCTCAGCCACAGAGAAAAAACAAAAAAACAAAACTAAACTAAAAAAAAAAAAAACACTTCCAAATAATTTGACATCAATATTCTTGCTATACACTCATTCAACTGGCTAACAGATTCTTCCTCTTCTCCCTGGATCTCACATCTGTCTCCTATTTTCCAAACCATCTACAAGGCTTTACTAACTTTTTGGTCTTGGCTACTAAATGATATCTTACTTGGATTCTCTATTTTAATGTTCCCTTACACTGCACATTAACCTGAACAAATAGTCCTGAAAAGGAAATAGGATTACTTTATTCCCCTTTTTCAGAGTCTTCAGGATTACCCAAAAATAGAGTCCAATTCCTCTGTAAGGCAATTGAGATTTTGTATGATGTGGCCCAACTTCCTTTCCAGCTTTGTCACATTACCCACTCACACAATTCTGTCCCACTGGGATAAACTTCCTCTTCAAACTACATCTCCATTTAAAAAAAAAGTATTTCAAATTCACCTAAATTGAATGTCACTTCCTCCCTGAATCTTTCATCAATACTCTCTCTCTTCTCTGGCTTGAATTTCTTTTGTATTATTATTATTTTTTTTTTACATTCTGCCTTATATTATAGCTGTATATTCAAACGTGAGATTCTAGAATTTTTGAGGAGAGGGATTAAATTGTGTACGTTCCTTTATCTACCATGGAAGCATGTATGCTTCTTTGAGCAAGAAAAGAAAAGTAACATGTAAATGTTTAACGATTTAAATGAAATTTAGACATTAATTAAAAGGAATATATAGTTAAATATTATAACTCATTATTTCCAGGTATATAGAAATTAAAGGGATACAACTGTGTAGAATGTTGCTTCACTAAAATAAATCTGGCAGCTGATTTTTTTTTTTTTTTTTAAGAAGTTTGGCTTGGAAGGAAGTGAAGAGATAAAGTGAAATATAGAGAATAAGATTTGTCACCCAGAAATCCCCAACCCCTAAAGAGAACTGAGCTCAAGACCCACAATTGTATAGTCAAGCCACTATTTTTTTTTTCCAGGAAGTACCTGCAAAGTGGAAAAACATCCGTAATCTGTGAATCTACAGATAAAGACACTATTAACCTTACACACACGCGCGCGCGCGGGCGCAGAGCACACACACTATTTGAAATATTTCTATTAAAAATGTAGCTAACATACAATATATATTAGTTGCAGGTGTGTACCATAGTTATTCAACGTTTACATACATAAAGAAGTGATCACCATGATAAATCCAGCAACCACCTAACACTGTACCACAGTATCTCAATATTATTCACTATATTCCCTATGCTGTACATTACATCCCCTTATGTTTTGTTTCATACCTGGAAATTTCGACCTCTTATACCCCTTTTTAATTTTTTTTCAGTCACAGTTGACATTTAATATTATTTTGTATTAATTTCAGGTGTATAGCATAGATGGACCTGGAGGGTATTGTGCTAAGTGGAGTATTTCAGACAGAGAAAGATGGATGCAATGTGATTTAGCTTATATGTGGAATACACAGAACAAAAACAAACAAAACAGAAACAAAGTTATACAGAAAATATTTTGATGGTTGCCAGATGGGAGAGGGATTGTAGGAGACAAAAGGGAAGGGATTAAGAAGTACATATTGGTTGTTATACAGCAGTCATGGGGATGTAGGATACAGCAAAAGGGATATGGTCAATAATATAGTAATAACTATGTATGGTTCACACACATTTTTTATCCACCGTACTTAGGAGATTCTGTTTCTAGATCTGCTCCTAAATCATTGTGTGACCACTAGAGAATTCATTTCCAAATAGATTCATTCATTTATCAAATAGGGTGGTAATACCTTACCCAATGATCCCTCAGGAAACTTGTGGCTTAAAATGAGATAAACAAGTTTATATTCATGAGGTGTTTTCCCGTTTAACAACAACAACAATAGCAACATTTCATATATCCTTCTATTGAACACACTGCCTTGGGAAACTGATAAAGCTTAGAATTAATACCCCTTGACATTTTTTAAAGTCTATTTTTTTAAAAAAAGAAAAGCATTACTGCAGTTCTAAAAACCATCTTTCCATGCCTTCTCCACATAACCAAGGTGACATGTAAATGTGAATCACCAGAGATACTGCTTAAGAGCCAAATACTAGGCATAGATACATTAGTTACTCTAAATGGAGTGGCCAGTGAGCTCTCCTTATGCACAGCAGGTTGCACAGCAGTTTAATGCATCCAAATGTAATAACATGATAGAATGACATACAGATGCTATGGACGGCCTACGCGGAGGCCAGAAGCCTGGCCCCTGCTTTTCTAGAGTATCTTTCCCGGAACAACTCACTTTCCCTGATTGGTTTCCTTCAGAAAAGATAATTGAATCTAATGCTCTGTGTCAACGTAAGCTCTTGGATTACTCGCTTTATGGCTTTATGGTGCAGCCCCTAGGGCCTTCAGAGTCCAGTGTTAAAATGTGCCTGTGATCAAACCTCATCCTCTCCTACACATCTTTATTCACAACAAATTAGACGCTATAATCACCACATATTACAATATGCCCACAGTGCATCTTAAAATAAAAATAAACAATTTCCCCATTATAATGAATGCAGTATCTAAGTTGGCCTCATTATAATATTTATCATTCGTTATTTGTTGCATGTGACAGCACAGGGAGCCTGTGCTGTACAATAGTGAAATACATACACCCTTCAGGGTGTACAGTGTAATGCAGAGCACATTTAAATTTAAGAACTACCCTATGGAAATAAACCATTCTCATGCATGTCAAAGGGGACCAGGGAAATGTGATTCCACGGCTGCCTCACTGAAAAGGGAGCTTCTTATTTACTGAGGACTGGTTCAGTTTAAGGAGGGCAATTAACTTAATGATTATTTGGCAAAGGTTGCTTTTTATTTGTTTGTCTTTTCATTTATAACTGTCATTTGTGGGCATCTGTTCCAATTTTCTCTTAAAGCGTTGGTAAGCTTTGGAAATACAAGATTTGAATCCAGATTGGAATCACCAAAAGAAATTTTATTGCAATTCATTTAGTTTTAAAAATGGAGGATGAAACATTGCAAGTTCTAGGTAATTTTAGGAATACTATTAAGGCACAGTGTTAAATACAAACACATTCCCTGGACACTTAATTTCTCGAAATCTTCTCCTCAGAGATGTCTCTTATCTTCCCGTCTCAGCCACCACCCTCAGAAACCCGGGTCTTCTGATTACTAATAACTCCAACCCCTCCATAACCTCAATTTTAAGTATCTGTATCACTGGCTACCAACACTTGTCTTTCCAGCTCACTACCTCTGTTTGCCTCACCTGAAGTCTCCTCTGACACTTTTTGGGAACCTCCTATCCAGTGGTCTTGCAACCTTCACTGCATTCCTCCTCAACTGCTGTAAATCTTGTCTTTCTGTGTGCAGCTTACATTTTATGCTCAATTTTTATGATCACCCCCTTCATACACCCTCAACACCCCATCCCTGTGTGCAGTGGTAATGCGATGAGCATGGATATGTCCAATGTGGGGGTCACGATCCGCAAACTCAGGGAGACAGCAGGAGAGGCTGTCATCATCACATGCACAGACGACCTCAAGCAACAAACCAGACTTGGTCTGCAGCCTTGTGCTCTCATCTTTCTGCCCCAGCACTACCCGATGAGCTACTGAAGACCCATTGAAGGGAACACGCCCTTGCTCAAATGCCCACAATAGCATTTGGTTTTAAAATATTTAAAAATGTGACACCATATATATTCAATCATATCTTCTGCTGCTATGCTCATTAATATCTGTTCTCTGCTAATGACCTCCACCAAAAACACAGATACCGATTAATACATATCCAAATATATGTCCGATTAATTAATTAAACCTGTAATTATCGAAGACCTATCTGTGCTAAATAGTGTGGTTGGTCCTAGTCATTCAACAGAGAGCAAGATATTTATCTCCCTGAAACTTAGAGACGAGGAGGGGAGATAGGTGATTAAGACTGATACTCTGAAGAAAACAGTGATGTGAAAGAGAGAAATAGGGAGGACCTTCAGATGCGGGGATGAGCGAATAATTCATTTTCTGTAGAACGTATTCATTCCATTTCATCAAATTGTACTTGTACTTTAAAATCCAACATGAATTCATCCTCCAACAGGAATCAATCTATTCCCACTAGTAGCTGATTCCTCTAAACTTTTCTACTTCCTAAACCTGTAAAAGGGCAAATAGAACAGATCTTTTTTTTTTTTTCAATTTAACTCATACATTTAATTTTTTGTTCCCAAATAAAGTAAAAGTTTTTGAAGTGGGGAGGGAATCAATGCTGTTTCTTATGTTTGTTTTTAATCACCACAGGCCCTACTGTAGTCTTGAATATTTAGAAGACTGTCTTAACAGGAAAATTAATCTATGAATATGTCCTCATAACATATCAAAATAAACACATGTGTAAACTTTATGCAATGAAGGAGTTACACAAGTACTTATTACTTTAATTCTGCACAATAAGCAAATGAAGTATTTTGAAAAATCTGTGGCCAAATTGAAAGTTTTGATAAAATTAATGCATTGCTTTTGGTTGGAATTACTAGTTTGCACTATAAATAGTATAAGAAACACAGATATAAACAAGTTTCAGGGTTTCTTTTGTTGTACATTTGACATTTTTGTGAAATCTAGGCAAACAAGACCTTCCCATAAAGATAGATGTAAAAATACAATCATTATACACACAAGTTCTTGTGCAGAAACCAGTCTAGTCTCTCTCTTCTTCCCACTCTACCTCAATCCCAAAGCATCCCTAAAAAGGATGTAAATAACATTCCCCCAGACGATACCACCAAGTCCAGAAAAAACACAAAACAACAAATCATACCTTGACAAATACATGTGGAAGGCCTGTTTGCAAAGCATTTCTTTCAAACCTCTTTCACCATCTGTAGGGCCCAGTTTTCTGGAAGGAATAGAATTTCTTATCTTGATATCTGGTATCTTCCTTCACAAGCCACAATCAAATCATGGGTCAGAAATGAATGGCTAACTGGGACAAGAAGGTGAATCCAGCAGCACCGGTCACCTCGGAGTAAAGCATTAGTGACTGAACCTACACAGCTGACAGGATTTGATGTGACTAAATGCATGATGACAACAGATTCATTCTTGCCTTTTGAAGTCATCCTCAAGCGAATAATTACTTCCCATTTCTCTGCAGAGATATAGAGACGATTCACAGTAAATCAGATGACGGAAACTTTGGTTCACATCCAGTTTTGCGGGGAGACACAGTCCTTGAGTAATTTGTCTAGCTCAATGAAATTCAGTGATCTATGTGTCACATTCTCTCACATTAGGGGAGCTGCCAGTGTTGCCACTAACTTGAATTAATAAAATATATATTTTTTTGTATGTTAAGAGTACTGAATGCTGGCATATTGTGAGAACTACCGAAATGTAACACAGAGACACAAAGTGATCAAATGCTGCTGGAAAACTGACACTGACAGTGCCAACAACCTTCAATGTGTAAAAACAAAAACAAAAAAACACACACAATAACTTCACAGCACAATAAAGCAAAGTGCAATGAAACAAGGCTATGCCTTTAATTATTTATGTTTAAGACACTATCTCATACATGAATTGTCTCCAAACAGCTCTATGAATTAGGGAGTATTATTGTCCCTGTTTCACAGACAGAAAGATGAACTGCAAGGGCCCGGAGTCCAAGGTCCCACAGCTTGAGACTAAGTTGTTTTTGTACTAGACCAGCCTATCCCCAGAGCCTGTGTATAGCCTTATGCCTCATGGAACATGGAGATTTTTTTCTTTCTTTTCTTTTCTTTTTTTTTTTTTGAAACAAAACATTCTTAGAATATTAGAATGTAAATATAATGCTTTACAGGATGGCATTGTTGAAACATTGTTGCCTCTGATGGCACTGGCGAAGATGCTTCTAACAACCAGTGGGCAAAGAGCTAGTCACTGTGACCTGTGGGCATAGAGGGACATTGCCGTTCCCATCACACATCAGTCCCATGGACCATGGGGAAGCCAACACATGAGGGGGCACATCAACTTTCTCTTGGCCTTCACTACTCTGGGACACACCTCTGCCCTTGACCTGCTCCACGCAGACTCTGGAATCAACCTACATTCTTTGGTCCAGACCACCACCTCCTCCATTACTTCTGTTCATCACCTCCTGTTCCATAACCAAATAGGACTACCTACTACTACCTGAGGATGTGCAGGAAATGAATAATAAAAATAAAGAAAGTAAATGGTTAAATCGTGAGCTTTCACAGTCTGGCAAACCTTGTATTGCTTTCAAGGAAGTGTCATGGAATCAATGAATTTTATAGAGAAGATGAGCCTTTTCTGAGATCATACCCAATCTGGAAATGTCTCCTACCAAAAGTCAGAGCTATAAGCATCTCTAATCACTTAAAATGTCACTAACTGCAGAGTAAAGACACCCAGCCCAACCTACTGGAGAGAATTCATCTGTATAGACAGCTTTGCAGCACATGTATTGAGGAGGAGGAAACTTACTATTTTTTTCCAAAGACAAATAATTATTACGAAAACTGTAGAAATACATTTGATGAAGATTCTACAGTTAAGTCTGAATTTCAAGAGGTTGCTGAGAGATTGCAAACTCACACTTAAATTCTCTGATGTAAAGTCCATAGTGAAAGAAAGAAAACATTTCAACAGATGGGTGGGATGGTAGTGCTCAACACAAAATGTGATTTGTGAATAATAGGAGCAAGATGCCTAAAGAAGTAGATATGGTTTTAATCAACAATAGGGCATTTCCTTCAATCGTGACCTGGCTAAGGAATTCATTACCTCTTTGAAGAGCAAGTTGATCAAAATTTGGTTCTTGCATCATATTGCATAGAATGTGTTATTTATTGATTAGATAATTATGCTACAGGTAATAAACTATATGTAATACTCCTGGGTGTGGCAATTTTATTTAAACTCTTTTTTTCTTTTTCTTTTTTTTGTCTTTTAAAAGTCCTGTGTTAAGAACTCTTCAGGCATCATTAGGAAGGTATACTGGATGGGCTAGATGGCATTCAGAGGACTCTAAGACTTGTCCATCTTGATCCTCATTCCGTCCCCAGAATCGAGTGCATTACATAGAACATGAACACCTTCAGGAAGCATTGCTTAAAAAATGCACCAAACAAGTCATCTCGTAAAAGCAGGCAAGACTGTAGTGCTCCAGGTGGGCAAATCTAAGAATCAACATGTCTTCACAGTAACTCGTCATGCAACTTATTACAAAAGTACCCAGATATATTTGAGGTTGTCTTGGCTAAGAGCAAACTTTAGGACAAAGTTTGATAAGTTCACATTTGAGAAAAGACAAAGGTATGTGGAAATTTTAATTTACATAAGTAGTTATCTCTCTTTTATCAGGGCCCATAGAGTCCAGGGGTCCTCTCAGAGTCAGCCCTGTGTAAACTCCCCTTTTAGTCTCTGGATTGCTAGTCCTGATTTTGGATTACCTAATCTTCTGTAGAAATATGCCTTCCTCAGTCTCCTTTTTGTCACCTGGAGACTGCTATAGAGCAGTAGGTCTTCCTTGTAAAATTTAATTTACACAGAGGGTTGTGGAGTCTTCTATTCTTTCTCAAAACTAGTCTCCCCCTTCATTTAGCAATAGGCATCCCAAATCATTCCTCCAAAGCATTGTTCATGGAAATGACTTGAAAATTTCTCTTCAAAGGATAATGATTATGGGTCTCATGTGTTTCTACTAAGGGAATCAAATGAGAGTCTTTATGTTGTAACTAATCAAAGTGATACCTTTGGGATAACATGGCATGTTGAATGGTATAGAACAAAACAGAATAGAATGGAAATTGAATCTCAGAGCTAGAAGCTGCCCTAAGTCCCTAGAGTCTTTAGCTCAGTGTTTGCTAAAGTGCTCTGACAAATAGAAGCTCCTCTAACGGGTGGGATGTGAATTAAAAGTTTCACAGTCAGGTCATTAAAAAGAGCCAAATTAAAGGTCGTTTGGCAGGTTTCTTAACTGCAGGTCACAAAGATGAACAATATGCAAATATGTCTTGTGACCATCCAAGAAGCTTTCACGGTTCGCACTGTTCCTGAAATTGCTGTGCTGGGAATCTCACAGAGCTGGGAGCATCCTATGGGAATGGACTTGTAGTTAGTGATTTTCAACACTGGCTGCACATTGGATCCACCTGGAGAAGTTTAGAAAATGCTGGTGTTGGGATCCATCTCCAGAGAGATCTGTTATTTGGTCCCGGGTTCCCCAGGGTCTCCTAAGAGGCAGCCAGGGTTGAGAAGCCTTGCATTGTGTGTGAATTTCACCACCATGCTTTGGACATGAGAAAACTCTGCTTACTTACACACCCAGATCCTGCCTGCATGACCCCATTATTGCTTTCATGAGCCCATGAAAGCTGGGGGTTTCAGACCTGGCAAACCCTTGGTACTTGTTTTATCTCTAAAAAGGGCAATGCATTCTTCATTATACCTTTAATAAGGAAGGAAAACACAAATTTATGGTCATATTTTATGATTAATTACCAGCTACTGGCAAATGGGACAACTTGTATTTGAAAGAAATAGGGGAACCTCTAACCTATGAGGAAACAGCTACAAAAACATAAGTGTGATACAGACTTTGGAGTCAGTGTACAACTGAATGACTAAAAGCTTTTGTTTCAGTTGAAAGTTGATGTCACCAGTCTTCAAATTATTTTGTAGATGAAATAGGAACTGCTCTTCCCTCTGGATTCTTAGCAACGCTATGCTGGAAAGCATTCATTTCCTTACCTGGGTAACCTACTTCCTTTTTCACTAGGTAGTTTTGAGTGAGCTGTTCTTTCGGGTAAGCCCTTGTTTCAGAACTACTGATTAACTCACATTCAGCAGCCATCACAGCGAATTCATTCCATGACAACTGTCTCACTGGGCTCTGCAGGCCCTATAGAATCCAGCTCAAATCTGTCTTGAGTGTCCCTTACGAGAAGAACAAAGGGGCAATCTGCCTACTCAGAAAGTTTGGGAAATAAAACTCATGTCAAAGAGAGGAAATCAATTCCTTTAAGTTCTCATGATTGGCTTAAAAAATGAGCAGTCCAATTTTTTTTTCCCTTAAATTAAATAAATAAAATCTGTTTATTACAGTTTTAAAGGCCAAGGATTATCATTCTTTCCCCGGCACTTATGACTTCATTAGGCATATGTTACCAAGCACATTTGTTCTCCTTCAAACTCGGTGGGAAAACGATCAAGATTTTTCTCTGGCATTGCTTCTCTAAGCGGCAGCAGGATTATGACACGGAAGTACATAAATTTTGATTTAAGTCCTATGACTGTCGATCGATCTGGGTCAGAAGGAACTTCTGAAGAGAACAAAGAGAGCTTTGTGAACACTGAGTCCAAATTTTCTTTCATCAGTTGAAAAGAGGCCTTTCCTTCTCTGTTATACCAAGCACCCTGAGAATGTCAGGGTGCCAATGCTATCAACAGATGTGCCACCGTACACAGAGACTGACAGTCGAGGAATTCTTTAAAATATTGTCTGTGCAATTGTTCCCATTGGTGTGGATTATGTAAGTGGCAACAGGAAGTATGTGCATGGGAGGGTGATGGAAAATAATAGAAAATGACTGCCAAGGCCTATGAATAAACAGCCGCCAGTAGGTTACCTTGCAGTGCGGGTTAAACTGGTCTGTCAAAGTTAATTCAGAATCTGTATCCTGCCAAATTGAAAGTCACCTATGAGAAAAGAGACTCTAGACCAAAGCAGAGGTCAAGGTGAGCTGTGAGGAGCATCGTGGGCCCAGAGCCAGCACCTCCGAGGGAGCCCACATGTATTCATTGTCCCCTAACCCCACTTACCGCCCAAATACCTATTTGTGGCCAGGGCCAGGCCAAAGTTTATTATGGCAGAGAATATGCCAAGATTCTACTTGAAACAAGTTGAGATAGGCAAGGCCACTCAGCCCCCAGAGAGTGTCTAGGGGCATAGAAGCCAGAGGAGATAGAAGCGAAAGACTGGCCTTAATTACTGGACTGCATTAGATGATGGTTTTCTATGTGTGATTTCGGAAATGTTGGTCATGTTTGTGTGATCTCAGTGTTATTCTTCTCTCACACTGTTGGCTAACGTTCCCTTAACTGGTAAGGACCTTCCCATCTAAAATTTTTAAATGTAGGGATCTCTGAGGAAGAGCTGGAACTCAGATGTGCTTGGGGGAGGAGGCAAAGGTAACAACCAGATAGCTTTCCCGAAGGGAAAGGCCCAGAGAGATTGAACTGTGAAGAGAGAAGGGAACAGGCATGGGGGAGGGGAGGCGAATATCACATCAAAGCCTGAAAAAGAACAACACCTCCAGGCAAGTCACCTCCCAAATGGGCCCTGATGGGGTTTATCTGTATTTTAGAACAGCCACGATTGCTTTGACTGAGGACAATGTATTTAGATGAGCAGTGCCTGGAAATAAACCCAGAGGTTATTTCGAAGGTTATGTATGAGGAGCAAATGTCTCCATGGAGGAACTCAGTGGCATTTGGAAATGGAGATCACGTCTACCTAATACCATAAGCCCAGCTAGCTCAGCAGTCGGCAAGGCTCAGTGCCTGTGCCTGCTTGCTCCTTGGGCTGACGCAGGGTGCTGTGTGCACAGACAGGCCTTCAGAGAATTCTCTGTAGCATCAAAGCTTGGAACATTTACCTCCTACAGAAATGCTAATAGCTGGCAGTTTTCTTTTCAGCTCATCGACTTCTATGGCTCTCAGCCTTGGCTATTCTTTCAAAGTCGGCTGTTGCTGGGAGTCTAAGAGCACTGAATGCCTTCTTCTCTGTACTGTCTGCCTCTGGCTCCTGATTTATTTTCCATGCACAGCAACGAAGTTTCTCGAGAATCTGGGTCTCCTCCTTTTATACTGGCCCTGAAATAATAGCCAGGAGATGGAAGGCTCAGAAGATAAGGGTTATTCTAACCAGGGTACCATGTACTTTGCTCAAATTGGCCCTGTGAGATGGGGAAAGTGAGAGGGAGAATGGCCTAGAGCACTTGTTCTCCACCAAAGCGAAGGCAAGTTTGCTCCACAGGGGACACTTAACAATGTCTGGAGACGTTTTTGACTGCCACAGCTGAGGCAGGGATGGGGACAGCTCCTGGCATCTACTGAGGAGAGGCTAGAGAAGCTGCTAAACCTCTTCCAGTACACAGAACAGCAGAGAAACACATCCAGTCCAAAACGGCAGTCGTGCCACTGCTGAGACACTCTGATATAAAGGCATCTGAAACTTTGCGAGGCGATGGCTTGTCTGTCACTCTCCTCGTATGCCTCTCATTTCCTCATTTCAGCAATTTGGAAAATATCCATCTTCTCCCCAGTGCTGTCCTGAGTGTGGAGGGACTGACTAGTAGGGAGCTAAGTGTGAGTGTAACTCTGTGTGCTTTTCCTGGCCAAATGAATACCCCACGGACTGACGCACCACTTCTCCCCACCACCGTGTTGCTTTTAAACAGTCCTCTGGAAAATATGAAGCCAGAGGCTAAAGACAGGAAGTTAATCTTAGAGATACCTCCTCCTGCTTCTCTCTCCAGTAACCTTTCCAAAAAATGCTGTCGGGTCAGTGCAAGCACAAACCAAACTTAGGAGAGGCATTACTGAAATTGTTCCTGAGTCCTATGAGCATACCAGTGAGAGTCTGAATAGGCCAGGTTGGTGATCCTACTCTTCAGAGGGCCTCAAAGTCACCTGGAGGGCTTCCCAAGTTAATGGGCCCTACCCTTAGAGTTTCTCATGTGCTAGATCTGGCGTGAGGCCCAGATTCTTCATTTCTAGCCAGCTCCCCCACTGAGAGGTTACACAGTGGGAACCACTGCCCAGTTTGCTTCCAAAGCTCATGTTTAAACTGTAAGATTCACAAATAGCTAGTAGAGTCCGGGTTAACCTTAGGGATGTCTCTACCCTGTCCTCCTACAATGAGGACATTCAACATCAAGCTAGTTCACCTTAAGCAGGAGTCTTTGGTTGAGTAGAAAAAGTAACACCTGGATTCTAGGCATAGGCCCTTGGCCTGTGGGCAAGTGGAGCTAAAACATTTCTAGGAAATCATTTAATTTCTGGTCTTCAGCCTCTCATCAGTAGTAGAGAGAAAACATTTGCCTTAAGACCTTCACAGTGTCATGGAGAGTAATAAATGAAATTTTGTAATATGATAAATGATATCTTAACACTAGATGCAAAGAGATAGAAGAATGTTTATTGTTCAGCACCTAGCTTGACGCTTCAGAAGCAAGTGGGCATGCCCTGGGTACTGCTGCTCATTTAGAGTGTATAACTGGAAAACTGTATGCTAGGACACCATCCTATAGTTCTATAGAACACCTATAATTCTATAGTATGTGTCCTACTTACAGAGCTAAGAGAAAAGAACAACATGGACAAAAACATACAGTTGCTGTTCGCTTCTTGACAAACTATGATAGAACTTCTTAGAAAATGTGGGCAACCATACCCCCATAGCAAAGTTGAATACTTACACTTGTAGAGTGCCATGCTGGAAACCTGGTCTCTGTATACACTTAGTAAACATTTACTACAGTGATGTTGGACATTCCCAAGACCCTCAAATTTTCCCTCCTAATTACAACCCCGAAATACCTCGGTACCATGTTTCACTGAAAATAAGACCTAGCCAGACAATCAGCTCTAATGCATCTTTTGGAGCAAAAATTAATATAATACCCAGTCTTATTTTACTATATGACCCGGTCATATAATATAATATAATATAATATAATATAATATAATATAATATAATATAATATAATAATACCTGGTCTTATATTAAGTCTTTTGATTTTAAAAACCACATTTACTTAAAAATATATTTATATAAAAATTTGAAACTTAATTCCTTACATGTATTTATAGTTTGTCTGTCCTTAAAACAAAAGAGTTTACTACTTGATACCATTGGAAACAATTTCAAGTACACTGTTCTAGAGAGTTCTATTTGTGTGCATAAAACAGAGAAATGGCTATAACAATTTTCCTCATTTAGCAATTATGTTATCAAATTATTCCCATATAAAGCTTTTAGGGACTCAAACATAAAATGATTTTAATTCTCCATGTAAACTTAAAATGAACAAATATTTTGAGCACTAAGTTACACATGTAGAGGCAATTTCTTCTTAGGTACACTGTTACTCTTATTTATTATTTTAAATAGTGTGTGTATGTGTCTCTGTGTATGTGTATACCTCATACCCTTTCTATGAGTGGCTCTTGTCAAAATTACAAATAATTATAAAGGACGTATTTTGACCAGTGTTTCCCCATCAGTGTTTACCAGTTCCATAAACAGCTCTGGAACTAAGCATAAAACCAACACATTTCTTTTTTAAAGTCTCTACACAAACAAGGGCAGGGATAGGGGATACTAATGGATTCACTTAATTATTAAACAATTAAAAGTAAATGACAGATTTTCACAATGCTCGTCAGCTACGTGTAAATTGCCAATGTAGAAAACTCACACAGGTGCGCATTTGTTAGGAAACAGAAGCCAATTTCTTCCCAATAAAAAGATGAAATATTTACCAGCTGTCAGAAGAAGTCCTGAACAATCCATAGAATCCCTGAAATAATGAGTCCACAGGCTTCTTCCTTCTGCCACACACCATTTCATCCATTTCTCTCTCACCCTATTGTTCTTTCCTTTTGCAGCAAGACTGCACATTTGTTTACCTAAGTCATTTGCTCTCTGGGGCAGGGCTGCCTGGGGATAAGAGCCACCGTAGGGATTCCAGCTAAGAGACGTGGAGGAGGGAACTTGAGTTTTAAAGAACTGATGATCCTAGAAGGGGGGGAGAGAGGCAGCAACGGGGAGAACAGGCATGGTGGTGGTGAATGAAGCAGCAAGTGTGCGAAACAACATCCCGGAAAGTCGAGTAAAGAGGGAGTGAGGAAAGGGTGTACAGGTGCCTTCTTGAAGAATTCAGGTAACTCCACAGCTTCTTTTCCTTGAAATGACTCATGTATCCATCACTAGGAGCTGTGTTTTCCTTCACTATTCCCTTAAACTATTGCTGACATAGTGACGCAGGAAACAGATATTAAACAGTCTTATAGTTGACATGACACATAATGGCAACAGCAAAGGCCATGGTGGATAGAACACGAGTCAGCAAGCAGTGAGGATGAGTACTGTACAATGAGCTGGCAGGTAGTTGTTTGCCATCCTTTCCTTTCTCAGACCACACTCACCATACACACATAAATCCTTTAACGGCAGCCCAATAAAACTGCCCCAAACTGTTACATGCAAAAGCAGACAGAAATATGCTTTTGTAATGAAAAAAATCTTTCATGGATCTCTGTTTCTGTCAGATTGTAGATAGAGACATGTAAAAGGTTTCATAATCAATTTAGTAGGTCACTACCAGCATTACTTTTCAAGGGGATGGAACACTATAGGAATGGGAATAGGAATAGGAATTATCATTATATGGTCCATATAAAGGTGAAGGATTTTTGCACACTGTTACTTTCTTTAATTTTACTCTGATTACACCCTCTCATAATTCTATGTATCATTGCTTTTTGTCAATGGCTACAGTAACCATTGTATGTTTATGTGTGTGCATATTTGCTCTTATTATTTTGAAATCTCTCTCTGACAACTAGATTACAAATTGCAGGGGTTCTTTGTTTGCCTCATTCTTATCTCTAGCACTTAGCACAATGTTTGGCCAAACTAGAAATCAAAACTGTTTATTGAGGAAATAAAAATGAATGTCTAAGAGAGTGGGTGCTTGATTCCCAAAGGCCCACTCTGAACTACCTAAAAATAGATAATAGACTTTATCTATTTTTATATTTGGTTTCCTATATGTAATATTTAGTGATGTTTTTTTAAAAAATTGAGAAATACTGCTTTATATCATTGCTTAATGGGGGGAGGTGTTTCACAAGTAAACACTATTAATTTAAGTCAGTCAGATGAGGTTGAAAATTAATAAATTAGAAACTTGCCCTAAGCTTTGTTTTCCATGTTTTTATTCTTAACCAATTCAATTATGTATTGGGATATCACAAAGTTTGCATTTAAAAATTAGCACTGCATCAACAAGACAAATAGTAACAAGTGTTGGAGAGGCTGTGGAGTAAAAAGAAAAAGGAACCCTCATACACTGTTGGTGGGAATGCAGACTGGTGCAGCCGCTATGGAAGGCAGTGTGGAGGTTCCTCAAAAAATTATGAATAGAAATATTGTATGACCCAGCAATCCCTCTCCTGGGTATCTACCCAAAAAAATCTAAAAACATTTATACATAAAGACACGTGTGTTCCAATGTTCATTGCAGCTTTATTTACGGTGGCCAAGACATGGAAACAACCAAAATGTCCTTCGATAGATGAATGGATGAAGAAGTTGTGGTATATATACACAATGGAATACTATTTGGCAGTAAGAAAAGATGAAATAAGACCATTTGTGACAAGATGGATGGATCTTGAGATTATAATGCTAAGCGAAATGAGTCAGACAGAAAAAGCAGAGAACCATATGGTTTCACTGGTATGTGGTATATAAACCAAAAACAACAAAAGAACAAGACAAACAAATGAGAAACAAAAACTCATAGACACAGACAATAGTTTAGTGGTTACCAGAGGGTAAGGGGCATGGGGGTGGGGTGGGAGAGGAGGGTAAGGGGGATCAAATATATGGTGATGGAAGGAGAACTGACTCTGGGTGGTGAACACACAATGGGATTTATGGATGATGTAATACAGAATTGTACACCTGAAATCTATATAATTTTACTAACAATTGTCACCCCAACAAACTTTAAAAATAAATTAACACTGAAGTTTAGAACAAAATCATAAATGCAACAAAATGTATTAATTTCACTAGGCTTACGACAGGATTTTCATGCTAAAGTATTTGCTAATGAATAGTGGTCATTAGATGAACTGACAATAAATTGGAGAAAAATGCAATAATTGTAATTTGCCAATTTAGTGAAGAGAGTTTAACCGTTGATAAAAACAAAGTTACAAGAGGTACATGGGTAACCTGATTGCATCTTGAAGGAAGATTAATTATATAAGATAATCGTTTGAATTGACAAATATTTTTGAAGAAAAGGCATTCTTAAAGAAAAAGGCATTCTTAAAAATTAGAGATCAATATAGCCATCATCTGATTTTCCCCTGATTTCTCCCTTTGATTTCATGGTACGTAAATTAAGAATGATTCTTATCTGCATTTAAATGTCAAAGAGATGTCAACTTAAAAAAAAAGATATATATATATATATATATATATATATATATATATATATATATATATCTGTATCTGTATCTATATCTATATATATACTTTTGGAGCCTCTTGTTGAATTATAAGTCCTTACATCATAGGAGTTGTAAGTAAGCAGGTGGGTTGTTTATTCTAAACTTAAGTTGTTAATGCTGAAACTTAATACTACCTGGACCATGTTATTGAGCTAAATTCTAGCAACTCTTCTTTTAAACATTTTTTAATTGGAAAAGAATCAATAAACTATAGAAGAAAGAAAACCACATTGTCTTTTCATTCTTCGAATCATACCAAACAAGTTTGAAGTCATCTCAAACACGTTCCTGTGCATGTAACCCCCCTGCTTAAATATCTTCTAGTGGATGTATTTCACCATTTTTTGTAGGTTTGCGTTCAGGATACACCTTGATATTTCCTCTGTCACTTTGCCATGCATAGCCTCACAATATAACCTATGCAACAACCATACATACCAATTGTGCGTCTACAAAACCTTCATTCTTGTACCTCAGTACTCCCTCACACTCACACTATTTCTTTTCCCCTTCAAGTCCACCTTAAATGAAGTGTACTCATCCTACTGAAAATATACATGTCGTTAAGGGCTAGTTCAAAAGGTGTTTGATCTAAGAAATATTCCTTAAACCCACCCAGTTGGCCTCCACCTTTCCATTCTCCGTGTTCCCACTATGCCTCCAAGTTTTAACAGTACATTTTGTTTTGTATTATAATTTTCATATACATACCTATCGACCCTATTGTACATTTATGTATCTCAGAGGGAAGATATTATATTTCCTTAATTTCCAGAATTTATTTGCACTCACTCTTCCCAATAATTACCATTGTTACATAACAGACATTCAATAATGTCTGTTGAATAAAAATAGTTTTAACAAGGACATATCTTTTAGAAAATAATTTTCTAAAACATGAAAGTGTCTCTGACTCTCAGAAATGATTTCCTAAGTTAGGAAATTACATCTTCATAGCAATATGGATTTCCTGAGAAAGTAATACATATTTTGATTGCTTCAAGTTTTGCCAAGGTTGCTTGGCAGGTGAAGTCCGACACTGTCAGTAGACAGGTAAAGAGCTAGAATTTCTTAGTATAGATTCACCTTTGGGAGTAGTTGGAAATTGAAGAGAGATACAGAGAGATGAAATAAAGGTTTGCCTTAAGAGTGATACTTTGTAGAAAACAGGACTGGGGGAAGGAAATTACTTTGGAGAAAATTTGACGAAATTCCATTACATATTCTGAAAATTTGAGATGTTTTTCATATCCTAACAACCTAGCTAAATTTAACCTGTGAATCTTCTGAAGTTTGCCCTTAAAGAAATGCTGATCATACTACAAGATCCATAAGGTGACTGCAAAGCAAAAGAACATTGGTCATTGCTGGTGGATTAAAAAAAAGAAAAGAATGTCATTTTGAATTCTAAATGTTTTCATGATGCATTGTAACAGATCCAAAAAAGCTGTTAGACATTATTATTTTGGCTGGACTACCAGAACCCATGGAAAGTTGAAGCTTTGGTATGCCATGCTGTGTTATTCAGGGACTTTTGATATGCATATTGAACAATGGCTTTTAACTATCCCAAAGGGTCATTAAGGGCGGTTCAAATTGTCTGGATTTTTTCCTTAAGTGTTCTCTCTGAGATTCACTTAATAAGTAGATCACATTGGTATACTCTAATGCACTGAGGTAGAATATTAATTTAGGACAACTTGTATTTTAAATTAAGAATGACTTGATTTTGGAAGAATGAAAAATTCCCCTACAAATTATACTGAATTCAAAGGGATGGATTTGATGACGGTGGATTTATTTAACTGAATTCCTCTTTTGGCTGGAGGATAATGAGAAATTCTACTGCTGGGAGCTTCACTCTTTCCTCAACACACGCCCCATTAATTCTTCCATCTTTTCTTATGTTTTTCTCCTTTGGCCCCCACCCATAGATTGTTCCCTGAGAAACCTATGAAGACATTTCTCTCCCTCAATATACAGTCAGATCTGCTATCATAATTTTCAAACATATTGACACCCTAATGCCAGATCTCTAATTTCTTTACTATGATTGGACTCCCTGATGGCATCTTAAATTCAACAAGTCAAAGTTCTTTACTCTTTTTCTATTTAAATACTTGTGATATGTCCATGAAAAGTCATCTTCCATCCTCCCACCATTTCTGGTCCCTGTTGTTGTATTAATATAATGGTAAAATAGGTATTTTGAAATGTCCTATAATAGTGTTTGAAAAAAAAAACCTTAAAAATATCTTCTATATCAGGGTTTAAAATGTATTCTTTTCCTCCACCTTCCAATAAGATTCTTGGTTGCCTTTTTCCGTAATTACTCTTGCTTTCCCTTCCTAAGCCAGCTCTTAGGACAATTGTTTTTCATGAAAATTTATTACACCTACTTTTATACCCAGATTACTCCTGAAAAAGACTTAAGGCTAAATCACTATGAATAAAAGCAATATAAACAATGAAATTATTGGAAATAAATATTCCCCACCTCAAGGCTAAAGCTGTAACATATTGTTCGGTTTGGTTCTAGCAAATGTATCTTGCAGTCAAAGGCAAAAGATAGGATGTATGAAATTTCTCATGAGCTTAGAAGGTTTCTGACCATGAACTTGTAACAAAGAAAAGAGATAAAAGACTGGCTTCTTCTCTACCCAAGACTCATATTTAATCAGCTGCAGTATTGTGCTCTCATCACACTGGGTTAGCATCTCAGCATCTTTTTCCTCCATATCCAAGTCTACAATTCTTTCTGGATTCTCCCAGCCCCTGACACAGGCAATTCCCACTGACTCTTAGCTTGAGATAGACAACCCCCCTGTACCAAATTTTCTTTGTCTCCAATTTGGATAGCACCAGACTAAACTTTGTGTATATATAAATGACTTATGTTCCTATGTATGCTTACAGGATTAATTTCAAATGTCCATGGCTGAAATTCCAGTTTTCCATATTATCCCTATGTCTTAATATCTCATAGAGTTTGAAGTGATTTGGGGTTTCTTAAAACTTTTTTTTTTTTTTTTAATACCAGGATTGATAAGCATTGACTTCAGGCCTTTAAATTTGATTTTCTAAATTTGTCCTGAATTTTTGTATCCTACTTGTCCTCAGTGGCAGTTCCTCCCTCTCCACTAGGCCACCCTTAACTCTTCCAATTCCCATTTTCTCTCTGTTTTCTCTGCAGAATTATTTACTGTTCTATTTTGAGCAGATGGAGAGATCTGTTTCATATTACATACACACATAATACCTATCTATATTTCTCTATATAAAAATAAAAGGGCTCTTTTACATAATAGAGCGCTAAGGAAATTAGTCTTGGGCTTTGTTATTCAAAATATGGTCCATGGACCAGAGCACCAGTAATACAGGTCTGGAAGTCCTCTTTCATGAGTGTCTTTAATGGCACTGTCGTGGCTGTCTCACTGTCCTGAATCAGTTCAAAACGTTTACCTTTCACGGTTATTTTGACTTTGGGGAGGAGCCAAAAGTTGCACGGTGCCAGATGTGGTGGATAAGGTGGATTGGGACACACTGTAATGTTTTATTTGACAGAAATTGCCACACCAGAAGCAATGTGTTATACTGATCATTATCATGATAGAAGATGAAGTAAAGACACTCATGAAAGAGGACTTCCAGAACTGCTTCAGAAAATGGCAAGAATGATGGGATAAGTGAGTTTAAAGAGAGGGGGAGTATTTTGAGGGGGATTAATGGCAATCTGTCTTTTCCTGTAATAAATTATTTTTAATTTAAACCTTCATATTTTGTAATCAGCTCGTATCTTAGAAACACAGACTCTGAGACCTAGAATCTGCATTTTAGCAAATCCTCAGTGATTTATATGCACATTTAAGCTTGAGAAGCACTGTTATAGAGACATAATTCTAAAAGTATACATGTAACATGTATGTCTCACTAATGCTGAATATGATGTATATAACATATGATACATAATGCATTGTGTAATTTTTTTCATATTCTCTTTCCTCCAAAGACATAGGCAGTGAGACTAAAGCTGTTACATACATGATAACGAAACCCAATTATTAAAACTATAGGAAGTTTCTGAGACAGTTGTTAAGCACAGTCATTTTTTAAACATTAGATTATATGAACTCACAAATCATATTAAGAATAAAAGTAACATACTTAAAACTCATCACTTCCTAATTATTTTACTATTATTTCTATCTTGAAGTTACTTAGGTCTGTTATATCTAATATTGTAATACTTTATAATGATGTTAATATCTCTTTTCAACTTTGCATTGAGTGACTTGGTAGCTTGAAATCAGTCACGATGGTAGTATATATATCATGAAAATCCACATATGCTACAAATCAGGGCTTGATTTATTGTTTTGATTGGCTGGATTTAAGAAAGCAATAGAGAAAATGATAATAATGCAGACTAAACTTAAAAACATCATAAAACATACACTTGCCGAAATTTTCTTTTTCTAAAGAGCCTGTAAAGCATTTACCAGCACATTGCTGGGCAAAGACTCTAGAAATAGAATGTTCCTACAATTAACAGAAACCTGTCATATTTTTTATGTAGCAAACATTTTCAGACATCTATTGAAACTAAAGTAACCTACCCAAAGTTTTCTTCAATTTATTTAAACTCCACTCAAATTTTTCTCTGAATCTATGTTGAGCTCTCTAGCACCACCAAATTATAAATTATTCCATTGAACAGGTGCCGACCCTGCATGTTTATTGGAAAATCACCTAACCTCTTCAGGCTTCTTTTACTCTCACTGCAAAATGAGTTTATATTCCAGAAGGTGTCATGTTCTCCAGGACAATTAATGCCAGAGAACATTCTAAGCGTAGCTTTCTTGTAGAGTGGGATGACTCTCTTTTTCAGTTTCTCATTGAGAAACCAGTTCAGTATTGTGGAAAATGTATCCAAAGACTAGACTAGGAGATTTGAATTATAAATGAAACATTGATTTGCTCTCTCGCTTTGTCTACTTAATGGCAAAACAGTGAAATGAAATCTGAAAAGGTTCATTATTTAGATATGTAACTTTCCCATTCAAATGGTAACTCTCACACCTGGATGTCTAACTAAATAAATTCTCAGTCTAGATTTTGGGAAGTAACATAAACACAGAAAAATAGCAAAATATCATTCTTGCTTTTCAGATTCCAGTAAAAGTGTTTTGTTTTGTTTTCTTTTCCTTTACCCCATATAGAATTCATAGTCATAAGGTATAAATCAAATGAAAGTTAGGTTCACTATTTCCTTCAGTTTATGTTTTCAACATCAGCATTACCATTAACTAACATTACAAAGACAAATTTAAGTGCCACCAGGGAAGAAAGAGAGAGAAGATGTCATTTGAGAAGGCAGAATGAAACTGGTCAGTGCACTGTACTGTAAGTGGTTTAGTTTGGTTTAGTGTAGTCGCAGTCTAGAACTCGGCCAGGGAGAAAAACTGTCAATTTTGGTAAGCTTATATTTTAATTTACAGTGACATATTCTAAAATGCAAATAATGAATACATTTATTTGGTTCATTTATAACTTATTTTTCTTATGCTTTTGCTTTTCTATACTTTCAAATGTTTTCTATACTTTCCAAAACTTCTACCATAAGCACGTATAAATGTAATATTCAGAGGAAAAAAAGGGAAAAATATTTCTTCTAGACAATGGGGGTAGTGATCTACCGAGAACTGGAGTATACAACAAGGAATATAAATGCACTGAAGGGAAAAATTTTTACATTTGTATTGATCCTCTCGTGTGTGTGTGTGTGTGTGTGTGTGTGTGTGTTTATGTTTGTGTGCATTCAGGAAATAAAAATATTCTAAAACATGATGTTTTGCAAAACAAAGGAGTAAGAATACCATATTTATCTATTGTTACCAAGGAAAGAGATATCCCGTTTAATTTTTTTTCCAGAGAACTTATACTGAAACATTTATGAGACAGAATTTAAATTAAAAAATATCATTTGGATATAAGTGTTTTAAAAATAACAAACTTCCTAGAAATTTAAACAGTACCTATTAAACTTGATAACTTGTACCCTTTTTTTCTATGAAAGGTCAAAATTCAGAGCATTGATTTTGTACCATGCTTGAAAAACCGACGAATGTATTTTAGAGACTATTTAATTTTGAAGGCCTCTTACATCTATACGAAATGCTCTCCACCGGCAACACATTTATGCATATCCCTCACAATCAGCCAATCACAATTAGTTTCTCCTAGAGTCAGTGGGACCCCACAGCAGATTGCTACACTATTACCCTTTCTCCTATCTGCTCCACTAATTGTCTACTCATTTGCTGCCAGTTGGAATGAAAATGCATAGTAGGTAAGGAGCAACCAGGTGAGAGTCTGAGCAGCTGAGTAGACCATATGATTCCCAGAGGTGTGACCTCAAATTTGACTGGTTCTGAACAGGTTTCTTCTTTGTGGGAGGCACTATGATTCATAGGAGTCAGGTATTGGCTCTACATCTTGCTAGACATGTGACTTAAGGCAAGCCACTTCACCTCAACAATCCTTAGTTAATCCATTCATAAAGGAAAACTGTTAGTGTCTACCTTGAGGGGTGGTAGGGAGATTAAATGAGGTAATACATACCCAGCAGGGACTATAACAAATACTCGTTATATGGCATTTCTCATCAGTGTTTTTGACCTCTTCATTAAGTTTTGTATGTTAAAATTAGCAGTGAAGTGATGTTATGGTACATTTGGCATTGCTATGCTGCATTTTAATGGGCTCCATGGAGCATTTTCCGTTGACACAGAGAGAGATAGTTGAGTCTGACTTTGAAGGCAAGCAGAGCTGTTTGCTGTGCATGATCGTGTGCAACTTAACCGTCTCTCCCATTGTTCTCTCCGGCATCAAGTGAGGCAACATGTTTCCTGGGGCTGCTTGGTGATTAAGTAAGATGGCGCCTGTGCAATGCCTTCACTCCACACGATAACCTCGTAAAAACTGGCTGCACATGTTCATGTAAATCAACTGCATATATTGTGATGGGTGGCTGCCAGGAATATTTCTATTAACATGTTACTATATGTCTAGTTTAGAGACCCACTCCAAATTAGAATCAACTGACTCATTACAAATTATGTTTAAACACAACCATGCCTAATATTTTCTTGTACATGGAGGCACAAAACACTATTTGAGAGAAAATTACTTTTAAAAAGTCTTAGATTTCTTTTTCTCAATGTATCACCACAACAGTCTCCAAGAATCAAGGCCACAGAAGCTGATCTTCAAAGCAGCCAAAAAATTACATCGTGCAAACTGCTCCACTTCCCATTCATTCACACACAGGGGACGGGCATAGCTGTCCAGGTCTGGTTTTTAAACTGACAGTTGCCTCATTTGGGGCCATCCATGTTTATAGTACAATACATTCAATAATATGGACCTGATTTCTGGCAGACATTTTCTGCAGAGTGGCTGGAGTCTGTTTAATTTCCATGAACAATGGAGATTTGTCTAAATCTATTCACAGGGAACTGATGGTTGAACCTCAGTATTGCTTGAACATACACTGTGGACAAACATTCAAAGCTATGGATACATATCAATAAGACTCAGCATCATTTCTGTCATCTAAAATAAATCATGTTTCATGTAAGATTCATGTTAGATTATATATGTGTGTGTGCTTGTATATATATATATATATATATATATATATATATATATACACACACACACATATACACGCATATATATATATATATATATATATATATATATATATACAAGTATATAACATATATGTCTTACATAAAATAGTTTTTTACAATCCTTACACACCAATACTATCATATGTGCTAGGTTTTTGCTTTTGTTTCCTATTTAAGTCCTAGTAAGGAAGAGTTGGCTATTAATATTTTAGAATGCAAGTACGACAGAACACACAATGCCCTGCATTCTGTGGGAAAGGAGAATTTCTCAGCAGGCATCCCCCCCATGAGATGTTTTTATTCCGATTGCTTTTACCCACCAGAATACTGAGCACACTTTTTCTCAAGCATGGTTCAAATTTCAGCAAGACTCAACAAAAACTCAAAAGAGCCTGTACCATATACACCAGATTGTACTTCTGTCCTGAAATCTGAGGTTTCATATTGTGCTAATGAACAGGTCGAAGTGAAACCTAATGGGATTTGAATTTTATATCCAGTAATTGGGAAAATGGATGTACATACAGGAATAAGGAGACATGGAGAAAATAGGGAATTGTAAGCATTTTTTATAGTAATTTTTCAAGAAAAGAATATTACCAGATCTACTTAGGTGCAAAAAATAAATAAATAAATAAAATGGATCACAAGTTACAAAAGGAAAACCTACTAATTGTTTCAACTGTGTGGGTTCTAAAAGGGAAATGTGCAATGCAATCACTTACCACATGCATGGTGCTTAACAGAGAAGAAAGTTGCAATATATTTCATTGTGAAATCTTCAGATTAGCCTACTAGTTAGTTAGTTCTTTTTTTCCTTATTTTGGCCAACTGAAGTCTGAGGTTTAAAGTATCACCTGCCCACTGACATAGAAATTCTCAATATCACAGTTAAAATTTAAAAATATAGTACAAACTGTTAAATTCACAGGTTGCATGAAATCATTCATTATCACAATTAGAAGGAACATCCTCTTTTTTTCCATTTCATCCTCTTCACGTCCTCAGTGGCTTACTCTTCTATCTCATTAGACTGGTGGATGTTGTCCAGGAGTTTGCCAGAATGACTAGATTACTTAAGAGTCAGCGGGCTTGTGTACTGCTGTTAGATCAATGTTCCTTTATCATACCTCTTTTTCTCAACGATTTTCTATTGTCTGGGTCTAAGTTTCTTCATGTCTTATTCAATCACTTCCATAACCTGAATGCCAATAGTTTCTGAATATATTGCCCACTTGAATTGAACCTATCATTTGAACAGTCTTATTTCTTTCACCACTTGCTGTTTCTGTTTTGTTGTTGATCCTTCCATTCTCACAGCCCTATCTGTGTTTCCTCTATTAGTGTCCTAGGGCTGTCATTTAAAAAAAACAAAAAACCATCAAACCACGTGGCTTAAAATAACAGAAATGTATTCTCTCTCAGTTCTGGAGGCTAGAAGTCTGAAATCAAGGTGTTGGCAGGACCATGCTCACTCTGAGGATGTAGAGGAGAATCTGATCCATGCCTTTCTCTTAGCTTCTGGTGCTACCAGCAGTCTTGGCATTCCTTGACTTGGAGATACATAACTCCAATTTCTGCATATGTCTCCACATGATGATTTTTTCCTGTGTCTGTCTGTCTCTTCCCCTCTTCTTTTACGGACACCAGTCCTGTTGGATTTGGACCAACCTAATTCAGTATGATCTCCTCTCAACTTGATTACATGTGCAAAGATCCTATTCCAATAAGGTCACATTCACAGGTAGCAGGGTCTTAGGACTTCAATATATTCATATATATTTTTTTGGGGGGTAGACACAATTTAAGCCATTAAAAATACTCATTTCTCAATACTCAACATATGCCCCAACTTCTTCAAGAAAGCTCTTCTCATTTCTTTAGCTCATACTTTAATGAACTTTCATAAAATGAATGATTCATTGAGGCACTAACTATGGCTGCTTTGTTCATAACTGTATTTCAGGAGCTTGATATGGCTGGTACATAGTAAGAACTCAATAAGTATTTGTCAAATGAACGACTATATTAAACAAGTGGATGAATTTATCCCACATAATTCAGTTAAATTTTTTATACATATGATGGCACAGTGTTATTTGCATTCTTTAAATTAATTGCTCCTCTCAAAGAATGTGAAGGTCACTATTTCCTCCCTGATTTGTCTCCCAGAGTCAGAGTCCAGCATGAAATTCCCATATGGATGCTAATATGATAAATGCTTTGCTAATTAATTGGTCTAGAAAAATCTGATTGAAAAGCAGTGAGATGTCAATAGTCTGTTCAGAGGCATTTTTAAAAAGTCAAGGCTATCTCAGGCAGGAAAAAGGCTACTGAGATTAAAGCAAAGCCAAATTGATTGGTAACTAATATTTTGTTTAGACCAAACACAAATTCTCTGAATATTATAAAAGATTCCAGATAGTTAGCTGATCAGAATTGTTTAGACCCCATCTGGACACACCTTTTCCACTTTAAGTTTTGATTTTTTTTTGGTGATATCTGTCTCCATTTGTATGTTTTATTAGGAAATTATATATATATATATATATATATATATATATATATATATATATATGATCTGTTTATGAAACCAGTTTACTGCTAAGTAGCATTTTAAACTGGAAAATCATAAGAACAACTTCTGCAACCTCGACTGTTAACTTTGCATAACTCCTAATCAGTTTCACAATGGGGAGCAGAGCAAGGCTCACACCTGGGGTCTTAAATTATGACAAGGAATACTTGAAATAAGGGAATTAAAATGATTTCCATCTTTCTGTTAATGCTTTTACTTAAGTAGTCCATTTCTCCCCAAAGTAAGCCCAAAAGTTCATTTTCTTAACTCTGAAGATAAGATATCTGCAAATTTAACAGGCATCAATGCCACCCACAGAAAATAAGCAAAATACAAGAAACTGCACAAATTCTCATAAATCACCTTGGGCAAAGGGAAAACAGAATTTGTCAAGGGGGCAGACATCTTCTGCAAATGTTTGAAGGAAAATATATTTTTGGGGAAATGATAAATTCCGAAAATGAGGAGTACGGGTTGTTTTGTTAGCTCAGTGTTGTGTGATTAGCACACCAACAGGGCAGGCTCCTCCAGGCGTCACAAGTTACTCATGTTATTAGAGTGGATGGTTAAAGCCAACAGTTTCCTAGTTGCAATGCAAATTAACAAACAACATGGTGCTTTCAATTGTAGGTGAGTCTTAATAAGCCTGCTGATTACTTCTGGAGAGCACAGTTATTTTGTGCTTATGGAATAGCTGAGTGGTTGGGGAACTGAGCATTTCACAAAAACTGCCACAATGGGCAGAAGTGGTTGAATGAGGAAGGGAAGAATAAGTATGGTGAGGAAAGAGTTCTGATTTTTGTCCACTGAAATGCACCCATGGAACATCAGAAATGTTTTTCAACAAAGCCCTTGAGGAGCCAGAGAATAGTTTTAGAATGTATATTGGTCTAGGAAACACCCAACAATATATAATTCCTTCATGAGTATGACCCAGAGGTATAATTCCAGCAGAAATGTAGGGGCCAAGAGGTTGAGAGATTATACAAAAGGGCCTATTTGCACCAAGGTCAGGTTCATGCACAGGTAGAAACCTACTCTTAGATTATGATCTAGGGTTTAGGCCAAGGAGGCCACTTTTCTCCCACTGGTGATGAAAGTCAGGTCCAAAAAATAAGTCTACTCTTCAATTTCTCATCCTTTTGTTCTTAATTGAGCGAGAAACCTAAGGAAATTTGCTCTTCCCCTTGAAACAATTCTTTTATATACTTAAAATGGGATATTTTGTTGCTTCTGCATTTTGAATTCCTCAGTTTATATTCTATCTAAGGGTAAGATGGAAATAAAAACTCATATCTTTTGCCAGTAATTGAATTAAAAGTCTTTACATAGCTCACCCTATGCCAAGTTTGCTGCACATGACATACCAAAATGAGCTAGAACATTTCTGATAGCAAACAGAAAAGATGGAAAGAAATATGTATTACAGACGCAAATCAGACTAAATTGCTCCTTGTATATACTCAAACAATGACCATCTCTTCCCCTTTGCAGAATGAGGGCACATCTGTGCCTCAGTGCCCAGGCTTTCACCATCCCCACAAACCACCTATGGGATGGCAAATGCTAGAACAGAAGACTAAAATTTATCACTTTTTCATAACCTGTACACTGAAAAGAATTTTATTATTTCATATTAATAAAACGTTGGGAGAAGACCCAAAATGGTGGAGTAGATAAACACTGTGCTTGCTTCCTTCCATGAACATATTATAATTATATCTAAATTATAGATCAACCTGGAGAACCATCTGAAGTCTGGCTGAACATAAGTTTTACAACTAAAGATATAAAGAGGAAGCCACATTGAGGTTTGTAGGAAGCGTGGAGACACAGAATGAGCTGGCCCCAAACCTCTGTGTGACAGTTGAGAACCAGGAGGGATATCTCAGCCATGGAGGTTACCCCCTGAGGAGCCAGAAACTGGAGCCCCATACTGGCCTTCCAAGACAAGAGTACTGGTACTGGAAAGAGGAAACCCCACAACATCTGGCTGTGAAAAACAGAGGCAATTTTGACCATCCACATGGGACAGAAGGCTGTGGGAAACCCAGACGACCTCTTAAACAGCCTGCACACAGGCTTTCTCACTCACAGGCACCCATCTTGGGCTCTGGCGGAAGGACAGTAACTTGGGAGCATTGGTGCAAGTGCTGCAGTACAGTCACAATTTTCCCTGTGTGGGGTCTTTCTCCCATGCCGCCTGCAGGTAGGCACCAACTTTCCTGTGTTGAGCCCTCCTCCACAGGCCACATCTGAATCTAACTGGCCTGGTGAGATCCAAATGCTCCACCCTGCTAACTCCCTGACACACCTCCCCACCCAACTCACACAATACCAGAGACACTTCTTGGAGAGTAGGCAGCCCTGCCCACATTGCACTATTTTTTGAAAAACCATCAGAGTCCAGCGGACCCAGGCAGGCAGCCGCTGGCCTCACTGTACTCTGGGACTTTTGCTTTGTAGCTCTAGGTTCAGCACTGGCACCAAACCAGAGACTACATTAACTTGTAGACCACAACTTTTTCCACTCTAGTGACTACCTGAGACCTTACTTCACCCAACTTGTGTACCACAGGAGGCTTTATCAAGAACTAATAGAGCTGACAGGTGGCAGCAGGACTTTGGTCATCCTGGCTTTTTGCGGAGCTACCCCAGGCCCAGTACTGGTGGCAGCCATCCTCAGTTTGCAGCGTGGCCTCTCCCACGCACCTCCAGGTACAGCACAGGCAGCGAACAACCACAGATCCCTTTGTAGCTCCTAACCAACAGTCACTGGCTGGTCACAAGCAACGGGTAAGGTGGGCCTCCACCAGAGCCGCTCCTAAGAGGGTCCCAAAAGCAGTGTACTTGGAGGTTGGCTTCAGACCACAGCCCACAGCAGAGCACAACCTAATTAGCCCCACAATGGTACACCCAAAGGGTGGTCTCAATGGGCACCAGAATCCTACCCAGCATGGTAAGCCCCTGCATAGCAGCCTGTATGCTGTGGACATGGCCAAACTACCTATCTATCAACAATCGCTTTCAATATAAGTGGATTGATTGCTCCAATAGAAAATACAGGGTGGCTGAATGGAAAAGAAAATGAAACCCTTTCATATGCTGCCTAGAAGAGACTCTCTTCAATTGAAAGATACACAGAGACTGAAATTAAAGGGATGGAAAAAGTTATTTCATGAAAATGGAAACAAATAAAACAAAGAAAATCTGGAGTAGCAATACTTACACCAGACAAAGACTATAATGAGAGACAAAGAAGGACCCAATAATCACACTTCTGGGAATTTATCTCAAGAAACACAAAATGCTTCTTCAAGGGGACATGTGCACCGATATGTTCGTTGCAGCACTATTTACAACGGCCAAGATGCAGAGGCAGCCTGGGAGTCTGTTGATACAAAAATGGATAAAGAAGTGGTAGCATATATACAGTGGAATATTACTCAGCCAAGGAAGGGAATGGGTTCTTGCCATCTGCGGTGGCATGGATGGACCTAGAAGGTATTGTGTTGAGTGGAATATGTCAGGCAGTGAAAGACAGATGCAATGTGACTTTGCTTATATGTGGAATCTAAAGGACAAAATAAACAAAACAGAGAATATTTTGATGGTTGCCAGATTGGAGTGGGGGTTGAGGTAGTGGGTGAAAAAGGAGGAGGGATTAAGAAGTACAATTAAGAAGGGTTGTTACAAAGTACTCATGGGGATGTAGGGTACAGCATAATGATTTTACTCAAGACTATTATATAACTATGTATGCTGTCAGATGGTACTAGATTTATCAGAGTGATAGGTGGGTGGGGGGTTGGGGGATAGGGTATACAAGATGAAGGGATTAAGAAGTACAAATTGGTAGTTCTAAAATAGTCATGGGGATGTAAAGTAAAGCATAGGGAATATAGTCAATAGTAAGATAATAACTATATATAATGCCAGGTGGGCACTAGACTAGTCAGGGGGATCACTTCTTCACTTCTTAAATTATATAAATATATGACCACTATGCTGTATACCTGAAGTTAATATAAAATAATATTGAATATCAAGTGTAATTGAAATATTTTAAAAGGAGGGAAAAGGCAAGGGGATTAAGTGGTCCAAAGTTCCAGGTATAAAACATATAAGTCATGGGGATATAGTATACAGCATGGGGAATATAGTCAATAATATTGTGATAGTGTGGTAGTGTCAGATGGTTGCTGGACTTATCCTGTTGGTCATTTATTTAGGTCAATAAATGTTGAATATCTACGGTGTACCCCTGAAACTAATATAATATTGTATGTTATCTATATTTTAATAAAAATCTTTAAAAAATCAAATGTTGTTTGTTCATTTATTTTGTTCTTTTTTTTATAGTTATGGTGATGTAGGGTATAGCATAAGAAATATAGCCAATAGTATTGTAATAATTGTGTATGGTGTCAGATGGATACTAGATTTGTTGGGTGATCACTTTGTAAGTTATATAAATGTCTAATCACTATGTTGTACACCTGAAACTAATATGTCAACTGTAATTGAAAAATTAAAAAAATATATAAAAAAAAAAATCAAATGTTGGCTTCTCCTTAATCTGGAAGATCTGGTAACAATGGATCACATGGTACTGTCACAGAAACAGGCTGGATCTGATTCTGGTGAGACCCCCTTCTGGATTGATGTGCTCCCAGTTGACTACAGGAAGCATCTTTACTATGGATTAGAATTGGAATGCTTATGTTATTCATGTTATTCATGATATTTTTCTGGACCACCAAGTGTGTGTGTGTGTGTGTGTGTGTGTGTGTGTGTGTGTGTTTTGTTTCTAATGCAGGAAATGTATACCTGTTTCCCTGCACCTTCTCCCTCCAGGCCAACACCAGTGGAAAGGAGGTGGAAGGAGTAAGAGCTGCAGAGCTGGGCAGAGTGAGAGGGGTACCTACGTGCAGTGCAGTCCTAGAGACAGCCTGGACCTACCTCATGGAATCTCTGGAGGTCACATGACTGTCAGATTTGTCCTGTGTGGTTTTTAGACCCCTGCCTCTAGCAGTTGCTGGATGTGGCTGCCCCCTGCTGACTGCACTCCCAATATCCAGGAAGCCAAGTTCTTCCTTGGAAGGGCTCAGAGATACGGGGCAAGTCTGTACCCATCACATCTAAGAAGCTGGTCTGCTCCCTTCTAGTGACCCCCAGTCCTCCCATGTGCCCAGGCATGTAAGGTGTGCCTGACAGGTCTTTGCTGCACACTAGCTGCGTTAGGTCAATGGCTCCCCCAACTCAAGCTTCTTTAACTTGGACCATCACCAAGATGGCCCATCTAGCCGTCCCTCCATCTAAGCAGAGTCCCCAAGGACTCCTGAAGTGCATACTGCTTATAACCCAGTGCCAGATAAAATGCTGTACTGACCCTGCCACTTTGTCACCTGAGTGCTTTCTGAGTCTCCTGGAAAATACCTGCAGAGGGGTTTTCTAAGCACTTACAAAGCAAAGGACAAAGTAATGTGGGAGAAATGACTCCAAATGATCTGATTAAAAACAATTTGTCCAAATGGCACAATGTGCCCAAGTGGCACAATTAAACATTGGTTTAATTACCTGCTGGTAACTTTAGGATACACTGGAGGAGTGTTCCCCTGCCCTGAAGTGTTTACCACTATTACACATGAAGCAAAATAACACAATTCTAAAAATAGGAAGAGTTCTGAATAACATGCCAAATTATTCCCAAATAACATGTTCATCAAAGATACACCAACGTTACAAATATGTAAAAAGAAACATGCTTGATTGATTGATGACCTATTCAATTTGACAAAACTATTTCTGCAAATTTGCTTGCCATGCTATAATCTGCTGCAGAATCACTCCAAACGCCAGAGATGGAACCAGGCTTGTCTTTACCTCACACTCCAGCCTTGGCAGAACGTCTACTCAAGGTTGCTGCCTTGTAATGGTTGCTAAGTTCAAGTCCAGGGTTGGTGAGATGCAGCTTTAAGTCTGCCCTTAGCAATGCTTGTTGGGAATTTACAGTGTTAAAATGTATTATACACAGTGAGGCTGAGTGCCAATGCAAACTTAAGTAGGTCATCTTCTCTAAATGACCAGTCTTCACTTACTCATTTCTTATCCTGCCTGCTTCCTGATACAAGTTACATATCTAGTCCCAGTAGGTTACTCAAGTTTGAATCTCCTGCTATAGATTATTAGTCATAGGAACCAGTTGATCACAATCATTTAAGAATACATAAATCACTAAAATTGCCTGGATTAAACAATGTAAATCAACATTTTAAAATGCTCTTGGTGTATACAGTCACATAACACTGGAACATGAAATGGGTCTTTTTTTTTTTTTTTTTTTTAAAGCACAAACTGAAGCTTGCTAGAGGGGGCTGTAAACAATATTCTGATCTGACTAGATGACTAGAACTCAGCATTACTAAAAATACTTCTACTGCCTTACATTCTGATTCAGGTCAGCCATATTTGCAAAGTCGGGGATTTCAGTTTGGTTTAGGGGCATGACATTTCTCTGGAGCTGGTCTGGAAATCTATGATCTAATAAGACCAAGAAGATGAATTGCAGACATGTTTCTCCTCTGACCCTCATAGAACATCATCGAAGTTATAAAGCTATGCATCGGGACGGAAGAACTGGAAACCGGAGTCTGCTAGTCTGCATTTGGTGGCAGCGTTTGGTCAGGAAAACAGGGAAATCTTATCAAGACACAAAAGAAAAGTGAAGTCAGGTCCTTATGAAATGATGATGGAAACAATGGAGAGGACGGGAAGAGACTGAACGGCAAGAAAGTGAAAAATGGAAAGGAAGTAAAGAAATGTGTGCTTCGTTTCATTCTTTAAACCCAAATTTTTTATGACTTAAAATTTGTAGCTTTTATGACTTAAACCTTTTTCCCCCCAACTTTGGTAACAATTATGGCCATGCACATTTATTTAAAACTCTCTAGAGAAACATATATAGAAAAGCAAATCTAACGAACTAAGCCTACATATTAAATAAACATGCAAATATATAGCACTTATGCATTTGTATGTTCAAGTTTATTTAACTAGATATTAAATTTTTATGTGGCACACATGCAGACATCAGGGAAAAATCAGTTTATAATTAGGATCAAGCGTTTTGGAAATTTGCATTTCCAACTAATCAGTGTTGATGTTGAGATGCCCACATTTAATTGTACCACAATCTATGACAGAAGAAGATACACGTTTTGACTCAAATAATGCAACAAAGGTACATAAATTATTGTCTTTCCTAAGTTATAGTGACACTTAAGCTTACAATATTTTTTAAAGTCTACAATTGTTATTATCATCAATAATTTAGAACCTGTCAATATTCAATAACCGATCTACTTACTATTAGTTATCAACAGAAAACATGATGACTAATTTGCTTTTGACAGTGAACCTTCTTCCATCTTCAATCCATGTAAAGGAATTTTAGAAATATCCTTGGTGAATAGAAGGATCCTTGGATTGCCTTCCTGTCTTATGATGTTTCCCCAAATAAAAATATGGCAGAAACTACAAGGAAAAAGCTGAACAGTGATATCTGGGGACATATAAAAGGTGAAAGGTAGAAGTTACAGGACTTCCATCTCTATAAGCACAGAAAAAAAATAATTTATCTTTCAAATCCTCTCATCCTTCCCCTCATCAAAGTTTATTCCAGGAACAGATTTTCCACAACTGGTCCATTCTTACCATATCTGAGTTGGATTTTTTGATAATCTTTTTTCTTTTTTTTTTCTTTTTTTGTCAAAATAAATCACCAAAGAAAATAATCCACCATTAGCAATGCTAGTAGAAACTGTCATTCTAAAATATATCAAATTGATTAATAAGATATCACTGCCCTATTAATTATAGATTATCTGTAAGGGAGACTGGTGTCTTCTTGGAATCCCTTTATAGCTAATATTATGGGTGATAAGTAATGTCTATACAAAAATATTGTCAATTGATTAGTTAATTAACTGATCTATTAGCATCCACTCCATAACTAAAGAGGTGTGAGTGAGAGACAATGCCATCCTGGATCTTTCCACACACCTCAATTTGCTAATATTCTCAAATTACAGTCACCTATCTCAGAATGAGCTTCCAGAGCACTAAAGTACAAACTTGAAAGAATTTACCTCTAATCCATGAATTAATTAAAGCATGTGCTTTCACTTTCGATGAACCTAGTTATTCAATTTAAATTTCAATATACACAAATACTGAAATAGAAATTTATGTTAGCCTGCAGGTATAGTTCATTCACTGGTAAAAAGAGACAACTCTTTTAGCTTAATATATATTAGCTGTATCTTAAATATATATATATATATATATATATATATATATATATATATATATATATATATATATAAAAGGACTATGTGAGCATCTGGTGCTGGGGTTGACTAATACATTGGACATTGGGGGATACAAAGATGAACAGGGCACACCCTAACTCTACCTTAACCCACACCCTAATCTTAATACTATATTGTACACAAATTTTGGTGAGGAAGAAGAAAGATAGATACGCATAACAGCACAATGTAAAATTCAAATCAGCATTAAAAATACACAAAATTTAAAGCCATTTCTACCAAGCTAAATTGTTCAGCTACATTGATGACTTTTTTTAGTGGGTAAGATACAAAAGAGCAGGCAGTAACTATCAGTGTTTCTCACTCTCCACTTGCTCAACTCACTTTCTGAACATTCGAGTAAATGCGGATCTTTCTGTTTCTAAAAGGATAAAGAGAAACTATAAAGGGACTAAATGTGACTAAATTTTATGAAACTGGAATGAAAAATTTAATAATGGAATTCAAATAAAGTGTGTAATTTATTTATATCTAAGAAAAGGGCTGCTACTCACCATCTGAACTTAGGTCTGCAGGAAATTAATCAACAAAGAATTTAGAACTAGCTTGTAATTTCTGAACTAATTGACAAGAAGGAATTAAATTATATTTCCAATTAACCAAATATTTGTAAATTTAAATTCACAGTGCTAAAAACAGGACGCATTCTGTCAAAGCATTTAACTGAGCACCAACTTTGGCATAGATATGTGAGAAATTGCGAGATGACACAGAGGTTTCTGCTCTGGGGAGATGTCGATTCTAGAAGAATTTTCTTTGTTAGTATAAATCAGAGGTCAGAGTTCCATTTCCCCAGCACAAAGCAGCATTACTCTGGCATTGAGATAAATCTAAGCCTTTGTGATAGTCTATTGAAAGAACGTTAAAAATGATCTTTTCTAAAGGAAAGGATTAAAGCTATACTTACATTGATTTAATCAAGAAATTACAATCAAATCTTACTTCTGACTTGTATTTTAAAGCTAAAGGCATGCCTTAATCTAGGTACATTTTAAAAAATTATTCCTTAAGTGAATCTCCTTTGTATTCTGCATATTGTTTATTGTTTTTAAGTATCAATGGAAATTACTCAGGTGTAACATTTAGGCAGGTAACTAAAGAAAAAGGAGAGAGAACTAAAATCCAATAAATTAGTTGCCAAACATCTTAGAAATAGTTCCACATTATTTCTGCCTGATCAAACACTTTTGTTCTTAAAAACATCATACATCAGCACTGTTGCCCTTTAGACTCAATTGGACATTAAGACTGCTGTTTTCCTCTCATGATGTTTAATGCAGAAAAGCAAATGTTTCATCAGGCACTATCCTTTTCCTACCTGCCTGCCCCACAACCTTTGGTCTTCATTAACATAGTAATGAATTACACTTAGCTCTGTGTATCCACAAATACACTCTTGGGGACAATAAAATGGAATAGGGTGTAATTGAGTCATCTGTTCAATCGTACTTATTATTAGTTAAATACATTCAGCCTGGTGGAAGTTGACAAGTTTCTAGCTTGTTCTTTGAACTCGGGGGTTAAGATGGTGCTCTGTTCCTTGTTTTAGGTTTAATTACATTCAGTTTTTCCATGGCCCCTTATAGCATATACATCAGAGGTTTCTGTAGTATAATGTTAGAGTTTTTGTTCCCTTATTTGATTCTCAAAGACAACTACAATAGGAATTAAGGTGGGATTAGTTCAAAGTGAATTTCTTTATTTTATCAACAAAGGAGTGTGTTATCTAAGGACTGGTGGACTCTCCTGTACATTACTAACAAAAGTGCACCTTCTAGCAATAAATCTGGGAGCCTGTTTAAATGAATGTTAACGACTGACATTAAAGCTATGTAATAAAATACTGTCCTGCAATCATTTTCGAGACGAGAAGAGACCAATACAAGGCACACGACAGTAGTTAGAACAAGAAAAGCAAAGAATGTACACTGCATTCACTCTGGAACAGTATCGGATGAATGCCTGGCACCTGATACTGTATCAATAAAGGACGAAGGAAACAATGAAAAACAACAGCAGAGACAGAACTCCAAGCAACAGTCATGCTCTCAGTTTAAAAGTAGATGCCAGGAAGCAAAAAGCAGGCAAGTATCAGTTCTTGGGCTATGAATGGAAGCCAATATGAGGAGGCATCAGGAGATGTGACCTCATGAAGAAAAGTTTGGGCAAGAGTGACTTAAATTCATTGGGACACATCTGGTGGGACTAGAGTTTGTGTTTAAAGGAACAGGGCAAGTCCACTGCTACCGAAAAGGTAGACTCTAATACATATGTAATGTGTGGCAAAAGTCTTTCATCTCAGAACTTCACAAATTAATCAATAAAGTAGTTGTTTTTTATATGCTTGGGACTCCAGGAGGTCAACCTGCCTGGTAAAGGAATGTGTTGACTCTCAAATGGAGTAGTGCTTCTGGAAATTCCACAGCTATCCACATGATTCCTGATTAAGAGAGCAGACCCATCACAAGAATTTAGAAATCATTTTCTACTGACAGGGCAATGCAACACTTACTCAACACTGAGATTTGAAGTACCTATTGAGAAATAAGTTTAGTGACCCTCTAACCAACATGTAGAAGAGGAAAGTTTTTCTCAACACTCTTAGGGTTCCTGGTTACATGTGAAAATAAAAACTGACAAAAGCAGAGTCATAGAAGACAATCATACAAATTTATGTAACGTTTCACTTGACATGGAAGACCTTATAAGGATATCAAGACCTAAAGAAATGGGGATACCTGCTTGTTTTTATATTAGGTCAAATAAAAAGACAGTTGTGGAAAAGTGACTAAGTGGGGAGTCTAAAAGACGATAAGAATTGTTTTAACAAGGTCTGTTTGCATAAAATTGTTTCAGTCTCAATGTCCCTCCTTAAACATAACAATGTATTTTTTCTTCCCAGTGCAGGAGGGCACGTTGCACATGGGAGTTGTATCTACCGATTTAAGGAAGAAAAAGGGTCAGGGTACCCTTCTTGCACTTGATGTTTCTCAAGTGCCTCAAATGCCAAGTAGCCAATATGCCGAAGTGGCATATTTTGGGACAACATGCTCTGAAGTCCTTCAAAAGCAATACACTTCTCAAATGTTCCCACTACATCATCCTAAAACTGGAGATGTATCAGAGTGTAATCCTAGAGAAGGGAAGAGGTGTGTGAGAAGCCCCACAAACTATTAATGTTTTATTTGTTTCTCCTTAAAAAATCTATGGTAATGTTTCATCTTTTTCATAACCTATCCAATTGAAAATATAAAAATAATAAAATGCTCTGGCATATTATTAAATATATATGCCATATTTATTCTCACTTTACAAACCCTAGTCACATTTGTGTGTAAAAGTCAAGACATTTATAGCTCAGTTTCAGAGAAATCCACTGGCCATTTCTTATCTGGCCCATTGCTGCTAAAATCATATGAGGAAAACTTCACTGGACTATCTATTGAAGAGTGTATGCCACTCATGACTTCTCAGGCTTTCGGGCACTAAATGGCGTATAATGTATAACTGAGAATATAAATATGGATATGGATATAGGTTAGAGGTTCATGTTTTGAGATGTGTGCTGCATGGCCACGTGCTAAAGTAATTATTCGGCCAAAGACAAGTGTATAAGATTCCTATTGCTGCTGTAACAAATGACCACACACTTAGTGGCTAAAATAATGCAGATTGATTTTCTTACACTTCTGGATTTCAGAGGTCTGAAATGGGTCTCACTGGTTAAAATTAAAGTGTCTGCAGGTCTTTTTAGAGGCTCTAGGGGAGAATCCGTTTTCTTCCTTTTTCCAGCTACCAGAGGATGCCCGTATTCCTTGGTTTATGGCCCCATCCTGAACCTTCAGAGCCAGCATAGACAGTTGGAGCCTTTCTCAGGTCCCACCACTCTGACTCTTTTATCTCCCTCTTCTGCATGTAAGGACCCTTTGTGATTACATGAATCTCACCCAGATCACACAGAATAATCTCCTTAGTTTACAATCGGCTGTTAGCAACTTAACTGCTCTGTAAACACAGTTCCACTTTGCTATATAACATATCCACTGGTTCCAGGGATTAGGACATGGCATCCTTGGGGAGCCATTGTTCTGCCTACATGCTAAAGTTCAAGCCAATTTCCCCATCAAAACTGAACCCCTGGGGCACTAGAATAAATTTGTAATTTTATCAAAAATAGTTGTTATTGAGATTTATTGCTAAAAATCTATTAGTCACATTTTAAAAGTCTTACATTGCAATACAAAAACACTAATGTCTTTGTTTAAAATATTAATAGACTGGCACTTTTTCTGGAATGTGTCCTATGTGATGTTAAAGAAATTATCCACCTAAAATTTTAAAATAATAATTAAAAGCTATTTTGTCGACTGCAATGTTAAAATAATTCTCTTAGAATTAGATGACTCATTCTGTTTTTCTGGTATGTATTTGTATTATATTTATAAGCATTAATTGTCGCAAGCAAGATTTAATATTATTTAAGACAAGGATCACCTGGAAGCTTGTTAAAAAAACAGAATCTTAAGGCCCACCCCACTGGATCAGAATCTGAATTTTGACAAGATTTCTGGCTGATTTGTGAGCAGACAAAATTATGAGAAACACTGATATAACGGTCTCTTACTTAATGTAAACATTTATGTTAGTTGTCAATATGTTTCCCTGTTTATGTAACTGCTTAAAAAAAAAGGGCTTCCTTAGTGGTTTGTGCATAAAATTAACAGCTTTCATAATCGTAGTTTTATTTGTACAATAATCAACATTTATACTTCACATAATTAATACAATTTTCAATCTATAAAGAAAGAAAAAGACTTACAATCTGACTCACATCTACAATGCTCACCTATATTTGAACGTGAATAGTCAGAGGTAATTACACTGGAAAGCTGAATGACATACTTTGTCTTATTACTGAGATGGGTATGCTGCCTGGATTTGAAAGTATCTAAAGAAAGAAATCTCACAATGGTTGATTACATAAAATTAGGAATTCTGTGAAGTATGTTGAAACACATTGGGTTATCCCGCTTTCCAAAGGTCTAGGACAAAGCCAAACCTAAAGAGTGGAGTTTGTGCTAGCACTGAGGCTGAAACAGAACTTTGTGTGGGTGTGTGTATTAGATTTTACTGTCCTTTTACATTGTCTTGGAAAGGAAATAAATCGAAATAAACAACAACAAAAGACTAATCAACATAACCGAAGCCCCAGGCACTCTTCAGCTGCTTAGCTTAGAACAAATCATATTCAACAGGAAACTTTAAAGTTGTCTTTCCATATTTCAGAGGCAAATGAAAGAGGAATGAGAAACGTACAATGAAGCCCTAAGGGGAAAATGGAGGCCTATGTGAAGAAGTTACAGGAAAAATGATTTTATTCTTCATAAGAAATAATTTTCCAACCATCCAAGAAAGCTGTCCAAAGATACGAATGGGCTACCTTGGGAGCGAATGAATTCTCTTCTGCCTTAGGTGGTTAGCATCGGGCAGATCGGCCATTTCAAATGAGCACTGTAGACAGTATTCAAGCTTCATTGGGATGACCAATAATAGTAGCTAACATTTATGGAGCTCTCCCTAAGAACCTGGTTCAGGTGCTGCAACTTACAACCTCAACTCTACTCACAGTATCTTCCTAAGATGGGCTGCTGTTTTCTCCATTTTAACAGAAGCTCAGAGAAGTTAAAGAACGTAATCTAAGTTGTGAAATAGTGAATGACAGGGACAGAATCAGAATCCAAGTCCACCAGGTTGTAGAGCTATAAGACACTTTGAATACAGCAGGAGAGATTTGGACCCTCATTGGCTCCCGACCCAGTAATTAGGACCAGAAGGCCTAGGATTACTCTAACTTTTTTTTTTTTTTTTTAAAGATTTTATTGGGGAAGGGGAACAGGACTTTATTGGGGGAACAGTATGTATTTCCAGGACTTTTTCCAAGTCAAGTTGTTGTTCTTTCACTCTTAGTTGTGGAGGGCGCAGCTCAGCTCCAGGTCCAGTTGCCGTTGTTAGTTGCAGGGGGCGGAGCCCACCATCCCTTGCGGAAGTCGAGGAATTGAACTGGCAACCTTGTGGTTGAGAGCCCACTGGCCCATGTGGGATTCGAACCGGCAGCCTTCAGCGTTAGGAGCACAGAGCTCCAACCACCTGAGCCACCGGGCCGGCCCTACTCTAACTTTTAAGAATGACACTTTACATTTTACTGCTTGCAACTTGACATGGGTAAATATTTCCCAATACAATTAGGGTATATATGGGTATATGCAAAGAGAGAGTGAGATCTACAGATATAAATACAGAGAGGAGAAAGTGGGGGTAGCACGCTTACAGAGTTGAGAAGGTTAAACAAGTAATTGTAAAGCAACTCGAGCATGTGGTTTAGAAGAAATTCAAGAAATGCTTGTTGAATGAATGTACAAATGAATGAACTTTCCATTCTTATTAACACGTCATAGAGTTATGAAGGTAAGAAACACATTATGTGGCTCATTATTTTTATCTTCCATTTATTAAATGCCACAGAAATCTGTACCTGAGTAAATTGAGAAATATGGGTTGTGTGAAGTTTTGTGGTCAATTTGAACTAAAATTAGCCAGCAGTTCTATCAGTTCTAAAATGGTCCACCTGTTACTTTAAATTACAATCTTGGTAATGGTTCCCGTGAAGTATACATCATCTGTTAGGTCTGGTAAATTCATCCATCCTGCATTATATATATATATATATATATATATATATATATATATATATATATATATATATATATGTATTTTAAGGCAGAGCAATAATTTCCAGCCTCTAAATTACACTTACAGATAGTGATGGAGTTTTGCCAGATCTAAATCATCTTAGAAAAAAAAATCTCCTTGGTTTCATTTAACTGTAATGAAATAATTATCTGTACAAAAACAGGTTTGCTTTGTGTTCCTACATATGTAATTATTAAACAAGGACATATTAGTATCAAAAGATCAAGAGCATTTAAAATTAAATAAAGGCTTCTCTTATTCACCATGGACCAGAACAGATGGTGAAGAGAGTTTCAAATTGATCCTGGTAATTTCTTATCTTTCTGGTGCCTGGCAGCTGTAGTTGGGTTTTCTGGCCCAGTGTTTCTTCATTTTGTTCACCTGTTCTCTCCAATGCCAACAATCAAATCCTTCTACAACGTGGTTCCAAACTTCTTTTTTAATTTAATTAATGTATTTTGTATCATTCCCTTTAAAGCCTGCAGAAGTAACATTGTTTTTGCTACCTGATATTTAGTTCTCCTTTATGTAGCCACAGCATCTCCTATTTTCCTTTTCGGAGACCTCCCATCCCTTCCTCTAAGTGATATTTTCTCACCTCTTCTAAGGACAGTCCATACAGAGCATTCAAGCATCGTCAGAACAAGGGAGTTTTCTGGCCGTAGCAATTTGTTTTGGGCTAACCAGTCAGCGCCATAACTTGAAGGAAGATGTACTATTTCTACTGGTCTCAACTGGGAGGTTATAGACACCCCATGAATCCTGAGAGATGGGGGTACGTGGGAGAGATCTAGAGAGACCAAGTCCTAACAATTCCAAGATGAACACTTGTGGAGTATTTGCAATGTGGCAAATACTGTAAGCACTGAAAGTACTGTACACGTGTAAACACACTGTTTTGTTGGTTACAACAATCATATTCCTGTTCTACAGTTGAGAAAACTGAGGCACGCAGCTTTTAAGGGGTGACAAAAGACACAGTTATCAAGGGGCCGAACCAGGGTTTGACCCTGAGAAGTGTGGCTCCAGGAAGTATGACCTCACCCATTATCTTCTTCTGCCTCTTCAAGTGCCATCACTTGAGTTGAAGCCAGTGGTATGGCTGTGAATTTCATTTCACTGAGTTAAAACATCCCACTAAGACATTTTGAGTTGGGTTTGCCATCGCTGCTAAAAACCAGACCAGTCTCCTCAGAAACAAACAAACAAAATGTGTTATGAGTTTCACTCTTCATGTTTACTGACTTTAGAAACACTGCACTAAATCTGCTTGCTCTATCCAGCTGACTATTTCCTACTGGAGTCACATTTCCAGCATGAAGCCTTCCTCACCCACCCCACTCTGCAGGACAGGTCCTCACTCCTCACCTACCAAACCTACACTGAAGTGGGTCATGTGGCATTGTCCTTGACAGGGTTGAATTCTTTATATATGAGACCTGACAATTGAGTTCACGAAATTGTTGCAACGCTGTTGCTAACCTTTTTTGATATCAGAGGGATTATTCATTATGAATTTGTACCAACTCGACAAAGAGTTAACCAAGTTTACTATTTGGAAGTGCTGAAAAGGCTGCATGAAAAAGTTAGATGACATGAACTTTATGCCAACCATTCATGGCTCTTGCATCACGACAATGCACCAGCTCACGGGGCACTGTCTGTGAGGGAGTTTTTAGCCAGTAAACAAATAACTGTATTGGAACACCCTCCCTACTCACCTGTCTGGCCACCAGTGACTTCTTTCTTTACCCAAAGATAAAGGAATTATTGAAAGGAAGACATTTTGATGACATTCAGGACATCAAGTGTAATAAGACGACAGCTCTGATGGCCATTTTAGAAAGAGTTCCAAAACTCCTTTGAAGGGTGGACTAGGTGCTGGCATCAGTACATAGCTTCCCAAAAGGAGTATTTCAAAGGTGACTGTAGTGATTCAGCAGTGAGGTATGTAGCACTTTTTCTAGGATGAGTTTGTGAACTTAATTGTCATACCTTCATATGATACCTATATTACCTTTTTCCTCAGATAAAATATATGTTCTTAAGGAAGCAAAGTTCAAGACCATGTGTCATCTTTCTCTAATTCCTTGGGGTACATCCTACAAAACTCAGTACCTAATAAGTACAGAGCATGCCAAAAAAATGTATACAAATTTTAAGAAAGGAAAAACTGTACTTGTATTAAAATTGTAATGCTCAATACATACCGAGAACAAAAGATGAATACAAGTCACGTTTGACTTCTGCAATTACAAGAGGTGCTCAAAGTGGTTACCATAGCATAATTTTAATACAGTTTTTCCCATTCTTAAAATGTATATATACTTTTTTGGCACCTTCTGTATTTATTAGGTATCAGATGAACAGACTAGTTATGGTGCATAGAACAATCTGGGGTGTGGCTTAGGTGCTACGTGATGAGGCCCAACTTTTTTCCTTGGGTACAAGGTAGAAACGGATATTTTGAAATGAAAGTACATTTTATAAGAAAATAGTCTAGGTTCATTTTGTGCTGGTGTTATTTACATACATTTATTGCTCTCATTGTAATATTACTCATCACTGCATAGTTTTCATTATATTAAGAATCAGTTCTCGTGTCCTCCAACACACAGTAAAGCTTTCCTTCTGGTGGACCACGTCTCATCTCTACAGCATTGTAAGAGTTCTCCATATCTGTGTAGTATTTTAGAGTTTACACTGTGTGGAACATGTATTGCTTCATTTGACACTCACCACAAACTTGTGAGGACAGTACTATTGATTCTCTTATATAGTCAAAAAAACTGGATTCCAGGATAAATGATTGCTAGTGACTGGACATTTAATATTACAATGCAAACCTCTGACACCTACACCTGAACCCTTTCCACTCTTCTAATAATTTTATGGCCAGTCAAGTATCTGTCACATAGCAGATGTTCAAAATATGCATTGGTTTCACAGACTTTTGCGTTTCTTCATTATTAAAAATATGGTCCTCTATGTTCATCAGGGATATTCGCCTATAATTTTATTTTTCTTTATAAACAATGGAATATTACTTGGCCGTAAAAATGAATGAAGTCTTGCCATTTGTGACAATATGGATGCACCTAGAGGGTATTATGCTCAGTGAAATTAGTCGGACAGAGAAAGCCAAATAACATGATTTCACTCATATGTGGAATCTAAAAAAATAAAAAATAAATGAACAAACAAAACAGAAACAAACTCATAAATACAGAAAACAAATTGAAAGTCTCCAAATGGGAGGAAAGCTGGTGGGTAGGGTGAAAAAGGTGAAGGGATTAAAACATGCAAATTGGCCATTAAAAAACAGTCATGGGGATGTAAAGTACAGCAAAGGGAATGTAGTCAATAGCATTGTAATGACTATGTATATTGCCAGATGGATACTAGACTTAACAGAATGACCACTTTATAAGTTATATGAATGTCTAGTCACTATGCTGTACACCTGAAACTAATATAATATTATATGGCAACTGTGATTGAAAAATAAATTTTAAAAAAAGGGCAAAACCATAATAAAGATCCTATTATAACAATTTTGGTAAGGCAATGTTGGTTTAAATCCTCTGGCAGTGGGCAGAAAGAATTTGGATTGATCTCTGATGGCCATGGAAAATGATTCTTTGATGTTCTCAGAATAGAAAGTTAAACTTTTATTTGTTAAACAATATAAACAGAGGAGATGATTAAAGGACTGGCATCTGACCTTTATTAACAGTGATATAGTTGGTGGATGCAGATATTATCTGCAATAAGGAGGGAATAGCTGCATTGCAAAAGCAGGATCACACTGGCACATTTATCTACTGTTTCTGAGCTCTTTAAGAAATGTGGATTATTTTTGTGCCAATAGGGTTACTCATGTAAATGAGTTCCCATTTTGTTTAAACCTCAGTTTACATCAAAACCATATTAAACCATTTATATATTATATAATGTATATGATATATATACAGATTATATATGTGTGTATATAAACCATGTATATTATATATTATATATATAAATAAACATCATATGTGTGTATATAATGTGTTTCCCCAAAAATAAGACCTAACCGGGAAACAAGCCCTAGTATGATTTTTTTCAGAATGACATCCCCTGAACATAAGCCCTAATGCGTCTTTTGTAGGACACCTTAATATAAGACTCAATCTTATTTTCAGGGAAACATGGTATATATACGTATATGTATATTAGGTTGGTGCAAAAGTAATTGTGGTTTTTGCAATTTTTTTTAAGCCTCAATTACATTTGCACCAACCTAAATATATATATATATATATATATATATATATATATATATATATATATATATATATATTCAGTGTGTTATGTTGAATACTACAAGATACAACGTGATGCTGTAATGAACAGACATTTTTATGTCACCAAGGAATTCACCATGCAGGCTTTACAGAAATGCTCTGTCATAAGCACATATGTGTCCGTTTCCCTCACTAGAACTGATGCAGAGCTGAATCTATACCAACCACAAGGGCAATGAATGGAAAAAAAGCTCACAGTTGGCAAACCAATTTGAAAATTAACAACCTAAACTTAGAAGTTGCTCCTTGAATCCCTGCTGGTTAATTTTGATACCAGAGCGTGACAGAGACATAGCTTGTCACCATTCAGTGCTTCTAAGTAGAGATGATAATGTGAAAGCTTGGACGGTACAGCTTAAAGTGTGAGCTCTCTGAGAGGAGAGGAGAACAAGCACTACTGGGAATACTTAGACCTGGCATCCACAAGACATGTAAACATGTATGTTAACTGAGTCCCAGAAATCAATAATTCAGCAGCATCCCTGCCCCATAACTTTAGTATACGAGGTTTCTTTAGAAACTAATTTATTTACATACTTCTTTTTTAAATTAGTAAGCAAAGAATAAGCACACTAACTCAGATATGTCATGAAGAAAGCGCTATCTGCTTAAACAATCTAACATCCTTCTCCACTCCTGTCCCCTGGATATTTTGATTTAAATAAATCTCCCTCTGTTTCCTCTAATTCCTCTGGTCCCTTGCAGTGTGAACCTCCACAATCACAGCCACGCACTTTCTCCTGATCTGTAGTGATTATTGAGGACTGTCACTGGATTGCAGCTTGTGTCTTCAAAAGCAAGAGGTGGTGTATTAATCGGCTGAAAAGATTCAAACTCCTTCAAGTCTCTCTCTCTCTCTCTCTCTCTCTCTCTCTCTCCACACACACACACACACACACACACACACACACACACACACTAAAAGGCTTTCTTTACTCTGCTTCCATAGAGCTGGATCTATCACTAACCATCCATTGCTGTGCACTTGTGTTTTGCCAGCAAAGCTGAAAAGCCAATCTCAGGTGGCTGCAAACTGGGACAGCTTCCCAGGTTCATTTGCTTTTCCATCACAAGCTCAATCTTTCTAAATTCCACTTCAAATGGAATCCCCACCTGAGTTCTTTTTAAACTGAAGATCAGACCCAAGAACATCAAGAACCGTTGCAGAAATTACTTTTGTTTGAATAGCTCTCCCTGTTTGGAACCGCTCTCTCTGTATTCAGAATCTTCTTTCATAATCTCTTGCTCAGGGAGCTACAAGTTCAAATTGCTAATATTGAATTAAGCAAAAATGATGCAGTAGAATGTAGAACACATCGATTTCACCGTCCCCTAGCCATTTCCAAGTCCCTTCTAGATTAGTGTGCTATAGATTTATTGTATTTGATCTTTCAGCCTCTTTTATCTAATCGTTTTGTCTGATTCTTTCATCCATTCTATAGTAATTTAAAGAACTGACAGTAGATGTGAGATTCTAACCTTCAGGTTTGGAATATATTTGGCATTTTCTTACTTATATTTTGCTATTTATAGTTCTCCCTCTGTGCTAGCATCTTACAGCAGGTTTAGGGTTTGTGACTCAAATCACTTTAGTCATGAACAATTTAGATTGTCTTAATACTGAACTCTCTAGGTCTGTGTAATGGAGCCGGTGTTTATGTGATATTAGTATCAAATATATTAAGGTATTTTAAGATTAACAAGGTTAATGTATAATTGTATAAGTAGTAAAAAGAAAAACATGTTTTTCACCAAACTAGAAGGAGATTGAATTATCTGTTATGAGAATCAAAGGACAATGGGCTCCAGTTTAGGGATGAAAGGAAGGAAGCCTAACGCACCCTGGGGGCCTTGCACGTCTCCACCTAGGGTCTGTTGGCCAGGCTGGACCACAGTTTTCCTGGAATCTTGGCATAACACTGCAATTTCTGCAGCAGCCAGTGGAGGAGCTGCCATGAGGCACTTTCTCCTCAATCTCACTCCCTCCTCACCCCACCTTAGGCCACAGCTGCAGGAATCGGTGTTAGTCTGCAAAACTGTTTGGCTCTAGTTTAGCCTTGGCTTCTCAGTGGAAGAGGCACTGTGCTGACTGTCTCTCCCAGGGCCTCTGGGACCAGGGGCAGGAGAGCACACACCATGTTGATCTTGCCTTTGCTCTCTGGGTAGGTAAAAGGCTTTCTGAATCCATTCTGGCTCATTGTCTCCTTCTCAGCCAACTGGAACAGCTGCAATTGTAATCCCGTGGCCCTGTTAATTACCCTGCTGCTGTGTACAGACTGCTTTACCATTTAACAGAAAAACTTCAATGGCTTTGAAGTATATGCCATTTTTAATAAATCAATATTTCCTAATTGAAGCTTACGGTGAATTGCTAACCACTAAATATTGTTACTACTTGTAGGCACCACCGTTTTGGGTCTTCTTATTTCTGACCCTTCAGCTAGCATGAGGTGCGATCAAAATATACAGGGAATGATTTAATGAAAAGAAAAAAATGTATATATAGATATATATTTATATATATATATATATGTAAGTTCTGTCTTAAAAGGTATCACAGGTGACATAAATCATATGTTGGCTATTCACAATCAGATTCAGTTAATGAAAATATACACGAGTCAGTAAATTAAAATATATAAATATACACACACCCAGCGCCAAAAAGTGGAGTAAGTAAGAAGCATTGTGTTTTTCAGATGGTCTCCTGAAACCTCTGTTACTCTATAGTTCTAAGATCTGCTTACTGGGTTCACAGATAATTCAAGCTCAAATTATGATTCAGAAATAGGAGTAAATGAGATTCACTGGTATATTTAATTGATACAATTTTCGATGTACTTTAAAATACTAAAAGCACCAGATTTTGATGCACTTTAGCAATCTGGTGAAGGTAGCATTTTGGCAAAATTGTGTATGGAAGATAAGTTAACATTTTCTAGTTAGAGTTGTTGAAACCTCTTCAGATTATGCGTAAGTCAAACATGTTCTTAATGTTTGGCCACAAAAATGTCAGTGATGTACCTCTATAATACTTCTTAAACAAAATATACTTTCTATGGATTAAGTTATTTGAACATAATTAAAGTGCAATGTAACATAGCTCCTAGCTAGATCAATAATATAGAACGGGAAATGACTTTTTGTTTCCATTCCACATGTTTTTTGCTATTAAGAAAAGGGAGGAGGAAGATGTCCCAGATTGTTAGCATTTCCTTCTGCAACTTTATGGAAGAAGCTGATGCATAATGTAAATCAGTGGTATCAGCTTTTAACATGGCATTACATATATCATTACCATTACCAATCTAGGCTGGAGAAATAGCTGTGTTTCTAAGGCTCCATGTTATTTTACTATGGCTATATATGTTGGCAAACAAAGTGATGAGAAGGTGATATTGTTCCAGTGACACCTGGCCAGTAATGACTGGGGTGAGCTCAGAAGTACACTTTCCTTCCCTTCCTCACCACAATACAAATGATAGAGATTCTTTACCAACAAGATGAAGAATCACATTTTCAAGAAGTTTACTCCAAGTAAATTAAGTGAACACATAACTATTCTCCTAATTTTTATTCCTACATTTTATATCACGTGTGTGTGTGTGTGTGTGTAGTAAACCAATAAATCTAATAATTCACATATGCACAGGTTTCCATGCAAATCTTTGTGCAAAGTTTTTACATTTTAGAAGCACTTCAGTCTACATCACAATTTTATATTCATATATGTTCACATGACTTTGAAATACTACAGATGGCACAGAACACAGTTGGCACGTGTGCGAAGAGAAAGAAACACTGTACTCAGGATGGATGTAGTTGCCAGTACACATAATTTAACTCATATTGATTATGGCTACGTTGGTATAGAAGGCATTAGACCATACACAATGGGTTTCTATAGGAAGTTCAATGCCATAATGAAAGGAGGAAATAAATCTCTCAGGGAATCAATGTCCTTCACAGTATTTCTGTCTGAGTAGTTGGCTGCCATTTGAGTATATAATATCTGTAGTTTTTGCCTTTTAAAAGAAGTCCAAGGTTATCTAAAAAAATTATGACATGAACAGATGATTACCAACAAGTGTTTAACTCATTCGATATGGAAGTACCCACTGAGATAATTTGAATCCAACTAGCGGGTGCCATCTTGGCTTGGCACAAGACTATGCAAAGGAACGTGTCAAACTTCTTGGGGGGCTGGCAGATCCCACAAGATGGAGAATGTGATCTCTGCAAAAGTTCATTAATTCACTCTGGTCTCTGACCAGTGACTGTTGTTTATTAAATCTGAACAGGCATCACACAAAAATACTTCACCAGTTCAGATATGAAGGGATTGAAATCGTGTAGAACAAATACCATATCACAAGCATCAATGACTTATAGTTTTAATCTAAAAATCACGGCACAAACCTAATACATGACTTGAAACTAATATAGATGGCATCGGTAGGTATTTCAAAGCTGGAAATCCCTCATGAATACACGGTAATCCAGAAAGCATCATTCCAGAAAAACCCACTGGTTTCCCAGACCGTCCTCCCAGGGCGTCATGATAATGCCGAGTGAATTTCCCACAGTCAAGCACGAGAATCCTCATCCTGTGGCCATCTCCAATAAACAAACCCAGATTTTCAGCCTGAAACTTAGGCTGCAAATGGCACTCAAGTACTGGTCATGGAGTTCAAATCATTCCTGACAGCAATTCCCTAAACACTTGTGTGTCATGTGCCCCTGGAGAGAGGTCTTGCTCCCAGCCTTCCAGGCTCAAAATCTGATCTGTTTGTGCCCAGGGAGTGGATTTGTTTCTCAGTGATGACCTCAGGTTAACCAAATTCCCATAGACTGATATATAAAACAACGGAAAATGAAAATCCCACTGTTTTGTATATCAGGAGTCTCCCTTCCATCACAGGTACAATTCACCCAGGGTGAGTAAGATTCTTAGAATTCTGGGAAAATTTGACTTCATCCATCAAGATAACTAAATCTTTTGGAAAATTTGAGATCAGATAAATTTAATCCAGCACGCCTCACAGCTCAGTTATCCTCAGACACTGCCCCAGATGAGGTACTGCCCTCCACAATAATCTATTGTTTGTTTCCCTTTTCCCCAAACTTTTTGTCTTTCCACAAGCTTGTTCCTTACCTTACATCACGCACCTCGATCTATTCCACACTTTCTTTGACCGTATCTTAACTTCACATCATTCTGGTCTTAAACTACTCTACCTTGTACTCTGTAAATTGTGTTCCACATTAATAAGATTCTCTATGCTTTCATAAGTCTTTACTAAGCATTTCTTATTGCTCCTCAGCTGAAAAGAACCACAACTCTTTTTGGAGGAAGTTGGGTTTTTTTGTTTGTTTGTTTGTTTTGTTGTGTCTGCTGAGGTTTGAACCCAAACCATCATATCCCTGAGTCCACATGTTTACCCCTCTATCATTTGGTCAAAAATGTCTTTTGCAACACTGCCTGAAATTATCAGCTAAGATTTTCACTGTGCTGTTCTCGTATTAACTGCCAATCAAATAGAATCTCTTCACTTATTCTACCCAATGGGTACCATGATCTAAAGCTGGTATTAGCATCTCCCGGCTTGCATAATCCAGGCATTTAGACTGCTAGCCTCATGTGAAAAATAGGTGGTCTCTTGATTTTCATGGGATTTGTTGTGCTTTCTTCTTTTTCACTCTTCCTTGAGGATGAGGCATGTGGGTTATTCTGTCCCTGTCCATTGGGTAATGAATCTTGTGCTTTTGAACTTGAATGGGAGTCCATTTTTAATATCCAATGTTAGTCAATCAGACTCCAATGCTATGTTATTTCCCAAGTACTCATATTTATATGCAAATGTTTTTAGTTAACAGCCATTGGAATAATTACCCGCCTCTACACTCGCCTCTCTCTCCCCTTCTCTCCATCTTTGCAGAGCCCATTTCACATTTATAATTCTTTGGGGTAGCTTCTGTGGTTACACAAGCCATCGGTTACCCCATGGGTATTGGTTTCTAAGCCCCAACACCAGACCCCAGCTGAGAGAATGAGGCTGATAAGGCAGAAGTTCAGAGAAGGAGAGGATTTTAAGGAGGGATAAGATGGGGGAAAGACAATGGTAGTAGAGAGAAGAACAAAGAATGCATATGAAGCAGACAGCATTTGATCTGAGAACTAGAGAATTGGAAAAGGAAACTGACACTTTTATGCTTATAAAAGGCAGATAGTCAGGAAAGGATGGTGCATATAGAGGTCAGTAAGCTTGTTAATAGTATTATTATTTTACCATATGGAGAGAAATAATCAGTGCGAGGTTAGAAAGTTGGGTTTGGGCCATGATTTATGTTACCAGTTAAATTGTGTCTCCCCACCACCACCACCAAAAAGAAAATAAATTTCTATGTTGCAGACCTAACACCCAGTACCTCAGAATCTGATCTTATTTGGAAATGAAGTCATTGAAGATGCAATTAGTTAAGATGAGGTCACACTGGAATAGGGCGGGCCCTACTCCAATATGACTGGAGTCCTTATAAAAAGGGGAGATTTGGACACAGACACACACAGTGGAGAACACCATGTGAAGATGAAGGCAGAGACCGGGGTGATGTATCTACAAGTCAGGAAATGCCAAAGATTGCCAGCAAGCCCCAGGTTGTTCCTTGCAACCCTCAGAAGGAGCCAATCCTGCCAACACCGAGATCTTGGACTTTCAGCCTCCAGAACCGTGAGACAATACATTTCTGTTGTTTAAGCTGGCCTCATTTTGCTGTGCTGTGTTATGGCAGCCCTAGCAAACTAATATATTTTGACTGTTGGACTGAGAATTGTTTGCTCTTTATTTTATAGGCAAAAGGGAAGCAGATAAAATGTCAGGAAGGATACCTGATCTGACAAATTAATTTGGCCTTCACATGTTAAGTTGACGCAATGTGGCATGTAACACCAAGAGACAGGAGGTCCAGTGAGAAGTGCACAGCACAACTGCAAGTCATAGCGCCTGGCACCTAGTAAGTGATCAATAAATAATTACATCTTACATTTACTAGTACTTAATATCTGGCACATTGCGTGCATCACCCTATTGAATTCTTGCAACCATCCCATGAGGGAGGTAGTATCAATATCTCTCTTTTACAAATGACCAAACTGATGCTCAACCAGAGTGAGTGGTGGAGCCAAAAATTAAATCCAGATCTGTCTGTTTCCAGGGCCCAAGTTCTTTACACTATGATATATGGTCCTCTAATAAACATATGTTTAATCACTGAATAAGTATGGGTATATGCTTATGTTTGGGTACACGCACATAAGTATGACTGAGCAATAACGCCAAGAAGGGTAACTGCTGAAATGTACATCCATCTCTTTAAGTTATTGAAGTGGATACTTGACTAGGAAATTAATTAGTAAAGTGAATATCAACATGTAGAAAATCCAAAAGCATCTAAATTATTAGTAATGATATACAATTTATTCTGCTAAAAGAAAACTAAATCAAGAAGCAAACTGTGAACTATGGGCATTATTAGATTTGAGTATTTGACCAGTCAATTCAAATGAAAAAATTAAGCCCATTTAGCCTTCGTATTGACTGCTACTTTTGCAGACTTTAATATGAGAGTCATGTTGTTTGACTCTCAGGAGTCTCCATTTCCATTCGCTCTCATTTGTATTTATAATACATGTATGGTTGAGTTTCAGTAGGCTTATATGTTTTATCTCTTTACATAGGTCACCTTCCCTTTCTTACCTAACCCTTTACCACTGTATACATTGAATAAAATGTTATGATATCTTCACTTAGTTAAGTCTCTGCTTAGTTTACTTTCAATATTTATTTGATTACTGAAGATCTTTGAGGAAAAATAACAACTCTTTGGGCAGCAAATTCAGAAGAGAAATGTCACCAAAAAGAGCAAAACAAAGAAAAAATATTATGTATATATATATATATATATATCAAAGGTTAGTACAGAAGTCACAAACTATGGGGTCGGGATGCAGGAAAAGTAACATAATGAGATAAAATAACATTTTCATAACCCAGGACACTTTTCAGGCTTGTCTCAGAGCACACTCACAGCCAGTGAGTACAACAGCTCATGAGAACAATAGCAGTCCACCCAAGGAGTGATCGATTCAGCACTGATGTCTGGCACAGATAAGCTAATCTGATCATATCTAAAGGGTCTCAAGTTGCTTTTTAGCCATACCAGTGTGTCTCACACACACACACACACACACACACACACACACACACACTCATAAAACAGTATTTGGATTTACTTAAAGAAACATATCAAATATATTAAATTATAACATATAACCTTGTACCACCCACAGCAGTGACACCATCCACATATTTATCTATTATGAAATAACATGGTATGCACTCTTCAGAGGAGAAAGTTTACTGAGAAAATTCATTATCATGTAATACCAACTGGTTAAGTAGACAATCAATTAGTATCAGCTGAATGCAGGAACATTTTCAAAATGAAGGAATTGCTTCTCCAATCGTGGAAACCTAAAGCATTCTTTTTTTTCTTGTTTTTCAGATTTCTCCTTTTAATTGCACAAGTATCAGATTTCTTAACTCAAACTATAGAACTATAGCCTCCTCTTGCCCCCAAATACTCAAAGTTCTACTAGAATTCTAAGAACAAATAGGTTTATTCCTCTAGTTTTTGTGTGGAAAGACTGGTGCTACCATGGCTGTTGGCTGGTTGATAGAAATTTCTAAGCAGCTTTCAAGCCCCCTAGGCAGCTGTTGTAGCAGAGGGCAGAGTGGCAGCTGTCCCTGGGGCCCCTCAAGATGCTCACAATCCACCCCTTGCAGCATCCCCACTGGGTACTCAGTTGTTTTTATGCAGCATCTTATATATCACAGAAGAAAGACCTTGCGATGTTCTCCCTGCTTCTTCTGAAGATAACACAAAGAGCACTTCCCTTCAAAATTCACAGGGACCCTCCCTTATCACCAAGCAGGAGAACTCACAGGCAGTCAGATGATAGTCATCTTTTTATTAAAATATATTGGCCCATGTTTGATAATTATAGAGATACATGTTATTCCCATTCATTCTATTCAGTCAGTTCTACATCCCATAAACACTGATCTTTGCAAAATACAACTTAATGAAACAGCTGACATTTTATGACTTAAACTGGTTGATTACAGCAATTTTTTAAATCATTTATTCAGGACCATTTGAAAAAAATTTGAAGATAATGAAATCACTTAGTTTTGGGACTTTCCTACTCAATTTTTATGGAACAAACTAAAATGTATGTACATATGTCATTTCATGTAACATTTGCTGTAATCTTTTAAAATATTTTTTAATTTGCCCTTTAAAAAATATTTGGCTATATATTTCTGGTTTATTTTATAATTGAGTACAATTTTTCAGCAAATGTTCATGCTCTAGGAGACTGGCAAATGGAGGAAATCCAATGTAAATATTGTTTTAAAAAGAAATGGCTTTTTATGAATACTAAAGTAAACAATTAATGAATTTGGTCTAATTATATATCATAGATATGTTATTCAATATTCATTAAATTATATTTTGGGGTTTTTTTGGGTTTCTTTGTGTGTGTGTGTGTGTGTGTGTGTGTGTGTGTGTGTATTTTGAAGCTAATGAACATTCTCCATTTTCAAATAGTCTTTAGGCCTGTAGGAGCTTGTATGTCCTAAAGACTGCGTATGTATCTTCCCTAGAAAATGACAGTAGCAGAGACAAGATGTTCAATCAAATTCTGTTTTTCTAGCCAGCTCAAAACTACATTTTCCAATGTCCCTTGCAGCTAGGTGTGGTCATGTGACTAGGTCATGACTTATGTATTATGAGTGAAAAGGAAGTGTCCAATTTGGGGTCATGCCTTAAAGGAACCTGACTCCACTCCTCCCTTCTTGGTGGCTAAAATGCAGATCTGGCAGGAGGAGACGAAGCAGAGATGGATTTTAGATCACAAGAGGGAATATACATGGAGAAGATAGATGAGCAAAAATACAAAACCACAAAGAAGTCTAGATTCAAAACATGGCAGAGATGCCATGTCAGTCCTGGACTGTTTCTGCTCGGACTGTTACAGAGGAAGTAAGTGAGAGAAAGAATCTTTTACCTTACTTAAATCAAGATTATATGGTCCTTTGTAACAAAAGTTGAACTGGTATTCTAAGTAGAATTTTGCTAGGTATAGGGCTAAATCAGAGGTGGTTCCAGCTCTCAAGAAGATGGTCTGGTAGAGAAGATAGATGATATAGATACAGACATAGATATGGATATATAGATATTTTAACATAAGCAGAAAAATGACTTTATTTTTGTTACCTTTTTTCTACTGACCAAATCTGAGCATATATGTATAACTCATACAAATGTGTATGCAAGATCAATGATCTTTAAAAGTTATGAATATAAAATCTATGGTGTTACATACACCTTTCCAATATATATCTTAGAAATGTTATTTGTTATTGTTTCACACTTAATTCTATATTTTATAAACATCAGACTTTGCTCACTCACTGATGGAAACTTTTGGACAATGTTCCTATGTTCGGCTCCTCAACCTTTCTGTTTTCAGAGTAGATACAACATGGCCTCGTTTGTCTTATAAGTGGGCTTCTTAATGCATAAATGCATTTGCAAATGAGTTCCCGGAACATGCTAATGATATTTTGTTCTGGACCATTTCCAAAACAGTTGCAAGCAAAGAAGCTCATTTGAGAGGGACTGGGGTGGGTGGAAGAGAGAGAAAGAGAGAGAGAGTAGTTTAGAGGCAGGCAATTATCCAATGGCTGTTAACTAAAAACATTTGCACATAAACATGATTACTTGGGAAATAGCATTGGAGTTTGATTGACTGGCATTGGATATTGAAAATGGACTCCCTTTAAGTTCAAAAGCTTTACCACAAATCACAAGATTCATTAATTACCCTACATAGGATCTTGGGAGTTGTCTGTTTATAAAATCTCTTGCCTTTATATACTTGAGGCTAAACTGGAGAGGCAGAGTCAAGAGTATTCTCCTACACTTTGCTGATGTGGTTTGGTTCTTCTATGGAAGTAGCATGTGGAAAACATGTAACTATGACGTGCTTAATCCAAGTGGATTAAAATATTTGGATTTTAAAGAGCCCGTGAAGCTCTTTGATAAAGATGGAGTCATTGCATTTTTTAATCACTATTTTCAAGAGATAGAATTGATATGCCTAACATGGTCTAAATTTTATGTTTGTTTAGTTTGCTTTGTTTTTTCTACTTTGCCTGTATTTATCTTTGGTTTTGGTTACAATGAAATAGAAAAATTACTTTTTACTTACTAGATAACTTTGATCCTGTTAAAATAATGACTAAGCAAATAATTAAATTGAAGAAGAGTATCTAAATAATTTGTGCAAATTTCAGTCATTTATCCTATAGATATTTCTGATCTTTTGTCAGTCTTTGGAAAGGCTGTATGTTATTCACAGTCTAAGACACTAAAAGGGACATTAATAAGATGCTGAACATTGAAAAACATTTTTTCTCCAGTGATGGTGATTTCAAAAGGAAGGATTATTTTGAAACAATCTAAGATGGTAAATAATTCTTTATTGAGAAAACAAGGGAGATGGGTAGGACAAGTGGGAGAGAGCAAAAGAGAGAGAGAGGGAGAGATGAGTGAGCAGATCTAAAGAAAGCATAGAATTGTAGGAGTCAGAATAAGGCCGAGTTTATCAGTTTACGCTGACACATTTCCTTGGCAAAGGCTGCTGACTGTAGGCAAAGTCACATGGCTTGGGAGGCTGGTATGTGTCTGCTTAAGAGCCCGTGAAGCTCTTTGCCTCCAGACTAGCATGTGCATCATGTGATGCTGGGGTTGCCATGGTAAGTACATAGTGTGCAACTGAATTTTTTTTTTTTTTTTTCTGATATGCTGCTCTAGCATAGATTCACCAGAATTCAAATTAATACTGTAAGAAAATCACTGGAAGATGCTTTTTGGGCTTTGGTTAAACATTCAGCTCTGAAGTTAGATTCTATAAGCAAATGTGCTACACCTATTTATTATTTTTTTCTCAAATATAAAGTTTGTCTTAAAATAGTCAATGGATTATCAGCATACAATTTCAAAATATATTAACTGTAGTTTCATTGTGTTATCATTTGTTATGTTGAAGCTTATATTATAGAGGAGCTTTTAGGTACCAGAATTTTTTATTATTATTCTTTCAAAAGAAAATGACTCTTTTTGTTGTTCTTTAAAATATCACAAGTGTTGCAAGATATCCCAGGTGTGCTGAACTTTTTGAAAACTTGCCGACATAATGAATTTGATGTAAAAGTTTCCCCAAGAACTATATCATGGGTTTGCAGCCTTCATGGGTCTTTCTAAGTGCTCAGAAGGTCCCATGGCCTCTCCACAGTGTCACCATGTTGAAGGCAAGCCTAGCATTTCAATTATTAATTTGTAATCCTGCAGGAGTCGCCCAAGTGACCTGCCAGATCCATTGGACTCGAGTAGAAGGAGTTGATAGGCGGGACACGTCTCATCCCTAAATCATACCCCCCAGATAATGACTTATCTCTCTCTCCTTATTCTCTTCTGTTTCAGAACTCTTCTTTGGAATGAGACACACCTGGGCTCTACCACAACTGTGCCACTCCCTATATGATCTTGGCAAACTTCTTACAGTCTCTGAGACTCTGCTTCTCCATCTATGAAATAGAGCCAATGATAAAACCTATCTCCTGAAATGTCATCTTGATTATTAGACATAGTGTGTAAAAAATGTATAGGCTCTGGTATGAGATAAGCACTAAATCAATGGTAGCTGCTTTTGTGATCTCTGTATGATTGCTTACATCTTTTTTATATTATGCGCCTTCTTGAAGCATAACCTAGAACTTCAAAAATTCCCCCCAAGTTCTCTATAGTTTTATTTTGCATCTGGATCAATAATCCAATGAGAGAACTTGACAGTGAGCACCGTTCTAAAGCTCAATTTCCTGAGGCTTTCCCAAATTACATGTTCTGGGAGGGCAGGTTAGCAGTGAAGAATTGGCCTTGATGATGGCAATTAGGTCAACAAAACCAATAGATACACTAGGAGAGCTTGGACAACTACGGCCTGCAGGTCAAATCTGGCCCTCCACCTGTTTTTGTAAACGAAGTTTACTGGGACACTGTCATGCTCATTGGTCTAGGGATTGTGGAGGGTGCTTTCACATTGCAACAGCAGGGTTAAGTATTCGCCCCAGAGACTTTATGGTCTGCAGAGCCTAAAATAATCACTATCTAAAAATGTTTGCTGACACATGGACTGAAGGGTACTTGGGTGGGAAAGTGCAGGTAGAGTGAGTAGGTTCTTATAAAGCAGAGCTGTGAAGAAATGTTGAGAACTTCAATTTCAGTCCTTTTTCCAAACTCCAGCCCGATACCTATATGGAGAAGGAACTCAATCTAACAGTGAAGAAGAGGAATAGTCAAGTATGGTTGGAACAAAAATAAAGATTTTAAACTATAAATGAATAGAAACTTCATTCTCTTCTTTACTTCCCAAGGAAGAATGCTATTACTAAGCCAGCCCAGGGAGCTATTCTCTTGTGCAGAGTGCAGATTTTGCACAAAGACGGACAGAGGGAAAAATCAGACTCTCTTGCCTCCCCATCAATCCCCTAAATCCAGAAAAGTTACCTTGATTTACACAATAAAGAGTTTAGAGAGAAAGGGGAGGGGAGGGAAGAGAACCTAAGTTGCCTGGTATGGGGTGTATTAGAAGTTCATAGATGGGAAGGAGAGTCAATATGTTGGGTTTCCTAAATGAAATGACAGACACTTGGCTATTCTTTAAGAGACTCCAGCAAAGATCTGAATCACTTTAGGAAATTCCAAGTTTTAAATTCTCATTTGTTTGAATGGAATTCTCTACCAGGGTTTGGCAATTACTTGGCTCAGTTTTAATTTTACATATGGAAGTCATTACAGAAGATTCATTACATGTTAGAATGGAATTACAGAGAGTGCTGTGACAGCAAATAATGTAGATTAATCAAGAAAGTCTGTGAAGATCCCAGAAGGTGTCAGAGGGATACTGCTTGAGCTGGGTCCTGAAGGAATCCTAGGTACCTGCCCAAGACACAGGGTCACGAATGGTGGGAAGTATACAAGCGTGAGCAGAGTCTGAACTTATGGGGGAACCGCACATCTTCTACGACTGGAGAGCAGTAGTCCTTTTAGCAACATGGATATTTGATTTAACCCTCACGACCATCTGGCAAGGTGGGTTTATGCTTGTGATTTTCATAGAATAATTTCAATAGATACTTTGAAAATAAATACATTTGACTAAAAATATACAGTTTGATGGTGTGCCATTATTTTTATCTCAGTATTACATAAAAAATGACCCATTTGTTAATAGATACCTGATGTCATTGATTTCTTACAACATCCTAAGCTGTAGGTATTATTATTATCACTGCTACTTTATCATGGAAAAACTGCAACCCAGAGAGTTTGAGTGATTTCTTCATGATTACACAGCCAGAAAGAGTTAGGGATATAATTTGGCCTGAAAGAAAGTCTAACACTGTAGAGGACATTTGCTATAATAAACTATGGGTTCAGGCGAAAATACTAAATACATAGGGGAAAAAAAAGAAAACAAGAGATAAGTATAATAAGAAACTAATTTTCCAGAAGACAACCATTTTCTTTTGATTTCAATTATTAAGAAATTATTTTTAACACACAACCTCTTTATTTATTTTATCTGAATGTTACCCACTGTAACAAATTTTAACTTGAGTTTAGATTTCAATCTCTCTCTCTCTCTCTCTCTCTCTCTCTCTCTCTCTCTCTCTTTCTCTCTTTCACACACACACACACACACACACACACACACACACACACGTTAATAATTTCACTTTTTCCTAAACCAGTCATCAAACTGAAAATTAAACATTTATGTAACTTTTATATTGAATTAGTCCAATTTCATTATTAAAAAAGTATTTGCCTGTGAAATTATCTTCATTAAAGTGTCTTCCAAAATCTATTGCTATACAACTTTTACTGGTTGTATAAAATCTAAAAATAAAGCAAATCTAAAAACCCAAACGTGTGGAAATGATCCAAGATGGCAGAGTAGGTAAACACTGTGCTTGCCTCATTCTGTGAACACATCATAATTACAACTAAATTATAAAACAATCAACCTGGAGAACCCCCTGAAATTAGCTGAACAGAAGTTTTATAACTAAGGATATAAGGAAGAAGTCACCTGGAGACTAGTAGGAGGGGTGGAGACGTGAAACAGTCTGGTTCCACACACATGTGTGGCAGTTGAAAATCAGGAGAGGTATCTCAGTCACAGAGGTTCCCTGTGGAGGAGGAAAGGACCACAGCCCCACTCCAGGCTCCGGACTACTGGTGCCAGGAAGAGGAGCCTCCACAACATATGGCTGTGAAAAACAGCGGGGAGTCTGACTGTCTGGGTGGGACAGAAGGCTGTAGGAAACCCAAACGTCCTTTTAAACGCCTGCACACAGACTCACAACAACAGGCACTCACCTTGGGCTCCAGTGAAGGGGCAGTGACTTGGGAGAGGGGGGTCGGAGACATGTGGGGAGAGACTGAATTGTGTAAATTTGGGTGAGGGCTGGAGGGGCAATCGTAACTTTCCCTGTGTGAGGCCCTCCTCCCAGGCAGCCAGCAGGCAGGTGCCATATTTTCTGTGTTAAGCCCCTCCCCCATGCCCAAGGCCAAATCTGAATCTGATTGGTCTGGTGAGCTCTGCCTTCCCCACCCAGGTGATTCACTGACAGCCTGCCTCAGACAACTATGTACCTCACAGTGGCTGAATCTTACAGGAGCCAGCGGGTGGCAGCAGGCCTAGGAGTGTCCTGGTTTTTAAGGAGCTACTCCAGACCTGGTATTCATGGTAGCTGACCTCGGTTAGCAGCGTGGCCTCTCCCATGGGCCTCCAGATACAGCACAGACAGCGACCAACTGTGAATCACTTTGTAGCTTCTACCAAGTAGTCACTGGTTGGTCATAGGCAATGGCTGACTGGGGCTTGCACTGGAGCCCCTCCCAAGAAGCCTCCAAACCAGTATACTTGAAGGTTGGCTTCAGACCACAGCAGAACACCACCCAATAGCCCCACAAGCAGCACACAAAGGGCCGTCTCAACAGGCACCAGAGCTTCCTGGGGCGAATCCTGCTCTGTGGGATAAGCCTCCCCACAGCAGCCCCTAAGCTGTAGATGTGGCCAAACCCCACAGCCAATCAGCCTGAGGGTCAATATCACCCAGTAATGTGCCAACAGCAATCAAGGCTCAACTATAAAAGGAGGGCACACACAACCCATACAAGGAACCCTCCTGGAGCACCTGGAGCAGGTCACCAGGGAGACTGTGCCACTGGGCCCCAAAGGATACCTACTACATAAGGCCACCAGGTGTGACTGGGAGACACAGTAGTTCTACCTAACACATAGAAACAAGCACAGAGTGGCAGCCAAAATGAGGAAGCAAAGAAATATGTCCCAAATGAAAAAAACAGAAGAAAAACTCCAATAAAATAACTAAATGAAATGGTGGCAAGCAACCTACCAGATACAGAGTTCAAAACAATGATTGTAAGGATGCTCAAGGAACTTAGTGAGAACTTCAATAAAGAGATAGTGAGCATAAAAAAGGACATAGAAACCATAAAAAAGCACCAGTCAGAAGTGAAGAATACAATAACTGAAATGAAGAATGCACTACAATAAATCACCAGCTGACTAGATGAAGCAGAGGTTAGAATCAGCAATTTGAGAGACAAGGTATCAGAAAACACCCAATTGGAACAGCAAAAAGAAAAAAACAATAAAAAAAAAATAAGGATAGTTTAAGAGACCTCTAGGACAACATCAAGCATAATAACATTTGCATCCTAAGGGTACCAGAATGAGAAGAGAGAAAGAAAGGGATTGGGAGCTTATTTGAAGAAATTATGATGGAAAACTTTCCTAACCTGGTGAAGGAAATAGACATACAGGTCCAGGAAGTGCAGAGAGTCTCAAACAAGATAAACCCAAACAAGCCCACACCAAGACACATTATAACTAAAATGGCAAAGGTTAAAGACAAAGAGAGAATCCTAAAAGCAGAAAGAGAAACAGTTTGTTACCTGCAAGGGAGTTCCCATGAGAAGTGTCAGCTGATTTCTCAACAGAAACTCTGCAGGCCAGAAGGGATTGGCACAAAATATTTAAAGTGATTAAAAGCAAGGACCTAGAACCAAACCTGCCCAGCAAGGCTATCATTTAAAATTTAAGGACAGATAAAGAGCTTCCCAGACAAGAAAAAGCTAAAGGAGTTCATCACCACCAAAGCAGTATTACAAGGAATGTTTGAGGGAATTTTTTAAAATAGACAAAAACAAACAAACAAAAAAAGATAAAAACTGTGAATAATAAAATGCAAATAACTACATATCTATCAATAATTACTTTCAATATAAATGGACTAAATTTAGGGTGGCTGAATGGACATGAAAACATAGGGTGGCTGAATGGATACGAAAATAAAACTCTTACATATGTTGCCTACAAGAGACTCATTTCAGACTGAAAGACACCACAGATTGAAAGTAAAGGCATAGAAAAAGATATTTCATGAAAAGATATTTTCATGAAAAAAATATATCTTTTCATTAAAAAAAAAAAAAAAAAAAGCTGTGCTGGCAATACTTACACCGGACAAAAATAGACTTTAAAACAAAGGGTACACCAAGAGACAAAGAAGGACCCAAAAATCCCACATCCTGTTTATTTATCTGAAGAAACCCAGAACACTACTTCAAGGGAACACGTGTACTCATATGCTCATTGCAACGTTATTTACAATGGCCAAGATGCGGAGGCAGCCTTGATGTCCATCGATGGATAAATGGATAAAGAGGAGGTGGTACATATATACAATGGAATATTGCTCGGCCATGGATGGTAAAGGGTTTTTGCCACCTGCAGTGGCATGGATGAACCTGGAGGGTATTGTGCTCAGTGAAGTATGTCAGACAGTGAAAGACAGATCTGATTTTGCTATATGTGGAATCTAAAAGGACAAAATAAACAAATAAAACAGAAACAAACTCATAGATACAGAGAACATTTTGATGGCTGCCAGATGGGAAGGGCTTTTAGGGGGTCAGTGAAAAAGGGGAAGGGATTAAGAAATACAAATTAGTAGTTACAAAATAGCCATGGGGATGTAAAGTAAAGCATAGGGAATATAGTCAATAATATGGTAATAACTATGTATATTGAGAGGGGAGTACAAAACTAGACAGGGGGATCATTTCGCAAATTATATAAATGTCTAACCACTATGCTGTACACCGGAAATTAATAACAGTAATGTTGAGTGTTAACTATAATTAAACATTTCAAAAGAGAGGTAAAGGTGAACAAGAATAAGAAGTCCAAATTTTCAGGTATAAAACAAGTCACGGGGTGCAACATGCAGCACAGGGAATATCGTCAATAATACTGTGACAGCATGGTACGGTGTCAGATGGTTGACTTACGGTGATCACTTCTTTAGGTGATCACCCTTATACTTAGCTGTGTTGAACGACTCTGGTGTACACCTGAAACTGATAGAATGCTGTATGTTAGCTATATTTTTTTAAATAAAAATCTTAAATAAAAAAATAAAAACCCAAACATCTGTTTCTGTTTGAATTATTCTCTACACAAACCTGGTAGTTTCTATCCTACCATTGGAGAAAACATTTGAATCCTTAAGTGTATGATCATAGATAGACCTCTGTGAAAAAGTCCATTTTCAAATAGAAACTTGACAATAGAAAGCCCCCTTTAATTTTCTGCTTCACATTAAGTTTCCTATTCCAAGTGTGTGTCAAGAATTTAATTGCCGCATGAAATTAACCAGTTATAAAATATTGTACTCGTGCCCTTGCTTTCTAAAGCAGAATGCTCTAAATAATTTGCTTAATGGCCTCTAACATGAGACCTCAATTTAATAACCAAAGTGCCCTTACTTGTTGGATAAATTCCTGGTGAGAAATGTTCTGTGTGTAATCCATCAAAACATCAATGGACCAAACACACACACACACACACACACACACACACACACACACACACACACACACACACGCACACAGGGCAAATGACTAACTTGTATATGAATGCATGCAGTCCCTTATACTTAGCTGTGTTAGAACTATTCCTCATTCACGCCACAGTGGGAGAGGACACGGCCACTCCATAGACATGAATTTGACAGGCACCTGACATGTGTCTGTCTCATTTTCATGAAGTTCTCTTTCTTAAAAAATATTGATTTCGATTGTTGAGACTGCCAAAAGTTTAGCGTCTATAAAAGCAATGTTACTATAGTGATTAAGTGCCAATTTAGATATACAACTTTTAGTATGGTAGAAATAGCTTCAAATTATTTTTGACTTACTTTAGAAAACTGCAAGGGTTCTTTCCTGATTACTCCTAAAAAGCATGTGCCAACTAACTTATAAATTCAGAGACTGGAGAAGAAAGGAACAAAGTCTGGCATTTTAGTGACCTTACTAAAATTTCCACAACCTCTACTCTCCCTTTCACTTTTCCCCTTACTTTATATCTAATTTATTTCCAACTAATGCTTTGGTTTTAGGAGGTCGAAAGCCTGATCGCATTTAAATTTCTGCAATAGAAACACGACAAGTGCACTGGTACAATGCAATTACTTATATTTATCAGTCAAGACTACAGAAGTCATCCCTAAGTGCTTCAGAATTCCCTCACATTGTAATTCCTTTTTTTTTTTTTTTGGCTTAATTTTGCATTTATTCTATGACCCCAATAAAATAATGGTAGAACACAACTGTGGGGTTCTAAGTCTCAAAAGGCATTGTTTAAAAATGTTTTTAAATTCTTATTCCAACCTATAAGCCATGTCCAATGTCCTCCTATTGTTCCTAATTCAAAATAACATTTGATACATAATAACATTTTTTTAGCTCACTTTTTAAAATCTACCTTAATGAAGTCGAACGGAGTGAGGGAAACTTCCCTTTTCTCCAAAGTTCAGACGGGAATGTAAACAAAAATTAAATAAAATGTCGTCTTTGAGATATATCAGGTCTGATGTAAAATGCATGACATTGCATTTCCTCAAGTATCTTAGAAACTGTATTATCCACATGAGGAATAAAACGTCTCCAAATCTTCACCTTAGGTAATTTTATTAAAAGGTCATTCATTTCCATTATTGATAATAACTTCATGACTCATGTAGTAAAAAGACAGGTTTTTATTAACTAAGTTGACTGTTCATGTTGTTGAACGCGGGGTTTCCATCATCTGCTTCCCCTTCTCTGCCAGAATACACTGCAACCTCATCAGGAACTAACAAGAGCTGCTAGTGGGAACATGGCGGTAGTTTTCGCGCATCAGGTTGATCATTCGGAGCCTGTTCATTAAAACAGGGTTTTATCTCTGTAACACAGCATGCGTTAAAGCACAGCTTTAAAAAATAAGCACCTGCACATTTGTCTAGGAAAAATCAGGCTATGATATAAAGGGGTTCTCCATTCTGCTATGTGTTCACTGAGGCCATTTCATTTCGTTCCCAGGTTATTGTTCCTCCAATAGTTCATGCACCTAATCCAGCCTGAACTGAGCTGCTCATTCAACTCTGGGGTGACAGAGGTCATTCTGTTTTCATGTTAACTAAATCACGGTCTGTCTCAAACCAATATTGCCAATTGGGCTAAATTAAAGAGAGGTTCTTAGCTGAAGGGAACGTACATAGGGGACTGTGTTGCCACCTTTAAACTGCCTTATTTTTAGAATTCCAAGTCACTTTGAAATGCTTGGGCAGATAGGGTGACTGCATTAAAGATAAATCCACAAGCGCCATTCCTTCCTAATACCCAATACCATCCTCATCTTTCATTCCTCCACTTTAATGCAATCATAGAACAACACAGGCTTAGTGTTTCCACCTCGTTTCAAAATGCTCTCTTACATGCACCATATCTCCTTGGAGATAATGTTCTGAGAAGTGATAGAATATTTTCCCTTCCACTATAGATTCAAAAGCAGGAGCTTTTATTTGCAGGTCACATGTGAAACTGATGGACTTTAGATAAATCACATTGTGTCAACTGAAACCGAAGAGTGTCACGAGAGCGTATTATATCGTGACTCTGAAAAGTATCTTTATAATAATGAATGCTTCTGACAGCTAGCCATGGGGAAGGATATCAGGCATGGTATTCAACATTAAATAGAATTGTTCATGGGCAGAAACCAGATTAAGATGCTGTAATTAAAATATTCACGGAAGTATTAGTTACTCTATTTCCCGTTCTGTTTTATCTTCCTTGCCTCATACTGATTTCCCATGATGGATATCTCTACACTACAGTAATGCTCTCAACCTGACTTCATGAGCTCTGTTTTGACCACACTTTTCTGGTTGTATTTTTAGCTGACACGTTAGACAATGGTGCTTAGTGAGATTACTCCCTGCCAGTTGATTGTGTAGAGGGGTTCACAGTGTCCTTGTCTATTGCTTGTCTCTCCAGTTACCTACCCCTTTGTGCAGTTGGTGGTATGCACTCAGACAGACACCATTCCCTTCCCTCGCCTGTTTGGGCCAATCTAACCCTGTGACAAAAATTCATCGTGAGTCAGAGGAAATTCAGCATGGCATGGATTATTGGTATTGTGATTTGAGTGGCAGCCGACCAACACTTAGGGAACAATTTATCTACCTGAATTGGACTAGACATCACTAATGCACATGGTAGATTGATGGTGCAGCTTTAGTGGATGTATTCTTTATTAATGAGATTCAGTATGATTTGCTAAAAAGGCTTTTACTGGACAGTCCTTTTCTACCCCCCTCCCCCAGCTCTCTTTATACCATTTAATCTGTTGAACCACGTACCACATTTTGAAAACATGTTTCTCTCCTCTATTTTTATTTGAAATACCTAGGCTTTTTAAATAATTGAGCACAAACTGAACAGAGCAAACCACACACACACACACACACACACACACACACACACACACCCCAGATTCAAATTGGAGTGTATCACAAATGACAGGAACTAAGGAAAGGAATTAAAACACTAAATTACCAAGAAGAAATAAAGTCCAAATAAACTATATGGAAAAGAAGAATCTAAGAGTAAAATTTTGTATTTGAAAGAATGAGTTTCTAGAAATGAAGGTGTCTGCTCTAACAGGGGTTCTAAAATACGTGGGATTTCTTCTTAAGTAAGGTATGCTATTTGTACTGACCTACTGAGAATTGGGAATTGCTGAGGTTTGAGGGCTTCAAACAGGACTCAGTAAAAATCCAGAGAAAAGTTTCAAACTACTCATCTCTTGACCCTGTGTTTCATTACCCAGAGGCCAGTAGGCAAAAATGAAAAATTTACATTAATTACAATGAGTTTTTTCTAAAACACTTTAAAAGTAACAAGGGGAAATTATTTCAGATTCTAATCTCACTGGTCAAACATTCTCCTGCTGTATAATCTCATACCTGGCATGGGAGGAAGATAAAAAGGAAGTCATGCCCCTACTCCTGGCAGAAGAGTCCACATGTATTCTGATACCTATAAAGATAGTCATTTTTTCTTTTAATTTCTCCATCACTGTTCTTTCCTTTTTGTAAATCATAAAATGTCTTCTCTGCCCCCAAGAAAATAAAATAATATCTACAATAATGTGCTTGACAAGTGATTTCCACTACTATTTTTTCACTTATCTCCAAAACAAACACTATTAATATTTCAGTGGTATATTGTAACAGGTATGTGAGCCATTTTTAAAGTTACATGGGACAATCTAACAACAAGCATTCTAGAAGGTTAAGAATCCCTCTAGGAACATTCTTAAAGGCTCAAGTTTCTCCATGCAATTCTGGTTCCCTTTGAAAAAGAGCTGGGAATGTCCGAGTTACAATTACCACATCAAGTCCTGTGCAGGAAAGAAGCACTCTTTCCTGTGCAAAGGGCATTTGGAGGCTACTGTCGGCCCAACCTCCCCCAGTATCCTCAAACCAATACAAAACTGAAAGCTCTAAGTAGTATTTACAATGCAATGTTGAAAACACCTATCTCTCCAGAAGAGAAATCAAACCACAAAGCATTTTTCTTTAAAAAATCAGTTTAGATTGTTAGCTGCTATAGATATAGTCATTTAATCCTCATGATTCATTATTTCTTTCTCTGTTTAGTTTTAGCTTAAATGTTATAGCAGTTTCACAGAAAGTGTGCACTTCCATGAAAAGAGTAAGAATTTAGCAGCTCATATGCCAAGAGAGAAAACTTTCAGGGTAGGTCCCAGAAAATATCTAGACATTCATTAGTGAATTGCATTAAAAAAAAATCACATGCTATGTCAGTTTATTTCCTTTTGTCTGGGGAAATCCAAAGCCAGTGCACACCGTGAGTTGATGGTATCTGATTTGACAAATGTTTCAAAACCTACTATGCACAAGAAACAATTTCTCTGCTCTTAGAAGCCAGTTTAATAATTAAGACTAAAACTACCAATTATTGCATCCTTTTGAATCTATTCATATGCCAAAATTCTCTCGGCCCTCATGTCAATTTGACTATTTTAGCAGAAATAACAAAAAATATGTGTACACTGAGAAGATGAAACAAAATGATAAAGTTAGAAATACACACTTGGGAGATGGGTACACATGTCATTTGCAAATGCTCAAAGCAAACAATCCCGTTTCTTTCCCAGGTTGGGTTCTACCCTAAGTGGAGGTAGAACCTTTTAGGACATGGTGCCCGATGTCAGTATTAATGTGACTACATTCTGTGATGAACATGAAGGTAATAACAATGACAGTAAGAGCAATAATACTAATACTAATATTAATACTAATACTAATGCTAACACTAAATACAAATACTAATACTACATAGTAGCTGCCAATTCTAAGCAGCCACAATGTGCTGGCTATTCTAGTAGTTGCTTGTACCACGTGTGTTACGTGATTTATTTCTCTGAACGCAACAAAATGAATATTATTTCTCATTAACAAAGGCATAAACGTAACTTTAAGAATTAAGAGACATTGAGACATTTGATGTGTCTCACTAAAGCTGTGGAGTGAAAGGAACCAATCCCCCTGTTGTCCAGGCACTAGGATTTTCCCATCTACCTAGTTATACTCCCCTGTATCCACACACTCATGGTTACTCCACATCTCCATTTTAGAATTGGGTAATAATCTATGGGTTGATTGGAATACCAAAGAACAGAAAGGTGTCCACAGAAAGGTATTTTAAAAGACATACTTCCAATTAAAAAACTATCTGTCTCCATCATTGCCAAAAGGCCATAAGTAAATATTACCGATGCTAATAATTGACACTATCAATCGTCAGAATACTTTTCCTTTTCAAAAATGTCAAGTGTTCTGCAGGCCTGCATCCACCTTTTATCTCACTTCTTAGATTTCAGGACTAAGGCTGTTATCTCTGCCTTAACCTGGAAAGTTTCTGAGAGCGTGGATCATGTCACTCTTAGAATCAAACTCGCTGACTCCACTAGCTCCACACAAAGGCAGAGACCCCCAGGCAAATGTTCATTTATTCTGGTTAATCCACATGCTTGCCCTCCTTTGGAGAAGCATTAAAAAAAGAAAATCTTACCTCAAACTTGATGTACATGTGTGTGTAGCTTTTAAGGTCTTACAAAAGTGTTTCGCATTTCCATAAAGTATTCAGTCTCATACCTACAAATTCTCAAATACAAAACATGATATTCTTACAAATATCTACAAATCACTGGAAGCTTAATAGGCATCTCAAACTTAAAATGTGTACAACCTTTCTCACCAAAACACATCTGCTGTCTTCCCCATCCATTCATGGGAATGCCATGATTTTATTTCGCTCTCACACTCCACCTCCAATCCATCACCAAATTCTGCCAACTCAACCTTCACAATGTATCTCAGATTTCACCACATCTCCCCCCATCCAGCACTGATGCTTTGGTCCTTGCCACCACCCTCCCTCCTCATGAGTGTTTTCATAATCTCACAAATGGTGTCCCCGCTTCTGCCTTTATTGCTCCACAGCATGGCCAGAAGGATCCTCTTTTACGTACAGAAGTCCGATTATGACATCCTTCCTCTCAAAACAGGACAGTGGTTTCTCATCTCACCTCCACTGAATGAAAGCCAAAGTGACCTCCCTGTGCTGACAAGAGCTGACCCCTTTACTTCTGATCTCATCTTCCAACCCTCTCCATCTCACTTTCTACTCTGCAGCCACACTGACCTCCTTGCAGTTCCTCCAACATTCCAGGAATGCTCCCACATAGGACCTCTTCCCTGAATGCTCTTTCTTCCTGGAAACCTGTTATGTGGAGGTCTGTATGGACTTCCCCTCACTTATCTCAGGTCTTTACTCAAATGTGGCATCCTCACTGAGACTTTCCCTCACCAACCTATCAAAAATTGCACTCTCCCCACACCCCGAAGCCCCCCATTCCCTAGTTCAGTTTTCTTCATAGAACTCATCACATTTTAACTTACATTACTCTTCACTTGTTTGTTTATTATCTGTCTCCATCACGCCATCCGCACCAAATCGTAAATCCCATGAGGGCAAGTGTTATTTACTATTTTGTTCACTGCTTTATCGCAAGCACCTACAGCAACGCCTGACATAGAATAGATGTCCAATAAAGGCTTAATGAAAAACTTGATGTGGAAACAAAATAGCTATGCAACACATATAGATCTCAGCCTAACAGCAAATATAGAAGTCTCCTTGGCAATGTTCCTCTTCACTGCTGAACCACTTCATTTCTTATTCAAACATCAGGATATGCTGAGTGGTACACTTAGCTCCAAATCAAAGGCTAAAATGCAATTTACTAATTAAAGTAATGGATTTTAAATGCTGGTCTTTTTTTATTATTATTTTTAAAACATCATCCTTGTACATCTTATTGAAAGGTCTTTTAAAAAAACGGTTCTTTTTTCCTTTGCTTCCTGGCACACTAGTTATATTCACATTCTAGCATGGATATGAATATTCTGTCATGCATTTCCAAATATGGATATTATTGAGAATAACTTTGAACTACAAGCATGTGTTTTGAGCTACGATTCATCTTGGGAGGGGCCTTGAGACTTTCCTTTTATCAATTCATGATTAAAATTCATTTCAAGGTGACCCATAAATTTGTAATGAAGATGCTTTCTTTAGGCTACCTCAAAGTTGGACGGAAACCTTGGAGCTGTTTTATTAGCATGCCCAGTCTCTACTCTAACAGCTTCATTTGTTATGTTAGACATGCTGTCTAAGCCATACTGCATTTTAAGGAGTAAAAAAAAAAAAAAAAAAAAGTCCCCTGACTGATAGCCTTGCTTTATAATAATTCCCTTCTCTTATCTGGGCTTCTGAACATTTTCAGAGACCATGTTTAGTTAAAGATTGAGAATGTCCTCTAATAGCCTGAAGAGTACAAGAAACAGCCTTAGACTGAAAATTACTATCCAATTAACCTATAACCATCTCTAAATATTTAACATTACTTCTAAAAGAGAGATTACCTTAAATTTTCCAATGGGTTTCTTTTCGATCATTCAGGTTGCCATAGGTTTGGACGTTTGGAAGGTCCGCTCTTGACTGAAATTTCCTCAGTATAAGAAGAGTTTAATTTTCATGCTGACTGGCAGTCCATATGAGGCTATGTTCCGAAAACCCCTCCCCTTGCCAACATCTGTCCATTTATTTCAACTATAAAACAGACACTGAGCTTCTTTAAAAAGAAAAGTCAACATTAGGTCCAGAACATAATTAGAGTAGAAACAACCAAAAATATAAACGGCTCTTAAAATGGTATGTGAAAAGAAGAAGGAGCCTTGCCTAAACATGAGCCATTACACAAAGGTCCCTCTCTCTATAGGTAGCCTCTTATCTGTCCTGGCAACTGACTAAATTAAAACCCAAAAGTCGCCCCTATGACAAATATAGATGCCATGTGAATTGTAAATAGGTGAACGCTAAAGTTTACATTAATTATCTTAGGACTGTGGTGACTGTTATTGAAAATTGTAGGCCAGCAGGACAGACTCCATGTTGACTTACAAAGTGAAATGGCACAATAGTCAAAATGGACAAATGTTGTGTCTTTAGGCTAAGTGGAGAAAGTTAATATTAATGAGTATAAGTGGTGTCCATAGATATATGCTGATTAATATTAAGTTTTCCCACCAGCACTGAAAAAAAAAATAGAACACTTTTAATAAATCGATTTATTTAGGACCAGCCTAGTCTATTTGACTTCTGGTTTAACAAAGGTCAGTAAGGGATGGACAGATGAGTTATTGAATTCTCTCTTCTGATCATATGATTCTATGAATAAAAATCTCCCCATGCATTTGGTATTGTAACCAAAATTACTCCAATATCTGGATGTCTTTTTTAGTTTTGAAAAAAGAAAATTCAGATGCGCAATTTTAATATAGAAACAAGCAAAGCAGCTTGTGGTCCTCTGAAATGATTAATAGAAAAGTGATTGGAATTAATCACAGACACAAGAGGAAGCTGAAATTAGAGAGGGTTATTAAGGTACTGTCTGCTGCTTGATCTCGCCCCCCTATCAACACATTAACCTTGTTTTCTCTGCCTGAGTACTGAGTCCTACAGCAAAATTAGGTCAGAAATTCACAGATCAGATCAGCTGATTCACTCCAGCAAGACTGACATATGGCCAGTTTGAGTCGAATTCTAGATAGGAGTATGACTGAGGGCTTTTGGGGTTTATTTCCTATGCTCTAAGCATAGGAGCTATAGAATATTTCTAGGCTAGCTGTAGAGTATTTCTAAATATTCTCAGGCTAGCTGGAGGGTATTTCTAAAAGTTGATAGTTGTGTCTCTGAACCCTAGTTCATTCAACTATCCTCATTTCAACTGAGCAATGATGCTTCAACATGTGTTTTGATATACAAATAGGGTATTTCATTTTTCTACATGTCTCCAATTAAAACAAACTCAAATCAGATTACCTATTCGTGACAAAGTAGCTATTCATGCTGCACTGAATGGATATGTCATTCCCAAAAATGCACTTCAATAAATGCTCTTTATTTCCATAAAGTCTTCTGCCACAAATCATGAGTATGATTCCAGAAGCCATAACTATCTAAAGAGGATTTATGTAATTGTTAACATGCCTCCAATAAGAGCTCTCGGTATAATTATGTCTTTGGGTAGTAATCATTTAAATTTTAACCAATTCAAAACTTTGGTATCATAACCATTTACTTTCTAGATAGCAATGCTTTAATAAAGGAAAAGCAAATATGTTCTTTGTGTTTATTTTTACTTCTTTTTCTTTACAGTCTAAAGAATAGATTTCAGTGATCCTTTGTTTCTCTTTGACTAACAGAAATACTGAAACCTTCAAAAAGACATAGCCTTAAAGTATACATACTAAATAAAATTGCATGTATTTTTAAAAGAACTGTAAGTAATCTAATTCTATTTCTGACTGTCACTTTTAAAGAGGAAATATAACCTCATATGGATCCCTTGAGGGCATCCACAGGGAATAGAGACGTTCCTAATCAGCCTAAGTAGTCCTTTGTGTCAGAACCACTTTGCTAAAGTCAAGAGCTGTCTTCCAGACTTGCAATGTTTAGGAGAATTTCACTAATATAGCATTTGTTTCATTAAAAACAACAACAATAACAACAACAAAAACAGCCCTTTCCTATAACAGGAAACATACAAAAATATGTACTGGAAACAAATTTTCTTGTTGCTTTTTATTTAAGGGATATTTCCTGTATTGCTTTTTAAATACTGTGGCAAATAATAAAATGAGACAGCAAAGGGACTAGTTCCAGAATCCAGAAAGAAAAAGGTACCTGAAAGGAAGCCTCAAACTTAAGTGTGCTTTTGGTAGACCAGATGATCTTTTGATTGCCCATCCTCCTCAGGAAATCTCTTTATTTGATGTCCTAAATGAGGTGTTACCTTTAAGTAGTAAACCTCCACAGCAGGCCTGATGTTCACAGGAACTGCATTACAGGTTGTTTATGGAGAGACTGTTTTCATTGGTCAGTTTCTTCCTTCTTAGTGGCTGGTGCCTGTCCGGAGTCAATGGTTCACTATGCCCATCGTGCTTCTTTCTTAAAAGTCCCTTTTCATGCCCACACGTGACAAACCAGAGTTTTGTAACCTGTCTCGACTGCACTCCCTTGTTTGAAGCTGTAGGTTTTGTGTGTTTGTTGTCTTATAGGTGTTTTAATAAAAATTAAATCTCATTTAACAGTGCCTGCACAAAACCATTAGGATTTAAAATAGCTGAAACAATGAGCTACTGAAATAAGTTTTTATTCTCCATTAACTTTTCTAAGTCTTTCTCACCAAAAATTATTTGGAGCTGTTAAGAAAAGCAACAACAGTATCTTTGTATTTATTTAGAATTTTTCACCCAACAAGTCTTTTTGGTAAAATCCCATTTGAGAAATAAAAGTGAAGGAACAAGAAAGTTCGGAGTGACATGTGGCTCAAGTTAGTTTAAAAATAAGGAATTGGACTCAGAAAGCCTAAGTGACTTAGAACACCGAGAAAGAGATGAGGGTATTCTTTTTCTAAGAGCTCAGTGTTTTAAGCTTTCGAGCTTCAGCACAAAAGGCATTTCAGCACATATGTGATCCAGAAGGTCAATCATAAGAAATCCTATTTCCATTTTTTAAGCAATCCTTGGCAGTCTACACATTTCTGAAATTGCAACTGGCATATTTCACAGAGAATTATCATCAATGCCTTTTCAAGGTCAAACATGCCCCATCTTTAGATTTTCAGCATTTACAGCCTATATATTCAATCATACTATATATTAAAGAAGGCATCCAGCAGACATGATAAAGAATTTTAATTGATTAGACTGTGTTCATTAATGTCGTGTTGAATTTTCTCTCCCACTTGATGTAAATTGCATGTTAACAACATTAAAATATGTGTGGAATTTAGATGTTAGTATTCTGCTTCTCTTGCCTGCCCTGAAACCCCTACATGCCTGTGTGACTAGAATCTTGCTGTGGAGTTTTAAAAAATATTCAAAATATAACTCCTATTAGGAATGTTGAAGCAATTCTAAAAAAATATACCGTTAGGATTTCTATCATATCAAATATTATTATATTTTTAACTGTCAAAACTCCAAGAGACTGGTCACCATATGAACAAAATAAAATTGAATTTGGACATTACAATGGATATTGAGATGGGATAATTTGAGATATCCACAACCAGTCCTGTCACAAAGTCAGGCAAGGCCGTTAATCTCCTCCCCCTGTCCAATCATCATTTGTTTGGCTCCTTTCACTTTTCCTCTCCAACCCCTCCCCCAACAATATCCAAAGACTTCTGCATCCTCATGCTGTACATGAGCCCTGCTTTTGAAAATGAAAGACATTTGAGAAGTCTCAACAATTTAGCAGGCTTTACTAGCATATTTTCCCTTCCAAAGACATCTGCACTTTAGGGTTCCAGAAAAACATGTGGGGGAAAGCATGTAAGAAACAGTGGGAAGCATTATTGATAGAAAGATATACACTACATCTTTCAATTCTTATCACATACCCATGGGTACAATAATAAAATGGTGTGTGGCGTATGATGAGCCAGGTTTGGGGCCTTTTCATGCAGGCTTAGTCATTCATTTATTCATTGTTCAGTCACCAATACATTGTGGTGTCCCTTCTCTTACCATGGCCCAGCAGTCTCTGCTCTGGGCCAGATAACGTTAGGTCACATCCCTCCCCACATACTCAAGGACATAATGACAGTAATTTTCCTACCTTCTCCTAAGCTACTACCATTTTCCTTTCTATTATGATCATACATATTAGTATTTTAAATGAGCTGGTTTTCTCTCTTCATAAAGGAAAAAAGTAGAAAAATATACTTTCACCATAAACCGCACTTCCCTCTTCAACTACCCTTCATATTTTTGAATTTTTTTAACTGCAAAGTCCTCAAAATAGTTGTCTATATTTTGTTTCAATTCCTTCCTTCCCACTCTTTCATGAACACAACCTCAGTGGGTTTTTTCCCCACCCCTCCCCAAAACTGTTCTTGTCAGTAACACCAATGTGGTAAATAGTAGTCGGTTCTCAAGGTTCGTCCTACTTGCTCTCACGGTAAAATCACTCTCTCTCCTTTAATCACTTCTGTCACTTCACTCAGGGGCATCACCCTCCTTTGTTGTTCCTCTCTTTCACCCTGGCTGTGTTTACTTGATTCTTCTACTGTTCGTATCATGTAAGCCATCAGGTGCCCCAAAAAACAGTCATGATTGCTATTGTCACCTCTATCTATTTTTAGGTCCTAGGTATTCTCAACTAGGCCCATGACTGTGAAGTCTATAGGATATGACTCTTATATTTATATCGCAGCTTTCATCTCCACCACGAGTCCTGGATCCAACTGCCGAGCCAGAATTCTCCATTTGGATATCTAAAAGGGCTTACAAAATTGGCATGGGAAAGCCAAGCTCCTATTTCCACACTATTTAACCTAAACCTACTCCTCTTCCAGTTTTTATTATTTTGCTAAGTGTAATCACCATTCTTCTAGTTGTTCAACCAAAACAAAACACAATGGAACAATAACATCCAAAAATCCACAACAAAACAAACTTGAGAACCATCTTTAATTCCTATCTCTTACTCAACTCTTACGTCTCATCAATCAGAAAATTCTGATGGAGCCTATAATTTGATCATTTTATGCCACCTTAACTGTTACCATCCTAGTCCAAACTACTGTCATTTCTCACCTGAATTACTGCAAAAGCTGTCTCTCTGGATTTCTTGCATCTGGCTATGCCCCATCCATCTATCTATTATACAGAAAACAGTAAACCTTGTAAAATGTTCAGTTAGGGCATGTCAAACCTCTGTTCAAAACTCTTCAATCATTTTTTTTCTCTTCCAGAATAAAACTTAAGAGCTTATAAGGCTTTGCATGTCTGGGGGGCCCACTACCAGCCTGAACTTGTATCCCCCCAGTTCTTGCCTTGATGACTACACAACACCTCATCCTCTTCTTGGAACACATCAAGCTTGCTGCGACCTCCTCCTACATTTCCCTTCCCGCAGGTAGCCATGCGGCTCACATTGCTGGCAGTACGCTTCCAGTATCTCATGTCTCTGCTCAGAAGTAGTCTGTTTTCAAAGGCCTTCCCTGGCATCGGTGTTTGATCTCCTTTACCCTGCTTTGGTTTATAGTGTAAAACATTATTACCACCTGTCTTATGTATTTACACATACTAATTGTTTTCCTGTGTGTCTCCTTCACCCTTCTCTCAGAATGTAGTTCCCTTATAACCAGGAACTTCATTCTGCTCATGGCCATCTTATCAAGATCCCGGACACTTAGCAACATTTTAATAAATATTTCTCCAATCAATGAATACATTTAACTGCAAGTGTTTGTTGAGCAATTTGTAGGCTCTAGATTCTATTCAATACGGTATACAGAAAATGAGCACTTCCTCTCATAAAACGTGTGTTGTAGCTTGGGCATCAGCAACCACGGCCCATATTGTGGGCCTTGTTGGCTAATTGCCTCTAGTCACCTTGAACTCAGGTGAGAGGTGCCCTAACCATCTCACTTAGCTCAGTGTCCTTCCTTGCTTCCAGGACTAAAGTCTCTCTGCCTTACCCTTTACTTCAGGTGTGGGGTCAGAATTCAACTTGAACATAAGCCCACTTTACTAGGGTATGGGAGTCTGTTTACCTCTCGTTGGTATCCCCGTGCCTGAGAAGTTGGCTTAGTCTTCAACTATGCACATACCTAGAGATAGTATGAGTATAGATGATGATACATTCTGAATGGTTCTATCATCTAAAATCCCACTATTCCTAGGTCACTGACATAAAGTACAAACCTTTATTACCTTCCTGTGGATAACACCAACTACTCTGGCAACAATAGCGCTGTAAGCAACATACTTATGGAACCTAAGAGTAACCTGGCTCCAGGCATGCATTTTCCAGTACATTATACCATGGAAACCATGCACAGTGAATGAATACCTATCTTTTCAAATGCAGGACCCTAGAAGACTCTTGCTTCTTCCTGCTATCAATGGGTTCCCTATTTTTCTCCTAATCTAATTATACACACACACACACACACACACACACACACATACACACACACATATATATATATGCTTATTTGATGCAAGAAAGAACCCTCATGCTCAGAAAAACTATTTCAAATAAACACACACACACACGCTCACACACACGGTGGATGACTTACTCCTATCCTTTACTCTATGCACAAACAGGGCAGACTAAATTTTTAACTTATGCTGAGGGGTGATGTGGAAACAAATGTCTCCAGATCATTTGAGACTCCTTCAATAAATGTGTGAACTGAACTCTCCTTATTTTTATGCTTTCTAACATAATTCTAAAACACATTGCTTCACTAATCTAGCAGGAACCACATCAAAGTTCACAAGCTGAATTTTCTGGACCTCACTTAACAGTGCTTTGCTGTTCTCACTACCTAAATTCTTGCTTCCATTCCTTGGTCTTTAGACTTCATTGAAATTGTTGGTTATGTCCCTTTGAACACTTGACAGTAAACCACCTTAAATGAGCCATTTTTGCTATCACAATATCTATGAATCTTTAGATAGAAAGAAACCTGCTGAAGGTTGATGAAACACGGAAGATAATAGTACAGTGAGAAGCACACTGTGGGTGCTTGGTAAAACCTAATGAAATTATTCAGCAAATAAGTCTGTTTATATGCTTACAGAAAAGAATTAATCATTGAGGTTTAGTGCATTAGTGGGAAATTTTAGATTTTAGGGCTGAAATTATTTCAGAAATTATGTATCCTATCCTTTTTGGTTTTGAATTTTAAAAACTTAGACTCATAAAAGTAAAATAAACTGCTCACATACACATATAAGCCCATCAGGTTTACTTCACAGAAAAAACAACAACAACAACAACAAAACACACACAAAAACAAACAAACAACAAAAAAAATACTGTCCTAAGAGAGGACATTTATTGTTCCCTAGAAAGAAATCTGGTACCAACTAAAGTTAGGTAGAATTAAAAATAACATAGTTCCCAACAACAAATTAATTGAAGTATACATATACTATGAATAGTGACTCTGTTTATCCAGTATGCAATTTTACAAACATTTTTATACCAGATAAAGAATAGATTTCCATTTTAATTGTCCAGAGGAAAAAAAATAATCCTCCACAAAATTTATTTCTATTTTTCTTCTAAATCTCTCCCCCTCTTCCGGCTTGCCCTCTCATATAAAATTATGTGTCATTTAATAAGTGAAGTAGTGCATACTTACCTAGCTTCTTTATAAGAATGAAAACTTCATCTTAAAGTAATAATTTATTTTCCTTCATATCACAATGTTCACAGAGTAAGCAAAAGTGTTCATGCCAGATTTGATGAAAAATTCACCAACTAATTATCAAAATAGCTTAACTATTACTATTCAATTATCCAGCTAATAGATATTGATTAATTCCCTAAATTCTGCATCTTCGTTCTTAGTAAACAGACTCCGTTGAAGAAACAGGACTCCATTAAACACATGTATCTACCCATACCCCTTAAAATACCCCCCCACACACACACACACTGAAAACACTGTAACATTCTTTTGAAAAATCAAAAGATCTGTATCCTTCTTTTGGTCTCAGTGCCCTAGGAAACTGCAATCTAGGGCTCACCTACTTGTAGCTGTAGATGTTGCAGCATAAGTCATTTTCTGTCGTTTTGCAGTATAAAAGTTTTTTTCCTTTGAATAAACCTGGGATACCTATACAAGAGCTATAATAGCCATAAAACACACAGAGAGCACACTCTGAGAGTTCTACATGCCTTCATATACTTATATAATTCTAATTATCGATGAGTCTTTTTAATAATTGAGGGAGAAGATGAATATATCATAAGGTAAGAACTATAAAAAAGGACCATTAAGGTGGGGATTTTCATCAAACATTGGCTCTTAAAGTGTTTATGTACTCTCTTGGGCTTTTATCAAGAGACCGTTCAGTATGAACTTTTGTTTATAGGAAACTGAATTATTTCCCCACCCATCTGACCTCCACCTGCACAACACACAAGTAAATAACGTCTGTGACTAAGGTGACGATCCTGTCAGTAAGATGCATTGCGTTTTTGTTATAGTTGAGGTGCCATTTTCAATTGGTCTCATAGAGTCAAACTTTCACAGTCCCCTTCTTGACCTGGTGACAACAACCCATCCTTTATAAAACTCACCAATTTCCTCGTGTGCACAAAACTCAGAATACTTTTGTTTATATTTACCGTTTTATTGCTTCTTCTTGTCTTCGGCGTTTTTCATTCTTCTCCTTCAAGTAGGCCAGGTTTGTTTCATTTCTCAAGCGATCGTTCTCTCGAGCAATGTCTGATGCATTCTGAATAACCAAACCATCGTAAGCCTTCATCCCCATATCCTCAATATACTGAAGAAATGTGTCCAAAGGGTCTTCCTCTGGATTAGAACTCATCATCTTGGAGGATATCATGTAAAAAGGAACACTTCCTGTAGGATGAGAATGCATTTTTATCTTTGTCAAGGGAGGAGATAAAATCAAGGTGTTGTTTATTCTCCCTATTATCTTGTCAGCCCCAAACTCCAAGGATTATGGTAGACTATTTGGAGACAATGTCTCATTAGAAATTATAAGCCATCAGAGTATTTGAAGTAAATATTAAATGAATGTGGCCTGGGTAGCAAACACTCCCTCAGAGAATCAAAATTAGCAGGACAGAGGCCAAGGCTTTTGCATTGAAAGGTAATAGGATGGTACAAATACAGTGTAGTGTAGAAAGGTAAAAGTTTGGTTTATGTAATTAGAGTTATGACTCTGTTCCTCAACAACATGTACTTATACCAACAAGATATATCAGATCCAAGCTTCATTTGTTTCTGATCACCATTAGGACTTTTCTGTTCAATTTCAAATAAAATAATTGCTTGGAACAAATTTTCTCATTGTGTGTTTTTTCCTTAGAATTTTAAATTAAGTTTTAGGAATCTGAACTATTCATACAGGATATAGCAGCCATCAAGGAAAGGAAATAGACATTTCTAATATAATTTGTCTTGGCAATAATCCCTGTTTGACCCTCCATTATTTTTCAGAATGGTTCTCTTTAATACCTTGACCCTAACTCACATCTCATAGATCACCAGGACTGTGGTAATCCGGACCAACCTGGTAATTCAGGCCGTGACAACTGTGATTATCATTGTTACATGAAGGTTTAAGAACCTCGGGCACAAAAAGGATTACGGAAAACCAAAATCAAATCAAAACAACAACATAGGACTTTCAACCAATACATATTACACTTGCCTATAAAATGATGGAAATAATCTCTCCTACCTCCTGCTGTTGTGAAGATTAAGAGAGGTGATGATTGTAAAGAATTTAGCATAAAGTTCAATAATAGTAAGCACATAATAATGATAGCTAGTATCATTTTAATAAAAGTGTAGGAGGAAGACTGGCAGCAATAGTAATGGAAAATATATATGTGTATAGATGAACGGGGGATAGAAAACCAGCAGGCTATGAAAATCAGCATGCCTTGAAGTAGAGGTATCCAATGAATCATAGGAATCAATAAAGCCAGGGGATAAAGAAATTGTGCTTTAATCAATCAAAACTAGAACAGAAGTTTAATTAATTACACACAAGATAGATATGTTACCCTCCTAGCTTAATAAGGCTTACTGTCCTCAATTACATATTCAATGTAATAGTCTAGGAAAGTGGTATAATTGAGGCAGATTGGAAAACCTAAAGCAAAATTGATTAACAAGGGGAAATATGTGGCCATTTAAAAATTATAAATTACCTTTACATCTTTTTACTGTCTTCAAAAGTCTCCAAAGGATATTTTAAAAATATTAGTCCAACTATTTGTTGAAGTCACAGACTTTCATTTGCACCATTACAAATTTTATTCTGATTTTTTACAAGTATAATTATGTTCCATACCTGGGTTGTAGCTATGGAAACTTCACTTCTTATCACAGTTTATTAGCACTTTAGCTGCCAGTCAATCCATACATTATTTGAAATTGACTCTGAATTTAAGGATATATTTATTCCCCATTCTATATGAAATTGTTGAAACTAGAGGATATGAAAAGTTATTTGTTGACTCATGATTTTTTTTTTTTTTTATGTTAAGTTGTATTATGTTTGGTTTGGTTTAAATCTATAATGGGTTGACAAATGAAATGGTCTTTTTATTCCAACTATCTAACATAATTAATTGTATTTTAATATCAGTCCATCAGATTAGATGTTTACGTGGTGGACACACAGAGGAATAGAAAATTACTGTTACAAAGGATTGCAATTTTGGAGAAAGACATATAAGAACATGATTCCCAGAAAACTAAAGCATTGCCATTATTAAAAATTCCCTTCTACCAAGGACTTCAGCACTAGGTGTGCCTGGATAAAAAAAGATCTGCATAACTTTACAGCAATTAATTCTACCATAGTTAAGCAAGCCAAGTCAGTATTACAAGGATTCTAGAAGTAATGCCTCAGGGTGGAAGATGATCACTCCCGCTGTGCCCTAGAGCAAAACTGTATATTTCCCCTGTGTGAGGCATTACCCACAGGTTTTTATTTCTTCCTTCAAGTTTCCCTCCCATCCAAAGGACACCAGTGATTCTTTATACAATTTATACATTCCAAACAATTAACAAGGTTAACAATTAACAATTAACAAGGTTAATTGTGTACCTCTGAAAATATACTGTTACTAAATGGTCTTTCAAATTATTCTGAGAAAATATTAAATAATCATATCATAAAATATTTGTGCTATGGAAAAATTGTATTATAAGATTTTTTGAAACTAAGACGAAAAGTGGGATGAAAATCAACCATAAAATCTAGTAAAACTTTAGAGCATGCTTATGTCATCTAGTTCTAGAGAAATGTTTGCTTCTACAATCATTTTTTTTATTCGAGTATTTCTTGAGCATTTGTTATGAACCAGGCACTGATACAGGCAGAATTGTGTTTATCTAGCCCTTCACACTGTCTTATAAATGGACAATGAATAAACAATTGCAATACAGTATAACAAGGGCATTGATTCAGGTGGCAGTGGTGACATTCACTGGTTTGTCATGGGTTATGATCACCATTTTTAAGAAGGAACAAAAAAAAACTTTTGAAAAGTTGTATCTAGTTTTCAAAAATAAAAATGGACTTTCTAATGTAAGGGAGGGATGAGCAGTGAGGCAGTCTTGAAAGGCATAGCTGAAAAGTTGAGCAGTATGGCCTGAAACCCCCAGCTACATCACCCTTAGATCTCTGACTATGTGTAAGTTACTTAACCTCTTTAAGGTTGAGTTTCCATGTTTTTAAAATGGTGGTTGGAATAGTATTTGCCTCTTTAGGTTGTTGTGATGATTTAGTTAGAAAATGCATATAAGTGTTCAATAAACATGATTATAATTATTAGTCACAACATTACACAGGCCTATTATCCATTTTGCCCCATTTTATTTTCCTGGTTTGTCCACATCTAGAAAATAAAGGTTTTGGACTTATCAATCACCAGGCTCATCCCATTTCTGGAACATTCAGACTACACTCTTACAAGCCAAAAATTGTTTCTTAGGCAACTGAACAGTAAAGAAGAATGAACTGTATGTTAAATGTCTACCTACCTTATTACAACTACTACCACTCCCATGCAGTGACAACCCACAAACAAGTGTATCATAAATCCGTTTATCTTTCGGAAATTTATATTTATGGCTAAGGTAGATATTGAATCAGGTCTTTTTTTACCACTAAAAACTTGGCTGTGTTTTGACTGTGAGATAGTAAATCAAGTTATTTTCTGGCCCTTGGATGAAAATCTTATATACAAGCATTCTACGAAGGCTTGTCTTGAACATCTAATTCCTAAAGTTGACGTCTTAAAAGACCATAGTTCAGAAGCAAATGGGACATTTCCTTCAGGTAGCATCTTTAGATATAACACAATCGATCAGTCTAACTTACAAGACCACAAATTATTGCATGGGATATTTATGACAACAGAGTGGGTGAGATTGAAGGGAAAACCTTGCATTTCTACATTCAGTGCTTCTATTTGAACTAGTGTGTGTCTGCAGCCATTTTTGCTCACAACAAATTAGACATTTTAGCTCCCTCTGCCTCCCCGAGCATTGGTTGAAAGCTGGCATCTATGGTCTTCATCCACAGGCAAATATGTTTTATTTGGAAAACACAGTATTGATTCAAATCGTGTAAAACTTACGTGAGTGTGTTCTTTTTCTTGGAAGTTGTGGCCAATGTGTACAATTTATGTCAGGGACTCCCCTGAGGAAAAACCTAAAATGACTGAGATCAGAATTCCCATACAGATCACAGGTAAACATGTCTTCACTTTACTCCTTTTTTCCACCACTGGATTCTTCATTTGTAAAAGATTTCTTTTGTTTAATTTCTGGATTCCTATATTTAAAATCATTGCCATTCTTATAAAAGCTACATATTTTGGCTTAAATACAACTGGGTGTTTAATTTCTCAGCTTTATTTTATTTTATTCTTTCACTTTTTAAATTTAGTTCCTGTTAACCACGCCCTTCCTAAAGACAACTTTGAATAATATTGTGACACTTCCCAAAATTTGAAATTTAATTCTACTCAACTAAGATGCACCAATTTACACTGGTGAGAATCAGGTTATATTTAAAGTACTAAGCCCTTAACTTATTACTGAATTAACCATTTCTTTATGTTCTTTTGTGTAAAACCATCACTGTACATTCTGATGCTGAACCTGGAGCTGAAAGTAGCATTACATTTCTTTAAAATGTTTCCACTGAAATAAAATTATCTAGTATATATACATGTGGAACATAAAATATACATAAGAATATCAAAATGGAACCCATAGAAATATTTTAAAAATCACTTTTCTTTTCTCTTTCTGTAGCCACTACTTGCATCCAAGGAACTCAAGAAGCTGAAACACTACATGACTTTTTGTGTGAAAGACAAAAAAAGGGGTGGGAGCTCATATTTTTGAGAAATAAGTGTATGCAAGAACTTAAAGATCATATATTAACATGGGTTATTCCTTTTGTATATTAAGGTACCAATTTTGTGTGGTCTCAATTTACCAAAGCATATTTAATGTGGCACTAACTGATGTCAAGATTGAATTCCCCATAGAACAGAGGATTACATATTAAATGCAGGCTGTTGTTGAAAACAAGATGTGGGAAAAGGGTCAGATAAATATTAAGCATGCATATTCTCATGCATGTTAAAGTATTTCTCTTTCCTCTTCTTAAAATTCAGGACAAATTCTTTCTTTAGTGTAATTTCATGCATTGTGACATTAACCACTCTGGCTCTGTTAAGGATGGGCTCAGGTAGCTGTGTACACACATTTCTCAGGCATGGATCATTTACCACCATTTACCAAAAGCAGGGTTCCAGTACACCAGTGTCATCTGTGAATTAGTCCATGGGCCTTCATGGGTGCTGGTTCTTTTTTTTTTTTTTTTCTTTTTAAAGTATTTACTCAGAATTTCTGAAATGGATCTGTTCTCCATCTAAAACTTTGGTTTTCTAAGGCAAGTTGTAAAATTTCCACTCATCCAGTTATTTTGCACATCAATTGAGTGGTAGAGGAAGAAAAACCACTTGCTTGGGAGAGAACGGCTCCCCATTTCTTGAAGCTCTATGAGAAGCTTCTTAAATTTTAGGTCATGGCCAACCCTAGAAGCTAACAAATAATAAAGTTTATTCTGTGTTATTATTATAATGCTATTTTTGTTATCTGGGGAAAACAAAATACATAGTGGGAATAAATCTCCAGGTGGAAAACCTAGACAGTTTGCCATCATTTCATTTATGTTTTTCATTTTATTTGCATGTAGGAAAGTTTCCTAGTCTCCACCACTTATTTATTTCTGAGGTTTTGAAACCACACCTGTCTTAATGCTGTGAGGAAGTTATTACAGTTTGAGTTATTAAAATTTAATTTTCCCTCCCACTCCAATCACTGCATCTCCTTTGAGAGAGAGGATCCCATTTTGCCCAGTAGTATTGATTCACCCGAATAAAAGTTTCCCAATGCAATTTTGACTATTATTTTGTTCAATGGAAGAAAAAAAGGTCTTTTACATTTTTTTGCATGTACTCAGACCAATTTGAAAACACACTGTGAAAATATAAGTACTTAAATAATCAGGATTCACATACATATGTAAATATGCATGCAAATTAATTCCTAAAATGTGCTGACTTCACATAGGACAAAATCAACAGACTAGATTGCCTGGTTATAATCCATAACCCATGTAAACCATGTCAAAATTGTTTTTCTGATAAAATCTTATACACAGTTTGTCAAAATTCAGTCCTGCAATTTCACTTTGATTATCCTTGAAATCCCATCCTCAAGCCCACAAACTGTCATGCTCAGTTTCTCATCCTCACTGTCATCAAAATGCAGCTGTTCTGACCAAAATGGGAAATGTTAGAGTTAAAACCAAAAGAGCTTGTTGAAGTGACTACAAAGACACTGATTGCTTTTTTTTTTTTTCTCAGAAAGCAGATTACTTTGGAGTGAGTTTATTTCCACTATCTCCCTTCCCAAAATGGGTAAAATGGGCATAAATCATGTTAATGTAGGAGCATCATAAATTAGAATTTCCTCCCCAACTTCCAGGTTGTCATGGAGCTATTTACCCACGGTACAAAAAGATTGCACATTTCCACTAATATTAGGGATTCACACAAAATGTCAATAGCTGAGGTACTTTTTTGAGCCTTTGGCCACATGTTTCCAGAAGCTTATAAGGCATCATTTGCAAAGTAGATATAATCAGTATAATAAATTGCTGACTGGAGCTACAATGCAAATCATCTAATTGGGAGTTTATGACTTACTTTTTTTTTTCTCCAAACAATAGCCAATCTTCCAGTGTTTAGGATTTTTATACTTCTCCCTCTAAAGTTTATAGATGCTTCAAGTCCTTAGACATCTCTATAGTACTTGTGAAGTTGTAATTTTTTTTTGCTCAAGTCTGTTATCATTAATTTCCTAAATTGTCAATTTCCTTCACAGAGTCCACTTCTTTGCTGAATTGTCAAACATATGTTGCACTTCCCACAGAAAAAAAAACAAAATAATTTTGGCATGTGTGGCTTACATTTTCTCATATTAATTTGTTTACCACTTGATAATATAGAAAATAAGTTGGAACATTGTTTAAACTATGAAGAATTAGAAAAGGAATTAATTTTCACTTGTTTTCTACAATTATTCCACACTACTGGGTTATAAATTCTTGCATGATAAAATGACCAAAAGTACATCATGTAAAGTCTTCAATTGGATTCCTTTATTTCGGGAATATATTTAGATAAAAAATCCAGTATCAACATAACTTTAGCATTTTCTAATGAAAACAAATAATGTTATTTCATGTAACATTTCTTCTGGGTTTGAAATACTTACATTTCATGTATGTAAAATAGTGTTGGTAGTTGGAAAAATTAGAACAGAGACACTCCAACAAAATAAGTGTGTGTCCCAAGTAAAATAAGTCCACTTAAAGTTCAATAGAAAATATTTATTATGATGACACTAATGAAATCATCCTGGTATTGTGTGATATTAAACATGTATGTTTCTGAAAGGGTTTATGTTTAACTAGTTAGGAAGAAGCAGTTTCAGCTTTGGTGTCTGTCTAATAGTTTGTATTTTATTGGGGGTGTACTGTGTCTTTTCTTGGGAGGGCATAAAATTGAGCTAACATAAAAGTGCTAAGAGACTGTTGTAAAATATTTATGATATGGAATAGCAGATAAATAGCTAGCATGAACAATATGAATGCCAATTAATACCCTGGAAAATATTTTCAATGCTTTTAATAATTCATCATGGCTTATTTTACCAATGAAAATCTAGTTTAACCATTTCTGTGGTAATGTAACTAAGTGGGTAAGAGGATACAAAATAGCCTGAGGCTCATTAATGCCCTGGATGCCTTCATTTCTGCTCCACCTAATAAGACATGCAAACTTCAGCATTAAGTATCCCCAGCTAAAACCCATTCCATTTCACAACCAGAGAGCTTGATCTATTTAGTGCTGGATTTAATTAGCATGCTTAGAGAATGTGAAAAATGAGATACATACCAAAATTTAAGTCCCCAGGGAGAGGTAAGTGCAATAATCAGGAGGTGACTTGTGTCTGTCAGAGCCCTCTCTCGCGGTTGATCTCAGGGCAGTTCTGTAGGAGTAATCCAGCACCATAACAAATAGACTTGTAGTTCAGCTCAGTTTTTCTTCAATTAAAGTGCATTGTATCTGGATGGGAAAAGTGTCCACTCCCAGATTCTTCATCACTAGAGATCAGAGCATTCTTGATGTCCTTCCTATCAGATAAAATGGCCTTTAAAGTTTTCTAGGAAGATACGGTGACAGAAGACAGGTGCTTGCTTCCTTAAATCGACATTCAGAGAAAAGAGGGCATAGCTAATGGGTGGGGAGGAACACACAGCCCCTCTCCTTCCAGGTCCAGCAGGGAAGGAATTGAATGCTTTTACCCACTTTGCTACCCAGATGATTACAAGACTCGAAACAATCACCCAGGCTGGCAAAGGTGCCTCATTTGATTATATTCTGTAAAGACAAAAATAAATGAAAACAAAAAATCAGCAACATCCTCTCTAAATGTCTCCTTTCAGCCAAAAAGATGCTCTTTCTCATTGCCACTTACATACAGAAGGTTTGGAGCAGCCTAGCTTGTGGCATGGTCCCTCCCCCGTGACAACCAGCTTTCTCTCTCTCTCTCATTCTCTCTCTCCCCTCCCTCCCTCCCTGCCCCTGACTCCCTCCCTTCCTGCTTCTCTTTCTCTCTCCTCTCCAGCTGCCTTAGTCTGTTGATGCTGCTGCTGATTAATCAGGGATTCTGAAACAAAGAACCTACCTTCTGAAATAAGCAGTAATCTCTCTTCTCTCTTTCTGCGATCCGCCTGCATTGAACGGCAAAGCTGCCGGCATTCTAGCACCTTGGATAGTTCCTGCTCACTAGGCCCGTTGGAAAAAGGAGGGGAAGAAGCAACTGAAGAAATGAGAAGAAACCCGAAAGCAGCATCGTTCTACTTCGGATTTCGGCTCCCTGGGGCCTCCCCTTCTCGTTAAAGGCCTCCCATCTAGGCAATAGAACCTCTCTCTTTTATCTATCTGAGCTGAAGTCTGATTAGTAAATAATAAAATGAAAAGAGGATAAAGAAACCCCTTCATTTATATCCACTACAACACTCATTCAGTCTACATGGAGAAGAAAAATATAAATCCATCAGAAAAAAAAAAAATGTTTTCACTACAGAGGATGTTTAAGTTATAAGCTTTTCACCCCTGGCATGGCTAATGAAAATGAGCAACAACGTAAATGGAACATCCACATCTCAGTTTAATACCCTTATTTGATATCAATTTTGTCTCCACCCGCCCAGCACAGCCGAGCCAGGCACACAATTACTACTGACGTACTTCAGGCTGCTGCTTGGGGAAGGAGGGGAGGAGCCTTTTAACCTCATCAAAACAGCTTCATGCCACCTGCTCCCATGGCATGAGAACAAAACTAGCCCACTTAGAAAGAACATGCACAGTTTACACGTATGTCAAATAAAGGTCTTGCCTGGAGTGCATTTTTTTCCCAACAAAAATAAGACGTGCATTAACTGTGGCATGTATGTCACTAATTCCTATACTCACTGATGAAATTATTTAAGTCATCCTATTTCCTGCATTTCCTGAGGACTCTCCTCATTCTGTTCTTAATTCCATCTGAATATACAACTATAGTGAATGTTATGTAACACAACCTATGTATGTATATACATATACATGTGTGTACACACACACACACACACACACACACACCAAGTCCCACGTGTTTAATCTAACTTGCTTTTGCTCAGAGTAAAAAGCATAATGAAGTAAAATGTAAATGTTTTAATGTGTACGTTGGTACTATGGTAAAAGTAACAAAAACTGGTAGGTTTCTGTTTAATTCAAACTAAAACGTCAATTTGGAGAAAAAAATGAACTTATTCAATAGTGACCTGTAGGTATTTTTCCATTGCATTCTTTCCCAACAATTGTTATTGCAAATTACCTCTACTAGCAAGCTGATTTTCCCAAAGTTATCCTAAACTCTAAATTCATAACTAATTTCTTAGAAAAATGTGTTCTAAATGTAAAGCAATTTTTCATGTCTCAGCAGATCATAAAAGAAATTAAAAACTTAAGTTCACCTTCTTCATTCTTAAACATCATCTAGGACTGTACTATTGTTTTGCAAATTTTGGTTTTTTAATTTGTAAGTATCTGGGGGAAACTAAAATCAACACTTCACACGACTTTCAGTTTTCACCCGTCTTAAATCTCATTTTTCCTCGTTTTTGTGCATCTACTTTTTGGGTAGAACAACACATCTGTTCAATGCATGCTAGAAGACTAGATAGATGAAAAAAAGAAAGGGAAATATAACTGGGAAAGAGATGAGGCGCTCTCTCTCTCTCTCTCTCTCTCTCTCTCTCTCTCTCTCTCTCTCTCTCTCTCTCGCTTTCCCTCTCTCTCTCCGACTCTCTCCCTCTCTTGCCCCCTATATCCACTTTTTCTCTCCTTCTCTGCCTTATGAAGATTCTAAAAACTTAGCACATGGTGGAAAAGAAAAGGGCCTCGAGTACCACTTACAAACTAGTAGCAGCCACCACACTGTTATCAAGAGGTTCAGTAATGTGTCATTATGTTCAGTAGTGAAGTGTTCTCATGGAAGTTGTCTTTCAGCACATGACCAAAAGCAGAAAAGATTCTTTATAAGGAAATTATATGACAGACAGATTAGGAAGTGGAAATACTTTATCATAACTGACAATTCCATCAGGCTAGGGGGGCTGTCTTTTTGAACTACAGAGAGCTTGAATAGTGTAAAGCTCATTTCTACAGATGAGACAATTGGTACCAAGATAAGTACACTGACTTGCTTCAGGCCTCACAATCATTGGCTCGTTGGAATCAGCATCCATGATCATGGGGCTGACTGCATCTCATCATCTTCGGCCAACACAATGGTTCTGTTACCTGTTTTCATGGGCCAGGATAATCACAAATATTAAAGTGAGGAAAGACTGACATACAGTTACGAACTATAAAATGAATCTGCCATGTTTTACCACAATAATTCCAATAGTAGGGATTTATATCCCAAAAGAGTAAGGAGAACATATTTATGATAATGTGTAGTCTTTTAAATTTAATATTTTCAGTTTTAGGAAAATTTATGATTAGTGTGTTTCTTACCTCCTCCTCCCCCATTTTTTTCTTTCTTTTCACAAAACAAGGCTTGGGAACCATCAAATTATTTCAACCCCCATCTTCTCGATCCCACTCTCTCCTCATCCCAGGCCACAGTGTCCACTGATCAGGCATTTTCTTCTCTGGAAACATACAAGGTCTGGCAATTAAGTTAGCAAACTCATCCGAGAAAAAGTACTACATGCCTCATTGCTGAATATCACTATGGTCACCTCCAAAATACTCCCATTGGGAAGCTATGCACTTATGCCAGTGCCTAGTCCACCATTCAAAGTAATTTTGGAACTCTTTACCTAGAATGGCCATCAGAGTTGCCATCGTATTATCCTGGATGTCCTGAATGTCATCAAAATGTCTTCTTTTCAATATTTCCTTTATCTTCAGGTAAAGAAAGAAGTCATTGGGGACCAGATCAGGTGAGTAGGGAGGGTGTTCCAATACAGTAATTTGTTTACTGGCTAAAAACTCCCTCACAGACAGTGCTGTGTAAGCTGGTGCATTGTCCTGATGCAAGAACCATGAATTGTTGGCGAAAGTTCAGGTTGTTTTTGTCTAACTTTTTCATGCAGCGTTTTCAGCACTTCCAAATAGTTAACTTGGTTAACTGTGTCCATTTGGTACAAATTCATAGTGAATAATCTCTCTGATAGCCAAAAAGGTTAGCAACATCATTTTATCACTTGATTTAGACTGGTGAAACTTGTGGTTGTGGAGAATTGGCTGACTTCCATTGTGCACTTTGACACTTTATTTCAGGGTCGTATTGGTACACCCATGTTTCATCACAAGTGATAACATGGCCCAAAACATCATCTTGCCTCTCCAAAATGTCTTGGCAGACTTCAACTCTCCTTTTCTTTTGTTCGTCAGTGAGCTCCTTTGGGACCATTTTTGCACACACTTTTCTCATGCCAAGATTTTCTGTTAAGATTTTTCCTAACTGTTTTTCTATCGATGTTTACTTGGTCTGCTATGCTTCTCACAGTTAGCTGGTGATTTTGACACACAACTCGTGAATCTTTGCAATGTTTTCATCAGTTCTGTTCATTACTGGCCACCCTGACCTCTCTTCATCAGCGACACATTCGCTCCCCTCAGAGAAACATTTAATCCACTTGCACATTGCCATTTTCTTCATGGCATTATCCCCATAAACTTGGACTAACATGTTCCTGATTTCATTTCCACTCTTGCCAATTTTAACAAGAAATTTAATGTTTGTTCATTGCTCTAGTTCAAGCTCAGACATTCTCACGATGGCACACAAAACCAGCAACAACAATAATGATGTCACTCAGAAAATCACCACCACACATCCACACAAACACAGCTGAGACACTGATATACCAAGGTTATGAAACCTTTCTGAGCTGTTTGTATAGTGCTGCCAATGTAAGCACACAGTGGCAAGTTCGGGAATTTAATTGTCAGATCTGGTATTGGTGCACAGGTATTTATAGCACCTTTGAGAGCTGGTGTCTGGAAGGTCCCCAGAACTACTTCTTTACATCTCACTGAGTGAAACAGAAAATGATCTATAGTTTTAAATAATCAAAGAACCAAATATCAAATTCATTTCCACTAATTTCAATAATATCCAGAGAAAAACACATTGGAAAAAATAAGTTGAAAATTCTTATATTAAGAATAAAGCTATAATGAGATCAACAAAGCTCAAATTATAGTTATGTGTTAGTTTATTTCTTGAGTAGCTTCATAAAATACATAGATGTCAATAGGAAACCAGTCATTGAGATGCTTCATGACTTATTCCTGTTTAAGTTCTAAAGTCAGGATGGAGTTTCACTCTTTCTTTTATAGTTACGGACTAACAGAGTTGATACCATTGGGGTTAAATATGTCACTTTCATGAACTCAGACAGACAAGGAGACTCAGAGCCCTGAAAGCACTTTTCAGTCTATAAATCAGCCAGATGGTGAGAGTGCTTTTTGTATAAAAGTGATGCAAATGAGAAAAGTGAGAATTAAGACGGATCAAGCTAGTTACCTAAATTTTAAGGGGTTTATTTAAATATATCAAGATGTGCTCTCTAAGTCATGTCACAATTTATAATAAAGCCTTTCTAGTTCTTTCCATGATCTGTAATCTTTCTATTATTCTTTCCACATCTAGCTTAGGGAGATGACACCTTTGTTATAATGAAATGATTCCACTAGGGAAAAAGTTAATCTCCTTCCCATCTAATCAAGATTTCTAAGCATTCTGGTAACAGCATGAAATGCAAGTCTTGGTAAGATGAGAACCATATGTTTCACATGACTTTTGTCTATACAACAATGTAGATGTCAACAGCAGTTACACATATAATTTAGGGATCATGGAGCAGTGGATAACGATACTGTGCTCCAGAATCCAGAATACTGAGTTACTGGGGAAACAAAAATCACTGAGTAATAATGTGCACAAAACTATATATATATATAGTCAAGGGAGCATCAAGGGAGCAACTGCTAATAAATGGAATATTCACATGACAGGAAACATATGAACTGACCCAGGCATTCCCTCCTTTGTTTTATCCAGCAGACATTTTCCAGTAAGTATTTCAGAAGATTTTGCATTTATAATAAATTTATTTATCTCTATACTCAAAAACATTTTTTTTTAAATTGCTAAAAAAATAAATAAATAAATATAAGGGATCTACATGTTCTAGCACATCAGACACTCTTACTCCAATCAACCATCTCCCTTCTTTGAATAGATAAGTTATGCTCAAGTTACAAAAACCAAGTTTATCTTATCCTGGTAGTCTTAATTTAACCCCAGTCCAGATTTACCACAGGCAATACCTGATGTTTGTTCTCTGTGTTTTGAAACAATCCATCAATAAATGCACTATCAATAAAAAATAAGTCATGATATTTTTTCATACTCCTCCTAATGTGCCTATCACATTCTCCAAGTGTGTTAGTCTGAGATGCCTGGAAGAGTGGGGCCTTTCCTTCCTATTCCCATCTGGCACCCCACGTGTCGATAGCACCTGCCCAGTGGCAGGGTTTGCTGTAGGTTGCCTGACTCCAGACCTTAAATCATGGCATGGTCTGCACAAGTAGAAAAATCAAAAGTACCTATACACTAAACATGAAATTCTCTTTTTAATAATAAAATCCTAAAACAACATTTAAATATAGAAGTGACCACCTCAAAACTTAAATATTTAAGGAGGACAAATATTTCCCAAGGGACTCCATATTTTTCTACCTGAAAAATCCAGAAAAACTACTGTGAAACTAACTAGAAAATATAAGATAGTACCACAGGAAGGCCAATTGGATACAAAAATATAAAGATTGTATTTAGAGAAAACAAAATTTTTCTGAGACTTTCTTAGTTAACTTAGGCTGCTATAACAAAATACCACCAACTGGGTGGCTTAAACAATAGACATTTATTTCTCAGGGTTCCAGAGGTTGGGAAGTCCAAGTTCAACATGCTGGTAGATTAAGTTTCTAGTGAGGGCCTTTTCTCTGGCTTGAATACATCCTCCTTTTTGCTGTGTTCTCACAGAGCGGAGAGAGTGAGAGTTCCTCTTTGTATAAGGACCCTAGTGTCATCATGAGTCCCCACCCTCATGACCTCATCTAAATCTAATTACCTCCCCAAAGTCCCACCGCCAAATACCCTCACATAAGAGGTTAGCGTTTCAACTTATGAATGGGGGGTGGAGCACAAACATTTACTCCTTAAAAGAGATATAAAAAAGAGATATGGGAAATAAAGAAATCCCTTCTTCTGAAACAGAAATAATCAATTTTGCAATAATTACTTCTTACTAAATTCATTTCAAAGTGAATGTAATTTTGATTTAAATAATACATGATGTTTGGTGGAATTTGAAAAGGTATTGAAAGATATTTTCTTGACTAAATATTAAAATATCCTACAAAACTACATTGATTTTATAGCAGTATATGACAGGAATTGACTATGAATCAATAGAAGAGGTCAGAAAATCCAGGAAAAACATATATGAGCATTTACCACATGATAAATATGCCACTGAATATCAATAAGTAATGCAATTAAATAAACAGAGAAAGGCATACTTGTAATTTTTGTAATTCCTTGCATACAAATAAATCTAGACACTTGCTACTCTAAGTGTGGTCTAAGAACCTGCAGTGGTGGCATCACCTGGGGGCTTGTTAAATGTGTGGAGCTCAGGTCTTTTCACCTGACCACCTGAATCAGGAGATGAATTGTAACAAATACTTAGGTGATTGGGTTCCATATTAACATTTGAGAATCACTGTCCAATAAGAATTTCTACAATGATGGAAATGGTCTATAGCTGCACTGTTGAAAATGATAGCCACAGCTACACATGGCTATTGAGTACAACCGGGGAACTAAATTTAAAATTTTATTTTACTTAATTTCCATTTAAAATCTCCATATGGATAGTGGCTACCATGTTGAATAATGCAGCTCTAGACCTTCCTTTTCTTTTTTTCTTTTTTTCCATTTTTTTTTTTTTAGTCATAGTTGACATTTAATATCATTTTGTATCAATTTCAGGTGTACAGCATAGTGATTAGATGTTTATATAATTTAAGAAGTTATCTCCCAGATTAGTCTAGTATCCACCTGGCCCTGTACATAGTTATTGCAACGTTATTGACTATATTCTCTATGCTGTACTTTACACCCTCATGACTATTTTGTAATTACCAATTTGTATTCCTTTTTTTATTATTAGTTTCCAGTGTACAAAGCTATGTAGTAGTTAGACATTTATACCCCTCACAAAGTGAGAACCCCCACAATCTACTACCCCGTTGACATCATATATAACTGTCACAATACCAGTCACAATATTCCCTATGCTGTGCTTTACATCCCGTGATTTTATATATATAATTATAGTTGATACTCAATACTATTGTACTTCAGCTTCAGGTGTATAGCACAGTGGTCAGGCATCTACACAGTCTATGAAGTGATCTCCTTGATAAGGCCAGCATCCATCTGACACCTTTCATAATCTTTACAACAGTATTGATTATATTCCTCATACTGTAGTTCATACAGCTGTGACTATATTGTGATTACCAATTTGTACTTTCTAATTCCTTCACCTTCTCCCCAATCCCCACCACCCCTCCCATCTAGCGACCATCAGTTTTTTTCTCTATATATCTCTGAGTCTATTTCTTTTTTCTAATTTATTCTGTGTTTTAAATTCCACATACAAATAAGATCATATGGTATTTGTCTTTCTCAGTTTGACTTATTTTACTTAACATAATATTCTCTAGTTCCATCTAGGTTGTTTCAAATGGTTAGATCTCATTCTTTTTTATAAGACATTGAAGAGAAAAATTAAAGAAGATGCAAATAAATGAAAACATACCATTCTCATGGATAGGAAGAATTAATATAGTTAAAATGTCCATATTACCTAAGGCAATATATACATCCATCACAATCCCTATTAAATTACCAATGACATTTTTCACAGAACTAGAACAAATAATCCTAAAATTTATATAGAACCATAAAAGACCCCTAATAGCCATGGCAATCTTGAGAAATAAAAACAAAGTGGGAGGTATCACGTTACCTGACATCAAATCATACTACAAGGCTATAGTAATCAAAACAGCATGGTATTGGCATAAAAACAGATGCATACATCCATGGAACAGAATTGAGAGCCCAGAAATACATCTATGCCTATGTGGTCATTTAATCTATGACAATGGAAGCAATAATTTACACTGGGAAAAAGACAGTCTATTTAATAAATGGTGCTGGGAAAACTGGACAGATACGTACAAAAAAATGAAACTCGACAACCTTCTTATGAAATTTACAAGAATAAATTCAAAATGGATTAAAGACTTAAATGTAAGACCCAAAGCCATAAAACTCCTAGAAGAAAATATAAGAAGCAAGTTCACAGGCATTACCTTTAGTAATATTTTTACTGATATATCTCCTCGGGCAAGGGAAGCAGAAGGAAAAATAAACATGTAGGACTACATCAAACTAAAGTTTTTTTCACAGCAAGGAAACCATCAATAAAACAAAACGACATCTTACCGAATGGGAGAAGATATTTGCCAATGATATATCTGATAAGGGGCTAATATTCAAAATTTATTAAAAAACTCATGCAAATCAACATCAAAGAAACAAACAACCAAATTTAAAAAGGGCAGAGGATATGAAGAGACATTTCTCTAAAGAGGACATACAGACAGCCAACAGACATATGAAAAGATGCTCAACGTCACTAATCATTAGAGAAATGCAAATAGAAACCACAATGAGATACCACCTCACTCCCATCAGAATGGCTATCATCAGTAAATCAACAAATAAGTTTCAGCAAGGATGTGGAGAAAAGGGAACCCTCGTGCACTGTTTGTGGGATTGCAGATTAGTTAAGCCACTATAGAAATCAGTATGGAGGTTCTTCAAAAAATTAAAAATAGAACTACATTATTACCCAGCAATTCCACTCCTGGGTATTTATCCAAAGAAATCCAGAATGCTAAATTGAAAAAATATATGCATTTCTATGTTTATTGCTATTGTTTAGTACTATTCACAATAGCCAAGATATGGAAAAAAAACAAAATGCCCATTGATGGACGATTAAACAAAGAAACTGTGGTACATTTATACAATGGAGTATTGCACAGCCATAAAAAATAAAGAAATCTAGACCTTTCTTTGAAATATTTTCAGATAAAAAGCATTTACTAAAGGAAACTTTAACATGATCTTGAGGTAGAGATGGCCCATTGAAAGATAACATCAAAGCTGAAAATAAGTGACAACCAAGAGAACTGAATACATAAAAATGCAAAACATTTGAAAGATTAAAGTTAGCATTTAAGTGCAAAATTGGAAAATTATTTTCAACATATTGAGAGCTAAGCAGTTACATATTCCTTCTATATTAGTAAAAAGAAAATACAACAACAAAGGAAAATGAATAAGTAAGCAAGACGTAAACACCACAGTACTAAACAGGGATGAATGACAGGGTCATTCACAAAATAAGAATTTGAGATGGCAAATAATTACAGAAAGAGATGCTCAACCTCAGTTATAACACAATGCAAATTACATCACAAATAGGTCTTAATTTTTTATGATTCTCTATGCTGTCAAACATGTGGAGAAATGGATAGTTACATAAATGTATGTAACCATAATGAAGGGAAATATGATAGTGTTTTAACTTTTTTAATGAGCATAGTCTTTGAAATAATAATTCTACTTAGAGGACTTGATAAGTATCTAAAATTATATGATTGAGACCATTCATGGTTTGTAATAGCAGAAATTTGAAATTTTTCTACATATTCAATGACAAGAGATTAAAAAATAAATTATTAGGCAAGCATTAAAATGATGATCTAGATCTATATTCATTTATGTGAATGTAGATATTGTAAAGAGCACAAAAGCACTAATTCTAGAAAGAAAATGCAGGCTGATGTACTGATCACCCTTATATCATAACTGTGTGACAATGGGCAAACTGTGTAATTTCTTCTGCCTCAGTTTATTGATCTGAAAAATGACAATAATATTAGTGCAAAGACATAAATTTTTGTGAATATTAAATTAGTTAACCCATGCAAAAATTTCTGTATAAAAACTTGGTCTAGCATTCAATGTGACCAATAAATGCTAGCTGCTGTTAATAATAGATGCAATCAGAGTAATAGTAAGTGACACTTGAAAAGAGAGTCAATACTATGCCTAGATCAGCTTAGTTTATGTTTTGTAATCCAGTGGCCATTTCTCTTCCTTTATCACCCCATTTGAAGCACTATTTTACCTTACCTTCCATGACACTGTATGCTTCTGTTTTCCCTCTTCTTTCAGTGACTGCTCCTTCCTCATCTCCTTTGTTTGCTCTCTCTGCGGCTTGAGTTCCAAATGTTGGAATGCCCCAGACGTCAGGCTCAGCCCTCTATCTCATCCTGTTCATATTTTCTTGCTGACCTCCCAATCTAAAAATGAAAACCAAAGCAGTCACTCATTATCTCATCAACCAGATTGTTTGCTCTGCAAATACTTATCACCATGTGATGCTATCTTATTTACACACACACACACACACACACACACACACACACACACGTATATAGACCCACATATACATATATACCTGATGTATTTTTACTACTGTTTTATCAGTTTCTCTTTACTAGGATACAAGCCTCATGAGACCAGGTAACTTCAAGTGCTTGCTCATCTCTGCATGCCAGCAAGTAGAGCAGTTGTTTATATATAGGAGACACTGAGCTAAAATTTATTGAATAACTATTTTACATAGAAAATAACATAATATAGTATGATATGTGCATGAGTATAATCACAAATGTAATATTCATAGTAGCAAACACAAAATAATTTTATTATGCGCTTTACTTAAATTAACTCATCATTCAGTCACCACATTGATCTTATGAGGTAGGTACCCTAATTCCCCTGATTTTACAAATTACAATAATGAGGCAGACTTTAAGTGATTTCTCTAAGCTTTCACAACTATTATATGCAGAAGGAAACTTGTAATACAGAAAAAATAGCATAACTGTGTTTATATCTAGTCGGTGGCATTTTTTTTTTTTGTACTTTTAAAAAAATAGACATATATGTTGCTTAGTTTTTTTTGAATAAGCATACAGTATTTTTATAATAATTTTATGGTAATGGTGGGGAAAATGTAAAATTCTATCTTCACAAAATCCCCCCTGAAAAAGAAGCCTGTGGGTTTCCATTTATTTTTAAAATGAGAAGTCTTGGTCAGGAGGATTTGTGAAATGGAAATGTTGCCAATGCATTACTGAGCTGGCAATATCTGCAACAAAGAGATAAAAATTCAAAAGTAGGTATGAGTAGTGTATTGGCCAGATAGGATTTGGGGGAAAGTTATAAAGAAAGAAAGGATTGCAGGTGGAAACATAACCCATCTAATGAAAATATTTAAAACAGTGTTTGGGAGATTGTGTCCTTCAGGATTGGGGCAGGTTGGTTTTCTGTGACTGCCTACCTGATACTGAGCCAAGTCTTGCCCAGTTTTTTAGCTTCTGCCACATAAAATGCTACAGCCTGTCTTGCCTGAATGGGAACATTGTAGTTTTATTTAAGCTCACACAGAGTTAATAAGTATTTGAAAACACCCATCAGTAATTAACAGAGAACAGTAAAAGAAGCAAATGAAAGCTGCAGTCTACAGTATATTCTCCTCTAAGTCTATTTCCTTTCCTCATTTAGTTATTCCAAATATAGTTATTTGAAGGAATCTTAAGGTAGATAAATGAGGTTATGGGAAATTTATCACTGAAGTAAGGCATGGAGTACCAGCACTCGCTCAAAACATAATAATCAGTGGGGGCATCCATGATGGTGGAGTAGATGAATGCTGTGCTTGCCTCATCCTGTAAATACATCAAAATTACAACTAAATTATAGAACAATCAACCTGGGAACTATCTGAAGTTTAGCTGAACAAAAGCTTTATAACTAAGGATATAAAAAGAAACCATGTCTAGACTGGTAAGAGGGATGGAGATGACAAATGGGCCAGCCCTAAACCTCTGTGTGATGGATGAAAATTAGGAGGGATATCTTGGCCACAGAGGTTCCCCGCAGGGGAGCAAGGGACCCCAACCCCACACCAGCCTCTTAACCTGGAGTAATGGTGCCAGGAAGAGAAGCCCCCACAATATCTGGCTGTGAAAAACAGTGGGGATTCTGACCATCCGGGCAGCATGGAAGGCTGTGGGAAACCCAAACATCCTCTTGAAAGATCTGTGCAGGCACTCACCCTGGGCCCTGGGAGGGAAAATGACTCTGGGGGCATATGGGAAGAGACTGAGTTGTGTAACTTCAAGGCTAGGACTGGAGAGACAGACCCTGCTTTCCCTGTGTAAGGCCCTTCTCCCATGTAGCTGACAAGCAGGCGCCATCTTTCCTGTGTTGAGCCCTCCCCCACAGGACAAATCTGAATCTGATTGGCCTGGTGAGCCCCACAGCTATACCCAGCTGACTCCCTGCAACCCAGCCTTTCTCAACTTGCACACTTCTGAAACCTTACAGGAGCCAGCAGGTGGCAGCAGGCCTAGGAGTGTCCTGGCTTTTTGCAGCGCTACCCCATCCTGATACTGGTGGAAGCCATCCTCTGTTCAGAGCATGGCCTCTCCCACGTGCCTCCAGGTACAGCACAGGGAATGACCAATCGTGGATCAATTTGTAGCTCCTACCAATACTCCCAGTACCAGTTACAGGCAGTGGCTGACATGGGCCTGCACCGAGCTCCTTCCAAGAGACCCCAGAATGAACATACTTGGAGGTTGGCTTCAGAACACAGCAGAGCACCACCCAATAGCCCCACAAGCAGCACACAAAGGGCCGTCTCAACAGGCACCAGAGCTTCCTGGGGCGAATCCTGCTCTGTAGGGTAAGCCCTCCCCGCCCCCCCACAGCAACCCATAAGCTGTAGATGTAGCCAAACCCCATAGCCAGCCGTCTGAGGGTCAATACCATCCATTAACAAGCCAACAGCAATCAAGGCTCAAATATAACAGAAGGGTACACACAACCTACACAAGGGACACTCCTAGAGCACCCAGCCCAGGTGACCAGGGAAACTGTGCCTGCCACTGGGCACCAACAGACACCTACTACATAAGGCCACCCGGCGTGACTGGGAGACATAGCATATCTACCTAATACATAGAAACAAACACAGAGAGGCAGCCAAAATGAGGAAACAATGAAATACCTCCCAAGTGATAGAAGAGGAAAAAACTTCAGAAAAGAGCTAAATGAAATGGAGGTGAGCAACCTACCAGACACAGAGTTCAAAACAATGGTTATAAGGATGTTCAAGGAACTTAGTGAGAATTTCAACAAAGAGGTATCCAGCATAAAAAAGGACATAGAAACAATAAAAAAGAATGAGCCAGCAGGGACGAATACAATAACTGAAATGAGGACTACACTAGGAGGAATCACTAGCAGACTAGATGAAACAGTGGATTGAATCGCCAATTTGTAAGACAAGGTAGAAGAGTACACCCAATCAGAACAGCAAAAAGAAAAACTGAATCCAAAAAAAGTGAGGATACTTTGAGAGACCTCTGGGATAATAGCAAGCACAGCAACATTCGCACCATAGGAGTACCAGAAGGAGAAGAGAGAAAGCAAGGGATTGAGAACGTATTTAAAAAAATAATGACTGAAAACTTTCCTAACCTGGTGAAGGAAATAGACCTAACAAGCCCAGGAAACTCAGACAGTCCCAAAAATGATGAACCCAAACAGGTCCACACCAAGACACTTTATAATTAAAATGGAAAGATTAAAGGCAAAGATAGAATCCTAAAAGCTGCAAGAGAAAAACAGTTAGTTACCTGCAAGGGAGCTCCAATAAGACTGTCAGCTAATTTCTCAACAGAAACTTTGCACACCAGAAGGGATTGGCACAAAATATTCAAAATGATGACAAACAAGGACTTACAACTAAGGGTATTCTATACAGCAAGGCTACCATTTAAAATCAAAGGACAGATAAAGAGCTTCCCAGATGAGAAAAAGCTAAAGGAGTTCATCACCCCCAAACCCGTATTATAAGGAATGTTAGAGGGACTTTTCTAAAATAGAAAAAAAAAAAAAGATAAAAAATATGAATAATAAAATGGCAACAACTACATGTCTATCAATAATTGCTTTCGATGTAAGTGGATTAAATGCTCCAATCAAAAATATAGAGTGGCTGAATGGAGAAGAAAATGAAACCCTTACACATGCTGCTGCCTACAAGAGACTCTCTTCAAATTGAAAGACACACAGAGTCTGAAAGTAAAGGGATGAAAAAAGTTATTTCATGAAAATGGAAACAACAACAACAAAAAGGCTGCAGTAGCAATACTTATAATAGAAAAAACTATAACATGAGACAGAGAAGGACCCAGTAATCGCACTTCTCGGTATTTATCTGAAGAAACACAAAATGCTGCTTCAGAGGGACATGTGCACCCATATGTTCATTGCAGCAGTGTTTACAATGGCCAAGATGCGGAGGCGCCTGGGTGTCTGTCAATACAAAACAGGATAAAGAAGTGGTAGTACATATATACAGTGGAATATCACTCGGCTAAGGAAGGGAATGGGTTCTTGCCATCTGCGGTGCCATGGATGGACCCAGAGGGTATTGTGCTGAGTGGAATATGTCAGGCAGTGAAAGACAGATGCAATGTGATTTTGCTTACATGTGGAATCTAAAGAACAAAATAAACGAACAAAACAGAAACAGAGAACATTTTGGTGGTTGCCAGGTCAGAGAGTGTGTTGAGGTGGTGGGTGAAAAGGGGGAAGGGATTAAGAAGTACAAATTGGTTGTTACAAAGTACTCATGGGGATTTAGAATCTAGCATAAGGATTATACTCAATAATATTGTGATAACTACGCATGGTGTCAGATGGTACTAGGTTTATCAGGGTGATAGGTGGGATGGGGGAGGGCGATAGGGTATAAAAGGTGAAAGGATTAAGTACAAACTGGTAGTTACAAAATAGTCATGGGGATGTAAAGTAAAGCATGGGGAATATAGTCAATAATATGGTAATAAGTATGTATAGTGCCAGGTAGGTCAGGGGGATCAATTCTTAAATAATACAAATGTCCAACCGTATGCTGTACACCTTAAATCAATGTAAAATAATATTGAATGTCAACTGTAAAAAATTAAAAGGGTGGGAAAGGTGAAGGGCAATAAATGGTCCACATTTCCAGGTATAAAACAAATAAGTCATGGGGATGTAACTTACAATATAGGGAATATAGTCAATACTATTGTGATAGCATGGTACAGTGTCAGATGGTTGCTGGACTTATCATGGTGATCATTTCTTTAGGTATATAAATGTTGAATATCTATGGTGTACCTCTGAAACTAATATAATAATGTATGCTAAGTATAATTTTAATACAAATCTTTAAAAAACATTGCAATCAACAAAAATTATAATTCAAGATTATCATTCCTAAACATCTGACCTTCTAACTCAAGGCAGGCTGAACTAAATTTAAGGTGTTTGTGGATAAAGTTTCAGCTTAACTGTGGTATAGTTCTCTCTGGATAGCCGGCCATTATTCTGAGGTCAAATTTAAATACAGAAACAGGACCTTGGAGATAATGCACGCTAACTCCTTCATTAAACAGATCAGAAAAATTGAAGCCAGAATGTTGAACACCTTGCCTAAAAACACAGAGTTTCTTCTTTCGGTGTCCATGTCTAGTTAGATCTCTTTTTATTCTATGACACTTTATTTTCATTCATTGATTTTTTTTTTTTTTTTTTTTTTTTAGCTCTTTCACAGGAAGTTAAGAAGGACAAAGTACCATATTTCAAATGTAATCCAGGAATAAAATCGACTTTGTTCAAAGATGAAACAGACAATGAAATATACATTGGAATCTGAGAAGTATTAGATAGGCCTTGGGTAAGACTGTAAGGTGCTTTCTTGGCAATTTCAGGTATCCCTTTGACTTTCTCCACCACAATTCCATTCCAAACCCTCAGTCAAGTGCCTACCACCCTCTCCCTGATTCCTAGAAACTACACTTAAGAAAGAATCTGCTATCAGTGTTAGTTTGCACTCATGCTTCCCTCTAACTACAAAGTTCTTTCCCTGGATTTCCGCATGGCCACATTTGACACGCCGTCCAACCTCTCTCCTAAATTTTCATGCTCAGTTATCTCACACTACCCAGTTGGCTTTGGGGCCACATTCACCTGGGTTTACAGCTCAGCATTAGTCTTAGTCAGCTGTGTAATCTTGAGTAATTATTGAACTTCTCTGTGGTTCAAATTTCTCACCAGAAAAATTGTAATAGGACCTAACTCATAGAGCTGTGATAATTAAATGAATTACTATTTACACAATGCAAAACATTGGCTCCAGTTACCCTATTTTATTCCCTTTCATGCATTTGTTGTTATTATCTCAATAATATATTTACTTATTTACTTATTTATTGTCTCTACTGTTGTAATACAATCCTAGGAGAGCAGGGAACTTGATATTCCTTTTCATCTTATATCTCAAGTAGTCAGAAAATGTCTTGGCAGAGAAAGCTTCCTGATAAATACTTTTTATGTAGCTGGGTTAGTCACATTTCAGGGCACTTGTATGTTCTTAGGCCCCTCAGTCTCAGCCTTATTTCTAACCACTGAATGACTTCTCTTCTGGTTATAGGTGTTTCAGGCCTTACTAAAGAGGGTGGTGAAGGGCATTGTAGACACATGTGGACAGGTGGCCCAATTCTGTGTCTACATGAGTCAGCTAGAGCACTGAGGAGACTCCCTTCTCAAATAATTTTCCAAAGTAAACCACAATAGTTTTTGAAATTTCATTCATTTTTTCACTTAAGCTCTGCCTTTGCCAGAGGTTTACCAAATACCCACTTTGAGGAAGTCGTATTCACACACAGGTGATTTCTAACTTTTGAGGCATCTACTATTCAGTATGTTTTTTCATTATAAATAGTCCTCTGACAATAAAGACAAAATTTGTTTATAATCCTCAAATTATTTTGGCCAATGCTTATGCAAATACCCAAACAGCAATACTGATAACTCAGTTCACCTCTCTCTCTCCCTCTCCTCTCCTCTCCTTTGCTCTCCTCTCTCTCTTTTTCTGCTGCATCTTGGCTTCAGTTTCTTCTACTGTAGACTAGCTTTTCCCAGTAGGACACATGGCTACCAACTGCTCCCAGGACTCATAGCTCACAATCCTCATTTCCAGAAGAATTATCCATTTATCCATTTTTAAAGTTTCAGGGGAGAAGTGGGGTGAAAAGAGAGAATGTATGTCTTCCCTTTAAGTGCACCACCAGAAAGATGCACGAATCACGTCTGCTCACATCCTACAAGTCAGAATTTAGATTCACGGTCAAACTTAGCTGCAAGGAAGACTGGAAATCATGTCTTAAACAGGGCAGCCACGTGTCCACATATATTTTAAGGAATCTATTAAAGGAAGAAGAGTGGTACAAAAATAAGAAGACAACTCACACTGAACAGTTTTGGCCATGGAGACATGATATGAATAAGCCAAGCATTGTGAGATCAATATAACTGGAGTAGACAGATAAGGACAAAAAGCGGGTGGTTTCCCACAAAAAGAGGGGATTTTTGAAAACACCCCCCCAAAAAAATTACCTCATTACTGAAAATAAGATTTTTACTTTCAAATTATTTTTCATATTTAGCCAGCTAATGAAAATTAAGACCAAGCTGGTTTAGTTTTGGTTTCCTTCTATATGTTATGGAAATTTTATTTAAAAGGTTAATGGGTATCTTTGTCAGGAAACCCAACAACTTGTTTGTTTTCAGAGAGAATATTGTTTCCTTGTTAATAGTACCTGAATTTCTAAAAGCTTGTCATTAAGGGATTAAAAATAATGTGCTGGATCCTGCCAGGTGAGTAAGTACTCACAGGATGAAAAGTAGGACATTAGAAACAGTAATTTTCTCCAACAATGGTTAGTGGCACTCCAAAGATGCCACAATGATTGTTCATTCTAAGTACCTACGTATTTCAGAACTGGGAACAGCTGAGTGACAGGAGAGCCTGACCCCATGCACTTTTCAATCACTCCCCTCCGTCCACGCAAAAAGCGGAAATGATCAAACATCTCCCAAATTCCCAAATCAGACACAGCCCCCAAAATATCCATCAGCATATGAGCATCCCTGACGTGGTACTTAGCATGGTCTTTGCAGAGATGTCTCTATTATGTTCTCCAAAATATTTTTCACATTTCACATCTGATGCGTAATCCTTCGTATCACTGCCTGCCAAAATAGCTATTGTATGTTTTAACTGGGAGGGATGGCTGCCACATAGCTAAATTGGAAGCATGGATATTTTTAGTGTTTGCTGAAAGGACTTACATAAAGAGCCCCTCTGTTCACCCTTTTGGGATCCTCTTATGTAAAAGGCCTGGCACAAGTGTAAGGTATTATTATGACTATAAAAGCCCCTCATGCTGTAATCAGAGGAAAGGCAGTATTATGGAGCAATACCCCACAGTTGCATGGCAACTGAATCCTAGTGGAGTTAGTTACCACGCAGAGGAGTTATGACGAGTGCTTCAAAGCAGCCCAGCCGAGGCAGCACCCAGACCACAAGCAGGTAAACACCCACCTGTTGCCTGAGGACATTTTCTCCTCCATCCTGGTAATTGAACGAAATTCACCATAAAGACGTGGTTTTTGCTTCCCTGTGTAGAGCCAGTAAAGAGTATTTTGTTTGACAAATTTCTAGCACGTTTTTTCATTGTGAGACAATGAAAAAGCACACACGTCATAAAGTGTCAGCGACAATGGGGAGTCGACAGCAGCAGCTTGTGCCAGATCCAGTTGATTATAGAAACGTACGTAGGCTTTTTGACCTCTAGAATGGGTGTACCATCTCAAGGTTTTCTCTTGTTAAAAAATAAAAATGTAGATGCTTTTCATGTTTTGCATGCTAGCCTCCCTTCTCTCTTTCTGCAATCAATAAAATTTGATCTTCTGCTGAGAAACTGCTATTCCCTTGCTCTCAGTCCATGAGGTTCTGGTAGGGCGGATTTCCACCTGCTGCGGGGATGGGCAGGTCATCCAGAACTAGACAGTCAGGATATTTCATTTCCCTGAGGTTGGCTTAGCGTTCAGCATATGACAAAGCGAAGACAATGAGACTCATTCTGGGGCTGCTTTTGGAACTTTTGAGACAGAGGAGCTCTCTTCCTGCTTGGTGGTCCCAGTGTGCTGGCCAGTCTGGTGGTCGGTGGTCAACTGGCCACCTGTGGACAGAACTGGACATACTCCTCAGGGTGAAGCCATCACAGAGGGTGCAGAGCCACGAGATGTAGGACACAGATCACCAATTACATCATTTGATCAATTGGGTCCTGGTCCCATTGGAAGAAATATACTATCTCCACACTTTGTCAATAAACAATTTTTTATGTGCTTTATATTTAAACTGTTTGAATTATGTTTCTGCCACTTGAGACGAGGCAGTCCCCTACCAATATTCAGCAGAAGCACAAGCTTTGGAATTTACATCTGCTCTCTGCCACTAACCAGCTGTGTGACCTGGGACAAGTTACAGACTTTCTCTGAGCTCCAGTTTCTTTGTTTTTAAAATTAGCGTAATAAAGGTACCTTCCCTTATAGTTTTGTTAACGTTACATGAGACAGTGAATGTCTTCTCCAAGTGCCTGGAATAAAAGATGAGCCCAATACTTGGTATTGATTACTTGCTAAAGATTTGCAGAGGTCTCTGTCCAAATGAGTGGCGTACTCGAGTATGTGGAGAGCAGGACTCATTCAGGGAGGGGGCTCAGTCACTCATAGACTAGCTCCTGGGCCCCTAGTTCTTGAGTTTCACATAACCTGAGAAACACTAGTTGGCCTCTAATAGGGTCAGGTGATTCCTCTCACACTGACCTCCCTGGAGCAATACAAGAGGGCAGTGTAGGCCTTTACTATTCAAGGGACCTGCAGGTTTCCATGTTTGTTCAATGATTGGGGTAATCCTCCCCTCATCTTGTTCCCTGAAAGTACACATCTTTCTCTTCTTCTAAGAAAACTCACGTAACAAGTTTGGGCCTTCAAAACCAGTCAGAAAGCCTTTGTCTGGTCAATTGGCTGGAGACAGATTTTAAAAAAGAAAAGGAGCAAAAAAGAAAAGAAAAAAGAAAACAACCATGTAGGGAAGTCCTGTGCCTAAAGGCTTTTTGCTCTGCCATGCTTTTCCCTGGAGTAACGAAACACAGACCACTGGGACACATTCTTGGAAGGGGAATAAAATCAAAGGAAAATACAGAATGGACAAAACACAAATTAGCATGTTGATCTATTGTCCCTATAAGACACTTATGTTGACAACAGCCACTGTGCTACACATGCTTTCTCAGTTCATGGAGCCAGGCCTTCAGAGCTTGTTCATGGCCCCTGTTGGACAGAGTAAATACCTAGCAGTTCCACTTATTAAATGATTACCCTAAATACCTAAATAACTACATATGGTGCCAAAAAAATGTATACACATTTTAAGAAAGGAAAACAATATTAAAATTGCAATACTCAATATATACCGATTACAAACAATGAATGCAAGTCATATTTGACTTCTGCAATTACAAGAGGTGCTCAAAGTGGTTCCCATCAGCGTCCAGACACTTCTGATTATGGCGAACTACTATTTGAGCAACACTGACCAAAGTGTCCACTTGTATACATTTTTTTGGCACCCCCAGTATTTATAATACAACTTAAAGCGATTTGAAATGATACACATACATTGAACAAAAACACTCTTTTTATTTCATTCTAAAATATCCATAATTATTTACTAAAGTGTCCTGTGCCAATATTGGGCATCACACAGTTTCTTAAAACATAAAACCAGGTGAGGCATCATCACCTTCATTTCCTGTTCAGTGATTATTTTTGCATAAGACTTGCTCTTGCTCAAGACCACCACCAAAACACAGCTTCACAAAGATACAACACTTTCAAAAGTAATGTAGTTCAATCTGATAGTGAAACTGTGAAGCTAGTAGTTTGTGTGATGTCTTTTTTCCCTGGAAAACTCCAAATTTCTCCAATGAGTTTGCGACAGCACTTAGAGGCACCTCAGCACACAGTTTGGGGAACCATGACACTAAACCATTTCCAAGTGTTTTCTCGCATTATCCATACAACAGTTTTATGAAGACAGGGACTTCAACTAATCAGGTTTTAAAAATGAAGAAATCAGATTTTTTTTGTGTAGGTTTTTTTTTTAATTTTAGCTAGAATGGGGGGGAAACAGGGATTTGAATCAGGGACCCCAATCCCCTGCCATTAACTTCTACTCTCCAGTGACTAAACTAGGAGAGGAAATGTATTTATAGCTTACATTATTTTCTTAATTTTATTCCTTAGTTTATTCCATTATACAGAGACTATTGAGTTCACCTCTAAGCTTGGAGCTGGGAATCCAGAGTGAAACTGACCTTGAAAAGCTGAAAGGGACAAAGGAGGGCAATGAACGTGAAAAGGTGCTGTCACAGAATTGTCTGAGGGTGTACCAGGAGAAACAAGACCATAATATGGGATGATCAGAGAAAAACCTCATAGGGGATCTAAAGCTTGAGGAAACAGTGGGTGATAAAGAGGTATCGAAATCCGATCATGTTGACTGTCTCTCAAATGCCATCTCCAGCACAAGCAGAAAAGAACACAAAGGAACAAAACTGTGAGAGACCCTAGGCTGTTGGGAAAAGGGAATCACAGGGATTTGGGCGGGGGCGTGGGGGGGGCGTACGAAGAGTGAGACATAGCTAGATATGTGGTTGAGGAGGGAGGGGTCAGATTATCAGCATTTTCCAGGAATACAAGTAAACCCAGTAATTCAGTGTTTCCTAGTGACATTTGATGCTATAGCCCTTCTTAATAGAGGGATCCTATGATTATAGAAGATCCCTTCTGGGAGAGTTAAAATGAAAATAAGCATTACAAAATCTATGAGAATGTCTGCTGATTAAAGGAACAAACAAACAAGAAAGCTTTTGGTTAATTGAGTGTTTGTTTCCTTAAATATACTGCTGTCTGAGACCCTCTGCTACAGGCCATAGAAAGCATCAGATTCTCACTCACCTCTAGTGATAACCTTTCCTTAAACTATTTCAGATCAATCCAGTCTTCTTAAAAAGACAACACACTTGCTAACTTTGCCCCTGTCCCTTCTTTTTAGGAACTTGGGGAGAGATGATGGGTAGATGTAAGGACCAATTGTTTAATGCAGGTGGCCCAAGTCCAGGCCTTACAGACACTGGACGCAAGCAGCTGCCAGAGAGTTCAGGTTAAATAATGAGTTTGCAGCCTAACCAGCTCTGATTTAGTGATCTGAACAAAAGCCCATGTGATTTCTATTAAAGAAGCAGAGCCCTGTAGACAGGGTGGAACTTAAATAAATATGGATGCCAAAAATCACCTTCATGAGGAACGCAAGGTTGTCTCTCCTCAAGAGGAGAGTTGGCTCTGTTACAATTCAAACATACCATAAAAATGCTTAATGATACCTCGTCACAAGCCTTTCCCATCAAAATCCCCACGTGCCTGATCTTAAAATTGCAATGCTAATGGATCAGAGTTTGAAGAGAGATTTATTATCAAACTAATGGGGGAAATGGTCATCTACCAACAATGCTTATAATATATTGAGCATTTATAATTTGCCAAGACCTGTGTGGAATATTTTAAATGCAACTGCTGAAATCTCAAACAACTCTGAAGCGTCCTTCTAAGCTGTCCCAATGTTAGACACAAGGGACTCAATTGTAAAGCATCACACCATTATGTGAATGGCAAAAGCAGGATGGAAATCCAGATACAAATAAGGCTAAGTCCATGGTTTTAACCAAATTTTCTGTTTTAAAACAAACATTACACAATAAAGCCATTTCCAAAAATATCCGTGCTTTGGTTTGTGACAGGATACAACCAAGAGATTTCAGTTTGTGCATCCCCAAGAAACTTTGATTTTTGAAGCTACTTTTCAAGCATCCTGGATGCCTGCTGCAGCTGCCAGCACACGTAGAGAGGGGGATATGGACCAGTCCTTTTCACCTTGCTTTCTGACAACCTCTGGGACCTGGGTGCCTAGACATTTGGTTAGACATTCTTCCGGGTGTGTTTGTGAGGGTGTTCTTGGCTAAAATTAACATTCGAATCAATAGAATGAGTAAAGAAAATTGCCCTCCCTACTGTGGGTGGGCCTCGTCTAATCAGATGAAGAGCTAAATGGAACAAAAACACTGAGCAATTCCTTCTGCTTGAGTGTTGAGCTGGACCTAGGTCTTTCCAAACTTTCAGACTCCTGTGGAAACATCAGTTCTTCTTGAATCTCTAGCCACTGGCATTTGGACTGGAACTTACACCATCAGCTCTCCTGGTCCTCAGGCCTTTGTGCTCACCTTGGAGCTACACATCAGATCTGCTAAGGATCTGGTTTGCTGATTGCGGATCTTAGGGCTTCTCAACCTTCACAATCATGTGAGCCAATTTCTTATAATAAACCGAGAGAGAGAGAGAGAGAGAGAGAGAGAGAGAGAGAGAGAGAGCAAGAGAGAACATACATTTGCACATATTCTATTGGTTCTATTTCTCTGAAGAATGCTGACCTGGGAGCATCATAAAAGATAATGACATATGAAGCACATATTTTCCTAGACTAAATAATATGAATTGAGCAAATGATGAGGAGTCAGTAGGTACATGTTATGCTCCCTCCTGGGATTTCAGTAACATTCTGGTTCCACTAATAGGGGACAAGTTCAGTTCTAACCCACAAACAGAAGAACTCGTGTCACAAATTAAGACTATTCTTCTTTTAGCCCTGGACAAGGCTATCAGCTTCAAATGGGGCACAGAAAACAGACTTCATAATGAAAGCCTGCAAATTTACTCACTCTCATTAAGGAAGACATTCATTTTCTTATTGCCCCTAATTTGTATGGTAGCCTAAAGAAGTTAAAGTTAAAGATTAAAAACAAAAATAACTATGGTAACTGGCACATTGGAGAGAAAAACAATGGAGAGGAAATAAAGGGAAACATATTTCTCCTAGTTCGGGGCATTGTTTATTAGCAAATATACTCTTTCCAACATTATCTGAAACAAGCACATTATCTCCTGCTGCTTCATTCTGGGTTTTAACAACATTTATTTCAGCTTTATGTGCAATATTGTGAAGTTTAAAAATCCAGAGAACTCTTATGGAGTTAATACATTTTAGCACGCAAAGTGTTTAAACATGAATTGTTCAGTATAAAATGATTTTTTAAATGGTGCAAAACATAGGCTATATATTGAATCTACATATGGAAAAGACAAAGTGTGCAGTTTCCATTAAATATATAAGGATATAGTAGAAATTCTGTAAATAATAGTAACATTTGAAGAAAAAGGCTGATATCAAATTTCCACTGGATTTTGGAGATTTAATATGAAATGAAAATAGCATTCTTAGTGTAAATTGATTAAAAGCATATCTTGTAAATCTCTGTGAGTTATAGCTCCATCCCAGTAAAAGCAAAATAAATATGGTCCTTTTAAAAATATACTCCTAGGGCCGGCTCGGTGGCTCAGGCAGTTGGAGCTCCATGCTCCTAACTCCGAAGGCTGCCGGTTCGATTCCCACATAGGCCAGTGGGCTCTCAACCACAAGGTTGCCAGTTCAACTCCTCGAGTCCCACAAGGGATGGTGGGCTGTGCCCCCTGCAACTAGCAACGGCAACTGGACCTGGAGCTGAGCTGTGCCCTCCACAGCTAAGATTGAGAGGAAAACAACTTGACTTGACTTGGAAAAAAGTCCTGGAAGTACACACTGTTCCCCAATAAAGTCCTGTTCCTTTCCCCAATAAAATCTTTAAAAAAAAAAAAGTACTCCTATATTGACAATTAAAAAAAGGCTTGTGAAAAATAAATTAAAAATAAGGAAAATGGAGAAATAAAGTAGATATACAAAAAGTAATGTGTTAGAAAAAATAAGAACTGATTCAAGGAGAGAACTAATACCCATACACAATCAAGTAGACATGCCTTTGGCAAGTCTCGTAAAATTGCAAAGAAAGACATATACACAATATTTGGATGAAAATAGAAGGAAACTTTTTTAAGTCATCAGCAATTTTTTAAGTCCGCAAATAATAATTACCATTCTATGTAAAATAGATTGGTGACTGGGGAAATTTTAAATGATCAAAATCTGCACATAACAATTGATAAAAACAAAATGAAAAGATCTATGACCATAGACTCATTTTTGTTATTGCTGTTACAAAGAAATGCTTTTGATTGAGAGTTTGGGTGTAGATATTTTGCAGTTAAAATTGCTGACACTCTTATAATAAAATTTATATTTTACATTATATAGCATCAGTCAGAAAACAATAGAAAATTCAAAATTTCCCAAATCATATGATGAGGATAGTAGAGACCTAATATTTTAACTTGAGAACAATACCATAAAAATGGCATTAGGGCATTCTTACCAATGCAATTAGATGTATAAATACTAAATTTAAAAAAGTATTTAAAACTATATATTATATATATATATATATATATATATATATATATATATATAGAGAGAGAGAGAGAGAGAGAGAGAAAGAGAGAGAGAGAGATGTCATATTGTCAAAGAAAAATTATACTGAATAGATTCAACCACCCAAGGCAAACTTTATTCAAGACTATTGCAATAGGGGAGAGAGATTGAACTGAGCTCCACTGAAACAAAAGGTGGCCGAGTTCTTAAGTAACTGGGAATTGCTGGTGAAAAGCTGCTGCAGGACAGCTGATGCAGAGGTGAGGCGTTGGTCAACATAAAGGTCAATGGGAACACAGAAGGTTATTGTTATGTATGTTTGCTAATTAGTGCTTATCCAATTTAGGCTCTTGCTTTCCCACAGAGACTGGAGACAGGACACTATCTTTCTTGATGATTACATTTCAAAAAGATGGTAAGGGAGGAAGTTTTACAACTGCCAGTTTTCTAAAATAAATGCTCTGAAAAAGGAAAGGTCAGGGGCCTACAGTCAGAGAGAAAACTGTCTCAAGTTTAGTTAAGCTGAGTGGAACATTAAGGCCATCTTAGCCAACACACTCACACATACACACACACACACACACACACACAAACACACACTTGTGTTTATAAAGGATGACGCATCATACCTAAATAGATTTTGTTTCAGAAATTCAATGATAGTTGACTATTTGAAAATATTAATACGTGAATAAAATCTCACATTGCTAAGTAAATGCTCAAAAATTGTTGATAAAAATTAAATGCCCGTTTCTGATTTAAAGGGTAAAAAGAAAACAAACAGAAAAGCACTCAGCAAAATAAGTCCTTCCACATTTAAAAAAAACAAAACAAAACAAAAAAAACCTTAGATCAAGAATCAAGTTCTCTAAAGGTTCATCCAGAGACAGTGCCAATAAAATCAGGAAGAAGATAAAAATGTCCACAATTACCAATATTTCACATTCTCTTAGAAATTTCAGAGCACCATTTCTCAAAGTGCGTTCCACAAACCAGTAGTATCAATGTCTTTTGAACTTGTTAGAAATGCAAATTCTTGAGCCTTACTGGATTCCTGTTGAAACATAAACTCCAACAGAGAAGGGGAGGGGTGGGCAAGGGCAGTAATCTGTGTTTTGACAAGCCCTGCAGGTGGTTCTAATGCACATATGAAGTTAGTTCCAGACAAGACCTCAAAACAGTAGTAGGCAAAGGCTGTGCAGTCATGTGGTCTCTGTCACAACTGTTCAACTCTACCGATATATCACTAAGCAGACATAGACACATTTTTAAGCCAGTTGTTGTGAACCGTTAGTTCCAATAAAAGGTTTGTTGTTGTTGTTGTTGTTTTTTACAAAAACAGATTAAAGACTGGGTTTACCTTGGGAAAGATTGTCAATTCCTTTTCCTGAGTCTAGAATCTAGATAATACAAGAAGAAAAGTAACTTAAAAATAAATATACTCATTACAGCAGAGAAGTATAAATGTTCATTATTTCCAGGTGACATAATAAAATCACTTGAACACCTGGAGATTAAATGGAACCATAATTAGTTAAGGGCAATCATGAAAATAACCAACAACAAAACACATTCAAATTAACGAGTACATTTTAGATCAGCTATGATAATATAATAAAGACTACTTTTCAATAGCAGTAAAAACATCTAAAATTATAATGGCCAAATGCCTGCAGAAAAATTTTAAAAAATCATGAGTCAAGAGACCTGAAAAACTAGAAGTGTAGTGTTCCAGAAGCTGCACCCCACCACCTGCTCTGTCAGTCCACTTCCCTGCCTTTCTCTTTTCCATAACACTCATTACTTCCTGACAAACCACACATTTTAGTTACTTACTGATTTATTTGCAGTACCTGCCATCAAAAATGAAAGCTCTGTGACTGCTGGGATTTTTGTCTGCATTGTTCACTGTTGGAGAGCTGGCTCACAGAGCGGTGCTGGCACATAGTAGGAACTCATTCAATATCTGTTGGCTGTTTGGAGGAATAAAAATGCTCATTGTTCTCAATTTAACTACTCGGGCTAATGTATTTTCCAGCTGGAAATGATTGGAGATTTGACAAAATGAAGCTCAAATTCATCTAGATGAGTGAAAACAGCCAAAGTTATTTTAAAAACACAGTGTGTGGGGGGGCAATATGTCTTTGTTGATATTAAACTGCGCTAACCATAATTATCAAGATATTGACAAACTAGAAATCTAGTCAATAAGTTCTGGATTTAGTATGAAATAAAGAGAAAAGAACTTTTCAATACATGATATTCTTAATAAATGAATAAGCAATAGACTATTACATCTATCTAAAAAGCAGGTAAATCACTTGAGAGTATTTGAATGAGAAATTCCCATGTGTTGACATTCTAGCAGGATAAAGACATGGACTTGTGATTTTGGAGTCTAAAGCTCAGATTCCACCAAATACTAGCAATGTGATGTTGGGCCAGTTATCTCTCTTCTGAAAGCCTTTACGACCTTCTTTGCAAAATAGGACTTACAATGCTGATATCACAAATTATTTCAGTGAGTTAATAAAGTAACATATGTGAAGAACGGAGCATTACATTTATCTCATAGTAAGTGCTTAATAGGAGCTGATTTTTATTGTATCAAAATTACATGCAAAACATAATATGAATGTCCAAGGCGGAAAAAAAAAAAAAGGTTGATTCAATTATATACTCCAAAGAGATCAATATGCCCCAAGTAAAATCATGTATTTGAATGATATCTAAGGACATGAAAAAGAAGGTAAATGGTAAAGAAAGCAACATGAAAATTGTGTAAGGAGGGTGATACAGACTTTGTTAAGAGAAAGGGAGACGGATATGGATACATGCACTGAAATAAACACTGGACAAAAAGCACACCAAATGATTCGAGAGGACTTCTCTGAGTGGTAGGCCATGGGTGATTTTCTAATATGAACATGTACTACATTTGTAGTAACAAAATTAACAATAAAAGCATCCTTAGGAAATTATAATAATGATATCTTAATATAGTATACCTATGTCAATGAGTATTAGATCAAATTCCTATAAAATTTTATAATGAAATTTTAAAGAAATAAGACAGGCATAGAATTTTCCCTTTGAGATTTGTGTTCAGTGTCTAGAAATCTCACGTTTTGATGTTTCTTTTTCTCTTGAAACATTTCCAATCTAGTATTTTGTTCCACTCTAGTATTGGAAGGTAGAAGATACAGTTCCAATCTAGTAATTTTGGGGTTGGGGGGTTGAGTAAAGGGGAAAGATAATTCTAAAGGTCATGAAGAAAGACAAAACCAGCACTCTTGGTTTGTCCTTGGAGAATCAACTTAACAATCTAAATTGGTTTCTTAGGGGACTAGTATCAAGTTGTTTAATAAGAAGATTCGTGTTTCCAGGATTCTATTCTCTTCTCATCTAAAAATATCTTGGAATGTGATAGCATTGAAACCCCTTTGAAACTTGGCTTTACTGAATGGCATTTCAAAATAAATTCAGTTGTTTTATTATGTATGATTTGGTTAGGTTTTTATTTCACACATTATTTTAAACCCTGACAATGAATCCAGAAATTCAAAACATAAGCAAATAATTCAAAATTACCCTTGAAAAGCTACAAATGAGGCAATACTTGTTCTGAAACTAATACTGAAATGGAACACAATGAATGGTATTTGTGAATGCGTCACCAATGTCTGTGGCAATTCATGTTGATTCACTGGGGTTCAGTTCTCTGATTTTAAAAATGATGAGGCTGGATGATATGTTTTTGAAATTCCTTTTCAAAACTAAAGGGAAGTATATGTGAAAATTTCTGAATTAAAGTCTCTTGATATTCCTAGGATATACAAATTCTGTGACCATCAGCCCATTTTAACTTATCTCTCAGGGACGAGAGATATAATCAAAATTTTAAGTTCAACTTGAAATTCTTATTATAGAGCATTTTATGAGTGCAGCAATTATTAAAGCAAATCTTTGAATCCAAGAAAAATTAACCAGAAGATTTTCCTGAGTTATTTTAGCAAACAGCCAATAACCGGAACGGCTATATGTTCAAAAAAGTGATGAGCTTTAATACATTAGTTGCCTACAAAAGCAGAATAAAAATCTACTAATATAGATCCTCATATAAGGGCTCATTCCTCAAGCTAGGCTGGTTTTATTCCTTGATATTGTGGGGATAATAATTTTAATGTCTTTCTCCCTGTCTCTGTCTCTTTCTCACCTACCTCTAAAGAAGAAAAATAAGCTTTTTGAATATATATATATATATATATATATATATATAGCCTAAATATTGATAAAATCTTTAGTAAAATCTATTTGGAAGTTGGAGAAATGGTTGATTATGGCTTCCTAATTTATCCAAGGTCTAAAGTCTTTAATAAAAGCTTCACTGACAATTTCCCAGACAAACACAATGTCTGGAAAGCCTAACTGTAAAAAGCGGTGGGTGTCCATATATTGGTGTTATCATACCTATAATATTGTCCTTAAACATTGCCTGGTATTTGTGTTTACATGATGGCATCTCTCTGGACTGCAAACTATGGCAGTGCAAGAAGCATGTCTTGGTGTAAATCCCCAGGGCTTTGGACATGGTGGGATGTTCAAAGAAGATCCAAGAATACATCCTAGATTTAAAGCATATTGATTTGTGTTTGGGGTTTTATTTCTTTTCATTTAAATAAATTATCTTCCCCTATGCATTAGTATTTTGATAATCCAGGTAAGTGTAATATCACAAAATGTCTTGATGATGAGATAAAATTTGTGAAGCTATTTTACTGAATGAAGATCAATTCAAATAATTATTATAATTACCATATGGCATAACATTAAGAGTGAAAGAAGTCCTCAATTCAGCAAAGTAATCTACTGGTTCTATTATAGTATCACCTAGAATTTCTTTTTTTTTTTTAGAATTTCTTTGAAAGAGGTAAAGCCTTTTATTTTTCCCGAAGGAAAAGACTGAAACACAAATATCATTGTGAGGAAGACCAGAGTGATATGGATATATACAAATTATTAACATGGGCTTTATTCAGAGTTGGATAGAGGAAAGCACAAGTGGAATAGGATATGCAATGAGGACCAGAAGTCCTGCAAGGAGGGGTACCATTCAGGGGTCCCCAAACGAACTCTGAGATGACGATGCCCTGAATTCTTTACTTAGGGGAGTTTTTAGAGTACCTTTCAAACATTTCAATTTTTAAATAAAATAATTTGCAAATTCTTCCTCACTGCAGACTGAAATTAGCAACAAACTTAGCAGAGGGACTTTATTTTCGGGGTAAAGAACATATAACAATTCCCAGCTGATTGCAGTCTTGACTCTAGCACTCCGTAAGTGAGTGACCCTGAACATATCACTGCTTTGAACTTGGACTCCTCACTTGTAAAACTGGCATTACAGATTACAGACCATAGAGTCATCATTTAACGTTCGTTTTCTACCCACCACACCCACCTTACTTGAGTGGAAGAATTACCTGAGCTTCATAGTTTTTCAACTAGCCACACACATGACAATATGAATAAACACTAAGCACACTCAAGAAAAAAATGGAAATTCCTAATTTGAGGTGGGCACCGTGGGGTAGATGCCTCAGAAGTGCGAGTTCCTTAATACTGCCTCCTCTGGGATGTCAGTGTGTACCACATTGAGATAAATGAGTTTTTTTCTTCTGCTGTATTTGGAAGGAAGTAACTTATGCACAGATAAGTTCATATCCTTGTGTTATGAAAATCTTCTTTTTTTCTAATGGAATAATGTTGTTTGTGAATCTCTAATCTACCCCACAGATGGAGTGGTATGCTCATGAGTCCCTGGAGAGATTCAAAGAATTAATGCACTCAAGGGTATTGTTATAATCATTGGCAAGACATGTAAAAAGGAAGTTTGCTTTGATGATATTTCAAAATCTCTTATTTTATTAATAAAGTTTTTATTTCCTTAGAATCTGCACTGTACTACTTGTTAATAGTACTCTTGTAAATAGCTATTATAAATATATTATCACACTATTAGCAGGAAGTAAAGGGAAAGGTTTAATTGAAGAAAAGCATCTGAAAATATTTGGGTAATATTAAAAGCATAAAATACAGGGACTAAGTAGTCTTTTTAGGTAATTCATTGTGGTATCATATGTGTCTTTATTAGGCTAAATGTTCTGCATAATATATTAGCTAGGTGTATGATCAACCACTTTTGTATCAGAAATAGTACAAATTGGAACTCAGTAGCTGTTTATTAGCTGAGCTCTAAAGTCATGGGTATCTAGGAAATCTCTGTATCGAGCATGTCATACTGTGTCCCAAAGGGTAAATGTGTTCTAACCACACTACTTATCTCTATGCTTTGCACCTTACTCTACTTTTGGCTTTGGATGATACAACCATTTAGAACACTCAGCCCACAGGTCTTGTCCTGACCGTCTAACTTTACAGGAAGGCCTACAGTACTTTAGTGGTTTTCCTTTCATCCTGAAATTCTGGTTTACTTTGGCAACATGAGCTTATTGTATCCCCATTGTTTGGAAGAGTGCCTGGGACTTAGAAAGCAACAGATGTTGAATGAACAAATGAATGAATGAGTGAATGGTCAAATTGTCTTAGTTTAACCCCATGTTGTGGATGAATTCAACACCAATATGAGACAAAGGTGCTCATAACCAATATTTTAAAATAGTCATTTTGGAATTCCACGATTCACTCCTAAAATCAAACAAGCAAAAAACAACAGTAAAATAAAACAAAACAAAAAAAAACCTGGGAAAAAGACAGGAAATGATATAATCAAGTAGAGAGATTTCTCCTGCCCAAATATGACAGGGTAGGTTAGCCATCATTGACATCTCCCTCATTGGTGGTGTGAAGGAAGCAAGACCAGGCAGGCCAGGGTGGGAAGATGTGTGTGGAGTGACCCAGGCATCTTAGGAAGGCTTCTCAAGCTCTGCCTGCCACCATATCAGGGCAGTGGGAGCTTTATATAATATTTTTTAACACAGTTGGCAGCCATAATGAGCACCTGGAATCTCTTTTTATTCTGCCTCAGAATCCAGGCTTCACATCATCAATCAAGCTGCCCTAATGTTTTCTTGAAGCAAAAGAATTAAAAATTATGGAAATATAAATACTTCCCTTAGCTACTTAAAAATTCTTGCATATGAAAAAAGATATTGTCACTCAGAGGTAAAACAAAAGAGCATAAAACTGACTTTTTTTGTGAGTTGATCATAGGGGGGAAAAGTTTTCCCCTCCTGTATTTCTACATATTCAGAAGAGGGAAGAACACTATATTTTACATATCTCCAAATGTAAATATAATGATATATAATATTTATTATGTAAATATATATTATTTATTCACTCATTCTTTCAATATATATGTTGAGTATTTAGCTCGTAGTAGCTCTTTGTCACTAGTAACAGGTGAACCAAATGGCTGAGTGATCTACTTTTGTGGAAGTAACATTCTAATTGTAATTGGGGGACCAAAAATAAATGAACAACACCATTACAGATTGTGATAAATACTGTGAAGAAAATAAAGCACTATTGAAAGTTTATTAATGAAGTATAGGGAGGATGGTGGTGTGCTGTAACTTGCGAGATCGGGAAACATCAAAGTAGTACTCTCATGGTGCCTAGAAAATTCTGGAAATAGAAAATGATTATCCATGATTGAATTAAATCCCTTTCTTCATGATCATATTTAACAAATAGGATATTTTCATTTTGGAAATTATGCTAACTCTGGAAAATTTCACAGGGAGAACTTCATTCTCTTCCCTCCACTGTGCCCGTCCTGCTTTGGCACATTGTGAAGGCCTGTGAACCAAGCTTCCTGCATGGCTCAGCTTCCTCTGCTTTATTCAGGCCTCATCCGTTCTCTCTACTTCAAGGGTTCTGTAGTCCATTCATTGCTCGCCCTTTCCTCTTGAGGAAGGATCCGATCCTGCCTACTTTGCAATCTTGGCGTATGCTTATGGCCGAGCTCCTTGCTCTCTCCTCTCTGGTTTAGTTTGTTCATGGGTTATTCCCTGGCATCCCTTGGCTCGACCCTGCCCCTGGGATGCATATCCCATATACTCTCTTCCAAGAGGCAGTCTTACCCTAGTAATGCTGATTGTGTAAGAGGCAGGTTTGTGTGTGTGTGTGTGAACTCTTGTCCACATTTCTTTTTACCCATTTCCCATTGGATTTAAGCGTTTCCAGATAGTCCAAGAGCCTTAAATGGTATGAAGTGATAGGGTACTGTTCCTTCATAAAGAATCACCAGCACATTTTCTGAACAAACCCGCAATATATCCTCTAGTGTCAATACCTCAAACCCAGCACGTTTTTCAAGTCCTTTGTCTCCAAGTCTATGTGAAACAAGTTGCCAGTTTAGAGATGTCCAGCAACCAGTTGAAAGGGGTAGATTAAGCTGTAGTGATACTAAATTTAATTAGATCTTAGAAAAAGATAGTCCTAGTATTTAAATAGAATGTTAGGTAAATGGAAGAAGTAAATTAGGCAAATGTGTAATGCAATTAGTGGATATATTTAAGCACAATCTTAGTAATTACCTGCTAAGAATAGGAGTCAATAGCTCTTCAAGTGACCTTGAACAAAGTGTGTGGTTCTTCTTAAGTTAAAAGTTTTCCCAGTCTATAAACCAGGGTTAGTTTCATTATTCTATTTACTGATCTCACAAAATGATATGTCCTAGTGTATATTATGTGTTCTGAGATTGCCTATAAAAATTCTGCATTAATAAAAAAAACAAACATCATTACTTTGTTGAAAATTAATAATGCTGATGGGAATTTACATAGTCCCTCAAAGAGTTAGAAACTTACCCTCCATTTTAATCCAGACAGAGCAGCTGAGTTTCTGCTTAATTTCCCCCACAGATATTAGTTTGCCTGTTTCCAATATGAGGTTGTGTTTGTTTTTTGTTCTGGCCATATTCTAATTTCTTCAGAAGATTTTTTATATTACCTTTTCACCCTCACTTAGGAATTCAAATCATCCAATTCTGCCTCATTAGTAAATTTAATTCACGTATTTCTTTCAGACAGTTAGTAATGAAGTTGCACAAAAACCCTGTGTGTTACTATGACATGAAAGTCAGGCTGCTTTTTGAAACAACTGGTGACACAAAAGAGCAGATGTGGCTGTCTCTGTCACAAAAGGTGTCACTCAGAGTAGAATGTAGCAAACTGGGGGGAAAATGGGATAGGACATCTTTGCTATTATATGTAGATGAAGACCAAGAAATTTAGTCAGATGATCAGAAGCAATGGGGGGGTCAAACAACTTTTTTGTCTGTTTGTTTCCTTGAGGTTAGTATTAGGAATGTGACTGTATTAATTGAAGAAAACTCTCTGAATCCCCTCCCCTTTGGGACCACTAGATGGTATTCTAATTATAATAGCTACTATAAACTAAAGACCTAACGGGTGTTAGCTGTGCTTGGCACTGGAGTACTTAAAAAGCCTTTAAGATATCCATCCTGGTTTTAGGGAGTCCACATTCTGTTAGGGACACAGAATTTAATTTTAAACAAAAATGAGAAGTATGAAGTGAGCTATGCAGCACAGAGGAGAGAATGAACTAGGTGACATGGGAGAGACTCAAAGAAGAAATGATATTTTCACTGAGTTTTTAAATAAGAATTTGATCAGTGGGAAATGGGAAGAAGTGTGTCAAAGGACGCATGTATATGTACCAAGGTATTTGAGAGAGAGGAACGTTCTTATGCTGAGGAATGGCAGATAGCCTGGGGGTTGGAATGAAGTATGTAGGTGGAGAGGACAGGTGGAAATGGTGGAAGACAGAGCTTGAAAACAGAAGATTGGATCTCGTGTGCTTCATAAAGGGTGTGCAGTTTACACTGTGGGCAACTGAGCAAAGTTGGGGACAGCATAGAATTTTAAGTTAGAATTAACATGATTAATTTATGGCAATAATGATAAGTGAACTGATGTGCTAAGGAAATTTCAATTCAGATCCAACATTTGTGTCTTCCAAACCATTCTAATAGAAGCTCTTTCCCTCAGTTGTAATAAATAGATATGCAAGCAGAAATTCCACAAAATATGGATGAATAGCTGAGTTTTGCTATTAATTTCTCCTCCATGCCTGGGAAGGAAGTCATTGTCATTAAAATTTAGTTCACTTTTCTTTAATATAAGATCACATAAAATGTATTATATGGTGAAAACAGCAGTAACTAAAATGTCCAAAATAAAAATTACCTATTTTTCTCTAATTTTCTAGTTGATGTTATATTAATTAACAAGCTCCTTTAAGCCTTGCTGTTCAAAACATGTTTAATTATATATTTATACTTATCTAATATATTTACCTAATTTTTAAGATATTTTTGAAATAACTAGCAAGCCTTTGGTCGAATTTTTAGATTTGCTATTGACAAATATTTCTAAATAATTTCAATTCACTTTCCTTCCTTAGTAAATATGATGAACATGATATTGGTGTTGATGACATGAAATTTTGTAGTGAATTAGAGTTAAAAAGCCGAGTAACAATTCCCTTTTTTATATATTAGCAAACATTTGAATGCAGATGACATAAAAAAAGTTACGTTCACCTCAAGAAATTATAAAAAGCTTTAAATGGACTCTAGGTGGTGAACACAAAATGTCATATACAGATGATGTATTACAGAATTGTACACCTGCAACCTATATAACTTTACTAACAATTGTCACCCCAATAAACTTTAATTAAACAAAAAGCTTTAAAACTTTTTTTTTTAACTTAATGTGAGACAACATGTTTGGTTGCTTTCCTCCTCAATAGAAAGTCAAAAAGTTAGTTAAGAAGGAGGTCAACTAATAGTGCCAAGCATAACACCATTCTAGTAAATTCTAGACATAGGTTTGCTCAATGGATGAATGGAAATTCAGTTAAGCCACTTGTAAGGCAAATTGATTAAATATATGACCATTATGCATTTTACTGACAGCTGTTCACTATTCCCTTGAGGCTTACAACCTGCTGTTGTCAATATTTATTGAGTATTCACCAGGATTTAGACACTGAACATGCCCAGTGCATTAAGCCTTCCTGACTTTGAGAGGTTTACCTTCTGGGGAGACATCACCTGGCCTTTCATATATTAAACATGTGACAGCAAGATACCAAAGCAGTTCCATTTATATATTCACTCAATTCATATTTGTTGATGTTATTCATGTGTCCAGCACTATGCTAGGCACTTAATATATATATATAGCAAAGGACAGATAAGTAGGATGGATGTGTTCTCTGTTTTCATGGAATGTATAACCTATAATATTCTATCAGGCAAGAGAAGCATTAAACAGGTAATTACAAATGTCATAACTGTTAAGAAAAATAGAAAAAATAAACATGTTTTGGAATTCCATAGTTGGGGCACTAGGTTAATTTGGGAAGTAAAAAAAAAAAAATCCCATTACTTGTACTTTCTTTAGTTTTGTCTCCAACTTACATCTTTGTCTTTTTTCTTTTTTTCTTTTCTTTTTGTGCTGAGAAAGGTGCATTTATTTGTTCCTTCCACCAAAGTTAATCAGTTTTACAGTGTGAAACCTCAGACTGCTCATCCAAGTAATTTGGAAATATTCCATTTATGATACGGTCATTGGATGGGACAGATTTCAGTGAGGAGCTTGCATACTTCTGCCCTCCAGAAATACCTTATAATTATGAATTATAAATTTCAAGCTTTAATGTGCAGTGAAAGTTACAACAATGGGCCATAGGAGGCTAGTTCAAGAATATTAGAGCTGGTAAAATTAAGAGTAAAATACATGGGAAATGAAAGGAGATATTGCACAGTAGCTTCAGATTCTTAAGAAATATTCTAAATTATTCTTAAAACTGGCATTGCTATTAACATAATCACAGAACTAATGGGTGATGGGATATTTTTAATTAAAGCTATAATCAAAAATTTATAAAATAAAACTTATTTCTACATAGAAGGAGCTAAAAAATCTGAAATGTGATTGACTATCTTTTTATTACATTTTCCCAGTGTTATTTATGTTAACTTTTCCACACCCAGATTTATATACAGTATTTTGGCAATCATACCAGTTTAGAAATGAAATGCATAATGCTCTACTATTTTATAGAAATCTAAGGAACCAAGTTCATGTGGCTCTTTTGTCAATCAGAATTTTGATCACCATTGTAACGCACAGAGGATATGATATAAAAGGTGAAGTAAATTTTCTATCCAAGCAAAAATAGTAATAAAAAAAATGAAGGTGACATTATTGCTTCTTATCTGCTAAGCTTCATTATTCATCTGTCTCATGTCATTTCCCACCCACACTATCGGTTCCTCTTTCCTTGGGTGTTTCTGATATTTAACAATGATTTAATTAGAGTAACCTAGAATAATATGGAGAACAAAATGATTACACACTATAAAGGATATTTAATTCCTCCCCAGTGTTGGTCACAAAAGTTTCATCTAAATGCTTCTATTAATTATGACTAGAAGTCTAGTCCCAGATCTACACTAATTGATGGCAGTGTTGTCCAGTGCATTGGCACTTTGTATTGATTTAATCTGGTATATAAAACATATGACACAGATCAGTCATCAGTAATGTGTAGATTCCCTGAACCATCCCCACTTCCTCATTACACACAACTCTCTTCTTTCCCTTTTTTATTGTGATCCATGACTAATTTATAGCAGCTGAAAGCTGACCTCAAAGAAAAACCTTCCCTTCTGCTATCCTTTGATCACTGTGGCAGCTACAAACCAAAACGCTTTGCACATCTCTTAGTCTGGGCATCCAGGGATAGACTGTCAGTCAGGCGGTAACCTTTTTTGAGCCCCAGTGTGTGTGCCGGGCGCTGAGCTGGCAGCCCTGGGATATTACAAAGGTACTGAAGTTGCTACAGAAGCCCTGACCATCAGGGGCTCTTAGAGTAAGACAGTCATCAATTCCAGGAGGAATCGATGACAATATAAAGAAGATCTGTTCCTGATAAAATTTTTCCAGTGCACTTTACTCTTCAACCTCTGAGCTTGCACTAAGGTACCAATAGGATTACCCAGGACGTAATTTTATAATTCAGCTGCCCAGGGTCTGTCTGGCCCATACACGTCAGTATTCTAGGGAGAGAATAATGAAAACAATTCCTCTTGGAATGAAATTGTATCAGCACATACTCAAGAGAAATAGTATAATATTATTTTGATATGGGCAACTGTATTTCAGTTAACAACATATTTGAAACTTTTTTGTTGTTGTCACTTAGCAGTTAATTCCATTGCATAGTTAGGAGAGCTTTATAGGAGAGCTTTATAGGAGAGACATTGGTTACACATGTATGGCGTTCCCGCATGGGAAGAGACAGTCATGGATTGAGGCAGATAATGACTAATGAGTACAGGATTTCCTTTTGGGGTAATGAAAATGTTCTAAAATTGATTGTGGTGACATAACTCTATGACTATACTAAAAGCCACTGAATTGTACCCTTTAAATGGGTGAATTATATCTCAATAAAGCTAATAAAAATATCATTTCCTAACTGTATCTGTGGGTTCCTTGTCAAATAATAACTATGACCAGCAACACTCTAGCTCCTTTCTTGTTTGATTGTATTTAACTGTTTACAAAATTTGGTTTACTTATTTTCCCCAGCCAACATAAAAATAAAAATGGCTTTGAAAGCTGAACTGTTAAGAATCTGACTCGGATATTACCTACCACACTTGCATTAATGAGACACAACCTTTCTAATTACCCAGCTGTGTTCAATTATGCAAAATGCAGACAAAACTTAAAGTTGTTCCCAGCATTCTCCACCTTGGAGGAGTTCTTCTTTGTTATGCTTTAGCTCTAGTCTGTGCAGGTCATTCTTTTCTCCTTCATCTTTCCCCAAAATCGTTGTTAGACTTTGCTTCTCCTCAAGCATTAGGTTTGAAGAAAGCGACTGAGTTTTCAAAGTCACAGTTTTCAACTGTTCCACAGTTCCTTTTTCTTTTAGTCCATTATAAGTACATAAAAGGTACTTTGAAATGTATTACATTATTCCTAAGTAAGTCATAGCAAATACATGTGTTTTATGATTTGCTTGCTTTCATCCTTTCCCAAATGGTGAAAAAAAAAAATTAGGTTGTGAAAGTAGTATATCCATATATGTAAAACTTAACAAGGCAAAAATAAACCAAAATAACCTCAAAACGTACAATAATTGTACAGAAAGAAATAAAGGACTACAGTAGGCAGAAATAAAAGATGTCACGTGCATATGTCTACCTGACTACTGCAGCTCCAAGACAAAACTTGATGAAAGCTAAATCATGGCTTTCATTTCCCCATATCAGCTCCCTGCCCCAGATTTTCTTCTGAAGTTGGTTTGGTTGTAATGCAAATCCCAACATGTAAAGAAAATGTGCAAGTGGTTCTTTAAGTTCATTTTAAAATTCTAGTTATTCCTAACTTGAAAGAAATTCTGAAGTTAAGATCAACTTCATAACCATTTTGAGGCTTTAGAGTTAATCCAGATTATACCACAAAGGAAAGAGGTGATCCAAAGCATACCTCAGTCTAGACCTTCTTGCTTGGAACTAGTGCCCTGTATCACAGTGGCCCAGTATTTCCTGCTTAGGACTAATATTCATCTGACACCAGCAGGGACTTCTTGAATTTTTTTAATTGAGGTACAATTGCCATATAACATTATATAAGTTTCAGGTGTACAACATGATTTGATATTTGTATATGCTGTAAAATGGTAGCCACAATAAATCTAATTAACATCCATCACCATACAATTATACTCTTTCTCTTGATAAGAACTTTTAAAATCCAATCTTTCAGCAACTTTCAACTATGAAATACAGTATTATTAACGATAGTCAGCAGGGATTGTTAAGAATGATAAAACTTCAGTCATCATTTATGTCCTGGCAATTGATAATACATTGGCTCATTAATGGTAAATGACTGCTGGAATCATCAAATCTTTCATTTCTTTCCCAGCGCCTCTTTCTCCTCCCACCCTCTAACCATGGGTATTCTTCAAGACTCATTACTTAGCCTCTGCTATCTTCCAAATGTTCTTCCTTGACACAGATCTACATCGTGTCCACAACTGAACTCTCCACACACGCCCATCCTAACTACAGTGTTTGTGAGAGGCTAGTACCATTTTTCTCAATTTCCTGAGCTGTAAGTGCTAGTGTCATTTTGAATCATCGTTTTCCTTCATTTCCTATACTTATCCAATCACTAAGGCTTATTGATTTTTTCTTTAAATTGTTGCATATTCACATAATTCTTTATAGCTACACTGTCAGTTTCAAAGTACAACATCTTAATAGACTTTTCCCTGGGTTACTGTAACAGGCTCCTGGCTGATCTCCTCGCTGCTTTCCAGTTTCAGTTAACCTTTTGAATTAATGTCAAGCATAGCTCTCAGATAGTCTCCCTTAATCATTGCTTGTGCATGTTATAGTCCTGGGTTCAAAAGCCTTGCTGGCTCACACTGCTTGTGACCATTTGTCTGATGTCTCTCTATATTTGCAAATCAAAAATTTCATTGGGGGATCATTTAAAAACCTCAGTTTCTCAATATATTGTTCTCTGACTGACTAAAACTTCCACAAACTCCTGTTTCTCTAAGTTACTACAGAACAGAGAGTTTATATGACCTAAATTATCAATTAATTACATAAGGCTTTGTTTTGTCAATATGTTTTCTGGAGTGTTAGTTCAAGTTCTTGGGTGTAGAGATTAAGCCCTTTGTGATTTAATGATAATGATAATGGTGGTTTAATGATGATGACACTGATTTTCACAAGTCACTCACAGCAATACGGCATAGCAATGCTGGAACATAAGCTGATCATTCTTGGAAGGAAAAGAAAGAGTGAGCCAAGGCTGCCTGGTGGGTTTAGGGGAAAATGTCTTCCAACGAGATGACAAGAGCCAAATCTGTAAAAATAAATTACACAACAAATGTGAGGTTGGAAGGAGTGAAGAGTGAAAAGGGTGCTTCTAGGAAGTAGAATCAGTCTAAATCAAAGGTTGAGAAAGGTTCTCCAGTCAATTTGATAGATTCTAGAAGCAGAATAAAGGCTTGAGAAAAAGAAACCATAGTAATTACATATGGAAAGTGAAGATTCATAGCCTGTGAGACTAGAGATTGGAGTTTGGGCTTAGTAGACCATGGAGTGGGGTCAAGGGACCAGAAGTAGGATATAATCAGGAAACCATGGCAACCCGGAAGTAAGACAAGATGTCACAGCCCAGTGTACTAAATCCTTCCTGTCACGGGACAGTTTTTGTGGGAAAGCTGCTGGAAGATGGATTTTCTTTATGTATTGCTACGTTCTTTCCTCCCCCTTCCCCTCAGTCAAAGCATGAAGTGAGCAATTCTGATTGTGGGTATTAACCCATTGTCTCATGGTTTTCAATTAAGAGAGCTATTCAAAATTGAATCCATAAATGTCAGAAATATGGTAACTATTGTTCTTTCTTCTCCTTCCTGGACCAGCACAGGGCAATAACCTGGGCAAGTATCTAACCTGAAGACTCTGTTCTATGGACCAAGCCTGGACCAGAGTCGGGATGTAAGAGGAAGAGGAAACAGAAAAATAGTAGTGCATTCCATGCTTGCACTAAATGACTTTCTCCAGCATCAGCCATGAATGCAGAACATATCATATGGGTGAAAAGAATCTGTAATCTGTTCAGAGATAGTTTTTCTGTCCTTGGCTAAAGATGGGAGAAGATGTTTCAAGTCAGTTTACTAACTCAAATCAGAGAGGACTGAGAACACTAGCATGACTTAAGTGGAGATGGTTTTAGAAACTGGAGGATGGGACATATTCCTGAGATGAGTCTGGTAGAGACCAGATCTGTCTGAAGTAGTTGAAATGGACAAAATAATGGGAGAATGGAGTCAGATGATATTGGAACACACAGAATAGCAGAGATGATAGACAAAGAGAACTCAAACATACTCTTGGCAATATTCAATCCCCTTGTTAATTCTTTGATAGCAGAAACCTCGGGCTAGTTCATCGTCACATCCACACTGCTTTGAACAGTGTCTGGCAAAATATAAGATTTTGTGGGGGCATTTTGGTGTCTTTCAAGTCATCAACATTTAGAAGACATTTGCAAGCAACTTGGTATAGAAATTTTCTATTTTGTTATGATTTTCCTCCCTGTCCTTCTCACAGTGTGCCTTGCACATGCCTAATTCTTAGTATGTATTTTCAATGAGTTTCATTTATGGAGTCTTTCCAGAATTTTTAACTTTGCTTTCATGAAATAAAAACTCTTTTTTAATCACATGTATTTACAAACACTTTGTGTAACATTTTATTAAAATGTAAAAATTGCTATAACAATGACACCTGGCACAAAGGCGTGTAGTAACAAACACAATTAACCCTTTGCAAGTGAATGTTTAATGGTAGGACCCATATGGATAACCATATAGGAACCAATTTTCAGGTAGCAATTCATGTGCCTCGTGCATGTTTATAAAGACAGGGGGTGACATAGATGAATTAGGTGCATCAGTTAAGAGGAAAATAGTTGAACAAACTACTTTATGTATGTTTTTGGTCATTTATTTTATGTAAATGAAATTACTTAATATATATTTATAAACAATGTGCTGTCCTCATTTAATGACACAAAATTGCTATCTTTCAGAAGCAATAGCTTAGATCTAACTTAGTCTTTTCAACAGCTAACTGATATTTCACGAAGTCTATGTGTTAAAATCCAGTCAAGCTTCCTTTATTGATAAGTACTCAGATTATTTAGGCCACTTCAAACAATGTGTTAATGGTAATCCTCATACATACATCATTGCATACTGCTGCATTTATTCCTATAGGATAAATTCTTTAAAGTTTGTTTCTCTTGTCTTTCAAATCTACTTTTAATATCATTAAGTTTCAAGTATAACTATACAATATGTTAAAAAAAGGCCATGGGCTCAAAATGGATCATTGTAACTCATGTTTACATCTGGCAAGATTTTGGCCAGTTTAAAAATTTCAACCAATATAATGAGGAACTGCTGATGATTTTGAATCCACTAGGATTCATCCATCTACTGGCTTGAATAGTTTCGTAAGTAAATTTCCCTGGACACTGCACTTCTTGCATATGGAGAATGCAACACCTAGAACAACTATCATTTATTACTGTGATTTTTCTTTTTTCTACTTCAAAATTTGTCATGGAATCCAAAGAGAAAACAAGTAAAACTTTGTATTGAGATGGTATGGGGAAATACAAAGCACTTAAACACATAAAATGTTAATATAAAATACTGCATTGAAATACATAGTTGCCATTTCTTTCAAACCAGAGTGTTATAACATAGGTCTCTTTTTAGTTTCCATCATAATGTGAGTTATTCTGAGTTTTATCAGTATTGTACACCAGTGGGCTATAACATGCCAGCATGTAATGTATTCTCCTTTAACAGTGCCCCGCATGAACAAGCTATTTTAACAGATTCAAGGCTCACAAACATCCCAGGAAAGTATCCAGGCCACCAAGTTACACGACTCTTCCCTTTAATGACACTAATCACACACTCCATCTTCTAAATCAGCCGCCGTTCATGAGCATCTAATGACATCTGATTGCTGATTGTTTGAGATGTACTTCTGTGTGGTTTGACATAAAGTAGACCTGGTGCATTAATATGATAATTCTCTTGATTACCAATATCTAGCCAAGGAACTTTTATGATAACCAGAAACGCGGGTGTTGGCCTTTGTTCAAATTTTCTTTTTATTCTTTTTAGACATCCTAGTATACAGAAGACAGAGATGCTGGAAACAGTGGAATCACGTGATTATTCAAACATAGTTTGCATTCTCTCACTTACTGCAAAAAGAAGTACCGTGTTTCCCCGAAAATAAGACCTAGCCGTATGATCAGCTCTAATGCGTCTATTGAAGCAAAAATTAATATAAGACCCAGTCTTATATTATGATGTAAGGGTATATTATATTATATTATATGCCCCGGTCTTATATCATATTAAAATAAGACCAGGTCTTATGTTACTTTTTGCTCCAAAAGATGCATTACAACTGATTGTCAGGCTAGGTCTTATTTTCGGGGAAACACGGTATTTCTTTCCTGTCTGACTCTTCCAGACTAGAGTGAGACAGAGATTTTTAAGGAAATTGTAGGATTCTTTTTAATGAAGGAAATCTTCATTAACCATTCAGAGAAAGGATGCATTTCAGTTTTAGTTTTGCCTCCTACCCTCACAAACCTGTTTTAAGGCAGGAACAGCGATGGAGACTGTCTTAAGGTTTTCACTAATGCTTGGGAGAAATGAATTAGCTACTTCAGGTTATGTCAACCTTATAGCATATACACTCAAAGGAGCTGCATAGATAAAAATTTTTAAAAAGCACATGTAGGTGATGGAGTGTCCTTATATGCTATATTATTCTAAAATCTTGGTCATGAAAGTAAACATAAACCTTTGCCCCTCAATTCCTAGATGAACAGAAATGAAATTGTGTATTGCTATTCATCAAACTACTTGCTACAAGAGACCAAGCCATAATTTTTATGACTCAATATTTCCTAACTGTCACCTTTATGTTATTTTCCACTCAGGATTTCTGCCAAAACCACTGGGTGCCTAATCCTTTGTATACAGTAGAGAAGTAGAATAGAAAAGTAGGCTGGCTGGAGGAAGGGCTTCTCCACGTCTTCAAAGTCAGTGATATGCTGCTAGTGGTTAACAACCACATATCAAGAGTGGAGCTACTTTGATTTGTAGCATTTGCATATTTCCATGATGGAAATATCCCCATGATGGATGATTTTTCAGCCATCAACATGATGTAACTCAATGCAGATTTGGGAAGAGATCAGCTGTCACAAGAAATACAGAACCTTTACAACACACCAATTTTAAAATGTTTTACCCTCCATCATCTTGTTATGTCTAACCTAGTGGAATTGAGGTGGGGGTAGAAGGTGGTACTGTAGAGGTTAGCACAGGAGTTTTATTTATGATTCCCAGTTGTAGGAGAAAGTGACTAAGGAGAATCAGAAAGGAAGTTAAATTGCAGCTATGATTTCTGTAAGTCTGTATTTCCAAATCAAAGTCACTCTTTTTCTAGTATGTTTGAGAAAATATATTTATTTGGTATTCCTGGGAGGTCTAGGGCTGACTGTGACTGGTGAAACAAACCAGAACTCATAATAAGTAGTATATACACATATATATATATATATATATATATATATATATATATATATATTTTTTTTTTTTTTTTTTTTTTTTTTTTGGTCCATGACCAAGACTAAAATAAGTCACCGTACTCATATGCATAAAAATGCTAGCTAGCTATTTTGCATAAATCTGAAACTATTCAACACGATGTGTTGTTCCCAAATAACTGAGACAGGACACTTATGTTTGAGGCAGTATGGTCTTACAAGCATGTATCTGCACATCTATTCAATCCCTCGATCTTCCAAGAGACTGTGGGAATTCAATCAACATTCATCACCTCAAAGTTTACATCTCAAGCAGGGATATTATTTTACAGTCCTCTGAGAAGATTATGAGTAAGTAATGTAAATGGTAAGGATGCTTTGAGTGGTAAGTGGCCACCAGAACCACCTCAAACTATAAAACAACACTGTCAAATAGAACTTTCTACACTGATGGAAAAGTTCTATATCTGCACTGTCCAGTTGAAAATCCAGTTCTTCAGTTGAATAGTTGACTTTCAAGGGCTCAATTGTCAGTTAAATTAAGTTCAGTCTAAATTTAAGTAGCATATGGGGTTAGTAGTTCTCATATTGGAAGTGCAGCTTTAGAAGACAGACCACCAATGCTTATTTCTTCTTCATCAGCAAAATTATCAATTGGCCAATAATTCTGTCCATGGATAAATACGGCATTTTGAAAAAAAAAAACTGTTCATGAATTTTTAAAAACTGCTTTATACTAATAGTGGCAAAAATAGAAAGAAATTAGATATGCTCTGACAAGAAACTGATAGGTTCACCATTTCTAGTACTGTCATCCATCATATTTAAAACAATTTTCGTCCTAAAACTCTCCTAAACCAAAATTTAAAGTTTTCCTACAAAAGATTTCTAGAAAATCTATTCTAGAAACTTCAGTTATGTTTTAAGAAAAGAATACATTGTATTATCCAATAAAATTGTTTGAAACCCACAATGTGTGTTTTAATGGCCTGGGTGATTTTATAGTGTTTATTGAAATCCAATGTTTCTAAATATATGTTCACTGTACCTTTTAATATAGGAAGTATACAGTTTCAGCATATAGTTTTTCAAAGACTTATTTTCTTTGACAACAAAAATTTCAAACATAGATGACTACCGAGCTAGAGAAAAGGAGAATAAATAGTAAAAATGAGTATGATTATGGTGATAAAAAATATTTGAAAAACATCTTACCTCTTCTGGTTTTATAAAAATACCCAATATAGTTGCTTATTTTTCTTATCATTAATTTAAAAATATATGTTGCTGGCAACTTAAACATGTGAAGAGTTACTTAACACTTTGAAATGTATCTAAAAATTATCGTGTAAAGCTAAATGGATAATTAGTTGAGAACCAATTTACCATAATATTCTAAAATTTATTTTTTTTAAAACAATGTCTGTAAGCCTGTAGCTATCCTAAATTTGGCAAAATGACTTCTCCAACTGTTTTCTAAACTGCTTTGGACCAGATCTGAAACAAAACAAAATAAAACAAAGCAATGATAAAAACATCTATATTTCAAAATTATTAACTGATATCTGCACACACACACACACACACACACACACACACACACAGAGGGTGCCAAAAAAACATACAAACATTTTAAGAAAGGAAAAAACTGTATTAAAATTGTAATAATATATACCAATGACAAAAGATGAATACAAGTCATACATATACAATTTTTGGCACCCTGGGGTGTGTGTATGTCTATCTATCTATCTATCTATCTATCTATCTATCTCTATCTATCATCTATCTGTCTATCTACCTACCTATCTATATCTATATCTATATCTATATCTATATCATCTATATCTATATCTATATCTATATCTATATCTATATCTATATCTATCTATATCTCTGTCTCTATCATCTCTATATCTATATCTATATCTATACTGATCTTCCATTATGCACCATTGATCTTTGGCAAAACTGTTTGAACTATCCAAATCATATACCTGAAAAATAATATGCGTTTTGCCTACCTATCCAAGAAGAATTTTGAAAAAAGCCTTAGTTCCTCAGATTAAAATGTCAAAGGCATGCACAAAACAGTTTGGCTGGTACACTCGGTGATAAGGAAGTGCAGCCTTAGTTTAATTCACTCTTCTGAAGTGCCAATTGACAGGCTTACACTGAATTCAGTCCAACTCAAAAGTATAATTGATGTCAGCCAAATTCTCAGCCAAAGACAAACCCTGAATCGGTCGCTGTTGGCTTTGTTTGGGTTTCAGGTGTGGGGCCCCTGCCATATGGTATCCTTGGGGCAGGGTTTTTGTTGTGGTGTGTGTGTATATATGGGTGTGTGCTTTTTAATACTGCAAACATCTTTTTGTTGCAAAGCAAACAAAGAAAATTCAATCTACTCAATTGCTAGAAGCACTATAGACTAGCACCTGCTGAGTATATTAGAGTTACATACAGCATTAGGCAAGGTAGCATCCAATCCAAGGTAGTGCTTCACCAATGAACTCTTTATTTGCTCTTGACGTCTTGTTTTCTTTTCACCAACAAATGGATGTGCACTTATGATTAATGAGTTGACACTGTATTATTAATATAAAATTCAAGATATTTTGCAGCAGACCAGTACACTTTTTCCAAGTTTTACACCCAAAGTGTTTATTCAATCAGCATCGCCTGTGATAGTAGAACACATTTTTTTTGTTTTACTGTAACAAAGGTTCTTTTTTTTCTTTTTCTTTTTCTTTTTAATTTAAGTTTATTGGGGTGACAATTGTTAGTAAAGTTACATAAATTTCAGGTATACTATTCTGTATTTCATCCTCTATAAATCCCATTGTGTGTTCACCACCCAGGGTCAATTCTCCTTCCATCACCATATATTTGATTCCTTTTTCCCTCATCTACCACCTCCCTCCCCCCTTACCCTCTGGTAACCACTAAACTATTGTCTGTGTCGATGAGTTTTTGTTTCTCATTTGCTTGTTTTGTTCTTTTGTTGTTTTTGGTTTATACACCACATATCAGTGAAATAATATGGTCCTCTGCTTTGTCTGTCTAACTTATTTTGCTTAGCATTATACTCTCAAGATCCATCCATGTTGTCACAAACGGTCCTATTTCATCTTTTCTTAATACACCACAACTTCACGTTTTTACATATGCAAAAGAAGTTGATTTGAAAATAACAAATCATTTGGAGTGAATGATAAATGAATGAATGCTTGTGGAAGAAGCTATTAAATAATTTAAAATATAAATATCCCAGCATAATCAATATATTTGGTAATGTATTCAATAGATTTGAAAATTTTTCAGTTTTCTTTCTTGTTCCATGTTTATAACCCTAATGACTCAATCATGTCATTAGCAAGGCCCTATCAAGCTTAGGTCTTGCATAAGGCCTTATGGGGAACACAGATATAAAACAAAATCCCTACACTCAAGAAACACCCACCTTTCATGTCTTAGAGGAACATATATGAAACAGCAGTTGATATTATAGGCAGAACAAAGTCATTAAGTATAAAGAGTATAAAATTAAAAGCCCAGGGATATAAATAAATCCTGAGCAGTTCCATAAAGGATATAGGACTTAATGCAACTTTGAGGAATAGATTTTACATGGAACTAGTGGGTATGGAACATTATTCAAGGCAAGAGTAATAGCATGAAAAAAAACAACAACAACATACAAGTGAGAAGAAACATACTGGGTAATTATAAACACCAGCATGACTAGACTGGAGGGGAAGAAAGAATATTGTTAGATAACTGAACTAGCAAGATTTATTAGAGCCTGATTTCAAGGCATTTAGACTCGATGCAATGGGAAAGTGTTTTCAGTGCCTGGCATTATGGATCAGTGCACCCAAAGCCCCTGGAGGTATCTGATTAGATGAGAAATGTGGGCTCTCTAGGAAAGCTTCATGCTGATCTGTTTGATATATGAGACGACTTTGCAAGATTTTGTTGGATAAATTGTGTTTATTGTTTAATTTTTAAAAAGTTTTGATAGACAACAGCAAATTTCTAACTCCTTAAATCCATCATAGGATAAACCTAGCCCCATGGAAATACATGCAATACATGTAGAGTGCAATTATTTCATTTTTCTGGCATGGTCACCATTGTAAGTCTTAGCAAGTTATTAACAAAGGAAAAAAAATTAGAAATCCTGACTCTAATGTATACCTACACTTTGGCTATAACTGATACTATATTTGCAACACAACCAACAAACATGTCCCCAAATAACCAATAAATTAGTTAACCCTATGGAGGAAATATACTACAGAAATTTCGGCATTAAGTTGCTTCTGCCTAACATCTTAGACACATTTTTCAAGACAATTAAAGGTAAGAGAGTTTCCTCTTGTCATTATTGTACTCTCCAACAATTCAAAGACTAATTTTAAAATATTTCTCACATGTATATCTTCATCCATGCCATATTTTTCTTCTGAGTTTTCATACATCTAGTAGATCTCAAAGGTCAAATGTACAAGGCACGTGATTGCTATAACATCCAGCTCACAAGAGAGTCTCAGTGAGATTCACCTCAATAATTCTGTTTCTAAAATTAAATTAAAAGCCAGGCTCCTTCTAAGTAGTAGGACTTCCTAATGAGTCCACTTCTAAGCACTTCTCCAGCAGTTACCAAGATCTATGCCTCAATATCCTAACTTATAAATTGGAAGAGTTCATTGATTAGCACTCTGACTCAAAAGCACTATTTGGGTGGGGGCTATAGACAGAGGATTTCAACCGATTAAAAAGGAAATGTTTCTCTATCATTATGGAGTTAACCTCTCTCGTCTGGTTAAATGCTCTTCTAAAATATCAGGCCTGGGCAATTTGTCCTGTTGGATATTGAATTTGACCTTTGAATTTTGCTCTCCATCCTGCTAATCCTGCCTCCTAGACAAAAATTTCCATTCATTTAAAAGGAACAGGACTGTCATGCTGCTAATCATTTTTTTAAAAGGTGTTCTTGTAGATTTATGAATGACTTGGACGCCTGATGAGGTGTTTTGGTATATGAGTAATCGTCATGTACTTATCTGCGTTTTTTTCTTATTCTGCAGCCCTCTCTTTAAAGCAGTGGTTCTCAGTGTGGACTACACATTGGGGCCACCCAGCCCCTACTTCAGACCAATTTAATCAGAATCTCTGGCCATGGAACCCAGACATTAGCATGTTTTTAAAGCTTTTCAGGAGATGCCAACACTCAGCTAAGACTGAGAACTATCACAGTACAGGGGTGCTTTGTCTTAACAGGCTCTTGTCTGAAGGTTGTGAGGAGTGATTCAACTTCTTCAAATCTCTGGTTCAGATCAATGTCACATGTTTCTAATTTGTGGGATAGTTTATGACCTTGTGTTTCATCCAGTATTTCCCTGAATGATCTTAACTCTGTCCATTATTTTGGAATCTAGAGAGTAAGACGGAGGAAGCGTTAGCTTGTGAATGGGATTCACTACACTTTCTGTTGCAAGTGATAAAAGCCCCAACACAAACTAAACCAAGGGGAATATCAAACTTACTAAGTCATGGGACTGAAATATGCTAGAGGTAAGGCTAGGTCAAGGGGTGGCTTGATGGTGTCACCAAGACTTGTTTTTTCTCCATCTGTTGGCTCTGTCTTCTGTTGTGTTGACTTCATTCTCAGGTCTTCTGTTTTGGACCCCTTTCAATTCCAGGATAACATAATCCCAAGTGCAAGTTAAAGAGCAGAACAAGTCTTTTTAGATGGGTCATTTTTAGTCTGGTAGTCATTCGAGTTTGCTAACTTGTATCCTGGACTCCTGAACCCACCTGCAACAAATCATGATAGACAGGTGTATTTAGGGTTCACAATTAGGCCTGTGTTTTATGCTCTCTCTCTGGAGTCAAGGATGGAGCCCTCTCAGAAACATATTACCTGAAATTGGTGGCAGGCAGTTTCTACCAAAATTCATGTTGCTCCAATATAAAGAGAGCCATGTATCGAAACAAGGCTTCCAAAAACAAAACCAATGTCACTACAGGGTGATGGAACCACTGGGGTGTGTGCTCCAAGGTATGTGACTAAAAGTGAGCCTCTACCAAGGATGAGTGAATGACAAGTACAAGAGAATCCCCAAGTACACCTTAGCCATGGCTGGCTCCTTATTAGCCCTAGGGCAGAAATGATCCTTTGTAATGATTCAGGGCTATAGGGTATTTTAGGAAAAGAAGGAATGAATATAGAATCAGTCAATACCAGCATGTTTTCCTTAATGAAGTGTAGATTGTAAAGCCATCTATAAGGACAACAGAGGGACTGAATGTCTTTCTAGAAAGCAAAATGAGAGATTTTTGTTTTGTTTTGTTTCTTTTTAACTTGGCTTCTCTATTTAACTAACTAACTAACTAACTAACTATCTATCTATCTATCTATCTATCTATCTATCTATATATATATATAAGTTAGTTAGTTAGTTCATTATATATATATATATATATATATATATATATATATATATATTCACAAGAATAAAAGTCATGCTTTATTCAGTTTGCATAGAATACCCTATAAATACTTGATGAGATGAGTCTATAGCCATAAAAGATGATAATGATACAATTTCTCCCTTGCCATCACCATGAAAAAGTTATGACCTAGAGATTATATGGGTTCTAGAATCAGTTGCTAGTGGCTGAATTTGAATTCTGTGTGATCTGTGGAGAGACTTTTCCCTTCTCTAAGTCTTAGCTGCCTTATGTCTAAAGTAGAAATAACAATAATTCCTACATATGGCATTGTGAAGTGAGGAAATCTATGAAAACACAAAAACAACGCTTGGCATAAGGTCACTGCTCAGTAAATATGATATATCTACCTCCCCCTCCTCTCTTCTTTCTCATCATGGTTATTAATACTATGTTGCAGTTAAGGTTATTTAATCACTGAAATACATATTTCTTTTCTTTATCTTCTTTTATTTACTTGATTTATATACTTTATATTCTCTATTGTAGAAGTAATAAAAGTTATTAGGAGAACAAAATCAGAAAAAAAGAGAAAAAATATTCAATCATATTCAATCATTCAAGTTTAAGTATTTTTAATATTATTAATATTTTGGTATTTTTCTTTATTTTCTTGTGTGCAATTTTTATACACTTACTTTTGCTGGTTTTTAAGAATAAAATGTTCTTTATTTGTTCAAGTTGCTCTCCACATTTTATTTTACATTTGTATATACAGAGGGTATAGTATTTCTTGTAATTTTTAAAAAGTCTAAAAAGTTACCCAAATTCCTATTCTTAGATTAATTCTGTGATCAGTTAACTAGATGGATAGTTAGATATTTGTCAGAGTTTCCTTTCTGAGTTTGTATTAGGTTAATATACTTGAAAATCAGGAAACCTTTTTTAAATTGCTGCAGACTAAAGTAGCATTGAATATCTCAATCTGAGCAAAAAGTGTCAGAAATAATTATAATCACATGCAGATTTCACTATATAAACCAATTAATAAAGATTCCAAGTGGAGTAAATGATTTAGGTGTCCTCAAAATGAAACATGTTCAATATGTATTTATAAATTATTCTGAACTCTAAATTAACTTTAAGATGCAGTTTAAGCTAACCACCGCAGGGATGGTGTAGATGCCTGATCACTGCACTGCACACCTGAAGCTGAACAATAATGAACGTCAACTATAATTTTATATATATTTTATATAATTTTATATAATTTTATATAATTTTATATAAATATATATATATATATATATATATATATATATATATATATAGTCACAAGAAGCAGAGTACAGCATTAGGAATAGAGACAGTGGAAATGTAACGACTGTATGTGATGTCAGAGGGGCAGTGGATGGGGGAGAGGGGTTATTATACTTTGTGAGGGGTATAAATGATAAATGTCTAACTATTATATTGTTTTGTACAGCTGAAGCTAAAACAAACAAACAAACAAAACAGTTTAAGCTGACACGTAAACAACTCATTTACTTACAAACCCTTTGGCAATCACCTTTTCCAAAATTTCAAGACAGAAAAATGAAGCAGTGGAGCAGCCATATGCACAGCTCTCCTCTTTGGAGGGCACCAAGCCTTCACAATCTCTGACACATCCACAGAGAACTAAAGCACTGTTTCATCCCTGGGACAAGTAGACAAGTATTATCCAGTAGTCAGTAGCCCCCACCCAAAGCCAGTGTCCCTTGACTGTTGAAGCTCAGCCTCTCCCAACCCTGACCAAAGCCAGCAAGGAAATCAGGAAGCAGGCAGGTGGGGACCAAAACTAGGGAGTGGGACATCATTCAACCCTCCTCAGCCATGGACTCTCACTCTCCTTTTCTCCCCATTTTATCACCGTGAGGCCTGCAGACCAGGGTGAAAGCCAAGAAGAGCCCTGATTGTTTTGTTCTAAATGTCGTGAAAAATACCCCAGGGTGAAATTGACTCTATACAATAGTGATTTGATAACAAGCACAGGGAGTTTTGGGTGTTGCCATCACCCAGCCCCCTTCCACAGTTCCCAAATGTGTATATTTCCCTTCCTCCCCTGCCACTCTCATCTTCAACTGATCACAGCCCTACCAATTTATCCATCAGACAAGATTTCCAAACGTTCTCCCATTTCTTTCTGCCTCCCTTCCATCGCCTTAGTAACTGATTCTTATTCTCATTGTCCTAAATTGTCACAGGAGCCTTCAGTCGGAGTCACTGGTTTTATCTTCCCAGTTCTGTTTATTCTCTATGTTGCTGCCAAGATAATTTTTTTGTTGTTTTTAAACCTGACTATTTAATTGCTCTGCTTACAAAAAAAAACACAAAAAGACAAAAATCCCCCTGTGTTCTTGTGCGAGTGGGATAAACATAAACTCCTTACCATGGCGTAACACTCTTTGTGTGACTTGCTTCCGGTCTAAAGTAAGAATGTCGTTCCAACAACCCTCCTTTTTGCCTCATGTCCTCTCTATCACCGCTACCAGGTTTTCCACCAGTCTAGACTTTCCCATCCTTCCCTCAACATACCATTTCTTTTCTTGCCCACATACGTTTGCATATGGCATTCTTTCAGCAAGGGAAATAATATCAAAATTAGCATTTATTAAGGACACTCAATTCCCCACACATGTAATCTTCGCAGCATTGCAAAGATGTAAGAATTTTTTTTTCTTTCTATTTTGTAGGCAAAGAAACAGAAGAGAAGGAAATTGTCCTCACACGTGGCCATGGTGGATGATGCTGTCTGGCTTTTAACCCTTTGTCACCTCCCCTGTGTGGAATGCCTCACACCCAATTCTTTGCCTGAAAAATCTTCACGTGGCTTTTAAATCTCACTTTAAGTTTAACTCTTCTCAAAAGAGAATCGACTAACCTTCTATAGTGTTACAATACCTATCAGAGTGATCCCAGAATCCCCCCAGAAGTAGGGGAGCTAGGGAGCAATCCATCTGAAAGGAAAGGACAGTGAGGGCAGGCAAGGTTTATCTTCAAGCTTTGTTTCTACTCTGTGCTCTGCAGATGGAGATAATGGAGATGCTAATACCCCAGCCAACTTATCTGTTGGCATTGCAGTTTATCTTCTCTTATGATACAAATTGTATTCTAATTTCCTTCTAATCTGTTTACCTGCCAGACTAAAAAAGTGAGATCCTTAAGGTTTTGTACACTTTTCTGTCCCATGCTCTTATCTGGGACCTGGCTTTACTTCAGCGCTCAGCAAATGTGAGATGAATGAGAGTACGGAATGACACAATTTTTTCCTGTCATAATAACCCTTTGAAATACTGTCTTTGAACTGCATCAGAGACCAGTTTAGAAGTTTGGTGTTTTCAATTATCAAGAACTAAGGCTCTAACTATCTGTTAATGCCACACATGGCTATTTTAGTAATTAGGCTTTAATACATTTAAACAAGTAGGTCACTTTAATACCCAAAGTCAATGATCCATTCACCCAAGTAAATGCCATCATTTGCTTCTGCAAAGATAGCTTCACAGTTAATTCACTTCAATCTTGGTAATGACGATATTTCTATTATTACAATTCAATTGAAATTAAGCATTTTTGTTTTTTTGTTTTTTCAGTTTAAGCTTGGAACTTAGATAGTTCAGGTAAAAAAAACAGTAATTGCAAATTGGGAAAGTCCTAAGAAAACATGTCCTTTACGTTTATCACCTCAAAGTGGGAACTCATCAAGAACAGGGCTATAACTCTGGAGTGAAAATGACAAGCCAAGACTCTGACATGTTGTGTCAGATTTTGAGTAAGTTGCCAAAGCCCACCTGCAGCTTATTCCTTCTTCACACACTCCGTGAAATAAGGTAGGAGGCAATCATAATATTTTAATTCTCTCACTAATGTTATGAAGACCACCGTGACTGTTATTTGAGTCTCTATCAGGCAAAACACTAGATTCTTGGCATACACTACCCCATCTAATGCTCAGAAATAGACTCTAAGATAGACAATGCTCTTCCTTCCCTACAGATGGCAACACTGATGCTCAAAGAAGTGACATCATTGCCTGAACTGAGCAAAGGAATGATTTGAGGCCCCGATTTGACATGTGCCATTCATAACTTACCTAATATCATCTTGCGCTTATAATTATAAATTCTGCTTTGTTTCAGATATACGTAATTCTGTAACGGTATCGTTAAGAATCATAGTCATTTACAGAACTCGCCTTAATAATGTAATGCCTCAATTTACTTCATAAAATTATCTTGAGAATTAAATGAGGCAATCAATGTAAAGCACTCAGCCTGTTTCCAGGATTATAATAAGCACTCAATAAACCTTAAGTGATAAAGATGATGATTTATTCTAACCTACTCACTTTTCTGTGATTCGATAAGAAACTGGCTCAGAGAAGTCAAATACCAAAGACCCTCAGAGTTATGGTGGCAGAGCCCAACTCTCATTTCTCTATAGGGCACTGCTTACTGAGAGACTGCGTGATGATCTAGTATAAAAAAATATCACTATGTATATCCTGGCCTGCAAGCAAAGGGAAGTAACCTCCTCTAGGTGCAGGGTGATAATGCCGTGCTACTCAAGGTGCGCTCCACAAACAGCAGCATGAGCACCACGTGGAAACTAGTTAGAAATGCAGACTCCCAGGCCCTCCCCCAGACTCACTAAATCAGAATCTGCATTTTCACAATATTCCAGTGATTCACAATCCCACTGAAGTTAGGGAAGCTCTGCTATCACAGATCTCAAGATGGAAGCAAAATACAGATCAATAAGATGGCTTTGTAGTGAGAGGACCTGGGTTCCAAGCCTGTCTACCATTTGCTAGCTATGATCTCAGAAGGATTAAATGCTATAATGTGTTTAAAGTGCCTAGTGCTGTATGGTAATTCTAACTATGATAATAGTTAAGACAGACCAAACTGGACTCAGATAATAATATTAAAAAGCATACTTTAAATGACAAATAATGAGAATATTTGAGTCCAAAATGTATACTTTCCTAATGAGAGTAAAACAGAATTACAGAGACCAAAATTTTAAGGGTAATCATGAAACATCTAAGTTTATTTACAAAAGTTGTGTAGATATGTGTGTGTATGTGTGTGTGTACCTATACATATATATATATATATATGTATACACATAGTATATACGTATATGTATACATATATATGATTTCTCAACTGTACACAAAATATTTATCATTTCCAAATATAGTTCATATTAATACAGGAAAAGCAAACCTGATTTAAAAAATATATTTTGGATTCTGTCCACTAGCCATGGCTAGATTGTCAATTGACCATCATATTATACCATAAATTACATTTTGTAGAAATGTGCATTTTTCATTTGTTGAGTAGAAAATTAACTCAGTGTTAATGTTTATTTTATTTTATTAGTTTTCAGTGTATTTTAAAACTGGAATATTGATGAGACGACCTCTTTCCTAATGTTTTGAAAACAACCTGACCAAGTAAAAATGGAATAAAACTAGATGGGCTAGGTGTAGCCCATATCATAGCAGAAGATAATGTTAACCAAAAAAGATTATGAGGGGCTCATGAGTTTTAGAAGAAGTTAACTTCTCTTTGGCAAACATGAAGTTATATTAATGGTAGAATTTTGAAAATGCCTTTAAATTCCCAGAATTTATCATTTTTTTATCTTTGTAAAATAATGATATCATGGCCAGTCATTAAGTAGTATTTTGAAGTAGCTTTTTGGATTTTGGAGCATATTCCATCACTCCTGATGTCACATGATTAATCTGAGTCTGGGCCAAATATAAGTCCTTATGCAGAGAAGTATGATGTAGCCACTTTATAAATGAATGTGGAAGGGTCTTCCTCTACCAGTCATGCCTAGTGGTACTAGTAAAGCCATTCACATGAGAAAAAAAATGTGCCCCTCAAATCTGTTTTAGCTGGTGTTATACATGAACCATCAGTGCTCCTAAACCCATGTGATCATCAAATGGCCTTAGCCTATGAGTAGATTGGATAATGGGATAATAGTATTACATTTTTTCCATAGTACATCCTTCTCCTGAGATGGATAATTATATCTTCTTGATCTAATTGCTTTTCTGAAAATAATAAGCAAATTATAAGTTGGTGGCTGTACTTGTCAGATCTCAGTCTGTATTTTTCATGACCTAATGTTGGTATTCAAGTATTCTACATACAATTGGGCCACTAAGGTTAATGCCTAGTTTGGGGTACCTAATCCTAGGTTTTATGATGAAGGAAATCTAAAGCCATTTAGACAGATTGATTTTGGTGGTTTAAAATTAATTTGACCTTTTCTTTGTGTTAAAAAGAAGCCTGGGTTGTGACAAAGATCTACTGACCTATTTCTCAACAAATTGTTCATCAATAAAGCTTAGGGCTTAATTTTCAGCCATTACAGTAACCTCTTCTCCCATTTATTATCAGTCCACACCATGGACCTTCAGGGAATTGCTTGTCAGGCCTGATTTTTTTGTCACTGTAAAGATCCTTGAAATATTATATTTGATAACCATCCTATGACCTGATTAAACTGCCTGAGATAAGAGCCTTTTTTCTTGCAACTCAGCCAGGCAGATAAGTCCATGACGGCAGCTGAGAGTGAGTCAGACTGACTTCCATCACCCTTCCATAACCAAGGCCTAGATAAACCTCCTCTTTCTGATTTTTCAGTCTAATATACATCAAGTTTCTCCCTCTCACAATAATGATGTCACATAATTATCTGGCAACAATTCTTCCACTCCCTTATAATATTTCACTCTTCTTTCTGTAAAGGCTTTTAATTTAAGTTATTCTTAAATGTATTTGAAAAGGTCACTGACCTTAAAATTGCTCCTATAATATGGAATCTAATTATATTGAATCAAAATATTTTAATTAATGCCCACAACTTTTAGTCATTTAAATATATATCATGAAAGTTTATTTTCCAGTTCAACATCGACAACAAATTATAGAAGGAGCTTTAAAACACCCCCTGCACTTCACATCCTGCTCTCTTCTGCAACTATCTTACATCTGAAGTATTTGCAAGATTCCAACCTGCTCTACCTGCTTCCTTTCTCTTTTCCATCCAATTCTTTAATTTGTTATCAATACTCTTTTCTGGTACCCACCACATGCCCTCTTCCAGGTCCTATAGTTACAGTGGACAAGTGAAAGAGATATAATTCCTGTCCTCAATAATATTACAAGGAAGTTAATAAAAAAGAATCAATCAACAAACACACACACAAAAATGTAAAATGTGCAATTGATTGGCACCATGCAGGAGAAGCTACGCAGTTTAATGGGGGCTGGGATTGTAATGGAGGTTCTTGGATGGGAGGGTCTGACCTGGCCCAGCAGGTCAGGGGATGTTCCTCTGAGGAGAGCTGAGAGCTACGGGATGATTAGCAGATAAGTGGGCAAGGAGCAGGGGGGCGTCCCAGAGAGCACAGACGCACAAAAGTCCCGTAGAGGGCGGCGACCAGAAAGGAGGATACTGTGTCCTGATGACAGATCCCCAAGGAGCCTGGAGGTGTGAAGAGAGAACTGTGCATGCAGGACCTTATGAGTCAATAGGAGAAGCTCTACCTTCAACCTAAGATCAATGGGAAGACATCTGGGGGTGAGGGATGATTTTGAAAATTCCCTCTGGTTTCATGTCGTTGGCAGGCAGAGGGGGAGAGCACATCAGGGTAAATAGTTTTGAAGGCTATTAAAGGAGTAGGGGACTTACATAGTGGTAACTGGGACTATGAGAGAGTGGTGGAAATGGGGAAAAACGAATGCATTTGTGAGAGTTTTCAGAGCTAAACTGAGAAGAGTTGGTGATTATCCTAAACCTCACTGTCCTATTAAAGTATTTCTTTGAACTTGTTTTCAGTTGATCTGAGAATGAGAATCATTGCCACTGAAAACACCTATTTGTTGAACCTCAAATTCACTTACTCTCTGGGAAAGTTCAGGCCAGCGTGAAACTCTGTAAACTGGCATGCAAACCTCTCAATATGACCCCAACCACCTTATGACTTATTTTCTGTTCTTCCTCTCAAGGAACTGAAGTACATGTATGTAAAAGCTATCTCAAACCGTGTCTGACATAAATATGAGCTGAACGCATCTCCCCTTCCTTCATCCACCCTTTTCCAGCATCAAATTTCTGCTGTTCTTCCAAAGTACTTAGTTTCACATTGACTGCTTTGCTAACATCGATCCTGCCCACATTTACCCTCCGCTAAAGCCCAAATAGAATGGTTTCTTTCTCTTTCCCATTTTTTCTAAGTATTACCCTTTCTTCAATGCCTCACCCTAATAAGAATCCCAGCTCCTTCACTGTACTTTCCTAGGATATTTGAGTCTTCTTGGTCACCCAGCTTTTGACTTTGAATCCCCCCATTTGCCAGTTACTCAGTATGTGCATCACGGTATTTTCTTTTCTCTTTCTGTGCAACTAGTTTAGCTTTGAAACTGAACTGTCAGTCTCTCAAATAGTGTTCCTACCTTAAATATGGCTCCTACCCATATTTCCAGAGTAGCATTCTCATACCTGTGACTAAAGGGCAGCTTCAGTCCCCTCTACACCACATGCAAAGACTCTCCCAAGAAAAGAAATGCTGCACTATTGAAAAACGGAGTTAAGCAAAAAGGATAGAATTGAACAAAATAGAACAGACGGTCTCTATACTTAATAATTCACCTATTCATTAGAACTCCTTTGTGCTAGAGCTGCCATATAACCCTGTTTATCATTCAAAAAAGCAGATTGCGATATTGTGTAAAGTGGTTACTGAAAAATAAAACATGGAGTATATGCTTCCAGAAAGTCATTAACAATTAAACTTAAACCTGAATTTCAATTTTGGAAATTAGGTTAATAAAACTAAGAGTGCTTATTTGCCTAGTAAACATTTACATTGGGCATTTAGAAACCATTTAAAGGTAAATGGCAGCGAAATAAGTGCATAGAATTGACTCCCAAATAAGGGACCAACTAGACAATCAAGGTTACTTCTAACCCATTCCTGCTCAAAAGTAAAGGGATATCATCTCTTTTCAAGATTCACCTTCCATCTTGCACCTCCCCCCAGTTCTGGCCATGGGCTTCTCAGGTGTGTGGTTAGCTGGTCCTTTCATCTCACCAAACCTTGATCCTTAATAGCCCCATCTTGTTTCTGCCTTTTAGTTGACTTTGCTTCTTCTACTGCGAACCTTTCAGGAAGCAGCCTTTTCCACTGATAAGCAAGACAACAGAGACTAGACAATGGAAGGTAGACAGAAAGGTAACAGCAGCTTTTGACTGTGTCCTGATTTTCCTCTAAGTAAGAAAGGCTGTGAACACCCAATGAGCCTCTATCACTGATCTGAGCTTTCCTTCCTGCCTTACTCTCTCCCTTCCTCATAAATGTTTCCAGATGCTCCACTTCCTTTCACCCCATCCCAACTTTGTACCCATAACTGTATCCATCGTTCCCCTTTCATATGCTTTGCCACTCAATAATCAGCATGCATCTCCCTTACTTTTTTCTAAATTTTAATGATTCATCAATTTCATCTTTTAATGCATTCCTAGCTTGTTTCTTTTTGTTACCATTTTATGTATTTTCAATTTTTATCTGATAAAGTGTTCTTATTTCTACTTCCAATGTCATACTGCATTTTAGTCCATTCATTCATTCTTTATTGTTTTTCTCCTTTAATATTTCTTTTTGTGTTCTATTGTTTTGTTTTGCTTTGACATTTTAGATTATTCACACAAAAATAAGGACATTAAGGGAAAGAGATTAAAATAGGAAATTACTCATGATTCTCATGCAAAATATGCATTTGAAACTTTATAGAACATTTATTTTTCTGTGTGCCTATTTCCTGAATATCTTCCTCTTTTTGCTCCTCTACCCCCCAAGTCAAGGACAAGCAACTAACGAGACTTTGAAATCCTGGGAGTTCCTGGCACTGGTTGAAGTGGCCCACACAACAGGAAGAGCTGGCAGAGAGGAGAAAAGGATGGAACAGGTCTCATGGTTGGACAGCTCCAGTTCCAGGGAGGAGATGCAGTGGCTGGGAGTCTGGACAGCTCCGTCAGCTGGGTTCAGCTTTGTTGGCAAAGACTGTGGGGGTCAAAGACTTGGGGTCCTCGGTAGCTAAGACGGCAAATATGCACAGATGTGACGAGGCTTCCTGGGGTTCTGCTCTCCTGTCCCCCATGGGGTAAAAATCCTTTGAACGGGATTCCTCTTGGCACCAATTTGCTCTGGGTCAGGGAATGGGTGACACAGGTAAAGTGCTTTCTAGGCTTTTCCATGTGTTCATCCTTGGTGTTTGAGATCTGCATGGTTTCTACTGCTTCTTAGTTGTAACCCAGAGCTTTGTAAGAGCTGCTTTTGTGGGTTTGTAGCTGTTTATTTATTGTTCTGTTATTTTTGTCAGGAAGGTGAGCATTAAGACGTCCTAATCTGCCATCTTGCTGACGTCAGCCTCCAAAACATTTTTAATGGTATAATGTTTCGTCACTTAGTAAATAGCTGTATTTAGACAAGTTATAAATTAAATAGGAGTGGTAGTGAATGGCAGCTAAGAGCCAGACCTCTGGAACCAACCAGCCTGGTTCAAACTCTGGCCTTGCCAGTGATTAGCTGCATGAACCCGGGGAAGTTACGTACCATTCTGTTCTTCCATCTCCTCATCTGTGAAATGGGCATAATGTAACTGATCACTGCTAGGATTGCTTTAAGTGTGCAATTAGATAACATTAAGTACCAAATAGTCAGTAAATGCTAATGCTTAGCTATTGTTATTACAAAAACATACTTAATGAAAGTAGTATGTTATGTATTAAAATTATGTATAATAAAGCTTAAATTTAAATTTATCCACCTCAAGTTAGACAGCATTAACATCATTTTAATACTTTTATAGCATTATCATAATGGGCATAATGTTTTGATGTCTTTCTTCTCCTTCCTAATTTTGCAGACAGTTTCCCAATCCACAATTTCTTGCTTTTATCTAGTTTGTTGTTATAACATCTCAAGGAGGTCCTCTACCATACTCTTTCCTTTCCAATCCATCCTACATGATTTTGTTTAGATCTTCTTTATAAAATCCTACTTCACATCCTTCTTGCTTTCAGTATGAGGTCAAAACTCCTTAGCAAAGCCCCCACAGTCTTGGCAAACACACGCCCTTGAAGTGACCTTCCTCTGATCTCCCTTCCATGCAGTAGCCATTACACAGATCTGCTCCTTGTTATTTCTTTTTTCTCATTTGAAATATCTTTCCCCTACTTTAGCACCCACTGAAATGATACTCAGTACAAGTATGCTTCTTCCATGAAGCCTGCTCTGATTTCCTCAACTAGGAAGCAACTGCTCTTGTCTACCTGGGTTGAAACTACCTAGATTTCTATTACATACTCTTCTCACTTTGGGTTCTTCTCATCTTCTTCTATTTGCATTGTAGTTATTTTTGCGTATGGCTGAGTTTATATCATTTAAGGACTGACTGTAACATTCACACCCACCATATCATGTAGTGCAAAGGTGTTAATGACTTATTAAATGAATATAGACCATATTGGAAATAAACAAGGGTATGGGGGTAGGGCAGAGATAAAATGAATGAGCCCAAAGGTTTGCAATCCAAAATAGAGTCACTAAGTTCTACTGTGGTTGCATAAAAAAACAAAGAATAGTTTCCATTATTTTACTTTCCTCTGCCCCAAGCCTGTTTAAATGACTTTTCTTAAGAAAGTATCATAAGTGCTAGAAACCATGTGGAAAGTGTTATACCTCTAAAACTGGGAGTCTCGTGTTATTGGCACTATGTTTCAGCCTCTGGTTCTGGAAATATCTCTACTTCCAGCCTTGATACACAAAATTAATTCTGACATGCTCTTTTAACATATTTCTAACATCATTTTTCGATCTTTTTGAATTGCTCTTTCAATATCAATATGCTCCTTCAATATTTGACCTCGTTCATGAAGTGCTTGGATTTTCTTACTTCATCCTCTTAAAGAGATACTACTATATCTTTGAATTTTCTCTTTTTTTGAAGTATGCATCAATATCTATTGCTTACAAGTCCAAGACAAATATGAATAGCCTAAATGTTCATTAGAAAAAAGGTTAATCGAATTAATGCAAAGGTACAAAATACCAGAATTCATTTTTTTAAGAAGTACAACCATATTATTATTGAAGAAAGATTGCCAAGATAAATGATTGAGATAAAAGGTACGCAGAAGACAATACATAGTGTGATCTTTTATTCTATATAAAAAATATAGCTAATTGTCTAACTTAATACAGAGTTTTCTTAATTACATCCTTATATAGAAAGGAACCAACTCTCTCTCTTTGGTCAAGAGAAGAAGAGAGAAGATGAGATGAGGAGATAACATGTCCAAGCAATAAAGGCAGGGGTTCTTAGCAACCCAAAACACAATTAAGAAACTTCTATATATACTTTATTCTGTTCAAGTGAAATTTCTTTACACATGCACAGATATTGTTTTTCCAAGCTCTTAAAGAAGTTGCCATTGACTGGATATAGAAAAGCCACCTAGCTCTATATTTATAAATATCTTATTTCACCAGTTGTAATAGTTTCCTGTTGCTGCTTAACAAGTTGCTACAAACTCGGGGGATCACAATAACACAACGTTATTCTCTTCCAGTTCTGAAAACCAGAAATCCAAAACCAGTTTCACTGGGTTAAAGGCAAGGTCAGCATCACTGGCTCCTTCTGGAAGCTTCAGGAGAGAATCCTTCTCTTTTTCAGCTACTAGTGGCTGCCTGGATTCCTCTCTGGCACAACTCCAACCTGTTGCTTCCATCATCACATCTCCTACCTCCTTTTCTGCAGTCAAATCTCCATCTGCGTCTCTCTCATATACAAACACTTGTGATTGCAGTTAAGATCCACCAGGATAATCCAGAACAACTCCCCATTTCAAGATCCTTAACTTTGTCACATCTGCCAAGTCCCTTTGCCGTATAAGTTGACACTCACAGTTCTGACACGCACAACACTAAGGACTGACATAGATCTCTTTTGGAGCCATTATAGAGCCTACCAGACCAGTCTTGTTTTCATAAGGAGTAAATTCTTATTATTTTATTGTAGTCATTTATTTAAAAATTATCAAACACATATTTTAGTATATTTCAGGGGATGTGCTCTACCATGGACCAATAAATTAATAATTATTGGTTCCCAACCTCTGGAGTCCCCCGAGTGAAATTTGACACTGGCACATGTACATGAGGGGAAGGAGAAACCAGAGAAAGGGGCAGACCACTCCAGATTGGTAAGGGGCAGGTGTAATAAGCAAGGGAAGTTACTTGTGAAGCTTGCCCTGCCAGCCCCAAGCCAAGGGCTTTTCCACACCCACCCAATTGAATTTTAAAAGTTTATACAGAGGCCATCAGATGATCTCAACAACACGTTATTCTCTCAAGCTCTCCTTGAAACAACTGCTACCACAGTGGTCACATCCTCTCAATGACCTCCAACAATAATTTTTTTTGGGGGTGGGTGTGAGGATGCAACAATAACATAGGAGTATTCTTTATAATTACTCTGAATTTTTCTTAGTTTCCAATAAATTGTGCACAGCATCCTATTTATAGTGTAACATTAGCTGAATGTTGTGACGTCTCTGGCTCTAATCAAAAGGTGTGGGCTCCACTCCACCATGAGCCCATCCTTCACACCTGCACACAGGACTGATTCTCAAGCACCAGGCCCAGCCCCACATTTACACTGATTTCTGGGCACCTTCCCAAACCTAATTTACTCCAGAATGCGTATCTTGCCTTACACCCCCAGCCTTGGCTCAGGCTGGCTTGGCTGATTAAAACAAGCATCTTATTTTTAGCCATTTGTAAATGCAGTCTTTGAACAACATCATTGAGAACATCAGTTTACATCAAAACAGGGACAAAGAAGGTGAGTTTGCTCTGCTGACCTGTGCCATTGTCATGCATGAATTAAGTGAACTTCAATATCACATCTATTTTATATATCCACAGCGTCCAGGCACTTACATCACTTAGGACAAAATATATAAATTAAAATCCTAGAAGTTTATTATCTAAAATCATCATCGTCATGATCATCATCATTATTAACAAGGAAATTTAAAATATGTAGTATAAAAATAGTATTAGGCACCTGACATGTCAAACATAATTTTGATGTTGAGCCATTATCTCCCTGTCTTTATACACAAAATTCTTTCACTCTCCACAAGCTTCTACCTATGATGTTGATTTATTTCTCATGGACAGTTATTATCCTGTGAAATGCAGAGGGATGGTTGGAGGGAGAACTGGTGGAAGGAGATAGGCCCTGGTTCCTGGTCTTAGGTTGGTGAAGATAAAATTATTTTAAGAGTTTCTTCTAATTAAGGTGGTCTGGAAATGGGAAGAAACAAGATACTGGGAGAAAGAGAGGATGCTAGGGTAGTAGAAAATTGTTGTTCTAGGTCCCAAATGCTTTCTTAAAATCTTTAAGCAAGGCAGAAGAGTTAAACAGTAGTCAATATAGTTAATAGTTAAAAAGTTAACTAACGTGTTTACTGTTAGGCCAAGAAATTGAGAAAAATCATGTTTTCAAATTCATTGCATCCCTATCATAAGTCTCTTTACTAGTTCAGACATAAATACATGCATCCACCTTCCTTCAAAATAGAATTCCTCTGCTGTTCTACACACTGGATATTTCTTTGGGCATTTTTTTTTCCTTTTGACTGTATCATTCATTTAATTTAGTTATTTTAAATTAAATACCATGTTCTAGATGTAGATAGATCAGAATCAAGTAGGCAAGCAAGGACAATTGACTCTCTGAAATATGACACAATTTTCTTTTCAAAACTAGTTCAAAATTTTCCATACTTTACAAGTCCTAAACAAGAAGCTGGCAGGTTTCAGCCTTCTATTATTTCATTACAGGTATCTTACCATATTGAATCACATTTAATTTTTTTTTTTTTTTTTTTTTTTTTTTTTTTAGTTTTCCCTGGAAGGATGTGCATTCAGTGTGAAGGTTTTGGAAAGCAGGAGATGCTGTTAGTGATGCAAAGGCCAGATGGCAGATTAGTTATCGGTCTGTGATATGCTTCAAGGGAACACCAGGCCAGCGCGGTTGGAAACTGCACACTCAGTGATTCATTCCATATATTAATTTCATTAGTAAAAGCTCTTTTCTTTATGTTAAAAAGAAATGAAAATATAAATTTTATTTAAGAAGGAATGGAGTTGAATGTGATGTCTTTGTTGAAATAATGACAAAATGGGAAAATTTGAGAAACAAACTCATCTCTAGAGTTAGCTGATTAATTATAGAAGCCAATGTGGGTGGTTATTACACCTGAAATGCCTGTAAGCTGGGGTCCTTCCCTATGGACGAACAACGTACTGGGAGATCCTATACTGCGAGATACAGCCACTTGTTCATCATGTTTAATTTTTCCGTGGGGTCCCGAACTTATGCATGAATGGATGATGTACCACACAGCATGCAGTGTAGGTCTAATTCCCTTTATGGAATTTTACCAGCTTTGTGTGTGGTGTCAGACACTCATGGTCTCAGTCACATTAGTGTCAGACACAGTCTATGTAACACATCAGATCTTCTCAGTTGTAGTTGTCACCAGGACTCCTGACCATTTACTTCTCCTTTGTCCTTACAGAACCCAGGTTAGCATGGGTACCACTGGAGATGATCTCTCCTCCCACCCATGCCCTGGACCTTTCTCTGTTGCTCTGAGACTTTCCTTGTCCAGATGAGGCATGAGACCCGTGGGACCTGCCCAGTGGGATTTAACACACTGTAGGGTGAACCACTGACCAACAAGATAAATGATCCTGCAGATACCGTTTTCTTTCCCCTCTATAGACATACCACCCTGAGATGTGGGGATTCATAAGACGTTCCTAAAGATGGTCCTGTCAGATCGCGCAATCGGTTGTGCTTGGTACCAAGCAGTGGCCAGAGGCCTAAAGCACTTACCCTGTTTATTCTCCCCCCTTCTGGCATCATATTCCTTGTCTCCCACCTTGGTTCCCTGGTCTTTTCTAATCAATTATCAGCACATAAGCCTTTGTCTCCTGTTATGGCTTCTAGGGAACTTGGTCTAAGATAAGTGGCTGTGGGCAAAACAGTACGTGATTGGATTCCTCTCCCAATCCAACCTCTGACAGAAGGTTTGGACGAATCCAAAGATCCCCTTCTAGAAATTCTAGGTAGTCTCTTGTTTGGGCATTTTGACACTTGGAGCAGTTTATCTTACAGTTTTCCCAGCCTTTTTGGAACTGGATATGATCATATTTCAAGTAATGTGCTCATATATTCACCTGTAAATTATACCGCAATGATATTTTATTTAACAGAATGAGAAAATAATGGCTCAGGCTCTGTCTTCTTGAGTAGGGCTCATAAACATGATTTGTAAGGTAAAAACTGAGTAACTGTCTCCCTAGCTGAATAGAAGAAACACCTGCTGCTTAGTTTTACCTAGGAAGGGAGATGGAATTGTCCTATAAATAGACTCCCTTCTGACTCAGGAGCCCTACCTAAGTCAAGGTGAGTAAATTGGACACCAATAAGAAGCTGGACAACTGGTAGAAACTCTCAAGAATTAGAAGGAATGGACACAGGGGAGGTCTTAGGCTTGCACACTGCACAAGTCCATGCCCCTGACACTGGCTAGTACTTCCATCAGCGGCCTGATGGAGTCTAAGTTTTGGTTCCATAATTCTATGTCACCTTTATTAGGTTCATTTCAATGAATCCACTAAGACCAAGTAAATCAGTCATGAAGACTTTTAGTACACAAAGCTGTAGGACAGCAGTTCTTAAACATGTTAGTCTCAGGAAATTTTGCACTCATAAAATTTACAAAGAACCCCAAAGAGCTTCTATTTATGTGAATTATACGAGGTCTGACAGTTAAGTTAGCAAATCCATCCTAGAAAAAGTGCTACATACCTCATTGCTGAATATCACTATAGTCACCTTCAAAATACTCCCCTTGGGAAGCTATGCTCTAATGCCAGCACTTAGTCCACCCTTCAAGGCAATTCTGGAACTCTTTTTCTAAAATGGCCATCAGAGTTGTCGTCATATTACCCTTGATGTCCTGAATGTCATCAAAATGTCTTCCTTTCAATATTTCCTTTATCTTCGAGTTAAAAAAAAGAAGTTATTGAAGGCCAGATCAGGTGAGTAGGGAGGCTGTTCCAATACAGTTTTTTGTTTACTGGCTAACAACTCCTTCACAGAGAGTGCCGTGTGAGCTGGTGCATTGTGGTGATGCAAGAGCCATGAATTGTTGGCGAAAAGTTCAGGTCATCTGACTTTTTCACTCAGCCTTTTCAGTACTTCCAAATAGTAAACTTGGTTAACTGTCCAGTTCATACAAATTCATAATGAATAATCCCTCTGCTATCAAAAAAAGGTTAGCAACATCTTTGCAACAAGTTTGTGAACTTAATTGTCAGACCTCATATGTGTTAATATTTGCTATATTAGAAACTAAGATTGAGAAATTATCAAATGTTTATGTTAATTTGTTTAAATAATAGTAAACATATTCATGCTAACAGAAGTAATATACTTTTAGGAAAAAAATATATTTCTAAAACAAAAAAAGACTGATGAAAGTGACATTGCTTTACATTTCTGCAAATCTGTTTAATATTTTGCTTAATAAAAGACAACTGGATTTTTAAATATGTTCTGCATTAAAACAGTAGTTGAGAAAAGGAGAAATATTTTAATAGTTTTTCAGGTAACTATGACTATTTATCTTTGGTACTACACTCAAAATTGACAAAGAGGTACTTCTTAAACTTTCTGATTTGTAATGTGAAATCTAAAATCATGTCAATGATTTTTTATTTTTATTTTTATTTTTGTACTTTGCTACTGAAATACATTTGGTCTATTTTGCACTTTGAATGGGTCTTTTACCCACACATGATTTCATAACAACATCCATAGGTCAATTGGAAAATATCAGTTCACTGAATTCTGAAGATCTTCCAAATGTTGACATATTTTAATATACACTATCAGAAATATCACAACTGTTAATGTCACCACCAATCTGATTTCAAAAGTTCTAAATATTGAGAAATGGTCAAGTTCACAGTGGCTGAAACTAGTCTTCCAAATTTCAAATTATTGCCAGACAGCTCAAATTTTGTCACTGACCAAAAAAAAGAAACAAACAAACAAACAAAACACTATCATTTATTTGCTACCAACTGACAGGCTCAATTCATTCACTTTTGAGAAAATGTCTTCCAAATACCAAATCTGCTAGCAACAGTTTGCCTGTCAATTTTTCAGGTAAAATTGAAAGATATGTGGGAAAGTATTAGTTCAGCTTGTACCTAATACAATCACACTAATTCCTCTCCTTACAGCAGCATCAAACTTCTTATGCATCAGAAGTACTTTGTATACTTCCCATTATCAAAGACATTTTTAAATGACATTGGCCTTTTTTTTCCTATTGTGTGGTGGTAAATAATTCAAGTATTACTAGAACATGGTCCCATTGACTTAATTCATGCAAAGGTACTGACAATTTTTCCCACTATTGTTTTTGTACCCTCTGTGCAAATATTAACACAGTGGAAAAATCAAATGCTATTTTATTATTAAGAAAATAGGTTTGACCTCTTGCAACCCCTTAAACTCTCATCGACTACCAGGGGTCCATAGACTACACTTCACCGTGCCTCCAGGATATTTTGGGGATGGGAGAAGATCCATGGAAGTGATCCCATGAGTCTGAGGTTTTAGCAAAAGGAGAGAGGAAGTATATCAACTCTAGCCTTGGAAGCCACTAGAATAAAAAATGCACAGGAATTAAGGGACAAGATGAGTCCTCCCCAGATGGTTACTTGAATGTGATGCCAAATCAGAGATGAAGATTAAAACAAGAGATCGCAAACCCTAGAACCAAATTTAGGAATCAGAGTACTACCTAAATAAGGAGGAAAATATTGGTCAGGATGTAAGTGAGAAGAAGCCTGGGCGAATTTTGGAAAACGACAACACCCCAAAGCTGTTTGTCTTGAGGTCTCCGTGATGAGCCAATAGGATAGTTCACTGTGTTTAAAAGATCAGTGACCATGTGGCCTTACGGGTTTCTTTAATTTGTCTGTTGGATACACTGATGAATCATAAGCATATTCAGGTGTACCCTGCTTTAAGGAAAGATTGATAAGCAAAAAATACAAAACAGATGAGCCAGAGGGCAACTTTGTACAGTACAAAATTGATATTCAACATGTAAAAGGATTCAATACATTGTTCCTTCAACACAACACTCAGTACTTTATCAGTGTCTGTAAAATCGGAGGTGATTCACAAAGCTTCAGCTTAGGAAGAAAATCACTTAGATGAGTAGGCTTCCTCTGGGGAAGTAGAGAAGTGAAAACATTTCTAATCAACACAGCTTCTTAAATGGAATACAGTGACATTAATTAGGTTCTCTAAAAGGAGAAATATTCAAAGAAACCAAACAACGATGTGCTACAATCAAATTCAATAGTTTAGCAATTGTGGAAAAATAGAAACCACAAGCCCCAAGGGAAAAAACTGTAAATAATGTATCTTGAAAACCTCAACAGTAAATAAATCTCGAACGACAAGATTTATAGTATTATTCTTCCTTACTATTCTCCAAAGACTCTAAACCATCTTTTACGTAATTTTTTAAAACTCAGGTTTATTATGCTAAAATCTACATAGAGTGTAATGTATATTTTAGGGTGACACATACTTTGATAAATATATACAATCATGTAATCATCACTACCACAATCAAAACATGGAATATCCCCCGTTACCGTCATGAATTTTCTCATGCCCTTGGCATTCAATTCCCACTTCCCAACTCCAGTGGTGTCAAACTGATACTTTATTTGTGTCCTTACAGTTTTTTTGTGTGTTTTTTTAGAACTTCATAAATGGAATCCTACTAATGAGCTTTTTGTGTCTGGCTTCTCTCACCTTGCATTATGCTTTTGAAATTTATTCGTATTGGTTTATAGAGCAGTAGTTCAATGCTGTCAAACCATCAGCTGTATTCAATTGTTTATCCATTCACCATTTGATGGACATTTGGGTTGTTTCCAGCTTGGGGCCATTATAAATAAAGTTTACTAAAATCACTTTCAGGAATTAGTACGGACATAGGATTGAACTTCTGTAAAAATCTAGGAGTAGTAGGATTGTTGGGTTAGATGCTAAGTGTATTTTCTACTTCATAAGAAACTGCCAACTCATTTTCCAAAAATGGCTGTTCTATTTTGCTTTTTGCTCCACAGCATATGAAAGTTTCAGTAGCTCTGCATTCTCACTAGCACTTTTTTTGGGAGGGGCAGTCATTCTATTAGATGTGTAGTGATACCAACTATGTTTTTAACATACCTGATGCTGAACACACCTCCATGGGCTTATTCACCATCCATATCTCTTTGTTAGTTGTACCTGTTCAAATCTTTAGCCAATTACTTGTGGGAACAAGCATGGAGAGGATTGGTCGAGGCTGAGGTAACTGGTAGCTTAGCCCAGAAACGGACATACTTCTGCTTCAGGCAGCTAGTATTCTTGTCCCCCTCAGTTTGGGCTTGAATCTGAAGGGTGAACCTCTCTCAGCCCCACCCCTTTTATCCTCACACAGTGGCAAAGTTCTGCCTTAGAACTTTAGGGGTCTTGGGCAGAAGCCATTCCTGCCTCCTCTGCATAGTAACAGAGTTGGCTTTGTATCAGTAAAGGACCTTTGGTTCAACAGTATTTACTGGCCTTCTCTGTGGGAATTGCTTTTTGCTTATTTCCTTCGACAAGGAGCAAGGCTGTCCCTCCCAGAGCGTCTAAGCAGTTTGCTGCTCGTGTGACAAAAGTCCAGAGAAGGGATGCCTCTTGCCAGTGGCACAGTCACCACCTGCACACCTGCACCTCCATGAGATGGGGGGCTGTTCTACGATGTTTTGTCCTGCCTCCTCAGTCCTTTTCATGAGAACCCAGCCCAGCACAGAGTAAAACGAACTTACTAAAAGAAGACAGGAATGTAATATGCTTAAATGTTAGTAGGTATACCTTTATGTTAAAGATTAATTTTTAAATACATGTTGGTATTTTCTAAAATTTCCAGACAAATTGTATTGCTTGTTTAAATGATGATTAGTAATTAATAAAAATGTGATATACAGCTTTTTAAAGCATTTATTGACAAAGTGCTTAATGGAAGGTATGGATCTGGGTATCAGAGGTTCAAAGGTGATTAAGACATGTCTGTTGCTTTCATGAGTTCCCAGTTTATTAATGAATGAGACATGGGCTGAACTTTCCACAGAACTGTCATGCACATTATTTCATTTGATTTTCACATACCCTTTGTGAGACCGGCAGGTCTGTGATCACAATGATTTTGCCTATAAGCAAACCAAGATACAGGGAAGTAAAATGATTTTTCAATGTTCCTGTTGCCATTGTTTCATTTTTTAAAATCTCACCACTGGACACTCACATGCAAAATACATACATACATACACACAGACATAAATCTAGACACTCTAAACACACACCTTACACACTTCACCAAAGTTAACTCAAAATAAATCATAGACCTAAATGTAAAATGAAAAACTATAAAACTCCTAGAAAATATGATAGGAGAAAATCTATCTGACCTTGATGATGGTCATATTTTTAGATACAACAACATAGGCATAACCCATGAAAGAAAGAATTGATAAACTGGACTTCATTAAAATTAAAACTTTTTTACTCTGTGAAAGACAGTATCAAGAGAAAGAGGAGATAAGCCATATATTGGGAGAAAATATTTACAAAAGACACATCTGATTAAGGACTGTTACTCAAAATATATTCCACTGTGTACTTCCATGGTGGAAAATTTGTGAACTTAATTGTCCAACCACTTCTTGTAAAATGAACTCTTAAAAATCAACAGTAAGAAAACAAACAACCCAATTAAAAAATGGGTCAAAGATGTTCACAGATACCTCACCAAAGAAGACATACAGATGCCAAATAAGCATATGAAAAGATGCTTCACATAGTATGTCATCAAGGCAATACAAATTAGAACAGCAATGAGATACCACTGCACACCTATAAGAATGGCCAAAATCCACAACACTGACATCACCAAATGCTGGAGAGGACGTGGAACAATAGGCACTCTTATTCATTGCTGGTGGAAATTCAAAATGGTACAACATCTTTGGAAGACAGTGTGGCAGTGCTTTGCAAAATGAAACATACGTTTTCCATATGACCTAGCAATCGCACTCTTGGATATTTACTCAGAGGGGCTGAAAACTTATATCAACAAAAAACCTGCACATAGATGTTTATAGCAGCTTTATTCATAATTGCCAAAACTTGGAACCAATCAAGATGTTCTTCAGTAGGTGAATGGGTAAATAAGTTGTAGTGCATCCAAACAATGGAATATTATTCAGCGTTAAAAAATGAGCTATCCAGCCATGAAAAATATCGGCAAAGAGTAAATGTGTATTACTAAGACAAAGAAGCTAATCTGAGATGACTACATACTTCCTGACTCCAACTATATGACATTCTGCAAAAGAGAAAACTACAGAGAAAATTCAAATATCAGGGATTGACAGGGGTGGCATGGGTAGGGGAAAGATGAATAGGCAGAAAACAGGATTTTAAGGCAGTGAAAATGCTCTGTGTGACATTATAATGGTAGATACATGTCATTATGCTTTTGTTCAAACCCACAGAATGAACAACACCAAGAGTGCATCCTAAGCAACACTATGGACTTTGGTGATTAGGATTGGTAAATATAGGTTCATCTTTGGTAAACATTGTATCATTCCGGTGAGTGATGTTGATAATGGGGAAGTCTATGCATGTGTGAAGAAAGGAGGTATATGGGAAATATCTGTACTTTCAATTTTGTTGTAAAGTAAAAACTGATCTTTAAAAAAATAAGTTTTTAAGAAACAAACAATACTAAACTAAAATGTACATACCAAAAAAAACTCAAAAATGTAACAGCTGAAAACAACCACTTAATTTTGTTCATGATTGTTATGGGTCATAACTTTCAAAAGAAGATGGCTGTGTAGTCCTTGCTTGGGGACCCTCATGAAGTTGCAGTTGGACATTGGTTGGGGATGCAGCCATTAAAAGGCTCAACTGGGTGGGCTACCAAGATGGCACACTCACATAGCAGGCAGTTGGTATTGGCTATTGCCTGTGAGCTTAGCTGGAGTTATCATCTAAGGCACCTACCTGGGGCCACTCCAGCATGACAGTCTCAGGTAGTCTGAATTCTTTCGTGACTACTAAAGAAGGAGCTCTCCTGGCAACTGATTGAGCCGTGAATGTTGTACAGTGTCATATCTACTGCATCCTTTTGGTTAAAATGAAATCAATAAGGCCAGCCCAGAGTCCAGGTGCGGAGACACAAACCCCATTTCTCACTGCAAGGAAAGTCAAGAATGTGTGCACATTTTAAAACTGCCACAATCAATGTGACATTGCATTCAGTGGCAGAGCCAGAATTAGAAAAACACTGATCTCCCTCCAAACTAGTTTTCTTTACTCTGTCGACCTTTTTCATGACTGTTAATGTGTACACTTAATTATGCCCTTTCAAATAGAAAATTGGAAACTTAGAAGGATTTTGAGAGTACCACTTCAACTCTCACGTTAACATCCCTTTCTAATTACTTAATTTTGGTGACATTATGTGTACATGTATTCAAAGGAAAGTGATGCCAAATCACAAACCAATACCATTCCACTGAAAACATTATATAATCTTCGCTCTTGAATACCGATGTTCTCCTACAGTTTCACAATTTTCATAAAAAAATTCACAATTTTCACATGTAATGATATATGTTTGGATTCCTGTATTTTCTGTATTAATTCTTATATTAAAAGGAAAGCTTTCATTTGAAAGTTATTTTGCATAAATTTTAATGCTTTATGTGTTTATCTGGGTCACTAACAAACACCTCTGGCAGAAGGGTTAAGGTCCTATCCTTACATGAAAACTGTAAACATTCTCACCTGATAATTAAAGACTAAATTCAAAGGTGAATGGTGAATGCTTGCATTAAAGATAAACCTCTGCTTTCTTTGAGAAAGATAAATTCTGATGAGAGGTTTTATTAATGCTAACAAAAAAAAAATCCTTTCAAAACATTACTATAAAAAATTATACAAAACAAAAGGCAGTCACTGAGTTAAATGGGAGAGAGATCCAAGATAGAGAAGTAGATAAACACTGTGTCTGTGTCTTTCCATGAACATAGTAAAATTACAACTGAATTATAGAACAATCAACCTGGAGAACCATTTGAAGTCTAGCTGAACAGAAGTGCTATAACTAAAAATATAGAGAAGAAACAATAGCGAGACTGGTGGGAGGTGTGGAACGCAAAACAAGCCCAAACCTCTGTGTAGCAGTTGAGAATCAGGAACGATATCTCAGCCATGGAAGTTTCCCCCAGAGGAGTGAGGGACCTCAGCCCCACAACAGGCTCCTGAGCCCAGAGTACTGCTGGGAAAAGGAGCCCACACAACAACCGGCTGTGAAAAATAGTGGGGTTTCCTACCATCTGGATGGGACAGAAGGCTGTGGGAAACGTAGACATCCTCTTAAACGGCCCACACACGACTCATTCACTCGCAGGCACTCACCCTGGGCTCCAGCGAAGGTACAGTGAATCTGGGAGTGTTGGAGGAATATGGGGGCAGACTGAGGTGTGTGGCTTCGAGGTGAGGCCTGGAGGATAGTCTCCATTTTCCCTGTGAGTGGGTCAATCTACTTGGCAGCTGGGAGGTGGGTGCCATCTTTCCTGTGCTGAGCCCGCCCCCACAGGCCAAATCTGAATCTGATTGGTCTCGTGAGTTCTGATGGGACTTTACTAACATCTGAGGCACTTTCTTTATGGGCAGCCAGCCCTGCCCACATTGCACTCCTTCTTGGAAAACTATCAGAGTCAGGTAGGCCCCAGGCAGATGGCAACTGGCCTTGGTGTGCTATGATACTTGCTGTAGCTCCATACTCTGCACTGACACCAAACAAGAATTTACATTAACCTGGTGACCAAAAAACTTCCCACTCTAATGAGTCCCTGAGATCCTGCTTCACCCAACATGTATACTGCTCCAGGCTCTTCAGCAGATGAAACTTAGGGGAGCCAGATGGTGGCAGCAGGCCTCAGAGTGTCCTGGCTTTTTGTGGCACTACCCCAGATCTGGTACTGGTGGAAATCATCCTTGGTTCACAGTGTGGCCTCTTCCATGCACCTCCAGGTACAGTACAGGCAGCAACCAACCATAGATCACTTTGTAGCTCTTATCACGTACTCCCTGTTCAGTCACAGTCAGTGGATGACCTGGGCCTGCACTGGAGCCCCTCACAAGAGACCCAAGAACCAATACACTTGGATGTTGGTTTCAAACCACAGCAGAGAATCACCCAATTAGCCCCACCAGCAGACTAGTTGAAGCAAAGCATTGATCAGCAATTTGGAAGACAAGGTAGCAGAAAACACAAAATTGGAACAGCAAAAAGAAAAAAGAACCCCCAAATTTGAGGAGAGCTTAAGAGATCTCTGAGACGTTAGTGACAACATTTGTATCATAGGAGTACCAGAAGGAAAAGAGAGAAAGAAAGGGACTGAGAATCTATTTGAAGGAATAATGAATGAAAACTTTTCTAACATGGTTAAGAAAATAGACATGCAAGTCCAGGAAGGGCAGAGAGTCTCAAATAGGATGAACCCGAACAGGCCCACACCAAGACACATTATAATTGAAATGGTAAACATTAAATAGAAAGAGAGAATCCTAAAAGCAGTAAGAGAAACTCAGCTTACAAGGAAGTAACTTATAAGGGAGCCCCCATAAGACTGTCAGTTGATTTCTCAATGGAAATTTTGAAGGTCAGAAGCGACTGGCACAAAATATTCAACATGATGAAAAGCAAGGACCTATAAGCAACTCTACTTTACCCAGTTAGACTATCATTTAAAATCAAAGGACAAAGAGCTTCCCAGACAAGAGAAAGCGAAAGGAGTTCATCACCACTAAACCAGTATTGAAAGGAATATTAGAGGGAATTCTTTAAGACACAAAAAAAATTAAAAGTATGAATAATAAAACATCAATAGCTGCATATCTATCAACAATTACTTTCAATATAAATGGATTAAATGATCCAATCAAAAGACATATGAGGGCTTAATAGATAAGAAAAAAAAAAAACCCTTACATATGCTGCCTATAAGAGACTCACTTCAGATTGAAAGACACACAGAGACAGAAAGTAAAGGGATGAAAAAGAATATTTCATGAAAATAGAAACAAACTAACGAAAGCTGTAGTAGCAATACTTATACCAGACAAAACACACTTTAAACCAAAGGCTGTAAGATGAGATAATGAAGGACCCAGTAATCTCACTTATGTGTATTTATCCAAAGAAACCCAAAATGCTACATTGAGGGGATATGTGCATTCATATATCCATTACAGCATTGTTTACAATGGCCAACATGTGGAGGAAGCCTGGGTGTCTGTCGATGGAAGAATGGATAAAGAGGATGTAGTACATATATACAATGGAATATTGCTTGGCCATGGAAGGGAATGGGTTATTGCCATCTGTGACAGCATGGATGGACCTGGAGGGTATTGTGCTGAATGGAATGTCACACAAAAAAAGACAGGCACCATGTGATTTTGCTTATATGTGGAATGTAAAGAACAAAATTAATAAATAAAACAGAAACAAACTCATAGAAAATGTTTTGAAAACATTTGATGGTTGCACGATGAGAGGGGGTTTGAGGGTGGGTGAGAAAGGTGAAGGAATTAAGAAGTACAAATTTGTTATTACAAAGTACTCATGGGGATAGGTTATAGCATAACAATTATTGTCAATAATATTGTAATAACTATGCATTGTGTCAGATGGATATAGATTTGTTAGGGTGATAGATGGTAGGGAGTTGGGGGCAGGGTGAAAAAGGTGAAGGTATTAAGAAATACAAATTGGTTACAAAAAAGTCATAGAAATGTAAAGTACAGCATAGAGAATGCAGTCAATAATATGGTAATAACTACGTATAGTGCCAGGTGGTACTAGACTAGTCAGGGGGATCACTTCTTAAATTATATAAATGTCTAACCACTATGCTGTACACCTAAAATTAATATAAAACAATACTGAATGTCAAATGTAATTGAAAACTTTAAAAAGGGGAGGGGAATGTGAAAGGGAATAAGAGGTCCAAACTTTCAGGTATAAAACAAATTAGTTATGGCGATGTAATTAATGTACAGCATGGGGAATATAGTCAATAACACTGTAATAGCATTGTATGGTGTCAGATGGTTGCTGGACTTATGGTGATCACATCTTTAGGTATATAAATATTGAATAACTATGATGTACCCCTAAAACTAATATAATATTGCATGTTAACTATATTTTTAATAAAAATATTTTTATAAAGTCAGTCACTTATGTGTCATTAAGACTGATTATATGGTCTTTGCATAGTAAAAAGAAGATGGACTTGTCATAATTTGCTATAGAAATATAGCTGATTAAAACATCCATTAAATTACCAGTTACTTTTCCACTTACAGAGCCTAGAACCACTCTTGCTATTATGCCTAAAGCTCTGAAGAATATGAAAATCTCAGGAGCTGAGTGGGATACTGTGCAACTCAGTCCATCATGACAAACCTATTATGCAAAGGAACATAGTGCACTATTTTGGAGGTTTTTGTTGATTTACTGAGAATTATGAAAATATGCTCATTGCCCTGAGCCTCTGGGCATTTCTGAGTTGCAGTACACTAAGCCACTAACTTCTCTTGCTCTCTGTTCCAGAGCTCGTACCATTTATAATGGGAACCCACAGCCATTTGCAAAAAATACATCAAAATACAAAACTGACCAAGGGAAAATTAGGATTCAAAATCTACCTAACAACTGAACCCAAATAAATATTGGTAGGAATAAAAATATATCAACTATCTTTCTCTAATAGTAATCATAAGGCCACCTCTAAGAATAATTTCAGTTTCCTTTGGACAGAGGTGTTAATATATGAATCTTTCCATTTACAAGATCTAGATATGACAGAAATATTGACTAATTTATTAATGTTTCTTCTTATTTATGTTCAGATTGTTTTCATTCTATCGTAAATTCTTTCCAAAGTGATTGCATCTACAATCTCGAAAAATAAAAGGAAGGAAGGAAGGAAGAGGGGGAAGGAGGGAGGGAGGGAAAGAGGGAGAGTGGGGAAGAAAGAAGAAATCAAATTCTGGCACTATTCCGTTTTGAGACATGTATGTGATGATATCAACACATATTTTACAAAATAATGTAGATTGGTAAATACCGTTGTTTTTATTGCTTTGGTTTTCCTGTTTTTTCATTTTATTTTGTGGGTCTGTTTCCTGTGTTGCCCTTCTCTATTTTGTGCTGGAATTTAGTACCAAAGTCTGTAATGCTAGTAAATCCTTTTCTTTAGTCATGCAAATCTGAGCCCTGTATCCGTGTGAATCTGACAAAAAGCTGAGACAAAGAGCACCAGAAGGGTTTTCAACTCGCCCACCCAAACATTTTCCAACAGGGTCCGCTTTCGTGGACAAAGAAGTTTCTGCATAAAGATCTTTCATATCTCAGAATATGGAACAAATCTCCAAAATATGGAAAATCTCATTGAAATTTATCAACAGTAAGATTTTTTTCCATACTTCTTAAACAGAGAATTTACAATAGAAAACTCATGTGAGATGGCAGACGAGGAAAATCCTCCTCACAGCAACTGGAATGCTCTAAGGTTTAGGAAACCAAGATGGCACCGTGTCTCAAGTTATTTTGAAATCATCTCAATGCAACTTATGGAGTGCTTTAGGATGCCATGCTTTCAACTTGGCTTGGTTTTATGAACATATGTGCAGGGTGAACAACGGGTGATAAGGAGAAATGTAGTTTTTTAATCTTTTTCAGATGAGAAATAGCAAACACACTGATTCTTTCAAATTCCTGCTCCATGCAGCTTCTATCTTTCTGTTCAAAATATGACATCATGTGGCTTTGTGAGACTAAATCCTAAGCAATGTATGCATTGTAATCTAATCCTTTTTGTATAAAATAACACTGCGTTACCTTTTCCTAAACCATTGATAATTCTTTATTGACACACATGGGAATTTCACCTGCTTTAACTGGCATGTTGAATTTTATTCATGCAGTGGACTTTGAATTGCAATTCTCCAGGATCTGATTTTCACATTGTAGCATCATTTTGATCAGAATCACCTGGAGAGCTGTCTAAAGCACAGATCTCGAGGCTCCATGCACAGGTCAGATTCTGTGTGTAAAGTGTGGCACCATGAACTTGCATTTCTAATAATTTCTTAGATGCCAACTGAAGCCAAAGTTTCATGCCCAAGGCCTGTTCTCTGAGTACCAAGGCTTTACATTATTGGGAGAAAATGTGGAGACACTGAGTTGTATTAAATTTCAAGTATAACGTTAATATAATAACAGTGAGTCATTACCCGTTTCCTTGAGAAGAAATGCATGCATGCTTTTTAATATGCTTTACATAATAAATCAAATAGAAATCTCTGGATGAGAAACTTACTCATACCTTACCTACTCAAGTATGACTTTGCATAGACGTTTTCTGAAATACCAGCCTGATTTACAGTTTGTCTGTACATTGAGATATAGGCATTCACACAAAACCACATCAAATTACCTCTAGATTTGGGAATACTGAATAAACGTGCTCCACTAGCAACATACACTGTTAAGAAAAAATATCAAACAATTCTGGGGTCTACATTGATGTTGACTAATAAAATACAGAAAACTAGTGGACTTCATCATTTTACAACTCCTGGCTTCAGATATTTGCTCTAGGCTTTGCCATGTCTCACAGACAATTTTTGCTTCTTCATTTGTTGTTGTTGTTGTTGTTTTTAATTTAAAAACCTTTATGAAGCAATTACTATGTGCTGGATACTCCTTAGGCTTTATGGAGACTACAAACCCTGACAGATGCTCTCAGAGATGTGTCATCCACTGAGGACCATGTAGCACCTATACTCATAACTATATCACAAGGCAGGGAAACAGTGCAGAGTATGACATGGGGGTTTCAGTAAGAAATATTATTTCAATCTTGAAAAGATAATTAAAGTAGCATGTTGGAGCTCTTTGGAGAGAACTTGGAACACAAGAGATACTCATGGAGCCACGGTTGAATGGAAATGCCAGACAGCTTGGGTTATGAAGGACAAATGCAGGAACTGGACATAAAGGGGTGGAGAAGTTAACATGCCAAGGGGAGGTAAGAGAATGGTGCAAGATGCGTAATGCACAGAGTAATATGGAGGAGTTAACTGAGTTGCATGGCAGTATAATGTGCATGAACTAGAGACAAAGCTGGAAATTGTTGACATGAAACTGAGGAGGGATTTCAGTTCCATGCTAAGAATATCAGTCTTTATTTGGTAGAAAATTGGGAAGTTGTGACTGTTACGAATGTGAATAATTTTGATAACTATTAGTCTAGCAGCATGCCTAGGATGCTTTAGCAAGGAGAAAGAATAGAATCCATAGAGCAATTGAGAGATTGTGATAATAGTAGAGTTCTCAGTAGTGTAGAGGGTGTGGAGAGGAAGAGATTGATGTGGTTGATGCTGTATGTGTAGAATGTATGGTCCGCAAGCTGATATTTATGTGTGACAAGAGAATCACCTAATAATAACTACCAGGCTCCAAGCCTTTGTCACCAAGAGTTCTGAGTCTGGTGTGATAATGAGTTAATTTGGGGACATAAATCATTTGAAGAATAGTTTAGTAGTCACATTTATTTTCTATTTGTCTCATGAATAGGAAACTCTCCTCTAATTATTTTTCTATCTCTGCCCCAAATCAGATTTCAAAAATATACATTTATAACCCACAACCTTCTTTGACAAAGGGTGAATGAAAGCAAATATACTCATTAATGTTCAAATTTGCTGGCTATAAAAATGGCTAAAAAGGAATTTCTGGCAAGCCCGTGCATTTTCAGGAATAAACAAGTGCACGGCCCTTCATCCTCCCTGCCAACTGCGGTGAGCTGCAGTGGCTCGCAAGTCGGATTGCAGCTCCGACAATCTGTTCATTTCGCAACTCTCCATAATCAATGGAGTGAAATCATTCATATGGTGCTTGTCACTGAACATGAGCAGGACAGAAGTCAGCACATTGGCAAAGCCATCACCCACTCATTTTCCTTCTAGAAAATATCCTATTTGGCTTCTGTCTCCAGTTTTTTTCTGTTGATTCACTTTTTTTCTAGTTTATTATTCAAACAAAGGAAACAGTTGAAGTACATCTAACAGCAATCAATACATTTACCTGACCAATGTATATTTTTGATTTTGAGATATTAATGGACCCAGGATTTCTCAAGGATCAATAAACTGGTTGGTATTGGAGTGTGGGATTTGTGTTTTCTGTGGTTATGGCTAATTTAAACAATTAATCTGTGGGCCCTCAAAGGTAATTTATAAGTCTTCAAAATCTCTATTCTTAAAGTCAAGTAATAATATTTTATTAAGATGCTTTCCTTGTATTGGTGAAAAAACATTTTACGTAAGAATTAGAAGCTTCTTGAAAATTCTGTGCATCTCCAAGGAAGGCGTGATCTTAACACCTTCACCTCTAGGATAGCACTGATACCAAGAGAAGGAAGAGGACAAGGTGAGTTTGAAAACATTTTCACTATGATGAAGTTGTCACTGATTATACCTTTTGTCTATGGATCATAAAGCACTGTCCGTAGCAGTATTCTTTCTCAGTCCTCATGAGGTAGAAATGCATTACCTGCATTTTACAGTTGGGTAAACAGGAGCTCAATCAAGTTTAAAATCACACAGTGGGAGAGCTGGGAAAAGAGCCCAGCAGATCAGATTCCCAGTTAGTGGCCGGAATCATTAGTGTTGCTCTAAATACACTCTTCTCCTTGGCACGTCAGTGAACCATGACCCTGGAAAATGGGGAGAGAAAAGAGAAAGGAAGGAATGAAGAAAAGAGAGAGGGAAGGAGGGAAAGAGATGAGAAATTGTGACAGACCCACTTTATTTTTGTACAAGTGCTCAGTGAAGAAAAGACAGGCATGAACCTTTCTGGTAATGTCCAGAGACAGAATAAACCATGACATCACAGACGTACGCAAACACAAATTCACACATACACATACACACACACAAACACACACACAAACATATACACACACTAATGAAAGACATCACAGCATAGTGGAGTCATGTCTGCTTATGTTTGTTGTCTTATTTTGACACTTTAAGTGGTGTGATCTTGGACAAATTATTCAAACTCTTTGCACCTCAGTTTACTTACTTGTAAAATTCAGGTGGTAATTCCTACATCATATAATAGTTGTGCATATTAAATAAAATTCTTCATATGTAAAGGATGAATTTTGCCACTTTCTGGTCCTATCTAAACATACATGCCCAGGGTTTCCTGGCCCTATCACCAGTGCCTTTTCATTTCTGAGATTCCACTCTCTATTTTAGGACCATAGCCAAGACTTTTAAAATGGCTGAAAAGTTTAGATGGGAAGTTTGGAAAAGCCCAGGTCACAGCTGGGAATCGCTTATGCTGGAGTATCTATGGTATAGGAGATATTTAGAAATCTGCAGATGGGAGGTCTTCATCAGATTGCAAAGTGGAAAGCAAATATGAGCAGAGACGAAGTGAAGAACTTACCAGAATCCTAACGGGATGTCCTAACCGCTGAGATGCAGGAGGGTGGCCTAACCAGGGGAGAAATGGAGCTCAACAGGATGTCAGTGCTGACCTGACCCTCCCTTCTGTGGGCTCCCTCTAGCCCCTCTGTGGGCTAGAATCCTGAGATTCTAGCTCACTGACCTCCACCAAGGTCAGACCGCTTCCTGCTCTCCCCAACATCTTCTGACCCCGCCCAGTTAATTCCATTTTGTCTTTCTGACAGTGAACTAGGCTGGACCTTCTTCTACTTTCTTTTTAATCTATTGTGAGGTGAACTCGATGTCCTGCTTTTGGGGGTACGATTCCAAAAGCTTTTTCTCCCCTTAAAAAAGTCATTATATTTCAAATGGAAAGCTTTGGCTTTCAGGACATTATTCCTGTTATGGCACCTAAGAACCTGTTTTAGACATTTTAGCAATCAAATATCAAATATAGTTTCTTCCCTCACTTTTCCCTTCTGTAATGATTCTAAGTCTCCTCAAGGCAAAAATGGATGTCACTGACCCAACTGAGGGAAGAGTCAAGTGCAAGAAATGCTGAAAAGCATACTACAAAGATTAATATTTCAGCATTGTTTTGCTTCACATATGAAGCCCCTAATGCAATATCAGCCACATAGTAAAAACTTAGTGAACACTTCACCCTATCCCTCATAGTTCTGTTATAGTCTGATGTGAGTTTGATCAATCTTTTTGCACATCTTTATGGTTTCTCACATTATTTGTAAACATTTGATCATGTACTAAGCATTGCCCTAAGTGCCAGATACTATGCCTGCTGCTGGGAAAATTTAAGATACATGGTATGGCCCCGTCTCTCAAGGAGATTCTAATTTAGCATCAGAGGCAATCAGGTTGACAGGTTACTTAAAAGAACATATGAGAGAGAGGTAATAAATGTTTTTAGGGCATCCAGGAAACAAAGTGATGGTGAAGGATGGAAAATGTCAGAATTGTCAGAGGAGGTGATGCTTGAGCCTGCCTTGGATGGAGATATGTTTTCCAAATGGAGACTGATAAGAAGGTATTTCGGGCAGAGAGGACACCATGGGCAAATCCAGGAAGGCTTTAAAGTTATGAAACCAAATGGAAATTAGTAAGTCCTATTAGGAATATAACAGAAGGAGAGAGGAGTGGTTGGAGCCAAGAAGTTGAGAGAATGTGGGTCCAGATTGTAAAAGCCCTGCCGTACAGGAAGGGGTGGTGATGATTTTATCCCATGGACAAGTGGGAAACAATACAAATGATGCTTTCAGATGCTTTCACTAACAGACCGCTGCATCCCTCCCCTCACCAATATTTCACCCAAAGAAGGTCAAAGTCAAATGCTGATAATTCTTTCCCAGTGTTCAAAAAAATTACAGATCACAATAGGAATGTTAAAAATATATTTTGTATTAAGTGTTAAAAAAAGTCTCTGCTGATGAAGGTTAAAAAATTATATTTAATATATTTCATAACATGTCTTTAAAGGACAATTCAGCCTGTATGAACAGAGGCATATTGAAGCAACAGCTTTGACCTTCTCATCAGTAGGAAAAATAAAAAATGATTTGTTTGTTTGTCCCAGTGGTGAACCATAGTAAGTACAAGTCAAAGTTTATAATTTTCAGTACTAGGTAAGAAGGGCCTCAGGCACATATGCTGCTTAAGAGATTTTCGGGATTGTAGGAGGCTCTCGCTAGATCTTCACATCTTTGTAAGGCTTGGCCCAGAAGCTCTGTCCCAGTGTTCAGCATAATTAGTTAATGGACCACGATTCATAGAGTTTGATTCTGTTGTTTTTTTATGATATCTCTGCTTCCACGTAGCTATCAGAAATGGGGTCCTTGGACTCTGAAAATACAGAAAGAGGCAGACTGTAGGAAGTTATGAGGGTCGACTGAGATTGTCAGCCCTGGGCTGATGAGTGAGGATTACACAAGACTCTGCTAGTGTGCCACGCCTTTTGTTGAGAAAACTCTTCAAAATAAGTAATTTTTAAAAGCCCTATTCATATGCATGATTTTAATAATTCTTGAAAACTGGCAGGATTCCATTTGGCTGATCCACTTGGAATTATACATGTTTCTTTTCATATCGTGGGTGTGAAAACATGGCTAAAAATATTCTGTATTGGCCATTACTAGGTATAATGTGATTATTTTTCTTTTTTTTTGTTTTGTTTTTTTTTGTGTTTTGTTTTGTTTTTTTTGTTGCCTTTGGCCATTATGAGCACAACTAGATTAACTAGTATGTTCAAGTAATAGAAAAATCAATATAATCTCTTAGACTGACAAACAAAACTTCTTCTCACTTGTTTGGTGAGTATGGTCACCGTAGCAGAGGCTGCCCATATCCTCCGAAATTCACATGTGATGCCTGAAGACTGCTTACTACATATGCCTTAAAGTGACAAGGCAATGTCACTGCCTGAAGTAACACTGACTCTGCATAAAGACATTTCTCTCCAACCAAGGGAGTACAATCACCTAGTATACAGGATGGTTTTCTATCACAAATTATAGATCTAGATTCAGATGTGGATATGAGATAAAGATGTAGACAAATTCATAGACATATGAGTATGTAGATCTAGGTATAGATATAGACATAGATGATATAGATAGATATAGATAATATAGATATATATATAGATAGCTATAGCTATAGCTATAGCTATAGATATAGATATAGATATAGATATAGATAGATACATAGATGACATGGATATGTGATAAGATGGAAGAAGGTATGAGATATGAGATACACAATATAAGAGATATTAGATATAAGAGAGAAAGGATAATATTAGAGATAAGTTGATAGATATAAGATAATATTAAGTATAGATATAGGTTTATTGGTGTTATTGTATTTTAACTAAAATATCTATGGGATAGAGCAGATGAGCTTTGCTGTACCAGCTGAGTATGCCAAGTTGTGAGAAATACCTGCCATTCCATCTTTATAGTCCCTTTTTGTCTCCACTAAGAGAACTTTATGTTATGCTTCAGTTGTTCATTGTGAAGTTACTGATTCGTACTTTCCAACTAATCATTCTTTTTGCAGAATTTAGTTTTTCATTGGGGCTGGATCTCAAAATCAAGCATTCAACTTCTATTTCTTACCAAGAAACCTTAGACATATACTGAGTAACTTCTACAAAGCATGGTATGATGTGAAGTGATCTGCTTCCTCAGGTGGTAGTAAAAAATGAATGCATTGGCTTATCCTATCTAAAGAACTTAGACCATATATCTGGCACATGGTGAGAGCTAGCTGGGCCTGTGATGTGTTCATATTGTGGTGGCTGTCACCACAGGAATGGAAGGCAGGGTGGATGGAAAATTTCTGCACCTCACAAATAATATGCCTAATTGCTACAGTTAGTTTTCATCTTTATTATTCGGCAGCACTAATGCTGCCTGGAGTGCTGTGTTAAGAAGAGCCTGAGGATGCACTCAGCTCCGTGAAAAGAGCACCCACCATTCCTGGATACCAAAACACATTGTGAAGAAGATGAAAAACTTTGCTGTCAGATGCAATTACTCAGATAAGAGGAATCTGAACCCAGCACTGTCAGACTCCACAGCCTCAGATTTTAGCAGCCACATGATTCTCCTTGATTTGCAGAGAGAAATGAGCCCTTGGAGATCAGATTTCACTGTAGTCAGCTTCTATATTTCCTGGATGCCCAGTAGTCTCTTTGCGTAACCAACCACTGTAAAATCAGTACTTCACGCTGGAAAGAAACTGTGGGCAACAGCTGGTGACTGCTGCATCATTCGGTCAGATTTCTCTGAAAAATCCATCCTTTTCTTTTTCTTATCATTGCCCAGTTTTGAAAATTTGAAATATGCTAATTTGGCCTCAGGTAGGGCAGAATAATTATGTATTACGTAGAATTTAAAGTTGGATTATTTGCTATTTTATTTGCTGTCCTTTTCTTCCAGTAACAAGAGTAATTGGAAATCCAGACTGTGTATCTTAGGAAATGTTTTAATTTATTTTACCAAAATGTGCTCTGGCACTGAATATTCCCTAACTGAACGTTACTGAAATGGTAAACCTCAGTTTAAAAATTCCCAGAGACTCAGTTGAGTCTAGGAAAAAATATATTTACACTCAACTGGGAATTGCACGAACATGCACTTTCTTATTTCTTTGTATGTTAGATTTATAACTTATAGCTACATGACCTTATTACTAGACATTCTAGTTCCTCAAAGCTGTAAATAAACATCCTAGCTTCTGGTAGCATGTGTTCAGCCAAATGTAAATATGGTTAAGCACCGACTGAATGGATTCATGTATAGGAATAAAAATTAAACATAAAATACCTTACAAATAGCAATGGGAACAGGAGTTAGAGTCATAAATAAATGCATGCAGGAAGAAAAAGAAAAAAACTCAGGAAGGTTGTGAAATGCTGTTAGATAATCCAAGAGTATACATGAATCCGGGAATCAAATTGTGTTAAAAATACAAGCACATGAAACATTTGGGATTAACCAGACATTGAACGAGAATATTCATAAGAGTTTGACGTGCAGTAAAAGCCAATGTCTATTTTATTTGAAGTGAAAAAACTATTCCTCTTAATGGAGATTAAAACAAAAATTCAACATCAATTTCCTAAATCAGGTTTGAAATTTCCTCTCTGGCTGCACTTAAGTATCAGGCATATCCCAGTTTGGAATTTACGATAGACTCATTTATCCATCGTCTTCTCCCACATCAAAATCTGGGTGGGAATTACATACTTGGTCCCAGGAGATGAGAACGATACCTTCACTCCACTGGATCATGAGTAAGAGCTGGAAGTTAGACAACACAAGTACAATTTGCACTCAGCTCTTCACAGCCCTTTGATCCCTGACAACTGGATTCACCGGTTTTATTATGAGGGGTATGTCTATACATGTGTTCTCCACTCAACTGGCCTTTGAGGGAAAGGAGGGCATCTTCAGTCATCATTACATCTTGCATATTTCCTCCCAGTAATATTAACTGCCATGTATAAAAGTCCTACGATGTGGTATGCAGTCTCTTTGCATGTTTTATTAGGTTGGTACAAAAGTAATTGTGTTTTTTCCAATATTTTTAACCTTTTAAACTGCAGTTGCTATTGCACTAACCTAATATTTCAAGCCCTTGCATCTCTATAAGTCATTTATCCCCATGTTTGTCAATGGCATTAAATAAAACCCCCTGATAAAACAGATGTTCATGATGACCTCACATAATATGAGACTTTTCAATTTCACTTGGATTTCCAAGGGGTCTTTCTTAGATGGAGGCCATTCTTTCCCCTCAAAGAACTGCTTTGAAATGTGTACAGCTGATTCTCGTGATAACTATAACTTGCTCTTGGTATTTATTTAATGGGTGAGAACCAGGGATGCTAAATCCCCAGAAATGAGAAACACAGCCTCTCTCAGTACAAAACAATCTTACCCAAAATGCCAACTAGGTCTCATTGAAAAACACTGGCAGGAGATCCTTTGTTCATATCTCTTGAACAACCCTCTCTTCTTTTCTATAGGGAAATACCTTAATATAACTGCATCCAGCTTCATTTAGGCTGCACAGAAAAGTGCCACTTTAATAAAGCATAACAAAACAAAAAAAGCGTTCAGGAGAAGTCAAGAAAATGGAGAGAGATTTGCTTCATCTGGTTTCTTGCTTCCCGCTTTATGCACCATATCTTCACAGTGAGATTATTTCCAATCAGTTAATTCAAGTGGTGCCCCCCCCAACCCCTGCGACCCTATTAGTTAACTGACTATGCAGAAGATGTTAAATGTGATATGACTTCCCCTTGACACTTCTCACACTGTGAGCAAATTAAGAGAGTTCTTTTTACACCATTGTTTACTACAGGAATAATAAGTTTAGGAGCTTAAAATGCATTTTTATGTACTTTATGGAAGAAATCATCTGTAAGTGATATTATGGTCAGATCTGTCTCCTCTGGCAACAGAGTTGTTTGCAGTGCTGCAGACTGGAAATGACACTAAAAGCATGGGGTGATGTAAGAGGCTGATTGACTCATGTAAGAGCAATGGCAGAATTGATGGGAGGATGGGGAGGGGGTGAAAGAGAGCTCGAAATATCTATATATTTCATTGCCCTATGAAGATTATGAAGAAAAGGTCTGAAAAGAAACTTTTGTGCATCCACTGATCCTTGACATTATATTGAGCTTAATACACAGTTAACCCATGGGTCTTTAGCCTTATCATTGAAAAACCCATCTTTTATTATTATTATTATTATTATTATTATTATTATTCCTGTTTCGAAAGCAGCAAAATTGCCACGAACCACAGTGGGTACACGATGATAAGATAGTAAACAGTGCAATTAATACACAGAAATACACCCAGAGATAGCCCGGCTTGGCGAGACTAATAGGTGGGGAAAGGAAGCGGTTTCCTAACATAGTGTCAAGTTGCCAGCCAACGCCTGTGCTCTACCACCCCCTCTGCTGGCTGATAGAAGAAACAGCATCGGATCTTGGTCCAAGCTTCATTGATGAATCTCAGCAAGTCACTGCTTAGAGCATTTGGCACCCACAGGGTCTGGTATAAGACCAACCTTGGGCAAAATGATCTTAGAATGAGTTCTCAGGATCCTTCTCTCATCTTCTCTATCACATTCACCTTGATCTTGACCCTCTCTCAACTAGAATTTCTAGTTTAAGGAGAAAATCAATTAGAAATCCCATTGCTGCTCCTTGCTTCCTTCCTTCCATCCTTCCTTCTTGTATTTCTTTGTGAGGGCTAGAAGCCAGAGGCATAATGATTTCACTCATCACACTTAGTAACTGTGCCACATTCATCAAGCATTCTGTGCTGGTGCTAGCGAGGGAGTTTAATGAGCTTTATCACATTGCAATCGTCCAATGTCAAGTACAACCAAGATTTAATAAGTGCAAACTGTGCGCCGAGATCTGTGTTAGACATGCCTCCTTATTAGTATGACATCTTCCTTGCTATGGGAGAGTTTAAGTCTCTGAGGCAGATACGTAAATAAAGAATTTTGAAGCAATGGAAGGAGTGGCATCTTAGGGACACGCCCACAGAACAGAGGAAGCCCAGAGAGCCCGTGGGGAAAGTGACGAAGCAGGTGACGAAGCAGGCTTTCTGGGGAAGTTTTCTGTTTGAATTTTGCTATGTAGCAGTTAACCAAATAAATAAGGGGTAAGGGAGTTCAAGTAGTGGGGAAGGATTGCACAAATGTAGAAGTGAAATAAGCCTGTGGGAATGGGGACGGACCTGAAGTTCAGGGTTGCCAGCACACTGTGTTCAAGGTAATGTGTGGCAGGGGTAAAGTAAAGCGCCCAAGTCCGGGTGAGTCTTTTGGATCTGATCAAAACTCACAGTTCACCACGTAGGCCATGCAGAGTCACAAAGCATGGCCTTAACCTAATAAAAATGTGTCATCATAAGATTTACAGTTTAGCTAGATACCCTAATAGCTGTGTGGAGGCAGAATTTGGGGGAAGCAGAGAGACTAGTGAGGAAGCTCTGAAATAATTCTATTGAAAATGATTAAAGTCTGAATAAGGGGGAAAAATGCATAGATTCCAAAAATATTTAGGGCTTCATGATTGATTGGACATGGGAAAGAAAGGACTCAAAGGCAAGTTCCATGCCTCTTACCTGAATAGTTTCATCAAGTGTGACAGGTAACATAGGAAGGCAGATAGGTTGGAGAAGAAAATGATTTCGGTCTTGATTCTTTAAAGACTCTCATGTAGTATTGTAAAAATTAGAAAAGATAGAGATATGTATTTGAGCATCAGTCTCACTGAAAAATAGATAGTTAAAACTATGTAAGTGGATAATATTGTCTAGGAGAATATTATAGTAAAGATAGAGTTATTTGCTGTATGACCAACTTTAAACAGATTGATGATATAGATGATAGATAGATAAATAGATAGATAGAAAAAAAGGAAGGAAGGAAGGAAGGAAGGAAGGAAGGAAGGAAGGAAGGAAGGAAGGAAGGAAGGAAGAAAAGACCAGAGAAGTAGGAAAGAAGGTAAAGTAACATTTCATAGAAGTCACAGAAGTTGAACATTTTGAGAAGGAGGAAATGGATGATTATATTTGGCAGAGAGATACAGACAAGTACTATAAATGTTGAATTTGAGATATCACCTATGGGTTGAGAAAGAACAATCAATATAAATGTGGGGTGAGAGAGGACAATAAGACAACCTGAGAAGTGAATGAAAAATAAAGGGAGAAATCCAAATGAACCAGAAAAGACTCTACCATGTGTACAATGACTCTCTATAGAATCCTACATGAGAGAAAGATATGACAATAGCTAAAGAAGATGTCAACTGAAAAGAGATTTTATTTTTTTAGAATTGAAAGTGACCAGAAAAAGTTTAACACTGAAAAAAGAGATTCAACCTGGAAGGAGCACTTACTATGGCTTTAGAGAGAATTCCACTGAGGAAGGACATTCCTAGAGATAGGAGTCCTGGGAAAAGGAGCAAAAGTGAAGAAGTTGACCACAAACAGGATGAAAAATGTCCCCTGCAATTGGAGGTTAGGTATTAAAATGAAGGTGAATGAAGAAAAAATTGGGGGAAGGTCCAAACATAGGGTTGATTTTTCCAAAGGTCTGCATTTTTTTGCCAATACCAATGCCAAGGTTTCCAATGCTTACAATGGTGGTGGAACCACCTCCACTCCTTGAGGAGACCAGCTGAGATTTCCAATGGCCATTGAATAAAGAGTCAGCAGAGCTAAAGCCAAAGTGATGGTCAGCAGCACTGAGGACCCCAAAGCAAGGAGAATCCATCCATTTCTAGAGACACCAATCCAACCAGCTGAGTCCTATTCACGCAGATCTCAGAAACCCAAATTTGAGACAAAGGGTAGATTGTAGTAAGTAAATGGTCCATATACACGATTGTTACTAGTTAGATTCAAGACTTGAGGTATCATTGAATGGAAAGCAGTGTAAGTTTGCTGATAGAGCTTCTGACAGAGCACATTTATATCATCACATAGGAGTTGCAAAGAGGAAGATAGAAGGGAAAGGCCATAACTAGGCTTTTTTAGAGAAAGAAAATGGGGAGATTAACACAGAGGCAGGCTAGAACCTACGAGGCTGGGAAGAATTAATTGGGCACCTATCTTTTCAACTCTGTTTTAATGACTTCATGTTGGTAGCCTGGAAAACAACAACAACAACAACAACAAACCCTTTGGTGGGAGTATTTATGCCACAGAAATTGGCAAGCACTACGAAATTGGGAGCCAGTTTACCAGTATACCTCTGGAAAACAGGATGGAAACATGGACATCAGCAATTTAGAAGGGTAGGAGGCCATGGGTAGACTGTAAAATATTGACAATTATCATTTGTGACAAAGAAGGTAATGAAAATGCCAGATTGTTTTCGTTACTAGTTAGTTTGTTTATTTGTAATGGGTGAAGAAGAGGCAAAGAAAAAAAATCATACAAATGGAGTTCAAGGCAATTGTAGTAAGTATATGGTCCATATACACGATTGATACAATTTCCCAGGTAGAGGGCAGGAATTTATTCCGGTACCCACATCTTCAGTTAATGAGTTGGGACAATCAGGAGTTAGGTAAATACGATCCATGACAAAAAAGACTTATTTTCATGCAAGGTGTTTCTCATGGCTGCTGTCGCAAATTACCACACAAAAATAGTTATTACCTTACAGTTACTAATGGATTGCATTGGGTTAACATCAAGGTGTCAGAAGGGCTGCGTTCCTTTCTCGAGGATTCAGGAAAGAACCTCTTTTTTTAACTTTTCCAGTTTCTAGAGGCTGCCTGCATTCCTGGGCTCATAGCCCCCTACCATGTTTACCGCCAGCCATGGCCGGTTGAGTCTTTCTCATGGTACCAGATCCTTGGTCCTGACTCTTATGCCTCCCTGCCCCCATTTAAGTGTCCTTATGATTACATTGCACTCAACTGAATAATCCAGGATACTCTCTCCATCTCATTCAGCTAGCAACCTTAATTCTAGCTATCTGCAACCATAATTCCTTTCCTTGCATTATAACTCATAGGTTCCAGGGATTATGACGTACTCATAGGTTCCAGGGATTATGACATAACACCTTTTTTTGTTATGAAGTGAGAGGGCGACATTATTCTGCTTACCATACAAGAGAAGAGTACTGTTTCAGCTAGCTTTTTCCAGACTTGCTATACTTAATGAGATTCAATTCAACAGACATTTATGGTTCACAATATTATGCTGGATATTATGATGAAAAAGAGCACTTGATAAGGAATAATTTAAACCTTTATTAGAAATATTGTATTTCCCTTCGAAAGCATTTTAGATGAAAGGTTTTGTGGCAAAAGCAAGAAGCTTTTTCATAGAATTTGGTTCTGTGAATTCCAATGGCAAAAGCTTGTTTATTTGAAGGTTGTTAGGGAATTGCTAAGGGTTGGTATATAAAGAAATGTAAGCACATTAGCTGTGCTGGTCAATGATAAAAGGAAAAAGGCTTATTTATTTTTTTAGAAGGTTAAAAAGAATCACAGACTGTTTCTAGCTCAGTGCTTGGTACAAGATGTCCAATAAACATTTGTTGAATTGAATTGAATTGAATTGAATTGAATTGAATTGAATTGAATTGAATTGAATTGAATTGAATTGAATTGAATTGAATTGAATTGAATGCCATTGATTGCCCTTCTCATCGGAAGATTTTTATTAATTAGCCTTTATTCATTTTGATTAATTAGATGAATTCTTACTTTATTGTAATGAAGTTACCTTGGCTGTGACCATTCTCCTCTCATTTCCTTTCTGTGTGGAGAAGGGGAAGTCAACTCTGAGCAGGAAAGAGGAAAAAAGATAGCTTCTCTTGGCCTAGACAGAAAACTTTAAAATACCCCCTCCAAGGACAGCGTGCCGACCAGTATCTATTTATCTAGTTATAGAGCCTCCCTTAGACCAGAGTTTCTTAATCTGCTTTGGAATGCGTATCTCTTGATGACACATGGTCATACAACTCCAGTAAAATACTAATAATATTAGTAAAATACTAATAATAACAATAATAACAACAACAACATGTGTTAGACTATAGAAAAATCTCCCTCCCTTTTATTACTTACCCTTGATATCCTCCATTCTGTCCTGGCTGCTTCAGAATTTTCTCTTAATTCAGGTCCATTCTACTTCTCTTGATGGCTCCACTTCACATGGCTACTACAACTTAGTGTCTTGTATTAACACATGGATTCCCACACCACATAATCTTCCTCTCAAAGCAGCAGACCTTCTAGGTGCTAATTCCCAGGAGTTCCCACTGCCAAGATGTCAGCCAGCTGCAGGCTTTCCCTGAAGCCCTCTACCTTCTCAGTTGCGTGTTATCTGTAAGAACCACAGCATATCTGGCTATAAGCCCTTGTCTCATTTACCCCATGAAACAGGTCCTTCAATTTCTGTCTTCATCTCTCCTCTTTATAACACAAGGACCAATAGGTAAGAAAAGCATCATTCTATCCTTCACCCCATCTTTTGCCAAGGCACCTCCCAAGACAATTCTACCTCTCACCTTAAGATCCAAAAGATCCCATTCATTATGAATTGAATATAAAAATTTCGTACAAAAATTATGAAAATATGACATGGAAATGTCCAAGGATAATCTTATAAACATGAAGGAAGAAGTTTTACTGACATCTTAAAAAATGATATGCTTCTATGGAGATGAAAGGAATAAATGCTGAAAAGACTGGAGTGCTTCCTAAATTATTTTGTGGCGCTTACATTGGAGTGAACAATGCTAAGCAAAATTGCAATGATATACTATATTAACAAAATCATTCTATAATTCACCTAGAACTTTAGGCGCTAATAGAAAACCACAATTGGGGGAAAGCATTATGATGAGAGATTTATTCTACCATATATGTAAACATTTTAAAATGCAAAAGCTAAAAATGATCTCAAAATTACGTGAAATTAATATATTATTATAAAATGGTTTAGCTAAGTTGTCTGAGTATTTTGAAAATAAGCAGGAAGTAATCTTCCCTCGACCATATAAATTCCAGATGAATCATTGATGAGGAAAAAAATAAACTGTCCTAGGTTCCTAGGTAAGAAAATGAAATTTTGCTGAAGCCCAGGTTTGGAAATGATGGGTTTACTCACGGCAGACACACACCTCAGGGATTCACTCGTGCTTGACTGACTGGCCACCTACCAAGATGTTCTGGTGTCTACAGGGAGGCGCAGAAATGTCACTGAACCAGATTTACAGATGTCATCGCAGCTGATGATCAGAGCTGCTGCGGACATTCTGTTCAAAGAAATGCCAGGAAGTTGGGCTCCAAGCTTGGACTCTCATCTTGGTGAACAGAAATGTAGGTATCAGCCTCAAAGGGCACTGATTCCAAGAAGGTAAAAGAGGGTTTAAATCTGTTGTGAAAATAAACAGGTTTTTAAATGGATTGCCAGCTATTTAAAATTGAAATTCACTTTTCATGATATGTAAAAGAATCTGTCACATTTAACACTACATAAACTGTCCAGTGATGTGTACTGATCTTCCTGGTACAAATATATTTAAGTGATATCTTTGGGTTAGTGATGGATTTTAGGGATCAAACCTTAGGCAATTTTCACTCTACAAGTGTGTCATGCCGACGTAAATCAACATGATCAAAAATCTCGATGTATCTAAAGGCTGCATTTGGCTTCATGTTTCAATATATGATGCCCAGTGAATGCATATTTAGATTTTTCTGTTATATCTATGATAGGATGATATGGTTTAAATAGTGTTTACAGGTTGAAAATGCTTTGGGAGATATTTAATGTTTTATGTCAAAAAAAAAGTATTTTTTTTTAACTACTAGAAATAATGAGGTATGAATATCATTATATTTACATAGATTTTATCCTTTCCAGGTATTTTCATCAAGCTATTTGCACTTTATGTTTACAATATATTAATATATGTAAAGCAAAAGAAGTCAGAAAATCCAAAATTCCACTTGCAAATGGAATAGAGGAGAGACAGGAATTGCTAGAGGTCAAAACTTTTTGTTTTAACAGAAACCTAAATACTCGTTAGTGGATCTATGCTGCTTCTTCTTTGTGCTTTTCAGTACAGGTGACCTTGAAAGAGATAATCTTCTACTGACAGAATTTTGCATTTAATATGAATAATGAATATTTATTGGTTTTCCAGATAGTGTTTTAGCAAATCAGTTCTGAGTGAGACAGTTATTTACCTTACTATGGAGATACCTTCTGCATGTGATTTCCCATGCCTTATAATTATAGTCTGCATATAATGAGTTCATTTTAACCATGTGCCATGAGTTGTTTATTAGTAATATTATTTTATCCCAGCAATTCAATTACCTATACCTATCCCTGATGATTTCTAATGATTCTCCACTTTTAAAAATGAAAAATAGTGGTTCTTTGTGTATTTGAAAGTACCAGATGAAACGAAAAGGTTTATTAAATGACATTAGTCAATTTTGTGTAAGAGAGCAAGGGGATCAAAAGCATACATGATTATCTGAACAAAAATGACTGGAGCTCTGACCTATGTTCAGCATTATGAATAGTTGCTCAGCATCTCTCTAGAAGATAGAATTATACACACGGACTCTATAATATCTAAAATACAATAATAAAACATCCATGGATGTGCTGATCCAAAATTTGCAGAACACTTTGCATGCTTAACGCTATTGAATCCTCACAATAGTGGCACTGTAGCCACTAAAGGATGAGGGACCATCTGCCCTGGTGCAGGCAATATCAGCCCCTACCATTTATTGGTGATGGTCAGAGTTAAGAATGATTATCTGCAGATATAAGAAGCCAATGCACAGTGTATAAGAAAAATCTACTTCTTACATTCTGGAAAACACATGCATAAAATCTTTTCAAGTTACAGTTATCAACCTGCATCCCACCCAATATCATTTACTGCACTAATTGTAAAATATGAAAATGGTACGTGGTATTTAGGCATGACGGTGCGTTCTAGTCAATGGAACAATGGTCTGGGTGACAATGTGTCACAATACAGAGTGGGCTACCATTGAATTGTGGGGAGGAGTGATATTGGAAACTGGGTGGGATCCAAGTCAGACATTTGGGAAAGAATAGGTAGGCCATGCCAGAAATACAATATCATAGCTCAGGAAGACTCAAGATCCAGAATCAGGCCAAGGGAAGAAGATGCCAAGTCTTAAGCAATGGTGAGCATCAGAACCAGGGCAGCGAGGCCAGTGCGGCACGAGAGCCAAGAGGAGGAGGTGAAGAAGAAAGGTAAGCAAATCCAAGAAACCTTTGTCTAATCATTCATTAACCCACCCCCACTCTTACCAGTTTCCTATAACATCACTAACACTCTGAGAGCCTGTACGTAGGTTTTCTTCCTCTCTCATTTTACACTAAGCACAAAGGATGCAATTAATCAAGGTATTTTCTAATTTACTAGATGCAATTTTCAAATAGATCAGTAAGAATGAATAGAAGTGGATATACGGAATTGAACATCATAAACATTTTTTAAAATATATGAACATATACTTTTGCCAAATCTCCTTTGGTAATTGTGTTGACTTGTATTTTCATCAACAGAGTATGGGAGAATTCTTTGAATATACCCATTATAACACTGAGCTTTGTTTCTTAATCTTGGACAATCTAAGTGAAAAATAGGATTTCCTTAAATGTTCATTTCTTTATTAACTGGGAAGTAAAGTTGTTTTTCATATTTACTCTTCTTAATCTTATTTTTGTTTTTTTACTGGTCTAATGCAAAGAAAGGCATATCTCGCGGGAGCCTGTCCAGAGCACAGCCAGCCAGCCTCCTCAGGCTTAGCCGGGACAGCACCGTGGTCAGTATTTACTATTTACATGAATCACTGACAGGTGATTAGAGGATAGGCTTGAGACCAGTTGATAACACATGCAGTACTTTAGGCTGCTATAAAATGCATGCAGAGGACTGTTCAAAACAATGTTTCAGCGCAGTGGGTACAAACCAAGCACTGAAGCACGTGAGGGGAGGACTGGGTTTTGTGATTTGTGTATTTACTTTTTAAAGTTATTATCAAGGAGTATCTTCTTTTTGGCTCTCATCGGAACTTTCTCCTAAAAGTGGTGTTTGAGTGGAAACAGTGAGATTTGTTGGTAATCCCAGAAACCCTGGTCTGAGAAAAGGAGACAGAGGAGTGAAGGGAGCTGATTAAGGGTCTGTTTTTGAGTCAGTTCTCACTCCCAACCGTCCCACCCATGGACTTGGGAGCTGGGATATTTCCACAAGGACTCCTGCTGTCTGTGTTTAGGGATGGAAGGAGGTTGGGACTGACACTTCCAGCTTGCCCTGAGTGCTATGCTTGGGTGAGGGCAAGCGGGTATGGCTTCACTCCCACAGTATCAGAAAGCAAAGTGGGGCAAGGCACCAACTATGTCTCCTAGAAGGTGGTTTATTGTTTTACAGGTTATGTAAATACATTGCAATTTTAATGAATATGAATTCTTCATCATATTTCTGGCAACTATGTTTCCTAATTCACATATGTATAATAATGTGATATTCTTCTCTGTCATTTTACCCATTGCTCTTATACTTAAAAGTCTTTTCCTAGTAAGAGATCCAATAAATATTCACCGAGTTTTTAAAAATTGACTTCATTTTCAAAATGCCATAAGAAAACATAAAATAACTGGAGTGGGCCATATTCTGACTATAAACAGTGATATACTTGACTATATACTAATATGTTAGGTGTTTGTTGGTTGCATAATCTATAAATACCACCCTCTTTTCCAATCCTAACATCAACAAGAGCTTTTATATTTATTTAGTTAGTTAGCTAGTTAGTTAGTTAGTTAGTTAGCTATTTTGGTAAAACAATGCTGTTTCCACGAGGATGGGAATGAGAAAGATATTAACTATTCTTGTTGCTTGCACCCATCTTGCAGTTATGGTGAAGCAGCTGGAGAACTAAGCCAGCACAAAAAAGAGAACCACACCAAGAGAACTGGAGATGAATGGACCTGGAGTCTTAACTGGGGTGTGACTATTACATTATTTTCATTGTTGTTATCCAGTAATTCTCCCTCAGTGTTTGGAGCCAATTTTTATTAAGGTATAATTGGCATAACATTACATTAGTTTGATGTGTACAACACAACAATTTTGTTTGGAGCAATTTTTATTTAGTTTTGTTTTACTTAGGAAATAGAATTCTGATTAAACTGAATATATGTACTTTTTGTTAAGATTATATTAAATCTATTTTTGGTTGGACAGGAAAATCCTTAGAGCTAGCTAGCTCTTTTTCTTTGCATGCCACTTGACCCGCAGATATTCAGTAGGGATTATGTACCTTAAATAGAAGCTTGACAAAGGGCAGAGATGGAAACACAGCGTTTGAGGAAGTCTGTAACACAACACTTCAGTGGGGTGAAAAGCTTAATTTAATTGCATCATTTCATTCCGCCCCCATTTTCAGTGGTCTGCTCCTGTGTTCATTTCCCATTGATGTATAACAAATTGCTACAAATTTAGCAGCTGAAAACAGCACCCTCACAGTTCTGTAGGTCAGCACTCTGACACACTGAGACTGCAGCCTCTGACCAGGGTGTCCCAGGCTGAAATCAAGGTGTCATCTGGGGCTGAGTGCTCCCCTGAAAACTCAGGAGGGCAATCTGCTTCCCGGTCCATTCCAGCTGTCAGAAGGATCCAGTCCTGCAGCTCTAAGAACCAAGTCTCATGTTTTCTTGCTGGATGCAAAATGGGGTCTCTCTCAGCTGGAGACCACTCACCCTTCTTGCCAGCCCTCCACTTTCAAGTTGGCAACAGCACATCAAATCCCCTCATGTTTTAAGTGTCTCTGACTTTCCCTTCTGCTACCAGCCAGATAAAGTTGTCTGTTTTTCAGGGCTCGCTTAGCTTTTTAAGGAGCAAGCCCTCCCAGATGACATCCCTAATGAACCCACTTGGCTGCGGGGTTAGGGCTGGACCCAGATACTGCCAGTAGATTTTCAGGAAGGGCTGGTTTACCTGGATCCCTTCTGAGAGGTTCTTTTCAAAGATGAAAATAATCATCAGCGCAGTAGTGGTGTGTTCTGTTACCCCAGGAGCTCAGTTCCAGGGGCTGCTTCTTACTTGGCACTTGGCCACTGCTCAGAACCCCTGGTCACAGTGGCCTCTGTGGCTGTTGTTCTGTCTCCCAAACAATGAGAGGCAGTTGGGTGTGAGCACAGACACCCTCCTCTGGACGCCACACCCCTTCCTTCTCCCAGAACACCACACAAGTCTCATGGGTACGTGAGACCAACTGAAGGACGAGGGCACTAAAGTATGACAGCTAAGAAGGGAATCCCTCTTGGCACAGAATTTTCAAATAAAGACCTGGACTACGGCGAGACAAAGGAGGTACTGAGGGTGCAAAATTGAAGATTTTCATTCTCGGATCCTTGGAAATGCCAGTTCTGCACTTGTACAGACCTGAGAATGCTTTCCTAAAGGTTATACCTTTGGCACCTCACCCTCAAAGAAACAGTCACTCTCTAGGTTATACCTAGTTCTGGCCCTGTTCAAATGCACAAGACCTATGAGATTACTAAGGAAACTGAATACATTGAAATCTGCTTATTAACATGCTAAAAATAATTAAAATGTGATATTGTACTATATGTGCTTGAAAGCAATAAATAAAAATACCTTCTAGGGAGCCCAATAATTTTGAAATATGAATGATATTTCAAAATATTTACAAAAACCTATAATTTGAAAATATCTGTGTGATTTCTATTGGTGGCAAATGTTCAGGAATATGGTTACTTATACTATATTTTTAATGGGAGGCTTATATTCACAATAGAAGGAAATGTTAACTGGTCATGAAAGATTAGTCATGAAAAATATATAATATTTTTCCACTGAGGTTTACAGGTCCCTTAAATTCTATCCATTGATCCCCATTCAGAAACTCTATATAAAACTCGAATCCAATGTTTTGAATATTTAGAGGAGTTGGGAGGGGGGAAAAAAGAAGAAAAAGTCATTCGGCCTCCCCAAGAAAGAATAGATTTAAATTCAATTGGTAGATGGCTTTTGAATACCTACTATGTGCAAGGCTTTCTCAAGAAACACGGTCAAGGAAATGAAAACACTTTACTTAAGGACAAATGAAACCACAAAACAGTTTTCTACCCAGTCATATTGCTGGCTTTACAACAGGATTTCAATCGCTCCCGGGGGAGCCCAGTTTCAATTATTTACACTTATGTTTGATCTAGTTTAACTAACCTACTTTCAGTGGGCCTGGGGTTGGAAGGAGGAGAGAGATGCAAAGGATAAGACCGTTCTATATGGCGCTTTTGTAATCATTCAAAACACATAACTGATTCATCAAAGATTACCAAAATGCAAGATTCCTAAGCAGTAGTAAAGATTTAAAGCTTTGATGGAAACAAAATTAGAAGCAGGAATTAAGACCTCTAATCCTTTCACCTGCTCTGATGCAATGGGAAGGCTTAATGAGAGAAACCCTTGGACATTTGCTGAGGATGGTGCACTTGTGCATTTCCCTTCCATTACTGAACACATGGAGAGAGTAATTTTTCAAACTGACATTCGCTTTGGAAAATGCTTTAATGTGTTCAAATAAATCCAACAAATGTAAAGAACCCATTATTTTAAAGGACGTGAGCAGCAATAAGCTGATTCATGCCATGAGAATAACTTGATCTTAGCAAATGTCTCCTGCATATCATCTGAATAGCTTTTACTAAAAATAAGCCCTTGAGGAACTAACCCAAACCGTTTTTTGTTTTTTTTCCCCCAGCATGTAGAAATCCTCATAATACTAAAACTAACAAGAGAATGTGACCAGAGTCCTGGTCACTGTTTTTTTAATCAGTTGAGCTGCCATTAATTTGACAAAATATTTCACAAAACATACCCTGTATTCATAAAAATAGAACACAGGATGGAGGCCTGTAGCAGAGACTGGCAACTCAGGATTAATAACTTAGTAATGGGGCTCATCTTTGGTGCCTTCATCACCTGGAAACTAAGAAGATGCTGACCCTCTAGCCCTAATCCTGACACTGACCACCAGGATGCATTTCAACTATAGTGCCAGGCAGTGTTGAAGGGCGGGGTCGAAAGAACTGAACTTGACTCTTCCTTTGACCCGCTGAATGGTCTTGAGCAAGGCCTTATCTTCACTAAGGCTCAGTTAATGCATCTGTACAGTGGAGCTTACCTGAAGAGACATCAATGAGTATCAAATGAAAATAATACTCATATATGTGAAGGCCTTATAAATTTTAAACTGTAAATATGAGATGTTGATTGGTATTTACTAAGTTATTTCAATTCTCATTTCATTTTTCTCCCAACTTTTCAAATGGGTGATTCAGGTTAAACAAAATCTAATAGCTTAGAAAGGACAGACATCTCTCAACTAGTATTTGTTGTCTTAAAGAGGAATCTATAAAGCTTTTATGTGTACTTCTGAGGACAAAATAACTAATATCAAAAGAAGTGAGACAGTAAGCTAATGACAAGGGGTTTGTTCCTCCTAGTAAGAGTCCTGAAGTTCACGAGTGGTTGGACTAATGGTGAAATGAATGACCTATTTAAACAATGGCCTATTTAAACAATCCAGCTAGAAACACATGTTCTCTAACAAAGGGCTGGTGTCTAGGATACATACAGAACACCTCAAATTCAATAATAAGACACACACCAAATTTTAAAATGGACAAGAGATTTAAACAGACTCATCACCAAAGAAGTTATATGAATTGAAAGTAAACCAAGGGGGAGTCATGGGGGGGAGGGGGGAGAAAGTAAACCCAAGAAAAAATACTCCATGTCATTAGGCATAGGGAACATTAAAATAAATAAATAAATAAATAAATAAAACGAAATAGCACTGCACAGTCATATAAAGGGCTAACATTGAAGAATTACTTATGACGCCAAACTTTAGCAAGAATATGAAGCAACCAGAACTCTCATACATTGCTGGAGGGGATATGAAATTGTAGGATATTATGAAGCAGCATTTCTAAAAATTGTAAACAGCCCAGGTACATCAATATAAGATTGGGTAAAATGTGGGCTATCAGGTAATACTAAAAAGAAACAAACTATGGATGCATACGACAAAACAGATGAATCTTACAACATGCTTAGTGAAAGAAGCCTTACGAAAAGGTACACATACCATATGACCTGAGTGACCAGAAACTAATCTAAGGTAAAAATTAATTACAACAGTAGTTTTTGGCAAGCATAAGGTAGAGATTGACAGGAAAGAGGTAGGAGGAAACTTTCTAAGGTGATGAGGGAGTATGAGTTACACAGATGGATGCATTTGTCAAAACTCAGCAAATGTATATACTTAAGATTTGTGCATTTCATTGTATGTAAATTTTACATAAAAATACAAAAATTCTAAACAAATATTGAGCTGTCATTAACATAGACACACTAAAGTATCCGTAGAAAAGTATACTAAGTTTAGGTTCATTAATTAATTTTCCATTAATTAGTGAGCAGTTTACTACGCTTCTCCTCCCTGCAGCATAACCTGTCTTTTAATAAACTCAAGTTGGATTGGAAAAAAAAAATTTAAAAGCCCATCAATTCTATTTCTAGCATTCTCCCCCACAGAAATATATGCACAAGTGCTCAAAGATGTAAGGACAAAGATGTCCACAGATATGCCATTTGCAAGGGTAAACAAGTGAAAAATATCCAAATGAACATTAAGAATAAAGAGTTCATTTATGTGTACTGACATGAAAAGATAGCCATGATATTTTTCATTAAGAAAAAAATGAAGGGCCAGAAAATCTGTATACTTTAACCCCATTTTTGTTAAAACAAAACAAACCAACAAACTTGTATATGCATAAAGAAAAGTTTGGAAGGTTATGCACAGCAAATTAAGACTAAACTAATAACTGGTTACATCTAGAAAACGAGGTTTGCATAAGAACAAAGATGGTGAAGGCTCTGCTTTTTATTTTATATGTTTTGTTCTGATTTTTTTAAACAACAAGCATGTATTAGTTCTATAATTAAAAAGTCCAAATAAACCAAAAAAAAAAAGAAAGAACAGTATACTAATATCTGTAATGTATGAAATACATTAAAAATAAGACGGATTGATGAATGGCTAGACAGATGGGTAGAGGTATGACAAAACAATTATGGTAAAATGTAGAATCAATGAATTGAGTATATTAATGCCCACTACATTATTTTTTTCAATTTTGCAGTCTATGTATTTGAAAGTTTTTATAATAAAATTTTGAAAAAATAAAATTATAAAACATATCCACCTATGCTACCATTTGTGAATACTGTTCTAAGAAACCCAAAGTCCTGAGGTGCAGGATGTGGTATGGCCTCTGCTTTCTATAGCCTAAAACAAATCCAAACACCAAAAGAGCGAAGACGGGCAGTACCTTTTACACTTAATTGTGACCCACTTCAATTTCTTATCCCCTCTCTCGCTCTGAATGTTCTTACTTAGAGAAGTTAAGAGTCATGAGAGGGCACTTCAATAAAAGCCATGATTATATTTTCAATAAACTGAAAGCTAAGACACTCAGTACCTCTGGGATCAAGTGCAAAAGTAGGGTGATGATGGCTGAGCCAGACCAGGCCTTCCCTTGTGGGGATATGGTTGCTATTATAGAGTGGAATCCTTGGGAACTCAACAACACGTTTTGTTTCCAATGGTGAAAGACAACAAACCACTATAAAACTTCCGAATAGAAAAGAACCCACCAGTGAACAGACCCCTCGGAAGTAAAAGTGTAGGTGAACCCTGGGCTTAGAAACCTGGCCAAGACACAAAGAACAGGGAGTGAATAGAGGAGGAAGGAAATTGCAGGCATCTTCTCTGGCCTTATAATCACTTGGAAAAATGATGTCATAAATGCCTCCTGTATTTTAGCTTTCTTTTCCAGCTTTCCTCTGGACATTTGGTACAGTGGTTCAGAAAGAAAGTCAGTGAGCTGAATCCAACAGAAGCTGGTCCACACAGTGTCTGGTTTCATAGCAATATTTCCATTTAAATGTCTTTTACTAGGACACCCACTCTCCTGTTCAAACAGGCTACATTTTTCACGTTCATTTTACACCCGTCCAGATTTACATGTTTACGTTACCTATGTAACCTCTATACAAAATTGAATTTACCACCGCTTCTTTAAGAGTTCCTTCCTTGCCTTTCTGTAATTATTTTTCCTCCCCATTTCATAAGATCAATTGATCCACTTATTGTCAGCTTAAAATTATCTTTGTTGTTGTCATTCAGTTACTGATAGGTGTAGTTGTACTGTTTATTTCAAGCATTGCAGAATCCATAGATTGTGAGCCCTGAGGCCATGTTGGGACCCTGCTGCCATGACTTAACCCACCACGTGGTGTAACATGCGTAACATGGTGTGTTACGCGGGTACCGCCCTGTCAAAGTGGAATGAGTATATTCATGGTCAAATACATGATTTTTGGAACATGCAAGGTCTGGGTGGGTATTTCTGCGGCTTGACAAATAGGATGACCCCCTAAAAGCCAGACCTGAGAGTCCCTAGGAGACTCCTTAGCCCCAAAATATGCTCAGAGTTCTCTCTTTGATAAACCAATTCAACTAGAACTTCTGCCTTGGAAAGTATGCGTAAGTGACCTGAGAAAAGGTGGATCTCCAGAGCTTGAATTTTTTTCCTTAAAATAGCTGGGCTGCATGTTCCTCTAAGAGGTGTATAACATGTCCCAGTATTAGAAAAACTGGGGCCAAGAATGACTCCTCCACTACTGAGACAAACGTCCCTGCTTCCTCATTTCCTAATATGTCTGTGCACTAAAATGTCACCAGCGAATATAATCAGAATGAGCCTCTTTGACACTTGAACAAGATTTCATAAGTAGGTAGTTCATGTGTCCATGTATGTGCCTATACATGTTTAGTATTATATCAAATGTGTGTCACCACATCCGGCAGCCAGGCAAGTACCCGGCACGTTGGAAGTGGCCCTGAACTCGGCAAATGGTTTTGGACAGTTTGCTCTGGCCTGATCCTGGCCTAGGTGCTGGGGATACCAATGCCCCTGTGAATACTTAATAAACGAATGAATAACTTGCCACAAGCGTCGTGTCTTAGGTCCCAGGGAAATGTTAGCTTGGGCTTTATATTTTACTTTGTAGAGATCTCAAAAATTATACACCCAAGAGGGAAATAATAAGAATTAAGGAATCACGTATTTATGTGACATTTATGAAAGATGAACACGTGGACGTCCGTCACTCCAAATTCCTGACTTTATGAATGGCAATTACCCATTAAAGGCAAAATATCCTGGAACAGGAATTTTATAACATTAAAGAAGTTAAGTAACCAATTCTGTCAGAATGAAAACTTTTATCAAGCATAGAAAACAATTCAGGTTTCTTTAATTTGGACAGTAGGGAAAAAATCTGTTATAGAAATATCTTTAGAAATGTTTTCTTAAAATCTAATGTAACATGAATAGGGGTGTTTTCCTGCTTATTACCAACCAGAAAGTTTGCTGCTTAACAACTCATTCAAAATAATTTATTTAGAAACACTGTGATTTAGAAACACTGGCCATAACTCCCATTGACTTTGAGTTTATAGTGCATGTGAAAAAAAAGGGAAAGCATAGTATTGCCTTTTAAAATTAAATTTAGGGTGAATTCAAGAATGATAGCCTCTTGTTGACCTGGTTTTCCTTCTGAAATCATTCCCACAATTTGTTTATGACCATTTTCACATCACTAACTTTTATTATTGTATTTATTTTACCACAGCATGTTTACCCTTTCAATTTTAGAATTCTAAAATAATTTTGAATGGCTAATTATTTCCCAGTCGTCCTATTCTTTTGTAAGTCAGGCTTTGTCATTAACGCTTTGACTGTTTTTCCCAGTCCGTTTTCCTTCTCCTAGAGGAAGAGTCACTCATGCTTCCTGACTCTTTTCCTAATGAGACACTTGCCATATATTAATATCTGAGTATAATTATCTATTTGCCTGATTCTAGCTATTTCAAAGAGAGACGTGCATTTTTTCACATAAAATATGCTATATTAAGTACCAAAGAAGAAAATCTAAATTGAAACCTGAACCTTAACTTGGGGGAATTTTATCAAGTAAAACAATCCTGGAAAGACAAGATGCTAATATGAGATGGAGGCAGAGTGGGCCAGGGAGGGCAAGGTCTACTGTCACTTTCCATAAATCATACCCTGTTTACCCCAAATCCTTTGGTCCTTGTATAGTCAGTAGACGTTTCCTCTCAATGTTACAACCTCCTCTTCTTTAAAATCATAAAAATATTCCAGCACATAGAAAAGTCCAGAAAAAAATTAGCTCTTTTCCAAGATTATCAAATTTTAGCATTGTTTTTACTACTGCTTATATTTCTTTTCTATGGCTGTGTAACAAGTTACCACAAATCTAGTGGCTTAAAACAACAGGAATGTATTTTCTCACAATTTCCATAGGTTAGCAGTCTGGTGCAGTTTGACTGGGTTTTCTGCTCAGGTATCCCAAGGCTGAAATCAAGGTCACTCGGCTAAATCCCTATCTGAAGATCCTGGGGAAAATAAAAATCTCTTTCCAAGCTCATTCTTGTTGTTAGCAGACTTCAGTTCCTTATGGTAATAGGACTGAGGTTCCTATTTTCTTGCTGGTTGTCAGCCAGGGGCTATTTTCAGCTGCTAGAAGTTGTCTGCATTCTTTGCCCTGTGGCCCCATCCTCTTCAAAATAGAAATGGTACATAGCATCTTTCTTGTGCTATCAATCTCTGACTAGATGTATCTCTGACCTCTAGACCCTGATTTAAAAGGCACTTGTGATTAAACCAGGCGCACCCAGATACTCACCATTTTTAAAAGTCAACCAAGGCCATTTAAACTAATCCAATCATAGGCATAAAACCTGTGGCATCCATAGTCCTGGGGATTATGTAGGACATTTACAGGGCTCGGGGATCTTGGGGATCAGCTTACAATTCCGCTTACCCCACTATAGCCATCTCTTGGTGTGAAGCAACCTTGGGAGCTTCTGGGGTGAAATCTGAAATTGGCCCCATACGTAGAGGGCAAGGAAAGATTGAAGAAAGAGGCAGACCACTCCAGATTGGCAGTGGCAAGTGTAATAAGCAGGGGAATTACATACCTAGGAGGTTTGTCTTTGGTGGTTGCTAGAATAGATCTTTGTAGCTGTGGCCACAACCCTGAAAGTTTATATAAATGCCTCAACTGGGTCCAGTCACATACACCACCCAGATGGTCTGAACAACATCTTACTCTCTTAAGGCTGTGTTGTGGAAAACTGCTCTCACTGTGGGAACTGTGGGCAGAATATATACTCCAAGAACAGGAGAGGGGGTGAGGAGCCTCCAATTACTGGGGTCCACCATGTCGGTCAATCTACAAGGCATTGCATAGGGAGGGGTCACATCCTCTTGGTGACCTCCTCCAACATCTCTTAATTAATATACTACAAACATACAACTGCACACTACATCACAGTTGGAATAAACAGAGAAGTCCTATATGGATCAACATGGATAAATCATTAAAAAACACATCTAAGTGGAAAAAGTAAGTTTAGGATGATATGGATAGTGCAATACCATTCATGTAAATTTTATAAATGGGTGTGTGTGTGTGTGTGTGTGTGTGTGTGTGTATAACATGCATGAGAGATAAGTGGACCAAGTTCAGGATTTCGGGTAACTCTAGGGAAGAGTGACCAAGGTAGCAGGTGCTGGGTGTACTTGGTATTCAAATGTTGCTGAACACAGTTTCTCTATTACACCTTCCAGTACAGTGCTGAGAGCTCTCACTGGTTGCTGGAAACCTCAAGTATAGTGAGTTGACATTTACAAAATGATGGTTGCATAAATCGAAGATCTGAAGTCCTTAAGGCATTCTCCACCAGTCTCCTTTGCTATTCCTTTTTCCTTGGCCATGAAAATAGCCTTGGCTTTCAGGTTCAGCCTGGCTTTCACACTGATGTTTGAGCTACATATGGTCAGAAATTCCCTGAATTATTTGGTGTTCCTAGATGTTTGCCACATATTAGAAGTTCAATAAATTAGAGACTTGCGTTGCTTGCAATTTCCTAAGACTTCAATTCTAGCCTGATTTCACTCAAATAATGCTGACTGTACTGCCGTTTATTTTTTCAATTGAATTAATGTAATAACCATCTCACTAACACTCGTGTGACCTTTCAATGACAGGAAAACTGAACTTTGGCAATGATCTTTAAATGCTTTTGGTAATTGAAAAGCAGGCAATTCTAGAGACCCACTAATTAGCCAGGAAAATATGAATTATTTTTGGATTTCACTTGCCACAGTCAGATTATTTATTAAGACATAAAGCACCACAAAAGTTTTGAATCATCATTTTACATTTGAAATACGATACCTAGTTGCCCACTCATTTGCTATAACCTAATTACTCACTACCTCTCCTACTGACGGGGACTACTGGCGTAGTGCAGGCACTTAATAAATTGGTTGAATTAATTAATAAATAAAGCAACATTATATATTTCAATGGCTTACTTGATTTCATATTTTTGAAGCTAAGATCAGTATCACTAAATATTCTTTCCATCAAATAAATAATAGAAAAAGTCATGTCTTCTAAATATGAGATAAGGTACTCTATATGAACGAGATAATATATGGATGTATATAATACAGTGTTTGACAGTAGGTCCTCAGGAAATATTAATTCTCTTCCTTTTTTCTAATTGTAAATATAATTTCTAATTTATATTTATAATATAAATTCTAATTTAATATATCAAAAACATAATTTGTCTCACTTTACATTTTACTCCATTTTCCTTTAATTAAAATAATTGCTTTTCCTCTATGAGTTATATTTTACCTATTTTCTTTTCCCTTTTTCCTCATATTAAATATTTCTTTTATTTTTTTCTATTTTATTTTATTTTTAAATTTATTTTTATATTAATTTCAGACGTACAAAACAACATAATGATTAGACATTTCCACCCCTCACAAAGTGATAACCCCCCAAGTTACTACCCCTCTGACATCGTATACAGCTGTTATAGTACCACTAACTATATTCCCTGTACTATACTTTAAATCCCTTATATGCTTTCCAAAGCTAAGCCATCAAACTATAATAATACATTTGCAAAACTGAATAATTAACTCGGTCCGAGTTTTCAAAAATGATTCACGGGATTCATGTCAATTTGTTTGTCTTAATCAAAGTGAATTCTACTTTTATTCACAAAATAGCTACATAGAAGATGAAAGCTTCAGCTACTAGTAGTACAGGTAGCCAAAATAGCTACAATTAAAGAACACAGTAAAATTAAAAAGACATCATGTTGTGATTGAAGAGTACTATGTAGTTATTGGTAATTTCCACTTACAGTTGTGGAATAAAGTCAAGTACATCTCAGCAGGAATATCTGACCTAAAACTGAAGATTTTTACATTCTGAAAAAAAAAATTGTGGTATTTTGGGGAAATCTTGTTTTTCTGTGCATTTGTACAACTGATCAATCTAATAAGCAGTGGGAGTAACTATCAAATTGGAAGAAACATACTTCTTGACTACAACGCAGTGCTTCTGTTATATTTATGTCAAGGCATCATCATCACCATTCATATTCTTTTTTTCTGGCCTTCAGCATTTCCATTTTAAGATCCTATTCAGCCTCTAATACTCCATTATGAAGAGTCCTATTGGCTAAAATTGGTATTTATACAGGCAATAAGTTTAACAGCATATTTTCTAAATGATGACCAAATTTAGTCCCGTGCAAAGATACTCTTTGATGACTCTATTCTGCCTAGTTTGCTATGGATTCTTTCTATTATGCGTGACTACATCAGCTAGCAAATGCAAACACATTTTCACATCTCTTAATAGATGCACTTATTAATGAGGATCGCTGCCGTGTTCCTGCTCACAAACCTACGTATTGTATTGTCATGCAGCTTAACTCACTATCCTATTTGTCATCTCTCAATATGGCACACCTTTTACTTGTAAAAACATCATCTGAAATATTAAGAAACCGTTATCTGATATAAAAAAACAGTGACCCACTCTCAAAGTGTAATGTTTCAATAACACCAAATTGAATGCTTAAAATAAACTTCTGCCAGTTACTAGAGTGTGACTGGAGAAATGAAGACAACAAAAAGAAAAGATACCAAAAGCACATGAGGCATTCTTATCGATTGTCTGGGAGTTAACTGCCCCCCTATATCAATCACAGCATGGGGCAACAGTCATTCCAGGAACATCTCACTTGTTATTTACTTCAAGGTTAGAGACTGCTAAGAGGAAATTTGTGAGGGGGGGTAGGGAACAGAAAAAATTTCACTTGAGAAAAAAATTGAAGTGAAATTTAACTGTACTGACTTAATAATCAACTACTAATCTAACAACTACTATATCTAGGAATTGTATGAAACACCAGAGGTAAAATTATGAATAATCACCACCACCACCATAATAATAAATAATGACAACTTGATGTCATAGACTGGACGTTTCATAGGAAGTACTTTGCCACATCCTTTCTAAACCCCTCAAACACGTAAGAAGTAGATACTAGATCTAACTGTATTTTGTCAGAGGGAATACTGAGTTCTAGCTGTGTGAGACTCTCTGTCCCTCAGTTTATTCATCTGTGAAATGGGAACAATTACAGTGCCAATTCATAGGCCTATCACCATGATTAAATAAATAGGGAAAGTACTTAGAACAGTGTACAGCATGTAGTAGACACTATGTTAGGGTTTAAGTGTATAAACGGAATAGGTGATCAAACAATGCTCAAAATATGAGCATAATTTGTTTTATGCACACACTCACAGCAAGAAGCTGATGCCCTAAAATGCTAATCTCCAGATGGGGAGGTAAGGGTATGCCAGTTTCTTCTTAATATTTTCAGCCTTCTCCAGATTTTATCAAATTAACATGAACACTTTTACTAATTACAAATGTAAAATTTTAACAAAATAAACTGAAACTAGCAGTGATTTGCTTTCTTCTTTGAATCTGGAAATAAATGAATTACCTTAACAGAATATTCCTAGACATGAAGCAGTTTCTTCAATTCACCTACTCCCCCATTAGCCTGAGTTTCTCTGCCATCATATGTGAAATGGCATCTTGCACATTATCAGGCACATTGTGGAATGAAATAATATACATTTCCAAAATAAAAGTTTTTCTTCTCAAATAAATTTTGAGAATAAATATACGCTCTTTATTACAACTCATTTCCCCTCAGGTAATGCAAAGATGAAGAAAGTTCTATTATTTCATGCCGGCAAGATTGATATCTCAGCAAATACGGATATTCCAAGAATAACTGTAATAAACCAAAATGAAAAACTTGGGCTGATAGCATCTTTAGTTCACCTTTGAAGTACATGCCAAGCCAAGATGAGTTCATATCCAAGGTATGTTCTGTACAAAACACACTGGAGCATCCAAGAAACACAATGAATGTAAATTCACTAAGTATATATTAACTGTGTGACCAAAGAGAAGGATTGATTTTTTTCAAGCTATACCATGCTCAAGACGCTGTGGGGAATTCAAAGAGGTTTACAACCCAGACCCAGTGCTCTGAAACCTGCAAAGAGTTTGGGAAATTTGGATTTAAATAGTTAGCAACAGACTTAGCAATGAGAAGCTGGAAGGACATGATCACTTTCCATGGAAAAAATACTTTGAATTTTTTTGACAATTTATACAAACTAGTCTGGCAATCTATCTAATACTAAATCAATTCCATGACACCAGATGTAACTTCTTGTTAATGCATTATTATTTTGCGTGGGTTGCACGTATATGGCTATTCTATTGTCCCACCCCCTTCAACAATCAGGATGCTATTTTGCCATAAAATACATTGTCTATGGCTGGAGTGTGAAAAGCCAGTGAATGACAGCATATTTGTACAATTTCTCTTTTATGGCACTACTATGACACCCACTTTAGCAGATTAATTTCAGGGACGCAGCTTCAACTCTCTCAACCCCCAAAGATGGGCAGGATAAATTTTTCACATAAAAACTTTTATTGGAGTTGGCAGTACATAATCTGGGCAGGCAGTTCAGAGCATTTTTATTTGGCAATGCTCTCCAAATTTGTAATAATGTAGCATGCTTTGTTTAGGGATTTAGAATGCATGATGCACTTCTACCCACATTAACTCATTTGATACACATACTTGCTGTGTGGGCCAGGTGTTATTCTATTACCCCCATCCCAATTTATAACTGAGAAAAAAAATGATTCTAGGAGGTCCCCAGACTTGCTCACACTCATGGATTGAGACACAAAGCCAATTGCTAGCAATCCTGTCTTCGTCACTGGACAAAAAACCAAAGGGTTACATTTATTGGCATAATTAAGAATCTAACATTTTTAAATGAAAAAATACTGGTCACCAACTACGCTAAGTATATCTTGAAGCACTGATTGCAATAGCACAGCTATTAAATGTTTTACAACTTACCAAGTTTTTCCTCAAGCTAATTTTTTCCCATTTTATTTTTTATTAAAATTTATTTTTCTTACCTTTTACCTTTTTTTCCCATACCCCCAACCCCACTTCCCTTTGGCAACCATCAATTTGTTCTCTGTATCTAGTATGTGCTTGTTTCTTTTTTGTTTGTTCATTTCATTTTTTTAGAGTCTACATATAAGTAAAATCGTATAGCATTTGTCTTTGTCTTATTTCACTTGGCATAATACCTTCTAAGTCCATCCATGTTGTTGCAAGTGGCAAGATTTCATTATTTTTTTATGGCTGAGTAACATTCCTTTACAGTCATGTACCACATCTTGTTTATCTAATCATCAGTTGATGCGCACGTAAGTCGCTTTCACACTTGGCTACTATAAATAATGTTGCAATGAACAGAGGGGTCCATATGTCTTTTTGAATTAAATTTTTCGATTTCTTCAGATAAACACCCAGAAATTGAATTACTAGGTTATATAGTAGTTCTATTTTTAATTTTTGAGGAACCTTCATACCGTTTTCCATAGTTGCTGCACCAATTTACAATCCCACCAACAGTGCGCGAGGGTACCCTTTACTCCATATCCTCGCCAACACTTGTTATTTCTTGATTTATTCATGATAGCCATTCTGCCAGGTGTGAGGTGATATCTCACGGTGGTTCTGGTTTCCATTTCTCTGATGATTAGTCATACAGGACATCTTTTCATGGGGGTTCATGCATCTTTTTGAGTTAACCTTGTGTTGATTCCTAACCAAGAAAGTCTCAAAATACAATGTCAGACCTTGGATTCTACAAATACGATTATTCAGAAAGCACTGAAAATCTCTGGAGCTCAAGAAATCTCTAATTCAAGGTGTATCTCTTGTTATACCCCTTAATGCAAGAAACTTGTTGGCAACATTGGTACAGCATTGAGGCTCGGCTATAGATACACTTAAGTCACATGTAGCAACAATCCTGTCCTCATTATAAATAGTAAGCCTCTAAGTATTGACCCTGATTAAGGTTGACCAATCTGTGACCTATTCACAGTGCTCTTGGTGACTCGATGATGTCTTTAGTGTGCCCTTAGATGTTTCAGCATCAGCAGAATCAGTGCTATCACCTTAGAGTTCATTGACTAGATCGTGTCATCTCAAGGCCTCCGGCCTTGGTAGTCTGCTTCGTCTACCTGCAAAGTGTCCTTTCTTTTGTGAATGATAAACCCTTCATCCTTCTAGCTTCCGTTCAGATATTATCTTCCTCAGACCAAACCCTCACCATTGTATGCTAGATTACTGCTGCCTTCGAATGTTCCTATGCAACCCTATACTTTCCTCTTCATTCATCGGGACTTCATTCATTTATTTATTCACTTTTCAACATTTACCTAAATGTGTTCTCCATGCCAGTCACTGTTCTAAACACAGAGGATCCAACAGAGCACAAAACAGAGGTCATTGTCCTCACAAAACTTATAGGCTAGTGGAAGAAGTCATTGAACATACAAGAAAAATAATAAGTAAGATTATTACAATTATAATAATTAATAGATAAATAAAGGATGACAGGGTTTGTGATAGAATACAAGTGGATGAGGAATGATATAAATGGTGTCAGAGGAGGTTATTCCAGAATAAATTTGAACTAAGAGCTATGAAGAATGGGATCTAGCCAGGCATTTGAAATGTTGGGCCAAGAGCAGTCTACTCAGTGGTCAGCAGGCACAAAAGTGTTCAGGCAGGAACAGACTAGGCATGGCCGAGGATCTAAATGGCTAAAGCTCAGTGCACATGTGTGATGTGCTGTGAAATGAGTCTGGGGCATGTGTAGTAGCTGGAATGTACAAGATGTATTAGAATTTAAATTTTGTTCTACAAAAATAAGAAGATATTGAATAGTGAGTGTTGCAGAAACCAGGAGCTATAGATGTGAATGACAAATCAGAGGCTAGTCTACTGCATTCGACATAGGGATGTCAGTGATGCCCTTGGCAAGCGATTTCAGTGGAATAGTTGACAAAGAAGCAAGACTTCACAGCGTTGAGACACAAAAGACAACTCCTTAGAGAAAGTTTTGTGAAGCAGAACAGAAAGCCAGGATGTGGCTCCCAAAGACATCAGTGCCAGTGGAGATTTCTGGCCCTGTGCTTGACCACTGGTGTCCTTATAAGGAAAGGACTCAGGAAGACTGAGAGAGAAGGCCAAGTGAAGACAGAGGCAGTTAAGAGTCATGCAGCCACAAGCCAAGGAACACTGGGAGCTGCCAGAAGCCGGAAGAGGCCAGGAAGCATTCTCCCTTTGCCCTTCAAAGGAAGTGTGGCCCTGCTGCACATTAAATTCCGATTTATGACCTCCAGACTACGAGAAAATACACTTCTATTATTTTAAGGCACCCAGTTTTTCGTAATCTGTTACTCCATCCCTGGTAAAGTAATACTCTGACTTACACTAAATTTGAAACTTTGGAAAAATAAGGAATTACAGAGTTACTTTTTAAATTTGGGTTTCCCTCAGCACTTTCTAAAAGTGATCAGCATAATTTTCTATAAATTTTACTATGAAATCTTTTGGATTTACACCTTCTACATTCACTGGACTCCCTCCTTTATTTCATAAATGAGGACTTCACTTTTCCTGGCCTGGAATTGCAATACCTTTGCTGTGTTCAATCTCTATAGCCCCACTGCAAGCAGAGGCTTTTTTTCAGTCATACATGATCAGACTGTCCTTCCTCCAGTAGCTGAGAAGTGATTGAGTTAACGTAGCATAATAATGTTTTGTATTCTATAACTCTAAATCTCTTTCAGCGTGACAAAATGCAAACATTATCAGCCAATTCCTCTACAATTAAATTCCACAATGTACATAGTCTGTCCTCTTTTCTTTCGTCAGAGCTTCTGAGTGGGAAGTTAGAACTTGCATCTGGTACTTCAGGGCTTTGCAGCGATTGAGGATGAGGCACAAAACTGCTCTGAGCTACAAAGCCAACAAACTACACATCCAGGGAGAAAAAGACAAGGATTCAGTGCCCCCAAAACAAGGAAGCCTGGATCCAAAGAAACATCAGTAGTCTAAAAAGTTTCGTGGTTACTTATGTGACTCATATTTCAGTTTCCCAAACACGTCAGACGATCTCTCCGCTCAAGGAAATTCTCTTTGGACTTTATACACATAGAATATCTTATCTTCATAAAAATCAAAACAACCGTATATTTTTACATAAAACATAAAAGAAGTTTTGATGTATTACAGTATTTTGATCATAGATTTAAAATATTTTTATTTACCTGCAAACTAAAAAAGATAGGCAAAATAAATGTCCCTAGTTTTGAAATTTTCTTAATAAATGTCAATCATATCTTATTTCTTATGTGTGAAATGAAAGGAGATAAGCTTATTAGCACATACATCAAAAATACAAATTGTATAAGTCTCTCCTTGCTGCTTTGTCTAATGCTTATACAGTCATTCTGAATTATATATGTATAATAGGGCAACTAGATCTTACTTATTCACAAACTAGCATTCTAGCATTTTTTTCACCAAATTTCATTTATCACCATAACACTATGCAAGAAGCCCTGAGAAAATCCCCTTTGTTGATTCCCTATTTCTAAAGGCAAGACTAAGGTATCCAATACTATTTGGCACCAGCTGAGTCACCTCCAAGTACCTCCATACAGTTGATTCCAGAGACTTCTATTCATGAAAGCCACTGAAGCCATCATGCAGCTGTACCCTGAGAGGTTGCCATGGCAACTCATGAGCATGACCCCACAGATGGAGAAGCAAGTTTGGTCACATTCGCACAGTCAACAAAAAGACACCACACAGCACCCAGCTGCCAGGGTATAGAATCATCAACACGTGAGCCACAGGTGAGCAATATACACACCTCACTAACTGTAGGTTCCAGAAGTCTGGGATTATCTTTAATCCCTTTTGTTCTCACCTCAATATCCAATGATCTCAATATCCAAATGTCCAAATGTCAGCACATTTTTGTAGCTAATTATTTATCCAATTATATACCAAATGTATGTTCTCTTATCTCCATCTCTTCCTTCACAACACCTTGGACCAGCACACTGGGATCTTTCACCCAGATGATGGTAACAGTCTCTGGTCAGTTACCTTCTATCCTGCAATATTCTACACTCCTCACATAGCTCCAAGAATAAACTTCTTTATCCAGATGTTGATTTCAAAACACCACTCTCCACTGAAACAGCCAGATTGCGGCACGAAAACAAGACAAACCTGGAACATCTGTGCCAAAAATTAAGGAAGTACTCAAAAACTGATGGGGACCTGTTGCAAGGACAAATGAACCAGCTTGAAAGAGCTTCACTGGCCAAATATGGGAGAGTTAGAGTTTCAAAATGCATAATATCATAGATTATCAACCATTGGTAAAACCAGAATCCATGAACTCATGCTGAGAATAAATAAGTAAATATGTAAACATTTTTTAAGTAAGAAATACGTAAAGGAGAATGACAACTAATTTAAAAGCTACAGAAGAATTACAAAAATCAGCCAATAATTGATTCAGGTAAGTATTATTAATGCTAAATACTACTGAATGAAAGTTTAATAGGAAACATAATATTTACAGATTCTCAAAGTCGCTCCCAGAAAAGAGAAAAATACTAAATTTCCAGGGGAGAAATCTCACAGATATCACCGTAACCACATAGTCAGTTACCATCACCACTGAATAAGACAAATAGACATCACAGATCTCCTGATGTGTTGCAGTGAGGAGGTTATAATTTCTGGATTATTCCTATAAAAGGGCATCATCACTTGTGTGGCATTCCTGCCAAAATGCATTACCTGAATCTAATCATGATGAGATATCAGACAATCTCAAACTGAAGAGCTTTGTTTTTGCACCTCAACTGGCCTGTACTCCTCAAAACAGCAATGTCATGATGATAAATACTGAGAGACCTGTTCCAGAACAAAGGAAATGAACGATACATGGCAACTAAATACAGGTCCTGAAATAGAGCCTGAATCCCAAAATATGATTAATTACTGTGAAGAACATTAGAGAAACAGTGGGGAGATTTAAATATGCTCTATGCATGAGATAATAGTACTGTGTCAATGTTACATTTATTGAATTTGGTATCTGTATTGAGGTTCTCTAAGGGAAAGTATTTTTCTTTGGAGATACTTAGGGGTAGAGTATCATGCAGTTTATAACTTACAGATAATTCGCTACTACTACTACTGATAATGGTCTATATAAAGAGAAAGCACATATAAATCACAAATCTGGACCAAGAGTATAAAGAAATTCATTGTACCATTTTTGTTTGATTTCTCTTTCCAAAATGAAAAAGTGAAAAAATTTTAAAACTAACCTTGCTAAAATATAAATTTTTTCTGGTTCTTTCTCTTAAACCCCTACAACACTTTCCATTTCTGTGAGAATAAAATCAGTACCCTAAAAGACCCTGACTACACTCCAGACTCACTCAGAGAAAATCTTGTAATCACACTGGTTTTCTTTCATTTTCAAAGAAACATCGAGGTCTTTCACACCTCATAGAGGCTCTTCTTTTCTCTATTTGCATAGCCTATTTTTCTATCTATCTATTGATCGATCTATCTATCCATCCATCCCTATGTTTCCTTTTCCTTTCTTTTACCTATTTTATAAAACTCCCAGGTTAATGAATGGCAGCTCTTTAGAGAAATTTTCTCTGACTACTCCACCCCCATTCCTAGTTTCTTTTCTAGTCTTCACCTATTTCTTTCACAGCACGTTCAAAAGTGACAATTATCCTGTTTAATCACCTCTTTACTGGTCGTTAGTCATGTCCATTTGAGTGTATCGTTATGCTTCCAAAGGTCAGGAACCATGATCACTTTGTTCTATTTTCTATTCCCACTCCAGTGTCTTTAACAGAGTAGGACCCACCAAAAGAGTAGTAGGTGCCTTTAGATATCTGCTTGTCAACCACTGGGGCAAGAATAGGAAGGCAAATCTGCATGGTCTCCCAACTGTTCTTTTCTATCCCATCTCATTGAGAGCTCAGTAGTTGCCAGAGGATTTTTCTCTCTCTCCAGTGCTCCTGGACTCTTACTTTAATAGTCCCCAGAAAGTCATTCAGGGAGCTTCCCACTCTGCATTACAAGTTAGAGCTTGAGAAATACAGGTCTGAAGAGGTCAACTTTTAATGCTTGAATTTTCCATACAACAAAGTGATTTTGCAGCCTCTGGGATTTGAAAGTAACCCATCCTGAGATGGTCCATTCCACCTCTGAATGGCTTTCAGAGTTAGAAAGATCTTTTCTCTCAGTTCCCTTCCATTTGTTTTTGTGCCAACCACAGTTCTTGACTTGCTTTGAACAAATGAGTCCTTCTTCCATGTGGTAACGTTTCCAATATTTGCAGCCAACTCTCCCACATCTGTGAGGTTTTCTTTTCTTTTTTTTTTTAATGCAAGTTTATTGGGGTGACAATTGTTACTAAAGTTACATAGGTTTCAGGAGAAAAAAGAACCCTCATGCACTGTTGGTGTGAGTGCAGATTGGTGCAGCCACCGTGGAAGGCAGTGTGGAGGTTTCTCAAAAAATTAAGAATAGAATTACCATATGACCCAGCAATCCCTCTCCTGGGTATCTACCCAAAAAAATCTGAAAACATCTATGAGGTTTGCTTGTCTCTGAGCTTTACTTTTATGGTCTTTCCTTCCTCAGTCTAATGAAAAACATATCTCTTTCTTTTTGATTAAATTAAATGCATGTTTCCTCTATATTGGAATGTTTTCTCAGACTTCTAAACAGGAAAGTAATTTTTCTCTGTGGCTCAGCTCTAAATTAAAGCAAATATAAAAGGAATATGATATCTGATCCTGCTTTTTGAAGTCCATCAAATGTTTTTCCTCCAAAAGAGTGAAGACTAGACTGTCTTTCTGAGCTTTTATGAAGATTTTCTTGAGCTAAATTCTTTCTCACATTAAGCTGTATCTTATTGCAACTTAGTGTGGATAAAATAAATAACTGGTCACATCTACAAGGACACTAACATTTTGAGCACTTACTTTATATTAGCTATTGTGAATATACCACTTCCTCTCTTCTGTCACACCAACACTTAGGTATGACTCTCCCCATTTTCCAGATTAACACGTAGAGAGGTTAAATAATTTGTCCAATGGCACACAGTTAAGAGGTGTTAAAGCTTCGATTTTTACCTTCGTTTTATATGAAGATGATTTTAAGAAATAAAAAGAAATGTAAAGAAAATATTGGGACTAAATTAACCAGATGCTGCTGGTATTAAAAAGTGCGAAATAAAATAGATAAGTTACAAACCACTAAAAAATTCCTAAATCTAATATAGAAAAAAGGATCTGGAAGTTGTATTTAATCACACGGGAAAGATTAGCACATACTTTTCTAATGGTTGGGGCAGAGTTGATATTGATGGGTTGTACAGGAGGAACGGAGCAGATATAATATTTTAGGGGGTAATAAAACATTAAAATGAAAGACTTAGCATCTAATCCTTTTGGCAAATCACATGCTTATTATAAAAGCGTGTCTAATATTGGTCATCAGTTTTTTACAGATTCTAGAACAACTGGAGAGGGTCCAAGAAATACAAACAGAAGTAATGAGATTGGCAAAAAATAAATAATATCTGGTATAATAAGGCACTAAAATTACTTCAAAATGAATATACAAATTAATGAATGAAATTGGCTGTTTATACTAGAACCAAAAATACTAAAGGGTGACCTGATTACAATCTGCAAGGATTGAATGGAGTTGTTCTCTGGATCTGTGAGAATTTTATTAGTAAGAGGCCCTAATAAAGGCATCTAGTCATGTGCTTTAGGAATAATGCTTTTATCATCAAAATGATACAACAGTGAAATGGATGGTCATGTAAGTAATGAACATTCAGAAGTGAGTAAGAATAGAAAATTATTTGTTATAAATGATTTGGGCTATTGGAGTCAGAATGCATGGATCTACACTACAACTCCTATTGTGACCCTCTTTGCCTCTACTGTTCTTTAATTCCTAGTACAAAAACTAAACCTGACAAGGCTGGAAAGAATCTTAAAGAACACTAACCCAATAAGTTTGAAAGTTTTCTCATTTTTGGTGGTTCTGTAATGATTGGGTTTTTCTCTCCTATTCTCTCTCTCTCTCTCTCTCTCTCTCTCTCTCTCTCTCTCTCTCTCTCTCTCTTTTTCTTCAAAACAGATTAACATTACATTGCTTACTTACTAAAGCTAAACATGACTAAAATGAGAAGAAAGTAAAAAGCACCAGAAATGTGTGATAAAAAGTGTTCAAGCTTATTCTGAGGGGAGAAAGAATATAACCAAGAAGAGAGAAAAAATGTCATACAAAAATGGAACTCATTTCTTTCCCTCTCATCTCTTTTTAGTGCATGTCTGCCCATCCTTGGGACCACCTTATTTAAGGATACTGCAGTTTAATGCACTCACTGTCTTTAAAAAAAAAAAAAAAATTCCTCTATCACTAAAAATCTCTACCAAATTCCCATGGAATATATTCCTAAATTCAATTTTCTACTCTCAGCAGAAATGCTAGCATATTAATATCACTGATAGTAACAAGTAGTATCTCTGTTAGTGGAGGTTCTCTGAAAAGTAATGGTCAAGACTGAATTCAATGTGCATGAAAATCTTAAGGAAAACCTGTGAAGAAAATGAGAACAGAATTGGGAGAGGAGAGTCATCAGATTACAAAGCACTTCTGATCCCAAGGGAGGGAGAGAAAGAAGAAAGGCAGCTTGGATGGAAGCTTCTGGGCCTGCAATGCAGTTTAAGAAAAAATCAGCAAGACTCCTAAGGAGTCCTTGAGCCAGTCACCTGTCAGAGGGAGCCACACTATCATTGGTGTTATTGGGACATAACTCCGTTGTAAGTCAAAGAGAATTGACAATGTAAATGAAGTGCTAGGCAATAGTGCAAAGTTTAGTAGATATTCAATACGTCTGTTTCTCCTTTCTCTGCTTCTAGGAAGCAAAACTGCTTCAACTCATAAAGCACTTTTTCTGATTTTCACAATCCTTCAGTCATCTTTATCCCATTGCTGTTCCCTAAGGTGATCAACAGTCAAGAGTGAACCCCCCAAAAAGGTTTTAATAACATGAATAAACAATGTTTAAGAGAAGAATAAATAAATTATACCTACCTGAAAATCTCATTTCCTAATAGGAAAACATCTGTGTCTCATTTCCTAATACGTGTCATGAAGACATTAAGATAGGTGATACATTTCTAAAACTCCCTATTTTTCACAAAATATTGGGTTAATTAGATGAATTTAGGTAAAATCGCAAAGCTATAGCCTAATCAATGAGTTCCAAACCCTGATCAAAACTTAGAAAGAGATTAAAAATACATTTTGCAAATAATGGCTTGTTGTAATTAAAAAGGTAAAATTGTCAATTATATTAAAAACCTCTACACAATATACTAAGATTTAAAAACCTAAGTTCTATTTGACTTTAAAAAATAAATTTGATTCTTCTTCCTTCACCAAATAAAACATAACATTTGCTTTGAAATAACGTGGTGTTTTTTTCCATTTTAAATTATTCAGAAAGGCAAGATATACCTTTAGCATATTTTCATTATAAGAGTTCAAATAACTTTATCTTATAAGAAATGTCATTTTCAAAGTAATATTATGAAAGATGAGGGGATTTAATATTTCCATCTCAATATTGATTTAAATATGTTTGTTTTTCATAAAGACTTTGACATTATTACATCAAGTTTCTTATATGATCATGATCTCTTCATATAAGGTTAATCGCATTCCCACAATCACAGTATATTTAATCAAATTTCTTGAGAAGGAGGAAGATAATAAATATTATGACAATAAGAAAATGGTAATGTTCTTAGTTACCAGACTCAGGGTGACACTGGGTGACTTTGGGTCTCAGGTCTTCTTATTGACCTGCTGTAGTACCTGCAATTGATCTGATTCATGACATGTTTGTTCATTACATGTTCACATAAATCTATATCGTTTATTGTCCTAATTGCATCACTAGGTTTGATACTTGACCCTGCAGGACAAATAGAATTTGAGTGGTACAGGATAAGAAGAGGAATGTACGAGTATGCATCCCAACATCCCAAGGAGAGGAAAGAACATGCCCAACTTACATAGGTATCAGTCTGTAGCTGCCAAAGAAGTTTGGTTGGTCTAGTGTATAGCTCTGTGTCTGAAGGTCTCAGAATGAGCCCTCCTCCAGCATCAAAAGTTGTTTCATTCTGTACAGGTGTATAAAAACATATTACAAGCACTAGGGACTGCTACATCTTGTAGAGACAATAGCATTGTAATTACTGATAGTTATTTGTAGCCCAAGCTGCTGAAAATTACCATAAGGCTAGTTACAGTAATAGGGATACATAAAAGAGTTCTGCTGATTAGAGAAGGCTAGAATTTTCTCCATGGCCTCAAATAATGATGGCTAGTCAGACTGCTTAATGAAGGTCACAGACAATGATATAATCTCCAAGGTCTGGCCAACTCTAAAATTCTGTGTGGCAATAATATAATCTGATGCCCCCTCCTTCACCCCACTATAATTCTGCTAGACACCTGGACAGTATAATTACTTCCACCTCAAATTCTTTTGTGAAATAAGGCTGTATACATATTAACTAATTAATTAATAAGTCTATCAGCAGACAGGGGTTTAAAAATATCACTTATAATGTGTATTTCTTTTAAAGAAAAGGGAAATTATTTGTTAGAACAACAGATTCAGAGCACCAGTATAAAAATTCTAAAATCATGTTGTTTCTACTTCCCTTAGACTTTTATGTGAGTTGGTATCTTCCCAGAAGCCTGCAGCTGTGATAAAGGACCTATTCAATTTTCTTTTTTCTTTTTTTCACAAAGTTCACACTTTATTTGCTAAATGGCAAACTGGGGAATAGTGGCCACATTGAAGCAAATAGTGCCCTGTAGACCATTCTTCCCAATTACCCTCACACAGATTTGCATTAAGGAGTTTAATGGACAGAAGCTACTATATATAGCAGATAGCTGTCTGAAAGTACAGACTACATATGGACACTGAATTACCAGGCTGCCTCAATCCTTAAACGCCCTGAGAGGAACCCTGTTGTTCAAGTTTCTCAGTTTCCAAGATTTCCTGCAATGCCAGAGACTAGACCAATCAAGACTTCTCTGAAACCTCTTGCAGTAGACTGTTCTGATATACTCATTTCCATAGAAATACGGTAACCATTTACCCTGACCAACACAGTTCTATTGCTCCAGAATAATTATTAAAAGTGTCCAGTTTCACTAAAAAATTTGGAAGATAAATTATATGGTCACCCTGGGTAAAAACGATCCTCACATATAGAGAAGTTCTGCAAGATGATGGATTGAGAAATGAGGGAGCCACCCTGTCCACTCTATACATGGAGAAATACTCAGTAAAGTACAGTTAAGGAATTAAAATGCATAGCTGTGCTCAAAGCAAGAAAGCAAAATTTCCAAATGCCAAAAAGAGAAACAAAGGCTCACATCCTTAAAAGTCAGTAAGAATTGAAGTACCATGGCTGACCACAAGATCCTGGACCCAGATATAAACCGAAGGATCTTGGGTTTCGAAGCTTACAAATTTGATATCTGAGCACCAGGAGGAGGTTCCTTCTTTAAAATGAGACCTGGAAAAAAGTTGACTTGCCCACAAATGGTAATTGGAGAATTTCTACTAGCTGGTGCCAAGTGTTGACACACAGGACATGTGTGGAAACCTGTGGCACAGCATTTTTAGGATGCACACATCAGCATTATAATTACAGTTCTCATGTGGGATAGAAACCCCAGGAAGCAAGTGTAAAACCTTGTTTTTATCTAATGCCCTCATGCACACAGACAGAGGTAACTCTGTAATTGCAGTCTTCAAGAGATCTCCACAGCTCAAAAGACATGTCACTCTCAGAGGACACTTTTCCAGAAACTGAGGTCACAGACAACTGTCACAAAAATTTGAGCAACTCCAACACCAAAAATGATTAATTAGAGATCCACTGAAGAAGATAATTGAACTCAGAAAGTCAAATGAGAATTCGAAAGAATGTTTATCAGTATAGTCATGTATCACATAAGACATGTTTTGGTTAACAATGAACAATGCATACTAAGGTGGGCCCCTAAGATTATAATGGAGCTGACAATTTCTATTGCATAGAGACCTAGTAGCCATCACAGCACAATGCGTTACTCACGTGTCTGTGGTGATGCTGGTGTAAACAAACCTATTGCGCTGCCAGGCATATAAAAGTAAAGCACACAGTACTTGATAATGACAATAAACAACTATGTTACTGGCTTTTGTATTTACTATACTATACTTTTTATTATTATTTTCAAGCGTACTCTTTCCACTTATTAAAAAATGCTATAAAATAGTATGTTCTATTATACAGGGAGTAGCCCCATAAAACTCCTGTTTACCACATCTCTTGATTGCATCATTTTCTCTTGTGCTTGATTTAATCTTGTGTTGCTTTGTATAGTGACATGCTATCCAGGCCTGCAGCCTAGGAGCAATCAGCTACACCATGCAGCCTAGGTGTGTCGTAGGCTATACCATGTAGGTTTGTTTGAGCGTTCTCTATCATGTCCGCACAATGACGAAATCACCTACGGATGCAGTTCTCAGAATGTATTCTTGTCAATAGTGGCACATGACAATATATGTAAACTGTTCAGAGAGATAAAGTAATGCCAAACAGAAACACAAGGCTATCATGATACGGAAACAATCAGATTGTTACAAAAGAAAGTATAACTCCAAGAAATTATAAGAAAGTTACACAAATATTGAAAACATCAAAGGAGAGGATAAAACATGGATTAGATTGGCTGAAAAGATAATTAATGAATTGAAGGCAGGTAGGGAAAACTCTTCAGGTTTCTTTCCACTGGAACTTTGAAAGGCGTAGAAGAAATAGCACAGGATTTAGAGTGAGTGAAACAGATTTGAATTTACATCTTGACTTCACTACTTATGATTTTTGAGAAAGTCACCTAATCATTATTTCAGCTTCCTCTTTTATGGCTTTAGAATAATAATGTATATATTGTAGTGTTTTTATAAAGATTAGATGAAATATGTATAAACCATACAATTCATTGGTTGGCACCTGTTCGCTACTCAAAAAGGTACCATGCCCCTAAGAGTACTTGGTCCGTGAAAGACGGTCAGCAAGTATTTGTTAACTTGTCTCAAAATAAGATTTTGTTCAGTTTGGTGGGAACTCTAACTTAAATTCCTCCAAAATGTTTAAAATTGACACTTTTCACTTCTAATTTTAGTATTTACCTCTGAGTAATGTCAGAATGTACATTGTTTGTATTTATATAGTCCTGATATGTAAAATTGTCAGTTTATTTTACTAGATAACTACATCATGCGTGAGTGTTTGGAATGATTTACAAACATCATCCTAACTGCATTAGTGCAAATATTTATGTAGCTACTATTTATTATCTTCAAAAAAGAGCCCTAGACTGAGAACTTTAGATATACGAGAAAATTATTTTTATAATTTTCTTTAATAATTGATCAAAATTATTTCTCCTATCATAAGTATGCTCAAAATTTATGTTTTTGTGTGTGGGGGACTCACCCCAGCACAAGTAAAACTGTAAACTGAAACTGGAAAATATAATCATTTGGCATAGCCTTTATGTTTCTGAGTCTGCATATTAACTTCATGATTCATTTACTTCATCAATAAATAAATATCTAAGGGGTGTCAACTATACAGCGTGTGCCCAAAAAATGTATACACATGTTAATAAAGAAAAAAACTGTATTAAAATTATGCTGATGGCAACCACTTTGAGGATCTCTTATAATTGCAGAAGTCAAACGTGACTTGTATTCATCTTTTGTTATTGGTATATATTGAGTATTACAATTTGAATACCATTTTTTCCTTTCTTAAAATGTGTATACATTTTTTTGGCACCCACGGTATGTGAGGCCCCAAGTCAAGCAGTAGAAATATACCTACAGAGAAGACCTAGTCCCAATTCCTAGATGTTTACTGTTGATCGTGAGACAAATAAGGAAACAAGTCATTAAGCTAGATGATCAACACTATTATAGGAATTAGCCCAGGACCTATGGGAGTGCTTGAGGGACAAGCCCCAGGGGACATCCTGAGAGAGGTGGCAGTAAGCCTAGAAGGACACCCAGGAGATAAACAATGGGAATAGATGAGACTAAAAATATCCCAGGAGAATGAAGCTGCTTGCACGAAGAAAAGGTGGAGCAAACAAACCATGTGAGTGGAAGTTCAGGGATGGCCGGGGTGCAGCTTTGATGGAAGCTCCGAGGGCAGCACTGGCCATGTGCAGGGCATCCTTTCCTGACACTGCAAAGAGTTTGAGCATCATATTTGTAGGGCAACTGGGAAACATAAATCTATCAGGTGTGCGTGACGGTCAGTTTTATGTGACAACTTGGCTAGTCTATAGTTCCCAGTTATTCAATCAGACACCAGTCTAGGAGTTGCTGTGAAATTATTTTATGGAAGTGGTTAAAGTCCATAATCCATTTATTTTAAGTAAGAAAGATAATCCCAGATCACCCAGTGTGCCAGCTTCAAGCAGCTAAAAGGCCTTGGGAGTAGAACTAAAGCTTCCCCAAGAAGTCAATTTGGCTTTAATTTAAAGATAGGAGGAAGCAAGAAAGAATAGGAAACAATCCAGCCTCATGGAGAGCTGGAATGCCTTTCAATATGCAACGTAACTCCAGCCCTCTAATTTCCTTACCTCATCCTTCCTGCTGAACTTTTTGGTGTCCTGCCATAATGATGACCCAAGTTACTGGTTTTTGCTTCTGACGTTAATGACTGCCCCTCCTACTAAACTCTTCAAGAAAGCTTTACCAATCAGGGTGATGGCCTTTCAGGGCAGCTAAAGATGTTTTTGTGCTCCCGACTTCCCCTCATGTCTGCCCCACTACTCCAGCCTCTCTTATGCTACAGCCAAGAGGAGGAATAAGAACTCGAATGGCCATATTTGAGGACAGAAACTAGGCCACGTTTCCTATGACTGAAACTTTTAAAGAAAAAGATTAGCTTCATTTGTCATCCGTCGTCTTCCTTGATACATGGGGCTGATAAGGTAGCAGGGCCAGCTCGCTCGCTGTCTCCACCCCCCCCACCCCCAGCTTTTTCCACACTCTGCATGAGTAGTAAGAGGTCTCGGCTTGTTCCTTGTCATCCAAGATATTTTTCTTCAAACCTTTTTTGAAGGGCTGCTTCTCTCCCGTATTAGCCTGTGAAAGTCTGGATTCTGGGACAACAGTGATACGAACACTGAGCCAAACATACTTGCTTTGTAACTACCCAACACTATTGAACAATCACTATGGGGCATGTGTTAGCAATCCAGGCTACATGCTTTACTTGCATCTTATTTTAGTCTTCACAGGCAACCTCACAAAGCAGAGTCTAATTATTCTCGTGGTGGGGAAAGAATGAGGCTACTTGAGCTTGCTTAGGCGTGGAGAAATGTAAACCTCTTTGTGGCTCATCCTAGCTCCTCCCAGTATTTAGAACAAAATGACTACCTAAGAATAAGTTATTTTACCTTTATTCTCTTGTATATGTTTTAAAACTTTACAGGGAGATATAAATGTTCAGGAACTCCAGTTGAGTGTTTCCACATAGCCTGCCTGATTAGCTTTATGACGGCAGCCCCTCACTGGTGTGTTAGTTTACTATTTCCAGCAAGTGACATACTCATGCTGAAAGGAGCCAAATAGAAGCTGGGTGCTAAGACAGAGAGAGAAGCTCATGCCTGCCAAACAGTGCCCTCTCTCTTCTGCTGATTCTCTGATTCTTCAAGTAATGAGCATGTTTTCCAGAGGAACCTGGGACAGCTTTTCAGCTTTGCATCTGATATCTGTTTTAACCACATCTCTTGGAGCATGCTAAGTTCACATAGGTATGCCCTGTCTTTCTGTATGTACCAGCAAGAGTTCTGCCTGGAACCAGGATATCTCTGTATTTTAAATGAACTGACTTTCATTATATCCCAGGAGTTAGAACAAATCCCATAAGTCAATGACGGAGATGGTTTCTTTTGTATGTGCTATAATAATCTATGGCATAATTCATCAGTTTGGATAGAAAAATTATTAAAAATTGAATGCCAGTGGCTTGGCTCAACTTACTAGCTTCCCACATCTTTCTGCCTAAGTTCCCTCCTTAAAGTATCTTCTGCAACTGGACTCAGAAGAGCAGGCTGTTTGAGCAGTCTTCCACATTGCTATAAACTGCACTCCAGTACATCTGTGTGTTTGCTATTCTACCAGTCATGGGGGAAAAAAAAAACTAAGAAGATAAAGAGAGGAAAATGTCACTAACCAAGTGATGTGCTCAAGCTGGCTGCTGCAGACTTGGGAGAACGGATTGTCAAATGTTCAGTAACACAGCAAACTAGACATTAGAACAACCATTGCTAATTGTTAAATCATATCCTTAAAACTAAATAAGTTATATTAAAAACAAAGGTAATTGAATACTCCCAAAACCATCATTTACTAATTATTTTACTACATTTTACTAATATCTATGCTTTGAGATTATTCATATTTATCATATATATATATATATGGTGAAAATATGTCATGGTGTGCTACTGTGCATCTCTGCCCAGTCAAACCAGTTACAACCAGCGATTCTCAGACTGCCATGTTCCTCACACGTACCTGAAGGGTTTGGTTTCATTTACACACAGTTTGCTGGACATCACAACAAGAGTTTCTGATTCAGTTGGTCTCAGTGAGAAAAGTCGAGAATTTGCACTTTTAATGAGTTCCCAAGTGCTACTGATATGGACCCTGAGGTGGCCCTTTCAGAACGACTAGCCTAAACAAGCCCAGGAAATAACCATTATTGTCTCACTTTAAAGATGAGGAAACATTTACACATTATAGGCATCACACTTATTTCCACCTAATACATACATTACTAATTATTTAAGTCTCACACATGTATTTTCATACCACAGCTGATTCTTGACCACAATGATATTCTGACACAGAAAACTGGAGTTACGGCTTACGGGAAGTCATCCAGACAACAGTAAACAGTGTGACCTGTGGATGACACAGATACACAATTCACAGCCTTAGCCATAAATAATTAAAGTGCTTAGCCATTCAGTGTGTCCTTTGTTGTACCATTCCTCGATGTTAGATGTTTTACATTTATTATAAGAGCCCTGAAATTCTGCAATTTCTCTCCTTCACAAATGAGGAAATTAAGGCTCATCGATACTGATACCTGCCCGTAACATTAGTTACATGGTTACGATCACAAGAGTTAAGAACCATTTTAAATTGATCTGACACAAAGTCTACCTTATTTTTATTTATCACAAAATACTTTGTTTCCAAATATAGAAAATATACATGATCAATAATTCAGAAAGACTTCTATTTTCTTAGTCTTCTCTTAGCACTGGATTGCCACTGGCCTTCCTCTTCCTTGGAAATCACGTTATTTGTTATTTCTCAGCCTTTTTTTCTTTTCTTTTTTTTTTTTTTTACATGTCTGAATTCTTTTCTTACAATCATGTGCCGACAGTTCAGTGATGTTCTAGCAGTGCTCAACAATGAAGCCTCAGTACAATCAAGCATTATTTAAATTCCTGGGGTAAAAAACATGTGGCATAAAATTCAAGTTCTTCTTCACCGCTCAAGCTAATAATTACTCAACCTTCAATCAGATCCCAGACATCAGAAACCAAAAGTGCCTGTAGATGATTTTCTTTCTAAAGGGACAGGCTTAAAAGGACAAACCACAGAGAGAAAAAGAAAAATTAACACAGATGCTTAAGTGAAGGCCGTGTCTCATACATTGCTATTCAAATCAGGACAATACTAAATGGTGAGGCTGTCATGTATTCAGGACCATGGCAGGCGCTGAGCAGACGAGGACCAGCAAGTGCGAACACTGACCCACGAGAAGTCGCAATCTCATAGGCCTGACAAAACAGAGGTTTCTAACGGAGCATCACAGGAGCTAGACACAGGTGGAGCTGTATGTGAAGGTACAAAAATTAGCACAGCTTTGCCAAGGTAATAAGAATGTGGAAGGACTTGTACTTTTTAAACTCTTACTGCTCTCTTTTCTTTATAAGAAAACTGTGATATTGTGATTTATAATCACATATACATATATAATATATTATATATATATACATATACATATATACCTATACATACAAAAGAGTATCTATATATATACTCTGTCCTTGCTTCTGGCACAGAGCTCCTATAACCATTGGTAATTCCTAAGTGTTCCGAGTGCTAAATCTGTCTTTTATTATGTTAATGAGATGACTTTAGGGAAGTACCTTGGTTACCTATGGATGAGGCTGTTTGCCAGGAGACCCAACCACAGGATTAGAGGGTTGGAACTTTCAGTCTCACCTCCTCGCACTCCAACCTCTGTGGAGGGGAGAGGAACTGGAGGTTAAATCATTCACCAATGGCCAATGACTCAATCAATTATGCCTATGTAATGAAACCTCCATTAAAACGCAAAAGGATGGGGTTCCCAGAGTTTCTGGATTGGTGAATACTTGGAAGTGAAGGGGGAGTACTCACTGGAGAGTGCAGGGAACTCTGCGCCCCTTCCCTTGCCCTACGGCATGTCTTCCATCTGGCTGTTCTGAGTGATACATATATATATATATATATATATATATATATATATATATATATATATATATATATATATATATATATTATGTATATATAAATATATAATATATAAATATATATATATATATAATATACTGGTGTAGTATATATATAATGTATGTTAAATATTATATATATGTGTGTGTGTGTATATATATATATATATATATATATATATATGTAAAACGTTTATCCGAGTTCTATGAACTACTCTAGAAAATTATTCAAACCCAAGGAGGCGGTCGTGAGAATGAATCAAAACCAGAAGTCTCTGAAAATGAACCTCAAAATGACATAAGGGCCAAATTGTCCAAGACCTTCAATTCTGGGTGGTGAACGCACAGTGTGATATATAGATGATGTATTACAGAATTGTACACCTGAAACCTATGTAATTTTAGTAGCCACTGTCACCCCAATAAATTTTAATTTAAAAAAAATAAGAGAAAACCATCAGGAGTTTGCTTGTAAATACCCTCAATTAATCTCTACTTTATTTATACATAATATATGCTACACATTTTTGTAAACCATTCACTCTTTTCACTCTTTCATCTGGTTTGAAAATATACAGACATAAGTGTTGGTAATTTTTTAAAAATCAGTAATATGTTACTTGTGTTTAATTTTTAAGAAAAACCTTTTTGTTTCAAATTTAAACCTAAATTCATCTCATGAGGCCAGAAATCTTTAGATGTTCCCTAGTCTCAGCTTGGATTTCAACACATATGAAAATAATAAGTACAAAAGAACGAGCAAATACCTATAGATCATCTATTATGTGAAAACATATATCAACAGTTTATCTTTTGATATGAGCATATAATCACAATTCAGTAAATGATTGGACTGATTAGGTCACCATTTTGACTAATCTTTGAGAAAAGCTTCCCTCTACAAATAACAAAAAAACAAACAAAAATTTATAAATTCATGTGACTAACTTTGCCACATGAAAAAATGTCCCCATTTCTGCCCAAGAAAAAGGATCACTTTAGCTCCTTGAATTGATTTCCAAGGTGAATTTCCCTTATCTCCAAGTCCACCTTCTACAAATGAGGTACAAAAGTATGAAAGAAAGTAGAAATCTGAGTTAAGTTTTGTCATCAAGTTAAATCTTGTCATCAAGATGTGGTAGATTTTCTTTAATGTCAACTGATTTAATTATGCAGACATAGCACAATGTAAAAGGTTCCTTTAAGAAGTGTAATCAACTGAGTGTTTGCACATGAACTTTACAGCTGACTACCCTCTACAGTCCATACAATTTCAGATCTTCAGTTTTATTCAAATTTCCTATGGAGTGTTTAAGTGATGGATGTGTCTGAGCCCATTTCAACCAATCTTCCAGGCTCCATCTGCCAGGCCATCTGGATTTTGCATTCACAGAGAACAACTTGGTGAATGATTATAGACTATGACTTAAAAAAAAAAAAGAAAAAAGAAAAAGAAAAGAAAAGAAATTGTAACATAAACACAAGTAGAACTAAAATCATTTTTGTGCCTGTTCTATAAAAGTAAAAAGTTGCCAAGTAGGAAAGAGAAATGCCTTCTCTTGTTTGTTTGTTTTTTCCATCAGTCACATGTATTATGCACATAAGTGCCTGACCTTTTTCCATGAGATGTTTAAATGGCAGCTGTTATGGCTACAGTATACCATTTGATCAAAAGCTCTTGAGGACAATAGTTTGTTTTGCAAAGGTCATGTTCCTTATATACTTGTGAATGTGTTCAAAAGGCTTACTAGCTAAATATACAAGATTTTCATTGAGAATAAATTATTTATTCAGCTTTCAAATTAAATGTAAGCCAAGAAATCTATAGGGAATACTTTAAGAGAACTTTGAAAATCCATCGTGTAGTTTATACAGAATACTCTTTTAAAACAACTTGAGTTGATAGGAAATATTGGGACTTGTAGTAACTGATTTATTTAAACTACTTATGTAGAAACAAGACACTGGTTAAATCTCACATCATAAAATATGTGGAAATATTTAAATATAAGAATATGCATATTCCTCTGGCAGAAAATAGAAAAGAAGACGTAGGGTCTTCTCATCATGTTTAGAACAGCAGGCCCTTTTCAACTCCTACATGGACACAGAAGCCCCAACACTTGTAGTTTGTTACTGTTAGAATAATAAAGTCTACAATCATTCTGCACGTAACACTAACTAATGGGTCTTTCTAAAAACTAGTTTTATTTGTCAGATGTATGGAGGCATAATTTTCATACAATAAAATTCTTCCTTTCCTAATTATACAACTTGGAAAGTTTTGACAAATATACACAGTCATGTAATAACCACAACAATCAATACGTAAATCATTGTCATCAACCTGTAAAGTTCCCTTCTGCTCCTTGGCAGTCAATTCTATCTCACCACACCAGCCATTTGCCTTTTCTAGAATGTCATATAAATGAAAACATTCAGTATGTAATCCTTTGTGCCTTGCTTCTTTAATTTTCATAATGCTTTTGCAATTCATCCATGCTGTTGTACATTTTATAAAACAGGAACAAAATTGGGGAACTCATATTTTCTGATTTCAAGATTACAGAAATCAGTATTTTATGGTTTTGGTGTAAGAAAGCCATACAGATTAGTGGAACATAATAGAGAGTCAAGAAATGGATCTACAAACGTATGTTCAATTGATTTTTGACAAAGATGCCAAGAAAATTCAGTGGGGAAAGGATAGTCTTTTCATCATATGGTCCTAAAATAATATTTTTATAAAACACAAACTTTACCTCAAATCATATATGAAATAACTTAATAAGAGGCATAAATCTAAATGTAAGAGCTAAAATTATAAAAATTTCTAAAAGAAAATATACTACAACACCTATGTACCCTTGAATTAGGCAAAGACCTCTTACTTAGATGGGATACAAAAAGTGTGAAACATAAAAGAAAAAAAAAGATAGTATAGATCTCATAAACAATTAAAATTTTCTGCCTTTCAAAAGATAGTTAAGAAAATGTGAAGACAGGAACAGACTGGAAGGAAATATTTCCAAAACACATATGTGATAAGAACTCATATCCGGAATACAATTATTATCATATTCAATAATACAATATTGAACGCAACAAGATAATATTGAACTCAATAAGAAAAATAAATTAATAAAATATTAGCAAAAGATTTGCACAGACTCTTTTAGCAAAGAAAATAAATGGATTGTAAATAAGTACATGAAAATATGCTCAACATTAGTCATTAGGGAAATGACTATTTGAAACCACAGAAAAGATATCATTAAAATATTTTCAATTGGAGAATAAGGTAAAAGATTTGGAAGAGAATTTTAATCAGGGTGTGATTGTTAGTATGTTATAAATAAAACATATAATAGAAAATAATTTAGAAAAAAAAGACAGATTATTCATCATTAATACATCACATAAATGCGTGTAAACACAACTAAGAAACTTATAGACTATATCTAAGACAGATTTTACAAAGATACTTTTGATACTTTCTAGTTCTTATTTTTTGATAGATTTTTAATTTAGACTTAGTATCTGTGCTTCAAAGTGACAAATTCTTGATTCAGTTTCAAATTCTGTGCTTAATTTTTATAGAGGAAAAGCATCGGTCATTATTATTTAAAATAAACAAAATTCATGTTGTAAGACTTGTGTAAGAGGAATAGAAGTAATAGTCTGGGGTGTAAAGTACAGCATGGGGAATATAGTCAGTAAGATTGTAATAACTATGTATAGTGTCAGATGGGCACTAGACTTATTGGGGTGATCACTTTGTAAATTATATGAATGTCTAACCACTATGCTGTATATCTGAAACTAATATAATATTCAATGTCAACTGTAATTGAACAATAAAAAAACAAATAAAGTGAAAATAGAGTAAAAATTATAAATAATATGTTAAATATCAACTAACGAAGAAAATGTTTTATTGGCAGTTTTTATTGTGTTTTTCATAAATGAAGTTAGATATATTTTATATGATGTACTTAATTATATATTCTCTTCTACAAAGTGTCAGGTGTTTTTTTCTATTGTAATTCGGAAAATATTTTTGTTGGCTTTTTCTTTGCCACAATTCCCTATGACAGATTATTCTCAAGCAAAAGAGTCCTTATGTTCACCATTATAGAACAATAAATCTTCCTCATAATTTTAATCAGTCTAGAGCTTTGGCTGCATGATGCCAAAACATCTGGCTGAGAAGCAAGCTTAATGTGTTGTTTTAAGTACATTTGAATACAGACAGTTGAATTGTGAGATTTTGATGTACTGTTTAAATTTGTTGAAGATGAATTTACAACAAATCAATTGTTTTACTTTTTAATTCAATGTTTTTATTGTCAGGCACATATAAAATTTCTTCATATTGCTCACTGTATGTATAAAGTTTTGCATTAAAACTTATAAGAGGTTTCTAAATACTTTTAAAGTTGTAATCTTTGCAACCAAAAGTACAGTTCAGGTATGCTATATGTGGTTAGGTAGAGCATGACTGCATTTTATAAATCTAGAAGATTCCCATTTTATTAAATATATTAAATCATAAATTTGGCTTTTGTACTTGCACTCCTAACCTAGATAGAGTAACAAGGGCTGTATTTCTCCCCTTCTGCCTTTGAAACAGCCACATATTGTTTGATTGTATTACATGAAATGTCAAGAAGGCAAATCCATAGAGATAGATAGTGTATTAATTATTGCTAGGAGCTGGAGGTGTCGGGGAATTAGGAGTGATGCTAACTGATACAGGTTTTCTATAGGGAGTAATGAAAATGTTTTAAAATTAGATAGTGGTGATGGTCAGACAAATGTAAATAATTAAAAACTACTGGATTATATACTTTAAAAGGTGAATTTTATGTATATGAGTAATATCTCAATAAAGCTATTATAAAAATACATGAAAAAAACTTAGAAATGCAGAGAGAACCATACAAATCCAAAATTTTGTTCTGGGATTTCAATATCCTTCTACCAGTAAGTAATCAAACAAGTAGAAAATAACAAGGATATAGTAGAATTATATAATATTATCAATAACTGGACATAGCTGACATTTATGAAATACTCCACAATCAAAAAATTACATTATTTTCAAGACAACATGGTACATTTGCCAAAATAGACCATATTCTAAACCATAAAGTAAATCTTAAATTTTTTAATGGGTTGAAATTCTGTGAAGTATGTTGTATGACCATAAAAGACTTAAAACTCAAATCAATTTCATAGAAATATGTAGGTAATCCCAAAATGTGTGGAAACTAACATATTCCTTTTGAACGTAAGGGTCAAAAAAAGAAATAAAAATAGAAATTAGAAATTATTTTCAATTGAATTATTTTTAATTGAAAATAAAATTAAAAACACAATATATCGAAATGTCTGAGAAGCAACTACCACAGTGCTTAAATGGAAGTTTATAGCTCCAAATGCATATATAAGAAAACAGACTCCAATAACTAACTCAATTTCCACTTAGGAAAAAAAAAGACAACAAGAAGAAGAAGAAGAGAGAATCAAATACAAGTAAGTGGAATAATTGAAGTAATAAAGATCAGAGAGAATATCAATAAAATAGAAAACAGAAAAATTACTGAAACTAAAAGTATTTCATTCAGAAGATCAATAAAATTGATAAATTTCTTGCCTGGTTATACAGGAAAAAAGGAATAATACACAAATTAACAATATCACAAATGAGAGATTATACCATTATAGCTTCTGTATACGCATATATTACAAGGATAAAGGAATATTGTGGACAAGTTTATAACAATAAATTCAACAAATTGAATGAAATGAACTCATCACTTGAAAGACACAAACTGGTAGATCTCACCTAAGAAGAATTACATTACCTGAATAGCCCTATGTCTACTAAAAACATTGTAATTGTAGTTAAAATTTTTCTCACAAAGAAACCTTTAGGCTACGTATTTTTACTGAATTATACTAAGAATCTAATAATAATAATAATAATAATAATAATAATAATATCAACTCTACACAAAACCTTCCAGAAAATTACAAAAGAGGAAATGTTTCCCATGTATTCAGTGGGAATTATGATACCTAAACAAAACAAGACAAAAAATGCATATAAAGAAAACTACAGATGGAAATCCTTTATAACACTAATGGAAAAATTCTTAACAAAAGTTTAATAAATTAAATCTAAAAATGTATTTTAGAAGAATTATTAACTCTGACCTACTGGGTTTTATCCCAGAAATGCAAAGTTGGCTTAACTTACGAAAATCAATCAGTGCAATTCATTATATTAACAGAATAAAAAGGGAAAAAAATATTAGGATATTTCAAAATATGCAGAAAAAAACATTTTACAAATGTCAACATTTCTCAACAAACTACATAGGTATAACTCAATTCTAGTAATAAACAAGAGAGGAAGTCTGGGGACACCCAAAAATGTCTTCCCCACTGGTTAAATATAAATGACAAACATCAACAGAGATAATAGTTCCTTTTTGGTCTCCAAATGTTACCATGTGAATGTGAAATTGGACCACTATACTGACAGGAATGTGGATTGCATCAATATGCGAAGGATGGCAAAGTAGAAATACTAAAATAACTAGATTTCAAGTGAAATCAATGAAATGCTGTATCAACAACTGTAGAAGCTTCCTTCCTCCATAGCCCTTATTAGGAGAAAATAATTTTGATATCAACAGGTTGACTTGAGGTTTTTAAACACATTAAATATTAAATGCCACTGTAAAAAGGCTAATATGGTTTGAAAACTACCTTATGACTAAATATCAGTCTTGATCTAAGTTTCACATTATATTCGGCATCATTGTAATGGTTTCTTAAGTGCATCTTCTTACAAGGAAGAAGTGCATGAAGTGTGATGTACTAACACATACTCAAGTGTGTGTTCCTCACAGATCACACAGGAAAGAAGACAGAATAACTAATTGTATGATGGTCATACTCCATGGCTCACCATGATATTTTTCCTTCTTTTCTCCCATTACTGCCTTCTCGCCTCACACACATGCAAAGATATATGAGGTCTGACAATTAAGTTCACGAACCTGTTGCAATGATGTTGCTAACCTTTTATGCTATAGAGGGATTATTCATTATGAATTTGTACCAAATGGACAAACAGTTACTCGAGCTTACTATTTGGAAGTACTGAAAAGGCTGCGTGAAAAAGTTAGATGACCTAAACTTTTTGCCAACAAATCATGGCTCTTGCATCACGACAATGCACCAGCTCACATGACACTGTCTGTGAGGGAGTTTTTAGCCAGTAAACAAAAAACTGTATTGGAACACCCTCCCTACCCACCTGATCTGGCCCCCAATTACTTCTTTCTTTACTCAAAGATAAAGGAAATATTGAAAGGAAGACATTTTGAGGACATTTGGGACATCAAGAGTACTACAATGACAGCTCTGATAGCCATTCCAGAAAAAGAGTTCCAAAATTGCTTTGAAGGGTGGACTAGGCACTGGCATCAGTGCATAGCTTCCCTAGGGGAGTACTTGGAAGGTGACCATAGTGATATTCAGCAATGAGGTATGGAGCACTTTTTCTTGGATGAGTTCACAAACTTAATTGTCCGACCCCATACACCTTCTTTTGTAGCCATAGTATTTTACTTCTGAAGGGTGCAAGTATAGAAATTGGCATTAGACCCATGGCATCCTCACAGAGTTGCAATTTTTTTTTTTTATCTAAGCAAACTTTTTTTCTTAAAGACAATTTTAAAGGTGATTTACTTGTTTGCCCAGGCTCATCTCTGGGCTGGTGAGGTCTGTCCCTTTTGCCGTCTATCAGCCTAAGCCAACGTTTTTCTTGTCCCCAATATTGGTGTGTGTGCATGTGTATGTGTTGGGGACTGATCTGGGGATTGGGAAACAGGAAGATGTTTTTCTGTTCACTGTCATTTCTTATCCATATCCACCTGATCCATGAGTGGAAAAGGAACGTACACATATTATTTGATCTAAATGCCAGATAAATAGAATTATTTAGTATTTACAGATAAACAGACCATATAATGGAAAAGAAACCAAAGAACTCTGAACTAGTAGAAAGCCAATGGTCTATTCAATTATGATGATTAGAGGTGGGTGGCAGGAGGTGGGTGAAATTTCATCACTGAGCTATTACAAGTTGAATGTGTCGATTTTTCAAGTTCACACCAAATTAATGGAAATATTGTAAACATGATTGTTAACTGTTTCTAATTTGTTGAAAAGGAGCAGGCAGGAGAAAATCATTTGAAAAGGAGCCTAATAATTGTCAGCAGGAAAAACTAAAGCTCTTTGTGACATTCCCTGTAATAACTAACCCATCTTGCTTCCTGATTGATTGGCTCGGTTTCAGTTATTAGATTAGCAATATGGAATAAGTTCCCCTAAAGACAGTATGAACTATTGATACAGAACCTCAGGAACTGAGAAATATAAATCCGCTTCTAGTAATGTCTGATCTCTGTTGTATTTTTGCTGAAGTAAATTTATCAGTAACCCAATCAAACATCTCTCAAGACAGCTCATGGCATTGGGGTGAATAATTGTGTCTAGGTTGTATACAGAGCAAGCCAATCAAAGAGAGTGTTTTTCCCGAAAACAATATCTGAAAATTTGACTGAGATTAGGTCTCTTGTCAACCTAGCTGGAGCATAATTTTTAGTTGCTCTCCCCTTTGGCTACTTCAACTAAAACAAATCTTGGACTTATTGGGAGTTTATATTCAGTTTGCAAAGCACAACAGCAAAATAAAAAGTACTCAACATAATAAAAAATAAAAAGTACTTAATAAAATAATAATTTAAATATCCTTAATGAAACATAATTATTTATTATCTTCAAACACCCTCAGTCATTTCATCCATGTTATCTATTAGACATAATCACTTATAAAGCAATTACCAATAAGATATAGAAACAGAGTTGAATAACCAGTATCCAAGTGATTTTCATCCAGTGCATTTCCACTCATTGAAAATAACTGGGAAAATGACTAAAATGTGAACAAAAGCTAAATGGAAGGGGGAAAAATGCTTTTGAAAAATGCCCAGATGAACGGTCCTCATTTGTTACCTTCAGAAAAGATAAAACATAAATCATCTCTAGTTGGGATTTTCTCTTTGTAATTTCTCCAAGCTCATATATATCCTTTTCTGTAGAATTCCTAAATTGAAATATAATTATCCTCTTACCCCCAACTAGGTGCAGACATGACAGAATTACATAAAATTTGTGCAGACATGACAGAATTACATGAAATAAAAGGTGGACTAGACTGAGTCCAAATTCATTGATATGGATGAAAATCACACAATGCATGTACATTATTAAAACGAGCACTGCGTTACATAAACAAACCAGAGTCTCAACATACTTGCCTAGCTTTTCCTAGCCTTTACAAATCCCATATCCAGAGGCAGAATCCAAGACTCATACCCCAAAAGGGATGCAGACATGCTTCTAACAAGAAAACCTTATAGACAAACACCCACCAAACATCTGCCTTAGAAACACCCACCAAATTTTCTTGCCACAAGATCGGACCTCTTTGTAGTTAACCATTTTGTCTGCCTCTCCAGCTTGCACCCCTACTTCTCCCCATAGCTGCCTCCAGTTTCTAGTTCTCTTTTCTTGTTGCCTAAGTAGGGCTCCCTTAGCCCCAGAGAAGGACACAGGCACGATCAGAGGCAATCAGTAGTTTCTATCTCTGTAACAGCTAGACACGCCATAGAAACAGATGGCACACTCCAGTCAGGACAAATTGAGGAGGGCTTATTTACAAGCAGACTAGTCACAAAGGGTGCATCGGGTATAAAGGAACCATAAGGGCTAATGTGAAAATCCAAGTTTATTAGAGCTGCTACCATCCATAGACTCAAAGTATTTGGAGAGGAAGAAGTTATAGAAACCTGGAAGCAGAGAGGATCATGTAGAACAAGGACCGGTGGGCTTTTGGTGAAGCCCAAAATGAACTCACAGGGGAAACAAAAGGATAATTACCGTTATCCACTCTACTCTCCTCCATGCCTTTGATTTCCTACAGAGACGCCCTATCTGCTGAGCTCAAACTAACATGGGAAGGATGGGAGCCAATTGACGTAATCCAAACAGATCAACCTTCTGCAGCTGAGAGAGGAGACCTGGGGAGAACAAGAGGAGATCTAGAGAGCCAAGAGATGACACCCAACACAATCTTCCTAGCCACAGTGGTTGGAAAGGAGACTAGGAATCTAGGGCTCAACTGGACACTGTGATGTAGTAGGAATGAAGCTGTGAACCCATCCTGTCAACTCAGAGAATGAAGCCAGCCCACAGGAGGCAGAGTCCAGCTGCAGATCCAGGGGACATTATGAGTCCTGATCACATCACACCTAAGGACAGGACTGTCTGCTTAAAAGTTGTAAGGGGGGTGAGGGGTTGTAGGGGATCAAATACATGGTGATGGAAGGAGAACTGACTCTGGGTGGTGAACACACAATGGGATTTATAAATGATGTGATACAGAATTGTACAGCTGAAATCTATGTAACTTTACTAACCATTGTCACCCCAATAAACTTTAATTTTTTTAAAAAAGTTGCTTTTTATTCTTTAAGCCAATTTGAAGTTTTGTTGTTGTTCATCTCTCCCAAAAGAGCCCCAACTGTTCCACTTTTGGACATCATTGAGAGCCAGGCTCACATCTGAGTTCACATGCCCTTTCAGTGCAAAAATTTAGACTCCTAAAGGCTCAGTGAGTTACCCCAGCCCTGCCTCAAAATTAGCCATCTCCTCCGAAGCCCACCTCTCCAGAAGCTAACCTCCAAGTTTGAGGCTTCTCTCAAGTCAAACTTGGGCATGTTTTAACAGAACAGTCCCTTTTTAAAAATATTTTGCCAAGATTTTATGAGATACCTTTTCTGTAATCCAGACATTCTTGTTTTCAGTACTCCTTAAACCCTCAAAAGTAATGGCTGACCAAAAACTGACAGCACTACCCAACATTTTGTTTTTCTCAACCACAGTGTTACTACAGTTTTAAAATGCATCACAAGAAATGTGTTCTAAATAATAAGAGCATCAAATATTTGTGAATTGTCTTTTTCTCTGAGAGAAGGTTTAATATTAACCTTGTAGTAATGTCACTGTCACTCATTTGTACTCCAATATACTTTGTACAGTGGGAGAGGAAAGAGATGGTGTTAGAGTTGGCATATCCTGGTGGCACATCTCATCTATAGTACTGCCCAGTTAGGAGTCTTTATTGATATTTCAGTCATGGTTGTGATGAATCAAAATGATTGCAATGCTTAATAGTCTTTGGAGAAACAATGAGTGTTTCTTCAAAATCTGGGGAAGCCCATGTATATCAGTTTGGATCTCCCAAGAAGCAGATACTAAGGCAGACTTTGATGTTCAAGTGATTTATTGTTGGAAATGTATAAGTGTATTATTTACACATTGGTGTATAACAAATTATCGCCAAAATTTACAGCTTTAAACAAGAAGTATTTATTATATCAAGCATTTTTTTGAAGTTCAGGATTCCAAATGTGACTAGCTGGGTGTTTCTGGCTTGGGGTCTCTCAGGAGGCTGTAGTACAGCTGTTGGCTGGGAGATAGTCATCTCAAGCCTGACTGGGACTTGAAATTTGAGTTCAGATTCACTCACATGAGTAAGCATCTCACTAAATATTGTTAAGAAGCTTTATTTTTTTATTACATAGGCCTGTCCATGGGTTGCTCATAGCATGGCTTTTGTTTCCCTCAGAAAGAGTGAGCAATCAATGAGGGACAGAGAAATGTTACAAAAACAAGCAAATGCACCCAAAACAGAAGTCACACTCTTTTATAACTTAATCTTGGAGTTGTCTACACAAGGAAACCAGGAAGAGGACAATCAGTTAGGACCACCATCTTGGAGCCTGGCTATCATCATATGTGAAGGAAAAAGAGATGGGAATCCAGAGCCAGTAAGAAAGGTCTTCCGAGCAAGCTGCAGATCTGACACCCATAAAAGAAGAGAAAGAAGAATGAAGTAGGCAGAGTCTCGAAGTGCAGCACAATACTGAGAACATTTTGGCCAGGCTAATGGGGAGCATGAGGCAAACTTGCCCCCTTGGAAGAATTCCACATTGGGAAGGATAACTAAATTCCAGTACTCTGCTGTGCTCAGTTACCATCTGGGGGCAGTTTGGGGGAAGCATGGCCTGGCATAAATATTGTGGTAAATCTAAAGATGTGGCCATTGGAAGCTGTCCATCTGTGATGTTCCCTACAGCAGCTTCTCTTGAAGGGAGCACTAGAGCACCTCCACGTTCCCTATGCCATGAGATGGTGTTGTACATTTGGGCATATTCATTATATGTGTTTCCGTAAGCCAAAGGGGACCACTGCCAATGGATACCCACAGCCTGACAGTTGATACAAAACTAAATGCCTCTGGAGTCCACGCAAGGAACCAAGATGAGTGAATGAGTCACGTCAGTTGACTCAGGGAACTAGGGAATGCACGCCCATCAGAATGGGGAGCTCAAATAGGTCAGCTCCATCTGAAAGTCTCTGAGGTGAAATGTCAGCCTTCCAGTTCCAGATCTTTTAATTTTCCGAAAGAAATTAGAAATCTGAAATTTTTCAATGAACTCATTAATTTTAAATATTGCTAAAAAATTCTAATAAAAAAACCCCACATGGGCCAAATAAACATGTATAAAGGTTCTAAGTAGACAAGTGGCTACCATTAAATGCAAAACAACATTTACTTACAACAATGCAGAGTAATGTACTACAGATTAAAACAAAAGGCATCTACTGTCATTCAGATATAAAAGGTCATCTAAAGAAAAACTACCACTAGATCCAGTCAACATCAAGTTTTTCCTTTAACATTATAGATTTGTGGTCCATAACAAATGTCATCCTATGTAAAATCTGTACGTTTTTTCTTATAAAAACCATTTGTAAGTTCATAACATATTTAAAAAAATAATAATTCAAAGTGTGTAATTTTACTGATATTTTACTTTTTCTAAAGTATTCTATTTTATCAGATATATTGAGCTTTAACTTACTACATTTTAAAAGTCACTTCTTCTTTTAAGTCTTTTAAAAATTAGGTCTGTATTATTAGTTATTTTGAAGTGGGAAATTGAAATATTTTAGTAATGACCAATGGTTAGTATGAATTGCATGTCTAGTCATAATAAAATGTATTTATTGATTGGTGATTATTTTTTGGTGTTAAAAATTAAAGAAACTGCAACTTTTTACATCTATTTTATAAAGGAAAAAAAAAACCCAAATCTGTCTTCCCCCAAATTGCACAGCCTTACTTAATCCATTTTTAATAAATATAGTCAAACCCTATGTTTCAAAGGAAGGATAAAGAGCCCACTGGGATTTACCTCCATGCACAGTTTTCTCTCAGCCCTAATTCACTTCCTTTGAAGTGGAACTTAATTCTAGACATATACCCAACTTGCATCCCTAACACAAATATTAACTAAAAGTAGCATTAACATGCTTCACTTAGTCATTCAAAGCAGCACAATTTTTCTTACCGTTATTTGTAAGGGTACAATAAAATTACGCTTTTCACAGATTTGATTTCTAAAGGTTTTAAATTCTTTCACGTTATAGGTTCTCATGATATATATATATATATGCTAAGTAGATCTCTCAAATTTCAACACATTTTATTATACGTTATTATTTTTAGAAGCACATTCAATAATATTATCAGACTCATCAAAAATGCTCATGATAACAGATATAAGTTTTCAAAATTCGGTTTTTACATCAAAACCTGAATTTTATCACTAGCACTACGTGGTCAGTTATTCTGCTTACAGAGCTAGCTCATTTTGTTCACTTCAGAAAAACATCTACCAAATATTCAAGTCTGAATATGCACAAGTCTGAATATGTCTTCTAGACATTCTTTCAAACAAAAATGGTGTTACATGGGGAAAGAAAAAGTCTAATTGGACTGACGATTCCATCACACAGGTTCTTTTCCTTGGGACAAACATACTTTTGGTATGCAGCAGAAAGACTTTATGCCTACTTTCCGTTTTGTCACACAGAACATTTAAAAAAGATGTATAATTAAGAATGGAGATTTAATAAAAAGTATTTTTGTTTTGTTTTGTTTCACTAAGGACATTCTTAAAATGACACCGCCTGTTTTTCTACCTTACTAATATCTTGCTTTGTGCTAAGTAGCCAGAAGTTTTTCTCACCGGTGATTTTGCACCATCTACGAATGTCATTAGCACAGTGAAAAAAGCAAATCATATCTTACTGTAATTATGAAAACAATAGTTTTTACTTCATGGATCTCCTAAAGGATGTTCAAAGGCCCCTTGAGCTTCACAGACCACATTTTGAGAACTATTAGTGAAAGAATAATTTTATTTACTATTATTAATTTGATAAGAATGACCTGAGCATATTAAATTTATGTGAAGGGCAGCACATTATTTCATCTTAATTATTTTGTTCGCCATTAAAAATATGTCTAAGATTTTAAGATACATCACACAATTTAAACTCTATAAAACAGACATTACTGTAGTCAACATTTGTTACTGGAATGCAGTAAAATACTGTGAAATCTACAGTTAGCATAGGTACCATTTATCCAAAAGTTGGATTCCATCCTACTAGGAACTCAGTGATGTAATTAAACTTAAGCATAACAATTAACGCAAAGTCATATCTGATTATTCAGAAGAAATGCTTGGAGCTGCCCAATAAAGCATCATTCCAAAGCCAGCAGAGTGAATTGTGTGTAACTAATAAGACTATTGGTTTGAGAGTCTTATATATGTGATTTTCCATGGTGATGTGAAAATCATTTCATTGTTGCAAGTAGCAAAATTAAGGATTTCCTTAAGAAACCTTTAGAATCAGATACAATTAAATATGCCTGCTGAAAGCTTCAAGGACAATACCAGGCATAGTAATATAACATAAATATCAAACATGAAGCCAAATGATGTGGGGTAAAATCCTACCACTTGCTACTTACGAGAGTTAGGGCATCTGTGAAATGGGGATAATAATAATATTTCCTCATATTATTAGTAGTAAATATTATCTGCAGTTAGTATAATAAATAATAAAATAGTTTTAAAAGACAAAATAAATTAATGTATGTGAAGTTCTCAGAACAGTGCCTGGAAAAGTACAGTTGACCCTTGAATAGCACGGGGTGAGGTTAGGGGCACCCACCTCTGCACAGTTGAAAATTGGCATATAATTCTTTGCTCCCCCAAAACTTCAGTCCTCCCTTGGTATTCAAGAAGGATTGGTTCCATGACCCCTGCAAATACCCAAATCCACAGATGCTCAAGTCCCTTACATAAAATGGCATAGAACAATGCGTGTAGTCAATTCTCTGCATCTATCTGTACATTCCCAGCCAAGGATAAAAAACATTTGTTCCCAACCTATGGCTGGTTGACTCCGCAGATGTGAAACCTGGGGATATGGAGGATCAAATGCATATTTACTGAAAAAAACCCACATATAAGTGGACCTGTTATAAGTGGACCACATATAAGTTGAAACTCATGTTGTTCAAGGGTCAACTGTAAAAAATATTTTTATTTCATTTGTCAGGAAAAATTGTGAAAGACTTTGAAATGGGCAAAAAGAAAATTACTAGGTCTCCTATTCAGTCTACCCTTTGGATGACCTCAGCCTTTCATTGTCTTTGAGCTGTTTTATAACTTTAGAAATCATAGAAAATTAATAATAATGCAGAGATATTTGTGAGGTGGAAAATAAATCATTATTGTCCTATGGATATTGACTGATTTTAAAGCTCTGTGTAAATTCATTTCAACATTCCTGACTGCCTATGCATGTGTGTGTTCTTTGAAATTTCCTTTGAGCAGGTTAGAATGTCTTTCTGGTTTTCTCATTAATTAATGAATTATAAAATCATTAATGAGTTTTCATTATATATTTGTATAAGCATCATGATTCTAGCATTTCTAAAAATTTATTTTTAATGAATTATTATTGCAAAGAAATATGACTTTAACTAAAGGGGAAAACACACTACGAGAAGAATTAATGTAATTTTGGAATGTGTCAGGACCAGGTGGCAGAGCTTATTGGAGACAGTGTTGGAATTCTCAGAGGGCACCATGTTAACCACACTGAGTTATTAAGTCAAAGACAATCAAGTTAGTCTTTTCACTATTGAAAAAGGTAGAAAAGTCAATACAATATTTTTAAGTTATTTTTTAATTGACAGTGTTTAAATATTTTATTTCAGGCTTAGTTATCCAGGATATTTACTTACGTAGACTATCTCATTTCTTCACAAAACAAAATATGTAAAATGTGATCTACAAAAACCTAAAAGCTTTTTTCTCTCTTGCTCTGTCACTGTAATTGAAGTTGATTCCCTGGGTGTTCTGTCCAAGGTTATAATTCTGGAACTGGAAGCAGCAAATCGTCAATGGTTCCCATCCCACTCCTTTCCACAGGAGGCCTAAAAACTCACTGAACCACCATACTGAATTTCTAATTCATTATATGATGGCATCTCATTTGAGTATTTTTTAAAAGGTTTTTATTTTATAAACATTTTATAACTGAATTTTTAAGACTATTTGAATATATCTGCTTTAAGGGAGCTCTTTATTTTTCCTTTTAACATGGTCATATATTTATCAATACTAAGACTTAATAAAATCAGGAAGTTAGAGCTCAATAATGTGGATGTCTTAATAATTTATTTAGGGAAAGACTAAATTGGCATTTGCTTTTAAGTATCTATTCATTTCAGAAAATGATTTAGTGTGAAATAGTTCAACATACCTGTTTTATTTATTAAAAAGAGTAAAACATTTCAAGGGCTTTAAGCATCCATTTCCACATAATCTTTGTGATAATAACAGATAATTATTATTTGCCAATTTAAGATATCTACCTTTATGTTTAAGATAGCCTGAGGTCCTGGTGTACACAAAACATAATTCAGCTGCTTTTTGTAAAAATACCCCATAATTCAAAGTAATCTCCCTGATAAATAAGCAAAAATTTTGGGTGTTTCTTTGCATGTATAGAATATAAAAAGATTTTTATCCTAATATATCCGAATACCACTTTATTTGTGCAAATTTATTAAACACATTAAATTGCTTGTTTTACAGCAAGGACTCAATAACTGACTTTTCTGCCATTGTTTTAATCCAAGAAGCAATTTAATTATGTGCCCCCAGCCATATGAAAAGTGGAAACTCATAAATCAACATAGCAGAAGCAGGCTGCAAAGCAAAGTGGGAAATTTTGCTGACACATATTTCCAGCTATCACAGGACAGGGAAGCTTTAATACAGATTTTCACCCTCGTGCTAAGTTTCTCACATGCAATTACGGCAGTAGATGTAAAACTAAAATCTTCTGAAAAACTAGTGTTTAATCAGCATAAAATTTAGTATTTCCCAAATGAACAGCAATTGCATGCAGTGCTTCTGAAAAGTAGATTAATGTCCTGTATTCTGGTATGAGTATTCTCAAATGATCGCTACTCTTGGACCACTTGAAATGGTCATAAGACCCTATCGATCAATCAAACTCAGCCACGCCTATTTACTAACTGTCCAAAGCAGAACGCACAGAGAGTCATACAGACAACAAAGGGAAGAAATTCCTGTTTATGAGGAGACACTAATGAGATAATGTGGACTTTTCATTGAATTATAAAATCATCCCTAAAACGAAAGCTTGGTTTATCACCCTTTAATCATAAATTATGCAAGCTTGCTGCCAGTTAAGCATTATTAACCAGGTGGGGAACTCTTACTGGCAGCAGTGATCTATTTGGAGAAATATTGCAAGAGACAGAAGGAGGGCTGCTCCAGGCATCCCTGGACACCAGAGGCCCTAAGTCTAGGAACTGGGAATTAGAGTAAATGAGAGAAGCCTGTGCAGCTTCCACAAGCTCACCCTGTGGCTTTGGGTCATTGATCTCATTCAGACATTTTTTTCATTCATTTCATCTTTTTCTTTAACAATGCTGTAAGCACTGGATTTATTTAAATTTGATGAGCTTTAGTATTTTTATGAGTAAACACAGTAATGCCCATTTCTTTTTAATTTTACCATAAAAGATGATAGTTTTTCACTGTACAAATAACATTTGGAACCATTAGGGAAGAACAAGTTGTCTTTCAAAATATAAATTAAAAACTATTTCAAGACTAGGGGCAAGATAACGTTTTTTGGTCTTACAAGGTCTGACAATTTAATTCATGAACTCATCCTAGAAAAAGTGCTACATGCCTCATTGCTGAATATCATTATAATCACCTTCGAAGCACTCCCCTTGGGAATCTATGCATTGATGCCAGCACCTAGTCCACCCTTCAGAGCAATTCTGGAACTCTTTTTCTGGAATGTCCATCAGAGCTGTTGTCATATTGCCCTTGATTTCCTGAATGTCATCAAAATGTCTTCCTTTCAATATTTCCATTATTTTCAGGTAAAGAAAGAAGTAATTGGGGGACAGATCAGGTGAGTAGGGAGGGTATTCTAATACAGTTACTTGTTTACTGGCTAAAAACTCCCTAACAGACAGTGTCATGTGAGCTGGTACATTGTCATGATGCAAAAGCCATGATTTGTTGGGGAAAAGTTCAGGTCATCTAACTTTTTCACGCAGCCTTTTCAGCACTTCTAAATAGTAAACTTGGTTAATGGTTTGTCCAGTTGTTACAAATTCATAATGAATGATCCCTCTGATATCAAAAAATGGTTAGCAACATCGTTGCAACAAGTTGGCAAACTTCATTGTCAGACCTCCTATATGCCTATTACTTTCAGAATAAGCTTGCACTCTATTTATAACTCAAACAAACTTTCTAAGCACAATGTACCTCAGTAAAACAATGTCTGCCTTGAATTTTCCCTGAAGTTATGATGAGAATATAATACAACTTGGCAAAATTCCATACACTTATAGTTTAACTGTGACATAATTTTATAAATTCAAAAGGCAACATTAATGATTGTAATTCTTACATGAAGTTTATATTTTAATATAAATGTATTCCTTGTGCTTCTGTTTAAAATATGCAGGTATTCACTGAGTGAAATAAGAAATTTTAGCAAATTTTGAGTTCTGATTATTTGAAATTATCAAGTTTTCATTAATTCTGTAAGTTCAGTTTCACTTCCTTCCACTCAATTGCTAGTCATGATAACAGAACATGAAACAGTAATAAGTACATTTTTAAATGTGATGTTAATTCTGGCATGCTGTCTTCTGACCTTTCACAGGTCAAGTCTGGAAAGCAGAAATCTCATTCTGCCCCAGCAAATTGCTTTACTCGTGACTTTGAAAATGCCAAGATCTGAAGGAGGTGGATTCAATTCAATTCAATTTGCTCACATGGACAGAAAGATGTTCTTTTATTCAAATGACAAAGACGTTTGATCCAGAAAAGCTGTACTACTTCCTTCCTGAAGAAGGACACTACTTTGTTTAATGAATTCTGTTTTGAAAATTTCTTTGTTGAACAGCTTATTAATAGTCTGATCCAAATAACAGTCTAAAAATCAGGCAATTAGCAAGCCTTTTGTCCAAAAAGGAAAAAAGGATGCATTTCATTACCAACAGCCAATGAGCATAAAGAACTACCTAAGGGATTCTGTTCCTCTGAAAACCTTTGGGGTTGGAATGGGAGGCTGCGACTTAAGCTTTGTGAATTGAGAGAAATAGATAATCCACGCAGTGCCAATAAACCTATCTGGTTTATTTATCAAAGGCCAGAGGACTGTCCTCATTAGCATATCTTGGGAACCAAATAAAAGAGACTGTAAGTTTTCCTATAAAAGAATTTCCTAAAGAGTTATTCACTTATTCTTCGGTTGGAGGTATAAATGTCACTTTGACCTCAGTCTATTTTTAACTACACTATGAATATTTATTTATGTATGTAGTTATGCCTCTTTAAACAAAAACAAATGCATCACAGAAATTTACAATGAACAATAAAAAGACTTAGCCTCAGTAGTAGGTGTGCTTTCTAAATTAAAATTTTTTAAATCAGGTATCAAATCATTAGAAGAGTCATTGACAATAACGGAAATCATGCAAATGGCATTATTTCTATCATTGAAAATAAGGCAGAGAAATGTGCTCTAAGAGAATGATTTGAGAATAGTCTAAAAGTCAAAACTAGCTAATCAGCTATTTTTCCCTAGGTAGTAGAAGTAATAATACAATTTCTTTCCTGTCATAGTACCAAGAGAATAGAATAAATGTGTTTCAAGCTTTCATCACCTGAAAGAGGAAATAGGAACAATTTTAAAACAGTCTCATTAAGTTTAGCATGATTTCATTGTCCTTCAGCAAAACATATTTCCTATCAGAGAACTAGATTTCAGTATTCTCTTGAAACTAGCTTGGGGATGGAGGCATGAACAAGCGTGAATAATTTCCTGCCAGCTATATGCTATTTTCTTACTATTGCTTTTCAGGTTATTCCATAAATGTAGACTTGGCTTTACCTAAAATTTAGAGTGCAGATATTATGTTTATGAATTGAACCACAATCAGCAATGAAAAGTTTGTCAGAGAACCTTGTTAAACTTTCTTGTACAAGAGAGGATTAGTTTGTAATACAAATAAAGCACACTTGACTTGTTTTCTTTGGGCTTGATGAAAGATAGACAGACTCATGCCATAGGTAGAAGAACTGATTAAGAAGTTCTACAAAGAATGAGACTGACAACAAGAGAAAAGGAGAAGTGCCAAAGGGCTATAAGCACAGTGTTTGAAGAAGAGTTTGCTATAGACCCAATCCTCCAACCTCAGCTCCTACCAAACCCTGGGAACTTGCATATTTTCTCTAAGAGGGCTGCAAGCAGAACCCAATAAAGTCATTTTCACTCTCTGGTTTACAAACAGCATCTCTTCAGTGTCCGGATACAAAATTTTCTATCAGTTCCAAGGAAAAGAACATAAAGAAGTGATAGAAAAAAGTTCCAGTCAAGATGGCAGAGTAGGTAAATACTGTGCTCCCCTCCTCTCATGACCACCTCAATTACAACTAAACTACAAAACAACTGTCATTGACAATCACCTGAAATGTAGATGAACCAAAGCCCTACAACAACGGATATGCAGAAGAAGCCACCTCGAGACTGATAGGAGGGGCAGAGAATGGGCTGGTCCCACACCCAGTATGACCATTATAATTTGGGAGGGATATCTTGCCTATGGAGATGCCCCCCCTCCCCCGGAGAAGCAAGGGGCCCCAGCACCACAGCAGGTTCCCCAGCCCAAGATTCCAGTGCCAGGGAGAGATGTCCCCACAACTTCTGGTTGGAAAAACCAGCAGAGATTGTGGCTGAGTGAGATGGAGGGCAGCTGGAGTCCCAGGTGGTCCTTTTAAAGGGCCCATACAGACACTTATTTACTGACAGACTCACTCACTCTGAGCTCTAGCACTGGGGCAGCAGCTTGAAGGGTGCCAGGGACATACAGAGAGGAACTGATTTTTTCAACTTCATAGAGACACCTGGAAAGGCAGCTTTCTCCCGGACAGAGGGGCTAGTGGAAGCCATTGTTTCTTTGTTGATCCCTCCCCATACGTGCATGCAGATGCAGGCAGAAGTCATATCTGAATATCCATCAAACAGGCTATCACCTTTCACTGGCCCCACTCTAGTGATTCCTTGAGACTCCACTCCTCCCAACTTTCAGGCACACCCAAGCTCCTCCCAGTGGCATTTCCTTACAAACAACCTGTCTTAGCTCATTCTGTGGACTTTACTAAAATCTCTCAAAGGTTCACAAAACCCAAACAAACAGCATCTGGCTTCTGTATGTCCTGTATCTCTGGCTGAGCATTCTCAAGCCTGGCACTAGCAATACCTGGCCTCAGTTTGAGGCTTAGCTTGGCCTTTCAAGGCACCTCCAAGCCCAGTGTAGACAGTGGCCATCTGTGGATTGCTTCATCGCTCATACCAGGTAGTCCTGGGCAGAGAACAAGCTGCCACTGAATTTGGCCTGCAGTGAATCCCCTTCCAGGAAGCCCCAGGGCTGGCACGCCTGGTGGCCAGCTTCAAACCAAGCTGAAGCATCACTTGGCTGTCTCCAAGGACAACACACCGAAACGGAAGACTGAGCAGGCACCAGAGCCCTGCTAAAGTGAACCCTTCTCAGTAGGGTCAGCCCCTGCATGACAGCTCCTCCACTGTAGTCAAGGCCAGTCTTCACAATCAATCAGTCTGAGAGTCAATCACTCCCATTGACATGAAAACAGCAACTACAATGGGAGGACACACACAACCCACACTAGAGATACACCTAGAGCACCCATTTCTAGTGACCAGGGAGACTGCACCACTGGGTTCCACAGGACACTTACTACATAAACCCATGCTACTAAGTCTGGGAGACATAGCAGATCTGCCTAATACATAGAAAGAAACACAGGGAGGCAGCCAAAATGGGGAGACAAAGAATGAGTTCCCAAATAAAAGAACAGAACAAATCTTCAGAAAAAAAATTAAAAAAAAAAAAAAAAAAGAAGACAAGCAATTTGCCAGATGTAGAATTCCAAACACTGATTAAAGGTTGCTCAGTGATCTCAGGGAGAACTTCAAAAAAGAGATAGGAAACATAAAAATGGAGATAGAAAACATAAAAAAGAACCTGTCAAATATAAAGGATACAATAACTGAAATGAAAAATACATTAGAGGAAATCAACAATAGATTAGATGAAGAAGCAGAAGATCAAATGAGCAATTTAGAAGAGTAGGGAGCAATAAACATCCAATCAGAACAGCGAAAAGAAAAAAGAATCCAAGAAAATAAGGAAAGTTTAAGAAGCCTCTGAGACAACAACAATCATACCAACATTTGCATTATAGGTATACTAGAAGAGAGCAAGCAAGGAATTGAAAACCTATTTAAAGAAATAATGAGAGAAAACTTCCCTAATCTGGCAAAGGAACTAGACATAGAAGCCCAGAAGTAGAGTCCCAAACAGGATGAACCCAAAGAGGCCAACACTAAGACCCATCATAATTAAAATGCCAAAGGTTAAAGACAAAGACAAAATATTAAAAGCAGCAAGAGAAAAGCAGTTAGTTACCTACAAGAGACCTCCCATTAGACTATCAGCTAATTTCTCAATAGAAACCTTGCAGGCCAGAAGGGATTGGCAGGAAATATTCAAAGTGATGAAAAGCAAGGACCTACAACCAATATTACTCTACCCAGCAGTTATCATTTTGAATTGAAGGACAGACAAAGAGCTTCCCAGACAAGAAAAAGCTAAAGGAGTTCATCACCACCAAACCAATATTACAAGGAATCTTAGAGAGACTTCTTCAAGATTAACAAAAAAATAATTAATTAATAATATGAATAATAAAATGGACATATCTATATATCTATCAACTATTACTTTAAATGTAAATGAATTAAATGCTCCAATCAAAATATAGGGTGGCTGAATGGATAAGAAAACAAGACCCTCATATATGCTGCCTACATGAGACTCACTTCAGATCAAAAGGCAAATACAGTCTGAAAGTAAATGTATGGGAAAAAAGATATTTCATGAAAATGGAAACAAACAAACAAAAAGCCAAGTAGCAATATTTATACCAGACAAAAATAGGCTTTAAAACAAAGGCTATAACAAGAGACACAGAAGGACCCAGTAATCCCACTTTGGGATATTTATCTGTAGAAACACAAAATGTTACTTTGAGGGGATGTGTGCATAAACATGTTCATTGCAGCATTGTTTACAGTGGCCAAGATGTGGAGGCAGCCTAGGTGTCCGTCCATGGATGACTGGATAGAGGGTAGGTGGTACATATATACAATGGAATATTGCTCAGCCATGGAAGGGAGTGGGTTCTTGCCATCTGCACTGGCATGGATGGACCTGGTGGATACTGTGCTGAGTGGAGTATGTCAGACAGTGAAATATGGCTGCAATGTGATGTCACTTATATGTGGAATCTAAAGAATAAAATAAACAAACAAAACAGACACTCTCATAGATACAGAGCACATTTTGATGGCTGCCAGATGGATGGTGGGTTGGGGGTGAGTGAAAAAGGGGAAGGGATTAAGAAGTACAAATTGGTTGTTACACACTAGTCATAGGGATGGAAAGTGAAGCATAGAGAAAATAGGCAATAATATGGGAATAACTATGCACAGTGTCAGGTAGGTACTAGACTAGTCAAGTGATCTTTTTTTTTTTTTTTTTTAACAGGACTTTATTGAGGAACAGTGTGTACTTCCAGGACTTTTTTCCAAGTCAAGTTGTTGTCCTTTCAGTCTTAGTTGTGGAGGGCGCAGCTCAGCTCCAGGTCCAGTTGCCATTGCTAGTTGCAGGTGGTGCAGCCCACCATCCTTTGCGGGAGTCGAGGAATCAAACTGGCAACCTTGTGGTTGAGAGTCCACTGACCCATGTGGGAATCGAACTGGCAGCCTTCGGAGTTGGGAGCATGGAGCTCTAACCGCCTGAGCCACTGGGCCGGCCCTTTTTTTTTTTTTTTTAAATAATGAAAGAGCAGTTTATTAGAAGAGATAGTACACCAAAGAAATAGGAGCAGACCTGAGCAGTAGAGAATGGCTCAAGGGCCCAAGGTGGCATTGTTAGGAGAAAAGGTACACTCCAGAGGGTTTGGAGTGAGCCCCAAGCAAAGGCAAGGCTCAGGAGGCTCAAAGGGAAGGGATCACTTCTTAAATTATACAAATGTCTAACCACTGCACTGTACACCTGAAAGCAATACAAAATAGCACTGAATGTCAAAATATATACATACATACATACATACATACATACATAAAAAGTGTAAAAAATATTTTTAAAAATTTTAAAAAGTGAGAGAGAGAAGCGATAGAAAAATATTCCAAGGGAAAGAAGATAAAAAAAAAAGAAAAAAAACTGGCATAAACTGTTATGTAATGTTGGCTTAATGAAGGCTTTATATACGCAACTGCCATTCTGGCAACTCCAAGGCCATAGTACTATTAGCAGCAGAGACAAGGGTGGCCCATCCCCATCAGAAGGCAGCAATGCCCAGGGTGGCAATGTGGGGTTGGCCACCAGAGGAGGCCACAGGTGGCCACAATAATGGAATAATGCCTTTGCTTAACCTCTACACAGCTGATGGGAGAGGAAGAAAATGGAGCTTGGAGAAGCAAGCAGGATTTGATTGTCAATCAATACATCCAACAGCACATGTATTGATCAGAAAGAATTGAGTGGTTACAGGAATATCAGAAGATAGACTTGACGTGTTTTTTGTCATCTACGATAGAGTTAATTTCTTACGTAACTAACAGCAGCATGATTTCCTTTGGGGAATTCCATCCCCCATTGTGTGCTGTCTTATTTACATGGTGGCCTCTAACCATGAAAACCTAAGGACCTTGACAGATCACATCTCTCCCTGCCCAGTGAAGGCCAAAAAAACAAACAAACAAAAAAACAAAAAAACAAAAAAAAAAAAAAAAACTCATGACCTAATGGATAGCCACTGTCCTCTTTTCCCAGACACTGAAATTTTCGCATCATTAATTAAGCCATAATGTCAGGTGATTTCTCTAGTGAGATGCCCTAAGTTTACTATTACTAGTCCCTATTAGTTCCAAATAATATTCTGCTTTTCCTTTATTCCTGTGAGTTTCTATTTATCCACCAATAAGTTCACTTTATGCTTAAGAGAGTTTCTCCTGCTTGCAGTAAAAATATACACATAGAATATTATAAATATTTAAAGTAAATTACTGGTTATAACTGTCACATCTTTAGAAAACCTTATGTCATATATGCATTCTAGCATCCACCTGTCTGTGCCTTATATTTCCTCTATCATTTGAATAGCAGTTCTGTCGTTTCTTCTTCATATGCAAGCTTTCATTTTCTCCAAGCTTCCAAGAGTGAATGTCACAGCAAATTTCCCTTATTTCCCAGAGTCCTTGCCAGGGTGTAAAACCCTGTATCGAAGAGAGTGTTCCCATATTAATAAACACTCGCTTATCCAATCTTATATTCTGCCTCTCACCTACCGCCATGGTCCAGCACCTTCAAGAGCCAGTCCCATACACATGTTTCTGGCTCTGGTTGGTACATGTTGAGTAGGTTCTGCAGTTCTTAGGAGAGAGTGCTTCTCTTTTAGCCAGAAAGGCTAGAATACACTGGCCGTGTTATCTGGTGACAATCCCAGTTGTTAGTATGGCGTCCAGAAGGAGGAAGGGTAGATCCTGGTTTGCAAAGCAGCAGCCTCTATATCCTCAAGCAGGTTGGGGAGACTTTAATTGGCAGGACTGGGCCATTTCCACAGATCCAGGGGATTTAGGGGCATTTTGGGATTTCAGGGTTCTGGTATCATTATTCCAGGTGTCCCCATCCCAATTCTCAGAATCCACAACCCTGACCTTCTCAATCATGACCCTGACCTTGGCAATAGCAGTCCTGCTAAGGACGAGAATTCAACCTTCTCTGAAGCTCTGCCATTCATATAATTATATCCTGATCTTATGCTCAGCTGTTTCTGGCCTACACCTGCAAATCATGGGACTCTTTTCATATGCAGCCAAATAGGCCCTCTGATTCTCCTCTTCTACCTTAAATTATTGATTAATCACCATCAGCCTTTCATTGTCTTTGTCTAATGCATCAATAGTACTCTGATTCTATTGTCTTTATAAATTGCTACTTTCCCCAAACCTCTCAAAGAGATGAGCGATTGCAGCAGCCAGTGCATTACCTTCCCCAGCATCCCATGCCAGTTGATCACCAGCGAACATTTTAACAACTGTTCTGCTACAGCACCACATCAGAGGCCAGCGGTGCCCCTCCTACCAGTGAAGCGATCTGCACTGCCAGCTGTACGGGGGCAATCCAGCTGTAAATTTCTGGGTTTGAATCTGCTTACTTAGTACCACTCTTAGCATCAGATATATAAGGCTGGGTCCCCCAGAACTCAACCTCTGAGACAAAGATTTGCACGTAGGAAGTTTATGGGGGAGTACTGGCAGGAACAGCACCCATCAATGAGGGAGGGAAGAAGAATTAGGCAGAGGATAAAGTTGAATGCCTTGCATTTGCAAAAAGGCCTCAGCTGGTGGGGGTGGGTAGTACTGCAGTTAAGATGAACCTGCGAAATTGCCCGAGATTGAGGGCAGAGGCCAGGTCTCTGCACCCCTCCATTAACTGGTCATGGATGTGGGCTGCCCCTGGGGAAGGATCTAACCTTTGTGAAGCAGCTAATTCAGGCCAACACTGCCCACAGCTAATGTGGCTCAGTCTTGACCTGGGAGTCGTCACAGCACCTACTACTTTGTACACGTCACACTAGGAGACGCTGCAGATTCGGAGTTTGAAACAAAGTCTTGATTTACATCTTGGCCCAAACAGTGACAAAACAAATGATTGGGCAAAATATGTAACTTGTCTTGGTCTTCATTGTCTCTCTTGTAGAAAATAATCTACTTACTTTTCTTCTTTTTCAACATTATTTTGGTTATTCTCATGTCACTATTCTTTCAGATGTAAGTTTACCTTATTGAAGCCCCATTGGTATTAAAATTCCACTAGCATTTTAAATAAATTAAATATATAGATTAATTTGGAAGGTAATTATATGTTTTCTATTCTAGATTACTGAATTCCTCTTTCTCTTCTCCCCGCCTGCCCTTCTCACTCTCCCTCTCCCCTGCGAGTTATCACTCTTTCTCTCTTTCCGTCTTTCAGATAGTGTCTTAGTTCAGGCTTCCATAACAAAGTGCCATACACTGAGTGGCTTATAAACAACAAAAACTTATTTTTCAAGTTTCAGAGGCTAGATGTCTGAGGTCAGGGTTGGGTTCTGGTGAGAAATCTTTTGTGGCTGCAGGCTGCTCTCTTCTCATTGCATCCTCACATGGTGGAAAGAGACCTGGACAGCTGTCTGGGGTCCCTTTTATAAGGGCACAAATCCCATTAAAGGGGCTACACCCTCTGGCCTAATTATCTTTGGAAAGCCTTACCGCCTAATCCCTTCACACTGTGGGTTATGATTTCAACATATGACTTTGGGGTGGGACCCAAACATTCAGTCCAGTGCAATCTATGCCTTCAGTTATGTTTTGATGCTGTGAACAGGGATTTCTAAAGATTTCTTTTAACTATTGCAGGGACGTATGTCCTCTTTTAAAATTTAATTTTTAATTTGTCCATTTAGTAATCTTCTATTTTTGGATGAGATGAGAAATTTGCTCACATTTTCAAGGAAGAAAATTTCATTTATAATAATAACTCATCTTTTCAAATTTATCAGCACTGATTTCAAGATATATTTTCTTACATTTAGAAACCTCATCTAAACTTACATTTAAATCCTTCTGAATTCTAATTATATTTCATTTGACTTTTTTTGTCATGAGACTATTTAAAGATTTGAAAGACTTTTTTGTTGGGTTTATTTCAAGAACAAGCTTTTTATTTATTTATAAATTTAGTTGTTTTTCTATTTTGAAATTTCATAATTTCTGATTTTTTTATTTCCTATCACTCCCCTAATTTTTTCCTATCTTATAAGTTAAAATATTAACTTACTTACATTAATTTTCTTTATGTTTAATAATGAAAACCACTATTTTTTCTAAAAATGTAGCTTAAGCTTGTTTTCATATATGGTATTGTCATTTTTATTATTTATCTACCCAGAAAAAAATAAACATTTTGTTTGTCTGTTTAAGTTCTAAACGGATGGGGCTTTAAAAAATGTTTTTGAACTTTTCCATTAATTTGAGCTTTAGCACATTGTGTTACAGGATTTATAAAACTTCTACATTTTGAAATATGTTGAGATTTCTTATATATGATCATTTATTGAACATGATCTATTTTTAAAATACACATCCATTAAATAAAATACACGAATTTTGTTATCAAATTCCTCTATATCCATTTTTCTCGGTGTAATCCATCAAACCTTTGGGTTTTAACTGTTCCCATTATCCATTTTATGATGCCTTATTTGTCACCAAAAAATTAATGAGTATTCATTTTCTACTGAGGTTTGTATCCTTTATCTTCCTAGAATGTAATCCCTTTGTCCTACTTAAACAATTTTTAAACCTTGTCACCCACTGTCTATGTGCTTTTTACTTGTGGTTGGTAAATATCCATTACCTACTCTTTTAACAACTTTCTTATGTTATAATTTTTAAATGTTGTTCATTACAGGGGATTTGTTTCTTTGCTTTGTGTTTAACACAAATTAGTATTTTTAACTGAGGGCCTATCTTGTATTTGTTATGATGAGTGATATGTTTATCATTTTTACTGCCAACTTTTTTATTCTTTTTTTAAACTTCTGTATTTCCTAATATTTCCCTTCCAATAACAATTTTCTAACATCATCCCATACACATCAAAACACATAATTTTATTTGGCCTTTCAATTGTTTTTACAGAGAATTTGAAATAACACCATATTATTCTTTAATTAATAGATAAATTATGATTTTTCAAATTAGACTTTGCGATGAACAAGAAAAGTAAACCCAGATTTATTGACTCCCTCCAATGAAAACACAAACATTTTTGCATGTATTTAACTCCCTCTACTCTACTTCCTCATTTCTAGAATATTTTTCTGGGACCTCAAAGACAATTGTGAAGGCTGAACAGACAAAAAAAAATGGAGCATAACATTTACATTGAAGACATCACAGTTTTTTTATGTCATGATGGAAAGTTTCCAGCAGATAGCAGTAATGGGTTTGTGCTAGCAAAATCTGTATACTATGACAATTTCCCAAAGGATGAAAAGATGGAGTAACAGGGACCCAACTTGTCTTTATGCCTTCAACAAATAGAAAGGCAGACAAAATAACAGTAGCTTTCAGAACTATTTTCAGACAGGTAGTAGCTTCTGAGCAATGAGCAGATCTGGTTAGTGATCCCTGGGGGAGAGGAAGTAAAATGGGGAGCTTTCTGATTACCCCAGGTTTCTGCCTGGAGTGTTTACACACTGAAGGGCATGAAAGGGAAACCAGAGCCTAATAGTCTCTCTGGTTTGAGCTAACCAATTTGACACCTGGGTAAGACCAGGGCTGCTGGAATTCGTGGGGCAGACTCCCAGAATGGAGACAACTACATGGAGAGAAGATTGCTGCACAACGAGCTCTGGAGACCTGCAGAAGGTTCTGTTTAGGCTTCATCACAACACTGACCAGCACGTGCATGTGAGAAAACTAGGACAGGCCCAGGTCAGAACCACCAGACTTGTAAAAGTGACAGCAGCAGACCTGCACTGCAAGACAAGGTAAAGGAGTACTACTTGTGCTCAGATTTTGATTTCTCAGTACCATTCTCCAATTAAAGGAACCCACTTTAGAGAAATGGGCAACTCCAGGATTAGGACACAGAAAGCACAGAAGAACCTTGAACGTGTTATAGTACCAGAAAGTGAGGGAGCACTCAGAAAACAAAAGGATGGAGGCATTTCAGAGGGACACAGGAGCCAATCTGAAAGAAATTCTAATGGCCAATATTGGAATAATTTGTGCAAGAAAATAATGTAGTACTGGGTTATAATCCAAAATATAAAATAACTAGACCTAAGTCCAAACTGATAGAAATAATTGAGTAAATAAATATGTGGGGAAACAGGTAAATCTTCCTCTTTGACAAGAGAATTACAAATAATAGAAAATTTATATAATTGGAGGGTTGACCTAGGAGTTTATACATATTATGTGAGAAACTTTGGGTCACTCAGTACCCCATAGATAGAATAGATTATGCCCAGTGTTCATGGGAGGTGAAGTGATATATAGATTTGCCAGGCTCCTCAGTTACCTAAGCTTAATAACGCCAGGAGGAAAAAAATAAATTGTCAGTTCAGTCCCTGGGCAGCACCACTGAGGAGAATGATAGCTCACCTGAGCCAGGCTGCCTCAGGGTATAAATAAAAGAGCAGAAAGAATAGCAGTGTTATAGAGTACTGTATGATATTCTACAGGCTTACTTCCCTCCGTTGAACTTGAGTGGTTTGAGGTGGCTCCCCCTTGCATGAACAGCTTCCTGGAGGCAGCTCAGCAAGGTTCTTATTTTGTTGCCTGCAAAGATGGCCGAGGGAGTAACCCCGAGCTAACAGTCAATGATTATGCAGAATCTCTCCCGTGAAGGAGAAATAATTGGGAATATATAAAACCACTGTCATGAATTTCTGACCATCTAACAGTAAAAGGAGTTCTCTTGGGAACTACTGCTCTTAGAAACCCTCTCCAAGGAGAACCTGCATGGCCCCCAGGACTTAACACCAAACGTGGAAGCAATTGCTGGGCATTACGATGGTCCCAGCAACTGCCAAGAGGCCCGAGACACCCTTGCAAGTCCTCCTGAATCATAGAGTGTGTGGCCTGCCCAGCATCCTTGCATAACATCTCAAAGACACCTCAAATTCAGCGTGTGCTAAAACAAAGTGAAAACTTACCCCCAAACCAGCCACCCTGCCCAGACTGGCAGTATTCTAGTAGTCCTTGCCTTAATACTGAATAACAACATAAACCAATAGCTCTTCTAATCTGATCATCTACATCTCCCAAACTCAGTCTACCACCATGTCCAATTTCTCTCATGTTCTAGAAAACTCGAACACTGTCTACTTCTCTATATCTTTACCACTCTACCCGTATTAATGGCCATCAGCTTTTTCCTGACTAAAGCTATATTTCTTCCTAACTGCTTTTCTTGCCATCCCAAACTCTGCACCATAGCCAAGGATTCAACAATGCAAGAGTGATCATATCACACCCTTCTTCAAACCTACCAACTTCTTCCCAGGGATCTTGAAATAAAAACAAAAAAGTTTAAAATCTTAAACAGGCTTTTCATGTTCCAGACTTTGCCTATTATTCCAGATGGTCTGGTAACAACTCACTAGCATGACCACCCTTCCAAGAACATGCCTGTGTATATGAACAAAATCCTGGAACTACATTTCCCAGAATACTTTTCCATGTTTCGAGTTTGTGGATGACAGGCACTCATACAAGATTCTGAAGGCAGAAGAGAGAGAAACCCATTGTTCTCATGTTGTGGCAGCAGAAAATATGGGCAGCTGTGAGAGTCAGCAGCTTCTGGAAAGCTCTGGAAAAGCATATGTGTTGCTGAAACCCTTGAAAGCAGTTATCTTTTTTTCCTGCTCTTCAGTGGTGTTTTTCCTGGTTTTCTGTAGTGCTTCCCTGATGTTTGGTGGTAACTGCTACATGATCCTGTTTCGTCAGCTCTTCCAACGGTTGGATATCGTCCTGTGTTTCAGACCTCCCAAAACAGAGTGATGTCTGTTTCCCTGACTAAATCCTGACTCATACAGTTTTTATTCTGGAATTGGTTATAGGACACAAACCTAAAAGACCTCACTCTGAATTTGGCTTGCAGGCTTGATTAGATTTAAAGCAGTCATGACCTCATTTCCAGGGGACCCAGGTGTTTGGTTTTCCTCAGAAGCAGATCCTGAGACAAAAATTTAAATACAGTGGTTTAACTGAGAGGTGACCCCAGGGATCACTGTTTAAAATGTTTGGAAATGGGAGAGCAAGGAAAAGGAAAACAATTTAAAAAGTCCTTTATCAAGACGTCACTGCTGTAAGCAATCTTCCCCACTGGAACTGCGTACCTATTAAACTCTAACTCCCATTTCCTCTCCCCCTACCAGCTTCTGGCAACTTCTCTACTTTCTATTTCTATGGATTTGACTATTCTACATACCTCATATAAGTGAAGTTATATAATATTTGGACTTTTGTGACTAGCTCATTTCACTTCACATAATATCTTCAAGTTTCATCCATGTTGTAGCATGTGCCAGAATGTCCCACCTTTTTAAGGCTGAATAATATTCCATTGTATGTATCTTCCACATTATATTTATCCATCAGAGGACATTTAGATTGTTTTCACCTTTTGGTCATTGAGAATAATACGGCTAGGAACACTGTTGTACAAGTAATATTTCAGTCCCTGCTTTTGATGTTTTTGCATACCAGTGAGTTTTTGTTTTTCTGTTTTTTTTAATTAAAGTTAATTGGGGTGAAAATTGTTAGCAAAGTTACATGAATTTCAGGTGTAGTGAGCTTTTGAGTATTGCTTGTTTCAGTGCTTCAAGTTTCAATCTGAGATAGAAGCTTCCCTGACATTTGATGCCCACAACTTTTATCGTTATTCCCCCAGCTCGTCCATGTTATTATTGCCCGTTTGAACCTTGAATAGATACAGCAGAATCTGTTTTCCTGACTGGTACATCTACCTTTCATGTTTTGTGCTCTCTCCCACTCATTATTTGTGCTACAATGACACCAATCTTCATTGTCCATTTTATCAACTGTCATCTCTCCTGCCCCAGGGTCTTAGAACCTGTTCCTCTGGGCATTTGGGTTACTTTTGATATACCCACTTGTCCCCTCTCCCCCATTAATCCTTCATCTTTCAAATCTCAGTTCAATGTCCCTTCCTTAGAGGAGCATTTCCCTTCCCAGGTATCTTTGAGTATCCTGCCCTCTTCCCTTAGAACAGTTAAGGTAGTTTCTAATTTTACATGTATTTGTGCTCTTATTTAATTAAGACGTCTGTTATTGTCCAGATGCTAAGGTCCAGATGATCAGAGACCCTGTACTTACTTTGTATTCCTAGCACCAAATTGCCACACTGAGTAGCAATTACTCACTATTATCTCAAGTGTTTCTTTATGTAGGCTACAGATGGTTTTCAGAGGTCATTCTCCAAAACTGACAAAGAGAGCTTCCAATCCAAAATTCTGTCCATTTTAAGGGAGGATAAAGAAAATATAACAACTTAATCATGTCTATAATTATGTATATATGGCCTTACATGTATGCCCAACCAACCCGAAAACTTGCGTTTCTACAAAGTCTGAACACTGAAAATTATATTCTCTTCAAAACTGAGACAGATTCATTAGATTACAACTATAATTTCATGTCTAGTCTTGAAATAAAATGCCCAATTCATTTATTCTAGATGACTCTCTAAAGAACTTAATTGAATCTCCTAAGCTACTAGTTTTTCTCTTCTGATTCACCCACATCTGAAGTGACTCATGTTTTGATGATAGTAAAAGTTATTCTAAATAATGAATGTAGTCACTTTCTTAGAAAGTTTCTTCCAGGAAAACAAGCTTTAATGATACAGTAAGTGCATGATCATTGAGCTCCAACTCACGGCAACTCAATGCTGCGCCGAGGTTTGGTTTTCCTTCTTGTTTTAGCTATTCAAAGCCTCTATGTTCTAGGCTGTGAGTGCAAAGAGGAAGAGTGGTAGAGAGTGTGGCACTGAGGGTACAGCTTGGGAAAAAGCCCAGAAGTTGATGCAGGTTCCAGGTGGCAGTAGGGTAAGAAGCTTAATCAGTCGTAGCAACACAGAGACCACAGGTATTGGGAAAGAAGAAGACTCAGGTGTCCAGCTACCCTCAAAAAGCTGCAGAATGGCCGGACTTGAAGAAACATGGGAAAGCAAGGGCAGGGCGGTGAGGGTCAAATATCTACAAACAACCAATCCACCTAATAGTTGATAACCCAGGGGCAAGACAGGCAAAAGTGAAGCTTCTGTGGCAAAGGATCTGGGTTCAGAGGCAGCTGTCTCTGTTTACCACTAACCCTGGAAAGAGTCACTGAGTGGACCCAGACTGCAGGTGTTAAGTGACAATAACAGAACAGCTGACAGCGTAATGAATGTGCATGTGGGGAGCAGATACAATTCTCTGGCACGGAAACATTTTTCCTGCAAAACAGAGCGTCCCTATAATGTTTTCCTCAAGGTCTACATTAACGACTCATACTACAAACAAAGCCATGGTATAATGAGTACCTCTGTGCCCAATCCCAGGAACTCAAAACCCCCTTGCAGAGCTTTCCAGATTGGCCGGATGTTTGATTCCAGCCTTCCGGATTTCATGTTATGGTATAGTTCCACCCTGTAAGCATGAAATTCTCAATGAAGTCATATGCACTGTGTACATGACATGAAAACTGTTTATCTGACACCAAAACACAGGGAAAATAAAAATCCCATCTGACACTTGGACATGTGGGCTCTAGGGTGAAAAGCAAGTGTACATTTGGAATTACACAGAGATTACCTGAATAATAGACTCCTTTTTATTTCAGTAAGTTGCTGTAACCTTGATGTAACCTTAATGAAGGTACAGAAACTTGATTGCAAATGAGACTATGCTTGATAACGTCCAAATATTTAATCTACATTTTGGAGTGGGTAAAAATTTAAATCTTTAGTGACAGAAGTGGGAGGTTCATGTGCTTCCACCAGGCCACTAGGTTTCTTCCATTCATTAGCTTCCCATAAAATAGGGTTGGCCATGGTATATGAACACACAATGCTAAAAGCATGGCCAAGATACAGAGTCTATTCCACAATTTTTCCATCCCCAGATTAGCTCAGATAGTTTCAGGGGGAAGAATGGAGAAGGGTAGTGAAATCTAGACAATCATGGATATTAGTAACAATGAAATCATGTCCTGGTACGAAGTTGAGATTCCTCACTCACAGCCCCTACACTTTTCATACTAATACAGGTAAAATGTTTTCATTTATTAAAATCATTCCCACCAGTATACATTCAAACTTCAATCTCAACATAAGTACTTGTTACTAGACCCAGAAGAAGAAAACAAAACAAAAAATCATTACACTGATTACCTTGGAATAATGAAATAATATTTGTAATGCACAGTCCAAACTATGACTGTATCCCAGTTTGTTTGCATCTATCCAGATTACTGAAAGGGCTCTCTAAACCATTACTAAGAAGCATTGCAAAATGTTGGGCAGGTACATGAAAAGGAATTTCTAAAAACCCAAAAGGAATTTCCCAGTATTGTCCCTGAGTACCTAACCTGCACTTGATATTGAACTTAATTTATTCAGATTTCAGTATGATAGCTGCTAAATCTTCCTGAAAATACTATCATGGCCCATGGTTTGATCAAAGTTCTAATCAAATGAACTGCATGACTATGGTGTAGATCTATCTATGGTGATTAATGTAATATGACGTCAGTCACTTAGAATACATAAGTCAAGGTAGAAAAAATGTTTTCTCCTAAGCTAGTTCTATGTTTAGGTTGAATATTCTCTTAAGTTATACACAAGATAGCCATCTTCTCTGAGATACAGGGCAAACTAGACATTGTCCAAATAAGTCAGCACGTAATCCAGTCAGTGGAAGGGAGGTTTTGCAGACTCCAGTGGCCTCACATGCTATTTGGAACTCAGTAGAGCATTGGTTGCTGGGTGCAGCTGTGGTTGCTATAGGGATGGACTCCTGTGAGTATTCCATCTGCTGCAAGAGGGACAGCTTGGAAACCTCTCACAGGTCTTAAGAAGAAATGAAGCAAACAAATGACTCATCTGGTTAGAAAGGCTGGTTTGACTAAGTAGCTATTTCAGCAGATTTGGAGCATATGCATGCTGCAAATCTTTGGTCAAACCAGAAAAATCTTAAACTTCAAGATTAGTTGTAAAAAGTATCCCAATTTTAGTCAATTACTTTGAACACATGCATGTTACCCACTGTGTTGCAACCTTTTCGTGTTAAATTTAGCAAATGCACTTTTAAGTGTTTAAGTCAGTTTCCCAAACAATTAATATTAGCTTCTAATCAAAAAGAAGGGCTCATTTAACAGGCTCATTTTGGAGAGCATAGCAAAAACAGACTTGTGTGATGAGTCCATATGGATTGTGGAAGCCTCATCCATGCTGAAAAATTAACTCAAAGTTGTCTGCAACTATATTTTTAGCATTGTCCCTCATTAGTAAGCAGAAAGATTGATAGAAAATCTGGACATGGGCTAATATTACTTTTAAACTCCTACATCTGACCAAACTTACAGAATTAAATAAGATTTGATGGAATGTACTTTGAAAAATTTTTAAAGTTCCTGTTTCTTAAATTCTCAAAAAGAAACCAAATATCCTGAAGGGAAATTAGGCTGTTGTGCAATGAAGTTTCAGAGAATACAAAGTATTTGAAGCTGTGGATGACAGTGGGCATGACAGTGCATTTCTCTGACCTATAAAAATGAGGTTTTGCTAACTTCTTTGGTGGTGAAAATCTAACAGCTGCTGACGAATGTAGTTTTCATTTCATATAAATTTAAAATTACATGATACGGTTAATGCACCAGAAGCACATTTAGATAAACTGGATCGTCATGAGTTTCCTATTCAAAGGTATATTTGAGCAAAACACAATCGTTTAGAAATTGTCCCCTAAACAGCCTAACTACTGAAATACATCACCACAGAAGTTAAATGTTATTGTAGAGTTCTATTACTCAAAATGGTACCTGCATACTCAACACTATTAAACTGTCCCTAAACAAAATGACCATATGGCTGCCTTACTTTCCTAGATGGCAGACAGCTTATCTTCAAAGATTCCCAGGTGAGGCTGGTGGGATAAATCCATGGTCCAATATTTTTGTTGAACCAAAGAAAAAGAGAACTAGAAGACAGCTAATTTTCCACATAAAATCGATTCAGACACTACTACCTCACTAATCAGGAACTGAGTGTTTTCAGATGGCTATGTTTCCTCTCCTTCCACTGAATCTTTCATTCTAGGGCTCTGTCTCTGCCATTGCTTTCACGTCCATGCCTTCTCCAACCCTCTACCACCATTAAATTTAGCCACCATCTTTCTCACTTTCTCATGGCTTTCCCATGTTATCTAATTCCTGATAAGTTGTTAATGACTGATAATAAATTCAAATGGCGTCTCCTACATGACGTATTTGAGGCTTTTAGCAGAAGCCTTTTTTTTTATATGCTAAAAAGTAGCAAATGATATAGTTCATGCATCATGTAGAAAGGTCTGAGAGATACTTTGGAGCAAAGGAAGGGAGCAAGGGAGGTTTTCAATCCCTCTCATTTTGCCACATGCTAAATGCTCTATTCTACTTACATACAACACTGGACCTTTGCTTACCCTGTATACACTATATTATAAAAATATCAAATACAATAATTTATATACTGAGGCAATTTTGAAATCATTAAAGGGATAGTCTCTAAACAGCATTATATATACATTTTGCATAAACATGGTATGCATTTTATTTTATTCATTGTCTGAAAATTCATGATCCACTTATGACTGAATGAAGCTTAATCTGTTTATGGGGACAAAAATGAGAAAGACCAGGCTGAGGATAATTAGTGACTACTAAGAGACGGCAAAGTAATTGGTGTGACAGTTTTACAAATATGGAAGGGAGAGATGAAAGAACGGCTAGATAGGTGACCTAGGAAGCAAATAATGAAAAACACAATTCTGTAGGATGTTACGCGTATTTTAAAACAAATATGTTTGACATTCTTTTAAAAAACAAAACATCTTAGTACAGATTTGACACACCAAAGCAGAGTGAGCAAAAATTCAGATATCTCAAGATTGTAGAATCAGGGTCAAAGTTAGGTAACTGGCAGGATGTAAAATCTCCCTCCTCTCCTTTTCCTCCTCCTCATCTCCCTCCTTCTGCTGCTTCTAGTGATGCTCCTTTTCCTTCCTCTTCTCCTTCTTCTCTCTTCCTCTCCCTCTCCCTCCCTCCTCCCCTTCCCTTTATTTCTTCCTTCTTTTATTCAAAAAATATATCCCTGGTATAGACAGTTCTAGATACTAAGGATACAACAATGAACAAAACAAAGTTCCTTTTCTCCACAGTTATATTGTAGTTGGGGGGGGACAGATGATGACCAACACGTACTGTGGTGATCAGTGCTTTGCAAACAGTCAGTCTGGGTAAGGGAATGACAAGTGATGGAGGGGAGTTCTCTTAGATACTTGGTCAGAGGAGGTCTCCCCAATGAACTGATATCTGAAGGAAGGAAAAGGGATTGAACCAAGCTGATATCAGGAGGAAGCATCCAGAATGCAGAAGGAACGAACCTAAGCAAGTATACTTGGCTCTTTGAGGAAGAGCCAGGAGGCCTGCAGCACAGAAAGCAAGGAAGTAGAGACCCGGGATGAAATAGCACCAGTTGGTGAGGGCTTTTCAGGTCAGTGGAAGAATTTTTTTCTTTTTTAATGAGAAAATTGTTTAAGAGTTTTGAGTAGAGGAAAATCATGCACTAGTTTACAATCTTCAAAGTAAGTTAAAAATTTTAGCAAATATTGAATCCCAAATACATGTACCTAATGTCTCATAGAAATACATCAATTAAAATGATTATTAAAATAGATATGAAATAGATAGTAATGAATGGCACAATTTGCAAACTAGAAAGATTCTGAAGAAATTGTTTTTAAAAAGTCAAGACCTAGCCAAAACTTCAAAACTACATTCAAGATTGTCTTTGTCCTTATGATTAGATGTGACAACAAATTCACTGACTTCAAGATATTGCAGTTGGTCTTCCAAATATTTAGAAGCAGATATTTTTCTAGAACATGGATTTAAAGAAAGGTCATCAGAATTTTCAAAATATATTAAGCTCATAATTATTCAAGGAGTTTACTTTTTTCTAATTGTTCATCTATTATTTTTTATTAATTGTGAAAATGAAAATAAAGTTAGAAATGTTTACATAGTACTTAACCTTTTTCTAAGGTTGGGAAGAAAACCCATTGTTTGTTGACCAAACACTTACTCCACTACAATTGTGTATTTCACAAATTAAGTGCTCAAACATTTTAGATTTTTCTAGTAAATACTAGTGTAACAATAAAATTATATGGCATTGGCATTTAATAACTTTCAAATCTGTAGTCTTTTCTTAATTATTCTAATGTATATAGCCTACCTGTGTGTGTAGAGAAACAAAATGAGATTGTCATAAGAAAGGAGATGTAATATCTTTTTTATGTCATCAAGGTTTCAACCTTATGTTTATGGCTTCAATTGACTGTGTTTATACTATTATTATCACTATTATTACACTACTGTTATTCTATTAAATAAACAGCTCTTTACATGTTTTAAAGCACTTTCATATACACTCTCTCACATGATCTTTAAAACAAGGCTTTGGAATACATATTATTTTCTCCGTTTTACACACAAGGTTACTGAAGTTGGGTGAGTAATTGGTACAGTAAGAATTCAAAGTGAGATTCATAAAACTGTTTTCTTGTGGTTGTTTAATGGGAGTTTTGTGATGGCTGTAATGATGTATGAGTGCAGCTGCATAATCCACACCATCTACACTTAAATAATTTATAATAACAGTTGGGAAAGATTCACAAAAAATCCATTTGACAGACAGAGTATACTCAACTAATTCATCCATTGAAAACCTTTGGTAATAAGTAATTATAGCAAGTTTTCAGGATGTAAAGTTAACATATGAAAGTCAATTGCTTCTCTATATGCCAACAATACGCTATTTGGTTGTGAAATTAAAAACACAATACCATTTGTAATAGCATCAAATAATGAAATGTTTAGGTATAAATCTAACCAAAAATATATAGAATTCACTTGTGGAAAACTATAAAACTGATGAAGAAATGTAAAAACATATAAATAAATAGATGTGTTCATGTATTGGATGATTCAACCATTTTAACATGTCAATTCTTCCCAAAATGATAGAGTCAATGCAATTGCTATAAAAATCCCTATTGATATAGAAAGCTATTTTGTGCGTATAGACAAACTGACTCTAAAACTTATGTGGAAAGGCAAAAAACTATAATACTCCTCCCCACACAAATAATTAATTAATTAATTAATTAAATACTGCAAAAGAACAAAGTTAGAAGACTGACACTTATGGACCTCAAGACTTAGTATAAAGCTATAGTAATCAAGACAGCATAGTATTGGTGAAAGAATATATAGAAAGATATATAGATCACTGGAACAGAACAGAAAGCCCAGAAACAGACCCACACAAATATGGTGAACTGATCTCTTACAAAGACGCAGAAGAAATTCAATGAAAAAAGATAGACTCTTCATTAAATGGTGCTGGAAAAATTTAATATTCATACCAAAAGTATTCATACATAGACCTTTCACCTTCCAATAAAATTACCTCAAAGTGGATCACAGACCTAAATATAAAGCGTAATACTATAAAACCTCTAGAAGAAAACAATGGAGAAAATCTATGACTTTGAGTTTGGTGATAAATTCCTAGATACAACACCAGCAGCATAATCCATGAAAGAGAAACATTGATAAATTAGACTTTATTAAAATTAAAAATTTATTTTTTGTGGAAACTAGTGTTAACAGAAGGAAGAGACAACCCGCAGACTGAAAGAAAATATTTACAAAATGCATACCTGATAAATAACTGGTATCCAAAATATACAAAGAACTCAAAAATAAGAAGAAAAAAAACAAAATCTGGACAAAATACTGAACAGATACCTTGCCAAGGAAAATATACAAATGCAAAGTCAGTACATAAAAGATGCTCAACATCATATGTTGTCAGTGAATTGCAAAATAAGACAGCAACTAGATACCATTACACGTCGATTAGGTTAGCTAAATTAAAAAAAAAAAAAAAAACAGCAAAAAAAAAACTGACACCACCAACTGCTGGTAAGACTGTAGAGCAAGAGAAACTCCCATACATGTTGGTGGGAATGAATGGTACAGCCACTTTGGAAGACAGTCTGTGTCTTACAAAGGTGAACGTAGTCATACCACATGATCCAGCAATTGGGCTCCTAGGTATTTACCTAATTAATTTGAAAACCTATGTTCACACAAAAACCTACACACAAATGTTTCGGGCAGCTTTATTCTTAATTTCCCACAACTGGAAACAACCAAAATGTCCTTCAGTAGCTGAATCGATAAACAAACTGTGATACCTCTATACCATGAAATATTATTTATCAATGAAAAAGAAATGAACTATCAACCCACAAAAAGACATAAAGGAGACTAATGCATATTACTAAGGGAAAGAAGCCAGTATCGAATCTGCATATTGTACAATTCCAACTATATGAAATTCTGGAAAGTACAAAACTATAGAGATAGTAAAATGATCATATATTGCAAGGGGTTCGGGAGTAAGGGGGAAGGATGAACACGTGAAGCACACGGCATTTTTAAGACAGTAAAATTATTTTGTATGATACTGTAATTGTGGATATGAAACCATAGGCATTTGTCAAAACTCATAGAAGTCTGCAGCACAAAGATATTATATATATATATATATATATATATATATATATATATATATATATATATTTATATTTCGGATGTTGAACATCTCAGTAAGGAATAAAGATTGTGACAAGAGACTCGTACTGCACTAAAAATGTATGGAACCACCCCACTGAAGAGGATCATGGGAAAAGCTACTGACATAAGTATATTTGGAAATAACTGAGGTATGTAAGACTAAAGGCAAAAATTATCAGAAGAAATTGGAGTGTTTGAGGAGGCAAACACTTTGAGATCCCTTGTCCAGGGACATTTTTTACACTCAAAGCCTTACTCTCTTAAAGTAAATTCCCCTTGCTGGTTTTGTGAAAGTCTAAAATATGAAAAAAAGTATCTTTTTTTGTGTGGGTGTTGTTATTTAGGAGTAAGAAAGGAAGGATGGACACATGGACACACATTCTTTAACACACAGAGGAAGCAGAGAACTTGACACCGTGAGTAGTGTGTGACCTGGTTTCCCTTTTCTATATGCATCCCACCTTACCCTTTCAAGTAGGAATAAAAATCCAAAGTTAAGCTCTCTATAATGCCCCGAGTCTGGGCCAACCAACACGGGGCACAGGAGTAAGTGAGATTCCATAGTTATCTGACGAGGACTTCCAGGGTATTTCCTTACTCTCTGATGTCTAGAGTGATGTCAGACGAAATGACATGGAAAACAACTGCCTCACTTATTAGCTACACCAATATGACCAAAGTAAGGGTGAAAAATACTGGAGTGAGGTCTAGGTGTTCTCTTGAACATAACCGTTTTATACACATGACTTAATCTTTCCCTTATGAGATCAGGGGCTCATTCCTTTGTCTGTAACCAAATCACACACACACACACACACACACACACAAATCCTTAGCTCCTGATGATGATACAAAGATCTAGGCTGACCCATAAGATTTAGGTACTACGGAAAAGTGGGTAAAAATTCATCAGAGTCTGGTAGTAATCTTTCCCTTATGAGATCAGGGGCTCACACACACACACACACACACAAATCCTTAGCTCCTGATGATGATACAAAGACCTAGGCTGACCCATAAGATTTAGGTACTAAGGAAAAGTGGATAAAAATTCATCAGAGTCTGGTAGTTGCACCTTAGAGGGTAGGATTTTGTATGATGAGCCAGATAAGTGAAACAACCTGTGATGATGCCAGACTTTGGATGGAGATAATATATGATAATTGGCACTAAAGCCCTTAATCAAGGTGAAAGAGTGCCTCGTAGTTTTGTGGTTGGTACCAATAAGAGGGAAATAGAATCTGGCAGAGCTACAGTGGCATCCTAAGTCACAAAAGAGGAGACTGTTTTGCATGAGAGAAGAAGAATAATTGCTTGAACATAGAGAAAGCCAACCACATCCCAGGGCTGTGATAGATGCTATGAATTTAAGACAGTGTTTCTCAATCCTGGCTGCAATTGGAATCAGCTAAGGAGGTTTCAAGGAAAGACTAATCAATTACTATTTCAAGGAGCGGAGTCTGGGCATTGATCTAGTTCTATTCGTTTAACTAATTTCTATTTATTCATTCATTTCTATTAATTTGGCAAATATTTATTAAGGAATGACTTCTTAGGCACAGTGTTACAGATGCTTGAAAATTTGCTTGAAGTTGCTGGGAGAGGGTTCCAGAGAAAGTAAGACATGAAATCTGCCATGTGGAGAAGAAAAGAAAGATTAAGGAGACAAGAAGATTCCAACTAGGGAAAAGGGCAAAATTGAGGAAATGCCAGAATGAGCCATGCAAGCAATCTGAGTTGTACGGTTCACACACATTCATATCCAGACACACATATGGACCGAGATACACACATATGGACCTGGAGAGGAATAGACTGTTCGTGTTGCATCACTGACAGATAGAAGAACTACTGAAAAGAACACATCCATTGAATCATAGCATATCCAGCTCTCTGTTTGTTAAATACTGTCTGAGGGGAAAAAGTTTCGTTTGAGCACTGAAAATATTTGAACATATTAAGATCCTCAAAGCTATAAGTTGCATGAACTTTGGGATAAACTGAGAGTACATTTTGGATCAGTGTTAAGTTCAGCAAGATCAAGGAATAGCATGTTTAGATTGTCTTCAAAACAAGAGGTTCTTATCAGAGGAAGGTTAATAGGAAAACACTTGGAAAATGAACACAGCTGAGTGTCTGTCCGAAAGAGGTAGATTTTTTCCCCCGGGAAGATTCCTATGAATGGAATAATGAGAATTCATGTAATCAAAAGAGACTAAAAACAACAACAACAATTGTATGTGTTTTACGATTCAATTGTCAGGGATAGACTGTCCTGTATACGATGCTATTGAAAGATAGCATTTTTCCTCTTAGCAAATGATTGAACAAGTGATTGAAAGTAACTTGGCAAACCAATAGTTGTGGTCTTCCTAAAAATAATTTTTAAAAAAGACACATTCACAGAAAAAAAGAAATTTACAGAAAAAAAACGACCCTAGTCATCAGGCTACCCTTTCTAAATATGAATTACTTTGTAATTCACTTTGTGTAGTGAATTGGGGCAATGATAGTTTGTTTGTACTCAGCAATTGTTCCTGCTCCCCTTTGGTTTTCTTTGGGAAACTGTTCCTTTGCTCATCCGATGTGATTAATAATTCCATGAAATGGGGTGCCTACTCAGCCCCTAAACTAAGAGGTGAGCGTATACCCATGGTCTGCCAATCATAGCACTGTATCTCTGGTTCAGTAATTGGTTCAAGATGGGCGAGTACAACACAACCAGCATGAACCAGAGAATTGCCATTTATTAGCCCTAAGGAATAAGGAATTTCTCTTTCTTTTAAGATCAGGACCCTCCACAACTCTCTTTCCTGCAGCAGAAGAGGATAAGGTTCTGGAAAAAGCAAATCTGAAGAAGGAAAGAGAAAGACTTTTGGTAATGTTATTTTGATTGAACCACGGGATCAATCATGCTTAGACTTCCTGGCTATATCAGACAGCCTATGTGTGTCTCTTGTGTTTTGTTTTGGTTTTGCTTGAGCTGGTTTGAGTTGAGTTTCTGTCACTTCCACCAAAAACTGTCTTGATCAAAACATGTTTTTTATTGAAAATGTGACTTTTAAATGAGTGGTAATATGGCAAGAAAATAAGGGAGCTACTTAAAAAGATAATTATAGCAAAAACTCAGGGCTGGTTCTGTATAAGCTGTATGATCATTAGAACCAACGTCTATTCAAATGGGTCAATAACTATGCTCAACCAATGATTTAAATATATTGGATGTCCTCTCTGAATATAAACTTGAAGAAAGTGAGGTCAGGAGAGACGAGGTCCATAAATATGAGAAGGCTGTGTAAAATATAAAATGCTACAGAAATGTTAATTACTGACAATTTCCTTCAGATAATACATGGGGCCTTGTAGCTGTTCATTCACTGAGAGTTTGATAAGGAATTGCACCTCCAAGAGGAATCAAGTTTCTCTTACACAGATCCACTTGTTCCAGTGGATCAACCAGATGCATTGGCTCCCCTGATGTAACTGTCAGTCAGTGAGGACAAGCAGGGGCTCATTAATCCAAGGTAGGACTATTGATAGCTTGTGGCCAAAATAGTCAAATGAAGTCTATGTTCCACTCTTTGAAACAGACCCCAATAATCTGTCACTGTCCTACTCATATCAAGGAAACCAATACTTCCCATGAAGTCAGATATGAACCCCATAACTTTTAAGAAACTGTTCATGAATTCACACCTACTTTATCTTTAGTATGCTATCAGCATTATTTATTTCATCGTTGTAGTTTTTATCTTGGTAATATTAACAAATTTCTCTAATGATTTCTTTTCTATCTCTCTATGTAACTTTTATGCATGTATGTATGTATGTGTAATCTTTGTTTTTTTTTTCAGTTTCAGTTGACATTCAATATTATTTTATATTAGTTTCAGATGTACAGCAATATATGCTTAAAATATAAGGTAAAAAACAACTCTTGTTTTTCCTCAATCTAGTTATCCCATCCAAATGATCACTATCTCATTATCCCATCCAAATGATCACTTTGAACTAAAACTTTTATATTCACCTGCATATTTCATGCATGCTTAATCTTTACATGTGAAAATGTTAATGTGTTTTGACTTTTTCAAGTATTTACATTGTACTTTGACCCTATCTTTATATTTCCAAAATTTCTGATATGAAGTCTGCAATTTGACTTTCATACAAATTGATATATAAACCTGGATTTTAATGATCTATACAGTATAAAAATAAGTTAAAGCCCCCTCATGAAGTCACCATTTTGCTTCCTAACATTTTCTTCTCTTTCTAGATAACAGAGCTATGATACGGTTCCCTAATCCTTTGTTCATAAAGATAAATGCCATCTTTAAGGAATTCAACGCATTTCTTTCTACAACCATTATATGCTGTAAATATATTTCTAATATCTGTGTGTCTCATTGGGGGTCCTTCTGCTCCACCTGGAAGACTGACAATAATACCACCTGAGCCCCGTCTCATCAATGGTCAATACTCAGCTGGGTTTTCAAGCTTCACGAAACTGAAAATCAAACCTGTAGACTTCAGTGTTGTATCTATGACACCTGATGCTAAAGTACTGAATAAAAGCCCACAGCATTACAAGGCAAAGCATGATCAAAGGAAATGAAGAAAGGAGTTTTCAAAGATTTTTTTTTTTTTTTAAGTCAGGACAACATAATGATCCCAAATCTCAGACACTCTGGCAGGCGTTCAGATTAATACGAACACATGAAAGAAAGGCCATGATGGGCTTTTGTATATGAATTTACGTTTTGCCTACACACGCAACCAGTGCAGTCGGGTTCCCTTCCCACTGCAGCTCTTGTCGATTCCTCCAGCAGAGACAGAAAGCAAAAATGGGACAGTGGGTGACTCATGTTCCTGGACCTTCCAACTGAAGATACCCCATGCTATTTTTAAGTCAAACAGCAGCAAAGAAGAGGTTTCTGATTAGACACACTGAGGTTCGTCTACAATATTAAAACAGTTCATTAATAAAATGAAAAATTTGCTCAAATTGGTCATTTGGGATAGGAAAATATAGAAGAATGTTTGCAGAGGGACCACTTTTAGAGCACATACTATGTTTGTATGTCTCTGCCACCTCTAAACTAACCTTTTCACAACAAGGCCTACGTGTGACATTTTTTTTGTTTTTTCTATTGCCCACATGTCTAGCAGGGAGCCTGGTGGATAGTAAATACGCTATAGTTTGCTATTTGGATGAATGGATGGATGAATGAATGAATGAATGAATGAATGCGTGAATGAATGAATGAATGAAATGTTGCTGTCATGCACCTTACTCTTAGTTTAAACTACATTTTGTCCATATTTTTCTACCTAGTGTGGCTCGAGAATTTTTGTGACAGTATGCCCAGAGACCAATATGCTATATCCTAGGTAATCATTTTTAAGTGATTCAGAATGTGAATGGCATTATGAAGGAAATAAAAATTAAATACCTCAAGCATCAGAGTAAAGTATATACTTTTTTTTTTCATTAGCCATGAAGGGAAGAGGAAAGGAGAGCATTAAAAGCCTCATCTCCAAACAAATCAAATATGAGATGTTCGCAAGGGATCTGTTTAAATAGGAAATTGTCTTCTCTGACCTTTGCAGCGGCCACAAAAGATAATATACTCAAGTTATCAAAAAAGATTAAAGGTGTGTTTACTAAGAATTAAGACTACTGTCAAAGCATAATTTTACTTTCAAACTTTGTTTTGTAAGGAGACCATTTCACTCTGACTTACGGAACATTGAATTATACAACACTGTCCCCGTCTTTAACCAGCACTGAGGTCAGACAATGCACAGAATAACACCATGTAAATATGGCATATTTTAGAGAGAAGAGAAAATTTAAAAGATAATCAACAAGTCTGACCTTTGGAAACACTCATTAATTTTTTACAGTTTCAAAGCGCTGACGTATACTTACTTATCTTTCACTCAACTCAGAATCTTTCCAATAACTAAAAGAGAGAAGAGCACATCCTGGCCCCACGGATGTTAGGAGCTGGGGTGGGAGAGAGAAGGGATGGCAATATCAACAAACATTACATTCCAAATGGAATTCAAGCCCTCCTCAATGTCTATGACCATATTTTGTAGATGGTTTACCATTTACTACCCTCACTCCATCCGTAGAAAATCCCTGGACTAGCAGTCACATCACAAATAACTTTCTGTGAGGCTCCAGATAAAGAAAGACATACAGGGGACTGACGTGCTTATGTCTCCTCCTATTAATGAATGTGCATTAATTGGAAAATTATGGTGTGCCTCTCTCTATGGCAGGTGCTGTGAGCATCCAGAAGATGTATGGATCACAGCGTTTAAACAACAACAACAAATTTTACAGTCCGGTTGGAAAGAAAAGTTGCAGAGAAGTCAACCAAGTAATGAATTACATGGGAGAGAGGTAGGTCTCCAGCCATGAGTGTCAAAAATTATCTTCTGATTTTAAGTCATCTTGTGCATAAATCGGCATAATGCACAGAGGTAATGTCGTGCATACCCTCTGCTTCCTGGAGGAACATGGTGGTCACTGGGTCATGTGACAAGCTTTGGTAACCCTCCAAACACTGCCCCCTCCTTTTACAAATCTGACTCGTGGCCCCACCCTTATCCTTAGGAAAAGTAGGCTTCAGACAGTATGAGTGAAACCTCCCCTCAGTCACCCTGATATTTGTCTCCACATTAATCATCTCAGGAATGAAAAGGAATTTGTCTCCACAGATGACTCAAGCCCCTTACAGGAAAGGTTGTAGATAATGGCATCTTTTTGCTGACGACGGTAGTTACTTTTTTCAGATAGCACTTAGTTGTCTCACAATAAGTGAATCAAGATTTGAGACCCCTTTTATGAAGGAGACCAAATAGCTTCAGTCTCCAGTCAGTACCAAGCCCTGTTTCTAGCAGCTTCTCCACCAATGCCCCGCCACCACCCTGCCAGGAACATGAGCAGAAGGCACTTATCAGGAATCATTTTTTTCCCTTTTTCCCAAACTCCACTGGCTCCCTGTATAGCTTATAAACATCTCTAAAATATGCATCCAAATCAGATGTTATAAAACCATCTATTTTCGTTCACAATATATCCAATGACTATTTATCTCTTCGCAAAGAGAATAGCGGATGATGCAAACCTAAAATGCTACAATTACACAGTAGATCATTTGTCTCCGTGTTCTTTTGAATTCATAAGAGGAATAGAGGCCATAATAGATATTTTGAGAAGGGATGGTTACATTTCCTGGGTAGAACGCTCTCTCTCTCTCTTCAATCCTGCTCCTATATGTAGTATTTGGGTAAGGGGAAGAGCAGTGAGGCTTTAAATCCTTAAGATGCTAAACAATTTATAACAAATTGTATCCCATTAAGCTGTAACACTCTATATACCAGTATGAAACTCACAGTCTTTTAGGCTAAAATCTAAAGCAAGGTAACATGGCATACCTGAACCCAGACAGAGACTAACTGTGCAAATTTCAAACTGTCTGATCCAAGCTTACCGCGTTGTAAATTGAGGCTATTAACCCTAATCCAGCAGCAGAGTTGTAAAGTTCAACGATATGACATAAAAATGCCAACATGATGCTTAATATCAAATTGTCGTTGCAATTAAAAGTAATAATAACGGGTATGTACTAAGCGATAGGCATTATGTTAAATGCATTCCACACATCATCACAGTTAACCAGATAAGACCTTCATGAGGTAGATACACCTATTATCTAGGGTTGCCAGATAAATTCCAGGATGCCTTGTTAAATTTGGACTTAGGGTGCCATGTAATATCTTGTAAATACTATACTAAAAAATTCATTGTTAATCTCAAGTTAAACAAAATATTCTGTATTCTTATTTGTTAAGTCTATAACCCTCTATTATTGTCATTAGATAACTAGACACCGAGTGCTGAAGACACTTGCCCAACATCAGCTGAAAAGAGATTCAGCTCCATCAGAGCATCTTCAAAGCCAGGGTTTTGAAACAGACACCATACCCCCCAAGCCCCATCACTGTCCTATGCAACAAGGTGCCTGCATTACGTTGCTGTCTTACATCACATGCCAGAAGTTTGGGTCTTACTCTTCCCAGTCTGGGATTCCTGATTTTAAGATTCCAGCAAGAATCCAGGCAATGACGCCAATGAGTAGAGCAGCACAGGTCATGTGACTATGCTTCTATAACATTCAATACTTACATTGACTTGACCAAGGCCAATGGGAAAAGCTGGAAACCAATTCAAATAGGAAACTCTTTATCCTTGACCTGATATTCCAATTTCTCATCACACACTGCAACTGTGTGAGGACTATCAAATATGCCCAACACCGCCACCAGCTAAGTCACTAAACCATTGTGTTAGGTCCCAAACAAGTCAGTATACTCATCAATGCATATTGAACTAGGATATCCTTCTTCCATTTCAAGAAACACAGCAAGAGCCCAAACCATGGAGTTCCATCCTAATCTTTGCCCAATGCTAATGACTATACAATAGACGTATCTGGAAATCTTTCTCGGTAGCTAAATTGGGTCCACTGACAGTTGCACTATGTCTCCTCTGGGTTCAATCTCTCTGTTATACTTCAAACAAGCTATCTTTGAGGAGGAAGAGAATTAAAGAATGATAGTTTACTAAATTGATACTTACTGCAATTGCGGAGTCTGCAGTAAAATGCTCTGTGACCCTTCTTTGTTCTTTTTGCTTTTAACTTTTCTCAGTAACTTGTCTTGTGGGAGCAGCCCCTCTCCCATGGCTGGCGCAAACACCGTGTAGCTGTAGACATCTTCCATAACGGAGCAAGTGAGTGATTAACGCTGTGTTTTCCTGACCTTGAAGGAAATATGAAACCACTAGTGTAAGGAAACACCACAAAATTTTCACCCACAGGACACCTGCTGATTCTGCCAATTGTGATTAACTAACTACAAATCAACAGAAAGAAAATGGATATCCAGAAAATGCCAAGAAAGCTTCAAACCCCATTGTGTGGCTTGTTTAATCATAAAGGTGACATAACCATTCCTTCAAGCCTCCTATATTATGTTTTGTTTTTGTTTTTGTTTTGCTAGAGTCAAAACCACAAGCTAAAGCCAACACAGGTATTTTTTTTTCCCTATTGTAGTTAGTGTGAATTATAGTAACTTTGTCTAAAGAATTGGCTTATATGGAGACAGTACTTTAACCTCATAAATAGCTTTACAAGCACTGAGTGTATATAATAACTACACGTGAATGCTACATGGACATACATATTTACATAATATATTATGTGTGTATATTGTGTTATATACAGTTGTATACTACATAATATTAAATATCCTATCTTACTGATTTCATAAGTTTATAAAACATACAGTATTTTAGAATTACTAATATCTAGTTATATGGAATATAAGACAATATACTTTATATTATGTACATAATACAATATTTTTATATTTGTGTATGTGTGCATATATGTATATGCATATAATATAGAGATAGACAGACAGACAGACAGATAGATAAATATAATGCACCCAAACATGCAACTCAATCTGCTTTTAGGGGGTATTGATGTTTGATGATCAATGAGTTTCAACAGAGATTTTGAAAGGATAATACTGAGCTCAGTGCCGTCTCAAAATGAATACTCATTTGTTTTCAATTTTCCATCTATGACTCTAAAATTTTCAACATCACAGAAATTATTCCATTCATCTTTACATCATAAAATGTTAACAAATCCTTTGGAGATGTTCTATCACTAGGATTTTAAGGGAGGAGGAGAAATCCATAGATAAATTATATTTTCATCTGTTTTAATCTATTCAATAAAACAGGGCTTTCTTAAGGACAATGGACATTTTATGACTAGTTTCCACAATAAGCCTGATCAATTGTAGTTGTATCATCATCGAGAATATGGTCTAAATCTCATGGTATGGTCTAACCTTTATTTATACCCGATCATATCTCATATGTTTTGCAATTGCTCCCACCATGTAGAGGTTATAATATTAATGGCATGCAAGGAGAGGTTTGATATTAATGATAAATTGGTTTAAAATTTAAGAAACTTTTCTCTCTTTCATTTGCTGATATCCACGTAATGGCTTTCTTTTGTTCCTTTTATCCCCAGGTAATTAAGTTAGAATACCTCTGTTAAACAAACAACCTTTCAGAAAGACTCTTTGAACTAATTACAACCCTTGGTAAAATAAGACTACAGGTAACAAAGTAAAGGAATGTCTCCTTTCCTTTATCTGAAACATAAATTCTAGAATTTAAGGTTTTGAATCCTGGCATGGGAAATTAAAAAACAAAACTGTATTGTAGTCGATTTAGGAAATAATTGGACAACAGATAAAAGTGACAACTGTCAAGTTGTGTCTGTCTGCTAATACATTTCATGTAGTTCCCTTACCCCACAGTGGAGGTGGGTGAGAGAGTGCTGGGGTGGGATATGGGCAGATTTCCCTGACAGAACTTGTTCTGTCTTTTTAACATTCGAGTGAATCACCCACGGAGATCCCAGAGTGTTAGAAAACACAACTACCTAAAAACACTCCTATGCCTGAGCCATCAATGATAGTGATGCTATTTTTATTATTTGATCATGTAATAATAACTTCATGAGTAACACTACAAAATCTAAACCAGATATGGGTTTTATTTTTTTAATAGTTAGACATTTATCATTTATATCCCTCACACAGTGATAACCCCCCTCCCCAATCTACTACGCCTCTGACATCGCACACAGCCATTACATTTCCACTGTCTCTATTCCTAACGCTGTATTGCGCTTCTTGTGTGTGTGTGTGTGTGTGTGTGTGTGTGTGTGTGTGTGTGTATATATATATATATATATATATACTGTAGATGACATTCATTATTCTTCAGCTTCAGCTTCAGGTGTATAGATATGGGTTTTAAAACACTGAAAAACAAGAGAAAATTATAAGGGTGAAAAAAAGGAATGTAAAATAGATGGATTCTGTTAAAATGTGCCATTTTATAGCACAATGTGATTTTGCTGTATGTTTTTAAAATCCATATGTTCCAATAAGACTTAAAAAGACCAGTCCTAACCTATGGATAATAGCCATATTATTACTTGCTTTTTGTGAGCAGTCATAGCCACACTTCTGTGAGCTTCCCAGACAAAAAAGAAGCTGGTTTTCATAGAATTCAGAGTACTACCATTCAAATGAAGTTGCTCTGTCTAGGATTGTCACTTAGAACAATGATTGTTCCATACAATGAATTAATGTGCTATATTACTTAAGGTTTTGGTTTCATGCTTATAGTTTCTCTTGTTGAATTACAAATTAAAGACAATAATCAACCCTCACTCTAAATCACTGAGACCAATGAATTTCCTATTTCTCACAGAGGGCAGTGTCCTAATCTATCCCCCACCTCCAGACCAGGGTTAGTGCCTTTCTTATAAGTTCTCATAACACAGTGTCCTTCTCTTTCCTACCACTTAACAAAATAGTTGTTATTTTAAAGATGGATGTAATTATCAGCTAATATCTGCCTTCCCACTTGCCCCATTCTATGGCCACGTGAGCGCAGACCTGGACCGGTCCTGGCTAATGCACTGCAGTGACAACAGCTCCATAAATAGTTGTTGACTTAATGTGGAATGAACTCCGGTGTTATAGACCCAAAACTATTTCTATGAAACTGCTGTTACAGAACATTTTTGAACAGCTGAAAGACGACACTTCTGTGAATTAAACTATAAGTTCAAAACACTTCCACTTAACAGTAAATACACAACTTCAAATACCATAGCAAAACGTCAGCACCTACCACATTTCCCATGTGAGCAATGTCGTTTGGGAGGCTTTGGGTAAATGTTCTTAAATAGATGGAGAGAATGAGCAAATTAAAAAGATGACAGTGTTTGGTTTAAGAGCCTGTTTTAATTCAGCCCAGTGACCAATAGTGTACAAGCCTCACAGGTAACGTAGTGTTATACCTTGAAACAATCATTTTTTTGAATGGCGGTCCCATTATGGAATACAAATCAAGTCTCACAGCTGGTCACCCTACAGAACTGTTCAGAGAGAGATTCATTATTCCCTTTGTATGGTTTTGCAATGGGTTAAGCACTATTCCTGACACTTTTCTCTTCCTTTTATGTCCTGTGTGTGTGAAATCTCAATATAGATGCGGATATAGTTCACTCTATAAAGCACAGCTGCCAGATTATTGCTTACTCTTACAGTAAAGAAAGAAACACAATCGAGAGGCCCGGATACAGTGAATAACTGATGAGAGCTATGATTGAAATGACTTCTCCCACTTCCACGTTTCCAAATGTAGTAGCAAGAAGGAGGTCATTCACATATGCCATGGGAGTGGGATGCAATCTTAATGATTCGTGTATTTTAAACCGTATCTGGGTTTTGCTATTATTATCTATGTTAAATGGTACGTTCATAATTTCCTGTTATTAGTCCTCTAGCCTCCATCCTATTATTTTAAAAAATTCAAAAGTGGGTATCATTGACATTTAAAATCAAATGTTGACATGTAATTTTATTACAGAAGCAGTTCCTCCACTTACAAAATACAACTGGGTGTCATGCTTATGTTGTAAGAAGAAAGACGAGTAGGAAAGGTAGGAGGGAAAAAAAGAAAGGGAGGAAAAAGGAAGGAAGGGGGAGGAGTGATGGGGCCAGAGGTAGAAGTGGAGCGAGAAAGGGAGGGAGGAGGAGGAGGAAGAAGAAGGGAGAGAGAGGATTTTAACTCCGTTTACAAGCTAGTTTCAAACGAAAGCTGGCCCTCTGCTGCAACCTGCTGACAGACTGGAGAACTACAAATGAGACAACATTTAGAATCGGCAACAGATTACAAATGTTTCCTTTTAAATCCAGTGTTGTTCATAATTTTACTATGATAATCCAATGGGGTATGCTTGAGACAAAGCATCCATGTTGCTTCTCAATTAGAAAGTAGATTAATTAGCTCTTTGCAATAAAATGTATAAATATTATAGTTCCTAATGCAGGATATAAATTGATGTTTCACATTACAAAGTAATAATAACTTGGCTCCTAACCAACCTCTGGTTAGATAAAGACTCACTTTAAAGAAGCTCATTTTTTCAATCAAATATAACTATGGTGGGGACAGAGCACAGATGAAAATCACTGTATGAGGGGAGACTGAGCCCAACAACATTTTGAAGATCTTTATTTGACCAGAAGCTCTGAGACTTCATCTGAATATTTAAAATATCAGAAAGTTTTGTAAAAAGGACAAAACAGCTATTGTACAATGGCCAGATATTTGCTTCTTGGAACTCTAGGTGGAAGCAGACGTGAGGCTTTGGAGTAAACTTTTGCTCTGTGCTGGCAAGGTTCACTGGTGAATTCTTTACGTCAGAACTCAAAAACTCACCAAACACTGAGTAACAACCATGGGTTGTTTACTTCGATAGATTAATGGATAAAGAAGTTGTGGTATATATACACAATGGAATACTATTTGGCGGTAAGAAAAGATGATATAGGAACATTTGTGACAACATGGATGGATCTTGAGAGTGTATTGCTGAGCGAAATAAGTCAGACAGAAAAAGCAGAGAACCATGTTCTCTGCTCCGCTTTCACTGATATGTGGTATATAAACCGAAAACAACAAAAGAACAAAACAAATATATGTTTAATAATCTAAAAGGCTTTGCAGTCGAGGGAGAGGGCTTTCTGTCAGGACACACACACACGGAATTATTACATGCGAATTTACGTTTTTCTACTAGGCTGAAGGTTAAGACTTTCGAGTTCCTGGAACAGGGGGAAATCTTGGTTGGAAAGGCCCCCACAGAGATGATGGTGCCCAAGACCCCAGAGAACACAAGTACCACAGCTGTCAGGTTTTTGGCTATGGGAGAAGTCACATGACATTGAGTTAAGTTTCCTTTTCTGTATAGCAAGTCTCCTCTGATAGCTTTCAATTTTCAGTTCAGCTTTAATCAGTTCAACTACTTGAAGTCTCAATTTCCAGAATTTAAAAAAAAAATCCTTAGAAGAAAAGTTTTACCATAATAGACTGAGCACAACTTCTGAATTTTTTCTTAAATTCTCTTAAAATGTAAAGTGAGCAAGAAACTTAGATGTGATGGAGAGAGTCATGGATTAGAAATTGGGTACAGAATGATTTCATTTCAAGAAGGAAAAAAAGGAAGAGAATCATCTTTGATGTCTGGTTAAAGAAAGAACTTTTAGTGACAAAGGAGTTCTTGGCTTTGGAGAGTGAGAGCTTGAATAAGATTTTAAAATCCTCTTGTTCAGAAGAACTTTAATAAAATAACACAAATAATAATAACATCATCTAATGATTAAGTAGTACGTCCGTTCTTGAACTAGTTCTTAACAATCCTCACAAAACAATCCTAGGAGGTGCCCTATTATACCCTTAAAACCAAACCTCGGAAGGGCAACACTCTTGCTTCACCTCAGTATCTGCTCAACAATAATTCTTGCAGCATGAGCCATTCTGGCTGGTTTTCTCCAAAAGAACATGGAGTCATTCTGGATTTTCCAGCTCAGGCCACTTAAAAAAGGAGGGGAAGAAGTGTGTGTGTGTATATATATATACATACATACATATATACATACATATATATATATATGTATGTATATATGTATATATATAAATATATATTTATACATATATATGTATATGTATGTGTATATATATACATATATATTTATACATATATAAATATATGTATAAATATCTGTATAAAATTTATTTCAGTACTATTTGTAATAAGGGTATGATAAGACAAATGACTATAAATTATAAATGATTTGTGATATGTCAGTTGAAACATTATATTGCCTATAATTAAGCTTAAGAAACCTAGATAACCAGTAGTCAAAGAAATTAGAATAAAATGGTAAGAAACAATTCAAAACTATTTTTAGACTATGATAATTAGTGAAACATTGCCATTATACAAACATGGAAAACAAGTGGAATGGAATGGGCTGATAGTTTTACAGTTTTCCCCTCTTTCTCAAAATGTCGCTTTATATTATAATGTTTGTGTAATAAATAAACACCGGGGTGCCAAAAAAATGTGTACAAGTGGACACTTTGGTCAACATGGCTCATGCGCTAGTTCACCATAATCAGAAGGGTCTGGACACTGATGGTAACCACTTTGAGCACCTCTTGTAATTGCAGAAGTCAAAAGTGACTTGTATTCATCTTTTGTTATTGGTATATATTGATTATTACAATTTTAATACAGTTTTCCTTTCTTAAAATGTGTATACATTTTTTGCACCCTCTGTATACATATATGCATCAGTTCAGATCCTCTGAGAAGCAGATGCCAAGACAAGATTCAATGCACAAAAGATTTACTGGGAGAATCCTGTAAAGGATGCAGGTGAAGACCCAGGGTAGGCAGGCAGAGTTCTCAGACAGTGCTACAATTTTGACACTTGTGGAAAGAGAGGGAAACTGTATTGGTAGGAAGAGCCTCAGGCTGCTGTGTCATTCTAAGAACATTTGGACCATGCTAATGGGGAGTTCTTGAGCGAAAGTGACCCATTAGAGGAGTGCCACATTTGGCAGGAACGAGACTGCACATTTAATGGCAGTCACTGGCAGAGGAACAACCCCGGGGAAGTGTGGCTTCAGCCTGAATATGGTGGTGGATCCAAAAGGCTAGCTGGGGCTCTCACTCACTATGTTCCCCAGCAGAAGATCTGGGCTGGGCAGTCATAGCTGTCACAGTGGCATATACATTATAAAATTTGTGCTTCTTCTTCTGCTGTCATTTTTTCCCATGATATCTTAGATTCATTTCCACCATGATTACACTCTGCCCTAATTCTTGTGGGTTTATGTTTCTTTCTCCCACAATTTAATTATATGGAGTAACAAAATTGGCAATAGTATAGTACATTGCAAGCTAGTGATTTTCTAGACTCTCGTTTTTCTCCTGTGACCTGGTATATCAATTGAAATGGTATGTCATTTATTAAAAATGGTAATTTTCTAAGCCTATCCATAAGGGGATAGGCTTAGAAAATTGGGAAAAGAAATCCTGAATCAACTTGAAAAGAAAAAAGTCAGTAAAAATAAAAATTAAGAAATGGAAATAACCCCTATTAAGGGTTTAATACCACAACATAGGGAGGAAAACATCAGTTCCCAATTATATTCTACCTCTGTTATTTCCAATTTACATAAATTCTTTCTTTTACTATTAATAGTTAAGAGAGAACTTCTGTGCCTCTTGAATCTTATAATAGTCTCCTGCCAGTGATACTGGTTTCTGGAAAGTGACCTAGAAAGTACATTATATATCGCAAATTGTTTCCTTGAATCTATTAAGGCAGCTTAGCCACACACACCCATTTCTCTTCTCATCTCTGAATGAAGAGTCATTCATAATGGAGAATGGGACCTTCCACACTTCTTAATATAAAACGAATCTTAAATACTTAACATGTACCTTAAAATACTAAGTTGGGAAAGCAAAAATAATCGTGTTCGCCTCTTTTTAATCATTATTCAGTTAAGAGAAACATTTTCTACTTAAACTAATTTTAATGGGCAGATTGAGTCTTCTTTCTCAGTTGGATTATAACAAATAGAGATATATAAGAGTTAGAGGCTCTGTAGTCTCAGACATTAGAAAAAAACAGTCAAAGGAAATTAGCCAGGTTCTGAGACCAGGTGAAGGGACATGTATCAAATTAGTGATAACCTGAATGGTCTATGAATTTCCAAGTGTTTCTAAATGTATGCCAAAAGAAAAGCCACTCTCTGCCAATTGATTTGGTCCACTCCCAAAGGGAAATATCTGCTAGCATGTAGGTGACCATAGCTGCCCTTCCACATGGTTCATCAGTGATGTTAAATAACGTCCAACAGTGTCCTTTGATAAAGGAAGTTAGTTGCCCATGGCTTGTTATGCTTTCTCACTAAACAAAATATATATCATTAACTTTGAAGGTAGTTTTACAAGCTTCTTGACAATAGCATGACTTCTGCCTGTTTTTGCCATGAGAAATACAACCTTGATGGTGCAACCTGTAGTTCTTGTCTCTTTTTCTTTTTTCAGCAAGAATAAGTTAATTATTTAATCAATTCTTTCTTTTTTTCTTGATTTAAAAAATGTTGACTGATTTGCCAGAAAGATCACTATGCAGTTTTGTGGAAACAATTCATAAGATGAATTTGTGCCACACCTTAACCAAGTTCATAGTAGAGAAAACAATGGGTATTAGGAAAAATGGAAGGAGTGTACCAATTGCCCATATTTCAGTCCCAATTTTTCTTTTTCAGCTGCTTGTGGAAGGTGTTCACACTTGCAAATTGACCTGTCATTGTCAGATTCACATATATAGATTTTATGTTCCCTGAAGTTTTGGGCACTTCTGTGTATACAAAGTAAATTTTTCTTCCAGACACAATTTTCATCACTGCTTTTATACTTCACTTAATTAATTTGTATTGTTTCATCTTTGAGAATTTCAAAACAATGAAATCAATAGCACCTACCCAAAATGCAAAATTATCTAATGTAAACAACAGAATAAGGATGGTCTGGAAAACGTATTAGTTGAGTTAAACTATATAATGTTAAGTGATATTTGTTAGTCAATGCAGTCCTGGCAGCACATGCTCGGTACTTAAGAATGGAGTTATTAAAAATATAAGTGGATGTCTGTTAACATCACAATTAATCTTACAGTTCAATGTTATTAAATGTATATGGAAAAAAATTTGTGTTTTCTGCATTAGAGAACAAAATGTTTATATAACTCTTAACAGGACAAATAGAACAACCATTGGCCAGAGACTCCCCTTTAAGTAGCACAGATGCAGAATAATTGCTAATCTTAGACACTTAATGTATTAAGGAGAAAGAAAGAAAAAATATGTTCAGAACAAGGATTTAAAACTTATTTCCTAGCAGATGCACCAGTTAGGCCACATTTGCTTGTCTGATTAAAATGAACTAAACAATGTGAACGGGATAACCATTTTCACATAAAGATAGGCAGAAATAGGCTGTATCAGGGTCCATTCAAAAATTAGTGATGTCACAGCTCTGAGTTGCTTTTCTTGACCATCAGCTCATGGCAAGATGGCTATGCCAGCTGAGACCATTCTATCCTCATGTGACAGATCCAAAGCTGGGAGGAAGGGACAAAGCTCTCCCCTTACAAATCCCTCTTTGTACCAGGGCAGAAAATCACTCACAGAAGAATCCCAGCAGACATCTCTCCTCTTACATTTCTTTGACAATAACTGAACCATTCATCTATACCACCCCCAATTACTGGCAAAGTATGATGGGAGTGCCCCAATTACTTTAGGCCAATCATGAGTCATCTCTTTTGTCTGTGAATATTGCCCAGCAATACTGGTCCAAAGTGGAAGTTCTGGTATTGAAGAGGAATGGAGTTTGGCAAGCATCTTTCAGTGTGGGCAATGAATTGTGCTTCCCACAGCAGAGAGTAAGTTTTCAAATATTTTGTAGATGCCCCAAGTATAAAAATGCAATACATGAAACAGATGGAAGCAGAGTAGCATCAACTGAAGGAGAGTGCGGGCAGAGTCTCAGCTTCTCCATGTACTTGTTTTTCCTGCTGTGACTCCTGAGGCACTTTTGCTCCCCCTTTAGGTACAGCTTGAAAACCAATGTCCTAGGAATTGAATGATTATGCAGGGAATTAAATGGAAACTGCACCATGACCAAATGGGTTCCATCCTCAAAGTGCAAAGATGGTTAACTTTGAAAAAGAATTAATATATTTTAGTATAGGTATATATAAATAATGGAAGGGTTTTAAAAAAATCATTAGTAGAATATAGTTATTGTATATAGCTATAGTCACCTTTGAGATGGTTTTATCCCTGTCTCTATTTTATATCTAATAACAGGTGACAAAAGGTGGATTCAGACCCAAATGTTGAAAGAATAGAAGCATTTTTGTTAAGTTCAGGAGCAAGAGAAGAGTACTTAGCATTAATCTGGAAGATTGGCTTCTGCAATTAAAAAAACAATGCCTTTTATATATATATATATATATATATATATATATATATGTATATATATGAGGCAAAATGCCTCCTTATGTGTAGGTGAGATCATTAACTAACTAGAATATTCAGATTAATGCTCTAAGAATAAATTTGAGTTGAACCATGCATAACGTCTATGGAAGAATCCTCTTTCCTACTGTTGGAACTCTCTTTTCATCATCTTGTTAGGCACTCATAGGATAGGCACTTTAAAAATAAAATAAAAAATATGTATATACATATACGTATACACACACACACACACACACACACACACACACACATATGAATTAACTGAATAAGTGGATATTCTTACAAGACCTCCTCAACCAGCTGTTAATGCAAAAGCTTGCAGACAGACAAGGACATTTGAGCTGATATGATTTTGGAGACTCCTGCTGCTGTCAAGGCAGTGACTAGAGTGAGAATGAAAGCAAAAGAGGTGAGGAGATAACAAATGCAGGATATATCTTGAATGTGGTTTTCCAGAGTTTGTCCCAAAAGCATACCCTAAGGCAGAGTCAAGTGTAAGTGGTTTACTTGGAGGGTGCAGGGTATACAAGTGAGCATGGAGAAGTAAAACCAGGGAAGGGACGTTGTCAGTAATGAGGTGTTATAAGCCAACTACTACAAAAGGCAACCAGAGCTTATCGTCACGTGGAAATTCTGGGAAACAATCAGAGTTATTCTATTAGAGCAGTCAGGGATCTGGAGAATATGTACACCAATTCCTGAGAGTCACTGGTTGGGAGCTGCTGGGGGAAGAGGGCATGGATGGTGGTGCTAATTCTCCAGGACTTCCAACTACTTCAAGTGTGGCAGAGCAGTCTTCTGCGGTTCCAAAAAAGTCCTCAGGTTTAGAGAAGCAGACTCGAGCTGCTGGGATTTGGCTGAAATGGCTGAGATGTTAGAGATCTGAGAAGGGTGCAAGAGTCAGTAGGGGTTAGTGATTGACAGGACTGAGAAGTGAGGGACCAAGACAATGGATGGATCACTCCCTCTCTGCCGTGTGATCATTGGGCTGATTATGCAGAGATGGAGAGGAAGTGATGAATGAGCAACGATGTGACAAGGAAATCTGATAGAGGGACAATCAGGGGGCCTAAGCACACATGACACAGCCCCCAGGAAACTCACAGAAATCCTCATTGGCACTGTGAAGAGGGCCCAGATTTACCGAGGTCATGTGTGGCCTCCATTATCATGATTTGAATATTATTAGAAATATGATCTCATTTGTAGCCACTGAAAAATGATACATAGAAATATTATTACATAACAAGATTGTTTATAGCTTATAATCTCCAGATTTCTATAAACTGTGGAAAGAAAGGAATACAGAAGCTAAATGTGAACATCTACAAGATCCACATTCAATTTACTTGCTAAAGTATAATCAAACTATATGACAGTGGCCCTCAGAGTTTCTTGGCTTTTCAGTGACCAAATATTAAACTTGGCTTACCTAATAGTCATGATATAAAATTAAATTAAGTCATTAAATTTAGCAATTTCAGTTGACCTTATGTTGGGTTCACCACTGGAGAAAGAGGTAATCTTGAGGGACTTGAGACTGCCTTTTTACAACATTTTTAATGAAGCAATTAAAGCCCATGGAGTTGTCAACCATATCTGAAACACAAACGGCTCATAGGCAGGAGAAATGAAAACAATGGTTCTTCCCTCTAATAAAAAAACAACAACAACAACAAAAAACAGTCCTCTCCTAGGCTTCCGAGTCATAACAATCCAATTTACATGGAAAATAAATTTTAAAAGAAAGTATAACAGAATTTTCTAGCAATCTCTTCATTAGAGCCTCGAAACACTATCTCCAGTTACTTTCTCCTTTCCCCCTTTTCAATGTATCAGCTGACAGCTAACATTGGCCTCCAAGGGCCCCTCTCATCTGACTTCTCTCTGACCCAGTTCAGGCTCCCCAGTGGGGGAGGTACAGAGCAGCGCCTGCAATTGGCATTTGTTTACTTCTTTGTGTCTCAGCACAAATGATGATACCACTAGAAGGAGTCCGGGGAATAATGTTTCTTTGTTATGGTGTAAGCCACACACCTGCGGGGTCAGTGCATGCATTGTTTTGTGGTTTTCTCATATGCCAGAACAGATGAGAAAGCAATTCTTGTTATTGCTTTGTGATTCAATACACCAACCTAGTCTAATTCCCACAAAATGTGGGTAGAAATGTGCATGCAACTAAGTGCATATTTCAGAACGCTAGGCAGTTATTAATTTTTTTTTTCTGTTTTACTTTTTCTAACAGATGTTGATTAGGAAAATCTGGACTGAAACGCTAATCAAGCCACCGTGGGACCCCACCAGTAATTGCTGGTTTCACCATTATGTTATGAAAAGTTGCTTCTATAGAAACTTATTCAGAGAATTTTAATGAATTTTCCACCGTTCTACAGGATTATTTTTCCCTAGTTTCTCTCGTTGTGGTCGACCAAATAGAAAAATGTTAAGCTGCAACAAAATTATCTGGAAAACTACTATTAAAAAAATTAAACTGAAAGAGTTGTTAATTGACTCATCTAATAATGCATTCTATATTTTGGACAGTGCACTGGCATATGTGAGTACAGAATTTATTACCTCACATACCGTAATTTATATTGAAGTGCACTGGACATGAACCAATTATAGTTAATATGCTGAAGGCATTAGTGGTAAAGAAAAATCTGGGATTAATGTATTTCTGTGGATGATGACATAGTTTCTATAGGCCATTGTGATTGTGACACGGGACAGTGCAGGGTTCCAGAGGAAATGCACAAGCAAAATCCTCCCAGTCTTATCAGCACTCAAAAATTAAATTTGACTTACCTACCAGACTTGATATAGAGTCTTATCCACTCCTAGATTCTGAACATTGCCTTTTCGGGTTTGATTTCTGTGCTGTAAATTGCTTGCCTCTCAGGGGGCACTGAGAATTAACAGTTGTCGTATTTTTGGCAGTTTGGAGGAGGCGCCAGGAAATACTGTCTCCCATAATCTAGCACTGACTGCCAACATTTATAGTGAGCATTTCATAAACAATGAAACATCTATTTCAGTTGTACCACTGATGGAAATCTCGGGCCTTAGGGACTTCTGCATCACAGATGTGACAGAAATCAGATTTCAACAGCTCTGGAAACCAAAATGTTCCTTGATATGGGTAGAAATTCCTACCGTGAATTTCTATAATTTCTTAGGACCATTTTAAAAGAGAAGGAGCAATTATTTGAAAGCAAGTACTTGATTTAAGGATATCCAATACCTATGACGCTCTATGTTATTGAGAATTACTCTGTCCTTACGACAGTCTAAATGAAAATTCCATGAGATGCAGCTCAATAGAGCAGCAGGAAAAAGGCCTGGCATCAGACAGAGCAAGGTTTAATTCTGGGCTCTCACATTTAAGAGTTTTTTATTCTTGGGTGAGATACTTAAACTTTCAAAACTATTATAACCTTCCAGGTTTTTTTTTAATCTGTTTATTAATGCATAACAGATTTCAGAGGATGGTTAAATAACAGTATGTGAAAGCATCGAAGGTACTGAAAGCATCAAGTGCACACAACGTAAAGAGTGACACGAGCCTAAAAGGAGTACGCACTACCTGACAGCTCCCAGTTTTGTGTTTGGAGGAGAGGATTGCCACAGGACCAGGCGAGGCCGTTAGGAAAGGAGGGGCCTGCGGCACAGTCTGGAATGCAGGAGTGGAAACAGGCAGCTAAACTGCCCAGTGGAATTGTTTAAAGAAAGGGATGAAGGGTGGCCTTTTGAGCTCAAGATGTTAATTTCATGTAAAAATGATTTGGGGATACCTGAGGGTGGGCTGGGAATATGGGAGTCGGTGCCACCTCTGCTATTCAGTAAAGGCTTATCCATCACTAATTTCATGCTGGTCTAACATTAATGCAACCATAGGATTAAAGAAAAGGGATTGGTTATAACCATGTTAAGACGGGGAGACCGATCCAGAGAACTAGATCACCAGGAAGATACAGTAATGAGATGGTCAGGTGCTGTCAGAGACCAAGAGCACCTGGGATGGAAAGTTTAGTGTCACAGACCTCAAACAGGATGTGAAAGCAACCTCGGACATATTCTAGCAATAGCTAAAAGACAACTGAATTTCTCACATTTACATCAGGGTGAGACGCATCATTTTGTACATTAAAAAGAAAGATGACTCCTCATTTCAGGAGAACTTCAGGAGAGTTTAGCCGTATAATGTTAGCAAGTTTAAATTTATAAAAAATAGCATGAGTTAATCTAGAAGAAACTAAAAGAAAAAAACCTGTAATTAAATTGGTTGAATAGACCTCATTTGGTGTTATTTTAAAAAAAATTTTCAAGGATTAATGGCCCACCTGTGAGGCAAATACACAGCAGGGGAAAGAAGAGGGAAACCAAAATTATATTGAGTCCCAGGCACTTTACGTTAGTTACCTTATTTTGTTCTTAAATCATTCCTACCAGGGGAATATTGTTTCCATTTTCAAAATGAGTCAGCTAATGCTGTGAGAAGGTAAGCAACTTGTCTCAATGAGTCATTCACTGTTGGCTGAGCTGGGATGCAAACCCAGGTCCTTTGATTCTCACCTCCATGCCTATTCCAGGTTCCAGGTCTCTCCAGCTAACTACCAACTAACTTCCCACATCAGGAAAGTGAGGCTGGTGCCTCATTCTCCCAAATGCACGTAGATACTTTCAATTGATTATAATTGCTCCCAGAGAAGAACCAGTCTAACTTCCTTTATGCAGCCTTAATTCTCCAGGAGCTACTAATGTCACTGCTATATGAAATGGAATGTATTTTCCAGTTTAAAAACTGTGCTTCGCCATTACCAAATGCATTAGAAAGCATTTCTTAATATCTGAATGGCACATAATAATGATAATATTTATAGAACTCTTTCTAAATGCCAGACACTGTACTAAGTGCTTTACATAGCTTATCACATTAAATGCTCACAAAACCCGTGAGGTCAGTATTATTACTGTCCCCATTTTACCCTGGAGGACACTGACCGAGACTCAGAGGGGTGAAGTAATTTGCTGAAGATCACACAACTAATAAGAATCACAATTAGATTCAGGCAGTTCAAGTGGAAAGCTCACACATTTTTTATTCAACATGCCATAGTGTCTCTTACATAAAACTTTCCCAGGTGCTGGGCACAGAACCTGGACTCAATCTTCCTTCTCTGAAGCAAAATCCACACCAAATAAAAGAAAAATTGTACTTTATAGATATTCACAAAATCATAGGGAGAAGAAGAGACTGTGAGAGACCTGAGTTCCTCTCCAGCTCATTCTTGCCCCGTAGTGCCCCAGCCACCATGTTTTTGCAAGAAGACTGGAGATGATTAAATAACTGGCCTCACATCGCCCACCCAGAGCTAAGCGTCCTGACTCTCAGGCCATAGAAACGTCCACTACATATGTGGAGCACCCATGGCTGTTAGGCTGTACCCCTGCAAAAATTCAGAATAGATTGTGTTTTCAGAATTGTATTCTTCTTTTGTTTTTTAGAGATTTTTCCTTTTCCTTTTCTTTTTTTTTTTTCAATTACAGCTGACATTCAATATTATTTTGTATTAGTTTCAGGTGTACAGCATAGTGGTTCATCTCGTCTTCTTTTGAAGGTAACTTTGTTTTAGAGAAAGTTCTAGCAACCTTTTTAGAAAGGTTTGTCAGTGAAATTGTTGAAAGGGTCATGATTTTCCTACATACATTATTATGATAATAATTTTAATTTCAGGTCTTGACTGCTCATGAAAAAAATAGACTGGTTCATTTCTTCCCTGCCCCACAGAGGTGTGAGTTTATGATTCCAGAATCTATTATCAACTCTGCCAATGTTCTAAATGGTATTATTGTGTTGAGAAAGAGAAAATTTCTTCGAGTTACATATTTGCTTCTAACTGGGATAACACTTTGATGTAAGATTTGATTGAAAACCTTCTCCCCAAAATATTTAATAAATTGGCACTGAAACTTTGCTCTACATTTAAACTTAAGTCCCAGTATGTGGCATCTGGGGTTTGCATCTGGGGTGTGTGGGTCATGGAGTCTGACTTTTCTCATTAAGGGTTCATCAGAGTTGTTCAAGTTGATCCTATTTGCAGAACTTCTGCACATGCAATAGGACACTGCCTGTATAATTGTTATCAAAGGGGGGAAAGGGTTCTTCTATCATCCCAGGAAGGAATTCCAGGACATAGTGAAGAACAAAGAGGCTTATGATTTTATTCAGAGGGCACAAAATATTCAAATTATAGGGGTGTCACTGCAGATGTTCCCAGGGTGGGTTCTTGCTGTCCTCCATGACCACTCCTTCCATCGGCACGTGGGATTCTCATGTGTTTATTTGGCCCTTGTGGAAACTATCATGGCAACACAGGAGGTGGGTTTTTTTTCCTGCAATGCTAATAGTGTTATAACCCATTACAGTTAGCTGTAGCTGCACCTTTTCTTTTTTTTAGTTAAATTTATTGGGTGACAATGGTTGGTAAAGTTACATTGGTTTCAAGTGTACAATTCTGTAGTACATTATCTATATATCACATTGTGTGTTCACCACCCAGAGTCAATTCCCCTTTCAGCACCATATATTTGATCCCCTTTACCCTCTTCTACTATCTCCCCTCCCCTCTTTCCTTCTGGTAACCACTAAACTGTCGTCTTTGTCTATGAGTTTTTGTTTATTTGCTGCACCTTTTCTTAAGAATGGTCTTTTCTCCTCTCTTTTCTTTGTTTCCTGTCACATTCTCCTTCCTTTCCTCCACACTTTCTCCCCACAGCCATATTCTTTCTGCCTATGCAGCAGGATGACTATAAATATAGATGATAACTATTGGACATAATAACCTTCCAAACTTAACAACCCTTATATTTCTTTGCATCTCCTACATTTCTTAGCATATTACAATCCAATCCACACAGTAGATTAAGTATTCAGAAAGTGAAAGAATAAAAAGTACACCTCAACTTAATGAATATATTTTGTGCTTCTTTGGAAAGAAAGCAAGGAGGCGAAAAAAGTATACCAAGCACCCTCTAACGTCAATATAGTGGTGAATACTAATCGTCCTCTGAAACTCTCTTCTACATCTAGAATAATAAAGTTTAAGGTCACACTTGGTTGCCAATTTAGACAGAACATTTTTCAACCTTCCTTGAGGCTAGAGGTGGTTAGATAATTTAGTTAAAGCCAGGGGAATTGAATGCAAGTGATGTTTGCAATTTTGGGGTGATCTTCAACTTAAAACACAAGCCAATTGCCCTGGAGTTCCTGTCTTTTTCCTTTGTTCTATAAAGTAGACATAATTGTGACCCAGCATCAACTATGCAGACGGGGAAAAAAAATGCCTTAGAGGATGGCAAAGCAATAAGATGAAAGAAATTGGTCATGGACGAAAACCACCCTCTCAATCTGGAATATTCACCTCTGGACTCTTAAATGAGAAACAGAGAAACACTTACTCTGTTTGAAGCCCATTGTTTGTAAACTTAGTCATTACCCTAACTTGACTCTAAGGACTACACCCATTAAAGGGCTAACTCCTGAATTCCCATGCCCAATGAGGCGTGTGCAGGACTCACTATATTACTAAAAAGTAATTACAATCATTTTGTGTAAAGGGGTTATTTTCTTTGGGATTGTTAATAACTGCATTCCCTACAATATGTGAGGAATTACAATGAGAGCAGAATAACCAACTCAAAGTTTGTGCTGTCATAAAGTCACTTTTTTTAAACAAGTCGGATGCTTCCTCTTGCTGTCAACTGATCTTTTTACATGTTAGTATAACAGAGTTTTTGTTTTGTTTTGTTTTTAAGAAGAAATCAATAGAACTCAGTAACTAAACCCAATTTTTCATACTGAAATCAAATTATTTTGACAAAAAAATATGCAAAGGAAGATACCTGTGATATTGCTCCTGACTATTCATACTTGTTTTTAAAAGATAAGTTAAAAATAACGAATAGTGTACTTCTAGATATTTATCCTAATGAAATTATCAAACATGTAAAGAGATGAATGCATTTTGATGTTTTACATGGCATTTCTATATTAGTGTATAATTTTTAAAACTCAATGGTTCAATGATAAGAAATTGGTTCAATAAAATTTGGGGGCTTCCATTAACGGAAAGCTTTGGAATCCTTAAAAGTGATGATGTGGAATTATAGTCATTAGCATGCAAATCTGCTCACAGCATGTTGTTAAATAAAAAGTGACACTTACAAAATACTGTACATAGTATGAGCTCACTTTTATAAAATATATTCAACAATGTATGTAGAAATTTGTCAGAAAGTTGATATATGAAAATAGTAATAGTGGTCATTATTGCAAGTCATTTTTGCTTTTTCATAGTTTTATAAATTATCTGATTATTATAAATTCATATTATTTTGTGATAAACAAACTATTGTATAATAATAATTTAACAAAGCTGTCTTCATCTTGAAAAAAGTAGATGTAATAAAGAAATATTTCTAGTTCACTAATACTATTTAAATACATTTTAAGGTCATCTTAAGAACTAATTACCACTAACTCACCTTTCTTCTTAACATAGGAAAAATATTACAATTTTTTTAAAAAATATATTGTAAAAAATATATAAATTTAACATAACCAATTTATATTCTGGGTGATTTCATAATGATAACTATGTGAATAGAAATCACCAATCACATTTTAAAATATCTCTTCTGGTCCACATTTCCTTAAATCAAAATTAGGGCTAATCTGAGTCCTATAAAAACTAAAACAATTCCCTTAATATCTATAATTGGTTTGAAGGCACAGAAATTCCACATTTACTCGAGGCCGGGATATGTGTGTACAGATAGTCATTTGTGGAATTAGAACCTCAATATCAAATATAATCCATTCACTTGATTTAAGTGCCTGCAACCCCTTTTTCAAGAACTGCTTCTTTGTTTTCCCTGTTTAGAACTCAAAATAATTTTGATCTTCAGTTTTACTGTTGATTTTTCATCTCTGTTACTCTCTCACACTGCCTAGCACTACTCACTCATTCATTCCCTGAAATGACTGACTACCTAAAATGTCCTGAGTACAGGGAGGGGTCCTAGGATACACAAATCAATGAGAAAAGTCTTGCGCAGACAGATTTGGGAGAGGGGTCTAGTGCAGTGGCATGTTTGTTGTTTTATCTAAAAGGAGAAAGGAGCAGTGATACAAATATGAGTCCATTTGTGGACAGAGGTTGATATTCAGAGAACACATGCCTCAGAGTGTCTGCTTTCTCTGTAAAGTGGGAAGCAATGCCCTAGGCTGAGACTTGGCAGGGATGTTCGGGAGACGTGGCAGGCCAGTGCTTAGATACTTGAATACAGGGAACAAAGTATGGGATATTCTCGTGGGGAAAAAGTCAAGGAAGTGAATGGGAAACAAAAAATCATATTAGTAAGTGAACTTGAATTCTCCATAATTTCAAAACAACTATGGGGATAGTGTGATTACGACAGAGCAGAAAGCATGAGAGTAAATACCATGTTTCCCTGAAAATAAGACCTAGCCCGACCATCAGCACTAATGCGTCTTTTGGAGCAAAAATTAATATAAGACCTGGTATTATTATATTACATTATATTATATTATATCATATCATATCATATTATAATATTATATCATATCATATTATATTATATTAGAAAGACCTGGTCTTATAATAAAATAAGACAGGGCCTTATATTAATTTTTGCTCCAAAAGATGCATTAGAGCGGATTGCCCAGCTAGGTCTTATTTTCAGGGAAACATGGTAAAGTAATAATTCTCTATAACAGAATTGGAGAAATTTGCTCCCAATAGAGATAGACTTAGAAAGTTTTCTGTGGGAAGAGACCAGCACCTTGTGTAACAGGGCCTAACAGCAAGTATATACTTAATAAATATTTGCTAAATGGAAGGAAGGAAAGGAGAGAGGGAAGGAGAGAGGGAGGAGAGAGAAGGAAGGGAGGAATGGAAGAAAGGAAGGGAGGGAGGGAGGGAAGAAGGGAGAGAGAGAGGAAGGAAGGAAGGAAGGAAGGAAGGAAGGAAGGGAAAAAGGAAGAAAGGGCCTTTATGCATAGAGGTAAGTTGCAGGTTACCAATAGCTCTGTACTAAGCCACTTAGCTAAGACTTAAGACTGTTACTTCTGTATTGAAAAGGAAAGATGTGCATTTTAACAGGGATTTCCGTTTACACTACTTACTAAATAAAAATAATAAGGTAGGAAAGAAAAAGTACAGAAGAGGAAGGACAGGAGCTGGCATAGACCCGTAATACCAATATCATTTCTTTCTGAGAGGACAGTTCAAAAACTAGCATCAATAGTCATTAACATGTCATTGTAAGACTTTCTCTTTTCTACATTTTATTTGTGCACAGGTCTTTATATATGTGTCAATAGTTTATGACAGCATTTAAAAGGAAAGCTTAATTTAGGAACAAACCATGATTATGTGACATGTTATTAAGTAAATTAGAAAGTAGTGGTTAAACTAAAATAAGCAGTGAAGACAGTAATAAATATACTTATAATACTAATCATACAATAGGATGATATTTTGACAAGAACATAAATTTTATTTTAATGTATTCTGGCAATTAAAGAATGGGTAAGACTTAAAAATAGTTCTATGGCTCTACAGAAAAAGCTAGATATTAATATTAAAGTCTTAGAGAGTCATTTAAAAATAAGACATTTTTAATCAAAATGTAAAATTTCATTCTACTAAAGCAGTTGTTTGCTTGAATGTAACTAAGTTATGAAATGGGAATGGAGATAAAGTTTTATTTTGATGCTATATTTTTATAGAACCCTATGTTTCCTACCACAAATACAATTAAGTTCAGGAACTAATTCTAGAAAAAGTGCTACATAACTCATTGCTGAATATCACTATAGTTACCTTCGAAGTACTCCCCTTGGGAAGCTATGCACAGACGTCAGCACCTAGTCCACCCTTCAAAGCAATTTTGGAATTCTTTTTCTGGAATGGCCATCAGAGCTCTCATCGCATTACCCTTGATGTCCTGAATGTCATCAAAATGTCTTCCTTTCAATATTTCCTTTATCTTTGTGTAAAGAAAGAAGTAATTGGGAGCCAGGTAAGGTGAGGAGGGAAGGTGTTCCAATACAGTTATTTGTTTACTGGCTAAAAACTCCCTCACAGACAGTGCCGTGTGAGCTGGTGCACTGTTGTGATGCAAGAGCCATGAATTGTTGGCCAAAAGTTCAGGTTGTCTAACTTTTTCACTCAGCCTTTTCAGCACTTCCAAATAGTAAACTTGGTTAACTGTTTGTCCAGTTGGTACAAATTCATAATGAATAATCCCTCTGACATCAAAAAAAGGTTAGTGACATCATTGCAACAAGTTTGCGAACTTAATTGTCAGAACTTCGCACATGATGTTATAATTTTCCTTTGGAATAATGGGAGATGGTTTCAGTAAAATAAAACATATTAATGTGTACAATAAAAGTATCAGAGTGCATTTCTTCTCAAAATACTCTCCTTTCCTCATTTGTTACTTAATGACAACATACAAAGTACTTTGACATAATAATGAACAATACATTTATAATCCACATTTTTGTCCATGCTATAGCCATGAACATCAATTTCTAATACAGTCAAGCCTCTAAACTGAAGATGAAGTAGAAATTCTTTTACTGACTATAAATATGTTATGATAAAAAGTTTTAAAATAAGAAAAACTAAAAAAGGAGAAAGAGATGATCAGTTTGATTATTTTGCAAAATACACATGAAATTATATTACTTGTAACTTAAGTGATTATAATCTTTCATGGTCAGAATGCCTAAATAGATTATTCTACAGATTTTTTAAATGACATGTAAAATATTAATGTACATTTGAAATGTTTTCCTCCCAGCTGATAGTCACTAATTGGAAAAATTGTAGATACTCTCATTTATCAAAGTCACCGTTAAAAAAACTTGAATAAATATGAATTTGAATCTAGTTTGTTTGGGATCATTATTAGCTCAGTTATTTTAAAAATCTAGTTATTCACAGATTCTGGACTCACAACAATGGCCTGACCTTTAAAGATCCATCATTCTAGATCCCTGTCTGCATTAACAATATTTTTCTCTTATTCAAAATGTTCAAATATTTTTAAAGGTTAATTAGGTGACAAAGTCAGATATGATTCAAAAAAAAATTATCTGGTAACACTCTGGTGAAAATCCATTATAATAACTCACAAAAGCTAATAAAGTCTACAATTCAGACAATAAATAACCTAGTAAGCTGGAAAGAACACAGAACTGAGCATCAGAAAATCTGAGTTCTAGTCCTGATTCTGTCATAAATTACCTGGATGCTTTTGTGAAAAACTTCTAAGTCCTCTGAGTTGCATTTTTAATGAAGTAAACTAAGGGATGTGTAAGTAAATTGGTCTTTTTAATAATATATCATTTTTTAAAAAGAAAAATTATGTATAATATTGTTTTATAAAATGGAAAACTATAACATAACAAACCCATACACAATTTCTCCATATGCTTATTTGTCTAATTTTCATTGTGTGGAAAGATTGCTAGAAGGATTATTACCAAATGTTGACCATAGTTGTCTACAAATAATGGATATATTTGTCCTATTTTCTTCTTTTTTGCTTCCTTTTTTGGGGGAACATGGGGTTGTTTCTGTATCGTTTGAATTTTTACATTGACTATCTGTTTATTTCACTAAAGCAAAAATTTCTTATTAAAAAATGAGTTTCATCAGCTGTACATGATCAATTGATGTTGTTTCAATCATTCTAATTGAAACAACAACGGCAAAGAGTTTAAAAACCAAATAACAATAAGAGGCTTATAAGAAAAAAGGGAAGTTTCTTGCTTCTTCTCCTCCTTATTGGCTCTCCTCCCAATAGTTCATCACTCCACTTACTTCCCAGAACCAACCACTTAACAACTCTTTTAACATGCTTCTAGTATTTACCTCTTTTTCTATTAATTTACCTATTTGTAAGCATTATTCATAGTCATTTATTTAGCAGAGGAGTATTTTAGCTGGCTCATCTCTTATTCTCCCAAAAATAGGTACCAATTTTTTATTAGATTCCTATTTGGGTCCATTTACAATGTAGGAAATTTGAAGAGATTGTTAATCCTACCCTAACAACAAGAAAAAACTAGATAATCCACAGAATCTAAACCATTTTGTAAACCCATCTGGGAGCTGATGTCTCAAGGCACCCTGATGAACTAAATGGAAAAGGGTACAAGGTCCTCCAAAGAGAAACGGGACTCAGGAAATATTCACTTCAGACAGAGAAGAGTAGCAAAAGAGGGCAAACATAAAAACAGGTAAGGAGAAAAGAATTGAAATTTTAATACATTTTTAAAGACTGAGATTAGTGGGGCAGTTTATTATTTCTGGGAGTCCCAGATTCAAAGGGAGTCCAAGCCAATCTCCAGCTCCCTCCCACTAGACGGGCAGGGCAAGAGACAAACATTGTGTGTTTGGCCTTCTCTAAAAATCACCACATACATACATACACACACACACACACACACACACACACATACACACACACCACTGTTAAACAATAAAGCAATTAAGGCTCAGAGCTGTCCTATATTTTGGATATATCACACAAGGAATTTAAAACCCTACAATAAAAGTGCTAAAGAGTTTAATGAGAAAAGATGACAAACATGCAGGAAATAATGGAGAATTTTAGACAAACTGTGAGAAAAAGTCGAATGGAAATGAAAAACATGACATGAGAGATCAAGGATTCCTTCCATGGACTCACTATCAGACTGGATACAACAGAGGAAAGAGCCAGTGAACTTGAGAATATGTCAATAGAGAATTATCCAAACTGAAAAAATCTAAAGCAGGATAAATACAAAAATATACACACCTAGGCCCATTACAGTCACCTAAGTAAGAAATAATACCTATTTTACACACATTATTCCCTATAAGATGAGGAAAAGAAACATTTTTCTAACATTTTAATAATCCAGATTTTCCCTGATTCCAAATTCAGATTAAGACATCACAAGAATGGGCATAAAGTTACAGTTGTTCAGGATGAGTAATCTCCAGTGACCTGCTACTCAACACAGTGCTTTTCATTAACACCAAGATATTGTGTACTTAAAAATTGGTTAAAAGGGTATGGCTCATGTTAAGTGTTTTACCATTAAGAAAAGGGAGGGGCACAAGGAAACTTTTGAAGGTAAAAGATATATTTATTACCTGGATTGTGGTGATGGTTACATACGTGTATACATTTGTGTAGACTCACCAACTTATATGCATTAATTACCAGGAGTTTTTTGTATATCACTTATACCTCAATATGCCTGGGGTCATTACATGAAAAGAAAACTTCAGACAAATATTAATTAAATGTGAGTCTCTCGAGTGGTGTGTGGCATGTAACATACCTTAATATTATCATTTTGGGGGGGGGAATTTAGAAATTCTCCTTTACTTTTAATTAACTTCTTTAAGTATGCTACAAAGTTTTTGCGTATACTCCATCCATTCTGTGAAACTTCTTCTTCCTTTATTCTCTGACATACAGTGACCATAATTCAAAAACTTTCCTGGGCTCTGGGGTACAAATAAGCCTGTCTTTCATTTGTTCTCCCTCTATTATTTGGTTTGATTTTTGGTTGATATTTGGTTTGATTTTTAGTAGGCTTTTATCTTATTTTTTTCTTCATATATGTGGACATGTTTACAAATATCTCTCAGGATCACTGAAAAATGAAGTGTATACTTGTATTTCTTATTATCCTTTTAGTTTTGGGTGACTTTCAAGGAAACAGGGAGTGTACCCCTTCATTGACTTTAAAAAGGTTTTTGTTCAATCATTGCATTAACAGAAAAATGATGACATTAAAAATTGTTCACAATTCTACCATTCCTACCATGAATGCATAAAACATTAACACACAGCAATAATGGTGTGGGTATAGTTCTACAGGAGTGTGTTATTATTATTTTTTTTTGTAACTTGTACATAAATGCACCACTGATTTTGAAGAGCCACTCAACAATCGACAGGGTCCTTATTTGCATTTCCCAGACATAAATATCTTCCTGCCCACATTACTCTGATGATGATAAGATGGAGTTCCTGACTTTGGTTTCAAGCTCTTTATTATAATTATTTTTATAGTGCAAAAAATGAATATATTATCTAAGTCCCTTTTGATGATTATTCTGAACTCCAATCCCCTTTTTCCTGTTTTCAGGCATCACCCTGCTATGACTTTATGTGTATTTTAATATGTATTTTTAGAATCTTTTTCTTAGAAGATAGATAGATAGATAGATAGATAGATAGATAGATAGATAGATAGATAGATGATATATCTATATACAATATTTATATGATGCACAGTACTGCACTGAGGATTATAATAATTCCTCCTTCCTGTATATGCTTTGCAACCTGCTTTTCTAACTGAACAATATGCATTTTCAATGTATCTATTTGTCTGCATATTTGTCATCAGTAAACTATATCATGTGACTTAGTAGATGGGTAAAAAATCCAGGCAGCCTCTGTATTTGATATCCACTGTTATATCTATGCCAACAAAATGATGTTTTTAAAAAATTTAGCCTATGTCCATTGAATGTTATTTCTAATAGCAGAAGTCTTGAAACTATGAAAGGATAAACCAAACCAAAATAAACAAAAAGTCACCTCTAAAGGGAAGGTGGAAAGAGAAAGAAGAGGACAGAGATGGAAACTTGACCTCTGTAAATGCCTCTTGTTTTATAGTTTGACTTGGTAATAATAAAAAGATGTTTCATACTTCTTTTTCAAAAAATCAAAAATATAAAACAAACAAATGAATCAAACTGAATAGCCAATTGGGACATGCCCACATAGAGAATAATTTTTTCAAATGACTTTGAAGAACATATTTTGACTACTCATCCTTGTGGGACATCCTTGGGCAGCAAGAACTGCAAATCGATTTTTCAATAGTTTTTGTTGGGAGTGATTTTGGTATTATTATTTTGGAATTACTGTATGTATTTTGCAGAAGCAGGCAATTGTAAAATTGTTTTAGCCTGGGTTTCCAGAAAGTTTAAGGCAAAACATTTGGTGAAAATATTTTATCTGCGAGTGCAATCTCAGGAAAGCAAGAATGAGGGGAAACAGAAGTGAATTTAGAAAGGTGGAAGAGCCAATACAAGAAAATGTATTGTAAAGCTGGCCAAAACTTTAGGACATGCTATTTTCTTGGTCTTGCAGAGTATCTTTAAGAAGGCGTTATGAAGCAAAAATAAATAAGTAGGACCACATCAAACTAAAAAGCTTCTGCACAATGAAAGAAACCATCAGCAAAATATATAAGGAACTCACATAACTCAATGTAAAAAAATAAATAAATAAATTTGGAAAAAAAACTATCTGGTTAAAAAATGAGCAAAGTACTTCGATCAACATTGTTCCAAAGACATAAAAACAACAAAAAGATACATGAAAATATGCACAACATCACTAATCATCAGGGAAAGGAAAATCAAAACCACAATGAAATATCACCTCAGACCTGTTAGAATGACTATATCAAAAAGATAACAAGTGCTAGTGAGAACGTGGAAAGGGAACACTTGTACTGTTGGTGGGGAGGTAAATCGGTACAGCCATCATGGAAAACATTATGGAGGATCATCAATAAATTAAAAATAGAACTTCCATGTGGATCCAGTAATACCACTTATGAGTATATATAACCAAGAGAAATGAAATCACTAGCTTAAGACAGCTGCACCCCAGGTTCATTGCAGCATTATGCACAATAGCCAAGATATGGACACAACCTGAGTGTCCACTCATGAATGAACGGATAGAGTAAACCATCCTGAACAGTGATCCTCCCACTATGTCGTAAGAGTGACAGTCCCAATTATAGTATCTAAGTAGGTAGCTTTTCTTTCTTCCAAATGTTTCACCATGCTACCGAGAGTATCTCTTGAGTATAACAGCCCCCTCTTCTTATCCCCCATAAAATTTATCTGACTACATCCTCATATAAATAATTATGCATTTATTTAATGGCACCTCTTCCAGAAATATAAGTTCCAACAGAACAGAAACATGTCTTATTTCTTTCACTATTATAAACAAAGCTTCTAATGCAATACTTAGTACAAGGCAGTTGCTTAAAATAATAGTAATCTGACTGAATAAATATAAGCAAATCTCTTTCTAAACATGTATTACCATAATTTCTACAAACAGAGATTAATAGTCTACATGTAGGTCTATCTAAAATGATTAAATAGTCTCTTTCTTGTTAATATAAGAATGGAGAATCAAACAAATGAAACTTTCTAAGACCTGCATGTCATAGTTTCAGCCCAATGATTAATGTTCATTGTGAACCAAGTATAAAGTTGTTTGTAAGTTATAATAAAAATTAAAATGACAAAGTTTCCAAATAGCTTGCTTTCAAAGCCTAGCTCTGGTGCTAGTTCTATGACATAGGGTGAAGTAGTTAAGCTCATTGAGTCTCATTTTTCTGAACTATAAGATGGAGACAATAACATCTCTACATATCTCTCAGAGTTACAATGCGAATCAAATGATAAAAGTATGTAAGATACCTGTGAGCACATAAGATCAATGACTATGGGCATGAGCCATGTCTTGCTAGTTCACTGCCCCTCAACTATTCCTGACATGCTATTAGTTGAGTGAATGGAGGATTGAACAAATTAAATTATAGAGTAGGTAATAGATAGTTATTTTAGATAACACAGTCTCAATTTACATCCTGGCCATCCACCTCCAGATCCACTGAAAATCCAGCTTAAAGCAATCTTAAGAATCAACAGTTTTCACGGATAACAGACCCGTGTAGGGATTCACCAAAGCAAGCTCTGCCATTGAAAGAGAGACACTCCATAGGAAGCTAAGGTTTTCAAAGGGACTAAAATCTCAGTGTTGTTTTTCTCCCAGGCCTGAATAAAAAGGAAAACACAGTTAGCACGTCTTTAGCAAAGTTGACCTGCATGTTAAAGTTGTTAATTATCATTATGGATCTTTTTTTCAGAGAAAGGAGATTATCATGAACTGTCCCAATACATAACTGCCTGCTTCCTGATTAAAAGGCCTTTATGAATAAGAAAACACTCAAAAATGGAATTTAAATTTTATTTAAAAGAAAAGTACCATTTCTAGGTGGCAGATTGAAAAATATGTATGTGGGTTTTCTCTTACCTGAGACACCGCTAAAATAACAGTAACATTCCAGTTCCAAAATGGAACAGTTAAGAAACCAATCACCAATGCAACAGAGGGAGAGAGAGAGACATCTAAGAGAGACAAAGAATGAAAATCAGAAATGCATATTTCACCTAAAATGACATTGGGTCTGTAATTCCAAACCACAGTGCATGGAGAATCACTGAAAAATTTAGTAAAGGAAAAAACGAGGATGCAGAAAGATGTCAAAAAAGACAAGACAGCTGTGCTGCAGATCTCAAAGCTGACAGCAAAATTGCCTAAAGTGTTACCTACAATCCTTGAGTGGCAAATACTACAGGCAGACTCACTTAGCAACCGTGCCAACCCACTCTGCCTTTCTCTAATGTAGAAGGCAGAAAACAGAATACTCAATCCCTCACCTCTCAGAATAAATACAAAACGATTAAAAGAACGGGATAGGAGTATCAATTAACCAACACTATCAAAGCTTGGAATTCTGAAAGTATATTGAAGTGGTTGATAATTGGAAAAAGAGAGGCATCTCAAGGCTGGAGGGGCCTGCAGCCAAAGTGGGTTGCTGCTATGCAACGGAGAAGGAGATAAAACTTAGAACGTAGAAGCAGCAAACATGGGGCCTAAACACCTTGCAGGCTATGCACTGGTCTGCCTACTGACCACTTTGCCTGCTGACCCACCTGCACTTTCCCCACTGACGGGAAACAAAGGCTGTCACGGTGGGTTTGGGCCTCACGGTAAAGTCCACAGCTTAATGTCCAACACCCTTCTCGCTCACACCGAGCAAGTTCTGGTTGTCAGAAGGCCCCACCTGTATTTAGAGCTCGAAGGCAGCCTCTGGAACACAGATCTAGGTACACTAGAGCAAAGGTCGCTCAGGCTGGCCACTTAGACATTCAACCAGGTCTTCAATCTTAAATATAGGACAAACAACGATACACAACAGACATAAGAGGAGAACCAGACTCATGAAAGAAAAAGCCCAAGATAAATAAATGACTGAACCTAAGGGAGATAGATGAATCAACAAATACGATAAATTAGAAAATTACAAAACAAACTCAAGTTACTAGATTGTGAAATTAAATATACGTAACATACGTGTGTTTTACTATACTTAATTTATCTATTTAATATACTTCACTGCATTTAATGTTTTACACATACACACATATATATTTATATATATATATATATATATATATATATATATATAGAGAGAGAGAGAGAGAGAGAGAGAGAGAGAGAGAGAGAGATCGCCAGAAAAATGTATACACATTCTAAGAAAGGAAAAAACTCAATTAAAATTGTAATACTCAATATATACTGATAACAAAAGATGAATACAAGTCATACGTACACATTTTTATTTTTGGCACCCCCGGTATATATATAATAACTTTCACATGAAAGTTTAGTAACATAGACTCTAACCCGACTGCCTGGGTTTTGAATCTAAGTTCCACTATTTACTGGGTATTTATAAAACAATATAGTGATTTAAAATACTAATTTCATATAGTTATTACAAGGATTAGTGAGTACCTCTATGTATCCTTCTATGTCTACACATGTCAAGCTCTATATTAAGTCTGGTTTATTATCACGACATTCATGGCAACTTCTAGGACAGAAACAAAATGGCAAAGGGCTTGGGAGAAAAATGAAAGAACAGGTAAACAACATCAAGGAGTGTAGTTGAAGATCCGACCTCTAATTCATAAGATGAATTCTGTAAGCATAGCTGACAGAATTTAGGAGACAGGAGTGAGAGCAAAGTTCGAGGGAAGGTTGGGAGGACTGATATCTTCAGCTTCCCTGGTCAACTATCAGTAGAACAAGACATCCAGGGTTTTTGTTGTTGTTGTTTTTTTTTTTAATTAATAGGCAACTAATGGAAAGCTTGCAAATAATAAAATTAACAGAAATTGGGAGAAAGAGAGAATGATGGGTGGTAAAGCCTCATGTTTCATTTGGGGAAGCTAAAAGACCAAGAAGTGATAGTGTAAACACAATGAGTGTGGAGTAGGTGACCTCCCAAAAGAACTAAAACAGGAATGGTTAAAATGAGTTGCCTCTGGTTAGTGGAGTCAGGTGGGGGAAATAGGGTGGGAAACCGGCTTTTTATTACTAGCTCCTCCATGCTCTTCCTTTGCTTTCCTTGTGTATCATTAGATATGAAGTGTTACAAAAGGGAAAAGGATTCTTTACTATAAACTTTTGATGGCAAAGTGTTGGTCTTTTCTTCTTTTGCACCATAATTATTTTCTTTCTGATCTTGAGAATGCATCTTTAAATGGCTCTTTTCCACTTATTCTCCCAATGTTCTCACTAAAATAATAAGCAATTCTGTGGGTAAAGAATAAATCATTCAGGGGTTGAGACACTAAAATGAAATGATTAAATCACCAGGGAAAAATTAGGGTTTTTGTTTAGGTGTTATACATGCAAGAATGTCCAAACTTTAAAATCATGTATTTTAAAATTATTTATAGATTTTGATGAATTAATTATAAAGTCTTACTCTTGATCAGAGAAGTTATTTTATGGCATTTTTATCTTATTTTTCATCTGCATCTTAAGTGTAAATGAGGAGGGATTAATATTTGAGCAGATACAAATAAAAATATGCAAAATTCAAAATAACACGTTTACATTAAAATATCACTTAGATGTCCCTTCCACTTATGAGATATCTTCCTGAAAACTCTGATCACTCTATTCTTGCCTCCATGTCTTCTCCTGATACCCCCTCCTTCATGTTATTCAATTCTCAAGGTTTCCAGAGAGCGATTCTTTGGTTCCTTGCATTCCTGTGTCTTTCAGACAGTTTGGGATGTAGTAATTGGCCAGCCCCCATCCATCTCCTCTTAAGGTATACAGCCTGACACAACTTTTTGGAAAGAACGACTCACAGGAAACATTCCCAGTGATTTAACCCATTCTTCAACTTCCAGGTCACTGCTGGACTACACCATAATCAATAGTTCCAGATCTTTCCAGATTTGAAGTTCCTCAAATTTTCAAATTTGCTTCCTTCCCACATGGTGACTAGTACAGTACTGGGTAAATAATGGTTCCATCAAATAGGACTTTTTGTTTTAAACTTTAATGTTAAGTTCTCCAGATCCCTGGCATCCATACTCCTGATCAGGATCATAAGTCTTGCCCAATCCACCAAGCAAATGTGATAACCTTCATTTTCATGTAATTGTTTTACTTTGTGTAACTTTTCTCAGTAACTCAAATATTTTCGAAAGCATGACATTATGTGGTACATAGATAGATAGATAATAGATAGATAGATAGATAGATAATAGATAGATAGATAGATATAGATATAGAGTGTATACTGATTATTTTTCAAAACATCAATATTTTTCAAAACATCAAATAAACAAATATGTAAATGCAAAACACCAAAATAGAAATTATTTTATAGTATTCTAAACCTTTTTATTTATAATACATGTCCTTATCAGGTTTTCAAAAGTATCTGAGTTGACTTCCAATCAAAGACTTGTATTTAATAATGCTATTTAAAATGAAATAGGAAAATCTTATATTTGAGACCAGCTATCTAATTTGTACTCTTTTGACAAAGGTAAGCTCTGGCTTTTCATTTTTAGCTTGGAAACAATATGACTAAGTGATCATTTTAGGAAAACGAGTCTTTTGGTGTTAAAATATCTTTCTATGTATCTCTAATTAGTATATCGAGGAGTTTCATCTTGGGATCTAAACGTGAAAAGATTTTCCAGTAACTGTTATCTAACTGTGCTATTTTCATCCTGCCTTTCCCACTGTGTACTCTAATGATACCTAGGCACAATTAGGCAATTTTCCATTCAATTTTGCTTATTTGAAAAGTCTTATTTTTGGCAAAAAAGAGTCAGGACTCTAGCAGCTTGTGAGTAGGGCTGGTGGGGGAGCTGCTGGGAGAGAGGGGCTACAAGTCAAAAAGAAAGGACAGCTTTTGACTTATCTCTCTCTCTGCCCTCTTCCAGGCATGAGCTAGTCCATTATGCTTGGATGATGAGGAGGAAATGGTCAAAAGGTAAGCCTCTCCCACCTGGCTGTGCAAGGAGCTGCCCTCCACTTGGTTGATTCACACTCAACTCTGCCAAGGTCCTTCATGTCACTGGTTCCCAAATGCTGCTACTCTTACATGGGTGGGCCCGTGCAGCATCCTCTATTTTAAAAGTAGACCTAGTTCTGGATAGTCCTCTTCATTCAACACCTTTTACCCCACCCAAAGGAATACACCCACTGCTTCTGGATAGTGGGCTTTCCTTACCCAGCAAGTGACCTCTTGTGTGAGATACAGAAGTAAGGGCTTATATTCAGCTCTCTGTGCAGTGTTCACTCGACTGAGAGTAAACTTAACGTATGCTTGGCCTGCCTTTCCCAAATGTCTACTTTGCAAACTCACTAAGTTGTCTGCTCTGCTCTGAGGACACAAAGAAAAATCAAGTCCCCTTGCTAAGCAACCAGGACCACTCCTAGATCCAAGTCACTGATGGCTTTCTAGTGGGCTGGAGGGGAAAGGACAGGTTATTGACACTATTGAATATATGTTTCCAAATTTTCACTCTAGCTAGAGTGTAGACAAAAATTAATGGATGGAGATAGATAAGAGAAAGAGTGAGAGCTAAAATCCAGGTAGCTTGACTTAAAATGGTGACGCTTTATAGAAACTCAAAGTACCAAGAAGTAGCAATCGTAGTGAGACATGATGAAAAATAGTCATCCAAACAATATCATGAACAAAAAATTACACATATAAGACAGCAAATCATAGCGAGGAGAGCCAAGCTTATAGCAGAACATGAAAGAACAGGCTGCAGAAATGAACCCAAACCAGAGACTTAAAGTTCAGGACATAAGGATTTTCTCCAGAAAGAGAATTGAGGAGTGCATCCAAGTTGGTAGAAAATCCAAAATACAAGATCAACAGAATGAATACCTTTAGGAAACCAGGACATGCCTGTACTACAAAGGCCATACACAGCACTGGGCAATAGAGCCTACCTCAGCTAGGAGTCTCTTACACAATTCTGGCTGAGAAAGGAACCACATCCAGGAAGCAGTTTATCCAGGAAACACAGAGCGACAACCTGCCATACCTGAGAGGTCCTGAGAACATACGTGGCTTCGCCAAAGTTTAACTGAAACAAGGGAAAATAGGACCCAACAGAGGGGCATTGTTATCATTCATAATTACACATTTTAGGTGTTTCAAACCATGAATGCACTACAGCAAGGAAATCATGAGACTGAATTATGGATTGCTCTTAAGTGGAATGAAGATAATGAAGTCTAGGTTGAATATAAATTAAAACCGATTAGCTTTCCAGCACTGCTGCACAAATTATAAATTCTACCGACGCTGTATGAACCAGCAAAAAAAAAAAAAAAAAAGTATAAACTTATTTATTCACACTAAAACAAGTCAGTCATAGGACAAACAAGCTCTCTTAATATTTAATGGCACATCAAGTAATCAATCTTTTATTTAAATTTGTGTTCTGTTGATGCAAGAGACAAACCACTAATAATCAGATCTCCAATAACCACTCCAAAGCATCATAATGATTCCTCTTCCCCCAATATAAGCTTATCAGAAAAGGGAAGTAGGAGGCCCTAAATTTTTATTAGGCATAATCGTTGAGTCGCTGCCAAACTTAGGAGATGCTTCCTGCTTTGGTGGAACTACTTTGTCGGACTCTTCATTTGCAAGGGTTTCGTGGGTCCTCACTACTGGATAAAAAGGCGAAGCTTGTTACCTCGGGCCAGACCAGTCCATACAGTCCTTCCCAGTGGTTAGCTCATGGATGGGAATGTGATCGCGTATATCCAGAGAAGGAGAGAATATTCAGACTTCAATGGGAACTATCCAAAAAGACTGTCCAGCTGGACCTCCAGATGAAGGAGTAAAATTAAGGCAGCTGTAGCCTCCCTGTGAACCCAAGTTCACAGCCCTATTGGTAATGGAGATGATATGGAAGACGTAGAGCTGAAGATGGAGAGAAACATGTAGCCCAACATACGCCTAGACTTTCCAGTTACATGAATCAATGGGTTTTCCTTCTTGTTTCATTCAGTTTGGATTGGTTTTTCTGTCACTTGTACGAGAAAATATATCAACTGATACAGTATTCAATATAGCTGAAGATGCCTAGCAAACATTACCCCCACTTTTATCATCTATATGGTACCTATCATATGCTGACATGGTCCTTGATCATTGGGTCTCACAGCCCAGTTAAAGAAAGGGCACATGACCTTGGAATAAACAACAACACAAGCCAATGTGGGGCAAATGCCAAATGAAACATGGCAGCAGTGTGATGAGAGCCAGAGATACAGAAAAAGTACACCATGGCACCTGGGATATACCAGCACCCTTCACCATTAGAGCTACTAAAGTTAGTTACGTGACTGTAATGTTTATTTTTACAATCCTTGGGATTTTGTGCTTGTTTTATTTGGGGTATAAATAGATCAACTATTAACTCCCACATTGTATATGCATAAAAATCCAACAATATGAAAAGTTATAATCTAAATCCTCACAACCCATCTAAAATTTCTAAGAATAACCTAAAGCAAAGAGAAAGCAAAAGAAAAATGACATATAGTAAATACTTGGGTTCCACTTCCCAAAATTCCACTGAAACTTTACTTATTGCATATGGGAAAATGATTTCTTATAACTTTTTATTCTGAAATAGTCATAGATTCATAGGAAGTTGCACACACCCACAAAAAAATATATGCGGAGAGATCCCATGTACCCCAGCCTCCAACAATGACAATATCCTGTACAACCAGAATACAATGTCAAAGCCATGAAATTGACACCAGAACAATCCATAAAATGTATTCAGGGTTTATGAGGCTTGCATGCGTGTGTGTGTGTGTGTGTGTGTGTGTGTGTGTGTGCATAGCTCTACACAAGTTCACCATCTGTGTAGACACAAGACACAGAACCATTCCATCACCACAAGTTTCTCTCATGCTGATTCCCTACAGCCACAGTCACACTTCCTCCATCTTCAGTCCCTGGCAACCACTAATCTGCTTTCCATCTCCACAGTTTTTTTCCCTCACTTGTGCAACTGTAAATTAATATTTTTTAAATTCTTCTTATAACAAAATGAAACAGAAACAGACCCAGAGGTACGGAGAACAAGCTGATGGTTGCCAAAGGGGCAGGCAGTGGAGAGATAGGTGAAAAAAAAAAAAAAAGTTTAAATAAAAATAAAATGTTAGTGACAAATTTAATCAGATATGAATACTACAAATTTGTCCAATGTGAAAAAAATGTTGGTGGAAGAAAAATAAAATACTAATCATCCAATTATTTAACACTTAATGGGCTCATCAATGGTATGTCTGTATGTAGCTCTCAAGGACAGAATACAGTATCACATATAAATTATGTTTTTCTTCTACACTGCAATGAACATGCACTTTAATGTAAACAAACAAGGACATACTATGTGAAAGATACATAATGATACTTAGGAAACTAAAATTTTATAAAATGAGGCAACACCACAATTTTGTCATTTCAAGAATTCCATACAAATGAAATCAAACAGCATGTATCACTCTGTGACTTTGTTTTATTCAGCACAATTTCCAGAGACTCATGCAAGCTGTTGTGTGCACCATTGGTTCAGTTCTTCCTACTGAGCAGTATTCCATGCTATGGATGCACTTCCATCCGTCTGTTCAATTATTCACCCATGGAAGGACAATTGGGTTGCTTTCAGTTTGCGGCCATTATGAAGTAAGCTGCTATGAATTTTTATACATAGTTTGTGCATATTCTTCATGTATATTCTTGTGAGAAAATGAATTTTCATTTTTTGATATCAAGAAAGAGTGCAATTGAGAGATGAGTTTTAAAAGTAAAATGGTGTATCATCTCGCACATCCCAAAGACATCACTGCTCCCTGCCTCTGACATTCCTGGGCTTCAAAAGGCTATGCCATTGCTGGTCTCTTTCAGTTATACCAGATGCAACATCTAAGCCTTGGCTGAGCCAAGTGGGGCAGCCTGTTTTTCTAACTTTGAACTCAATGTATTGAATGTTTTCTGAACCTGCTGTCTGGAAACAAGCAGCTGAGAATAGGATGATCAGATTTCTTTCTCACACAGAAGAGCTTTAGGTGACAGCCAGGCTCACTGTAAGTGGCTGGAAACAGCCACCAACCTGTGATTCGTGCTTCACATGCTAGTAAATAGTCCATAACCCTGCAGGCAGGTGAGGTATTTCTGAGGTCTCTTCTCCAACCACCAGCTAATATTTGAATTCCCATCATAAGATAAGGCAGGTACCTGGGAACCTCAGTCCTTCTTTGTCCTTTGTTATATCTCCGGAAAATCATGTTTGTGAGGGGAAGGGCAAGTCACTGAGATGTGATTCAGCTGTTGAACCACCAATGAATTTCTTCTCTATGTTGTATCAATTCTGTTCATTGTTCCATTGAGAGACAAAAAGTTTCACTTGCATCCCAGGGAAAACACATTCAATAGGCCAAAGGAGGAAGGAAACTGCATTTCTTGAAGTGTACACTGCAATTCCATTGACTTTATCAATAAGGCAAAAATTGTCTCTCAATCTTTGTTTTCTATACTTGTGTCTGAATATAAACACATACACCCTGGGTGAGGACCCATGCAGTGACCCCTGCAAATTCAGATACAGCTGCCCGAAGCCCCAAATCATGCAGCCATGCAGTATAATAGATGGAAAAGGAGAAAACACAGATTCATTCATTGCTTCCACGAGAAAAGATTGAATGCTTATGACGTTCAGGCCCTGTGATAAATGCGGGTGATTCCCACTGGTGACCAAGACAGAGGAAAAGTGCCCTGTGGCAGACTAGACAGGATCAGATGTAGTGTGTTCAGATCCACGGGAACAGAAGCACACAGTGCTTTCAGAGAGTGGAGAAGGGGCACGAACTCGAGTGAAGCAGTGGAAGCCCTTCCTGGAGGTTGTGAAATGGGAGAAGAGTAGGAAATTGCCAGGCGAAGGGAGAAAACGGGGCTGGGAGAGACACATCTCAGGCAGAGGGTGGAGAAGATACAGCATCTCAGGAGAGTGACTTTTCCAGGGATGGCAAGTACACAGTGCGGAGTGGCTCTGCAGTGTGAGTGGCCTGGAGAACTGGGATGGAGGGGAAGAAACAAGAAGCAGACAGAAGGCACGGACAACCAGAGAGGCCAGTGAGAAGGCGCGCCTTCCTTAATCCCAGCAGAACTGTTGCCCAAAGAAGGGGGTGCTTTATTCATTTTCGTTTTTCTTTTTTTTACCATTTCTCTTACATATATCTTGGTTTTGTGTGTGTGTGTGTGTGTGTGTGTGTGTGTGTGTGTGTGTGTTTTAAGTAAATATATTTACTGGGGGAAAAAAAAAATCCAAACAAGATGAAAGATTGTTAGATTGTCAGTTTAGATAAAAACCAGACTTAAAAAAGAGGAAGAAAAATCCACGGGTCAAATCCTTTCAAAGCAGAGTCCCTCGGGACTCTCTGCTCGTTCTGAATGAACTCTGCATGCACTTCCACCTCGTGTACACTTCCCGTCCCACCCCCACACCACATCTTCGCTCCAACCCCACCCTGCCGCCCAGAGCACCAGCCCCTCCCCAGTTCAGGATCAATAGCTCCTTTCTGTGCACTCCCAAAGCATCTGACACATTGTTAATTAACATAAATATAACATTCATAATAGTAACAATGATTATGGTACTAATAACTAATCTCATTCAATTACTGGTTGTGATCGTTTAATATAATCATTAAATTATTTAGTAAGTTAACAACATTAATATTACACCTTATCAGACAGTAATATCATGGGTTTGGTCTTGGTGTTTTTGCTTTCAATGGTAGGCTGAGCTCTTAAAGAAAGACCATGTATGTATCAGTTCTAGATCTCTGTTTAATTATTCATTCATTTATTCATTTAATAAATGTTTATTGGGGGCCTACTATGTGCCCAGCAACAGGCTCAGTTGAGGGGATGTAGCAGTGAACACATAGTCAACATTGCCTGTTGTGTTGGCGTCTCCGTTGTAAGAAGCACTCAGTTGGCAGCTGGAAGACTCAAATGGTATCTCGATTTCCAGGAAAGGAGTCCAGAGGAACTTCCAGTTGCCCACCACTGCCGGGAAGGACTTCTTTGAGGATGTTCGAGTCCACATACCAGTATTCTGTTTGGTCTAGACAAAGGCATTTTAAAAGCTGCTGGTCTCCCTCCTAATGGAATAGCTCTCTAGTACCTGTTGTAAACCCTCCCGTGCCCCTTCTGCTCTCCCCTTGTGAGGAATGAGGTCACGGTCTCCTGGGCTCACTTTGGAATATGGTGGGTCTGGGGCCAGGTCGGGCAGTGGGAGGTAGCAGCACACACATCTCCTCCGCTGTGAACTGCCCCCTCCCCCAAGGAACAATGACCCACATAGATCTTGACAACTGCATGCCAATCAATTTCAAGCATCCTCTTGAGTAGCCATTTTGCTAGTGAGCAACTTTACTCCTGGGAGGGCTGGAACAAAGGGAGTTTCAGTCTCCATTCATTTAGGACCTTGACATTCTTTCTCGTTCTAGTCCTCAGTTCCCAGCATGGGCCAGCCCACTGATCTCTCTTTTTAGGATATGATAGTTCCATTTCATAAGCCTCATCGCCATTCCCTGCCACTAACTCTTGTGAAGAGTCCACGGATTTATCTCAATAAGCCTGTCCAAGTTTTAGAGTCTCCTTTTCAAGAGTTTGGGAGCTCATCCCTTCACTCTAGGCTCCTGAACCCTCCTACAATTCATTCCAACCCCTCCCCTGAGCTCCATATTGTACTAGGAAGAACAGCCTTTGTTCGGACCTAAAGCTGTGGGTGCCAGCTTCCCTTATCCTTAACTAACAAGGGTGGTCACCCAAAATCATTCCTATTTCAAATATATCTCCTCCAAGTTGAATTGCCTTCTGGACCTCCAGACATAGAAGTAGATAAAATAGTTGTTTTCTTCTTTAAAGTCCACCTTATCATACACCCTACTATAATGTTCAACCAATATTTTCTAAACATGTTTAACAATAAACCCCTTGGAGCACTTTAAAACAGAATCCAGGCTCTTTCCTACTTAGAACATGGCTTACGAAGTCTGCATCGGACCAAAAACCCAGACTTTTTAACAGGCCCACAAGTGATTATCACCATGTCAGTTTGGGAAACACCATCTTAACCAGTCACATGTGGGCATTGATTTAAAATTTTCTAATGAGGGTTACAGTGGAGAATGTTTATATGGAGTACATACAAATTTAAAATATTTAAGAATTCCAATGTATCTTCAAGATACTGATTTCATTTCCTTCAGGTATACATGCAGAGGTGGGATTGCTAGATCATGTGGTAGTTCTATTTTTAAGTCTTTGAGGAAACTCCATGCTGTTTTTCCATAATAGCTGTACAACGTACATTCCCACCAATAGTGTATAAGGGTTCTCTTTTCTCTACATCCTCACCAACACTTACCTTTATTGATAATAGTCTTACAGGTGTGAGGCATATCTCATTGTGGTTTTGATTTGGGTTTCCCTGATGATTAGTCATGTTGAGTATTTTTTCACGTATCTGTTAGCTGTTTATACATATTCTTTTTAGAAATGTCTATTCAGGTCCTTTGTTCATTTTTAAATCATGTTATTTGTCTTCTTGTTATTCAGTTGTTTGAGTTTCTTCTACATTTTGGATATTAACCCCTTATGGTCTGCAAATACTTTGTTCAATTCTGTAGGTTGTCTCCTCACTCTATTGCTTGTTTGCTTTGCTGTGCAGAAGTTTTTTCATTTGATGCATTCCTGCTTGTCTGTTGAGCAGAAATTGTATCAAATGTCTCCTAATTCTTCAACTTTCGAAGTGGCAGTAGAGTAGAAAGTGCAGGGGGTTTACATTTAGGAAAACCTTGAATTTTGTATGACCTTGACCAAATGGAAACATTTTTCGCACATTTACTGGATAATACTGTATGCCAAACGCTATCCTCCAAGAGCTCATGGTCCAGTAGGAGAAGCAGAAAGCAAACAACTATCACTATAAAGTGTCCTAAGTGCTGAAATTGAAGCACGAAGTGGGGTTAGGGTGCTCACAGGGCAATTTACTCAGACTGTGGAAATCAAGGAAGGCTTCTGGGAAGAAGTGATATCTCTGCTGATTTACTAGATCTCCTGCGCCTCATTTTCCTCATTCTGTAAACTGGGGATAAAAGCTTTACTGCACTGAGTCACTTTTTTTGTTAAGGAATTCTAAAAACCATCAAGGAAAAGGAATAGAGAACATAACACAGAGAGAGATGCTTCTGCAAGTATAATGAGGTATAAAGCAATAATTATTAATGCACCTTAACCTTTCATTCTAAATATAAAACGAAATCTCCTCAGGTACTGCCTTCTGCATAAGTCTTCATTTAATCGTACATTATTTCAGAGCAAGAATTGCCTCTTCTGTGTTCTGTGCAATGCCTTGCCCTGCATCCTATATGCAGTTGGATGGAACTAAGCAAATTTTATTTAAATTAAATTCACACACACACACACTCACACACACACACACACACACACACACACGGTCTACATGTCGCAAGTCATGTATAATCGTTAATGCAATCAAGAACTCTGTAAGGAGATAATATTCCTCCCATTTAATTATCTTGGGTTTATAATCCACGGTTGAGGAAATCCGGAGCTAGAAGCCCTCTTATTGGCCTAATCAGTAGCTAATGAAGATTTAAATGAAAGCTTCCTGGTTTCCTTTCCTTTAACAGAGACACCAGGCCATTTATCCAGTTGATGACTAATTTGCTAAGAAACATCATTTAAAGGACTTAACAATTCCTATTCTCCTCTGATAGACACATATTCAGAAGTACACATTAGATTGCTTAACATAAATATCATCTTAAAAATTTGCATCCTAAATAACAAGAATAGATTTTAAAGTTGCAAAAAAAAAAAGCCTCCCTTTAGTAAAATAGAGAAAAGCCAGTTTCTATGTATAATTAGGCTGGTTAGTTTTAAGCTGCTGAAATAGCTAAAGATTTTAGGTAGTTGGGGACTTTTGCTTTTATCTGTTTTTGTTTTTGTTTTTGTTTATTGCTGTTTCTAACTGTGATCATATTTGTAAAATATCTCATTGGGGACCAAAGAAGCATGTTTTGTGATATATTTATGTCAAAACTTTTCCCAGTTCATCATAAAGCTAAGTACACCAAGGATAAGCTGGAGCCCACAGTAGACTTGGAATGAACTGAGTACTAATGTTTACTGAAAATTAGAGCTGACAGGAACCTGCAGACTCTAATGCAGAGATTGCTAAGGGTGACCCTGTGATTAGCTCTATTTCTACGTATATCTACACCTATACCTGTAACTGTACCCATATCATCTACATCTATATCATTTATATCTACCTACTCCGAATTCCATAAACTTTTTAATTAGTTTCAAAACTTAAATTTTGAAGACTGCACATTGAAAAATATCCAGATTTCTAGCTTCTCTTGAAAAATCGATAGATTTGGCAACGTAACACTTATATTCCTGAACAATCACCTTTGGCTGGAGCTGAGGGCAGCTACCCTTTTTAGTAGGGGTATGTGATTTGGCATCAAACACCATCTTCTTTCCCTCATTTACTTTTTCTTCCTGCCCTGAAGGCAATGTGAGTTTGGGACACCAGCTCTCTCCTAACACCCTCATGTTGCAGAAAAGGAAATGTATCCCGAGTCAACAGAGCAAATTAGTTCTATGGCGCTGATTATGCTGCACAGTAAACAACCTCAAAAGCTCAGCCACATACAACAATAACCATTTGTCTGGCTCACACGTCCGGGGGTCAGCTGGGTTCAAACAATCCAGGCTGGGTTCCCCAGGGGTGGCTTGGCTGTGCTCCACATGTCCCTGGTACTTCTCTACCACCAGCAGATTAACTGGGCAGCTTCTTCTCGTGGCAAGGACAGAAATGGAAAGGGTAGGGGAACACACAAACCCTCTTAACGTCTAGGCTCATAACTAGCATGCCTTCGTGTCTCTCTTTCAAGTGGACAAAGCAAGTCATACGGCTGAACTAAAGTCAAAGAAGAAGGAAATGTATGCTGACCCTTTAAAGGGAGGAACTTTGAAATCACAGCATGGTTGGGAGCGGAGGTAAGGTTAAATACTTACACCCTGTAACCCAATCTAGCACTAAAGAGGTATTCAATCATGGATGGCACACAGTCTCCATCAAGGCCCCCTTCATTCATTCACATTTCATTTCTGCCCGGGGTGTTTTATGTGGAGACAGCTGGTCTAATCTCATGATACAGACAAGGAAACTTGTGCAGAGCCTTGAGAAGAATCTGAGTCCTAGCCTGGTGTTCTTTGCTTTTCAGTTTGATGATGAAACACTAACGTCAGACCAGAGTGAAACAGAATAATCACTCATACTTTTGCCAACAGAATTTCAGATTTTGAAAGGGCTACATTAAAGCTTGGAGGGCAATACAGAACTGGACTACATATCACTCATTAGTGAGTCCTAAGTTCTCAAAACAATCTGTTTCTTAATAATTCTCAGAGTCTAGTTGCTCCTCATTGAATAATATAGAAATAGGGCAGTAGAGACCACCATTAGGGAAGCAAGAGCATTCTACAAATTAGGCAGCATTACTTACATTGGGTTGGGACGTCTCCACAGGCTTCCATTTACTTTCAGAATTGTATTTTTCCTTGTTCTCTACTGCTAAGGTTTGCTACTTTTTAGAGAATCACTATACACAAAAAGCTAATAAACTATTGAATCTCTAATGAATGGAGAAAAGAAAAACAAAGCTTAGTAAATGAATTTTAACATGTTAATTTGGAATCTCATCCATAAATGACCATTGGGATTCCTTCCTTCCTTCCTTCCTAGGGAAGCTCTAGTCAAACAAATAGAAGCTCATTTTTCTCTGTACCAAGAGGCCCTGCAAAGCCCTGCCTCTTCTCCTAGCCTCCAGAGCTGGTGAGCAGTACATCAAAGGCAGCAATCTGAAGGACCCGGGTGCTCTGATCCCTGAGCTTAGAGCCAGCTCCAAATACCCAGCTCCCAGTGTCTTCCTAAGACCCAACCCTCATAGCTTTAGCTTTCCAGAGGCACTGTTGTCAACCAGGCCAAATCTACCATCCACCCCATAAAATGAAGAGACACGAGCATAGGAATCAGAAACCTTGAAGGTGTCAGCAGTTCGAAACATCAAAAGCTGCCACTGCCACCCCCAACCTAAAAGTTCACAATATCATCACCCCTCCACACCTCACCCTACCTCACACAGCTCCCCTTCTCAACACACACACATCACACTGTTCAAATCCTTTCAGTCTTTTAACCTATAATTCCTCTCCAGGCTTATATTGTTATATAGGGGAAGAGAGACTGTGCAGGAAAAAAGACAAATGAGAGTTTCTATGTGTTTCCTTCCCTCCTTCCAAGTCCAGAGTAAACTCTTTTCCTTTTGCTAAAATCTTTCCCATCTTGTGTTATAAATATTTTGTTGCCAGCTTTGCTGGTTCAAGTCTTTCTGCGCGAGCCAACCAGCTGGGTCAAGTTTGACGCCTCCTTGGCCATTGCTACGTCTTCACCTGCTGTGAGTGCTTCTGTTCAGCACGACCATTCCCCAAAAAAGGATGAAGTGAATGGAGAGGCACAGTTCATCTATCAAGTGGATATTAAAGAATTCCGGAGAGACTGTGTGCCTCCAGAAATTTCAACGTATTCAGCAAGGATGAAAAAGAGAACTTATAGATAAAACACTTTTTTATGTACTTTCATGGCTTTCATAGCCCTTAAACCACACAACCATGCTGAAAATTTGCGTGTTCATTGTGTAGAGGGGAATGGAGGGATCTTAGAGTTGAGAGAGATGAAGTCACTTTTTCCAGGTCACATATTTATAAATTAGCTGAGCTTTAGGGGGGCAGTGGGGAATGGGGAAAAAAATTGGACCCCTGAAAGGCCCCTTTGATTAAATACTATCATCATAACTCATCTTACATTTTCTTTCCAGTGCCTGTAAATACATGGAAGGAATAAAATCAAAGTTATCCTCCTCATAAAAGTGGCTGATATCATCATTACAAGTTTTTCCTTTTGCTTGTTTGTTTCCCTGTGATAGTTTCTGAACATATTTTAAAGATATTTGGGAAAACATTAATACTGCCAGGCTGTATTTTGCTTCAAGAATTGTTTAGGACAAGTTGACTGGTGCCAAGAAGCGTAGAATCCAAGAGTGGGATATGTTTCCAACGTCTTGGTTTTGGATAATTCCAGAATTTGTGCTAATGAGTAGAAAACCTGCTTTCCTCATCCAACCGTGAGAGAGAGAGAGACAGAGGGAGAGATTGAAAATGTGTGTGTGCGCAGGATTCAGAAAGGCTTACCACGTAGCACATGCTCTGCTTTAGATTTCCAGCTGTTCGTCAGCCACGAGGGCGACTAGGGAAATGAATGCCCAAGCTCTCCTGGGCATAGCTGCAGTGAAACTCTCACCACTGCATCTCCCTACTTTTTTTTTCTTTCATTAAGGATTAAATATATACTTTTCAAGGAGGGAGTGCTATAATGTGTTGTGACTTTGACAGTCTTTGACCTAGTGTGGTCTAATGGGAAATCTCTAAAATTTAACCACAGCCCCATATCTCTTAGTGTTTTGAGGGATGCTTCATAAACGTCTTTGCACTACCTGAATGCAATAAACCGGTTGATTAATACGAATAGAAACACACCATCGTACCCATGCCCTTGTGAAATCTCTTCCCCCTGAGTGTGGGCTGCCCCAGTGATCTGCTTCTAACAAAATGCAGCAGAGATGATGGAAGGTAACTTCCGTGATTACATAACATAAATGACTTCTATTTTGCTTACAGACTCTCTCTGTTTGGCTTTGAGGAAGGAAGAAGTCCTACTAGAGAGGCCTGTGTAGCAAGGAACCAAGGTCCTCTCTCCGACATCCTGAGCTTGCAAGTAGAACTTTCCATCATACAGCTTGGCAATGCGACCCCAGTCCTCACAACACCTTGTTTGCAGCTCTGCACGACATTCTGAATCCAAGGCTCCCAACTCAACTTAGATTGGACCCCTGACTCACAGAAACTATGAGGTCATAAATGTGTACTATTTTAATCCAGTAAATGTGGGGGTAACTTTTTACACCAGCAATCAATAACACTCCTAGCCTTCAACACAAAGGACATATCAACTACCGCTTAAAGCATGAAATATGTTATCTTTCTCTAATACTCCTGAGAGGAAAAACAAAATTAGTAGAATTAAGTAAAAGTGGATAGAAAAATGGAGACATCTGGCTAAGGCAGAAATGTTTTAAAGCCTGTAAGTGTTTTAAAAATGGATACTGACAGCAGCAACGAGTGGCTGCAAAGCTTTGGTGTCAATCCACTATTTGCACATTGAGATGCATTTGAGCAAGGCAATATGAATTTTAGGATCAACTGCCAATGACCTTGAAGTGATATTAGTGGATCTCCGATGTAATTTTTTTTCTGTCTCAATAAAGTATGTATTTCAAAAATAAACCTAACTGCAACACTCCTTAACAAAGAAAAAGGAAAAAGAAATCTCCTTCAATTCCACTCTATCACAACCCAGAATCTCTACTCCTTGTGAGAGCTGAGGTAAGAGCACAGATAAAAATCACTTAATGGCTAATGAACAAACCCAAAGATGTTTGAATTCTTACCTATGGATTCAACAGACGGTGTGCTAGAGCTGGCTCTGTACCAGCTAATGAGACACAGTTCTATGTGCCTATTCTCAACTCTGCACTTAATGTATTCTTTGTAGCTTGAATTTGTCCATAAAAGGAAAGTATGTGGAAGGCAAGGCAAAGCAGAAAGAGACTGGATCCTAGATGATAATCCTCATTTAATCAAACCTGGAACCTACTCTATATCTGTACCTTCATGTAGTGACTAAAATCCTCTTGACTGTTTTTGCAAGTTTGAGTTGCATTTTGTGTGTTTTAAACTGAATACATACATCTCAATGGTACATATTTGGGGGTGGGGGGGAAAAAGATCTACTCAGCTTTTTTGATAAATTTCAAATCACTGTCTTTTCTGCAAAAGCCCTCTTACTAAATGCCTATACCAGGTTAATCATTTCATTCTAGTTCACAGTTTATTTGGAAATATCAAGAATCCTTATAATGACAGGATCAAAATTATTTCCCCCAAAACAAACATAATTTTTCAGTATTGGAAAGTAGTATTATATCGGTTTGGCATAGATATTTTAACAATGTTTTTCTTCATTCTTGACACAGCTAGTTCAATACTCTCAAGGAAACAGATAAACAAAATTCACTGCACAAAAGGATCTAATCTTCCTCAATGAGAAGAGAAACCACAGGGTGTGGCCTTGTCATAGCTTTACGATAGGAGCTTATGAAAACTACAGCTGTCAATCACACTTTATAAATACAACATGATTTAGTGACTTTCACTGTCATTCAACTGGCAACGAGTGAGCAGGCTGTAAATCTTCCTCCAAGTGGAGATAATGGGGAGAAACTTCTTATTAGGGCAGTCAGTAAAATAAAAGAAAAATTTAAAAATAAATGAAAAATATGTTATCTAATAAAAAAAATAAAACGTAAGTGTTAGGGCTGCTCACAAAGCTATACGCATAATCCGTGGAAGTAAAGAGATATATTGTGGTAACCTGAAAAATGCCCTTCCCCTGCAAAGGATATCCATGTCCGAATCCCTCGGACCCAGGAATTTTACCTTATAAGGCAAAAAGGGCATGTGCAAAGGTGATTAAGTTACGGGTTTTTGAGATGGGAAGATTATCCTGCATTATTTGGGTAGTCCCTGAATGCCATGCCATCATGAGTGTTTTTATGAGAGAGGCAGAAGGAGATTTCAGACAGACAGGGGAAAGGGGAAAGTGATGTGAAGATAAAGCAGAGACTTTTGACATCTATACTGCTGGCCTTGCAGATGGAAGAAGAGGGCATGAACAAAGGAAAGCAAGAAATGCAGCTCTCAAAACTGGCCAAGACAAGGGAGTATAGCCCTGCCAAGACCCTGATTTCAGTAGCGTGAAACTGTCAGGTGGGAGACCCTGCTAGCTGCGCCATTTGTCGTGCGGGGCGGCCTGCAGGGTCTCTGGTCCCGCTCCCCACATAAGAACGCAGGATATGGTGAGGCCAAAAAGGAATACCCACGGAGCCATAGATGGGTGAGTCATACCACTATATTCTCGCTGGCGGCATCCGCCTCTATGCAATCTCTGCAATCTGCTCTTATTAGCTTAGCCACCATCTTCTTGCTAGCCCCCATTTTCTGCTAGCGTAGCCACAACAGTTATATTAGTGGCCAATGGCTCTTGGTTACAGCTGACGGCCAACTAGCCACAGCTGATGGCCATCCAATCACAGTTAATGGCCATTTACTACCTGAGCCAGCACTCTTTAGCGTGAGGCCGAGAGCCTGGAAACTGCACTCCTGGCTCTGTCCCCACACTGACTTTGGATGTTTAACCTCCCAGACTGAAAGAGGATAAATGTGTGTTGTTTTAGCTAGAACTGGAAACCACATTAAGTCTGTGGTAGAACAGCCATAGGAAACTAATAGACTTATAAAAATAAAAGTTTTCAAATAAACTTTTTTTTTTTTTCCTGAGGACATACTTTTACTATACTTGGAGATTTACAGCACATTACTCTCTTCAGGATTCCATCAAATGACTTGTATTTTATCAAAAGAAATCACTAATCCCATGGTTGGGCAGAGATGCAAATAATTCCTTAAAAACACACGCTGCATATTTTAACTTCTTTTTATATTGTAAACTTAGAATATCAGTGGGCAAAATCAACCATAGAGGAGAAGCAATAAAAGATTTGGGATATAGTGTTCTAAATACTTGAAAATATTTCTTCATGTGATAACAATATCCACCTCAACTGCATTTCAAGCAGTAATTAATGGATCAGAACAGATGGTTTCTCCAAACCATCTTTCCATATTTTTATTCTTGATTTTTGGTACTTGACAAGGAGATACATGAACTATGAAGTTTTAGAGTATTGTTAACTTTTACTCTTAAAGCACATTGGTAAAGATCTAAATTATGCCTTAAATTATTCATTTAATTTCTGGAGACCATGATACCACTATCATTCTTAAATTATTGAATTGTGAAAGTCAAGAGTATGTTCTCCCATGTCTCTGTTTTTGAAGTTAACCGGCAGCTTCATTTATTTATTCCAAACTCTGATTTCTGACTCCCAAGAAACAGAATAAAAATACAGAACACCCCCAACTCTGTAGGAGACTAATTCACATTCCACTGTGACCCACTCTCCTAACACTTAAGAATGCTCCTTGAAACTTGTCACAACTGCAACCAATAATCAATTGTGTAATTCCTTATATGGTGTCTTGCTCCCCGAATGAGGGTGGATCACAGGAGAGAAAGATAATTATGTATTTTATTTACCTTCTTGTATCTCCAGTGCCCAACATTACATGGCTCATAATACACAGCTGTTGAATGAATGGGCACAATAAATGTATGATGTTGTTTTTGCTTGTTGTGCTCACTAAGTTATATGCCTATTATTTCTGATATTAATTACTGCATAAATAAGGATGGGAAATCTGCATCATTCGCTCTAAGCTCCACTTGAATATGCCAATCTTAATAATACATTTTAATACTTTATTTTTATTCCTTGAGTATTATGAGGAAGACAAAGTCAGAAATACTCAGAGTAGGTATTAAACACATCATCAGCAAAACATTACATGATCTAGAGAATATAGCGTCGGTATCCAGTACTGTTAATAGTACATTAAATTAACAATGTAAGTGCCAGACAGGTTTTGTGTGTTTTTTCTCAGAGAACTTACAGGCTTGTCATATCATGATACATAAGAATGATATGACCCTTTCTTCATATATAGTAAGAGAAAAAATTATTTTATCTGCCTTTAAGATATGTAAAGTAAGTTCCCAATGTAAAATCTTTTCAGATTGCTGTAGTCAAATTCTGAACATGACAATGTCTATTTCACCCAAACTACTCCATAAATGTACATGGGGTGAAAATGATACATACGGATGTTAGGGAAGAGAAATTACATCATTCCTGCCACAAAGAGATTAAACTTATTCAAGGTGGGAGTTATTCAGAAAAACAGCGCTAGGAGTATTATCCGTCTATCCCACCATCCCTCCCCATCTCTCTGCACCTACCCACCAACCTCCCCCTACTGCTGAATAAGCTGAATCTGTTGGTCTCTCCGGTCAGGGAAGGCATTAAAGGAAAAGATGAATTGAGCTGGAACTTGAATGATGGTTGAAAGTGAGATAAGTAGAGAGAAAATTCCAAGCCAAGGAAATGACTTTGAAACAAGCTGCAGAAATAAGCGGGGTGGGTGGGGGGAACCCATAAAGCATATTGAAGATAAGGAATGGGCCAATCAGATCATAAATCTTAGTAAGAATGTACAGCATAAGCTATCGAAATAATAACTTCTATCCTGTTCTAGCTACAGAAAGACCTTTTTCCTCTTCCTGCCCCAGGGATGTGCCTATAAATCCTTTCAGCCTTTCAGGGCTGGCCTGAAAGAACAGCCCCACTCATGTTATTGAGGGATTAGGCCGAAATGGTTCCACATCGAAAAGCTGGTGCCTGGACTAGAAATAGCAGAAGTCTGACTCAGAAAGGGAAAAGTCATTCTGAGATTGAAAAAATGACTCAAACTTTTGGGAGGAGTCCCCTGAGGTAAGGAGCAGTAGCCCAGTCCCTTACCTCAGCTTCAGCCTGGCCTCCCTGAATGCCTTCCCAACCCTTCAACGTACATATCTCCTTGGTGTCCTGGCTGTTCTCCCCTTCTCCCATTCTTGCCCTGGCTAAACCAGCTTTGGAAGATCTTGTATGATTTTGTAATTACTTCTTCTTTGATTGTTAAAACTCAACTGGACCTGAATATTCTTTCAATAACTGACTCAGTTAACTTACCTTAATGACGATAGGACTATTATGATTCTCCATGGTTTATTGAGTACCTTTTAATAAGCTACATTTTTCCAGAAATTTTTCCATTTCATCTGAATTTTCCAGTTTTGCCACAAGTTTGCTTATTAACTTTTAAATTTCTGCTGGGTCATTAATGATTTTTTTGGTTATTGTATCTTCTAATGATCTACTACAGGCTTTTAATAGAATCTTAATGTTGTGCCTTCTATTTTATTTACTTAATCAATCTCACCAGAAGTTCGTCAATTTTATTTTTTTCTCTTTAAAGAATTATTTTTGCTTTATTTAGCCACTCCATTGTATATTTGTATTCTATTTCATTAATTTATGCTATAATTTTATTGCTTACCTTCTATATTCTTTAGGTTTATTTTACTATTATTTTTCTAATTTCTTGTAAAGGGTGTTAAGTTTGTTAATTTTTAAAATTAATATAAGTATCTAAAGATATAAATTTTCTTCACAGTGCTGATCTAGCCACATCTCATAAGATTTTAAACATATGTGTTATAGGTCAGTTCACACTATTTTCTTATTTTCATTATTTTTTTTAAACATTCAGACTACTTAGAAGTATATTTCTTAATTCTAACATATATGTAAATTTTAAAGTTATGTCTTTGCTGTTGATTGTTATCATTTTCATATTGTGAATGGTAATACATTTTGTAGAATGCTAATCCTTTGTTATAATTTGTGTATTCCCTTTTGTCCAAGTATCTGTTAATTTTTATAAGTTTCACAAGTGTTTTTAAAAACACATAAAATGAAAACATAATTTATCAAAATTCATGGGATGATGCAAAAGCAGTACTTAGAAGGAAATTAATAGCATTGGATGCATATATTAGAAAAGAAGATCTAAAACCACTAATCAAAGCTTCTACCTCAAAAAAAACTAGAAAAAATAAAAGAGCAAATTACATCCAAATTAAAAAGATACAATAAGAATTAGAGAAGCAGAAGTCATGAAATTAAAAATGGAAAATCAATAGAGAAAGTCAATGAAATCATAAGGTGGCTCTACAAAATGATCCATAAAATCTATAAGCCGCTAACCAAGAAAAACGAGAGAGAGAGAGAGAGAGAGAGAGAGAGAGAGAGAGAGCGCGCGCAAATTACTGATATCAGAAATGAAAAAAGAGACATTATCACAGACCACAACTCTATACCCACAAATTTGATAAGCTAGATGAAATGAACAAATTCTTTGAAAGACACAATTTGCCAAAATTCACAAAAGAAATGGACAATCTGAATAGTATGTAATACAATGGTGGACATGTGTCATTATACTTTTGTCAAAACCCATATGACACAAAAAGTGAACCTTAATGTAAACTACGGTCTTTGGGTGATGATGATGTCAATGCAGGCTCATCAATTGTAACACATGTACCGTTGTGGTGTGAGATATTTGTAGTTGGGGAGGTTGTGAGTTTGTGGGGATGGGACCTGCGAAAACTGTCAATTTTCTCACTCAATTTTACTGTGAACTTAAAACTACTCTAAAAAAATAGTTTATTTTTAAAAATACATACTTTTAAGCTGGATGCAATGATCTCTGCATGTGTGCAGGTTCTTATTACATTGTTCAAGCCTATATCCTCACTGGCTTTTTGTTATAAAATACATACACACAAATAATCACACCCTCACAAACACATATTTCCTCTTGGTTTTTCAGTTATCCTCACTATCAATGACACATCCCACCATTATTGGAAGCAGAAGTTTGTACTATGACTTTTTTTTTTATGTCTATATTATCCCTCTTTTTCTTCAAACTCCTACTCAGTCTTTGAGACCTTCCTTAAGGATGACCTTTTCTAGACTGGCTTCCTGACTGCCTAGCAGAGCTAATGATTCACTAGATGTCACTCTATGTGGATTATTATTACACTCTTAAAAACTAGTACTTATTTCCTCAAAGGCAGAATTTTTCTATGTCTAGCACCTAGAATGGTTACTTCAAATATTATAGAATAAACTAATGTTTGCAGCATAAGTGGATGATAAAACTCATTTTGCAGAATTTGCACAATAGGAAAATGAGAGATTTGGCCAGAATACCTCATACATGAATCTTTTCTCCTCTTCATGTTAGCCTTAATTTTTTCTGTGGTTCCTGCCACTCGTATGTCTCCTGCTTTGACACAGAATTATACATCATATCTAACTTGAGTAACTAACCCCCGGTTCTGCTTCCTGCTCAGATTAGTGATGAAAGACCAGGAGGACAGTGGGGCCACAAGGAAAAGTACCAAGACAGCTCAGACATGTGAGGCTGTCTCAGATGTTCCAGTTTCAACAGAGCACCTCGCTGAATGCAGCCACATGAGTAGCCCCAGTCAACCATGTGAGGCAGAAGAACTGCCCAGCTGATTTCAACCAACCTCAGAATCATGATACATAATAAATCACTGCTGTTTTAGCCCACAGAGCTTGGGAGCAGTTTGCTATATGTCAATAGATATGGGAAATTCCTCTATATCACTCTGGACATTTGAAGCCAAAAGAAATATACCAAGGAATTTAGTTTTACAAAACACTGGAAGGACAAGATGAGCCCCAATGCAGGGGCCCCTCCTGGACTATCCGATTCGAGGATACAAATCCATCTCATAACTGATCCAGATGTCAGGAAGCCACTGTAGCTGCTACCACCATCACTGATATAGCCGCCTCTTAAACCGCAAAGCTGGTGACGGGACACTGCCCCTCTGAGTCTGGCCTCCACAACAACCTCTACACACTCACATCCCCACTATTTTGTTTTCCAGCTGGCACTTCACTACTGCCTTCTAAATCTCACACAAGTGATTCTAATTGGTACACTTTGTATCATACCCAGAATCTCAGATTCAAGAGAGTTTGAAAAGGGAGAGATCCAAGAGGGCAGAGTATAAGCATTGTGCCTGTGTTCTTCCATGAACACATTAAAATTACAACTAAATTATAGAACAATCCACCTGGAGAACCATCTAAACTCTAGGCTAACAGAAGTCCTATCACTAAAAATGTAAGGAAGAACCCACGTCGAAACTGGTAGGAGGGCTGGAGACACGGAATGGGCCCCACACCTGCATGTGGCGGTTGAGAATCAGTAGAGATATATTGGCCATCTTGGTTCCCCCCAGAGGAGCGAGGGACCCTAGCTCCCCATAGCAGGCTCCCTAACCTGGAGTACTGATGCTGAGAAGAGGAGCCCTCAAAACATCAGGCCATGAAAAACAGTGGAGATTCCAACCATTCAAGTGGGCCTGAAAGCTGCCGGAAACCCAGACATCCTCTTAAACAGTCCAGGCACAGGCTCACTCGCTCGCAGGCACTCACCTTGGGCTCCAGTGGTGGGACGGTGATTTGGGGGGCCTCGGAGATAAACAGGGAGGGGTGCAGACTGAGATGTGTGGCCTCAGGGAGGAGGACAGTCAGCATTTTCCTGGTGAGGGGCCCACTTTCCATGTAGCCAGCAGGCAGGCGCCATCTTTCCTCTGTTGAGCCCACCCCCTCCAGCCATATCTGAATCTGATTGGCCTGGTGAGCTCTGCTGCTCTGCCCTGCTTGACGCACTGGGACCCCACCCCACCCAACTCATGCATTGTCGGAGGCACTTTTTCTGTGAGCAGCCATCCCCTCCTGCACTGCACTCTTTCTTGGAAAACTATTGGAGTCTGGCAGGCCCCAGGTAGGCAGCAACAGGTCTTGGTGTGTTCTGAGACTTTTGCTGAGTCACTCCAGGCTCAACACTGACAGTAAAGCAGAATTTACATTAACCTGCCAACCACAATTCTTCCCACTCTATGTGTAGAATATAAAGAACAAAATTAACAAATAAAACAGAAACAAACTCATAGATACAGAAAACATTATGATGGTTGCCAGATAGGAAGGGGGTTGGGGAATGTAGGTGAAAAAAGGGGAAGGGATTAAGAAGTACAAATTAGTTGTTACACAGTAGTCATGGGGATGTAGGGTATAGCATAAGGAATATAGTTAATAGTATTGTACTAACTAAGTATGGTGTCAGATGGATACTAGATGTATCAGCGTGATAGACGGGGTTGGGGGCAGAGTGAAAAAGGTGAAGGGATTAAGAAATACAAATTGGTAGTTACAAAATAATCATGGGAATGTAAAATAAAGCATGGGGAATATAGTTAGTGATATGGTAATAAATATGTATAGTGCCAGGTGGGTACTAGACTAGTCAGGGGAATCACTTCTTAAATTATATGAATGTCTACCACTATGCTGTACACCTGAAATTAATATAAAATAATATTTAATGTCAACTGTAATTGATAAATTTAAAAAGGGAGGAAAGGGGAAAGAGGAATAAGAGGTCCAAATTTCCAGGTACAAAACAAATGTCAAGGGGATATAATAGACAACATAGGGAATATAGCCAGTAATATTGTGATAGCATAGTACGGTGTCAGATGATTGCTAGACTTACCGTGGTGATCACTTCTTTAGGTCTATAAATGTTGACTAAGTATAATTTACCCCTGAAACTAATACAATATTGTGTGTTAACTATATTTTTAATAAAAATTGTAAAAAAGAGAGAGAGAGAGAAAGAGAGAGAGAGAGAGAGAGAGAGAGAGAGACAGGGAATTTGAAAAAAATGCAGGTTTTAGCTTTCCAATCTCAGGGGCTTGAAAGGGAATGGAATGAATGATGAGAGAAGTCCAGCATCCATGACCCCATTCCTCTGGCCCTGAGTTTAGTCAGTATAACACATAGAAATGACATAGGATTGAGAGAGTGACAAATACGATTTTCCATCCTGGTTCTGTTGTTCATTAAGTGTATGAGCTTGGTCAAACTATTTAACCTATTTAAATCTCAGTTTCTTTATTCATAAAAATGGGAATACTCATACCTAATTTGGAGGGCTTTTCCAAAAACACGATACAGCTTTCATAAAGTTCCTGGTAAAATGCGTGACACATAGTAGGTACTCATTGATTGATGATAGTTATTATTAGTGGAGGAAAGAACCAGTGAACAAAAGATTATAATATAGAAAGGATATTATTTGATCCTGTGGAAGGACATCTAACAGATTGGGAGGGAGAAAAGACATCAGAAAGAAGGTGATTTCTGGTCTGAATCTTGAAATATGAGAAAAGCCAGGCAAAATACAGTGGGAACAGAAATTCTGGATATTGATGTCTCTCTCTGGCTCGACACATGACCCTATAGATAGGACCATGACTCCAGTGGTTCTATGCTATATTTCTAGAACAGCTCATAAGAATGGTATTTAATTTAATGTCATTAGCCTCTGATTTTCTCCCTTTCATATTTCTGGCTGTAGGGTATATTGGAATAAACACCGGACTAGGAGTATATCTTGGTAGCAATCCCAGCTTTTCACCAGGTAGTTTTGTTACTAAATAACTAACTACAACACTTAGCTTCTGCATTTTCACTTCCCCTTCTGTAAATACAATACCAACAATAAAAAGAAAAGCAAAAACAAACTAGCATGACTTAGGTCATTTCTGTGACCACTTCCAACTTTGAATCTGAAATTCCTGATCCTTTATACGTAGTAGTTTTTACCAGCTGGCTCAAAATCCATACATCAGGCAATCCACCCCTACCCAAAATGGGAATCTAACAAAAAAATATATATCCAACAATTGAATTAAAGCCTATTAAATATATTTACATACCAACCACCAGGTTTGGCCTTTACAGGTAAACTTCGTCAAACTGATCAACACTGATTAAATACATTTTGAAGCCAATGAAAGCAGAAAATGGTAGTAAAAACCTGTGTCTTTATGGAATATTTTATTGAGCTTCAAAAATTGTACTCATGAGCTTTCCCATAGCTCCAAGCAAGCATTTCTTTAACAGAAAACAGACTATGTGGCAGGTATTGAAAGATCTCTTATTAATGTGAGCTTGGAGCTTTGTGCACGTGATGCTAATGGTAACTTTTAAAAACATACAAAAAGTACTTTGACTTTATTAGGATTTTTTTAGACTAGTTGCATAATAAATATCATATTACTTTTAAGATTTCTATAAAAATAGCTATTTCACTTCTTTTTGTCCCTCTAACAAATAAACAAACAAGGAGAACGGGGACAATGTTCATGATTAGCTCAGAACAGGAACATTTTAAAGCCTGAACCTGAGAAGTTGCTAGAAGATATAGCTATGAAACAGTTTAATCTAGTTGTATCAATGAATTCTCATGATCATGTGGGGGAGAACAAAAGCCCACTGGCTTTCATTCGAATAGACATCCTCAATACTAGTCAATCTGACATTTTTGTTATGAGTTTCGAAAATGCACACACAGTTTGCATTGTTTTCCAGCCTGTGACTTAACACTTTTCAAAAACTGAGCTCTGGGCAATGCTGTTATATTTCTATTTCACTTCCTTTTACCACAGCAAGAGCAGAGGCAAGCAGAGTATATGCACAGGAAGTGGGTTAATGCAAGTTCAAGTGCTCACCAAAACCACGTGCCTGAGCAAAGACTGTGACAATGTAGGTGGAGTTCTTAAAAGAACAAGTTCCTGGAAATAAAACAGTTGGTGTAAATCGTTTAGATCCACCCAAAACATGTTTTCTCCAACCATCTTCTGCCTACATAATCAGGGTATGGAATTAATGCTTTGAAAAACTTTATAAGCCTAGACTAAGTATGAATGTTTCTTTGTGAAGCAGCCTATTAGAAAAAAAACATCTTTTTTTGGAAAATAACCACTTGATAGTTGTTAAGTAGATATTTGGTGTGACATTCTCTTAACTAGGATTCATTTGCAGTATATATAAATTTGACTTTAAAATCAATAAGTAAAAGACTGGCGACCCAAATTAAAATAGACCAAAAAATTGAGCAGATTTTATTTTCCTTTTATTTATTTTTTATTTTTTATTTATTCAGTTTCTTTTTTGGGAACTTCCCTATTTTAGGTATTTTTCTCATCAATCAAAATCTTTGTGCATTAGAGATATTTGCCTTTCTTGCTTATGTTTGTTATAAATTTACCCAGTTATATATAGTTTGCCTACTTTTTTACTATGTTTTGCCATAATGAAGATTTGAGTATAAATGTATTTAAATATTACTATTTTTCTTCTATAGTATGTGGAATTCCTGTCTCAATTAAGAGTATCACCCTATTAATAAAAAAATAAACAATAACACATAATCAAACTAATAAAACTCAAAACCAGTTCTTTGAAGAGACTATTACAATAGATAATCCCCCTTAAGGGGAAAAAAAAGGGGAAGAAAAATTCAGTATTAAAATGAGATTAAAATTATCCTTTAGATAAAAAGTAACAAATTTCATGTCAGTAAGAAGAAAAAAACATGTAGGACAACTGACTTAGTCTCTTCAACAAGTCAATATCATTATCAAAAAGAAGAGAGGGAAATGGTTTTAAAATAAAGAGTTAAGAGACAATGACCAGTAAATCAATGTGTCTTCTATGGTTACATTCTGGGTTGAGCAAATTAGCTATAAAAGAAAAGTCATCTGGGGACCAATTGGAGAATTTTGAATATGAACTGGGCCATAAAAGTAAATAAGAGATCGTTGTTAATTGACTTCAGTGTGTTAAATGATATTCCAGTTATATAAGAGAACGTTCTTACATTTTGGAAATAAATGTTGAATTATTTAGAGACGAAGGGTCACAATTTCTCTAACTTGAAATCGTTAAATGTAGCTGGGGGTTATATGGGTTCATTGTATTCTTTTTGCTACTTTTAAGGTATGTTTAAAATACGATAAAATGAGAAAGAATACATGATAAAAGGAAATAGTATATTAATGCCATGTGCAATTTTACGGCAATGGCTTCCAAAACCTGAAGAAATTGATGATATTCTTAGTAAAATATAAATTATTAAGAACTAAAAGATGTGTAAATCTTGAGTAGACCAACAACTACAGAAGGGATTTGAAAGTGATCATAAATCTCCCATTCAAAAATGAACCAGGGCCAGGTGGTCCCACAGCTGAGTTCTACTCAGCCTTTGGGGAACAAATAATCTCAATGTTATTTAAATTATTGTAGGCCATGAAACGGAACAGAAATTGCTCCAGTCCACGTTAGGAAGCTAGAAAAGTCTTCCTGGCAAAATGTAATAAAGTTAGTTCCAAAAAAAGAAAAGGTTACCAATCTCACCGTGCATATAGGTGCAAAATTCTCAAGGAAATATTAGAAAATAGATTTATTTTTATGTTGCTCTCTTTTAAGAAATAAAACAAATAAATATTTTATGGTATTGTTATATGTCAAGGTGGACTTCTGACAATAGTGGAAGTCTGGCATCGTCAACACACTGGAGAAGAGGAGAAAATTGAAATGCCTAGAAGAGTAAGTGAGTATAAGGGTTTAATTAGACATGTAAGAAATCAAAAAGTTTCCATTCTATATTTACTAATCATTTCCTTCTTCCTCATATCAAGCCAAAAATCTGCCTCTGAGTAATTTTTACAGATGGATGAATAAAGTTCCCGGGACATTAATTCCCTAAGGCCAGACTATAAATGAAAGCCAAAGCAGAATAGAGAACCCAAAGACTGATTTCCAGTGGAAACTGATCTTCTAATTCAACCATATGCCTCTCTTTGAGATATAACCCCCACAAGGATTCCTGGTGACTAGGAGTAATAGAGTGCTGCAGTGCCTGTGGATTGTGGGCAAAATGTACAGCCTGGCAGAGAGTTACCCATTCAAATCATATTATCCTAAGTGTAATTTTCTTCCAAGGAGTAATTTGCCCATAAACAACACAGAGACACTCAGTGTTATCACATGGCTCTGGCACCGACAAGAACTAATGGATCCCCATAAATATCACACCTTTCAAACCAAATTTGTCTTGTTGCTTTTTAATATTCCGTCAGCAAGGTGACACTAAAATGTACCTTATAAAACAGTATTCAGCCCAAAAGCCACTAGATATAAAGTCAATTGTTTATTTTTTTCTTAATACTAGGGAACATAAATGTTTATGGCAAAGTATTTTTCTTACATTTTGGATTGCAATCCTGATACTTGACTTACATTTTGCTGACTAAGACAAGGTGTATACTTTTAACAGCCAAATATAATTATTTTGCTTTACAGTCACTACAGTATCAAGGCAAATCACCTGTTTCTGTGGACCTCATTTCCTATTATAAAAATGGGATAAACGTACTTTTCCCTCAACGAATAATCATAAAGAAAGGCTTGGTATAACATTAGAAAACTATTTTAACTTGGACATTTGTATTCCCATACTTTTTTTATTTATAGCAAAATAGTCCTCCTTCTATTGTCCATGGTATTAAACGTTCTCTCAACTTTCTCTTATGTACAGTGGAGGCAATATTACATGCCCATCTGCCTTTTAGGGGAGTGATTTGAGAATCAAACACTACAATGAGTATACTTTGTAAATTGTGTAATACAAGACAAAGTTGAAATAGCCAAATCTTGAGACATGCTGATGCCCAGAGTGAAACACAGAGTACACTGGACTTGCAGTCACTTAGAAAAGGTGGCAAAGGGGTCCTCATTTCTACAGGCTTTGAGTATCAAAACCTGAATCCAAACCCAGGTCTTCAGACTCCTGGACCAATTACTAAATTTTCACATCGTTATACCTCTAGGTATTTTGGAAAGGATAGTACAGTTTTCACTTTAATGCTTACTATTATTATTTTAAAAAATTCTGAAGCCTTTCTTTACTCATAAGGTCAGTGTAATTGGCCCTGGGCAAGTCATGGAGAAGTACAGGAGAGGGTTACTGACCATTTCCTATTTCTAGGTGTATAGAGCTTTGAACTGTACCAGGGCAGGCTCGCTGCATCTTAATGAAGCTATTGATGCTTATGAATAAGAAGGAAGAGTACTTGAGCTTTAAAGAAGAAAAGGATGGAGGGAGGAATGGGAAGGTAGAAGGGAGGGAGGGAAAGAAGAAAGGAGGAGAAGGGAAGGAGGAAGAACTAGAAAATTCCATGTTATTAAGACCAATTGTTTTCAATCTTAGATATTTTTTTCAATCTTAAAACCATAAGCATATACCATGTTAACATGGTTCCGACATACTCCATTTCCAAAATCTTACCCCACCCACTAATGTTTGATAAGTCAGTTTCTCTATTTGAAATTAAGCTATTTCGAGTTAGAGAGCATTTGCTTAGCTCTATGCCCCCATGGCTTAGGGTGAGACCTGTTGATATTCCATAAATGTCTGTTAATAGGGTTATTTATTTCTGATTCAGTGTCTTGGTCCATGCCAAGTCAAATAAAGAAGGGAATTAGAACTCAATAAAACTTGATTTCAGGTTGTACATTCTAAGTATTAGAAAATACAGAACAGTAAATCTTGAATTTGAGGTCATGGAGCAAAATTTGATACCACTAATTCCTAAAATGCCTGTTCTGTGGATTTTGGGAGCTTCTTCAATGATTCATCTGGAATTATAGACATTGACGCATAGAATAAGTGGGCTGAACAACCCCACTCTACACTATATTAAAATTGCACTAATATTTTGTGAAACTACATTCCACACTGTAGCACTCTATGATGTTAGATATTATTGCATAATAATGGATTAATATTATGATAAAAGGATTATATTATTATTGTTCATGCAATTTCAGAGTCACTGATGTGGGTTAAAGATGTTGTCAGAATGCCTGTGTTACCCAGTCTTGCCTGTAAAATGGTATTACCCATCCTGTTCATTGCAAAGAGAGAATCAAATGTATTAAAGGACATGAAAGATTTTAAAAGTTTGTAAGTCTCTGCAAGTCTAGTAATAACAATACTTCCTGAAGTCTGTGTGCTGAGACCTTTTTAAGAAATAACGCTCTCAGCAGCCCCGCCAATAACTACCTATTGTCATCCCTATTTTTCAGATAAGAAAATTAAGGCTTAGAGACGTCAAATAACTTGTTGAAAGAGTAAGTAAAATAGGGATTTGAACCCAGGCATTTGGACTTCTTTGAATGTGCTTTTAACCACTGCTCTACAGTATTGGAGACTACTAAAGATTCACTTGTTTTATTTTAACTAGCTCTTCTCTGAGAAATGGGAATGGGTGGGTATGTTTCTGTGATAGTATCTCTTAAAATGAAAAGGTACATTATTTATTTGTTTGTGAACAGGTTTTATACATGTGATACAAATTCAATAAGCACACAACATATAGTAAAAATGTGATTATATTATATTATATTAATTATATTATATTATCTCTTGTCCCCAGCTGTCAAGTTCCCCTTCCCAGAAGCAACAACTGTAAGTTCTTGTGTAACCTCAACCACAGTTAATTTTAGAAAATTTTCATCATTCTGAAAAGAAACCCTTTATTCCTCATTTTCTCCTAACCTGCTCCAGCCCCAGGTAACCACTAATCTATTTTCTGTTTCTAGATTAGCCTATTCTGGACGTGTCATAGAACAGGTATTATAAATATGTGGCCTTTTGTTTTTATTTTGTTGTTGTTGTTTTTTAAATTAAAATTTATTGGGTTTGATATAGTCACATTCATTTATTTTAGCTTTCACTTCCTTTGCACACAATGTGATATACAGATGATGTATTACAGAATTGTGCACCTGAAACCTATGTAACTTTATTAACAATTGTCACCCCAATATACTTTAATTAAAAAAAATTATTGGGGTGACAGTGGTCAGTAAAATTACATAGGTTTCAAGTGTACAATTCTGTAATACATCATCTATATATCACATTGTGTGCTCACCACCCAGAGTCAGTTCTCCTTCCATCACCATGTATTTGACCCTGTTTACCCTCTTCTACCACCTCCAACCCCCTTACCCTCTGGTAACCAATAAACTATTGCCTGTGTCTATGAGTTGTTGTTTCTTTATTTTTTTGTCTTGTTCCTTTGTTGCTTTCAGTTCTATAGCCCCCATAGCAGTGAAATCATATGGTTCTCGACTTTTTCTGTGTGACTTATTTCACTTAGCATAATAATCTCAAGATCCATCCATTTTGTCTCAAATGGCACTATTTCATCTTTTCTTATGGCAGAACAGTATTCCATTGTGTTGGTAGGAATGCTGATCGGTGCAGCCACTATGGAAGGCAGTGTGGAGGTTCCTCAAAAAGTTAAGAATAGAATTACCATATGACCCAGCAATCCCTCTCCTGGGTATCTACCTAAAAAATCTGAAAACATTTATCTGTGAAGATGTATGCGCCCCGATGTTCAATGCAGCTTTATTTATGGTGGTCAAGACATGGAAACAATCAAAGTGTCCTTCAGAAGACAATTGGATAAAGCAGATGTGGTATATATACAGTCTTTTGTGACTGCTTCTTTCACTTAGCAAAGTGTTTTCAAGGTCGATCCTTGTTGCTGCACATACCGATACTTCATTGTTTTTTGTTTGTTTGTTTTTAATGTTATTTCTAAAAATGATCCCATTGTATGTATCCATTCATCAATTCATGAATATTTGGGTTGTTTCCACTTCTCAGCTATTATGAATAATGTTACTATAAACATTCTTGTAGAACTTTTTATGTGAACATATGTTTTTATTTCTCTAAAAGTGGGATTGCTGGGTCATGTGGTAACTCCTTAACATTTGGAGCAACTGCCAAACTGTTTTCCCACGACCTATGTACAAGACTTCCAATTTCTCCACATCTCCCTACCACTTATTTCCCATGTTTTTCGTTATGACCACCCTCACAGATGTGGTATCTCATTGTGACTTTGATCTCATGTTGAGCATTCAATTAATGAATAATGATGTTGAGCATTGACCATTTGTACATTTTCTTTGGAGAAATGTACGTTCACGTCTTTTACCCATTCTTCCATTGCACAATTTGTCTTTTCATTGTCATGTCACATTGACGTCTTTGTTTTTCTTCACACTTTATTGGGGGTGGGGGGTGAGGGCAGTTTTAAATTCACAACAAAATAAAGCGAAAAATGCAGAGATTCCCTGCTACCCCCACACATACACAGCATGCCCCATTTTCAGCATCCCTTACCAGAGTGGTATACTTTTTACAGCTGATGAACCTACAATGACACAGCATAATCACCCAAGGTCCCTAATTCATATCAAGGTGGTCATGGTATTTTCACAGATTTGCATTTACAGAGTATCTCAGCCAAATCTCTCCAGGGAACTGAGATCAAGGTGAACAGCAGAGAGTCAGACAGTGTCAAATTAGCAGACCTGAAGTCATGTACCTGCAGCACAGAATGTGTGTCTATGCTGCGGAGGGGGAGGTGGGGAGTTGTATGGGGGCACACTCGGCTCTCTGTCCTTGGCATCCAGAAGCGGGCTTAACTTAAACCTACATGACTGTCAAGGGCTGAGGAGCATCCCAGTGAGCGATGTCATTGAAATGCCCTGGGTGTAAAGGTCACCTACATCTACCCTCCTTCTCAGTGTGACCCATGGAACAAACATTATTCAGGGTTTGGATAGGGCAAATAGGCATTTGTTCATCAAACGCTCTCACACCAGTGCTCTGGTAACCCCCTGAATCTGGAGAAAGTAAAATTCGAAGTAATAAAAGATGTACGAATTATTTTCTGTTACTTGATATAGTTAAAGAATGTGTTGTGTGGATTCCTCAGTGTTTTGGATCAGCTCAGCGAGTTGCCACACCTAGGACACAGTAGTATTTCCCATTCCTACAGCCTTCCCTGCCAGCACACCTTTCTCTTCTCCTTTCTGTCTGTCCCTGCCTCAGGCACTCTGAGCCCTCTGACTGCACCAGCCCATTTAAACCCTCAGGGAAGTCATCCACAAACCAGTATTTATTGAGCACCTACTATGTGCCAGGTAGTATTCTGAAACCAGGGACAAAAACTAGACACCTCCTTCTGGGAAGCTCAAATTCATTCAAAAGAGCGAAACATGTTATCTCTCTCAATTGAATTTACATTTACAGGATACATTTGTTAGAGAAGGGTGAGGTTGGAGGGACTTATTTCCACAGAGACATTTAAATGCCACCACAGAGACAACCACATACTTTGCTTACCCTTAAAGTTGACATTGTACTGTATGTCACAATGAAAGCACACAATGCAAGGCACAGTACTTTGTTATGAAGGGTATCGTAGAACCAATTGATCACACTTCCCAAGTCTTCCAGAGCCTCTGCCCAATATGATTTCTGAAATGTTCTGAAATGACGCCCAAGCGGTGTCTCTGGCTAACTGAATTCCAGATAGCAGAGAGCTGATTCAAGTGCATTTATTATCTGCTTAAGAATTCTTTATACACACGTGTGATCTTGTTAAAACTCTATATTGCTTTGGGAAAATGTCAGGGTCCCAGACCTATAAAAAGCTGTTTTTAAAAACCTAGAATACTTGGAGTAAGTGTCCAGGATCTCTCCAGACTGCTATCCTAGGAGCCAGGATTGTTCTTCTATCCACCCAGCCCCACGCTGAGTCAGAGAACCATCCTGCGTGTGACTCAGGATGAGAATTCCTAGAAAATCTAATTACACAGCTGGAGACAAAGTGCAGGCCAGATGGATGTAAGGCAAAAGTGGGATCAGGAAAACAACACAAATATTAGTCCACCCCTATACCTGACCTACACAACCTAGTAACCCCACAGGTCAATTCTAGCCTCCTCGTCCTATCCAGGGCCACACCCCTCCAGCCTTACACAACATTGTCTTGATTGTTTCTAGCTTCTGTTATCTAAACTCTATTGTTCACCTACTTGTATTCCTTGATTTGTTATCTGCATTACTTGCCGGGCTTCCACTCCCAGCCCCCAAAACGTATTAGCATCACACAACACTAAGGTGGGCTGGCAATTTCTCTTCCTCATTCCCAGTTGCCAGAACAATGTGACCTGGCACATTGTAGACATTTAGTGAACACCGGTGAAGACATATATGAATTTGGAAGCTTGTTCCAAGGCCCTGACTGAGGGCTTCGGGCAAAGGAGCTTCCTAAAGGCTGGCTGAGGTGATGCCCTGCAGATCCCAGCCGCCAGACCCTGAATAAGCCTCTGACCCTTTCCCTAAGGGTGGAAGGGCCAACTGAACTGTGCCCGCGCCCATTCGCCAGCCCCGGAAGGTAGGGGCCAAATCAGTAAATGCGGTGAGATCTCCAGCTTTGTAAGGAGCCTCCAAATGGGGACCAAAGCTGTGGGCAGGCCCCGCCCGCAGCCCGCGCTGGCGGCCCCGCGCCCTCCCCCGCTGTCTGCCGTCCCAGGGGTGGCGGGGACAGCCCGGGCCGTCCAGCTGAGCCCGGTGGTGGCGGGTGGGAGCCGCCTCACGCGCGTCCCACGTCCCAGCTCCAGAGGTGCCGCCGCCGGGCCGGGCTGCTCGCCGAGTTGGCCGCGAGCGCCGGGAAGACCGCAGAGTTTAGAAAGTCGTCGCGAAGCTTTTGCGGAGAGAAGGGGGTGGAGGAGTGAGGTTGCCGGAGAGAAAAACCCGCCTCTTGCGAGTACTGCGAGGAAGAGGGGGGGAAAGGCGCCGAGTTCCGCTTCCTGAACGGCGGTGGGTAGAGAAGATCGGCGCTGGGAAGGCCGGTGAAACACGCGCTCTGGGCCCGCAGCGAGATCAGCGCGGCCGGCAATGGCCGGAGAGCGGACCCGCAGGTTCACCCGGAGCCTGCTGAGACCCGGGCAGGCGGCCGAGCTCCGGCACAGCGCCGCGTCGGCTGCTGCGGTGGCCGTCAGCAGCCGGCAGCAGCAGCGGGTGAGTGTGGCGCGTCCTCCCTGCCTCCCCGCGCGCCCCGGGCAGCCAGGGGACCAACGCCCGGCCTCCCTGAACAGCCAGGGTGCCCCTGCCCCTGCCGCCCCCCGCTCTCTTCCCCAGCACTCCCTCCTGCGCCGTCTCTGCGGGTGCCCCTGGCGCTATCTCCGCGAGGCAGTGCCATAACGCACGAGGACCGGGGGCGCGTTTGGGGACCTGGGACTCTCGGAGGAGCAGCTACACCGGCAGCAGAAGCGCAGCGTGGGAGAGGATGTGGTCTGGGTTTGGGGCGGTGGGGAGGTGGCTGGAATGCATCCCGAGTAACATTGGTGCTAGATTGTGGGGTGGCAGGGACCTGAGGGGTGGGGGAGTCTACAGAACGGAACCCGTGGATCCACAAGTCTGTGCGTCTTCATCACCCCGGAGACTAGTGCGCAGTGAGGGGAGGATGTGATCCGAGGTCCTCGCGGGTTGCCAAAGCTGGAAGCCCATGTTAACGCTATCGCGGAAATAAATGTACTTCGCACCACCCTCCCTCCACTGGGGGAAAAAAAAAACCCACAAACCACTTTATACTACTCCAGAAAGGGCTGGGCGAACAGGCTGGAAGAGATGTGGGTCATTAAGTATCCAGTGGTTTCTGGAATTTTTCTAAGATGTTCGCGGGGTTCTCCCGCCAAGATCGCTTTACTGGTTACTTCCTTATTGAAATGCCTTCTGAAAGTGCTGGGTGATTTCCGCGGGAAATCCTGGGGCAGAAGCCAGCCTTTCTCCTCTGATGCCCAAATCATATCCATACCTCTCCAGATGTTCCTAAATTCCAGTAGGTGTCACACTCTGGGCTGGAAGTGTCAGGAGAAAGCAAAGCAACTCTGGTGGGAAAGGGAAGCGAGTGGAAACAGCCTAACAGCAAGACTAGGGCTCAACAGCCTCCCTGTCCTCTTGCCCTGCCTTTGCTGGACCCGAGTCCCAGGTGGTGGGTTTCGTTTCCCTTTTTGCCAGGAAATATCATTAGGAATTAAACGGCTTCTTCTAAGAATGTCAAAGAAAGTGTTATTCTTGCCAGTCACTCATCCGGAGGGAGCCAAGAGCTGCCCAGAGACAGTTCCCAAAGCCAAGACTTTTCTCTAAAGCTAGAGGTCAGAAAGTTGAACAGAACGGAAGTTAATTGGCTGGCAGAGAGAAGAGGCATCAGATGCCCAAGAGGGTGGGGGTGATTGCAGTGTGAAAGGACTTGGTGGGGAGGGTGCCTTCTCTTTCACTTACCACTGGCTGCAATCTGCAGTTATTCAGAGGTGATTCAACTGTTGGCCAACCCTGGGGCTGCCGGTGGTTCGGATATCAGCATGCACATTTTCAAGGCAGAAAGGATAAACTACCAAAGACAGCATTTGGAAACAAGCTTCAATTCGAGTAAAAGTAGAGATAATAAGAAAATCTCTAGGCATGCACAGAAGATAATTTTTACTTTTGAATGATCATTCGGGATTCTGGTTTTGTCATTCTCTGCCATTTGCTTTACAATAATTTTATTTTGCAGTTGATTCATTTTACCGAGTGACAGTAGTGATCTGGCAAAAAAGTGCCTAAAAATAAGTAGTTTTCAACTGGACTAAACAGCTCTAAATGTTGTTTTGTTTTTAAGTGGGTTTTTACTAGTTTTTGTAGTGCTGGAATTTCTATAAAGAATGTGTATCCTGGATACCTTTTGACACACAATTTACTTTCTCCAAATTTATGTCAGCTTTGAAATCCTAGGGTGTCTTGTCAAAATGAATAAGCTCCATGTCTTAAAAAGAGTTGGGGGAGGGGTGATTCATGGGCAAATGTGTCCCTGCTTCCCTCCCCTCACTTCAGCACCTTGGCCAACACTCCTGAACTAGCTTTGCCAAGACATTTCATGGGATCTTACACATCTAGTCAGGCAGTGTGGGCAGTGCTTTTGGCAGCAAGAAGACATGTGCTTTGCACCCCATCCTGTCTGTTAACCTTTGAAGGGAGAGAAGAAGGTGATGAGTTCTTTGAGTTGGTCCCCAAACTCAGTGGGATTCTGTATGGCAGAGCATCCCTTTTGAACCTGAAAGCTTGTAATTGGACTGGGGCGTGGAGGCTAATCTTAGCTTAAATTCATCCAATCCCTTAAGACTCTTTATGTTTGTTACTGCAAGTCCTCAAATCCTGGTTGTCACAGGAGAAAATTAATAGGATGGGGGAAGATTATTGGTAGCTCACTTCAGTACTGGCACGTAGAATTATGTGTATTGGAGCAAGCTGTCATTTATTGAAAAATATTTGAGAGATGCTAGGAGGTCCTGCTGAGAAAAACTGTCCCATTGTTGGAGTCATACAGTGTCCTTTCTGAAATCCCTGTTTCAGGGACCAAATCCTCCAGAATGTTATAGAGAGATTGTTGTAACATTGAACTCTGCTCTATCCAATAAGAATCAACGACATTGTTAGATTAATAAGGTAGTTTTAGACTCTGAGCATGGGAAATGTTCTCTCTCTCTCTCTCTGTCTCTCTGTCTCTCTGTCTCTCTCTGTCTCTCTCGCTATATATATACCTTTATTGCTATCTCTATCATTTCCATATCTATATGTCTATGTATCGATATCTATCACTTTCACGCACATACACATAGGACAGGAATGCTTCAAAATGTATTTGAATTATGGAAAGCGGATAGCAAAGGGATGCTGAGTGAGGGCACTGACTAAGGGGCCAACTTTAGGTGGTTGGCAAGGACATCAGAGGTAGATATCAAAGCAAACTTGATTTCAGTTTTTACCCAAGACACTGAAATAGGCTTATATGAAGACAGACTCCTGGTTGGGACACACCTTATTTTACGTCACTCTTAAAACCAATTATGAAGAGATACCTGCACTCCCATGTTCACTGCAGCATTTTTCACAATAGCCAAGATGTGGAAACAACCTAAATATGTGTCAAAGAATGAAAAGATAAAGAGAAGGTGAAATATGTATAATATTATTCAGCCTTAAAAAAAGGAAATTCTACTATCTGCAACAATGTGGAGGATATTATGCTAAGTGAAATAAGTCAGACACAGAAAGACAAATACTGCATGAATCCACTTACATGTGGAATATGGAATGGTAAAACTCATGGAAGCAAAAAGTTGAATGTTGATTGCTAGGACAGGTGGGGTTAAAAGAGAAATGGAGAGATGTTAGTTAAAGGGTACAAATGTCCAGTTATGCAAGATGAATGAATTCTGGAGATCCAATGTGTGACATGGTGACAATTGTCAACAATACTATATTGTATATTCTAAGAAGATATATCTTTAATTAAATCTCAACACACACACACAATTGTAACTATGTAAAGGTGACACTTAAGTTATTTAACTTGATTGTGGTGATTTTTTCAGAGTATACATATATCAAAATATCAAGTTGTATACTTAAATCTATATAACTTTTGTATGTCAAAGATACCTTAATGAAATTGTTAAAAAGAAAAAAGAAGCAATAATAATAAAGAACATATATGAACAAAAGCCATACATTTGGAAAAGAAAAATATATGCTCCTTAGTTATCCTAATTTTTTTTTTTTCTAGAAAATAAATGAATAACAACTCATGCAAAGGCCAATCTCTGGATCTAGTGAAGTTCCAGTAATTTCCTGACTCCACATTCAGGCCCACAAAGCAACCTTCTGTAAAGCAGAATATCAGTTCAAAAATGATTACAAACATTTCTCTCATGTCAGGCATTGAGTGATTTATTACTTTAGTTGAATATACATACCCTGATGGCCTCAAAGTTGTAATGCTAATACTTAAAGATTCTTTTTTATTTTTTGATAAGAAGCCCTTCTTGTAAAATGTATGAAGTGTATTTGTAGTTTTGCACGAATTAGTTCACTTAGATAGCTTTCTGCATTTCACTAAGCTATAAACCTAGGATTTGTACATTTGTGTGCATATGTATTATATTTGATAGCATTTCAAAAGAAAAATACTTTTTATAAGATATAGATTACTTTTTGCTAACATTTGATCTGTCACTTTGTGTTAAGTGGAGTTTTATTTACAGGATGGATTGGGTGAGTCAGAGTAATGGAAGACTTTGCTTAACAGAGAAGGTGAGAAGTAACCAGGGTCAGATGATGGAAAGAAAGCACAAAGACAGGCAAGGGCTTACCAAAGACCAAATAATCATTGGTCAGCTTTTGCCTAAAGCCTCTTGTCTATTTCCTAGATCAGAACATGCTGCTGTATTTCCAAGTACTCTTTAACACATATATAATATTTACTCTATTGTCACACAAACATTCCTCTGCAATTCATTTTTGAATTGTATCTAACTTTATTAACTTCTTTCAAAGAGGAAATATCCTGCCAGAAGTGATTGTACTTAACCAGCACATTTTCTCCCGTCTCACCCACCCAGGGAGGGTAAGTGGTAAAGAGAGGTCAGTAAAGAGTTCAGTAATCACAAAAACTTCATATCCTCTCTTGGATTTGATGTTTCCTAACTTCCTCTGTTCTCCAATGATAGCACTTTTGTATTTTAGGGAGTTTAAATAAGGAGCGGAACGTCTGCCAGACCAAAACAAAGATCTTTGGTTGAGAAGTAACAAATACATAAGCATGTTTACAGGAGAAGGAGGAATTCCTAGAAGGAAGAATTTCCTCCTTTCTGAACTTTGTGATATTTAAATAGTTGACAGTAGGAAGGGATTTTAAAAAGCGGAGTGGGAAATACTGGCATTTCCAAAAAGTCATATACTGGGGGTAAGACTTAGCAAAAAGACCCAAAAAGTGAATTGAATGAAAACGAAACATTTGTTTTCTTCTCAGTGTTTAGAGTTTAAAGCAATATGCAAAGTAAAGACCTGTTTGTTTGACGTTGACAGCACATTTTCTTTGGTTTTGGAAGGTTTTAACAAGGGTGTTTATGCTTTAACAGAAATCACACACTGTAGCAGAAATCACACATTTCTGTTTTCATATGAGGAAAGTCCCTTGCCTGGTGAAGAAGTCAAGACAAACTTAGCTTACAAGATCAAGGTTATCAACTAATGTTTTTGACTTTTCAAGGGCATTGCAGAAATAACTTTAAAAATAAATGGTAGCAACAGTGGGATCCAGAAAACTTGTAGACAGGTCAAAAAGAAATGAAAGAAAGTACGTGTGTATGGTTTTTGGCTGTCTTTTTCTTCACCATTTTCTCAGAGGAAAAGTGCAGTAAAACTTGTATTGTGATAAATCTCTTCTTGAGAATCTACAAAGTGCCTGGTATAGTGTTAAGTGTTCAATTCTCAGAGCAATCTTATGAGGAAGTTACTATTGTTGCAAATTACAGAGGAGACCATTGAGACTCATGAAGGTTAAATACCTTACTCTAAGTGAAGGGACTGATAGGGACCTCTTTTGCATCCTGAATGGTATCTAGCAGAAGGTCACCTTCCATTTTTGGAGCCGGCTTCCAACAGCATCTCTAAATTGGCAGACATGAGTTGACTTTGGTTGATGTTGCCTTCTGACTGGTAGCTCTGCCTAAGTGAGAAGAATTCTGTTGTTCCCACTGGTATCTTAGAGAACCAGTCAGTGTTCATTTCAGTATTCCTCTGAGGTTGGAAACCACAGCAGTCCATCCCAGTTACCTGTAATAATAATGGACATTTCCAAGGCCACCAGGAGCTCAATTATTAAGTCCTTAAAATACCAACTTAGCCAGCCATCTCCTTGGCATCTGTCTGGCAAAGCCAGAGGCAAATTCTGAAAGAAGGTTAATTCCTCTCAAATCCACTTCTGTTTTAGGACAGGCTCCCTCTTCATACTCAAACACTTCGCCCTACTCTAACAAGTACCTGAAATGTTCCTATGTATGGAATGTCTTTGAGCACACATCTCCATTGGACTGGGTTGTGTTGGGATCCTTTTTTCACATGCTATCTTATTGGAAGGAGTGATTCTAAGTGTCTTACAAAGACACATGTTAGAAAACACAGACAAAAATAGTAAGAAAGGGCGTAAAAAGTAATATTAGCAACAACAGTAAAAACAGTATTAGGAAAGTTAGACGTAGCCAGGAATAGATCAATGGAGTGGGATCAGTAAATAAAACACAGGACCGTGGAGTCCTATAGCCTTGCTCAAAGAGGAACCATAATCAGCCATGAGATTAGGAGGTCCATGAGATAAAAGGAAATAATTTGCTCTAGACATGTTTAGTTTTAACTCAAGAGACAAGAGACTTTCTTTTTCTGTGATTTTTTTTCTTTTTTTCATAAAAGGCCACATGATGCAGTGATAGACCCTTACTGCTCAGTGTGGTCCATGGGCCACCCATGTTGGCATCACGTGGAAGCTTGTTAGAAATGCAGAATCTTAGACCCCATGTGGACCTACTGGATCAGAATGTGCATTTTAACAAGATCCTCTGGTGGTTCATAAGCACATGAAGATTTGAGAAACACAAGAAATAAACTACGACTTCTGCCATATTTTTGCAGTTCGTGGGGATTTTTCAGTCCACTTGTCACGAAAAGTGATTGTATGAGGGTCCAATACAATGTAGCTTATTCTGCAATTCTTTGTAAGAGTCCCTTGAGACAGAGACGATATTCACATGATCAAAGAATGAAAATGGGATTGCTTTATATTTAACTAACTTTAGGGAAGTCCCTTTTTAATTTGTGGTATGAGTTCTCCTTCATCTAGCACCTTGATTGTAGTGTGAACTTAAATTAAGCTTCTAGGTTAAGAAGCAAATTCCATAACATCCATGAAATGGTTACCTCTGAATCTGCAGAAGTTGTCACCCTGGGCTGTGGCCCTAAAGATGTGTTCTAGGAGAAAGCCAACGTTCCCTCACTTACCAGAGAATTTTAAAGCAGAAGCTCTCCAACTCATGAAGGGCATGCAATGATCATTCCTTGTTGCTTTATGAGATTTGTGTTTCTCTCCTGTTAAAACCCTTAGTGATTTGAAAATAATCGGTTATATCAGAAAATTTGCTAGAATCAGAAAATCATGAAAATGTGTGTGTTTTTTTTCCTCTTACAGTCATTGAGTCTCAGGAAAAATAAACATGATTTCTCTTGTTCATATTTGAATGTCCTGAGGATGGGATTCCATGGAATTAAAGACCTTGATTTGCCTGTATGCTGTAATGTTGTCCAGGACCCCTTTGATTGGCTGTCCTTCACCCCTAGCTTGGGATATTCTTTCCACTCCTTAACTATCCAAAGTGAAGTGTTCTCTTGCACAGTGAGCGATTTGGCCATAGGGGAGTTTAGTGAATGGGAGTAGGTGTAGGAAGCGTCAGAGCCTATAAGTTGGGGAGAACAGAATTCTATCCCTGACCCTGTAACAATTTTCTAAGCCACCTCTCTTTGGAGTCTCAGTTTCCTGATTTGTAAAATTAAGACATTAGATGACTGGGTTCTCGTATCTGCTATTTCTCTGTCCCAGAGTTCTCAAGGCCTCTCCACCTCATCCCCCAGGTTCTCCAATGTCACCTTCTTATGGAGGTTATCGAAAGAGCACCAAATTGAAGTATTTTCCCCAGCCACCCTCTGCTGCAACCTTCTCTGTCCCTTTCCTCTGCTTCATTTTCCTCGTAGCTCTTACCACTACCTAAAGTGATCTCTTTACTTATTTAATTTCTTGTTTCTCTTGTCCAAGCAACTTGCTTTCAATCTAAGTGTCATTGACAGCAGGAAACTTGTCTATTTCACTGCTTTTATACTACATTTACTATTTGAAAATGAGATGGAAAAGTCTCCCTTCTCGCTGCAAATGAGACGCGTAAGGAAAGTCAGGAGAGGGGGCTGGATGCACATCAGTGAGAGACTGTGGAGGAATTATGACTTAAAAATTTTCCAGGCTGTCAGTATCTGCTAATGATGTTCCTTGAGTCATGTTCACAGTCTACTTGGTAAGTGGTGGAAATGCAATTATGTAGAAAGATATTGAGCACATCCTATGCACTAGGTACTTTACTTGTACTATCTCTTTTGATCCTCATGACAACCCTATGGCAAAGGGTTTTTATTCCTATTTTATAGACGAGGAAAGAGATGCTTAGAGATCAGGAACTTGCCCCAGATCAAGTGAGTCCAGAAGCTGTGTTCTCCAGGACCAGTCTGCACTGCTGACCAGTTCCATCAGGCAGGCCGGCGGGCCTCATTAAACATGCAGTTAGCATCCATGTGAGAGAGCAAAGAGTAAAAAGGAAACCTCAGAAGCTAGCCACAGGAAGAGGTTTTTAAAAAGAGTTTGTTAATGAGAGAAGAGCTGTGCCTACCTTTGCTCTGCTGAACAATTTTTCATTTATGACATCTCAGCAACACTGAGCTATTGAGGGTGGCACCAACTTTCGACACTGTCAGTGCTCAGTCATTTCCCAGGGACAGGAATGGCTCAGAGTGGGTTAAGCTTTGCAAACAAAGACCCATTTAACGCTGAAAGGGGCAGCATTGGATTTTTCTCCTTCTATGGAAATACATTTCTAGCACAATAAGCATGGAGTAGTTGGATTACAGCATTAGTCTGTTGCATTGTCTTTTGTAGTCTTGATTTTAGTGTTCATGTTTACAAATGAGAGGGGTTCTTTTTTGTTGTTGTTTTGTTTTATTTTTCCCACTGAAGTGAGATTTGTTTTCCTCTTATCTTTCATAGCAGTGTCAGTGGGCTGGAAAGAAATCCTTGTGGTTGCTGGACTTGACATGTTGACCTACATTAAATGATGTAGAAGTAATAAAATTTAATGAATGTGACTGAGTTAGTGGCAGTAGAGAAAAACACTTGCTCTTGAAAAACCTTAATATTTTGCAATTGGGTTGAAGTGGGAATGTCTGCCTCTGAGACTAGAAGAATTAATGGACTCAAGTTATCAAAAGTTCCTTTAATTGTGCTGCTAAATGTGAAATAATCAGTTTTTCTAATTTAATTTCAGCATACCTCCTCCCCTGACATATAGAATTTGGAAAGCTTGGCAGCTTTTTAATTTGTTAAATGCGAAAATGGCAAAGTTTAACAATAGGATCTGGGGAGGGGGCCTATTTAAAAAGATGACACCATTTATGATTAGTACAATGAGCTTTTTTTCATAAACTGATTTGAGTAATTTACCAATTTAAGTGACTAATTAAGGCTGTCAAAATGACCAATGACTTTTGGCCTTTCATATCATGCATTCTATAAAAAGAACACAGGCATGAACGTTTGACTTGGCAGATAAGCAAACAGAAAACTTAACAAAATTTACTATTCAATGAAGTATGATAATTAAAATTTTTTGAACACCCATTGTTTATTTGCTTAGTTCTTAAAAGTCCCTTTGTCACGGCTCTTTAAAAGGAGAAAATGGAAATTGACAATAGCTGTGTAACCTTCACAAAAGTGAAAGTGATGGTGGAGCTCAGTAACTTTTTTGAAGAAAATTCAAATATGGAGAACTAACATTTAAAGTCATTTACTTTCTATGTTTTTCATTTATTCAAAACTCAGACATTTATTCAAAATAGGATTTTATCTTCAAAGGAAAAGTATCCCACTTTGCTTTAAAGCATATCTCTATGTATATATAGCTATAATTTTTTTTTCTGTATGTGACATTGCTAGTCATAAAGTTTATTGGCATGACAAAATGCACAAATAAGATTCTTTCAGGACCTGTCTGAGTGCTAACAGGACAAGTTCATTCATTAACTTCAATTTTTTGAAGTCAAAAGCCATTATGTGGCTGCTAGCCAATCAGTTTGAAAAATGTATCTTTTTATCATTAGGAAGCAGTGGTTTCCAGGCTGTATGACCTTGGCCAAGTCTGTTTTGGGGTTCTGTGTTCCTGTCTAGAAAACAAGGAGGTTGAACACTAAGACCTTTAAAGATGCTTTAGTCGTACAATTTTAGGGAGTTCTTATTCTTTTTAAAAGGATTATAATACTTTTTATTTTTCATTGTAACAACACCATTGTTGATTATGATATCTGATTTTAGAAACTGGAAGAATCGGTCCAAATAATCTACAACCAAATTTGTATTTCAGTGATGAAAATAGGAGAATAAAGTGGTTATTTGAGGATGCAATGAAGGGAATGTCTGTTTACATTCCCAAAGGATGGGGCTAGTGGCATGAGAACTGGCAAAAGGACAGCCAACAGTGACAAAGGTGGGAAGACAGGTTCTTCCAACCTGGTGGAGGCTCCAAGGCAAGCATGCAATCTCATTTCCCTCTTTCGATCCCTGCAGAGAACAGTACGACCCATCTGTTTTAGAGAGCGAGCTTTCCAGTTCCCCTGCCCAACTTTTATAATTGTGGCTGTCTGGCGTAAGATCTGTGCCAAGCACCTCTCAGCACCCACATGACTAGAATGTAGGCGAGTGTGGGGAGAGGCTGAATTGTCCCCTAAGCTCCACGCCTTCTTCCTGCCATCAAAAACCAGCTAGAACCTCTTTTTCTAGTTCTTTCCTGCCTCTATTTTTTGTCTCTGCCTCCATCACCTCCTTCTTACACCTGAGAAAGGTAATATGGTCTGTCATGACCTGGTGTGATTTCAGAGGTGCTGAAAAGACAGCAGTCTTTCTTCCCAGATCGGTCTCCTAGCAACCTAATCCCTAACAAAGTCTAGGGTATTTCATTCGCCAGTTAGAAATCAACCTTAAATACACAAGATGCCCATTGACTTAAATTCACACTAAAGTGTAAATCCACTCCCCAGCAGGTGTACCTTGGAAAGAGCCCTCATACAGTAGGATAAAAGGATACAAAACTGGGAGTCTAGTGGTACCAGAGATGACTTTTCTTGGTTTGACCAGTAGCTAGTCTTATCTCAGGCATACTTCACCACGGTTTACGTCATACTTGTCCTCTTTCCCTCTCCTGGACCAGAAGGATGAAGTGTGGTTTTGCCCTCACATTTCCAAAATCCTGAGGGGCCTTCAAGGATAAGCACTGTGGTTATTGGTTCCATCTTCCCAAGGCAGACAAATGTCTGACACATCGTAGGTGTTTACTAAATGCTTGTTAAATGTAAGAAAGAATGTGAACCTTGGAGATGACAGAAGTACAGGCATGTGGAAGGAAATCTAAGTGCCTGGTTTGCAGTAAACAAATTCTTTGGTATGTTTGAGAAGAAATACTTTGGTGATAAACTACCAGCATATAGTATGTGCTCAGTAGTCACAAATTGAATTGAAGTAAACTGAATGGAGTTGAGTTCAAGATTCCCACAAAAGGTTATTCAAAGATATTTTTAAAAATTAAGTGTTGATTGCCATGGATGTATATTTCTGAATAAATAAGATTTAGCAGAACAGGTGTTATCAGCAGCAGTTTTGTCTCTTGGGAGCTCCTGGGTGACACACACAGGCCTCCCTGTTTGGCCAGGGATGGCATTGTCACTCCCACTGACACTGTGAGCAGTCATGAGTCTGTGGCAGAATAAAACCCTGAGCAGGGTGCAGAAAATGATTGATTAAAATTCAGGAAGTGTGGGCAACAGAGTTTTGACAACAGTCTGTTCCTAGTCCCATGATGGAGAACGGTTTATATTTTCAAGAAAACCCTTAATAAATCACCAGAACTATCTGATTTTATCAGTGAAGATGAGGGCTATTTTAGTTCTTAAAAGCCTAGCTTCTTTCCTGCAAGTCAGGGAGTTTTCCTGAGATTGTTTTAAAGTATTGTAGTGACTGCTCTATGTGTTTTTTGGATTTTTTTATTAACTTTGATTTTCATTAGTCACTTGTCATATCTGTGCTTTTTAAACTTTTTTTTGCTTTTATGAAATTAATAACACAAAATATAGAAAATAATAAAGAACAAATTTAATGAGTACCCATAATCCTACCACCCACTGGGAACAACTTTTGGTGTGTTTATTTGAAACATTTGTCTGCTCACAAAAATATTCTTTGACATACGTTTAAGCTAATATTGAATATTTAGCTTTTTAATGTGTGTTAAGTGATTCAAGCTAAATTTTGTCCTGCAAATGCATTCTCTTGGCACTTATGTATACCAACTCCACATGAACTATATGTTGTGAATAAGAGAAAAGAAACTCTGCTACACATTTTGGTATCCTACAAAGGTTTAGGTGGACGTAGGCGGGGTCACAGAGTAAGACCATGGGTGGTGTTGAACCCAGCACCTTTTCTCCTTCAGCCCGGTGTGCCATCTGCTGTCATACGTTAGTATCAGAAAACAAAAGTCTAAAATTCACTTATATTTCCATGAGGCTCTCCAGTGAAAGTGAATAAGCCTTCAGCTCAACAGATACACATACACGTAACCTGAGCGTAACCACGTGGTCCAATTCTTGAGCACATGAAGTCAGTATGACATGGTGATTGCTGAGACTGGGACCTATATTTGGCAGCAGGTTGAAAATGTGTGCCTCTGGTTTGTGAGTGCAGGGAAGGCTGCATTCGTGCCCTTGGGCTTGTGTATTTCTGTAAACTGACGTGATGACTTCTGCTGCTATCTCTCGTGATCTGAAGGACCACGTGTGATCTCTCTGTGCCCTAAAAAGTGATCACAACTCGACTGAGTCTGGGCCTCCCTGACTTTGTAGAGATACCAACACCATCACTAGATTTCAATTGCTGACGTAAAAATATGTGTAAATTACAAATATAGTGGCTTACACAACACAGATGTATTATCTTACCGTAGTGTAGGTGACACGTTCTGTAGGAGGCTCAGCAGGCTAAAATCAAGGTGTCGTAGGGCTCTGTCCCTTTCTGAAGTCTTGAGGGGAAAATCTGTTTCCTGCTCACTGGTTGCTGGCAGAATTCAGTTCCTTGTGACTGAAGGGCCCAGTTTCCCACTTTCTTTATGGATGTAAACAGAGGACCAATCCTTGGCCAGCCATGTTCCCCTTCCTCCATCGTCAGTCAGCAAAGGTTGGTCAAGCCCTTCAGGTGTTGTATCTCTCCGACTCATTCATCTGCCTTTCTCTCCTGTTGTTATGGATTCATGTGATTAGATTGAGCCACCTGGATAATCCAGGATAATTTCCCCATCTCAACATTCTTAAGTTTAGTCACATTTGCAAAGTCCCCTTTTCCATGAACTTAACCATATTCCCAGGTTCTGGGAATTCGGATATGAACATCTTTGAGGAGCCTACCACAAACACACTTAGAAGGATTATTAAAAAAAGCAAATCCTCCCTAAGCACTGTTTTCTGATCCTAATACAAAGTGGGGGAAAACAGCCTTTTGTAAAATACCCAGAGTTCAATTTCAAAAGCAGACCCTTTCCACTTGTGTGGCCTTGATTAAGTTAACAAACTTCAGCTTCTCTCTTTTAAATAAGGAGACACAAGATTCTCACGAGGAGCCAATGATAACATGCTTAAGAGTTTTTTTTTGTGTGTTTTTTTTAAGCTACGTTCATTGCCATAGTTGTCATAGAGCCAATGAGAATGTTGCTCATCTGTTTCTGTGCCCATGGGCCTAGGAACCAGCATTTTGGAATGAGCACCACTGTGACTCAGGGCACAATAGACTGTAAGCACAGCTTGTATCAACATGTGTGTCTTCCTGAATGCTGTTGATACCCATGATTACTGCCCCAAGAGGTTAAATCTCACCTTGTTCCAACCTACTTTACCAGCCTCACTTTCTAATTGGTTCTCTCCTCAACTTTGTCCACACTGCAGCCACTCAGGATTCTGGGAATTTCCCATGTATGCTATTGTGGGGACAGAGCAAGGAGTGCAGTTTCCAGGCTCTCGGCCTCAAGTGGAAACGTGCTGGCTCAGGTAGTAAATGGCCATCAACTGTGACTGGATGGCCATCAGCTGTGGCTAGCTGGCTGTCACCTGTAACCAGTGAGCCATTGGCCACTAATAACTGCCGTGGCTACGCTAGCAGCAACTGGGGGCTAGCAAGAAGATGGTGGCTGATCTAGCAAGCGCGGATTGCAGTTAGCATGGCGGAGTGCGGGTTGCAGATTGCAGAGAAATGGACAGCAGGTTGCAGACAGTGTGGCTCCTGCTTCCTGTGTCTCCAACCCAGCTGCCAGCGAGACTACAGTGGTATGACTCCCCTACCTATGGCTCCGTGGGTGTTCCTTTTTGGCCTCACCATATCCTGCATTCTTATGTGGGGAGTGGGAGCAGAGACCCTGTAGGCCGCCCCACATGACAGCTATGTACTTTTATGCTACCAGCTGCTCAGAGTACCCTTTCTTTCTTTCTCTTCTTATTCAATTCCTACTTGACTTTCAAGATCCAACTTATTATTTCCTTCACCTGCTACCCTCCTCTGAGTCCATAGGCAGTCTCTTCCTCTTCTGCGTTTCCGCAGTTGTTATTAAATATGTCAGTTATTTTTCATTGCAGTTATTTAGTTATCTCCTCATCCCATCAGACAGTTGAGTTTTATAACATAATATTTGATTGTTGGTTAGGTGGCTGGAGAGATGTATGTGCATATTTATAGTTCTTTTAAATGTGCTAACAACTCTATGTCATTTTTAAATGGAAATGCTCTGCAAATATTGTAATGAGAGAGGAGCAATATGGCATTATCTTTCTCTTCCTTACTTGGATGCTTTAAATATTACCTAGCCTTGGAAAATGATAGTTCAGCATTCAGGTTCAATGCTGTTGAAAAAAAAAAAGAAAGAAACAGGTTCAGAGATTTTTTTATTTTTAAGGACCTATTTTAATTATTGCCTTTCAATTAGGTGATGTGACTATGAGGAAAAAGTTGCATTTCAGCTCTGTAGTTTTCTTTATTTTTCAAAGTGCATACTCTATCACTTCTCATTGGAATTTTTAGCTCCTGAATATTTCTACGATTTCTAAATATGTTTTCTAGTATCAATGAGTTATAATAAATTGTGCATTAATTTTTTAATGAATTATCCAATTTGCTGAGGGAAGTACGGAGACATTAAATTACCCCATTGCTAACACTGAAAATCTTTGATCTAATTGTTCCAAACCCTAACATTCCCTTGCTGCCTGGCTCAAAGGCCCAGTCACCACCTTTGGGTACCTGGTATGCAACTCGCACCTGTAAGCTATCAGCCTTCATGTTTGGTCTTCCCAAGCCCAGAAAGCTCTTTTCCCTATCCTTCCTCAGATGTCTTCTCACTCATCATTTCCTCAAGGAATCCTTCCCTAATCTCTTAATTTGAAGTCTACTAAGCTTGAATTACACTGGGCATCCACCTCCTGTGGCAAATGCTGATTTTCTGTTTTTTTAGTTATGAAATATTTCATATGTAAAAAAGAGTATCTAGAATATATATTTACTTCTGAAAGAATAAAAATGAAACTATTGTTTGTGAATTGTCGATGAGCAATGCCTTTGCAGACTTTAATCTGCCTCTTCTCATCCCAAACTCCTCCCTTCCTTCGAGATAAACAATAAACAAAAAGTGCTCATCATTCACCTGCTTCCCTTTTCTAACTTGTTTATTTTGAAGATATTCATATTTACAAAAAAAGTTGTAAAAATAGTCAAAAGGATCTCATATAACCTTCCCCCAGGTTCCCCAAAAGTTAATAGTTTAATTACACATAAAATTAATTATTCTGTTTCCCTGCTTCCTTGTGCTGGGTGTTCCAGGAGTGTCCCTTGTGTGGATTGTGTGTGCCCTCCTGTTATATTTGAGCTGTGATGGCTATTGGCATATCAGTAGGCGGGATTGACCCTCAGGCTGACTGGCTGTGGAATTTGGCCACATCCACAGCTCCTGTACAGAGGGCTTACCACACAAAGCAGAATTCATCTCAGTGGGCTCTGGTGCCTAGTGGGACCACCCTTTTGGTATGCTGCTTGTGGGGCTAATTGGGTGGTGCGTCTCTCTGATCTTAAGCCAACTTGCAAGTACATTGGTTCTGGGGCCTCTTGGGAGGGACTCTGGTGCAGGCCCAGGTCAGCCACTGCCTGTGACTGGTGGGGGACCACCTGGTAGGAGCTTCAAAGCTATCAATGGTTGGTTACTGCCTGTGCTGAACCTGGAATCACATGGGAGAGGCTACGCTATGAACCGAGAATGGCTGCCTCCAATACCAGGTCTGGGGTAACTCCCCAAAAAGCCAGGACATCCAAGACCTGCTGCCACCTACCAGCTCCCATAAGGTTCAGCTGCTGATAAAGCCTCCTGCAGTACGAGTTGGGGAAGGCAGAGTCTCAGTGACTCAGTAGGGTGGAGCAAGCAGAGCTCATCAGGCCAATCAGATTCAGATTTGGCCTATGGAGGAGGGATCAACACAAGAAAGATGGCGCCTGCCTGCCAGCTGCACAGAAGGAGGAGCTATCACAGGGACTGTCCTCCAGCCCTGGCCTCGAGGCCACACACCTCAGTTTGCCCCACGTATGCCTCCGACAACCCCCAAGTCACCATCCTTCCACTGGAGACCAAGGTGAGTGCCTGTGAGTGAGTGAGTTTGAGAGGATGTCTAGATTTCCTGCAGCTCTGCATCCCACCCAGACGGTCGGAATCCCCACCATGTTTCACAGCCAGGTGTTGTGGAGGCTCCTCTTCCTGTAACCAGTACTCCAGGCTAGGAAACCTGAAGTGAGGTTAGGGACCCTTGCTCCTCTGTGGGGAACCCCCATGGCTATGAGATCCCTCCCAATTTTCATTTGCCACAGGGAGGTGTGGAGCCAGCTCGTTTTGCGTCTCCACCCCCTTACCATTCTCTTTCTCTTTTTTTTCCCCTCTCCCCACTCCCAACTCTGGTTCAAGCCATTGTTTCTCAGTCTAGTTGTGTAGGACACAGCTCCCCCACCCATGGTGGTATTATGAGCCTTGCAGTCAGTCTCCAGTCATTGGTCGGGCGCTCACAGCAGCTCACAGGGCAGCTCTCCCTGGCTGCTGGCCACTTATGCTGGCCAGCTGGCCACTGGCCACTCATGGCAGCGCATGGTAGCCCGCAGCAGCCCACGGCAGCTCACGCCAACCTCCAGCTGCTCATGGCAGCCCAGGTCCAGGGAGAGCCGTTTCTCACAATCTTAGCTGTAGAGCGCGCAGCTCATTGGCCCATGTGGTAATTGAACCCAGCGACCTGGGCGTTAGGAGCACAGCACTCCAACCACCTGAGCCACTGGACCGGCCCTTTTTTTTTTTTTTTTTTTTAAATGAGGGCATAGCTCACAGCTCATGGCTGGGATCAAACCGGCAACCTTGTTGTTACTAGCACCATGCTCTAACCAACTGAGCTAACCAGCCACCACCACCCCCTTACCATTCTCAATGTGGCTTCTTCTTTATAGCCTTAGTTTTAAAACATCTGTTTAGCTAGACTTTGGATGGTTCTCCAGGTTCTATAAATTACTTGTAATTTTAATGTGTTTATGGGATGAGGCAAGCACCATGTTTATCTACTCCACCATATTGAATCCCAATCTGGATTCTTTTTTGTTTGTTTTTCTACTACTTTATCTTCTAAATTGCTGATTCAATCCTCTGCTTCATCTAATCTACTGTAGAGTCCCTGTAATGTTTTTTATTGTATTCTTTATTTCTGACTGGTTCTTTTTTATGTTTTCTTCCTCCATTTTTATGTTCCCAATCTCTTCGTTGAAGTTCTCCCTGAGATCATTGAGCATCCTTATAAACAGTATTTTGAACTCTTCATCTATTAGTTTGCTTGTCTCTATTTTGTTTAGTTATTTTCCTGGAACTTTGTTCTGTTCTTCTATTTGGGACATGTTTCTTTGTCTCCTCATTTTGACTGCCTCCCTGTGTTTGTTTCTATACATTAGGTAGGGCTGCCATGTCATCTGGTCTTAGTAGAATGGCCTAATACAATAGGTGTGCTGGGGGCCCCAGTGGTGTACTCTCCCTGGCCACTAGAGCTGAGTGCTCTATGTGTGCCCCTGGTGTGGGTAGTGTGTGTGCTCCTATTGTCATTGAGCCTTGGTTGCTGTTTGCATATCAGTGGGAGGGATTGACCCTCAGGCTGATGGGTTGTGAGGACTGGCTGTGACTACAGTGGAGGAGCTATTGTGCAGGGGCTGACCCTATGGAGCAGGATTTGCTTTAGCAGGGCTCTGGTGCCTGCCCACTGGGGCCTTTGGGTGTGTCGTCCTTGGAGGCGGCCAGGTGATGCTCCGGCTGAGTTAGAAGCTGGCCACTGGGCATGCCAGCCCCAGGCCAACCAGGGGGAACCCACTGCAGGGCAAGTTCAGCCACAGCCTGTACCTTGCCCTGGGCTACCTGGCATGAGCCACAAAGCATTCTGCAGATAGCCACTGCTTGCACCGTGTTTGGAGTTGCTTTGAGAGAGGCAAAGCTACAAACCAAGGCTGGCTGCTGCTAGTGCAGGCTTAGGGCTGCTCAGCAAGAGGTATGGGACATGCTGAAGCCAGATGCTGCTTGTTTGGGTTTTGTGAACCTTTGAGGGACTTTAGAAAAGTCTGCAGCATGAGCCAAGACAGGCAGTTTATATGAAAAAGCCACTGGGAGAAGCTTGGGTGTGCCTGAAAATTGGGTGATTCAAAGTCACCAGGGCCAGGCAAATAAACGGCATTAGCCAGGCTTATGGAGACTCGGATATAGCAGCTGCCTGTGTCTGCATAAAGGAAAGGGGAGGGCTCAACAAAGAAACAGTAGTTTCCACCAGCAACTCTGTCTGGGAGAAAGCAGCCCTTCCAGCCCTAACCCTGCAGCCAGACAACTCAGTTCCTACCCGTGTGTCCCTTTCACCTTTCAAGCTGCTGCCCCAGCACTGGAGCCAGAGTGAGTGAGTCCGTCAGCAAATAAGCCCATGTGTGGGCACTCCAAGAGAAGTATCTCAGAATGTAGCCACTCTTCACCTCACTCAGCCACCATCCCCGCTGCTTTTCACAACTAGAAATTATGGGGGCTTCTCTCCCTGGCATTGGAACCCTGGGCTGGGAAGCCTGGTGCTGTGCTGGGACCCCTCACTCCTCCCAGAGTGACCTCCAAAGTTGAGATATCCCTCCCAATTTTTAATGGTCACATGTGGGTGTGGGACCAGCCCATTCCATGTCTCTGCCCTTCCTACCAATCTCGAGGTGGCTTCGATATGTCCTTAGTTGTAAGACTTTGGTTCAGCAAGACTTCAGGCCATTCTCAATGATGGTTGTTTTGTAGTTTAGTTGTAATTTTGATGTAGTCATGAGAGGAGGTGAGTACAGCATTTGCCTAATCTGCCATCTTGACCCCAAGTTCTAGACTGATGGACTGGATTCAAGCTATGCTGTTTCGGGCAGGTATGTCACAGAAGCTATGGAATATCCTCAGTGCAGCCTATTGGGGGAACATGCTGTCAGTTTTTCCCCATTACTGGTCACTTAGTTATGATGGTGTCTACCAAGTTTATCTTCTTTAAAGTTACTAGGTTCTGCCCTAGCCAACTTAGGCTGTATAACAAAATACCATAGACCAAGTGTATTAAAGAACAAAAATTTATTTCTCACAGTACTAGAGCTTGGGAAATCCATGATGAAGGCTCAGGCAGATCGAGTGTCTGGTGAGGGCCCTCTTTCTCATTAGCAGATTGTCACCTTCTCATTTTATTATCGCATGGTGCAGAGCTCAGAGAGATGCAAGCTCTCTGGTGTCTTTTATTATAAGCGCACAAATCCCATTCATGAGGGCTCCATCTTCTTGACCTGATTACCTCCCAAATGTCCCATTTCCGAATACCTTTACACTGGGGATTAATGTTTCAACTTATGAAGTTTGGAGGGACACACACATTTAGTCCATAGCAGTTTCCTCTGTAACTAACCAATAACTTGTGGGGAGATCTTCTGAGACCTCTCTGCTTTTCCTCAAAGATTTCCTCATAAATTTATCATCTGGAAATATTTTCCTGAAACAGTTATTACTGTGGATGGGCATTTAGGTTGTTTGCATTTTGTTTCCTTTTGGTTTTTGCTATCATACATCTTCTGGTGCACAAGTGCAAGGACTTCTCAAGGGCATGACCGTCTTCAACTTCAGCAATATGGTAACCCCCATATCTGCGGTATCACTTTCCACTGTTTCAGTTACCCGCATCTGATCCAAAAATATTAAATGGAAAATTCCGGAAATAAACAATTCATAAGTTTGAAATTGCATGCCATTCTGAGTGAGTAGATGATGAAATCCCAAACCATTTCACTCTGTCCAACCTGGGGTGTGACTGATCCTTTTCTTCAGCGTCTCCATGCTGTACGCTTCTTACCTGTTACGTACTTAGTACCCTTTTGGTGATCAGATCGTCTGCCATGGGATCACAGTGCTTTTGTTCAATTAAACTTTTTAAAAATTTAATAATGGTCCCAAAGTGCAAGAGTCGTGATGCTGGCTATTTGGATATGCCACAGAGAAGCCGTAAAGGAAGAGCAGCTTTCTTTAAGTGAGAAAGTGAAAGTTTTTTACTTAATAAGGCATTGTATCACCTTCAATCATCACAGGAAGAAGTGGGAGTATAATACAATATTTTGAGAGAACAAGATACCGTATTCACAACTTTTATTACAGTAGTTTGTTATAATTGTTCTATTTTATTATTAGTTGTTGTTATTTGTCTCTTACTATGCCTAATTCATCAATTAAACTTTAGCATAGGTATGTATGTATGTATAGGAAAAAACACTATATATAGGATTCAGTACTATCCATAGTTTCGGGTGTCTACTGAGGGTCTTGCAACATAACTCCCCTTGGATAAGAGAGAACTACTTTGCTGGCCATTCTTGTTACCTTTTCACACTGAGAATTTGGCATGTATTTGGGAGACTTGATTTCATATCAGCAAGTGTTTCAAAATGGATGGTGGGGTGATCATTAGAAGTTTTGTAGGAGGAAATTTGTTGAATTTATTTAAGTTGCGTTTTCAAGTTTCATTCGCATTTTCTCAAAACTATGCTGGTAATTAGGAACAGTACTCTTCCATCATAAAATTTATGGGCGTCATTACTCATTATATAAGTGTCCTGCATCAAATTTCCATAATAAGAGTCACAACAGTAAATGCAAGCAGGTGTCTCCACTTAAGAAAATTCCAAGTATTTGAACTTTTGCCCAAATCTAGGGACAAAAGGGCTATTTGGGCCACAGAGTTTCCTGGTCCCAAGCATTTCTGGTGCACATGATTTTGTTTAAATCAAACTGAATTGCATACTATAAAAATGTCTCATTCATTCCATTTGAGTTGTATTAAATATCCATCCTGAAAGGCAGATAATAATTTCAAAGTCTCAAATTTTGCCAGGCACAAATTCTGGAATTCTGGTGGTAGTATATAGTTTTTATATTAGAAGATTTATTTTTTAAGTTTAGATTACCAGTTAAATTCTATACTTGTATGAAAATGTGTGGTAGTGCAAGTGAGTTTGGTAGAGAAGAATGACTCATTTTTACCATCACAGGGTTGCTGTTGATCAGGATTGTGACTTAGAGCTGGGGGTGGAACCCAATTGTATGGATTTTGGCTACAAAATTAAACCTTCAAGGAACAGGTGAAAGGACACTTGCAGAAGTGAAGTGGTAACTCATTTGACCCAAACAAAGAAATGGGCATAGGGTGGTTAAGTAACTTGCTCAAGATTACGCAATTTTAAATGGTCCAACAGTACCGAAGCTCCAGAACTCACAATCTTTGCTACTGTATTGTGAAATAATGTGTGTGTGTGTGTGTGTGTGTGTGTGTGTGTGTGTGTGTGTGTACATTAGAACATTATGCATTTTAGGGCATAATGAAAAAAATGCATAATTAGGAAACTGCAACTTCATGTTATTAAGTATAGAATCCAGCTTTATTTCTGTTCTTTTGTCACTAAATGGAAAAGCAATTTCTATAAAAGTTCATTATAAATAACTTATTGAAATGAGAATATTTGTAACTTTATAGGACAGCCTCAATTATTTAATGTTTAGGTTATGTGGTGGACTTCCAACTGACTCAGCTGTCCCAAAGGGACTGTATCAGCTTTGTTATAGTCACCTGGCTATTTATCTCAAGGAGTAGTGTTAAAAATATTGAAGAATCCTGAAATTTTTATGTCTTGGAGAAGAGTTGAGAGAGAAATAAAACAAAAACAATGAACCCTTATGACTTTTTGTTCTGCCTTCTGTTGCAATTAATTAGAAAATAAGACTGTAAATTCAAAAAAGTTGAAATCTAACAATATCTGTTAATGTTACTGCAGCCTACTGCAGATGTTCAATGTGCAGCCTCACCACAAACTAGAAAAATAGAATGAAGCTCCACCCCAGACACCCCAGCGGGTTCAGGATCTTCACGGACAAATCCCTCCCTGAGTTATCTTTTTCTAACATTACTCCCATTTCCTTAACAGCAGGCTTTCAACAAATAAAATTGATTAAAATGAACAGAAAAGACAGTTTTGAATAGGGAAATAATCATCAATGGACATCCTGGGGTGGGTAGGTAGGGCCATACTGTGGGGTGAGGAGGCTTTATTGTCTGCTTAGCCTTAGTGGAAATGGAAACTGATGAAATGATGATTTAGTCACTCTTTTACCAGCTGCCTAATACTACTGTTGGGTTCTCTGATGGACGCGGAATACACTGCTGAACAAGACACTTACAGTCTGCCACATTGGTCATTCGGCAGGAGGCAAAATTCTCCAAATCCCTTCACCTCTAGCAGACTCCATTGACCTTTATCCAACCCCCTGCTCCCCCACCACACACACACACACACACACACACACACACACACACACACACGAAGCATAGTTCCGGAAACTAAATGCTAATTGTTGTATCTTTGCAGATGTGTTTAAAACCAATGAATATAAACAGTATAATTCTGTGTCACATATGCCTTCCATCTCGTTTATGAAGTTGTTTTCATACAATTGCAAGAGGGGTGTGTATGTATCTGAAACCCAAGATTCTTGGGAATCTAAGCCAATTTCCTTTTATTTACTGGGAGGAAATGTTCTAGTGTATGTCAGAAATTAGATTTCTGAAGGTGGAGATTATCCTAAATGGTATCCTAAGTGTTGTTTCATTCATCTCATGTTGAGATGCTTATAACACGTTGTTAGAAAATTACATCATCTCATAATTGCCATTGACAAACTGTCCTTTACAATCTTAAAATAGCTACCTCTACTCAGAGGAGAGAAACCTCCCCAGAATACATCACAGCAGTCAGCATCACCTATATTCATGCAAATAATATAATAAAGTATGATTTTTGGAGAACAATCACAAACAAAATATAGGGAAAGGTTACTTTTAAAATACTGTATGTTGCTGTGCTAAGTTGTTTGGCAGAAAATAGATTGTTTACTTCATGATTAGCTCATTAGTTCTCTCCTGCTTTGTCAATGTGTTCACCATATTTTATCTTGGTCTCTCCTCTGACTCAACTGTTCTGCTCTATAGATCCTATTCACAACAGACGAACATAAATATGTGCCTTATTCTCAACAAAATATCCAGGACATAGAGTTACAATTGTTATGACTGACTTTTTCAAACTATTACATACTTTAATATCGATTTCAAGATTATTCACTTAGGAATCATTATTCATGTGAGTGATCTAGAAGGGGAGAGAAAAATAACATTAAACTCTTGGCAGTTTCCAGTTATGAAAAACCATGGAGGTAAGTGCTCTGTCTACCTAGACAAATAGTTACGTATGTGTTGACTCTGTATGTCAGACTCTGAGCTAGATTCATAGAAATGAAGGCACAAAAACAACATATGGTCTGCAGATATGCTGGTAACTGACACCCGTGTTTTCGGGGCTTCAGCCTGTTGGTTTAGCTTTGTCAGTGGGTCACATAGCTTGATAGAAAGCATGGGAACTTGACTAACTTATACGCAGATTTTGGCTGCTGATCCTTAGTTTAATAATCATGAAATCAGCAGACCGTGCTTTGTGGAATAAGAACTGAACATTAAAAACTTTCAGTATTTTTGTTAACCCTGACATTCCAGCCTGATACCTAAGCCAGAGCTAAGGGCTATGTTTGCTGAAGGAGCTTCCAGAGATGAAAGAATAAACCTCTGCTTCAGGATGGAAGATTTGGTGTCAGAGAAATATGGGGTAGGCCACTGTGTTTGACAGAAAATTGTAGCCATTTGAACAGCTGGGACCAAATGGAAGCCAAGAGGGAGTAGATGCCAGGAGTATCAAAAACGGGTATAAAAAAGAAAACCAGGCAGGAGCTTGAGCCACTGAAGTGGGATTGGCTTAAGGCTTTGTATCTTAGCCAAGAAAAAAAACATTAAACCACGTTCCCTTGAGCTTTGAGGTTGCCAGCACCAAAATTCACAGTTGTCTTCTTTTCAGTTAACCATGAGAGTCTGTTTCAGCTCTTGGAAACCCAGAGGCTGTATTAGTTGGGGAGTGCGGTATTTCTTCATGTCTGTTCAGGAAACGATCACATCATGTGGTCAGGTTGACAGCCTTTCCTCATTCGAAATCCCACACGTAATAGCAGGGGTCCTGAGGATATGGATGCCGGCACAGCAGAGAACCTGACGAACAAAATGTTAGATGATTGGTCTCTAGTGAGGCCCGACCCATAAGGCTGTTTTCTCTCTTACATAACCAGCAAAGTGTTCTTAATTCAAAAAGAAAGGTTTCAAAAAAGTTTAGCCATTCAAAAATAGATTGTTGCTAATTTGTAACAGGGCTTTACATACATTTAAAGGACAGTTTGGAAAGGCCTAGAATGCCTGCAACTTCAGCTGCAACTTGTTGCCCTTCTGTGAAACCAACCAAAGGGCCTGTCTAGGGGGTGACTGATCATTACGATGGGATGCACCTTGCTTGTTTTATCCATCCTCCTAATTCAGTCCTGTAAGTAATGGTAGCTCACTCCTCACCTACCCTTGGGTCAGTATTTCTCCCTTTAAACCTATTCAGAAACAGAGAGAAAAATTTAGTCCCAATGATTGATATGATATGCAGAACAGAAGAGACTACATATTTTGTGAAAAATGGTGGTTACAAAAAATGTTTCCTCATGCACTGTGTTTTTCTTTGCAAATGCATGAGTACTACATTTGGAAATCAAGTTGCAGGTATAATACTCCCTGAAGCTCACTTTCTGCTGTGGAAAATCCAGTCAAACAGGGGTGACGGGACAGCTCAAACCTAGGGGGCCACCACACCAGGTCTGTGAATTCCTGTTATTGCAGCAGAGTAACTGATCGGAGAGGCAGGGGATGGGGGCTGGCAACCAGAAGGTGGCCTCTGTTCTCTGTTGGCAGGAATAAGGAGGAACAGATGCAATTATAAATAGAATTATAGCTCAAAGCAGGATTACTTAGATAACTCAGTCAACACAAGGTTTTGCTTGATTCAATTTTCTAGATGATTTCATCAATGATTAACCTAATTTTGTTAGTGGAGATCTAAAAGGAGAGCCAGCTTAAGCATATTCAGCCAAGCCAGCATTTTCTTTTTTTTTTAATTGTAGGCATATCTCCAGTTATTAGTTCGTTTGACTAGACAGTGTTAGCCACTTTTTTTTTTTTTCTTTTGGCAAAGCAGAAGAAAAAAAAATTGCTAACGGACTATTTAGAAATCTAAAAGAAAATGGACAATCTGGAGAAGTGTTCCTACTGAATAATTATCTTAGATGTTTTACCCAAATGGTATACCAGGTCAAACTGCTGAATCAATCAATCAGCCTCTGTCTCTGTCTCTCTCTTTCTCACTACAATATCATTTTATTTCTATTTATCTCACCATAACGTTCAATTCTTAGCATGAATAGATTTGTTCCTGTGGCTAAGCTGTCTCAAAAGAAAAAAAAGTTGGATGTCTATGTCCAACCTCAACTGACCTTTTTGACTCGTGCATAAGGCACAACCTTTGGAAATGCATATCAGAAGCCCAAAGCTGGACTGAATGACCCACTCACTCTTGCCATTTCCTAAAAATGAAATTATTGGGTAATAGATTTGATTATGAAATCCTTTCAAAAGCTTTTCTTGGTTTAATTTTAGTCTTCTTTGCACTTGAGCTTGGAAAGTGAAATAAATATGAGGATTTGCTGTTTGGGAAAAAAATGTACATTTAGATAATACCACCTCCTAGATTTTTAATAAGATTTTTCTTACATTAAAACATCACAATTTCTCTTTTTTGTTCAAAACCTTCTAAACAAGTACAAATTATAATATACCTATTATTATTATGTGACCTTTGTTCTGAGCATAAAATCTAAGAAGTTTTATATATGTTGTACAAGTCCAGATAAAAGCAGAAAATCTTGATACGTCAACCAACTATTTTTTTTTGTTTGTTTTTACTTGCTTATTTTATATAGAAAAGGTCATAATCAGACATTTAAAAAGCAAATTAGATACTATTGGGAAACCTGCTAACGAGACCTGTTCAAGCTCCATGACTCTAAGTGAAACAGGCTTGATAGACTAGATACACATAAATATAAGTAGCATATAATGTTTTATGGCTTTAGTTTTCAAAGAATTAAAGATAGGATTATTTTAAAATAATCTCATCTACTTTAAGCCTTGAAAAAAACTGTGATGGGGAAACTGAAGCTTAAAGAGTTTGAGTAAAATTTTTGGCCAAACTGTTCTTATTTTAGCTGATTATCTTTCTTTTTATTTAGTAACATTTTATTTTAATTAGTTGATGTTTCAAGGCTTCCCTTCCACCTCTCTTATCCCTACCAAGTGTAAAGATTTAAAAAAAAAAAAGTCTTTTAAATTAAAAATAGAAAAGAAACAGAAACCCAAAGCAGTGAGGGCCACTGAAAACACGAAATAGTTAGATGGCAGAGCAGGAAAGAGAACAGGGGTATTTTCCCTGAGTAATGAGTACTAAATGCACCGCATTCCAGGCAGGCATCTGAGACCAGGCTGAAAACTGGAAACCAGGGGTTGAAATGGGCTCCACTGCCCTTGAAAAAGCCTGGACGAAGCTGCCACCCCGTCCCATTCTAAGAGCCATATTCCTGAAATACAGCCTCTCAACCTTGGCTGAGCTCCCGGGTGGCCTGAATCTTGGGTGTCTCCAGTCACCATGTGATGGAGTCACCAAGCCCGGATGGAAAGTGAGGTGGCCCCAGAGTCTGACTCAAGATTAGTCTGCAGACTGCAATTCCAGAACATATGAGGAAAGCAAATGCTAAGAAAAGTACCCTCTTAAATCAACAATCAAAAAATGAATTTTGTCCTGATTATGTGGAAATAATGGTGCAATCTGGAAAAGCCTTCTTTAAAAGATAGTAAAATGCTGCCATCATTGAAAAGTGGTGATCTAACAAATGTGCAATCACATAAACTGCAGTTACATTATTGTAAGAAGAATGAAATATATTTTGGCTATCTTCCAGCTTCTGTGAGAAAAATAAAAGGAAAAATATTTTTATTTTCATATTTTTATGTATTAGGTATATATAGTAAGTTTAAAAAAAAAAGAGGCCACTGTAATAAATTTTGTATCCTACATGAAATTGAGAAAATCCCAAATTATCACAAAGTGGTCACTTTCAAACGACCCCCTGCCCCCAGTATGTAAGACTTTTATTCAACCTTCAGAGAACAGGCAGATGACAGAGATCAATTGCCAATTACATTATAACCACATTAAAGCATTTTTCATCCCCTTATATTGCAGCCTATTTTAGTTTAGAATCTTCAAGGACTAAAGGAAGAATTAGCATCTGTATAAAAAATTAAAAAAACAAGGACATACAGACTTTTTTTTAATGAACCTATTGGAAATCATGGAAATGGAAATGAAAATTATATCCCCTTAAATTAAAGAATAAACTTCAGATGAGAACTAATGTATTAAAAGACAGTATTGAATTCACACAGTATAAAATTCAGAGAAATTAGATTAAAAATATGAAAGAGAAAAAACGTCAAATTCAGCTATATTAAATTAAGAGAAGTGAAATTTTGAGATTTTGAACCAGCAGAGGAGAAAAAGATTTTAAAACATATCATTCCAACTGAACACATGATAGGAAGGGGGTGGGGGGACACAAAAGACATGATTAGTAGACATCCCAAAATAAAATTATGGATGTTATTCTAAGTGCATCAATAATCACAATAAATGTAAGCTGATTACTCTCACCCATTACAAAACAGGGCGTATATTTAGTAATTATGCTAATACTATTTTATAATATCCTCTAATAATAATATAGTGCTTTTATTTTATTTTTTTGTAAGGAAACTTCCTTTCAGTTAGTTAGAATTTTCCAACACCTAAGCTTTTGCTTGACACAGAAACACCCAAAATATCATTTGAAAAAAAAATTTTCATTGTCTGAAAAAGATATATATGGTATATGATATCTAGTTACCCTAGGAAGTAGGTGATATTATTCAAAATTTCCCAGAGGCGAAATGTGGGTTTAAAAATCTACATTTTAACTTGAGACTGTTTGATTCTGCTATAGGCATTTTGTTTCCAATGAGTTTATTAGCTGTATTATTTTTTTTAAAAAATAACCTTTATATTCTGACTTCTGGGAATTTTTTTAATGATATCACCTATTTACAGTTATGAAATTATTTTCTCATATGTCTTTTGGAGACATTGAGAAATATTTGAAATGATATTTTGGGTGTTCCTGTATTGAGAACAGCTTAGTTCCTAAAAAAATTCCAATTAAAAGAAAGGAAATTCCCTACCAAAAAATAGAAAAGGATTTTATCAAAAATGCTCTAATCTATTAACATGGAGAGATGGTGATTTCATAGTTTAATTCTGCAGTTTGATACAATATAAATTTAAGGAGGAAAGAATCCAAGTACATCTAAAATTATGAAATGATGATTTCTTAGTGGCAGATGTCTTTAAAATCCCATCATTACAACAGAATGACCTCACTAATAGAAATACCTTTTATGTTGGGAACTGTGAGGTCCTGAAAGAGAAAGGGGGCATTTCTTTCCATTAGGAAATTAAACTGTTGTTTAATTTCTGTGTACTTTGTTGAAACTCTGGCAGGACACCCTGTCATGCCAAGTGGTCTCCTACCCTGGCTGAGCCAAACTCTCCTGATGGGAGGATGAGGTCCTTTTGTTGGACATCCATGCACGTCTCATCATGGAGAGTGTAGCACATCCTGGGCTTGCACAATCAGTAGATGAGCACGGGAAGAGGAGACTTCAACCAGCAGGAGGGATGAGTCTGATAAAAAAAAAAAAAAGGATTTGCACCATGTACTCATAAGAGGAACTAGACAGGGATCTTTTCAAAAGATTTTTAAGTTATGGCTGTTGCCTAAGTGGCAGTTTGCTAAAGTACACAGAAAGGGAAAGGAGAAAAAGATGCAAGGCTCTTAAGTGCTTGGGAAGCTCAATATTTCTTGAACTACTTGTCTACTTTTTCTCACCTATAGTTTCTCTCTCTCTCTCTCTCTCTCTCTCTCTCTCTCTCTCTCTCTCTCACACACACACACACACACACACACACACACACACACACACACACACACACACACCCTGCGGCCTGTGCTGGATTTTCTGTCTAAATTCTATGCCATTGCTAATGGTACTGGGGAGCTGGTTGTTGAACTGAAGTCAACTAACAGCACCTTTCTAAGCTTCCATTCTCTCTTCTGTAAAAATGGAGACAATAATCACACCTGCCTCACAGAGTTTTTGTAAAGATTAAGCTTTTTAAAAAGCAAGTAACTTTCAACATATCTGTCATACAATCAATGTTCATACTAATTAACCATTATTATTATTATTATTATTATTATTAGCGAGCATCAAATGAGATAAATGCTTTGTATACTGAAGTGCCTTGTCAACTCTAGGAGCTGTATGTATTAGTTTTATTGTTAATATCTCTTTTCTGACTATCTCATGGAAAAGCCAACTTTTCTTGGCACTGTAGTTTTTTGAAAGCTGAGTATGAAACTGAGAAAACAGATGTTCTCTCACAAGTAGATTAAAGGATTTGGGAATTGTCTCCTTTCTTATTTTGAAAATAAAGTGGAAGCAGATGGGATTTAGTATGACATTATGACTGAAATAAAATGAACTTAGAAGTATATTTTGGACGATTTACATATTCTCCCTAGTTGGTATGCGTGCCTCCAAGTACTTTCCAAAGCTCCTTATTTAACAAAGAGATAATTCAAGATACTTTTAGCCTTTGGTTCGTGTGAAAGGATCATATTTGGTTGTTGTCCGTTATGGTCTGGTCCAGAGAAGATGCGAGAAACTGGACAGAGAGCCTTCAGGCTTTACTATAACCTGTGACAAGTCAGGGAAGTGTCTGGGCTTCACGTTTTCCTTTGTGTAATCAGAAGGGACGTTTTCACCATGCCTGTTGTGAATTTCAAATTCTGAACGAGTGGGGGCTCATTTTGAGAAATCTGGGAACGTGTCATATATAGTCATGGGCCACTTAACGACCCAGATACATTCTGGGAAATGCGTCGTTAGATGACTTCAGCGACGTACGAACATGGTAGAGTGTACTTACGCAAACCTAGATGGTCTAGCCCACTACTGGAATTGTTCGTGCTATACTTCTATGGGACCTTTTTTACATGCACACCTGCCTCCCCACAAATACATGAGTGCTGGTAGCGTAAGCCCTGACAGTTGGCTTTTGTTGTTGTAATGCGAGGGCTGACTTAAACTTTGATTGCACCCACTTCGAAGAGGCACCCTCTTCAAGGAAAGCTATCTAGAATAAACATATTGTCAGCCACCCCACTAGATAAAGAGCCGGGATGCTTCTTCCTCCCCACCCCCACTTTGTTTTAGAGACCTTGGTTGATTTCAATGACTGATCATTCAGGCTACTTGTTTTTTCTCTTCTCTCTTTAAATTCCTGCTCTGATGTTTTAAATTCACCAATAAACAATAAAGAGTAAGCCCAGGAAATCTTGGCTTCACCCTCAACCCCAATAAAAGCAGAATCCCAGGCCCTGGGCCTCTCTGTCTCTCTCTGCACTAGACTTCGCTGCTTGCCCCCCGTGCACCTTGTAAGCTCCAAGGCCTGTAAGTAATAAACCCCTTTTTCTTCATAGTTTCCTAATGATTGTTGCTGGAGGGTGTCTTGCAGTCTTAATAAGGACCACTGGGTGGGTCCCGTTGTCACAGTGGTTTAGAAAGGGGAGTTGTCTGTAGGAAGCTCACCGGAACCCAGGTGAGCACTCCTAGGCATGTCTCACCAATAGCATCACTAGACTTAGACAACACAAAAAATATTGTGTTACTGTAACCTTACCATGGCTACTGCAGCACGAGACAATAGGAATGTTGTAGCTCCGTTATAATCTTAAATGGAACCATTGTCCTGCGCACATATGGCATCCATCATTGACTGAAATGTTGTTCTGTGGCAGATGATTGTATAATATTGGATTATTACTGATAAGAATAATACTGTGTAAGCCATGTTCTAGTCCTCGTTCCTCCGTTATGAGTTTGGGAGGCAGTTTATTTTTCTACTCCTAGGTCATGCACAGGAACCAGTTTTCATTCAGGTGCATGTCTGCATTGAGCTGGCCCCAATAGCTGTTCTCAGTGGGGCTCATCTCAAAGACCAGCTCAGGCCACGTTGACTCTGGCTACTTGAGCTCACACAGTAGCTGAGAGCAGCTGGACCTTTCTGTCAGAGCCTGAAGTTTCGGATGCTTTTTTACAACGCCTGTGGCCATTTGCATATTGAAGGGGCCTCCTTTCCTGTAGCCAGATGTTCCTGCAAGCCCCAAAGCCTTCCTTTTACTCAACTCCACCCAACTGTGGACCTGACTTATCTGAGTTTCTTTACTGAAGGATAGAGAATCTTCTGTTTTGTTTACTCTTTAAATATCAGGTCTAAATGAATGCATTTCATTTAAGAAGCTATGTCATAAAATATTTATTGTATAAGAGATATATATATATATATATATATATATATACATATAAGTCATAACTGCATACCTCTGTATATCCTCCTGTTGACTGCTATATCGATCTCAATAATTGACACTCTTTAAGTTTGATTTTCACTTGTTCTTTAAACTAACTTGATTTGCCAACTTCTTTCCTCTCTGGCTAATGAAAGGGAATAATTTTAAGAAGCTGGGATTTCTGGTGTGAACGCCTCTAGCAGGTTTGTTTCTGTGGTAGATATGATGCTTTTATCTAATTTTCTTCCCTGAAACAAGGAAAGAAAATGTTACCTGTGACTACTCTACTTGCCATATAAAGCCACAAGTCCTTTCTGGCAACTACTACGACATCATCTCTTTTTTTTTTCTATAATAATCTTCGTCGGCATGAAATCTTCTTTGAACGTGATCCTTTCGCAAATCTTGCTTGCTGTAAAAGAACTTGGACTATAGCCATATGCTAGCATAGATATCATATCAATATTTTCCATCACGACTTAACTTTATTCAGAAAAAGCGTGTCCTGCTGTCAGGCAGAATGAGTCACAGTCAGGCTTGCTTCTGAAAGTTAAAATATTTCACTCTGTTTTCCTCCAAAATATTTGACTTGTCAGCCGGGAAGATCTTGGTTCCCTCACTGATGTTTGGTTTTCTTTAGACCAGTGAGGTTGATAGGGTCCGTATGCCCTTGCTATGCTATATCACTTCTTAGGTGGTCTGTTTAATAGAAGTGAACTGCTTCTTTGGAAGAAAGTTTTTTTTAGGATTTGGTACCATGAAAGCTCTGTTTCTAAATCCTGGATTAGGTAACGTCTCTTGTACAAAACACTTCTGTTTACTTTTCTGTATCCATTTTTCAAGGTTAAATCGATATTCCCAACTCCATTTCATTCTTTAAAAATGTTGATCCTGGAAATTGTATGAACTGTCTGAATTAAGCCAAAGGGTAAAGTGCCTAAACTGATCTTGGAACAAATAAGTACCTGAAGCTCCTTTCTGGACCCACCTGGGCTTTCCACGGCAGTGGTTCTCAAACTGTGTGCCCCCTGTCTGCCTTTCCCACAATAGCCTAGGAATTACCTGGGAACTAATAAATGCGAGGTAGCAGGCCCCGCCCATCACCTCGCAATCCAGAAAGTCTGGGGTAGGGGCCCAGCAATGTGTGCTTCAACCAGTCCTCTGGGCCAGCCCAGTGAGCAGTCAAGTTCATTACACCCTGTCTTCACCTCTGATTCTCTGTTTCTTTTGCTTTCTTAGTCCTCTATCCCTGGCTCAGATTCTACTCTTCCCATGAAACTGCTGTCAGGCATGTGCACCAGCGACTGGTACCTCTGTCTGAGGTGTTTGTTTTGTGTGCCTTACTTCTTCTGGTTGGACCCTATAAGATTCTATCCCCCGTCCTGGTAGATTGATGGCATTAACCTCCCCAGTTCTTCACACTGCCCTCTCTCCATGCCCTTTGGGGGTGCCCTTCCATACTGACTCTGGGCTTTGGCCAATGAGACAGTAAGAAACAACACACAGGCAGAAGCTTACCAAGCTCTCGAGGGCCTCTGTTTTCTCTTTTGTTCCTCTGCCTTCATCATGAGAAAATGCCTAAACCAGCTACTAGAGAATGATGCTTATGAGAAGAGGGGAGCCAGAGCTGCCTAACTGACCTGTGACTCAGTGTAGACGCATGAGTGAATCCCCAGTCAACACCAGAAAAACTGCCCAGCCAACTGGTAGGCTACTTGGCAATTAAAAAAAAAAAAAAAAAGGAAAGAAAATGCCTTTTTTTTTTCCCTAAGCCACTGAGTTTTGCGGTAGTTTGTTACTAAGCGACAGCAAACTACTACACGTGTTAAAGGAATCGAATGCCTCAGCTAAGAGGAGGAGGGAAATGCAAAGGCCCCTCTCAGTCTCTCAGAAATTACATCCATAGCAGCTTGAGGAAATGACCACATCATTAAGTGTGGGGAGTAACCAACATACTGTTGAGTCAAAATGAAGATTCATAGGCAGGTCTTTTGAGTGACCAGTTTGAATTAGTTGCTGTTGGAGAGTTTTCCTTTTTAAGCAAATTCTGAATATAGTTTTCCAGCCCTTTTTAAAAAAATATTTGGGGTTGCCTTTGTTTTTGGGCCTTTCACACCTTTCCATCTATATTTCTTCCCTGCAGACATTCTGTTAAGCTTGCCAAGAGCCACCCAGGAGAAATGAGATTTGCAGCAATGCATTGGGGCAGAGTAAACACATCTTTACAGGAAGGATGATTGCAAAAATAATCTCTTATTTGGTTGTAGCAAATAAACGGAGACAGGGGAAATTTTACACTCTTGTTTTTGAAATCTCAAAGAGGGAAATTCCCTAAGTGTTTTTCTAACTTACTAACTTAGAAATTCAGCTGAGAGTATTTTATTCTTCAGACAGTTTCCCTGGCTACGTTTCCTTCTTATAGAGCTTAATATTAGCTATTTTTAATATTTTCATTCAATGGTTAGCGTTTTATTTTTGGTAGATAGAATATGACATCTTAGCTAAAAATGTAATGGTTCTAATACATATTTTAGTTAAAACATTCTAGGGGTCATGAAATTTTAATAACTAGACTGTTTAAACTCGGTGGACTACCTGTGACCCCTTAGTTGTGGACATTGTTTTTCAAGTAGTTCTCCCTAGAGGGCGCCATATCCTTACTTCAAGACTTCGTCTTTCCAATGTTGGCGGCTAGCCCCGTCACATCATGTGAGTCTGAAGTCATTTAGATTACGTTGGAATCTTTTAGTACATCTGCCATCCATGGAGAATTCATTTTAACATGACAAATGCCTAACTTACTGTATGTACTTTGTTTAAGCGTTACAGCAGATGGTAACAGTTTATGAAAGGAAGTGATAGTGTTTATTTGGCATGGTTGTGGTTGTTCATTTCATTTTTCGTCCATCTCTCTGTCAACACACGGTGACCTGTGGAATATTGTGGACAGGTGGTAGAGCACTGGATAGAGTACAAGAACAGATTCAGTGGACCTGTGCTCTCCTACCGTATGTCACTTACAGAAGGTACATACCCCATTTGCACTTTATTTTCCTTATTTGTAAGAATAGAGTACTGGTCTTGATTTTTTTCCCATGATCCCACTAGTTCTATGATATGATCTTTGCTATATAACAATAGTTCTGTACAGTTCGGTTGAGGAAGTGATACTAGTGTTCCTAACTGCTAGTTCTAAGGAAATTTAGGTAGTTACCCAGTGAACTTTTGGTCAGCCAACAGAAAATACCTTGAATTTTGAGAAAAAATTACAGCTGATTATGGAAAATCATAAATGCTAATAACTGTGTTTTATATATCTTCCTAAAACATGAATAGTTTCACAAAATCATCATAAGATACTGGTTTAATAGGGGTGTTGAATAAGTGTCAACTACCCAAGATCTATCACCAGGAATAACAAAGAGTCTTCACTCAAGAAATAGTTAAATGGATGGCAAGATGGCTAAGTCCAATTTTGGTACAGCTTTTATTTCTAGAATATTCTTTATTATATTGAGTCAGAAATGATCTCTGTGAACTTCCAGCAACGGCTTTACATCTATTCGTTTGGGTTATATTGAGCATATTATATTTGCTATACATGGAAGTTACTTTCATTTTTCCCACCCAACTACTAAAATAGTTAGGTGGTAATAGAGTTTCTCAAGGCATGGGATGCATATCACTCGCCACACTTGTAATTAGGCATGATTCTTTTTACGTGACCATTTTTTCAGTTTTTGATAACAGTTCTCATGCCTGAGATAGCCTTATAGTTTGAGAGCTAATCATCATTTTTCAAAACCTTCTTATGCACGTTTTTCAGTGTCTTCACTGCTTTCTTCTAAATGAGCCCTGGTTTGTCTATATCCTTCCTACTCTGTCACCAAGAACTGAATACAGTTTTCAACATTTCATCAATGCCAAGAAAACCAGGATTACCATTGCCTTTATTCTAAATATTGTGTTTCTGCTGATACAACTTAACATTACCACATGTTGGTTTACACTAATACCTAAATCTTTTTCACAAATATATTGTTAAATCACATATGTATGTCATCATGAGTTTTTAAAAAGATTGAATCAAGATCTTTTGATCATCACCCAAGTGTATCTTCTTAGACGTAGCCTGCAGGTGGGAACATCTTGGATTCTGGTTATGCCACCCTATTAATTACTTCTGCTTCTAACTTCATGTCATCTACAATAATGCTGGCTCCATGACCTAGTCATGTCCTTCATCCATGCCTGTGTTTAATTTAATCGAGTCAAGAGAGAGCAGTGATGCTCACTGCTAGAAATGCCCTCCAGGATGTCTACAAAAATATCTTGGAGGTCTTGTCTGGTGTTTTTATAAAATTCATACAATCATCCCATCTCAGGCCAAGGTAAAAGGTAACAAGATTATTGTGACCTGATTTTAAATAGGTGATCTTCACTGACTTCGTAACCACTTTTTCCTTTTCTAAGAGCCAAGAAACCATCCTATTAGTGTCCACTCTAGAAATTTGCTGGAAATAAACATAAAGCGAGATGATGGATTGCAGAATCCACCTCAGATTCCTTTTATCAATTTTGTGATGCATTGGTGCATCTGTCGTCTTCTGGCCTGCCCACACATCCTCAGGGCCTCTGAGAGCAGTTCAGTGAGTTCTCTCAGTGCACCACAATACAATTTCCAAGGCTTCAAGTTTGAGTCCTCAGGGCTGCTAATACTCTGTGAAAATTGGGGGCTTAATTTCCTCTTCAAGGTTCTCTTTATCCTTTTTAAGCACAGAGCATTGATGCTGAGAAGATAGAAGCAATATGAGAGATCAATTTTGATATCCATCAACATTTTTTTCAACCCTAAAGCAGCCTAAGGCCTATCCCTTCCTTGTTGCCTTTCTTTCTCCAAACATAAATTAAAACTATCGATACAAATAAGAAATATACTTAAATAGCTCACGTTGGACAGTGTTTGATGGGTATAATAGGAGAAACAGAAGCAATGCAGACGAGAAATCACTTTGATTTCAGGGTCTCAGCGAATGTGCTTTTTGAGCTGGTCTTTGAAAAGTGAATGCGATTTTAACTGGAAGCATTGAGAGGGACTCTAAATGCAAAAAGTGGCAGGAGCAGATGCACAAATGGGATAATGCTTACGGATTTAAGACATGGCAAAGAAACTATTAGTTTACTTAGTAGAGTCTGTTTACTCCTCGTTTGCATCATTTGATGAACTTAAGTTTATGAAGGTTTTCAAATAAAGTTGTGACATGAGTGAATTGGTAAACTTAACCTAAAGGAGAGAAAGATTACAGTTAGAAAAACCATTAGGGGATTTTATAATAACCCATGCCACTCAAACTAAGATTGCCATAAACGGAAGGTATAGAAACAGTTCGTAAAGTAAAGGTGGGAAGAAAAATGAAGATGGATCTCAAGTTAATCAAATATTTAAAGTATACATATATTGTATTTGGTATCTTTTAGAAAATTACTTTACCTACCCTTCCCCCCAAAATATTGGTACTCTTTCCCAAAATGTAAAATGTATACCAGTGATCTTGTTCAAGGTTATTTTAGGTGATTTCACACGCAGCTTTAAATAACATTGAGTCATAATGTGAGAAGATATTTTCTTTTTAATTCTCTTTTGATATTCTTGAGTACACCAAGGATAAAGTCTCAGTTTAGTCTTAGTTTGTCCTTACCACCTGCCTAACAGTAGCTGTTCTCCTCCTTACAAAGCAAGAGTGGGTTTAAGCTTAAACTTTGGTAGGCAAGTCTATCGAGCGAGAATTGAATAGTAGCATTCAATTTTGTCCTCATGTTTTAAAATTGCCTTCAACTATTCTATCTTTGGAGAGTGACACTCTATCCTGTTTATGGTCAAAGTATACAGTTTTCATTTAAAATAAAATTTTATGGAAAAAACTAAGTTGTTGATTCAAAGGATTTGGTTAAGTGTATACTTAGCAGGTAATACAGCAATTTGGCAAAAATCAAGATGGTACTATGGGAGTAACTAAGGTTAAATCAACAATGCTCTAGTAAAGGTCCAGTTGGAATTTCCAAAAGTTTACATGTTTTAAAGATGCTTTTTCACTCCATTGAATTCACCAGTTCTTAAAACCGTGTGCTTGTGTCATTGAGAGCTTGCTCAGTGGCCTACAGAAAATTGAATGCTGTTGGCTGTTCTCCACATGTGGGAGACAGCAGTGGTGGCCTGCTCCCCTAGGAGCATAAAATCACTGTTTTGACTACTAGAGACTGGTAGTTTATGTGGTGTGTGTGTGTGTGTGTGTGTGTGTGTGTGTGTGTGTGTGTATGGCAGCTGTACTCCTCTGATGTAAGGTAATAAAAATTCTACCTCATGACAAACGGTTATTTCTAAAGAGGACATGAGGTCCCATTTCTCAATTCACTTCTAAATTGACTCTAATATATCTAATGACCTCTTTTCTAAAATTAGTTTCATGAAGGGCTTGATTGATTTCAGGCTCTTTATAGATGTAATTTAATGTTCATTCTCCATTGTATTATTGCCCAGCAGGAGTAAAGATGATCATACACACGGTTAGAGACATCCAGCAAGGCCAGAGCTGTTCCTTTGGGGGTCAAGTATAGAACTGCTTCATCCCTGAGTTGGGAAGCTGGGCCACACGTGGACTAAATTGCTGATGGACAGACCCTAATGGCTCTTTTAATGCAAACAATTGATTCCGGAAGCAGGAAGCTGCTGGAAGAGGCTGCTCTGAAGCTCTGCATCAGCACACTCTTGACATTCTTTCTTTCTTTCCTTTTTTTTTTTTTTTTTTTTGATAGGAAATTGAACGCTCTCTAGACTGTTAAGCCAGTCATTTGGCTTTATGGCTTTATGCTTGGGGCACAGGTTCTTGAGTCAGAAAGATGAGTTCAAACATGGCTGCCCCATATATTAATGCTAGCTGTGTGGCCTGGGAAATTATTGAACATCTCTGAGCTTCAGGTTTTTCAATTCTAAAATCAGGATGTATTCGTTTCCTGGGGCTACCCTAACAAAGTGCCACAAATCAGGTGGCTTACAACAGAAATTTATTCTTTCATATGCCAGAAGTCGTCAGTAAAGTAGCACCCAGGTCTACACTCCGTCTGAAGGTTCCAGAGATGAATCTTTCCTCTCCTCTTCCTGTTTCTGGTGGCTCCAGGCTTTCCTTGGCTTATGCGGCATAATTCCAATCTCTAACTTCTCTTCACATCACCCTCTCGTCTTCTCTCTGTGTCTTCCCTTTTTCTGTCTTTCATAAGGACACTTGTCATTGGATTTAGGACCCACCCAGATAATCCAAAATTATTTCATCTTAAAATTCTTAGCTTAATTACATCTGCGAAGACCCATTTCCCAAATAAAGCCACATTCACCCGTTCCAAGGATTAGGATGTAGACATATCTTTGTGAAGGCCACCATTCAGCTCACTCCAAGAGATAATCATATTATATCACTGATTAAATGAGAAAATGCTGAGCACTAGGACATGCTCAAGAAATGTTAGTTACTATCATTTCTATGATTATTAAATAGCTCCTTGATTTTGTCATCATATTCACTTTCAGTAGACCTGACTGAACTTAACAGTGAGTTCTGTTATGATTAGACCTGAGGAGCAGATATAAGACTCCAGTTGCTTTCGAATATTTCATGGGAGAAAACATGGCTTCTCTCCCCAAAGTGCCTTGGGAGTCCTAGGCTTTATTTTATCAGAATAAATGCATATTACAGAACTTTCAAAAGATAATGTTTCTTGTAGTTTTAGCAGACAAGGAAGGCCATTAGAGATCAAGGATGAGAATAAAATACCAACAAACCTATTCCATAAAATTTGGAACAAAGACTATTATTAGATAAAACCCGTCATTGAAAGTAAATTAAATGGAGAGTATATCTGTGCTTTGGATATGCCTTTTTTGGACAAAAGGTGCTTTTGATTAAACATGAACTCAATGAGATCAGTAAAGGATAATTTCAGGGTCTTTTCTCTGGTCCTAATTGAAAACGTTGCAGTGCCAGAGGTAATTTTGCTCCTAAGATCCGTCTCCTGGTGCAGTGGTAAAACAAAGGCACACCGCCTACCATCAGGGAGCTCAAACTCTCCCTGAGGAGGTTTACCCCAGACTCTAACTCAAAACTGTAACTTGCTGAAATTCCTTCCCATTCTTAAATAAAGATAGCATTTGTCACTTTCTCATTTTTTTCCCCTGGTCATTCATCAATTCTTACCTGTCCACCCCAGGGGAGGCCATGCTGATATGGTTCATACCAATTCTTCAGTGTGTACTGAACATCTAACAACATTCCAGACCATTTTTAGGAGCTGTGGGTAATGAGATGCCATCTGCTGGTTTCTCTCCTTATGCATATATGGATGGATAGGTCTGTCTGCCTGAGCATATGACCACCTCCTTGAGGCATGGTCTGGCCATTGTCACGTTATGTTAAGGGTCACTGAAACAGGTTCTGTATCTCAGTATACTCATCAGGTGAAGATTGCTAGTCAGTTAACTAGATCTCAGCCATTAACCCCAAAGAAATAAGTGAAAGTAATTCTCTTTGCTGTCTGTCTTTAAATGGCCCTCCGAAGAAGAAGCAGGCTTAGGTCTGTGTAAACTCATTGAGAAAGCCTTGTGCTGTTATCGTTATTACTGTTATTGCAAACTTGGCCTGTGCCTGCTTTTATTCACCATCATGCCATTTAGGAACTGAAATCTGGAGAAATGATTCTATGATTAAATGATACAGAGGACGGCAGTTGGTCATTCTTACAGGGGAATATGGGAAGAGGATGAATGTTAGCACTTGAGGCCTCTTCTCACAATGGACACCAGGGGGCGGTGCTTGTATAGAGAGACTTCAGGGTCCAGTAGAGAAGTGGCATCTCTGCCTCCAAAAGTGGGATGCCTTCAGCAGAGACAGGCATAGCCTTTTAGGTTTGAAACACTTTCCACATTTTATTCCCCAAGTGTCATTTATTCACCCTTCATGGCACAGCTCAAATATCTAGGACTCCAAGAAACCATATCTAAGTACCCTGGCCGAATTAACTGCCCTTCTCTATCTATCCTTCCACAGTACGTTGGATTAAACTGTGTTGTGGGAACTCTGTTGTGTACTGTTGCGTACCTCTGGTAAGCCCCACTAATGGCTGACCAAAGTCCCAACCACCTCCTGCTGGCCCCTATATACTTTTGGTAGATACACATACCCGGAAAGATGGCCAAGACTACTACCGTTAGTTACTTCTACCATTACTAGCTAACCAATAACTTTGAGGCTAATAACTTTAAAATACTGACAAAATACCACTGCCCATAATAACCCTTGGCTGCCCATGCTTGGCACAAAACAGCACCGAACCATTTTAGCAGATTAATTCCTTTCAATGCCAAATTAACGCAATAGTTTCCAGTGATTGATTTTCTTTCTAGTAAGAGCTAGACCATTGCCTTTCTCTGAAGGAAAGACACAGAAGCCACGGCTGGTTCATGGACTCACCGTTCTCAATCTTTTCATTCTGCCCTATTATTGTCAGTCACCCTCATGATACCGTGAATATGTTAAAATTCTGTGGGGTTCCTAATGGATTAGCACTATTACTTTTCATGAGCTGTGGACAGGAAGCGCTGAAAACAGGTCAAAAGTGGGCTGGATGATCTAAAAAATAAAGTCTGGTTTTTTTTAAAGTAGGTTGAGGGAGGGGAAATGGAGAAGTGGCTATTCAATGGGTATAAAGTTTCAGTTACACAGGATGACAAAGGTGTAATCTGCTATACACCACTGTGTCTATAGCTGACAATACTATGTTGTGCACTTAAACATCTATTAACAGGGCAGAGCGCATCTCCATGTTCCTACCACAATAAAGAAAAAGAAAACAAAAGAGAGGGGGGAAAAGACTGGGTTATTTCTTTCCCTGTAGAGCCTTTACATTTTGGTCTTCTCCATGGAAAGCACAATTCCATTAATGATTGTAATAAACAGAATATAGATGTCCCTCTACTTAGGATGGGGTTACGTCCTGGTAAACCCGTCCAAAGTTGAAACTATCGTGAGTCGAAAATGTATTTAATACACCTCCTCTACCAAACGGAGGTGAAATAGCTTCGCCTTGCCTACCTTCAGTGTGCTCGGAACACTTATATTAGCCTAGAGTTGGGCAAACTCATCTAACGCAATGAACACGCTGCAGACTTTTGGTTGTTTCCCCTCGTGATCGCATGGCTGACTGGGAGCGGCCCAGCATCACGAGAGTATCACACCATATTCACGTATTACTAGCCCAGGAAAAGATCAAAGTTCAACATTCTAAATACAGTTTCTGCTGAATCTGTATAGCTTTCGCACCATCTTGAAATCGAAAAACATAAGTTGAATCATTGTAAGTCGGAGACTGTTTGTACATATTTCTAGACACTAAGAGTTGCTAGAGGTCACGATTCTTTCCTTGTGTTTTCAGAAACCAGCCACACAAACCTTTAGAAACTGAGCAGCAATGAGACTGAAGCTTGAGGTTTAAAGCTAGTAACTCTGTGTGTGTGTGTGTGTGTGTGTGTGTGTGTGTGTGTGTGTGTAGGGAGAAAGAGAGGGGGAGAGAGAGAGAGAGAGAGAGAGAGAGAGAGAGAAGAGAGACTTAAGTGAGCCTAGGAGCCTAGTGCTTTTTTATAAATGATAAGACATAACTTTTGTGGTTTCAGAAAACTCACCATGAATCTGTTGCTTGGGGCAGCTATATTTTTGCCTTCAAGGTGTAGGAAATGAAAAGTCATGTTCTCTTACCCTTTGATATACCGTCGTTTGCTAACTTCAGGTCCCTTGCCAATTTACCAGTGACTGCTTCAGTGTCTTTTGGCATTAAGTAGGATGCATTTTAAAGAATGATCAGTGGGAAGCTGTCACAGCATACACAATAAGCTTTGATTCCATCACTGAGCTTTTCTAAGCACTTGGCATGCTACAAAATGAGTTCTAATATTTACGGTTGCACAGTCAGGATGCAGCTATCAGGTTGGGGACCTGGGAGAAGTTGCTTCCTGGGCCTTAATTTTTCTTGTCTGACATGATGGGCATTAAATTAGACAATGCTCATTTTAGGCTGAAGCACCCACCCAAACAACACTATTATGATGTTTATGGATAATATTTTCTCAAGAAGGAATCATTTTCTTTGAAGATTTATACCAGACAGTAAGTCCCAAGTGGCTAGAGCTGTCATCTCTGTGTTCACTTCTCCATCCCCAGGGCCTGGGGTAGTGCCTGGCACAGACTAGCTTTCAGTAAATATTCACTAAATGGAGAAATGGTTGTTAATGTAGACAACTTCTTCCCTTCCCTTCCCGCCTCCTTTTCTCCTTCCCTCCCTCCTTCCCTCCCTCCTTCCCTCCCTCCCTTCCTCCCTTTCTTCCTTTCTTTCTTCCTTCCCCTGCCTCTCTTCTTTACTTTCTTCCTCCCCCCTCTTCCTTCCTCTCCCGCCCCACTTTTCCTGTCTACTATGAAGGAAGGGAAAAAGGAAGAAAATATCACATATTAACATCTCATTAAGCTGAAACTCACTCCCTGAAATAACCTGCTGAAGCAACCCAAAAAAAAGGTGTTCACAAGAAATTTCATATAATTAATGAAATTTCAAGAGCAACACTTTTGTCAGAGAAAAAAGCACATCAAAGGACTTCAGCCATCCTTTTTTTCCATATAAAAATCATTTTGCAGGGCTGATGGGTGACCCTTTGATGGAGGGGGTTCAATGAAGTGAGTGCCAGTAGTCGATTGCCCTGGGTTAAGAATGAATGGGAGAAGAGGAAGGAAAGAAATAGGGTCCTTAGGTAATGCTTTCCAGTTGTTTTCCTATGAGGAAGGCAAGTGAGTGCTGCAGCCATAGACATTTCAGGGTTGAAAGGGGTTTTATTTTTGTTTGTTTATTGACTATGTGGGCGAAGCGTTTATGCTACTGAGGGGGAGGAGCCAGTGGAGGGGAGAGAATGATGGATGGAACAAGACCTGGCAGACATGAGAGCACAGAGATGGTCTGAGAAAGGAAAACATCCTTGCTTGTGACACTAAGGAGAATGTAGGGAAGACGTGAGTAAATATTTGGAAAAAAAACAGTAATACAAATAACACTAAGGTGCTGAGCCAAGAAAAACCAGATGCTTCTGATTCATGTTTGTAAGTTCGTTTGCTGCTTATTCATTCATTTTTATTCATCTGCTCATGTTGACTCAGACAAGCAAAGAAAGAAGCAAAATGTTAAGAAAATAGATGGAAAGAGAACCTATAACTGACATAACTCTAATTGGAAGTCGGAAATAGATTGCCATTTTTCAAGTCGTCTTTGGCTCTTGGAATGAGACTGAACGCGATGAGAAGTCTCACCAGGGGAGTGGCACTAGGCACCGAAACCTGGGGATGTGTTCACAGTCAATAAGGGATCTGAAACTATAGACCCTCGCAGCTTTGCGGATCTGCATTGGGCAAAACGCAGATGAGAAACAGCTGGAGAACACGTGTTTGTTTGACGGAATGTTGTCTATATCCCTGTGGCTACACGCCCACATCCTGCTTGCTCTACTGGAGTCCCCTTGGGTCCTTCACCCCTTTGGACACCAGTCTTCCCTCTGTGAATCTGTCTTCAGATCTAAAACCCTCTCAGTGGCTTTGAGCCACCTTGCATGGCTGGTAATGACCCTACGGATTGGACTTTGGTCCTCCTTGGCTTGCTAGAAGCTCTGGACCTCAGTTGTTGTGCTCAGTGTTCCTGAGCTTAGCCACCTATGGCACCAAGCCCTGGGTTTCACATATTTTCATTCCCAGCACAGGTTGCTCTCTGACACGTGTCCTCCTGTACTTCAACAGCAGGTGCACGTGAGCTGTGCTTGTTGCTATTGAACATGGATGGCAATGAAAAGGCAGGCATCAAAAATTACCCCAATGCCTGAGGAAAAAATGGTGTACCCATCAAAAGCAATAGGACAGTTGCAAGGCCCAAAGGCAATGCTGTATTTGGCCAAGAGAAATTATCTAGATAGGAATTTGGAAATAGGCTTTTGGATGGAGGTTGGAGTCAATTTTGAATTGAGAGGTGGGATTTGGGGATCCCAGGTATAGAGCAACGCAGGTTCTTGCAAGTCCACACAAACACCGAGGGGGAACTTGCCTCTCCTTTCCTTCTCCTGCCCCTAATCTGAAGTCAGTGTGGCTAGTGGAGCTTTAGATCCAGTTCCTATCCCTGCCTCCAGCTTCTCTCCAGGACCGCAGCCTGACCATAATCTGCTTCTGCCTGCTGCACCCCATCCGCGCTGGAAACCCACCTCAGTACCTCCCCCAACATCTGGGGCCCACATTCTCTCCTGCCCTGAAATTTAGTCTCTCTGCAAGGCCACAGACCTCCATGCGGAGCCAAGTTCGAAAGCTGCTTGGTGCTTCTTATTGTGTGGTTCAGTTTGGACCCCTTGACTACTTAGCCCTGCTCTTGTCGCTAAGTTATTGACTCTATTATCCCAAATGTCTGGCTAAATGATTTCACATGGTTGACGTTATCTGATTTTTACAGCAACTATAAGAGCTAGAAATTATCACCAAGGTGAGCACGCATCGATTTTTCTGTGCATAGCCTATTGTCATAGCATAATTATTAATAGGACCCACTTTCAGAGAGTTCTGGTTTAAAGTGTCAGTTATATGGCCTTAACTGTTACTGCACTTATTTCCTCATCTCACAGATGAGACATAGAGAGATTAAGTCCCTTATCCATCATCACATAGCTGATAAGTGGCCGAGCCAGGACTTGGACACAGGTGTCACTCCACACAATGCCAGCGTGTGAACCACTGTGCCTGAATTCCTGTTTACTAGTTCCCTTTTAAGTGTGGCTGGAAGCCTGGCCTTTTAGGATTCTCTTCTGCTGCTAATTTAATTCTGCTTTTTCGTGTCACACTGGCCAGCCCCACCCCTGGTGACCACCAGACCCCCCTGTGCCTTTTTGGAGACACCATGTATAGAGTGAGCCTTGGCCCCACGTGGCTGTCATGGAGGGGAGAGAGATGAGGTGCTTGCATGAATGGGTAGGAGTCTTAAAAGAAATTTAATTTTAGGGATGAAGATGTGAGCAAGTTGGTACAAAAGATCTGAGCAAGAATTTTATTGAAGGAGAAATGACGAGGCCCATTAATGGCCTAGCCATTTATTTTGGACAATTTACCAGTTGATTCAAATTACCCCACAATTAATTCCAATGAAGCAAATGGTATCAATTATGTAACTGGCTAACATGCCTAAGAACAACTGTGCCACGTACACGTTCACTTAATGTACGACTTGTGTTTTGCAAAAATTGAATTTGGAAAATCAGTAGTGTCCTTGTCATGCTAAGGCAAGTGTGTGGCCAAGTGTGAGCAATACATATTTAAAAACCTTCAAGCTGATGCAACTCTGTTTTCTCAACAACAACAACAAAAGTTAAAATGCAGCAATGGTCACTTTCCATATCCTGAAAACAATGAATTTACTGAGATTCACACTGGTGACCATGCATTCATCACCGGTGCACCCACGTTCACTTCCTCTCATAACTGAAAGTAGCATGCCAGCATTCCCTCAGGATCACACGTTGTCTCGTCCACAGTGTGTCACCGGTGTGTAGCTCAGCCCTTAAATGGAAATAGGTAGAAATCTGAAACCACGGCTGTGTGTCAATACCAGGTGATTTCACCTTGTGCCAGTGTTCCAAAATACCTGTTGGCTTATCACATGTGTACCTTTACATGTATTATCTCATTTAATTCTCACAACAGTTCTCTGAGGTGGGTCACCAGAAAAGAGTTAAGTGACTTGCTGAAGATTGTCAAGCTAGTGAAGAGTCATACCTGACTTTCAAAACCAGGTTCAAGTTTTGCAGAGTCCTCCTTAACCAACACATATACTGCCTCTGCTTCTATCACCAGTAGCTCTTACAAAAGTAGTCGTAATATAAATTAATAGATTATTCGTTTACAAATAAATGTTATATATTAAATGAACTAAAAGTGAGCTGAAATGTCACTATCTTTATTCATAGATGTGTACTGATAGATTGTGCTTTAAAAGCCAAAGTATGATCATGGGACATTTCTTCTCTTAATCCCTACCTCTATTGGGTGGGGATTAGACTCTGGGTGGTAAACACACAACATGATATACAGATGATGGATTACAGAATTGTACACCTGAAACTGATATAACTTTACTAACAATTGTCACTCCGATACACTTAAAAAAAAAATTGCATTGAGATATTTTGCATTCCCTTTGAGCAATGTAATAGAATCATATCCTGATCACACATGTATTTCTAAAGACCTAAATGAACGTGCCGTCACATTTGGGAAATTTCATGTATGGCCAAGTTTAAGGACTTTTTAAAGTAGAAGCAACACCAGTGTGGTGGTGGGGATCTTGGCGGCACATAATCCAAGTCCTGGGAACAATCTTCATTTGGACTCAGTTTTGCCTTCTGGTAACTGGGCCACCCGAGCTGGGCTGCTTCCTGCTTTGTGCTCCAATAAGGAATGCATAGTCTGGGCCAGCTGGAAGATGGCCACGAGGCTGGGTGGGGCATTTGTAGCCTGTCCCTCAGTGCAGGGCTTTTGTGTCTTTGTTGGCTGAAGGGTCAGAGTAGGCGAACCGGAGTGAGGGGGCTACTTTCTATCCTGAAAATTCAGTTCCCTTCTGTCATGAAATGTGAGGCTTCCTCCTGTTCTCCTTTCTGTTCTTGAATAGAAAACAGGATGAAAATGCTTTGCCTAAAGGGTAAACATGATCATCCTGATCTGTCCTGCATTCTTCTGCTCTAAAATGCTAGAGCCCAGAGGTTTCTCCTACAAAAGGAGGTTTTCTGTTGTTCCATTGCTGCTAATGCCACCTGGCAGTGAAAGGCACAATGGACTCACTTGGCATGTACTTGTCAGCTATGGAGCTTCCTGAGTTGAGTTTGTGAACAAAAGAGCTTCTCCATGTATTGGGCCCCCCCTAGATCCCAGGCACTGGTGTTAAGGGCTTTATTTGGATTATCTCAAGTCCTCCTCCTCCTCATCTAAGCTCGGAATACACTATTAGCATCTGCATTTTACCAAAGTGGAAGCAAAGCTCCAAAGGTCATATGCTGAGGGTCACAAATCCTGGTAATGACAAACGCAGGTCTGTGGCACAGCAAAATGGTCACACCTCCAAAGAGAAGCCAGTTGAGTCTTCTTGCTGTCATTCTGTCTGCCTGCTTCTGCTCCACAGGACATTGCCATGGAGGGGAGCAGAGTTTCCCACTCCAAAATATGCTTCCTTAGGATATTGATTTTTAAAACAGGTTATTTTTAAGGAAAAAAGACTTAGGAAAAACACCTTTGATCTTCCCCTAACTGCCTAAAAGAATTTACGTAGAAGACCTGCTCCAGAAGGGCAGCTGGCATCACAGACAATGATAGTTTAGTATGAAGTAGGAGTGATAGAGAGGAATGCCCATTTGATCAATGTCCTTTTTGGTCCCTGTCGTGCAGGGTGTCAGGCGGGGTCTCTGCTCCCACACCCCGCACAAGAGTGCAGGATATGGTGTCATGAGGGAGACCCTGCTCACTGCACCATGTGTCCTGCGGGGTGGCCTGCGGGGTCTCTGCTCCCACTCCCCACATAAGAACTCAGGATATGGTGAGGCCAAAAAGGAACACCCACAGAGCCATAGATGGGGGAGTCATATCACTATATTCTCGCTGGCGGCTGGGTTGGAGAAACAGGAAACTAGCCCCCCATTTTTTTTTCTTGCTAGCATAGCCACGGCAGTTATATTAGTGGCCAATGGCTCACTGGTTACAGCTGACGGCCAACTAGCCACAGCTGATGGCCATCCAATCACAGTTGATGGCCATTTACTACCTGAGCTAACACCTTTCTATGTGAGGCTGAGAGCCTGGAAACTACTTTCTGGGGCTCTGTCCCCACAAATACACAAACAGCCGGGTGTGAGGACAGAGCCCCAGAAAGTAGCTCTTGGCCTCACATAGAAAGCTGCTGGCTCAGGTAGTAAATGGCCATCAACTGTGATTGGATGGCCATAAGCTGTGGCTAGTTGGCCGTCAGCTGTAACCAGTGAGCCATTGGCCACTAGTATAACTGCCGTGGCTACGCTAGCAAGAAAAAAAAATGGGGGGCTAGCAAGAAGATGGTGGCTGAGCGAGCAGGAGCGGATTGCAGAGAGGCGGATGCTGCCAGAGAGAATATAGTGATATGACTCCCTCATCTATGGCTCCGTGGGTGTTCCTTTTTGGCCTCACTGTATCCTGCGTTCTTGTGTGGGGAGCGGGAGCAGAGACCCCACAGGCCGCCCCGCATGACAAATGGCGCAGCGAGCAGGGTCTCCCGCACGACACCATATCCTGCGTTCTTGTGCGGGGAGCGGGGAGCGGGAGCAGAGACCCCGCCGGACGCCCTGCACGACACCGCGCCACTCACTCGAGGTGAAGTACGTATTGCCTCACCTGGTTTGTTTAAGTAAACTAAATATATTTTTGGAATTTGCTGTGGGCCAATTAACAATGGATTGTGGGCCGCAGTTGGTCCGCAGGCCGCAGTTTGGACACCCCTGATTTAGAAGAATGGAAGGAAAATGATTCCCCCCACACACACTGTATCCATCTGTGGGGACGGAGCCCTGGAGAGTAGTTTACAGGCTCTCGGCCTCACGTGGAAAGGTGCTGGCTCGGCTGTGGCTGATTGGCCGTCGGCTGTGGCCGGTTAGCCGATTGACCACTGGTATAACTGCTGCGGCTACGGAGAAGAGCCGAGCAGAGCCGAAGAGAGCGGAAGAGAGGAGAGGAACAGAGTCGAGAGAGTGGAGGAGAGTCGTCGGTCGGTCGGTCGGTCGGTTGGCGGAAAGGTGGACGGCAGGTCGCACGTCTGGTGGTCCCAGCCTCCAGTGAGACCATAGTGGTATGACTCCCCTACCTATGGCTCCGTGGGTGTTCCTTTTTGGCCTCACCATATCCTGCGTTCTTGTGTGGGGAACGGGAGCAGAGACCCCGCAGGCCGCCCCACGCACGACAAATGGCGCAGCGAGCAGGGTCTCCCGCACGACACCATCAGAGCTTATTGGGGTGATTATTCTGGCTCCTAGGCTGGATCAGGGCAGGCAGCAGGTAGGACAAAGTCCTACCAGCCTCTGACTTATCAATGACTTGATCTCCAAGACAAGGAAATGGGTTTGGTGGAACCTCCTTCCAACACCTCATTTCCAATTCCTTCCTCTTCCTCCCGACTCTTTAGTATGCGTCTGCCTCTTTTTCAGCACTGCTTGTGATATTCACCAGAACCTATAAAACTTATTGGTAGGGGAAATGCAGGAACAACTTTTCCTATCTTCCTCTCCACCCCAAAGCCCAGACATCAGTTACTGGTCTTCTCAATCTTGTGATTAGATACAGCTGTTGAATCCTAGAAGGCACCTGAGATCATGTGTTCTAACTCCTAATTTTATAGAGAAGCAAGCTTAGATCGAGAGAGAGGGGACAAGACTAGTCTGAAATCCTAATTAGTGTCAGAGCCCCCATCCACTGCTTGCCCCCCACTAGTCATGCTGGAATGCAGGATGTACAAGTCCCCCGCAGAGCTGCAGTGGCTTCATTTGTCAGTAGAGGAAACTGGAGATAATGGGAAACTTTAAGAATCCACATCCTATAGCTTAGCGTTTACAGAGAGCTAAACATTATCTTATCAAGTTAATCTTTTGAATGTAGCCCGGCTCCTCCTACTCCTCTTATACCTTGCTTTGCTCTCCTTTCCTTTCAAAAGCCTGAGCCTGGTGCTTTGCACCAACCCGAAAATGATATGTTGGGCTACTCCCCTGAGTCCTGGCAAAGAACATAAAGTGGAGATGTCTTCAGGTTGGCACCATTCTTTTCATCTTTCAAATTGCTTTGGAAAGCACATTTGTAAATTACTTCAAAGACTGTCATTTTCATGTTTGGAAAGTAATTCGTGATTATTGTAAGCTAGATTTAACCTAGAATGTTTAGGAAGTGGGTGGCTAATTCCTGTTACAATTCAAAGGGGGAAAAATCAACATAGAAAATAAAACAGAACAAGTACTGAATGTACAGTTGATAGCTCATTTATCCAGCCTCAGCTGAGAATATTTTTCACATAGCTAACTTTTGAAGATAACATCATGTACCCCATTCACCATAAACTTTTAAAAATTAAAAGCAGTTGTTGAAGGACATTTATTTAGAATATTTCACAGGTTTCTCTTTCTTCTGAAACTATGGCCACTGGACGTGATTTGACTTTTCCTGAGCCGTCAGTGTCATTGTTGTGACCTCTCATTATTGTACTGGGCTACAACGCTGCACTTTGTCACTTGTGGTGTTTTTGGCCCCCAACATGGATTAGTCCCAGATACTGTGGATATTGAGTTCTTCTTTCTATGTATTTGTTCTTTTCAGACTCTATCATCTGTGCCTTCCTTTTTGTGGGGCTTTGCACCACTAAGTTAGTCTGACCAGCCATGGACTAATGGGCTGGTGAAGAGAACCCAGCCACTCTTCCTGCCTCACCTCACCCTTGACCTTGCCCTTTCATTCTGGTGCCACAGCTCTTTCCTCATTTGAGCTACTGTTTGTGTGCGACTGTATTAGTTTTGAGCCTTGACTTGCAGGAGTGTTACCTACCTCTTTAGGCACTTGCTTAGAATAACAATGATCATAAACATAATAGTTGTATTAATAGTAGCGGTAAAAGAATCATAAAACCTACCCCTTATGCCAATGTGTTATACATAGTGTCTTCTGTTGTAGTAACTGCAAAAGAGGTCATCTTAGTTCCATCGTACAGTTGAGGAAGAGAAGGCTAAGAGGATTCAAACTCAGGTCTCTTCGGCTCTAAAGTTCATGTTCATTGCTCTGAATCCCTTACTAGGAGCCACACTAAAATACAGTAGCCTTATTCCTGCCCCAGGCACACATCCCAAACCTGAGCTAGTGGCCGAGTCTTGGTGGACTGGCTTAGTGGCCGAACCCACCACAAGGCTCTGAAGAAGTCAGACAGGTGTCATCATTCCTGTCTAACTCACGGCTGCCTCCTCCCGCTGGATCAGGGCAGCTCAGAATATATTGCTTCTGGCCAAAAGCCATTGCAAGTTTAGTTCAGCAAACCCTTTAGAATCTTGCAGAAGGTGGCTGTAAATGGTGAAAATATGACGGTCTCTTCTCCAAACCACTCCCTTAGGCTTCATAGATTAATGAATCAGATTCTGTGTTTATTCTGGCTCTGCAGAAGTTGTCTGTTGCTTCCCAGGTCTTGGCTGTCATCAGAATAATTGAGGTTGCAAAACGAGTGACCTCTGGGTAAATGAGGTATTATAATATGATTTCAAATTTGTTTACTCATGGAAATGGACTGGGAAGGGATTATGGAACTTGTCTCACATTACCATGGGCGCTGACCTCAAAGCACGGAGGAGGTATGCCCAGCAGCCCCATTCCTCCATTACCCAGGGAACATTGTGCATCCCTGAACAGGGAAGAGGCAGGAAATAAAAAACAAAAGCAAAAAACCACTACCAACACCACCACTACCACCACAATAACAAAACACTTGTGGAGTGGATGGGGGAAAAGCAAGCAATGTCTAAACCCCTTCGATCTACTCTTTTCTAGTAATAATTAACTAAGAAACATGTATTGGGTATCTACCATATGTCTGGAATTCTGCCAAGTACTGACATGGATATTAGATTCTCATGAGTATCCACCCGTTTAACAGATGCGGAAAAAAGTTGCTTAAAGTCACAAAGGTAATAAGTGTCTCAACTGGGATTTAATCTTGGTGATCAGCTTCCTCGGTCTTCCTTAACTGCTACACTATACTGCCTTCAATTAAGAATGAGAAAGATTTATTCTGACCTGGGAAGAGTTCGGTCAAACACAGAAGCTTGCGAAATGTAAGGTATGATATTAATGGAACATTTAAATTATCCATGCACTCTGCAGGAAGCTGCTGATGAGGACGCTGCCTTAGAGTGAAATGAAGGAGAATTTTCTAAGTGTACCAACAAAAGAGTGATCTGCTTTTGAGGTGCACCAGTGCCAGAAGGAGGGAAATGAAGAAAAGGGCTTGACAGCAGCACCTGGAGTTTTAAAACGAAAGAGCAGTGCGCTGGTTTCCAAAGTGAATTCATTGTACAACTCAATAAGTGTCAGCAAGTGGGAAAGATGCCTGTAAAGAGGAGGCCACTATAATTAAGTGAAAATGAAGAGAGAAGAGAGAGAAACTGAAAGGAGAGAACTCACAAATCACAGATGTGGGGAAAAGAGGTCATGGGTTACTATCAAAATAGACTAATCCCCAAGTTCTTGAGCAGAAGTAGCACCAGAAGAGGGAGAGATGCAAGTTGATAAAGGGCGTCTGGGCCTCAGGGAGAATCATTTCACTGGGTTGTGTTTTCCATGTTTTAGCTGAGAAAGCACTGATTAACTCTCTCCTAGCCATTTAATTCAGTTTATACCTAAAGGAACTTACCCATCTGGAAGTAGCTAAGGAACAAGGTTCTCAGTAATCCCTGCCCTGGAAAATGGCCAAATCTGTGACCTGATTTTACTCAATTTGGGGTTAAACCTTGAGTTGCCTTAAATCTAGGGGAGTGTCTCCTCCTTTGGGGTCACTTTCACTTGGGAACAATTGCTGAGCCTGTGGAAAATTTACAAAGCAGACCAACAGGATTTAGACCTTGATGATGACCAATCATGATGATGAGGAGGAGGAGAGGAGTTGATTTTTATTACCTATTGGTTCATTCATTCATTCCACAAATCATCGAGTTCCCATGTAAAGGCGATGCTACAGTTTAAATGTGCAGATGGAGGTTTCTTCCCTTTACCTCGGTCTGGGCTCTTTCCATCACATGACTGCACAGAATACTATGGGTAGTAAAAGAAGGTGCAACTAAGATTGTAGGCATTTGCACTTCTCCAGCTTGATAGTCACCCCCAAGTTCTCTCGCTAGCCCGGAAAGGCAGGTGGCTAGTTCTCTGTGCAGCAGTGACGTGTCCAGGCTGTCAGCCTCCAATGGATTCATGAGCAAGTAGCCTTCCTCTCTGAGCTGGACAGCCACATCCAGGCTCACGGGGTGTCAGAGGGTGATGGCCTTATCTTGTTGGACCTAAAGTAGCCTCTTTTCTAGGAGCATTTCAATGTTAACCTACATAAGAGCATATGTTGCACCAAGGAGTTACAGAGAGAGCCAGTCATGTTTCCATATTCCACCTCTGTGTTTGCAGCCAATTTAGATAGACGAGTCTTTTCTGCCCATGAACACACAGTAAACACGTTTATTTTTTACATTCCCTTATCATCAAGTTCATTACAGCTAAATATGTTTTAAATTCCCATCAAAATACAATTTAAATTATCACCTGAAACAGTCTGCTAAGAGGGCTAGCTGCCTTCTGAAACTATCATCCAAGGAAACATCATAAATTTTCCTATGAGGAATATACCAGCTCTCAAAGGGGATTTTCCAGGGTTGCCTCACTACATTGTGTCTCATGCCAAATATTTTTCTGGTTTAAATCCACCTTTGCAAGTCCATGTTCTTTCTAGCCTCTGGCGCATGATAATCATCAAGGGAATGAAAGCGAGGCTGCCTCTGCTAATGGCCATAATGGAGGCTTGGTCTCCTTCTGCTCAGCCGCTGGGCTCAGCTTAAACACGACACTGCCTGGGAGAAGCCTCCCCTGAGAGGCCTCACCGCAGCCCTGAAATTCAGTCCTTATCACTGCAGCCTGTGGATTTCCTTCTTAACACACAAGCTGAAATTACCTTCTGATGGATTTCACTTTTCAGTGACATCTCCCCCTCTCTCTAAGAGCTTGGACTGTGTTTACTTGAGTTCACTCTATGCCCAGTACCCAGCATATAGTAGGTGCTCAATGAATAATGATAATGACACTGGCACTAATCAGAATGCAAGCCCTTCCCTAGCACTTACTATGTGCCAGGCACAGTTCTAATTAATATTTACATATATTGATTCATTTACTCCTCACTCTGATCATGCCCATTTTCCAGTTGGAAAAACTGAGATACAGAGAAGTTAAGTGACTTGCTCAGAAACTCACAACTAGTAAGCGGCAGAGCCAAAATTTGAATTTAGCCAAGCTTGCTTCAGAGTCTAAGCTTATAACCAATTCTGAATGTCAACTCTGTGCCAAGTAAATATGGCTACTTCATGTCTACTTGACATGGCCATCTCTGCTTTGAAGCAAGAAAGTTTTTCACTGTACATGGATTTAAGATTTCATAAGTGCTGAATGGATGAACATCATATGAAATAACATATACTGTGCAGATGTGTATATATGCATAAATATATATTTCATTTAATAACGCAGAATGAAATGTAGTTCCCAATACTTCTCTGGATAATTTAGTCTAACAAATGGTAGTGACATTATTTCTTCATCTATGACAATAAGTTAAAAAATTTTTCTTCTAGCATTTTGCATTTGCTAAATACCTTAGAGAATAGTGAAATAAGACCCAGCTAGGAGAAGGAGGCAATACCAGTTGCAAAGGAGAGTCTCCAAAAGTTACTGATTAGTAAGGCCATGCACATTTGATGATTGAAGACCATCTTATTAATACTGCAGGTGAAAATAGCAGACACCTGTGAAGAATTTAGTCCTCATTTTTTAAAATATTCCCTATGTATCGACATGGATACTAAATATGGAGGAAAAAAAGTCCTAGTCTCTTTGGGTTGATTTCTGTCTCTTCCCCCACCTGCCCCACTAAGCTTAATTTACTGTGTAAAACGTAGACCTCAGAACCCAACCCCTTTCTAGCAACTTTGCTGTATGTTTGAAATTTTTCATAAGAAAAGGTTGGACTATATGTCCAAATGTTAACTGTTTTTCACCCTTTTGGTTTCTTGTCCTGTTGTAATGTGGATAGAATTCCCATGAAACTAATTCTTGGAGGTCCCCTTTCCTTGACGATGGAAGTTGAAAGAGAAAGAAGCTATAAAGAGTCCCGCAGCAGCCCATCAATAATAGGGATGAGTTCCTCAGAGGCGAAGGGGGGAATCGATGAAAATAGGACTCTAATAGCTAGAAAGCATCTCATTTGTTTCCCCAAAGACTTTGGCATCTGCCAAAACATTTGACTCCAAAAGCCACCCCAGAGGATAGCCAGATATAGAGAGAGGAGACTAGAAAGGAGTTGGAGAAGGGAAGTGCATCTGCTCCCCTGAGCCATGGTCGTGGCGGAGGGATCTGTCTTCCCACTCGGTCCCACTGAGGACTGGGGCTGGCGGGATTTTTAAGCCCCTCTAGTCAGTGCCTCGCTGCGTTTGAATTACTGAGTCATGAGCAGACGGCCAGAACCTAAGGGGATGGTTGAAGAGCGCTGTCATGGGGCGTAAGAGAGGGCGGGAGGGGTCGGCACTGACATACAAGGAGTCCTGAGGAGCAATATTTGAAAAGACACATTTATAATCACAGAGACCCAGTCTGTGCTGTGTCTCTGGTGGACACCATTTATATGCATATTCAATACACACAGGCCAGACAGGCTAAATTGTAGCCTCTCTTCAGTAAATGCCCTAGTTGTTTGGAGTAAAAATGGTTTAGATTAGCACCCGGGCACTCTGACAAAGGTCCAGAGGGTGTTAGGGGACTTGCCAGCACCATTAGCATTTTTTTCTTCTTTTTCCAGCAGCACTAAAATATGTTTGCTCAAAACAGAGGGAGATGAGAAACTATTGGCAGCCAGTACCTCTTAAAAGAAAAAAAAAAATTTACTACTCTGACAAACATAGCAATTAAAACGGTGTTGTGTTGTGACAGATTACCGAGCAATTAATGCCTAATTGAGCATTATGCTAGATGCTTCTGTGAAAGCGAGGTTACTGGGGCCGGAGTGGCCACATCTTGTAGCAAAACAAACCTTCTCCAAACTTCCTGCATCACTCTCCACACTGAGGAGCCCAGAAACCAAAGAAAACATTTTTTTATTTTGGCTTTCAGAGTTACACTGGAAGGATTGGCTTAACAGAAACGATCTCGACATTGCAAATCCTATTGGGGATTTCATACTTTCCTCATTTGTAAGCAAAATCCATTTTCCGTGAGATATTTTTAGTGCAAGCATCCCCTGCTGTCCGATTCTGTTACAATAGACCATTAGATCTTGAAGCCAGTCCAAGCACGTCACGTGATTTCTAAGCATCCCTGATTGCCTCCTCCTAAGTGACTAGCCTGGCAGGAGTCAGGGAGTAAGTCAAAGTCCTTCCTGAAGACATGAATACATATTGATAGGATGTGAAAATGCTTTACAGCTGTTTTTTCCAGGAGGTCAGCTTGAGTGACCTCCGTCAGCTGAGTGACCTCAGTAATAGAGATATTTTCAGCCCCACAAGCCGCCTATGAAAATATAAAAATGTATTAGGCTTCAGAACTGCATGTGTGGGAACAGAACAACCCTACTATTGAGAGAAAATCTCAGGGAACACTGGTGTCGCTCACATGAGTTTGGTTAATGTGTGCATACTTTTGATAAATCATTTTGATTCAGTGGACCCCACCTTTCAGATGAGTCAATTTCATTTCTGGAACTTAGGAGCTATGACAAGTAAAACTCCTTAGCGAGGTGTCTAGCAAATTTTCCTTCCGAAAGTGTTTACATTAAAAAAATATTTTTTTTCACTCTTTGTATGACACTCCTTGGCCTTGGAAAAATATGTCAGTGTGAAGTCAGATTTTCAGCATTTAGTTTGAAAAAGCATGATTTATTTGAATGTCTGGATGGGAAAGATATATTTATTCAGAATTCAAACTAGAATTGAAGAGAATCATTGTAATGAACAGGAAACATGCGCTTGGAATGAACTGAGAAATACTCTCTGGGCGAAGTGCTCTAATATTTCTGAGTGTGTTCACTTTCAGTGGATCAAATCTTTCCCATCTCTGCATCCAAGCTATTTGGCTCTGATCAGATGATCAGAGCTCAAGGAAGTGATTGGAGCGTGAGCTGGCTGCAGCTGCAATGTAGGCTGTTTTCAGGGACAAGGAGCCACTGTTTTGCAAACATAGCATCAACATAGAAGTTATTTTGTAGGCTCCAGGATGCAGCGATGGGCTGCACTGCCAGCATTGTTCTGCTACAAGCTTTTCGTTCTGTGGTCCAGAGGAGCTGTCCACACATTTGTAGCCGACGCCAGGAGGAACCATCCCACGAAATTTTGCCTCTGGAAAGTGACGATGAAATGAGCAGACCCAGAACCCTCGTCATAATGGTATGGTGTCTGTGGCAAAGCAGCCTCAGTTGATTGAACTGTTTTTATACAATGAGGTTACAAGGGTTTTGGGGTGTTCAGCTTTAGATAAAGAAGTGTGACCTAGAGACTGCTACTGTGTTTTACTGTTTGGGGAAAATCTTTCAAAACTATTTCTATCATTCAAAGAGCTGATATTCTTTCTCTTAGATTTGTAACAAAAATTTGCAGTTTATCAATCTGTTAGAAATTCCCTTCTGCCTAACATTTTGTATGCTGTTAATAACTTTTGTGCAGAAAAAAAGAGGACATTTTGGAGTTTGTTTTAATGAGTGGATTTTATTTTATAAAAAAGAAGAGCCCCAAACAGATATTTTTATATCACACGTAACCAATCAAGTTGGGTAGATGTTGGTAGTTACATTTCTAACTTCAAGGTATTTGGGGCTTTTGTTTCTGTCTCTGAAACAGAAATGCCTTTCTGAAATGCTTAACTTAGGCACAAAATCAGAATGAAGTTTTTGAGAATTTTGTGGAATCCATGTGCTTTAATTAGAAAGTTGTTTCGTGCCACTTGTCTAATTACATTTCCGTCTGTGCTTTAATTATAAGAGACAATATTACTCCCTCTTTGTGTATGTATTTGATCAGCAAGAATAAAGTAGAGGATAGAGTCTTTCCTTATTTTAGGTTCAGGGGGAGATCTGCTTAGTCACTGAAATTCCACGTTAGGATGGAGGTAGTGGGCTAAACTTTCCAAAATTGAGGAAGTGTTGAAGTCTGGGTGGTTTCAGTACAACTGACTTTTTTCACTTAGATTTCAGTGTTCATATATCAAAGTTGTCGTAAATAATGAATGGAAAATACCTGTTACTCTAAAAGTTTTTAAATGAAAGTCACTTGGCTTGGACTGTGCCTCTAAGTGACAGAATACTAAGCTATAACATTTTTTGCTAACTTCTTCAACAAATCAATAGTTGACTTTTGAAACGCAATACTGTTCTTGAACAATTGGTCTATGATTATCTCTAAAAAGAAATACTAAGTAGGAATAATTTTATAATTCATTACTCCCATAAGTTTTCACAAATGAATTTTAAAAGATCTGAGACCTTTGTTTTTGACTCTCAATGAAAGTTTGACTCTCATTAATAACATTAACACATTTGATAGCTATGTGTATTACTCATGCCATCTCAATCATTAAAACAGTCATTTTTTTCTAATTGTACTAATTAGACTATAAAATATTGCAGCTAGAAATTTGCAAAAAGAAAAAGTCTCTCAAAGTAACTGAGAAATAAAAAATAATAATTCGCTTAGCAATACCTTATTTTTTCCCGATTTCAAAAATTGACACAATACCTTTATTGACATCCAATGAGGTGATGATAAATTTACTAATGAAGAAAACAAGGGTTCAGAGCATTGACTATGTTGTTTACATCACACAGCTGCTAAATGCCAGAGTCTCAAGTCACACTTAGATCAATGATTCCAAAAGCCGGTATATTCTCAAATCTGTTCACACTTCTAAGGAAATAATGATAAAACTGAATTTTTATGAGAAGTCTGATGGAAATCTTGGACCATTCAGGGTCATACAAAGTTATTGTGCGTCTTGAAAATTTCCTCTGGGCCACTCCAAAATTCACGTGCTCAACAACGATTTATGGCCGGTCCACTAAGAGTCAGCCACTGTTCTAGGTACTTGAACAGATACACCAAAGACTGCTGCCCTAAGTTGCAAAGTTTTACGGAGGTAATGTATTTTGCAAATTCTGTTTTTATGGAAATGCTGTATTAGGGTTGTGATGCTTAGTGCATACATTGAAGTCAATGGAATTATTTCCTGTCTTTAAGATGGTGGTTCGAGAATTTTCATGTGTTTCAAAAATCACCTACGAGTTCTTATTTATACAAATTCTTGGGTACTTGGCCCCCAAAAACTCTATAAAAGAAGGTCTGGAGTGGAGCCTGGGAATCTGTACTCTTTAGCAAGCACTCCCAGGTGACTCTGATAGAGGAGCATCTTGGATGACATTCTGAGAAACATGGCTCCAGAAACTGATAATCTAAACTCTCCAACTCTTATTCTCCTTTAACCTGATATGCTAGTTGTCTTCTCACTCTGTCTGTAAGCTTCTGAAAAAAACTGATTTTTTTTTCTCACTTGCTCATCACCCATTAGTCACCAAATTGTGTGTGTGTGTGTGTGTGTGTGTGTGTTGTGTAGGATCACAGACTCTAGAGTCAGAAACTCTAGGTTGGAATTCTGACTTCATCACTAGTCAGCTCTGTGACCTTCCACATAGTATTTAACATCTCTGTGCCTCTTTTTTCTCATCTGTGAGATGGGGGTCATAGTTCTGTCAACTCTGAACTGTTGGGAGGGTTTAATGAAATAAAATACATATCAAGTGTCTAGAATAGTGTCTAGATATGTCAGTAAGATATTCAATAAGGGGGATTAGGAACATCCTAACTGAAAAAGTGGCATTTGAGGAAAGACCTGAAGGAGGTGAGGGAGTGAGTCGTGCCACGCGTTCTATCGGGATATGTCTCAGGTGAAGGACCAGCCTGGGTAAGAAAGTCCCTGATATGGGAAGAAGGCTGGTGTGTGTGAGGAACAGTGAGGAGTCCAGTGTGGCCGAGTGAGTCAGGAGAAGGTGGTAGAAGGTGAGGTCATCGAGGTCATGGGGAAGATAGTATCAGGCTTGGCAGACCATCAGGAAGATTTGGCTTCTTTTCTGAGTGAGAAGGAGAAGGCAGGCACAGAAGTTAAGAGCATGGACCATGGAGCCAGAACGTCAGGGTCTGAGTCCCATCTCTGCCACTCACTAGCTACATGATCTTGACAAGGGACGTGTCCTCCACGCGCCTTCATTCCTTCATTGACAAAACGTAGACAGTGGTGGTACCTACTGTGTGAGGCTACTTTGAGAATTCAGTCAGTTAATACATGCAAAGAGGTTAGACCAGTGTCTGGGGGATCGTAAGTGCTAGGTTAACTACAAACTCACTGATTTCGAGGGCCTTGAATAAGGGAGTAACAGGATATATGGCTGCAGAGGGTCAAGGGTTGAAGCAGGAAGACCATTAACCAGGAAACCATTACAATGATCCCAGAAAAGACCTGGATGGTCGTTGTTGAGGTCACGGGAAGTGGCTGGATTCGGATATACTTCAGAAGTAGGGCCAGTAGGCTTTGCTTACAAATTGAACATGTGAGTGAAAGAAAGAGAGGAATGAGGGATGAGTGTTCAGTATTTTGTTTTTGGTTTTGTTTTATTTGTTTCATTTTCTCGCCTGAACAACCGTTTAGAAGACTTAGTTTCCATTCCGATGGGAAAGACTGCAGGAGAAGATTCGGCAAGAAACTCTAAGTTCACATGTTAAGTTTGAGATGCCTGTTAGGTCTGTACATGAAGACAGCAAATAGAAAATTGACTATACAAGTCTAAGGTCTGAGGAAAGTCTCCAGAGGAGATGTAATGCCTGGCACAACATAAATGCCAATTAAGTGATTGATGAATGAATAAATAAGTGATCTCTGTTTTCTAATTTCCTAGAATACTTACAGTGTGTAAATCTACTGGCAGTTAATCATACTTTGAGCTATTTCATATCTTTGGAACATATATTGTTTACATACATGTCCTATGAATAAAATCAGGACAAGAGAGGAATATACTATGGGAACTACTTCAAAGGAAACCAAATGATCTCTCTTTTTACTCTATAGTAAATATTCTAACTTAATAAATCTTTATTACCAGAGGGATTTTAACATGTTTTGCCCAGTTTCATCTTTTTGAACGGATGCATGAGGAAGAAACAACTTCCAAGCATTCTAATCCTGAATTAGTGTTCTTATTTCATTTTAGTGAGTTTGAATCTTGAATATACTAATATAAGATTCCCCTGGGAAGGGAAGCTTGTGTAATGGAGTGTGATTCTGAATGGCTTGCCATGAGTGGGTGTAATGCAGAGCTTAAAAGCACGGAGAATCTTTGATAGTTATTTTTCCTTGTGAACTGCTTTTGAGCTGAATCTCAAAGCCACAGAAAATGGGCAAATGAATTGAATCTTCTCCTTGGTTATAAGAATTAATTGAATGTGATCAGATGCTCAGTAATTACCAACACAAATCTTTAAGGCAAAGATTTACTAAATTCAAATCAGGTCCAGTATATTTTGTTCATATAATGTTGCATCTTTTTAGCTTTCCAAATGATACAAATTAAAAATGATAAGAAACAAAGAAAAAGGTACACAATGTAAAAATAAATGTTTAAAATTTAAAACTACCACAATGATAAAGAAAAGCAGGAAATTTGGTGTGTACGGTGGGGATATGCAGAAACTTACACTAAAACCAATGAGTAAATTCAACTATCTATAGATATAGACAAATATAAATACACATTTAAAATACAAAGAGCATTGTATTCTTAGTAGGTGTAAGTGTTTAGGGAGGAGCCATAGCATGAAAATTAAGGAGATTTTTATTACCAAGTAGAAATACCTACGTATGTGGCTAGGAAAAGCATAGACTCAACACATCAGTGCTAATAAAAAGTTCCTTAACTTTTAAAAATAATCAAATATTAAAAGTCCTGCATATGTTTGTTTTTGTTTGCTTCTGTGTTTTCTAGAAGAGTGGATTTAAGGCTTATCCCCAAGTATCAGGCTTCAATCAACATAATGAAATCTTGTGAACACTGAGTAATGCAGTCGAGGATAGAAATGCATCTTTTAGCAAACTAAATAGGAATACAGTATTTTTGTTGTGTGTCAACAAATTTCTTCTAGGTTGTTGTTTTATTCCCTCAGATTTTATTTCCATGGAGCTGATTTACTCAAAGTTTCGCGTTTTTGAAATTCATTCTGCTGTAATATATTTTGTTCTTTATGACCATGTCCAACAAATTCAATACACACCACAGGAATTTGTCACTGTTAGATGATCTAAACATCAGAAACTCAGTAGATAACTGAGGGACAACAGCAGCTTGCATTGGACAGGCACGGATGGCCATAGGCAGCCACTGCCTGCTCTCCTGGAGCTCACAGTTTGATGGCAGAGACAGAAAGGATCAAACAAATGTAACGTTGTCATCAGCGTAAGTGCCTCCAATAAGAGTTACATTCTACCTGAGACTGTGTCCTTTGAGCAGCTGAGCTCCTCAGTGCAGTCAGGGAAGGCTTCCTTTAAGGAAGAGGAAATGGAGCCAACCTGGAGAATGAATAGCTGCTAAGAAAAGAGAACATGCCCTACACCTGTCTATTGGGAAGTGTAGTCAAGAGGATATGACTGTGGGTTTGACTGGAGAGCTGGACTCCAGCGATGGGAGGCTCCCCACTCCTCCCCTGTGCTTGGAGTGTTCAGTCTGCTCGCCTTCCTCATGCTAGAAACCACCCAAGGACACAGCCTTGACACAGCAATGTGGTGGAGAGACCATCTAGGCCAGGTCCTTCACTACACCCAGTTCAGGCCCCCTGTGTGGGTGACTGACCCAGTTAAGATACTTTCAAGATACAGCAGGAGGGTGTGTTCAAACGAGTTGTGATCATCCAAGACAAGTCTCCTGAGTAAGTTCCCTTGCTTATTACACCGGCCACCCTCCAATCTGGAGTGGTCGCCTTTTTCTTTAGTCTCCACCTGATCTCTATTGTATGGGTGCCCAGTTTCAAATCACACCTTGGAAACTCCCAAGGAACCTGTGACCCAACAGAGTGCTAACTTTCATTTTGTTGCCGTAGGTTAAGAGCCAGAGGCATGGGTCTGAATCCCTTGCAAAAGCATTTGCTTGCTGTGTGATCTCTGGATCAGTTATTTAAATTCTCTGCGTGTTGGCTTTCCTGTCTGTAAAATGGGAATAGTGAGGGTGCCTATTTCTGTTGGTTTCCCATTCCTGCTGTAAAATGACCACAGATTTAGCAGCTTAAAACAACACGTTTATTATCTTACAGTTCTGGAGACCAGGTATCCCAAAGGGGTCTTATTATGCCAAAATTGGTAAAGCTTCATTCCTTTCTGGAGGCTACATGGGAGAATCTGTTTTGGGTTTTTTGTTTTGTTTTGTTTTCGTTTTTGTGCCTTTTCCAGCTTCTGGAGGCTGCCCACATTCCTTAGTTCTTGGCCCTATTCTGTCCTCAAAGAAAGCAGCATAGTATCTTCATATATCTCTCTGACTCTGACCCTTGACTCTTCCTCCCCTTTCACTCAAAGGACTCTTGTAATTACATTGGACCCACTTGGACAATCCAGTTTACTCTCCAATATACAAGGTCAGCTGACTACAGACCTTAATTTTATCAGCAGTGTACTTCCTCCTCGCCATGCAAATAACATACTCGTAGTTCTGGGGCTTTGGATGTGGACATTTGGGGTCGGGGGAGGGTATTATGCTGCCCACCATACTATGTCATAGGGCTATTTTAAGAATTCTGTGAGTGAATACCAGTGAAGAACCTATACTAGATCCTGGAACTTAGTAAGAACTCATTAAGTTTAGCTATTATGATTTCTTTCATTGTTTGGTTGAAACTAAGAAAAGTTTACATACTTAATATACTTCCAAGAGTTATTTTAGGAGAAAGAATTGAACTGCTACAAGGAAATTTAATTTGTGCTTCATAGAATGTGGGGAAATGGAAATTCAAGGTTAGCTTATTTACGGGAGCACTGTAACATTTATTGAATAGATTATTCACACAAATCGATGATTCATAGAACATTTGCATTTGTTTGAGACTCTTCTATGTTAGCCACCAATTGACTCTCTTCTAAAATTTAATTTTTAGTTTATTCTTTTTTTCTTTCATCATTTATAAAGGGATATTGCATCATTCCAGTTCTCCAAATCATGCCAAATTTAGAAATTATGACAAAGAAAAAATATACAAAATCTTAAAAGAATTTTTTAGAATTAAAACCATTATAATAATAAATAAAAGTAGAAAATCAAGTGAGAGAGAGAAAAGATACTTTTACATTCAGTAGGGACCATTGAAGTTATTAGAGATGAAAAAATCGTCTGTATCTTATTTGTCATTTTAAAGTTATTTCAATGTTTTCTGACGGAAACAGATTTTTTATTACAGATTTATGACGGTTAAGAAGCTTAAGAATTCAAAATTGTGGAATCTAGATTATTCTAGAAGTTGTTACTCCGTAAATGGGTTGATGAATGAATGAATAAATGAATGCCATATCTGATGGGTCATAAAGTTTACAAAGCAGGAGGAATCTATGAAGTAAAAAAAATATGTATGGATTCATTTGGTGAATTGTTAGCATTCCTATCATTGGTTATTCTGTGTTATCAATGGCCTTCTTTGCTCTCATGCACTTTATGAGAACAGACTGACTATTCCTCAGAATAGCGTCAAGTTCTGCTTTGTAAGTCAGAGGAAGTAAAAATGGAAATGGTGTTCACAAAATAATCGCAATTTAGTGAGCATTTCCAGCTATTTGTCTGGTACTTTGCTAATAACTTTGCACAGTTATATTTTCTTGTTGCCACAACAACCACTGGAGGAAATCGTCTTTATTTCCATATCATTGAAGAACATATTAAAGTCTATAGAGTAGCTCTTTATAATTGAAATTCAATGTGATGTATATAATTTTAAATTTTCTAGGAGCCATATTTTTTAAAGTAAAAAGAAATACTACAGTTAGTAATACATTTTATTTAATCCAATATACCCAAACTATTGTTATTTTGGTATATAATCAATATAAAATTGTTATGTTTTAAATATATTTTTATTAAAAGTATAGCTAACATACAATATTATATTAGTTTCAGGGGTGCACCACAGTTATTCAACATTTATATACCTAAAAAAGTGATCACCATGATAAGTCCAGCAACCACCTGACACCATGCAATGCTATCACACATAATTGACTACATTCCCCGTGCTGTACATTACATCCTCATGACTTGTTTGTTTTAGTCCAAGAAATTTGGACCTCTTATTCCCCTTTACCTTTTCCACTGCTTTTAAAAGATTTTTTCAATTTCAGTTGACATTCAATATTATTTTATATTAACTTCAGGTATGCAGAATAGTGGTTAGACACTTACATAATTTAAGAAATGATCCCCTGCCTAACCTAGTAACTACCTGGCACTATACATAGTTATTACCATACTATTGACTATATTCCCTGTGCTTTACTTTACATCCCCATCACTACTTTCTAACAACCAATTTGTACTTTTTATTCCCTCCCCTCTTTTTCACCCACACTCCAACACCCCTCCCATCTGGCAACCTTCAAAATGTTTTCTGTATCTATGCGTTTGTTTCTGTTTTGTTCATTAATTTTGTTCTTTAGATTCCACATATAAGCAAAATCACATTGCATCTGTCTTTTGCTGACATACTCCACTCAGTACAATACCCTCCAGGTCCATCCATGCTGCCACGGATGGCAAGGACCTATTCCCTTCCATGGCTGAGCAATAGTCCATGGTGGATATGTACCACATCCTCTTTATCCATTCTTCTATCGATGGACATCTAGGCTGCCTCCATATCTTCACCACTGTAAACAATGCTGCAATGAACATATGGATGCACATGTCCCCTCGAAGTAGCATTTTGGGTTTCTTCAGATAAATACCCAGAAGTGGGATTACTGGGTCCTTCGTTGTCTCTTCTTATAGCCTTTGTTTTAAAGTCTATTTTGTCTGGTATAAGTATTGTGACCCCAGTTTTTTTGTTTGTTTGTTTATTTGTTTTTCATTTCCATTTTCATGAAATACCTTTTTCCACCCCTTTACTTTCTGTCTGTGTCTTTCAATCTGAAATGAGTCTCTTGGAGGCAACATATGTAAGGGTTTTGTTTTCCTATCCAGTCAGCCGTCCTATGTCTTTTGATTAGAGCATTTAAAACATCTACATTGAGAGTAATTGTTGATAGTTATGTAGATATTGCCATTTATTATTCATAAATTTTATTTTATTTTCCATCTTAAAGAAGTCCCTCTAACATTCCTTGTAGTACTGGTTTGGTGGCAATGAACTCCTTTAGCTCTTTCTTGTCTGGGAATCTCTTGATCTCTCCTTCAATTGTAAATGATAGCTTTGCTAGGTAGAGCAGTCTTGGTTGTCGGTTCTTGGTTGTTGGTCCTTGCCTTTCATCACGTTGAATATTTTGTGCCAATCCTTTCTGGCCTGCAGACTTTCTGTTGAGAAATCAGCTGACAATCTTATGGGGGCTCCCTTGTAAGTAACTAGTTGCCTTTCTCTGGCTGCTTTTAGGATTCTCTCTTTGTTTTTAAGTTCTGCCATTTTGATTATAATGTGTCTTGGTGTGGGCCTCTTTGGGTTCATGCTGTTTGGGATGCTCTGTACTTCCTGGACTTGTATGTCTATTTTCTTTGCCAGGCTAGGAAAGTTTTAGGTCATTATTTCTTCAAATACTTTTTCAATACCTTGCTCTATCTCATCTCTTTCTGGTACCCTTATGATGCAAATGTTGGTATGTTTGATGTTGTCCCAGAGGCCCCTAAACTCTCCTCATTTTTTTTGGATTGTTTTTTCTTTTTGCTATTCTGATTTGGGTGTTTTATTCTACCTTGCCTTCCAAATTGCCAATTCAGTCCTCTGCTTTATTTCATTTGCTGGTGATTCCTTCTAGTGCATTCTTCATTTCAGTTATTATATTCTTCACTTCTGACTGGTGCTATTTTATGGTTTCTATGTCCTTTTTTATGCTTACTATCTCTTAGTTGAAGTTCTCACTAAGTTCCTTGCATATCCTTATAACCAGTGTTTTGAAGTCTATATCTGGTAGGTTGCTTTACTCCATTTTGTTTAGTTCTTTTTCTGGAGTATTCTCCTGTTCTTTCATTTGGGATGCATTTCTTTGTTTCATTTTGACTGCTTCTCTGTGTTTGTTTCTATGTATTAGGTAGGGCTGCTACATCTCCCAGTCTTGATCAGGTGGCTTTATGTCATAGGTGCCTTGTGGGGCCCTTGCAGTCTCCTTGGTTGCCTGAGCCAGCTGCTCCAAGAACGTAGCCTTGTGTGGGTTGTGGCTGCCTTCCTGTTATAGTTTAGCCTTGATTGCCATTGGCACATAAGTGGGTGGGATTGACCCTTAGGGTAACTGGCTGTCAAGTTTAGTCACATCCATAGCTTATGAGCTGCTGTGTGTGGGCCTTACCCCACTGAGTGGAATTTGCCCCAGCAGGCTCTGGTGCCTGCTGAGACCACCCTTTTTATGTGCCGTTTGTGAGGCTAATTGTGTGGTTCTCGGCTGTGTTCTGAAGCCAACCTTCAAGTATTTTGGTTCTGAGGCCTCTTGGGAGGAGTTCCAGTGCAGACCCGGGTCCTACTACTTGTGATCGGCCAGGCTACCCGGTAGGATATACAAAGCAATCCATAGTTGTTTACTGCCTGTGCTGAACTTGGAGGCATGTGGGAGAGGCCATGCTGGGAACTGAGGACATCTGCCAACAGTACCAGGCCTGGGGTAGCTCCACAAAAAGCCAGCATACCCCAAGGCCTGCTGCCACCTGCCAACTCCCTTAAGGTTCAGCCACTGATAGAACCTTGTGCAATACATGTGTTGGGTGAGGCAGGGTCTCAGGGAGTCACCAGAGTGGGAAGAGTTGTAGTCACGAGCTTATTGTAAATTCTGGTTTGGTGCCAGTGCTGAGCCTGGAGCTACTCAGCAAAAGTCTCAGAGCACACTGAGGCCAGTTGCCGCCAGCCTGGGGCCCACAGTCTCTGATAGTTTTCCAAGAAAGAGAAAAGTGCCAGCAAGGCTGGCTGCTCATGAGAAAGTGCCTCCAGCATTGGGGGAGTTGTGTAGGGCAGGTTCCCAGTGAGTCAGTAGAGCTCACCCAATCAATCAGATTCAGATTTGGCCATAAGCGTAGGGGGCAGGTTCAACACAGGAAAGATGGCACCCACCTGCCAGCTGCACAGGAAGAGGCCTCCTCACAGGGAAAATAGTGAGTGTCCTCAAGCCCTTGCCTCGATGCCACACATCTCAGTCTGCCCCCTGTATGCCTCCAACATCTCCCGAGTCACTGTTCCTCCACCAGAACCGAGGGTGAGTGCCTGTGAGTGAGTGAGCCTGTGTGCAGGCCATTTAAGAGAACTTCTGGGTTTCTTGCAGTCTATTGTCCCACCCAGACGGTCAGAATCCCCACTGTTTTTCAATCCAGATGTTGTGGGGGCTCCTCTTCCCGGCACCAGTACTTCGGGCTGGGGAGGCCAGTGTGGGGCTGGTATCCCTTGCTCCTCCAGGGGCACCTCTGCAGCAAGATATCCCTCCCAATTTTTAATCCACCACACGGAGGTTTGGGGATGGCTCATTTCACATCTCTGCCCCTCCTACCAGTCTCGCCATGGCTTCTTTATATTTTCAGTTACAGGACTTTTATTTAGCTAGACTTGAAATGGTTCCTCAGGTTGATTGTTCTATAATTTAGTGGTAGTTTTAGTGTGTTCATAGGAGGACACAGGCACAGTGTTTATCTACTCTGCTAGATCCATGTTGGATCTCACCTATAAAATTATGAATGAGATATTTTACATTGTTTTTGTTTTGTTTTTTTTACACCAAGTCTTCAAATTCCAGTGTGTATACTTATAACACAATTTGGATGTTAAATATTTATCACATTATTTCAATTTACAGTTGAAAGAGTAAATTTACATAGCTAAGTTGTTTCAAAAATACTTAAACATTTTCAAATAACTGGATAGATTATCAGTTTTTAAAGTTAAATCAAAATTAATTAAAATTAACTATCATTAAAAATTCAGTTCTTCAATCACACTGATGATATTTCAACTGCTTAATGGATAGTGGCTGCTGCATTGGACAGTGCAGGTACAGCAGTTACTGAACTTGCCCAAGGTCATCCATCTGGTAAGAACTTGAGTTGGGGTTTGAACATAGAGCCATTGCTTGTAGCAACTTCTGCCTCTCTGGAAACACCAGAGTGGTGACTGGTACAAGGCTCTGTCAGACTTAATCAGTGTACTCTCTATTGTCTTCCCTTGGGTGTTTGTTTCTTTGATTAAAATAATAGTAAACTACAAAAAATAAGTCAATAATTTTTTTAAGCATTTAGGGAAGGGGATGAGGAAACCAGAGTACCATTAATATGAAGATATGTGGTAAATTAAAAATGTGTTTATTTTTCCTGTCCCTAGAAAATTCTTCTAAATTAGGTAAATGTCATCCTATCAATTTGGCAAATGAGTTTTAAAAATACAAAAACTAAAACTGAAGATGCCACTTAGGATTGAGGTGGCCCTTGTGAAACCTATAACTGCTACCCTACCCTCTACCCACCTCCTCACCTGTTCTGCAGCTTGCTACGCCCACCTTTCTCAGTGCATCCTCCTGCCTTCTTGCCTGTTTACTCAGGTCTGGGATCTCTTGCAGTGGCATTCTTCTGCTCCATGTCCAGCATTGTAAGCAATTTGGTATTATACTTTTCTTAAAAATTTACAGCTTTCCATGTTGATTACATAGAATAATAAAATATTAGGCATTCGGGATCGGAGAATCCAGTAGCCTCACTTGAAAGGTGAAACTCAGGTCAAAGAGGTAAATTGTCCTATCTGTAGCTTTCACAAAAGTTGGTGGCAGAACAAGGATATTTGCCTGGGTCTCAAAATGGTGAGACCCACACTCTTTTAACTACATACTGTTCTCTCCTCATAATCCAGATATAATGTATGTGCAGAATTTGAGATGAAACCACATAGATGCTAATTGCAAAATAAAAATAACATCAGTAGCTTTGCAAGTCTTATCCAATTTTTGATTATTTTAGAGGGATAAATCTATGTAGGGCTGAAAGCCAATTCCATCATTTTGTAAATAAGGAACTTTTGCCCATATCAGTCTCTTGACTTTTCCTTAAGGATTAAATACAAAGAGAATGAGTTCCAGTTAATCTGTAGAGTGAACCAGTAAGAAGACCAGAAGCTACAGAGATATAGAACACAACTGTGGGCATCCCAGGGTCCCTCGGCAGAGAGAGCAAAGCAAAAAGAGAAGCAAATCACTTTCTTGTAATATCTTCAGATTAAAGAGTTTAGAGAGTTCTACTTTGGGGACAGACATCTATCTCTGTTACCTTGCACAGCTCTGAATCCCAAAATGCTGTACAGTAACCAAAACAATTGTGTAATGACAAAGCATGGGTCTTGATGTCAGACATGTGCCATTGGAAAAATATGGGACTATGAAAGAGTTCCTTGCAGTCTTTAAACCTCAGTGTCCAGATTTGCAGAATTGGAATGATTGCTCACTGGGCTGTTGATAATCTAAGGGAATACTGAGCAAAAGCACTGAGCATAATGCCTAGTTCACTAAGAGAATGTGCCTCTTTTTCATCTATAAAATGAGGGAAGTACCTACTGCCCCCCTGAGTCATAGAAATTGAAGTAATGACTTCTGTAAATGAAAACATACTCTGTTTATTATTTTGTGTTAAGCCTAAAGAGAAATTTTGGTGTGCATGGATATTCACTTCTCCACCAGATAAGGAAGCTAGGATATTAAGACTCATCAAGTAAACAATAGTTATTCAAAAACGGGACTCAGTGAAAAAGCCAGTGAACCAAATGACATTTCTCTCATGAATGCCATGGGAAGAAATGAGTGGACCAATAGATAGAGATGGCGATCAAAGACAAAGAGCCAATGAAGTGGGAAATGCCTTTTCCTCTCTTTAATCAAAGTGGTATGTAGAAAAGGATCCTTTGGTAAGGTGTGTTTTGAAACCAGTCTGCTTTTGTACCATTCTAAACAACGTAACACTTCAATCTGTTTTCTAGTTTTTACTTCCTTAAATATATCTGTTCTTTCATGGCTACTGTATTTTGTCCCTTTTTTGTCCGTGCTGTTGAAAAAGAATCCTGATTGATGGCTTTTGAGTAAAGATTGTGTATATCCATGTTGTTCTTTTGGCTCCAAAACTGAGTAGAGCTTGGCAGATCTGTAATTGATGGAACTAGGGTGGAACCACATCTCTAGGGTCTAACGTGATAAGCATTGGAGGCTTTTGTTTTGACGAACAGGCAAATGAACCAATGAACATTTCTAGATAGGTCATCTTGATGAACAACCTTGAAGTACTCATTTGCAAAGAAGTGAGGAAGAAATAGTCTGATCACATATATGTCTTTTTTTGCACAACTGAAACAAAAATACATTATGAACCATGCATGGGTTCATCACAAAGCAGTAAGCTCTGTTGGAATCATCTAAGTTCTTCTTCAGATACTTTTCAGATCTGTTACTGGGGAAAGTGTATTTCACTATAGATGTGGTTTAAGGTCATTATAGATCATGGAGACTTGAGATGATTTCCTTAAGGATGGAGATTGAAAGGCAGAATGGAATTGTGGATTTATTGTATCACTAAGTAAATTCAAAAGTACCAGAAGAAGCCTACTACCTCAATTTGAGACAATTGCTACTTCTTTAAACAACTGCCCATTGGGAAAGCCCCCTTGGCAAAAGCAGAAAGCCCAATCTCCAACTGAGACCACCAAGAAGTAATGAACTTGTGGCTGAACAGTTTGCCCGGTGGTTTGTCCCTTGCAGAAGACATTGTGCTTCTCTGCAGGCCTTACTGTGTGGATTCGGCAAGACTTCCTTTCCTTTTACCCTTCCAAGTTTGTGTGGGTAGGTATCTATGTGCATGTGTGTGACTGTGGCTGTGTTTGTTTCACAGTCAGTCAAAGACATTTTCCAATCTTGTGTTGCCTTTAAGCATTCAGTTTCAGTTTCTATGTCTATGTAAGCACATGTTTACATGTATGTATGCCATGTAGCTATGTAGTTAAATATGGGCTCGACCATGATATTACATCCATTAGCCTGATAACCAGAGTTTTCAATGGCCATTTAGCACTGAATCTGTTATTGTAGAACCTGTGAGGATAAAACACGTGAGGACAAATTTTTTGAGATAGAATTCATAAATTTTAGCAGATATTATCTCACTTAAACTCTTACTTTCTACCAATAAATGCCAATTTACCACCATTTTGTAGAGAATATCAAATACCAAATACTCAGTACCAAATGCATGTCTCAATACCAAATGGATTAAAAGAAGTAATATGTCACAACGACATAGGAAGCAGGAAATTGAGACTAGGGGCTGGGTAGGTTGCAGGAGACGAGGACTATTGCATGGAGTTGAAATCCAGGCCTCACATCTTCTGTAGCAAAGCACTGCTGGCAGAGAAGGATGTCACCCCAGAACCCACCCTGCCTTGGATGATTATCTTGGGCTTAGATTCATATTCCTTGTGGTTTAACGAGTCCAAAACTTAAACTGTTCTTAATTCCTAGAGGTTATTTTCTGGCACTCTTCTTTAATACCACATGGGAATTATTTCAGTCAGTGAAAACACTTAACATATCATTTTCTGCTCTCTTTTCTCCTTGCCATTTTTGTTTCACACATGCTGGATTTCCCAGCAAATGCTTCCTTTTATGTGCACGATCATGGTCATAATTTGACATTGTTTTACTTTCCCAGTGGTTGTCTGACTCCACGTTCAAAGGTGTTGATTTAGCTGCATCCATTCAAAGTTCAGCTAGTGATTTCTTCTTCAAAGTTTCCCCACAAGTTATACCGAATAAGTACTAGAAAACCGGAGTTGCAGGAGAGCAGAAACCAAGATAGAATGAAGCCTCACAGTTTTTATTTTCTATATACTTTTTTTTTTAATTTTAAAAGAAGTATATGCTATGTGAACAATGTAAACACTGCTTATCAGTGTAAGATAAAAAATGAAAATGTTTGAGGGATTTTACTCAAAGCTCTTTCACACAGTTCCAAACCCCTCTCACATCCCTGCAAATAATCATTATTACCACCTACTTATATGTAGTTTTATTTGTTTACAAAACCTATTTTGTAAAAAGTCACATAATTACATCTGGAAGTCAATGTGGCTCACCAAGAGATACTTTTAATCACAAAAGTAAACACTATTATGGCCCAAGACATGTGGACACAGAGTCAGTTTTTGGTTTGATTTCCTACTGTAATTAGGTAAGGAGGCCTATTCTAGTCACCAATATAACCTACTTTCTGTCATTGTCACCAAATAATGTGGCACATTCAGATACCTGATTATGAAATAATACTTTGGTTATGTCCTATCCGATGCCAAGTCACCAGGCAGACACCAAAATTTTTACTTGTACATCATCAAGCCATATGAAGGCAAACTTTAAATACTGGACAAGACTAGAAGACAGATGAACTTTAGCTGATCCTAATGTTCTGTGCCCAATGGATAGGGTCATTTCATGAGCTCTGATTTGTTTTAGCACCTACAATATTTTAGACCTAAGGATACATTAATATGAGCCTTTATTGTATTTTTTTACCTGAATATCTGTAATTAGGAGGAGATGTGTAACTTTATCACCACGAACTAGCTGGCATCGCAGGGTTTATCCATGTTTGTTCACAGCCTCAATAAAATATAATTGCCCGTAAACCCAGCAAAGGTTAAGGTCTAGTTCCAAAGATACTTGTTATATAGCCATAATCCACTTTGTCACATAGCATTTTTCTGCATCTTCAGAATGAGAGTTATTCTGCTTTGTCTCAGGAATGCCGTGTAATAACTACTCAGATTTAAAGACTGTGTAATTAGGTTTATAATTCACATATCAGAGGCACTAGGCTTATTGACTGCCAGATGGAGGAAATAAGCACTTAAGATTGCTAAAAAAAAAAAGGAGGAAAGCAAACATTTCTCTTTTGTTGTCCTGGGAGTTACATTCTAGAACTTACAGTTGCAGAACAGTAGAAATTCAGTTTTATGTAAGTCTTAAGAGACCATGTGATAGTGATTTTGTATATAGAAAACAACATGTGTTACAGCATGCTAAAGCACAGAAGCCGTGCTTTTTATCAAACAGGGTTATCTTTCTATAGTGAATGTATGGCAGAAAACTAGAGCTGTGGCTGGCAGCATCCATCTATGCTTTCCTAGTGCCTGTATCGTTCTTAGGTACCAGGAATATGCAGACCCTTCAGAAATGTCTTTCAAAAAATCTTAGAGGGAAAAAGAGGGCCGCAAGTGGATGCTAAATAGGCTGAGCACTTTGTTTGCCAAATGTATGAAGGCATCCGAGAGACTGAAGTACCCACTTGTGCTTTTACAGGGTAATGTTAATCAATTAGTTCAATTCTGCTATAGATAGTAAGTAATTACATTCACTGGAAGCCACAGTGACATGATTAATTATACATTTCAGTTTCCAAAGTAGCATTTCACTCATCACATACATGGCTCTTTGAAAAACACATTTTTTTTTTGTATATAAGAAACATGACAGCATCAAATTTATTTTTCTTAAAATAATCCTGTGAGAAGGAAAATATTATGAAGTTTTATATGAGGTGTCTGGCCCTTGGTGCGTACATGAGTACAATTCAAGTTTCTTCTTTAAGTATTTTTAAACACATTTTTAAGAAATGGTGCTTTAGGCCTCAGGGTTGAATGTGCTGTATGGAAGTTTTAGGGAAGTCAGTTAAATTCTTAATAATGATGGGGCAACTGCCGTATTCGGTCTGAAACTGTGCTCTCTAAGGGATAGAGAGGTAATTAGGCAACTAGCTCTCTAAGAAGAAACTGCAGCAGTCCGGCGTTTGGCCTGTGCTAAGTGAGTACAATCTAAAGGAAATAAGTTAATTATCATAAAATCAGTGTGAAGAAAGTGCCCTGAGGTTTCAACAGACGGATAGAGACAAGAATCCATCCAAGAAAGGCCGGATTATGGACTCTACATAGAACATAGTGGGAGATGAGGGCGGGAACGTAAATGGTCATCTTGTGTCTGAACACTGACCTTGCCACAGAACAATGTCTAACAGCGCCTGTCGTTGGGCCTGGAATCAGCAAACATTTACTTAACATTTCCTACAATCAGGTTCCACTGCATCTCCTGCACAACATGAAATGTGGGCCCTTTTAGGATTCTGACCAGACCGCCTTAACTTTGCACACACTGTGAAGTTAAAACACTTGTTGAATAGGCCACTTTATTGCACACAGGTAAAAAGTTGAGTGATGATGTTCTTGGAAAAATGCACATCATTAGATCCAGAACATAACTGGTTTGTTTTTCTTAATCAACCTAATAATTACTAATATTTTTTCTAGCAATTCAAAAATTGATTCATAAGAGTTCTCGTTTTCTACCAAAAGAGCTTCTTTCTGTGTGATGTCCCGATACTGCCATAAACCAGCAGGGAGAAGCTCTAAGGCTGTGGGCATCCACATGAGAAATAACGTGGCAGTGAAAGTGGGCAGGGCTGCCCTGTCCCTCTGCCCTTTTCTAGTCTTGTGTCCGTGACATATGGGTTCTTAGAACACTGCTTTTCTTCCCCTCCAAAGGAGAAAACAAAAATGGAGGGGAAGGAGTTTGGCTTTTTTGAGGGCGTGTTGCTAACAGGAAACATTTAAACTTTAATTTGTTGGTGATACTCAAAACTAGCAATCACCTTGTCTCAGAAACATTTGAAGGCCAAGATTTACACCTACGGAAAAATTATGGTTTTATTCCTGGCCCCTTGAATCCTATGTTTCTTTGTGCCCTGGAGAAGGACCGTTTTATTTGAGTGAGTCAGGTGTCTATTTCAAAGAAGTTTTGTTAAAAGGTCTCCCTGTGTTAAAGAATAATTTGTATTTAGAGAATAAATTACAAATTCTGACTGGTTACTAGCATAGTAGCTTATCATTTAAAGAGTTTTTCTAATTCACTTTAAATTTGATAATATAGATATATGTTTGTTTGTTTGTTTATTTATTTATTATGTCCATCTAAACACAAATATCGTCTAAATTCCACCAAGGAAAATGCCCACAAGAAGCTTAACATGTTGTAACCCTGTGCACCCTGTACTGTAGTCCTCTTTTCAAATATAAAACTTTAAATAGATATTTGAAAATGTAATATGCAGGAAAGGCTTTTGGAATGTTAGACCAAATTGCAGAAGCACGATGATTCTCGTCCGAATAATCTTTATGTCCCTGAGACTCATCTAGTTAGCTCTCACAGCAACCACACACATATCCCAAGTGCCTCCTTCAATTTCTCCATCTTGTTTTCCTCTGCTCTGCAATGGATGTGAATATTATATTATCTCCCCCACCCCAGTTATTTACATATTAAACATTGCTTCCCAACCATTATGATACAAATACATTTTGAAATAAGGAGCAGTAGCTACCGTGTTTCCCTGAAAGTAAGACCTAGCCAGGCCGTCAGCTCTAATGCGTCTTTTGGAACAAAATTTAATGTAAGACCTGGTCTTATTTTAATATAATATAAGACCTGTCTTAATGTAATATAATATAATATAATGTAATATCATATCATATCATATCATATCATATCATATCATATCATATCATATCATATCATAATACTGGGTCTTATATTAATGTTTGCTCCAAAAGACGCATTAGAGCTGATGGTCTGGCTAGGTCTTACTTTTGGGGAAATACGGTAGATACCTTCCAGAGTTAAATAGTTCTTTCCTAAATTAAACCATAGAAAAGTGACCTGTGCTTCCTACATGTAAAGCCAACCTTATTAAATTTTATTGTAAGAAGATTAAGTCCAAGCTTGGGCAATTGCTAATTGTTCCTTGTTAATAATATATCAAAACAACTTGGGAAAAATGGGATTAAACCTGCATTGAAGAATTTCAGAAATTCATTATAGCTTGGACTTTCCCCCTTCTCAACCCCTCATATCATCATTGCTGTTGTTTTCAAATTTGAAAAATTCACAGTCTATAATTACACTAATGTAAATTTTTCAGTATTTATCTTTTGCAATTTAAGAAAAGCTGGGGGCAATGCAAGGTTCCTATTGACATTTTTCATGATTCTCTAGATTTTTTTAGGTTTTTTTTTCCTGTAGAGGGCAGAATTTGTTGTACAGTCCATCTGTCTGTTAGAACAGTGAGGCTTAGCTGTAAGTATTTGCTATATAATACAAAAGATGTTAGCAAAATAATAAGCCTTGACATCATATATATTTTATATATATATATATATATATATATATATATATATATATATATATGGATAATAATCCTAGGACAATTAGAGTTGTGTGGTTTAATATATACAATGGAATATTACTCGGCCATAAAAAGAATGAAATCTTACTGTTTGTGACAACATGGATGGACCTAGAGAACATTATGTTAAGTGAAATAAGTGAGACAGAGAAAGACAAATACCATTTGATCTCACTTATATGTTGAATCTGAAGAACAAAATAAATGAACAAACAAAACAGAAAAATACACATAGGTACAAAGAACAAACTGATGGTTGCCAGACGGGAGAATGGTTGGTGGGCTGGGTGAAAATATGAAGAGATTAAGAGTACAAATTGGTAGTTACAATAGAATCACAGGGATGTAAAGTGCAGCAAAGGGAATATAGTCAATAATATGGTAATAACTATATGTAGTACCAGTGAGAAGTACACTACCTATAGTGTGTTACAACATGTTTGGCTGATATAGGAGTAAAAAATTATTTTGATATAAATGTAGGGCAAAAGATTAAATTTTAACTTCGAGAAATGTGCCCTCCACCTCCTGATTCAGAAAGATTTCCACAGGTATAATCGAATAATCACAAGTCAGACTCTCCTTTCTTGACCGTAAAATAATAAAAAGAGAATGTGGTAATACATATCTGACACTTAATTTAATTTTCAGCAACATAATGCAAGTAGGAGATGTGGATTCTAATCCATCAAAAGCAGAAATCCTTTTATAAACCTGTTTACAAACCAGACTAGAGCTATCAGCAGCGATTGAAGGGAAAAGGAGGAGAGTGGGGTGGAGGGAATATTCAGACATCCCTTATTTTCACCTTAATTAGGTCTTGAATTATTTTCCATGATGACTACGGTGCTTATTCCATGCTTACTACACAACCATGAAAATCTGTTCTGCCTCGTCCTATTAGGCTGAGATTTCAGAGCCCAACAAACCCCAGGCCACAACAGATGGTACCTTTTGTCCAGTTTCAGCAATTTTTTTAAAGTGTTTAAGTTATGTATTTCCCTAACTGATGTGCATGAATAACTTGGTTACACTGCTTTGAACACTCTTGGGACAGATGACAAGGGCAATGTCATCTAGTGACATGGCTGGCGCTCACTCTGAAGAAGGAACAGGGCCAAAATCGTGCAAGTTGTTTAAGGTCTTGCCCTGAGGACGCCAGCCACCCTGTCAACCAGCTACCATGCTGTCATCTCTTTGCTTTAGCACCAGGGCAACTCGGCACTGACCCTAATTCAGACTTTCCTGCTGCTGTCATCTACTTTTTCTAAATTATCTTAAATTCTAACCACGTATGCTCGCTGTGGAGACCACTTGCTAGACCGTGTGACACAGAATAGTAAGTGTTCTGTAAGAAAATGCTTCTGTGCAAAATCAGTGTGGAAAATACTGCCTACTACACACTCCTCAAGAGACACATCGCGCATGAGCGATTTAAAGCTCTGAGGAATTCTTCAGGGAGGAGGCCTGTTTGGCTTTGTCCAATCCACTGTTTCTCAAGTTTATGTGACAACGAATAGCTCTCATCTGGAGCACTGACTCACACAGTCTGAAGCTCTAGAGCACAGCTTGGAAAACACTAATACTGGCAAGTGGGATGCCATGTAAGGCTTCCGAGCTGGGGAATGACATAGTCAGACCTGCTTCAGACAGGAAAATTGCTGCAGTGAGAAGGGTGAGCAAGAGAAAATATATAGTCATTAGAATTTAGCGATGGGCTGGGTATGCAGATGAGGAAAGCTGAAAATGAGTGCCAGGTCCCCAATTTTTTCACATAGGTTGAGGGTGATGTTACTAACGTGATGATAAAGTCACGTGAAATAGTATTTGGAAGGACAGGTAATGAGCTTTTTGTTGATTTGATTTGTTTTTTTACGACTTAGAAGAATATTTGGGGGGTGGGGAGAATGAGATTTTTTTGTTTGGTTTTTAGCGCTTTCTAATGCAAATCTCCCTGATAACATTTGCCAAACCACCTCCTCTAAACGCTGTAAAGGCAAAGAAGTTATTTTATTTTTCTATTATCTTAAATATCTAGCACAGTATCTGTACCCATTGACAGAATAAATGCACAAATGGTTGCAAATGTTATATGGCTGCCAACAGAAAATGACCTTAGCTAAATCAAGGGCATTAAAGAGTGAAGGTGGGGACAGCCCGTCAGACTGAAGGGAGAGCTGAACACCATGCCTCAGGAAGCGCAGGAAGGAGCAGGGCCCAAGATCTGTAATGTGCAGGGTTCAGAACAGTATTAGGTGTAAACCGAGGCCGATTCTTCCCGAATGCTATTCTTCTCAAGGCGCATGTTCCGAGAAAAGAGTCTTTGGGACCCAGGTGTGGCCGGGACACCTGTTTGATGTGCTCTGGAAGGTGAGGGGGTTGAGATGTTCAAGGTACAGTCACCACAGCCAGGGGCAAAAGGTTATGTACTGTGCCCACATTAACTCCAATTTCTTCTCCTAACAGATTAGAAGCTCAGGCTTTTATACAAAAATTCAGCCTTGGCGATGGGCATATGAAATCAGTCCAAAGAGCAGAGTGGGACAAAACTGAACATCAGCCATTTTCAAAAGGACTGGTTTTCTAGGGTTGACTTCTATTTTTGTAGCTACACTCAAGGCAAAAGTAACGATATGTAAAAAAAGAAAGAAAAGAAAAGACAAAATCTGAATACTCATATTTAACCAAGATTATATCAGTCAAGGGAGTGGGTGTGAAAACAGTACCAAAATTCTTTTCAAGGCTCTGTTTACACACCATGTGGAGGGTAGTGTCATCTAGTGAGAAAGCACAGCTGTTTACTTCTGAAATGAAATCTTGCTGGGGACAGGGAGCTAAGGACAGGTATACCAGGTGGTCTTGGTGTGGAGAAAGGTTTTCTGATTGAAGATTCTCTTCCCAATAGACACATGAGGTTAAAAAAAATAAATAAATAAGCTTATTTTCTCAGCCAAGTCACTAGTTTATTTGAAAACAGGTAATACAAGTAGTTTTGCTTAAGAACACACAAACAGAAATTTAGAGATGGAAGAGGCTTTAGGACAAAGAGGTCCAGAGAGGTCATTGTTTTGCACTCGGCCTCTCAGGCCATCAGTGAATGGATTGATTCTCGAATACAGGCCTCCCGGCTGCCATCCGTGCTCTTCTCACTGTGAGCACAGATGCACTCTTGCCTAGAAGAAGAAAAGAAAGGACTTATCAAAGGCAGTCTCCCCTCAGGACCTATGGACACAGAAAGATAAGAAGTGAACACAAATTGAAACTGGTTTCTGAAAATATAACCCTGAATGCCAACCGAAGCAAGACGGGTGCCAATTTTAAATGCTGCCAAAGATCTTTTGATACAATCAAGGTAACAGATCTCTTTCCCAGTCTCTGACACCCTTGCAAAATGGAGCAAAGTCAGATTACATGTCTCTCTGTCAGTGCACTTTAACACTTTGCATTGGTCTGGGACACTTAGAGGAAGGAGAAGGAGAAGACAGAGAAAGAGAAAGTGCAATGCCCTTTTGTCCTGTTCAAGACATCAGATTGGTAATTATAATGTTGGTATTTGCCACATGCCAGTAGGAGACCCAGCACAGTGCAGACATAAAGACGATACTGTTTATCGCTCGGGGAATTTACAGTCCTGCTTAGGGAGAAAAGTAACCATGAAAAGATAAAAAAGCATATGATATTGGTTAAGTCTTGGCTTTCTTAACTTCCTTGGCATTTGGGTCTTTTGTGTGGGATGAAGGGGGAGGACAGAAATAGGATAATTGGAAGCTTTTGTAGTTGTGCACAGTGGGGATTTAAAAATGAAATGACCAGTGTTGCAAGACACAGTTAGTACAAAGAGGTCAGTTGTGGATGGTCGAGTATGCATGGGAGGAGGGGCTGTTTAACCTAATTATCTACATCCGGGCCAACAGGGTCTTCAGGCCACTCCCTTCATTTTCTGAATGCCCTTTTCCTTTTGCTGTCTCTTTCCAAGCAGCTAGTCACCTCCCCCTCAGCTAGGATCATTTGCACCGCCATACACAATACTGCAGCAGCCCAGCTGAAGTTCATCTCCTGGACACAGTCAAACTTAGAGCTAAAATAGATGGAGCATTTTATTATTTTCCAGGCACAGTGCTAAGCTCTTTACAAATATTCACTCATTAAGTCTCACAGCACTCAGTGCAGTAGGTATTACGGTTATCCTCATTTTACAAATGAGGACACTTAAGTTCAGAGAGGTTGGGTAACTTTTACAGAGACCCCCAGCAAGCAAGTAGGAAGGCTGGGAATCAAAGCACAGTGATCTTACCCACAATGGCCAACACCATACTCCCAACTTTATCCTTCACACTATTCAAATGTCTGTCCTCCTCTCCCATTCCTTGGGGCTTTGCCTAGGTGACCAGCGGGCCTCTTGTGATATGCTAAGTTATTAAAGATTGTAATGGCTTTGGATCTTTGCCCAGCAAGCAATAGCTGTATTTTAATAGGGATAGCCCAGAAGAGAAACAGAAACCCAGACTCACAGACTAATTCCAGTAGTGGGTTTTTGAGACATGGAGAAGTGAGAGAGGGACGCCCTTGAGGCCAGTAACCCTAGGATCCTCCCAAGCTAGTGGCTGCAACTTGGCCTTCAAGAGGAGCTAACCCTGGATTGAAGAGGAACCTCCATCATCATCTGGGCCTAAAAGCCATCATCAGAGAAATATTGAGGCAGAATTCAGATCAGAGAGTTTCAAGCAGGAGTGATTTTTTTTTTTCCTCCTCCTACACCCTCGAGAACATGTGGCAATGTCTGAAGACATTATTGGCGGTCACAGCAGGGAATGGAGGTGGGAGGGTGGCGTGCTGGCATCTAATGAGTAGAGGCCAGCCAGGGATGCTGCTTAAACACCCTGCAATGCACAGGACAATTCCCCACAAAAAGTGTGATCTGGCCCAAAATGTCAACACGGCTGAGACTGAGAAAACATAGCTTAGATAATAACTGAGAGATAAGTATGACCAGGGTTACAAAAGTCCAAGCAGAGAAATGGCCAACAAAGAGGAAATTACGTGAAATTGAAGAACAAGTGGGGCATCTGGTCTGAGGCCCAGTTTTTGACAGCTAATTTCACCCCAGGGTTTTCTCTTTGGTCCTGCAAACATTCAGAGTGATGGGACTGGTTAGTTCATTCTGCCTGATTTCATATCTATAAGTGAAAGAGAATATTTGATTTTATAAATAAGAATTTGGTCTAGTATACAAACAATTTATACTGGGAGGTGGTGTCCCAGAGGGAACTATTATATGACTCTCTGCCTAAAAGAACAATTAGGTGAACTAGCTTCTGAGTCGTTTCTCAGTGTGGTCTGCGTAGCATCTTCAGACGAGTCACATTGTGATAAAGGCAGATTACTGGACCTTCTGAGGGCTCATTGGTAACAACCTTCCATGTGATTCTTGCACACACTGGAGGACGTCTGCTTTTGAGGTTCTTATAAAGGTGACCTAAAGTCCTACAATGTTCTGGCCCTGACTTAGGTCTTTGTACCTGTGTATGAAACCCTCCTGCACCTAGGCCTCATGTTTTTGACGCATGTTCTTCACTTGACACTCAGCTTCTGCCTTCTTGTATATCTATAGATCGTTTTGTGTGTCTGACTGTCTCCCCACCTGCACTGTCTGTGAGCACTCTGTTCTCTTGCTGTCTCCAATACCTGGCACTGGACCAGCACCAAGGAATGGACTGGACTGAGAACTGTTTGGCAAAGAATCAGAGCCTCTATGCATTTGTTTTCATGATCATAAACCAGGTAGATGTTGGTGTTCTTTTCAGAGCTACCTAGTGCTCATTTCCCTGTTACGTTAGTCCTTACCCACTGGTGAGGGGCAGAACAGACACTAAGAGGTTAATTTATCCTTTAATCGGGGACCTTGAGCTACCACACATGAAAAGTCAAGAATTTACTGCAGTGTGCACAGCTAAATAAAGAAAATCCAGCAGTTAATTCGCTGCAAAACACACAAAAAAGCTCTTGGTTGAAAAGCCAAGACCCTCCCATTATTCTCCAATTTCTACAATACAAAGCATTAAACACTTAAATCAAAGTATATTCACTTTGTTTCTTCCTGGCAGAGGCGTTAAAATATACAAATGAATTAATGACGCCATTAAAGAAATGGTTTGGGGGGATGGGCTGGTTGCACCAATTGCAGCTAACGTATCAGTCAGATTCACTAGCAAGCAGTTGCTTGAATAGTTGCTTGAACGCCTGCTCAGTGTTCGGCATTTACGCAATTTGTTTCCCCATCAGAATTGCTTAGGTAAAAATGCTTTATTGTCCTCCCCTTGTAAAGGCACATCCTTCTGCAGTAAAAAGATCACCACAAGAATAAAACTTAGGCAATGCTGATGTTATATAAATTACCAATGTTTCCATTAGCGTTTCACCGATATGAAAAACCTTGGCCTCTCCATAAAACCTGTGTAGGTTGTGATTCTCAGGGTAATTATTAAACATTGAGTGACATTCATATTGAAAGCAAGGTAATTAACAATTGGAATGAATACAGGAGGGCAATTTTGAGTGCTTGTTTTAGTTTAAAATAAATAATTCTAGTCTGTAGTTAACTTTGCCAGCAGTGAGAAGCTGGTATAGGATCCATGCCAGCCAACAGAGAGAATACAGATGTTCCCTAGGGGGAAATAACTATTGGGCAATTGTCCCTCAGTGATCAAAGATAATAGCATTGATTCAGAGTCCCTCAATTCCCATCTTCTGGGAGGTTATATTTGTGTGTCTTCACCTGATAGTTTGTGAAAGAAATCATCTGCCTCGACCCAAAATTCCTTCCAGTCTTCTTTAAAAGATGGAGGAATAATAATCCAGTGAAAAATATGTTGCTTTGGGGCTGATTGTTTTTTAATGGGAAAAGAACACCATGTTCTAGGTGAAGAAAGCTGTGTGACTTTTTAAACAGCATTAATAAGCCAAGCTGTTTTTATGTGTGTGAAACATAAGCTTCAAATTATCATACAATAGCTGTGGTATTTTTGTTGTAGTTAGTGTCACGTTGTTAGGCTCTGGTGCTGAGCATGGTGGTGAGGGAATGGAGTTAGAGCATGGGCTGAATTCAGGATGAATGCTTGCTTCTTAGGGATTTCGCAGTTTGCACCAGATCAAGCTAAAGCTCCCTTCTTAAAGATGGTTGGATGCCTTTAACATAAAGTAGCAAGATCTTCAAGATGAGTTATAAATACCTAAACACTCATCAGGAAATTGAGAAAAGGGAAAACACTAAAATCGGTGTTCCTCATTTATTAAATATCACATTAAGATACTTATTGGCAAGATGTATGAGAATCTCCTGGCTATAGCGTTTTTCCCAGTGGAAATCTGTGACTAATGAACAAAGTACACAATTTAAAAGAAAAAAATATAACCCCTTCATCGATGCTATTAGATTCTAAGACAGGTTTGCTAAGCTCTCTAAGAAATGAGTTTTTTAACACTCTCCCCATCCAATCTTAATTAATAAATCTTCTTACCGCCTGAGGCCTATTTAAATTCAGTAATATCAACAAATATCATTGCAACTTGATACATGTTTAAAGGTCTACAAATGGAATACTATGAATTATTTTAATGCAATAAAGTTCATTTATGTCTATCACATATGCACACACACACACATACACAAGCACACAATAAACACACATGTCACGTGCACAATACACAACATACACACACACAACTGTAGTCTGTTTCTATTTTTGTCACCTCCACATTCTCCTTCAGTGTGATTCAGATTTCACGGCACTCTTTATTTTCTATATTTCTCAGTATTTTATACTGAAAGTAATGCTATTTGAATTCGAGGAAAACCTGCTGTCGTCTGCAGACTTCACCCACTGAAAGCTCTACCCTCAGAAATAGGAGATTTTGTTGTGTTCAGTGCAACCCCCTCAAAGATATCTGAGGCTCTCTCCTCAGTAACTGAACGGTTCCGTCTGATCTTTGTAGCAGGAAGTAGTGAGGCAGGGTGCTACTAGTTAGAAGGGTACTTCTGCCTGGGGCCAGGCTCAGGAGAGACCACAGTGAAGGAGGAAGTAGCTACTTGTGCTTTACTTCCTTTAAACAAGGTGTACAGTGGGGAGCTGAACCCTGAAATGGACCATGGACCAGCCTTGTTTTTGTCCTATGAGAGAAGGCTGTGCGGCACACAAACCCACTGGCAAAGGGGAATATATTTTAAATGGAAGAGAAAAAATAAAATGAGTTGCCTCAACATCTTTTCACAATGAAGAAGTAACCACAGCAAATGCTGAAAAGCTCAACGAGTAAATTAGATAAAGAGAAGGTGGAATGAAGAGGTGGTAGAGAAAGCACATGGAAACAAACAGGAAGCACTTTATCAGTAGCTCAGATTTGGCTTTGCAGACTCAAGTGTGACTTTGTGTGTAGCTGTCCAAGTTTTAACCACCAAGTTTTCAGTTACTCTGCATTCCTAACGGTACTTTTGGGGTAATTTTGCTCAAGTAAGTTTAGATGCACTATCAGCGAAACCCAAATTTCCCACCCTCTGGTTTCTTAGATGCAGCAAGGATGCCATTTGCCTATTTTACAGCCTAGTCAAATATTATGCAAAGATTTAAAAGATGACCTTCTCGTAGCTTGTTGCCTTTGGCTTATTTCCTTTGTTTTCTGTGTTTCTATATTGGGTTATTTCTCCACCTGCTGTTCGTCTTCCAAATGTGTCTGTTTGGTTTTGCTGTCCCCCCCCCACAACTACCACTTTCTTTCTCACCTTTATTTCACTGCTAATTTTTTCCGGGTTGCTATCTGTAAGCCACATTTTTATTTTATCTTTCTCATTTCCTAGCCCTCCTGCAACCTGCATCCCAGTTCTGTGGTCAGTGGAAACAACACCCAGGGTTTGTCTTCACCTACTCCATCTTCTCAGTACATTATTGATGTTAAAATTGTTTTTAAAAGATAAGCATCAAAACCAAACTGTAGTCCAGAATAGGTCTGTGTGGAGATTGTTTTCTAAAGATGCACAGCCACCCTCCCACCCCACCCAAGAGCCTAGTTGTTTGATCAAACACTAATCTTAGTAATGCTGTGTGTGAAGGGTCTTTGCAGATGTAAATTCAAGTTACTTATCAACTGACCTTAAAATAGACAAATTATCCTGGTTTATCCAGGTAGCACTAATCTAATCACGTGAGGCTGTGACAGCCAAGACTTTTTCTCTAGCTAAAGAGAGTAGGAAAGAAATGCAGCAGAAGAGCAGTGTAGGAAAGATGAGGTAGAAAGGAAAGACAGAGAGATGTAGAGTGTAAGAATGATTCAACTTATTGTTTGTGGCCTAAAAAGAGACCATGAGCCAGAGAATGTAGGCAGCCTCTAGCACTGACAATGACCCCTTGCTGACAGGGCAGCGGAAAATGGGGAAGTAAGCCCTACAACTAACTACAAGGAATTGAATCCTCTCAACAACACACCTGGATTTCAGCCTGTGAGGCTCCAAGCAGAGAATTGGCTGAGCCAAATTGTACCCAGATTTCTGACCTACAAAGACTGTGAGAGAAAAAAATGGGTGTTAATGTTAACCACAAAATGTGTGGTAACCTGTTACAGAAACAATATAAAACTAATACAGACCACCAGTACTTCTTCTCAAATTTCTGACGTTAGCATGCAAATTCCTGTTTCTTCTAAAACATGCCTAAGAGTTACCATCTTAACTAACTTGCAAATATCCAGACTCTTATCTACTGAAAATTGCAAACTTAGCTTTCTCTGTTTGGACATCAGGGGGCCAGACTTTGAACTCATATGTAACAATATGTGTGTTTGTTTATTTTGTGTGCACATGTATGTCTATATATTAATACATACCTCTGTAGATATGTAAATACCAAGCATACTAATTGCTCTATTCTATATATAAGAAACAGGCAGACTGAAGTCAAGTAACTTGCTGGAAGTAATTTAATAGACAGTTGAAGAGAATTCAAATATAGATCTGTCTGGATCCAGAACTTCAAGGTCCTTCATTTTCATCTTGCTTATCTCTCATGCTGAAATGTTTTGGACATTCTCAGGTCCTATATCCGTCTCTGCCTGGATGCCAAGTATCACCTTCCTTAACCTGCCCTCCCCAGTGCATCTGAACACCGCACTGCGCTGGTAGTTTTCCCCTTTGTCTCTGTGCATTCTCAATGTCCTAAATTGCCTTCCATCCATCAGATGTAAAAGAATTTCAAGGCTGTGTTCTCAAATCTATCCTATACTGTTCTCCAAAAATTCCACTATTTTTAGACTTTCAATTTTTAACCCTTTCAATGGTCTTCAGCTTCATGTCTCCAGTCCTGACTCCTCAGTTCCAGGCACACATATAACAGTGGTGCTGAACATGCCCATTAGCTTGTCTTCTTGACCCAACATTCAACATGTCTAATCAGCATTAGTAGGAAAAGAAGTCTTTTCTTACCACCCTGTATCCCTCAGTCATATCATCCACCTCCTTGATGGTCAAACTCAGAGACCTGCTGGCATCTGTGAACCTCTCTACTAGTTAAGAGCATGGGCTCGAGACCGGGACTGCCTAGGTTTAAATCCCAAGTGTTCCTTGCTTGGTTTGGGACTTTGGGCCAACTGCATAACTTCTCAGGACCCAAGTAACTTCCTCTGTAGAACTGGAGTGGTGATAATAATATAATAACAATAACTACCTCACAGGCTTGTTGCATAGCTGAAATAAGGCATTATAAACATTTAGACCAGGACCCAGCACCGAGTACTTGCTCATTAAACATCAACTATCATTTTCCATTTAATTATCAGATCTTCATGTATAGTCTCCCTGAAATCTATAGTTAAGTTTTTGTTGCCAAGTTTTCTGCCACCCACCGCTCTATGTTAAATTAATACCTGGATTACTGCAAACTGTCTGGGGTTTATATTCCCACAGCCTGCATATAACTACCAAATGAATCTTCCAAAGAAACTATTTTAATTATAATTCAAAAACCCTTCACTGGTTTCCCATCTTTCAGGATACAATGGAAACATTCACTATCTTGGCATTCGAAACCTTCCATGAGGTAGCCCTCGCCTTCTATTTTCAGTTGTTATTGCCTCTTCTGCTTACTCAACTCTGGGCTATAGACAGGATGGATTTCTAATTCTTAAACATTCTGTCTTTTCTTGCCTCTTAGTTTTTGTAATAACTCATAGTTATACTTCCTATGTAGCAGGCAATGTGCTAAAAATTTTAAGAGTGTCATCTCATTTATTTTCACAACAACTCTATGAGATAGCTACCATACTATTCCCACTTTACAGATGAGAAAACTGAGGCCTGGAGAGAGAGAGAGTGATTGGCAGAAAGACAGTTAGTAAGTGGTGGACGTAGGATTGGAATCCAAGCTGACCTCAGATCCCATGATTTTAACCATTTTATCTGTGCCTTCTCTATGCCATGTCTGCTTTCTAGAAAATCCTTTACCCTTCTCTCATCTATTTCACTCCCACATATTATTCAATGCCTTCATTAGGTTCTATCTTTACTATAAACTTACCCAGACCCCTTCAAACTGTAGTGAACTCCTCTGTCAGGTAGAAGCTTCTTGAGGCGAGGAAGGGTGTTATGCGTATTTCAAGAAGCCCAGCAATGCCTTGAGTATAGAGTATTTAATACATTTCTGACTATTTATTGGTTTCACATTTCTTTTCTAATGAACTTCGCAGTGATTCCTTGTGGTTAAGCCAATTAATCTTTGATTTCTTTGTGTTGCCCATTGTCCTCGTTAGGTTTTTTGATTGCCAACATGTTTCTCAAGCAGAAAGGGAATTTATTGGAATGGTGTGAGGTATCACAGAATGCTGTAGAAACAGACTTGCTCTGAAATGAAGGGCGGCAAAGCCCACCAGAGGTCTCCAGCAGTGCCATCCCATGAAGCATTCCACTTCACGCTACTAGATACCCTTCCTTTGCAGTCACCCCAAGTTATATCTATCTGACATCCCCATATGTTGTCCGTCAATGCTTCCTTCTGCCAATATTTGAGGGAGCCATGATCAACAACTAAGCAAGGGGAGAAATGAGTCATTCTCATATTGCAGAAGTCAGGGAGAGGGAGGGACTCCAGGATACAGAACCATGGCGCCTAAAGCGGAATAGAGAAGAGACTAGTTGCAAATATTAGAAAGAGAGGAAGTCACTTAAGAGTCGCTCAAGATTATTAAATGCTTCCTTATAAGACAGCATGCCTTCTATAACTTCTAAATCTTCTACAACTCTTAGTTAGAGATTTAGGGTACCATGAGTAAGAGGGTCCAGAGATGAACAATGAGAGATTTGTGACCTTGACCCATGCGTGCACATTTTCTAAGTGCTTACAATTTTCTGGTGAACCCATAGTTTTTATTAGATTCTCAAGTGGGTTCACAGCCCAAAAGGGTTGTACAATACTATTTTCCACTACAAAAATAGAAATGTAATCTTACCCCCAAAACTAGGTGAGCCGGAAGCAGACTCTCATAATATTGTATAAGGAAAAAAATTAAGTCTGAAAATTCTGCATGTACTGTAACACACCTGCTTACCTAACAGATTCCAAAGAGTTACTTAGAAAGTAAGATCTGTTTAGGACTAGAGACATACAGTAGAATTTCTAAATATCCAATGACCATCTACCAAAAGGATGTCTGCTCTGTGGAACCCTTAGTTGTCTACTTAAGCCAATTACAGAGTAACGGTAGAGTTTGCCTCCCCAATTGTTATTTTTTATAGCATTCTGCTATTTTTCTCATAGTTTTTGAAAGAAACTTGCAGTCTCCATACTTCAACAATCATCAGTGTCTCTTTTAACCTGTCTTGCACAATCACTGCGTGAGAAGGTGGAGGTGTATGTATGGCTCAAGGCTGGGGCACATGTATGTGCTTCAGCTAAATCTAGTTATTATTGGGGAAAAAGGAACGGCCTGTATTGTGAAAAGTAATGGAAATAAAGGGAAAGACTTGTCAAATAAGTAGATGGCATCTACTTAAGGCCATGGTTGTTGGGACTAGCTGGTTAAGTGAGCCTTCCCTGAGGGTCGCCATCTTCAATACAGAATGAGAACTGTGTTTGCACACATGGCTTCTAAGGGTGAGATGAGAATGTCTTGTTTGGTTTCTCTCTTTGGTCAAAACAAAGCATGGGAGGGGCATCATAAGAAGGCCATAGTTCTAAATTGATGGTCAGAGGAGGCTTTTCGAGGAAGAGGCATTTGAGTAAAGACCTGAAGGAAGTTAGGGACAAGCCACAGGATCTCTGTCTGGAACCACTCACTTCCGGGTTGCAAGTTTGCGTCATATGTGGCAGCCAACCTGCGCTTTCACCATTAAATGCGTTGAGCACTAGAAAGAAAGGAGGACGCTTTGGAACAAAAGGCTCCAGACAAACCACAATGTGCTTCCTCATTGTTCCCCTCCTGTCACTCTCCCCGTTTCCATGTATAGCCTGGATTCTACTAAGACATGAACGAAATTTTTGAGATAGTTAGCAGTCTTGTTATTTTTCTTTCTTAAAGTTAAAAACTCCCAGCACAGTGAGACCCTTTTGCACAGAAATTGCTCTCCTTGTTAAGCTTCTTGTTTGTATCCACAATGCACATCATACATCTCTCTGCACAAAAATGCCCTGGACATTGTGGATCTCACACATGTGGATCTCACCTTCCCTGATGTAAGTGCAGACACCATCCATAACATCCTTTCCTCAGAACTCACCTCCAAGAGAGTTGATAAGAGTTTCTTCTATCTTGGCGGTCATGGAGATCAGTTCTCAGTGGAAATATTCCTTCAACTATCTTGATAACCTTGCTAGTGATTCATAGACAAGCAATGGTTCATTTAGCGCCTACATCAAACTGGTGGGCACCACTATAGAGTAGGTCCATCCTACAGATGAAGAAACCAAATCTTAAAGAACCTAAATAACTGTCTCACACAACCATGGTTTTCAGAACCAATCTTTCAAATGTTTAATTAATCAATCATGTCCTAGTCTGGTGGTCTCCAAATATTTATCTCATGTACCTAGTAGAAAATAAACTGACTATACTCCCATATTCTATGCTTATTTATAAATTATATAGTTCTTATTAATAGCTAATATTTTAAAACACAATGTACATATGGGACAAGGTTTATTGTTAAGAACAATAAATGTAAGCCCCTCATTTATTCTTTCATTAAACGTAACAATTATATATTCAGAACCTTTTAGATGCCAGGCACCATTCTGGTCACTGAAGACACAATGAATGAACAAGATAAAATTCTCACTGTTCATGGAACATAGAGTCTAGTAGTAGAAGACAGACCATAAGCCAAATAAATAAGTAGAATGGATAGCAGTGTCTCATACTAGTAAGCGCTATGGAGAAAAATAAAACAGGAAGAAACATTTGGGTGGGTTTGAGGGAAGAGTTGTACTTTTAAATAGCCCCAGAGAAAGTAAGTAAAAATCTACAGATTGGGAATTAACTGTTTAACTATTTGTAACCATTTGACGTAGAGAGTCAAGAGTCCATGTCAGTAATTTCCCCTTTATGTGTATAACCAACAGAAATAGAATTCTAATATTTTCTTCTTGTACCCTAAGTGAGTTTCTTGGGCACCCCTTTAGGAAGACCACTAATTGAATCTACACTTTCATGAGCAACTGCTTTAAATGGCCTTCTCAGACTTCAGGTATATTATTATAGTTTACCTTTGGGATCTAGCCAGAACAATCGCTTGGATAACTGTCTTGGTGGCAGACATGGAACCTTATAGTATATTAGCTTTTTTATCCAATTTTGATTTGGTTCCATGCATGATTTTACATCATGTTTTATTTTGCTATGAGCAATTCTCTTAAACATCCAAAGTCATTTTGTGTTTTTGTCTTGCTTTAAAGCAGGTAATTAGGGAGAATACATGCACAAGAGAGTATCTGAACAGCTGGTAGTTAGTGACTTTACAGGAAACGGTAACTTGTGGGGTTTTTTTTTTCTTTTCTGTTGAGTTATGTTAATGTAGCATGAGCATTTCCCTTTTTACCAGAGAAGAAAGAATTACTCGGCCTGGTGAAGCTTCAGAAGAAAGAGGTTTGATAAAATCGATATTTATAACTATTTTGTGACAGCAAAACAATGAGCTTCCGAGGAAAGGTTTTTAAACGGGAGTCCGGTGAATTTTGGAAGAGGAGACGAACAGTGAGGAGAGTAAATCATGAAGAAATCCACAAACTTAGTTCTGTAGGTATACAAATGTCGGTGTTTGCTTTCCATCTTTTCTTTAATACTTGAAGAAGAAAAAAAAAAAAAAAAGATTAGCTCTGGGGTGGTATTCTAACACAGGCTCTGGGGAAAGTCCTAGATAGAATAGACTATTCGATTTGGCCCATGCATGTCCTCTTTTACTTACATCCTTATTTTAAAACGTGTTGACAGAGAATTTAGGTAGCTAAAGCATTTCTGGACTATTTGGAATATTGGAATTACTTTCCTCATTATTTTAAAACATATTGATAGAGGATTTAAATAGTTAAAATATTACTAGAATATTCACTTTTTAAAAGAAAAGCCTACAATTGCCTCAATTAAGGCCTCTAGCAATGACTTGTATATGGTTATGTGTTGTATTGTGGTGTTGTTGTTTTTTTAATTACTGCTGTTTTTATCGCATACTACTCATTATTTGTTTTAAAATTCTTAGAACAATCCAAACCACGAAAGAAAGTGTAAATAAGTATTCGATTAAATGAGCCAAGGAAGAGAGTAAGAAGTGATAAGTTTTAAAGTTTAAAAAGATTTGTTTTGTTTACTGTTAAAAGTGTTTCTTCCTTATTGTTTGCAAACATCAGGAGAGCTCTGGAAATGTGTACTTATCACAGAATCGTAGATTTCTTTCTGTGAGAACCACTAGCAGCTGAACACGAGAGCCAATTTCTTGAGCACTTCAGTGATCCATCCATGCGTAGTGTGGAAGACTCACTTTATATGATAAATGTCTGCAACAACATTGTTGGATAGCTCTTTTTACACAAATGTATATTTTGCAGGGTGTTTTATTTACAGGATGCTTTCATCAGGGCAAGGCTGCTTAACCTCAGCAAGACTGTCTTTGGGGTCTGAGATTTCTCTATTGTGCCGGCCTGTCTTATGCATTAGTAACATCTCTGGCCTCTACTCACTAGATGCTACTGGCAAACTCTCCCTGGTTGTGACAAAAATGTCTCTAGATGTCCCCTGGGGTGTGGAGGGTGAGCTCCCCAGTAGCGAACCACTAGGTGTAAATAATCTTTTTGTTCATATCAACATCTTGAATCCAGAAACAGAGAAGCTTACATATGATAACAATGATTAGTTATGAAGTCATTTAATGAATATGAATAATCAAATGCACGAATAATCACTCAGCTCTTGATAAGCCAAGAACACGTACAAGAATACAATGTTTCAAGTAATAATGGTTCTCTTTATATTTACAATCTGCATGGTGGAAATGTAAGTGCATAGAACTTACCAGAGGTCTGGCTCGCAGGTTGGTGCTATGATGTTGTTTGATCAGTGTCTTATCAGTATCTCAGTAGAGCATGTCTTCCATTGGGAAACAGAGGTAAATGGGCCCTTCAACCTTGTTCCCATGGAATGGACCCAGGTCTTTCTAAGCAGCATTTCAGAACTGGAATCGGCAGGTCCTGAACCTAACCTGGTCCCCATTGGCCCAAAATGGGTGCCCAGTTGTGTCTTCTCTACTGGCCTGTAAGAGCCTCCCTCATCAGTTGCTTACCACCAGCCTGTTAACGAGGATAAGTGTTTGAAAACCTTGTTTGGTTTGAGATTATTTTAACCTTTAGACCAGTCTGAAAAACATAATTTTTCTGCTACCTTTCTCCCAGTGAAATGTAGACGTTCCGTGGGTTATGTCACCATGACATCTACTTTTTCTTGTGTTCACTAAGAGACAATATACAAGAAAACACGTCTCTCACACACAGGCCGTACATAGAGCTTGGCAATAGGACAGTCCCTGGTGTCTCCCCATGTAATGAAGCTAATCACTGTATGAAAGATTTTAATTGAATTTGAGGTATTGCTACTGAGCACTTTGGGAAAAGCAGCCAGGAGGACGCAGTGTTTTGCCACAGCATTCAGTAGCTATGCATTCACATTTAATTAAGATCATTCATACAGTGATTAGCTTTCTTCCATGGAAGGCACTGGGGACTTTCCTGCTACTGTTGCCTGCTTTTGGTCTTCATAAGATAGGCATGTCTCCTTTCAGAGTTTGTCCCTTCTGTGAAGTGGGGGATTGCTCAATCCATTCCTAATTAGTATCCTGAGATGTGGGCCTCATTGTGAAAAATAGAAAATCCAAAAAAGTGAAAAATGCATAATTAGAGTGCTAGGGGGTCATTCTAGCTCACTTTCTCACCTACCATCTATATGACCTTTGGCAGATAAATTACTCTGAGCCTGTTTCCTCTTCCATAAAATGTTCATAACAGTACCTGCCCCCGTCTTAAGATTATTTCTTGGAATTCAGTTTGATTGTGTGGATTCTGAACATGATTTCAACATTGTGTAAAAGTTACAAATGTTCTATAGTAGTAATAAAACCAAGTAAAATATTTACTTTTCCAAGACAAGGAAAGAGATTGTAATTGTAGTGAGATTGTCTTTTCAGTGACTGCAACAATTGAAGCCAATGGAAGGTGACATCTCTTCCCCACAGCCTTTCTCAGTGACAGGCTACTCATTCAGTAGACACAGGTTTGAATGGCCTCAAGCTGAGTGTTCAGGGGCCCCAGATTGCTCTGTATTGATGGGGTTTGTCTTAGAAATGCTGTATTTTTTTTTCTTTCCCACCTAAGCCACCCAAAGCCAGTTTGGACTTTCCCCAACACAACCGTATAAGTGTCTTAAAAACTAAACCAACATCCCTAGACTTACTTCAGAGATGACCTGATAGGTAATAAGGAAGAAGCAATTCAAGTGACAAATGAAGGTTAGGCCTAGAAGTTAGTTTACAGACTAAAACAATGAATTTTGAATTTTTTGATATCCTCATATATTGTAGTGAAAGGAGAAATAATGATTCTTGGAACTAATTGTCATAGATTATCTGTTTTTATAATGACCATGTGGATTTTGAACGCAACAAACTATGTTTTGCAGTAAAGCAAATTTAGAAATTGTTTCATTTCTTTGTAATCTAGAGTGTTTAATCAGAGATCTGTGACTTCCTGAAAGGTATACAACCCAAACTTTATACTCTCATGACCCAGGCTGACAATTTTGTTTTCTTCAAATGATGTTTGAAGCAGTTTGTTTCACTCTGTTACAATTTTTAATTGTTTTGCAAGTTTTCCTTATTAATCCAGTTTTTAAGTGTATTGTCTAAGAAATGCCTTCATGTATTTTAATTCGCTTATCACAGCATACAATATGAAAGAGTTCAACTGCATTATAAGACAAGTTCAAGGAAAAATGAAACTTACTTCTTAGATTATCAAGTAGAACGACTTTCCTTAATTTTTGAAATGTGTATGTTCTATATTTGAAGGTTTTCTTTTTAATGGTCTATTTTATTTTTTTAAACCCATAGCATTCAGTATGATATCTAGTGCATAGGAAGTCAATAAAAATATAGTTTCCTTCCTAAATTGTATGTCTTAATTTGGAAAAATTAAATACACGATTAACTTGAATGATTATATCAATCATCTGTACAGTCAGAAAAAATGTAAAATGTATTTCAATAAATGTGGGTTGGTATTTTTAAGTTCTTACTGGCTTATAGATCATTAATCTGCAGGGTTTCAAAGTATTTGGAAAAGTTGGGACGAGCACAAAAATTCTTGTTCTCCTCTTTGGTAATAGCCTCCTAGCACTGTAATTGAAAATCGGAAACTATGCACCAAGGATCTAATCTGAACACCTTTAGCATATATCCCATATATATGATTTCATAATATGTACTGTGCTCTTGCCTTTCAAGTCTATGTTTTTTCTTTTATTCTTCCATATTAACGTGAATAGCCTCCCTCCCTGGTCACCCTCACTTACTGTCATTCTTTGTTTTATACAAACATTTACAGTTACCTATTTAGGCTATTTTACAAGGAGCCAGTTAGCTGAAAGTAAGCACAGGAATCCTAGGGTGATGGGTGCAGGAAATGATGAAATGAGACTAAATCCAGGTTGAAATGCAATGGAATATAAGGATAAAGGTCAGAGACGGCCAGGTTGGAGACAGCAAAGAAGCAGGATTAAGGGAGGAATCAAATTCAAGTCCGGACCACAGAAATGGAGAGGTGTAGATTGAAACTTGATCTGGCCTAAGAATCCTGGTGCCATCAGAAGGCTCTGGGTGTGGCCGCAGGAATAGGGAGGAGCCAGCACAGGTGCCAGGTACCTGCAGACAAGATGCTTTCAGAATGGACTCAGGACAAGTACCTGTAGCTTAACCGGGAATGAGCTTGCTTTCCTCAAGGCTGACTGCTAAGAGAGGGAGAAGACTTGAGCCAGGAGCGAGGCAAGGTGGAGGAGAACTGCCACACCGAGCAGAGTTAACTCCATGAAGGTGACCTGCACAGCTATCTGAGCAGGGGGCGGATCATTTGTCAGAGTTGGGGGGGAAAAGGGGAGGGTGTCACAATGGACCGGAAGTCCATGCTCCCAACAGCTCCATGTTCCCAACAGCTCCATGCTCCCAGCAGCTCCATACTCCCAGCAGCTCCATGCTCCCAGCAGCTCCATGCTCCCAGCAGCTCCATGCTCCCAACAGCTCCATGCTCCCAGCAGCTCCATGCTTCCAACAGCTCCATGCTCCCAGCAGCTCCATGCTCCCAGCAGCTCCATGCTCCCAGCAGCTCCATGCTCCCAGCAGCTCCATGCTCCCAACAGCTCCATGCTCCCAGCAGCTCCATGCTCCCAACAGCTCCATGCTCCCAGCAGCTCCATGCTCCCAGCAGCTCCATGCTCCCAACAGCTCCATGCTCCCAGCAGCTCCATGCTCCCAACAGCTCCATGCTCCCAGCAGCTCCATGCTCCCAACAGCTCCATGCTCCCAACAGCTCCATGCTCCCAACAGCTCCATGCTCCCAACAGCTCCATGCTCCCAACAGCTCCATGCTCCCAACAGCTCCATGCTCCCAGCAGCTCCATGCTCCCAACAGCTCCATGCTCCCAACAGCTCTTTTTATTTCCCAATGGTGACAGTGATACAAAACTTTCTGAATTTACAGATTCCCTCAATTAGTAGCAATTTCCATTGTGGGTTTTGATGTAGACATTATCTAACATTCGCTATATGGTTCCTTAATACACTTTTTCATTTCCTTTTCTTCATCTTCCTTGCCCTCTTTTAAATAGTTGTTTATCCTCTGTCCTTACCACTTCTTCCCTGAAGTGACCAGTGATCTCATACCCCTAGATTTCTAATGTCCTTCCCTACAGAACTCACAAAGGAAGGAGGGATAGTACTCAAAACGACAGCTGTTTCAGAATCTTTCCAACAGGAAAAAAACAAAAAGCTCTTCTGTTGCCTATTCCTGCAAGGTCATGACGTTCGCTAGTGGAGTGGAGTGGAGTCGACCACAGGTTTCTCGCTAAACTGGGTTGAAATATCAGTTCCTCCTTCAACTTGCTGAGCAAATCTTACGAATCCAAGTTGCGGCATCTGTAAAATAAAGCCATGCTGATCTCTTCTAGACTTGATATGGATATTCAGCGAGGGAAAGTCTTAAATCCTTATCATGGTTCTTGCCATTTGATCATATAGTAGTACTGGATGGGAGAAATGATAAAAAATGGTAGTTTTTATTATTACCATTCGTATTAAATTATTTGGTGTGACTATATTATTTCTATGAGCAAAGATAGATTAATTAGTTTTAATATAACAAATATAGCAAATGTGACTCTTCAGATGAAAATGGCAGAATAAAGGAAGATGATGTGAGGCTGGCAATGGCTGAGAGATGCTTGAGTTCTCAGATACTCTAGGAGGCTTCCAGTACCCCCAGTGCAACCCGGCACCTTCTAGGAGAGACAAATTGTGGTATGTGGAATGTCAGCACTGAAAGCAGATGTGGACAGAAACTTATTTTTTTACCCCCAGTTGTTCTGTTGGCATAGGAGAGGGATGAGACAGGCTTAGTGGAAAATTAAAGATGAGGGCTGTATTGAGTTTATCACCTTGAAAAACCAAGAAGATACTTAAGTTCTCCCATGCCCAGGATGCATGACGCCAGATGTATGTTTTATAGAATAGATGATGATGGAATTCATTAGTAATACATGAGTTTACTAAACCTAACTTCCTGCACTTCAAGGAGTCACTGGCTATGAGAGGTTCTCCTTTAAGACCACTAAGATCCAAATCAAGGTAATTCAAGGATATAAAATAGTCCCTAATTATAGGTGCTGCTATTTGTATTATATCATATTCGATTTGTTCAATTTCAAGCAGAAGAAACTTACATAAACAAGCATCGTCCAGAGAAGGGAACAGGAGAAACAGGCTGGGGAAAGAACAGGGATGGGCATAGAGCATCTCAGGCCAGTGAGAAATAGGTGGTCTTGGGGGTTGGAACTATGGGCAGTCATGTGGGATTTGGGCATCTTTCTACTCAAATTTCAGAGTCCTGGAGGAAAGTGTTGAATGAGCTTGCTGGGATCACATGCCCTTGACCACAGAAAAGCAGGACCCTGTGAATTATCAGACCCCCCAAGACCACTCCCTATGGAGGTAGGGAGATAATTCTGGTGACTTCACCAGAAGGAAATTAAAATGCTAATACAAAGAAACAAACAAAAAAAAAGATGGGTGTTGCATAGGCCAAATAGCAACAAAAGTCCATTATGCCTATTCAATTTCAAGTATCCAATGGTAAGAAAGGAAATAAAAGAATGATCTGACTATCATTAGGGGAAGATTTATTGAGACTATAGGAGCATGTTCTTCACAGAACTGTTTACATTCACGTGTATGTGCATGTATGATTTTGTGTACACACACACACACACACACACACCCCTCACACTTGGCCTGTTAGTGAAAGTTCATTTGTGTGACTATTAACATACTAACGTATCATCAGAATTTAAGCCAGTGACAGCTTTCATCACAGATTTCATATAAATTAATCTAAAATTCCCAGCAGATTGCTCTAAGGCATTTATTTCCCTGGTGTCAGGAAGACTTGTAATTAGGTTGTGATGTATTTTTAATGATATTTATTATCTTTCAAGTGTTTCTATAAAACTAAATGAGACATGTAATTTAATTTGATTTAGATCTTCTTGGATATTTTCTACTTCTTTACAAGTGCCAGTATTAGAAGGAAAAGTAGCCACTTTTATTTTTTAATTATCATTTGCTATATTATAATGCATTCATTTTGACATACTCCTAGGAGATATATATGGTCAAATTTCCTTAAAAAGAAAATAAGAATCAAAAGGTCTGAATTCAGTTTGAAAGTATACCTTATATTATAAATCCTACAGAGCTCATTTGCATCTTGGTTTTCCTAATGAAATGAAGCCTTAACAAAATAGAATATCCTGATTCTTCTAACTATAATGTCTATGTTAAGTATCATGATTAATCTTTATATTTGCAAAGGGCTTTATAATTTGCCAAGTTTAACCTGATTTATTTCACTGAAATGGACTAAGACATTTAAAGAGTTACTACTGTTTGATTTCTCCTGAGAGCTGTGTCCTTTTTTATTTTTTTTTTGTTACCAAGGGAACCATTTCCAAATTCAGCTTAATCTGAGCTTGACCAGCTGTACAGTTCTTAACTTTGATTTAGCTAGTGTTTTTCCATTCTCATGAAATTGTGTGGTTCAAGACAGAGAGAAGGTTAAAAGGTCAGTATAAGATTCCATACTAAAAGCTAGTCTTGTTTTCTGAAGCTCAAACATTTGAGAAGTTGTCCAGTGGAACTCCCTTTGATGAAAGGCGGCATTAAATCTGTCACACGACCACAGCCTTACAGCTGTGGCAGTGGATCCAGCTGCATGGGCTCTCTCCAATTTTCTCATTTGTTTTAAACACAAATAGTGTGGAAGTTGGTTCCTTGCCAACTGCACTAAGGCCAAAGGGTCCTGGATTAAATTAAAGTCTAAAGAATCCATGTGTCATTTAGATCTTTTCTTTCCTCTAAGAAAATTAATCAGTTATCTTGATAATGCAGTAATTAGTTAACAGCTGTGTTGTTTCCAATTTGTTTTGGAGATCTCGGGATTGCAATTCTTTTTAGGGTCTCCCGAAAGACCCCGTGGATCCGAACTGTTAGCTATTTACTTATTTGTGTGCCAAAGCGTGAAGAGGATGTTTAAATAATTGGCATGACATAGAATCTACTGTATTGATGCTAAAATAAATACCTATTTTTGTCTCTTTGCTTTTCTGGGTCATTAACCAGGATGCAAATCTTTGTAAGCTAACGAAGGCATTTAGATACAAGATTAATTCTGTTATAAATATTCAAATTAGACTAAAGTTTCAGCTATCTGGAAATGATGAGGGTGATTGAGGAAGACTGAGGATGTATTGCATGTCACAAAAAAATATATAAAACTTCTCAAAGTCAAGGAAAAAACTTTTCATAGTAAGTGTGTCTTGAAAAAAATCAGATTTTCTGAAAAGGAGAACTAACATCAACTAGTTCAGATCGACAAACTATAATATAATGACCTTAATGGTGAGCAACCAAGGTTTGGCTCCCTAACTGTACAAACTTGAGAACACAAGTACTGGCCCCCCAAGCTGAGGGATTTGCTGTGGAGATTGTTCTCCAGTCCTCATCACATCACACTCTTTCCCTAACTAGTCCTTTGTGATCCTATTAACACCCCAGTACTGACAAGCCTCACGTGGGCAGGTGGGTGTAGGTTGCAGCCACAGAAAGGAATTCTAAGATCTACAACTTGATTGTTCTCTAGATAGTTATTTTTGCAAAGCTAATGAGTTTGATAATAAACTGATCTTCAATTTCATCCCTTTTTTAAAATCTGGAGGTAAAAATACATAAAAATGTTTTCTACACTTTATCTCAAAGAAAATAGAAGGTAGACTTTCAAAGTGACTTTTATTTGCTGATATACACAATTAAGTAGGTTACCTCCCTCTTCTTATGGGAGATAGAGGAGATAGACTTTGACCTTTTTATTTTTATTTGTGCTTTTCTTATCTTATTACCTCTTTTCCCTCCACAAACTCTTTAGTTATTAAGGTCTGTTCGTTTTCTAAAGGAATTTTAGATAACATACATAGAACCCTGTAGCACAGTTCCTGGTACATAAAGAATTTAGTGTGATTGGTTTAATTGGTTGGTTGGTTTGACTTCATTTTGGTATGTTTTTGAGTAAAGCATGTGGGGTAATTTTCAATCATTTTCAAATAAAGACAAATCTATATTTGTCTGGCATTTGGTGGTTCATTTAACACCCTTGCATATTTCATCTCTTAGATCCTTATAACAATATTGCCGTAAGCAGGAAGTGGCCCTTTGACTCATTTTGGTCAACCTCACTAAGTCACAATTGAAATGACTTGTCCAACTACGTAGCTGGAAAATAAAAGACCCTGAATTTCCAACTACAGATTCTGACTGGTAATCCTTTGTGACAGTGATCAGTGCACAGAGGTGTTTAAGTAACTTACCAGCTGTTAATGCTTCCCTACAGGACTCAAGATACTTTCATTAATACATTGCTAATTGTTCTTCCCTTTTTTGCTGACATTAGTTTCTAGAACCACATATGTAATCTGTAATTATTTTCTCCAGTCTCCTTTCCCCAGTGTTTCATGTGTCTTTATTGTTAATTACTTGAAGATGTTAGTGGTTGAACTTCCATGAAAAGCTTAAAAGAACTCAGTTTTAATGGTCATGCGTTCGTTTCTTAGAATAGATGTGCCGTAATTCCCTAATCATTACTTATCCTTGAATACACTGTTTCCCATTTTTAGCTGATCATGGCCTTCAGGCCTTACTGCTCCTTACAGATCTATGTATGTGAATGTAGATCCATTGTCAACATAAACTTGACCTTCTTTCTTTCTGAGGTAGTGCCTTCTCATTATCTTTTCTTTGGAAGCAATGTTTGCAATCTCGATCATGGACCCCAACCTCCTCATGTTTTCCCACAAAAGCCAATCACACAAAATGTTGTGAGTCAACTAACAACGGAAGATTCAAGAGTTGCAAGGAGGAATCATTACATGTACTACACAAGTATTTATGATTTATTCCAACTCCTATCTTCCAATGTCTTTCCCAAAGTCCATTATAGCACTAAGCCGTTCTCCACGACAGACAATTCTTTGAAAAATATAAACCACACTTTTCTGAGCAGCAGCTATGGTGTCTTCACTTTTTGGACATAGCCTGTACCAGCCCACCTGCTCTTCTTATCCCTCTTGAATTAAGGTGAATATGTTTTCTCCATCTTGTTACAAAGGTGATGTTGCAAAGACATTCTTTTATAAATCTTGGATTATACATGAAATTTTTTAAAATTATAGTCCCAGAAAAGGAATTCCTGGATGAAATGATGTACTCAACGAATATTTATTGAGCGCCTACTATTTGTTCTTTTGTGCACAGTACATTTACAGTGCAATTGCTTTAAATCCATGACTAATGAAAATTTAAAACTCACAGCCTTTATTTACTTAGCACTTATTTGATGAGCACTGTGGTTGTGGTGAGTTCTAAGAGCATAACAAATATGACCTCTTTTAGTCCTATGCTGTAACTCATACTAAGATGTCCATTTTACAGATTGGAAAACTCAGACACAGACATTCTAAGTTACATGCACAAAGTTTCACAGCCCATGGTGACAATGCCAGAATTAAAACCCCAGGAATTCTGGTTCTAGAGTGCATGTTATACTCTCTGTTATATCTCAACAAAGAAAACATATCATCACACACTCCCTTTCATTTTGGATTTTTCCTGAAACAGGGCTACACAGTCTAGGTTAGTTCGATTGTACTATTCTGGAGAGAGGTCTCAGTTGATAATTTAGTCATTTAATTTTTCAGTGTTCCATATTTCAGACGCTTACTTCTTTCATGTCATTTCTTCACCCACTTGATTTTGAATTATAATTATGAAAATAATTCAGATCTTAGTAAGGGAACACCGTATTCTTGAAATTAGAATCTTGAGCCAAGACCTGGATAATCTGCTTGCTCCAAACCAATTAAACAGCTTTTGGCAGCCCTGACTGTTACCAAGATGGCAGGCTAACCAATTCCAGGACTTAGTCGTTGTGTTGGCAGTCCATGAGAAGTTGTAGACTAAGTAGAGTGGAAAGAAGCATTTGTTTCTGTGACAGGAGCCCTTTCTTCTGCTGGGAAGTTGAATTGGAGGGGACCTGTGGATTTGGGGAAGTAGATCAAACAAATATCTTACTACTATACAAGAAAAATTGGGCCTATTCCCCCTGTGGAGCAACACCAACCCTGCTGCATAATAACAGGTACTGGTGGGTGCATTTTCCCAGGCCTGGAGAGCCTTTAGAATAGCTAATGAAATTCATTACTCATTTGAGAGAAAGAGAGTAAGAGTAAAAAGCACTATAAAAATCTAATCCAAGTCAGGGTAATCTTGGCACATGCCTCATCCCAGTTGGGGCATTTCCAAATGAAAGACGCACATTAAATTCAAGAGAGACAACCCAACTGTCAAAAAGCTGTAAATCAATGCTTCTCAGTTCCCAGTTTCACTCAACATCTCTGTAAGCAGCAATAGTGCAAAATTAACTGATCCCATCATCCTTGTATCCATCGTCTATACATCCTTGCCCCACCCTCCTCATCCAGCACCCTTGTGTACATCTATCTCTTTGACAAACACACTGAGCAGACAGCTTATTTATCGATAGGCCAGCATTTTAAACAAGAAAGACTTACTAAATGTTATTCAGTGATTGGCTGCTATGTCATAGCCTGAAATGAATAAATAAACATCTACCCCCAAATAGATGCTTACAGGCTATGCCTTTTATGGAGTGTATCAAGGAGAGTTTAAGATTTAGTTTTTCTATGGTTCTATTAATAACCTAAAACTTGTGAGCTCTGATTTTCCTATGGTTCTAATTTAGGTGGGATTAACTTTGGGTGTTGTGTGGGCCTGAGGAAAACGTCTTCTTGGAAAGTCTTCTCATCTGCAGCTGGTTTATTAACGCTGTGATATGTACCTAACGGGAGATGGAATTTCAAAGATAGTGAGAAAAGGATCGTAGAAGGCCTCTTGAAACATCTTGAGGACATTTGCCTTTAAAGGTACTGAGTGCAATCACACACTAAGCCACTCTCACATCTCTATTCATGTTGGTGAGAGGAAGGGGGAGAAGAGGCAAATGCTAGAAGCCATGTCAGGAGCTGTTGGTATATGAAACCAAAGGGCATCCTATACTTAAGCTGAAGAAACAGTGAGAGAAAGGGACATAAGCAACCAAATCTATGGCAGAGATCAGAGCTTTCTGATGGTTTTACAACATATTCTGTTTTATTTGCTACATGTCATAGACAAACACAATATTAGGAAAACAAGAGGTTCCAGAATAAGCCAAGTGTTGCAGATTTGAAGGCCTTGAGGGTGGTTGGTCATATAAATGTGTGACTTTGCAGGGAAAGAGGTAATAGATAAGAACTACTGAGATCTGTAGCTGAATTGGAGTGAAATACCACTACTCAAAGACATTCAAAGCCAACTAAAAATAAAGTAAATGTTCGAGCCAAATCATACATCTGGAACCTACATTTGCCTCTTGAACTATTATTTTGTGATTCTTGAAATTAACTTTTGCCTGGGAAAATAGAGAATTGGAACTTAAAATACGTCTAAACAGAATCATCATATCAGAAGACAGGGATTCTGGGAAGACTTTTGTTTTTAATTACCCAAATCATGTCACTGTGTCTCTGTATCTTCCATTTCAAAATATTGGATGTTTCACAGCTCTTGCACTAGATTGTGTTGGGCAACCACCTTTCTTGTTTTCTCCAAATATTGCATGCCTGTATTTTTATTGGCTAAATCTGGCAATCTTACTTGTACAGCCCTTCCAGAGAGAATATTCCCCTTACATCATCCTCAGTTTACTTAAGATTTTGTAAAACAGGTTTGTTTTTGTTCTGTTTTGTTTTGTTTTGTTTTGTTTAAATACAGAAAGGACATGGGAGTCCTTGTGATTTTGCCCACTGTGTTACATTTCGTTTTGTTTTATTTTTATATTTGGAAAGTCATCAAAATAAACATTGACTGCTACTTTGAGGAGCCCATTAGCAATTATTAAAATGTTGATAAAAAGTCTGGGGGATTTACCAGCAGAGATCTTCTAAGGAAGGAAGGCCTTAGAAATGGAAGCTAAGTCCGTGTACTTTGCAGAGTGGGGAGGAGCAAGGTTGGTGGGAAACAGTCTGTTGATGTCATTCATGTGGAAAAAAAAAATTTGTTGTTTCATTTAGGAGATCACTTTAGCGTACAAATTTCATGGTGGCCACTCCAGCTTCCAGGTGCCACAAAATAATCCAAACGACCATTTATTTTCATTTAACTTGCATCAATGCTTCATCAAAGGGCCAAGTGAACTCAGAACATGTCCTTGGTTTTCTGTTTTGTAATATTTTATTTTTTCTCTTGGGCTCTATCTTCTCACTTTGTGAGTTCTGTATAGTCTGGATTAAACACATCGCCCTTGTAATGAAACCATCACATCTTTTCCCACTGGCGTTTGTCTTTTTTGGCGCTGTGGGCAGTTTCTGTGAGGGAGGCGCCTTTCCTCGTGGCCTCGGGACTTTCGTGCAGTGTGGTTATCTGGCTATTTTCAGACTCTTCTCCATTTTCACCACACTGTATCCATAATAGTTATGTTGTACAGTTCTGTTAGAGTATTACCCAGACTCTCTCTATAGCGGCAAAGAGGCTCGGAGCCAAGCAATTAGTCCTGACACAGGATCCATGCTTCAGTGACAACTAAGACAGCTTGTGATGCTTTGATTGCTCTCAGAGAGCCAACATTTTAAAACAGACCCAAGTAGACCTCACAAGGAAGTATCTAATTCAGCAAAAATGGTGAGCATCATCATAATACTATGGCAAGTAAGCAGAAAGCGTTTCTTCCCGTTGACAAAGGTCAAGTTCACATAAACATCTATTCTGTGGATGTGAAAGGGCTTAAGACCGTGAGATTTGGGGACTCAGCGCGAACAGCTTGAGTTACTGAGTGAGACGTCAAGTATTTCATGATCTTCCCATATGATTTCAGATCTGGAAATAATAATTATGTGGCTCTGCCCTACAACGCCTGGAGTCTCTGTGACTCCATTGGAAGGGTTGTACATAGTCAAAGCCTTGGTGATACTAAGACATGAAGCCCATCCAAGCATTGAGAAGATGTGAAATTATATGTATCAGTGGTTAATAGCATATTTTCTTTTTCTACAGCAGGAAAAGCCCAGGCTTCTTGAGCCTTTGGATTATGAAACTGTCATTGAAGAACTTGAAAAGACCTATCAGAACGATCCCCTTCGAGACCTCCTCTTCTTCCCCAGTGACGACTTTTCAGTAAGTGTTCTCTTCTCAAGCCATCCATGTTCAGGAGAGCCCCACAGGGTGATCCCCTCAAGGGTGTTATCTTCCCGTGTAGATTTGGGGAGTTCAGCCCTCTTCCTGTGCATCCTACATCACAGTGGCTGCAGCAGGAGTCCACATCTGGCAATAGAACGTGCCCAAGACCCTTGTCAAGTTGGAATATTGGGGGCTCCGTGACACAGTAGCCACTTGGGATGGGAGTAGCACAGGGTGCTACCTGGGTCCAATTGGCACTGTGTCCCCACCAATGTCTGGGTTTCTAACTACTGCCTTACCTGGCCTCACCGAGCACTCCCTCCCTCGAGCCATTTCTAACTGAAAGCTCCAAGCAACTGAAACCAACCAATGGCAAAGGCTGGAGGAATCTGTTGGCACAAATGATGCAATTCTTAAAACTCACCCCAAATCTTGGTTGTCCTTTAATAGGAAAATGGTGAGGCTATAGGCAAAGGAAGGTAGGCAAGCAATCTTCATAAAGGGATTTGTGATCTGAGATATGCCCTCTTTAGGACAATGTTTACTGGCACATAGAATGCTCCTCAGGTGGTAAAGAGAATGAATAAAAAGGAAATTTGTTTTGAAGATAAATACAGTAAAGTTATGGATAATGAGCACTTCCGTGTCCCAACCATTCCATCTGTGGTCATCTTAAATACTTTTAAATTGTTAGTAAATATCTAACTATATAAACAGAGATCTCAATGGGCAGATGGTAATTTTTCCTGTTTTCTCCTAAAAGAAAGATACTCTCAGGCATCAGGAACATGAGCATCTTAAGGCAGATGAAAAGACAGCTCCAAGCTAACCCTGTGAAATAGTCAGCGTCCATGGGAACCTCTGTGGAGTTGTTGGGGCCTCAGTGTTCACGCCTCCTCAGACAGCCTCAAACTTCTATTCCCTCCATTACCTCTGGAGCAAATCTGGCTTCAGGATTCTAAAGGTTAATTTTCTTCACCCTCCTCCATGGATTAACAAAAAAGAAGGTGTATGGGAGTTAATAATGTTCTATTCCAATTACAAAGAAGGGTAGAAGAAAGGAGACAGGTTAGTAGGTAACCAAACAACTCTTCCAACCTGTTTTTCAGAATTTTAAATGGCTCCCACTTTAGCATTTGACACACTTTAAGACTTATCTCCTGTAGAAATCTCATTTCTGTGGTCAGGCCAGGCCACTGGGTCTTGAACTGCAAACACAAAGTTGAACCATGTCTCATTTTTTTAATTCCACATCCTCATTTTCTTTCAGACTGAAGGTAAACTTGACAAACAGCCAGCCTCTTTCTATCAACCAGCACACAAAAGCTTGATACTCAGACCACCTTTTCTTTTAGCTCTGTTGTTCAGGAATATGTTGAAAGCTACTCCAACTTCCCCTAACTCGAGAGTGTGGAGGCGTGTAGATGGGATGAAACATTTGCACTGAATTTGAATTTATTTTTTGGCATCTTTCTATGCTTAAGTTAAGGATGGTCTGATTATTGTATACCTTTCCCATCCTTCATGGTGCAAAGAGAGTACATAGTAGCATACTTTTTTTTATTTTCCCTATGTGAATGTTCCAATAAATACACTGAAGTATTTTATTCTGTGCTTGCTTAAAATCCTTCTGCGGCCAACCCATTGCCGTCAAAATGAAGGGCAAACACCTTAGCCTTGTCCAAGGGCTTCTCCAATATCTGGTCCTTGCCCATTTCTCAAGGTCTTAGTCTTCCTCCCCCTCCCAACCCTCATCCCCATCATATACAGTCACCCTCCTTCCCAACTGGGATAAAATACTAACACAATTCTGAACATGACATTTTCTCACCCCCCAGGCTGTCGTTCCTGTATTCATTCAACACAGGTACAGTGCTGAATGTTAGGCATGGATCTCAGAAAGGGGAAATACCAGTGATTAGACAGAAAGTACCTTGTGTTAATGGAGAGTTTACATTTTGATGGGAGGAATCAGGCAAAAAAAAAACCAAATAAGTAAACACATTAATTAACAAGATAATTTATAGAAAGACCAGTTCTATGAAGAAAACGAGACAGAGTCATGCAATAGAAACTGACCAGAAGACCTGAGTTGGACGGGATGGTCAAGGACAGCACCTCTACCGAGGTGACATTTGACCTGAGTTCTGAATTCCTAAATACCACGAACCATGCTAAGACGTGGGGAAGGAGGGAGTGTGTCAGGCCAAAGGAAGTGGCTACAAAGACCCTGGAGAGTTCTGAGGTTGATGAGTGGAATGAGTGAACAGAGAGAGAGAGGTCAGAGATGAGGTCAGGCGAGGACCAGATAAGGCATTCATATCTTATTTGAAATGCAAGTGACAAGTCACTGGGAGTGTTTCAAGTAGGAGAACAAATGACCTGGTGTTTATTATTAAAACATGCACCTGGGTGCAGAGGAAACTAGGAGACCAACTGGGAGAATAGCTTCCGATTAGCAAGCGCTCAAGAGATGTTTGATGCCACCTAGTCCCTATTATCAGAAAATGTCATATCAGACAAACAGCTATTTTTTTCATTTGCATTAAGTATCTGACAAAAGGATGATGTTGAATATTATTACCATATAAAGTTACCAGTTTGGGACCAAAATTCAGATGGATGGTTTTCCCTCTTTCCTGCTCTACAGAGTAAGGGCTAACAAACTATGATGCATGAGCCCTGCTATCTACTTTTGTATATCCCGTGAACTAAGAAGGGTTTTTATGTGTATGTTTTCTTTTTTGGACACTACCATGTTGTATTTTCTTCATAGAACTGGTTAAATAGTTGAAGGGAAAAAAAAGAAGAAAATTTTGTAATTCATAAAAATGATATGAAAGTCAAATTTTGGTATCCATAAACAAGGTTTTACTTGAATACAATGATGCCCTTTCATTCACCTATTGTCAATGGCTGCTTTCATGAGACAACTGCAGTTTCACCAGGGGTATAGTAATTGTAGCAAACATAGAAGACCCCACAAGATTTATTATCTGACCCTTTACAGACAAATTTGGGGAGCTCTGCTATATAAATCCCTGCTAAAAGGAACTGTGTTTGTTTCTTGGGTTTTCTCATCTTCCTCTGTGTGGAGTAAAGACCCTTCTTTAAAAACCCCCTGCCCCAGTCTGCTCCATCCACAGCCTATGTCACATTTCAGGGCTGTTGGTCACCAACAGCAAGACTCCTGTTCACCTGGCTAGAGGGTCCTTTCCCAGGCTCATCCTTGAGCAGTGGTGAGGATTCTGTGGGATGTGCGTGGGCAATCTGTACTCACCCAAGGGGAGATGGTAGTAGATGACCACTGTAATCCCAAGAATGGAAGAAGGGGGAGTTGTGCCAAACTCCCCGTCCTCCCTCTGACTGTCCTTAGCTCAGTTGTGTCCTATGGATTGGAGAATCCAGCTCACTTCTGTGTTTCCAAGTTTCTAAGTACCCACCCTTACAACAGATGTGATTCATTACTTGTTTTGTTTAACCAATATTTATTCAGCACCCACAAGGCGCTGAATATAGAACAGCAGTTCCTAGATGGGTGAGACTGACAAGAAAAGCAAAAGCCTTGTGATAAGTATGTGCCCTAATATGGATGAAAAATAAAGTTGGTTAAGAATGCTCGTGGTTAAGAAATATCAAGAAACAGGGGCTTTATCTGGTACTTGATACCCCTTAAAGGAGATTCTTTTTTTTACCAGGGCCGTATTTCTACATCATTTCTCTATTCACGCTCTGGGCCCAAGGCATCATCATCATCCTTATTTGCCTGGGTCCCCAAAAGTGGCCTTTAACAGGTTTTCCTGCTTCCTCCCTTGCCTGCTTTGATTCATTGAAAGGAAACTTTCAGAAATGCAAATCTGGTAATGCCAGGCCTCTGGTTAAAACTTCCCAGTGGTGTCTCATTGCCTTATCATCTGGTTCTTGAGGCTGGCTGAGCCCTTATCTCCTAGCCCTGCTCCCCTTGTGGTTACACGCATGCCTGGAATTCCTTCCATTTCCTGCACTTGCCAAACTCATAGGGCCTTTACACTCTGCGCAGCGGGCTCCTGTTTTTCATTCACAATTCAGTTCAAATGCCGCCTCTCCAAAGACACATCCCTGACTTCCGCCCTCCATTACCGCCCTCCCTCACTGTGTTCCTCCAGTGCATCGCTCTATTTGCTTCTCTGAATAGCACTTAGCAGTACCTAGAAAGCTCCCATTTGCGTTTTTACTCCTCTGTCACTTGTTTCTCACCATTAGTGTGTAGCCTCGAGTAGGATAGGGATGGCTTTTGTCTTGATCATGGGGAGACCCGCCCTGACACTAGAGCGGCACTTGGCCCAAAGCAGGTGGAAAATGAATATTTCAGCAACATGCAGGTTATTATGTTAGAATATAGCTTTAATCCTTTGAGTGTCTTTAGGAACCAAAAGGCCAAGTGAAATGAAATTTGAGAACAAGGAGAATGAAGTCATTGGCTTTGCCTCATGATGAAGAAAGTGGTTGTTTCTCTGTAACGTTCCTCTTTGACACCACTCAACATATCACCTTAAAAACAAGGATTACGACCGTGACCCTTTCCCGAGGCTCATTCTACCTGGTAGAGTGCCTGGCACAGAGCTGCCATCAACACAGGCTAGTTTCCTTCCTGTAACACTTAATGTACTTTTCCACATGCTTTCTGTGAAGAGGCAAGGGAGAAATCAGTTTATAACTGTTTCAAATACCCAATACAATGTCTGGGTCATAGGCATTCAATCAAGATTGCCAAACACGGAATTAAAATCATCTTCTTCCAGGTTAAGGGCCTGTAGTAGAAGCTTTTTTCTTTATCTTGACACATCAGGTGGAAACGATTTATCCTGGTGTGTGGGTTCTGGGAGCAGGCAGGATGATCCTCTGTATGACTTCTATTTCTGTGATTCACTAGGAATAAGCACTTTAGATGCATTCATTGACTCATGTACTACGTCCATAATTGCATGTGCTACTCCTGTGTTTCTCCTCTTTCTTTCTGAGGCTGGTAGCAATGGAAACTGAAGGCCAAGAAATAAAGAATTTAGTCACCAAATTGTGGCTTGGTGACATAGGCAAGGAGAGTACGGAAGGAAAACAAGAGCTAAAGGACAGTTTCAAGGGCACAATGAATCATATTGTCAAGTGATTCTTGATTTAAGGAAAGGCAGATACAAAATAGCAGAATAAAAAGTGAAAAAGCCAGAGATGAGTTTCTTGCTGAGGAAAGATACAGAGGGCCTGAGGTAGAATCATTTCTGGGAGGTACAAAATCTTAAATAAGAAAGTTTAGAGGTCTGAAAGCTAGCAATGCTTTACGCTGTGGGAAGGCCACCTGATCACCTATATTTCAATACTGCCCACGTGAGTAAAACTGCTCTATTTCTATACTTGTGTTTCTGGTGTAAACCTTCTTGTTCAAGTTGTATTATTATCTTCATACTCTACTAGAGAATTGCTAATATTTTATTTCAAATTTTTGTATTTATATTCATGAGTGAAATTTCTATTATGATTTCTTAACATACTGGTGGCTTGTTCTTGTCATAGTGTGTTTTTAGCTATAAAAAGCAACTGGTACATGGGGACATCTAGACTCAGCCATATGGGTCATTTTGTGACAGGAAGCAGAAAGATCTTAATACCTTTTAAACTGAAAAGCAAAAAGGTCACAAGTTTTTTTTTTTCTTGTTTTTTTTTTCTTCTTCTTCTTCTTCTTCTTCTTCTTCTTCTTCTTCTTCTTCTTCTTCTTCTTCTTCTTCTTCTTCTTCTCCTCCTCCTCCTCCCCCTCCTCCTCCTCCTCCTCCTCCCCCTCCCCCTCCCCCTCTTTCTCCTTTCTCTTACCCAGACACAACTTGACATTTTAGAGATATCTCAATCTCTTTTAAATCCTTGGCTTCTGAGCCTGAGAAACAGGCTTTAAATGGCTCACAGTGTTCATAATAGAGCCCATAATTGCAATTTAAGAGCTCAGTAATAGTCTTTGTCAAACTAGGTTATTTCTAAGTTAGAATATTCCTCTTGTTTACAAGCTAATGAAGCCAAGATTTGAAAAGGCTCTTGTTCAAGGATGTAGAGTAATTGTGAGGATGGAAATCAAACTTAAGCACCTTGATTTTTGCTGTGAGAGTTTCTGTCTAAATAGCATGCTTTTTGGCCAGCTGCTGCTTAGAAAAATTAACTTGGGGGAAATAATAACTTCCTGAATCCCACAGTGAGTGGTGCCATTAGATAATTGTACTCTAGTAAAGTGATTCTAGAGTGCTTAGTTCAATTCAATAAGAATATGTGGAGACTGCTCTGGGCTTGATCATACTAAGACTATATGTACAAATAAAGATTTGTGCACTTATAGTCATAGCAGCATTATTTGTAATAGCCGCAAAGTGAAAACAAGTCCATCAACTGATGAATGGATAAATAAAGTACGCTGTATCCTTACAGTAGAATATTATACATCCTAAAAAGGAATGAACTACTGAGACATGCTATAGCATGGATGAGCCTTGAAACATAATAATAAGTGAAAGAAGCCAGTCACAAAAGGTCACATATGATATGATTCCATTTATATGAGATGTCCAGAATAGGCAAATCAGTAGAGACAGAAAGCAGAAGCAGATGAGTGATTGTCAAGGGCTGGGGCGAAGGGGGAATGGGAAGTAACTTCCAGCGTATATGGGGTTCCTTTGGGGGACGATGAAAATGTTCTAAAACTAAATAGCAATGATGGTTACACAACACTATGAATATACTTAAGCCACTCAATTTTATATTTTAAAGGGTGAATTTTATGGCATGTCAATTATATCTCAATAACACTGGTATTTCTTTAAAAAAAAAGGATTGTTCAAAATGTTAAGACAGGGATGAGGTAGGTAGTCAGAGATAGGGCACAAAAGAGTCATAAAAACACATGTCTACATTCAAGTTTACATTCAAGTGCTTCATTCTTTAAAAGGAATAAACAAAATATACCGAAGAAACAATAAAGCACATGGCAAAACATATCATTTATTGTCATATTTTATTCCCAAAGCAGACTTAAGGTGGCCTGCTTATATTTAAAACAAAATCATGTAAAATAACTATCTGAATTAATCAGTAGCAGACCTTTTGGTTCTAACAGATTCTATACTTAAGCTGCAGACTTCATATGTGATATAGACAGCACATGATATAGTTCAAAGAAGAGAAAATGTATGTTGAATGAATTCGAGATTTTCAAAAGGAGGTGGCACCTACATTAAACAGGGATTAGGAAAGGACAAGGAAAGAAAGGGATTTTCTAAGAAAAGGAGGAGCATGGGCAGGGCTTGTGCAGGACTGTGCCCAGCCTGCAAGAAGGACTGTGAACAGCCATAAGGAAAGATGCTATGCGGGTTAGCTGTGGTGGGTCGGCTCGTGTCTCAGGCCTGTTGCTCACAATGGGGCCACATCTGCAGGCCTCACAGCCCCCCGGCTCCTTCACTGTTCCTCCCTGGAGAGTGAGCTCAGACCACTGTCCCTGAATCCTGGCCAAGGGGCGGTCCAGATGCATAAAGATCTTTATATTGCTGGAGCACTGGGCTCCATTCATGCTCACATTTTTACACATGTAGAATGTTTTGTTCTCACCTCTTTAGAGGAGGTGAGACAGATTTTGGAACCTAGAAAATGAATCACAAAAAAAGAAGTGAAATGACTTGCTCACTGGTTTGCCAGTCCAAGAGTAAAACAACCGTGAAGCAGGTCTCCAAAACTCCCTACCTACACACTTAAGTACTGAGGTGGAGAAGTCCCCATGGCTTGGCAGAGGGGGAAACAACTGTCCAGATGTGGCCAACTGCTCACTCTCTGTGTATTTCCCATACAGTTTAACTTCAGCAAAACAAGAAGGACCTCTCTTAAAGCACAATGAAAGTATTCAAGTGATACTCTCGTGTATTTTAAAGAAGTAAAATGAAATCGCAATACTCTTCTGACTGCGGTAAATAATGTTTTTCAAACAGCTTATGCAGTATAAGTGCCGGGTCTACTAAAATGAAAGGCACTGTCAATGTCTTACTCTGAGAAATGTAGGAGAAGAGCCTTTGAAACACATGGGTGAGGTTGGAATTGACCATGACGTGTTCCTTAATAGTCCCCATGGTGAGGCTTGTGAACTTCTTAAGCTAGGACTGATTGATGACTACAAGCACCATCATTTGTGTTTTCTTTTTGGAGCAGCTGGAGTCTACAGTACTGTCACAGGTAGCTTTGCTCAGCCCCAGGATAGGAAAAGCAGACTCTCTTTTATACTGTGACAGTGGCCTTTGGCCAATTGAGGAATGGCTCCGATGTGCTTGGAATGGAGTCTTCTGTGGTCAGCCAGCGGAATGGCGGCTGTGACTAAAGCCGCCAAGACTACCCAGTACAGAAAGTGACAGGGCTGACGTCGAAGACATCTGAATAGTATTAACCTGAAATTACAAACACAGGCCTGTGTGCACTGTTTCATACATAAAGGCATAGTTTTTATTTCCAAATGCCTAATCTCTGGACAATAGCCTCCTTTTAAAACTCTACCACCAAAGGAAGAACTCGGCTCAGTTCCAGTAGAGGCTCAGATCCATTCCCTGCTACTAAGCTGTACTAATTGTAGACCAGAGAGTTCATCAAAGAGAACAGGAAGTCTGTTGTGGCCAAGGCAATTTGTAGTGGTCTGAAAGCATCCAATTCTCAGAAGAGAAATTATTTGTAACCATATTAACACCCTTAACAAATATGACTCTCCTACGTTTCTTCTTGATTTTTGCTTCAGCAGAGACACATTAAAGAAATCAGAAATGAGTAGATGTGCCACAGTTCTTAAAGTTGAAACTTGCTGGAGGCCTTCTGCTTTGGCAGGCAAATGCTCCAGTATTACCACAAAATATAACTGAGATCAACAATATGTGATAGGCATTCACGATACATGTATTCCTTTTTCTGTATCTTGTGTATTCTGTGCAAGGTATTAGCTATGCAAAATTACACATGTTGTAAAATAATGTGTTCCATTTATTACACGGTTACATGAGGGTGATTCAACCCCAGTTGTCTGATTTAGTAAAGAATCAACATCATTTCATAACTAGAGGTCATCAAGAATCACTCACAGCCATTGTACACAGGCTCTATTTCTCTAACTCCAACTTGAATGAACTTCTAATCTCAAACATTGCATCTGAGCATTAGCTTGTGTATTTGGGGCTCTATCTTTACTATATGACATCACGCTTCAAGTAGCCATGTGATTATTATTACTGGAAACCGAGCACATATCCCCAAAACTTACCATTAAGGGAAAAAAAAAAAAAACTTCTAAAACCAGCCCAGTATTCACTCTATTGTTTTAGACTACAGAGCAGTGATCTTAGTGGAGACATAGGTTCATGGTATAACTGAACAGGAAACTTACGCTTGGGCCATGTTACTCTCCTCTCCATCAGACTTAGAATTTAGAGCCATTACTTTTTTTCAAAACGCAAAAAATCAATAGGACACTATAGTATATAAAGAAAAAGAGGAATCTTTTGCTTTTGTTGTATAAAATAATTATTATAAAATAGTGGATGAAATATAGAACATTTTTTGAATTAGAGAAAAAAAATCCCTAATCTTGCCAGTCAATTATGATATGTAATGTTTCCTGGAAACCAATTAAGTGACACTGTGTATCTGTGAACTAGCTGTTCAAACAGGAAATAGGTTATCCCCAGATACATAACTGAAATCCAGCAATAATCCCCAAAACTCAATTTAGGCATGGATTTTAATCTTCTAGTCCAAACTTTCAGTAGAGTTTCTTTGCTGTTTATCTAACAGAGTGACTAGCATAAAAGAAGGAATAAAAAATGTAAAATCTAAGTAATGGCTCCGTGTGTCTGTTCCTACATTGGGCTTGAATCGATGGCCACATCCTCTTAGCACTTCCAAACTCTGTTCACACAGCTGCACTCAAGTCCTGGGGCAAATTTACTGACCAAGGGCACTCACTCTATAGTTGTGTTTTTGGATGAGCATTTATTTTTACCACATGATGTAACTTCAACATAGTTTTCTCGTTGGTTTTTATCCTGTTCGATTCCCATAACATTGTTCCTCTTTCACTAAGTGTCTGAACCCCATGCTCCTAAAGCACACACATACTCACTCACATACACACTCACACACACTCTTATACGCACTCACACACACACACACACACATACACACTCACATACACTTACATGCCACACTCACTCACATACACATGCTCATATATCACACACATTCACACCACACAAATTTACACATGCACTAAAATACAGGACACTCATGCATTATCGCACACTCACACATTACACACACACTCACATAGATGACACACAGGCACACTCGTTCACTACACCCAATTACACGTGTTCACACAAATATACACTCACACCACATGCACATTCATATGTGCTTATGAACACACATGTACACAACTCACACTCAACACATTCAACAAATAAGTATTTCAGCCCCTGACGAGGCACTCAGATTACAGTAGTGAACAAAAACGACCCAATGTCTTGCCGTCATGGAGCTTACATGAAGAAAAGGGGGGATTTGAAGAAAATGGAAGTCTAGGATGGGAAGCAAAGGAATGCTGCTGTCCTTGGTGGCAAAGCTTGTAGCAGCAGCCACAAACTCAGACGAAATCCCAGCCCCCTCTTCTTCCATCTTCCCCAACAGTAAGAAGGGGGTTGGGACTCCCATCTGTTCTAATAATCAATCTGGAAAAAATACCCTGTATGTAGAACAGTTCAAATGAACTTAAATTTGTGCTTTGGAAAGCCTGATGAATCATTTGTGGGGTTTGGGGATGTACAAAATAAAAGATGTTAACTGTTGGTACCACGTATGTGAACAGACTCATCACGTCTGCGTCTCTGTGATCACCAAGGGGCACAGACTAAAGGAAGTGGGTGGCTGGGGATGGAAAGGTACTGTTTATGGCACCCTGTGCTCCACAGCTCAGTAGAGCTAAAGATATATAAAGACAAAACAACATAGGAATTCTGTTTTAGATGTTCTGTTTTAAGAGATACTTGATACTTTTAGTATATGTACATTCATTTACTAGAAAGTTGATTGTTTAGCATTGAAGTTGAAAATATTTTGTTTATTTCAATAACAAAAGTAAAAGACACCAAAAACATGACTTATTTTCTTCAAGGTGCAGATTTATTGAACACTCTTTCTTTCCTCCCATCCCTAACTGTGGACACACACACACACACACACACACACACACACAATTTCTAAAAGGGGCTAAATTTATCCTGTGGATATTCAAGAGATTATTTACAATAAAATTAAGATAATGCTGATTTTGTGAATTTTCTCCTTTATTTCAAATTTACATCAGCATTAGCAACAACAAAAAAAGGATACCAGTAAAAATAAGCTAATCACAATATACAGGTTCCCAATTTTTTGTTTTCTGCTGGAAAGGAAACAGTTTGAAATGCTGAGCTTTACTGATAGAACAGTAATTGGATAATGCTAGAGGTCTGGATCTAACGAGGGTCTGGATCTTCTCTCCTGGAGATTAAATTGGTAAGAACCAAGGAAGTTTCTCTGTCTTCTCTTACCCTTTAATGCTGAGATCTGAAATACTCCCCTCTTGTGCTTTTGGTACAGTGGTCTGCGCAAGGCTTTTAAGTCGGAGGGCCTAATTTCTTGTCATTGTTCCTCTCAGACCGCCACGGTTTCCTGGGATGTCCGAACATTATACTCAACAGTACCTGAAGACGCAGAGCACAAAGCAGAAAATTTACTGGTGAAGGAGGTAAATGGCAGGCTTCCAATTCTTTATTTTACAAAGTTTTGCTTTCCCAGGCCGTTCTCAATACAGTTTTATGATTATCGTCTTCCTCGGCTTCTCAATAGACAATCTCAAATGCTGTGATTAGTTGATGTCTCTGAACCTTCATGATCTGCAGATGCCTTCCTGCTTCCTGTTAATCATTTTTGATTATGTGGTGATTAGTCAAGTTTTGGGTTTTTTGTTTGTGTGTGTGTTTTCACTTAACTTAAAATCCCCACTTTGAGAAATACTTGAGTGTTCTTAATAGAAAGATTTAATTTGACTTTACTTATTTGGACTGAGTTGTACGAAAAGACTTACTGTGTGAGAATTTTGAATCCTAGTTTTTATTTTAAGAGATATATTTCTTTCAAGTATTAACTGTGGAAATAGTTAATGGTAAAACCCCGTGGACAGCTTTAAGGGACCGATAAAAATTTGTTGGCGTACTGTCTACTTGCATTTGATTGGTGTAGGAAAAGCCTGCAAAATGGTTTCTCCTAACCAGACTACAGGATGCTCTACGGCAGTGATTGGGCTGGCACGTATCAGCTATTTAGCAGAGCGTTGATTGAATAAATAAGTGAGGCCAGTCCTTCCTTTACAGAAAATGCAATGATAAAATTTAGCCCAGCACAGGTCAAACTAAAAGTAGTAGTGTTTAAATTCAGTCTTTAATCCTGAGAAAGTAATGTCTCCCAGTTAGGGTTTCATTAAAGCCACATACAACAGCAAGACCCTTTCTCAGCTCTTAAACATATTTGTCTGAATATAAGATAAACTTATTTGGGTACATGTTAATGTTCATCTGATTAATCGTACATGTTTTATGTTGTACGACTCAATCCAGATAATCTTTTGTCATAAATGTACCTGTTTATTTCTTTTCCAACTCCATTATTTCATATTTATTTCCCAAAGTTCACATTAAGTTACGACACCTTCTCAGGAGATAGAAAAAAGAAAAAAGTGCAGATTTAGATAACATCAGGATATCTGAGTATACATTTTCACATTTACAGATAAAAATAAGTGTGATGTTAGTACTATAATATTTTGTTTACAGTTGCCTTAAAGAAAGTTTTAATGTCTAGTAGGGCATCACTGTTTAAAACGAAAAAAGGAGAGAGTGGGCAAATCATTTTCTACTCGAAAAAATCATAATCATTGAGACCAGGTCTACAAAAGTTCTGCAATGCCTATGAGTTGAGTTAGGTAGGATTTGAACTATTTATAATATTGAATTCCAAAAAGGGAATATTTGTGTTCTTCACTAAAATATCACCCTTTTTTCATAAAGCTCTTTAACTTTGTTGTTAAATTTATTTTCATATAGTTTTGTTGCAAATGTGAGTGGACTTTTAAAAATCTATGTCCTTTCCTTAGTGTTCATTGCTGCTATTTTTTAAAGCTATTAATTTTCAAGTATGCATAGCTAGCTTACTAAACTCTCCTATCCTAATAGTTCTTATTTGATTTGTAATAGTATAGTCACATCATCTGCAAACAATTAACATTTACTTCTTTTCTTATAATTATGTTGTTTCTTCAATTTTTGTCTTATTTTATATCTACTATCTCTAAAACAATGTTGGATAATAATTCTAATATCGGGTATCCTGTCTTATTCTTGACTTGGTGTTTTATGACATTTTCTGGCATAAAAGAAATGTCAAAGAAGGGTCTTTCTTGGTCTTTATAATATTTAAGAAGGGTCTTTCTTAGTCTCTACATTACTTATAAAGACTGGCTACCATATGTTATAAAATGTATATTCAGTCTATTGATGATCATAGTTTTTCTACTTGAATTTAGCACTAGAATAGAAATAATAGGTTGCTATCCTGTGGGATACTTGTGTTTCTGGTATAAAATTTCTTGTTCAAGTTGTATGATTAACTTCATACTCTACTACATTAGAATTGCTAATATTTTATTTCAAATTTTTGTATTATATTCATGAGTGAAATTTGGCTGTAGTTTTCTTTTTCCCCTTTGGTATTAGAAAAATGTGAGTTGTAAAAACAAATTGAGACACTGTTTGATTTTTTTATTATTCCAGAATAAACAAATAAAGCAGTGAAATGAAATAGAGGCTACAGAAACAGGTCCAAGCACATATGATTCCTTAATAAATGGCAAATATGGCACTTCAAATTTTCTGGGGAAAGATGGACAATTCAACAAATACCACTTGACTATCCATTTTGGATGAAAATGCAGTTAGGGCTCTAGTTCATATTACATCAACAATTAATTCTAGACAAATATTAAAAATTTAAATAATTAATTCCAGACAAACATTTAAAATTTAAATTTTAAAAGCAAAGATTGTAAAAATGTAAGAAAACATTTTTAAGTGGAAAGTGATGGGAAATGAACAGATTTAAAAAAATAAAAATTTTTAATTTTCATATGATAAATGTTACCGTAAATAAAACCAAAATAAAATATTTAATCCTAGAAATTATTTGCAACTCATAATATCTTTAGACACACACACACACATTCCTAATATTCAAAATTCTACAAATTAGTAAGAAGATAAATAACCCAAGAAAATATAGGCAAAAAATTTGAGCAAGCAGTTCAAAAGGAAGAAAAACAGTTGGCTAAGAGGCATACGAAGTTACCAACCCTTACTCGTAGTCATGGAAATACAAACTGAAACAAAATGGCATATAATATTGGAAGGAAGAAAAATTTTAATATGAAAATCATTTAGTGATAGTGGGAAGACAGGGAAATAAACATATCACACAATGTTTGTAATACCCTTTTGAGATGTAATTCAAATGTATCTTTTAAGTAGTACATATAAATATACAATATGTATATTATAAAAACAACCAATATGACATAAAAATATAATTATAAGCATGAGTATTGTTGTTCTGGATAATTTGTAATATCAATTGATACACATAAGGTTTAATCAATTTTGGCATATCTATGTTTTATAATAATATATAGCCAATAAAAATTACTTATATTTAAATGTATTAACTTGGATGCCCATGATATGTTGTTAAGAGAAGAAAATAAGTTGCAGAAATATACTATGACATTGTGAAGATATAAAATGTACAAGTGTATATGTAATTAATGTTTATATAAGTCTAGCAAAAGTATTTAAAAAATGGACATCAAAATCATAACACTGGTTGCCTCACAAGTTTGCGATTATACGGGAAACAAATTGATTTTCAGTTTCTATATTCTGTATTGCGATGTTACAAACGAATTTTTATAATTAAAAAATATTTTGGAAAAAATTAGACTGTATCTTAAAATGCTGCCAGAATTGGAAGCAAACAAATCTATGCCCTAAACTTGCCTCCAAACGTTAAAATGGAACTTTATTCTTCTAAGCACAAGGTAGTCACCTTAGAAACTATGTCAGATTCTTTTATTATTGTTATTATTATTTTAGCCTGGCAGTGAAAATATATGGAGCAGTCAAAATCCCATATGTGTTTTGCGTTACGGTTCTACCTGTTGGGCTTATCTGTCCATCATAGAAGCCATTAGTTCATCTGATATGGTCAATTCTTAATCCTTTGTCATATAACTGCTATGGATTTATAAATGTGTCCATGATTTGGGGGATTTTTCACTTCTTTCTGGGCATATAGGGCATTTGTATATTTCTGGGTTTTTAGCAATCTCCTTCAGGCTGTGGGATATCGCTCTTCCATGACCCAGGGGTTCATAGAGCACTTAGCACCTGAGGTTTGGGGGCCTTGTGTTTGGTTCCCAGCCTGCTTCAGCTCTTGCCTCTTAGCAGCTGCCCATTTTATTGCCTGGTATGCCATCAAGGTAGAGCCAACTAGCTCAAATCCTAAATCCCAGGACAGTTTCTGAAACCCCACCCCCTATCTCTGGATCCAGCCAAGGTGTCAAGTTTAGCCACTACCCAGAGAAAGCACAGCGTGAACAGCAGATCGATGCAACACTGGAGATTTCTAAGGATATTCAAGGGTTCTCAGAGGCTTCCATGAGCTTCTGCAGCACAGCTTCAAATGGCCACATTGATCCCTTTATTTCTGTGGTCTTCTGAGAATGTCACCTTCAGCTGAGAACAGGTTGATGACATTTCCCTTTGTTTTGCTTTGTCTCCTTGGGAGAAATTTCTCACTTTCACCTTTGTTCCCACTTTAATTCCCTTTCAGCTACTTGCATCCTGGGGTTACTACTCCTCCTTTTCTCGCTGCTGCCCTCATCTTCTCATTTCTCCTAAGAACTCTTCCAAGGAGAAGTCAAGTACATGCTTTTTACCTTAGATTCCCACGTATCTGCCAAACTTCTGTGTTGCAAATCTCAGGACAGAGTGTTCAGCTTCGCAGCATGAATAAAACTTCTTATCCTGTGTTTCCCAATTGTGTGGGTCTAAAGCAGAAAAAAATAAAATAAAAAAATAAATAAATAAACAGGAGAAGGAGAAGAGGGAGTCTGGGAGGAAACTATTTTATGCCCTGCTAATGTTTCTGTATCATTAGCAGTGAAATTCCCTGTGAAAACTCCCATAGTTGTGCTTGGTTTTAAAGTTGGAGATAAAGTGAAACCTATGTCTTACAGGATTGGAAGAAGAGAACTGTCAGTTACAAATATCACGTGATGGTAATGGAACGTGAATGTGGAAGCTTGGGGAGAGTAAATAAAATGAAATCCATCACCAGAGAGCTGGGTTAAGACAGAGAAACGATGCATTAGAATCATGCTGGCAAAGAAAACTGACCCCAATAGTTAATAGCAGCTAACCTTTACCGAGTTTACTTACTTTCAGCCAGATAGCTCCTCAGCCCTTTACTTGAAGCAATTACAAACATATGTTTTATCATTGTCATCATCACCACTTTTAATGTTGAGGAAACCTTCATGGACAGACTAAGAAATGTGTCCCACATCAAATAGCTGGGAATAGACAGAGCCAGCATCCCGACCCGGGCCGTCTAGCCCTGGCCTCTTCAGCACCATGCTAACTGCCCAAATGGTGTTTTTCTGTGGTTACCCTCTGGAAGGAGCACTCCTGTCAGTCTTCACCCTAGCAACCCCAGTACGATTCTATCCGGGTAACTGTGATACAGAGATAGTGGACCACACTTTCAGAATGAGAAACATTGGCTGGATATGTGAAACTAAATTAAGCCAGCACTGAAATGAATTCATTGCCGTGTGTAAGATTTTGTAGAAATGTGTTTCCCTTACAGAGAGGTTGCTGCACTGCCCTAAGCAACCTTGTTGGTCCACCCTGTGCTAAATTGCCCTGCGGCTTCCGATGGGGTGGCGAGGACAAATACCATGGTTGCTAGGCAGTGCACTGGTGCGAATCGAGTTTAAACACATCCAACTCAATATTAATTTTCAATTCTGTCTCACTTCGCTCTACTTGGACAACTCTCGGGCTCTTTTCTTCTTTTAATCTTGAATTACTTCATATGTTTAATGGGAGTTTAAATAAAATGGTCTCTCCCTTTTCTGTTTTATCTGTTATTAATTCACCTTCCTATCTATTAACTGTCAGGTTAAATCTTCCCCACTGAAGAATATAGGCTTATTTCTCATCCACTAAAGCATTTCATGGTTCTATTCAGTGAACATCAAGACATAGTTGACCAACATTGTACGTATATGTATATTTTTGAGCACTCTGTGACACAGGTGTTACTACCTCATTATACAGCCTACAAAGCAGGCTCTGAATGATAAACTAACTTGTCCAAGTTCACACAGAGCCAGATTTAAGGCCCTGATTCTCTGACCCCATGCTCTATGCTCTTATCAACTCTGTCACCTCTGATTCTTTGAGAAATTTCTTTAAATCGTGTGCTTAATTAACCTGATACGATGAGGATATTTCCACTGTTCGCAAAGGAATATGCCCTTCATTTTGACAAACATTTAAGTTTTCTGCCTCAGTATCTCCATCTTCAAATAGGAATATTAATAATCCCAATGTCATGTTTCTGAAAATAAATATAACAATGGCACAAAAACATTTGAAAAATAACCACCAGGGAGCAACCTCTTTATCTGATCTTCATAAGTGGATTAAAATCAGTCTATAACCATAAAAAAATCAAACCCTTCTATGATCAAATAAGCACCACTACCTCCCACTGGGGGTTGGGGAAGCAATTAAAAGGATCTATAAATAGGATGCAGACTTCCTCAGCAAAACTCCTCTAGCAAAGTTTTCATTTTAATAAGCACAAAAAGATAATATAAAGCCAGAAGCTCAGAACACCAATTAAAAGTGAGCTCTTGGTTTGGTCTTAACAAAGAAAATGAGAGTACAGAGAAGTGAGAATGATGCAACAGGGAGCAAGGGCCCAGGGACCACTTCAGCCGAATGGCTGAGTGAAATCCGGCAAAGGACTAAGGTAGCAACTTACTCTGCCAGCACAGCCCTCTTCAATGTCTGGAAATCGACCTGCTACAGGAGTAGAATGATGACGTAAGGAGCAAGTCATGAATCCAAGTCTCACTTTGGTCGAAACATAAAACACTCAGAGACGTAAGAGTTATAGGAACATTGAAGAATACAAGCTAATATCTGTATCTACATCTATGTCTATTTATGGATACACACACACACGCACACAAAATTATGTACTGCCCTGATCTGGATAGTAGCAGCTCACTGGGGCACGGATAAGTTCAGGTTTTAAGCAGGAGATCTAGACTAGAAATAGTGGAATTCTCCAGGAAAAATAAAAACAAAAACAGGAAAGCCTGATTAGGAAATGCAAATCAGATTCAAAGGCAGAATAAATGTTGAAATCTCTAGGCTTCCACTGAAAATGCACTAAAAAAACAAAAAACAGCAGAACAAATGATTGAGATCTGTGCAGACACCAAGCACACATAGACACAGAATGTTCTACAGACAGCCAGTTCTGCAGGCTGTGTATACATACACACACAAACTCTCTCTCTCTCTCTCTCTCTCTCTCTCTCCCCCCCCCCCCCACCAAGTCTCAAAGTCTTTAACTTGCTAATATTCATCGAGACTGTCTTACAAGGGAATATGGAGTGAACTATTTCTCAATTTTATGTGACCATGGAGAAATTGTCAATTTCCTCCCAAGTATCTCGAGAGACATCTTTGAGAAGTGCTGAGGAAAATCTGATGGAAGGAGATCGTCAAGAACAGGGGGCTCAGTGCAGCTCAAGTAAAACAGAATCAGGTATTAGGTGACCCTTGACATGTATTTCATTAAGGCAAATGGTGATTACGACAAACGACGTATTAAAGACCCCCAAAAGATCTGATAAATTATTTGTTGCTTTCCATGGCCAATCTGCATTCTTAGTTCTTATTATCAGTATCAAAAATGTCTACCTGTGTCTAGGGAGGACACCTCTTGCAACACTGGGACACAATCCCAGACACACTGCAGTGATGCCTATTCTGTGGACTTATCCTCATGCACAAATTATAATTAAAAACTAGGTTAATTTCAAAGTTTAAAGTAAACAGTAGTGATCCTAAAGGTCAGAATCACACCTTTTTCAGCCCTTACATTTCTCTTCTCAACCCCCTCCTTATCTAATTGTCAGATTACTTTTTCTCTTGTCCTAGAGGTAAATGTGAATTCAGTGGCTTAAATAAGCTGCCCCTTAGGTACACACAGAAACTGCTGCTCCCAATTCAGTTGGGTGGCGTTAATTACCTTATCTTTATAAAGGGTTAAAGTCTTCAAACAGAAATTTTTTCTCCCACTGATTTATACGGTCACTGTGGATCACATTCAAAGTGTATGTGATAGAGGGCCTTGTCTGCTGCATGAAAGATTGGACTGGGTTTGTCATTCCACAACATTTGTCACTTACTAAGCTGGTGATGCCAAGCGGATGTCACACAGTCCATGCTTTCAAGGAGCTCACCATCAGGCAGGAAGTAACAGACCTGTGATCAGATTTTTGCAGTACACTCTGACAAGTATGCCTGGAGTATTTACTGTAAAATAGAGAAACAAGTCAAGTTCACATGTTAAAAAAAAAATAGTAATAATGAAAGGCAGACCAGAGAATGGACTGGTTGACTTGGGGGGATGAGGAAGACTGAAAAGAAGTTGGACAGATAGAGACTATTTTAATAACGCATCTGGTTAGAGACCTCTACTGACAAGTGGCGTGTGATAGTAGTGACAGTAAAGAGCTCGTAAGCAGATAGAACTGACAGGAATTGGTGACTGAAAAGAAAGTAAAGGAGAATATGTTGATGACTCTGACTCCCACCTTTCTGGCTTGCGTTTTTAGCTAGGTAGTTGTGCCAGTGATTTAAATTTGGCCCCCGGAAGAAACTGAAGACTGTGTGAGCAGGGACAGATGAAGCAAATAAGATAACTGGCCAACATGCAGAGAGATGTCCAAGAAGGAGATAAATACACAGGTCGCAACCCAGGAGGAAGGAGTGGGCAGTTGCTCTGGCTTTTAAAGTTGAGCCTTACAGCCTGGAAGAGCTTCTCCAGAAATGCCATGATTGCTGGGCTGGAGCTGAGAAGCAGATCGCTGAGCTATTCTCCCACTTAAGGGGCTGGTAAAGAGGGCCCTGCACAGGAAGTGGAGATGGAGTGGACAGGGAGGTAGAAAGAAAACAAGGAGAAATTGATTTCTCAGAATCAAAGAAGAGTCAATAGTGAGAGTTTTTATACTTTTTATGCCATTCTATACCAATGGGTATGAAATGCCAAAGAAGTGTCATGATCAGGGCCCACTGGATTCGGTAATTCCGAGCCATTGGTAGTTGCATATCTGAGCCATTTCAGAAGCTGTGAGCACAGCCTGATTCAGCGGGTTAAACTCTGAATGTGTTATTTTGTCAAACAAGGTGTTAGTATTTTTGTCCCTTTACCTACAAGGCACTTTGAGAGGAAACCCAATAAAAATATTGCAGCTCTTCAGGCAGAATACCCTATGCCTATCAAAGTTAAAAGTAGTTCAATAGGCTGTTAAATTATACATCAAAATATTTCTTCGTTTATTAAGAAGCAAAATTTTGTAAACATGAGAAACAATATGATCAAATGAGTATGATATTAAAAATGTAGTCTCTTCCTGGCCCTCTCTTCCTCTTCCATTATTTGAACCCAGACTAATGGCATTCAACTAATTCAAGAGAAACTTTTAAATATTCAAGGTTGAAGCTCCATCATGTTGGGAAGTCAAAGAGATATCGAACAACTTGAGTCCTAGACATAGCAAAGAAAATTAGGGGAGAGAAGGATTGACCATGATTTTAAATGTATTTCATGCTCCCCATTTTTGTTAACTGAAAGAAATATATATAACTAAAATGAGCTGTATCTTGACTCAAGAAAACACAGGGGATTTTATTTCTTACTTTTATGATTAAAATAATTTTATGTGCTTTATGTTTAACTTTGGGCTGCATATTTTGTACTGATAAAGAAACCATTCTTTTACCAAAATGCCTTTGTAATTTATACAAAATTTTTGAATCTAATATGTGGAATCATGTGCACTCAAATTTACTCAGAAATAAGAGTAAGTCTTTCAGTAAATGATTCAGGTTTTCGTTTTTGCTTTTTTTTTTTTTTGCATGTATAAATAAATTACATAAAAATGAATGTTATATTCTGATTCTGAATCACTGGGCAGCAAATGAATGATTCTAATGTATTCATTAACTTGAGACCAGAGCATGGTGAGTGTGGTTTTTCTCATTGTAGAACTAATGTCTTTGATATGACATTAGGGCTACACGCACAATTTAAATCACTAGAAGATACTGGGGAAAATGCAACTTTAAAAATCTCTCCAAAAATAGTTATACTCCTTTCTTAACAAAGTTAGTGAGAATAAAAAGATTTGGGGTTTTGTTTTAAAGAATGGATCTCTTAATTCACTGATGAAGATCTTGCTGGAGACTGAGGGATTTTTCATTTTGTGTGTACTTTTTAAAAGTAAATTTAGAAGTAAAGCCATATTTATTTTGTGACTTCAAGAATTCATTGGAAAAATGATATCAAAATCTGTCATTGTCCTATATTTGACCTAGTCTCATATGTAGTAATGATTTTATTTCTGTGATGGCCAGAACAAAATAGATCACCCAATTTTTTTTCACACTAAATGAATAACATAAAAAAATAATAACCATACAAAAGTTCATTAAGGTAAATTCAAATGCAGTTGCTTTTTAGAGGCATTATGGCAAAATGTATATAGAAAACACTGATGAAAACATTGAAGACAAAATGGTTTTGGGCTTCACATTAATGACCCTGAAGAAATTTATTCTCTTGTCACCAAAATCTCTAGAATAATAGTCTTGTTTCTAAATATACAAGACTGTTCCAATTCTAAGTTAGCTTCCTCTTCTCCACAATCAAAATCATTTTATAATGTTTGGCGATAAATGAATGAAAACAGAACTACAAGTCAGAGACCCTGGAGTGCAAGAATTTAAAGAGCTCATTTTAAGTTTGAACCTAAAATTTCAATTGAATTACAACCAGATTTTATGCCTTACAGAAAAGAATGATTAGATCATAATGCTACCAAGGTTTTTAGCACCATCCATTATTCATGTCCTGACAAATTGCTTGTGAGATCTAGTTGGAAAATTAGAGTGTATGGTCCCAGGTCAGCCACAGGTGTGATTTATGAAAATCTAATTTCACACTTTGTTCAACCACTTCAGTATATGTTCTGAAAAGACAAACCAAATATTTTGGTCTGTTTTCAATTCAGAATCAACAAACGTAACAAATAATTCAAAGTAATTAAGTAGTTTGAAAAATTATTTTCATTTGTGGTTGGCATTTGATATGACATTCTGTTTTACATTGTACAGACATATTTATATACATAGTAACACTATCTCATATCACATAATATTTTAAAAAGTCAAACTCAAAATCCATTCAGTAAGATTATACCATGACTTCTAAAACTGTCACATTTATATTTAATATCATTTATTTTGTTCAAACTCATTATTTTTAGTTCTGTCCCAAGAGTACAGTATGTTTTCAAAAATCATTAACTATTCCACTTATTTTTACACTGCAGAAATTATTTCTTTTTAAAGGAATACATAATATAATATAATTAAAGGAAAAATATGTTCAGGGCCTTTTCTCTTTTTCTTTAAAATATTGATGTATTGAGTGACCACATGTCCTGGTTTGCAGGAATAGTTTCATGTTCTACCTGTTGGCTAATAGCATCTCCTTTCACTTTGAAGTGTCTCAATGTGGACAGTAAATTATCCAGCCACCCTTTCAATACATAATTTGCCTAAATTCACCCGATTTCATAATACTACATTTTCAACATTTTTATACAATAGCCATAATTACTTCTCAACTATATAAAGAATAACGTGAATGCGAAAATTGCCGCAATCATTTTACAAATACAGAATTAATCCCAGTGGTGACTCAGGGCCAAAATGAACACCTTTTGTGGTTGCATAAATCTTTCTGACAAGAAAGTAGTCATGTAATTAAATAAACCTGTATAGCTAGAAAGAATAATAATTTCCTCTAAAAAGCCATCTATTAACCTGCTTATCACTTTCTAGCCAGAATCTAATAATCAGCCCTTTTAAGAGACGGACAAATTACATTGCCAAACCCAAATTGCTATTTGAGGTATATAACATGATTTGAATTGATTCTGATGATTCTCTAAAGAGGAGTGGAAAAAATGAAATATTTTCTTTACAGCATTTTAGGCTGCTCTTTACAATTGCCCAAGCTTTTCTAAAATATTTAGATGTTTAAAACTTTCAAAGTGTCATGTTGAGTAGTTTCTAAAGGAAAAATGAATATAGAAGATTCATCTATTTAGCTAATATGTATTGAAATCCACTCTAAGTAAAACCCCATGCTGGAGTTAATATACTCCTTGCTCTTTTAAAAGGCTGTGTCTACTTGAGTGAAAGGTGGACAGTGATCTCAGTTCCTCCGGTCCAGTGTATGAAGCTAGGACCCTAATGCTTTCAGTTCACAGGCAAACAGAGAGACAAGGACCGAGCCACATTGTCACTCCACTGGAATGATGGATCCCCCCCCACCCCGATAGAAATTCTGATTCAGTGGATTCAGGTGGGACTCAGGAAACTGCATTTTAATTAGCAACCTCAAAAAAATCATGAACACAATACAGTTTAGGAAACATCATCCTGATGAAATAAACACATTCAACCATGTTGACTCTGCTCAGCTTTTTTGTGTCTACACATCTCATAGGCAAGTGTCTATACATCTCCAGTTATTTTATGTATGTGGATCTCAGATTTAGCTAATGAACACTGAGAATACTGGAATGGCCAGTGTAAAGATTGAACAAGCAAACATAATAAATGAATAAAATGTCAATTGGGTCATTACTATTTGGAAAAATTAACTAGCTCAGCAATTTTTTTGCTGGATATTTGCAGTCTTCACCTTTGGAGTAGACTGTAGCAGCCCATTTTAAAGGAGATAAGGAGCTGGTATTTTGAAACCGGTGTCGTGGGGTTGGGAGTAACAGGAAAATGGTGCCATTGCCTTATTGTAACAAGTAGAGTTGTAGCCTGTGACTTGGAGTTTGCAACGGGTCATTTTAGCTTAGTTTTGGGACAAAGAGGGGTTGTAGTCATAATTATAATAGTTCTTAATGATCTTCTTAGAGTGACTGTGTGGGCAAGAACAAAGAATAGAGAATAATTTTCTACGCACAACATTTCCAAGATGCCATAACTATGTAGGAGAAATGTTCATATGTTTGTAAAATTCATTGGTTTTCTCAGGATCAGAGAAATCACAGATTTAGAAAGATTCTTACGGGTCATGTAATCCAACCCTAATCCTCATCTACCCACCACCAGATACATGAAATCTAGCAAATCAATTCAGGAAGAATTTGATTAAAACAGAACTCTTTGCTAATCAGAGCTGATATATCTTCCCAGAACTGTACTTTTATAAATCAGAAAAAACACCTTATTATCAACTACTGTGAATGTGACTTATAGATTGAGTCAAACTTGCTGGGGAAAAAGAAAAAACTGATCTTTTTAAAGCAAGGATTTGTTAAATACCCTATGCTAAGTGCTTTATTTATAGGAATTGTGTTATTTGATCCTATTAAAGTCAGTGTTATTTAAACAGATAAAGATATTTAGAGATAATGAGTTACTTACTTGAGATCATATAGCTAATACCCAAATCCAAAACCAGGTCTGTCTGACTCCAAGGCAGCAACAGAAACACCACACGAACATCTGGAATCATGGTCCAGATGTGCTCCAAAAGAGTCTGCAATCATCAAACGATTCATATATTAGCTGAATGGACTTTTAGAGTCAGACGAATTCCATTCAAAATCCTATGTCTATCACATGTAGGATCTTGGACAAAGATCGGAGCCTCTTTCTGCCTCTATGATCTATAAAATGGGAAGAATAAAATCTCATACAGTGTTTATTAAGATTATCTGTAAAACACCAAATGGTACAGTATCTGACGAATGCTTGCCACTCCGAAACAAAAAAAGAGGTTGTTCTTTACTAGATAGATCACACTACTATAAAAAAATAACACATTCATTTTTGGTCAGTGGAATTCAGGATCAGCGCATCTTAGATTCATTCAGTTAAGTCTGCCCTATTGTGACTCATGTGTGTGATATGCACAAGTATACATGTTTCTCATGATTAAACATAGCTAGCATCCATAGCAAGAAAAGGCAGTGAGTAAGCCACTGCATCCTAGTCCCATTAAAACCTCCAGATCAGGAAGTATAGAGACAAATATGATGGGGCAGAGATTTCAAATCCATTCCAATATTTTGAATGTTCAATAGCTAAAGCTGAGGTCCACATAAATAAAAGGATTTGACCAAAAATCATGTTTGAAGTCAGTACTAGGTCCAGAAAGTAATTCAACATAGATGGGACTTGGAGAAGAACGGGAGGCCCATAAGGCTGAAGAAATACTCTGAAGCATTTTTTCAACGATGGCACAAAATTTCAAGTAGCCACAATAACCATGCATTCTGTTCTTTTCTATAAGTCTTTGCTCAAATACAAATGTAATACCCACCCTCCTCCAACCAATCTATTGAAATGACCCCTTTTCCCTAGCTCTATTCGTTCCCCTTCCTCTGCTTTATTTTTCGTGATACTTATCATTTGTTAATATATTACACAATTTACTTATTTTTGTGTTTATTGATCAGTTCTTCACAAAGGAGTAAGTTTCAAGAGGGCATGAATTTTTGTGTCTTGCTCACCAATGGATTCCTGTCACTAGAACAACTGCAGACACACAGTAAGGTCTCAGTAATGTTTGTTGAATGAATTAATGCATGAAAGATCTCCAAAACTAGGAGACTGGGTTAGTAAATTAGGGTATGATATTTTATTCTACTTCTTTAAGGCGGTCATAAAATTTAGAAATCAAATGTGAAAATCTCTACAATATGCCATTAAGTTAATAAAAAAACAGTATTTAAATTCAAACATATACTTAGAGGGGGCCTAGGTAAAGCTATGTGCCAGGAAGGGGGAAAAAAAAAAAAAAACAGATCAAAAGGGAATGCAAAAAGGGAGTTAGCTTTATGCTTTTTGTTTTCTATTTTTAAAAAATATTTTGTGTCATGTGAGAACGACAGCAAGGTAGAGAGGAAGGAAAATACATGAGAGAGGGTGAGAAAGAACTAAATCATGACTGCTCTGCCTCCATGGCTGGGATACCGTGGCCTCTATGCTCCTTGCCTGAAACTCTAGCTTCTTTATCTAAAATGAAGATGGAACATTTTAGCCAAGGAGCATATCAGGGCTCAGTTTTCCTTTTATTTCCTGAAACATGTGAACTTCAGAATTGGCAAGTTAAGAAATTGAACATTATTAGCTAAATATTCCGTTCTGTTCACATCCCCTCGATTCTAGTCATTACAGATCTCCTGAATTCCCTTTTATTGTTATTCACGTCCATTTGTCTCGCTGCTGTTTTGTTTTTAAACTCTGCTTTTCTCCTGTACTCTGTGCCTCTGTCTTCCCACTCCTATCTTTGTTCCAGTCTCGTGCATTGTTTACAGCCCTCGGTCCCTGGGTTGTGTGTGGGTGTTTCCCTGTACAAATAAAGCTATGGTGCTGAGAAAGTTGAAGGCCAGAGAAATCCAGGGCAGCTGAGGACTCTTGACCCCCTTCCCCTGCCCTTTCCCGGCCCCTTGAGCCAGGTACCCACACCCTTTGTTCCCCATTAGCCTTTCTACACCATCCTCTGGCCATTCCCTCCCACTTTCTGTTTCTGCGAAGACGGTGCCAGGCTCTCTTTGCTGCAACGCTTCTGCACTTTGAATGACAACTGTCACAGAGATCTTGCCTGTCCCCTTCTTGGTCACAAAGACAATCACAGGTCTTTATTCCTCACATCGTAGTAAAGGTATTGCTCCACATCCTGCCATTAATGCTAGAGGACAAAGTTTCCTTATAATCCTAATAGCTGTTTTATCCCCAGATTCATGTAATTTTAGAATCAAAAGGAATCTTAAAAGCCACCTAATGCAATCCCCATTATCAACCCACAGTCAATGCAGTGCTGAATTCACGGTAGGTGTTTGGGAAATATGCAGTTGCCTTCAGTGAATACTGTAAAATCACATATGATGTAAAATCACATAAGATAAGTGTCTTGTGCTGTTAACTTTGTTTGTAAAAAAAACGTTTTAGTCATCTTTTTATTCACAGATATTTATAAAACCAAGGAATAATGATGGAGAAGGCTGTTCTTAGAAGGCAGTGAGGCAAACCGGAAAACTGATTTCACACGGACAACAGGGTTGATATAAAGTGGAAAAGGATAAGTTACTGATGCGAGAAACAGGAAGAAATGGGCTAAAATTATGATGAAAGGATTAACCTGTAAATGATAACATATTTTACTACTACTAATAACTGTTAAATAAGGGAAAGGGTTACCAAGGAAAGCTGACAAATGATGGTACTGGAGGTTAGCAACATATCTGGTATGTTTCATGGGTGATTAAATTAGGCCTTCCTTGATGGGGTAACGTAGAACAAATATGTAAAATGGTTCTGCCTCCAAGAGTCTGGGAAAGGTTAGATTTTCTTTTACTGAAAAATCTGAAATGATCATAAATAATGAGCAAGCCCCTCACTTCCCTTAAAATCACTAACATAGATACCTTAACACTACCCCAGAGATTATAAGAACTGTGTTTATAGTGCTTTTTGCCAGGATATATGATTTTTTTAATGGTAACTTTTAATTGTTGTTTTTCAAATTTCTTTCAGGCTTGTAAATTTTATAGTTCCCAGTGGTATGTGGTAAACTACAAATATGAACAGTATTCTGGAGACATTCGTCAGTTACCCCGGTAAGAACCTATTATGAGTACTCCTTGGGTTTTCCAATATATAAAATATGTTATCTGCTTAAGATGTGCCACTGTTTATGAGCACATGTGCATTAATCCAGTGTCAAGTAATATTTTACAAAATTTAAAAATAAGACTCATGATAGGACATTTTGTTTGTATAGTGACAGAATTGGGGGTGAGATATAAATATACTCTCACTTAATTTTGGAACAAAGTTTTAAAGTATCGTTATATTATTCTTTTGTGAACTATCCTTTCAATAGCAGATACAAGAGGTTTAGAAAAGTACAGTTTGGATCAAAAAACTTTTCTGACAATATTCTGTATCTTGTGTTCAGCTTTGACACTGGTTTTATATGTTTCCATGCTGTAATATCAAAAATCACAAATATAAACAACCTCCACAGAAGTGATATATGTCTAAGAAAAACCAAAAGGGAAAAATAAGCACCTAATTTTTTTTCTGGACTCTGGGGAAATAAAGCCATCAGGAGAAGGTGACTTTGTTCTGTACCTGCTCAAACGTCACCTCCACAGAGAAGCTCACCTGACTGACTGCCTGACCTAAAGTAGTCATTTATTCGGTATCTGTGTCCCCCACTAACGTAAAAATTCCCAGAGGGCAGGGACTTTCCCTTGCAGAATTCCCAACAGGCTAAGAGAATGCCTAGCATGTAGTGGTGTACAATAATTACTTATTGGATAAGTAAACGGAGTGAACGGCAATTTTTAAAATGTAAGATAGGATTGGAGTTGCTCAAATTCAAGGAATTGTGATGGACTGGAATCTCTCAACACATTGGTTCATCAAACTAAAATGATGCAAATAATCCAGAATAACACTTAAGACAATCAAAAGTTAAGTCTTCATTAATACGTTGCTCTAGTGGTGCACTGAGATGGTACACATTGCATCTAACTTTTTTAATGGTCATGTGGTTCAGATTTGTACCCCACTTTCCAAGATTCCCCATGCATGCCCCCAGAAACATCTTTCTAGATTCAATTACTTGGACGTGCTGCTGTCAACTCCTGAATGCAGAATTTGAAGGAGGAATTATGGAATGTCTCTGAGAAGATGACATTTGAGCTCAAATCTGAAGGAACAGTAGCTCCCCACACTATGACCTCAGGAAAAGTTTCCCAGAGGGAACAGCATGGGCAAAGGCCTTGAAGTGATAACTAGCATGGTCACTTGAGCAGGATGACAATCAGGGAGGCCGGAACTGAAAGGGAGGAATGAGATGAAACCATGGAAACCTAGGCAGAAGACTTTGTGGGCTCTGGAAAGGAGTTTGGGTTTCTTCTCTTTGCAACAGAAGCCTTTGGAAATTTTAACCAGGAGTGTGACATGATCTGGTTTACCTCTTTAAAAGATTACTAGGTCTACTCTATGGAGAAAGGGATTGCAGTGGTGAGAATAGGGGAAAAAGAGAGAGAGGGAAGGAAGCATTTCTTTTAAAGTTGCATTACTGTGAAAATCTAATGTTCTGCCGAAAGAGCAAATCTTTTTTCAAAATAGTGAACGTTAACTTTTACCAACTCTCTGAACATTCCATTAGATTCAAGTCACTCCTAATACATAACCTCCTGTAACTTCATGTTGGGAGGGTTCCATTACTCCCTAGGCTTTCGTGAGTAATTACTACATTCAGAATGTCTGGGTATTAGTCACACACTTTTTGTAGGCGCAATTGAAAAGTAAAGCCTTTTTTTTAACATCAAGACTTCCTCTTTCTCAAAATAGTTCTGAGAAGTGGTTATAACTTGGAAGCTGTGTCCAAGCAGTTGGAAGTCTGTATATGAAGAGAGAGTGTGTAAAAAGCAGCACTTATTAGGTTGGTGCAAAAGTAATTGCAGTTTTTGCAATTATTTTTAACCTTTTAAACCGCAATTAGCTGCTCTTTCACATAAATGCCTTCCGGCTCTCGTTAAGTCTATTGAAATCTTTAGTGGCTTTATCCCAAATACAGTTTTTCATTTCTTACGTTCATGATGCCATAAAGAAAAAGAAAGAAAGAAACAATTTAACATTCATGGTATTTTTCCCTCTATTAAAACATTAGAGGAAGCACCTCCAGTAAGAACAGGGTCTAAATATCATTGTCGAATTGGAGTTATCATAGAGCATAAGAAAAAAAATCTCATGAGAAGAAATACAAAAGTCACTGAAGTATTGTTGAGAATCTCCCTTATTTTAACTAAAGGAAGTGGAAGTTGATACCGAGAAAGGGAAGATTAAGACTGCCACAAAGTAAGAAACTTTAATGAACTGTATATATATTCAAAATGAAAATCAAAAGTTCTAGAATGGGGGCCGGCCCGGTAGCTCAGGCAGTTAGAGCTCCATGCTCCTAACTCCGAAGGCTGCCAGTTTGATTCCCACATGGGCCAGTGGGCTCTCAACCACAAGGTTGCCAGTTCAATTCCTCGATGCCCACAAGGGATGGTGGGCAGCGCCCCCTGCAACTAAAATTGAACACAGCACCTTGAGCTGAGCTCCCGGATGGCTCAGTTGGTTGGAGCATGTCCTCTCAACCACAAAGTTTGCCAGTTCGACTCCCGCAAGGGATGGTGGGCTGTGCCCCCTGCAACTAGCAATGGCAACTGGACCTGGAGCTGAGCTGCGCCCTCCACAACTAAGACTGAAAGAACAACAACTTGAAGCTGAACAGAACCCTCCACAACTAAGATTGAAAGGACAACAACTTGACTTGGAGAAAAAGTCCTGGAAGTGCACACTGTTCCCCAATGAAGTCCTGTTCCCCTTCCCCAATAAAATCTTTAAAAAAAAAAAAAAGTTCTAGAATGTAATCCTCACAGATTCCCTGAAATAATGAAGACTATAACACTGATTAGCAAAATTATTTTTGAAATTATTTTTACAAAGCCAAGCACTCCCCATTAAAGACTATACATATTTAGGTCAGTAGTGGAAACAAATAATTCACTTGGGTCCTTTGAAGCTATTAGAAGTAAATCATGTTCATACTTCCTGGATTAGAAGAATCCTCCTATGTCTGCTACCAATTTAAATAGATAATTTCTTTTTATGGGTTGCTGAGGCTGCAAAATAAAAACTTGCAATTATGGAAAAGTGAAAAAAAGGAGTGTGTTTATCTCCATCATTTTTATTCTTTAAATTTAAAATTGTGTTATTATTGACTCTTCAGAAACCCTCTTTTTAAAGTGTCTATTTATAGGTAGTTACTGGAGAAAGACATTAACCATAGAAGGTAATTCCTCAGCATTGTTCTTGGCAATGATTTTTTTTTTTTTTTTTTTTTTTTGACACCAAAAGCAAAAGCAACAAAAGCAAAAGTACACAAGTGGGATGACATCAAAATAAAAAGCTTCTGCACAGCAAAGGAAACTATCAACAAAATGAAAAGGCAACCTACAGAAGGGGAGAAAATATTTGCAAATCATATATATGAAAAGGGTTATTATCCAGAATATACAAAGAACTCATATAACTCAATAATAAAAAACAAACAATCCAATTAAAACATGGGCAGACAATCTAAACAGACATTTTTCCAAAAAAGAGATACAGATAGCCAACAGGTACATGAAAAAATGCTCAACTGATCAAAAGTAAAGGAAAATCAAAACCACAATAAGTTATCACCTCACACCTGTTAGAATGGCTATTATCAAAAAGACAAGAAATAACAAGTGTTGGTAAGAATGTGGAGAAAAGGAAACCCTTGTGCACTATTGGTGAGAATGTAAATTGGTACAGTCACTCTGGAAACCAGTATGGAGCTTCCTCAAAAAAACTAAAAATAGAACTACCATATCGTCCAGCAATTCTATTTCTGGGTGTTTATCCAAAGAAAATGAAAACATCTATTCAAAAAGATATATACACACCCCATGTTCCCTGCAGCATTATTTACAATAGCCAAGAATGACATCTTGCCTTTGGCCACAGCATGGATGGACCTTGAGGGCATTATTCTTAGTAAAATACGTCAGAGAAAGACAAATACCTTCCATATGATCTCACTTATATGTGGAATTTAAAAACAAACAAATGAAAAACAAGCTCATAAATAGAAAATAGTCCAAGTGTCTATTGATGGGTGAATGGATAAAGATTACACACACACACACACACACACACACACACACACACACACGATGCCCAAAAAAATGTATACACATTTTAAGAAAGGAAAACTGTATTAAAATTGTAATACTCAATATATACCGATAACAAAAGATGAATACAAGTCACATTTGACTTCTGTAATTCCAAGAGGTGCTCAAAGTGGTTACCATCAGCGTCCAGACACTTCTGATTACGATGAACTACTGCTTGAGCAACACTGACCCAGGTGTCCAGTTGTAGACATTTTTTTGGCACCCCTGGTATATATGGAATACTCACACACACAATGGAATACTCTTCAGTCATAGAAAAGAATGAAATCTTGCCTTTGGCCGCAACATGGATGGACCTTGAGGGCATTATTCTAAATAAAGTAAGTCAGAGAAAGACAAATACCTACCATACGATCTCACTTATATGTGGAATTTAAAACCAAACAAATAAAAAACAAGCTCATAAATACAGAGAACAGATTGATAGTTGTCAGAAGCAGGAGGTGGGAGGAAGGCAAAGGAGTAAAGGCACAAACCTTCAGTTAAAAAGCGACTCCTGGGGCTGTGATGTACAGCACGGTGACTACAGTTAACAAAACAGCATTGCACATTTGGAAGTTGCTAAGAGAGTAGATCTTAAAAGTCCTCGTCAAAAGAAAAAATATTTTTGTAACGATGTATGGTGATGAATATTAACTAGACTTATTGTGGTAATCATTTTGTAAATATAGACAATATATACAAATATAGAATCATGTTGTACACCTGACATCAAAATAATATCATCTGTCAATTATACCTCAACTTAGAAAATATATATGAAACAAAAAGTCTATATGATGCCACTGAATTCATTAATCCATGGGGTAAAATACAAAGATATATGACTTATTTAAATTTTTACTATAGCTGGTTTAATAAAAAAAGAAGAAAATTTCATAGAATATATTTTGTGACTGAAGATCAAATAAAATATACCTAGTTTGGTTGGGCTGAATTAGAACAGATATTTTTTTTTTAATAAAAAAGCATTTCCTGAATGTCGTCAACAGTGAGCCAGAATGTAGTAGGTGCCATATGTACATTATCTCATTTAACACACATAATCCCATAAACTAAGAACTGTTATAGTAACTTGCCCCTAACCTCACAGCTATAACTGATGGGGCACTCAGGCATCCTATACCCCTTCTATGGGTGGTGGAGGTAATTTGGCTGTAGATACGAGAAATGAGACTACCTAAAAATGAGCACTAATGTTGGGTTCAAACACCAGAGGGTAAGGTCCCTGCTGAGCCCTTTATTTCAGAATCCCAAAGACCCACACAGTGCTTCTGGGCGAAGAATGTTAAAGTCAGTAGCCAGAGGTGCTTATCTTTTAATGATCTGTAGAAAAGAGAACAGACATTGCTCAGTGGTCCTGCAGGCATGAGGCTGAGTGGCAATTATGGCTACTTAAAGGTAAAGAGGTTGCGCCCTGTGGATCAGGGGGAACAAGACTGACTGGGAAAGAAGAATTTTCAGTGATGGTCTAAACACTGTCCGCCATCTTGCCCTGAGCCTCTTCTTACATGGTTGACCTTCCCTGCTATTGCTCTCCCTCCCTGATTGTGCTTCAGCTCCCCAGCCTTCCACTCCTGGACACTCCAACTTGGTCCCTCCACAGGACCAGTTCTCTCGCCATTCACTGTGCCAGAATGAGCTTTCCCCAGGTCATCACATGGCTGGCGTCTTCTCACTCTCAACTTAAATGGCCAGCCATCCATGACCACTCTTTCTAAATCTGGTCTCTGCCACCCCTACCTGGATCACTCTTTTCTCTTCCCCTCCTTAACTTTCTTCATAATGATTTTCACCCAGGGAAATTATCTTGTTTATTTATGCTTCATTATCTACTCTCTCCTTCCTTAGAATGCAAACTTCCTCAGTTTGGGGATTTATTTTCCGATAGGTGGTTGGCATTTCTGCAGGTCTTCTATGTGACAGGTATGATCTGAAACTGGATCGTTTAGTGGCAAAGAAGAATGACATCTAAGAATTAAGAGAGCTCTCAACTCCCACTTAATTTGATCAAGCAATCTCAAAATTAAGAAAAGCCAGTGGTGAAAGGGCATGCCCACATTCACACAATCCCCCTCCCCAGGACCTAAATTGGCACTCACTGGTCTGCACATTTTTTTTTTCTTTTTCTTTTTAATGAGCATAAGGTTAGCATGAATATGGCTAGGGACTAATGGAGTTGGCTGAATTTTGCTACCTGGAATACCATCAACATAGGAAACGATTTGAGATGGGAGTATTGAATGTGCCACTGGACTCTTTTCTCTCAAAAGTCAGATTCTGAGGTTGCTTTTACATGATATAAGTCATCTTAAAGGAAAACAAACATTTTATGCAAAATCTGCAGGTATGTTTCTAGCTAGGTATCAAGGAGTGCCTGAACCTTGAATGGTATAGACGGTTTCCATTCAACCCTTTTCTGAGATCGAATCAAACCAAGGACAGTTTATTTCTGTTTCAGTTTACCTTTTGTAGAGCTAGGTATATACTCGTGCTCCCCTGTGCTGGTTGGTGATGTTAAGACATAGAGACATTTCTGTGCTACCATAGAAATGCACAAAGTCAGTACAATTGCCACTAAGTCACACTGGTACAGTCTTTTGGGGAGACCACAGTGAGGGGAGCAGCGCAGCCTACTGGCCAGAGCACAGCTAGTTCTCTGGAACACAGTGCTTCGAATGACCGCCCTGTACACTTGGGCATGTCATATAAAGGTGAAACAGAACGGTAATGAAAACATCACTATTTCATGTTCCACTTCAACATGTGGAAGGAGGAAAATATACACCACGAAGCCTCAGAAATTATCCTGCTTGCCTTTATCTCATTCAAGAAGATATGTGTAAATCTGTATAAATAGTAACACCACCACTTGAAGTAGTGATTTATGTACTGGAGTAAGATGTAATGGTGTAGGGGAAGGTTATACCTCGAAAGAAAATGGGACCCTCACAAATTACATTGTTTTATTAAAAAACACAATAGTTGTTACTCAGGGCACAGCTGAAAATGAACCATGTCTCAAATGACAAATTGGAACCTTTTTTTGTCTTTTTTTAATATCAGAGCAGAATACAAACCAGAGAAACTTCCTTCGCATTCCTTTGAGGTTGACCATGAAGATGCTGATAAGGATGAAGTAAGTAAACTGTTGAAAGTGAAATGTTTAAAACATAAGGATAATTTGTCTCTGTCTTCCACTCAAGTGTTTCACATCCTGACCAGCATTTCATCAAGCTGCAGTCGCTCTTTTTGTGAGGGCTTTTAGTCAAAATGAGTCACGTTTGTTTTGAAATTGAACATGATTATTTGAGATGAGACAAAGAGAGAAAAGGGAGGCTCATTTTTAAGTGCAGGGTCTGAGATCTGGGATTCACAAAAGATTGCAGTCATGCTAATGATGCCTTTTGTGCAGGATACCACTTCCCACTCATCTTCCAAAGGTGGTGGGGGACCAGGAGGGACAGGAGTTTTCAAGTCTGGCTGGCTCTACAAGGGGAATTTCAACAGCACCGTGAACAATACGATTACTGTTCGGGTAAGGATACATCAAGACTCATCTTTGTTTCTGCCACCTTTCTTGACACTCCCTCCTTCGGTCATGGCACAGGGGAGAGCCGCTTGCACTGAGTTTGTTTTGTGTCATATTTTATTTATGAGAAAGGAGGGTGCTCTTCTCTAGAATGGTGCCCTAGAAATGTCGCACTCCTGAAGGAAATAGAAAAGTTCTAGTTTGTGTAAGTAATAGAACACTGCAACTTGAACTACCTCTTTATATCTTTTCCTTTATTTAGTCTTTCAAAAAGCGCTACTTCCAGCTGACCCAGTTGCCAGATAACTCCTACATCATGAATTTTTACAAAGATGAAAAGATATCCAAAGAACCCAAAGGCTGCATCTTTTTGGATTCCTGTACAGGTGTGGTGCAGGTGAGTAGAAATCCTTTTACCCCTTTGGGTTTTTTAATCAAAGAATATGTCCATCCAATTACCAGTCATTGATTCCACAAATATTTATGGAGTAGCTGACATGAGCCAAGAACTCTTCTGGACTCTAGGGATTCAGTGGAGAACAAAGAAGTCTTGATCCTTGCTTCCACAAAACTTACTTTCAATAAGGCAAGAAATCCAAAAAAATAAGCAAAGGAAGAAATCAACCGAATGGAATCAGTTGGTGAACTCTGGAATAAAGAAAATAAACAGGGTTACGGAAGGGATAGAGAGAGAGAGACATGAATGGTGAGGTTAGAAAGGAACATTAATACTCTAGAAGTGAGAAAGGAGTTTTTGAAGAGAAAGCTTATGATCTAAAGACTAAAGAATGAGCAGCAAGTGCAAAGGTCCTGAGGTAAGAGGAAGTTAGGTATATTCAAGGAGAAGAGGAAAATGACCACCTGTATGTCTTCAGTGTATAGAATGGCTGAGCTAAAGAATTCAAAAAGATCATATGTAAATCATATACTCAAAGTCTGCACAATATAAATGTTATCTTTATGATTAGGGATGAGATAGTAAACTAACAATGTACATATACATCAGCTTCTTTCTCAGAGGAAGTTTTCTTCAAAAATAAGGATTACATTGAGTCCCAAGAGTTTAGTTTCAGAAACAGAGACAGTGCTTTTTAACAACAATGCTGTTCTCAAGCTGTTGGTGTGCAAACTATTGTCCGTCAAGCTGTTGTCTTTAGTATTCAATTGGGTATGGACCTTGTGGCACAGGGCAGCAGAATAATTCTGTAGACCTCATTTAGACATCTTACTTTCAAAACATTTATTCTTCTACTCTGATGAAGTAGCTATCCTGGTTCCTTCCTCTGTAAAATTGAAGCCATCAAGTGGTTTAGCAATCTTACCTCGAATTTCACATTTACATACTGGCTCTTGGAGGCTGAGGACATGGTTTCTGGTCCCTAGGGGCAGTTCCTTCTCTTCCCACTGAGTCATGGGTGTTCAAATAGCTTGCCGTGTAGCTGAGATTACATGTCGGATTAATACCAAGGGCAACTGTATATATGGATGCAAAATAGAGTTCTCGCCAGTCACTTAAGTCAAGCCTATTTCTGGATGGTTCATCTGTTAAAATCTGGAATTCCTGCAGGAGGTAGTAATACTGAACTTCAAAAGGAAAGAATTATTTGTTGCTGAGGACTCCACTAGAAGTGGAAGATAACTACATGTTCACGCAGATGACAATTTTCTGTATGGAAAGGGGAATAGGGATCCTAACAGAGGGTGGAGATAGTTTTCTATTGTTGGTTAAAAGGAGCAGTTTGGCTTTCAAAATATGAAGTATTTCTTTAGCAATAGGTTAAAGATTACATTTATAGGTTAATCACTATGTTTTATAGACATTGAACTGAAAAACTTAAGTCTTTTAGTTTCCATTTGGATTTCCAAGCTTGTTCTAGCAAATGAGTCAACATCTTTTAGGAAGTACCATTGTAGCCCTTGTCACATATTAAGTTTGCAGAGATACAGATTAATAATATTCAACTTCTTCTTCCGAATAGTATGTAACTAACTCTGTTCTACACACGTTAGTGCTCTAATCTGACCTACTATAGGAACCTCTTAGATGGTGTTTCATTCTCTCACTAAGCAGTGCCTTGGAAAGAGGGTGTATTTTAGGGGTACTGGTCAGTTTTCAAATCCTAGTTTCACCATTTACTATCCGAGTGCTTTGAGTAAATTACCCATGCCCTTTAATCTCAGGTTCCTCGTCTGTAAAACGAGAATAAATGTGCTAACATGCGAAAAGAATCTGGGAGATCATGTGTAGTCAGCCATATATCCCTAGTCCTTCATGAATTACAAAGGGCACAACTTTGGAAGATGGACATTCCATCATGGAAAAGCCTTCCTCGAAAATCTTAATTCACCTTCCTGAAATTTATACCTAAATGTACTCATTCATTCATTCATTCATTTAACAAACTTATTCAGTGCCTCGGACTTATGAGGAACTGTGCTTAGACATTGGGAATTCCCTCCTGAAGCCATCACCAGAGAGGGACATGGGCTCGTATCTAACAGTCACACAGTGTTGCAAGAGCTATAAGGAAGGTATAAATGGCACTCCCTATGGAATGTTCAAGGAGCACAGAACAGCAATGAACTCTGGTTAGGCTGGGAGGCTGCACAGAAAATATGAGCCTGTAGGTAGAGCTCCCCAAGGTAGATTTTGCACGTGAAGGCACAATTAAATAATCCTATTTTATTTCCCAATAGCTAGCCATTGAAATATCTGAGAACATGTATTAAATCTTTTAAAGGGTTCAGCTCTATATCCCTTCGTTTATATTCCTCTTTATCAAGAACTTATTACCTTTTGTAAAGAAAGGGACCTCCAGCTTCTTGAGATCACGTTGGGAAGATAGACATCCAGGCCACATGTCACCTTGTGTCTGAATCCCAGTTCTTCCACATTTGCTTACAGCAGTTTCTGACCTACAAGTTTTGCATCTGGAAAGAATATTCTGAATGAAGTAGTGCAAGTTTACTCATTGCTATAGCAAGCCCTCAGGCACAAAATGTGCCTAAAGATGAAACAGTACACACAAAAGCACAGAACAAATGAATAATAGGGTGAGTCAGACCTATTTTGTCAAGAAGCATTGTCAATTTCTCTTGCATAAAACAGCAGAGAGGAACAAAGACTTTGCTTCAGAAAGTGCTACCTACCATCCGCATCCTTAGAGAGTTCGAGGTCATAACGCTCTTTTGTGAACAAGTCATTCAGACCTAATCTATATCATTGTGTTTTCCTGAGAATAACCCGTGGAATTCTTAGAAATAAATTTCAAGGTTGACTTCAAATAGAGAGAAACTCCTACCCAGATTTCTCAGAAACTTTAGGTGACATTTGTGATTGGAAATTTCCTGGATCTTGGTAAAATAAAGACCTCGCAGTACTTTTCCACTTTTTTTGTAATATCATCAAACAGTATTAAATCTGTCTCATACCCCTGCTTTCCTAACCTGGAGAACTTCTAGGTTTTTGTGGTTATAGTTTGATCTGGGACTAAGGCCTGTGTTATCCTAGCTCGTTCCATCAGAGTCTTCTCATTTATTCATTTACTCATTGCTCCTTCCATCCATCCATCCACTCCAGGTCCCACCACTAGGAAGAGAATGAACAGCCCAGGGAGCCCACACACCTAGAGTCCCAACATCAACAGTGATAATGACTGATGTCACTTTATGAAGGCTTAAATAGATGGGTGGCGTACCGAACACCGCTTATTTTCTCCTAGGTGTTGGATTTGCCCCCTTGTGGATATGGGTTCCAAATCGGTGGCCTCAGGTGCTTAACCAAAAGTTAGAAACTCAGATGCTTCTGCAGCTCAGGCAGCCCACTACCAGAGGGAAGTAGAGCCAGGTATGTGACAACAGCGAGCAGCCTGGACTGTGTTGAATTGGGGTGCGCATGCCCACACAAAAGCAGTGAAATTGAGAGAAAGAAAAAAGTGTACCTGCCAAGGAAAAGAAACCTAAAAGCCAAATATGACCTATAAACCTCCCATTAGCAAACTCTGGCTCTAAAGATCTCACTTCCCATAACAATAAAACCCAAAAGGACACTTGTAATTTTCTTCGCCTAATATATTATTTGACAGCAGTTGATATGGAACAAGCATTATTATTGTCCCAATTTATTCAAATAAAACTCAGAGAGAGAGAGAGAGAGTAGCTTTCCCAAGTCCCAGAGCTAAGGAAGGACAACATTAGACTTGAGGTAGAAAAATATCCAAAATTACAGAAAGATGTCCAAGGAGATTCCCGGGTTATCATACATCACACCTATACGCACACATACATTTATCCTATATAAGCCACACGGGCAGAGGAAACACCACAAAGATGTGCTCATGTGTAGTGTTAAGCAGTGAGTTTTAGATGCAGGATTTATTTCAGCTAATATGTGGCATGTTGAATTTTTTTCTATATGCAAAGCATTGTGGGAAAACCAAATATGAATTAGATGTGGCTCCTGTCTTCAAAGAGCTTCCAGACTGTGCAAGGATGCCCAGAAAAAAAAAAAAAAAAAAAGCAGAGCAAATAGAGACATGCAAATAAACCATGAGTGGCACATCTCATCTCAAACAATAGGTTCTGATAATGTAAGAATGAAGTTATATTTATCACTGCATGATGGTGTGTTATACATAGTACATAAGAGTATGTTATATTTCTAATTTGTTTACTGACACTCCATCATACAAGAATGTAAGTTCAATGAGGGCAAACACTTACTTTGATTTTTTTTTTTAATTAAAAAAAAAAAAAATGTGTACCTGGCGCATAGAAGGTGCCCAATAAATTTTTGTTGAATCAATGAACGAATAAACATACAGAGAATGGAAAGGATTGCATGGATAGTAGCCTCCAGTACCAGTAACCTGGATTTGATGCTGCGTGGTTCCTTTTAAAACTCTTCTTTTGTTTCTGCAAAACTCTGTAAAAGATGCTAGCACCATAATGAATATGATGGAATATTTTGTTTGGGTAACTTCCTTTGACATTCAATCCTCCATTGGTTTTAGTGGCTTCATTGGAATATCCATTTTGAAACTTTTCCAGATGAATATTGTGGAAACAGATTAGTTTGCTACAACTCATTAAACACATCAGATGGCATTAGGACATTGTCACAGTTTCCTATTATTTATGAAGCCATGTGGATGGACTGTGGTGAGCTTGAATGAACAAAATAGTTGCAGTGGCCAAAAAGGGCACTGAGTTCAGGGAAATAGGGGAAAATTGGGGAAGTGAAAAAAAGAATGCGATTACTTCCTTATTACCATTTTAATGACTTAATCGCATTTCAGGATTATTAAAATGTCCCATTGATTTTCCTATTTCTGTCCTTTCCTTGTTCTAGTTTTTGTGCCAAATGATATGTAATCTCGGAGATTACAATGAGATAGAAAAACCATTTAGGCGTCTTAATCTTCCCCAACGTGAGTGTCTCTATGTTGCAAGTAGTTCTGTTTCTCTCCAAATAGAAAAAGATAATTTGGTTTTTGAAAAGTTGTCAATAGAATATTTATTTCATTTATAAATATTCCTTTGTGAGAAACAAGGGCTTCTTATACTTCACTCAAATTTTTAAAATATATTTTAATAATATTATTGAAGTTGGCAACAATATTCAATTCATTTGAAGGACAGAATGCAATTTAGAAAATCAAGTTTTATAGCAGGTTGCCGCTCAATCCACTTTTAACTTGGACTTATAAGCATTTTATATCTCCCAGTCCACCTTATTTACAACATGAAAATAGTCAAGCAGATTCTTTAATTTGTTTGTTTTCAAGACCACACTGAGATTTGCTTGCATTTGCTACACTCAGATACTTAATATCCTAGCTAAAGGTAGGCCCTGAACTCTGGGCATTTCTAGTTCTTTCTTTCCGGTCTATTTCAATTCCTATGGTTTTTTTGAAGGAAACCTGTCTTTCTTCTTTTATACTTGCTACCAGCCAACTTGTCTTTGTCCTCAGACACTCTGTGTCAGTGAGGTCACAGGCGGCTTTATGGGCCTCCGTTGTCAGAACCCCCAGGAAGTATGTGTGAGGGTGTATGGAGGGAGTCTGCCCACCTCTCCTGGGGACAGTGTGGCTTCTACGAACCTGCCCTCTTAAGGAAGCTGCCTAGATGTTTGCTTCAAACACTAATGCTTGGGGCCACTGCTTTTCTGGAGACTCTACACTCTGTTTGCACAGCAGCCAAAAATGATCTCAAAATGCATCCCTGGCCTTTTACTAGCCCAAGCCATCCTGTTCTGTGTTCTCATAGAACTCAGAGAGTTCTGTGAGGACAGCTGTATTTTCTTTCATACTGTAATAACAATTTTGTTCTCAAAAGAATTTTTATACCTCTTCTTCAATACATTCATGCAAAATTTAAGCACATGTATCTTCCACTTTCATGTTTGTGTCGTTAACATGTTAACGCCTGTGTGCTCTGTTCTGCCAGGGCAGAGACTGTGTCTGTTTTTGCCGTGCACAAAATGCAAACACAATAGACACCTCTCTTTGAATGAATGTTATCACTGCACTGAGCACTGAGGATACGTAGGCAGCTTCTGCCGTTATCAGGCTCACAGGCTAATAAAAGAGTTAGCTGCAAGTGAGTGATTACAAGGGAAGGAAATAATAATACTGGGCAATAATATAAGAGTATGGACAAGAGCAAAGAGTTTGTCCATGGAAAAGTCTAGAAAGTGCCCTATGAGCTATGAAGTTTCACAATGAGAATCAGTTAGCTTTTTTGCTAATTCTTCTTTCTCCTTCAATTTCCAAATTTTACTGTTTCTCGAAGCTTACAAGTATAAGTTGCCCCACTATCTACTCTCAGTACTTAGAGAATGCATGACCGCCCAAGCCATGGCTACCCCTTTGGTGCATGATGGTGCCAGGAAGGGGGCAAGGGAGGAGAAGGGCATTCACTGAGCATCCTCTGTGCTGGGGCCATTTCAGTGGGTGTGAAAGTATAAAGAGGTTATTTCCCTTCTCTGCCACTTGCTATCCATGTAATCCCAAGCATGTTTTAATTTACAAGGTGTGATCAAAAAATACAGTGAATGTTTAAATAAAAAAAAAATTATTATAATAAAAGACACATTGGGGGCCGGCCCGGTGGCTCAGGCTGTTGGAGTTCCGTGCTCCTAACTCCGAAGGCTGCCGGTTCGATTCCCACATGGGCCAGTGGGCTCTCCACCACAAGGCTGCCAGTTCAACTCCTCAAGTCCCACAAGGGATGGTGGGCTCTGCCCCCTGCAACTAAGATTGAACACGGCACCTTGAGCTGAGCTGCCTCCCAGATGGCTCGGTTGGAGCGCGGGCTTTCAACCACACGGCTGCCAGTTCGATTCCTCAACTCCCAGAAGGGATGGTGGGCAGTGCCCCCTGCAACTAGCAATGGCAGCTGGACCTGGAGCTGAGCTGCGCCCTCCACAACTAAGACTGAAAGGACAACAACTTGAAGCTGAACGGCACCCTCCACAACTAAGATTGAAAGGACAACAACTTGACTTGGAAAAAAGTCCTGGAAGTACACACTGTTCCCCAATAAAGTCCTGTTCCCCTTCCCCAATAAAAATCTTAATAAAAAAAAAAAAGACACATTGACATTAATCCCCCTCAAAATACTCCCCCTCATTTCAAGCACACTTATTCCATCATTCTTGCCACTTCCTGAAGCAGTTCTAGAAGTCCTCTTTCATGAGTGTCTTTACTTCATCCTCCATCATGACAACGCTCTGTGTCACACATCACTTCTGGTACATGGCAATTTCTACCTTATTCACTGATCTGGCACTATGCGACCTGTGGCTCTTCCCCAAAGTCAAAATGACCACGAAAGGTAAACATTTTGAATCGAATCAGGACATCAAGAAAACCATGACAGCGCAACTAAAGACACTCACCAAAGAGGACTTCCAGAGCTGCTTCAGAAAGTGGCAAGAATGAAGGGATAAGTGTGTTTGAAGCAAGCGGGAGTATTTTGAGAGTGATGAATGGCAATGTGTCTTTTACTGTAATAACTTTTTTTTTAATTTAAACATTTACCATATTTTTATCACACCTTATATCTTCCTAAGCCTCAATGTCATCATCTATTAAATGGAATGATGCAATGTGTTTCATAGGGTTGTTATGAGATTTAACTAAAACACAATGACTATAAAAAGCTCAGCACGATGCCTGGTATACAGATGGCAAGTGTTCGGTAAGTGTCATATTTGTAGTAGTAATTGTGGAAACTGAAAGGAACGAGCTATTTTGGGACAGTCTCTGAAGGCATCCTAAAGAAAGAAGACATTGCCAAAAGAACAGTAAAAATTACTTTTTCTTGCCACCAAGAATAGCAACCCTATTCTCAAAAAGAATTTTATACTTTGATATTTAGCCACAATCTCACATGATAGTAACACTCTCATCTTCTGGTTCTTCTGTTTGTATTTTACTTATGCAAAGTTGAGTTATCTTAAGTGTATAGGCTTTGCTTTATTACAGTGTGGGAGCTCCAAAGGCTATAGAACAATGTGGGAAAGAGTTGAATACCTACATTAGAATTACCTGGGACTAAATTAAACATGTAATATATTCAGTGATTCTTACAACCACCCCAGGTTATCTAACACACTAGCTTGTATCACTGGGGGAAAGTTTCCAGTTTGAATTTATGTTTCTAATCTCATGGAAGGAATATATAAAACTGCCATAATAATTTGCTCTTGGTTCCCTCTACTTTAAATGTGTTTCTCCCATCTTTAAACAGCCTACTCCTTTTTACAGATTTCAGCTTAGATGTTCCTTCTGTGAAAGGCCAATCTAAAGTAGCTACTCATAGCATCAGCCCATCTTTGTTTTTCACTAGTTTGTTCATTCCTTTATTCATCCATTCACTCACCTCTTCCCTATGAATGCCAGTTTTCCAAGAATAGGAACCTGTTCTATTCCAGTTGTAAAATATGACTGTTTTGAATCCACTGATATTGAACGCTTCTATGTGACAGCCAAGGATATAGTGGTGAGTGAAACTGACTTGGCTCTCATGGAGGCATCTTGATGGAGACGTATGTTGATTAATACAAACAAATGAAAATGAATAAGCATATAATTCCTAATTGTTGCTAAGTGCTCTGGAGGGCCAGAACCTTGTCCTAACTGGGGAATTGAGGAAGCTTTGCCTGAGCAAGTATAAGTTCAGCTGAGATGTGACGAGTGGATATGACTCCCCTAAGTACATGAGGGGTAACTGTGGTGCTGACTGTGTAAAGCACACATGTGGGGGCAGGGGGCATGTTTCAGGTCTTGTGGCACCGACACAGCACATGATGCGAGCACATTCAGGGAATTAAACAAGGCCTCAAGGGTTGTCAAAATGCAAAGTAGAAATGTCAATTTAGAGAAAAGTCTGGAGTTTGACGGAGAAGTCAGAAGCAGAGAAAAGAATGAGGGTACCTTGACATATGGATGTCATTTAAAGCTATTGGACCACACAAGAGAAAAAGGAATTGAAGGCAAAGCCAAGGTCAGCCTTAGAAATCACTGAGTAAAGGAAGAGCCAGCAGAGGTAATTGAAAAGTGATGGCCAACAAGGAGGAAAGCAAATCAGCGTAGAGTGTGGTCATGGAAATCAGAGATGGGTTTCAAGAGGGAGGAGGTGGCCATCGTGTTAATTCTCCTGAAATTTCAAGGGAGATACAAACTGTTCCTTGGATAGATTAGTACAGCACCATAGAGTGTGTTAATGACCTTAGCAAGTGCTGCCTCTGGGGTGTGATGGGGTCAAAAGCCCAACTGGAGTGAGTGGTGGACAGGACAAAGATGAGAAAGTGAAGGTAGCAACTCAAACCAACTATCTGACAACGCTTAGAATATACTCACACGTGCCTGAAGACGAAATTTTTAAGCCAATGTGCTTATCCAATTAACAAAAACCTAAATAAAGTATCTCTTAGTACAAAAAGCCTTGAAAGAAACCAAACCAAATGATTCATACCCATCTAAATATTTGTCCTGTTTTGGAAGATCTCCTCTATGTTATCTACCTGTAAGGAAAGACTTTGGAACTGTGACCCCATGAAAAATGACTTACTCTCTAAGGCTTATTATCTGGTGTTGTTTTTGTTTTTGTTTTCTTTTTCTTTTTGTACCACAGAATAACAGACTAAGAAAACATGCCTTTGAATTGAAAATGAATGACCTGACCTATTTTGTGCTGGCGGCTGAAACAGAGTCTGATATGGAGGAATGGATCCATACCCTGAACCGCATCCTGCAAATCAGCCCCGAGGGGCCCCTGCAGGGGCGGAGGAGCGCCGAGCTCACCGATCTGGGGCTGGGTGAGAGCATGCGCGCCACCTCCCTGCCTTTGCCAAGTGTGTGACCTGTGCGTTTGATTCATTTAAGCTGCTACTTACTGCGGTAGCTGTCAGGTCTGGCTCCTCCATCCATGAGCTGTTTGCTTTAGGAAATCACCCCTAAACCTTTACTTTTACAGAACAGTGAAGGACACTACACGTAGGTGCGATTTTAAGTTGACTGCCAATTAATTGAGATTGACACCCAGCAGACGATGTTGGGAATCATTTGTCAGCAGTATCAAAAATGTACCCAGGTCTGATGGGATGTTACCAGAAAGGGACTATTTTGTAGTTTCATAGCCTTTCACTAAATTGAATGAAGGAACATTATATTCTGCAAAAGCAGTTAGTCATTACTTCTTTTTTGTTGAAAGGCATCTTTCATGTATGATTTTTGACTACGCTGAGATCAGCTTATATATATGAAAGTTTCATACATTTCACATAGCATTAGAGATTTCAATAGGATAAAAAAATAATTTCTGCCCATCTAATTCCCTCGAAATATTCTAATTCACCCTAGGAAAAGAGAAGGGAGCAAGAGAGAGAAAAGAAAGCATGAAAAGACCATATGATTTCACTGATATGTGGTATATAAACCAAAAACAACAAAAGAACAAGACAAACAAATGAGAAACAAAAACTCATAGACTCAGACAATAGTTTAGTGGTTACCAGGGGGTAAGGGGGTGGGGGGTGGGAGATGAGGGTAAGGGGGATCAAATATATGGTGATGGAAGGAGAACTGACTCTGGGTGGTGAACACACAATGGGATTTATAGATGATGTAATACAGAATTGTACACCTGAAATCTACGTAATTGTACTAACAATTGTCACCCCAATAAATTTAAAAAAAAAGAAGAAAAAAAAAAAGAAAGGGTGAAAAAAAGGTAGAAAAACAGGTCTGTAACTAAGTAGAAGACAAGTTTACCTTCAGAGTCAGTAGCTTCACCCAACGGAAAACTATTTTAAGACATTTTGCAGAGCACCATGGGACCTTAGAAACCAAAGAGTCTTTAAGTTCTAGTAATCTAAGTATTATATGCTATAAAGTGAGAGTCATGGCATAATGAGTTAGAGAACTTGTTGATTTTAACACAACTACTATATATATATAGGTGCTTTACATTAATGATTAAGTTGGTAAGTAGGATGTTCATGTTCAGAGCCTTAGAGAGTTTAAGTAACTGAAGGTAGGATGTGGATGTTAAATGGATGGCCTGAGAGTCAGAATTATAAAAAATACATAGATAAGAAAACTTTAGAATGCATTCATGAAGTAAGTCAAGACAGCCCCAAGTATCAACGTAAGTATTGTAAGGGTCCAGAGTTCTTTTGGTCGCAGGATAGTATCAGGGAAAGAATCCCAAAATGATCACCAGGAGGTCTGGTCGCCAGACCCAGATCTTCCAACAATGGAGCGTGAGAACACGATGAAGGCATCTGCTCACCAACATCCATCCCTCATCTCTCTCGAGTCTAACCCAGTTTTGATATGCCACAGGCTAGAGAAATGTGTGATTCATGAGTATCATTTAATAACCTGTCTTGGTGTATCTTTTCAAGATTCACTGGATAATTCTATCACATGTGAGTGCACACCAGAGGAAACAGATTCTTCAGAGAACAGCCTACATCCAGACTTCGCAAAAGTAATAAAGCTGACATTTTACTATGCAAATAAATTTATAGTATTTATTAGTTATCGCTTTCATGGAAAAGATACTTTCTGTTAAGATTTAGACTAAGAAAAACAACTCTCAAAAATCTATAAAAGCATGTTTCTATAAGATTTGCTGAGTGCTAATGGGTGATGTTAAAACCATGTTAATACGAAGAGGCTACTTGTTGGCCATGTGGGTGGGACTGTGCTGTAAGCACCTGGATATTTAGAGCTAACACAGTTTTCTCTATAGTACCTCACAGAAACTGAAGAGACTGTCAAATCAACTCGAAACATGGAGAGGCTAAATCTGTTCTCAATGGATCCAGATATAGATGTAAGTCAGAATTCTTTGTAAGCAGACATGAACTTGATCCATACAATTGCAGTTTATAATTTAGAGTTTCTTTCTTGTGTTGGGTGTTTGTTGAGTAAAACTGTCAAAAAATTTTTTAGACCTTGAAATTTCAGAAAAAGGATCCGTTGGAACCCGAGTCGGTGATCAAACCGTTTGAAGAAAAAGCTGCCAAGAGAATCATGATCATTTGTAAAGCTCTCAACTTGAATCTTCAGGGATGTGTTACAGAGAATGAAAATGATCCTATAACGAATGTAAGTTTCTCTTCTGTTACTTTCTCTGCCAACAGCATACCACCCTAGTCAAAATCTTTTCTATTCCTGGTAGTAATTCCAGGTACTGAGTTCACACCATCTAGTGTCCCGGGCATGTAATTTACAGCATTTTTCCAAATTATAAAAGCATACAAGTCTTGAAATAGAATTGTCAATATATATACTGCCAGAAATATTTGCTATTAACTTAAAGATGAAACGTCAAAGGAATGTGTTTTAGGAGTCCTTCCATTAAATCAGCATAGTGGTTCAGAGTTCCCTAAGATAAATGTTTGTATCTTCTTGGTGGTACTTGGGATGGCTTTTAAATTGATATTTTTATTTTAATATTTATATGTTTATTTTAATGTATATTAGAGAATAATTAAAACAAACAAATCAACCCTGCAATTTCACAGGCGTTACTGTTTAATACAAGGCTAAATAATGAATCAAGTAAAATAATATTAGATAAACATTAAATAAGTCATAGTACAGATGGTACATGTAAATAGTAGAAAAAAGGTGCATCACTAATATTTGGAAAACATCACAGTACTCGTTAAATCAATACAAGATTCATTTTCCTCCTAAGTGGGCCCTCTTGAGAGTTCTCTCAGTATTCTTAGGGACAATTCTGTGTTAATTGTAAATGTGCATGTAGGAAGGGAAATTTTTTAAGCATAAACACTATTAAATGTTTCTATAAAGAAGAAAATAAAAAATGACTCATAATCCTACCATCAATTTAAAAAAATCACTGTTACTGTATTGGCATGCTCCCTTTCATTATTTTTTAATGCATTCTGTTCTAATTCTTAATAAATCATCCCTCAGTTGTCATCTTTAACCTCAAAGAAAAAATCTTACCTCCAGATCCATGATACTAGCCGCATTTGCTTTTAGAAGGCAGAAACAGCTTACATTTTCTCTACCAACTATAGACACCACGCTATGCATGTGCCTATTGATGATGGAGTAAGACTAGCCTGTTAGTTGTGTCGGTGAGTGGCTAGCAGAAAGGATGAGAGTTCTTTCAGAAGACTTGAATCCCTCCTGTCCTTGGTTCTTTGGGTACCTCACCGATTCTCTGAGCCTCCTTCTCCCTGGTATAGTAGCAGGAAAATGGTACATGCTATGGACCTCAGATTTAATGAGAATCAAGCGACATGTATCTCTCCTGGATCACAATGCCTGACTTTCTCCTTGCGAGTTCTGCCAGCCTGGGCAAGTGGTGTACCCTCAGTCTCCTCTTCTGTAAATGGAGATAAGGACAGCAACTACTTCAAATAGATGTTGTGAAAATTAGACGTGATGTATGGAAGGTACTTAGATAGTGTTTGGTGCATACTAAGCGTTCATTAAATATTAACTGTTATTCTAATATATGGAAAATTGGTTTGAAATTTGTCAACACCATGCATGAAGGTCTTGATATTGTCATTGTTACATGTGAGATTGTTGTTGACAGGGTGCTAAAATTAAAATGTGTCACCAGTAAGAATCTTCCCCCAAATGAAGCTTCCTCGTATTTTATAACTGTAATTGTATACTGGGTACCTGAGTAACAGTGACAGTAGTTGCAGTCAAGTTAGTTACCCTCAAGCAAACACTTATGCAGTGTGCTACCGGGGCCCAGGCTTGTTCTAGGTACTGGGGAATAGCAGGGAACAAGATAAGCAAGCTCCCTGGCCTCTTGAAGATAAGATTTTTTTTGATGGGGGGGGGGGGGAACAGAGTAAATTCAAATAAATAAATTAACAATGTAATAGCACATTGTGCAAAGTTCTTTAAAACAAATCAGTAGAGAGAAATGTGATAAAGAGAAACTGAGAGATGGGTTGCTTTTGATGGGGTGATCATGGGAGGCCTTTCTAAGGAGGTGACATTTGAACAGAGACCTAAAGATTGAGACGGATAAAAAGTCAGGTCAGGGGAAATCATTCTAGGCAGAAGAAAAGGCAAGTGTGAAGAGCCTGAGACAGGTAAGTCTTGGCAAGTTCTAGGAACTGGAAGGAGACAGCGAGGGGAAGGGAAGACCAGAATAAGGTGGTAGAAACAGTACGAGGTAAGATTAGGTAGGGTCTTCATAAGCTGTAGTGAAGAGTTTGGATTTATTCTAAGTGTGAGTGGAGGCTAGTCAAGGGTTTAGAGCACTTTAAAAATGGTGTGATCTGACTTGTGTTTTTAAAACATTCATCAGAAGAATGGATTGGAAGAAACAAGAGTTGACCAGGGAGAGCAGTTTGGAGGCTACTACCATAGTCCATTGACAGGTTTGGACTAAGGCTAGCAGGAAGGAAAGAAATGGATGAATTTGACTGAAGTTTTGTAAATTGAGCTGACTGGTTTTTCTGATACATTGGGTGTATAGGATGAGGAGAAGGAAAATCTCAAGGACTAGCCCCTGTTTTTTTCTTTGAACACCTCTACGCATGGTGGTGCGATTTACTAACAGGACAAGACTGCCGGGAGAACAGATTTGGGGGATATAGGCCAAAAAAATTCCTTTATGGGCACATTAAGCCTGATAGTCCTATTAGATATACAAATAGAGATATCCATTGAGCAGATTCAAGTGCAAGTTTGGAATGCAAGGGACTGGCCAGGAGTGGAGATATCAACTTGGAATTCTGGTTCAGGTCGTGACCTGGAGAGAATCATCTAGGAATTTCTACGAACATAGGGAAGGGACCAGGAGCCAAATACTTAAAAGATGAAGAGAGAAATGACTAAAGTAGACTAAGAAGGAATGGCAATTGAGGCAAAGGTAAGCCAAGAAAGAGTGGGTCGTGATGTCAAAAGAGAAAGGCTCAGCTGTGTGGAACGATGCTGAGAAGCTGAGTAACATGAAGCTGAAGAAGAGCCCAGTAGATGTGGCAACATGGAGAACAGTCGGTGACAATAGAAGGAGAAATCTACATGGAGTCAGTGTTAGGAGGAGGAATCAGGACACACTTCTATTCAGGATTTAAAAAGGAAATAAAACTAAAAACTGAAAACTCTGTTCTTGAAACAATTTGGAAATATCAGGAAAATTTAAACCCAAATCATGTCACTTAATCATCTTATTAAATAAAAATAAATGCTTTGTTTGACCAGGCACATCCTTAAGTGTAATTTAAAAATCCAATTTAGAAACTGAAACTCAAAGTTAATGGGCTTTTTCTTTCCAGTGCCAGGGCCATATGACTCCTTCTGCATAGATTCCTTTCTTTGTGCTAAACCCATATTCAGAAACTAAATGTTTGAATTTGGGCCAATCTCCCAAGAAAGAGAACAGGCATAAGTTCAGAGAGAGGCTTCCATGCCCCTTACATGTCTGTTGGGCTAGAGGGAGATGTTGGTTTGGAGTGCTTTATATGTCTGTATTGTTCTTAATTTATTTTACAGTTGATATAAATGTTTACAAAGCAAAGAAATTGCTTTTTAAAATATAATTTCATTGTGCTTACAAGCAATGTTAAAAAAAACCTAATAAAACAGCCTTTCCTTAACTCAACAACAGTTTAGGTAATGGCATTGTTTTTTTTTAAATCCTTACATATTTATTCAATGACACTCTTTTATTAATGTAGTTTTTTTAACTTATTCTTTTAAGTCAATGAACATGTGTTTAAATTAATTTAAATATTTCTTCAAGTTGCTAAAGAGCTAACTACTGCATTTAATGAATGAGGTTCTAAAAAAACACCCTGAAAGAACGTTTTCATGATGAGGAAACAATATTTGACAGCATGTAATTTTTCAGTCAGTCACTGGAAACCAAATTCAGGTTGATGGTTTTATAGTATAAAATATTTCTTTGAAAAAAAATCTGAACTTTAAAGCTGCTTCACAGCAGACCGACATTTAAAATTTCATGTTCCTGAATTTTCTTTAAAGAAAGGTACAGAATTCTAAACATAAGAAACCTGTGACTTCATTTGGTAGGCTTTGAAGGTGCTTTGTTAAACAAATCCTTATTGAAAAGCTAGTGATTCAAAAAGTAAGATTTGACATTTAAGTTGAAAAGATGGATTGAAAGAAATAAATGAATCACCATATGAGCTTTAATTTCTGATGGATTATCAGAGTAGGTAATTTATTTCCATTCACTAAGCAGAAATGAAAATCAAAATGCAACAATCAGGAAAAATAATAAGGATTTTTTCCTTTGACCTTTCTTCAATGGTTTTGAATTCCTGCCTGATTTATTTTCATGTAGTTTTTGCATTTTTTAACTCTTGACAGACTACCACTACCACAAACCAAGAGTTTTCCTAACCTAAATTAAATTAGCAAAGTATAAAACTCTTACATTTTAATTTTCTCACTTAAAAACAAATACTTTATTGACTTTCATTTTATACGTCTAATTCTATTTCTAACATTAAAGGAGCTGGTAACTATTGCTAATATTGAGAAATTAAACTAAAATTCTTGTTAGAAGCTAGCCATAGTACATTTCAAAGAACACAAGGTACCTGTTATGCATTAAGCAAAAACCACAATATGAGTGAGTCTGTACAGTGATGAACTGGGTCACAATTTGATTTTTGTATATAATCTGCTTGTCCACAGACTACTGGCAGGTGATAGACATCAATTTAAAATTAAGTACTTTATATAAAAGTTAAAGTGTAGCTTTTTTGTAGGCGTATTCCATCCTTAGAAGCCTGTACTTAATTACATATATATGTAAATACATATACATGCATATATATAATTATTCATATACATGTACATGTACATATGTTTAATATCTATGTAATATATTTATTTTAGTCCTTTTATTTAATCTCTATTGCACTTGATGTTTTTCTAGTTGAAAAGCTCTTCTTTCTTGAATCTTTTTTCGTCAGTTTTAGTGATACTCTGGCAACACTTAAACATTTTTAGCAGTTTGGGTTTGGTTTTTTTTATATATATATTGTTGGTTTCGGTCAAAACCATGAGTTCTTCCTTTTTCTTGCAGATTGAGCCTTTTTTTGTGAGTGTGGCACTTTATGACCTCAGAGATAGCAGGAAGATTTCTGCCGACTTTCACGTGGATCTCAACCACACTGCTGTCCGGCAGATGCTCTCAGGGGCTTCCTTGGCTTTGGAAAATGGAAACAGCGAGACGGTCACGCCACGACAATCAGAAGAACCTCACGTCAAGGGATTTCCGGAGGAATGGCTGAAATTTCCAAAGCAGGTTGCACTTTTGTTTACTCATGATGCGACGGAAAATGCTGTTTTATTGTTCTTACCAATACACAACATAAGATGAGCAATTTCCCAAATAAAAATTTCCTTAAAGCTGTTCTTTAAAAAAAAAAAAAAAAGAGGAATTCTGTAAATGTCTTCAGTGTGGTTTCCTCGATGTTTATCAGCTTTGTAATCCTACCTTTTTCCTTTGTCCATAGGCTATATTTTCTGTAAGCAACCCACATTCTGAAATTGTTTTGGTGGCCAAAATCGAAAAAGTACTGATGGGAAACATCTCAAGTGGTGCTGAACCTTATATTAAGAATCCGGACTCCAACAAGGTAATACATAAGCTTTTTCCTGCATAATTTCAGTTGCTTTCAGGAAATAAAATCACATTGCCTTGCTGAATTATCACGTTTGAAACATATAGGTCTCGAAATATTTACTCATTAGTGAAATGAATATCCATCAGGAAAATTTTAAAGTATATATTCTAAGTTTGTGTTTATTTGACCCAGCAATTTCTGACTTTTGATCCTCTGTTAGTAGAAATAAATGTAAATGTGGATAAAGTTTTAACCCCAAGGATCAAAGTGTTAACAATAATAAAAAGTTAGGATTAATTTGACTAAAAACAAGTGAATACAGTTTATTAAGACATAAGTCATGCTGATGGTGAACTAAATGAAAAAGTAATATAGATAATTGAATATCAAATTGTAATAACACCTAAGTGAAGAAAGAAAGATTAAAGGAAATACCTAAAGTTCTTTGAATGGTGGAACTATCGGAAAATTTTTCTTTTTTTTCTATTATTTATTTTATGTAATAATCAAATGTTACTATTTAATAGAAAATAAATATATTTTCTACACAAAGGAAAGATATTGGGAAAATACTGTCTAACAATTGAATTTGAGCATGTGTGACAGTTTGGGGTAGTGTTTCACAAAGTTACCAGAGTCAAGGTCTGGCAAACTACAATGCATGGGTCAAATCCAGCCTGCTGCCTGTTTTTGTAAATAAAGTTTTATTGAAACACAGTCATATTCATTTATGGAGTGTCTATGGCTGCTTTCTTGCTATAGCAGCAGACTTAAGAAGTTGTGACAGAGAGCACATTGCCCACAAAGCCCAGTATATTTACTGTGTGACCCTTTACAGAACAGTTTTGCTGACCTCTGCCATAATGAGTTAAAGGAAATATAGGACAGACTATGAATGTAAATTTGATAACATTTTCCATTCGATATTTTAAGGTCTTTGAAACCAGAAATAAAGGGGAAAAAGTTAGTATTCCAAAACAAGGGTATTTTCTGCATATAAAAGTTCCAAACTAAAAAGAAAGCAAAATCTTCTACAGTAGTTTGAACACAGGTGAATCTGTGGGCCAGGAAGGCAGAATTCCACTGAGATTCAGTATAAGACAACATGGAAAAGCATTTGCTATTATTTTACATAGACGGTTTGTAACATGATATTCTAAACAATGTTTTTGTTTATTTTTTTCCTTAGTATGCACAAAAGTTCCTCAAATCCAACAGGCAGTTCTGCAGCAAGTTGGGCAAATACCGCATGCCATTTGCGTGGGCGGTGAGGTAGGTTGACAACTGCAACCAACAGAATAGAAATGCATTTGTAGTCTGCATTGGAAGCTTCTGTTTTGAGCACCTCTGTGTTTCCTTTTATTTTTAATATACGAACACCTAGTGTTGGTATATTAAGGCTAATGTATTGTTCTTTGTAAACACCTTGAGCTCCCCAGAAATGTGTGTGTTACAAGACAGTTTAGCAAGACAGCTCATTATAGACTGGAGCCATGATTTGTGTACGGTGTGTGCATGACCAGGTGTGCAGTGGGTTCTTGGTAGGATCGCATCAAAGTCATAACTTGTTTATTATGTATGTTTGGTTTGTCAAACACTTGATATTATATCAGTCTTGAGAGTTTGATACGCATAAAATTCAGATGGACGCACTATGATTTCGTATGCAGCTGCATGTTTTCATCCGTATGTAGAACACAGGTCTATATATGGATGTCTAAATGAAGGCATCAAATTGTCATTTAAATTCTCTTTGATTTTGGTACTGATTAGCATAGCCAAGTTTATCAGTGCCAGTTGATTCTCTGACAGAAATGCTGAGTTATGTGGACACTGATGGTGGAATTGTCCTCCTAGAAATATAACCTCTGCATAAAGAACAAAAATTGCTTTTTGGATCTGCTCAAACATCAATTATTATTATCCTCCTCAATCTCTTCCCATCTTGATAGTATAAGAATTTCTTCCAGGAGGAAGAGCCTGGCATAGACCTGGGGGGGTGGGGGGGGGAATCAGCAATGTACAAATTGAATGAACCAAAAAAAGATTAATTCATGCCCCAAAATGAGACAACCCACTAAGTATTCATTTGAATGTTGGTAACATTGTCCCAATGGCAGTAATTTTAAATCCAGAAGGAAGAGCAAACCTGTCAGTTGTGCCATGTTTAGGTCTCACAGTTCACAGTGATGAGTCTAACGGCAGTCAACACACCAGTATTTGTTATCATTTTGAGGTTGTTGCTAAAAGTTGGGGACAGGAACACACAGGGAATGTAGAAGCCTCCAGGATAGACTCACGCAGTCCCCAGGAATAATTTGCCGCAGTCAGCCCTGTAGTAAGGGAGAAGACCAGGCCCAGCAGTCTCACAGACATGGTCTGAATCAGGCCACTGCCTACAGATTGTAACTTTGCGCAAGTTTCCCCTTCAGTGCTCAGGGTCCCCATCTACAGCATGAAGCTGACAAGCCCTGCCTCGGGGACATTAAGTACAATCTTGCAATCTCAGGTGCAAAAGCACTTGGCATAAAGTAGATCACAGATATCACTTTATCTCCCCTTTCTCTCTCTCCTACTGGGACAATTAACCCAGAATATTCTGCATGAAAAAGATGTTAGTGAGATAGACTGAACCCCTTATGATGAATTTAATGGTTTTTATTTTTCATAAGTTTCAAGACAAAGGAGAGCTAGTTATAATTCGCCGGTCAAACTTTTTTATATTGATCATTCTCAGTTCCCACAAGAAAATCGATTAGGGCAAGTAGAAGTAAGATATCCCGTGGCAAAAGTGAAATATTGCAATATAGCAAAATTGCAATGGTAAACATATTTTCTCTTTAAGCATCCAGCGTTGTTCTGAGGTTTTAGAAACAGGCGTTTTAGAGCCAGACCTGAGTTTGAAATCTCAACTCTGTTTACTAGACAAGTAAACTTAGGCAAGTACTTGTAGTCTGTCTTTATCTCAGTTTTTTTTTTAATAAACAGAAAAGGAATAATAGTACCAAATTTACTGTTGCAGCAATTAATGAGCACTGATGTTTACCCAATAAAAGATATAGTCATTATTAGAAATCATTAGTCTAATATGACTATTATTAAGTCATCTGTGGAGATCATGTTCACTCCTTTCTAGTAAACTTAGGGAATTGAAGGACAATGTGAGGGAAATAAGTAAAAGAATTGCCCATTAGAGAGAAGAAGTAGCAATCCTGTTTTGAAGTTGTCTAGTAAAATATGTAGGAAGAAAGACAGATGGAGTTTTTAGGAAGGCTGACAACATTACCAACTAATAAAGTAATTATGTCTAGGACAGGAAAAGCCACCAAAACCACAAGCTCATGCTACAGTCTTGCCCGATTAGTGGTTTGGTTGTAGGTTAGGAAACAGCATACACCTCCAATTTGTGTATGTAAATATGATTTAGATTTACATAAACATTTCTAGCAACTGAGAAAAATATAAATAGTTAGCCAAACAGTTCTAAAGACTTTATGTGAGACCACTTCTATTATGTAACCACAAAAATACGCGCAAGATACAACCAAAGAAGATTTGAGTTTCCCCTTCACAATGTGGACAGTGCTTCAAAAAAGTGTTGACCCAATCAGAGGGGGGCTCTATTCATATTATTTTGACATAAGCTACCTTCCTGATGTATTTCAATACCCTGTCGATACTGCTAATTCTCTGGCTACTGTTCCTCTCTATTACATTTTCTAGATTGCAGTTTTTGTCACAACATAGCTTTGAATGTACTCTAAAACACTTTAGCCTTTAAAATCGACTGCCACTTTTGAAAAGCATAGAATTGACAATTTGGCTTATGACCATATTTTTACCCAGATCCAAGCATCCCACCCACTGCAACACAGATGCTCATCACATCACTATGAACATTTTATCCGAAATTAATTTGGTACATGTTCTTATTTCTGACACCAGCTGTGGTGCCATTTTGTAGCAAAAAAAAAAAAAAAGGAAAGAAAGAAAGAAATGTATACTTGGAGTAGGTTAAGAGAACACATTCAGATGGCAATATAGGGTGTTTTACGCTTGTTGATTCAGGAGAAAGTCAACCCTTACAAACGTATCATGTTAAATGAAACTCTCTCCATGCATATCACCCCCCGAATCGCATGTGCCAAAATCCATGCCAACACTCTTTTTGATTTATTTTACTCTGTCTCATGAGACATTCAAAATGAACTAGCACACAACACCGGAGTTTCTTTAAAATTGAATGAAACTAAAATAGAAATTTCCTTCTCGTGTCTATACATTTATAGAAAGTGCGCAGGGCAACAGCAACATCCCCATCAAATGGTCTTCCAAACACTGGATCCTTCCAGAGACGGAAGCTCAAGGGCATCCCACGGTGGTTCCTTCTGACTTTTTGTAGCTCTAATAATTAGACCTTATTATATTATATACTTCTAACCTTACTATATTATACACTTCACTTTTGTTTTTAAACTTGTATTTATTTTAAATGTGTTTTTCCAGGACCCATCAGCTCCAAGTCAAGTAGTTGTTTCAATCTAGTTGTGGAGGGCGCTGCTCACAGTGGCCCATGTGGGGATCGAACTGGCAACCTTGTTGTTAAGAGTACCATGCTCTACCCAACTGAGCCAACTGGCCGCCCCAGATAATTCACTTTTTAAAAATATTTTTAAACTACCTGACAATCACTTTTAGGTTTTGTCTTCCATAGCCACAAACTAGATGCCCAGTTCTTTCTCTGCATCATGGCTATTCATGCTGCTTATGAATGAAACTCTCAGGAACACCTAAGCTTCTTTTCCTTTAGGCTAAACACCACATTTCCTTCAGTCATACCCCAAATATCATGATTTTGAGACCCTCACCATATACTGATCATTGCTCAACTGTGACAGTCAGAACTAGGCATGGTGTCCCAGCCACCCTGGAACCATCTGTGTAGTTGTGTCAGCTCTGGGTTCCCTTGCCAGTTAGCTATTTATCGAGCAAGGACAAAGTAGATGGCACTGGCAGCGGTACTTCATGGTACCATGCTTGTCATTCTCTTCACAACATGTCCACTGTAAGCGAGCTATTTCCAGGATAGAGCTGTGGATAAGAGCAAAGACGAGGTATACAACTCATGTCTGTCGATATATTTGAAGTGACTGGTTAATTAAGAAAACTACTGTTCACGCTCAGTTAACTTCCTCCCACATTGGGAAATACATCATATTTTTTTCCACATGTCCTGTACTCGAATAAAAGCCCTGCATAATATATAAATAAAACCAATCTTCAAGTTAAATATTTTGATTCTGCTTCCCCAGTGTTATTTGATAGGGGACATTTTCCCCCTCACTTAGTACTTAACAGAGAAAAATGAGAAGAAAGATTGACAGAGTCTAAAAATATCATTCTGATAAATTCTTAGCGCGTTCTCTATATGAGTTCACATTAAAACTCTATGATCAGATATCCATTTAAATGGCCATTTCAGACTGTGTATTGAAATATTTGCTTAATTTAAAGAGTAATAAAATAGTCTAGTTGAGCTCCTTAAGTTAGAAGAAATAAAAATTCAGCATTTCTCTAACATTAAAGAAAAATCAATTACACATGGATCTAATTTTCTTTCATAAGCACAGACTTTGATGAATTATGCGGAAGAACAATGGACATTAAGTATACTATGCATACCAGCTTGCCAGCAAGTATGGCCTAACCTTACTATATTATTTGGACAAAAACAAGTTATTTATTTTAACTAAATCTATCTAGTTCCAATGAAATAGATTGAGGAAGAAAATAAATGCCCTAGGTTCATGGCATTCTCTTTATTAATACAAAATTCTGACTCAAGTGTTCTCCATTGTATATTTGTCTCTGTCCTAAAATTTGGGACTTGAGCACATTTATCTCCATGAAAATGTTTCAGGAGTCAGACCCTCTACACCTACATACACAATCTTACCCCTTTTCCATTAGTAAATTCTACTGGCACCACCCAAACTAAGTGGCCCCGGCTTGCTCAGAAAATAATGAAAAAGGAACAACATATGTCCCTTCCTTTCCACTCCCCTAATACTCCAAGATTCTGGTGCGTTACTCAATTATAAATAAATGTAGTTATAATATGGGCTGCAGTCACTTTAAATACCAAGTTGAAAATAAGAGGTTAAAGATAACAAATATAGTGTGTAAATGTAACTTCTGTTTAAGAAGCTTTCTTATCTTTTTATTTCGTAAGTTTATTTATAATGGAAGTTTCTAATTGAATCATTCTAACCACCTTTAAAACACAACTCCGTAAACAATATCCAAACACCAACCTGAATAAATATTATTTTCTTTCAGATCAGTATTTAAGGATAACCAGGGAAATGTGGACAGAGACTCAAGATTTTCACCATTATACAGACAAGAAAGCAGCAAGATTTCAACCGAGGACCAACTTAAAATAGTGTCAGATTATAGAAGGTAAGATTTTTTGGATGCTCTTGAAATTAACATAAATCAACTACATTGCTACTTTTATTATTTGTGCATAAACAATACTTGATTATCTGATTCTCAAATGTCCAAATTCCTCCAGAAAGCAGATGTCGGCAGCTGACTTTGCGTATGCCCAAATGACACTGACAAGAGTAAACCTGCCAGAATTACATAGCAGTGTGAAACACTAAACTATGTCAGTTATCTATTGCTATGTAACAAATCACCCCAAAACTTAGTGGTTTTAAATAACAGCATCACTTATTTTACTCTTCAGTCCATAATTGAAGCACAGATAGATAAGGAGAGCTTGTCTCTTCTGCACGTGGCCTCAGCTGGGAGAGGTCAACTGGAGCCAGAGGACTCACTTTCAAGATGGCTCATTTAATGACTGCCAAGTTGAGTGGGAGCTCAACTGGGGCTGTGGGCTAGAAACTGGTTCTTCTCCATGGACTCTCTCCATGAGATACTATGGTTTTCTCATGGCTGGGTTCTAAGAATAAGTGTCCCAAGGATCAGACAATGATCACTACCAGTTTCTTAACACGGGGCCTGAGAAAGTGCCACAGTGCCATTTCTACCATGACATGCACATACTGTCAAGCTGTCACAGAGCCTAGATTAAAAGGAAGGGGTCATAGACACCTCAAAATAGGAAGAGTGTTGAGGAATTTTAGAACTATGTGTTGAAACTCCACAGAACAATTAATTGCTGTGAATACAGTAATTCATAATATTTTTGTCATTCTAATGCTCTTGGAGGGAATGGTGGAAGCTAGTGCTAAAAACTGAAAAATACAAAAGCTACATTTTAAAAATGAATCACCGTACATTCATTATCTGATGATGATAAGATTTTTCATGACAAGCAACTTATCTTAAACTGTTAGTCCCCTAATGCACACAGGATTCTTATACCCTTTGCCCCCTTCTGGGATGTTAATGCTATGCCTTTCCCATTTAAGAGTCAGCAGTCAGTCTCCTATCAATTAATTTTTTTTATCCAAAACAAAAATATATATTACAATGAAACAAACATGATTAATACTTTCTGTATTGTCAATAGTAGATATGTTTCTATTTAACTATAAGGTATGTTTTCCCAATGTTTTTGTTGTTGTTGTTGTTGTTGTTCCGGAAAAAATTATAAATCTTAGGAAGCAAAATCAAGGTAAGAAGTAAAATCTTGGAGGAGGCCCTGAACAAGTGTTACTTTTATGTGGTCCTACAAGACCACTCCTTACATGGGGAGACCCTCCTCTTGACTTCCTCAAACGTCCTAGTCAGAGCACCCACCATATCCTTCCCCAAGGCCACTGCAACTACTAAGTGTATAAAATATTAAAAGTTGGAATGCTGAGAAAGGAATGGTCAAAAGGTTTGGGCGTAATTTGATATAAACAGGAGAAGACCATTCTCTCACAAAACCCATGTTATCAGTGTATAGCAAAGAAAGTTATCACTAGGGCAGTTAGAGGGCATCTAGAATATTCAATGCCATATTGATGAGACATTAAATTATTTCATAGATGCTTCATACCTTATAACATTTATTCTCAGTATTGTGCTGATAAATGTTTGCCAACTGACCCTCTAAGGGAAAAAAAAAAAATTATGTGTTCTTATGGCCAATTTCTATGGTGTAAATTCTCCTACCATGGCTGATTTCAAGCTATCAATGGGGCTTCACCAAATATGGAGATGGGAAGAAGTGTGCGCACCTTTATATAACATTCCCACCACACAGGGTAGATGTAAATAACCTCAAGAGCATGGATAATCTTACCATGGAGTGAAATAATTAGTAAGTGATGAATTTTGAGTAGTACTTATTTATCAAAGCTCAGAATTACAGTTGACTGTTCTTTTCCTCGACAACTAGAATAATTCAGTGTGTGTGTGTGTGTGTGTGTGTGTGTGTGTGTGTGTGTGTGTGTGTGCTGGCATACTTTCACAGGGCTGACAGAGTAAGCAAAATGCAGATCATCCCCGGAAGCCTTGATATTGCTGTTGACAACATTCCTTTGGAGCATCCAAGTATGATAATGATGTCACGGTTTGCTTGTAGAGTTTTGAATATTTAGTGTTTGGTTTTTTTGTTGTTGTTGTTGTTTTGGGGGGGCGGGTTGTCCATTGGTTGGTTGGTTGGTTGGTTGGTTGGATAGTTGCTTGGTTACAAAGGTTTGGGGTTTTTTTTCAAAGTTTGAGATAAATGGAATTCATTATCCTATAGAAATTTGGGGGTTCTGATTTCTTCATTAAGATTATAAGTATTGTAGGATAGGAATTATTAGGTTGGTGCAAAAGTAATTGCGGTTTTTGCCATAACTTTTCACCTTTTAAACCACAATTACTTTTGCACCAACCTAATATATTCAGGGTAACCTAATATTTATCTGGTATGCACCATGTACCCAACAAAGTGTTAAATTATATTATTTAATACTCAAAACCCTGAAGGATTGCAAATGAGGAAAGTTGAATTCAGATAGATTGATAAACCAATAACCCATAATAGAGGAATTTATATTCTGTGCAGTTCCTCTGACTCAGAATATAGGGGTGGTTCTGCCACACTGTGCTGCCAACGGGTTACTCTGAACACAATGCTATAGTCACCCAAGTGGCCATGCAGTAATTAAAACTGGAATATTTTTAGACTGCTATTACACAGAAAGTATATATCTTTTTCAGACTATGATCAAAAGTCCCATTTAGGTCAATGGAAATTTGAATTTCAGGAGGAGCTTTTACTAACTTATAAATAAGAGTTTCAGAATTTATTTCTTAAGTGGTGAGATTGGTTTATTTATTTATCTATTTATTTTTGTTACTTCTGATTATGCCTTTTAGTGACTTTCTCAGTGATGAAAAGAATGAATACAGGCATCCTAAAATTAACTACAAACAGGGATAAGATTTTTACCATAGGATATTTGGATTACCGTTAGCACTATTAAGTTTTTTATTCTTAAATTTTTCCACAAATCATTTTAATATGAAATAAAATGAGGATTCTAAGTTAAGCCATGGCTCCAAATCACTTTTAAATTGATTGGTGAGAAAGAGCAGAGGATAAACTAAGCCATTTCCTCTCCCTGATGCAGGATGTGGCTTTCATTACCTATGGAAAAGAAAATAACAAAAGGGAAAGCTAAAACATTCTCTTTGCAAGGACTGTAGGACATTAGGGAAGTATGAACAAATGATAAAAATATTATCATTGATTTTCCAAAAAAAAAAAACGAAAAACTGTAATCGGATTTCCAAGCATAGTTAGCTAATCATTTTGCTTTGTTGAGCACAGGAAGATTCCAGATGGGGTAAAGAAAGGCAGAAGGCCTTGCTATCTTTCAGTAACACAACTATAGTGCCCAAACTAGTAACAAAAGTTTTGATTTATAAATTCTTAAGGATCGTTTTCTTTTTCCCCCTCAAGCTGTTCCTACCAGGCTAGATATTAAAAGTTTGTAAAACCTGAAGAGAAAAATGAACTAAATTATATCGCATAATGTCGAGAGTGCCTGTGTTGTGAAATCATTCCATAGGGAAAAATTACTATTAATCCGTACTGTCAGTAGTAGACCCATTGGACAGTTTGATTCTGCCATAGATCAATAACTGTATTCTTTTTATAGTGTTATAGTAAAGATCAGTGAGTTAGTCTTTATAATCCCAAGTTAGTATGCTCAAACGATCATTAGCTAACATTTACTTTTTATATCAAGCTTCATACCAAAAGAAAATAGTTATAAATCCATCCAAGTGATCTACCAGTTTTTGAGACATCAATTTGGATGTTACATATAGAGCTTGATTATCTATCGTGCCTACCTCCTACAGATTGTTCATACTTGCATGACTTAACAGAGATTGGTATAAAAGTATGGAGTTTCTATTTTGAGTGGATTCATTTTAACATCTATTAAGTATTCTTCATGTAAAAACAATCATATTAAATGACAAACTCTTATTTTCTGATTTTTAAAGACTGTGTAACATCGTCCTTTATCCCTGTCAAGCCTTTCAATGTGACGGCTCAACCAGAACCCACAGTGGAGGTGGAAGAATTTGTTTACGACTCAACAAAGTATTGCCGTCCTTACAGAGTGTACAAAAATCAAATTTACGTTTACCCCAAGCACCTCAAGTATGATAGCCAGAAATGTTTCAACAAGGTATATGTTTCTGTGTTGTCATCCTCTCTCTCCACCCTATTTATATCACATTAAGATGGTTTCTTGAAAGTTCAGATACAAATTACTATCGTTCAACACTTTGGAAAAGAAAACCATTTGAAGAAAATGCTTAATAAGGGACAGTGATGAGTTTCCCCTTAAAAATGTTTAAGGATGCACAATTATGTAATATATTAATAACCTTTCTGAAATCAGCCCTCAATAGTTTGTTCTAGACTTTTTTTAGTTTCTTAAGATCCTCTGAAAATAGCATACCTGCCCTGTTTCAATATGAGTTTTTTCTTTCCTTTTAAATAATCTGTCCAAATCCTTCCGCTATTTCTGAGTGGATAAGGTCACAAGAAAGTATTGGGTATGCTACATTTTTCAGATTTAATGAGAAGCTACTTATTTTAGGCACTTGGATTGTTTTCTGGTGTTATGTAACAGGCAATTATAATTTCCATTTTCCTTTACCGTAATTTCAGGCACGAAATATAACCGTGTGCATTGAATTCAAAAATTCTGATGAAGAAGGTGCTAAGCCCGTGAAGGTAAGCCAAGTTCGCACGGGGACATAGCACAAAGGGGGCAGACAGGGGCACAGGTTCATTCCACCACTGAGGAGCTTTGGATTTGAGTATGCTTGAAAGAGGAGCAGCTCAATACATTTGTTTTAGATTTCCTAAAATGTACCCGACTTAATAGCCATCATTATTAACTAGATCTATTAGAAATGCCAATCTTGAGGCTTTGCTTAGCTTTTCATGATTTGGAAAAAAGGAAAGCATTCTACTGTGAAACAAATGCAAAAAAGAAAAAATCCCCTCTGGAAGACCTTGCCCTTTCCAAAGATTAACTGAGCGTGCTTGATTTAAAATGCCACATCCCAGCCCACCTCCGTGCGGCCCTTGGAGTACCACTGCTGCAGACCAGCCTCACGACTAATGCAGTGGGCCCGTGGGATGCTGATGCCCATGGAAGATGCGAATGGCCAGCTGACCGAGGAGCTGGGAAATGGCTCTGGGAAGTCTGTCCCGGTTTTTGATCATATAATTTAATAAAATTGAGGTTTGTATGAACTGTGCTGTTTTTTTAACCTATAGAGTTTCAACTGGACGACACTTTTCAGAATTCACATTTGATATATGCTGTTTTTATTTGAGGGGCTTCAAACAACATAAAATAACCTATAAAAATAGAGAAGAAAATTATTTTTTTAGTGGGCCAGCGGCCAGATCTTCCCAGTTTTGGTGCATCAGAGGAATGAGATATAAAGGACAAAATGAATCTCTAACCCCCACAATTAGCTGAGATAATCTCTTAAAGCACTCTGCCAGGTTCCAATTGTGTTCTCTGTGGTAAGGTTGGTAGCTTTAGTCAGAACAGTAATCAATTTGAGTGATTGACTGAATCAAGCAGCAGAGAGAGAAAGAGTTCTTTAAAATACTCATCAGCGTCCCTAAGTTCCAAGTTCTACAATAGCATTAGCATCAGAAGAGAAAAAATAAAGGGAAATGGAACAAGCAGGCAGACAAAGGTGGTGACCAGATGGCAAACACACCAGGCCTGTTAGAGCAGTGTTCATGCAGAAAATTCTAGGGAAGAAGAAGAATCGCAAGTGTGTGGGTCCCTGTTTCATTGCAGTCTAAAGCATCACACAGATACAGCAGACGCCAGAAGATGGATCCTGGGCTTTGGGCGAAGGAAGCTTGTGAACTGCATGTGACTGGAAAGTGCCATATCACACCTCCTGGCCTGATTAGGGACTGGGTAGAATCGTAATTTAATATAGTGGAGCCTGAAACCAGCCCTATCCTGCCAGCTCAGCATACTTGGTTGGGAGCTGGTATGTCTGGGACCGGGGTCCAACCAAGCCACGTGGTCACCCAACTGATTGCCTGAAACTCTGGACCAGAGCTGGCTTCCACAGGCCCCTTCAAGAGGTCACCTGTAAGAATCGGAATGGAACAAATGAGATCTTATCTCCTCAACCAAAAGTTAGGGTGTGAACTAATTCGGGTCTTCGGTGTTGATGTACTAGCTACACAGTGAATTAAAGCCTTCAATTTTGTCTTCAGAAGCACCTTGTTTTATAATAAACACAAGGCAGCATGTCAAAGAAGTTCAAGGTTAATTAGATATCAGCTATGCCTGGCAGGTTATCACAAAATTCCTCTTTGTCCCAGGATTGGTAACTGAAAAGTCGTGGCCTTTTTTTGCTCAAGGTTAATTTCAGACACTCATAATAATTCAACTCATAACTTTTTAAACAGTGTATTTATGGAAAACCTGGAGGGCCCCTCTTCACCTCAGCTGCCTACACTGCAGTTCTGCACCATTCCCAGAATCCAGATTTCTCCGACGAGGTAAGGGCCAGGCTTCCACTACCCCCAGCAGCTTCTAAAAAGATGGGTGAGTGGGCCAGGTAACACACAATGATAAACACTCACTCTAGACCACACCTCAGACTAAGGACATGCCTTGGCAGATGTTTACTTAACCAACACTAGACGCTACGTTGACAGTTGCTTCAGAAGTATGTTGCGAATTCAAATAGTTCTGCACAGAGCTGCCTTTTAAAAATGTGATTTTGTTGTTGTCATTATTATCATTCTTTTCAAGTGAGACTAATTTTGGTTTCTTTTATTTCTCTGGTTAATAGAATAAAGATTATGGTAGATAGCTTTTACCACTCAGTAGCAGCATTTCATGTCACAATGGAAAGAACAAAGGAATAGAGAGTATGAGCCAACACAACTGCTTACAACCTGTGTAAACTTGAGTGAGCTTGGACCCCCTCATCTCTAAACGTGGCGTGGAGCAAGACCTGTCCTGGCCAACTCTCAGACTCTCTTATTACGTGCCAGGCACTGTACATATATGCATCAGCTCACTTAATCCCCACAAGGTCTCTAAAGAAACAGAGTCAGCAGGGAAGATGATAGATAGGTAGACAGATGGATGGACAGATGGATGGATAGATAGATAGATAGATAGATAGATAGATAGATAGATAGATAGATAGATAGATAGATAGATGATAGATAGATAGATAGATAGATAGATAGATAGATAGATAGATAGATAATAAGGTATTGATTCACATCATTATGGAGGCTGAGAAGTCCCACAATCTGCCATCTGCAAGTTGGAGACTCAGGAATGCCGGTGGTGCAGTTTGGAAGGCTAAGAGCCAGAGAGCCCGAGTTATAGCTTCCAGCCCAGGACCAAAGTCCTGAGAACCGGGACCACGAAGGGCGGGAGAAGATCAGTATTCCAGGTCAGGCAGTGAAGCAGAGAGGAATTCAACCTCTCTCTGCTTTTTCATTCTATTCAGTTCCTCCACAAATTGGGCGATGCCCACCCACGTTGGGAGGGCCATCTGCTTTGCTAAGTCCACCAATTCAAATGCTGTTCTCTTGTGGAAACAGCCTCACAGACACACCCAGAAATAATGTTTCACCAGCTGCCTGGGCATGCTGTGGCCCCAGTCAAGCTGACACATAAAATTACCATCACACCTTCCTATTCTATGGATAAGAACAGGGACTCCGAGAGTTATATAACTCTACGAAGGGTGCATAACTGATAAGTGATAATCAGAATTCACACCAGGCCATGTGACTGCAAAGCCTGAAGCTTCACCACCCTGCTGTAACACATAGAAAAAACCTCACTGGGTCAGTGGTAACATACTATACACACTCACAAACAAACACGTTTCGGGGATTGCATTTCATTTCTAGCCATGAAGCAAAGGTCTGATTAAGGCAACCTGCTGGTATGATGGCTGAGATTTAAAAATCACATCCTTTGCATTAATTTTCTATTACTGCTATAAGAAGTTACCACAATTTAGTGGTTTAAACAATACACATTCATTATTTTACAGTTCTGGAGGTCAGAACTGTGCAATGGGTCTCACGGGGCTGAAATGAAGGTGTCAGCAGCCCCACGTTCCTTCTGGGAGCTGTAAGAGAGAATCCTTGCCTTCCCTTGTCCAGCTTCTAGAGGCGGCCGACAGTCACGGACATGTGACCCTTCTACCAGTTTCATCACTGTGACCTCTGCTTTCCTCCTCAGGTTGCCTCTGACTCTGAGCCTCCTGCATTTCTCTGATAAGGACCTCTAATTACATGGGGGCCACTGGCTAATCCAGCATAGTCTCCCCATCTCAAGATCCTTAACTTAGTCCTATCTGCACAATCCCTTTTAACCGTGTAACGTAACATGTTCACAGTTTCTGGGGATTAAGATACAAAGGACATCTTTGTGGGGCTATTATTCTGCCCACCCCACCTTGTTACACATCAGTCATTTTAAAACTAATTAAAAGAACACCAATGAACCACAAACCTGCCTAACTTTATCTCCTTCCTCCATATAATGCTCTTTTTTTTTTCCCCCCATAAATTCAGGACAGAAGGCAAAAAACATTAAGGGAAAGTGCTATAGCCACATTCTAGGATATTTACTGTATTGGTTGACCTCTTGGCAAAGTCCATTTGAAAAGTGCATGCTCTATAGCCATGTAAGATTAAAAAGAAAGGAAAAGAAGGGAAGGGAAGGGAAGGGAAGGAAGGGAAGGAAGGAGGAGGGAGGAGGGAGGAGGAGGAGGGAGAGGAGAGGAGAGGAGGAGGAGGGAGGAGGAGGAGGAGGAGGAGAGGAGAGGAGGAGAGGAGAGGAGAGGAAGGGGGAAAAAATGAAAGAAGAGAAGAAAGAAAAAGAAAAAAGGATTTCTCACTGTTAACTCTGGCTTTAATCTCTCTCACTCTCATGTGCTTCCCACAATCCTTGTAAAAGCCACACGCTTGTTTACAGTAGAACATGTAGGTAATGAACAGCCTGGTGAACTTTGCAGTGTAGACTCAAAACTAAGGCTTTATTTCCTTCCTTATTATTGCAAAAAGTGATTGCATTAATTGCAAAAGCATAAATAGAAATTCTTCCAAGGCACAGCAATAATGTGAATATTTGCAGTATTTGTTAAATGAAGAATATTTGCATTAGTATTTAGTCAACTGGAATTTCTGAGTATTTGTTGCATTCCCATGTACTCTTTATGTTGGGTAAAAAAAGAAAATTTCATTCTACTGCACTGTTAATCATTGTGTATTTTGAACTGTATATGGGCTTTTTTTTTACACCAGGTTAGCATGATGTATATAAGCAATATGTTAGCCTGCAAACCATTCTAGTTCAGGACTTCTCAAACTTGCTCATGCTTCAGAATCACCTGGAAGGCTTGTTACAGCACAGATTACTGGAAGCCACCCCAGGTTTTTGGATTCTGTATGTCTGGCCCTGTGAATTTGCATTTCTAACAAGTTTCCAGGTGATGCTGATGCTACTGTTCCAGGGACAACACTTTGCAAATCGATGTCCTAAATCCTTTCCTGAAAAGGTGAAAATAAATTAGCCAAAGAGATGTACAGAGAGTCTAATAATTAATCTGGTTGATAATTTGCCTGGCTCTCTATCACCTCAATATTTGATTTGACTGTTCTGGAAGCTAGGTAGCTGTTGATATTGAATGGAATGCAGCTTACTTGCCCAGGACCCTGGGATTCCAGTGTGAAGTGGTCAGAAGACATGGGTCCTTGTCCTGAAAGATCCTATCACTGACTAGACCATAATCTTGGTGACTCCTGCCTCTGTATGACCCTACTTCCTTCACAAGGCTATTGGGGGAATTAAATGACTACGTATGTGATAGAGGTTTGGAAACTGTAAGACTATAAAATGTAGAAGCTTTCAAAACACCTCTTTCCAGGAACATGGAATATGCTCCTCATTAAGTATATTATTAACCCCTATCATTTGTGTTTTATGTTTATTCAGAATCATTATTCATGTAGCTACAGCATGACCTCTTCACAAAATGATTCATTACTTAGTTACCACAATACATATATTTTTATACAGTATATACTATATTTTGTGTGTGTTATTTTTTTAAAAGGGATGAATTCCATGCTTAAGGTACATCACTTACCACTGGCATGTTTCTCAGCAATGTACCTATGAACTGTCTGGGGATCTTATTAAAATGCAGATTCTGATTCCATATGAATGGAGGGAGTGTCGAAGATTCTGCATTTCTAATGAGCTCCCAAGTGATGCTCATGCAACAGGTCCATGCACACCCTTTGGGAAACAAAGACTCATTGTTCACTCAGTGTATGTCCCTTGATGACAAGTCCTCAGTCTGTGCCCGTTTACAGTCTACAGTTGTGTCTGTGTGTGTGTGTGGGGGGGTGTGTTTAATCCATACTATAGAAGCATAAATTATTATCTAATCAGACATTCTAGGTATTCTAATTTATGATTATACACCCCAATAAAGAAGTAAAAATATCAACATGTTAACACAGTACTGCTAGCAGGATGGGTATTTACTGAGAGTTAAATCAGTATTTCTAATACTATTAAACATGGACCTAGATTTCAGTTAAAGAATTTTTAGAAGGCAAAGGTGCCTATGCTTTCTCTTGCCTTGACCCTGGAAAAATGATTTTAATCTCAGTCGAGCTCTTATCTCCTTTTTTGCAGGTGAAAATTGAGCTACCCACACAACTCCATGAGAAACACCATGTTCTATTCTCTTTTTATCATGTCACTTGCGACATCAATGCGAAAGCTAATGCCAAAAAGAAGGAGGCTCTGGAAACGTCCGGTACGACAGGAAGCACTCTGACATACCTTTACATGTCATCGGTTTGACTTGAACTGGAGAGTATTTTAAAAACTCTGATTTATGAAATTTTTAGTGAAGTATTGTATTCATAAATGATAAGTCGCTTTATTTTTACTCCTCACTGTGGAGGTTTGTGCTCAAAACTTTTCTCTTTGTTGTTCTTTTGCACAGTTGGATATGCTTGGCTCCCTCTGATGAACCGTGATCAGATAGCTTCTCAAGAGTATAATATCCCAATAGCTACAAGCCTGCCTCCTAATTATTTAAGCTTTCAAGACTCTGCAAGTGGGAAGGTATTGAATGATGTATAATTTAAGAGAAAAAAATACATGGGCCAAATGGTGTGAGGTTATCCTCTTTCTGCTGTTTAAACTAACCCGCCAAAGTGTATGCATCCATTATAGTCATGAGTCAAATGCACCTACAACATTTCAAATATCTTGGTTACTTTATGGCCAAGAGAAATGGACTATTAAGAATGGCCCTTGATACTACATTGGTCCACTTACCAATGTCACCTAATGTATTTGCGTCTTTTATTTTCCATCTTTGTAATCATGGAAGATTAATGGAGCAGGACGGCAAATTAACATAAACTAAATAACAAGTTTATTTGCTTTCTCTCAAATTGCCATGGTGACAGCAACAAACTCTTTTTTTGCAGCATGGTGGGAGTGACATTAAATGGGTTGATGGTGGCAAACCACTTTTCAAAGTATCGACATTTGTTGTATCAACAGTGAATACTCAGGTGAGCATGTTTTTTCCGAAATGTCAGCATCTTCATAAACACATAGAATCAGGTGTCTCCTATCTTTATGGGAGAAGACTCAGGGTGTCAGAAGAGCAGGTGATTGAAAAGGAAGAATGTTTGCAGCATAATTCTGTGCCTTTCCCAGGAGAAGTAGAATACACTAACCCATAAAAGCCCAAACACCATAAAACTGCAGACCCAAATACCAGAAGTGTACTTAGCTGGATGACACTCTCCTTGGAAGATGGCTTTGCTTGCATTGACAACACTCAAGTGTTAAAACCGTGAAATGTTCAAAATAAAGAATGGGAAGGCCATGAAGTCAGCAGAACTGCATTTGAGAGCTGCCTTGGCCAATTTCTGACTCAGTGACCTTGGACAAGTAACTCTACTGCAGTTCTTATTTCCTCATCAGAACAATGAAACAATGAAATCTCTCTGCCTAAGGTGTGGTGAGGCTAAAAATGAGAAACTGCCTGTGAAAATATCTCATGAAGTGCAAAATGCAGTACAAATCTAATTATTATCATTAGCGTACACTCACCCCTTCTGTTGCGAGGCAGCTTGGTCTATCTACCACAATGTGAGAATGTCCGTGGCACCAATTACAAACTGCAGAGCAAATTATTACAAGTACATAGAATATGTCTTTCTCCTTTATTAAATTCCATGTGTATCTGCTTTTCAATTTTTGCTTCATGCTGCTTTATCTCTGGCACATACTTGGGTGCTAAGAAAAATGAAATACTCCAGGCACCATACGTATACTGGAATGAAATATCTCTCAGTAACCTCTGGTGTCTCAAGCCAAATTTAATCCTCTTTCCCGATCTTATACCCATGACTCTTTAAACCCGTCTTTACTCTGATGCTGTCAGCCCTGGTTGAGTCCCACAGAACAGTCATGCTCCACCAAACCCTGCTTTTCTGTATCTCAGAATGGCCTGAGTTCTCTTTCTCACGCTTCCAGTTGTGTGTTAAGGAACATGTAAGAAAAATTGGTAGAAGTCTTGGAAGAAGCAGGAGTAAGAAGATGAAAGAAGGCAATTTAAAAAAAAAATGGTACAGAGCTAAGGGAAGTAACTCTCCAGCCATTGTCATGTGGCCACAAAGGAAAACAAACCCATGAGAATCACATAAGAAAGAGACTCTGTGCCAGAATGTCTGGTGTAAATGAAGCCCTGTCACTCTGAGTCCTTCACAGAAATGCTTACCTCCCAGCACCATGATTGTTAGACAGTTTATGTGTCATCAGAAATAAACACATTTGCTTTTTTTTCTTTTTGGCTGTTTCAGGATCCATATGTGAACGCATTTTTCCGTCAGTGCCAAAAAAGAGAGAAAGATATGTCTCAGTCACCTACCTCGAATTTCATCCGCTCTTGCAAGGTAATGTGACATGCAAAGAGTTTCAGTGGTGGACAAAAGAAACCTCTATAATTTCCATTGAATAGCAAATTAAGTGGTAATTATCACTGAAGATTTTTATATGCCTTGTCAACTCAGAGATTAAAAGATTTTATTTCACAATTCCTTAATATTTTGTTGATTAGAAAACAAGCAAAGATTGGTGTTTCCCAAACAAAAATCATTGAAAATCAAAAACAATTGGTTTTACATTACTTAATTAAATATAGTGTCCTTGCTACAATTCCATTATGCCTATGCCATGGTAAATGTGATCAAAAAATAAAGCCAGATAAAGGGGAGCTAAAGTATTCACGTTCAAGTTCTGAAAAACATCAGCAGAATGTGCTTCAAATTTAATCAGTGTTGTTGTTTTTTTTTTCTTTTTTCTTCCTGTCCTTTTACTACAGAACTTACTGAATGTGGAAAAGATTCATGCAATCATGAGTTTTCTGCCTATAATCTTGAATCAGCTCTTCAAGGTTTTGGTACAGAATGAGGAAGATGAAATAAGTACAACTGTGACCAGGTATCCCTTAGGAGAAGAGATTTTTATCGTCTGTGGTTTCGCACAACTTTGATTAAAACTGAGTGGCCACCTAATTGTATATGCTTACATTTCGTTCGACCGCATGTCTCAAATTTAAGTATTTCTCACTCTTGACTTCTTACCTTCTAATCATCTATTATTATCATTCAAGTATAGTTTTAGACCTCTTAACATTTTCTTTTTGTTTTCGAATTAAAATTTTTATTTTGAGAGGATTATAGATTCACATGCACTTGTTAGAAATAATGCATAGAGATCCCATTTTTCCCTTATGCATTTTACCGCAATGGCAACATCTTGCAAAACTGTAGTGTAATAAAGGGCATTCCCAGGATATTGACATATAGAGAATCACACAGTATGACACTATCAGTATATATCATAATTCTCTGGCGATTCATCCATGTTGTTGTATATACCCATAGTTCATTTATTTTTATTTGAGTAGTATTCCATACCACAGGATGTTTAACAATTGACCTGTTGAATTAATCTGGGTTGCTTCCAGTTTTTGGTAGATTTTGGGTAAACATAAGCTTTCATTTCTCTGAGTTAAATGTCCATTGCAGTTGCTGGGTCATAGGAGAGTTGCATGTGTAGTTTTTAAGGAAAAGCCAAATTGTTTTCCAGAGTGGCTGTTCCATTTCACACCCCCATTAGATCATTTTCTTTTTCTAAATACTCACTTTTTCTCCAACTGTTCTCACCTTAAGTTTGTCTATACTACATTTTTCCAGCATTATTAATCTGTCCAGTGACTGGCGGCCACAATTTCCTCTTAATAGAGATAGTGTTTTGAATTGATTATTGAATCATATATTCCTAAAGTTCATTTGTTTTAAAAATATTAGTCACAATGTTCTAGGGAAAAAATTACGCTTGACATTGAAATGTGTCCAGTACCTTCCTATCTCACAGGCATATTATTAGCCTCTTTCAGAATGAGAGTCTTTAGGCTCATTTTTAAAGTAGAGCCATGAAGCTTTGGAAGATTGATGTATCTCTCACAGTTCTACAATCAGCCAGTTCTACACCCAGATTAAAAGTCCCCAGTTATGTCTTTAACGGGTGCTCTTTTCAGCATGAGTATATGGGTCTGTGTTGAAAGACTCCTAAATATTTCAGCTGATAGAGCTGTTGAAATTCTGAGCTATTCCAAAGCACTACAGCCATGAAGCAACTGGAAGTATTCATGTGAAAAAAAAAAATCAACCTGTACCACCAGTGCTATAGAAACCCTATCCCAGCTAAGAGCTAAGGAGGGGTGGGGGTGGAGGGGAAATGACAGCATCTTAATCTAATTACTTTTTCCAAAAGCCTATATGTATAATGCCTCTAGGTTGGAAGGGAAGCCCTTTTAAAATGGAATATGATAATTAATTTGAGGTTAAAGGTCTTAAGTCTTAATCAGGTACTAAAAATGATCCTTTTTCCAAGAAGATAATGTCAGCAGCAAACATGCAGACCATAATAGCACGTTCAACTTGGGCAAAAAAAAAGTCTCCAGTGTGATATTGCATCCATAAGACATTACTTATATGTTAATGTTTAGAGATTTCAAGATTAGAAATGGCTAACAAGTAATATAGATATTAAATACCCAGTAGTGGGGGATGAGAAGGACCAAGGGGTGTCTGAAATTGATTGATTCATTAACTATTAAGTACCCAGTTTACAAGCACTCCAATGACAAACCAAATGGTATTTTACTGCCTTCTCCAGAAAGGCCACTGAACAGCTTTGTTTTTCCAGGGTTCTGACTGACATTGTGGCCAAGTGCCACGAGGAGCAGCTGGACCACTTTGTCCAGTCATACATTAAGGTATGAAATCACCACTTGGGCACTGGTCATATGCCCTTGTACTGTGTGGCTTGTCTCATTTCCTGTCTACAATAAGTGGGAAGTCTCTCCCTTTAGCTGGACGGTGCCCACCACGGTAATAGCAGACATTTCCCTTAGCTACTGAGAATTCTGTCTCTTTGCGTTGATGGGCTACATGTATTGTTTGAATGTATAAATGTGTAAATAACATGCACATGGGCAAATGAATATTAATATGGGGAGAAAGAGATAGAGGAGAAAATGATTGTCTTTTGGAAGTCACCATTACAGATAAATGAAATTCCTGTGTAAATTTAAGGAAGATCTTTCTTGTTGGTTTGTTGAATGCTCTGTGTTTCTTCTGTAATGTGTTCTTAGCTCTTTTTACTGTTTTCTCAGGCATTATTTCATTTTCCCAGTTACTGTATATTTGTACCTGCTTCTGGTATGTTAAGTCCTTTATCCTCTGGCATGAACCACCAGCCATTCCATCAGTGTGCCCTGCTTCTTCCAAGTGTCCTTCGTCACGTTTCTATTCTCATTTCCAGTTGGCCTGTGAATTAATGCCAGTGAACTTGCGATGATGTTTGCACATTATACTTCCTGCCTAAATGTCACCTTCTTGAATGGAAAAAAAAAGGACCCATCCAGAGATAAATAAGAGTACCTTGTATTACTTTATGATATAGAAGACCTAAATGTCTATTTTATCGATGTAGAGATTAAATCTTTTTGAAACATAGATCTTTTTAATTAAAAGAATACATTCCATTAATATACATGGATAGACATGTACCCATATATTTTAGATGTCTGAAAGGTGACTAGAGAAGAATTTTGGGTCTTTTGTGCTAGAAACTTGTTTTTTGTTGCTGCTGCTGTTGTTGTTGTTGTTGTTTTTAAACCTCTTGTAAAAGGAAATAGCTTAGAAAACTCATTTTGGAGTGAACCCCTCTGAGACTCTGAGATACCATCAGTGAGAATTTTTTTTCATTACAGTTTTATTGCTATATATTTTCTACTTGCCAGAAATGTTAGATGTCTTCCCAAATACCTAAATGTAAGTGTGTGCCCTTCCTTAAAATAGCCCACATGCCAAAAATAGTCAGTTACTTCGCAATGATTTCCCTCTGGTATAATTTTACCAATAAGATCTATATTTCATTTGCAGAAAGCCAGTTCCACCCATAAATGCCTTTTTAGTTTGCTCTCTGTTTTAGATAAAGTCATAGCTTACTTATATAGGGTATTGATGAGTTTATATTCAACAGAATCATCTACAGAACTTTCACTCTCTCAATGCTTACCTCAGTGTTCCATTTCAATCTCCAAGGGGCTGAGAGGAAAAAAAATTCCCCAGGCCACATTACACAAAGTCATCTCAGTTTCAACACAAGTATTATGTACCTTGTTCTAATGGAATCATTGAAAATTACATTAAGAACCCTCTGGTGTTGTGACTATTTTTATGACAGTTAAGGTTAGTTCCTTATGAGGACCTTAAATCAGTTCTCAGACTCTATCTGTGACGTTCTTGGAGAGGTAAATTGGAAATGCATCCTGATATGGTCTTTATTTTTAACCAGGTTGTTTGAAATATCTTGATGAGATCACTTGATTTTGTAATATAGGATACTACTTATTTAGTTTGCTTTGAAGTGGTTCAAATCCAGAAATACATGTATGTAGAATTTCAAGTTGATAATTTCTAAAGAAGTTTTATAACACACTTCTATATATCTCAAACAAATATAGCCCAATAAATATAACCAACTGGAGTTTTATTCTGGAAAAAGCATTCAACTGGCAAGTGGGAAACTAGGTTCTAGCCAAGGTTAAATAGTTAACTTGAGCAGTCAGCCTCTTTGAACTCATTTTTCTCCTCTGTGAAGTGAGATGGGGACATCCAGCTCTATGATTCTGTGATTGGACTCCAGTAGTAGTGCATGGCTGACAGCCTGACCTTGACCAAGGAGCCTGATTTTTTAACCTCAGTGGGAAAAGTTACCTAACATATAGATGGACATTACACCCCACAAGTAGGAATATAGCGAGAACTGATGGGCTGGTACCAATATATGTTTTGAAGACGTTGAGAGATGTGAGAGTCGATGTAATGTATATTTATTCACAAGCAAGCTAAACACCATTTCAAGTTCAGTGGTGCTAAATGCTGCTAACTCACCCCATCTACAACAGCCAAAATGCACACATACACCGTGTCTTTTTCAAAAATGTATGTCTGAAGTTAAGCTAATGAAATGCCATGGTTTACAAATAATTTGTGACACTGACATGTTATAGCTAAATTCTAAAATAAGAATATTTCAGAGCTGGTTGCAATGCACTTGGGCCTAAATAACTGTACATGGGATTAGGTACTGATGACATGACTCTCATACGAGTCATAATCCCTGAGGGGAAAGCAGTTGTATTGTTCTTGATTTTAGCTAGTTTCATGCTTCTGTTACCTTTGTCTTTTTCCTCTGTGATGAGCTTGGAGAAGTCAGGCTCCATCAGGATGATTTAATTGTCAATGAGCTATGAGGTTCAAAGAAAGAATTATAAATCCAAATGTGAATGTGCCTCTGCTTTGCGTTTCTTGCCTGCCTTCACTCTCGATTGTAATGAAGTCTAAATTGTGAATATTATGATGAAATGACCTTCCTTGAGGCAAACTCATAAGTAAAAAATTATAATTCAGAAAAATAAGCATTTTATATTTGAAATATATGTGCAAAAATTGAAGCTGATATCCTTAAAATATGTGAAGAAATACTGAAAACTAAAACCATTGCATGCACTTCCTGCTGCGTGCCAAAACCAATCTTTTGAGGGAAAAAAAGTGAGCAGCATTTGTTATTGTACTGATGGCCAATGTTCATGAACCTTTTGATAGCCGTGCGTAAGCATGAGATGGTAGACCCTGGGCATGTGGGGAGCTCACGTATCGGCCTCTGGAAGGCACCTGCTTCCCCACTTGGCTATTTGAGTGGGCGCTCTACCCTTTCAGGATGAAGAAATGCTACCATGCCACCTGTTACCAGTGGAAGGAAGGAGAAGGGGAAATGTGTCCTAAGTAGGTGGGTCAAAGCCCTCCATGTTTCCTTGAATCTGCTAAATTGCTCTCTGACTCTTTCTTTTGATTTCTACAAAAAGAGTTTCAAGGAGAGCTTAGGTGAGCCAGGCCTGGCCTGTGCAAAGCCCTAAGTAGGAACAGGTGTGTACTACTCTTATCATTGGGCCTTGATTTATTTCATGACAAAATCTAGCATGAGCAGATAATTTTGTGTTATAAATATTCGTGAAACATCATTTTGAAAGCTTTGGGTTTTTTTAAGTTACTCACTTTTTCCTCTTTTTCGGATTTTCTTCAGTTCGTGTTCAAGACCAGGGCATGCAAGGAGAGAACAATACATGAGGAGCTGGCTAAAAATGTGACTGGTCTTTTGAAATCAAATGACTCAACAACGGTCAAGCATGTCCTGAAGGTAAAGAATTTAAAGACGATTCTTTCATTGTTAAATGAGGTTTACTCTCACCCCCTGCAAAGTAATAGGATTCATTGATTTTCGTAAATCGTTTCTCTTATAATTTCTAGCATCAGCTTCCTATTGAAACAGTAGCACATAAAAACATTAAGCAAAAGAGACTTTTGTCAAGAGAACAGATCACCTTAAGAAGAAGAATGGACCCAAGTGAAGTCCTTTCACCTAAAGACAGAATAAATGAGATTAAGAATTATTCAAAGCAGTGAAAAATTCTAAGTGTAGCAAAAATAAAGTTTGTTGGGTTTTTAGGCACAGTAAGAGGAAATATTACCAACAAAACAATTAATGAATATATTGGCATCAGAGAGGAAGCAAAGAAGCAGCCACTCTTTGACCCCAAAAAGTTGAAATGTATGCATTCATTCGTGGGAACATAAAGACAAGATGGTGAGAGGCTTATGAAAAGATAACTCTAAATTATTATAGAATAATGAACTTAGTCCCCAGCTAAATTAATTATCTATCATGACTTGACAGATGGATAATTGATTAGTAAGTAGCTGGAAAGAGAAGGTAGGATCAAAAAACATCCACATGAGTTCACTAAAATCAAGTTATCCTAAGCCAAGCAATTTGTTTAAATTAGTTTTATGAGTATATTCATTTAGTTTGTTTACTCAACAAATGTGTTCTTAGTGCCTCCCATGCATCAGGTGCCATCCTTGGCACTTGGCATGCAACACAGCATAAAATAAAGATTTCTGCCCTCAGGAAGCATACATTCTACTGGGAAATAAACACACTAAACTACAGACATAATAACGAAATTCATTCCATTGTATGTTAGAAAATGAGAAGTAGTATGGGAAAAGAAAATGTCGGGCAGGTGGACTTTGGGAGCAGGGTGCAGGGTAAGGTTTGCAGTTTTAAATAGAATGGTCAGGATGAAGCACACAGAGAAGTCAATGCTTGAGAGAAAAAACATGGGATGGTGGGGAGGGAGCTGGTCCTGTGGATGCTTCCAGTAGAACATAAAGGGTAGCAGGGGAGACCTGTACAGAGTCCTAAGGCAGCAGCCTGTCTGCTGGGCCTGGAGGACGGCAGGGGGGCCAGTGTGGCTGGAGTCAAGTGAGCAAAGGAGGGAGGAGGAGAGGTGCAGTCAGAGAAACAATGGGAGGTTCAGCAGTGGCATAAGGTGTGCGGGCCCTTGCAAGGGTTTTGGCTTCCACTCAGAGCGAAAGTGGAGCCATTAGAGGCTTTGAGCAGAGGAGTGATGTGAGCTGACCTTGGTTTACAAGGATCACACTGATGGCTGTGTAGAGAATAGACCGAAGTGGGGTGAGTGCTGGAGAGGCAGCCCGCCCAGAAGAAGGGTCCTCTGGGGAGAATCAGAGTTCAGTTACAAAATGAGGTGAATGGACTATCTGGAGAAGTGTCTCTTGCGGAGATTTTGCTGCTGGTGGACCATGTGTTCCACAAGATGGAAGCCGTGGGATATGAGGATACAAAAGGGAATGCACAGAGATTAGAGGGCAGGAGAGGAGTGGGGGCTCCTTTTATCAGACATGGACAGAGACAAAAGGCTTAATTTGATTAATCCTGGTGGACTCAAAGTAGAGTGGAGGCTATGAGAGTGTTGAGAGGTAGTGAGTGGTGTCAGCTGAATTAAGAGACATTTGTTGGAACACTTGGCATGAAGGTTAAAACATATCGTTTTGTACAAGATGGGGATAAAGGGACTTTAACAATGCACGTTGGATTATTTAAATATTCCCAGAGTTTTCAATATCAAGTTTACTTAGATGTGACCCCTTTGTTAAGCCAGAACTGCCTCTTTAGAACTTAAACTTCATCTCAGTCTGTCTTCTAGAGTTAGGACTATTTACTCAAAAGTTCTTAGCATCATGGTTTGAATCAGCCTAAAATTGGATATAATTCAAATGCCCATCGACAGTAGAGCACATAAGTAAATTGTGATTGTATGAGTATACGTGATGTAGTGACAATACGGGACCCCCAGCGACATGGCTCAACATAATAGAACAGGATTTGTTGAATGAAAAACGCAATCACAGGAGAATGCATGCAGGATGGTTTCATGTATATGCAGTTCAGTGGAAAACAAAACGAAATCTATTGCTTCAATATATAATACTGGTAGCAAAATTATGAAGTGAAACGAGGGAATGACTAGCACAAAATTTAAAATTGTTTGTGGTGGAGGGGATGGGAAGAGGAGAGGATCAGGGGAGTGTATTCTTTGAACGGTACATACATGACGCATACTTTTTGTACCTGGAGTAAGTATTACCCTTTTATCCTTAGGCCCAAGCAAGAGGGCCTCCCTCCTGGGACATGCTTTGGTCTTCTCCAACTGCATACCTCCCCAAGGGAAAGGTATGCGAGCAGCCAAGAGACATGCCCCCTGGGAGACCCTCACTCCCCTTCTGAATCTATGAGGATCCCCAGGAGCCCTCACCTCATGGGCCCATCGGATTACTCCTGGGCCTGCTTACACCTCTTTCCTAAGTCCATCCTTCAAAGGGAAAATCTTGAGGCCTGCTTGCCACCCTAGACCCAAGGAAGGCGCATTTTGCGGTGGGAGACAGACTGGTGGACAACAACACTTGGATGTACAGGCTGGACAGTCACACATGTGCACCAGGCCCCTCATGGTGCAGGGTGGAGACTTGGGTGAGGTAGTAGGCACTCACCCGCTCTCCCCATGCCCCCACATTCTGGCACAGCATTCCAAGTTGTCATGAAATTATACTCATCAAAGTAGGATGATGAAACATATTTTATTGGGTACTTCTTTAGCTTGACTTTGAATTTTTCACTGTTTAGACATGGGGCTTCCATTTTTAATCTTTCCTGTAGCCCTGGAAATGTTAGAGGTGAGCCTGCTATGATATATTTTTGTTTAAAAAGTTTAGTTTTGTTTAGCTAAGTGAAACAGATACAAGAGTAAATATTCCACAAGACTACTCTAATTAATCATGTCCAGTAAGCTGGTGTCTTGTTTTAGTTTAAACATTCTTTAAGATGATAGAGCAACTGAAATGTCTGACATTTACTTTTACCTTTAGAATTTTGATAAAGATCATCCTAACATAATGGAGAATGTTTTTGGAGGATGGAGAATGTATTGCTCTGATGCGTTTAATTTCAAAGAATACATTTTGACATTAAGGTTTTATAATATTACAAGTTGTAAAGAACAGAATTATCAGTATTTTACCATAGGATAATTTCTTACTGTTTTCTTTCTTTTCCTAACAGCATTCCTGGTTCTTCTTCGCAATTATCCTAAAATCAATGGCACAACACTTGATTGACACAAATAAAATTCAGGTAAGATCATGCTATCCAACAATTATGTAATGAACATGCACTCATTTGTTCCATGTTTACTTATTTTGCAAGCCTTAGCAATATACGTGCATCGCTTTTTAAGTGGGAGAAATGATTTTGTGTGTCACTTCATCCTCCGTGGTTTTCATTCTTGCAGCATGGAAGGCTGGGTGCTCAAAATTTTAGAAATGTGTGGTTCAGTCTAACTCTGAATTTTGTTTCCATCTATAGTGAAAATGTGAGTCTAATTTTAAAGCCAACTTGTGAAGACAAATAAATCTTACCTAGCTCTGAAAAAGGGCTGTGTAAATTCATGAAGTCAACACGAGAAGGGAAATCTCAGCTGCCTGAAATTTCCCCCATGTGTGCAGAAGTTAAGACAGAAGAGTACATTCCTGGACCTAAGGGTGGCCATTAGGGATTCGTAAAGTTGTGTTCAGTTTATGATATACAATCTCACAGCCAAGCCATTTTGCATCTTATGGCAAAAGTCTCTGGACTGTGCAGTCCCACAGCTGCCTGCTGTGGCATGCTGGGACCGTGGAGTTCAGAAGTGCTGGTACAAACTTTCAGCTATAAGATGACTATGCTCTGAAGACCTAATGTAAGACCTGGTGATTATAGTTGAGAACACTGAAATTTGGTAAGAGAGTAGAACGTAAATCTTCTCACAAAAAGAAAGAAAGAGCAGGAGGGAGAGAAGAAAAATCCATGAGGTGATCAATGTGTTCATTAACCAGGTGACGGAATCCTTTCCCCGTGTATATGTGCACCAAAACAACGCGATGTACACTTTAAGTGTCTTAGAATTTTATATGTCAATGATTCCTCAATAAAGCTGAAATAATTTTGTTTTTCAAGACTAGCTGGAACCTAGAGGACATTTCAAACCAAAGTCTGTATTCATTAAGTTATTCATTCATTGGTTTCTTAGAGTTGTTTATTGGGGAATTCCTAGTTTTAAAAATATCAAAATAAGTTGATTTTTAAATTAAATGGAAATTATGTGTCAAAGAAAGTCTAGAATAATATTCATTAAACTATGAATAGTAGTTATTTCTTGAGAAGGAAGTGAGGGGAATTAAGATGTCAAAGATCATAGAGAATATTACATTGTTTGAATAGTTTGTAATTAATAAATGTTATAATGTACTTGTTAATAGAAATGTGAAAAATGTATTGGCCAAAATAGAAGGAAACATTAAATGAAAATGATGCCAATCATGACCTTGAAATTATTGTGGCATTCAAGTTTTCAAAAGGACTCTTTTTGTTTGACAATAAATAAAATGAAGTCAGTCTTTCAGTTTATTTTTTCCAAGGCTCAGTATTTCATATGCCACATTGTAAAGAAACAACCCATTCTTTCCTTAGCTTTCTCGGGCTCAAAGATTTCCTGAATCTTACCAAAATGAATTGGACAATCTTGTAATGGTCCTGTCTGATCACGTGATTTGGAAATACAAAGATGCCCTTGAAGAAACAAGAAGGGCCAACCACAGTGTTGCCAGATTTCTTAAGGTACAAGTATACGGATCACAATTCCATTCAAGCCTAGTGTATGCAAGATCTTCTAAATGTTCATCAATGTACATCTCCATTTATAATGAAGAGTGAAAACTAGCAACACTCATAGATACTTTTATCTGTACATCTTTCCTGCTTGAAATACTTTGTAATTTTCTCTTCCAGTTTGATGGCTCATAGAACAAAGACCAAGGTTAGATATAAGTATCCACTTGAGTGTTGCAAAATCATAGTACTTCTAAATATTTTTAAAGTGAAAAATGAAATTTTTAAAGGAGAAGCTACACTGAGGCAATATTATTCTCTTGAGCCTTTCTGCCCTTGAATTGATGTTCTGGATTGGCTATAGTTCTAACAATGACAAATAGGTTCTTTGGGAAAACGTTTGGGAATTTAACATTTCTGTTGTGTTACCTCCAGGCTCTTTTTACATGATGAAAAGGCTCTTTTTACATGCACTAATCACAGAAGAGGAACATTATCAATTAAACTATTGAGCAACTATTTACTAAACTGGATATATATGGAAATGAGTTATATTTCTTTGGATTATAGGTATTCGTATTGAATTGAGAAGAAAAAAATGCAAACTCAAAAAGCTAAAAGCAGAATCATGGTTTATCATTTAACAGATAATGCACTCAACTAGAAAGATAACGTTGTTCTTCTCTTTCTTCTTTTGTCCGACTCTGGGCTATTGTAACCTTGATGTCAAGCCGTGTTTCTTGTTTATTTATGGTAGACACCAGAACATACTGGATAGGTGTGAAAATTTATTAATAAATATTCATGATATAAGAGGCCATGGATTAGATGGAAAATAAGCCTGAATTGTCTTTGGAGAGTTTTAATTGAGTCTAATTTCTTTTTTCATGTGTTAAGCACTGTTTCAAATTATACATTATATTTGTTTACACCTTGAATGAATTTTTTTTTCCTTCAATGTTTTGCCTCTAATTTTTGCTCTTTCTTTGCTTCTAGAAAGAAAAAGAGATGGTCAAGGTTAAGGGAGAAAAGGGTAAAAGAGAAAAAATAAATTAAAGGCGAAAAATAAATGTAGTTTTCTACTACGTTTTAAGAGCTATGGGGAAAAAATTATTACTATAGGTAGTTCGTTTGAAGTGCTTTCTAGAAAGGGAACTTGTATTTCAATATATGTCATTATCTTTTCTAAAATATGTAATGATCATTAACGTTAAAATGTTTGAATTTAGAATTTTATCTTTTTTAGCGCTGCTTTACATTCATGGATCGGGGCTTTGTGTTTAGGATGGTTAACAATTACATCAGCATGTTCTCCTCTGGTGAACTCAAGGTAAGAACTGAGGGCAGGAGCGGTTGCTTTCTCAACTGCGTCATTATAAATAAATCAACTGGTCTTTGTGTGTATCTGCCTAGAACATTAACTTATCCATTCTCTGCATCAAAATAATAATAGTTATTATAATAATAATAATAACAGTAATAATAATAATTTCTATACCAATGAGAGGCAATCTTAAAATGGTTCATCTGCCGAGTAAGTCTCCCAAGTCCTTCCTTAATTGGGGACAAAGAAGAGCGGAGTGGAAGTATTTCCATTTCACTCCTGTTTCTTGTGGGTGGTGAAGGAGTGGTTGTTTTCAGCTGCGATTCCTATAGTCCAGTTTGCTCAGGACTGTCCTGGTTATAGCACTGAAAGTCCCACTCCCTGGAAATCCTTCAGTCTTGGGCAAAATGGACAGTTGATCACCCTACCAAAATAGGGGGTATGTGTGGGAATAGACAGGGAAGAGTGCTCTCCAGAGAGCAGTGGTTCTCAAAGTGTGGTTTCTAGATTAGTGTGGCAGCCCCACCTCAGAACTGAAATCTGCATTGTTAGCAAGACTCAGGTATTCCTCATGCGTTCTCAAGTTGGAGAACCACAGAGCTGCATAGTATAGCATGTGCTGGAGGGAAATAAAGCTAGAAATAGGCCAGGTCATGAAAGTCATATCAGTTAAGATTTTGGGGGTTGCAAGCAACCAAAACTTACTGCAGTTTGAGCAAAAGGCAATTTACTGAGAGGATATTAAGAGTAAATTATCATCGATAAAACAGCTGGAGAACTAGACTTGGAAAAAGAGCAGTGGCCAGGGCACTTTCAGAGGACAGGAATAATCACAAAAGAGGGACCATTTGGCGAAGGTCTGCTGCTGCCGAAATGAATCAGCTGGAACCATTTTCTCCTTTTTGGCACTCTGCTTAAGATTCACATTCAAGAGAGGAAGGGTGTGGTCGGCCTGCCTTGGGTCACAGGCCTGCCTCTTATGGAGCCAAGACAGGGCATCTGAATGGTTTCCCATTAACCTTTACCCACTTGGAAGAAAGTTTGTTTCCAAAGGGAAATTATTTAGGTAATGGGAAAGAACAACCAATGTACGAGTAGAAAGGCCAAAAATAAATAACCATCTTCTTATCACCTTTCATGTCATGTTTAGGAATCCGAATATTTTTTTCTTTCTTTTTTTTTTTTGGCAGTGGAGATTTACTTTTGAATCGGGGAGTTACATGATTATGTGTCATGTGGTTTTGAGAATCCAATTCTCTAGGCAAATAATTTTTGAAAGAATATTCTTTGTCAGTGCTCCAATTACACATGAAATTTGCAGGATGTCCATTTAGATATAATTCCAGTAGACCTAAATTATATATTTTTCAATGACCAAACAGAAGATTCTCAATGAAGAATAATTACAATATCATTTAATTATGCTCCTGTTCATAGTGATGTACAAAACATTAAGTCAAACACGATCCTGGTTGGAAACTGCAGTATTTTAATTGTCGACTACAGTTGTCGCAAACTATAATTCTAAAATATATGAACCAATGGAATATATTTGATTGTCTTAGCTGAGATAAACGAATATAATGAATACAATCTGAGTCTTAAAAATTGATTACTTATCCTGTGTGACAATGAAAGTAGAACAGTTGTGAACGTGTTAATTGTTCCTACTTCTGTGGTTCTCCTTAGCTCATGTGTTACAGTTGTGTTAGACCAGGTCTGGACTCCATTTATCACGATCCTAATCAAAACGTTATTGAAGACAGAGCTGTTCACAAAAGCAGAAAACAGGTAGAATCAACAGAGAACAAATGGCATACGAAGATTCGCCTCATTTTAGACTATCTGCATCACTGTCTTACTTAGCTGCTTGGATAATAGGAGTTGATTGTAGTGATTTGTTCTGTGATCTGATGAGGGTACTTTTAGAGCTTTGTACATGTGACGAGGCACTATTTTTCTCAGAATAAACATGGTAACGATATCAGCTAAAACAAGCAACAAATATGACTCAGTCAGATCGTATCTCAGAGAAGCTTAATGTAGGTTATAAATGGGATCACTTCCAGGGAAGGCCTTGACCAATCTCCAAAAATAGGGAAACTGACTGTATTCACCACCTCGGAGGGGACTAAATCCTTCAAATTTAACAATTACCTGGTAGTCACTCAAAGGTAACTGCCTCTTTTTTTTTCGGTATAAGATTCAAGTGTAGAGTTTTTGTTTGTATTAACTTTCTTGGTGTGTAAATAATATTCAGTTTGCCTGTTTTTCAGACCTTATGTCAGTATAAATTTGATTTTCTTCAAGAAGTATGCCAGCATGAACATTTTATTCCTTTGTGTCTCCCTATAAGATCAGCAAACATTCCAGGTAATAATTCCCAGTATTTTCATCAGTTCCTACAAAGGAAAAATTTTCATGTTTGTTTTGTTGTTTTCCTGCTTCCTCAATCTTGGTTTTATCTGAAGTTGTCACGTGGGCATTAGAACCAGATAATCAAATTAAAATGCAAAAGAAATCGTTGGCCTGTGGTAATGAATACAGCTCCACATTTCTCAATTTTTGTCTGTGTTTCCTTTTTCATTAAAGAGAAGGCCAACAAAATTATAAAATTGGTGATTGTAGGTCAAAGAATTTTAACCTCGAGCCATCCTGTCTTGCACCACGCTGGCTCCAAAAGATAGCTTTCCTGTTGCTTTTGAGAGACATAAAATTACATAATAATTTTATGGAGGAAAAGCTATATTTTGTGAGTATAAATTCATTTAAAATTATCAGTTAATGTGTGTAATTATGTTAGAATCCAGTTCCTCAAAATGAGTTTTATACAAAGAAATTGGTATCTTGGAAGGAAAGTAGGAGGTAGGCAGGCAGATAAACAACATCGTAAATAGGTGATATCTCTGGGTCAGAAAGATCGGTGTGCAGGTGAGAATGAGGCTCCATGTTTTGTTCCCCATACTTACGACAGCATAAGCAGTCTACAGAAATTGTTTTCATTTATTACTTTTATCATATATATGTTGCTTATTCTCTACCGTGATCATCCTAGAACTAGAGTATCTCCCATCTAGACATCAGAAACTAATCAAACATTAAGAGGCAAAGACAATAATACTAAAATGATTTGGGAACTTAAAATACTTTACTTCTAAGCAGTGAGTAGATTATTTACAGGGTGCAATTTTGATATTCATGGAAAGCAGAAGCTAAGTTGGTAAGGAGCCTCCGTGTGTGTTTCAGCTTGCACTAGTAATTGGAGGGAAAAGGACAGGAAAGTACCTTATACGGCCTCTAAAAGTTTTGTCATTTTTAATCTTAAATATAAGCTGCATATATCATTTTATTCTTCTTCTAATTTTTGAAGCACATTTAATCTAAATGCCCTCATAGAAAAGAGGATAGAAATGCTATTTTGGACAGTAACATTTTTAGCCTTTTGTTTTGTTTCATATTTGTTTTGTGTTTTATAAACTAGTGCCAAGTTATTACTGAGTGAGCCAAGCCGGTTAAGACACTCAAGAGGATCAAATGTGTGTTGGGTCATTATGATTCCAGGTGTTACTGTTTGTCAGTAACTCAGAAAAAGGCCTGATCATCTCTTTTTAGATCGATATTATCAACAATAAACGTAAAGCTGTTAAGTTTCATAGCAAGTAGATTTCTGATGGAAAAATAGGTGCTCAGATAGAGGCTAAGGGTTAAAATAATGCTGTTCATGGCATTCTTTTTAATGAAACAAACAACCCAAGGTTTTTGCCTTGAAAAACAAAGCTTAATGAAGAGACTTACTTACATTTTAGAACAACGTATTTTAATTGTTCAGCATAAATTATACAGTTAATGAATGTACTATGTATCTGAATATGGATATATCTCAGCTTGTTGTTTATTTTATTATACCCAGATCCTTTGACACCTTCAGAATCAACTCAAGAGTTACATGCATCAGGTAAATAATGAGATTTTATATGATAAGTATCAATAACCACATCATAATTCAATTACACTGATGAGTGTAGATCTTACAAATTTCCAGGTTCCAGATGCTAATAAATAGCAATATATTTAATACCATATAGTCAAACTAGTCAAAAAGTTGTCTGGACTTTTCTCTATTCACAAATAATTAAATGATTCCCTGGCTTGAATTCTTTCATATTTTATTCTCTAGAGCTTGAATTTTTGTTTGTTTGTTTGTTTGCTTTTTTGTTTTTTGTGTGTTTTTTTGTTTTGTTTTGTTTTGTTTTGTTGTTTGTTTGTTTCCCAAAGCACCTGAAACTTCCTTGGAGTATATCATAAGTAAAATTTCCAGCTATATACAATAGGATGCTTGTTTCAATATAGTTGTCTTTGGCTTTATATACTGTATTTCTTTCAATAAACCACAGCCTGGTTTGAGCTACCTTTTTAAGACTGAGATTATTAGTATCCTATAAATTGAATATAACTGGAATAATCCAATGGTGCGTTATACTAATCATAACTACTTAATGGTTACCCTGAAAATTAAATAACACCCATACAGTGCTTAAGGCCTGGTGTTGGTTCACAATATGTGTTCTGTATGTCAACACGAGTCCTGTTGTTAATAGTTACACTTAGGAAGCACATTGCACAGTTCTGAAAAATATGCATTATTACTGGAAATGTTAACCTTTCTTTCTTGTTAACCTACTGATATTGCTTCTACTACTCTGATCCTACTACCCCAGGCCCTCTCATGTCTCCCCGATTGCTCCAGCCTCCTGTATTGTATCTCACACCGCACATCTTCCTACAGTGTAATATTTACTCCTGCCACCACAATAACAAATCAATAAGGCACAGGTATGGCTGGGCCACTGATCTCAAAGCCCAGGGGGCTTTGATCTCAAAGGGACGTATCATTTCCTACCGAAATGCAGATGGAATTCTACAGAATTGCAAAAGTGGAGACACCTAAATGCCACCTAAACAATTTGTACTTAAGTTTCTCATCACCTAACTCCAATCTATGTCTCAAATTATAATTCTTGACATTCCTCTTTTGGGCGCTGTGTTTACTGCCCCCCAATACCTGTGCTCCCCACATACCTGTGCTTTCAGAATTCCATGTTGTGGAAACCCTATCCCTCGGAGTGTATGAGAAATATAATTCCCAGCTATACATGATAATATGCTTATCTTCCTAACCTTCTCTCCTCCTCTGACTGCTTCCATCTGCTGCCACAACTCTCTGTACTCCAAACCTTAAGCATTCTCAAACGCCCATTTCAACATATTCCTTCCAATAACATGTCCTGGTTCCTCCAGATAGCAAATATTTTTCTCTTCTCAACTCCAATGATACTGTAGGTATGCCACTTTTATGGAACTTAGCATTTGACACCACACATTATTTGTGTTACTATACACACAGTATCTCCCTGTCTTACTGAATGCTTCTCTCATAGTTCTCATCTCTGTGACAAGACTGTGTCGCCAAGTCCTCCTGGATGGAGGAGCAGTTGATTGTTGTTTGATAAATCTGTCTTGCTTACAAAGTGATCATTGGATGTTCAATAACGTGATCTCTACTTTCCTCCCAAAGATATGCCTGAATATTCAGTCACGAATGAATTTTGCCGCAAGCACTTCTTAATCGGGATTCTTCTCCGAGAAGTCGGTTTTGCTCTGCAGGAAGACCAAGATATCAGGCACTTAGCTTTAGCTGTCCTAAAAAATCTAATGGCTAAGCATTCATTTGATGATCGATACAGAGAACCAGTAAGTGGTCTTCCTTTCTCCCTTCCCTAAACACCATTTAATGGCTCACTGCATTAAATGCATAATCAAACCTACGAGTCTATTGATTTTTATGTGAATCATTTTTTTTGGCTCCCTTTTCACCTAGCGAAAGCAGGCCCAGATAGCGAGTTTATACATGCCCCTCTATGGCATGCTTCTGGACAATATGCCAAGGATTTACCTGAAGGACCTGTATCCTTTCACTGTCAATACATCGAACCAGGTAAGTTGGCATCATATTTCAAATGTCTGTTTGAATAAAGAGTTTACCATTTTTTATATTTTTGCCCTGGAGAACTACTCTCCCCCAACTGTGAGCAACTCAGGATTAAGCAGTACTTATTGCTAGGTATTTTTGAGACTTTCATATTAGTGTTATTTGTTCCAGGTTGGTCACTGAAGCTTTTCACCTAGTCCATCTCTTCAGCATTTTGTTTTCATTTTCCTCTGTTCTCTGCATCGCCTTCAGTTCTCTCCAGTTTTAACCAGGTTCCTCTATGGTGTTCATGGCCCCATCTTCAGTGAATACCTTTCCCCACGACCTTTATCTATCACCTGTATGACCACCTGATCTTAGTATAGCCAGTGCCTCATTTATAGCCTCCGCCCAGGACTGGCCTGTTTGTCATCCTGCCTCCACTGAGCCATCATAGTGGCTCTACAACAAGCCTCTTGGGATCTGTTGCCTGTGTTCAAATCCCAGATGAATTAACACCCCAGTGAATCCTGTAACTATGCCAGATATCACCATCTGAGAGTTAGGTGCTTTGCTTTGGGGTTTTTTTTCTTTGGGACCTTGTTCAAATCTCAGCAGTATCAGTTTTTATCTATGTGACTTAGATAATTATCTAACCTCTTTAAGCTTTTATTTCATTGTTTATAAAATGGGTTAAAAAGCCTCCATCACAGGATTCTCATGAGAATTAAATTGTGTCCTAGAAAACACTTATCATAGAGACTGACACATAAGTATTTAAAATCTAGATTTTACTAATAGTAATATATATCAGATAACTCATGATAAAAATGATATATAATCTATAATATAATCCCTCTATATATCAATAACAATTCCAGCCATTTAGCCTGTATCAAAAAGAGAGTTTCCACTTCAGTGTGAAAGATTTAAAATTAATGTCAGAAATCAAATTGTGACTAAGAGTATGGTTTTGACAGTATTCATTTTCACTACCTGCTTTGGTGGAAGACCTTTGCTGGAGTATAAAAGATCAAATCAAATACTATCTAATTCAAAATGTAGTGAAGACGGCTATGTGGGTTTACAGTGTTGAAATACGATGATTCCCATTAATTTCTTCTATGCTTTGAATACAGGGGTCTAGAGATGACCTCAGCACCAATGGAGGATTTCACAGCCAGTCAGCTATGAAACATGCAAACTCTGTGGATACATCCTTTTCTAAAGATGTTTTAAATTCCATAGCAGGTACTTGAGACCTTCCGAGGACATGTGTTGAATACTCATCCATATTTACATTGTATATCATTCTGTTTTTCACCCATTCCATAATCCATTGCATGTAATCCATATGGCAAAGTATACTACATTTATAAAGCTAAAGAGTCTTTTTACGTATTTCTTGGAGTGTCATCCCGTGACTTCCTCTTCTACTTAGCATTCATTTTTACTTGGCCAAGGAGCAATCTACTCAGATGTTATCAAATTGCTTCATTCTGGAAACAATCTTTAAGTATTTATTGCATACAGCCTTTTAAGATATAATAGCCCTTCAACTTCAAAGAATATTTTTAAGAACTATTTTGGAAATGTCATCTTGATTTCTTATAAACTGTCAAAAATTGAAAGCTTCTTTCACAAAAGTATCCTTGTGAACTTTTATTAAAACATTTTTAAAATAGAAGCTTCCTTTAAAAAGCTTTTGAAGAAATCAAAGGAACAGGCTTTACTTTATTTCCATGTATAATGGTCTAAATGTTCCTAAATCCTTAATGCTGGCACAGCCGTTGTAATGATACTTAAAATGTTGCACGTTTTTTAATACCAATTCCAGACTCTTTTATGTCAACCTTTCACAACACTGCTGCCACCTCAGTGAGCAACAGTTTGGGGGTCATCATTTTAGCTTTTTTTGTGTCTGTGCCCATACATCTCATCATCATCTGTGTGCTGTGGCTTGTGTTTACAGCATTTTCATCAATAGCTATTTCTACAGTAAACCATGCTGATTCCAGAGCCTCCCTGGCAAGCCTTGACTCCAACCCAAGTACCAATGAGAAGAGCAGTGAGAAAACTGACAACTGTGAAAAGGTAGGACTTTCCTCCCAGACGTACTCAGCATTAAAATGAGTCAGAAGTCTTCTACTCTTACTCAATCCTCCCTGGTTCTTTGATTCCTAGATCCCAAGACCCTTGTCTTTGATAGGCTCAACTCTTCGATTTGACAAGTTAGATCAAGCGGAAACCAGGAGCCTTCTTATGTGCTTTCTTCATATTATGAAGACAATTTCAGAAGGTAAAGGGAGCTTTTAACGTTAAATTTAAAAACAATAAGAAGAATACTTCGAATTTCAAAGAGTCTCAGGCTATGTGGTATTTCTTTTCAGAGACTCTGATTGCCTACTGGCAAAGAGCACCCAGTCGAGAGGTGTCCGACTTCTTCAGCATCTTGGAGTAAGTTATGGAGTTGATTAGTTAACACTTTTTTCTGGAACCTTCTAAATAGTTCATTATACCATACTTCATTCTATCAATAAAAAAGCATAAAATACATTTAAAATTTTTAATTTTTCTTTTAATGTACTTAGATGAACAGTTTGTATAAGAGAAAGGGCATGAATAATTAGAATGTGACTTTTTTTTCTTTCTAGTGTTTGTCTTCAAAATTTCAGATACCTAGGAAAACGCAATATAATAAGGTAACAATTTTTAGTTCTAATAGGTTAGTCTGGTCTTTTAAAGAGAGTTGTGACATAATTAATATATCAGGTTAGACTTATAGATATATGTTAGAAATCGTATAGGATTGTTAGGTTGACCTCACATTAGACATAGAAGTTTGACGATTGCCCCATAACTATAGTATAAACTTGTATAGGGAGAAAAGCACAAAACACAATTTTCTAAAAGGAAAGCACATTTCATGTATCTTCTGAACAAATAAGTCTACCTTTATATGGAAAAAAACTTGGAAGATACTTATTTAAGAAAACACTTCCAGCAAGTTAAAAAAAAAAAAAAATGTTAATCTGGAATAACTTGGTATTGTCATCCTTTTCTCATGAGAGGTAACAAAGCCCCCAGGGCCTTCATTAAATCCCCAATTCCCCATTTCCAGAAGACAATGTGGTTTTATTTTTCATAGCATATGAATTTGTTAGTTTCCCTTCTTTATTTATATGTAAATTACAAATACTGAGCTAAGATTAAAACCAGTTTTTCTTGCAGAAAAATTGCTGCCGCATTTAAATTTGTGCAGTCCACGCAGAACAATGGAACTCTCAAAGGATCTAATCCTTCCTGCCAAACATCAGGTCTCTTGTCACAATGGTAATGTCACATTTGTTTGATATTTAAAATTGTATGTTTACGTGTGTATATATGTATGTATCTGTGGGGTATGGATACACACACATGTGCACACATATATGAGTGTGTGTGTGTGTGTGTGTGTGTGTGTGTGTATATATATATATTTTTTTTTTTTTTCAAACCAAATGCAGATTTCAAGTTATTCTATGTTTCTCTGAAGAAATTTCTTAGGTCCTTTCCTATCTACCCCACTAGTTTGTAAAGACCTTAAAAGCAAAGATTATAGCTTATTTGCATGCACCTAGAGCACAATACCTTGCATAGAACAAGAACTAATGAGTATCTTAACTTCATCAAACCTGAAAAAACATATTTGCTAATCTCCTAGTGACAAAGTCAAGTGTGGGGTCAGATATCCCCATTATTTTTAGTATTGGTAATGTTTGAGCAGTGTTCTTAGAGCTGAAATTGTTTTTTAAAGGATCAAAGGCAATGAGGAAGCTCACTTCAGATTTGCAAGTCCTTAGACTCGGATTTGACTAGCAGATAGGACCTGCAGCCATCCCTTAGCAACCTATTCTGTGGGAAACATTTGCCCTGAAATCCTGCTTAAAGCTCTTCTGGGACTAGTGATGAGAATTCTTTGCTAAAATTTCCTCCAGTTTAATTTATTCTTCCAGAGGTATCATAATAATATGCAACATAAAATGACTATATTTTAGAAAGAATTTAAGAAAGACATATGAAAGTAGTATACAGCCAATATATCATAGCATAAATTTTTCCTCTCTGTTTATGAAGACCCCTTGAAATTGCCCCTTTGTGAGTAAGTAAATGAAAAAAAAATGTAATGGGTATTTTGCAAATGGTACTAGAGGACTGTAAACAATTTTTTCATGGTTAGAGACAGTAGTGACCCATCTGAGGTTCACTGCGGTTTTATACGTTTGGTAGGTTAGGTTTCAGGCTCCTTCCTGAACCATGGGGACAGGTCCTGGCCATTTCTATTCCCCACCCCGTCCACTCTAGAAACCAGGACTTGTCCTCCAGGAGTTCCAGACTGATGTAGACTCAAAACCAGGAAACAATCCAGTCCCAAAGATCCAAGGCATACATTCCAGACCCATTAGTCCTCATAGCTTCTGGAATGACCCAGACTCCCTTGGCCACTGAAAGCCAAAGTCAGGTCTCCTGGGCCTTGATCCACCCAGAGTATGTGATGTAGCCAGAACCAAATAAACATTGAGGAATATGACAAGGAGAAAACCATGGCCTCTTTTTTCAGGCTTGATTCTTCCGGATATCTCTTATCGTCTGCTATCCTTAAAGAAATGTTCCATTTACGTTGGCCAAGTGGTCGTTTAAATGAAAGTAAAGAATAGGAAGTATCCCTACTACCACAGTGACACTGGCTCGCTCCCCCAGCTGGAAGGGCCAAGGAGGTATTGCATGAGAGCCTTGCAGGCCACAATCACCGCCCTGGGAAAGGCACTGCACAGAGTCCCCTCACAAGGATAGTATGTCAGCTCCCTGTGGGCAGTCACAAAAGGAATGACAAAACGTGAAGAATTTCTAAATACAAACAAGCAGGAAAGCAGGGGTTGTTTTAGACCAGATGTTTACATTTTGCATCCTAAAAATAATTTTGTATAATTGAGCTATAGAGTATTGTACTTTTTTAATGTCTGCAACTTTGCCTTCCTAATAAATAATAGCCAATGTCCCATCCACGGAATCCCATGATCCATTAAATATTAATGAATATGCTTGTACAGATTTCAATTCAGTATCTATTATTCTTCTGTTGACTTTCAGTATGTCTTTCTGAACTCTCTTTGGCTGAAATAAAATTTCTTCAAAAGTACTTTTAAAAGCCGCTTTTATCATGTCACCTATAATTAATATTTTAATAAAAAGTCTCAATTCAAAAAATTATTTTATATTTGACTCAATCTAGAATATGTGAATGAACACTTGGATATCACGTATCTCAATTACTTTAACCATTTTTCTTATTTAATTTTCAGGATGAACACCACTTCCGGTCATGAAGGTCATAAGCAGCACAGATCACAAACTTTACCTATAATTCGAGGCAAAAATGCACTTTCTAACCCCAAACTCTTACAAATGTTAGACAATACCATGACCAGTAAGTAAATCAGAAATAACAGGAACAGATGGTTATCAGTTTTTCTCTAAATGTGTGTAGGACATGAAATGCATTCTACCATTTCAGAAATGTAAGGAATACTATTGTGTCACTGAGACCACTGCTTGTCAGGTTTGCTGCAGCCTGGGGAGTGTTTCTTTGAGAAGAGAATCACCAGGAAGTAGCTTTGAAAAAATGTAATGTGCTTATGAGAAAGAAAGGGGAAAAGCAAACTCTCAGTATAATATGCTTAGTATAGCTCCTCTGGGGGGAAAAAAATGGCTTTTGGTATTATGAGGGTTACGCGGGCATCTCTCAACCAGATTGTTGCTGTCTGCTCTGTGGAAAGAGGAGAAAGTTGTCTGTGGCCTAGAAATAGTAAATGTGACATCTTAAATCCAGTGATGCACACATTCCAACTGTGAATGAGGGAAAAACAGGGGCCAGTGTTTTGTATCATGTAAATGGACATGTGGCCAGAGTTAGCTATTTGAAGGCATGTGCCTTATCCTGTAAATACTTTTAGTGACTTTCTGAGAAGGCCATTCATGCACACTGTCCATGTGGTCTATTAGCCTGGGAGTGGAAAACTTGACCCAAACTGATTATGGAAGAAATATGAAACTATCCATGGCCGAATTAATGGGGAAAATGTAAGAATAATGGAAATAGACTACTCTGGTAGTTGGAAACTGTACAGCTGACATACGAAAAGGGCACACGCACTGTCTTAGTTGAAGCTGCTACAACAAGATGCCATAAACTGGGCAACTTAAGCAACATTTGTTTCTCAGTTCTGGAGGCTGGGAGGTCCAAGATCAAGGTGTCAGCAGATTTGATGTCTGGCGAGGCCCCCACTTCCTGGTTTGCAGACAGCTGCTTTCTTGCTGATGGCGAGAGAGATCTTTCTGGTGTCTCTTCTTATAAGGGCACTGATCCCATTGATGAGGGCTCCACTCTCAAGACCCAATTACCTCTCAAGGACCCCACCCCCAAATACCATCACATTGGGATTCACACCCACATAAGAATTTGGGGGACACAAACATTTAATCTGTAGCTTCCACTGAAGACTCTGTCTAGTGTTTTTGATTCAGCCAATAAGGAAGTTGAACAAAAGCCCTTTAATTTAATAAATTATTCATCAAAACGCCAGTAAACACAGCATATGTTGTTATAGAACAAAGTCCTTTACAAGATACAAAGAGTTGTCTTAGATGTTTATATATGTTCTGCTTTGTATTTTTAGGCAACTCCAATGAAATAGATATCGTGCACCATGTAGACACAGAGGCCAACGTAGCTACAGAGGTTTGCCTGACGATTCTAGACCTGCTGTCCCTCTTCACGCAGATTCACCAGGTGAGTGGGATCCTAACATCTTCCGCAGCTTGATAAAATGGAATGTAGAAAAGTCCTGTGAAGTCAAGACAATGTTTTTTAATATTTTATGAAATCAATTAACCTTACATAAATCAACTTAAGTGTGAGTGAAAAACAGGATAACGATGAGATTCAGATTTTATCAGAAGTTGCCTAATGCTAGACTGACATACACACATGTATATTTCACTACTGTCAAATAACAGACATACTTTCTTCCTAATTTCTTCTGCTTCTGCTTCCCTGTCAGGAAAACTGGGCTGAGTGAGAATGTGACTTGTCTTTTTCGTTCTCAAAGAGAGGGATATATGAGAGCTAAGCCCAACAGACTAATACTGTTGAACATGTTTTCATGTGCATATTTGCCATCTGGATATCTTTGGTGAAATGATACCACTATATACTATTAGGATGGCTTAAGGTAAAAAGACTGACCACACCAAGTTTTGGCAAGAATATGGAGAAACTGGAACTCTTATTCACTGATGGTGGGAATCAAAAATGGTACAGACACATTAGAAAAAAGTATGTCAGTATAAAAAGTTAAACAAACATCAATCATGTGACCCACGATTCCAATATTAGGAATGTACCCAAGAGAAATAAAAGCATTTGTTCACACAAATATTCATGGAAACTTTATTTTTAATAACTAAACACTGGAAACAACCCAAATTATATCAACAAGTCAATGGATTTCTTTTTAAATGGTGTTATAGCCATACAATAGAATATTGATTAGCCAATGCTCAATGAGAGACGTTAGACAAAAAGAGTATATACTGTATGGTTCGATTTATATAATATTGTATAAAATGTGACCTGCAGAATTGTATTTCAATTATACGTCAATAAAGCTATTAAAAACATTCACTCAACCTAATTAGCTTATAGATGTTAAGGTTTGAACTAGGAAACATTGGATCTGTTGAATAAAGTCTACACCAAACAGAATGAGTATACAAAGAAAGTTCTACATGGAGGTGAAAGGTCCACATGGTGGGAGAAGAAGCTAAAACCATATTTTAATTCTTCATTGCTCAATGGAGCAATTCTTCATTGCTCAAATGTCCCTCAAATCTCATCCATCTCACAGGCTTTTCCCATGCCTCTGAGGACTTGCTTCTCTGTGGCGTCATCTCCTACCTCTCACCCGGCCCCATCCCACTCCCCATGCCCAGGCTGCTCTGCTCTTTTATCTCAAGCTTGAACTCACAAGCTCCTTTCCAACTCAAGTCCTTGGTACCAGCTCTTTTTCCCTCCTTGGACAATCCTCCCAGATCTGTCCACGGCACACTCCTTCAGCTCACATGGCAGTTCATCCATTCGAGAGATCTTAAAAACCACTCTATCTAAAGTAATCCTACCTGCCAAGCAATTACTTTTTATCATATTATATCATTCTACTCTATTTTCTTATGTAGTACTTTTTTTCAATCCCTGCTATGTAAATTTCACTGTAAACATAGACTTTGTCTTCTTATTCAGCACTTTATTTCCAGCACCCAGAATTGTGCCTACCACAGGGTAGGTTCATGAAAATATTTTTTGAAAGAATACAGATGTCCTTTCACTCATCCTAAATAACTTCTGTGTTAAATTTCCAGAGACAACTCCAACAGTCTGAATGTCAAAATTCATTGATGAAAAGGGTCTTTGATACCTACATGCTCTTTTTCCAAGTTAACCAGTCGGCCACAGCACTGAAGCATGTGTTTGCCTCCCTGAGACTGTTTGTATGCAAGGTAAGCGTGCTCCAGGTTCCAGGGAGAGCTCAGTGAAGGATGATAATAAGTACACATTAATCCTTACATCTTTGGATATGGAGGAAAGAAGGTCTGTTGCCTTCTATTTTGGTTTATTTAGTTTTATTTGACTTTTGGGTTTTATTAAACTATTTGATTCATGGTCTCAAAATAAGTTCACAGCTTTGGCAGCTAATCTGCTTGGATATCAAAAGGGAATAAAACACATCTGGCCACCAATGCAGTGTTGGTGGCAGAAAATTAGGTAAAATGCACCATTCATGCCGTTCATGCCAAGTTAGTGGTTCTACATTAGAGTAGATACAGCTGTCACCTTTTGGCGTGCCGTGGTTTTACAATGCTGGGTGACTGAAAGACATGTCAAAGCTTTCACTCAGTTCTTTTGGATTGTCATCAGTTACTGATGCAAGGGATACATATAGAGCACAATTATTTCTAGAAAAGAAAAGAAATACTAACATAGACTTTGATAAATAAAATTATGTCCTCTTCCACTTGCAAATGGAAGGAAAAGATGTGGTAAAAAAAAAAAAAAAAAAAGAAGAAAGAAGGTTTTTGTTCTAAGGAATTTTAAAATATGAGGAGAAGAGAAAAATGAAGGAATGCTGCTCCCTCACCAGTGCTTCTGTTTCCAGTTTCCTTCAGCATTTTTTCAAGGCCCTGCAGACCTGTGTGGATCATTCTGCTATGAAGTCCTAAAATGCTGTAACCACAGGTCACGGTCAACTCAGACAGAAGCATCAGCACTTCTGTACTTTTTCATGAGGAAGAACTTTGAATTTAACAAGCAGAAGTCAATTGTCCGATCCCACTTGCAAGTAAGTGCTGCTAGTTTTCATTGGTGCTATTGTTGAAATCACTCCTCTGTTTCAGTATTGATAAAAAGACTACTGTCCCCATGGCAACCAGTCACCAACTCCTCTGCCAGGTTCTTTAAAGATGGTGGTCACACGTCTGATTCATAGGAAGACGGCAGCTGTGCAGAAATCAGCAAAACCCAGAACTCCACCCAGGCTTTTTCTTTCTTCTGCCAAGGAATAGAATCATACAGAATATGTAACTGAGGAAACCATGGTTATCTCTAGGATGCTAAATCCCACCACATTCTAAATGCATTGATTTCTTTCTTCAAGGCATCTTAAGATTCCTGCAACCTTTCTTAAGTATTTAAGATTATAAGGAAAGCATTTGATATCGCATGGCCTTCTAAAGATTTAATACATAAAGATGCCATTCATTAAGTCTGCAAGGATAAATTAATGATACATTCATCCAATCCAACGGATTTCTTTAAAACTCCTATTTCTGAGTTACTCATTATTGAGGTTTCATTTTTCTTTTCTCTTCCAGCTGATCAAGGCTGTAAGCCAGTTAATAGCTGATGCTGGAATTGGAGGCTCTCGGTTTCAACATTCCCTTGCAATTACCAATAATTTTGCTAATGGAGACAAGCAAATGAAAGTAAGAAATGTTCTGTGGGCTTTTTTAAAGAATTAGGAATAAACTAAACTGGATTCTTTTTGTGAGATATCAAAATCATGAAAACACACAAATTCACTATTGTTTATTGAGACTGAGTGTTTATATTAGGTTGGCTTGTTTGAACTGATAAGCAGCTCTTATACTTTCAGCATATAATCTGTTAAGTGGAATTTCAAAGATGTGTGGTTGAATGGTATGTAACAAGAACATTTACCACAAATATCCAAAAATACAGTGATTCTCTCATAATCCCACTCTTGGCAAATTTATCTTATCTTTCTTTTAGAACTTTCGAAAGACTTCTCCTTTAGTCAGTATACTGAAATGTCCAGGGGTACAGCCTGGCTTCAAACATGGCTGAATCCAGTGGTCAAAATAATGTTTTCAGATCCCCTCCCCCTACTGCCTCTCTCTTTGCCCTTCTCTCAGTTCAATTTCCTTTTTTGTTCACTTCATTTACAGGTAGGCTCTCCCCATGAACTTACTCTCTCAAAAATGCTAAGAACACTGGCAGTATTCTATGAGTGGAAAAAGCACCTCGTTCTATAGTGCCCAATAAAGTCCCAGAACTGAATCTTTTTGATCCAACCTTGAGTCATTTGCCCATCCCTAAACCAATCACTGTGGCCTGGGGCATAGCATACTATGATTGGCCGGGCCAGTATTATGTGCCACCCCTGATGCCTGGAATGAAATAGACCCACACAAATCACATGAACTAGAGCCAGAGACAGAGCATCTCAAAGGACAACCAGGATGCTGTTACTAGAAGAAGGTGGGCTAGAAAACAAAAAGGAAGGTGTCTACTATAATTCTTACCTTTAATTAAATGTATATAACCACAATCAAAATACATAGAATGCATACATAAAGAATGTACATAGTTATGAACAATATATGGTAAGATGCACCAAGCTGTGATGCCACACCACAATTAATAGCCTAACTTATACATTCTAAACAGATAATGACCCAGGCTCTCTCTTTTCCAAAGAACAGTAATTTCCCGGCAGAGGTGAAAGATCTGACTAAGCGTATAAGGACTGTTTTGATGGCCACAGCACAGATGAAGGAACATGAGAAGGACCCCGAGATGTTGGTGGATCTCCAGTACAGCCTGGCCAACTCCTATGCCAGCACCCCCGAGCTACGGAGGACCTGGCTGGAAAGCATGGCCAAGATCCACGCGAGAAACGGAGACTTGTCCGAGGTGATTAGTGAAGGCTGTCATTCTCCCTCGGCTCTGTATCAGGACAATTGGATTTTCATTAATAGGATGAATATAAAAACTTACCATGTTTTCCCACTAGTCTAGATAGGACCTGGTTATATATGATGTGCATTAAATTTTCCAGGTAGGAATAAAGGCTGCCTGGCTCCATATACATGAAATCAAATAAACGCCAGCGTCTGGGTGGGGGGTAACCCACTGCAATTGTAATCTCGTAATGCAGAACTAAACACCTGAGGCTAGGGAGGATCGTTGTAAGGGTGTCTGGAAATTAAGAGTTGTGTACATTCCTGTTCTGTGCTTTAAAACTTCGTCCCTGCCATTGGAGTTGGATGGGGAAGCTCGCCCCACGGTGAGTAACCTCCGGTTGGAGTAACCTGTCCTCGTTTGCAGTTTGTCTGAACTGAGGGGAAAATTAACAACTCCTGAGAGTGTTAACGCTCACACTTCATGTGAGTGAGAAGAGTCCACTGTGTGAAAGTTATAAATCAATAGCTAACATTTTTATGTCAGTGTAAATGCTGGGAGAATTTATATGCAGCAATTCACAGCACCAAGGTGGCTTCCGGACACCACATGGGGAAGTTCTGCTTCATTCCCAGTAATGCACCCACTTTGGGAAGAGATCACTTGTCTAGGATAGTCTTAAAACCGGAAGCTGTTCGGAACGCTTGTGAGGGACTCTAGGATGGGAACAGAGCCTTGCTTCTCAGGAATTGGATGAGGACAAGTATGAGAAATCCAATTCCTCTTGGACTGCCCTGAAAATGGAGAACTTCCTCTGTAAAACTTGAAAAGCAAAAGCTGAAATCACATGGACTCTTCAACAGGTCAAGTTCTAGTATGTGTTCAGCAATGTTTAAGGCTTTACAGGCGATATTAGAGAACAATAAAATATTGCCCATATAATCTGGTTAGGGGAGCACACAGGTTACATTAGGTCATACTATTTAATCATGCCACCTTGTGAAATGACCATTTTAAAGGCAATAGAAATTCAAAGGGGGGCCATTACTGGAGGTAGAGAAGGTAAGAAGGCAGCTTATTGCTATTTCTAGTTTAGACCCTGATGCTATAGTTTATAGTTTTCACAAAACAAGAGAACTATGGATTTGAGGGTGCCAAAAAAAATGTATACACATGACTTGTTATATATACTCTTTTGTTATTGGTATATATTGAGTATTACAATTTTAATAGAGTTTTTTTCCTTTCTTAAAATATCTATACATTTTTTTGGCACCCTCTGTATATATAGAGAGAGACTTAGGCATTAAGGAAGGAAGTTAATTCTATGGGAAAATTTTTAGGGCAGCTCATTCACCCACCTGAAAACTACATCAAAAAAAAAAAAAAAGAAGGCCAAGTATGCATTTTATTCTGGATTGTGAATTTTTTGGAAATCTGATTCTTATTTTTAATTCTATCATTAAAAGGATTCTTCCACATATTCTGACATAGAATACCGACTCACCTTGGAAGATTAGTCCTATTTACATAAATAGTAAAATTTTCCATGTGTCTTCCTCTGAAACTATTTTCTCTTTTTTACAGGCTGCTATGTGTTATATCCATATAGCGGCCCTCATCGCAGAGTACCTGAAAAGAAAGGGTAAGATGACCATGTGAGGGGGGAAAAAAGTCCAGAAATCAACATGTTGAAAACCCAACTTAAAATTCATTTATTAATTTTAGATGTTATTAATCTCAGTTATGTTTTATTAAGCAGCATTAATTTTCACTGATATTTCTAATCATGTTGTACTTTTAACTTTCAACTCTCTTTCATGCCATGACCATGTTTATCTTATGCACAACAAGGCTAACTGGTTGGCTTCTTAGTTCAACATGAGAATGCTTTATTGGTTAATGATATGTAGTTTCGTAAGCTTGAATTAACACAGACATGTGGCAATGTCCTAACCTCATCTTGCACTACCATAGGTTACTGGAAAACGGAAAAGATTTGCACACCATCCCTGCTCCCGGAGGATATCCACCCCAGTGATAGCAACCCATTACTAACAACTCCTGGTGGAGGAAGTGAGTGGTCTAACTGAGCTCTTTACCCCAGGAACAAGGCAGAGGAAATCAAGTAGCTGCTTAAATTGCACTTCAGTGGAATTCTTAAATCTATTCTTAGAAGTGAAAACTATCTCAGAGCTACATAATTTACTCTGTAAACCCCGAAGTTTCTACCATTCAGAAACCCCACCCATCCAAAATTTATGAAGTTCAGATTACTGAAAAGTTCTCAGCAAATAGAACTGCACTTTATCTGATATTAGTATGAGCTATAGTCGTATTTTGCTACCAATTTGCCTGCTAGGCTGCCTTTGGGATTTTACTCTGAAGTTAATGAATTATTTGAATTGCAAGAGAAATCCATTTTAATTTTGAAATGTAATACAACTGTTTATTCAAAATAAGGGATGCAAAAATGGAGACATATAAATATGGTGTATATCACAAGATTATATTTATAAACAGCATGTTCCATTTCCTTTTTAAAAGCATAAACTGATTCTGACAATTTACAACATATAACAATTTACAATATTGAAACCCTTAAATTAAAATATTCTATCTTTAATGTCTGATAACAAAAGATTTTGTAACTATAACTAAATAATTATTCTTTATAAAAAATTTGGCAATATAATGAACACATTTGATCAGTTTTCTCTTGCAAAAGTTTGTTCAACCCCAAAGTTTATAAACTACAATCTGTTTCAAATAATTTAACTTTCAAAATGCTGAAAGTTAAATTATAGAAAAATTCAGTATTTGAAAAACAGAAGCACATCTTTAAGTAGTAAGATCAAAATACCTAAACATAAGGTAAATGGACTTTAGTTACAATATTTTAGAAACATAATGGGTCGTTATTCTTTTAAATGTGTGTGCATTTTCTAAAGAGTCTCAGTAGACTTTGCAAATAAGACACTTGAACCAAATGACCAAAGTAAACTGTGAGACAGCGGGGTCACTTGTTTGCGGGCCTTGGGGAAGAGACCAGACCTGGCATCATGGCTCATGCCCACAGGAAAATTCAGGGATCTCTTTCCTCAACTTCAAACCTTCTATTGAGGCTGATCCTTATATCCACATCATCAAAGTTATCATTGTTTTATTTAACATGCCCTTCCTCTCTATTTATTTTTTATCATAATTAGATACTATTCAGTTCCAAAAAGACTATTTCAAATTCAAACTTAAAAACAAAATTGAAGAAACCTGATAAAACTAGATGGAAGTTTGAGAAGTTGTGGAAACTTATATCCCCAAATGTTGTGTGAACCTTTTATATTCAAACAAAATTTAAATACCCACTTTTAGACCTAAGGTAATATTAGAATATAACATACCTATTGAGAAAAGAATGTATTTGTTTAGAAAACTTTAAAATAAGGAAGGTGATCATTTATGATGCGCTAGTATATAATTATATCCATTGGCATATACCAGGGGTGCCAAAAAAATGTATACAAGTGGGCACTTTGGTCAGCATTGCTCAAGTAGTAGTTTGCCATAATCAGAAGTGTCTGGACGCTGATGGTAACCACTTTGAGCACCTCTTGTCATTGCAGAAGTCAAACGTGACTTGTAGTCATCTTTGTTATCGGTATATATTGAGTACTACAATTTTAATAGTTTTTTCCTTTTTTAAAATCTGTATACTTGGCACCCTCTCTATTTGAAGTTCTCATTAAGCTTTAATGTTATGATGTTTCTACATCAAATAAGGAAATGATTCCTTCACTACAATATGTGCTTAATAAGAATATAAGTGAATATAGGCAATTCCAGAAAATACAGCTTTAATAATAATCACCATCCTGTGAGAAGTATGTCATGACTTTGCCTGCTACAATCAATTCTCATATATTTTAATATAATTACAGAAGGAATATCACTATAAAGAAGTAGGAAAGTAGAATATTTTAATGCAAGGATTAGATTGCAATAGTTATTATAATCTCTAACATGTTCAGGGGTGATAATTTAGTTGCATAACCAATGAGCTGATTATTAAAACTGAAAACATCCCACAAAAGCATTAAGTGTAACTTAAAAATCACATGCTCCATGCAAGGCACTGTGCTAAGTTCTAGACTGGCACTAGCTCTGTTAGTAACCAATAACAAGTCTGTGAGTTAGGTGCTATTGTCACAACCTGTTTACAAGTGAGCAGACCAAGAGAAGTTAAACAACCTGCCCCAGAGCTCATGGTTTCTTTGTGGTGGGGCCATAGTTCAAAAGCTGGTCTGTCACTCCAGGCTGTGCTCTAACTATTCATATTCCCCACCATTCAGATCCAATCCCTCCTCTGGGGACATTACCCATTATCAGCTGTTTTCATATGTAGCTGCAGAGCCAGGCCTATTTTAATATTGGTGGCCAAGATGCTAACACAAATTTAAGAAGGTTTCTAGATAAGGCAAACAAGTAAAAGTTAGTGAGTATTGAGCATTATCTTTAGAATGTACTGACCATGCTAGGTGTTTTCTCAAATATTAATGCTTTGAGTCCTTTCAGCCATCCTTTCAGATACCTATTAATGTCTCCAGTTTAACAAATAAGAGAAACGGGCTCAAAGAGGTGGATTAAACCAGAACATTGGAACTACATCAATCTACAGATCTTGTGTTCTCTCCAAAAGCCCATGCCAGCTTCTTATAGAAAATACGTGACCTGAAAATAACACAAATTATAAAAGGGTGACATTGGTTGCCTGGCAGAGAGTATTTATCAATAGTACCAGTCTAACCGTCTTGTGGACTGTGGGAGCTTTATAATATTACCACTTGTGATGTCATAAAGAAAGGCATGATTTATCCCAAGCAAGATTTGGCTCAAATAATAATGCTGTGTTTTGCTTGGTCCTCTCAAGGCATGTTCTCCATGGGCTGGCCGGCTTTCCTGAGCATTACCCCAAATATTAAAGAAGAAGGGGCAATGAAAGAAGATTCAGGAATGCAAGATACACCATACAACGAGGTGGGACTTAAATAATCTAGTGTACAGTAACTGAGTAAAAAGATGAATTGAATTGTAGCATTATACTAAATAGGGGGTAAAAAATCTTATTCCGACATCAAATGAAGTTACTACATAATATGACTGAGGCAAAATGAAGTGCAGGCTAAAATTAAGCTAAGATTAATTGATATCAGATGCCACTGATAAAGCATAATTTTCAATGGAAATTTAAACTGAATTTTATTTCTAAGATGGACCCAAATATCGATGCTCAGCTTTTTTATAAAATATAAAATCTCTAGTCCTTTGGTAAATGTGGTAAAGGATGCTGAGGTTTTTGTGAGCTGGTCACAACTCTTTTTTAATGTATTCAAAAGTTTATTTACACTTGAACAGAAAGGCTCACTAGTTTCTTCAGAAAACCTCCTTATGGAATACAAACCATGGTTACTTTTCACTAATAAAAAGAAGCTTTCTACTGGGGATAACTTAGCAACAATTCTGGTGGAGAAAATAGAGCTCCCCTCATCAAGTAAGTAAAATATTACAAAGGTTAATTTTTAAAAATCATAATATTACATAGGTTGAGAATAAAGATAGAAAAAACAAATTTTGGGATGTATTTTAATGAAATTTTGCGTGTAGTTCTACGTTAAGGTATACTGCAAATAAACAGCAAATGCAAATGCATATTTAGGTTATTTCAAATAATGTTTAATAATCTTTTCTTGAAAGACGTAGTTGAAACAATTCCAACAACATTATCTACTTTCTTTAGAGAGTATGTAATTTGATTCAGTTGAATATTTATTAAACCAGTAGTATATGTGAGGCATTGCGTTAAGGGTGGGATACAAAGATAAATAAGGCATAATTCAAAGAGTTTAGAACCTTGAGAAAGACAAAACTTCCTTCAGGGTGAGGAGTAGCCAGTCTGAGACCAGTAATTTATAGCCAGTAGCTATAAATCTAGGCATCATATATGGCTGCAATTAAAAGGGGAACAATTTTTGGTGTGTGAAAGTGGTAGGAATGGAGATGGATGGGACATAAATAAAAGTTCTCCAGACTTTGCACTGGGTCTTGACATTTGATAGGACTTGAAGGTCCCAATGAGAAAATCATGTTCTTATAGGTGCTGCAACACAACAGGCAGAAGTGTGAATTGAGAAAGGACTCTAAGAATGGTGTGGTATAGTGTGATATGGCCGAAGTGCAAAGTCAGTGGCAGGGAGCTGGGAACACTGAAAGGGAGCCTGGTGCCTGATTATGGAGCTCCTTGAATGCCATGCTAGAGAGTCCGAACAGCGGTTTAGACAATAGTGTGGAGTTCCCACAAAGTTTTAGGGCAGCGAAGACCTCATAATCAGATTTCTGTTTTAGAAAAAAGATTACTGGAGAGCATCATGTAAGACAACGTGGAGTGAGAAGACATTATCTAGAAGACTACTGCAGGGGTCTGGGAGTGAAAAAACAGGGTTTTGGTCCATCAGTGACAGTGGGAATGAAAAGAACTAGACAGATAGGAGGGCATTTCATAGATTTAAATTAGCAAGTTTGAAGGACTAATTAAGTATGGTAATTAGAGAAAGAGAATAATCCAAGAGGATGCCACAATCCTTTGCTGGCTATATGTAAAAGCCAGTAACAAAGAGAGGCAACACAGAAATCCCACTACGAAAAAAAGTGACAGTGCAACAGTTTTGAAACTAAGTTTCAGGGATGAGCTACAATGTAAAATCTTGCTTTGGTGTGGGGAACTGCAGAATATCCTGGTGGAGCAGCTGTACATGTGTGTGGAGTTTCTTTGGAAGTCGGAGAGATATGAACTCATTGCTGACGTCAACAAGCCCATCATTGCTGTCTTCGAGAAGCAGAGAGACTTCAAAGTAAGTTTCCAAGACCTAGACGTTAAAAATCCTGCTATAAACTGGTTGATTACTTACTACTTTCAAAAGTAGGAACTCCCTGTTTTTTATGTCAGCATCCTCTTCATGAAACCCTTCGATCTGTGGTTTCAGAAATTATCAGATCTCTACTATGACATTCACCGGTCGTACCTGAAAGTGGCAGAGGTGGTGAATTCAGAGAAGCGACTGTTTGGTCGGTACTATCGTGTGGCATTTTATGGGCAGGTAAGTTCACTGGAAGCTGCATGACCTATACATTCTACTGAGCAGTTGAATGTTGTCTTTTATTCTTTATGGGGCATCTAATTACATGTGCCAAAGGATTGCGGGGCTGTGAGTGTAGGTGTGGGTGTGTCTGGGTATATTTGAGTGTTTCTCTGGATGTGCGAGTCTGTATCTTTGTGCATAAGAATGTCCTGGGCAGAGAGCTCCAAGGATCTTAATACAGGTTGAATTAAAACAGTGATTTCTAACTCCTTGGAGAAAGAGGGCATTAATTTTTCAGCATCTTCTTCTTCCCAGTTCATTCTAAAATATCTAACTATAGGTTTGTGTCATATATTAACGGGAAATTAAATTGAGCATGTTTTAAGAAATGAAATTCATAGCATTCTAGGAAATAAACAATTCCTAGGGGCTCCACAAGTTCAAAGCCATGAACTTTTGGCTTTATAACATGCATTTTCCTTTCTCCACTTTCAAACGATCGCTACTTTAAGGCAGAACAGTATATGGCTGTTTTGTTTCCCATTGTGCCGGTCAATATAATTTTAAAGTTATCTTTCTCAGTTTACTGTGTAAACAGTGAACAAGATTGAAGTGTTAGCTAGCCATAGCATTGGCCCGAAAGTAAAGTAAACATATTACATATTAATTATGAATGTCTCTGGGCAGTGTTTTAAGTGGGATAAACCCAGGCACCATCCGGTTCTTTTCGGGAAGGCTTATAACACTATTGTATTTCAGCAGACATATTTCAGACTATTACTCTTGTGGAAAAACATTCCATTCTTGTATGTTCACAGTTGGAATGACTCTCAGCCCTCTCATTTTCTTTCTTCTTTTTTTTTTTTTCCTCCCTTCATATAAGCACTGTTGCACGTAGCTTCTTGTTCTCCTCAGAATATTTTAAAGCTCCAACAGAAGGCGTGAAATCCAGAATGGTCATTCTAGATCATTTCCCACTGAAGTCTCTTGAAAACCGTATTTTCCTGTAATCACCAAAGGCAGCTTAAAAACTAACTTTTGAATTAAAAAAATGATGGCTGCTCTCCACCTGGAATGGAGCATGTCCTGAGTAGCACTTACCATAAACACGTGTGGGGGACAGAGATGTGGGGAGACAGTCTACAGAAAGAAGCTAAATTTAGACATTTTGGGGGGTCTCTGGGAAACAATCTGAACTGTCTGATGCGATAGTGTATGTTGGGAAGAGAGAAATGGGGCAATCCACAAGGGGAGGAGAGAGAAAAGGAAATGCTATCTTGAAAGTCAACAGGAAAAAAAAAAAAAAAACAATTTTTGACCTTGCTGAAACATTAGCAAGAAAAACAGAAGGAAACCCAATCAGGAAGGGATGTGGGAGCTGAGGGGTTATCGGGGACAGACGAGGTCCCCGAGGAATGGCAGCACGGCAGTGGCAGGTAAGGCACACACTCAGACAACCTAGATTGGAGTCTACAACCCTCCAGGTGATCTTTCCGATGGAAGATGTAACTAACTGCCATTAATATGCTGGTCATGAAAACCTGATTGCCCACCTGGTAGTTTCTCCAACCAATATCTAAGATGCTGGCTACTGAAAAGGTGGGAACTAATTCAGCCACTTTCCAACTGGATTTTAATGCAGATGTTTACTCTTTTCTTCTTTTGGTCTTGATTGTTCCAGGCTGTGGTAAGTTCTCTCTCTCTCTCTCTCTCTCTCTCTCTCTCTCTCTCTCTCTCTCTCTCCATTTGCATGCCCTAATAATCCTCACACTTCCCTCCATATGGCGTTACTGAACCTTAACTTTTTTGTGCAAATCAACGCTTGGTACGAAGGTGGAATAATCCTGCTTCCGTTCACTTTGCAGTCATCCTGCATTTCTTCAACTAAACTGTATTTACTCCAGTTATGTGAATTACAAAAATGTATCCTTTATTTTTCATATGTAATATCTTCTATACAATTGCAGGTAGAGTCTGAAAACCTCCACACACAGGTACATATGGGCAACACATATTTGAAATATATGTGTAGGAGACTCAATTGGAGATTGTTCATTTCAGGCAACTGTGAGTTACAGCTGATTTAAAAAAAAGCATGGTGGTCAGAATTTCACGAGTCAGAGGGGTGGGCACCGTGCCCTTTTCCAAATTTGAGTCTCGTGCAGAAACAGGGCTCTCTATTGTGTTGGCTCTCTGAGCATTCTCAGAGGTGATGGTATTAATTCCAAATACAAAAGATGAACAGTGGACGAAATCTTTACCCGGTAGGTCAGGTTAAGTCTCCTGAGATGCAGAAAGAAGCAATGTAAGACATTTGGAGGACAAGCAAAGACAGAAATAACGTGCTAGTATCTAGTGCTCGGTGATACAATTTGCTTTGTGCTATTTTGAACCATATGAAATTGCCCATATTAAACAACTTTTTACTGGGGGAAAAAAAGAGCAGCTTCCTGTGATTCCACATAATTGTTTGTTGATTAAACTGGAAAGACAAATTCTTTCAATATCCACACATTGTCCACATTCAACTCGGCTTATCTGTCCATTACGTACTTTTTTGTAATTCTTTAAATCCCTCCCCACATCCATACCACATCAGAATTTTCTACCTTCACTTATAAATTTGGGTCATGGGTCCTTAACTAATCTACTAAAAGAATACTTGAAACCCTTATACTAAATAGACTGAGGGGGCAATGGGGAAGGATTGGGGAGCATTACTTTCAAATGACCTAACTTTGTTCTTTTTACAGATTTCTCAGTAAAGTGTGCTGATTGCACACCTGGCTTTCTCTTTTTTAATGCTGCTGCCACTGTTCTCAGTTGCCTTTTATTAAAAATTCCAACCTAAGCTTAAAAGACAAAGTGTTCTTTAAAATCTGCAGAGCTGAGTACATGCTGAAGCGTGATACTCTGTGAGCTCAAACCCAAGCTGCCTTTGAACAAGGAGATCTAATGGAGGTCGTCCTGAAAAGCAGCAATTTAGAGCCGCGGTCATCATTGTTCAAATGATATTCAAATACCTGTCCCAAGACACCCAATGGAGTGTGGGGACTATTATACTAAACAGGAGCAGGCAGTGCACGTCACTTGATGATAAATACCAAATAGATTTGAACATTCCCTTGAGCGTGTGCAGAATGAAGGTTTCAAAGATCTAAGATAAAGTCTTGAGTACCTAATCAGCATAATCCCTGTGGTCAAAAATAATTTCTTTTTCATGATGGCACTGAATGTTCCTGTAAAATTCACCTTTTAATGTCCAGATTGACGTGTCTTGCAATCATGTTACAAAGATTATGCAAATATCTTATGCAATAGACTGTTCGCCTCCACAGAGTCCTTTGCGTGAATCTTTTAGGGTCCCAGGTGGACGAGCGCTTTTATTTTACTGTATTGAAAAGAGTAGTTAATACATGTCTGCAATAAGCCAGACACTAGAGAACAAGTTGGAACTTCAAAAACTCAAATCTTGCCTAGCATGAATTTTCGAATGCAAAACCTGGCATCATTGCTTATGGAAATTTTATACAGAGCATCCCCAAAGGGTCCCTGAAGTATTCATTTCTGGGGTAAGGAGACAGCAGTAGTGCTCACATCAATGGTAATCAATGGAGTTCTTCAGCGCTGATATTTAGCATGACTGTAAGCAAGTGCGTGCACATTGCAAAACAAAAACAGCAGATGCCCCTGGAATCAATTAAGTGAAAGGCCTAGGGGACTTTTATTCCATTCACCAAAAGATGTAGACTCCTTGCTTCTCAGCCATGCCTGCATGGATAGATGCATCTCACAATCTTGATAGGACTTGGGAGGAGGTGGGAAAGTGACTGTAGTTTGTAAAGCTACCGTCTCTGTTTTGGGATGTAATACAAACTTCTGGCTCGCCACCTATATGAGAGTCACTGATATAGACTGTATATATATATATACATATATATAGTTGAGTTCATATTTATATGGAACCATCATTTCTCTGCACTCTTTTAGCTTTTCTTCTCTTAGCATTTAGCCTATTATTATTTTCTGTCCCATCGTTTATACATTAAATTTTGCTTTCTATGCTTTCCTTTGTTTGTGACCTTTAAGTCAGTTGTATATAATAATAGCAGGAGCATTTGTATTTGACATCCCAATAAAGATCCAGGGGATAGCAAGATTCTGAAGCACCTGCAAAAACATCTAAGAAGGAGTTAATGATTTTAGTTGTCAGTTTATTGAAGTACAGTTTTACCATAATCTATTGAAGTTTCATAATCCATGCCTGTTAAGTCTACTGACTCAAAGTCCTTCTTTAACTAGAATATATGTGGTTTCCTAACAATGACAAATCAGGGCGTTTATTGCACTGTAAAATGAAATTTTAAGAAAATCAGACTAGCAAGGGAAATGCGAAGGTCCCATTTCCCGTTGCCTTGAAACACAATCTACTCATCACCTTGGGGCTCAAATAAACCAGAAACTGCCCTAAGTTTTCATCACCTTGGGTCCCTATTTATAAATCATTTATTTCATAGACAGAGCTGCAATTGAAACCTTTAAGACTGTTCTGTGGTTCCATGGGCTTGGCTTTGATTGTTTCCTTGGGTAAAAGGTAAACATGCATTTCAGATATTTTCAGAACGCCATTTCTCTGGCTCCAAAAGCTCTTACACAATCCCTGGCAGACAGCAAATTGAACACTCTATTCTCCTACTCCAGTTCCTTTCTATTTTTATAAAATAGTCTCAATAGGTTTATGTCTCCATGCCAGAGAGAGAGAGAAAGAGAAAGAGAGAGAAAATAGATAGATAATAGACAGATTCAAATCACCATTTCTTTCTAATCAATCACTTACCAAAATATCAAAATGAGCATCAGTAGAGCTTTGTAAAAAGGGAAGTATAGCTTCTATGCAAGAGAAGCTGAAGGTATGTATTTTTAAGTCCTCAAAACTCAGTTAAGCTATTTTCCTCCATAAGAGCCAGAACACAAATTGCTTTTTTGACACAGAATTTTCTGCTTTATCATTGTCATCATCTTCATTCTCGTCCTCACAGCTAACACTCACCAGGGACCTACTCTGTGCCAGGCACTGTCCTTGGGACCTCCCAATAGATTTCCAAGTCCGTACTATTTCCCATCCTCCAGACCAAAGAGTAGGGATGAAAATCACAGGGCAACTAAGGCCATAATGGTCATGGTAACAACAATAAAATCTTGCTTCCCACATTCCTTCTCTGCTAACTCTGGATTCAGAATTTTGTTAGGGTAAAAACTTCCCAGTGAAAATGTTTCCTTGTGCTCGTTTTCACACTATGGTGAGAAAATCTTTTCTTGAGACTTGAAGACATTTTTGTCACTAAAATGGAAGTTGTAAATGTTGGTTTAGCCATTGCCCTGGGGAGATTCTGGTTGGTGGGCTCAGAAGTCTTATTTCTCTGATGTGTCAGTCTGTGACTTTTAGACAGCAGCAGAAAAAACATACCAGGCTGGAAGTCATAAGGGATGGGGCCAGACCTCACCACCCCTACAAAGTCTAGAGAAACCACAAGGAGCTGCTTTCCAAGCTTTCAATGTCATGCATCACTTTTTTTTTTTATTTTAAGCAGGTTAGGGTCAAGGTACTCACAACCAGCTACATGTGCCGTTGAACATTTCTCCAAAAATTGTTCAATTAAAAACAGTGTTATTAAAAACAATGGAATCATTTCCCGTTATACCTGGTGCAAATATACCTTTTTAAAATGTATGATCCCTAGAACGATTTCATTCACCTGTTTGTTATTTAATAAATGTAGAGTGACATCCCCCTAAAGACCAGGCATTGTGCTAAATACTAGACATACAATGTTGAACAAGACAGTTTCCTGACTGAAAAAAAGCCCAAAGTCATTCAGGGAGATGCACAAGAAAACAGGCAATTAATTACCTGCTTGACGACCTGTGCTGGTGAATGTGCCTGGTTTCTCGGCTTCTGCAAATGGACATTAGTTACAGCCCACTTATGATACAAAGTACACTGTTCGTGATGGTCAAATATACCAGGGTAAAAGTGCTTTACAAGTACAAAGTCACCATACAGATGTGAGTTTAATCATTATTTTTAGATCACCTCACATTAGGCATGAAAAAAATCCAGCCTGGTAACACTTGCTCCATGCATTTTGCATGTAATGGATATTATTTAAAGAGTCAAAAATAACATATTTTTTTAAAAGTACAGCTAAAAGTCTTTGTGACCTCCAGTATCTTTCTTTATCCAGCCCTCCAAAGTCATTTCCTTGGGGCAAATTCTGCTGTCAGGAGAAAGCAGATTCCTATGAGTTCTTAACTCTAGACCTAATCTAGTATTCTCAAGGCACATGTGTCCCCCAGGGAAAATGCTCTGTGTCTCTTCAAAGAGACGGAATTATAAAGACTGCACCTCACTTTATTATCTGCAGATAATGGAAACTTCCCTTCCCCCTGTTTCAAACCAGACAAATAAATTAATAGAAACTAAAACTTACTTGTGTATAAAAATGATGACACTGTTACTTTACTACTTTCAATCCTGTAAGGCCTAGCTCTGCATGAATGTAAGAGATCTAGTGAAATAAATGAAATTATGAAACTGCATATAAGTCAAGTTGCATCAGGCCCCTGATGATAACAATGTAAAGTTATTTTTAAAATAACAGGACTTGGGAGCATATACCACATGTAATTTCTGTGATAACAATTGTTGCGGCTTTTCATCTAAGCTGACGTGGGGGTGCATATCACCCCATTTAGATACCTTTAAATGCCCTACAATGTTTCCTGTGCAAGCTTCAAAGACTTTTAGATGAACCTTGTTAAAAAGGTCTCTGTGAAGATCTTTGGAAAATGCTTTTTGGAAAATGACAAAAATTACTCCAGACTCTGTGTTCTACCCCAGACTGCCACATGAGGGCATTCTTTGCCCAAAATACGTGCAAGCAAATATTGCCATTTATTTCCACCAATAGAGAAAATACGTGTAAGATATCTCATGAGGGTCTTTGGCTTGGCCAGGGAGTATTTCCATTAATGACTGATTCTAACATGATATTTTGTTTTCTTCACTTGATTTTTCTCTGATTTTGATTTTATAGGGTGCTAATCAATGGCTTGGATGTCAACCAAGACTGGATATATTGTCCAAGTAAATGGCTTTTGTTTTGCTTGTCATGTGCAATTGCAGTACTCTAATAAAATGGATGGTTCATTATGTGTCTTCCATAGGGTTTTTTTGAAGAAGAAGAAGGTAAAGAGTATATTTATAAAGAGCCTAAACTGACAGGTCTCTCTGAGATTTCCCAAAGACTGCTCAAGCTTTATGCAGATAAATTCGGAGCAGACAACGTGAAGATAATCCAGGATTCCAACAAGGTAAAGGAAAACCAACATACCAACATTCATGCAAATGTGAAGAACTGACTTAATTTCAGTCTTTTTTAAATTCTTAAATTATATTTATTAAAGTTTTTATTTTCTGCCTGACTACGCAAAGTAAACTACCTAAACTATTTTACTATTTTGGGTGTTTTGCCTGTTTGCTTATTGGTTGGCCAATTGGTGATTTCCCCCTTTTTTTTTTCCCCAAAAACATTGTATGTGTTTATTTGAGTAACCTTTAGGTAATCATAGAAATGTCTTTCTAAATTCTCTACTTTTCGGATAGATAATATGCACTTGTATAGCAACCAAAGAGTTAAAGTGATTGAGTGAAAGCAAAATAGTATTTATTCTGTTATGGAGGTCTTCCTGGGTCATACCAATTTTGAAATCAATCCTCTGTGATAGTAGCAGAGTTGCTGGTTACATCATATTAACCTATAAACATCTAATTAACCTCGTGGCTCCAGAAAGCAAATGCTTACATCCTCTGATTAGATTACTAAGAATCCTCTAATATGCTTTCATTCCTTTAGCCAACCTCTATTAGGCACCTACTGCATGCCAGGCCCAGAACTAGGAGCTGGGGCACACAGCGTCTCTTCCATCCAGAGCTCACAGTTCACTTGGGGCTAAGAAGAGAGGGATGTGTGCAAACAGCTAATTAAATAGAGGGCAATGAAGTACCGCAGGAGACATGGTGCAGTTCGTCCAGGGAAAGCTCAGGGCAGGGAGATCCCTGACCAGCTCATTCTTGGTTAGGGAGTGCTTCACGGAAGAAGTGATATTTGAGCTGGATATTGTAGGGCGAGAAAGTATTTCCTGGAAGCAAAGGGTATTCTAAGCAGCCCCGCATATGCAATGACAGGGAAGAATGAAATGGGGCGGTGTGTTTAGAGAATGGCAGGTCTTTGAAATACAAGTTGGGTAGAAGAGTGTGGCAAAAGAAGGGGATTGGAAAAGCTGGTTTGCACCCAATTGTATAGGCCTCTATTGGCCCGCAAAAGAGGTCTTTTTTGCCCCCTGTCCTCTTTTAACAAAGCTAGTATTTGGAGGAGTCTGGGCATGATATCACTGGGTCCTGGCAGAAGTTGTCACAAATGTGTTCATCATTCTCCTCCTTAGCTTGAAAGGCACAATTCCCTTCCCCGTAAAAGTGGATAGAGCTACCATTGTCACAGTGGCACTCCTAAGTAGAATTATGGACAGAGTTCCTAATAGGACAAGAAAAATGCCAAATTTGATACCAGAACTGGAGTCCTCATCCCACCATGACACCACTTATCTGCTGGTGATCCATGTTGGGAAATTAGGTGGCCACTCTGAGCTGCCTTTTTTTTTAATCTATAAAATGGTTACAATTATACTTATGTTACAATGTAATTATTAGTATTACAAATAAGTTCATGGGTTTCCTCAAATCTCTGGAACTGATTAAGCAGTAGGTGAGTAAATGGATGGGGAAAAATGGACTAGGTTTGAAAATTCTTCAAGGAATCGTTAGAAAAGAGGCTGAGAACCATCTCTTCCAGCCTTGAAGGAAAGATAGCAAGAGCAATTCTCTGGCTTTTGTTGGGACCCCCAGCCTGTCTTCCTTGCTATTTGTCAAGCCTGTTCACCAGACCACAGGTAGTAAAGAGATAAGAGAAGGTGTTAAAGAAATTGAAAATAAAAATACCTGCAAAATGTGATAGGCTAATCAGTCAATCTGCTAAACAGACAAGAAATTTTCTTTCACATTACAAGCCTAGAGCTGATGGCCCCAGTCTAGGTACATAGCTGGAGAGGAGGAGAGGAACAGAGAGATGTATTTTCCACTCGCAAGAAGCTTGTATTCCAGACAAAGGTGAGGACATTCATTACAGAAGAAAAAGAAAATAAAGGATTAAATAATATGCCACAGCCAGGTACTTAGGTTTTGAAGAGCCTCAGCTACTTAGCGAGCTGGCGCCAACCCTACCTCTACCACCATCTGGCTGCTCGCCCACAGTCCAGGCAGTTACTCTTTCTGTGGTCCCACCCACCTCTGAAATGATACGATGGCCCATTTTTCTCCACAGGGAGAAGGACGGCACCCCTTCCCCCCTGCCCCCGCCCCAGGAGGCCAGATAAGGAAATGCAGTGCTTCCTGTGTTTCTTTCAGGAGTTCCTTAGGGTTCACCCCTCTCTCTTTCACCATAATGTGTTCACACAGGTAAACCCCAAGGAATTGGACCCCAAATATGCCTACATCCAGGTGACCTATGTCACGCCATTCTTTGAGGAAAAGGAAATAGAGGACCGGAAGACGGATTTCGAAATGCACCATAACATCCGCCGTTTTGTCTTTGAGACGCCCTTCACGCTGTCGGGCAAGAAGCACGGAGGTGTGGAGGAACAGTGCAAGCGGCGGACCATCCTGACAAGTAGGTGCTGGCCTGCCGCCGAGCAGCCAGCGTGAGCACTTGCTCCTGCGAAGGTCCCTTCATTGGGCTTGACTAGGGAAAACCAAGGCCTTTCAATCTTGCAAGTGGAAATATGCAAACTTGGAAATGTGTCCCAGTAAGACTAGATTTCCCCTTCTTTATTCTCTGTAAGAGGGAGACCCTGCAGAAGTCAACCAGAAGAGAAACTGTCGGTAGAGTTTGTTTACACACGTCTTCCCTTTAGATCTTAAAGTCGTGAAGGTCATGGTGTGTGTCTTGGGAAAGGCACTCTCAACGTGCCTCGCCTCTCTCCCGACATTGACCCTCACTTACGTCAGGGTTTGCAGCTCTCACACTTGTGTGCTTTGGGGCAAGACCCTCAACTACTCTGGAATTCAGATTTCTTGTCTGTAAAATAAATGCAGAAGACAACCTCTAGCATCCCTTCCAGTACTGTCTAGATCTATTCTGTGAGGTAGTTGTTCCTTCATTTATTCAACAAAGTTTTAAGGAGTGCCTACTAGGTGTTGGATTCTGTTCTGGCAACTCAAATAGATAAAATACGATTCTTGCCTCAAGGTGCTCACAGTCTGGTAGGAGAAAAAGCCAAGTAAAGTAAGGATTTCAGATGAGCACAGGATGAGAAATGAAATGGGAACATGGGAGAGGGACTCCTACGGCAGACTGAGGGGGAAGATGAGCAAAGACATTCTGGAAATGATATCTAAGTCCGAGAGAAGCACAGTCCTGGCTTATGCTGTAGGTAGATAAATAGCAGGGACATTCAAGTGGAGGGAAACATTTACCTTCAGTAAATTTTTCCAGAACTCTTGTAATTAAAAAAAAAAAAAAAAAAATCACAAAACTATTATAACATATGCTATTCAGTATATGTTTAAGCATTCTTTATCGTGGTATAGTGTAGTTTTTAATTAGAATTACAAGTTGTGGTGAAAGCTATCATCTTTTCCGTGTTTAAAGAGTCTAAAAAAAAGGTCTTAATCCTGCCCTGAGAATGAGGACATGGCTAGTGAAGCGTGGAAGAACATGCAAGCGAAAGTAGCTGAGGCACAAGTTAAAAGGTGTGAGAGTGCCTGGCACATCGGACAAAAAATAACTCGCGTACACAAAATATGCAGGAGGGAATGTGCTGTGTGCAAAGGGAAGCTGTGGGACCATCTAGACCCTCAGGGGAACTCTTGACTCTTCACTCACCTGCAAACTTTCAATCCTCTTGTATTGCTCTTGTGCAGCGAGTCACCTGTTCCCCTATGTGAAGAAGAGAATCCAAGTCATAAGCCAATCAAGCACAGAACTGAATCCTATTGAGGTGGCGATTGACGAGATGTCCAAGAAAGTTTCTGAGCTTAATCAGCTCTGCACAATGGAAGAAGTGGACATGATCAGACTGCAGCTCAAACTCCAAGGAAGTGTCAGCGTGAAGGTAAGCATTGCCCAGAACTGAGATGTGCGTGGCTTGTAGAACCTGGTGTAACACGCCCTGGAATTTTTTTTACAAGGGGTATGAGACATTTTTTGTGTTGGTAATACCATGCAACACCTTTACATGAGTCTTTATAAAATTTTGTTTCATTGTAAATGCACAGTGACGGTGCTCCAAACACCTAGAGATAAGCCTTTCTTAACTTTAGCTGAAATAAATTTCTTCTTCCTCAACCCTCCTTTCCCATCTTTTCTGGATAAACTATGTTCTATATCCTAAATTCTAACAAATGTATTAAGTAACAAATGTGGCTCTCTTGTAAATATCTGTCATGAAGAGCTTTATACAACTGTTCAAAAACAAAATTTTTTAAATGTTTATTTATAAAATGTGCATCAATATTTATCTATCAGAGTCCTAATAGGAAGCAGATGTCCTGCTCATAGTGGGTATTAAAGAAAATATAATAAAAGACTATTTGCAAAAGTATAGAGGTATTTAGGAAAACCAACAAAGGCAGGCACAGGGGCTAGCAGGACTGGGGCTGTTACCCTTCCCAGACCTGAAGATTCAGGGAAAAGAAGAATCATTGGAATCAGAAAGAGAGCTGGGAGAGCCAGCTGATGACAGACACACAGACAGGTGGCCTCTGCGAGAGGATTACAAGAAGGAAGGCTGGGGCTTTTAATATCCAGTTGGGGCTGAGACTAGAATATGAGGTGAGCAAGGCACTCACCTTGAGCACAACATTTAAGGGAGCTTCAAAACACTCAGTCATCAAGATGAAATAATATTGTAATGCAATATTTTCAAAAGTCAAAAATAATTTCAAAAATCCATAAAGAACAAAATATTAAAATTTTAGCTAAAGGCAGGCCAGTAGCAGTGTCACATGGAGCTATATTGGAACCTGAGACAAAAGGAAAAATCAGTAACGTTGATCCAGATACTGACCTGGTTCCACTCTTCCCTGCTCTCTCCTTGTCTGCGTTCCCCATGGCCAACTCAAAAATAATAATAATAATAATAATAATAATAATAATAATAATAAAATTTTTAGAATCCAATGGTGAAAGAACCATTATTGTACTCCAAACAGGATAGGTTCCCTCAGCACAGAGCTGAGCAGAGGAAAGTGGGGACTGGATGTGGAGAAGCAGAAAAATGCATCCAGTACTGTTTACTGATTCTAGCACAGTGGCGATGCCTGGTAATCACAGACGTCTGAAGACAGCGCCAATACATTGTTCTCTTCCTTCTTCTTTTACCTGACTCGTTCCAAGCCCCACAGTCACACTGAAAGATTATGAACACTAAGGAATATGGACTCTTTCACCAGTGTGAGCCTGCTTGTGTGTGGGAGTGGGACCAGGAGCCGGCATTGTGGCTCATTCAGCAAATCTGATAAGTGCCTCTTGGGCCAGAATCTAAGCCAGATTGCCAAGTGGAATACAATAGGACAGTAATTCCCAGGGCGGTGTGCACACGACTACCTACATGGAATGTCTTTTATTAATAGCTATGTGTTTCTTTAAATGTTAATAGAAAGAAAAAAAAACTAGCACATCAAACATTGGATTTCACAGATGTTGAACTTAAGTGTATTTAAGTAAGTAAAAGGGAGTCTAGTTTTCAAATATATTAAGAAAATAATAGTAGAAGTAGTATTTGGATATGGCGAAAGGAGCAATGGCGGACAAGTGACTGAACTTCAGATGGTGGTGAAATATTGATCTCAATTGCTCCCTTTAGCTTATTGACCAGTTAGGGGACAGCCAATAAGATGGATAACAGATGAGTAGACTGCAATGTGAGAGAATTGGGGTGCCATGTGATTTGTGCACAAGTGGCTACTCCTTCCAGTGGTGGAGAAGGCTTCTCCCTGGAGAAGGTGGGATCCTCCTCCGCAAATCCTCTTCTCCCCAATAGGTTAATGCGGGACCTATGGCCTATGCACGAGCTTTCCTTGAAGAAACCAATGCAAAGAAATACCCTGACAACCAAGTAAAGCTTTTGAAGGAAATCTTCAGGTGAGCTTTTCTTTGTTGGAATGTTCTTCCTTCGGCACCTCAGACAGGGAGTCGTGAATTCCCCCAGGAAGCCACCTGCCCAACCCCCTTCTGGGTGGCAGAGTCTGTCAGCAGACTGACTTTGAGTTGCCCTTTTCTGAGGCCAGTTGTTAACTTGCTTATTGCTGCCACAATAGGCAATTTGCAGATGCGTGCGGGCAGGCCCTTGATGTCAATGAGCGCCTCATCAAGGAGGACCAGCTGGAGTACCAGGAAGAACTGAGGTCCCATTACAAGGACATGCTCAGCGAACTCTCCGCAATCATGAACGAGCAGGTGAGGCTTTCCTTGGCGTGGCCCCAGCTGTCCAATAGGGGAAAGTGCCTATTTTATCCCCAATGCCAAAAGGACTGGAAAGTCTCTTACTGGCTGTTGAAATCACTGTACCTTATATGAACACCAGGCTGCTGAGTTGCTCAAGGGGTATAATATCCCTTGCCTCAAAGCAGAGATCAGGTTGGAGAGAAAGCTCTAGGAAAAGATGAGAACCCAGATGCTTTCCACAGTTTGCAGAGATGTTTATGCAAACCAGGTGAGCTGTTAGTTTTCTACAACAGATGGGCCCTATTAGACACCAAGGAACGTTGGGTGGCATTCCCACTAGGGTTTGCTACCACTGCAGTCACCCTGACTTAGGACCTCACAACCCCAGGCTGTAGTGTGGAGTTCCACATTTCTGCCACTAGGGGTCTCTGCACCATACTCAGAAAGAACACCAGGACTAGTGGCCTTTTAAGGTCAAGATGGCCTCCGAAAGATGTGCAGAATTGGGATAGAACTCAATCTCCCACCCACAAGCAAGTCATCCATGATTTCTGGTATGTTCTATAAGGGTGTGCACAAAATATGGGCATTCAATAATCACAGTACTTTTTGAGGTGCTGAGAATCAAATAGTAGAAAGCCAAGTGCTGCTCCTTTGGTTTCCCAGTATACATCAACCCCCACATGCTACCTGACAGCTCATCACTCGTGGTCCCCTTCAGGAGTTAGATGTGTTCTTTACAGACTAATTGAGGGGGAGAACTTGAACTAATCTCCAAATAGTGCCTCATGTATAGTAGCTACTCAGTAAACATTAGTTCCCCTTTCTTTCCTAAAATGGCCTGGCACTATCAACACTATTCACGAAACATGAAATGTGTTGTATGAATCTTTAACTGCATTTCCTATATATGTTTCTTTTTGCTTCTTTTCCATCTCCTTCTACCCACATTTTAAACCCTCCATTGAAGCTGGAGAAAGAAATGGTTAATTGACTTATGTTGGAGAGAATTAATCTCCCTGGATAGGATTCCTAGTGGAGGGAGTATTTGGTTTGGGAGTATTAAGAAGCTGATGGGAATTAATACTCAGGAGAGATAAGCCTTGATAGCATGGGGAAATCATAATTCTGAAAGTGAAGCAAAAAGAACAAACAGTGAATCTGAAAGTTGAAAAAGGAGGTGAAGAAATACTTGTTTCCCACTGTGAATTGTGTCTGACCTTGAAACCTTGGGCAAAAATGCTTTTCTCTTTTTTTTTCCCTGGCAGCTCTGTTGCGGTCCATGTATATACAACTTCTATTCTTCTGTGTCTAGTATTTCCCTCAGTACTGTAAGCAAAAGTGGTATGTTTTTCTTTCCTTATGTCTACTCTGTCCTTTGTGGTCTTCAGGTCTACCTATCTCTTCTTAGCTGTTCATTTTCCCCAGACACTTCCATAGTGGGTAGTGTTTGCTAAGTTTTTATTGAATTAGAACAACTTTATTTCTCTTTCAAGGTAGGTCAATATGAAAAATAGCCTAGTGATCAAAGCTAAAGTTAGCTTTTAAAAAGAAAAGTCATACTATAGCAGCTTCTAAAATACATTTGAGCTCATTTGTATCCAAAACAAAGATTCACAATATTCCAAAATGTTAAAACAAAAAGACGAAGAAAGACAAGGACCAGGTGATTAAGTGGAGAGCAAAATGCTTTCTTTCCCAGAAAACTTTTGCTAAGAGAAGCAAAATGTGACCCTGTACTTCCTGCAAACTGATGCAAAGAAAAGAAACTGATGGATTGGACAGGTCTTGTTAGTCAGTAAGAGAAACAGATCTGCTGGCAGGAAAGATAAACTTTCTCCTGGCCCTAAGCTTCTACGGAGAATTGTCTTTATATGTGGGACAATGATCACAACATATATAATATCATCAAAAACAGTGTCCTTTAAAAATGATTTATTATATGGCCATTCCACATTTCCACCTTAGATTAAAATGAAGATAAAATATTAACTTCTAACTCCGTAGAGAAGATTTTAGAGGAGGAACTATTTCATTGATAATTATCAATCATAAGTATAAATTATCCACAGTAAAACTCTAAGTTATTTACAGCAAAATAAGCTACTTTCATGATTATCATTCATCAGTGCTTTGAATTGGTTGTAATGAACAATTTCCTGAAATCAGAAATAGCTAGCAGAAAGTGGGGGTTTATAAAGACCACAGTATTAAAAAAAATGGATATTTATTTCATTTCATGTTTATAATAAAAAACTTTTGTTTGCTGCTTCTCCCAATTTTTTTAATGAAAAGGTATCTGACCATAAGGTTTGGATTTGAACTTTAGTGGAGAGAAAAGCAGTCAAATCTTTGCATAATACTGTAATACATGAATGAACCATAATCCGTAATGTATGAAGACCTCCACGTACCTATGTATTCATGTACATATTCTGGAAATAGGTACATACATAATTACAGTGATGAGAGAAATTATACCATTGGACTTTTTAAAATAGAAACAGTTGAAATGGATAGACAGACATTTTTATATTCCTATAAATATAAAAATAGAAATAGAATTAATTATGCATTTCACTCCAAGAGTGTCCAGAAAAGTCTTAGCTCAAAGGGCATTCTGAAACCATCTGTTTGGTGAAAGAATCTTCAGTATAAGGAAAGAGATGTAACAGATAAAATGGATGCTGGTGTGCCAAATGGAATTGTTAAGATGACATAGTTTTAGTTGTTAGAGTGATAGGCAGGCAGTAATTACCCTTATAGGCAGCCAAAATGCCACACTACTGTGTTTCCCAGAAAATAAGACCTAACCGGAAAATAGCCCTAGCATGATTTTTCAGGATGACATCCCCTAATGTGTCTTTTGGAGCAAAAATTAATATAAGACCCGGTCATATTTTGGGGGAAACACAGTATTTTACAAATAGCCAAAAAGCAAAAGCCCCCTTGGACTGAAGTCAAATAATACATATAAGTATCTGGATGAAACATAAATATAAGATGCTCATTTGGAGTCTGTTTCAGCATGTATAAGGCTGACAGCATAGTAAAGTCAACAGTGGTAATGGATATCAAATATAAATTACAGAGAAAGGAACAGATCTACTCTGTGACAGTTGGTGGCAAGCAGGTGAGATGCAAACTTAGAGTTTCACATACTCTTTGGACATATACTCTGCTTAATTATTACTTTGCCAAATAATTAAGCGGCACTTACGACATTGAGCATGAGGAGAATGAGTTGGTACTATAGGCTACTGGGATGCTGGGTGCTCTGCGGGCACAGAAGTGGCACTCCTACCTTGGAAGAGGGGTAGAACTAAAGCATGGTAATGTGTGGAGTTAGTGGGACCATCTTCCTAACTAGAAGTTTAAATATTCATTAAGTAAGTCTCTTCTACACAGAGATACATTTTAGAGGTGCCTGGGGTTTTCGTTATTGTTAACTGGGTTTACATATCATGATTTCAACAGATCTGACAGGACAGTATTATTTAGGCATATTAACATTATTTTCAAAAGTCAAATAAGGTTAAGGTATATATTTTTCTCAAATTTCCACTAAGTCAAACATTTAAATGAGGTTTTAGATGGTCCCCTTTTTCGGTAGATGTTGACAATGTAAATTAAAAACTTTTAGAATAAAATAAAATCCTGGAACTACTCAGATACATCCATAAGTTTCATTTAAAGATTTGTAAATTTTTATCTGGTAGTTGAAGAGTACTGTGACGCTACTTTAAATCTTGCCAAAATGGCTATGACACAGGCTTCAAAAAAATTCTTCAGATCTACTTGGATAAATGCATTTTCAAAATATTCAGATTACCTGTGGGGAACAAGAAAAAAAACATCATTGATCTAGGTTTTCATTTGTTTGGAGATATTAACAGGAACTTCTCTGTTACTGTGTTCTTTTCGTTGTGTTGCGTTTTGTCCTGTTAAGATTTTGTACAGGGACGACCAGTCAAAGCGCGGAGTGGAGCGAACCTGCTCTCGAGTAATTAGCAGGACAACGCCAGCTGTGCCCACCGTCTCGGTCTCACCCAGTGCGGAAGTTTGAAGGAACGTCTGCACCATCAGACACACCTCTCAGAAGACATTCTGAAATTGCAGCTCATCTCTGGAAGAGAAAGATAGATTTAATTTATTTGAAGTTTTTTTGATGTTAATATTTTTCTTTTTTTACCTCACTAGCTTGAGAATTTTGCCAATCTCCACATGTGCATATTTCTTATGATTTGTTTTCCCCTTTTGAGCATTGTTGAACAAGCCAAGCTGAAAATTTGCCGTGAAATTCCAATGAATGTGCAGCTTAAAAGTAAATCATAAGTTTGCTGTCAGTTACAATATGTTCCATACCAAGTCCTAGTACACATATTTTAAAGGTCAAAGTGAATGTTTTTGTAACATTTAAGCATATTTCAAATGTAAATAGGAAATTGTAAAATATAAGATTTTTACCAAATTTAAAAGAACCTTTTTAGTTGATACTTATGACAGTGCTAAGATTATATGAATAACATTTCAAATACCATTATATTAAAATATTTGTGTATGTGTACAAAAGTGTTGATAAATACTAATCTTTAAAGTTTGTGGAGTTACTTTATTTGTAATATATGCGCTCTTAAAAGCAACGGGGTGTGAAATTATGGAAGTATTTTGTTGTTAATAGAAATAAAAAATACAGTTACTTTGCATTTGTTTCTTCTTGATGAGTTGCTACTAAAATTGGTTCACTGGGCAGGGACATCTGCTGAACGCCCACCTGACATATACAAGTACTACGTATGATGACTTATCAAGAAGTTAGGGAAAGGACTCAGACCTCAGCTGGGCAGTTCCTCCAAAACAATCAACTAGACAGGCCAGAGATTTCCAAACCTAGGCGAGTCTGAGTGAGAAATGCATTTGTCGTGTTAAGGTGCCTGAGATTCATGGATCGTTTGTTATTGCAGTTTTATGAGTTTATTCTAGCTGATCTGTATTTTCGTCAAAATTGTGACTGATGTGCAGCCAGGTTTGGGAACAACTGACACATTCTACTTCCCTTCCCCAGCTGCCTCCCTCCTCCAGCCAACACCAGCAGCTGTACAACTAAATGGAGCTGCTTCCAGATGCAGAAGGAAGCTCAGGAATGTCATTGATACCTACTTCAGCAGCTATTCCCAAGGCCCAGCCTCAAATCAGGAGACTTGAGCTGAGTTCATCTTTCTACTCTGTAAGTCCATTGGCCAGAATGAGCACATGCAGGCCAGAAGGGAGGACAGGGCTTAGAAGACATATTTAAATATTGTATGCACAAAAGTGATTAAAGGATATTTTAGATGAGAATTCTGATCCCTCAAGACTCACATAACTGTTCTTTTGTGAAATAGAGCCCGCTGCTTTATTAAAAAAAAAAAAAAAAAAACACCCTGTGATGAACTGACCTCTGGCTCAAAACATCACTCCCCGGCCTCATTCTGGCTCCACCTCTCTTGGTTTCTGACTGCCTGGGTCAGCATCTTGGCGCCTCTCTTCCCCCTCCCCCACTTCCCTTTTTAAGCTGAGAGAGCCTCATGTATATAAAGCCAATAAATGAAGTTTGAAAATATGAGAACATTTACGTGGGATCCTGAATTTTTCAAGAGAGTGAAAAGGAATTTAAGCAGTGGTAAGAGCTGGCTTCTAAGGTTCCCCTTGGAGGGTCCTCTGCAGCTTACCCTGGTTCTGTCCTGAGACTTAATGAGAGGACCCACAGTCTACTTAGAGAACACAGTCCCATCCTGGCCAAGAGTTCATTTGCCTGAGACGGAACATGGTAACTGTTGATTAACCTGTGGGTACATGAGAGGAGCTGCTATGAATAGAGGCCCGATAAGAAGATGAGCATGTTTGGGTTCAGAACATGGGTAATTAAAGTGTTCCAGCTGAATTATGGAGATTGGAAGACATTAGCAAAAGAAAGAAACTCCCATGAAAGCTCCAACCTCCTTTGCGTTCCCCTTGCCTTTTGATATTCCTGTAAAGAATGCATGTGGCTGGGGATGGGAGGTTAGAGAAGAAGAATTTGATGGAGAGATCACAAATCACAAGTCTCAGGAGAGACACTACGGTGAGAACATAGAATTGATCTCAGATGGGTAAGGAGTGAGAGAGAGATCAAAACATGCCCAGCTGAGGTTCATGAAGGTCATTTGGAAAAGGTAATGGTGATTGAACCTGAGTAATTAAGCAAAGGTTTACAAAGAATAGCTTTAAATAACACTAATGTCGGGGATTCTCCAGAGGAATCTGCTTGCAATTTTCTTACATCATCAATGTTAATACCCAACCATAAAGTCATTGTTTCTTGGACATACTCCTAATATGTATTAAGGATGCTTACTTTCAAAGCTGATGACTTTCCTTGTATTTCATCAGAAGCAATATGACTATAACTACTAAACCCATGGTAGGTGTACTTTTTAAAGTTACAAATAAGACCATGGTGGTTGCAAGGTATTTTATTGAACAGCTTGCCCATTGAATGAAGATGTGTGTTTCATAATATGCATGGAGCTTAGGGAGTTCCACTGGATTTCTAAGGGACTTGTCTTCTACAATATTATTTTTCCCTTTGGATGAGCAATTTAAAAAAAGAAAGAAAGAAAAATAATAATGGTAAAGTTTTAGAAATAAATTTAAACAAAAATAAAGGAATTTTTCCTTTTTAACAAAAGTAAATGATAAGGGCCGGCCAGGTGGCTCAGGCAATTACAGCTCCATGCTCCTAACTCCGAAGGCTGCCGGTTCGATTCCCACACGGGCCAGTGGGCTCTCAACCACAAGGCTGCCGGTTCAACTCTTCGAGTCCCACAAGGGATGGTGGGCAGCGCCCCCTGTAACTAGGATTGAATATAGCACCTTGAGCTAAGCTGCCGCTGAGCTCCCGGGTGGCTCAGTTGGTTGGAGTGCGTCCTTTCAACCACAAGGTTGCCAGTTCGATTCCTCGACTCCCTCAAGGGATGGTGGACAGAGCCCCCTGTAACTAAAATTGAACACGGCACCTTGAGCTGAGCTGCTGTTGAGCTCCCAGATGGCTCAGTTGGTTGGAGTGCGTCCTCTCAACCACAAGGTTGCTGGTTTGACTCCCACAAGGGATGGTGGGCTGTGCCCCCTATAACTAACATCGGCAACTGGACCTGGAGCTGAGCTGCACCCTCCACAACTAAGATTAAAAGGACAACAACTTGACTTGGAAAAAAGGCCTGGAAGTACACACTGTTCCCCAATAAAGTCCTGTTCCCCTTCCCCAATAAAATCTTAAAAAAAAAAAAAAAGTAAATGATAAATCTAGCCTGAAAGGCTCTGGAGAATGCTACAAAAATATTTACAAGCAGTAATCCCAAAGCCCAAGTAGAGGCCTTTCAGCTCAAAAACATTCCTCTGGATTCCCAAAGTCAAATAGGTCCATCACATTCTATCAAGTGGTTTCCAATTTTCGGCCTCTCCCTCCTGAAGAGCTGATATGGACTCCCCTGGGATTATTGAATTGGTTATTGCTAAACTAAGGGATTTGGGAAATGTGCAGCCCCTTACTTTGCCTTTCACATTTAGAAGGGCTGAAAATAGGAGTCCTTTCCACAAAGAAAACTGTTTCCATTAGGATTTTAAGGCCCAAAAGTTGTAGTTGATAATGCAAAACAATCTTTACTCTTCCTTTAAGGCACCCAGCTTCAGACACAATGGATATTTATAGTTACTACTGGCCAACATTGAGGATGAATAATGACAGCATCTTATTGTCATGCATTAGGGTGTCATGTGGGGTCTCTGGTCCTGCTCCCCACACAAGAATGCAGGACATGGTGAGGCCAAAAAGGAACACCTATGGAGCCATAGATAGGGGAGTCTTACCACTATATTCTCTCTGGCATTTGGGTTAGAGACAGAGGAAGCAGGAGCCACAGGATCTGCAACCCGCCTTCTGTTTCTCTGCCAACCAACCTCACTTGCTAGCTGCAATCCGTGCTTGCTAGCTCAGCCACCATCCACTGCTAGCATAGCCACAGCAGTTATATTAGTGGCCAACGGCTCACTAGTGACAGCTGACAGCCAACTAGCTACAGCTGATGGCCATCCGATCACAGTTGATGGCCATTTACTACCTGAGCCAGCACCTTTCCACGTGAGGCTGAGAGCTGGAAACTGCACTCCTGACTCTGTCCCCACACTTATAAACCAATAGTCACTGCTTTCTCTAGTGTAACATGGGTGTGTAACTGTGTTAAGAGAGTCAGAGACTCTGTTAAAAGAAGGAGCACTTCTTTCCCCATTTTCCTTTCCTGACTGTGGCTTTTGCTCGATATGAGTCAGAGCCCCAAGAGGGGGTGGGTAGCTTCCATACCCAGGAGTGGAGATTTCCTAACATACATTTGGCAAGAATGAAATGGAATGTTTAAAAATGCATGAAACACAAATGAATCTAGCCCAGCAAAGTAAGCCAACGCTTCCTTAATTCCCAGGCAGATCACCGGCCCTGGGGAGTCTGAGGTTTCCCATTTGCAAAAGCTCCTATACGATAAGGCGTCTGTTTGTTTCTTGAGGATATCATGGCATAATTATTTTACACATCTCAAAATTGCTTCCATTTGGCTTTATTCATATGTACATCATCAGAGGTTGGATTTACAAATCAAGTTGTCAACAACAGGATGCCTTTAATTTGAATAATAAGTTTTAATATTTGAGTCACTGTTGATTTTTTTCCACTCAAACATGCAGCTTTTCTACGTCTTTCAACAGAAACTGAACGTGACTGTGGCAAAATTGCATGTCCTCTAGAGGACTGTGTACCTAGGTTTCAGTTCCCTCTTGTGGAGGCAAGAGAAATAGTTCATGACTAGAATTATACATAATGGGCCCACCCTTTCACCTCAGAAATGGCCTTAAGTGCAGTGTACATGTTAGGTGAAAACTACGCTTTACCTTTTAATCAGTTTCATCTCTCTATTGGAGTAGAAACTTCTTGGGTTATCTATTTGCCATATTAGATGATATGCCCTTTGAAGTTTAAACGTTAGTGTATTTATTCTCTTTTTAAATGTTAGGAAGTAACATTTTCCATGTCAGAATTCCCCACTTATGTTTTCTGTACTGTGATATCTTGACACGTCAATATGCAATTAAATCAGATATGAAAGACATCTACGGCAGGGCATTGCCGGGAGGTGGGAGCTGGGGGAGCGGGGGAGGGGTGGGAGAGAGCGAAACAAACACTTTCTCCTGGTCTCACACAGCGAAACACGTGACATGGTTCAAGAATATGAAACGAGAATTCCATAGAGGGAGACAGGAAACAAATAGTTGAATCCAAGCATGTAACTCCTTAAAGGCAAAGATTGAATCTCCTGTGCCTTTGTGTGCCAGAGGCCTAACAAAGGGCCTGGCATGGAGAAGTCTCTCAATCAACACTTGCTGGATGCCTGGCTGAATAAATGAATAAATGAATCAAAAAAGTTTCGACTATCAAGTTTGGACTTCCTTGATCAATTCAATACTGACTAGCGACTCTTTAGTTTTTCTACTCGTGACGTTGAAGGTGGAAAGTACTCAATCGGAATGGCATCATGGCTTCGAGCACCAGCTCTGGAGCAGATACAGAACCCAGCTTCACTGCTAATCACCTATGTGATGTTGAGTGAATATCCTCACTGAGCCTCAGTTTCATCATCTGTAAAATGGCAATAATAAGTACACTGATTCATGGGGTTGTTAAGAGGATTAAATGAAATAAAGAATAGAAAGTACATAGCACAGATCCTGGCAATAATAAGTACTCACTATCTGTACACTGTAACTATTGACACCATGCCAAACAAACAGAACCCAAGTGAGAAAGTTGGGGGTGATGACTTTCAATTATTTTAAATATTTGTTAAAGAATGATTAAATGAATAATTAATCAATGCATAAACTAAGAAATGGGTAATTCATGTTGCCTCCTTCCATGGTCTCCAATGAACTCTGAGTGCCAGCTGGAGGCCCTGGGGGGTTTCCCATTCTGTCACATGTTGGAGGCAGGGACATGCCTTCTCTTCTCAGAGATTGCTGACACCGTGCACACCATACTGTAAATACTCAGAAAGTGTTGTTAAAAGTACACAAAGACTACTTGTTCTTATTTGCATGGATCCCTAAACAAAGATGCTACCCATTGGCTTGGCTTCGGATAAAACTTCTGAAATTGCCCATAAAACATGACAGTAAAATTAGCCAACACTGACAGAGAAGATGAATACAGAAAAGGCATGCTTTCTAAGGTCCAGCTAAATGAAACCGTTATTTGCTCAGAGATGCTTCTTTTCTTTAATTAGTGCTGTCAAAAATAAATTAGCATAGAATTTGCCTTCTATATTAGAGAATCAACTTGATCTTCCTCAGTGACAGAAAAATAGGAGGAGGTAAGGTTTGATAGTATTAAAAAATGCCTCAAAGCTATGTAGAAACAAGAAGACCTGCTACCTGTTTCAGAAGTTGAGACTGATGACCTATTGAATTGATTAATGTTGTCAAGAATCATTTACTATAATTAACATCAAAAAACTGACTCAAAATGTGGCAGTAAATTAAATGGATAGTTTTTCAGAGCAATGCTATGAAATAATTAAGTAGACATACATATAAGTATGCCCATATTCTTGTAAAAAAAAAAATGTAAAACACAATTCAAATGGAGAAGGTGAGAATGTGGGGAAGTGAGCGTAAGGGCAACCTAAAGTAATCCGCTCACTTTCTAGTTCATTCTGAAAGCCAACATGGGCGCACACAGATACTCACACACACTGTCATGCAGGGTCTCTGGTCCTGCTCCCCACACAAGAACGCAGAATATGGTGAGGCCAAAAAGGAACACCCATGGAGCCATAGATATGGGAGTCATACCACTATAGTCTCACTGGCAGCTGGGTTGGAGACACAGGAAGCAGGAGCCACACAATCTGCAATCCACCTTCCGCTTCTCTGCCAACCAACCCACCAACCAACCAACTAAACCACTTGCTAGACGCAATCTGCGCTTGCTATCTCAGCCACAGCAGTTATATCAGTGGCTAATGGTCAACTGGTCACAGCTGATGGCCATCTACTACCCGAGCCAGCACCTTTCCACGTGAGGTCAAGAGCCTGGAAACTGCTCTCTGGGAATCTGTACACACACACACACACACACACACACACACACACACACACACACACACACAATATCATGATAATTTTGACTAGAGAGCAAGAAGTTAAGCAAATTATAATGAGTGGGAAATAGAAGAAAGAAACGAATACTGAAATGACCAACTGCTCAAACCCGTCTCCTATTCTACACTTTGGATTTAAAGGTTTAAAATATTGGGTAAATAAATTGGTGTCATGCAGTTCTGCACATGTGCAGTCTATACCAAATAATACCAGCACTGCAGCCACGGAGCTTTCTACCATCCCATAGTGTGCCTGAGGAACCATCCCTGAGGACTCAATGTGCTACATGGAATCTACTTTTTCACAAGGCTGACGTTTAAGCTGTGCCTCATCATGGTGCTTTAGATTTTGATGTATTTGGGGAAAGAAGAAAGCAGCAAGAATAGAAAAGAAGAAAGGGAGAAAGGCAGAGCAGAGGATAGACGTGGGGGTTGAATTCATTATCTCCACTATTGGCACCAAGCTAAGCAGCTTTACTGACGTGGTCCCATTAATTCACTCAGCACCCCTGTGAAAAGGTATCCTTATCATCGTTTCATAGACAAAGACATGCAAGTCCAGGGAAGTGGAGAAATTGGTTCAACATCCCAACATAACAATAAGAAACAGAACCAAATTGTGGTCAGATCTCTCTGCACACCCATTACTGTTCTGCCACTTATCACCTGTATGAATTTGTTTGAACCTAAACCAAGGTCCTGATCAACAGAGCCCACTGCACTGGCCATACGTAGCCATTGTCCACCATGTCATCAGATGTCCGTTCTGAAGGAATCCCCAATCTCCTGGAGTAGGAGAGTCCTTGATACCACGTGAGGTTAGACATGCTGTTGTCTACCCCCTCTCATTCTAGGGAACTTCCCATAAAGATGTTTGTCAACCTACATGTCACAGGTTTTTATAATAAGAAATATCTTCTGAGTGAACTCAAATGTTCACATTGCTTTTCTTATATATTTTTGCTAGGTGAGGAAGTCTGCTCTGGAGGGCAAGTTCACCACCAGAAGGTACATAGTGAATGTGGAGTCAGGTATACCAGAAATGGATATTTTTAAAGATATTTCATTCAAGCTGAGTCTGACAAAGCCTATTGAAAAACCATTTTGACTTGCTTTATTTAAAAAGCAAAGTTCTTTTCCCTCTCAGTGGTGTACCTTTCTATAGAGTAAACTATTCACATTTACTTCTCTTCCAAGAACTATGTGCATTAAACCCTGAGAAAAGATGATTTTTACTGGACTTCTACTGAACATTCTGATTTCCATTTCCAACCCACTCCTACTTGCCTTTCATTTTCCAGTTCTCTTTTGAAGTGGGTTCATATTCAATTTCCATAGCCATTTCAGTTTGTCTGCTGTTGACCTTTGATTTTTTTTATGTTTATTTCCATCACAGATGCTTTATTCTTATTTATTTCTGAAACTCACATTTGTAGCAGAGCTAGTCGGTTGTCTTCCCAAGTTCTGCCTTTATTTCTCATTAACACAACCACGATTTTATGCGCTGGATGAAGATGCTGAGCCAAAAGACTATATTTCTCAGCTAAGTTTGCTGTGTTTATGTGATTATGTGCTTACAAGACCGGTGACATATAAGTGGAAGTTGTCTGGGGACACCTCTGGAAAAGCTCCCTAAAAGAGCAGCAGACGGCTGGCCTCGACCCTTCTTGCTCTGCCTCACTTCCTCCCTGCTGCCTGGTAGGTGAGCCTGAGTTCTGGCAGCAATCTTGGACCCCAGGAAGAGATTGATAGTCACGCATTAAAGATGGCAGAGAAGAAAATTAGAAGGGTGCTGGGTCCGAGATGGTGGTGGAATGTCATGCCAGTCTTAGACTGCCTATTTCTGGAGAGAGAAAAAAACTTAAAAATTTATCTCATGTAAGCCACCATTGCTGTTATTAGCATCCTTATGCAGCTTCTATCAAATGTACTCCCCTGAAGGTATAGAGTCCCCTTTTGGTCACCTGTGGCACTCTACTTTACTTTAACCCTCTGAGAGATGACCAAGGGAACTATTACAAGATAGTGATAGTCTTTGGTTAAAGACAAATGCTATTGCAGTCAATTTAACTTTGAATCAAACTTCTAGAATACCCCTGTACTAAAAAAAAAAAAAAAGAGAGATAGAAAAAGAAAAAAGCAAATAAGCATTTCAATACACAACTTAAATACGGTGTTTACTGAAAACCCCCATTGTCTGAAGGATTGATGAAGATCTATAAACTAAAAGATGACTATTAAATATTTGGTTCATGGAGAAAGACTTAAGGACTTTGGGTTGCAATAAATAGCTTAAGAAAAACAGAGGTATTGGTTTACCTAAGAAAAAATGCTCAATGGGAGATCTAGTTCCTAACATGGCTGGATCTTCAGGATTTTATCTCGCCTCGGCTTTCAGCTCAGACTTTCTTTTTGTTGGCTTTACTCTGAGGCAATCTTTTTCAATATGGCTGCAAAGTCAGCCACTAACAGATCCAAGACTACCTTTTAACAGCTTAGAAAAACAGTGGAAAGAAAGCACTTTCCCCCCATATATGATATATTAGATAAATATTCAATACCATTCAATAAATATTCATTCTCTTCCCTTCAGCTTTCATGAGAAATTTTGATGTTGGTGTGGCCATGTGATTTGCTTTGGCTGATGGAATTTTCATAGGTGTAGCTGACATGGGTTAGAGCTGTAATAAGCTTGCACAGTGGGGCCTGTTCTCTTGCATTTGTCCTTTCATTATTGGAATACTATGCTTTGAGCGGAGTAGCCATTGGACCAGGGAGGATGAAAGACATATGGAGCAGAGCTGGACTGAACCTGCAGCTTGGAGCCAAGTCTTCCAAACCCAGACTCAAACAGTCAAACACCAGCCAGTCACCACATATGTAAAAGAAATAAATACTTATTGTTGTATGGAAGTGAGATTTGGAGTAGTTTTACACACAGAATTTATGAGGCATCAGCTAACTGTGCGTGTGGCATTCCAACAAAATTTTCAGGCTTTAATCTCATTAGCTCAGATCAGTGCTTGTCAAAGTGCAGTCATCAGCATCAGCATCTCCTTCCAAGGAGCAGCACTCTTATCACCTGAGAACGTGTTAAAAATGCCTAGGTCCCAACTCAGACCGAGAGAATCCTGAGCTCTGAGGAAGGGCACCAGCCAGTCGTATTTTAATAAACCATCTAAGTGATTTGGATTCACCATAAAGTTTGAAAACCACTGAGCTGGATCATTACGAGCATCCTTAGACCAATAACAGTACCTAACGAGTCCTGGAGCTGTGGGGTGAGTCAGCAACACCAGGGGGCAGGGCCCGAAAATATCCATTTCTAACAAGTTCCAGGTAATGATGCTGCTGCTGGTCTGGGGAACACACTTTGAGAATCGCTGATCTAGGTGGGGCGTGCAAAACATGAGTGGCTAATTGGAAAATCAACATTCTATTGACAAAAGAAGGAAACAAAAGAAGAGGGATACCGGGCAGCGAGCAAATGTCCATCACAGCTGCATTCGTGCGACAAGAATAAGTTCTGATAAAATAGATCAGACAACCACCAATATTTTCCAACAGTTCTGCAGGGACAGGAAAATCAGGAGCCAAAAGAAAAATCTCTTCTGTCTGTTAGTTCATGAAATTGATTGAGACATGAACTGATTTTTTTTGTCCCTTCAATTTTGCTGAAATGCAATACAGATCTAAGGAACCCAATCAAAGGCAGCGGTTTTTGCTACAGAGAGCTGTGTATCATTTCAAATGTGATCTGAGTTGTCACACAAATCTTTCTTTGTACAATTCACTGAAGATAAATATAGTGCTTAAGGAGACAATATCTATCTATCAAACAACTGAGTCATTTTGATCCATTCTAGTGAAACCGAGACAACAGCCTACAGTTTAGAGTGATCCAAGATACAAAATACAACCACAGACACTGTGTTGCTGCCCTTTCTAATCTGTGTTTGACATCTAGAACTCAAAGAATTTTAGAACTCAAAGAACCTGAAGGATCTAGCCCATAAATTGCAAGCCACCTGTCAGTGGGCCACATTCCACCCAAAACTGTGTTTTCTTCATCCTGCACGACAGTGGTTTTCTTTTAATTAAAATGATTACCATCTTTCAAATTTTTCAACTTGTCTTGACCAGTTGGTGATCTGGCAATACTCAGTGTGGACAGAAATCTATGTTCTCTCATGGCTCAGTAAGTCAGAGCTGAGTGCTGGCTTCCTGCACTCCTGCTCCCCAGTTTGTTTCACAATCAGTCTGCTTCACTAATTTCCAGGGTGTACCTGGGTCCTGGAGACATATAGATTTGCTACCTGTCCTCTAGACAAACTTTTGTTTCAGCAATGAAAACCCTGAGATTATTGGTGATGACCAACTTGAATTCACATTATCTTCTGAGCCACAGACCAAGTCGGCATTGTCAGTTTTTCCACAATTTTAGACAGTAGTTCCTCTGGCGGACATTTATTCACCACGGAAGACAGGGTTGCAAAAACTCAACATTCAAATTCTGCTCAGTCAATACTGAGGTAGGTGGCTTATTTCCATACATGACTAATTTCAGGAACCCTAAAGAAAGACAATATATAAAATGATAGGCCACAACGAGCTTAATGTGAAATGAATCTTATTTGTATCTTGTACTCTCAATATTTTCAACTCCTTTGGTGAGAAAGTTACTTTTTCTATTAAAAAGTATATTTGTATACTTCACATCCATCAGGATGACTGCTATTAAAAAAGAAAAACAGAAAATACTCACAAATGTTAGCAAAGATGTGGAAAAAAAAAAGAATCCTTGTAAAATTGTTGGTGGGAATGTAAAATGGTGCAGCCACCATAGAAAACAGTATGGCAGCTCCTCAAAAAATTAAAAGCAGAAATAGGATATGATCTGGCAATTCCTGGGTATTTATCCAAAAGAAATGAAAGCCAGGTTGCAGAGAGATATTTACACACTCATGTTCATGGCAGCACTATTCAAAATAGCCAAGAGGTCGAAGCAGCCCAATGTCCATAGAGAGATGAACAGATTTTTCTAAAGTGGTATATACGTATGCTGGAATACTATTCAGCCTAAGAAAGTCTGACACATGCTACAATATGAGTGAAGCTTGAGAACCCAGTGCAAAGTGAGCTAACCAGTCACAAAAGGACAAATACTGTATGACTCCACTTATATGAGGTATGTAGAGTAGACAAAACTCATAGAAAAAGTAAGGAGAATGGTGGTTGCCAGGGGCTGGGGGAGGGAGAAATGGAGCGTTGTTGTTTAATGGGTACAGAGTTTCAGTTGTACAAGATGAAAAGTTTCTGAATCTCAGTTGTACAACAATGTGAGTATACTTAACACTATTGAAATATACAGTTTAAAAATGTTAAACTTCATGTTATGTGTTTTTACCATGATAAAAAATAATTTTTGGAAAAGGAATTTCTTATTCAAATCTGCTAGATTTGGGGATCTGGTGGGATTATTTCAAAGGTGAGAATAGTGGAATCCAAAGGTGAAATAGAAAGCCAACGTGCCTCATCCTACAGAGGCAGACTGAGAGCTCTGGACATCTTGGGATGGAGACCTTCCACTTACATCAGCATTGCTAAGCAAGTTCAAACACAGTCAGGCTCTCAAAAGATCCTCTCGAATAATGACCAAAAGAATGCTCTCTAGAGCTGAAACTGATACATTTTTAGATGACAATTGTATCTCATTGTACAAACTATAACAAACTTTTTTTCATTGAATATATTTCAAATTTACTCTAAAAATAATATGTTAAAAAGTGAGAAATTCAGTTGTCATTAATAAGAGTCAAATAGAGAGAGAAGAGAAAACATATTTTAAGATATTTAACCTATCTCTATGTTGGGATTCATCTTCTACTTTGGATTTTTCATACTCTTTTTGGAATAATAGTTAATTATTCCTAGTCATGAGTCCTAGAGATCATTGTTGCTGGAATTAAGAGCCAGGATTCTTATCAGCTACTCGTATTGTAAGAGTTTTGTCTCCACAGTGTCATCAATCATGGAGGAAAGGCAAGATCCCTTCCGGTGTCCCAAAAGGCAGTCCTACTGCAAACCGCCGTCTGATAATTTTGTAATTGTGGGTCTATTTTTGCCTGCTGAATAAGGGTATCTGTAAGCTGCTGGTGTGCATACCATTTTGTCTCACCAGCTTTCCACACTGTCTTCATGTTTCTAAAGACTGCCCAGGAAATAACCACTCTGCCAAGTCTCCAAATGCAACTCAATAGGCTGAGTTTTGTTCACTGGAGATATTTCATTTGGCTCCTCTCTGCTAGCCTCTCTTCTCTATGGATACTATTGAGCTGTAAATAGTAAATGTTCAGGCCTATGAAATGGAAACTGGAATCGATCCAGGAAACAGATTAGTCTAGTTCTGGAGGGCTAGGCCCTTAAAACACAAACTACAGAATCGTCTGAAAATTACAAAGGAGTCACAGTTGTTATATGTGTCTTGAAACTTAGCCACTTCAATAAACATTATCGTGATGTGACAGTGCTCTTGTGAATTCTGTGAGTGTTGGAGAAAAGGACATTGGGGGAGAGGAAGAAAAAAAAATGAGGCTAGTCTTTACTCTCAAGAACTTTACATCTTAATCAAGGACGTAAGTGCTATTACGCATGATTCCAGAAAATGCATGGCAGCTTATAACCAAGTGTCAAAAATCTGTGATATCTGCTACATTTATTAAAAGAACCCAGTGAAGGAAACGACCAAAGTAATATAGAGTGTTGAGAAGGGTTTCATGAACTTGACTGGTTCCAAGCAGACCTTGAAAGAAAGATGGAACTTGATATGCAAAAGCAAAAATAGTTAGAGATCAGACCACCCATATGCTCACACTTTGATTCTACAATCAACACTCCCATATTTGCTTTATCACATATCTGTCCATCTATTCATTCCTGTTACTATCCATCAATCCATCTCATTTTAAAAATATATTTTAGGGTAAATTGCTAACATCAGTATACCCATAAAAACTTCAGCATGACAATCATTAACCAGAGTTTAACATTTATTCATAGTTACAGGGTTAAAATTTACAAGAAGTGAAATGCTCAGATCTTGACTTTATTCTTTGATGTGTTTTTTCAAAAGCTTGTGTGTGAGTAATATAACCCCCCTGTCAAGACATATAACATTATCATCACTCCAGAAAGTTCCCTCACACCCCTTCTTTGTCAATACCCACCCCCTAACTCCCTTGAGGTAACCACTTTCCCAATTTTTTTTTTAATCCACAGATTAGTTTTGCTTATTTTAGAACATCATATAAATGGTGTTATATACTATTTGGGGGGGTAAGGCTTCTTTTCAGCATGTTTTTGAGATTCATTAAAGTTTTTGTGTCAATCAGTAGTTCATTTCTTTCTAGTGTTGGGTAGTGTTCCACTAAACAAATAGACCATAATTTGTTTATCTATTCTTCTGTTGATAATTACATGGGCTATTCACATTCTGGGGCTATTTGGTGTAAAGCTGCCATAATCATTTGTGTACAAACCTTTACACTTCCCTTATGTAAGCACTCAGGAGTAGAATTACTGGGTCAAATGGTAAATATACATCTAGTTTCATTTTTAAAAAACTACCAGATATTTATCTTAGTTTATTTCAACCACCAATAATATATGAAAGTTCTGTCTGTTTTACATTCTCACCAACATTTGGGGTTCTCAGTCTTTTTAAGTTTAGTACTATGTTAGGTATATTTTTTTGGTTTTCTTTTTAATGTTATTAGAGCCGGGAGCAAAAAATAAGAAGGTAAAACTAACTTCACAGCTTATATATACCAGGACCTCATCTACAATAGAGAGCAAACTAAGAATAAAACTGGACGATGGGCTGTAACAAGTCTTGGTAGTATATTTTTAAATTAAATTTTGTGCTATAAAACTCCATAGATATCCATTAAAATTATACTTGTTTCTGAGAAAATACTGAGGGAGGGATGTCATAGAAAAATTCAGTCCCATCATTTATATATATTTGCTTTAAAGTAAAAGTTTCTAGAGAAACCTTTGCAAAAGATTGTTATAAAAATTGCATCTTATCGGAGAGTAATGAGAAAAAAACGAGAACGAGATTCAGGCATTAGGGATCATTACTTTTTTAGTCCATATTTTATGCACTTATTCTCAAAGTTTTAAAAATTCAGCAAAAGAAAGAAGCATGCAGCTGAATTAATTGTTTATTTTATCTTTCAATTGAAAAAGGAAAACGTGAGAAGGTGCCATGATCATTCTTTTGTTTCATGTAAGTAGTAATGTTTTTATCCTAGGTAAATATAAGTAAGAATCTCCCTAATAACACTAAGATAACCTAGAAAAAAAATAGATCCAATTGCCATGTTTACTGGTGATTTTTCTGAGAATATTTTTTTAACTTAGGAATTTTCCTCAAATTATAGTATGGTGTCTTTAATTTTATAAAGACCCAAATTCTGGGAAGACCTGGGTTACTCCATCCTAGTAGTATTGGGTTTCTCAAGTTAGCTTTATGATGAGAAAAGACTAATGCCCTTACTAAAGAGTTTTCCCTGGAAATTCCGATTCAATAGAGATGAGTTGAGGCCTCAGAATCAATCTGTTGTGTTTTTATTCTTGTCCTGGAGCAAGTTTTACAGCAAGTTCTTCAGGTACTGTAGGCAGCACATCGGGATTCATTAACCCGTTGGGTCTCCCCCTCCGCTCCTCTACCCTGGGGCTGAGCAGGCCGCTGCACCCCTGTCAGTTTTGTTCTCTTATTTGTTAAAACAAACAAACAAACAAAAGGAGCATTAGTACCTAGAAATGTGGTCATATCTTGCCACTCCTACCAAAAACCGTCCAATAGCTCTGTGTACACTTAGAAGTGGAAGACTTGACACCATCTTCAAGGCCAATGTCATGGGGCCCATGACTCCCCTGCCTCCTCCTCTCCTACCATTTGCCACAGGTTCACTCTGCTGCAGCCACAACAGCTGTTTTGTTCTCATGCATGACAAACTCCTTGCTAACTCAAGGCTTTGCACTTACTGTTCCAATTGCCTGGAATGCACGTCCCCTAGACAGTTGCGTGTCTTGCTCTCTCACTCCATTCAGGTCCCTGTTCACATGTTACCTCTTCAAGGAGGACATCTCTGAACTCCATGGCTGAGGAGGAACTAAAGCAGCATCCCCCCTTCCTTCTGATCATTCCCTATTTCCTATCCTGTTTTTTGTTTTTCCCTAGTGCTTATAACTACCTGGCATTACACAATACATGAGTTATTTATTGCTACGTGATTTATATGTTAATTAGTTTACTAGATTTCATGCTCCCTGAGGGTGAGAGCGTTAGTGCTTTCAGGCTGCTATAACAAAAATACCATAAACTGGGGGACTTATAAATATCGGACATTTATTTCTTGCACTTCTGGAGACTGGGAAGTGCACGCTCATGTTGTCAGCAGTTTTGATGTCTGGAGAGGGTCTCCTTCCTCATAGAAGGTGTTTTCTTGCTGTGTCCTCACATGATGGAAGGGGTCTCTTTTACAACAGCAGTAATCCCAGTCCTGAGGGCTCCACTTTCATGAACGAACAACCTTCCAAAGGCCCCACCTCCTAGTAATACGATCACCTTGGGGGTTAGGATTTGGTCTGAATAAACATTCAGACCATAACAGCCATGAATGTTTATCTATTTTGTTTAATCTACTTTGAGAACCTCAAATAATATCTGACCTACAGTATGCCCTCAATAAATTTTTCATAAATTAATATCCACACTCAGGGTCTAAAAAGATCAATATATGTGCATATCAAATCACTTTGTAAATGAAAATGCCTTATTCAGGTACTTTATTACTCTTATGCTATTATTAAAAAATATATAACTTCATCTACTAATATAAAGTTATTTTTACATAGAATTTATTTGATGCCAATAGCAGTATTAATTTGTCCTCAAAATTCTATTACATTTATTAAATCAATGAAATACCATACAACTATTGCATGCAATAAGCTCCTTATAGATTTAAAAAAATCAGTAGTTTATATTATCAGTATCTGAGTATCAGCTGGAAAACCTGCAAATAATTAAAACTTTCATGTGAATGTTTCATAATTTTAATATTAGATAAAAGCAATCCATCTTGAAATCTGAAAAGAATTTAAAATTTTATGCTTCTCTATTAAGTTGCTCCTGCTTTTATAAATTTTAATAATTCTGTTTATTAATGACATTAATCTGAATGCCAACTTCTTCCCAACTTCTTTACTGACACTTTAACACAAATAATATTTAATAGAAAAAGAACCCTGAGTTTAATTGTGTTTATTTTCATTCAGTAACTGCAACCCATTCAAGGTCTGCAATTCCATTATGTTCTCATAATGGCCACAGAGCTCACCAAGAATAAATACGTCAAACCGAACCTCATTAGCCACATATGCAAATTCTAAAGTATAAGGCCAGGAATGAATAAACCCTTTTCCCCTTTTGTTGAATATTTATGATCATTACTGCAATACTTTTTGTTCCATAAACACACACAACTGGACACCATAAATGATATAAATATCTGGGCCAATAAGAGTAATAATCACTTCCATTATCTGAAAACTTACTCTGCCCTGTCCTATTCTGAGTGCTCATAGTATATACCTCACAATCACCCACTGGTAGGAACTATTCTTGTGCCCATTTTATGGCCAGAGAAACTGAGCCAAGAAAGGTAAAGGTCACTTTGTACCAAGGATGAAAACTCCAGCACTCAACTCTGAGTGTACATGTTTGTCCACAACTTATTCTGCCTCAGGATGGTTTTAATGACCTACTTTCCCATAGGAACAAAGATGAACAGCATGCGATCAAAGGGAAGATATCACATAGATGATGCAAGAAATTGATGTGGTAGAAAAAGAGTTGTTTCAAATCCAGTTTTGACATTGGTGGGGGAGAGGCAAATCATGAAGTTAGTGGTAACCTAAAATCTGGAACTATGCATTTGTGTATTTATTTTAAGTAGATGGTGCTCTGTTTAAATGGCAAGGAATTTTTTTTTTTAATTTAACTAAGTACCATGACTTTTATGTACATTTTTTTCATTGAGATAATTCTCATGCCATAAAATTCACTATACTTGCTACAGTATGAGTGAATCTTGAAAACACAATGCTAAGTGAAGCAAAAAGCCAATGCATTTGTGCAAGATATTTATTGCAAACAGACATTTATTGTATCCTTTAGTCCAACATATGAAAGTTCAGGGAGCAAAGCACATTAGTGATGGCTATGGCCAGGGAGGGAGGCAGGCTTGGGAGTGACTGCTAGATAATGGTGAGAATGTTGGCTGCACCACCTTATAAATGACAAGGTTTTGAACAAATCTGAGATAGGACCAAAAGGGTCACTGGCCATTCTTTGTTGGGGGACCAGACGACCCTTACTTTCTTAAGCCTTACAGGAAAACCTGTAAACATACAATAATAGTCAGATAAACCTAAGAACAGATAGGAAAGAGTGATAGGAAAACACGAAAGTGCCTTTTCAATGATGACGAGTAGTGGAGTTCATCTTAATGGTTAGAAAGTAACACATTTTTAAATGCTTATATCTGTGAACTATTTGCATTTACACTTCTGGCTAATGTGTCTCAGTCTTTAATTGCTCTCTGTATTTATTTTTTTTAAGAAACTGAAGAAATAGATAAATGCTCAGCAAGATTCTCTATTACTGTATCACTTTATCACCAGTCAGGATCTCCAAACTACTACCTTTTAGATTAATCATTTTATTTGAGTTACATAAGAGAAGCAAGACTGAAAACTCAGGATAAGATTTTCCTGCCAAGAAAATTAAAAAAAAAAAAAAAAAAAAAAAAAAAAAAAACTTTGATTGACTACTTAGTTCAAACTAAATAGAAAAAAAAAATGATAATGGCAACACAGACACATAAACTTGAATGGAAACAAACAGACATTTATTGTATCCTTTAGTTCTTCTGACACTCTTTTAAGCCCACTTCCTGATACATTCTCTGTATAGCAACACATCAAAAATGGCAGTGAGGGCCTGGTCTCTGAACAAAGTAACATGTTTTCCTGCTTCAATCACAAAAGCCTAGAGCTGGAGACCACCTGAAGCTGTTTCAGTAGATGAATAGCTATCTCAAAAACCAGATGGTCATTTGGCTTACTTTATAAGCATCTCCAGAGACCAATAATTTGAATTGAACAAAAATAAGAATAAGCTTAAATATTTGATAGCCAATATATTTTTAGCAAAATCACAAATGCAACCAAAGATTGTATACTCTATGAACTTCAACCTATATGTTTCTACATTCGTTACACCAAATCTAATATAAAACCCACTGAATCAAATCTAATATAAATTTCATATAAAAAATAGACCAGAAGCGAATCCAAATCCAACCGCATTTCCATGGATTTGTAATTCTGGCAAAGTCAGAGAGAGAACTCGGGCCCTCACATCATCGTGTGTAACAGCCCCATGGTCAAACGACTCTTCTGCCCTGTGAACCCATTTCCATGGGCTGGCCTTGAATTGTTGCTGTGAACTGGAGGTCTGCCTCAGTCCACCATAACGACAGTGGAGTTGGGGAACGGAAGGGGTCATGGGAATCCTATTTCAAGAACTACTGCCCAGCCAGACAGCATAAAACCACACACCAATGACTTCACAGAGATTCCGTCCAGACTCAATTAGTCCCATCATTTCCGTTTTTCACACCTACAGAAGAATCAGCCACAGGGCCAATTTATAAGGGCACAAGCCATTCTTTGAAGAACTAAAGGAGCAGGCATTTCTTAGTTCTCCTTCTATTGGCAGAGTACCTTCTATTTATTTTTAAATATATTCAGAGAAAATTACTATTCATTCCTTCCTTTACCAAACCCGCCCTAATAGTATAAGGAACAAAGAATGCTCTTTGTTCTAATACAATGGCACTAGTCAAAATAGCACAGTTTATTTTGAATAGTCTCTAGTATAAACTAGTAAGAGAACAAAAAGTAATAGTTCATTTATTCTCCTCTTTGGAATAAGACTTTCCATCAACACACAAATCACAAAAATCAGTGAGACATTTTATCCTCAGATAAATCCAAGGACATCTTGCCACTTAAAATAAGACATAGTACATAATAGTTTTGAAAATAAAATTATTTTGCTGCCATAGAAATGCAGTCATCTAGAAAGCAGGCATTTCCAGACAGGTCATAACAAGATCATTGTTGTCAAGCTTGGGACTGAAAACTATTTTACTAAAATATCACTGGTGGACAAATTCCTTATATGACATTACATAGAAATGGGTTACAAAAATATTTTCTCATAACTCATCCTGTCTCCTCACATTCATTACCAGTTATTTAATATCTGCTCTAATCCACTCTCTATCCGAAGCCCAAAAGATCTTTTTAAAACTTAAAGATTTCAAATAAAAGCCAAACTCCTCCATGTGGTCTGCAAGGCTTTTTCCTAATCTAGCTGAGTTTTTTGTGGGGCTCTTACATTTTCACACTTTACGTATTTATTTGCTTATCTCCTTCACTGAGGCATGAATCTGTCTGTCTCCAGTGCCCAGTATAGTGCATTAGATAGATAGATGCTTAATAAGTAATTTGCTGAATATATAAATGAATGAACAAATGAATAAAGGAATGAATTGCTTCCACCTCAGAAAGAGTCACACAGATGCATACCCACAGAGGGTTTCAGCTTGTGGTAAGAAACCTTTCCAAGCTATTGTACCACTGCATTAAGAACTTCAGATATGTTGTTCACTTTATGCTAAGCTACTAGGTATCCCATCAGCCTGGACTTAAAAACACTGAATGACCAGGGATAAATGGTGTCCCCACTTTGGAAAGACAGAACAGACTCAGCAGAGAAGGGAGGAGGGGGAGAAAGAAATCGCCTCTCCATGGATGGAACCATCAATTGACAATATCTATAAATCTTTCTGATTGAGCTGGTAAATGTTCTGGAAACGAAAGAAAATTAACTAAGGATTATAAGCCTGTTTTGCCAATAAATGGTTGTAGCATTGTCACCATAGTAGATGCTCACTTAATCCACTGCTTTCAGTGTGGCATTCATACTTCCAATGTGAGCAGTTCAGAGTCCTTTTGGTTCATCCTCTCCAGAGAGCAAATCTCCAGTTGTATATGAATACTTGAGTGGTCAACTGGATATATGAGGTGCAAAGGGTGTGGGGGATAAGGCGTGACAGGGAAACTCTCTTGGATAGCGAGGGCTCTCTGAAGAGTTGACAATATTGATCAGAGCACTGACTGAAGTGACGGAGCTCTGTGACCTGGAAGCTCTGATCTGCACGGTACAGATGTGGCTCCAACATTAGAGCCCTTGTCTTAGTCCGCTCCGGCTGCCATAACAAAATATCACGAACTGGGTGGCTTCAACAACAGACACGTATTTTCTCACAGTTCTGGAGGCTGGAAGTCCATGATCAAGGTACCGGCATATTCGGTTTCTAGTGAGAACCCATTTTCTTACTGTGTCCTCCAATGGCCTATCCTCTGTGTGCGCATGGAGACAGAGAAAGAGAGCACAAGCTGTCTAGCGTCTCTTCTTATAAGGACATTAATCCTATCTGATTGAGGCCGACCCTTATGACTCATTGAAAATTAATTACTTTCTTAGAGGGCCTGTCTCCCAGTATAACCACACTGGGGGTTAGGGCTTCAACATATAAATGTTGAAGGGACACAAACATTTAGTCCATAACAATTCTACATCTAGAAAGTGGCAGAGATGGCACTGTAACCCAGGGCCACTTAGCTGCAAAGCTCACTCGCTGTCCATCACGCCACAGAATAGCATCCCCTAGGACAAGGGTGCTCTTAGGACAAAGCAGGGCAATGAATGGGGAAAAGCTCTGTCACTGTTAAGGCACTACACAAATGTAAAACCATATTATTATTGCTTCCAAGAATGTTGGTGTTTCTTACAAGATAAACATCTTTTAAAACTCTCAAGTTTCATTTCAATGTGACCTATTGCTGTGGTAAACAAGTGTGAAGAAATAAGAGCTAAAGAATCAACATAACAATAAATAAATGGAGCCCAAGGAATATGAAGGGTCCAAACTCAACAACTCTGATATAATTTATTAGATTTTTTTTAATAAATTTCAGAATGCTGACTGGCAACCAAAAGTCACTGCAATGTTGGCTTCCTCCTTCTCTATGTATTTTTTTTCTTCTCCATTTTAAATATAACTATCTGTATTCCTATGCAATGTGCCGGCCAATGAGAAGCAAAATGATAATACTCAAAGGGGATACAGATCAACAGAGCACGCCCCACTTTTCATTAAAAGAAATGCTGATAAGCAACATGTTGGCATCATAAAGGCTGTTGAAGCCATTGCCTCTAGGTCCCAGTAGCAGACACATGCTGCCGAGGTGACACTACCCACCTTGGAGTTTCTAATGGCAGAAGTTAATCCTAAATGAAAACTTAGTAATATTGTACAGCATGAACCCATGGAATGTGACCCTTTTGGGGGAAGAAGGAACATCTTTTCAAAATTAAGGAGGCCCTGACATAGATGCTGTGGTCTGTTTAATAATGCCGTTAGAATAAATGAGGCCAAAGCAGAAACATCATGCTTTGCCAGACTTTAAATGAAATTAGAAAATCTTCAGATCCCATGTCAGTAATAATGCATAGTAACCAAAGTTGAACAAAGCCACGATACACAGATTTCTCTTTATCTATAAAATAGGATAGGCAACATAAAACCAGACACGTTTCTGGCAAATTGGCTTCCTACAACAGAAGTGTTTTCAAATGGGTTACTTTCTTTTGCAATTTCTATAACAATTTTCCTCTCAGGGATAGAATTTATGAGTGATGGCCTTCTGGAAAGACTGCATTCTGTTGATTCTGTGTAAATGATCCTCACAGAACTGTACATGGCAGTGGATGTTTCTAAGATCGTCATGTGATCATAAGAAAGAATATCAAGGTTCATAGATTGTTTGCAGTTTTTTCTGAACCAACACACCTGAGAGATCAAATAGTATAGTCCCCATTGGTCACAGTTGCTGTGTCCATGAAATGGCTCCTAGTGAGGGAACTATGGGCAGAGCACACATTCCAATGGCAAGGGAAGGGTGACGAGCCTGCAATGGCCCAGGTCCAGCTCATGGGTCAACTGGTGGCCACATCTTCTCCATGACCTCCTCCAACAGCGTAAAAACACATGCACACCAACACACAAACAGCTTAAGTTGAGAATCACTGTTTAGAGAAATAAAGTTTTCTTCAAAAAAAAAAAAAAGACTTTCAAACTATGGAATCAGTCAGGGAATGAAAGAGTCAATGGGAGACACTTAAATTATCTGACCTACCTGTAGAATCTTGATGGAGCCAGGGATGTGGGAGGAGAGGAGAAAGCTGTACAGTCAGAAAAGAGAAAGAGCCTATCATAGGGGCCAGCCTGACCCGCACTGAGCACTGCTGCTAATTGCAATAATTTTGCATTTTTCAGACCTTCTGTCAATAGGGTTTTAGTTGACTTGCCTGTGAGTATGTACACACACACACACACACACACACACACACACACACACTTACATATCATGTTGCCTAATATAAATAACTGTCTATAGAACAGCACTGTTCAAAGGACGTCCCAGGGTGATAGATATGTGCTATGTCTGCACCGCCCAATACAGCAGCCACCAGCATGTGCAGCTGTCGATGTTACCTCAAGACTCTGAAGTACATCAGCAAAGACCCTTTTCCCAAATAAGGTCCGAGTCACAGAGCACAGGGATGGAGACATAGACCTAACCTCTTTGGGAGCCACCATTCAGCCCAGTCCAAGTACTGCACTGGCCTGGGGACCATGGGAGGGCCCACACAGATCTCCCTTAAGACAACCTTTCATGGGGAGCACTGTTGTCTGACAGCACAGCTGAGCTGCCACACCTCCAAATCTGCTTCAGCAAACATGCCCAAACACCACTTCCCTGAGCTGCCTGTCAGTGCTGAGCCCAGCAGGGTTCCTGGTGCCAGAGACTCCTGCCCAACACAGGATTTTTCTAAGGAACAATTTTTGCTTGGGGACCCCACATTGGCCTGGCCAAGGTTTTCTCCAAATTGTGCTGCAGTCTGAGCTCTTCCTATCCAACCCTTCCTTCCTTCTCTCCCTGCCAAATTCTACCCCATTCCCTTCTATCCTTCACAGGCATTTCCCCTACTAAACCTCTATTCCTTGTACGTCTATTCCTGTCTTGTCATTTGCTTCTTGGAAGGACAGAACTGGCAGTCAAGCACTGGGAATACAGTTGGAGGAAGATAAGCCCAGCCCTGAGAGCTTAAAAGGTAGGAGTAGGGCAGATACACAAGAGTGTATAACCATTTTGACCAGAGGAACAAAGGAAATGTATGGAGCTTCATGAAAGAATGTGCTGTGGTCTCCTACCTGTTCAGGGGCTCAGTGTAGGCATGTCCAAGGAAGGTCCACTTCAGCTGGGACCTGAAGGATAAATAGGAGATTGCAGGTAAAGACGTGGGAAGAGTTTTCAGGCCAAACCCAACAAGATGTGTAGCTACCCTGCGATGAGAAGAACCTTCATGTATGTAAGAAAGGTCTGTGTGGTGAGAACATGATGAGTAAGAAAAGAGTAACCTGAAGATAAAGGTTGAGAAGGAAGCAGGGGTCAGGTTACTTTGTTTAGTCCTCACAACAGGCCTGTGAACAAGTCATAGGCTCCCCATGAAAAATGAGCAGGATAAAATTATATCCTAATGAAATCATAGAAAATCAGAGTATAAAGACCCTCTAGAAACTGCCAGAAGAAAAATTGAAAATTACTAATAAAAGATTGAGAATTAAATTTAAAACATACTTAGTAGCAATAGCAGCAAAAAGGCAATAAAACAGTGTATTCAAATGCTAATACTTATTTGTTTGTTTGTTTGTTTGTTTGTTTGTTTTGCTGAACCAATGAATTCCTTCTATGTACAGAGTCCATACAAGTACAGGTGCGTTCATGTGGGCAACGTTACTGGAGAAATCAATGTTGAATCGACACAGAGAACAAATACTGCCCACATTTCTTCACTGGATGGTGGAGAGTATCCAATCCACAATGCTTACATTGTCTCATTCCATCAACAATGACCCACATCGAAATGAAATGGAAGCAAATAGGAGAAAAGAAAATACCCCGGGTGTTGAAATCGTTACACATGCATCTTTACTGTAGCATTCAGAACCATTTCACAGTCTTGTAGCTGAGAGGTAGCATTAAAAAAAAAAAAAAAAAAAAAAAATCAATGACATACAATGATGGCTGGGAATTTTCAGGAGGCCTTATAGATATTATAGAATTTTGTATTCAGCTAAACCCTCATTCACAAGTGAGGACAAAATGAAAGCTTATCTAGTTATACAAGCATAGTTTATACTCCCACAGGCCCTGAGTAAAAGGACTGGTTAAAAAATGCACAAAAGCAAGAAGACAGATGAACTCAGGAAAAGGCAGCATTATTATAGTAGGAGAGTAGATTTTTAAATTTAATAATCTGATGACTGCAAAAAAACAAACAAACACGGTTTTCAAAACCAGATTTGAAATAGCAATAACAAATAGGAAATGTTTAAGGGAAAATTAAACAATGTTAAGTTTTGTAGTAGTCAAAAGGAAAAAAAAAAATGATTGAATAATTTTTCACATCACTGAAAAACATGAATGTTAAAAAATTAACAGGATATGTTAGAATAGAGATACAATCCTTATATTGATTCCAAAACAGCAGAATAACAGCAAACAAGTTTTACTGGCCATTGTTTGAAATGCTTGATGCTATCCTTATAACCACACCACAAACGAAATGCTAGTATTCGCCATTTCTAGAAATGAGTCTAGGGCACAGAGAAAGTAAGTAACTGATCCAAGTTCATACTGCCAGGAAGTGACGGAGCCAAAATGCAAACCCAGAGAGTCTACTTTCAGAGGCTGTGTTCTTTAACATTTGTGCTATATAAAGGGAATTTTATGAAGCCATCAGATGATGAGGGAGAGGAAGAAAAGCAAGCAGACAAAAGCATTGCAAATAGAGAATAAAAATAGAAATAAACCCAAATATAGCAATAATAACAATAAATGTAAATGGATTTTTTAAAGCTTATTATTTGGAAAAATAAGCCAAAGTTTGCACAGTAGCCTACAGAGCCCACATAACATAGCTCCCCATTACCTTTCTGACTCTTTCTGTTGCGCTCTCTACTTCACATTTCATTCGAATCACGCTATATCCTTGATGTCTTCAAACACAGCAAGAATACAGGTCCATCAGTACCTTTGTTTTTTTTCTGTCAGGATGCCTGAAACATTGTTTTCCTGTCAGTTTTTCCCTCCCTTCTCTCAGGTCACCATCACAATGACATCTTTCTGAGCTTCTCTATTTTAAGATAAATTTAAAATTGAACTCTCGCTGCCCTCACCTAGCATTTTGTGCCCCTTTTTCCTGCTTTATTTTTCTCCATAGCCCTTACCACTTCTAACATGCTTTAGATTTTTGCTTGTTAATTGTGTTTCTTTGCTGTGTTCTGACTGTACTATTTACTTTGTAAAGGTGGGACTTTCTGTCTATTGATCACTAGTAAATGTCGAGTGTGCTGAAAAGGGCTTGGCACATGATAAAAAGTAAACACATATTTATTGAATGAATGAATAACAGTATAAATTACAAAATATTTAGAATTAAATGATCATTAAATTATTGTATAATAAAATAAGTGAAAGACTTCTATGGATAAAACTACAAAACACTATTGAAGTACTGAAAAGTAGATCTGAATAAATGTCATAATAAAGACTCAATATAGTAAAGATGTCACTTCTTCCAATTTGACCCATAAATTCCAAGGTGGATTCTCACAAAACTAAAATTATTAGGGCTCACAAAAGGAATAACTTGCAGCTATTAAGTGCCAAAGCTTGAATCAGATCACGCAGACAGATTTGTTCCCCTACCATCACGTATGCCTTTCCACCCTCCCTCTCTCCTCACTTCTGAACCCGCCCCCCTGCATGACTAATGCTAGATAGCAGATAAAACAATCAACCAGCAATCTTTAATTTTAAAAGTTGATGTTATTCAACTAACATTTATTAAAAACTTGCTAGTTTCAAAACACTTAGATGCACTTGTCATTATAAATTCATTTAATTTTCACAGTTATCCATGGAGACAACTATCTTTATGTTCCCTTTACAGACGAAGATACAGACTCAGAAAAGAAGAATGACTTCCTCTTGAAGCTTGAAGCTCACAGAGCCAGATCCTTAAAGGATATCTTGTCTGGAGGCTTAAACTTAGCCCTCAGTAAATGTTCACTAATGTAAGTTGATCTTGGAAAGCTGTATTATTATACTTTTCTGGTCCTTATTATCTCATGGGGATAAAAAGACTCTGCCCTCCTGAAAGCCACACACATTGGAAATCAACGGACTGAATCCATTTTTTTAAACTTGTTTTGTTGGATATACACAATATACTTGAAGGGTTCAGTCATCGTCCTTCATTTCTTTTACCTACCTCTCTGTGTAAGACACCTGAGTTATAATTTCTGCAATGCCCACATTTTATGAATAAGATTTAATGAGTTAGTGATAAAGTACAAGTTTGAACTTTAGGGCCCAGGATCTTCTTCTTGTCCATTATAACAGCTAATTTTTTTGCTAGTCTCAGGGAGTCCTTGAAATGTTCCTTCTCATTGGAAACTCACCACAGGCCAGGGATGGCCTAGCAGAGGGTGGCTATCCTTCCCATACGTGTCTCCATGAAAGTCTTTTCATGCACACAAAGCTAGCCAAGACATCATCTCAAATCCAGCTATACAGGGAAGTGGCTAATCCCTTTCATGTGAGTTGACCCAGGGCACCTTCACACATCTCTCTCACAGGCTTATCAGCATTTCATGGATGCTATGCCTGTCAAAAACTTCTCATCTCCTCCTTCCTTTCCACATGACTGCTCTACCACTGTGTGGTACTCAAATGTCAAAACAATGGCAAGATGGCAGACTGACAGATCTGCCCCTGAGTCTGGGCTCATTGCAACACCAGATGCTTCCGGTCACCTGGGGAATCACTCTCACAATAGCTCCATATCAAGTTCAAGGTCAAAATGAATTCTCAGCAAATGCTGCTAAAATAGAATTTCTCAGCAGCTGTTTAAATAATTTATAACTGCAGGATGTATGCCTGCTGGAAAAGGGAGACATAAGATTTCATGTAAGTGACATTTTTCTATTATGTCTTAGAGACTAAGTCAATTGGGTATCTTTACACAGGACATGTGGTCGAGTGATGATGGTGCAGTCAAAACCCTTAAATTCTAATCTGACCTTGCTCATCCTTTGTCACTGACGAATACCGAAGGTTCTGTCAGAGAAGGAAGCCCCATGTGAACCCTACACACCATATTCAAGCTAGGCATGATCTTATGTCCAAAAAAAAGACATGCCGTGTCATCATTTATTTGACAAAGATCGAAGGAAGGCACTTGGTGCCAATTATCTGATGTCTGGGAAGCAGACATCTTAACGCAATCTCCTTTTTAAAAACTTTGCCTTCAGATGTGGGAAGAGCCAAAAACCTACTCTATTCCCACAGTGCCAACTCATGTGGGAAGTTGGAGGCATGAGGTTTACTAGCTGCTGCAGATGATAAGGGCATTAGCTATATGGCTATCTAGGGACAAACACTCTTAATCACAGAGACGACTGGGACGAGGGTCCTAAAGCAGGAATGTGCCTGGAGTGTTTACAGACTTGAGAAGCCAGTGTAACTGGGGCAGAGCAGAGTGATGGAGCAAGGGGATGGAGGGGCAGCAGATGAAATCAGAGTAGAATCAAAGACGGGATCATGTAAGGCCTTGTAGATCACTGTACCCACTGCCTTCTACTCTCATTGAGCCAAAGGATCACTGGAGGTGCTGAATGGCGCACTGACCAACCCCCAAGTACATTTAAGTATGTTTGGAACCACTTGGGCATGCAAATCCACTTTTTCAACTGTCAGTTTTATGAAACTGAAATAAAAATCAAGTATTTCCAATAAAAAAAATTTAGTGTCTGAATTGTGAAGGGCTCTATGTGTAAACTGCACACTGGATTTTAAAGACTTAACATGAGAAAAACCATGTAAACTATCTCATTAACAATTTCTATGTTGATTTGCATGTTGAAATGATAATGTTCTGGATCTCCTGTTTTAAAATAAAACATATTAAACTTAATCTAAACTGTCTCTTTTGCATGTTTAGTGTGGCTACTAGAAAGTCCGTAATCGTACATGTGGCTTATGTTTTACTTCGGTTGGACATTGCTACTCTGGAACAACTGTTGTAAAACTTCAGGAGGCATAAAAATTACCTAGGGATCTTCTTATAATGCAATTTACTAATCTACTATAATAGGGTAGGGCCCGAGACCTACATTTTAAGCAAGCTCTCCCAAGTGATTGCTCTAGAAACAGGACCCACAGTCTTCATTTTGCTAGGTCAAGATAAAGGCCCAAAGCCCCATCAGAGAGTCATGATGGCAGTGGCCATGGCTCTTCTACATGCCAACAATTCCCTGCTCTGCCATTTTGCAGGCTGGATCCCAAAACCAGTTTCTTGCCTGGATTATTACCTGTCAGTTATGGCCATGATCTTCAGATACTGCTTCCACTTGCCAGAATGGATGTCCCAGAGTCTGCCATTAGAATTGTTCTCCATGAAACCCACTCACCACTTGTCCCTCCTTCTCAGATGACCCAATACCCTGTCTCCTTCACTGAACAGGTCAGTTCCCAAAGCAGGGCTTTCTGAGCCAGCCTGTTTCATTGCATAAGACATTCACATCCTTAAAAATAAATCACAAATATTTATAGAACCATTAATCCTAGCATTTATATAAAAATTTACTAATTCTAAACAGCTCTCACTCATATATCAAATTTTAAAATTACTATGACAACAATTAAACACTAAAACAAGTTTGATAAGGAAAAATTTCAGTTCTCAGTAGCCAATTGATATAATCAGCATTTGACTTAATCAACAGTCAAAAGTTCCAAGAAAATGTAATGTCAGTTCATTTTAATACATTTTTTTCACATCTATTTTGTTTTCATTACTTAATTATTTCATCATAGGAGATTTTCATGGAACTATAGAATTTTTTAAAATGCAGATAGCCTGCAGAAGTAAATAAAAATCATCAAAAATCTTAACACAGAGAGATAGGAATTGTTTTCCTTTTGGGGTATTAGTTTGCAATTCTTACAGAATTTATCCTATATAGAGTTGGACATTCTTCTGTTTTACTCAAGATTTTTAAGTTCAAAAAACTATTCTGTTTCTTTAAAATGTACAGTCTTCTCACCAGGTGCATAGACTCCATTTTCTTAAGTTTCCTAGCTCAGTAAAACATTAGATTTTCTTCATTATAAACCTTACAAACTTTTAAAAAGATAATTCCTGAGTTTTTTCTCTGTAGGGCCTATTGTCAGTGGAATATTTTTCCATTACCTGTTCCTAAATAGTTTTAATACTATTTTGGAAAACTACTGATTTATAAATGTTTATCTTTTTAACTTAGGAGTAGGTTATGAAACAATGTTTTTTATTTATTTTCTTGGGCTTTTTAGATATAAGATCAAATTGTCTATGAATAATATCTTGTCGTTTCCAAAAATTATACAAGCTATTTTTGTTTCTTCCTTTGTTGACCGAATGCAATTCCAAGAATGATTTCTACTGCCCACTTTTGTGGAATATTTCCCACAAAACACTTTACAGAAACTATGGCAGTATTCTCCAAGCTGGTTGGGCGTCTTCAGGAGAACGCATTTAGGCCTATCGACAATTGGCAACATTTTCGAAAGAGATTGGTCATGATGGACTCAAAGTCCTTGAACCCACTTTAGATGATGAACAGTTGAAACAAATGGGGATGTTTATTCTGGAGCGTAGACATGATGGAACAAGAATTTTCATTAAAACAGGAATTGGACAGGTTACATAACCTCTCCAAAGAGAAGCACTAGGAACAAGCTACCTGGAGGACAATTTTTGGTCAATGAAAGTAATTTTAATTAAAAAGTAAGTGGCATTCCTTGGTAGGAAGGGGACTCTCCTATAAGGGAAATATTCAAATACAGGGTCAATGATCCATTACACAGATACTGTGGAACAGATGTGAACCCCTGAGAGGTGGTTAGACTGGATGATCTTTAAGATCCATCTTTCTCCCTATTCCATATTTCCACATCCCACTTCTACAGCCTCTAAAATACCTGACACACATATATTGACTGAAATTCATTTAAATACAAATAGAAGTAGTACAGTTGACCCTTGATCAACGTGGGGGTTAGGGGCATCAAACCCAATACATTTAAAAATCAGCATACAACTTCTGGCTCCCCAAAAACTTAAGTTGTCTCTCAGTATCCATGGGGATTAGTTCCGGGAGCACCATGGATGCCAAAAGCCGTATATGCTATCAAGCATTCTATATAAAATGGGGTAGATCAATACATATAGTTGGCCCCTCATATCCCTGGACTCTCAACCACAGATTGAAAACAGTACAGGTATTTGTGGAAAAAAATCCACACATAAGTAGACTCTTGCAGTTCAAACCATATTGTTTAAGGGTCAACTGGATAGCAAAACAGCCTTATTATTTTTCAGACTAACTTTTTAGTATGCACATCCTAAAATTAAATGTATAAAATAAATTTGTATGACTAAAAAAGGAATATTTTCTCCAAGCATTTCTTCCATCTGCAGCCTTTGATCAATCAACACATATTTATCAGGATACGCAAAAGCATTAATATACATAGAAAACACAAGAAAACAAATGTTCACAGAAAACCATCACCATCAAAATTTTTCTAATCATTTTTACCCTATTGCAAAAGAGCATTTGTGTTTAAACATTAATTGAATTTCCAAACTGATACTGTTATCAGAGCATATACTATTTAAGATTTGTACTTTTCATTCCCAACAAAGAATCCTCTTCAGGAAACAGGTAATGAAAGCTGTTAAATGTTCATGTCTTTCTCATTCAAGATTAATGCCCAACCGGTATCTTCTTACATTCCTAAAATATCCTTGGGCAGCCTTTACCCAAGCAAACACTCTAAAACCAATTAACAGCAAAAATGCTTACAAAATAAAAACCTACTGAGAAGTCCTTAACCTTATCTTGAGGAATATATGTACAATTATTAACATCTTAAATAATCTCACTGCAATTCTTAAGACCCCTTATAATTATTGTTACCCTTAATCAACAGGTGTGAAAATGAACAATTTACCCAAAAAGAACAGAATCATGACATATTTTACAGAGAAGACAAGGCATAATTCTTATGTGTTGGTTTTGATGTACTTGTGACTGTTGGTGATTCTATGAACCATTTGATCCCAGAAGTAGCAACAGAGAAACAAACTGAGTGACTGTTAGGGTACTGAGTTCATGACAGAAACAAGAACCTCTGTTCCTCACTGGACATTTTTGGAGCATTCTTTTCTCTTCAGACACAGAGCAATATTCTAGAACTGTGGACTGATATGAAATACAAAATACAAAGAAAAGCTCTGTTCTGAAAAACAAAACCCAGAATGAATAAGTCATGGGAATCCTTTACCTCTCTTGACAGTCTAACTCCCCAGGTGCTGAAAGATGGCACAGAGAAGAATGACATCTATTGTTCAGGGAGGTTTATGGGCAAGATCAACCCGTCCCACTGAGTAGGTTGTGCACTTGGCTTACAAGCCAAAGTTGACCTGTCTCCCCAGAGGAGCAAACAAGAGCGACCTGAGAAGAGGCAATGGAAGCTAACGGCCAGCTCCTGAGAGTTATCCAGGAGATGCGGGCAGAGATCAAGAAGCTGGAGAAAGAGAATCAAGCTCTTCGGATGAAGCTGATTTCAAGTAGTCAGAGAAGCCCAGAGTCAGGGGGCCAATCAGCAGATGAATGGGAAGAGGACGTCACAGACCTTGGTAAGCTCGGAAAAGCACCTGGACAGTCTCTAGCAACACTTCATGGTGGTATTTCCACTGAGTCAGCACCAGCTATGCAGGAACACCAAGGTAAAGAAAGTCCATAGCTCCTCTGGGCTGTGCCCATCTTTGCAAGTATCTCCTAAATAGTAGGCTTATTGTACTTCTCACATAACTGCATCATTTGGTGGTAACAGTGGTGAGTCCCATCCTGTCTCTTTTGGTAAATTAATTTTGAATCTGGAGGCAAAATTTTCTTTAGCTTCTTTAAGCAACGTATTTTGGCAACATTAAAACTATTTCCAAATATTCCTGGAAAGATAAGAATGGCAGGTTTGTGGAAACCAGTCACATTAAAAGCCATGTGTTTCTTCCTTCTTGGCTTCAAGCGTTTAAATGCTACATAACAGAACACTGAACGGGTATATGTCAAAAGGCATGCTCACTTATTAAATTAGAACGATATCGCACAATAGTTAAGTGTATGGATATCAGAGTCAGCCAAATATGCTTGCCAATGATTGGTCATTAGCCACTTGACTCATCTTTAATCTTTGCTTTCTTCATTTAGAAATGTTACAGTACCTATCTCACGTGGTTCTGAGGATTAGTTGCAATAATAGACCAAGTGCTTAGTACAGCACCTGGCAAAGACATAACAAGTGGCAGATATTGTTGCTTATCCATGTTTTACAAAGAACTTTACTGTCCTATATGAATGTATGTCATACATAATTCAACCTACTATCCAGGTGGAAGACTTCAAGATACTGGGCCAATGCCTAATATAGTCTAAAAATCAAAGCTCTCACATTTTACTGGAAACAATTTTGAATGGGAAGACTATACATGAAGTCAGAAATCAGCAGAGCAAAAATCTACATCTTACATTTAAATTGTCTTGCCTACACACAGCGTATTCAAATAAAATTGATATACATAATTAAATACTCAAAGCTCTTAACATCATCTGTCAAAGGCTTCAGACAATGCTGTATAGAGATTCTGAACAGCTTAGCAGCGGAACATGTCATATTTACCAGCTACTTTTCTCTCTAGAATGGGACCCTATATTTCAAATTTGGGAACAGGTTCCAATCAGGGGCTTTTTCCTTTTTGTCAAGTGCAACTCTAGATCTGAGTAATTCTGTCTGCTGGTTATTTATTATAACAAAAGTGAAAGCATAACCTATAATGAAATTTGAATTTCTGGTGAAAAAAAGACCTTTGTATTAATAATATATCCTTACTGCAGAACTGAATGATTCTGTCTCGTAAGGGGCTGTCTTGGACATTGTAGGGTGTTTTGCAGTTCTCCTGGTTTCTAAACACTAGATGCCAAAAGTAACTGCTTCTCCCCCTCCAATCATGACCATCAGAAATGTCTTCAGACATTCCACACGTCACCTAGAGGACAAAATTTCCTCCCATTGGAAACCACTGCCTTACTCCAAAGGTAAACAACACTCCTTCAAATCTATTTTCCACGATGCTTCTCTCAATGGCAAAGTAATATAAGATCTTAATATATCTTGTGCTACTCTAAAACAAGTATTATACTGTTCAAAGAACAGAGAGTATGCCATCAAGCTTAGAGGAGGTTAGACTATTAGTTAGAGCTAAACACACAACTGATATCCTACTTCTTTGGCATATAGATGGTAACTTCCAATAAGAATATCAGCTGAAAAATCTGATGATAATCTAACGGGCTTTCCTTTGTAGGTTACTGTCTTCTTTTCCCTGGCTGCATTGAGTTTGCAAATGATAGGTGAAAAACATTTGATAAATTTGGGGAACTCTTGCCAGTTTTACAAATAAAACACAGAAAGGAATATGAATTAAATTTCTGCGTGGAAGCCCAGTTGAGTTACTTTAAAATTATATTTACCTGTGTCTTCTCTGTGATGTGCTTTTACAAAAGTATGTGACGTAAGTAGAAGGAACATTGGCCTGAACATGAAGACACATGGGTTGTAGTCTCAGTTTTGTAACAGTTGGTCAATACTGGGTAGGTAACATAAAATTCTTAATCTTAGCATCCTCACATAAAAATGAATGATTCCAAGCCCTATTTGAACTGTACAAGTCTGTGATGTAACATCGTTTTGTGTTCACTCTCCTGATCTATAAAATGGAGATACTGTAGAATCTATCCCATAGGTCTATTGAGAGTATTAAATGTGACACCACAAAGAAGACACAACATGGGTCACTTGTTAGTAGTTGGGTTAATGTCATTAGACATGCCAGATAAATATTATTATTTACCCTGGGTATAAGTTTTTTATTAGGAGTTTTAATAAGACATTTCCAATATCAATCAAAATCCATACTTGCAACTGAATTATAAAAAATGTGTGACTGGAAAGGCACTTTAGAGATCATCCCCTTATTTTACAGTTGAGGAGATAAGATCCAGAGAGATTAAAAACTTGTCCAATCCTCTTTTGAAAACAGAATAATAAAAACCCATCCTTTGAGAAGGAACAACGTGAAATCAGAAGTGTGAGTCTCACTTTAAGAAAGGGAACAATTAAAGCGGCTGGAAGCGAATCACCAGAAAACGAAAAGCTCTTCTGTTGGTTCTGGGTATATGTAGTGAGGCAAAAACAAGATTTGATGCTTGGAGAAGCCTGTTGTTTCCCCCTCACTGAACTGAGACCACAGAGCTATGCTACAGCCCAGGGACACTGCTACTTGGTGATATATATATATATATATATATATATATATATATATATATATACATATATACATGTATACATGTATATATACATATATATGTATATATGTATATATAAATGTGTATGCATATTTATGTATGGTATACATAAGTATGTATATATATGTTTCTGTATGTGTATATGTTTATGTGTTATAATAAGAATACAGAGCACCTGCTCAGAATGAATCCTTGTTGGATAAACTCTCACGGAAACATCTGTAATCATGTGTATACACATTTGGTAGATAAGAAGTCCAACCAGCGTTTTCAGGGTTGTTGGTCTCACCCCTCCTGCCCTGTGCATTCTCACTTTGGAACTATTAGGAAAGAGTTCATTCGCTACAAGGAAAATAAAAGAAACACTCTTTATAGGGAACCTCCAGCATTGCTGGACCTCTGATTCTCTTCAATCTACTCATATCCTTGGCAGCAGATAAATGGCACTGGGCAGCGATCTTTGAAATTGTGCTAATGACACTGTGATATTCTGTTGACTATCCTTTCCCTTTTATTGCTAAGAAACTAACAGATACAGACTACTTGTGACCTGGGAGATGAACAGAGATCCTATTTGCTAACCAGTCAAGCTGGAGTGTAGACCCCAAATAAGAATGAACTTAACTTTGTTATCATTAGCATAACTTCTTCTGTTGTGTTTCCCTACCTTTCAGTATAGTTTGTTTTATAACCCTTCTAAACAGAAACTTTTATATGTGCCAGTTGTCATAAGCCTGTTTTTAGATGATTATAGCAGCTGTAATATCACAGCCACCGAAAGTGTTTCCAGGTAATTTGTGAACAGTCTTTGCAGTTCACCACTTCAGACAGATTTGAACTTAAACTCTCTCCAGACTCTTGCCTAAAATTTGATCTTCTGCTCTTCCAAGCTATAAAAAGCCAAGGCGCCCTCCAGTTTGTGGGATGGCCATAATAATTTGCTGTGTTCTGCAGACTGGGGCATCAAACACAAATAAGAAATAATTACGCTTCTGGCACTCTCAAAACCTAAACACAAGGCAGGGCTTTCTTACACTTCATGCTCCTTAATGGCGACGTGGTGGCAAGAAAGAATAAAGATTCAACAAACATTCATTGAATGATCCAAAAAATGAAAACCGACCCATGAGGTCAGTGTCATTGGGCCCGGTAATAACTGGATATCTAAGTAGAGGTTGAATGACTGGCCCCAGCTCAGTCAGTACAGTGTTAGAGCTGAGATTCAGACAAACCAAGTCTCCCTGAAATAAAGCTCTTTTAATCAAGGTGCTTTAGTAACAAGGAACAAATAAGATTTGATTTACCTCAAGAAAAGAATTTATCGGAAGACACTTACGGACAAAAATTGGATTTGAAGCCCTCAGAAACTAAGGCCGCCGATCTCTCCATTTCTCTCAGCAGCAAGCCAGTTTCCCACACAAGGCATCTTTGCTTCTTTGCACATGCGTACTTTGCTTTCATCTCTCATTCACCAGGCTTCCTTATAATGACTGTCCTGAACAAAGCCAAGACACACAATTATAGGCCAGTGAGCGCCAGCCAATTCAATTATTTGTGGCCATTCAGGTGATGAGAGACTGTGGCTGAGCAGGTTCTCCTAGAATCAGGCATGAGGAAACTATCCAGAATGAACATCTCTAGAAGTCCATGTTCCTTCCACTTTAAAGTTTCGTTTTATTGTCTCTATATGTCAAAGTCTCTATTCAAATGCTGTCTCTATTCAAAAGGCCTTCCCTGACCATACTATTTAAATAGCCTCCAGACCCCCACCCTCCTCTGTCCCTCTCCCCTTGCCCTCATCAGCCTTACTTGTCTTCCTAGAATCTATCACTACCTGAATTTCACCATCTATTGTTTGTTTATTGTCTGTCTGCCACACAAAAGGGTAAGCTTTATGCAGGCAAGAACTTTTATATTATTCACTACCACATCCTATCTCTTCAAAAAAAAGTTTTGGCACATGGTTTGCACTCAATTATTTGTCAAATAAATCAATGAATGGATATATTTTATGTAAAACAAAATTAATCAAAAATAGTCTTGTTTAGTTAGTTTCAATTAAGTACTATCAATATAACTTCCCATGTGTGGACCTCATTAAAAGTAGAGTTTTTAAACTTGAATTTTGTGTGTCCTGTGTAGGTAACGTCATGATTGTTAGACGCTACTCCCTTTCCTCACCAATTCATTCATTTGCTGCAAATGATCCCTGGAAAGCTGGGAAAAGACAACCAAACAGTGACATTCTAGAAGCTCAGAGAACAGTTAAATCACTGGCATGTTCTTCATTCAAGAAGCAAGACAATGAAGAAAAAATTTTTGCAGACGATTCTTTTACCGGCAATAATTCCAGCCAAAGAGCCTCCCCTGAGCATACTTTTGGTTGCAGGTAATGTAGAATCTGCCTCAAGCTAGTTAAAAAATGTATGCTGTGATGAGTACTGAGACAGTCTCCTGAATGAGCAAGGTCTTAGCTAGTAGAGGAAAAAAAAAATAACCAAATAGGCCATCAGGCCAAAGCAATCTCCATCCTACATATGTCCATTTTGAGAATCAAAAGGAACAAATTTATCTGAGGCCAAACATCCCTCTCTAATAGGTACCGCTAATAAGTGGACAACATTTAGTCTTCTCTTACTCCTCAAGCATTAATGATCATACTCTGAGCAAGACAAGAGTCAGCAAAAACAAAAGGTTGCTTGAAAGTTTCATTTAGTGACAAAGACACACAAGTCAACTGTCCCCTACAATAAAGTGTGTCTCAGGAAGAAGACACAATTACCTTAAAAGCTGAACACAGAATTCCTCTCTGAGAGAGAACTGTTCTTGTGGGAGAAGGTACCTTAATGGGTTTTTTTGTGACATAAAAAAGGACCCTTTAGGCATAACCCAAAAGAGCCAAGAGACAAAGAGAAAACCAGTCTGTTATGCAAAATACATGAATTGGCATTCAGGGAATTAGGGAGAGCCTGAGAATTGGGAGGGGCTGAGAAAACTTTGGAGACACAGGCTGGGAATCTTTCAGAAGCAAGTTGGCCAGTGGCCCCTATAGTGCGTAGCGTCAAGAGTTCTTTCAAAAGCAGATTGTCGCTATCAAGCACAATTTATCTGCCCTACTATGCTAGGGCATGACTTCCCTCTCACACACCAACCTTCCAACCTCCAGTTTGCCCTAGACTCTCACAAGAGTCCCTATACATTTGTCTCCTATGAGTAGGAGGAGGAAAATCAAGAAAAAAGGGGCCAGGATTCCACAATTAGCTGATCATTGGAGAAGAAAATATGGAACGAATATGGTTGTGGAGAGAATAAGGGAGTTATCTAATTTAGCAGTGACAGAAAATCAAATCAAGGGATAACCATAAGTGATAGGCCTGGGGAATTCTCATAAATATTGGAAAGAGCACGGGCCTTCCCACAAGATGTGGGGTACAAAGGTTGAGCCAGTCTTATTTGACCTTTACAAGACAGGATGAAAATTGTGTGTCACTTGTGGAAAGTTCTATGGCAGGAGCAGAGAGAGTAACCTGTGTCATGAAAGACACCTGGCCTTCGCCCAGCCAAGAAAAATGGGAAGGTCACCCCAGGTAGAGCAAAAAAAGACAGGAAGATAGAAGAAATCCTGACTGTTGGGAAAACCAAATGCAGTGAAGTGAATGAGGACACAGAAGTGAGCAAGATTAATCATAAAAGGCTTCCCTGAGAATGTTAGGAGTATGTTCTTTATCCAGTAATTATGGGGGGAAATTTGTAAAAAAAAATGTTTTTATGAACATTTTCAAAGTACAGAAATATTCAGAAATTAATGTTACAAATACCAATGCATTCATCTGCAAGAGTTTTGTCATATTTTCTTCAAGTAGTTTTATATATAAAAGGGGGGAAAGTTACTAATAAAGAGAAAGGGCCTATACCTCTCTCCCCCAGTCCTCCAAAGGGGTAAGTGTTACCATAAGTTTCTTTCCTAAACTTTCAGTCTATTTTTTATGCTTTCATTACATATATTGATTCACTCAACAAATATACCCTGAGGGTGTACTATGTGCAGAATTCTAGGCACTGAGGATACAGTAGAAAATAAAATTGTCAAAAATCCCTGCCTACGTGGAGATTTTTCCTTTGCAACATGATAATCAATAAACATGAAAACACATGAAGTGTATGTTGTGTTAGATAATGGTAAGTGCTAAAAGAAAAGTAAACCGATTAAAAGGAAAGAAAAAAGTGTTAGGAAAAAAAGCATTGTTGAAATTTTTATATCATAGCCAGAAAATGCCTCATCATTTGTGTGAAGAAAGGAGACAGAGAGTTCTGAGAATTTGGGGGGTTGGGGCAGAAACTTTCCAGGCGTTGAGAACAGCAAATGCAGGAGAACTGGGCAGGCTCACGACTGGTGTTTGAAGCAGGGTAAGGAGGCTGGTGTGACTACAATGGAGTGAGCAAGCAAGAAAGCAGAGACAGATGAAGGCCAAAGGCTAACAGGTGGCCTTCCACTCCCCTCCGATGATTCTGAATTGATTCCAAGTGAAGTGGAGTGCGTAACATACTCTTTTCATGAAAAAAAAACAAAAGATCATGTCAGGAGCTCTGTTTTGAAAAGACTGTAGAAAAAACAATACAGAAAACAAAGAAACCAGGTTTAAGGATAAAAAAGTAATCTAGGCAAGAAATGGTCATTCCTTGGCCAAGGGTAATAACAGTAGAAGTGCTTTCTGAATATGTCTTGAAGGTGGAGTCAACGAAGTTTGTTGACAGAGCAGATGTGGGATATGGAAACAAGAAACACACACTCAACTATTGCGTCCCAATGGCCATTGGGTTTTCAACGAGGGAAGAAAGGCAGAAATGGTGTCCTTTGCCTAAATATATATATATATATATACACATATATGTATATATAGTTATAAAGTTATATAAAGCACAAAATGTTCATTGTAAAAAAAAATTGCAAATTACGAAAAATATAAATGCAATATTCAAAGTAAAATGATAAAAAGGACAATTTTCCACATCCCCACTAAATGAACAACCATCATTCAGATTTTAATCGCTATCTTTCCAGGTTTGTATCTACATAGTTTGAAATTGCACAGCCCATGTTTTATAATGTTTTATTTTTTTGCAATTAAACCATTATTCTCACAGTCCTACAATGCTAATTAAGAAATATGGTAGTATCAATTTACCCATTTCAATTTATATTAATTTCTGTGATAGTTTGGGAACCAACCCAAAGTTGATAACGTATTATTTTTCTGAAGCAAAACAGTTTCAAATTTCCAAGTGCCAACAAATAAACTATCATAACACAATCCATTTCTAATTTGGAATAGACTTTAATTGGAAATACTGAGCCAATTTTAGAATTGTGTTAAAACAAGAAAGTCAGTAATAGCTTAAAATCAACAGCTGGGTTGGCATAAAGTCCTGTAGATACAGGGAATTGTTGAGTAAAAATTAAGCATGTTTTTTTTTCTTTTTCAGTCCTTTTTTATTTTGTTTTTTACTTTCTCAAGGATTAACTAGTAAAGTAACATGTCATTACGTCTGTCCTCTCATCTTTTGGTAAATTTATTTACTTTTTAATAGCTCTCAAAGAATTTTACAAAGACTTATGGAGAGCAAATTGTTTGAACTCGCTTTTGAATCAGTCAAACATCATGCATAACTTGCTTATTAACTTTTTCCCTATTATACAAAGAAAGTATTTTACAGAATAATCCAGGGTCAATATTTCTAAGAACCAATGTTCTTCAGCTACTAGAGATGGGAATTGTAATTTTTCCTAAATTTTGACACAGAGATCCAACCTTTTCCTCTGACACTTAAGGGTCCATATAGTAAATTAAAATTGCAAATGCTTTTTTTTTTTTCACTGATAGGAGAAGCCAGACACATTAACATATACATAGAGTCTCTTTTTTTTATACAAGGTGGATAAGAAGGCAGCCTATGGAATCACAGGGCTAAAACCATGACTCCATCACTGACCAACAGCACAGTCTTGGGAAACTCTTATGCCAGTTTACTCTTCTGTAAAAAGGGAATCATAATATTGTTATTGTGAAGAATAAGTGAGATAGTGAAGTGAGTGCTTACTAAGTGGCAGCAGTTATTATCTCATTGATCCCAATACATGGAACCACTGGTCTTTCTCCCAAGGGAGGGAGCAGATGCGTTCCCTTAGATGCAGGTCACTAAAAGTCATTCACTGAAATAATATCTTTAGAGAGAGACAGAGAGACAGAGAGAGACAGAGAGAGACAGAGAGAGAGAGAGAGAGAGAGAGAGAGAGAGAGAGAACAAGAGTGGAGAAAAGGCAATCATTTTAAACACTATTCTTTAGGCTTATTCCTAGGAGCAAACTATCCTGGTTTATGTCAAAATTCTACATAACACTTTTAGAGGAAAAAGGAGAAGTGGGCAAAAGGAAAAGATGTAATTGCTCAGATAACCCTGGATCAATTGCTGTCACTAGTCTCTCCTGTTATTCTTCAGACGTGATGGATATTCAGTTACTTCAAAGCCCATAACTGTAGATTGACCTGGCTTATGAAATATTTGCCTCAAATTTCTGTTTCATTTCAACTGACGAGCTTGGATGTGAAAAGACCCTCCGCCTGAGACAACATGATATTCTTTAACTTTAAACATCAAGCTAATAGTCCTCAGGCATCCAGGCCCTCCCTCAATAGTTTCAAATTTCAGTTTTGTCAGCGCTATTCACTGGGCTTAATTAAAAGGTCAGTTCCAACATAGAGTCTTGCATTATTGTTGATCAAGTAAACAAAAAAGAAAATACTGTGATATATTTAAAATGCAGTTTTAACACTTTAGGCAGTATTTGGTGGCTTGGGAAAATACTAAGTATTCTGCATAAAAACTCACTAAAAAGTCTTATTTCTCTTCCTCTTATTCTGCTTTCTTTAGGGACAAGATAAAGACAGTCGGTTTCCTGTTACCCATGGACATATCTTCGTATTCCAAAAATTTCAGTTCTTTGAAATACTCACCAAATCAGACCACAAGCCAGCTAAGTACCATTGCAGAATAGGATGTGTGAGGTGGTGACATTTAAGAAACAGTTGATTCCCAAGAGACGGGAACACCAAGGCCTTGCTGGGTCAGTGTCCTCCCCTTCAAAGAGCTCTGACAAGATGCCTCGTAAGACATACAACATACTTGGCATCAGGGCAGTGACCTTGTCACTGGACTTGGCCAAGAAATGGAAGCGATTACTCTATGTGGTTGTTGAATACTAATGTTGAGTGTGTACAGCAGCTATTGTGTCTGTAGGCAGCACATGAGCCATTAAGTGTGAATAAATTGTGTGCTAAGTGTTCAGTATCTGTGTTATGCCACCCGACAATGCTGTTGTTCACATTATAAGTGTCACTTTCCAGATTAAACCATAACAAATGTAGAAAAAAAGTTCTAGTTTTGATTAATGGTACAAAACAATAGTGATTATCCTTATAGCTAATAGTGTGTTGCTATTTCACTGACACTAGCTCATTTGGTCTTTTGATATCCTGCGTCACTGGCATGGGAGCACAAACACAGCCAACTCCCATAGCGTACATTGTGGCCTCAGCACAACTGTGGGCTGGCTGATGGCAAAGACACTATACCTGGGTGGAAGGAGAGAAACGGGGGTTCAGTTTCATTACGTCATGGGTGGAAACCTCAGAACTCCCCAATTCCTCAACTTCCAGTCGAGAGAACTTCTTTCATTCCTGGTTTACAGCAATTATATTCTAATACTAATATCCTTTTAAAACAAATATATTAAAATTTCCAGATTGTTAAAGTGCAGTTTCCTGGACCCCGTACCAGACCGACTGAATTGGCTGAGAGGCTGGGAGGCACGGAGAAGACCAGAAATCCTCATTGCAAACAAGCTTTGCAAGGGTGATTTCTGCTAGACAGTCCTGCTCATGATCCACTACTATAAATACTAAAACACTTAGTCCAGGGCTCCCCAAACCTGGTGCCAAGTTGAAGTAAAAGCAGTTGAAACAAGTAAAGTGTAGGAATGGTCCAATACATTACTAAGAGAGATTTATAATTGTCACAGACAGATTCCTAAAAGGGAAATGGATGGATCAACAAATACCCTGAGAAAAAGCCCCCTCTTGGGTCAAATGCTTCATTTATTTGTGATGTTCCCTTAAGAGTAACAATATTCTCAGAATTATGACAAATGTACATTAGGGCAAGGTTACAACCACAGGGGAAAGATACAAATGAGATGTAAAATCACATAATTCACCTGTGAGATTACTGGTATTTTTAGTTTATGCACATTTATAGTCTCTGCAGATTTAGAAAATGGAGAATTTTGTGTTAACATCAGTGAAAAGAAACATTTCCCAAGCAGGAAAAAAACAAGCAACAAATGACAGCCACCCAAATCACAATGGCATAATTGGCAAGGGTATGATGACAAATGCCAAGCTCAGTGACTAGTATGTGGTTGGCATTTCGTACATGATCTGTGAACTGAACTGCATTAACAGTCATATGAGTCTAACATTCCTTTAAGAGTTCCCTGAATTGGCTACACTAAGCCAGTCACTAAATTTAAAGTGTTTGTAATTTGAGACATTCTCAATTAAATGAAGATGATCTCTACATTCTCAGTGTCCGGGGTATCTAAGGATCAAATGAGATCGTGTATATGGACATGTAGCATAAAGCACTAAATATAAGACACCGTTATTTTGTTCCATTCAAAATGTAGACTCCCAAAATATGCCTAATTATAAATTAAGGTGTTGAATTGATAGCAATTTATATACAACATTTCTAGATTTTTTTTCCCTAGCTTTTAATTTTCTCTTGGTTAACTTGATGATTCAGTCATCAGCTAATTGATGGACAGTAAGACACTTTCCTAGCATTCAGAGTCATGTGCTTTACATGTAAAGAAGAGCAAAAAGTACTCATAGGAAAAGGAAACCACTCCATGATGAATTCCTAGTATTGAATGGTCATCAATACTACCAAAAGGGCACAAATTAATAACTCTGTGGGTGGTGAAAGCCAAAAATTAACAACTGTATCAGTCTACTATCAGCATACACCAATGTCTGCCAGAGCTATTTGCTTTCATAAATATGGTCTTCTGCAAATTTCCTTTAACAAATGAACATACGGAAACAAAGGAAGATAAATGATGTGTTCTGAGTCAAATGGCAAACCCTGGCAATTTTCCTAGCTTCCCAATTCTGTCTGCTCCCATTGCCTTGAACTAGCTCTTCTCCCTAAGCTGTGAATCTAGAATAAACTTAACCAAAAAGATAGCTGTGTACAGGGACCATCTGAAACCACACGGTGTTCATTTTATTCCTTGGTCCAAATTCTAGTTTATCATCTAGAAAATCCCGAGTCCTGGTCGGCACAATCCTCGAGCTTGATAGCTTTACCAGCAAAATAAAAGGCAAAATACAATAGTACCTGCTGGTTATGGAAAACACCATCCATAAAACTTGAAAGGATATGATAAAGCAATCTGGGAGAGAAGTGTGTGGTGATTCTAATTTACACACAAAAAACAAATGTTTATTTATATTCCTTCCTTAAGAGACTGAGTTTAGCCACTGGCAGATATACTTAATTTTTAAATATTGATGCAGGAAAATATTCATTCATTCAAGCTGTGTTTGAAAAAGCATGTAATCATAGAATACTCTTTCTTATACAGGAATAAATAAAAGACCTGGTGTACCTTTAATTCTGTTTTGATTGCTGCCTTCATCATTACTGCCACAAAACAGTCAAAATATTTCATGACTACAATGATCCACTTACAATCAGTTTGCTAAACGGTGAGAAAAGAAAGATTGAATTTACCCAATCTCATACACACGTACTTAATAGTTTGACATTATTGAAAGAACCTTGAAGAGTTGAACTTGAAACACAATTCACCCTGAACTCAGAAAGAGATTGAACTTGTTCCTGTCTGGGTTTTATTAAAAGATAATTCTTTATGGCACTCAGGTTTACTTTCAAGAAATAACTCTCATTTTTCCTTTTTCTTCCACTAGAATTACTCCTGCAGTCACCTCAACATTCTTAGATTTGAAACGTCTGAATCTGAAGACCAATTAAAAATCTATTCATGACAATGATTAAAAAAAAATTCATTTTGCCATCTTCTCAATACCATTTTATGAATACCATATATATATCCATATTTGTTATGAACGCTCCAAGACATATAGTACCCCTCTTCTTTAGGGAACACAATTATCAGTCATAATTGTGCATGCATGAAACTCATGCATGAAAATTGTCCCTAATCCCACCCAGCATTAATTCCCCAGCCACACCCATTCTCTTTCCTTTCTCCCTTAACCTTGAGGATTTTTATTTCACATAGGGTTACTTGTTACTTCAAACCAGGAACTCACTTCTGATGGAAAGACCGGCATGCAAGCAAGACTTTCTGAGTAGGAGAAAACTTCACTCTCTAAAACACCCAGAAGAGTATGATTTTTGAAATACGAATTTTTTCAACAAACCTCCCTCTTTAATAAAAGAAAAGCATTCAGCACTGAAGAGCAGGAAAGTGAATGGATAGCTCGGAAGCAAATAACTCCTTGGCCCAGGTGTTGTACCATTTAGTGCATTAGAAAAAGTAATCTGCTAAATGGGCCATGGTCATATGTGACAGTTTAATGGGTGTCCAAGAAGTGAGCCAATTAGTCTCTTCCAAACTATATCATCTCATTTACTATGTGGCTAGTTCTACATTGTCCACCAATTCGTGACCTTTTTCATCTCTGCCATTTCCTTTGCTCATGGCTTTGTCTGGATTGATTACGTGGAAACATGCCATCACATCATCACACACAGACACTCTTTCTCTCTTAAAAAAGAACTGCCCCCAGCATCAAGTCTATCCTAAACCAATTCATTCAAGTGTCCCTCCCAAATATTTACTTATTTCCTTTCTCAAGTACTTCACATTTCTAGAGCCGCACTGAAACTTAGTCCCAACTCCAAGACTCTAGAATTTAAAGGAGCTCTTCAAGAGGCCATGCCAAGAAAAGCCAGCCCTCAGAAAACTGGAGCTTCAAAATCAGGAAGTGTCTCCCCAGCCTCTTAGTCCCAACTCCAAGACTCTAGAATTTAAAGGAGCTCTTCAAGAGGCCATGCCAAGAAAAGCCAGCCCTCAGAAAACTGGAGCTTCAAAATCAGGAAGTGTCTCCCCAGCCTTCTCTCCCCAAACCCTGAAACTTCATGTAAAGCAGAGGTTCTCAATCCTGGTTGCAAAATACAATAAACTGAGGAGCATTAAAAATCCCATTGCTCAGCTGCACCCTGGGCAAGTTATGTCACCGGGGACGGGCCTCAGCATCAGTATTCTTTAAAGGAAAGCTCTCCCAGTGATTCCAATGAGCAAGCAAGTTTGAGACTTGCTGTTGTAAAGGTGAGGGGTTGTTAGGACCAACGCTGCTTGTCGTAGATCTCAAGGAAGGAAGTGCCCAGGCCTTGAAACCAGACAGTCCTGCACCCTAGGCAAGGTCACTGGGCTTCATTAAGCCTCAGTTCCCTCATCTGTGAAATGGAGATCTACAGACATTCCCTGGCATGTGGAGATTTCATGAGCTAGTCAAGCACCCACCACAATACCTAGCACACAGTAAGCACTCAAAAACAACAGCAACAGTAGTAGCAGTAAGTACAAAACATGGTCTTTGCTTTCAAGGAAACGTTAAGTAGAGATTCATTCCAACTCCCAGCCCAGTACAGGGCGTCAGTGACAGGCCATGTTTAGAAACCGCATCTCCTGACTCATGGCCCAGCACCGTTTCTGTGACATCACAGTCTGCCCTTGGTGAACTCAGCCCTCCTTTCACTAGTCAGTGGCTACAGAGAATTTACATAGTAAATAAGACTGAACATGGCCCCAAAGTTTTCTCCCATAAGAAATATGATGTTTACAATCTCCTTTCAAATATACACTGAAAGAGTTCACCTCTTGTGTGATGACTGGAGCAACTTCCAAAGATTTCAATGAACTCGGAGCCACTTCTCATCAGTTGCTTTCAAAGGCTCTCCTCCCACAGGGACGGCCACTTCCAGAGCTGCTGAGCTGCGGTGGAAACCTCGATGAAGTTGCAACCATTCTTGTGAAGATTTCTGCCCAAAGTTCTGCACAGAACCCCTGATGGCAGTGAACCGTGACGTCACTCGCCTGCTCAGCAGGACCTCTGGACAAAATGCAGTGTAATTAACCAAACAGGCCAGAATAGGTCAATGCAATCTATTTATGGAGCAAAAATCACTTTGAGAAAGTATGTGCTGCAGGCAAATAGGTACATTTTGGTCATTTTAAAGTCTGAGTTCAGAGCTTTCAAAAGAGGATTACAACAAGCCTTTAGGCTAATGACTATTTCCATAGCTACTTACTCCCTGATAGCCACTGGGGTTCAATGAAGTTTTCTTTGGAATCCTATAACACTCCATGCAAGATGCTTTATTATCTGTGTCTCCAAATACTCAATAAATGCACGTCTTCTCGACAAACACTCCAGTTGGGGCAGACTGCCCTGAAGGCCATCTCTCATCCTCATGAAACATGAGAAGAACATTCAAAGAGTCGACATCATATCTCAACATGCACACAACTCTTTGCAATGCTTCCTTTAGCTATCTTGACGTGAAGGTCAATACAAAGAATGGTGGACATACAGGTCAAAAAATATTCTGCTGTTATGAGAAAGTGTTCTTTACTCCTAAAAAATAAACACAAAGATCATTCTCTCTTCCTGACGGAGTAGTAAGGTGTAAGATGCAATGCTTGGAACCAAAGCAGCACTCTTGTCACCATGAGATTTGCCTGAAAACCAGCAAACACCGCACTGAGGAAGTTAAAGAGCAATTTTATAAAGAACCTAGGACCTGGACTATGGCAGTAAGATGCTGAATTCACCAATCCCTGAAACCACCCTATCTCATGCCATCACTCTGATGCTCTCTGGGAAATTTTTGTTTCCTATTATGGCCATAACAAATTACTCAAAATTAGTGGCTTAAAACTACACAAATGTATTATCTTACAGTTCTGGAGGTCAGATGTCCTAAAATCAAGGAGTCAGCAGGGCTGTGTTGCTTCTGGAGGCTCTAAGGGAGAATCCATTTCCCTGCCTTTTCCAGCTTCTGCTGCATTTCTTGGCTTATGGCCTGTCTCTCTTCATAGCCAGCATAGTAGCACCTTCAAATTTCTCTCTCTTCTCGTCTCTCTCTCTCTCTCTCTCTCCCCTTCTCTCACCCCCACCCCACCCACTACATTGCCTTCTCTGGCTCAGAGTCCCCTGCCTCCCTCCTTCCCTTGTAAAGCCCTTGTGATTACATTGCCCCCCCGCAATAATCCAGGCTAATCTTCCTATCTCAAATCTTTAACTTAATCACACCGGCAAAGGCCCTTTTGCCATGTAATGTAACATATTCACAGGTTCAGCGATTAGGACATGGGCACCTGTAGGGGAGAAGAATCCTATTCAGTCAACCACAGATCTTAAGGCAGGGCAGCTTTCTTTCAACTCTATTATATATCAGAAAGCAACAGGGTTGACATTGCCCTGGAACAAAACTATAAATGTATATTCTTGTCTCTCCCATGTGAATAAAAACTGTTTCTGATCTTCTTTTCTAATGGGGTTCCAAAAGAATGTATTTGCCAGATAAATAGCCACATTCCATATATCTGAGGTTGCCAGATAAATGGCCACATACCATATACTTGAGGTTGTATTTATCTGTTCTAGCAAAGACACCTTAGCCTGCTTGCTGTGGTCTGCAGCCAACCTCCAGAATCCATCAACTTTCTTTGGGGCCTACATTGGTGAATTAAATAGAGATATGATGGGGACTACTAACCCTGCTTCCTTTATATCCTTAAGAGTGGCACGAATCTCTCCATGCCCCATTGATACAATATTGCTTTTTATGTCCTATCTTGTCCAGAGATGATATAGTTTAAGAGGCATCTACTTGAATTTCCTCACTATAGACAGATCTTACTCCACAAGCTAGGGACCGAATGTGAGAGTACAGTTGAAGGAAAGAAGCTTGGGGGACGGGGTTATCACTTTGTGAGGGGTGATACTAGCCTTCTCTTTGGAAAGACGAACATAAAATATGGAAATTTCGTAATAAATCATTGTTTATCTAAAATACAGAAATCTCTTAAGGGAAAAGAAGCAATCTCAACAGACCTTTTTCTTAATCCTAGAAGAGACAAATCATGCCTAAAAATTAGAACATAAATAATATTCAGAAGAAAACAATAAGTTGGGGTAAGTTTATCATAACAAAGAAAACAATAGCTATTCTGTTAAACGTAAGTGTAAGAAGAAAAAGGAAAAAATGTTATTCTGGGGCATAGAAAAATAAAAAACTACCTGACTTTTCCCTGTACTTTTATTTACCACGTTTCTATGTGTTCTCTGTTCTTCTCCAGATTAAATAAAGCACCTGAGTTTTTATTACCTAACATGTATCTTGAATTCCTCCTACTTAATGAATCTTAGTTCCATTATCTATCTCTTATGAATACAATGCAAGTTATCTTAGAAAGGAAATAGAATGAGAAAAAAGAGATTCACTCAGCAATTTTCAACCCTATCTGCCCACAGAATCATAGAAAGAGCTTTTAGAAAATACGTTCCTGGGAGGATCCTGAAAACTCGGGAATATCTAGAGATACCCACCTGATAATCTGAGTCCTACATATGTTCGTCCTTGGTCCCACTTCATAGCAGCAGCCTTGCTCCCCCTGTGGATCAAGCTCAGCCACCTGCTATGATGGGGACTCTTCTCATCTGCTAACCTTGGACACAGGAGTTCCAAGTGCCGGGCAACAGCAGTGGCTTGTGACTCAATAGAACCCTCCCTGTGTTGCCTGGAAAGAGAGGACCCACTGTGGGGAATCAAGGCCTCTAACGCGACAGAGCCCAGAAGTGCAGGGATATGAAGCGCCCTAGTCCTGCATCTCCCAGGCCACCACAATCCACCTCTGCACAGTTCTCTGGAGACCCCACACTCAGGGCGCAGCTCTTCTACCTGTCCCATGAGCCTCTCTTCCCTGGGGGGAGACAGAAGAAGGAGCTTCGTGGGATGAACTTCAGCGCAGTCACTCTCTCCCCCTTCACTATCCCTTCTAAACCCCCTCACTCTCAGATATCACCTCTGCTTTCCTGGTGGTGCAACCCAGCCCCTCAATCCTGAGGGACGTGAGGCCCTGGCCTCATTCTCTGCTCGCTCCAGGATAATCACACTCATTCAGCCACAGTCACAGGTGTGGAACAAGCAGGTACACACCCATAGCTGCCCTTAATTGCTGCTCCCAGAAGCCGTCTCCATCTCCTCTGATCTCCTTATTCTCTGAGCATATTCTCTGTTCCGTTGTTTGGCACTCATTTACTGCCTGGGGAGTCGTATGGCAGTGTGCTTGAGGATCTGCAAAAGTGTGTGAACGTGTGTGAGACTGAACCGGACTATGAGAGAATATTAGAGAAATGAAAGTCAACAGGGGAGGCCTCGAGGTAATCTGACCCGCTGCCGAGGTCACATGCTCTCTAAGATTTCACAGTTCTTTGTACTATCCATCACAATGCACTGTGTTGCTCGTTACCATGTCCTCCTCGCCAAGTCATCACAGGTGAGGGCTGTCTGGTCATTTTTCTATTTCTAACATCTGACTCAGGGCATTTGCTCCACATGCATTAAATGAATGAGAAAATCAGTGGTTGAAATGGTGGTGGGGATGCAGAGAAATCACTTGGCTTGGAATAAGGAACCATGGTCAGAACCCCAGGGGAGCAGAGTGTTATAGTGAAACCAGACAGATCTGGCTCTTCACATACAGTCAGATTTGAGGAAAGTCCTTTCTCTGAGGTTCGATTTGCTCATCTGTTATAAAATACTGAGCAGGGGAAGGCTGTTTTGAAGAATAAAATAGGTATATAAAGAACCTAGGGCACAGCCCATATCCCAGGTGATTGCCCACAACTGTTAGTTGTCATTATTCTTTAGACAATTTGGGTGTTTTTAAGCCCAAAACCATTGTGAAAAATAGTGAAACATTTACCTGGAACATGCACACAAAGAAAGAAAACTAAATTGCATCTCTACATAATATGCATATGTATTCAGGGTTTTCGGTGGAAGAGGTACTGTTCTGGAAGTTCTAAGGCCAGTGTGCCGGACCCGCTTGTCAATGCTGTTAAAAAAAACTTAAAAGGAAACTGGGCCAGGTCTTCTGTGCTTGGACTTTTTGGCTTTGAGAAAATGTCAAAGGGGAACCAACCTCAAAAATGTATGTTCTCCTTTTAAATACTCAAACAGCGTTTGTGTACAATGTTATTAACTTTTTCACCAACATACCAGCTTTAGTCATAAAGAATCATGATTTGCAGATTTAATTTTAAAAGCAAGATTTTTTATTTTTTTAACCACAGGTACCCTCCTCCAGAAAACAGTTAGAATGAGAGGCAGAGTCTATCAAAACAGGGCATTAGGCTCTGCCCCAAGTGGTCAGTTTGGAGCCTTGACTGGGGCATCTGCCACCAGAAAGAGGGAGACCTCCTTCCCTCCAGTCATCACATCAAAAGGCCTGACCACTGTAACGGTCCCAGGGAGCCTTGGGCCAATACTACAAAAGTCTCCCAGACCCCTTACCCCAGGAAGGACAGGTGCAGGAATTTATCCAGAGGAAACAATCAGAGCTATGCCAAAAATATTCAAAGATACTGATTGCGATGTTATTTTAAAGAGCAAAAAATTGCTTTTATGTCCAACACTTGGGGGTTGCTTTAGTAAATCTGGGAGCATGATGGATTTTATAGTTTTTGGAGAATATTTCATGACATGGGAATATAAACATGACGCATTAAACTTAAACTGTATGAGATAGAGCACGTGATCCCATTTTGTACATATAAATAAAAGCAAAATACAATGGATACCTGTGAGTATATACACACAAAGGATAAAACACTGAAGTGCTCATCTCTGAGGGGTAGAATTATAAGTAAATTATTCTCTTCTTCACTCTTTATTTTCCAAAATATCTATAGTGAACTCTCAGGATCGGGGGAAATGTTACTGATTACACAGAAAAACAACACAGAGCTTATGTCACAGGATGAGCTGGTAGCCTCACCATCATGCATGAATAACAGCATAATTCAAACATTCCAGCACCTGACATTTCTGGCATGGTTACTTCCCTCCAGACTGTGGCATCATCCTTCTCTCAGTACAAAAAAATAAATTATAGGTACCATTACTATACATATATATATATATATATATACACACACACATATATACATATATATACATGCATATATAATAATAATATATAAGAAAATATTGGCTTGTAATAAACATCTGAATAATTGAGATACTGAATATTACTTCAGGATGTCCAATATAAAATTAATGATCAAATCAAACGTCTGTGTTCTGAAGATCAGAAACAACCTCTTAGGCACTCACACCAGTCTGCATAGGTGGAGAAAGAACTCAGTTCCATGTTCATGAAGTCAGTAAATCGGGCCTCCCCCAAGTGTTACTGTAACGAAAGTATATCTAATAACCCATCAAAAATGCAGAGCATTCCTTCACACAGAGACAGAGTGAGTTGGCAATCATCCAGTCAAAAGATTTCTCTGCCATATGACACTATTGGTTGATAGTGTCATCTGATTGGATGGGACCTGGACGTGCAATGATAAAGTTCTAAATTATCTGAGAAACTATCACTTTTACTTACGGTTATCACCCAAGCATACAGGATGCTGATAATACAGAATTTATTCTTACAGGGTTGGTTATTTAACATGATTTTCACATATAGTTGTTATCATTACCTCCTCTCCTCAGCTCGAGTCATATGTATGAAATCGAAGGCAGTAAAATGAATGGAATTCCAGATCATGGCAATCCCTCCACCTCGCTGGACCACAAATTTGTCATCTGGGAAAGAGGGAGTTGGACTGATAGATCTGAGGGTCTTGACACCACTGGCATTTTATGGTTCTCTGGGCATGGGCACAAGTTGTTATCTGTTTTAGGGAGGAAAAAACAGATATGAACAAAAACAATGCCATATGCCCTGAACATAAAAGAGATCAGAATGGACTTACGTGAAGTTTGGCTCCAACCTGAAGAAATCCCTTCAGTAGGTCAATAAGAACTCTACATTCCCTGTTGTTTCCATATTAGTGTGCTGTGTTTTATCACTGAGACTTTCTCAAGGATATCACTGGAATTGAGGGTCTGTGGTCTATATCCAGTGGATTCTCATTATTCAGCATAGTTTTGTTCTATAACCTCACCATAAACACTGAATTAGCAAATACTGAACAATTGCTCCTAAGGGAATTACAGGGTTAGGGTCCTGTGAGCCTCTGATCACGAAATTTGCATCAACTAATCAACATGTAAGCTTGTTTTATGTGTGTTTCTGTTTAAAGACACCTTATTTAATATGAGTATGTATTGTGATTCAATAAGGAATTCACAGCCAACTGCGCTATAACTCATGCCTGAAGGAAGCTTATTTACCACTTGTGTTTTCTTCATAAGCACATCACAGCTTTCTTGTTGTAGACAGCACTTCAGCACTTCTTGCTTGGGGACCATTTTAAACATCAAAATCACCAACAAAAAAACACATAAATGCAAAAATCATGACAGTGATAGCCCATGGAAAAGGTACTTGTTTACAGCCTGAAAGCTGCAACAAGAAGGCAGAGATCCACTTGTTCAATATCAGCTGGGGACATGTGCCTGGGGACTCACTTTTTTTTTTTTTTTTTGTCACTCTGTGCATGTCCACAAATGACTATGAAAGAGCAATGAGTATTGATTGGGGGGGGGGGAGTTATAAATAAATTTTAGAGAGAAAGTGAATTCACCAATACAGAGTCCATGAAAAATGAGGATCGGCTGTATTTGTCATCTCATCACCAACTAAAGCATGAGGGAAGGATGATGGAAGTCTGGGGGGCTAGAGTATCTGTGAACCTTAAGAGTTTTGAAAACTAGATGCATAATTATCAGCAGAACATGTCTACTCAGAGTCTCCAGAAGTTAGTTGGCTTATGGCTTCTGGCAAGACCCCTGTACCAGCTAACTCAGGAGTCATCGCACTCGTTTCATTCTGTTGTACCACAGCATAGCAGTATCCCACATCCAAAACTTCCTGTCTGTCTTCTCCTCTTCCTTTGGTCTTTTTTATATCTGCCATCCAGCTAATATTTTTCCAAATAGTGACTAAAACATTATTAGTGCTAAGTTTCATAATATCAACTTTGGAGTCTGACAAGTACCCTGAACAGTGTTAAATATTTGAAATGGCAGGTGAAAATCTAAAGCACAGAATTCCAACCATGGTCTCACCTAGCCCTTTGCTCTCCTCCAAGCAACCTGGTAATGAGCCCTGTGCAATATGATGCTACAAAGCACACCCTTTTCATGAATAACTATGACAAAAGGCAGCTTCTGAGAGAGCTTCTGCAGCTGATTCAAATCTGCAAAATTATTCTGCAATAGTAGAACCACTTGGGTGAACTGTTAGGAATTTTTATAAGAGTTAAATATATACCTACCTAAAACCCAGCAATTCTACTCCTACTATATCTCCAAGAGAAATAAATGCATATGTCCATTAAAAGCCTTGCACAAGAACATTCAGCAAATATGATTAGTAATAGATAAAAGCTAGAAACAAAGAAAAAGAGTCAAAGAACAAATTGTGATATGTACATACAGTGGAATCCTACATAGCAATAAAAATAAATGGAATTGATAGATGAACTTCAAAAGTATTATGTTAAAAGAAAGAAGCTAAACTCCAAAAAGCATAGGGTCAGAAGGTCAGGAACAGGCCAAACTCATCTATAAAGACAGCAGTCAGAATAATGGCTCCCCAGTGGGTGATTTTGACTGGAAAGAGGCATAAAGGAAATGTCTACATAGCTGGAAATGTTGTATGTCTTGTTCTAGGTAGTGCTTACACAAATTTACGCACATGTAAAAATGCACTTAATTGTTGTATTAGTTTCCTTTTGCTGCCATAACAGATTGTCACAAACTTGGTGGCTTACTGCACACATTTATTCTGTTACAATTATGTAGGCTGGTGGTCTACAAAAGTCCCACTGGGCTAAAATCAAAGTATGGTCAGGATTGGATTCCTTTTTGAAAGCTTTAGGAGAGAATATGCTTTCTTGCCTATTCCTGTTTCTAAATTCCACCCACATCCTTGGTTCATAGTCCCTTCCCTCCATCTGCAAAGCCAGTAATGGGGGTTGGTGGAGTCTTTCTCACATCACATCACATCACTCTGATGTCTGGTTCTACCTCCCTCTTCCGCTTTTAAGAACTCTTGTGATTTCATGGTGTCCACACGGATAATCCAGAATAATCTCTCTATCTCAAGGACCTTAAATTAAGCATTTCTGCAAAGTCCCTTTTGTCATGTATGATAACATATTCAGTTTTCAGGGATGAGAATGTGGACATCTTTGGCAGTCCGTTATTCTGTCTACCACACACTTAAGATTTACGCATTCAGTTGTGTTATTAACTATCTCCATTTTCAAAAATAAAGTTTTTCAAGAATAGGGAAAAAATTGGGGGCAGAAATCTTGATTAAAACACTGAGAATGTCTGGCTAATGAAGTTCATCAAGATTTAAGACAGAGGCCAACAGAATTCAAACTACTAAAAGTTACTTCATAGCTCACTAGAACATCTAACATAAATAATCAGTCCAAAACATGCTCAACATCACTAATCATCAGAGAAATGCAAATCAAAACCACAATGAGATATCACCTCACCCCAGTCAGAATGGCTATCATCAATAAGACAAATAGTAACAAGTGTTGGAGAGGCTGTGGAGAAAAATGAACCCTCATACACTGTTGGTGGGAATGCAGACTGGTGCAGCCTCTATGGAAGGCAGTGTGGACATTCCTCAAAAAATTACCAATAGAATTACCATATAACCTGCGTATCTACACCCAAAAATCTGAAAACATTTATCCGTAAAGACATGTGTGCTCCAATGTTCATTACAACTTTATTTACGGTGGCCAAGGCATGGAAACAGCCAAAATGTCCTTCGATAGATGAATGGATAAAGAAGTTGTGGTATATATACATAATGAAATACTATTCTACCATAAGAAAAGATAAAATAGGACCATTTGTGACAACATGGATGGATCTTGAGATTATAATGCTAAGCGAAATAAGTCAGACAAAAAAATTAGAGAACCGTATGATTTCACTGATATATGGTATATAAAACTGAAAACAACAAAAGAATAAGACAAACAAATGAAGAAACAAAAACTCATAGACACAGAAAATAGTTTAGTGGTTACCAGAGGGTAAAGGGGGACTGGGGTTGTAGAAGAGGGTAAACAGGGTCAAATATATGGTGATGGAAGGAGAACTGACTTTGGGTGGTGAACACACAATGGGATTTATAGATGATGTAATACAGAATTGTACACCTGAATCTATGTAACTTTACTGACAATTGTCACCCCAATAAACTTCAATTTAAAAAAAAGAAAAGAGTAAATCAAATACACAAGCTTATGTTTTCATTTAGCTGAAGGACATATGCAAAATCTATCTAAAGGATAATACAGTGTGTAAAAATGGCATGCAGCCTGCGAAGTAATTTGTCTGTGTTTATCTCGTGCCCCTTAAACTACCGCACCCAAGAGACTGTTAACTGCTATTTGATGATATGAATCATTTCATTTGCAGTTAACTTTGACTTTTAACTGGATAAACAAGCCAAGAGATAAATCATTATCTCAATGTTGAAGGCTTTTATTTTTAACTTCCTACTTAAATTAGCAATTGATTGAAAATGTTGTGAAACAAATGTTTCTTAAATGCACAAATATTATATGGCAGTAAAACAATAAAGTAAATGTAAAAGAATGGTATCAGCCTTGTTTTTTAAAGGCATTTTAGCTATTGTTTTGTTCACATTAAAAAAACATTCATAACAGATACTTGCTATTTAAATTAACAGTATTTGCCTATAGTAAGGAAATAAATGCTCCACCATATGGTCTCAGTTACATTTGCAGTATTTTGCCAGTATGCATTACACTTGATTTAGGAAAAAGAACTCAGTGGATTAAGCTAAAAAAATAACATAAAATGAAAAGCCATACCTCTGGCCCTATGCCAGCCTAATCCTGCTTACCTGTGCATCTGTGGTCCTGCCAGAGATCTGGGCCATCTCTGTCCTAGCATGCCCCTAAGCCTGGATATTGTGCCAACTATCTTTCACTAGAAGCAGTATTGCTTCTCTGCTGATTATAAACAATAGTACAGCTGAACATTAGTTTTCCTGGTAAAGGGAATATCCATAGATACCATTTGCCAGACGACAAACACCTTTTAGTCTCAGAAGTTCAAGAAGGAAGGGATTTTTCTGGGCATGGATTTTAGCCCCTGAAGGTAAAAACCTAGGCACCAATATTGGTAGGCAATTGCTCACATAGGACAAGTCACTCTACTAAAGTCACACTGCCACTAAGAGATAAAGACAGCATTTGAACCCATGACATAAACTTTATTTGTACCATGCATTGAACTATTCTGTGACCTCCCAAGCCATCGACATCATGGTCATGTGTGCACCCACCTGAAAATAAGTCTGCCTCCACACTCCACTCAATGAGTGGGCTGGGCAGGGAGAAGAAACGCAGGGTTCTCTGGGCCTGATGCTATCTTGAAATGCCATTGAGTGTCCAACTGGAGACTGACTCCAGCTTGAAGGATCCAAAGACTTGCATATGTCCCCAGAATTTCCAGCTCACACTTAGGTAGACCAGCCAGAGAGGCACCCCCCTCTAGAGTCACTAGAATGATCCAGGATATAGGTACAAGACCCCACAGCAAAAACAGGCTTCATTTCCTGCACGTGAGCCCACTTAGGAAAACATCCTAGATGCTGAGCACATCGGGACAGCCAACACCTTTAGTACTAGATGGAATTAAAGAAGAGCGGAATGAAAGAATCGAGGTGATGCATCCCCCGCAGCTTCTCTCACTTACCAAGCTGAGGAGCTGTGTACAGGTAGTTAAAGGTACCAGGAGTACTCAAACCTGCACATAGAGACACGGCCTTGGAAAGCCCAAATGTGTAGGACAGCCTTATAGCCACGGCGATTTGCCTCTACAAGAGTGCCCGTGCTGGGATTACTGCAGTGAACTAGGCAGACTGGTCCCTGTGGGGTTGCCATTTGCATTGTAGTTGAGGAAGCAAACAAAGAGATGTACCAAACAAGTGATCAAAAAAATACATAAAATAATCGCTTCTAGGCCTTTTGGCTAAGATCAAGTGTAAAAAAATACATAAAACAAAAACTTACTGTATACGTGTTGAGAGGGAACTCCGTGAAGTGCTAAGGAGAGAACCATTAGGTACAACTTTTGGGAATCGAGGTTGAAAGATGAGATGGAGCCAGGTTTTGAAGGAACTGGAGAAGACCATCCAGGGAGGAGGAAGAATAATTTGTATTCCTGGTGCTTGCAGGTACTCATCCCACCCCTAAACCTGCAAAGACCATTTGCCACTACCAGTGTCCCTTGGTCTTTCGTGAAAGGAGGACAAATAGCGTGCAAAATGACCCTGAATATGATTCTACCTTCCGCTTTTAAGATCTCAGACCACCACCTGTGTATATGCACATCGACCGCATGAGGAAGACAGTTCAGTACCATATGGAGACCTGGCTGTTCACAACCCCAGGCTCTGGCCTCCACACTGCCCCTTCTCAGGGTGTGGCCTTGTTAACTGCACCGCCATTCACTTAACTAGTCTGGGCTTCTATAAACCTCAAGCGTCAGATTATAAAGTCCCTTTCATCACTCATGCAGCTTGTGATTAGCTGACAATTGTAAGCTTGTACCATCCCTTAATCTTTTTTATTGCATCACATAAACCGTACAATATGACATAGGATCTAGCCCATATTATTGACTTTTAAGAGCTTACCCTTGTGGTTTTTCAAAATGGATGAAAGAGAGGACAACTCTAAGTGGTCCCTCACCCCAAATATCTCAACTAAGCAAAAAATTTTCCCATAAATATCTTATCTTGCACTTGCCCGTTTGTAATTTGTCCTTAATAGTGAATTCACCTCCTATTTTTCCACATTATTACTTCCACCTAGCATTCCCCCTCCCCCATTTCTTTCATGTACACTTAAGAGGTCTCCTTTAGAATTTCCTTTTTATATCCTTTCCCTTTCTCTCCAGGCAGGCTGCACCACCCACCACTGGCAGACTCAGGGAAGTTTATTCCAAAACTGGCCCTATGTGGTTTCTCCACTGCATTTAGGGGCAGTTTCTACCAATTTATTCTAATTCCCATGGAATGACCCAAGTGTTCCAAAACAGGACAGATTTCTGTCCTAAAAAAGGCAAATCTTATCATTCCATTTATATTCAGTCAAAAACTCAGCTATTGTTAGAAGTCAGGAGACTGATTACCTTTCGGAAGGTGGAGAGCTAGCGATGGGGAAGGGCCATAAAGTGGCTTCTGGGTACAATTATTTTCCATTGTCTGACGGAAGTATTGTTCATAAGCATGCCTGTCCTGATAACTCACCAGATGGCACACTTAGGATTTTTATACCTTATTGTGTGTTATATTTTAATTTAAAGTTTACGAATAAAAAAGCCAAAACTGACTCCCATTCTTTACTTAGGATCACAACCTCCATGGGTAATTCAGTGGTGAAGGTTGCAGCCTCTGGGGCTAGCCTCCCTTGGGCTCTAATTCAGGTTTCCCTATTTTATTGCTATGTGACTCTCCTTGTCTGTGAAATGGTAATGATGACAGTACCTACATCAGAGGTTCTTCTGAGCATTAAAAGAGACCATCTACAGAGCCCTTAAACAGTGCCAGGGCCATCAAGGGTAGTATGTAAATTTCTCATGCATACAAAAGATGACTGGACTTTAAAAGTGCAACCTTAGGTGTAAGGTCCAGGCCTGACATGCCCTGGAGGGCTCAGACCCAACCTATCTGGCCCCATGATCCTCAAACCAGGTAAATGTCACCTCCATAAATGTCACCATAAGTCACCCAGTTGTTGAAGCCAAATACCTAAGACTCATTTTAAATATTTTTCTGCTCTTACCTATCGTGGGGGCAGAGCCCCAGAAAGTAGTTTACAGGCTCTCGGCCTCACATGAAGGGGTGCTGGCTCGGGTAGTAGATGGCCATCAGCTGTGGCTGATTGGCCGTCAGCTGTAGCCATTGAGCCATTGGCCACTAATATAACTGCTGCGGCTACGGAGGAGAGTGAAAGAGAATCTGGAGGAGAGTGAAAGAGAATCTGGAGGAGAGTGAAAGAGAATCTGGAGGAGAGTGAAAGAGAATCTGGAGGAGAGTGAAAGAGAATCGTCAGTGGGTTGCAGACAAAACGGACAGCAGGTCGCACGTCCAGTGAACCCAGCCTCCAGTGAGACCGTAGTGGTATGACTCCCCTACCTATGGCTCCATGGGTGTTCCTTTTTGGCCTCACTATATCCTGCGTTCTTGTATGGGGAGCGGGAGCAGAGACCCCGCAGGCCTCCCTGCACGACACCCATCCAACTCTTGGTAAGTGATGTCAATTCTATGTCCAAACCTGTCTTCTCTTACCTGGACTCCTTCCTATCTGGTCTGCCTGATCCATACTTGCCTCCTCCCATCCCTTTCTATACAGCAGCAAAAAAATAACCTTCGTTAATATAAAACAAATGATACTATTCTCCTTCTAAATGCCCTTGAATGGTTTCCCATTATACTTTGCAGGAGAGGGTCCCCAAATCTCTTGCTGTGTCCTATAAAATCCAGTGTGTCATATAACCTCTCTCTGCTCTCAACTTCATGGAGTACCCTATTTACACATAGGAAACTGAGGCACAAAGAGGTTAAGAAACTCACCACCAGGTTTATAACACTAGTGAGTAACAGAGGCAGTATGTGAACTCTGACTCCACAGCCGTACGCTGAACCTCCATGCTAACAACCCCCAGTTTGTTCCTGCCCCAAGGTCTTTTCTCAGGTTTTTCCCTCCACTGGGAACACTCCTCCTCCACTTTTTGTGTAGCTGATTCATTCGTATCCTTTAGATCTCAGTTTAAATGTCATTCTGTCAAACAAGTTTACCCTGACCACCCCGTACTAAGTAGGCTCCGCCCACCATTATTCTCAGCCCTTTCCTTGATTACATCATAACATTTATGTTAATGAATAATCATTTGGTCCTTTCCCTTGTTTTTCTCTGCCTTCCTTAGCTTAGTACCTTAGCCCCCTGAGGGCAGGCACTGTGTCCCTCGTGTTCTCCACCATTTCCCTGGTTCCTGGGACAGAGTAGCATTCAACAAACACTAGACAGATGAAGGATGCATGATTTCCACACTGAAAGATTATTATTATCTAACAAGAGGTATGGTTAACTTAGAAGTTAGCCCACTGTTTTTTTTATATACTTTCAGGTATTAACAGAAAATGTTCTATTAAGTTGTAGGCGAATTTTTTCTATTCCTGTTTTACATCAGTTTTATAATCTTGTCAAACATGCATTCATTCAGAATACTCAGCAAAAAAAAAAAGTTATTTGCCTCCCATCCTCCAATACGATTAAAAAACTGCTGGTGGCCCTACCTAGTGGCCTCAGGAAAATATTCCCAGAGAAGAAAGAGGAAGTTGCAAGGGCTCTCAAGATTTGGGCATCAGAACTCGGGGTCACTTCTGCCCCATTCTATTGGTCAAAGCCAGTGTCAAGGCCAGCCCAGAATCAAGGAGAGGGAAAATTGGCTCTACCTCTTGATGAGAGGAGCTGCAGAATCTGCAGGCAGGTTTTTCAATTTATCACAAAGTCTATCTACCATTTCAGCCCTCTGCTTTGTCACACAATCAAAAATTATCTTCAAATTCACTAGTTTGCTGAATGAAAGTTAACTCTTTGCTACCTGGTGGGATTCTCAATAATTCCAACTTTGAGGAGAGGGAGCCTGCAAATAGCTGGATGATCGTTGAAAATCATGAGGTCATGGGCAGCGAGGGACTGAAACAATGAACATCACAGGAATGTGCAATGATTTCTGGGAAACTACATATAAATCCTCATTTAAAATGGGAATACTCTTCTTTTGATTAACAAAAATCCTTTTAAGAATTTTCTGATAAAATGAGCTATTACCATTAACGTTATTTATGATTATCATGTTTTACAAAGGATTATTCTAGAACATTATTGGCTGTGATACATCTCTCCTACTTTAATAAGTGATCATTACTTAAAAGAAAAAACACAGACTCTGTATCATAATACCATGTTTATTTTTGTGAGTAAGCCTAAATCCCTTCCTTTAGAAAATGAACACAAACATCTGTCTGCCGTGAAGTTCCTTTCAAAAGCATAATGCTCTTTGGTTGGGCTTTGCCAGAGTGTATTTGTTTTGCCTTTGAGCAAGATGAGCTCTCTGTATGTTCACAATGTCAATGCACTCAACTGTTGATAAAATGCCCTTTTGGAACAATACTGTGCCATGCCTCTAATCCCAAATCAGAACGAACAATATAACATCTCTGATTATTGATTTCTTAAATATAATAGTTGAAACAGGAAAACATTAATAATAGTTATTAAAAAGTTACTTGGATTCTAACCTTTTCAGAAACCAACTACATGATTTTGTTTCATGAATCCAGTTGTATAGATCATTGGTTAATCCCAGATATATGAAGAAACGGGGAGATTTGAGAAAAATATCTGTAATCTAGTGCTTTTATCTAAGAGGGGTCTGATCTGAACCATTTCTTGGAAAAACTTGTTAAAATACAGATTCCTGGGCCCCACCCCAGAGAGTCTAATGCAGTAGGTATTGGGAGAAGCCTGAAAATTTGAATTTCTAACAATCTCTCAGGTGATACTGATGCTCTTAGTCCATAAACCACACTTGGAGTAAAACTGTCCCAATCCACATCAGGTGTGAAAAGAGTCTGCAAAAGAGAGTTATGATTTTTACCTTTCACCTTTGCTCAAAGGTGATGTACAGGCACTATGCAACATACGCTTCAAATACAATGTGAATGTTTTTACTTGCTCCGGGAAGGAACTTAACTACTTATTGCTAAAAGCAGATTCTACTGAGACATGGATTTTGTTATTGCTGTTCCAAGTAAACCTTTCACACAGTTCCAGCATGGTCTTTGGTATTAATAAAACACCCAAATTAACTGAAGAATAATGGCAACCTGTCAGATTGCCATTGTGGGAGATTGTTTAAAGGCCAGAAATTCCTCCCATCTCACGCTTGCATCCTTTGTTGTGCGACTTTGCTGAGTCTCCCATCCAGAATTGGAGACTATTTATAGTCAACCTCCGGAACTTGTGCTGACCTCGTGACTTGCTTTCACCAATAAAATGTGCTGAAAGTGACGTTATGCAAATCCCAGCCCCTAGGCCTCAAAAGGCCTTGCGGCTTCCGCATTTGCCTTTTTGGAAAACTGTCTTGAAATTGCCGTGTGAGGAGAAAATCTAACTTAGTGGAACATGAGAGACCCTGGAGGAGGAACGAGGCACCCCAGCCAATAGCCCGCACCTGCCGGACGTGTAGGAGGCCCTCTTGGATTTGGAGCCCACTTGACCTCCAGCTGAACGCCGCTGCGTGAACGAATCCAAGCAAAACCAGTGGAGGACCTGCCCGGTCAACCCTTAGAAACGTGAGAAATAATAAATCATTGTTTTAAGCCACTAAATTGTGGGATATTTTGTTAAACATCAATGATTAACTGATAAAATCATCTGTTTCAGTGAATCTAGGTAACCTGAGGGTCCCTAACTAGGACAAAAACAATAATGTAAGAACCCGTCAGTCAGCAGTGCCTGCAACGATATGGCAGAGTCCGCATGGGTGAGTAGTGATGCAATGCGTTGGCCCGCCCTCATTGCAAGGTGAACTCATCTCCAAAAAGCTAAATGAAGAAGTGAATAAATAAATAAGTAAAGTCATCAGTAAGTATTCTATGTCTGAAGGAGTGAATAACAATAATGAGTCAAGAAAAAGACCCTCTGTTTTTCCAGTTTCACCTTAAACTTAGAAAATATGAGCAAAGTTTACTAAGACGCATGGTACGTGGTAGTGTGCGACAGAGAATTCCTCACCACACAGTTAGGCGGAGCATTGGTTGTGGTAAAAAAAAGAAGCAAACTTTCCAGAGTAGAACCACTGATAACTCAACATTTACTCTTTCAAGAGAAATAAGAAATTGGTAGGATTTACATTAAAATAATATCTTCTTCCATAGTTCCTCAAGCAAATGACCTAAATAAATTTTATAATATACAATACTTATAATATTGCCTCACCTTTATAAAACTCTTTATAATTTTTTTTAATTTATTGGGGTGACAATTGTTAGTAAAATTACATAGATTTCAGGTGTACAATTCTGTATTACATCATCTATAAATCCCATTGTGTGCTCACCACCCAGAGTCAGTTCTCCTTCCATCACCATATATTTGATCCCCCTTACCCTCATCTCCCACTTTATAATTTTTCACTTTCATTTTCAAGGGATTTGATTTGAAATTGGGAAGTAAGATAGAGAATATTGATTATCCCACCAAAACAAAAAAAAAAGCACGCCACACACACACACACACACACACACACACAACTATATCTTAAGTCCAGATAAAATTGGCCCAACATCTGACTGATAAATAAATCAATACCCCTTAGTTAGTACTTGGATCACGCCAACTTCAATAGATCACAGTAAGGAGGTTGAGGGACTAATTTTAGAAGCAAAATAAGTATGAAGGGTGCTCACGTGGAGGTCAGTTCATTTGCCCCATTTCCCCAGTTTCCTATTTAGTGGGTCTGGGGTGAGACCCTGAATCTGAGGTTTTAACAAGCATCCCAAGTGACTCTCATGCAAATGATCCTTGGATCAGTTTTTGGAAAACAACGGAGTTCAAAACACAGTGTTTGAGAGACCTGAACCAGCCCCAGCCTCAGCTCTGCTTCTCACTGACTGTTTGACTTCGGGAAGTCCATCTCTCTAAGACTCAGAATCTTCATCGGTAAAATGGGACCATAAAAGCACTGGATTGGTTTGCTAGGCCTGCTATAACAAAGCACCACAAACGGGGTGGCCTAACAACAGAAACTTATTCTCAGAATTCCCGAGGCTACAAGTCATGGTGTTGGCAGGGTTGGTTCCTTCTGAGGTCTGTGAAGGAGAAAGCTCCCTCCCAGCTTCCGGTGCTTTGCTGACAATGTTTGGTGTTCCTTGGCTTATAGATTTCTGCCTTTAGCTTTACATGGCGTTCTCCCTATGTGAATGTCTGTGTTCAAATTCTGAATCCTTTTTATAAGGACACCAGTCATATTGGATTAAGAGCCCACCTTACCACTCCAGTGTGACCTCATCTTAATTAATTACTTCTGCAACGACCCTGTCTCCAAATAAGGTCACAATGCAAGGTACTGGGGGTTAGGACTTCAACATATGAATTTCGGAGGAACACAAGTCAACCCATAACAAGTATCCACCTTTCAAAGTTGCACTGAGACTTTAAGGAGATAAACGTGCGCAGCATATTTAGCACAACTTCTGGCATTCATAAGCCTAAAAATTATAGCTGTTAACCATCATTATATTCCATTGTCTTCAGTAACCCTGGGAGTGTCTCCTTCCCACCATTACTATAACTATTTTAACATATAAATAGCACTTAACGAAGAGCACTGGCCCTTTCAAAATAGTTTTGTATGTGCTAGAAAGATAAATGACCTGATATGTTTTTTGATATTTTGCAAAAGATAAGAAAATATAACAATTATGCAAATCTTACCAATGCACTTAGGCTCTGAAAGCTTCTGGAAGACAGGGCAACTGCTTTGGTGCTTTCTTCTGCTTCATAAGACAACTTCTTTTGTAAAATGCTGCTTTTAATTAGATTACCTGGGCCCCAGGGTACTGAGTATTTTCTAATCTTTTGCCTTTTGTGCAGGGTTTTCTGATTGTTTTGAGGTGTTATTTACTTATATATACCCTGACTAATAGAACTGTTGAATCCCTTGGAAATTAAAGTAATTTAAAGAGTTTATTGTTTAACTTAATAATTAAAACCCCCCCTTGTCCTCGCATAATGTGGTGCTCCTTACAAAGAAAAACCCATCATTGAAAAGTAAGTAGACTTGTGTAAGAGCAGTTCCCAGAAAAACAGTGCCTACTCTATCTCCCAGCAAATTATCCACTTTGCTGATTATCTGCTGAAAACTTAAACTCTTATCAAAGAGAGTGAGAGCTAAGGCACTTGCTCTACCATTAACCCTGTAGTGACTTTTTGCAGAAACCTGAAAGGTCTCAAAATATGTCATTTCTTGTATAGCAGGGCCAGGTAACTAATGTACCCAACTTTTCCATGACGTTATAGAAATTCCCAGCTAGAGTCATCAGTATATAGTCAGAGTCTGACCTTTTACAAGACTCAAAGAAGTATTCTCCAAACTCTTTCAAAATCATATTGGAGTCAATATCTGGTAAGATAAAGAAAATTGGGTATGATTCGCATGGTTCCTTAGTCATAGACTGGAGAAAGATAACTTATAATCTTACCTTGCCTAGTAAAATCTTTTATAATTTTTGAAGTTCAAACAAGGGATTGAAGTTGATCTTATGAAGTGAAGTAAGGCACATTTTGTTGTCTCTTTTAAAAAACAGACTCTAAAACCCATTAGATGTCTTGTAGGAGACATCTATTGCTTTAGCCTGGCCAATATCCAGCGCTCTCTGTAGGTTCAGTACCTGGTCTTTCAGGGAATTATCCCTTTTCCAACTCCTAGGCCACTTGATTGGATGAGCTGACCCCATCCCGCACCAATCCTCAGACTCTAGAAGTGAGCATGTGATTCTGATTAACCAATAGGAGCATCTGAATTTCCAGGCCACAGTTACTGATTCCAGGATGGACCTGTGACCCAATATGTTTCAAAAAGAATTGGCTCTATTTCCTTTATTAGAACTGCTGGAAAAGATGAGCCTTTTTTTTTTCAGAAGGTGCTAAGCTGGCATGATGCCATCTTTGTCAGTGCAAGGGAAAACCTGCCCAAGAATGAAGCCAAAATGAAGAAAAACAGAACCAGGAACTGAAAGAAAGAAACATTATTGATGATGTTTTGCACCTGGAGTTCACTGTGTCTAAAATGCCACTGCTTGATTTTTCAGATATGTGGTCAAATATATACTTTCTTTTTTCTACCAGTTTAAGTAACATTTCTGTTACATGATACTAAAATGATCCAAAGTCTCCACTATATTGATTAACAATGAGATGGACAATTCCTGATATTAACAAGGACATCCATAGGTATGAAGCAGTCACTGAATTGTGATTTCCCTTTGAAGTGATCTCCACTCTTGATATCCCACCACGTTTAACATAATGTCCAAAATAAACATGCTTAGAGAAACCGTGTGACTTTGTAAGTCAGCTCACCTCCTTCCCTGTTTCTTCACAGTCTAGGGTCTGGTCTCCCAGAAGCTGACTTTGAGGTGAGGATTTATGTGCAAGGGATTGATTCAGGAAGGAGAAAACTGGTAAGAAAAAGGAGGGAGCTACACAGGGAGGGGAGGAATCCCAGCCAGGTGCCATCGCAGGCAGAGTTCCTAGAGGGTGGTGTCAGCCTGACCCTGCTGGAGAACTCTGTAGTGTCATTTACACTTCAGAGTGGTTCCCATTTGAGATGAGGAGTTGGGCTTTCATACCCCTGCACCTGTCAGTGACAGTGACAGCCCCCAGAGAATATAAATTCTGTGCACAAAGGTGTCCAGTAGCCTGAAGGCAGACCTATGAAAAGTCATAGACTGTTGGGGGGGAAAAAGTACACTGACAGAGGAGAGATTCAAAAGCAGTAAAAAGGAATACAGAAATGTCTGGGCAGAGCCCCAATATTATCTACTTCGTTCATCCCACTTTTCCACTACCAGTGATTTTGGGCAGGTATTTTGGAAATATATTTGAGATAACATGGAGAGAGAATATTACCTGGGCTTTTCAATCATTATTCTTGATTTTCTGCCCTCAGTCTAACATCTAATCTTCATGAATACTAAAAAGTATACATTCCAAACTTACTAAAATTATTACTGTCAGTAGGGCTTCAGAAATTTAATAGAACTATTATGGCCAAAAAGCCAGATTCTTCCATCCCTAGATTCTTTGGCTATTTCAGTCAGAAACTTTAGAAAGCTATTTGAAGTCCTTCAGATTCCTTGGCTTTGATTCACAAAATGTTCTGGTGGCTTTATATGATTCACACCTAATTTATGAACAAAGAATATTTTTATGTTCCATTCTACCTCAACGTTTAATTCCTTTGTAGATGTGGAAAAAAGCACGTATTTTAGATCATAATACATTGTGCAGTTGTCTTATATCAAAAAATATGTGCATATATTAAATCTATAGTCATGTTTAACAATCGTCTGAAGGTAGAATACATAAATATATGTATATTTATGCATATACTCATACATACTCTTCTAGGAACATCAGATAAATACTAAAGTTACGTAATTGCCATGTTATATTTGTCTGTATCACTGTCCTTGAATGTCAATTTATCAGTCAATTTATCACTTAATATCATCCACACTCAATCAATTTTTGCTTACTGAGTTATTTATTTCACTTTCCTCTCAGCTCTCTCAAGGTACTATAAAACTTAAAAGGTTGGCTGTATCCTTGTTTACCAAAAATTTTCTTCATATTTTCAGCCACTGAAATAATGCCTAAGAGATTTTCCACCTCCCGTAAATTTATGTTACAGAGCTTGTAAATCATGTTGCTACCAAGTTATAAACTTCTGAAAACCTGGGAGGACTGACGAAAATGCTAACAGATTTCTAGGACAGTAACAGTGACCATTTTCCTCTCTCTTGCTCTAGAAAACATCCTTTCCACTTTAGTTAGAGCCAGCTTTCAATCGTTATAGTCTACTGCAGAAAGCACTGGGCACAGCCATGAGGGCTGGGATAAGGACAGGAAAAAGAGGCAAATTTGTGTGTCTTCTTTTGAAAAGCTTTCCTCTAGACAAATCGTTTGAATGAAATGAGGCAAGTTGGACATTGTTGATCTCTTTCCTGAAAGTGGAGAGAGAGAAAACATGAGCAGCGGGGGGAGTAGATGTCAAATTAGAGTCTCAGATACCGCTTATCATCATCCTTTTGCTAAATAGTGAAGCATTGGTATTCAGGGAATACTGAAGTTAAGCTCTGAGCCTCATGTTGCCAACGGATGAACTCAGTATTTGAAAACAACTCCAAATCAACTGACCGTAAGCTCTATAACTCACGGAGTATCTTTAAGGGACTTCTCTTCCAGAAAAAAAAAGGCATGTCAATGCCCAAATACCAACACTACTTTTCTCTTTCTTACTTTCTCTCTTGCATCTTTATGTAAATATCATAGTACTATTAAGAGACAAATATGCTGTCACAACACTTCCGCTTCAGGTCAATCGGTGGGGATTCCTCCCTTACTAAAACCAAAAAAAGAAAAAGAAAAAGTTTTAATATAAAAGTCAATACTCTAGGAAACATTCACCCCGCTCTTCTCACTTCCATGCCAACGTCACAGTTTTCCAGACCTTTTTATCCCTTTGGCCCTCATTAACTGTTCTTTCTTTACCCCCTACCCCACGCCACCACCACTGAGCAAACACCAGCGGGCTCTTAAGCACTCAGGAGAATTTTAAAATGTTTTCCTCATTTCTCTGTTTTGCATAAAATAAAATCGAATTAATTTAAAATAAAATAGATATTACATATATAAAATAAAATATAATAAATTATATATATATATATAATAAAATAGAAGGTATATAATAAAATAGAAGATATATATATATCCAGGAAGAGATAGATACATCTCCTCCTTGTTGCTGGTCAGAGCCAAACGTCACTGGTTTTACATGTGTTTTCTTGGTGCAACCCACGGAGTGAGTAGCAGGATGCGATTGCACACCATCTTTCGAGGAGCTGTTCTGAACACGGTGCTGAACTGAATAACACATCATTGAGGGGTTGCATTCACTACTCATACCCTGGGAGCATTACAACAAGCTCCTCAAGCTCAAAACTATTAAGTTGCTCCTGTGACTGTCCTCCAAACCACATCCACTAGAAAATAATTTGCCAGCCTAATTGTGGCACAATGCAAACCTCAAGGAAAATGCAGCTGGTTGACCAGTGGGTTCAATGCCAGCAGTAAGGAACTCAAACTCAGACTTGAGGGTATGACTTAGCCTGCCCTTGTGAGATACAGGTCTTCACAACACAAAGCATTCTGGGTTGATGCAGATGGTTCTATTCATCATGATAGAGGATTACTTTAATCATAAAAATGTACATAATTGTTATTCATCAAAAGCAGAGCCAATAAAATAAAATAAATACAATAATAAAATAAAATGTATTTTAGAAGTTTGGGGGTATGCACATTTCTGACATCATACATTTTCACCTTAAACCATTGTTTTGCTGGCCAATCAATATCACATATCCTACCTAGATTAGTTGAGTTAGTCTTAAAGAAAAATAATGACCAGTGTGTTACATGAAATGTATTATATATATGTGTGTGTGTGTGTGTGTGTGTGTGTGTGTGTGTGTGTGTGTAACGTGTATATTTACTTCTTACAATCAATTTATCACAAAATGTGTCCCAATCCTTTTACAAGTACTAAATATGACATCTTTAACTATTATCCTTCCTTTTCTAAAAGTAACCCCATCAAAACACAACAAATTATACTTTTTGTAATTTTAAATGCTTAACAAATGCTAAGTGATTTCATCGCCCCAAAATTAATGAATACAAATTTCAGGTTAATAATCATTCCATTCAACCCAACATTCTTTAAGATCAACAGAGACAATTCTAGGTCATTTTTTAGTGAAATTGTCCTTTATTGACATGGCATTATGGAATATAATAGGAAAAAAATTTTTCAACATGCTTTTTAAGTTAAATGATATTTTACTTCCCAAAAACTACACAAAGTTCAGATACATGATGCAAAAATACTTCCCTGTGTATCTTGTTAAATTTCTGTGCTGAACCAAAGAAGACCTTCTTTTCCTCCTGGTTATCTACATCTGTATCATGAGTTTTATGTGCTGTATTTTTCAAGTCAATTTCACATCCTGCCTTTAGGGACTGACTTGTGCTTCACTGATACTATAACTCTTATTTACTGATTTTATGCCTGACTCCTAGAATTTATGGTCTTGAAAGAGCTGCCAGCTAAGATCCAATCAGCTTTCAGCTCACTTTCAATGAGGAATCAAAAAGCACTCCAAAATACATATAACACCTTAAAAGAAAGATGAATGTTTTCCTTCTTTTTTTTTTTTGAGTACAACTTTCTAAACATATGAATGGTAAATAACATAGAACTCAGTGACACTGACTACAAATCTCCATTACTTTGCTTACCAATTTATTAAGGATTCACATATATAAAAAGATCACACAACTTCAACATTTGATTACCAGCTTGCTCACTAGATACAAATTATGTTGCTCTGAAAATGACTTTCCAGAGCTGAAAAGTTATTAATATTGAAATTAATGCATTGGATCTTTAGTAATCAAAACAGATCAATACAAATCTCTTCACTGAGTGCCATTTTCATTGTGAAGTAAATTTTGAATAAAAACATTCTACTTAATTTAGATGAAAGTTTTAACTACGAGTATGTTCAAGCATTTGTAAATATGTCTTATTAATTACCAGCGTGATTGTATTTTCAAAAGGATTTCTCCTCTGTTCCATGCTATCCCTATGACCATGCCTTTCTCACTCTTAACTACATGCAGTTTATCAATTTACTTCAGGACACTCATAAACAGACACTATAAGAGGAGCACAAGCAAAATTTAGTGGACCTGGCATTTCAATACTTTCTGTCCAGTCTTGACAAATTAACCAAATAATGAATACAAAGTTGAAGCAATCACTCATGGCAGTGATGGGGGTAAATAAACACAAATGGCTGATTAATTGTCGTATCTTTTGTTTAGTGTTCTTGAACTTGCTGCTTATGAAAGGGATTTGTCATTAAAAATTTGCTGCTTTATTTAATTAACATAATGGGGAAGCCTCAGAAAGGAAGTAATCTGGATTACCTAATTACCTGAATTATACTAATGAGCCCGATAGGGAAATGTCCCTTCCCCTCTTAAAGTCATCTCCTCTCAAATTAGGAGTTTCTTTCAACTCCCAAATCCTCATCTGCAGAAATCAAGACCATGGTGCAGGTATTCTCTCCTTAGCTTGACCTCTAGAGGGCGATCCTTCCTAATTTTAAAAGGATCCAAATCTATGGGAAAGAGCTGAGAAGCTCATCAAATCCCAGAAATGAAAAGTAGTCATCTCTCGTGAAGACTGTAACAGAGGAAATCTATCATGGCTTTCAAGTTACCTGTGCTACACCCATCACCCCAGTGTTTATTTTTCACACCGTGTCTTTTTTTTTTTTTTTCATTCCTTCACTCATGAAATGTTGAACCACCATTAACTATCTTGGTGTCAAGAAAAAGTAAGTAATCTGTAAAAACCCCTTCCAGCTATTTAAATCCTGCCACCGTCCTTGTGTGATGTTTCTTAGCACCAAAATAGTAACAGCTGTTTGCTATATATCAAAATATTGATACATTAGGTGTCCCATCTCAAGCGTCCTCTTCATGGGTTTTGTCTGTTTCTTTTGCCTGGGATTGTTTTTAAGAGTGTCACCTAGTGACACCTAGTAAATGATAGAGATAGACTCATACAATATGTCATACCTGTCCTTTATAAAATTTCCAAGAAGCCAAATAATTATCTAAGGTGTCTCCTAATTTCTTAGTGGCAGAGCCAGAATTTAATTTCACAGTTTTAAGACATTTATCTGAGATTTGCTTGCTAATTCACCTCCTTTCTATAATTCCACCACTAGGCTCCCTGCAAAAGCAAGAACTCACATTTACTGAGCACTTTCTATGGTCAGACACTGCATTAGACACTGTACTTGAATTATAGCATTTAATCTTTACAATACAATGGTGTCTTATTATCCACTTCACAAATGAGGAACCCAAGGCTCAGAGATGGTAAGTAACTTGTCCAACACCACTCAGTGTTTACATAGTTTAACTATATAATTCAAAACACTGTCTAACAGTCTACTTTTTTGTATACTACTATCTCATCAACCTGGGAAGACTGCCCTAAAATACCTCCTAACCTATAAACTTATAAGTACTCTTTTCTTGCAAGGATAGTAAGGATAATTCAAGAAAACTCAGGAAAGACAAGTGATCAATTTTCTCAATATTCTCCCTGGCAAGACTGACTCATATTGCTTTAGAAAAAATCTAAATCCTGATTTCAGACCATACGAGGTTGCGTTTATGTTACAGATTTTGAAGCCAGACAGCTTACATTGAAATTTCAGCTCCTTACTTACTAGTTGAATTACTTTTAACAGATTATTTAACCTCTCTGGGCCTCAGTTTCCTTTATCTGGAAACTGGATTACAATGCATACTCCACAAGCGAGGCTTAAATAAATAGTTCTATGTGAAGGGTTTACAACAACATCAGGTAAGTACTCAGCAAGCACAAACTCTTCTTATTTTGTTTGAGGTCAAAGGAGAGAGATTTAATAATAATGGGAAATATGAAAGAGGACCACCAACCTGGGGAAATGCACATCATTTAAGCTTAACAAATAAGACATTTCAAAGACCCCGTGTAAATATTCCAGTTTGGGGTTTGGTTTCTGTTTGGCTCATGTGGGTGATCTATAACTTCCGAGGTTGCATAATGAGGTTGTTTCTGGGCAAGGAAAAAAGTCTACCTAGTTTAACAAGTTATGTGCATATTTCATTCCAAATGCCAAGTCCCACTCCCTGCCCTCTGCAGGGAAATTGAAATGCCTTATTTCTTTAAGAATACTTCAGAGAAACCAAAGCTGGTCTTGCAGAAAAAGAAAGAAATCCATGACACCAATCTTGCTTCCTTCCCATCAGACATGTCACGAAATTCAGCATTTCATCCCAATATCCCATCCCTTCCGGCCACTCTGTGTTGCCCTCTGTCCGCAACAGCTCCACCTGAACTTCACACTGATGTCTGAAGGTGGAAATCGTGCCCTTTGGAAATCATGCCCTGCATTGTCAATTCAGGGGCACCTCCCAGCAAATATTGTGCTCGACATGGTGACGAAGCCACAGCACATCTATCTCATGAACTCCTCAGCAGCCTCTGTTTACTGGCCTTTGAATTCCCTTTGTATTGAAAACATCTGTCAGTAAAGCCAGATGTCAAAAAAATACAAACTCTATCCCCTACTGGGAGCAGTTGGAGGAGAAGACACAATTGGTAGCTCCGCTTAGGACCGAGGACCCTAGGTTTTGCTCTTCAGGTTCTGTCTGTTTGTATGATTATTGCTCTGGATATGAACACATTGCTCTTTTGGGGATACATCTATGTGCAGCCTAAGCTCCTTTAATAGTGAAAACAGTTTCCCATTATAAGAGTAGGTAGGGTGCTTCATGTACACACATATACACATATATATATGCCTATATATGTATGTATGTATGTATACATATATAAAAACATATATAACATATAATATACAATTTATAATACATGTAATTAGTTTAATTAATCCAGCTAAGAGTTCATGAAGAGGGTAATTTGCTATAATCATACATATATACACCTTTAACCCAGTGTACAGCAGCCTTTAACTTATGTCCCTAATTTCATTTCTAAAGTTACCTTCTCACGCTAACACTCATGAAATTTTTTTTCTTTCATCCTATTGCAAGTTTCTCAGCCTTGTCACTAGTGACATGTTGCTCCCCATAATTCTTTGTTGTGAGGGAATATTCTGTGCATTGTAGGCTGTTTTGAAGCATCCTTGGCCTCTATCCACGAGATGCCAGTAGCAAACCCCTCCCTCAGTTGTGACAAGCAAAATTGTCTGCAGACATTGCTGAATGTCCCCTGGGGGGCAAAACTGCCCCTCCTAAGAACCATTGATCAACTAGCATTGTCTTATAACTTATAAAGAATATTAGATATTTGATTCTCGTTTTGAATATTAGTAGTAATTATTAAGGTTTTATTTTTCCCTTGATTTTGTACTTTGCTTTTCTCTGCCAGTGAATGGAACAGCATTCTATAAACATCATAAAACTTTAATTGGCTTTGTTGAGCTATGAAAACTATAGTGTCACTGAAAGTGAAACTAAGCTCCAGCGTTGTCTATGCACCTGTTCCACAGCTCGGCTTAGTGAACTGGCTTACATGACCTGATTCTAGCAGCCTTCCTGTGTATGATCCCTCCAAAATGCCTGTCTATCAGGTAAAGCCCACAGGAGCGTCCAGACAAAGGCAAGCAGTTGCCCAACTATGGAGGATGCCACAGCCACGCACAGCAGGTGCAACGCGGGTCCCAGGAAGCAGTGGGAACTGAACAATACTGCCTCTGTGTAACCTGACTGCCAAGGAAGTGAAAAAACAACCTGTATATTCAAACCACAGACATCTGTGGCATTGGGGCCAGCCCTACATCAGGTTCTGAAGTATGCCGGGTCACATGGGTCATCGTTTCAGCATCCTCCTTCATCACAAGCATCCTCCTTCATCACAAGTCCAACCTGTCTCCTACCCCAGAGGAGCTTCTGGTGCATTACCCACCTGGGTTTGTCTGCCCTGGTGGTTTCTAGTGCTTAAACCATCCTCAGGTAAATTACCTTTCCTGGATCCCATTTGCAGCTGACCTTACAAACTGATCTGCGGTTAGCTAGATCCAAGTTTCTACACTGGTGGCCCTTGGGCCAGGTCCACCCCCTGAAACACACATTTCTTTAGCCAGCAAGGTGTTTTTAAGTTTATCTAAAAGGCCCAGAGTTCCAGGTCCCCTTGAAGAACTCGCATGTGACACAACCAGCACTGAAACAGCTGTGGCTAAGTCATAGACAGCAACCTGTTTAGACAGATAAGATCGTGTGTTTCCTGGATTATCCTGGGCCTGCTTCCCTAATTTATTTGTGTACCTGCTTCACCCCCGGAGGCATCTGAGCATGTGACCTTCTCATTTGAATCCCAGAGATTCACATGCCACAATTGTATTTATTTCTGAAAAACAGAATAGTCAAGGCTAATGGAGGATGTAAAAGATTAAAAACAATAACTAAGTTTTTATGTTGTTAATGTGCTTTTCACAGGCATCATTTTTTTCCTAACAGACAATCATCAAATGTCTCTTATCAAGTGCTATTTTTATGTGCTGCAATCAAATGCCAGTCACAGTTTGAAGCACTTTACACAAAACATTTCATCTAATTCACACAATAGCCATTTGAAGTAGGTACTATTATTATCCTCTTATTGGAGATGAGGCAACTGAGGCACAGAGAGGTTAAGAAGCTTGTTCCAATGTCAGAATCCAGATGGAAAAGAACCTGGTCAGTCTGATCCTGGACTCCAAGCCAAGTTTGTCATGCTTGCCTTGGCTTTTTACTGCCTCTCCAATCAAGTCAGCTCTCACAGTAACCCTGAGAAGCACTCATTATTACTGTCCCCATCTTTACAGACACAGGAATTGTTGTTCAGACAAGTTAAGGAAGTCTCCCCAAAATACTTGCAGAAGCACTATAGAGGAGAAACCATCCACAGTCTATACCACGTCCCAGAGTCCGCCCAAAGCAGCAGTGCTGGGGATTCAGTACCAGACACACCATGGCTGCAGCAGCCCCTTTCCCCTCAGACTCTAACCAAAGGTGGCATGCATGGGGGTCTGCTCTGCTCTGTTCCGGTTCCCAAACCCTGTGACGGGTCAGCACAGAGAGCCAGGAAAGCTTTCCAGATTCCCCAAGCCAGGAGGCCACACCACCTGAAGGGCAGGGCTCATCACCAGGGCCCATGCCAAGTCTGCTGAACTTGCTGTGCCCTACACAGCGGTTCCTATTCTGGTGAGATGCAGAGGAAGCCACAGACGTGGGAGCCAGGGAGAAGAGGAGGAAACTGGGACAGTTGGAGGATAATTGAAGTAAAAGTTGCAAAGTAATGCACCCCAGGTACACAGAAAGCACAAAACCTAAAGGATTCGAAATGATCAACATCTCTTCTTTAGTTCTATAGCCCAGTCTCGGTTCTTACTGAATATAGCACATATAGACCTAAATGAGCTCATCTCGTACAATGCAAGAAATTGCTCCTGTTTAAAATGCACAGTAGAGAAATGGAGAGAGCCCAACAAACAAATGCTCAGCCAAAAGCTTAGGAGTCATCCTTGGTCGCTCCCTTCCTTTCATGGCCCATGTTTTACCTGTGTAGGTCCTATCAGCTCTTCTTCAAAACTTAGCCCAAAGCCATTTTCCTCTCTCCATCGCAGCTGCTAGAACCCTTGGCCAAGCCACAGCCATCTCTCACCTGGATGACAGCAGTAATTCTCAAGGCATCCCTTTGCATGCTTTCTTACCATTGTCACCCCTCAGATCTATTTTCCAAACAGCAGAATGCACCTTACAAAACATGAACCAAATCATGTTTTGAACATGTCCAACGTTCAAAACCCTCCCACCAGATTGAGAATCAAGTCCAAACTTTTTGCCATGTCCGGTCTCTCCACCTTCAGCTTCACTCTCCTTTTCTCGTTTGCTAAAAGCTAAGAATTCTGAGCTTCTTTTCTCCTCATACCCATCAAGTTCACTTCACTTGCAAACATTCTGCCCACAACTCTCTTTTCCTACATTTTCCAATTGCTATTTCCTCACTTCCTTCAAGTTTCTTGTCTGATATCATATCCTTAGAGATTGCTTCCTTGACCACCATTTCTAAAATAGCCTTCGTTCATTCTCTCTTCTATCTTCTTCCAGCTGTCTCTGTCTCCTCACACAGCCTTGTTCTTTTTTTTTTAACATATCACTGTCAGAAATGATCTAGTATATGTACTTGCTTACCTCTTACTTATCAGTCTTCCTCCATTAGAATATTATCTCCATGAGCTCATAGACCTTGTCTGTTTCATTCAGGGTTGTGTCTTCAGAACTTAGAACCAGGCCTGGCACAGAGTAACTGCTCAGTAAATATTTTTAAATGGAAGAACAAAGCTATAAACTCACCAAAATATTTCTAGCAGAGGAGATCAAAAAAAGAGTGAGAAGACAAAGAGAAATTAGAAGGAAGGAAGGGAAAAATAGTTACGTCTTTTAAACACGTACAAGAGGGTGACCATCATCCCGCCAAAAAACTGTGTTTGTTGATACTATATGTCCACTGATTTGCATACACAATTGCACTTAGTGCTTTTATAAATCCTGTGAAGTAGACATCTGTGTCCGCATTTTACAGAAAAGGAAGCTGAGAGGGGAAGCGATAAGTAATACAGGCCAAACAGCTAGAAAGTGACAACTGACCGTGAAGCCAGAGATGTTTTTTGTTTTTCCTCCCACCACTCTGTGACTTTGACTACTGCCTCTGAGATTTACTGCCATGACCTTACATCACTGCACTTTTTCCTTCAAAAAAATATTGGCTGAGCTGAGCCGGTCAAAACGGCAGAGTATATAGATGCTGTGCTTACCTTCTCTCACAACCACATCAAAATTATAGCTAAACTACAAAACAGCCATCATTGAGAATCGCCTGAAACCTTGCTGAACCAAAGCTCTACAACTACGGACAAACAGAAGATGCCACTTCGAGACTGGTAGGAGGGGCAGAGATGCGGAACCGGCTGGTCCCACACCCGTGTGTGACCACTAAAAGTTGGAAGAGATATCTCGGCTGCAGAAGTGCCCCGGGAGGAGCAAGGGATCTCAGACACCCCACACCAGCCTCCTCAGCCCAGGGTTCCAGTGCCTGAAAGAGAACCCCCATAATTTCTGGTTGTGAAAACCAGCAGAGATTGTGACTGAGTGAGACAGGGCAGCTGGAGTCCTAGGCACTCCTCTTAAAGGGACCATGCATGGACTTACCTACCAGTGGAATCACTCACTCTGAGTTCCAGCAGTGGGGCAGCAGCTGGAAAGGCGACAGGAAGTTATCTGACTTCAGGACGGGACTGGAGGGGCAGCTTTCTCCCAGACAGAGGTGCTGACAGAGGCCATTGTTTCTTTGATGAGCCTTCCCCATTCCTGGTGTGCAAATGCAGGCAGCTGAGTCTCCATTAAGCTGGTTGACACCATTGGTTCTTTACACCCTGGTGATTCTGAGACCATGCCCTTCCCAACTTGTGGGGCCGCCCAAGTCTCTTCCAGTGACTTCTTCATACAAACTGCCTGCCTTGGTTCATGCTTCAGACTTTCCTAGGGTTTCGCAAAGGTTCACAGAACCCAGACAAGCAGCATCTGGCTTGAGCATGTCCTGTACCTCTGGCTTAAACAGCCCTAAGCTCAGCACTAGTGGCAGCCAGCCTTCATTCGTGACTTGGCCTCTCAAGGCACTTCCAAGCACAGCACAGGTGGTGGCCATCTGCAGATTGCTTTGTGGCTCATGCCACATGGCCCTGGGTGTGGCATGGGCTGTGGCTGAAATTGACTTGCAGCAGGTCCCTTCCCAGATGACCCTGGGGCTGGCACCCCCAGTGGCCAGCTTTGAAACAAGCTGGAGCATCACCCAGCCAACTCCCAGGGTGACACACCCAAGGGGTGGATAGGACAGGTACCAGGGTCCTGTTGAGGCAGATCCTGCTCTGGAGGACCAACCCCTGCACCACAGCTCCTCCACTATAGTCACAGCAAATCCTCACAACCATGAGCCTGAGAGTCAATCCGTCTCATTGCTGTGCAAACAGCAACCAAGGCTCAACTACAAGAGGAGGGCACAAACAGCACACACAAGGGACATGCCTGGAGTGCACAGCTCAGATGACCAGGAAGACTGTGCCACTGAGCTCCAAGGCATACCAACAACATAAGGCCACTCTCCAAAGACTGGGAGACATAGCATCCCTACCTAACACGGTGTTTCCCCGAAAATAAGACCTAACCAGAAAATAAGCTGTAACATGATTTTTCAAGATGCTCATAATATAAAATAAGTCCTAATGCATCTTTTGGAGCCAAAATTAATATAAGACCCAGTCTTATTTGGGGGAAAATACGGTAGGGCTTATTTTATATTATGAGCATCCTGAAAAATCATGCTAGGGCTTATTTTCTGGTTAGGTCTTATTTTGGGGGAAACATGGTACATAGAAACAAACACAGGAAAACAGCCAAAATGGGGAGACAAAGAATCATGTCCCAAATGAAAAAATAGAACAAAGCTCCAGAAAAAGAGCTAAACAAAATGGAAACAAGCAATCTACCAGACTCATGTTTCAAACACTGGTTATAAGGATGCTCAACAATCTCAGAGAGAACTTCAACAAAGAGATAGGAAACACAAAACTAGAGATAGAAAACATAAAAAAGAACCAGTCAGAAATAAAAAATGCAATAACTGAAATGAAGAAATCATTAAAGGGGACCCATAGTAAATTAGAGGAAACAGAGGATCAAATCAGCAATTTAGAAGGTAAGGTAACAGAAAACACCCAAATAGAACAACAGAAAGAAAAAAGAATCCAAAAAAATAAGGAAAGTTTAACGGGCCTCTGCGACAGTAACAAGCATACCAACATTCACATTATAGGGGTACCAGAAGAAGAAGAGAGAGAGCAAGGAGTTGAAAACCTATTTAAAGAAATGATGATGGAAATCTTCCCTAATCTGGCCAAGAAAATAAATACACAAGCTCAGGAAATGCAGAGAGTCCTAAACAGGATGAAGCCAAAGAGGCCCACACCAACATACATCATTATTAAAATGCCAACAGTTAAAGACAGAGAAAGAATACTAAAAGCAGCAAGAAAAAAGCAGTTAGTTACCTACAAGAGAACTCCCGTAAGACTGTCAGCTGATTTCTCAATAGAAACTTTGTAGGCCAGAAGGGACTGGAAAGTAATACTCAAAGAGATGAAAAGTAAGGACCTACAACCAAGATTATTCTACCCAGCAAAACTATCATTTAGAATTGAAGGACAGATAGAGAGCTTCCCAGACAAGAAAAAGCTAAAGGAGTTCATCACCAAACTACTATTTAAAGAAATCTTAGAGGGACTTCTTTAAGACAAAATAAAAAATAATAAAAAAATTAAAAAAATGAATAATAAAATGGCAATAACTACATACCTTTCAACAATTACTTTCAATGTAAATAGATTCAATGCTCCAATCAAAAACTGTTGTCTGAATGGATAAGAAAACAAGACCCTTACATATGCTGCCTACAAGAGACTCACTTCAGATCGAAAGACACACATAGACTGAAAGTAAAGGAATGGAAAAAAATATTTCATGAAAATGGAAACAAAAAAAACAACAAAAAAAGAAAAAGCTGGGGTAGCAATACTTATACCAGACAAAATAGACTTTAAAACAAAGTCTAACAAGAGACAAAGAAGGGCTTAGTAATCCTACATCTCATTATTTATCCAAAGAAACACAAAATGCTACTTTGAGAAGAGGTGCTCATCTGTATGTTCATTGCAGCATTATTTACAATGGCCAATATATGAAGGCAACCTGGGTGTCCCTGCATGGATGAATGGATAAAGAGGAGGCCATACACATATACAATGGAATATTACTCAGTGTAAAAAAAGAATGAAATCTTGCCTTCTGCAACAACATGGATGGACCTAGAAGATATTGTACTGAGTGTAGTAAGTCAGACAGTGAAAGACAAATGTCGTATAATTTCACTTATGAGTGGAATATAAAGAACAAAATAAGCAAACAAATGAAATGGAAACAAACTCATAGATACAGAGAAACATTTTGTTGGTTGCCAGATGGGAGGAGGGCTGAGGTGGGTGAAAAGAAGGAAAGGATTAAGAAGTACAAATTGGTTGTTACACAGTAGTCATGGGGATGTACGGTAGAGCACAAGGAATAGTACAGTCAATAATATTATAATTAGTATGTATGGTGTTAAATGGATACTAGATTTATTGGGGTGATAGATGGGAGTGGGGTTGGTGAAGGAAGTAAGAAATACAAATTGGTAGTTATAAAATAGTCATGGGGATGTAAAGTATAGGGAATATAATCAATATAATATGGTAGTAACTATGTATAGTGCCAGATGGGGACTAGTCAGGGGGATCACTTCATAAATTATATAAATGTTTAACTACTGTGCTGTACACATGAAAGTAATATAAAATAATGTGAATGTCAACTGTAATTGAAAAATTTTTTAAAAGGGGAAAAAAGTATAGGGGAATAAATTTCAAAGTTCCTGGTACAAAACAAAATAAGTCATGGGGATGTAATATAGAGCATAGGAAATATAGTCAATAATATTGTGATAGCACAGTATGGTGTCCAAGTGTTGCCAGACTTATCATGGTGATCACTTCTTTAGCATTGGGAATATAATCAATAATATGGTAATAAATATGTATAGTGTAAGGTGGGTACTTTTGAATGACTATAATGTACACCTGAAACTAATATAATACTGTATGCTGGCTATATTCTAATAAAAATCTTTAAAAATTGGCTGAAAAGGATATGCATCCTAAATCCTAGGAATGTGGCTGAGGCAAAAAATACTCAAAAATTGTTTCAGTGCCTTGGAAGTAGAGCAGCCGTTGATGGCAAAGTGTGTCTTTGTTATCTGGAAGCTGGAACAAACTGTGTCCGTGTTGATAAAGTGAGGTCAACAATTGAAGGTCTGGTAAGAAAAGATGATAGAGGAACATTTGTGACAACATGGATGGATCTTGAGAGTGTGATGCTGAGCGAAATAAGTCAGACAGAAAAAGCAGAGAACCATATGATTTCACTGATATGTGGGATATAAGCCAAAAACAACAAAAGAACAAGACAAACAAATGAGAAACAGAAACTCATAGACATAGACAATAGTTTAGTGGTTACCAGAGGGTAAGGGGGGGTGGGGAGTGGGAGATGAGGGTAAAGGGGATCAAATATATGGTGACGGAAGGAGAACTGACTCTGGGTGGTGAACACTCAATGGGATTTATAGATGATGTAATACAGAATTGTACACCTGAAATCTATGTAATTTTACTAATAATTGTCACCCCAATAAATTTTTTTAAAAATCAATTGAAGGTCTGGTGTGTTGTCCACTTCTGCTCAGATCCCTTCAACACAGCTTCTATATGTGTTGGTATCAAGTCATGTGCTAGGATCCTAGGTTTCCCCCATTGATGGTACATACCATCAATTATGGTTTCTTACCTTGCAAAATAAACACAATGTGGTCAGAGAGAATGGTCACAAATCTAAACAAATTGACTTTTCCCATTTGAAGAACCCTAATCAAGAATCAATTTCCAAATAACAAACATCCTATTATTTTAAACAAAAAATAACATGTTAGGAGTGTAAAATAGAACAGCCACTCTGAAAAGCAGGTGGGCAGTTTCTAAAATAAAAAATAAATAAAACAAAAACTAAACAGATACTTAGTATATGACCCAGTCATTGCATTTATCTTAAAGAAAAAAAAAAATATATATATATATATATATATATATATATATATATATATGCACACAAACCTCTACACAATTATTCATAGTAACTTCAATAAAAATAGCCAACCAACTGTGGTACATCTATACCATGAAATACCACTCAGCAATACAAAGGAATGAGCTATTGATACAATTTGGATGGTCTCAAGGGCATTAATATGAGCCCAAGAGGCCAATCTCAGTAGGTCACATTAATCCACTTATACAATTATCGCAAATGATATATACAATTATAGAATGGAAAACAGATTAGTGGTTGTCAGGTTTAGTTATGGTGGGAGAAGATGTAGATAGCAAGCGAGAAATTTTTGTGGTGCTGGAATAGCTTTGTATCTGATTGCTGTGGTGGTTACATAAATCTACGCATGTAATAAAATGACATGGAACTATACACATACATTGTACAAGTCAGTTTCCTGGTTTTGATATTGTACTATAGTTATGTAAGTTGTAACCATTAGGAGAAACTAAGTGACATGTACAAAAGACTTCTCTGTACCGTCTTTGCAACTTCCTGGGAATCTATAATAATTTCAAGAAAAAATATTTTTGAAGTGCATGTGTAAGTCATTCAGAGTATTTAAGAAATGGCTGGTATAAAGCAGATCACTTCTCCCCTAAAATAACCAAGATGTCATATATATCATAAGGATTTGTAATATATCATTTTAATTTTTCTATCCTCATAAACAAGCTTAACAGAGTTTCCTCTAAATCACTGACTTACAGCAACGGTTCTCGTTTTTCAGAGATTCTCACCCAAAGTTAGCTCCCATTAGTTAGACAAGTGTTGGTAGACCCTGTTTCAGCGAGTGCCCAGTACACAGTAGCTGCCCAAATATCAGTTGAGTGGATGCATATGCATAAAATAGGAAGAATGGGTATATAAGGATAGAAGAAGACAATTTGCCAGGGCAACCTACATGAGAATATGAGGAGATTAAAAATGAAACAACTTGTAATGCTAGAGAATAAAAATGGGGGGGGGGGGGCGTGTTTCTCATTTGGTGCCATAGTGCTTTGTACAAATACAGAAAACCCTACTCTTCTCTCCACAATCAGACATTCTAATAGAAACATGAGATGAACCATCTTCTTAGGGTAGTTCCAGGAAACTCTTTTGAGTTCCATGTCAATGCAAAATCACAATTCTGTGTAGATAGATGTAAAGATAACCAAGTTTTGTCGTTTCTTCTATTGGTTCCCCATCTCAGGAATTCCCCAGTTGAAATCTGAAACTGGCCCCACTACACAGAGAGCAAGAAGAGACCCAAGAAAGAGGCAGACCACTCCAGATGGGTATATGGTAGGTACAATAAACAAGGGAATTTACATACAAGGCTTGTCTTGGACGGACACCAGACAAGTAGATCTCCACACAAGCCTGCAGAATCTTACAAGTTCCCATAGAGGCCTTAACTGGGTTCAGTCACGTATTCAGTCTGGGTGCTCTCCACAGCAACTCACTCTCTCAAGGTTGCATCCTTGAAAATGGCTTCCACTCTGGGGAAGAGTTTGGGAGACTCCAGTTGCCCAGCACTCAGGTCTAGCAGTGGTCATGTCCTCTCAATGACCTCCTCCAACATCTTCCAATACTGGTTTCAACACCGTTCTGGAAGCAAAGATTGAAAATGCTAATGGTTGTATTTACCCTAGGATGGTGAAAAAACATCTGCTTTCCTCTGTATTTTCCCTACTTGATCTAAACAAGCTCAGCCTCAAAGTCTATTTCCTTCTACGGTTAGTCTGGGGTGGCAAGGTCAATGCCTCTGGGGCTGGGCAGGTAAGGTAAATGTGTGAGTCAAATAAGAGGTAGTGAGACAGTAACCAAAAAAGCATGCCTCACCTAAAGTCATTCAAGTTCAGTCTTATAAAAAGAAAGAAAAACCACACACATTTTGCCAGACCTTCAACTTTGCAACCTCGAGTTAGACCATCAGGGCCCAAGGCATCAGGTAACTGCTCACCGTGGCAAACCGCAGTCCTGCAGGGGTACAGTCACGGAGGTGGGAGCCAGGCTTGTTTGTTTTCTTTTGAATCAGGATGAGGAGGTGGCCATAAGGAGGAAGTGCTGAATTTGTTGCCATGAAATACTGAGGGCTCCTCCCAAAACACCCACCTGTTGAACTATTTACTTTATCAAGACTTTGGCATGAAACTTGAAGGTATCACTGATGCAATGAAACAGGCTACAACCCTAAAAAACAGCAGCAGTGGGTTGAGCACATTAGGGTACCCAGAAGGCTGCTACAAAGCATTCATGAATATTCTGTTTCCTCCCACTCACACTAACCTAATGTCGGTAATTTGTAACATTTATGTTGTTCTGGGTAAATGGTGACTGAAAGTAGAAGAAAACTTGCATCAACAGGGAGTAGTTCCTAAAAGCTGCCTCCAGTTACTCTCTGCTGAGTGTCTGTTGAGCTCTGTAGTTTTCAGTCCCAATAATCACAAAATTTCTTAGAAATAACCTGCAAATTGCCAACCCATGATTCCATCCCCAACCCCATCCTCCAGCAAAATAATTTCAAATGCATTAATGCAGCCTGAAAATCTGGAAGCTTTCATTGTGTGAAATTCAGAAGCTCATTTGATTCAGGAGCCAAACTGTTCATTAAAAAAACGTAGCACTTATGTCTGTTTACTGCTAAATGTTATTCAAATGGTTGACATCTGCTCTATTATAAAATCCTACGTAATCTGAGATCTGATTATGTTATTGTATCTTCCTCTGTTCCCCCCAGAAAAAATGTTCTTACAAATGACTTCCTTTTTAATATCAAGAAGCCAGGAATTATTTGGATTTTTTTTAAACTATAGGACAAATATAAATCAGATTTGTCACCTTTTGGAGTACTCATTTATTTATTTATTCAATGGCACTTTGAACAACTATGTACTAGCCACCATGATAGACGCCAAAAAGAAAAGAATGAGTAAAACACGATACTCACCCTCAGCAAAATCCAGCAAAGAAATAGAGTAGGTGGACAGTGGTGATTATCTATCTAGTAAATCCATTCCTCTTGTCAGTGATTGGGCAGGTGAAAATTCTTGCCAATGAGCCTTGAGAAGAGGTATGCTGGAGGCTTCCCCTATGCTCATCAGGATGAGCTTCTAAAAGCTTTCTTTTGTTTTCCTCTGATAATATTGTTCATGGATGATATGTCTGGAACAGCTGCATTCAATTCACTACCAGCCTGAAGATGGAGCGACCTGGAGCGAGGTGCAGAGCTGAGAGTCTCAGGGAAACGAAGCTAGAGTTGATGGATTTTCAGACAACTGAAAGTCTGTCTTATGACTGGGCTTCCAGTTACGGGAGTCAATGAATGTCTGTTATTTAAGCCAGCAGTGTTCCTTCCCGTATTTCCAGCTAATTTAAGCTGAACCACAACATGAGAAATGTAAGGTAGGCATACGAAAGTTTTTCAAGTTATAATTGTTTCTGTAAGCATATTTTCAGTTATAAAAATTGTTTTCAGTGAAAATATATTTAAAAGTAGAGCTCGGTTGCATTCATCTCACATAGCTTAAGGATAATTCAACTGAACCAAAGCTGTAAAGAGTGAACCCAGGTAGAGTAGACAACCTCTCAAGAGTGGTTCCAGCCCTAGAGCCTGTGAACCATGGCTGTTTGTGTAGCAGGCAGAGCAGAAATGTCAGCTGAACTCTACTGATCACTATCTTCAGTAGAAAAAGGCTGAAAGTGAAAAAATGGGAATTTAGGATGGCTCAATTGAGAAATGGGCATCCATCACCTAAATGACTAATTCTGACGGTGAGTATCTGCTGGTCTTGAACTAGCTGTGGTTTTGTTGCCCCCCGCCCACCCCCATAGGTATTTATATCTCTGTTGTAAAGGATGTTATTCTGTGCATAAACTGTCACAGATTCCTGGCCCACACGGGGATTAAGTGGGGATAATAGTATAGGATCCCATCCTGCCCACCATCTCTAACCTTGCTTGCCCTTCACTGTGAGCAGCCAAATAAGTTCCTACACTAAAAAAGAAAAAAGAGAGAATAAAAGGCCTGGGGTTCTCAACACCACATCTACCATCCATATGGAACAAGTGCTGATCATTTCTATCACTTCATATTAGAAGAGTAGAGCCACTGTAGAAATTGGAGCAACAAAATGTCAAAATGAAAAAAAAAATCTTTTATTTAAATTTCTGAAGTGTGTAATTAAAATGCATGAAGGATAAAATCCTGTAATGATTATGGTTTTCCTTTGAAAAGAAAATTCTTCAATCTCAACTTTAATGTAGGTAAAAATATTTAAATTGTATTAATTATAGTCTATGTGGCTAAATAAAGCAAGTGATGGCAATTCTATGTAGATATTTTGTTTTCTTTTTCGCTATGATATTTCCAAAGCCAATGGCCTCTTTCAAAGTACCGTTGCTGGTTTCTCTAGCTATGGGTGATGGGGTACAGGATCTGTCGAGTATTTTAAAGGGCACTTTTTGCGGATTCCATAGTATTCACAGATTAAATATACAGAAAAATATTCAACATTTCTCACTATGATAATATCACCGTATATTTCTAGGATAGTTTATGTTTGTTTATAACACTTCTTTGCATGCATTCTCAGATTTTATTTTTTATTTGTCTGTGAGGTAGACCTCAGCATATCAATCTTAAAAGATATGAAAGTGAATATACAAAGACTATGAAAACTTAGAATTAGTAAATTAAAACGTAGAACATGAGCTCCACTTCTCTGACGGCCAATTTAGTGCCTTTAAGAAAAAAGAACGTTATTGTAAAAACACTGGTCATCCCAAGGAACAGCACTGACAAAGTGTCCTCTTTAAGGAATTCCTCTGAGAAATGTCAAAGTGACACAAACTCCGTTACTGATTGACTTAGGCTGTCATTAGTGATGAAACTATTATTTCAATTTCAATATCATAATCAAAAATAGTTTTAACTGGAGTAGCACAAGCCACATTTCTTAGCCTAGTGCTTTAAATATAATAGGGTCTCAAGTATCCTATGCCTTGTTCCCTACAGAAACAGGACTCAATTGAGGGCGCCTGCTTAGAGCAACTTCCATCTTCCCGAGAGATTCTTAAACACATCAACAGGGGTCAAAGGCAAGCATCTTCTTCCGATTTTCTCCCCTCCAACAAAGTCAAAAGGGAGCTGCAGATACCGGCTTTGCCCACTCATTAACATTCAAAGCCTCATCACCACAACCTTCAATCCCCCAGAACAAATCTTGTTAGGCTCCGTATCTTTGTTTATGTCAATCACCCTAAGGCCCAGATTCTCAGGTCATCTGGACCCTTCCTCACTCTAACCACTATAAAGCACTAGTCCCTATTTAATGCCATCTGCCACCCTGCCCACACTGCCCTCTGCAATTCACAGTACATCCTTTGTAAAACCCCTTTATCCACAAGCTGTCTCTGAATGGACCCTTCTCTTTCTTGCTCTGTCACCCGGCTCTCCCCTGAGGAAAGTTTCCCCTGCAGCCTCTTAGCCAGTGGACCTCTTTTCTCCCACAGCCCTGGTGTTCCTTGGATGTCTAACAGGGTATCTCAAGCCTGACGTGCAAAACAAGTCCTGATCTTCCTCCACAAAAGTCCTCCACTATAGACTTCCCTATTTTATTGATGGCCACCCCACCCTTCCAGTTGTTCAGGTCCAAAACCTTGGAGTCGTTCTTGATTCCATTTTCTGTCACACCTCCATTCAATCTGTAGGGAAATCCAGTGGGCTCTACTTTCAAAATATATTCAGAATCCAACCTCTTCTTGCCACCCTCAGTGATCCACTACCATCCCTCATCTAGATTCCTGCCATAGCATCTTTAGAAGTCTCCCTGCTTCCACCTAAGTTTTTCCACCCAACTGGAATCTTCCCTCAACCCAGCAGCCAGAGCAATCTTTTAAATATGTAAGTCAGATCATGCCACCAGCTGGAGTCCTCCCAAAGACTTCCTGTTTAACTGGAGTAGCGCAAGCCAGTATCCTTATAATAGCCTATGAGGCCCTACAGGGTCTGGCCCCTTGGCCCATCAGATCTCTTCCACTCTCCCTGCATTGTTGTTCTTTACTCCCCGATGCTCCCAGGAGGCAAACACTGTCTACCCGAGGGCACTTGAACTATTTTCTCTGCTCAAATCTCTCTTCTTCCATATATCCCCACCACCTCCACCCAGTAATGGCGACCCCCTTACCCTGCTCTATGCTTTCTCCTAGCTCTCACCCCTTCTAACATCTATATGTTTCCTTATGTATCACATTTTTGCCCCCCCTCTTGCAGAAGAATGTAATGGCAGGTGCTGGAAACTTTGCTTGTTTTGTTCACTGAGGGGTCCCAAGTGCCTACCTAGAGCATAGGACTCACTCTTGATCATCTCCCACAAAACTGCTTCACCAACACACACCCTCCTCCCCTTCCCCAACTCAGTTGATGGCAACTCCATCCTGCCAGTGGCCCAGGCCAAAAACATTGGCGGCATCCTTGACTCTTATCTGTTACACCCACATCCAATCACTCAGGAAGTTGTTTTGGCTCCACCTTCAAAATAATTGCTCAATAATTTCATGCTGAGAAAAGGACTCAGTGATCCTTTTGAAATCGGCTAATAGTATAATCCAATCCCAATAAAATACCATGCCCTAATCCCAACATATCTAATCCTTTGACATATCCCACACATTGATAGCCCACTACTTGCATGCATATGTAGGCGTAGTCATTCTAAATATTAATTTTGAAACTACTTTTGTCTGGCTTGACTTTTACTTTGTATAGACTTCAATAACTTCCTCAGTATGGGGACCATGTGTAAGATACTTTATAAACCTTGTAAGTTCAGTTCAGTTCTCCTGGCTATAAGGGCTCAGTCAGTTGATAGTAATGCAGATAGTGATTTCACAATCGGCAGTCCAAGTCAGAACTCGGAGTTCTTGAGATCCTATTAAAAAGTCAATCCAGTTTAACAAATGTTTATTGCATGACTATACTAGGAACTCTACTGGATCCTGAAAAGGATAAAGCACGTAATTCTCAAGACACACATCATCGAATAGAGAACACAGTCAATTAAACAAATAATTTTAATACCGTGTTATTTATGGAATAAGAGTACTGATAGAAGGTGAGGGTAATTTGCCCCAGCAAGCCAGTGATTGGAAAGGGCAAGTCAGGAATACAGTGTGTTGTAAGAAATCCCAAGCAAGGAAAAATCGAACAGGACTTATGTGTTTGTTGTGAAGCTTCTGTCCTTTATTACTAGTGATGCTGCTTCTGTCCATAGCAAGGCAGGTGGGGAGGGAGGATTCAATTCATGGACCAGGACATATGCATTAGGTAAGAAGTTTGGATTCAACTCTTTCCAAAGTCCCTTGCAAAACTTTGATATATGATGCCTCAAATGATAAAAAAAAAAAAAAGACTTTATAAATTTCATCAAGTTTTGACTCATAGAATGCTTTTGGCAAGGTTTGCGTGAATAATACTACTTCACGTGTCTGATGCCAAAACTGAAATATTAATAGACTGTGTTAAGATTTAAATCTAGTCATAAATATGTCTCCAAGATAAAGATGCATGATAATTAGGAGAAAAAAATTATCTGGAGCCGTTTCTTTCTGTGAACCATTAGAACTGCAAACAGCTACAATCTGTCTTTGCATTTTCCTTGAAAGTCAAATCACACAAAAACAAAGAACAAAACTGCCTGTACCTATACAACAGCCCAGATAGAATTCTGTTTTAAGAAACTTTAACTACTGTTATGGAAACATCCTCTTCTGGAATCTGTAAATTAGTCTAGGCGTTGTTTTTCCAACAGGCCTGGGTAAATACATTCACGTCTTCATAAAACAGAAAATAGACAACAAATTTCATCTTTCTTTGGGAGTCATATGCATCTTTTGACATTCTTTAAGCTATTCTTGAAAATAGAACTGGATTTGAGTGCTGACTTTACTATATAGTAGGCAATTATTTCTGCAAGCCTTTGTTTCCCTACCTGGAAATGGAAATAGCAAGCCTTGCCTTATCTCACAAAGTATTTGTGAGGCCCAAATCAGATCTGAAAACACATCATAAATACTGAAACATCATATACAAACAAAAACTTGTATATGAAAGTTTATGGCAGCATTATTCATAATAGCCAAAAAGTAAAAATAACTAACTCAAATGTCCATCAACTGATGAATGGATAAACAAAATGTAGCACAGCTGTACAATGGAATGCTATTTGGCCATGAAAAGGAAAGAAATACTGATACATGTTACAAAATGAATGAACCTTGCAAACTATACTAAGTGACAGAAGCCAGCACAAAAAGCCACATTTATATGAAATGTCCGGAGTAGGTAAATCCACTCAGACAGAAAGTAGATCAGTGGTCTCGGGGCTAGGGGAAGAAAACTAGGGAGTCGCTGCTAACGCAGACAGCGTGATGCCAGTGTTTTGAAACTAGATCATGGTGATGGCTGCACAACTCTGTGAATATGCTAGAAACCTCTCAACTGTAAACTTTCGAAGGGCAAATTTATGGTATATGAATTATATCTCAATTTTATAGATTATACGATACAAATATACAAATATTTATTTGTTACTGTCATTATTTAGGAATCTCTTTATTTCCAGATTAGGGGTCCTTTTCTGAGCATATGCTATAGTTCCTTTTTTGCCCCTCAAAATCTCTCTAAAGCAATAAAAGCTGCCCTACAGGCTTCTGGACAAGAACTGAGACAGCAATTAGTTCTTAAAAGAAAGCAGGGGTTGGGGTCAGAATTGGAGTTTACACACATGACCACACACAAGTGCAATCACGGGCTGCATGTGTTGTGACATCACTTTTTACTCAGAGTCACACTTAGTGCTTATTTTGAGTCAATCATTTTGTCTGGGTAAAAAATTGTGTGTGTGTGTGTGTGTGTGTGTAAGAGAAAAATGTGAAGACACAACACAATTTGACCAGGGCTCTTGTCTTCCTGCCACTATAATTCACCAAGTTCTTATCATTTCCCAGGTTTCTGAAGACTTTTTTTCTTAACTTCTAAAAAAATTAATTAAAACAATTTTGTCAGTAGAAGCTAAATGGTCAAGTGTACATTAAAACTTTCACTATAATTATGTAACATCATCACCCCAAATGTTGCATAATATTCATTTCCTATCCACAAACTGTTTTCAAACCAAAGGCAATATAATCTTATTTAGTTTAGTGATTTTGTAGGAACCACTAAGGCATATACATCACACCAAAAATGTATGTTCAGTAAAAATGCAACATGAGTTTCATAGATAATTAATTTGTTATTGCACTGATTATTAATATTACCACCCAAAGGAATAGCATAGAGCAAGAAATGCAAAAAGAATTAAAAAATAATAATTTCTTTAAGAGTATAGGTACAAAACTGAAAACATTAAAAAAAAACATGTAAGATGTTCCCATTTTCATTGTTTTTAGTGTATAAACATGAAAAGAAGAGGATGTGAAGGGCCGTTATTAGTAGCTGTATCTGAGCCGTGGGTGATGGTGGTCTTGGCTTCTTTGTGCTCAGCTGTATTTTTTTTACTTTTCTGTAATAAAGGTGTAATAAAAGATGCAGTAGCTATATAACAGAAGTTATTTGCAAATAAAAACACTGTCTTTGGTTTAGTTCAAACAATGCCAAAAGATGCCCTCTGAAATAAAACCAGCTTTTCTGTGTCTTCAGGAAGATTGATAAAAATTCCAGTTTGGGAATTTTGGTCAAGAGAAATTTGGTCAGACGAAGCAAGGAACATACAAAGCAAGTCCTTTCAAAAACAGAAATTTAAGTCATTTATATTGTCTGATTAGACTTTTCTTCTTTTTAGCTTTTTGGTGGTCATTAGGAACTTAGCCTAAATTATAGAGTGCTTTTAGAGAATTGCTTTTTTTCTCATTTCAAACTGATATTTTAAGAATAGTTGGTGATGTTTCAAACTTAAGCATAGGTTCTTCCCGGGCCTTGAGCCTTCAGACTGGAAGTACATCCTTGGCTCTCCTGGGTCTCCTGCTGGCTGACCAGCGATCTTGGGACTTGTCAACCCCCGTAATCACATAAGTCAATTCCTTATAATACATATCTTTTATTATGTACTGCTTATAATAAATCCTCTTACTTAGGAGATATATAGGAGATATATATACATATATATTATGTACACATATATCCATCCATCCATCCATCCATCCATCCATCCATCCATCCATCCATCCATCCTTTTGACACTGTTTCTTTAGAGAACTCTGACTAATTAATTCAGACCAGAGTCAAGGAAATATGATCCCAGAGAAGCTGAGAAATCCAGATCATGCTATTTCCCAACTCTCAGGAGCGGCCTCTCCTGACAGAAAAGTGTACCAGGGTTAGGAAAATGATTTATACACTCACTCTAACACTTTTACTAGAAACACTACCGAGAAATCTGTCTATACTAGTTTCATTTTTCTTATTTGTTTCACATACTTTTAAATGAATCTCAAATTCGTCATATAAAATGGCAGCTAGTACTTACTGCTTCCTTCCATCTGCTGTCCACAGGCAGAGATGAATTGCATATAAAACTTTGCTTATAAATAAACAGATATGCTAGACCATGAGACGAGACTGATTTTTTAACACTTGGCCTTCCAGCTGTGGCAGATAACTGTGACCACAACAGACAATGCACTTGTTTTTGCAGGAGAGCTGTGGATTAAAATATCAGCCAAGCAGCACTTAGCGTAGATGTGTCAGCACTGGAAATTGTCTTTGCTCAATTCAGTTGCAATTGACAAAGGAAGGTTTTTAATAAAAACTCAGAATTTATAGATCATCCTGGCATTGGAGTGGGGGAACATAAGGATATTATCAAAAGGATTTTGCCTTGTCCCTCATGAGGGAAGTCACAGACATATGAAAATATCTGGGAAATTGGCAATTTTTTGAGGGGGAGATTAAGAGTTGAACTTAAACTTTCAGAAAAAAAGAACAATTTGAGGTTAAAGGGGATAAAGAGATAAAGGAAACATCTGCAGACAGTGAGTACAAATGCAAATAAACAGAAAGTGGAAATTTTAACATAGCAATACTTGCCTCTACATGGCCTCATTTGACACTTACATCTTTATGAGGATATAGTAATGCTCCTGTTTTCCAAATAAAAGATGTAAGGGTTGGAGATTTCAGTCGTTTTAGAATCCTAGACTCCAAATCTAGGCAACACACTACCTTTCATCCATGTTTCAAATGTTCTGCTTTTCCTGGCCATTCTTCTCATTGCATTAATTGCCTTCCATGCAGTTCCAACAATACCAATTGTGTTCTTCCCAATAAAAGTTTATTATTATGTAACTCATGGCGTAGACTTTCCCTCTCTCTTTGTCTCTCTGAGATAGTCACTGTCTTTGCAATGATTCTTCTTGACCCCAATAGCCCATGATGAGGGCTGTGACTAGAAAGGGAAAAGAAAGCCATCTCGCCTCCTCCTCAGTCATGGCCTCATGTACCTTTGGCTGAAGCAAGTTTGCACAGGACTTGAAGAGATAAGCCAATGCTTGCAAACAAAACAATAGGTGGGCAGAAACATCTGGTACAAATGGCACTTGTTTTCAATTTGAATCTGAGGGCTTTAAGGTGAGACACATGCTCACCACAACCCCAGCTGTCTTACACTTCGCTGCCTCTGACATTTCAGCTGCCTCTGTGGCCCCTGGAAGCATTTGAATTTATAGCTGCAGCCACAGGTCTTTACCTCCAGGTTGCTGGTGTTTATTCCAAAGGTGCACCGAATAGGGGGTATAGGTGGATTAAACATGGTACCCCTTGTCTAGATGCTCAGTTTTCTTATGCCTTACTATGGCAAGATTTCATGCCTCACTTTCTTGGGCAGAGGGATTGGCCCCACGAGGAAGCATCTCAAGCTTTCAGAGGGTGCCCTGCCTGTCTCCCTTGTTTCCTACCTCCTCTCTCTCCCTTCAACTTCTTCCCTTATTATATCCCATTCCCTTATCTTTTCCCAGGACTTTTCACCTCTCCCTAAAGAATAATATCCAGTAAATTCCACAATCCCAGGCATTGAGAGCCAATGATGATGATGACGATGATGATGGTGATGATAATAGTTAACATGCATAGAATTTACACGTTGTACGTGGCACTATGTGCTAAGTACTTTAGTATTTTATATGATGCTCCAGGAACTTATTCAACATATTTTATATGGGAAAAAGCTGAAACTCCAGGCCTAGAATGACATTCACAGTGCCATCAGGCTGTGGGATTCCAACCCAGACTGCCTGTCCAGGGCTCTCAGCGGCACTACCTCTTCTGTACCTTCTGCTTTAAAGAGGAGAGAACCAGGCTCTTATTCAGGATATGAAAGTCTGCCCAAGCCAGGGGAAGGACCAGGGAGGAGGGGAGGCAGAAGAGAGGGAAAGTGGGAGTTTCTCTTTCAGGCTGCAACAGCCCCCACTTACCCTCTGCAGAGAAGCAAAACCAAATACATCCACCAACTTATACAAATAGTCATGGAGGTGTAAAGTACATCACAGGGAATGTAGTCAATAGTATTGTAATAACTATGTATGGTGCCAGGTGCATACTAGACTTAACAGGGGGATCACATCATGGGTATATAAATGCCTAACTACTATGTTGTATACCTAAAACTAATATAATATTGTACATCAATTGTTTGAAAAATAAACTTAAAAAAACTACATCCACCAACACAAAGACTCATTTCCTTCTGAAACTTGGTCTGGGGTCTAGAATAAAATTTATATTCTTCCTATTAAGTCCTATTATATTCTTCCTATTAAGTCAACTTAACTTTGACTTTATTTCTTGCAAATTAATATCTTAGTGTTATTAGGCCAAAAAGAATTTGCCCTGACTTTTCCCCACATCACATCATGAAGCATCCCTTGGGAACCAGACAGTGAATAATACAGGCCTGAATCACCTTCTCCAAGAGAGGACATGGGGGAAGGTAAGGGAGAGACTCAACGTTTCCTTTCATAGTTTAATATAAGATAAACTTTGATAAAACCTTGATGCCTTTTTAATATTATATATTTAAAATGCTACATAAAAGGAAATAAAAAGACACTCAGAAAATGCATCTGATACTGGGTCCTAGGGATCCAGAAATACCTACAGATCTCAAACTTGGTTCTGTCCCTGTGCATCATAAGAGGTTGGCATTTTTTTTTTTTTTTTAATGGAAGCAGGGGCTCTGAGGGCCACCAAAGAGAGGCCTGTTAAGTGACGTAAGTCTCCTGTGACCTGGAAGACGTGATGGTAAACATAGAGGCTTATAAAAGTTAAATAAATGACTAAGAAAAATAAATAAAGCATATATGTATTCATACATTTGTAATGTATTCAGGGTGAAAATCCATTCGAAGCTAATTGCTAAGCAAATTAACAGACTAACTAAATTGCCCAGAAATTGTTATTTAGTACGGATAACATAATGAGTGTGTTAAATACAAACTTTTGTTGACCCTAGAGGAACTTTTATTTAAGAAGGGGAAGAAATTATGCCTTAGAGCATTCATTTTTAAAGCTCTTTACCATCTGTTTGGGGGAAAGACTATATAAAGGCCAGTAATCACCATTATCACTAATTATCTGTCACTAGAAATTTTTTTCAGTTTACCATTAGCATCAAATTTGAAGCAAGAAGCAAGCTTATTAAACCCTAGAATAAATTTTTATTCTCTTATAGAGACATGTAGTTTACAAAACACTTTTGATATTCTAATGTGGACTCTTAAGTCCAAAAATATAGGATCCAAGCCAACTCTACCTGGAAGTGCCTGCCCAGCCTCAGACTTGGAAGGCTGTACAATGTGGGCTTGGTTAGGTTCTGGACTCTTTCGGTTCTAACTGGATAGCCAGTTACCAGGGAGACTCTGCTAAATGTTAGAGGAGTAACAGGTAAGTGCTTGAGGAAGCTGCCCTGATGTAGATGCCAAAGGCCTTACAACTGTGAGATGCAGTGAGCCTAGTCCCTGAAAGAGAAAGATAATATGTATTTACAAGATAGTGTTGTGGGAGCTGTCTTGTAGGTTACTAACTGCTTTTCTCTTGCTGCTTTTAGGATTCTCGCTTTGTATTTAACCTTTGGCATTTTAATTATGATGGGTCCTGGTGTTGGCCTCTTTGGGTTCATCTTGTTTGGAACTCGGTGCTTCCTGGGCTTGTATGTCCATTTCCTTCACCAGGTTACGGAAGTTTTCTGTCATTATTTCTTCAGATAAGTTTTCAATTCCTTGCTCTCTCTCTTCTCCTTCGGTTCCCCCTATGAAGAGAATGTTGGTACACTTGATGTTGTCCCACGGACCCCTTAAACTGTCATTTTTTAGAATTCTTTTTCTTTTTGCTGTCACGTTTGAGTGTTTTCTGCTACTTTCTCTTCTAAATTGCTGATTCAGTCCTCTGATTCTTCTAATTTACTGTGGATTCCCTCTAATAATTTCTTCATTTCAGTTATTGTATTCTTTATTTCTGACTGGTTCTTTTTTTTCTGACTGGTTCTTTTTTTTATGCTTTTTATCTCTTTTTTGAAGTCTTCCCTGAGATCATTGAGCATCCTTATAATCAGTGTTGGAAACTCTGCATTTGGTAGATTGCTTGTCTCCATTTTATTTAGTTCTTTTTCTGGAGCTTTCTTCTGTTCTTCCATTTGGGACATGTTTCATTGTCTCCCCCATTTTGGCTATCTCCCTGTATTTGTTTCTATATGTTAGGTAGGACTGCTGTGTCTCCCAATCTTAGTAGAGTGGACTGTGGGGCCCAGTGGCACACTCTGCCTGGTCATTAGAGCCAGGTGCTCCAGGTATGTCCCAGGTGTGCCCTCCTATTGTAGTTGAGCCTTGATTATTGTTTGCATGTCAGTAGGAGGGATTGACACTCAGGCTGATTGATTGTGAGAACTGGTCATGACTACAGTGGAGGAACTGTGCTACAGGGGCTGACCCTATGGAGCAGGATTTGCTTTAGCAGGGCTGTGGTCCCTGCCAGTCTTCCCTTTGGGTGTGTCATCCTTTTAGATGGCAGGGTGATGCTCCAGGTGGTCTGAAGCTGGCCACTGGGTGTGCCGGACCCAGGGCCTCCTGGGAGGGGAACAGCAGCAGGCCAAGTCCAGGCACAGCCTGTGCCCTACCCAGTCACCTGGCATGAGCCAGAAAGCAATCTTCAGATGGCCGCCACCTGCTCTGTGCTTAGAGATGTCTTGAGAGGCCAAGCTGCAAACCAAGGTCAGCTATCACTAGTGTTGGGCTTAGGGCTGCTCAGCTAGAGGCACGGGACATGCTGAAGTCAGATGCTGCTTATTTGGATTTTCTGAACCTTTGAGAGATTTTAGGAAAGTCTGTAGCGTGAACCAAGGTAGGCTTTTTGAAGGGAAAAGCCACTCAAAGTGGTTTGGGTGGGCCCACAAGTTGGGTGGGGTATCTCAGGGAATCACTGGGGTGGAGTGAACAAGAGGTGCTAGCCAGGCTTATGGAGATTCAGACATGGCGGCCACCTGTGTCTGCACACAGGGAGGAGTGAGCGTTCAACAAAATAACAATGACTTCCGCCAGCTCCTCTGTCTGGTAGAAAGCTGCCCCTCCAGGTTTCACCCTGAAGCCAGACAATTCAGTTCCTCCTCGTGTGTCTCCCTGGCACCTTTCAAGCTGCTATCCTGTCAATGGAGCTCAGAGCGGGTGAGTCTATCAGCAAGTAAGTCTGTACATGGGCCCTTTAAGAAGAGAGCCTGGCACTGCAGCCACCCTCTGTCTCACTCAGCTGCAATATCTGCTGGTTTTCACACCCAGAAGTTGTGGGGAGGTCTCTCCCTGATACTGAAATCTGGACAGGGGAGCCTGGTGTGGGGCTGGGACCTCTTTGCTCCTCTTGTGGGGGGGGGGGGGGAGAGGGGGAGAATCTCAACAGCTGAGATATCCCTCCCAATTTTTAGTTGGGAGGGACTCCATTTAGTCACACACAGGTGGAGAACCAGCCCATTCCATATCTCTGCCCCTCCTACCAGTCTCATTGTGGTTTCTTCTGTTAAGTCCTTAGTTGTAAGGCTTTGATTCAGATAGATTTCAGGAAATTTTCAGTGATGGTTGTTCTGTAGTATAGATGTAATTTCTATTTGGTTGTGAGAGGAGGTAAACACATCATTACCTACTCTGCCATCTTGACTGAATCTCAGGTCTATTCTTCAGTACCATGTCAACCCAAAGCTATGTGCAAGACAAAGTTATAGAGCATCAGAGACCAAGAGTATGCAAAGAAAGTCAGTTTGTCAAACAGAAGAGGGCATGCTTGCAAAATTATACACAGAATCAGTCATTGAAAGAAAAAGCAACTGTGGTCCTTGGCATGTTCCCAGTTTGCAGCTCCATGCCCAGCTGTAACTCGTTTATATGAGAGCTCTATATCTTAAAAATAAACCTCCTTTTCAATTGGAATTAATTTGAGTGGGTTTCTGTCCCTTACAACCATTGAATTTGCCTGTAAAAAATACCCCCACTCAGATGACAATTCTTCCATGGTACTTTTCTGAGACATCCCAGCTGGAACAATTCTTGCCTTGCTGTGCTACCTTCTCATGACCTGCCTGCTTCTCTATTCTCCCTGCTTTCTCGTTACTGTACACCCCCTCCTAGAGGCTTGACCCTCACCCCAAGCCCTACTACAGATTGTGTTTTATTATCTGAGGAAACTAGAGAAGCCCTAGTTCAATCACCCAGCACTGCTCTGGTAGGAATTAAAGCAGTAAGACTATAGCTTATTTCTGTGGCCAAACTCCCATCTTTGTCCTTTCAATAATTTTGGTAATATCAGATCTTCCCAAATTGATTCTATCTTGCCCTGAGCAGTTGTTTTAAGGCAGGGGACTCTGTGAGCCCTCCCTAACCTTAGAAACTTCTTAGTATCAGAGTAGTTGTTCTCAACCAGGGACAATTTTGCTCCCAGGGCACACTGGGCAAGGTCTGTTATCACAACCGTATGGGGGAGGGGTGCTGCTAGCATCTAGTGTGTAGAGACCAGAGACGATGATCCAAAAGGAACAATGCTGAAGTTGAGAAACCCTGCTTTAAAGCCCTGGGTAAATTACCTTGAGCCAGTTATTTAACAATTCTATGGTGCAGAATTTCCCTTCATAAAAATGTACTTCTTATAGGGTTATCACAGTACCTATAAGTGCTCTTGGAGCCTTTAGTACTTTGTCAGAATTATGTTTGAACAATGAAAACAAAACTTGTTAAATAATTATGCCGTTATCTAACTATTCCTCTCTTATTCTGTGCATATTTTTTGGAAAAATTCTCGGCAGTGATGAATTCCCTGTTTACTTATCAAACCTCTCAAGATCCTAAGGCTTCAATCATATTCATCTCTTGATTTTTTAAATAAAATTATTTTGCGGTGGTAAAATACACACAATATAAAATGTACCATCTTATCCACTTTTTAGTGTACATTTTGATGGTATTACCGTGTTTCCCTGAAAGTAAGACCTAGCCAGACCATCAGCTCTAATGCGTCCTTTGGAGCACAAATTAATATAAGACCTGGTCTTATTTTACTATAATACCGGGTATAATATATAATTATAAAATAACATAATATAATATATAATATAATATAATATAATACTGCATCTTATATAAGACCAGGTCTTAATTTTTGCTCCAAAAGACACATTAGAGCTGATGGTCTGGCTGGGTCTTATTTTCAGGGAAACACGGTAGGTATTCATATTATTGTGCAACCATCACCATCATCCATCTCCAGAACTTTTTTCTTGCAAAATTAAAACTCTGTACTCATGAAATAACTCCCCATTTCCTCTTCCCCCAAACCCTAGGCAATCACAATTTAACTTTTGTCTTTATGGTTTTGACTACTCTAGGTACTCATATAAGTGGAATCATAGAGTATTTGTGTTTTTGTGTCTGGTTTATTACACTTAGCATAATATCCTCAAGGTTTATCTCTGTTGTAGCATTGTGTCACAATATATTACATGTTTAAAGCTAAAATATATATATTTAATATATATTATGTATATTATATATTATATCATAAATATATTATAAATATATTATATATTATATATATCACAGTTTGCTTATTCATTCAGCTATCAATGGACACTTGGGGTGCTTCCACATCTTGGCTATTATGAATAGTGCTGCTATGAACATAGCTGTACAAATATGTCCTCCAGACCCTGCTTCTAATTCTTTTGGGTATATATATCCAGAAGTGAAATTGCTGGATCATGTAGTAAATCTATTCTTAAGGAATTGTTATTGTTTTCCATAGCACTATACTATTTTACATTCCCACCAAGTGCACAGGAGTTCCAATCTCTCTGTGATCTCACCAACACTTACTTTCTGCGTTTTTTTTGTTTTGTTTTGTTTTTTAATAGTAGCCATCCTAATGGGTGTGACGTGGTGTCTCATTGTAGTTTTGATTTGCATTTTCCTAATGATTAGGGATGTTGGACATCTTTCCATGTGATTATAGGTCACTTGCACATCTTCTATGGAGAAATGTCTATCCAAGTCCTTTGCCCATTTTTGAGTTAGGATGTTTGGGTTTTGTGCTGTTGAGTTTTAGGAGTTCTCTATGTATTATATATATTATTACCTTATCAGATATACAATTTACAAATATTTTCTCCTATTCTATGGATTGCTTTTTTACTGTTAATAGCTTATTTTAATGGACAAAAGTTTTTCTTTTCATGAGGTCTAATTTGCCTATTTTTATTGCCTGTGCCTTTAATGTCATATCTAAGAAATCATTGTCAAATCCAATGTTGTGATGCTTTTGTCCTATGCTTTCTTCTAAAAGTTTTACAGTTTATTCATAGTCTCCTCTCGATTGGTTCTTAGAGCTTCATTTTCCCACATAAAGTCTATAGCCTAACCATGGCCTGTGTAAAATACACACAAATGTATAACTCATCTGCAAAACACAAAGGTAATTAGCTATTGTGCTCATGCTTGCGCACGCGTGTATGTGTGTATGTGTGTGTACACCCAGGTGCTCAATTGCCTGTGTTAGGTTATCACTTGCTACAAGAAATAGAAAAACCATATGACACCAATACAAAGAAAATACGGATATGCTAGATAAAGCTTATGGCTAAACAAATAAATCCAAAAATATATAGCTGTTCAAACAAAAAAAAGTTGGCTTTATTTTTTGCTTATGTAACATCCAAAACAAATATTTCCAATGGATGGCAGGCTCTCCTTAAAGTGATAATTCACAGACCCATGCTCCTTCCTTCTTGTGCCATCTTTAACAGGCTGCATGTCCACTTGCATCAAGCTGATGAAAAGAGACAGAGACTGGAGAAGCCAAACTTGTTTCCTAACCATCTTGGTTTAGATACTTGTGCAATGTCTACTCCCATCTTAGTTTAGACACAATGTCTACTTTCATGCCTTTGACAATACCTAGTCATGTGACCCTTCCTAGATGTAAGGCTGGGAAATGGAGTTCCTGACAGCAAAGTTACGTTCCAATGATTGCTCCATCCTTATACTATTCAGTATGGTAGCCACTTGTCATTGGGTCCCTGAATGTGGTTCATCCAAATTGAATTGTGCCACAAGTGGAAAATGCACACCAGACTTTGATGACTACACATGAAATTAATATAAATACCTCATTGATAATTTTTATATTGAATACTGATTGAAATAGCAACATTGTGGATACATTGGGTTAAAATACATTATTAAAATTAATTTCACTTGTTTCTTTTTACTTTTTTACTGTGGCTACTAGGGAATTTCAAATTACACTCTATTTCTATTGGATAGCACTGCTATGGAAATCAGCCTTCTCTATACACAGATTATCTCACAGAATCAAGATAGGGAATATGTCTGGGCCACTCACAGAATCAGGAAAAAAAAACCCAAAAACTGGAAGTTCTCCATAACCAAGATGTGTGCTCTCTTTTTGCTCTCTCCTCTCTCTCTCACTCACTGGAGCCATGTGGTCATTGGTCTCTCTCTCCATACCTACTGGCCTTACTCTTCTTTCTCTGTCTCTATCTCTCTCTTCCTCTCTGTCCTTCTCATCCCTGGTCCGATCACTTGTGGTCAGGAGACTGGGGTCAAACAGCTTTCTTTCTAGTCACTAGAAGCAATGGGAACAGTTTCTCAAGAAAGGGACATGGGTAGGTCAAATAAATTGACTGACGTGTTGGCTCATAATGTAAAATGTGTGAATGCTACATGGGCTTGGCAGCTGCCAACATTCCCCAGTTATTACACTTAATAGACTATACTTGCTTTGAGGCCTTTTGTAAGAACTCTGTGTTGAGTAGGTGACAAATTTAATCTGAGGGTATTACTATTTGACTCATGTCATCACTAAAGAAAACATGTAACTAATCTTTCTTTCTGGGCCTTGCACAAGTACCCAGAAATGGTCAACCTTACTGACATGTCTTTAATTTCCAACAGTATATCTTGGGCTCAATGCATATTTGTAGAACATAAGACAGCCCAAAGGACCAGGCTCATGAAATCATATGCAGAAATTACATGAAGGTACAGAATTAATAAATGGGAGATATACCCCCAAATGTAATTCTCCCTTAGGGCTGGAGCTTTAAAATCTTATAGTACTATACATATACATATACATATATATATAAATATATATATATATATGCATGTATAGATATAATGTATATTTGTTATGTTATAGTTATATATAATGTAATATATAATTATATATAACATATAATATATATTATATATACTATATGATAACTTAGCATGAAAATAAGAATGTAAATATTTCACTGATTTTTATGATTACATATTAAAATCACAATATTATGGATAGTGTTTTTTTTGTGTGTGTGTGTAACCTCGAGAGATTACCAGATGTTTTTTATGTTCTCAGTAATCATCTATATGCCAGATATTGTCCTAAATCCATTATCACAATTAACAATTAATCAGAAGAGGGGCATAAGGAGTGGAACACAGGTAGTAACTTTTGTTGAAAGGTAAGATTTGATTAGCTTCAGAGTATGTGCAGGAAAGATGAACTTTACCAGGTCTCTGTAGAGGAACACTGTACAGCCAGGTGCGGATGAGGGCTCTGGGCATCAGAGAGGAAAGGACATAAATATGGTGCAAAAAGAGGGGGTAGTAGTGTCACCAAATACATATTTGCCTGCTTTATCTTTCTGATGGAAATGGAGCTTTAATAACAATACTCTTTTCCCTAGTCCAGTTGCATAGCCTGCTTTGAGGCTAGGGACGTCCAAGTCAGTAGGATTCTCCCAAGGCTCGAAGTTTCCTTTGGACTCATCTCAGTAAGTAGGTGACCTTCCAGGAATGAGCTGACATTTCCTGTGGCATATTTAGGATGTTGAGCAGGGCTGGCTGTAAGCTGAACTGTGGTGGATGCATTCTTTGTCTTTCTCTCTCCTGCAAAGCCTGCTCAGAGTCCAGTGTGTGTGTAGGTGCACCAGGAGATGACCTCCAATCCACCAGCACACAGAGCTGGGCCTACTGTCTCCCACTGACATGCTGACCTACCTCCCTAGAAGCTTTCCCTTTTCCTGAGTATCGTTTCTTTTCCCCTTTCACTGAATTCAGATGGGGCGAGCATGCTTCTGCCAGCTGCACACCCCTCTCAGCTTGGAATCCAGACAAATGCCAGAGGGCACGTTTGCCAGGGAGTGGGATGAAGTAATGCAAACAGCTTAGGTATCTTCCACAACTTGTGGGTGGCTATGAAGTCTACACATGAATCTTGATTGAATCGTTGGCCTTTATATAATGCATTGTACTTTTTATATTCTTTCTAGCATATGCTCCTGAAATTAAGCATACGTCTTATACATGTTCACCACATTTGACTAGAACTAGATTATTAGCTCTATGAAGGCAGGGACCAACTCTGTCTTCTTGTCTTGTTTTTTTCTAGTATCCGTGGAGCTAAATACTGATTGCATGAATGAATAAATGAGTAATGAATTTACTTATACTCTTGGTGTTTTGTTGTCTATGTTGATTCTGCATCTTTGCTGTAGTTGCTCTTTTAGGGAAGACTAAGATGGATTTGGCTCAATAAGACCCAGATTCCATGTTTTCTTTCTGAAATTCTAATTAAACATATTCTCCATTTTTTTTCTTAGAAATGTTCTACAGTAAATCTTCCAGGTAGTGCAAAAGCAAAATCTTAGCTTTCATTAGAAACTGGTTCTGCATTACAATCATAGTTACATAATTTGACTCTTACATGGTTTATAAAAAATGACATTAAAATATGTGTAATAGTATTAATGGAAGTCAAACAGTTTCAAATCAAGTATCAAGATTGTTATTAAAAGATTTTAAAACGGTGTTTTTACTTTACTGTGTCTAGGAAGCATCTATGTCAGGTAACCACTTACTAAAAATTACTTGCTAACAAGCAATTGGGAAGAACACCCAGAAATTTTAGTTGTACAGAACAAATAACCCTTTCTTCTAAAGAACCAACTCCTTTTTCCCACTTATGTGAAAATAAGTAATAATGGAGATCACAGAGATAATAAATAGTATCTGCATAAAACTCTATCATGTAATAAAAAACACTTTCACATACATTACCTCTTTTTACTCTTAGAGCAATCTTCTCAGAAATTGAGCTGGCATTATAACTTGTTTTATTAATAAAAAGGTAACTTAAGACCCAGATAGTTGTAGTGTAGTTGAGGGAACATACCTCTGATGAGCTAGAGGTAGGACTCAATCATTATGATGTGCTGCTTTCTTTAACTGTGAAATCTGGAAATAGAATTTTCTATGGTGACTTGCAATTGTAGCCAAAAATCGTATTTTCTGTGTGACTCCTACAAATCCCTCAGATCTTAATTCAAAGATCTCTTCCTCAAGGAAACCTTCTCTCTAATCACCAGGCTGGGTCAGGTCTCCCTAGTATATGCTTTAACAGGGCCTGGTAGCTTTCATACATGGTACTGCTTATCACAATTGTCTCTTATGGGCTGTGTTTGTGGCATTATTTGATTACTATCTTGTCTCTATGGCCAGAAAGCATGCCGTGTTTTCATGTATGCCTGGAGCTTATCACACAGTAAGCATTCACTAAATACCATAACATTAATGAGTAATGCAACACATGATTTGTTTTAAAATGGAGTTTAAAGTCTTAGAAGGCATTCAAAGAATGAAAATTCTTTTTCAAAGGATTTGGATTGACGTTTATATTTTATAAGAATTCAGAAGAATTTAAAAAAATTAAACAAATATAGCAAAGAGATTAAATTCAATCCATTATTACAAAATTGCAGTATTTTTACAATTACATATATGCACTAAAAGATTATTTCAAATATTTAAAACAGTTCTTAATATCCATAAATCAGTAACATAATTTGAACTTACTTTTTCAAAACTTATTTTATGCTTTCTTTATAAAAGCATAGGCTAAGTGCTGAATTGCATTATTTTTTCTTCCCTAAATAGCCTGAGTATCCCATGTTTAGGGAAAAAAAACATTTGATTCAAATTATTTATAGCAATATATTTTATTAAACTGATGCTGAGCAAAGGAGAAAATGGCAAGGAAATTACAAGAAATAAAAATAATGTCATAGTACATATGGATTAAATTTATAGGAAACTTTATCCTACTTCCTACTATAAAAAGTTTTATAGGGCAGTAAGACATCCAAAAAAATTTTCTTTAAGTTGACTAATAGAAGAAAAGAAAGTTTACAGAGTTTCCCAACTCTTCTTGATCCATAATAAAAATTAAGTGCCATTTAATAGAATTTAAATGTATTTAAATGTGGAAAAAGGCAGTAACTAAAAATAAATCTCATTAAAACTATCAAAATTTTAATATGGAATATTATTGTTACTTTTCTTTCATCCTAAACACTGATAAAATATCTATAGAAAAATTATAATTTTCTTAACTTTTGTCATAATCAAATATACAGAGGGTGCCAAAAGAAGTATACACATTTTAAGAAAGGAAAAAAATGTAATACTCAATATATACAGAAAACAAAAGGTGAACACAAGTCACGTTTGACTTCTGCAATTCTAAGAGGTGCTCAAAATGGTTACCATCAGTGTCCAGATACTTCTGATTATGGCAAACTACTGCTTGAGCAATGTTGACCAAAGTGTCCACTTGCATACATTTTTTTAGCACCCCTGGTATACACATACATGTAGTATTAAGATATCCTTTGACTTAGACAAAGAGAAAATTACCTAAATTAGCAATTGCAAAAATGAGAAAAGGACTTAGGGGGAAATTCTTGAGATAATTTCATTAATATAAAGACTCAGAAAATAATGTAAAAGTGACTGAGGTCTTTAACTAAGAGATCAGAGCAACCCAAGAGGACTGTCTGGGGAGAATAAAAGGGAATGGAGGTCAGGGACATTACTAGAGTAGGAAACAGGCAAATCCATAGACCTCTGAAGCTTCCCATAAATGAGTCTCCTCCCGGGTAAGCCATAATTTCCTACTTGCGTTGTTTAACTTAATAGCAGAATTTTAGTTAAGTAGGATTACTAAAAGTCTTGAATGTTTTGTTTTGGTAAATTCCATCGTTACTATGATGCTTATTCACAGGAGTACGGCATAAATGATACATAATGCTAGAAAATTGAGTTTAAAATCCACTTTTCTTTTATATTCTCATTCCCATAATAGAATAGAAAATTGAGTCTGATGCTGCTGTGTTACTGACACTTCAATAAGATTTAATTTGTTTCTCTGACAAAGCAGTAAATCTTTAAATTAAGGAGTTCAGGAGTACTTAGCCCCATAAATTCTCTAAGGAAATTTAAATAGGAATAATAAGGTTTAAACACATCTTTTTTGGTGCTTCCCATGAGGCAGCCAACGTTGGCCCTTGACAAATAAATGGCTAACATAAATATACCTTGAATCTGTAAGAGTCCATTTCAGGCATTTAGTAAAATAAAACTTCACGGTGTTCATGAATCAGAAGTCAACCTCCAGAATACCAGAAAATGATAGAGACAAAACATCAATCAATCCATAAATGTCATATTCTTCTATAACAGTAGCCAACATTTACTAAGTGCTTAGGAAACACTGGCCTGTTCTAAGCGCTTTACGTGGATTGAATTTTTCTTTAATCCTTCTACCAACCCTGTGTGGTTAGTGTTATTATTATTCCCATTTTACAGATGAGAAAACAGGGTGATAAATAAGTTGAGTGACTCCCTAAGGATATACTGAGAGAATTTCTGTAGCAAAGGCTGTGGGTTGGGCCTTGTCAATGTAGTACATACCGCATTTCCAATTGCCAGGGCCCTTTGCAGCCGTTTGTGCTATATGCAAGACAGGCCAGAAAAGCCAGAGCTAGAACACTGACTCCCTCCCAGGAGCTCTGTCAATGATGGATGGGATTTGGTGTAAAATAGCCCAGATCCTTCCTCCCTCAGGTAGGATAACTCAGACTTGTGTGTTCTATGTTGGCCAGTAAGTGTTCCCAAGTAGGATTAAACTTCTGTTACCCACAGTATAACTTACTTGAAAATTCTTCATTTATTGGTTGCCTTCTCTCCACTGTCTTATTTCCTCAATCCTTACCAGCGATTTCTCAGGTCATTTCCCAAATAAACTGTTTTCACTCATATCCTTATTGCAGAGTCTGTCTGGAGGAATCCAAACTAAAAAAGAGCCCTACATAGGATTAGAACCCAGACAGTCTGGCTGCAGAGTCTGTGTGTTTAATTATTACAATATACTGCACATTCTCCCCAAAAGTTGGAGTATATTTTGCAAAAATTGTCACAAGACAGGATAGAAGGAAGAATCTTTGTATCCATTTTATACCTCAACTTCTTGTCAAGAACTGTGAATGGTCTGAGATTTTATTTGACTCTCCTTGCCAGCAAATAAATAAGCATGTCATAGTTTGATAAAGGCTGGTAGAAGACATGAGACTCCTAGGTCAGAGACAAGAGACTATTAAACACAGCAGTAGCAATAGCTACAGAATCAGCATTTGCACCAGTTTCCTGAGGCCCATTTTCCATAGGGCAATACAGATATGCCCAGATAGATAATTGCACATGCAGTGGACTATGGTTTGGGAGAGAAATCCTGAGATTAAGAAACTCAAATATTTTATACTGGACAATAAATATTCCTGCTCTTTGCTCCCGAGAGAGACACTGTCTATCTTTCAAGGATGTTATCTATACAAAAATCTTTGAAAAGATAGTCTGTAACAAAGGTAATAGTTGCCTCACTTGAAAGGTGTTCAGATACCCAAGAGACCCATGGAGAATTGTCTTCTGTGGTTTGAAATCAAGAAAGATGTTCATAGCTTCATCACACAATGGAAACAAGTATGCCTTACAGAAAATGGCAAAAACAAGTAACAAAAAATTTAAAAATTGTTTATTGCATCATTCTTAGCTTTTATGTTTTTATTTTGTTTTCAAAGCATAAATACATTTTCTGTTGATGCCCACACAATTCTGTCAGTTAAGTATTTTATAGCTGATGGAAAAATGACTCAGAAGGTAAGGTGCTTCACTGATACTCACCTAGTAAATAGTGGAGCCAAAAGTTCAACCCAGGACTTCTAACTCCAAAGCCACCAAACATTTGACCAATAGCATTAAAGTACATGGACAACTGCCTAGAATTTAAAAACTAAAAGATTTAGAGGATCTCTTCATTTTTTCAATGGGGCCACATTCCCATGTTAGAATTTTGGGAGTACCATTGAAGACATGAGTTGGGTAGAAGAGAGAGAGATGCAAGTGGAAGAAAAAACATGTCCTTTTTTCCTTTTTAATGCTCAACTTCCCTTTTCTTTTAAGGTGGTTTGAACTGTGTAAACCAGTCACTGCTAAAGTAAAATGTCCCAGTAAAGTCGAGGGTTTGGAATTGAGCTATGAAAAAATAAAATTCCGGAAGAATCAGAATTATAGAATTTTCACTCAAATAGATGTAATAATATTTATTTCAGAATTTAATGCATTTTTTTTCCCACCAGGGAAATGTGCAGTCTGAATGCATTCAAAAGCTCAAGTTAATGTTACATGCTTGGACGTACTGAATAGCATCAGGTACCATCATTTATGACATATTGTCCCTGAAATAAGTATATAGGTCTACTATATCAAATTATTGTTAAAGTGCATTATGGACATTTTTTTACTTAAAGGAATTCTATAGTGAATCCCTTTTGTGAAAAAACAAACAAACAAACAAACAAACAAACAAAAAACCACTGCACTTAGAGAGACATTATGATTGGTCGCAAATGCTTTGACCAAATGGTGGAAATTCTGGGATTCTAATGCTGCTGACCCAGTTGTCATTTGTAATGAGGGATGGGGAAATTGAACTACAGATAATCTCTAAATGTCCCTAACTCAGATTTCCCTTTCCTAGAGTGCAGTGACTTAGGGCATTGGTTGTAGACTCACACAGATGTCGTATGGCTCTCAGTCGTACTGCTTACTGGATGCACACCCTCCTGCAAGTTATGTGATTTTCTTACACTTTTTCCTAACCTGTAAAATTAGAATAATACATACTTCAAATAATGCTTGGGAGTATTAAATTAGATAACACTTATTCAGCACTTTGTACAGTGCCTGACACATATTAAGCACTGAATAAATTATACTCAATATCATTGGTAGTTGTACATTTTCATGTGTCAAATTCACTTATTGTGAAATTTCCTATAATTCATGTACATCTTAGACTCTTAAATAAAGTTGGACTGTATTTAATTTAATCCATGCATTCATGTTTTTTCTAACATTTTATTGAAAAATATCAAACCTATTATAAAAGTGAAAGAACTATGCACTGAATACCTATATACCCACCACTTAGATTCTATAAATAACACTTCACTAGATTCATGTTATCACATACTTGTATCTGTCTACCCATTCCTATATCCATTCAACGACCTCCTTTGTTGATGTTTCAAATTCTGTGGAAAACAGTACACTTTTCTCCTAAAAATATCAGCCTGCATATACTAAATAGAGTCCAGAGTTTGTTTGTGGGATTTTTTTTCCCATTTGAGGTAAAACTTAACATACAACAAAATTATGGATTTATTTTTATACTTGGAAGTGATTAAATATTCCAAATTAACTTTTGTGGTGACTTACATATTCAAAATCAAATCACCAATTATGTTTGCTATAATCTGTAATATAATGCCTTTAAAATCCCAAATGTCAAAGGGCAATCTTATAGGACAGCTCAACCATATCAAGTTTCTCTTTGGTGGTTTTATTTGAACACATGTAATTTGATCCTGGTGTCGTATATCCAAAACCATTTGTATATCCAAATCTATAAAATAATAAACCTTAATAAAAGGAAGTTCCGTCACACACACACACACACACACACACACACACACACACGTCTCTATGTCTAGTTGGATGTTAACTAGACTTCTTGTGGTGATTGTTTCAATTATACACATGCTCATATATGATTATATTGTACACCTGAAACTATATAGTTATATGTCAATTGTATCTCAATTTAAAAAAAAAATACATATATAAATACGTAGTAAGAAGACATCAAAAAAAAAAAGAAAAACAGACACTGCAAGTCAATAAAATCGGAATGATAATGAGAGTCACATTCTGGTTCTACAACTTTTTGTTTGATTCCACAATGTTCAAACACTCAAACTCACTAGTTTCTCTGAATAGCTAAGAGGAAGACAACTAATAGCTCCCCCACCAAAGAAAGGGCTTTGTCAATCTTGAGTCTTATTGGGTGTATGCCAAGAGAAAGAATTCCAACAATATTATCCCCTACAGTGTACCTGTTCAAAGAGTGTTATCATTCACACTTATTCCTTGCCAACCTGTCATAATAAAATTGCAATGCAAAGCAAACCCTGGACAGAAAAAATAAAAAAAGTTCTACTGCAGTTATTGAAAAACATCAATTAACTATAGTTGGGTCACACAGCTATATCTAAATTTTCTGGTAAACTAAGGAAATTCATCTTGCTCCAAAATCTCTGTGAAACTTTGGTTCCTTTTTCTAACATGTTAATTAATGTCTTTCTTCAAGCATATAGAGATGGTCTTCAGGAGTAAAGATCACAGTGACATAGAAATAGCGAAGCTGCAGAGGATATGAATGACTGACTCTGTACGGCCCTGTCCCCACCCCAAACTAAGGCCACATGGGTATTTGTTTTACTTGCTAGTATGTTTGGTTTGCTTCCATGTTTCTTTCATGTCAGAAAACAAATCCTGATGTGATGGTTAATTTTATGTGTCAACTTGGCTGGGCTAAGGGATGCCCAGATAGCAGGTAAAATATTATTTCTGGGTGTGTCTGTGAGGGTGTTTCTACAAGAAATTAGCATTTGAATCAGAAGAGTGAGTAAAGATAAACTTCACCAATGTGGGTGGGCCTCATCCAATCCTCTGAGGACCCCAACAGAACAAAAGGTCAGAGGGAGAGGAAATCTACTCTCTGCTTGGGCTGGGCCTTCCATCTTCTTGGATTTGGTACTCCTGGTTCTTGGGCCTTCAGACTCAGGCTGAATTACACCACGAGCTTTCCTGGTTCTCCAGCTTTCAGAGGGCTGATCATAGGACTTTTCAGCTTCCATAATGATGAGCTAATAGCTTATAGTAAATCTATTTGTCTAGCTAGCTAGCCAGCTAACTCTTCTATTGGTTCTTTTTTTCTGGAGAACCCTAATACTCACACATCTAAATTCTTGTCACTTAAGGTAAATGCTGTCCATTGTACTAAATTCATTCTGCACACACTGAACACTTTTTCAAAGCAGGGGTGATGCAGCCAGGCTCACTTCCCATCAGGACTCTCTCACCTGCTAGTTATGGGACACGAGGCAAACCACTTCACCTCGCCCATGCTATACCACTACATTTTTAAGCCATCACTCAAAGTTGCAACAAGGTAGTTTGTCAGGGTCTTAGGCACAAGCTTTCCATTTATTGGTCACTCAGCAACATCCACTTAGTGCCCTCTAGTGCAAACCACTCAGGATGATACCGACCCCAAATTATTTTTGATCCACTTTTTGGAGCTTCGTCCCGCTCTCCTGTGTGAAACGGAGTGTGTGAAATAGATGATTCAACGGAAGAAATAACACAGTTGTGAAGTAAGTGTGCGTACTCTAGAATTGGAAGAACCTGAAACTAGATTTTAAAAAAATAAAAAAGTTTGAATCCCTCTCTCACGATTTACTTACGCGGTAACCTTAGGCAAATTACTTAACCTGTCTCAGATAAGACAAGTTACTTAGTGTCTCTGAAATCTGACTTGCCGACCTATAAAACAATCAAATAAGAGCAGACATTAACCGAGCGCTTATTAGTTGCAAGGCACTGAGCTAAGAGCACTTAGCATTCCTTAACTCATTTAACTCTCACAATAACCTCATGTCAGTAGGTACTACTGTTATTACCTCTTTTATACAGGAGTACCCAGGGTCATTTAGCTAATTTGAATGGTGCCTGGGGTCAAACCCAGACCTCTTCATCACAATGCTAATAATACTGAATCACACAGCGTTGCTGTGAAGAGGAGGTGAGCCAAGCAGAGTTGTGGAGCAGGTATGTAAATGTTCCATCCGTCCTAGCCCTTCTTTCCTTTGCAAAAATGTACCTGAAGAAGAACACCCAGAAACTGTACTATAGATATTTTATTACTTTTAGGAAGCTACTGAATGTTTAAAATAACAAAGGCAATAAATTAAGAATAGATCTAACCTAAAATATGAACTTCTACTCCCCAGAGAAGTTTCTGAGTTATGCCAGCTCTCTACATCTTTGGGAGACACACATACCTTTGCTACCAAACAGTAAAGACAGGAAAGATCAAGAGCTTGAAAGGTTCCAGAATGATTGACGAACACTTTTTGCGTCAATCAAGTATAATATAAACATTTCTGAACTAAACACCCCAATACAAAGTGCTCACATACTCACCCACTCCCTTGAGGAGGGTCAAAAATGAACCCAAGGTCACACATCATTCTGGGGAGAGGTCTTGATTAATTTCCATTGTAACCTGGAGAGCAGTCAACCTCTTATTAAACAGCAGGCATTGGACTGAAGAGAATCCCAGGATCCCCCTTAGCAGCCAGGCCAGGAGAGGCCGGCACTCCCAGAGGACCACAGCAGCCCTTCCCCACATATTGGCTCAAGTAGGGCACATGTTTGAATCTCTCCTGGTCACAGCATTTTCCCATGTGTTTTACATAGATATGTTTGTTATTGGAAATTGCAGCAAAATGATATGGAAGTTGCTTTTCTCTTTTTAAAGATCCCGCCAAACTAGAGAATTTGCTTGTTTCCAGGTACTCTTAGTTTCTACGCAATAATAATGAATGCTAAGGTGTTGATGGCTTAATGCACAGCATTTACCTTTGAAAAGACCTTAGAGAGCCTAATGCTTTACCAGCAGTGGGACGGCTGGCATTGGGGCTCAGGATGGAGTAAATACTATGGGGTTCTGAGAAAACAGAGGGCTTCTCACACCATGTCTCATATCTAACTATCTTGCTCACCTAAGCAGATGGCTACTTTGGTCTCTTCTGTTTTTGTCCATTTGGTTTGTTTAGTTTTGTTTTTAGAGGGGAGAGTTTGGAGATTAAAGAGGCATCTTAATCATCTGTCAAATTGCTCTATGCGGGCAACCACTTTGTCCTCACTGGCCTGTGGCTACCGTTGTCTATTGGTCTCATGAAAACGGGGAGCAGAGAATAAGGTTTCTCCAGCAGCTCTGGGAGAGGAGCCTACGCTCCCTGAAAGGTGTGCAGGTGTCCGTGGAAATGTGTCTGCCCACGCTACCTTTCGGAAACAAGCTGCATCTTTCTGTGGGGCCCTGGCTGTCATGTGCTTCTCTTTAATCTCCTTATCCGCGTCTGAGCTATTCTTCCAGTGTAGTTGGGGCCTGCGATCATGCCCCCTTTAGCCAAACACCCTATTATTATACAAACACACACACACACACTTCCTTTTATACTCCTTCAAATTCATTCATCTCCATGGGAAATCTCTTCAGAGATAAATGAATGTGTTCTGTACTACTAGGTGGTGGTGGTTGCCTCCAAGATCTATTTTAGCCCAATGATCAGTATAAACAAAGCCCATTCTCCCTTGCCACCAAGTGGGTTAATAGGGACATGTAACCTAGTCTTGGCCAATGAGCCATGAGAGTCTCTTGGGACTGCTTCTGGGACTCGTTTCCTAGTTCGTAACTCAGAGCCGTAAGAAAGAGACAGTCTGTCTCTCTTCTTCCTCTAGTCTGGACTTTGTTGTGTCTATAAGTGATACTTATAGCCACTTTCCCACCAGCCAAGGCCAGGGCCAAGAGAATTGCCACAAAGTTGGGCCAGAGCCCTGATGCACCATGCCTAACCTATGCTATCTCTGGACTTCCTGTTATGTGAGCTAATAGATTTGATTATTGCTTATGCCAATTTGAGTTGGATTTTCTGTTCACTTGCAGCAAAAAGTAATTTAGCTGATTCAGATGTACTGTTTTTATGGACAACCTTAATTGTTAACTATCATTTAATTTCACACATTCAGTTGCTCATCTACCGGCTTGCTCTGATATAACCATATTGTAATTGCTAATATTTTTTGGTTCAAATTACAGGTCAGGTATTGATATAGAGTAGTCTGCTGGCTAGTTTTATAAGTTGAAATTGTTTATATTCAATTAATTTGTAATTATTCCCTATCCCCACCCATGGTAACGTGTTACCATGTATAACTGCTTCGTGTAATGTTAGGTGGTAGCTGTGTAAATTCCCCCAAAACTGATGGCCAGTGGGTTGATCACACCAGAGCCACGTGGACCATTTCTTTTGCTTCTAAAAGTCTGGATACAGTTATGGAAAGAACTGCCTTCTTCTCAGTAGGCATAAAGAAAAAAAATACTTCAGATAATATCGCACCATACATTTAATCAAAATTTTGAGGATAAATTTAATTTACCACATACTTACCACTGATGTGAGACTCATCATTTTCAGTTATTATAACGATGTACGGTCCAGCTTTGCTGCCATCTTGTGCATAACGAAAGTGACATGGCAGTGGGGCAAGGAAGGCAGAAGCTCAAAGGACGAGGAACTGGATGATGTGTAATTTACATACCCAAAGCTTATAATTTGTGTGTTTTGGAAAGAAAGAATACAGTATAAGAAAGATCACAAGAACTGACAATTGGGATAGAGACATGTAACCTAGTCTTGGCCAATGAGCCATGAGGGTCTCCTGGGACTGCTTCACGTATTTATTTTTAAAGGTCCTTGTTTAACCTTAAATAAGCATAACAGATTTAAAGTTTTAATCCTAGAATTGTGGTGAACCCAAATCTTAATGAAAGCACAGAGAGGGTATCTTAGTGACTTAAAGCTGTTGAAGATTTTGACCTGGTTTGAAAGTCAAAGTAGAGTTCCCATCATTACTTCTTCTTTTCAGTTGTTTTTAGCTTTGCTGCTCCTGTGTCTCCCCCTAGGAGGACAGCTAACTTGAGATCTTCCTCCATTGATAAGAGGGAGCCAGTCAATATGCCTACAAAAGCAAATGTTGCAGGGAAGATTAATGCTGATTGGAAAGGGATGTGATTGAGAGGATGGAAGTACAGATACCAGATACAGATGACGGGGAGGCCACGGTGTAAGGGGTGATGGGACTGGAAATCAGGGAATAGATCGAGCAAACAGGATGCTGCGGGGGCTGCATGAATGCAAGTCGAAAATGGAATTAGAAGTTAACCATCAAATAACTGTTAATATTCCTTGAGTTCAAACTATGCACCAGGTGTTGTGCTAAGTACCTTACGTGTTTCATTTAATCCTCACACTAGCCTTGTGAAGTTGGCACTGTCACTAACCTAACTTTATCAATGAGAATAAATGGGGCTCACCTGATACACTGCAGAACTCCGATTAGAATCCAGGTAGTCTGACTCCAGAGCTGGCACTCTCAACCATGGTGCTTTTAATATATTATTTACTAGTTTAAAATATTAGTGTACTGGCAAAGCACAGCTACTGTTAGTCTATATGATGATTTTAATGTAAAGTACCGTGTTTCCCCAAAAATAACACCTAGCCGGACCATCAGCTCTAATATGTCTTTTGGAGCAAAAATTAATATAAGACACAGTCTTATATAAGACCTGCTATTATATTATATTATATTATATTATATTATATTATATTATATTATATTATATTATATTCCTGGTATTATATATTATATTATGTTATATTATATTATATTCCCGGTCTTATATTAAAACAATACCAGGTCTCATATTAATTTTTGCTCCAAAAGACACATGAGAGCTGATTGTCTGGCTAGGTCTTATTTTCGGGGAAACACGGTAGAAAAAGCCAAAGGGCCTTCCCAGTATCAGTCAAAAGTCTTGTTTGTAAGCACTCTACCTGGTTATTCCTTGTTTGCCTCTCCAGATCTATTCTACACCCTTCTTCACTCTGCTCTGGGTCTTGGAAGGCTGACCATTATGAGCTCCATCACTGGGCTCCTTTGCCTCCTGGCTTCTGGTTAGGTGCATCCCATGGGAGTCACCAGCCAGAAGTGCTAGGGGAGCAGGACAGTGAGGCCACAGTATTTTCTCCCCTGTCTGCCTCCCTACTGAGCCAGTAGCTTAGCTCCTCTCCTAAGGCTTCAGATGGCCAGGCAGCCTTCTCCCACAGCTACAGAGAGAACGCTCTCTCCAGGTTCTGGTGGCCACTTCTCCTCTTGGCCCTTCTAGCCTAGAAGTGGTGCAAGGCTCCCTGCTGTTGTTAGTCCTGAGATGCTTCATCATCCCTGGATCACTCCCTCACTGCCCACACTTCTGTAAATAGTCCCTGCACTAAAGTCGCCTCATATCCCTTGTTCTAGTGAGCCATCTGTTTCCTGCCAGGACCCTGACTGATACACAGCGGAAACAAACTTTGACTATTTTAAGCAAAAATGGAATATGGGGAAGGCATGTTTGAAGTCACAGAAATGAGGGGAGGTGGGAGGACCAGAGAGGAGAACAAGCAGGAATCAAAGGACTGCTGTAAAGCTGAAGAGCAGGAATGACAGCTAAAGTCATCCAATGGGAAGCGCCCAGGCCACCCACAGCCACTGCCCACCAACTGCTCCTGTGTCCTTCAGTTACCTACTCCAAAGTTTCTAGGAGAGGATCTGATTGCCTGAGTCTACATTATACATCCCCAGCTGACTTGGGGAGCGGAGGGGGAAGGTCAAGCCTCTTTGGCTACTGTGAAAGGAAGTAGACACCACTACCCATCAAGACCACGCCCAATGGGAGAATTCTTTAAAATAAGAAATCACAGTACTGATAGAAGCAACCCCCCCAAAAAAAGCACAAATGTTGCTGTAATAATTGATAAAAGAATGTGAAACTGCCTTAACAATCCAAGCATCTGAAGCAACTTTCCCCAAAACATGAAGGTTCCTATAGAGATAAGCACTCAACAGAATTCCAGTAGCAGAGAAGTACCACTTCTAAAGGCCTCAGAAATGAAAATTCTTGACAAGGTTTTTTTAACTGGGTTAGATATAAAGTTACTAGTTTCATCCTAACAAGGTGTCCATGTTGTCCATTTCTTAGAATTGCCCATTTAATGGGTCTTCTGCCCAATAACCAGCCACTCAAGAACTAGAAGATTCAGGAACCAGTAACTACAAATCAATTTATCTCTAGGAATTCAATCATCATATCAATTTGGGACTAGAAATTGGCCCTGACAATTTTTTTTCTTATTTGTTAGTCTCTTAAAAGGTTATTTTTCATCTCTACTAGCAGTCCTTTGCTTCATTCAGACTTTGATTTTTACTAGTTCAAGATATAAGAATAAAGAATACAGTTTTACTGTGAACTAAAGACAAATAGCTTATTGAAGAAGTTTAAGATAATGCTATCTTATTACATTTGTTGACGGCTGTATTTATAATTCACATAATTATTAAATCTAGCGTAAAGTTTAGACTATTTACTTTTATAGCTCTTTGAATCCGTGCTCTATCTCAACTCCAAAATTAGCTTACTTCACAAAGACAGAGCTGATGACTTATAAATGTCAACATATACTTTCTTTGTCTCAAATGAAAGCAATACATATTCGTAATTGTCCCCTGGAGATTTCTTGATACAGTTGCTATTACCAATAAGAGGAAATTATTTTTCATCAAAATAAAATTACATGGATGCAATGCCTATAATTTTCAATTGAGGATTTATGTTCTGTTAAATTAGGTTAGTTGGTTGTATATATAAATATTTTTATTTCCAAAATATTAATTTACTGGATAAATGTGGAATAAACAGAACACTGTCCAGGCCAACTAGGAAATTTCCAGAGCTGCCAGTGAGATGCTTTTATTTAGCATGATAATGTGATGAAAAATTGAGATGGGTTTTTATAAGAGACATTTTAAGATTTTTTTTAAATTCAAGATGTACCTTTGTATCATATCCTCATATGTTTTAGATGCTTCTCATCTTGATGATATATGTAAGGAAAACAGTAAGGACAAACTAGAAAACGGGTATGGAGAAGACAGACAGTTTTCATATAAGTAAGTGTCTGTGGGTATATTTCAATGGGATACTCTTCCAACAGGTCATCTTATAAATCACATACAAATGCTACTGCTCTAAATATGTACAAATCTAATGGCCTACCATACATATTAGTATTATAGGAAGAAAGTAGAAGATCTAGCCCTTACTTTCCAATAAGTGATAATATCTATAAATGTTCCCCTTCCAATTTGAAAATATAGTTTTCCCTAACACGGTCTTTGTCTATTCAAAACCATTGAACAGGTCTTTCTAATTGAATCGGTAGACTGTCAGCTGTTTTAATACCAATATCAGCACAATCAAGTCAGCAGGTCTGATACAGTGATTAAAGTGGCTTGGTATCCTGGATACCTAGAAACTCATGGCCAAGAAGAGGCTATTCCCTTTCACTGGCTTCTCATAGTCCGTACTGTCCATTTCTAGACTGAGATGTAGAGAAGGGGCTGGCTCACCCAGCCTCCCAGCTTTGACTGCACGTGCTCCATACAAATAAATAGAAATGTGGTTACTGTTCTCCTGTGTCAGGACACCGTCAGCACAAGTAGGAATACCAACCAGCAGGCATGCAACATCTAGTGAGTTCCTATTCCAACACTGCTTTCTCTGCTAGATCAGGTGGCATTTGGCAGAAAAACTAATATCCTGACAGTTAATTTGCTATCTGCAAGTCAGGGAATAACACCGGGCATAGAAGAATAGTCTACTGCTGCTTTAGAGAGTATTTCATATACATTTTGAGGATGCTGGTTTTCCTAGGAAGAAAAAAACCTGATTTCTGGACTGGAGTGTATAGGAAGTTGTTGCCACATCCAACTTGGGTCTGTGGTTCCAAATTTTGAGAGTGAAAAGGAACTCCCATGTTTCCCTAAAAATAAGACCTAGCTGGACAATCAGCTCTAATGCGTCTTTTGGAGCAAAAATTAATTAATGTAAGACCCGGTCTTATTTTACTATAACATAAGACATAACATTTACTATAACACAACATGTTATATTACTATATAATATAAGACTGGGTCTTACATTAAATTTTGCTCCAAAAGACGCATTAGAGCTGATTGTCTGGCTAAGTCTTATTTTCGGGGAAATACGGTGTATGTTCTGTGATGGCAGGTCTTATCTGTCTTATTCACTGAGAGCCTAACATATAGCAGCCATTAAATAAATATTTCTTGAATAAATGAATAACTGAACAAATAAATGAGCAGTAGGTTTCTTAATGGCGGTGGCAGACAAATTCATTTTGAAGAGTTTTTCTGGGTCTTTGTGGTTAAAGCCTAACGGAAGACATAGTTGATAGTGATTCTTTTAAATGCAGTTAAATTTTGCTTAAGCAAAACCAACGTGAAAATCTGAGCTCACGAAAGAAATTAATTAAAGGGTGATTATATGCATCACAATTACATAGAAATATGCTTTAATGCAGGGAGTTCCTAAATGTAAGCCCATGATGTTTTCTCACGTTCATAGTGAAATGAGAAATATCAGCTCAGTGTATTGTTCCTCACAAGCCTAAATTAATCAATTTAAGAAACTGTCCTTTATTCAAAAATTGACCTTCCCCCACTTATGCAGTGAAAATACTTTTAAAAAAAAATAAGATAATGGACCCAGTTTAATGTTAGTTATTCCTTTTTAATGCCCTTACTTGCCAAAAAATATATTATTGGTTTGTGAAATCCAAGTGTTGGAGACTGGCTCATTTTTAAAATAAAATTCATTTTATAAAAGCATGCAAGCTTTCATATATATATATATAAATTTACATATTGAATAAAGGAAGATACCGTATTTCCCTGAAAATAAGACCGGCTCTTAACTTTTGCTCCAAAACACGCATTAGGGCATATTTTCAGGGAATGTCTTATTTTTTCATGTACAACAATCTACATTTATTCAAATACAGTTATGTCATCTTCTTCTGGAACATCGTCACAACGTGTTGAATGCATCCTTCTGGCTGACAATCTTAACTGAGGCTTATTTTCGGGATAGATCTTATTTTCGGGAAAACACGGTAGTATAACCTTGGCCTTGGCCCATGATAACAGCCAACAGCTGTTGAGTGGCCACTCTGTGCTGTGCACTGCTCTCAGCTTTTTAAAATGTATTAAATCATTTAAATTTCATAGTAGTCCCAGGAGGAAGTATTATGATTATCCCCTTTTTACAGATGAGGAACTCCAGGTATAAACAGTCAAAGCCTTACCCCAAAAGATACATAATAGAGGTAGTAAAGTGATAGAGCTAGGAATCAAACCAATGGATCCGGAACATGTATATTCTTATATTACAAAGAAACTGGGCCACAGGACAGTACCATCAATAGAAAAACATTGGTTGTTATTTTCTAATGATTATGGAAATACAGGCTCAATTAGCATACAGATTATAAACTCCTATCCAAGACTCATGTTATCTTACATTTAAATCAGAGCTCCACCCATTCTTACCTTATCAACCCAGTTCTTGATGACCTATTTTTAGCTTCAGTGTTTACACAGACGTTTTTTTTCCAGCTACATCCTCATTTCTTAACCTTGTGTTTTGATTAGCAAATACCGAAAAAAAAAAACACAAAAAAAACACAAGAAAATATATTTCCAAAATGGGGCATTTCAATCACGTAGGGGATGAAAGCACACACTCAAATTTAGTCATCAGGATTAAGTTAATTTAGGGCAAATTCAATCTTATCGGCAACAAATAGAAAAGTATATTTCGTTTAGTTATTAAAAAATATAAAACCTCCAACTTCCAAATGCTATATAAAAGTATTAAAACCCCAGCTTCCAAATGTAGATATCCATCCCAACAGTAGGTTCTTATTTAAAATGCAAAGATCACAAATTTTAGTGGGAACTCACATACCTATTTCTCTGCAGCATCAGAAATCCCAATATAACATCAATTGGACCAAGAGGTAAATTACAAAGTAAAATTCAAAACTAATGAATCAAACTAGACCTTTTGACTATAATGAAAATAAAAAATTCCAAATTTGCAGCAAACTGAATCAAAGACAATAATTTTGGCTTTAAAAACCTACAACACTCTTGGTAGTGGTAAAAATGATTAGGTAGGTGAAAGGTAGCTTGTATTACGTTGGTGCAAAAGTAATTGCGGTTTTTGCAATGTATATATATATTTTTAACGTTTTAAATCGCAATTACTTTTGCACCAACCTAATATTCTATCTTCTATTTAACACCATTCACCAAAATACTGCACTACATTAAGGGAGTTGTCATTTTATTTCAATGGCATCGAAAAAGAAATTTTAACACTTTGAAGTCCTGGGTTCTTCAAAAAATATCAGGGATTCAAGCCATCCTGGAGCTTCTTCAGTTTAAAGAAATTTTGTGGTTTAAAATCTCCACCTCTTAGTCCTGTGAGTTAGGGTGTGCACATCCAATCCGAGTATCTTCTTAAGCATACAGGACCCTAACTTCTGACACTGCAGGTGACTCCTGCACAAACTTCTTTCAACTTTCTAGCTTCTGCTTAAGTACTCATCCCTAGTCCACATGCCCTAGAAAAGCACAGGAACCAGTTCTAGAACGTAGTTACTCACCTGGGACCTCACGCTCCTCCCCGAGACTATCCACCGGCCCCAGCCCCAGCCTTAGCCCCCACCCTAGCCCAGCCCAGTCCAGACCCAGCCAGCCCACTACAATCCCGCTCTGCCTATCCGAATTTCCCCCGCCCACTCGGTCCACGTGACCAGGACCTCCCACCCCGCTCCGCGCTCCACCAATCATCAACCACTTCTGACCAGAACCGGTCTCCGACGCTCCCCTTTCAAAAAGGAAGCTTACTCCTCCCGCCCTCAGCCCCTCCCCTTTCGCACCTCCCCGCCCAGTTGGCCCCTCCCACTTCCCCAACTCCTTGTTCCCCTCCTCTCCTCGCGTTGCCCCCTCCGCTCCCGGGCTTCGCCCCGCCTTACCTGGGAATGCGCGCTCGCCCTGTCTCGCGAGATCTGAGCGTTCCCCGCCGCGGCCAGCCACCTCCCCCTCCCGTCCTCCCACCCCCCTCCCCCCAATCTCTCCACTCTCCGGCTCTCCTCCCTCCCTCCTCCCCCCTCCACCCTCTGGGCCGGATCTCGTCTCGCTGAGGCGGAGGAGGAGAAGGAGGAGGAGGACGTTCGGCCTGCGCAGTGAGATGTTTGTCCGTCGCCGCCGCCGCCGCCATCGCGGAGGAGCGCGATAAAGGGAGCCGAGCCGGGCGTGAGGGGGCACCCCGCGGAGCCACCGCGCCAGCGCAGTTCCCCAGCCGAGCCACAGCCGCCGGAGCCTGAGCCGCCGCCGTCCCCGCCGCGGCTGCCCAGGGGCCGGCCAGCTCCTCAGCCCACCCCGGGGGCCGCGCCGCCGCCCCCAGCGTCGCCCCTCGCCTGCCCGCCCGCCTTAAATGTGACACCGGCGCCTCGGGGTGCGACCCGAAGCCGCCGCTGGGGAGGGGACGAGCACCATGTCGAATCTGAGCAAAGGCACGGGCAGCCGGAAGGACACCAAGATGCGGATCCGGGCCTTTCCGGTGAGTCTCTACTCGGCACCCGGGACCCCGGGGCCGGGGGCCCGCCCGAGAGCCGCACGCGAGGCCGGGGCTGAAGTCCCCCAACAGGCCGCAGGCCCGTCCTCCCCTCCCCCACGCCGCCGACCGCGGGGCGCGAGCCTCCCAGGCAACGGGGCGGCGCGGGGCCCCTGCGCGGCCGCCCTCCCGGGCCGTTCCCGGTGCCCGGCGCCGCGCCCCCGCCCAGAGCTGCGCCTCCAGGCGCTCCGCTGGCGCCGGCTACGGCCGGGGCCGCATCGCGGGTCCCAGCACCTCCTCACGTTACTGGGGTGTAGGCCCAACCCCTAGCACTCCTCTCCACGCTGGGTTCCAGAGACTTCCAGTCCTGCGGGGACGGGGACTGTCGACGTCCTCCTTGTGTGGGGCCTGTGTGTAACTTTTCACGTGTGGTTTCGCTGCGGTTTAACAAAATAACCCGGCCTAAAAGACGGCCAGCCAAACATTCAGGATGATGATGAAGACTGTGTTCTCTCTTCCCAGCCTCAGGAAGGGTTATGCCATCAACCTACCCCCGACGCAGTGACAGTGGCTCCACGTAATGCTAATAGTAATGCACTAATAACATCAAGTGTATTTACAGCATCTCTCATCCACAAGCTTTCAAAGCACTTACACATTCTCTTATGCAGGAATTGTCTCCCCACCCGTAGGAGGGTCAGGAGAAGCCAGGGAGAACATATTGGACAGTTGGTTCTCAATTTCTTAGTCGTGGAACCCCAAAAGAACGAATAGTCACCGCCCCGAGTTGCTTTTCTCTGTAGGTTTTAGTGACACCAAACATTCTGTTTAGAAACTTTCTTTGTAGCATTACGTTGAGTCATACGCTTGCGGTGTTTAGTATATACGGTATAACTTTGGATGTCAGATCTGATGCAGGTAGGCAATGGCAAGCAATTAAAATACACTGTTGTAACAGAAACTGGACATACTTGCTCATGTCGCTACAGTAACGAGTATATGTCAAGATAGACAAACTAGTAATTGAACAGAAGATTTTGTTTTAAAACAGTAAAACTAGAGAAAGATCCAGGGTTTTCTTTCTTAGAATCAAACATACCCTGTGAGGAAGGAAAGGGGGAGGGCTGTACTCCTTAAAGCATGCTTTTTCTAAAGTGTAGTTTGCAGTGAAGACACACTTTACTAATATAATCGTCCTAGTTGAGTAAGAAACCCACCCAAAGAACTTGTCCTTTCTGAATTCTTAAAACTTGATACATGTGATGCAGAGTTCTGAAATTGTAATAACAGAAGTACTAATGTCAGTGTGTGGAAACTTCCGGTTTTATGTAAATAAAGATAGGGTGGACTCAGCAGAATTAAGTATTTTGATAGTGATTAAAGGGATTTTGAAGTTTTAAAATTTTTTTTCCCCTAAGTAAATGAGAAACTACAGAGAAAGTAAGAAATGTTGACAAAAGACCACTAATGAAGTCCACTAGCATGTTTTCTTTTATAATGGAACAATGAACTGGGTTTATGAATTTGTGAGGTTAGTTTTCCTACAAAATCAGATCTGACCATTTTTGGCAAAATTTAGAATTCAGTATTTAAATAATTTTATACAAGTTTTCTAGGATGAGTTTGCTATTCTTGGGGTCTGAGTTCTGATTCAGATTATTACTAAAACGTGAAATAGCTCACATTTGACATCAACTCACTTATGTTAATATTCTGATTAACCAGTTATACCTTTATGTATTGTCAGCTCTTTGATCTTCAGTAGTTTGCCTGTTCCTACCTGTTTTCACATTCCTTCCTTCCTTCATTCATTCAACAAATACCGAGTACTGTGTACCAGGCTCTGTTCTAGGGGCTTGGGGTATAGCAGTGTAGCTTGAAAGACCAGGATCCCTGGATTTTGTATTGTTGGGAGGAAGTGGTGAGAGAGAATTTCATTATTCCTTTAGCTGAGGAGATGATAATATGTGCTAGGTTAGGACATAGTACTGAAACTGAATATTTTTTTAAAGTAGTAGTATGATTATGAGCTAATTTGGATCCTTTCTGTCTTTAACTTGTTGCCTGATATGTTTTTCTAAAATCCTTGTGACTAGTGTTTGATGTTTAGTAGTTAATATAGGCTAATTTTTAAAAGCATAAGACTTTTTATTATATCATTATTAACATTATTCATAAGTAGTTCTCAGTGAACCAGTACATTTTTTAATGTATAAATTTTAAGTCATACTTCCTTGAGCCTTCATTAAAGATAAAGATATGCCTCAGAAGTATGGTGTTTCACATGGTAAATGTTTGAGTTCTTATAGACCTTCTAAATTTTTTCTTTCTCCACGTTAGTGATCTTTTACATAACTATCATCTACATAGATTGCTAATCAGAAGTAGTAAATACGTAGTATTCCGTAAACAAAAAATATTGTGTATGTATGTACATACTTACAAATATTGTATTTTACAGTACCATTTGGTTATATAGTTACTATAATTTAAGGGAAATTATAGTTTAAACAAGGTCTCAAGAGCTCCTTTCAGATTCTGTTTTATAAAATTGGTGTGTAAAAGAACACAAAAATTATGTTTAGGGATTGTTTTGTTTTCATTGCAAAATAAGATATTTTATAGATGTGTAAAGCTATACCAGATATAGTCCCATCAGTAGAATCAGGTTCTTTTTAGTGTTTTACAGTGCATATTTTAAGTGTGCTTTGTTCATTGTTCACGAAAGTGGAAGTTGTGCCATACCAGTTTTATGCACAATTTGCATTTTAGGTAGACCTTTTCATAGCATTTCAAGGAAATTTGGTTCTTTTTAAGATGGAAAACAATAAGGAACTTTCTGTATTCATAAATTGTTGATGGAGGAAAAGTTTATCCCAGCCTGCAAGCTTCCCTGCAGTGCACAAAATGTCTATCATTTAACATCTTTCTGTGGGTTTTTTTTTGTTTTTTTGTTGTTTTGTTTGTTTGTTTGGTTGGTTGGTTTTTTTTGGTACCCAAGTAATAAGGGCCACAAAACTTTTTTAAGGAAGGAGGCTGTAGTTGCCCAACTCCTGGAAACTGGATTTGGACCAGAGAATGAAGGCTACCCCAAGAAGTTCCTGCTCTCCTTTCCTTGCTGTTGCCATGTGTCTCACTCCTGAGCTTTTGTTCCACTATGTAGGATTAGTTGCTGTCAGGTGCTGCACCTTTTGTCCTCATCTCTCTCTGAAAAGCCATTTCTTACCATCTCTATTTTCCAGGGTTATGACCACATGGGCTTGAAAAGTTTGATTGGATTGGAGGAGATATATTTAAATGGAAGTGCTGGCCTCTCCTCTGATTTGCCTTAATTGGCTTAGCTTTCAGAGTTTAGGAGACTTATTTTGAAAGTTACTGTCGTTAAAGTGTGATCTGGAAATGGCTTCAGTTACTAGTTTATAGACTTCATGCTAAATCATGATAAAGATAAAGAATCTCTGTTGTGATATCCACTCATATTTCCAGATGAGCTTCACAGAGCTCTACCTGTGTCATGGACAGGGAATGATACGGAGGTTATTGTTAGATGGAACCCATAAAGTGACTGACATTTATTAGTGATAAGTTTTAAGATCCTTTCTGATGTACTTAAGAGCACAAGAACTTGATGACAAATAAAGGCAGTTAATGTTTTTGTTTTTCCTAGCTACATAATATTTTCTGAATTTGAGGGGGAACCTGTTTGATCTTCATAATAGGTTTTTCTTGTTTAGGGAAAGTAGTTGTTGCCTAGAACTATGTGGACTATACATACAGGAAAGCTGAATAATAGTCTTGCAAATTATACAGGGTAGGGAATTAACTAAGTTTGTTTTTCATTCTCTAGTATTTTCTTGTACAGAAATTCTGGAGTAAGGTGTAGCAGATTAATTAAAGTGTTGCGTACCCTACACTTAGTCTGATTCTCTTTAATAGTTTTAGGACGGCTTGCTGTGTTATAGCTGTTAGTACCTCTAGCTTTAGAAGTTGAAAAATGAAAGCCTAAAGTAGTTATCTATAAAGTGTTTATTTTGCATTATCTTCCTTGATAGCAGTTCAGAGGAGCTTGGAAAATTATTAGGACCAGTATTGACTTTGAAACTATTTTTGGTAGTATAGCACATAATGTGAGAATTTGGTCTTTTAAATAATGTATTAGCCACAAGGTCATTCATTCAAACAAAATAGGGAAAGCTTCCTTTGTCTGTACATCATTTATTTATAGGTTTGTACATCATTCATTAAATAACAGCATTTCTCTAGCTCAGAAATATTATATAATTAAGACTAGAAAAATTAGTATGCTTTCCCTTTGTATTAATTGGGAGACGTTGGGTTAATTTTTTGCTATTATTTTCATTCAAGATTGTCTTGATATTCTTTAGCAATTTTGTTAGATTTTTATAAAAGTTGCTAGACAACTTGTAATTTTAAATAGTGTAACTTTGAAAATGGTTCTTGTTTGTCCATTGTAAAGTCAACAAAAAAGTAAAGTGTTACCAAAGTGATGCACATTCATGATAGAAAACAATAAATATCTAAATTTATAAATAAGGAAATAAAAATTACCTGTAACCCCACCACTTGGAAATAAAACATTATTAACATGTTGATGTGTTTCCTTTTAATCTTTCATGCATGTGTGAGCACACAGTATAAGTGGGGTACTATATCATTTTATATACTGCCTGTTAAAAAGAACAGTATTTTACTGTACATGTATTTCCATGTTAAATATATTGAAAACATGATTTTTAATGACTATAATACTCTGTAGTACCTCAGTTTGCTTAATCATTTCCTTACTGCCAGGTATTTTGATTAATTCCAGTAAATCCATATTTTCTCTATTATAAATAATACAGCTGTGACAAGGCGTATAAATATTTGAGCCCATTTATGATTATGGAATTACTGGGCTAACCGTAATTGATATGTATTACCAAATTGACAGAAAGGTAGTAATAATAATAGCTAACACTGAATGCTTATCATGTGCCATGCACTGTTTTCTCTGTTTTGCATACATAAACTCAGTAACTTTGCACAACTCTATAGACTACTACTATTCTTAATTTGTTTACAGACGAGGCCTTGAGAGGTTAAGTGGTTTGCTTAAGGTCACTATACTTGTTAAGTGGCAGAACTGGGATTCTAACCCAGACAGTCTGGCTCTAAAATGAATGTTCTTAGGAATTAATTACACCTCTCAAGGTTGTGTCAGTTTAACTTCTGCGTAGCAGTGTCTTAGTCAACATATATGTTTAATTTCATAGGTGAAAAAAATAGCACTTTAATGCTTTAATTTGCATTTCTTTACTTCTTGTAAGAAAAAAACTGGACAGACTGTAGGGAATTTTCATTTAGTGTTGCATATAAGGAGTGTGCCTAAAAAGTGAAGAGACTGAGCATCAGACTCTGAGCATCTGGACTGCCAGGGTTTGAATGTCAGCTCCGCCTCTTTCTAGCTGTGTTATCTTTAACAAGTTACTTAACCACATCTAGCTTCAGTTTTCTCTGTAAAATGTAAACCTCATCTAGCCTCAGTTTTCTCCTCGGTAAAATGTAAACAGTAGTCATACCTACCTTACAGGATTGTTGTAACATAGGGAAAATAAAGCGTTAGAACAGTACCTAGCACACAGTTAGCTATTGTAATACCAACATTTAGCCATGATTATGTCACAATTTAAGTACTAAAATTGAATGTTATTTTATATGCTTATTTTAGTGATGCTACTATTTTTTTTTTTTTTTGCTTAAACAACCAAAATTTATTTTCTCACTGTTCTGGAGGTTGGAAGTCCAAGCTCAAGGAGCTGGCGGGGTGAGTTTCCTCTGAGACCTGTCTCCTCGGCTTGCGGATGGCTATCTCATTGTGAGTGCCTCCCTGGTATCTCGATGTTGCCATTGTTTTGGTACAGTTTTTAGAACTTACGAAAAACCTACAGAGTCAATTTGTGAACCACTCTAAGAAATGACTCTCAAAGGATATAGATTTGGTTCCACTGGGGCACTTCAAAAAAATGCTACTGGCTCTTGGATAGATTCAAAGGGGAAGTGCCAGTAATGATTCTCACATAATCATTGGAGTAAGTGTGGAACTTGATTGAAGGAGTAAACACTTATTTGGTATGTACATTCTAATATGTACATTCAGTGTTTACCTAAAAATACATTTTTAAATTTCCTTTCAATTTTTTTCTCCCTTTCTTTTCCACCCCCTTTTTTGTTTCACTTATAAACTAGGTTGTGGTCCCTGCCCAAAGCTTATACCAGACACCCATTTGAACCACAAAGCACTTACGCATCGTGTTAGAAACAGTGTGAGTGGTTAGTGAACGACTGATTAAAAGAGAAGCTAGTCTTTTAAGCCAAACCATAGTAATTGATGAATTTGATAAGTCAGGGCAAGTAGTACTCTGAAATGTTTGATCTTTTTGCAGCTATAAGTGAAGTGTTAAAATGTAGTAGGTTATTAATGATCTGGTGGCACTTTCCTTAGCCACGTAGTCAGCCTCGTCTCCCAAAGCAACACTGACTTGGAAGTAAAAGTTGTAGGATGCATTGGCAATAACCTTGGATTGAGCATCACAAGACTTAATCTGGTCCAGTCTTTTCTGTTCACTAGCTGTACTTTACGTTGTACTCCCTTTACCTGGACTCCTTCCAGTCTGTTCACCTGTACACTCTGATCCCCTGCTTCACCCCACTGTATCCTCAGCCTGTAGTTGGAATTATTTGCTGCCTTTTCATCTGAAATCTGGTTGTGCCCTGAGAATACAGGCTTATCTTCTTGAATTGAGATGTCCGTTTTCTTTGTAATCCTTGAGTTACTGGGCCCAGATGCCATTTATTGCCACATCCGTCATTCTCTTGTGGCTCAGGCCCTTGTGAACTATTCTTTTGAGTGCTTCCTCTGACCATCTTCTAACTCTTATGTGTGCTCCCTCAGTCGTTGAAGACGTTAATTCCTTCTTCACAGACATTCTGTCTAGTTTAAATCTTAACTTTATTCAGTGCATCTAGGCATAGTCGTTCACTCCATTTAAAATACGTTTATTGTGTGTTCCTACTAGGGGTCAGGTACTAGACACACAGTGATGATCAGACAGACCTGGCCCTTCTATATTTATCGTCACCCTGTTTTGGAGCTTGTCACCCTGCTACTTCAGAAATCTTAGATTCCAGTATTGTATTCTACACTAGCTCTTCCATTTATTAGCTGTAGCACTTGAGCAAATCACGTAACCTCTGCCTGTTTCCTCTTTTGTAAAAAGGAAGAAACAATAATACCTACTTCATAAAGTTAATGTAAGGATAGAGTTAATATGTGTAAAGCTCTTATAATACTGCCTGACACATAGTAAGCATTATAAATAAATGCAAGCTGTTATTGTTAATTATTCTATCCTGCTTTTTGCTTTTCTTCTCACATTAATGTCCTCTTGGATCTCAGGAAGACCTCTTTCATTCTCGCAAGCTATGGGGCCTATTACTAGTTGCCCCTTCTTTCCTACTACCTCCTCAGAGCAAGGCCAGAAATACCAGCAGAAAGCATCTTGAATCATGCCACCTATCTGCTTTCACTGCTTGTATTCTTTAGGCTATTTGCACTTCTGGTAAAAATTGCAAGACACAGTGGTCTCTAACTTAGCTGGACTCTCAGTGCCTCAGGGCAGTTTTTATGTGTCCCTTGTAACTCCCTCCCCTTTCCTGAATAAGCTATTCCAGACTCTAATCCCTGCTCTTAAGCTCTTTATTGAGAATTATCTCCCTTCAAGAAATTTACTGCTTCATTGTGAAAACTAATGTTATTTTGTGTTAAGTTCCTTCAGCTTTCTTCTCTTTCAGTTACATTTTTTAACCTGTATTTTTACTCATTCTCCACTCCTCTCAGGTTTCAGAGAAGGAAGATGTTCCTTTTCTGTCTTCCCTTTCGTGGTGACTACATACTATTTTTCTTCATAGCTAAGAGCCGTCCAAGAATAGTCTGTCCTCTATTAGAACACAGTTTTCTTTAGAGGTGGCATTAAGTCTCTCTGTACTGATCTTACTGCAGCACAGTAGTGTCCCAGCAATGCTGAATAGTTTGTTTTGTCATCTTTGAGATAGGAACTAGAGCAATCTTTCTCACAGATTAATTGTGAGGATTAAAAGGAATAATATCAAAATGCTTTCTAATAAACAGTGGCATCTATGAGACATTGAAAAGAATTTTCTAATCATAAACTTAGAATTTTCAACTAAAAGTAATATGTTTCATGTGGGACAGTTATTTTCAAACTCACGTGGTCTCCAGGACCCAGAAGAGAGTGGAGTAGGTATATTTAAAAAATCTCCCCCTCTGGTAATGTAGAGCAATTGGTACGTTGCCATTTGTATAAAAGATTTCATTTTACAAAGTTGTATCAACCATTTCTTTAAAATCGCTAGTCATTAATCCAGCCTTTTTAAAGTTGAGGAAGTCCACTTGCCCAGGTTGATAAAGTTAGTAGGAAATTGAGAACAGATCCAGGAGTTGCCTTAACCCTTAGTTCAGAGCTTTTGCTCCTAAGAAAGCATAATTTTTTTTTAAGTCAGTTTTAAAGTTGAAAATGTAATTGAGTAAAACTTCTTAATTTCACTTTTCATTCATTTAGTACTTGTGATCATTGAGAAAGAAATGGACCCAAATTTGCTCTTTAAATGAAAATGGCTACTGCTAAGCAAAAGAATAAAGACTTTAAAGGGATATCGTTATGTAGTTTAAGAAAATACAACTTTCTTTAGATACATTTTCTATAAAAGCAAGCCATAATTGTTAAGAGGAATGCATTTTAACATACTGACTGTAAGTCATTCTTATCTAGAGCAGCCCTTAACTGAGTAAAACAGCCTCTTCTATTTGCCATATCCTCTTAAAAGTAATCATGAAAAATTCTTTTTCCATTTTCATTTCCAGTTTATTAATAGTATGAAAAGTTGCTTTATAAGGTTAGTATCTACAACTTACTGAATGTCTGTCTTGTGTTAGGCTCTGTTTTAGGTACTTTGAACTATAATTATCTCAAATCCTCACAACAATCTTTAGGTGTTGTTACTCCTGTTTTAAATCAATCTGGGGATCAGAGACCTAGTGAATTATGTGTAATATTACATTTACACATAAGAAAGGGCAGAAAGCTGGGATTCAGATCCCAGGCATGTCTGACTCCAACAACTCCTGTTCTTTGCATTACACCACACTGCCTAATTATATTCTGTTAAGAATTTGCTAGATTCTGAAATGTTTACTTTTTTAATAGGAATGTACTGGAAAATTAATTCTGGGGTTTATGTTTAAATTATTAGCCAGGGGCAGATTCAGGGGCCCTGAAACTTATAGACTGCAGTACTCTATGAAAAGAATTAAAATCTTGGCCTTCGAAGGAGTTTTTGCAAGCTTAAGCCACAGTAGATTCAAGGTAAATGCACCACTCACAGAATAAATGTTATTAGAAACTTTGAATCAATTGAAGTATACATTCAGTAAAATTTGAGTATATAAATTGCTTAAGGGGGCCCTGGTGTATATTGACTTAAATAAAGTAGGATCATAACCTATAAGAAAGACACATTAGCAGACGTATTTATGAGTTAACACTTTTCCTTTTTTAATTATAAGGCTGATAGCACACATTTTTAAACCCTCTTTTTAGTTAATAGAAATTTATCTTGTTGACTATGTCTAGAAAAAAAGCAATTCCTTAAAATTAACAAGTGTGAACACTTTAATGTAAGCTTTACATTTTTTGTCTTTGAGAATATTCTAAGCAGGTAAACAGTAAAATGAATTTTTAAGCACAAAGATCAGACACTAAAATATTTTACTTTTCCTCATTGTATATGCAAATAAGACATGAAAGGTGTATTTTTTTGGAGGAATGCTATCACTAGCCAAATAAATGAGTAACTTATTTACTCCTATTTGTATTCATATTTTAATTTTTGAAAGCTAAAAGAGATTTTAGAGAGAATCTGTTCTGATCTTATTTAATAGATGAAGAAATGGAGGACTAGAGCTGGTGGTTTACCCAAGGGATACTCTCATGACTTGAATTAATGGAAGAACCATGACTTAGAAGCCTTATTTCCAGTTGAAAGCTTTTTTCCCTAGACCAAACTGAAATAAGCATGTGGCCATAATAATTCAGTGTTATCGTTAGCCTATTCAATTATAAAATGATTTCTTAATATTGAGCACCAGGCAATTTGAGTTGACATGGTGTAAGGGACACACACTTAGCTTAGGACATGTGGGTCCCTTCGTTGCTCTAACAAGCTATGTGATCCTGGATAAGCCACTTAACCACAGTCTCTTCATTTGTAAAATGAAAAGACTTTAATTTGGGGTTATTTCAGGTTTATTCAACTGAAGATTTCAGTAAAAGGCAGTATATTTATACAGAAGTCTAGCAACTGAAGGCTGGTGTGTTCTGTGGCCTAAAACATTTTGTGTGATGTTGCAGATGTCACCTATCTTTTCAGCCTTAGAATTTCTTTTAAAATAAGATTGGTATATTTCAGTGATGATTGTTAACGCCTAATAAGAAGCAGTGGGAAAATTCACTATGTTCTTATATAGTTCTTTCTGTGTGAGTTGGTAGTTTTAGAGAAATTTTGAGCAGATTTGATGTCAGATTTTAGTAATAATTTTATATGATAGGCCTTTTGTTGTCATATCACATTGGGTTACAGCTTAGGTTCATTCAATTCAAAGACAAAGCTAACCGTAGCAATTTATACTGTTTAACATGTTTTTATGTTTTCCTTTGGATTGTATGTAGCTGATTCTGGTATAAACTAATTTGTTATTGTCTTACAGTTTGTAGACCTTTTACACATTATTATAGTTTTGGTAACACTGGATTTACCCATAAAAAAAAGAACAAAATTTAGCGACTTAAGCTAAAGGAAAGAAAATATTGTCACTTTTTATTAAAATCAATTTTAGATTATAGGATAGAAATACAGAACTCCAACACTCACTTAGATATAAAGTATTTTTTCCCTGCAATGCTACTACTGCTATTTTGAGAGTCCATCCAAAATACAAGATTCCTGTTTTTCTGTTTTTTCTGTTTTCCAGATGACTGTTTAAGGAGCAGTTTTATACATATCATGCTTAATAGTGTTTGGGATTTAATAGTATATTGGGAAAAAGAGCAAATCTTTTTATTATTTTAAAGTGTTGATCTTATAGATACAATAACTAATTTCCTTAATAGGGAAGATCTCTAATTGTAATGTGTGAAGAGCTTCAGTTAAGGTGAATATTTTGTATTAATATTTTCTGGATAAAATGTGTTTAGAGAAAACAGTACCAATAGTTGGACAGTGACAAACTTCTTGCCTCATTGAGAATACTTAGGATGGAATCTTTATTTGTTGTGGTCATCATCAGACTGAAATGTTACACTGACATTTTTTCATAATTGAAAAAGGCATTCACAGAGGTACAGTTGAAATGATACTGCATTGTTAGTACTCTTAAATCAGTTTGTGATTTAAATGGACTTTAATAGACTAATCTGGAAGCTTGACCTGTGTCTTTGAAAGAAATTGTTCCCTATTTTCAAACTGATTTTTGAACAGCCTACTCATGTTGAGGATTGAAATACAAATTGTAATTGAACATTCTGTTGATGATTTAGTGTTCTCATTACGTCATTGTTCTATAACTTAATGATTTTAGAGGCCAATGAATGTAGATCAGACTTAGTTTGTGATTTCATTGAATTGTCCCAGGCTACTGTGCTTTTCTAATTGAAAATCTTTTTCTCTCTTTCCTTGACATCAGTTGCTACTTTTGGCAGCACAATTCTGCTCCCACTGTAACCAAAGAGAAACCAGTTAACCAAACATCAGTAGTCTTAAATTTATGTTCTGGTTTAAGTCATTAAGACTATATGTCTCTTCTGTGTAGTAAAGAAATAAACACATTTATTGAGCAAGTACTGTGTGCCAGATGCTTTCACAACCTTACTTAATTGCCCCACAGTACACCATCTTCCCATTTCTCCTGCCACAAGCAGATGAGGAAAGTGAAGTTTGGAAAGCTAAATAACTTGTCCAAAGTCTGAGTATTTCCCACTGGGCTCTTTTCCTCAAAGCTTGGATCTTTGAGGCTATGTTTTTGCTGGTTGAGGTTGCTTACAGATTAATTGATGGTTAAGTGGGATTATTGCAGATGTCATCAGTCATTGTGTAGTTGTTGGTCATCAAATAAGATTCATCATCATTATGAACTATAACTGGGCAGCATTTAAATCATATTTTTGAATGTCATCTAGGCATTGTGCTGTGTCATAAAGGGTACAATAAAATAAAGAGACTTTTTTTACTCTGAGGTGCCTGCAGTCTGGGAGGGAGCTTCGTTTCATAATTTATGGCTTCGTTGTGTCTGACTAGAATACTGCCATTCCTCAGATATTTGTACCAAAGCAACTTTTTTGAGGCTAAAGCTCAAAATTAAGATGAAGCATTTTTCCTTGTTTATTTTTTTCTAGCTGTGTTATTTTGAATTGCTTGGAATTTCAAATTCTCACCCTTTTCCCCCACCCACCCTGTTCTAAATTTCTTGTAGAAAATTATTCACAGGGGACTAAAGACTTCTTGTTCTTTGTATGTAGTGGATGTGAAGAATACAGTTCTCTTCATTTTAGTTTTAATTGGCTTATACTGTAGTTCTCTCCAACTCTTAGTAATTACAGAACCTGCAAGATGTGTAAGTATATGACAGATTTATATTCTTCAAATTCAGGCATTTTGAAGGTTATGTTTTATTTGAAGTCATGTAGATGAAAAGTCAGATGTTTGTGAAAGGAAATAAAGACCATCAGCGTAATTTTGGTTATTGATGATTAATAATGAGGGAATTGTAATCCTTGATTGGGGAAAGGTAAGGGGGGAGAAGGTCACTTTTAAAAATTAAAGTCTTGATTTTGATTTTTAAAAATCTTACTAAACTTAAGAATTTAAGAATAATCACATCTTTCTTTAAAAAAAAGAGTTTTGCTTCTTTTCCTGCTAAATGAATTTACTTTGCTTACTGATGATCACTTTGTAACTTGAGCTTCTTGGGGACACACACTGAGTACACCTAACAATTACCGTGTTTCCTTGACAATGAGACCTAGCTGGACAGTCAGCTCTAGTGCATTTTTTGGAGCAAAAATTAATATAAGACTCGGCATTATGTTATGTTATGTTATGTTATGTTATGTTATGTTATGTTATATTATGTAAGACTGGGTCTTATAGTAGAATAAGACCAGGTCTTACATTAATTCTTGCTCCAAAAGACGCATTAGAGCTGATTGTCCAGCTAGGTCTTATTGTCGAGGAAACACGGTAGCAAACATTAAATGTTCATGTATATATGTGTGTGTGCATTTTATTTTATCATTTTACGGTTTTGCTGAAGCACTGTTACCAGATTCCTTCCTTGAATGTATTGCAGTTATTGCAAACTAAGTAAATCTGTTTCAAGTGGAATTAAAATCCTGCTCACATAATTTAACAATTTAGAATATTACTTTAAAACAAGAATATTACTACTATTTTTTAAACTGTACATAAAACTAGGGCCTTTAAATTTTTGTAGTGTTCATGTTGTGTTCTGTATCAAGGATGGGTGAGAAATTAAAGTTCATTAACATAATTATTTTGCTACTGTGGTTGACACGTTCACTGGATGCCAAGACCAAAGCCTGTATATAGGGATTTGCACTTGAAGCTGGTTTCCTCTGGCACACAGTTTTTGGACTTGTTTGATTTCAAGAAAGATTGTAGCTTATGGATGTTCTCCTGAATTACCTTTTCCATCTATTAGTTTTCTCCCAGTTAACACTTATTAATAAAATTAATAATTAAGCAACCTTCTGAATGGAAAAATCTGAAAATACTACTTGATATATGAAATTGGGTGTTTGTTGCTTGCATGTTATACCTTATTTCTATTTGAAAAACATTTGATTATTTAAAAATTACATTAGTTTCTATAGATAAGCACATTAAAATATTTTCCTGTGTTATTGTGCTTAGTAATTCAGATGTTCATGTTTTCAAAATTGCATTGGTATAACATTGGTAAAATGATATGCATTCACCAGACATTTGTTTATGGCCTTCTAAGTGGCATTGAAGAAATATGCACAATCCCTTAAGTATTTCATAACCCAGTAGAAAAAGATGCACAAACGTAATTATGAAGCATTATGGGAGTGTAGTGATAGATACAACCTGAGTATATCTACTCAGGAAGAGCTGAAACGGAGTCATTAGCTTTGCTTGAGGTTAGAGAAGGATCCCTGGAGAATATGGCACCTGAGCTGTGTTCAGAGGCTATTTAAGAAGCAGATAGAGACAGCGGGACATAAAGAAGCTATGGGAGGGTGGTGCCTGGGTGGGGAGGTATTACCATTGGTGTAATGTCATTAGGGAATGCATGTAAAGTAGGTAGTGGTGGGTGACAGATGAAGTTAAAGTAGGGATAGACTAGATCTTGGAGAGTATTATGTTCCCTTTTAAAATACACCCACCCCTCCAACCCCTGTTTTTAATGAGAGCTGGGTTTTGAATAGGGACATGATCGGTCTATGTTTATTTTGATCGTGATTTTGAGGAAGATAGATTCCAAGAGGTTATCAGAATTCATGATGGTTGGAAGGCTCTTGCAGTAGTCTAGATGAAAGCTTTAGGACAGGAGTGTTCAGGACGAATGAATGGGGCATATTTGAGAAATTTTTGGACCTAATGTTAGTAGCACTTGGTGATGGATGTGAAAGGGTTCAGAGAGGAAGGAAGAAAAGTTAAGGCTTATACTTCTAGCTTATAGGTTTGTGTTGCCTCAACTAGAGAATACAGGAGGAAATTTAGGTGGGTGTGGAGAACGAGTTTACCAGGGATTTTGGACATGGTTAAGTTTGATCTGTGTCTGGAGCATTGATTGGAGATGTCCAGCAGATAGTTGAATAAAGTAGTTCTAGGCTTTAGGGGCAGCATCTAGGCTGGCAATATAGATTTGTAGATAATTAACCTATAAGCCAGTAATTTGTGTTCTTTGAGGTGTGGGCCAAACTTCTTGGGAAATCTGAGAGAGGGGCCAACCATCCAGAAAAGACGTACACACACATTATATTTGCAAAATTTTGTGTATAGTTTTAGGGGGCTCCAGAATCCCTTGCCAATCTAGAGTCTTGTAAATTTTAGAGTGGGTAGTAGTTATAACCATGGTAGTGAAGGAAAATGCATAGGGACCCAGTGTACCACAGAAAGAGCCAAGGACCAAGGACAGAACTCTGGGGATTAAAGTGATTTACATTTTACAAATAGTATCTTACAAATAGAAGATACTGGACAAATAGAATATAGAAGTAGGGAAATACTGTTACTGAAAGAAGGCTACATTATACGTACATTTAGCATAGTTATGCTCTTCAGGTACTGTTGTTTTAGCTCATATCTGTTTATTTGCTGAGCTTGAAAAGCTATATTTCTTTCTGACACCTGGTACCCATAGATGAGAGTTCCAAGAGATTCTATCATTGGGCACTTTTGTTAGTCAGCATGTGAGGAATTATATTGTGCCCTGAGCTGGGCTAAATTCTACTGACATTCTCATTTAATTTTCATGATAGTCCTTTGAGATAGATACTGTTATTAAACCCACTTTACACGTGAGGGAAAAAAGGCTTAGAGGAGTTAAGTAATTTGCCCAAGATCACATGGCTTATGAATTAAAAACAGCCATGACACAAATCCAGGCCAGTCGGACCCCAGGCCTGTGTTCGCTACTAATACCCCCTGTGCTGTGTTTACCAAGATAATCAGTGTCTGGCGCTGTGATACGACTTTGCCGTATTAGCGCCATGGAACGTGAGGCGAGTCTAATAGTTTGGACTGGATTTAGGGATACGTGAGTTCTAATCCCAGCTCTGTGGTTTGGGTGGGTCATTTAATCTTTCTGCGTCCATTTTCTTTTCATTTGAAAATTTTGATACCTGAGCAATCACCAGAAACGTTGTCCTGTTGCTCCATCTTTGTCCGATCTGTAAGGCACGAATACTGAGGAAAATACTAAGCACAATCTTGAATGACAAGACAACTTTTGATTTATATAGGTGAGAAATTATTTTATTATAATGTGACTTGTACAATATTTGAAGCCTCTTGGTTTATATTTTTTAAATTCTTTGGTTTCTAACAGAAAATGTAGTAATTCTTGCTGGCTAGAGACCATCACTACTCTTGCACTTTGGGGCCAATGCACTGTTTGTACATTTTCTAGTTTTCATGGAATCTTATGTTATAGAGCTTGAAAAGATCATTTGAAGTTTTGCTTAACTATTGGCAGTGTAGTTATCTCTGGAGTTTGTAGTCCATATTAACTTTGCTCTTTCTTTGAAATTGTTCTGAGTGTCCTGCTTCATGTTTGTTTAATGGTAAGGGATGGTGTCTTAGATTGCTTTTTTATAACCTCTGCATATGCTGTCAGCAGACTAAAATCGCATTGCACATAGTCTCCCCTTATCTGTGAGGCATACGTTCCAGTATCCCCACGTGGATGTCTGAAACTGTGGTAGTACTGAACCCTGTATATACCATATTTGTTTCCTATACATACAGACCTATGATAAAGTTTAACTTATAAATTAGGCACAGTAAGAGATTAACAACAACAATAATAAAACAGAATTATAGAATTATATAATAGAGTTATATTACAACAATATAATATAATGTAAGTCAGGGGAATGTGGTCATTTGTTTCAGAGAATCCCTTTCTGAAGTCTTCATACGGGCTTAGTGCTTTCTGGCTCCTATGTTTGGAACACGTTTTCTGTTCGTGTCTTTCACGCACAAACTAAATTCCTTTTCTGCATTAACTAAGCAATTAGCATGCACTGTGGCTGTTAACTTTTGCCATTTGAAGTGCGACAGTAAAACTAGCACAAATTTCTTTTTCCTTCCTTACAATGTCGTAGATAGACGAGTCATTCTTACCATAGATCATCCCAACCTCAGCATACTTTTTTTTTAATCTTATAAAGTCAAGAATTTTCACCTTATCACTTAAAGGAAGCACTCTATGGATTCTCTTTGGCATATCGAATTGCCAGCATCACTACTCTTGCACTTTGGGGCCATTATTTAATAAAATACGGGTTATTTGATCACAAGCACTGTGAAACAGCGACAGTTGATCTGATAGCCGAGATGGCTAAGTGACTACTGGGCATTTAGCATGTACTGCGTGGATACGCTGGACAAAGTGATGGTTCACGTCCCATGCTGGACAGAGTGGAGCAGTGCAAAATTTCATCATGCTACTCCGTGGCGTGTAATTGGAAAATTATGAGCTGTTTATTTCTGGAATTTTTCACTTAATATTTTTGGACCACGGTTGACCTAGGGTAACAAACCGCAGAAGGCAAAACCATGAATAAGGGAGACTACTGTACATTGAGTAGTAGGCCATAATTATCACATGGGCTTGTGTCTTTTACTTACGAAAAGTTATAAATAACTATATCCTACTTGTATTTTACATGGATCTGACAAAAAATAGATAGTAGTAGTTTAGGTGTAGGACTAAATTAAGACCATTTCAGAAAAGTCTGATAGACCTGGGATTTGAATAAGATTTGAGTAACAGGAAAGAAGTTGTTCTCTTAAAAAGTTTCTTTTTAAGCTCTCCAGAAAAGATTAGAGTAATAAGACATCTACTTACGAATCCTCTTTATTGATAATTGAGCTGGTAGTTTATTGATGGAGTGACTGAAAGAACTGTTCTGCCTACTTACTCCTTCTTCTTTCGCATTCATACCCATTGGACATGGCTTGGAGAGGATTCTTTTTTTTTTTAACATCAGTTTATTGAGGTATAATTGACATACAAAAAACTATATTTAATATATGCAACCTGATGAATTTGGAGGTAAGTATTCATTTGTGAAACCATCACCATAATCTATGCAATAAGCATGTCCATCAACCTTAAAAGTTGCTTCCTGACCTCTTTGAGGTAGATTCTACCAGTTTAGTAATTTCTGTCCAGTTCAGGTCAGAAGTATGTGTGAAGCTGATGAGTAATTGTTGCAGGGTTTCCCAGGTTGTGAATGCAGAACTTGTAAGTTTTATGTGGCATATAAAAGGTTACTTAGCAATGAGCAGAAAATCAATCAACAAGTATAAGTAAGTGCCTGTTATTTGCTAGGTATGATTTTATTATAGTGGCTAAGGGATTCAGCAGTGAAAGAAAAAGCCCTGCCTTCATAGAGCTGACATTTAGCTGGGATGAGGGAGGCCAGGAAAAGAAATAAGGAATGTGGGGTTGGACTGTGGTGGTCCCCAGTAGGAGGCAACTGCTATTTTAAATAGAGTGGGCAGGTAAAACGTCACTTTAAGGTGATAGTTGAGCAGAGTTTGGAGGTTGATAAGTGAATGAGCCATGCAGATATCTAGGGGAAGAGCATTTCAGAGAGAGGAGCAAATACAAATGCCTCAAAGTGAATTTGACAGACTGCAGGGAATAGCAAGGAGGCTGGTGTGGCTGGCAGTGAGCAGGAGGAAGACTAGCTCAAGTCAGAGAGATGATCAGCTCAAATAAGGCTTTTGTGGGACAGTGTAAGGACTTCGACTTGAACTCCTAGAGAAATGAAGTCACTTGAGGGCGGTGAACAGACGAGTGACATGATTTGACTTGTGTTTTCAGAAGGTCATCTGACTGCTCTATGATATTGGGCCCAAAGCAGAAACAGATGAGTTAGGAGGCTGTTGCAGTAATCTGAGAGATGAGGGTGGTTTGGACGAGGCTTGTTAACAGTGGAAGAGGTGAGAAGGAGTTAGATTCTGGTACATTCTGAAGGTAGGGACAATAGAATTTCCTGTAGGAGTAGAAGTGGGATAAGGGTGTAAAGAGGTTTTACAAGCTTTTTGGCATTAACAAATGACAGAATGGATTGGGCATTTGCTTGGTTGGAGAAGACTGCAGGAGAAGCAGACTCGGGAAAAAATTAGCGTTTCTCTTTTAGACTTGATATGTTTGAGGTGTCCAGTAGGTATTCAAGTAGAAACATTGAGTAGGTAGGTGAATATATGACTGGTATTAAGGAGAAATGGCTAAATATATAAAATTTGAGGTTAACTTAAAACCATGAGAATAGATGAGATCAACTTCACCTTTTAAAAACGGACTGTCGGTAGACAAGAGGTTTAGAACCCGAGCCTTAGGGTTGGAGGTTGTGGTGATGCGTAAGACCCGGTAAGCAGACTGACATATAGGAGCTAGTAGAATAGGAAGAAAATGAGACTGCAGTGCTTGCAAGGGAAGTGAGAAATCTGTTTCAAGGAGTAGGAATGATCAGCTCTTACAACTGCTGCCAGATACGTCAAGTACCATAACTCAGACTGGGACCATTAGACTTAGCAATGGGGAAGTCACTGGTGATCTTGAGTAATTTCAGTGAAATGGTAGAGATGAAATCCTTACTAGAGTGGATTCAAGATACGGCGGGAAGAATAGGACTTGGAGACAGCAACATAGAGTATTTCTCCTCCTCTGCCCCATGATTTTGCTGAAAATGGAAAAGAGAAATTAGGTGGTGGTGGAAAAATATATGGGGTTGTGAGGATTTGTTTGTTTGTTTTTAAGATGGGGAACAGATCATTTTGAATGCAGAGAGGAAAAATTTGATGATGCTAGGAAGGGAGATTGCTGGGGAGGGGGTTGTCCTTGAATAGGTGAGTTGGGATGGAGCTAGAGCAGCAGTATTGTTCCACTTCATTCTATATAGGGATCATCTGGGGTTCTTGTTAAAATGCAGATTTGGTTCTGCAGTCTGGATTGGGGTCTGAAATTCTGCATTTCTAACCAGATCCTAGAGTTTGCTTATGTTTCTGGTCCCTGTGCTATAATTTGAATATAAGAACTTGGCACTATGAGCACAAGAACTAGCAGGTTACATTGGTATGCAGTCAGGTATGTTAGTGGATATGGTCAGAGTTTGTGCAGTTTCTCTTCAGGTTGTTTCTGTTTTCTCAGTGGAACAGGAAGCAGGTCGTCATCCTAGAATGCGGATGGAGGAGGTGGTGTCAAATCGTCTAGGAGAGTTGGATCAGTAGACTTGAAAAGTAGGATTGCAGGGTTTCCCAAGGGCCTACTTTTGATTAATGATCCTGAATTTAAACAGATGAATCAAATATATATGTATGTATGTTATTCTTCATTTACTTTCAGCTACTTGGGTGCAGGTGAAGAGTAGGTGGGCAGTTGAGATTTAGAATAGCACGTATTTTGGAGGAAGAGAGGGGCAAGTGACTGAATGTGTACAAGCTAGTAAGAAATGATGGACCATGAAGTGTGAGCTGGGAAAGGAGGAAAATGAGAGAATGCTGGGTTAAACAATGAATATATGGTGGGCTTTTGTTTTTTCATGTTTGTTTGTTTGCTTATTTTGTTTTTAGTTGCAAGACTCCCAGCTCTGTAAAATCTCCAGGAGAGGAAATCCCTGAGTTTGTGTTTTACTAAATAAACTTAGGGGAAAGATGTCTTACACTTTCGGCTAAAGCAAGTATTAACATCAGAGATTATGACTTTATTTAAAGTGGAGGGTTCTGCTTCCGATAAGAGAGGAGGGAGATCTTAAAGGATGTTTTAAAAATTACTTCTATCAGCTCTAAAAACTATTTTTAAATGTATCCCTTTATTTCCGTTAAAACAGATTGTTAACATCCTTATAAGTCATACAGCTTTGTCATCATAGCCATATAATAAAATATTTATATGGACAAATACAGATTTTCAACCATTGGTTTTTGTTTTTGTTTTTGTCTCTTTCTCTCTCTTGGATATTACAGATGACCATGGATGAAAAATATGTAAACAGCATTTGGGACCTTCTGAAAAATGCAATTCAAGAAATCCAGCGTAAGAATAACAGTGGTCTTAGTTTTGAGGAGCTCTATAGAAATGCATATACAATGGTTTTGCATAAACATGGAGAAAAGCTCTACACTGGACTAAGAGAAGTTGTTACCGAACATCTCATAAATAAGGTATCCAACTTTAAAGGACTATTGCTAATTATATTGAATCTAGAAAATCCTTATATACCATATTTTACTTTGACTAAAAGTATTGTTTTTAAAGCCTCCAGATAGCCTATAGAAATAATAATCAATGACTGTATTATAAAACCTCACTCAAAACTTAATCAGCTAAATCAGAATTTTTGATAATTGAGAGAGGATGAAATTTGTGATCTGTAATAAATATTTTCTATATAATTAAGGAAGAAAACTTGCAGTAATTTACAAATGCTTATTTATTAATGCTAATTACAAATAATCATTTTTTCCTTAAAATGCTTAATCAGCCCATTTTAGCTTTCTCTACTTTCTCTGCATATTTGAAAATAATAAAACTACATGGTTTAAAAAATATTGTCTTAAGACTTTTCACCATTTGAAATTGACTTTATTCATTTTAACTGAGTTTTATTACAGAAATGTGAATTAAAAACAATACAATGGTGGGCTGTTAACATTACAAAATGGTTCTTTGGTTCAAAAAAGATGTATTTGGTTTTTTTAGAACATGTTTTTATAGAGCAAACTCTTCCACTGCAAGTATGTCTTGCTTTAAGATTGTTACATAAAATGTAAATACCACAGATAAATAAAAACTCCTCAAAGTTTTTGTGTGGTATTAGGGTATTCGTTTTTTAAATTTTATTTTGAAAAAATGGAAAAGTTGCACCAATAGTACAATGATCTCTTTTATTGTAGATTCACCAGTTGTTAACATTTTGCCACATTTTGGCCAATCTTTTTATGATACTTGTTATTACTAGTATGATATTATTGCTGAACAATTAGAGAATAAGTTTTAGATTTACTTACCCTCAAATACTTTGGAATGTTTCTCCTAAGAACAAGGAAATTCTCTTACTTAACCAAAGAACAATGTTCAAAATCAGGCAGTTTAACATTAATATAATACTGTTATCTAATACAGTCCACATACAAATTCACCAGTTGTCCTGTGTAGCAGTGATGTCCTTTATAGCAGTTTGTTTTCTGATCCAGGATCCAATCCAGGATCACAGCCTTTCTTTGTCTTTCAGCACGTTGACATTTTTGAAGAGTATAGGTTAGTTTTTGTAGATTGTCCCTCAGTTTTTGGTTTGTCTGATTGTTTCCTCATGACTAGTTTCAGGTTATGCATTTTTGGCAGGAATAATACATAAGTGATGTTGTGTCCTCAGTGCATCACATCAGGAGGCACATGATGTCAGTTTATCCCATTATTGGTGATGTTAACTTTGATCACTTGGTGTCCGCCAGATATCTCCACTGTAAAGGTACCTTTTTTTCCCTTTGTAATTCTTAAGTAATTTGTTCAGATATATTTTGAGACTGTATAAATATCCTGTTCCCCGAGAAACTTTCATGTGATGGTTTTAGCATCCATTGATGATTCTTGCATGAATCATTATTACTCTAGTGGTTACAAAATAGTCACTTTCTATTTCTACTATTCCTTCTACAAGTCCTTTCTCTTAAGTGGGGTTACATGAGCAGGTAGCTAGTATTTCATAAAGCAGGTAATTGTGTTCTTCATGCAATCAACAGTTTTTGTTAAGTGCCTACTGTGCACAACTTTTAGGAAAATAACAGTGGATGCAAAGAGGTATATGATAACCATCCCTTCCTAGGTTTGTTTGTACTGTGATGTGAGACATGCTACACACATTTAGCTAAGTGTGAGGCATTATATAATTAAGCGGTAAATGAGTTGTATAGGCAATACATGGCTTAGGAATTCTGATGAAGGAGAGATTACCCTGGGCTGTCAGATTTCCTGGGGAAGGATCAAATTGGACTGAGCCATGACAAATTTGGGATATAAGTGAACAATGTGGAAGGCATTTCAGGGATGGCAGATGTCACATGATTATATAGAAATAATATGGGTACACTTAGGTGGTAAGTAGAGTTTAATTGAAGTATATAATAGTTTGTGGCGATTAGTGGATTATAGTGTTGCAAAAATGGTTTGGGAACAAATTGGAGAAAAACTTGAATGTCAAGCTAAGGAATTTGGATTTAATAAACAGTGGACATTTATTGGAGGTTTTTAAGTAGATGATAATGAAACAGACTATTTTAGGAAGATTAAGATGGGAATGATAGAAATGTAGAATTGGGAGGATGTTTGCTAGAAGCAAGAGGAAACCGGAAAAATCTGAGTAAAGCAGTAGGCTAGAAATGAATGGATGATGTCAGAAATTCTAAAGTAAGACTAGATGGAATTTGGTTACTGGGAAAATGTATGGTGCCACCAGTAGAAATATTATGAAGTTATAGTGGAAAACTGATTTGGAATGGGTAGAGGAGATGATAGATTTTATTTTAGATTATACTGGAAATTTTTATAGTTGTCAGGCACCTTAGAAATTATTTTATGTGTGAGGAAAATGGAGTGTGAGATCATAGTAAGGTGCTCAAGTAGGAATATCACATGTTTAGGGGTACACAGGTTTACAGCTTGGTCAGGCTCTAAAGGGACGCTCAGGATTTGGCATTTGGTAGCATATATTGAGGAATAAGTATTGGAGTTTAGAGAACGAAAATTCCAGAGTCAAGGGATGAATCTTCAAAAGCAAACTGCGGTTAAGTAGGTGTGGGAAATAAAGAAGACTGACTTACGCTTGGTATCGAAAGAAAGAAGAAAAATAGAGGAGAAGAATTTTGCTTAAAGATCTTAAAGGGGAGAAGATTGGGATAGCTGAGGTCTTGGCTGTGGAGAGAGCATGGCATTGAGAACACCGGAGGAGTCACGGTAGGAGAGGGTCTTGTTCTGCTTTGCCAGGGGCTCTGTAGGGAGTGGTGATGATCACGGCTACCTTAACTACGGCGTGCTAGGTCCAGTTCTAAGGCTTTTACATGTGTTAACTTAGTTAATGGGCTCAATCCGATGAGCCAGACGCTACTATTAAGCTCTGCTTTACAAGTGAAGAAACTGAGGCACAGAGAATTGGTGATTTGTCCAAATGCATGTAGCTAGTAAGTGGCCTGGGTGGAACAGTTTTCAGTCAGTGTGGCTGCAGGCTGAGTCCTTGTCTTCTCTGTACATCTGCTCCTGGGGCATAGTGAGTGGACTGACGTGCATTAAATAGGCTGTCACTGAGCGTGCATAGGGGCTTCAAAGACATTGGCTCAGTGTTTGGAAACCTATAGTCCTTTACATTCTAGGTCTTGGTTTATATAATTAAAATGAAGGAATTGGCAGTAATAGCTCTGAGATTATTTAGTTCTAAAACGAAAATGAGCTGAAGAGACCTGGAATATCCCGTGGGGAATCTGCTAAGGAATTGCCAAGTGAGGGGAAAGATAGCTCAGTAGGAAATGGCCTAAATGTGTGAATTTTTTTTTTAGTTTTTTTTTTTTAAGCAGTGCTTTTCAGCTCTGGGCACAGATGCAGAAAAAAGCATCTGTAGTTACTGTGCTAGGATTGAGAATTGGCTTGTCTAAAAACTGAGGAGAGGAGGGGAGGCCAGAGTTGTGAGGTCAGTGTTTAAGTGATTGATTTTTGAACTCTGCGACATGGTTAGGTAGAAATTGAAGTCATGTTAATAAATAACTCCATGGTAACTGTGAGAGCTTTAGCATATTTTAAGTTGCTTAAAGTGGTCCTAGATCGAAGATTAACTGTCATTTCAAAATGCAGGCAGTGCCCTATAATATATTCCAGAGAACATCTATTCAGGTTGCTTGTACTAAAGAAGTTAAAAATATATGTGCTCAATTCTTAAGTTTATTTTTTTTAAAAAAGACATTAATGATATGTCACCAGTATCTGAAAATGTTCTTTAATATTTTTCTTTCGCTAACACTCATTTGACCAGCTTAAAGTGTCAGTTTCTGACGAGGAAATACGCCAAGTACATCATATCTAGTGATTGGTTTCTTTGTTTCGGTTGAATTAAGTTTTTGAATTTCTGCTAGTATCTGTCCTTTCATTTTTGTGTTTTCCATTTCATTTTTACTCTATGAAAAACTTCACTGTATAAATACAGTACTACTGTATGAAGGAGACACTACCAAGACAAGCCTATTAGCTGACAGGCAGGGCCATCAGACAATAATTGCCTAAAACGTTCCCTGATTTAGGAAGTCTCACATTCTGCCAAATGAGACTTTTAGGAAGGTGTCCGATAAAATATGCTGAAGTGTGGTTTGCATGAAAATCTGTTAATCTGTTATTTGTCTCTACCTCCTACCTTCTGAATGGAAGGTAAAGGAATGGTTTAGGGTTCTGTGGTACCACAGTAACCACCTTCAGTCTCACAGAATATATCCCATATATCCCTTTCTGTTTTGAAAGCATACTACATGGTATGTTCATCAAATTTTTGTTCACTTTGCTTTTAGCAGTTAGCTGAACTGCTTAACTAATAATTGTGTGTGTGTGTGTGTGTGTGTGTGTGTGTGTGTGTGTGTGTGTGTTTTAGCAAAATTATTTTCTACGGAAGTGAACCTTTTAGTGCAGCTGGAACCTATCTTTCGTGTTGAAGAATTCAAAGGAAGTACAGTTTACATGGATATGGGTTTATTATAGTTTGTTGGTACCCTGATTTCAAGATGAGAATAGTGAACATTTTGAGGAACATTTCTGGTAGAGTAGAGTGCTACCTACTGCCAGAGGGCAGGTGAAGGGAGGACACATCTTTGGGATGAAAGTAGCTGATTATTGGCTTTGGAAATAAGTTCACAAAATTGAAGCAGGCGTAGAAAAGCTAAATGCTGTTTCTCTTACTTGGTAGTATTTTCTTCCTATCCTAGAGGAATGTTCCCTTTGAGGAAACTGAGCCCCAAAGGAATTCAGTGACTTTGTCAAGACCACAAAGCAAAACTGAGGGTGTCATGTGACCTTTGTGCCTTGCCATAAGAAAAATCTTGGCTTATTTTAGTAAATACGAAAACGTTTCAGAATTCACAGGGATTGTATTTTCTTTAACATTTTTCTTTTAAATAGCTTTAAAAGCATGTTTGTACTGGAGAAAAAAAAGTTCTTCTACTTTTCAGTTTTAAGAATTTTTAAATTATAGATTATTTTGTAAAAGTCTCAAAAGTATCCATATAAGACTTATCATAAAATTCAACATTCAAAAGTATTTATTATTTGCCAGGCTCCGACTTAAGTGTTAGAAATCTATTGGTAAATAGAATGCATGTATTCTATTGCACCCATAGAACAGATAAACAAGTAAACAAATGTTTAGTTATAAAATATAATGAAGAAATCGGGATATAGTGATAGAGAAAAATGATGAGGGCAACTACTCAGCTCACAGGGCTCTTTGAGGAACCAGTGAAGTTAAACTGGGATGTGAATGAGAAAGGTGCTCATGAAAAAAGTGGGTTGAAGAGCATTCCGGGCAAACGGAATACCTATCAAACATTTTTTGTATAAAGGCCCAGATAGTTCATATTTTCAGCTTCCTGAGCCATTTGTTCTGTGTCAGGGCTCCTCAGTCTCCTGTTGTAGCACGTGGACAGCAATAGACCATAGTGGTGAGTGGGTGTGGCAGCATTCCAAGAAAACTGTTTGAAAAGACAGCAGGTCATCTTCTGTCAATTCCTGTACTAGAGAAATTGGGGGTGGGAGGGCGGGGACTGTTCTGAATGGGAAATTAAGAATTGGCAGTGGGGAACAGTGCAACAAGGCTGAGATGGGAGAGAGAAGCAGACGCCGGCTCATGCCAAGCCTTGAAGCCAGCATACACGGGCTTCGTACTTAATTATATGTACATTAGGAAACCATTCAAGGATTTTAAGCATCACAGTGATAGGATCTGATGTAGGTTTTTAAAATATTACTCTGGGTGCTATGTGGTAAATTAGTTAGAGGGCCCAAGAGTTAAGAGAGAGGAAGAAAAAGGAGTAATCCAATAGTTCAGGTCAACGACGATGGTGATCTTGCAGGAGTGCAGAGACAGTGGGGATAGAGGAAAGTTTTCAGATTCAAGATATATTTCGGATGTATATTTTACCTGCAGACTGATTATAGAGAATAAAGAAAAGGGAAGAATCCAAGATGATTTCTAGATTTGGGGCTCTTGAACAACTTGGTGATTCCATTTTTTGATTTGGAGTAAAAAACGGAGCTCCATTTGGACAGGTTAATTAATAAGATGCCCGTGAAATTGCATATGCAAATCCGTTCTCTGAGAAGTTTGGACTGAAAATATAAATTTGGGAATTATGAGCATTTAGATGATATTTAAAGCCCTGTAAATAGGTGAAATAACAAAGAAAAAAGAAACAAGGGCTCCCTGTTGAATGAACCCCGATGAATTTAAACATTTCACGTAGTTGGAGGATTGCAGTGGAGACTGAAAAATGGCTAGACTGTTAGTGGTTAAGGTCAGCTCTAACCTTAAATTATAAATTTCAACATTTATCTGAATTGTGGTTTTTCGTGTGTGTTTGTGTGAGAGAGAGAGAGAGAGAGAAAAGACCATTTTAAATTCAGAAATAGGGATAATCAATTGTTACTTGTGGGTAGGGTTAGGTAAGGGTTGAGTTGTTTCTTAAAATTTTTTCCTACAGATTTGTTGAGGTATAATGGACAAATAAAATTTTTAAGATTTAAAATGTTTTGTTTGGGGGGGGCATCTCCTTTTAGAAATTCCTATTTGGGGTTCAAACTTGACAGTCTCTAAGCTCACAGTACAGTAACCAAAGGCATGCTTTTTCTTCTACCCACTGTTGAGAACACCATGTTTAATAGTAAGAAATAACTTAGAGGTAAATTGAGTGGAAAAGTACTGGGTAGAAAGTAGGGAGAACTGGACTTCAGGCCTAATTCTCCACTAACAGTCTTGAACAAATTACTAGACTTTTTGAATTTCAGATTATTAATTTATAAAATGAGATTGGGGTTCATTTTGTTAGCCTGAATGAGCCTTAAAACTATATCATGATTACATGTCTTGACAACTTGGGGTTACTAAGACTTAGAAAGATCATAGTTTTTGCAGTTTACCATTGTTCACTCCTGTATCATAATACATATGTGTTTAGAATAAAAACTTTTCCGTTTTTAATTGTCAAGGGAGAAACTTTCTTTTGTTTTAATGTGTCAAGAACTTTATCTCAATTCTGTGATGCTTAACAGTTCTCTTAGATTTGCTTTATGTTTAATTTCCCTTTCTCTTTCAAATTATTACTCTATAGTAATAATTGAATACATGGCAGCCTCATAAAAGAGCTATATAAAAGTTCATTCTCATACTTTTGACAGTTGTTTTCCTCTTGGAAAACAGCTGAACAAGAAAGATGTTGACTTTAACTCTACTAGAAACAGCTTCTTATTGATAAAAAGAACACTTATTCCAGTGGCTTCCAAAATCTTTCTATTCATACACCCTATTCTTAAATAATATGATTGGATGGGAAGAAGGCAGAATAAGAGGAGCTTTATCCTGCTCATTTTCATTCATTCAGAAAACTGCTTTTTGAGGACCTATTATGTGACAGGCACTAGTCTACTAAGCATTTGCCATCTAGCAAAGATCCCTGCCTTTGCAGAACTCTTGTTTTAGACTTACATACTTGAATCTGTGCCTTCTAATTCTGCTCAATTCTAAGCTCTTTGTTTTACAGGCAGAGAAATGGAAGCCTTGAGGGGGAATAGTTTTCAATTTTTACGTGATTTTCTTATTTGGATTTTTTTTTTGTAAACTAAAATCTTTATGCAATAACACGCTACTGTTAATTTTTTGTATATAGGGTCTCATTTGCTGAAAATGATATCTTTATGTATACTATTGTTTTAATGTATTAATTTTTCTCCCCAGTTTTAGATGGAAAATGAGAAGAGCTAGAGTTTCAGATTTTATGTTTATTTGTAGGTAAATTAAGATGTTTATGTGAGGGTACTAATTACATGTGGAAATGAAGTTGGTAATTTTATGGTAAACTCAAGACTATTTTGTAGGCCAATTAAATAGACTTAGCTTTTATAATCAAGCTTTTTAGTACTTTTCCTCCCTTTCTAGGCAAATGTGAATGAATGTAGAGAGATTTTTTAATGGCATTTATGTACAAAAGATGTTATAAATATAATGATTGCAGTGAATTATGAGGGACGTTGATAGAAACACTCAGGAATAAGGTCTTTGTGTTAGCAAAGACAGGCCCACAGATAACTGAGTGTCTCCGTGTTGCAGCCACCCAAAAATAATTAGGACACCATGCCTACCTATCAGCAGGAAGCCCCCAGTTTTAGAGAGGTAATCATCAGATTTGAAGGGGAATTGTTTTCCCTGAGGAATTCAGGACACGGTAGAAAGAGGAGCTCACTTTTGATGAGCTTTAAAGGGTTATTAAAGATTCATCATGTGAAGGAACAAAGGCAAAAGACAGTCTCAGTTGGAAAAATGGCATGAGCGAAAAAGGCAGGGAGGTGTGAGTATTGGTGAGGTAGATCATTGTAGATGGCACATAAAGAACTTTAAGTGCATTTGGAGGAAATGAGAATGGTAGTTATTTGCACTAAATTTTGAAAAGCATTGGGGGGGGCATAGCTTTTATTCTGTGTGTGGTGGGAGTTGTTGATTTTTATCTTTGAAAAGAGACTGAAGTGGAAAAGTTGGAGTAAAAGGTTTAGTAGCAGTGCCATTTTCAGTGCTTCATTGCTAGTTACCTTTCATTCTGCCGTCTTGTCTTATTCTTTTTTCTAACTTAAAGTTGCTGGAAGAAACTGAGAACCCATTGGATTAATATTGGCGTTGCTTAAGGTGATGACAGAGGAGTGAGAAGAGAAAGGCTGTGAGCTAGGTGTACAAACCCTTGAATATGATATGGAAGAGTTACTTGATGGATATGATACAGAAGAGTAATCACAAGAGGAAGAAATTGTTGGGGATAAGGTGGGGAATAGGGATTAGTAGAGAATCAGGAAGATAGCAACCATAGGATGTGCGGGGCATAGGAAGGAAATTGAGTCGCTTCTAGTTTGAAAGGATTAGAAAAGATGTTCCTGGAGAGCCAGGTTTAAAGTGTTACTTAGCCAGTTCACCCATGTTAAACACCAGTTACTTCCGCTTACGTTGTTGAGTAGACTTATAAGTACTGTGAGTGCAGGTGCCCCTGTCTGTCTGGTTTTCTGTTGTATTTTCTAGTGATACTCTTTTAGTATATTAAATAAGTGAATGAACGAGCAAGGACCTGTTTCATCCATCTTTGTGTTTCCTGCCTCTTCACGTAGTTGGCAGTCAATAATTGTGTGTTGAAAAGAACCTTTAAGAATAATACTAGCAGTTAAATGGAAACCATCATGGTTTATATCCATGAACTGCCGAGATGTGTTTTGTCTTCTGTATGTAGGTAATACTTCTATCTACCCAAGTTAATTACTGAATCTAACCACTGTTTAAACAGAGTGTGTTTCACCATTTAAAACCACAGTGTAATTTTTAGGTTGCATACATACCTCTGTTTTTTTTGAGACTGGAGTTTGTCAGTGTACTGGATACTAGATACTGTGACCTTGTACAATGGTAGTTCTTTGTTTCCAAGAAAACAAAAAATTGCCATACTTTATATATGTTTTACCACTTATTCTGTCCGTATCCCCATTGTTCAGTTTAACTAAGGTACTTTTGCTATGATGGCTTTTAGTGTATATCTTATTGTCTTAACCATTGGGGATCGAGTAATTTACAAATGATAATTCATATTATCCTTCTGTGATATACTACTTTTTGCTTTCTGTTTTCTCTTTTCAACCAGTAGGTAAAAAACTACCATTTTTTTTTAATGGCATTACTTTGTACTCAGAAAAATCCTGATTTTGTAAGTTGTTTTATTGAAAAAAGAAAAATTAAAAAGAGTATCTAAACAAAGAATGTATTTTTTAAACATGAAGCCAAATTTAGATGAAATTTTTATTTGCTTGAACATGTACCAAATTTTCTTTATGTATGAAATTATGAAAATGTTCTAATTCTCATTGTGTGACCCTCCTTTGAACCTCGTGACTTCTCTAGTGCTAGTCATTGTATTCTACTTCGTAGTGAGGTCACATGAAGACTATTATTAGGGTCCTCTTTTCTCCCTTCCCCCTAGAGATTATACCGTAGCTGAATGCATCTTGTATCCCCCATAGTGCCTAGCATCTTGCTTTGCTTGTTGCAAGTAATCATTAAATATTTGAATTGTCATTTTGGGGAAAGATTTTATGTATTCTTTTGAATTAAGAGCTTCACTTTGGACACTTAAAGCAAAGAGTGAGTGGGGAATATTGCCCCTAGGAATGAATTTGATTTTGAAATTGCAAGTAGTGTGCTCTTTGTGAAGTGCTTAAACTTATATTACTAATTATATATACATTAGAAGAAGAAGTAGAAGAATATTCCAACTAGTAGAAGAATATTCCAACATCAATCAAGAAAAAAATTTTCCCTGCTGTGGCTATCTTTTGTTAATGATAATGTCATGATTCCTCTAATCAAGATTGCCACCTTTATTCTGAAAGTTTAGTGAAAATAATGAGAACAATCTTGTCAATCTAGCAAATATCAATCTAGCAAATATCAAGTGAATTTTATATCATTCAGGAATCACTTGTCATTAGTAAATTCTTAGAAAGTTTTAAATATCTATAGCAGTTAAGAGTAATTCTCCTAATCTTAGTAGAAGCTTGCTTTGAAATACAGAAATCCTAAGATTGTTATATGTATTATGAGAGCAGCATCTATTCACCAAACTTATATTGAATATACAAATAATATGAGGTTGACTGCATTACAAGCTCCTCCAAATACGGAGTAAAATAAGTCCTTTTGCTTATAGAGAATGTAATGTATAGATACCCCTGGTCTTCACAGAATGTGAAAGAATTTACCAGACTCAGAAGGAATAGAAGTTAGAAAGTTTATTCAAGAATAAAGGCGCAGGCAGAGAAGCTACCGGGGGTAGACAACTGCACCTAACTTCAGGTTAGCTTTTTCTTATGTAGGAAAGGGTAGGTAAATTTTCTCACAGCAGATGTGACATCCATCTGACTTATAGACTAAGGTCATTTGATTGACATATGCAGGCTGTATAACTAGTTTCTTTCTGCACATGCTTCTACCCATAATGCATACAGAAAAACCCACGGGGTTGCCAAGCCATAATGTTCATTTTATTCTAATTGTATTACAATGAGGCTGGAATTCAAGCTGAGGGCAGGCTCCAGCAGACTGCGCAGGTGTCAAAAACTAGATATTTCTGGTTGGGGTCTTACCTCCTTTTTCTAAGGATGTTTCAAGAGAAAAATGTATCTCTAAAGGCTGAGTCTGGGGAGGGGATGCAGGCCTGGGCGATCCCCTTGGGCTCACTGTTAATAACTCTTTTTCTGCCTCATCAGAGACGTTTCTGTTTATAGAGGAAAGGAAAGCAAGAATCAAGTGAAAATTGAGAGTTTAGAAATCCTATGTGAAATATGTGGACATGTGTGCATGTGTTTTACGTCACTTGCTTCTCAACATTTAAGACACTTAAGAATTTTCTGGTAATCTTGTTAAAATGCAGATTCTGACTCAGTAAACCTGAGACAGGACCTGAGATTGTGCATTTCTAACAAGCTCCCAGTTGGTGATGAGCATGTTGACCCTGAAACTGCTGTGGAGCCGCTGAGGAGCAAGATTCAAGTCCACGCGGGAATAATGTTACACATGTGTGACACATAATGTTATTATGGTAGCGAGTGCTTCAGTGTCCTTTAATGTGGGCTAGGCACTGTTCTAAGCATTCTGTGTATGTCAGCTCATTTTATACAAACAATAGGTCCTTGAAGTAAGTGCTGCTGTTATTATTATTTTATTAAAACTTATACACAAAGAAATTAAGTTACTCAAGGTTACACATCCACTTAGTGTTGGATCTGTGATTTGAATCAGGCAAATTGGCTCTTCAGCATCCATACTCCTGTGCTGCCATTATTCACTGGATATGACTGTTATATAAAAACAGCAAAACATTGCACTCTCTTTCTTTAATCTTTTAAATCAGGAATTCTAGGGCTAAGGCAAGGAGCTGTGGAGCTGGTTTGAAACGTGTGTGTTGGATTAGAAGAAATGTCTTCTGTTATATTTCGTGGCTTAGCTTCCATTGAGATTTCACTTCTTTACTAAGCCACTTTTTCTGATAGGTTTATGCCACATCACTCTGGTGGGATGAAGTGAAAATTTTTTGAGATCTTTAAAACTAATTCCTTAATGACATTTCTTGGAAAAATAGGATATACGTAACGAGTAAAATTTGTAAAGTGACAAGCCCCCAAATCACGTATGTGGGACTGAAAAAATTCAAATGATATAAGTGCGAACTTAAATGCTCTTTTTAATCATGGGTAAATGTTGCATATTTATGTAAATACTCTGGTTTCATCAGATGAAACAATTAGTATGTTTTAGAATTTAGAGCCAAAAAGATATATAGCAGACATCCACTGGCTCTCAGTTATTTTAAAACCGTGGGAAACCCCTTTTAAATCATACAAAACCAATAGAAATCATGTTTCATCAGGGGAAACGGAGCCCGCCCTGCAGTGGTACTAAGGCATCTTAGTGGAGCCTGGTGTGAATGCCATTGATCTAAGCAACCCCAGACCTATTACAGGTAAGAGGAGCTGCAGGCCAGATGGATTAAGTAACTTGGTCATGTCCTAGTTACAGCTGTCTGCCCTGGGCAGTCGTTTGTAAATACTAGTTTGATTGTTTTAGCTCCTGGGTAAATGTTAAATTACTGCAGGTTTCTAGGAGGTCACACCTCTTAAACGCACAGTATCTTTCCGATACTTTTCAATGTTCTTTGTATAATTAGCATGTACTCCTGTTATTCATGCCCCATTTTGTTTTTAATACATGATGTCTATTTTAATGCAAAATAATGCTAAATACAAATTTCCATACTTCAGAAATATGATTATTGTGCTGAGTTTTGAGATGTAAGAAGGGAGTCCTTAACTTTCAGTAATCCCTGTCATTAATTCTATTGCTCAGTTCTAGTTTCAGTGAACTTTAGAACTAACATCTTATACATAGTAAGTTTTAGCTGATGAATGTCTTTTGTTGTCTAGAAATTCTGTTAGGATTGGCTGCCTGGGATTTTGCTTCAGGCATTGAAATTTAGAGGGTGAAAAAATTTTAATTAATGATTAAAAATAGTTGTGTGTGGATGTGTTAAGAGTGTGGGGAACTGTGCAGATTATTAATGCCCTTCAGCTCTCCCACCAGACAAGCTGCTGGCCCAGGGTCAGCCTCCTTGTCAATCCATGAAGATATTTGGATGTGAAAACTCAAGGGGAAGCTCGTGCTCGCTGGCCTTTCCTGTCCTCCTCCTTTCCATCCGTCTCCTCCTCCCTTGGCCAGTAATTTGACTGATTTGAGGATGTGTTTTTTGCAACTTAGACATTAATTTATCAGTGAATATGTTTTATTGCAATGTCAAAAAATAAAGGTTTTTATTTGACTTGGTAATTCCACTTTAATCTTTGCTAGGGATATAGTAAAAAGAAAAGGAAAGGCTATATTATATTCACAGAAATGAAGAATGTAGTAGGACAATTTGAGTTATTGCAGTCGTTCATAAGATTGATATACTCAAAATAAAACACAATTCCTTCATTGTTTGGCATTCAATTTGCCTTTATGAGTTAAAACTGTGGTATCATAGCTTGTGTTTATGGTACAATAATAAAACAGGAACCAACTTAAGAATCATAATTGCTGCAAGTTTTAAAAAATCAATATACAGTAAGACTAACCTTTTGTTTTTATGTACAGTTCTATGAATTTTATCCCATGTGTAGATTCATATAACCAATAATCAATATATAATAGAACATTTCCTCACCCCAGAAAACTCCGTTTTTCACTTCATAGTCACATCTTCCCCCCATCCCTAATACCTGGCAACTACTGATCTGTGTCACTACAGTTTTGTTTTCTCAAGAATGTGATATAAATGGAGTTGTATAGTTTGTAGCCTTTTGAGACTAACTTCTTTGTTGATTCACCATAATTACTTTGAGATTGATCCAAGCTGTTATATGTATCAATAGTTTGTTCCTTTTTGTTGCTAGTAACATTTTATTGTATGAATGTACCATAGTTTGCTTATATCTGTTTACCAAGTTACTTGTTGAAAGACATTTGGGTTGTATACAGTTTCTTGTATGAATAGAGCTGCTTTTGTGTGAATATAAGTTTTCATTTCTCTAGGGTAAATACCTAAGAGTGGGGATTGCTGGGTCATATGGTAAGTGTATATTTAACTTCATAAGATACTGCCAAAATGTTTTCCTGTGGGGCTGTACCATTTTGCATTCCCTTCTTTTGCCATGTACCACGTTTCCCTGAAAATAAGACCTAGCCGGACAATCAGCTCGAATGAGTCTTTTGGAGCAAAAATTAATATAAGACCTGGTCTTATTTTACTATAATAGACCGGGTATAACATATAATTATAATATATAATATAATATAATATAATAATATAATATAATATAATATAATATAATGTAATATAATATAATACCAGATCTAATATAATATAACATTATATAATATAATATCAGGTCTTATATTAATTTTTGCTCCAAAAGACTCATTAGAGCTGATTGTCTGGCTAGGTCTTATTTCCAGGGAAACATGGTATGGAGAGTTCTAGTTGATGGGAATCTTTTCCAGCACTTGGTATTGTCAGTATATTTTATTTTAGCCAGTCTAACCTGTGTGTAGTGGTATCTCATCCTGGTTTTAATTTGCATTTCTTAATGTTGCTGAACATCTTTTCATGTACAGAATTGCCTTTATATATCCTCTTTGGTCTAGTGTCGGTTCAAGTCTTTCGCCCATTTCTTAATTGAATTGCTTGTTTTCCTTACTGAGTTGTAAGAGGTTTTTATTTTTATGTACTATGGATACAAGTAATTTGATATCTTTCCCCCAGTCTATAGTTTCTTTCTATTATTTTAACATTATTTGCAGAACAAAAGTTTTTAATTTTGATGGAGTATAATTTTTCATTTATAGATCATGCTTTTTTGGTGTTATGTTGGAGGTTGCTTAAAATCTCAGATGACATTTTTCTTCTTGTGTTTCATTTTCGTATACCTTTTTCTTTGAATTACTGTAGTGCTTTGGAAATGATACGCTATAACTAGATATTTTTCTCCTACAGTAAATGTTAATGTGGAGTGTTAGTTGATGACTTACAAAAATCAGGACTCAGAATTGCATCAATATTATTAATATATAAGAACATATTCATGTTGAAGAAATTCTGTGAATGGAAGGAACAGAAATGGTTGGTGTGGCTCTTTTAAGCCAGTGGTTTCCTAATCCTGGCCGCAGTATCAGAATCACTAGGTAGCTTTTTTTGCCAAAAAAACACACAACAGAGATTCTCTTTCTTTGGATCTTGGGTGGGCCCCAAATTTTTTAACAGTCTTTATTTTTTAGAGAAGTTTTAGATGCACAACAAAATTAAGCAGTTTTCCCATATACTCTGCCTTCACAGACAATTACAGCCCTCCCCTACTTTCAGCATCTCACACCAGAATGGTACAGTTGTTACAATGGATGAACCCACGTTGATGTATCAGTATCTCCCAGTCTATAGTTTACATTAGGGGTCACTCTTGAGTTTTGACAAATGAATAATGAAATGTATCCTCCATTATAGTACCAAACAGAAAGTTTCACTGCCCTCTGTGCTCTGCCTGTCATCTCTCCCTCCACCCTAACCCCTGGCAACCAGTTTTTTCAGTCTCCTTAGTTTTGCCTTTTCCAGAATGTCTCTATAGTAGTTGGAATTGTACGGTATGTAGCCTTTTCATAACGTCTTCTTTTACTTAGTAATACGCACTTAAGGTTCTTCCATGTCTTTTCATGGCTTGATAGCTCATTTTCTTTTTAGTGTTAAATAATATTCTACTGCCTGGATGTAGCACAACTTACTTGTTTACCTACTGTAGAACATCCTTGGTTGCTTCCAAGTTTTGGCAATTATAAATAAAGCTGTGATAAACATCTGTGTGGGGGTTTTGTGTAGATATAAGTTGTTAACTCCTTTGGTATTTATACCAAGGAACATAATTGCTGGATCATGTGGTAAGTATATGTCTAGTTTTGTGAGAAACTGACATACTGTCTTCCAAAATGTCTTCCATTTTTGCCTTTCCACCAGCAGTAAGTGAGAGTTCCTGGTGCACTACGCCCTTCCCAGCATTTTGTGTTATCAGTGTCTAGGATGGTGGCCCTTCTAATAGATGCATAGTGGTGTTCCATTGTTTTAATCTGCCATTCCTTAGTGATCAGTTGGTGAACATCTTTTCTTACTCTTATTTGCCATCTGGATTTTTATTTTGGTGAGCTGTCCAGGTCTTTTGCCAGTTTTTTAAATTGGGTTGTTCATTTTTTTGTTGAGTTATATGAATTCTCTGTATACAGTAAGTCCTCACTTAACATCGTTGATAGATTCTGTGAATTTAAGTGAAATGACATGCAATGAAACCAGTTTTACCGTAGGCTGAGAAACAAGGTAGAACAGTCCCTTATCAGATAGGTCTTTTGAAAATGTTTTCTCCTCGTCTGTGTCTTCTTATTCTCTTGATGAAAATCTGTTGCTCTTAAATGATTCTAATTCTCCACTGGGTTTCTGATTTCCTGTTTTAAACTATTGTCTGTGTATTGATTTTTCTTTTGCAAGATTAAGTGCCATGCACAGCCATCAGTTTTCAACTACTCATTTTACAGCTGGTCCCATCTTACGCTCAACTTCCATGGCTTTGTTAGTTGTTCATACTTGTCTTGTTCAAATTCCAACTCGTCATCTGGATAATCTCGTGTAGGTTTTCTTAAGCAATAATTCCGGTCATACTTACCTGCAGGCCCCTTTGGTTCTGGTACCACCTCTATAGCAGGGTTCCTTCCCATTTGTCTTTGCTCGTGCAAAACCTAATGGTGGTTGTGTTAGAGTCTGAAACTAACGAAGTTACTTCCACACACTGTCTTCACTTTCTATCTTTTTCACAATTTATTGTTAACTTGTAAAATGAGGTTAATTTTTTCCACTTAATGTGTATTTTGGTTTATATGCCAACTTATCTTTTGAAAAGCCTGTTTTAATTTTCATAAAGATTGAATTTTCATCTCATTCTTACCATTTTATTGTATATTTGTGGCCAAATGTCCATTTACTTTTCATCTATCAGAGTAGAAAGATATTTTCTAGTATTAGAGATATAATTTTTTTGCGCATAGAATGATCTGAATAATTAAGAGGAGATTACAGCAAGTATATCTAACATTTATTTTATATCTTTTAGGTATATGTGTGTATGTGTAATTATTCAAAAATAAATATAACAATTAACTCTTAATAGCTGTTTTAAGTAATATTCACTCTAAGTTGTGAGGATAATTTTTTGAAGTATGATGCAAATAGTTTTATTATTTATGATGTGCTAGTTGATCACATTCTTATTTTGTTGAAAGGCAGGTACTACATAGGTACTTGTTGATATGTTTTACTTTAAAGTGTATAAATTAGTGATTTTGAAAAACATGTCTTATTTCATAACTTTTTAAATATAATTGGTCATTTTTTCATTTATCCAAACAAATATACCAAGCACATTTTTGTGTTCCAAATTCAAGGTGACTTTAATACAGGTAACACATAACTTGATTTTATAACAAAGGGGTATACAGACATTCACTTAAGTCCTTAAGAATAATTAATTGCTAGATATTCTGGTGTTTGGAATATATAATTTTATTTTTGTTATGTAGTACTGTAGTTTCTGTGGTATTGTCATGGTTTTAATTTAATTGACAGTCAAAATTTAGTGGTTCCGTGAAAGAATACGAAGTTTGGTGAAATAGGTACATTTTAAGCTGACTATGTTTTTGTTTTAGTGTTAGCTACCTTAGGAATTTGCATCTGACAAGTGATAGGCTTAATGAGTTGAAATAAATGATATATTTTTCACTTTGTATAATAGTATTTGTTTAACAGTACTATCAACTAATGGACATAGATGTTATCACTTTTGACATAGTCAACATATTTATGGAATAATTTCTCAGTGATGTATTTTGAAGTCCAGGAGCTTCAAAATACATCTTGTATATAAGACAATTCAGCTGTGAACAAAATATTAAATGTATAATAAAGTCTAATTTATGTGGTGTAGGCTAGTGGTTTTCATACTACATGTTTAGTAGAACAGATAAATTGTCCCATCACTAAAATCTCTTGGACTCTTTTTCTCTTAATATGTAAGAAAAACAAATTAGATACAATTTTCTCAATTAGAATTTATTCTCCCATATGTTGGGAATAGTTTGGTATGTGTATTTTCTAGCAGTGTTTGGCACTTCCAGCCACTTGTTTATACTAGTTAAGAGACGCAGTGACATTTTATTTACGTGTGTTTAGAATTGAGTAATGTGTTTCTCAAAAACACCATGACTTCAGATTCTCCCCAACCTGAAAAAGTTTACTGGTGCAGATTATCTGTGGTAAAGGATGTGTGGAGCTAAGGATGTCTGGTTAGGCTGGAGTTCTTGAGAGTTGAGCTAGACCTTGGAGGATTGGTTGGATTGGAATAACTGGAAAGGTTGGCAGTGTAGTCCCAAAGTGTTATAGGAACTTAGAGGATAAACACACTACTACTTCATGGTAAAGCTAGAACCAGAGTCTAGATTCTGTTCCCTAGCCAAATCATATTTCCATTGGACTGATAGCATCGCAGGAGAAGTGGCAGTATGCTTGTGGACTATGTAAAAGAATTTTTGAAGTCTTCGTAGTTTTATTAGGATTGCATTAGGAAGGCATTTCAGACTCAGGGAACTAGATGTGCAAAGGCAGATAGTCTGAAAGAGCTTACCATGTTGGAAGTTGATCATGGTATTGGAGGGGCGGGGGAAATGAAATAAAGGGTCTTATATATGCCAGGCACTGTTCTAGGTGTGGGAGGTACACATGGAAAAGACAGAAGCCCTGCTGCCGAGGAGCTTACATTTTAGTGGGAAAAACAATAAATAAATAGTAATATAATAGGTAGTGATGAATACTGTGAGGAAAAATAAAGTATCGGGTAAAGGAGTAAAGATAGAGGTTGTTTGAAGTAGGGTGGTCAGGGCAAACCTCTTTGTGGAAGTGAAACTAGTAAGAAGTGAGGGAGTGAGCTCTGAATCAAGGCAGAAGAAATGACAGCACATTTGCTGTGTGCAGCTCCATTGTAGCAAGAGTGTCCTAAATTAATAGTTTTTACTCACTGAATGTTTACTGAGTGCCAGGCACTGTTCCATGTGTGTCACAAATGTTAATTCAATCCTGACAACAATCCTACGAAATGGACGCTATTTCCAATATGACGAAACTGAAGCATAAAGATTAAATAATTTACCCAAAGTCACACAGCTAGTCAGGGAGGTGGGATTCGAGCCCAGGTAGTTTGACCCCAGAATCAGTGGTCTTACCATTCTTTAAAGATTGGGGGTGGGGGTGTAGTTGGAACAATAGCCTGGGGCCAGTTCTATAGGTCCCTGCAGTTCCTTACAAGTATTTAGGATTTTATTCTGACTGTGATGTTCAGTGCCCAGGAGGTTGCTTTCTGATTCTGGAGGTCGAGGGACAGGTCTGGACTACAAAACATATTTGTTAGTCATTGTACATAGACTATATTATAGCTTAAAGTATTTCTACTGGCCTGTAACGTATTTCTTTAATTTAAAATTGAAGAGTCTACTTCATTATGTTATTGAACACATATGTGCATGTATACAAACGAGCGTGCATGTGTATGTATAAACAAATCGTAATGAACTCTTCTGTTAATAGGTACGAGAAGATGTACTTAATTCATTGAATAACAACTTTCTTCAAACGCTAAATCAAGCTTGGAACGATCATCAAACAGCTATGGTGATGATTAGAGACATACTCATGTATATGGTAAGTAGAGCTTTTTATGGTTGTTTTTCCTTTAAGAAGTTAGGCATTTCAAAGCAAAATGTCTTTTTTCTGTTCCATTCATTGGATAGTCAAGGTCAGTGTGGAAGGTGCTTTTTTTAATAAACTATTTCTTTTGCAAGGGCCACCTTATATAAGTGAAGTCTTATGTTTCATATACTTCTATTAGTGGAAGTATATGTGGAAGACTGAAAGGGAAAGATTTCATTTTTTTCTCAATATCTAGTACTTGTGCTTCAAAATGGGAAATAATAAAAAGCTTTATTAACATCTCTTCTTGAGTGACAGCATGATAAATGAAAGCTGAATATTCTGTTACAAGTTTTTAAAACCTAATGTCCCTATATCTTCAGTGACAGGATGTCATTAATAGAAATATTTCTGTAATAATTACATTCTAATAGCGGCCATCTATCTCTCCTAATAGTAAATCCTTGCAGTATGTATATTCTTCAGGTGTATATTCCATTTTTCACCTATTATTACTGTTTTTTGTTTTTTATCAGTCAAGAAAAATATCTTGTTCAGCATGAAAATTTGGAAAACATTGACTTGAGCTAAGGTGTTTGATTACTTTCAAGGAGATTAAACTATCAGTTTTTTTTACTTTAGTATGATTGTAGAATGAAACTAGCTTTATTAAGCTTAATTATTCTGTCACTGCAAAATTATCAAATCTAGTAACTTGTTTCTTCAGCGTTTATGTTTGGAAATTGGACATAATAGTTTTCTTGTAAGCTTTTACTCACTGCTTTTCAAATTTTTATTTTCAGTTTCTTTAGTTTTGATTTTTAGTTGTAATATAGTGGTGAGAGCTTGTCCTAGTTTCTTTCACTTGATAGAGTAAGGTGTGGAAAGAATTTTCAATGAGAGCAACAGCTGTGAAGCTTTTTGTTGTGCTGAGTGGATTCAGTCAGGCCTATTACCCTTGGTTTTGTAGGGCTTAGTGGCAAGGGGGCCAGGAAGAGCCTCCTTCATTTTTCAGGGGGTTGATAAAGGTATAACAAATTATGTAGGCTTTCTGAGCCTCACTTTTCCTCTTCAGGATTTAGATTCATCTTCTCTTGATATTTTGAGGCAAATGAGGTAACATGTGAACGCAAAATGTCTGAGATAAAAATGTAAAATAAATTAGCTTACCGCTGTTCTCTGGAATTGATGAGTCTTTCAGTTCTAGCACTGTCTAACACTAAGGTAGAAAACCACTTGTAATTTTATGATCCATTGCTCTACTTATGAAAGAAGTATTTTAAAATTATACATACCCACTCTTATTTTTAAACTTTGTTTTATTTCAGTTCCTTTTTTTTTTTCGTTCTCAAATGAAATCTCAAACCTGGGATCCTTGCTGTTACGTGACCATAGTCAAGTTCATTCCTCAGCTTCCTCATTTATAAAATGAAAATGATGTACCAACTGGGTACGGTAGCCGTGGGGCTTAAAGGAGCCATTCGTGTAAAGCACTTACAGGGCCCTGGACCACAGTAATGTGCTTAGTAAAAATTAACTGGTCTTCTTGTCCCTTCATCCTTGCATCAAACCCACCTGGTACTCCCACAACCCTGGATCAATCTATCAACTTGAACCTTTCCTGGGCCTCTGCTGGAGGAAGCCCCACACGAGGTAGATCAGTGCCACTATTTGTCCAGTGTCACAAACCTCCACACTGCCTAGCAGTCTCCTCTGTCTCTATTCAGCTCATGCCACCACTTGGAAATATTGTTTTCTCTTCAAACTTCCAGTTCTCTTGCTGGTCTTTTAATAAATGATTTCATGTGCTATCTCTGAGAGAAAAGAGAAAGCATCAGGTGGAAACTTATGTTCATATCTTGCCACTGAATCTACACGTTTACCTATGTTTTCTCCGCTTTTGTATTTTTGTTTCCTGTTTTAATGGCGGGTGCTACTATCTCTTCTGTCAAAGGCCAGTTCTCCACCTGTGCTAAGGATCACATCCCTTTCTACCTTGGCAAAAACCTGGAGTATTTGCAGGTTCTGCCTTTTTACTGTGTGCTACTCACCAGCTTTATACACGTTTGGGCCTCTCACATCCTCAAAATGAAATTCCCCTTTTTCTGTTGGCTAAATGTCTCATGAGAGTTGTTGACACTTGTTATCTATCTTTTCTCATCTTTCATTCACTTTGAATAATGTGTTCCAGTTAAGCTTCTGTCTTAACTATTCTGTTCTGTCTTGCTTTTATTAGGATCACCATATCTACACATCTCTCAAGCAAAGATCACTGCTAATTCTCATGCGCCTTTATATTTTTTCAGCAGCATTTGGCACAGTAGACTAGTCTTTTCTTCTGACATGTTGGGTCCTTAATTTCTGTGACAAAGCACTCTTGGTATTCCTCCTACCTTTCTGATTCTTCCTTCTCTGCCCTTTGACTGGAAATGTTCTTCGGGCTTAGTCCTAGATTTCCTTCTCCAGGTACGTCTCGTCTACTACCATAGCTTCATTTAGTGCCTCTGTGCAGATGACTCCCAAATTATGTCTCTAGCCTCGTTCTCTGAGGTTTAGACTCAGCTAGTCATTTGTCTAGTTGATGGCTCCCTTCATTGTCTGAGAAGTTCTTCCAACTTGGCATCTCCAAGTGAGCTCACAATCAGTGTCATTTCATTTGTTCATGCCGGAAACCTGGGACTTATTCTTGTCAGTTTCTCTCTCTACATCATGTATTTCTAGAAGCTGCAATTTCTCTCTGTTTTACATCTATTAGCCAAGACCATAGCACCTTCATTTCTCTCTTGGAGCGTTCAGTAACTACTGTTACAACATTCCCTGTGCTCCTCTCTATTTTCCTTTCCATATTGCTTCCAGAGTTACTGTTTTAAAGCACATGGTCATGTTACTTCCCTGCTGAAATCTTTCTCTGTCATCTTGGAATCTTCACACGTCTTCTGTCTGGAAATGTTTCTAGAATGGTTCCTCTTTATGTGATTTGCTCCCACTCACCTTTTAAGTGTTAGCTTAAATTTCTGGTAAGCTTTCCCTGATTCACCCTGTATGCTCTGCCCACTGGCCGCACTTGCTTTTATTGTGTACCCAATACTGTTGCTTTGCAGTATTTATCACATTCATGAACAACTGTTTAGTGCCTCGTTTCCTGACTAGATTGGACTTTCTGAGGAGGGGCTGATACCTCTGTCACCATACTGTGTCTCCAGCACCTCGCAGAGCTCCTTGCACAAACTGGGCACTTACATATATTTCCAATGAACTAATATACAGATTCTTTTTTAACAAATTGTGATTTTTTGTAGTGCTTATTAAAATATGTCCTTTTAGATTCAGAAATTAAAATGTTGATGAGATACCCTCATGTTCCACAAAATAGAATTCTTTCATTTTCATATCCTTCATTCTCTTTTATTTTCTTTTTTTATTTGCCGTATTCTGGGCTTAAATAAATGAATGTTTTTAAAAATTAAGGTGTAATTTATATACACTGAAATGTGCAGAAATAAAGTACATAAAATTATTTTTGACAGGTATATGCACCCATGTAACCAATAAATATGTCAGTCAGAATAAATAAATGATTTTCTAAAAATCAAAAGTTTTTCCTGTCGACATCTGCACTATTATTATTATTATTATTATTCTGAATATCTCTACCCTCATTCCAGACTTTCTCAGGTCACATTACCTGCTAGATAGGACATATACCTGAGGTGTACCGGTTCATGGCAACTAAACAGATTTCTTCCTATGAATACAGACTCTTAACTGTTGGAATTTTAGATCTCAGTCTCAGAGAGAGAGGAGAGATGCTTCACTGTCTACCCACATACCACCTACTCAACTAGTTGACTTTTAAGAAGGAATTGTCTGTGTCAGAAATGTCACACATGAGCCTCAGTGTGTAGACACCAGGGACACACTAATTCTTGAAAATGAAAATGTGTTCACAGGTTACATGAAGGCAACCATTGGCCAAAATATGTCCCACATAACTTGGTTGTTTGGCAGGTTCAGTGTTTCAAAAAAAAAAAAAAAGTGTTCATGTGTCTAGATGGAACATGTGACCTCTAGTTTCTGCCACTCCACCTCTTCCTAATGTTTGAGATTTGCATTACCTGTTTGGCCCCTGAATGCAATAGTTTGTAATCTCGGCTTTACTTAATTTATTTTTAATTCATTCTTTTTTTAAAGAATGATTAACATGTTGAAATTTTAAGGTTGGTTTGGAGGTTCTCAGTATAAGCTTTATTTTCAGTTTTAATTGTTTAAAAGATTGTAAAATTCTCAAAATTTCCCCCAATTAGTAAAGTTTGTTATAATATAGGTTACATACCATGTTTCCCCGAAAATAAGCCCTAGCCGGACATTTAGCTCTAATGCGTCTTTTGGAGCAAAAATTAATATAAGACCTGGTCTTATTTTACTATCAGACTGGGTATAATATAATAACAGGTATAATATAATTTAGTACCAGGTATAATATAGTATAAGACTGGGTCTTATGTTAATTTTTGCTCCAAAAGATGTATTAAAGCTGATTGTTTGGTTAGGTCTTATTTTCGGAGAAACAGGGTAATAGCTTTAATTATATAATCCATAAGTATATATTAATGTTCCGTTCATTTTCCCCTTAAATTATAAAAATGAATACAATATCAAGAGAAAATTAAATATGGATGGTATTTTATAGGCTTCTTTTGAGTAATTAGAGTTAATGTCAAAGGAAATAGGAGAGCATTTCCTATTATGATATATAGGTTAAGAGAAAGTTAATACAGGAATTTTCTGCATAAAACAGTGAATTTCAGAGATGTTTTTATGGTTTTACTTGAATTTTTCTTTGTTACTAGTGATTGTCACAACAACAAAGACACAGTAGTATTGCAAGTTAGTCTTAAAGTTTAGAGGGTATAAATTCAAAATCATGGGGAGAGAGTTAAATTAACTCAGGGAAGAGGGTCAGTGCTTCTTTGAGGTATTTGGAGAGTCATCAAGGATGATAAGTGGTGAGGTGTGAAGTAGTGATAACTTTGTGGGGAGAAGCTGAAGGAGGAACTCCCTTCTGCTGGTCAAATAGAAGGTGAGGCCATCAGTTGAGGGTGACAGAAGCATATGAGGTGTTGAGGAATGTGGTAGACTGAATAATGGTCCCTGAGATATGTCCATAACTAATCTCTGGAGCCGAAGGATTGTTACCTTATACGGCCAAAGGAACTTTGCAGATATTATTAGATTAAGGATTTTGAGATGAGGTTGTCCTAGGCTATCCTGGTGGGCCCAGTGGAATCACGGGGTTCTTCTGAAAGAAAGGGTCGCAAGAGGCTCAGAGTCAGAGGAGAAAGGGATGTCATGACAAAGGCAGAAATGGGAATGGTACACTTTGAAGATGGAGGAGGACTACAGCCGAGGAATACATGTGGCCACTAGAAGCTGAAAAAGGCCAGGAAGTGGATTCCCCCTCAGAGCTTCCAAAAGGAACCAGCCCTGCAGACATCTTGACTTTAGCCCAGTGAATCTGATTTTAGTCTTCTGAACTCTAGAACTATAAGAGGATATATGAGCTACTGAATTAGTGGTAATTTGTTCAGCAACAATAGGAAACTAATACAAGGAAAAAGTTTGGTCTGTCTCCTGTGCTGGGGTCAGCTATCTGGAAATAAACGGATCACCTGTAATTGTGAAGGCATAATTTAGGTGAGCTGGCACAAATTGTGTATAGTGGAGGCAGTCAGCAGAATTTGTACTTTTTCCAAGGGGTACTTGGCAATCCCAGAGAAGAACGTTCAAAATAAGGAAAAGCCACTGGTAGAATTTGCCTTTTTGAGTATGTGGGAGAATTCTAAGATCATTAGTATCACTGATGAAATGGTTGATCATGGCTGTTTAATAAGTAGGCAAGTGAATCATAAGGTCCCAGGAAATAAAAGTTTTAGGTACATATTAAGGATCAAACCTGAAGATCCAGAGAGAGGAAAGAGCAGATTTGTTCAAGTGTAACAAAGTAGGAAATGTGGAAGGAAAAGAGCTTCAGTGCTAGAGATGTTTGATGTTTTCTAATAATGAGGTTCAAGGTTTGCCCATATCAGTGTGAGGGGGAGGGAATCCTGGTAAGATGGGAGATGAAAATTAAGGCATCTGTAAGGAGTGTGTCAGATTGGTAATCACTGAATGTTGCAGTTACCAAAGGTAATAGACCGTGAGGAGAAGAGTTGACAAGAATATTGTAAGCCATTTGCTGAAGCTCCCGAGGACTGTGTGTCCTTGGACGTCAGAAATAGGATGAGAACATGGAGATGGTGGCACTTGTGAGTGTATTTTCTCCTATAGATTTCGATGCTTGTAGGCCCAAAAGACATTTCTTCTTTACAATATTCTAGATTACACATTTAGAGGAGTTTGAAAATAACTGGATTCTGGAAGAGCACAGATACGTTGCTTAAGAATCTTCTTGGCACTTTCTCTGTTTTCAAAATGATATTTTAGAAGAAAATGGGATCCAGTGGCTTTGGGACCATTAAGCTTCACTTCACACCTGTTCAGTGTTTTTTCTGACTGCTTTTGCAAGAAGGGTCTGTTCAAGGCAGGCTTTCCCCATAGGTGCTCTAGTGTTTGCATGTGTGGCTGACGGTATAAATCCCTTGGCATCTTTTTATGGTTAGGTCAGAAGCCAAGTACGAGGCCCTTATGTGAAATAAAACCAGGGCATCGTCATAAACACTTTAAAAGATTAGGAGTGTTGTATTTGATAATTGGGATTTCTTCGTTGCCTTCCATTTCAATTTGTTTCAAACAAATTAATAGAGCCATAAATACCTTGGTTACTCTGCCCAGTGAACTGTGTGTGTGCGCGCGCGTGCGCGTGCAGTGAAGATGGAGCAGTCCATGACACTGAGTTCGGGAAGCAAGTATGTATTCAGCGTGAAGCAGGCCCTGTGGTACATCAGAAATAGCGCTTGTATTTCTTGGTGTAAAAAGGAAGTGAAACTTTGGTACATAAAGGGAGCTGCTCCCAATTATACATAGGAAATTGGGAGTAGCGAGAAAGATATTTATTTAATGATGAATTAAGAGACACCCAGCTTTATTTCCTACTTTGTCGTTCGTTTCCTTAAGTCATTTAATCTCTCTGGGTCTCTTTTTTCCTTATAAGTAACATAAGTTTATTGGATAAGGGCTCTGATTCTGAGGCTTTCGGGGGTTATAAGCCCATTGGAGAACTGCCCTCTCCTAGAAGATGCATGTGTGTATGTACACACCACACAACATACACTTTATATGCAGTTTCAAGGGGTTCAAGGGTTCCCTGAAGCCTGTCTATGGGATCTGGTTGAAGATGTGTTGGTTAGATGATTTTAAATTTTAGAGCTCTTTCAGCTCTGAAGTTTTACACCTTTTAAAACTGAAAGTGAACAGCTATTCGTGGTGTCTGGGGAATGGTAATGCAGGAAAAAAACAGGCGGTATGGATAGATTAGTATTAAGTTGATGACAATTCCTTTAAGAACTCTTAAGGTGGGTTGATAGAGTATTGGCTGCCGACAAGCCTACCTAGTACTATTCCTTATAATAACAGATAGCCCTTAGTGTGTGCCAGGTACTGTTTTAACCACCTTAAGTATACTCATTTAATCCTCACAAAATACTGCAAAATATTTTAAGTACCTGACCTTTCAGGTGAGTATTGTACTCTATATTTTGTGAATGAATAAAAACTGAGTTAATCAGATTAAAAGTTGAGGTTAGTGAGATTAACCTGCCAAGATCACACAGTTACTACATTACTGGAATAGTGAAGTCTTTGTTTGATTCCAAAGCCCATGGTCTTCACCTCAGTGCAGAATTGTGGATGTCAACTCCGCTTAACAGAATTTATAAAAATTTACCCAGAATCGACCTAACATTCACTCACCTTTGTGCTTATGACAATAAATTCATTCGTCAACTATACAAGTATCAAGCCCACTTCTAAAAAGCTGTTTTTCCTTTTTACAAGTTCTTCCGTCATTGGGAAATTTTTTAATGTGGACGTCTGTTTGGGCAGGTAATCTTGGTATTCTGTGTTTCTTTTCTCATTTTTTATTTTGAATCTGATATTAAAACCCTCATTGAAGAACTGACTTTCTAAGACTTTAGATTCTTAATTGTCATCAGAAGAGATTTAAAACCATCATTATTGTAATACTTAGAAACTACCAAAATGTTAGATGCCCTAACAGTTACTCTATCCACTTGATCGTACGCTAGCCCTACACTAATTTGAAAGTCGTCTTCTAATTTTTTTTTAAAACATTTTTGTTGATATATATCAAAAGTAGTACACAAGTCTGTTTTGCCCATTTTCTGAAAATGTGTTTTCTTGGTTTTGGTTTTGTTTTTTAATAATTTGTGAAAGTTCTTTATATATTTTGGATAGATATCCTTTGTCAGATAAATGTATTGTGAAATATCGTCTTCCCTTCTGGGCTTGCCTTTTTTCTCTCTTAATGGTAACTTTGAAGAAAAGTTTTAAATTTCAGTTTAATGCCAGTTTTTAAGTCTGTAATTGCTAAATAAAGTATTGCATACATACCAGTTTGGACAAACTTATTAACCATGTTCCAATCTTTCACATCTTTACTAATTTTTTTTGTCTGCTTGTTCTATCAGCTATTAAGAAATGTTAAAATCTTCAGATTTGTAATATTACTCATTACAAATTTAGATTTATGTATTTCTCCTTGTAGTGTATGTATTTTGAGTTTTTGTTACAAAGTGAATATTAATTTAGCATCATTTTATTTTTCTGTTGAATTGACTCATTTTTATGAAATACCCTTCTTTATCTCTAGTAATACTTCTTGCCTTAAAGTCTATTTCATCTAGTATTACTATGTGACCTTTCCTTTTGTTAATGTTTGCATGGCGCATTTCTTCCCATCCTTCCCACCTTTCTGTGTCCTTGTATTTAAGGTTTGTCACTTGCAAGCACCACACAGTAACATGCTTTTTAAGTCCATCAGATCATCTTTGTTTTTAAATTGAAGCATATAGTTCATTTGCATTTAATGTAAGCACTGACACGTTTGGGTTTACTTTGCCATTCTACTGTTTCTTTTCTATTTGTTTCATCTGTTTTTTATTGGTTTTCCCAGCTTGCCTTCCTTAGGTGCATTAAGAATGTTTTATTATATCGTTAGCTGTTACTTATATGTTCTTTTTTAATTATTTTAGTGGTTACCTTAGAGATCACAATATAGATCCTTGACTTATAGTTTGTGTTAGTTTTGTTTTGTTTTTAACCATTTATTGGATACTGTAAGAGTCTTAGAATACTTTGACTTTCTGGGTTTTTTTTCCCCCCTTGGTTTTCAGACACTTGATCCTGAGGTGTTTTGTTTTGGTGGTGGGGGACAAACCTGGTAATTTTACCAACACTGTATATAAAAATGTGGAGGCCCTGGATGATACTATCTTTCTTCAAAAGAAATATAATTTTCTTCTGGCAGGAGGCACAGCATGGGGCAAATCACTATGATTTAGTCAAGCTGGCTTTTAGGCAGTGTTAAGGTCGGTCTATTTTTAGTTAGCCTTTATTTCCAGGGCATATCTTTACTCACAGGGAATAACCCTTCTGGGGTCTCAGCTAAAACTTGAGGTGTTTATCAGTTTGCTTTCCACATTGTGGTGCTTTGAATCCCAGCTTTGGTCTCCGCACCCCTGCCAGTCGGCAGACCGTGTCTGTTCAGCTCCTCTGCCTCCCAGTGCTGCTTTATTGGTGCTCTGGTGTCTCGCCCATGTTGAGGTGGTGTGTCAGTACACATCTCGATGACAATTCCCTGCAGAATATCTGCTGCTGTGCATTTCTCTCCTCTTCAGACTCTGGCCTCCTAGTCTAGCTGCTTGATAGCCAGCCCGCCTGTGACTTTCTGCAGTCCTCCCAACGCAACAAAGGACCCAAAGGAATGAGCAAAGTGAGCTCCTCTCCTACACGCGCCTTTTCTTTAGACTCTTTTCTTTTTTTAAGGTTTGTATTAAAATATGGCTAACATACAATATTATATTAGTTTCAGATGCATCATAGTTATTCAGCAGTACCCACCTGGCATTATATGCAGTTATTACCATATTATTGATTATATTCCCTACACTAAAAAAGTGATCACCATGATAAGCCCAGCAACCATCTGACTGCACCATGTTACCACAATATTACTGACTGTATTCCCTATGCTGTCCATTACATCCCCATCACTTATATATTTTATACTTGGAACTTTGAACCTCTTATTCCCCTTTATCTCCCCCCCTTTTTGAATTTTTCAATTACACTTGACATAGACTCTTGACCCCAAAAGTCCAGCTTACCTTTGTTGCTCTTTAATGCTTTTAAACAGTTGGCGTTCTTTTTTTTTTTAATTATTGTAAAATACACATAACATAAAATTTATTATCTTAACCATTTTTAAGTGTACAGGTCAGTGATATTAAGTACATTCATACTGTCGTGCAACTGTCACCTCCATCAATTTCTAGAATTTGGATCTTGGCAAAACTAAAGCTCTGTACCCATTAAACAATAACTCCATTTCGTATTCCCTCTTCCCTGCAGCCCCTGGCCACCACCATTGTACTTCCTGTCTATGAATTTGACCACTCTAAGTATCTCATATAAGTGTAATCATAGAGTTCATCTGTGTTGTATCATATGTCAGAATTTCCTTGATTTTTAAGGCCGAATAATATTCTATTGTATGTATGTACCACATTTTGCTTATATGTTTGTCAGTGGACAAGGGTTGTTTTTCACCTTTGGCTATTTTAAGTAATGCTGCTATCAATATGGGTGTACAAATATTTCTTGAAGACTCTGCTGAGGAACTCCAGTTTCTCCATATCCTCACCAACACTTATTATCTGGTGTGTCTTGTTTGTTTGTTTGTTTGTTTGTGGGTTTGTTTTTATTTTTTGATAGTAGCTATCTTGGTGGGTGTGAGGTGGTAGCTTTTTATTTTCTTCCAGCTTTTATAGTTGCTCTTACCAGAGGAGTTGGTTTTATAAAAGCTGGTTTTTTTAAGCCTAGAAATAGAACTACGTGGAATAGCATTTTGATGTAGATGCTGTTTTACAGATGGGAAGCTGACACAGAGTTAACGTGACACCTAGTAAATGGCAGAGATAGGATTGAAACAGCCTGTCTAGCGCCTAAATCTATACTCTTAACCACCGAATTATACTCGTATCGCTTCTCTAATACAGCTCTTCTTTCCTAATTTCTTCTTATAATTTCATTGATCCAAGACCTGGAGGGTGATAACTTTTATGGTTCTAATAGGGACTATTTTCTAGTGTTGTTGGGTTTTTTCCCTACCATTAGATTATTACACTTTGGAGTAGGGAACAGTGCTTTTATTTTATGATTTGGTGCAATATACACAGCTTTAGGGAAACATGACTAGGGTTTTGAGTTGTCAAATGTCCTAGTACTAGGATACAGTTCTTAAAATAAGTGAAAATTATTTAAAAATAGAATTTCTTACAACTACATTGTTTTTGAAACTTTCACAGGCCTGAGAGAGAGGCCTGTAAATTTTGGGCCCATTTACAGTGATGGAAACTGAGCTTTAGTTGTGGGACTAAGCTTTAAATCCAGGTTATTTGACACCATATTCTGTGCTTTTTCATTCACTTTACCAGTAATATTGTTAAATCCAGAAGTGATTCTCTTTCTGTACAATTTAATTGTTTCATGTCTTACCAAAGGTTCCCTTTCAGCAATGGAATCAGACACTAGCATTGTGGAAAATATTGAGATAGTTATTTAAACTTTGATCTAATTAGACTTTTTTCCTACCATAATATGGCAGTAGAAACTTTCTGTTACTTTTCTGGAGTGGGTGGGTGGATGTGTGTTTGGGGGGGGGAGGTTGGTTGATGCTTTTAAATTTTCTATTTCTATCTTCATTGCGTTAAGCCTTCTTAAGTCATGTTTATTCATGTTTAGAAAGGGAACCCTATTTGAAAACACTTAGATTTATTACTTGCTGATAGAAGATAGCCTAGTGATTAAGCTTGGGAAAGCAGGTTCAAACATGTTCTAACAGACAGTAGCTACTTGTTACAGCATTATTTGCTTGTTTGGTCTTTTTTGAAAAATGAGTTTTAACTCTTCAGGGTTTGTCTCTAGTTTCTGAGTAGGAGAAATGTTTAATATTTATGAAGATTTTCAAAATTCTGTTTACATTCCTTTCTTCCTATCCTCTTTTTAAGAAAACAAAACAGTTACAGATCCTCTTGGCTGTGAGGACAAGAAACTGAAAGAATTACTTAAGAGTTTGATTAACCAGCTTTACAATTTGCTTGATAAACCAACTTTCAGAGCTATTTGCTACCATTTTAACGGTGGTCTTTGCCTAAATGAATAGCTGCCAGTGACCACAAGTGGGACCAGGCAAGGAAGTGTAGATGAATGCCTACTAATCCATAATTGCCCTTGGTTCATTAGTGGTATTAAAAGGACTGAACTATTAAAAGTACTACTGGTATTTGAAGCAAAAATTTTATAAAGTGCTCCATTAAACACTATAATTAAAACAAAGGACTATTGTATTTATATTTGTAGTACTGTTTTCAGAATTGAATGGGATCCAAAGGTTAGTTTTAGAGTTTGCTTCCCAAATGCCTCTTTAATTGTGCAAGAAAACATTGTGAAATGAGACCCTAGATATGAGTGATACTGTTAAAGGGCTTATTCTTTCCTTGGGTGCACCATTATTTACTGTGCCCAATATCCATTTATCCTAGTTTGCTTTCCTGTGACATAATGACTGTTGGTTAAAAATATTTGCTAAATAATTTCTTGCAGATAAATTAAGTAGTAAGAGTTAAGTTACTTTTTGAACTTCATTAACAAATTATTTTTTGTTTTATTTTGGTGTATTTTTAATATAATTCTCTCAGTAATGAAGCTGTTTAGCCCACTTACAAAGTCACTCCTTGTCTTTGCACAGGTGTAGCTTTCATAAGATTTATATTTTTGCATAGTGCATCTTGACACCTCTAAGGATGCTTTTGCATGCTGAGTTTGATCTCACCTACATCAGTTAAATATTTAGGTGTCTTGGTGGATTAGGTACCTTGGTGAAGACATCAGTTAAGGGGAAAAGGCAAATCTTTTTCAAGATGGCGGGAGTATTAATATCTGTGGCCTTGTAAGGCCAAGCACCTTGTAGGCTGATGTGCTCTTGCTACTAAGAATGAGAAGAGCCCTAAGTCATGAGTAGGGTTTTACGTGGACATCAGCTGGTTGAGGTTCCCTTTTCTTTTGTAGCAGAGGAAGAAAGACTACAACTCTCTACCTCAGCTCCTAGAGACCTGTCTGTCCTAGTTGATGCTTTTAAACAGATGGTACTTTTTTTTTTTTATCTAGCTTTTATAGTTGTTCTTGGCAGGGAATAGAAGTGGGAATAAGTGGAATAGGATTGTGAGTTAGGTGTTGTGTTACAGATGAAGTGCTTATAAGTTGGTTTATCAAGCTAACTATACAGACGAAGTCAGAGACAAAAGCAGGCTGACTTTTTCCCAGCTCTGAAAGCGGACAGTGAAGTGGTCCTCTCATTGATTACTCCTCACCCCCTGGTCCATCTGCCCACTTCAGGTTTGCTTGGCCTAGGAATAGCAATTCCTGAGAGAACCATAAATTTAGAGATTTAAAATGTAGCTTATCTTAGTGATGATGAAACTCACATCCCTTGAGTAAATCTAAAGTTTGAATTAGACATTAGGCTTTCGAACATGTTTTTCAGCACATTTTATATTTAAAATGCCTGCATTCACTCATGTGAATAGGATGTGAAACTGAAAGCAGCAAAGGAACAAGACAAACAAGCAAGAACTCAAACAACTTGGTGGTTGCTGGAAGGGTAAGTGGGGGAGGTAGAGAAAGGTAAAGTGGAGTCAAATATATGGTGATGGAAGGAATTTGACGTTGGGTGGTGAACACACAGTGCAACGTGTAGATGATGTAGTGTAGAATTTTATACTTGAGACCTATATAATTTGACTAACCAGTGTCACCCCAATAAATTTAATTTTAAAAATAATTGGAAAGGAAGAAATAAAACTACCTTATTTGCAGATTTTAAAATGACTGCATTTTGGCATAAAGAGGCGAATAGAAGCAGCTACCAACCTTCTACCTTTGCTGAGCTCTTTTCAATGGATAAATGACTAATGTTGGATTCATATAAAGTGCATTTTGGTCAAAAAGCCTGAGATTAAAATATTTTTAGATTATTTAATACTATGTCTCTCTTTTGGGATGATTTTATCTTATCCGTACTCTGAGATTCTTTTTCTTTCTTTCTTTTTTTTTTTTTTAGCTAGGTTAGAAGTTAACTAGAGCTGGGATTTTTAAATAGATCTTTTAAAAAATTAAATATTAACTTAGAAACATACAAAATAAAAGTCCTACAGTGATTTAAATGATTAGAGCTATATTAATACTGTATTACATAAAATCCGCCAGTTATTTTTTAACAGAGTGATTCCTATTAGAATCTGTGATGAAAATGCTGTTGTGTACCCACAGGCTGACTTCCTTCTGGTAGTACTAACAAGCAATAAACAGAAGATTTACCATGTTCATTTAGTAGTTATTTTCATACACATCATGTGAAGATCACAAGTTATTGTGAATGTGTGCGTGCATGCATTTCTGTTTAACATGCACACAGACATGAGCGTATGCACGTATAGCTTTCCTTTTGCTAGGTGGTAATTAATCACGCACACCAAACATTTAATATAAATCAGTATTTGGTATTACTAATTTAAATAGCCACACTCAAGTGTGGGGGTTTTCCCTTCTCCATTTATGAGCTCTCTGGTATCTATAGTGAAAGTTCAGGGTTAACAGGTTTTCTTAACATTGTATATCATTTAATTATAGCCATTATATACACCTTCACAGTTTCACATTAAGAGACAAAGGTTCAGTTCTTGCACTACAACATCTTTATTTTCATTATCTACCATGGAATTAAATGGCCTATGCTCTGCTCAGACACACCAACCGGGTGTTCCCATCATATTTCCTGTACTGAAGTTTCCTCCCCTTAGGCAGCGTACCTGAAGGATCCATCAGCTCCACCTGACCCCTTTTCTCCCTTTCTGCCAGAGGGCTTGAGACAGCAGACATTTTGGCCATAAGGTTTTAGATTTACCTACTTGGGTAGTGATAGCATCACTGTGTTTAGGATTGAGAAGAGGGAAACCCAGGGAAGGGGACACTGGTAACAAATAGAAAGGGAAGAAGTAATAGTGAAATGTATCTCGATCCCTGGTATATGTTAATTTTTTATCAGAGAGTTAACCTTCATAGGAAATCATGTTAGAGTTTTAGAGATATCTTAACCATCCCTTTGTGTTACCTAGGACCAGAGTGGATAAATGACTTACTCATGGTCACACAGCCAGTTAGTGGTAGAGACAGAGATCATACGAAGAATTCCTAACTCCACATCCAGTATTTTCATTACTAAAAAATTTACTCTGATACATCCACTTTAGGAAAAACAGTTTGGCAATTTCCATGTGACCCAATACTTCTACTCCTAGAAATCTATCTCAGAAAAGTAAAAGCTTATGTCCACAAAAAGATTGTACCCACATGTTCATAGCAACATTATTCATAGTAGACAAAAACTGGAAATAGCCCAAAAAACCTTCAGCTGATAAGTGAATAAACTAAATGTAGCATATCCATACAATGAAGCACTATTCAGCACTAACAAAGAATGAAATGCTGATACATGTTAGAACATTAATGAACCTTAGCAACTTTATGCTTAGTGAAAAATCTGACACCAAAGATCATATTCCAATTATGTGAAATGTCTAGAAAAGGAAATTTATGGAAAGAAAAAGCAGGGGTGCTGGAAGTGGGAATTGACTGTAAACAGGCTTGAAGGATTTTGGGGGAGTGGAGTGATAGAAATAGTCTAGGACTGGATTGTGGCAATGGTTGCACAACGATAGAAATTTACTGTGAGTTATGGACTCTTAAAATAAGTAATTTTATGACTTGTAAATAATACTGCAAGAAAACCAAAAAAGGGGAAACATTAAAAAAACTTCACCTTTAACACTCTTAATTTACTCTGAAGATTACATTATATGTGACTTTTGTTTTGTAATTCTTATAGGGAGTAGTACCCTTTTACCAAAAACAATAAAATCGGACCTAATTCTTTGACATTTCTCTTAGCCTAAGTTAAGAACATTGGATTTCTTAAGGAGGAGGTTCATATCTTAGTGACATGTTAAAGTTGATATTATCATATGTATACATACACAGGGTGCAAAAAAAAATGTATACACATTTTAAGAAAGGAAAACTATATTAAAATTGTAATATTCAATATACTCATATACCGATAACAAAAGATGAATGCAAGTCACGTTTGACTTCTGCAGTTATAAGAGGTGCTCAAAGCAGTTACCATCAGTATACAGACACTCTGATTATAGCAAACTACTGCTTAAGCAACGTTAACCAGATTGTCCACTTGTATACATTTTTTTTGGCACCCCTGGTATATATCTTCTACAAGATTTGCTTCATGCCCCATAGCATGTAGTTGAAACTTACAGCGCTTGCAAGAATCACCGGTACTGTCTATTTTGCTGTGAAATAGCCTCCCTAGTAACAAAGTTCTCTCACTGCTATTCAATTACTTTCCAGTATATCTTCTCTATTTTGCTCTTACCAGTTGAGCTTTGTGCTCACTGAGAGTCAGTTGTACTTGTTTTCAAACCTGTTTTATACCAGCTGTACTTCTTTTATTATTACATAATTTAATATTGTGTAAACGAATAAAATGGTGTCAAAAACAATAGAATTTGTTCTTTGGCAAACTAGATCAAATGTTTTGGAAAAACTTGACAAACGCAAATCACCAAATATTGGTTTGAATTAGGTGTGGGTAGTTTAAAAGACTGGAGTGGAAATTGTAAAAATCTCGAAGGATTTTGCATTCAGTTTGCTTCACAGATGTCTCTTGTTCATACTACATCTTATACATCTTACTGAAAATGAAGAGAAACGTTAGACAATTTATTATGTATGAGTGTATGTAAAAACTGTCAGAGTAATTATGGGACTCATGTTGAAAGAATAAGTCTTGATAGCTCAAGGAACATTTTTATATGTTTTAAATTAAAATGTTTAAGATGCAGGTATATGTGTGTATTTAATAGTTTCTCTCTAACCACACATGTCTTTAGTTAACCAACCAGTTATTGGTTTTGATTACATTGGGTAAGAGTGATTCTGTATATGGTACTTTGATGTAACACACATGCATATTCAGAACTATAAAAGTCAAATTTATAAATAATTTATACAGTAATTGGAGTGATTATTTTCATAAGAAAAAGGATTCTCGTTACTTTTTAAATTACTAGATTTTTGCCAGTTTTTTTAAGTGCATCTTGTTTTTTTATGCTGAAAGGGGAGCCAGAATCTAGATGAGGGGAGGTTTGGGCTGGAAGGTCATGAGAGTAAAGAGTAGCTTCAGTGAATATGGAACAGTGAGAGCCATCAAAAAGAAGGGAGGGATGTGGTGTGGAGGGGGGTGAGGGGGATTGGAATTTCAGATCTTGAGAATGAAAATGTGAAGTCCAAGAACTTGTCAGAGAAGTCATCAATGAAAATTTTGAACTTGCTAAAATTGATGTCAGGATTTGAAAAATGTGAGCACTGAAAATTCAGATAAAAGAGCAGCTTTCTTGTAGCCACTAGATGTGTACCATTGTGTAAGGTAAATCAAAGAAGGTGAGAGGAATGATGTCATATGAAAAGAGTGCTGCTCCTGGAGAATTCAGTTAAAACTGGATGGAAGGTTGATCAATGCCATTTTAGTTGCATTGCCAACATGGTAGAACTTCTGTTCATGTTCTCCTTAGAGCTTTGTTTGATGTTGCTTGTAATGACAGTGTTCCTTTGAAAAGTTCAAAGATCACAGTTTGCAGTGGTTCTTAACTGTTTTTGGATTACAGATGCCTGTAAGAATCTGGTGAAAGCTCTGGGCTCTGTTTCCAAAGTACTTATGTATGAACAAACACAATAATTTTTATAATTTTAGGAAGTTCACAGACCCACCAAAGTCCAGAGAACAGAAAGGAATTCTGTTACTAATCCTTTTGTGAATTAAAAACAGTAGTTTTATTTCAGTGTACTTTGGTGTAAATACAGACTTTCAAATAATGCACAAACTAGGACTTTTATAGCCAGTACTTCTGGATTACATGTGCTCTGTAAAGCGAGACACCTATAATCATGTTGGTAAGAACTTGAGAAGAAGATGACTGCTAGTAGGTAATCTGTTTGAAATGACAGCAACTAGAGGTGTTTTAATGATGTAATATTTACTGCTACTCTGTTTATAAGCATTAGAGCCTTTTAATATTTACCAGTACGCAATTAACATTGTCATTTGGATCTGTATTTCATTCAGCTCTCAATTTTACTTCATAAAATACGATCTTCAAGTATAGTATTTAATAAAGTCAGAACCATGTTTGGGCATGGTATGTATGGCTTTGAGGAGAAAGGAACATCTGCCTGCCTTGCTCTCTACCTTTCTCCTCTGCTTTCTGCTTGCTTGCCTCCCTGGGTCTGGTGCTTGCTTCCCCTCCACCACCACCCCCCACACCCCTTTTTCTTAGGTTAAATGGGCAACCACTTATAGTCATTGTTTGTTTCCATAACAATTGTACAGACTTACTTTTATATAATTTAGGAGGTAGTCAAAATCTAATTCTATGTTACTTAAGATAGTTTGAAGTGTTTCTCACCTGAAAAATATATTGCTTTTGGAATTTTATTTCCTTTATATTTATTGTGGCTCACAGTGATTATTTTTGTGTCTGCAAGAGTTATATTCATATTTCTATGATTTTGTTTTGTTTTAACTGCAGGACCGTGTATATGTACAACAGAATAATGTGGAGAATGTCTACAATTTGGGGTTAATTATTTTTCGAGATCAAGTTGTACGTTACGGGTGTATTAGGGATCATCTACGACAAACGTTACTGGATATGATCGCAAGAGAGCGGAAAGGAGAAGTGGTAGACCGGTACAATCATGTTTCTACACTTTGGGTTGTGGGTTTTACGGTTACATCCTGACAGCCAATTCACTATCAAAATTTTATTAAAGCGTATTTAAGTTTGATTTTCTAGTACATGAAAATCCTCAAAAACCTGTATCACAGTTAACAAAGTTACCTAGATTTTAACTTAAAAAGGACACCTCTGGTTTTAGAAGAGACCATCCTAAGCTGTTATTTAGTATACTTTTTAAAAGCAAATCAGCCATTAGTCTTCCCATTTGATTTTTCACATATTTTTTTTATGCTGACATTTTGGGTTTTCTTCGTCTTTTCCTTTAAGGGCCTTTGGCTAGGCTTCATTCTTAACATATATGAAGAAAAATGTTGAACATAGTCTCTGAAATGACTAAGAATTACTGTACCCTTCTGTCATATTCCTTCTCCCTTTCTAACATGATTCCAGTGCCATTTTTATGACTCTACAGCTAGAGTAGCTTGAAATAATGCAATACTGCTTTCTCTGCTTCTCTGTATTCAGAGCAGCGATAAGGTGAAGACTTGTACAGTTCTCTCTATTTCAGCTTTGGTGGTTGGTCAGGATTGCCCAGAGCTATTTGGTATAAAACAGTGATATTGCCTAGTAGTCACTGTATGTTGTACCATGTCAAGCAACACAGCCTCCTTCCCTCCTCCCTGCTTCCCAATAAGCCCCTTTTTTGTTCTGTGTTTTTAAATACACAAAAATATTTAGACAGCTTTAAAAGTTTTAAGTTATCACAGCATGACAGCAACTTGAGATAAATAGCTGTGCAAGTCAAGATATACTTTCCATTTGAAATTACTTTAAGTCTTGTGTTATAAGTGAACTGCTTCCGGGAGATTGGTCACTTTGGTAAAAAAAAAAAAAAAAAAGTTCTGAAACTTGAGCTACTTCTGTTGTATTTTTACATGAACTTTTAATGTAATTTGATTATCAAATGGTTTAACTTCTTTTGACAGAGGCGCAATAAGAAATGCTTGCCAGATGTTAATGATTTTAGGTCTTGAAGGACGATCAGTTTATGAAGAAGATTTTGAGGCTCCTTTTTTGGAAATGTCTGCAGAATTTTTTCAGGTAATTAGTGACAATATAAATAAGTGCTCTTTTAAGGTGTTCTTAATTATTGAATGTAGTTACTAATTTGAACATTTTGACCTTTTTTTACTGAGGCCTTTTGGAAGGAACGTGCAAAAAATACCCTTCAGCATACCTACCCCACGTTCTCACATTCCAGTAGAGGAACTCATTGGAGAGTTTGAACTTACACACATGTGTTAACTTACATGTCAAGACATATAACTATAGAAATAACTAACATTTTATTATATTTACATGTTACAAATTATTTACCATAAATTCACAGGCAGTGCATCATCAATAAAGTCTCACTGTTCAGACTTTTGGTAATATCAGTTGCTAGTAAAATAAAGGTGAGAAAATGCATGATCCCATAGTGCACATGTGTCTTAAAGACTGTTGATTGGGAAATTATAGGTCAACAAGTACAATTGATGCAAATTGGCGGCACTATATGCAACCCCAAACCAACTAAATTGCTAAAAGTGAAGCTTAACTAGTACTAACTTGTAATGAAATGAGAATAACTAAGTAAGTACCATGATGAATGTAAGAAATAGTTATAAGTAATGATAACCAGGTTTTAACTAGCTGAGCAATTTACAGTAGGAGCTTTGTAGTGTGGCCAAAACAGACTTAGTTAAGACTAACTTAAAGTTTTTACTCCAGTAATACACTTTTTAAAAAAATGAATGCAAAATTATAATAACTCTCGGTAAGTCAGCAGGTCATTCATAAGAGCCACTAGATATATTTAAAAATGGAACTCAGTGAATTGTGGTGTCAGTTTTACCCATAAAGAAACAAAGAATGGCCTTGCTTTTTTTAAATCAGTTTATAGCCCATGAGGAAGACGTTTGTATCCTACACTGGTGAGCCTGGACTATGCTTTAGAAGCTATTAATTTCATAATGTAGGAAACACTCTGTTTTTCCTCATATTACAGCAACTAATTCTGGGTGTTTTTGACAATGTTTTTGACCTTTGCATTTGTTTTAATTTCCTTCATTACAGTGTAGAAATACCAATAGAAGATAAACTGTCCAGATTCCAAAATGTACTGCAGTGACACTATGTATGTGTATGTAAATATACATAATATGTACTATTTTAATAGCAAGTGGAGAGATGGTCTCACCAAGATTTTTGTTTGGTGTGTTAATGTCTGTTCTTAGACATTTGATTGTTTTCAAGGATTAAAAACTACCTTTTGTTAAGAAAGTAGGAAATGTTACTAAATTTGTGCATAGTTTATAGCAATATATTTCCCCAAAAATAAGACCTAGCTGGACCATCAGCTCTTAATGCGTCTTTTGGAGCAAAAATTAATATAAGACCCAGTCTTACATTACATTATATTAAATAAGACCCGGTTTTATTTTACTATAAAGTAGTAAAATAAGTATAGTAAAATAAGACCGGGTCTTATATTAATTTTTGCTTCAAGACGCATTGGAGCTGATGGTCTGGTTAGGTCTTATTTTCGGGGAAACAGTATTCTGTAATTCTTAGATATATTCATTAATCCTACCATCAAATAGGTTAAAATCAGTTGAGTTAAATTTTATAATTTAGTGGAACTTCTGTAAGGCTGGTGTTAGCAAACCAGAGTAATAGTATTTCAAAGCTCTGTTTCTCCAAATTCAGTATATATACTCTTGAGATTGGGAGTGGGGTGGCAGGAGGACTTCAGAACCGGCACTAGCAGTATGCCAGCGAAACTAGATGGTAAACATGATGAGTCTTTCTATGCATAATTTTACATTGAAACAAATCGAAGAAAAATGTCATACTCTCACTTGGGGTCAAATGCTTCATTCTGGCATGTGCTTACTTTTCTGCTATTTGGAATGCACTGGCAAAGTTTGAAAAACACTGCCTAAGATAATGTATTAATTTAATTTAATCTTGTGTAAATGCTTTAAAGGATATAGTTCAGACGAATATAAACTATATAAAATGTGTGATAAACTATATAAAATATTAGTGCATATGGTACTTAGTTTGGTTTATAATCAACACTATAGAAACGCAGTTAAAAGCACATTTTGCTTCTATGTTTAAAAAAAACAACATGGTTCTTATTTGCAGATGGAAAGCCAGAAATTTTTAGCAGAAAACAGTGCTTCAGTATATATAAAAAAAGTAGAAGCTAGAATTAATGAAGAAATCGAACGGGTGATGCACTGCCTTGACAAGTCCACCGAAGAGCCAATTGTAAAGGTGGTTGAGAGGGAACTCATTTCTAAGCACATGAAAACTATAGTAGAAATGGAGAATTCTGGGCTAGTACATATGTTGAAAAATGGAAAGACAGAAGGTAAGTGTTAGCAATTGAAAATAAAATCCTTATAGTTCTACCAAGGTCTCAGCAGTAATATTTTTATTTTCTTATAATTAAAATAGATTATGAATGTCAGTTTTCAAGAAGTTATGGTATGTATCATTAATTTATCACTAGCTACTTTGACAGCATTTAACGGTACAGTCTCCTTACTTTGTTTTTCTTAACCCAGAAGATAAATCTAATGTTGGTGAGGCCAACAAGCTCCTCATCTATTTCTGTATTGGTTTTATATACTAGAGGGTTTGGACTCTCTATATAGTCTTACATACTCTCCTGTAGTTTTTGTGATTCTTTTAAAATCTGAAATTCTAATCTTAAAATTTTTGTAGGCTTTCCTGTGAGAGTTAATTGTGGTGCTAAGGGTGCCAAAAATGCAAAAATAGGTGTCTTCCAGGTCGGTACATTTAAATAATTGAGTAGATTGATTTGGAGGACTCAAGTTATAGACCAAAAAGGGAGAGGGGTGAATTGCGTAAAATTAAAAGTAAACATTTTGAGATAATGGTAGCATTTACTCATTTTGGCTATTTACCTTTTCCTGAAAACAATATTTTGTATCCTAGAAGAAATAAATAAAAGAATAGCAGTGATGTTGTTCTCGTACTTAATTTCTGAAGCTTTCCTTTAAAACCATGACTTTATAAATCACTGACATGGTATTAAAAAATAAACAAACATGGTATTCTTGCTATTCTCCTGCTTCTTAGATGAAGTCTTAGCAATATTTTAGCCACTTCTTATAAAAGAAGCACATACTGCCTTTTGGGGTCATGACTAGGTAGGGAATGAAAAAAAATACATTAAGTGAATAATTCTAAAGAAAGGAGGTTATGTAAGAGAAGAGAAAAGAAAGATGGTGGGAAGAGAGGTTGTTCCATGCTTCCTCTAATGGAATCCTTGCTTTGTGTTTTGAAATGGTTACGTTTCTATACATATGATAAGTTCCTGAAAATTGTACATAAATTTCCTGCTTTTATTAAACCAGAGAAAGTGAGTTTTTAAAAGACCCTTCTGGTAAACCTTTTTTTATAAAAGTGAAAAACAAAACAATCATCGTTAAGTATGTTTGTCATGTTTTCTGAAATAATCCTCTGAATGGCTGAGGCCTAAGTGAAGGGTTAGCAAACTTTTTTTTGTAAAGAGACAAATAGTAAATAGGTTAGGCACGTGAGCCATATAGGAAACTACTCTTGTCTATTGTAGTAGTGAGAAGCTATACATAGACAATAACACAAGTGACTAAACTTGACTATGTTTCTAAAACTCAAAAAAAAGTCAGAACTTCATTTGATTTTTTTTTCGGCAATTTAAAAATGTGAAAACAATTCCTAGTTCATGAGCTGTACAAAAACAGACAGTGGGCTGTATTTGTATTTAGTTCATGGACTGCAGTTTGAAGACCCCCTGATCTAAATGGTCCCTGGCACATTCGGACTTTATGAAAATCATTTTCTCTACTTAAACAAAATGAGAATTGATAAATTTTCTAATGTACTATTTACCTATTGAGTTAATGCTTTCTTACTTTGAGGGGAGAGAGGGAGGTAGGAGAGGAAAGATTAAATGGACTGGAGATTAGGAGCCATGAAATGTTTGGTGGAGAGGTGGTTGGGCATGCCTGAATTCAGTGTCTCTAACTTCCATGGAGACTTGGGTTAAAGGCATTAAGTATGCCTGACACATATGGCAAGTGCTTAATAGGTACATAAATGAAGAAATAGCAGAATAGCTACTTACTGTAGTTTACTGTGTAACACTTAATATTTTCAGCAAGTAAGCAGCTATCTGATTCTAAATTAAATTGTAAACTCTTGGCCTCAATTTTCCTGTCTTTCCACTAGACACCTGATTGCGAAATTTCTTAATTTTGCTAGACCCTGCTCTTGAGCAGTATGTCAAGAATAGGTCAGGAGCACAGCTTCACTATTATGAAGCCAAATGTCTCATAATATAGAAAATGAAAAAAACAGTTGTCCCACCATAATGGAGTAGGAATTGGATTGGTTAGCAGATGCAGATAGTACTATGAAATTCAGTTCAAATGATACCTCATTTTATTGCTTTATTAAATGTGTACAGAAATAATGACATTTAATTTTTGAATGCAAATAGTTTTTATTTTCTCTTTCACATTCTCCACTATACAATATATTTATGTACAGTGAAATACAATGAAATTGTATTAATTTACATAAAATTAAATATATGACATATAATTAAGCAAAACTGTAACAACACAGGAACAAAACAGATAAGTTGGGAACCATTTTGTTAGAAGTATTTGATATGCCAAATTTACTGTACAGTGTATGTGTCCATAAATTACTGTTGTATTTGTAATACCTGTTTTTAATGTGTGAAATTTGGTCGTAAATCATTCCAAATGTGAGAAACTAAGCTTTTTTGTGTGTAAATTACTTTGAACATATATTATCGATGAAAACATTTTCAAATAAAATTTGCTTTTGCAAGTCACTAAAACAAATTTTAGAAGCCTTTTTTTGTAAAACTTGCTTCTGAGTATTTTTTAAATAATTATAACTTTAGTTTTAGGATCTAAATTGCTCTTATAAATATAGACCAGGGTAGCCAAATTATAGCCTGTTTGCCAAAATATGGCCCACCACCAGCTTGGTTGGGAAAAAATTTCGAAAAGAATATTTCATTACTCATGAAATGGTATAAATTTTATATTCCAGTGTGCATAAGTAAGTTTTATTGGAACACAGTCATGCCCATTTTTATGTATTACCTATGGCTTCTTTCTACCTACAATGGCAAAATTGAGTAGCAGCAGAGACTGTATGGTCCACAAGTCTAAAATATTTACTATTTGATGCATACAGAAAACATTTCCTAGCCCCTGAACTAGAAACGGCTGTTTTAACTGCATTTTCAAAAGATCTTGATTATAAAACTTTTTTATATCATTATAAAGTTCTGACACTGTCATCTCCCAGTACATTCTTATTTCAAAGAAACGCTAGACATATGGAAAAGCAGTATTTTAACTCCACATTTTCTTGATACAAAAAATGGACAGAGTCCAACCTTTTCATTCTAAATAAATACAGTGTAGTTAGAAAAACCAATTTTAAAACAGGTACTGGTACAGGACATCACCTAGGAAATCTTAGCAATTGCTCTGAGGAAAATATGAAGAATAGGAATTTATGCTGCAAATTTCATACAAACTTGCCCATGGTATGCAATGAAATAAATAAATCCTTTTATTTCTTATCATTTGAACTTTTCATATAGAACTTTTTATATATACATGCTTAAAAATACCTGTAAGACTTTAATTGGTTTTTAAATTTCTTCCTTACTATTTTGACTATAAATTACAGCATAAAGTTATCCTTTCAGTAGACATTTTGTAATATTACCGGGTTTTAGATTAGAATTTTATAGGATAAATTGTACAGAAACTCAAAACTGCAGTTTTCATTTTTTATGGCTTTATTATTACTGTTTGGGCATCTTCTCCATGTAAACTCAAATTGCTGAGACGTTTCATTCATGCTTTCAAAGCATCGCATCTGAAAATTATTTCATAAATTATAATAACCATTAATTAGCGTATTTTTCCTTATTTTTTATTTTTCTGGGGGTTGTTTTTAGTAGTTTTTCATGTCAGCAAATGGTTGTAATGGAGAAATAATTTTAAGTATCACAAATCAGCATGAACAGAGATTCACATTTATTTCTTAATCTTTAATGTAGCTGATTTGTGTGTTCTTTCTGATTGCAGACCTTGCTTGCATGTACAAGTTATTCAGTCGTGTGCCAAATGGTTTGAAAACGATGTGTGAGTGTATGAGTTCCTATTTGAGGGAGCAAGGTAAAGCCCTTGTTTCCGAGGAAGGTGAAGGAAAGAATCCCGTTGACTATATCCAGGTAAGTGAATACAGAGGATGCTCTGTAAGTTTATGATAAAGTTGTGTTGACAAGTGCTACAAAGGTCACTTACACTAAGCCACGTATTATGTGTTTTTGACTTAATTGTCCCAGTGATAAACTCATATGTATAATTATCCTAAAATATTTTAGAATTTTGCCAGAGTGTATACTTGAAACAGGCAGCCAGACTGAGCAGCTTTTCATTCTGGTGAAGACCTTGTTTAAATAGTCTCAAGAAGGAAAATTATTCTTTCTACTTTGTTGTATGCCTGAGTGTTCATATACTTTAGTGTGTTAGAATAAAAAAACAAAAACCATGTGTTAAATACTTCTTGTTTCAAAATGTTTTGCTTTTAAGCAATAATATGAATATATTAAGCTCCAAGTTTTTCATATTTTAATATAAACAATGAGCTTTTTTGTACATTTTTAAAGCTGTTTTCTCGGGCTTGCCCATTTGGTCAAGACAAAGGAGGGTGAGAAGAAACACTGAGGAGGTTCTTTGATTCATCTTTAGTAGAATAATTCATTAAATGGAAGGTAGACTACATCTCTCATCAGTGATATTTTTAATAAAGGTTTAAATATCGGCTTGAAAATAATAATCTAGAATCTATAAGTTTAACACTGAATGCACACGTTTATTACCAGCAAAGTTGAAATAATGCATGTTCATATGCGTATTGTTTATAGAAAGATTATTATAGTGTATCTTAAATTTCTTTGTTTTTGTTTGAAAGGGCTTATTGGATCTGAAGAGCAGGTTTGATCGTTTCCTCCAGGAATCGTTCAATAATGACCGGCTCTTTAAGCAGACTATTGCGGGTGACTTTGAGTATTTTCTCAACCTCAACTCCAGGTCCCCTGAATACCTCTCATTATTTATTGATGATAAGCTGAAAAAGGGAGTCAAAGGGGTAAGTATAATGCATTTGAAAATACATTAAATTTTACTTGTAGATACAAAATTGTACATAAAATGAGGAAATCAGATATAAAATTAGGGAATCTTGTAGATATAAAAGTAATAGCGCTTTGCTGTATTTAAATGTGTGCTGTGATCTTTGGAAAGGATCGTTTAAGGTATTTGAAATGGTCGGAGGTACTTTGATTTTTCAATTGACATCAAAATAATTAACATCAAAAAACAAACACAAAGTTGTTAACGCTGTGAGGGTTAGAGTGCTATAGCGATAGTAAGGAGCTGAAAACAGCTCCCCAGGGCACTGGACACTGTTGATCTCATCTGGTTCTGGGGGTTATATATTCAGTGATACTTGGAAGCCAAGGATTTGAAGGCATAGACTAGAGTAACTGTCAGAAAATAGTTTCTAAATATTCGGAAGCTCAGTTTCAAGCGTTTATTATATATTTGGGATCTTAGAAATTCATTATAACGAAATCAAATCATGCAATATTGTGATCACATGTAAATTGATCTTTTGGACTTCATCTTGGAGTGTTTGTGAGATAAAAGGGAAAAGCAACAAATGGCCACAGATTTTACAGGGAGCTATAATGAAGAAACAAACAAAAGGAAGATCACCAAAGACACAGAATAGGAAAGACTCATTTGTTTAGTCTTCCCTATTTTTTAATATACGCTTAATACAACCTGCCACAGTATTTTCTTGCCCTTAATTTAAAAATAAGGGCCTGGGGACTTTCTAAGCTCTTTCAATTACAACAAAGTATTTACCTTTCTATTTGTACAATTTAGATTTTGAAAAACTTATATGAAATAATCTGTCTTTTGGTTGTGTGAGTTCGTGCATACATATTACTCAAAGGCATTCTTTTTTGCAAGTAAAATTTGATTTTGTCTGTTCTCAGTCATCCTTTAATCCAGCCATATCTCACTTCGTGCCTCCATTTCCGTGGTTGCCATCTAGGGACTGGAGCTCCATGTCAGCCTCTGACTAAAGCTGCACTAGATAGGATGGCAGCGTTGTGCTGTGCTATTATGAAGTTGGAGGCACTTGCTCAAACATAGCTCACCAGATATTTCTGTTTGTTGTCAAACAGTATTGTTTTTAAACTGTAGATGAACTATGGTGTTATTTTTGTAGAACTAAAATTTTGTAATTATTAAATCATCTTTTACTTGATTTTGCAGCTAACAGAACAAGAAGTAGAAACAATATTGGATAAGGCAATGGTCCTCTTTAGGTTTATGCAAGAAAAAGATGTATTTGAGCGTTACTATAAACAACACTTGGCAAGGAGACTTCTCACAAATAAAAGTGTTTCTGATGACTCTGAAAAAAATATGATATCTAAGTTAAAGGTAAGATGTATATAAGATGGAATGAAGTGCACTTAACTAATGTGTATCACATGATTGAACACCAACATATGATTGGAAAATATTTAATTGATTTAAAATGTTTACTGCTATAAATAAAGCTAGATTTTTATTTTTTTTTTTTCCAGCAGGCTGTATTTACCATTTGTTCAAGTTCTGAGACATTCAGAGTTTGCTGGAATTTCTTTGTGTGACAGGATACATTCATGGAGATCTGGGCAGGGGCACAGGGGGAATATTACTATATCGTTCTGTCACAAAGGGGTGGGCCATGGGCCACCTGTACCTGTGTCACCTGAGATGCTTGTTAAAAACAGTTCTGGGCCCTACCTTCAGTGAGGTTCTTAGAATCTCAAAGAGTCTTAGAATCTGCGTTTTAAAATACAATCCTTGGGTTATTCTTAAACACACTCAAGTTTGGTACCCACAGGCATAGAGCAACTATTGGAAAGATTTAGAAATGATGGCAATAACATGGAAGAGTTTATTTCTTTGTATGTTTTCTCGTAGAAAAATCCATTATTTATCTGTCTATATTTGTGGTTTTCTTCCACAGACTGAATGTGGATGTCAGTTCACATCAAAACTGGAAGGAATGTTTAGGGATATGAGCATCTCAAACACAACCATGGATGAGTTCAGGCAACATCTACAGGCAACTGGGGTAAAATTCTCCATTAATTTCTATTTATATACATGTGTAATTTTATGTAGTCTTGTAATGGGCATTTTCATCCACATATCAAATAACTGCTGGTGTCGTTTCTTTAAATGTCATTAGTGACAACATAGGTTTTGTCCGTGAGTAGTTTAAAATTTATTTTCCCCCATATAACCTCTTTTTCTAACTATTAATGTTAAAATATTAAAATATTTTTGCTTATTCTTCTAAAACGTAGTTTATCCTCTTCACTTGCAATAGTATGCTGAAAATTGAATAACTAGAAATGATTCTGCTGTTATAGTCATTCTAAATTGTGGAAAGAATATTGGGCTTAGGCAAGCTTACTGAGTGTTAGTACTCCTACTTCCAATTTACCCCAGGATTGTGCTGTCCTGGTTACATACTCATCTATTAGATCAACATGAGTGGGCCTGAAGCATCCTCAGGGTTTGTGGGTGATGAACTGAGTATAAAAACACTGGCACTAGTGTGTTAGAAGTGTGGTTTTGTATTGTGACTCCCTGAAGACAGTAAGCTGTAACTTGTATGGTTTTGCAGTCTGATGGGGTTTTGTGAGGATTTAGTAAAGTTTCGAATTTTTTAAACTGTTTTTCTGCTTTACCTTAAGTTTAGAGAACTCCAGTTTTTCTTTTAAAAGTTGTCTCTCTCAAGTGACTGTGTATCACTTTGTTTAAAAAGTTAAGACATATCACAACTATTTAAAACAATTGGGAGGTCTTTCCTTTAATATTTACATATAAGATTATCACTTCTACTGGTCCGACAGTCTCATCACAAACAAAATATGTGAAAATACCTAATTGTATAGAAACGGATATATATTAAGGAATTCTGACCCAGAGGGACTTTGGTCCCTCCTCATTGTAAATAGTTATTTGATGATTTGCCTCATAATTTTTACAGTGGAGAAGAGCTGAGAGCAGAAAAGATAACAAGTCTGTGATACTGCAGAAATTTGGGTGGGCAGGAACTGAATAATATGATTTCCTAGATAGTTTTTTTTTTTTTTCGTTTTTAGATGGGTTAGGTATTTGTACTTCATTCTGTCTCATATATTGATATAATTGTATTTTCATGTGGTACAATTTTTTTTTTTCTGGTTATTTTTTCTTTTACTGATCTTACCCATTGAGAGCTATAGGAAAATAACCTTGTGTGAATAAATACTCTGTTGAAATCTTCTGTAAGTAAATGTTCCTGGATGGGTTCAGCACCCTTACTACTTTTTTAAGTGTGTGATTATCTTGTCCATGATAGTGAAGGCTTTTTAATATGAAAATTATGGTCCTTAGTCTTGATCACTCTGTGGCCATTGTTTCATTTAAAAGGGGGTAGGGGGTGACAGTTCAACATGATGATTTCATTAGATTCTGTTTGCCTGTGTTATTTTCTGTTGTTAAAAGTTTGTGAATTTTCCAGTCTTTCATTTTGAATATTCAGATGTATCCTTCACTATGTGGTAGAATATTTGTTTAATAATTTGTTAACTATAATAAGTAGAGTACTTATCAAGATGCTCAGAGTTATATTAGGTTGGTGCAGAAGTAATTGCAGTTTTTGCAATTTTAAGCTTTTAAACCACAATTACTTTTGCACCAACCTAATATATCTGCTAATCTAGCTGCTGCTTCCACTACTGTAAGACCATTACTTGCATGTAATTACTGGCTTTTTTATCATTGTTTATGCTAAGTCGCCTAAGCCTTAACCTATATTAGAAAGATTTGATGAAAAGTGAGAGTAATCAAACAAATCTTGAGCTTTCTAAAATCAGAATCTTTGAGCACTTTTAAAATAGCACCAGTCTTCAAGCAGGTGATTCTCTGTAATTTGCTTGGCCTTTTAAAATATACCAAGAGTGGCTCTTCCAGTTTTAGAAGTTGTAAGTATTTTCTTAAAATTCTATTAATACTTGTGGTATATTTTATTTAGACAGATCTTATTATGGTTAAGGTAATTTAAGTATTTGTCCATTTTTTCCCATGTTTTTATTTTTAAAATGGGGACAGGGCAGGATAACCACCTCGCTATCATATTTTTGTTTCTGTCATCAAATCCCATATCCTGACAGACTTTTCCAGAATCTCTGTTTCTCTGTACTTGCCCCTGCCGTGCACTATCTTTGAAGAGAAGCTGAATGGCTTCCAAATATTACTAAAATAGGAAGAGAAGATGCAAACCACTAAAGTAATAGTTCTTTGAGGTTTTTTCTTTTCTTTTTTTCTATTTAACAAATAATTCATTGAATGCTTTCTGTGCCAAGCATTGTTCTAGGCCCTGGGTATACAGAGAGCGTAACAGACAGAAATCCCTGCCGTGATGGAGCTTACACTCTAATCTGATGGACAGATGATAAACAAGTAAACATATCGCATCTTAGCTGGTGTTAGGAGACACAGAGGAAATCTGTAAGGAAGGGGGGGTCAGGGAAGCCTCCTTTAAATGGCATTTTGAGGAAAGACTTGAAGATGAGGAGCAAAATGTGTGGGTAGAAGGAAGAAGAAATAAAAGATTTTCTTTTCTTTTGTGGAATGAACCTGCTGGTGAGCCCTCCCCCAGCTTGAAAATGTACCAGCAGTGCTCAGTCCTCCTCCGTTCATCATCTAAGAGTCTCTCTCTCCTATGATCATCTCTCCTGTGTGTCATCTTAAGAGTCCTCATTTCAGTTTCTTTAAAATGGAGTGATCATTTAGTACGTATTTGTGAAGAAATCTGAGTATGGAATACTTCATGATATGTATACTCATCCCTGTTAAAACTGTATTGCTCAATCCTCCAGGTTAGATAAAAAGGAAATAGTGCTTTAGAACAAGCTGTGAATATCAATAATAAAGATAATAATTCACCCTTAAGAATTTCCATTGATGTGCTTTATTGTTGTTTTCTTAAAATTTAATTTGTTTAAAAAGAAGAAAACATCTAATTGTGACAATAACGCTAGCATATATTTTGTAGAGGTAGTCATTCAAATATTTTATAGAGTTCGTGCTATGCAGAACTGGATCCACAGTGTCCAATGCAAAGGTTGTTAGAATGTGAACTACTTGTGAAAACATACTGATCAGTGAGTGTACTTGAAATGGGAGTGAGATAGAAATATTTTGTTTGTGTGTTAAGATGGTTAAAAATACTTAAAGGCTGATAGGAAAGATGTCCTAGATTTTTCTTTAAAACAATATTAATATGGCCCCTTAACATTTTATCTAAAAAAGCTTATGGACCAAAACTTTGCACTTCTCAGTGACACCGTAACACTCTGTTCACATGCTCAGAACTATCCTTGGTCAATACTTGAAAGTCAACGTCTTAAGCAATAATTATGAATATTTGCCAGGACAGTTAAAAGGTAGTGTTTTATTTGCTCCATATTGGACCTGAAGCTAAAGACTGAGAACTCTAACACTGTGTCTGTGTGGAACAGCTGACAAATCCTAGTTAATTTGTGGGGAACACCTCTTTCTCTCCCACAGGTATCTTTAGGAGGTGTTGATCTCACAGTTCGGGTGCTCACAACCGGATATTGGCCCACTCAGTCAGCCACACCAAAGTGCAACATCCCACCAGCACCGAGACATGCTTTCGAGATATTCAGAAGGTAAACACAGCTCAAACTTGGTTATTTCCAGGTACAAATAATTGTCCAACATTGAAATAAATGTGAGCATTAGTGTCACTGATTGAGGGTGAATATGCTCCATTTTTTACCACATGTTCAAAAGGAGAATTTATCCTTTATGCTTTTAATATGTAAGAATGCATTGCGTAAACTCTTTTCAGAGGAATATTTTATTAATGTCCTTCAGCATTAGTGCATGGTTAGGAGTATATTTTGTATTGTTGATGTCTGCCACTGGCATAGGACGAATTGATTGTTGAGTTACTATGGAGAAAGGTGGTCTTACGGAGCAGCAGTAGCTGAGCAGCAGGCCAGGGGCAAAATGTACCAGTGAGATGATTTAGTCTGCTGCCTTTATCATGTAATAATATCCAGCTAAGTTACTCAGCTCTGTCTTTTTCTTTCTGTGTGTGTCTCCCTCTCTCCACCCCCTTTCCATCTTTTATATTTGTTTGTTTCCTGTTCTGTAAAAAATTGGAACTGAACTTGATTTCTAAGGTTTCCTTTATCTTTTAAACTCTCCCATACATATATGTTTGTTAAGGGTTGTTATACTGTAGTTTATAATTTCAGATATGTAAATTGTACAATTCTCTAAAATCTGGTTTGATTTGCTGAAGGTTTTACTTAGCCAAACACAGTGGTCGACAGCTAACACTCCAGCATCACATGGGTTCTGCAGATCTCAATGCCACCTTTTATGGACCAGTTAAAAAGGTAAATATTAATAATTTGAACATATTTATATTTTGTAACTTAAAATTAGTCTATAGAACTGATTTGTGATTTTCGTTGACCTGCATAAATTATTTATTTCTGTTATTTTTCCCTACCTGTTTGAAATACTATAACGGGGGAAACTTTGGCTTTGATTTATTCACTTCTGTTCCCTCGGTTGGTAACTTCATTTGATAATAATATGAATATTATACCAGTAGCCTTCCTTAAGGCGTATATAATAGTAAGATGATTACACATTTTTATTTATAAGAATTGACTTGATACAGTATTGCATAAAATAATAAAACATTAATTTGAGGACATACAAAGCCATGAGTCCCTTTTTAAAATTGTCAACAATTCCTGTCATCCTTATTTTCAATAAATCAAAACCGGGAACATTTATGAGATGTACAAAATGTTACTAAAGGGATTATTTAAAAATTAGCACTATACTAGTGAGTTGCCTTCATTTTTAAAGAGTAATCACTTTTTTGTATCTAAAATTGTTAGGTTTAGAGTTAATAGTTTAATTTTTATTGCTTGGTGTAACTCAAATCAGAGTCATTTACTTTAAAAATAGAAAAGTGATAAAAAGCTTCTAGCAAAACATTAAAGAAAAATACCTAAATTGTCATCTAGGCAGCAAATAACAGTTTTATTCTTTTTTATTAATTAAAATCTTACTAGTTTTATATGATGTCAGTGTAACACCAAAGTTTTTTTTAATATTGAAAAAGGCTACATACATTCTAAGTTCTCTGTTTAATTAAAATGGGAAGTATTCCTGACTATTCATTTAGTTGAATAAATGTTTTAAAACTATTATATATTTAAGTATAAGTGGGAAGGTTAAGTATACTAACGAACTCAGTTTCTAATTATTGAAAGGAGAGGTTTCTTTCCCTAAATAATGTTACCTTTCAAAGTTTTATTAAACAGATGGTTTTAAAAACACAATTCACGTATTATTGAAGACTTAAATTTCTACTTTGTACTTCTGAAATCATAGAGCAGGAACAGGCTTAAGGATGGCAGAGGCAATTTTTCCCCATCCTGTGCTGTTACTTGATCTTTTACTGTGATTAGATCGCACAAAAAGAAACCAAACCCTGCTACTTTTAGTAGTAGTATAATGGAATGTCTTATAAGTCCTTTACTATCCCATTGTGTACTATTAAAATAATTTTAGCTGTGAATATAGGGAATTGTTGATTCATTACTTACTCAGACATTAAAGTGTTCACAATTTTTAAAAAGGACAGTCCTAAATAAAGACTCTGTGTGTGTGTGTATGTATACGTACATACACACATACATATATATACACACATACACATTTTTTAATAACATTTTCTTTATGTATAGGAATAAGTTACATAGTTTTCTAAAGGAGGGGTTGGACATTACCAGGCTTATTTCTCAAACATACTGTTAAAGTTACCAGAGGATAATTATATCTTATTTATGTATATTTTTTTAATGAAACAGGAAGATGGATCTGAAGTTGGTGTTGGAGGGGCACAAGTAACTGGCTCTAATACACGGAAGCACATACTGCAAGTCTCCACTTTCCAGATGACCATATTAATGCTCTTTAATAATAGAGAAAAATACACGTTTGAGGTATGGGTTGGTTATATAAATTTTAGCCAGTTGTATTTCTTAATTCTCACCTGTTGAGTCTTATTTGAATAACCTTTAGAGTTATTATTTGAGCATGAGGATGATTATGATTGTTTGAGTAACCTTTGAGTGCCATTAGAGAAAACAGCATCAAATTGGGCTATGGAACTATATGAACATTATACACGTAAGGGATCACATTTCATTTTTTCGAAATTTATTGAAGTATAAATACATTTTATATAATGAAACATACCCCATTTAAAATGCATGATTTGATGAGTTTTAATAGATGTGTGCACCTGTGAAATTACCATCACAACCAATATGTAGAATATTACCACCACCACCCCCAGCATTTTAATACTCCTTTGCAGCGGATTCCCTCCCACTGTCCCCAAACTCTGGCAGCCAGTGATTTGCTTTATATCACCATAGGTTCGTTTTGTCTTTCTAGAATTTCATATAAATGAATCATATAATAGCACTTTTTGGCTGTTATATGAATCTACTATGTTTTCTGTATCTGTACGCCTGTTGATGGGCATTTGAGTTATCAGATAGAGGCTGTAATGAATAGAGCTGTATGTTTAACTTTTTAAGAAACTGCCAAAGCAATTGTACTATTTTACATTTCTGCCAGAAGTGTAGGAGAGTTCCAGTTGCCTCACATCCTCTCCAGAATTGAGTATTATCAGTCTTTTTAATATTAGCCATTTTAGCTGGTGTATCATTATATCTCATTGTGGATTTAATTTGCCTTTCCTTGATGACTAATGATGCTGGACATCTTTTATGTCTTCATGTGCCGCTTTTATGTCTTATTTAGTGGGGTGTCTGTTCATATCTTCATTGAGTAGTTTAAAAGCTCTTTGTGACTTTTGTATACAAATCCTTTGTCAGATCTATGTGCTCTGAGTATTTTATCAGTCTGTCACTTGCCTTTTCATTTTCTTAGTGGTATGTTTTAAAGAGCAGAGTTTTTTTAAATATTGACTAAGTCCAATTGCCACTATTTTTCTTTTTACAGTTCTTGCTTTTGGTATCCTAAGAAATTATTGGCTACTCCAAGATTGAAAAGAATTTCTTCAGTGTTTTATTTTAAGTGGTTTATAATTTTAGCTTTTACATTTAGGTCTATGTCTATAATCAATTTCAAGTTAGTTTTAGTGTGTGTGGTTAGAGGTAAGGATTAAGAATTATTTTACACATACACACAGATGTTCAATTGTTTATTCCAGCATCATTTGTCGAAAGCAGTCATCTTTTCTCTTTAAATTACGTTAGTCTGTTTATTAAAGAAGTCAATTGACCATATGTGTGGGGTTTGTTTCAGATTCTCGAATCTGTTTCATTGATTTCTGTGTCTGCCCTTAAGCTAATTGTACACTACCTTGGTTGTCAGATTTCTTTCTCCACCCATTTTTTTCCTTACAGTCACTGTTTTAATATACTTACTTTTTTATTACCTTTTTTCTTTCTCCCCATACCTTTAAATGGGTAGGTTCACACTGAAATGAAGATCATGTGATGCTTATTAAATTTAAATTTAAGATAATATTTTAAGAGGTGACCATTTTTATGTGATATTCCTTAAGGAAATGTTTTGAAAACCTAAGTATTTTAGGTCAGTGGCTAAGTCAAGAGGTTTTGCAGTTACGTATTTCCAGATATGTCTTACTTAGGGAATAACCTTAATTTTAAAGCACAAGTTATACGTGATTAAGTCCCAAGAATATTGATTAAGCAAGTATCAAGTACCTTACTCAAGCATGGTAAGCCTTTTCAAACAGGTATAATTGTCTCTAGCAGCCTGGGTGTTTCGTTCTGCAGTTCTCATAGGTAAACATTTTAAGCAAAATAAGCTACTTGAAAAATGCTGGGGTTGGTTTTTAGAGTTCTCGTTTATAAAGAGCTGGCAAAAATGGGAAAAACAAAAACATACATTCATTCTCTACAGCCATTATTGGAATTGCTAGTAATTTAATGGTTCAAGCTTTTCACTTTCTCAACCAACTTGGAATCATTGATGCTAATGAGCAGTGATTAGGCAGAAGGTAAAAATTAAGTAGAAAATTTCCTCTAATATTTCAAATGTTAGCTGAGTCCCAAACCAGAAATCTGAGCATAAATGGTATATGTAGAATGCTGTTCCTATGGCTCCATAGACTTCTGGCTGTTTGTATCTCAAACCAGGGGCACTGTAAGAAGGCACGTGAAGCTTGTGTTTACCCACACCATGTGTTTCACTATAGTCTGCTTCCTGAGTGTTATTAGGCAACTCTTTTACAGAAATCATCTCCACAAGTTAGAGGAGATAGTTAATCATTTTAAAGGAAGCTGATCTTTTTTACCTGTGAATATTTTTTATGAGTTCTGTAATGGCATATTAATTATTTGATGCTGCACTTAAAAAATCTTAAAACTTAGTAATTTAAAACGACCGCTAACAGTTATCTTGCATGTTTTCTGTGGGTTAGGGATTTAGGAAGGGCTTGGTTGGGTGGTTCTGGCTCAGTCTCTTAGGAGCTTGTATTAACATGTCAGCTGGGCCTTCAGTTATCTAACATTTGCTTGGTGCTGGAAAATACACTTCCAAGCTGTTGGTATTCACTTCCTTGCCAATGGCTGGCAAGCTCATTTGGCTATTGGTAAGAGGTCTTAGTTTCTCTCCACATGGGCCTTACCACATGGCTGTTTGGTTGTCCTTCCATCCTGGTGGCTAGCTATCCCTAGAGTGATCAATCCGAGAGACCAAAACAGAACCTGCATTGCCTTTCTCACATAGCCTTGGAAGTCACATATTGTCACTTACTTGTTTTCTTGGTCACCCAAATCAACCCTGACACCGTAAGGGGGCCACACAGGTTAAAACATACCAGGATCATTGCGGGCCATCTTGGAAACTACCTACAAAAGGTGGCAGTTATTTGTAAAACATGTAATTCGTAGTAATCAGGCTGCTGAAGCTTTTTCATATATACAGAGGGTGCCAAAAATACGTACACACATTTTAAGAAAGGAAAAAACTATTAATATTTTAATAATATATACTAATGACAAACAGTGAATACAAGTCGTGTATATTTTTTTGGCACCCTTGATACATATACATACATATACATATGTGTAGCAAAATTAATGTCAGACAGTAGAATTTAAACAGCAAACTATTTAAACAACAGTGATAATATTTCATCAAAAAATTATAGCAATCATCAGTAACAACTTCACAATATATAAAGGAAAATGGTTGGAAGTAAATGGAGAAAATTCCACAATCATAGAAACCCCTTACAAATGTACTGACAAACAATAAATAAAAAAAAATGGGATAAAGAAGATTTGAATAACACAATTAGCAAATTAAAATTGAATGCTGTACAGAGAACTTTGAACCCAGAAAGCAAAATGCACATACTGCTCTTGGGAAATATCTGAGGCTGGCATAACCTTATTAGTAAAATTGAACCAGGAAAATACAATAAGAGAAAGAAAGCTTTAGGTTATTCACCATAAATGCACAAATATTAAATAAAATTTTAGCAAGTCAGATTCAACAGTTTATTGAAAAAATAATTCACTGTTTCCAAGTCAGATTCATTCCTGGAATACAAAGAAGGAATTTAACAGATAGTTATGAGATTTTATATTAATAATAAAATTAACTGAACACTTGCTATATTGCCAGACACTGCTTTAAGGAGAGAATCAGTTAATGATCTCTGCAGATGTACAAAAAACACTTGATAAAAGTCAGTCCCCAATACTTATTTCCAGTGTGAGAGACTCTTAGACACCTAAGAATAGAATGAAGTGCCCGCCTTAATGTCATGAAGGTGCATCTAATGAGAGACCTAAGCATGCAGTAGTTGCTAGTAAAATATTAGCCACTTTTGCATTTACGTTAGGAACAAGTTAGGATGCCTGCCTTTGCTATGACTTGTTCTGCAGATCCTAACTAACATAGTAAGAAAAGAAAAAGGGATGGAATTTTTAAATATCAGGAGTTGACAAAATTTGTGGACAGTATGATTATCAACTTGATAATCAACGAAGAAACCATTCTCTGAGAAGAGTTTGGTTGAAAAATCAACTTTTCTATAAATCAGAACTAATCAGAAGATGACATGAAGAAAGGGATATTTTAATAAGAATTACAATCTTCCTAGGAGTCATTCTAACAAGAAAGGTAGAAGACATACCAAAAAGGCAGTAAAAGAAAAAGAATATGAAAGGGTAAATGTACCCAAATGGAAAAACTACATGTTATAAAGGAGTTTTGTTTTTTTTTAAGTCACCTATAATCAGTGAAATCCCAATCAAAATCTACAAACAATTTATTTTCTATGAAACTTGACAAGCTGATCCCAAAATTCATCTGGACAAGAAAATGCCCAGGAATAGGCAAAATTTTTATTGGAGTGGCAGGGCTTTGGGGTGGGGAAGCCCAGTAAGTGAGGAACGAATTTGTCCTAATTCTAACACATACCTTAAAGTTAAAATTGTGTTAACATGTAGACAGATAGCTTATAAGAACAGAATAAAGAGTTCAGAAACAGATTAATATATAGACAGGTGTTTGGGAGTGATGAATTTGCCATTTCTAATCAAACTCAATTAAAATAATTGCTGCATCATTTTTGGGACTGGTCAGAGAGTAGTATGGGGACCTTAGTTCCATATATCAAATACAAAATAAAACTCCAGATAGATGTAAGCACAAATTGATAAAAGTAATAGAAGAAAACAATATTTTGATAAGCTTGATATGAGAAAGGCCTTTCAGTAATCCTGGTCCATAAACCACAAAGGAAGACTGACAGATTTAAACACATAAAAAGTAATAAAACATTTATATGATGAAATATCATAAAATTAAAAAAGAAAAGATTAAGAGACTAGGAGAAATTACTTACAACATGTGACAGAATCGAAAGCCATAAATATACAAAGAGCACCAATAAGTCAATACAAAAACAAACGATTGAATAGAAAAACATGGAAGGAAAATGAATAGATAAAACACAGAAGTATTACAAATATCCTTTAAACATTAAAGAAAGCTTTTTTCTTGTACTGGTCATGGAATTTCAAATTAAAATAATGAGATAACCATTTTTAGCCCAAGAGATGGACAAAAGATAAAAATTCTGTGTTGCAGGTAAAGAGAATAGATACTCATAAAACTGTTGTGAAGTTACATAGTTAAACAACTTGAAAGGCAGCTTGTCAGTATCTATAAAGTATAATATATAACTTTGAGGAAACGTATTTCTAGAAATCTGCTTCAGGAAACCTGGCTTTTGTGTTCAAAGACAGAAATGCATGCTCCATCATGAAATTGGGTACAGTCTCAATCTATTCATATCGTGATAGAGCAGTACTATGGGACCCCTGTAGCCTTAATCACTTTATATTAACATGGAAAATCTCCAAGAAATCAGTAAAAGAATCAGATAGTGTGATCCCGTTTGCGTTTAATATTAATACTAGTGTCAGATGGGCGTGTTCATGTTCATACATGTATATGTGTATTTGTGTTCATATATGTAGGTGTCTAGGAAAAGGCATAGAATATTGAATTACAGTAGTTACCTCTGGGGATGATCTGTAATTGTCAACTATCACCTAAGAATGTATTTATATGTTTCCATTTCTTTGAACATGATTAAACAATAAAATAATGTAAATAAGTCATTTGTAGCATGCACATAATAATTAAAAGCACCTATTTAACTTGCTGGGATTAACATTTATAACTGAAATGTCTAAAATAGCTAGACATAACCAGAGATCATTTGACGCAAAAGAACGTGCATCATTATCAGTACCATTCACATTTCTCTCAGTCCTTATGTACCCTGAGAGTCCTTCAGAAAGACCTAAGCTGTTGCTCAGGGACTCTTGTGAAAGGGAGAATGACTGTCTCCAGATCAGTTACACAGTCTGAACATCACCATCTTCATGCCCCCTTTTGTGCTGCTTTTGAGAAAGAAACAGCTTTATACAGTGAATCAAAGCGACACATCCTAATGTGAAGACTTTTTGCATCATACCTCCCTGTAGATGTGTAGGGACTAACTCATATACTTGTGCAATTATCTTAACAGTCCCACTGACATACGAAGCATATAATGAATTTAAAAATTGTACAGTTGACCCTTGAACAAGAGAGGAGTTAGGGGCCTCGACACCCACCTGCCCCCAGCTGCAAATCCACATATAACTTTTGACCACAATAGTTGGCCCTTCGCATCCTGGAATTCAGCCACAGTTGGAAACTAGTTGGGAATGAAAAATAACAATTTTCCATCCACAATTGGTTGAATCCTTGGATGTGAAACTGGCAGATTTGAAGGGTCAGCTGTATTTATTGAAAAAAATCCACATATAAGTGGACCCGCGCAGTCAAACCTGTGTTTTTCAGAAGTCAACTGTACATTCGTTCTTTCCCAGACTGCTTTTTTTTTCATCATTGTATTTTATTCATCTCATTATAAATAGCAAAAATTATCACCAGCCCTACAAAACATTTCTTACTGCGTTTTATGTTTAGTGTTAATTACCAAGTATTTAATTGTTTTTCATTTGGTCATACAGACAATAAATATGGTCAATTTGGATTATAAATTTTGATTGTATAGTAGAAAGACCTTAGTTCAAGCCTACTTTGCTTCTTCCTACGAAAGAGGTTGCTAAGCAGAAGAGTAGTGTTGATAAACTTGGAAGGAAGATTATAGAGTACTTCTAAAATTAGCAACCGTGTAGTGGTTAACACATTTTTTTTTTACCTAAACACTAAAGCAGGTCCCTAATATTCCCTGGTGGATGACCTTTTTAGAGTAGGCCTTATATCTCCTGAAACAGAAAAATACACATATTTTCCATATTTTGTAATTTGAATCACCTTTATCTTTCGTTCGAATAAATGAGATTTCAGGGAAGTGTCATAATAGAGAATTCTTTGTTGTCAATTATTTCTTTAATGGAATTACTTCTCTCTAACCACTGCTTGATCAGTTTCACTTATTAACTAATCTGCTTGAATCTTCCAAAAAGTCCAGTTATAATTATGTCAATCTGATGAAATTTCAGGAAATTCAACAAGAGACCGATATCCCCGAAAGAGAACTCGTTCGAGCTTTGCAGTCTCTTGCCTGCGGTAAACCAACACAGCGGGTTCTTACAAAAGAGCCCAAGTCAAAGGAAATAGAAAACGGTCATATATTCACAGTTAATGATCAGTTCACATCCAAACTACACAGAGTCAAGATTCAAACAGGTATTATATTTTTCCTCTTTAAAAAAATTGTATTTTTTTCCTCTAAAAAACTCTTACCTATTGGATTTCTATCTTTTAAAAGTAAGTAGTTTCCAGTGCTGCATGACACAGAGGTTTAAGATATAAAGCTGCTTTAGTTGGTATGTGTTCCTGTCAAAATAGAGTTTAATCCAAGAGTAATTCATAGTGTGAACATGGTACTTACTTCCATATGGTTTTTGATGAGTGAAATACAGTTTTATGAACGTTTTACTTAAAATAATTCTGTTTAACTGGTTAACTAATAGTCAGTGTACACCTGTTTTGAAAACTGATTTATAGATTTCTCAAAATTGGGAGTTATCTCTCTAAAGTTTGGTTTTTAGATGCAGCTATTTATATTTTGATACATATTTTTAAGTTTAAAAGCCTTAAAACTCGTATCTCTAACTTACAAACATAGAAGTGACCCTATTGTGAGCAGATTTTAGTACAGCCTTATTTTTAAGTCGATAATGAACACCCTGTTTATTGTATATTTAACATAATGTAAGATACGTTTTCTATGCATTTAAAGGGGAAAAGGGCAGTCTGCTTGCTGACATTTAAACTCTATATAGTTTTCTACTTGATTTTAAAACTAGTAGATAAATTTCCCAGTAGTAATTCATTTATTATAGTTAATATGTCTTGCAGTAAAACAGTACTTTTAAAATAAGATAAAATTTTCAAATGCCTAAAGTTTTCCAATTTAAAAAAGTTGTATTTACATTTTATGTTGGTAAAAATAGTCTTTTGAAAATTATTTTAATGCTAAATATACAATTGATTTCCAGGATACATTGACTCAAGAACTTTATATGCACACTTTTATTTTCCTTTTTTGACCCTAATTGGGTATGTATGCTTTTTGAAGAAGAGTGGTGTGTCTCTATTAAAAGCCTTGGCTACTGTGTCCCATAGTTGCACATAACATTGTATCTTCACCACCAAGATTGGCCCCGTGTCTTTGGACACAGATGTATATTAAAAATGAAACAACTGTGCTAAGGAGAGTCATAGAATAAAATGTCTTTTTCCCCCCAGTGCAAGACATACGAGTTTACAGTTTGGGGCAGATACAGATTTAGGATTTCAGGACTTATATGTATCCTGGATTTGGAGGAAAAAAACTTGTATGGTGATATATATCTGAATTGCCTAGCCTCACACTGTTTTACCATAAATAACTGTCTTTGTAATCACAGATTCCATCATGAACAGCAATAAATATATATTGTCAAATATTATTATCCAAAAAAATAGACTTCGTGGATTTTTAATTTTTGGTCGTGTGTGTGTAGTATTTTACATCTGATTAAAACAGGAATATAGTTATATGAAGAAGAATTTGACTAGATGGTGTCTTGCAGCTCTTTTCAGCTGTAATTCTGTAAACAAATAATGTTTTTCATTTGGGAATGGTACTTAGATTACCTTGGCTCTTACTGATATTTTGTGTAACTTAAAATTTTCTCTCTGGTGATAAGTACTGTGACCACATAGATTTTCTTAAGTTGTCGAAATACATTTGTCTTTTGGAGAAAGTACTCAGACTTGTAATCAGTAACTCAGAGATTCTGACCATACCTCTGCTTTTTCCTGAAGTCAGTAATACAAGTTCAAGCAAGGGAGTGAAAAGTATTAATACAACCTTTGAAAAGAACTGTTGTAATTTATAGTAATTGCCATAGTCGACAGTCTTGCCCACCACCCCCGCTCACCTCTGCACCCCTCACCCACCTGCACAGGCAGACACTTGTGTTATGCTTCTAAGTGCAGAGCCTAGTGCTAGGCTCTAGGAGAGTGCTCGTGCCCTCTCATTTTTTAAAACATCATAATTCAATGTATATCACCACAATCTTCCCATTTATCTTAGAGTACACCTATGTAGGTGACCGAATCCATATGAACCAAATGGGTGGTTTAGAAAAGTCTCTCCCTCCAGCTTTTTATTTTAAATATTTTCAGATCTACAGAAATGGGTAAAAACATGATAGTGGACATTGGGAATGGCCATCGTCTATGTTTACGAGTCATTAAAATGTTGCCACATTTACTCGGGCAACCTTGCCCTGGGCCCACCATCTTTCCCTCCATATGGGTGTGTATTTGCTACAGCATTTTAAATTAATTTGCAAACATCATAACACTTCCCCTCCAATTACTTGAGCATACATCTGTCTGTCTCCTTGGGATAAGCTATTTTCCCACATACTTGTAATACTATATCACACCCAAGAAAATTAATGCCATAGGTTTACGTACCACAGTTTGTATGTACACAGTTGTGCCCCAAATACCTCTCATACCTTACTTTTTGGATCCAGGATTCAATCAAGGTTTTTACATTAAATCAACTTTTATGTCTATTTAGTTCTATTTAATCTAAACTAATACATATCTTTTTTTATGACGTTGACTTTTTTTGAGGCAAAGCATTATTTCTTAGCAGACCATTTTAATCTAATTTTACTTTTTGTTAAGCTACAGAGTGTCTTTAATTAGGGAAAAGACACTGAAAGCAGAATTGTTAACCAAGGGATTCTTGTTAGAAACAGCTAAATGGATATGCACGCCACAATGATCTAAATTTTACCGTCTGCTCTCTCGTGGGTGTGCCCATGCCTAAGGCAGCAGGGTCCCGTGTGTGGCTCTTGGTAATTGTCCAGTTTCTACCTCCAGAAACTTCACTTCACGTCTATCTCCTGCTGATGACCAAATGAAAATTCAGTTACCACTTTTCTTTGTCTGCTACTTCAATTAGAGCAAAGTTGTAGGAGAAAGGGACTTCTGTATCTAATCCCTAGCAAGTGCCTTGGAAACTATAGGGAATAACAGATTTAAGACTTCTAAAGATTGGAATATAGTATACTTATATTGAGATTGTGACATAAAGAAATTAATAAGATATAACAAGAAATTGTTAGATAATTGGTGAGAGGTACAAATGAAATAATTGTTATGGAATTTCTTTAATTGACATTCTAGTGATACTTCTTAATTATTTATTGAGCTAACTAAATCTTGGCAATACATACTCTTTCCTTCTCTTTAAATCTTAGAGATTACAGCCCTATTTTGAGTTAGTAAGACATCAGGTATTCTCCTATGTGAGATACTTTTGGTGAGGTTTAACTTGGAGTTCATGATGGTCAAGTACTAGTTGACCTCTGGAAGGCACAAGCTATGGAAATGACTGATACTTTTACTACTAAAGATATCCAGCTACATTTTTGTTCTTGGAAAGAAATACATTGTATTCTATAAAAGTAAAACTGGTTTTATTATCTCTGTAAGTTAATTTCCTGTTATTTAAAGAAGGACTTAGAAGTGCAGGATTTTTATATCACTTCTTGTTATTTAAATATTTATTAAAATAGACATTGAATTAGGCACTTTTTGAATGTTTACTTGGGATAATAAGTATACTCGTAGAGGTTGAAATTGGTTTTTTTCTGTGCGTATTACTAAATTATATTGTTCGTGTTTATAAACCACATTTTCCATTACATTTGAAATTATATGGTAATCACATGGTAAATGTCTTTCTCTTTTAGTTGCTGCCAAACAAGGTGAATCTGACCCCGAAAGGAAGGAAACGAGGCAGAAAGTAGATGATGACAGAAAACATGAGATAGAAGCTGCTATAGTGCGGATAATGAAATCTAGAAAGAAGATGCAGCACAATGTGTTAGTAGCAGAGGTGAGAACATTTTAAGCCTGGATTCATGTAGAAAAGCAAAGTAACGTTAATAATTGAAATTTAGGAAAGTACTACCGTGTTTCTCCGAAAATAAGATCTAGCCAGACAATCAGCTGTAATGCATCTTTTGGAGGAAAAATTAATATAAGACCTGGTCTTATATTAATTTTTCCTCCAAAAGATGCATTAGAACTCATTGTCCGGCTAGGTTATTTTTGGGGAAACATGGTATTTTCAACTAATTTCAATCCAATTTTAAAATTAGGAAACAGTCAGGTAATACTTATTATTAAAAGCATGACAGTTGATAATTAAACAAAGCAATACATTGAAATATGTACACACTTCTAAGAACTGATGTTTGTAATGAAAATCATAGCATATTGTCACATTAATAAACAAAAAATTTCCCTGCTATTTAATACTGTTGTGCAAAACAAACTGACTTTATTTCTAAAATTAGTAACTGTTACCATTTATTGAGTGTTTACATATTACAAATTAGAAAACTAAGGAGGGGAGTACCAGTTGGGAAACCACTAAAACAGTGAGGTAAGAGTTGATTAGGGCTGAATAGAGTATTGGTAGAGGATAGAGAGCTGAATGAAGACAAATGAGAAGTAGAATTGACAGGATATTTGACCGATTGTGGGAAATGAGACGGAGGGGTCAGGGAAAACTCTTAGGTTTCTGGCTGGAATGGCTAGATGAGGTCGGTCCCTTAACTGAAAAGGGAAGACAGTGTGCTGCTGTGTTCCAGTTACTACCCTTCTGTACAAGTTGACTTCCTGTCCCGAGACATAATTAGTGAATACTCAGTAATTTCAAAAATCATGACAGAAAAAAACACAAGCACTTAAGACATTGGCAATTAGGTAACTGATTAATTTTCCCAGACATTTTCATTGGACTGGCAGGAGATGTCTGAGGGCAGTGCCTTGAGGAGTAATGGAGCTGAGACCACCAGGAAGAGTGTCATGTGCTTTGAGGTGCTGGCTCATGGGAAAGGGCAGAGAGAGCAATACTCCCGGACTGAGTGTTGAGTTGAGGGGTTCTGAATTTCATTTTTTTAGATGGGGAAATGTTGAGGATGTTTATATCCTAAGGATAAGAAAGGAGTACTTAAAAAGAAAAGGAAGAAAAATGAAATGAGGTGATAATTGATGTACCAAAGTCAAAGGAAAGGTGAGAGGATTGGATAGAGAACACCGGTGGATGGTAGGTGTATTACCAGGGATGTTACTGAGTGTTCCTGAGAGTCCAGGACAGGGTGCAGGGTGAGTGTTAATCCAGGATGGATGCATGTGAGTGTGTGAGGTGGTGCGAGGGAGGACTTGCAAACGGCGGTGGCCTTTCCCTGGAGAGCAGGGTGCGAGGCTCCCGAGCTCGGGGACTTGCTGAACTTGAATACTATACATTTGGGTTATCACTACATCAGAGATTGGCAGACTGTTAGTTTGGTTTTTTGTTTGTTTTTCTGGTTTGTTTGCTTTAATGACCAGTTGTAGCCTGAAAGCAGCCATAGATAAGAAATGAGTGTGTTTCAGGAAGAATTTAAAAGAACAGGCAGTGGACTGTATCTGGCCTGTAGGCTGCAGTTTGCTGGCTCCTGGTCTACACAGAAGGTATAAGAAACTACGACTTCACTCAGCGGGGAACTGAGTAGTAGATTTTGAATGATGCAGCACATGTAGAAAGGGTGTTTATGGAACAGAACCAGAGGAATCAGGAAGCTGAGGGGACTGTTGAGAGTGTAGCTGAAGTGATCCTGTGTGCAAACTAAACCCTGTCAGGAGGGAGTTACAGTTAAAAGAAGTTACTGATAGCTTAGAAGAAAGGGTCAGAGGATTCGAGATTCAGATGGAATGATAAAACTAGAAGGCTGCTAGATTTTAGTTGGAGAATGGAGTGCTGCAGTTTCAGATTTCAAAGAATTATCAACCCCTTGTGGTCTTGGGCAGCAAACGGATCCAACGGGAGTAAAAGAAAAGCTGGCTGATGGGTGGATGGTCTGCAGGATGCAGGGTGGGTTCCTAGGAAAGCCTGAACTTGGGGCAGAAAAGTTTAGATTCTCATCTCGTAACTACTGGCTCTATTCATGTCAGTTTTCCTCTCTGGCATATTTTTCTCATTTGTAGAAATGAGACAACCTAACTTTGCAAGGCTAAGAGCATTAAATAAATTAATGCATACGAAATGACTAATGATACAGTGCATAGTCAGGCTTTGACTACTGCTGTGGTTACTGTTTTATTATTACTGACGTCACAATGCCTAGAATCCTGACAGCAGATAGAGAAAAGAATAGCACCAGTAGCACTTACTGTGGACGGGTAGTAGGACATTATTCTAAAGCATCACGTCTGTTAATTTCATGAGGTTAAGGAACTTTCCCAAGGTCCCAGAGCCAGTAGGTGGGAGAGTTGGGATTTGAATCCAGCCCTTCCAGGTCCACAGTTTGTGCTCTCAGACACGTTATGCTACCCACGTTCTGTGAATTGGGAGAGTAACCCAGAAGGCTAGCGTACAGCATCAAATGGTTAAAGTCTAGGTGGTATATACATTCATACTAATATAGTCCAACTTGTACTCCTAATCCATTTTAGTATTCACATTCTGATGTGAACAGGTGGTGTGTTCTAACCTAACATTACACTTTCAAATACCTTTTTAAAGTTTTGGTATTTTTAACTTTGGTAATCAAATTACTAAAGTTTGAGCTGAGTCTTAAAATTCCACATCAGTTCTATTCAAAAATACAAATTTTTGTGTGTTTATATGGAAATGTTAACATATTTTTTTAAATTTTCTGGTGAGAAATAGTGTTTTGTTTTTTTTTTTACCTTCTGTTTTAGGTAACTCAACAGTTGAAGGCTCGATTCTTACCAAGTCCAGTTGTTATTAAGAAACGTATTGAAGGACTTATTGAGAGAGAGTATTTGGCACGAACACCTGAGGATCGCAAAGTGTACACATATGTAGCATAAAATACGTCCAGAAATTTGATTTATTCTTGGACTGTACTCTTCGCATGGACTGGGAAGTTCTTTTAAATCATTAAATACTAAGACGACCATCTCTTCTATTAAATTACAGTACATGTTCTAGACCATTCAGATCAAGCCTTTACTCCCTTTGAGAGTTTTCAACATCAATTGATTGAGCTTCAGGCTTTACAACATTTATCCCTGTAGAGGTCATCTTTACAGTTCCTCGGGAAAATGTGAATGTGCCGCGTTTTGTTTTCAATACTGTATGAAAACAGGAAAAAAATAAAACAAAAATTTAGAAACTACAGCTCATTAAAATAAAATTGTTGGATTTCATTTCCCCAGGTCTTCAGTGTTGATGTAAATGTGTTTTTGTAGTGTTGCTTAGCACTTTGCGCATTGTATAAGTTGGGTAACAAAAATGGTAAAAGAAATGACACAATTTCCAATTATCTTGCTCTGCTTCTGGCATTTCTTTAGCTAGTCTTGTTTAATTTAAAGGTTTGATAAATACAGAGACCCAAGCATACAATCTGAGCATGCTTTGTTCTACCACTTGCACTGACTGATCTGATAGCCGTATGACCAGGAACCTTTGTTTTGGGCTCAGTACATAACCCTGATTTGGTTTTCCCCTATTGTATTTTGAAATTTCTCAAATTCAGTCTTAACAATGATTAGGTTTTGTTCCTCGTTATCTCTAGAGAGAGAGAATATTTTAGTATGTATAAATTGTACAATAATTTTTTGCTGTTATACTCACTGCTAATAGTGGATTGTATAGGGCAGTGTTTTTATTTCATTTATTGTAGACAAAAATAAATGAATTTAGCATACACATACCCACTAATTCAAGTACGTCAGAGCACAAAGTTGGCAGCTGGTTATATTTAATTCAGCCCCTTTGAAAAGCACATATAGTCTATACTTTGTTTATAAAATATCTTAGGTTCCCCCTCTCTTAAATATCTATATTTTGGTGAAGCTGAGGTGCACTGTTAATTTTCTGTTTCAGAATGCATTCTAAAGATGCAATAAATATGATTACCTTGATATTTTTTAACAAGATCTTCAGTTCTTGCAGTTGACTGTGTTTTGGAAAGTGATTAAGCAATATTTTTCAAACCTGATGATTCTTGGATATTTAGCTGTTGTCTTCCAAAGAGTCATCGTTTCATGTTTTTAAAGATGTGCTTTGTGCTGAAGATTCATGTCGGTTATCCTGTGCTTCCAACTTTCACCAATGTTTTTTACCTGATTGACCTGCCAAGGATTATAGTTTGCTTTATTTTTAATAACTTCAGAGTATTTTTATCTTCAATTTTATTTAATTTTGTTTCATTTTGTTTTCATAAGACATTGTTGCAGATATGTAACTGGGGCAAACCACTATAGATTTCTATCGGATAGAAAAATGAAATGTTACTAGTAAGTTCAAATAACCAACCGTTGACTATCGATACTGTTGATACATTTATTAGAATGTATGTCTCAGAAGATGGTTTCTGTTTAAATTTATGGTCAAGTTACAACAACTGAATTCTAATATGGATTAAAAACTCCACATAAATATTTTTCCCCATGCGTCTCGGGTTATAATTTTCCTTTTAGACTTGCAGATACGCCCTTACTGCATTTAATTTTGTCTTCATTTGTACTGTAGATTTGTAAGCCTTATGCTCTTGATCTCTGCATTTTCCACTTTTACATGATGCAAATAAGATACAACTGAAAACTATCATGAACATTATTCTCAGGATACTTTTACCATACTTGAGTGACAGTAGGTCAGGTGTAACATGGAAAGCTGAAGGGTTTTACTTTCTGATTTTTACGTCATTGGAATTTCTGTAATAATAAGGTGTTTATAAGGAAAATACTGGTATTTAGGTTTCAGAGTTTCCTTATTGCTTCATTTCCCAATTAAATGATATGTAACACATTGGGAAATAGAATAACTCAGATTGTCAACGTTAATAAATATGAAGGATGTAAGAACTTCATTTGAAATCTAAATGAGACATTAAAACACAAATTTCTGCATTAGTTTAAAGCATTAAAAATCAGTAAAGTTAAATTTAATGTCATTGTCTCAAGTGTGAAGGTACAAATCCAACCTAGAGTTTAGAGACATTTGTTAATTTTGGAGCACAGGTTTGATGTTTATGTTTCTAAATGCTTATAAATATTTTGAAACGTTTCTGAATTGCAGTTGAGTTGGATAGGTGGAGAATGCAACCATTTGCACTCAGTTGCATTTCAGTCAATTGCAGTTGAGTTGAATAGTTGGAGACTGATGCATTGAAAAACAAAATTGGGTCACCTAACATGCTTATATGTTTTAGCTCTTAAGTAAGTGTATTTTAGCTCAATGGTACATTTTGACGTTGCTTTCTTTTCAGCAAGAGGTCATTCATGCTATTCTCAGTTTTTTAATGTCTTAATTTCAAAGAATAATACATCCTTACCATTTATTTAATCCTGTTGATGTGAATAAATTTTGGTGACTTATACTTGAAGAATTTTAAGGAGGGCGGATACATAATTTTCCAACTGCAAAAATGATGTAATCTTTGTTCACTTGTTAAATTGTAATTCTCTGCTACCCTCATCGAATCCAAGACAGTGTTTACTTTGAATTGTTATATAGTTATATTATTTAAAGATTGAAAATTCATTGCAATTAGGGAACTCACAGCCTCACAAAATAAAATGTGGTTGTGATTGCAAGGATTCTTTATGTCGGTGAATTTTGGGGGGGTGGGGGATGCATGTCTCTGTAAAGGCTATGTTAGGATCACCTGTGTAGCATTGCAAACATAGACACGTTCCACTTCCAAACCCCCAAGATGCTGATACGCCTTCTCAATAAGAATTCTTATCATAGTAAAGCACTGTTAATGTTCCATCCCCCCAGTGTGTATGTTGGGTAGCAGGAAAGGCTTAGTAACAACCAATGATCTTAAGATTATACCTACACCCCCGGTAAACTAATAGCACGTTGGCATCAGCTCAGACTTTTCAATATTATTTAGTTCCTCAATTTGGAAAATAATATGTTAAATCTAGACAATACTAGTTTTATGTACAGTTTTAAATATTCATTTTGAATAACTGGTAGTACAAGGTTTTATCATTGCCTGTGTAACTTGAGATTCAATTTTTATAGGCTAATTTTTCATAAGCTCTCATATGTATACTGTTAGATTGTCTCAGTCTTGGGAGGAAAGCTATTACATATCAAAATCACAGATCAGGTATTTTACTATATGGTACATAGAGTGGGTCAGTGAGTATTTGGCACTCATATGAACGTTAAAACATTTCAGGTTAGCAACATTGTTATAAATCATTCCTGTTTCCAAAAGCAGAGTTAGAAATGTTAAATAAACAGAAACAACATTTGAGTGCGTATTACCATGTGCCAGACACTGTTCTGAATGCCGTCTGTGTATTTAATTTAGTCATCACATCAGCTCTATGAGACGAGCACTGTCGTTACACTTGGTTGCTCAAGGTTACTGTTAGGATATGGCAGAGCCGTGGGTTGGACCTGGGTTTGATCCTGTGTTCTGTCTCCTGAGCCTGTATTCCATACTACAAATAAACATGGTTTTCTACTTATAAACTTACCACTTAATTTGTACCTCATTTACATGAAAAAGAGTTACAGTACATACAAAACGGCAAACTAAAAGAATACATGAAGCATCTCAATATGGGACTTAAGATATTTTGATTGTACGTTTGCTGATAACAGTTTTGGGTAGGAGGGAAAATAGGTAAGTGGCTGCTGTTCTGGAATCTTAATTTTACATACTTGATTGGGTAACATGGGTAGAGGCATAAATTTAAATCTGGAGTTTTAAAAAAACATTCCTTATGGGGTGCCTTTCCTATACCAATTGGTTATTTAGCCAAGAGGAGACCTAAGTGAATCCAACAAGTAACAATACAGAGCTTGATCATGAAGCCTTCAGGAAAACATGAACAGCTAGAAAGTCTTGAAAACCCATTCATTTGATAGTTCTAGAAATAGCAAATTTGTAAACATGGCATTAAAGTGATTTGATCTCAGTATTAGGGTCCAGTGAGCCATGCAGGCGTAGCTTTATATGTGGAGCTCAAAGTAACCTTGTCTATGTTTAGTAATTTCGTCAAATTTCAATGTTCAGATAACGAAGTACAGTTCAAATAATACATAATACTTGAATGTAAGAATTCTTGCAGTGGGAAAATTAAAATTCTAAGTCTCAAAGTTCTGCTGTTGCAATACTTAAATGTGTCAGCACAATGTCTGGCATGAGGTGGGGGTAGTAAGTCTCCGACGGATGTGCTTAATGATTGCTACGTGTCTTGGAAGATTGTCTTAAAAGAGTTGAACTTCATAAAATTTGTACGTCATTGGGAGTATGACTAATATTCATGATATGATATTTTTTAATTTTATAAATGGAAATCATTTGATTTTTGGTTTTCAGCTGGCTAAAAAGTGGAAAATGGAGACCAATTGCTGGGCTGTTCCAGATGGTTTCAATCCGATTTTAAAACTCTTTTGAGTCACACAACATCTGATGAAAAAACTCTGACTTAGTGATGCAGCAACTCTCAAGATCCCACTAATAGTTAATGGGTGCAGGAAATTGGGCCCAATACTGTCTGATTTGAAAACCTGTACTTTTAATGAGTTAATGTGCCCCCAGTTTTGGCAAACTGGGCAGCACTTTACAAATTGAATTTGATTCTGAAAGTAGATTTTCTTGGGGAGTATTTTAGTGAACGTTTGTTGATTAGAAAGTGTTCCTTGGAGTATTTGATATTGTGAAACTTACAGATCCTACGCAAGAGAAAAAATATTAGCTGTGCATATTGGTATGTATGGTATATGCGAATTATTTTGTTTATAAAACTGATGTCAGATATCAATATCTGTAGAATTAATCATAACTTTTATTCCCTATATGATGCTGTTCTCTGTATTAAAAAGTAACCACTAGACTGATTTTTTTTTTTTTTTTTTTTAATGGAATGGAATTGTAGGCCAAAAGAGACATAACCTAAAGAGCATGCACCAGGTGGGGAAAAGGGCAAAAATCTGCATTTTGTTCCAGCAGTAGACAACCATTGTATGTAACTGTAAAACAGTGAGATTCTGTAGAAAGCCTCTTGCAACTTCTACATCTAGTGAAGAGGGAGGACAGAAGATAATGCCCTTCAAAGTTAGAAAGTCGATGCATACTATATTCACATTTTTTAAATTTCCCTCTAAAGTTTGCCTGCAAAACCATTTTGCAACACTGAGGAAAGCATTCTCACTATTTTTTGACCAAAATTGGTATTATCCAAATTTCTCATAAGGCATTCATATTCACCAAACTGACTTGAGCTGATTAAAACATAATTCATTCTCAAAAGAAGGGTTGTGCTCATTAAGTTTACACAAGAATGGGTTACAGACTTTAAATAGCTATTCCAAAAAAAGAGTGGCAAGTGATTTAGTATTTTAAATCAGAATATCCTAGGGAAGCTTTAAAACAAAACTTATGCCTCTTGTAGATTTGATTTCATAGACCTGAGGTGATTGTTTTGTGAAGGTAAGTTTGGGAACTATTGCTTTAGATTATAGGTATTAACAAGGATATTAATTCAATGTTACTAATTAGAACGTTCATTTGCTAGGATGCAATCTGAGATCTTTTAACATTTTTGTTTTTAAACTTGAGACCAGGTCCTTCTTACTTTCTTTATTTTAAGGAGGGCGCAGCTCACAATGGCCCATGCAGGGATCGAACTGGCAACCTTGGTGTTATTAGCACCATGCTCTAATCAGCTTAGTTAACTGGCCACCCCAGAGATCTTCAACATCTTACATGGACTTAACTACGTACCCCTCAGCTGGTTAAGGCAAGAGGTTGGTCAAGAAGTTTGATTAAAAGTGGGCCAGTTGATTTCAAGCTACTTATGGCCACAGATCACAGTATTAATCACAACCAACCAATTGTCATTAGAGGATCCTGATTGGGGGAGGGGGAGAACCAATGGTGACCTCAGTCAAAGGTCAACCTGTGGTCTTAACAATTGGGCATTCCCACTGAGAAATGGAATACAGAAACCAAGTGTTCAAAGCTCAGTGACCTCTCTCCCGTTCAAGTTTAGGTAGCAACACGAACAGTGATTCTAAGAAAAAAGGAAGTGCTTACTGAACAGATTTGGACTTTTCCCACCATTAGAACCTTTGGTTGTGAAGCAATTTAGTGAGGTCTTAGTGACGTAAATTAGTGTGTTTGTGCTGCCAAATGCATAAGATCGTAAGCAAGTGTAAGCCATAGAGTGGGCTTTATCAGTGTAACCCAAACAGAACAAAGTGTTCCCAGTGGGCCTGAGGCTGCAATTTCATGGGTATCCTCTTAATGTGACAAGAAGTGACGGCCTTAAGAACATGACACTTAACTCCCTAGTACTCAAACCTGACTTCTGGATTATTTTTCAGTCAGGAGCTTTCATAGAATCATCCAGTAATTAAGTAAAATAGGTGTTTTTAATTTTTTTGTAAACAAAGTTGAGACTCATAAAAATAGCTCCATCAGATCAGTGCGTAGATTAAGATCTTAAGTGTGAGGAAACCCAGAAGCTCCCTGACAGGCAAACCAATTCTCAAGGTTGGGGGAGCAGCGATGGCCCCCATTTCAGCCTGTACTTGGGCCCTAACGGTGCACTTTGGAGATGTCTCACTAATTATTGCTATTCTCACAACCCTGGCCACAGTAATTGCTCCTTCAGCCCACGGGTGGATACACAGCCTATTGTTTACTTCTCTTTATAACTCCTCCACAGACCTCAACTATGAATCCACTGGTAGGTCTGGGTGACAAATGACATTACTGCTCCTGAGGGAGATTTTTCCATGTGTAGCTTCTCTTAGATTTGCACCTTGTATTTACTAAAGGAGCAGCTGGTAGCGTGCTCTCACTGCAGTAGATCTTAGCATGACACCTGTCAGTAAGTTCTCAATGCTAACTTCATCCCAACTTACAACAGCATTCATTATGAGACGATGGTAGGGTCCCCCCTTCTGTACAGTTACAAGCCCTGCATATGAACCCAAGCTGTTGCTTTAGCCTTATCACATCATGCTCTAATCAACTTACTACTTGAAAACTGATTTGTAAACTAAACCAGTTCATACTATTTTCCCCTCTCCTTTGAACTGGTGTAACTTCCTGAAATATGCTTCTGTTAGGAACGTCCTTCAGTCCTTGCTTAAATGTCCCATTTTTCCTCATTATTTGCAATCACTGACCACACAGTGAGTTATTACAACAGGTACATTCACTAGTGTAAATGTTTTGTACATGTTATGTATGTATATATGTGTGCACATTTGCCTATGCATGATGGGTGACATTAGATCTTCAAGTATTGTACATAGCTGATAGATTGGTAATTTCTTTAATAATTACTAGTGTATCATAATTTCTTAGTTTATCAAATGGCAAACCACATAGTAAGAAGTGTAAACCCATTTTATTTGACTACTTTCGCTGAGGAACAGTGTATTAAATACCAATAAAACTGTCAGGCAAAAATGTACACATACATACAAGCCTATGTAGGTGGTACTCTAGGAAGTTTTTTGACTAAGAAATCTTAGGTTATATTTATGAGTTAATTTCCCATGGTTAAGTGTGTCATCAGCTACTATGATGAAAATAACTCCCTGTGGTAAAAATAAATGGACTAACAATGCATAAACAAAGATGTCTACATACACTGTACAAACATGTTACATTTATCTAGCACAGCCAAATGTTTACATGATTTATATGTTTTCATAATTTCTGATGTCATTTTTCTGCAACTGTATTATACGTCTGCACCTTTTTGAAAATAAGTGGCCGTATCACATGACCTGTGTCTGCCCACTGGGTGGCTGGGCCTCCAGTGCAGCACAAGTCCTGTGCTTTCTGGAGGGCGGATGGCCTCCTACCCATCTGGCTGCAAGTTGCCTCCTCTGTCAGTGTGCCTGCTTCTAACGGCCTCATTTCTTCGCCTGTGCTGCACACAGGAGCCAAAGAACTGCCTTCCCACAACTGCCATTCAGGAGTAAGTGAGGCTAAGACAAAAGGAAGGGAGCAATCACGGACCTGGCTTTGTGAGCATTTGTTTACACTTTGCAAGGCACTTTGGGTTTCCATTCTGAAGTGGAAGGGAAATGTAACCGCCAGAATAATGACGTGTGACTGTATAATGGGTCATCGCCTCTCTCCGTTGACTTCTAATTCTTTACATTTTAGTCAGTTCAGGTTTGCTTAAAACAAAACAAAACAAAACAAAACAAATCTTTAAAAAGGAGTCAAGCCGTTGAAGGGACCATGCAGGATAGGATGATAACAGCAAATCCCACGGAGTTCTAATTCATTCCTTGATTCGCTCAAGACAGCATGCGTGCAAACAATGTATCAGATATGCATATTTTCAGAAGTTTCTGGTGGTGGTGCCTGGAACGCCCATTCATCCTCAGAAGTGGGGTGTTGCTGTGATATGAGCATTCCTAGTCTGTTACCTAGTTTGTGTATCGTACGTAACCTGCTAATTTAAAGTGTGAATGTAATGAAATATATTTATATTGAATAACACTTCGTTTTGCGTAGAGTTCATTTGTTTAGCCATCTTTATTATGTGTCTTCATACATATTTTTGTATGTACCTTCTATGTGCCAGGTAGAGCTTTAGGTACTGGAGACTCAGCCATGAACAAAGCAAGACGAAAAGCCTTGCCCTCAAGGAGAGTACATGGGGGAGAATTGCCAAATATAATAGGTTTGATAACACGCAGGGCCTGGTGGTAGGTGCAGGAAGGGGAGAGGAAGTCGCTCAAGGACGTGAGGAGCAGCATGGTGGAAAGGGGTGAAGTCATAACTGAATGGAACGACCAGCGTAGGCCTTATTTAGAAGGTTACATTTGAACTTGAGGGAAGTGAAAGAGCAAGCAAGCCATGCCGCTCTCGAGGAAGAACGTTCCAGGCAGAGAAATAAAGCAATTCAAAGACCTGCCTAGACTGTTCAAGCTGCAGGGAGGTGGCTTACTTCACGGGTGCAGAGTGCGGAAAGAGCATCAGACTGACGTCAGCGTTCTCGAAACACAACGCCAAATGCACCTCAGAGCAATGCTGGCAAATACCCGAGGGAAAACGCCTCCTGAGAGTTTCATGCCAGACAAATGATGGGGCATCTCTAAAGCCGAAAGGAAGTGATTTTCAGGCCAGCGTGTAACTCTCTAAAAGAAGGACTGCAATTATCTGCCCAAACATAAATTGGAATCTAAATTTGCATTTGTAAAACCAGAGCCAGTGAAAAACAATATCCAACGAACAGTGATGAGAATGGCACTTATGCTCCACCCAGACCTACTGAGTCAGACTCTTCAATTCTAACAAGATTCCCAGGTGAGAAGCTCTGCTCTTAAAACAATTCTGAACTCCCTTACAGCCCCACCCGTTGAGTGGTGGGAAAACTTTTTAACTTTTGGTCCAATTTAACTTGATTCCAATTTGGTTTAAAACAATATACAATCTCTAGGCTTACCTCAGTTTTTAGGGGGCTCACGGTGCACTCTTGTGGTTTTATTCTCATCTTTTTCTTTTCTAACATGATATCTGGAACATGGGGTGGGGACAAGAGTCTCCTGTCATTTGGAGGTAAAAGGGGTCCCCTGCGCTCAAGTTGGTCCTTGGGTGTGCCCTTGGCTCTGCTGAGAAGTGGATGGTCCCATCCTACTCGGGGTGTCCTGCTCATTGGCATCTGTGTCTGGCTTCTGGAAGTAATGAATTCAGAGTTTATTCTTGCTAAGCTCCTTCAGGGCCCAGCTGCCTCTCCCATCCTCCCTTCGATTTTCCCTGACGCTGAGACCCTCACCCACATGCTCCATTCCAGCTTCCATTCCACGGTCCACTGGTAGTCTTTGCCCTTACTTGCCGGTTCTCAGCTCAGCGTCTCCCACCTCTAGAGGTTTGAACAAGGATCCATTGGGGCTACCCTGTCCGCCTTTATTGGAACAGGGCCACCTGGCACCGCAGGCTCCTTCCACAGTCCCAGGTGGGAATAGACAGAATCCTCATCCTTACCTTAGCACAAGTTTCTCTCACCAAGCCAAGGCCCCGAGGAAAACTGGGACACACCTTTGACTTCCCCCTCCCATGTCGCAGTCTCCCCTGGCCTCTTCATCTTTTCCTTCCAACCATCTCCCGGGACCAGAACAGACAAACTCCTCTTTTATTCCCTTTGGTTAATATCTTCCCTTTCTTGATTCCACGTTTTTAGGCTAAACTCAACTGGCAGACAAGATTATTTTCTGTGAATTTGGGGATTATTATTGCTGTGTGGCGCAGGCCTCGCATTTGATAGTGAAAATAGATGCAAAGGAATTTAGATACTTCTTTGTTTTCAACTGACTTTCAAGCATTTTCCCCTATTGTCTCCTCTGCAAAATACCATTTAAATGTCAGAAACTGAACACTCTTTGTTCATCGTTACATTTCTTTCTCTACACATGAATCTTAATAATTCTCATTTTCCAGCATCTCATGATGGCAGATGAACACCTTGAACCCATATATTTGGAAAAGCAGAAGAGAAAAGCATCTAAATTTCTCTAAAAACATCATCTCTATTATGTTGCAGAAACTTTATGGTTAAGTCTAAATAGTTTTCATAAGGTCGTTATGAAGTTTACAGGTAGTAAGAAATAATTTTAAAAATAGGAGTGGCGTAATATAAAAAGAAACAAAGTAAAATTTGTACAGTTGTCCTTTCACTGATGGTCAGTGAAGCAAGATAAGAGATTAATAAATGAAAAGATATCAAAAAAAATCTCATTTAGAAACTTAAGACTGCTCTTCAAAATAACTTCCTGCCACAAAGGAAATCAAAATTGAAATTATAAGCTTCTTAGAATTGAATGACAATGGTAATATTAGACATCAATAACTATGGCATTTAACCACACAGTCATACACTAAAGAAAATTCAGGATTCAATGATTTATTAATAAATAAGAGACTAAGCAATTAATTCAAACATAATAAAAATAACCTCAAAACAAATCAAGAGAAAGGAAAGGGATATAATAAATACAAAACTAGAAATGAATTGATAAGCAAATGAATGTAGAAGTAATGGATGAAACCAAGAGTTTGACCTTTGATGGGAGTGAGTGGATTAAATACAGATACATTTTTAGCAGAATAAATTGGTTCTCAGGTTCATCTGAAAGAATAGATGGGAGATCACTTGTTAAAGATATCAGATTGGACACACTTATTAACTTCCTGAAATCCTACACACACGAGAATGCAGATGTTTTTCTTTGGTTTTTGCCTAAATACTTTGGGCCAGAGAGAACTGGCAAAGCAGATGGATACGGCAGCTGACTTAGTTCTTGGAAAGCTGAATGCTAACCAGGCCATGGAAAACATTCAACCCTTCACAAGAGAGAAGCAGGTAGATTTTCTTGAATGTCATAGTGATACCAGAAACGTGGTTAAAACGGAATGATGTGGGGAGGCGGGCTGAAAATGTGTGATCAAATTTGATAGATAATAAGTCAGTGACGTTTCAAAGTGAGACGTCACACAGATCCTGAAAAAAATGAATAAGAAAATTTAAATCAGGAAAAGAAAAGATTAAATGCCCTTTAACGATTACAATTACAATTAATTAAAATATTCTTAGTAGAAATGAAATGTGGACTTTTCCAAAGAATTTGGACAAAGTATTTGGTTCTAGAACATCGCTGCTCTTGCTACTTTTATATAATTCACTCTTTTTTAAAATTATTTTTATTAGTTTCAGGTGTACAAAACAATGTACTAGACATTTACAAAGTGATAACCTCACAAAGTGATAAGCTTCCCCCATCTACTACCCCTCTGACATCATATATAGCTGTATTTTACATCCCATGGCGGGGGGAATATATATTTGTATATATATATATATATATATATATATATATATATATATATATATATTTGACATTAATTATAGTTGATAGTCAATACTGTTCTACTTCGGCTTCAGGTATATAACACAGTGGTCAGGCATCTACACAGTCTATGAAGTGATCCCCCTGACAAATCCAGTATCCATCTGTCACCTTACATAATCTTTACAACATTATTGGTTATATTCCCCATACTGTATTTCATATCCCTGTGACTATTTTGTGACTACCAATTTGTACTTTCTAATCCCTTCAGCTTCTCCCCCATCCCCACTCCCCTCCCATCTAGCAATCATCAGTCTTTTCTCTGTATTTCTGAGTCTATTTCTGTTTTGTTTGATCGTTTATTCTGTTCTTTAGATTCCACATATAAGTGAAATCATACGGTATTTGTCTTTCTTAGTCTGACTTATTTTGTTTAGCATAATATTCTCTAGGTCCATTCATGTTGTTGCAAATGGTAAGATTTCATTCTTTTTTATGGCTAATACCCTGTTGCATAAATGTACCACAGTTTCTTTATCCAATCATCTATCGATGGGTATTTCAGTTGTTTCCATATCTTGGCTACTGTGAATAGTGCTGCAGTGAACATAGGGGTGCATATATCTTTTCGAATTAGTGTTTTGGATTTCTTTGGGTAGACACCAGGAGTGGAATTGCTGGGTCATAAGATAGTTCCATTTTCAATTTTTTGAAGTACCTCCGTACTGATTTCCATAGTGGCTGCACCAATCTGCAATCCCACCAGCAGTGCACGAGGGATCCCTTTTCTCCACATCCGCGCCAGCACTTGTTGTTTGTTGATTTATTGATGGTAGCCAGCCTGACAGGAGTGAGGTGGTATCTCATTGTGCTTTTTATTTGCATTTCTCTAATGATTAGTGAGGTTGAGCTTTTTTTTTCACATGTCTGTTGGCCATCTGTATGTCCTCTCCAGAGAAATGCCTCCTTATGTTATCTGCCCATTTTTTAATTGGATTGTTTGTTTTTTGGGGGTTGAGTTGTATGAGGTTTTTTAAATAAATTTTGGATATTAACCCCTTTATATGATTCACTCTTACTCCCTGTAATTATGCTTTTCAGTTAAAAATACAGCATAATGGGACTAGTTGCTGATTTTAAATTCTTAAACTTGAAATTGACTGCATAAAAAAGTACAGAAAAAATTTAAATTTTTATAATATGTAATGTTTTAAAGTAAAGACTTTCTGTGTAAAATGTTTCAAATAACATCTAGGACAAATGTTTTTTACTTAAAACACAGAAATGTTACATGAATTCCCTTGAAGATCAACATTTTCCCCCATTGGGTCTTGTCAACAAATGCTTAGATTTAATTTACAAAAATAACTCATTATAGCATTGTGGAGATTTTGTTATATTTTTGGAAAGTAAGGGTGGATCATGGAAAGCATGTGTTATTAAATTACAAAACAAGCTTTGAGTGTGACCACGGAACAGAGACCTAACCTTTCTGTGTGTTACCTAAATCTGGATGGTCGGGTCAAGCTCATTGGCTCTGACAAACTCCAGGTTTCACTGTCTGTGTGTTTTGTCAACATTTGTTTTGTGTGTTTTTTTAACATTGAGTTTTTATGCCTTTGGTGGAGTCTGCATTGTCCAGCTTTATCCCGCTTGGCACCATAATCTATTGTCATATACAAGGTGACTTGACACATTTATATAACCTGTCTGGTCTCTGAACACTTTTGAGTCTGTGACACCTGGCATAAGTTCCAACCCAAATCCAAAAATTGTAATAAATAGGCACTTGTGGGATCCACCAGGCATTATCACTCCAATAATAATATAAGTCGAAACAAGAATAAATGTTAGAAAGCTTAGAAAATCCAAATGTCTTGTGAAACTGGCATGTGCTCAGAATTCATTTCTTTCTCCTCCCCACCCCTTTTCTTTCAAGCAAGTTGTCATACGTGTTTGCTTTGTGCTGTCTTGATCTTTCCTTCATGGACCAGGAATTCAGGAGCCATTAACTCTGATTTCTAGTCAAGATGACTCTGTTAGTGAACCTTTGAACTCATTCCCCTTGCTTCAAACCCATAGCAAGACACACAGGCCATCGAAAGGGAAAAATCATTAAGATGGAGTCTGGATCAAAAACGAAATAAATGTTTTCACAGACCAGAAATCACCAGAAATGCAATGTTATAAACAGAGCCAAAGCCACATAAAGGCCTTCACTAAAATGATTATTAAAGAATATACTTCAGTAGGAATAAAAAGGAGCCTAGAGGAAAGGTATGGGATACAAAAAAATGAGGGGAGCAGGAAAATTGAAAGCAAATGTTTACTAACTGTAAAAAAAAATCAATTTTTGTTTGTTTTGTTTTAAGAAGTGTGAAACTGAAACTGTAAGTAACACTAAATTGAAGAGAAAATGTTAACTAGCAGTTAGTGTGCTAAAAGCTTTTTGGCTATTTTTTTCAGGACAAAAATAAAATTACTGAGCATTTTGAATTATTTAGAGAAATGTATGGTCTAATATGTATGTTGAAAAAACTAAAGATGAGTCGAAAAATGAAAACACTGTCAACAGCTTCCTGACCATGAAGGGGGAAAATATAGAAAGTTTTACTAGTTCAACAGAATGCAGAAAAGGAGGAAGAAAAGAAACAAAAACAAATGAAAGTGAACAAAATATCAAAACTAAAAGAATAGAAATAATTTTAAATCAATCAATAATCCAAAAAATTGAAAATGGAATTAACTCACTATAAAAAATAAGAGATTATACGGTTAAATTAAAATTTTAAAAAACTAGGCATTGTCTTCTTATAGAAGATACACATAAAATAAAGCCACTCAGATAAGCTGAAACTAAAGGGGTGATAAAACTTGTCCCATACAAATAATAAAAATAATAACCCTAAGAGTAGTAATATCAATTTCATATCAAACATAATTTATGCAAAAGCATTATATGGGTAAAGGAAGAAAGAACTTAGTAATAAGAGGAAAATATAACACTCATGAACTTGTATGTACCTAAAAAAAAACAAAAAAAACCTTGAAATCTATTACAGAAGGCAAAAATTAACTTACATAAGGAAAATGGAAAACCTTTACTCATACTGGGGGATTTTAACACATCTCTACAAGATACTGATTGGTTACTTAACTTAAAGTGTAAGGATATAGAAATAAAAATAAAATTAACAGATTTGATGTAATGGATAATTTATAAAAATATCTTCAAAAATTAACAATATGATAATTAATAGCCTAAACAAATTAAAAAATATGTATTACATAGAGCACATTCATTCCTCTGGCCATATTGAAATTAGATGATAACTCAAGAATAAAATAAGAAAACAAATAAATAACAAAAGTAGTAATAAAATAAATTATATGCACACACATTTGGAAACTATAATGCTCTCCTCAATTATTTGAATTGTTTGAAAAGAGATCACAGTGGAATTGTATCATTTAAGACTAGAATGATAATACATTTATTACATATCAAAATTCGTGGGATGCAGCAAAAACAGTCATTAGAAACTTAAATGTATGTTTTGAAGAAGAAAATTTGAAAATAATGAATGTCAACTACAATTATATATATATATATATATATATATATATATATATATATATATATTTACAAGAAGCGGAGTACAGCATTAAGAATAGAGACAGTGGAAATGTAATGGCTGTGTGCGATGTCAGAGGGTAGTGGAGGAGGGAGGGGGGTGGTCACTCTGTGAGGGATATAAATGATAAATGTCTAACTATTACATTGTTTTGTGCACCTGAAACTAATAAAAAAAAAAAGAAAATTTTTTAAAAAAGAAAACAAATGAGTAAAGCACTCGACTCAGGAAGTTAGCATAAGTATAATAGAAGGAAGGAATTTTAAAGAATTTTAAAAAATAGGAGGATAAAGTAATAAAGTATAAAAGAGAAACAGTATCAATAAAATAAAAAACTAGTTTTTGGCTAAACTAAGAAAATAGAAAACAATAAAGAAAGTAAAGGCATATATATAAACACACAAACAACATTAGGAATACAGAAAGGATATATCTATAGACTTAGTGGAGATGTTTAAAATCACACATGACCATTGAAACTTGGATAAAATATTTACTTTGCAATGCATTTCTAAAGTGACCCAAGAAGATAAATAAACTCTGAACAAACCAATAGTTATGGCAGAAATTAAATTAGTAATCCAAAGGTTCTCCTAGCATTCTCTCCACCCCTTTCAAAAAACACCAGGCCAGATGATTTTACAGTGGGGGAAGGGGCCTTTAACAAACGTTCAAAGAGCATTTATTCTATCTTAAATTATTTCAGACAAAAAAGGAGAGAGACGCAGCTACTTTTATGAAGCTAATATAACCTTGGTACCAAGACAGAACAAGGACAGTCCAAGAACAGAAAGTCACCGGCAAATTACAGGTATGACATAGATGCAAAAAGCCTAATGAAAATACTAGCAAATGGAATTCACAATTATATGTATGTCAGAGGTCAAAGTGGAAACTTGCGTGCCTTTTTTGGCCTGGCCGAGGGAGTCACACACTGCTGTCTTCTGGTGGTCAAGCACCCCAGTTCTGATACAGTGTAGGGACTGCCTACACCAGGGCACATTACAGCAGGAGGCAAGGGCGATGGGGGCCACCTTGGGGAAATTAAAGAGCTACATAGCATATCAGCTTTTCTAAGAGGTGCTACTATAAAGTGTTTACTTTTTCAAAAAGTCCATATTTGTTGAATCCACATCTTGTTTGACCGCGGAACCCTCTTACTCACCTAACACCTACAGATTCCTATAAGATGCACTTTGGAAAATGCTGTTAGCAGCTGTTTAGTTGAAGGGAGTATTGAAGAACCCAGTGTTCATAGCCCCTTAGGAATCAGATGCCCCTTTTTTAAAAAAAATAAAAATAAAAACAAAAATTTTCCTTTTGAACTTCTTGAGTGTTCGATGTGTAATGGAACATCTGATGCCTGTCTTGAGGGTCAGTGACGAAAGCCCAAACATAAGTGGTCCAGCCTCCCTTTCTGTTTAGGTGTAGGTGCCTCATCTCTTTTAAAGTCAAGGCTTGATGCTTTTCTCAGCCCCCCAGGGGCTGCTCCCAGAAGCCTTGGAATTGGAGGTACAGGCAGAAACTCCTAAATCTCTTTCCAGCTCTGTTATTCCATGGTTCCAACTTCAGTTAATGCCTTTCGGTTCTCCTATTTTCATTCCCCATCTTGCACGGTCTTCAGAATATATCAGCGCTTTGAAAGATAAGCTGGGTGGTCCTTCTTTTACCACATGATGTCACTGTAAGAAAATTAATAACCCCACTGAGCCTGGCGGTTCTTTTTACAATGTTGAAGATACCCAAACCTTCTCCTCATGAAACAAGTAACCCTCAAATTAGCTGTCTCCAATTTGGTGCACATTTGACTTGACACCATCTCAGGGATGACAGCTCTCAGGCTCTCTCTGAGACCCCTCCCCTTCCTGAAAGACTTCTGGGATGGGGAGGGGGGCAGTCTAATAATAAGGGGATTTCTCTGGGTCAAACCTGTACAAGAGCAGAGTGAAGGAAGGGCCGAAAATCTTAACTTCTAACATGGGCTTTTAAAATAGTTTCATATTAAAAATAAATTCTGGAGTAATTTTTCTTTTGGAAAACCCTAGCCTGCCGCCACAGCTGTGGGAAAATAATGGGAATACTGGCATCCATCCTGTACTTGGTGGGAGTGGGGGTGGGTGGGGGGGTTGGGTGGCAGGAGCCCTGACAGGAAGTTATCTGCTGGGACAGACCCTAAAGGGAGAGGGAGAGGAGTAAGGAAAGAGAGGCGACAAGCCTGACAGGTCACGTTTGCGTCCTTGCTGAAAGAGTTCTGGCTGTGTGTACTTAAGCAGGCCCGAACTCTTACAGAGCAGAATGCAGAAATGAAAAATGACATTTGGAGCCCCTAAATAGTGCATTGGTTTTTCAGAGGGGAGGGAGATGCTGTGACCTGCAGAATAGTTCAAGGCAGTGAGTTTGCAGCGAGAGGCGTAGTGGACGCCAGGCAATGGGCCGCTTCTTTGAGCACTTCTCAAGCCGCTTGGGAGGTTCAGGCTCTTAGAGCAAGTGGCAGTGTGTGTGTGTGTGTGTGTGTGTGTGTGTGTGTGTGTGTGTGTGTGTGTGTGTCTGGAGAGGAGGGTCACTGCCAAAGTGGGGTGACCCACTCTGACTGCGGTTAGTCAGAAAATAATCATTTTGAAAAGGAGAAGGCGGGCTCAATGAAAATGCTAAGCTCCGCCTAGGAGTGCTGGTTTCATCCTCCCGGCTCTGCGCTTCCAGGAAGCCCTCCAGGATAGCGCCTCCTCCCCGCTGAGCACAGCAGGGCCTGGATGGACCTGATCGACTGACGGCCTCGGCTCGGAGTGGCCCTGGCTGTCGGTGTTGCTCGGGGCGACAGCGCAGGGACCTTCCTCGGGAACCCGGCGGGAACAGCCCCAGGGGCACGGAGGAGAGCGCCCAGCCACCGCCGCGACTGCTCCAGCGGATCCGGCCGAGGAGCGCCGCGCATCCCGCCAGTACTTTCGTCGGAGGACTCATTTGCGGCGTTACACGTGGCCCGGGCGGGGTCGTGGAGGGGTGCGGCCAGAGCTGGGTCTGGGCGGGGCGGGAACCCGAAGCCCGAGTTCTGCCTGGAGGAGACTCGCTGTGGGCACCTGAGCCCCCGCGCTGCCGTCCCCCGGTCTTGGCGATGGGACGCACGTCCCCGCCTCGGCCCGCAGGAGAAGCGGGGCTGGAGGTGAGCTGAGGGGTCCTGGCCTGGCTTCATCACGGACCCCGGCCTGTGGGGGAAAGTTGGCTTCTTTTTCCAACCTCCCTCTCACTGCCTCTGGTTTCTGGGTCTCTGGCTTGGTCTCATTGCACATGTTATTCTGGTTCCTGAATCCTGACCCCAGGACTCTCTTTGGTTTCCCGATTTGAATTCCCCTGACATCCATTTCCCCTGAGCTCAAATCCCCCCATCCCGCCCCACCTCCCCCATCTTTCACAGGACATAAGGGTCACTTTGCACTTTACACAAGCAGGCAGTCCTGCTCTGACCCCCACCCCATACCCATCATGTAAAGATCCTGAAGCAGGGTTAGAGACCAGGTTCTCCAAGTGGGTTTCTCAAACTGGGCCCCATGGTCACCCAAGCTCCATTCATCTCCTTTGGGTGTGAGTTTGTGGAAATCCATTCTGGCCCATCCCTGTTGTCTTCCCTTGTGATTATGACTGTTTTCTCCAGGATACTGAGAAGCGTTTTCCTTCTTTCCTCTCTTTGTACTAAAAGATGAGTGGTGATACCAGCGCGATTGTTACAGGAAAAATTAAAGAGGCCAGGATGGGTGGCTGCGGTGAGGAGCACAGGTACCTGAATGAAAGGCCTGCACGGCCCACCTGAGCTGAAATGGAACATGCGTCTTCAAGTCACTCAGTATCCAGGGTGACAGTTCTGTCCCCTTTAGAACTTGGGTTGCTCAGGTGTTATTTACAACGGCCACATTGTTACAAGTTACTTGTGTAATGCTGGCGCAATGAAAAGAAAAACTCAAACGGTGACTGTGCCATTTGCTTGACAAATTTATACCTTAGAGAATAATGGCTCAAGTTAGGGGGACCTGCCCAAATAAGTTTGGAGAGTAAGAAGTAAACTGTAGGAGTGAGAAAGAGCTTATCCTTTTGAATCTTGACACGCATCAGCAAGGTTCAAATGAGTGGGTTAAGTAGCGAGGGGATATCAGACAGAACAGGCCAGACAAGCAAACATAATGCAGAAGAGTCATTATGCCAAGGCTTTAAGCTGGAGAGTACTGGGCACAAGGAAAAAAAAGAAAAGGAAAACCACCAAAAGCATCAAGAGTTGAACTGAGGAGTGAAGAAAAGTGATGGTGGGTAAACCCAATTCAAGAATTATCACTTTGATGGATTGGACAGTTGCTTGCAAGCCAAAGATGGAAAATGTTTGTGGCTTTAACAAGGAATCACATAAAATAGTTTCTAGACTGAGGATGTTTTAACCCTGTGTCTCTTCTTTGCAAGAAGGCTGTGTAGGAAAACATGGCAGCCAGGATGGAGAGAAATCCATCTGCACCCTCAGTCAGGCCTTTCCAAGCTGCATGACCCCAGGGATGGAGAGCTTCTGATTGTTCATTTGCTAAATAAGATTGCAGGATAATTAAGTGATAGACAGTGCCTAAGCACACTAGCTGCTATTAAGAAATATCATTTGTCATTACTGAAATTCCTATTCATAATAATAAACTATTTTTGTAGAAATCCTACTATGGCTTTAGGAGGCATTCAAAAAATATTTTAAATCATGAACGACCCTAATTCATAAAGAATACGATGCCTTGATTTAGTCACAGATTTCCTGTTTTATCCCAAAAACAATATTACACAAACTAAAGTAGTAGCATTTTGTTTGTTTTTATTTTTTCTAGTTAAGAACAGAAAGATTTACACAGTGTGGCATAAAGAAGCTGCTACAACTCTGTAATCAGACTTATGACTGATTAAACAAAACAGAAGAATGAGAAAAGCAGAGCGTAGTCAGAACTTCACAGAGGCACAGCATCTATTTCAATTTGGGGTATTTCCTAATTTTTATTGTCATTCTCAAGGTCAGTATCTAGTCTTCCCAGGGTGCAAAGTTGCTTTGGAATGTGAGAAAAAAAGTGGAAGATATTCTTCCTGCCCCTGGAATTTTTACATCCCAGGGGATAGTAGTGAGAAGGAGAATAATTAAATATAAGTAAATTAATATTGGTCTCATTCTGCTTGTAGGGGCCATACAATTGGATTTACATTACAAAGTTTTGATTTGCATTACAAAGAAGTCCTTCAAGTATTTTATAACTAAATCCTCTTAGGCAACAGCTTGTAAAGACTTGCTTTGACTAACTTTATAAAGCATCCCAATTCCACATAAAAGCAAGTGAGTGAATAGTAATACGATGAATGCTGTTCGATGAATGCTGTTCAGGGTAACTCTCAAAGGGCTTGGTAGGAGGGAGGGCGTGGTGATGGCTGGGGCACAGCTGGGTGGGAGGCATGGACAAAACCTTACACAGGTGTGCAAGTGGGGAGGGATGTGCTGTGGTCAACAATAGAGTGACATCTGTTATCTAGGTGACTGGTGGGAGAATTTGCACTGGGGATAGGAATTAGATCACAAACCCAAAGAGGGCAGGGGGGAAAGGAACTGGTTACTGTGAACAAACCTTAAAGCCCTGAACAGAAATTCTAGCGTGATTGCTAGGAGCAAAGGGGAAAAAGAATGACAAGGTTCAAAAGAAAGTCAGTATGTCTTCTTCTGTGGCAGCTCCAAGATTCCCAGTGCAGGAAGCCGCCACCTCCTTAGGGACACCTGAGTATTTGTCTGGAAGCTGATCTGTGGGCCAAGCATACTGATTTTACTGAGATTGCACATTTATTTCGAGTGTCTTGCTCTAGATCAAAGAGATAGAAGTCACTAAAGTGCTCCCCCTCCCAACAATTTTTTGTATCATTTAGAGGGTTTTAATTGCAAAAAAAAAAAAAAAAAAAAAAAAGGTAATTACAAAAAATGAAATATCTTTTATTATAAAGATATTCGGGAAATTAGGGCCCTAGTACCTCCCACAGAAACCCAGCCGCCTTCACAGAGACCATAAAAGAATCACGATCGGGAGCATTTTCTCAATCCGTTGAGACTTTGCTTCCTGGCAATTGTGATCAGTTTGGTTCAAATAAACTCTTATAAACTTAAAAAAAAAAAAAGAATCATGGTCCATGGTAGAAAATGAAGATCGAGGAGCCAGGTTTCTGCAGGGACCTTTATCATCTTCCCTTGTGGTGACTTGGTGTCTTTTCACTCTGTTTCCAATTTCTGATACTTACCAAGGTGATCCATCTTCCTTCTGGGGTCTCTTTGACATCAACTCTCAGTCTCAGTGTTGCCCATTCATACTTCCCTAGAAAGAATACCCAGCCGGTCCAATTTAGTCTCCATGAGGCCAGGAGAGGAGCTTTGCCCCTCAAAAGTTGCAGGGGAGGGAGTCACCCCGGAAGATGGCGCTTTACAAACTGTCCGGGGCTGCTTCTCCAAGCTGGGTCTGTATGAGGCACCTCCACGAGGGCTGAGGCCTGCCCAGGACAGAGACTGCTTTTCTACTCTGAGAGTAGGCTCAGATCTGGGGCATGGGGGCCAACAAAGTGCTCAGATCACCTTCGTCTCAGCACCCCCTGAGTGTGTGGGTAGGAAAATCAATCTCATCTTAAAGGACAATCTCCCTTGACAACATTACTGGTAAGTCATTCATACTCGCTTTGAAAATGACAATAGCAAAAACGGCCCACGTTGATGGAGTGTTTATTACCTGGCAGGAACAGGTACAGAACTAAGCACTTTCTTGGCTCAGAGAATCACACAGGCTCGCTACTCCTCACCAGCGTGATGAGGTAAATGCTCTCGATGTAATTGGCCATAGTTTACAGACGAATCATCTATTTCTATGTAACGAAGCACCCCAAACTTAGTGGACTTAACCAAGGTTTTATTTGTTAAGATCCCGTGGGTCACAGATTCAGGTGGGCTCAGCAAGTCAACACCTCTGTGCTCTGATGTCAGGGGCTTCAGCTGGTTGGCTGGGACGGTGTTGTCTCTCTTCTTACGATGTTGGGGCCACTTTCTTGGGGCTGGAAAATCCAAAATAACCTTACCCACATGTCTGGGGCCGTGGCGCTGGTTGTCGGCTGAGGGTCCTGGGTTCCCCTCTGGGTGGTCACCTTCTTTCTCCGTCCGTGGCCTCTCATCCTTTAGCAGTCTAGTCTGACCTTTATAAGGTGGCTGGCTTCCAAAAGGGTAAATATGGAAGCTGCAAAGCCTCCTAAGGAAGAGGTCTGAAAGTCACATAACATCACTTCTGCCACCTTCTCTTGGGCAAAGCAAGTTAAAGAGAGAGCACAGAATCAAAGAGGGAGAGGTGAAGCGGCAGGTTCACCTAGGGATGGGAGGAATGTAGGCTGCCATCTTTGTAGACCATCTACCATGTTGAAAATGGCAGAGCCACTTTTTACATTGAGAGTGACCCTCAAGTCCATGCTTGAAATTTCCTCAAATTTCTAGTAACAGCCCTGTCAGTATTGGACTGTTGTATTTATTAAAAAATGTTTTCTATTTAGCTGAAATCTGCCTCAAATAATGTGGTGATGCTTATAGCACCAAAGAATTATTTTTCTTCTTGTCTTTTACCCTTTCAAATATGCCTCATTCCAACTATTTACTTTTTTTCTACCTGGACTCAGTTAACGAACTCTCATCCAAGAAAGAAATTTTATGGAGTTATGACTTCCTCGTTTTTGTAGGATATTCGTAGACGGTGTACTGAGAGACACAGAAGCTTGAGCCATAAGAATGCTTAGCAGCGGGCCCTGCAGCTTGCGTTTTTCTGGTTAACTAAATGTTTAGCTCTAGTCATTTCAGCTCCTGTTGGAAAACCTTAGAAAAATGTCTTAATTTAAGTTACTGCTTTTGTAACTATGGTATGTGAAACAAATTTGACTTTCGGTTCACAGTGAAAACCTCTAGGCTCAGTGTCAGCTTTATGAACATTATTTTCTGAGGAAGCCTTAGCAGGAGACCAAGTGCCTGAGCTACATACAGAGTTCCCAGGAAGTGACTTTGTGGACAAAGTTTGAGAGTTTTAGTATAACTTTCTTTTCTGCTGATAAAATTGAAGGCAGCCTCTCTTTTCAAAACATGCTACCTACTTGGAGATTTTACTGTACACTTAAATAAATACTTTCAACCAGATGAAGGGAAACCATTTTGCCGTTTAGTCATCTGACCCTTCGAGAGGAAATCGCTAATTAGTATGGGACTAGTCTGCATCAGCACGGAGCTCCACTTCTTCCTAAAAGGAAGGCCTGAACAATAGGGGATACGAACTTTTACTAGACTATTGTTATAATAGATAGGCATGTCTGGCTAGGCACATTCTTTTCCAAACTTCCGTTTCTGTTAAACCTTTTACCTCTCACACTTTCCCTGGTGAGACTCCTGACGATCTCTGAAAGATAAGATTTGTGTATGTGACTCTAAAAGTACTTCTAGGACTGGGCGATATTTCTATTGGACTGGATAAAGTTTAACTTTGAAGAAGAGTTATTTGATTAGTATTTTGTAAAGAAACCCCTCCCAATACAGTGCCATTGTTTGTCCAATCAAGTATAATTTACAGAATAAAAATGCCTGGTGCCTCCCACGGCACCTCTGCTAAGGGTGGTGAGGATGAAAATCAGCTTGAGGAGTTTGCAGAGGAACCATGTAGACATGTTCCTAGGCTGGAGGGGACAATGGCAAGATCACAATTGACGGTCAGTGTTGGACAGACAAGGATGAATAACCGTGGGTCCCATCTCGGTGACTTTCAGAGGTGTTCAGCCTGAGATGACCCTCAGAGGTAGGGAACCAGAGGAATATATCCTGCCTTCACAGTCCTAAAGAGTTCAAACAACCAGAAGTCATAGGGCAAGAGGTCACTCTCAGGACACAGCAGGGTGGAGAAGAGGGGAGAGAACAACTGGAAGCTTCCAGCACAGTCAGGACAAAGGAGCTGGACTGAGAGAAGCCGGGCAGCAAGGCCAGGCCAGGCTCGGGGCCGGCAAGACTGATGGTACCTCCAGGGCTGCTGCACTGGAATAGGTGACAATCCTAGGACTCCAGCCCAGGACATCTCTGTGGCCCCTCGTGCCACCATAAGCTCCTTAGCCTTCTCTTCACAACTCTAGGACTCAGAGGATGGGCAGTGAAGCAAACCCCACGCTTGGCAGATCAACAGGGCTCCCCTGTCATAGAACCTCAGCCTGCCCTGCATGGTACTTCCGGACACTCGGTAAGGAATTCCATCAGATTTTTCCAGCTGTCCCCAGCAGCCAAATGTACACTGATGCGGCGAAAATAATTATGACCTAGACACCATTTAGATAGACCCCTGCTTTCTTCCTTCAGGTAGAGAGATGTATATCAGTGTATGTGTGTGTGTGTGTGTGTGTGTGTGTGTGTGAGAGAGAGAGAGAGAGAGAGAGAGAGAGAGAGAGAGAATGAATGAACAGGCTGGAAGTGAGATAACATAAAACTGAGGTCAGAGCCATATTGCACCCCTAAACAAAGTGCCTACATGACACGTTTCTTGTCCGCACAGCATCCCTCCCAGACCCTTACGTTATGATGTGGTCCTAGACTGCTGGCTGCAAACAGGGCAGTTTGGTGGACTTGCTGCAGAATAAGAGTGTGGAGACAGTGGCTGAGATTCCAGGTTCCTCGTGGGGCCTCAAGATAGTGACCAGTGGCAATCTTTGGGTAACAGCTTTTGTGTGTGTGTGTGTGTGTGTGTGTGTGTGTGTGTGTGTGTGTGTCTTCTGTGTAATTTTATTATGCCTGCTACTTTCTGCCCAGGAGCACCTGAAAAAATAGTATTTTTGAATTCTGATTTGGGTAGATCTGAAATTTCACTCATTCATTTGTAAAAATTAACATACGAGAGGGGTATTTATATCATCATAAACAGGAAGCAAAATTAGGTGGAACTGGGAATCACTACAGGCATTTTTTTTTTTTCAGGTGGGATCCGTGGTGAGTCATTTTCATTTGCTGGCCACCAGCCGTGCCTCGGCCCGCCTGCAGAGATGAGAGACGACATGTGGCACCTGTGCCCCCAGGTGGGACTTGGGATGGTAACCTGGGTTTCTGGTTTCCTTGAGTTTTGCTCTTGCCTCCAGGAAGCTCGACACCAGTTCCTATGTGTTAGTTCCTCCTGGAATGTGTTTCTTCTTTTTTATGATTTCAGGTTCTCCTTTTACTCCAATTCTTGTCATTATTTCAGTTTGTGCCTTTTATAGTAAGGACACTCTGAACCTGTGTGGATGGAGGATAAAAAAATATAAATAGAATAGGACAGAGCATTTAACCTGAGATGTAAATTACATCCTGATTTTTTCCTCCACAATCAGACTTGGTTGCTCTCATAGTACCTGTCAAATGAAGTCATAAAACGAAATCATCAGAGAGTACTCATCGAGGACCATGGTAGCAAGTCATGGTCCTGGCTTTTTCTGGACTATAATGAGACTGGGTCACTGTTGGATCCCACACAGCATGGGATATGCTTTCACTCTGGTCGTTAGCACCATCATGGCTCTATATCTCTTATCTGCATTCAGATTTCATTCCTGAATTCCTTCATAAGGTGTATTTTATGTATTTTCTGAGTACCTCACTAGAATGGCAGGGGGTGGGGGGACAAGAATTTTTGTCTGTTTTATTCACATCTTTATCCTTATCACCTTGAACAACGCCTGACTCATAGTAGGCACCCAATAAATAGTCACTGAATAAATGAATGATGGTACTGATGTTTAAGTTAAGAAAAAAAGAAGCAAATGTAATTGCAGGTACTTTGGAAAGGGGAAAAAAAAAATCTGAAATTTCTGAAAAGTGAGAATTTTCTGCACCACTCCAACAAAAGATTTTGCAAGTTCATAACAAACAGCCATCACCCCATCCTCATGCCGCCTTGCTGTGTATTCAGTTTCAAGCCAGCCATTCAGCTCTGCACAGAGCCCACGATACGAGATGAAAGAGTCAGAGGGCATTATATGGGACAGAAAATATGTTTTTCTTGTTTATGATATATTAGATGACTTCTCACCATGGTGATACTTGAATCCTACATACTAGAAGTTGTTTCTATGGCAATTGAAATGTTTGATGCACTTATAAGCTGTCCTTCCATTTTCATTTTGGAATTTAGTATAGCTACAACAGTATTTAATAGTTTTCAAAACCTCTCAAAAGTATTTCATAAACAATTGTTATTTTGGTATACGATAATGCAAAGAAATTTATATCCTTTTTTAAAAATTGTTAGAAGTGGCCGATGCCAATATTGAGAAGAAAATAACATCAATTACTTGTTCTGAACAGGCATCTTGTTTTCAAAACAGTCAAATCAATATCAGAGCTTGTGGGGTTTACTACCTGGGAGGAAAACATCTATTCCCACACCATTTGTTTCATTATTTTAATACAGGTGGAACCTGGGAGTGAGTCTGTTGAGACAATTAAGCACTGTTCTTTGTCTCTCTGGTGCTTATCATAATACCAAGCAAATAGGTTGTCATTAGTGAATGTTTACCGAACAGAATCCAGTTTGTTGAGCATTCCAAATGCACATGCACCCATGCCAGGTACTGTCAGAAAGAGAGCAGGATGGTAGTAAGGTAGGTTCTCAGTCTCTCCAAGGAGGGATGGATGGCAAAGGGTAGCAGAGAAGGAACGTGTGCCAACTATGGTACTGAGTTGTTTAGAGCTCTGCTTTCTACACTCACTCCCTTGGTGATCTCACTCAGTTTTTTTTTTTTAATAAAATTATTTTATTTTATTATAATAAGTAAAATTATATTGTACGTTGCTCTGATTAAACAAAAAGCAATCAGATTTCGCTCACGGCTTTTAATGGTTTTAAACACTGTCTTCGAGGTCTAACAGTTAAGTTTGCCAACTCCTCCGAAAAAAAGCTACACTGGATTCCTGGCAGGTCCTAAAACACAGCAAACACCTTTCTGCAACAGGACATTTGCATCTGCTGTCCCACATGCCTAGAATGCTGTTCCTGTGGTGGTTCTTCCTCATCCTTCAGAGAAGTCTTCCCTGACACCTGACACATACCGAGTTCCCCCCTGGCTCTTTTCCTTAAAAGAACAGTTTGTAATCTATAGTGAGTGCTTGACTAATTATTCATTGGAGCACACAGCCCAGTGAGAGAACACGGGAAGATCACGTGTTTTTATTTATTACTGTGTCCTTGGCTGCTAGCATGGTGCTTGGACTATAATTGATGTTCAATAAATATTTACTGATAAAAAGAAAGAGCAAACAAACATACTTTAGGATCCCAGAAAATGGGGACGTCAGTGTCAAAAGGAGCTTGAAGAAAAATTTCATACAAGAGCTTGTTAAAATTTGAGTTAACAAAGGGTACGTAGTCTGGTAAATGTGTGTGTGTGTGTGTGTGTGTGTGTGTGTGTGTGTGTACAGTTAAGATTCTGTCTTCAAAATATAAATATGTATTATGGATATGCACAATTCCATTTTATGTTTTATCGAGTTTGAAATTTTGCAATCTATTTTAAAACCAATTGCAGGAACTACTGGAAGTTTTAATATTTTAAGTCTCCTCCAATAATCTTTGAATTTATTTTGACTCAATTTACCTGATGTTTTTGTGCAGGATAAAGGAGGAAAGTGCTGCATTTAAGTTATTTTATTTAAAAAGGATATATAATTTGTTGTTTTCTTCTCACTAAAGTTCAAAATGCATATTTCAGGTAATTTGGAAAATACAGAGAGATAAAAATGAAAAGAAATATCACAGTTACCTCATGATCTAGAGACTGTTCATACTTCTATTTTCTTACTGTTCATACTTCTATTTTCTTACTGTTCTTTCTATGACTATGTCTTTACCAAAATTAAAAACATAGTAAAACCTATGATATACGAAATATTATGCCCTGGCTTTTAAAATTGAACATTAGCATAAGCAGTTTTAAATCACTAGATATTATTTGAAAGAAGCTTTTCAAATGATAGTGCCATGATTTATTTCACTATGCTCTATTGTGTAAATACACTCTAATTTATTATTGTTTTATTATAAATTTAAGTTATTTTTTCCACTTTCACAAATTTGCAATGTGGTGAATATCTCTCTCTCTACACATGTCTGTCAGAACTTCTAATATTTACTTAGAATAACTTTATAGAAGAATTACTGAGTCAAAAGGTATTTACATTGTTAAAACTCTTGATAATATATGTGTCGTGCGGGGGACCCTGCTCGCTGAGCCATTTGTCATGCAGGGAGTCACGCGGGGTCTCTGGTCCCACTCCCCACATAAGAACGCAGGATATGGTGAGGCCAAAAAGGAACACCCACGGAGCCATAGTAGGGGAGTCATACCACTATAGTCTCACTGGCAGCTGGATTGGAGACACAGGAAGCAGGAGCCACACTATCCACAACCTGCCATCCACTTCTCTGCCTGCCAGCCCAGCTGCCAGCGAGACTATAGTGGACCTGTGACTCTCGTGACAATATGGTCCAATTGTTTTCCAGAAAACCTGCATTTCTATAGCTATTACTTTATTTCCGAGCAATTTTGGCATTCCACTTTACTCTAGATGAAAATTGGTGTAACTCAGACCCAGGTTGGATCCCTTCCAAGAGAAGTATTATGAAGGTACCAGAAAGGCTTCACTCTGGGGTGGTCTTGCATAAAAAATGGTTTCGACACATGGATACCCAAAGACAGTGTTATACCAAGCATCCTGCACATTTGTCTCCTCATTATTCAAGGGAGAAATGTTAATATTCGGATCTGGTTTCCTGAGCTTTAAGTTGGAGAGAAAAGTGGAGGAAGTGGGTTAGTTTAAATTCCCAGAGCATTCCTTTGCACCAGTGAAAAGTTACAATTTTTGAATAGATACCTGTATTTCAGCTGGTCCCATGGTGCCTGAAGAATTTAGGGCATGATTCAAAGACTTGAAAGGAAGCAGTGTCAAAAGATCTAGAAAATCTAGTGTGTCGAGACTGAAAACAGGATTTCAAGCTTTTGAATTCCACCAACTCATTCACAGCTGCATATCCTGTCAGATTTGGGCCACTGGGTAAACATCGTTGGAAGAGAGCATCTGACATTTATTATAAACATTTTTTTTTTGAGCCTGAAGGAAAATGAGCAATTGCATTTACAATAGGCTGACAAGTTTTCAGGAAAATGGTTATTTTTATTCTTTATGAGGTAGGAAGACATGACTGCTCTGAGTAAAATGAGTATTTTTGACTCTTTCATCTGCATTTCACGCATTTAGTTTAAAAATTGTGTTGACTGAACACAGTGAGGGTTTTTCACAGTTTTGATTGAGATGATCAATAGCAAGTAAAGAATGTCTTTGTGTGTGTGCATGTATGTGTCTGTGTGTGTGCATGTATGTGTCTGTGTGTGTGTGTACAGAGAGAAAGCACTAATGTAGAATTACATATTCTGTCAATCATGGAATCCAATACATCCCAGTAACTCCAGAACAACAAAGCTTAGCATTAATATTTCTACCTTCACAGCAGCAGTTCTAGTGAAGTTAAATGCCTTTAACTCTATTTCCTGTTGTTTCAGAGCTTTGGTTGCTAACAGAGATAGACTCACTGCGCATGTGCCATGCTCTCCTTTGAAGTTATGCGAGGGTGTTAACTAATTAGTAGGCAAATGGACGATTATTTCTAAGATGTCTTTTAAAGCATGTTTGTTGATACTATGATTAGGCTATTTCTAGTAATCTTACCGAGCTGTTTCTGAGTCTTTCTCTGCACAAGCAAACATAAAATTAATAGAGACGGTACAGGGGGAAGCAGTCATGTTAGCTCTTTTGATAGAAATGTGGTGCTAATGAGGGCATGATCCCCTAAACACCAGAAAAACAATTTCATTGGCACCAACAGAGAATTTGCACCTTCACCAGCTATCTGAGACTTGGGGCCATTTACCAGGAGAGGAACTGGGCTCACGGGAGACGTTCAGCCAGTGCAAGCTGATCGCCGCCTATGGCTTCCTTCCTGGCCGCCGTCGTCATCACTGCCATCCTTGAACATGATGACTTTCTTCTTAGTTAAGAGAGAATTGAAAATGTGCCTCGTGACTCATCCTGGCTTTACTTTGCAAATGTAGGCGTCAACTGCCAAAGCTAATACTTCAGGGGAGCACAAAGAGGGCACTGCCTGTGCTCACAGGAGGGAGGAAGTACAAGGTGTCCTGGGTGCCGACAGGACACCCTGGAGGTGCCAGTTTCAAACAGGCCTCTGGTCCAACAGTCAGGAGCTTGCTCCGAACGTGGCTCTCACCACATCACTCGCACTCAGTAGATGTTCACTGATGAAATCAAGAATGCGGAAGCCTGGGTGCCAGGTGGGTACCGGACTTATCTGGGGATCATTTCATAAGTTATATAGATGTGTAACCACTGTGCTGTACATCTGAAACTAATGTATAATGCGAATGTAATACTGAATATCAACTGTAGTTGGAAAAAAAAAAAAAAAACTGGAAGGAAACACACACACACACACACACACACACACACACGATGCCTGCCCTTTCAAAGCCACATCAGAACATATATCACCTTCCATCCCACCCAGAGTATAATCCATACCTGACCGAACCTATGAGTAAAGGGGGCTAACAAGGGATTTTTCTGATCATTTTTGTTAGCACTTTAAAAATATATTTTCTAATTTATCTGGAGAACGTTACTACAGCTTTTTCCTCCCTCTTTTTTCCATCATGTGTATTATTATTGTTTAGAACTCTATTGTCCCAGAAATGTCATGCAGTCCAAACCAAGTGCTGTTAAAGACATTTTTAGAATTAAAAATATTACTATAAAATTACATCTTTATAAAGTTAGTAATAGTCAAAGGATCCTAACAAATACCTTAATGTAAAGTGTTCCATTTATTTTAAGGAATATAAAAGAAATAGAGCTTCCATGATACTGGATAGAAGTAAACGGACATGATAAATCCATTCAAGGGATATCATACAGGATGGCTATTCTTTTCCCTAAGGAAATCACAAGGTGTCTTTGCTTTGGGTGGTCGATAAGTACAGTAGAAACCAATTAGCTAATTTATTTCATCTATTACTTTTCTGTAAATATTTTAAAGTTATTACGACATCATGACATTTCTCTCATAAATCAGGACTACGCATTTCTAAAAAGTAGGGACATTTTCCTACCTAACCACAATACCATTATCACACTAAACAAAATTAACACTAATTCTTTAATTGTATCTAATACACTACTGTGGGGGCAGAGCCCCAGAAAGTAGTTTCCAGGCTCTCGGCCTCACATAGACAGGTGCTGGCTCAGGTAGTAAATGGCCATCACCTGTGATTGGATGGCCATCAGCTGTGGCTAGTTGGCCGTCAGCTGTAACCAGTGAGCCATTGGCCACTAATATAACTGCTGTGGCTACACTAGAGAAGGAGGAAAGAGAGGAAGAATGGGGGCTAGCAAGAAGATGGCGGCTGGGCTGGCAAGCGTGGATGGCGGTTTGCGGACAGTGTGGATCCAGCCTCCAGTGAGAGTATAGTGCCGCCAGAGAGAATATAGTGGTATGACTCCCCTACCTATGGCTCCGTGGGTGTTCCTTTTTGGCCTCACCATATCCTGCGTTATGTGGGGAGCGGGAGCAGAGACCCCGCAGGCCTCCCGGCACGACAAATGGTGCAGCGAGCAGGGTCTCCAACACGACAACTACCTTTTTTTTTTTTTTTTCAAATTTCCCCAGTTGTCCCTAAATGACATTTACATTTGGTTTATTTGAATCAGTCAAGGTCCATATGTTGCCTTTGGTTATGTCTCTTACGTCTCTTTATCTAGGAAATTCTTCTCCCTCTCCCCCCACCTCACTGACTTGATGAAGAAATAGCTACTTTATGACAATTAGCCTCATTTTATTAATTACTAAACATGAAGGCAACCACAACAGTCTTGCCAACTTAATGAAACCAGGTGTATTCATTCCATGATTCATATTTTCGATATGAGGTTGAGTGATATTTAACCTCAGGAGCAAAAAAGCAAACCAAACCTTGCTTTTGAGTTGAATAAGACTGTACTTGTTGTAGTTCTAAATCCCTGTGATTTAGTTCCATGAATCTCTGAGTCAATGGCTGCGTTTCACTGATTTGATGTCCAGTTACTGTGAATGTCCACTGTGATTTTCTTCTACCGTTTCTTGATTCTCAGGTCAATTTTTAGGCAGCCAACAATCTCTACCTGTGGGTTGCCTTTTGGAAGATATTCCATCCCCTACCAGCTCTAGAAAGTATCTCCCTGGTACGGAGACTATATTAAAAAGATGTTTATTGACTTTCCGTTTCACTTGGTTACATCTGACCTTCATCTCTACCCCTTTCTCATAACAGAAAAGAAAGCCCCCATGACAGAATGGCAGTTAGTACTAGTATTCCCTCCAGTAACCAGTAACCATAATCTTAGTGTGCATATGTGTTAGAGATGTGGGGAAAGGGTCCTTTATTCATAATGAAAGAAAAAATTGCCGCTTAAAAAATATGACTCCTACGGGAAGTATTTAGAAAATGGTACTCACTGGTTAACTCATATGGATTAGAGTGTATCCTTTCTTACACCTGTGGACTAAAGTGCATCCATTCAACCATGTTCTAGTTCCAGTTGAACCATATTAAACCGGGTGAACTGGAACCACCCACCCATCTTTCTTAGCCTTATATTCTCAGTCTAAATAGTCAGCTGACTGAACTAGGCTTCTAAGGTCCCAACCAGCTGTTGAGCTCGATGGCTTAATCATGTTAACAGAAGCTCCAATTTTGTCTCTCCCTCCTTTCGTAAACGACTTCCTCCGACAGGCACTTGCCTTTGTGTGTGTTGGGAACCACTGCAGTGGTTTGGGAACCATGAGTCAAGAGGTCCTTGTTCTTAACCTGTAAGTATGACTTTACTAAACAGATAATTTCATTCTAGGTTTATGTGCTGTAGGTTCCCCACAAACAGAAACTACTCACCTTTTTAATTAAGACCAATGAACCTAACTACATTTTTGTTAAAATGTGTGTTATCGTAGAGTTGCCTGGAACTGACTAGATTAAAAAATATATGGAGCAAGCAAATATGCTAGTACCGAATAGAAGAACTGAAAATGCCGTGCACACACTGTGTACATGAAAGAAAGAAAGAATGCTTATTGGCTGCCAACCCTGCACCAGGCACAGTTAAGCTCATTTTCTCAGTAATCTCCATAGCGACCAAGCATGGAGCCAGCCTATTTTGGAAACAAGCAAAGAAACTTAACCTTGCAGGTAATCCCGACCTGGGTCTTTCCTTTCTCAAACCAATTCTCTTCCAGGGTTGGAACTCAACTTTTTTTTTTTTTTTTTTCAAATTTATTGGGGTGACAATTGTTAGTAAAATTACATAGATTTCAGGTGTACAATTCTGTATTACATCATCTATAAATCCCATTGTGTGTTCACCACTCAGAGTCAGTTCTCCTTCCATCACCATATATTTGAAAGGAACTCAACCTTTTTAAGGTGTATATTTGAGCAATATTATTGTTTATACTTAGATTGTGTGTACTTCAGGAGCTGTCCTCATTTTTCTCATGTGTTATCTTACAAAATAGATACACCACAGACAAATTTAGAAACCTTTTCAGAATGATTCATATTTGAAGAAAAATGCAGCCACAAGACATTTGTACTAGGTAGCCATAGAAACTGCAACCTCAATTTGCGTCTTATAAAAAAGTTCTTTTATGAAGTTGAATAGACCAAAATTCCTGCTTTGTGTTTTAAAAACTGAGTGGTTATTAATATGTATGGTTATTTCCCCAACTCTTCTATTTTTGCTGCCTGGTCGGCACAGCCGTGCCTTTTGCAGCAGCTGGGATGTAAATATCAAGTGGAAAATGAGGCCCATTAGGAATGGAAGAACAGCTGACAGAGCACAGCAGAGCCACAGCTCTGCAGGGCCGACCGGCTAGTCCAGGCATGTTGGTTTCGGTCTGATTGGCTTGTCAGCTTTATGCTGAGCGAGCTTTAATGATTTAAAGGTTGGCATGGGAAGTGGTGTTTCTTGCCATGAGAATATCCATCTCTATTTGTAACCTACATGGTAATTAAAGGCCAGACTTTTTTGATGGAGCATCATCTTTGCAGAATTTGAGGCGTGGTATTATGCTACGTGCCCATTTCTAGCTTGTTTTTACAGGTGCAATTTTTTAACTATTAAAAAATTGTTTATGGTTCAAAGTCAGTTGCCTTCCTCCTTACCAATGTATAGGTAGATGTGTCCCTTCATGAACATACGTGAGTCCTTATGTTGGAAAGGTGCTTCTCTAAAACCAAGGTGAGAGTTTACAACATTGATCGTTCTTTTGCAAACACTGCAAGGTTTTTGTTTTTGTTGTTTTGTTTGTTATTTAGTTGTTTTGTTTTGGGTCATTTCTTAAACTTCTAATGAGGAAATATTGCTATTGCTTATTAATTGCAGTTGACCTATAACCCAAATTGTCGACAATAGCCAACATTTTTCTATCAGGGGATTGGAAATCATGTGCCTGTATCCAGTAGAAAATTTGTCATGTATATTCAGCTAACAGCTTACTGTAGCAAACATTTATGAGGTGCCCAGTGGGTGCCAGGCATTGTGCCACTGGCACCGTGGAAGGCTGTAGCGATGTGATCTCAGCCTTCTTGGGAGCACACAGCTATTTCTCCCCGTCAGGGAATCCCAAACTGTCTGTAAAGTTTAAATATATATATATTATAATTATATACAAATGTTTTTTTGATTATATTATTTTATAAACATAAATGTATATATTTATTCAATTAACTTATATTTATTTAATTTACTAATAATTTTTTGTTTTTACTTATAATTGTATTTATTATATTTAAAATTTATACTGACACATTTATTAATTATATTAATACATTTAAATATAATTATGTATAAATATATATTTTAAAAATATACAGTTTTTTTCCTATTGTGACAAAAAACAAAGATGCCAAATAATTCAGGTTTGTGGCTGTACGTATCTAGATATCCTGCTAAAGCTTCGATGCTTCTGTTTTTTCCATCTGTTCCTCAGTTTTCTCATGTGTAAAATGGGCATAATCATAGTATTTACCTTACTTCTCCCCGGTGACTTCTCCTTTTCAACAGTCATAGCTTCCTGCTGCCGAGACGGCTTGTCTGACATCCCTAAACAGGTCAACGCCTATGCACCTCTGAACTGTAACATTTAATACAAGCGCCATTTTACATTTCATTGGGTGATTAGTTGATCAATGTCTGTCTCTCCCACCAGAATATAAGTCCACGAGAACCAAGGCAATATTGATTTTTCTTAGTCATCGTATCCACAACACGTAGCCCAGTGCCTGAATTATATAGTAGGTGTTTAATAAACATCTGTTGAAACAATGGATTAGAAGGCTATAGTTCAGGTATTATTTGAATTGATTCATGTATTGTGTATTTTTTAATTATAAAAATAATACATGGTATTTGTAATATATATGAGTGATGCAGAAATATATAAAATAAGAAAAGAAACTGCTCCTATGCCCTATAATCCCATCTCCCAGAGGTGTCTACTATGGACACATTAGTAACATAAGCGTGGGTTATGTCCCGCCAGACTTTTTCTGTTTACCAATCATTCATACACACACATATGCACATACATAACTCTTATAGAAAACCAGATTCACATGCTACACATTCTTTTGTTTTGTCTAACAGTATACAGGAACTCGCTTTCTAGGTTGATCCATAACCAGTCTCCCTCACTAAAACGATTATGAAATATTTCAGGAAAGTCTAAATACAATACAATGAGCATCCATGTATCCCCTCATCCTGCTTATTAAATAAAGGTAATGAGTAACTGATTGATCACACTCCCCCCGAGCTGAGGTAACCACTCTCTTGAACTAGGTGTTTCTCATTCCCATGCATTTCTTCATGCTTTGACTCCCTAGCTCTATATCCATAACCATTGGAGAGTCTGCATATTTCCAAATTTTATATAAATGGTATAATTTATATAATTTTCTATAAATGGCTTTTGCTGCAACTTTTTTTCACTCTATGTTTGAATGAGATTCAGGGTCAGGCTCGTTCATTTCCCTTAATGTAGTGTATTCAACAGTTCATTATCCAGTCTTCTAATGATGTGCCTTTAGGTGGTTCCCTCTCCCCTCATGTGTTTTTGCTTGTCTGTTTGTTTGCTATTTTGATAATGCAGGTCTAAAACATTCTTGAATCTGCCTGCTTTTGTGTGTATGTGAGAGAATTTCTCCAGAGATTATATCTGGGGAGGGAAATGCTGAAGTGTGGGGCATGTATATCTAACCTTACTGGAGAGTGTCAATCTACTTCTCTAAAGTTCTTTGTTTTTACAGCTGCACAGTATTCCATTAAAATCATGTACATTCATTTATTTATCCATTTCTCACTGCATTTGCTGGATAGTTTGGGGAGGTTAAAATGATATTACATATAAAATCTTTCATGTTGAGATGATTACGCGACTAGAGCCCTTGAGAGCTTGGAAGCCCCTCTGGGGTACGTTAGCTTATTTGATCCCTGGAGAGTGTCAGGTCAATTATTACCACTGGTACATTTTATCATCAGTGGAGATGATGAAACTAATCCCGAGGAATTAGGAATCTCAGATCCTCGCTGGGTGAGCAGCTGAGCTCGGTGGAGCAGCCCAGGTCTCTGGCTCCCAGCTTGCCCCACTGTACTTCTCTGCCTCCTTTCCCAGTGACTGAGTTGATTCAGTGGAGAACTATAACTGCTCAGAGACTGGGGAACGATATCACAGCAGAACACTATGGCAAAGAACAGGAGGAAACACGCCCTTTTTGTTGCACCTGTGAAAACGCAAGGTATCAGCTCACAGGCTGCTCCTGGGCTGCATTGTCCCGGAAAAAAGGGGGAAACAGATGGCGATTTAATAGGAACCTGATGGCATTGTTTTGGGTTGGGCAGGGGGTATTCTTTGGGGGATTAGGAGAGAGGCTTTCAGCTAAGGGCCACAACCCTTGGAGGAGGAGTTTGCTGTGGCCACCTCCTCCCACCTCTGCCCTAGGAGGAGCCCAGAGAAGGTGGCCGTACATAGGCCTCCATTGTTTGCCTGCTGCGGTTCTGCCAGGAATCTCCTGAGAAGCCAGGAGCTATGACTTGAGGGTATAGACGTGTGTGTATTAGGAGAAGGGCTGGGATGGTGAAAGCTAAGGACAGGAATAGCACTGAGGCAGGAATGCCTAGGATGGGGAAACACGCATTAACCAGAGGTGTCTAGGGCACGGCACATGAACAATGTGAATAATGTCCACTCCTCTTATCTTCCTTTTTCCTTTTTATGTACTGGCTGTGTGCCCTGAACTTGAATGGCTCTTACCTGAATAGCTAGAGCTGCTGTCCATTGTTTCTCTTAGGAGTGGTGGGAAAGTGTGGTTTAAAACTAGAATTCCAGGCTCTGCTATTCACCAGCTAGGTGATGTTGGGAAAATCTCTTAACCTGGGATTTTTTATCCCATAGGAGACATCAAGATTCCTTCTTCGCTACAGAGCTATTGAGCACCTACTCTGCAGGTACAGGGTTGTAGGCTGCTATCAGGGGTTGGAAAATAAGCATGACATGATCCTTTCCCAGGACCTTTTCTCCAGGTATTGCCTCAAGTTCTATAATGCCTAGCCCTTGGGGAACAAATGGGTATCAGACAAAGAATCACAGTCAAGGTTGTTTTGAGAACAAGGAAAACAGAGGCTTGAATGGCTCTGAGGTTCACTTGGTGCTTCTTTTGAGTTTGCTTCATTGAGTCACAAATGTTTTGAAACACTGAGTGAAGCTGTCTGCCCAGCCATTGCTATTTCCTGACATATCCTTGTAACCTAACCAGCAAACACCCACACAAGACTGGGATGACACAGTCGTTCTCCACTTCTTCCTGGATGCCATGTACGTGTTGAAGGTCCCTTAAACGGGGCACTCCACAGTCTGTCCTCTTACCTTTCCTATCCTCGCCATGTAGTCTCCACCTGAGTCATCACATGCATTCCCATGGTTATCTAAAGCCCAGGGCTGCCCCAGCCCATGTTGTCTGGTCTTCAGCTCTCCTTAAAGCTCTATGTTAAATGGCAACTGGATATCTCCAGTCTGATGTCCCACAGGCACTTACAGTCACTGTGTCCAAACGGCACCCCCCATCCTCACTCCCAACTGCCCTCTTTTTCCAGTATTTTCTAATGGGTGACTGACAGCCTCACCTACGCGCCTGTAAGTACCACCTTGGGAGGCCTCCTGGACCCATCACTGCAGCTTTCTGCCCATGTCCACCCAGCTGACAAGCCTGCTCATTGACTGACTTTCCCTATATCACTCCTGTTCATTTTCCTCAGAGCATTACTTCCTTTTTAGAGCCAACTCTTCTGTGGTTCTGTTTCCACTAGAAGAAAACCCCAACTCTTCAGGGTGACCTGCAAGGCCTGGCTACCCATCCAGCCTCTTACCACCTTCCCCTTCCTTGTGCCCACCCTCCAGCCATCTTGAGCTGCTTGCAGGTCTACCAGTGGGTCATAGGCCCTACACTCTTCTCCAGATGTGGCTTGTCCCTTTGGCTTCCTTGCCCTGCAGTCCCTCCCTCTGCAACAACCCAAGCTCCTCACCTGGCTGCCTCCTTCCTCTCACTTCTCAGAATTTCAAGTAACTTCTCTTCCTGGAGGCTTTCTTGGCCTCATCGAGGCCCGTGGTTCCTCGTAGGGGTGTGCATGCCATCCTGCAATGATCTTTATCATAGTTCTGATGACATCATTTAAGGAGCTCCTCTAAAGAGGACATGGTGAGTGCCTATTCTCAGCCCCTCACACAGTGCCTGGCTCTCCACATGTGGGACACATAAACACATTTTATAAAGTAAAGAGAGAAAGACACTCTTTCTCAAAGTTATCTTGGGGTAGTGGTAGGACCTCAGGGTTTTAATGTAAGCCAGTGTGTTTCTGAGACTTGCAGTAGGGACAAATCCCTGTGGACGTCCATGGGTTCCAACATACCTTCACAACTAGCTGACTTCTTGGATTTCCTTGTACCACCTGTCATCAGTCCTTCCATGTTGCCATGAGCAGTTGACTGACCGGCTACCATGCGGGAGCTGGTGACTGACAGATACTGGGGCATCACTGACAAGTTTAAGAAAAATAAGTTGGAGAATCAAGTGTCAGCTCTCAAAGTACCAGGAGCTGATGACTTCCTCTCATATTCACGTCTGTGTCTTCAACAGAAGCGGCTTTGCAAAAATAAAGAATACCTTGGAATCTGAGGCCCAGGGGAGAGTCTGGCCACGGTGGGTGGAGGGGGTGAGGAATGGAGGCATTTACTGTGAGGGTCAATATTTCAGGTTGTCCTTGGAGAAATAGTTGCAGTCCATCTGTCAGAAGGAGACTGGTAGTACCCTGTCTCCCCTGTGGCCCCTGTTTTTTCGCACTTTGTTTGCCATCAGATTAATGAAATCTTTTTAGTCCTGATAGGAATGACAACCTCATGAGGAAAAATGTATGTTTTCTCACTGGATGGAAGATTAAAACAATATCAAGAAGCAAAATCTTTTCCTATATAAGGGCTTAAGCACTTGCCTTGTACAAAATGTTGCGAGTTAATATCTTTGTCTCAGGGGTATAATTTTTCTCCTCGAATCTTCAGAGTTATTTCCAGAATTACACTGTTTTGAAAGCCATGTCAAAAGTTGAAAGTGCCCGAGTACAGTCAGCTCGGTGAGTGGAAGGATAGGGAAAAAAGAGGGCGTCACACTGAGGGATTGCCATTGCCTTCAAAAGCCAATGTGTAACATGAATTTAGATTTAAAAGAAAGAAAGAAAAAACTTTAGAACTATAATGCTTTAAAAAAGAACTAATGAGTTTTGGAAAGTTGAGGCAAAATGAATTTAACTACTGAGTCACTGATGGTAATTAAAAAAAACTCATCTGTTATAAACTGTATTTATATGTTTTTCTAATGCCAAACGTTTGGACTTAGGAAACTCAAATGATTAGAGGTTAGATTTAGAAAGGAAATCTGAGTAGAAACGATTCCTTTCCATAGATAACAATATTTGATGTTAAGTTTGATTATTATACTCTTAAAGGAACCTACATAAATACAATAAAAGGGTAAGTTATATTTTCATCACAAAAGTGCTGTTTAATTTATAAAAGTTTAAGTTGCACTGTGCTCCATGATAAGCGTTCATAAATGGCTTATTTTAAGAATTACGATTAGAGTGTGCTTGTCCATACACATCAGGAGAACAGATATCAGAATAGCAAATAAGTTTCAAATGGATATTTAGTACACATTAGGGTGGGTGTTAAGTTTAGTGCTTGGATATTCTTACTGAAGATTGTTCATTTTAAGATTCAACAGCACACAGAGTCTCTGGGAAATACATGTTCTTTGGTGTCTGTTCCTTAGCTTTAGTAATAAAATCCAGGGCGGGATTTCTGAATCCCAGAGATGCATTTCCTCTCTGGTTCACAAGGGGACCTGTCACTTCCTGAGTTCAAATCATCCCTCAGCCAATTTTCAGCTGTGAGTATTTAGGCAAGTTACTTAACTTTTCTGTGCCTCAGTTTCTTCACCAGTAATTTAGGGATAATAGTCTCTTCTTCATAGGTTTGCTGAAAGATTAAATCAATTTATGTATAAAGTTTTAGGACAGTTTATGATGTGCCTAGTAGATACTCAATAGATAGGAACAATGATTATTATTGATGTTGGAGAGCTCTCACTCTTTCTAAGGAATTAGCATGAATAAACAGAGACTAAGTTTCTCAACATCTTTTTAGTACATACACTCCAGACTTTGCAGTAGAGGAATAACTTTCAGGGAACAGTCCAAATTATTCAGATCCAATGCCCTTACATCAATTGTTCAAAAACAAAATAAAAAGACAAAAGGGGAAAAAATCCTGGCAAGGGGACAAGGTTTGAGAATTGTTTTAAAGCCGTCATTGTATTCAGGTGGCCTGACAAGCTACTGTAAACACTGTAAGGAGGAAATCAGAACCCATTGTGGATCCATAAAATGGATGTCTTTTCAACTAAACAGATTGCTATCAGCCTCACAGAGCCGACTCATGTTCCTTTCTGCAGGGTCATTTCCTTGACTAAATGTCTGTAAGAACCTCCCACTCGGTGTTGTTCAGGATTACAGGTTTTTAGGTCAAACAGGAAGCCTGGGGAGCGCCTGAAAAAGGCAAACACACTCAGTCACATTAGCAGCCGCCGGATGACATCAACCCCACGGCTGCTGTGAGTCGCGGAGGCTTTTGCCTGCGTTTGTTGGTGGGACCACCAGCAAAGCGACCCGGAGCACAGGTTGGCTTTGCTCTGACGTAGCTGGAAGTTTCTTGGGGGGCTGCAGGTCGGCGTGAGAACCGTCCGCTCCTTCATTCACTGCAGAAGCTTGCACAGGGGGCCTCCACGCTTTGTCAACCTCGGGCAGCTCCGACATGGACGAGACACAAGAGCCTTTGGCCATGACTGTCCATCTCCTTGCCAACTCTGGGCATGGCTCACTTCTGCAGCAGACTCTGGACCAGCTCCTGGACTGCATTTGCCCAGGCGTGCGACTCTTTCTGGTGTCAGAGCGGGTCAGTCCAGTGAAATACTATGACAAGGGCCACCCCAAGCGGTCCCGGTTCCCGGGGATGTCTGTGCTGCTCTTCCTGCACGAAAGCCTCGGCGAGGAGCGGCTGTTTCGCGTTCTGGACTCCCTCCAGCATTGGCCGTGGCAGTGCTACCCTGCCCCCAGTGCTCAGGGAAGCCCGTGTCCCTACATCCTTGCCAATCAGGAGTTCTACAGTCTGGACCACCAGATGCCCGTCTGGGGTGTGCGGCAGGTGCACTGTGGCTCCGAGGTGCTGCGCGTGACGCTCTACTGCAGTTTCGATAACTACGAGGACGCCATCCGTCTCTACGAGATGATCCTGCAGAGAGAGGCCACCCTGCAGAAGAGTGACTTCTGTTTCTTTGTGCTCTATGCCTCCGAGAGCTTCGCCCTGCAGCTTTCCCTGAAGCAGCTGCCCCTCGGGACGTCCGTGGACCCGAAAGAGTCTTCAGTGCTGCAGTTCAAGGTTCAAGAGATCGGCCAGTTAGTGCCTCTCCTGCCCCACCCGTGTGTCCCCATCAGCCGCACCCGGTGGCAAACGCAGGACTATGATGGCAACAAGATCCTGCTTCAGGTATTACTGTCTAGCCTCTGGGGTCTTGGAGACGCGCAGGGAACGGTGCAAGTTTACATCTGAGATGGGCCTGAGAGATGATTTACTGTAGTGGTTCTCCATCTCGGTGACACATCAGAATCGCTGGGAGCTTTATAAAATTCTCAGGCCAGAAAGATGGGAATCTCTGGGGGTGCCAAGGCCTGGGCATTAAAAAAAAACAAACAAACACAAACAAACAAAAAACTCCTTGGATGATTCTGATATGTAGCAGGTAGTGGGGTTGAGAGTCACTGATCTAATAAGGTGGGCAGACAGCTGCTAATGACCCATGTGTTGATTGATTGCTTGTTTTCAGGAAATAAGTTTGTCTCTTCAGAAAAGGTGTATATTCCAGAAGCTAGTTAGGCATAAGAAGCACTTGTTTCTTTTCGTTTTATCAACAGACATTTAGCTAAGTTCGTCTTTATGTTCTTTATTAGCCATTAAAAAAAATCATCTCTCATGAAGTATGTAAGTAATTGACTTTCTTCTTCTGTAGCATTTCTTGAGGGCTCCTTTCTCATTTCAGAGTCTCCCGGCTATAGTCACTTGGACTCTATTCCTCTCTCTTTGTTCCTCTCCTCATTTCCTTTCCAATTCTCCATCCTGGCCCCCAACCTATCCCACACAGCCAGGCACACACACACACACACACACACACACACACACACACACACGTGCGCACTCTCCAATTCCCACACTCTCATTCTCACTCAGTACTTTGGTTTATGCTGCCCTGAAAGAACACTTGTAGGTATTGCTCAGAAAGCTGCTGCTATAAAATAGCAGGTTAATATCAGTGGTTTTGGTTAATTAGTTAAAATAAGTACCTTTCAAAAGATCACTTAATTGGAAGAGACTTGTTTCAACTCTTAAGTAAGCAAGTCTGGCGCTGTTTGGGGGCTTCTTATTATCTACATAATTTGTTTCTATGCAATCTTTTTCCTCAATGTGGGAAATCCTTTTTTGCTCTCTCTTGGAATCGCATTTAGTAAGAAACGATATTATTTTCCCTTCATGAGATCAGTCTGCCCCTTGACAGCTTAATCATTTTTCAATGATGTATATGTTCTTGTTTCTCAAGTGTTTAGAGTCAATTGAGTGACAAATGATCTTCCTAGTGACAAATGATTTTCCCGTGCATCAAGACACTTGCTAATGTTCCCTGAAACTTGAAGAAATCTAGCTCTCAATTTGTAACAGTTTACAAATATTTCTTAGAAAGATGGACTCTAAATGATCATAATTCCTACAAATGCATTTCAGTTTACTTTCTGGCATATTCTCCCTCAAGGGATTTATCTCAATCACTCAGCATTATGTTTCTTCTAACATTTTTTTTATTCCAACTGCACACAACTGCATTCTTACATTAATAACGTTGTGCTCACTTTTGCCATATCCTCTAAGGAGCTTAGACTTCTCTTCAAAAAGGAAAAGTTCACGTTTCTTTTTTCTTAACAAGATTGCAGAAATGGCCAGCCATAGGATGAAAATCACTTTTAATTTTCTTGGCAAGACTTTCTACCTACCTAATGTCAAATTATCAGGAACCTAATTTATAGGTTCTATGTTTCTATGTGCAAAAATTTGTATATTTTTTATGGATTAAGCTTTATTTATTTATTCACCCAACAGATTCTAGTGATTGTTTACCTTGTGTTAGGCACTGTGCCAGGTGCTGGAGATACAGTAATGAAGACGTACACAAATCCCTTTCTTCCAGATGGCAAAGTCTGTAGAAAGATCTGGAGAAGTAAGCCGGCAAGTGCGCACCAGTGTGGTAACTACCGTAAAGTACAGGCTGCGAGGAGAGCTAACGATAACGTTAATTATGATGATAACAACTCATTTAGCACATCCATGTCCCAGGCACTATTATCACTTAATTTTTTCAACAACCCTATGAAACTGGTACTTATTATTATCTCCTTTTATAAATGAGGAAACTGAGGCACGAGAAGATGAGGTAACTCGTCTAAAGTCCCACAACTAATAAACGGCAGAGCCAATATTTAGGGACGTCTAACTCAGATGAAATGATGTGTAAGCTTGGAGTTGACACTGAGGAGGAGTTTTTAGGAGAAAGGGTTAGAGGGGACATGTCCTAGAGAGAGGGAAAAACTTGTACAGACACTGGCATTAGGAAAGAACAAAGGGTGTCCAACAAACTGAAAGAAGTTCAATTTCAGCAAGTGGAGCTTGAAAGGGAGGAAGTGGTAAATTGCCAGGCTGGACTAAAAAGGGGCAGACTGTGAAGGGTGCGGTGAGCCCTACTAACAGGCTTAGGTTTTATCTTAAGAAGAGTAGAAGCCATAGAAGCAGGAAAGTGACATGATCAAGACTCCGTTCAAACTCCTCTGCTAATGGAGTGGAGAATGGATGAGAAGGAGGTAAGAACATGCACGAGGAATCCCTTCAGACAGCTGTTGCAATAATCCAGACGAGAGATGATGACAGGCTGCCCTCGGGTTAATGGCAGTGGGCCTGGGAGACAGGAAGACCTCAGCGATCTTTGGCCCTTGGGTATAGAGAAGGGCAGATGACGTTCTTGCTTGGGCAACATGGGACTACTGATGCCGTCTTCTGAGGCAAGGAAAAGAGTAAGTGGAACAGATTTAGTGTGAGGAGGGAGATGAGTTCAATTTTGGACATGTTGAGTTGAAGGAGCTGGGCCTGCAAGATAGTTGGACAGGTAGGTATGAAGCGTAAGGGAAAGATCTGAGCTGTAGTTACACTTTTGGGAGCCTTTGTCATTTAGATAATAAATGAAGTCATAGGTGTCAATGAGATTTCCCTGAGAGAGAGTGGAGAGGAAGAAGAGAAGAGGCCCAGGTGAGCAGTGAAGGACGATGAACTGTAATGAAATAACAAGGAAGAGGCTCCTCCAGTGGAAACTGAGAAAAGCTGGATGGACAAGAAGGAGAAAGAAGGAGAAAACCCAGAACACGTTAACATAGAAGCTTAAGGAGAAGAAGACTTCAGATGTAAGAGAGAAAGGTCAGCCTTGTAAAATTCTGCCGGAGCTCAAGTAAAAATTAAGGACAAAGAAGCTGCTTGTAGGTGACCTTGTCAAGAGCAATTTCAGTGGAAAGGTGGGAAGGAAGGTCAGAGAAACGAGGGAAGGTTAGTGGGTAGGACAAATAAGGGAAGATTAGTGTGGACAAATTTTATAAAGAGGTTTGTTTGACTGTAAAGGAGAGGACAGAGAACGCTGGAGGGGGAGAGAGGATTGAAGGAATGTGTTTTTAAACATAGACTGAAGTATGTTTCATTGCTTTTGGGAAGGAGTCGGCAGATTGAAAAAGGGGAGAGGAGAGGAGAAGAAAAAAGAAGGGAGAAAAAGAGAGGGGAGGAGAGGCAAGAAGAGGAGAGAAGAGCAGAGGGGAGAGGTTGAAGAAACAAGATATAAAGTGGGAGAGAAAATGAATAACTGACAGGGTGAGGTCCCCAGCAAGGCAGAAGGCAATGGAATTCACAGCACAGATAGAGGCTGGTCACTTTTATTGTGGAGACGATGGGAAGTTGCAGGTAAGATGGGCGGTAGGAAACAGAGTTGCTGACTAATAATGGTGTTTGTTTTCTCTGTACTTTAGATGGTGAGACCAGCTGATGAGAAAGCACGGGTGGAGGAGGGAGGAGGTGCCACTGAAGTTCGAGGACAGTTTAGAAGGTTTGAAACAACCTTGTGGTGAACAGAGAGAGGCCACTAAGGAAACATGAGGACTGGCAGGTGGCCCCGGCAAAGCTGGAGACCACGCCTTCAGGGTGGTGCCAATCTGAGCAGTTGCTTTTCTTCATCAGCCTGGGCACAAGTTCAGAAAATGGGAGCAGGTGCGTGGATCCAGGTTTGGGATTCTAGGAAGGCTATGACTGAGAGGGAGCAGAGTAGGAGAGATGGAGGGACTGGAGTATAAAGAAATGGTTGAAGTAATGGTTTTCAAACTCAAATGGACTGTGGAAGGCAGGGAAGATAGAAGGAGGCTGAAGAGAGAAAGTAGGGAAGGACATGTTTGTTGGTGTTGAAGAGAAGATGTGACGGGAGAATTGAATGCTGGAGCTAAGAGTGCTAGGCTTAAATTGAATCTTCCAGAGATGGAGCATTGTAAGGGGACAAGGCCCAGTGGAGGGGCCATGGGACGGGTGAGCAGAGTTGAGTGGAGGGAGGCACTGGGGTGGCTCAGCCAGGCCCGCTGACTCAGGCTGTGCCCAGACAGGCACTTCCTGGCTGCCCTGAGAAGTCTCGGTGCTGATTGTGGCTTCAGGACCCGTTTTGTTCTGATCTGAGATTGATTTAGGAGGTGAGGGGAATTTACTCAGGCTTCCTTTTCTGTTCATCATTGTTAGAAAAGTAAATAAAAGCCCCAAGAATCAAACTTACGGATTTCTCCATTTTCACTTCTGGAAAATGAAAACATAATCAGAGAACTGAGTAGTTTTTCTTCAAATATCATGGACACATTTATTGTTTTGCTGTTGAAAATTAGGTCTTAGAAGTGATCGTTTTTTCAATGTTCTATACAGTTAAGTATAACCAATGAGAAAATGAACCCTACGCATAAGCCATCAGCACCCAATGCTGGTGAGACTGAAGGAGCAGGAACTCTCACTCATGCAAAAAAGGGCAGCCACTTTGGAAACCAGCTTGTCACTTTTGTGCAAAAGTAAACATACTCCTCCTGTAAGATCCAGGAAGTGCTCTTGTTGGTATTTACTCAAATGAGTTTAAAAAAAATAAGGAAGTAATGGGTTTCCTCTGCTAGGTTGGGAACCCTAACTGATTTCTGAATTTGGAAATACCATGCCAGTTTCCATTTCCAGAAGGAAAGACTTCACTGGATCAAATAAAAAGGTAAACCGTAATGCCAGAGGATGCTCCAGGAGGCAAAGGTGGCTGCTCAGCCCTTTGAAAGCTTGCTTATTGCTTGTATTCCATTCAGACCAGTTCCTGAAAGTCGGCTATGGGCATGGCATGGCAGAGGGTGAATGGGACATATCCTGTTCATGGTACTTAGTTCATGGAAAACATCTGTTATGCGTATTGCTCTTTTCCTTTCTCACAGGTCCAATTGAATCCAGGACTTGGTGTTAGGAGTGGCGAGCTTTCCTTCCTGAATGGCACCTCAGGAGCTGACGTGCTTCCCCAGGGCTCTAGGCTTACCCCTGCCTCCACAAGGCGGACCCTGGAGCTGAGGAAGAGAAGAAGCGGGGGCAGGAGGCTCAAGGTGGGTTCTCCGGAATTCCCTGAGCCCAGTGGGAGCCCAGCACCAGACAGCTGTAGTGGCAACTCCTGGAAAAGCCCTGGTTGCTCATCGCAGGCCAGCAGCCCAGCCTCGAGCACCCAGCTGCCTCTGCCTTCTCTCCTTCTCAAATCCGGGGCCAGAATGAAGGTCCTCAGCCAGGGAAACAGCTTTGAGAAGCTGGAGGCAGAGACGAATGTTGACACAGGCTGCACCGTGGTCAACTCTGAACCCAGGCAATCTTTTCTGAGTGGATTTCCAAAGGGTCTGCAAACCAGACAGCCACTACCCTGCTCTCCAGCCTCCTCCTTAGGAGCAGCTGCCTCCAAAAACAGCAGGAGCTTGAAGGAAAGGGTCCATCCTTTGTCACTAGCTGGCCAAAGGGACCTTAGTGCAAGGAAGATAATCTCAAAATGTCCCCTTCATCTTCCAGTTCAGGATGAAGAGAAAGAAGAATTCTTTATATAGCACAAAACCAAGGTGGTTTTCTAAAACACAAGATCAGCTACAGTATTCTAGAAATGAAACACTGTTTCTTGTTCATCTGAGGGGGCCTGAATGCTAGCCATGCACAGATCTGTATTGGTTTTCTTTCAAGTGTTCAAAGTCTAACGGTGCTGTAAGTGGTTATTCACTTGTGGTCATGGTCATAAGGGAACACAGCCCACATGGAGGGAAAAACTCCCTGCCTCCTGTCCTTGGAGACACACTAACCCAGCTGGGAGTGTTGAGTGCAGCACCTATCAGAATCATCGCATTGTATGCAAATGAGTTGGATGTGCTATGCAGTCAATGTTAATTAGTGTATGTAATTTGCTTTTAATTTTTACTGGGATTGCATAGCTCATGCCCCTAGACAACATGGACTAGTTATTCTTTAGTGGGTTTCTTTTTTCTAATTTTTATTTTTTATGTGACCTCCTTTGGTAACTAGGCCTGTTCACTACATACCCTCTAGTGATTTTGCCTTTAAAGTTCTTTGCATCTGGAATGAGTTAATATGCAAAGTGTTTTGAAAATTGGAAATAATAATTTCTTTTTCCTGTTGAATAAGCAGAAATATTGGCAGCCAAAAAATCAGGTTAAAAAGGAAAGCTAGGCTCTAGGGTTTTCGTGCTCCTCTGTTTCTCACTTGTTTCTGCACTACTCCAATGGGGCCAGTGGTTCATTAACCAGAGCAGAATGTGACATGACCGGGTAATGCGAGATCTCCACTGAACATGGCAGGAAACTTGGATTGGTTGGGTCACCCAAGACTCGGGCTCTTCTGGCCATGTTTGAATTCCTAAATTCCTTTGCAATACTCTGTAATTAATTCATTCATTCATCGATACATTCATCCATTCAATAAATACTTATTTGAATAGGACACGGATATATGGTACACATATACATTCTGTGCCCATTAAATCCAAAGTGTTTGTGGTTTCACCAGTATGATAAATCCATTCTGTTAACTCTGACGGATATGTTGAAGTCCAAACTTATCCTTCTAGAAACTTTTCCCACAGTTGAGTCCCACACTTGCCAGATGCAGTAAGCACTCACAACCGTCAGGAAACTAGGCATACTCCGCGTTGCAATTATAATCGTAATGGACAAATTCTCAATTGACCATCTGCTGCAGTTTTTTGGTTGGGTCTCTACACACATTGAAAAAAGTCTGAGGTCTGTGTATTTCAGTTAGTTGATCAGATTATTTGACTCTATGAACTTCCTTCTCCAGGACAAATGTTACATAAGACTACAAATGCTGATTTAACTGGACTTTCTGGAGACCTGGTTACTTAGTACACGCAAATGGGGAGAAGATGAATTTTATGCCCCAAGACTAGGCTGAATTTGGGGTGCTCTGCTCAGCTTACAATTGAAATGGATTAGAGTTGCAAATGGACAATTATAAAACTTTCAAATTGATTTTTTTGTTATTGTTGTTTTTGGTCTTTACAACATCAACATATTTTCATTCTCATTTTCTTTCTCTCCCTCAGATTAAAGGTAGATCTTAGAAAGTGGAATGAAGAACTTAGTTCAGGTATGGTTTTCAATAATAACATTTAAAAAAATGGAAGTCTTTTTTAAGTTGAATTATTGAGCTGCCCTGTGCATTCTGACATTTCTTTCCCACTTTTTATGAGGTTACTTAAATTTCTTTAACATAATACATGGGTAAGAATATAAGTGCATAGAAATCATGAAGAATATTGAGAAATGTGAATGAATACCTTGCAAAATTGATTTGTAAAGTAATGCACTCTTAAAATACCACCTACTCTATCTATCTCACCTACTCTATGATATCATCTACTCAACATTGGAATACAATTTACAACATGATAGGATGGAAATACGAGTGGGGTAAGGTAGAAGAGGCCCAGATTTTGGTTTTAAGCTTTCAGATTTACTATTTATGTGACTTTGAATTGTCAGCCTCTTTGATCTTCTGTTGCTTATCTCCTGTAATAAAAGGTTGTCAAAAGAATCAAGATTATGCATATGAAAGCATTTGACTATTGCTAAGCATTATAAATATGCAAGATGGTATTACTACATGGCCCTTCAGACCCACATTTTAAAAATGTCATGGTAACAAAGAATTTTTTTTGAAACAAGTTTTGGTGAAACCAGTGATGCAATAAAAAATGCAGTGATATAATGATTACAAATAAAAGAAATCTTTCTAAGATTTTTACTAGGTGTGCCATTTCGTTTCATCTACCTAAGAGGAAAATTATGATAGAAAGAATTAAGTAGATTCAAAAGATCAAAAGAGATTGCATGAAAGGGGTTAACTATACACGAATTTAATCCAATTCATCAAATTAAACTCTTAACTATAATTATACTGTATTCCCTAAAATGTAAAATGTATCACTTTTTAAATCGGAGGGACTCCTGATGATCAGATTATTTTATTTTTCCTTATAAGTGTGTTAAAAACCAGTTGCATTGCAGTTGTTTGGTTATTTTTAACCTGTAAATAGTATTTCACACTTTTTTGCAAGCATTATTTGGACATCGCTAAACATTAATAGATACGATAACATTTGGAAACTTGTGACCACATTTGTCTACTAGGGGGAGTAGAGCAAGAGATTTGGGGGTGCATACACCTTGATTTTGGAAGAAATGTGGACCCTCTGCTCTGACGGACTTTGTCTAGGGATCCTGGTCCTTCCCCCTCTCCTCCAACAATCTGCTCAGAGGTGCTGACAGCTCTGAGAACAATGGCAGCAATGTGGGGAGGGGGAACCGCTTTCTTCCTTTCCAGAGGAATATGGAGAAAGGGGAATGGAAGCTCAAGAGACGAGAACAGAGCCACAGTACACGCCCCATTTTCTGTTGATTAGAACCGCCTAAATTTTATCTCCATGTGATAAAACTTGCTCAGAAATTCCTGAAATAGTACCGTCTTCCTTGTATCTTCTCTAAACCCTCTTCATTCATGTGTTTTTCTCCCTTCTCCTTCCTTTCCCCTCCCTTTCAATTGCTTTTTTCCCCTTCCCTTCTCCCTCTCTCTCTCTCTCTCTCTCTCTCTCTCTCTCTCTCTCTCTCTCTCTCTCTCTCTCGTGTGTGTGTGTGTGTGTGTGTGTGTGTGTGTGAATTTGATTGTCTCTTCATCCTTCCCTCTGTCTTAAAACACTTTGTCTTTGCAGCATCTACCAGGATTCCTCAAGGGGCTGATACATAGCAGCAACTTCTGAACAGGCCCCTTGGCTAAGCTCTGAGAAAATGAAGAAGAGATCCTTCTCGGAGGAAATTCTCCCCAGTTTCCAATTTATCCTCAAGATTCTGCTGTGGGACTACTAAACCCACATCACTTAGAAATATGTTTGTCTCTCCCCTCACATTGTCTCCTTTCGTAACTACTAAACCTTTCTCTGAGGTCTGAGATGGTTCTGGAACATTTCTCACAATTAGCAATTTGAAAAAATGGCTGTAGTATGTGATAACAAAACAAAAGGTACTATGACCCCAGAGAGCACATAAATAATAGGGTTGATTTATTAAGACTTGATCCTGTTAAACTTTCTTTTCAAATACGTCACTTAAAAAGTCTAGTTATTCCAGGGAACCTATCTGGGCTACCAAAGATACCAGAAGGTCTCTGGTTAGCATGAGAAGAAATGTATTGTTTTCACAAATTTCATTTGGACCATGTCTGCTCCGGACGGACAGCCCCTCGTTTCATTGGCACTTCCTCCATTTCTCAGGTGTGTACTTTTCCTTGGTTGCAGCAGACCTACCACAGGTCACAGCAGCGCCCTCCTCATCTCGTCCGTCCTCTTTAGTGTATGAGCATCACTGTACATTCCCTTCATTGTCTGTGCTGTTGTGCTTTCTCTGAAACTCACTCCCAAGGTTTGGCCTCCTCCATCCATTCCACAAGCATGTCCTGTGCACCAGAGCCCAGCGAGGTGTATGTCAAGTACCACTCACTTCCTCCCTTTCCAGGAGCTTGTCCAGGCTCTCAGTGCCTTCAGCAAAGTAGGTTTTATCTCCAAGACACAGCCACCCTGGAGGGTCACAGCAGAAACCATGCTGTTGCTCTCATCACAAGGGTGTTTGAATTCCCACAGGCACAGACTATGGTTGATTCAAGTTAACATCCTTTATAAGTCATGGTCCTTCTTGTATCCTTCTCCCGGGAGAGCATTTGCATCTCAGAATTTTCTCTTGCTTAGCTCGATGGTCTAAGTCACAAAACGAAGTGTGACTGAGTTTTAGCAGGACTGTTTAATGAGGTATGTAAATATTTCCCTTGTTTTTCACCCTGTCATTAGTTTGTCGCTAGAGGGCACCGGTGTAACACAATCGAATCCCTTTGGGGTAATTTGCAAACACTTTTTTCTTCTCTGCTTCGTGGCAAAAGAGGACAAAAGAAATATTTTAAAATTAATGTATGTTCAGGAAATTTCCCAATAGAAGTCTCACTGGGAGAAAGAGACCACTTGAAACACAGCCCATCCCCACCTCCCCTGGCAGACATGAGACAGACTCAGCCAACCAGGGAGTATTCTCCCCAGGGTTTTGATGCTCCTCTGCAGGGATGGGGAGGAGGGAGACTTCTTTAAGGCGTGTGTGTGTGTGTGTGTGTGTGTGTGTGTGGTGGTGGTGGGTGTGGGGAAGCAGGCAGAGTTGTGCTGATCCCGGGGACAAATGATGTCAGTCTTTGGCTATGGAACCCTTAGTCTACATTTGTCCCAGGGCCCGATTTTGGTCGTGATGCTACCAGCTCACACTCTTGTTCTTGTGCATTTTCTGAGCCTTGTTCTCTAGCCTTGAATCATTCTCAGCTTGAATCAGCCCGAATCAGTTCTGTTCTTGCACCAAATCCCTGGATTGATACAGAGTGAAACACTAATAGAGGTTAAAACCGAGTCCAAAACTGGGGCACTGTATGAGGGAATTGAATTTTCAAAGGGATTAAATGTTAAAAACTGTTCATTTGGGGGCTCTGTGTCTCTTTGAAGTTCTCTTGTCTTTAATTCTTTTGATTCTTTTCTTTCTGGGTTGCTTCTTTCTTCTCCCTCCTGGCTGTGACAGTAAGAAGACCTGCCCCCCACCTTTAGTAGGCTAAGAAGGAAGCAAGATGAGACCCCATCTCCTGGGGTAGGGGTAGGGGATCTGCCTCTAGACTTTCATTCTTGCTAGACATAAAGAATCTTATGGGTTCCGTGTGGTCTGGCCTAGGTCACCAGGACAGGAACTCAAATTAGAGCCCTTTTGTTTACAAGCAAGAGGGACTGAGACCTAATTTAGACAAAAATGAGAAAGAAGGAAAGCTATGGAGTCATTTACTAAAAGATGGTGTCAGGGAACCATAGTCCCAGCGTCATATCTCACCAGCAGAGCTCCCTGGTGGAGAGAGGGAGTCTTTTCTCAAAGTCCCAGAAGAAAATTCCCAGAGAAGGCTCTGATTGGCCTGGCCTGAGTCACATGTCCATTCCTGGATGAAAAACTGTCTGGATGATAGTTTCTCTGATTGGTGAGGCTGTGGCTTTGTGTGTGTTTGTGTGAATGAGAGTTGGAGAGACATAGGGAGGGAGTTAGCCCCACTTGAATAACATGTGTATCCCAAACAGGAAAGAGACCTTTTTATTAATCAGAGAAAGTGAGAAGAGATGTCAGCAGGCAACAAAAATAGGCATTTATTCTTGGCCAAAACTGTAGCTGGTAACAAAGGAAGAGCAAACTCTGCGTGGTCCCCAGATGTGGCTCCTGGTCACATCTTCCTTGCAAAGAACATGTCTTTGAAAACCAGAGACCTTCTAGCATCTGGCCTCCATCAGTCTGTTTTGTTTTCTTTAGAGCCTGTGTTAGTTTCCTAGCACTGTTATAACAAATGACCAAAATGTCATTGCCTAAAACAACAGAACATTATTCTCGGACAGTTCTGGAGGCCAGAAGTCCAAATTCAAGGTGTTGGTGGGGCCACACTCCTTCTGGAGGCCCAAGTGGAAAATGCTTCCCTGCCTCCTCCAGCCTTCAGGCATTCCTTGGCTGTGGCTGCAAAACTCCAATCTCTGCCTCCATCTTTACGTCACCTTCTCTTCCTTATGTCTCTCTCTGTCTCTTGTAGGGATACTTATCATTGGATTTAGGGTTCACTTGGAAAATCCAGGATGATCTCATTTCAAAATCATTAACTTAATTACATCTACAAATACTCTTTTTCCATATTAGGTCACATTCACAGGCTCTAGGTATTAGGATATGGACATACTATATTTTTTGGGGTCCACCATTCAACCCACTAAGAGCCCTTATAATTATATGACCCTTTCTGGTTTATTTATTTATTTATTTATTTGTATCATCTGTTACTCTCCCTTCACCCATCCTATTTCTCTCTCTCTCTCTCTCTCTCTCTCTCTCTCTCTCTCACACACACACACACACACACACACAAATATAAACTCCATCAAAGTTAGTACCTATATGTCATCTTCATAACTGTGTCCATAAATCCTAAAACAGTACCTGAACCAGAGTAGATGCTTAGTGAGTATTAGTTGATTGGATTAAAAATGGATGAGTTGATCTCCTTGGATTTTCTCCTGTTAGCATTTTATCTATACATTTAGTACTGCTCCTAACCCTTTATGTTAGGGTTGGGTGTGTATGTATCTCTGGCCCTCATTTTAATACACACTCTCTCTGAGGCCTGTTTTTCATAATTCTGGGTGATCGTGTCTGCCATTTAATTCATAAGAACAAAATGTATGTGTCACATTGTGCTAGATGCTGACCTAGAAATTAATAGTAGGTGAAAACATGTATAAATACATATGTTTAGTTTTACTTTAATTGCTTATCCAGCTGTAAATAATTTTGGCTTTTTCCCCTCTTTCTAATATTTTTCTCATCTCAAATTACAGGTTAAGCTAGCCATATTGGACCATGTGTGCTCAAAGCTTTTAAGTTTTTGTTTTTTTTTTGGTTTAACTCTCCTTATCCAAGTTAGCCACCTTTCTCAATTTTGATTTCCTTAATTTGGCCCTGAACAACTGAGGCATGAAAGGGAGGCTTCAGATGGACACTAAACTGGTCCAATAGGTTGATAAGCAGAAGGCTAAACCTTGTTTTTGACGGCCTTAAATCTAATTTAAGAAAAAAATCATAGTTAACATGCTCTATCACCCGAGCAGCTGCCTCATCAGCCTGAAACAACTATTGGGAAGAAGTAGTAATGGAGTAATTTCTACTGAGACACTTCACAGCTACAGAGATAATTAAATGACAGCCGTGATGCCCCACAACTTGGAGGGTTGGTGTATGATCACCCATGTGTGTGCATGGATGTTTCCAATGGCCTCTCAGTCAGTTTTTCTTGAGACCCTACCACCGAGCAGTACAGGACCAGAGCTTGAGGAGCTCTTTGCCTGGTTGGGGACCAGAGGGATCAATTGATTCTTGCAGGTTTCTCATGAGAGGAAAGTTCTCAGATTGTTGAGGAAAGTTGTCAGCGTACAACGGGGAACCAGGTTTCAATTACTTTGCACATTGCAGTGCTAAATGAGCACGCTTTAAAAGGGCCCCGCAGACACCACAAAAATGTTCCTCAAGTGCAAAAGCATAAAAACATAACCGTCTTGCTGTAGAAGCTGTCCTACAAAACCTAACACAGGACTCGTAAGGAATGAGAACCAGACGGGGAGCAGATTGCGAGATACGTAATCAGAGAGCCAATCTCCTCCTTCAGTGGTTACTCACCAGTTTTCGCCACACCAAAGTGGGGTCACACCCATGCAAGTCTCGGTGAGGCTGAATAATTTAGTGTGTGACTTGACTTGGCAACTACTTGCAGTTTGCGTCTAAAAAGGAGCTATTCCAGTGAGGCAATTGAGGTCCACTTTCTAAGGAAATTTTCTTCCTTTTGCTGTGAACATAATTTAGGAAAGAGGCAAAGGCATGAACCATGTCCTGGGCAGTCTCTATTAAATCTGAGAAGTGCCTTCCTACACCTCGTGAGTCTAATCTGCTGGATACCATTGAGTTACACGACAGGCTGGCATATTTCTGCCCTACATTGTGCTAGAACTAAGATGATAAATTTCTGTGCCCATGTTAGGTTTTGTAAGACGACTTCTGCAGAAAAGCTACAGAACTGGATGAAAATGGAAAGGTGCACAGTGAAATAAACTAGTATCTTCTTGGCTGTCACATGTGGCTGTCGTCAGTTCCTTTGCTCCAAGTGGAGTGAAGGGGAAAGGGCCCAGGGACAGGCAACAATGCGAGATATTTTAAAATTTATTAAGAAAGAGGTGCCAGAGCCTCAGGTTGTACACAAAGGCAAAAGCTTTGCCTGGTTAAGTCGATAGTTCCATAGTGTCTGCTTAATGATCCCTGGGTCACAGTTGCATAAAGATCCAGGAAGGTCCACTGCCACAGGCTGAGTGAGCATCTCGGGGCTGGAATGACTATTGGTACAGTTCTGTCCCATGAGAGAGACTGGAGGAATAAAGGGGTGTTGTGTCTCTGGTGGGTGATTTTATTATGCAGACAAGGGGCCGCTGGGGGAGAGGGAGAAGCGAGCGTGCTGGGACGCAGGCCAGTCACAGGTCCGTGAGTGGGCACAGGAACAGGTCCAAGATCTCACTCTCAGTTGCCTGTGGCCACGGCAGTGGAACTTTTGTTTAGGGTGACAGGGGCTGAGACAACTTCCCTGAAACTCTGGGAGTTGCCATGGGGAGAAGTGTAGGGACTTGAGCATCTCAGAGATGGTGCTGAGCCAACACAGGCTCAGAGCCAGAGCTCACTGGCTTTGGCCCTGGAACTAAGGTAAGGCCCTGGAAGAAAAGACGAAGTGAGACTGGTGTGTGAGTGTGTGTGTGTGTGTGTGTGTGTGTGTGTGTCTGAGGTGCACAGTCGTTAGTAGGATAAGGATAAGCATCACGAACACTCAGTCTGAGGCACTGTTCTAAGAAATGTTTAGAGTGCAATTCAAGTTCTAAGGTTTATGTTCGCTCGTTGAATCCTCACAACCACTGTACAAGGGAGGTGATCAGTATCCTCATTTGACAAATGAGAAAACTCAGGCAAAAAGAGTGTAAATGACTTGTACAACTAAGAGGAGCCCAGGTCGTCCACCTCCAAACTCCTGACTCTTCATTACCTCCCCATATGTGGTTGGCTCAATAATGGCTCCCAAACGTACCCAGTTCCCAATACCTGGAATCTGTGACTGTTACTTGATGTGGTGGAAGGGACACTACAGAGGTGATTAAGAGTTGTGAGATGGAGAAACTATTCTGGATTATCTGGTGGGTCCTAAATGTAATCACAAATGTCCTTACAAGGGGGAGGCAGAGGGACGCTCGACCACAGAATAGGCAGAGGTGACATGAAGATGGAAGCAGGGAGAAGAAAGGTGACGTTATACGAGGAAGGAGCCATGAGCCAGGGAACGCTGATGGCTTGCCTTGTGACACCCTGATTTCAGCCCTGTCAGAGCCCCATTTCAGAATTCTGGCCTCCAGAATTATAAGATAATAAACTTATGTTGTTTTAAGTTACTAAGTTTGTGGTAATTTGTTATAGCAGCCATAGAAGATGAATATACCATATTTCTCAAGTCTCTTTACAGAAACATTTGGAGATGATATCCTTAAGGTAAGTGTGTGTCCACAGGCATATTTACATTCTGACATCCTCAACTTCCACTAAATTAAATTGTGTGTGTGTGTGAGTGTGTGTGAGTGTGTGAGTGTGTGTGTGTGTGTGACTGTGCGTGTGTTTGGTGAGGCCAAGGCATAAGAAACAGGCTATAAGTATGTGACTCAGGAATATAAAATACTCTCAAAATTATTTTTTTAAAGAAAATGTAAATATTCTTAATCTTCTACTGTATTTTAAACCTTATTACTCTGACTGCACATAGACTATTAAACTACACCTATGTGAGCGTTATTTGATTGAGCTGATATACATTATTATTTGCCTCATGGATTTGGTTTGGGGATTGTTCGTTTTCCCTGACACCCACAGAAATGCTCACGGAATTATTCTGCCCTCCAAAAACGCAGGTGGAGATGCCCAATTCATGCTTTTCCATCTTCCCATGTATTCATGGTTAGAAGGAGAAGGAAAGGGATGCAAAAGCAGAAATGACAACTTAGCCCATGAATCCCAGCCCGCCATTAGTGGGTGAGGTCTGGGGATCTTTGCATTCTACCAGCATGAACTTCATTCTTTTTGCTCTTGTTCAGAAAGTTCGTCAACATGCAGGTGGCAGAAAGCGAGGTGATGATAGGAATCTCCTGGAATCTTACTTCATAAGAAATGCAAACCATTCACAAACTTGTGTCCTGTATTATTAGTCACAAAACAATCATGGATATAGGTGCCCAATGTTCATAGAGGCAAGGAAGGCCCATTTCTCTTTTACAGATGCGAGCAGGGCCTCATCAGACGGTATGGAGGTTGTGTGTGCACACGCGAGGGGCTGCCTTCAGAATCTGAACACGTGTGGATCCGTGTTTGTTAGGACAATTTCCCAGAGGTGGCATTGAGAGTTGTGAGGAAAAGTGCCCTTTTTCTAATTTATACCCTATGGGCTAGCAGGGACCTTGAGAGCTTTTGCAGGGGTACAGCAGGAGGTTGGTCAGTGGATGGAAAGCCATGTTTTGTCAGGGCTATTTTGACCTCAATGAGGTGGAGACGGCAACTGGGAAAAGACAGAAGGACGCCTGCCGTTGGGAGTAAGCCTCACAAAGCAGTCTTAGGGGGACTTCCTAGAAATCCTATATTAAAAATCTCTGCAGAAATTTGATGTAAGGTGACTTCCTTACATCACAGGGACATGCAGATGCTTAATTAATGTCAAGTAGATCTTCATGTTTATGTAACAATTATTCATCGTAAAAATCACCGTAAATGAAAAAACATGATAATTCATGGATGTCGTCAAGTTATACAACAGAAAGATTTTTTAAAAAATCTCTAAATACTTTTGCTAATGTTCATTGTTAGGTAAACTATGACAAGCAAACATGCAACCTACAAGGTTATCACTAGGCCAGGTTAGTTGGCTGCCAAATACAAGATGCCCACATATGTAACTGAATTTTCCAAAGTCTAAACAAGTTCTGATGCTTCATTTCTGTCTTGGAATTGTTTATAGTAAAGATTTTTGTTTACTATAAACTAAATTGTTTATAGTAAAAATTGTTTATAGTAAAGATTGATTTTATAGGAGCATGGGAGCATAAACGATGGTTTACTTGAATTAATCAAGAAAGTTGTACTAGTTTTATTTAAGAAATGATTTTTTAAGTTTTTATGAATTTCCACATTAAAACTGAAAAGGCTTAGTTGTGTACAATAAATAAATGTAGAATATATAAGGGAAAATTAAAACATAGAATTCCATCAATAATGGAAATCTTGTTACAATGAATCTTTCCTTTTCCTGTCCTCTCATGATTTCCTCATTCCCCTAATAATTGCAACAATTGCAGTGTGTCCCCAAATCACTGTTATTTACCTTGTGCTCATATCTGATTCCTCTAAGAGGTGATGAGATCAGGAACACTAAAAATTGTCTTAAATTACTGTAGTCCCCAAATCACACAGTGGGGTGTTTAGCTCATAATAGGTGTTAAAGAATAAGCCTACGCATCATATTTGCAATCAGGTCTATGGTGACATTTTTTTCTAATGACATTGAAAGTATCAGTATTTTGAGGTTGTCTTGAACCTTGTGAAAATGGTATTTTAAAATGCAGGTTTTATTATTATTCAGGGATGGTGAGGCCGACAGATCAGGAGTTAACTGCACTGAGCAGGTAGTTTGTTGCCGCTGTTCCCAAGAGGAGGGGGCATGCCACACAAGGCAGAGCCACATGGGAGAGCACCAGGGTCGGTCAGGAGGCTGAGGGCGTGAGGGAAGAAAATGTGGGCAAGAGCCCTTATTGTGGTTTCTGTGGGAAGGAATAGGCAAGGCAGGGTAAGCAGCTTTAGGATTGACTAATTTGAGTAATTTCAGCAGGCCCTGGGAGTAGGGGGTATCTCCAGTTGTCCGGTACCTGGCCTACGGTGATTAGGGCAGGGGGATCCTGGCTTCTTGTGAGATAAAGGACATATATGGTGCGGATGTGGGCTCTGAAGCTGGCATGTGGAAGGCATGCTTCTGGTGAGTCTTTAACCACCGTTAGGAATTGGCTCACCCCGAAAGGGGCAGTCTCTCTAGGGTCAGCAAGGGACCAGATGTCAAAGCATCAGAATAGAAAGACGTGCTTCATACAGATGAGAAACTCCTGCCAGATGTACAGAGCAGTAGGAATGCGAATGGGGAACCTTTAGTGAGAACTTGCTCTGTGCCTGGCATTGTGCCACATGCTTTGCATGTGTGAACTCAGCCCCACACAACCTTCTGAGTTGGTGCTGTTTTAGCCGGGTTAGGTAACTTGCCCAAGGGAATTCTGCCAGTAAATTTCTAAATTAGAATTACCAACCTCGAATGTCTGGTTCCCAAGAACCACAAAGGGGCCCAGTACTTTTAAATGGAAGTGGCATGGAGCAGTTACACAAACATACAGCAATAGAGAGAATGAGCTTGGTGAAGGTGGGTGAAGAATGGACTACATGTTCTTCTGAGTGGGGAGAAGAATGAAAGAATATTGTTTGAATGGTTGAAAAATACCTGCACCTAACATTTCATCCAGCTAAAAAAATATATATACTCTCAATGATACTCTATTCTAGTGCGTGTTCAATGGACTCAAGTTAATTGTCTTACATTAAAATGCACTTTCTTTAAAGAAAAATGGTATCAAGGCTGAGCTCAGTAAGGGTGGAATGTGTCAGTGTCCCCAGCCAATGAGCAGGCTGGGGCCAGAAAGAGACAGCCCAGGGAGAGACATGGTTGATACTGAGAGCAATAGGTATGGAGCTACCACACAGAGGGAATAAGACGCTGGCAGTCCCAAACCCAGTATCCAAGTGTCAAAGCCACTCGTGAGTCAGGGAGGATATTGCTTTTGAAGGGTCAGGGTTGGTAGGAGCTGCGTGGAGGTTTAGGATGGTGGGGGTCCAGCTGGAGTTCTGTCCTTGTCGGCAAAAGAAGGAATGAGGCTGGCCTGAAAGAACCCCTAGCATTTGTGGTAATTTGTCACAAAGAAACCAAGTTTAGATTATCCTTATCTGGAAAGATTCCAAGACCATGCCTAACTGGGGCTCTTCAAACCAACACCCCAGACGATGCCCGGGACCCACACAAGAGTTTTGTCTTGATCTGGAAGCCCAGGCTATGTGTTGAGGTAATCCTGGAATGTCTGTTTCAAAACCAAGAATCCTTGGGCTTCCCTCAGAGTAGAATTCAGTAAATATTCATCCTATTAATTCAACTTCATTGAAAAAAATCTTGACCTGCCTACGGAAAGGGTGTCATATGTTTACCAAACACGCTCACCGTTGTCCTGAGTGTTTGTGAAGCCCAGAGCTCTGGAGTTACCTATATTAGGTGATAGGGTACTATCGCCACCTTGTGACCAGAGATAGAAGTGTTTTTATTCTGAGGATTGTGCTAATAGGTACTTCATTTAAATGTGAATTAGCCTCCTTCATCTGCTTTTGACTAATTCTTTCATATTCTTGTTTTGTTGCTTTACATGTATTTACAAAAATTTTATACTAAATTAAAAAAAAATCCGCATTAACCTAGAGTGGGTAAGAAATACCCCCCACACCATTAGAAACAAGGAAGGAACTTACATCTCTACATGCCTCTAGCCCACACCTGTTCTCAGATGGGCTGAATCTAGAAGCTTTAGAGCCAAATATTGAAAATAGCATGGCACCTGTTAGATTAAATCCTAGGGACTCCAAACGGCTTACCACATCCCTTCAAAGTAAATATTAGAAATTTGTCCACATTGAATTGTCAAAGATAATTGGAACTCCCTCCTAGTCTGATATAGCACATTTTTTTTTTTTTTTTGGATGGAGAGGATTATTACAAAATCAAGGTACATACTTTTGTAAACCTTATCTAGAAAGAACATTCCCAACCATTGGAAATTAAAATAAACAAAATATAACTGACAGGACAAACTTCATATTGCTTCTCAACTAAACCTTTTCTTATACTTTAGAAACTAGCCCCTGCCCAACTAAATAGGAAGATTACAGATTTAAAAGCCGTCTGCCTTTTATGCTTTTTTCACTTATTTCTTTCCCATCAGTTGCCTCTGTAATTTGTCTGCCTCTTGAAGGCTGTCTGTGGGTGGCTGTGATTTTCATGAGAGGTCGTTTCTTCCTGGTCTTTTGTTATTCTGAACTTGGCCCCTCTTGTCACCCTCTTAGTTCTTCATCTCCAGCACCCATAACTTTTAAGGTTGTTATCTAATGTTGACCAGGGATGTTCTTTGCCGAGCACAGAAGGAGTGTGAGTGTGTGCACGGAAGGAGGCAAATATGGGTCCTTTTGTTTCATCAGTTAGACATAAGAATCTAGGCCTTATTCAGATGTTCTCAGTAATAAGTTAGGTAAGTAAAGAGGAAAAAATCAAGATGCTAAAATACAGAAGCGACCTGGTATTTAGAAAGAAGAGTTGCCTGACCAAATGAGGGTATCTGAATGGTTAGTTTGAAATGTATCTTAAATAGATACATAAACTTTTGGGGAAAGAAATAATAGGATGCTCAGCCAAGAAAGTGTGTCCTGAGACTAATGTTAATACTACTATTTCCCTACTTCCTGTTTTAATAAGCTCATCGGCACTTGTGTGGGAATAGTGCTGGGACCATAGGAACACTTTAGCTGCTCTGGGATAAAGCTTGGGAAACATTTGGGTTTCTTGAGTACATGACGTCCACGTTCCTGCTCATCCTGCATGTTCCTCCATCAGAGTGAGGCTGATTTCTTGGGTATGATTATTGATTTCTGGGCCAGTGCCAAGACAGCATGTCTGAGGCTTTCCCTAAAAACATACACTCTTACTTTATTCCTTATAATTACAGCATTCCTTTTAGTTTCCAGCTCTGAAAAGAAAAAAGAAAAAATGCTGGCAATTGAGTGCTCTAGGGGGCAGAATCCTCATGCCCTGACAAACCTCCTACCACCTTGACCTGTGACCCTTTTCCCCGATTACTCTACCTTCCCTGAAGCCTTGGCCTGAGTTCCTGCCCGGTTAGGAGGTGCTGAGAGGACAAGTCTCTCCAGGACTGTCCAAGAAGCCTCTGGATGCACTAAGGTATCACTTAGGGTTAGTACACGACGCCTACTCCATACTCAACATGGGCACACTCATTGCTTTACAGCTTTTCATGTGGTTCTTATTCTCCCAACTAAATTGGAAACTCTTTCAGAGGCGGAAGGCCTGTCAGCTTTCAGGGAAGCCATGGAAATTTGCAGGAACTCAGTAGGTGTTTGCAGTTGATAATCAGATTACAAAGAAGACGGAGGAGGAGGAAGCGGAAGGGGAGAAGTCAGCAAGGGATAGATAGCAATAGAACCAAGGACATCTGAAGGGTGACACAGAGACCCAAGGTTCGAAAGCCCTGGATTCAGGCAGGATGGTCATGCCTGTTGCAGTCTTGGGCTAAAGGTGTCTTCATTTGAATCTTGTCTGTTTATGTTTGGGGTCTTGGGGTATCTATCAGGAGACAGAAAAGTGAGGCAGGGTTATTCTAGACTAGGAAAAATGTCAAGGAAGCTGTTCAGTAGAGGGCACTTGAGAAGCTTCTCTCCATCTCAGGCTCTCACCATGGTTCCTGCCCTTGATTGTGAGGAACCACAGATTCAGGGTCTCCTTCCCTGTAGAACCAGGTGAGAGGCCACTATCAGGTATATTTGGCTGTTGCTGGTGGGAAAGTTCCCCATTTTGCCCCTCCCACATTTAGACCCTTTTTACTAGAATGTCCCCAAAGTCACAGAGTGGTGTTCAGAGACATCTTAAACTGCTGACATTGAGACACCCCAGGGGCTAAGAACAAAGGGCCAATGCCTGGGGGGCTTGCATCAGGGCAGTCAGTGGTGGTTGTGGTAGAAATAGTGGCGGGGCCAGCACTGTTCCAAGGGGGACAAGCAGGACGGAGCTCCTGGGTGGCTGCTGTCATTTGCCCCTGCTCCTTTTCTGTTCCTCCACCCATAGTTTCGTCCCCAGAAGGTTATGGTCTGCTCCATCGTCCACTGAGGAAGATGAAAATGACCGATGGTTCCAGCCAAAGCTTGACCACTTTAGTAGTGGTATTGGGAAAGTTTGGCAATAGATGAAAAGTGATAAGCAGGACAGGTGATGACAGGTGAGGGATGGCATAAGCCATAGAGTCCTGGAGCATGGATGGGAAGGGAATGGAAGTTTTCTGCATGCCTTCTCTGGGCCAGGTTCTGAGCTAGGCATTTTGCATTTTATCACACTGATTTATTTTTACTTTAAATTATGAAATATTTCAAATATGCAAAAGAGTACAGAAAATAACATCGTGGATACTCAGTAATTGCACCTAGCTAGAACAGATGTCAACATTTTGTTGAATTCCTTCCCATCTCTTTTGAGGTCTTTTTCAGCATCTGGGCTTTCAGTCCTTGGAAGGGCTGTGTGAGGACACCTGGTAGAACCCCAGCTATCACAATTTTAAAAGCAAATAAGCAAGCAAGCCAAAACCAATATTTGTCTACCAAGAAGGCCAATTGTGATGTGGTTCTTGTTTTTAATATCTATTCTCATATTCTGTTAATGTCTAATTTTCAAAAATAATGATTTTTTTTTTGTTACAGGAAATTGTACTTATGATTCCCCTTCCTTACACAACTAGTTCTATTTTCCTGTCCTCTCACACATTTTTCACACAGTTGCAATCGTAGTTTCTATGTAATTCTGAGTTCTATTTCCCCTCTGTCACAGCCACAGAATATTATTTCATAAGCTACCATTTTACTCCGTGGGTAGCATCCGTGGTAAATTGTAGTGCTTGCCGGTCATTCCAGTGAGCTGATATGCCCAAATTTCCTTTGGGGGAAATATTAAGTTTTTTCTATTGGTTTTGAGTTTGTTCCTCTTTCAATTCCAAATTATGATCATGAAAATCTTTTAGATGCACGGAACTGAGCTGATTGTGCTTCTAATTTCATGGCATATAATCACCATCATTTTATGCTGGTGATTTTATTTTTTTAAATTTTATTTCCCTCTCATTCACTCCTAGTCCCCAGTCTCATTCCCTTCGTTGCACCTGGTGCATTTACTATAGATCTTTCCAAATGACTTTCAATAAGTTTCTTTATATGTGTGTCCACCAGAAACTTATAGTATTGCTTTCTGTCTTAGAAAAGGTACTTTAATGGTATTGTGCCCTAAATCAACTCTGTTTCTTACTTTCTTTTTTTTTACCATTATGGTTTTCAGGTCATTTCTTGTTGCTATATGGACAGCTAGTTCCTTCCTTCCTGTCTCCTTCTTTTGCTCATGTCCAATTGTATGTGTGATGCACATTTTACTTACCTGTTTCTATTTTGTTAGACCTCTTCATGGTCTCTCATTCCTGGAAGCCCCAACGCTGTACTTGACCCTCTAGTATGTGGTCCCCTGGGCATCTGTGAAAGAACTCTTCTGGGATATAGATTCAGGGGTAGAACAGCTGTGCGTGAGGGTATGAGTGTGCTCAGTTTCACAAAATCCGGCCAGATTGCTCTCCAAATGAACACGCAAGCTATGGTCCCACTAGCAGTGCAAAAGAGTTCTTTGTTTTTCCACATTCCCATCAACAAATAGTTTTCTCAAAATTCCAAATTTTTTGACAATCTGATAGGTGAAAATAATATCTCAGGATTGTTTCCATTTGCATTTCTCTGAAACTAGTGAGGGGTCAGTTTTTTTCTGTGGTTGTGTATTAATATCCTTTCTCCATTTTCCTGTTGGGTGTCCTGTCTTTTTTCCCTCTCTCATTTGCAGAAGTTTCACTGACATACTATAAGTGCTATAACTTGCCTGGTTCTTTTCTAGTCACATTAAAAATTGGCTACCAACACTTTATCTGTATCTAAATAAACTGACACATAAAGATAAATACTGGTTATCATATGTCACTTTCAAAGCTGAGGTTGAGGAACAGAAGGTAGAGAGGAGAGGTGCTCTGAGCTGTGAACACTGGAGTCAGTATGCTTCTATGTGCAAGTGAGAGAAACTCAACTCAAATTAATCTAAGGAGCCAGATTATATTTTCCCTCAAAAGTTCAGGGAGGGCAGAGTTCAGGCATAGCAGGATACAGAGGTTTAAACAAAGTCTTTTCCTTTTTTCAGTTCTGCCTTCTGAATTGCTTCTAGGTCGCCTTCCTCACTAAAGCAGCAAAGACGGTCCCTGGGTTCTCCAGGCTAATGGATCTTTCCTGCGTGTGACATCCATGTCCACGTGAGTATTTTGATGTCATTGAGGGAGGAGTTGGTGCTCAAACAAGTTGACTAGGTCTAAGCAGCACGTACAGAATTAAAATTTGACTTTACTAAAATTTGTAACTTCAATAAGTTATAAATTCCTTTCTAGTCACTTTAGTAACTTAAATAAGTTACAGATTTAGAAACCTAATTTTTCCTTATGCTTTAAAATTTAAATTATGAATCTTCTCTGTTTATAAACCTAGCAAATTTCAACAGTGCTTTTAAAGGTATTTTATAATTTGGTAAAATTCCCTTAAACATTTAAATGGCATTTGTAAATTGAATACAGTCGACTTTCTTTGAAGTCTTTCACATGTCTACTAACAAACTAACTTTCCAAAGTATTTAGACATTCAGATAAATCAAATACATTAAAATAATACTCATGGAGAATCGTAACTTCTCTTAATGTTCTCATACTGTTTACAACCTTAGTCAACTTCTCTTATTCCTTCCATCTTCAAAACTCAAGACTAATTCAGTTACCCAGATGCCCTGTTACATCGGAACAGCTAGATTCATCTATTAACTACTCAAATTCTCTTAAGCATTACCAGTGTTTTAAAATATCCAATGTGCACAGATTGTTTTTACTTCCATATTTAACGAGGTTGCATACAACCTGACATCTTGGTCAGGACATAAGATCTGGAGGAACGTGCTGAGAGGGTCTTTTTCTCACCTTTCAGAGGCACAAAGAGCCCTCTTTCGTGGGCATTAAGCTAACAGGGACTTCGAGTCTTTGCCTGTCAAATAGAGTCGCCTTACAGCCTTCTTCAAATCACACATTATTTGATTCTGAAATACAAATGGAGACTATCAGCCCCTGTCTGGATTCTTTCAATATTTGATCGGATTCAACTATTTACTCTTTTGATTCTATTCTGAATTCTATTCTTAGCCTTCTTATCTAGCAGAACCAAAACTCTATAATTATGTAAATACATCCAGTTGGATTCTGCACATCTCTAAAGGATTGGTCAGGCTTTGAGGTCAAAAACTCAAAGTCATACTTGTGACACTCCACAGCAGCAAAGGGCTCTTTCCAAGTATAATCCACAAATCTAAGGTGAGGGAACTCATTTGACTTTGTGTCATGTGCTCCTTCTGGAATAATCTGTGTATTTTGGGCTATGAAATATTTGGCATGGCCTGTCTTAAAAAAGAGGCTTTCTCTTCATGGTAACTTTAGGAAAAAGCATATATTTAATACATATATTTATTATTAACTAAACATAACTATATATTAATGGATGTATATCTTATAGATAGTTATATGGTACATAAATTTCTATATTTTTTGAATGACAGATGTTGAATTTTATCAAATGCCTTTTGGAAATAATAAAGATCTATTTTTTTCTATAATCTGTAAATGTGATAAATTATATTATAAAATAGTAAATTATATTAGATTTTCTAATGTTGAAACTTTCATCATTAATATGAATTCCACCTTGGCATCATGTATTATTGCTTTAAAGTGCTGATAAATTCTTTTGGCCAATATTTTGTTTTATTATATTGATATGTAATTGAAATTCCCCATAATTTTCTTTTTGAGGGATTTTCTTTGTCAGGTTTTGATATTATATGTACTCCAATTAAAAAAAGAAAAGATTTCCTCCTTACTATATGCTCTGGATCAATTTAAATAGTGTTGAAATTAATCGTTCCTTAAAATGTTGATAGAATTATTTATTTTTCATTCTCTATCTTTTTTTCATTCAAATTTATCTATTTCTTCTACGATAATTTGTCTAGAAACCCTATATTTTTTGCAGTCTGTTTCGCTAATTCATATTTTCTGAGAAAATAGTAACATTCCACGGAGTCTCCAAGTTATTTCTTTAGATTTTAGTGAAGTGCTCTATGATTTTTAAAATGCCTTTGAGTTAGATCATTTCTCCATCCTTATTCTTAACTTATTTATATGTATTTTCTACCTTTCTTTCTTGATTAAATTAAGTGAGAGTTTATCAGTGTGGCACTACTGATGTTTTGGGCCAAATAATTCTTTGTTGTGGGGGGCTGTCTGGCATGGCATGGTAGTACATTGAGCTGCAATCCTGACCTCTACCCAACACATGTCAGTACCAACCCCCTGCACCCCAGTTATGACAACCACAAATACCTGCAGACATTGCCAAATGTTTGCTGGGGCTGGTGCCTATGTTGAGAATCACTAGATTAAATAATGGTTTATCTGGATTTTTAAAAAACAAACCTTGTTGGATTTATTCTTTTAATTCTATTATTTTTCAGTCTCCTGATTTATTAATTTCTACTTTAATCTACTATTCTTTCAGGCTTTCTTTGGATGCATTTTGTTTACGCTTGTTTAATACCCGGGTTGGATGCCTCACTAATTTATGACCTTTCTTACGGGTCCCTTACCAACGCTGTGGTGTCAAGTCGGCTTCAAGGGGGCTTCTGCATTCCCAGCCCAGACCACTAGAGGTCACTGTACTACACTAGAGGTCATTGTCCACGGATAGTTAATCACTTGGGAGAAGTATGTGCTTTGCCCGCTCTTTCCGAGCTTCCCAGCTCTCCCCATGGTTTGGGAATTTTAGTGTTTCCTCTGTTCTCAGAGATTGAGTTGCCATTTCTATTTATTTTCGTTTGTGTGTTTGATTCATTTCAGAGTGGGTAAGAGGGTAAAGCCACCTTTACTCCATCATGTAATCCAAAATTCAATATACTAATTTGTAGGGTTTGATTTGGGCAAACTATAGTGTTGGCTGGTAGTTTTCAATAAGTTTGTGCCATTTGTAGGAACAGTGACTTGCAATGTCACTTGCTTAGATCCTCAGAACCATCATCCTAATCGTTATTCTTGGCAAACTAAGTTGTGCCACCACTCGACTATTGGAAATAAGCAAACAGATAAATCCCTTCTGTGATGGGTTAATGATTTAAAATAATGCCTTTCTTTCCACAGCGGCATTCCATGAATGACAAATTCTATACACCTGGCGGCCCAGTGTTTCTGATGATGGGAGGTGCGAGTGCTGCCAGCAAACCATTGAAGTCAAGAAGCCTAACCTGGGTAAAAACACTGAGACGCTAGAGCCCTCAGCTTCCTGGTGGACCACAGACCTTCTGGACGAAGCTGGCCAACTGCGTATGTTTATGAGTTTTTGTACTCTTTTTCTCTGAGTAAAATAAACTCTTTGTGTTCTTAAATTATAATTTCATGTTCAAAACTTAAATTTGAAGTGATATGTACCCTGTCAGTTTCAAAATTCTCTCCTACTACAGTGAGAGGACTTGAAATTAATGACATTTAAACTCTGAAAACATTCCACTACTCGGACGCAATCGTAACCATCTTATTAAAAACAGTTTGTCATTGTTAAGTGTAATTTCAAGTTTTGGCTTACAGTGACAACGTAGGGGCAGGTTAAAGAGATCTAATTGTTCTTCAGTATACTATTCTTCCCACCTGGTATTGTGTATTATATGGTGGAAAAGTGTGATTTTCAAACATTCTTATAATTAATATCATTATATGAAGTCAAACAAACAAATGAATTATAAAGTGCTTCTAAAAGTTAAAAAATATCAAAAATTTTGTGGAAAGTCTTTTATGCTCATTTTAACAAGAGGTGTGCATCAGTTTTTACAACCCAGAGAATGCTATTAATGTCAGAGAAATTATGTCTTTATTATATGAGTCATAATTCTTGATACCGTTTAACAGTGAAGAACTATTAATAACTTTAGGTTAATAGCATAGGTCTCTTTCTAACTTCACAAAAAGGTGATTTTGGAGTTCTAGGTCACTATTTTTCTTTTTTTATGATGTGGTAGCAGTCCAGTAATTTCACTTGTTCTATCTTTCTTCATTAGAAACCATGATTTGCGTGTGGGTTTGTTGGAATTTTGATATTCCATAAAAAGTTTCAAGGCTAGGTTTTCTGTATTGTCCTGCAACACTTTTCAAAAATGGAAGTACTTGTGTTGGCCAAATTTGTAGCTTGTATTGATAGGGTCAGAAACAATGTTTGACTTGAACTCTTAATTTAATTAATCTGAAACCTATCAAAGGGATCCAATCAAAAGTTTCGGGGTAGAGTTGCTCTTTACTTGCTGGAACATAACTTATTAACCCCAAGTGTTTACAGCACTTTCCTTCCCCATTTGCTATAGAAAATCCTTTGCACGCAAGGTCCCTTCCCGCCTATACCTGCCTTGCCTCCTGTTCATCAAAGAGGAGAACACCATGCTAACTGGAAAAGTGCTCTATGATGTTTTTTTTTCTATTTTAACAGAGAAATTTTTTTTTAATTAAAGTTTATTAGGGTGACAATTGTTAGTAAATTTACACAGATTTCATGTGTACAATTCTGTAATACATCATCATATTATAATTTTTAAAATGCCTTTGAGTTAGATCATTTCTCCATCCTTATTCTTATTTTATTTATATGTATTTTCTACCTTTCTTTCTTGATTAAATTAAGTGAGAGTTTATCAGTGTGGCACTACTGATGTTTTGGGCCAAATAATTCTTTGTTGTGGGGGGCTGTCTGGCATGGCATGGTAATACATTGAGCTGCAATCCTGACCTCTACCCAACACATGTCAGTACCAACCCCCTGCACCCCAGTTATGACAACTACAAATATCTGCAGACATTGCCAAATGTTTGCTGGGGCTGGTGCCTATGTTGAGAATCACTAGATTAAATAATGGTTTATCTGGGTTGTTAAAAAACAAACCTTGTTGGATTTATTCTTTTAATTCTGTCATTTTTCAATCTCCTGATTTATTTATTTCTGCTTTAATCTTTACTATTCTTTCAGGCTTTCTTCGGATGCATTTAGATTGATCCATACGAGCAAAAATTTTTGGAGAAAGGAAAATGAAAGTCCTTGAATTGGGGCTAAGGAGGGAGTATGAAGCTTTGGCTTGTGAGAGTTTCCCAAACAGAAGTAGGAAGTAGAAGAAGGGACTAGGGGGGCTTATGACTTTTATCCTCTTTAATGGGCTTTGAGGTGCACTGGCCAAGAAGACTTCCCTTTCATCTGCTGTGGGTTGTTGAATTGTGCTTCGTTAAATATGGTTTCATAGAATGAACCCTAAGCACTGTGAACCCCTCCACATCACTTATTTGGGATATCTCTCTATCTAGAGTGGAAACTGTAAGCTGATAGTGGTTAGGAAATCACTAATTCATTTTTGAAATAATGATTTTAAAAATAATTTTTTTTTAAAAAAGCAAATTTTTAGCATGCATTACTCTATCTGAATTACTTATTTACCAGGCTCTTGTGATAGATGATTATTATGTAATACAATAAAGATTCTTACTGTATTAACCCTTGTTTAACATTTGTGAATCATATAATATGGTTCCCTGTTTCTTAGTGGCATTTTTGTGGACATTTTCCTCGATTTTAAAATTTGTATTTTGGGAGAAAGCATAGAAAATTAGAAAGAAAGAAAAGTCACTCACAATCTTATCTGTCAGAGATAATTGTTGCTAAAATCTTGCTTCATTTGTTTGCTCTTTTTCTATAGTTATATACCGGGGGGGGGGTGGTGCCAAAAAAATGTATACACATGACTTGTATTCATCTTTTGTTATTGGTATATATTGAGTATTACAATTTTAATACAGTTTTTTTTTTTTCCTGTCTTAAAATGTGTATACATTTTTTGGGCACCTCTGTATATTAATTTTTTTTTTTTTTTCAAAACAGAGTTAAACTGTGTTTAAGGTTTTATATCTTACCTATTTTTTTCTCTAATAACATTGTTGTGGCTGGGAAATGTAGTCTTAATTACATGAGCCTACTTCAATATTCTTTTCCTAAGAAAAGAAGAGGCGAATGGGTATTTGCTCCACCTTAGCCGTCCCTGTCACAGACTCCTAGTAGAGAAGTTACTGGGTCAAAACTCCTTTTCCTTCTGTAAGGCCCTGATATAGGTGGTCAATATGCTCTCCAGAAATATTTTTTCTACTTTATTCTCTCCAGTAGTGAACAAGAGTTTCTCTCTCATCCAGCTCTTGCCAACATTTAGTATTATCATTGAAATGAAATATTTGAGTTTGATGGCGGAAAAATAAATCCTCATTATATTTGTATTTCTATGATTATTAGTAGAACTGAATTGTTTTTAATATGTTTATTGACCATCTGTTTTTCTTCTTTGTAAATTGTCTTTTTATGTCTTTGGTCCATTTTTTTTTTTTTTTTTTGGTATCTGCATTCAGCCACATGGGACATGATGCTGCTTGAAATTATGTCTAACAAGGGGGAAACTTACATAAAGCATTGCCTTTAGTGCTGAGGACTAAAAGTAACCTGAACACAAACAACAGACATCCTTAGGCTTATCGAAATTCCCACTGAAAAATGGCTCAATAGAAAATTGTCATTTGGCTCCCTTATACCTCAGGAAATCTCAATTCAGGATGAATTTATCTGGATGCAGCAGGCAAACCAGAAAGTCTAGAAAATCCCCTCCACATAGTTGACCATGGGTTCTATAAATTCTCAGGAAACAGTGATGCAGTGCCAGCTTATCTCTTTCCAATGAGAGACACCTCGGAGTCGGGCTGATAAGTCGATTGCCCTGGTGCAGTGTGCACAGTGTGTGAGGAAAGGCCACCACGTGACGGGGGAGTCGGAGCTCCTGCTCAGGGCCCAGGATGGGAGGGACATACACAACATGAGACTTGGGAAATGGCAGCTCCTCTTGCCTTCTGCTCCTTGCATCTATGTGTCACTATTAATCAGAATGTCCTGCTGCCCATTTTCACTGAAACGTTCAAAGCAAAAAGGGGGTACGAATCTTAATAGGCTCTCAACATTTGCATTTTGGCCCCATAGCCAAGCATGTATCAAGTGGCATGTCATTCTTCTCTCACTGGTGTCATACACAGAATGTGTTCGTGCTTTAACTGTAGACACCTGAGTACCTGGAGCCTAGACTCCCTCAGCCTCAGGCAAGCCTTGGTGGATCTCGCCAATTTCTGAACTATCATGGCAGAGAAAACGGGGCTCACCAATTGTATGCGGGTGACATTTTGGTGGTTCTTATGCAGAATCCCTTGTAGAGTGGTTGAGAATAAAATACCCCAATCTATTTGCTACAGCCACAGGCAGCAACACACCAATCCTGATTATTTTTATGATGCATATACATTTAATATAGAAAAATATTTCTTTAAGTGGGTAAATCACGTGGTAAATCAAGTGATCACCCACAGGGTGATTCAACGTGAGCTGTGTTTAGCCCCAACTATAATGTAATATGGCTCCATGAGAGATACCTAAGTAACACACAGTTGATAGTCATGTATCCATTTCTAAATGGAATACACTGGGTTGGCTTTAAAATGGGTTATCACAATTGTGATTTGAATAGTGAAGTAAATCATAATCTAGAATTTCCAAAGACATAGAAGAAAAGCTCTTGTTTTTGACAGGTATAACTTTCTAATTTTAGAATTTTCTTTTAATTCTTCTCTTTTCTATAACCTGCAATAATGAACTATTTTATGGTGAATTATATGTAGCTACTATCTTGGGATTTGGGGCTGTATGTAAATAAACACACGTTATTCACATGAAACTGGGAAAGGCATAAAACTTTTAATCAGATAGATACTTCTGAAACAAATAATTTCAGATTACACTTCAGATAGAATTTTCTATAACATTTAAATGTTTCGGTGGTGAACAGTAGTAAAGAGTACCCTATTTCCAGTTTCTCTAACCTTGCTATATGCTCATTCTCTTTTAAGTCTGTAAAGCTCCCAAATTGAATCTTTATTCTCTTGCCTCTTTAACAAGCAGAACAGTGTCCCAGTTGATTAATAGATCAAGACTTACAGAATATGGCCGTACTTCTCTGCTCTAACATTGAATTGACTTTTTGTTCCATCCTGACAAAAATCATTGAATTTTTCAATTTCCAGACGTCTATGTTAAAAAGGAGATCACACTGTCATTAAAAAATGACATTGTTCTGGTCTTTGAATTATCAAAATTAAATTGCATTAAATGACCTTGTGTAATTTTTTTTTTTCTATATCTTAGATTACCTTGAAGTCATTCAAAATTCTCTGGCTGCATGTAATGGTGAACACCCAGAAATGGTGAGAGATGCCTGTGTCGTGGTGGAGATGCCAAAAAGCCCAGACAACAATGGTAAGAAATTAACAAATGATTTAAAGTAAGTGAAGGTTGTACATGAGAATGCAGAGGAGAGTCCATGACTTAGACTTCCTACCATTGCCAACATTTTCCTGAGTTAAGGCCTATTGCTTTGAGGTAACTTATTGAGGTTTAGCACTACTAAATAATTTGGATAATTTATCACCATGATGTATGGTTCCAGCTTGAATGGATATTTTTTAGTTGGGGCGGGGGGTAGACATCAGAAAGAGAAGATGGATTCCCCGGCAGGAAGCTCAGGAGGGCAGTTGAGTGTAGGTGCAATCAAGGGATCCCTGGAAGTCCTCTAGAAAAGGAGCAAGCTCCAAGGGGAGAGTGGACACCCCTGGCCACCAGCCCACACAATATTCCTCTTAGCTGTTAGATGTGAGGACTTTGGGCTGTTGAAACCATAATGTGGTTCTAAGAGTCTCTCAGGAGCCAAGCACAAGAATCGTCTACGCTTGAGGTTGTTTTTCTTCTTGTCCATGAAAATCTTGTGTATGGTTGATTGCTTTGACTATGGCTTTAAATGAGAGGAAAAGAGGTTCTTAGAAGATAGTAATAATGTGGAAGAAGAAAGTTAGATATCACTAAGGATTGAAAGTAATGGCTGTCATCATTTCCTTGAAGAGTGATCATGTATCTCTCTTGGCTAATAGCCTTCCCAAAGGCTGTATGTGGGTGTATACTTTATTGGATTGTAGGGTCAAGAAAAAAAAGGGAAGGCTTAAGAAGTAGGTTTTTATTTCAAATGCTAACGAAAGGTCAAGGAGTACTTCTGGAACTGTCTGTGGACCTACTTTGGAAAATGAGAATTTTGCTAGCTATGAAGGAATCTGGGATGCTGAAAGCTCATGTTCAGATTCTGTCGACCATTACTCAAAATTTTATTCCTCCCTTGATTTCCCAAGGATTAATTGTGATAATAAAATTTACCAGTGTGGTTGGAAAAGAGAGGGAGAGGGGTCATGGGGCTCATTTTCTTGAATATCACTTTCTAGATGACAAAGGTCACCTCACAGATATCAAGGGTCAATCTGGAAGATTCTACACCTTTGCGGAAAGGTGGGTTGCTGTCTTTTTTGGGAGGCCAGTAAAATAACCTGGGTGCTGTGATCAGGTGGACTTTATAAGTTAGAGGCAACTTAAAAACTCACATTTCAGTAAAGAAAGTCTACAACAGGAGAGAAAAACAAAACAAAACAAAACAAACAGGGCATTACAAGATCATTCTCAAAGCACTTCACAATGTTCTACCAAGTTGCACCGGCACCTAACACAGCAGAATTGCGGTGGTCGGCCTTTTCTTTTAATCAGACGAAGTTGCTCCTTATTTTGTTTTTACAGTTTTGCAATCTTTTCTAAAAAAAAAGTGTCATGACCAATTAAACCTGTCTAGGTGGAAGCAGTTTTTAATCTACGCTGGTATTTAAGCCGTAGTTTCTGGCTATTTTGGGGGGAATTCCTTAACACTTGACTTGATACATCGGAACCCAGGGCCCTGTGGCACCTCTTCGAGGCTCATTCTAATGAGATTCAGAGTTTGAGACATGCTGTTTTGTGCCACAAAAGAACGTCTAGCCCTACCAACCATGAGTGCATTTATGTAAATCTAGCACCTCTAATGAGAAATTAGCTTAAAACACACAGCCTGCCAATGGTAAGTCAGTAGTAACAGAGAAACACACCGAGAGTGAGCACTGCTGGGGGAGGAAGGCTTTTTGTGGAAGCTGCACCAAATCTTTCAGATATGGGCACTAGCTTGAGTCCTGAGGGTTGAGGGTTATAACACTCTATCTGCCCCTTTGTCTCTTCTGGCCTCTGTGGTCACTAACACCCCAGGGGATCCTGGAAGTTGGATCTGTCAGAAACCTTGGAGAACATTTTGTCCAGTTCAGAGCAAATGAAACTGAAGCCCAGAGCTATTTGCCTCTGAGGTTTCAATAGGGCTAATTAGGTTGAGAATGTAATCTGAGGCCGCCATGTGATGGACACGATACCAGAGCCATAACTATGTCATGTTCACCATGACCGCATGTAATATGGCCAATCCACAGGGAATTTAGAAACCCAGAATGGTAAGTGCAGCTTCCAAAAAGTCCTTCTTCTTTCTACGAGTCAATTATATGCTGGGGAAACCTGGAGTCTCTTAGTGTGAAGTACATCTGAACTCTGAATCGGATTCTAGCTCAGGTGGGGGAGTGGTCGCATGGTTCAAACTTTGAAGCTCAGGCCGCAAAGCCCAGACAGTTCTGGTCCATCCCGTTGTTCTGGTTTGGGAGCTGGGGTCACAGCCCCACCAGCTGTGTCAGGAGGATCTGCTGAGTCTGCAGGGTTGTGAGTCTCAGTGGCAGGGAAACCAATGGGGCCATGGCAGCTGTGTCCCTAGAGTGAGCCGTCACATCGAGCAAGGCTCAAGACTGCAGCAGGCAGTGTCTTCAGCAAGTCTCAGCTCTTGTGGAGACGGCTGCCTGGACGAGCCTGGAGCAAACTGGCCAGGTCTCTCAGGAGGTCCGTATCGTGGACTGATGTACTCGAAGCACAGAAACAGGAACATGAAACAGGCAGAAGCAAGCTTTACAAAGAGTATTTATTAATTAGTGCACACGAGCATTTCTAATACTTGATGCGCTGTGAATTCATTCCATAGATGGAGGGTGTGTCATCACTGAGCTGTTAGTCTCAGATCCTTTCATGCTAGAGCCCACGGCCCACATAGGAGGAGGGAGCCTGGCTGGGTACATTTCAAAAGAAAGCTTATTTGAAAAGAAATCCAAGACACTGGCTACTGTGGTTATTGGGAGTGTTATTAATACCACCACGGCTTATCCTGAGGAGACTCACTATATGAGCAAAGGTTTTCAAGAAAATGTCACAGATGTCAGGATAAGATTTGTGTTGAAGACCCTTTGGCCTTTAATTCTGACTTTTGAGGGGGTTTCCTTTTGGTAAAAGTTGTTTTTCCTCAATATTTACGTGTTTGTTAAAAATGTTTCTGTTGCTTCATTTTTCATTGAAAAAACTGGGCCTCTGAAATTCTGAAGTCTGGTATCCAGCACTTGAAGGTATCCTGACTTAGAATGCTTTGTTTTTATATTTCAAAGAAATGTTTAGAAATGATCCAGTGCCTAGTCAGCAGCTGAAGCAATGTTTTATCTTAAAATAATACATTTCCCTACCAATCTGCTGTAGAAAGAAATTGTTACTTCAGTGATTATCCCAGTATCCCTCAATTTCTGGATGATTTCAGACAATGACTTTGGCCCTTTGGGAAATGTTGTATATCTCCAAAGAACTTGCAATATTAATTAGGAGGTTTACATTTAGGGTAGCAGTGTGCTTCTCTTCTTTAAAAATTTACTGGACAAAACAAAGATGAATAGAGTAAATCCTTGAGATTAAGAAAAAAATCTGGAAAAAAATTAGAATTCTTTCTTTGGTTCAACATCTCTGTATTATTCCAAATATCATTACACCTGGATACTTATTTACCTAGTGTTTTTGATACATATGACCTTGTTTAAACTCCTCATTGACTCTGTGAATTTTTCACGTATTACTCTGTGAATCGGGTATTGTATTAGTAGTTTGCCAGGGTTGCCATCGCAAAGTAGCACAGAATGGATGCCTTAAACAACAGAAGTATATTTTCTCACAGTTCTGGAGGCTGGAAGTCCTCGATCAAGGTGAAGGCAGGGTTGGCTTTCTCTGAGGGCCACTCTGCTTCAGGCCTCTGTCTTTGGCTTGCAGGTGGCTGTCTTCATGCTGCCTTTTCCTAGAATTGTTGTCCCTCTGCATAGGAGTGCCCTGCTGTCTCTTATAAGGACACCAATCAGATTGGATTAGGGTCCCACCCTAATGGCACCATTTTAATGTAATCCCCTCTTTGTAAGTTAGCACTAAAGAAGGTAACATTCTGAGGTACTGCATCTGAATTTGGGAGGTGGGGGTGGAGGAAGGGGGCACATTTCAGCCCATAACAGGAAGTATCTCCATTTTATAGATGAAGAAGCTGAGGGCCAGGGAAATGAGTTGCCCAATTCTTCCGCTGCACAGATTCCACCAAAATATCTAGGAAAGGTAGAAATGTGTGTGCTAATGAAAAAGGGTGTTGGGTTCACTCTCCTATTTTGAATCATGTAGAATCTATCTTAAACCAATACTGGAATTTAGCTACACCCTACCTTCCATATTTATTGAATTCATGTATTTTTAAATTGTTTAGGATAAAAGAATCTGTGACTTTAACTCGTCAAAGAAAGCTTATCTTCAAATTATTGAATTAATTTAAGGCATATTTAGTATTAAAATTCAAATATTATACATTTTAAAGTTCTAATATTCAGTTAACTTACTAATAAGTATATATATGTATATGCTTATATATATATTTACATATGTATATTCATATAAATCCTTGTTTTCTTTTTTCTTCATTTATAAAGCTATAGTCATTGTTGCTCTGCCAGTTATTAGCTATGTGACCTTGACACATTGCTTACTAGCTCAGTATTTCAGTTTCTTCATTCGTAGACTAGAATGAAGTTCATGAAGTATATTAATAATTCCTGCATTTGAGAGTTCTTTTAAAAATCGAATGAGTTCATGCATGTAAAAATACTTCGAACAGCTCTTAGCATGGGATTGGTAAATATAAAATAAGTGTGAGCAAATATTCTAATAACTATGAGTATGCACATATATCACATATACCATTTTGTTTATAAAAGCAGCAGCTCATGGTGCATGTATCAAGTCAGTGTATTACCTCTGAGATCTAAACCCATTGTTCTTTGTCCATCTTGGTGACACTGTAGCGACTACCCATAAAAACATCCCCTTTGCCACCTGGCACAGTTTTAGGCATCATTGGTGGAAGGTGCTAGAGAGACAGCACAAGGCAGAGCAGAGGAAGGATTCTCCACCTGGCTCAGGGAGCTTCTCTGTGGTGCTAAGCAGGGGGCCATTGGTGCTCCCTGTCCAGAGAATTTTGCTGGACCCCCAGTGGGCGGCCTCCTGCTCACCGGCTAGAGACAATCTCTGGCCATGACACCCCAGTAAACTTCGCTGCCATCACTGGGCACGGCCACTTCTTCTTCATTCAGTTCTGATTCTCAACCTTGGTGGGGTGGAGAGGAGTCTTCCCAATTTGTTCCTTCCTGGGGTACTAATAAACACATTTTTTACAAGCCTATGTTAGTTTCCTATTGCTGTTGTAACAAATTACCACAAATGTAGTGACTTAAAGCGACACAAATTTATTATCTCAGTTCTAGAGGTGATGAGTCACGGGGCTAAAATCAGGATGTCAGCAGGGCTGCATTCCTTTGTGCAGGCTCCAGGGGAAAATCAATTTTCCTGCCTTTTCCAGCTTCGCGCTGCCCATACTCTTGGGGGTCCCCTTCCATCTCCAAATCCAGCACTGTCATGCTGACTCCCTCTCATGCTGCCATCTCTCTGGTTCTCTCTCATCTGCCTTTGTCTTTCATTTATAAGGACTGTTGTGCTTACACTGGGCCCACCTGGATCTTCCAAAATAATCTCATTTCAAAGTCAACTGATGAGCAATCTTAACTCCACCTGAACCTTAGTTCTCCTTTGCCAGGTAACCTAAGGTACCTAGAGTGTTCTCTGGAGCTGAGGACACTGACATCTTTGGAGGCCCACATTCTGCTATTTGTTTTTTCAGTTTACTTCATCTTCACTTTTTTGTGTTTGTCATTTTTCCTTAGTGATTTCTTGGAGCTTTAGTCTTCACCTGGTTTTGAATCCTGGCTTTGTTTATAGGTCCATGGAACACCGCTTTTACAGAAAAACTGACACTGAATTAAGTATTTAAGCAGACCACACTGTCATTTTTCTAGAGATTAAGCATGTATTAGGATGGAAATGCCAACTAAAGTCATCTTTTCTTTTGACGTGAAAAATGCCCATGATTTATTTTTAAATGGGAAAAACAGGTTGCAGGGCAGTTAAAAACATAACTGAGAAAAGTAATATTATGAATTACTTCTACCTCTGTAATATTTACTGAATGCCTACCTCCAACTGAACTGAATATTGACCTTTTTTGTTATTGTTAAGCAAATATTATTCCATTACAATTATGCAGGGGAAGCTGTCCAAACAAGCTGAAATAGCTCAGTTGGGAGAGTGTTAGACTGAAGATCTAAAGGTCCCTGGTTCAATCCTGGGTTTCAGCAGTGGTTTTATATATTTACTCTAAATGTAATTTCCTGGCAGTCTTAACCACAATAGTTAAGGGACATAGAGCAGTCCCCCCTTATCTTCCAGGGATATGTTCCAAGACCCCAAGTGGATATTTGAAACCTCAGACAGTACCAAACCATATATATTTGTATGTGTACATGTACATGTATGTTCATATGTTTTTACCTAAGATAAAGTTTAATTTGTACATTAGGCACAGTAACAGATCAACAGTAACTAATAATAAAATAGAACAATTATAACTATACTGTAATGAAAATTCCATGAATATGGTGTCTCTCTCTCTTTCTCTGTCAAAATATCTTATTGTACTGTACTCACCTTTCCACTTAAAGTAAGTATTTTATGGCTTCTCTTTGGCATATCCAAATTGCCAGCATCACTACCCTTGAGCTTTGGGACCATTATTAAGCAAAATAAGGGTCAGTTGAACACAAGCCTGGTGATACTTTGACAGTTACTCTGATAACTGAGAGGGCTGCTAAGTGACTAATGGGCGGGTTGTGTGCACAGCATGGAGAGTCTGGTCAAAGCGATGAGTCACGTCTGGGTGGGAGGGAGCAGGACAGTGAGAGATTTCATCACACTAACAGCGCACAATTTAAAACATAAGAATTGTTTATTTCTGGAAATTTCCATTTAATGTATTTGGACTGAGTTTGACCCTGGGTAACTAAAACCTCAGAAAGCAAACATCAGATAAGGGAGAACTACTGTATTTGGTTCTCATGCTTGGGGTGGATCAATGGCTTTTTGGGGGCTCGGGGGGGTCGTGTCAGGTGTCCTGGTGGACCTTTTTATATAAACCCCCTAGTACCTTAGTACTTCCTAACTGTAGTAATAATAATAATAATAGCTAATTTATGTAGAGTACTTGATAGGTGTCAAGCTTTCTTCTAAGCTCTATGTATTACTTTATTTAAAATGACCACTAAAATTCTCAGTAACTGTTAAAGAAATGACCAGTTTTATGCCTGAGGCCTGGCATGTGGTAGGTACACAATCAATGATTCTTACTTTGAATACCATTATATTTCTGTTGGCTAGGAACTTTGTAAGCAAGAGCTATGGGATATGAATTGTTTCTAAGAACCCTTCACCCCTCCACCTAATTAGGCAGCATTAAACATCCTCATTTCCTTGTAGCCTCCTAAGTGTTTTTAAATTCCCTAAGTGTTTTAACAATTCCCTGTTTTTATATGGCATGTGTAAAAGGATATTTCCTTACCGGGTTTTAACTTTCCCCAAAGGAATTCAGCTTCTATTCCAAAGGTTCTTACCTCCCATCATCCGCAGGCAGCAGGAGGTCTTTGAAGTCATTGAAACTGAATGCAAATTTGAGTGTTCACATGCACATTTTCCCGGGAGAACATCAAGAGGTATCATAAAATACTAGGTCTGTGACCTAGAAAAGTTTGGAGTGTTAGATGCAAAGATCTCACCACAAATACTGTGGATAACTTGTGACCCGACCTTTGAATTTTTCCAAGGTGCTGAGGGTAGGACTTTTCTTGAGTATTGTGTCTTGCCCCTTGCCCAGTGCTGTATCTCCTGTGATGTGGATTTCAGGAAGGAACCCAGGTTGTCAACAAACTTTCCTTCTGTCTGGGTGGTGGCTTTTGGGGGCATATTTCCCATAGTGAAGCAGATTTGACCATTTTTGGAGGACCCTCTGTTACTTCGGGCAACCGTCCATGCCCCATGCCCCATCACTGTTTAATCTGCAGAGGTGGTGTCATGCGGGAGACCCTGCTCGCTGCGCCATTTGTCGTGCAGGGAGGCCTGCGGGGTCTCTGCTCCCGCTCCCCATACAAGAACGCAGGATATGGTGAGGCCAAAAAGGAACACCCACGGAGCCATAGGTAGGGGAGTCATACCACTATATTCTCTCTGGCAGCACTATACTCTCACTGGAGGCTGGATTCACACTGTCCGCAAACCGCCATCCACACTTGCCAGCCCAGCCACCATCTTCTTGCTAGCCCCCATTCTTTCTCTCTCTCTTCTAGCGTAGCCACAGCAGTTATATTAGTGGCCTATGGCTCACTGGTTACAGCTGCCAGCCAACTAGCCACAGCTGATGGCCATGCAATCACAGTTGATGGCCATTTACTACCTGAGCCAGGCACCTGTCTATGTGAGGCCGAGAGCCTGGAAACTTCTTTCTGGGGCTCTGCCCCCACAGGTGGGTCCCACTCTTCCTAATTGTCTCTGTGTGGGGGAGATTAAGGATGAAGTCCCCACATTACCTTTATTATTTTACTCTTTTCCTTTAGCTTTAATTCTTGTTGATGGCATTGTAGACAGTTTGGATGTCTAGAAGCAATACCAGGCAATGAGTGCCTATTCTATTCTTTATATTATTTAATGTCTATCACCTGAATGATACCTCCATGTCTTGGCTGTGCTTTGGCCAAGCGGTAGCATTTTTAATTCGTTCTAGGCATTTTCCAAGCTTCAGGCATTTACATAAATTACAATTGCTGCAGGTTGTCCTGTTTGTATCCCTCTTTTCCCTCAGAATTAGCAACACTTCCAGAAAAGCTGTTCTCTGCAGAATGGATTGGTTCAGGGATTGTGATTCCATCCTGAGGCTGAAGCTAAGGAGTGGCATTCCATGGAAGTCTGAGCTAAAGGCGTGAGCCAAGTGCCTGGAGACACATCTAGGGCCCAAACACAAAGTCCACTGGGATAGAGGCAGGATCTGGGTCAAAGTGATGAGACCAAGTGTTCAAGGACAGCCCAGTGGCAGTCCTGGGGAAGCCAATGGGGAGCAGGTCTTCATGGGCCATAGGTTTAGGAAGGTAAAGCAGGCAGATGGACAGCACTGCTTAGTCCTCCCAATAATCTCTGCATCGTTCTTACATGGGATTTGAACTCTGTACTATTTGTACACATGTGTTTACACACACACACACACGCACAATAATGTTGGTGTCTAAAGGGAATTTGGATTGTACTGACCAATATAACTGGAAAAAGATCAAGTCTCTTGATTCTCTTTTCATTGTTTTTATGATTATAAAGAAGTACAAAGTACTGAAACATTAAAATTTTTACAGAAACATATTGCTTAAAAAGTAAAGATAACCCTAACCTTATAATCATTGTTAACAATCTGGTGTCTATTCTTTTTCCAGATTTTTTTCTATGCATTCCTAATATAAAATGAACATATATACACATAAATACACTTATATTTTATACAAGTATTAGAGCAGGTCAGAATGTTTTTCCATCATTTTCAAACAGCAGGACTGAATGCCTAAAATAATAATGCAGTTTATTTTCTGTGGTATATTTTCTCTTCATGTTTCTTTTAATGGAAACAATGTAAAATATTAAAGGAGTCTAAGTCATGAAAACTAAAGCCCTAATTATAGCATAATCCAAATTAAAAATATCACACTTCTACAAAATCATAAGCGAGGGCAAATGGGTCTTATTGTAGCAATGACGGTAGTAGTCAGAGGTAATTTTTATTAAATCTGTATCCTGTGTCAGACCCCATTTTGAGCAATTTACAGTAATTAGTTCATTTAATCAGTGGGGAGGAAATCTGAAAAGCAAGGAGCAAAAAGGAATATATAGCAATTTGAGAGTATTGAGGAAGGACAATTGGACAGTGTGACAGTTGGAAGTTAGCAATGTCACAGTGTATAAGTAAGAGCCTGTGATGACTTGCAGGATGCAAAGCATGTAGGGAAGATGCTGCCACTAGCTCTTTAAGGCTTATTAGAATAATCGCTTATTCCATGACACTTAATGACACCAGTTCAGTAATAAAGACGTAACTAAACAAGTGGTCATAGCTTATGTATCTGGCATTTAATTTGTATTGATCATAAAGATGCCAAATTAGTTCTTTTAATTTCTCACTCTTAGTGCGGTGTTTCATTCACGATACCAAAATACGTGTGCAATCTTTATTATTATTAATTTATGTGAAATTGCTTTGTAAAAAAACTGCAATGGTAATAAAGTAAGCTAGAATTATATTTACAAATAGTTCTCTTTGAAATTTTTAAATGTTGGCTAGGACTGATAACTTGGCCAGTATAAACCTGTTAGAAACCGTGTAAACCGTTTAAAATCTAGAATTTCTTCCAGCATGAGTTCATTTTGTTTTTCCATTTGGGATCTGTAATTTCACTGGAATGGAAATTAAAATTGTGTTCATGCTTTTCTTTCCCTCAAAGTCTGTGAATCTCTCCAAATTTATTCAGAAATGAATTCAGCCTACTTTCTGGAAAGTCTGATGAGTAATTTTACGGAAGTTGTTCAGAGCAGTAGAGACAACAGAGCTTTTGAGGTAAACAAAATTAAGAAAGGAAGAGAAAGACTGAGAGACAGAAAAGAAAAGAATAAATGGGTATTCTCTTACTGAGAGCTGTCAGAAATGAGGAGTAGGTTAGAGAAATTAGGCGGATGAGTCTACTTTTCCAAATACACAGTCCGTGGGCTTCTCCTTAGAAGTAAATCTAATGATTACTCATCTTCAGTCCTGAAACCACTCATTGTTATTGTAGAATTGGCCCAAGTTCAATGATGACCACATCTGCTACCACATTATTTTAAAGTTCTGCATTTCCATATTTTACTCATCTTTTGTATTAAAATATTTAGAGCTATTTCAAAACATGAAATAATGATTACTCTAGGCCAAAATGGAGCCTCTTGTAATCTTTTAATCTTTTATTTAAACTTTAGAAAGTGGTCCTGATGGAATGTGAAATGACAAATTGAACTATATGTTTTTAACCTCATAGCCTCTCTCTCATTCTGTATTTAAAAAATTCCGTGTTTGGGTTCATTTCAGAAGAATGTTCATAGGAATAATTGGATAAAGCCAAAGGAAAACAATTGTCATATAATGGTCAGTAAAGTTTTATATCTATATCTCACCCCAATAAACTTTAAAATTTAAAAAAAAGAATAAAAAGAATTATCATAGAGACTAGTGCTGTGTGTCCAACCCTCTTAAGAAGTTCGTACCAAAAATACATTTTCAAAGAATCTGAAGTGTGTGAAACCATCTACACTGACTTTCATTCCCAAGGAAGAATATCTGGATAATTTTGTGTAAGTGATGAAGGTCACAATTACCCTCTTTTTCCTTTTGGAAGGAGCCTTGACATTTTCCCCCCAGAAAATTAAGGGTAGCTTTGGAGAATTCTGCCTAATTTGAATATTTTTCACTTAGTTTGCATGCTTGGCCTGAGGTTTTGTTGTTGTTGTTGTTTTTTATCACTAAATAACTGAGCTGACCGAACATGCATTTTTATGTCTTTATGGATATGTAAGATCCATATTTACCATCAGTGCCTTTCCCTGTCTTTGATACAGGGAAGGATCCTGAACTTCTTTTATCTATGTGTCACAAATTTTATGCCCATCAACCTTGCCTGCTGATGAAGGGAAGCTGCTGACCTAACCATGGACACATCACATCTCCCACTCACCTGGCAGGAATTCTCTGCAAAGATGACAATTAGCCTAGGACTTACTGGCTGGCCTCTAGGGATCTGGAAAACCATTCAGAGGTTACTTTCCAGCTCAAGTAGAATTGTTTTCCCAGAAGGCCGAGAGCATACACTTTGATCTTTTGCCATTTATTGGACTTGTAAAAAAAAGTAAATTTGCCCCGAAATGAACATTTAAGCTTCCTGAATAGTTCCATAGAGTTAATACCACTTCCATAAGACAAGGGCTTAGCTGGCCCCTGCCCTATACAAAATATAATAGTCTCTGTTCTTCCTCTTCTATAACCTTCACAACTTCCTCACCTTAGTCCTACTTTACAGATGAGGGAACTCAATATCAATCCAATGATTTCATCCTTCCCTTCTTTTCCTAAATTAAATGTTCACACTATCATGGGGGATGACATCGATTTACTGAGTACTAATTACGTACTTATAAAAATACACAAAACTTATAAACTGTTTATTTATGGAATTTTCCATTTGATATTTTTGGACCTTGGTTGACAGCAGGTAACTGAAACTGTGGAGAACAAAACTGCAGATAAATGAGGACGACTGTATTGTTTTTTCAGCTAAGCAGTAAATCTGGGCCTTGATGGCTCTGGCAAATCCTAAAGCCTGAAGCTCAGCTTCCTTCCATTCAGGAGGGTTCAGCTTCCAAACCTAAATTCGGCTAGGTCAATGTCTGTCATATACGAGGTCTGACAATTAAGTTCATGTACTTGTTGCAACGATGGTGCTAACCTTTTTTGATATCAGAGGGATTATTCATTATGAATTTGTATCAAATGGACAGTTAACCAAGTCTACTACTTGGAAGTGCTGAAAAAGTTAGAAGACCTGAACTTTCTGCCAACAATTCATGGCTCTTGCATCACGACAATGCACTGGCTCCCACGACACTGTCTGTGAGGGAGTTTTTAGCCAGTAAACAAATAACTATTGGAACACCCTCCCTACTCACCTGAACTGGGCCCCAATGTGGGTAAAAGACTTCTTTCTATAACCAAAGATGAAGGAAATATTGAAAGGAAGACATTTTTATAACATTCAGGACATCAAGGGTAATACGACGATAGCTCTGATGGCCATTCCAGAAAAAGAGTTCCAAAATTGCTTTGAAGGGTGGACTAGGTACTGGCGTCAGTGCATAGCTTCCCAAGCAGAGTACTTCAAAGGTGACCAGAGTAATATTCAACAATGAGGTATGTAGCACTTTTTCTAGGATGAGTTCGCAAACTTAATTGTTAGAGCTCATATGTAGTTCACATATGAAAGCTTCCCCAGGGAGTTGGTTAACAATGTATGGCTGAAGTTCCATTATTGTAAGACATGAAGCCCACGTTACAGTAAGTCTCATGAGTAAACAAAGAAAGCAATCCCCACAATCTTTCCCTTTATACGTCCTCATTTCTACTCCCCGGGATCTAAAATTTCATCTCTCCCCTACTCCCAAACGTTTTTTTGCCGTTTTTTTCATCAGCAATATTCAGATGTCTTTGGCCCTGAATTCAATGGCATTTCAGTGGCTCAGGCTGTTCAAGTCACCAGTGAGTTTTATGGCATGAATGTGCTGGAAGAAATACTGTCTTTCCCAGTAATTCCATTGATCTTTGGAAGGCTCTGAGTCATAAAAGACATCAATGAAGATATAATACAGTCAAGGTTATCCAAAGAGATACAAAATGATCCATTTTGTGAAATTTTGGACTAAAAGTCTTTCCTATAAGTGCTTTCAGTAATCAAGTGACGAGGTCACATTCTTTCAGGAATCCTATTATTCATTAAAATGAGCTGTTTTGTCTAGATGCGTTTGAATGCTGGGCAAATGACATAACCAGTGATCAATGATTAATGATGTGTCTGCCTAGTTCTAGTGTAACACAAGGATCCATTGACTGTTAACTTTTGCTTGCTGGAAATTACTGAAGTGAACTTTCAAATAATCTAAATAATCCAATTTTAGTACTTGATGTGATATTCAAGTTTTGTCCCCTTGCAAAATCAAAATCTGCTGCTTATTGTGTCAATGTGATATGTGCAAAGCTATTGCCATGATTTCAAGCCTAAAGCCCTCCCAAATCTTTGAAGGTCAATCAAAAAAAGTCAGACATTCAATATGTATGGGGGCGGCTCTCATATGGCTCTAGGTCAGTCAAGTCAAGACATTTAAGACACAAATCTGGTGAACTGGGTTCTAGTCTGGCTTCATCAATTGTCTTTACAAGTGAATTAAGCTATCTGAGCCTCAGTTGTTGTTGTTGTTGTTTTTTAATGTGTAAAGTAAAGGCATTAAACATATCTTATTTAGTGAAAATTAAATACTAAAAATTCCACAAAACTACAAATAATCCTTTTGCTCTTATTTCCAGTAGCTGATAACTTTATGCTTGTAACTTCCAGGGAATAAACTCATAGTTTGGAAGCTTAAGTGATATCATACTCCTGAAGTGACAAATGAGATTCATTAAAAACACTGATCTCTAAATTGACAACTTTCATTTATTCATACCACTTAGTGATTAATAACAAACAGTAAGTGTTTTAAAATAAATATCAGACCAATAAAATGGGAATTTCTGGGAATTGGCCTGGGCATAAGTTTTTTGCGGGGTTTTTTTGTTTGTTTTTTGGAAGAGAACTATTTTACTGAAGTCAGTATTAGCGTGAAATGTAGTTGAATGTGACAGTTCTCTCAAATTTCCTAAGTTTCTATCTACACCATGATTTTAAGGAACCATCTTAATGGATGAGCTGTGTCAGTGGCGTAGGAATCAAGCTGAACTGTTTAAAGGCTGTGATGGACTTTGCTTTAATGTGGTTGTGGAAGAAATGAATGCTACCTGGTAACAGACAGAGCTCTGGCGTCAGTTTTATCTGTATCTGTATGGACAGAGGTATTTTTAAAAGCTCCCAGATATGTTAATATGCAGCCAGGGTTAAGAAGACTTACCATTTTGTGTTCTGATCTTTTCATATTTTAGGTGTGCACATATGTATCCAGACCTAAATACTGATTCAGCTGAACTAACTCATGCACAAGAAAAAAAATCTTTTGAGTTTCTGCAAAAGTGACTAACTAACATGAGAGATCTTTAGAAAGAAAAGCTCAATGGCATGTGCAATCTGCCCTTTATATTCTCACTAAAACACAAAACCATGGCAAGGCTGCAGTTAGAGCCAATGAAAGGATAGTAGTTTTAGATTTAAATAGTGTGTGAGTGTGTATGTGTGTGTATGAATGTGTGTTTCATATTTTAAAGAGATTCCATCAAGTTCTTCTTTGTGATGTTTAGAAGCATTGAACCATCCCAACGCATAAGAAATTAATTATATTGGAGAATCAGGAGCATGGTCTACTTGTTGGTTTCCATGGAAACAGACAGCATATAGACTGGATTTCCTAGGACAATGTCAAGTTCCTGTCATTTTATTGCTTTTTTTAAAAATTGAGAATAGGAACCGTATTCTGTAGACCTGCTTAGAAAAATGTAGCTAAGGATAAATGAATTGGCATGTACAGAGAGGGTCCTTTTAAAGAAGAAAATTTTGGACTTTGGGCTCCAGAATTATCCAGGAAGAAAGGTGCGACTCAGATTTTAGAGGACTCAGCTCATTCATGAGCAAGGTGTGCTCTTTGCTGTGGGCAGAAATATTTCTTTAGACCTCATTATGGCTTGAGTACAATACGCCCCATTGTCAATCCTTGGGCTGTGCCTGAATTCTGTGTCATCCATCCACCTACTCATCCAATTGTTGGCTGTAAGTATTAAAGCAAATGTGGAAATTAGAAGTGATATCCTCCACTATGAATTAATAAGTTGGTATTCTTAATTACACATTTATTTTGTGAGAATTTAACTAGAGTAATTTTGTCACTTATTTCTGGGGGCAATGTGAAGTCCCATTTTCTGGCCCTTAGTGATTGACAACCAGACTTCAGGTCCTGGTATCCACCTCGCTCATATCATCCTGTGAGGCCTTTTTTTGTCCACTTCCATTGGAGTTCTTTTCCTTCTCAACTTGCCCCATCTATTTTCTGTTCCATAAATTTCCAAGTCTGGAGTTCGCTGATGTTCAAATGGTCTTTTCTTATTAAATGTGTATGCAGATCTGCTAGGAGAATCATCGGGTGTAGTATGATTTTCTGACAAATGTATGCAGATGATAGCTGGCTGAATGCCCAGGTCAGTATGTGGTAAGCAAAGCTGGCTGAATGATCAGGGCCTGCTTTGCATTTGATGCTTTGTGCATTTCTATGTTACGGTTGCTCAAATATAGAAATTCCTAAGGTTTTTAGACACCTAGCACATGTATATGTCAGAGCAGGAGTAACATAATGGAGTCACAGTTAAGAGTCCACTAAAACTAGAGGATTCAGCAACTCAAACAGCCCAATTAATTTACCCATTTTTATTTTTTGAATTTTAAAAAAAAATTTTTCAATTAGTGTTGACATACAATATTGTATTTGTTTCAGACGCACAACATAGTGATTAGAGAATTACAAAATGTATGAAGTGATCGCCCTGATAAGTCTAGTAGCCATCTGACACCACGCATAATTATTACCATATTATTGAGTATATTCCCTGTGCTGTACCCTGCATCCCTATGACTGTTTTTGTAACTGGCAATTTGCACGTCTTAACTCCTTCCCCTTTTTCACCCATCCCTCCAACTCCCCCTCCCATCTGGCAACCATCAAAATGTTCTCTGTATCTAAGTTTGTTTCTGCTTTGTTTGTCGCTTATTTTATTTTTTAGATTCCACATATGAATGAAATCATATGGTATTTGTCTTTCTCTATCTGGCTTACTCCACTCAGCATAATATCCTTCAGGTCCATCCATTGGAGATGGCAAGATTTCATTCTATTTTATGGCCTAGTAACATTCCATTGTATATATGGAACGTATATATCTTCTTTATCCATTCATCTATTGATGGCTACTTAGGTTGCTTGTGTACCTTGGCTATTGTAACTAATGCTGCAATGAATACAGGGGTGCATATGTCTTCTTGAATTAGTGTTTTGGGTTTCTTTGGATAAATACCCAGCAGTGGAATTGTTGGGTCTTTCTTTGTCTCATGACAGCCTTTGTTTTAAAGTCTATTTTGTCTAATATAAGTATGGATACTCCAGCTTCTTTAAAAATTTTCATTTGTGTGAAATATTCTTTATCCATCCCTTTGCTTTCAGTGTGTGATTCAATCTAAAGTGGGTCTCTTGTAGGCAGCACATGTAAATGTCTTGTTTTCTTATCCATTCAGCCACCCTATGTCTTTTGATTAGAGCATTTAATCCATTTACATTTAAAGTAATTATTGATAGGTATGTAGTTATTGCCTTTTTATTAGTCATAGTTTTTATCTTTTTTTCGCTTCTAAAGAAGTCCCTTTAACATTTCTTATAATACTGGTTTGGTGTTGATGAACTTTAGCTTTTTCTTGTCTGGGGTAATTCTATTGTTTTAATGAAGTCCATGCATGAAATGTACATGTGTGATTTGATTAAATCGTGTTGTTAGCTCTGTGTGTGTGTGTGTGTGTGTGGTTAGAAAAACAATTTGGGCCCAGGTACCCTCTTTATATATTCCTTGTACCAGGGAATTTTGCCATAGGGATCCTGTGACCACATCAGCTGATCAGAAAAGAATTCATAAAGCATTCTGGAATCTTCAGGAGAAGTTGGATCCCAGTCCTCTTAGAGCTTGGAGAATGGTATAGCATGTCTGTCATATAGTCATAACAATATCAATGGGAACAATTTCATTAAAATTCTGTGCAGATCATTTTATTTTTAGTTGTTCTGAAAATACACTCAATTCACCACAATGCTATGAATTTTTCAATTTTTTAAAAAGTTGGATTTTTATACCACCTATTCTTCTATAGAGAGCAATTCTGTTATTGTTATAATAAATCACATTTATTCAATATTTAATTAAGATAAATCCTTCCAAAATAGTGTGGATTATTTTGCAGCATTCCTTAAAGATGCACTTGATCTGAGTTAATTTGTGTCCTGAAAGTAAATTGTTTATAGCTCCATTTGAGCCAAAGCAGGCTTGCCATCGTTTCCGGGATGAAGGTGGATCTTGTTCATCCCTTCCAGCGACACTGTCTTCTTCAATCCCTCACACTCTCCAAGCTTCCTAGACCTCAGGACTTTTGCCTATGCTATTTTTACTGCCTGGTTGCTTTCTTCTGGCTTTTGTGATGTTGTTAACTCCTATTCACTTTGAGATCTCAGCCTTACCTGACCAAGCTTTCTAGATAAAATCCCCACTCAGATAATCCAGGATCCTTCATTCCATCTACAGCCTTAATTCCCTTTCGCTGTGTAACTGAGGCCATTCTGTGCATCAGGATGAGCACATCTTTGGGGACCATTATTTTGCCTGATTATCACCGGTTCCTTGTATGTGTGGGTCCCTGCCTACAGAGGTGACTTAAGTAGGGTCTTTTCCACATCTGGAAGATGGGCTGTCTTCATTTTGATTTCTATATCTTTTACTTTATTGCCAGCCTGGACAACAAGACGACCTATAAGCCTGCCTAATTTATTATATGCCAGCACGTATTCTGAGAAAAAAATCGTAGGACAGTAAAAGAAGATATAAATTTACATAAACTATGTGACACATTGGACCTTGGTTTTATTATTTCTGAAATATAAGGATGAAATTAGGTATTCTATAAAGTATGCTGAAGTCTAAATCCTAGGAATCCTCAAATATAGTGTAAGAACAAGACTTTATAAGGGTTATGATTCAGTTACCTCGAGAGTTTTAAATTGCATTCTTAGAACTGGAGATTTAAAAAAGGCTCGTTGTCTTTCTGACTTCTGTTTTTTGTCTCACCCTTTTTTGCAAATTGATTCATGGAGAAGTTTGGTAAACTAAATGAGCATACTTAGAATCTAATTTCCAAAATGCTAAGGATGAATTTGGAAATGATAACATAAGATACTGAGTTTTATCGAATCTATGAGATTTTTAGCCTGACATTAACTAGTTCTTTGATATACACAGATTCTTGGCTCAGCTCACAGAACCTCCCTCCACTAAAGCTTAGATAATAAGGATTCTACCTCAGTTAGGCTCCTCCTGGATTCTACCCCAGCAGGCACTGATTTTGTACCTCTTGTCGTATTCATTAAATTTTCAAGGTTAACTGTCTTTTGCCCACTGCTGATTCCAAAGGACCTGGAGGTTTTGTTCTCAATGTTTCTCCTACAGAGGCTTTGAGTATAAGAGGTGCTTAAGCAGGATTTGTGGAATGAATACATTTATTCTACATGATGTTTTAGGGAAAGCTGGAGGAAACAAAGAGGCATTTCATCTCAACTCTTGGTAGTAAATAGAGGTCACAGCTAATGCTCAGCAGCTTATCAATGCTCTCCAGTGGACAGTCAGTGATAACACCCATTAGGGGTTGGTCAAGCCTATAATTTAGTAAATTAAATAGTTCCCATTCTAAGGTCAAAGAGAGGAAACATTTCTTCAGTTAAATTTTATGGGTCGTGCTCATGATTTTGTGAAGCCAGTTCTGCACACACATCACCATTAAATCACTGTGAGCTAAGCTTTTGTCCACCTCCAGACTTCATTCCTTCCATCTGGAATCCCCTCCCCCAGATGTTTCAGGCTAGCTTCAGATCAGATGACACTTGGTGTTCAGATCAAACACTACTTTTCAAGTCTCGCTGACTCTCACCAGCCTACGTATAGGAGCTCCAGTACTCAGACCAACATATGGCACGTCATAATTGCTTTTTAATATTTTGTTTAAATAGTGCACAGCCGAGGGTGGGACATAGAAAAGGCTTTCCTGCCCTGAATGCCAAAGGCAAGCCATGAACAATTTCCACAAGTGTCTGGGTGCTGGCGCTCCTTCCGCCTCCCCCCGCCCCCCCCCCCCCCCCCCAATCCTCCATACACACGGCTATGCTTTCCCACCAGCTCTGTACAGAGCTGGATATACAATTTCCTGGGCCCAGTGCAAAGTGAAAATGTGGGGCTTCTGGTTCAAAATTAGGAAAACAACTTTTTCCTTTCTCCTGTGGTCTCTCTCCACTTGTTATGATGTATTTTATTTGTTATTTAATGTCATGATCCCTCTGCATAAGGGTTACCGGTGGACCTCCCAGGAGCCACGCTCAACCCTCACCATTTCTCGCAGGTACTCTGACCTCCAAGGGGCAAGGGAAGCAAGGAGAGGGACCCAACACCTGTCCCCAGGAGGCCTCCGGAAGGCTGGATGTGCCTGAGAGGGGACTCCAGCCAGCCCTTGTGCATGCTCCCAGCAGACTTCACACAAACTGAAAGGCAATGTTATTGAGCATTTCAAGACAGAGGCATCAGAGTGTCACACGCAGGCTCACAGCTCCCCTGATCACGGAGTCCTGAGCCCAGGAGCCTGCGCAGGCTCTATGCTCACACAGCTCTCAAGGTCTCCCGTTCCTCCGCTCCTCCTCGCGCACAGCTGTACGTCTGATTCTAGGCTAACAGTGAAGTAGCCTGTTTCCCCGAAAATAAGACCTAGCCGGGCAATCAGCTCTAATGCGTCTTTTGAAGCACAAATTAATATAAGACCGGGTCTTATGTAAGACCCGGTATTATATAAGACCCGGTATTATATTATGTTATGTTATTATGTTACATTACGTTATATTATAATATATTATAAAGACCCGGTCTTATTTTACTATTTATAGTAAAATAAGGCCGGGTCTTATATTAATTTTTGCTCCAAAAGACGCATTAGAGCTGATTGTGCAGCTAGGTCTTATTTTTGGGGAAACCTGGTAGTATATTTGAACATCACTTTCAGTGTTTGGGATTTCTCATTCATCCATCACACCTCCTGACTCTAAGAATCTTCCAGTCTGGCAGAAAAAGACCACAGCTCCATGGTCATCATTCATGCTCACAGGGTGGCCAGGTTTTCTTTGGCCAGGAGATGCAGCCATACTCTGTCCTGTCCACCAGCAAGCGGCCGTTTGAATCCCTGCATGTGTGTACCATGGTTGATTCCAGTTTGCAGATCCCCTGGAAGGTAGTGTCCATTTTATAGTCCTGTCACAGAGAATTTGTGTTTTATTTTCCCTTGCTTTGTGTAGTCATCCAAATTGTCAACCCCCAAAGGTTATTTTCGGTAGGATTTTTTATGATATATGTATATATGTTTTCCTCTCAACCATCAAAGAATCACTAATGGGCACTGTTGGTGGTGTGTTGGCAGGTAAAGTCAAGACTACTTCTTTCCCATGGTCTCCACTAGAGAAGGTAAATTAGGTATTGTTTATTCTTTTTCCTGGACGTCTTTTCATCTCCTTTCTCATGGACAGGGGACCCTCCCAATATGAGTGAAATAGGTTTGGGGGTGGAGGGGAGAGGCACAGCCTGCTTCCTGCTGTAACAGCTGGAAACCTGAGATGCTTGCTGCCCCCTTTCCTGGCATAGAGGACTGGGAACATAACCCAAACTTGGTGAAACGGATTTCCCCACTGGAATTGTGAATCTGGAGCTGATAACCAGAGACTGGGAGTCGGGGAGAGTTCCCTCTGAAGCTGGTAGTGGTAGGATGGGTGCCAATGTCCAGAGTTTAGGGCAGCCGAGGGAGCCAACCTGGGAAAGGTCCTGACTGCAGCCAGAATGGGCCTCTCAGGCCTCCTGCTGTCTGTGGTTCCTGCTGTTTATTCTCACTTTGTTTCTGTGCCTCTTCAAAGTCTTATTTTCCAGCCTTATGAGCTCTTCTGTGAGCTCCTCAATCTCTTTTTAAAAAATTCTTTCAGCTTCAGCTTCAGGTGTACAGTGCACTGATCAGGCATCTACATTTTCCCTGAGGTGGTCTCCCTAACGAGACGAGTGTTACGTTGTTTTGTGCACTGGAAACCAAAAAAAAACACCAAAAACCAAAAAACAAACAAAAAAACAAATCCCATTAAGGATTTTATGAAAAAAAAAAAAAAAATTATTTCAGCTTCTACCCACACTGGTCTTTGTATTATTCCTGAAATACATGAAGCATACTCCCATGTTAGGGCCTTTACCCTGGCCCTTCCCTCTGCCTGGAAGGTTCTTGGCTCCACCCTCTCCCTCCCCCCCCCCATTCCTCCTGCACCCCCACAGCCCAATCCCTCACTCCTCTGAGTCTTTTCTCCATGTCACCGTCTCAATGAGAACTCCCCGATCACACTACAGCCTCTTTAAAACTTGCAAACTGTGCATTCACTTGGAAATCCTGATTGCTTTATCTTGTCTTACTTTTTATTCTCTCATAGCACCTATTGACTTCTACCATACTATAGCATTGACATACGAGTGTATTAGGTTAAATCATGAAACTGACGATACTGTTCATTTTTGCCTGAGAAAATGGCGATTCTGTATGGTTCAACTTAATAAAATATACGTATCTTTTATTGTTCCCAATTGTATGTAAGCTACCAAAGAGCAGAGATCTATATCTTTTATTTTAACAAATTTATTGAGGTATAAAGGACTACCAATCATAAACTGTATCTATTTAAAAGGTATAATTTGACAAGTTTTGACACAGGAAACCATTGTCACAATCAAGGTAATGAACGTACCATAACCCCTGAAGATTTTCTAGGGCTTTTTCTGTGTGTGTGATTCCTCTCTCCTGCCTTTCCCCACACCACTAAATAATTCCATTTCTATAAAATGCACCAATTATCTGCTTTCTATCACTATAGATAAGTTTGCATTTTCTAGAATTTTATGTAAATGGAATCATGTAGTATGCAAACTTTTCTGTCTTCTTTTACTCCACATAATTATTTGGAGACTCACTCATGTGATTCCATGCATCAGTGATTTATTGTTTTAAATTGGTGAGTAGTATGCCATCGCATGGATATATGTTTATCCATCCATTGGTTGATGGGTGTTAGGGTAGCTTCCAGTGTTTGCCTATTGCAGACATTCATGTAAAAGTCTTTGTACAGAAACATGCTTTTATTTGTTTTGGGAAAATACCTAGAAGTGGGATAGCTGAATCATAGGCAGGTATCTGTTTAACTTTTTGAGAAATTGCAAAACCATTTTCCAACATGACTGAACCATTTTACATTCTCCCCAGCAGTACATGAGTGCTCCAGTTGATCCCCTTTTTTGGCAACACTTGATATAGTCACTCTATTTTGTAAGTAGTGCTATTTCTAATTTGTATGTAGTTGTGTCTCATTGTGGCTTTAATTGGCATATTCCTAATGATTAGTGATGCTAAGAATCTTTTAATGTGCTTTTTCTTTTATTAATAGTGTCTCCCAAAGAACAGAATTCTTAATTTTGATTGAAGTCCAATTTTTTTCTTTTATGAATTGTGATTTTGGTCATATCTAAGAAATCTTTGCCTAACCCAAGGTCATACGGCTTTGCTATACATGTATCTTCTTCAGTAAATGTATGTTCAAATCTTATGTCCACTTGTTTTATTGGGTTTGTTTCCCTATTAGAGTTTATTAGAGTTCTTATATCATTTACATTCAAATTTTATATATTTATATATTTTATCTATAACTTATATTATGTTTATATGTATATATTTTATATATTCTACATTCAGGAAGGAAATTTGCAAATATTTTCTCCCAGACTGTGGCTTGCTTTTTTATTTTATTAATAGTATCTTTCAAAGAACAGAAGTTCTTAATTTTAATGAAATCCATTTTTTTTTTCCTTTTATGGGTGGTGCTTTTGGTCATATCTAGGAAATCTTTGCCTAACTAAAGTTCACACAGATTTTCTCCTATGTTTCTTCCAGCAGTTTTATAATGTTAGGTTTTGCATTTGGGTCCATGATCCATTTTGAATTTAGTTTTATATATAGTATAAGACAAGTTTTGCACAGAAAATGAAAAGCACTTGAAATGGAAACCAACTATGAGTAAAAAGACTTTTTCTGTCATTTCAATTTCGTGTTTAAAGCAAAAATAATAATGCAGTATCGTGTTTAAAATATAAGTAGAAGTAAATTTATAATAACAATAGCATAAATATTGGGAGGGGAGAAATAAAAGTATATAAAAGTGCATTATTCTAAAATTTTTATACATGAAGTCTACGTGCCGATATACTGTGATAAGTTAAAGAGGATATTATAAACCCTAAAGAAACCATTATATCATGTAGTTAGGTCTAACACCTCAACAAAAGATCCAACAGCAGACAGGAAAAGAGGAGAAAGTGAACAAAGAACAGATGGAACAAACACAGAACAGACAAGATGCTAGCTTTAAACTCAGCGACATCAGTAATTATATTAAGTATAAGCCACAATATTTTTCATGAGCTGCCTATTCCTCATTAACACGACGGATGCGAGTATGTGGGTAGATAAGGTCTGTTGGAGTCGGTAGAAGTTTTCTTTTGATTCTTTAAATGTTCTCGGTTAAGTGGGATCTGAGCTCATTAGCTGAGAAACTGTTGTCTCATTTAGCTCTCTCCCTTCAAGCCAAGCATCATCCTGAATTTACTTTTATGTTTTTTAATTTAGCCTTGAACAGGTGAGGCATAAAAGAGAAATTTCAGATAAACACTAAACTGATTCTAATTAAACAGAAAAATGGGGCACTAAAATTTGTTTTCGACTGCCTGAAATCTAAAAGGTAAAATAATAAGAATGATAATTAACACACAGCTAAGAATCTACCACCAGTGCAGCTGCCTCATTTGTCTAGGATGCTTACTGAGAATTAATATTAAGTAGTTTCCATTTAGACTTTCCCAGCTGCAAAGATAATTACATCACAGCAGCAATGCCCCCAGCTGCTTTGAAACGTGCGTCCGTCCTTGTCCAGTGTATCATTTCCAACCAGCCCATCAATAAATATTTCTTGAATTCTGAGCATGCTTACAGCACAGTGCTAGACGCTTTTAATATTCCCCTACTTCAAGATCCAGGGATGTCAAATTAATTGCTGCAGCTTCCTTCTAAGAGAATATCTCTTATACATTAAAAAGAAACTGGTACATGTACACCAGAGAACTCTGTTTCAATTGCTTTGCCTATCATCACACCATAAGAACAAAGCTTCTTTAAAAAGGTTCTCAGACACCATGGAAATATCTCCCACGTGCAAAAACATAGTGTATTTCTCTAGACCTCACTTTACAAGTCCCAGCACAGCAATCTTAAAGAATGAAAAGTCACATGGGATCAGAACTCTGAGGAAGGGTGTGCAATTAGCGAGCAAGGCACCTGCTTGAGTTGGTTCTTGTCGGTTGCAGTGGGCCAAATTTGGTTTTCAGTTACACCTGAGAATGCCTCAGCACACTTGGAGCAAAAGTAATTTAACACATAATTTAGCTATATGGACATTTGTAGTTTGCAAATGGAAAGGAGATGTTCTGAGGTAAGAGGTGACGTTCGGCTTCTTAGGACAAAATTTTCTTTAATTCTAATCCCGTAATGTAGGAAAGAAACAAAAGCAGAGATGTCTCCTGAATAGTCTCTAGTAATTTTCAAAATGCTCCATCTATCACCTTTTGATCTAAATGGAGAGGACACCATTCAGTTCTCCTAAAAACTTCATAGCTTTTTAGTGCCGCACTGGACACTAAAACTGAGGTTTTAGTTTAATAAATATTTAGTTTAATAAATATTGCAATATTGCAAATTTGTGTCTGTATGTCTCTGTATCTACGTGTTTGAGTGTGTGCGTGACTTTTTTTAGGGACCATCAGTATGACATATTTAATGAATCAATAGTTTCCTCTGGATTGCCACATGTGGCTGTGATAATAAGTTCAGTGCTGCTAAGGAAGGATGCGGAGAACAGGGGCCAAGCAATCAGGGGAGGTGGGGAAGGCTTTCAGAAATGTGCGCAGCCTCTCAGTTTTTACCCACCTCAAGTGACTGCTTCTTAGTTTCTGCTTAATTACTATCACAGGACAGACTGGTGAGGCCAACTGTCCCAAGATGAATGACTGAGAAGCTGGCAGCAGTGCTGTGGGGTTCAGTGTTTTTCCTATGGGAAGACGTAAGGACAAGAAGCATTGAGGCTCTGGCATGGCAGTTTTCTTGGCTGGGTGAGGCACAGAGGGAGAAGGCATGAGTGGTCCTGTGATGCTTTCTCTGGGAAGAACGGGTGTGGAGTGGGGAAGAAGCACGTAGCCTGGTCCTCCCTCAAAGTAACCCATGGCTGCAACAGCTGTCTCTTCTATATGTGGAGAAAGCAGCCAACCAGTGCTCCCTGAAGTTCAGTGGAAGTGTTGCCTGTTATCTTAGACAACTGGACGTGGTTCCTTAGGGGTGTGCAAGTTTCCAGTGGTGTGATGGTGGCAGCTAACACTTATCATGCACCTACATGTGCCAGGTTGTGTTCTGGGCCTTATATGTTTTCACTTGCTGAGTCTTCACAACAGCTATGTGAGGTAGGTATTATGACTCCCTTTTACACATATGCAACTGAGGCCCAGAGAGGTTAAATAACTTGCACAAGGTCACACAGCTTCTAAGTGGCAAAGCCAAGATTTGAACACAGGTTCACAGACACACAAGACAGATGGCATTCATGAAAGGAACACAGTTCCTAATGGTAATATAACCTGTATTTTACACAACTGGGAATCTACTTACAGCATTACAGATTTTTCACTGTATTTTCAATTTTATTAGTATTTTAATGAGTAATATTACCTCTACTTAATGACTAATATTAACAAGGCCAACAAAAATGTATTATTAAAATAAATTTAAATAGGTCTTATTTGATTCTTATAATATATTGCATTTATAATTTTAAGAATATTTTAATGTGAGGAATAACATTGCAAATCTCACTTGCGTCATTTCTTTGTCTCTCATTTATTTTTAATTAGAGTGATGCCTCAAGGAATTTTCAGAGCATAATATGTGCATCCGTCAAAAGTAGCAGTATGTGCACTATCAGCAGTTTGTTCTTGGCCTTCCTCCTTAATGTAAATTTATGCAGAGTGAGAATAATTAGGAAAAAAGCAGACATAACTGCAAAATCACACCTCAGTAAACCAGGAGTAGTCTCTCCCTTTTAGCATCAGCATGTAAGTTCATTAAAGTGACGTCCTAAGGACGACTTTGAATAATACCTAATTAATAGAAAACATGAATTATTCACAAGATGTTGACTTGTGTTATTAATCACAAAGCACATTTTTTGTATAACTCATTTTTTATACTAGCGTAGGTGCTATCTCCTAAGATATCATTTCTAAGTTGCGTGTTGCAGGAATATAGACTACAATTGATATTTGTAAACTGATTTTTGAATCCAGCAATTTTGCTAAATTCTCCTATGCATAGCTTTGGGTTTTCTGTGCACGTAATCATAGCATCTGTTAATTATGCCAGTCTCTTCTTTTCCCATTCCTATACCTCATCGGGGAAATAAAACCTCACCTCAAGTGGGGCTTTTCCAGGTTCTGAAAATACAGCAATATTCCTGCTTCTATGGGAGCTTACATTCTAGTTGGTGAAACAAGAAACATGCGGGAAAGTATCAGCTGGAGCTGAGCAGAAAACCCCAGGAGGGTGCTGTGGTAGAGACTGGCTACCTTCAGTTGGGCGATAGGGAAGACCTCCCACCAGAGGAGGTGACTTTTGAGCTGCAGTTTGCAGACTATCAAGCAGCCATCGGTGATGCTTGGATCAGGAGGAAGGGCACCCATGGCAAAGGGAACAGCCTGTGCAAAGTTCTAAGTTGGGAGTAAATCCTGAGTGTTCTACAGACAGAAACAAGTCCCCATGTGTCTGGAGTGTAGTTGGCAAGGGGCAGGTGGGAATCCAGGCTGAAGAATTGGCCTTTATTCATGATGCTGATGAGGGACCTGGTGGGTGATTTTCTTGCAGAAGTGACACAACCTGAATTGCAATAAACAGCTGAATAGGTAAATGGACAAGATACTTTCAGGCCACAAATTCTTTAGCAAATAAATAAGCAAAATAAACCAGATACTTAGAGGATGACCCAAATCTTCTGACAATTGAAATATATAAATAAACAAGATACTTTCCGGTATCACCAACAGCCAATCGGTGAATAAAAATACTCTCATAACATTTTCTCTGTGTGTTTCTCTCCTTTTTCATTTTTTTTAAATGTTTGCACACTTCACTTCCTTTCTCAGAACTTTGCTATGTTTACAGATATAACTTCCCAAAACAGGGTGCCCTCTCCTTCTTATAGGATGACATTTTGTGCAAGGTTATACATTTGTTTTAATATGGGTGCCAGCCGTGAATCTCACTTATCAAATCTTTGTGACGTCCATGAGACTTTTATTTGTTTATTATACTGTTGAGAAAATTGATTTCTTTTGTTCTACTAACTACATTGTATTTAGCTAATATAAGTAGGTGGGAATGAGAGGAGGGATAGGGACGGCTGAGTATTCCAGGAGAGCAGAGAGTGAGTGTGGAGGCTTGGTATGGTGTATTTAGAGCAGGGGAAATGCTGAGAGCTTAATGGGCCAGGGGAGTAGCCAAAAAAGAGCTGGGAGAGGCAAAGCAGACACCAGCGCATGAGGATCTAGCAGGTCATGGAAAACGTATGGTTTTTAAAAGTCCCAGGAGAAAATGGATTTGTTGTGAGGGTAGGTGTACAAAGGACCACGTATTCTTATTTGTGGAGAGGAGAATGACATAGTGTATTTAATTAAAGGAAAGAATATAGCACAAAACTTTCACCTCAACAACAACAAAAATAAAGATACTTTTTATCTGTTCTGGTATATATTCAACTGGATGCCAATGAATTACGTTACCTTAGATCCATATTTTTAAAGGAAAATCTTGTCAAGGCTAGAACTCAGCAGAGGTTTGCTATGCTGGTACTCACAGCCAGAGGACATGCTGGAAAAAAGGGATTGCGAGTTAGCTCAGGTTGCAACTGGAGCCCATCGAGCCCATCGTACAGAGCTGTGACGCAGAAGGATGTGATGGGTGGAAAGGGGCTGGCAACCCCAAGCCAAATCCCTAAGCAGGCACAACCAACATCCTGCAGGTGTAGACTTCTACGTCCAAGGGGAGAGTCTCTGAAGATGGCCACTGAATGCTGCCTTGACTGAACCTTGCCAGAGTGAGAGAAAAAGCAGCAGGCAGTGTCTTAGGACAGCATTGTCCAGTGTAAATATAGTACAAGTCACATGTGTGATTTAAAAGTTTCTAACATCCACGTGGCATTAAAAAACAAAAAGAAGAAGCAGGTGAAATTCAGTTTCATAATCCCCTTTAATTTAACCCACTGTATCCAAGACAGGATCATCCCAACATATTATCAATATAATGAGATATTTTGCTTTCTGTTTTTTCTACCTCACATTCCAAATCCAGCATATTATAGCACATTTCAATTTATGTTAGCCATATTTCAAGTGTTCAGTAGCCACCTGTGGCTGCCATACTGAACAGTGCAACTTGAGGAATTTGGGGTTGGGTTTCACCAGCCAGTTGGGATATGAGTGCTTTGCAATACAGGTAGCTTGTCAGAGGAAAAAATAAAAGTCACTCCTAGACTACGTTCATCAGACAAATCCCCAGGTCTTGCCTGTAGTAGAGCTCTAAGCACTTCAGCTGTTAACTCTCCCAGATACCTTCTGCAGACTTCACCTTGTTTTAGGCGCCTGTCGTCGAGTGAAGGGCGTGTCTGAAAGGACCACATCAAACCAAGCATCCCGGAGTCTCCCTTAGACTTCCAACCAAAATTCATTCCACTAATTGGATTACATGGAAAAGCAAACTTCCATGAGAAAAAGATGTCACATATTTGTAATAATCTATTCCCACTATAACAGGAACCCTCGGTTCATTTTGTAGTAACCTTTGCAGATTCCCTTTGAATTGAGTTCATCCACGTTACAAGTAAGCCACGCCACTGTGAGCTAGGAAAAGGTTGTTGTGGAATAATATCTGCCAATATGCACATTACCCTCTCTTCTTCGCTGTATTTTCCTTTGTTTTCCCATCTTAGTTCTTTACAAGAATTCGAAAGCCTGTAGATTAAGAACCCAAAGACCTTATTCCCTTAAAGTGTCAAACAATAAATCAACAAACCTTGAGTGTAAGCCAGACAAGTAGAGAAAACAGAATGCATGACATACTGTCACCCCGCCCCTCTCACAGATCCCAGCACACCTGTTCGCTCTGCACCTCTCCCTCTAATTTGATATCTTTAGGGCAACCAGCCAAGCCTTCCACTTAGGAAAACAAATCTCATTTTTAAATTCATTTATGAGGAAATCTTTCAATCTTCCTTGTGGGAAATCACCAGAATTCTGTTTGCAGCTTCCTTCTTTGTCTTGAGCAAGGAAACCAAGAGGGTTTGTGTCAAAGCTTGAGCATTCCATGGCGACGCTCATCTCGAGTCAACATTCCTCACCAACTGAAAGTGAATCAAACATGCAAACATACCTGTCATAGGAATAATATCGCATTAATCCTAAAAGTAACAGGAACTTTTTACATATTGAGAAAAAGGTCAGGGACAGAGATTTATCACATACTAGAAACATTGTACATTACTTATGTCATTGGCCCCAAAGCCAGGTGTGCTAAATTCTTCTCAAGTGTGGCTGACATTGATTGTTTCTTGTGTAACCATGTCTGCCTCTCGGAAACATTTACCAGGTAGCTGTCACTATTTTGGAGGGGAGTGGTTGCTGGCCTTACAATGTTTATTCCTGCTCTTTTTTTCCCTTCCATCTTTGATCTATTTCACTCCCTCCCCTTAATACTCTAGACCAGGGGTGTCCAAACTGCGGCCGGCGGGCCGACTGCAGCCCATGATCCATTGTTAATTGGCCTGCAGCAAATTCCAAAAATATATTTAGTTTACTTAAATAAACCAGGTGAGGCAATATGTACTTCACCTCGAGTGAGTGGCCTAGCTGTTTGTGTATTTTACCACATATGGCCCTTGGTGAAAAACGTTGAAAAAAGTTTGGCTACCCCTGCTCTAGACTGTAGAATTCACCATGTTTTTATTAGTAGGTAGTGATTTGTTATTTTTATATTAACTTTATTGAGTCATAATTTATATTCAACCAAATGTCCACATTCCAAGAATTCTGTTCCATGAGTTTGTTTTTTAAATTAGCGTCTTGTGGAATAATTTGCATACAATAAAATTAACCATTTTCAATATGCAATTCAACATGTTTTGACAAATGACTGCAGTTGTGTCCCTGTCGCTGTAATCAAGATCTTATCACCGTTAAAATTTCCCTCATTGCAGCCATAACTGTTTTATAATATTGGACAGGAAATATTCCTTACGAAGCATGAAAGGACTAAGCGGGTATATGAGTTCATTCTATTTTTAATAGGTAAAAATCAGATAATAAGCTATTTCAGACACTTCTTAGCAGTGAGTGCCATATGGAACAAATAGAAGACTTATAATTTTCTAATATTATTATTTTGAAAGAAGAGCTATTTGGTTTACAGAAGGAAGAATTGCTGATCAGATGATTGAAACAGTCAGAAATTTTTGGCTGAAGGGGTGGCCAGTTAGCTCAGTTGGTTAGGGCGCGGTGCTCTTAACAACAAGGTTGCCGGTTTGATCCTCACACAGGCCACTGTGAGCTGCGCCCTCCCCAACTAGATTGAAATGACTCCTTGACTTGGAGCTGATGGGTCCTGGAAAAACACACTTAAAACAAATAAAAGTAAAAAAATTTTAGGCTGAAGTCTGTCTGCAAACAGCTATACAACCTTGAACTTCAGGGGGTGTGGCGGGTGTGATTGAAAAGACTGAGATAAGAAACTTTCCTGAGGTCAGTTCTCAAATCCTTCTCTAGCTTCTGTGAATATCCAAACCTGTGTTGAAATGGGACCAGGAAGATACAGATCATTTAATACTCCATGTTAAAAATCAAATAATAAGAGAGGCAGGGTTCCCTACAGAGAAAGCATTTATTGCTGCTCTTAATTTAATATTTCTCTGCAGGGAGGGCTTGATATCTGGATATATATTTTAGGAGATCTAGATTCAGTGCCAAGAGAACATTTCTGAAACTTCTAGCACAAGCACTATCCTTCCAGATAATTAAAATAGTAGATAATACTTATATAGGGCTTACTACATGCCAAGCACTGCCCTAGGCCTCTGTACATATTAATTAACTCATTTAATTTTTGCAAGAACCCTATGAGGTAGTGTGGAATAACAAGAAATATACATATCGGTCTCTGCCCCCAGTCCTGGCACAGAGTTCCTAAAACCCTGATAATTTCCTAAGTGATAAGAGCACCAGGAGCATCTTTTGTTCTGAGGTGACTCTGGGGGGCTCCTAGATGAGGGCTGGTCAACAAGCCATGATTACAAGCCTGGAATTTTCAACTCCCCCCACCCTCTAACTTCTCTAGAGAAGAGAGAGGGGCTGGAGATGGGGTTAATAATTGATCATGCCTTTGGGAGGAAGCCTCGCTAAGTCTCACATACAGGGTTCAGAGAGCTTTGAGGTTGGAAAACATACGCATGTACTGGGAAGCCGGTGCACCCCCACTCCACGGGGACAGACGTTTCTATGCTCAGGACCCTTCCAGAGCTCGCCCTATGTATCTCTTCATCTGGCTGTTCATCCGTACCCTCTATCATATCCTTTGATAAACTAGTAAAGGTAAATAAGTGTTTCCGTGAGTTTTGTGAGCTGTTTTAGCAAACAATCAAATCCAAGGGGCAAAAAATCATAGGAACCTCCTACTTGTAGCCAAGTTGAACAGAAGTTGTGGGTAACCTGGGGATTTACTACTTTTGATTGGCATCTGAAGTGGGGGACAATGTCATTGGACTGCGCCCTATATCTGTGAGATCTGACTCTCTCTCCAGGTAGGTAGTGTCAGAGTTGAGTTAAGTTATAGGGCCTCCAGCTGGTGTCACAGAATTGCTTGGCCTGGAAAAGAAAAACTCATCCATTTGGTGAGTTCAAGCAGCAGAAGTGAGAATGTGGTCAGTGTGAGAGTAAAGGGAAAACAGGAGGAAAAGCAGTGTTTCAAACACAGGTCAGTGTTATTATTTTCGTTTTACTGGTGAATAAACTGAGGCCTAAACAAATTAAATAACTTGCCCAACATCACACAGCTATTAAATTGCACAGGGGAGCTTTAAACCCAGGCAGTCAATTTTGGGCTCTAGGCACATGAGAAAATGCTTGTAATTGAGGACTCAGACCCCACCGCCCATTCTCCACCTGCATAGGAACCCTGGTATCATTTAAAACCTTCCAATTCCACATGGCCATTGAACTTAAAGAGAATGTTCAGTTGAGAAAGGCCCCCATGACTATCCCTCTCACCCTCCTTTCTTTCCTTCTTTCTTTCCTTCCTTCCTTCCTTCCTTCCTTCCTTCCTTCCTTCCTTCCTTCCTTCCTTCCTTCCTTCCTTCCTCTCTGTCTCTGTCTCTCTCTGTTTCTCCCTCCCTCCCTCCCTCCCTCCCTCCCTCCCTCCTTCCCTCCCTCCCTCCCCCCTCCCTCCCTCTCTCCCTCCCTCCCTCCTTCCCTCCCTCCCTCCCTCTCTCTCTCATTCTCTCTCTCTCCCTGTCTTCTTTCCTTTGCATATGTTGCGTTCTTAACTGTATTAAAAGACATTCCAGAAGCAGGGAAGCTGCCTTATCTCCACAGGAGACTATTAGGGTTTGGGGATCTCAGAGCTTTTTGTGGTGGGTAGTGACATTTACCAGAAGATGATATTGGTGGATGAAGATTAGTGTGAAGGGACAATAGCAACACCAATTTTGCAATGAGAAAATTAGATAACCCAAGAGGGTGAAATGAAGACCCGAGGTTCAAACACTTGGTTTTCTGCACAGAAGTGTAGCACCAATTAGAATCTGGACTGATGAGGCATTCATTTGATCCTGTTATCTTGTATTTACAGTCTTGGAGTCCTCTGAGAAGACAGAGGCAAGGATACAGAGACACAGGAAGTGTTCACTCGTGGCTGAGAGGGGTTTCTCGGCATTTCCTGCTCTTGTTTCAGGTCCCCACCCCCAAGGGTTCCTGCAGCTCTGGAAAAACACAAGCCCAGGGTCTGCATCCCAGCACAGTCAAGGTGGAAACTACTAGGGTAAACTACTGGGGTGGAAACTACTAGGGGAGGGGGAAGCATGCTTCCCTCTCCCGTTTACCCTTTCTGCTGGAATGTCTCTATTCCAGTATGTGGGGGGCTGGTGGCGACTGTTTCTTGCCAAGAGATGCCATCAGGTAGCCTCAGGGGCTCGTGCTGCCAGCGAGTCAACCATGACCCTTGCTCCTATATGGCTGGGACTGTCACTGCTGCTGTTCTGTTCTGGTGGCCAGAGTTTCTTCTACACATGGATTCGGTCAGCCCCACTATCCTCAGAAACACTCTACGGATGGTGGTTCCAGCAAAGACTTGACCATTTTAGCAATAAGGGGCATGGCTGGTCACAGGTAAAAAGAAATTACTAGGAAAGGTGGAGGATGGCATAAGCCTGAGGTCTCGTGGGGGTGCTGAGGAAGTCTGGAGGGTATAAGAAGTGGGGAATGTTTTCCGAGTGCTCAGGCATTGTGTTAGGCATTTTATATAACATTGAGCTTTAAAAGTATTTTTACTTTTTTGATGATGAAATATTTAAAATATGTAGACATATTGAGACCACTGTGTGTGCCTCTTGGATTTAACAGCTGGAATCCTTTTGTCATACTTATTCATATTTCTCCTGTGGTTTTTCCAGTAGCTATGCAGTAGGACTGGTTTTTCCAGTCCTTGGGAGGGTTGCTTGGGGGCATGTGATCAAAGCCCACAGCTCCCCCTAAAAATCAGTTAAGCACACCCACATTCATTGCACTATTCCCAACAGCCATGAGGTGAAAGCAACCCATGTGTCCATTCACAGAAGAATGGATAAGCATGTACCTATGTACAACGGAATAGCATTCAGCCTTCAAAAGGAAGGGAATGCTGACACGTGCTATAACACTGGTGAACCTTGAAGACATTATGCTGAGTGAAATAAGCCAGTCAAAAGGACAAATATTGTGTGATTCCATTTATATGAGATCCCTAGAATAGTCAGATTCATAGAGACAGAAAGTAGATGGTGGTTGCCAGGGGTCGTGGGGGAGAAGTAAAGGGACGTTATTGTTTAATGAGCACAGGGTTTTAGTTTTGCAGTATGAAGAGTCCAAGAGATGAAGGGTGGTGATGGTTGCACAACAATGTGAATGTACTTAATGCCACTGAATTATACACTTAAAAACGGTTAAGACAGTAAATTTTATGTTATGTGTATTTTGCCACAATTTAAAAACCAATCAGATGAGCAACTAAGCTGAAAAGTAGAGAGGGTTACTACAAAAAACAATTCTGATGTATGTCTTCATTTATTTTAATTCATATTTCTTGTTATTATTCATTCTCATATTTGTGTTATTTATTTTTTTTTAAAAATTGTCATTATAGGTAATATCATCATAATCCCACAGGCATCCATAAAGCTCACAAATTTGAAGATTTTTGTGTGTTTTTGTTTGTTTAACATTTTGCTGAGTTAAACTATAGTACTTTGCATTCTGTTCCCAAAAGTAGTTTTCCATATATTAATTTACAACTTTTATTTATGCTTTATAATCTTAATAGCAATTTTTAGGACATTTCATTGAGCTAAAAGTATGCCATATTTTGTTCATCCGTTTATTTTTGAAAAAATATTTTTATTGTTTTGTTTGCTTTTGTTATTCTAAATCATGACTATCATCATTGCATATGTGTTTTAATTAAATTTTAAAAAATGAATGGGTTTCATAACGTAAAGATTACTTATTCTTGACCTTATATAAACAGAATTGAGTTGGCCACGTGCCGCTGTTTAGGGCATATCATTAGTCTGTATATGGCTATTTAGACTTTTAAAATTTTATTTCTGTCTTTTTTTATGATACCAAGTCCCACTTTTTCTTCCTCTTCTTATTTTTTAAACATACACACTTCCAACTGATCTTCCATTCTTTACATTTATATGTATGTGTATGCCTTTCAAATGCATAATGTTTTGAAAAACTTACTTAAATAGCATTGTGCTTTAAATCTCATTTTGTTCCTTACTTTTTCATTCAACGTTGTATTTTTGAGATGTAGCCATGTGGCTAAACACAAAATTAGTTAATTCCTCCTAACAGTGTTCTGTTTTATTTATCGTTCACATTTGGATGGACAAATGTAGCTCCCAGCTACTGGAAACAGCACTTTGCCCTGCTCACCATTTCACATCTGCCTTTGTATTTGTGAGGTGTTTTTGTGGAGGATACTTGCACACAGACCTGAAATGCTGTGTCCTAGCGCATTTGTGTACTCGTTTTCAAGAATACTGCCAGAATGTTCTTCAGTGGCTGTGCACGCAGGTGGTCCCAACAACCATGTATAAATCTCTTATTTTCCAGCATCCTCACCAGAGCTTAGTTTCTGGTGTTTCTAATTATCGACAACCTAAGGAGTGTAAAATAGTGAATGGTTGTGTTTTAATTTATTTTTCTCTTGTAATTAAAGAGGCAGGAGATCACTCCAGTTAGTTTTTATGGGAATTTGCTATTCATATCCTTTAGTCTTTTTCTTTTTTTAATTGGGTTTTCTATCTTTTTCTTGCCGACTCACAGGAATTTCTCATATATTCCAGAAGTGCTGAATCTGGCTTAATTCCTTTCTAGTCCTATTATCGTGTTTCCTGAAAATAAGACCTAGCTGGACCATGAGCTGTAATGCGTTGTTTGGAGCAAAAATTAATATAAGATCCGGTCTTATTTTAATGTAAGACCAGGTTTTATATAATATAAGACTCGGTCTTGTATAACATAAGACTGGGTATAATATAATATAATATAATATAATATAATATAATATAATATAATATAATATAATACTGGGTCTTATATTAATTCTTGCTCCAAAAGACTCATTAGAGCTGATGGTCCAACTAGGTCTTATTTTCAGGGAAACACGGTAGAAAGGAGCTAATTAGACCACAATCAGTCTGTGCCTAGATATGTCATCACAGAGGTTAGCTATAGTTTCCTGAACACCAGTTTGTTTTTACAACTCTAGTTGGACCCTTCATAACTCTCAAGACTTGGTCTGTCTCAATAGTCACAATTCGGAGGTTCTAACAACACCTGAGAAGGGAAAAACCTTTCTCAATAGCTCCAGCAAAAATCTAGGGCCAATATCTCATTGGCTTATGCTGTGCATGAACTTCTGGAATACAGATTTTCTGGACACAGCCAACCAATGACGTGGGTTTAAGGATTTCCTTCTTGTGGATGCTCTTATTGCTATTGTTATTCTTTCTCTCTCTCTTTCTTTATGCAATTTTAACTCTAAAAATGCTCCTCTTCCAGGAAGATGAATATTTGAAAATACAAATTATACTAAAAACTATAGGGAAGGGATGGGATAGGTGTAACTTTCCTGATACGAAAGATTCATATGGATAAAATGTACTCTTTGTGTATTATAATTTCATGTCAAAATTTTAGATTTTTCTGAACATATTTAAGCAAAATGATATACCTGTTAATTTTTTTTCTACTCCAATAAGATTTTAAACCATGAAGATTACTCTCTCCATGGAAGCAGGTGTGACCCTTTTGTTAAAACAAGTCGTCAAGGGTAACTGATGTTCTACTAGGTTTCAGCCTGCAGTGGCAGAGGGAGAAATAAGAATATGAGGCCTATTTTTGCCTCAACAGTTGAGTCTTGCTCCCTATGCTTTTGTTTTTGTCAGTTGAAATATATATTGTTCGCTTACTTGCTTATAATTATAAACTGTTCATTGTATGAAGTCAAGCAAACAGAATGAGGTTTAAAAAGTGCCTCTGAAGGTTATGAAAAATCCAATATAACATCAAAGTCTTTTCTTCTCATTTAAATGAAAAGTAAGAATTGCTTTTTACAACCCTGCAAATGTGATTAGTGTCAGTGAAGTGATACATTTATTATATGAGGCATAATTTCTGGTACCATTTATGATGACAGACCAATAATTAATTACTTTAGTTTCCACCAACCTCTTTCTAGCTGTGATTCAATAAAATTGGTTTTGGATTCTAAGTCACTCAGCTTTTGGTGGTGAGGTAATATTCTAGTGCAAGGAAGGAAAAAATTCTTTTTCTTTCTACCCTCTTGGGTTCCCCAGCTGGGGCCCTGTAAAATTAGACTGGCAAAGGAAGGATTAGCAAGAGACAAGCAAACAGTTTATTAGCATGTATATTTCACATACATATGGGAGTACCCAGCATATGAGCACAGCAGCCCTCCCTTATCCACCGGTTCATTCTCCAAGGTTTCAGTTACCCACAGTCAACTGCAGTTCAAAAATATTACTATAAATGGAAAATTCCACAAATAAACAATTCATGTTTTAAATTGTGCACTATTCTGAGTAGTGTGATGAAATCTTGCGCAGTCCTGCTCTGTCTTGCTGGGGATGTGACTTACCCCTTGCCCAGTGTATCCATGCTGTATACGCCACCCACCCGTTAGTCACTTAGCCATCTTGGTTATCAGCTCGACTGTCGCAGCATGGCAGTGCTTGTGTTCAAGTAACCCTTATTTTACTTAATAATGGCCCCCGAATGCAAGAGTAGTGACGCTGGCTATTTGGATGGCTATTTGGATATGCCAAAGAGGATCCCTGAAGTGCTTCCTTTAAGTGAAAAGGTGAAAGTTCTTGAGTTAATATGGGGGGAAAAATGCCGAGGCTGCGAAGATCTACAGTAAAAACAAATCTTCTGTACGAGAAATTGTGAGGAAGATAAAAATCAAGAGATCGTCAGCAGTGGAATTCCTGAACCAAGCTACACTTTCTGTCTTTTAAAGCCTTTGTTATATGAGGACAAATTGCTTCCTGAAAGGTTCTACCACTCCATACTTCCACAAGTGGCGCATGAGAAAGCCTGCTTCATTCCGTCCTTGCCAATACTGAGTACTATCATCTGAAAGAAACATCTTTGTCAGTCTCATAGGAGGAAAAAAAAATCTCATTTATATTTGCATTACTTTGATAATAAAAAAGCTAAACTTTTTCATATATGTGCTGGCCATTTGTGTTTCTTTTTTAGAAATAGCCTAAGTTCTTTGTCTACTTTTAAATTAAATTTCAGCTAGATATGGTATAATATTATAAAGTTTGAATTGAGTGTGTCAGGGGGAAGGAGATTTTTTCTTCTAGTAATTAGGATTTAAATGAAAATCCTAGGTTTATAGAAAATCTTCTTTTGGAAGAATCATCATTGAAAAGTATTTAATTTTCTTTTGAGCGAGGAAACTTCGATTCCAACACGGCTTTGTCTGGTGTAGCAGACAAACCAGAAAGATTGAAAAACAGCATCGAGTATAATTAACTGAGAGTTTTCTTAATTCCCTGGAGAGAGTTAAATCACTGATAATTTAGCCCTTTTAAAAAAATGGGCTATTCTCTGAATCAGGGTGATCATTGATGGCCATAGTTTAGTTCAATCTATGAGAAAATGTCACCATATGGCTGACACAAGCACTTGGATCTCCTTCACAATGGTGACAAGAGGAAATGACATAATAAAAATGAGAGTTCAAAAAAACGCTAGTGATTATTGCTAGTTCCTGCATGTATGTCTCACTGTCATCCAGATTATCCTGATTAAGTTTTCAAGCTGGGCCTGGTATTTTAAAAATACCCATTTTTATTGTAGAGTCAGGCTGATGAGAGGCAGCTTATTGTTCCAATTGTTTTCATAAACAGAGTGTGTTTGTGCTTTATCTGTAGAAATCTGAGCACTTCTGCCCTTTATGACCTCAACAGCTGGCAAGCCTTGGCCCACCTTGTCAGCATGTGCGTGGCAATCACCAGGACAGGAAGCTCTCCAACACACATGGGTCGCAGTTGGCCGTTCTTTCCAGGATCCTACGCAGTGTGGTTGACAATAAAATGCCCTGACCTGTTTGCGGCAGCCTTAGGCAGCAGAGCCCCACTCCCAGCAAAAGTTGATTTTTCTAGTGAACGTGTGCTTAATAATGAAAACAGTTTCTGTAAGCAAGTACATTACCTGAACAAGTGGACCGGTCACACACAGGGCCAACCCAACCTGGCTGGGACTATGCCCATCCCCCACACGATACGTTCCAGGAGAGTCCTGACAGGGCTGTTACCCATACTTGCAGACCAATGAATAGTGAGAGCTTCTTAATGGGGGAAATAGTAAGATAAGTCTCAGCTGCTGATCCTATAGTGAAAGAATCCACGATTTAGTTATTTCCAAAGGAGTATAGGAAAACTATTTTTTGAGGAGCAAAATTTATTTCAAAATAGCCTTCAATTCAAACCATTTATAATTAATGCCCTTAAGGTTTTTCCATGCGGATACATACTCTTACTGGGCAATTTGGGACCATGCATACATGTTCCTGTTAAAATGAGTAAGGTGGAAAACTTCTACTCGATTAAGTTTTCCTTGCCAAATAAAACAGGACAACCAAAACAAAAAACAAAAAACAAAACAAAAAAAACCAAACAAACAAAAAAACAAAACCTCACAGATACATTCTGAATAAAGAAGATTGCTTTAATATTTGAACTTTTCAAAGGTGAATAAGTATTCAGTTACCATTCTAGTTCAGGTTTCTGTAACTTTGATGTAATCTTATCTGGTCCAGTGACAGAAAGCTGGGACATTAAGGCATTTCTCCTCCTGCCTCTTTTAAAGAGTTAAGCCTGTCCCAGTTGATTAATTCTAGTGATGATAAAATTTACCAGCAGGGGGTGCTATCCCCTTAAATTTTCTTTTCTGGACCTTAAAGGTCATCCCAAAGGCTTTGTTTCTCCCAAAGCAAAGGCATTTTAAGTTCACCAAATAATTGAGGTCTCTGGGCAACGCACTGTCCAGATTGGGTATTATCCTAATGAGATGGGAGCGCTAGCTTTCATCCCCGCCTGCTCGTTTTTTTTTTTCCGGCAAAGGTCTACCCTAGGCCGCTGGCTCTCAAATGTCCACCTTTGGCCACAAGAGGACGGGAGAAGATAATGCAAATGGGTTAATTGAGGTCCAACACTTTTTATGGAACACCATTGCAACATATGCTATCCACTAATAGAAAATCAAGACATCTTTTCCCTTAAATCAAAACAATTTGCTTTTTATTATGTTTATAGATGATAAATGCTGTTTAAGGAAGATGGTCTTCAAACTTGAACTCATCAATCATAATTTACCTTCAAACTGCAGAGTCAAGGCACGGCATATTTGCTTTATATGTTCTTATATTCAGTTAACTTATTAGCAAAGCATTTTTTCAAGGCTTTTCTGCCTGTTTCATGTTCCTGTTTCTGTGCTTGGAGTACATCAGTCCACGATACGGACCTCCTGGGAGACCTGGCCAGTTTGCTCCAGGCTCGTCCAGGCAGCCGTCCCCGCGAGAGCTGAGACTTGCTGAAGACACCGCCTGCTGCCGTCTTGAGCCTTGCTCGATGTGACAGCTCACTCTAGGGACACAGCTGCCATGGCCCCATTGGCTTCCCTGCCACTGAGACTCACAACCCTGCAGACTCAGCAGATCCTCCTGACGCAGCTGGTGGGGCTGTGACCCCGGCTCCAAAACCAGAACAATGGGATGGACCAGAACATGCTTCCAGAGCCCAAACTCCCAAGTTAGAACCCTCTGCTCTCCAAGCCCTGCGCCCCACCTCCATGGGAACGGGTATCTGATTCAAGCTTGGCTTACTCTTCAAAACCCTCTGTTAAAAGAACAATGGACTAGGGTTCCGAAGAGCCAGCCTCCAGCCCTGGCCATACTTGTGTGGCTTAAACAAGGCACAGCGTCAGGCCTCACTCACGCTGAAGACCTTTCCATGTCTGAATCTCTCTAGGATTCCAAACGAAACCAGCTTAGCTTTTCTCCTCATTCACTGTTTTCCTCCAATGCCATTTCTGCTTTCTCCTTTTACTTCTTTCTATTCTACCAGCCCTTCCTCTATCATGGTTATCATAAAATATTCAAGAGACCCTTGACATACTAAAACAGTAACCCTCAGCCCTAGAGAGAGGTTAGACTCTAGGCTACTTTTAAAAATACAGAGCTCTGTAGCCCCCTCTCACCACAGACTTGCTGGAGTAGCTACCAATATTTGTACACACCTTTCTGGTGAATGGCCAGGGTTGAGAACTACTGAAGGGAGTGAATAGCTTCAAGAAGAGTGTAGTCTTTTGAAAAGAAAAGCTTAAATATGAAGTAAATATAATATTTAATATAAATATTAAAAAGGAAAGGTTACTCCATTAAGGAAAGAAAAACTGGTAACAGGGAGAATTAAACCTTCTCTTCCTACTGATAAAATCTAGCAGAGATATATATTTTTTCTTTGATAGTTTTTCTCTTTGATGTTTTTCTTCTTTTTCTTTCCTCTCCTTCTCCTAGATAGAGAAGAGAGGTGGAGTAAATATCAGGTTGAAGAAGGCTGGGCTGGAAAGAGCTAGGGAGACTCAATTAAAATGGGAAACTAAGGACTGCAGGCATCATAACAAACCTAATGACACCCCAACTTGGCCACTGGCAACCCCGGGTGGCAGTGCAGGGGAGATTTTCAGCAGCACAGCATCTGTTCTCAGGTCTGGGGGAGTATTGACAAGTCACAGGAGTTCTCAGAAACTCTTACCCCTTCCATTATTCCAAAATCCTTTGCCTTAAAATCTGCCCTTTCCTAAATTTCCTTCCTTTCAAAATGATCCCTTCCTTCTGTTACTTCCCAAAGAAAATTTTACTCATTGGGACCTAATTACTGCTAAGACATAAGAACCTTGATTTGACAGTTGGTCATTAGTTACCATTACCATCTAGGAGACATTATGGATACTGGTATACACAAATGTCCCCAAGCGTTAGTATCTTACTAGATGTGGATAAATTAGAGAGGTATGGCTCTAGAGATGGTGAGAGGAAAATAGATTTTAGAAAGATGTAGGGGGTAAATATCAGTGATAAATTGGATATAAAGTGTGAGGGATAGGTAGATGTCAAGAATAACTCCTGGGTTTCTGGCTTATATAACTGGAATGAATTTGTCCAAATTTTGGAGTGTGCAATTTAATGATACTTAATCAGCCTTTACTATTCCTAAGCACCATAGGGGTTACAGAAACGAGTAAGACGATGACTGAAGTTAGTAGCCTGAAAAAGGACATTTGGGAGACTGTAATAAGTATTCCCCCGGCACGTATGTATTCTAGAAATTAGGCAGTTAATAGAACATGCCAATTTTAGATAATCACAAAGTAAAGTAGGTAGAGACAGAGTTAAGTTTTAGGATATATGCAAGACACTTGCATTTGTAATCAAATTCTGACCTTACATGAGTAAATGTTCCAAGCAAAATCACAGACCAGATACAAACGCCTAAAGCACACTTGACTAAAGGGATGGAGTGTTCAGTATTATGAAAGTTTGTTTTTACTTAGATGTATGGAATTGCTAAAGTCCCTTCTTGTGCTTTTGGGAGGGTTCAATTTAGTTTTAATTATACCCAGCAAGTAAGATTCTGTCCAATTTCGACTTTATCCGGGAGGGCTTGGGGGGATCACGGACACTATCTTACAAAAGGCTAAGGTTGCTGCTTTCGGTGCATCTCAAGGTGTGTGGCAAAGCCACTGTGTGTCCACTGACACCCAGCTGCTTCCACACACCTTCAGTTGAGTCCGAGTGAAATCAATTTCTGTTTGCGTTAATAGACTTCAGGGCCTTGCCTCTGCACCTGCAGAAGAAGAGCCACTTTTTAGCAAATCTGCAGGCGCACAGCCTTGCCATTGTCCAGCTTACTCCCCTTCCATACTGAATGACACAGAGCTCCTTAAACTGCTGATGCAAAACTGAAAGGCCAGGCTTTTTCTCAGCCGAAGCTTCTGCTGTTATAGCTATTGCTATAGTGAGTCTGATAACCAGGCATTTAATTCCTTTGGGTCTCAGTGTTGTCATCTGTAAAATGAAGGCATGTCATCTAATGTCACTACCAGTAGTTCTGGGATTCTGCCTGTGCTTTCCATCTAGTACTTCTTAGCTACTCTAAACCCTGTCTCTAGAATATACAGCCTTAAGTTATTTAAAAACATTTAAATTATTATCTAACAATTTACATTAAAATGTGCTCTCATAGAATCACAGAATAGTTAGAATGTCAGAGTGTTATGAATACTAGGCATAATAGCAATTTATTGGCTTAGTATAACCCAGAATTGATCAAAATAGTCACGTGGAAGGTGTTAAAACATACAGATTCCTGGGTTTCTTCATAGACCCACTGAATCAGAATCTCCAGCGAAACCAGACTAGGAAGCTACATTCTCCCTCTGGTTAAATACACAAAATATTCATTGTATAAGACTATAACTTCTTAGTGTATAAAGCTTGAAATTTTCAGTAGTGCTTGTCTCTAAACTACATCATCACTTCTGCCTCTGGGTTTGTTCATAGGTCACTTCCTGGTCTGAAATCTTCTCTCCCTTCATGTTAACAAAATCCTATCCATCAGTCAAAACCTTAGTCAAGTCCTATATCTTGACTAAATAACAGTTCATAATTATGTGCCAGGTACTGTGGAAGGCACCACTTCAAGCAATTGTCATGATAACCCTTTGTGTAGCTGAGGACATGGAGGCTTAGAGAAATTGAGACATCGCTCTGCAAATAAGGGACAGACACTGCCTCATTGGGACCTGGGGAGGGGACATTTATCTGCCACCCTCTACATAGACTCCTTTCTTTGATCACTGCACAGCACAGCTCCCAAGCGTCTCGCTTGTCTTTTTATTCCCCCAAATATACAGTCTGAACCCCACAAACAAGCCCTTACTTGTAGGTCTTGATATTCTTTCCCATGTGTCTCCTATCTGTTCAACTAGACTTCAAATCCAGCAGAGTAAGGAGCCATTTTCTGTAGGCTCACACAGTGTGCTCCACTAATAATTGTCATTTCGATTAGACGTGTAGAACACATGTGAATCAAAAAAGTGCAAGATCATCTTATGTTTATAGAACAATATCAAGCAACCAGAGAAACTAAGTTCAGCTTCAATCTTTGTTCTAGAAATACATTTTTTTATCCTACATGAATTTAAGGGTAGGGAGGAGATGGAGTAGTGGCAATCTCAACTGAAAGAGCACCATTTCTCAAAGACTATGCTTAAGTTCTTGGGCGACTTGGCTCATCGTACTTAATGGGATTGTTCTGACCCAGGAAATATGAAGATTTTGGTCTTTCAAAATCTTTTTTTTTTTGACTCAAATCAATTCCAGATGAGCAGAGCAATACAAGTACCCTTACAGAACTTACCCTGAAATGGCACACCTCTAATCTTTTAACACAGAATTGGTCAGATGGATTTGTTGATGCAGTCACAGTTTTGAGTTAGGCCATTTTATAAAATGGATGAAGTAAAGTGTGTTTTCCTTTGTCCTAGGGGAAAAAATTTTTTTTTCACTTATTGTTACTTACATGTTTACTGAAGAGTAATGCTGGCTTCAACATTAGTAACTAAAGTTAAATCTAGACAAACATTTGTAGATGGCTTCTGACTGGAACTGACTTCTATTAGAGGGCATTTAAGTTCTCCTAAATGGAAATTAAAGATATTTGCCAGAGTAAATGTGTGCAGTGTAATATTGGGAGATTTCTGCTAATGGTAAAATATGATCATCTTAATGGTCCTCTTTTGTTTTCTTCCATATTTTAGTTTTTTTTTTCTAATTTATCTCAGTATACACAGAGATTCTGGGGGAAAAATTGTAATGTATATTACCAATGTTTTTCCCCAAGCACCTTGAGTGCTTAAAATCTTTCGGGAAACTTTTTGTTCACATTGCCCTTTTGAGTATTTCCTACGTAATTTGGGAAAGCTAGAATACTAAACTAGATATTTAAAAAAAAATAACGCTAACAACTAGTGAGTTTCTTTGAATTTTTATGACTTAAATTGACAAAAATATCTTTTCTCCCAATAGTAAAAATGGATTGTGAATTAATGTGGGATTGGAATACCACTAATTTAATTGTAAAGAGGTACAATTTTTAGCAGTAAAATTAAAATTTTTACAATTTTTACTGCCCACTGGTGGCAGTAAACCTGTAGAAAAGACAATAGCTTAGATTTCTTAAATTCTTACAGAACTTTGGTTTGGGATTTAGAGGTAATATAAAGTTGTGGATTTATTCAAAGATGTTACTTCAAATATAATTTAGGAAATATTTTTGTCTCTCAAGCATGGAATGAATATACCTAGTTAGATGACATTCATTTTTTCAAAATGTTGTTCAGAAGTTGCGTTGAATTTCCTGAAAGCCCCATCACTACAATCTTGAGTTTTCATTCTGTTGACACTGTCTGTTGTCAAATGCTCCCTTTTCCGGGCCACACAACAGGAATGTAAACTTAAGTAAGGATGGGCTCCAGTTCTTATGTGCTTCTGTTTAAAGATTAGCAATTGTGCTAATTATTTGAGCACCTATTGTATACAGGACATGGCTCATGCTAAAGGCTCCAAAATATTTTTGGAATGATGAGATTACAGAACATTATTGGAGGAGCTCTCAATTTTAATTCTGCATGCATTCAATTTGGTATATGAGACATTTAGAAATGCTCTATGAATCGGGTGGCTCAGCGTATGTACTTGAGCAGTCACCCTAGCAGGACACACACTCATTCTCCAGATATTGTCTTTGTTCAAAACTTTACTTTCCTTTAGATCTCATTTGGAATTTCCCTACAGTCAGTGTGAGCACAAGGGAACAAAATTCTCTGCTTTGCATTTCAGGTCAAGGTGGAATTCTACACCTTGTGTACTCACCTTGTTTGCCTGACTTGGAGCTAAGCGTCTTTTCATTGTCTTAAACATCATCCAAAGGACAACCTTTATCACTATGTAGTGTAGTCAAAAGAACACTATCTCTAACGGCAATTCAACACAGTAGTTTCCAAAAAGACTTCGTGTGTGGCTGAGCACATGTGTGGTATGAAGTGTTCGTCTCCCAAAGGACTTCTTTGAAAGAGACCCCTCCCACTTGGCACGTTTGTTTTGAGGACAGACTCATTATACTCACACCTCATGTATTTAATGTGATTTTATATCATTTCTCAATTGAGACACATTTCTGTGCATAACTTTGGGAGCGCTGTTTGATTTTTAAAAGCGTCACACTGTGCCAACAGTCTATGCTCTGCAATGTGAAACATGGACTTTAGCTTCTAGCTATCTTTAAGTCAAGTTCTCTAAGGAGGGTCCAGTTCTACAAGTAGGGAATAGTCATTGTAGAGGTCCTTGTGTAATGTGAACTCAGAAAAGTGAGCCTTTGGTAGGTGTCTGAATGATAATTTAATACGTCAAAATTAAGCTTGACAAGCTGGAGACATAGCATAGAATTTAATTACAGCAAGGGCTCTTAGAAATCATCTCCTCACAACTCTGACATTTAGATTTTAAAAAATGATGCCTAAAAGCTTACATGACTTTCCTAAGGCCGCAAAATAATTTTCAGTCCCCCAAACACCCAATGCCTCAACTCTTTAGCAGAATACCATTCTGTCATGTAACTGCCCCAATACTTTTAAAGTATAACTGCTCCAATACTGAAGAATAAAACAGGAATTCTGTTCTTTTTTGAGAAGGTTTTCCTTGATTTCTCAGACTAGGTGAGATGCACCTATTGTTGGGACACCTGTGTTCCTCTTGTTAACTCTCAACACATTTGTAATGAACTGTTCATGCCAAGCATCCTTGGTACGTTTTGGGCTCTATGAGGACTGAGACCCCATCTGTCTTAGATCTCCCTTGGACCCCACTCTCCAGTATCCATATGGTGAGCACTTCTTCTGGTCAAGCTATAGCTGTGCCATTCATAGCAACTTATGCACAGAAAAGAAATCAATGGATCATGCAACAAGTTTAGAAATCAAAGTGGTCGGTTTCATCCTAGCTGTGTTCCTAGACTCAAATTTTGTCTTTTGGATCATTTTTCCTTTTGTTGCTTTTATTCCTAGGCATATTCTCCTTTTGTAGGGGCCAAGATGGCTCTGGTTGCCCCAGGCTTATGTGATTCTCAGTACCACACGTCTTAGAGAAAGATCACGTCAGCAAATATCCCAACTAGGGTTTTCATTGGTCTGCTTGAGTCATGGCTCATCCTTGAGTCTATCACCATGGCTGGAGTGTGGCACTCTGACTGCCTTAGCTGGGGTCAGGAGACCTTTCAGAAACTAGGAGCAGAGGTCAGTCCTGCCTGACACTCATGGATTGAGAATAGGCTGAGTGATTTCCAAAGGGAGAAAAAGGACTCCTGTACCATAGCCTGGATGCTGGGCAAGCCGAAACATTGAAAACAGTAGGAATATTAATAACTAATTTCTATGAGTGCTTCACGTGGATTTACTAATTTAAGATGTCCACTAAAATGCTTCTAACATTGGTGTTGAGGGAATAAATGAATGAAAACAAAATTTCATGCCTACGGTTTCTGTTTCATGCCTGTGACATATTAGTAATATTACGACTATCACTACCATTATCATTATTGTTATTATTGACTGCTAGGAGCATGGCAAACTAAATTTCTATACAGTTATGTTTTGTTAAAGATATTTTATTGCCATTTATTAAAAAGCAATTTGAAAAGCTAACATCCCTGCAATTGTTTCTCAGGCCTTATGTATTTACAGAACTTTGTACATATCTTTGTGTCTTGCAATTTGCATCTCATTTCTGGCTTTTATTTTTCCAATTTTAGCTCAGTTACCTGCTGTTTCCTCATGTTCTCTTGGGTAAGCTAGCCACGTTTCTTTTTGTAATTTTAATTTGTGTTTGGGTGTTTGCATAGCCAACTCATCTTCTTCCTACTTCGTCTCTATTTATTTCATATAAAATAGCTTCCTACCCACATGCTGACCCTTGGGGTTTTTCTTTCTTTCTTTCTTTCTTTCTTTCTTTCTTTCTTTCTTTCTTTCTTTCTTTCTTTCTTTCTTTCTTTCTTTCTTTCTTTCTTCCTTCCTTCCTTCCTTCCTTCCTTCCTTCCTTCCTTCCTTCCTTTCTTTCTTTCTTTCTTTTTTTGAGGAAACATTCAGCTTTATAAACTGACTTTTCTGTTTCAAGTCTGGACCAAAGAAATTTTGCTATTTTACTAAGCCTATTAATCTTGGCTTCCATTTTGTTATTAATTTTCCTATTTTCATTTCCCTCATATGTTTCTTAAATATTCTAAATTCCACACTAAGAATGTGCTGTTTTTCCACTAAGTTTTAACCTCCCCTGAGAAAATTTAGCTATTTAAAAGTTCTTAAACTGAGTGGGCTCTTGAATTCCCCGAGACTATACAAACTTCTGTGTGAGTGTGCATTGACATTTTCCTGGGAAAAAAGGTGATAGTTCATCTCAGCGTTCAAGTCTATGACTCATGAACATTTTAGAGCTGTGGTCTTCTCACCACAATATGCTGATAGTTAATGAACGGATCTTTGGCTCCTTCCCATAGTGTCAGGACTACAGCTTTTCTCCATGATGATTGTGCCTTGACTTTTGGCTCAATTCTGTGTGTATCCTGGGAAGGGTATCAGTGGGAGAGAGCTCTGATGGTCAATAAACTTATCTTCTGTCCTGCGTCAATAGCCTCCAAAGGGCCAACTTCTCAGCATGACACACACAGAAGACTTCTTTGCTACTTTGAAACACCCTTTCAAGATGTAACCCTTCCCCTCCGCCATGCCGTATCTGCAAAGGTAGCACCTACTCTTTTTTCCATGCTTCCTTTATTTGAAAAATTAGTGACACATTATATATGCTGTCTTCCCCTTTCCTTTGCTCATGGAGAATGCTAGGTCTCTCTTTAATTCTTAAGACTTCAATACATGGGTATTGAACATGGATGTACAAAAGCTCCAAATGGCAGCATTCTTTCTTCTTCGTGTCCTCAATTTCTTTCAAATAAATGATGTCATCATGCTTTGGTTATGCTGTATCCATCAGTAAGCATTTTCAGGCTCCCCTGCCTGCTTGCCGGGCTGCTCGTCCTCAGCTCCCTCTCCCTCCTTCACAGTCCTCCTCACAGTCCTCCTATGCTGCTGGGCATCTTTTGCCCTGGCCGGTATTGGGATCCTTTCTCAAGGCTAGAGCCAGGAGGAAGAATGCCCACAAAGTCTCTGTGCCATATGGGTAAGACAAAGCTGAGTTTCCAACACAACAGACTCCTTGTAAACACTGAGTTCCTAGAATTAGAGGTGAGATGGAGGTCATGTTGCAATCCCAAGGGTTCTGAGGCAGACAAAGAAGGGGCTATAGGGTTAGGAGCAGGATATAATGGACTAGCAGCATTGAGATGTATGGCTGGGTTAAAATGTTAAGTGGCAAGAAGGAAAATGCCTGTGATTCTTCCCTATAATCTAAGCTTTCTTTTGCTTCATTGTTGAAGAGTTAGTTATCTGCTAATATACACTCTCTGCCTGTGTGTATAGTGATATAGGTAGGAATGGGATTAATATATGCATATTGTTGGCAAGTATGATTGAAAGGGCATCAAATATCATTTAATCTTTATTAAATGTTATGAAAACATATGCTTTAGAAAATGAGTCTCCTGCAATCCCAATCCTTTAAGGATAACCACTATCAACAGCATGGAATCTATTCTTCTATATTCTTTCTATGCATATGTTAAAATAAATGTAATGTGCTTAGACCCATGCAAATATATTTCAATCAGAAATGTGACTATCCATAACTCTGTTCTGTAGCTTGTTTATTCAGTTACTGAGTATCTTAAGTACCATCATTTTAAAAATAAGTCTTGAAAACAGAATATATGAATATTGCCTGAAAATTTTACTGAAGAGCTCTAGTTCTGATTAGATCTCTAAAGAAACATCATGAAGATACTAATGACTCAATCTGGAACCACTTATTAGAATCAATGATTTCATTTATTTATGAAGTAAAATGCCAGTACAGGATTAGACAGCATCTGGACTTGATGATTGCAGCAATTGCCAGCTAAAAACTGATGGAACATGACGTCACTTTTGAACAGTGCATCTGTGTCACTGTTCCAAGGGGGTTCCTTTTTTACATTATTTTCAGCTCTTTAACAGGGTTCCAACTAGAGCAGAAATTAATATTAGATTAAGCATAGAATTTCTAACAAATTCCACTATATATATTTAATACTTTGCTCTCTTTGCTGTAGAAGTTGATTCTTCAAAACTAGTTGTGATTATTAAAATAGTCACATTCTTTGATATTAATTTAACAGGTGATTAAACTGGGGACACCAAGGTCAAAGGCAGAGGCCACATGGGTAGTAGAAATGAAAGAACTGAAATATCTGTTTCTGCCAGCCAAGCTCTCATTTTGCTAAAATATTTATTATTTTTAAATAATTACAGACTCATAAAAAATTGCAAAAATCTGACAGAGAGGGCCTGTGTACCCATCAGCCAGCTTTGTTCAATGGTTACTAACATCTTCTATAACTACAGCACATTATCAAAGCCAAAAAATTGATATTAGGACAATACAACTAACTAGACTACAGTTGTTACTTGCATTTCACTCATTGTGTGTGTGTGTGTGTGTGTGTGTGTGTGTGTGCAGTTCTACGACATTTTATTCCATATATGGATTTGTATAACTACCACAACAATCAAGATACAGAATGGCCCTGTCACCACTAGGGAACGCCCCAGTGCTGTCTCTTTCTAGTCACACATTTTCATCCTTGTCTAAACCCTGGTAACCCTGATCTAGTCTCCATTTGTAAAATTTTGTCATCTCTATAATTTTGTCTTTACGCCATCCCACACTACCTTGCCATCAATATTTTTGGGGGCGGATCTCTGAAACATGCATTGGTCTTGCTCGGTCATCCCCCTTTTGAGGCCTAAAGTGCTTTGATGCAATCGTCCATCATGAACCCAGCTCATGAGTGGCTGATACTGCAACAAATAAAGCAAGAGCTATATAATCGAATGCCAACAACAACCTGACTCAACCTGCTTCACCAATGTATTTTGGGGGCTGATGCAGTCGAGTACCACTGGGTGCCTTAAACAGCAGAAAGCTGCACAAATGTACCGTCTTACAGTTCTGGAGGCTGGAAGTCTGGGATCAAGGTGTTGTTCCCTCTGAAGTATCTAGGGAAGGCTCTGTTCCATGCTTCTTGCCTACCTTCTGGAAGTTCCTTGGCTTAGGGCACCAAAACTCCAGTCTACACAGGGTGTTCTATCTGTGTGATTGTCTTTACATCATCTTCCTTCTGGATGTGTCTCTGGGTCCAATTTCCCCTTTTTATAAGGATACCAGCCATATTGGGTGAGGGTCCACTAGAATGACCTCATTTTTACTTGATTACCTCTGTAAAGACCCTATCTCCAAATAAGATCACATCTGAGGTATTGAGGGATAGGATCCCAATATAACATATTTTTTGGTGGGACACAGTTCAACCTATAATAGCCAACATTCAGAAAACATGCTTAGGATATTCTAGCAAACAGAGCCCAAGGAAAATAAAGGTAGAAATAATAGCAGGAAAGAAAAGTGAGGGGCTATGGGAGAGAATATATTTTAATTTATTAAACGAATAACCTTCAGGATTTGACCTGAAAGGAGATGCCCCAGATGGGGCTGGTGGCTGATATAGCAGACCTGACTTGGACCCCTAAGTGTCACCACCCAGTGGTAGCTCTGTGTTAACTCCAGGAAGCCAGTGCTCTATAGCTCAGATCTCTGGCCCAGGTCCAGCCACAGCCCCCTTCCCTTGGTTTAACTGAATGCAGGTAAGGGGACTCAGAGCAGACTTTACATATGCCAAGGGAGAGCTGAGAGAGATAAATCCAGAAGCTTGAAGATAAAGGTTTAAGGCAGCGTGTTCTTTAGAGTAACTCTCAGATCCCACCCAACAACTCCTCTCATAACAGAAACGAAAACTTAGGTAGAGCCCTGAGTGGGATACAGACAGGGGATCTTTCTTACTTGGAAATGATCATGGAAGCATCCTGAGGTCCAGGTGACTCAGGTGACCTGCTCTGCACACTATCTCAGGATGTCATTCAGGACTAAATGTTGTGTCTCTCCTCCCCCAAATTCATATGTGGAAGCTCTACATCCCAATGTGGCTGAATTTGGAGATAGGGTCTCTAAGGAAGTAATTAAGGTTAAATGAGGTCATAAAATGGAGCCCTGATCTGATGGGATTAATGTCCTTATAAAAAGAGACACCGCTCTATCTCCCTGTCTCTCTCCTCCCAAGTGCACACACAGAGGAAAGACCATGGAAGGACCAAGCAAGAAGAGGACCATCTGCGAGGTGGGAAGACAGATCTCACCAGAAAATGAATCTGCTGGTACCTTGATCATGGATTTTTGGCCTCCAGAATTGGGAGAAATAGTTGTTTAAGACACTTGAACTATGAAATTTGGTTATGTAGCCCAAGCAGACTAATACTGATGTAAAAATTTTCAGTTCCAAAAGATTGGCACAATTTTTCAGGTGCTCAGCTCCCAGCCTCTCTCCATGTGGAGGGGCCATCTTGACATCCCTCACTCGGAAACTGCTGCCTACGTTGTGATGCCTGCATGGGGAAATCCAGGAAAGATCCCCTTCCTGCAGCTCATGTGGGATAAGTTCTTGTTTCTGTTATTAGAGAGTCACCTTCTCCCAATTAACTCTGGAAATGCCCTCACCCTTCCAATGAGTGGCGCCTCCTCCAAAGTGGTCCAAACAAATGCATCTTTAACGCTACAGTAAACATAATCTCTAGACAGCAAAGTTTGAATTCGTAAAACAAAAATGGAAGGCCTGGTTTTCAAATAGGATGACTCAGCCTTTTGTTCATGTGTTTAGACTAATTTGTTCTAAGTTAGAATAATTGCTGAACTATAGGCTAATAGGCTATAGACTAGTAAATGGAAATATGCTACATCTTTTCAGGACGTTGTTTAGAAGCAATAGGCAATGAAGGCTGAAAGAATTTTAAAATGTTTTATTCTCCAAACTCGTTTTGAATCTGGGAGATTGCATTGGTATTTTCTTTGCTTTCTAGTTGTTCTTTGTCCTTGCATGTTTTCCTTACACTAGATTTAAAATAAAGCAAAATATTAAATAACACCAAATCTAAGCTACAGAATTGTTTTTAAAAAATCACACTTCTCAAAGGCATTAAGGGGAGGTGGTAAATAAAACTTATTGATAATATTACTTGTAATTTATTAAGTACTCATTTTGACACAGGCACTGTTCTAAGCATTTCTATGAATATGCTTATTTCATCATATAATCAGGGAATCTTAAAAACAGAAGACGGTAAGTAGAAATTTACGCATTCTAAGGTTTTGCAGAAAAATGGATTTTGTGTGGCAAAGTAAGTAGCTGAAATTATCACAGATATAAAAGATAATCAGTGAAGAATAAAGACCTATTGAGCATTTGGAGAATAATGTATAATGAGTTGAACAACTCTGAGATGCAGCCAACTTAAAAGAAAATGTGAATATAAAGATAACTCATTTTTAGCAATTTGGATGCACTAATCACGAAATAAGAAAGTTTTGAAATGGAAAACTTGGGAACTTTGATACATCTAGAAAAAAAATAACTCTTTTGGAAGATTAGGGAAATTAAGGGTTTGGAGAAATGTCAGAGATGAAGGGTCATGTCCCTGAGACGGGGGTACCTCACTGAGACAATCTCCCCAGGCAGGCAAGTCACCTTGTTCTAACTCAGCCTGGTGAACTGCCAAAGAGAAGTGCAAGGACAGCTGTCTGATACAACAGGGGATGGAAGCGTTTTACAACTCACACTGACTTTTTAAAAACGTTTTATTTTGAATTAATTATGGACTCACAAGAAGCTTCAAAAAAATGTACAGAGAGGTCCCATGTTCCCTTGTCCAGTTTTCCCCAATGTTAGGATCTGATATAGGGTGGTACATTATCACAACCAGGAAATTGGCATTGGCAGAATACAATGAACTAGACAACAGACTTTACTTGGATTTAATTAGTTAGACATGCACTATTTTTTTTTTTTTTTTTTTGGCAGAGGGCTGGAGTCAAAGGGATGGCATTTACAAGTTGAAAATATACAAGTTCCAAAGTCATAATGGGCAACGTCCCTAAGCCTTTCCCTTCCCCTATCTCTCCTCCCGCCTTCTCTCCCTTACTCCTCCTTCTCTCGTTTTCCCTGGCTTCCATCCTTCCACAATGAAAACCAGTTTAGTACCAGGTACTGTGCTATGTGCTGGAATGACTGGTGAAGGCAGACAGTGGTGGGTGGTCCCTCTTCCACGGCCGACCCACCCACATCCTCATTCAGAGGCTTCCTAGACCTTCTGATGCGTCTCCCAGCCTCCTGTCTCCCTCGACCCACTCATTCCTATGTGCAGCTCCAGATTAATCTTCCTAAAGCACAGCTCTTAGCTCACTGTTCCCCTTGCTAAAAGTACATCTAGAAAACTCTTCTTCACCAACAGAATCAACTAGTACAATATGTGTTCGGTCTGCCATGATAGGATGTCCCATCTTTCTAATGTTCATAATTTAGGTTCTAGCCAAAGTCTACGATGTGCTGTTCTGGGATCCCTCTACAGGTTTTCACCTCATGCTACCTTAGCCGTCTGGAATGCCTCTTCCTCCATGAAGTCTCTCCTGACTGCTCCAAACAGATGAAACTTCTTTCTTAAAACCACCCCACCCTTGAGTATTTAATTTGCAGTCTTATTGTGTTTATTTTCTCCACCTGGTTTGGTGTCATTTGGGTACATTCCTGCAACAGATCATACCCTCCTCCTCTAGGACAGAGACTCTGTATCATTCTCCTCCAGTTTTTCTTTAATGTCTGGAGAGGAAACATGGATTTGGGGTCTATATCTTCACAAATGCTCTTTCCCCAGCTTCTGCCCCTTATTATCTACATGAGCTATAGCAGGATACCCTATGAGGCGGAACGTTACTACTGTGTTTCCCCGAAAATAAGATGGGGTCTTATAATAATTTTTGCTCCAAAAGATGCATTAGGGCTTATGTTCAGTGAATGTCATCCTGAAAAATCATGCTAGGGCTTATTTTCTGGTTAGGTCTTATTTTCAGGGAAACATGGTAGCTCCATGTCTCTTGGGGCTTATGTGCCTACATCATGGGACATCAATGATATAATGTGCATGTTGCCGCACACAGGGTCTAGCACAGGAAATATCTGTACAAGTAAATCTTCCAGTACGGGTAGGAAATTATCTTTCTAAGAAAAAGAAAACAGATTTTATGAATGTGACTGTCTTCTATGAAGTAGAGGTGCCCGCTTAGTGATCACTTTGAAAAAAACCTAAAACCTGTGTTGAGATCAGAATACTCTGAAAGCTAGAGTCATTCTGAGAAAGGAGCTGCCACTGACTCTTGACAACACGTGCTGGGAATAACAAGGTCCAGCTGAGGAGCAGAAACGCTCAGCTCTTTCTCTCCATTGCTCTTAAAGGTCTTAACAGCAGAATCATTCAGATCCATTTGTTGTCCCCTCCCTCCCCTTCATACACCTGGATATTTTAGTTGCATGGAACAAGATGAGGGTTACACTTTGTTCCCTATCCTCTTTGGAAGTAACTAGTGGAGCCAATTCTTAATTGTTTCTAATTCAAGGAAAGACTTGGCTTATAATTTGCATATCTGTTATCTAATTTGCATATCATGCAGAAGTCTTTCACTTACTGCTCTGAATAATTGGGGAGAAACTATGTGCATTTTTATCTCTTTAATGATATATAAGGCTCATATTTTACCAGAAGTAAACGGATTCTTGGGCTGTACAGGCATTTTCCTATGATTTCAACCATAAGGGTTAACTTTGTGTCCACCTTTTAACTCAAAGGGCCAGGGGCTCTGCTCACTTTGGAAAGAGTGCAGCTGGCTGACACTCCTACAAAGATAACAGTCATTCCAAGATTCAGAAACCACATGTTATGTGGCCAGCCTCCAGTGATGTGGAAACGGTGTAGAGGTTACTTTTGAGGCTGATGAAGTGGTTCTGCCAGAAGGCCAAGATCACGTAATTTGACCTTTTGCAAAGTTATGGGACTTAGGCCAAATAAGTTTGCCTAGAAATCAGCATTCAAGGCCTTGATCCGGTTCATACTGTTAATGAATAATAACAAGTGAATAACAAATTGAATAATAAATGAATAAAAATCATAATGAGATAATGACATAAATAACAATTGCCACAGACCAAGGGCGTACCTTGTCCCAGACCATATGCTGAGCAGTTCACCGTCTTTTTTTCTGGAAATTCTTACAGTATCTCTCCGTTAGTCCCATTTTACAAACGAGGAGCACAACCTTAAAAACGTTAAGTCACTTGCCCAACGTCACAAGGTTACTAAGGGGTTGACTCAAGATTTAAAACTAAGTTTCTCGAAAAGCCATGTCTTAACCACCTCATATATTACAGTTTCTTAATTACTTATAAGACTGCCAGCTAATTATATTATTTCATCTTCACTTACTTTTATTTCTTTCTAAATTAAATATTCACACTATCATGGGGAAAATATTAGATTTACTGAGCATTTGCTATGAGTCAGGAACTCTGCTAACTACTTCCACTCACTTCATCTCATTTACTCCTAATAGCCACACTTGTAGGTGGGCATTATTCACTCCACCTTTAAAGACATGGAAACTGATACTCAGAGAGGCCAAGCAACCTGCCGGTGGTCACACAGCCAATATGAGGTAGAGCCAAGATGTGAGTCCTTTCTGTAGATAACAGCACAGGAGTCTTTTCCTGGAAGAACTTTTAAAGAGAGTCCACGTGCTCATTAAAATTCAAACCTTAGTCTTCACATTCCAGATTCTTTTCCTCAGCACCTGCTGGCTCGGTGATTTTAATAAATCACCCCAATAATCTCTTGGGGATGTGCCTTGGAATTAGAAAATATGGTCAAGGTCACACTTTTTCATTGATGCCTAATTTTTTTTAAGTTTCCAGGGTTATTATTATTATTTATAAGAGGCTTTATGATAATTTTTGTTTCATGACTATAATTTAGTAACATTCTTAGAAATCTGTGGGTTGGTAACTACAAATTTAAAATCTGTACAACATGAAATTTTCTTAGGTGGAAATCTCACTTTTATTCTGAGAAGAGGCCAAAAAACAGATGGGGGAGATTTTTATGCATCCTGCGGGAAAGTGAGTCGTTTGAAATTCATGTGGCTTTTTTTGTCCTGAACTAATATATAGCTCCAGTGTGAAAATTCATACTGTCCTCTGACAAGCCTGATAGAAATGAGGAATATGTATTATTTCTCTGATACTTCATGAGGTGTCATGTATGCAACCGGCACTTGGTCATTTATGAATGTTCAGGCTTTTCCCCTCACTCAATACAACGCTGCTACTCCATGCCTTGCAATACTGGGGCTCCGGCTACCCCGAGTCCCCTGAAATACCATCATATAGACCATGTGGGAGGTGATCCTGTCTTTTAATACCAGCATGAGAAGGGTTCAACTCTAGCAGAATTTCTCAAATTGTAGATCAAGGACAATTGACATCAAAATGATCTGGAATGTGTGTGAAAAATACAGATCTCTTGGCCTCACCTCAGGACCGTGGGACTGTTCTTCAGGTGACATTCAGGGTGGAATTTAAGACACTCTCTTCTATACAAACCACTCATGTCCATCTTTACCTCACCCCTTAATCCCCCAAAGGACATGTGAGAAAACAAATTCATAAGGATGCTTACATTGTCCTTCGTCACATTTAGTTTCTCTAGCAACCCCTTATGTATTAATAGTCAGCTTCAGATTTTCTCTGGAAGGTGGCATTAGGGATACCTAAATCCACAGACAATTCAAGTATAATTTGAAAAGTATGATTCAGTCAACACGTTCGACCTTCATCCACAGTAAAACTTTTATAGTTTAATAAGTAGCAGATTTGAAATATTGTTTTATCATCCCCTTTAAAAATTTCACTACAAATGCCCTTGATTCTTCTGATGCTGATTATCAACCAAAGTGTCAAATTTAAGCATTCGGATGAGAAATAAAAAACAGGAATCACTATGCATGTGTGTGTATCCTGCCCTTATACAGGAATATTGCACTGGATATAAGTGGACAGGAACCCAGCCTGCATTCCTCTGTCTAGGGTAATTTTTTTTTTCTGTCTGAAAGTACAGGAGATTGGTTTTAGGCACTTTGTAATTTCTGAAACTCTTTCCCCTGGAGATAATAGGTGTTGACCCGAGCACTTTCCTGCTGGATGAATCAAAATGATGGGCATAGAGAGAATTATAAAGCTTGAAAGTGATACAGAGCCTTTCCCAGCCTCCACGGTGTGTAGCTAGCTTTATGTTTCCGCATTTGCTGGTGGAACTGGGATGGAGTGTGATTGGAAAGCCAAACCATAGTGTGCAGTTAGGTCTGCAGTGAGGACTGATGGCTGACTTCTCCTGAATGGAGGGAAGCTGGGCTTCAGTTGTCAGAGTCCACCAGGTCCAATGGTCCGGATTTACCACTCAGCCGAACAGACACTACTGCTTCCTGTTTAAAACCATGTTGATTGGTTTCTGTCATGAAGGAGTTTTTCACTTACTCTTTTACCCTCCTCAAAAAACCAAAACCAAACCCCCCAAAAACTCCCCCACTCCAAAGTCCAGAAATAGATGTCTCAGCATGTCATAATGATAGCATTCCCTTTCTGAAAGGGGTGTTCAGAAGAAACATGCCCAGTTCCTAAACAGTATCTTATCGACAAAACATATTTTTCTTTCTAAGAATAACTGAGAAGGGACTTATGACTTTTGACAAGTGAGGTGAGGAAAGCCACACATCTCTGCCCAAATCTCTTTACCGGTGGACGATGTCATTTCAGTTATTACGTCAATAACTTCATCAGTAACAGAGTGTTAGTACATCTCTCACCCTCTCATAAATACAACCAAAATCTACCTCCTGGGTCCTGCTCGACTATATTTTTTCATTAAGTTATCCACTTATTTAAAAACTTTGATTCCTTATTATTTCTTCTTCTCATATTTATAGTATTCCATAATCTAGCTACACTCTCTGGGAAGTCCAAGATCAAGACGTCTACAGATTCAGTTCCTGGGGAGAGGCCGCTTCCTGGCTGACAGACAACCACTTTCTGTCCTCTGTCTTCACGTGGTAGGGAGAGAGTGAGTAAGCTCTTCTTATAAGGGCACTAATCCCATCATGGGGGCTCTACCCCCACAACCCTATCTAAATCGAATTATCTCCCCAAAAGCTCAAAATATTATCGCTTTGGGAATTAGGGCTTCAATGATTGAAATCTCTAGGGTGGGGGTCACAGACATTCAGTTTATAACAAGTGGAATGAGAGAGTGAATGAGTCAATGAGCTGGCCATATACAGACTAAATCACTTGAATAGCAGGAGCAGAAATACTGAATGCTGAAGAAGCAGAATAAAGAAAGATTCCCCCTTAATGTATTTTTTAACATCAATCAAGCATCAGTCAGCTGAGAAAAATCCTTCACCCCATCTCAAGTCCTCTATAGATCAGTTCTCATACCTGGCTGCAATCTAGAATGAACTAGAGATTTAAAAAAATTAAATACAATACCTGAAGTCATTCTCTAACCAACTGAACTGGAATGGCTGGGAGTGGGGTCCAGGAAGCTGTAGACATCTGTCTCATGATTCTGATGCCCAGTGAATGCTGAGAATATCTTCTGTATAGTTATCAAAATGTGGACACGTTAGGAGTGATGCTTAAGGCTTCTTCCCTGATAACTTCTGACATGTGCCATCGGGGCATAGCTCTGAAGACTTGGCATAAAGCTCACTTCTACTGATAAAGCTCACATAGTTTTTGGGTGTGCAGAAGACCCTAAAATCAAAATCATAAAAGGGTTTCATGTTAATTGGTTCTTGAAATATTTTGTTCAAGGGCATGTTTATAAAGGCATGAGAGGAGGGCATATTCTGGAAGGGTCTAGGTCTAGAAGTTTGGAAGGTTGGAAGTGACAACTGGTGCCAGTAAAAGGAGGGATGAGAGTTACATGATGTAGTTACATGATGTAGTTAAAAAGACTCTTGGAAGAAGCGAGGTTGTAACCGTTGGTTTCTTTTTGTCTCTTCTGTTTTCTGTAAGCTTGTGGAGGACAGAGATAGTTTTTAATTTGCCTTAAAATCCGCAGCACTTATGACAATTCCTGGCACAGAATAGACAATAGATAAATGTTGGGTGAAGTGACTCAGGCCCTGGGACAAGATTGAGGTTCAGTCCTGGATTACAGACTTGTTTGATTTGACCACTCATGTATAGCACAAGCTTCTTTCACAGCCAAGGATAATTTGACAATTTCCAAAATAATAGATATTTGTTATAATACAATCTATAGTATGTTCACAGAATAGGAACTACTGCAGGTATGCAGCAAAATGGAAATAAAAGATATCAAGTTGTCCATCTGTTTTGAATTTTAGAATAGCCATGATTTACTGAATATATGAAGCAAGACAGACCACATTTAGTCAACTTTATTCTCGTTGGTTCATAATCCTTTGTTCATATTTACTGGGTTGATGGAGCAAAATATGTTTCCTTGACCTCAAGGATTATCCACATAAACAGAAGCTAACAAAATGAAGGGCTTTGAAGGTAGTTTCCTATTCACAGTTAGGAGAGGAAGATTCATTGTATGTGAGTATTTGCATGTGCAGGTGGGTTGTACATAAAGATGCAAAGATATTATAATACGTAAAAAGATCTGGAAGAGTAAAAATCATGAAAAGTTCAGACTTGAAGCCCATAGCTTTTCCTATCAAAGTCCCCAAACTCTCAAATTCTTCAATGAAGAATGTGGCTATGACTAAGTCAAAATCAAGGGTATTAACTGGGTCATATTTTTAAAATGTGTGTCTATGGCAAAGGCCCTTGTATTGGACAAGACACTCATTGCAGCCTCACTTCTTCCTGTGTCTCTTCCACAGTGAATGGGGAGAAGACCCATTCATTTCTTCTACCCTTTGTCTCCTTTGGGTATATTTTTGTTCCTGGGATACTGAAAGGGGAATCTCTCTCTCTCTTCTTTTTTTTTTGGCTCCCTTATTAAGTCTTTCTTTGGGCCTTCAGATCCTCAGGCTTAGACCAACCTGGAACTGATAGGTTTGAGGAGCCCGGGGGTGAGCGTCTCTTGGCATTGGAGGCAGTCTCTCTCACTGCCCCTTATTCTCCCACCATGCTCTGCTTTGAGTTTCTTCCTACCTTGGTGTCTACACTCAAGATGCAAGCATGGGCTTGGTGCAAAGGCAAACAATAGGCTTTTCTTGTTTCAAGGTGGCTTTTAGGCAACAGCAACTCATGATATCTATAGCTTCCTTCGCTAATGCTCCACAATTGGGTTCGGGGCCAAGCATCCGGTCAGGAAAGGATTTTTGCTGTCCACATTCCTCCCTGCTTAACTACTCACTGGGGGATGTCCCAGAAGGAGTGGCTGGGCTAGGATAGACTATGGCTATTCCTGGACCTCGGCTCAAAGCCTACTATAATATATCTCCCTCACTCTGCAATCCATGAGAGAATCCAACTTTTAAAACAGATGAGTAACTTTTTTTTGAGCCCATTAGAATGAGATGTTATTGGAAATATTGTGGACACAAATACATTAGTATGATGTATATTAATATTTACAAACCAAAGGTATCATTTTCTGTGCATGTAAAACTTGTTATTCTACATTGAAACCTTCTGCAACAAGTACAGCTTGTGACTTCATCTTTATTTCACAAAACATTTGGAACTGTGCTTCTCTTAAATAACACAGTCCTATCCAAATAGCTGTGTGGTGGTTTTGTTTTTTTTTAAGTATGTCAAATAAGCTAAATTTTCTGTTACTATTGAGAGATATTCTGGGAAATATTATTAAGCCTGTTTATTTATTTATCCACTTATTAATGTCTTCATTTATATAGTTATTTAAGTGACAGACAGAGATGGAAAAAGGTTTGGGTAAAGAAATCTGGGTCATTAATGCAATGAGAGAGTAGTAGGCTTCCTATTTAATATCACAGCATTTAGAAACTGCCATTGTTTGTTCATTCAGGAAACGACTTCTTTCTTCTTTCTTCTTTCTATTTACTCCATATTCAAGATCCTGATTCTGGTCCTTAGAGGCTGGTTCTAGAGAATACAGATTGAGCTGAGTTAAGAAGTAAATTATGTATACAGACCAAATAAAGATGTTATTTTACTGTGTCAAACAAAATAGACCTATGTCAAGGATGTGATAACTTCAGCAAATCAGATAGATTTGCACGAGAATTAATTTATTAGAAATAGCGTACTTGAAGATTACTTGGAGTATTTACACTGCCCTGAAAGTCCTCTGTGCTCTGTCTATTCATCTCTAGCACCCCCACCTCTGGAAACCACTGATATTTTTACTGTCCCCATAATTTTGTCCTTTGCAGAATGTCATATAGTTGGAACCATGCACTCATATTGGCTGTTTACACTTAGTAATATGTATTTAAGTTTTCTCCATGATTTTTCATGACTTGATAGCTCATTTCTTCTTCCTTTCTTTTTTTTTAATTTTTATATCTCTTAGGTCTTTTTTAATTTTTTATGTTTATTTTTTCCATTTTTTATTAGTTTTAGGTGTACAAAGCAATATAATAGTTAGACATTTAAACACCTCATAAAGTGATAACCCACCCCCCAAGCTACTACCCTTCTGACAACTTATACAACTGTTACAATACCATCGACTATCTTCCCTATACTGTACTCCACATCCCGTGACTATACATACCTATATATTTAGTTATAGTTGACATTCAATACTATTCTACTTCAGCTTCAGGTGTACAGCACATTGGTCAGGCATCTACAGAGTCTATAATGTGATCCCTCTGATAAGGCCTGTGCCCAACTGGCACCTTACATGATATTTACATTGTTGATTATATTCCCCATACTGTGTTAACTACCAATTTGTATTTCTTATTGCCTTCATCTTTTTCACCTGCCCCCAACCCCACTCCCATCTATCACCCTGATAGATCTCGTACCTATCTGGCACCATACCTAGTTATTACAATATTATTGACTATATTCCTTATGCTATACCCTACATCCCCATGACTACTGTATAACACCCGATTTGTTCTTCTTAATCCCTTCCCCTTTCACCCATCCTTAACTCCCTCCTATCTTAAAGAAATCCCTCTAAGATTCCTTGTAATACTGGTTTGGTGGTGATGAGCTCCTTCAGCTTTCTCTTGTCTGGGAAGCAACTTATCTGTCCTTCAATTCTAAATGGCACACTTTCTGGGTAGAGCAATCTTGGTTGTATGTCGTTGCTTTTCATCACTTGGAATATTTCCTGCCACTCCCTTCTTGCCTGCAAAGTTTCTGTTGAGAAATCAGCTGACAGTCGTATGTGGGCTAACTGCTTTTCTCTTGCTACTTTTAAAACCCTTTCTTTGTATTTGACCTTTGGCATTTTAATCATGACGTGTCTCGGTGTTGGCTTCTTTGGGTTCATCTTGTTTGGGACTTTATGTCCTTCCTGGGCTTGAATGTCTTTTTCCTTCACCAGGCTAGGTAAGTTTTCTGTCATTATTTCTTCAAATAGGTTTTCAATTCCTTGCTTTCTCTCTTCTCTTCTGGTACCCCTATAATGTGAATGCTGGTACACTTGATATTGTCCCAGAGGCCCCTTAAACTCTTCTCAATTTTTTGGATTCTTTTTATTTCTTTTTGCTGTTCTAGTTGGGTATTTTCTACTACCTTATATTCTACATTGCTGGTTGGATTCTCTGCTTCATCCAATCTACTGTTGATTCCCTGTAATATATTCTTCATTTCTGTTTTGTATCCTTTATTTCTGCCTCATTCTATTTTATGGTTTTCACCTCCATTTTTATGCTTCCTATCTCTCTGTTGAAGTTCTCCCTGGGATCATTGACCATTTTTATAACCAGTATTTGGAACTTTATATCTGATAGATTGCTTATCTCCATTTTGCTTACTTCTTTTCTGGAGCTTTTTTCTGTTCTTTTATTTGGGACATGTTTCTTTGTCTCCCCATTTTGGCTGCCTCCCTGTGTTTTTTTCTATGTATTAGATAGAGCTTCTATATCTTCCGGTCTTAATAGAATGGGCTTATGTAGTAGGTGTGCTGTGGGGTTCAGTGGCGCAGTCTTTCTGGTCACCTGAGCCACAGGCTCCATGTGTGTCCCTTGTGTGGGTTGTGTGTGCCCTCCTCTTGTAGTTGAGCCTTGGTTGATAACTGCACATCAGTGGGAGGGACTGACACTTGGGCTCACTAGTTGTGAGGACTGGCCTTGACTACAGTGGAAGGGTTGTTATGCAGGGGCTGACCCTATGGCTCCAGCTTGTTTTGAAGCTGTCCACTGGGGGAGCCAGCCCCTGGACCACCTTGCAGGAGATCCACTGTAGGTCTACTTCAGCCACAGCCTGTGCCCCACCCAGGGACACCCAGTGGGAGCCCAAGAAAATCTGCAGATGGCTGCCACCCGTGCTGTGCTTGGAAGCACCTTGAGAGGCCAAGCCTTGAACCTAGACTGGCTGCCACTAGTACCAGCTTAGGGCTGCTCAGCCAGGGACATAGGACACGCCCAAGCCAGATGCTGCTTCTCTGGGTTCCGCAAACCTTGGAGAGTCTAAAAACGTCTGCAGCTTGAGCCAATGCAGGCGGTCTGCATGGAAAAGCACTGGAAGCAGCCTGGGTATGCCTGAAAGTTGGGCGGGGTGGGGTCTCGAATCACCAGGGCAGGGCGAACAAACTGCAGAGACTCACATATGGCAGCTGCCAGTGTTCATGTGCCGGGAAGGGGGAGGGTTCAACAAAGAAATAATGGCCTCTGCCAGCTCCCCTGTCCAGAAGAAAGCATCCTCTCCAGCTCCCATCCCAAGCCAGACAACTCAATTCCTGACCATTTGTCCCTGCCACCTTTTTAGCTGCTGCCCCATTGCTGGAGCTCACAGGGAATGATTCCATTGGTGGGTAAGTCTGTGCACAGTCCCTTTATGAGGAGCGCCTGTGAGTGCAGCTGCATTCAGTCTCACTCAATCACAATCTCCACAGGTTTTCACAGCCAGAAATTATGGGGACTTTTCTCCCTGGCACTGGAACCCTGGGTGGGAGTGCGGCTGGGAACTCTTGCCCTTCTAGGGGATGATGAAGGACCCCCTTTCCAGCTGAAATAGCCCTCCTGATATTTAATGGTCACACACGGGTGTGGGACCAGCCCATTTCACATCTCTGACCTTCCTACCAGTCTGGAGATGACTTCTTCTGCACATCCTTAGTTGAAAGATTTCCTTTCAGCTTGATTTTTGGCAATTCTCAATAATGATTGTTTTGTAGATTAGTTGTAATTTTGACATGGTTGTGAGGGAAGGTAAACACAGCGTTTATCTACTGTGCCATCTTGGTTCCTCATAGCTCATTTCTTTTTAGTGCTGAATAATAGTCTTTTGTCTGGATGTGCCAGAGTTTATTTATTCATTCACTTACTGAAGGACATCTTGATTACTTCTAAGTTTTGGCAATTATGAATAAAGCTTCTGTAAACATCCACGAACAGGTTTTTGTATAGACATAAGTTTTCACTTCTTTTGGGTAAATAACAAGGAGTGTCATTGCTAGATTTTATGGTAAGAGTATGTTTAATTTTGAGAAACCTCCAAAGTAGGCATACCTTTTTCATTCCCACCAGCAATTTATGAGAGTTTCTGTTGCCTTACATCCTCTTTAGTATTTGATATTCTCAGTAGTCTAGATTTTGGCCATTCTAATAGATATATAATGATATCTCACTTTTGTTTTAATTTACATTTCCCTGGTGACATATAATGTGGAGCATCTTTTCCTATCCTTAGTTGCCATGTATATGTATTTTTTGGTGCAATATCTGTTAAGAACTTTGGCCCATTTTTTAATCAGGTTTTTTCTTATTCTTGAGCTTTAATAATTCTTTATACATGTTAGATAACAGTCCTTTATCAGATGTGTCTTTTGCAAATATTTTCTCCCAGTCTGTGGCATGTTTTCTAATTGTCTTAATATAGTTTTCTACAGAATAGAAGTTCTAAATTTTAATTTTAAGAAAGTCTAGCTTATCAATTATTTCTTTCATGGATCGGGTTTTTGGAAGTGTATTTAAAAAGGCATCAACATACATAGTCATCTAGATTTTCTCCTATGTTATCTTCAAATAATTTTATAGTTTTGCATTTTATATTTAGGTCTGTGATCCATTTTGAGTTACTTTTTGTGAAAGGTGTAAGGTCTGGGTCTAGATTCATTTTTTTGCATATGAATTTCCAGTTATCACCTATCGTAGAAGAGACTATCCTGTTCCACTGTATTGTCTTTGCTCCTTTGTCAAAGATCAGTTGACTGTATTTATGTAGGTCTGTTTCTGGGCTCTCTATTCTGTATTCTTGATCTATTTGTCTATTCTCTTGCCAATATTATGCTATCTTAATTACTATAGATTTATAGTAAGTCTTGAAGTTGGGTAGTGTCAATCTTCCAACTTTGTTTTTGTCTTTTGACATTGTTTAGGCTATTCTGGGTCTTTTCCTCTCAATGTAAACTTTAGAATTAGTTTATGGAGGTCCACAAAATAACTTCCTGGGATTTCGATTGAGATTGCATCGAATCTATAGATCAAGTTGGAAAAAATTGACATCTTGACAGTATTGAATCTTCCTATCCATGAACATAGAATATCTCTCAATTGACTCAATTCTTCTTTGATTTTGTTCATCAGAGTTTTGTAGTTATTCTCAAATAGATCTTGTACATATTTTGTTAGACTTACACCTAAGTTTTTCATTTATTTGGGAGATAATGTAAATGATATTGTGTTTCCAATTTCAAATTCCAGTTGTTCATTGTTAGTATATAGGAAAGCAATTGAGTTTTGTATGTTAAATTTTTATCCTGCAACCCTTGCTATAATCGCTTATTAGATTCAGGAGGTTTTTTGTCAGTTCTTTCAGATTTTCTTCATAGATGATTAGGACATCAGTAACAAAAACAGTTTTATGTCTTCCTTCCAATCTGTATATCTTTTGTTTCATTTTCTTGCCTTATTGTATTAGCAAGGACTTTCAGTATAATGTTGAAAAGGAGTGGCGAGGAGTCATCCTTGCCTTGTACTTGATCTTAGTGGGAAAACTTCAAGTTTCTCAACAATAAGTATGACGCTACTTCTAAGGTTTCTGTAAATAGTTTTTATCAAGTTCCAAGTTTACTGAGAGATTTTTATCATGAATGGGTGTTGGATTTTTCTGCATCTGTTGATATGACCTATTTATATGATCATGTAATTTTTCTTTTTTTGTCTGTTGATGTGATGGATTACATTAATTAATTTTCAAATATTCAGCCAGCATTGCATGCCTGGGATACATCCTACTTTGTTGTGGTATATAATTTTTTTCATACATTTTTGGATAGCACCTACAATTTCGTCTCATTTTCTTTGAAGTTTTTTTCTTCAAGGATGTTCAGATATTTTTGTTCCTCAGTTCAGTGGTGTTTTAGGCATTCAAGGTATTCAGGCCACCAATGAGTTCTACAGTGGCCTGAATGTGATGGGAAACAAAATAATTTTTACCAACAGTTCCATTTACCCTCAGCACACTCAGAATCATAAAGAATAGCAATGAAGATTTGCCTACTGTTTTAATTGAAGGTAACACAGTTGCAACTAGTGGATGTTCCACAAAAGAGATCACAAAACATTAAGATGTATTAATAAATAGCACTTGATATTGTTAATGATGAGAAACACAAAATACCTCTAAGCAGGTGGTCAGTAGGCAATTTAGTCTTCACTAGTATTTCATTATCATGCTTGCTTCTAAAACAGAACACCTTAAGAAGATGCTCTTGGGCTGGCCCGGTGGCTCAGGCGGTGAGAGCTCCGTGCTCCTAACTCTGAAGGCTGCCAGTTCGATTCCCACATGGGCCAGTGGGCTCTCAACCACAAGGTTGCCGGTTCAACTCTTCGAGTCCCGCAAGGGATGGTGGGCTCCGCCCCCTGCAACTAAGATTGAACGTGGCACCTTGAGCTGAGCTGCTGCTGACCTCCCAGATGGCTCAGTTGGTTGGAGCACGTCCTCTCAACCACAAGGTTGCTGGTTCGACTCCCGCAAGGGATGGTGGGCTGTGCCCTCTGCAACTAGCCACTGGCAGCTGGACCTGGAGCTGAGCTGCGCCCTCCACAACTAAGAATGAAAGGACAACTTGAACCTGGATGGCACCCTCCACAACTAAGATGGAAAGGACAACAACTTGACTTGGAAAAAAATCCTGGAAATAGACACTGTTCCTTCCCCAATATAAATAAATAAATAAATAAAATAAAAGATTCAAAACATTTGGACCAATTAAAAAATCTTTATTAAAAAAAAGAAGATGCTCTTCAGCACAGAAAAGAATGATACATATAAAATGAACCATTTGTTTACTATTGTCCTTATTGTTTTTCTTCCAAGAAGTTTATGTATTTTCAGAATTATCAAGTGAAATGAGGTCATTTTCTTTTGTGGAACTTATTACTCATCAAAATAAGTTATTTTGGGTAAGAGGTCTGCAGGCTAGGCAAATGATGTGTCCAACTGCACACCTGCTTAGTTCTTAGAGCAGCAAACTCCCTTGGAATACAAAATATTTCCATATGATCCAATTCATATGTTAGGATTACTGAAGTTGGTTTCAAGATAATCTCAATAATCTATTTTTCAGTACTGGATAAAACATGTATTCCCATTGCAAAATCAAAATCTGCTGCTTATTATGCTAATGTGATATTTACAAAAGCCATCACCATGGTTTCCAGCTGAAAATCCCTCAAAGCCTTGAGACTTGGTCAATGAAAAGTCAGCCTCAAAAGCATACAACTCTTAATTTAAAAAAAACAAAAACAAAAAACTTTCTTAACTAATAGAAAAAGCATCAAGGAGAAACATTTTTGGCAGTGAAATTATAGCAAATGTAGCAGCTGAAGAAAGAGATTCAAATGATAACCATGGTTGACTATATTTTTAGTAATTTGGTAAGTAATGGCATTTTATCAGGAACAGTATACTTGCTTAAAACAATGTTCTGTTTGATACTTCCTCCATGGTTCTATATTTTATAATAATAAACACTAAACTGAGCAAAAGCTTTCTACTCAGAAATTCTTTCCATTGTGATAATATTACTACATTATATTCTCAAGCTTTTTTTTTTGTTGTTCAAGAATATTTTTGGTTGTCCATACTTGCAGTAATTTGGGGATCCTGTATAGAACAATAAGTTCTGGATGAAATACCGTCCTGTCCATCAAGGCAGCATTGAATGAACCACAGTCTCCACATGGAGCAGCGTGTTACCATCACTAGATAATTTCCTCCACATGTCAAGCCAGTTAACTGGAAACAACTTTCTGGAGTTCGGAAGATGGCAAAGACATGTCTGCACCTTTCAGTCCTCTGACAGTCATTTTAAGGGTGCTTATTAATTTGTTGATTATGCATCATTATCTTCAAAGGATCACCTGAGTTCATACCTTCTCAATAGGGCCAATGTCACGCCCAAAGGATCCATAAATTGTTCTTGAGGAGTAAAAAAAAAAAAAAATTTATTCTCTTGTGCATAAAGCACAGATATCCACGCAATACATAAACAGGTATATAGTATATCTGTAGTATTACAATTTTACAATTTCTGGGGCGGGGGAGTGGGGAAATGAATAGAAAAAATGTCTAAAATAGTTCCTAAAGGGGCAATAATAATATTTTTTAAAAGTTGAGAAAGATGATTCTAGTTGCAGTCAAGGGACCAGTTTAAGGTATCTGTATTTGTACTTCTCAGGGCGATACATAGCTGCAAAATTGTCAACAATGTTTTAGTCCTACAATTATGAATACTATTGGGTTTTTTAAATTCTTTCTGTGGTTCCTATTCTGTTGTTGGCCTTCACTAATTAGCTGTGACAGCAGTAGTTCAAATTAACTTATTTTAAATTTATGTAGTTATGGATTGATTTCAGAAATGCTTTAATCACTTAATTTTTTACTTAAATGTCTTTAACTTCACTTAAAACTCATTTTAAAATAATAGATAATAAAGCACGTAGTAATATATATACATATATATATATATATTAAATTCTCATATTCTCCCTCTGCCATCTAAATGTTGGTTATTCATTGAAGAGGTATTTATTAGGCAATTTCTATGTGCTATGTACAGAGATTCCACAGTAAAAAATTCCACCAATTTCTTCTCTGTCTTTATGGAGAGTAGAAATGAGCATTAAAGTACTAATTATACAATTAGTAATTTAATTACCATGCTTACAAAATCAAAGAGTAATTACTCAAATGCATTATATAAGAGAGAATATATTATAAGGACCTGGCTTTGTTAGGGAATAAAAGCCCACTTTATGAGAAAAGAATTTCAGCTGAGATCTAAAGGATGCAAAGGCGTGGAGAGAGGAGAGGGAAGACAGAGGGAATAAAATGTGTGAGGATTCTGAGCAGAAATGAGCTTGGCTCTGTGGAGGAACCAAAGAATGGGTGTGTTGGGAGAGGGCCTAGGGGAAAATGGACATGAGTGAGGCCAGTGGACAGTGAGCCAAATAATGTAGGGGTGTGTGAACTGTTTTAAGGATTTGGGGGAAATATCCAAACAGAAATGAAAGGCAATTTTAGAGTTTTAAGTAAAGGAGTGAATTCATGTGATGTGCATATTGAGATGCATTCTGACTATATTGTGGAATTTTAGGTGGAGGAGTGTAGGTGGGGGACACTAGTAAAAATGTTTTGCATGAGACCAGCTGGGTGGTTGCAGTAGAGATAAAGTGATATTTAGAAATTGGTGATTGGTTGGATATCAGAGGTGAAGAAGAAAGAGGTACAAAATAAGAGGTTTGGATTTCTATTTATGCACCAGGTGGATGAAGGAACCATTCATCCGATGGCATACACTGGCAGAGAACCAGTGTATGCCATCTTAGGAAGGCTAAAACTGGGGTGAGGTCAGGAGAAAGGCCTGGAGAGAGATTAGGAACCCAGTCCTGAATACATTAAGTTTGAGGTGTCTGTAAGATATTTAAGTGGAAAAGCTGAGTTGACATTAGATACACCACTTGCTGGACTTAACGAGATCTGAGCTGGAGACAAAATTTGGAGTGTTTAATTGGAGAACTGGAGCCCCAGGCATGGATGAGATAGCCTTGGAAAAGAATATGAAGGAAGAAGACCCTTAGGCCTTGTAGTGAACCTTGTGTTATTCTAACATTAAAAGTTCAGTAAAAGAGACTAAAGTGGGCAGAGAAGTTACTAGAAAGCCAAGAATGTTATGTCCCCAAGAAAGAGAATATTTCAAGATGGTGGGAGTCAGTTGGGTGGAATGTTACTGGGATTTCCAGTACTATGAGAATGGCAAAACTGCCATTGGATTTGGTGACTTGGGTCTTTCTCATTGAGAACTATCCAGTTAAAGTCAGTGGGAGTGAGAATGAAGTACGTGGAGATGGAGCAGATGACGAAACAGACACAGCAAGTGCAGACAACTCAACCATGAAGGGTAGAAGAAAGAAAGCAGCCGCTGGAGAAGGAAATCGCCTTAAGATGGAAGACCACCCTGTAAATGGAAGACTGGAGGAGAGCAAGGACAGTCTGAAATGGAGGACTGGCCTTCAGAGGTGGAGGGACATCACTCTATTTTATAGTAGAGAAATTAAGGATGAGGGAAAATGCAGGGAGTCTTTAGGACTGGTCCTAGGAATTTGAGAAAGTCCCTTGGTAATATATTTCCATTCTTACAAATATCCAGTTCAAAACAAGAACACTCTCAAATTCCTGCTACCTAACCCTTAAATTCTTCAGTGTCTTCTCCTAGGTCACTGCAAAAAGATATCTAAGCATTACCCCCCATGCTTTCACTCTAGCTAACCCAGCAAGTTCTCACTCTCACTCTATCTTATAATAAGGGAAAAGAGGTCATTTTTAGTGCCTAATGAAAACAGAAAGAGGCACTAGCACTTTGGTCTCTCCCAAACATAAAGCCCTAACAATATTAACGTCTTGTTCAAAGCTCATAATGGTTTTGCTCCTTTTCAGCCATGGGATTCCAAATTCACTGCCAAGAAAATCTCATGCCCCTTCTTGTTTCTGCAGAGTACACAGGATAAATGTGACCCCAAGAGGGACAAGATTGATACTTTGTTCTTCCCTTTTTCTTTCCTCTGTATAGATGTCAAGGATTAGATCATTTCTTAATGAGAGATTACAATTCCTGGAGGGATTAATTCAATTGACATGTGGTAGTTTGGTGAGGAGGATTTTCTTTTTTCAGCACCTCAACTCCAAAAAAAGTATTATTTAACTAGGATTCTATTTCATGTCTGGAGGGCAAGGAGTTTTAAGGTTTAAAATGTCCAGGAAATGCCAGGCTGTAGAAGATTTTTCTAGTTGCTCTCTCTCCAAAAGGAATTCTCACTCTTTTCCCTCCAAGCTGATTCAGGTGATATCCAGATCTGAATCACACTCCTATGGACATACCTGAGTGGGAGGTGCTTACTATGTGGCAATGGGCACATTTGCTGTGACTGCCATTACTTTTTCACGTGTTTCCCTGAATATAAGACCTAGCCAGACAATCAGTTCTAATGCGTCTTTTGGAGCAAACCTTAATGTAAGACCCAGTCTTATTTTACTGTAATGTAAGACCAGGTCTTATGTTATATAACATAAGACCCGGTCTTATACTAATTTTTGCTCCAAAAGACGTATTAGAGCTGATAGTCCAGCTAGGTCTTATTTTCAGGGAAACACAGTATTATGCTTCAAGAGTGAGTGATGTATATTAACACAATAGAAGCCTTAACGTCAGCTCTCAATAACACATATTATGTCAGTTATATATGTTATTCACAAATTACAGAACTGGACAAGTATTATTCATAAGATGACAAGTGAAAAATACTTAGTATAGAGCCTGACACATAGCAAGTGCTCACTAAATGGTAACTCTGAGGAAGAACAAATGATTTGGGAGGGGCATCTCTAGTGGATCAAAGATGCTACAGAATCTTTCTTATGCATAGAGTTATTTCACTGCCCCCACACCAAACTTTTATATCCTACTTCTGAATCAGTCTCCGACACAGTCTCCGACATAAAATTTTTACAATAATTTTATATATTTTTAAATGGAAGTAATTTTGTTTGTGCCTACGCACCATTTATTCCAGGGCTGCCCAATAAAAGTATAATATAAGAGGTATAGTGGAATCATGTATGTGATATTAAATTTTCTAGTAGCCGCACACAAAGAAAAAATGGGAAATTAACTTTAATATGTATTTTATTTGACCTCACATGTTAAAAATATTCTCATTTAACATGTAATTCATATAAAAGGAGTACCAACAAGATACTCGTATATTCTTTTCATGTGAAGTGTTCAAAATCTGCTGTAAAGTTTATTCACAGTACATTTCAATGTAGAGGAGCCATATTTCAAGCGCTCAATAGCCACATGTAGCTCAGGGCTATGTATTCAATCATGCAAGTTCATACTTCGCATCCTAATCTCATCAAACCCTCTTCAATCAAGGGTAGTTACTATCCTTTCCTCATTTTAAATATGGGGACGCAGCATACAGAGGTTAAGCCAACTGGCCTAAGGCTCACAGTGGTAGGACCAGGACTCAAACCCAGAGAGTCGACCTGGAAGTCCTGTTGCTTAACCACTGTGCCATATGCCTTCCAAGTTGCTTGGAGATTTGTTCTTATGCATTGAAAGAATGTTGAAAACCTGAGAAAGTCAGTGCATAGTCTTCCTTCTCTTGCCTTTCTTGCCTGTTCCTAGCTTCTAATGGTTTCTGGCAACCCTTGGCTTTGCTTGGCTGGCAACTGCTTCCCTCCAGTCTCTGCCTCTGACATCATATGATTTTCTTCCCTCTCTGTGTGTGCCACTGTGTATCTTCCCTTAATTATAAGGACAACAGTCATATTGGATTTAAGAATCACCCTAATTCAACATGACTTCATCATAACTAATTACATCTGCAAAGACCCTCTTTCCAAATAAAGTCACAGTCTGAGGTTTTGGGTGGAAATGAACTTCGGGGATGTGATTCAACTCAGTATAAGAGTCTACTTATGTTAGATGCATTGCTGGGCTAGGAATGTAATGGAGAGTAAGATGCTCATAGTCCCTGCCTCCCAAGAGCCACTAGTCATCATGGAGACAGAAGACAGACGTTGATCAAATAACTGTAGAGAAGCTTTCCTGGATAATAGATGTCTGACCAGTATTGAGAAAGTGGAGAAGCAGGTTAAGAAGAGCAGCCCCTCCCCTTAACTTCCTCTTCTACTCTATAAAGTGCTTCCTCCATCTTTGATCAGGCAGAGCCACCACATGGTTGGCCATGGCTGCACATACAGGATTGCAATCCTTTCTTTTTCCCAAATAAATTCTTTTCGGTGGTAGGTTCATCATTTAGGAAGTAAACTTTTTGATAGCTGGGACCAGATCCTGTTAATCTTTGAATCCTTTGTGCCTGGTACATGGGTGATGTACAGGGTGCTGAATGAAAAATACCACTCATCTCATTATACAAATAAAGTTAAAAGAAATCGGCAAGAAGGTCAAAGTCTTATTTTGAGATTATTCATATTTGCTGAAGAAAAGACTTACCTCTTAACGAGAGAAAATTTCAAGTCATGAGCCAAATTTTGTAGATGAATATCTTTTCCTCTTTACCTCCATTTCAGCATCTCTTTCTTACACCGTGTCTTTTTGATCTTGCATCTAATTAGTCTCTTTGTGCTCATTAAGAATACAGTTATATGGCTTATTATAGTGGACAACAATAAAATCAGATCAGTATAAGAGACTGTTTTCTCATTTATGAACTTATTACGTATTCTTAGATGTTAATACTTTCAGTATATTTCAGAACTATTATTCTTTTGGATGTTTAAACTTGAGCATTGGCCAAATTAGTGCTGGAAGGAAACAGAGGTAATTAAATGATTGAGAATCTTCATTTTTATCTAGGAGACAAGAGAAATAAAGTGAAGCTAGAGTTGTCAAGGGGGAGGAAGAATAGTTAATCATGTTAGCCAAGAGAAGGATATTTTGTTACTTTTGTGGTTTCTTGGTGTTTTTGTCTATGTTCACGTATGATTACAGCATATCTTTTGGGGCCTGAGTCTATCACGGTCATGGTGTGACTTCCTCTGATGTTGAAATTTTGTGAAATTGTTTATGTTTATAGGGAATACTGTTAGTTGTCAGAGGCTTCATTTGGTTGTAAAACAGACATTTTTGCCCCTGCCACCCTGAATGCCCCCCACTTGTTAGGGAACCATTGTCATTAGGTTCCTTTTTATCATATATATATATATATATATATATATATATATATATATATATATATATATATATATACACATATACACACACACACATATATATTATATGTACATATATATGTATATATATTGCAAATACAATCATGTATATTCTTATTTCTCCCTTTGTCAATAAAATGTACCATATTAAGTACACTATTCTACACTGTGCATACTTCTTTTATCAATATACCCTGTGGATCTCTCCATTTCAGTACATAGACGTCTCCCTCATTCTTCTTTATGGGTACATACTACTCCATTGTCTGGATGTATCCGTAGTTAGTAAAATTTTGCCATCTTAAAAATAAATACCTGTGTCCTTAAAGGAATACTGTGTGGGTGAATGTTTATTTGTAAAATGCTGAGCTGACATTTGAAGGCATTTGCTACATAAACTAGAATCAAGACAGATGTGATAAGACACTCTGGTGAACTGGCTTTTGTTCTTGGGTCCACCAACAATTTCCTCGAAAAGTCACTTAAACTCTCTGAATCTCAGTTTCCATATCTGTAAAAATAAGGTGTTGACAAATATCTGAAGCCCAGTCAAATTTCAACCTTTTGATCTTATTCTGATAGCCCAAAACCAACGGTTTGTAGATAGCTATTGAACAACTCACTCTCCAGAAGAAAGGAAGCCCTGATTTGTAACATTTGCTGATTACCATGGTGTAACTACTCTACCAAGGCCAATTTCAAGCTACTAACAGTTTAACAGCCAGCTAGCAAAATTTCTGAAAGTTTTACAATTGGCTCTTAGAGCTAGTACAGTATGATCCGAGCATATGGCTGGGAAAACTTTCTAAAATGAGGTGTACTGAGATTCAGACATTGTAATTTCCTCAGAGGGCAGGTATATCCTAAAAGCTTGTTACATGACACTTGGGTTGAAAAAAAAAAATGAAGAAGAAAACTGTCAAAATTTATGACAGAGACCTTAACCTAAATGGGAATTGGGAGGGCCTATGGGAGGAGCTCTTATAACCTATGATGTTGCTAGAACCCTAAGGAAGAACTCTGTTTACAACAGAGCTCTATGCTTGTAACAGCCCCTCCCCTTAACTTCCTCTTCTACTCTATAAAGTGCTTCCTCCATCTTTGATCAGGCAGAGCCACCACATGGTTGGCCATGGCTGCACATACAGGATTGCAATCCTTTCCTTTTCCCAAATAAATTCTTTTCGGTGGCAGAATACCTGGTTAATTTTTGTTTACAGGTGACAAAACTAAAGAGCATTATCTTCTAAATCTTTTACCTTTAGCAGCCCTTCAAGCTTTCATTGGTTTGTAGCACAGAAAGAATGTTAAGGAACAAACAGTAACTTACTTTAATAAATGCAATATATTTACCCAACCTTTATCTACAAAGAAGTTTGCTTCATTGGGCCAAAGGTTTCTAAGTTCGTATACTGTTTAATCCTGATTCTTAACTATGGTTGCACATTCTAATTAGCTTTTGAAAATTACTAGTGCCCAGGCCACACCCTGAACTAATTAAATCAGGAATTCTGAAGGATGAGACTCAGACACTGGTTTGTTTTAAAAGAGTTCTAGATGATTCTAACGTGTCACCAGGGTTAAACAACCAGTCTTTGGATATTGGCATGCCTTGTTTTATTGTACTTTAATACTTTATTGTGCTTCATAGATGTTGTGTGTTTTTTCACAAATTGAAGGCAAGACCCTCCACCAACAAAAAAAATTACAATTAATTTAATTGCAATGCTTTATTGCGGTGGTCTGGAGCTGAACCTACAGTATACCTCCAGCACTGAGGTATGCCTATACTTGGTATATAAGTCTTTTTTACATATCTCTTACTCTTTATAGGTGAATCACACTGTGCACATATGTACCACAAAGAGCTATAGATTCAACTGAACTAATTCAAGCAAGAGGAAATAATCTTTAAGATCCTACAAATATGGCTAATTCAGTAGATCTTTCTGAAAAATAAACTCAACAAAATTCAAAATCTGGCCTCTCATCGTATTGCTCAAATGTAAAACCCACTGTAAGAGTGAAATAAGAGCATATTTCCATGTGAAATTTAAGTTTGTTTTATTTTAAAGAAAGATCATCTTGTTTCTTCTTTTTGTTGGCCTTTGGAAACAGCAGACCATCCCAGTATGCAAGAAATTAATTACCCTGCAGGACCAGGTGCAACTAGTTAGTTGGTTGCCATGGAGACAAAAGCTATACATCCCAGATTTTCCAAGACGGTATCTATTTCATGAAATATCATGTTTCCCTGAAAAATAAGACCTAGCCAGACCCTCAGCTCTATTGCGTTTTCTGGAGCAAAAATTAATATAAGACCGGGTATAAGACCGGGTATAATATAATATAATATAATATAATATAATATAATATAATATAATATGGTCTTATATTTATTTTTGCTCCAAAAGACGCATTATAGCTGATGGTCCGGCTAGGTCTTATTTTTGGAGAAACATGGTATTATTCTTTCAATAAAGGCCATTCATAAAAATGCAAACATAAGTGAGATTTATTATTTTATATGTGCATTAATACATAAACAAAAAAATATTTTGCCAAATAACGAGTCCTTGTTTTTTTAAAGAAAATTTAAGAATAAGTACAATTTGAGTAAATTGGAGGGGTGGCGGGAGGCACTGAATCCAAAGCATTTTTAAATCCTGTTGGAAAAAGTAGGAAACCAACTTTCCTGGAGTCCTCTGGCACATGAAAAATGGTGCTGCTATGCCAAACATAAGTTAAAGTTGAGTATGTTATAAGAGGCACAATAGCACTCATCCAAGAAGATTTCACTATAAATTCTGTCCAAATTAGTTTACTTTCAGGTGTTCTAAAGAGAACCCAATGTCGAGTTACATCCTAGAACTTAACTCAAGGGTATTATTGATTAGCCTAAAAGGTAATATTTTTTTCCTTTAAAAAAGCATGTGTTTACACTAATTATTTGAATAATTTTTCAGTTATTCCACAAAATTAGAGTTAATAGTAATGTGCCGATGTTGGTTTCTTAGTTTTGACACACATACCGTAGCAATTTATGTAAAAAGTTAATATTGGGGAAGAAGCTCATAGAGGGTTAATGGGAACCCTCTGTATTGTCTGCAATTTTTCTGTAAACTTAAAATTATTCCAAAATAAAGAATTTATTAACAAATAATATGTTATCATTAATTGTGGTGGATTAATTAATGAATTATAATGGATACTAATATGTGCAGTATTAGTTGTGTTAGGTTGGCAATGGAAACAATTTGGCAAAACTTTGGGAATTTGCCTTTACTTTGGAATTTCATGCTAATGAATGATTCAAACCTACAATTTTTGGACTGTTTTTACTCTCTATTGTATCATTTATAATTTTGGCAATGTCATAACTTTTATTTTGAACAAATCATCATGGAGATTTAAATGGCACAATTACCTATCTTTAAGTACTGAATTTCTTAATATAAATATCAGATACACTAATTTTGTATATAATCTACTAGAGGCCAAATACTTTCATATTATTCTGTTCTAAAGCTAATTCTTTTTGATATGTAAGTAGTACATTTGCAATATACTCTTATTTGTCCTCATTTTTAGAAATCTACTTTTGTTTTTCTTCAATTTCTCAGGGCAAACAGCACTTAAAAATAAGTCTGTGCTTGATAGGGTTGTAATACCACTTGATACTTAACTATATCTTTAATTTTTAGAGAAATTTAGGATGTGTCAATGGTGTACCTTCCTTTGTATATGTGTTAACTAAAGTTTATTTTATTATTCATATTAAGTATCAAATTATATTGTGTTTTTAAAAGCCCTAGGCACATAATAAGTGCTTAATGTATGTATATTAGATGAAGAAATGAATTAAATATGAGTTAAATTAATGTTTTCATATTTAGCTGCTCTTATTCTGTTTTTAATGTGCCTGAATATATAGACCTGACCTATTTCCAGGAGAGTTTATCCTAGGTGTATATTTATCAAAGGCTCCTATTACAGAGCAACCCAATTGAGTACATGACACATCACTATTATACAACTTCAAATCGGAGAATCAATTTGGCTTATGAGTCAACCCTAGCTCAGAATTTGGACTCCTATGAGTTTTGTACTTTCGTGGTGTTCTACCTTTTGACCTTGGCTCTAGGATTAACTTCACAAAGACTAAGTTAAATATAGCTTCTAATCTAAAATATATAAGAGGGCTGAAAGGTCAGGATTCTTAATATACAAAGTAATTTAAAAATCAATAAAAAGGGAAATTCTGGTCAAGATGGAATGACAGTGACTGGATTTACCCTCCAGGCTGAAACAACCAAAAACACTGGAAAACTACATATGAAACAAAGCTTTTTAAGCCTGGACACGAGGCAATGAAGTAGAGAAATCCTTGAGAAACTGGAAACAAATGGTTGAGATTTATGTTCACCGAAGTTTACTGCTTAGATAAAGGTTTCGGGAAGCAACCCAGGAAGGGAAACTAAGGCAGGTACCAGAGGTCTGCATGAGATGAAGAACCAGAAATAGGAGCCTGGGAAGGCCAAGTTGTCTAGAGTTTGCTGGGCAGAGTACTAGAAAGGAGAGAGCAGCAGAGAGAGAAACATGGAGAGAGAGAGAGAGAGAGAGAGACAGAGAGACAGAGAGACAGAGAGACAGAGAGACAGAGAGACAGAGACAGAGAGACAGAGAGACAGAGACAGAGATCTGCAGATTTGTAGAGGGTCCCTCTGGAGTCCCCAGGTGATTACTGATTACTGATCAGTACATATATGTGAGGAAATTACCTGAGACCAGGAAAAGAACAAGATATAGAGGAAACACTGGCCTGTTCTCATACAGCCAGGCGTAGTTCATGTTCTAACAAACCAAGGTGAAAAAAACCTCATAATTAATGGAGTATTAGGTAGAGTGCTCAGAAGGCCTTTGCTTCGGTAAAATGACTAGGGTAAGAGCCCTCCATCAGGAGAGGGAAGTTAGGGACAGACTAAACACTGTTCTGAAGCTACCTGACAAAACTTAAAAGCATCATCTGCAAAGAATAAAAACTGTTTTCAAGTACTTTAGTTATGTTCCAGACCAAAGCTCAATAATATTTACAGGAATACAAAAATATCCAGCACCAAATTAAAAATCACAATGTCAGGCATTCAATTAAGGCATGCTAAAAGCAGGACAATATAACCCCTAATGATGAAAAAAATTGACCTCAACCCAGAAATGACACAGATGATACAGTTGTTATTACTGTATTCTACATATTCAAGAAGCTAGAGAAAAGGTTGTACCTGGAAGATATAAAAATATCAAGATATAAGATATAAAAAAGATACAAATCTACCTTATGGAAATGAAAACTACAATGTCTAAAATGTAAAACATACTAGATGGGATTAATAGTAGGTTAAATATTGCCTCCCCCCCCCGCAAAGATTATTGCCATAGATTGAATTGGATCCTCTTGAAATTTATGTTTTGGTATTTGGAGATGGATCCTTTGAGAGATAATTAGGGTTAATTAAGTGAGGTCATGAGAGTGGGTCCCTTATAAAGGCATCAGTGACTGTAAGAAGTAGAAGAAAATGAGATTATTCTCTCTCCACCATGTGAAGGCACAGTGGAAGGTAGCAGTTTGCAAGCTTGGAAAAGGGTTCTCACCAGGAACTGAATCAGCCTCCAAATCTGTGAGAAATAAATGTTTGTTGTTTAAGCCATCCAGTCTACAGTATTTTGTTATGACAGCCCATGCTAAATAAGACAATTGGTGAAGTTAAAGACACAGCAAAGAAACGATTTGAAATGAGACAGAGAGAGAAAATATTTTTTTTACAAATTATTAATTCATAAATAATTTTATGAATAAATAACTTTAATGAAATGAGAACTGTGGGACATATTTAAATGGAGATATGTAAACATAGAGTAAGAGTCTATGAGGGGAAAATGTGGGAGGACAGAAAAAAATATTTGTAAAGTAATCGCTGAAATTTTGACAAAAAAACTATACTCATGTATTCAAGAAGCTCAACAACCCCCTGCATAAGAACAGGGAGAAAAATACAAAGTACACAATAACCTCACTATGGAAAAACAGTAATAAAGATAAATCTTGAAAGCAGCCAGAGAGAAAAAGATACCTAACACACAAAGGAACAAAGATAAGGATGATGGAATATGTCTCTCCAGAAGCAATTCAAACTAGAAGGCAGTACATTGTGTTTAATGTACTAAAAAAACAAAGCAACAACAACAAAAAACCTGTTAACCTAGAATTCTATACCCAGTGAAATTATCTTTCAAAGACCAAGGCAAAACAAAAACATTTTGAGATGTGTAAAAACTGAAGTAAGTCATCACCATCAGACCAGCACTATAAGAAATGTTGAAGTGAGTTCTTCAGGCAGAGGGAAAATGTTACCAGTTGCAAATCTGGCTCTAAACAAAGAAGACTAGAAATGGTAACTAGAAATAGTAACGAAAGAACACTGGAGCAGATAATCATGTATGGGTTTATGACATACATAGAAGCAAAACCCAATGTATGTGGTTTATGACATTAACAGAATCAAAATGGATGACAAAAATGGCACAATGGCCAGGAGAAGAGAAATCTTGTAAAGTTTTCATACTATCTATGAAGTGGTATACTATCACTTGAAGGTACATTGTAAGAAGTAAAAGATATATTTTATAAAACTTAAGCCAACAAAGGAAATTAAATGGAATCATAAGAAACACTCAATACAATAGAAGGGAGAAAAAATTTTAAAAAGAAACAAAAGACAGAGGAGACAAATAGAAAACAAATGCAAAATTATAGATTTCAACCCCAACAATATTAATAATAATGTTAAATATAGACAGTCTCATACTCCAATTAAAAGGCAGAGATTGTCAGATAGGATTAAAAAATCAGACCCAACTATATGTGCCTTTAAGAAACACACTTTAAATATAAAGACACAAATAGGGTAAAGTAAAAAGATAGAAAATGATATGATGTTATATATAAATAATCTAAATACTCAACAGTAGCAGATTGGTTAAACAAATCATAGAATATTCATAAAATGGAATATTCTGCTCTTATTAACAATGTTAATGGAGAAGTGTATTTATTGACTTTGAGAGAATCATTACCTATTAAGTGAACAGTATGATATGGGAAACAATTTAGGAAAGTTTCCCCCCAAAATATTAGCATGGTTATCTTGGGTGATATGATTTGGGATGATTTTATTGACTTTGTATTGTGTGCTACTCATTACTAACAATCAATTTTGTAAATTACTGCCAGACTGACAATTAGGCTATGGCCTTTCCTTTGACTATACCCCAAGTTCCAAATGCAGAAGATAGATCCTGGTTTGAGTGGTTCCCATTGCCTTTTGGAAACTTTTTAGAGTTTTGAAAAATAAACTTTGAGATAATCGAAGTATTTTCTCCTTTTTCATCTGGCATCTTCCTGTCCCCACACTTGGACTGTGATTACATCTCCTAATTCATTGTTTCTCAATCTGATTTTGGTGAAAGACTAAAATTTTTTTCAATTTGTCTTTGACTAGTTGTTTTGGTCTATTTGTAATTGAAAAAGATGCTCATACTTAGAGCCCATGCTTAGATATTACAGCAATATTAAATTGCTATAAGCATTTCCAGTCTTAGTTTCTGCACTAAGACTGGTAACAAAAGGTTTGAGACTACACCCTAAAGTAGTACCAGTGTAAACCATCATTGCACAGTGGGTCATTCATTCACTGCTAATTGATCCTAAACAAGTTAGTAATCACTCGGCAATAAATTCATGCAAACTGAGTCCATAGAGTTTAGTGAGCAGCAGTGAGCTTAAAAACAAGCCATGAAGTAGAAATTTGAATTGGGACTGACTTGTATCTGCAGGAATTAGGACCACATTGGTAAGCCTTGGATGCTTGCAAAAGCACACTCTAAAGCATTGATTGCAACCTCAAACAATGTCTCCACATTCTGTAGTTTTCACTTTTGACATTTGTATTTTTATGATAATATGAGTCATATAGCCAATTTAATTTACTTTAAATGTATGCTATAGAGATGTGTTGTATTCTTAGGTGCAATTTTTATTTCCTTTCAGAAGTCATTTTTGGTTTGAAGCAGTAGAATACATTCATTCCATTTTAAGAAGAAAGTCATTGGGAAAAAGTTGGCTGTATAAAACCTTGCTTCACAGTTTACTTTCATATCTGTCCCACATCTTGAGGATTTTAAAAATGTATTCTCCTTCCAAATCCTTTCTATAGATTTGCAAAATATTGTAGGTAAAAGAGAAAGAATGTGCATTTTCTCTGGTGAAGTAATTTAATGTTTCTGTTTTCAATTATTTTCATAGTATTTCCATAAAATAGTTGAATAAGAAATATGTTTGCCAGTTTTGGTGTCCAATCTTACTAAGTAATATCAACATAGTTGGGCTAAATCTTATTTTTCCAGGATGTAACTAATTCTCATTGTTGTTTCTATTGGCAGATATTTCCCGTCTTAATCTTACTACATTTTATCTTCAAAGAATGAACCATTTTTTTCTGTATACTAAGAATACTATGAGACAGAAAAGTATTTAATTTTTTTTTTCCTTTTCTTACAGTCAAAGCTAGAATCTCTCAGACTGTCAAAATAGTTCGTCTCTTTCCTAAATCAATTTTTTTTAAAAAAGTTATACATTGGCCTTGTGGCTTTTCTTAAAGTCTGAATAGCTAACTTTGGATTCACAAATCAATCAAATATTAAGTGCTAGAAATATGAATAGATAGCTAAAGGTGTAACAGTTCTTATAGCTGAAAGTAAGGTCAAAGGAAACATGCTGAAACAGCTTATTGGGAAGCAAGATATTTCTGCACTTTTGCAAAGTCACCCACCCTCTAATTTAATCTAGGAAAATTATATTTATAAATTCAAGGTCAAGAGCTACCAGTTCAATTTCAGAATGATAATGCTAGCTAGCATGCTTTGTTATAATGGATAATTGCAAACATTTTAAGTTGCCTAATTAAAACCAAGGGTGCATGTGTGTCTCTCCTGTAAGCTAGCAGTAATTTAGGTCACCAAAGCCTTTTGCAGTTTCCTGGTGCCTAATTCAGTTCCTAAGCCTTTTGCATTTTGTTTTTCATTACAAATTTTTTCATTATAAAAATTTGAATTAATTATGTATTTAAATATTTTTCCTCCTTATCTTTTTCTTTTCTGCTTTCCCTAATCCTAGACAAAAACATCCCTATGTGTGTTTCTTTTGTGTGCCCTCTATGTATTAATATTTTGCTCTAGTAAGATTCTTTCCAATGGCTAGTCATGGAGTTGCTGACTAAAGACATTTTTACAGCTAATTTTTAGTGGTATTTGACTATGGTTTGGATGTGGAATGCAATCATAAGATTTGGAATTTTTACTAACATTGACTTCCTTGCATGTGCACTCAAGGGTATATCATGATGTTGAAAAAATGGAAAATAATCAGGTGTGGGGAAGGTGAAGAGCAGAAGGAGGAGGAAGTGGATAAAGTGGTAGAAATCTTCCTTCCTGTGTCCATGAGTTGTGGGCATGTTTCCCAAACCCATCTGCCTTCAAATAACTATTAGCAACTGAGATCTGAAAATATAATATTCAATTAGCCCCCTTTGCTACACACCCAGAGGAACTGTTTAATTCAGGCCTTCATCTTTTCTCACCTGAATTCCTGCAATAGACTGCCAACTACTCTTCTTGCCCTATAGTCTTACCTTGCAGGAAACCAAGGCCTTCCTGTTAGCAGGACGATGTTACTTGTAGCAGATTTGATCACATCCATCCCCCTGCTTAAAAATTATTCAGGGGTGGGCCCTCAATTATTGTGATAAAGACCAATCTATTTTACACACTGCAGTAGCCAAGAAATTGGGCATGGAGAAGGAACAGATACTTACTAAAAATCCTCACCCCAGAAGCAACTCATTACTTCTGATCACATGCTATTGATTACAACTGAATCACACGGTGACACTTATTTGCACAGGAGGCTGGGAAATGTAGTCTATTAATGTGCCCAGGCCAAGAAGGTGAGAATGTATTTGGGGGGCAGAACTAGTCTTCTCTGCTACAGTGTGTTATTTTTTAAAATTCTTAAAAATCACAGTAAATATGAATTTCTCTCACTAGCAGAAAAAAGAAAACTAATATTTATGGAATGTGTACTGTGTGCTTAACATAGATTTTTCTAGGAGAGATTTGGTCCTTACTCATCTCTCTATTTCCTGAACTTAGCAGATTGCCTAGTACACAGTAAATACCCCACAAAAATCTTTGCTGAACTGTATTTTATAAAAATATGGATTGTTTTTAAAAACTGAATTGTAACATCAGGCTTTAAAAATTTTGTTTATTTTTTTTTGTTTTATTTTGCTTTTTCTCCCATACCTGTACTGTTACTGTTTTCCCTTTTGTTTCTTTCAGTGTTAGCCTGGATTAATACTCTTCTATTCCCATGCTAATTAAAACAAGCTCTTCAAGCTAACTTGATGGCAAGCGTTGCTATTCAGCAGCTGCCTCAAACTGGCTTCTGGTTAGTTCTGTCCTTACCAGAAAGGTAATTCAGATGAGTTCATGATTTTCACATATTTGATTGCTGATGACTAAGTATGGCTTTGCTGGGTTATTTCTTAAGGAGAGAATTTAGAAGGAAAGGGGAAGGAAAGCCCAGTCATCAGCACTGTAAGCAAGGAAATTTCTTTCAAATTCCAAAGGAGTGTGTATGTACTCATGCCTCCTCTGTCTTGTAAAAATTAATCAGAGCCATTTAGAGTTAAAATGTGTCTCAAAGGCACTGATTGATTTCTTGATACCTTTTCTGTAGAAGTGAGAGTGGAGAGGAGGGGCAGAATCGTCTCATAACCTGGGAGGTTTGGAAAAGAAGTTGTATCTGTAAGGAACAAAGGGTTACAAAAGAGAGAATGCTGGTTTGGGAAGAAAAGAACCTCTTCTTAGCCAGCTAGGTGAACCAGGTCAACCCTGAGGACCAGTGAAGAGGCAGGTGTGGAAGCCAAATCAACCTCACATCCAGAAGGGAAGTGGGGTTCTTTTGTTTCCGACAATAATAGTCACGTGGCAGCTATAAGGCTAGCCCTGGTTTTACCTTAAAATGGCAAGATCTCATGCATTGGTCCGTTTCCCACCTTCTCCTGCATCAGTGAAATACCCAGACAAACTATACTTAAGTCGTCATCAATCAAATATCTGAAAATCATGTGAAATGCCAATACCATTTTAATTTCGTCCTGTGTTGTCTAGGTTAGGTCAGCAGGAGGCCAATTGCCAGGTTTCACCTGGCTAAGGGATCCCAAAGTCTCTAGCAGGCTATTCCTTAACCCTCCCCAGATAAAGTGGCTTGCCTTCCTCATCCTCATGCAGTTGGAGTCATGAGTGGCACCTCCATGGATTGCTGAGGGCTCTCAAGTCCCATGAATGGGAAGGGCCAACCAGAATTTACTTTGAACAAAAGTGGGATTCTGAAAGCTGGGATGCATATGCCAGTAATTAGCCACTATGGCAAGAGGTGCTGGCCTCTACCCCACATTCTTTAGATAGAAACTGTGATATTTTATGAGACTGAAAAGATTCTCACGATAGGAGACTCTTATCTCTCCAGTTGACTTTACCTATGGCAAATGTCATTTTCAAAATAAGTTCTGGAATATCTCTAGCTTCAATATTGAATGTCTAATTCCCAATCTTTTAATAAGAATGACTTAGCATTTTCTCAAGTGATTTTATTAACAAGATGCCAACAAGTCTTTCTTTTTTTCCCTCTCATCTTCAAGGCAAGAATCTTGTAGAAGAGCAGATCTCTGTAAAGCTGGATTCCACTTTTTCTCTGTCTCTGCCTATTTCTGGGGAGTCCACGAGTGTTGCTTCCTCTGGTTGAGAATCATTGAGAAAGCTGGGACAGAAATGGGAAGCAGTGAACTCTGAACTCTACTGAGGGAACCAAGAAAAAATTTTGGAAGTGTCAACTTTTGCAAGAATTCTGAACAGTTTGTTCTTAAGAACTGAAAGTAAGAACTAGCAGTTAATTAATTCTTTCCTTTCATGTTTCCAGTCACAGATTTTTTTTTTTTAATGGGGTGACAATTGTTAGTAAAATTACATAGATTTCAGGTGTACAATTCTGTATTACATCATCTATAAATCCCATTGTGTGTTCACCACCCAGAGTCAGTTCTCCTTCCATCACCATATATTTGATCCCCCTTACCCTCATCTCTCACCCCCCCACCCCCCTTACCCTCTGGTAACCACTATACTATTGTCTGTGTCTATGAGATTTAGTTTCTCATTTGTTTGTCTTGTTCTTTTGTTGTTTTAGGTTTATATACCACATATCAGTGAAATCATATGGTTCTCTGCTTTTTCTGTCTGACTTATTTTGCTTAGCATTATACTCTCAAGATCCATCCATGTTGTCACAAATGTTCCTATATCATCTTTTCTTACCGCCGAATGGTATTCCATTGTGTATATATACCACAACTTCTTTATCCATTCATCTATAGAAGGACATTTTGGTTGTTTCCAGGTCTTGGCCACTGTAAACAAAACTGCAATGAACATTGGAGCACACGTGTCTTTATGTATATAAATGTTTTCAGATTTTTGGGGTAGATACCCAGGAGAGGGATTGCTAGGTCATATGGTAATTCCATTCGTAATTTTTTGAAGAACCTCCACACTTCCTTCCATATCAGCTGCACCAGTCTGCATTCCCACCAACAGTGTATGAGGGTTCCTTTTTCTCCACAGCCTCTCCAACACTTGTTACTATTTGTCTTGTTGATGATAGCCATTCTGACTGGGGTGAGGTGATATCTCATTGTGGTTTTTATTTGCATTTCTCTGATGATTAGTGATGTTGAGCATTTTTTCATATGTCTATTTGCCATTTGTATGTCCTCTTTGGAGAAATGTCTCTTCAGGTCCTCTGCCCATTTTTCAATTGGGTTGTTTATTTTTTTGTTGTTGAGTTTCATGAGTTCCTTGTATATTTTGGATATTAACCCCTTATCGGAGGCACTGTTTGCAAAAATCTTCTCCCATTTAGTTGGTTGCCTCTTTATTTTGTCGATGGTTTCTTTTGCTGTGCAGAAGCTTTTAAGTTTCATATAGTCCCATTCGTTTATTTTAGCTTTTACTTCCACTGCCTTTGGAGTCAAATTCATAAAATGCTCTTTGAACCCAAAGTCCGTAAGTTTAGTACCTATGTTTTCTTCTATCCAGTTTATTGTGTCAGGTCTAATGCTTAAGTCTTTGATCCATTTTGAATTAATATTGGTACATGGTGACAGCAGTCCAGTTTCATTCTTTTGCACGTGGCTATCCAATTTTCCCAGCACCATTTATTGAAGAGGCTGTCTTTGCTCCATTGTATGTTTTTAGCTTCTTTGTCAAAAACTATCTGTCCATATTTATGTGGTTTTATTTCTGGGTTCTCAACTCTATTCCATTGGTCTATATGTCTGTTTTTCTGCCAATACCATGCTATTTTGATTAATGCAGCCCTGTAGTACAAGCTAAAGTCAGGGAGTGTGATACCTCCAGTATTGTTCTTTTTTCTTAACAGTGCTTTGGCTATTCGGGGTCTTTTGTGGTTCCAAACAAATCTGATGATTTTTTGTTCTATTTTTTTAAAAAATGCCATTGGGATTTTGATGGGGATTGCATTGAATCTGTATATTGCTTTGGGTAATATGGCCATTTTAACTATGTTGATTCTTCCAATCCATGAGCACGGAATGTCTTTCCATTTCTTTGTGTCTTCTTCAATTTCTTTCAAAAATGTCTTATAGTTTTCAGCATATAGGTCCTTCACGTCCTTGGTTAAGTTTATTCCTAGGTATTTTATTCTTTTACTGCAATTGCAAAAGGAATTGTTTTTTGTATTTCTTTTTCTGAGATTTCATTGTTAGTATATAGGAATGCAATGGACTTTTGTACATTGATTTTTAGCCGGCAACTTTACTGTATTCGTTGATTGTTTCTAATAGCTTTTTGGTGGAGTCTTTAGGGTTTTCTATATATAGCATCATGTCATCTGCAAAGAGTGATAATTTAACTTCTTCATTCCCAATTTGGATGCCTTTTATTTCTTTCTCTTGCCTGATTGCTCTGGCAAGGACTTCCAACACTATGTTGAAAAGCAGAGGTGATAGGGGACAGCCCTGTCGTGTTCCTGAATGTAGAGCAAAGGGCTTCAGTTTTTCTCCATTAATTATGAGATTAGCTGAGGGCTTGTCATATATGGCCTTTATTATGTTAAGGTATTTTCCTTCTATACCTATTTTATTAAGTGTTTTAATCATAAATGGATGTTGTATCTTGTCAAATGCTTTTTCTGCATCAATTGATATAATCATATGATTTTTGTCCTTTATTTTGTTTATGTGATGTATCACATTGATGGACTTGCGGATTTTGAACCATCCTTGTGCCCCGGGATGAACCCCACTCGGTCGTGATGAATAATCTTTTTAATGCATTGTTGTATTCGATTTGCTAGAATTTTGTTTAGGATTTTTGCATCTGTATTCATCAGAGATATTGGTCTGTAGTTTTTTTTTTTGTGTTGTCCTTACCAGGTTTTGGTATCAGGGTAATGTTGGCCTCATAAAATGAGTTAGGGAGTACTGTCTCTTCTTCAATTTTTTGGAAGAGTTTGAGCAGGATTGGTATTAGATCCTCTTTGAAGGTTTGGTAGAATTCACTAGTGAAGCCATCTGGTCCCGGACTTTTGCTTTTGGGAAGGTTTTGGATGACTGATTCAATTTCGTTACTGGTGATCGGTCTGTTTAGATTTTCCAGTTCTTCATGGTTCAGCCTTGGAAGGCTATATGTTTCTAAGAACTTGTCCATTTCTTCTAGGTTATTGAATTTGGTGGCATATAGTCCTTCATAGTATTCTTGGATGATCCTTTGTATTTCTGTGGTGTCCGTGATAACTTCCCCTTTTTCATTTCTGATTTTGTTAATTAGTGTCTTCTCTCTTTTTATCTTAGTGAGTCTAGCCAAGGGTTTGTCAATTTTGTTAATCTTTTCAAAGAACCAGCTCTTTGTCACATTAATTTTTTCTATTGTCTTTTTGTTCTCTATTTCATTTAGTTCTGCTCTGATTTTGTTATTTCCTTTCTTCTGCTGACCTTGGGTTTCACTTGTTCTTCTTTTTCTAGTTCTTTAAGGTGTAACATGAGGTTATTTATTTGGGATTTTTCTTGTTTCTTGAGATAGGCCTGTAATGATATAAATTTCCCTCTTAAAACTGCTTTCGCTGCATCCCAAAAATTTTGGTAGGATGTATTTTCATTGTCATTTGTTTCTATGTATCTTTTGATTTCTCCTCTAATTTCCTCTTTGACCCAGTCATCCTTTAAAAGTATGTTGTTTAATCTCCATGCATTTGTGTTTTTTCCTGCTTTCTTTTTGCAGTTGATATCCAATTTCAAAGCCTTGTTGTTGTTTTTTTAATTGCAAATACTTTTTTTTTTAATTTATTGGGGTGACAATTGTTAGTAAAATTACATAGATTTCAGGTGTACAATTCTGTATTACATCATCTATAAATCCCATTGTGTGTTCACCACCCAGATTCAGTTCTCCTTCCATCACCATATATTTGATCCCCCTTACCCTCATCTCCCAACCCCCACCCCCCTCACCCGCTTGGTATGATTTCAATCTTCTTAAATTTGCTGAGGCTGATTTTATGTCCCAATATGTGGTCTATCCTTGAGAATGTTCCATGTACACTAGAAAAGAATGTATAGTCTGATGTTTTAGGATGAAGTGCTCTATATATGTCAATTATGTCCATTTCATCTAATGTGTCATTTAGGGCTGCTATTTCGTTATTTATTTTCTGTTTGGATGATCTATCCATAGCTGTCAATGATGTATTTAAGTCCCCTAGTATAATTGTGTTTTGGTCAATTTCTCCCTTTAGTTCTGTTAGTAGTTGCTTGGTATATTTCGGTGCTCCCTGATTGGGGGCATAAATATTGATGACTGTTATGTCTTCTTGTTGTATAGTCCCTTTACCATTATGAAATGTCCATCTTTGTCTCTTGTTATCTTTTTCACCCTGAAGTCTATTTCATCTGATATCATTATGGCTACACCTGATTTTCTCTGGGTACCATTTGCTTGGAATGTCAATTTCCACCCTTTCACTTTGAGTCTATGCTTGTCCTTGTAGCTGAGATGTGTCTCTTGGAGACAGCATATGGTTGGGTTTAGTTTTTTGATCCTATCTGCTACTCTGTGCCTTTTTATTGGTGAGTTCATTTACATTTAGGGTGATTATTGATATGTGAGGATTTCCTGTCATTCTATCTTTAGTTTTCTGGTAAGGCTGTGTCTCCATTGTTTCTTTGCCTTTTTGTTGTTGTCTATTACTTCTGTGTGGTGGTATTCTATGATGTTTCCCTCTGTTTCTTCTTTTATTGCAGTATATATTTCAGTTCTGGATTTTTTTTGAGTAGTTACCCTTAAGTTTACGTAAAAGAAAGTTTGATATTTAGAGCATTCCATTTTCTTCAGCACACTTACTTTCTCCATTCCCATATTCCGGTTCAGGCCTTTACTCTCCCACTTTTTATGTTTTGGTTGCTACAAATTGTCCCTGTTGATGGTGGTCTAATAGCCTCCTTTAGTATTTCTTGTAGTGCAGATTTTGTATTTCAAAATTCCCTCAGCTTCTGTATGTCTGGAAAGGTCTTTATTCCTCCTTCATATCTAAAGGATATCTTTGCTGGATATATTATTCTTGGCTCATGATTTCTCTCTTTCAATAGTTTGAATATTTGGTTCCACTCCCTCCTGGCTTGTAGAGTTTCTGCTGAAAAATCTGATGATAATCTAATGGGCTTTCCTTTGTAGGTTACCGTCTTCTTTTCCCTGGCTGCCTTGAGGATTCTTTCTTTGTCATTGATTTTAGACAGCTTCAATACAATGTGCCTTGGAGAAGGCCTTTTGGGATTGAGGTAAGAGGTGTTCTATTTGCTTCTTGGATTCGAGGATCCAGTTCTGTCCACAAGTTTGGGAAGTTCTCATCAACAATTTTTTTGAATATATTCTCTGTTCCCTTCTCTCTTTCTTCTTCCATCTGTGTCATTTCCAGGTTTAAATCTTCGATGTCACTGATTCTGTCCTCCATCTGGTAAACTCTACTACCTAAGCTGGTTATTTCATTCTTAATTTCTTCTATTGAGTTCTTAATCTCCAGAAATTCTATTTGGTTCTTTTTTTAAATTTCAATCTCTTTCGTAAAATTGTTCTTTGATTGTGTTTCTGAGTTCATTAAACTGCCTTTCTGTGTTTTCTTGCATCTCGTTGAGTTTTTTCAGAACTGAAATTTTGAATTCTCTGTCATTTAAGTCACATATTTCCATCTCTTTAAGTTCCTTTTCTGGAGACTTTTTACTTTCTTTCTGAGCTCTCTTGTTGCCTTGGTTATTGATAGCAATTACTGATTTATTATTTCTTTTCCTAGACATCTACAGGAGTGGCTTCTGCAACAGGTTGATAGGAAGAGGTCTTTCTTTTGTTTTCCAGTACTTGTTGGTAGAATGTTTTATTTTCTCTCCGACTGCAGCCTTTTTTTTCCTCTCTCACATAGTAGTGCTATGTTTTCTCTGCACTATTCCAGCTTCTCACACAATGGGGGGATTCCCTGGGAGACGGGCTTCTCCTCTGTTAATAGTTCACCTGGGTCACAGGGTGCAGTGTCCGTGTGGGTATGCAGAGAGCTTTTGAAGTTCCAAAGCTCTTCCTGCACCAGATTCAGAGCCCATATGTTTCAGCAGTTTTGTTTACTCCTGCAGGGATCCGCCAGATAGGTGGGGCCAGAGGCGGGGTGAGTTGTGAGAGGTGGCCCAGAGCAATGGCAGTGACCACCACCACAGCCAGTCCTGCTTCCACAGCTCCCTCCCCTTTGCCGGAACTAGTTGAGCTGTGAATCTATGTCTGCGGTCCACAGTTCTCAGAACAGCAAATATTCTGTTATTTTGATCTGATACTGCTACTGTTCCGCTTCTAGCACCAGGCAGGTGGGGGCAGGGTGAGCTCTCGGAAGGTAGGGAGGGGGCGGCTCTTCTCTGTGCCTAAGGCTTCCATTCTCTGCTCGGCAGTGCGGGCTTAAACCACCGTTTTCAGCTTTCTTCCCTCAGTCTTTTCTCCGAGGTCTCTGCTGTGAGCGTTGGGTTCAGCCGTGTTACATGCTGCCCCCTCAGCCCTGTAGGCCACAAGCGGAGCCTTAGCAGTCCAAGTTCTTCCCTCTCCCGCAGTTGTGGTAGTTTCGGGAAGAAGCAAGCCTGGAGCACTGAGCTAGGTCTGCGTCCTGCACCCGTGGGGCTCCGTCTCCGCACTTCTCCCTTCCCTCCTCCCCAGCTCGGGCGATTCGCCCACCTTTAGGTGAATTCAGTAGTGGGCCTCTTCATCTTGCCTGTCTGCTGTGCAGGGAGTCCTTTGTGGAGTTATTGTTGTTCAATTAGTTGTAAATTCCAGGGGAGCTTTACAGAGGCTCACCTCACGCCGCCATTTTGATGACCAGTCAGAGATTTTTTCAGTCACTTTATGAATGCTCCTCATGACTCTACAACCAGTTAGTTCTGTCTCCAAGTTACGAAGTAAATGTTCATCACGCTGACATGGCACACATCACTCCAGCTGTAGGACCTGGACATAGAATTGAAATGTTCCTGTTTTCACTATTTTGGACATTCCTGGAGTCACCCTAACCACCTTGTAAAACTGGTTAAATGGTCTAGATTGGAATTGGTTGGGGATAAAATTGGTCAAGGAATAATTAGGATGATATCATGTCTGGCAAACTTCTTGCAAAAGAAAGTACTTTTAGAGGAAACACAAAAAGGGAATTTTCAAATACTATTTGACTAGTGCCATTATGGAATTTTTTTTTTTTTAAGCTAACAGGAAATGCATCTGAAAGCTGTTTACCCTGACTGTCTGAGAAAGCATGTGGGATGAATGAGTCCTGCTGTTCTGCAGAATTATGTCACCGTGGATGCTGGCATGGGGTGCCCACAGCAACAGAGCTCTGGGCACACGTCTAGTGTGAGTGGCTGTCAGTCCTCTCCCTGAAGCCCAACCTAGAGCAAAGTTCTTCCTTAAACTTGTAAACTCTGGAGTCACCGCTTCATTTGTATTTATCATTTCGGCTTCTTTTTCTACTCAGAGGACTAGTCTTTTAAGCTTCAGTTTAACAATGATCATTCTAGGGAAGACCATGAGCACAGAGTGAGGCACTCATGTGGCCTTAAGTAGGCTTCCTTTCTCTGCCTTTGAGGGGAAAGACCCCCAAATCAAAGCTATTCCCAAATTACAAAGATGAGATTACCCCAGATGGAAGTGATCTATAATAGTGGAACCATGGCGGCGGGGAGAAGGAAACCAAGAAATTAGAACTCATTGCTTGGCTTTCACTCTCACTAGTTGTGTGCATTTGGGCAAGTTGCTTGTCCTCTCTGAGCCTCAGCTTCCTCACCTATAAACTCAGGGGCTATTGATGCCTGTGTCAGGGTGGAGATTAAATGAGATACTGTACCTGTGGCAGTGCTTAAGTGATGTAGTTCTCTGTGTCCTTCCATTGCAGATTCTGCGCTTCACTTTGCTGGCCATTCCTGCAACTATGTGACTCCTCTTCTTTCCCCAACACTCCTCTTGAGTCATGAATAACGGGAAATAAATGTCTTAGTAGGATAATGATGTACACTTGGAAAATGAAGGGCTAAGCTTCTTTTGTGTGTGTGTGTGTATATATATATATATGGGAAGGGGAACAGTGTGTACTTCAAGGACTTTTTTCCAAGTCAAGTTGTTGTCCTTTCAGTCTTAGTCGTGGAGGACGCAGCTCAGCTCCAGGTCCAGTTGCCGTTGCTAGTTGCAGGGGGCACAGCCCACCATCCCTTGCGGGAGTGCAGCTGGCAACCTTGTGGTTGAGATGACAGGCTCCAACCAACTGAGCCATCCGGGAGGCAGCTCAGCTCAAGGTGCCATGTTCAATCTTAGTTGCAGGGGGTGCTGCCCACCATTCCTTGCAGGACTCAAGGAATTGAACGGGCAACCTTCTGGTTGAGAGCCCACTGGCCCATGTGGGAATCGAACCGGTAGCCTTCAGAGTTAGGAGAATGGAGCTCTAAACGCCTGAGCCACCGGGCCAGCCCTCTTTTGTATATTCTAACTGTGAGAATATTTTAACTATTTCATGGAGAAACTACATTTTATGGCCCATAAGCCTGGCTCATAATCACGGAAATTTCTTGAACTAGCTTCAAAACTATAGTTTATTTTTTCTCTATACATCTAAATATTACTGACTGACTTACATATTTTTTCTCCTCCACATTTTTGACAGTCTTTTCTTTCTCTACATAATTTAAATCTTTGCTCAAGCAGATGCCAGTTGTCACAATTTAAAAAACTATGGTTCATATAGAACACTTTTATCAAGGATTTGGTTCGATCAAACAGAGTAATCCCATCACCAGTCAATCACTCAACTTCAAGGAAATCTTTATTAGGGAAGATCTGCACTGTCGCTTCTCCTTCCAACAAAGAGTATGTGTGAGGAGCTAAAACAGATGTCCCAAGAGAGCTTAAAAATCTTCTCACAACAGTATTCCATTCTGGGTTCCATAAGTAAGCAGTATGGAAAAAAGATAACGTGAACGTAGTTTTGCTTACAAAAAAAGATGGCTCAGAGTGCCTCCTTCTGGTACATTGACTGAAAATTCTCCAACCCTCCTGGAACCTCTGCCCTTTACAATGTGACTTTTCTACTTTTCCTGTGAAGAGGGTAATCTATTTTCCTAGCACTTGAGTTTGAGCTGCTTTTCTTTCTTTTTTTTTTTTAAATCTCATTTTGGTCAATAGGATGGGGCCTCACCTCTGATCCCAAGTCTTATGAGATCTTGCACAGCTCTACTCTCCTTGTGTTTACCACAAGAACAAGCCTGGACGAGCCTCGAGCCAGTCATCCCAGCCAAAACCATCCTACCTTAACTAAAAGCAAGACAAATGAGTGACCCCCAGCAATGATGAGAAGATGAGCCAAGCTGGGCCAAGCCCAGCAGAGCTACTCAGTGAACTCACAGAGTCATGAGTGAAAATCAATGTTTGTTATTTTATGCCACTGAGGTTTTGTGGTTGCTTCTTACAGAGCATACTTGTAGCAAGAGGTAATTGCTACATTAACTAACAAAGAAATAGTGGGAACTCCTGGAGTGGTCAGGGAAATTTGTAGAGGGGCTGCCTTGAAATGGGAAAGGAAACATTCTGTTTTTGTCTGCACTAGACTCTAGACTTTCATTTACTCATCGTTTGCTGGAGTACATCCTGTGGCCAAGGCTTAATGACAATGTGTATCACTATTTTTGTCCTGAGCCTCGCTCCCCAATAGGAAGGCAATTAAGACTCGGAGGCCCGCCCGAATTCTCAAACTGGGGCGAATCACCCAGATATGTAACTGAGATGCGGGGTTCAGGCAAAGCTACACCACAAGCATAATCTATCCTGTAGGGACAGACATTTTCTTGAGCACTTGGGGGACAAAAATAATATTTTTTTCAATCAAAATTAGAATAAATATTGGATGTAAAGTTCAAATACATCTAATGATAAGATGCAACACAATGGAGCATACAGATGTTGTACACGTATGATCAAGTTGTGCACTTGAAATTTATATTATATTATTAACCAATGTTACCCCAATAGATTTAATTTTTAAAAAAGAGAAAAACACTAAAAAAAAGGAAAAGAAACAGCATCCATTCCTCTCTCCTCTCCCAGCCACGGTTTCAACCCCCTCTAACATCAGATTTCTCTTTTTTGAAAAGAACTCTGAGCAGTGGTTTCCAAATTTTTCTTTGGTTGTAACTCCTCCAATTGTTAAAAACTTTGCAATGCCCCTTGCCATGTCAAAAACCCATTTTAAACCTTTTACAATGTAAACTGTGATTGATAATTATCAAACATGACAGATTAGAAGATATTTAGAATTCTCACCTTGACCACCAGCAGAGCCCCAGCATTCTGCTGATCTGGGGACCACGTTTGTTCCTTCGGTGTCTTAGCTGCTGATAACTTCAACTGCCATGCAAGTGTGTCCTCACTTGTTATGGGCTGGGCTGTGTCTCTTCAAAATTGGTATGTGCAAGTCTTGACCCCCAGTTCCTCAGGATGTAACTATTTGGAGACAAGACCTTTAAAGGTGATTAATTTCAAATGAGGACTTTAGGGTGGGTCCTAACCCAATCTGACTGGTGTCCCCTATAAGAAGAGGAAATTCGGATGCACAGAAAGACAGCAGGGTTGTGCACACATCAAGGAAAGGCCAGGTGAGGACACAGTGAGAAGGCAGAGTTGGCAAGCAAAGAAGAGAGACCTCAGGAGAAACCCACCCTGGGACACCTTGATCTTGGACCTTCAGCCCCCAGAACTGTGAGAAAATTAATTTCTGTAGTTTAAATCACCCCATCTGTGGAAAACCAGCTTTAGTTCTTTAATTGGCTATACTGTTTTCCTACGTGCTAAGAAACAGAAGAGTGTCTCTTATCCTTCATGGTGAATTTTCTCTTGGCTCTCCATCTATAGGTCAGTCTTCAGAATGACCCGTTGTTGGCAAGGGTTTGTGTTCATCTTCTCTATCGATGCAGATTGCTATTAGGTGGACAATCATACTGGGTTCAGAGTTAATAATGAAGGAAGAGAAAGAGTCGAGGCCTAAGTGTACCCACACACACTGAGCGCATAAGCCCTGTGTAGTCAGGAAATAATGACTCTGTGTGTGTGTGTGTGTGTGTGTATGTGTGTGTGTGTGTCCGTGTGTCCTCACACACTTCTAGTAGCATTGCCTTGGAGATAAAGAACAGTCTCAATACTCTGAAATTTTAGTGTGTCCTAAAGTGGGCTCAGGGAAGAGCTGATGGTAAAAGCCGTAGGTAATGACTGTGGAAAGAGGATGTGGGCAGGGGATTTTCTAAGAAATAGATGGGAAAGGAGCTTTGGCAAAGCCCTCCACCTTTCCCTCCCAGCTCCCCACCCATTGCCAGGAGTCTCTGAGTCAGGCTGGAAATCCAGGGGCAACAGGTCTAGGGAGTTTATTTGGAAGGTGGCAGGAGAGGGAAACAGGAAAATGAGAGACCAGTGACCTAGGCGAGAATTATTCTCAGGGTGGTTAGTTGTAGCAGCACTTAATTTAAGGAGTTCTGGCTTCACAATAACTTTCTTTTTAGTATAAGTATATCCCATGCAATAGTTCAGACATACTTATGCTCAAAGTGTTTGTTGCTTATCTGAAATTCAAATTTAACTGGCATCCTGTGTTTTATCTGGCAAGCTTATCCAAGTCAATCCTCCATATAGCCAGAGAGATCTTGCAAAATGTAAACTAGATCATGCTACTTCTCCAAGCCAAAGCTTCCAGTCTCCCTCAGACTGGAGTTCCTAGTCCGTACTGTGACCTACAAGGCTGGCCATGATCCTCGTCCCAACCTCATCTTCTACCACCGTGCACTTTGTGCGTTATAGTCTTTGTTCAAAAGCCACCTCCTCAGAGAGGCCTTCCCTGGTGACTCTCTCTAAAGTAGCAGGCCTCCCTCTGATGATATTTACCCCCTTAGTCATAACATGTATTACTCCTCAAATAGGGTGTATCTATTTGTTATTGTGCTTATTAGAATATAAGCTCTGCTGCATTAATCTTTTTTACTCCTCTATTCTCTGCACCTAGAACTCCACTTGACACATGATAGGTGCTCAACAAACAGTTGTGGGAAGAAGAAGTGAACTTAGGTATTATCGTCAATATACAGCAAAGCTTAGTACGTAGGTGCCGACTAGCAATTAGTTAACTGGCGGCTGCCTAACATTTTTAAGTGGATTAATTAGAAATGATTTTGAAGATTGTTCATGTTTCTAGTTCCCTAGCAGAATAAACAAAAGCTGGAGTTGACAAACTGTAGCTGGAGAAATTAGTATGGGGTACTGACCTAGGCATATCATTGTTGATGTTCAATTACTCTGTTGAATGCACATAAGAATTTTTTATCTAAGTGTGTTTGCATTTTAAAAGAAATATACCTTTGCTTGCTTTTCCATTGTGTTAGTTTGTTTCAACTCTATATTTTATAATAGAATTTTCTTATATTTCTATACATTGGGATAAATATGAAAAGTATATTCTTACATTTCCATGTGGACAGCTCAAAGTTTACTTTCTGCCTCTTTCAATGAACTTCTTTCTCCTATGCTGGCCTGGCAAGACATTTTGTTTTAACTTTTACTAATTAGAAGGAATTCATAGAAATAACTGTAAGATTTCAGTGAGAAGTGAAAATACAAGAAATGTAAAAAGCTGTATTTTGCAAAGTAACGGTAACTCTCATCTTTAAATGAAAGAGGAAATGAACACACCTAGTCAAAGCAAAATGGAACAGGCAGTACATTGCAGGAGAAATTCCAGAACCCAAATCAGAATGAACCTTCGAAATGCAGGAAGTCTGATGTGATCCATTCTGCATTCTTGTCTTAGAGCAATTGACTGTAACCTTCAAATTATAGTGAATGGATTGTGTTGCATCACAGAGGGTGTGGGAGTGGAGGGAGGTGGGAAGATTTAGGGGAAATGTCAGACTTGAGTGGGAGCTGAAAGCCTGTGATTGCAACCAAATGGAACTGGGATACACTGAAAGAAACAGCGAATTATATATTTTTTCTTAATTAAATGCTTCTTGTGTTTTTCTTCCTGGCCTTGCCTGGTATTTATTTATTTTTCTACTTGTATCAAAACAGCATGACATTGTCAATGGGGAGAAAAACAGAGTTTCTTATGGCTGTAAGGAAATATTTACTGGCAGCAGACAAGAACGTGTTTCTGAAAGGGGAAGGCTGCATTTGTCAAAGATTTGCTTGGGTTCTGCCTTCCTTGCCAAGAATAGTTATTTACTCTTAATTAGCCCTAAATACAATTGAGCAGAAGGGCCTTATTTTAAAACTATCTGTCATTGCTGGTTTAAATCTGACTGCAATTGAAAAGCATGACTGACAGTGATTAAAAGGGCAGTTGATGGGCACATATTGGAAATCATTGTCAATAATAAAGTCTGATGACAGAAATAACATGTATTTTCTGTTCCCATAAACATAGATTTAGTACAAGTCAGCCCACATAATAGTACACATGGCATGGGCTGAATTGCTCTGAATTTAATTTAGAACAACATAAAAGACCCAGTATCAGCTGCAGGGTACTAACCTTGGTTTCAGCTTGGGGGGCAGCGTCTGTTATGGGAACTAAAGCGGTTTCTGAGGTTGTACTGCATCTTTTCCATTGGGAAAGAACCTTATGAATGACTGGGCTTCTCTGAAAGGGATTTCACCTCTCCAGCGTGTCAGATAATGTGGTCAATCCTCTCAGCTGCTCCGTGGCTCTTGATCCTCACCTCTCAGTCACAAAGACACACACACACACACACACACACACACTCACACACACACACACACACACACACACACACTCACTCACTCACTCACAAAACTTCATGGCTAATTGAATCTCTATTATTTCCTGCCTGTCAATCTAATATATGTGAATTATCCTGAAAATCCCTTGCCCTTAGGCTACTTTGGGGAACCCAGAAGGAAACACTTCCAGTGAGGATGTGGGCTCAGTGGTGGTGCTCTCCAACTCTCCACCCTTGTCTGACATCCCTGGATCACCTCCCAGGAGCATCTCTGGGGTGGGGTGGCGGAGGAAGTCTCTCCCTCATTGCTGCTCCCACCACTTTGGTCCTGGGCCACCATGCAATGTTTTATACTTACATAACTGAAAAACCCACGTACGTATTTACCACCGTTTTCTGCAGGGCACATCCCCAACACATCTAGAGGTTTCTCTGATCATAGCCACGCATCAAGACTATACCCCATCCCATGACCTCTTCTTCAGGGCTAAGGAGCAGAGGAAGTTCCTCTCTCTCAATCTCAAGTGATGCCCACATTTCCTGTCCCAGAATGAGTGACATTTCTTTTAGCAGAAACAACCACCAACACCCCTGCCCTCAGCCTTCTTATAAATGCAAGCCTCACCCTTATATTTTCTGGCAGTCTTAGTCTACTGGGAGCAAATGAGTCTCTATTATTTAAATTTGCCATTATTTAAATTAGATCTCTCTATTCAGGAGAGCTGATCTCATCCCCCAAAACCCAGTCAGCCTGGAGGAAGGGAGCACAACATCCTGTGTGCTCATCAACAATTTGACAGCCAGAGTCGCTCAAACACAGTGTTCCTGGGGTGTCCCCTCATATAAAGTCCCTGATCCCACCAGGGTGAGGACCAGCATTTGGCTAGGTTGGGGTTTTATACTCAGACGAAGTGAGAGTGGAAATAAAGTCATTCATTTTATTTTACAATGTAAAATTTAAATGTAAAATTTTTCCCTCAGAGACATTTTGCAAACGTTGTTTACTTCCATGCTTGACTCTTGGGGGGTTGACTTTTACATCTTAGTGAAAAAAAAAAGGGGCGGGCTGACCAGCTGGGTGACATAAATGTATCTTAGTTAACCAGAAACAAACAAACAAACAAAAAAAACCCTTTTCAATCTCCAGTGTGAAAGTTTTTACCATAATACTTCTTACAGACCTGTTCTTTGCCACTTACAGAATGAAATCCCAACCCCCAGGAAGTACGTGTGGAGATTTAAGTCAAACTTTCAACCCAACACAAAAATAACCCCAGGCCACGCTATTCCAAGAAAATACAGGGATGACAAACAAAATACAATTGCTATTTTGTAGAACAGCTTCCATAAGTCTCTCTTGGCCCTGAGGAAATGAGCGGATGTTCTTTGTGAAGTTCATTCTGAGGAAAGCAAATGTGGCCAACGGAAATCTAATGTCTCTTCCATCTTTCTACGCCCAGTCTCTGGTGGATAACACAGGGCCGCAAACGACCTAAAATATACAAGCACATATAATTTCAGGAAGTGAAATGTCTGACATGGCCGTTTGGAGAAATTACAAGTTGAAATATGTGACTTCAGTGAGAAGCCAAGTCAGTGGAGGAAAGGGCTGTTTGGCAATGACTAATGGAAGAAATTTACAGAACTCAGCTACCTGGTCTCAGTTTGTGGAGTGGTGGGCAGGGGGAGGTCCCAACAGACTCCTAGGGCTCTAGTCGAAATAGGTCCGGCTGCTTGTTCCTAAGAAAGTAAATTGGCCTAACTTCTGGAGCTCTCCAAATTGTCAGGCTTCAAATCCAAGGTGTTTAGTTCCCAAATGGTCATGATACTCATGTAAAGCAGCTATGCTCCATATTAGAAAATTCAACTCTCTAAATTTCAACGCAGAAGCATGTGATCTGAGATGGTACCCATTCTTGCTGGCAGCTGAAGAGTGCCCCTAAAATTTCTTCTTTATTTATTTACTCAACAAGTGTTCATTGTGAGTTTGCTATGTACCAGACATTGTTCTAGATGCTGGGAAGATGTCTGTGAACTAAAGAAGAGAAAGTTCCTGCCCTCGTAAAGCTTCCATTTTATTTTATTCTATTTTTTATTAGTTTCAAGTGTACACAACAATGTTATAGTTAGACATTTATCATTTATATCCCTCACAAAGTGATAACCCCCCCACCCCAATCTAATACTCCTCTGACATCTCACATAGCCGTTACATTTCTACTCTCTATTCCTAATGCTGTACTCCGCTTCTTGTAACTATATATATATATATATATATTTACTATATATATAAAATTATATATATAAAACTATAATATATGTAAAATTATATAACTATATACATATAAAATTATACTTGACATTCATTCTTGTTCAGCTTCAGCTTCAGGTGTACAGTGCAATGATCAGGCATCTACACCATCCCTGAAGTAGTCTCCTGAATAAAACAAGTGTCCATCGGATACCCTACAAAATCTTTACAATATTATTGATTATCTTCCCCAAACTGACTTTTATATCCCCGTGGCAATCTTGTGGTTACTGATTGTGCTTTCTAATCCCCTCACCTTCTCCCTCATCCCCACCCCTCAGTTTTTCCTCTATATCTCTGAGGCTGTTTCTGATTAGTTCATTCATTTATTCTTTTCTTTATGTTCCACATATAAGTGAGATCATATGGTTTTTGTCTTTCTCTGTCTGACTTATTTCACTTAGCATAATGTTCTCTGGGTCCATGCATATTGTTGAAAATGGTAAGATTTCATTCTTCTTTATGGCTGCGTGATACTCCATTGTATAAATGTACCACAGTTTCTTAATCCAGTCATCTCCCGATGGGCATTTCGGTTGTTTCCATGTCTTGGCTATTGTGTATAGTTCTGTAATAAACATAGGGGTGCATAAATTTTTTTCGAATTAGAGTTTTGGATTTCTCTGGATGGATACAAGGAGTGGAATTGCTGGGTCATAAGGTAGTTCCATTTCCAGTTTTTTGAGATACCTCCATACTGTTTTCCATAGTGGCTGCACCAATCTGCAATCCCACCAACAGTGCACAAGAGTTCCCTTTTCTCCACACCCTCACTAGCACTTGTTGTTTGTTGATTTATTGATAATGGCCATTTTGACTGGGGTGAGGTGGTATCTCATTGTGGCTTTTATTTACATTTCTCTAATGATATGTCTGTTTGCCATCTGTATGTACTCTTTAGAAACATGTCTCTTCATGTCCTCTGCCCACTTTTTAATTGGGTTGTTTTTTTGGAGTTGAGTTGTATGTGTTTTTTAAATACATTTTGGATATTAACCGCTTAGCAGATATATCATTGACAAATATGATGCTTCCATTTTAGTTGGGGGATAAAGACAATGATGAGTAAACGTGCATCGTGTCATACGTTGATCACTGCCATGGAGGATAAATAAAGCAGGTAAAGGAGATGGAGAGTGGTGGGGGTCAGAAGCGTAGCCAAGCAAGGAAGACAGCAGTGGGGAGGGAACCTAGAAATATGTGTGAAATACTATTAATTGTGTCTCGAGGATACCTCTATCTCCGTGCTGTTACAACAAATGGAGGGGCTTAGAAACTCCCTTGTAATAATAATAAGCAACAGTTATTGAACCCTTAATATGTGCTAAGTATTTGGCTAAGGATTTTCCATGCATTTTTCCAATCAATCCAGTCATCAGCACACTTAACACAAGAGGTCCAGAGAAGTTAGGTGGTTGGCCAAAAGTCACACAGACATAATAAGGTGCTGGGCTTAGAACTTGAATCCAGGCTGACTACCCTTCCAAAGAACATCAAACTTGACAGAAACAATAACAGCTATTATTTTGGGGGTATCTACTATGTGCAGGCATTGTGCAAGTTGTTTTGCATATATTGAATAGATGTTGGGGTTTATAAGGGAACCTATGTCACACATATGCCACTACCCTAGGGCGGGCTTTCTTCGTTTTCTATGACACATCTTCTCTACCTTTGGCATAAGTTTCTAACAAGACTACCCCTTCCACCAAAGTTCTCTTAGGCTCATTACACAGCTGCCGAATAAACTATCAATGTCATGCTCTACCTGTCTGCTTTCATCTCCTACCATCCTTCTCGTTGCTCACACTACTCCAGCCTCACTGGCCTGTGTTCTGTTCCTTGAATATGTCAAACACACATCAGCTTCAGGACCCTCGAAGCTGCTGTTCCCTCTGCTTAGAAGGCTGTTCCTCACATACCCACATGGCTGCTCCTTCCCGTCATTCGGTTCTCTACTCAAGCATCATCTTAAAGAGACGCATTCCCTAACCAACAGATAGAGGACAGCACCTTGTCCCATCAGTTTCCATTTTCCTTACTCTGCTTCATTTTAATTCACAGCTCTTATCTCTTCCTGACATATTGTATGTTTGTTTTTTATTGTCTGCCTTTCTTTATTAGAAGCTCTGTTTTGTTCACCTGTTTCATCAGCAATTAGAACAATGTCTGCCATCTGATAGACATTCAATACACATTTTTCATAAATTATTAAAGTGCAGAGACTGTACCTTATTTGCAAGATCTGTGTACCTTGAAGACTATAGTTAGGTTAATAGAGGAAAAAAAATCCAACATTTTTTATATCCATCATATTTTTCTAGACAAGGTTAATGTTCTTCTACTGATAGTGCAATATAATTCCTCTGAGACAAATAGAATAGGAAGCCATCTCTTTGGGCTCCTGTCATCAGAGAGTCATTGCAAGGTGGTGTACGCAGACAGGGAGCTTTCACCTCAACAGTGTCCCAGGTGGTTTTGTAGATGACATTTCGAGGGGAAGTGATTAAATGATGTGAAAGGCTTAAATGTCCGCAAAAGTAATTGTTCCTGCTGCTGTCTATAGGTTCGCAGGCTACAAAATAGTTCAGGGAAAATATGTTAAGGTTTTGAATTAAGGTGATTAAAGAAGAGGTGAAGTAGATGGATTTGAGGTATACTTTGTAGATGGAACAGACAGGCCTTCTGAAGGGTTAAGGAGGAGAATTGAGGGAAGTGGAAAATGGAAGGATGATTCTTAGAATTTTGGCTTCATGAGATATTTACCAAAATGGGGAAGGCTAGAGGAGAATAGGGGGAATCAATAGTTATATGTTTGGACGTTCGAAAAGCTTATCAGACATCCAAGTGGAGATGTCAAAGCTTAGGGTAAAGTTTCAGAACTGGAATGAGTCTGCAGCCATCAGCACATATCTGATATTTAAACCTGATGAACAGACAGGTTTGTCTGGTAAGAGAGTTTAACATGGGAGAGAAATCACCAGATGGAACCTCATACACAGTCTTCCAGAGCTAGGTCATAAAATCCTTTAGCCTGGATCATCTCAATCTCTCAGTGTCTCTCTTTTCTCTTTCTCTCTTGATGTTTGTGCTTGGAACCCACCCACCCACCTTTTTTTTTTCAGTTTCAGGTGTACAAAACAACATAATAGTTAGACATTTATACCCATCGTATTTTGAGGAATCCACGTCTTCCCAGCATCCACAGCCAGATATGTGAATGAATGAGCCTTCAGATGACTCTAGTTACCAGCCTCAGGCAGTCCAGCTGAACGAGAGGGGAGCAGAGGCCAACTGTCCCTTCTGAGTCCACCCAAAGAGCAGGATTCCTGAGCTGTTATTTGTTTTAAGCCACTGAATAGGGTGCTTTTTATGCAAACTTGCATAACTGGAACAGGGAAATGTGTTTAGTATGAGTTGCAATGATGGAAGGGTGAGTGGGAGGTGACAAAATGGAAAAATGTATACGTATACAACTTTTTGAAGAGGCTGACTAGTGAAAGGAAATAGAGAATGAGAAAGATGTGAGCACAACCTTTTTTTTTTCTAACATGGGAGATACTGGAGCATGTTTACAGGACATTGAAAATAATTCTGTAGAGAGGTAGATATTGATTTATAAGAGCAAAAAATAATAGAACAAATGAGCAAAGTTTTTGAGACATTGTAAAAAGCCATCATGAGATTCACCTCCCCTTCGCTAGGAGAGAAGGAATGGAAGAGGGGTATGGGTGGAGCTAGGTTTGCAGATTTCTTTGTGGAGAGTTTCCATATAAGAGTTTCTATTGTCTTAATGAAAGGGGCACAGTCATCACTGGAGTTTGAAGGAGGCAGAAGGGTGGTTTAAATAGAGATAGGAGGAGGGGTTGGAATTGTCATCTTGAAATGGAGAAATGTGATAGAAATATTGGGCAGTGTTGACTGCACAGTGGAGGTTGACCCAGCCATTCAGTTGGAAGTGTAGAAAAAGTTAATAACCGGTGAAATCAGATTCTGGGTTTCTTCTCTCAGATGGTGCAACAGAGAGAGAGGCATGGAACCTAAGGGTGTTTGTAAGGTAGTAATTGTAATAATGGATCATGGCACAGACCCTAAGATGGGAAGATAAAATAATGAGAAAGTGCTGGGGTCCCTGGGTTAGTGGTTTCAATAAGGCTGAAAATATGTTGCAGCAGAAGTTCTAGAAAGTTTAGAAAAATTGGACCCACATAGTTTGATGTAAGACTTAGGCATAATAGGTTGGAAAAATGGAAAATGTTAGCTGAAGAGTTATTGTGTAAGGCAGCTCCTTGGAATGAAAGAGTCCAGGAAATGTTGCTAATGGAAGAAGCTAAGAAAGCAACTATTGGCATCAATGACCAGAGTCAAAGACTTTTCACTGTATTTTGAGAAAAGATTGTATTTCCTCATATGTGAAACTTTCATGTAACAAAAATGGACTTAAAAAGCCTATGAAAAGTTACTCCCGAGAATTTTCCGAGTACTGTAAAAAATGACTGCAGTGTTTCTTATATTCAAGTTGATGGCAATATTAAATGTAGAAATAAATGGAAACCTGTTGGAAGTCTCTGAAACAGAACTAATACACCTGTAGCTGGCTTACATAATAAATCTCGCTTTGTTTCTTGGTATTTGGCCTCAGAGAAATTGCTGACCTTAGCCCATGCTTTGTTGCCTTCTACTTGCTGAGTGTTTGCCAGGACAGCTGGATGAGTCCTGTGGAAATGAATATAAGGCCTGCCATTACTACAACTGAACTGGGGTTGGGAGAGCTAACTTCAGCACCGGACACACTTTCTTGTCGGTTTTTTCTGTTATACTCTTGGTTTCCTTGTTTTGGAGGGGTTGGAGATCATGAATTTTTTCAGTAACCTTATTAATACATTCCCTGAATTTGGGAGATGAACTGAAATATGGTTGTTCTTTTGAGACATTCTGGAAGAACCACACACTTACATCCATTTATTGGTAAATGTGATTGCTGAATTGTGTGTCTTAGAATGTTTCTAGAAGACTCAACAAAATGAACAAGATTGACATACCAGGTAATAGTTTGTAAATATTGTTTATGTCTAAACCAGAAGTGAAAGAGAATTATAGAGCTCCTTTTTCTTTCTGCTTCCTCCACCTCGTTCTATCCTATCATCCTAATACTCATATAATAAAACGACAGAGAATTTACTTCTCCCAACCTTCAAAATTAATAAATTACACAATCTCTAGAATCTAGAGTTGACCACTGCCATTAGAAATTCATGTGAAGATGGAGTGGTCTATATTCATGCTGTTCAATATGGTGGGCACTAGTTATATGTGCTTACTGAGAACCACCACGACGTGTTATTTTATTTAATTCTAATTCATTTAAAATTACATGGTGTAGTCACATGTGGTTGATAGCTACCGTGCTGGGCAATGCAGCTAGATAATCAGTTCCATTTACTAAGTACCTTCTCTGTGTAAAGGAAAGTAAGAGAAAATGCAAAAGAAATGAGATTTTCTGCTGAGGAAATGACGTAGGTACTGCTCTATCAGGCAGAATTCCTAAAGTAGACGAGTTCTCTGGAACAGCACAGGAAGGACAGCTTATCTTCCAGCCATCATGTAATTGAGAAATGTGAGCCTCATAATTTGATGTAGAATTTAGGTAAAATGGGGTTGATACACAACTAAGCCATAGCACATTTGCTTGAAAAATAGGACACAATTATCAGAAATGTTGCTGAAAATGTTCGAAAACTGTCTTAGCCAAGTTTTTATGGCATAACAAACAAGCCCAAATCTCTGTGGTTTTACAATAACTTACATTTATTATTCTCACCTACAAGTCTGCAGGGTAGCTGGTATAGTTCAGCTTCTGCCTGCAGGTTGGGCTCAAGTCAGCTGCACGCATCTTCCACTCTGGGACCTGTGGCTTCTTGGAGGAAGCTCTTCTCATTGCAGATGGTACAAGAGGACAAATAATGCCACCCAAGCACATTTAAAGCCTCTGCTCATGTTATGTGCACTGACATTCCATTGGCCAAAGCAAATAACACGGCCAACTTCAAAGTCAGTGAGGCAGGAACTTGTACTCCCCTTACCTTACTAGGAGACACTGCAAAGTCACACGGCAAAGAGTATGGGTGTATAATTAGCTGCTGGGAACGAGTGAAGAGTTTGAAAAAATAATTAATGAAAGCTATAACAAATATTTAGAACTCCATGGGTTTGGTTAGGGTAATTTTTTTCTTTTTTTTTGGTTGGGGGAGGAGTGAGTTCATTCTTTTCTTCTGTTGATAGATTCTCTCTCCTCCTACTTCCTATCCTAACTTCCTTGGGTAGAAGCAGCTCTCCATGGTGATAGCAAAGAGCAGACAGAGCATTCGCACCGTTAAGTTGTCTCAGTTGCTAGTAACTCAAGCCAAATCACAAAGGTGCCATACAAGATAAGCCTGGGGAAAGCTGGGATCTACCTTCATGCAGTGATGGCCATCAGAGAGAGTAGAGGCGTCACTGTGAATTAGACAGTAATTGGAAGAGGAGCAATACACGATCCTCAAGGCAGAACCTGAGGGTCATGTATTGCTCCTCTTCTAATTACTGTTTTCTTTGCTTGCATGAGCTCGTTCATTTATTTATTCACTCAACAACTACTGAATGAGCATTGACTCTGCCAGGCAATGCTTTGACATCTATGGCTACTGCAGTGAACAAAACAAAACAAAAATAAATAAAAATAAAAAAAAGTGTCTGTCCTTATAGAGTTTACATTCTGGTGCAGAGAAAACAATAAGCAATTAGACAAACAAACACATTATACAATGTTTTTAAAAAGATAAAGCAAGATAAAGGGCTTGAACATGACTGGAATGCGATGTAGCTCACCTGTAGCAGTGGAGAAGTTTGCTTTGAGGATGTGACTTTGAGAAATGACCTGGTAAAGTGCAGAACAAAGAAAATGATATACAGGTGTTCAGAGAAAGGGAACATCAACAGGATGGGGATGAGCAAGGCATGTTCAAGGAGCAGCCTGAACAACAATGCGACTAGAACAGAGTGAGGTAGGCAGAGTAGGACGTCGTTAGGCTGGAGAGTGACTGGGGGCCAGATTATGTAGGACTCTGTAGGCTGGGAAGTCACTGGAACATTCTGAACAGAGAAACAACATAAATATAAGTCTGGAGTGAGGAGGTGTGGTGTCTGCCTGCTTCCATGCTTAACCCACCTCAGTTCTATGGCACCTGGACTCCACGTGGGCACTTGCTTCCTCTCAGTTCATCATCTCTTATGTTCCCAGGAATTTAAGCCTTTTGTGGTCTCCCCTTCTTAATCTCACATATCTTCCAATATCTTCTCTGAGTTCACTTCTCCTTTTTATTTCAGTTAACTCAACCTAATGCACTTCCCAAATTCAATACATTAAGATGGAAATCTGATCAAACCAGCAAGCATCTATCATTCACTGCACATATTTGCTGTGTGCGAGGTTCTGAACAAGGAACAAAGAGGCTCAAATGCGAGTTGAAATGGACCTCACCCTTCAGGAACTTACAGCTTCATATGGAGTTTTCCAATTGTTCAAGTATGCAGACCTCTATTGCCATAAAAGTCCTTGGTCTCCCACCTAATAATTCTTTAGTGTATTCAATAGTCATTCACTGAGAAACTTTGTAATGACAAGAAGCTATTGTACATTCAATAACACTTTCTATGCATTTCTTTTTTGGTAAGGCAATGACTTCTCCATGATATTACTACACAGTAGTAAATGCATGTCTGAAACACATTCACCCTTCAGTGCAATGTGAGCAGTAAATACAGATTTGCCATCCCTTTGTGATTATTCCACCTCCATGTTACACCCCTGGATGCGAGAGGAAGTGCAAAATGGCAATTCAGGGCCCATTGCCGAAAAATGTATTAAGTAGTTCAAGATGGTAACAGCAGAAAATTAAACCAAGTGTGGGGAACTTCTGGCCATGGGACCCTCTCCAACCTGTGAAACCAGCCCTGAATGGCGGGGCCTGGTTGACACGGAGCTGTCTGCTGAAAGCAGTGGACTTTCATGCTAGCCCAACACAGCCAATCACCACTTAGCAACAAAAATCTAACAATGGTGCTGGCTACATACCAGGCACTCCTCTAAAGGCTTTGTGTGTAATGTCACATTTCACTAATGAAATTGGTATCGTTGTTTTCCCCATTCTGCCGTTAAGGGAACCAAGGCCCATTTAGGTTTAGTAACTCGCCGAAGTCATGCAGCTGGTAAGAGGAAGAGGCAGGATTCAGTCCCATGTAGTCTGACTTCAGAATGTAGGCGTTTAGCTCCTAATGAGGATCTGTTTCCTTAATGTTGTCTGGCTGGTTTTGAGGATTAAATGAAAAAATATAGGCCAAATGCTTGTTAATTTTAGAATGTACATGTTGAGCGCCTCCTATGTGGCAGGTATTATTCTAAGCATCTGTTATCTCATTTAGTCTTCAAGACTGCCATAGAGATATGTATTATTATTAATAGCATTTTAACTGATGAAGTTAAGGAACAGAGATATTATGTAACTAGCCTAAGGATACACAGCAAGTGAGAGATTGAGCCAGAATTTCAACTGAGGGAGTGAGTAGAAAGTAAGGAACAAAAACAGGAGCATTGGTTATTTTATTTTATATATATAGTTATATTATATAATATATATATATATATATATACATAAATAACTTAGTTATTATATAGTCATAAGAATATTTTGTGGTTCCTTATAGGAGAGTTCTGAAGGCATTATCTTTAAAATACTTCTTTTATCATGGAAATAGAATGAAAGATTATAGTTAGAATCGAAGACATAATATGAATAGGCTCCTGCTTGAGTGATATATATATTTTATGGAAAACAAGGAGCCCTTATCTTTCATGGGTCTGTAATTCATGTCTTATTTTTTAGTAATCTTGAAATTGGTTTTCCAGTAGGATGTAAATAAGCAAGCCTCCATGTCACTCCCAGTGTTCCTCCATTTTCATACTAATTAAACTTATCATAAGAGTAATCGTTAAACTTCCTTGGCCACCAACCACCCTCCCCATCTGTGTTGTGTGGAATTCCCACACATGCCAATGCTATCTTGCAAAGGCAGACTTGGGGCCAAGAGTGGTTTGTGTGCAAAGAGATCAACGTTAGTTCCTTGCCAACAGCACAGACACTTCCTGTCTCCTGCCATGAAGTGTGACTTACTTAATTTACCAAGATACGGCTGGAAACCAAATCCCAATGGATTTATTCACTTTTATTGCCCATTAGAAAGCATTGATGAGCTATTGAGCATTAGCTGTTAGAGATAATGGAATTACCTTCTTCTGATACCAGGAATTGATAGCACCCTACTCTATATGCTACTCCCAGCTTTCCCTAAAAACCACTGGAGTGTTTGTGTTTATTCAGCAAAGAGTGACTGAAAACTTCTTAGTGCTTTTTGGGAAAACTAGAGGAACCAAACCTTCAGATTGGGGGGAGCTTAGTGATGGACAAAAGACAGGTACCCTCAGGCATCTGATGACTATGCCAGAGGTCCATGGGCATCTAGAGGGAGCGAAATCCTTTATACTAGAGGCTTCAAAATGGAAGGAATCCATGAGTGGATCCATGCAGCCGCTAGGAAACCTAGCGCCTTACACATCTTCTGCACTTTCCTTAATTTTCCCAGATCTTTCTCAGTCAATTTAAAGTTCATCAAAGCATTTATGGAGCTTATAAAAATCACTCATAATAGAAAGATGTTTTACCTAACTTATCCATGAGTCAGCTTATAGGAAGAGAAGGAGAAATCAAAGACCATAGAGAGAGTTAGCATTTTTCATTGCCAGGTCTCAGACCCTCTACCATTTAAACTCTCCTGTGGACTATGGGAGCTTGCCTCCAAGGTAGCTGCCATCACTGACTTTCATCCATCACGTGGTTCATACACTTCTCCCATTGAGAGACTGAGTCTATTACTCCACTCTCCATTAAATCTAGGCTTTAGTAAATTGAACAATAAAATGTGGCAGGAATGGTGTTCTGGGACTTTTGAGGCTAATTCAAAATTCTCCCATCTGGATCTCTTACAACAGTCTGGGAGTACTGAATGACCATGTCAGAAGTCCAAGTACCTTGAGACTACCATGTTGGAAAAGCTGTTTCTAGGCACTCTGATAACTGGTCCAGCTGAGCCCAGCCTCCCAGACACCTTGACCGAGGTACCAGACATGTGATTTCTGTGTTGGTCCTTCCAGAACTACCCGTTGCCAGTCAGACGACTGAGTGACCTTAGTCGGCACTACAGGGAGTAAGAGACATTCCCAGGAAGCCTCATTTGAGTTTCTAATTGACAAAATTGTGAGATATAAGAAAGTGGTTATTGTTTTAAGTCACTAAATTTTGGGATAAATGATCACAAAACACTAAAAACTAGAACAGTCATAAATCAGATCTTTTACAATTTTTTTAGTTCCATTTTAGGTTTATAAAACAGGATAGACTTTATGTAACATGTAATTGATTGCCATCTCTTACAGATGAGAAAACTGAAGTCTGAAGAGTCAAATAGCTACCCAGGGTTTGTCTTTCATGCTTTTGCTTTCATTACTTTCTTCTTTCAGTAATCTTGGCTATTCTCAGAGTAAATTAAAACAGTTATTATTTTAGTCTTGAACCCATCAATAATGTGAACAAATCTGAAATATCTGGGAAGAGCAAACGTGGAAGAGTAGAAAAGCTCTGTCCAATTTATCTTATAGCCCCAGTGTCTGGTGTAGCAGTCCATATGGTTTTAGGCACTCAGTGAATTATTGTTGAATAAAGGGATGGATGGATGGATGGATGGATGGATGGATGGATGGATGGATGGATGAATGAATGAATGAAAGTCTCCTTGTATAAATGGAGAGTTCCGCAACAAGGCATTTCAATGTATATATCACTTCATCTACTTTATTTTTCATCATGAATTCATCTGATCTACTGCCTATTGATCAATGGCCCCCTGAGTGCCAACTAGAAAATGTGTTTGTTTCAGAATCTGTGACTCCATGGCATGCCTTTTTGGAGGCTAGAGGGCCTATCCCTGTCAGGATTCCAGCTCCTACAGAGAAAACAGCTTTTCTTGGAGGCTACACCGCTCCACATCATGTGCCCCATTTGCTTTCAGCATTGCCTCTTGTTTGGAGGCCCAGCTGGCCAGGCGATCATTCACACAGCAATGACTCATTTTTTTTTCCCTGTGAGTGAATCCATTCTTCATGACTATTTTGTAAGCACCGTGGAATCCAAGGATTTGGATTAAAGGACTGAAGGTGACCCAGTGAGTGATGAAGTTCTGCCTGGCTGCTCTGCAAGTGTGCGGTATTTGTTGGTGTCATATTTGTGTGGTGACTCCACACAGAAGGCTGGAAATGACAAGGTTGTGCTCGTAGAGAACTTCGGCTCCTAGTAGAGGAACAAACTAACTTTGGATTGTTTCTCCAAGACTGTTGATCTTTGGGAGGCTAAACAGCACACATTAAAAGAAGCACAATATTAACTAAGCGAGGAGGACCCCTCTCTCAAGTCCCCCTGAGAGACAAGAGAGCTCAAAACACATGTCCATTTGTGCCACAAATCATACTGCAGCAGAACCTCAGAAACAGCAGTGCTCGCAGCCTAGGGCAGGAGGTTGAGTTTAGATATTGGGGAGAGCACAGTTCTTTGGCTAGACCTCATCAATTGAGGTGTCCTTCCTCAAAAAGAGATGCTTGACCTTTGACACCCCTGGGTGTTGCACCTCCTGCTCCCTCCTCCGAGAACCAGAGCTCTGAGGGCCCCAATGAATAGACAGTGTACTCTTATCTGAGAGGGATGGGGTTGCCTCTTCTCAGGAAAGTGGTCCAAGGCCCTTGTCTGTCAGGGAAATTACTGAATCTCAGCCAAACCACAAAACTCAGCTGCTAAAATAACCTCAAAACTCAGCTGCTAAAATAATCTCAAAAAATTTTTTTCAAGGAATAAGTAAATCAATTAAAGGGACATTGGAGGTTTTGGAGCCCAGCTTTCATACCTGCTGCCCCCCTGCCCGTGGGAGGCCATGAGAAATGCCAGATTCAGATAACGCAGCTCACCAGCTGGGCCAGCGCCTTGGCCAGCTGCAGGCCCTGCCTCCCCCAGTGCCAACCAGTGAAGACCAGTCTTTTCATCCATCAGGCAAATATTTACTGAAACCAGGACTAAATTTCAGATGCTGTACTATGCTGTGGGAGATACAGTCTGCATAAAGAACAAACATGGTTCCTGCTCTCATGGTACTTACAGTCTTCTGGAGCAAAGGGATGCTAGCCAAATAATCCCATGAACGATATAAAATTGTAACTGTGATAAGTGTTAGAAAGATACTCTAGGTTCATCCATAGAAAGGGATTGACCCAGTTAAGAAGGTCAGGTGAGCATCCTTGGAATAAGAGAAATGTGAGCTAAGCTTTCAGAAAATCTGAATAGAGGTTAACTAGATGATAAGCGGAGGGAGTAGTGTCCAGCCAATACAAGCAGTATATGCAAAGGCCCTGTGGCAGAGAGAACATGGTGAGTTAAGGGATGGAAGATTACTATGTAGAACCCTGTGCATTATAACAACTTCTGTCTTTATGGTTTAAAGCTGGGGCGAGGAGTGTGTGTGACATAATCAGATTGTGGTTTGAAAAGACCAGGTGACTTGCTCTTTGGCATCAGCTGCTTCCACACCCAGTGGAGTGGCTAGTGTCAGTTGACCATGAGGAAGTCGAGGCCTGTGCTTTGACCATGGGCATCATTTCCTGGACACACTGAGCCTTGTTAGACCTAAGTACCCACTGTGCCTCCTCTACATCCCATCACCTCTTGAGCCTTCTCTCACTTCTTTACTCCTAAACCCTTCCACCTGAGCAAACATGCTGATCAGCCAACTGCCTTCCAACCCCAACCTCTTCCCCAAAGGTGCCCTCCAGCTCCTCATCTTTAAATGAAATCTGGCTGTCCTTTGAGGGCACGGCTTCTTCCAATGTGGCTGCCTTTTACTTTTTCCAGCCCCATAAATCTCAAGTCCAGGAAGTGGAATGGAAATCCTTCTTCCCACCAAATACCACTTCCAGATGCTTGTTTCCCGTCCCTTTTGGTCCAGTCCCCTGTTCCTTTAGAATGCAATCGTCTTGCTTTTGCGCTCTCCCCCTCCCTGTTGAGTCATCCAACAAACTTCCTGTCACTCCTCCCCCACTGAGGGTTTGTCCCTCCTCACTCTGCCTCTTACTTCTAACATCCACTTGGCAGAACCACCCAGCACACGTGTCCTCATCCATGTCAGTGACCATTTGCACGACTCTTCCTGAGCCACTCGCTCTAGTAGCGTCTATATCCTTATGTTCAAATGCCTGCTCTACATCCTGTGGGCTGGCTTATTAGGGTCTACTGCTCCACATTTTCAAAACGACCCTGTCATCTTCCCATAAACATCTTTGGTTTAAATTTGCCGATGTGTCCCATTACACTGGGAACAAGCTAACTTGTCCCGTATGGGACAAAGATGGGCTTTTCTCAGGGGTGATATGGGCAGTGTTTAAACTCTTGATTGTATTGAACATCTTCTTATAGTTCAGAGATGCTCCAAAAACATCTGTGTGGGATTTTCCAGGATGAGAAGGTGATAGGAATTAGTGTACTCGCTGCCAGGATCTTAGGAATTTGACTTGGCTTGGTCACTGGCCTCGAGGACACCGTTGGTCAGGTTACTTGGGCTCCATCAGCTCTAAAGTAGACACTGGAAACTCAGTGGCCTCCGGCAGGTATTTTTACTGTAAGGAAGACAGACTTCAAATCACTCTCCCAGAAAGAGGTGATAAGAACATGTGCTGGGCCACATTGCCAAGGGGATTCAATGTCTGACATTTCATAAGGGGTTCCAGGCCCTTAGCCCTTTTAGACTAAGAAATGTATTTAAAACATGACCATATAATTGATAATAGAAGCTCAATACTACTTCACCAGGGTCTTTGCTATCCTCATTCAGTGCAATAAGCCAAAAATGAGTGTAAATTCTTTCTCAGAGAATTGAAACTGCAAAGGGAAATTCAGAACGTGCTTTGATGTCAAGAGAACATTGTTCTAATAATTTTGTAAGAAGGCAGTGCCAGTGTGTTTTGTGAAGACGACGACTCAGAGGAGGAGATCAGTGAGATGCTGAAGTCAGCCCTTACTTGAAGTCTAATGACACAATATTAAAGAAGAGACAGAAAAATTGGTGCTTTGAAGCAAAGACACACTGTGTTCTCCATATAGACCAGGAAAATGCAGAAGGCACGTCACGGGGCAGGATACTGAGGAGAGATATTTTTAGGAGTAACACTTGTGGAGAGAAGGCTCCCATAGACCTCTTTTGGCACTACAAAGAGAAGTAGGAAAGAAAATGTTGATTTTGGAAAATCTAGCTATTACCGTGTTTCCCCGAAAATAAGACCTAGCCAGACAATCAGCTCTAATGCATCTTTTGGAGCAAAAATTTAATGTAAGACCTAGTATTATGTTATATTATATTACATTATATTATATTAAAGACCCAGTCTTATAGTAAAATAACATAACTTTAAATCTCATTGTAATTCTTTAGTAGTTTCAATATATAGTAAAATAAGACCGGGTTTTATATTAATTTTTGCTCCAAAAACTCATTAGAGATGATTGTCCGGCTGAGTCTTGTCTTCGGGGAAACACGGTAGCTGCACTCCGGAGCCCAGAAAGGTATTTTCAGGTTAATAATGCAGTGTTTCGGGGCCTATGTCATAGCTCCACTCTTTCACACAGCCTTTCCTTTCTCTTCTGTCACCCTTTGATCATGTGGGTAAAAGCTAAATCTTTAGACTGGCCAACAGGTATAAGCATAAAATTATCCATTTTTATATGAATCATTTGTAGGTCAATTTCATTGTGTGGCCTTTATGAAGACCTAACTGTCTTGTGAGGGGCAGCCTCAGAACTCCCTCCTCACCCCACTGAAATGGGTGGGGGTGCTTGTTTTAAATGCAGATTACTTGAAGCCTCCTAAAATTTACTGGATTAGCATCCTTCGGGGTGCTGCCTGGGAAGCTGTATGTTAACAACTTAAATTCCTCAGGTGATGCTTCAGCACACCTCCTTTCGAGATCAGAAAGTGACGACAGGTGCTCTTCAGAGTTGATGACATTAGCAGTTTTGCTTATTATCATAAAACCATAGGTTGGTTACCCCTTATTTTTCATGATAAACATCCTTGGGTCACGTTTGCGTTGTCTCCAACGGTTTCCATTTGCTGGGCATGAAGTACAGTTCACAGCCAAGTACCCCTCAGCCTCTTTAACCTTCTCTTAAACAACTAAGGTTCTTGGTCCCAGGCAAATTTGTTCTTATGCCCAACGGGCTAAAATGTAATTTATACAATGTATTTTACATTATTGATGTCTGAATCCAGTCAACTGTGAGTATGAAATCATTAAAATTGCCCCATACTTTAAATCTCATTGTAATTCTTTAGTAGTTTCAATATAATAAGATCATTCTGTTAGCTTTGAAAATCATGAAATTTAAAATTTCTTCTTCTTTAGTCTTTCCTCAACATGTTTGACATGCTTAGGGAATATAATATATGACCTGAATAAAAGATAAGGTCAAAATAAATTCTAAACAGCATAGATGGTCGTGAGCTTCAAGGAAATTAATTTAGATGAAAAGCAGCAGTCTGGGCATTTATACCAGTTATCACAGATGTGGATTTGGGCTTTCTTTCTTTTTTTTTTTTTTTTAAATTTTCTTTCACTTCTAGCTTTCTCTGGCCTCCTTTCTTTGCTGAGCAATTTTCCTTTCTCACACTTTTGTAATTGATGTCCACAGGTTTCTTTTCTTTGAGCAATCAAAGCTATAAAGCAACCTCACAGTTGGAAATTCACTTTGGTGTCCTGGAAGACATTGTTAATTAGCTTACAAAGGTTAGAGTAAAACCAGGTGTGTTTGAATTTGTATCTGGTTTCTGTGATTAGGGCAGGCAATATTTGAACTGATGTTGTCATACAGTTTTAGAATTTATCTGACATCTGCCCATTACAGCATTATTCAGATGTATTATGGGAAAAGACTAATAATGATGACTGTTGAAAGTTGAAGAATAGGAAATTCAAATATCTACTGCAGTTGATTATGATATAAGGAAATGAGTGTCACTCCATAGAACCCGGTTCCTTCAGGTTCCATTCTGGCATCCAACAGAGCACTGATAAGCAGAGAAGGGAATAACATCTTTAGAGAAGTGTCTCAAGGACACACCAGGGGAAATCCCACTCAGTACACATGACAAAACTTCTTAAACTCATCTCCAAATTTCTCTCACATCAGAGCAGCTGTGCCAATCTCCTCTTCCCTTTCTCAAAACGCCCCAACCCCATCTCCCAAAATCCAAAGTCATGTTGCCTTCTGTTTCTAGTCCTTCCTCTTGCTATTCCAGATAACCTCTCCCATCTCACAAGTAACCCTCTATGCTTCCTGATGGAATACAACATAGAAGCATGAGTTAATGCAAATTTGGTAAAATTCAACCTAGTTTGTATTCAGGCCTATATGTCATATTGAATTTTAAGAATGTGATTAGAAGTTTTTTAAATGTAATGTAAACAAATGTATGTTTTATTATGAAAGTAAGTCCTCGCTTATGAAAGCCTGGCCTCTTGTGTTGGGATAAAAGGATTCCTGGTTTTCTCTGGCAAAAGTGAATGAAGAAGCGATGGTGACCAACTGCCACAGGTACTGTCCTGGTTTTAGTACCGAAACCATGAACCCTGCATTCCCAGCAAACTGGGTCAGCTGGTCAACCCAGAGGGAGCCCTTTAAGCCTCTTTCTGCAGCAGGCTAATGTAATGAGACCCCAAAGAGTAACCCAGAGATGAAATTAGTGCCTTCTCTTTCATTGGACAAGGCAAAGTCATTGCTCCTAGGGGACCCATGAGTTCTTCAGACAATTCCTTCTCCTCGTCCCACCCCCCTTCTCCTTGTTTCACTACAGCCAACCTGTGGCAGTGGCTAAGCCAAAGACCTTTGCCTTCCCTCAGACAGGGCCTAAGGCAGCTGAGGGAGTAATAAAGCTTCATATTGTCTTGCTTTACTCAGTCTGCCAATTTTACCGTTATTTTCAACACCTTACTCTTCTTTTCTTTTCTTTTTTAAGAGAGTATACATGTTTTGAGATTAGAATGTTTATTATTTTTTAACTATATGTGTCCATTTTATTTACTTGTATTGTTTGGTGGAAAATTTAAGGTCTTCTTATTTTATTTTATTTTTTTAACTTAGCCTTACTTTCACCTTTAGGACTAGAAAACTTGTCATTAATGAAATTAAAACCACTCTCACCACATGGCTACTTCCCTGTGTGGATGAGACTAATAATTTTAGTCCCAAAGTAATTTAACTGTTCCCATCCTTAGGTAAGGATACCAACACATAAGTAGATATTGTTTTGTTATTTTTTTGTAGTTCTAAAGACATTAAAATGAGAGCTGTTTTTAATGTTAAACATTACATTTCAGAGAAAGCCATCCATGCCATAGCCTCTCAAAATTCCAACTGATAGTATTTTTGGATGAGCAAGCTAGTATCTATTTGCTCCTGCCCACTGTGTGAGGCAGGTGTGCTAGGATGGCCTAGCTCGGCTTCCACACACTCCCTCCTCAGCCCCCACTGATGGGCCTCATTCTGGCGCCTGGCTCTCTCATGTCTTTAGGGTATTTCCCTAGTTGGTAACTTGGTGTTGTTAATTAGGCCTCTTGTGGACTGAGATCATTTTATCCTGCTGGTAGCCAGAAGGTTCCTAACTTAAGGGAGACTGTGCAAAGAAGAGAAGCTCAAGTCTTACAAAAGCAAATCTTGTCGCTTCTGCAAATGCATTTCTGAGTTTCAAAAGGCAAAGAGCATATGAGGTTAAGTTAACAAGGGACATCAATTTAAACCACATCTTTAACAGTTTGTTTTTAAAGAGTGCAGGGGATATCATTAGGTTCCTTAATAATTATTCTGGTACTTTGCTCTACTTTTCTATAATGCATTTGACATACAGTATGAACTAAATGAATCAAGATTTAACCAGAACCAAAATATAGGGGCCATGAGATCATTGTTCTATATGTGATTCATTGGGAAAACTTCCTCACAACCATAATGAATCTAAGTCCTCAGAACAAGAGGTCCAAAGACCACTTGGAAATAGAGAAAGACTTCCTGGGACAGAAATTACAAATCCAGGATCAGGAATAGTCTCTGTCACCCTAAAACACTTAAGTAGAATGGCCTTATGTTCTACTTGTTACACTCTGGGGAAAGCTGGCCATCAACCTAAACCTCTTGGTCTCCTGGGCAATCATCCCAGGAGGTTTGGGACTATTGTTTCACTGCCCCTTACTTAGGCTTCACCTTCCTGGCTCTCTTCTAAGCAATGTCAAGTTGCTTGGGGGCATCTTCTGTCTCCTGTGAACCTGTGCGGTTTCTATTGCCCTCAGATCAAGATAATTCATATGCCAAAGTGGCACATCGTTGGGTGGCCTATTCCAAACCCCTTCACAAAAAGGAAGAGGCTAGAACTCAAAATGCAAAGAGTTGCTGAAAGGCTGAGGGACCTGGCGACAGCACACACAACTTTGTTCTGCTTATTCTAGAAGGCTTCACTCTCTGTAATCACAGACAGGCCTTCTCCATGTGGGAGGGACATGGCAGCTGTCCATCCTCGGGGTACATTGGTCCAAGGTCTGAGAGGAGAATCAGTTGCAGTAAGAAAACCCAAGTAAGGACTCTGGGTCATCTGTGTCACAGGTCCATTCCTGAACCAGTTACCGAGGTCAGTGGAACAGAGATGACACCATAGGTAGGTAATCCTGTGATCTTGCCCAACCCCCTCCAGGAACTGCTGCCAAAAGAGGGGGTGGAGGAGGGTGCTGAGTGGACAAATCATGATGGCTAATATGCACTGCGTCCTTAGTACCCTGCTTCCCCGAAAATAAGCCCTAGCCGGACAATCAGCTCTAATGCATCTTTTGGAGCAAAAATTAATATAAAACCTGGTATTATATTACATTACATTACATTACATTACATTACATTACATTACATTATAAGACCGGGTCATATATTAATTTTTGCTCCAAAAGACGCAGTAGAGCTGATTGTCCGCTACATCTCATTTTGGGGGAACAGGGTATGTTCTAGGTACTGTTATATTTGTTTGGGGTGTATAATTGCCTAGTGTTGCTGAAAGGCTAAGCTGTAGGTTCAATTATTGTTACCATTCTCCAGAAGGGAAGGAAATTAGAACTGTTACAAAGCTTGGCTGAGATTAAATAATTGGTGAATACAAGAGGCAGGGTTTGAACCCAGACTGGCTGACCCTGGATCTAGCCACCCAACTACCCACCATACCTGCCAAATTCTTTCTTCTCCTTTTCCTCCCCTTTGTATTTTCTCCCTCCTCTGTGGGATGACTGACAGAAGGAAGGGCTTGGGGAAGGCCCAGCACTGAGGCGAGGGAAATTCTCTGAAACCCCTTTTCCCCCCAATTACAAGGCCAAAGCACTTCCTCTAATCTTTCTCTACCTCGTCTAGCAAATGTATATTGCTGTTTCTATGCTATTCAACTAGTGGCTCTCAACCGGAACCAATAACTAGGGTCAGATTTCCTGATTTAGACATTAGGCAGCATGTAACATTCTTTACAAAGGCAGAGAAGAAATATCCACTGAACACCAGAAAACAACTCTACACAATAACATGGGGGTGGGATAAAAAAGGAATATACTATTGCTTTTTTCCTTTTTTATCCCACCCCCATGTTAAAAAGCAATAGTATACAGAAATCTATTCAAAATGATGAATCACTCACATTTTATCCAATTACTATCATACTCAGGACTAAATATCCACTAACATATAATTTAATGTTTAATTATAAACTATCTTCTCTGCTTTTCTCTTTATTTTACATCTATGAAAGCGTCTTTAATGCACCATCCAGACACCATCCTCTCTGTGTGGCTGCCTCTCTCTGCTTCCCCCTAAGGCAGATAAGCTGGAGTGTCCCCTTCTCTGGGTCTGTGTATATGTAGCCCATTGTTCCACCCCTCATGTTCCCCTATGCTTTCCTCCCATGAACAATGTGATTTTCTTAAGAATAATAACTGGCTTGTGAATCTATATTTTTCTATCCTCCCTAATAGTGCCTGGCACAAAGTAGTTCAATAAATATTAATTCACCAATCCCACTGGTCTCTCTTCAGCTCTTCTAGGACATTCGGCATTTTCCTGCCTTAAGGCTTATGGGCTAATTCTAACTGGTCGAGTGAGCATGTCAGACTGAGTGGGGCACTTCCTGCTGACAGCAACTCCACTCTATCCCTCTACTGCCTCCTCAAACCCAATGCTCGGAGACGTTGTAAACAATACCAAGATGAAATCCCAGGCAAGTCTTGCAGTTTTTCTGTTCCCTCTCAAGTAATAGATGAATCGTCTCTTTCAGAGGCAGGAGGATGTTAAATCATTTGGTCAAAATTACAGAGCCAGTAGGTAATGGAGCTAGAACCCTCATCCATCTGTGCAGGCTTGAGGTTAGTTCTCCTTCCTGCTTCCAAGGTCATTTGTTGGGAAAACCCCATGTCCTGGGAGGGACCTGTCTGAAACATCTCTGCATTTAGAGAAGGCTTTACATTCTAACCAACCAAGGACCTGCTCTGGAGCGCCCCCTGGGGCCTTTGTGTCCTTTGTCAATCTCTGCTTCATACTAGCAGTAAATAAAATGTCAGCTGTGTTTGGTTCTGTAGGATCCTCCATCAACCCTCAAACATGCCATGCTGTTCCATGCCTACGTGTTTGTGTGCATGTTACTCCTGCTGATGCCCTCGCAGAAGTTAGTGCCAACATCTCCCCCTCTCTGAAGCTTTGCAATCAGGTTTGGGGTTTCTTTCCACTGTGCTTTCACTGCACCTTTGTTATACCTTTACCACATTGTGAGAGAGTGTTTGAGTGTGTGTGTGCATGTGTGTGTCTCCATGAGACTCTGAACTCCTGAAGAACAAAGACCACGCCTTCTCATCTGGATAGCCCTAGCATCTAATTCAGTGTCTGCCAGTCAAATATTATACATTTTCTTGAGCACCTACTACAGACCAGGGCCTGTGCTACACATTATGGATAAATTGTGTGGCCCATAATCATAGTCCCTGCCTCAGAAACTTTCAATAATGATAACAATTGTTGTAAGTTCCCCCAACACATTCCCTACCCCCCAATGATTGCATTTAAGTTCTTAGGGTCCTATGTGGTGCTGAAGAATTGAGTTGTTGGGCAGGGTGGGTTGTCTCCTGTTCAGTTATTGTCCCTGCAGGAACCCAGCACATCACTCCTGGGGATCTTGTTTACAAAGCTCCTGGGAGTCAGACTTTCCATGTCCTTAAAGCTAGTGCTTCTCACAAAGACTCATTCTTCTGTTGCCACCTGACCCACCCTGCTCTGGCCATCGGAAGCTCTGAGAGACTGACAGAGACCTTGTTGAGTTCCAGCCTCTGTAGGCACATGGTGTCTGCTCTTAAGTCTCCCTAAATCTACTGCAGGCTAATGTCATGCTCCATGTCCTCTGAATAGTCTGCTTTCTCTGCCCCAAGGCACAAGGATCCTCCTTTCTCAGGCTCTGAGAACGTCTTTGTCACCCTTTCCCCAGCTCAGGGAATAGTTTTTAATCTCAAAAGGTGGGAGGCTGTTCCAACTCATTATAAGTTCTTTCTGCCTCTGCTTTGGAATTTAAATGTCAAAAGCCCTTTTTCACTTTCTTCTACTGCAGCAACTGTTCCCCAAAGCTGTGGTTTGTAGCCACCAATCCTATTGCTGCCCTACATCCTGTGGCTCATCCTAGACCCAAAGTAGCTGACAACTGTGCAGCGTGGTAGAGTCATATCACAACCCAGCATGGAGCAGGCACCCAATAACAACTTGCTAAAAGAAGGCAAATGAACAAATGCAAAAATATGGTTAGTAAGACCACACACAGAGCCAATTCATCAGGGAAATGATTTGCGGGGCTGTTCACCATATTGTCCAGTCAAATATTAATTAAATGTTACAAATTGGAACTTTCTGCATGTTCTAGAAGAAACAATGACTGTTCTGAGCACAGAGCTCTAAATCCTTCTGTGTCTACACACGCTATGGACTAGAGCCAAAAGCCAATGTGAATCTGGAAAGAATGCCCTAGAATGCATATATTTACATTGATTCCATGAACATGTGCTTTCTAAGCAATGACATCCCTCAGCCACTCTTGAAATTCACTCTTGCTGGGCTAAGAAATTGGTCAGCTGGAGGTCTATTTTTAGCTGGCTTGTGGATTGGGGCTCACAGACTTTTACATATTCTGTTTCGGTCCTGATATTTTTCTTTCTCATCCCTTAATCTTGGAGCCCATGTTTACTTCATCAGCAGTTATATCTGAAATCTTAAGGGCCTCCAGCAGGGAAAATCAGTTTCGAGTGTTTTTAAAGCTTAGGAGTTCTTGATAGCATTGGTGCTGGCTCATCATGAGGAAAATTAAGGTAATAATAAAGGTTTCCAAGAGACCTCAAAGTGTGTTTTAACTACATAAAAATTGATTTTAAAGGGCAGTGAGTCATGGGCACTTCAAGTTGAAGAAATCCTTAGATTTTTTTTTTTAATCAATGCTCCTGCTCTAATAAGGCAGTAATTCAAGCTATGATAAATATATATACTATCTTACTGATATTTGCCTAGGAGTGTGCTAGGTTTGGGCAAGGAAGTGCTTTTCATATGCTCATGGACTTCCTGAAGGGGCAAGATATAGACACACATGTAAAATAAGACACTTCAAGAGCCTAATAAGACAGATATAATTGAGAGACAAATGAATCTCACAGACAGCAAGTACTAGGTGATTCCAGGGGGGTGATCTCCTGTTACGGGCTGCATTGTGTCCCCTCACCCCCACCCTACATCCCAAATTCATATGTTGAAGTCTCAAATCCTTGTACTTCAGAATGTGATTGTATTTGGAGATAGGCTCTTTCCCATGGTAAGTTAAAATGAGGTCAAAAGGGCTCTAATCCAATATGACTGGTGGTCTTATAAGAAGAGGAGATTAGGACGCAGACACACAGGCACAGAGAAAAGACCACACAAAGACACAGGGAGATGACCATCTGCCAGACACGCAGAGAGAGAAGCCTCAGAAGAACCAATCTGCTGACTCCTTGATCCCCACACTTCTAGTCTCCAGAACTGAGAAAACAAACTTCTGTTGTTGAAGCCACTTGGTCAGTGGTACTTTGTTATGGCAGCCTAAGCAAACTAATGCATCTCTGTGCGCTGCCGTGAGGCAGGATGAAACCCCCGGCCAGGAGCTGGAGAGTCACCTGAACCCTCAATGCCACATCTGTCAATGTGTCTGACTGTTAGGCTTTTGTCTCTTAGCACCATGCACACTCTTCTCTCTTATACTGAAGTGATGCTGGAGCTGAATCTCTACACATCACATTTCTGCTTTGCTAATGAGTTCCATGTCAGACTCTGCCAAGGGCAAGGCATGCTGGAGGGAGTCTGCAAGGTGGCGAGGGGGGGGAGGGACTTGCTCCTGCCAGCTGGTTCCAGCAGTGACTGATTTAGGTTTCTAGCTTTTTTCTGTACACCCACAACCTGCCTCATGATGACCCTTCAGAGATATCATGCCACCTGGTCAGCACCCTGTCCCTGGGGTCAGTCAATAGAGATTCCCTGTGAGTTCCAGAGGCGCCAACACCAGCGGGACAATGTCTCTCTCATTTATAGGTCTGAATTCCAGCTGTGTACACATCTCTTTCAAACTTGCAGGTTCTGGTAACTCCAAACTCTTCCCTTTGTTCCTCCAGCTCTAAGAATGTTAGCTGTTTCCTGATGTTACTCCTTCTGTCTAATTTCAGTGTTCCCTTTTGCCTTGATAGCTTCCCAATACTTTTTAGCCAATTCGCATTATTATTAAATCTTCTGTTCAATATCAACCAATCCAAAGAATTTTTGGCAACTAGGTAGGCAGGTGCCCAGGGACTCAATAGTGTCTGGCTAAGAACACAAACACTGGAGTCAGAATGACCTGGGTTCAAACCCTGTGTTACTGTACACTAGCTATAGGACTTTGGGCAAATTTTCTCACTTAATCCATAAAATGGGACTGATAGTGACAATGGCTGTCCAATTCTCTTGTTGTAAGGGATGAATGAGATAATGACAGTAGCTGTCTAGTACTCTTGTGAAGAATGAATAAATTTCGGAAATCCTAGCCACAGCAATCAGACAAGAAATAAGACGCATCCAAATTGGAAAGGAAGAAGTAAAACTGTCATTATTTAACGATGACATGATACTATAGAGAAAGAATCTAAAAGATTCTACCAAAAAACTGTTAGAACTGATAAATGTATTAGTAAAATAGCAGGATACAAAACTAATATTCAGAAATTGATTGCATTTTTTTTTTAAAATTAAATTTATTGGGGTGACAATTGTTAGTAAAATTACATAGATTTCAGGTGTACAATTTTGTATTACATCATCTATAAATCCCATTGTGTGTTCATCACCCAGAGTCACTTCTTCCATCACCATATATTCAGATTGCATTTTTATAGACCAATAATGAACTGTAATAGAGAGAAATTTTTTAAAAATCCCATTTGCAATTACATAAAAAAAATACTTAGGAATGAATTTAACCAAGGAGGTAAAAGACCTGTACTCAGAAAACTATAAGACACTGATGAAAAAACTGAAGAAGATACAAATAAATGGAAGCATATACTGAGATCATAGATAGGAAGAATTAACATCCATTAATGTCCATAGTACCCAAAGCAATCCACAGATTCAATTAGATCCCTATCAAAATACTCATGGCATTTTAGAACAAGAACAAATAATCTTAAAATTTATGTGAAACCACAAAAGGCCCCAAATAGCCACAGCAATCTTGAGAAAGAACAAAATTGGAAGTATCAGGCAGCTTGATATCAAACTGTATTGCAAGGCTATATCAATCAAAACAGCATGGTATTGGCATAAAAACAGACACATAAATCAAATAGAGTTCCCAGAAATAAACCCATGCTTATATGGTCATTTAATCTATGACAAAGGAGGCAAGAACATACAGTGGGTTAAAGACAGTCTATTCAATAAATGGTGTTGGGGAAACTGGACAGATACATGCAAAAAAATGAAACTGGACCATCTTTTTACACCATGTATAAGAATAAACTCAAAATGGATTAAAGACTTAAATGTAAGACCTGAAGCCATAAAAATCCTAGAAGAAAATATAGGCAATAAACTCTCTGACATTACTCTTAGTGATATTTTTTTCTGATATATCTCCTCGGACAAGGGAAACAAAGAAAAAATAACCAAGTGGTACTATATTAATCTAAAAAGATTTTGCACAGCAAAGGAAATAATCAAAAAAACAAAAGGTAGCCTACTGAATGGGAGAAGATATTTGCCGATGATATGTCTGATAAGGTGTTAATATCCAACATTTATTTAAAAACTCATACAACTTAACACCAAAAAAACAATCCAATTTAAAAGTGGGCAGAGGAAGGGGAGGGTGGTTATCACTTTGTGAGGGGTGTGAATGTCTATTACATTGTTTTGTACACCTGAAACAAATATATATATATATGGTTCAATTCTCACCTAAAAAAAAAAAAAAAAAAAAAAGGTGGGCAGAAGACCTGAATAGACATTCTCCAAAGAGGACAATCACATGGCCAACAGACATATGCAAAGATGTTTAACGTCACTAATCATCAGAGAAATGCAAATTAAAACCACAATTTAATATCACCTCACACCTGTCAGAATGGCCATCATCAATAAACCAACAAACAAGTGTTGGCAAAGATGTAGAGAAAAGTTGCACTATTGGTGGGATTGCAAATTGGTGCAGCCACTATGGAAAACAGTATGGAGGTTCCTCAAAACTTTAAAAATAGAACTACTTATGACCCAGCAATTCCACTTGTGGGTATTTATCCATAGAAGTCCTAAACACTAATTCGAAAAGATATGTGTACCCCTATGTTCATTGCAGCACTATTTACAATAGCCAAGATATGGAAGCAACCTTAGTGTCCATCAGGAAAGTTGGATAAAGAAATTGTGATACATTTATACAATGGAGTATTACTCTGCCATAAAAAACAATGAAATTGTACCATTTGCAACAACATGGATGGATGTAGAGGGTATTATCCTAAGTGAAATAAGTCAGATAGAGAAATACAAATACCATATGATCTCACTTACATGTGGAATCGAAAGAATAAAATGAACAAACAAAATAGAAACAGACTCATAGATACGAAGAATAAACTGATGGTTGTCAGAAGAGAGGGGTTTTGGAGGAGATGGGTGAAAAAAGTGAAGGGATTAAGAACTACAAATTGGTAATTACAAAATAGTCATGGTGATGTAACGTACAGCATAGAGAATATAGTCAATAAAATTGCAACAACTATGTATAGTGCAGGGATGTGCTAGACTAATCAAGGGATCACTGCCTAGATTATATAAATGTCTAACCACTATGCTGTACGTCTGAAACTGATATAAAATAATACTGAATGTTAGCTGTAACTGAAAAAGAAAATAATGAAAAAGTAACCAAAAAAAAAAAATGCAAAAAAAAAAAAATGAGATAAACCATGTAAAGGCACTTAGCTCAGTGAACGTCTGTTACTTAGGAAACTCAATAGCAGTTGGGTTAACTAAGCTCCTATTATTATTTTTTTTGATAGCATTATGAAACACTTTAATTATATATAGAGAGAGCACTCCATCTAGTAACTGAAGAATACACATTCTCCTCAAGTGCACAGGATAGATTCAGGGAGATAGACCTTATTCTGGAGTATAAACAAGGCTATTAAGGTTTTCGTTTCTTTTTTAAAATTTATTTCTATCTCTCTTTTAATTAGCTTCAGGTGTACAAAACAATATGGTAATTAGACATTCATATAACTCACAAAGTGATAACCCCAATAAGTCTATTACTCATCTGACACTGCACATAGTTGTTACAGTATAATTGACTATATTATTTTCTGTCAGAAAGCTTTGGGGGATTAGTTTGAAGATTTTGTAAAGCCTAAGGGAAAACTATTTCCCGTTAGATAAAGAAACTAGGAGGATTTTGAAGGTGTACAGACTTCTTTAATTTCAGAGTACATTCTATTTGTAACATCTATCTCTTGCAGCTGAAAAATCTTTCCACTTTTCTCTCAATAGTTGTCACAGGCCTCCATATCCACTCATTAAATGGGTTCCATGCTTGGCATCGTCTAAGACAGCAGGTTCCTCACTTGGCACTGTGCATTTCTCTTAGGTCGGTATAGTAAATAGGGAGGACAGTGTTTATTTAGGGGCTGTGTGACCATTGGCCGAAGGCCCAGAGTCAGTCCCTCCATGAACCAAGTGCAGCCACTTTGCACAGTCTGACCCTGGGACTTGTCCTAAAATAACCCCCAGTGAGACAGTGGTTTAAAAAATTCGTAAAAGGAGAAAGGGTGGATTTTAAATTATGGCAAATGTCTCATATTAATTGGCAAATCTAAAAATGTCTGCTAAAAGAAAAGTCTCTGCATGTTTAGGGTATGAATGAGGTACCCATTTCTACCAACAGGAGATTAAATAGATTGTGGGAGTTTCATAAATAGAATAATACACAGCACTAAAAATGAACGAACTGGGTTCATTTTGAATATGGATGACTCAGAAACAATGTTAAATGAAAAAAAGGAAGTGCAGAAAAATTCTGTTGTTATCAATGGTGTACAAGTTTCTAAAGTTCACAAGGAAGCAAAACTAAATAACAGATTGTGTAAGGAAGCATTCATGTGCAATACATCTATAAAGAAAGTGAAGAAAGATAATTCGCTCTAATTTAAGAAACACTTTCTTTAAAAAAAGAGATGATGTGATAGATTCGTACAATGGAATATAATTCAGCAAGAGAAAAGAACAAATTAGTAATCCGAGCAACAATGTGGATCAATCTCACAGACATTATTCTGAGAAAGAAGTGACACACAAAGAGTGTGCGGTGGATAATTCCATTATATGAAGTTCAAGAACACGTAAAATCACTCTATAGGGATAGCGATAGAAACAGTGGTTACCTCACTGCGGAGTGGGAGGTGGCCTGTGGGGGGGAGTCGGGGCTTGAGGTGTTAACTGAAAAATTCACTGGGAAAGGGCCTGAGGGAAACTCTGAGGTGATTTTCTTTCTTGATCTAGGTGATTGTTACATGGATGTTTACTTATGTAAATTTTCATCAAAATGATCCCTTAAAATGTGTGCATTTTACTATGTATAAATTATATCTCAATTTAAAAATAGTTAAACTGATTATAATAGTAGATGGTAATATATATTTTTAATTCCTTTTTGGTAACAAAATACAGGCAATCCCACATAGCCACCAGAATGTTATTTCACATGATATTGGTTCATGAAATCACAAATAAAACCTCTAACCTGGTGAATTTTTATAGCACTTAATCCATCCTCCCTTATTTATATGACTTCTCTTTTCTATCAGACTATAAAGACCAGGAGAATAGAAACCATGTCCCCATGGTTCCCAAACTGCTCACCAAGGCACCCTATGCTATGGGGTATTTTAAATTTTGAGAGAAATACAGCAACATCTCATCAGATACCACATGAACATCTAGCTTGAAGTAGTTGAGCTTCAAATTTACAGTATGCTGCATTCCTTTTCATAACGTCACATTTTTTGCAAAGCTGAGTTTAGAGGTTTCTATCGTAAAAAGCAAGTAAGCACGAAAATCAGTATGGATGGGAAATGAGGGTGGCCATGTCCGATCTGATTCTAAGGACTGAGAACCTGTGCAGTGCCCAGTAGGCACAAACAGCCACTAAGGAGTAATTGTGGTTATTTAAAACTAAAATAAAAATATTAGTTTTCTTTCAATTTATGAGCGCTTGAATGACCACTTAGTTATTAAGGTATTAATATTGATTAAGTTGTTTTAAACGCACTATTGAAAAAGTAAAGAACTATTAGTTGTTACTGTCAGCCTGAGTCATGAAAATGTTACTGAGACACTAAGGGTGACATGAGCAAGAAAATTTGAGACAATCTATGCCATGGCTCTTTATGACACACACATAAACATAATTACATACACACACACACACCCAGCACAGTGTCTGATGTTTAATGATTACCCAGCACAGTGTCTAATGCCGTGTTCCCTGAAAATAAGACCTAGCTGGACAATCAGCTCTAATGCGTCTTTTGGAGCAAAAATTAATATAAGACCTGGTATTATATTATATTATATTATATTATATTATATTATATTATAACCGGCCTTATGGTAAAATAAGACCTGGTCTTCTTATATTAATTTTTGCTCCAAAAGACACATTAGAGCTGATTGTCCGGCTAGGTCTTATTTTCAGGGAAACACGGTGTTTAATAATTTCTCAACAAGTGTATTGAAGGATAAACCAATGAATGAATGAGAAAGAAGTGCATCTCTGGTTTACCTTCTCATGCTTGGAAGTGTGTTCAAGTTATCCATCTCAGTGAGGAGCCCCCTTAGTTAACTTAATTCCAGCCTTTCATTGGACAGGCTGGGGACAAGGGAATGGAAATCAAGTGTGATTCTGAGATGATGGTGGCACCATTCGTAGGCACATAGGAAGGCTTCACAAAGAAAGTGAATGTTACAGAGACTGAGGGTGTAAGATTGAGAGAGAGGCTGGCATCTAGGTCAGAAAGTGCTTCTGATGTAAGGGCTGTCATGCCTGGAGCACAAGAGAAAGCCTGAGAACAAAAATACAAGGGCAGTTGAGAGGGAGCGGAGGGAGAGATTGAACACGGGGGAGGGGAGATGTGCGATGAAACAAGACTAGGAGGCACTGGCTATCGGAGCATGAAGGTAAGACATGGCAAGAGCAGGAGGTCAAGTCACTGGATTTGAATTTAATTTATTAAAGAAAAAGAGCCGGTCAGATATTTAAAGAAGGGGGGATGTGGTCAGAGTTTTGGGAAAGAAATGTAATTTTAGCTCCAGTGCCTGCAAGGAGGCCACCGAGGGTACCATAGGCTACCGGGTTGACCAGTAGCTTGCAGAGTCCCAGACAGTCTCTGAGCAGGGTTTGAAAGGTATGCAGAAGTGGGAGAGAGAATGCAAAATAGAATCCAGAGTAGATTCATCTGGGTGAAAGATCTGCTGTGTTAGGATGGTTTTAGATGAAGAAAAATGATTTATGTGTTCTCTTTAGGCTGCAAAGTTCCCCACTGAACACACTTCTACAAATGTGGCCAGAGAAGATGGTCTCGATAAGCTTCTCCTTTAGGCTATCTGTGGAGGTAAACGGGATGTGGCTCAAATATCAAAATCCGCTCATGCATGGATTATATCCCCGAACAAAGGCTCCTGGGTGGCTCACAAGGCTGGCAGGGGGCTCCACCTGTAGGGCTCTTACCGTTTTGTCTTGTTCAGCTTTTAAGACAGCTCATTCATTCTGCATGACAGCTCAGATTTGAATGTGGATCTTATTTCAGTGTTATCCCTACATCACTGTACCATTTAAAGGAAGGTATTTGCATCTGCTTGAACTTGGAACTTTGTATAACTTCTTGTCGCAACTTTATTCTCAGTTGAATCATTATTCTCTTGGCATAAGCAATACATTACTCTAAAGTACTAGTTATCTTTTTACTAATTCTTTAAGTTCATGTTGTATCATGGACTTTTTCGTGCCCTTCTTGAGGCAATGACATCTGCGTAGTAAGTACCCTCGAGAAATGCCTCTGAGGCAGCTGAGGTTTGTGGAAATTCACTCAACTGGGAAACCTGGGATCAAATCCCAAGTCTATCACATGTTTGCTGTAACTCTGGCCCCATCAGGTTACCTCTCTGATCATGTGCTTCCCCACCCATCAAATGACAAGAGGCGGTTTGTCACAACCGTGAGTTTCCGGCTCCCATCAGCTTCAGCTGAATTCTGGGTCCACCATTTCCTAGCATTCTGAGCCCAAAAAATTCCTCGCCCCGAGTCCAAATTTTATTATGGGTAGGATAGAGATAATGCTATCTTCCTCATGGGGTTATTGAGAGAAATAAAGACAATGATAAGTAGAGTTGCCTAATACCTTGTTTTAAACCTCACTGTCTGGTATTTGAACCCTCCACTCAGGGGAGGGGGGAGGGAGATTTTTTTAATGGGGCATTTATAGTTATATATACTATAACGGTAAGTGTTACAGTTATCTTGTCATGTCATGATTTAGATGCAATTATTCCTGCTTACTCTCTAGGCTTATGCCTTACTATGCTGATTTGCAAATTAGATGTTAAGTGTGGGACGTGATTCCTCATAAATTCTAGTGCACAAAGCAGAATGGTTCTGTGCAGCCAAGCACAGCGCAGAACTGTGAGCAGGCAGGTAGCAATTATGGAATAATGCTGAACACTTTTATTTTATAAACATGCAGTGCAAGTCACTCTTGGGCCTACTTTCACATTTCTCATTTATACAGCAATTTCCTTTTCTTGATTCTTTGTTCTTAAAATTTATTTCTTATTATAATTATAATGCAATTTATTTATTTATAACTTTTTTTTATTAGTTTCAGGTGTACAAAACAATGTACTAATTAGACATCATCACTCATAAAGTGATAACCACCCCCAATCTGCTGCAGGTTGCATATTTATTTTTTAATTAAGAAAATATAAATGATAAAAAAAACACTTGTGATAACGTACTCAGAAATGCCGACCAGTAATGTTTTAGTGTATAAATTCCAATGTGTGTGTGTGTGTGTGTGTATAGATAGATATAGATTACTGTAAATGTAATTTTACTGTAAATGCAATTTTGCAATTTTTTTCTGGTAACATTTTTTTACTGTAGTAAAATATACATAACATAAAATGTAATATTTTAACATTTTAAAATGTACAATTCAGTGGCAGGCAGCATATTCACAATGTTGTACAGCCATTACTACTATCTAGTTTTAGAACTTTTTAACAACCCCCAAAGGAAACCACACACCCATCAAGCAGTTACTCCCCGTTCCTCACTTCTGACCCATGGCAACCACTAATCTGCTTCCTGACTCTGTGGATTTATGTATTCTAGATGTTTCATATAAATCAGAGTCATAAATATGTGATTTTGTGTCTGGCATCTTTCACTTAGCACAATGTTTTCAAGGTTCATCCATGTCGAAACATGTGTTAATACTTCATTATTCTTATGACAGAATAATATTCCATTTATGTATATACCACATACAGTCATGCCTAGAGGACTGTATTTCTAATAACTCTGATTCTCACAACAATCTCAAATGAGGTATAATGTAATTTCCATTTTACAGGTGACAAAACTGAGACTTATATAAATGCACATGGTGTTAATGCTAGAACCGGGGTCAGCATTTTGTTTCCAAAGCCTGAACACTTTTCATTTAAGTTCCACATACAGGACTATTTCCTTAGGATACAGTTCTAGAAGTTGGATTTATAAATCACAGGACACACAAATTTTTAAATCATTGATTGCAGAACTTTTTAAAAGCAAGACACTTTTGGTAACTTTATCAAGCTGGAATCAAGAATTTTCAACATTTAATTTAGTTTCAAAGCACCTTTCAAAAATGGATGCTACAATTTTTTGGCATGAAGGCCATATTCAAATTGCAGAAAAATGAGGTTCTTATTTATGCAGGTCATAAAATGACTGGCAAGGCACAAATGCATTTTGTGCCTTAAATTCATGAAATGAATTTAAGGAGCTTCAACTTCTAGAAGGAGTAGTTAGAATTCATGATATCATGCTCTGAATCTTTCGCTTTTTAGCTGATAGTGATCAATCTTTTGATGAGTAATTCAAATCTGGAGGTTGTCAACATGAAAAAAGGGGCTCCCTCCAAATCCTCTTTGGGAGGAGAGTTGGTATTTTGAACATGATGTTCAAATCCCTTGAGAAAACGTCATTTCTTGATAAGTGGAAATGTGTTTTCCACAGGGAAACTACTGCTCCATGTAAAAACTAGTTTGATAATTGCTCTAACTTCTGTACTAAATAACAGATTGAAAATAATTTTTTGTGCTATGAGTAATCCTGGCTTAATGGCTATAACAGAACCAGTCCCGAATCAGTAAAAACCAAACTTCATGGTTTGTTGGAGGTTTTTAAAATACTTTTACTTATTTGGTAAGAAAAAGAATGTAATGCAAACTGTTATCATTAAACATTCCATAATGGAAAAAAAATTACCTGATAAATTGTTTCCATCTTGTATTTTTGTTAGAATGATCTGACAACCCTATTTCTATGTCAAATACAAGATCTGGCCTCTTAGAAATTATAAATTTCACTACTTGCATTGGTTTCAAAAAGTAGTGATAAGATTAAAATGTATTTACTTATGCAACAAATGTTTATTGAGCATCTACTGTGTTAAATCATTAGGGACATATTAGTGAACAAAACAAATGACTACCCTCATGAAGGAGGACCAGGTAGCGGGAATGTTAGAGGATACAAACCACACAAACAAAATATTATATGTTTAATGGTGATTAAAAAAAAAAAAAAAAAAGCAAGATGAGAGACAGAATATGACAGAGAGGGTAACTTTTGAGCCAAGACCTGAAGTGAGAAAAGAAGCTATGTAGTTATCTAAGAGGAAGAATTGTTAAGACAGGGGGATCAGCCAGAGTAAAGAACCTGGAGAAATATTTCAGTTGGAAGAACTGAGAACAACCCAAGGGCCAATAGCTCCAGCACAGAGTGAGTTGGAGGAAGGGAGGGTTGGTAATGACATTACAGAGATCTGGGGCCATGGAGACCTTTGTAAGTGTTTTGGCTTTTCCTCTGAATGGGCAGCCATTGCAGGCCTTGAGTAGATGTGATGTATTTATTAAAAGTTAACTCTGGTTGCTATGTGGAGAAAGATCCTGGGCAATAGTAGAAAGAGGAAGACCTTTTAGAAGCCTAGTGCAGTAATCCAGGCTGGGATGGTGGTGGCTTGGGTTCACGGGGAGAAATGTTAGATTCTGGATATATTCTCAAGGTAGAGCTGATAGAGTTTACTGATGGATTGTATATGGGGAATGAAAGAGGAGAGCTCAGGGATGATTTTGAGGTTTTTAGCCTAAAAAAATGAAGTTGCTATTTATTGAAAGGGGAACATCTCAAAAAGAGCAGGTTCTTTTAGTTGTTTTGGTATTGGTTTTTGTCATGAGGTGACACATAAGTTTGGTTTAGGACATGTTAAGTTTAAGATAGCAACTATAGTCCCATTGGAAATGTCTGACATGTCCAGGAGCCAGTTGGATGTAGGCGATATACATTTGTAAATCATCGGTATTAGATAATGTTGAAAGGCAAGGTCATATTGGAGGTAAGTATAGAGGAGAAGAGAAAATTTCTAAGAACTAAGCCTTAAGGAGTCCCAAGGTTTAGAGGAAAGGAGGATGAACAGATATTAGTAAATGAGGCTGGTAAAAATAGTGAGTCATGTGGAAGAACCAAAAGAGAATAGTATCCCAAACTTAAGAGGAAAAAATGTGTCCAGAGGGAGAGACTGACTAACCATCAAATGATGCTGTAGGTCAGGTATTAGCTTAATAAGATGAGGCTGCTATAACAAAATACTGGATGACTTAAATAACAGACATTTATTTCTCATAGTGCTGGAGGCTGGGCAATCCAAGATCAGGACTCCAGCAGATTCAGTTCCTGTTGAGAACCTCCTTCCTGACTCATAGGTAGCTACCTTCTTACGGTATACTCACATGCCAGAGAGAGATCCGGTGTCTCTTCTTCTTCTAAGGGCACTAATCTCATCATAAGGCCCCCACCCTCATGATCCCATCTCAATTTAATCATCTTCCAAAGGCCCATCTCCTAATACCATCACATTGGGGACTAGGGCTTCAACTCATGAATTTTGTAGGGACACAAACACTTAGTCCATAACAGGTATGATGAGGAGAATTGACTGTTGGATTTGGCAACATGGAAATCACTGCTGACTTTGAAAAGGGTAGTGGTGGAATGTACTCAATTAGAGAGCACGGAAGAACACAGGACCACCCTGGAGAGATTACAGGCTGTGCTTTGCATCTATTTTAGTGGTAAATAGGGATCAAATCTCTTCAGCTGGAGCTTCACTGGTCATGTTCTCCACCCACCCTGAATGGGCTGTCAGCCCAGAAGAAAGAGTAATCTTTTCTTTGGAATTTGTCTTCCTGGATGGGCAGAATTTTAAGGTAGCTTCCAATATTCCGGCCCTTGGTCTACACACACCTCCTCCCAGTTATTTAATCAAACACTAAGTACTAAGATACTACTGTGAATTTTGCAGATGTAATTAGGGTCTCACATCAGTTGACTTTGGGAGATGATTTGGGTGAACTTGGCTTAATCACTCGAGCTCTTTAAAAATAGAAAGTTTTCTCTCATTAGTCAGAAAAGAAGTCAGAGAGATGTACTCCAACTGGCCTGCAGAAAGCAAACCTCCAGGTTCTGAACTGATTACAAGGGCACAGGGAAGGAAAGAAGTGTGGGTGCGTCTAGGAGCTGCCAGAGGTCCCCAGACAATGGTTGGAAAGAAAACCCGGACATCGGTACCCTGACCACAGGGAACTGAATTCTGCCAACAGTCAGTGAGCTTTAAAGGGGACCTTAAGCCAAGATGAGATGGTAATTCTGGCCAACACCTTGATTTCATCCCAGTGACAGGCTGAGCAGAAAATCCTGCCATGCTGAGTCTGAACTCCGACCTATAGAAACTGTGGGATAACTCATTTGCATTGTTTTAGCCATGAAATGTGTGGTATTTTGTTACACAGCAATAGATAACTAAGACAAAGCTTTTAAAAATTCACATCACAAGTTCCAGTAGCAATCGAAGGAGAGAAAATAGAGAAAGCCAGTATAGTGGCTCTGAGTGAGTTTTGCTAAAGAGGGAAGAGAAATGGTGACATACGGAGGAGGTGGAGAAAATGGTGCTGTTTTTGTTCTAAGTTGGGAAATATTACAATATTACATATTGATGGATAGCACATGGAAAGTGAAAGTTCATGCTAGAGGGAGAACAAGGCCTCGTGCAATGTCCTGGAGAAAGGGTTGGGACACTGGAAATGGGAGGACTGGACTTGGTCTTCCACAGGAACGAAGGTTCTTCCATAGTACTGGAGGGAAGGCAAGGTGTCCTCTGTGTGCCCAGAAAGGGGCCATATGGTCTCTGACTGCTGAGAAATTCCTGATTGCTTCCAGCTTTCAGTGAAATAGGAATCAAGGACATCAGCCCAAAATAATGGGAGGGGTGGGAGTGTAACCATCATCTAGAAGTATGGGTAAGTGAACAGACGAGGAAAGTATTGTGGGCTTGCTTGGGTCATATGAAGTTAGTGGCAAGGATTCAAATAAAGCTGTCAACATAGATAGGTGTGTTTCTCCAGCCACATCCAGTTCCCTGGTGCAGGCTTTCAAAATTCAGAAAGCTGAATTGAACCAATTGTGGAGTTTTAAGACAAGTACATCAGCTGGGGGAGACAGAATAGCTACCTCAGCACTTGAGAGAATTACAGGAAATGCCTCAGGGTGAATCCAGGATTCAGAGAGGGTAAGAAGTGAAGGAATATTCAGGTACATGAGGTAGGAGATGTTGCTGACGACGAATGTTGAGTTTTAGAGAGTCCCATGGGAAGGTTTTGCTTTGGGGGCAGGAGTGGGGGATGAGGCCTTACAGGCAATGTACAGCGCTGTATGTGGGTGAGATTTGGGAGCATGAGGGAGAACCTGGGGAGGTCCTAGCTTCATAATGGTGGCTGATGAAGATTTGTCCTGATGGCCCCATGGCAGATGGTGGTAAAGAGGTTGTGAGGGTTGGGAGGTGGGTGGGGTCATCATGTTATAGGCAGCTCTTCATGCTTTCACCCTCCTTACATCTACTCATTGCAGTAGAAGGGGAGGAGGACTGTATGTGAACATACTTAGAGAAGGATGGAGCATGATGTGAAGGGAAAAGGCTTGATTACAAGTTCATCTGATAAAAAGTTATGCATGAGAAAAAACATCTCTTGCCCTAGTTCGATTTCAAAACAGCACTGCCAGGCATCCACCCAGGACTCTGCAATGGCTGTCAGGCCTCCAACAACTCCCACGGCAGGCTGGAGCATGAACTGATGGGAAGTTAGAGCACCATCTTTCAAAACCCACGTCTCTGTCTGGCCAACACCAAGAAGGTCCAAGAACAGACTGAGCTTCTATCTTATGATCAATGTTATGAACTTAAACATTGTAGGTTTGTTGCTTTGGGCCCATTTTCAATATGCCCCTAAAGTAATAGCTTTATTGTAAACACAGAGACCCAATCAAAGTGTGGGTCATGGGTGGGGCGGAGTCTAGTATCTCGTGACTTATGGAAATGTTTGGATTAAAAATAAAACCCTTCATGGCAGGACCAACCTTTCAGAGAGTGTCACAGCAAGTACATGTTGGCAGTCAAAGTTGGGTCAGAGGGGAAGTGAGTTCCCAGAGGACTTCAAGCTATTATATGATATCCAGCACACAATAGCCAAATAGTCACAGTAAGGCTGTGGACATAGAGAGATTGGAGAACCCAGTGGGAAAAGAATTGAAAGGGCATCTTACTGTTGCCTAATATTCACGAAGAGATCTTACCCAATAGTGTGTGAACTTGTGAATTCTGCTAGCAAGATGGATATTCTGGGGAATTTTAGTTAGCCTTATCATTTTATTGGAATAATATATTATCCTGTAAGTCTGGTCTTCATCTAGGGTGGTGTATCCCATACAAAGAATGGTTGTGGGAAACAGCTGATCCCCTGGGGTTGAGAACATTTTCTAAACATCTCCTTTTGGCAAGAGGTGTGGGAAGCAGCGTTCAGAGCATCTGTGGGACCCAGGGAGAGTCCTGGGCACCTGTTCAGAGGGAAGCAAAGATGAAGGGAGACCAAGCCAAGCATCACCTACTTTCCCATTTTCCTAAGTAAGCACAGTCGCTGCCCTATTATCCAAGGGGAATAAATTGTTTAAGGAAACCCAGCAAACATTTTTTAAAATGCTTGCTTTTCAGATCTGTTAAAATAATTAAATGTTCATAGTCAAACACCAAACAGGTTAGAGTTTCTCTTGACCCATCTCCTTGGCTTAACACAGGGGTGGTGTTTCCTTTTTGGATCTTAAGGGACTTGTACACACTGGAGGTCTTTGCATCTGAGAAAGAGATCTCTCTGGTTTCTACCCCAATTCCCTGCTATCCTCATCGAGGGCTGCAGATCACAATCACCAAAGCCATCAGAATTAGAGCCTCCTGGGCCTGGGGTCTGGAATATGTATTTTCAAAAATTCCCTATGCCACCAGAGTTGGAAAGCACTGAAAAATCCCCAAGAATGACAGAAAAGATGGGGGGAAGAAGTGAGGGGATCGGGGCAGAGGTCAAGTGGGAGGAGCGGGCTGTCTGTCTGTCTGTCTGTGCTCCCTGCAGGAAGTTGGCACTTCTCGTCCCTTGTTTCTTCTCATCTTTCCACTAGCCACTGGAAAGATGGAGGGAAACTGGATGGAAAGGATGAGGGAAAGCTGAAGGGAAAGGAGCTCACTGCCCTGCACTAAGGAAAGATATTTGTGTTTTGGGGTCAGACCCCGAGGGGTCCGACAGCTTGGCACGTTGTGACCAGTGTGAATAATCTAAATTCACTGAGTCTCAGTTTTCTCATCAATAGCATTCACTAAATGGCTGCCAGTCAGCTTGTGGGCCCAGACCAACCCAGAGTAGGCCATAATTTACAGCCTCCAGACAAGTCCTGGCATGGCAGCTCTGAGCCCACCTGGGAGGGGACCAAGTCTTTGCCAGCCCTGCTCACATGCCTCTCCTCCAGCCCTGCAGACTCCAAACCACCAGTTCCCATCAAGCTTGTCTTCTCCCGAATGAGCCTCCATTTTTTTCCCCCAGCATTGCTTTCTTGGAAACTCAATTCCTTTGATGCTGGCCACTGCCAATGGCTGATCTGACTGAAGCAATTAAGTATGGATGACTGATAGATTTGCAACTTTTCAGGGAGTGTTGGTTAATTCCAATACATCTCCGCGTGGTAAAATGCATTCAGGAGATAGATTGCTATGGTCTGGAGGGGCTTTTGGTCTTTTTGACTATTCCAGAAAACTCCTCACCCAACACTGATCTGTCAGCCTCATAATCATCATCCCACCCCCTTCACTGTTTGGTTGTGCCTGTAACTCCACACCACACCAGACCAAGTTAAGTACGTAGACATCCCTGGAGGAGACAGTGTTGGCCCATAACGGCTGTTGACCCCATCAGAACCCATGACAGCATCCACCAACATTAGTTTTCTTCAGAATGACAAGAGTTTTCTTCTGGTGCTTATCTGCACCTGTGTTATATTCCCAAGCTCACTCTGCCTGTTTGTATGCCTCGTATTCCACAAATATTAAATAAGTAAAAATGTTATACCTTCAAGGCCAGGAGCAAACTTGAGTTTTAGGACATTAAGAAGCTCACATTCCCCGGGAATGTTGTATAAACTGCCTATATGTCTTACAATTAAGCTCAGCTACACATGACCAGAAATAGCTTAAACAAGGCAAACCTATATTTCTGTGTCCTGTAAACATCCGAAACACCTAGCAGTCCCAAGGCTAGTGTGGAGCTGCAGATATCATTGACCCAGACTCTTTCTGTCTTATTGCTCTTCCCTCAGTGGCCTGCATTCCTGGGTAGCTCACGGTCCAAGATAGAAGCTCCAGCTCCAGGCAACATATCCACACTCCAGCCTGCAGAAAGGAGGAAAAGGGAAGAGCACACATTCCATGTAAGGACACTTTACATAAATCGAACACGCCACTTTCACTGAAGTCCTGCGGACCAGAATCTACTCACATGACCAGACCTTTCTGCAAGGAAGTCCGTGAAGTGCAGCCTTTCATCCAGGGGTGTTTTCACTTGTACGTTATCATGGGGTTTCCTCAGTTTTCCTGCCGCCCATATCTTAGCCTTAGCCTTGGCAGCGTCCACATATGTGTCACTGCCTGGTGACACAGCCTCCTGAGGCATAATGCTTCTTTCTTGCCTTGACGATTTTACAGAAACCCCCCTTATTTGAGGGGCGTACGTTCCAAGACCCCTATTGGAGGCCTGGAACCAGATACCAAGCCCTACATACACTGTTTTGTTTTTCCCTATGCATGCATACCTATGATAAAGTTTAATTTATAAATTAGGCACAATAAGACATTCACAACAATAATTTCTAATAAAGTAGAACCATTATAACAATCTACTGTAATAAAAGTTCAGTGAATGTGATCTCTCTCTCTCAGCAAACTAGCACAGCTTTCTTTCTCCTTAACAATTTCACAGACAGAAGATTTGTTCCTGTCCTAGATCTTAGCAACCTCAGCATACAATTTTTTTCTTTCCTTATTAAGTCAAGAACATTTACCTTTTCACTTAAAGGAAGCACTTTACAGCTTCTCTTTGGCATATCTGAATTGCCAACATCACTCTCTGGCACTTTGGGTTCATTATGAAGTAAAATGAGGGGACTTGAACACAAGCACTGATATCAGACAGTCAATCTGATAACCGAGAGGGCTACTAAGTGACTAACAGGCAGGGATACAGCGTGGATACACTGGACAGAGAGATAATTCACGTCTCGGGCATGATGGAGTGGGAGGGTGTGAGATTCCATCACACTGCTAGGAATGGCACACAACTGAAAACTTATGAACTGTTTCTTTCCAGAATTTTTCACTGAATATTTTTAGACTGCAGTTGATCACAGGTAACTGAAAATGTGGTTAAGGGGGGACTATTATAGCCCCTGCAAAGTCATGTCCTGTGACATCCTGGGTGCCGATCTGGGATTGAGGCCCTGAAAACATTCATTTTTTGTCAATTCCCCGAAAGCATGGTGGAGGACATTCTCTGCTCTGCCGCTGCAGGGGAAAATGGGAAGAGACTTTGAGGCAAGTCATTTCATTAATCAACAGAGATGTTAATGTGGCCCCTAATGTACCACGTACTGGGCAAGGTATTGGGGATACAGTGACAAAAGGCCACAGCTCTGCCCGCAAGGCGCTGAGAGGCCATCTGGGGAGACAGGGTGAGCCAATGTCAGAGATACATAGAAGGCCTAAGGGGGCTCTGGGCACGGGTGCCTGGACTGCCAGGACACGTGGACGTGGTCAGGTGAGTCATCTTAGAAGAGCTTAGCCTGAGATGAACTTGACAGGGGGAGCAGGGATTAGTCGGGGAAAATGGAAACGTGTATTCCATGAAGAAGGTTTAGCGTTCCCACAGGCAAAAAGAAAGACGAGAATGTGGTGTGTTCGTGTAAGTACATGTTACTCGGCATTACTGGAAATGCAAGAAGATGAAATTAGAGAGGCAGGAAGGCAGGCAACAACTCTTGGGCCATCTTGTATGCAATGCGATACAAATTTCACTTCAGATTGAAGACAAGAGAAAAACCATCAAAGGGCTTCACTCCATGACACAGTCAAATTTGTGTTTGTCGATAGATCACTCTGGACACTTTGTGAAAGAAAATTTTAAGAAGGAGCAAAGAGAAGGGGAAAGACCAGCTAGGAGGCTGGTAATCAAGAAAGAAATAATAACAGCCTCAACTCAGGTAGGGTAATGGAGATGGACAGAAGGGGATCATTAAATTTCAAAACCCAAGCCAGCAAGTCTGATGTTTGATTGAATGGCTGGATGAGGGAAAGAAAGACATCAAGGGGAAACCTTGCTTTTTAGCATGGGCCTGGGTAGATGGTGCTGCCAAGCCATGAGAGCAAATGTGCATGAGAAGCAGACTTAAGGAGGACAGGGGTGTGTGATGTTGTGGACAAGTAAGAACGCTGTGTCTGGGGATATCCAGTTACAGAAGTCAGATCGACTATTGACGACTGAAACCTGAAGCTCCCAGGAAAGGTCTGGCCTGGGAGATCTAGGTGGCCATCCTGAGCCCGTAAGTCATAAATTAAATTGTGAGCGTGCTCTGGATCACTCAGATGGAGCTGATAGAGTGAAAAGAGCAGTGATTCAAAAGAAAAGCATTAAGGAAGTTTCAGGCGTAGTTAGAGGAAGGGAGAAAAGGCAGGGGAAGGATGTCATGAAAGCCAAAGTCTGAGGAAGCTCAGTAAAGGGGGTGTGGTCCATGGTCCTTGCTGGGTGTAACAGAGAGGCCCTAGACGAGAAGGGTTGGTGGCAGCTTTTATAGTAAAATAGGGATGCTGTTGGTGACCTTACGGAAAAATCTTATCAGAATAGCACGAGATGAACGAGATATCAGAGTAAATGGGAGGGGAAGAAGGAGAAATTCTGGGGTTTGCCGTTTGCGTGGAGTTTGGGTGCCAATGGGAGTCAAGATGTTGCATAGTTCCTAGTGGTTTTAGGATGTAAAGGACGGCTTTATCGTTTTTGTTTTATATCAGAGAGATCTGCACAGTTCTCTTGGCTGCAGGAAGGTGGGCAGTAAAGAAAGAACATTCACATCAAATTTCTCAATAAATTAAGAGGCATTGAATCTTCCGTGACTCAGGAAATGACAGTAAGCAGTGACATTTGGAATCAATTTTGAGGGTAACAGAATGGAGGATGACCACGAACCAATAAAGGATTTGACAGAACTCTCTCTGAGATCACAGTCCTGTTTTGCTGCCTTAAGTATGGAACTGGAAACTGACCCTCCAGAACAGACTTTCTGGATTTCACTGTCTTTCTCCACATTAAGATTTGTCTGCTCATGGGTCCCCATCACTGGGCTCCATCCACTTGTTGACACCCTTTTGTACCTGTGTGGCCACCTCCATGTCTTGTCGACAATTTTGTGCAACTGACATTCTTATCTATTGTCATTTTCTCCAGATACTTTGCTCTGCCTGCCAAACGGGAATTTTCTCTGCTTCCTGTGTATAGCTCACTCCACCTTCAACCTGACAATGAGTGGTTACATTTCTGGCCTTCACTTCTGTGGTCTGCTCCAACCTAATCTATCATAGCAAGTCAGTGCTGCAGACAGAAAAAAAAAAAAAGCAAAAGAATATCTGAGCAGTGTAGGGGGTGAAGAAAGAGCTGGTAGGTAGTTTCCAAGAAGGACCCCAAAGAGCCTCACCTCTGGATATTCACACCCTTGTGTAATTCCCACCCATGTTATACCAGGATTGGTCTGCAATCATAGAATATGGCAATTGTGATGGCATGTGACCGTTAAGGCTAAGTCATAAAAGACGTGTGGCTTCTCCCTCTCTCTCTATCACAGGATTGCAGGAAGCCAGTTGCCATGTTGTTAGCACCCTTACAGAGCCCAGCAGCAATGTCTGTGTGAAGAAGAACTAAAAGTCCGGCCCACAGCCATGTCAGTGAGGCTTCCAGTTAACAGACCCTCAGGCTTCATTAAATATTTATATTTAATACATCTATGTTTAGATGGCTGCAGCTCCAGCCAACATCTTAACTGCAACTTCATGAGAGACCCAGAACCAGAACCATCCAGCTGAGCCCGTGCTGAATTCCTAACCTCAGAACCTGAGATAATAAGTGTTCATTGTTTTACTCCATTACTTTCTGGAATAATTTGCTATGTGTAATAATAGACAACTAGTATAAAAAGCCTCCCCACCTTCTGCCTCAGTCCTCCCTTACAAGAGGTAATGCTGATCTGATTGGCTAGATTTCAAGACACTGATTGGGATATGCTTACTGGTGAACGGAGTCGCTAGCAACCAGTCAGTACTTGCGGACTTTCCACCATGAGCCAAGCACTGTGTTAGGTGATGACGATACGACCATGGTTAAGACAGCGCCGCTGACATTCTAAGGGGAGGAGTAAAGCAATGATCATGTACCTGTGTTCATTACACATACTTTGTCGATAAGTGCTATCAATAATATGGAATAGGCTCATACGGGGAGAGGGCCAGGAACGATGCTTTGGCTAGGATGCGTGAAGAAGAGTTCTCAGAGGAGGTGATATCTGAATTATGGGCTGCAGTTCAGGGGAAAGGTCCAGAGAAAGCAAAGAACTTAGTGTATTTTAAGGATGGAAAGAAGGCTAGTAGAGCAAAAGCAGGAGGGTGGAGGGAAATGTAGCACAAATTGGGCACCCCTGCATTTCCTTTCTTCTTGCATCTGGCTGGGTCAGTGGAGGCAGAGCCTGAGTCTTTGAACAGACCTTGCCATCGTGTCCACTGGCTCTCTCCTCTTTTCCACACATTCACCTGGGGGCAGAGGGGAGGGCTTCCAAGCTTTTCCAGAGTACTTCATTGTGGAGAAATTGAGCCCTGGAATTTTATTTGTAATAAAATAGTACCAGTTCTCTTTTTTTTCTTGTTCCCTTGCGAACCCCATGGGAGGAAGCATGCTTGAGGAGCAGAGAATTCAGCTCTGCCTAGATTCTTTCAATACTATCAAGTACCCACCAGTGACAGCCATGTAAAGTTGTCAAATGATTGAGAAAAATGTTTGTGTCAAAATGAACACCATAAACTTAGAACAAGGAGCATAAAGAAGTAACAGAAGAAGAGTATGATCTAGTTCGTACTTCAAGTGTGTCATGAGGAAACTTCCAGGGCTTGTATTACATACTCATACATGGGAATTAAATTCTTAACACCTTATTTTACATGTTTCCAAATGTAAACATTTCCAGAATGCTCCTTTACAAAAAAATGCTATTACATTTATTGGGGTAACATTGCTTACTAAGACTATATAGGTTTCAAGTGTACAATTTTATCATACATAATCTGTATATTGCATTGTGTGCTCACCACCCAAAGTCAAGTCTCCCTCCATCACCATATACCTGACCCCCTTTATCCTCTTCTACCTCCTCCCTTCCCCCTTATCCTTCGGTAGCCGCCATACGGTTGTCTGTGTCTAAGCATTTTTGTTTGTTTCTGTCTTGTTCATTTGTTGCTTTCAGTTTTATATCCCACAGATGAGTGAAATCATATGGTTCTTGACTTTTTCCATCTGACTTATTTCCCTTAGCACAGAAGGCTCCTTTTAAAATGTATAGTGGGAGGCTATTAATGAGACATGATGTAACCATCCCCATTTATAACTCTTCAGATTTTCATGGGTAACCTTGTGAAGATGCAAGACCTGTCAGGAAATGACAGAGAGTAAAGAACACAAAAGTTACTTGACAGATGCTCCCGAGGGCTTCTTCCATGGGACCAGAGCATTGTTCTTTGGCGTTAACCAGATAGGGAAAAAATAACACTAAGTTTCTGCAAAGTTTCTGGGTAGGTGGCAGAAATTTAGGATAAAATGAGGTGAGAAGAGACTTCTGTGATCCCTGTCTACCAAATTGCTTTGAAGGCAGAAAGTTAGAAAAACCTGTAGATTAGAAATAGAATAAGAATTACTTAGGGGAGAGTGATTGAAGGCCTAGCTGGCTCTCAGAAGATTTCTAAGCCACATGAAAATGAATGGGAGTTTAAAAGTTCAATGATTTCTTTAAAAACCAAAAATGAATCAGCCTTGTCAAATGAGTAGGAACCCACTGCTAAAAGAAAATAAAGGACTTGCTCAAGAAAGATTTCATACGTTCTGCGGTCTTCCTCCTCTTTTATTTATATTAGTTTGATTTGCATGGGAATCTGATCTCACAATGGGACTCTCATAGATTTTTTTAGTCTGCTGATAAAGGAGTGGTCAGGCCTGGGAGAGGGCAGAAAAACAAGGGAGGAAAGTTAAGAAACAGGGTTTGACTCAGGCCCTTATTGAAAACTGCAGACATTTTTGCCAGAACAAGTAAATACTAATGGAAGTTAGTCATCAAAAAATCAAGAATATGGAAAGTCCTAATAATTATAGTCAGTGAATAATTATATTTTTCATTTGTATTTCCACCTCTTATTCTCCACCCCCAGCCTAACCCAAAGGCCCTTTATATGTTCGCCCACAGCTAATGTAGAGTGAGCCATGGATGCTTGGCTGTAGTCCATAGGAGAGCCACCCAGGGCCCGTGGCAGGAAGGTAGTTGCTTTTAATGATGACCAGCCTATATTGGAAACTTCCTGTGTCAGGAAGAATTCTAAGGATGACACTTGTCCTTGTATCATCCCCATCACTTTGAGTGTGGGTAGAACTTGTGATGATGATGAGATGTCTCTCCATGATTATCACATTGCATGGCTAACGACCATTGTCCAGTGTGCCTGACCCCATCACACGAGTCCTTTAAATGCAGAGCTTCTCCAGCTGGCCACATAATGGGAAGTTAGAAATTTGAAGCATGAAAAGAATTTGAGGCACCCTTACTGGCTTGAAGATGGAGTGAGCCACATGGCAAGGAATGTGGGTGGCCTCCAGGAGCTAAAAGGACCCCCTGGCTCAGAACCAGCAAGGAAATAGGAACCTGGTTCCCAAGGAATTGAATGCAGCCAACAACATGAGTGAACTTGGAAGTGATTCTTCCAAGATGAAAGCCCAGCCTGACCAGCACCTTGATTTCAGCTTTGTGGAACCCCAAGCAGAGAATCTGGTCAGGCTTTCCTAACTTATGACCCATAGGGCTGTGATATAGTAAATGGGTGCTGTTTCAAGTTGCCAAGTGTGTGATTGTTTGTTATGCGGCAAACAAGTTCACCTCCCTACCTAAAGTTCCTTTCCATGCATCATCCGTTGAAAGGTATATTGGTTTCTTATTGCTGCTTTAACATATCATCAGAAATTTCCTGGCCTGAACAATACAAATGTGTTATCAAACAATTCTGGAGATCAGAATGGTCTCACCAGGCTAAAATCAAGGTGTTGGTAGGTCTGCATTCCTGCTGGAGACCCTCACTGAGAATTTGTTTCCTGCTTTTCCGGCTTACAGAGGCTGCCCATGTCCCTTGGCTCATAGCACCCTTCCAGTAAACACATTGTTTTGACCTCTACTTCCATCCTCACATTTCTTTCTCTGACTCTGACCCTCCTGCTTTTCTCATTTACCTGTAAGGACCTATGTGATTAATTACATTGGGCCCACCCAGATAATCTAGGATAGTTTCCTCATATCAAGATCCTTAATCTAAAAACAAAATGTCAAACCCATAGAAACAGCAGAAAAAAGATTGCAAAGGGCGGTGGGTGAGGGAAGTATGGAAAAATTGGGAAAGAGTACAAATTTTCAGCTATAAGATGAATAGGGTCTGAGGAGCTAAAGTAAAACCTAACGACTGTAGTTGATAACACTATATTGTATACCGTTGGCCCTCTGTAGCCACGGTTTCATATCCACGGTTTCCACATCCATGGATTCAACAAACCATGGATCAAAAATATTTGAAAAACTGCTATTTTGTTGCTGCTGTGTACTATGTTGTTAGGCCTGCAATGGTTGTGTGTACTGAGCATGTACAGACTTTTTCTCCTTGTCATTATTCCCTAAACAACACAGTATAATAACTATTTACATAGCATTTGCATTGTATTAGGTATTATAAGTAATCATGACATGATTTAAAGTATACAGGATGTGCGTAGGTTATGTGCAAATACTACGCCATTTTATATAATGGTGAGCATTATATAGTTTCTTAGTTTCTGTGGGGATGTCCTGGAACCAGTCCCCCAAGGATACCAAGGGATGAATGTCATTGAAAATTGCTAAGAGAATAGAACTTAGATGTTCTCACCAAAAAAAAAAGGTGGGGGAAGATAAATATGTGAGGTGATAGATGGGTTCGTGAACTAGATGGGGGGAATCCTTTCACAATGCATATGTGCATCAAATCATCATGTTGTACACTTAAATACCTTACAATTTTACCTGTCAGTTATACCTCAGTAAAACTGAAATTTCTTTTAAAATCCTAATTACATCTGCAAAGTTCCTTTTGCCATGTCAGGTATACAGAGGTTCCAGGGATTGGGTTGTGGACATCTTTGGGCTTCATTCTTCAACCTACCATAAGAGGCTCCCCTCTCTTTGGTCTGTTTTTAATCTTTAACATGTTTTGCTATGCAAGAGAGAGTAAGATGCTTTCAAAAATCTTTCTTTCCCCATCACCCATTCGTTTACTCAATATTTATTAGATGCCTCTTTTGCAAGATCACTACATTGAACAATCAATAATCTATATAAATAACATTCCCCTGATGTTGTTCTAGTTATACAACCATACTCGAGTACCCCGCCGAGGTATGTTTGACACTGAGATATGATGGCCGACAACGTGACAAATCCTTGCTCATATTTATCGTATACCCGCAGGAGGCCTAGGCATGTGGGCATGTGCATTTTCTAAAGCTCCCCTAGTTATTTTGATGTGCACTGAAATGTGGGGATCCCTAAAGCCCTCATGCCTGGCACTACCTAGACCTACTGAATTAGAATTTTCAGGGGTGGGGTAGGCGCAACTGTGTTTTAAAAAATCTTCCTTGTGTGATTCTGATGTACACAAAACCTTGGGTTTGTCAGCTTGAGACATCATGGTCCACAAATTGGTGCCTGGAGGGGATAAGACAGTTATGTTTGACAGGCTAGAGGAGAGAAAGCTCAGAGCATGGAAAGCAGGGGTGCATGGGAAGCCAGAGAGGGGTACGTATCTTCCAAGGCCTGGTGATGGTATGAAGAGGTAGCACAGGAAACAAAAATCCCCTTTTTCTCCCCTAGGAAGCGGTGTGTCTAAAGACAAGGTTAGACTTTGGAGACATGGATCCACTGCTGAGTGAGAACGTTTTAGTATTTTTAATAGTTTAAGGGACTATCAGGGAGGCACTCAAGGCCAGATGGAATTTATCTTCAGGAGGTTAAGTAGAAACATGTCAGATGAGGCTGTTTACACCTGTCAGGGCTGTAAAGAGCTAAGAAAGAATTTTTAGAAAACTGTTTTGACAGAAAATAAATAGGCAGATGGAAAGTCTATTTACGATCATTAAGAGTAAAGTCACCTCTGAGAAGCACCTTAGGGAAAGAGGCAGGATGAGAGGGAGAAAGCAGGATTCATTCTAAAGACCGAGCTGGGAGGACACCCACACTGTGGGAGAGAGGTAGCTGTGGGCTCAGAGCCCTGACCAAAAGCAAAACCTCTTGAGGCCACAAGTGGGAAGAGAATTGGCTCCAGGTACCAAGAGGAAGCCAAAAGCCAGAGCTCTGCCCTGTACAAAAGGATGGCCTGTGCTTCTGTTCCAAATCCTCGAGGCCAGGCAAGAAAATCCAGGGGTCCAGTGAATGTGGTCTCACTGGCTACATGGGGGGCACCTTGTTTTTGTTGTCAAGACAACTTTACAACAACACTAAGAGAATTTTTAAAGAAAATACTCGTCCATAACACCACTTACGTAATCTAACAGCTTGATGAAATCTTCAAGAATGAGTCTTTTGAGGACCAACATTCTTGCCGATGGGCATCAAACTCTTATTCTGATTCAGAAATTAGTTCTTTCTTTACAATATCACACTTTCCACACCTAACGTTAAGTTGCACATGATAAATAAATGTTAGACCATGGAGAAAAATGTAAAATATAAGTCAAATACTGCAAAGAAAGTTACTCATACATTGGTAAATAATCTTAACTATTTTCTTTTCTCTTTATAAAGTAATACATGTCTCTTATAGGGAAAAATTAAATTTGGGTAGGTAAAAAAATAACTCTTAATTTCATCTCTGAGGAACAACATTAGTATTTTGAGTCTATGCATATATTTACACTTACTTTTCCTCATAAGGAGATAACACTGTATATATACATCATTCTTGAATATATTTGTGTATGTATACATACACATACACACATACAACCCTTATATAGTTGGAACAGCTTTCTATGTCTTACTATGTGATTCTCCTGCCACATTATGTGAGTGCCTATTCAGTAATACTATATTGTATGGATGTTGTTTTTCTCCAGTTCTTTTTTTTTTTAAATTAAATTTATTGGGGTGACAATTGTTAGTAAAATTACATAGATTTCAGGTGTACAACTCTGTATTACATCATCTATAAATCCCATTGTGTGTTCATCACCCAGAGTCAGTTCTCCTTCCATCACCATATATTCGATCCCCCTTACCCTCATCTCCCACCCGCCACCCCCCGCCCCCCTTACCCTCTGGCAACCACCAAACTATTGTCTGTGTCCATGAGTTTCTGTTTCTCATTTGTTTGTCTTGTTCTTTTGTTGTTTTTGGTTTATATACCACATATCAGTGAAATCACATGGTTCTCTGCTTTTTCTGTCTGACTTGTTTCGCTCAGCATTACTTTCTCCAGTTCTTGATAAGCAGGCGATGCATTTCAGAGTGCAGCCACTGGGGGCCTCAGTCAACTATGCTTCCTGGAGTCAGAGAACTGACAGGCTTGTTCTCAAGGCCACCAAAGACAAATTAACATTTACTTAACCAGTAATGTGTTACAGATATTGAGGTGGTTCAGTTATTTGCCATTATGAAAAATGCTGCAAAAATATCTTTACAGTTAAATTTGCAATCTTTTCACATCTCAGAATATTTTTATTGTAGTTTTATTATTATTAGTTGCAGGTATACAAAACAATGTAATAGTTAGACATTTATACCCCTCACAAAGTGATGACCTCCTCCCCCAGTCAAGTACCCCTCTGACATGGTATATAGCTGTCACAGTTCCCCTGACTCTATTCCTTATGCTGTGCTCCACATCCTGTGACTATATATACATTAAATTATAATTGACACTCATTAACATTCAGCTTCAGGAGTACACTGCAGTGGTCAGTCATCTACACCATCCATGAAGTGGTCTCCCTAATAAGACAAGTGTTCATCGGATACTCTACAAAATCTTTACAACATTATTGATTATATTCCCCAAACAGTCTTTCATAATCATTAGAGAAATGCAAATAAAAACCACAATGAGATATCACCTCACTTCAGTCAGAATGGCTATCATCAATAAATCAACAAACAACAAGTGCTGGTGAGGATGTGGAGAAAAGGGAACCCTTGAGCACTGCTGGTGGGATTGCAGCAGCAAATCCCCCCAAAAATCAATATGGAGGTATCTCAAAAAACTGGAAATGGAACTACTTTATGACACAGGAATTCCAATCTCAGAATATTTTTGTAAAATTAAATTCCTAGAAGTGTAAAAGCTAGAGCAAAGTTTATATACATTAGCTAGATATTAAAATTTTGCCCTACAGAGAAGTTGAGCCAATTTATACTTCTGCCAGTGACAGAGAAGATGGCTTGTTTCCTGCAGCCTCACCAGTACTGGATAGGATCATTTGAAAGTCAGTGCCAACCTGAGAAGCAAAAAATGCTGTCACATCTTAAATCACATCCCTTTGATTACTCATTAGATTCATCACCTTCTTACTTTTTATCCACTTATATTTTTTTCTTTATGAATTACCTATTCATAATGTCCTATGCCTATTTGTCTGGGAGAAATATTGAACTTTTCTTTATTGATTTATATCTATTGATATAAAAGATTTGTTTATTGTATAGTAAGAGCATAAGGATTATAATATATTCTTTAACTATGTAGATAATATGTACAATAGTATAACAGTATAATATATAATAGTATAATAGATAAGAGTATAATATACCTTGGGCTTCTTTAGATATTGCAAATATTGGCTAGCTTTTGGCTTTAGTTTTGGTTCTATTGATTAAGTTAATTGGCATCTATATTCCCCAAAATTAGTGTTAAAAGGAGCACAAAAAAAGACCTTGATGAGAGAGTGCCAAGATGACACCCAATAAAGTACAAATATTTATGAAAATGAATGGTAAGATATTGCTTCTAGAATTCATAGAGTTCAATTTTCTTGGTATTTAGAAAGAAATGCATTCCTTCCTTGCCTCCTGGCACAAAAGAAAAAAATGATTTATTTGTTCCTCTGAAGTATCTATCAAAATTATTATGTTTTCCCTTCATTTACACACATAGCAGACAAGAGATAGAAGAAAGTGAAGTCATTCAGTTATAGAAATTTTTCATCTGATCCAGTGAAATAATTTTGTTTTAACTTTTCTTTTAAAGTCCAAATATATTTGATTGTTTTTGCAACTTTGTCATTCTCCATATGTTATTTATTCTTGAATTTGCTGGCCAGAAGAGGGCTCAAAAGTGTTGAAATTTTAATAGACAACCCCTTTTATTTTATTTTATTTTATTTGAAGTGATTTGTATATAATAAGAATTGTTTTTGTAAATTATTTCCTGGGATCTTACGTCTCACTTTTAGCTAAAGTTTTTCTTTCTGTTATACACTCCCAGGATAACAGTAGTTACTTTTGTGCAATTTGGATTTTATGGTTCATCACATTTTTGCTGATTACTGTTGATGTAAGAAACTTCCAAACCTGTAGAGAATTTTTATAAGTTTATTTGAGCCAAACTGATGACAACTGCCAGGAAGTATAATCTCAATGGATTGAGAAAATGCTCTGGAAAATGGCTGTTTTGCAACTTGTTTTATACATTAGAATCAAAGGAGGAGAGGGGAGGTGGCCGGTTAGCTCAGTTGGTTAGAGCACGGTACTCTTAACAACAAGGTTGCCAGATTGATCCCCACATGGGCCACTGTGAGCTGCGCCCTCCACAACTAGATTGAAACAACTACTTGACTTGGAGCTGACGGGTCCTGGAAAAACACACTTAAAATAAACAAAACAAAAAAGTTAAAAAAAAAAAATCAAAGGAGGAGACATAAGGAGCGTTACATGAAATCCACCAGTGGGAGAAAGCAAAGTGGGGATATCTCCAGGATTGGATAAAAAGTAAAATGGAAAGACAAACACTTCTTTTACTTTGGTGAGTACGGGATAGTTAGTAATTAACATTTACAGCACATAAAGATAGTATGTGGGGAACAAGGGAACAATGAGGGATGCTGGAGGTTATGGCTGAAGGGGGTCTAGAAAAGATTACTCTGACATTCAAAAGTATTTTATCTTAAATGCAAAAAGTCCACAGACAGGCTCACCTAAAGTAAAGACTGACCTTTGTCAAGGAAGCTACAAGCCTACGACAGGACTACCCACCATGACCCGCTTTTAGTTAAGAATTTTTATGTTCTATGTGGTTACTTTCTGTCTCTAAGTCTATAGGACCTGCCATGCTGGCCTTTCCTGAGCTTGTCAGGTTTAGTCTGTGGCCCCTTTTTGTGCACATTACAAATCTCTTGCATCTTTGATACAGAATCAATGACACATTTGAAGTAATTTGATTTTTTTAAATAGTCAACAAAATTCCAAACATGTTTCTTACCTTTCATTCAATATAAGAAATTTACATGTCTCAGCTATTATAACAACTTAATGTAACACATATTTGAGGTATTTTAGTACATTTTTCTCCATAGTTAATACATTCATTTTATTACTTCTCTTACTTTGTTTTGCTTGTCATTTCCCCCCTTCCCATTACTTTTGGATTATTTATAAGTACAGTGTCAAATTTAATACCTTGAGGTTCAAGCTTACATTATTCAAGATGACTCATATGAGGTGAAGAATTGGGTAGTGAATATTATTGGCTCGCCTTTCTATTCTCAGTGGTCACAGCCCTGCTGCCCCAGGCAAGTCACTTAATCTTTGTGAAATGCAGAAAAACAAGATTGAAGATCTCTAAGTTTGGTTCCAAAACATAAACTGTGTAATCCTCTTGCCAGAAATGCAGGTCCTTATGGAAGGCATAGGGGTGACATATTTTTCTGGGATATAATTCTCACATAAGGTGCTAGGTAACTTTGTAGCATCCAGCCCCTTAAAGTGGAACTTGGGCTGCCAGATAAAATACAGGACACAAGGATTGCATGGGATAGACTTATACTAAAAAAATTTACCCCTGTTTATCTGAAATTTAAATCCAGTTAAGTGTCTGTATTTTTATTTGCCACCTAGCCTAAACTCTAACCACAACCAATTCTCCAGTCACCATGCAGATTAGCACCATTGCATTAGAAGAAGTTGTATCATAACTTCCTCTATTAGCTGAACGTTATGTGTTCCATAATAGGCAAATTTCAGCAAAGCCCTACAATCTCTAATAGTCTTGAGACCCCAGAAGAAGTCTTTCCTATAGTTATTTAAAATCCTTGAACGAGCATTATTTTTATACAAGAGCCTTCTCTGAGCTATACCCACTCAGCAACCTCACTCACTCTGCAATCTTTATGTCTGGGCATATTACCATGTTTCCCCAAAAAGAAGACCTAGCCGAACAATTAGCTGTAATGTGTCTTTTGCAGCAAAAATTAATATAAGACCCAGTATTATATTATATTATTTCATATTAAAATTAATATAAGACCCAGGTATTATATAATATTATATTATATTATATTATATTATATTATATTATATTATATTATATTATATATTATATAAGACCCAGTCTTATATTATAGTAAAATAAGACCGGGTCTTATATTAATTTTTGCTCCAAAAATCAGAATTAGAGCTGATTGTCCAGCTAGGTCTTATTTTCAGGGAAACACAGTAGCTGTGCTCTCTGGACAACTGGGCCAACGTTGCCAAGTCATTGAGCTTCTCCTGGAAAATTAACAAGGAGACTTAGAAGTATCCTTTCCAGCCTTGACGTCATAGGAATGTTGGCAGCGAGGTGGTCTTCTTGAGTTCTCCTCCGGAACTTACCACAAATTGAACATCTACAACCCATCAGAGGACTCTCTGCTCATCACACAGAACAGCTAAGAGACTCTCACAGGATTACCTGAAGGTGGGCAAACCAGGCGAGCAGGGGAAAGGGGAAGGGAGCAGAGTGGAGACACGGCCCACAGGCAGGGACCCCCACGACAGAACAAAGATCACAAAAGCCAGGAGGTGGGCTCTTTCCCTGCATCCCACAGCTGATCTCTCCTGCCAAGAGAGCATGGGGTGAGAGAGCAGCATATCCAGCACTTGAGGCAGTAACCGCAGCTGAGACCTCCAGCTGGACCCTAGGTCAAACAAAGAAGTAAACACCATACCTGGGCCCCACCCCCCAATCTCCCAATCCTACCCTCGCTCTTCCAGAGACTCAAGCTGGCCCCTGAACTGAAGAGTAGTGTCAGAATACAGAGGAGCTGTAGTACTCAAGATCTGGGAAGATCCAGTTTGCAGCTGTGACCTAGGGAAGAGGCTGGGAAGAATGTGACACTGCTGGGCTGGGAGACAGAAGACTCCTCCATCCCCAGCCCCCACCTTTTCTGGCCTGCCTAGGGCAGGGCAATTACAACTGTGGAGACACACCCAGGGGTCAGCAGCAGGTGGCAGAGGCAGCTCTGGACTTCCAGCAGCTCAGAAATCTCACACCCTCCACCCAACCCCACCTCCACCCCCCCCATGGTAGAAGTGCCCTAAGACTCAGGAGACCTGGGCACGGGGCTGGCTGTGTTACTCTCAGTGCACATATGTGCAGGAGAGAGCAGAAACTGCACTGAGTTTGTAGAAAGTACCATCCACACTCTATTGCCACACTCATCTGGAACTGCAGTGCCAGGGTCAGGTGGCCGGCTCTGCCTGTGCAAGATGCAGAGGACTCTTTGTACAGAAGAGGACAATCTGGACATTACTTGGTGGGCTTAAGCCATGACTGGCGCTGCTTTATTTTTTTACTTTTTATTTTTTATTTTTTGTATTTTTGATATTTTTGCCAGTGTTGAGTGTGGGTTATCGGTGGTTTTCACATGTGAGTGCACATGGTTTTTTCTTTGTTGTTGTTGTTGTTGGGCTTGGTGATTTGCTTTGTTCTGAAATCCCTACACCAGGGCACAGCCCAAGAGGCACAAGATTCAACACACCCAGAGGCCAACTCTAGACCAAACCAGAGTATTACTCGGTTTGACCTACAAGTGACACACCCAGAGGGAATTCTCTACAGGCACAAAAGCCCATAGAGGCCAAGCCTTATTTGAGCGGTCAACCCTCATGCAGCAGGTCACCCACTGTGGGCATAGACAAGTCTCAGAACTAGTCAGCTTAGGAATCAATCCCACCGACTGACAAGCCAAAAGCAAATAAAGCTCAACTTTAACAGGACAATATACACAACACAAGGGTCACCTTTGGAGCACACACATAAGAGAATAGGGAAGTAGTGCAAGTCAAATATAAAGGACACATACTACATAAGATCACCCAGCAACAATTAAGAACCCTAATACATTGAAGCAAACACAGAGAGTCAGCCAGAATGGGGACACAAAGAAACATGTCCCAAATGAAAGAACAGAAGAAACCTCCACAATTGGAACCAAATGAAATAGAGGTAACCGACCTATCAGAGACAGAGTTCAGAACACTGATAATAAGAATGTTTAAGGAGCTTAGTGACGACATAAAGAAGGATAGAGAAATCATAATGAACAACTAGTTAGAACTAAAGAATACAATAACTGAAATAAAGAACACACTTGAAGGAGTTACCGGTAGGTTAAATGAGGCAGAGGATCAAATAAGCAACTTAGAAGACAACTTAGCAGAGATCACCCAAGTGGAACAACAACAACAAAAAAGAATAGTAAACAATGAAAATGGTTTAAGACAACAACAAGCACAACAACATCAAGCACAACAACATGCACATCATAGGAATACCAGAAGGTGAAGAGAGGAAGCAAGGGATTGAGAACATATTTGAAGTAATAATGTCCGAAAACTTCCCTAATCTGGTGAAGGAGACTGACATACAAGCCCAGGAAGTGCAGAGAGTTACAACCAGGATGAACCCAAACAGGTCCATACCAAGAGACATTATTTTTAAAATGGCAAAAATTAAAGACAGAGCGAATCCTAAAAGCAGCAAGAGAAAGACAGCGGGTTACATAAAAGGGAACTCCTATAAGACTATCAAATGACTTTTCTACAGAAACTTTGCAGGCCAGAAGAGAGTGGCAGGAGGTATTCAAAGTGATGAGAAACAAAGGCCTACAACCTAGATTGCTTTATCCAGCAAGGCTATCATTTAAAATCGAAGGCAACATAAAGCGCTTCTCAGAAAAGAATAAGCTAAAGGAATTCATTACCATCAAGCCAGAATTGCAGGAAATATTAAAAGGGCTTCTGTAAGCAGAAGAAAGATGAAAACAATCTAATTACAAATAATAAAATGGCAATAACTATGTACCTATCAATAATCACTTTAAATGTAAATGGATTAAATGCTCCAATCAAAAGACATAGGGTGGCTGAGTGGATAAGAAAACAAGACCCTTCCATAAGCTGTATACAAGAGACTCACCTCAGATCAAAAGACACACATAAGCTGAAAGGGAAGGGTTGGAGTAAGATATTTCATGCAAATGGAGATAAGAAAAAATCTGGAGTAGCAATACTTATATCTGACAAAACATTTTAAAATGAAGAATATATTAAAAGACAAAGATGGGTACTACACAATAATAAAGGGATCAATCCTACAAGACGAGATAACCCTAGTAAACATCTATGCACCCAACGTAGGAGCACCTAAATATAGAAAACAGATATTGACTGACACAAAGACAGAGATCAACAGTACCACTATCATAGTAAGGGACTTCAACACACCTCTGACAACAAGGGACAGGTCTTCCAGATGGAAAATCAATATGGAAACAGCAGCCTTAAAGGATACATTGGACCAGTTGGATTCAATCGATATTTTCAGAGCATTTCATCCCAAAGCTGCAGAACACCTGTTCTTCTCAAGCACACATGGAACATTTTTCAAGATAGACCACATGTTAGGCCACAAAATGAGTCTCCATAAATTTAAGAAAATTGAAATCATACCGATTGTCTTCTCTGACTACAGTACTATGAAATTAGAAATCAACTACAGGAAAAACACTGGAAGACACACAAATACATGGAGGCTGGATAACATGTTACTAAATAATGAATGGATCAACAGTGAGATCAAGGAAGAAATCAAATGATATCTTGAGACAAATGAAAATGAAAACACAATGACCCAAAATCTATGGGATGCAGGGAAAGCAGTCCTAAGAGGGAAATTCATAGCAATGCAGGCCTACCTAAAGAAACAAGAAAAATCACAAATCAACAGTTTATCCTTACACTTAAGGGATCTGGAAAAAGAACAGCAAAATAAGCCCAAAGGGAGCACAAGGAAGGTGATAAAGATCAGAGTGGAAATAAATGAAATAGAGACAAAAAAAAAAAAGAAAAAAAAAGCACAAAAGATCAATGAATCCAAGAGCTTGCTTTTCAGGAAGATAAACAAAATCAACAAACCTTTACCCAGACTCATCAAAAAAAAAAAGAGAATACCCAAATTAATAAAATCAGAAATGAAAGAGGAGAAGTGACAACAGACACTACAGAAATGCAAAAAAAATTAATAAATTACTATGAGCAACTATATGCCAACAAATTAGACAATCTGGGAGAAATGGGCAATTTTCTAGAAGCACACAACCTTCCAATGCTAATTCAAGAAGAAACAGAAAACCTGAATAGACTGATTACTACCAGGAAAAATGAATCAGTAATCAACAAGCTCCCAACAAACAAAAGCCCTGGACCAGATGGCTTTACAGGTGAATTTTACAAAACATTCAAAAAAGAATTATAAAAAATTGTTCCAAAAAATCCAGAAGGTGGGAAAGCTCCCAAACACTTTTTACGAGGCCACTATCACCCTGATTCCAAAATCAGACCAAGACATTAAGAAGAAAGAAAACTACAGGCCAATATCCCTAATGAACATAAAGGCAAAAATCCTCAACAAAATATTAGTGAACAGAATTCAGCAGTACATTAAAAAGATCATACACCATGATCAAGTGGGATTCATTCCTAGTATGCAAGTTTGGTTCAACATCCACAAATAAATTAATGTGATACACCACATTAACAAAATGAAAAATAAAAATCATATGATAATATCAATAGATGAAGAAAAAACATTTGGCAAAATACAGCAACAATTTATGATAAAAACCCTTAAGAAAGTGGAAATAGAGGGACCATATCTCAACATAATAAAGGCCACATATGATAACCCCACAGCTGACATCATACTCAATGGGGAAAAGCTAAAACTATTCCCCTTGAGATTAGGAACAAGGCAAGGTTGCCCACTTTCTCCACTTCTATTCAACATAGTGCTGAAAGTTCTAGCCACAGTAATCAGACAAGAAAAAAAAATAAAAGGCATCCAAATTGCTAAGGAGGAAGTAAAATTGTCATTATATGCAGATGACATGATACTATATAGAGAGAATCCTAAAGACTCCACCAAAAAACTATTAGAACTGATAAATGAATTTAGTAAAGTAGCAGGATACAAAATTAATATTCAGGAATCAGTTGCATTTGTATATACCAATAATAAAATATCTAAAAGATCAACAAGGAAAAAGACAACACTACTTAAATTTAAATGGATTTACTTACTAGACAGTTAATAATTATCCAATTGATATCTAAGATTCCCTCACTATTAATTGCATAAACTCCTTAATTTATTCAGAAGCATGTCCAGGCTATCATATCATCCAACCTGTGTTTTGAATGCCTATTATTTCCAAGTCACTCTGTTAGGTGAATGATGGAGTGAAAAGCAGAAAACACTGTTCTTTCCCTCCAACACAGACAGATATTGAATGCCTGTAATGTGCCAGGCATTTTTCTTCAAGTATCATAATTTTATTGTCAATTATACCTCAATTAAGCTGAAAAAAATTGAATAAACTGGGGACAATTTGCTTATTCAAAGTCACACAGCTAGTAAATGGTGAATCAAGACTTGAACTCAGAAAGTCAAGCTTCAGTGCCTGGATGTTCAAACAGAAGGTTCTACTGTGTGTATGTCTCATTGGGACAACCATAAATATACCTAGCTCTTGGAAAGGATTTCGACAAGTAGAGCTGGGAGCTGGAGAAGAGCTTTCCACGTGAGCAAAGATCCTAGTGCTTCCCTTCCAGAGCTGGGGGCATGGGGCATGGAATGGGACACACTGAGTGAACAGATCTGATCCAGCCCTGGTGCTGGCACCTCCTGGCTCTGTGATCTTGAAATGGATAGTCAACCTCTTTAAGCCTTAGTGTCCCTTTTCCAAAAGGGCGTGAAAATAGTAATGTCCACCCCATACAAGTATTATTGTAAGTAAATAAAGGAATTCAGGTGCACGGTAAACACACCAAAACATCAGCTGGTAGTTAACGTTAAGGGAGGGCCCAATTTCAAGTGGAAGCATGGAAATGAACCAGAGAAAGACAGAGGTCTGATACAGGGACAATTCATACCCAGACTGGTGGCTAGGTGAATAGGGACAGAGAAAGAAGAGGGAAAATTCCCAAGGTCCATGCCTCATGACAGGGGAAAGCGGGTGCCATCAATGTAGTGAGGATGTCAGCAGGAAGAGTGACATCCTGCTGACTCTTGATTTAGCATGGCATTTGATTTAGCATGTTCTATGTGCAGGCATTTGATTTAGCATGTTCTATGTGCTACTCTGCCAGCTGCTTTACTGCCTCATTCAGTCCTCCACATTAAAAGTGGATACCATCATTATTATTATTATTATTATTATTATCGTATTATTAACATATTATTATCCCAATTTTACATATGGGAAAGTTGCTACTTAAAGCGGGAAAATAACCTGACCAAGGTGACCCAGCCAGTCAACGAGAGAGTTGAGAGCTGAACCTATCCTTCTGATTCAAAGCCACGCCCTTAAGCGCTGTGCTGGCAGAGACCACAGATGTGGGGCTTGAGCAGAAATGAGAGTGAAGCCAAAACAGCATTTCTCTCTGTCTTCTGTATTTTAATTACTTTTTTTCCGTGTATTTTCCACTGCATCTTGTATTAGAGTGATGTTTTATTTCTCCTTCTAGACTACCAATTCTCTGAAAGCAGACTCTGAAATTCCTGAATTCTCAGAGCATTGGATTTAGGAGGTGCTCTCCTATCTCATGAATGAATGAATGAATGAATGAATGAATGAATGAATGAATGAATGAATGAAAAACCTAGAGAAAGTGATCAAGATTAACCAGAAAGATTTTGAAGTCACTTATATAAATATAATATTTCATATAATCATAAAAAGAAAATTGACTATAAGGTAGCAAATTGTATCAGAATAGCATATGGAAAAAAGAAACATCCAGACAGAGGGGCATCCCTGTGAACTCTGAGCCATCTCTTACTACTTTTCAGAAATACAGTAAATCCCTCCGTATTCATCATTGAATCTTATAAAATTAAGTTTGTGGAAAATGTCCACCATTTGTCAAGATGCCTTTTATTGCAACTGCCCTTATTGCTCTCCTTTTTTTTCTTTCATATTTGCTTTGCCCTCCCATCCAGGAAAGATAAAAAAATTTTTTTCTCTGTGATATTTGAACTTTTAGATGACCGTTGACATCAACCTTCATCCATTTATTAATCTTCTTACTACTAAGAATTATAGTTGATTAAAAACTTGAATCCATTTTTCAGTACAATCAAAATAACTTGGAAACAAAGGGAAGACTATAGCCCAGAATGAGAAGTTAGGCTTTTTCTTCATGCAGTAGTCATCTGTAGGTTCTTTGGAGATAGCTCAGCTCAAATGTCCTCTTGTGCTTAACACCAGGAGGTGGGAAGTAAACCAAGGGAGAAGACTGGGTGCCAGGGACATTCCTCAACGGGAATCTGACTCACCATCCAACTGGCCTACTCGCCTGGGACTGACCAATTGTCATGGGTTGATCTGGACCTTGCTTCCACGTCAAATCAGGGCAGACAATTACTCTTGTCTTCTAGTGTAAAGACTGATTCAGAGAATAAAAATAAATGTGGTCTTTCACAGCACTCAGACTATTTACTGGCAAAATGAGCACATACTTGCAAAGGGCTGAGTGCAAAAGGACCTGCCTTTCCAGACACACTCGTGAGAAGCCGTCCACCCACATGGAGCTGCCTGGAAATCCTGTCAGAGTCACTACTTTGCACCAGGTGATGAATGGTATGCCTTTAAGAGGTTATACCACTAATGACACAAGCTGCCTGGGTGGGGTGGAAGATTTTGTTTCCGTCCTTCCTTCTGGATTAAATAAACAAGTAGTTTCCATCATTTGAACATAGGCTCATGAGAATCAGGACCTTGTCTGTCGTGTTCACCTTGAGTTCCCAGCTCTTATCACAGCACCTGTCAGAGAAAAGGTGCTCAAGGAACACTGTGGAATCTGTGAATGTGGAATGAACAAATTAATGAACAAGATAGTGCATTGAACATTTAGTGTATACGATTAGTACATTCCTTCTGTGACTGATGTTATTCATTTATAAGACAACAGTCTGTAAAAGACACTGCTAACGTGTTTTTGCCCCTGTGGATGCCAGAATCTCACTCTAAAGTTCAGATCAGGCCCACCCCCAGCAGTATCCACTTGTGAGAATGCCTGAGGGGTCCTTAATTTAAGATTTATGACCAAGATAAAAGCCATTAGATTGAGAATGACAATCCCGCGCTGCTAACGAGAATAAGTTCCAGTATCTTAAGCATAATCATACATAAGAGCCTATGAAGGAGAGACAGTGGGTTTTGGACTGGTTTTTAGTTCCTTCTTCCTAAAAAGCTGGTATCCCACCTAACCAGTGTGGCTAAGGCCTCTGTGTCAGTCTCATTTGTGTGTTTTATTGAGAGTTTCATGTTGCTTCTGTCTTTCAAGCTCCCTTTCTTTTTGCTCAAGAGTACATAGTATGATCACAGAATGTCTCCAGTCTGTGTAAGTCTGCATGTCGTCCGGAAATCCTGTGCCACTGTCTGTACCACCACAGTCTGATCAAGGGGAGGCCTCCCGGGGTTGCTGGATGATGAGAAGGGCTTGTAAACCCCTTTGCAGGGAGCCAGAGGGGAACTCTTTCTGCTTAGAGTCCGTCAGAGATTGCATTCCCCATTTGTCAACACCATGACATTTCCAGGGCATCACCAGTAAACATCTCTCAGACGAGAACTGCTGAGGCATTGCTGCTTCAGCCTTCCACGCCCAGAGCCCTTGCTTACACTTTCACATATTACTATGTTTAATCCCTGTAACTACCCCAAGGCCAGCCATCATTATCCCTTCTTTCAGAATTTGCTCAAGGTGGGCTTTCCCTAGATGCCACCCATAAAACATCAGTCACCCAGATGCTTCACTTTGAAAAAGGTATTTTATGATTAAACATGTTTGAAAAAAAGATGCGTAAATCCCCTTCTTGAATATTCTCAGTGCACGCTAATCCTGAAGTAAAAAAAGGTATTTAACTGTGTTTAACCCAGGGTTTCCCACACTTTGATCTCTCTGTTTCTAGATGACACCTTCGAAATGCTGGCCTAAATCACAGAAGAACAAATAAGAAGGAGAAAAAGGGAGGGGAGAGAGGTGAATCTGTGGCCTCTCGACTTTCACACAGCATGCCACACAGTATATCTTCTTTGACTTGTTCATTAATACATATGTTTATCATAATACACACACTTCTATCACAATATACATAACATCCTACACCGTATACCACAGCTGCCTGCTTTCTTTTCACTAGTTCATTGATATACGTCACTTTATCTGAATATTTGGGGGGAACAGTGAAGGGAGAAAATAGGAACCTAAGGAAAAAAGATACCAGACCATTTGAGGACGGAGGGAGAATAGGGACAAACGCACAGGGCAGAGGGGAATTACGTCCAGGCTACGCACCTCAGCAGTGACTTAAAATAAACAGGGGAAGGACGAGGAAGCAGCTCAGAAGATTCCGGGCTTTGGGTACCACCATTGACAATACGGTTCACATTTACATAGCACTTGATAGTTTGCAAAGCACCTATAAATGTACCACAAACTTGGATTCTCATAGCCAACATGGCCGGTCGGATTCTGCTTTTATAAATGAGGAAAGAAGCTACCCAAATGTCCGTACAGTTTTTACCATAGTTGGGAGTTGAACCCAAATCTCATTATTTTAACTCCAGGGACTTTCCAAGGCATGGATGGCTATGTGATTGATGAGGAATGAGGCTAAAATGGACAAGGAATAAAATCTGGGGACAAATTTAGATGGGAGGAAAAGCCAAAGGTCACTCATTGTACAATTTCCCCTGGAACAGGCCACCCATTGCCAGCCCATTTAGGGGTCCCACACAGAGCTGGGGTCCTATTCAGATGCAGGAAGCACATTCACTCCTCAGCTTTGCCCCTGAGAGGTGTCGCCCCACCTTTAGCTGAGGCTGGTGAGACGTTTGGGAATGTTAAGGATTAAATGAGTTTGGATAAGGATTTTCATGGCTTGGGATTCCCCCCACAGAATGGGCACAGAAGTGTAGGAGACCCTGAAGAGGCTAGTGGGTCAAGACAGAGCTCAGAGAGGGAGAATCTGAGGTAATCCTGAGTTAAGACGAGAGAGGCAGCTTGGCAAGTGGTAAAATTAAAAGTCTGTACATAAAAGGGGAATAATTCTTCAAAAGAATGAAAAGCAAGTGTTCAGACATCCCAAAAGAAGAAGCTTCAAGAGAATCCTAATTAAACTACGATTGAGTCATAAATTATGTCCACAGTGAAATACAATGGGTTTCCTTCTCTCATGCATCATTTTCCTAGAATTTCTTTTGTGTGCATTTTCCTAAAACACCAAGCATTGTGGTAAAGTTAAAAAGTGGCTGGTTGCATTGACCATTATGTGAAATGAAGCATAATCACTGAACCTCACTCTGAAAGGGAAAAGAGCAGTGATGGCTGCCTTCCTGGACGACTGTCGCCTATGTGCCACCCAAATACCCAAAGTTATTTTTTCCCCCAGAAAATGATAGATGAGTTTCTAAAATCCTGGGCTTTTGAGGTAGAAATAAGTCTTTCCCTCTGTTCATCTTATCCAGATGTCTTCCTTCACCTCTCCAGGGCTCCAAGGCAACAGCTTCCGCATGTTTGCTGGGACTCCCACTTCTCCTGGCACCTTACTTCTAGGACTAGCAGGACTAACAATTTTCTGACCTTCTTCCAGGAGCCTGTGATGCAAGTTCATATCTACACACTCCTCTAAGCATGGGTCATGTCTGCTCATGCCTTTGCCCAAGTAAATTATTTCAAGTATTTCCTCATCACCTGCAGGATAAGAACTTTGTAGGACAACATGCAAGGCCTTTGTGATGAGCCCTTGATCTACATGTCTGGTCTCAACTGTCAAATCCCTACTCCCCAGCTCTTGCCCTGAGCCTCAGACTCACTGGGCTTTTTGCCTTTTGACTCAAACAGGTCAGCCATGTTCTCTCCCACTTCCAAGGTTTGGCTTAAGATGATGCCCCAATCTGGAATGCTGTCAATACAAGCTCTGGGTTCTTAGTTGGAGCACATTCTTACAATCTAGGACTTAGCTCAGGTGTCATTTCCAGACGCTTTTCCTTTATTCAATTCACCCTATAACCCTATCTTTATTAGATGAATACCAGTGTTTACACTGTCATCAATAAATATTGTAATGGTTTTCCAGTTGTCTCCCTACTCTACATTTATTACACAATTATTTTTTGAGTGCTTGCAAGGTATTGAATATTCAACGTTGAGAAAACAAACAAACAAACAAACAAACAAAAAAACCATGCAGCTTGCATTCTAGTTGAGAAAACCAATGATCAAATTACCACATATAAAAATAAAAGCATTCATTGTGTTAAGTGCTATTAAGGAAAAGGAAAGGATTCTCTGGGTGCCTAATATTATAGGCCAGAGAAGGGTTCTTTGAAGAAGTGATAATTGGGCTGAAATCTAAAGTATAAATAAAAGCTAACTATGTGAAGAGAAGAGGAAGCATTCTAAATAGAATAGGAAGTCCTGCCTTTGTTTATCTCTAAACCCTGACAAATAGAGGCATAAAACTCACTTTTTGGGAGATTGAAGCCATGATGAATGAAGGAGGGATTCAATAAATGTTATCAGAGACACGGGAGTTCAGAGAATTGTCTCATGTCTCTATGTTATCAGCCAACCAACTTAATCTGAAAGTCACTGATGAGTGTGATGTCGCATCCCCTCTTCCCACCGCTCTGGGATAAGAGAAACTGTTTCAGTGGTCGATTCCCAAAGGACCACCTGCCACCAAAGGACGGTCAAGAGGAAGTTTGTAAGAAAACAGCCTCTTGGAAGTGGAGACCAAAAGTCTGGGGCCAAATTATCTGAAAAATGAGGGCAATGTTGAGAAAGAGGAGAGGAAGTAAAGATGAAAGAAGAGAATAGGAATCTTGCAAAGATAGTGTTGGTCACAGAAAAAGCTGCCGTTGAATTCTTTAGTTTGGTCAGAAGCCAGGAATAATGATTAAGAGTAGAAACTTATTCTAGAAGTGGTGAGAGGAAATCTGAACCCTTTGGGCTCTGCAGAAGTAAAGTTTGTTTGTTTTCCTCATCCAAAGTGTGGGTTTGCTCCCAAGCCTTAGGGCTACTTGTCCCTGGTAGACCTCTGGGGGCTGAGCGAGGCGTTTCCACAGAGAATGGGTCTCAGTGCTAGGAGTCAAGCTGGGAGCAGCTCTATGTGTGCAGCCTCCTCCAAGACCAACCTCGGGAACGTTTGTTTATATTTTTGATAATAAAAATGCTGTTATTGTTACCCCGGTTTCATTAAGTCATTTTCTCTCTCATTTTCCTAACTCACTATGCAGGAAGGTTAGTGATTAATTTTCGTTTTCTCTTCAATCTCTAAAGTGATGCCAGGAACAGATACACAACCATTCTTCTCAAGAGGGAGCAAAGGCTTCCAATCGGGAAAAGCATGAAGAGATGATCTCTGTTGATTTTTCGTCAAAGCCATTGTCACTTAGCGTAATCATAGGCGGCTGCCCCATGTGAAAAGCAGCCATTTGTTCAAGTATCTACTTTCTCATGCTGCTCTGGACCTAAGAGCTAATCTGTAAATCTATATTTAGTACCTTTCGAAAGGTACTCCCCAATGCGTCCCAGAAACAAGGATTGTGTACCACTCGTTGGCATATGCTATTAAGTGTCTCTGACTAGAATCCAGCCACCCAAAACCTCAACTTTATAAGGAAGGCTTAAAAAACAAAGAAAAAATAAAAAGTAAAGTCCTGTGAACAGCCAGGAGCTGTAGTATAAGTTTCATGAATGGAAATTTATACACATTACTTGAAGAAACACATTTCCAGATCCTCAGAGAAGCAAAATAATGGTAGGAAAAGTACTAACTCTGAAGGTAGGCAGACCTCGGTCAAGTTCCATCCCTTCCAATGATCAACCATGTGAACTTGAGCAAATTTTGGCAAGAGGCAGCTTGCTAGTCCTTCCTTCCTCCATCCATAAATGGGCAATATGAAACTTAGCTTAAAAGGTTGTTGATGTGATTAAAAATTAGAAAATAAGATCTCAAAGTAAACTCTTACTTGTTTAGTTTTATTTCCAACAACATTACAGCAGGTTTCCTTCTCCAGATTTCCCCAAGTCCAACACTGAGCAAGCCAAGAATTCAAAGCCAGAATAAGTTCCCCTGGGTGGTGCTGAAAAATGACCCCTGGCCAGGGGACATCAAAGAACTCAAATGGTACATCTATGTGGAGTCTTTTGGCCCAGAGTTGGCTAAATACACTCTCTTTAGAACATTTCCAATTTTGAGATCCTTCTTCTGGTTGACCACCTGGTTCAGTTCTAGCCTCACAAGTTTTTCTTACCATAGGCACATGTACAATGCACCTACCGGTCCGTACTACACTACAAAAAATAAGTGACTTTTATATTTATAATCTAGTGTATAAGCCACATTTTACATGCCTGTTGGCAAGGATGTATATATACATATATGTAAAAAATATTTATTCATCTGTTCAAACTCTGAGAGTCCTAAAGGAGCAGGAAAATCGAGCTACAGACATTGGCAGCCGTTTGGTGGAAATGAGCCATGACTTGCTCCAGGAGGAGGTGGCCACAAAGAGCATGGAGAGAGATGGATGTGGCTGTCAGGGAGACCACAAGCTTCTAATCCTCCTGGTTTTTTGGACGCAACGTGTGCTCTTGCCCAAACCACATGCTAAGTCAAGATTCTCAGATTCATCTCAGTGCCTTCTTTCTCTGCTCAGGTTCCTGGCGACTGACCGTCTCTGGCCAGTCCCTCCCAGACCATCCTCTAGCCTCTGCTTCAGTCAAACTTGGACTTCCCCCAAACAGGGGCTCCCCTGGGCTCAATCGCATCCTTCCTGTTTCCTCTGCAATATCTTTTCTCTGTTCTGACAGCTCCTTTATTAACAAGGCCTAAAGGCTGAAATCTTTTTTTTGTGTTTTTTGTGTTTTTTTTTAACAAAATAAACTACTTCCATGTTATTTATCTTAGTTTATTTCTGAATACTTCCACTTTAGGGGTGTTTTTGTTGTTTTTTGGGGTTCGGTGGTTTTTTGGTTATTGTTTATTTAATGAAGCCAGGGCTGAAGACACTGTGATGTCCCCAAGGCACTGCCTCTGGAGTCTGGAATTTTCCTTCAGCCCTAGCCAGCCGTGCCCTGGGCTTCCTGTGGGCCTGTTCCCGCACTCCTGCAGCTGGAGCACTGCTGCCTCTCATGATCCACTGGCCTGTCTGGGAACCTTGAATACCCACATTCCCATGCTCCTCCCCAGACACGCTCAGATCCCTGGTCTCCTTGGAGATGATTTCCTATCTTTATTTTCCAGCATAATTTAAATAGATTATTTTTTAGGGAAGGTGCAATCGATATCTTTCGACATCAAAACCTGGGAAGCCTACAACATGAGCACACCTATAATATAGTACTTGCCTCACCTTGCTCCTAGTTTTTATTTTTTGCTTTAAGTACAAGGCACTGTACCAACACTGAAAATCCTTAAAGATTGGAAAATCCTTTGGATTTCAATATGCTGTAATGGAGCACCTCAAAAGCAGGGCCCTTTGCTCTGTGTACTGCTATATCCCAACGGCTTAGCATTTAAGAGGCATTCTGTAAAAGGTTTACTGAAGGGAAGAACAGCTTTATTACTTAAGAACCATTAATATAGCCTAGGAAATATATGAGAGACCCAGTGATACAGCTTTTAAATATAAACATTGACATGGTCTAATCTTTTCAACCTGTGGTCACACTGTGAATCTAGGTTAAGATCTAGCCCACTCTTTATTTTACTGACTTCCAAATATCCAAGGTACCCCAACAGAGAAAAAAAACAAAAACACAAGAATACAAATTTTAAGAATGCTAATTTTGAATCTGAACATTAAATTTTTTTTAATATACTCCTATACTGTAAATGTTACCTGAATTATCAAGATGAAGCTTTTGTCGAGGCTTAGATTAAATTTATATATAATAAAATATATTACTCATTTGATATCATTAATTCCTAGTCATTGCTGGAAAGTTTTCTGGCAATAAAATCCTTCTCTTTCTTCTAGTAGACCCTGTGTTTAAGCAAAAAGGCTGAGTTTAGTATCTTTATGTTTGTAGAGCCTGTGACATAATAGATATTCAATAAGTGTTTTTTGAGGGAATGAATTTAGTGATAATTTGCCATAGGGTATTATAGTAGCACCATATTTCAAAGGCTAAGTTTGACCAAACGGCCAGTAACATTGGCGTACAAACATCACAGAGCCACAATCGATCCTTGGAACATGTTTTTGTCTTATATTTCAAAAAACTAAAAAGCTCAGCCTAGTTCATCTTATTTTGTAGGAAATAGGGTTGGGAGAGGTATTGGCTTACTTCATTGATCTCAGACAGGGAAGGGGTTCTGGGTGATATTAGTGAACTAGAAAGTACCCTAGGTTTCCTGAGATCACCGGATGGGGGTGGAATTGAATAGAATTGACAAACTTGTCTGGTCTTCAGACAGGCACTGATAATCTGGGGTAGAACCTAGGAATCTATATTTTCAAACATGTGCTCCGAAGTGAATTGTTTTGCAAAGAGAGCCCAAATCCTCCACCTTTCCCTGTGTCCATGCCATTTGCAATGCGGCATTGCAGCTCCTCCCATGAAGAAGTGAAGTCTATTTCCCCATCTTGAATATGGGCTGGGCTTTGGACTTGCTCTAACCGAGAGAATGTGGCAGAAGTAACACAGGGTCAGTTCTGATCCTAAACCTCAAAAAGCCCTGTGTGTTCCCTCTCATGCTCTTGCTTACTGCTACCATGTGAGCAAGCCCAGTCTAGTTTGCTAGATGATTAGAGATGTGTGGCCCCTGTCACCCCATCACCCAGTTGACAGCCAGCCAGCCATCAGACATATGAGTGAGACCTTGCAAATCTACCCAAGACCTGACTACAGATACACGGTGAGCCGTGCCAAGATCAGTCGAGCTGGGCTGACAGGCAGAAAACCACACCATCAATCCACAGATTTGTAGGCTATAATAAATGACTGTTTTAAGGAATTGAATTTTGGGGTAGCTAACCAATGAGCACCCTAAATGATTTCTGTAGTCAAGCAAGTTTAGGAAACATTAGCCGAGAAGATAATCTGTAGCTTACTTGGAATAAAGAGATAAATCTGCATGCTAACCTCTGTAATTCCCTTGGTATTTGGCTCTTCTGCCCTGTTAATTGAACACAAATAAAAATATAATTAGGAAAAGCTTATATTGACTTTTAATAGCTTTAAAAAAATCCACTGAAAGCTGTAACAAATAGCCAAGAACTATGACCTCCTGGAAGGCTAGGGGTTAAATTATGGAAATAACCACTAGTTCTCAGGTATATAATCCATGGTCATCACAAACTCTCTAAAAATGTATTTCAGTTTCTCCATCCCCAGAAATAAAGGGCAGAATTGGTACATAAAGCAAGTAATGGATCTTAATTGTGTTGATCCTAGAGCAACAGGCGATGGTGTTGTAATGATTTTCAAGTGCATAATTTGGGGCCTGGAAATCGATACTGGATTCTTTGTTTTCTAGCAGTGGACACATTCTACACTCTTTCTAATCCCTTGCCTAATAACAACACTGTATTTTAATATTAATGATTAATACCTATTGCTGATACATGCTTAAGATTAATGGCTTCATGACTGAACAGGAAATCCTGTGTGTGTCCACAGGCAAGTTACCTTGGCTAGTTATTAATCACCAAAAAGTAAACTGTACTGAGTCACAGCAGCAAATGAGAGGGAATCAAAGCTTAGTTATAGGGATCATTTTTAATTTGCCTTTAGGCCAGCGAGAATGTATAAGGCAAAGCATATAGAAAGTGACTCGTATATTTAGTAAGAAGTCAAGTGGCTTGAGCCATCTCCCATTTCCTTCTCCTTTAGAGGCTGATGAATGAGTATAACCTGATCCTAACAATCTGACAGCAACAAGAAAAATGAACTGCTTTTTCAATTAGCACATTGATTAAAGATTTCATAAGTTCTTTTATTCTCCTTTTACCAGCTAATTAGTTTTCTTACTGAACAGAAACAGCAGCCCGGCAGGGTCTTGCCTATTACAGTATTTTGCTTAGACCCCTGACATTTTGAAACAATAAAAAGAAAATAGCTCCATAAAGGTGATCCAAAAAGGAACCCTTTTTGGAACAAATTTGCTTGACAGTTGAAAAAGCATGTCCTGCTTCGTTTAGCATAAAATAGGTTTCAAAGAGCAAGAGTCTGTATTTTTTGAGAAACCTTCTTTATGAGTTAGGTTATGAGATGAAACCACCCTACCAAAGAGTGGGAGAAGACTGAGGGAATAAAAGAAACGCTGACTGTATGCAACTTCTGGGCTTCCTGAAGCTCTTTTGGATGCATGTGATAGTTTCCTTTGATCCCATCTCAGAAGTAGACAGGGCATGTTTTATTACAGCCATTGTATGGAGGAACACATTGAAGTTCAGTGGCATCAACTTGCTAAGTACATTGGTTGTACATGCTAGAATCAATAATCAAGCACATTTAAAATGAGTAGGTAACGTCCAGCTCAAAGTGGTGGATTAGACATACATACCTATCTCCTCTCCTGCTCGTTCCTCCACTAATTTATTGCAAGGGAATAATAATATTGATATTAAAAGGTATAAACTCACAACAAAGAAGAGAAGAGAGGGCCACCAGTAGATTGAAGATTTCAATAAGTGTCCAGAGAAATGGAAAGCAGACGCAGGCATGGTGGGTGACCCAACTGAAGGAACTTGTGGTCAAGAATAGGAAGAGATGGGTGAGCATCTGAGAAAGAAGATGATCCACCCAGATTTAAAGAACTACAGGAAAGTTTGAATTGGGGGATTCTAGGTCAGGGTGGGTTATAAGGCTAAATATGGAAGAGGGGACCATTGAAGTCTATAGAATACAGGTCAGCCCAACCTTCACGCCAGAAGCAGATGCCCTGTAAATAGGCGCTTACCCTTCCAGTAAGGAGAGTTCTTGTCTTCAAAACTGAGTAGAAGATCCTAAAGAACTAAGGCCCTCATTGTGGGAGATGGTACCCCAAAGAAATATTCTGTGCATTCTAACTTTAGGCTTTCCAAAGCCAAAGAGCTGGAACACCGTTCTTTCACCCTAAATTAGACAATAAACATGTTTCACGCTTCTCCATAAAGCTGCTTTCCTTACAAACCTTCTGGCATATTTGACTTTTTTTTAACTACACACATTTATTTTTCTGGAAATTAAAAACTAAAGTAACTTTCTTATTAAATTCTCCATCATCCCAGAGCTCATTTCCCATTTGTGTTTATCATTTCATTTTAATTATAAATCATAACATTTATAATTTTTTCTGGCTTATAAAAACCACATACCCTAATGTAGCTTTTTAGGGATGTGAATTAGTTACCAGATTGATCTTCACAGCAGTGAGTATTATAACAAAAGAAAAAAGTGAAAAAAAATGTAGAAATGATTAAATAAATCACTTGTATAGAATAAAATGCTACGAAGCTAGTCAAATTTTTAGATTATGATTTATTGTCATAAAAATACGTTTATCATATATTATTGAGTGAAAAATAAGTTACAAAACATATAAGGCATTATTACAGTTTTTATACAAAATTATACTTAAATATGTATAAGTGCATTGAGAAAAGTCTAAAAAGATATTTAAAAAATTATAACAGTAGTTGCATGGTTTACTTTTCTTTTTTCTAAATTTTCTGTATAAACATGTTATACTTCAGTAATTTTATAGTTTTTTCTTGTTTCTCCACTTAATTTCATAGTATAAGTTACAGTTTTATTTTTTAATTGTAAATGCTTTTAGTAAAAATATTTTGTCTAATGCAATTAGACTCTTCTTTTTGAAGACTGTGTACATACTATTATATTATTATATCATAATTTATTTAAACATTTCCCTATTGTTGGATATTTTTGGAATTATAAATGATGCTAAAGGAAAAATCCTTATTCGAAAATTTTTATCTCATTTCTGAGTTTTCTGAGAACATTTTCCTAGAAGGAACTACTAGATCTTGGAATATGAATTTTATGAAGGTTCATGGTATATGCTGCCATATTTTACACTTGCAAATCTTTCTCCATCTCCAGTTTTTTTAATAGTTTTATTTCTTAGGTTTAACTCTTTAATATTTTTGTCATAGTTGTAAAATAAGATATATATATATCATACATATATTTTAATATACATACATATATTTTAATTAAAGTTTATTGGGGTGACAATTGTTAGTAAAGTTACATAGATTTCAGATGTACAATTCTGTATTACATCATCTATATATATCACATTGTTTGTTCACCACCCAGAGTCAGTTCTCTTTCCATCATCATATATTTGATCCCCTTTACCCTCATCTACCACTCCCCACCCCCCTTACCTTCTGGTAACCACTAAACTATTGCCTGTGTCTATGAGTTTTTGTTTCTTCATTTGTTTTTCTTGTTCTTTAGTTGTTTTCAGTTTTATATACCACATATCAGTGAAATCATATGGTTTTCTACTTTTTCTGTCTGATTTATTTCTCTTAGCATAATAATCTCAAGATCCATCCATGTTGTTGCAAATGGTATCACCTCACCCCAGTCAGAATGGCTATCATCAATAAGACAAATAATAACAAGTGTTGGAGAGGCTGTGGAGAAAAGGGAACCCTCAAACACTTTTGTTAGGAATGCAGGTTGGTGCAGCCACTATGGAAGGCAGTGTGGCGGTTCTTCAAAAAATTAAGAATAGAATTCCCATATGACCCAGCAGTCCCTCTCCTGGGTATCTATCAAAAAAATCTGAAAACATTTATCCGTAAAGATATATGTGCTCCAATGTTCATTGCAGCTTTATTTACAGTGGCCATGGAAACAACCAAAGTGTATTTCAATCGATGATTGGATAAAGAAGTTGTGTTATATATACCCAGTGGAATACTATTCTGCTGTAAGAAAAGCTGAAATAGTATCGTTTGTGAAAACATGGATAGATCTTGAAATTATTATGCTGAGTGAAATAAGTCAGACAGAAAAAGTCGAGAACCATATGATTTCACTGATGTGTGGTATATAAAACTGAAAACAATAAAAGAACAAGACAAACAAATGAAGATTTTAAATTTAATTTTACCCCGTGATATTTAGTCAACATTCCCAACAATGTTGTTGAAAGTCATTTCTTTATACCTATATATGCACATACTCAGTTGGTTACGGAACTACTTGCTTTTTGCTGGTGATTTTTTTTTTTTTAACCTCACTTTTTGGTGCTAAAAATGATACTGCTTTGATTATCAAAGATTCTAAGTGAGTTTTAATATCTAATGTAATAAGTTCCTTTTTAACTCTTCCTTTTCAAAACTTTCTAAGCCATTCTTAGTGTATTAATTTTCTATTGCTGTGCAATAGATTAAATTACAGCAAACTTAGTGGCTTAAAATGACACAAATTTATTATCTCACAGTTTTTGTGGGCCAGAATTTCACAAGGCTGACAGGGTTTCCAATATGAGGCTTGGGCTCCTCTGCCAAGTTTACTGGCTGCTATAGAATTCAGTTCCCCGTGGTTGTATGACTGTATTTCCAGTAGCAAAGACAGCATGATTAGTCCCTGATGTGATCTGGCAATAGAGATATATGAAATATCACCATTTGCTACTTCTAGTCAATGGCTTGTAAGAAGCAAGGATGTGGGTGACTGTGGAGTCTCACCCAGACAGTTCTGTACTTTGAAACATTTGAACATTTTCGAATACTTTCAATATATTTGGCAAACTAAAAAATAGAATGAGATTGGCTGGGTGCTCGTAATTTTACTGGACAAAGTGAGGAAAGAAAAGGATGAGCTCAGGGATTCAAATTCCCAGCTCAGTTGCTCTACAAATAAATGAGCTAGAAGCTTCAATATAGGCCCCGAAGGAGACCCCAATTCGCAACTGCTGGGCTGACATTGCTGAAAATCAATGTTAGAATAGATTTATTATTTAAGATCTGTTCAAGCACACCGGGAGGGTCCAGAAGCTATCCCTTTCATCACTACCATGACAAATAAATTCAGGAGGGAAGCTCTGGCATCCTGGAAGAGCTCTGTGACGGCCCTTCTCTGTAGGCCAGACCTTCCTGTGGGAACTGTGATGGCTTAATTGGGAAGCTCAGTACAGTGAGAGTACAGTACTCCCCACCCTTATCCCCGGTGTTACTTTCTGCAGTTTTAGTTATCTGCAATCCATCTCGATCCAAAAATATTATTTATATATTCTGCTGAACTATTTCCAGTCTTTAGTTATAATGAGTTGTGCTGCTATAATCATTCTCGAACATGTGCTCTGAAGGACATATACCCATGGGGATTTTAATTGGTAATGTTATTAATTCTTATACATAACTTTGGCAAGAGTTGAATACTGACCCTCTTTAATCCAGGAATATAATATACCTGTCGGTTTATGAAAAATTCAAGTCTCTTTCAGTAATACCTCTTCCCTATGCACCCAGATTGACATCCCTGGGCCCCAGTCAAAGAGATGGAAAGAAGACAGAAGCAAGGAAGTTCTGACCTCTTTTTTACCAGCTAATGTTGCACCATCTTGCCAAAATTGCTCTTGGCCATTTTTCTTATATTCTGTTCTGAAAATAGATATGATGCCCTTGGCGTCCTTCACTTTTCACAAGCGTTAATTGAACCCAGTCATTAGCTTTCACAACACACTCCTTTGCTTTCATTCTTGATTATCTCTTGCTCATTCAATTTTTTTTTATACATGACCTTTTAAAATGTACACTCACTGGAGAGCTCCCTGGGGGACTGTTTGGGTTGTTTTAGAGACTTCCTTTTCTACCTCAGGCATTTTTTAAAATGCCCTGCCCTCTTGAGTCATACTCCTGTTTTGAATTCTTTCTTCACATCTAAAAAAATACCTGCGTCAGTAAAATCTTGGACAGATGTCTTCCTATGTCTAGAATTCCTTCCAGACAATGAAATGGTCACCAAGGCAGGAATTGACCAGATATCCTGATTTAGGCAAACAAAGCTCACAGCCAATGGGGTAGTCCGAAAGCCTCCGTATCTTACTTTTAGGCTGAGCTGGTTTTATACATTTTCATTAGAAAAACATTTGCTAGACAAAGTAGTCTGCAAATGATGGTGTCCTGGGACAGACCGTGGTCATGTGTTTTGGGATGCTGAGCCCCTTCCCACATTTCCCAGGTGGACATCATGTCCCCCGTCACCTAGTCAGGACTGCAACTCTGTTTACCTCTCTAATCTCTGTGCTCCTTGACCTGGTGCAACAGGAACCCTTGTGGTACTCTTTCAGGCCCTCTAAGGGAAAACAGTTTTCTCAGGTACACCAGATCATACTCTGTACCCACCCGTGGGCTCCATCTGCTCCATTAAGCTTCTCACCTTCAGATAATTCCAGATGAGAGGTAGTCAACACTCTCCATGTTTGTTAAAGACCCCGGACCTCCAGAACACTGATTAAATTCTTACAGTAACCCCTTCATCACACGTGACTCCACTCAGTAACACCCAACTCTAAGAACAGATCTCTTAGAGATTCCAGGGTCACTTGGCTGCGCAGGATGGTGGTGGGGGGTGGAAGAAGCAACCCCTAGCTATTACATGAGGCCAGTAGAATTCCTATGTCTAGAATTCCTTCCAGACAATGAAATGGTCACCGAGGCAGGAATTGACCAGATATCCTGATTTAGGCAAACAAAGCTCACAGCCAATGGGGTAGTGCGAAAGCCTCCGTATCTTACTTTTAGGCTGAGCTGGTTTTATACATTTTCATTAGAAAAACATTTGCTAGACAAAGTAGTCTGCAAATGATGGTGTCCTGGGAAAGACCTTATCTTATCCCATAAGACTCCTTATCTCTTTCTCCCTCTCCCTTTCCATTTACAGGCTCTCCTGCTCACCTGTCTGTTGAGGGTAACAGGGCCATATCTACAGCTATTTAGTTAGACCCAGAAAAGGGGTTTAGCCTTGATTTTTTTATGACAATTTTTAGAATTCTGGGGTATATAACAACTTATTTGTCTTCAGCTTTGAACCTAAGTCAGCTATTTAAAAATGATATGAAAGCACTCAGCCAATAACAGGTTACAAAGGAAGCACACAACACAATGGTTATGGGTAGTTTTAAGTACCATGATGAAAATGAAATAGGGCAACATGATAAAAAAAAACAAAACAACAACAACAACAGGGAATCACTTCAAACATAAAGGTCAAAGACAGCCTCTTTGAGGAGGTGGTACTCAAGCACCTTCCAGAAAGATGGAAATCACCGGTCCCTTTGGAGATCTGGAAGAAGAGTGTTTCTGGCAAGGGAACAGCATGTGCAAGGACTCTGAAGTGGGAATAGGCTGCATGATCTTGAGAAACAGAGAAAAGGCCAGCGTTTCTTACAATATGTCTTTTGCTTGGGTTGGGCAAGACGACATCCCCATCCTTAGTATCTCACCCAAATGACACCATTCATTTATCAGTACAAGTACATTGCAGATGCTCATGAGGCCATTCTTAGAAGGAATGACCTAGAAGTAAGTTTGACATAAATACATAATTAAACCTTGGACCGCCAAATATCACTAATGTAAAAATCATTCTTGTCTATATTTTTGTAATATATATACTACTGGAAAGACTACACTGGTATAAGTATCCCCTATTGATGGCCAGACAGTCTTTAAAATGAAGGAACTAATTTACATCTTCATAAAGGTCCCTGGTACCCAGGAAGCAGCAGTCTACAACTCTGAGTTATATAATCAGGAAGGCTTTAAACAAATGGATGAACTAGACAAAGAACAATGTTTCATGATGGTCATGTTATCCACAACAAAGCAAAGTGAGCTTGTGAACATTTTACTGCAATTTCTAGGAAGGCAAATGATAAAAATGTTTCTAGGGGTAAGAGGTCATAAAATAGAAATTAATTTCATGTTTCCCATTTTAAGCTGGGATTGTAAAATGTCATTGAGGGTTTTTTTTCAGAAAAGAAATTTTCATTTTCAAAAAAATCTTTATTAAAGCCACTTAAACTTATCTCCCCCATGCTAGCTAGGGCCACAATTCATAGTCAGTTCATGGTGGTGGCGGGGAATGCACAAGCTGCATTGGTCTGACACTCTTCCCTCACTCTTGGACATTCACTGACAAAAACAAAGGTTCTCCTCTTTCTTCCTTCAGTCAAAGAATAAGTCTCTATGTCTATCATCTCAAGTAGTCAGTAGTATTCAAGCAAACCCAAGTAGATGTTTGCCTCATTCTCTGGCCCTCCTTCTTCACAGAGAACCAAGTCATTCAAAAAATAATTACCGAGTTGTGGATGGCTTACCACAATTCCAAGATGGTTCTCATGATTCTCTCCCCCAAGCCGGTATATGACCCTTGCATAATTTCCAGGACTGTGAATAGGATGGATTTTGTTGACCTTAAGGTAGGGAGGTTATCTGGGTGGGCCTGACCTAATCTCATGAGCCATTTGAAAGCAGAGTTTCTCCAGCTCATCACAGAAGAGAAAGTCAGAGATTGGGGGCTGGAGAAGGATGCATGTAGTCTTGATGACTGGAAGATGGAGGAGGCCAGGTGCAAAGAATGTGGGTGACTTGTGGGAATGGAGAACAGCCCTTAGCTGAAAGCCAGCTGGGAAATAGAGACTTCAATCCTACAACTGTAAGAACTGAATTCTGCCAATAATCTGAATGAGTTTGGAAGTAGCTTCTTCCCCAGAGCCTACACTCAAGAACTCAGCCTAACAGGCATATTTATTTCAGCCTTTGAAACTCTAAGCAGAAAATTCAGCATGTGCCTTCTGATTTATAGCACTGAGAGCTAATAAATGGGTGCTGTCTTAAGCCATTAAATTCGTGGTAACTTGTTATGCATCAGTAGAAAACTAATACAGAGGTAATAGTCTCTGGGTAACTAAAGTCAAGGTTTTTCTGTTTTGTTTTTAATTATAGCCTCAGCCTTAGAGTCCAACTCCCTGCTTCAGGAAGGATGGGACACCCCTGTACTCTTCTAAGCCCTGAGAGAAACACACAAATGTGTGAGCCCAAGGAGAGTTCTGGATCTCAGACCAAGGATTATTAGAAATACATTGTTTAAATGTTTATATTTTTTTTCAAATCTTTTTCCTTCCATTCTCTGATACACAGATCTCTCTCTCTCTCTCTCTCTCTCTCTCTCTCTCTCTCTCTCAGTCTAACTAGATATTTCCCTCACTTACTAGATATTTTCCTAGACATAAGAATTTAGTCTGTATTCCTTTTTTGTGGGCTCAATATAGTTGGACAGAATGAACAGATGATGGTGTGTGAGATAGAAGAGGAAATAAAGATGGAAGACGACAAAAGAGGAGGCAAAAATGAATGGGAGGAAGGAAGGCAGGAAGGCAGGAAGGCAGGAAGGCAGGAAGGCAGGAAGGAAGGAAGGAAGGAAGGAAGGAAGGAAGGAAGGAAGGAAGGAAAGGGGAATGAGAGAGGGAATGTTTCAATCACTGCTGCATAACACATCACTCTAAAACTTGTGGCTTAAAGTAACAGCTAATTTCTTATCTCATATTGTTTGACTGGCTCAGGTGGGTGGTTCTTCAACCCCATATGCTATTGGCTTGGGCTGAAGGCATCTAGGAACTTGGCTGGGCTGCAAAATCCAAGAAGGCAGCTGACCCATGATACCAACTGCAGTCTGGGAGCTCAAATGGGGCTGTTGACCGCAGCCTCATGGTTCTCCATGTGACATCTTCAGGTGCCTTGGGCTCCTCACAGCAGGGCAGTTGGGTTTCAAGAGGCAGGAAGAAGAAACGTTATATTTTTTTAGGTCTGGGCTCAGAAGCCCAAGAACATCTGCATTGTTGTGGTCAGATCCAATCATAAAAAGAGCTCAGATTGAAGAGGAGAGGAGACAAGCTCTACAGCTTAATGTGAGAAGAGATGTATGTGTAGGTTGGGGAAGAATTGTCATGCACCAGCTTGGGAGACTCACTACCCCAGGAAACCAGAGAGAAGTATACATACCACCACCACAGGGATCCTTCTAAAACATAGGTCAGATCATGTCCCTCCTCCACGCAGGGTCGGACAATGATCTACGAAACAGGTGTAAAGCCCGTTCCAACCCTTGAACTTCTGAGTCCAACTTCTTGCACTCTCTCCCTGGCTCATTGACATCCAGACACACTGGTCTCCTCACTGTTTCTCAAACTCCCCACGCACTTTCTTATCGCAAGGAATTTGCCGTTGCTCTCTTGTCTGGAAGAAAGCATTCTCCAGTTATCCAAAAGCTTCCTTCTCTCACTTCTTTTAGCTCTCAAGTCAATGTCAGGGAAGCTTGTCCTGACCGTCCTCCATACAATAGCAACCTCCATTGTCCCACACTGTGGACTAAATTGTGTCCCCTCAGTATTCATATGTTGAAGCCCTAACACCCCAGTATTGGAAAAGGAAATAACTAATGTTAAATGAGAATGGAGATCTAATGCAATTAGTCTTATAATCACTCTCTTTTTGTCTGCAATGTGAGGATATACCAAGAAAGCAGCTGTCTACAAACCAGAGAGCCCTCACCAGAAACTGAATCAGCCAGTACCCTCATTTTGAACTTCCCAGACTCCAAAACTGCAGGAAATATGTTTTTGTTGTTTAAGCCACTCAGTCTACTTGTATAGCAGCTCAAGCTAAGATACCCACCAACACCCTCTGCCCACCTACCCTGCCTGGTTTTTCTTCATAGCCTTCTTCACCACCTAGATGATTGCACATTTATTTGTTATTTGTGTGTTATGAGTCTCTCCCCACCAGACTACTTGCTCCAAGAGGAGAAACCTTATTATAACCACTGCCCTCTCCTTCTAATACCTAAAAGAGGTCTACACAAAGAAGCTATAGATCAGTGTTTGCTGAAAAATTTGAATCAGTGAGTAAATAGGGATATTTTTAGCATTAATAAAGGTAGAAACAGCATTATTTCTTCAACAGCTGAAATCATAACATTTCTCCCCTTTCCTAGTAAAGACAGCAGATGTTTTCAAAAGATAGCAAAGATGGAATGCTGCTGGGACAACACTTTATTTAAACCCTATGAGAACAGAGTGGAACAGGAAATAAAATAGTGTGGTGATGGTAGGTGATTTTGGACAGTGCACAGCCCAGAATCTCTATGGTGGATATATTTCATTTTCATACCATTCATAAACATGCTTTGCATTTGAGTGCCTCTCACCACAGGAACCTGTTAGCATAGCATAGGTTAGTAGATCTGTCCATTGGCAAGAAGTGACTCAGTTCATTACAGACCCACGATGCGTGTTTTGAATCTATGGCAGCACTGAGGGTATATCTCAGAGCATCTTCGAAGAGCTCTGGGGGTTTGTTTCCATAGCAGGCTTGCTGATGGCACCAACTGAGACATTGCATCATGAGTCTGTGCCAGAATATTTTAATGCCAGAACCTTAACCCTTAATGGGAAATCATCGCTGCCACTCTAACAAAGAAAAAGTCTGCAGCGAGCTCTGGGACAGAACTGGAAGCAGTGGTGATACCCGTTCCCTGGGCTCTGTGAGTACTCCTTGTTTTTGTGATATTTCTTAAATGCAGACTACTCAATCTTTCTGGCCAATGGATGAATAAAGCAGCTGATGATGCAGCTCTGGTTTACCGACCAGGAACCTGATATTGAATGAATTGTTTAAGGTTGGGTCGCAGAAGGAATTAAAGAGGAAGCAAGATGCAGAATTGAGCAATTCCAACTGATGGTCTGGTTTTTAATGCCAATTCCACAGCAAGAACATAAAAGCCACCACCCAAAAGGTCAATTTAAGGGACCTTTCATATTTTCTAGCTTCCAAACTAGAATACCCAGCTCAGTTTCCCTGTTGTCAAACCATTTATCTGAAGACTCATCATGACCCCTGAAAAAAACCTGAGCTATAGGAAGCAGGTCCACTGAAACAAATTTGCCAGTCATTCTGTATTCGTTTCCTAGGGCTCCCATAACAAATGACCATGAACTCGGTGGCTTAAAACACAGAAATGTATTCTCTCAGAGTTCAGGAGGCCAGAAGTCTGAAATCAAGGCATTGGCAAGGTAGGTTCCTTCTGGAGGCTCTGAGAAAGAAGCCCTTCTATTCTCTCTTAGTTTCTAGTGGCTCCGGCAATCCTGAGTTTCTGGGCAAATTACTCCAATATCTGCATCTGTCTTCACAGGGCTTTCCCCTCTGTGTCTCTCTGTGTCTTCTTTTCTGTCTTTTACAGGATACTTGTCCGTCATTGGCTTTAACGATATTGCCTGAGGAGTCTTACGTTAATTACATCTGCAAAGACCCTTATTCCAAATAAGATCACATTCTAAGGGTTCAAGCGTTAGAAAATGGATATATCTTGTTGGGGGACACTATTCGACCTACTACACACTCTTAACCTGAGCTCTCAGTAGGCTCGCAGTCTCACAGCCACAAATATTTGCATTACTTGGTTTTAAAGCACAGATAAGATGAATGGCATTGAGACTTTCTAACCTGTAATGACTCCTCCCCTCTCTAAAGCCCTACTTCATTCATTCTTCAAATCTCTTCTCCATCTGTATCTTCCCAAACACATTGAATAATTTCTATACATTGCAGCCACCCCCTTCCCCAAACCCGCTTGTTCCTCAGACATCTCCATTTTTACAAATTCACATCTAGTTACAGAGTATGTTGAAAAGCATATGGGCTTTAGATCCTGACCCTGTGACTTAAAGCTTTGTCATGTCACCTTGGATGAGGTACCCACTCTCTCTGAAGTTCAGTCTCCCTATCTATAAAACAGGTTTTGCGGGAAGAATTAAGAACATTGTATATAAAGCACTCAGTTCAGTTCCTTCTCTTACACAGCCAGGGCTCAATCAATGCTAGCCAATATCATTGTTCTTCTAGGGAACACATTTTGTCTGTGCGTTATTGAGTGCCTACTCTAGGTATGGCACAGCCAGCAATGTGGACATTTTTCTAAGGCCAGAGAAGAAACATCATCACCCCGAGAGAACTCACAAGTGGATGTTTTTATGCCCTGAAATTCCCAGAGGAAGAAGGTTCAGTGATGGCCATGAAGCAGAATGCAATCTGTGTGGATCATGCTCTTCCTATGTGCAGGAAGACATGTACTGTCACCACTACGGATGGCAGGCGTTTATCCTAATTTAAACCTCTTCAAAAAAGAAATTACCTTTCAGTAACAACATCTTCTCTCCTGAAAACCTGTTTTCTGTAGCAGCTTCATGGCAATTCTTACAACTAAATAAGCCCATCACCTTCTAATTTTCCATGTCATTACTGATTTTCAACCATTCAGTCACTTTTTAGCAATCTTCTCTTGTGTTAAGTTGTGGTGTTTTGATTTTTCCAGCAATTCTCCAGGTCTACCCTTGCCACAGCAAACTCCTTATGAGTTCTTGGACTTTCAAATGAAAAATATCTATGTCTGACCTCTTTTGATTTCCCTGGTACAATATGACTGTTGGCCAACATGCTGCCCCAGAAGCATTGCCACGTTTCCCCATTGTCTCCCGAATCATTAGAAGACTCAATAATGATCAGTCAAGTCTGGATGCCAGATATATTTCCCTCTCTGCCAATTTCACAGGAATGACAAATCCACCTATTGTTTATAAACTAAAGCTCATGGGTTGTAGCCATGAATCATAAGTCATGATTTTGATAAGCCATTTACTCAATTCCCCAATCTTACTAGATAGCAGAATGCCACTATTTTCTAGAATCATTCTAGCTGCTATTACTTAAATCTTGCCTCCTCTTTTAAGTTGGGTTACACCACACTGACACCCCCATATAACTAATTCAGCCCCCAAATGGTGTGGTGTTTTTTTTCCCATTTTGGTTTTGGGTGGGTTTTTTTTGTTGTTTGATTTTTAGAGGTTAAGTGCTTCCAAATTAAACAAAATCCCTACCATTCTCTGTGACACTTTTATCCATTTATGCTATTGCCAGAAGACATTTGAATTGGTGAACCCTGTAGAAATGTAGCAATATCATTGGAAGATGTTGAATAGTATTGGCTCCTAGATCCCCTTAGAGTTACTAATAACTGGTAGTCTGCTAGGCACACCCATGCAGAGCTGGCTTGGTCATCCTGACTCATGGATTTATATTTCAAGCTTACTCAGACAGTTAATTGTCAGATTGTTTGATTCCAAGAACCACATGCTAAATTTCATTGAGTTATAGCACTTTGGTATTTCCTAAGTTTTGCTATAAAAATACCAGAAACAATATGCTTGAAATTTTCCCTCAGTAAAATATTTAGTTTTTTTAATTTAGCATTTTTAAATAAAATCTAAGCTGGCTCAAAAAACCTCAGAACAAAGTTAAAAATGTACCCAGGAGGTTGAGTTCATGTGGCAGAGCTAACACGAAACAGGCATATCAGTCTTTCCCATGCGGAAAACTCCATCCACTCAAATTGGTGGGTGTTCCACAGAATAAACGTAGATATATGTAGATTAAGTGTATATAAAGTGTAAATAAAGCGTAGATATACGAGGTCTGACAATTAAGTTCACGAACTTATCCTAGAAAAAGTGCTACATACCTCATTGCTGAATATCACTACAGTCACCTTCAAACTATTTCCCTTGGGAAGCTATGCATTGAGTTCAGTGCCAATACAGTTATTTGTTTACTGGCTAAAAACTCCCTCACAGACAGTGCCGTGTGAGCTGGTGTATTGTTGTGATACAAGAGCCATGATTTGTTGGTGAAGAGTTCAGGTCATCTAATTGTTTCATGCAGTCTTTAAGGACTTCTAAATAGTAAACTTGGTTAACTGTTTGTCGGGTCGGTACAAATTCATAATCCCTCTAACATGAAAAAAGGTTAGCAACATCGTTGCAACAAGTTCACAAACTTAATTGTCAGACCTTCGTGTGTGTGTGTGTGTGTGTGTGTGTGTGTGTGTGTGTGTGTGTGTTGTGTGGTGTGTGTACACATGACTTGTATTCATCTTTTGTTATCAGTATATATTGAGTATTACAATTTTAATACAATTTTTTCCTTCCTTAAAATGTGTATACAATTTTTTCAGCACCCTCTGTGTATATTTTACAGTAGGACATCTGGGTCCTCACATGCTCTAAGAAGAGCTATAGTATATGTTATTTCCCAAATTCATTTTTCTAGCAAACTCTTTGTGCACAGATGTTCACAAGCCCATACTGTAAGGGTTGCTGATGCAGATGGGTAGGCAGAATACTTAATCCTTCAGGGTCATCCTGGTGACTGAGACACCCCTAACAACAATCCGCGAGGCCTTGAGAGGTTTCACAACTGCTGTGAGTCAGTCTTTCTTCATCTAGAAAGTGAATAGATTAAGTTCTCCCCCACCTTGAATAGTTTTTGATTTTCCCCAAAGCTTTATAAAATCCTATGTGGTCATTTCATTATATGGCTAAAGGGGGAGAACAAAAGCGTGCAACTCCACAAAATAGTTCCAGGTCTTTTCAGACTCACCTGTTTTGCACAAATACAGTTAGCATTCCAAGGCCAAATGGTAATTATTTTCCCAGAGACTCCCTGCGTTTTCCTTAAGTGGCATTTCAAGCCTTTGAGTGTTAAGATCACTAAAAACGTCTGCTGTTGGCTGTTTCATCAATCCAAGTATGTTTATGGAATTATCATCAGAATCCTGAGACAGTCTCATTTGAGTAAAGAAACCAAGAGAGGCCTACGGGCTTTATCATTCAGTTTCATAATCTTGGTAGAAGCAGGTCTGAAGGTAGGACCCCTCCAGTGTTTCTAGTTTCTCCATGTGTAGAGTTTTCTTTCTTTACTGTGGTGAACAAGGACAGAAAAGGAGGTCACCGGCCCATCTCCTCTCCGTCTGAGTCTTCACTTCCTGGGGTTTAAATCTAATGACTCATCTTCAGGATTGGCTTAAGTGGCCTGGCAACAATCCACGATTTTCAACAATAGTTTGTCTTTTGATGGTTTAGGAATAAGTGGAAGCAGTTAGCACAAGTCACAAATACAGGCCACCAACCTCTCCGATTTATGACTCTTCTTTTCAAATCCAAGAAATAGGGGGAAAAAATTGTGCTTGTTTTTCAACCTAAGAAAAAATAGGTTTTCTGGTTATGGATGAGAACAGAACTTTGTCTGGAAAACAATACCTGCAATTGGGTAATAAGGTTACAATAAAGTACATTCACATGGAAAATTAATTCCCATTAAATGACTCATTCTTAGCACTGTTTATTCTTGTCAAAGATGTAAACATATGCTTTGACTTATCTTCCAGATATTAATCTGCATTTGAAGAATTAAAAATCTTTTGTTATAAATTTGAGTGAGTCCAGGAAAACTACCTAACTGTCCTATATGAGAAATTGCCAATATTTGGTGGTGGATACAAATTTACATGAACTTATATTTAATTTTTCTAGCAAAGGTTAATGGAAACAAACAAAAAACATATTTTGGGGAAGTTGTCTTAATCCATGTCTCTTTGGTGCAGAAGATGGAAATCCAAATCAAAGTAGCACGTAAGTGAAAAAAGTGAGGTGTTGGCTGGGAAGCCGGAGCTGTGCATCTTGCTTCAGGTGGGGTGAGACCTAGAGTGAACTCTCTTTTTCTCTCTCCATCTCCATCTCTCCATTCACTTCTGCTGGGTTTTAATCTCCATGTAACAGCATGATGTCTGCTCATAGTCCCAAGCAAGCTTTGTCCTTATAGTTCCTGATCCTTGAAGAAGAGAGAGACTCTCTTCCAGTTTTTACATATCAAATCTCATGGAAAATCGCTGGTGGGCCTTGCTTGAGTCATGTGCTCGTGGCTGAACCCATCACCATGACCAGAGTAATAGGCTACTCTGATTGGCCAGTCTTAGGTCATGTGCCCACCCTACAGTCAAGGCAAACAGGGCCAATGCTCTACCACCATGGTGGAAGGGACAGTTTTCCAAAGGAGGAGAGGTGGTCAGGTACACACAAAGGATGGCTGCGATGGAGGATACTGACTTTCTGACCATCACAGCACTGGAGAGCAAAAGGTAAACAGTTCAGCTAGTCTCCTCTTTCCGGTACGAGAGATTGTCAAGGACCCCTAACAGTTGTGGTAGCCCTGAGCACATTTGCAAAACCTCTTCTCCCCCACTATCACCTTCCTCTGAGTTGCCTTCTGATAGGAGACCAAAGCCAGACATTCAAAAATGTAATAAGAACAAAAAGATTAGTGAGACAAAGTGCCTAGAATTAATTTTTTTTTTAAATTTACTTATTGGGAAATTATGTTCCACTTAGACTTCAGGAATTTCCTTTTGTCCCTCCTCCAGTTTGCAATTGCTTAAAATAAGGTTAAAGAAAATATTTAAAAAATACTATTCTACTCAAATGCCCCCTAGCCCAGGAACTAGTCAACTGGAATGAGAACTATAAATCGCCTTACGAGTGCATACTCAATCTGAAAACATTGGCTGAAGACTTACTTTCAGGCCCACCTGACTTAGCAAAAATGAAGTTAAAATTCCAAGACCAAACAGTAATTATTTTCCCAGAGACTTGTATTTTCCTCAAGTGGCATCAGGTAGAATCAATGATTCATAGTTTAACATTCTTGTTAAAATTCTGACTTGCCCTTGGAGTTATGGTTTTCACACTTGCTGTTCCCCTGCCTGGAGCACCCATCTCCCTGTCCACGCATGACTAGAGCTTTTCTCCTCCATTTCCACTCCACGGAGCGCTCATGCCCCAGTGATAGGTCTCTCATCAGTTATTCTCTATTAGAGCCCTATATGCTTCCTTCATGGAGCTAATCACAGTTGATTACAGGTTTATTTGTTTGCCTGTTTCCTATTGGTCCTAGATTATAAGCCCCATGAAGGCAGAGGTGTGCTTGATTTACCAATGCCCATCCAGAAGTTAGCATAATGCCTGACACATGGTGGAGAATTTGAAATGACTGAATATAGTATATCAGAAGAAAGAACTAAGTTAGGACTCCTTGGTCATTGGCCAGGTTGAGAAAAGCAAGGGCCGGCAAACCTACTAGAAACAGATCATTTCTTTCTGACAGAAATTGGGAAAGTGATGAGATGGAGTGGGGGGAGGGGACCAGAGCCTCTGCCTTACCCACCATCTGATTCCTCTCATCTTCCAGGTCCCATTTCATTATATGTTCTCTACTCTCAGCCCTAGCAAAACTTGATCTTATGAAGGAGCAAATAAGCTCCTTCACTGTGTTGTATATGACTAGGAACAGCTTAATGTTGTAACCTTTTAATATAAACTAAAGCCTCCAAGTTTTATGGAAAGATTTCAGCCATGGGATCTAGGGAGGATAGGAGATATGAGGTATCCTTAGAGTCTGGGGGGAAAAAAGTAAATATACAAAATGTTGTCTATGACACCCTCAATTTATAAGGAAATAACATAATATTATCTATGTGTCACTCAGAGACTCTGGTCCTGCTCCCCACACAAGAAACCAGGATATGGTGAGGCCGAAAAGGAACACCCACGGAGCCATAGGTAGGGGAGTCATAATACTATATTCTCGCTGGTGGCTGCGTTGGAGACACAGAAAACAGGAGACACACGATCTGAAATCTGCCATTGGCTCCGCTAAGCAACCCACCCCACTTGCTGGCTGCAATCCACGCTTGCTAGCGTAGCCATGGCAGTTATATTAGTGGCTAATGGCTAACTGGTAACAGCTGATGGCCAACTACTACCCGAGCCAGCACCTTTCCACGTGAGGCCGAGAGCCTGGAAACTGCTCTCTGGTACTCTGTCCCCACACTATGTTTCTATATGTAACGAAAATCCTATATTTCTTATATATTTCTTATTTATTTCCTATATTTCTTATAATTATATATGTTGTATATTATATATATATATATATATATATATATATATATATATATATATATATCCTAATTCTTATATTTCCTATAATATATTGTGTATATAAAGGGAAGGAACTCTTTAAAACTCAGCACTTTTAGAAAATTCTGGGACTGGAAAAAAATGAATTCTTCTTGACTAGAAGTAAAGACAGGGCAAGGCTAATAGTCTAGCATCCTGGAGAAATTTTCATAAATGGCTTTGGGGTAAGATTGAGAGCAAAGAAGTGGGAAAACACAAGACAAAGAAGAAAGTCACAGGAGGACAAAAGACCTCTTGATATTGATGAGTTCTAAAATGAGGTTGGAAAGAAATATTTTCGCCTGGGGTGGATTAACCAGGATTTAACCAGCATTTACTTACATGTAAGAACATTTTGTTGTCGTTGTTTTCATTGAGACTTGAAGCGGAGGTCTGAATAAATCCACCCTTAACCACTGGCTCGAAGAGCTGTCTAGCCAATATTGAAGGAACTCAGGTTTCTGAAGAAGTCTGCTCCTTCTGAAACACACCCTGTTGGTTTATAGGTTTCTAATCGCTCTTAAAACACAGATATGCATTTAATCTCTCCCTGGCTATGGGTCCAAACCAGTGGCAAAGGCCTTGTCATAGAGCAATATTAATAAAAGCAGTAAGGGTGTCCATGGTCATGCGCATAAAGTCTTTACGTAGTCGTCTGGCACTTTGTGTAGGGTCTCTTGTTTCTGGACTAGCCATTCCCAGCTAATGTGTTCTTTTGGGTCCTTGCAGCTGAACTCTCTTCCAAACTGTTACCTACCTCTCCAACTCACCAGTTCAGTGCAATGAGTAATGTTTATGCCACGAAGTCAACTAAATACTTGATTCCAACTTACTTAGGAAAATGTAAATAATTAAACAAAATGTGAACAATTATAGATGCTGGGACTTATTTTTTTTGTTTTTTTCCTTCTGGAGGCAACCTCTAGAAATTTGACGATGATGAAATGAATAGCTGGGTTCCAGGAAACATCTCAATGCCAGAAAAGACTTGCTGATACTATACACACAAAGAGAATAAGAATTGACTTTCTTCTACTTGTGATAGCGATGAGAATGGCAGCAACCTGTAAAAAGGGACCCAAGCCTGACACTCAACTGTGTTTCTATGAGCCCTGATGACCACTTTTCTGTGGTCAAAGAATAAATATAATGGTAATTTTATGTCTTTGCCCACACTAGTGAGCTTGTCAAGGGGGCTTCTCAACTTTTCAATACTTCTGTTCTTAGCATAGAAGAACAAGTGATTATCTCAGTAAATACAGCCGTTTCTTCAAGCATTTAAAATATTTTTGAGCAGGCCACAAAAACTTTTGAGTTTCCTGTATCATTTGTAACCATTTTGAATGTACCCTAATGCTTAGTTTAATTTGTATTGTGGATTTCCACATTGATTGACCATATTCTTTCTGTAAAGTAGTTTTGAAAATTGAGTGAACACTGGAATTTAACTGCATGGGCATATTTTTTCCAAAAAGGGCTCCTTCAATTTTGGCCATAGATATGTCTTGGGTCAAAATAATCTCCTCTATGAAAAAATAAGGCACAGAAACCAGTTAGAACTAGAAACTCCAGAGGTGTGAACTAACGCACTCACAAAACTCCAGGATGCACACAACCAGTTTCCATTCTAGTCGCATGATTCTGGAGTTAAATAATGAACCACTTCTATCTTCCCATTTTACAGATGAGGCCTAGAGAGTTTGAAAGTCTTTTTCAAAATCATAGAGCTGATTAATGGCAGAGCTAAGACTGAGCTCTATACTGTGACTTTCAAATGAAGCATTGCCTTTTCTTTAGGATCCTTCTCAAGGCAAGTCTGTCCATTATCATTTATTAGATCAACACAAACTTAGGGAATGATTATGAGGTGCCAGGCACTGGGATTTGACTGTAAAATAATACAGGGTCGGTCCCTGCACTCCTGGAGCTTACGTTCGAGCGGGTGAAACAGATGAACAAATAAGTAAAATAATTACAAATCTGGATATGTGCTATAAAGGAAACAATGAAGGGGCTGAGAGAGGGAATAAGAGGGAAGTATCCGCTTTAGACACAGTCATTAACTATGGAATGATAGCTCCCACCTTTTGGCCTAATGTTCAGAGAAAGGTACATATAGCCATGGGAAAACTTGGGAGGGACATGAGAAGAAGATTCCAGGAATACAGAGATGCTTTCAGTGTTGCTGAGCAGTGTTGCTGAGGCCTGTCTAAACTGTTTTTTGATAGAAGGCGTACTTACGATGTCCAAGGATGACTCATGTCTGTCCCCCATACACACATGGTTTACCCCTTCATTCAACTCAAGACAATGCTTCTTCTATTCAGAAGAAGGGGGCTCATCCTGTTATGTAGAATGAGATTAACACTCTCATCCATCCTCTCCCTCACTCCATCCATTTGCCACAAGCAACATAAGGAAAAAGGCTGGGTTGCTCAGGTTCTCACTCCTAGTCCAGCTCAAAGAAGCTTGACTCCTTGATTAAATTGAGGACAAATCTTCTTAATAAGGAAAAATAAATAAATAAAACATAAGACTTAGGATATTATTCAAATAGTTCATAAGTGGATGAGAATTACTCCTGCCCTCATCAGTTAAATTTAGAGCATCATGAGCTCAGTTCTCCATAGTTTACACACTAAGCAGGTATGTAACTGAAAAATGGTGCACAGAAAGTACAGTTGCATCAGACCTCCTGATTTCATGACATGGAAAGTCCTGATTGTATCTGAATCCATCAGCCTTACTCAAATCGGTCCCACTAAAATACCCCGGAGCCACTAATGTTCACTTTATTTAAAATATATATGTAGGCTCCCTTTTGGACATAAACAGGCATACTTTCTCAAAGTCTCAGCCAACCTTCACTAGACTCCCTAGTGTTGACCTCACACACTAGGATATGAACATTTTGTAGGTAATGTGAATGCAAACCTACACTCTCTGTCTGACTTAGTAAATAAGTTGATCTCTCAGATAATCTGGGATTTGACTGCTGCAGCTTGCCCAAAGCCTGGTTGCTCTCCAGCCAGTGAATTTAGTTGGAATGGTACTAATGAATCTGGAGCTACAGAATCAGCTCCCCTGGGGACTCATTAGCTTCACACAGAGAAAAAAAAAATGCTTCCTAATTTCCCTTATAACTCCAGCCATCTATTTTGGAAGTATACTCGGTAGGGAAGGAAGGGCATTATAATTCATTCTCCCCAAATCTACAGAATCCCTCTTCTTCCCTCTCAACTACGTTTCTCACAAGAGAGGTTTAGACTCATTAGCTCAGCCTTCTTATTTCAGGGTTATTTCTTAAATGTCTGGATTCCTCCCTCATCCCACACTCCACTAAAATAATTCTGCTGAAACCACCAACAATCTGCTAACTGCCTTGGGTAAGGAACATTCAAGGCCAATCCATTTCTCCAGGGAGGAAAAGCAATGGCAAACATAGTCTCACTCATGGAAGATAAATGGACCTCAGCGGATGCTGCGCTGCCAGATCCTTCCCCAGTTGCTGGGGTGGTTGGGGGCAGAAGGCTCTCAGCTAAGCTGCTCTTTTGACATGGAAGAACCCCTATCAGCTGAAGGAAGTCATCTCTCCCAAAACCTTGTCCCCTTCTGAGGACAGCCAACATGCAATGATTGGTGAGTGGGGGAGTGAGTTTAAAGGTCAGGCCCTGTAGCCTTAAATCAAGACAACCCTGAGGGGCCATCCTTATTCTCAAGCTCCTTGTGGAATCGACTCAAACCTTTGTTGCAACTGCCATATGACACCATCTGTTGATGAGAACCACATTGGACTCTTTCCACGATGGAAGAGACAATATTTAATTCTGACAGAAATATAAAGACATTTTGGAGGACCCGTGTTTCCTTTCTTCCCCACAGGGCTTCAGCCAGCAACACTACCCAAGGGCTTACAGAGCATTTGATCCGCTGACGTGGGTCCTATATAGCATTATATTGGAACAAAGAACCCACTTTATGGCAAAGAGGTGTGGCAATGGTCACATGACCGTAAGATCTGCTGATCCCATTATTTACTGCACCACTCAGAAGCTGATAGAGCACTGGAATGAATTTTTGAAGGTGCAATTAAGGTCCCAGCTTGGAAATGATGCCCTGTAAGGATGCTGCTTCCCCACAACTGAGGAAGACATCAGCATAAATCAGTCACCATTACATGGTGATAGGTCCACAGAAGATAGAATACATGTATCCAGCACCCAGGGGTGGAAGGAGGAGTGGTCACATCATAATGCCCAGTGATGTGCCTTTGGTACCGATAACTTGGGGTTCCATGGATTTAAAGGTCCTAGTTCCCAGAGTGTAAACACTTGCACCAAGGGGGTAAAGCAAGCGTCCCATTAAACTACTGGGATATACCCATCACTTCCATCATGCTTTCTCATGCTAAGAGACAAGAAGGCAAAGCAAGTTGTTTTCACCCTGGCAGGAGTGATTGATTCTGATTCTCAAGAAGAGAGAAGGCCACGTTACACAGTGGGGAGAGGAAAGACTATGTTTGGCACTCAGTTGACCCACTTGAGTGTCTCTTGGTACCCCCTGTCCAATTTTGATAGTGAAATGATAAATGCAGCAGCCATAGCCTGAGAAGGGCATATTGACCAGTGTTCAGAACCCTCAGCGCTGAGGTTCTAGGTCATCCCACCAAGTGAATCACATACACCAGCAGAAATGACAGTTGAAGGTGAAATAAACCTAGAATGGGCAGATCAGTTGCAGCTTTGACACTAGCTACAGTGGTGGAGCCTGTAGTTTATCCTACCAACTTCTTTTTTTTTTTCCACAAGTTTACTCAGGGAAAGAGATCAGCCAGAATCCTGGGGAGTTGTTCCCAGGAGGCAGTACATCAGTGCCCTCCCTCAGGTCCCCTCTCAAGATTAAGGCATCTATTCCACCAGTTGCTGGGCAGGTGGACAGCACAAGACTTTCAGATGAGTTTCCCTCCAGAAATTTCCCTATGTGAAGTAGAGGTACCTAACACAAGATCATGCCTTTTTCTCACTGGCAGCCCACATCCAATGATAGACTATCCTGGGAAGACATAGGGAATCCACCCTTTTTCCTCAAGGCAGGGCAACTCGGAAGGGCCTGACTATGTCACTGACTGTTTTCGAGGCTGGCAGATGCCCTCCAGGCCTTGAGAACCAGGAGACCTTAGGCTCTGGTTCCCTGTGGTTCCCTGGCTCCAGACCACAAGTATAACCCTTCTCTGAAGTTCTTTGGACATTCCAGAGAAGCCACAGGACATGGGATCTTTTCTGTACTCACTCAGGCTGTTTGAAAAAAGGAGTTAAATTAAAGCTAATTGGTGAAGCTAATTACTTGATTAGAAACACTTCAAAATGCTTTCTGCAAATTGATACACAAGTTGGATATTTATTTCACAAACATTTATTGCCTTCTCTGGTGTATCAGGAATTTTTCTGGGGGCTAACTTCTCAAAGGTAGGAATCCCTAAGGAAAAGTAACGGTTGTTTTAGAAAATGTAGGTCCACGTTCCTACTCCAGACACAGGCTGTGCGTGGGGTATGTCAGGGTGCAGAAGATCCATCTTGACTCTGTTCAGAGTTCTACCCTCTGACGCTTTACTCGGGGTGTTGCAGGTTATCCTGCAATCCATTTGGTTCTGAATGCACTGTATAGACATGATGTGTGAGGGAAGCACTCTCTCCAGGGGACATTGAATGCAGAGGCTGTGATGCCCCCACTCCTCCAAAAGCTCTGTTCACACCTTAGAGGACAGCATCTGCATGCTTGAAATGGGAGGAGATACAGTCCCTTCCACCATCCTTCCAGTTGGTCCAATCTCCTCCAAAATGCTTCCTAGATGTTTCTGGCCCAAGGAATCCATCTATTTATGGTACTCTGGGCTGAACCACCCATGCTGACCCAGGCATTTATACTATTACTTAACTGCTTTGTTAAGTGTTATCTCCCCAGATAGTGAATGAGCACCTGGAAAGCAGCAACAGGACCCTAACATTGTCCTAGCTCAGTAAATCTAAGAGGTATTCAATAATTTAAGTTAGTATTAAATGAAATTCATCAACAGTTGGGAAAAAAATTAACGAATCTTCACACTTCTCTCTGCAAAGCCTCCCACTGGCTTCCCATCACACTCAGGAAAAACCAAAGTCGTTAAAAGGGCCAACAAGGACCTGTGTGACTCAGCTGCCTGCCACCTCGAGGACCTCGTCTCCTACCAGTCTTCCCCTTGCTCATGTCTCTGGCCTTCTTATTATTCCTTGAACACACCAAACACACTCTTTCCTCAACACCAAGCAAGGATTGACAGATTCAACAAATAACACACATCATACCCAGCTGAAGTTGCATTTTAGATAAATTTTTTTTTAGTACTATAAGCATATCCCAAACATTGCACGGGACATGCTTATACTAAACAATACTTGTTTTCTTTATCTGAAATTCAATTTGAAGTGGGCATCCTGTATCTTACCTGGCAACGCTTTGTACTTCTCCCTCCGCATGGACCACTCTTTCCCTATGTGTCTACATAGCTCAGCCCCTCAGTGCCCTCAGATATCACCCCATTGGAGAGGCTACCCTTAGGTCTCTGTCTAAAAGAGCACACCGCCATCATCAGCGCTGCCCCTCTCTATCCACATCCCCAGACGAATTCTTCTTAGCACTTGTGACAACCTATCAGAGTATATTTTTATAGGTTATGGCCCATCTTCCCCCACTGGAATGTGAACCCCATATGAGCAGGCACTTGTTTCATTTACTGATATGTTCCTCATTCCTGGAACAGTCTGGCACAAGGTAGGCCCTTAGTAACTACTTGTTGAATAAATAAATGTGAATGGCTTATAACTTGCTTTAAATTATTGATTCCTATAGAAACTACTTGCAGATAAATATTCAAGTCTTACATTTTAATATCGCTCTCCTTCAGGAGTAATACTCCCTCTCACTTGCCCCTTCACACTTGTCAGACCCTCACAATAAGAAAACATCTCATGGTCCCGCCCGCCCAAGCGGGAGGTGGTGGACCTGCCCAGGAGGAGGCGGTGGGGGCAGGTGGGGAAGGATCTCCCGGGAGATCCCTAGGCAAGACTCGTACATTTGTCTGTTCCCCCCTGGCCCCCAGCACCCACCTGGTCCACGGGGCCCAGCCATGGTTAAGGGGACTCTCGTCTTCATCAATCCAGGGGAGTCGCAGCTCTCCAAGTTCTGCCAGGCTTACAGTGAAGGTAGACAACAGCAAATCACTAGGGAGACAATCCTTGTGGTCTCTTAGGTGAAAATGTTTGTAATTTCCTAGAAGGAGGATTATTAACTGGAGGATATGACAACAAACTGATTTATAGACATTATGCAATGTTATATTTTGTCTTCTGTGTGGATTCTTCAGAAAATGAACTTGGCATTTTTGATCTGAGTCAAGCATTTGTGGAAATATTAGACAAGTGTTTTGAAAATGTCTATGAACCGAATTTAATTCTCCATGTAGACAAGGTTCACAGTATTCTTGCAGCAATGGTGATGGGAGGAATGGTTTTGGAGACCAACACGAATGAGATTGTTACACACACTGATGCACAAAATAAACTGGGGAAATCTGAGGCTGGTCCGTGTTATATCAGTTGTAAAGAATATGAATCTTCCTGAGATCCCAAGAAATTTTAACATTGGTAATATTAGTATAAAAGGGCCAAACCTGCCCTCTTTTAAATAAAAAAAAATGTTAAAGGCCACTCCCAGGTAAAATCCAGGGGGGAAAGTCATCTAAGTTTACTATGCAGCTGTTTACCAAAAATAGAGGAGGAGAGTCCTAACTTTTGCTCTGGGATTTCAGTCAAGGTGCTTTATAGAAGTTGTGTAAAATCAGTATGGTGGGTGGTAAAATGTTGCTTTTCTTGCTCAGTGATTTTGGAGAAATTGAGTAGTTCCAGTGTGATATTTTTTTCTTTTCTAAACTACATTCCTATGTCCACCTAAGGCATGCCTCTCTGTATTGCTACAATAGCATTTCAAAAAGTGTTTGAGACATTTCTCTAAATTATGCCCAACCCAAAATGTTGGTGTTTTGTATGGATCATTAGTGCAGCATTACTTAATCCTTTCTGTTATTTGTCACAATTGTTGTTTTAAAAACCAAGTATGTATTGCATGAATACATTATGACCTTTTCCTCTTAGTTTAAATAAACCCCAAGGAAACTGGACTTCTAAAGCAAAAAGGAAAAATAGAGAAAACATCTCAAACAAGAAAGGAATTTACCTTGACTCTCGCACTTCTTCAGTTCAATCTTTTCCCTCCTTTGTTCCATGCTGAGTGTCCGCTTGGAGACATAGATGTCATGTATTTAGAAGTCACATAAAAACACTTAAGTGTGCATCCTTTAATTGGCAGAAAAGTATAACATCTGAAGTCCTACTGATACTTGAATCAGAGGACTTGTTTGACCTTGAGTTTTCCCTGAGATTTTGTGTGGGCCAATTTCTCTGTAATTGAAAAATCTGGAGAAGGCAAAAATGGGCATTAGTAATTGAGAGGATAACCCATGTTATTCCATCCAATGTTCCACTTACCTATTTGTCCCTCGCCCGGGGATAGGGAGAGAAATCGCTCTCTGTTTTATTACAGAGTTCGGGTAGAAAGGAAATTATAGCTGTTGTACAAACTGCCACTGTGCTCCTTGCTATTTCTCAAGCACTTGAGGGACGAGGCACTGTTTCTGCGAAGTTGACAGCACCGTCAGGACATCTGAGCTCACACATCTAGTACCCAACAGGACAGCTTTTGCCTTCTGAATCTGTGCCCAAAGCAGATATTTGAGCCAGGATAACACGGGTCAGTCTAGACTAAACGGGGCTCAGAAGAACCTACAGCTCTCCCAAACTTCAATAGTGGCTTTCTCCTTCTCCTCCCATCACCTCAGCTTTTGGCCAGTTTCCATCACCACGTGCCTGACACCCTGCCAACCCATACTTGATTCCAGGCTCTGCCTCAGCAATCTGGAGGTCCCTGCCAGCCACTAATTTTCATGATTTCTTTCACTTTTTCAGAAATTGATCGTGATGCTCTAACTTCTGCTGCGTCCAGCGTCTTATGCCTGACTTTCGAAATCCTTCATCATCTACTTTCTCCTACTTGTACCCACGGCTCCCACCTCCATCGCCCCCCCCCCCCACCAACTTCTCTAATTTCTGCCTTCTTTTCTCCACCTCTTGGCATTCTTTCAGAGTGTGCCCTTTGTCGTCTCTGTATCCTGAAACTTGCCTCACCTTCAATATCCATATAAGCCTTGATCGATCTCTCTTTGAAGACCCTGTAATTCCAAATTTGGCATTTGATTATATACTTGGTACGTTTAGAAGCTTTTTGTTGTGTTTTCTCCCCAGATAAATTGCAAGTGCCTTGAGATCTGTAATAAGCATATGAAAAATAAAAAACAAATCTGATGATTGACATTTTTCAATGGCCCCAGTGGCACAGCACCTAACACCTAGCACCAACACCTAAGTTGGTAGATATACCTTTGGCTCTCTTCTACATGCAATAATAAGAGAGGTCTTTGTTGGCTCAATGGCGTCCTGATACTGGACTTTAGACAGGCTTCTCTGATCAAATTTGGGGAATCTGCAGTATGCTGACACTGACTCAATAAAGTCTAGCTTATAGATTCTTTGTGAGGAGTCGAAATAAACATTTATGTGCTCAACACTGATTACACATTACCTTTAATCCTTACAACAGACTTAAACAAGTGGATTGTTGTCCTCATGTTAAGATTTTTTTTAAGAAGTTTAGGTCAGAAACTTGCCCAAGTTCACAGAGTTAAGAATGAAGTCAGGATTTGAATACAGGCTGGGCTGACTTCCAAGCCCTTGAGCTGCTTCCAGAGCATCTCCCATTCATTCTGTCATATTATAGATTTCAAGCAGGCACACCATTAGAGTAGAAATGGGTGAACAAGAGTATGGGTTCAGAGGAGCAATCCATCAAATGTTCAAGTAAACTGGCAGCATCATACAGCTAGGAATTAGTCAATACATTATTTCTTTATATTTCCATGGATATTTGAAAAACCCTAAAACCATAAAGTTTTCAGAGAACACCACATTTGCTCAAAATTTTCACATGCTGAATTTGATAGTGCTCAGAAAATAGTAAACATCTAAACATGATTGATTAGCCTCCTTAGGAGGGAAAATCAATGTTTTACTTTTCCTGTAGTTTGGTGGAGCTATTTTATTTTTTTCAAAGGTCTTTCTTTATAAATCTAAATGCTTAATTCAAATAAGTCCTTGGGACCCCACATAGCTCCATTGTACGTAGTTGCATTGAAAAATGCATGGCTCAATAGCCAAAAAAGTAATTTACTTACATCTCTTACAGAATATCAAAAGGGATCAAATTCCTAAACCATGAGAAAACATATCAAACTCTATTTCCGCTCATACCCATTTCTCTTCTACACTGAAGTTGTTTTAAAGCCTCTCATTTGCCAAATCCCCAAAATCTTTCTGAGATTTGACCTACCTGAACTCCCTCTCTCTCTCTTCCCTCTTCCACTTCTTTCCTCTCAGGTCCACTATTTTTCCCCACCTGTTCTTCTCATTTCACACCACACACACACACACACACACACACACACACACACACACACACATCAAATTAGCAGAGTTATGACATTCTTGAGTGTGAGAAATTAAAAATGGCCACAACTTTTCATGCCTCTTTAAATCCATACCTTTTGCGATATGATTTTGTAGCTCCTCCTGTTGAGGCAGAAGTGACTGTGCCAGTTCCAAGCTTAAACTTCAAAAAAATGCCTTGCCTGCCTTTTCTCTTCCAATCTCTCTGTCTCTGTCTCTGTCTCTGTCTCTGTCTCTCTCTCTCTCTCTCTCTCTCTCTCTCTCTCTCTCTCTCACACACACACACACACACACACAACTTTTACATGGCTATGTGAGCATGCATAAGCTAGCTTGCTGTAAGCTGAGAGGAGACTAGTTGTTCTAGCTAAGAACATTCTAAACAGCATACAACCAACCAACCTCCAAATATGTGAAAGTATAGCCAAGATCAGCAAAGCCAGGCAGTCATCAGCCAGCCCACCAAATCATCACAGATGCATGAGCATGCCCAGCCAAGACCAAAAGAACCAACTCATAAGCTCATGAGCTAAGCAATGTTTGTTGTTTTAAGTCATGACCTTTTGGAGTGCTTTGTTACACAGCACTAGCTAACTAATACATCAGTGAAAGAGGAAAAATCAGAACTGGAAGCAGAGGTGAAACAGCAAATACTCATAAACAATTTCTTTTTTCCCTTTTGGTAGAAACTGATATGTATCAGTGAGAGTTTCTAACAATCATCAGCACTAGGGTTCAGTGTTATCATTTCCTTCTTCTTTTGGTTTAATCCATCAAAATAACTCTGGTCAAAAAAAAAAAAAAGTACTACCCATGGACTTTCTATTACAAATGCAGAATTCTTTCCTAGCCCCTGCTGAATCATAACAATGTAATCTGCAATGTTCCTTCTAATCCAAAGCAAAGGTCTTTTTCCACCACCCACATGGCTTCTGGTCAGAGTCCACTGCTTGAAGGTTTTACTGAGAGCAATGCCTTCATATCAAAGAAGCACTTATCATAATCTGTGAAAGGTTTGTGTGTGAGCAACAGCAATGTGTAAGCCACTGACTCGTGACAGAGCTGTAATGATATCTACATAGTGGCTGCATCCACTGAGGAAATAGTCCTCTTCTGTAGACATTTGTTAGCCTTCAGACATTTGAGACATAAATTCTTTTGAAGTTAAAGTATATACCTCTGAGATACTGCCAAAGAACTCCTTTCATCACATCCAAATTCTGCCCCTACAAGATGTTCTAAAGCTTGGGGTTTTTTTTAAAGCAGAGCTATCACATAATGATGATAAAGCATTTCCTCAAGATTTAATAAACACATTTCGAGATCAATTGAATTAGGAAATAATATGCATTGTCACCATCTGGTGACTCCCTCAAAGTGTTACAACTATCTCCATGCCAATAATCAACCTTTTATTAATGCCTTAAAGCAAGAAAAGATAATTTTTAAAAGAACGTATGGGAATTGTTTTGTAGTCTTTAATAATCTCATAAAGTACAGTGTATTGCAGCATCTTTGACGGTTCTTTGCTTACAACACAGAAACCAACCATAACTAAATCAAGCAAAAAGGAACTTATTAGGAAGGACATGGGATGTCTCTAACAGTAATTTTTAAAAAGATTAAAAAAAAAAAGAAACAGACTTCAGAAAGTACAAGGAACAAAGTTGCTCCAAGTATGAGGTATCACCTCTTCAAATTGCCATTGTCATGATAAACAATCCACAGCCTTTTTGTGCCGTTTTGCTTATGGCTCCAATTCCAGGAAGAGAGTATCTGCTTGGCCTAACTTATGTCCTCTACTCAATCTCGTCCAAGGGAAGTCTGAGCCATCTTAATTGGCAGTCCCACCAGGATTGCTTCCAACGAGGCAGAATGTGTGTGGAAAGAAAGGAAGTCGTTCCCCAAAGCAACATAAGGGTTCCATAACCTGAGGAATGAAAAATGGGTGCTGGGACATCAGACAACAGAATTCTACATGGAAGTCGGCTTGTCAGACGTGTCAGAGCCAGAATTCAGGCCACGTCATCTGGCTCCATGGCACAGGCTGGAAGTTGCTGTCCTCCCAAAGGTAATGCCCAATGCTGCAAGGGGAGGTGGAGTGCCCAGCCTGGGGGGCAGCAGCCTGAGGATTCTGGGGAAAGGTGGAAGGCCAGAGCCCCGGAAGAGGGTATTTGACAAGGACGGGGCAGCACAGGGTAAATTCAGTCAAACCTGCCAGGCCCTGCCAGGGGTGGGTCCTGGTCTCAAGTTTTAGCAGGAACCCGTATGCCAAAAAATATCAGTGCCTGACTGCCTCAGGCATGCCCACCATAAAGACCGGAGGCCTGTTACCTGAGACGTCATTCGGGCAGAGCTCATGAACCAATGAGAAACAAACCTGGCAACATACCAACAATCACAAAACATTACGGCCATGCTCAGTGTCTGGCCCTGAGCCTAGACAAACAATCACCCAAGAGTCCCTGGGACTGGAACCCAAACCAGAACCTATGTACTCCCTGCCCCACGACAGCCCCGCTCACAACCAATACTGTGTGTGCTCAGTCACTGTACCCATCCACACTCCTGATCCATTCCCTGCTGGACCAGAGCCCTTCAAACCTGCCCAGCTCCTTCCTGCCCCTCTGTCCAAGAACCTCATCCCTGTTCCTCAACCCAGCAGCCATTTGTCAGTAACACTGTTTCATCCCAAATATATCCCCCCTGAATTCACAATGCCGCTATCCATTGATGATGGTTAGCAGAGACTACACAGAGATTTTACCACTATACCCACAGTCCTCAAACTGAACCACTAGGCTCCTGATGCCAGGCAACGTTACACCCAGTCTTACCTGGGAAGTCAGATGGCTGGCGATCTGCCTTGGGCAGGACCTCCCAAATGGTCACTCCCAATTGCATCAGCCCCTCTGGCCCCAGCCCAGCCTGAGTCAGCTTACTCCCGCCTCCTTACCAGCATGTGGGTGGGGTGCCACATCATGGTAACACAGGTTGGAAGCAGAAGCCCATTTTGTTGATTGGCCCTATGTGGTGTGGAGCAGGCTGCGATGAGTGTTCACACAAAGTCACAGTGCTACACGTCACCAGGATAAGGACCACGCAAGAAGAGCTAGGGGTCATAGGAACTGACATGGCCCTGCTCCCTCTTGCATGCCTTCCACTTCTTGGCGTTTGCACTGGATATTCAGTTATGGGGGACCTGCCTCCTGTGTCCCAGGGTGCCCTTGGATATCCACTGGCTTTTCCCACTTTGAAATTGTATCTCTTCTTTGCTCATAGTTTTGGGAAAAAAACAGCGATGAAGATCCTTTCTGCAGCTGTCCCCTTGGCCCATTTCCATGCAGGTGGAGGCCTACTCCTTCAGGCACTAGGCTATTAGCTGATGGCTTCACTCATATGGGGCAATATCCAACCATGCAAGGCAAGCTTCACAAAGAATGACCTCAGTTTGGCTGCTGCTCGGTAGCTATCAGAAGCGCAGACGAGAGGAACAGGATTTCCAGAGGTCTGTGACTCTTCCCCTAGAGCCAGGACTATTCATCTGAGAATGAGAATGGGTGTCAGGAGTCATTATATTTGTATAAAAATTTTTGAATGTGCATTTTTCTGAAAACAGGGTCAATAGCTTTGATTCGATTGTCTCCCTCACCCACCCTTCCTCTGTCCTATCAGTATTGCACCTAGGATATATCTGCACCTGCATTCCTTCACCATCACCTTGGTCCCGCTTCTCAGAACTGCTACAATTGCCTCCCAGTGGCCTTCTGACCTATGCTCTGGCCCGCCTCCAACAATCAGATTTGCCCTACAACCAGAATAATCTTTTAAAAGCAGGTTCTATTGGGACAGCCCGTAAACTTGACAGTGTTCAGCCTTTCCACTTCTGCTCATCCACTAACATATTTTGCTTTTGCTGCTTTAGTTTCTGCCCTCTGTGGATGTTCTGCTTTTGCCAGCTCAGTTCCCACAACTGTGATCCTGGATCAAGATGAATGTGTGAAGAGACGGTCCAGAGAGAGATGGGAAACAAGGTGAGGTGGTGATGAAACAGTGGGATTGCAGACTGACGCTGAGGAAGAGTGAGGGTGAAAGAGGAAAGGGGGAATGAAGAGGGAAGAGGCTGCAGAGCTGTTGTAGAATTGGGCTGGATAGAAATGGTGGTTTCAAGAAGTACTTCTGTCTGTTATAAACTGTATCCTGTGTTAGTCCTGTGTCAGTCATTGTCGTGGGCTGAATAGTGTCCCCCAAGACCCGTGTCCACCCGGAACCTCAGAATGTAAACTTATTTGGAAATAAGGTGTTTGTAGGTGTCATTAGTTAAGATGAGGTCCTATGGGATTAGGGTGGGCCTTCAATCCGGCACTGGTGTCCTTATAAGAACCCCATCTGAATACATAGACAGAGACAGACACACAGAGAAAAAGACTGTGAAGATGGAGGAGGGATTGGAGACGATGTAGCTAAAACCAAGGCACACCAAGGTTTGCCAATTACCAGAAGCTAGGAAGAGGCAAGGAAGGATCCTTCTCTGGGCCCTTTGGAGGGAGCACAGCCCTGCCAATACTTTGATTTCAGACTTTTGATCTCCAGAACCACGAGAGAATACATTCCTGCTGCCACCCCGTTGGTATGATTTGTTCCAGCAGTCCCAGGAAGCTAATACAGTTGTTACACTGCAGTAACAAATAAACCCTGAAGCCTCAGGGCCTCAAAAGGGGGGTTTATGTCTCACTCATCCAAAATCTGAGGCAGGGCACCAGCCCCCTTATATCCTGCCATCCACAAAGATGGCCTCCAAGATCGCTGTGCAGGTGAAGTAAGGATGGAAAGGTCACACGGAATGTTTTGAAGAACCAGACCCGGAAGTACTTGTATCATGACTGCCAAACCCTATCTCATGGTCCTAACCAAACTGCAAGGAGGGCGGGAAAATGCAGAGGAACACATGGTATCCAGTGAGTTCCAATACTCTGCCAAAGATCCCCTTTTAAAAGCACACAAAATGATTAGAAAGATCTTGGCTTTCAATGACAGTGTTTTGCATTTGGCAAGACTGAGCCCTAAGGTGCCCAGAAGGAACTGGTTAGGTTGTATAATCATATCATTCCCAGATTACAGCCCTTCTTTTTTCTCTTTGGAGAGAGAGAAAAATCCTTACTATGGTTCCAAGATGGATCCTGTCTTCTGGGCCCTGCCGACCCCTCTTGTCTTAGGTGTGCCCCTCTCCCCCAGTCTCTCTCCACCTGTCCCACAAATCTTCTTCAGGTTGCTCCCACCCAGAGGCTTTGCACACATCGTACCCCCTCTGTAGAATACCTTCCTCCTACACTATCTTTTAGACCTCAGTTCACATATCACTTGCTGAGTGATGTTTTACCTTAAAACTATCGTCGTACGAAATGTCCAAACCTATAGAGAATTTTTGTGAGTTTGAGCCAAAATGATGACCATTGCTGGGAAGCAAAATCTCCATAGATTGATAAAATATTCCGGAGAATGGCAGCTTTGCAGCTTATTTTATACATTAGAATCAAAGGAGGAGACTTAAGGAATGTTGCATGAAATCCATTGGTGGTAGATTAAGGGGGTGGGAGAAAGTAAAGTGGGGAAATCTCTGGGCTTGGATAAAAAGGCAAAATAGACTCAAACGTCCTTTTTACATTAGTGGGTACAGGATAATTAATAACGAACATTTATAGCACATAGAGATGGTTTGTGGGGAACAAGGTGACAATGAGGGGTTCTGTGGTCTCCTGCTCTGGTGCTTTTGGTTGTGCTCTGGGGGGTGTGGAAAAGAAGATTACTTTGATATTTCAAAGGTATGTTATCTTAGATGCAAAACTACAATAGACAGGCTCACCTAAGGTAAAGATTGACCTTTGTCCAGGAATCTGCAGGCCTTCAATGAACTACCCAGCATGGACAGCTTTTAGTTAGGACTTTTTATGTTCAGACCATCCTATGTGGTTACTTTCGATTTCTGAGGTTTATGGAGCCTGCCAGGCTGGTGTCCTCTGAGCTTGTCAGGGTTTGTATGTGGCCCCTTTTTTGTCCACAATACTACCCCTTTCCCAGTCTAAATTGTATCCTTCAGTTATTCTCACGTAATTCCTTGTACTTTCCCTTCTTCTTATTTATCATAGTTTGTCATTATATGTGCATGTGGTTATTTGATCAATCTCTCTCGTTTGCTGCCATTTCTCAGTAAATATTTATTTTAAATGAATGAATAAATGAATCGATGGGTGAATTCCGAAAAGGGACTTGGGTCACAAAAAGAGTTAATAATTGCTTTATTCTAAACATTCTAAAGTAGGACATAGTAATTATGATGCTTTTAGCCACAAATAAGAGAAATAAAAACTTAAAATGCCAGGACAATAAGGAATATTTATTACCTTTATAACAAGGAGTTCCTCGGTAGCAGGTCTCTCTGGTTGGTTAACTCAGCAGCTCAGTGACATGAAAGACGTTCTTTCCATCTTTGGTCCCTTCCACCCTCAGCATGCTGCTTTAGTTCCTCTCAGAGTCACAAGATGATGCTCTAGTTCTGGGCACAAGTAGAAAAAGTGATCTCTTCATTCAGTGTAAATCTCTTTTTATCATCAAGGCAACTTTCTCAGAAGCTCTCCTGCCAATTGACTTCCCAGCAAATCATTTCTACCTTTAAAGCAAGTGTTGGCAAAGAGAATGGAATTATCATGATGGGCCAAGATTAATGAGAATTACTCCAAAGACAGGGATCAGAGAGATGGATGGATAGATGCCTGAACAAAATCCAGATTCTTCTAGCAAGAAAAGCAGTTGGCTTTCACAGATAAACAACCATATCTGCTACACACTGATTGGAGATGAATGTGCTGCACATACCATAAGCCATCCCCAGGTGTATTGTCAGGTTTTTTTATCTGAGTATAGAATTTATTATATGAATACCCACCTTGATAGGTTAATAGGTGTCAGATAGAAATGCTGTGTTGAGCTGATTGTATTGCTGTGGTCTGTGGTACGGTGTATATTTTCCCATGAATAAGAGGCAGGAGGCATCAAATATTACCAAGATGTTTGCACTGGAACACACGAAAACTTTTACTCATGAGTAAATCAAAGTGAGTACTTAGGACAATGGAGACATAGGTCTAAAAGATCGTTTTATATCTATAGATATAATTTGTGCACAAAAACTTTAGCACAGGGGCCTGTGGGAGCTATCCCATGCCTCAGTAGCACTAATCACACATAGGGCCCAGATCTTGGTTTCTAAATGCTATTCTCCAATAAAAGGAACTAGGGCTCCTTGAAGAAATGATTGATTCGAGGGCTGGGTAGAGACAACACAAGATAAGCCTGGAGCAGCTCATAGTTCCAGAAATCAAGGAAGTGATCAAAAGACAAAAGGATGGGGGCATGTCAAAGGGACATAGAACGAGCTCCCAATGGCCAAAGTGGGACAAATTTGAGCAACAGAATGAATAGTGAGTGTGGTGTTGTGTTACAACCCCAAATATGAAATAAACAAACGTACATCCACAGTGATATAAATAAATAATTGAATTAAATAAATGCATAGGGAGAAGGGACCCATCTTTCTTACAGAAGAATCCCATTTGATGTAAGTCCCACTTCCAGAAGGTGAAGCTTGACTTTTTTGAGTGTGAGCTGGACTATGACTTACACCCAAAGAATAGAGTATAGAAAGGGGGAACATAGTAACTTTACAATGGAGGCTGAGAGGATAAGAAAACAAAACACTTACATATGCTGCCTATAAGAGATTCACTTCAGATCGACAGACACACACAGACTGAAAGCAAAGGGATGGGAAAAGTTATTTCATGGAAACGGAGACAACAACAAAAAAGCTGGGAAAATCATACTTACACCAGGCAATACAGACTTTAGGCTATAACAAGACACAAAGAAAGACCCAGTAAACCCACTTCTGGGTATTTATCCAAAGAAACCCAAAATGCTACTTCGAGGGGGCATGTGCATCCATATGGTCATTGCAGCATTATTTACAGTAGCCAAGATATGGGGCATCCTGGGTGTCCATCTATGGATGAATGGATAAAGACAGAGTGGTACATATATACAGTGGAATATTACTCAGCCATAAAAAAGAGAAAAATCTTGCCATCTACAACAACAGGGATGGACCTAGAGGGTAATGTGCTGAGTGGAGTAAGTCAGACCAACAAAGACAAATGTCATATAACTTCACTTATGTGTGGAATCTAGAGAACAGGATAAATGAACAAACAAAACGGAAACAAGCTCATAGATAAAAGAGCATTTTAATGGTTGCCAGATAGAGGTGGGGGATGAATGAAGGGGAGAGGAGATTAAGAGGCACAAATTGATAGTTACAAAACAGACATGGGGATGTATAGTGTGGGGAGTATAGGCAGTCGCGTTATAATAACTATGTATGGCGTCAGATGGGTACTGGATTTATTGGGGTGATCACCTCATAAGTTATATAAATGTATAATCCCTGTATATTTGAAACTAATATAATATTGTATGTCAATTGTAATTGAAAAATTAAAAGAAAAATTTTTAAAAGATTTATTTGATCACATATTGAAATTAAAAAAAACACAAAAAAACAAGAAGTGTCGGGCTATGGATCTATAAGGTCCCTTCCTCACTCTAGAAATCTTCGAAGAGATGTTCAATGCTAAGATGACACTGGCATTAACAGCGTATGTTAACAGATACAGTTAGACAGAGCTCACACTTACAGATCCCCTTGCTGTTGAGTTGCTGGTTCTGAGATCCTTTAGGTAGAAATCTACAAAGTATAGACCGGAGAGGCTGAAGAGGGTCCTCTAATGGTACTTTATGGAATTATTGCTTAAAAAGTGACAATGGATCTCTCTGTCTGGTAGATCTTAATAACTGATTTTCATTCTTCAACAAAACCCAGTCTTCTCCAGGGTCTCATGAAAATGTGGGTATCATTAAATCTGAAATGGTGTATAAGAAGAGGGGACAAGTGGAAGCAGATGACAGAGGTGGCATGCAGAGTTGTTTCCCATGATGGAGAGGCCGGTGGCCTGGAACAGTGAGAACAGCTCTACCATGATGCAGGATACAGCACGTATCAGGTTGTGCCCGGTGATTGACGACAGAGCATGGTAAGCAGCCTGCAATTTAAAAAAAAATTTTTTTTTCAATTTTACTCAGAAGCTATTTTTGAGAGTTTACAGGGTAGTTTTCCTCACTCTGCAATCTGAATGAGCTTTGATGATTTGGGGGTCTTCCTGAGAATTTGGAGACAACCCAGCATAGTTCCCTGGAAGCTTTGTCACCTGCTCTGAAGTTAGGAACCCAAGAGAACACATCCTTTCTTTCTATGTAGAACTGAAAATCTCAGAACACTTGTCTTCACTTTCCATTCCCCCAACATCTGTCAATAGGGACTGGGAATAACTATAATAAATGCTGTCATTTATTAATTCCTACAATGTGCGAGGCACTATAGAAGGCATGCGAGAAGGGTTGGTATAGAGCAGAATCAGCAAGGAACCAAGCTAGACCAATGAAGACTGATAGTACACTTCAGAATTAACAACAGTAATACTATGGACTGAATGTTTGTGCCCCACCCCCATTCATCTGTTGTAACCCCAACCCCCAACATGACAGAATTTGGAGATAGGGCTTTTGTGGAAGTAACTCAGGTTAAAAGAGGTCATGAGGGTGGGGCCCTGGCCCTACGGGATTAGTGTCCTTATAGACACTAAAGAGACATCAGAGCACTCTCTTTCTCGCCAAATGCTCACCAAGGAGACATCATGTGAGCACACAGTGAGCAGCCAGCCACCTACAACCCAGGGAGAGAGCCTCACTTAGAAACTGACCATGCTGGCACCCCGATCTTAGACTTTCAGACTCCAGAATTGTGAGGAAATAAATTTCTATTGTTTAAGCTACCCAGTCTGTGGTCTTTTAGTGACAGCAGCCCAACCAGACTAATATTAGTAATAATATTTGTGGAGCTCTTTGGACGTCAGTGTTTTCAGTTAAATTATCATATTCATTTCTCACAGCAGTCCTATGAAAGGTGTTGTTATTTTTCTTTTAGACATGAGGAAACTGAAGCCCCGAGAAATCAAATGACTTGCCCATGATCACAAGTAAGAGGTGGCAGAAATGGGACAGGGACTCAGGCCTTCTGGCTCCCAGTGTCCAGTCTTCTGAGTTCTTCCAACATGCCGTGGTCTAGAGACCTAGAAGAGGCAGACGACTGAGGACATTAAGGAGCAGGGAAAGCATGAATACTGCCCAGGAGCCAAGTCTAGCTTGCTCTGTGCGTGGCTGTCACTTTTTAGAACAGTAAAATTAATTGCATTTTTCATTCATTAAAAAGAAAAAATTATTACGGCCTTCTCTGTGTAAGGCACTGTGTGAAAACTTAAAGATATTTTAAAAACATGCCCATTGCCTTGAGGTTAGAGCCTAAACCAATGCTTACATCCCAGGCAGGATGTGGTCATGTAAAATAAGCAACCCGTACTTACAGCTATAGGAGTACTGAGTGAGGAGACATCAGTGTTGGCCGGGCTGAGGGGAAAATTGTGAAGGATGAAAATGATTTCAGTAGTAGAGAAGGGTGGCAGATTATGTCCAAAAATGGGCATGTCCTCTTGCAATGTGATTTTTTTCCCCACTCCTCTTGTTATAGATTGAATCGAATCCCTCCAAAGTTTGTATGGTGAAGCCCCAACCCCCAGTGTGACTGTGTTTGAAGATACAGCTTTTATGGAGATAATTAAGGTTAAACAAGGTCATAAGGTTGGGGTGGTGATCTGATAGGACTGGTGTCCTTATGAGAAAAGAAGAGACATCTGATCTCTCTCTCTCTCTCTCTCTCTCTCTCTCTCTCTCTCTCTCTCTCCAAGCCAGGAAAAGAGGCCCCACCAGAAACCACCCTTGATGGTACCTTGCTCATGGATTTCTAGCCTCCAGCACTATGAAAGCGTAAATGTCTGTTGTCTAAGCCACCTAGCTTGTGGTATCTTGTTAAGGCAGTCCTAGGTGACTACAATATCTGTCATCAAAATGTAGAGTCTGCTTCTCCACTTTGAATTTTAGATAGCCCTATGGCTTGCTTTGAATGCAGCAGAAGTGACATTATGCCAAATCTATAGCTAGTTCTTAAGAAGACTTGCAACTTAATTACTGTTTCCACCCTCTTCTAGTCTTGAGCCATCATGTAAAGAAGTCTGAGTACTGCTGGAAAAATCATGTAAGAGAGAAGCCTTTTGGTGTGAAATATGACAAGGGAGAAAAATCCCATGAAGATGAAAAAAAAAAACTGTTGGAGAGAGTAGACTGAGAGTTGCAGCCATCCCGCTAAAGGACCCCATGTGAGTGAGTCCATCTTGAATCCTGCAGCTGCACGAGTGAGGTCAGACTACACTGGGTGGAGCAGAGAACCATCTCAGCGAAACCCTGCCCAGCCAACCCCTAGAATCATAAACAAATAAAATGGTTACTTTAAGCCATTAAGACTGGGATAGTTTATAATGCAAAAATATTACTTGCCACAGGTGAAGTGAGAGGAGGGTATTTGGGACAGAGAGAATGGTTGAACAATGCCACAGAGGTAGAAAAATATAAGTGATTCTGATTGGTAAAACCTGTAGGAAGAGATCAGAGAAAATGAGAAAATAAGGCTAGCAAGGTAGGTTAGAGGAAGGCTGTGGAGTTTTCATTGTTACACATTTTTATTGAGCACTTACTATGTGACTGTCAGCTAAATCCTTTTCATGGATCAACTACTTAATTCTGCCTTAATCCTATGAGTAGGTTATACCATTATTATCTGCCATTTTAAACATAAGGAAGCTGAGACTCAGAAGTTAAGTTACCTGGGGAAAAAATATTAGTGGTAAGATTGAAATCTGAAATGGGCCATCTAACTCCAGAGCCTGTGATCATAACATCTACAGAAGATTACCTTAGACAAGGAATTTGAATCTTAGTGATAAACCTGGAATTATTTTGAGCAGGTGGTGGCATGACTGAAGCAGTACTTTAGAAAAATTATGTTGATAGTGGTGGATAGAAACTGGAAGCTGAGAGAATATTTAGGATGTTATCAGAGTGGCCCAGGTATGAAATGATAAGGGCCTGAACTAGTTTGAAAAATAATGGGAAAGGGGTGAATAAGAGGGATTTGGGAAAGACTATTAATTCCCTCAGGGAATGGCTGGAAATGGGATGAATCAAGGGACGGGGAGAAGCCAGAACTCACCCTCATTTTTCTGGCTTTGGTGACCAAGGTGACAGTCAGTCATGTAAAATACTTACGGGGTACAGGAGAAAGATCTGCTTTGGGAAGGAAGAGAATAAATTGGCTTTTGACTTGTTAGGTGGGCGGTGATGGTGGGCTATTAAGTGGAGGTGTCTGCCAGGCATTTGGAGATATGTGAGTGGGAACTTGGGACAGCAGTCAAGGCCATCTGTAGATACAGGCTTGGAATTCACCTAGAACTAAGCCAAGTTACACACATCTAACTTGGGAGTGTCAATTAGGGGTCCTTGGTTGCAAGCAACAGAAACGGAATCTGGTTAGAAGTAGAAAAGGCTCAAAGAAACAGAGTCTACTGTGGACTTTTACTCAGAAGGGGCAGGGACCATGGTGGTTCTGGGGACGCTTATGAAAAGAATTCACAATCTCATCAGGCTGGGAAGAGTCAGCTCCAGTGGCTTTCCCCACTCTCTTCAGGATCCAAAGTCCTAGAAGGGGATCCACTTAGCTTGGTCATATGCCTACCCTTGCTTGTATAGAGGAAGTAAAGACACCTTGACTTCCATTTTTGACAGGGAGGCACATAGAGCAGGAGAGGTGATTTACCAAAAGGAACCATATTCTGCTATCAAAAGACAGGGGGAATAGATGCTGGGTGGCCACAAACCAATCAATGTTTGCTCCATCCAGAGAGTGTCTGGAGGAGATAAGAGAGCTTCAGGCAAGCAATTGCACAGCACTCATGAGTGGGAGGAGGAGGAGTTGATGAGGGAAAGATAAAGGCCAGCTAAGGAATTGGAGGAGAAAGAATAAGCAAACAAATTATAAAATTGGGCAAAACACCAGAGTTAAATGCTACCCAGCGATCAAGGGTGCTAAGGAATGATGAAAAACTACTGGGGCTGGCAATCAAAGTTATTGATAACAAAGCTTTGAGAGAGAACAGGAAGAGAAGGAGGGATGGAGAGGTGGAAGGGACAGTGATGCAGGTAAGAAGAGACAGGGCACAGTGTGGAAGTAGGCAGGCAGCATCGATTGTTTGGAGGTAAAAGGAAGAAGCGCTAGGTTGTTGTTTGAAGGGGTTGTTTGTGTTGTATCACAATGATCCTCAGCACCCATAGTTTTCCATTTTATTTGGCCAAATATAAGTAAAAAAATTATACTCAGCCCGGAACTTAGTATTGTCTTTTTTTCTGAAGCTCTTGATGAAAAGTAGTGACGAAAATGGGAAAGTGAGAATTGATGATGTGGTTTGATCTGTTTCAGAAGTTACAGAAAGAGGAAATTGGATTTATTTGAAAGCCAACTTGAAAGGGAAACAAAAACACGAATGCCCTTTATAAGCTTAAAAAAACAAACAAACAAAAAAAGAAAAACAAAACATAACAATGCAACAGTCCCAGAAACTAATTGTATAAGTGAACTGTTATAACCAGTCTCCTTTCCCACCCGGCTGAAACGATCTTACATAACAGCACTTGCATCTATAATGTTGTGTAACAAGTAGACTTGTGGGGTAATGTGTTTTCAATGTGGGTTAGATGGGAGAGGAGCAACTATTATTATCTTATTATCGTAACATCAGTCACTCTTCCAGACACAACACCATCACCCACTGGAAGCTAAGGATAGTTTTTACTTAAATGCAAGGTCATAGAATTAGGGTGCATGGGAGAGCAGTGGGGATGGGGCGAGGGGATTTTCATCTTCTCCAAAGCACTCAACATTGGACATCTTCCAAGAGAGGAAATGAGACTAAATAGATCATTTGTTTTATTCTGTTTGGGCATTTCTTGCGTTTCTCTCAACTGCAGCTTATGGACACAAAGCCAAACTCAGAGACTGGCTGGAGCTGGCTAAACTCCAGGTCACTTTTTTTTTTTTTAAGGAATAAACAATTTCAAGCTCCCTCAGAGGATTAAGGCAAGCCACCCAATTGAAGGACAAAATGGAATTCTGCTGCGAATGCAAAGTTGCAAAGAAAAGAGGCAGGTAGGTAGAGACGCAAGGGAAATGCTGATTGAAAGTGCTCATCTATGAGAAATAGATTTCAAAGAGGGTCAAACATTCGCGGAACTGCTGTTCCCGCACACCGACTGAGGTAGGAAGCACAGCTTCTTTAGGCCAGTCCCCGAATGATGGGTGTCGGACTGCCTGGTCACTTGAATGTCATGGAAGGCTTGGGAGATTGCTTCTGTATCCTCTTGCTGGCATCAGAAAGGCCGGCTAATGCCAGCCATGCACATTCTGTAACAAGCATAGTTGGTATTCCCAGCATACACTGCTGGCAGAATGGGTCTTTGTCTTGAATCACTTCCCTTTGGGAGATACTCACTGGCAGTCCCATCCAATGTCCAAGAAGAGCGAAAGGCACATTAGTGGTTGGGCTCAGGTTAGCATATTAGTGAACATGGCACCCTGTCTGATTTCAGAATTGACAAATCATGTACAGTATTGCTCAAAATGTTCCTTCGACAGTACTAGTAAAATGAATCTACAGCAAAATGAATGGCAGTCATTAAACTGGAAACAAAAGTGGTAGGTCCCAAAGACTTCTGACCATCTTTTATAGATGAAGAATCCGGACTCTAATTACGCTCTAATTGGAAAACTAAAACTTTTTTCCCCTGAAAAACGTTGGTCCCATTAAAACAAGAGAGTGAATTTCTTTCATAAACTTAGAATAACTTTACTTTTGATAACTTTAGAGTAACTTTACTAAAAATTTAAAATTGCAAATAATTAACCAAGTGTTTGCAGTATGAATCAATATATCAATGTTCATATCCAGATGGTGATATTATACAATAGTTTTTCAAAATGTTACCATTGGGGAAAGCTGGGCAAAGTCTAGTCTCTCTGTATTATTTCTTACAACTGCATGTGAGCCTAGTTATCTCAATACAATTTTTCAATTAAAACAAGTGATTGAGATAGAAATGGGTGTGGGGAATCAGGCAGGCTTTCATAACGTGGCTTCACCCACTCTTCTTGGTTCTAGTCTGTTTCTCCACTGGTCCCCTGAATGACTTCCTTCTGTCTGGAAGAGGCTACTCCGAGCTTCTCAAACACACGGAGCTCATACCACCTCTGGGCTTTTTCTCCTCTAGTATCCCCCATCCCACCTCATTCTTTCCAGCCCCAGCTCACCCTGCTGATTAGACTATGCCATAACACTGTCCCCAGAGCATGTCTGTAGTTATAAGGCATTTATTCACCAACCAGTCAACAATAATTTATTGAGCAACTTTTATATGCGTAGTATTGGCTCTAGACACTGGGGACGGGGTGAGTTGGAAACTATGTTGAACTGGTTTCTCATCCCTGCTTTCTGGAGCATATATTCTCACAAGGAAAGGTGAAACAAAACCAGGCAAGACACAAGTAAAAAAAAATTAAAATGATGAGGGCTATGAAGAGAGTAATAGTTTGGAGAAGGGAGGAAGTGACTTTAGCTCAAGTGGTCAGGGAAAGTTTCCTAGAGAAGGTGACATTTGAGTTGCTACCTGAAGTATAAAGAGGCAGTCATGAGAAGATCTTGGGGGTGGAGAGAGCATTTCAGGCAGAAGGTAAAACAAGGCAAAAGGATTTAAACCTGCTCTGTAATTGGATATGTACATTAGGCATGACTGTAAATAAGGAAACAGGTTTTCTTTTGGCGGACTGTTTCCCTTTTATTTTAGGGCCAAACCTCCTATAGCTTGTTTCCCACTGAGAGAAGCTGTGAATACCTGTAGGCTGGCCCAGATGTTACACTTAAAAGCAACTTTGCCCAACACAAGCACACCGTCTAGCATGGCCATCTACATGCCAATTGTAGGTTCCAAGTCCCTCTAATCAGTGGATGGAACCTTAATTCAAGGCTGTGTCTTAAGAGATTTACCACATTTCTTTCTCACAGCTGGGGCCCTGAACCTCCTGGTGAGGGTTCTGCACTGTCTAAGGGCAACATAAATTATGTCATTAAGTTGGGTTCTCACAAACCTAAGTTGACGCAAAGGAGGACCGAATATGGGAGATCTGAATAATACTGCTGGGAGCCGGGCGGTAATTTGTCGCTGGCCCCACGGGTCTGAGCCCCTCTGCTGCGCACAGCTCCGGTCCCATCGGCTGTAGCTACCGGTGGGGAAGGGCTAGATTCTCAGCACTCTGCGGGTACCTCATGCTGTCACCGCAGCCAGGAATCCCGTTTTCTGGATTCCCTTGTCTGCCATCCGCCTAAGGCGACCAGCGGCCGCTTCTCTGTTCCCGCGGCCAGAGAAGTCGGCTCCGGGGAACCCCGCGAAGCACCTCTAGGGGTGATCTGCTCCTCCCCCGCCGCGACCTGGCACCGTTATCATCACCGGGAGCGGTGGGCACTGTCCCAGGGCGCTCCCCTGTCTCTCCCAGGGGACAGCCAAGACGACTCGCCCTGCGTTCCAGGGGCGCGCCAAGAGCCCTTGGGTCCCTCCCCCTCCCACCCACACCCGGATCCCAGCGACCCACGTGCAGCTCCGCCGGGGTTGGCGCCGCACCTCGGAGTCAGTGTGTCTCCCTGCGCTTTCTGGGCGCAGACTCACGACTGGGACCCTTTGGGGGCGGCATCCGCGAGACTGCGGCCGGAGTGGGGGCGTCCCGGCGTGCGGGCGCGGGGACGCTGCGGCCCGCTGGCACACAAAGGAGGCGGCGGGAAGGCGGGGCGGGGCGGGCCGGGGGCGGGGGCGGCAGGAAGGGGCGGGGGCCGGGCAGACGGCGATAAAGCCCCTGCCACTGCGGCCGCCGGCTAGCGCTCCGGGGCGGACCGGCTGTTAGGACTACGCGGGGTCTGCAGACGCCACCGCCTCTTCCTTCTCTGACCCTCCCCGCCGCCGCCGCCGCCGCCGCCGGCCTCCCTCCGCCGGCTCGCCGCCCCGCCACCCGGCTTCGGCTCGGGCCGCGCTGCCCCCTGTGGCCGCCAACTGGGGCTCTCAAGCGAGGGGCGGTGAGTACGGGTTGCGCGCCCCGGCCGATCCGGGGCGCCCGGGGGATGGGAGGGGAGCGGCTGGCGCTGCCTCAACGCGGGGGACAGTCCCTCCGCGCGACGCCGCGACCTTTCGCCTGGCGGGGAGGCTGCGGGGCGAGAGGGGCCCGGGGGCGCCGACGTCGAGGCGGAGGAACTTTCTCAGCCGCCCTCGGGCTGAGTGCGCGCCCGGCTCCTGTGCCCGGGAACCCGCCTAGGACCCGGGCAGGGCGAGGAGGGGCAGCGCCGGCTGGGGCGTCCAGGTGTGCAGGTAGCGGGCAGTCCTGGGGCTGGCGTGGTTTCTGCCGGTCCATCCTAGCTGGCGCCCGTGACCCTGAACCTGAGGTACCCAGGTACTGGCGGGCGTCCCCTACCCAGTACTTTGCGTGTGCGCCGCCCTACAGGGAAAGACGGATCCTTACTTGTTCCCACTGCCTGAGCAGGGAGGGAGGATGACCAGCGGTTTGGGGGAAAGACTTTAAGTTGGATTCTGGCAACCTATTTAACCCTATGGAGCAGGTCTTTGCTCTTTTCATCTTGCATAAAAAGGGGAATTGCGGTGCTGATTACTGACTACAGGTAAGGTGAAAGGACTCAAAAATTCTGGGCAGAATTGGGTATTTTGCCTACAAACTGAGCGGGGAGGAAAGGAAGGCGCCTATTACATAAGATAGCACACTACCTTCAGGTATTATGGGAGATGCTATTGAAGGTTTTAGTGTTTTAATGAACGAAAAATAATCTTCATGTGTGTCTCTCCTGAGAAATCTCAAATGTTGCTGTGTCTTGCATTGACGACTTTGCAGAGAACATTTTTTATATATAGCATCGACATAAAAAGGTGTTTGAAGGCTTGACTTCCTCTTTCAAGCCAGGAAGCAGTTTACTTCTCTGAACTGTTCAGGAACAATTTACGAGGTAATTTTGTACTTTGGAGATTTTATATCAAAAGTTGAACACAGATAGGTGGAAGAAATGTGAGCCTTGCCAATTTGTCTATCTAAAGCGCATTTCCAAAATCAAAGATACTTTAAATGCTGTCTGCATATCTAAATCAGTAATTATGTGCTGTTTGCAGTATTTCAGCAAAAATTTTCTTCAGCTATGCAAATGAAGGTGTTAGCCTAAATAATCTAAGCTTTCTTTCAACCCTTATGTTTTGATTCTTTATTAAAATAGTGTTTGAAAACATTGTACAGTGCAGGGCAATTACTGAAGGTTATCAAGATGTCATCTATTTTAAAAAACAATGTATACAGAAAATTTCTGCCTCCCATGAACTTCATATTAGTGTAATTTTAAAAGGACAAGAATGACTCAGTCTCAAAGGACATTAATTTTTCAGTTCCAGACACAGGTGATTAAATACTAGTCAGATTGTTTGAGGTAATAGAGTGTGGGAATGAGGTGGTGACTTAGCCCGGTCCCGACTACACCTCTACAGGGCCTCCCTCTGCCCACAGCATGGCAGACTTTGGCTCCTGGGCTTTCTCTCCTCTAGTCCCAGAGTCCTTGTGGGGGATGCCCTCAATCCTTGACCACCTCCACCCTTTCTAGCTACTGAATCCTCTACCTCTAAGTCACCCTTTCCCAGAGATGCTGAATTTCTGGAATAAGAAACTCCAGCATGTCAGTGTCTCTGAACCACAAGCTCCTTCCTTCTGGGTTCCAAACTGGTATTCCCTTGGCAACTCTTCTTTAGCACTAGAGATCTCGTGTTCCTCCTTCCAGTTTGGCAGGTGACCTCATGTCCCACTTTACTGAGTAAGTAGGGGCCACTGGATGGAGAGCTCTCTCTGTCCTACCCCATTTCCCTTTTCTGAATTTGCCCAGTCATCTAAGAACTCTTCTGAAGCATCTACTGTGTCCAGGCCTTAATGTATGGTAAATATAGCAGGTCCCTGCTCTCTTGGAACAGTTGTTCTTGTGGGAGGAAACAGAGAAAAAGCAAACTGAATTATGCTATGATAAAAAGTATGATGATAAAACATGAATAGGGTAGAATAATGGAAGAAAAATCCAGTCGGGGCAGGGAACTTAGAGAAGGTTAGAGACAAGTCCTCCCTGTAGCAGTGCCTAATATCTCCCTATAAACTCTTTCCTCTTTTTAAGAGTTTTTAAAAAATGCTGTCACCTCCCTTGTCCCTGCATCCCCACCTCATTTCCAGCAACCACCAGGTCTCCCCAGGCTTCTGACACAAGTTCACACTCCCCCAGTCTCCTCTTCCTTCTGGGCTCTCTGCAAGCTGGCCAGACCCTCCCGGAAGTAGAAGAACCCACAACTCCTGAACAAGCGACCCTGCAGATATTCTCCAGACCTCTCTGCAGCACTGGATGTAGATCTTACCTTCCTTTCTGGTTCTTTTTTCCTTGTCTAGTTAGCATCTCCTCCTGCTTTTCCTTCTGCCTTCCTGGCATCTCCACTACTTCCTGGGGTGACCTAGGGCTCTGTCCTTACTCCTACTGTACGTAGTCTGTGGTTGACCATGTGCCCACACCCCCAACTATCACCACGTACAAAGTGAGTCCCAGATTGGTGTCTCCTGCTAGTTACCCACTGGTAGTCTGTGGGCTTATCCCTGCCCTTCAGGCAAGAAACCCACACTAAGTCCAAAACTGGTTTTAGTTCTTACCCTCCACCCCATTCCCATTGTTTTCTTAGCCAAAATTTGTCCACCCCCCTTTTTTTTTTTTGATGGTGGCTCTACCATTCACCAAGGTGTTAAAGCAGGAGCTTCACGCTGATGCTAGACTCTTCCAGCACTCCCCACATCCAGACAGCGGCCAAGTCCTATCACTTCTCCATGCTGTGAAAGCCTGGAAACCTCTGCTGTAGTCACGCTGGCCCTACCCTGCTTTAGAGTCCAGAATGGGCAAAATGGTTGCCAATGTTCCATTTCCAGCTGGCAGATATGTTGTTGGCCTGGACAAGTATACAAAACTTGAGTGATATTTAGAAATATTAAGATGTCACTGGGATTTATAGCTTCTCTTAAAAGGCAGAGAGGACCGGGAACATGAGGCCTACATTCCCATGTGGCAACACTGGGCTGACATGGAGTTTCCAATGCCAGGGTATGCTGGAGGTTGCTTGCGTTCTGGTTCCCCTCGGACCTGTGGTCCTCATTTGCAGCAGCTTCCTGGCTCCCATGGGCCCTGAGCTAGCGACCACAGGCTGAGAGGCCATGACAGCCGGTGATTCCCTACTGTCTCACCACCTGGTCTCCCACCTGGTTTCTCGCACCTAGTTTTGCAACCCTTTCACCCATCTTTCACGTTATTGCTGGGGTGACTTTCCTCCTGCCCCTCAAATCCAAATCTGCTTGTGTCCTTCCTGATAGAAGCCTGGTGCCTCTGTCTTGCCCCTGGGACAAACCCTGACTCTAAAGGAGTGGTTATGTCGTATCACAGGTTAGGTATCTCAGATCATCTTTATATGGTGTTTTACCCAACTTTCTCAAAATGGTTTTGAACTTCTGTGAGGAGGGTGGTTAATACACAAATCTAGTGCTACCTCACCTGTGTCGAGATGCAGTCTCTGCTGTTTACAAACCATGTCCAGAGACCTCACCACCCTCCCACTTCCTCACACCCTCCCTGGGAGGAAATGTCCCAAACCGCAGCAGTGGGGAGACTGTAAATATACAGGTATGGGCTGTCCCAGGAGCCCCCAGCCTTTGGAACATGGCAGGCCCCATTTAAGACATGGGGCCCAGAGTCAGCCAGTTTGTTCCCGTCACTCGGCTGCCTCTGGACCGTCCTGGCCCAGAACTCCTCTGCACTCAGCCAGGAAACGTCCCACAGTGCTCCACTGTCCTCCCCAGCGACTCCGCAGGCTGCTGGCCATTTGTAATGACCTGACAAAGTCTAAACCTTCTTCAGGCCCTTTCCACCTCCCTGCCTTGCTTGTGTCCTTGCCCAAACTTTATTTTCTTCCAAAACTGAGCTTCTGCAAATTCCTCACACCACTCTGCTGCCCATGATTCGTTGCCTTTACTCCTGAACCTCTGCCTAGAATTCTTTTTCTCCACCTTCTGTCCGCATTCATTGTCTGGGTATCTTCCCCCTTTTTTAAGACTTCCCCCTTTTTTTATCACCTATTCCAAAAAGTCCTTCCTGAACATCACTCCCCACACCTTCTATGGCACGTATGTGGCGTACACACACACACACACACACACACACACACACACACACACACACACACACCCCTTACCCTGTGGATGCCTCTGATGGCAGTTACTGCATTCTAGCCACATGCTTTACCCACCAGACTCTTAAGTGCTGTGCAGACATGCCTGGGTTTTAGTTTCATTTGCACCAGCAGTGGTGCATGACCCAAAGGCATTTAATGGCTGTCTGAACTAAACCATATTCCTATTTTTTTTTTTAAGTTTACTACACATTTTATGAAAGAGTGCTTGTCTTTCGGGTTTAAAGGGGGGCTCTCCTCCCAGACCTCCACCCCTGCTTCCGGTATTTTTGCATTTAATATATATTTTCACACAAAAATATATATGTATTTGGTCCACCTTGTCTTCTGAGATAGAACATGACTTAGGAAAAAGCAGAAGGAAAAAGTAGAAGTCTAATACAGAAGTGCTTCTGTGCCTGCACTCATTTCAGTTATCCTCATCTGAACCTTTTTTTGGCTTGGTCTGTCTTCCTTGAGGTCCATTGGGTGGGCCGTACTCTGTATTTCATGGTTTGTATAAGGTAGGAGAACGCTTGCTGGTTTATTTCCATAAACCTTCTCAGTGATAGTGAGGCATTCCCTCTTGCTGACTTTTTTTTTTTTTTTGCTTGCCGTGGTAGCTTTTTGGCTAATGTCTTTAGTCTTCAGCCACGTTTTGTGGAAAGAGCCCTGGGTTGGGAAAAGGTCTGGGCTCCGTGCCTGCAACAATTTGTATAGTAGCTGACCATCCAGAACTTAGTTTCCTTGTCTATACAATGGGTATGTTGAAATAATGATCTCAAAGGTGTCTTATTTTATTTTAAATCTATAACTTCTTGGCTTATTTTCCTTTCTTATCCAGCTTTCTCGTAACTGTCAGGTCTAAAGGAAGTTTTTTAAATAATGTGTTGTTTTACATTTATCTATATGAATTTTTAATCTCTCTCTTTTTCTTTTAAACCTATGGAATCATTCAGCTTGGCTCTTCAGTACTCACAAATACATTCAGGGCCAACATGAAGATTTAGTTTATATTGCCACTTGGACAGATTTATAAAAGTATTAAATAAATTGTGTCCCATATACTTGGCTCTTCTTTGTAAACCATTACCTCCATCCATAAATGGTGCCTGTCTTTTCTTTCCAAAATGATCGTTCCTCCTGAATAGATTACATGTCTGATCTGAAAATCAATGTTGGGTGTTAAAAAAAAAAAAATACCCTTAGATGTGGAATAGAGTCAAACACAATAAACTACATCTTTATTTGTTATCTATAAGTTCACAATTTGTCTAAGAACACTGAAAGATTAGTATGATTTTATTTCTCTTTTGAGAAATGCCGCTTTCCACCCAACATGCCAAGTCTATTTACACAGTCATGATTCTCCGCTTATTCTGATGTTAGATTTCTAGGTCTGGATGTAAGCCCAGTCCAGAGTAGCTGGCATTTCTTCTGGGGCTTTTTGTACATGGGGATGGCCACTGAGCCTAAGCAGTTTGCTATCTGTAATTCCATTCATACATTTTGACAAGCATGTTCCTTATTTCATCCTTGATCCTTCAAAGGTGTGGGTGGACCCGCCCTAGTTCAAGATTAGATCGGGACCACCCCCTGTTCTTGCTTCAGTTTGACCTCAGACTTTGCCCTTTGCTGCAGAAGATAATTCCAGAATTGAAATCCACTATGCCTTTCTATTTGTATCGGTTAATTCTTGGGAGAAAAATAATGTGGAGATTTTAGTGTAAAAGGAAAAAAAATTCCTTTGAAAACACAGAAAGGAGTTTTTGTAGTGACTGCAAATCTTCGTAATATACTTTGTTTTTGTAATGACCCCGCCTCCCTCCAACAGCAAGAACTCTGGTAACCTGGGGAATTTCTCTTAGGAGTATACCAAAAATAGCATCAGCATTTTCCCTTCCCTTTAGTGCCAACTAATATAGCTATAGAAAAAAACAACCACTTGTTTTTAGCCTAAGTTTTTATGGACCAAATCTTGGAAGTGGCTGTGGGTATGTAAGAGAGTTTAACACCAAATACAAAGTCGGCTTACAATGAGTAAGGTGATTATAAACGAAAATAGATTTTTCTTTTAAGAAAATGCTATGTACAATGATGGCAGTGTTTGCTTCCTCGACTAATCTTTTTTTCTTTTTTTAAATAAGGAATCCACTTAGGAAGAAATTACATTTATTGAGGATTTGGTCACTGTTTGGATTATACGAGTTATTAATTACTGCATTCTCTTTTGGTTACAAGAGCAGAAACCCAAATTGAAATAACTGACACAAAAACATGGAGTACAAGGGATGAGCTATTGGCTTATATTGTGGCCCCCAATGCATGGAAGAGATGCCTCTGGCCGTGGAGGTGACTGGAACCACCGATTCAGGGCCCTGGGGCTCTCTTTTCTTCCTCTGTGTCTCTTGTCTCTGGAGGTTGTTTTCATTCAGGGACCATGGCTGTAGGTAGCCTCAGGTTTACCTCCCTACAGCCTCATGATCAAAGAGGAAAGAGGGGCTTCCTGCCACTTCCAGTTGGAAAAATCCTAGAGAGAGACTCTGATTTGCTCAGTTTGGGTCATGTGCCTTTCCCTGGACCAATGGCTGTGGTCAAGGGAATGGGATATTATGATTGGCCAGAGTTTGAGCCACAGTTCAAGTCTGTGGTCAGGAGGGGAGGGAACATTGAGGGAGGTGTGCTGGACAAGCAAGTTACCCCAACTTTCATTAGTATTTGCTTTCAGTAGATAGAGGCCCTGTATTATCTCAAGCCTTATGGCTGGCTGCCTGTGGAACAGATACTAATACCATTACCATTAGTACAGTTAGGAAAGAAGAGTGTGGAGCAGCCGAAGTGTCCACAGTCATACGTACAACCTGTATGTGTCAATGCCAGAGCCTGAACCCAGGTCTGCAAATGTGTGAACTGGGTGCTGATACCATGAATTTTCAAAGATTTACATCCCATCCCATCAATATTTATAATTACTCAAAAAGAAATTCCTACCAAACAGTATGCCCCCTCTCAAAAGACCGTCTTCTCACTTTGATGCGTGATATCCTTCAATAAGAGCTAAATCACATGACATGGCAGGAGGCTAATACTTTTGTGTTATATTTGAAGTAAGGTTTTTATGTCTTTGACCCCACCCCACCCCCACCCTGTTCGTTCCTTAGACACATTTTTTTCTGGGACTCAAACTCTAAAATTAGTACTGACCTTTGGATTGAAAAGGTAGAGTGCATTTCCCCAGAGTCCAAGGGAATTACTTAGGCTGAGCTGGATAAAACTCAACATGACCAAAGAAAAGGGTGATGTGATTTTAAAAAGATGCTTAATTGAACTCCACAAATGTATGAAGACTTGGTTTAGAGCACTGAGATTTAACTTTTGTTTTTATAGTTTTTATAGTTCTTTTTAAAAAATAGTTACCTTTATTTCAAAATTTGTCACATCGTCTAAATAGTAGATGTTCTCCTCCTCTCCTTTCTCCTCCTTTCCTTAGTAGAGTGTCGTAATTAGGAGTATGGGAGATTTGGAGGCCAACGTGCTTTGGTCTGAATTTAGAGTCTATCACTTACTAGCTGGAGGTGGAGAGACCATACCCAATTTGCTAAACTTTCCGAAGTCTCAGTTTCTTCATCTGTGAATTGGTTGTGGAGGTAACCATGTCTTGTGAGGATGAAGTAGAGATCATACTTTAGATCCTGAGCACAGGGTCTACAATGGAGCTGACTTCTGGGGTGCGAGGTGGTGGTGGGGTTCTATCTGTCACAGTAGTCCATGTGAGCTTTTAAGAACTCCGGGACTCAAGTGTTCACCGTGTCTTTGACCTGATGAATGAATGACTTTCTCTGTGTTTTCACGTGCTTCCTTTCCAGACTCCCGTCCTGTAACACTCTCAGTTGGCAGTACTCCCAGTGATCAGCTGGTCAGCTGTCCTTCCCGCAGGCTTCCGGTTTGCTCTTCCAGTACTGGCTGTGGAGCAAAGGGTGGCCGATACATGAAATAGACTCCCTCTTACTCCACCTGTATGAGGAAATGCAAACAGCTGTGTTACCGTGAGGTCTTTCTAGGGGCACATTTCAGGCTAGCTCTGTCAGGCTGGGTGCTTTTTCTTTCTTCTGTTAGTTATGAAGAATGAATAAATGTCTGCGGAGTATAAAACAATCTATTTGGTTTAATATTTGTCTTTGCGAGTGTAGCATCCAGAGTCTTCTCTTTTTGTTGTTGTCTTTCAGACAGTGAAACAGTCATTCTTACTATATCCAGTGATGTCTAGATACCCAGAAATAACCATTTTAAACACATGGTGGATGTTTTTAAAACACGTGGTCATTTGATTATGCTTTGATTCCCTCAATATACAAAATTGTTCTGTGACTGTTGGATTAACCTTAACCTCAGCTAACATTCCTGAATAGGAAATGTGTTCTCTGCTGCCATTAATAGGACTTTTTAGGATTTTACTGACAAATATCCATTTGGGATACTTGTGTACGCCCACACCTGAATTGTTGCTCGGACAATGGGATGGGAAATGACAGGGAGATCCTGTGTGATGACTTCATTATAAAGAGAGATTTCTTTCTAAAGATGTGCATTTCTCTTGGAAATTAATTTACTGGTAGACTCATCTTTTGCCAAACTGTGCTCATTTCTTAATGACATGTTAATTGAAATAGCAATTCGGAGGATGGACCAGAGACTCCAAAGAACTTGGTCCTGTGCAGCAAGGTGGCAAATGATGACTATCAAAGTGCCACAAACACTAACGTGAATGAATGCAGCAAGTTCTCCCAACATTGTGTTCCCGTGCACGTACATCACTTACACGCCTAAAATTTCTTTGAGTAGGATAAGTACGGTTTTTACATGTACAACGGCAAAATCACGCTTTGGTCTTACTCTCTGCCTTGTGTTCTACTCACGGGTGTATCTTATCTGCCCAAGAAGTTTTTTGGTCTATCTTACTATTCTGGGCTCCTTCTGTAGTACCTGCCCAAAAGATGCTTGAAAGGGGAGAAGGAAATGAAGGATCACGGCTCATTAGTGTGTGTGTCAAGTACTGCTGGGCCCATTTTCTCTATGATGGTGTTGAATCCTAACAGCCCTTGCAAGGTAGAGAATTGTCTGGGTGAGAAAACAGAGACTTCTGGAGCACCCGGCTGAGACTCCCCCAATGAGATACTCATTCCAGGTCTGTGTATCTCGGTGGTGGAGATTTTTTTTCTGAAACATTGTTTTCAATGAATGACTGAGACTAAATGGTGGTGGCTGAGCAACAATGCGGGGCCCACTAATGAAAGGTCAGGACACTGCTGCACAGAGGATGAGTTTGGGAGTCAAATGAACCTGGGTTTAAACCCCCAGCTCTATGCTTAGGCTACAAAGTACTTCCCTCTCTGGGCTCCATGTCAAAGCTACAGAATGGAGATGATGAGCATGTCACCGTCCTTGCAGAGACAGACGGTACTGTCCCCATTTCACAGACAGGGAAATAGGAAGTACAGGGGCTTAGGTCACTTGGCAAGGTCAGGGCTGTGGCAGATTGAGAGCTCACATCTCTGTTCCTGTCACTTGTCACCTCTCCAGATTCCAGACAGGGTACCATTTGCCATCACCTGTCTCCCACCATTGATTAGCCCCCAAAGTACCTCACTGGCTCAGGGACAGTTACCATCCATTCCTTAGAGCCACTTGTCTCCTTTTTCCTCCGTTGAGCTCACTGCCATGATCTCAAAGAGGATTATTCCTGAGAGTAAAGAGATTCCCCAAGACTTAGTCGGGATGAATCTGGCCCACATGGGACTTCAGAGGAGTAGAAGGTGGCAGCCCTGTTGTATTTGGGTGGCATACAGTCTAAGAACTCGTTTTGAGCACTTACTCTGTAACAGGTGCTCTGAGGGACATAGAAGTATCCACAAAACAGGTTGACCTTTGAGGATCTTACATATTTAGGTAGAAAAAGCATAACCCGTGATACTTGAACAATTCAAGACAGTCTAGAACAGCGGCCCACTGTAGTGGAGGAGGCAATCAGGGGCTGCATTGTCTGCAGAGGTTTTAAGTGCAATAGTGAAGTTGCCTCAGAATTGGTTTGCTTTTTATTGCCATCATGCACCATGGTGATAAACTATTTCTCTACGGGGGTAGACCCATCACCTGACCCCCAGTACTACACTGGGTCAGTAATCCACTGCCCAAAATGAGTGCTACAAACGAGATGTTCAGGGGTCAGACTGGAGTGGTTGGTGTGGACTGAACCATTGGCAAGCTGCCCGACCGTCCTCTCCCCTCCCTGTTGGGGTGAAAGGACTCTGGGGGAGCAGTGTGTGATGCTGATGACTGAGCAGTCCCTGGGGCCAGCGTGAGCCGTGGGCCATGAAGGCACTTGACACATTGCCTCCCTGCATCCTTGCAGTAGCCCAAGGTTGTGTTGTAGATGAGAAACCTGGAGGCTGTGTGAGGTGCTGAAATGAGAGCAAGTGATAGACCACCTCCAGGTCTTGGCTTCCTCCCGCCTGAAATGAGGGCTGTAATGCCCGCTTTCCAGACAACACTGCACCCATTTACATGCAGGAGTTCCTTGAATGTCAATCACTTCATGTGCAGTGTGTGTGAGAGGTAAGTCTGCGCAGGGTGCAGTGTTGGCACATTGCTGATAAACATGAGTATCTAGAGATTGTGGGCAATGCGGTCCTTATATTTTTTTCTTGCACATTAGTCTCCTCAAAACCCTTTTTACCCTAAATTTTGTAGAATTGCTGTTTATAGACTTGTCTCAATAGTAATAAGTGTCTGTCATTTAGTCTCTCGTGTGTTCTCTATGGCTAAATGCATGGAGATAGCTCCTTTACAGGGAAGAGATTCCATTCCTTAAAAAAGATGATGAAAGTTTTAGTGGACAACTTGGGAAAGGTGTGAAACACTACTCTCACGTAACTTTGACTTTCATTAGACACTCAGGAGTACAGGGTACAAAAAGGCATCACAGCCAACTCTCTCCTGGGCTGGAGTACAAGCCAAAATGGTGCCTGAGCAGTGCCTTAATGAGTTATTAACAGGCACTGAAATGTAGACTTTTCTCTGTGAAAAGAGAGTGCCCTACTTTAAAAACTGCATGAATATGAAGTGAAAGATTTCCCCAAAATTGTTCCTCAAAGAAAGAGGAAGTTGCCATACATTAGGGTCCTTATAAAATCTCCCATTTTACAAAATTCCTGGTAAGTTTATTAGTCAGTTTATTAGTCACCAAACGCACTGGACGGATGAGACTTTCCAGCTACCGGTGGAGAACAGGTGGAGGAGGCACATTAGCCCGAAATCCCCTTTGTTATGAATGATTATAGAGTTTACATGATGCAAAGGGTTTTTAAAAGAAGGCAAAGAAACTGAATACAGAGTTAATAATTATGCCTCAGGTCATGACTTCACAATTGCCAAATGTTGAACATTGTGTTAGTTGAGGTAACGCTAGTTGCTGTAAGAAACCCAAACATGCTCCATGATTTAAATATGATGGAAGGTTATTTTTCACTTGCATAAAGCCCCAAATGGGTGTGTCACTGTCAAACCTGGTGGTTCAGTGAACCAGTCTCTTTTCATCTTGTGGCTTCACTGTATTTAACAGGTAGTCTCCAGGGCATGGTGCTTCTCAGCATCAAGCTGGTGGGAGCAGAAAATCACGGAGGATTGTCTATGGCAGGTTTTTATGAGCCAGGCCCGAGAGTGGCATATGTCACTTCTGTTCCCATTTCACTGACTGCATCTGAGTCTTATGGTCACTGCCACCTACAGCGGAAGCTAGGAAATGTAGTCCAGCGCTTTGTTTGGGAAGAAAAGGAAATAGGTTTGCTAAGGAAGTAGCTATTCTCTGTCAAATGAAATTTTATCAAGATGCATAAGGATCACTTTTAAAAGGCATATGCTCGTACAGTCAGTAATATGCCATGAGGATCGTGAATGTATTTTTACCTCTGAGGGCAGGCATCCCTCTGCTCCATGAAGGGCTTCTTCTGGCTTAGGATGGATTTTTCAGTGACAGTGTCACACGTAGATTTGAAAAGTGCTATATCGTAGGCAACTTGGAAGAAAAGGAGATGACGTGCTCAGAAAAATTGTTAGGCAACCCCAAACGTGATGACAGGCGTGAGGAAGATGTCTGGGTAAATTGAATTAAATTGTTTCATGGAAGGTGAGGATGGAAAGGAAAGTACTATTTCTAAACCGTACTGTATGTGATTTTTACATTTTAGTCATGAAGTTTATGTAGTTGGGTCGATCAAACCTTGCGTGGGAGGAGGAGGGCTCGTTGGGGATCTTCTCATCGTGGAAAGGGGTGGGCTGCCTTGTTTGGGAAATAGCCATATGGTCACAAAAGCACATGTTGTCACTAAAGCTTCATCAAAGGCAGAACTTTATGCTGGAGGAAGGGGTGCCTCTTACAGTGTGGGAGGGGGGTCGTCAGATATGCTGGAAACACCATTCTGCATCCAGGAGCAAAAGGAGAGGCGAGAGCTCCAGCATGGGGTCAGTGCCACTCCTGAGCTCTGACAGAGAGAATGAAAAAGGACCTGGAGGGATTCGGGTGACGGATGATGGAAGCGTCTCGGCCCTCTGCCTGGGAGGAGCCCCTGGCAGTGCCCATCTGGTGGTGGTGGCATATCCTTGTGGTCTGTCACCTCTTCCGTGCCGTGTGATGTGGGCAGATGACGCATCCTCTTTGCATGCGTGTTACCTCATCTCTATCCCAAAGGGCTCATGTGAGAGTCAGGCAGATGACGTGTTACAGGGCCGTGCACACAGTAGGAATCTGTTTGGAGGGGGGGTAGGAAAGATGTTCCCTGTGTTTATTTCCATGAACCATTCATTGCTGGAACTTCATAAATGAACCTCCTTGGGGACGTAGATGTGTTAGGAAGCTGACTGAGCTACACCAAGCTTTTCCTTTCCCTTCTTCCTTCTCAGGTTCTGTAACCCAAGCTCAGCACTTTCCTGCTTTCCCTCTGTTTGCCCTGGGGAAGAAAAAGATTGTAAATCAATACTCAGTGGTGCCAAAGGGAGAAGAAAACACACAGGGTGGGTCACCAGATGGTGCTGCATTTTATTTGTGTGATGTCCGAGAAACTGACTGTCTAGGTGGGCACCACTGAGGGGGATTTGTCGCGTCCAGCGCAACACGGGCAGTGAGGGTGCGAGAAGGGGCGGTTTGGGTTAAGTTTTTAAGAAAGAAACAAACAGAGACTTAATGCAGTTAAATCTCTCCCAAGGCCAGGGGTCTCTCAGTCTCAGAGGACTGGAGCCCAGAATAAGGCCGACTGGGGGTTTTTATTGAATAGGTATACAAAAACAAGAGAAAGCAACATTGTTTCTTACACGGTCTCTGAAACTCACACATCATAACAGAAAAATATTTATCTCAATCACCCTTTGTCAGTCAACAGCTGAAGCACAAGGTCCCACAATGTCTTAATTAAGGTATGTGCCTTCTCAGGGTCAAGTCTCCTCTCATTTTGTAACAGTTCCGTAGAGCTAAGTGGAGAGAACTGATCTTTATTGTTTTTGTAACTTCTCTCACAAACAGGTGCCAGGGAAAAGGCAGAGCCAGCAACAGCTTTTCCCAGGCAGGGGGAAGGGGAGGCAAGGCCCCTTCCCATATTTTTCTAAGGCAGCTCATTGGGGGTCCCCACTCGGTTCCACCTGGCTTAGGTTGTATCTCCCGTGAGATATCTTACCCGTCTTTGGCTGCAAACCTTTTGGGGACCAGACAGAGAGACATAAGGTGTAAACACAAGGATGGAACAGAGTCCCAGAAAGGCACAGTCTCACAGACTCTTCTTTCCTTAAGGAAAGACACCAGTTGTCTAGGCTGTTGTGTGACTACAGGGAGTCACAACATGAAGCACAGAAGAAAAGCCAGGTTTCGTCAGGATCCCCAGAGTTGTTGCAGGTCAGAGAACTAACAGTAACCAGACTCCTAAGAAATGGGAGAATGGAAAGATGTTCCCTTTGCCAATTAGCGTAGTCCGCAAATTACCAAGGTCTTCATGGGAGGCCCACTTGTTATGGGAAGGTTAATTGATAAGTATGTGAAAGCAAGTGAGATAGGTAATGGCTAAGGTCATAGAACTCAACCTGGGTTAGTCCCCTGTAGGACTGTTCCTAGTCAATCAAAGCACAGGAAGCTGTTTGATCAACAGAGTTCCATGTAGTAGGTGCCTTCATCCCCAAATGTTGGGGATTATCTGTGTCTCAGTTACAGATAGTATGACGTGAGCCCTTGGTGACAGGTTATTGAAACATCATTTCTGAGTCCTGTCATTATTGCTAATTCTGCTTCTTAATTTGTGGAGCAAAAGCTAAGAGTTAGAGGTTTGTATGTCTAAAGGAATAATACTAAAGTGTGAGTAGTGCTTTCATTCATTCGATAAACATACATTGAGTGTCTCCTGTGTTATTTGACTTAAAATTCTGATGCTTTTAATTCTTTGCTAGTTTGATGATTATTTGTTGGTTGCCGCTATTGCCAGTCTCTTTCTTCTCTTGGCTAGTAGGGTAGGTTACAGCTCTTACTCACCTGCTGTACCGAGGGACACTAATGGTCACGTTTAAGTGTTACTGCATGTAAAGGTAAATTGACACCTTCCTTGTTTGCCTGGAACTCCTAATACTACCCACCACGTACTACCTTGTTTCTTATACCTTTGAGTACTTCTGTCCTCTGCTCATCTGCAGCTCTTAAGGTCAGGCTGTGCTTTCCCTTCACCTTTGTAATTTCTGTCATTGTGCTTGAGTTGTGGTGCACAACCTCAGGAACTATTTCGTTAAGTAGGAAAGCGCTGTGCGTTGTGCAAGCTGTAAAGCTCTATTAAAAATGGAAGATGATTTATATACCACATATCAGTGAAATCACATGGTTCTCTGCTTTTTCTGTCTGACTTATTTCGCTCAGCATTACACTCTCAAGATCCATCCATGTTGTCACAAATGTTCCTATATCATCTTTTCTTACCACCGAATAGTATTCCATTGAAGAACAAGACAAACAAGTGAGAAACAGAAACTCATAGACACAGACAATAGTTCAGTGGTTACCAGAGGGTAAGGGGGGTGGGGGGTGGGAGATGAGGGTAAGGGGGATCAAATATATGGTGATGGAAGGAGAACTGACTCTGGGTGGTGAACACACAATGGGATTTATAGATGATGTAATACAGAATTGCACACCTGAAATCTATGTAATTTTACTAATAATTGTCACCCCAATAAATTTTAAAAATAAATTTTTTAAAAAAAAAGGAAGATGATCGTGATCTTGCAAGTCCCCGTGTCCCCTGACTGGGCACTCCTTCTTTATTAGAGTCTGGGCACTACTTCTTTACTTTGACAGCCCCTTCTTTGTCGCGACAGACTCTGCCAACTCCCATTTGATCAACCATCCAGAGTGGTGGGGCATCCTTTCTAACTCCAGGGCAGCGAAGATATTACTGCTGAGGCTCCCCAGTGAAGGATGTCATCCCTGGTCCCTTCCTCAGGCATCTTGCTGCTGTTCTGGAGATTTTCTTTGAACCCCAGAGGTTTGAATCAGTCAAGTCTAGGAATGTTTGTTTTCTCAGGAAACACGGCCCTATTAAAGCCATTGTTTTAAAAGTCACTCCGAGCATTTGAAACCTCAGGTCATCAATTCGTAGAGTGAAAATTTAGGAGTGGTTGGGGCTTCAGGCAAGCAATATTGACTTAAATGTGTGGAGCACTTTAAGACAGCATTTGATTATACATTTAAAAATAGGGAACACAAATTGAAATTCCTCCTGGGTGCTTTAAATCATGCATTATATGTGCAGTATTTTCAATTAGCTGCAGAAAAAAAAATCTGTTCCATGTGGCTCTATTTTTACAGCTGGGAATTGCTCTGAGAGCACAATTGACTATTTCATACATGTGAGATTTATTTAAATGACTCATGGGGCATTTGCAGTTTAACCAATAATTGAAAATATTGTTGCCTGGTGGCAGGTAGAATGAGGAAGTCATTTTGCATTCCTGAAGAGGTGCTCCAAGCTCAGTAGCATTCCATTAGCCCAAGGGGAGGGCTATAGACAGGGAGTTAGAGCAGTACTGAGATTCAGTCTTTCACATTTCATTCCTGGGTCGTGCCACACGGTGGAAAGAAAGAGAATACTCGACTGCGTGAGGGTTTGGTGGGATGGCGCTCTCAGGAAGGACCCAAAGCACTAAGGCCTTCTCTGTTTCTCCTGTTTTCATGGATCAGACACAGGTGAAAGATCAGATATGAGGAGCCCCGTCGACCCCCAGCTCCTCTCTGATGTCCTATTCCTTCCCCACCATTCTTTGCCACCTGTTTCACATCAGACATCACCGAGAGTGCTGATGCAGACAGCTAAGCGGAGTCCCAGAATGGGGGGACCAACCGCCCCCTCCGTGGTGGATGACTAGCGGTTTAGAATGCGTGTTCCCACTGAAACTATGTTGTAAACAGTGGTTAGGTGATACTGTATTAAAATGCATTATGACGCATGTGATTCAGGCAAAGTATTTAGTTAGGCATTTTGTGGGCAGAATTAAAGTCCTAACCACCAATTTTTAATTTTTCTCTGGAGCAATGGTTCTCAATCAGGGGTGATCCTCCTCCTTTCCCCCAGGAACATTTGTTAATGTCCCCAGACATTCAGTTGTCACAGCTGGGGGATGTGTGTGTGGGCGGGGTGCAGGGGGTGGGGAGGTTGCTACTAGCAGCTAGTGGGCAGAGGCCAGGGATATTGCTAAACATCCTACAATACACACGGGACAGCCCCTACGACACAGAATTATCCAGTCCGAGATGTTAATGGTGCCAATGTTGTGCCGCCTTGCTCTAGAATTTCTTTGAAAAAATGACTTCCCCAAATGCTTTAGATCACAGCCTGCTTATAAGATGGTGGCTTCCGTAATCAGCGTTAGTACGTGAAGCGGATCAAATTGATCGCTGAAGGCCTGCCTTCCTCATCAATGTCTTGATTATATAGAGAGCATTTCGGTGTCCCATGTGCCATGTGGGACACTGTGTAAGAGTGGTGAACAGGACTTCCAAGGTCCCTGCCCCACCGTCAGGCACAATGAGAGGGGGTGACATGTTCCAGTCAGAAGGAACATGAGCATGGAGACCTGAAGCTGGAAAGAGCCTGGCAGGCTCTGTGAACTACCAGGAACAGAGTGTCTGTCTAGAAGGAAGCCAAATCCAGAGCAGGCAGGCCAGCTTGTCGGCCGTGGCAGGGGGCTTGCATTTTTCTGTCAGAGCTTAGGGAAGCCATTGGAGGGTTTAATACAGGTCTTGGTGTCGAGGGTCCTGGTCAGCCTTCCCTATCGGCAAGGTCACTGGGGCAGTGCAGACAGTGAGCTGGGTGTAGGAGACTAATGTCCTCTGCCAGGAATGTTGATGGCTGGACTGAGGAGAAAAGAGGTGGAGAGAGTAGACCATTCAGCAACTCACTCAGAGGAAGGATGATAGATAGAGCCTGTCAGCGGTTCTAAAAGGGCCAGGGAAAGGATGAAGGATGACTTTCAGACGTTCTACTTAGATTCGTGGATGGGTGGGGTGCCCCATTTACCGAGATGTAGAACCTGGAGGAACAGCAAGTTTAGGGGTGAGGAGGACTTTTTCCTCCCATCCTAAAATTTCTATGAAAACTCGTAAGGGGATTTCTATGTCTTCCCTCCCACTCACTTTTTTTTTTTTTTTTAAAGAAACACTGGGTTTTGGAAGCTGCTCTGCTTTCTAAAATTTAAGGTATTTTTTCCTGATTACCTCTTCTCTTCAGTTGCCGTTACAATAGACTTTCCAGTGCATCTCAGTTATTTCCAAATGGCTTCCTTGGGCAATCATCAAGCATTTTCCGTGTTAGATATTTCCTCCATCTGAGCAAATAAAACAGGGATGAGACTCAGCTTACAATCCAGACTTCTAATTGAGTCTCTTGACCACTGAGACAGGACTTGTCTGGTTTTGTCACACTAAAATGTTTTAAAAATGGTTTTAGTCTAATCACGCCCTATTTCAGTTTCAGCTGGTAGGAAACACTTTTCCTTATTCATGAGCCTGGCAGTCTTGGAAAGAACACAAGGAAAATCAGTAGAGCCTGACTCCTGTTTCCTAAGTTACCCAGTGACCATCAGTCATTTCCTGACCCCATCACCAGGGCCATTCGTGGAGGCTGCACAGGGCCTGGCTGCTGCCCCCCGGGAGGACTTATGTCACCTTCCCCGAGGACTTGTGACCAGAGGTAAAACTGATAAAGTCACATACTAGACCCTTGAATCCCTTCTACAGCAAAGAAATGAAGAAAATGGTCCACAATTGAAAAAAGACCACAAGTAAATAGAAAAGGCAGCATTTAAAATTCTTTTTGGTTTTTAGAAATTGGAATTTGGGGATAGTTTACAATTGAGGGAACTATTAAAATGGTTTGGCAAATAGACCTGAAGAGGCTGAGGAGAGAGACCCAAGGAGTCCTTGAACTTCCATGATAATGGTTGAGCCCTCAGTATATTCAGCAACTGACCAAAGAACTTGGGATGTCTTATTCTTTTTTCATTCCTCACAACATCCTGTAATGTAGGGACTACTATTATACCCATTGTACAGGTGGAAGAAACTGAGGCACAGTGAAGTTATGTACTTGTCAAAAGTCATACAGTTAATTAGTTGTGGAGCTGGGATTTGAATTTGGGTGATTTTTCTCAGCAGCCTGCAGAGGCTGAGAAATCTAAGAATTGATGCTGTAAAAAATTATGGAAGGGCACAATTATGCAAAAACATTTTTGGTATATATATATATATATATATATTTCAGAATATTGACACTTAGTGTGCTTGCAGGATTGGGAAAAGAATTCAAGTAAATAACAAAAATATCTGTCTTAAGGTGCATTTGCTGACTAAAATGTTAAAAGAAGGTTTTTCGGGGGTTTTTTGTTTGTTTTTTCCTTTTCATTTTGAGAGAATTGTAGATTCCTTTGCGGATATAAAAAGTAATAAAGAGATCTCATCTACCCTTCACCTTCTTCCCCCAAAGGTAACACCTTGCATAACTATAGTACACAACAATAAATACCACAACTAGGAATTGACATTGGTATAATCCAGCCACCTTATCCAGATTTCAAGTTTTACATGTACTCATTTGTGTGTGTGTTGTGTACTTATGTGCATTTTTATCACACATAGATTTGTGTGACCACCACCACAGTCAAGATACAGAACAGTTCCACCACAAGGACCTCTCGGGCACCCTTTTACAATCACACCCACCCTCTTCCCTCTCATCTTCCCTAACTCCTGGTAACCACTAATATGTTCTCCATCTCTATAATTTTGTCAGAATTAAGAATATGTTATAAATGGGATCATATAGTATGTAACCTTTTGGAATTGACTTTTTTCACTCAGTATAATTCCCTTGAGAACTGTATCCACAGTTCATTCCTTTTTATTGCTGGGTACTGTTCCATGGTGTGGATGTGCCACAGTTTGTTTAACCATTCACCCATTGAAGGACCCACGGTAGTTTCCAGTTTGGTGCTATTACAAATAAAGCTGCTACGGACATTGGCATACAGGTTTTTGTGTGAACATGAGTTTTCATTTCTCTGAAATAAATTTCCAAGATTGATGGATCATATGGTTAAATGTCTGTCTAGTTTTTTAAGAAACTGCCAAACTGTTTGCTTTCCAGAGTGGTTGTACCATTTTATTCTCCCATCCGCAATGTGTGGGTTATCCAGTTTTTCTGCATCTTCTCCAGCATTTGGTGTTACCGTTAGGTTTTATTTTAGCCATTCCGATAGATGTGCAGTGATAGCTTATTGTGGTTTTAATTTTCACTTCCCTAATGGCAAATGATGTTGAATATCTTTTCATGGGCTTATTTGCCATCTGTGTGTCTTCTTCAGTGAAATGTCAGTCCATGTCTTTTGCCCATTTTCTGATTGATTTTTTTTTTTTTTTAACTGTTGCATTCTGAGAGTTCTTTATATCTTCTGGATACTAGTCCTTTGTCAGATGTGTGGCTTGCAAATATTTTCTCCTAGTCTGGACCTTGTCTTTTCATCGTTTTTTGTAGAGTCCTTTGCAGAGCAAATATTTTAAAATTGTATGAGGCCTTGCTTATCAGTTTCTCCTTTTGTCGGTCATGCTTTTAGTATCAAGACTGAGGAAAATTAGGGTTTCATTCCCTGCCTCTTCTAATGTGCAGCGCCTGGTGGTTGAGAAAGAAGGCAGTGGGACGGTATGGACATTACAGTGGAATGGATCTCCCAGTTTCTGTCCAGTTTGGACACAGCTATGTGTCACGAGGAGCCGTTTGTCAGGTTATAGCCCCAGGGTAGACCTTGTCTTCCAAGACGATAAGATAATGATGGTGTAAAAAGAAAAATATTTCCATAACCTCAGTTTCTAGAGCCATCCGGGGCATCTCCTAACACCAGGCCTTTTTGCACTTGAGATCCTCTGTCTGGGACACTCTTCCCTGCCCTGGCCCTCTCCCCCTTTGTCCAGTCGTATCCAGCTCACCCTCCAATGGCCAGTGCATGGCCCTTCCTCAGAGTCCCCCTCAGCCCGGTAGATGCCGTGGAGCAGCCTGGTCCTTGTTGGGTGGCATCCCTGGTCTCTGCCTGCTGGACAGTACCACCCTCCTGCCATGCCCAGTGGTGACAACCGGAAATGTGCCCAGACATTGCAGAATGTTTCCTGAGGGACAAAACTGCCAGGTTGAGAACCAAAGCTTTAGACAATCAGCCCCAGGAGGGTAGGGGCCGAGTCCATTTTTGTCCCCGTTCTCACCTCAGCACCATGCCTGTCACAGGGGGGCTCCATGAATATTTGTGAAGTAGATGAATGGACAAACTGTACCTACTATCTAACAGTTTTCTTCCATGGCAACCTGGGGAATACCACCCCGATTTCAACAGAACCGAGTGGCTGTAGTTGTGAATGTGAGCCCTAGAAAACTAGGAGCCTCTCTACACAGTTGAATATGGGTGTCCTCGCCCATCTCCCTGGCTGACTGAGGTAAGGATTCATGAGCCTTGGAGTTCCTGCCTGATTAAAACCCACATCCTCTCTTAACATTGCTAGCCGGGGCCTTCACAGCCTAGAGAAAATACCGCCATCATTCACAGGGCTCAGAAGCCTCCCACTAGTTTTTCTCTGAACTCTCCTTCTGAGAAAAAGAGGGCATCGCAGCAGGCAGAATGGGGCCTCCTGCAGGTGGCTTTTGGAGGGTAATTGGGCGCCAGGTGGTAATGGAGACCCAGTTCAACGTTCCCAGGCTGAGTGTCCTCCTCTCTCCTGCTGGGCCTTGCTCCCTTTTCAGGGGAAGGGAGCAACGCAGGGGTTTGGGCTTAGTTTCCTTAACTAACTCTGTAACTGGAGAGAATTAGTTAAGAAAGTTCCCGGGCACTCACTACAGTGGCCATAAGAATCATTTAGGGTATATGTGAACATTTTAGGTTTTTCTCTGTGTACCTGGCAGTTCTATTCCCTGAGCCAGAATGGGAGAGCTGGCTTTGGTTCAGCCAAAAGAAAGAAAAAATCCCCCCAAAACTGTGGTGGGGGTTGGGGAAAAGACCAGGCAGTGGGTGGGGAGGACACAGGCTGACAGGAGTTAATGACTGGTTATGTCAGCCCCAGGTCGCTGCTGCTGCTCCTGCTGCTTTATGGGAAGGATGTCAGGGGTGCAGGTTGGATCCACGGCATTAGGATGCTTTTCCTCCCTGGTGTGAACACCCTCCCTGAAGCTCCCACAGGAAGCTCAGTGAAGCACAGGCATTCCCACCTCCAGCCACAGGACTTCTTTTCATCGGGCTGTAGATGAGACTGATTTGATAAGGTGAACTGACACCCAAAGCTTTCATTACCGGTATTGCACACCTTCTCTTCCAGAATGCGCACAAGTGAATCTGCTGGATTCCTTCCTCTCCCACATAGAGAAGCCTTGATTGAAAATTCTGGGGAGAACCACTGTGATGATTGGTGTCAGTGTGGTTGCTGCTTTGACAAGAAACAGTCTGTGACTTCAGACTGAAGCCTTGAGTCTAAATTAAGGAAAGGCAGTGGCATCATCATGTGACAGCTTGGGGGAGAGTGGGAATGTGTGCCTTCTTGTTCTCCCGCAGGGTTTCTCATCCTTGGCACTAACGTTTTGGGCCGGATAATTCCTTGTGGTGAGGAGCTGTCTTGTGCAACGGAGGATGTTTAGCAACAACCCTGACCTCCACCCACTGGATGCCAGTAGCAACCCCCCCCCCCCCCCCCCAGGTATGACAAGCAGAATGTCTTCAGACATTGCCAAATGTCCCCTGGGGGACAGTGGAGTCCCATTCTGTGTTGAAAACCACTGCACTAGAGCAACAAACATTCTGTTCAATTCTTGTGCCTTGTAAAGCTGTGGTCACTTGTTTACTCTGAGTATTTGATGATTGAAGCACAGGACAGAAAGGTAGAAAGAAGGCAGTGTTTCTTCACTTTTTTCCTCGGTTGATCCTTTAAACTCCATCACAAGAGACTGTATGACATACTGGCTGAGTGTCAGTTTTCAGCCATCTCTTCACCTTGTACGATGCGTATGATCTGGGCGGGTTATTTAGTTTTTCTGGACCTCCGTTTTCATCATCTGTAAAATATAAATACCAATGCTTACTTCTTAAGTTGAAGGTTCCGCTAGATGTTGAATAAATAAAGTTCCAGGTACAGGGTCGGGCACATAGTAGACATTCAATAAACTACGGCTGTGGTTCTTGAGTTCTTAGTATATTCCACAAGTTTTACACAAATTGAATTTTTAAAAAAAGTTAGCGATAACAGTTGCTGCTGCCACCTAAAATAGTAGTTTCCATTGAACTATAATTTATTAAATAAACATTATTGAGTTCCTACTCAATTAGCAGGTACTATACTAAATGAAGGGAATAAAAAACTTAAGAAACTGTCATCCCTGCCATTAAATATCTAATATGCAGATTTAGCCACATAAATGGATCTATCAAAATAGAGCCACCACTTAGTAAAAAACAACATTAAATGTCCTATGGGTTGTAACGGGGTATTAACATTCATTTTAGTATATATAAAGGGATCTCACTATATTATTTCTCAATTCTCTCTTTTTCCAATAACTGCCATTTTTTATTTAAGTTTTTATGATTAAGTTTTTATGTAAGTTTTATGACCTGTGATTGAACCACTGCTCTTGTATTCTATAGCCTTTTCTGCTCCCCCTTACTACACATTTCAGCTGATCTGCGTTCCCACTGCTATGTTTTTATAAACAGGAAAGGGATGCTTGTTTTAAGGGATGTGTTCATTGTAGAAGTTTTGAAGGTACAGAACAGTATAAAGAATAATAAACTATACTCATATTATCATCAGAAATAATTGTATAGATAATGCCTTGATATCCGTCTTTCTAGTCTCTTTTCTGTGCCTATGTATTATCTTACGTAGTTAATTATACCATAAATAGTTTTCTCTTTTCAGTGAAGGTATATCTGAAATATATTACTATATCTTTAAATTTCTTCAAAGATCGTTTCCTAGTAGCTGAATGATACTGTGTTAGATGGATGTCATGAACTGACCCTTATTGTTGGATTTGTAGGTCATGGTTTCCCAGAGGCAGTCCCTGAACAAGGATAAAGTACAAAGTGCAAACGATTCATTGTGGAAGGGCCCCAGGTGAAACAGTGGGGAGTGGGAGGAGTGGGGATGAGAAAGGGGAGTAGCCAATCAAGGGGCCCATATCAGGTGACGTCCCACCCTCAGCCTAATCCCGGGAAGCTCTGGAGTGTCAGTTACACCTTCAGGGATCTATGTCACCTCAAAGCAAAGGAGCTGGGCTTTTGTACTCCCAGACCAGTAGTCAGGGGCTGTTGGACTCTGGGTGGAGGAATGGTGTATGTCAACTCCCAGCCCTTTCAAGCCCACTAAGAAAATGGGTTCCAACTCCCAGTCGCAATTCTCTGAAGGTGACAGGTACAAGCTATTAGCAACAAAGTACACAGAACCTAGAAAAGTGCACAGAGCTGGTAAAAGATCACCCACAGCGTCCCCTCCATTGGAAATTTAGGTTGCAATGATAATTGGTGTTGGAATTATTTAGTACAAAGAACATCGCTATGATTTTGCTACTAGAAATAACTCCACAGTGCACATTTTTAGACTCAAATCTTTTTTATCATTATTACCTAAGGATTGATTGATAGAAGGGATATTATTGTTCCAATAAGTATATACATTTTTAAGATTGTACATATCAAAAATTGACCTTTGGGGAAAGATTTTTGATCAATTTACACTTCTAACATTTATTGCTCATTTTTTACTAGCAAGAGTCTAGAGAACATCGATTTCTCACCTATCAGTTGAGGACATGTCAACAACATCAGCGTTTTTCTAAGGGGTCAGAAAAGTCATATTCATGATCCAATTTTGAGTATAGACTGCATAAATAATACCTCAAAATATGATTTTTTGAAAGTATCCAGGTGCTATCATAAATAAAAATAATTTGCATTTTCGTAAAATGTTTATGAATTCATGTTAGTTTTTTATCACGTATTTTCACAGTGCTAAAAGTAAAATTAGTCATGAAGTATCTGTAATACGTTTTTATGTCTAAAAAAGATGCTACCTTGTTTTAAAGATGGAGAACCACTGGTCAATATCACTGTGATGTCTTGGGTCATCTCTTGGCTATTGATTAGGAAATCATTCATTTGAACTGTTGCATCTTCTAGATTTGTCAATAAGAAACCTATAGGACTTGATACCATAAATAAAACAGATTTAGTGACCTAAGTCAGCAGACTGAAAAACATATCTCAGCGCCATCCAAGGATTTTTGGAAGATACTCACCCTCCTCCACCCCACTAGGATCCAACCCCTCCATTCTTATAGAGACAGTAAAACACAGCAGCATTGTCTTATTCTGTGCCTCAAATAGTCTAAGGAAGCGATAAAGATACAGATAGGTCTTTGTCAAGGTGGAAAATTACGTCTGACCCGTTTTCTTAGTTTTATCCTTGAAACCTTCTAAACAGTTGTTGAAATAGAAATCAGGAACTATTTCAGGTCTTGAGTATTGACCAAGACAAGGGCAAAGGAGCCGGTAATTACTGAGCACCTGCTCTGAGCCAGGTACTGTGCTTGTTACTGTTTGTCTTTCTATTTGTGCTTCCGGAAGTCCCAGGACCACCCTTAAAATTTGATTTCTAATATGGAGCAGGAGAAAGCTGAGGTTCATAAAGATTGTGACTTGCCTTGGATCTCTTGGTTAGTGGATGAACTGGGATTTGAACCTCAGATGAATGTTCCCTGACACTTAGAGGAAAAGAGAATAAATGTCACCTAAGCTTGTATTTTAAAAGTAGCCAACTAACAACGCCCCAATCGCCCTCTTCCTCATACCTTTCCCCCTTCTTCCTAAAAGAGATTTAAGAATGAATGATACGTGGATGAAAGGCATTGGATGTCGGTTAGAGTATATTTAAAAAAATACATGTCCCTACATTGAAGGAACCTTTTAGACATTGTAGCTATGCATTTTGGTAGCTGAGCATTTCTTTCCTGAGTTTCTTTTTAGATTCATTTTTGGCTAAATTAATTAACATCGTAGATCAAGTATACACTTTGAAGTCCGATAAAAATTTAAGAAAGAATTCAAAGAAGTCTCTAAGCCTCTCCCCAGTAACCTGAAAGACCACACTTAAAACCACCAAGCGCTGTCACTTTGATCAGTGAGCATTTCCTCTTCTCTGCTGGTTTAAAGATGCTGACTCATTTTGAAAACATGATAACACTCGGTACATTTCCAGGGTATGAAAAAGCACTTTAGTTTTGCTTTTCATCTAACTTCTTGCCTTAAGAGAATGTGGTAGACATTTGGAAAATGAAGACAGGTTTGGATGGACATATTTCAGTAATGTTTGTAGAGGTTTGAGAGACCAGAGTCCTCTTGCCATTATAGGATCATATTTGAGGTTCAACCCCAATTGTTTGTGCAAAAACAAATACTGTCACTTTGCAGATCCAGCCATAATCTCTGCAGGTCAACCGCTGAAGGTCTCTAGAATGCCTGTTGCCAAACACCCTAAGAGTTAGACCTTTGCCTCTTGGTAAAGTATTGGTGAGAAACATTTGGCATGACTTCTGGGCAATTCAGTTCTACTTAAGGCAAGAAGTTTGCAACATATTTTAAGAGTCTCGATCACTGAAATTTTATTATCTTTAATTGATGCTCAAAACGAGCCTCCTCAGTTTGGCAGCCTAATACCTTCCCATTTATTTTTTCGGAAGAAAAATTGTTGGGAGATGTCATGATTCTAATATACCATATTTTTGCTGTGTAAAATGTGCACTTTTTCGCCCAAATTTTTATCATGTATTTTCACAAGTACTAGGGGAAAATGCAGATGTGCATTATACATAGATAGTACTAATTCTGTATCTGTATAAATGTTTTTAATTCTTTTATTTATGCTTGTGAATTAAAAGTGTAGCTCTAGAAATCAATAACGATATCCACATGCAAAATGATATCCTGGAATACAATAATCGGTTTTGTTGAACATAGGGTGAACTTGCAATGACCAAGGGTTCTTGGCCTTCTATGATGCGTAAATATCATAAATTTGTTACAGGTACATAAAGTTTCTTGTACCTTGTGTTTTGTAATTATTTGTTACATGAAATTTCTTGTACCATAATATGTTAACAAATAAATGCTAAAATGCCTTTATAATACAAAAAACAAGTATCTAAGTGTAAACAAATGAAAATTTGAATTACAAAAATTAAAACAAAAGATTTTTTTTCCCCTGAAAGTTTGGGCCAAAAAACGTCGGAGCGCATTATACATGGCAAAATACGGTAATCTGTTGTGCTGATTTTCCCTACCTCCTGTAGCCCCTCTAGAAGAAATGGTTAGTCCAAAGGCAGAATAATAGTGGGCTCTAGGTACTAAGAATGAGGAGCCTAGAAACAAAGACCAGAAGGGTATTAACATTTTCCCAGTGCTTGAGAAAATGTCAGCTTTCATTGAGGGGGCCTGGGAGGGGAGGCTGGTTGTCATACCTTCCACCACCCTGAGATAAATTGGGGAACTCACCTTGTTAAGCTTTGTTTCTGTTGTTCATTTAAGGCACTTGCATCGTTAGGATCCCACTCTTAGGATAAGACTCACTGCCTTCACAGGCATGTGATCCATTTTGACTACACTAGACCAACTTTAATGCCCAGCTCACTCCCCCATCTTTTCCATTATCCAGTGTGCCTCCCCTGGGCTATATGGCCTTGGGAGGCAAACCAATTCATGGTTAAATAGTCTATCTTTCATAATTTGAATTTCAATATTTGGATATAGTGCAGAGAGTGATGTAAATGCGTTTTGGACTTTCCACATTAGCAATGCCCAGTATTCCCAGAGTTAATTTAGAGTTTATTAAGCAGGCATACTCCGATTGTGTTCTCTAAATACTGTTTCCTGCTAAAAGGAACCATAGCTTCCTAGCGAAGTGGCTGATTCCATCTGGGACAGGAAGTGTGCAAAACGAGCCTGGAACGTCTTGTCAAACCGGAAAACAAGGACGCTATTGAGACACAGGTCATATGAAAGGGTCAGGCGCCAACCTGAGGAGGCTCGTTTTGAACATCAATTAAAGATAATAAAATTTCAGTGATCGAGACTCTTAAAATATGTTGCAAACATGAGTTTGAAAATTATACTAAGAAAACAAACAAAAACCCTCTGGTCAACTCTAAGAATGCTGGATAACCAACTTATTGTGAAAAAAATTTCTTTTTATAGAAGTATTTCAACTAATGAAGAAGGAAAGTTAGAATTACAATAGCACCATTTGGCAACCCTTAATAAAACTTAAGGGTTTTTGCACTTAAAATGCACTTAAGCAATGATCCTGAGTAGCTGCTAACATCACAAAAAAAGAGGTAAATGGTCACCTCCTTCTAGTACTGAGTACAACACCTCCATAAAATATTCTTGCAAAATAAAATTGAATCTGATTAACCTCTAGAGTAGAGGTGACAAACTTTCCTGCAAAGAGCCAAGCAGTAAATGTTTCTGGCTTTGCTGCTCATATGGTCTCTGTTGCAACTGCACAACTCTGCTCAGCTGACTGAAGGAGCCTGAATGCAGCCACAGACAAAAACAAAGTGCGGCCAGATCTGGCCCAGGAGCTTGCAGACTCCTACTCCAGATCTACCAATTTACAGGAAGTATGGAAGACAGCATCACATGAATGCAATTAGCAAAATCTAGACTGTGGGAGACTTGACAGAGCAAATACCCTGGTTTCTTCAACAGAAAAATTCCAAGGAAAAAGTTAAACTACAGGAAGATTTTTTTAAAAAGACAAGAAACATATCAACCAGTTGCAGTGTGTGGAGTGTATTTAGATCCTGATTCAAATAAACTATAAAAAAAAAATAGAATCAGGGAAATTTAAATACCAACTAGATATTTAACATATAAAGAATTTTTAAGTGGGGTAATGATTGTGTGTGTGTGTGTGTGTGTGGTGTGTGTGTCTGTGTGCACACATATATATGTATTAATATATGTAGAATATATATATATTCCTTAGGTTGAGAATACTCGTATGTGTTGAAAACATTTTAATTATATGATGTCTAGAATTTGCTTCAAAACAATCTTTGATTTTAGAAGAAATAAAATAAGCCATGAGTTTCTAATTATTTTATCTGGATGTTGGGTACTGGGATTTATTTTATTTTGCATACATTTGAAATTTTAATGACATAAAGATTAAAAAATATATCCATTTAAGTGTTTTTAAAGGATGGAGTACTTTCCATTTATTAGACACTCCTGGGTCCTCCTAAAATAGATGTGACTCTCTGGCTAAGAGTTGGAGCCAGAAGCGTCTTTCTTGTACTTTTTCTCCCCAAACTGTTTACATACATCTTATTTGTTATACTCAATGGAGCAGACAGATATATTATTTATCATTAGCTCATGTGTTATATGTAAAGTATATTTTATTTTGTAAAAAAGAATTTATTAGGTTGAAACTAAGCTTCATCTTTTGTGACTGGCTCTACTAGTCTCCCCTGGTTTCTTGGATTGGCATTGTTCAGTGCAGGGGTCTGGCCGCAGGTGGTAACTTAAGTGACAACAGGCAGCGGAGGGAGCTGTGGCCTAGAGGAGTGGCCTATAGGAAAGCACACACCTAGCCCATAGGGGTGGTTGCTATGCAGGATGTTTGCTGGGGGAATGAGAGCTGCGGTACCAGAACTCCCATTCATTTTTGTTTTTCCTGAGAATAAATCTAAATCTAGATTGTATGTGACATCTTCTAACTTTTAATTGCTTAAATATTTTTACAATGCCTTGTATTCTAAGCCAAATAATTTGAGCGTCTGGATTAGTTCCATGGGTCAGCCTCTAATTTAGTATTTACCAATGGTAAGGCCCCAAATAGGACCCTGTAGGCACTGAGATCCTAAAATCTCATAGCCCTGCTTTCTGTGAGCTTCCAGTCTAGTTGGGAGGGAAAAAACATACTTGACAAACAAAATGAGAGGTGTAGGTAGGAAATGCTACGGGAATTCAGAGAAGGAGGTGAATAGCCCTATCTTGGACAGTCAGGGAAAGCTTCCCACAGGCCATGGAAGGAGTTAGGGGAAGCACCAGTACTTAGCAGGTGGAGAGTAAGGGAGAGAAACAGGCATGGGTGTGGGCAAGACCAAGGACTAGCAACAGGAAATATGACACTTTCAGAGGAGAGTTGGTCAAGTTCACCGACGAGGGGCCCTCCAAAACCCATGGATAGAGGATTTTTCAGGCCAAGATGGTGTCCTGAACAATCAAGTGAACATATGCAGCAAACAGTTGAAAGTGTGGCCCTGAAATTGAGCTACAGATTGGGGCATCGTCTGAGTAGACGTGATGGTTGAAGTCGAGGGGTCTATAGAGAGTGTGTTTCTCTGTCTGCCACTGACGAGTGGTACATTTATAAGTGTAGGGATGTGCTCTGAGTCTGGCATTTGCCAAACTACCGACCGATTATTCACTACACTGAATCTCACTTAAAGCTCAAAGCAGTCCCCAATTACTTCAAAAAACATTCCCCACACTGAGAAGGAAAGGTTTGGAGTAAGAGAAACTAAAAGTACGTGGGGAAAGAGAAACCCACGCTAGGCAGGATATGCCTGTGATGATGGTTTTATTTATAGGTTTATGATCTCCCTCCATTGAAGGCTTAAACTAGAACCCCCCCCCCCTTTTTTTTACTGTTATGAAAAGATTATTCAGGAAATGGGAACATTTAAATAGATTCGTGATTTTCCATATTGATGCTATGCAATATATTAGGTAACATCTCTATTCTTTCTCTCTTATTTGAAAGTTTAAAGTGTAATTTCTCTTAAAAATAGACAGGAGGTTACTATGTTCTTCCCATAATGAGAATCTGCTCATTCTAGACAGCAAGCATTTCAAAACCTGATCCCTTCAATAGTTATTTTATGTAAAAGATTGTCTATTGGGGCATGAATATGTATCAGTATAGGAATTTTATGAGCCTAAAGTAACCCACTCTCCTGGCTACGGAATTTTGGAGAGAAGTGAAAGCTTAGTCTTTGACAGTACGTGCCAGGTGAGTTTAGATGAGTGAGCATTGAGCCTAGGAAACTGAGGCCAAGCAGAAGTTAAGAGCGTGCCCAGACCATCAATCAAAAATAGCTCCGATTCCAAGTTCTGCAACAGCTCCGACACTGTCCCCATGCACTGATAGGAAACTGCACATGGACATCTCTCAAAAAAATTCCGCAATCCAAGAAACCAGGAAAAATACCCATGGTAGCCTTCTCACACTTCATAATGAAACTGTTTGTTTAGCAAATATTCATAACCAAGTATAATTCTGCTACATACGACGGCTATTCTGGGGGGAGATTGTCTTTGCTGACTCTGAAGACATTGGAGCTGTTACATGGCTGTCTGTTACTGGCCCTTTCTGTAAATCTTCTACATAAATCTGTAACATTTAGGTGAATCAACTTTAAGCTATCAGCAAAACCAACCTGATGTCCTTTATGTGTGTGCAAATTCAAACATGTGTTCAAATATTTGCTCATCCAGGAGGCTTTCTTTGGGAGGTTTGGGAGTGTAGATTATGGCACGCTGAAGGTAGATGCCAGAACAGACTATAATGTAAGAGTCAACAATTCAGATTGATGAGGTTGGCGCCAGTCACCGCATCTGACCGTTTGTAACAAAGATTGTACAAATTGTTTTATACTTATGATGACTTTGTGGTATATTTCATTTTAAAGAGAATATTTGTCTTCAGGAAAAAAGGAAGGAGGGAGGGAGGGCACAATGTCTAATTTCTAGATGAAATGAGTCAAGCTTCCATAATCAGGATTTGGAAGCTCTCCAGTGTTCAACAGGCTGAGAGAAACACGGGATTGTTACGGTAGTAGAGGCAGCCCTGGGTGCCAAAGTCAAAATAGGCCATGCTGGCTATAGGAAAGCCCCAAGCAGGAGTGTATGTAGGTCATTTACATGTTTTGAATTTAGACTGCATTTACACAATTATGTTATTAAGCTCTGGAGAAACTCCGAATGCTCTACATTTTAAAAAATGTGCTTGTTTCACAAAATTCAAGAAAATCGCAACATCACCTTGAGTGGTGGCCTTAGTGGTTCACCTTGTGGCCCTGACCTTTTGTTACCCCTCCGACCCCCCTATGAATTTCTCTCTCCTTGGAAAGTGGCGCTAACAAGTGAGGCTCGGGACTCAGCACAATCATTTTCCTAGTGACACTCCGTTAACACGAGTTTGATACAATGAAAAATAACCAAAATAGAAAGTATATAAGCCATCAGGTTTAATTCCCCATGTATTTATTGAACATCTGTGATGACCTGGAGGGGGAAGAAGGACACGTGTATAGAAAGGAAGGCAAGGAAACACCAGATGCCGGTTTTGCTGCCCCAGTGCCCTTGCTTTTCCCTGGACCACACAGACATTTCCCCCTCACTTCCGGTCACCTGTCTCCTAAGAGGCACCCTCTTTCCTGTTCTCTGCAGACACACCCAAGTTCCCACACGTAACACGTAATGCACGTAACGCGTAGTGCACGTAACGCGTAGTGCACGTGACAGGAAGGACAGCTTGGCTCCCGGAAAACTCGTGCTTAGCAGGAGCTCGGGTCTGCAAGGGAGGAACCCAAGTAGCGACGCTACAGATTCTGCTTTTGTTTTACCCGCTGCCACTTTTGGGGTCTTAGTGAATGAAAAAGTATTTGCGTTTCCATAAACACATGTAAATTTCCTACCTCTTATTTGTCACAGCCAAAGAGCTCGGTAAGTGGTAATCAAGGAAGAAAGTACATTTAAAAAAGAAATCTCTAATTGAGAATATCATAAACAATGCCATCCTCACAATTCATAAATGTACCAATTTTCTGCCCTATTACCGATGTCAGGCTGCCACTTCAATTTATTTCAATTAACAACTAATTAAAGTAATGTGTTCATGTTAAAAAATGATATGGTATATAGTTATAAGCATAGCAACCTGAGTGTTTGCTCCCTCAGAAGGAATCTAAGAGCCACAACAGGCTCTACAGGCCCTTCAGGAGCTGACCCCTCCTGCCTCTCCTCCTCCTCCAGGTCCTTTAATTCACGGCCACCCCGACCTCTAACACCTGTTTGTTCCCACCTCAGGGCCTCTGTCCTGCCCTTCCTCTACCTGGTACGCCCTTTCCCTGCTCGGTGCCCAGCTGGGTCTTTCCCATCTTCAGGTCTCAATCACGTGTGCCTTCCACAGAGGTGGCTTCCCTGACAACCTGGTCTGCTGTGGTCCCACCCCAGCCCTTCATTTGCCGACATCACTGTTTTATTGTCCTGGCTCTGATCCCTCCCTGAAGTCACTTCATTGATTCCTGGGTTATTTTCTGTCTCTCTTTAGAATGGAAACCCTAGGAGGGCAAGGGTCTTGTCCATCTTTTTATGGTTGTATGGCCAGCACTTACGTAGACAAGGGCCCGACACACGGTAGCATTCAGTAAACATTGGTTTAATTGAATGAATGGTGGCTATGAGAAACAAATAACAATTAGAATAGTGTGTAGAACTTAGTTGGGACCTACCAAGTGGAAGGCCCTATCCTCTCTCCTCCCCACCCCACTAACAACATACGGTCAAAACTGATATAATCTACACTGTCCTTTCTTACATATATTAAGAAGGTATTCAGTTATACTGAGTACAGTGAATCACATCCGATTGAGTTCAAAGTAGTCCCCCAAAAGTGTGTTCACGTCAGAAGAATTTGAATGTTCTTTCTTTAATTTTTCAGGTTAGCCTTGCCGGAAGGAACCATGAATTGGCATTTCCCCTTCTTCCTCGTGGCCACAGTGACTTTGCCCTCTGTGTGCTTGCAGTTCAATCCTCAGCCTCTGGAGGAACTAGGCTCTGACATAGGAATCCAAGTTTTCAATCAGATTGTCAAATCGCGGCCTCGTGACAACGTCGTCATTTCCCCCCATGGGATCGCATCTGTCCTGGGGATGCTGCAGCTGGGAGCCAGTGGCAGAACGAAGTTGCAGCTTGCCACAATGATGAAATATAATGTGAATGGTGCGTGCACTCAGCTCTGGCTGCAGGCCTGGCAGAGGTTCTACATCAGGAGGGTTCCTTGCTGGAGCTTTGCTTCCAGCCCTGAGAAGCAGGCAGATCAACCCGGAGGGGTTTCATTGGTGCCACCTGGGAGTCTCCTCTAAACAACAGATGTTGCAGTGCTGGGAGTTAGGAGAACTGGATTCTAGCCTCTGTTCTGTAGCTGTGGGGCTTTGGGTCAATCACTCAGTCTCTCAGTGCTCCAGTTTTCTCATCTCTGAGATGAGAACTTCCCATCTGTCCCTCCTCCATGGTGTACAGGGCTATAAATGCATTATGGCTGTGGGTGCATGTCATGCAGGGTGTCATCTGGGGTCTCTAGTTCCACTCCCCGCACAAGAATGCAGGACGTGGTGAGGCCAAAAAGGAACACCCACGGAGCCATAGATAGAGGAGTCATACCACTATAGTCTCGCTGGCGGCTGGGTTAGAGACACAAGAAGCAGGAGCCACACAATCAGCAACCTGCTGTCTGCTTCTCTGCCAACCAGCCAACCCCTTGTTAACTGCAGTCCGCACTTGCCAGCCCAGCCACCATCTTCTTGCTAGCCCCCATTTGCTGCTAGCGTAGACATGGCAGTTATGTTAGTGGCCAATGGCTCATTGGTTACAGCTGATGGCCAACTAGACACAGCTGATGGCCATCTAATCACAGTTGATGTCCATTTACTACCCGAGTGAGCACCTTCCACGTGAGGGCAAGAGCCTGGAAACTGCTCTCCTGGTTCTGTTCCCACAGTGCACTTTTAAAAATGTAAGCTGGAAAGGAGGATGGGAGGGCAGCAGAAGGGCGCCTTGTGCTGCTGGAACTGTTCTGTGTCTATTGGTGGACACATGATTCTCCGTGGGGGATAAGATTGTGTAGCGCTACACGCACACGTACACACACACGCACGCAATATGTCAACAGTCTGAATGAGCTCTGTGGACTGTACCAACAGCAATTTCCTGGTTGTGGTCCTGTTCTGTAGACATCCATGACGTCACCCTTGGGCGTAATGGGGGAGGGGAGGTACATGGGACACCCTATGTACTGTTTTGCAACTTCCTGTGAAGCTATGGTTATTTCAAAATTAAAAGCTACAAAATTATATATATATATATATATATATATATATATATATATATATATATATATATATATATATAGGCCCAATAGAAAAAGCTTAGTTATCTTGAAAGAAAACCTGAGTTTGATTACCTATTGAAATGTAACGTAGGAGCTTGTATACCCTAGCACTGTTATTTTGCTTTAGCTCGGTTGTTTCACCCAGAGTTACCTTCCACCTGCCTCTCCCACGCTGCAGGGACGAGGGAGTAGGGCTTGCTTCAGAGCCCTTCATGGCATTGTGACCCCGAGCCAGTCACTCGCCACATCTAGGTCTTAGTTAACTTTACTGGAAAATGAGGGGTTTTTCCTCCCCATGGTCTTTTACTTCTGCTAGCTATGACATCCTAGGAATCTTGACCGTATTGACGCCTTCAGCTGGGAGAGGAAGAGAGACACGGGGATGTGTGTGCTTTAGGCCTGTTGACTGGACTCAGTGTAGCCTCCACAGCTGCCAGCACCAAATGCCTAACCGCCCTGCTCTGATTACGTGGCACTCAGGTTTTGCATGAGTTTGCGGTTTGTTCACCTGTTAGAAGCATGGAAAGACCAAATACTTGGAACACACTGTTCTGCCCCTTGCTTGGAAATTCAGAAAGCTCTTGGTGATTTATAGCTTCATAGAGAACCACTGCTAGAATTTGTGGCCTCTCCTAGTGCCATCCAGGCCCTGTGGGCCGATACAATTCTGAAATAGCCACTGGATTTTGGTGGTTTTCTTTAATGCTGAGCCACATTCATTTTAAGCAGTATTTCCAAAGTTGTAATGCTTATTGGCCTGTTGGCCACTCCCCACCCCTTTCTTCCTCCCAAATCACTAACAGTTGTGCTGTAGATTTTGACTTCAGTTGGCAAGAGACACTCATCCAGGCAAGCCCGAGTGGTTGTTCAGGTTCAGCTTCTGGGAACTCACAATAGTGACTCTCTCGTTGAGGATGGAGGCAGGACAGTTTGTGGCAGAGGAGGAAAGATCTGCCCTGATCTCTTTCCAGCAGGAGACTGGGGCATGTGGAGGAGGCAGCGTGGCTGAAAGGGACCGGCTTGGGACTTGGCCTCTGAAGTTTGCTGCTCTCTTACTTATAAAATTGCCCTGCCCCCTCCTGCCAGGTCTGCCCCACAGAACACGTGAGGGGTACAGTTGAGAGGCCTACCAAAGGCCTACGGGGGACCTCTTTGTGGCAGGGGAGACTTTACCCTGCCCTTGTTTAAAGGGTCTGAAGAAGAGACACTCTTGGACTGACAAGTTGGCTCCTCAGAAGACCATCAAGGTCACTCTGCAGGATGTTTTAGGACAGTGTCATATTGAAAAGACGCCAAGCGAGTAAGAAGGATCTATAATACAAGCTCTCTATAGAAACCCATTTCATCCTTATAACTTATTTTCCTCTTTTCCATGCTCTAAAACTAAATGGAGCTTGTATGAATGGCCCGTGTAAAATAAAGCTTACCTTGCCATAAAATTAATCCCCTTACTTTTTGAGCTTGATGTCAAGTAAAAATCACGTTCTTGGATGGTGGCACATGGCAATTTTTTTTATAGTCTGTCGAATGCTTATTTTATTTTTTTTCCGAAGTAAAAAAAAAAAAAGGGGGATCACATTGTTTAAATCTTTGGCAGGAAAGGATTGTTAAGTGAGAAAGAGACTAGGTTGAGAAGATTCCTTTAATTTATCCCCCCATGGCTTCATAATTGAGGAGCTTGCCAATCTTTCCTGTTGAGCTTGTGCCGAGAAAGCCTTCCAGGAGAATGAGATCCACATGGGGAAGGTGTTAAAAATGCCGTGAATATACCTGATTTTTTGGTGGGGGCACCGCTGATTTTTAAGACCTATTAACAGTTGTACTTTATTTTATCCCTCCCCTCCTTTCTTAACACAGGGCTTCTTACTACTTACATTTATCTTGTTCATACTCATATTTATCTTGTTCATGCTGTTCTTATTTGCCATAACATAGAAGATAACTTTGGAACATAACTTTTCTAAAATCTGGTGGAAATGCCGCTGCATTTTCTCATTTGTCTCCCTTTTAGGACTTGGTAAAATTTTAAAGAAGATCAACAAGGCCATCATCTCCAAGAAGAATAAAGATATTGTGACAGTGGCTAATGCAATGTTTTTGAACAACAGCTCTAAAATTGAAGTGCCTTTTGTCGCGAGGAACAAAGATGTGTTTCAGTGCAAAGTCTGGAATCTGAACTTTGAGTACCCAGCCGCCGCCTGCGACGCCATCAATGCGTGGGTTAAAAACGAAACCAGGGGTGAGTGGTCACAGTTCCCTAGGCAATGTTTTCTGTGGTTTTACACTTTGTGAATGAAAGTGTGCGTTAGACTCTAAGATTCTAACTCGTGTGTGCAAGTCCAATGTCCCTTCTGTTGTGAATTGCCAGCACCCGACTGAGAGGTCTGTCTTTCCTTTCTTAGCAGGCCCCACAACTCAGTCTGCCTCCCTTCCGTTTTCATGCCACCACTCATTGTGTCCCTTGGGGATTTTTCTCCCTGTGTCATGGGCAGCAGAGCAGAGTACAGCCCCGCAGACCCTCTTCCTTCCTCACAGCTTCTCATTCCCAGAGTTCTGGTTCATAAGCCCGTGTCGGTTTTGCAAGTTTTATTGCTCATTTCTTCCTGCTTTTATATCTGCTGTCTTCTTTGCTTGAAATGTCATTCTCAGCCTTTAAGATTCAGGATCGATCTCTCTCTGTACCTTCCCTGCCTCACTTCTGTCATCTCAGGAAGTAGGTGCCGCCTCTCTGGTTATGATTGGCATGTGATTCTGCTGCTTCCGTGCCCCTCCGTTACAGCACCTTCCACTCTGCATAATGATTACTTGTTTACGTGCATCTCTTTTCCCCATTAAACTGAGGAGATGTCTAATGTTGGTGTTTTAAACCTGTTCATTTGTAACCTGGAAGTCCAGGTGAAAATATCCAGGAGGAGAGGTAGGTTCAGAACGACAGAGGAAAGTTGTCTAGAAATGTAGACTTTTCATAGAAGGGAGAGTTAAGACCACAAGAGTGGAAGCAAAAGAGATTCAATAGGAAGAAGAAACTCAAAGATAAAACTTGGGGAAACTGGTTTTGCAGGTCATGTTTCTCCAAACGCGGTGCCTGATGCACCTGCATGACAGTTACCTGGGGCATATGCTTAGGATGTAGGTGGCTGGACCTCAACCTACTGACTCAGAATCTCTGAGGGAGGGGCCTAACATTCTGCAGTAAAACAAGTTCTCTCCCAGTCTATGCCCACCAGTCATCACCAGACTTAACATACGTGAATGTGTGAGAACCATTTCAGAGACTAGTGAAGAGATGGACAAAGAATGCTCTGGAGCGGGGAGGAAAGCCAGGCTGGTTTTGGGAAATCCACGGCACCCCTTGATCCTGGATGGTGCAATCTGGGCTTCCTTCCTGAAACCATGAAGCCATCAGGAGATCAGCGAACATGAAGGGTTTAGTGGTTTTTTTAAGAGTGTCAGCCTAAGAACCGTGGTGGGAAGCTGACGACACTCAGACACTAGATGGCTGTTTGACTGGCATGTCACTGCGCCCTCCCAGCCACCTTCTGTACTAAGTAATGGTAACGTGAAGTCACATTAGAATACCACTTGGCAGTTGTCAAAGCATTTGAAGAAGGTGCATCGTCTCAATCAGTTGCTTCCTGCATCTCTGGGGAAGGGACAGCGATGAGACTCGAACAGTGGTTTTCAACCTCATAGACCCAACTCCCTCTTTTTAAACAGATATTTTTAATACTCTACTATCCTAAAATGAAATTTATAGCTTGTATAGCCTGCACACAACAGATAAAAAAAATGTTAAAAGTTAATATAATACCAGACAGTAATACAAGGAAAAAACAAAAGTAATTTATAAATGTAGTTTAGTAGGGAAGCCCATGGGTACAGCTACACCTTAATACATACCAAAGCAGACCAAGACAAGTCAAAAAACAAGCATAGTCTCCACTCGATTTGCATGGTTGTCACATTCCTGGCAAATTCAGTGTATATTAAAAGTACGCCCCCAAAAGAGACACATGTTTACATGAAAAAGAGTAAGATTCTGAGCTCAGATAATGGTAAGCAGATTCCTCACTGACATGACTATCCAGCGGGGCGTTTGGAAGTGATGCAGGGAGAAGGGAAGGGTCTTCATTCTGTGGGACTGTTTTGAATATTACAGGACATGTTGCCTCTCTGGCCACTGCCCATTCAACCAGAAATGTTCCCACAAATTTCCAAACTACCCCCTCAGGGTGACCTGCCCCACTGAGAAGTACTTGCCTACATGGCAGGTCTCAGAAGGACCCTGGAGGCTGAATAGTCCATGTGCGGACGATTGCTGAGTCCGTCCCTGTGTGGATGGCAGCTTCTGCCTTTGCAGACGGTGGAAGAATCAATACAGAGGCCCTTTTTGGTGTGCTAGGGGTGTGGTGATGGCCCCGGAGCTCCCTGCCCAGCTCTCTACAGCCTCACGCTCTCTGCTGTCACACACCCCACCCTGCTGTCTGGAATGCCTCCCTTCCCTTTTCCCCTTGTTAACATCCATTCATTTTCACACTATCATGTGAACAGCGTAATAGTTAAAAGCATGAGCTCCGGGTTTGAATCTCAGTTCTACCATTTACTAACTGTAACCTTAGGCGAGTTACTTAACCTCCCTGGCCCTCAGCATTCTCATCTGTAAAATGGAGGTGTAACAGTGAGACCTGCTGGAATAGTTATAACAACATTAAGGTGGTTATGCAGATAAAAATATCAGGTGGGAGCAAAAGTAATTGCGGTTTTTGCAATTTTTTAACCTTTTCAACCGCAATTACTTTTACACCAACCTAATAATACACGTAAAGTGCCTGGCACTTAGCAAAGGTTCCATTGTGAGCTATTTTTATAGCCATTAGCGGTTACCTCAAATAATATTTCCTCAAGGAACCCATCTGTCCCTGACCTCGCTGACCAATCAGATTTTCCTACTTGCCCTCACATCCGTGAGTACTGCCACCTCAAGGCAGTCATTACAACTACAGCTTTACACTTTTCCACGTCATTTATGTCAACCTCCACCTCTCAAATACGTAGCTCTTTGAGGGCAGAGTTCATTTGTTGTTGTTGTTGTTTTCTTATCTAAAAGAGTACCTGGCACCCGATAGGCACCTAAGGATGCACCGGTGGGTGGGTGAATATGAGTGTAGGGTGGAATCCTGGATAGAGGATGGATGCTCGTGTATGGCAGTTACTGTCGGCAGATCCCCCATGTGCCTCCTTGCCTCTAAACCATATATACATTTCTTACCTTCCTCTCTTTATCCTTTTCTTTTTATGTTTTCCTGCCCCCTTTTAATATCTGAGTCCTATCAGTGGCAATCAGAGGTTTTCTTTACCTCAGCAAACAGGGCTGAAGAGATTTCCTAAGATACTTAGTGAGCACTGACCGTATGCTGAACATAGAGCTAAGTGCGGTTTTAAAATGAAAGAACGACAGGGTCCTCCTTCTTGTGCACTTCGTGGTTCGGTTGGCGGAGAGCGACACATTAAACTCATCTCGAATAACACAGCGCTGTGTAATGGTGGTGCTGAGCAGTGTGCTTTATGGAAACTCCTGGGAGATCAGTAGGAGGGTCAGAAAAGTCTACAGGAAGAGGGGACCACTGAGCTATGTCTTAAGGGCAGGTGGGGTTGGACTGAGTCATGTGCCCAGCAAAGGCAACAAACATTCGCTGTCGGGGAACCAGCTAAGGAGCTTGCTGTCGCTGGAGCACGCAGTTCTAACGTCCTTCCCACAGGACGGTCTGTTCGCAGAGGCCGGCCTTGTATCGAATGATGGCTATGTATTTACAGCTTATGCATTTTCCTTCCCGATCCCGCGCTGAGGTGGCGTTGGTGCCCCCTTGTGGAAGTAACAGGCAGCCATGAAACTGTGTTACTGAGCGTGCTGTACGTCAAGGAAACCTCAGGTCGGCTTCTTCACCGTGGTTTATTTAAACGGATTTTCGTTGTACATCAGAATCTTCTTGAGCTTCATTTAAAAGGACTTAAAGTTCTCTCTGATGAATTAGACATTCTTGCGTTTGTTTTACTATCACCATTTGACATATAACTTGCATTTATATAATGTAGTCCTTTTTTTTTTTTTTTTGGTAATATTCTTAGGCTAAAGGCTACCTTAAACTAATTTTTAATAGCTTTGGGTATTAGTGATCCCTCTTACACACACACACACACACACACACACACACACACACACACAGCTGACTTCAAATATGGAGCAAAAGGAACCCAAATGAAAAACCAAAGCGCCAAGCACAGAGAGATAGCACTTTGAAGGGTCTTTGTACCTTCACCAGAGCATCCTAGAACAATTGTGGTTCCTTCCTCACTCCTGACACACTCCCGACATCTTGTGAAGAGTATGTTCCTTCATAATTAGGAGTTCCAGGACAGACTTCATTTCTTTTTATCTCTGTAATATTAGTGTCTAGCTTGACCCCAGACCCATAAATATAGACACCAATTTTAATTTCTTTTTTTTTTTTAATTAAATTTATTGGGGTGACAATTGTTAGTAAAATTACATAGATTTCAGGTGTACAATTCTGTATTACATCATCTATAAATCCCATTGTGTGTTCACTCTTCTTTAGTTCCAGGGCCTTGTGATAACCACAGATTACAAACTGATGCCCAACATTTCTAAAATCTTAAAAGAATTAAGCATTTACCTTTGATAACGTTGTACAGGCCGAAGTGTTCCTTTATTTTGACTGGAATTAGATCAACTCAGTGGTTAACACAGCACAGCGGCATATCTTGTGCTGACCAAACACCCTCGCTGGCAGTCATACATGTCTGCTATTAGCAAGAATAGGGAAATTAATTATTAAGTATAGCTTATTTACATGAATAAAATTTTCTAAAGCATGATGCTGATGGGGAATAGTTATAAAAGAATTTCTTGATGAAAAATTTGGTAATCCCTAAATAGAGGATCTCTAAAGTCTTTCCTGGTCTCTGATTTTTAACTTGTTTTCAGCTTTAAGTTTTAGTGAATAAAAAATTAGAAAAGGGTGTTGTAAAACATCTCTTATTAACATCTTGTACGGGTTCCTTTAATTTTTCATTCTACACCCAACAGCTGCCTTTTGCCCCAAAGGATTGCCAATCCTGAGTTTCCTCCTTGTTTGTTCTGTGACCTCACAGGTATGATCGACAGCCTGCTCTCCCCAGATCTTATCGACGGAATGCTCACCAGAATGGTCCTGGTCAATGCCCTGTACTTTAAGGGTTTGTGGAAATCACGGTTTCGACCTGAGAACACCAAGAAACGTGCATTTGTGGCAGCCGATGGAAAGTCCTATCAAGTGCCGATGCTAGCCCAGCTCTCCCTGTTCCAGAGCGGTAAGTTCACACCTGGCGAGGCTCCGTTCCAGAATATACCAGCCACAGAAAGGCCCTGAGTGCCTTAACTTAGCTCAAGAGCAAACCTGCCTTTTCATTTTTAAAAAAGGGCCGGGGAAGCGAGGGCATGATTCTTTAAAAGCTCATGGTAAACCTTTGTATTATTAACAAAGATTACATATGAATATATAACACATAGGTTTTTAGGTGGAAAATTTAAAGATGAAAGGGCAATTCACAAAATAAGTATAAATGGGCATTAAACATATTAAAAGTCTTCTCAATTCATCATTAATAGTCTTACATCACCAGATTAAAAATAAAACTAAAAATTAGATTTCTTTTCCACTTGTCAGATTAGCGAACATTGTAAAGATTGACAAAGCCCAGTCGTAGCTCTGGTGTGGGGGTAGGGGGCGCCCTTGAGCATTGTTGGTGATGAGTAGCCCTGTCTGGAGGACTTCCTAGCGCCCTTCCCACACCAAGGACTTGATACTCTGAAGCTAATCACACACTAGCAAATAAATAGAAGCCAGATACATACAGTGGAACACATCATGTGATAGTTAGATTTAGATTTACATAAGTAGAAAGATTATATATGGTTGATTTCAGAAAACATGTTATATAACAGTAGATGCTGGTTCATCTCATTTATGTAAAATACTTTCTGTATAGTCATACGTCTGTGGAGATATGTCTTGGAGGATGTTCGATAAAATGTTAACAGTGGTCGTATTTCAAATGATTATTTTCTTTTATTTGAATTTGAAATTTTTAAAAATACGAAGTCTGACAATTAAGTTTGTGAACTTGTTGCCAGGCCGTTGCTAACCATTTTTTGATATCAGAGGGATTATTCATTATGAATTTGTACCAACTGGACAAACAGTTAACCAAGTTTACTATTTGGAAGTGCTGGAAAGGCTGCAAAAAAGTTAGACAACCTGAACTTTTTGCCAACAATTCATGATTCTTGCATCACGACAATGCACCAGCTCACACAGCACTGCCTGTGAGGGAGTTTTTAGCCAGGAAACAAATAACTGTGTTGGAACACCCTCCCTACTCACCTTATCTGGCCCCCAATGACTTCTTTCTTTACCTGAAGATAAAGGAAATATGGAAAGGAAGACATTTTGATGGCATTTAGGACATCAAGGGTAATACGACGACAGCTCTGATAGCCATTCCAGAATGAGAGTTCCAGAATAGCTTTGAAGGGTGGACTAGGCGCTGGTGTCGGTGCATAGCTTCCCAAGGGGAGTACTTTGAAGGCGACCATAATTGATATTCAGCAATGAGGTATGTAGCACTTTTTTTAGGATGAGTTCTTGAACTTACTTGTCAGAACTCGTATGTATCAAGTTTACAATGAGGGAAAAAATTTAAAAAGACCAATCTCTGATGTCCTTACTACAGCATAGATAACTAAGTCTGGTGAATGCTTTTTAAACCTGGTTTCATGAAAGCACTTGTGGTCCAATTTAAGCTAATCTTCTTTTTCCTCTGTAAGTTAGCCTTGATATCTCCAATCTACACCTAGACATGTAGGTCCCGAGTTTTTCCTTTGCATATTCAGTATATATTAGCTTCCAGCACTGCTCAATATTTTGCCAGCTGCCCAATTGTTTACATTAAGGAACAACTCATGTGAGGGACACCATACACAGAGTCACTTTCCATTTGTCATTCATCAAGCTTCTTGGCAAAATTTTGTCATTCACTCAATAAATTAAAAAAAATAATAATATGTATATAAAAGTCCCGTAGAAAGGTATCTTGTGAAGCAACTGAGAATAATAAAAGGCTATTTGCGCAAAAGTCACTCTCAGGTTATGTTGCCCAGGAAGATTGGAATACCAACACGGCCACGAGCTCAGACCCAAAGTAATTTTATTTTAGGTCAGTCTTTGTACGCATTCAGCGTTCTAATAAAATAAAAAGTGAGGGGACTTCATTTATTGTATGTTTCTATTGCTGAAAAATAGCAAATAAGTCAGTAGTAGTCAAAGATTAAAATGCAAGGATTCTATAGACCTTTCCATGAAAGATTAAAATGTTTGTGTTTGCAAGAATGAATGTAACACACTTTTCTTGAATATATAGGATGTTCCCAAAGAGGGAGTGCTATCTCCCGGGTAGCTCTTCAATTAAGAACTGATTTGTTTAACAATATATGTGTGAATTTTACAAAAAGTAACATACGGATGCATTCCTATTGTCCAAGGTTCAAACTCTATATGCTGGATATCTTCCCTGATTTGGACCGTTTCTTCTCCACCGTGTTCTGAGTCCCCAGGAGGCTGCATCGGTGGGCTCTCTTGCGCTCTCGCTTCCTGTTGGGTTGGCTAGTGGGTGAACCAGCAGGTGATAAGGGTAAGGAAGGAGAGAGGGGTTGGGGCACTGACTCCCCAGCCCTCTCCCTGCAGTCACCAGGGAGACTGCGTCCCTCCACCAAGGTCTTAGCTCCTGCCATCAGGGGGTGTCCAAGAGCTCTTTCTCTCTGGGTCACCTCCCCTTCCTTCAGTCCTCCCAGCCTAGAGGCTGGTAATGGTGCCCAACTGTTTGTGGCCCAGGGTCCTATCCTTAATGATTTCTCTGTCCCCAGCCCATGCTTTGTAAGTAGTCCCTTCCTTAAACTCTGCTTAAGTAACCCAGGCTGATGTCCTGTCCGTGTCCTGTCGGACTCTGACTAATCTGTGCTGAATTCAGCACGGAACGCCATAGCCCCCTTCTCCACCATCCTCATCCCCTCACCAATGGAAACCACACAGTGTGGCGCGGTCCTTCTTGCCGTCCGTTCTATGCCTGCCATCAGGTTCTTACTGAGTCACCTGGAATTGGAACCCAGGTCCTTTCATGGGCCTTGCAGCAGTGTACAGGGGGTCATGTTCCCTGGTTTCTCACTTTGGCCAGCAAAGCAGCTTTTCACGTAAAGACAGGGCAGGTTCATCTTGTGGCTCTGAAGAAAGCACAGCTGGGTGTGGTGGCCACAAGCATTTGTTTTTATGACTATAGACCACTTAGCCGGTCACCCATTTTCTGCCTGTCTCAGCACAGACTGGCCAACGTGACCAGCCAGGGCTCAGAGATGGGCAGTCCCAGCTGAGGCAGGCCAGGCTGCCCTGCCAAACCCACTCACGTGGCCTCTGGTGCCACCTGTCCAAGGTTTCCTGGGCCTCACCAGGCCTCACTGGCCTTGGTCACTTTGCCGAAACATTGCCATCCCATTGATCAGTCTTCCTGACTTTCCCCCCAAACGTCACGAAGCTCTCTGAGAAGATTCACTTAGTACCCTTAAGGGAGAGGACAGACAATAGAAGAGCAGGAGAAAACCCTTCCGACTTATGTCCTATAAAGTATAAGCACTTTGAGGATAGAAAGTTTTCTATAAAAAAAAAAAAGCCTTGAAATCTTTTTTTAGTAGAAGAGTGTTTCATGCTCATTGCAAAATCCTCAAACACAACAGTATACAGGCAGAAAGCAAGTGTTCCCCAATAATCCCATTTCCCAGCTTTTCCCTATTAAGTGCTAGGATATCATTTTCTAGACCTTTTCTATGGATATATAAAATATGTCTATGAGACTTTTTTGCATACATAGGATTACACTGTAATTTCTATTATATAATGTGCTTTATTCATTAGATAGTATATTTTGGAATATGTTTTATGTCAATTAATGTGGATCTACTTGATCCTGTTACCAGTTGCATAATATTCCATGGTATAAATATATCATATCCTATGGATGGCCATTTACTTCTTTCCTATAACAAACAGCACTGCAGTGAGAATTCTTATACATAGGCACTTGTGTTGGATCTTCTAAAGGTAATTTTCTCGAGTAGAAATTGCTGAGTCAAAATGATTACAGATTTCCTTTTTATGATTATAAATTTAGACTTAGAGATTTTTTTGAAAAAGAGCACAAAGAATCCCAGGTATATATATATATACCTAAACATCCAATATATCAATATATTTCCAGATTCCACTCTCCTCTGAGCTTCCAATTGATACCTATCCATAACACTCCTCTATTTGGTTGTCTGTTAAGTTCTAGTCCCATAGATAAATACATTATTGCCCTCATCCATCTAGTTTTCCGCCCAGTGTTCCTTAGTTCAGCAAATGGCACCAGTACTCACCCAGTTGCTTAAACCACACCTCCTTCCCCATCAACTCTCCCCAAACTCCCTTTGTTCTTCAGCCTGAGTATCGACTATAGGCAGTGGATCTACCCACTGTGTGTTTGTGTGTGTGTTTCTATATATATAAAAACACACACACACAAACATATATATGTATACATGTATACATATATATAAACACACACGTGTATATATATATATATATATATATATATGTGTGTATATCTATACATGTATATGTGTGTGTGTGTGTGTGTGTGTGTGTGTGTGTATACTGAAATATAGCCTGAACGGTTCCTTAAGAACTCAGGAAATCATAAAGTTACTTGTAGTAAAAAGTCATTAGACTTTCATCTATCAGGCTTTCCTGATATTAAATATGTAAAATATTCTCTCTGATTTTATAGGCGGAGAGGAGTTCTGAACATTTCAGGGAGCCTAGTTACTACTTCCTTTCTTATAGAACTTAAAATAGGAATCAGAGTATTTTAGGGAGCTTTCCAGATCATCTATCCGCCATTTGCAGAAAGTTCTAAATCATCTCTCTATTTGTAATACTTGATTCTCTGCCTATTGTTTCCTCATTAGTTTTGTTGATGACTATTCATCTAAGGTAAAAGACTGTTTTTTCCCTTTTCAACTCTTCTCTTCTTTGTAAAATGAAGGAGCCTGCTTCATTCACATTGCTATATACTCCAAAAGTTATCCTCATTAAAGAACATTCATTCTACTTCCCAGAAGATAAAGAATGGAGGGCTCAGGACAGGACATTTTAAAGGGAAGAGATCTAGGACAATGACAGGCTCCCTGCTGTGACTCCAGGTTCCCAAACAACCTTTCCTTGCATGACTCATTCTGCCTGGGGAGCTGTGCTCCTCTGTAGTCTGTGTGGTGGTTTCTGTTGATGGACCAGTCTATGTTTCAACTATTTGAGCATTGACCCAACACTCAGGACGTGAAGTGTTTCACAAAGCTGCTGACATCTGTAGATGCAAGTTTTGCTATGTGTGTATGTGTGGCCAGTGTTCTGAGCACTGTGCATATATTTTCTCATTTAATTTCTATCTCTGTATGGTAGGTACTGTTATCCCACTGCACAGATAAATAAAGTGAGACTGGAGTTAAGGAATTTGCCCAAGTCCAGAGCTAGTGTGTCAGAGGCAGGATTTGAATCGAGGTCCTGTGACTCCAGATTTCATGTCTTTCACCTCTACATTTGTCCTCTATGAAATGATGCTATGAAAGCAGTACTTTAGTGACTGGGTGTAAGGAGAGGAAAGGTGTTATTTTGTTTCCTGGTTTCTCACGCTACCAAAGTAAAGATGAGCCTGGAAAGGGTGTTTCCTGATGCATCCGAGCTGACATGTGTCATCAGCTCTTGTGGTCAGAAGCACAAGTGGGGACCAGGGAGAAAGGAACCATGAGACAGATGTGAGTGACTGGATGTCAAATGGTTAGCAGTTAGTTGTTCATGTTATTACTGATTAGTTAATGATGTATCCAGTGGAGGCTGGGTTAACTGGTGGAAGTAGAGGCTCTCTCTCCTCCAGGAACACACCCCGGCTCCTGTTTTTATTATTCATGACCCTTAAATATCTCTGGAAATGGTTAGCAAATGCCTCCAGGTTCTTATTCCATGCCCCCGAGTAATCGTTTATTAACTACTTCCCAAATTTCACAGTTTCTGAAAATTAACTCTGACAGAGTAGGGACCTAATGTTTTCTTTGAGGATTAAAGGGCTTAGTAGGAAGTGATTTTTTTTCTCACTTTCCCTCTGACTTTTCAGTTTCTGCTGAGACCATTTTATTATGTAAGGTAAAAGTAAACATGAAAGAAGCCCCAAGACAGAACCCAGGCTCGAGTGAGAGTTCACGCGCATCTCTGAACAGCCCAGCCGGCATAGCAGATGGGAACAGAGTATACTGAACACTCCAGGAATTGCCACCGATTTCTTCCTTAAGGAAAATCTGCAGTGTCAGTCTATAGTGTCATACATTCTAATTTCCTCACTGTTTTTATCACTGTTTTATAGCTAAAAGTGTTTATGATGTGACAAAGTTGGCTGTCTCTGTTCTTCAGTCCTTCCCTCCCAACATCTGTGGGGACCTGGCTTATTGACGTTCCTTGTCTCAGGTGCAGTGATTGGCAAATGTCATCCCCAAAGAAAACCCAAGTGGAAATCATGAGAAAAACTCGATTCCGCTTTTCTCTCTTCCTTAAATATGGTGTCCTTCTACGTTATTTAGAGGAGGAGGAGGAGGAAGAAGACGGGGGCCAGTGTTCAGTGGGCACCCACCACGGGCCAGGCCCCGCTACATACCTTATGTATGTTTTTCTCATTTAATCATTTCAACAACCCTGTGAGGTACACACTTTTAATATCCCTGATCCCTCCATCTTCCATACTCAGAGACACACAGAGATTAAGTAACCTCACCAAGGTCACCAAGTTCTTCTTAAAAAGTTTGAAGTGTTTAATAAAATATTTCAGAAATCCACCATCAATCGAGAAATGCTGGTTTTTCCATTTACCTGGTTAATTTTTATACTCTCCCATTACATGCCTAAAGCAAAGCTTTCATGGGATCCTAAGGCATGCTCTATGGAAGATTCTTTCCCCAGGAGTTTAATGGCCTCTCTGGGCCCTGTACCCACGAGCTGGACTTCTCACCAGCACCCATGATGACAACACTTTCATCTACTCTAATTGGCGAGGCTCAGGTGTGCTGCTCAGTTGCTGAGTGTTTTGAATATTTTACATGGGATGAAAGGGTTCTAAGATCAAATTAGTTTGGGAAACCTGGGGATAACTAGAGTTAAACAGTTGTCTTCAGAATACCTCAGAGCCTTTACAATATTGAGTATATTGTAAATCTGCAAGAAGACTCAAGGGTTCAGTTTGTCCTAAACTTACTGGTATATGGAATGCGTTTTGTCTCCCGAGCATCTTACAGGTTGTGTGTTGTCTAGACGACGTTTTGACAAATGCTGGTTTAAATCCTTCTTGGGTTTCTATTAGTAAGCACAAGTACCCAAAAGTATCTAAAAGCCCTATTGATAGTTATTAGAATGGATGACAAGAAAGTAGGGAGTCAGGGTAGCGAAGTGGGAAGATCGACTTTGGCATTCGACGTATACTGAGCCTGAATCCTGGTGCTCCACTTCTTAGCTGTGTGTCCCTTGGTAAGTTACTTAATTTCTCTAGTTGTAGCCTCCCTGATAGTAAAATAGACTGCTTATACCTACGTTGTGGGGGCACTATAGATTCTAAATGTGTTGAATGGTTTTTGGTATGGGCCTGGCACAGTGTGCCCTGGACAGTGGAAGCTGTTTGTCCCCTCCCTCCTGTCTCTTCAGCAGACACACAGGCTCAGCCAAAAGAATCATTCTAAGGCAGCTCAGATTCATTCTTTGATTCATGTGGTGAGGGTCAACATCTTGCAAAGCACCGTGTTCTACGTGCCTTATGATCTAGTTAAATTCTACTCAACAGAATTAATGTAATGGTAGTGCCACCCAGAGGCATTCTGTGAAGAAAGGGAAGTCTTTCCTGGGGAAGGACGAAATCATTGTCCTTATCTCTGTCCTTCTAAGGAAGCTATTTTTGGAAAACGGAAGTTCTCACCCTGAATTGCTGTCTTCCCTCTGAAGCTACCCTGGTGATCAGCAACCACTCGTGCCGTGTCGGGAAGTCATGGAGGATACACTGACCCTGCCTCTGATTTCTCTAGGGTCGACCAGCACCCCCGGCGGCTTATGGTACAATTTCATTGAACTCCCCTACCACGGAGACAGCATCAGCATGCTGATTGCACTGCCAAGCGAGAGCTCCACCCCACTCTCCGCCATCATCCCTCACATCAGCACCAAGACCATCGACAGCTGGAAGAGCATGATGGTGCCCAAAAGGGTGCAGGTCATCCTACCCAAGTAAGGAGCTCCTTTTTCTAAAAGAGAAAACAACGGAAGTGCTCAATCCTTGATAGTGATTGTGTCAGATACCAGACAGTACGAGGCTCAACTATGGCACGCCATGAAGCCCCTTTTATTTTGCAGAAATTGCCTGTTAGGAATACAAAGCTCTCCTGTAAAAGTTTTGTTTTCATCCCTGTGCCTCTTCTATGGCAGGATGGCAACGGGAAGGACAGAAGGCAGCGTGGCCTCTGAGCCGCCACAAAAACAAGCTCCTGTGCCGCTGCAAAGCTTTTAGCATATCTCCTTCTGTTCCAAAGAGCGAAAAACACGTACCTATCATTATATTATAATGAAAGTACAGTAAAGTTTAGTAGTGCTCCATGTGTTTTTGATAAGGAGTTTTATTTTCGTTATTTAAGTTTTAGCTGCAAGTTGCTGAAGACCAAGGTCCAAACTCTATGTGGTAAAGAAATATTTTGAAACCACCAATGCAGAATTCTCACAGTATCTAGGGAAGTTTTTCTATACCCAGAAAATATACTAGAAATGGAATTTGAGCCATTGTAACTTGACTCCAGGGGAAAGGTAATCCCGAATTCTGTCTGAATCCTAAATTTCAAACAGGTCAGAGAATGCTTTACCTGGTTCTGTGAAGAAGGCAATGAATGTCCCCTTTTTATGAACTTTTTAACGTTAGTGTTCCACAAGGGCTTTTAAACCATCCAGGCCTCAGTGGTGGGGGCAATACCTTCCAGTTCTAATAGCTTTTAATTTCCAGTCACTGAGTTAAGAAATCAGAGAAGTACATTGATAATAAGTATTAGTAATCCTCCCAAGATTATTTTTTATTATAAAATAAGCCTTCACATAGGCAATACTTGTTATAAATGAATAAGATGGTACATTGTAGGTAAAGTACCATTATACTGGTAAATTACCACTATAGCCCATCTGTGATGAGAATCTGTTCACCTACCCTTGTTATTCTCCCACAGGGTGTGATAATATCTGGTAAAACATCCTCTGCTGATAGGTTTAATAGCTGACATACATATGGCTGTAAGACCAGATAGCCCACAAATATTCAAGACACCCATGTTCCACCCGAATATAATACCATGACACCTATTCCTAATGCTTGCTCTCGTTTTAACAGTAAAATGCTTTCAGAATCCCAACATAAACAAGTAGGAAAGCATCTCCTCTCTTTTTAACATCCCCAGTCCCAGGAAAGATGATGGTTCTTTGGTTGGATATAGGGAAGAACTGTAGATATTACAGAGTGTCAGACACTTGTCAACACCCTGCATCTCCCTGTCAGCATAAGAGAAGCAGCTTCTGTGTATCTTCCTGAGTACTGGAACAGGGAGCCTGTAACCCATAAGGATGGGGACACTTCTTCTTGCTGTCATCGTGTTTCACTGAAAATAAGACGTAGCCTGACAATCAGCTCTAATGTATCTTTTGGAGCAAAAATTAATATAAGACCCAGTATTATATTATATTATATGATGATTATTATATTATCTTGTAGTAAAAGAAGACCAGGTCTTATATTAATTTTTGCTCCAAAAGACACATTAGAGCTGATTGTCCGACTAGGTCTTATTTTCAGGAAAACATGGTACTATGTGTGCCACTTATTTTGACAGCTAAGTGTTTGAGAGATGAGTTGTTTTCTACTTACCTGGTACTTAAATCTTGAGATGAAAATTTACAATACAATTTAGATTGGTGTTCAGAGTGTGCTTAAGAAAAGAACCTGTTCATAAACATTTTTCCACTGGCACTGATTATATCATTTAAAGGCTAATGATTTCCCCCCTATTTTCTGCTTTCATGCCAGGTTCACAGCTGTAACACAAACAGATCTGAAGGAGCCGCTGAAAGCCCTTGGCGTTACCGATATGTTTGACCCATCAAAGGCAAATTTTGCAAAAATCACAAGTATGTCCAGTTTAAAACTTGTTCTTAAACTTGAAGACTGTGTTACAAACTGAGTTTCTGATTTGTTCAGAAAGAAAAGGTCAAAATTAGGAATGCATTGCCCTAAACCTCTCCAAGGTTTAATTTGATATATCAGCCGATCCTTAATCATTGAAATCAGCATGAGTCAGTCATCCTTGCATTTCACATGTACATCTCATCTGAAGCCCAAGTGACTCCACAGTTAAAGAAGTATTTTGTGTATTGTCTTTATTATTAAGAGCCTAAAAATTTGGCTCTTAATTAGATACTAGTTTTGTTTTCAAATGCAAACTTTTTCTCTGTGTTTGAAAAATCAAGATTTTGGGGACTCTCAAATATTACACTTGCTAATTTCCACTAAACAAAAGCAGACATGCTCTATATCCAGGTATGTATTTTGGCATTTCATGACCATTAACCTGAAATAATATAAATTCAAAGGAGTTTGATTAGCATTTTTCTTTGCTAAAACATCTAGGACACAGCTGCTATGATATCCCTTAATTTGCTAATGTAGGGATCTGTTCCTGGAGTTAAGTTTGAATGGTTGGTCCTTTGTCTTTTTAATTTGGAGCATAGCAACCTCCTGCCAAAGAAAAATCATGGCTTAAACATTATTTATACTCCATTTTGTATTTTTCCCCATGAGTGAGAAGGCATTTTTCCCTTACCAGCCTCAGTTTCCTGCTAATGAATACCTGAGTACCTGTCCTGGGAGAAACTTGACTTTCCTGGTAAAATTGTAGCTCACGGGTATTCTGATATTCTCACATCCCCATCCAGTGGCATTCTCATCACTTGGGAACTTATTTAAAATGCACAATCTTGGGTCTGACCCAGACCTCCTCAATCAGAATCTTCACATTGCCGAATTCCTCAGCCCAATCACATTTGAGAAGCACTGTTTTAACCTGCACTTTTCCCTCCAAGAAAACTACAGAATGTCCCCAGGAAGTTCACAGGTGTTCAGAGGGAAGGGTAGATACCTAAAATTCTCCTGAGAGATTCTCTTTAACCCTGCAGGTGACTTGGGCCCGCAGACGTGCCTCTCATTCACCATCGGTCATGGTAGAGCCGAGCATTGATACAGACAATTTAAAACTAAATGACGCAAAAAGCACTTTTACCCTTTGCATCCAGACCTATGTCTAATCGAGGCTAATATTAAGTTTCGTTTGCATTGTCTCTGAAAGCTGCATCCAGTGGGTATTACTGGAATGGTAAAGATGTGCTGGAATGGTAAAGTGAATTCACTAGAAGGTCCCAGCAGCACAACAGCATTTCTGCGTCTGGCCCTCCACAGCAGTCTACGCTCTTCTCATATTCGACGCTCTTCTCTCACTAATATGCCCATGAGAGGAGTGGCTTTTGTTGTTTAACACTCTGGGCCTCAGTTTTCACATCTCTAAATGCCATCTGAAATCCTTCTTGGATCTGACAATCTGTTAAGTGAAAAATAACATTGGCTTGCTGCTTCTAGAAAAATGGGCTTCCTTTTTAAAGCTCTACTCTTTATTTCTTATCTATTTATTAAAATTTTTTTATTAATGGGCTTTTAAAAAAAAACTTTTATTTATTTTAAGTGTGTTTTTTCAGGACCCTCAGCTCCAAGTCAAGTAGTTGTTTCAGTCTAGTTGTGGAGGGCGCAGCTCCCAGTGGCCCATGTGGGGATCGAACCGGCAACCTTGTTGTTAAGAGCACCGCGCTCTAACCAACTGAGCTAACTGGCCACCCCATTTATTTCTTTATAAAATGTTTAGTGATCAGAGTTGAATTGCATTTGGGCACTAACACTTTGGGGGTTTTGGACTTCCTCCTCTCAAGCGTTGTCACAGTTCATTCACTTAGCCGAGACAGTCACCCTATAGCCTTCAGTCACCTTCAGTCACTGGGATTGTAAGAGGTCACTTCTTTTCTGACACCTTTTAAGAATTGGAATTTGCCATGGCTGAGGTTACTTCTCCAACTAAACAGATGGCCAGCATACCAAACAAACGCTGTTTTTTGTCTTATTTTCTGGAAACAGGGTCAGAAAACCTTCATATTTCTCACATCTTGCAAAAAGCAAAAATTGAAGTCAGCGAAGATGGAACCAAAGCTTCAGCAGTAACAGGTAAGTCGGGATCGTGTGGCAGGGCTGGTTCTGGTGTGAGGGAGCGTGCGTGCTCCAGTTCACTCATCAGCTTCCGGCCAGGCACTGTAGGCTGACTATCGGTAGACACTGGTGAAAGTAGACAGATTGCAGACCTGTGCGCAAGAAGCTGCGTCTGTTTCATTAGGAAAAGTACTTCAGTGAGAGAAATTCTTCTAGGACAAGAGTTGACAATTTTTTTTCTGTAAAGAGCTAAACAGTATGGATTTTCTGCTTTGTGGGCCGTACAGCTCCAAAGCGACTTCTCAACTCTGCCGTTGTAGTGAGAAAGCAGTACAGATGATACAAGGAAGTGGGCGTGGTTGTGTTCCTATCAAACTTTTTATAAACAGGATCTGACCCCTAAACCTGGCCTGAACACAGTAGATTGCTGAATCCTGCTCTCAGAAGGATAAAGCATATTCTGGCTGCTTATTGGCAGAAAAGACCAATCTTTGGATTAAAATATAAAATAGGGCCGGCCCGGTGGCTCATGGTTGGAGCATGGTTGGAGCGCCATGCTCCTAACGTGGAGGTCGCTGGTTCGATTCCCACATGGGCCAGTGAGCTGCACCCTCTACAGCTAAGATTGTGAACAACGGCTCTCCCTGGAGCTGGGCTGCGGTGAGTGGCCGGAGGTTGGCGTAAGCTGCCATGAGTGGCCGTGGGTGAGTGGCCGGCAGGCAACGTGGACTGCGCTGAGCTGCTGTGAGTGACCGACTGAGGACTGGCGACCGACTGTCTCAGCTGGGGGTGGGAGGGGGGTGAGCACAAGGCTCATAACACCAGCATGGGCCAGGGAGCTGTGTCCTACACAACTAGACTGAGAACAACAGCTTGAACTGGAGTGGGGGGGGGAGGCGAAAAAAGGTGGGGGGAGAGTGGAATTTGAAGTAAATGAAAAAAAAACACCATAAAATAATAGCAACTACTAATAGGAAAATAGTCACTCAGGCTTATCTAGGACAACGTGAAGAATTAGCTACTCAACTATTGAATTACAGCAGGATTTCTATGCAGCGTTTCTTGATAGTTAGAACATCTACATATGCTTTCTCCTGGATGGCTTATATAATGAAGGAGAAAATAGAACAATCTTAGGTTGGTTGTTTTTAGCCGCTAATTATCCATATGAGATGGGCTGAATAGATATGACCAAGCTCTGTGAGCTCATAAAGTAAGTATCTTAGCTACACTGTAACTGGGTCGAATATTTCTGGTCATTAAAAGGTACCATTTTTACCCACAAGAGAAACTTCATTGCTTTTTTAAAGTAAACATTTAATTTTTATTTCTTTAAAATAGTATTTAAAACAAAAACCCTAGAATAAGAGTGCTTGGAATTTTTAAGATGCGTTTTGTCTTTTCTAGGTGATTATAAGTGACATCTAAATTTTGCTCAAGTTATTGGCCAATTTGGCCAACTAGTATAACTATCAGGACTGTCGACATAATTTGCAGGGCTCTATGCAAAATGAAAGTATGGAGCCCCTTGTTTAAAACTTGTTAAGAATTTTGAGACAGCAGGAGAGCACTGAACCAAGTACAAGGTCCCTGTGAGTGTGGGGTCCTGTGTAACTGCCCAGGTCACATCCCCATGAAGCCAGCCCTGCTGTATTAGTCTGCTAGGGCTGCCATGACAAGTACCACAGACTGGATACAGAAATTTAATAAGCAACAGAAATTTATTTCTCACAGTTCTGGAGGTTAGAAGTCCAAGATCAAGGTATTGGTGGGGTTGGTTTCGCCTGAGGCCTCTCTCCTTGGCTTGTAGACGGCCACCTTCTCACAGTGTCCTCACACGGCCTTTTCTCTGTGTGCACTCATCCCTGGTGTCTTGCTCTCTTCTTATCACCAGTCCTATTGGATTAGCGCCCCACCTTCATGAGCTCATTTAAATAAATGTCTCCTTTAAGGCCCTATTCTCCAAATACACTCACATTGGAGATTAGAGCTTCAACATACAATTTAGTCTGTAACACCTGCTAACGAGTTATTTTTAATAACCCTGGGTTGAGTGCTTTACCCCAGCATAGCTGCAGATGTTTCCTTCGTATCATCAAGCACATGGCATCAATGCCTTCTGGGGTTTGAACGAGAGGGCTGGGCCTTTGCACAAGCATGGGCCACTTGTGCCTGACCATGCCCTCCTGCAAGACCTTGTCAGAGGCGTATTAAATTGAAGCTGCTGTTGGTAAGCATGACAGAGTAAGCATGTCTAAGACCATGAACCTAAAGAAGTTTGCTTTCTAAGTCCAGGGTATGCACCAGATAAGCTGGACAGTAGCATGGTAGGTCCCGGATGAGTGGTCTGTTTTCCAGTACAAAGGAAGAGGCAAGACAAAATGGTTGAGAATGCAGCTGGGCCTTGATAATACAGAAGGGATTTTAAGAGGCTAAAAGAGCGAGGGGGCTTCATCAGGAAGGCAGACAGTATGAGTAAAACACAGCTAAACTAACAGTGAGTGTGCGTTGGGGGTTTATTAAGTGGCAAACACCATTCTAAAAGCTATAATATGTTTTGTCATTTAATCCTTATAAAAATCCTATGAGGAGTAAGGACTTTTATGAAAGAAGGCAGTGCTTGCGTAGAATAAATGAGACGGTAGATATAAAGGGCATGAAACACAGTAAGCGTCCAATAAATGGTGACCATTGGGCCTGTTGTGACATGGCCAGCCTATGGAGCAGGAGTGAAGTGTGTCCTCAGACACCAGCATCGAGGACCCAGTGGGCCAGCGGCTGCCTGGCCGGCCTCAGGCTGGGTGAACAGCGTGTTTCCCTTTTCTTTCCATAGCTGCTATTCTCATAGCAAGGTCGTCGCCTCCCTGGTTTATAGTGGACAGACCGTTTCTGTTTTTCATCCGACATAATCCTACAGGTAGGTGATTCTCCTCTTCCACTGTTCACGAGTTGTTAGAATTCAGAAAGGTAGATGGCCAGTTAAATCCAACAGGGCTGCTTTTAGTCTGTTTCTATGTGGCAACGATCACAAACATTTCCGACAATATCACCAAACATCCGCCTTGAAAATCAGGCTGTGTTTACAAAGTGATGGAATCTTTTAAACAAGGACAAGATTTTAGGTTTGTGTTGTTTTCTTTTGTTTTTAACATATAGAGAGCTCTGCAACTCTTTGGGGGCATTTTTGACATCTATTGATTTTATGTTTATACATATAAAACAGTTAAATTTTGCAAGCAGCTAGATGTTTTCAAGCTTTATAAGCCCACTCTATGGTTATGATCTGAGAGTTCCGTCTGTGGGTCATGGGTTCAAACTTGGCTGTGTCCTTCAGCTTCATTTTTGAGGACGACAGTAGTTCCTACCCCTTAGTAAAGTTTTGAAAAATAAATAAGATTGTCTTTGTGGGGAGGCTGGCATCATGTTGGTACAGAACAGAAATTCATACGTTTCATCTTTTACTCTTTTTTAATCAATAATATAAGCTAGTTCCCTATCCTCTGTCTCATTTCATCTTTAATGACATTACTGAACAGAACGGTCCACTACGGGGGCCTCTAGCCACACATGTGGTTATTTCACTTTAACTTCTAATTAATTTAAATGAAATACAATTAAAAATTCCATTTCTTAGTCACACTAGCCATATTTCAAGGGCTCAACACCCACATGTGACTCGTGGCTACCATATTGGACCATGAAGGTATAAACCATTTCCATCAATGCAGCAAGTTCTATTGCACAGCTCTGCATGAGAGCAGTAGGTTAAACTTGGTCCAGGGACCCGCCCTTAAATGTGCCTTCCATCTCATTTTAAAGACTGTTTTTAATAGTTATGCATTGTTGTCTTTTAATTCTGTAGGTGCCTTCTTATTCATGGGGCAGATAAACAAACCCTGAAGAGTGTAGAGAAGAAGCCATGCAAAGCCAAGCTACCTTGGCTCTGAAGGGAAGACTCCTTGCCTACATCTTTCATAGTTCTGTTAAATATTTTTGCACATTACTTTCTTTTTCAATATTAGTTCTTAGGAACAGAGACTCAATGATACAAGCATTTCTATTCTGATATGTGTTAAAGGGGAAAAAAGAGAGGGCAGGATGTCTGGAATATTGTACTGAGTAATGAGCAGAAAGGCTTCCAAATGTCTAAAAGATTCTTTAAACTACTGAGTATTTACTGTCCAGTTCAGGATTTTTGTTTTGTATTGTTTATTTGTGTGGCTTTTCAGAAGAAATTTAAGCAGTGTGACGGGGAGAAAAAGACATTTTATTGTAGCTTTTACTTTTTATGAAAAAAAATTATTGGCCTTTTTAAATCTTTTTTTTTTTTTTTTTTTTGGTTCCATCCAAAGTCTTGATAGTAAGCATTATTTTGGGGGTACAAATAGCGAAATCTCTAGCCTTTTTGTGTGTTTCTGTCGTCGTTGTTGTTGCTTTATATAATGCATGTATTCACTAAAATAAAGTTTAAAAAACTAATGTCTTGCTAGACAAGGTTTGCTGTTGTGCAGTGTGCCTGTCACTACTGGTCTGTACTCTTTGGAATTGCATTTTTGTATTTTGTATAAAGTAAAAATAAAGTGTTCTGAGTAGTAAGAAAAAAAGAAAAACTGCTATTTCTTTGCTATTTGAAAATACAACAAAAGCAACGGAGCCTTTTAAAAAGATATTTTGGCCTCTTCTAATAAAACTTTGCATTCCGGCAAGCAGCAGGAAACCCAAAACCCCTGGCTTTTCTTACCCTTTTTGTCTAATCCTGGCACTCAGATCCTGTTCCGTGCTTCAACATTTCTCAGTTCATAGATCGCTTCAGAGGAAGTACTGTCTCCATAAACCCACCTCTAATTGATGCTACGGTTCACTCAAGTGAGGGGCGGGTATTCTCATCAAAAGTGGGGATTGTGTAGCCAGTGCAGAAAGAAGTTGCTGGGGACTAATATACTTTGGCAATCTGAGTGAATGGTGGATGTGTCATTTATGGTAATAGGCTGGAGCTTTTATTTTTTGAAATGACAAGATTTTTTTTTTTTTTGTCTTTTGTTTTTTGGGAACTCATCACAGTTCTAATCCTACCATTTTTTTATTTGCCTGTTTTGTTTTTTTCCTTCCCACTAATTTCTTAAAGATTTGGGTAGTCTTATCTAAATCAGAATGCTTTAAAATATTTCTTAGCAAAACTTAAAAACATTTTTTTTTAACCCCTGAGCTCTACTCCTCACTCTTTATACATTAAAACCACCCTCAACACTCAACCAATCTGCTGTTTGTAATCTTATTTATCAAGTGGACTAAGCTTTGCTGTTTGCCACTAAGTGTGGATGCTTTGGTTAACCATGAGAAAAGGGAGAAAGAGAGGGATTGTTTCCCTTATTTAAGAGTAAATGCCAAAAAATTATTTTGAAGGGTTACCTTAGGCCACTTGTATTCTAGCAAACATGCTAGTATAGTTATTAATGCCTTTTAGAGTCACTTTTACCCATTTTCCAGTTTTCTGATCCCATTCAGTTACGTTCTTTTTAATAGTTTAAAACAGGAACAGAGGTAGCAGTAATCTGAGAATTATATACTCCACTCACTCATTCATTTAAATACCTACACTGTACCAAGTACTAGGGGGTACAGAAATGAGTAAGTGCTTTCTCTACGTAATTTATTCTCGGAAGGGAGAGAGAACCCTAGCACATCAAGGTATCTAAGGGTTGTGTGTTTACAAGATGTGGAAGTAGGACCTAGGGGGCATTCGTCCAAGGGAGAAGACAAGAAAGTGGCTGCCACGTCAAGACTAGCTCCCTGGGCTCCTCACTCCAGAACTGCTCATTCCAGAAAGGACCAGGATAGTTTGCCTTTATAATACTGCCTTATAGAGGGGCCTTGTTATGTGATACAGAGGCGACTCCCCAATAATATAAATTGGCCACAGTTTACTGGGCACATTACACTTTGAAGTATCTGGTCCCATTTCTGAATGCCTCTGCAATGTATTAGATAGTAACCTTTCACATTTTTGATACAAAGAACTTGGAAACATGTCATAGAAAAATCATTAAGGTTCCCAGACAATATACGAGTATCTTCTCTATTTTTCACTTGATCCTCCCAGCTTACTTATCCTTAGCTCTTCTTCACCAGTTGACACCCAGATTCCGTCCCTGGCTGACTCAGAACCTGTTTATCATCTCTGGGCTGGAGGGAAATGTTCCTCTCAAAGTATTATTTTTATATAATTCAACTTTTATCTTTTGATACATTTAAGTCCATGAGTGTGTAGGCTTTTTCTTCAAAAAAATAAAATTTATGAAAACTGCTTGAGGGCAACTGGAATAAATTTAAGATACAGAGATTGCCACAAAAAATTATGGACCTGTGGTAAAAGATCACGTTTGCTGTGATGTGATTTATAGTAAGAAATACATATTTGGTCTTCCCCATTTCTGGGACAGAGCTCCTAACCCTTGGAAAGTCCTAAGTGATGAGAGCTTATAAAGGTGTCTTTTGTTATGTTAATGAGGTGACTATTGGAAAGCTCCGAAGGATGGGGGCTGAAGAACCAACCATGTGATTGGAGAGTTGGACCTTCAGTCCCACCCCGGACCTCAGGGGATGGGAGAGGTATTGCAGTTTGAAATCAATAGACAATGGCCAATGAGTTTATGATTGTGCCTTTGTATTGTTCTCCATAAAAACCCAAAGGACTGGGTTGGAAGGGCTTCTGGGTTGGTAAACATATGGAGGTGCTGGGAGAGTGGGGCTCTAGACAGAGCATGGGAGCTCCGTGCTCCTTCCTCAGACCTTGCCCTGTGCATCTCTTCCATCTGGCTGTTTCTGAATTACATCCTTTTATAATAAACCATAGTCTAGTAAGTGAATTGTTTCTCTGTGTCTGTGAGCTGCTCTAGCAAATTAATCAAACTCAAAGAGGGGGTCCTGGGAATCTCTTGATTTACAGCTAGTCGGTCAGAAGCACAAGGATAATTTGCTTGTGACTGGTACCCGAAGTGAAAGGCGGTCTTTTGCGCCTGAGCCCTTAACCTGTGGAATCTGATGCTATCTCCAGGTAGACAGTGTCAGAATTGAGTTGAATTGTAGGACACCCAGCTGGTGTCCGAGAATTGGTGGTGTGGGTGGGGAGAACCCACATCCTGGAAATGGGTGTCAGAATCTGTTGCCACGCAGCAGCCTACCCGTCTGTCTCCTCGTACCTGCCCCTAAAGCAAGGAGAGTCTGTGAGACGGATCCTTTCGGGGACTTTGCTTCACCTTTGTGCTTGCACCTTATGTCTCCCTGTTTGCCCCCCAAAAGATGGCTGGTCAGCCAATGACGAGTAAGATTCCCCATGGGGGGACAACCCAAGCCAGACATAGCCATGTGGGGACCATCTGGGGAACTCGCGGGGTCAATAGAGGTGGGCACAAGCCCCCATCTTCCCCCAGCTAAGGAGAGCCTCTGCCTCTGTGGCTGCATTCCTTCCCACAAACCTGCAGGGGAAGTGACTCAATGATGTGCTGTCCATCTATTCATATGCATAAAGGTTTTGTCCCTTGGGGAAGTACTTATCCTGGGACTTACCATTCAGCTACCTGCAGGCAAGGGTGATTGGCTTGAATCAGTTTCCTATTGTAATGTATAGGATTCACACATCTTGAGATTGACAAGCTTTACTTCTTTTACTTCCACACCTACTAATAAAAGCCATGCGTTGGCCGATTGGGGCTCAGTCCTTGAGGCTGGAGTCCTTTGGCCCTGCTTGCACACTGTTCTCGTCTACTGCCCTCCTTGCTCCCCACAACTCTTGTCGCTCGGGACGCGACAAGAATCTTTATTTCCTAGGTAGATATTTGAGCAAACAATTTATAATATAGATTAGATGTCACATTGAGTTTAGACTAGAGACGGGCTGCAATTTCTCTAAAGTACCAAAATGGTAGACCTTTGAAAAAACTCAGGCCAACAGCTAGTAAAGTCACTCTTTGGACAATGAGAACTTTCAATTCTGCCTAAGATACATGGGAAAAAATAAATTGAAAGCTCGATGGCCTTTGAGTCATTGTCCTAAAAAGGAGATGACAACAGGTGACCTGGAAAAAAAATGCCAATCAGAAGAGAACTTTAGAAAAAACAAAGGGAGTGGCTATCATACCAGTAACTTTTTCTGAAAATGAAAAAAACTGAGTGACACTTGAGCTCCACATTAAGGTGTCTAAGAAACTGAAGTAGGAAGGGCAGGGATTTGCTCTGAGCCAGCAGAATAGCAAATATACTTCCTAGGACTGACCAGGAGTGACTGCCAGGGGAGATGTGAGCGCTGCGTAAACTGGTGGACGACTGCTGTGTCCTCAGCCTCCTGTGAATGCTCACACACACTGTTACCAAGAGTCAACTTCGGGTAGACAAAAAGTGGAAGACACCACTGGTTCTAAAGGCCCATTTCTTTGGGGGATTCCCAAACTGCCCCTTGGGCCCTCTTCCAAATCTGGAAGAAAAAGGGAAGCGTATGTTGTGATTTAAAGGAGAAATTTGCTACATGAGAAAGCATTGTTCTACATGGCACCAGGTACATTGTTATTATCTGCAAATTATTAAGATACCAAAATGGAATTGAATTTTTGAATTTCTTAGTGCTTTACCTCCTTCGTCTGAAGTTTACAATCCCAGCTCGCAAAGGTAAGAAGGGTGATGGGCCTTGTGCTTTTCCTGCCTAGAGAAGAAAGCAACCCCAGCAGCAAGAAGGGAGTCCTAGTGGCAGGTTGTCAGCAACCATGAACATCACTGTCAGGTTGGTTAATCTGAGGATTGTTGCCTGTATTTGTCAACTGTATCGTTTACTGGTAATTACCTTCTGGCCCTTACTGACACGTTGTCTTGTGTAGAGACGATGATATCCAGAACTTTCATGTAGAGGAAGTGTCCGTCAGAAAGTCAGACAAATCCTTCCTCCTCTGACTAGAAATAGCCTTCTCTAGCTGTCAATGGCCTCATTGCTCATCTCTTCTGCAAAAGTCATTAAAACAAACTCATTCACTTTGCAATTTTAAAGTCTAGCAGATGTGGTGAAAAGGTATTCTGCAAATAATCAAACAATGGAAGTCTTTCTCAATTGACAAGGGAATCGGGTAATGCTTTTCTCAATTGACTTTCTCTTAGAAATTCTTCTTAAAACTCTTAATCTTCTATTGTTAGAGTTAACAGGCAGCCGGGTCCACGAAGAAGAGCATACAACGTTAGTGGAAAGCTCAGATAGCACCAACGCCGAAACAACACGCTGTTTTTTAGGAGCATGTGTTGTGGTATGATTTTTGACTACGTGAATTTTCTCCTGGAAAAATTCTTGGTTTGCAGATGGGATTCAATCTAGCAATCACTCTTGGTATTCTAGAGAGAACCATGGCCTTTCAAATGCTCTGACAGCCAACCAATGTTGTGAGCCACAGCTAGGGAACAATGGCAGAGGGCTTTACACACTGAGGTTTGGAGAGACGACACGGGTCAGAGGGGAAAAACAAAGTGGACTTAAGGATGTAGACACGGGCATGATGCCCGCTGGGCATTCTCAGTGGACATCTCTCAGCTAGCGAAGTTGTAAACTGCCTCCTGAAGAATGTCTGCATCTGGTTTTACACTGTCAAAAAGGCACTAAGATTCCCTTGCCTCTGAAGTACATTTTCTTCCATCATAAAAATAAAAAAGAAAAAAATATATAAATAAGTGGCAAAAAAAAAAATAGTCTTTAAAAAGTTTTATCTATAGAAACCCTGCTATCTTCCCTTTTTCCAGTAACTATAAAAGAACTCAAACATCCAGACCTTGACATCAGAGTTGAGTCTTTCATACCTGAAATTCTCAGCTTTACATTTAGAGCAGGGGTGTCCAAACTTTTTTCAACGTTTTTTACCAAGGGCCATATGTGGTAAAATATACAAACAGGTGGGCCACTCACTCGAGGTGAAGTACATACTGCCTCACCTGGTTTATTTAAGTAAATTAAACGTATTTTTGGAATTTGCTGCGGGCCAATTAACAATGGATTGCGGGCCGCAGTTGGCCCCCGGGCCACAATTTGGACACCCCTGATTTAGAGGAAAGAGATGGTGAGCTAGTTCTGCAGACATATTCATAGAATATTAGAGCTGTAAGGGCCTAAAAGTCATATTTCACTGTAACCATATGCCCTATACACACATATCCTTTCCTGTATAGGGAGACAAGGCAGCAGCAACCTCCATAAGACACTTTACATACTTAATTCTGAAGTGGGATTAGAGCACAATCTTGTGGCCAAAATCTGTAACATGGTGAACACAGCAGCCTCTGTTCCATTTTCTTGGGAGTTTTGAGTTTTTAGTGATCACTTTCTCATGACCACATAAAAACACTTTGAGAATATTCCGTTTTACATATGCATATAATAAACACATAATACAGAGGGTGCCAAAAAAATGTACACACATTTTAAGAAAGGAAAACTGTATTAAAATTGTAATAATATATACCAATAACAATAGATGAATACAAGTCACATTTGACTTCTGCAATTACAAATGGTGCTCAAGGTGGTTTCCACCAGCATAATTTTAATAGTTTTTTCCTTTCTTAAAATGTGTACACGATTTTGGCACCCTCTGTATGTACTGAAAAGAGCAAGTCTTATGTAATTGAGTCTGCAGACATCAATCTCACATTTTTGGCTAAGAACTCTTTTTGGTGCCATTGTATTTTGGGCTTAGGGAACTGCAGAGTGGAAAAAGGTAAGAAAGGATGTCAGAATTTCAAAGTAAGTGACTTTCTCTAGTGTCAAGTTCAAGTACTGGCGCTTTTATATCTCACTAACTTCCTATAGTTGTAACAACTGTCTTCATGTTACAACATGTAAACAACATGGATTAACTTTAGTCGGAAATCCAGTCCTCCAACTGATCACTGAATGCTCTTGGTTACAACCCCTTTTGACCACATTCTCGTCACCCATGTTCCTCATGCCCACACATCACACTTACGCAGGATTTATTCCCACAGAGTAAATTAGTTGTTCAGCTTGGTTCCAAGTTTCAAGCTATTTCATGCGGAACTGCAAAACTATGTTAATAATTGGTTTTCTGTATTCCAGCCCATATTTTCATGGGTGCTTTAAACAAGTACAACTTAATTTAGGTTCATAGAAGACTTTACTTTGAAAATGTGTCGACATCACATTCTTCGTAAGGGATTTGGATCTCTTTACTTGCAAAGTAGTTTTTATGAGTTAGAGCTAGATTTGTTTCCGTTTGTAAATCTAAAAGCAGTCAAAGTTTAGAAGCTTGAAAACCTCAGGGTGAGGATAGGTCCCTCCAACCTTGTAAGTTGAGGTCCTGCAAACTGCCCTGAACAGGAGAAGTTGGGGGTCACATCATCAGCACTACTTATGGGGGCAAGGAAGGATTACTGAGTTTGCAACTGAATTCTTTACAAACCTGAGATACTTATAAAAATCATGTTTCCTTGTAGTGGATGACACATAAATGTGGAATTTTGCCACTGGGTTGGGTCCTCTGTCCCTGGGTTCAATTATTAGGTGTTGGAGTTAACTCTCAAAAGAAAGGTGAATTTACATTTAACCTACCAATTCAGCCTAGTTAATTCTCAAACCTTCCACTCCAGAAACTGTCTCTGCATTAGCTGTGATGACTGAAAACCTCTCACACATGACGTAAGTTCCACTTTCCTAACGAGTCTCAGGAAAGGGGTTTCAACGGTCCTTCATCTTCCTTTATAAAAAGATTTCATGGCAAAAGTGCTGTCAGTTTAAACATATTACTTTTTCTATTCTCAACTCCCAATTCCGACTTTTCCTGTTAACTCCTGGGAGCAACTACTGGCAGACTGAAACTAAAAATTATTACTGTTGCCAAAAAGTTAAAAATAAGTAAATCAAAGGCAATTTGCAGTTGGAGGATTACTGAATTGAACACAAAGGATTCAAGAACCAGGACACATTCTTAAGATTTGCTCTCTACTGAATTAAGTGTGTAACAGTGACTTAGAAAAGTGCTTCGTACATCACAGCTGTTCTCATGGCTGTGGGATACTACATTGATAAATACACACTTTATTTTTCCATTAGTATCACCATCTACATTTTAAGCTTTTGACTTTCCTGTTTTGTTTTAAAAGCATAAAATGCACTTGTTCTGCCGTTTTATAGAAATAGTAACTATGAAATAAGAATTTTAAACCTAGACAGAATCTAGAGCTCATGTAAATACCTAATTGTTATGATTTGCACCTTACATTTCTAAAAGTTAAGAGGGATAACATTACTTTTAGCTAAAATTGTATTATAGATAGACAAAGTTCACTAACACCTGGGTTTATCAAATTAAACTACAATGAAACAATTAGAGAAAGTGTACTTTTTTATTGGTATTATAACAAAGTTCACATAAAACGTATATTCCAATTACAATACCTCAAAGCTAGAAGGGAATAAACTAATAAAATCAAGGACTCTAGGAAAAATTTATTGGGAGGACATCAAAGAAAGACTTCTGACAAAACAAAAATGATTAAAAAACAAAACAAAACAAAACATGACCTGATGAATACTTGTTAATTTTAGGAACGCAGTATGAGACAATAAGATATACTTCTTTACAATTTGAAAAATGTCCAGCTTTGAATATCTTTGACATCTGTCTCACTGTTTTCCTTACAAATTTCAAGTTCCCGCATCTTCGGCTGGCTAGCGGGCAGCAATGGTCTTTTGTGCCCTTAAATTCTTCTTGGGCTTGGAGTAGTCCCAGGGCCGCCTATTCTCAGTGAATCCATACAGTTTCCTAAGTGCCACTCGAGCAGCTTCTTCCTCTGCAACCAGTACTGTCTCTCCAGGACCTTCTGCAATTAACTTTTTATCACTAGGAAAAAACCCGACAGTAGTCTGAGATTACATGGTGCATCATAAAACACAGTCCACAAATCAGTTTTGCCTTGTAAATCGTATCCACCAGAAGTAACAGAAATACTGTACCATTTTTTCTTTCTACCAGGAATAATAAATGAGCTGCAGATAAAGGATGTGTTTAAGGCTTGCTAATCTGATAAGCAAAAGAGTATCTCCTCGTTTTGCTTTACACTTTAATTAAAACTAAGGAAGAAACATTACAACACTATCCATTTTCTCCTTTGTGCTCTTTCATTGCTTTTATATCTAGGTCCTATCATATAAAGAGTAGACAAATATTTACCTAAATGCTTAGTTATCTTAGGCAGTCACTGTTTACATTTAACACTTCAATCCACCTGAAATTAATTTGGGACATATCAACTATAACTAAGAAAACTAAAGAGTTCTGAACATGAATTGATGTGTAAATTTTGATGAACTAAACCCTTCTTTTTCCAGTTCTAGGCTCAGCTGTAACTGTTCCAAGTGTGGATTAGGGTTAAATCTGTAAAATTTATGAATGAAAATGTTTATTTTTCCACAGAAATATTTGGATTAACGTATACTCCATGAAATTCTACGGTGAATAGCTACTATTAACCAACCACAGATTACTGACCCTCCCCTAAGAATGACTGGCAGGAAAGGAAGCAGTAACTAGGTAATCCTGGGAATGAGATCTTCACAAATCTTTTAACGCAATTAGAGGTTATCTTAAGGACTTGTGAAAAGTCAGTTTTTAAGGCTTCCAACCAATATTACGAAGTTAAGATTAAAATTTTACTCACCAGTATAAGCCAACAAAATACACAGGCAAAGCTGTGGTGCTTCCAGACTGTCTCGTGAGCCTGGACTCAGGCGCTGAGATGTTCCTTCTCTTCAATTCTTCTACCAGCAGTCCCATGGGATTTACTACCTTCCAAATCTCAAAAAGTTCTTTCCCAGTCATTTGGGGAATGAAGAAATCCTACATATAAAAATACAATTTGTAAATTCAAATTAATATAAAGAAAATGACCATAATTCTAAGTATACTTTTAACAGAAATTAAAAGCTTAATGGGAAATAAAAAATATGTACTATTCTTTTTCATTCCCATATAGCTTTTCACATAAATTTTACCACAAAAATCATAGTTGTAGGTGAAATCCTGTCTCATACTTTAGAAATGTATGTGTCATGCATTCTTACCAGGAAGAAAAATATTTTTTAAAAGAGTTGAATTAATGAATAAGCAGTAGTAACTCCTGGCAGAAACTCTTGTAAAAAGGCATTAAGTACTTCCTTGTCTTTTATGTTCATGACTTTAAAAAATCATTTAAATAATTTCACATTAAGTGCCTTTTAAAAATGTTTTGAGTTTATACTTCCAACTTATAAGACTAAGAAAACTGAGGAACAAATTATGAACATTCAGAGCAGAAGATAATCTTTTTGGCAATAAAAAGTTATCTGTTGTGTAGAAAATATGGAAACAAACAGTGATTTTCACAACAAAACTCACATTAACAAACACAGTATGTAAGATGAGTAAGATGATGGGTAAATGGGGCAGGAGGGGAGAAATTAAAAAAGATCCCTTGGTTCAAAAAATAGTCAATTTCATTTGAACACTTCCCCAAGCACCAGACCTCTATTTCATCTTCATTAATAAAAATATTTATAAGTCCATTTTCAGCTGGAGATTTTGTATCTTTTAATGTACAGAGACATATATGGTTATTCACATGTGTATGAATCACTGCACTGTTACTTGACATGTAGCATAACCAACTGTAGGGTAAGGAAAACAGTTCTAATGCCTGACATATCAGTAGGAATATAGAGAGAAATCTTCATTTTTCTGGGGTGATTACTTATGCCTCCCATTCTTTCCTCGTGGCTCCTGGTCTTATTAGTTTATTATTAGAGCTTTCAGTAGGGTGTGAGCTGTTGAGTATTCAATCTCATCTCCCCAGAACAGGGAGGCATTATGAAGAAATGTTTCTAGAATAAAACGCACGTTCGATTATGTAGACTGCCCACTTACAACCCCTCTAGCTGTCTCTACATCAGCCTTGCCAAGACCCTCAGCATGGCTAAGAACAGTGCTGCTCACGTTTAGAGGGGGCAGAAGTAGCACCTGGAGAGCTGGTTAAAGCAGATTCCCAGGCCCTCCTCCCACAGATGCTGATGCGGCAGTCCGAGGCAGGCGGTGCCTGAGAATCTGCATTCCTAACAAGTTCTCAGCGGAGGTCATGCCAAACCACATTCTGAGGAGCACAGGTTTAAATGTGCTTCTCCCTCTGGCTCAAAGGTCCAGACACATCTCCCATCACTTTCCCAGATACCATAGGATCTGGTCATACAAAGTGACGTCCCCAAGCACAAGCTCATCCTCAAGGCTCCTTAGGGACAAGCGTCACTTGTGTAAAACTTTCCTTAACCCTGCTAGTCACCTCCTCTGAGTCCCTGCACCTCTATAATAAATACCTCCATGACAGCACTCACATTCCACTCTACTTGCCCAGTGAGCTGTGAATAGGACTCTGAAGGCACAAGTCGCACCTTTTAGCTCTGGCACCAGTGTGCGGCACGCATGCAGTAGACAATACATATAAGGTGGACAAATGAACAAAAGAAGACAATTCAAACCTGTCAGCTCTAGTACGGGAGACAAAAAAGGTATCTACTCCTCTTGACTTAGGAGTAGATCTCTGACTTACCTAGCTCTAATAGGCTCTACGATTGGAACTGTCAACAAAGGCACTAAAACATGGTAAACAAGTATTTCCAAATGGTCTCATGACTACCTTGTAAAAACTTCAAAAGGTGACCAAAATTTTTTTAAAGAGTTCTAAGACTCCACAAAAGCTACAGTGATAAAGAGAATAGAAATCAAGGGAATACCTGTGAGAATTTCTTTAGAAAAAGCTATTTAATTGTGGGAAGGGCAAACAGGAGGCTTCCTTTTCGCCTGAAGCCTAGAGGCCTTCAAAGGGTCCAGTGGCCTGTGTCTGGGGTGAGGGACGCGCAGCCAACTGGCAGCTAACACATTCCTGGCGTAAAGGCAACAGGCTGGCAGAAGCTGCCTGTAGCAGTGGGTTACAAGTCTGCAACTGACGTCAAAGGTATAAAAATCCTTGAGACCTGATGCGGAACTCACAGAAGGGATGCCATTTTAAAGAAATCCTTCCAGGAAACCAGCAGCTGAGAAGGGAAGGAGTAGGCAACACCTAAGTAAAGGAACATGGTTGGAAGTTTCCAGCAGGGGACACAATGCCCACTAGGGTCTGCTTCAAACATCAGCCAGGCTCAGAAAGCGCTACACCAGCTTAGTCATCAAGTCAAGTAAAAATCTTCTGCTCTCCTTTCTCCTTCTTTCCTTGAGGTCCCCCTCCAGAGGAGTCAGTTAACGTACCTACTTCCCAAAGGCAGACAGGGAGCCCACCAGCTGGGGAAGGAGGAAGATAGGTTTTACCTGGGAACAAAGCCTGAGTCTTGGTTAACACAGGTATCCTTCTCTATAAAAAGTATCAAACTCATTATCAAAACTAAATGAATAGATTCCAACAGTAAAGGACTCTGGTTGAGGACCTGACATTCAAATGTCTGAATCAAGACTTTTTTTTTTTAAATTTAAAGTGAGTGTGTGGACTTTTTCCTTATGTAAGAGTAACCAAAAAGTCATGTTTTCATCCAATGCAGATGATAAAAATTCTCCCCATTAATAAATTCTAAATAGACAGTGGGAGTCAAGTCATACCAATTACAGAGTATTTTAATTAGCTAAGCTATCAGAAACCCAAGATATTATCACTTGTAACAGCAGAACAGCAGCTGGTACTTAAGCATGAAGGTCCCTAACCACACTAGGTCCTCCAAAGGTGTCCTTTGGTCTCACTCATTCACGAAACATCTAGTGGGCGTATACTAGTATGTAGGCACGATCCTTGTACCTAAGGATGTAAAGCTAACGACACTGCAGTCCTTACAAACTCAGAACCCAGTATTTAATATTCACCTCTGATGATTTCCTCAATAGGGGGAAACTGGAATAATTAAGACAATACCATAAAAAAGTGTGAGGTCTTTCTCAGTTTTGGTAGCAAGAAAGTTTCACATACAACCTCCCAAGGTCATATAGCATGGAAATCAATTACAAAAAGAAATTTTTCCTTCTATCCACTTCAAGCATATTCCAATATGTGCAATTAGGAATTACCTACCCTGATGAAAAGTGCAGTCCTCTCAGGTCCGCTGCTCTGTAGCAGGGCTCCAATTACTGCAAAGAAAGTCTGCCGCAATACAGTTGGGGGTACTGGAAATTCTGCACTCAGCGTTAATTGCTCCACAGCCAAGTTTCTAGCCACATGACACACAACTTCCTCACCAGTGAGAAAGCCAACAAGACTTTGAATGCCTTCGGAGGGCAAGTCTGGGTACGCGTCCTCAAAAAATCGTGTGAGACATGTTTGTGAAAAAGATGTCCCTTGTTCAGATAGTTCTTGATTATCTTTAAGATTCAGAAGAACAGCTTCTTTCTCTATTCCAAGTTTTTGGCGTTTGGCCTCTTCACTTTTAATATAGCAGCTATTAACAAATGCAGTTTTGAGAAGATCTAAGGAAAAGGTTTCCTGTAACCGATGTCCAAATGCTTGTATTTCAGCATGGTAATCCCAGTTGGGCTTATCTGAACTGAAAATGTAAAATGGAAGACAGTAAGAGATGGTAAAAAGAACAAGATGGTACTATGATGGAAAACATCTTCATTATGATGCAATTTTATTAATTATATAAAGGAAATAAAAAAAGACTTTCTTCCTAATGCCAGGCTTTGATTTTCTAAAAGTTAAAATTCAAGCCAGATGATTACTTGGGCAGTTCTTTGCTAGAGTCACTGTTGGATCGATTTTCCCCTTGAGCCAATTGCCACATTAAAGTGGTTCAACAGAGACTAAGCCATCTCCTAACTTCGCTTCATTATTTCTGCTCTAACCATGGAACTACACATAATACCTCGCTGTGAAATACAAATTGTAATTTAGCAGGTTCAAGCCATAAACAATAAATACACTGTATTTATCTTGTATTTGACTGATTCAAGTTTTGAAAACATTTAAATTGGCAATTAAATAATCTAGTATCAATATTACGAATAAGTTAAAAGTTCATAATCATTCCCAAGAATGGACTAAAAGGTTGGGTTTTTTTTTAGATTTTATTGGGGGAGGGGAACAGGACTTGATTGGGGAACAGTGTGTACTTCCAGGACTTTTTTCCAAGTCAAGTTGTCCTTTTCAATCTTAGTTGTGGAGGGCGCAGCTCAGCTCCAGGTCCAGTTGCCGTCACTAGTTGCAGGGGGTGCATAGCCCACCATCCCTTGCGGGAGTCCAACTAGCAACTTTGTGGTTGAGAGGAAGCGCTCAGCTCAAGGTGCCATGTTCAATCTTAGTTGCAGGGGGCGGAGCCCACCATCCCTTGTGGGAGTCGAGGAATTTAACTGGCAACCTTGTGGTTGAGAGCCCACTGGCCCATGTGGGAATCGAACCAGCAGCCTTCGGAGTTAGGAGCATGGAGCTCTAAATGCCTGAGCCACTGCGCCGGCCCAAAAAGGTCTTTTTCTTTAAAGAAACCCAAAATAAAACTCTTTTAAGTAAAAAAGGGCAGAAAAGTGCAAAGACTTCGGTCATAAATCATAAGATGTATATAATCTATATAATCCATAAAGTTTCTTCCAACTATAAAAGCCTAAAATAACGATCCTCATAAAAATCAAAGAAATGTGAATTAAGAAATACTTTTTTACACATTAGGAAAAGAACTTAATATTCTGTGTTGACAGACTATAGGACTATGAACACAAATATTCCTACTGGTAGGTGTATAAATTGGATTAATTTTGTTAGAGGGCAATATTAAAGTAGCTATCAAAATTTCATATTAAGTCTCCAAAGGAGTAATAACTTCAAAGCTATTCACTGTTACACTGTAACAACAATAATATGGAACTCTAATACACATAAATTAGGAGCCATAAAAGAGTGAGTGCATCTATTGGTACTGCCACGGCAAAATGTCAAAGACACATTATTAAAGAGGAAAAAAAAATGCTGCAGATGAAAAAGAGGCCACATACTCAACTTGAGAAGCTCAGTGGAGGCCTGCATGGTGGGCCTTCCAAAGTCAGAGACCGAAACTAACCACAGAGGATGGTCTAAACATAAAAATTCCTAATTAAAAGCAAGTCATGGAGGGTAGTCACATCATAAGCCTTTACCATAAGTGAGCCTGTCTATGGTCTTTTTGCATCTAAGATAACATACCTTTGAAATGTCAGAGTGATCTCCTTTTCCAGACCCCACGCAAGAACAGGAGACGACAGAACCCCTGATTACTAACTTGCTGCCCGCACACCATCTCTAAGTGCTGTAAATGTCAACTATCCGGTACCCACCAACGTAAAAGTCTCTCCATTTTACTTTTTGCCCAAACCTAGCGATTTCCCCACTTTGCCCTCTCCTGCCTCCTTAATCTACAACCAACGGATTTCAGTAACCTTTCTTAAGTCTCCTTCTTTTATTCTAAAATATAAAACAAGTCGCAAAACTGCCATTCGCCAGCGCATTTTCTCAATCTGTTGAGATTCTGCTTCCTGGCAACTGTCCGTTTGGCTCAAATAAACTCATAAAAACCCCAGGTTTGGAAGCGTCTGTTAACAACGCAAAACCTCATGTATAGTCGACTCGCGCTTGGAGCTATAAAGATCTCAGTCTCCTTCTGCCAGGCGCCGTCTCTTCTCCTGGAACAAAGTTAATCAGGGTAAAAGCCTAAAGCTAACCCGTTTCCCTTTTACTCCGGACAGTGGATTTGTGGCTGTAACACACGTAATTTTTTCCCTTCCTCTAAACCACAACGCCGCGGAGTCCTTTCTCCCCTCTCATCCACACCCAGCGAACTCTCAGGCATGACAGAGCAGACGCGACAGCGTCCACGCCCACGAACGGGTTACCTCCCCCGGCCTCACGTCTCACAACTCTCCGCTGACAGGTTCCAAAAGGGAGCTCCGAATACCCCGCCTCACAAATCTGCTTCCTTTGGCTCAGTCCACCCGCCACCTGGGTGTCTCTATCGCAAACCCCCAACCTCAACCTCAAACCAGGCGCGTTAGTGATGAGCTACCCTTCGCGCCGCCCGGCCGAAACCACGCGGGAGGTGGCCCCGGGTCCGTCACCGCCACCCAGACCCATTCCCTAGGCGGCTCTTACCGGCGAACGGGCGGCGGCGGGCACCGGAGCAGGCGCCGCCGCTCTAACTCCTTCTGAAAGCGGAAGGCGGCTCGGGCTTCCTTCTTCGTTCCCCGAACCGGCGGGGCGAGAGTGGGGGAGGCTGGTACCAGGAGGCAGCGAGGCCCCCGCAGCAGTAGCCTCACTAATCCGGTTGCCATTGCAAGGGAGAAAGCAATGGAGGGCGGAAGGAAGAAAGTCGGACCCGTGTTCCGGTAACACATTCCGCCCCGCTACCCTTCGCTCCCTCCCCCCCCTCCTCCCCCCGACCTGGTGAGGTGAGCGAGGCTGGGGCGGGGCCAGCAAGCGGAGGGAGGGGCGGCTGTAGTTGAGTTTGCTGCGCGTGCGCGAACGTTGGTTCTTGCCAAACCTAGGGATTACTCTTGCTTGAGCAGAGTGTGAGGGCCGTTTGGATCCAGAAATATATGAAAGAAGTTGCTTCACCCCGTCAGTTGCTCTCTTCTTCCTTTCTTTCTTATTAAATCAAAAATAAAAAAACTTGTTTCACATTCAGTTTAAAGAAAACACTAGCTCTCCAGAAAAGAAAATACTTCTTGACATATATTCAGTCTTAGTTCCAGACCATCAATCCAGCCACTATTTAAGAGCAAATAGTATTTACCTGATATGTCTCCAAAAGCCTTCTTTTCAGGAGCCCTGGAATAAGAGATATTGATTTACCCAAAATAAAAAATTTTATTTAAAAACAATTTAACAGTATAAACTTTTTATAAAGTATCAAAAAAAAAAAAAAACTGGGAAAAAATACATCAAAATGGGAACAGTGGGATTATAAATCGTTTTTTTTTCTTTATCTCCCACTCTTTATTGCTTTCTTACCAACTGCTAATGTAATTTCTTTAATCTAAGTTTAATTTACAAAGGAAGACTTGTCTGAATTCCCAATTTTGAGTTGCCTGCTGAACATCTAGACCAGGGGTGTCCAAACTTTTTTCAACGTTTTTCACCAAGGGCCACATGCGGTAAAATACACAAACAGACGGGCCACTCACTCGAGGTGAAGTGCGAATTGCCTCACCTGGTTTATTTAAGTAAACTAAATATATTTTTGGAATTTGCTGCGGGCCAATTAACAATGGATCATGGGCCGCAGTTGACCCGCCAGCCGCAGTTTGGACACCCCTGATCTAGACCCTCAAAGGAGCACCTCTTTCTGTGGTCTCTCTACTTGTTAACGGCAGCAGTGTCCCCTGCAATCACTCAGATGGGGCTTCTATGTTTTCATTTGTTCCTATTTCTAGAAACACCTTCTTTTATCCAGGTGCCAAGTCCTTTTTCAATGTATTTCTACAGCAGCTGCCTGATGGTTATCCTTCTCTCTTCCAGGTTATTGTAATCAGCCTCCCAGCAGGTCTTATCCCTTCCTCCCTTAACCGGATACAGTTCACCTACATTCATCTCCCTGAAACACAGACCCGAGCATGTGACTCTTTAGTTCAAGAATTTCAGTAGCCTCCTGACTGACATCCTTCCTTTTGAAACTGAAGGCAGATTAAGCCAGTCTTCTGCTCAAACCCTCCAATGGCTTTCCATCTCACTTAAAGTAAAAATCAAAGTCCTTACCATGGCCTCAGGGCTCGACACAGTGTGTCTGATGACCCTTCTGTCCTCATCGCTCTCTGCACTCCACAGTCTGCTTCAGCCACACTAGCTGCCTTGCCAATCCTAGAAAACCTCAGGCATGCTCTCATCTCAGGGCCTTAGCACTTGCTGTTCCCGTTTCCAGGGCAGCACTTCTCCCATATGTCTACATGGCTCACTCCCTCCTCTCCATCTTTGTTCAAATGTCACCTCCATGAAGTCTTCCGTGGCTGCCTGTTTTAGGTTGCATTCTCCAGAAGGAGAAGCTGAGACAGAGGTTGGCATTCAAGGTATTCATTAAGGATCAATAGCTGTAAGGGATGGAGATGTAACAGGATTAGACCGATGAAGTCAACTGAAATGCAGGCCTGACAAAGGCTCATGCAACCCAGAAGAGAGCTCTGGAGCCAGACTTCACAGACAGATGACTAAGGCTAACGCTGTAATTGTAAAGAAACAGGAGTCATTCATATTAGCCAGAATATGGGGGTGTTTGGTCATTTTTGTGATTTGCACAATGTTCATGTTCTGGCTGTGTTTAGATATGCTTATGAAGTCACCTTGTCTGATGTTTATGTTCCACAGGAATGAGCTGCAAGCACCCAGCCAGCTCCTATGTAGTAGCAACATAGAAGCCTGGCTGATAGTACCAGACCAGCTGGAGTCCAAAAGCTGCTTTTCTCTTTTACATAGCTATGTGACCTTAAGCAAGTGATTTAACTTCTCCGTGGTTTAGTTTTCTTACATCTAAAATGAGAATGCAAGCGCTCTTATCTCTCCATGTTTTAAGGTTATCAGTGTTAAAGGAGATAATCCATGTAAAGAATTTGGGATAGTGCCTGGTATATATGTATTTTTTCACACTAACATCTCTGAAATGAAGATGTCTTCCAAATAATGGCTTCTTAAAATTGATACAATGAAGTATTACTATTTTCTGAACGCCTGGTTTGGGGGACATGCCTCTTCCCTGCCAACCGTACAAGCCATTCTTGGGTGAAGGACTTTACTTTGCAACCTTTGTATAACTTTCCCCACTTCTCCGCAGGCGCCCTCTGTGGCTCTCTGCCGGCTGCGTAAATTGAGCTGCGCGGCTTCCCCAGGTAATACGGGCGGCGGCAGCACTCGGGAGCTTACGGCGGTTCGGCACCCACGCGGCCCCCGGTGCCGAAGCGAAACCCGCGCGTCCCCGCCCGCCCCGCCGTCAGCTGATGGGCCGCTCGCCCCAGAGGCCGCCACCGCTGCCGCCGCGCGAACATGGCGGCCGAGATCCACTCCAGGCCGCAGAGCAGCCGTCCCGTGCTCCTGAGCAAGATCGAGGGGCACCAGGACGCCGTCACGGCCGCACTGCTCATCCCCAAGGAGGACGGCGTCATCACGGCCAGCGAGGACAGGTCGGGCCAGCGGGTCGAGCGCCCGGCCGAGGCGCGATGGGGGCGGGCGGACCTCCGGACTGCGACGGGTTGTGGGGGCGGTAGGTCCGCGGCCCCGTCCCTCTCCGCGTGGGGGCGTCCGGACGTGCGGCCGGTCGCCCCCGCCGAGCCTCTCTGTGTGCTGGGACCGCTCGCTTTCCACTCGTGAATCCCCCAGTCTCGATCCCCGCTGCTCCCCTTTCGTCCGGGACCCTGGTCCCTGCCACGCCCCTCCAGTCCGGGAACCATGACCTCAGCGCCCCTCCATCTGGGGGAGCCCGGTCCCCTCATCCCACTGCGTCCTTCCAGCCGGAGACCCTCGTCCTAATGCGCCTCTCCAGCCGGATTTTCGCGTCCCCACCGCGCCCTTCCAGTCTGGGACCCCCACTGCGTCCCTCTAGTCCGGACCCCGCCCATTCCAGCAGCCCGGGATCCCCAGCCCTCCCTCTCCTTTGTAGGACTTCGCCTAGAGTTGAAAGCATCCCGACCTCTGGGGCTTTCTTGGCCCTCCCTACTCAGTTCGTAGCCTCCTGCTCTGGGAGCCAGGAGGACGGGCGTCTGGCTACCGCAGGTCCTGGTGCCTTGGTTCCCTTCCAACAACAGACCTCCAGGGCTTTCATGCTCTTCCTTCTGCTTCCGTCTGGGCTTTACACCTCTCTCTTGCGCAACACCAGGGTCCCTAGATCATTTCTTTTTTTCTACAGCTAGAACCACCTGAACTCTTACTAGTTTTTTGTTTGTTTGTTTTTGTTTTTACCTAAATGCGACTCATTTTTAAAAAAGACTTAGATGCTTTTATTTTGGAGGAAATTTTATATTTCCACCACTAATGGAAAAGTATCACTTGCCATAAAGAATCAAACTAATAGCTAAAACATGCTCATCTCTGTGCGTCTGAAGCCGTCTCTTTCCTGTACTAAGTCATCTTGCATTGAATGCCCACTGTACTTTGGGAAACACTGATCTGATTGGATTTCCTCATTTTACCCAAGAAGACACAGGCCCGTGGAGAGTCCCGGAGATACTGATGAAGCCAGAAGTGCAACCCAGGACTCCCCACTCCAGCAATCTTGTCTTTCCAGGGCTGTGGGATTGATTGGAGAGATGTTTGTTTAAAACTTGAGAGTTTTTAAAACCCTAAATGTTTAAAGGGTTAGTACTTCACTGTGGGAATTAGGAGAACATGACTGGTGTTTACTGAGTGAACCTGTTTCCTCCGTACAGTGAGTGGTCTTAAATGGTGATATTCCAAAAGTTGGAAGGCTTTCTGGAAGATGGACTGTACTGCTGTTCTCTTAAAGCTGAAGGCATAGAGTCCAGCCTTTTCGTAATTATCTTTGGAAATTAACTTTGAGAGCCTGTCCTGAATGGGAAGGGAAAACCTGAAGTCCTGTGCCTATTTGACCTTTGTGTTTTGCTTTTGAGTGTGTTTATTGTGAGCAGGCAGTGGCCTCTCCCTGCCAGTTTATAAGTTGCTGACCTCAAACAAGGTAGGGAGGAATTGGTAGGACCTGGGTGTGGGTGTGTGTAAGCGGGAAGTAAGTGGGAGAGAGGGGTACGGAACCATAGGGAGAAAAGGAGGATGTAAAAGCAAAAGGCAAAGGACAGAATAATACTTGCAGATAGGACCCTAGATGCAGACAACACTTTATAAAGTTAGCTGTCTTTATTCAGTAAAATATTTTATTCATGACTCATGCATGTTGGGTAAATTGCTGAATATTTGAGATTACTGGCCAGCAGCAGTGCTGATAAATGTTTCATGGGAAGTGATTACTTAGCTGCTCTGGGACTGAAATATTCTGGGGAAGCCTTAGATCAGCTCATTTTTCCACTCGGGCACAGCAGGTTCCTGGCAGATGACTGGACCAGGTGAGGGTCAGCACCTTGGGTTTCTAATTTGTGTTTCAGGCCCAAGGAACTTCCCTGAAGGTAGGACAACTTTAAGCTGGTGCCACACTTTATGAGATTTAATGAAAGGACATGGCTATGGGGTTGTTTTTTTGTTGTTGGTCGTGGTGGTTTGTTTTTACATTGTCATAAATACGTGCCATACTCTTCAAGCATTCATTCATTCACTCATTCATTCACTCATTCATTCACTCATTCATGTATTTACAAATATTGTACTTATTGAGTACCAGGCTCTGGGGATACCACAGAGATCAAAAGCCACAGTACCTGCCCTTACATAACTTCTGATTTCACTCATTTTTATGGCCCCTGATCTGATGGAACCAGCATGTTGTGGAAACAGAACACTGACCTCCCTATTTATCAAACAAGCATTTAATAGACACTTACTGAGTGTTTGCACCCTTGCCAGACCTGTGGGGTTGAAAGACAGGTGACTCCAAAATTGCTGTTTCCAAAGGGCTGGACAGTGTGGTGAAGAGATGGCCCTGTGCTCTCAGCTTCCAGAGTGCTTGAGTGAGGGCCAGGTTCAAGGAAAGCCTCCTAGAGGAGATGTCATTGGGTAGAGGAGTGGTCTGTGCGAGGGAAGGAGGGTGTGCCTCCACGTTCCAGGCAGAGGGAAAGAACAGGAGGGAAAAATGAGCCATCGTTATTTCTAGGTGACGGAAGCAAAAGGTGTGTGGTTGGCCACGGCAAGAGAGAGTAATGAGAGCTGGAAGGCCCAGTATCCAGTTTTTGGAAAGGCCTTCCTTGTGGGCCACTCTTAGGAATTTGGACTTTATTTTGCAGGCAATGAGGAACCATCAGAGTTCAAAGCAAGCCAATGACACGATCAGAATTTATACTTTAGAAGTAGCAATAGCTAGCTAACCTTTTAAAAGCCCCTTCTCTGTGTCAGTACAGAATTAGACCGTATGTATGTTATTGATGGCATCCAGTCGTCACATCTCCCCACAAGCTAGGTACAGTTACCTTCCCTTACCGGCAGTTTCAAAATTCAATATATTATAAAAGTTAAAAGTAGTTTTTGTTGTTGTTGTTGTTGTTGTTTTGTAAGTTGGGCCTGAAAACTCACTGGTGCTAAAACTTGGTCAGAATAGGTAAGGATATTTGTAATCTTTACTTACCCCATGCAATGTGACTATTTTACTACAGAACTAACAATGCATTCAATTGCAGGTACCATCCCAGGCCCCACTTGGAGTGTTATGGAACATATGGTGTAGTCTATTGCAATGGGTGTTTGACAGTTTAGAAAACAGAAGTAACTGCCCAAGGTCACATAGCTAGTAAATAATAGGACTCAGACTTGAACCCAGGTGTGACTCTGAGGCTCTAGTTATTTCTGCCATGCATCCATTTTTTCCTACACATTTGGAGAAACTGAGTTCAGATAGTATCAAACAATGATTGACTACTCTGGCAGCAAGTGTGAAATGCTGGGATTCTATCTTTTGCTATGATTCAATTTTCCTTCCTGTCTTTCTACTGGTTTTCAGGGTTAAAAAAAAAGTTGGTTTGTACCTTTTCTTTACAACTTTTGCTTTCATGCTCAGAAAAATAACTTTTAACTTTTAAAGTAGGGTCCAGCTGAAGTTAATTCACTTATAAAAGCTATCAGCAGTGAGAACTAGCTGAGAGCATTTTGAGAGGAAAAGTGAAAAATGTGAGGGTCAGTCTTGAATTCAGTGTCCATTTTTCTAAACTCTAGGCCAGTGATTCTCAGTCAGGCGTGACTTAGCCCCCGAGGGGACATTTGCCAATATCTGGAGACATATCGGTTGTCATGATTGGAGGAGAGTACTACTGGCTCCTGGTGGGTAGAGGCCAGGGACGCTGCTCAGCATTTTATAATGCACAGGACAGTCCCTCCTACAAAGAATTGTCCAGCCCCAAATGTCAGTAGTGCCGAGGCTGAGAAACCCTGGTCTGGGCTCAATGTCCCTGTTTAACTCAAGAGACTGGTTGTCAAACTTGAGCGAGCATCAGAAGCTGATAGAGGTCTTGTTAACACACAGAAGGCTGGGCTGTACCCCAGAGACTCTGATTCAGTAAGTCTGGGGTCGGGCCTAAGAGTTTGCATTTCTGCCAAGTTCCTAGCCATGCTGCTGCTGGTCCTGGTATCACACTTGGAGAACCACTGCTCTACCAGAAAGGCAAGTGATTGAACGCTGCACTTGCCTGCAGAGAACCTTTAGGAGACACAGCTGTTTATACCTTGTCCTGTTTTTTGTCAACTTCTGGGATATATTGGAGTCATTCACATGTATCCCTCTACGTCATAATAAACCCAAACTATACATGACAGAGCTAAATACAGATAATCCCCCCAAAATGTATTAAACCAGTGTGGACTATTGAGCTTAATTCCATTGTAACGAGTCACTGGTCACGGTTTGGGCAGTGAGCATAGGGGGCTAATCAGAAACCTTCAGGAATTACTGTGTCATGAAGGGTTAATGGGATGGGGATACTCTTATGTGCATTCATTTTGATTTTGTTGCAGCAATAAATGCCCCGAGCTCTTTTGTTTAGGCTTCCTTCTCCTGCTAAACCTAAATTAGTATTTTTAACTTTAGTTTTAAGTTGCACGCACTTTAGAACTAGAGTATTTGAGCATGCAACGTATAAGAAGGATAAATTTGTAAAGTTAAAAAAAATCTTGAGTATGACTATCTTTCTAGTCAGGAAACTGTAAAAACAAAATAGCCTCAATAGTAAGCTGAAGAATTTGAACTGTAGCCATCATTTTCCTGACGGGGAAACAGAAAATGAGATGCCACTTTCAGAATGGAACTGAAATTGCTTTTTGAACTTCTTTCCTGTGGAATGCACCAAAAATTTAGAAGTCAGTTGGCTGAAGGATAGAATTTTTAAAAGGTAAAAATTTTATTATAAAGCCTTATAAGTAAGTTAAGGCTATAGGCCTGCTCTCTTCATTTCTGAAAAAAGTAGATTTTGAAGATAAGTGTGTTCAAACTGTGGCTCCTGGGCCAAGATTGATTTCTACAAGAAACTCAGTTTTGTCTGGCCTAAGTCAAACAAAGACAGATCTCATGTGTTTTAAAATATCTTAGGGTGTTGTACATAGGCTGGTAAACAAAGATTACAGAAAACCAACTTTTAAAGCCATTTTGGTGGCATGATCTTTTTTGTTGTCATTACACCAGCTATTTACCTTAATACATTTCTTCCCCCTTAGACATTTCTAAACATAGTAAGATGGTTTGAGGGAAAAGTTGTTTATTTACAAACTGTTCATGTGGAAACAATCTTAAATAAACAAACTTGATTTGTGTTATGTTTAGGAGGAAACCTGGCATAACTGGAAGTTGGTAGTTTATATGGAAAACCAGGGTGTTAACTTCTGTAGTTTTTTTTGTCATGCAGTGCCTAAAAGTAGACTCTTTAATTGTGTTATAAAATAAAGTGAAGAAGTGAGAAGGCAGGCAGCCTGGGAGGGAATGTCTTTATTTCTCTGTTGTTACAATCGTTTTCTTTTTATAGCATAGTTAAAAACAGATTCTAGATCCAAAATGCCCGAGTTTGAATCCCAGCCATGTGACATTGGACAGGTTCCTTATATTCTCTGTATCATAGTTTTCTCATCTGCAAAATGGAGCTAATAATAGTATGTAGCGCATAGGGTTTTGTGAGAAATACATGAATTAATATATGTAACGCACATACCGTAGAACAGTGCCCAGAGGAGAGAAAGCACTGGTGTTTTGGCTACTATTGTTTTCATTGCGTTTTATTTTTCCATATAATTACTTCAGTCTCATCAAAAGCTAAAGATGTCTCTGCTTACTGTGTGTGTTTGTTTGTGTCTGCATGTGTGTATGTGCATGTGTGTGCAAATAAAATACATTTTTTTCCTGTCTGAATAGGACAATACCATTTGGGGAGTCACTTAGACCTAAGTTCTTCTAACTGTCTTTGAGTCATGGCTTCTCATCATTTCCGTATTCGTTCACTTACAAGTCATGTCAGTTGTTAGCTTTCCCTTATAAAATCTTTGCCTTGCCCTGATAGGGGGCTCCGTGACCACCCCTAGGTTCATTGATTCACAAGGAGAACTGCCACCATATAGTCCTCACGACAATGAAAGGATACAAAACTAAATTGGCGAAGGGAAAGGTATGGGGTGAAGTCCTAAGGAAACCAAGCACCAGCTTACAAGAGTCCTCGCCCAATGGCGTCCCACAGGAGGTGTTTCCCTCCTCCAGCATTGAGTGCTCACCACGTGAGTGAAATTTTGTCTCCCAGGGAGCTCATGGGAAACTCAGTACCCAGGGATTTTACTGGGGGTTGGTCATGCAGGCACCCTCTCTCTAGCATGTGCCAAGATCCCAGACTCCCAGAAGGAAAGCGGGTGTTCAGTGGTCTCTCAGATGTTAATCTGAGTGAATCAATTAACAAACAAACCTGTAGGAATAAGGAAGCCTTGGCACGTGGAAGTTTAAGAACAGGCTACTTCTTTACTGCCTCAAACTACTTCTTTGGGGTTAATTTAACCTTGTGTTTCAAAACTTCTAGGCTGTGGATAGTTTTACTTTTTTTATTTTTTTTATTTTATTATTCAAGTTAAGAAACAGTGAATGTTACATAAACCCTGCATTGACTCCATCCTGTCTAGATGGCTCCTGCTCTTCAGAGGTGGTGATGGTTTTTAGCCTTCTCAGGGGCACAGAGGTCACAAAAAATCATCTTGTTGCTAAGTGAAAAGAAAACAGCAGGAATGGTTCCTCCAGTTAAAAAAAAGAACACATCTGTACGTAGAAAAGCAGCCACCTGGCTTCTGGAGAAGTGTTATTCGCATAGGTTCTGATGCCATGAAAATGGCCTTAGTCCCGGGATAAAAATCTGCCTGCAACCAAGTCAGCAGTCTGAGCGTCAGCATCGTCATGGACCTCTGAAGCTGTCCGCATTCCTTCCTCGACCGTAGAAGGGCATGGAAATTTTAATTTTTCTCAGCCAATCTAATTCTGTATAAAAAGAGGCTGGTTTCACTCACTTTTCAGTTTGATAATTAGTTCAGTAAAAATCCCATGCTTTCCCCTATGTTATCAAATCGGAAAGACTTTTTGTAGCAGGCATGCAGAGGGCAGAGTTCAGCAGACTTGGCTGGAAGGAAACTGCTATTTATTTGATAAAAACAGTTTGCACTGATGACCCTGTCTGTCCCTCTCTTTCATGCTACATCTTAATGTTGTAGAAACCATCCAGGCGACCAGAATTACGCCTTTTTTTTTTTGTCTGTAGCCCCTGGAGGTATGTCAGACGAGGAAAAAATACCCTTTTCTGTAGGTAATAGAAATGTTTGGAGATTTACCAAGATATGAAATAGTATCAGCAGCCCTAAGAGTGACTGGAAAATCAGATTTCCTCAAACTTACTATTTGCCGAGTTGAAAAGAAGTCAGGCCTTGGGTTTAATTTGTAACATATGCTATACCCTGTATTCTCTTTTTAACTGATTAATTGAATAATCTCTCTGTATCAATTTACAATTTTAAAATGGTTAAATTGCTTTAAATTAGCTGTTTGGGGATGATTAGGGTTTTTTTTTTGTTTTTGTGTTTTTGTTGTTTTTTGGGGAAATTTAGAAAAGATCTGGTTTTAGAAATGCTGAGGTGTCAGACAAAATGGGCCCTTGGCCTGTGGTTTTACAGAAACACTTGTGTACTATTAGAATCTATCTATCCAAGTGTGGGCATGATTTTCAAGGTAATTATACTGGAAAATAACATGTACTGAATCCAAATGTATGTTCTCTTGGACTTATAGGTTTAAAAATGGGATTCATCATGACTCCCTCAGATGCCTCCTGACTTGAGAGCCAGTGCTTTTCCGAAGAAAATTCATGCTTTGATTCCATCTTTGCTCCTACTGTATTATTGCTTAAGTAGATGAGGCTTTATAGATTTGGTGATTCCCTAAAGTATGTTTTTAATTTCCTTTTAATCAGCTCTTTGAGGGAGTTCAACAGAGGGGCTGGGAGAAATGAAAAAGATCCTGCCCACCTATTCTGGTCATCAGGCATATCTCTGAGCAGATCGAAGATTAATCTTCCTGGAATAAATACTGCACTCTTAATCAAAACTGTGGGTTTTAGTCTGCTTCTTATGTGTCAGTGTGGTGAGGGAAAGAACATACAGAATTATTATCCTTGGTGGACAGGATGAAAAATCTTGAACAACATTCGAGTAATAACTTCATTTATGCTTTAACCGTAATTTCTTCAGTTTGTTAGGATTCAAGTTAGCATCTATGCAAAGTGAGGATCCTGTATTTCAATTCAAAGTTAAAGTGGAGTTATCTGTTTACTAAGTAGTTTGAAATCCTTAGCTCTCAGTAAATGCCAAAGGCTACTTTTAATTTTTAAGGTCAGATTCTTAAGTATTCCTCAAGGTGTACTGTTTGGAACAAATGACATTGTATCAGTTAGCTATTGCTACGTAACAAACCATCTCAAAATTCAGTGGCTTAAAACAGCAAGTATTATAAATGTTCGTGAGCCTGTGGGTCACCTGGACAGCCTTTCTGGTCACAGCCAGGCTCACTCATACGTGGGTCAGCCCTGCTGATCTTAGCTAGTCTCCTTCAGGTGTTTAGGGGTTCGCTAGCTAGAAGCTGGTGGAGGGTGGCTTCAGCTGGCTCATGAGGAGGTGTTTAATTGTTGCCTTGTTGTTAGTGCTTACCTAGGGGGAGCTGGGGACCCTGCTGTTCTGCCCTGCTCAGCTTAGCTCTAAGTCTTTTCTCTGGGGGCCCCCACAAGGAGCCAAAGTCATGGTCTGCCTCTTAGGTATGTTACTTTCTCTCCTACCTGCCGCTAATCTGCCTCCACACCCAGCCGCCCAGACTGGCTCAGTGTAGTTAGGGAATTTAGTTATATCATATTATATTATGCTTTTAAAAAACTTAACTTTTCTCACAGCTCCATGGTCTTCTTAACTGTCTTTAATGACTGTATAAGCTATTGAATTAATATCTCGTTAACCCATTTCGTTATTTAACATTTTTTCCCAATTTTTATTCCTTAATGAACTTTTGTATGTATGTGTAGTTCCTTTTTCTTTTCCTGTTAAATAATTTCTTCAGAATCAGTTGCCAACCCTGGAATTCCTAAATCAATTTATCATTGTTGTTGTTGTTACTATTACTATTATTAGATGGGAAATGTTTTTCTCACTATGTGGAACAAAATGCTTGCCGAAGAGTTAATTCTATTATGATTTACAGTGCTGACAAAACAGTAAGAGAACCCTAGAAATGGCACTTTATTATTGTTTTCAGCTGTTCGTTTGCTATCCCTACACAGCAACACATTTTTAAAACATTTAAATCTGAAATATTTAACAAAGAACTGCAAACCAACTTTGGCATTTCACTTATCTCGAATATAAATGGGTCATCCACAGCGTCCACAGCGTCGAACTTAGATAGATGAGTAAGGTGGTGGTAGTGGTGTGGGCACGTTGTAGTTGTGTATATATAACGTTACAGTCTTAGGTAGAGGTACCTTTTTTGTCTATCCATGGTTAATATTGCACATCTGTGTGAGTCTGTGCCTCTTGAATGGAAAGGCCAAAAGAGACTGATAGTAGCGCCCTTCACAAGGATTTTAGTAGCAGAGGGAAGTTTGAAAAACATTTATGTAAGCTCTGAAAGAAATGACACATTTCCTTTCTAAGTACCTTTTGGAAAAATAGCAGACTATTGTTCTTAAATAACTTAAAAATAGAGCTTGGCAAAGCATGAACACTAAGGTTTGGGTTTTAGGAGAAGACTTTTTCTTGGATTGACATGGTCTTGAAATATCAAAGAAAATCCATCCACTAGAAAAATGGGTAGAATGAGCAGCAACGAAAACATAAAATGAGTTTGGGTGAGTGGGTGTGAAGTTGTCAAAATATTAAAGGAAAAGTTAAGATGTTTTGTTTTATGTTAGTGGAGAGAGCAGCTGAGATATTCATCAAGGCAGAAAATATTGTGGTTTTTGTAAAAGTAAAACCGTCTGATCTTGACACCTTAGTGATTATACGGTTTATTAGTATCATCCTAAAGTTTTTTAATAATTTGCTCCTGTAAAATGTTACTAAACTGTACTATCATGTTGCTTTCAACTTATTGAATAGTAAATTTTGCTTACAACTTGTTGAAAAGTATCTTTTTTAGTCTGTGGAATGTGTTGGCTTTTTAATAAGCAGCCCAACTTAAGTCTGTTTTTACAACCATGTGTTAAACCAGTGAGAAATATTCTGAACACAATACAGACCAAATTTCTATTACTTAGCAGAAATTACACAACTGTTAGGTTCTTGGGAGTGCTGGAGTGTTAGGGCTCAAACTTAACATCGTTTTGATTTAATCTTGGAAGTGGAAGACTGTAATGCATTGTCTAAGGAAGGGGAAGAATATGTCTGGAAAAAGAGAAGGGAGGCAGTTCAAGATAGAAGGTGTGAATGTAGAGGTGGAGCTGACTCTCAAGGGTAAGTGCCTAATTTGGAACCCAATTCCCAAGCAAGATCATCTTCTCTCAGCCTGGATGTAGTAAACAATTTTCACATGAAACACCCCAAGAGACACTTTAACTCTTGCTAATTTGCTCGTGTGTCAGCTGGGTACAGACCAAGTCACAGGACTGATGTTTGTCCTCCGAAGGAAATAATGCTGTGTTTCAAAAATGCTGGGGTTTAAGAGGGTTGTGCTTTGACCTCGGGCTAGTTTAAATATCACTCTGATGCGGCATGAAATGAAAATTTGAGTTTTCCAGGTCAGATGATTGGTTGGAAGAGCCGACCTTTCAGGCTCCCTGCTCATGGCGGCCTCCCCTGCTCTCTGAACATGCTTCTCTTTCAAGGACACCAGGACGGCACAAGCTGCCAACACATTCATGAACCCACAGCTTTTGGGGTTCATTTGAAGGGTTTTAGAATGTGTCAGCATGCTGTTCTTTAGATGCTTAAAAAACCTCACAGAGAGGTAGCTAGCAGGTTTAACCCCCTGTGACCCCACGTGAATGAGGCCGGGGAACCTGACAAGGCCTGCGTGATGCCCCGACGTTCACGTGCCTTGGCCTTTGCTGCCCTGTCTCTGGATGTGGATGACAATCCTTCAGCACATTTAATGCTGGGGAGTTGGCCTTTCACTTACTACACCTCCTCTGGCTTCATCCCTATGTGGAACATAAGAAATAAAATGTATCCATAGGCATTCTGTGCTAAGCAACATAGAATATAGTCAACAACATGTAATTTTGTGTTTGTAATTCAGGACTCAGGGTAATCATTATAAGTTTCTATTGATTATCTTAGATGAGGGCATCGTGCTGAAATTGTAGCCGTCCTGCGATGTGCCCGTAAACTACGTCCTAGAGAGAAACGTTCTTGGTAGTGTGGTGAGGGAGGAGGGCTTAGGACGTACCCTGAGCGCGATGTGTTTGGGCCACTTAAGGACACAGCTCACTGGAATGCAGGGTGTGGGTCCAGGAGTCATAGGCACCGAGGGTGTCAGCCGAGGGTGGGCTCTGAGCACAGGGGCAGTGGATGCAGAGCTTCTGGGAGGTGGAGCTGGTGGTTGACATGCCCGGAGTGGACCAGAGGTCAGGCCTACCAGGTGACCTGAGAGGAGGCTACTGTGACATGAGTGACGAGGGCGGGACTTCGTGGGTATGCTGAGAACAGAGAACAAGGACCCATGTCTTATTTAGGAATTATTGCTTCTTCTTAAAAGACAGGCAAAAACCTGCAACAGCATTATCAGACGTAAACAAAATGAGCAGTATTTTTTTAATATTATCAAATATCTAGTCAGTGTTTATCTTTGCAATTGTTTCATAATGACACATGTATTAAACAGTTAGATTGAATCATGAGCCGAATAAATCTATGCATCGTGATTGCTTGATATGTCACTTAAACAAACCTCTTTGATCGTAGGTTGGTCTTCATGTCTATCTTTTCCCCCTTGCAAATTGTAGAAAAAACAGGGTCATTTGTCTATAGACTTTCTTGCATCTCGATTTTTGCCTAATGTACCCTTGTGATGGTGTTTCTTATGTTCCTCTGCATTTCCTATAAATTGTATTTGGATCTAGAGGTTTGATCAAATGGTATTTTAAAATAAGGTTGGTGTTATGCTACATTTATCAGTTTGGTCCACTTAACATCATATTGTGAAAACTTTCCCTTACTATTAAGTATTTTTTCACAACTTGGTTTAAATGGTTCCAAACTAGAAAGAACAGTAGTATTATGAAAAAGTTTTAACCTCTGAGGTTTGGAAAGAAGAAAGCCAAGTAATCATGAACAGTAACCAAGAACCCACAAATGATAAGAGAGTGGTTTAAACATTATCTCAGACAGTATTAAATTTTGATTTAAGATGGCGAATTACAAACTGTAATGATAGGTATGGTCATACATGCTTTAATCTGATCTCTCTCTTAGTTTTGAGTGTGAACTTGGACTTTCTAGAACTTCCTGTCACAATAAACCATGTTTCCCCGGAAATAAGACGTAGCCGGACAATCAGCTCTAATGTGTCTTTTGGATTAAAAATTAATACAAGACCTGGTATTATATTATACTATACTGTATTATATTATATTATATTATATTATATTATATTATATTATATTATATTAGACTCAGTCTTATATTATAGTAAAATAAGACCGGGTCTTATATTACTTTTTGCTCCAAAAGATGCATTAGAGCTGATTGTCTGGCTAGGTCTTATTTTTGGGGGAACAGGGTACATACCTCAAAACAAAGTAAAATAGCCAAGGCTGCCTGATTATCTTGCCTTGTGAACCATGTCACATAAGAGCTTGTTTAATGGTGTTTGAATGAAGAGGCTGTGTTTGAGATTCTTCTTGGTGTCTCTGCTTATTACCAACAACAGAGGTAACTCACACTGGCGTAAGCCACTGAGGCTGTTTGTGGGAAGGATGCTGGGGTGTCTGCCTCACAGATCCAAGTCCAGGGAACTAGCGCAGCCTCAAGAGCAGCTGTCATGAGGGACTCTCCTGGACTCTCTTCACCTCATTCTGCTTCTCTCCATAGGTCGGCTTCATTCTTTCTCTCTTTTTTCGATGTAGAAAATTCTCTGGTCCTGATTCTAAACCATGACCAGAAACAGCCATTTCAGCTACTGGAGACTGATCTATTTTTCTCCCTCCTGGATTCCCAGGAAAGGAACCTGATTTATGCAGCTAGGATCAGATGCCCATTTCTGGTCTAGCCAGTTGTGATCAGGAGTGAGATGTCAAGGAAAATTCTGAGGGATTTGGCTTGGCAGAGGTTCCGTTGTGAGCAGTCAGCAGTGGCCAGAAGGCAGGGCGTGTGGTCCAGATGGCTGCTCCTATAGTAAGGCCTGTGTCCAGTCACATACAGAACAGCCTCGTGCCCACTATGCTGCTGGGTCGTCTTATTCATTCATGTGGATGCATGAAGGTCAACAGCTATTCTTTGTTTTCTTTTATTGCAGCCTAATCATATCCAGTAATCTGTACAGATCGCAAGTATAGTTGGGCAAGTTCTGACAAATGCATACACCCATGGAACCAATTCCCCAGAGCCTGGCCACGGCCCTAGAAAGTTCCCTTGTATTTCTTTCCATTCTATCCTCCCCCAGAAGCCACCACTATTCTGATTTTATTCAAATAGACTTGCCTTACTGGTCTTGAACTTCAATCCGAATGGAAACATACAGTGTCAACATAGTCTTATGTATTTTTGTTTAAGGTTTAAACATTCATTCAGTGCTGGCTATGTGCCAGAACCTCTATTGCTGTTAGAAATATAGGCATGACTGTGACAGAGCTGACAATGAGGGGCAATACATTAGGAGTCCTTGCAGAGGCAGAGCACAGCCGCGCCGGGAGAGGCAGTGAGTGTGCTTAGGATTCCGAAGAGGAAGAGGCCCAGGGCCTTGAGAGCAGGAGCAGGGTCACAGTAGCCCCAGTCGTCCTGAGGTGATAAGCCAAAATGTTAAACTTTGCCTGTTTTGGTGATTCATCATTTTCCTGCCTACGGACCGGATTTCCTCATCTCCCTGTGTGTGTTCTGATGAAAGGAGAGGCCGGAGACCTGGTGTGGAATGGTTTCCTCTCAGGGACATGCATACCGGGATCTGCTGTGCCTGACCCATGGTGTGGGCCCTGCTGGGTATGCACTCCCCTCCCCATCCTCCAGAAGCGTTTTCTTTCCATTTCTATCTCCTGCTGTCCTCGTTTGGCTCGGATATGAAGCAACTGAGTTCACACAATTTGTTTTACCAAGAAAAGCAGTTAATAGTTCTCAGCTTTCTTTGTATGTATATCATGATATAGTGAGCATTTTCCATATTGTTAAAATTGTTTGAAATCCTGACTCCTAGCGACTGCATAAGTTATCATCTATGGTTATACTATATGTATCTATATATAATATGTGTATATATAGTATATGTACTCTATAAATATACTATATATAAATATATACTGTATGAATGTGTATATGTATTTGTCCAATTTGTGCAACTGATTAACTTTATAAGGTCAGTTGGGAAATGGTACTAAAAATAAATAATTAAGTTTTACAGGAGCACAAAAGAAGATAAAATTACTACTCTTTTTTCTTTTCCTTCACAGAACCATCCGAGTATGGCTGAAAAGAGACAGTGGACAGTACTGGCCCAGCATTTACCACACAATGGCCTGTGAGTAGCTGAACTGCCCCACTGGAGGAAAATGCCTCTAATGTCTTTGATGCTTTAAATTTCAAAATTTCTGATTAAAAAGTGCTGCTGGGTTTCAAAATGAGTCCCTTAGTTGACTAAAAGCTCTGACAGGCTGTGCCAAATTGCAGGAAAACGTCTTTTGTGAAGGAAGTTGGGTCTACTTGCTTAACTTAAGCAAACTTGAACAAAACTGGAAAAGAAAAAGAAAAAAAGGAGGGAAAGGGCCTGTCCTATCCCCCAGGTTTTCCTTCAGTTTGTCACTGATGTTGGTAGTGAAGTTATACTTAGTAATAGCTGATACTGACACCGAAAAAGGGCTCCGTACACTCCCAGGCCCTTGTTACTGGCCTTTTGCCCAACTTTTTCACAAACCTCTCGGTATGATTGAGAGATTTGGTGCAAGGTATGGCACATTCTAAAACAGAGAATTTTCTCGGTAGATAAATGTTCTAAAAATAAATCTAGAAGACGAAGCTTTTGCATTGAAATTTTACAACAGCCCTGAGCTGTAGTGGCATAAAATTTCATTTAAATTCTAGCCTTTCATGCAAAACCTAAGTGGCACTGCCATCCTTCTCTCCCACTTCTTCATCCTTTCTTCCAAAGAAAGCCCCTCAGAGGAGGCCTGGATACCACCCAGGCCCAAGCTGGGATTGAATCCTTCTGTCCCAAATAGCCACACGGAGGCATCCAGAGTTGCTCATTTCCTTGGGGTGTTGGTCCTTTCTGAGGGATTTTCCTCAGTTAAGGGTTCCAATATTTGGAGGACCTCCTAGGAAAAGAAAAAAGACTTTGGGGCATGCCTGACGGTTTGTTACTTCTCAAGACCATTATAAAGTTCTTCAAAGAAGACCAAGACACTGGTGACACTGGCACAGCTTCTTAAGAGTTATTCCAGAGGCCGTGGAGTTTCTGCTAAACAGAGCACAGCCAGTTGTTCAGCAGATTCAGTACAAACAGTTTGAGTCACCCTTCTAAGCACCTCCTTTCTTGGCTAGCATTTTCTTATTGCGCACTTATCTCAGTGTACATGTATTGTTCACATCCTGCGATCAGTTTCACAAAAAGTTAGTAGTTTATCAGGATTTTCATTTTTTATACCTTCCGCTGACAGCTTGGGCAGGGCTAGTCAACTTCTCTGTCTTGATAATCATTCAGTGAAAAGGAAGTAGACTTTTTGGTAGACTGGTGTAAAGATAACTATTATAAAAGGAACCATAACACTTTAAAATACAGAGCACATTAGAAGACTACTTCTAATCATAATTAGAAAGTAATCATAATTTACTGTGCCAATCATTAGTATGTCCTGTTATCCATGTGCTGTGGCTGCATAACCTTGGTTACTCCTCTGAAATGTGAAGCGACCTATGGCTCAGAAAAGGTGTTTGTGGAGCCCATTTGAGAAATTTACTTTGGGATTTTTCAGAATGGGGACAGAAATAGGGGGGACATTTTTGGCCTCTGAGCCCACCCTTTACCCACCCAAAAAAAAAACAAAAAAAACAAAGGCTTCTCTTAGACTGATAACTCCTTACTAACAATAGCTCAGCGACAGATCTGACAGCTGGAGACAGCAAAGCCTGAGGCTCCCATGCCAGTGCTGGGGAGTGTCACCTTGTGGACAATCTTGTTAAAGCTGTCTCTGTTATCCCTCCCACCTCTCCCTTCCCCCACACACTGCATTTTGGCCCTAGCTTAATCTTGAGTTCATTCCCATTAGAATAGAGAGAGAGAGAGATGGAGATGGATGTTGTACTACATTTAGTTCAGTTACTCCTGGGCCTGTGTTTTCCCTAAATGTTTAGTAGAGCTTTGTGATTAATTTCTGTCCCAGGGCACCAAAACCTGGCAGTAGAAATGGGCACTCTTCCTTGGCTCTCAGGCTTTGGGCACACAGCTTTGGCTCTCTCTCTGTTGCCATCCTTGCTAACTTGGTTACCAGCCTCCGGAAGTGGTTCCCAGACCGCTGTGGCTGGAAAGACCAGTAGAAACAGGGAAGAACAGGCAGCATCTCTGCTGTTGGTAGCTGACATCTGCATGTTTATAGCTACATATATTTGGCTTGTTGCTTCCAGAAGCTTCTTTATTGCATCCATTGGGAGCTGTATCTACTGATGAAACTGCAGGATCATTGCCAGAAGAACACAGAATGAATGACGAGAAATAACTGCTTGTCTGTTTTAGGATGACTTTTACTTTAACATTATATTCAAAACATGAGAGGAAAAGTATCATTTTGATTCCAGAAACGATCTGTAGATTACCCGATTTAGGATGTTTTAGTGGTCCTCCACCAATTTAAACTATTTCCTGGGACCTGACAGAGTAATCAATGAACCAAACCTTAGGATATTGCTATATGTAGTTCACTTATGTTTTGTAATGTTACCTCACATAACGAAAACAACTTTCAGAATTTGCTTTAGCTGAAGAAAAATAGTAACTCTTAATTTCTGAATCTACTAAGTGCCTCATGCCTTTTTAAAAATATCATTTTATGAAATCATCACAACAGATATGCCAGGTAGGTGATATTTTCACCATTTTGTTGACGGGGAAACTGAGTCCACTGTTTGTGGTTGGAATTCCACGCCTGTCTGACTCCAAAGATATGCTATGCTACCCACTGCATTTATGGGATGGGTCCATGAACTTGATCTACAAAGAGCTAGACAGTAAATATTTAGACTTTGTGGGCCAAACAATCTCTACAGCAATTATTCAACTTTCTGTCCTTGTAGCATGAAAGCAACCATAAGCAATACATAAAAGAAAAAGTCTGGCCATGTTCCAAAAAATCAAAAAATGTATTTACATAACTAGAGTTTAAGCATATGATTTTGGACAAAGTGATGCCTTTTTAAAAGGTCACTGATTTATTTGTATTTTGTTTGTTTCTAAAACTATGTGAATGTCCAAACTTTTTTTTTTTTTAATTACATTGCTCAATTCCCTAGAAGCTTTCCTTCTAGGGAAAAAGCCAAGATATCTTCATATACAAAACAAATAAACTAGGGAAGCTTTTTTTTTTTTAAATTATAAAAAGTCTCCAGCCTCATAAAATTACGCAGCACATTGTAATTTTTACGCAGAAGAGGGATCTTACATATTTATGTATAGTTTGTTAGACAGTTAGGCATAAAGAGAATTGAAAAAGAAGCTTTAAAGCATTAAGATTTAGTACCAACTGAAAAGTAAGCAAAAATGATGACAATGAATCTTTGAAATCATCCAAGCATGATTTGATTTGTCAAAGATAATTTTATATGTGGTTATTGAAGGGCACTTTGTATGAAGATATATATATCTTTGTGGTTATAATTCTTAAACATAATCATTCTGTAGTCTCCAGCATCAATATGGTGGATAAGGGTGTACAGGTTCTTGACAATTGTAATTGTTTTGTAGACTGAAAATTGCGGTACCTGCCTTTCAATTAGACAGTTCTTTGAATGTATCTCAGGCTCTTTCTGTAGTCTGAGTGTGTAGCTGGCTTTGCTTTTGCATTTAGGGACAATCCAGTATTATAGTTTATTTTCTTCCTTTGGTGGAGAATATCAGCTTAGTGTAGAGAGGAAACTTTAAATGATTTTCAAATGGTGACCTCACGTGTAAGTTTTTTTTCTTTTTTATAAGAAGTTTCGTTTTAAAGTAAACTCAAGTTTGTTTGTTTGTTTGTTTTTTTCCTGGCATGTGTTTCTTGTTGTGGTTCTTCCATGCTCAATTAAAATTCTTTAGGCTGAAATGAACCCAAACAATTGTTTTTCCAAATGTTCCATGTTCTGAGTCTCTTTAATTCTGATTTGTAGCAGAAGGAGATGATTTGGAGTTTCTCCTTTCTGAAACTCATTCTCTGGCCTGTGCTTTCTGGAAGGATAGGTAGAACCTGGCGGGGTATGTACATGAGAAGCAGGTGCTACCCAGTCATATGACACTGCTATCTACCAAGAAACATGTTTGCACCTCACAATTCCACTTACTGCAAACTGGGGTTGTGTGTGTAATTGCAGAAGATAACTTTTTTTGGCCACTGGGGAAAAATAGTGATTTCAAAGTGGCTTTTCCAGCTTGCTGTCACACGCCTTGGGATGGGAATTCTGGTGCTGGGAACCCCTCTTTCCACAGGTCCCAGCTACTCTTCTACCTGTGATGGGGGAGGGTGCAGGGGCAGGGTGACCTGCTGAGTTTGGGGCTCAGATCACCCACTGTAACCACTGGTCCTCAGACCTTTCCAGAGACAGACAGGAGTCTCAGTCAGGTGAAACTTCATGCTGGATCGCTTCACCCAAAATTTAAAAAATAATTTTATATGAGAATTTAAAACCACAGAAAGAACTTTAACATTTTCAATTCACACCATTATTTTTTACAAAACATTTTTGCCCTCTTTTTTTAAAACCCAATTGTCTAGCTCTTTTTAATAATGTACTTTTTATCATGACAAATTGCTTAGCTTTGCTGGTAATATGGTCTTTGTCTTCCTGGCAGCTCCGTGCTCTGCTATGGCTTACCATCATGATAGCAGACGGATATTTGTGGGCCAGGATAACGGAGCCGTAATGGTAGGTAGCTTCCAGAATGTATTCCTTGTATTGACCTCCCCGTGTTCACTTCTGTTGAACAGCTTAAATGAAGTTAACAGTAAATGCCTGATTGGCATAAAAATGTTGAATTCAGTATTAGACTTCAAAATGGATTAATTTTAATTAGTGCTTAATTTTAAACTATTTCTGTGGAACTCAAAACGCTGTCGTGATTGATGGTTGGATGCCCAGACGAGCCCATACAGCAGCCCCCACACAGTGAATATGAGGCCATAGTAGCCCCCATCCCTGAACCCTGAAGGAGGCCAGGGCAAGGAGAGCGTGGTGAAGAGTGTGTGTGTGTGTGTGTGTGTGTGTGTAACAGACAGGGGGAAGGCAAATGAGTTTAGGGACTACTCATTCAGCCAACAACTTGTATAACTTTCTAAGGCAGTGCTTCTCAAACTATCTTTGGTAAAAGACTAGATATTTACATTTTTAATTTATTATAGATGGGTATTTTGTGGGCCAATTTGTGTGTGTTTATGTATTTACATATATGTTTTCTTAATTGTGATATAGAATTCATATACCATAAAATTCACCATGTTAGAGTGTGCAGGTCAGTGGATTTATGGTATATTCACAAGATTACGCGACCATTAACACTCTAATTCCAAAACAATTTCATCACACGGTCTCCCCCAAAGAAACCCCAAACCCATTAGTAGTCTCTCCCCACTCCCTTTCCCCCAGCTCCTGGCAATCATTAATCTACTTTCTGAGTCCAGAGATTTGCCTATTTTTAGACATTTTATGTAAGTAGAATCATAGAATATGTGTTGCCTTTTATGTCTGGCTTCTTTCACTTAGCATGTTTTAAGTTTCATTTATATTGTAGTTTGGATCAGTACTTCATCCCTTTTTGTTTATTATGTAGATATAACACTCTTTGTTTATTCATTCATCAGTTGATGGACATTGGGGTTGTTGCCACTTTTTGGCTATTATTAGTAATGCTGCTATGGACATTCATTCGTGTGCAAGTTTGTGTGTGAACCTAAGTTTTTCATTCTATTGGGCATATATACCTACGAATGGAATTTCTGGGTCATGTGGTAAGTCTGTAGTTAACTTATTGAGGAACCACCAAACTGTTCCCCAAAGTGTGTACCAACTGTACATTCCCACCACCAATGTGAGAGGGTTCCAGTTTACATCATTGCCAACGTGTTATTTTCCATGATGCTTTGTTTTGTTTTTATTCTTGCCACCCTAGTGGGTGTGAAGTGGTATCTCATTATGCTTTGATTTGCATTTCTCTAATGACTGTTTTATGTTGAGCATCTTCTCATGTGCTTGTTGGTAATTTGTAGATCTTCTTTGGAGAAATATCTATTCAAGTCCTTGGCCCACTTTTAATTTTTTTTCTTTTTTAATTGGTGAGCTCTAAGAGACTCGGAATGGCAGCCTGGAAGAATTCTCCAGTGAAACCAACCATCTGGTCATAGGTTTTTCATTGTGAAAAGTTTTGTTTTTTCTCCCCTTCTTCCACCTCCCCCGCCCCACTCTGGTTCAAGCCGTTGTTTCTCAGTCTAGTTGTGTACGACACAGCTCCCTGGCCCAGGCTGGTATTATGAGCCTTGCACTCCCAGTCATCGGTCGACAGCTCACGCTGACCCCCCCACTCATAGCAGCACACGGTAGCCCACAGCAGCCCACGGTAGCCCATTGCAGCACACAGTAGCCCATGGTAGCACTCAGCAACCTGCAGCAGCTCATGGCAGCTTACGTCAACCTCTGGCTGCTCACAGCAGCCCAGCTCCAGGGAGAGCCGTTGTTCACAATCTTAGCTGTAGAGGGCACAGTTCACTGGCCCATGTGGGAATCAAACTGGTGACCTCAGCATTAGGGGCACGGTGCTCCAACCACCTGAGCCACCGGGCTGGCCCGTGAAAAGCTTTTTTTTCAGTACTAATTTAACCACTTTACTTGTTACAGATTTTCTGTTTCTTCATCAATCCATGTGTATTGTTTGTGTCTTTCTGGGCCAAGAAACAAAGAGCCAGTACAAAGGACAGGCTCTCTGCCCAAGTGTTTCACTCAGCAGTAGGTAGGTGGAGAGGACTCAGGGGCTGCAGTGTTGGCAGTCGACGAGCTCAATGCCCCATCAGCTTGGGGCTGCTGTAAATAGATGATGTAGTAGTAAATGCCAACCTTCTTGTTTTTCTCCTTCTGAAAAGTTGATAGGAATAGCATGGTGATGTGTCTACACAAATATAGCAAGAAGTCACAAAAGGGCAAGCCTCCAGTGGTGGCAATGGGTGTGCATTTACTTTTCTAGTGACCCTTCTTGTGGCCCCTGCGTCAAGGGTACAGGTTCTAGGATGGCATATAAAAACTCTTGCAGCTCTCCAGTGGACAGGGGCAATGTAAATCCAATTTATCATTAGTTAACAATTGATTTTTTGATCTCCCACCCACTACAAATTAGTATCTATAAAATGCTAATACATTTTTGTACTTTGCAAAACCAAGATGGAAACAAGGAGTCAGTATTCCTTTGTGGGTTTTTTTTGTGTGTGTTTTTTGTTTTCAGTCTGAGCAGTCAACAATTTATAATGTCCATGTTACCCAGAGCCTTAAGAACTTACAAATTTGGCACTGATTAGCAGAATTTTGTATTAGTGCTTTTTTAAGAGTTTTCTTGGTTTTATGTTGAATCTTATTTTTTCATTAGGTATATATACTTTTAATCTTTTCCTAGTTATAAAGTATTACATAGTCTATAAAAAATTTGGAAAATATTAAGAGTATAAAAAAATAAAACCGCCAACAATTTCTTAATTTCCTTTTTTGCTGTTCTTCTTTTTATTAAATAGTACACTTCCCCCCCTTACACTGCTGAGGTGTCTTATGTTTTATTTTCACTATAGCTGAGAACTCTTGGTAGTAATGGGCCTTTACAATTTTTCTTTATTTATGTCACCTTGAGGAATTTTTGGTGTGGCCAAGAGAGGAAAATTAACAAAGACTCCTTTGAGGTTCGAGGGAAAAGGAATTCAACGTGCTCACTTGTGGGGCAAGAACTGGACAAAAATGCTGTGGTGGTCACGGCACTTTCTTTATTCTATCAGGTCCCCCCAAAAAGGGTGGCTTGAGGACAGGCCTGTTGAAAGGAGCAATTCTGTGTTACTGTTATATAGCTAACCTAGAGTCCCAAATCTGGTGATAGCTATTTTTAGAGTTAACTTTGTTTTGAAAGTTAAGTTCTTATTGTTTTTAAAAACCATAACTGTTTTCTTATTGCATGTCTTTACTCTTAGGAGTTTCATGTTTCTGAAGATTTTAATAAAATGAACTTTATCAAGACCTACCCAGGTAATTATACCACACACCCAGATGCTGGCATATATATACATGTAAATCTACACATACAAAACTAGGACCCCATCTCTTATGATCAAAACTAGGTTTTCACATTAACTTTTTCATTTTGTTACCCCAATTATATGAGAGGCTATCCACTCTTGGGGGTTATTTACCATCCTTTTCCTGCTTATTAACGTTTAAAATTTTGTATGCTATTCGATTTGGGTGCATGTATCAGATTTAATTTAACCATTCTTCTATTTTTGAACATGTGTACTGCTTCTATTTTGATAACACACACCAACATGTATGATAGTGTATGTATATGTGTGTATGTGTATCTGTGAGCATATTTCATGTAGATCTATTAGGTTGGTGCAAAAATAATTGCAATTTTGCAATTTTTGCAATTATTTTTAACCTTTTATTAAACTGCAATTACTTTTGCACCAACCTAATATACATGTGTGTCCTTGACTGACACTCTGACTCTAATTACTTCTGTTTGAAATAAATTCCTAAAAGTGGAGAAACTGGATCAAACGTTAAAAAGTTTTTTAATGCTCTAGATTTATTTTGCAAACCTCTTCCCAGCAGTAGTGTGCATTTTGCAATCCTCTGCATGGTGGTTAAGAGTGCCTGTTCTTTAAGTCTTTACAGCATTGGTCTTTATAAATGTTTTTCACCAGTTTGGTAGTCAAAATAGTTCTCAAGTTAAAAATTATTTAAGTTTTATTTAATGTTAACCCTTTGTCATCTTTTCTGAATGTCTGTTCATGATTTTGCCCATATTCCCAGGGAGTTACAGTATTTTATAATTAATTTATATGAAAGAGTTCTTCAGTTCTTCCAGAGAAGCCTGTACAGCTTAGAGCAAGGTCGGAGGTTTCTCTGTCTGGCCTCTGACTTCATTCATCAGACTGGGCATTTATTAAACACCTGCTGTATGCAAGGTCCCACACGTACCAGGTGAAGTAGATGGTCACTGCCAGAGTGTGGCTTACAATTGACTTAGAAACACAGATATTCCAGAAGTTAGGTTGTAGAACACTTTCCTCATTCTCAGTTGTTATTTTGTAATACAGAACTTCACAATAACTTTGCCTTTATAAATAATAAAAAGTCACACACAAATTATTCCAGAAACAAAATGCTTACACTATTTTTTAATTTCAGAAAATTGCAGGTGCTCTTGTTTACAAGGCCAGTGTTTTCTAAAGGATCAAAACGCTAAAGCTATGGACAATAAAAAAAACATTGTTCTTTTAAGAAAAGACTGCCGCTTTGCATATGGAACTCATTGATAGTTAAGGTTTTTTAGAGCAAAGTAAAAATATTCTCTTGAGTACAGCAAAGGAAAAAAACACACAAAACTGGCTCTAATCTATTATTGGAATCCCTCTTGAGTATTACACTTTAATGATTTGTATTTCATAATCATCTTCCCTGCCCGGGTGCAGGGGCAGGGCGTTGGGAAGTCTGGTAGTGAATTGGGCAGGGCAAATGATCTGAACTCTCTTCACAGTCAGCCATTTCCGTGATAGGACTGTTTAGACTGTGTGTCTCCAGGCCAACCAGGTGGCGAAGGTCAGCCTCAGTTCTCACCCAGCGAGACTTGATTCTGAAAGTCACATTTCTTCCTGAAGGGCGCAGACTTTCCCTTTCTGTTCCTACAGCTCATCAGAATCGGGTGTCTGCGATTATCTTCAGCCTGGCCTCGGAGTGGGTGGTCAGCACCGGCCATGACAAGTGTGTCAGCTGGATGTGCACCCGGAATGGGGACATGCTCGGGAGGCACTTCCTCACGTCCTGGGCTTCGTGTTTACAGTATCCTTCCGAGGGCCGGACCTTGGCCTGCCCTGCAACTGCTTGTCTCCATAGTTAGTTTTCAATCTGATCATAAATTGTTCATTGAGATCCAAAGACTGAATGCTTCCTATGTATTTCATATAAAATCCAAACATTTCTCTGTCTACTTTTCTGGGTATAAAATTGGTTTGTTAAAAATAATCATTAAATGACTCACTGTTCCCTGCTGGGAAGTGCTCTACATTTTTTATACAAAATCTTGAAAAACCTAAACCTCATTAATACAACTCCCTTCTGTCATTCCTTTACATTTCAAAGTGAAAGAAAAGACTTTTTGTATAAACAAAGGGGAATTCTAGTAATTGGTTATTTGCAGACCCTTCCAGAGAATATAATAAGGGTTGTGATCCTGGCGTTCATAAATGGGCTACAATGAGGTTTATAAGGTTTTTGTGTGTGGAGAGACTTCGTAATCCTTGTAATACTCTCAGAGGTGCCTCAGCATCCCCAAACTGTTAAGAAATCGCTGCTTTGAAAGCTTTTTACCACTAGATGAAATTTGTTTTACGTAGAGCTCTCTTGCTTAAGGCTAGCTGTGGTGGCTGTGTACCCGTGAAGGCAAGATCAAGGCTGTCAGCAGCAGGCAAATACCCCAGGGTAGTTTCCCTTTCAGAGTTGGACATCTAGCTTAGTAAAATTTTTTTCCAATGAAAGCCTTTATAACAAATGTTTACTACAAGTGAATGCACAGCAGGAAATATTTAAAGTAAGCATTTAAAATAGTACCATACACTTTAGAATTAAACAAGAGAAAATACTCAGATACATTATGTGCTAAATAACTGTTCCTGTTGTGTGTTAGGCTTTGGACATGGATTGGTAGAAAATGGCAGAGAAGCACAATCATGGCCCAGCCTGTAGTGCTCCCTCTGATCTGTATTTTGGAATTAAAATAGTACTTACCCTATTTTGTGTAAACTACTGATTTGCCACAAATTTCTCTGGCCATAAAGTGACTGAGAAAGTAATGAGCTGTTATCAATAGTTAATATATTTTTTAAATTTCAGTTTGCTAGTACCCCAAATAACTGCCTATTGGATGATTAAAGTTAACCTACACAACAATATAAAATAAACCAATCTCTTTACTTAAAGCTAAATCATCTAGGCCAAAAGAAAGATGGGTTCATGTCCATACGTGCTGTCAGTTTTATATTATTTACAGAGATAGTTCATAAATATCCACTTTGTTCCAGTTCTTGCTTTTTTTCATTATTGAGTATTTACTTTTTTATACTTTATTATAATTTGATTATAACTACTTATTTTTATGTCTGTCATCTCTATCAGCTCTTAATATTGCCAAGTGCTAGGATATTGGTTAGAATGGCAACAGGTACTCAATGAATTCTTGTTGAATGGATGAATATTAATTTTCCCAATAATCCCAGCTTAAATTTTTTTTTCTTCAATATTTACATATTGCATGATTTCCAGTTGGGTATTTCCTTTCTCATGGTTTTAGGTTTGTGCTTATTGTCTCTAAAGTGCACATTTTCTATTTTATAACTTTGAGATGGATCCTTGACTGCTTCCCCACAGATACGATTTTGATACTCAGTATGCTTTTGTTGGTGATTATTCTGGACAGATCACCCTGCTGAAGCTTGAGCAGAACACCTGTTCAGTCATCACAACCCTCAAAGGACATGAAGGTAGGCTGTGTAATCACCCACAGGTTTTCCACCTAATTTGGGCATCCAAATTTAGTTCTCAGCTCTGTGGTTTCATGAATGATCAACTTCTTATATCTATCAGATTTCAATTTGATTGACCAGACAGAGGATTTAGATCTCAAAGAGTGAAAACTAAGTGCAGGTAGGGTGTTGGGATAGATTTTGTATTATCAGAATCCATTCTAGATTGCTTTGTGGATAATACTTTCCATTTTGTTTACTTTTTTCAATTAAATTATTTTCAGAAACCTTTTACATTTTCTTTTAAATGGTAATACCTTTGGAAGAATGTTGTTATTATTATTATTTTTTAATTTGTCAGTTTCTAGGACACTGAACAAGACCGGGTGGATCAATACAATTGGGAAAAACAATACGGGCTGATTCAGCCTCTACTTGGGAACCTCTCCTGGGTGGGGGCTGAAGGAAAAGAATGACCAGTGGCATTTCATTATTTCTGCAGGGCAATAAGTAGGTGAGGCTCCATGGAAGGGTTTCAAAACCCATTTAGCTGTATTGAGTAACAAATTAGAAGCTTTGAGGCCATCTGGTTAAGATTCAAGAATTGGGGAGTTGTTGAAAAGAAAGAATGATGGACTTCTATGAAAATACTGTTCTAAGTATAACAGGTTAAATGTTCTCAATGCATTCTAGCTGATCTCTTTAGGTGAAATCAAGCTTATCAGATACGGGACCTTGTGGAGGAAAAGGGAGAGAGAAGAACAGTTAGTTAAAATAGATTTGGGCAGGAAAGCACAGCCCCTGAAGACACCACTTACTGTTTATGACTGATGGTCTCGTGACCCCAGGCTCTTAAGTAGTCTCTGGGTTGCTTAGGTCAGAGTGTGTTCTGGTAACTACTTAGTGGTGTCCATATGGAAAGACCATGTTTACCTGCTATTCTAGCTGAAATGTATGAGGCATAGGATTAAACAGTGTCAGGATTTATGCAGAATTATCCCTGAAACCAGTTTTGCAGAATATTTTTTTTTTTACTTAAGTTTCTGTGAGAAACCAGTTCAGTTGTTTGCTTTTGAATATGGCTTCATCCGTTTTCTATATACCCACCAAAAATATTATTAGCCTGTGTGACTGGTTCAATTTTATTAAGATTATTAATAATTTTTTTTCTAGACAAGCAGCAATCAATGGAACAATGAAGAGATCTGTTGGAAGAGAAATCTGTAGAAAGATTTTCCCAAGGTTATCAAATTTGATAAGTTTAGCCAATATACAGTTCGAAATGTAAGGTTTGGATTTTTAACCTAAATTCTCTGGCATAATTGTGTGATATACCTACAGACTTTTTTTTTTTTTTTTTTTAGAAATTTAATTTTCTTAAATGTAGGCATCTTGCAGTAAAACCACCTGCAAGGTCCCAGAGACCTGGAATAATCCACGTTTTTATCTTATATAAGATGACCACAGTAAACTTAATGGCCTTTTCTCATTAAATATTAATAGCTATTTTTTATTCAAAAGCTTTTACTGAACTGACCCTTCATACACAGTGTTTTATGATTTTGTAGGACAGAACAAGGAAAAATTTCTTTAAATATCTTTGCATTCAAAGTAGTTTGATGTACAACTGAAAATCCTAATCTTACAACTTCGGATAATGGATGTGCTGTGTCTTCTCTATGACTCGTGATAAAATGTTGAATGGCCCTTTCTTTGTACAACGAAGATACAGTTTTATTGACTCAGCCGGTGCTAGTTCAGTCTTCAGCTGTCAAATGTGTGTGTTCTAATGTAGAGTTTTATTTAACACACACATGCCTCTCTCTTTCCCCCGCATCCCCCTCAGGTAGTGTCGCCTGCCTCTGGTGGGACCCTCTTCAACGGTTACTCTTCTCAGGAGCCTCTGACAACAGCATCATCATGTGGGACATCGGAGGAAGGAAAGGCCGCACACTTCTGCTCCAGGGCCATCAGTGCGTGACTATTCATGGGGGTGGGGGAAGAATCTGAGTTTGGGTGAGGCACGGGAAACATTATTATTTTGAAGACAGCCATTTGATAGGGTTCACGGAGTCCACTTTTAACTGTTTTTCTGTTAGTCATGAGTGTCTGGTGTTCTGTAGCAAAAAGAAAAAAAGAGCACAGGGTTTTCTTCCTTCGTAGGAAGGAACGCTTCCCACATTTCTCTCTCAATGAGTCAACCCACAGAAATATCTGCTTAAGGCTGACGTGGGTTAGAGACCTCAGGTGAGGATTTTGACCGTGGAAGATGGCGTGTAATGTGACACTAAGCCATTCTCAAACTGGATGCCTAAGTCATTTTCTTAAATCTAAAATATTTCATTAAGAAGTAACGTATGGTTTGACAGTCGTATTTGCCTGAGCTATCACGTTGTAATACTCAGGCTCTTGCGTCCAAACTTGAAAGGAAAAGGAGGCCTTTCCTCCTCGTTGGTTAGGCTGTCCCTGTTTACTGTAAGCAGAGTCCAGCTGAAAAGTGCCGAGGAAAGATTCTCCACACAGCCTGCAAGTCAGGAGATGTTTCCTGGGGCTTCCAGAGGAGCCGTCTAACAGGCTTCAGGAAGGGGCAGATTTCTTCACCCTGTCAGTGTGAGCGTGTGTGAGCGTGTGTGCTTGTGTACTAGTGATCTCCACAGTGTGTGATTGCTTGTTCTGTGGCCGTGTTCCAGGGAGGGAGTTAGGCCTCCTTTGTTCTTTGTTTCTGAACAAGTAGGAAAATCTTGTGCACTTGAAGTGGAAATTGTGGTGATTGGTCCAGCAAACCATAGTCGTCACCGTACCTCTGACCTGCAGTTCCTAACGACTGACTTAAAAGTTGTGTTTTCTTCATAGAAACTATCATTCTGTATCGTAAGTTATAGAATGCCAAGTATTTTATACCAGAATCCATATTTATACCAGAATCCAAATTGTCAGTGATAAAATGCCAGTGGCAGATTCTAACCAGGGGAGAGAGTTGAGCCTCAATGAAGACCACTGCTCTGTTTTCCCTCATGAGACAAGTGACTGTTGTGTGGTGTTGCAGTGACAGGGTGCAGGCGCTGTGTTACCTGCAGCTCACAAGGCAGCTCGTCTCCTGCTCCTCAGATGGTGGGATTGCGGTGTGGAACATGGACGTGAGCAGAGAGGAGGTAAGAGAAGGAGCAAGCCAAGGCTGAGTGGGAGGCAGCCCCAGGGACCAGCTTCTCGGTTTTGTGCACTGCCTGCCGGGAGTGCCTGCCGGAAGTGCCTGCCGGAAGTGCCTGCCGGAAGTGCCTGCCGGAAGTGCCTGCCGGAAGTGCCTGCCGGAAGTGCCTGCCGGGAATGCCGACCGAGGGAAAGACAGTCCTGAGTGTCACTTTGTGGTGCATTCTCTACTCTTTTGAGCCTCACAGTGATACGCACTGCACACAGACTAAGCGTGTAGGCGGAGTTTCAGCCCTGGAAGCACACTGAAGGGACAGACCCAGGACACAGTCTGCACCCAGGGAGCAGCCCACTGTGGTGGTCTCACAGCACCTGTTACAGTAACTGAGAGGTGTGCCAGTGACTAGCGTGGGGACATAGCTCGGTGCCTGGCATTTCTCTGCAAAGTATGTCTCTGTTCCCTGCTTGTTTTCCACTGAGTTCAGTTCCATTGTGTCCACGTCGGCACAGTGTTCTTTTCAGGAGACTGAGTTCTTACTCGTTTGGGCCACTAACTAGTTGTGAGACCTTGTTTAGGTAAGTACCTTAATTTCCATGGATCTCCATTCTCTCTTCCATAAAGTGAAATAGTTGAATGAGATGACTTCTAAGGTCCTTCCAGTTCTTTAGACAGACACTCACTCTAACTACCTATACAGTCTCTTTTTTCTATTTTAAATAATGCTGCCATGAACATTCTTGACCTTGTCATGGTGTGATTGTTTAATTATTTATTTCAGACAGATTTCTGAAAATTGACCCTTTGGGCCAAGGATATGTCCATTCTGAAGGCTTTTTATAGATGTCAGATGATTTCCAGGCAGGCTCCCCATTCTCATCTTTGCTCGCACGGGCGTTATCTTGCTTTCCCACTGGCGTCAGCAGCCTGTGATGTAGATAGCAAAAGAGTTGATTCCAGAGAAGATAGGAGAGTATCAAGGATGTTCAGGACTTAGAATTTAACTTCAGAAACATTTATTGAGCACCAGCAGGGTGGCCGTGAAGTCTGGAAACTTAGTGAATGTACATCAAAAGTGGTTTATTGATATTGCATTGCAGTACATGCTGTGTTGCCTGATGTCACACAATTTGTTCAGCGTGCCACCCTCTTGCGGTGTATAGGTCAGTGTGCCACCCTGATGCGTCACAGGTCAGCATGCCGTCCTAATATACTGTGTAGGTCAGCGTGCTGTGCCTCGTGGCAGTGGATGCAGGATTCTCACCAGCCCCCGCATTTGTCTGCTATGTGTTGCCTCTGAATGCTTTGAGTCTGATTATCACTGAGTAAACCTGTGTCTTTAGCATAGCACAAAAGAGAGAATCAAGGTGGTTCAATGTATTTTTAAAAGTAGTGACATTACTCATTTGCAGTCTTTGTAGCTGCCATGTTCTATACGCAAAGATTCTTGCCTGAGAGAATCTTGTAAGCTAGTCAAGGAACTAGGTTACCCTATAAATAATAATAGAGAGAAGTACTGATTGCTTGTTTTTTAAGTGACCTCGTCAGACAAGTCAAATAGAGGAAATCTTGATTACATGTTTACTGGTTAATTACTCTTTTTGACTCTTCTAAAAATCTTTCGGTAGGGCTTAGAGTAACTTGTTATTAAACATATATAACATTGGCTTAATATTGCAGAATGTGTCTTACTTTCTCTGCAAAGATTTCTGAACTGTTTTATATTTATCAACTGCCAGTTATATACATCAAGAACAGCTAGTGTACCGTTCTGTTTCCTGGCCTCTTGGCCTGTCATATTTGAATCTTACTCCGATGAGTGGGAAGCTCAGAGGCTGTGTTCCCTGGCTCATGAGAAAGGAGACCATTGGTGCCCAGTGGCTGCTAGAGGCTCTTTCAGGGGTTTAACAATTTGGATTTCAATCCACTGTTCTTATCCCTGGTAAGTTCTTTTAGAAAAAAAACCAGAAAGTAGAAGCAGGATTTCTATATGATTGTGGACTTGATCAGTACATTGGGGGAAAGAAAAAACACTGCCGTCATTCAAGGTGCTTCCTGTGTGGGCAGTTCTCTTACTTTTAGTCATTGATGGGAGATTACCCCAAATCACATGTGTGCTGGTGGGTAACACTTCTTGCTCTATTAGCTAATCTGTCTCGGTGGTTGGCAGTGTTGGTGGGAAAGAATTTGTGCCAAAAATATGCAGCATTTTTATTAGGTTTTGTTTTGTTATTTTGTTGTTGTTTATTACTAGCTGAATAAACATTAGTGTAAATTAAGCAGCCTATGATTTATAAGATTTTGACCCTGAGTTAGGGTTTTGTACAATTTGTAGGACTTCTTTAGGCAAGAGCATAGAGGATGAACCCCAGATTCTCTAGCCCCACAGTGCTTGCCTGGAATTTCTTTCTGCGTCACGCGGAAATTTGACTGGAGTGTGTCCAACCCACTGTGGCTGTCAGCACCACTCTAGGGAGCAGGAAGCAAATCCGTCTCCCACCAGGTCATAATTAGAGGGGCTCCTTTTTGGAAGTAGGCGTGAAACATAAATGAGCAAGTAACGATAATTAGGATGAATCCTCTTGAAAAGAGAACTTTATTTTAAACTAATAGATCACAGAACGTATAATATACATTAGTGCAAAGCAGATTAGCAGTGCAGTGGGGTTATTCTTATAACGTCATCTTTGTCTGGATTAGGCAAGTGGAACAAGATGTAGAAAAGAGAATTAAGTAGTCAGAATACTTGATTATAATGTTCTCTTTTGCTCTTCTCAGCACACAACAAAACTTTTTCTCTCTAGAGAATAGCCACATAACAGAATACTGTTCATGAGAGTTTACAGCGTAACACTGAATCTTATTGCAAGAAACAAAGTTATGGGTATTTCTGATATGAAAATGTGCGCCAAAAAGCCTGCTTATTTCTGATTTGGGTTTTCAGTTTGTTCATCTCAAATTATTTGAAGCGTATTTTTCTTCCATGTGCCCTCTACCCTCTAGCTCAGCAAAGTAATATTCTTTCCTAAACCCCTAGACAGAATTATGCTCCTTGAAGGCAGGGACTCTGTTCTATGGGTTGTCATAGTCCAGAACCATGTTGGGAGACCCTCACATGTTGAAATGGTTAGGACCCCTTTACAGAGGCTGCAGAGAGTGTAATGGACAAGGGGAGGGACTCAGGCTGGACTCCTGGGTCTCAGGATCTCCACCCACTAGCCCACCACAGACAGTTGCTTCAGTCTGGGAGCCACTGTTTCTTTGCCTGTAAAATGGCGGTAATGTTGCTCTGTATCTCCTAGGGTTGTGATGAAAACTCAGTAAAATAAGGCCCATAAAACACTTGGCACACTGCCTGGACTTGTACAGTACTTGCTGTATACCCGGCACTACACAGACACTTCACAAATGTTAACACATTGAATCCTCCAAGCCTCATACTTGAATACTGCTGTCCTGAATACTTTTTACAGCGTTTCATCCCACGTGACTTTTCCACACTGGCGTGTGTCGCAGGCATAAGACTATTGCAGCTTTCCTTACCCCCGCAATTACACATCCCTGTGCTGGCCTGCCGTGTTGTCTGCATCCCTCAGGGATGTTGTTCACAGACAGTATTCCCAAACCTCCTTTCTGTCGCGGATCACAGCTTCTGCATCCAGACAGCAATCTTCTTCACATAGGTGCACATCTCTTTATCACTCTTTCTGACCTCCCTTCTCCTTTCCAACGCTCACCCAGTTATTTAAAGAAACCTCTCTTCTCTGTTAGCCCATTTCATTCAATTTCTGGGTGCCCCCCCACCCCGACCAAAGGAAGACCTTTGTAATGGCTGTCATACGTAGAAATATTTCTAGTGACATACCTAAATTAAAAAGTAGGAAAGCCAACGGTTTTGATAAAATAGGAAACAGAACAAGGGACACTCATCATTTAAACCCCAGAGTCCCCTTTCGAATCTCTGTAAAGTTCTCCATCCCACTGCATGTTTTATAAGGGTGAGTGTAATTTGTTTTATGTGATTCTCCCAGCATCGTCCCCTCTTATCAGAGATATTTTTCTTGAGTGTTAAATTTCAAGATCGAGAAAAGACTATTTTTAACCTCACAATCTTTGGTTTCATTTATAGGAATTAGTATTTGCTATTTTTATTTTCTGTAGGCAGTAAGTATATATAATGGCAAGTGATTGAGGTTAAATAGGCTTTTAATGGGTTCATCTTGTAATTGAGTACAACTTGTAATATTTTGTTTAGAGAAATATATTTTCTAAGTTTCCAACAATTTCAAGACTTTAATTTCCCTGTTTCAACAAAATTGATTGAGAAACCTACTCCATGACAGGGTGTATATAATGTAAGGATGAATAAGACCAATGAGTAACTCGTATTATAGGTTAGTGGGGGGAAAAGAAATGTTTATAAAGAATTACAGTACAGAGAGCGTGCACTGCTAGCATGACATCTGTGGGCAGACTGTGGGCCCACTTGGGGCGCGGGGGGGGGGGGCTGGCAAGTCTGTCTGACATGATACCCACCCAGAAGACCTCCCCTGTTAGTCAGTTTAGTGACCCCACAGCCTTCCCAAGTGGTAGCTCGCCGGATTTGGCAACAACTGTTGTGGGGGGTGTTTTGTTTTGTTTTGTTTTGTTTTGTTTTGTTTTACTCAACCAGATATATGTTTCAAACAACTTCGGCATTAAAAAAGAAATATAAAAAGTCAGCTCTAAGAGTTCACAATGAACATTGAATTACTCCCTCTTACCTATAAATTAATAATTGAACAATCCCATAAACATTACTAAAATTATGAAGATTACTCAAAACAAACATAATATTGAATATGGCAACGGCTGTAATATATGGAATATTTTTAAAAATGCTACCCTCCTCAAGGTGTAGCACTATTGTATTAATTTCTGAAAAACTAAAATAAGCATACAGCTGCACTGATGTTGGCTCTGACCTCCTCCTCCCCCAGGCTCCTCAGTGGTTGGAAAGTGATTCTTGTCAGAAATGTGAGCAGCCCTTTTTCTGGAATATAAAGCAGATGTGGGACACGAAGACACTGGGGCTCAGACAGGTGAGTAGCCAGCATTGAATCCCCACTGGGCTAATCGTAAATTTCATTTTTTGTGTAATTAACCTGTCATTTTGTTTGGAATCACACTTTTCCCTATAAATGCTATTAATTCCTACTTTTTGGATCTCACTTTCATTGTGTGTGACTAATAATGAGAAATGGCCCCATTTCCTGGGGCCAGTGAGACTATTACCTAACTATTCCATTGCTTGTCCTGCACTGGAAGAACAGGGGTGCAGAGAAAACCTGAGAGCCTAGTTGTAAATATATACAGATCTTTCACTTTAGGACTATTAATTGTTAAAGTCAGTGTTTCACACTAAAAATGTGAATGAATTATGGATACAAGCCATATGCTTTCACAAACAGATACGAAGTAACAATTTAGCCCTCCCTGGAATGCTCTTACACTAAGAATTTTAGATTGTTCATAAATTGTTCCATATAAGTATACCAGGGATATTTTAGCGTGTTTCAAGTACTGTTTTTTAAATTTTTTAACTTAAAGAAACATGCCCCAAATAGCCTGTAGATTTTAAAGATGCTCTTATCACTAGGTATTCATGTAATACTAAAGTTCTACAAAAATATATATATTTCTACAGCAGCCTTGAAGGTAGCCACTCACTCAGGTTGAATATGAATTTATGCAGGTAAGTAAAAAGAATGCTGATTTTATTCCTCGTATTACTGGTTACGCCTCTATGAAGGATTGGCCTAAAATTTGTGTGTTAATAAACGTTCTTTGATTTTACTTACAAAGCTATTCTCCAGCAAGGTCTAACATGAGACTGGCTGGTAGCGCAGGAATTATTTTAGCACTCATAATATTCTAATGGCCTGCAATCGCCCCTGGAGTCTTTCAGTGGCCCAGCTCTCACCGTGCATGTCTGTGGTAACTAGTGAGTTGTCACTGATGGGTGAACTCGTCCCTACTTCTAAACAAAGCACCAAGAAATTAATTTTACTCTTACAAATTAATCGAGGAGCCAGGAAGCGTACAGGCCACTAAACTTTCAGTGGCAAAAGAATATGTCAAAATCAGTAATAATAAGTGGACTATTTTAGAATGTTCTTGAAGCTTATTTCCAGAGTCACAATTTAAAATACAAAAAGAAATCATGAAACATTTGATGATGGATATTTGTTTCTTAATGAGGGCATATTACGTTCAAGTTTATTTCAGAACTTTTCTTTGACAGAGGAGTATATTTTTCCTTCCCCAAATCTCTAGTCATTTAAGCTCCTAAATTAACTTGAAGTTGGTTTTAACAATTTTGTTGACATCAAGACAGATAAGATAACGTGAATGAACAAAAAGCAGCATTTGACAAAGTGGGGTTGTTTGGAAATCCTTGACAAATGTTAAAATTGTCTACCTTTTGCGTGTTGTTACAGTGAATTGGGGTGATTATAATTCAAGGCAAATGTTCCCCACTCCCATTCCCATTCTCTGAAGGGAAACCAGGTGCATTGCAGCAAAAGTTAAAGTCCTGCTTTTCTTCCTTCCGGTCCTGCTGAAGCATCACTGCAGGAAATGCGGGCAGGCTGTCTGCGGGAAGTGCAGCAGCAAGCGCTCCAGCTACCCCGTCATGGGTTTCGAGTTCCAAGTCCGCATGTGCGATTCCTGTTACGACTCCATCAAAGACGAGGAGTGAGTGTTTGCTTATCTGTCTTACTGTGCACCTGAAATGGGAAGAGCCTCAGCAACACGGATGGACTTCTATTTGTGTCTTCCCAATTTCATAAATGATTTCTAAGAGGATTCTGCCCTGGCCTTATGACTTAAGACAAATTTCTCCCAGACACTGAGTCTGACCAGCCCAACAGTCAGTGGACATCCTTGAGCCCCAGGGTGCTGTGCACGGTCAAGGCCATCACACCCTGATGCAGGGGCTGAGCCGGCTCTCTCCAGAAGCATCCAGTGCTCCTACCTTTGCTCACACATGCATGGAAATTTAATGACTGGGAAAACCCTAAGAGACAAATGTGTTTTCTTCCACCGAAATCTGATCTAGTAACTGTTCTTACATAACTGTTTGTGTGTGAGACAAATCTATCCTCATTCTGTCCCGACTCAGGCAGATCCATTGGGGTAGAACCATTCTTTTATTTCCTTTCCCTTTGAATCATCTTTGAAAGGAGGAGACAGGCAAACCTTGGCAGAGGCCCAAGTTGGAAAGCTGGTGGGCACCACTGGTGTCGGTCCGCGAGCATGTGGTGGAGGCTCGGGCAGTGGGCTTCAGTGAGTGTGGGGCAGCTCTGTAAGAGAGGCTGCTCTCTGGATGCTGGAGAGGGATGGGGGAACTGCAGCCTTCGGAGGAATGTTTTGCCTGTGCTGTACGAGCTCACGCAATGCAGTTTCTCTTCTATATTAAAGGTGCTTGTTTTTATGTCTGGGAATATATGACCTCTCCACTAAAAAAAAAGAAAAAAAAAATCAGTCATTTGGGGGAGTTTTATAAATCTTTTCTAAAACAGTCTTGCAACTTCTATCATGCTTTCCTCATCCTTTAATTATATAAAGTTAGTTTTCAGCACTGCAGCCACGCTATTATTGTAAGTATGACAGACCCTTGAACAATGCTGGGGTTAAGTGCCACGCAGTGGAAAATCACGTATAACTTTTGACTCCCCCAAAACTTGACTAACAGCCAACTGTTGACCGGAATCCTTACTGATGATATAGTCAATTAACACACATTTTGTGTGTTACATGCATTATATACTGTATTCTTATAATGAAGTAAGCTAGAAGAAAGACAATGCTGTTTAGAAAACCATAAGGAAGACAAAATACATTTGCAGTCCTGTATGTATTGATTGAAAGATTCCACGTATAAATGGATCCATGCAGCTCACACCCGTGCTGTTCAAGGGCAACTGTATTTCCTTTATGTTCTAAGAAAATGTATCTTTAGCTCTAGGTACAGTCAGGTGAGTTTTAAATGGTCTCTTTTGTCTTTGTTAGTCGGACGTCTCTAGCAACCTTTCATGAAGGAAAACATAACATTTCCCACATGTCCATGGACGTTGCTAGGGGACTGATGGTGACCTGTGGGACCGACCGTGTTGTAAAGGTAACCCGCTAATTGTTCCAGTTAGCGTCTCTGCAGATTGCTTCTTCGTCGCGCTATGAACGGGCATAAGACATTTCTAGTCCACTCTTGCTTTCTGATTGGCAAGCTTGCCTTTCTTTTCATAAGCAACCTCTAGCCCATTGAAAACCCTGAGTAACTAACTGTGTGCTTATGAGTCCTGTACTTCCCACCCAGTCCCCGGGGCACTTCCCTCTGCCCTATCCATCAGGCCTGGCGCACCGCTCCTCCCCCCTACTATCCCCCCTGCCCCCCCCAGCTTTTGGCTGAGCCCAAGGTTTCCCCCACAGCGGGCCAGGGCCTTGTCCGACCCCTTGCTCTAGTCATCCCTTTCATCCCAGGCAGCAGATTTCCTGGTGAAAGAAGTAACCACACTTTTTCATTAAGTCCCTGGGCCATTAACACTGAAGCTGAAAGGAATTGTTTTATGCTTTGTACCACTCTTGGGTTGTGAAACTATGACGTATTTTATTTCATAATTTAAAAACAAACGGGCTTTTTCCTAGTGGACTTTGTTTTAAAATAAAATTAAATTTATGGTAAAGCATTATTACGATGGAACTTGCACATGTTGAGATACTACTTAAAAGTTTCCGTCACGTTTTGGTGAACTGCGTTGTTTTATCACTGTGACCTTGAGATTTTGCAGTGAGAGAAGAGAATGAGTCCTTTGGATCCCTTTTCCAGTTTAATGGCTATTTCGGTGTTGGTCTCACCGTTAGACCAGGTGACCAGTGCTGCCTTCTGCATCTTATTTCTTGCAGATATGGGACATGACACCTGTGGTGGGCTGCAGTCTGGCAACCGGCTTTTCCCCACAATGATCCGGGAGCTGGGCAAGGTCTGCACCTCCCACGGCCACCTGCACCCAATGCAGTCTTTCCCTGGAGCGCCACAGTGACTGTCACCTGAACAGACAGGAGCCACTTAAACACAGATCAACATTTTTTTAAAAGAAAATGCATAAAGGTGTGTTTGGGGGCATTTGTGGAGCTACCTGTGGGAGTGACTGACATGGTAAAGGTTCACCTGGAGTGGTTCCCGGAGGAATGGAATTCCTGCAACGAAACTTCCTCACAAACAGTGAGCTAATATGTACTAAAAGATTCATCTAGCAAATGGAGTTTTAGAGAAAAATATATTGAACAAAAAAGTTAATGCCTGGAACTGTCTTAAAGCAGTTGCGAGTTCAAACACACACTTCCCCTCAGACTTGCTGGCCCAGCAGGGGCTCCTGGGCTCTCTGTTGATGGAGCAGGAGTGGGGGGAAGGAGAGCCTGTTCTCTCTTTCTTGAGGGGTGCAGTAGGAACTTAAGAACCCAGAGATCTCTCCTTGTGTACTGGCAGGATGTGACTATGCTTTACACTTAGTTATTGACAAACTTTTCCAAGGTACCTGTTGTCTTCAGTTAGCGCCGTTCTCTGCACTAAGTGTGCAGCCTGCCTCACTTGTTTCTCCTGCTGGTCAGTACGCCATGGGCGACCCTTCACAGTTGTGAGTTGTGGCGTTTCTGTCCTAACCCAGGCACATTCTTCGCTTCCCCGCACATGTGCTCTGAGGACAAAACGTTTTAATGGTGCTGCTACCATGGGAGTCACACGAGCCGCCTGATTTTTCTCGTTGCAGTTAGTACCGACTGATGGAAAACCCAGCTCCCCGTGGGAGTGTGATGGGAAATGTCTGTTCCATGGAGCAGCCCAGTGCTCCTACCAGACATGCTCCATTTCTAGATCCAAGATGAGCCCCTGTGGTATTGTGGCAATTTAATATACACCTCAGGCAAGAACTCCAAAGCGTTTTAAACTATGTTGACTTAACAGTCGTAACTAATATTATTAACGTTTCACAGAAGGAAATTGGTAACCCAGAGCAGTAACCGCCATTCCCAACTTGTGACTTGCTTTCATAAGAACTTGCAAAATCTGTTGTATCAAATGGTGTTTGAAAGGGTTTTGGCCACTTTAGTACCGGGATAGGAAGAGGTGGGGGACGGGGAGCCTACTTTTAATACTCAAATATTTATTGGTTTGATTATTTGTTTTTAACAATAGCACATGAATCTATTACTTTAAGACTGTGGAAGTGAGTAGAGAGCAGCCTACTTTTTTAAAGACAAACTTTAAAATAGCAGCAGTATTTTTGTTGGTCTTACTAATGGATATTGATGCAAACTCACCACGGCGTTACTGTGTTGAGATCACATCAAGACCACATGGTCATTCTATATGATACAACTAAGGCACTAAATCTGTTTTTTAACAACAGCTAAGAGGGACTCTAACGTTTGACAGGCAGTGAAACTAAAATGGCCAAGTGACACACAGTGAGGGAAGGGAAGGAGGCCGGGCACGTCCTGTGTTCGAATGATCTGCATTGCCAGCTGACTTGCCTTCTGAAATAAGAATGAAGGGTTTTGTTGCTCCTGGTAATCTTTGTGTTATGTCACCTAAAAAGATGTTTCCTTCAGAAACTTTTCCTAGGCTTTTTGCAAAATGGACATTACTCACCTAGTCTGGAGGAAAAGTTGAGTGATGGTAACTTTTAAATGGCAACGTTGAATGTTAACTCGAGTTCTGTTGCTGGTCCAGCCCACACAAAGGTGCTATCCTGGGGACTTTACAAAGTCCTGAGAGGAACATAGACTATGACCGATTCCTTGCCACGTCGAAGAGTGCTGAACTGGGGTTTTGTTTTCCTTTGTTCTGTGAAATGTGCTTTTTTTTAAATGTCTGTGGTCGACTGAGCAGAACATCACAGCTGCCAAGAACTCGCCATCGCTTTCAGACTTCTCTTTATTTAAAAAAATTATTTTCGTTAAGAATTCTTTTCTTAATGAAAAGAATTTTTTCCGTGTTCCGTAGAGACTATAAGGTTGTTGTAGTGCCTCGTAAGGGGCCAAGCTAATAGTAATCAAGGAAGCAATGTATAGTTAAGGAAGAATTGGAGCGTGGTATCCGGCAAAGGAAAGGAGAATGTCTCAGTACAGTTTTCTTTCCACCTGAGCCTGCTATCATTTTCCTGTTGGACAACACACATGGCAGTCTCGTCTTGTCTCTGTCACACACTAGATAGCAAATGGGGTAATATTTTTTTAAAGAAGTGGGCAAAAATTATTTTCTCAATTTTACTAACTGGGCACACAAGGGAAGTATAGCTAGGCTTGTAGTTATTGCCTTATTTTGACTGCATTACTCTTAAACGGGTCATTTAAAATAGTTCTTCAACTAACATTTGCTGGTTTTCCATTCCTGAATACTCATGCTAGTTTATACAAATAGGGATGAAGAAGTACAGAATGTTAGAGAAAATCCTTATGTTTATATTTAGATCTAGTGTGTATGGGATAAGAAATGCCAATTCTTCATTTTAAACATGTTTTTACATTGCCCTTTATTAGTGGGAGTGATACAAATACCCCCATGGCATTAGGTGGAAACATTATTCATTTCATTGTATTGCTATGTTGTAGTTCTGCCCTGCCACCTAGACGATATAAACAAAATATGTTGCTCTAGAATATGTCACTTTGTTCTCCCCCTAGATAATTCAGTTTATTAATTTCCACATTTTTAAACTGTTGAAACTTGCCTACGTATGTAATAAACACAGCAGTGGCTCAGATCCAAGATGTTTTCTAAAAAGTTTTCTTTAAATTGCATTCTACTTCTGTTACTGGATCTGGCGTCTCTTAAAATGGAAGAAACCAGTTACCACTAGTGGTAAACCATCTGCTCATTATAAATGGAAGGTTTAACAAATAAGTAATACATGCTCCATTTATTCCAGTGTCTATTGCTTAATTGTTAATTGTGAGCAGATTATTGAATGCTTACTCTATTTTCTGCAGTTTATTATATAATAACTCTTTGGGCAAGTTGAAGTTTATTTGTTGGTTAGTATATTTTGTCCCTGTACTAGCTATGTTTCTATGAGCTATGGTACCCTGACTATCCCAGAGCGCTAGAAAACTTTGTCCTTTGCTCCTATTTGTGGGTCCTGTTTTTGTGGGGTTTTTTGAGAATATGCGTACAATAAAATGTTTCTTGCTTGTTACTCTATTGCCTAATTTAGCTTTTGTTACGTTTGATCTGGATGCAGGGTTATAATAGTAGCTACCATGTTTAGCATCCTCTGGGTGCTGGGTGCTCTACCTGTGTCATATTATTCAATCCTGGCCACACTTCTGCCAGGCTTTATTGTCCCTGTGTACAGATGAGAAAACCAAGAAGATCCTGTCTGACTTGAAAGCACACGCCTTCCCCACACCACCTGCCTTAATGTGCTAATGTGCAAAGAGTGTTTTACGCAAGAGGAGTGGGTATTTTCTCTTTTGAAATTTGTGGCGCCCTAGAGCCAGCGGCTCAGGACATCCAGGCCCTCAGAGTGTACCAAACTATGAAGAGACACCATGATCTGTGCCCTAGTCTCCACTGCACCAGCTGTTTTATCAATATATACAGGGTGGTTCTGACCTAGGGGAAGTGATTCCTCAGATTAACTGATAAGAGATTGATTTAGGAACCAGAATGGAAGTTTACTGTGCTATTTAAAAGGGATATAGCTTTATTTTCTCTCATCATCAAAATATGTTTATTATTATAATAAAAAGAAAAGCAAATTTAGAAGACAATACCAAAAAGTTTTATCAAAAAGATTTTTTAAAAACCCCTAGTCCTGCCACCCAGAGAAAACACTGCTAAACCTATGCTATATACCTTTCCAATGTAGTTTTCAAGTGTATGTATGCATATTTAACATGCTCATGGGATATATTTTTAATGGGGCCATACTTTTTTCCCACTTGATACATTATGGATAGTTTGCCGTGTTAAAAAATAGAGCTCCATGGTCGCATCTGTAGTTGCGACATAGGTGCAGCGGACATGAGCTCCGCGGTTCTAGCTGCACTGACTGGTGGTGCCGGTGTCCCGCCCTTTGAGGTTAGGTCAGGCCACGTGACTTGTTTTAGCCAATGAAGTGCAGGCGGAAGCATTTAATTGGAGGTGAGAGACTCAGCCACGACTGTTTCTACCATGGTGGTCACAGAAGCACATGTTGGTAGAGAAGCATGACTGAACCATCCCGTGGAACCCAATTGCAGTAGACTTCTGATGAGAGGTCATTTTTTGTGTCAGGCTACTGAGGTAGGGGTATGTGTGTATGTGTTTTACCTACAGCATAATGTAGCCTGGGCAGCAGCATTGCATTGTTCCTTTACGTGGCTAAACCATTATTCATTTCCCAAATCCTATGTTGAAATTCGATTATACAGTTTTAGAGAATTTATAATTTTAATTGAAACACTAAATATTTAGAAATACTGAACTCAGCATGTGTTCTGTGTTCATCTTTACCCACTTTTCCAATTATTTTCTTAGAATAAATTCTTAGAAATGGGAATTGCTAGATCAAAGAATCTGCATCTTGTAATTTTTCTTTTTATTTTGTTTGCTAATATCCTCACACCATTGCCAACACTTGATTTGTTCCTTTGACTAGGTAACAAAAAGGCATATCTTGGTGTCTTAATTTATGGAATTCCAGTTTATTAAATTACAATGAGAATTCTATCTGTCAAGCAGACCCCAGTTTCTGTAGGACAGTCTAAATAGAACCCAAGTTGTCATTGGAAGGCTGCTTCAAGGACAATGACACAGGAGGAAAGGTCGGCTGGATGACCTTGATGCCATCATGACAACCTGACATGCTCATTGCCAAGGGTGCTGGAGAGTCAGCTGGTCTCTCTTTACTTGGAAAGTGGAAACACACCAGCAAGTTTTTGTTTCTGGCTTTCCCTTTTTAGGTTTCACCCAGTTTACCGTCTATTTGTAAAAACATTCTCAGGTGGGTGACGCAGGTACCTGAGTTACAGCTTTCTTTCCCTTCTAGCACTTTCAGTCCCTGAGTCTCCTTGACTGTGCTGAGATCGCTGTCAGTCTTTTCACTACACATACAAACCATCCCTTATTCGTATTGATAACATAGGATTTCTCACGAAAGTTGAGTAATACGTTCTGGGACCACCTTCTTGACGTTCAGTCTCATCTTTTGTAATATAGAAATGGAGCCAGAGAGAAAACTTCCAGGTCAAACCCAAGTGAAAAATGGAAGACTCAAACTTTGGTCTGTCCGACCTCAAAGCCCATCCTCCTTTATCTAGTTCCCAGCTGGCACTTCCATATTTTAAGAAACTTTAGATCCTGAATTTAACATTCTGGAGAAAGATAAAGTAATAGGGATTTCTTTACACCATTGGCAATGGTAGTATAGCAAATTTTCCCACACTGTAGAGTTTTAGATCAAGAGGGGCATTTTTTCCCCCTGGAATCATTCGTTTCCCATGCATTCTAAAGAGCAGTGATCCTTAGTCTATTTTATGTTACTCCACTAGTTTTTCATTTTGAAATTCTTAGAAAATGTCTTTTAGAAAGTGAATTTGTTTTTATTTGAAATAGATTACATTAACACACAGTAAAGAATGTAGAGGTGTCCCAAGATCAAGATAATGAATTAAAATAACTTAGGAATCACTCTTCTTAAGTATGACTGTTGAACTTGTGATACTCTAAGGGACTATTACTTAAACCTGCCCTCAAACAGGGATTGTCATCAATTCCTATAACACTCAGGGATAGCCAATAGCCTGCAGACTCCTCCATGAAAATCAAACCCAACTAATAAAGTCACATGATTTTAATATTTCAGAATTACAGGTATCATTCCCTTATTAAGTAAATGCAATGTTTTGTCAAGATAATGGGAAACAACTAGATATTTCAATAGCTGTGGGTTCTTTCAGTTAATTCTGTGATGGCATAATTTTCTTGATTTCACAATTTGTTGAATTCAAGATACCTTTAGTCACAGAAAGGAAAATTATATTTGAACTTTTGCAAGTGTATTTGAAGCATTCTTCTGGACCTGCCAGGAGCTTTAACTCACACGACAGTTGACACATACATGGTAATGGCCTGCTAAGAGGTTCTCTCCTCTGAGAGCCCCTGTAAGGTAGACCTGCCTTTATGTCTGTATCCTCAGTGCTCATCACACAAAACCAACTCAAACCTAAAGGCTTTATTAACCCTTGATTCTCTAAATCTTTTCTGTGTTTCATTCATTTATTCAATAGATTGGAGAGCAAACCTAGGTCGGTTTCTTCCCATCCTTCAACAATGCCACATTTAGATTGAATAGGTAAAAAGCTGTGTTATGTGCACTTCATTGAGCTGTTACCTGGAGTTAGAGGAACTCACTGGAGAGCAGCAACTTCTATAAATAAGTAGCAACATCTGGTTGAATAAACCTTGTGTGGTATTAAAAAGAGGAAGAAAGGGAGAGGAAAGAGAATATGGTCAAACAGAAATTTGTTCATTTCTGGATTTACTTGTGTAAAAACTCCTAAGTGATTTGGGGGACTTTATTTCTAAGTGAGTAATGTACTTTTGTATTTCTTGCATTTTATTGTTGGACATGACATCTGATAGTATCTCTGGCTGCAGGAATCACATCTGCCATTAATCTATCAAATGCATCTCAAGTTGCAAACGTGCACTGAAAACATAGGCACGCTTGCAGACACAAACCCAAACCTTCAAAATGTATCCCAATACAGCCACCTCTCACCATTCAGCTGCTATTAACCACAGTCCAGCCCACTGTCAGCTGGACTGTTCTAGTAGCCTGCTAACCAGTCTGCTTGATCCTTCCCCGGCCCTAGCAGCCTGATCTCAACACACCTGTTAAAACATGTCTCAGATCATGCCGCTCCTGTACACAAAACCCTCACAGCTCCTGTCCCATTTACAGGAGGAGCCCGAGCTCTAAATGGTCCCTCATTACCTCCCTGACATCTGTGATGCTCTCCTCGCTTACTCCTGTCCAGCCACACTTCTTGTTTTCCTCCCTGTAACTTCTCTGAGAACTGGGGATTTGTACGTACAATAGCCTTGAACCCAGTGCCAGGCACATAGTAAGCACTTAATAAATACTGGTGCTTGTATGTGTACAATTTGGGTGCCCTGCGCAGATGAAAAGGAACGCATGCGAATTTTCTTAGAAAGTGAGTCTAGTGAAACAGTTTAGAGCGGCTCCTCCCGCATCCCCCATCATTTCTACCCATGCCATTCTACCTGCCAAGCTACTGTTAACAATTTCCAGAGGCTGAATGGAGCACCCTGAGGAAAGTGTAGAGAGGTCCTAGAGGCTAAGTACACAAGGGCTATAATGAGATGTTTCCTATTTTTCTAAAACATCAACCACTAGTTCTGGGAGTCTGATCAGCATAAGACGTACTTAAGACAGGTCCACTTGGCAGCTTCATGTTTGGTGGGTATGGTGGTTTTAAAATATTTCTGCAAATTCTTATGCCCTCTTATTGAGTGGTGGGATTTATGTTTTCTTCCCCTGAATCTGAGCCACCCTAGTGATTCACTAATAGAACATGGCAGAAGTGACACAGTGCAGTGTCTGAGGCTAGGTCACAAATTGTCACGCGGCTTGCACCTGGTTTTCTGAGGGAAACCAGCTGCCTGAGACCACCGGGCGTTCTGGTCGGCAGCAGAGCTGAGCCTCCAGCTGACAGCCAGCAGTAACTACCAGCCATGTGAGTGTGCCATCTTGAATGTCCAGCCTGGTTGAGCTTTCAGATGGCTGCAGACCCAGCCGACAAGTGACTGCAACAGCAGGACTACCCCCATGAGCGCTTCTTGAATTCCTGACCCACACAATTGTGAACAAAATAAAGTGGTTGTTTTAAAATACTAAGTGTGGAGTGATTTGTTACACAGCGACAGTACCCTGAACAACGGGCCACTGGAGTCTGAATTCCTTACTTGGGAGACACACGCAGACTGCACCCCACCCCACCCCAAGCAAGAGAAGTAATGTGGACACAGGACAACAGGACAGATGAGGAGCTTCTTTGAAACAAGTTCCTTTCCGTAAGGCTACTCCAGGAGCCTGCAGCTAATGGGTCATGGTCCTCATCATTTTCCTTCAGACTCTCCATGTTCCTGCCCACCTAGCCCCTCCCCCTACCTCCACTCCAGAGTTTTCCTTGAGATTTTTCCTTTGGACACATTTAAGGTGGTTTTACACTCACCCACTCCAGTAAGCATATTCAGATTTTTGGCCATGTTTGGGGGTACTGACTTGAATTTTCAGTGTTTTTACCCATATGTAAATGCGAGTTATATACCATGACTAGAGCATGGAGAGTTTTGCATTAGGGAATTTTCAGTTTTCCAAGCACTGAAATACAACTGTATACTATATATAATGCATATGGTATCATGTCTATTGTGTTTTTATTGACACGATACAATTTATTCACTGAAAAAATATTGAATGCCTACCATGTACAGATTCTATTCTAGATTCTTGAAAACATATCAGTGGACAAAACAAAGATCGCTGCTCTGGTGGAGTTTACCTTCTTGCAGAGGGAGACAATAAACAATAGGGCTATTAAATAGATAAATTTATACAGTATGCCAGAGGTAATAAATACTAAGGAGGAAAGAAAAAGAGTAGGTTACTAGAAATGGAGAATGCTTGGGGGGGGGGGGCAACTGGCCAAATAAAGAGTTCAGGGTGATACATGTACAAGGAATTTGAAGTTCAGTAAGCAAGACAGCTAAGTGGAAATCAAGGGAAGAGATCCCAGGCAGTGAAAACCGCTAAATCAAAGGCTCCAAGATGGCAGTGAGCGTGCTGTGTCTGGGGAAGAGCAAGACCAGAGCCGCTGCAGTGGGATGCGTGGAGGGGGTAGTTTTAGCAGAGAAGGTGAGAGCTCAGCGGGCCCCCGTCATGTAGTGCCTGGTAAACCACTGCAAGGATGTTGGCTTTTACTAAGAGGGAGGTGGGAGCCATCAGCATTTTGCTCATTTTTCTATCAGATGCTTTGATCCTTTTGACCTCAATTCTGCGTTCTACAGATGTTAATGAACTAGCCCGTTATCTATGACATATGTTGTGAATATTTTCCTGTAGTTTTTCATGTCTTTTGACTTAATGGTGTTTTTTTCTTGTCATGAAATTAAAAACAATTTTTCTATATAGTCAAATTTATCAATCTTTTTACAGTTAATACTGGGTCTTGTTAGAAAACCCTTCCCTATATGCAAGTAAAGAGGAATTTATACATGTTTTCTTCTACTACTTGTTTGGTGCCTTCCTCCCTTCCGCCTTTCCTCTCTCCCTCCTTTCTTTTCTTTTTACATTTAGATCCCTGATTCAGGTGGACTTCACGCTCCTATGTGGTGTGACATGTGGACATTGTTTTATCTTTATTCAAGTGGTAAATCAGCGTCCCACTGCCATTTATAAAAAAGCCTATCTTTGCCTCATCCATATGAGACACTAGCTTTGTCCTAAAGTTCCAAATGTGCTTCAGTCTATTCTAGACTTTATACGCCGTTGTACTGGTCTGTTTACTCCTGTGACAGCACTCCCCTGCGTTAGCGGTAAAGGCCTGATAATAAGTGTTAATGTCCAGCAGGGCTAGTCCCTTGTTGTAGCTCTTCTTTGTAAATGTATCCCGACCGTGCTTACATGTTTATTTTCCCATATGAACTTTGTTTCTCCTTGTCTAGCTCTGTATTTTTATTAGGACAAGTTATTTCATAAATTTATAAATTAACTTAAGGAGAACTGACATCTTTATAATGTTGAGAAATCCATGCAAAACAGAGAACTGTGTTTCCGTTGGTTCTAATCTACTCTTGTGTCTTTCAGGAAAATTACAGGTTTCCTCTAAGGTATTGCTCATTTTGTGTTAAATTTATTCCCAAGTATTTTTTTGTTTGTTCGTTCATTTTAGTTGATATGGTAAATGGGGTTTCGCTACTATTATATTCTCTCACTGGTAATTGTGTATATGAAGGTTATTAACTTTTTTGTCTTCAGAAATTATATCCTGCTTCTTTCTGAATTCTTTTATTTGAGTGCTTTTAAACAGTTTTGTTTCCCCCTTCCCCCAAAATCCGCTAGTCTTCATAAAACCTGACATCATTATAACTTTCACAAAGTTATAATGAATTACTTGAAATTTCTTTCCTGCCACATTTCAACCACAACTTGTGAAAGTAGATAAATGAAAATTAAGTGTACATTTTAACATAGTATTATCTCTGACCTTTATACATAGTTATGATAAAAAGTTTCAAAGTTTTAATTATGCAACAAAGTTAATTTTGTTGCCAGTATCTGGCAATGTGAGTTGTACTTCTTTCACATGGTTCCTTACACATTTTTTGGAAAAACTTTAATCATTGTTTACAAATACTATGCATATTATAGTTGTGTGAATTTGAATGATTTAAAACTTTAATACTGTATTGGGGAGAGGGTAGGGGAAAACCTTCATATATTTTTTCAGACTTCAGATTTCCAAAAAGCAGTAGACAAAGGTAGTTAAAAAAATGTCTAATGTTTTATGTGTTAAAATGTATTAACTGAAGTACACAAGTAAGCACCTAATTGTTTTGAAAATGCAATTGAATATTTAAGGGGAACCTCAGTTTCCCCTAAATGCAATTGCACATTTAGGGAAACCTTAGTTTCCCAGTATTTCTCTGCTTCTATAATCATTTCAATTGCTCTTTAATCTCCTATTTGAACTATTTATTTGCATTCTAATGAAGGCAGTGGAAGCTTCTAATTAAGTGCATAGTGTTGGATTTGTTTACACTTATTGCCTAAGTCTCAAAACCAAGTCACAGCAAGATCCAGAGGGGCAGTTATAGCTCAGAAAATGAAAAAACATTACAGACTTTATTTCAGTAAACACTCAGTTAACAGTGTCTAGAAATCAAATGTTGAAAGGAGCATAAAAGGAAGTGTGCGTTTCGAGTAAGTCTTGAAACTATAAGTAGCCTTTCTTCTGGCATCAAGGCCCTTATTAGTTAATTCAATTAAACAAATATGTCTCAATATATTCTTCCAGGTATCTGTGGTGAAATGAAGGAAAATTGGGTTATTACTTAGAGCCAATTGGTGATTTCAACAAAGTCAAATTAAAAGGTAAAACATTGAAGAGCCAGAATTTCAGAGGGTAAATATTGATTCATTTGTTTATTCATTTGAATATCCTCCTCACATTTCTAGGTTCTGGCACTGGTTTGAGCAAAACACTAGGGAAATAGCAATAAACAAAATGCCTGAATCCCTGCCTCCTGGACATTATATTATACTTCTGTGTTTCCCCAAAAATAAGACCTAGCCGAACCATCAACTCTAATGCATCTTTTGGCGCAAAAATTAATATAAGACCCGGTCTTATTTTACTATAACACCGGGTATAATATAATAATATAATATAATATAATATAATATAATATAATATAATATAATATAATATAATATAATACAATACATATAATACCGGGCCTTACATTAATTTTTGCTCCAAAAGATGCATTAGAGCTGATGGTCCGGCTAGGTCTTATTTTCGGGGAAACACGGAATGATGGAATGACACAGAGAAATGGTGAGCTGAAACTTTGATGTCAGGGACCACTGACTATCTGGATCTTCATTAAAATTCCAGGGTCTTTGGGGCGATGTACAGAGTTCAGTAGAAGGAAAGTCCACCTTCCTGGGAAGCTTTAATTAATTACAGGTGAGTCCTTAGTTGGGCTGAATAGGGAGCCTTGAGTAGGACATGCTGATGGTTCTGGAAGACTGGTTAGATTGGTTGGTGAAGACTCGCTGGGGGGCGTGCCTGCAGTTCTAAGAGTTATCAACAGGAGGAGCCAGGAGCCAGGAGCGAGGCAAAATAGTGGAATGAGGCAGCTGTTGGGGTAGAGTCCCCGTGAGTAGTGCAGGAAGTTGCTAGCGTGCACTGAGTGCCTATTCTTTTTCTAATCACAGTGCTAAGTTCTTTATCTGGGTTATTTGATTTAATCCTTTTAAAAAACCCTCTGTGGTAGGAACTGTTTTTGTTCCTATTTTACAGATGAAGAAATGGTCCTCAACTTTCAGTTTTTGCCCATCCAAAACACATCCTTTTACTCTCTGAGCCAATGGTGAGTCAGGGTTCCCAGAGGAGGCCGACAGGAAGTGCTAATTAACACTTGCAAGACAGCGTCCTGTAGAAAGAACGTGGACTTTGGCCCCAGACTTACCTGGGTTTGAATTCCAGGGCTGCTACTCACTGGCTACGTTAACATTTGGAAACATTCTGGGCATTGTTGCTTTCATTACCTGTAAAATGCATCGGAATAATGTCATGTTTGTAAAGATTAAGGTAGTTAAAGTATTAGTTTGGTGCAAAAGTACTTGCGGTTTTTGCAATTGTTTTTAACCTTTTAAACCGCAATTACTTTTGCACCAACTTAATACCATAGCTAGCCTACTATCCATAGTAGATAATAAATATGTACTTGTTCCTTTCTTCTCCCTCCCTTCAACTAGAAATGGAGATGGAGATTAGACCTGCTTTGGGGAAGAAAGTGCTGTGTGGTACCTGCCCCTTGAGGCAAAGTTCACTTTGGGGTGGAGAATTGAGGTATGTGGCCTGATCCCATCCTGAGTTCCTGGTTCACAGCCTAAAAAGAACACAGTGTGCTTTTACGAAAGGCTGATCATGAGCAGTGCCACACTACTGTTCTCTGGCCCAGCCCCTAGGGTGCTGGTTATCAGTTAAAAAAGGAACCTATAAAGTCTGAACGAGCAGGATTGGAGCTGTGGGTGAGGCCCATTCTCCAAGAGTGCTGTGTAGTCATGGAGGGGAAAAGTGCTCCAGGAGCCCGGGGCAGAGCTGCTGGCCAAGAATCCCTTAGGGTTCAGAAAGGAACGGAAGGTGCTAGGAGAATCTGAAGCCCAGGAATGTTCCTCAGTGGGATTTTGAAATGAGTTTTATGTTGACGCATTGAAACATTCATGCAGCATTGAGTCATTCAACACGTATGCATTGAGCACCCACTCTGCAGCAGCTGTGGGGGTTGGGGGTATGGGAGGGCAGGCACGAGAAGAGGCTAGACTGGAACCCCCTTAGAAGCTGTGTGGTCTCAGACCTGTTATTTAACTTCTAGCTTCAGATTTCTTTATCTGTAAGGCAGGGGGAGTAATTACCTCCACAGAATATTGTAGTGAAGATTAAATGAGTTATTGCATAGAAAGTATTTTAAACACTACCTGCCACATACTCATACTCAGTGCTCAGTAAATTTTAGCTGTTTTATGTGTCAGACTGGGCTAGAGGATCAGAAATTCAAAGACAAATAAGTCTCCGAGGGCTTCAAGATGCTCAGAGGCCCGTCATCTCCAGCAGGTAAAGTCTGGGTATCCACGTCAAGGCAAAGATAGTGTCAGGCAGACCCCAGCCCTGGCTCCCAGCCCCACTTGGTGAGGTGGTGTCTGAAAGCCCAAGTTGCCTCCCATGGTTTCATGTCTGAATCTTTCTTCTCTGGTTCCTGATTGGCCTTTGTTACTCATGTCCTTTCTTTTGGGAATAGAGATCACAGTGTTATGGGAGCTCCACCAGCCTGAGAGCCGACTCTGTCAAGCCTGTGAACTTGGGTGGAAATTTTGAAAGTTACAAGTTTAAAGTGCTTAAGAGAGCAGTGAATCCAACCCTCTCCCTCTTCCATGACCTTGAGACCTGGTGAGGGACAGTGACTGGCCCACCTAAGTCAAAGGCCAGGCAAAGGCAAGACTAGAACCCAGATCTCCAGTTCTCATCACAAGCTCCTGAAATTTTAGAATTGAAAAGACCCCTGGGCAGTGCATAGTTCAAACTTATTATTTTTCACTGATGATAACACTAAGTCCCAGTGCAATTGAAAGACAGTTCATTACTGGCCCTCCTTCATAGCTGCACCGAATTTGAGCTGACTTTCCTGTTTATAAGTTGTACTTGGAAAGGTGGCAACCAATTATAGAAAAAAATAAAGCCCCTGACAAACGTCCATAAAGGACATTTTTCCACTTACCCGCCTTTAATTTTCTTTAAAAGGGTTCATACTGGTAGCTATTACTCTAAATGAACACAAGGGGTCTCCACTACCCTGTCTTGTCCTGAAATTAGCGCCGTCTTCTGGTCCTGCGTGAAAGCCGTACTACACCTCTCTCACAAGGCAGAGTCTAGTCCTTAAGTCTGACAGGGAGAGAAAATGTTACTGACTGCTCTGGGAGCGCCGTTTTACCAGAAGTCAAACTCTGAGCTAATATTAAGGTTTTCGTTTTGTCTGGAAGTGTAGGTTTGATGCAAGAGGACTATCTAGGCAAATGTGTAGTGATTACTAAATGGGAGAAATGAAAAATGTGGAACACTCCCAGTAACCACATTCCAAGAAAAATGATTTCTTGTGTTGCATGGGTGGGGGGTGTGGGGTTCGGGTAAGTGAATACATCTTCTGTCTGCCAAGGCCTGAGATAGGTGACACCACTTTAAAAAGTATTCAGATTGAGGAGAGGGGACTGTGGAACAAACGTTCTGTTCATGAATTCTTTAATCATGGGAACCAGTGAGATGTGGGTGCCATTTTGCACAGAAAGTTAAAAGAAAGAGTTTCTTTTTAAAAAATAAAACCCCAGGTTTTTAGCAGAGCCCACAAAGCCTGCCTCACTTGGGACCAAGATCTCTAACTATTCTGCTCCAGCCCCACAGGCCTTCATTCAGTTCCTCCAAGCACTCACCTGTCTTCTCCCATCCCCCTCACCTGGCTGGACCTCTTTCAGCCTTCAGGTTACTTGTCTCTTCTTCAGAGAGTCTCCCCCTTTATTTCCCCTTCTACCTAGATTCCCATTGTTCTTCATCACTGGCCCCTGGTTTTAGCCATCATAGAATTGATCACAATTTCCAACTATACTGTTTGTATCAGTGTACTGGTTTACTGTACACTAAATTGTGGACTCACCTAGGGCAGCGGTACTGTCTGTTTCATTCTCCAATGCATGTGCACCTAGCATAGTGCCCAGCACATAGTAGGTACTTAATATTAAATTGCCGAATTGGGCTTAGTAAAGAAATTAATAGTGATAAATGCATGTGGTACTTGTGAAGAAGCAAAATGGCTCTGGAGTTTTCGTAAGTTAGTTCTCGTAAATGAACTCGTAAATGAGTTCTCTGATCATTTATGTTAAAAAGAGAGGGCTAGCTGCCTAACTTTGGGGTCTCTACCTGCTCTCAGGGTAGAGACTTCTTGTTAGAGAGCAGTTGGGACTGAATTAAATTGAAAAATAACTGATTTTGGGACCTGTGGAAAGGGCGTGGTTGCCAGGGGCAGAGTCTCTCTTGGAGGACATGCAGTCCACGTGAGAACTTTGTTTTTGCCCAAGAAAGAGAGGTTCACAAACTTTAGTATCAACAACAGTTAACTTTCACTGGGAGCTTACTATGTACCACGTAGCATACTAGACACTTCACAGGCAGTATGATTTTTGATGATTCTCATAGCACAACCATAAATTGCATGTTAATATTATCTCCACTTGTAGATGAGGAAACAGAGGCACAGAGACATTAGACAATCAGTCCAGAGTTGCACAACTAAGAGGTGGTGAGGCCAGGACTAAAATTAAAGCCTTGTGGTACAACCTGAGCTCTCAACTACCTCACTATAAGCGCTTGCACACATCTCTCGAATCAGCATCCCTGGAATCCCTGGGCGGAGCTGGACACCCGTTTCTCTAGCATGTTCCCTCAGTGACCCATGTGTTCATGCCCAAGTTTGAGGTCCACGGGCTCTAGTGAGAGGGGGCCAGAGTTCCACAGCTTCAGTGGAACTGTCCTCATGGATGTTGGAGCTCACCCTTCTGATAAGTGGGGCCCTGACCATGTCCAGGGTGGCGACTCCATACCTCAAGCTGGAGGAAGTGTGGCCACTGTACAGGACAGGGAACCTCTTCAGAATCTTACAAATGCTGAAAGGCTTGGCTAGAATAAATACGGCCAACTGCCTTGGACTAAAGAGGACAGAAGAAAGGAAAGCTCAAAGTCCGCATGAAATTGCTGGGGGCTGAAAGATAACCCTAGTGAAAAGATAATGGACTTTGGAGACAAGGCCTGTCGAATCTGAATGCCAGCTCTGCAATTTACTAGGGAGCTGATCTTAACATAACTTTTCTGAGACTCAGTTTCCCCATCGGTAACAGAAGGGTAACTATACAGAACATCTGGGTCAATCTCAGTACTTTCAAATGTGTGAGTGGAGAGGAAACAAATGACTAGACAGGAAAAGACAGTGGTTTAAGAAAATAGAGAGGGGTGTGGATGACAAAAGAGGTTCTATGGAGAGTAACCTCACAGGGTGATCTGATCATAAATCCCTAACTGGGTATGTTAGGGTGGGTAGTATGCCCTGGCCTGTAACTTCTTAGTAAAAGGCTTTATTTTTGCCTTAAGCCAGCCGTGTTCATTGTATCTATGCATCTGGGTCAACAAGCCTTTGAAATGCTTCTTTTGAGATGCCTCCTCCTAAAGCTTAAGTACCCTCAAGAAAGCACATCATCTTGTTAACTCTCCTATAATCCAACCCTCGCCTTGCTTTCTCCCACCTTCCTGTCATCTTCCTTAGTTCCCTCCTTAATTCCAAATGCATTACATAAGCTGTAGCTGCAAACTGCCATTTTCTTAGAAACATTTGTCTCAGTCTGATGAGAGCTTGCTTCCAGATAGGTACACTGCTTGGCTCCAATACATTTTTAGAAAAATTCTCTACAGGTTTGGACGTGCTTACGTCTATCGGACGTCTATTACAGAGGCATAAGAATGATGGTCTCCATTTCACAGATGAAGAAATGGGGGCGCAATGAGGTTGAGCATCTTGCCGAAAGTCATGGCTGGTAGGCGGCGAGGCTGGCATGGCGGTCAGGGTGCCTGACTGCAGACACTGCTCTCCTGTAAGACAAGCCCCGCGCTCAGCACAGTCCGTGGAGACACACTACCCTGGGCAGGGTTAACTCTCAGCCCTGTCCCTGTCCCAGCTCACTTGAGGGCTGGGTAACTCTGATTGTTCTCCATCTCCCGCCCCACTTCCTGCCCCACATTTTGAATCACTGGTCTTGAGGTTCAGTTCATGCCCAACATATACTTTATCTAGTGACTCTGCACTTAACGCTCAGCCTGTGCGTGGCCACTGGGTTACATGGGGAATGCCACTAAAAGCTACAAAACCAAAGGTCGCTGCTTATCAGGAGAAACCAGGGCTAAGGATTCTCCAGTTGATGGTGAAATTTAAAAATCAACCAAGGAGTTCAGTAGATTCCCCAGGAGGCTGGCAATGCATAATACCAACATGGCATCCAGCTTCAGACCAAACCGAAGGCTTCTCAGGTAGGAAGGTGTTTCCTCCTACTCAGGTGTACATCTGGCCCCCGAATATTGCATCTGTGTCCTGGGCAACAAGGGCTTCCCCGAGGGTGGCACTTGTGTGAGCATCTAGAATTCCAAAGTCTGGTGGATATGAGTAGTGAGGAAGTGTTAGCAAAAGTCAGACAAAAATGAGATGCACTTTTAAAAGGAATGATGGCCACTCGGTTTAAATCAAGCCTAGAGTGGGGAAGGCAAGTCTGCAAACACTGACTGGAGGATCAAATCAAGGGCCGGTCCTCGTGTGAGAAAATGTTCAAATGGTTTCCAAGGCTCTCAATCTTTTTAAAAATGGAAATAGTAATTTTATTATTTTAAAATTTATGTATAGCTGGTTTACAATATTATATTAGTTATATTAGTTTCAGGTGTCCCATGTAGTGATTTGACTTCTTTATACCTTACGCTGTGATCGCCTTACTAATTCTAGTAACCGTCTGTCACCGTGCAAACTTATCACAACATGACAATCTTCCCTTTGGTCTCTGTTTCTCTGAGTCTGTTTTTGTTTTGTTCTGTTTGTTCGATTAGGCAGTAATAAAAAGGAAATAAATCTTGAGACAACATGGATGGACCTAGAGGGTGTTATGCTAAATGAAATAAGTTAACGAAAGACAAATGCTGTCTGGTGTTACCTATATGTGGAATCTGAAAACCAAAGGCTGTCAGTCTTACTGGGCGGCCATTACGCTGACACCTACTGCATTTTCAGTGGTGATTGGAACTGCCAGACAATCAAGGTATATGTGCATTCCATTTCACGTTTTCTTTTTGGTATAGTGGTGATAACCATCAGCCCGCTTTGTCGCAGTATCTAGTATTTAACAAGACTAACAAAATGGGAAACCCAGAAGCTCCTCCTCCCCGTCTATGTATCTTTAGTTTAGTTAACATTTAACTAGATTACCATTATGATTGGAAAGAAAGGGCTGGTTCACTTCCTGACAAATCTTGCCTGATGGCCTTCCTTTGCTTCTTTTATTTATTTTTTTAAACTTGTAGCTTGTTCTGTCTCAATTTCTAGAAAGTTAATAATTTAGTTTATGGACTGTCATCAGTTTACTGTATTATCATGTCCCTCATTTGTTCTTCTCCTCTGTGGATTCCATGGTGGCCTTTACTACGTTCTCTATATCTCTCGTTACTGTGGAGTTATGGAATTGTTTGAGAAGTGACACTCACGTCGAGTTGACCTAATACCAGGGCGTTGCTTTGTGAAGTACATACACACAGTCTCACGCAGCAGCTCAGAGATGATGTATCTGTAACATGTGACACACTGTGCACGCTGGCTTCTGCCGAGTATGAAAAATAACATCAACGGAGCCACTTTAAAATGGAGTTGCAGCTGCTACCCCAGAGGACCTGCCTTGCACGTCTTACTCCTCAAACATTTAGAACGTTAAAACTGGGCAAAGTCACCTTTGGAGTGGGCCTAAAGCTGCAGTGTACTCCAAACAACTGTTTATTATGCCCACCGAGTAAAAATTAAAGACGTTTTTTAGCATAAGCATCACTGTGTTAGCTTATCTGCACCTCCTATTTCTTCCTTCTATTCGTGTACTTGTTCCCTTTCCCTTTCTCATAAATACCCCTTGCCTTCATCTCCTAATGGGAACACTATTTGGGTTTCTACCTGAATCAGCGTTTTCTGAATCGCTATCCTTTTGGATTTCCAATAAATGCTTGTTGCCTCTCACTTTGGCCTTTTATTTCTAGGTTAACACTATGACAGCGGATTTTGAATCTAAAGGTCTCTTCCGGATTGGACCAGGGAACCCCTCTTTGCACTGGAACATCTAGAGTCACAGGGTCTCTGGGTCCTCGCTGGGCCTGGCCTCCTTGTTGGTGGACCTCAGGGGGTACCAGGAGTGTGAAAGGGGGCAAAAACGGGAAAACCAACATTCAGAAATGCAAGTTATTCCAGAGACATGCTGTTGGTACCTGGTTCCAGGCTTAGCTCTTCCTCTTATTAGCTTTGGTGCCTGCTTTGTCCTCACTGCCTCTGAGTTTCAGGCCCTTATCTGTACGATGGAAAATCAAGAATCAACAAAATGAAAAGGCAACCTATGAAATGGGAGAAAATATTTGCAAACCGTGTACTGAATTACAGGTGGTCTTGATGGGCAGTATGATAACCTATGTGAAGTGTCCAGCCTTGAGAGTGGATTGGGGTGTGATGTGAGAATCTGGTGGGAAGAACATTCGGGGCAGAAGCCCAGGAAGCACCCACAGCCCATCTCAGCAAGGTCATGAGGGAAGGCAAAGGATGCTGACGGCCTTTAAAGTAAACTCCCCTCATTGTCTAACCAAATGTTCCCTGACATGGGCCACACAGTCAGGGAACTCTCTCCTGCCTTAATCTTTTACTTGTTATGGCAAGAGCATTGAGATTTCTCTAGCTTTAAAACTCACCTTTAGCATTCCTATCTCTTTCCATGAGCAATAAAATCCTTAAAGCAGAAGGCTCTGGGTGCTTTTCACAGGGTCAGCAAGAGGCGTGGGGCAGGGCTGCGCCCTGCCCTGACATTAGATAGAAAGGAGGAGAGTCACAACGCTTAGATACTAGTGAGGTACAGTGAGTCCAAAAGGTCCCAGATGGGGAGAAAGGGCACTCCTGGGTTGAGAATTAGGAGTTCAGAAAGCAGCTATCCTAAATTAGCAGTAAGTTGTGGACCATCTGTCAGGAGGCAAAGTCACTCCATCACCTGGAGTTTAATTGTTAAATAATCCTCTTCCAGAGCCTCTGGCAAATACCACACACCAGAGGCCAAAGCCATCGAGAGGTGTGTGGCAACTGAAAATGGAGGACATAAAGGCAGTTGAGCTCGTTGAGAGCTTGGAGGTCGCTGCTGTCTTGGGGGCTTTTAGTGTGCATGACGCCATAATGTAGGAAAGCCCCATTGCCTCCTGGCGCTGCCCACCTCTCTGACCTCCTCTCAACTTAAATCCAGCCACAGAGGCCTTCTTTGGGGTCTTTTGAAAAGAACAACTCTTTTTTTTCTTTCTGAGCACTGGCTTTTCGTCTCCAGATCTCACGTGGCCTCCTCAGGGGCAGCCTTCTCTGAACTCCACCCATCCCCCAGCTAATAAATGTAGCTTCCCCTGTGCCTTGTCCCAGCAACCGGCGCTCATCCTTCTTTGTAATCTTCTCGTCTACTTAGCACTCCTCTTGCTTTGAAATTATTCATTTACTTGTTTATTATTTTTTATCCTACAAGAGACTATAAGCTTCAGAAGAAAGAAGGTTTGTTCTCCGCTGGATGCCCCACGCTCCTTCCGTCGGGCTTGGCACAGAGTAAGCGCTGATAAATGTGGCATCAATGCACGGATGGACGGAGCGTCCCTTACTTCCCGGTTGATCACCTGAGCTGGCCCACAGCCCGCGGAAGGTACACAGTTGACTCTGGGAAGGATTATCGCCAATTTTGGCTTCCAGGGACCACTCACGCAAAGGTTCTTAACATTTTTAGGGTGCAGATCTCCTTAGGCATTTGATAAAACCAACCGATCCTCCCAAAAGAACATAAATGTGCACTCAAAACTGTGCTTACAACTTGGGGGTTTGGGGACTCCTAATGCCCCAGGGAAAAACTCTAGACTTAAAAGAAAAATCAAGGGGAGGAGAGACATCAGAGCCTCAATGCCACAGTCTTAGGGGAGACGTCTTAAAACCAGGCCTGTTTAAAATGACCAATGTCTTTGGATTGCAGTTATACAGAAAGGAATTGGAGGCAAGAGAACGCTTGTAGTTCCCGCTGGGGCAAGCGCTCCCTCCCCACCCCGTTTAAGACCAGTCAACCTCTGATACTTTCTCAAGTGTATGGGGGGAATCTTTGTGAGGTTTTATAAAAGTTTGTCGAATGAATGAATGAATGACATTCGCGCGGCAGAGTCTGGAAAGCATCCCCTCGGAGCTCCCCGTGCAGGAGTTCCCAGGGAGTCACCCGCGGGCGTCTGGCGGGGCCCCGCGCGGGGCAGGCGAGGCCCGGGCGCCGCGGTGCGCGCGCAGGTGGCTCGGTACCTGCAGCGCTGGGCGGGGCAAGCTGCGCAGGGGTAGTGGGTGGGGGGTGAGAGGAGGGGGAAGAGGAAAAGGAGGAATAAGGGGAGGAGGCAGAGGAGAAAGAGGAAGAGGAGGGGGGAGAGGCGGGAGAGGGGTGGGAGACCGAGGGGAAAGGAGGGGGAATGGGAGGAGCGGCAGCGGAGGGAGGGCACCCGGCGGGGAGGAGTCTGCAAACTTTCAGTTCGAGGGCATTGTGGGAAGCAGCCATGGTCTGAGGCGGGCGCCTCACCTGTCAGCCGCGCCGGCTCCTGCACTCGGCTCTCGCCCTGGTGTGCCCCGCACTCGCCACTCGCCACTCGCCGGGCAGGAGCAGCGGCGGCCCCGCCACCATGGTGAGTGCGGGCGATGCGGGCGGCGGCACTGACCCGGGAGTGCAAGCTCCGGGGAGGCACCTGCGGCGCGGGGCCGAGCGCTCGGCCCGGGGCGGGAGCAGCCCCGTCCCACCGGGGTCCCCGGGCCCGCGCGCGACTGTGGCCCAGCTACCCGAACGGTGCGGACGCATCGGGGCGCCAGGGACTCAAGCCCGGGACTGTCGCGGCCACCGGGCGCCGCTGCTTCATTCATTCGACCCTTGTTTGCCGAGGGCTTAGTCGGTGCCAGGCACGGAGCCAGGAGCTGGGGTTGTCGCGAGGGACCAGGTGGAGGCTTTGCCGTCAGGGGGGTTCACGTTCTAGGAGAAGGATGTGGAGGGAGGGAGAGACGTGTAATATACAGTAACAGAAAGATAACGTCCCAGAGTAAGTGCGCTGATGTTCAAATGCAACCGGATGGAGGGGTGGAGAGGCGACTCTGCAGAGTGGGCAAGCACCTTCTGGAGGAGGTGACAGACGAGCTGCTAGAGGTCCTGGAGGAACACCGCGGGTGGTGGGAGCAGAGAAAGCAAAGGCCAGAGAGAAGAAACGCTTACTTGTAGCAAGAAAAGTAGACAGGGGCAGGACGAGGCAGGTCCTCATAAGCCAAGTTAAGGAGTTTGGTTTTTACTCCAACCGAGTGGCATACTCAGTTGGCAGCGTTTTAGCAGAACTGACCCTATCTCTTCCATAGTTCTAAAAGATCCTTTTGGTGGTTGATGGAAAGTAGACGTGTGTAGGGGTGTCAAATTGGAAACAGGAGACCAGTTGCAGCACTCCAGGTGACAGATCCTGGTGGCCTGCACTTGGGTGGAAGCACAGTTCAGATGCCTCTTGCTCTTGTCTTCTGTCCAGGAAGCATTTTGAGAGTGCAGTGGCCTGCGCTGCACCAAGCCCACTTACCCAGGGGAGTTCACTCCCCAAATCCAAGGAAGAACAAAAGTGACCTGAACTTCTGTGGGCTCAAGGGGCCCACTGCAGGCAGGAACAGGAGGGCCATGTAGATTAAGAAGGTTGATGGACATGGAGAGCAGTGGTGAGCTGAGCCCCTTGGACAGGAAGACCACAGGGGCCTGTTCCTGGGAGAGGTTTGGCCGCACAGACTAGAGGCGCCTTTGTTGTTTGTTGAGGGTTCCCTGTAAGTACAGCGTGATGCAAAAAGGAGGCTGTAAATAATGGAGCAGTTCTCTTGGCTTGCTCAGGTTTCCCAAGGAACAAGGTGACAGTGCACGCGGCCCGCCAGCATCATTTACCTGATGGAGGGTGGAACGAGGCCCTGGCGTTTCTGAGTACCACAAGGCTGCTTCCATTCCGCCGAGGGCTGGGGCAGGGCCCTCGTTCTAGTCGGCATCTGCTGTGGAGTTTTATTTTTTCTTGTTGGTGTCATAAGATCATTTGATCAGAAATGTGTGGTTTCCCTAGCTTTGCCACCAAGCCTTGCCCAATGGGAAACATTGATGTTTTTGAGCACTCGTGATGGGCCAGCTGCGATGCTCAACTCTTTACATTCATGATCTCAGTTAATCCTTGCAACAAACAGATGAGGGTAAGTGTGATGCCCTTTGCCTTTCCCTGCTCTGACCTGTCCTAGCAGTGTGTCCTTGGACAATTCCTTTGCCTCTCTATGCCAGTTTGCTCACTTGTAAAAGGGAGTTAGTGAATGTTCCCAAATCATAAGGCAGGGGTACTCCAAGGGAGGTCTGGGTACCCTGAGGAGTCCCTAAGACTTTTCAGAGGTCCACGAAGCAAAACTATTTTTATGATAGCTCCAGATATTATCTGCCCTTTTCACGTTCATTCCCATGTGACTGTATGTGGAGTTTTCTTGAGACTGTGTGACCTGGGGTAGTGTAACCGATTGAATGCAGAAGCAGCTAAGAGAGTCCAGCTGTCTTCTGAGCCAGACATTCAGGAGACTTGCTAAAATGTAAAACAGTGCCACTCTTCTCACTAATTTTTTTCTTTTTTCTTTGGAAAATACTGTTACTGTTCATAAAAAAGTTATTTCTGTTAATATGTCATAGCTTTATTATTTAAAAAAATGAACTGATAAATTTCTAAAATGTTCTCCATTTAAATGCGTAATATAGTAAATATCAATGGATACAATCTATATAAACAAAAAAGGTATTTGGGGCTGTCTATTTTTAAGTGTGTAAAGGACTCACCCATCTGTGAGTTAATGCAGATGGAAGTGCATAGAGCAGCTTTGCCTACTGTAAATCCTCAGCGACTATAATGTCTCATTTATTTTTATTGTCACATGGTAGGGAAGAATAAGTGGCCCTCCCCGATGCCCCGCAGCTATAAGCTTTTTGGTGACGGCCACTGCGACTTGACTAGCTGTCTTTCTCCTGCTGCATTCCTGACTTGCCAACTCTCTCTAGGAAACTGGAAATGCTTACAGCATCCCACCTGCACACAGGAAAGGGTTCTTGATTTCACTGTGCCAGTGGTCCAGCTTTCTAGCAGAGCTTTTATACCTTGTGCATCTTGGGGCTGTGTTTGTATTGGATCCTACTGTGTGGGGGAAGGGGGAATCAGCTTTGTACTTCTGCACCCGGTTTTTCTTTTAGAAATCTCTGCCTTGGAAAACAATGCTGGAATTATTGTGTTTCAGGGGCTCTGAACCCAGTGGAATCAAACATCTTACTGGGAAGAATTTACTATTGAATGTTTGACAATACTGATGGAAGAAGGATTTTTAAAAATGTGTTCATTTATTATTTTCTTTTTTGTATAAAACAATAGCAGCGAGGATTTATAGGGTAAGGTTTGAAAGGCTTTGGGACACTGTTGATAAAAATGGAAGCAGACTTTGCTTTATGCAGTGCACTTGCTTCTGAAAAGTTGCGATGACTTTGAAAACAACATTGTGAACAATATAGGGGAATTACCCATTGAAAGAAACTCAAATGTTAACCCCTTTTGAAATACGAGTAATCATATTCTCGAGTTGCAAATCCAGTTCTCATGATGGATGTTATTTATCTCAAGTGAGACAGACATGCTAAAAATGTCAAGGATTTTTGGTGTGATTTTAAGTCTTACTTTAGAGAGCAAGACCTTCCCAAGCTAACTGTGAAAGTATTTCTTTACCAGAATTCATGTTCGTTTGAAACAGCATGAGTGTACCTTTCTCCTAAATCAGGTAATTCCGTTTCCCAAGTTCATTGTAATCTCATTCTGTTACATAGAAATAGGAAAGGAGGGAAGGAACTGGGGAGCGTGAGGGGGGAGCACCCTAACTATGAACCTGCAGCTCCTGCCACGACCCACGTTCCCACCCAGTACATGTATCAATTTTATTGTCTGACGCTTACGTGAACTGTAATCAGTATGGGGTTATTTTGGCAGTTTCAATTCCAGTTTGAGGGTGAAATAGTCTGTCACAATAATGAGCACTTTCGTCCCCATGAGGCCTGGTCTGGGCTTCGGGCCAGCTGTCAGTGTGGGGGGAGGGCGTTGGGAATGGCGGAGGGAAGTGACCCTCTGTGGTGCTGTTCTATTGTCCCGAGACGGTTCACCTACAACAGGCCTTCCCACAGGCCTCCCAGTAGCACCAGTGAGACTTGTATTTACCCCTTGCCACAACACTTACTTTTGAGTTCCCATTACTGGTTTTTGTGACAAATACTGACAACAGCTTACAATTTTTATATGGCGTTTTACTGACAACAGCTGGAAGGAAATGGTCAGCAGACAGTGTGTTTGTCACACTATTACTTTCAGTATCTGTCCTTTTGGGTCCCATGAATTATTTCATTACGGGCAGACATAATAGATAAAATTACCTGTCTTCTCCACCCCACACACAAATAAAGAAAACCCCTTTAAGAGCCTCCAAAGATAAGCATTTTTTGACATCTTCATGAATCATTCCTTGAATTAAAAAATTATCAAAGTATAGGTGACATATAATATTATATTAATTTTAGGTGTATAGCATACGGTTGTGATTCAACGTTTATATACCTATGATCACCACGAGAAGTCTAGTGACCATCTGTCGCCACACAAAGTGATTACGCTATTACTGACTGTATTCTTTGTGCTGTGCATTACACCCCCATGGCTTGTTTGTTGTATAACTAGAAGTTTGTACTTCTCATTCCCCTTCACCTTTTTCACCCATCGCCCCCACTCCTCTCCCTTCCGGCAATCATCAGTTTGTCCTCCGTATCTATGTGTTTCAAACCAAACCAAACAGAAACAAATTCCTTCAAGATTCTCCTAGAGATCTGAGGCTTCAGTGGGGCTGCTTCTTCCCGGGGGCCTGTCCTTGCCCCTCGTAGAGTCTCCCTTGCTGGGACATCTTGTTCTTTTCTGATGGAATTCTGTTTCCCCTCAAGTATCCTAGCCGTCTACCCAGGAGAGACTCCTTTTCCACCACTTGAAGCCTCTGGATCCCGGGATGTGAAAGAAAGTACATAGATATCCGAGGCAAATATTCTCTAAAATTCTCTAAATTCCCTAAAATTCTCTACTTGGTATCCTAAGCCGTCTCGCCAGCACCCCGACGAGCTCGAGAAAATGTACTTATTGCGTGGCTGCTAATAGCTGGATAAATGAAACATTTAGCAGTGGAAAGGGAGGGCTGCAAATAGTTTCATGTTGAAATGAAACACTTCTGACCATTATAAGGAAGGTGGGCTTCCAAAAATCTCCGGTGAAGCCCCAAACCCGAGAACGTTCCGATGGGTAGAGCTGGGTTCTGAAACAGGTCTCCCTAAGTAGTTTCTGAAAACTGCCTGGGGAAAACTCATACAGTCTCTTATGAGCCTCTCAGTGCGATGGGCCATAGACCTACAGTACATTCAGTCAAGAATAAGGGCATTTGGGATTCCATTTTTAATGTCCTCGTTAGATCTTATCTAGCAGGACTTCTGGGCTGATAAGAGACACGGGTATGTGGCTGGGCTCAGCAGACACTGAAGTGCTCCAGGAGCCTTCCTTCCATAGGGGTCTATTGAGGAAGAGGCATGAGGCTCCTGGTTTGTAAACTGATGCTCGTGCACCTTGTATTCTCATCCTTGGAGGGGGGGGGCCTCCGGGGGTGAACAAGGCTCATCCAGATCATTTTAGATTTTTTTTTTTTTTTTTTTACATTAAAACACAAATATATTTGGGTCCAAGATGTATAATTCACATAAACTTTAAAGATAAAAACCTGAGAAATAGCTTGTTTATGGCTAGTTGCTTAAGGCCAATGCTCTGGGTCTCCCAAGGTTACCTCCCTTTTCTGCGGTTACAAGCATTTGGGTGGAAAAATTTGAGCCAGTGTTCTAACGGTCAGAAACATTTTTCTGTAAAGGGCTGGATTGTAAATATGTTAGGCTTTATGGGCTCTGTAGTCTCTGTTACCATCACTCGACTCTTCTATTGTAGAGTGAAAGCAGCCACGGGCAAGATGCAAATGGATGTGGCTGTGTTTTAATAAAACTGTATTTACCAAAACAAGTGGAGGGCCAGAATTGGCCGATAGGCTGTAGTTTGTGGACCCACGGTCTAAGGCACCTACCATGAACTCACTCATATGTATACTTGACAAGTATGTTGTCCAACCTGCCCTATGACAGAGAGTGTTCAGGGCAGGATGGGCTACATAATTTGTGGCACCCAATGGAAAATGAAAATGTAGGGTCCCCTGTTCAGAGTTTATTGAGGATTTATAGATGATGACAGCAGAGCATTAAACCAAGTGTGGTGCCCTTCTGAACCCAGGGCTCTGGTCTGCACAGAAAGCAGCCCTGGGTTTGGGCCCCAGAGGTTGTGCTGAACGAGCCAGAAGCTTCCCGTCCTCCTGGAACTCCTGTGTGTGGTGGGGAGTTCTGTAAACTTTCTAAATATTTTGTATCGAGCGCACAGAAGAGGGTTATATACTGTAAAGCATTGGTAAGTCATCATCTCATTTTTACTTTATAGAAATCGTGAATGTCTCTGTGGCAGGTGGTGTGGGGACCTTGTTGGGACAAAGGGAGTGGGGAGTAGTGCTGGCCTGGGGGCTAAGTCAGGCCCTGCCACCTGTAACCCTTCTTGGCCTCAGGAGGTAGGGCCATTCCTCCAGCAGGCTCAGCCTTTGCATGGTCACTGCCTGAACCAGTTCTGACTGAACACTGAGTTCAGGAGCATCTTCCTGCATTTGGTTTCGGGTTAATGCTTGTGCTGTGGGCGTTACCTTTGTCCATGTCCCCATGGATGCCTGGGCGCAGGACACCATGGCTTCCCAGCCCCTCCTGGGCCTGTCCTATTCCTCCAGGTGTGATGTGACTTGTCAGCTGAGGTCCTGTACATTCTTTCCCCCTTTATGTAAGATATGCCTATCTGTAAACTGAAAACCTCCAGAAGGGTATGTAAGAGACAGCGATTGATTCTGGGAAGGGCTGTAAGTAACTGGTATGGTACAAAGATGCACTTGTTATTGTATGTTCTATTAGACACTTCAATATTTTCTATTCTGATGTAATACCTTTGAAATTATATAAAATGACTTTTAAAATATTGTTGTTTATATTACTTCTCTAGCAAAACTCTATTTTGTTTTTCCCTGTGTTTTGTAACTTCTTAAGCTTGAAAGTGTCTGGAATTGGGATGGTAGCAGAAAAATTTCCCTTAAAATATGCACACACACACACACACACACACACACACGCACGCGCGCGCGCAAACACACTTTCTCTCTAACTTGGGCTCTTGGCCAGACTTCCAGGAGTCCTAATTGTACCTTGCTTTTGTATGAGGATTGAGAGTAGTTGAGGAGAAAAAAAGTGTGATCCATCGTTCTCACTTTAGTGACTGCAAACTTTTGGTCACAAGGTAAAATATTATTTTTAGTTGTTTCAGAGGGCTGAACTATGAAAGTATAGAGATGTTCGTCAGGTCAGGGCTTGGCTTATCTGCCTTGAATGGACAGCTGAACATTCCAGCAAGACTAAGAAGTCACATCCCTGAGGAATTCAGAAAGGACCCATCAAAGCTTGTATCAGATACAGGTTATCATGGAGTTGTTCTGCGCACAGTTTCAATGTCTGCTGCACACCCCCAGCTTCCCTCGCTTTCCTTGAAAAAAAAAAAAAAAAAATCAGGGTAGCAACTTTTCATCATGCAGGTGAAGCTATAAAAGACCTGAAAAAATTTGTTTCTTTGAAGAGAAGTGTCAGAATTTCATCAGGTGACAGGACATGGTGTCAGAAGAGACATCTCTGTTGTGTGACACACAGCATTTCATTTGCTTGTTCACGTCTAAAGGCAGGTAGGGGATATGGGGGCGATGTGGGTGGAGGAGCATGTGGTGAGGTGGACACGGCAGGCCCCGTGTGTAGCTCTGATTTTGGACACATTGTGCTTCCCACTTCCTAAGGTTACCTGAGGATTGAAGGAGAAAATCCAGTTCAAGCCCTTAGCACGGGGCCTCCCACCTGGAATACATTTCATAAATGTTAGCTAGGCTCTTTTAAGAGAAATAGGAAAAAGCTAATGAAAAACTTAAAAGTGGTTCATAAGATTTATTTTTGTTTCATAGGAATTTATGTGAACAGATGAACTAAAGAAACAAAATATCGTAGACTGCAAATACTGGGGAGGTGGGAGAAGGTAAGGGTTATCCTAATATCACATTTTTTTCCCAAATGCGATTCAAAGCTCTGTGTATGCATAGAACGTTTTTCTTTTATTTCTTAAGCAAGCACTTGCCTTCAGTTTCTTTACTAAGGAGTTAGGTTGTCAGTTCTAAGTGTGCTGCGTGTGAGTCTACCTGTAAAGTTCATTTGGCCTCATGATTTCAATACCTTCAGAATTCAGATAATCTATTCTATATCAGCAACCTGATATAGGCTTGGCTATATAACAGGGCAGGTCTGTCTTTCAGATTGAACCTGAACTTTGAAAGAGTATGAGGGACATGCCATCTCCCACCTGTTATCAAATTTTCTTCATAGCTGAAGGCATCCTTGCCAAGGCACAAAGGCTTGGGGACCGATTTTTAATGAGCACTGAGAAGGCTGCAGTAGGAAGAAAATTGAAGTTCTTAATAAACATTTCAGTGGTCATTACCCTGCAGGGTGCTGAGTTTAGCATATTTAAGCATAGCCGCTTGAACGAAGCTGTTCCTGATCACAAAAAATTCACATTAAGAAAGATCAAATAAGCATCATTATGAAATATGAATAATGTCCCAAGTTATTAATGTTTCATTCAACTTCAAAGTCACACTGAAAATTGCCTGAAACTTGTATCCCCTATTTCCAGTATCTTTATTCTCCTTACAAGATTTGAAACAGAACCAAAGGCCAGCCTGTCTCTCAAAAGACTCCAGGAGAAAATCTAATTAGAGGCATATTTACTTTATGACAAAATTAAACAACGAGCAGATATCGCTGATGTATTCTATGTTGATGATTGTGTCTGGAGGAAACGCTAAATGGAGAAATAGTATGTGAATCATTTTTCAGCGTTTTGGGTTTTTTCGCCCCCACTTGTTAATCCTTGTGTTCTTACAGTGGAGGTTATTAGAAGGGAAAGGTTCTTGATTACAAGAACCTTGTGTTGTTGGGAAGAAATTTCTCACATGCACAGTAAACCTAGCCGAGTAGGGGGTGGATAATTCAGCTCTGAAGTGTGTCGTTTGGATTACAGAATTGCTGCAGGAATTCGTGGAGGAGGCATAGTAGTGGCTCAGGGGAGGAACAGGAGGGCTGAGCCCGGAAGAGGGGGTGGCCCTGCCTTCAGCTGTTCAGGAAAGAGTGTGTGTATGTATGTGTGGCTATGTGTGTGAGGGTTATGTTAGATGGAGACTAGAAGGAAAGGTGGTTTTAAGAAAATGTGTATCCTGGACGAGCGCCTGTGAAGGCCTAGCAGGGACAGCTTTCTTTCTTACTGACGTTCCCATCGCCACCCTTCTGGCCCTCGCCTCTAACTACCCTCCAGCCAACCCCACTAAGGTGATTTATCCAGAATTATTAGGGAATGACGTTTCTCACAAGTGCACTTTCCACATAACTTACAAGGGCAAACTTTTTTTTTTTTTCAGTTTGAGAGTTAAAAAACTACTAATATCTTCCTTAAGCATGTGAGGAAATGGGTTAAAAGCAGCTGGAGGCTTGTGCAGGGTCAGGAGGAGCCTCACTTCTCTCCAAGGCATGGTTTGGGAGTTGCCTTCTTAGCAGCCGAGGTTACAATGTTACTGACATTGCAAGTGTACTTAGTGGGGTGTGTGTGTGTGTGTGTGTGTTTTGTCTCCTAATGGGTTATTACTTGTGTATCTCTACAAAATCATCTGCTGTTATCTCCCTCCACTACCCTATATGTCTGCCGCCGAGCTCTTCCTCCAACACTTCAATGTGTGTGTTGAGAGGGAAAGCTTATTTTCGTAGCAGCAGAAAACAAACATCACTACAAAGACAGAAGAAGAGCATAATGCTTGGAAGGATTGCTTGCCTGGAGGATAAGGGGATTCAAGTCCCACACCCAGCCGCTCCCAGAGCTGTGACCTTTACTAGGTCCCCCAACTTCCCAGGACATGTCCTCAGCTGTCACATGAGGAGAGCTTGGGACTGAGAGATACAATCTTAAAAATCCTTTCTGGCTGTCATGGTCTGTTATCAGCTACAAGAAAATCATGTGCCCCTCCAAAGCTAATGTACATTGTTTTTGGAATGTGTCCGAATTAGAAGCAGGGATGGCCTAGTGCTAAGTTGTTGGTTCATGTGCCCTTTGTCTTGCTGTTGGTCGGGAGCTGGGCTCTTCCTAAGTGCAATTTGCAGGATGGGGTCCTTGTGTGCAGCTGGCATGAAGACACACCAGCCATACCAGCAGAGAGCATGGAGAACTCTACTGGGCACTGCACTGCTCACACATCTGTGTGTGTGTGTGTGTGTGTGTATCGGCATTCAGTGCAGTTTTGGCTTCAATCAGGTCAAGTGTAGAAGTTGCACAGCTTTATAATTTTGCTGTATATAGACATTTACTGAATACCTACTGTGGTCTATATTTGGGATTGGAGAGTGTTAAGAGATATAAAGGAAACAGATGTGATTGTGCTTCTGATCCCACAGGAAGCAAAAATATATATAAATAGAGCAGCTGGTGTGTGACCCTCAACTGTGGTTTCTTTTAAGAATGTCTAAAATAAAGACATGATCGGGAGGGGTTGGGGAACATGGGAAAATGTGAATTTTGAAAGAGTCTCTGAAAGGATGTTATACACTTGGTTTGATGAGGGACATATTTCAGACATGGGGGAGGAAAGAGGAGCTGGGGTGATGGGATGGATCCCAGCAAGACGTGTTTTCAGGGCCGGTGAGCAGATTGGCGCGGCTGCATATGGGACGAGTTTGGAAAACACGCAAACACACACACATACACACACACACACACACACGTGCACACACATACCAGAAATCTAATTCTCGAGAAAAAAATGGTCATTTGGTAGAGGATATTGAATGATAGAGGAGATTTTCTCCTGTCATTTGTTGGGAGGACAGCCCACGCAGGTCCAGCATTTTTGTTTTCTATTCAGAATTATTTCATTGATATGGAATATGAGTAATGTGACATGACTGCTGGGACAAACACCTAAGTTAAATCTCTGTTTTTCTGCCGTTTTTTTTCGGATAGGAGTAATACGCATACATGTAGATGTGACTGACTTGAAGTTTTGAAGTGAAATTTAAAGGTTTATGTTCATTTTCTTTTCTATTACATCCATAATTCAGGGCAACTTAAACTTACATTCCCCTGTCATCAGTTGTTTTGCACTCTGTTTATTGAGGTGAGCGACTGATCATGAGCTTGAATCTGGGGAATGTCAAGTGGCTGTAAAATTTTCTTTCTTTCTCTTTTATTTTTTTGAGGTATAATTGACATGTAACATTATGTTAGTTTCAGGTGTACAACATAATGATTCAACATATGTGTATAGATTGTGAAATGATCACCACAGTAAGTTTGGTTAAAATTCATGTGCGTTTTCTAAGAAAATTCAGGCAATAAATATTAATATTTATTTATCGAGCAGTTATTTGTCATTGTCTATTAAAATTCAAACCATTGAATATATTTAAGAATACATCATTTTAAAGCATAATGGATGGAATGTGAAAACTTTAATTCTAGCTCCTTGTGTAAAGGACTTGAAAGAAGACATTTATCCTACGTCAATTGCAAGATAAATAACTTTCTGTCTGAGAAAAAAAATACTTTTAGAAACTGACTTTTGAACAAGACAAACAAAAACTCATAGACACTGACAACAGTTAGTGGTTACCTGAGGCTGAGAGGGGAGGTAGAAGAGAGTAAAGGGGATCAAATATATGGTGATGGAAGGAGAACTGACTCTGGGTGAGGAACACACAATGTGATATACAGATGATGTATTATAGAAAGTTTCACTTGAAACCTGTATAATTTTTACTAATCACTGTCATCCCAATAAAACAAATAAAAAGTAAATAAAAGTGACTTTCTTTGAAATAATAAGCTCGTCTGATTAATTTATATTTATCCATATTTATTATTAAAATCGGTATCAAAAGTACCTTTTACATCATAATAGAAAGTAATTTTTGGAGCAACTAGCTTAACAAACAGTATGCAGATTAACTGCATCGGTACAATCTCTGCTCCCCATAAATCAGTTTCAGGGTCAAAGGACTGATATTTTCAAGACTATACTATATCTTTCTAACAAGAGTTAGAGTAAATCTTTTTAATAAAACCAGCTTCTAAATCCTCTTTTCCTGAACTCCTTTTTATAACCAGTGAATATAATTGTATTTTATCAGTAAGAGTTCAAAGAACAGAATACTTAAGATAACTAGCTTTGCAATAATCATTATATTTTTAGCAAATATTTACAACATGAGTGCTTCTATAATAAACTTCTAATTTAGAATTATATTCTGTATTAGAGTCTTGGCCATGGAAGCTAAAAGTTTTGGACATCGAGCAAAAGTGACCAAAAAAAGCCAAAATTATTTTTGTTAACTGTGAAATAAGATAATCATAAACAGTAGGATTTCCTTTTCTTTACAAAGAATCTTTTTTCTCCCCAGTTTTGTTGAGATAAAATTGACAAAAGCATGTTGGGGTGGTTTTTTTTTTTTTTTTTTTTTAACATTCTTGAAAAATTTATAATTATCAGTTTTACTGCCAAATGCCATAATTACTTATGGTGCCAATGATTTGATATTTGTTCTGTAGCTACACATTGCCAAAATTAGGTTAGATTTCTGAATTTTATAATAACTATCTAAAATGCTGGGCAAGGGAAAGAAATGAGAAAATAGAGTGTGCTTTTCTTATATTGCCTGTTTCTCTATTGGGTGAGGTAAAGAGTGGTTATTTCCAGCAAACGTGGCCCAAAAATATCTGTCTTATTCAACCTTAAAAAAAAGTTCATGCATCGATAGAGACTGGATTAAGAAACTGTGGTACATTTATACAATTGAGTACTACTTGGCCATAAAGAAGAATGAAATCTTACAATTTGCACGGATATGGATGGACCTAGAGAACATTATGCTAAGTGAAATAAGTCAGTCGGAGAAAGACAAATACCATATGATCTCACTTATATGTGGACTCTAAAGAATAGAATAAATGGGCAAACTAATCAGAAATAGTCTCAGAGACATAGGAAAAACTGAGGGTTGCTAAATGGGAGGGGGGATGGGGACGAGGGAGAAGGTGAGGAGATTAGAAAGAACAATCGGTAACCACAAGATTGCCACGGGGATACAAAAGACAGTTTGGGGAATATAATCAACAATGTTGTAAAGATTTTGTAGGGTATCTGATGGACACTTGTCTTATTAGGGAGACCACTTCATGGATGGTGTAGGTGCCTGATCACTTCAATGTACACCTGAAGCTGAAGCTGAATAATAATGAATGTCAACTATAATTTCATATACATATATAGTCACAGGATGTGGAGTACAGCAGAAGGAGTAGAGACAGTAGAAATATAACGGCTGTGAGTGGTGTCAGAGGGGTAGTAGGTTGGGGAAAGGGGATTATCACTTTGTGAGGGGTATAAATGTCTAACTATTACATTGTTTTGTATACCCGAAACTAATAATAATAATAAAAAAGAAAAACAAACAGACAACGTCATACTATTCGCAGGTCTAATGAAAGAAGAAACAAGTGTTCAAAACTGAAGATGTTAAGTCCATCCTCAGCTTTGTGTGCACATGGCTGATTGCTATGTCCCCAAAAAGGGGCCAGGCCAGTGCTGGGTGCGGCCTGGGGCCCACTGTGCTACTTCTGTATAGGGAGCTAGAGACCACAGGTGAGAACAGATGCCCTATAGCCAATGCATGTTTATTTCATTGCCACCCTTAATCACATCAAATTTTAAGAGTAGAAAAAGGCCCGGAAAGGAATCATATCGTGAGATTTGAGCAAGAGACCAGGTTCACTATCAAGTAATTAGCCTTGGAGTTACTTTATGGCAATTAGAATAGTATTAAACTATATCCCCATGACTGAAGCTTAAATCCATGACTGTTAAGGAATGTCATCTCCAAAGTAGCTTGTGGTTCTTAAAGTTCTCTGGGATAGGAACCCCCTTGAAAATCTGCTAAAATTTCTGGAAATTTTCCCTAGAGAAATGCTCTTAAATCCATCCAGAAGTCTCCTGACACTCCTTTCCCTTCAAGATTATCCTTAGACCTTGGGCATTTCTTGTAAAGCTGTAGAATCCTACCTGAATTCAATACCTAGCCCTGCTATCTATAGCTTGATGACTCTCGGAAAGTCTTTTAAATGTCAACAAAATAATTTTTTTTGTGTGGTCTTCTATGTTGGTACATCACCTCAGTATGTGGATTAAACAATATCATGCATGCTCAGGATTGTGCCTGTCATGCAGTGGGTCATTTTTATGGATAAACATAATTGTCATGTGGAATACCTCGTTCAGATTAATGGGGTGCAGATTTGAGTCTTCCTGGAAGAAAGGCTCCCCGAGACGTTAGACGTTGATCAGAACATTTCTTCAGCGAGCTTAGGATCAGAGTGGTGAGAGTTCGTGGGCCGAGGACAATGTCTCTCATGTCACCTAACTCTCAGCCTTTGCATTTATCTCCACTCCAGGTAAACAGCCAACAGCAGATACTCAGAAGCCAGACAGGGCACTTTTTCCCCTAAAGATGTGTTCGCAAATTTTTCTAATGGACCTTCTTTTTCAGGGATGCTAAGCAGACCACTGCCGTTCACACCACTTTCTTCAGACAAGCCACTGTGGCGTGGCTCCTGGAGCCACTTTCTGGTTGTCATTCTAGCCGTATCGTGCTATGACCATACCACGCCATGCTGATTGGACCGTGTGTTCTACAGAGGGCTAATCTTGCTGCCTGTAGGCTATTTTAGTTGCCAAATTATGGGGATTACCTGTGGTCTTTGTGAACAGTCTGCAGCATTGATGACTCTAGTGTTATGTGTCTATTTAATGCAGATTCAAAAGGCTCGTGTAGTGTAACCAGCAGTCCTGTCTACATTGTACACATGTGAAGACTGCCTTTGATTGGCGGGAAGGATCGATGCCTGGATGGTGGGAAGTCCTGGGGCTTTAGAGTCAGGCAGATCTGGGTTGGAATCCCTCTCTGCCATTTGCTAGCCTTTGAGCTCAGTCATTGATGTGGGTGTTATGGGACATCACTCCATGGTCTCATATCTGACCCTTGCTGGTGGTCATCATGCTGGTGATGCTTCGTGGCCACTCTCATTTCCTGCCTCTCTTAGAAATACTGTGTGTTCATGGCCTGAAACACTGGCTTTTGCTCAAAAGGGGTCATCTGATCTCTTGATTTGTTTTTGACAAGTGACCACTTTTTGACAAGTAACCCATGTTTTTGTTAAATGCATGGGGATGGAAAGAATGAATAATTATCCACTATCTGTCATAGATGTTTATCATTGAATCTATTACATTACATTCCTAATTTAACCAATGAATCTAACTGATGATAAAACTCATTCTGGTAGTATTGTGTTCTAGGAATGCAGAGTAATGTGTACATGAGAATGGTTTATGTGCTCAGAATTCTTAGGATACTAGGACCCATTGCCTTAATTTTTCTTACAATGTTCACCTGTTGGGTTGGTTTTACATATCTATGCATCGTTCATTTTAGGTTGGTTAGTTCCACAATTCCTAAGAATCTGAAGTTGGTTTTTAAAGTTAGGAGGGAGAGCGATTATTATCTGAGAGTTGAGTCAGACCCTAAGGAATCATTACTTGGGTCTATCTGGAATTAGTTAAACCAGTCTCTGCTTTCCTTGGATTGCATCCAGAATCAATTGTGCATGGTTTCTCTAATAATTAGCTCCTCCAAAATCTTCCTCCCAAAGAAAACGTGTCATACATGAAGCCCATGACTAAAATGTACCAAGCAAGAACAATGACGGTCCTTAGTTTTATAGCAAAAGACACTCAAAGTCCAGAGTGCTCACCAGTACACAATGGAACCCCACTGTAGCAAAAGATACTCCACGGTTTTCCAACGTGGTTTGTAGAACATTGATATTTACTTTCAGAATCAATGGTATTGTTTTACTAACTAACAATCCTATTGGTAAAATGAATTAAAAATCCAAGCCAAAAAACTAAATCACATTAATTTACAATGAAGATTGGTCTTTGTGTTATTGTCAGCCTGACATCTCATGTACAGCCTTAGAACTCTCGTATTTTTTAGTGTACAAACCTTGTTTTGATTGAAGTACAACTGAGAGTTATATATGAAAAATGAAACTGTTTTGTAAATGGTGGATGTTCATGTGATCAGTGAGAATTTTTTTGTTTGCGAGGTTAGAGTCATCAGAAAACTAGTTCTGGCACATGCCCCTGATTATTTTGGCCCGAAGGGCAGCCAGGGATGGTTTAAATGTTACCTTTCAAGTATATTTGATCTCAGAATAAGGTGGTCTCAGAAGCAGAAAGGCCAACTCTGTCGTTTTTGCCTCTTTATTTAACTCAACGCCACTGGGCATGGTCCCTGCTCCTAGGCTGCAGGCTGTGAACTAGACAGAGCAGAACAGAAAACACAAAGCTGAGAACAGCCACTTCCCATTATTAATGCAGAGAACACAGAGCAGAGTGTGAGAAACCCAATGATACCAGCCGTGTCCACCGTGGTCTCTTCCCCGTGATTTTTCTCTGACTTGCTCAGTGCAATCTTCCTGTGAGAGTCACAGGGGCTCAGGGTCTGGGGGGCAAAAGGGGCATGAAATCCCGGCTGCCTCCATGTTCTGAGGCCACTGGCAGGTGAAACTGTGAAGTACCCAAGCAGGACTCGTGCTTAACAAGTCAATGCACGTAGCATGCATACAATGCTGTCCACTTTCGTTTCACCTTTTTCAAAATGTTTTAAGGATTTATATGAATATGTTGATTCACTGTGTATGTGTGCCAGGAGCTTGAGCTGGTAATGGAGCACAGGTTGCAGCTGGGTGAAGAACGTGTCTTTCTTTTAGCCTCATTGCTGTTTCTCTGTGATGGCTTGAATAATGGGAAATTCTAAATTTGAGGCCTTTTGTGGAGGTGAAGCCTGCCCCCCCCTTCTCACCCCTTTCCCTCAATGAGGCAGCCTCTGATTCCAAGGATGATTTGTCTGTCTCTGCTGTCCCTCAATGGCACTCATCAGGCCCATATTTTAGAAAGTGGCTGACAGGAGGGATGCAGGGGCAGTGTCACCGTGTGTTAGCCAGGCTGTGCCCACCAAACAGGGCTATAGATTATAAAAATATCCAGAGCTGGGGATCTGCTGCCAACCTGCCTGGCATCTATGTCCAAGTCTACCAGTTACAGCTGTGTGACCTTGGGCAAGTTCCTAAACCTCTCTGTCCCTTAGTTACCTCAACTTAAGAGATACAGAATAATTGTTTTCCATCTCATTTGCTGTAGGGATTCAATGATGTAAAGTACGTAGCACAGGGCCTGACATGTAGTAAATGATATTCCAAATATTTTGCAATAGTAATAATTACTCTTATTTGTTGTACCATTTATTCTTCTCCCCAAGATCTCAATCTATTTATTCTCTTGTTCTTGGGCGTATATAAGCAACAAAGGCCCGTGAGTATATTGCTTGGGATGCTGTACTCCATCTCTAGGCATAAATTCTAAAAGACAGGCTTTGGAAGTCATAGGGAAATTGTTCACTGAGATTTTGTCACATGCATTCTGAAATCACAATGGCACGCCTGAAGCGATAGTAGAAGAAAAGTAAGTGAATTTGTGTCATTGTTGTTATTGATAGTTTTGAGTCCAGTTAACCCATTTTTGTAACTTACTGCACATTGCTGATTTTATTCCTCCCCTCTCCCTCCACTGTTTGATCAATAAGACGGTGTTTAAGCCAGGCTCCATGGGGCCCCCTAAAGCCGCCTCTCCCCCACCAACATCTCTAACCACAGATACTTAGACTTTATTTTTTATTCTTTGTAATTAACTTTTATTTAGATTTAGAGTTTCCATGTTTAAAATAATCCCTCAAACATGAAAACCACTTCTCTAAGGGCAAGGGAAGCAAGTAAGGTACTACACTTACCTCACACCAGGGAAACAATGGTTCACACGCTTACATGTGTAAGTGGGTGAAGACTTTGGTTAATAAATGTGATATTTGTGTTCTGTAATGTTTGGTTTCTGAAAAGGATGTGAAAAATTATTTATGACTGCTGATCTGAGAATCACTCTCTATATCCCATTATTTTAAAGAATGCATGGTCATCATTGCCTCGTGTGATACATGTCTAGTGCCAGGTGGTTAAAGTTGAAAGGAGCCTTGGAACTTATTTCAGGTCGAGCACCCCAGGGATGTTGGTCAACTTGGATATTCATGTAGAACTGGTTCTTGGCAAAATACGGGTTTGTGACCACATTTTCTGCCATTGTGCTATTTTGGTTTTCCTCAGGCTATTATTTTACTGGCTCAATAGCAAATAGGCAGAGAATAAGTATCTTAAACTATTTATAAGATACGTGAAAACTACCAAATCACATAATCTAATTCCTACAGTTTATGTCCAAGAGGCCGCAAGACATAAACCCACTCTCGAGACCCAAATAACCACTGAACCAGAATGCCTCCAGCATTTACAATTGTATATGGATGGAAGTGTTAAAAAATGGAGCCCAAAACAACTCAGTGAGAATATGGACAAAGGACTTGAGTAGACATTTCTCAAAAGAAGATAACCAAATGACCAATAAGCACATGACAAAATGCTAAACACCATTAGCCATCAGGGAAATGCAAATCAAAACCACTAGGAGATAGCACTTCACACCCAGTATGATGGCTACTATTAAAAACAAACAAACAAACAAACAAACAAAAGAAAAACCAGAAAATAAGTGTTGATAGGATTTGGAGGAATTGGAATTCTTATGTACTAGTGGGAATGTAAAATGGTGCAGCTGCTGTGGAAAACAGTTCCTATGGAGTTCCTCAAAAAATGAAACACGGAATTACCATATGACTCAGCAATTCAACTCTGGGTATATACCCAAAAGAATTGGATGAAGGGACTTGAAGAGATATTTTTGTACACCCGTGTTTGTAATAGCATTATTCACAGTAGTCAAAAGGTGGAAGCAACCCAAGTGTCTGTCAATGGATAAGTGGGTAAAATGTGCTATATATGTACAATGGAATTCTATTCAGACTTAAAAAGGAAGGACATTCTGACACATGCTACAGCATGGATACACTTTAAAAGACATTATGCTAAGTGAAATAAGCAGTCACAAAAGGACAAATACCGTACAATTTCACTTATATTATGTACTTAGAATAGTCAGATTCATAGAGACAGAAAGTAGAATGGTGGTTGCCAGAGGTTGGGAGGAGAGAGGAGTGGGCAATTATTGTTGAATGCGTACAGACTTTCAGTTTGGGAAAATGAAAATGACTTCTGGGAATGGATGGTAGTGATGGCTGTACAACATTATGGATACATTTACTATCACTGAACCTCTTAAAAATAATTCCAATGGAAAATTTTATGTTATGAGTATTTTACTGTAATAAAAAATTTTAAGTTTAAATAGAGCCAATATTTAAATCATAATAAAAAGATAATGTATTTCTTAAAAGAATGTTGCAATGAATGGATCTATAAGGGAGGAATCCTAAATGGCCTATTATAATATCACTAATGACCACCTAATTAATGGGAGTTTCCTATCCATCACAAAGTATTTGTTGGGCATTGTCTGCATAGCATTTTTTTTTTTTAAGTGGAACAGTACATCTTCACATTTAGGTAAGTAGACATTACTTCATGTGTTGCTTCAGGAAAGGAAATAATACTACTTCTTTGGGCCAAGTACGCACTTAAGAATAGTGTATTTAGAAAACCACAAACGGGAGAGGGGATTGTGATGAGATCAGGTATCATTTATTTTTCCCTCTGTCATGTATTAATCAACTTCATCTAAATGTTCACTGGCTCAGATACATTTTGCTTTGGTCAAAAGACAACTGTACTTGAGGACAGGATCCCCAGGAGCTCATGCACACACGAGCTTACCAGCCAGGTGGCTTTGGGCAGCAGCTTCCCCTCTAGAACTAAGTTTCCATTAGATTGTATCCGAGACTCTGTTCAGCTTTAGCATTCTGTAAACTTTCTGGTCTATTATATAAGGAGTTTTAGTGTGTTCGCAGATTTTAAAACATGCCTCCCTCTGCTCTTGATCTGTGTGGCTCTTTTCTAATTTCTAGACCAAAAAGCTCCTTGAAGGTTGGTTTTGAAGTAAATATAGGAAACCCAGTGGATTCAGGGTGATGGTCAGAGCCAGGGTCAAAGATGTAAAGGCCTCTTGATGTCACAAGGTGCTCTAGTACATCATTCTCAATATTATTTATAGAAACATTGTTGTAAAAACTGCTACTAAGCTCTTGACACAGGGGCTGATGGAATCAGTTATTAACTCACTCTGAAATTCTGCAGCTGGTGGACACTGCGGCTGTCCTGCCACTCAAATGACACCTGGAAAATCGTAAGGAGAACATGAAGGGATGGATGGTGACAAAGGCTAGGATCCCCAATTTGAACCTGTTGGTTTAGAAATTAAAACTTAAGTTTTTCCAGGAAAACAAAACAAAACAAAAACGCGAAGTGGCTACTTCTAATGAATGGTTTTAAGGAAACTCTTAAATTTCATCCTTACCTAACATTTCAAGTGTCCATAGAGGTTTGTTTTCTGCTTATTGTATGTATCATGGTAATTCTCATCATTTAGGTGCATGCTAGAAACACAGCTCAGTCTACTTTAGTATTGTCAAAATATTGCCTTGGCTGTTATTTGTTTTCTGATTGTTTATTGTCTGTCGCATTTTGGGGATGGAGTAATGTAGAATGTATTGGAAGAACAGACATTTGGTAGACAGTTGACAAGTTAAATGTTAATTTCTTTATTTTGAGTTTAACTAAATGTTAAGTCCTCATGGCAATTACTTCATGATTGTTACTCTTACCAATAAATGGGCTAAGGGAGATTTTCTGTGACTATGCTATGATGGATCATTGTATTTTTTTTTGTTGTAACATTTATAGGAAGAAAAATTCATAGTGTTCTTATGTTGCTTTTAGTATGTTGTCTTAGACTTATCCATCAAAAATTGACACTAAATGTACTTGTATGCTGATAGTATATCAACAGTTCCTGGAAGAAATTAATTTATCTACTTTCCCACAAGCAAAATTCTACCATTAAAATGTAAGACAGTGATGGATTTAGACATAATTAGAAACTAACCAATGTTATTCTAAAATTAATCTTTTAAATTCTCACAGTTCTATTGTAAGTTAATTTTTTTTTTTTTTTTGGTATTATGGGACTACCATTGAGTAAATCACTGCTTTAGCTTCTTCATACGAGAACTGATCTGCCATAGCAATTCATTCATTCATTCAAAAATAATTGAGTGAGGGTCAGGCACTGTTCTGGAAGCTTGGGATACATCAATGAACAAAAGGCAAAATCATTTCCCCATGGAGCATATATTGTGACTCTGGAATAATGACAATAAAATCATCAATAAGCAAAATAGTAAGTCATAAGTACTGTGAAAAATAACGGGGTGGATTGGAGGATTAAGAGAGTCAGGGGTGGGTAATGTAATGATGGGGGTGCATGTTATCTAGAGGGGTCAGGGTAGGCCTTCCTGAGAAGCAGACTTTTGAACAGACTTGATGGAGGTGAGGGAATGACCCATGCAGATATCTGGGGGAAGAGAGTGTTGAGGTGAGGGCATGGCTGCTGCAAAGGCCCTGAGGTAGGTGTACCAGTGGGGCTAGGATAGGGTGAGTGAGGGGAAGAGTAGATGACGTCAGAGGTAGAGAGGGGTACTTTGAGTAGGCCTTGTAGGTCATGGGAAGGACTTGTTTCTTCCTTGGAGAGAAAGTTTCGAGCAGGGGAATGACCTAATCTAACCTACGATAAATCTGGCTGCCTTATTAAGAGCAATGCTAAGGGGGCAATGGATAAAGTACAGAATTGTTATGATTTTCCTAATAAAGTCTCTTAAAACTTCACCAGCTTGTCAAAATTTATTGAAAAGAATATGTTGAGTATTTCTAAGGAACCTTAGTTGCATTGTTTTCTAGTGTGTTAGTCTATAGTGTATTCTAATTGATTTGACCATCAAAGTATTAAAATTAAGAGGTCTGTTGAGGTCTGCCTTAATGAAAAGATGAGTCATTCAAAATTGGAAAGTATGCATCATACAACTTTCTAATACAAAAATGATTGAAAAGAGCCCTTTCTTCTGCAGTGTTCCTGTAGCCTATGGAATGACCAAAAAAAAAAAAAAAAGAAAAAGAAAAAATCCCCCCTTCTGTGTAGCATTAGATTAAATTCCCATTGCTTAGCCTAGGATTTAAAACTTACTCAAAGGGATGGGGCTACACAGGGCAGAGCAGAGGTAGCATTTTGCAGTCGGGCTTCCCTGGGGCGTCAGGGGTGATGCTGGCTGGCAGCTGCGAGTGACGCCATTGGAGCAAGATGGAGTTCTCTGAATCCTTGAAACTCAGTTCTAGCTTTGTCACCTCCCTGTGTTCTGGGCTCTTACTTTGCCATCTGGGAAGAATTTATGTTAACTATTTTCTTCACTTCATTAAATTTTTTTTTTTTTTCATGAAGAAACCTAAAGCACACGGAATCTGAGCGGTGACAGGGCAAGGTTCAAGTTTCTTGTGGCATCTTGTGTTCCTGCGATGACAATACTTTTGAAACTCTAGATGTGGAAATTTACACAAGAGCTATCAAATCTGAACACATCGTAGCAGAGTTTCAGAAATTTGCACGGGAATTCTTATCTAAGACTATTCCCTGAGACATGCAAGGGTACTGAACATGGAATTCTCGGAGTACAAAGAACTATAACATATAAAATCAGTTTGATCTCTTTACTTCTGCCTTTAAAGAAATTGGTAAAATAAAAAGATTTATCATTATAGTCCAAACTCATGTTTTACCTTTCTTTAAAAATGTCATTTCATTGATTGGAAGGCCTCACTTCTGGTTAAGGAGATGCTCACAAATACTGAGCTTGTTCTTGACCTAAATCCAACATCAACAAAGCCGTATTTTCTTGGGCGCAGTGGGGGTTGTGCGACAGTCTTTGTTCCCATGTCCCTGAGTAATGGCTCTGCCTCCAGCTGTCCAGCACCCCAGAAAGCCCTGTGCTGGAGTAGCTTCTATAGTCTGTATTTCCCGAGCAATCTTTAAATTTTTAAATATTAGGCTAATAATACATAATTATAATAGATAATTTGGAAAAAACAGAAATGTAAAGATGAAAATAAAAACCACCTGAAATGGTGCCTTGAGAGAACCATTGCAATGTTGTTTATGCTGTTACTTTTTATTTCAAATATTATAAAAAGTAAACATGAACAATATCTCAAATTATAGGGCTCCAAAAAGCAAGTATACAATCTCAATCACATGTGTATATGTGTATGTGTGTGTGTATATACACATATATATGTATATATATATGTACACACACATATGTATATACACACACACACAAATAATTTACATATATTCTAAATACTGACAGTATAAAGTCACCTTCCAAAAATAAGAAAAGTAAAAGGGAGACTCTAAAATGATATAAAATGATATGCAGCTAAAATGATATAAAACAGAGCTAAATGACATGAAATGATATAAAAATAATCAGGGAAATGTTATAAAATATATAGCGAAAATGAGGTAAAAATTAATCTTTTGTTTACATCAAAAATTGAAAGGTGACCACGAATTTCATAAGGCATGCGTTTTATATTTACTGGCATGATTACCAGGGGGGGTTTGGCAATTTCAGTAATGAAGGTATGTGGTCATTCACTCAGCTGAAACCTGTCTGGTTTCTTTTTAACTTGGCAAGCGTGCCTGCTAGGGAGTTTTTCTAGTGTTTGTACTCAAGTATGTCTTTATTTTTATTTTTCTAGAAGTTAAAAATTTCACATTCTCTCTCTCTCTGTGATTTGGAAAACCTTCACTTAGTCCAGTACCAGCTCTCCTGTAACATTTGTGATTCTGTACTTGATCAATCAATGTTCGAAATGGAGGTTTCTGGTCTACGCAGACTAGCGAAGTCACAGAAGGTATTTAAACTTAACTTCAGAATCATCATTACTTGCAAAGTTTCTGAAAAAAATATAACTAACTTATGTATACTACTTGGGTAAAATGAATAAAGCAGAAAGGGGAAAACATACCTCAACTCACTGAAACCTCAAATCAAAACAAATTGAGGATAAGCCTCCAAGAAACCAAATTACATTTTTTTTTAGAAGAAGTGAGATACAGTTGTGAACTACAGTGACTCATTAGCATATATTCATTTAGAATGGCATTGGATACATATCTAAAGTATCTGATGAATCATTTACCTAGTAGAATAAATTTTATGACTAAATTATTTTGTCTTGACGTCAGAAGTGTAGCACTGTATGTGATAAAGGCTTGCTGCTACAATCTTCAGAAACGTCTCTGGAAATTGTACATAAATATATATTAAAGCTGCAGTTGTCACTATGTCCTTCCTGTAAGCCCACTGACAGGTTTTCAAGCCTCCTGTTCAACGCTGGACTTTTCTTTTCTGGGCTATTCAGAGGCAAGTTCTTTCTGTGGTTGTTTCTCTATGAATGTTTTCTCACAGGTTTTTTTCACTTGGCTTATAGCTGTAGACACATGAGTTTCAACCCTATACATAATAATTCCAACTGTTTACGGTGGTTTTCAATTAACTAGCACTGGAGTGCCCATTTTCTACAACACTGCGTCAAAATTATGTCTTAAGATTTAATGTTTGCGATGGAATACAAACACAGTCTGCAGATTTTACCACTCATAGCCTTACTTTACAAACTCCCCTTCCTTTCATTTGATCCAGAAGATCCTAGTCTTTTCTGTTTTCCCATAGTTTGGAATCAGTGACCTGGAAAACTGGAAGAAAGGAAATTATGGCAGTGGTGAAGCAGGCCTGTTCACTGGAGTGTGAAGTTCATTGGCAGTTATATCTCCACGTCCACAGTGTGGGTCTGCAGCCGCTAATTGGCAGGGTTTGGGATGTGTGCTCTGCCATCCCTGATGGCTGTTCTGTCACGCCAGAGCCATGGGTGGAACCGAAATTTAGGGGTGTGAACCTGGGCATCAATTGGGAGGTTCTCCACATCTAGGTTTACATGGCTCTCTCGCAACTTAAAAAAAAAAAAAATTAGAATTAAAGGACCATTGTTCTACCAATGGGAAAAGAAGATACAGGGTAGGGTGGGTCACAACTCAACATTTTATTTAAGTTTGAAGACACACATCCTTGCATTTCACATTTGTGCTGTTCATTCCACCTTTCAAAGGTCAGGAAAATCGTACTCATTATCTTTTTGGAGCCAATGTTTCCATCTTCATGGTTCCTTTCTCTTGTTTTAGTTACCTCAGGTTTCCCAGTTTCCCAAGTCAGGTGTACAGATTTTACACCAAAGATAATAAGTGATCTGCCATCCTGGGATTTTTAAGAGTACACAATATGGCCTGACCTATTCATGACCTTTACCCTCACACCAGGTGCCATGCTATTAGGGTAAAGCCAATTGTTTTAGGGTAAAGCCAATTGAAGTGAAAAGCACTTACATAGGAAATTCTGAGCAGTTACGTTGAATAACACTAAAATTACATTGTGAAATTGGGGCATTTATAAACCTTACTAACCACATCCAATTTTTGCCTGCCATTTTGGCTTCTCTTGCCTCATCTTGGATATAAATTAAAAATTAACGGGCTGCATTTGACTTTGAATAAAGCGTTAACTTTCCAAAAGAGGAAGACTTGTAAGTGCATTTATGACCTGTGTGAGGATAGATCTTGGAGTTGGGATGGATTGTTTTTGAGTTCCAATGATTTATAAGAAGGAAAACAAACCTCACTTGGCTGATGGTAGATGGGTTTGCTCACATTTGATAACCTCATTGCAGTTTAAAGTTGCTTTAAGCAGGGTTTGAATAGTCATAGGAAAAGGTTGGTCTGTACTATCAGCCAGTACAGAAATTTTGATTAATGGAAATGTTCAGATTGTAACACAGTTACGTAGATTGCAGTAATGGGAAAAGCATTTTGCTGTGGTTCTAGCATATTCTGGTTTATATACCCAAGGATGTAGATGCTTGTTTATTGTAGTTTCATATAGAAAAAGTGCTTGGTTGTTCAAAAATATTCCTGGACTATTTGATTTGCAGAAAGATATTTCTTTTTAGAACTGTGGATGGTGGAGTGGAATCAAAACTTCAGGAAAAATGCTCCTTACTAAAACTATTGATGAAATTTTTAACAATTTACTTCATACTGAGGTCAAACATGTCTCAGAGTAAATGCAGGGAAGTATGCTATTAAAATGGTTTGCCTTTGCTGTATCTGGGATTTGTGAGGCTATTTGTTGAAGTTGCCTGAGAGGTGCTGTGTCTTTATAATATAGTTCACATATTGCCTAAGAATGTAATTTATAGTTGTGGCAATTATTTTTAAAGGTTGGATTCATTACTAGGAATGGAAAAGGCAAAAAGACCATGAATGATTTTATATTGCCTTCTATAAGAAAATACTTTTATATGTCCTTATGTTGAAAAACTGTAAAATGTCTGAAACAACCTAGCAAATAATCACTATTAATTTTCCCCACACTGTTAAAATGACATTAATTGGAAGCCTCTGTGTAAGCATTATTGATTGGGTGGTTCATTATTGGAAAATCCTGGGATATCCCCAATCTATACAATTGTTTTTGCTTTGTTTTTTTCTGAGATGTTTTACATTCTCTCTTTTAGGTAATTCAAAATTTAAAAGGAATAGCCAAGCAGTGTAGGATGTAACCTTCCTCACCAAGTTGGATAGGTTTGCTCTAGGGAGGTAATGGGGAGGGGTAAAAAGTTTAACACCCCCTCCAGGAGAGGCGCTGCGGGGTGCTGAACATGGGCCTGGTTCCTACATCTGACTATACTCACTCTCTTTGTCGTCTTGGTTTGTCATTTCCCTTCTCTGAGCCTCAATGTCCTCATTTAAAAATATCGGATTGGACCAAATGACTTAGGAGAGCTCTTCCAGCTTCAGTATATTCTTAGCCTCTGTAGGAGGACAGTCGCTACCTTAAGAGGACCTTGAAACCTGCCCAGATAAAGTATCCGAGCCTGTAGCCACCACCATGACTGCTCCTGACCCTTTGGTTTATCCTCCTGGGTTCCTTGCCTCAGAAAATTTGCCACCGCACTTGGGACTTATTCTTGATGCTTCTCTCCTTCTCACACCCACAGCTCACCAAGTCCCGTTGGTTCTACTCCCTAAATAGCTTAGACTCCTTGCACTTCTCGCAATCCTCACAGCTGCACCCTGATGGAAGCCACTGTGGTCCTCTCTTACTCCACACGTGTGCTTCTTCACTCTCATCACCCTAGGACCAAAGTCCAAACTCCTAACTGCAGCTTACAAGACCCTCCTTATAGTCACCTCTGCCATCTCTCCCCACGCTTCCTCTCCAGTCAACCAGCCATATGTGCTGTTCTCAGTTCCTTGAAGACACCATATCCTTTCTCATAGTTTTCCTACCCACAGTTCCCTCTGCCTGATCACTCTCACTTAGCCCGAACCTCTCCTTTCTCTACTCATTCCCGTTTGGCTAATCCTCTTCATCTTTCAGGTCTTCCCTTGAAAGGCACTTCCTTGATATATTTTAGTTTTCCATAGCTCCTTGTGCTGCTCTGCTTTAGCACATCATGTGTGGATCTAATTCCTGCTGTTTAATTGTTCATCTCCCTCTCTTAGGGCATGTGCTCCATGAGCGTAGGAACTTGTGTGTCCTGTTCGTGGTCGTATCTCATCTCCTGGTACAGTGTCCGGCACTAGAGACACCCAGTAAATACTGGCTGAATGAATACATGAAAGAAATAAGGAAAGAAAGGAAGAAAGATAAAACAGAGTGCATTTTCTTTTTTTTTTTTTCATTTGAAAACTTTTTTTATTTTAAGTGTGTTTTTCTAGGACCCATCAGCTCCAAGTCAAGTAGTGGTTTCAATCTAGTTGTGGAGGGCGCGGCTCACAGTGGCCCATGAGGGGATCTAACTGCCAACCTTGTTGAGAACACCGCTCTAACCAACTGAGCTAACTGGCCACTGCAAGTGCATTTTCAATAACAAAGAAAGCCCGGTAGGCAGCAGCTGTACCTTCTTTCTCTGCTTTCTCGCCATCCTTCTCTTTACTATCCACTCCAGGGACTTCCCTGACAATACAGGGCATGTTCACGTTATTTCATAATCTCAAAGGAAGTCATGGCTCTTTCTTTCAATAACATCACACAACCTTGGTAGAGATAGCCAGCCAATATTTTTTCTAAGTTCAAGTTCCTCATTGCTCTTATTTTTATAAGAGATAAGGGCCCACGCTTGGTCTAGGTCAACTACATAGATGACTTCAGATTAGTTTTTTCCACTAGCAAAACTTGCCAGTCCATTAAACTTTGCTTAAACCTTCCCCCCCCATCTTTCTGTCACTGTTCTCATATATTTAATAGTAGTGATCCAGAATGATTCAGTGTTAATGTCATTATTATCTTCAATTGAATATTTTATTTCTTTTATCACCATCTCTATAAACACCAACCTTTTGTCCCTTCTTGCTCATTTTTAAGATTGGCACAGAAACTCTTGGTATTGGCTGGGGTAGGGAGAGCTTCAGGAAATACCTTCTAGTGGTAAAGATTGTTCAATATCATACTGACTTTAAAAGTGGGTGAACTTAGCCTAGTTGGTGTCACTGTCCATGTCTGATTCTACGCAAGGAGGCCACTTTTCATGGCTGGTGAAAGAGTGGGCTCTAGAATCAATGTCCATCTCTGGAACCTTCTAGCTGATTTTCTTGGAGCAAGATGCTTAACTTTTTGGGGTTCCAGTTTTCTTAGCAATCCAATGGGGGTAATAATATTATCTACCTCTTACCGGTTTTCATGAAGATTAAATGAGGTACTGCATGTAAAGTACTTCGCATGGTGTCTGGAACATGTTCAACACATGTCAGCCATTATATGTAGCTCTCTGGTGTTCGCATAAGACTTGCCTGGTTATAAATATTTGCATAAATGGGAAAAAAAAGAAAAACAACAGTAGTTTAGCTTTCCCAGGAAACAAGAAGTGGTTGAAGGTGCCAAGTGCAAAGAGCTTTGAGCTAGGAGGAGATCATTTTAAGTCTGTTGCTGGCTAAGTACGTGACATAGGGTCCAGCCACCAGTTCCTGGGGTCTGCATGTCCTCATCTTAAGAGGAGGAAGTTTGCACCAAATCAGCTCTGCTGTCCTATCTACTGTTAGCATTTTGTGAGTCCAGGAATGAGTGATTGTTTTACTTTAAATACCTCACCGTGGTAGACACTGAGTAAATATTGGCTAGGTTGAATGTAATCTGCTAACTTTAATCTCTGGAATGTAGATGATTTGGTTTTATGATTTTGAATTGTAATGACATAGAAAACAACGATGATGGTTTCTGAGGTTAAAAAAAAAGATATGAAATTCAAAGACAGACAAGTTAAGCTGTGCTTTAGGGCTGTTGTAATGAAGTGCCATCAAATGAGTGGCTTAAACAACAGAAATTTATAGTTTCACAATTTTGGAGGCTAGAAGTCCAAAACCAAGGTTTCAGCAGACCTGGCTCCTTCTGGGGACTCTGAGAGTGCATCTGCTCTGTGCTCCCCTCTGAGTTTCCGGCGGTTTGCTGGCCATCTTTGGCATTGCTTCCCTCTGCTGTATCACCCAATCTTTGCCTTCTTCTTCGCATGGTGTTCTCTCTGTGTGCATCTCTGTGTCCAAATTTTCCCTTTTTATAATGATGCCTGTCATATTGGTTAGGGGCCCACCCTACTCTAGTTTGAGCTCCTCTTAACTAAGTACATCTGGAGTGACCGTGGTCACATTTTGACATACTGCGAGGGGCGTTGGATAGGACTTCAACATATGAATTGTTAGGGGCTGCAGTTCAGCTCACAACTGCGCTTTCAGTATAACTACCCATCTACCCATCCTTCTCATAAACATATGGTGCATACAGGAGGATGGATAACAGATAACTTTATGAGGAATTTTCCTTACAGCAGGCTCTTTAAAGTTTCACGTAAATGACCACTAGCTAATTCTTAGCAGTTAGCTTTTTAATTTGTGCATCACTGATGACTTTTGTATCCATCTCATTTCTTTTATTTTTTTCTTACTGTCTCTCTTCTTCTACTCCTCCTAACTCTTCCCTCCTTACCCAGTTCACTTGATTTTCCTTCTTCACCGAGCATTTCACTGGTTACAAGTAGAAAGTTCTGCCACCAGATGGTGTGCAAGGATTGGGAAAAGCACTGAAATACATTGGCTGATGTGGCTGTTTTTCAACATTTTATTTCAGGAAAAAGGTTGACGTACAACAAGCCAGAAGGGAGATTCTGAGATTGTGTAGATTTTATGTCTCCATATAAATCTGCTCCTCCTTTGTTGTGGAAACAGAAACCTGAGCTGAAAATCTTGAGGAAAAGAAACCTATAAAATTTGTTGAAGAAGAGTTACTAGGTGATTCTGATCTCAGTATTAAGCTGTTCGAGGGCCATTTCCTCAAACAGGCCAATTCAGAAGCCACACACACACACACACACACACACACACACACACAGGGAAATCAATTAAGTGCAATAAAGCTTAGAATGACATTACTGAAATAGGGACTTTAGCTGTTATCTAACTCAGCAGTCTCCAGTGAGGCCTGAAGCCCAAATGCAGCTTGCAGACTGCCAGCACTCACATGTGTTGTGTTTAGCTTGAATGGGGTTGTGTTGTTGTTGTTGTTGTTGTTATTAATTAATTGCCAACATTAAAATAATCCCAATATTTCACATAATCATCCAGATTTCAGGCTTCTTTACAAAAACAAAAAACAAAGCACAGAAAACCCTGAAGACCTGGCAATCCTGGCTGACATTTTTTTTCTTGGCTACACCGTACTGTGGCTGAGTTGTGGCTGTCCCTTTAGTTGGAACTTGTGATTTACAGTTTGACTCTCTCTTTCACCCCCTATTATATTACACTGAACCTTTACCCTCATTTAAAATGTTACCTGCCTTTGCCCAGCCCATGAAAGATATTTGATATGTGACCTGCTCTCCCATTTCATAGAAGGCACGAGGCCCAGAGAGGGGAGTTGACAGCTGGTTCAGTGCCACACCTGCCCTGTATCCCACTGAGCCCCACTGCGGCCTCCGTGAGTCGAATCTGGTGGGGAAAGAGTGAGAATGATCACCACGGAAGAGTGAGGCAGTTCAAGCCAAGTGTCAAGAGGGAAGGGAAAACTGAAAATGAAAAGAGTAACTGCCATTACTCAATTATAGAAAAAGAAACTAGAACCATACACTCACGAGTGAAAACATGGGGAACCCTAAAGAAAACACCTCACAGGCAACTTGGGGAGAATTAACAAATACATGATCAGAAGGCCATTGATTAGCAGACAAAAGAAAGACCGGAACTTATTTAAGTTACTCATTTGACTTACCTGTAAGTTTGGGCTGTCGGGGGTAAACTCATTTAAGCATTGGAACAGGTGATTGATGGGACCAGGAGGTTAAGGAGACAAGGTAGCAAGTCAGCTAGACATCGGATGGTTTATTCTCCAAAGAATTAGCAAAATGCCTCTCTGGGAACCCGTGAAACGTCTGTCAGAGACTCTTTCCCTCAGAACACGGAGCCCACTGCTGAGAAATGATGGAGTAGGAATAGTGTGATTCACAAGGAGAAGCAGAGAGTATTTTGCGTGTCCCAGTGAAGAAAAATGGGAGTAGACATGGGTGGGGCAGTCTCCTGGATGATTTAGTGGCGATGGCGAGCTCACTCTGTGCGGGACACCTCACCAAGGGGTTAACATGTGCATTCATCCCCCAGCATTACTGATGTCATTACTATTTTATAGATGAGGAGATGGAGAACCAGAAAAATCACGTAAGTTTTCCAAGTCGGCTTAGCTCATACATGACAGAGTCAGGATTCAAATGCAAGCTCTCAAGCTACCTGTTAGCCAAACCTTTCCACTTAACCACCAAGCTGCTCTACTGCCCTCCCCGCTACCAAGCATGGGCTTGGCCTAGTGATAAATGCCTGGTGTGCCCTGAATCAAATTTGGGTGGCCTAGTGGTGAATGCAGCAGCATGCCCTGGACCCAGTCTGAAGCCGTGGTTGAAATATACCATTTTGGCTGGATGGCAAGTAATACATTTGAAAGAGCTGTTAATTTCTGGCATGGAACAAGTTTGCTTGAGAGGGTCACTAAACTAGAGGACTGGCAGATTGTTACGGAACCTTCATGCTAAGAACATGTATGAATGACCTCTGGGAAACTGTCGCCTGGCAAATCTTGTTTCCACCCTGGGCCTGCTGGTAGTCTATAAAAGGTAGGTCACGGAAGGCGTAAGCCAATGACCTTTGTAGAGAAGGCAGCTTGGCTTGTGGAAGAAAGACCTGTACATCCTGGGAGCCTTTGAGAAGGCGAATACATGAGGCTGGTGAAGAAGCAGTGATGTCTCTTTTTCCACTTTCTGAGAGTCCCTCTCATAGGGGCTCAGACCCAAGGCAGATGCTTGAGAGGCAGCTGGGCTGGAGGGACGTCCTGTGGCTTTCAGAGCCGGCTTAGAAGAAGGAAACCAGGAACTGTGAAAGGGTTTATCCCTACATGCAAATATGAACTGTGGGGTCCTGGAGGAATAAGTGCCCAGAGCAAGTCGTGTGTAACATTTTTGTAATTGATCTAGCGGAGAGAAAAGAGCCGCTGGATCTCTCGGTTGGTGGATGCTGTTAAGCTCTTCTGGCCAGAAAATGGTTAAGTCAGGATAAGCTGCCAGAAGATCTGGCAAATATAACAAATGCGGGTTGACTTTATGGTATTTGGAGAAAGGTAATCCCAGTTTTAAGCTTATGATGCTCAATGAAACCCTGGGCTTTTTTTTTTTTTTTTTTTTTTTTAGGGACTTTTTAAAAATAGTTTATTTGAGTCAAACTGATGACATACGCTGGAGAGCAAGATCTCAAATGCTTAAAACCCTGGGCTTTTTAAAGAAGGTCATCTCAAGACAACCAGAGTGTCCTTTTACCCCCACAGAAGACCTGAGTCTCTACTCAGAATATTAATACAGGGCTAGTTGCCATTTCTCAAATTTCAACAGTTCCACCAATATTTAACTGACTCTATTGTGAGAAAACAATGGAACATGTTTCAGGAACAAACATGATTCAGGAACAAACATGGAAAACGATAATTAAATTAAGAAACCCATGGTCAGAAAAGAAGCTTAGAAGGTGAGATTTCTTTTTCCACAGGTGAAGGCTGAGGAGGAATATATAGCTATGTATGAAAACAGGAAGGATGGGCACAGAATCAGAAAAAACTTCGATCAATCCCCTCTCCTTAAAAATTGTATTAAGAACATTAGAATTTACATCAAATGTCGTATGCCTCGAAGTAAAATCAGGACATATGTTAATACATTACTGCACCTGGAAGCTAGTAAATTAATAGTACTCGTATTCCATGAACTGGTACAGGTCAGAAACTAAAACTGCATCAGATAAAATCAAATGATAGATTTTATAACAGATAGAACAATTAATGTATGTCAGGATTTTTCCTCTAAACTTTTGAGTTTAATGTGAGGAGGGAGAGGGTATAATAATACCCAGAATGTTTTTAATGTTATTATCAAATATAGGTACTCCACCACCTTTTATTTATTCTTTTAAAAATTCCTTTTTACCTTTTAACCCAAGTAATATATGTGCATAGTTTTAAAAAATCAAATGGAGTTAAATAATTTGTAATGAAGAACAAAAACCCTTCTCCTTTCCCAAATTGTTCTCCCAGAAGCAATTACTTTCAGTAATTACAGTCTTTCTTTCTCTCTCTCTCTCTTTCTTTCCCTTCCTTCCTTCTTTATAATCTGAATGTTGTTTCTTTTTTTTAATTAAAGTTTATTGTGGTGACAACGTTTAGTAAAGTTAGATAGGTTTCATTTCAGGTGTACAATTCTGTAATACATCATCTATATATCACATTGTGTGTTCACCACCCAGACTCAGTTCTCCTTCCATCACCATATATTTGATCCCCTTATCGTTTTCCCTAATTTTCCATCTATTTTTCTGTTTTGTTCCAATTTCTGTTTGTTCATCTATCACCTCTCTCGCCCCTTACCCTCTGGTAACCACTAAACTATTGTCTGTGTCTATGAGTTTTTGTTTCTTCATTTGTTTATCTTGTTCCTTTGTTGTTTTCTGTTTTATATACCACGTATCAGTGAAATCATATGGTTCTCTACTTCTTCTGCCTGACTTTTCACTTAGCATAATAATCTCAAGATGCATCCATGTTGTCGCAAATGGTACTATTTCATCTTTTCTTAAAGCCGAATAGTATTCCATTGTAGCAATTATAGCCTTTCCTTTTGGTATTTACCTCTATATTACTAAATAATTTGTGCATGCTTGTAGTTTTTCACTCATCATACTTTACATTATCTCCCAACTTCCTGTTATGGTATTTGAGCTTCTACTTCTGTTCACCTGCCCCCTCTTCCTACCACAACACACACACCTCTCTTTCTCCTAAAATAGCTTTAAGAACTCTGATTATGATTTCTTTTTTGAATCATTCATTTTCTTTTTCTGGAGTTCATCACTTTTTCCACTTACCTAGTTTTCTGTTTATCACAGTTTTTTACTCACTGCACTAACAGGTCTTTCAGATGGCAATCACTATTTTTTCCAACTATCCAAAGAAATGAAATGATCTATTAATATAAATTCGATTCCTCCCTTCCCCTTCTCCAGCCCCCACCACTTGCATTCTGGAATGGTTGCTTTCTTGGTCTGGTTCACGGCTGTCATTCTGGCCTTTCCTTTCACCATCATTTTGCTTTGGATTCCCTGTGCCCTAAATAACATATCTCACTCTTTCTTGCATTTGTGCCCTTATTTTGGTGACATCTCCTAGTGGTTTCCTAAAAAGGATAAACTGGATGCAAATTTCTTCTTTATTTTTTTCTTTGTATTTTTGGTCTTTGCATGAGTGAAAATTTCTGAAGTTGCTTCAGCTCTTCACCTGACTGATAAGATAATTTGGTGGGAGGTAAACTTCTAGCCCTCCACACCGAGGACTGCAGGTGAGGAGTCCTGTGCTGTTTCGATTTCTGATCCATTGCACAGAAACGTTTTGTCCTCCTGGAATCTCTCAGACCACTCTCTTTATCTTGACTGTGCTGAAGTGTCATGATGTACTTTTACAATTTCTTGTCCTGGGCACTTGAAGAGCCTTTCTAATCTGAAGTCTGATCTCGCTAGGCCTAGGACACGTTTTGAATTATTTCTTTGAGATTTTCTTCTTCACCCTTATCTCTGTCCTGTCCTTTTGGATATTACACCTTCTGTATTGACCCCTAATCGTTTTATCGTTTTCCCTAATTTTCCATCTATTTTTCTGTTTTGTTCCAATTTCTTGGAGATTGGTTATTGATTTCTTTTGGTTATACTTTTTAATTCTCAAGAGCTTTTTTTGTCCCCCACCCTTTCATAGAACCCTGTTTTTGTTTTATTGATATAGGAGCTCCGTCTTCTTTTACCTCTGAACATATTCGTGTGTGTGTGTGTATGACAGTTTGTTCAGCTCCATACTGTCTTCCTGTACCCAGTAGTTTACTTTTTTCCTATTTGTTCTTTTCCATGTCTTTCGTTCATATTAGAGACTATTGTCAAGTGTCTGGCGATCCCTGGGCTCCACTCATGTTTAGAAGTAAGGTACCGAGATGCGGACAGCCAGTTCTGAGGGCACAGTCAGGCTGCCTGGAAGCCTTCAGCATCATTATCCTGAGGTCTTTTCTCTGCTGTTTCGTATCTCCTTTCAATCATTCAGTCTCCTGAAGGAAAGCTGGTGGTGGAGGTGCACGAACACGTTTCTCTCTTAGTGAAGATACGTGGTTTTGCAGGCTCTGAATTAGGTTTAAGATCCAAAAGGGTTGCAAGTCTCTATCAGTATTTCTTCATAAGGGCATAGATTGTTTGTGTAAGTCCCCCGAGAGGTAATGTAAGCCTTAAATATGTATGTAAGTAGTGTGGCATCGTACAGATTTGAACTTCTCAGGTTGGGTAAAGCCTTGCCTGCTTGCCATCCATTAGTGACGCCGGGGGCGGGGGGTGGGGGGGGAAGCTATGCCAAGAGGTGCTCGAGCTTCGTGGCCTCCACTACGTGTATCTTTCAGTGAAGACTTGGTCACTTACCGTGGGGTATGTGCATGCGCGTGTGTGGTCTCACTTATAGTCAATGCTAATTCCAGGTAGACCTTCAGCCATCCCCCCTGTTTTCAGAGCTCTCCCTTATCTCCTGTCTTCCATGGTACCACTAAGTGTTGCTCTCAGGCGTCGTCGGCCGAGAACTGTCAGTTATCACTCTGCTGTCTCCTTCCATATTCTAAAGATTTGTTGGAATCTCTTGGCTGCTATCGTCTCTGCTGCCATTCTCTTGTATTAACCCCCAACGACTATTTTTTTAAAATCCTACTATTGTCATTTTAGTGATGTTTTTGGGAGGTAGAGGAGATGAAAGCCTGTGGTTAGTTCAGTATGTTTACCTTGATGTTTCTTTTGATTCTTTATAACAATTATAAGCTCTTCAAGGTAAAGAACCAAGTTTTATCTTTGTAGGTTTTATAGTGCCCGTAGTAGGCACTCAGTAAATAGGGGTTGAATGCATAAATGATCTGTCCTTTGAGGTCTCTCTGAAATGCAATTAATTTAGCTGCTAATGTGATTATTTCTGCTGAGATTGTCTCAGATTGATCTGGAAACTAGGGAAGGGTATTGACTGCCAGGGAGAGGGTTTTCACACTGACGCCCATGACTGACTGGAGGCATTTCCCTCCATTTCTCGTGCTTATTGAATTTGTCAGCACTAAGAAAAGGAAGTCTGCCTTCACTCCTGCTGCAAAGGAGGTATCTTTCTATTTTTCATAAGCAAACTTAGCTACTTAGTCTTACACTGCGCTTTTCTTTTTTTAATAGGTAAAAATACTTTTTATTTACTATGAAACGATTACATGTGCATTGTAAAGAAAAACCCTAGAAGGTAGGAAAAAAGCAAAATAAGGAAAATAATTAAAAGCCCATTTAAGTGGAAAGACACTCACTGTTGACTCTTTATACTGATTCAAACATGTATTTCCCCTGCGCTTCCTGAAGGTCGGCCTTCTGACTACACGGCAGTGGTTTGCCAAACCCAGAGATCCACTCCAGATAGTTGCTTCCCACACTAGGGGGGGAAAATGTCTTCTTCCTGGTACTCAGCCTTCTGAGTGTAAATATTAACACTAAATAAAAAGCTGTTTTTCTGTTAACATTTCCTTACCGACTAGCCTCCTGTTAGAACATTTCCCCGGTGTTTTTTTTTTGTTTTTTTTTTACCTCATTGTAGGTGACTTCTTCACTAAGGTCAGTGTGTTTCTTGTCTTTGTCTCCTCCTTCTCTGCCTTCTTCCCCCCGACCCCCTTGTGGCCACAACCCATAGCAAGAAATGCATTTTACACCACTACCCAGTATAAGTATGTGCGATTGGAACACAAGTTTTCTTGAAACACACACTGTTCGTATATGTGATTGCTCTGACTTGTTTTGTTCCATAGCATTAAAAATATTCTGGTTGTGATCCACAAAATGTGTTATACCACCCACTGGATTGCAGCCTGCCGTGGCCAAAACAATGCTCTGGTGAATGTGAATAAAGACCAAACTATAGGTTCACATTTCCTTACTCCCTCACTTACTGCATTTCACTGCCAGCATTAAATCACATTATTTTAAAATTAGAGAAAAATAATTACTAGGGGGTCCCTCGTATTAACTCGGCAACAGTGATCATTTTTGTAATTCCTCACCTGCCCTCTTTGTCCTTATGCCTACATGGTCGTGTGGCCAGGAAACAGGCTGTGAATGCAGTTTGTCTGGTTACACAGGCCCTGCTGTGTAATGTACAGTCTCCTTGAGGTATGGATTTATTTACTGAAAGCACTTTGACATTTACTTAGTATTTGGCCTTCAGATGCAATGTTGACTGATTTTTATTAAACTCACTAATATTCTTTTCATTAAGCATTGTTTTCTGATTAAAGAATCACACATATGAATTTTAGAAAATCCAGGCAAGTATGAAGAAGAAAATAACATTTATAATTCTACTATTCTAAAATAAACACAATTAACAATTCACTGTATTTCCTTCACATACTTTCCATGAAAGTATAGTTTTACATTGTTGGTATAATATTCCATGTACTATTTTATATTCTGTTGTGTTTTTTTTAAACTCAACATTATACCATAGGCATTCTCACTTTTTGAAATCATTTAACAAATGCCACTTAAAAATTTCTCTATTATTGGCAAGCTAGGGTAGTTTGCAGTTTTATTTATTTTCTGTATGTGTTACTACAAAAACCTGCAGTATACATCTAATGCCTAAATATGTATCTGCATTTGAAGGCAAATCTTTAAGGAAGATTTTAAAAGGAGACTTACTGGACCTACAGGTATGAGCACATTTGGACTCTTGACACTGAGCACTGATTCACTTTTCAGGAAGGTTGAAATTCCAGAAAGGGCCATTGTTTTCAAAGATGAGAGAGATTTAGTTATTCAGCATCTACATGTAAGAGTCTCAGAAGAGAAGGGCAGAGATTGGCAGTGTCGGAATGATGAATCTGTGTTCCCAAAGAGCTAGGTGACAGTTAAAAGCCAGGGCAGAAAATGAGGTTGTTTCCTGACATGGGAAGAAAATAAGTTGGTTGAGGGAGGGTGTGACGAGGTTTGTACATATGGGTGTCCAAGTGTGGGAGGGGCTGAGGAGATCCTACAGAATGATTTGTATCCTCTTGGTTTTTCTCTTCTTCTCAGAGTCAGAGAGTAAGGATGAAAATAGGGAATATGAGGAACAGAGTGGTCACATGGAATAACCTGTGCAGGAAATAAAAGGGGGAGTTGCTTAGCAACCCTTTATATGAAGAGCTACTTGGAAAGTTTCCAAGTAACACTGGCCATTCAGCTGAGCTGGACATCGACATTTATGGCCGTACCAATCTGCAAAGTCCTCTGTGATTTTTCTCAGGAGTGCCTGATGCCTCACTATAGAAGCAAAGATGTGAGGAGATGGGCTAATCGGGGTTGGGAATTTGTGGAGTAGCTGCAGAAGTTGGACAAGAGGCAAAGGAAGTGAGGACCCTGGCAACAGTGTTGTTTAAGTGACGCACCATGGGATCTGGGCCACCAGAGGAAGGGCCGGTCAGGTTGATGGAATTGGAGGAAAGGGATATATTCTGTGTATTTGTGGCTCAGATCCCAAATTACTAGCTAGTTCTGAAAAGGCGGTGTTCATGGAATAACAGTATTGGGGACAGGAAAGTTTTCCTGGATACCGCTCTTCTTGGAAGCTGGTATGGATCCACTGCATGGGTTTGGGTCATGAGCAGGGATATTTGCAAACAGTAAGAACCAAAGCTGCTCTTGGAAGCCGTCACTGTTTATCTTCAACTGGAAGGAAGATGCTCATACTGGTTCAGAGCAGCAGACTAAATAGGTCCATACTGGTATGCTTTGTGCTTCCTTCAAAGCCCGAATGGCACCTTCCTAGATATGCTTCAGAGATATATGATGAAGAAAACACCCAGAGTAGTTTGTGTTCTGAGTCAAAATGAGAATTTGGGGCTGTACCCAGTTAGGTCAATGATTGTTCTAGAGGATACTCTACAGATGAAGAGTTCTTGGATTAACCTTACAAGTTTGGATTTGTGGGATCATCCAGGGCAGAACCAGATCCCTTAAAAGGACTGACAGAAGTGGTTCCTCCTGGGACAGGGATGGGAGATACTGGTGATATTGGTGTCAAGCGGGGTGCCCACCTGATGCCAATGCATGTGGGCCAAATGTAAGCAGTCAACCCTGCTCAACACACTTTATTGGATTTTAGGGTTACTTCTGGAGTTGGCGTTTCCCGTTATTAGCAGTTGGAATCTCTATTACCGCTTTCTTCTCAGCAACATTATTGAAAGGAAATATCTGGTGGTGGTTTTCTGAAGTCAGATGAAGTTTGTTTATGACGTCAACTTGAATTTAAGTTGGCTCTTCGTAATTATTGAATTAAAAAACCCTCCCAATTGCCCTTCTTCCAACTCTCAACCTAATGCTAATCAAAAATGGTGTTTGATTCACTTGAAACATATTAGTCAAATATGCCTTGAATAACTAAATTGACAAATTGGATAAAATTAGTTGCTGGAGGTGATGAACTCTCGTGAATCACTGTAATTCATTCTGCTGAATCGCAAGCTACATCATTAAATCTTGAGATGTAACAGATACAAGGCACCACAGCAGAACTTGAGAGGCCTAAATCTTTCAACACTGTCTTATGCAATGCAGATATTGGGTAAACTTGAACCTATTTGTTGCTTCTTTTGAATTTGGAATGCATTTTAATATTTCATATGGGATTTATGGACATGTGTATTTATGTTCTTAAACATCCTTTCTCTTTGAATTTCTTGTTAGAGTGGAAAAATTGCTCTTTGTTTATTGTTCTACATTGTTGATATGTGTTTTAAAAGACCTTGAGAGAAGGTTGCAACGTAAAAAAAAACTAGAAAGTAGTCTACATTTAAATTCAGCAATAGTTATAGCCTCTCACTGGAACTTGACATTGAATGCCCCAAATTAAAAGTAACATATAGCCTATGGAGAAAACTGGAAGAATCTCAACAATGATGATTTTGACATCATTAACCAATAAAGGGAAGACGTGAAACCAGGGTTATTTCTTCAGGAAGAGAGAGATTCAGGCTACATTTAAAAGCTGTCTTACAATATGTGAAGTTATTTATTATTCCAAGGATAGTGATCTATTATCTTCTTATATACTCTGTAGATAAAATACTCTGTGGATGAAGATTGTCTTTTTGTATACTCTGGTTTAAATTATAACAGAAGAGATTTAGGTTAAATGGGAAGAACTTTTTCTGATAGGAAATGCAAAATGAACACTAAGAAGATGTGTGGATTTACTTCTCTAGTAAAAATTGGATCATTCACTAGATATCGGATTGAATAGTCTTATTCATTGGTGATCCAAGAGTGAGCCTTGTTCTCAAGACCCCAAGGTTTTATTATTCTATCACCATTCAATTTTGTACTTTTAGAAAGTCACTTTTATGACTGTCTCTTCTTGAAAGCAAACATACCTTTCTCAATGTGATTCTCAGAAAACAGTAATTGTGTCCTGTTAGTGAATTCTCTAACCTGCCCTAAAAGTGAAATGAGTATTTAAGAAAATGCTGTGTTCTAGGCTAATATTTAAAATTCCAGATGGAGGGTGATTTTTTTCTTAAAGTTAACAGGTAAATGGGGCTTTTTAACTTGCTTTCTCTTCATTTGCCATGCCGTGGTCCTCAAGTTCTTGTTATAACAGATGTTTCCTTTCTAAGACAGAAGGTAGCTTATTAAGAAGACCTCAAATTCTATAGGTTGGAGGTAGTGGAAGCTCTGAGGAGAGAGCCTGGTTTTTTTCTTTGGCCACCAAATATCACCACCTATTGAGTTTGCATGACTTACTTCGTGACATTCAGAGTCAAACCTCTTCAATAAAAGGAGCTGAATATTGTATTTGTAAATGTTTTAAAAATGTATTGTTTTGGTTCCCAGTATATATTATACCTTCCATGACACCATTAACCTCAATAATGAATTTTATTTTTTTAAAAAGCAAAACTAAACAAACATTCAACAAAATAAATTATTATTCTAAATGTGATCTTCTGATGCTGTGGATTGAGATGACTTAATCTCTCATAAAATAAAGATCAGGCCATTTCACAATTTCTGCAAAGCAGATCTATCATACCTCCAAGTTACCAAAGTAAATTTCTACATATTATGATGTCTTCTGCTCACTTAAAGTTTTAAAAATTAATTGAAACATGAACATTTTATTTTAAAGACACATTTTGAAGCTTAATTAAAAATAGGTCGGATTGCGTCCTCATGTGGCCAAAACACTATCTAAATTGTTAAAAATCTATTGTGGTGTCAAAGACAATTGTAACTTGAGATGGTTGATTCTAAAGCTGCCAGCCAAATAGCCTATAAAGTGAAGTAGAGGGTTTACATTTAAGACTTAGTTTGACCTCTGACAAAGGTGCCAAAAACACCCAATGTGAAAAGGATAATTTCTTCAATGAGTGGTGTTGGGAAAACTGGATATCCACACGCAGGATGAAATTGGACCCTTATCTTACTCCATATACAAAAATCAACTCAAAATGGATTCAAGACTTAAATGTAAGACCTGAAACTGGAAAATGATTAGAAGAAAATATAGGAAAAATGCTTCTTGACATTGGTCTGGGCAATAATATTTTGGGCATGACTGCAAAAGCGCAGGCAACAAAAGCAAAAATATACAAATGGGATTGCATCAAACTAAAAACTTCTGCACAGCAAAGGAAGCAAACAATCAGCAAAGTGAAGAAGGAGCCTGTAGAATGGATGAAAATATTTGCAATCTGTACATCTGTTAAAACGGGTTAATAGCCAAAATTCATAAGGAACTCAAACAACTCAGTAGCAAGAAAACAAATAACCTGATTAAAAAATGGGCAAAGGGCCTGAACAGACATTTTTCCAAAGACAGGCAGATGGCCAACAGGTATATGAAAAGACGATCAACATCCGTACTTATTAGGGAAACGCAAATTAAAGCCTCCATAGGATATCACCTCATACCTGTTAGAATGACAATTATGAAAAAGACAAAAGATAAGCGTTGGTGAGGACGTGGAGAAACGGAAACTCTTATTTCCACTGTTGGTGGAAATGTACATTGTACAACCATTATGGAAAACATTATGGAGGTTTCTCAAATAATTAAAAATAGCACTACCATTTGATCCAGCAATCCCACTTCTGGGTATATTTCCAAAGGAAATGAAATCAGTATCTTGAAGCGATATCTGCACTCCTAAGTGTTTATCGCAGTATTATTCACAACAGACAAGATAAGGAATCAATCTAAGTATTTATTGACACATGAATGGATAAAGAAAATGTTACACACACACACACACACACACAGGAATATTATTCAGCCATGAAAAGAAGGAAATCCTGTCGTTTGTGATATCACGGATGAACCTGGAAAACATGCTAAATGAAATAAGCCAGGCACAGAAAGACAAATACGGCATGATCTCACTGATGTGTAGAATCTAAAAAAGCCAAACTCATAGAAGGAGAGAGTAGAAATACTTTCTCATAGAAGGAGAGAGAGTATTTTCTATAAATACTTAGATAGAAAGGTGGTTACTGGGAGTGGGGAGGTGGTAGGAATGGGGAGATGTTGGCCAGTGGGTACAAAACTGAAGTTATAAGATGAGTAAGTCCAGAGATCTAATGTACAGCATGGACACCGTCGTTAATATTGTACTGAATACTGGAAATTTGCTGAGACAGTCTATTCCAGGTGCTGTCATCACATTCAAAAAATGGTAACTATGTGAGTTGATGATATGGTAATTAGCTTGATTGTAGTAATCATTTTACTATGTACATCAAATCATGATGTTCTATACCTTAAAGATGTACAATTTTTATTTTAAAAAAGACAGACTATGGTCCCCTTCTCGCTGTCTCACTTTCCCCTCTTTCTTCATTCTGATGACCTTCTCTTACTTTTCTCCTTTATTTCTCTACTCTCCTTATGTTTCTATAGTTGTGATGTAGAACTGGGATATAATTTTTAAAGTCAACTCATCCACTGTTTTTAACATTTTTTCTTTTGCTTTTGGGCTTGAGAAGGAAGAATTTAATGTTTTCTTAAAAGAGTTTTATATTTCCATGATATATGTTTCTCCCTGTGCTGAGTTGGTGACTCATAAAAGGAATGGGAAGAAAAAGAACGTGTCTTTCGCCTATAATATAAATAAACTATGTTCATGGTTTACACATCGCTTTGTTCTCTGATGGGTTAAATGTAATTTCAGAGATGAGACAGTTTTCAGGCTGGTAAGTACTTTTTCATCTGTTCAAAAGTCTAATCAGTTGTATACCCTGCCACTGGATTTTAGTGTCTACACAGAGTGATTTCGTTGACCAAGTTCTGGTTTTCTTTCTCTCCTTCATTTGTTCTAGATACATTTCATCTTGCTCTTCAGTCGACAAGGGAAATTACGGCTGCAGAAATGGTACACCACTCTCCCTGACAAGGAAAGGAAAAAGATCACCCGGGAAATCGTTCAGATTGTTCTGTCTCGTGGTCACAGGACAAGCAGTTTCATTGAGTGGAAGGAGCTAAAACTTGTTTATAAAAGGTGTGAGTAACTTTATGGGATGTGAATTTCTCATTACTGCTTTGGTTTGTTTAATCCTGAACATTTTAGATTGCAACACCAATGTCATCATTTACTGAAATCTTTGAAGACTGGAGCCCAAGTATCTGTGGACTAACTAGGAAAGAACTCCCACGTACTGAAAGACCTTTCATGTGTCAGGATGGATTCTAGGTACTTAAGTACACGTTGCTAACGCACTCACACATCCGAGAAAGAGCTTATGAACACCTACTGTATTCCCAGCACTGTTCTAATGGCCATGGATACAGTAGTAAGACACAGAACATTCCCACTCTCATGGAGCTTACTCATTTGTTAAGTAAACAAAACATTTTTTGCCAGCCCTGTGGCTCAGGTGGTTGGAGCACCGCGCTCCTAACACCAAGGTCACCGGTTTGATTCCCACATGGGCCAGTGAGCTGCACCCTCTACAGCTAAGATTGTGAACAACGGCTCTCCCTGGAGCTGGGCTGTGGTGAGCAGCCAGAGGTTGGCGTAAGCTGCGGTGAGCTGCTGTGAGCGGCTGACCCATGGCTAGCGACCAACTGCCTCAGCCTGGGGGAGTGCAAGACTTATAATACCAGCAGGGGCCAGGGAACTGTGTCGTACACAACTAGACTGAGGAACAACGGCTTAAACCGGAGTGGAGGGGAGGGAGAGGTGGAAGAAGGGAAAAACAAAACAAAACATTTTCAGTTAGTGATAAATATTATGGGAAAAATGCAGATTAATGTGGTACAGAGATTGGACAGCTCTTTGTGTTGTTATTGTTACTCATATTTGCAGATGAAGAAACTGAAGACACAGAGTTCAAGTAATTAATCTCCAGTCATAATACTGAGTGATAGTTGGCAGAGCCAGAATTCAAATCCAGATCTTTCTGGCTCTAAAGCCTTATATTTTCTCTTTACTGCACCTGCTTGCCATGGCAAGACCCTACTGGAAAGGAACCCCAATTTACAGTTGAGGAAACTGAAGCCCCAAGAGATAAAGTAGTTTTGCCCATAAAGACCCAGATCACTATACCTAAGCCAGAACCAGAACACAGCCGACCTGACCCTGCACCCAGCATCCTACTACAACTTCCAGAAGGAAAACAAACATGAGAAAGCCTCTTGCAAGGGGTTTATAAAACCTGAAGGGGAAAGACAAAGAATCTCTGCGGACTCTATTTAAAGGATTAAATTACCAGGAAGTGCCTGGGCAAAGCTCCTTTGGCTGGATCCAAGATCAAAACTTTTAGTACTTGCTGACAAGAAGCTTGTCCTTATTCTCTGCCTAACTGGTTTTCTAAAACTTGGGTTCAACTGTATTTTAAACCACTGTACAGAGAATATACTTCAGTGTTTCTCTCAATAGATATAACAGGTACCTGGTATATACAATGGTGAACAAGACAGACTCAGTACCTACCTTTGGGAAGCCACTGGTCTGGGGGGTTGGACAGGCCATGGAACGGACAGTGAGGAGACCAGATGCTCTGATGGGGAGATGGGATACGTAGCTGGGGCATCTAATCCAGTCAGAGAAGGTAGACGTTTCCTGAAAGAAAATGATATCCAAGCTCAGAGCTACAGGAGAAGTAAGAGGTAGCCACACAGGTGGGGTAAGGAAGAGCATTTTAGGCAGAAGAAACACAGAACACGTGACTTGACAGGCTGAGGATGGAGACATACAGAATAACTGCAAGACAGTGTGAATTGAGAGGGTGGGCGCCGTGGGCCCCTGAAACCCTTGGTCAAGGGTTCGGTGTTTAGAAAGGACAATTCATAAGTCAGGGAGGGGCATGAACAGACACCCTGATGACCATGGGCCAAAGAACTCTGTCCCCCTGATTAATAGTTCCTCAAGGTAAAATTTTGTTGAGGGCCTTTCACATGATGAACAGAAATGATCCAATCACTCGATATTTTTATATGTTCTATTTTACATTTTTTGGAGGATATGGGATATGATGAATAATGATTTTATTCTTGGACTTGAATGGGAGAGCGGGAGGTAAGTGCATATTCATTGCGGGGGAAACATGTTCATGGTTGTTTAATGAGTCATCATATTTTCCTTTATTTTTTCTTTTCAAGGTATGCTAGTTTATATTTTTGCTGTGCAGTAGAAAATCAGGACAATGAGCTCTTGACACTAGAGATTGTGCATCGTTATGTGGAGTTGCTGGACAAATACTTTGGAAATGTAAGTGCTGCTCTGGTCTATTAGAATCAGTTAGTCTCCATCTCCGCTCTTACTTCAGTTCTGTCTTTCGTCACATTCCTTCTCTCTCTGAAATCTAAACTATGAATCGCATTTGTACCAAGAATCCGAATACAAGGCTTTCCCACTTCCTGTAATTCTTAGTAAATGATCGATTTAAAGCTCTCAAGAAGCAGGTGGTATCTCTATCTTCAGACCACAGCGGCACTGGAGACCATGTTTAATGACCTAGAATTTAATTGTGAAGGATTCCTTGATATTCTGTCCCTTCCTCCTCACTGACTATCATCTCTCTTCTATTTTGACTTTTTATCCCCTTTCTGGCTTTTTCTACTAAGTGACATGTGTTCTTTAATGTTATTTATACCTAAGGGGAAAAAAAAGAACACCAACCACCAAACAAAATCCAAACCCTTTTCCTTCACATTGCTATTCCATCTCCTTGCATTTATTGCCAAGTGATATATTATATGAGGTGCCCCAGTCCTCACACCCTAAATGCTCTTCCCCGGCTCTTCCTTCTCTCCTGTGTGTTGACTTGACCTTCTCTCCTGGAAAGCCCTTCCCAGGTGACTCTTTTTCACTTTGCTGATGATGGTCTTTGCTGGGCTTCTCAAAGTCATCTCAGGCTTAATGCGACAAGAACCAAACATCTTCTGTTTTGTGATTGAATGTATTGTGTCCCAGAATCCTTCAGTGCCAAAGGTCTTCATTCTTTCTCCAGCCTTCACTAAAACCCACCTCTGTCTACTCAAATTGGACTAAAATTCATCTCCTTCCTGCCACTCTCCCTAGTCTAGGTTTACTTGGGATTATACTTTTGCTTCTTTTTTAAACCTCATCTCTGGCCCTTGCCTGGCCTGTTGGGTACCAGGGTCCTTACAAAGCACAGCTCTGGGCCAACATTCCTCCTCCTCACTCTCCATCTATAATGAATAAAATTCAAACCTCTTAGCCTGGCACTTACTCTTTCTAAACATTGGTCCCAGACCACTTCTCCAACCTTCTCACTTCTCTCTCTTTACATCCCTGACATGCTCAGTGCTCCAGCGACATGGACCAGCCCTGTATTTTCCTTAACTTGTACAGGATTTGCTTGACTGCCGAACTGCAAGTCTCTCGAGATCATGACCTAGGACTCATTTGTTTGTTTTTTCAACACTTGTAATCAGCTCTGGGCTTGATTTTAGTGAATGCTGCAGACACATTTCATCTAGCTCACACTCTGAATAAACAAATCATTGGATTTGGGAAATGGTTTCTTCTCAGGAACAGCCTCTCCCCTATTCCCTTGCTCACGGAAGATTTTTATTAAGTGTTGTTAGAAGAATTGATTATTAGGTTGGTGCAAAAGTAATTGCCATGTAAAAGGTTAAAATAATGGCAAATCTGCAATTACTTTTGCACCAACCTGGTACTTCCAGAAGAGTTCTCTGTAGTCTATTTAATGGAATGAGCAGTACTTGCAGTGTTGGTTGGGGTTTTATCAGATTTGTTGCAATACTTTTTATAGGATGAGCGCTTGAAAGGTTTCTGAAAGAATTTTCCTGTCTTTCCTCCTGCCATCCCTCCCTTTTATTCCCACCCCTCCCACGTCATTTTTCCTTTGTAAATATGATAAAACCTAAAATGTTGCTTCAGTGACTTCAGGTTGGTCGGTATACAGAAGTAATAAGACAGCTAGATCACTTCTTTCTCTTTCTCCTGGTGCAGTAAGTTTATTTTCATTTTTAAAAGAGATTTGCAAAGAAGTAATATTATAGCATATTTTCCAGTTTGAGATTATGCTCTCTGTTATTCAAATGAATTCTGATATTTTGGTACTTTCCTTTGAACTAAACTCCAGACTCGGCCTTTGCAAAGGCCTGAGGGAGTTTTCCTGAGGCCCACGTTTTCCCATAACCTTCCTCCTCTTCCTCATTTCTGTACTCTGGTTTGGGCTGTTGTGTTTTCCTAGATTAATCCAACTGGGATCATGTGAATTCGGGCTGAATGTTGATCTCCATCTTATCTGACCAAATTTCAGGTATTTCAGAACACGTGGCTTTCTCCTGAGAATTTGAATCACCTTCACCAATGCTGGGCTCAACTTACAGGAGAATCAGAATGAATTTCTATTTCCCTAACATTAATTTTTCATCTTATTTTGGCATACCTTTAGAAGCTCTGTCTTTGTCAGGAACCAAAATTTAATTCACTGAAAAATTCAATGAATCTTTCATTAAGCTAAGAGCAGCTAAGAGCAATTCAAGGCTATCTGCCCGGTGTGTGTTCAGTTCTTATTAATTAGCAGTGATGAGCAAAGCCTACCACCAGCACTGTGTCTCATTGACATTTCTGAGGAATATTCTCTGGTTTTCTTTTCCTCTTGTGTTAATACTGAAGGATTCCTTGAATCCTGCCTTTATATTATCTAAGGGAAAACTTTGTACTGAGCTTCTCTTATAACACTGGAAAGTATTACCTTCTGATGACAGGTAAATCAAAATCTCTGGCTCCTAATTTAAATTATTTAGGTTTTTTTTTTTTTTTTTTTTTTTTAGCACTTTTCAATTCTAAGGAGATTTACAAGGATTAACTCGTTAATCTCTCAATCTTCAGCAAGTAGTATCAATCGCAATTTATAGAGGCTAAGAGAAAATGCCTCCGAGTCTCACAGTAGATAAAGGTGTGTTTCAGGATTTAGATACCGGCCATATTTCCCCATTGCAGACAGTTGTGTGTGTGAGTATTTTACTGACGCACTCAGGAGGTGTTGCTGTCTCAGAGAGCGTTGATCCTGATGGAGGGAATTGTCTTGTAAGAGGGGGAACACTCTGAGTCCCGCTGGATCCTGGTGTCAGCTTGCTCACTAAGCAGGCCCATGATTTGGCCATCATACAGTTCTATTTTACAGATAAGAAAAATGACATTTAAAAAGATTAGTAGAAATATTTACTTTGCTAACCTCACGGGGCTTTTGTGAGGATCAGACACACAGTGTCATTACGAGTTCTTTAGAAACCGTCAATTGCTATGTATGGTAGCTGTACTTTGCATTAGGATTTTTATATATAGTTTTATACATCTATTGTATACAACTTGATTTTTTTGGTATTTACTTTAGAACAGAATTCAGTAAGGGAAGGTCCTTCTTAGACTCTACCCAAAAGGATTTAGTTATTAAAATACTGGAAAGCCTTGTGCTCTACCATAATTTGGCTTGGAGAGCAAAGATAAAGTTGAATTATCATTATTTCTGCCTTTTATAAGCTGTCTTCCAAAATATAGATACATGAGAAAGTGAGGAAAAAATAAGTAAAGAGGCTCGTGTGTTTATTAACACAGAAGCCATGTGTTTTTGCACAATGAGATGGAACCGAGTCATTTGAGCATCAAGGGCAGGTTTCTGATGTACGGGGACAGCGTCCTTAAGGTGGAATTAGAAGTATTGGAGTAATTAGGCAGCAACTGAAGAACCTGTATTTGGTCTAAGGTTCTCCTGAAACGTTTTCTCCTCTTTCTGTGAGATATAATAACCCCTTGGAGTTAGACTCAAGTAATAGCCATGAAATAGCATTTTAGGGTTACTATATATGAAATACCTGTCCATTGGTATCATTCTCCATTGTGCAAGTAGAAGTCGTGCATCCATGTCCCCTCTGATCTAGAGATAGTAACTGTGTATTATCCACGTGTGTGTGTGTGTGTGTGTGTGTGTGTGTGTACTGTGTGTACCTGGCTTTGTGTACCACCTTACCTTACCTCTATCCCTTGAACCAAAGTTCAGTAAATTAATTGCCCCATGGTTGCTAGCGAGCTTTGCAGGCTTGGGGGTGGGTGGCTGCTCTGCGAGTGGGGTCTGAGACGTTCCCAGAGAACTTGCATGAGTATCTGTCAGGTTCACTTTGCAGGATTCTGGTTGCTGGTTTCTCCTCAGAGGCTCCTGTCTGTCTTGCATTCCTGGTGTACACCTGCCGTGAACTCTGCTCTTGCTACTATGACTTCCTGCCTCTTCTGACCTCTGGTAACTGCTTACTTCTTGTACCTCCTTTCACGTGCATGGATGTCTGATCTACTGTGCTTTCTTTCTGTTTATCTATATTGTTTAAAATTGCAAAGTAATGCATATTTTTACTTATCCTTCTGGACATATGCTTTTTAAAATAAAAGATGGGATTGCATTATGTATATTATTCTGCAACTTTCTTTTTCCTTTTACAAATCTATCTTGGAGCTCTTTTCATGTTTCTCCATGAAAATCTACCCCATTTTTTCCAAATTCTATGCAGAATTCCCGTGATATACCTTCCATACCCAAGTGGGGGTATACCATACACCATTTACACAATTTCCTTATGGATGGACTTCAGGTTGTTTCCAATTTTTATTATAAATGATGATAAATGATAATAAATTTTATTATAAATGAATAGTTTTTGTTGTTCACATATTGTGCACTAGTTTGAGCATAGAAATAAATTCCTCGTGGAAGGGTTGGGTCAAAGGATTTGTACATTTAAAATTGATAGATAGTATAATTTGACCCTCCAAAATGGCCTATAAAATTTATAGATCCCACCAACAGTGAATGTGAGTACCTATTTATCCATATTCTCACCAGCAGTGGATATTATATCTTCTTAATTGTCAGATGAAAATTAATTTAATTTGCATTTCCCTGACTGCTAGTGAGGCTCTGCATCTTTTTAGATGTGTATTGGTGTGTTTCATGTCTTGCCTCATCTATGAATTACTTCTTGACAGTCTTTGTCTTTTTTATTGTGATGTTTATCTTAGGGATTTGCAAGAATCTTTTTGTATTGTGGATACTATTCTTTCCCCCATTATGTATGTTGCAAATATTATCCCCACTCTGTTGCTATACTTTCAACCTTATTTATAGTGCCTGGCCCACAGTGTACTCTGATCTCTCTGCATTGTTGCCTGGGGAGTTAGGTTTCACTGTTATTCAAACATTTGGAATGAGAATGTTCTAGAAGTAAAAGAAAATGTCCATTAGCTGAGAACATGTGCTTTTATCATGCCATCCTCTTTCTGATAGTTGTTCTTAAGAGGAAGCCCTTAAGGTCTGGATAGACTCTTATTTTAAATCGATACATATATATATATATATATATATATATATATATATATATATATATATACATACATATACATATCTCGATTAGAGAGAGAGAGAGACAGAGAGACAGAGAGAGACAGAGAGAGAGAGAGAGAGAGAGACTCTCTCGAGGGAGGGGAGAGATAGATGTAGACATACAACATTTATTAGTGATATGATGCTCTTTTCTAATGAATAAAGAGACCATAACCTTTGCAGATGAGTTGAATGAGTTTCTCTGCATTGGCCATTTATTACAGTTTGTATTCATTTGTTCTTATGCTTCTATATTCAATTGGATTTGTCAACATAAACCATTTTTCTTATGTAGTCTGCAAGGTTATTGACCTACATCCTGAATATATGGAGCAATTTGCTAAAAATATTGACATCCATTTTATGTAGAGTCATAGTATTCAGTGGGATCAGAGAACTGTTGATCTGAGAAGCCATTAATCTGCAGCATCATAGAAGCAAGGCCGATGTGGTGGCTGACTCATCCATTTATCCTGCAGACATTTTTTGCATCCTACTGTGTGCCAGGTGCCAGGGATATAAAGATGACTAAGGCAAGGTCTGTGCCTGAGCTTACAATCCAGGGGGAGTGATTGATAAGTAAGCATATTCTAGTGCACATACTGAATGTGGGAAAAGGGGAACTGGGGAAACACTGTACCCCTTACTTTTGAATTTGGCCTTGAAAAATGAGTTTGATTTTGCCAGCACAATAAAGGAAAGGACATTTAGGGAACATACCAAGAGTTGCTGGAATGTGCAAAGTGCAAAGGCATGAAAGAACATGGTGAGCTTGTGGAATGTTTGACTATAGCATAGAGAGAGGGATGTCACAGGAAGCCAGAGAGCAAGGCCCCAGCTGGGTCATAAACAGTCCTACATGCCATGCTGAGGAGCTCAAATGTTGTCTTAAACATAAGACCTTACGCAGAAGTGGAACACAGTCAGCATTTTAGTGTCAGTGGTTACTGGCCTTGAGCGGGCACAGATGCCACCTAAAAGGTCACTGCAATAGCTTGAGTGATTGCTGCTACAGGCCTGAGCAGCAGCAGTGAAAAGGGGGAAGACAGGAAGGGGTAGGGCTTTATTTACACAATGGACTCAATAGGAACTGGTGACCAAATTAAGAGGGAGGAGACCAAAGGAGGAAGAGGAAAGAGGAGGAACAGGAAAATAAATTGAACTGCAGATTGCGTTACACTGAGCCCTTAGGAAGAGGTTGCATTTCCAAAGGAAAATTGGGACTAAAGGGAAAAGAATGTGCTTGACTTCTTGGGACATGGTGACTTGGACTGAGGAATATCCAGGCAGAGATGTCTAGTTAGCAGGTGAAAATATTGGACCAGCATTCCAGAAGGAGATCAGGGCCAGGCATCTAAGTTTGTTAAGCCACATGTATGCTAGACACAGCTGTGGGGAGTCAATGCAATTGTCTAGGAGAATACAGGTATTGCAAAGAAAATGTACGTCTAGGAGAAAGGAAGAAGAATACGTATATACATACATATATGTGTGTGTGTGTGTATATATATATATATATTTTTTTTTTTTTTTCTTATGAGAAACCCCAATATTTAAGAAGAAGGTAGATTGCTAGAATGTAGGCAGCATAGAGCAGAGATGTTTGTTTTGCTGATTGATATGTCCCAGGCACTCTGTAAATACTTCTTAAACAAATGCACGGTAATCCAAGGAGCCTGAGAAAGGATCATCAGAGATGGAGGAAGAGAACAGGCGTTGAATGGGATTGCCAACGTCAGGGAGTGAGAGAGAGGTCATTTTCAAGAAAGAGATGGTGCAGAGTATCAAATGCTGCTAGAAGATAAAGGTGGGGAGGACTGAAAACTTCCAGTTAGCAGACCCTCAAGAGGGTCTGGCAAGTGTCAGCGAGTTGAGGGCTATGTGGGAAGGAAACAGCAAGGAGAACGCCTGAGTGACTGTTTGGTTAAAGAGTTGGAAACAAGCCTTATTTGAATGATTGGGAGTAGTCTGGCCACTTGCTCCATTTAACCAAATCTATCAGACTCTGCTCTATGACAGCGACAATGGTTCTCGACATGTCCAGTATCAGCATTACCTAGGAACCTGGTAGAAGTTCAAACTCTCAGGCCTTACCCAGATCCACTGAATCAGAAACTCTGGGAGTGGGACCCAGCAGTGTCTGTTTTAATGTGTTTTCTGGGTGATTTGGACACATTCTGAAGTTTGAGAACCACTGGCCTGTGACAAAATTTTGAGAAAAATTAGCACAATTGAGCTCTGAAGAGTGAGCGTCTGAGAGTCCTCGAGCTGGGAGCCAAGACTTACAGATCAGAGAGCAGGAGAAATGAAGTGCTGCCCTCATGCCTGAAATATGGTAGGTACTCAACTTTCATTTTGCAGATTGAAAGATGAGCTGGGCTGCCTCATTCCTCTACCGAGTCTCAAATTCCTTGTTGTGACACTAAACAATATCACCCAAGGTCATGCTCTGCTTTAATAGAATGTGGTTTTGCTGCTTTTATTAAAAGCCTGGAATTCACTAGTCCTATTTTTCTGTCCTTAACATACCATCTGATATTTTTATCTGTGGTATGCCTCTTTACTGTAACTGTTGAAAATGCTTCAGACATTTGCCAGTGTTTCCCCTGATTCCAATGCAGGTTTATCAAAGTATTTTTGTTATTGTTTTTTGTCCTACCAGGTCTGTGAGCTGGATATTATCTTTAACTTTGAAAAGGCTTATTTTATATTGGACGAGTTTATAATGGGTGGAGAAATTCAGGAAACATCCAAGAAAACCGCTGTCAAAGCTATTGAAGATTCTGATATGTTGCAGGAGGTCAGTACTCAGTTTCTCATGTAATGGGAAAAGATGACGATGATGATGATGATAATGGTGGTGGCGGTGATGGTGACGGTGGTAGTGGTAGTGGTGGCGGCAGTGGTTGTGGTGATGGTGGTGGTGATGGTGGTGGTGGTGGTGGTGGTAATTATATACTGGCCAACACTTAATGAGTACTTACTCTGTGCTGGGTAGCATTTCTAAGCAACTTACATGTGTTAACGTATTTAATTATCACAGCAACTCTGATAGGTAGTGTTGTTGCCCTTGTTTTAAAGATGAGTAAACTAAGACACGGAGAGGTTAAATGACCTGCTCGATATCACACAGCTGGTAAGTGTGGAATAGATTTGAACCCAGGCAGTAGGGTTCCAGAGTCTTTGCTCTTCATGTTTGAGCTTTTTAGTGAGGATACCTCACTATCAAAAAGCTATCAAATACTTGGTGCTATTCTTTTCAAGAATAATTTTATGAGAGGTATAAAAAGACTTTCATTAAAATATCTGTGCTGCCCTGGGAAAGACTAGCAGGACATCATTATTTCATTTGCCATGGATATTAGAGCTTTATTATTGAACATGGCATTTATCATTTTAATTAAAATTCCTTATACCCCTTGGGGTGGCTGTAGTGTGCTCTGATTTGCATAAATAAATTGGGACTATTGTGGCTTGCTTGCCTAGGTATAAATGGGCCCTGAAGCATCCATTTGGTTGCCTTCCTGACTCTGATATTCATATAAAATACAGTGAGCCTTGTCTTTTAGATGCAGTCCAGATTTGCCTTGTACTAATGAGGGAACATACCTACATAGTCCTTGCAAACTTCCCAGGGACACTGTGACAAAGAGCACTTCACCCTACTGACCTTTGCCCTCTTAAATGAGATGACCCGACCCAGTCGCATCACCGCTAGGTACTTTTCCCCACAGCATCATTGGGTCTTTCCATCTTTCTGTTTTCAATAACAACAGATCAAGAGATTCTGGTGTGTTATCAATTGTCTCTGAAAAATTGGCCTTTAAAGCCTTTGTTCCTGCTGCTTGGAAATAAGAGACTGATTAAATTAATAAAACAACATGAGGCATGATTTTCCAGCAACTGTTTTTGCACACCTGAGCTGATGACTTGCTCTTGCCCCTCTTGGGAACCAGTCCTCAGGTGAATGGACACTGAGGAAGCCATCTGTCTGACTGGGCACCTATCAGCCTCTGCGTGTGCCTACTTGGAGGCCGGTGCATTTATTACTAGAGGTGTTCTCACCTCAAAAAATGCACATAAACTTCCTGATGTTTATTTGGCTCGTTCCAGATGCCACAGGAAGGGAATTTTACAACGTGTTTGAGAAATCAGTGGTTTGGAAATTCCACAGAACTGCCTTTCTCAAAATATGCCAGGGGGTTGTTTATAATTTCATCCTCAAAGCCTTTACCGTGGAATTTCCTTATAGGAGAAACAGACTTTAAACAGGGCCTTTGGGCACATCAGTAATTAAAGCTTCTTGAATTGGGGTCAAGACACACCTGGGTTATTTTGAATCTTCCATCCTACCCCTCCACTCCTCCCCATAGGAAAGAGTTTTAAAGAGCTTGCAGTGTATCTGGTACATCTAGTTCCAAAAGAGAGCCCTCTCACAACTAAATGCTAACTGGTAGTTTATGTCCCTGGTGATTGAGTGCAAGATCTTGATGGGTAGGTCTCAGGGGACCCTCCATTTAGCCCCCATGTCCCCCTAGTGGGTGGGCAGTGTCATGACTGCCCTCTAAACCTCTCTTGCTGAATTAACAGCACCTGCCAAATCGAAACAGCATTATCAGTGTTCGCTTGTCCTATAGTACTTAAGCCAAGTCAATGAACATTTGGGAAGCTGGCTAGAAAATTGACTTTGTATAGGTTTGCTTTGTATATCCAGTCAGAGACGTTTAGAATGAATGAGCACATGTAATACAATTGCATAAAGAAAAGAAAACTTACTGTTTTTTTTTCTGTCCTCTGGACCTAAGCAGGTATTTGTGGTTGCTAAAGTTTAAGGGAGGCCTTTGTAACATTGCTTTCACTTTTAGTCCAGCTGAAAACCTCAACGTAGCCCCTGGGACTTTCCCCTGATCCCTGTGTAATAAAAGTTTCTCAGAATAAAAGGCTGCCTCCCCATATTTAGTGAGAAAATACATAATCTTAAATTTCCAAATGCCGAAAGCTTGTTCTGAATGTACTGGGGCTAGACATCGATCATCTGGAAAAGAAACGAACAATTGAATAGGCTGGGAATGACGTTGGGTGGAACCTTATTTTGAAGGTAACAGCTAAGACCTGTGGACTGAGGTGCAACATGATTAGAAAGAAAAAGAAACTGAAAGAAGATAGTGACTGCCAACTGCAGAGGTTGCAATTCTTGGGATTACCAGTGGGGGCGACAAACAAGATGTTTTGACCACAGAATCAGAAAGCAAGTTCAGAAGGGAGGGTCAAGTGGTACCTTATTAGTTTAAGCAGTAGGAAACATCACAAGTATATGTGTAGATGAGAAATGGCTAGGTGTACCCCAACACTGTCACACTTAAATCACAAATGTTAGCAGCTAAGCCAAACCATAATGCAGTAAAAAGTCGTAGCATGCACAGTGCTGAATGCACAGAAACACTGCAGTGCCAGGCAGGTGACAGAGGGGTCCCAGGACACAGTCTCTAGGGCTGCTGTGAAAGTCTGGGGCAGAGCTCTTTAAGGCTGTTCCAACCTATAAAGTAGCAAGCTCAAGAAAATTCCAACCTCATCCGTATTTGGTTCATAGAATTTGAGTAACAGCACGGCTCAGAAAGGGCAGCCCTGGAAGTCACTACCGTGTTTCCCCGAAAATAAGACCTAGCCAGACCATCAGCTCTAATGCGTATTTTGGAGCAAAAATTAATAGAAGACCCGATCTTATATTATGTTAGATAAGACCCGGTCTTATGTTAGATAAGACCCTGTCTTATGTATGTTGAAATAAGACTAGGTCTTATATTAATTTTCACTCCAAAAGATGCATGAGAGCTAATGGTCCAGCTAGGTCTTATTTTCGGAGAAACACGGTAGCAGATGGAATTAACCAGTGGTGGGAGGCATTGCCCATAACCAGAGGCCAGTGAACTATGAAGCCAGTAATGTGACAACTGTAGGGCCTTTACTCGCCTAGGCCCCTTGCAAGGTTCTAAGTTCATATAGTCAAGTTTGCAATGGTAAGACCTCTTAACTGCAAAGAATACGGCCGTGCAATGAACAAAGGAGATGTTATACAGTTGTGCCGAGTGCTTAATGATGGAAAACCATATGCTGTTGCTCTGGATTGTGTGCTATTTGTCATCTTTAAAAAATTCGTAATCTACTGTCATTTCTTTTCTCATTCTAAATCAACGTTATGCCCAGTTTTGTATTTGTAACTTCGTACTCCTTTTTAAATGGTATAAACTTTAGGTGGCACAAAACGGGCACGGGCCCCGGCCAGCGTGATTCGCTTGTTTAGTTTAAAAACATGGGCAGTGCCTGCAGGAGGAGATACAGGGCAGAGGTCTTCGGGCGTGCGCTTCTCTTGGCCTGTGCTCACCTAGGAGGTGCAAGAGCTTGATAGGAAAGTGTGGATGACTCGCCACATGTATTAGGTTGGTGCTAAAATAATTGCAGTTTTTGCAATTATTAACCTTTTAAACCGCAGTTACTTTTGCACCAACCTAATATTTTCAGCAGAGGAGCACTGCAATTCTAAACAGAGCTGGTGGAAACCAGTTAGAACACACAATTTGTGACACTAGTATCCTCTGAGCAATCTTGCTTGGCCTTGGACTTGGCTTTTTGGCCCATGCTGGTTGATGTCTTCGTGGCAGGTGCCAGTGAATCACATACCTTGGGGCTCAGGCAAAAGAGCACATTCACCATGTCAGAGGCAGGAGTGTTATCTAAGCCCCATACACCCCCCCCCCCCACCCACCTGCCCCGTCTCCCTTGTTGACTCAACCCAAAGTCCACTGTGTTACGCAAATATATATTATAGGAAACCATGAAAAAGAAAGTCCATCCATCGTGCATGGTAAAGTGCTTGTATTATATTAGGTTGGTGCAAAAGTAATTATGGTTTTTGCATCTATTTTTAGTCTTTTAAATCACAATTATTTTTGCACCAACTCAATACCATTACTATAACTTTGAACTCTGCCTGTAATTGCAAGCCCATATAAACATCAAAAAAAGTTCTGGAAAAAAATTATGGCCTTATGGCGTTTTAGCAAACTTGGTAACTGATGAGGAAGATGAAGAAACATAATTTGTATACTTTGGAGGAAAGTCTTTTCAAAATACATGGCAGAAAATTTAAGAGTCATAGCTGTGTATCCTTTATATCTTGGCCATAAGTGTACTAAAGATTTTTTGTACAATATCTCTTACAATGCATATGTTATACAAATAGAATTCGGATTTCTCTCCTACATGTGTCTGGCAGTAATCCTCACGATTATTTCAGCAAGACACACTTATCTGAAGTCCACAGTGATATCTTGGCAGAAATGCTTTAGCATTTCTCTTATCAGCCATTAATGATCAAGCTTAGTTTCTTCCCAGTTGAAAGTTAGTTGCAGTCATATGGAAGTGTATACAAATTATACTCAAATTTTGAACCATCGTTCTTGATAGGAATTGAAAGATTTATGTCCATGTATATTTTTCAAAACTACTTTTGAATAATGCAAAGAAATAAGTAAAAAAAAGAAAAATATTTCACAGTGCTCAAGGCTGTGGTTTAAGGTAAAAATGTTCTAATTTGTTGTGGTCTTTCAGACATTGGAAGAATACATGAACAAGCCTACGTTCTAACTGTCCATCTTCTTGAAGACTCTGAGTGCTACCTGTTGTGGACTTGTAAAGAAACAATGCCTTACATCCAGTTATTTGAGAGAGCCTCTGGCACCATGCCAAAAATAATTTAAAAGGGATTTTTTTGTTAACTAGCAAAGATTAAAGTTGTTTAACATGTTTATCATGATTACATGCCTGTATTATACTGTATATGATTACTTATTGTAGCTCTGGATGTTAAAATAACTGCTCCATAACTCAATAGACTGAACATTTATTTGCAATGTATTAATTCCATATAATATTTTTAAGCTAATTTAAATACATTTGTTGCAATATGGTTTTGTTGCATTTGATCCTCTACTGAAAGGCTGACGACTATATTGTAATAATCCATAATTCTGAATGGAAGGTATATCTTGTATCAATACTTTTCTAAATGTTTAGCTCTTAAAATGGTATGATAATTCAAAATTATGTTAATAGTTTAGAGTTCATACATAATGCTAGACATTTTTAATACACTTAACAATACTGTAATTTCAGTCCAGATACAATGTATCTGATTTTAATGTCCTGAATTTATTTATTTTTTCAGGGTTGGAATAAAGTAAAAACAACCAAAGATAGTATAGGATTGAAGTGTTTTTGAGGCCTTGGAAGCTGCTATCTTGGCTGAGGTTTCAATTTTACCTTTTAATTGAATATAAGGGACAATTCAATAAGGTTGCATTTTCTACAAAAAATAAAAATATATTTATTAAAGTTTTTAGACATCATACAGTGTCTATGACTTTCCTTATTATAAAAATAGTATAATAGAGATGAATAACAATAGTAATAATTATTATTACTGCTACTATTTTAATAATCTTTTATGTTTTAAGCACTCATAGTTGCTTGAGAGATTTTGTTTCAAATACATTTTAATGTCTAAGATATTTGACGATTTACTGTTTATTAGGTTTACATAGAGCATTTAATATTATTGCTGCCTCTGTGGTAGATGCCTTTTCTCCTTTTTCCTTTCCTCACCCCCAAAGAAAATATTTGCTGCTGGCCATTATTCTTGTGAATATATCACATTCATGCTTCCTGGAATGAAAGTTCTATGTAACCAGGTAGTGAATGTGATCAGGCATTGCTAGGAAATAGCTTGTCATGTTCCATCTCGGTGCCCTGTCTTACCTGTGCATTTTCAATGTTAGTATTGAGGTCTGGTATCATTCCTACTGGAGTGGTGAGGGACACTCAAATGCTCTCAGAATATGCTTGCTGCTGGATTCTCTAGGAGACCCCGTAAGGTAGACCTTTAGAGAACGTGAGGGAAAAAACGCCTTCTTTGATTCGTCTTACCAGACATATGTAGGCAAAAATAGCAAGAGCTGGAGAACAGAAGGAAAACATTGACCAGTTCCTCAATATAACCATCATCAAATGGAAATAACTCAGATTAGTATGTAAAGTAAAGCAATTATTTGCCTCTTAATAGCTCATATTTCCTCAATTAATCATGTTACAATTATGGCATCAGATTGAAGTTTAACTATCATTTTTGATCCCTGTGTTTACTTTAGATCTTGAGTTTGTGGTGCAGCTTTTTGTTGTTATTAATATGGAGGAACTATTTTTAAAAACAGCTTAGTGAAGAAGGACTTTCTGTAAAACCTTCACAGTTTTTCTGATTCTTTTGAAGTTTTCCACCTTTTTTGGATGAAGGTATTTATTGAACCTCATTCGAATGTACTACACATATCTGGAGAATTCCATATCAGACACTGTCTAGCTATAGACAGGGCTTCTCAGGCTTCATGTCAGTGTCACACATAGAAAAGGGACATAATGATATGACACGCTGAGGTAAATCTGAGGAACTTGCGGGACATCTTATGTGGGTCTTGGTGAAAATAATCATGCTTTCTTTATAATATGTAATTATGATAAAACTACTGAGTGAAAGAAAAGATAATATATATTAAATTTGTATAAAACTTCAAAATAAAATATTTTTAAATTTTTAAATGAGGAACTTGACTGTGCTTTCATGATTTTTTTTTTTTTTAAGTTAGAGTTTATGCTTGAAATTGCTACCGGTAATTCTTGGTGCACTTCCTTTAACATGACCTCTTCATTTGTTTGGTACTTATCATCAAGGAGAAACTTCACAAGCAGAGGACAGCAGATGAGACAAGAGTATTTATTACTTTGTTCCTTTTGATCTCTTTCTCACCATTCACCCACATTTGGATAATCTAATCTTTTTACATGTAGTTAATGATGCGATCATTCTTTAAATCTGGTGACTCTTTTTATATTAAATGTGAAGTTGGCATTTATTGTGATAAAGCAAATGAATGTTTAATTCACTCAAACTGTTTTCCATATCAAGTCTCATAAAATAATTATAAAGTTTTTCATCAAACATATACAGATGTTGTTCTTCTAAACCTAATAATTCTTTTGGATTTATATAGTAATTCCCATGAAACATCACTGGTGAACTGTGTTTAACTTCACTTTTCTACACTTTATTGGAAAGTGTTAATACATTTTTTCACATGGTTCCCCCGACACACACACAATTTTGGATTAAGTTCAATCAGATGCTCTGGAATGTAAATAAAGCAAGCCAATGACTATTTTTCAGTAATTTGAAAACGAAGATCATTAAATTTTTTTTTCAATTCTTATTTTAACTCTTGACAAACTCTTGAAAAAAACCTCTACCCGTAGACAATGTACTTTGGCATTAAACAAGGATAATCTATTTTGTTATGTAAAGCTAAAATCAGAAAGGACCGTAACAGTAGGGCTGTATTATAATAGATTCACTACTTCATGAGAAATTCAGGCCTACAGATGAAGTTTTACTTTTGATACGATCTTCGTGAATAGCTCACACATTAACTGAGGCTCAAAGTTTTCACGTTGTATTTGTGCCATCACTACATAACTTATGTAGTATTTCCATCATAACTTATGTTTCAAAGTGTTAATTTCGTCTTTTGTTAACTAGTTTGTTTTGTTACTTTATAGAATAAATAATGTTCTAAACATTTCTCTTGTGGATTTAACAGCATAGTTCCTAACAAGAGTAGAATAACAAATCTGAGATGATACATTTACGATTTGACCATCTTCCAGATTAGAATTATGTCCATGGCTGACGTATCCTCTGTTCACTAATAGTATTATTCAAAAGTGGCATGTTTTCTCTTTCCTTTGCAAATGTTGAGGGTTTCCATGGAGGCTTGTAACATGAGCAGTTCTGCAATTGTGTGTTATGTGGACCGTGGCTAAATTGTTAGGCTTACCTTACGAGGAGCTTCATGAGCTACACCTGACACTGTTATAACTTATAAGAGAATTTTGCTTCATAGTTTGTACTTGCGGAGGTTCATTGATTCTGTGTGTAAAATGGATGTTTAGTAGGAAGATGCCAGCATACCTTACTTGATGATATTTTGAAGTAGATGTTTAGGCTGAAGAAAAAGGAAGAATTATGAGGACATTTGGTTCCAAGTGTGAGATATCCTTCATATTGTTTCAATAGTGACTTAAACTTGTTTTTAAAAAAATTTTTTTATGGAGGGGAAGAAATCTGTTGAATTTGTGAAGACTCCAGTTTCAATAAAATTTTTACATTATGGTGGGAAAATATTTGCAAAACTTAAGACTATAGAAATGTGAAGGATAAAGAACTCATGCAGTTGCAGGACTTTGTAGTCAGAAAATCATTTCAAAAATAATTTGGGTCAATTGCATTTTTAGAATGTTACAAAAATAAATTTTAAAAATAAGTATAATAAATATATAATTTTATGACCATGAAAGGTAAACATTTTGAATCAATTCAGGACATCAAGGCAGCCACGACAGTGCAGCTAAAGACATGGGGGAGGACTTCCAGAGCTGCTTCAGAGGCTGGCGGGAGCGGTGGGATGGGTGTGTTCGAATGAGGATTGATGGTGATGTATCTTTTACTGTAATACTTTTTTTTTTTAATTTGAACATTCACCATATTTTCTGATCACACCTCATATATCCTGGGTGCCTAGAAAAAGTGCTGGGCACATGGCAGGTATTTAATAAATATTTGTTGAATGAAAAAAAAAATATATATATATAATTTTAAAAATTAGTGCAGTCAAAAATTGAAAGTATTGAAATATTAATTTTCATTTAATAAAATAAACTTGTAAAATATCTTAAAATATAAATATTACTTTCACTTATTTAGGATTAAATAATTTGGGGGACTCTATTTAATGACGATTAAATTTTATTTTCCTGTATCTAAAAATAAGCATATTTTCAAACATGGAAGCAAATTTTTCATGATATTTTATCAATAGCTAGACTTTAGCTAATTATAATATTAAAAGCCAAAATGAAACAGTGGAATGATGAATGAATAAATCAAAGCATATAAGAAAAATGAATAAAATCAATTATGTTCTACTAGGAGTACGTAATCCCATATGAAAATAGTAATAGTTGTAAAGAAAACAATTTGTACATATTTTCTTTAAAATATAAAAGCATAGAGCTAATTAAGTTGAAAGAAAATTTAAATCTTTTGCATACATAAAAAGAACATCAAAATGATAAATTACAAAGTAAAAATCAGACTAACTCTATTTTGGGAAGTGTTACGTGTGTAGACACTTTTATTCAAATCCTCTCTGCTCTCTGTCGGTGCACTCTATGTTCAAAATCTTATAGCCAAAATACATATTTAGTAAATTTACGTATTTTTCTGAGGCAGCCATCCAACCACTATTCAAATATAATTTCAACTTATGACCTTTTGAATTGATGGGAAATAATAGCTTAATTTTTTTTTCTAAGTGTCTACATATGATTTTCAGCCATCAGTCTCGCACAGCAAACAAGTGGGCCATATCCCACTGGTTGGAATGTTCTGAGCCAGAAGACTAAGTATGATACTTAGGTTTAGACCATCAAAATGGACTAAGAATTGGGACCTTCATGCTGGACCTGGATACCCCACCAACAAGGTCCATGAACTTGCTCTTTGAAATGAATGGAATGTCAAAGTCAGACAGGGACATGGAAGTGAGCTAACCTGAACCACTCACACACAAGAAAGAATAATCAGTACATTACCCGTGTGCTTTGATCAGGTCCCAGTGCTAATCATTTGTTTAGTTAAACCTTGTTTTGATCAAGGTGTTCCCTTATGAAAGTATTTGATGAGCCTGTTTTCCTGGTATGAAATACAAGCCTAATGACATTCAAGCATGTTTTCTTTTAATGTTACAAGTGAAGTACATCGAGTGCACCTTAAATGAAGGGTGCCATTATGGGAGGAGAAAGAAGAGCTACTCCTGGAACACAGATAAAGGGTTAATTATCGAGTTTGTGTTGTTGAATTTTGGAGGTGGGATTTCTTATGTGTTTCAGAGGGAAGAATATTTCTTTTTTTTTTTTTTCTTTTGTAAGTGTTGAATAGAAGGGACTAATAATCTGGAAAAATTATTCATTTCTGTGACTCCTTCCTGCATTTAGCTAAGGCTTATCATTTCCATCTTGTTTGTACGTACCTATGAAATAAGACCTTCACGTTTGGTTCTGAGCTGAGGATCCAGTGCTTCGTGAAACCAAATACTGCTTGAAAAATGAGGCAGATACAGCTGCTTGCTTATCAAATAATTTCCTGTTTCCTCTGGGGCATACAGCTAGACTTCATTCCGCAGCCTCTTTTGAAGCTGGGTTTATTCATGGTGGAATTACAGCTCGTGGAATGTGCGTTGAAATAACATCTGCACATCTGCAGGTCTGACTCATAAACACCCTCCCACACGTCACCCTCTCACATGTCAGTCTCCATTCTCTCTCTTTCCCTGTTTACAGCCAAAGGAACATACTCCAAGATCCAAAGAAGGCAGAGCCATGAGATAGAAGAAATCTAAAGAAAGGTCATCAGGAAAGCCAACCAAGTAGGAACAGCCACATTGTACTGTTCTGTGTGACAGAAATAAGACTTAAGTGTAAGATCTGAAACCATGCAATTCCTAGAAGAAAATATAGGAAGAAACTTCACAGACATTACCCGGAGTAAGATTTTTACTGATATATCCCCTCAAGCAAGGGAAGTAGGAGAAAAAATAAACATGTGGGATTACATCAAACTAAAAAGTGTTTTCACAGCAAAGGAAACCATCAATAAAACAAAAAGGGATTCTACTGAACGGGAGAAGATATTTGCCACTGATATATATGATAAGGGGTTAATATCCCAAATTTATAAAAAACTCACTCAACTCAACTCCAAAAAACAAACAACCCAATTGAAAAACAGGCAGAGGACATGAAGAGACATTTTTCTAAAAAGGACATACAGATGGCAAACAGACATATGAAAAAACACTCAACCTCACTAACCATTAGAGAAATGCAAATAAACACCACAAATAAACACCACAATGACTAAATTAACATGGCAACTAATTGGCTGCAGTTGGTCCTACGATAGCAGTAAGGTGATCAAAATTAAAACTAAGCCCTTAGCATTGAAAGAAGAAATAAGAAAACACCCCAGTCAAAATGACTATCATCAATAAATCAACAAACAACAAGTGCTGGCGAGGATGTGGAGAAAAGGGAACCCTTGTGCACTGTTGGTGGGAATGCAGATTGGTGCAGCCACTATGGAAAACAGTATGGAGTTATCTCAAAAATCTGAAAATGGAACTACCTTATGATCCAGCAATTCCACTCCTAGGTATCTATCTGGAGAAATAAAAAACTCTAATTGGAAAAAAAAATTATGCACCCCTATGTTTATTGCAGCCCTATACACAATAGCCAAGACATGGAAACAACGAAAATGCCCATTGGTAGACGACTGGATTAGGAAATTGTGGTACATTTATACAATGGAGTATTACGCAGCCATAAAGAAGAAAGAAATCTTACCATTTACAACAACATGGATGGACCTAGAGAACATTATGTTAAGTGAAATAAGTCAGACAGAGAAAGACAAATACCATATGATCTCACTTATATGTGGAATCTAAAGAAAAGAATAAATGAATGAACTAATCAGAAATAGTCTCAGAGACATAGAGGAAAAACTGAGGGTTGCTAGATGGGAGGGGGGATGGGGATAAGGAAGTAGGTGAAGGGATTATAAAGCACAGTCAGTATCCACAAGATGGCCACGGGATTACGAAAATCAATTCAGGGAATGTAATCAATAATGTTGTAAAGATTTTATAGGGTAGCCAATGGACACTTGTTTCATTAGGGAGACCACATCAGGGATGATGTCGATGCCTGATCACTGCACTGTACACCTGAAGGTGAAGCTGAACAATACTGAATGTCAACTACAATTTTATATATATATATATAAAGAAGCGGAGTACAGCATTAGGAATAGAGACAGTGGAAATGTATAGCTGTGTGTGATGTCAGAGGGATAGTGGATGGGGGGAAGGGGGGTTGTCACTGTGTGAGGGATATAAATGATAAATGTCTAACTATTTAGAAACAGCAACAACAAAAAACCTTCTATTGTGTGAAGCCACTCTATACTCCTGGAATTGTTTGTTACAGCAATGAGCCTGCCCTAGTACATAAAATAATTACAGGCTACCATCAGCAAGATCCAGATATATGTAATCAAGTTTATTTTCAGAGAATGGAAAAATATAGCACCCTTTAGAGTTAATACAAGCAACTGATGATGAGTCCTGAGCACCCATAACAGTGCCTGACACACAGTAAAATATCAATAAATGTTTGCTGAATGAAAGTTGGATGATGAGAGACTAAATTAACATGGCAATTAATTGGCTGCAGTTGGTCCTACGACAGCAGTAAAGTGATCAAAATTAAAACTAAGCCCTTAGCATTGAAAGAAGAACAAGAAAACAAGTGGGTTGGGACCAGAAGTTGAGCTACCGCATTTCCAGACCAGCCTGAAATCGATACTGTTTATGTGAGTGACACTAAGCTTTTAGGTGGAAGCCACTCATCTGGGTGGCAAACCCATCGTCAGCTCTTACCAGCATGATGAAAGAGAACTCCAAATTTCATTGATGTGGTTGTACAAAGAATAGTGTCTCGAAAAATACATGATTCACTTCTACCCAGAGATGTGCACTTTCTGTGTTTTTAATTTTGTCACATGAATTATAACTCTATTACGAGATTAGTACAGGGCACAGCTTTTTGTTAGAATGAAAGCTCCCTTTTTGTTTATTTTTTTCTAACTTATAAAGTAGCCAGCAGTGATGTGCCACTTCCTGTCTGCGTCTCGGTCTCTTTTTGCCCTCTGCTACAAAATCTATTGACTTGGTCTTTGCATACCATCTGAGAGCCGTACATGGGCAAGTGATCTGAAAACAAAGCACGTGAATTTGTAAACAGAAGTGGAAAAATACCTTTTAAAGAAGCTTACTCTAGCAGAAGACGGTCTTTGTGATGGGCATAATTGACTACCAATTACATTTCACAGCAGACCTAGCTAAGATATTACATACGCATAAGGGCAAAGAAAGGCAATTTCTTTTTTTTTTTTTTTTAAGTTTTCTTTAGAACAGATGAGTAAGGAGGGAAGCACAGACAGCAGTAGAGAAGAAAATTGTCTTTTGTGTTGGTAAGTGTAAAGATCCTCCATCTATTTGATTCTTCCATTCCCTGCACATGTTTGTGGATGAAAACGTAGTAAAAACAAGAATTTAGAACGAACAACAATTGCAAAGGAGGCCTGAGAGCCAAACTGGATTGTTTTTTTATGAGTGCCATGATGGACAAAGGTTGGAAAGCTCTGCCATAAATTACTTAGTGAGAACTAGCCTTACTAACTTGACCTTATGTAGAGAGACAGTCCAGAAGCCCCAAATTCACTGAGCCCTCCTGTCTCTAACGCATGTGCTGAACCCTCGGCCTGAAATAGCCTCCATTTTCCTCTCCTGCCTTGATAGGCTTCTGCTCACTGTTGACTTAGTAACTCTTAGTCACCATTGGGGTCTCAGTTCCGATGTTCGCAGGTGTCAAACTGCTCCCATTCCCCCTTCCCCAGCACCAGTGGTTTCCACTGAGCGCCTCAGGAGCAGAGAGCATTGTGGCTTAGTCATATGTAATCATACACGGACAACAGGCTGCCTTTCTTCCAGACCCTGAGCTTCTTCAGGGCAGAGGCTGTGAACTTCATCTTGTTATCCAGACGGCTACTTAATGTTTGTTCCATAAATAAGTATGTCACACTTTCAAACTTCAGGTGGAAGGAAGAGAGTCGAAACCATGGCCATGGGGTTCCCACATACCACAACCTCCCGGACACAGCCGGCTAGGGAGTCTGAGTCTCACAGTCCCTTTTTATTCCTTGATATTGTTGGTACACTCCTTTGTGGAGATACTATCTTTTTCTCTGATCACAACCCTGCATATTACAAATAAAAACCTGCCTCCAGATCTGGCTGGCTTTTAAGAGATAACCTCTGAGCTCTTGGAATGTTTTGTAAGATCAGAGTGTGTTTGCATGCCTGAGGGCTTGGGCCAGGCTGTACAATTGTTACCTAACAGGGTGATTTATGGTGAACACCAGCTCGGCTCTGGGTTGGGGGCTGGGGTCTGAGTAGCTGAGCTCAGTCACATGGGCTCTGCCTGCCGAGTGACTGACCTCCAGCCAAACTCCTAGATACCAAGGCTGCATGAGCTTCCCCGATTGGCAACCCTTTGCATATGTTGTTGCACATTGTTGCTGACAGAATTAGGCATATCCGCATGTGACACCACTGAGAGGGGACACCTAGGAGCTTGTGTCTGGTTTCTCAAGGACTTTGCCCCATGTGCCTTCTCCCTTTGCTGATTCTATTCCATATCCTTTCACTGAATTAACTGTAACTGTAACTATACCAGCTTCTAAGCCCTGTGAGTCCTAGTGAATCATCAAACCTGAGGGTGGTCTTAGGGACTCCTGACACCCCCCACCCCCGATTCAGATACTATGACTTAGTAGTGTGGTATGTGAAAACAAATAGTTATGGAGAGCAGGAAGGGGAGATCCTGGGAAGGTGTTTTAGGGACAGAGTACAATTGGTTCTTTTAGAAAGTTGGGTCTTTCTTTCCACTTTGCTGGGATTGTGTGGTTAGAGCCAGAATTGACATGGCTGGGGCAAACTCTCAGCTTTGCTACTTTTGACACAAAATGCATCTCTATGTACCCAAGGGAAGGGGAGGAAGTAAATAAAGAGTAAGGATATATAACTGGCAATTTAGTAGATTTGGGGGTTCTGACTCCACTCAGGGCAGCTTGTCCATCAGCCTTCCCAGGACAGGTCCCACTGGGCAGCAGGAAAGGCAGACTTGCAGGGGAGCGAGAGGACAGCTGGCCCTTCTTAACCTTACTGGCCATGCCATCCCTTTAAGACCAAGGACATATCTTTACATATTCCATTTGATAAACTCTTGAAATTAGCACTTAGAATCTCTGAGTTAATTAATCAGGTGGGTTTGGGACCTGGAATTTCAGGGCTCGTCTCCTGATGCCGCTGTTTGCCTGCTGTGTGACTCTCGGCAGGTAACTTCTGCTCCTCAGTTTCCTCATCTGTGTCTGGACAGGAGCTGGAACCTAGTAAGTGCTCAGTGAATGCCAGCTACTGTTGCTGGTTTCCATTCTGGATCCATCTAATAACCAGCTGGAGAGCTACCTGAACTGGATATTTGGGAAGAGGTTTATGCTGCCTAAAATAGCTTCATGGAGCTAAAACAAGGAAAAGGGACTGGACCTAGGTCAGCAATTTTGTGAGTTGATTATAGAAATTGCACTTAAATACCATTTCTTACATATTCTAGTCAAGGAAAAGGATTTCTTTAGGGCAAATAGGTTGGGCGGTATCCCCTGGTGGTTTTTCTCCTCCTTCCCTCCCCCTGTGCTTCTATTCTGACTCCTGGCAGCCACTGCTTGCCTGGGGACTGCAGGCATGCAGCTGGCCAGGCAGGACAAATTTCTTGCTTCACCAGACAAAGCAAGTGTGAGAATTAAGCGTATCCCTGTGTGACACCCCTGAGACCAAGAGGGCGAATGTAAAATAATAGAAACTTTAATCACAGGCAAACTCTAGGTTTAAAGTAGTCTCTTCTTTTGACATATTCAGGATATAATCCTCAAATGATAAAGCCTATTTTTACACAGATTTGAAAGGCCATAGGCCAGTTGTGTTTTCCAGAACATAATAACCTACATGAGTGTGCTGAGCGCCTGATGGCACATGGCTACCTTATATGACGTGGCTAGGCTGCCCACCATAGTACAGTTAAAAAAAATAACAAGGCATCATGGGGCATTTTATTTCTTTGGGGTCATAGGCTCCATTTCTAAATCCTTAAAAGTTTTGATAAAATTGACATGTGTAAATAAGTGAATAAAAGTTCCTAGCAAAGTTTCTTTGTCTTTAAGAAAAATTCAAATTATATTTAACAAAAAATGAAAACTGAAAATATAACACCCCATATTGGATAACACAGGTAAACAGCACCCATTTCTGAAGAGGAATTTGTTAATGGGTCTCCATAACATTGTAACGATGATATCCTTCGACCCTCTTCTGAGACTGGAATGCAGGATGTTAGCAAACTGGCCTATGGGCCGGATCCCACCTGTGGCCTGTTTTGGTATGGCCAGCAAGGTAAGGATGGTTTGCACAGTTTAAAAGCATTTGTTAAAAGAGAAAGAGGTGGAGGAGGGAGGAAGAAGAGACAGACTACTTGGGCCACAAGCCCCAATTTTTGCTATCTGGCCCTTTCCACAAGTTTACCTTCTCTGATATGACCTTAGGGATAATCTAAAACATGAAAAATCTACATGAACCAGGATGACCTTTGCAGTAGTTTTCTAGTCATTCAAAAGATCGGGAACAATCTAAATGCCCAGGATAGAAGAATGGTTATGTAACAATTAAGTAATTCGGGTAAAAAGATATTTCACCACAAGTATAAAGTGAGGGCAAGTGAAGACCATGGGTCTATGATGACCAAATTTGCCCATCTAAGGAGGACTTGGACAGCCATTGCTCACAGACATTTTCTCACTCTTCAGTGCTCAACGCAGATGTTGGATAAGCCAGACATTTTAAAATTTGATGATATTTTGCCTAGAACAGGAAGATCTTGAGTTGAGGGATAGACCCTGAAAGCTCCTGAAACCTGGGCTCTGGCTTTTAGAACCCTCGTAGGAGGGAGGTGACACCCAGCGTTGCACAACCTACTGGGGAGACGTTCTAGTTCAAGACACTGGTTTTTCTTTCTCTGAAGGAAGCTTCTCCTTTTCCTGGCAGCTCCCAGGACCCCACATTCTTCAGAGTCTGGTGTGGGTGGGTGAGATACTTATGCTCTTTAATGGAATTATATGTCTCTCCATAACTGGTGCAGTACGGCATGTTACATACATCTCATTATATGGGACTTATGTAGTTTCTCATTATATGGGACTTATGTGGTTATTTCTGTAAAAGTCTGGCTTCAGGGCCATGGCCAGGAATAAAATCAATATCACACTTTTGTTTTATTGAAAAGCATTGGATGTAGTTTACACCACTTGCCCTTTTCAGGGAAAGAGACAATGTCGATTGTTTCAGTCTTTCCAATGAAGAATTTGGGAGGAATTTCCTAACTCAGGCCATGTGCCAGTGATTTCTTAGCAGTTGAGCAAATCGCAGCTAAACACAGATCAGATCTCTCCCCTCGGTGACTCTAAACCCTGCCATGGTCTCTTGGTGCTTGTAAGATAACGTCCAAGCTCCTAGGTCTTGTCATAGTCTCTCCAGCCCACTGACCACAGTACCCCTCTTTCAGCCGTGCTGCCAACACGTGACACTCTTTCTTTCTTCTGCAGTTTCGCATGTTTGGAACCTACAACTTATATGTCACCTCCTCAGACAGTCCTTGGATGATTGCAGCAACCTATCAGTCCTGCCTCTGTCACTTCCATTCCCATAACCCTGTTTTATTTTCTTTGTAACACTTACATTATTTGAAATTATCCTACTAGTTTGTTTGCTTCCTATTTATTTACCTGTGTGTGTATGTATTTGTGCTTTTATTCTCCCCTCTCCTCCCTCACTAGAATGTATGCTTCTTGAGGGTAGGGACATATACCCCCAGCACTTAGAACATTGCTTAGAAGAGAGCCTGGCCCACTTTTTCCATCATGTGCCAGAGGACACCTCCTCAACTTTAGGATCCAACGGTCACCCTCCCAGACCCTCTCAGGAAAACGAGGACGCACCCTCCTCTGTGTTCTGCCGACAAAACTCAAAGTGGCTGTTGTGGTCAAGTGATGTATCAAGTACCCCACTCACCTGTGAGGAGCCTGCAGAGGTGAGGCCTGGACTCTCTATCTACAGCTCAGTCTGGCGTCTGGTAGGGGCAGACTTTTGTTGCCTGAATGAACAAATGAAGAAATCCACAGTTAGTTTCCCAATGTATACTTGTTATTATGTTGAGTTGACTTGAGTCTACAATTAGTCAATTCCTTTTTCTTAAACAGGAAGAAACAAAAAACACACATATTGCTATATTTATTATTCTAATATTATGCTGTCTCTATTAAGCAAATATTAATTTTACTCAGGTTTAAAAATACGAGCCTTTGTGGAGAAGGCAAGCTTGATTTATATTTGGTTTAGCTTTCTTTTTTCTTCCTTAACTCTCTTTCTAAACTTGATAGACAAACAAAACTCTAGAAATCATGTGAATGCATAATACTTTTAGCTGTTATTTCACTGTTATCCACCTTTTTCCCCCATTAAAGGCTTTTACAGTGCCATGGAAAATGGAGTTCTTGAAACAGCTTCAAAGAGTTCATTTCATTTTTCCATTAGATGAGATTGTATTCAGGCCAGACACCTCAGATACAAAGAACCAAGTTCGTCAGAGCCAGGGCTGCAGAGTGCCTGGCATAAAGGCTCGTGGGCAGACATTGTTTAGATGTCTGAGGTTTAAGATCCAACGAAGACGGCAAGATTGTTTGCTCATTCATCCCTTGTTCATCCATCCATTCGCCCATTCATATATCCCTTATTTAGTGACACCTCGCTTGAATACAGAAAAACTTGGGATGAATTATGCTCATGGACAAGAATCAATGAGCTTATAAAAGAGCAACTAACTTGGGAGAGGTTCACAGGTGGCTCAATTTCAGATTGGAGCTGCTCCCAAAGAAACAACTACATTTAAGGCTGTGGAGTTGGACCTGGGTTTGAATCCCAGCTCTGCCACTTAATCTCTGTGGGACCTTGGGTTTTGCCCAACTTTCCTTTTTTCTTTCTTTTTTTTTTTTTAATTATCAATAAAACTGCGGGGGGTTCCCCTTTTCTTTTAAGGTTGTTTTGGGAATTAAATACAGCAAAACTTGTAAGAGCTTGGGTTCAATGCCTGACAATTAGAATGGGCTAATAAATGTCAGCTAAAGGCAGTTTTGGGTACTTGAGTGAGTGGAATTGAGCTGTTGCAGTGACAGTCAGACATTCTTCTGAAACAGTCAGAAAATAAATTGATTTGTGATCCTGGTGAGTGGGCAGGTAATAAATGCATTGAGGAACTTTGCCAAAGAAACAGCTGATGTTTTTGGCACATGTTTTTAAAAATGGACTTCTGAAGATTCCTAGACTTGCCAAGAATGTGCTCAAAGTGGAAGAATGGAAGTTCATACAAGAGGAGGACGGCAAGAGAGGAAGGTGGTTGTGTCTTTCAGGTGCTTCGAAGGTCTGGATGTTCTCGGAGACACCTGGAGTCCTGCACAGGGCTGTTCTGTGAATGTGTGACTTAAAGAGAAATGGAGGTGAGTTCGAGCTAAGCCTCTGTAACACTGAGAAACAAGGCATTCACCCTTGGGGCCCATCCCTGGCTCCTCTCCGCACACCCCTGCTTGGAGACCTCACCCACAGCCCTCTCCAAGGGGCCTCTCCATGTTCACTGCTCCAGAAGTCGTACCCCTGCCTTGATGCTATGAGACCCATTTCTGTTCCCCTGGCAAATCCACACAAACATCCAATCGTCTAATCAGTCCTGCCCTCTGAAGGGCACTGCTCCTGGCTCACACAGAACATGTCAGGCCAAAGGTAGGGAGGGACACAGGGCCACAATTCCATAGTCACAACATTTGCTTGGAGCCAAGACTGAACTTTCCTCCATCTCTGTCAGCCTGTCTTCAACCCTCACTTCATTCTCCCTCTTCTCTTCTTTTGTCCGATAGCTTTGTGGCTCTTAGAGGGTTTTTTTTCCCCACCTTTGACATCTGACTTTAGACTGTCTGCCTGCATTCTCCTTCTAGTACCATGTGGCTCTAGCATCTTTCCTGGTATTTGCCCCTCCTGGCAGCTCTGGAAACTGAGACTGGACCTCGGCACACCCACTTCCCTCCAGAGAGGGTGCGTGGGTAAACGGTGATTTCTGTGTCGTGTTTCCTGGGGTCTCTGGGATACACTGCTTTTACCCTAGTCCTTCCCAAGGTGTGACATATTCAAGTCATCACAGGAGATATTCAACAAAACAAGGTCCCATGCTGAAATATGCTTAGAAACATTGAGAAATTTTGTACAGTCTCTCGTCCCTCGTGCAGAGTTACAGTATATCTGAGCCTGTTGTAGGCTCTGGAAACACCTGTTGTAAAGAGACCTTTTAACTCAGTGTTTCATAATTGTATTTGAGCAATACAAACATTTCTCCAGAAAGCACTTATGAACAACCCAGAGAACTAATGCCTCATGGAGAATGCTGCTTTCACTTTCTGTAAAGCTGATACTCCCGTGGGGAGACTGTCGCACCATCGCAGGGGCTGGGCCATACGGTTTTTCCACTTCGTCCTCACAACACCCCTGTGAAGTGGATAGTATTACACCATTTTATTGTATTCTGTTTTTAAGAAATTGCCAGACTGTCTTTCAATGTGGTTGTACCATTTACATTCCTGCCAGCAATGAGTAAGCTCCTGCTGCTGCACGTCCTTGTCAGCATTCGGTGCTGTTAGTAGTTTCTTCCAATTTAAGAGGGAAGTTGAGACTCAGACAGGTGAAGTACTGTGTTTCCCCGAAAATAAGACCTAACTGGAAAATAAGCCCTAGCATGATTTTTCAGGATGACATCCCCTGAACATAAGCCCTCATGTGTCTTTTGGAGCAAACTTTAATATAAGATCCGGTCTTATTTTTGGGGAAACACGGTAGTTTTGCAGAACTCATACTGCTAGTAATCTGCAGAGACTGGGTTTAACCCTGGGACTGCTGAGCCCTGAGCCGCTGGAGTCCCGTTGGGCACCACCAGTGTTCCCACCAGCAATTAGGGGTGAAGAACATGCTATCTTATGTCAAATCTCTTGGTGCCACCTGTCAGAAGGGCAGGAGAGGGGCAATGCCACTTCTCTGGAGAAGTGTCTTGGGCACCGAGGGATCCCACTCTGTGTTCCTGTGGGGACTGGTGAATCCAGCCTGTAGTCTCTGCTTCTAGGCCTTGCTTCTTCCTCTCTCTCACTGACCCACCTGCAGTCCACTTCTCACACCTGTCAGATGTATCTTCAAAAGATTTTTAACATTCTGACATTTTCATCACCACTGCCTTTGCTACTCAGAATTTATTGCCAGGATACATAAAGTCCCCTTAGCTGGTCACTTCCACGCCTGCTTCACTACAGTCTATCCTGTAATAACAAGAGTAGTTATTTTCAAATAAGAATTGCATCATGGCTTTTCATTTCTCAATAGTCTCCAAAAGCTTCCCATCACACCTTGAATCAAATTCAGTCTTTACCATCATCTGCATGAATCCAGCTTCTGCCAACATCTCTATCTTCAGGTTGCTCTCCCCTTTGTCAGTTTTACTGTGACCATGTTGGTTTCACCCCTGATTTGTGAGTGAGCCCAGCCAAGGTCAGCAGAGCCACCTAGCCAAGCTCCTAGACACATGGGCAGCTCAAGTTCAGTGTTGTATTCTACAGAGGTTTTGTGATCGCTTGTTATAGGCACCATTGGGCGATAAAGAGCCATTGGGCTGGCTTCCTTTACTCATGTTTGACTGCCTCCTACTCAAAGTGGCAGTTGCTGATTGTCCCGTCACTTTGTTTCTTCTCTATGTTTTTATTATTTTATTTTTCGATAAAATAAACTTTATTTTATTTATATTATTGCTTTATTCCTACTTCTTTAGGAATACTTCATTTCAATTTCTTTGCTTTAGTTTCTTTGAGCAGTTAGTATTACTTAAAGTGATAGTACATACTTATCATCCACTTATCAACTGTCAATCTCAGTAAATTACCAGAGGGCAGGGATTTTATTTTATTCATCATATATCTCCAGGGCTATAAGAATGCTTGTGCAAATGAGAGGCTCAATAAAAATTTGTTGAATAAAGGCTAAAATTAAATTATTTTTATGTCACCCTGAGGAGATTTTCTCCGATACCTGCTTACTCCTACTCAATAATGACATACTCAGGCTTGGTACTTCTGTACTTCGTAGTACGTCCCTCTCTTAGCAATTTCATACTGTTTGCCTATTAATCTGTGTTCTTCTCTAGACTATGCGTTCCTAGAGACCAGGACCTCTGTGTTGGTCATCATTTTATCCCTAGAGCTTACCATAAAGTCATGGTACACAGCAGTGGTCGCCAAATATTTTCTGAAGGTATGAGTATATATACTACATATATATACATATATATATATATATATACATATATATTTATGTATTTATACTCGTACATTCAGCATGTAGTCAGCGCATTCTGGGGTGAATGACATTAGCTGTTATATTAAGGGAATAAGCAAATAGAGAGAAAACTACCCTAAAAGGAGAATGAGATTCCTTGTGCTCTTTTGTTTGATTTGCACAGTTTATTTTATGGAAATTGAAAATGTTACTTGTAGTTGGCTGAACTGTCTACCCACAGATGATTTAAAATGGTCCCTGAAGAGGGATGACGCAGAAAAACAAGAATAATTGTTGTTGATACATGAATTATGCTCTTCAAGGACACTCAGCAGCCTCTTTATCAGTTGCATCAGGCTCCTCTAAGTTACTGTATTTATGATGTGGACTTGAATTCAGAAGGCTAAATATAGCACCAGAGCCCCAGGCAATTTATAGGAGCCATGGCCAAAAGTTTATCTCCTGTTTTCCATCAAGCACCCATTTGAGCCAGTCCCTCTTGTATTGGCTTATCTGGATAAACCAAGAGCAATGAATATTTTATTAACTATATCCTTATTTAAGGTTAAAAAGCACCCCCACCTGTGACTTACAGTGTAGAACATATTCAAAGCAGGGTTTAGGGCTTTTCGTTTTTATCACTTTTCTCCTTTCTTCCTTCCCTCTTTTTTCCAAAGGGATTGGCTTCAATTGTTTTCATACAAAAGCTGTTTCCCCTGTGTTGGTAGTTTATCTATGAGCCCTGCCTCACCTGTGCATGCATGGTAGTTTGAGCCGCTGCCCTCCCTCCTTCTTTTCCTCCCTCCCTCCTTCCTTCTTTCCTTCTTTCCTTCCTTCCTTCCTTCCTTCCTTCCTTCCTTCCTTCCTTCCTTCCTTCCTTCCTTCCTTCCCTCCCTTCTCCTTCCCTCCCTTTCCTCTTCCACCTTCTCTTCCTCTCCTTCTTCTCCTCCTCTTCCTCTTTCTCTGTCTCTTGTACTAGAGCCTCATTAAATGAGTAGAAATAGCACCCAAACAGTCATTAAATCACTTGACAGTGAGGTTACTATCTAGGTCTAGGCAGAAGTCAGCCTCTATTCAAAGGGCAAATAGTAAAAGCAAGGCTGTGCTGGCTTGGAAAAGCCTACAGCTTTGGCCAATTTGGGAAAAAGTCCAGTGTCATGGTGTGAAGATGTCATCTGTGCCATTGTCTCCTCAGTAGGACCCAGACTGAGTACTAGAAAGGCTCTCAGGCAGAGGTACTTCAGGAGTACAACAGGCAGAGTCTCAATCAGAGCGGTAATAATAACTACCAGCACAGAAATGACCCCCTAAAGACAAGGGGAAAAGGCAGAGAGATTTGAAAATAAGATGAAGGTAGGCAATTCAGAAGATGCAGATTTCCATAAACTTCAGAAAAAACAGTCAGAATAAGAATTTGTCATGGTGACGCTAGGCATTTCCAAAAGGATTGGGGTTCCTATTCCAAGTGACTAAAAGCTTATCCTTCTGGAGAAAGAAAGGGTCACTCATCAGCTTTCCAAAGCCTATTGAAAAATATCTGTGTTTAACTCTTACTCAGTATTCATCAGGCATCCACTTCTCATTCTAGTTTGCTTTCCTCAGCAGACTTGCATGCTCAGAAGTAGTGCCCTCTGGTAGTGTTGTGATTCATGGCCCAGGTCCTTCTCTCATTATAATTTAGTAAACTAGTAATTGGTTTCCTGTTACCAGCCAGTCCTGTGTGAATTTGGGTGATAATGTTACACTGAGGCCCAAGCTGGGGCAAGGCTAGCACCAAAATAATTAGGGCTAGTTTTCCACATCAATAGTGTATACAGGATATGTTAAGGGGTCTGCAAAGTCCTTCTAAACCAAAATTATCTTTCAGATATTCTGTTATAATATCTGAAATCCTATTTTTATTTTTATTTTTTTAATTTTTATTTATTTATTTTTTAAAGATTTTATTGGGGAAGGGAAACAAGACTTTATTGGGGAACAGTGTGTACTTCCAGGCCTTTTTTCCAAGTCAAGTTGTTGTCCTTTCAATCTTAGTTGTGGAGGGTGCCGTTCAGCTTCAAGTTGTTGTCCTTTCAGTCTCAGTTGTGGAGGGCGCAGCTCAGCTCCAGGTCCAGTTGCTGTTTCTAGTTGCAGGGGGCGCTGCCCACCATCCCTTGCGGGAGTCGAGGAGTTGAACCGGCAACCTTGTGGTTGAGAGCCCACTGGCCTATGTGGGAATCGAACCAACAGCCTTCGGAGTTAGGAGCATGGAGCTCTAACCGCCTGAGCCACCGGGGTGGCTCTCTGAAATCCTATGTTTAGATTTGTGCTATTAGAATGTAGTTCTAGAAGTTGCCATCATTCAAATTCAATTCAACTTCACAAACTCTTATTGGGTCAACCTTTAGTGCAAAGCAGTGTGAAGAGTGCTTTGAGTAAAAGAACAAAAGGAAAAATAGGGTGATGTTAAAATAAGTTGACCGCTCTTAAGAGCCATAAAACAAATAGTTAAGATACAGTGAAAAGTTAGTACATATATAAAATACTCAAAGGAGTGATAAAAATCGTTATGCAATAAAAATTCTAAGAACTAAGTGATCAGGGGGGCTGGAGTTGCCAGACATATGACTTGGAATTGGAAGACCAAGTAGCCAATCATAGTCACCAATAATTTAGGCTTGATCTGTATTAGCTCTCCAGTCTCCCTGGAAAGAATAGAAGGATTTAGAGTGGATCTGATGGCACTGCCCAGGGTACAAAACAATCAGACAAGCCTGGCTGGGAGGCCCCAGGACAAATACCGAGGGGCTGAACTGTGACTTAACCAGAAAGTTTCCAAGGGCACATCTGTTTGACCATTTGCACAGGGATGTCAGAGTTTTATTGAATTGTGACCTGGGGGTTATTTGATGCACTTAACCCTCTGAATAAGTACCAGAGTGAGCAGTGGAGTAGCCCTATGCATAACCTGTAAAGTCCTTGGAAATCATGAAGTAAAAGGCAAACTGGAAGTGGTTACTGTTAACATGCTGTGAGCAAATTGTTGTGTACTGTACGTTTGTGTGTCCCTCCCATCCCTGGCTAGTCACATTGATCCCCTAACTGCTAATGTGATGATATTTGGAGATGGGACCTTTGAAAGGTAATTATGATTAGCTGAGGCCATGATGGCGGAGCCCCCGCAATGAGATTAGTTTCTTTATAAGAAAAGAAAGAGACTAGAGCCCCTCTCTCTCTGCACCATGTGAGGACACAGCCAGAAGGCAGCCATCTGCCAACCAGGAAGAGGGTCTTCACTACACAAGGTATCTGCTGGCACCTTGCTCTTGGGCTTCTTAGTCTCCAGAACTCTGGGAAATACATGTTTGATGTTTTAGTCATCCAGTCTGTGGTATTTGTTACAGCAGCCTGAACTAAGACACAAATCAGTACAAAACATGCTGTGAAAGGAATTGCATTCCTTCAGCATTTACCAAAGGAGAACTCACAACCAAGATGTGGTGTTGCTTGACAGGAAAAGAAACTCCTGTTTCTAGCTTTCCAGTCAACTTGACTATGAGATCGGAGTTTTCACACTTGAAACGTTCTTTGGGTTGAAATCGTCATTACCAGGCAGGGGAAGAGGAAGTCGTTATGGACCCTGTGGGACTCAGGAGGGCATTTAGGTCATTTCACCCAGGTCATTACCATTCTCTTCCTACTCCTTTGAAAGGAACAGAGGCTTTGACGTCAGATGCAGGTGACTCATCCTTCCTCTCAGGGCCTCTGGCTGGGATTTGCAGGCTCCCTTTGCAGCAACGACTTTGTTAGTCATTCATTAAAAGAAAACACACACACACACAAACCAGCATATTGGAAAAGCTGAAGGGAAATGCTTGGATGAACAAGTGATTAAATTTCTTTTTTCATTAGAAAAAACTTACTTGCTTGCTCACAAAAGCAGCCTCATCCAGTACCAGGCACCCTAAGGGCTCACAAGTAAATTCTTGTTGATTGACTGACAAGAGGATCTGCTGGGTCCTTGTAAAACTTGGCATTGAAACTTAATTTTCAGCTATGATTATGTGATCGGTACACAGGCATTTGTGCCTATTTACTCCTCTATAGGAGGGAACGTCCACACTGATTCATGTCTGACCCCACTTCCACGAACATTCTGAAAAGGGTAATGAATAAGGCCCTTTGTGGAATTTTATCTGCATGGGCGCATGTGGGATTCAGTGCAAAGAAAGTTGAATTGTGATCTAAGAACTAGTCTTCATTTTGCTCCAGGAAGCCCCAAGCAAGCGTTCAACCCATTTGAGAACCTGCTGGGGGGTTGGGGTGGGGGGAGTCTCCTTATTTGCTAGCAATGTAGAGGAACAATCAAGAATGAAGGACAAGAGAGTGTTAGTCCTAGATTTCTCCAACCTGAGACAGGATGTATCATTTTTGCTTTGCTCCTATTTAACTAGTCGGGAATCTGAGACCCGTAGAGGGATGGTGAATTAGCCACTGATGTCTAGGAACTCTGGCCTAAGCCCTCTTTTCTTTCCCCTCTTCAGTGATCTCCATGGCTTTACATGCCATCTACATGTGGATTAGTCTTATATATTTCTATCTAATCCTAAGCACCAACTGCATGTGTTCAACTTTACACATTCACATGAAGGTCCAATAAGTATTTCAAACTTCACATTCAAACTACAACTCATGACTTCTTCCCCCACTCCCCCGAACTTGCTCCTCCTTTGTCTCCCTGAGGAGGGACCACCATTTGTAGTTTTCTAAGTCAAAAAGGTGAGGAATCATACTTGATTTCTCTGTTCTTCTCATTCCCTATATCCAGATCATTAGCAAGACTTTTTCATTTCTATCTCTATTCCCTTCTCGCCACGTCCAATGTCAGTGCCCTCATATAAACCTCAACCACTTTTTATGGGGTTGACAGCAGTAACCCTGCACTGGTCTCTCTTTCACTCTTGACTTCTGTAATCTATTCTCCAATGTGAAAGTTAACATGGAATTCTAAAAATATTAATCAGATCTTATTACTCTGGTTCTTGCTTTAAAATGCCCACTGGCTTCTCACCATCCTGCAGATGACACTCAAGCCTCCCACCATGGCAGGAGGATCTTACGGGACCTGATTTATCGCATTTCACTTTCACCTCCTTGCTCTGGCCTCTCTCAGTGTCTCCCAAACACCAATCTTGTCCTACCTCAAGATACTTGCACTTGCTATTTCCGCTGCTGGAAATGTTTTCCCTACCTCTTCACACATCTTTTGATTCTTTTGATTCACTCTTTTCCATCTTTTGATTCAGTTCTCTGAGCCCTCCCTCAAGAAGCCATTTATGAATACTTTTTCTAAATCAGTGTTCCTGGCCCATATCCAATTCTTGTGTATGACATCACTTAATTTAATACCTTTGCACAATTAATCACAAATAGCAATTATCCAGCTTATTTATTTACTTTTAATTGAATTTCTACCATCTCCCTGCCTCTTTCCAAGTAAATTGTCAGCATTATGTGAACAAGAGCCTTGTCTGTCTTTAAGGAGGCAGTACGGAGCAGTGGTTAAGCTCTCATGCTCTAGAGACAGATTCTTGGATTCAAAGCCCAGCTTTACCACTTAGTAGATATGTGCCCCTGGGAAAATTGTTTGATGCCCTGTCCTCATCAGTAAAATGAAGACAGTGAATGGACTTGCCTTCTAAAATTGTTGTGAAGAGTTCACTACCCATAAGACATCCCTGGTACAATGGTACATCGTCCAATGGTACATCGACAGCAAATATTAACTGTCACTATTGTTTACGACATACTCGTACCTGTTTAACACGCATTTGCTAAATGACCAATACATTGATGTTATGTATTCAAGAAAGTCTTCTGCTATGTCACAGATCAGATTTTAGAATACACATTGAAAGGGGTTCCTACCTGGGAGCTGAACAGTCGAATCATTCCAGGAAGCTCCGCAGAAACAGTCTGGGAGAGCTGCAGCTGTGGAGAGAGGTTGGAGGCAGCATGTTGAAAGGGAAAATGATAGTAATGGAAGCCTGAGTTTATTTAGTACTCGTTCTGTGTTAAGTACTGTGACCCATTTTTCTTTTTTTTTCCCCTTCAAAATTACTGATGCATTACTGCGAAGTTATATGCTGAAGTATTTCGTATGATTCCTTGTTATACCAACCTTCCTCTTCACAGAAGCTATATATGACCCATTCCCCTGTCCTAATACTCTGCTTATCCTTTACCCCCACACCTACCTACAACTTACCCATCTTCAAGTCTCAACTACAATGCCATTTTCTTGAGAAACTTCATCTGACCCTAATGGAATGTTCCAGGCCTCCCAGTAATATATGCTCACCATGCCATCTACCTTAACTTTTTTGCATGTACCATAGCTTACATTAATTTAAGTGATTATTTAATTAATCTGTCTCCCTGAGTAGATTCTACCCTTCGTGGGGCCAGGTTTCTGTCTTGTTTTTCTCACTAATATATCCCCAAAGCCCAGCAACACCCCTTCCCAATGGTTGTCATGTAGGAAATACTGAATAACTGGGCATCGATACTGCAGCAGAATGAATCTCCTCCTAAACCCAACTGTGACTCTTCTTGGAAGATTGAAAAATTCAAAAGCCAGTTTTATGTGAATTGACTCTTTGTGCTTATCAACTCCCATGCTTCTTACTTCCTTCCCAACTGAAAGTAACCCGAGATAATGATGAAAAACAAAATTTGTCCTGAGCGCTAGAAGAAAAGAGAAGTTACAAAAAGAAGAAATTGAAGAGAGATAGCAGTGGGAAATGAAAGATAAAACTAGAAAACGTTTTAGCATCTTTAAAGTTTTATTCCAATGAGAATATTTTTTAAAAATCATAATCATATTTTTCTCTTTGAAACTAAACTGACACTGTGTCATCTGACTTTTTCACAGAGTAACGGGTGCGTTTATTATAACATCTTTGGAAGAAAAGTTTGATTTACTTTTAAATTTTAAATGGCAGTAAAGACGAATTCTGTTGACAACATCAAACTTAAAAATGAAAAAATAGCTCTAGTCTAATTAACATTATTTCTTATGCGTCCAGCTCAGTTAAAAACCAAGGAAATCAAGAAAAAAGAATCAGAAAATAGTAGTATTTTTAATTATCACTTGATGACAAAGGTCATTCCCATTAAAATAAGAATGACTTTAATTCATCATGAACCACACAAATGGTTTACAACTTTTGATTATTCATGCCAGTGATGTCCACTAGGGCTTATGAGGAAACTAGCTAGAAGGCTGATGGAACAAACGAAATAAAACAAAACAATATCACAATGATGAGAGTATTGTCAGAGAGGGCAAAATGAGGAAATGATCAAAACATGCTATTGTTTCCCACTCAATTGATGGTGTATGAAAAGGAGAAATGCTTCTATGGGGCGAGATCAGAGCACTGAGATAGTACCTGCAAGAGAAGTTCTGAAGGAAGCATGACAGGTTTAAATTCAAAGACAATTTGAAAGAGATTTATCAAGTCCGATTGTAAAAAGACCTATTTCAAATGTAAAGCCAAGTCTCTTGTCTGGAATTTGATTTATACCCCCCCTAGCTGTTAGCAAATTAATATTTCAAGCAGGGGTAAGATTTTTCAGAAGGACATATGAAAGATATATTTACCATTTGGGATTGGATCTAAGAACAATAAACTGAAATTACATTATTGATGAAGTTACTGAGGATGTCTTAACATGAATTGGAGCCAAAAAGAGAAGTTTACATAAGAAATTTTTTTCTGAACCAATGCTCATCCTGAAAAATATGGACTTATGTGAAGATAGAGAAATGGCAGAAAAAAAGTAACAGAAAGGAAAAAAACGAAATGAACCAAAACAAAGAACTTCAGAATAGGACCGGCACTCTCTTATCTTTTAAATTTTTTAAAAAGTTTTTTTTGGGGGGGTTATTTTTGCTTCTCTTTTATTTTAATTGATACAAGCAATTTAGGAACTTTATTTCTTCCACAGAAATATGTCTTTTTGAACTATCTATATCAGGGGTGTCCAAACTTTTTTCAACGGTTTTCACCAAGGGCCATATGCGGTAAAATACACAAACAGCCAGGCCACTCACTCGAGGTGAAGTACGTATTGCCTCACCTGGTTTATTTAAGTAAACTAAATATATTTTTGGAATTTGCTGCGGGCCAATTAACAATGGATTGCGAGCTGCAGTTGACCCGCGGCCACAGTTTGGACACCCCTGGTCTATATCTACTGGGGTCAACTTAGGAAAACTACATTTTCCTAGATAGCTAGCCATATCATCTAGTTTTTCAAAGGTATTTGTATAGAGGTCTGCACAGTAGTCTCATTTTAAAAAATTCTTCTATTTCAATAATTATTTCCCCCACTGCCATTAATTTTGCATATTTGTGGTTTCTTCCTCAATTAAGTTAGCTGGTACTTTGTCTATTTTGTAGATGTTTAAAAAATATCTTGTTTTACTAATTAGATCTGCTGTTTTCCTATTGTTTCCCTCATTAATTTCTGGCTTATATTTATTATTTTTTCCTTGTGTTATGTTTTTGTTTACTTTGCCATGGTGGTGGTTATTGCTTTACTGGCTTTTATGAGTTGAGAATTTAGCTGATTTTTTCATTTTCTTTGTATTGATGAAATGTTTAAGGCTATGAATTTTCCTCTATTAACAGCTTTAAATATATCCCATAGATTCTGAATTGTAGTGTTTCAACCAATTATGAAGATTAAAAAGGGACAGTGATCTTCTTTTGGCTTCGCTTACCTATATATCTTCAGCTGCATATCAAAAGCACTTTATCACTCCATTTTGCCATCGTAAATCTTTAATGATATGGCTTGTAGTATTGATTTCAGTATATAGACCCTAGAGAGCTTAACCAACTTTTAGAGATTTTAAAAAATGATTAATAGGTCCATTTGGACATGTCTTAGTAATAAATGTCTAGGTCAAAAATAACAATGATAAATTTTAGAAGTTCTGCTATTTCAGTTACACAGAGGGTGCCAAAAAAAGTATATACATTTTAAGAAAGTTAAAAACTGTATTAAAACTGTAATACTCGATATATACTAATAACAAAAGATTAATACAAGTCATGTGTATACATTTTTATGACACTGCTGATATTTTCTTTTATTTAATCACAATTTGATAGAAGTGCTTTTCAATTTAAAGTTTTTAAAACAAACTTTTTATTTGGGAATGATTTTATATTTATAGAACAGTTGCAAAGACAGTACAGAGTTCCTGTATGCTCGTCAACCAGTTTCCCCTACTGTTAATATCGTGTTATCATGGTAATATCATCTGTTAAACCCAAGAACCAACATTGCTGCATTCCTGGGAACTATATGCCAGACTTTTGTTGGATTTCTTCAGTTTTTCCATTCATGGTCTTTTTCTGTTCCAAGATCCAATCCAGGGTATCACATTGCATTTACTTATTATGTCTCCTGAGTTTCCTCTGGCCTAGTACAGTTAAATACTAGTTTTTAAATTTCCAGGAGGAAGGGTCTTTTAGCTTTCTAAAAAATATCTTATTCATAATTATTGATTTTATGGCATTGTCATCACAGAGTATTATTTTCCCATTTTATGCAACTTACTTTCCTTGTGACCTAGTATTTGATTACTTTTGTAAATATTCTATGTGTGCTTGAAAATAAAATGTGGTCTCTATTATCAGGGTTAGAGTTGAGTATAGATCCATAAGATCTGTTTTATTGAATATGTTATTTAGGTTTTCTGTATCTTTATTGTCTACTCGATCCGTCTTGTACTGGGAGTGCGAGTCTCCTATTATTAGTATGTTTCTATCTATTTCACTTTGCATTTCTTATGGTTCTGCTTTATAAAGTTTTTCTACTTCATTTGCTGCATTGATACTTATAGCTGAGCTTTATTGTGAATTTTAACATTTAATATTTAAACGGCCCTTGTTATCTTTAATGACTTTGGCTTCAATTCTATCTGTTTGAGACATCAGAATCTGAAGGCTTGCTTTCTTATTATTTTCATTTTCCTGGTGTGCCTTTGTCCATTACCCCTTTTTAAACATTGTTGAATTAATTCATTTTAGGTGTGTCTTCTTGAATATAGCATAAAGTTAGATCTTTCTTTGTGAGCAAAATTGAGATTCTTTTGCTTTTAATAAGTGAGTTAAGACCATTTACATTTATTGATATGACTTGTGTTTAGTCTTAACTTTGTCAAAATATCTTTTTTTAAAATTATTTTCAGGTGTATAATTATCTTATAAGCACTATGTGTACTATATTGTTTTCTATGTTTCTTTCTCTATGTGATGTGTTTCCTTTGCTTTTTTTTTTTTTAATTTTCTTTTAATATTCAGGAGGCTTTTCTAGTAGTTACTTTGGTACTGATACCTTTTAAGAAACACCCCCAGTCCCACATTTCCCTTATTTAATCTTTTCTATCTAGTTTCTGAGTTTTTAATGGTGTCCTTTTACACCCAGTAATTACCTATTCACCAGTCAGTCAACTCATTCTATTTTCCCCATAGATGAATGGACATTTGAGAGTTTGGCAGAGTTTGGCAATTATGAATAAAGCTACTATAAACAACAAACAAAAGGGCTCTCTGGGTAAAATGGAAGAGCGCGGTTATCGCTTTTCATTGACTGCACTCAGACCTTCTGTTTAACTTGTCCAGATTGAATGTGATTTGTTTGCTGTAGCTGGAGGAGTCTCTTCAGTGGGAATTACAACTACAAATCGTGTGATATTAGCAACTGAGAAGAAACAAATCCATTCTGTATAACGAGTGAAGTGTACACAAAGTGAAACCAATTACAAGCATACAGATTTGGTGTGGAGAATCATGGGCCCAGATCACAGTGCCTACACACAGACGTCAAAATCTGGCTCCACAATACTATCTTGTTTACCAAGAACCCATTGCCACAACTCAGCTTGCACAGACAGTCATTTCTGTGATAGAAGAATATACCCAGTCAGGGGGTGGTTCCTCATTCAGAGTTTACTTCTTTACTTGTTTGTGGCTAAAATGAGGGACGGCCATATTTATTTCAGTCAGATCCATCTGGAGCTTACCTTGCCTGGGAAGCCACATTAATGGGAAAGAACTATGTGAATGGGAAAAGTTTCCTTGAGAAAATATATAATAAAGATCTAGAACTTGAAGACATTATTCATACAGACATATTAACCACGAAGGAAAGCTTTGAAGGGCAAATCACAGAGGAAAACAGAAGTTGGAATCTGCAACAAAGCCAGATTTAGACAGTTTACTCCAACTGAAATTAAAGATTACTTGGCTGCCATAGCATAATAATGAAGTGACTGAAAAATCTGGAATTTCAGGTAATCTATCGACTGAAACATGTTTAAAGTATATTTTGTTTTGCAGACATTTTGTATACTTGTCTCTACGTGGTTTAACAGACTTGTTTTTTTTTAAAATAACACTTATAAATCGTAATAAACTGATAAGTAAAAAAAAAAAAAAAAAGAATATGCCTCTATTGTTTTCTCTGTGTTCTTCCTGCTGACTGGAGAACACCTCTGCCATACTGTGTAACACCTACTTTTCCTTCAAAACTCAGCTCTGAAAGCAACTCATTTGTGATTTTGTTTTTTTCCTTGAGTCTTCCAGGTTGGGTTAGGTGCTCCTCTTACACTCAGCCCTTTAGTACAATGTTAGAAACCTCCTAATAAATCTAGTCACCAATTATTTTCCAGCTTCATCTCTCCCACAAATTTATAGGCAGATTTGCATAATGTTTAAGAAAGAGGGCTCTGATATCAGACTTCTAGAACTAAAATCCTGGGGCTACCACCTCTAATTGTGTGACTGTGGGCAAATTTGCTAACTCTGAGCTTATTTCTTTGTTGGCAAGATGGAGATTTTAATATCACCAACCTCCTAATAAAATCAGGTGTCATGATAACATGAGGTAATCCATTTAGTAAATTGTCCCATACTTACTAAGCACTCTCTACATAATAGCTATATTAGTAATAATTAGTAACAGTATGTCTCATGCTGGACTTTGCTTGTTTTTTCTAAAGTCTGACATTGGAAGAAGCCCTCAACCAATAAGTACAAAAACTTTCCTCCTAGAGATAAGTACACAGAAAGAAAATCAAGATATGCATAGTGATATAGGGTAGAGGACAGTGAAATTAGCCTGTGAAAAAGTTTCAAGAATGGGTTAGAACTTAGAAAGAAAGTGCTTTATGAGGCTCTTTTTAATGGTGGAGAAAAGATTGGTCTGGCCAGAAGAGACATTTGAATCAACACTGGAATAGTAGATTAGAATTTTACATAAAGAGCGATTTCAAGTTATCTTTGAAAAAGGCATTGGATTAGACTATATTGAGATTTATTTTAAGGGACTAAAAATATCAAAATTTACTATTTTATCTTATAAACGAAATTATAGCTATTAAGAAGAACATGTATTTTATGTTTCAATAACAACAAAAACTTTAAGTACTTCGCATGTTCTGGTGAATTTTCTTTCTCCTTATGCCAAGCATTTGTAAAATAAAATGGTTAGATGAATGATCATACCTCTACCTCTGACATTCTGACATCTTAAGAAATTCTGTTTTCCTAAGAAGATTTCTATGGTGGAGAAGGAACAGTACTATAGTAACATCCTTCTTAGGGAGCTTTCTTCAATGGAAGGTCATTTAGAGTTTAATGGGATTAATTTGGCTGACACGCTCAATTTTAAAAGGAATCTCTGTTCTTGTGCCAGCCAGCATGGATTTTGACAGGCAAAAAGCTCAGATGCTGCCAATTTCACCCAGGAGTACAGCCCTATAAGCCATGACTCTGGCTGAAAGCTGCTTGCAGACACTGGTTGCTGAGATGATTAATAGACAGTTGGATGAAATCTTCCTGGGTTCCCAAGGAGTAAATCCTCCTTGTCCTTCAGGCTATTCCAGCCCTGTCTCTGGGACGCTCTTCCCAATCTGTGCTCAAAGGGCAATGAGATTAGAGGTGACCAGCGCTCTACCCTCATGCACAACTGAAGATGAATTTTGTACTAAGAAGTTTCATTCCAAAAGGCAAAGCCGAAACTTCCACGCATGGAGGCAGCACTGGCAGCCCAGTGTATTCCCCTCTCCCTCTCTGACCCTTCTCTTTCTGTATCTTCAGACGCACAAAGGAAGGGCTTTCTGTTGGTGATACTAGCATTTTCAATAGCAACTGCTCTTTTATCTTCCTCCAGTGCTGGCAGGGACATTTCTCTTAAACTCCAGCTGCTTTAAATATATATTTTTTTCATTTTACACTTCTTCCTATGGATAGGGAGGGCCTTGGTGACTGAGGGCAGGGAAGTTATAAATAATTAGGACCAACCCAGCAGAAGCTGAACCCACTGGGATTCTGAATAGATTTTCCCCTTACACGAGTATCCCCAATTAGCTAGATAGATTCCATTTTTATACTTCTTCTAAAGCTGTAGGTGAAGGAGATCATACCAGAATACACAAGGTATTGATCCATGGAACACATTTCTGTGACAACTATATTTTTGCACATTGAACTTAATTGATTTGAGAGGACTTGCCTTGGAGTCAAGGGACAGTGATGCCATCAGGCTACTGTACGGGCTCAGTATCTGCCCCCGGAAGCTAATACTTTTACTGATTAAGACTTATACTTGGGACACAAACAGACTTCATTTCAGGCTAGGCCCCACTTCTTACTGTACATATATGTGTTAACAGGCAGGTTACTTAATATCTTTTTATACTAGTCTTTCCCTCTCTAATGCTAAGATAATAATAATGTCTCTGCCATAGAGTTATAGTAAGATTAGGTGAAGTAATTTAAATGCTTAACACACACCAGCTAAATATTAAGGCCTGGACAACATTTTCTTTACCTCTGTATCCTTTATCCCTGAATGCAGGCTTCTTGGCCCCAAGTTATATGTATTATAGCCTGAATTAGATTGGCGGCAGGGGCAAGAGAAAGAAAAGGTTGGCTTACAGAGACTTTGCAATGACAAAAATAGGACAAAGTCAATCCTTTTTTGAGAGGTGAGAGTGAAATCAAGGATAATTTTTAGGTTTCGAACTTCATCGACAAAGAAGATGGTGATGTTAAGGAACGGGAAGTTAGGAGAGAACATATTTTGAGACAGAAGATGAAGAGGTTAATTGCTGACATACAGATGTTCAGGCATTGATAGAGCATCCAGAACAAATGTCCAGCAGGCAAATGCAACAATTGGGAAAATGTTTTATTTTTGTTTACTTCTAGAAATTATGGAAAGATTCAATATGATTTTGATTGTTTTATTTTGGATAGTTTTGCTCAATATTTTTAATAGTATATAATTTCCTTCTACGGTCCGTCAGCATTTGAATACATTTTTAACTTAATTTTTAAATACACTTCTCTTTTTGGAGGAACTTTACATTGTAAACAGAGGGTGGCAAATTTAATTTTTTTTTCTCTAATAATTTTATCCTTATTTGAACATGTTTTGCTCTTTAACTTAAATGGCAGAAGAGTTAAAGAACAAAGCATTCTTCCTAGAACTTAGGAATTCTAACTACACACGGGTGTGTTAATTAATTATTGCTTTATTGAGTAGCAACTCAGAAATCTCTCAGAATGGAACTCCCTTAAGGAAATGTTTCCCTAAACTATTGTCTATGTCTATGAGTTGTTGTTTCTTCATTTGTTTGTCTTGCTCCTTTGTTGTTTTCAGTTTTATATACCACATATCAGTGAAATCATGTGGTTCTCTACTTTTTCTGTCTGACTTATTTCGCTTAGCATTATAATCTCAAGATTAAATAAAGGTCTTCTGGATATTTGGATTAAAAAAAAAAAGAAAATGTCTCCCTTTTCTAAAAGAGATTTTCTGAGAATAATCCTATTAGGCTAGAAGCTTGCTAAGCTTATCAACTTTAGACATATTTTCTACAAAGGGGAGGAAAAAATCCAAATAGAATGAATGTTACAGGTAAATATTGACAGAAAATATATATTTAACTTCAAAAAATAACAATCACATGATATCCAAATGTCAGTTTCAGGTCAGAAAAAAAATTGGTGACATTTTAAGATGTGAGCTTAATAACATTTAGATAAAAAATTAAAAATTCAGTCTACCTTTAAATATCAGGGTCAATGTGACTCTTTCAGTAGTCATATGTATTTTTAAAATTAAGAAGAAAAATAGCTTTTTGTATATTTCCATATATTTGCCAATTCTAACACTGTATTATTTCCTAAAAATTTATGTTTCCATCCCCTTCAACCTCAAGAACTTCTGTAGCATTTATGAGGTACAGGTCTGCAGATAAAAATTCTTATCTGAAAATGCCTTTATTTGATCCTGATTTTTGAGGATATTTTTGCTAAAGATTAAATTTTGCATTCATTATTAAAAAAATATTTCAGCGTTTTACACCACTTCTTTCCCCATTCCTCAGAAAAGGAATGGATGTTGGCACTAAATTCATTACTTGAGCATTCTCTTGATCTTTTCTCATCTACTGTTCTTTTTTCCTTTCTCTGTTGCCTTCCTGAAAAAGAGAGTGGTGTTGTACATGTGAAGGGTGAAATGTTTGAGCAGTTGACAAAGAAGTACCCACTCTTACTCCTTGTTCTCCTCACATTATTAAACTTCAAGGAACTTGCCTATACCTCGGGGCTGGTAACACCTCAAAAGGAATATAGTACATAGATAGCAATAAAATGCAGTGTGAGTCTGAATTGTAGAGATTATTTGACATCTGCTGCTTTTCCACATGATGGGAAAGCTAATACTAACTCTTCAACTAGAAAACCACAGGTGACGAGTATAAGAAATGAATTTATAAAAAAATCAAATTAAATATAGTACACTAATCATTATTGTCTTGTATAGCATTTCCCAAATTTTGTTGAGATGAGAATGTATCCCAACATATTTCTTGGAAAAAGGGTTAAATGATTTGATAAATCTGGGAAAAAAAACTATTTTGAGAACAGAAATGGGGGTTTATTACCACCCACAAGTTACAGATTTACCAAGATTGGAAGTACAGTAAAATCCTCTTGGCACTGGTTAACTATGCTGAACGTGATTAGTTTTTTCTTGGGTGATTCAGAAAGTACATCAACATCTTTCTCTGTCTTGCTTTCTCTATATACATTCTCTGCATTGGTAACTTCATCCATTTTCATGGCCTCTGAGAGCTGATGACTCCTGAATTTATCTTTTTAGTCAAAACTTTTCTCTGAATACATTTAATAACCTATCTGGCAGTTCTTTGAAGTTTTGTAAACATTTCAATCCAGAACTTTTAATTCTACCCTCCAACCCCAAATATACTTTTACCTAGTCTTTCTTATTTAAATAAATGGCATTATCATGTACTCATCTGGAAAGTTTGCAGTCATCATTGATTCTTCTCTGTGTTCAATCCATTAGTGACTCCTATTTGCTGTTGGTTCTCTTCAAAAGTATACCCTGAGCTCATATAATAGTCCAAGACATTACTTAGTTAAATATGGAGGGAACAGATGTTTATCATGTTATTCTCTGAGAAATTAAAGTCTTACAGACTATTCTCATGCCTAAAATTAATTGTTTTCTCTTTTTCATTTCCTTATTATTACCCGATTAATGAAGAGTAGGAAATATAAGATTCCCTGTGATAATTTAGGTCAGGGGTCAGAAAACTATTGCTATAGGTCGTATGTAGCCTGTCCCATGCTTTTGTAAATAAAGTTTTATTGGAACACAGCAAAGTCCATTCTTTTAAATATGCTCTGTTTGTTAAAACAGCAGAGTTGAGTAGTTGTGACAGAGGCTATATGACCCAATGAACCTACAGCATTTGCTATATTATTTCTTACAGAAAAGGCCTGATTTAAATAAATGCTGTAATACTTTAAAGATAGTGAATCTTTAGTTCTAAAATTAGTGAATCTTTGGGTCATTATCATTCTTTTTTTCTAAACCAGATAAGGCTACATTTCTCAGGGTATGTCAAGACATGAAGATCATGAATGGAAAATAAAAATCTTGAGCATCTATTTGATTTTCTACTTATCAAAAGTAATTTGTAAATCCTTCCAACACCTTTAAATGATAATGATTGATCAATCATTTTAAATAAATGTGAGTATATTCAATGTTTGATGTTACATATTGAAGCTAAGAAATCAAATAAAAGACAAGATTAATAACAAGATGGCTATAGTAAGTCCTTACCTAACCTATCAATACTCACTTTAAATGAAATATTTATCCAACCAAAAGACATAGAATGGCTGAGTGGATTTATAGAAAAAAAAAAAAAAAAAAGACCAACTATATGCTGCCTACAGGAGACTCACTTCACCTTTAAGGATGCACATAGGCTGAAAGTAAAGCAATGGAAAACATATTCCATGTAAATGGAAGCCAAAAGAGAGTAGGAGTAGCTATACTTATATCAGAAAAATAGACTTTATGTCAAAATATAACAAAAGACAAAGAAAGTCATTATGTAATGCTAAGGAGGTCAATTTATCAATAGGATATCAAATTGTAAATATAGTATATACACATAACATCAGAGCACCCAAGTATATTAAGCAAGTACTAACAGATCTGAAGGAAAAAATAGACAGCAATGCAATAATATAATAATAAGGGACTGCAATACCCTACAGTCAACAATAGCTAGATCACCTAGATAGAAAATCAATCATGAAACACCAGTCATGATATACACTTTAGACAAAATGGTATAACAAAACATTCCATTCAATAGTAGCAGAATATACATTTTTCTTAAATGTACATGGAACATTCTCCAGAATACATCATATGTTAAGTTACAAAACAAGTCTTAACAAATTTAAGAAGATCAAAATATCAAGTATCTTTTCCAATCATAATTATATGAAACTAGAAATCAATAAACAGGAGAAAAACTGGAAAATTCATAAAAATGTGGAGATGATGAAAACAGTTGATAAAAGAGTTGGAAAAGACACAAATAAACGGAAAAATATCCCATATGCATGGATTGGAAGAACTAACATTGTAAAAATGTCCATACTACTCAAAGCAATCTATGGATTCAATGCAATACCTTCCCAAATCCTAATGGTGTTTTTCACAAAAATAGAAAAATCAATCCTAAAACATATGGAACCACAAAAGACACCGAACAGCAAAAGCAATCTTGAGAAAGAGAAACAAAGCTGGAGGAATCTACTTCTGGATTTCAAACTATATTACAAAGCTATAGTACTCAAAACAGTAAATATAGTACTGGCATAAAAACAGACACGCAGATCAATGGAACATAATAGAGAGCCCAGAAATAAAACCATACATATAGTCAACTCATCTTTGACAAGGTTCCTAAGAACACACAATAGGGAAAAGACAGTCTCTTTTATAAATGGTGTTGGGAAAACTAGACAACCATATACAAAAAATAAAACTGGACCCCTAGTTTACACTAAGTACAAAAACCAACTCAAAATGGACTAAATCTTGAATGCAAGACCTGAAATAATAAAACTCCTAGAAGAAAACATATGGGTACGATCCTTAACATTGTTTTTGGCAATGATTTTTTTGGATTTGGCACCAAAAGCAAATGCAACAAAAGCAAAATTAAACAATCAGGATTACATAAAACTAAAAAGCTCTGCACAAAGAAGGAAACCATCAACAAAATGAAAAGACAACCTATGGAAATGGGAGAAAATATTTGCAAACCATATAGCCAATAAGGGATTAATATCCATAATATGCAAGGACCTCATACACTCAATAATAGCAACTCCCCCAAACCAAAAAAAAAAAAAAAAAAGTGCAAAACAAAATAAATAATTCACTTTAAAAAATGTGCAAAGGGCCTGATTGAGGGTTTTTCCACAGAAGACTTACAAATAGCCAACAAATACTGAGATACTCAACATCACTAATTATCATGGAAGTGCAAACCAATAACACATAACATCAGAGCACCCAAGTATATTAAGCAAGTACTAACAGATCTGAAGGAAAAAATAGACAGCAATGCAATAATATAATAGTAAGGGACTGCAATACCCTACAGTCAACAATAGCTAGATCACCTAGATAGAAAATCAATCATGAAACACCAGTCATGATATACACTTTAGACAAAATGGTATAACAAAACATTCCATTCAATAGTAGCAGAATATACATTTTTCTTAAATGTACATGGAACATTCTCCAGAATACATCATATGTTAAGTTACAAAACAAGTCTTAACAAATTTAAGAAGATTGAAATATCAAGTATCTTTTCCAATCATAATTATATGAAACTAAAAATCAATAAACAGGAGAAAAACTGGAAAATTCATAAAAATGTGGAGATGATGAAAACAGTTGATAAAAGAGTTGGAAAAGACACAAATAAATGGAAAAATATCCCATATGCATGGATTAGAAGAACTAACATTGTAAAAATGTCCATACTACTCAAAACAATCTATGGATTCAATACAATACCTTCCCAAATCCTAATGGTGTTTTTCACAAAAATAGAAAAATCAATCCTAAAACATATGGAACCACAAAAGACACCGAACAGCAAAAGCAATCTTGAGAAAGAGAAACAAAGCTGGAGGAATCTACTTCTGGATTTCAAACTATATTACAAAGCTATAGTACTCAAAACAGTAAATATAGTATGGCATAAAAACAGGCACGTAGATCAATGGAACATAATAGAGAGCCCAGAAATAAAACCACACATATAGTCAACTCATCTTTGACAAGGTTTCTAAGAACACACAATGGGGAAAAGACAGTCTCTTTTATAAATGGTGTTGGGAAAACTAGACAACCATATACAAAAAATAAAACTGGACCCCTAGTTTACACTAAGTACAAAAACCAACTCAAAATGGACTAAATCTTGAATGCAAGACCTGAAATAATAAAACTCCTAGAAGAAAACATATGGGTACGATCCTTAACATTGTTTTTGGCAATGATTTTTTTGGATTTGGCATCAAAAGCAAATGCAACAAAAGCAAAATTAAACAATCAGGATTACATAAAACTAAAAAGCTCTGCACAAAGAAGGAAACCATCAACAAAATGAAAAGACAACCTATGGAAATGGGAGGGAATATTTGCAAACCATATAGCCAATAAGGGATTAATATCCATAATATGCAAGGACCTCATACACGCAATAATAGCAACTCCCCCAAACCAAAAAAAAAAAAAAAAAAAAAAAGTGCAAAACAAAGTAAATAATTCATTTAAAAAAATGTGCAAGGGGCCTGATTGAAGGTTTTTCCACAGAAGACTTACAAATAGCCAACAAATAGTGAGATACTCAACATCACTAATTATCATGGAAATGCAAACCAATAACACAATGAAATATCGCCTTGCACCTGTTATGATGACTGTTATCAAAGGGACAAGATATAACAAGTATTGGCAAGGATGTGGAGAAAAGGGAATCCTTGTGCATTTTTGGTGTGAATGTAAATTGGTACAGCCATAATGGAAAACAGTGGAGGTTCTCCAAAAGATTAAAAGTAGAATGACCATTTGGTCCTGTAAACCCACTTCTGGGTATATATCTGAAGGAAATGAAAATAATTATTTCAAAGATATATCTGCACTTTTATGTTCATTGCAGCATTATTCACATAGCCAATATAGGGAAACAGGTGAATGGATAAAGAAAATGTGATTATATATATATCCAAAAAAGTATATATATTTTAAGAAAGAAAAAAACTGCATTAAAACTGTAATTCTCAATACATACCAATAACAAAAGATGAATACAAGTCACAATTCTGCAATTACCAGAGGAGCTCAAAGTGGTTACCATCAGCATCCATACACTTCTGATTACAGCAAACTACTACTTGAGCATAGATAACAACTCTTAAAATGTGTATACATTTTTTTTGGCATCCCTGGTGTGTGTGTGTGTGTGTGTGTGTGTGTGTGTGTGTGTGTGTTATAATATTATATGTAATATTATATGTAATACTATTCAGCCAGAAAAAACAAGCAAATCCTGCCATTTGTGACAACATGTAAGTACCTGGAGCACAATATACTAAGTGAAGTAAACCAGACAGGGAAAGACAAATATGATATGATCTCACTTATGTGGACTCTTCAAAAAGAAAAACAAGTCAAGCTTATAAAATAGTAGATTGATGGTTATCAAGAGTGGGTGGAAGGGAAACAGGGAAATGTCGGTCAAAGGGTACAACTTACAATTACAAAATGAATAAGCTCTGGAAAGCTAATGTACAGCATGGTGACTATGGTTAATAATACTATATCATATACTTGGAATTTACTAAGAGAGTAAGAGTAGATCTTAAACATTCGCACCACATGAAACAAATGGTAACTATGTGAGGTGATGGAGAGTTAATTAACTTCACCATGGTATCATTACACATGTATACATTTATCAATTCCTCAACTTGTACCTTTTAAATATATTTACTTTCATTTGTCCATTACACCTCAATAGTTGAAACTGGAAAAAAAATATGTTATTATCCTCATGGTCTCACTTTGCTTTAAAAAGATGTTTTTATTCATCATGAATATGAATCCCAATGTTTGGATGGATATAAGAGAACCAATTGCAACAGATATTTAAAACCATCTTTCCCTCTGACATGAAAAATGTGATACTTTGTATTGCACTGGGTAAATTACCAAACATTTTCTAGACCCTGAGGTTGTATATTTTATAATGTGCCTGCTGCAGACTTGCCATGATTGGCTTTCCAAAATAGTTAACTGAACTTCTTTTTTAATATACATGTATATGAATTTACATGCCCCATAGTGAAAGAACATAAATTATTTCATTGCATTTATGAGTTTACTGTAATTCTAGTAAGTTTCATGATTCATGCAGATATTTACTTGGAAAAAAAACACTAGAAGGAAATCAAAATTTATTGGATTTTGAGAATGAACTTCATTACATGGCTGGAGCCAAAGTTATAGGATCAAGAAAAGTACTTGATGCTGGAAAATAAATACATTAACAATAGAAACTGTTCAGTAAGCTTACTTCTCAACTTCCAAACAAACTGTATGTCAGATTGGCTGAGTGCGACACTGAAGCTCAAACAGCTAAGTACAGCATCTTATGACTCATTTCCTCTAGTTAATCCCTGAGTCATAACTCATCTTTGTTTATCATATCTACGCAAGAGGTCTCAAGTTGAACACTAAAGTACCTTATGTTCTTTTTAACTAGGTAGACAGGTGTCTAAGTACATCCCCATTTTCTTTCAAATACATATTAAATGATTTGATGGACAGCAACAGGAGATATCATTAAACATTGACTAGATGGCTCAGACTTTTTCTCTTCATTTTCCTATCTTGTAAACTTTATCTCCTTTAAACTCTCTCTAGCCTTCACATCACTCTTTCTGCCTCTAACACAATTCAAGTAAACTAACCTTGTTGACTGGAACTGATTTGAACTTTGCCCAGGCCAGAGATGAAGTTTTAAAACTGAGTCATACATCCACTCCTTTTTAATGGTTGTTTTCCTTTAGCTACCTGAGAATGATCCCACCCACTTCTTGGATTTACTTTCTGCACCAAAGTAATAATTTCTTTCTCTGTCATGTCCTAGTACCCCAACCAGTTAGAAAGGCTAGTTGCTGAGATGGGATGATAAAACCATTCTTAAGAGGACATGGTGGCTGTATTCAAAACACAAAGGTAGAAGTCTGAGAGGCAGAGGACTTGAATTCCTTCTTATCTTATAATGAGGATAATAAGGGCATTCACTTGGTACTGTGTGCAGACTTTATAACTCTGTCAATCTCCATTTCTTCTATTGGAGAGAAGGAAATCTTAGAGAAAATTTTGTTGAATGGCCAGGAAAGAGCATAAATAATGTGTGCTGGATTTTATGGAATTGGGAGAGCTCAAAAGATGCTAAGAATATATTGGGACATATTTTCTAACAGAATGAATGTCATTTGAGGTAAGAAATAATCTCTGGGAAAGAAGAAGACCTGGGAAAGGTCCATATAGCTTAGACTTTGGATTGTTCCAAGAGTCCATAAAAAGTCATTTGGAAGAATACATCCCATAGTTTCTCTTTCTTTAGTACAATGATGACATTATTTGGTGAACATTTATCATCCATGAATGAAAACCAGAAGCATTGCTAGGATAAGATCAGATAAATGGTCTTTTCCTTGAGCATATTCTGCAAATGTGGCTCCTTTTCAACAATTTACCAGTATAAAGAGTAATATGTTGCTTAAAGTTAACAACATTGTATTGTGCATTAAAAAAATGTGTTAAGAGTGTAGATAACATGTGTAACACACACACACACACACACACTCACTCACACACACACACACACACAAATAACAACAAAGGATTAAAAAAACAAAGGGACAAGAGGAAACTTTTGGAGGTGATGGATATGTTTATTACCTTGATTGCAGTGATGGTTTCATGGGTATATGCATATGTCCAAACTCATCAAATTGTATACATGAAATTTTTGCAGTTTTTTGCATATGAATTATACCTCAATAAAGTTGTTTAGAAAAGAGTAATGTATTAACTCAATAGGGAAGGCTGGGATGACAACATGTTAGAAAAACTAAGACTGAAATAGAGAGAAGGTAGTTATGAGGATGGGGTGGGGTGCTACACATATACGAAGGTCAGACAATTAAGTTTGCGCACTTAACTATCTGACCTTTGTATGTTGCCACACCACAAAGGACACAGATGCCCTGCCCCTTGACCCACCCAGTCCCAAGCATTGCTCCCCATGAAGTTAGAATTACTGCGCCTTAAATGGCAACGTGGGCATGAAAGGTAATAGGTGATCTACCGCCTGTAACAGGAGAACCATGCGAATCTGTACTCAGTGTGGGTGGTGAAACAGTCCTTGGCCGTCCTCTCAGAACGGACCTGGAAGCTGCTGTGGCAAAGCGAATTACTGTCTTGGCCTGCAGGCCCAGGTGGGCGTTGTGCCATACACCTCGGCAGACAAATTCTATCATCTTGCTGGACTGCCTTTGTAAAATGCACTTTTTTTCCCCCTATGCTGAGTAAAACTGATCTCTGCTCCTCTGAGGTTATCTTAATATTGACGAGAAAATTTGTTTATTTCAAAATGCCAGGGGCCAGATCACAGTGCTGCCTAGACTGAATCATAAAAAAGGAAGCTAAATGCATTATCTGCTCCTTAATGAAAAGTATGGGGTATGAAGTCTCCCTGAAGTTCACAATTCACAAGAAGTAAATGAAAATTACAGCCTTTTGGAACAGTATCAATTCAATTGGTCTTTCCAACTCCTGGTAAGTTCAAGGCTTCAATTTCTTGTGGGTTCTGCATGTTCAGTGAAGGAAGATCAGTTTCTATTGAGAATCATTTCACTTAAATAAATGAACTAATAACTGGTACTAATGACAAACATCTTTTAGCGATGGAATTCATCCTTTCATTTGGTAACTTTTCAAAACATGCTACTCTCTCAAAAGTATTCAGTGCCTCACAGTGCTGGTGAGATGGACAGTCATGGTGGATGCTCATGCTTATTTTAGAGATGGAAAGCCAAGAAAAAGAAATGTTGGAAAACATTATCAAGTAGTGACATATCTGAGTCCATACAGAGGACTGAGTCCCACCCAGGTCTACTGAATCTGCATTTCTGGGGACAGAGTCTGGCTTCTGTAATTTGGAAAGCTCCGTTCTTCAGAAGGGCAGCCTGGCTTCTTCTGTGGAATGGATTATGGAGGGGGGTTATCAGTTAGGAATGTGGAAAGTATTTGTGGGTTTCTTAAAGATATCAATGGCCCAGGGTCTTTCCATTGTTCTACTTCATCAACTGTAGCAGTGTGTTGGTCTTTTGCCTTTACACGTGCCCCTCTGTGATCACAAGAAGGCATCGCATCAAGTCTCAAGACAGAAAGAATAGGGAAGGGGTGATGCCAGGAGCATGTGGCTGGCACAAGTCCTTTTTATAAAAAAGTAAGGGTTTCCCAGTTCCACGAGCAGTCTTGCCCTTGTGAGTTAGTTATTCACCAATTCGGGTTAGAGTGCCATCCTGTTGCTAGTAGCTGTGTGTGAGCCTACAAAAAACAGGTATTTATAATCTCTTTCCCGGCATCCACAGTGGAAGTCAAAGAAGGAGAACGCAGCTAGAATTGGCTGCTGGATAAACCAATCAACAGTGTGTGTCACGGCATGTCAGTTTCACAGGGCTTACCCTTGAATGACAGAGTGACAAAAATGAGTCCTAATAAAAGAAATTGGGAAAATACTGTTTTAAACCAATAATTTTCAAGTTTTCAGTTTCATTTACAACTTGTCGAAAGCTGGTGTCTGCCCCTGAGTCCTGCACATTCAAATTCATTCGTTTTGGGATAAAACATGGAGACTTATCTTTCTATTAATCTTCTAAGATGATTCTGATACAGGAAGTCTGTGGGTCACACATTTAGAAAGAATGGTTTTGAGAGATAGGCTAAAATTAGTTCAGTGGATCTTTAACTGACTGAATGTTAGAACAATTGGGAAGCTTTTCAAAAAATGTCAAAGTAATGATTGTGCTTGTGCCCTTTTTTCAACTAATTAAATCAGAAAATCCAGGGGTTGCGATATCAGCATCATTTAAAATCTCTGTGCAGTCAGGGATGAGACTGATTCTGCCACTTTAAATATCCTACTGACAAACAAACTTCTTGCACAAACAATGAAGCCGGGGACAGTTGGGGTGGCAGAAAGATGTACCAACCTTTCCATACTGGCTCTTGGAAATCTGAGAGGAGAGAGTAAAACAGGCTGGTAACCTTAGGTAAGGCAAATAGTAACTGATGAGCAAGAACTAAATCGTAAAAGGTGAGGCATCTCAAATGGCTCAGGCTTTCTTATCTTTAAATACTGATTTTAAATTCTAATATTAGATGCAGCCTTTAAATACTACATTCCAACCTCCAGAACTGTGAGACAAATTTCTGTTGTTTAAGCCACCCAGTTTGTGGTACTGTGTTATAGCGGCCCTCGCAGACTAATACACATGGGTATTGTTTTGACAGACAACTCTTAGGAAGAATGTATACCTGGCGGGAGGAACAGCAAAGACATAGAGATAAAGGCACGTTGTGGTAACGGAGGTGTGAGGTAGGTGTGACACAGAGTCAGTGTGTGTGCCTGGGGGGAAGGCAAAGAGCAGCCAAAAAGGTATGTTTGGGAAGATTGTGAAGAGTCTGCAATTCCTTGTTAAGGGTTATGGACCTTTCTCCTTGGGTGCTGAGGAGTTGTTGAAGGTTTCTAGTGGGGGAGGGTGAGATGTTTAGAGCTATCTAAATTAGTTTTATTTACACGAAACACTTTTGGAGGAAAATATCTGAGGACATGCTCGTGTAACCCAGTGTAAGGAAACTGAAAAATTCACGTTAGCCTGTAAATGACGTAGCCTTATTTCTGTCTGATTCTGCCACTTCTAATACTCAACATCTCACCTTTAGCAAATGTCGCTGTGCTGCTTTGCATGAGCTGTATCCTAACAGACTCACTGTCCCTTAATTGTTCCAGAAGTTTATTGCACAAAATTTTCAGACTCCTAGCTTTCTGCATATAGTTGGCAGATGTACAGAGAAACTGGCCATCATAGAAGAGGAATCGTTTTTATAGACTGAAAGGACCATTTTTGTTTGTAGTATACCTCATTCTCCCTCAGTGCCCCAATCTAGAAAACCAGGGTCATGACATGGTGGAATCTATCTCACATGTTTGTTGTGAAGATTAAGTGAGAAGATGCATGTAATGGGCATAGAGTGCTCCAAAAACGTTAGGTAGGATTATTACCGGTAGGGCTGAAGGAGCTGGGATGCAAACCTCTGCTTTTTGGCTCCAAATTCTGTGTTCTTACTACCTCTCTGCTCTGTTTTCATAGGTGGTATTGATCTATAACAACAATAAGCTTTATGTTCCCCTCCTAGTGGTTTCTGATCATCGCTTCTCTCTCCTGACACATGTTTCAGCAGTGTCTTTCCATGCACAGTCCTCATTCGTGACAGATGATGACAAGACTCAGGGGTCCTCCTCCAGGCCGCAGAGAGGAAGAGCCGAGAGCTGCCAGGGTTGTAAACACGTGGGGAGAGGGCTGTTGGAGTCTCCCATGGTCACGTCACTGCTGGGTCTCAGGGGAGCAGATTTGCTGTCTACAGAGGCTGGGATCCTGAGGAAGCTGCCAAGGCTTGCCAGCAGTCAGGAAACCCACACTGCTGCAGTTCGCAGATGCTTGAAGCTCGCCAAGAGAGGCTTTCTCTTAGGGCGTCTCAAAATCTCATTCTCATGAGTGCTAGCACCGAATCATGGCAGGAAAGTAAAAACAACTGGGCATCTGGTTAAACACAAAACTGAACATCTGGCGAGACATGTATTCCTGTCAGGGGTTCTTTGTGTTTGCCTCTGCAAGTGATATTTATAAGTAGAAGATCTGGGCTTGGCATCCCGGCAGATGGTCCATTGCTGAAAGGGTTTGATATCCATGGTGACCAAAGTTCATAGAGAAAGCTGTACTTAGTAATTACTTTCTCTAACAGTAAAACGTTCTACCATCAATGGACCTCTCTATTAATCAGTAGAGCTAGGTTACGCAACAGTAACAAACATTTCCCCAAATATTAGTGGCTACAACAACAACATAGTTTCATTTATCACTCTTACTTGGCAAAAAATCCAGCAAATTGATAGCTCCTCTCTTTCTTAGTAATATCGTCTTTTTACTGAGTATCTTCAATGTGACAATCACGAGGCTAGTACTTTTGCATATATCTTCTTTAATCTCATATAACTCTGTGAGGTTGGTGTTATCTCTTTTTTGCAGATATGAATTTGAGACAAAAGTTGAGTAAGTAAGTGGCAGACTGGGTTTTAGATCCAAATTTTTCTAGTGCTAATTCTGTTATTTTTAACTACTCTTTTAAACATAACCCTCAGGTTTAATTTTTTTTAAATATAAATTCACTAATATTATCTTTCCGATATTCCCAGGGGAATGGAAAATTCAAATGTCATTATTCTGCTATATAGATTGGTAAACCAAGGCATGAAAGATTGTGTCCTTTACCTATCCTGGCCAATACATTTAGTGACAAAGTTGGGAAGAGAATCTTGAGCAGTGTTCTCACATCAGAATCACCCTTTGTAGCTTGTGAAAATGCAGGTTCCAAGGCTCCCCTCAGTTTCTGGGGTGATTCTTATTTTGGTGGTGAAAGAAGGGCACTTTGGGAATCACGGGCCCAGGTCTTCAACTTTTCCCAGCACTATTGCCACTAGACCACGTGGTCAGTGAAGGCTGAAAACTGTGGAGGAGGACACAGTGGAAACTCTGCAACTTTGTTCATGCTTTTGCCCAGGTTGCCTGAACTTGAAGGTTGACTTTCAGAGCATCATGGAATTGCTGACTGAGCTCTACCCATTGCGTTAGCTATGTGGGAATAAACCATCACTCTCTACTGTATATTCAAATCTAGATTTCTGAGAAGGCACGTAATAATCGATAATGAGTAATGTTAACCTTCGTAATATCATTATAGAGTTCAAAATGCCTGTTCACCTTTGTCGCTCATTTTTAAATGTCATTTGATATTGAGATGGAAGTTGTGAGTTTATAACTCAAAAGAACTGCTCAATTGCATGGGGTAGGGGACTGGAAAAAATATCAAATTGGCACTTCAAAGGCAAAAATATCTGCTGGAATATTTAAATCTTTCCTATTTCAAAGATGGCTGTTTAGGCATTGTGGCAAGATATGCTTCAAAGTAAAGATTACCAACTTTGGTTTTTTTGCTCTGAAATATCTTTGGGTGGTTGCAGATTAGTTTACCAAAAGTTGATTTGATTGTCATTTTTACTTCCTAAGTCAGTGTTTTCAAATTAAGCTTTCCATCAATTTTAAAGAGCTGGGGTACCTTTAAAAGGTGCAGATTCCTTGGTGTACCCAGGGAATCTGTTTCAATCTACTATCTGGGTCATTTTTATGCAAACAATTTTGCCCTCATCCAAAGCCCACCACTAAGTTACCTGTAAGTTACTGACTCCCAAAAAGCTGACCGGTAGGGTTGGGTTAGCCAGATTCTGTCTAGTTTAACACTAACTCTTATTCATCAGAGCAGAGGTCACAGCTTTTTATTTACTTACTTATTTAACATTCCTAAAACTCTAATTTTGTTTTTCCAGTAGCAGTGACCCATTGTAACCTAACATGCATTATCCAGCCATCCCTCTGAATTTAAAAATGATAATGCATTTCTGTGCACAGCAGATCAAACATATTAATGAAGAGAAACCTTGGGAAATGAGTCATTCATATAAATGATACATACCTTACTGGGTGACTATAATGAATGGAGTGGGACTTAGTCTGCCTAGCAATTTTGTTTTACCCCTCTATCTGAGACTTGTTAGCAAAATAACTGCTTTCTGCCTTTTTGATATTTTCTTGTATTAGGGAGATGAGACATACATAATTCCTTAGGGGAAACCAAAAGCTGTCCACATCCATAACTTCCCTAATTCTTTCAAGGATATCAGAGGAGACTCTTCAATCTCTGGTTTAATATTTTAGAAGTATAATCAGTCACATCCTCAGACATGGCTTGAGTTGCATAACTTAATTTTTTTAAAAAGTATACAAAATCAAAATAATTAAATGATAATTAGAACTCTTGTTTTTTTATATTGACAGCATAGAGATTATATACATGTATATTTATATATAGATACAGATATAGATGTAACATGATATGTAACGAAATTAAAAATTTTTAATATGAAATAATATTATATACAGCTATAGATATGTAGAAATATATTACAGTTCACAGGTTCATTTGGAAGTCAGTTACTTGGAATTTAGAAAAATGCCATATTTCTGATATAATGTTACTTATTATATTGTAATATCTGTATATTTTATAAAAATGATATATATATATTACATTTTAAATTATATAACAATTTATTTTTGTTATAACATATTATCATATTATTGTTTTCTGATTTTACAAAAGGTGGATAAGTCCATGGTAGGTCACATAGCAATGGGTTCTTTGTTTCTGAAATAGTTTATTCTTGGCAATAACATTTTCCCACTTTTTCATTTCTACCACATAGTAGCACAGGTAAGCTATAAGCTAAGTATGTTTCGATGGTCTCATAGAGAAACACAACTAATAGTTATTACACGATTATAATGTAAAATGTTCTCCAGTGACAAGGGAACGCAGTGGCTTGGGAACTATTTCTTCTTCTGGAGGGGAATTGGCAGATGTCTCGCTTTTTGGACTAAGGAAGCCCTCCATGTAGCATGCTCCGGCCACTGGTTTGTGTGGATATTTAAAAACCCTGTTTTATAAACAATGGAGACTGCCTTAATAGTAATGCTAATGATGAAATAATAATCATAAAAACAAGAATAACATCTACTATGTGTTTTTTTATATGCAGGCACTGTGTTAAGACAAAATATTTTGTATCACTAATCACAACAGCTTTATGAGAAAACAGAGCCTCGGGGAGGTTGAGTGACTTGCTTATCACTCAAGTGAACAAAGGTCATTGAGAAAAGCCAGAACCTGATCGAGCCTGCCTCACTTAAAAGCATGTTCCTTCTCCAGTGTGATCTAATATCTGCTTATACTTCTATTTATGAAAAAAAATTATGCAAGTTATCTATTTTGTATAAGAAAATGGTAAATAAGATCAGAATGTAGGGAAAAATATCATTCATAATCTTACCAAAGATAACTACTGTTAGAGCCTTTTCTAACTCCCTCACCTGCAACATTAAATGCGGACTCTTTCCTTAAGGAGCCCACATCAATAACTTCACCATGATTCAACTTTATGTTCCATATCTCTGTCAGTTTTTAGCTATGACATTTTTAAACCTTTGGGAGCCTAAGGTTCCTCATCTAGAAGATGAGACAAACACAAGTAGCTACCCCACAGTGTTGTAGGAAGCTTTAAATGACACAACACATGTCAAATACAGGGACTGCCGTATAGGAAATGCTCACTATGTGTTTGTGGTTACTACTGATGTAATTGTGACTTCTATTCACTATGACATTTTGTGTATGTGTAAGTAGGTACCTGCTCACACACTCAGAATATCATCTTATGGCCTATGGGACAAGCAAACCACAGTGTGGCCAAAACAGGTTAGTCAGCTTCATCAGACATCTGGTCTACCAGATTGTCAGGTTGTCAGGCCACTTTGAAGTGGACAGCGAACTTGGCCTTTTATTAATATTCAGAAGCAGGGACCTATGGATGCTGATCAAACAGCAATCTTTTAACAACTCTATTTCAATACTAGTAGATCTCCATAAAAAGCTCTTCACATTTTGTTTTTTTCTTTGGAAGCTCTGAACTATTGCCTATTGACAAATCAGAATACTCCAACTCTGACATGGCTGAAGGGCTGACTGGTCTTCTGAAATGATGGTTTTGTATTAATTAGAAATTAAAGCATCATATCACTTCACATGTAAATGTGGATGTGCTCCATCTAAGCACCTTTCTCTGATCATTAAAATGTGATATGTAGCCCCAGTTGAGTTTGGCTTGTTTGTTTTTGTCATAGATGTTACCCCAGGAAGTTTTTCTTCAGTGCAAATTATTACTTATAAATTTTAACTTTTATAGTATAGCCTTTTAGCAAGAGAAGGGACATAAGCCACAACACTCTTGTTTTGTGGATAAAATAAATTATCTTTAAAGTTATTAAGAATTATTTGGGTGGCGCTTTAAGAAAAACACTCAGGTAATATACAAATTTCTGTAAACATCTAGAGTTTTTAGATAAAATAAAAATAAGAAACTTTTTTTTTTTTTAAAACATGGCTGCATTAGTCAGGGTTGTCCAGAGAAATAACCAATAGGATGCGTGTGTGTGTGTGTGTGTGTGTGTGTATGTGTGTGTGTGTTTGTGTGTAAGAAGTTGGTTCTGAAGATGTGGAGGCTGGCAAGCATGAAATCTACGGAGTAGGCTGGTAGGCTGACCACCAGGGAGGAGTTGTTGCAGCTCGAATCTTAAGGCGACAGTCTGCTGACAGAACTACCTCTTCCTTGAAGAAGTCAGTCTTTTTCATAAGGCCTTCGACTGATGGGATGAGGCTCAATCACATTTTGGAGACTACTCTGCTTTACTTAAAGTCCACTGACTTAAATGTTAATCTCATCTGAAAACTACCTTCACAAGGACATCTGGACTGGCGTTTGACCAAAAATCTGGGTACTGTGGACTAGCCAAGTTGACACATAACATTAACCATCACAATGGCTAATTTCACCAGAAAAAAAAGGGAGGAGAAATGTACATGCACTAGAATTGTGGAGAATAATGAAAGCCACAACGTAGGAGCCTCCTGGTGGACATTACTGGACCTGGTTATGCCATGGGCTATGATAGGACAGAGGACAGTGGGTCTTTTTTGGTTTGTTTGTGTTTCGCTACAATCACCATTTTTCATTTAATATTTTTAACAGCTTTATTGATGTATAATTGATATATAAAAAACTGCACATATTTAATGTACACAATTTGATAAGTTTGAACAAATGCATATACCCATGAACCCATGACCACAATCATGGTGATAAGCATATCTATCACCTTCAAAATTTCCTCATGCCCAGACATTTTTTGTGTGTGATAAGAACACTTAACACAAAATTTACATTGTTAATAATTTTTTTGAAGTGCATAATGCACCATTGTTAACTATAGGCACTGTGTTGTAGTGCAGATTTCTAGAACTTATTCATCTTGCATAACTGGAAATTTATACCCGTTGAAAACAACTCCCTATTTTCTGCTACCTCCAACCCCTGGCAACCACCATTCCATTCTCTGCTTGTATGAGTTTGACTATTTTAGATTCCTCATATGAGTGCAACTAGGCAATATGTGTTCTTCTGTGACTGGCTTATTTTTGTCAACATAATGCCCTTCAAGTTCATCCAAGCTGTTGCAAATGGTAGGATGCATTTCCTTTTTAAAGCTGAACAATATTCCATTGTATGTATATATCACACTTCCTTTCTCCATTCATCCATGGAAACTTAGGTTGTTTCCAATCTTTGTTATCGTGAATAATGCTGCAATGAAAATAGGGGTTCAGGTATCCCTTCCAGTCTTGATGTCAATTCCTTTGGACATATATCCAGAAATGGATTGCCGAATCATATGGCAGTTCAGTTTTCAATTTTTTGAGGAGTTTCCATACTGTTTTCCATTGCAGCTGCACCATGTTACATTGCCACTAACAGGGTATAAATGTTCCAATTTTTCCACATCTTCAACAATACTTGTTATTTTTTTAATAATAGCCATTCTAACAGGTGAGAGGTGGTATCTCATTATGGTTTTGATTTGCATTTCCCTGATCATTAGTGCTGTTGTGCATCTTTTCATATATCTGTTGGAAATTTGCGTGTCTTTGGAGTAATGTCTATTCCGGTTCTTTGCCCATTTTAAAATTAGGCTAATAAGCTTGTTTTTGTTTTGTTGTTGTTGTTTTGCTATTGAGTTGTAGGAGTTGCTTATATGTTTTGGATATTAACAACTTATCAGACATATGGTTTGTAAATATTTTCTCCCATTCTGTAGGTTGCCTTTGTGCTCTGTTGGCAGAAACTAAGTTGGATGTGGTTGCACTTGTCTATTTTTACTTTTGTTGCCTGTGCTTTTAAGATTATATCCAACAAATCATTGCCAAGACCAATGTCAAGGAGCTTTTCTTCTATGTTTTTTCGTAGGAATTTTGCAGTTTCAGGTCTTAAAATTAAAATTTTTAATCTATTTTGAGTTCATTTTTGTATATGGTATAAGATAAAGGTCAAAATGCATCTGGATATCCAGTTTTCCCAGCACCATTTGTTGAAAAGACTATCCTTTCCCCATTGTGTATTCTTGGCGCCCTCATTAAAGGTTAGTTGACTGGTTGTGTGTGGGTTTATTTCTGGGCTCTTTATTCTGTTCTATCCTATTTGTCTATGTCTATGTTTATGCCAGTACCATATGGTTTCAATTACTCTACAGATTCAGTGCAATCTGTACGAAAATCCCAATGGTAATTTTTACAGAAATAGACAAAATCCTAAAATTCATATGGAACCACAAAAACCTGAATTAGCCAAACCAAACTGGAGAAAGAACAAAGTCGGAGGAGACAATGTCTTGAGTGAGTGTGGGCTGAGTACTGAAACCAAAGTTCCCGCAGAAAGCTGGAATGTGCACAGTTCTAAAGAAAGCAAACTTTGAGAAAAAAACAAACAAACCACCTATTGACTCTAAAAGGTAACAAGGAAGTTTATCTCAGGTATAGATCAGGGTGCGAAGAAAATAAGCCTCCACTGAGAAATAAAAACTATGATCTCATAGGTTTGGAGTCTAAATTTCAACTACCTGTGTGTTGAGGAAATTCCAGGATAAGAAATTAACATAAAAATTAGACTTAAAGCAAAGATTCTACTGGGATACATGGTAGAAATAAGATTAAATCTTCTCCAGAGGTATATTTCAATAACCTGGACATGACAGAAAAAACAAGTGTCACTTAAAATGAGGTCAAATAAAAAAATTACAAACCACATAAAACATTCAATTGTATTTTATCAGATGACTAAAAAAGAGAGACTTGTCCTCTCTAGGAACTGGAAAGACTATGAAATAAGAGTCTATAAAGTATTTTAAAAATAATTTAAAGAGAAGAAAAGAGTATAAGATGCATGTGGAAATAAAGCAATACACTATAAAAAATAGTCAGGTTTTAAGATAATTTACAGAACAAATAATTTACAGAAAGTAAGTTACAAGATAACTTACAGAAAAAATCAGATGACATTAAAATGAAAAAGCTCAGAGGGAAGGTTAAATGGCAGAGTAGGTACAGCTAAAGAAAATTTAATGAATTAGAATCAGAACTGAGAAAACTACCAATAAAAACAATAACAATAAAAATACCAACATTGACCATATACTCTGTGGCAGTCACTATAACTGGTTTAATATGTTAATTCTTCTGATCTTTGCAAAAATTCTCTGAGGAAAGCAACACTTAATCCATGTGGGATAGCAGATGTACTAGCTCTAGCTTAATCTAGAAATACATAAATATAAATTTGGGATTGATTATGACCCTAAAGGCAGTTATCAACTACAAGTAATAACCACAATTGTGTCTCAGAAAAGCTCTATATATGAACTAGCAACTCCAGGGTTTCTTAACTGAGGAGCTTGAGAAAGTCATTGAGGGTCTAGGTCCTTTACACTTGTCTATTTCACCGTCTTCAGAATGGCAGCACACTCTCAGGCTCACCCAACTCAGGGTTGCAAGATGGCTGCCACAGTTGTATGTATCAGATCCTGACATGACAATTCCAATAAAAGAAGAGGGATAGTTTTGCCTTGATCAGGTGATGAACATGTGCCCACCCTTAAAATAATCACTGGCAAAAGGAACAAGATTGCCATAAAAGGCTAAGGCTGATTCAGATTCACCCTGAGACTGGGGATTGGGCTCTCTTCCTTGAGCATATTTCGTAGAAGAGGGTGCACACTCAGCAAGAAAGAATTAGAGGATGGATGTTGGAGGGGCCACCAACAGTGTCTACCAGAAGTGCCCTAATATTATATTGATATGTGCTGGTATTGTTTGAGTGAAATTATTGTATGTTTTCAGAGAATAGTGGAATTGAAAAAAGAATTATGATCTCCTTTTAGTATTCACTGCTAGCAGCTCTCTTCTTTTCATCCTTATTTTTCTTAATTTTTTCTGATGCATTTATCTGTTCGTTTGAATATATTTTAAAAATATTTTCCTGACCATAAATGAAGAATTGTGGTAAAAGTAATCAATAGTTTTTGGTGAAACCCACACCATTTTTTTATTCTGGCAAATTTTCAGGTAATTTCTATGTAGTCTATTTGTGATTTGTAACTTTTTAAATGACATGAATAAAGATATCCAAGCTACTGAAATGAAAATATATAATGGTCCTGAAATATTTTCAATACTCAAGTGAGTAAAAATGCAATCTTACAATTTCTGCAAAATGACAGTGAATGATGAGGAGATATCCACACACCGGACTGAGAACCCCTGTTCTTTGGGACTTACAGGTGGAAGAGTCAAGTCCGTCTCTATGTTTGTTAGCAACTAAAGTCTCTGCCAATTGGCTAGTTTTTAATTTTTGGTTGTACTTAAAAAAACTTTAACATTTATGCCCTTTGTTGGGCATTGGGAATGCTGAATGAATTTAACATTAATGATTTTTTTCTTTGATCAAAGATAGAGCAGCAATTAAGAGCTGCTGCAAACCCTTAGAAACAAATTAGGAGCATTTTAGCAATTAGCATTACAAGATCTCTTGCTTTTGAGACACCCTGCAGCAAAGAGTTAATGTTTAAACTATTTAAAATTCAGTGGTGGTTACTAAGGCAGTTTTAAGGCTGTTCCACATTTCAAAATCTGATAACATCAGATTTTTCTTATGCAGTTTCAATTATTCCAGCCATTTTTTTTAAATTAAAGTTTATTCCAGCCATTTTTAAAGAACTGGATTTCTAATTTCACTTCAGTTGCAGGTGAGTGCTTTAGGACCTTAACTCAGTTTTTGCAATTGTATACTGTCATATTTCCAAACTAAGATGTTAAAAGAAGAAACTATAATATTCTTCCATTTCTTAAAAAACAATTCCCACCAACAGATATGTGGTATATAAACCAAAAACAATAAAAGAACAAGACAAACAAATGAGAAACAAAAATTCATAGACACAGACAATAGTTTAGTGGTTACCAGAGGTTAAGGGGGTTGGGGGGTGGGAGATGAGGGTAAGGGGGATCAAACATATGGTGATGGAAGGAGAACTGACTCTGGGTGGTGAACACCAATGGGATTTATAGATGATGTAATACAGAATTTTACACCTGAAATCTATGTAATTTTACTAACAATTGTCACCCCAATAAATTTTAAAAAAAATTCAACATCTCACTATGAAAAAACAAACAAACAAACAAACAAACAAACAAAAATTCCCCTGGCCTCTTTTGTGACCATTCTGTAAACCACGAAGAAAATATGGACTCTCTAATTTCATTCATTTCTTATAACAAATGTTGTATTTTTTATACAAATTGCCACCATAATCCACAAACCTGAGCTCATACAGGGTGAGAAGGATGTAACGTGTGCATTGCGAACAGAAACATTTCTAAGGTAAATCTTGGCTCTTAAGGAGTTTGTAGCCAATTGGGGCAGATAGCCACAAACAAACATCAACAATACACGTCTACAAGGAGATTAATAGAGGAACCAAAGACTTAGATGTCTGTTGTCAACCTCAGACATGAGTGTCAGGGAAAGTTTGTGTGGAAGGAGGTCGTTGAGAGGACATGACTGCCCGTTGACTCAAAACTGGACCTGGGCAATGAGAGACTCCTCACCCCCTGCCCTGTCCTTGGAATGTACATTCTTCCCACCACTTCCACACTAGGAGCTGTTTCAAAAATGTAGCCTTGAGAGAGTAAAGTGTTGTTGAGACCATCTGGATGGTATAAGTGACTGAACCCCATTAAGGCCTCTATATAAACTTTTAAGATTCTAGTGGGCGGGTGTGGAGATCTATTTGTCTTGTGGCTGCTGTGGCCAAGGCTTGTATATAAGTTCCCTTGCTTATTACATCTGCTGCCTACCAATCTGGAGTAGTCTGCCTCTTTCTTGGGTCTCTCCTTGCCGTGTGTGTGTGTGTGTGTGTGTGTGTGTGTGTGTGTGTGTGTGTAATTTTGAATTTCACCTTGGGAACTACCAAGGGTAGAAACCAACAGTTTGCTAAGGGAATAAGATCTAAGTTGGGTCTTGAAGAAAGTGAAGGAGTTTGCCAAGCAAAGGAAGGGACAAAGGGCCCATAGAGCAAAACTGTGTGTGCTACTAAATCAGTTACCTATTTAGCGTATCTTTCCTAATACTGAGAAGCATTTTGTGAGCCTAAGAATTCCAGGCTTACATCTCTCAATATTACTTGTGTTTGTTTCTATCAACTCATTTCCTGCTCTTTATTACTTTCCTTCCTCCTCCCTACGGTAGCAAGTATTTTACACAAAAGCACTTTAAAATGTTTTTCCCCATGCATTTTATGTTTTGTTGTGTGACCTTTTGCAGGTAAAATTCCTCCTGATGCCTTCTGTATGTTGGAAAAGAAAAAGATTGGTGGTACTTTATTTCTGCAGCCTCCAGTGTGGGTATCACCTTAATTTCTTGTCTCTTTGTTTCAGGCTTCCTCTCTTACGATGCAGCAAAGCTCTTATTCTGGTTGTTTGACCACCTCCAGTGCCTGCTCCTTTGCGTATGTTGTCTGTGGTTCCTGTGCCTGATGAAAACTTGTTAGAGTCTACTGAAGCGATGCATGGAGCTTTGATGATTTAAAAAAAAATTTTTTTTTTTTTTGCCCTCTTCCTACCTAATTCCTCTTTTGGACATTTTTCCCCCCTCCCATTTGGCCTTGTGTTCATCCAATCAAAAAGCAAATTTATTCTGTTTGTTCTTTGATTCCCTGGCAATACAGGCAAGTCTTCCTTTGTTAATTAGAGGTTAGATTGTATCTTTCCTTCCAAGACACTTAACTTTCTATTTTTAAAAAATACAACTCCGTTCCTGCAACAGATACAGCCAAGAAGTCCCAGCCAGTTGTACAGTAACAGGGATAAAGTTCTGCAGATGTTTTCCAAAGGCCATAGCAAGACGGTTGAATGCTCTTTGCCCACATAGGTCCCTGAATTATCTGCGCTTACTTGAATGAGAGGGAAAGGAATGTTCACTTCTCTGTGAAAACTTTTACTGTCTTAGTCCTTTATTCAGTTAAGACTTTATCACATTTTCGTTTTTTATAGACAATGCTCCTAAAGCTAGGGAGACTACTACATGTCTTGCTCAAGGTGTCACATCTTGGGTAAAGTAAGCAAGTTGTGACCTTGAGAAAGATATTTAACTCTACTTGCAGCAGTTTTCTCATCAATAACATAGTACCTGCCTCCTATGATCATTCAGCCTAAAATGGCCAAGCCAATCTAGAAAAATCCACATTGTTCTCTGGGGTTTTCTCACACTTTTCTGAAAGTATTGTGGAATCTATCCTGTAAGACCATCATGTTAAGCTATAGTTCTTTGGAAGGAGTGGTTTAAACGTGTTGGATTATCCTGTGTTCAAACAAATACACACCTATTCTTAACCAGCTAGCTTGAGAAAAAAAAAAAAGGTAAATACATGAATGTTTGGAATAAGGTTGTCATGCTAATTTTTTTTTCAAGAGAGGAACTCAAACTTTTAATCAGTTTTAGAATGGACTTGTTATTAAAATGATTGGGGAGGGGTGTTCCTGTGTTTGAGAAGAGCAGACGCAACAGATATACGCTAAACTGAAGTGAAAACTTCATGGAGAGCCACCAGCCTCTCTGCTCATTGTAGAGACATTGTTGAGTGACAGTCTCGTCCAGGGCTTGTATACATACTAACCGTTCAGCATGCATTGATTACGTGATGCGTTTGTATTTGGCGATTAAACCAACCATACATAAGCTTTTTGAAATATCTTTCATCCTTCTCTTTGATGTCTAGGAAATCTTGCACATTTCTGCATTTGCATTTGGGCTCAAACGTTTTAAAAGTGTAAATTAAAAACATGCTTAATTCAAGTTATTCAAGTTCATTACTAATTTTTTACTGAGGTTAAGGTAGACATTAGTAGTAGAGTGATGATCAGATCTGTTGGGATGATTCAGTCCAAAGTGATCAACATCTCTACTTAAAGTTAGATCTTTAAAAATGATCCCTATTTCATATTTTGTGTGTGTATAATGTGATGTCTTTCATTCTAGGGATTAGATGATACGATAATGAAAGATATTCTTTCATTGTTAATTGCAAAAAATAATTTATGCAGCATCAAAAACTAGACTATAAGTATTTTTATTCCTAGTTGCCTTAGTACACATCGGTTAGAGCAGCCTAAAAAAGGGAAAAGTTCCATAACTTGCAAAGAAAAAGCTGAAGTATTATTAATTTTTGTCTTTATTCAAAACTCAACTTATCTTGTAATGCTGTAACTGTATCTGTTACCACCTAGAATAACGGTCTTTTGCTCAGAAGGTCAATATTTAAGTTCTATAATAATCAATTCCAATATCCTCTTTAAGGAAATATTGAACAATTTGGTTTTGACAGATTACAAACCTCTCCAATTCACTGTCTCATTTTCTTACCTGTTTTCCCAGATCTCGTTCAGACCTTAACTGTCTAGTAGGCAAACCATTATAATGATCTGCTAAGTAATCCTAGTGTTTACCTCTTTTAAACTAGAGTGGCCTGATGCACTGTAATATAACAGGCATTTTGCCTTGTTCCCCACCATATACCCAACACTTAGAATAGTGCCATATCTAGTTGGCATTCAACATGTTTTGTTGAGTAAAAGGATATCTAACTATGATATTCCCCTATTCTCCCTGGCCCACTCCAACATCAACACCCATTGCACCTATGGAATTAAGTCCTTTATTCAACATTCAAGGCCAACCTTAATCTAACTCCAATCTAACTCTCTAGTCTCATTCTCATCTGTCATATTTTCTATTCCACCTCACTTCCCTTCCTTTCTCCATGTTCCAGTTGGATCTAGGAACTCTCCATTTCCTAAACATGGTCTCCTACTGCCTGACCTTTGTTCATATCCTTATGGCCTGGAATACTCTTTACCTCAAATCTACATATAAGTACACCAACCTTTCAAGGCTCAGCCCATGTGGTACTCTTACGTTCCATTGTTTTATGCCCCTTCTGTTTTATACCTCTTTTGACTGTTTCACCGTACAACATGTCTGCCCATAGACATGTGACTCTTTTTCCAGTAGGCAATAAATTCCACACTTTATATATCTCTGTTTCTGACTGACTGGCCTGGAAATGAGGACACCAGAGTTGCTCAGATAAATGTTGTTGAGTGAAATATCTCCCATCAGTCTACCCCCAAAAAATCTCCTTTAAATTCAGTTCTTTGGGGGGCAGGCTTTTGGAGACAGTGACCTTAATTAGAATGAGGCATTATGTTGTTTTAGATTTCCTGGAAAGGGTATCATACTAATTCACTAGTGTATCACTTGGGATTCGTCAATCTGAGCAATTCTTCATCCAGAAACATTGATATAACCCAGGTACTGGGATTATATACAGCAGGGGTTCTCAGTACTAAGTAATTACCAAGATCACCTAGGATATTATAAAAATCTAACTTCCTGGAGGTCCTTCATTCGTAGGTCTGCAAACTGGACCAGGAAACTCTGTTTGTAAAAAGCTCTTTGGTGATTTCAGTGCCAGCCTGGTTTGGGAACTAAAAGAATACAAGATTTGATGAAAGGAGCATTACCTAGAAATATGTAGGAATTGGACCAATGTAAGAGAACTGTCGTAAGGGATGGAAAAAAGGCAGGTTACAAACCAAAGACACAGGGAATGGAAATTTATTCACTCATTGAAGAAGTCCTTTGACTTGCCCAGCTTAGGAATAGACACAGAGGATATGATGGTAAACAAAGACTTTGCTGTCATGGATGTTTCCTAGTGAGGAAGATTAATTATTCAAGTCTTAGAAAGGGAGAAATACCGGGTACTTTGGAAGCAAAGGGCAGGACCACCTAACTCAATTGTGTATGTGTAGGGAGTAAGGTAAGGGAAGACATTTAGAGGAAATAGGACTCATGGGGAGATTTGAAGTAAGAGTAGGTAGGAGGTAGGAGCTGAGGAGGGAAGAGAACACAAGTCAAGTCAAGGAGGCCATAACAGGCATGCTATAGTTGAGAAACAAAAATGTTCATGAAGGCTGGAAGGTGGGGACATAGCGGAGTGGGGCTAGTGAGGAAGGCAAGGTGAGAATTGCTCAGTTATGTTATTAGATGAACATTCCAGCTTCTAAGTGGAGAATGGATTTTAGAGGGCTCTGCAGCAGTCACCCAGGTGAGAGATAATGGTCTGAACCAGGGTGGTGGCAGTGAGGACGAGAAAGGTGGAGAGGGAGTCAGGGAAGCTGCAGAAGATTTGAAACTGGTCAGAATAGGAGGATTCAGAGATGTATCCCATTACCACTGACTTGGACAATCATCTAAACTTAAGAAACATCCATACCTGTGGAGAATTTTTATGAGTTTATTTGAGCCAAACTGACAATTTCCAGGAAGCAAAGTCTCAATCAATTGAGAAAATGCTCTGGAGAATAACAGTTTTGCAGCTCATTTTATACATTAAAGTCAGAGGAGAAGACATAAGGAGGGTTACATGAAATCCACTGGTGGTAGATTAAGGGGGTGGGAGAAAGCAAAGCGCGGACATCTCTGGGATTGGATAAAAAGCAAAATGGAGAGACATGAACTTTTACATGGGTGGGTACAGGATAATTAGTAATTAACATTTACAGCACATAGAGATGGTAATCGGGGAATAAAATAACAGTGAGGGTCTCTGTGGTCTGTGCTCTGGTGTGGAGGGTGTGCCCTGAGGGGTCTGGAACAGGAGAGCACTCTGACATTTCAAAGGTATATTATCTTAGAGACAAAAAGACCACAGATAGGCTCACTCAAGGTAAGGATTGACCTTGATCAAGGAAGCGACAGGTTTAGGATAGGACCCTTCATGACCTACGTTTAGTTAGGAATTTTTATGTTTAGACCATCCTTTGTGGTTACCTTCGGTCTCTGAGTTTGTAAGGCCCACCATGCAGGCCTCCCCTGAGCTTGTCAGGCTTAGGATGTGGCCCCTTTTTTGTTCACAATCACATGGGAGGACTTGCCATTCTCAGAGGAAACACAGGAAGAGGAACATATTCAACAAAGGGAGGGAAGATGATCATTTTAATTTTTGATTTCCTGAATTTGAGTGGCCCATTGGACATCAAGTCAAATTACCGAATATCCAATTGAGTAAAGGGTGCTGAATCTCAGAAGAGATTGGGATCAGATAAGTAGGTTTGAAAGTCATTAGCATAATAAAATCAATGACCAAAATTAACATTTGAAGGTTTACTAGAATCAGCATTGAGTTAAGTGCTTTATATTCATTATTGCTTTCCTCTCAACATCGCTGTGAGGTAGATACTATTATGCCTTTCATACAAATGTGGAAATTGAGGCTCACAGAAGTTAAGTAACTCGCCCAAGTTGTATAATTAATGGTTAGTGGTAAAACCTGGCATTAAGCCCAGGTTGTCTTATTGTACAGGTGCACTCACCTATGTACCACCCAGATGATCACTGAAGGTATGAGAGGAAGTCATGTCTCTCAGGAAGTTTGCATATAATAAGATGAAAAGAGAACCCTGCACAGAAGACAGAAATCCACCGATACTACATGGATGGCCAGAGGATGAGGGAACAACCTGAGAAGCAGGAAAGAAATGAGGGTGTGTGATGGCATGAAACTCAAAGGTAGAGTGTTTCTTTGAGGAAGGAGTGAACAATCATGTGCCAATGCTGCCAAGAGGTCAAGTAAGGGCAGGCCTGAAAAGCGACTTGGGTTAAGTGGTAAGGAAGTCATTAGCAAGCACCGTGAGAGTGCTTTAGTGGAAAAATGGGAGTCGATGCCACATTTAATGGTTTGGGTGTGAGGGGAGGCAGGGAAGAAGAGACAGGAAATGGAGATTTACACTTTCAAGAGTTTGCCTGTGAAAGGGAAAACAGATAGCGTGGAAGTGAATGGAGATGTGGGATAATGAAGGTATTTTTTTTAATTGGCTAGAGTTGAGCATCCCTCAGATGTTAGGATTAAATTGTCAGTGAAGGAGAGATTGAAAATAGTGTAGCGAAGGGATCTACTATCAACGAACCCTGGCAAGGGGAAAAAGACAAGATCCATCATAGAGGTGAAATACTCACTTTATTTAGGATAGGGACAACTTTTCATTGTCACAGGAAGGAAGAAGAAACAGCTTGGGGCAGGTATAAGTATGTTTGTAGAGTTGGTTTAGAAAATTCACGGAGCTCTTGTCTGATATAAGCAGTTTTCCTTATAATTTTCAGGGAGTGATGTGAGTATTAGGGGATGAAGCAACATGGAAGTTTAAAATATCCTTCTGGGAAGAACTGTCAGGAGGCATTAGTGTCCCATTGTCAAATTACCATTAGTGAGCATCCCTCCTACATGCTATGTGATTGTGTCCGCAGATCCTAGTGGCTGGCTGGAGGAAAGACGGGTAGTAGGATTGCACTAAAACGCAAGCTTGACTGATAGCTTACACTCATCACCCTTCTTAACAGGACTTTATTTTTGTTTAAGTAACCACTTTCCTCATATTAGACTTCTTTTTCAAGGGAGGCTGGATCACCCACCGTTTATGAAGGGTGGTCCAGATTAGTCTAAGCCAACCATGACGGTGGTCCCCTTACCAATGTCTGATTTGAGCAAGGGTATGAGCATGTGATGTAATTCCAGGCATTGGGGAGGATCCCATGGACAGGAAAATGTTATCTTGCTTCTAAAAAGAGAAAGAAAGAAGAGATAGTCCTTGGGATTCTGTCATGCCTGGAGCTGATCTTTGCTGAACTAGCCTAAAGACAAGGTGACATATAAGGATTCAGGGTTGAAAGATGAAACTTGGCCTTTGGAAAAACAAAACAAAACATTGAACCATTGGCCTTCTTGTTGGGTGAGATAATTACTCTGCCTTATTTTTTATGTCATTTTGAGTAGGTTTTTTTTTTTTTTTTTTTTAATCTGAAAACATTGTACCTGGTTTCAATATGAAAACATTGTACCTGCACATTGGAAAGATAGCAGCACAGAAGGCATAGAGGATATTGGTTAGATCCTGCTAGAGGCGACAGACCCTGCAGACCCAGATAGAAAGGAAAGGAAATGATGACAGGGGAGGGCTGATTCAGAGATAAAGTAGAGGGCTCTTGGCCTGAAACTCACAAAGACATCAAAGAAATAAGGTGCTGGGAGTAGCTAAGTGATAAAGATAGAGAAACTCGGGAGAGAAGAACGGAACTTATTCAAATTCTTTGGCATTTTCTTAATATTACCATTTTGAGGATTCAGTTGGCTCTCTATTTCAGTAATTTTGAGTGTCCTTACCGAAGAAGTAATATAGAATCTTGACAGCAGGAGTGGGAAAAGTAAGGGTATGTTGTCAGTGTTCATATATTTTGGAAATATATATTTCAGAGAACATTTGTAGGGAGATTCACCTTTAATAGGAAGCTGCAAATTGTGTCTTTTCCCACCCAGGCTCTATGCCAACTAAAGAAGATCATAATTAGCAAAGCACACTGTTGTTCACTCTTATGCATTTAATAGCTGAAACTTGATTCACAGAAGCTACAAAACAGTAGTTACTGTAAAGCAGAGCATTTTTATGTGGGGCATATTTACATTTAATGGAAATGTTTGTGCTATGGCATACATAGTATAACTGCCTGACTGTTCCTGCCATCCCCATTTCTTTCACTGATGCCATTTTCATAACAGGTTATTCTTCTGGAAATTGGGCCCAATGTTTTATTCATACTTTGTGTGAAACAAAGAATGCTGAGTTAGAAGGAAGTTGTGTTGTGCTTCTGATGAGGGCCCTATAATTATACATATATAGCAAGCATTTCCATCTCACCACTGCTATTTTGCTGCCTCTTTCTAATTGGCACATCTCCAACCCTATGTTTTTTCTCCAGATTTTTCTGATTTGTAAGATAGATAAATAGGACAAATAATTTCCCATAGACAAAAGGATTCATTACACTTTTTGAGCAGTCTTGACGTCTTCCCTGAGTAACATTGTGAAGACATGTTAAACTTCTTCCTTTTGAGTCACGTCTCACTTTTTATTTCCAGAAGATTCATGCCTTTATTGTCCAACACCCTCCTCTGTGGCAACCTACCCAATGTCCTCACCCTGCCCTTCAAGAATTCAGTAATCTGTCAATAAAGGAGCCCAGTATTCATGCTAAGCTACTCTTGATGAAAAATTTCTTAATGAATTATCCTTCTTAGGGGTATGACCATTTAGCAAGAGAATGCATGAAGATAGAAATACTTGACTTCACTATGATAAAACTACCAACAATTGAAAACAGAGCAGTATAACGAGTGTTTGGGTTCAAGAGATATTTTAATGCTTATTGACCTCACAAGGCAGGTAAAAACAGACATGGCTTAATTTGTCCCAAGTACAGTCTAATTCTATACAAAAGCTGATGTTATTTAAATTATAATAGGTTAATTTTTTTTTTCCTTTTTATGGCTTAGAAGTTATGTCAGTGTCAGTCAGGAGAGGATAGGCTATGCTGTGGTAACAAATAATGCAAGAAATCATGGATTTATTTCTCAATCAATCAATTGCCATTGGATAGGAAGTTTGCTAATCATAGTCACTCAAAGATCCTGGATGACAGGAATCCTACATCAACTTCATGTGTTTCTAGGATCACCTGAGCTAGGAGAAGAGAAAGAGGTATATCCTGGCCCGGCTTTTTTAATTTGCCAGGTAGTCCCATGGCCAGACTTAAATTCAGAGGAGATAAAGGGGTAAAATTCTACATGGGCTTGGAAAGCAGAGAGCCAGAAATATTTATTGAACAGAACTAACAACCTCCATAAAGAAATACAAATGCATAAGAAGACAAAAAACTAGATAAAAACAAATTGTTTTGGTCTGTTTAGGCTGCAATAACAATATTCCATTGACTGGGTGGCATAAACAAGAAAAAAATATTTTCTCACAATTCTGGGGTCTGGGAAGTCCAAGAACAAGGTGTGAGTTGATTTGGTTTCTGGTGAGAGCACTCTTCCTGGGAGAATGAGAGAGTACCACATCGAAATGATAGGAAGGGTAGAGTCACACTCTCACCACAAACCCCACACCTGCACAGAACTATACAAATTGGGAGGGAAACCAAGTCCCAGTTTGTCCCTGAGGAATGAAGTGCCCCAACTTTTAACACTCCCATTTGAGGGACAGGTCTAAATATCCAACTCTATAAGCCACTAGGCCTTGTGTTCATGAGTCTCACAGGAATATAGCAAACAAGGAAGCAGTTGTTTATGGATATTTGAGCACTGTCATGGCTACTCCTCGCAGGGCTCAATACAGAGGCAGCAGGTAAAAATGCCCATCTCCCAGTCTTCCTCTGGAAGGAGTTTGACTGCATACATTATGAGCTGCTGACTTCTAATCAGTCTGCATCTAAACACTAACTGCAATCTTCCCCTTTGGGTCAATGACAGGTCTTAGCACATTCTCAACTAAGAACGAAGACAGCAGCTTTAATGCTCTCGTAATAACAGAACGAAAGAAAAAAAAAAATCACATGATTATCTCAATAGACATAGAAACAGCATTTGACAAAATTCAACATTCTTTTGTGATAAAAACTCTTAACACCCTAGGTATAGATGGAACATAACTCATAGAAAACCCAAAAGACTGCACCAAAACATGGTTATCACTAATAAACACATTCAATAAATTGTAAGATACAAAATCAGCATACAAAAATCAGTTGTGTTTCTATATACTAACAATGATCTATCAGAAAGAAAAATTAGGAAGACATTCCCATCTATAACAGCATCAGAAAAAATACAATACTTAAGAATAAATTTAACCAAGGAAGTAAGAGAGCTGCACGTGGAAAACTATACAACATTGGTGAAATGAATTAGAGAAGACACAAATAAATGGAAAGGTATGTAGTGTTCATAGACTGGAAGAATTAATATTGCTAGAATGTCCACACTACCTAAAGAGATGTACATATTCAATGCCATCCCTACAAAATTTCAATGACTTTTTTTCATAAAAATAGAAAAAAAATCCTAAAATTTGAATAAAACCACAAAAGACCCTGAGTAGTCAAAACAATCTTGAGAATGAAGAACAAAACTGGAGGCACCATGCTTCATAATTTTAAATTATATTACAAAACAATGGTAATAAAAATAGACACATAGATCTATGGAACAGAATAGACAGCCCAGAAATAAACCTATATATCTATGATCGATTAATTCATGACAAAGGAGCTAAGAATATACAATGGGGGGGAAGCTAAGCTCTTCAATAAATGGTATGGAAAAACTGGACAGCCACATGCAAAATATGAAACTGGACTCCTATCTTACACCACATAAAAAATTCAACTCAAAAAAGATTAAAGAATTGAATGTCAGACTTGAAACCACAAGAGTACTAGAAGAAAACATAGTGGGTAAGCTCCTTAATATTGTTCCTGGCAATTATTTTTTGTGATTTGACACCAAAAGCAAAGGCAACAAAAGCAAAAATAAACAAGTGGGACTACATCAAACTAAAAGTCTCTGAATAGCAAAGGAAACCAACAAAATCAAAAGGCAACCTATAGAAACGGGAAGAAATATTTGCAAACCACATAACTGATAAGGGGTTAATATCCAAAATGTGCAAGGAACTCATACAGCTCAATAGCATAAAAACAAATAACCCCTTTAAAATAGGCAAAAAACACGTTTAGAGATTTTTCCAAAGAGGACCTAAAAATAGCCAACAGGTACATGATCAGATGCTCAACTTGACTAATCATCAGGGAAATGCAAATCAAGATCACGATGAGGTATCACTTCAGAGCTGTTAGGATAGTTATTATCAAAAAGAGAAGAGATAACAAATGGTGGTGAAGATGGGGAGAAAAGGGAACCCTTGTACACTGTTGGTGGGAATCTAAATTGGTACAGCCACCATGGAAAATGGTTTGAAAGTTCCTTAAAAAATTAAGAATAGAACTACCACATGATCCAGTAATCCCTCCTTTGGGTATATATCCAAAGAAAACAAAATCACTATCTTGACGAGATATCTGTACCTCCATTATTCACAGTAGCCAAGGTATGGAAACAACCTAATTGTCCGCCAGTGGGTAAAAGGTAAAGAAAATGTGGTACATATGTACAGTGTAATATTATTCAGACTTTTAAAAGAAGGAAATCCTGCCATTTGCAACAACACAGAGGGACCCTGACGACATTATGCTAAGTAAAATAAGGAGACAAAGAGACAAAGACTGTATGATCTCACTCATATGTGAAACTGAAAAGAAAAAAGTCAAACTCATAGTTCTCCAGGGCTGAGAGGCTGCGGATATAGAGAGAGGCTGGTAAAAGTGTACAAACTTGCTGTTATAAGATGAATGAAGTCTGAGGATTTAATGTATCTCATGGTGACTATAGCTGATAACTGAAATTTACTAAGAGAGTAGAACTTAAGTGTTCTCACCAAAAAGAAGAAAAAGTAAATATGTGTTAGTAAACTTGATGGTGGAATCCTTTCACATATACATATACATATACATATGTCAAATCATCATATTCCACACTAAATATATTACAATTTTACTTGTCAATTTTACCTCAACATAGTTAGGAAAAAAGGAGAGAATTCAAGGTCATATTGGAAACTTGAAGAGAAACTGATTTCCCAAGGATCAAAATAATATAGCACTGGATATAAGTTTTGGGGTTTGGGGTTGGGGTTTAACAACCAGTGGGGAACAGAAAAAAAGGCTTAAAGGTAGAGGTGTGATGGGTTCATTTGTAAAAAGAAGAAATAAAATCTTTACCTACCAGACTAGAGCAGTGACAAGGAAACCACCTGTCCACTTGGTGGGGAGTAGTTTCCTGTAACAAATGTAAGCTAATTCTGCAGTCTTGGCTGTTTTGTGATCTAATATTACTAACCACTTAGTTCATGATTCTAAGAAGAAAAATTAACATAAAAACTGGTCTAAATCATAAGAGTTCTGGGTCCCCAACAGAATAAAGTGTGAATCACTCTAAGAAACTTGACACAGGAAATTACTACAGGAAATCATTTGAAATCTTGTCATCCAAAGACAAAATTGGTAATGTGTTGGTAAAACGGCCTCTAGGGATTTTTCCACATACAGGTTTTTTTTTTTTTTTTTACATAATTTTGAGTCATGGAATGCAAGTATTCTGCAAAGGCACATAAGTCACTGAACATACTGATTTACAGCAGGAAACATTTTTCCCCCAACTGCACCACTCTCTTCTGACATGGAAAATGTTTTATTTCCCCTTTATACCTTAGAAATATGGCTATTTCCTGCTGTCAAAAAGGAAAAATAAAGAATTAAAAGCAAAAGAAGAATTTAGAGAAGGATAGAGAGAAAATATGGCTCCATAAGGACCCCAAATGATGCCATTGTCCCGAGTGTTGTGTATAACAAGTGTAAAATCATTTTCATTCAATTGATTTATGCAGGTATATCTCTCAGCAAAGGGGCCTTCTCATCAACTTCACATCCTCCACATCTGTATTTCATGACTTCCTGCTTCCTGTCTAATTAGACTGGAAGATGGATTATTTCTCCAGAGTAACTGTGGGAATTTCTCAAAGGGATTATACACCTGGAGGTTGTTGGGATGAGTTCAGTGTCAACACTTTTGTTCTTCCTGTTCAGAAGACATAATGGGGGTAGGACGAGAGGGCACAGTTTGCTATTAAGTAGTTTCAGTTTCTTCTTTCATCTTTAGTCACAATGCACAACATTTGCTTGGGCAAGGTGAACAATTTTCCACCTCCAACAATAACTAACTCTCTATTTTTTGCCAGGTGTAGTGGGTTTGGAGTCATTCATCTCTCTTTCCCCTGGGTTCTAACCAATTGATGGAAGGTACAAAGAGCCGACTAGGGATAAAAACGCAGGATCTTCTTTTTTAATGAGAAAGCTGGTCTGAAGAATTCCACAGAGCCTCCTCTGTCTTATAACTAGGGTTCCTGGCTAATAGGACTCTGAGTTCCTCACCCAGTTGCATAAACAGAAATTAGACAGAAAATGCTGCAACTCTGTGCCTCTTCGGCAGTAGCTCCCCATTTTCCCCTCCCTGCAGCCCCTGGTAACCTCTATTCTACTTTCTGTCTCTATGAATTTGTCTATTCTAGATATTTTCTATAAGCAGAATCATAATATTGGTACATTTGTGTTTGGTTGATTTCATATATAGCATAATGTCTTCAAGGTTCATCCACAACATATGTGTCAGAAATTCTCTAGTTTGGGGAAGAGGGTATGTGTGTGTTAGGGACTTAGTTCATTCTGGCTGTTATAACAGACCACTGGGTGGCTTATAGCCAACAGAAACTAACCCTCACAGTTTCAGAGGCAGATTTCGTGTCTGCTGAGGGTCTACTTCCTGGTTCATAGATGACAGTCTTCTCCCTGTGTCCTCACATGGCAGAAGCGGTAAAGGAGCTCTCTGGGGTCACTTTCATAAGGGCACTAATCCCATTCACAAAGGCTTCATCCTCAGGAGCTAATCGCCTCCCAAAAGCCCCACCTCCAAATAATAGCACACTGAGGACTAAGTTTCAACATACGAATTTGGGGCGGGGGTGACATAAACATTCAGTCTATAGCAGGTAACATCTTCTAAGGAGACTTGCTACTTTAAAATCTTATATTTTTACCATTATCGTTGAATTATTAGGACATTGAAATAAAGGAAAAATCATCCACAAGACTGTGTTGCTTGTGTCTTTGAACATTATTCTTGATGTATGAATGGGGATGCTTAGACAATCATATCAGTTAAGTGCTACCAAGGGTGACAGGTGACACCAAGTGATTAGCTCGTGAAAACATAAGGGCAATACAAATAATCTAGACAGTCTGACATGAAAGAGTGTCTATAACCATTTTGCTTTCTTGTCACATCTTACATGAGACAGTTTGAAGGAAGTAAATAACCATTCAGTGCTGAACATAAGCAGCAGCTATGAGCTCAGTACCAGGAAGGAACTTTTTCCATCACTGTCCAGGCAGGAAGGGCAGTTAGGGCTGTAGGCTGAATATGTGCCCATGTCCTGATCATGCCACACAGCCAAGGACATGGGCTCATCAGAGCTTGGGAAGCAGGGTTGTGCAGCGGCTCCAAAGTTAGGCTATTTGGACTCAGGTCCTGGCTCCATCAGTCTCATCTGTGTGGCCTAGGACTAGCTACTAATCTCTCTGAGCCTCAGTTTTCTCAACCGTGCAATGGGGGCTGATGTTAATATTTACCACAAAGGGTGGCTGTGAGGACAGAGTGAAGCAATCAAATCAAGCACTTGGCATATGCCAGGCATATATTAAGAACTCAAGAAATATTAGCTGTTAATCCAGGCTGATATTAGAAATGTTCTGAGTCATAGGACATGCATAGAAACCAACCTAAATTGTCACTGCTTGGAGATGTTATACCTTTAGTAACTGGATAGTGGACAGGCCCAGGGGTGCTGGGCGTGAGGGGAGGGAGAGAGCCTTTGGGACACATGAGGCAGCCACTATTAACCAACGGGCAGAGAAGTATTTCAATATTTTAATACCTGGCATGACTGTACTTCTGAATATCAGGCCTGGTTGTTATTCTGATAAGTATTCTTACAGAGGAGCATTATTTTGGAGGCATGAATTTGCCTATCACATTAGATAACTTATTCATGCCGATGACTCACACATTCACATGTCTAGCCCTCCTCTGCTCTCCTGCCTACTTGACATCTCGGCTTGGATGTCTTAGGCATAGCAGACTCCACATTTCCAAAGCAGAATCTGGCTCTCCCGCACAGAGGATCTGCTCGTCTTCTCATCTTTCCCACCTCGAAGGTGCCAGGGACCTGGAGTGTCTTGGATGTCATGATTTTTCCACATATAAGGGGCTCAGAAAGAGAGTAAATGGGTGTGTGGTGCCTCACCAGGAATGCAGCACTCGTAGGTGAAGCATGGAGTTGGAGGCTGTGCTCGGAGTGAATCAAGTGCAGTGGGGACAGACAGAACTAGACTTACTCTCAAATTCGTCGTCTGCTAGCAGCGGCCTGTGCGAGTCGCTTAACATTCATGACCAAATTATTTTCCTGTCTGATGGGAATAATAGCACTGCAGGATGGCATGCATTCAAGGCAGGATACATAAAATGATGGACACACAGTAGGCAAGCAGCAGATGGTGGTTCTCATTTTGGTTATAAACACTATTGATTTCCGGAGTCATTCAGATAAAAGGCCAGGAAACTCCAGGACAGTTCAGCTGGCCAGGAAGTGAGAACTCTTCTGTTTCCTCTTCCTCACTCACAAACTCACCATCTCAGACCTTGAATCTCTCACATTGTACTTAGTTCTCCTATGTTTTCTCAGAGTATCTTTCCTCCAACTCATTCCTTCAAAACTGTTTCCAGTGGTTTAATTTCCTCACCTTTGAAGTGGACCAGATAATATTTTCCACTTATGAGGCTGAAGTGTTTAGGGATTTAAGAAAATTACCTGAAACTTGGAAATAGACAAAAGGCATCTGCTATGAACGGAAGGCTTTTGTTCCCCTCCAGATTCATATGTTGAAGTCCTAACTCCCAGTGTGATGGTATTTGGGGATGGGGCTTTTGAGAGGTAATCAGGGATAGATGAGGTCGTGAGGATGGGGCCCTGGTGATGGCATTAGTGCCCTTATAAGAACAGACAACAGAGAGCTTGCTCCCTGTCTGTCCCAGTGCACAGAAAGAGCTCAGGTGAGCACACAGAGATGGTAGCTGCCTACAAGTCAAGTCAAGAGTAGGGGACTCAGACTGAAACCTACCTTCATTTGGAACTTCCCAGCCTCTAGAACTCTAGAAATACATTTTGGTTGTTTAAGCCACCCAGCCTATGAATGGTATTTTGGTATGGAAGCCCAAGCGGACTAAGACAACATTATGGAGTGTCCTTTCAGTGCCAAGTTGCATGTTTCTAGCAGACCCACCCCTCCTGGGGATTATCTAATTTTCCAAGGGGAATATCTTTGTTTGACTTCCTATGTACTATGAATGAGGCAATTTCATAACTCTGCAAAGGTAGACATTATAGCTTGCAGAAAACCAATAGCAATGCAAATTATGTTTGTTTGGCAGCAAAGCAAATAATTCCTACTCCTAAAATAGGTAACCCTCTCAGTTACAGTTTAGTGCCTAGTAGAACATTTACCAGTTTTGTAACCATTAACAAATTCATTTCAGCATTCTATGGACTGTCTAACTCTAATTCCCTTTGAATCAGTCTTAATATCTTACTGGGTTGCTCATTAATTAATGAGTTGAATGCAATATTCAACATGTGTTCATTTTGTATGTGTATGTGAATCATGTTTTTAACTTTTGGAAAATTCTGTTTTAATAGGAACATTAATGAGTTAGTGCATAGAGAACAATAGCCTCTGGCTGAAATATGTTTACTCAGGAATAAGCATTCTAAGAAAGAGCACTTGTAACAGTCAAGATTCCTTCCTGATGGGTCTCTACTCTCTATTTTATATTTTAGTGTCTTTCATGTACCTTTGTAGTCATTCTAGAGATTCTCTTTTGAGTAGTTTAGCACGAAAATCTGGGACATCAAGGCACACTCTGCAACAGGCAATGATGTGGATCAGTTTCTTTTTCACTTTTGAAAAATAACCTTTCCCCCAATTGTTGTCTTTCTTTATAGGGCAAGTGAGGTATTTTAGATTGAGTGTACTGAACTAGGACATTCTATTCACTGGCAATCTGTTAAAACAGATAAAATGTCACCAGAGCCATTTGTGGCTGTTAAAATTTTTATTTCTCTTATCCCACAAATTAATAGGAGCAAATCAAATGTCAGTCACCCTTCAGGCACCTTATTCCCATCCAGTCAAACGATGAGGTGCCTGTAAGGATTAATTGCAGAGACAGATAGTGCTCGGTGACATGGTAAATTATGATGATTTTAGGGCTTTTTTCCTCATTCTTGTTTCAACACCAAACTAAATTTGTAGATTTTTCCTATGTGTCAGGAAAGGAAAAAAAAAGTGAAATTAAGGTGGAATAGTCAATCCCTAATGTTAAATTTCAAGTCTAGGTTATTAAAAGTCTCTAGAGTTGAACTATTGGTAGAGGGTAATTTACTAATCTGGCATAAATAGTTCTCTTTTCTTTGCACAAATGTAACTGTGGTGGTTTTTGGCGATTGGTACTAAGTGGGCTGCTCTCACATTTCGGCTCTTCTGTCCCAGCACATGGACATCACAGCTGCCAGGACCAGAGGCCTTACCAGATTCTAGCCACATACTTTCAGTTAACAATCACAGAAACAATGGAAATACATTCCCTGCGGTGTTATGTCCCATGTGATTTTAGACATAATCTTCACCTTTCTGGAGGTTGCTTTCTAGAAGAAGACATAATCACTAAATAAAGAATTAAAATTGTGAGAGGGTTAGGGAACGTGACCTGTTCGCTCAGGCTCAGAGCTTCTTATGTTCTTATGTTTCTCTGTCATCACCTTTTCTTTTTGTCTGTTTTCTTTCACTCCACTACGGAAACTGATTAATCACTATTTATCCAATGCCAACTACATGCTTAGCACTGGGCTGGCTGGGAACTACGAATGCCCTGATCTTTGATGGTCAATAAAAGAGAAAGTCCGTCAATACCCAAGGATGCCCACACCAGCAGAAATGACACATGACTGGGAGACATAATGAACATAGTAGGTATGTACCAATTAGGGAACAGAACTCCATCAATTGCATGTGTTATTTGCATCTGAGAAAGAGAGGGACCACTGGGTACTGATGTGACAAAGAAGGGATTCATGGGAGAGGTAGGGCATGAGCCAGGAAAAGAAAGATGGAGACAAGATAGTTACTGGAGCCATCCAGGGGTGGAACAGCATTTTATTTAACATGCTGAGCATTCCTATTATGTGCCAGGAACTGGTCTAAGTGCTTTAGCAATGCTAACTCACTTCATCCTCATAATAACTCTATGAAATAAACACTAGCATTATCATGTCCATTTTAGCAATGAACAAATCTGAACCACAGACAGGCTAAAAAGCCTGTTCAGGTCACACAGCTGTAAGTAGCAAGTCAGAATTTCTACCTGGCAGTTCCATCTCAGGAGTAAGGCTCACTCTACGAATGCTCTTTTAACCTCTGTAATCAGCTGCCTCCCCAGCATCAATCAATACATAGTGTTTGGAAGAAACTGAGCTATGGGGAATCAGTTAAACAGTGGGTGTGCTGAGATGATGGGACAACCAAGTGGACATATCTGGTGGCCACTGGGACATGCAAGCTGGGGCTTGTTCTGAGACAAGAAACCTGAAGTCACATATTCAGAAGTGAGTAGACTGCCAAGAGGCCATAGGTGAAGCAAGAAATATCTTGTACAAAGAACAAATCGTAATTGTTTTCAAATGGGACACTTGTAAATTCTGCCTACTTGAATGACCTTCAGCAGAAAGAGGCTTTTCCATTGCCATTAAGTGGTGTCTCTAGTTGGGAGATTGCAAATCAGAGTGAAGGAGAATGAAAAGATATTCGCAGTTGTGAAATGTACCCATGGAGTGATGCCAGGTCTCCACTGTATTACGATGTCCGAAATCACCAACACAAACACAAGCACTATTGGAGGAAGGCTGTCTCTGAGGGGCAGCAGATCTTCTGTTTTGGATATTCCTTGTTTTGCTTTAAGAGCAGAGCCTCAAGTTGTTGAAGGAAATGATTTTAGGGTCTTTTTCAAATGTACTGCAAGTCAACTTGTTAGAAATTGCTGCTATCATTATTCTGATTAACAATTTAAAACCTGATTTTGAATTATTCATGGTGTTTAAATAACTTATCAACATGAACAAAAGTGATGTGAAACTGTTGCAATTAGAAAAGCTTACTTAAAGATTGTAGACAAACATCCTTAATTAAGTATTATTGCCGGCTGGAGTTGGAATTTCCGGGTACCAAAGAGTAATTGGAAAAATGGAAGTGCAAGAGGGCCAAAAAATGTGGGGGGAAGGGATGTTAGTGTAACCCCACATTTTCGAATGCTTGAGGAGGCATGGAGCAGGACTTCTTAGGTTTACTGCTGCCTTAGGAGAGTCTAGTTAATTAGTGAAAAAAATAAAATAAATTCAGATGCATTCAACATTCGATTACTGGCTGGATGACTGAAAGGAATGATGGTGCTGATACATAAATAATCAGAAGTAGTGAAAAAGTGGGCTGGCCCGGTGGTTCAGGTGGTTAGAGCTCTGTGCTCCTAACGCCGAAGGCTGCCGGTTCGATTCCCACATGGGCCAGTGGGCTCTCAACCACAAGGTTGCCAGTTCAATTCCTCGACTCCCGCAAGGGATGGTGGTCAGCGCCCCCTGCAACTAAAATTGAACACGGCACCTTGAGCTGAGCGGCCGCTGAGCTCCCGGATGGCTCAGTTGGTTGGAGCGTGTCCTCTCAACCACAAGGTTGCAGGTTCGACTCCCTCAAGGGATGGTGGGCTGTGCCCCCTGCAACTAGAAAACGGCAACTGGACCTGGAGCTGAGCTGCGCCCTCCACAACTAAGACTGGAAGGACAACAACTTGAAGCTGAACAGTACCCTCCACAACTAAGATTGAAAGGACAACAACTTGACTTGGAAAAAAGAAGTCCTGGAAGTGCACACTGTTCCCCAATAAAGTCCTGTTCCCCTTTCCCAATAAAATCTTTAAAAAAAAAAAAAAAAAGTAGTGAAAAACTGTTCATCTAGAGGCAGGAAAACTAGGTTAAGGGTTGGGTAGGATTAGAGACTCAAGCCCGCCTGAGAGTGAGGCATCTGGACACCTAGAGAAGCCCTGATGTTCCCTGCTTATATTCCCTATGTCATTCCTACTTTTCCTCTGGGAACCACATTATTCTCAAATCCTCAAAAGTGAGGAAGAGGTTTAGGGTAAATGAGAAACCGCTCTATTAATAAACATATTCAAAGAACCTTTATCATGTGCTACTGGGATAGAGTCTGAGGCTCCAAAGCCAAATATCACCTATTTATTATCTTTTAAAGAACTCATAGTCATGCTGGCAAGGCAAAAGAACAGGTGGAGGGTTGCAGGTGGGGTCATGGAGTCATGCACAGGGTGCTGAGGAAGCACAACTTAGGGCCCAGGTGGAGGCCCAGAGTCTGGAGACTCAAGGTCGTCAGTGTTGGGGACCCACGTGGGTAGAATGGGAAGGGATGACACCAGAGAGTGTTCTTGGTTTCCAGCAATACATACCAATGCTGGTGAACTTAAGCTGTGATTAATGGAAGGCAGCTCCTTTAAACAATGGAGGGCTACAGAGGCAGACTTGGCAAATCAGCAAAAGTAGGGTAGTTTGGAAGATAAGGTCAAGGCAAGGTCACCTCACCATACTAGTCAGTGTAGTTAGCCATCATTGGCGTCTTCCCAGATAGAAACTGTCACCAAATGGACTCTGCTTCACGTCCTTGAAAGCCTCTAACTGTTCCTGCTTCATTGAAACACTCATCAAGATTCAAAGTCCTCAGTGTTCATTGGCTAAGTTCAGTCACATGTCCAAAACCCAGCTGCCAGGGGTAAAGTTGAGAAATGTCTTATCTTCTTTGTTTTGCAAAGTACGGTTCCTTCCCAAGCCTGCCTCTCATCTATTTGGAAATTCTTTCAGATGATAAGTGTGTTTGGTTGCTGGTTGGACAGTCTCTTCACCAGTGCCATTCTGCTAGCCAAATGTCTTATCCTTCAGCCATGGAGTATATGAGCTTACTGTACAAACTGTAGGACACATGGATGTACCTGACTTTTGGGAGATACCTTGTTTCTCCCCTGAACAAGCTTCTATTACTATCTCTAGGAGCTGAGAAGAAACAGACCCTCCACGATACATTGTCACATCCAGTCATTTCGAATTTTGCAAACAAAATTTCAACATGCATCTTTTAACCTGAGCTAATTAGACAAAGTCCTACAAATAAATGGAGCTAGGCTGTGTGCGCTTTCTCCCTCCTCTTATACCTCTGAGTCACTCTGGCTCTGCGTCACTCTTGCTCTTCTAACATAGGCAAGCTAGTGCAAAATGTTGAACCAAATGTATTAGTTTGCTAAGACTGCTGTGACAAAGTACCACAAATTGAGTGGCTTAAACAACACAAATTTGTCTCACATTCTGGAGGCCAGAGGTCCAAGATCCAGGTGTCAACAAGGTTGGTTCCTTCTGAGGGCTGTGAGGGACAAATCTGTTCCATGCTTCCCTCTAGCTTTGAGTGGTTTGTTGGCCATCTTTGGTGTTTTTTGGTTTGTAGATTCATCAACCCTATCACTGCCTTCATGTTCACATAGCTTTTTGCTGTGTGTGTTGTTTGCAAATTTCCTCTTTTTATAAACACTCTAGTCATAATGGATTAGGGGTCCCCTCTGCTCCAGTATAACCTAATCTCATTATATCTGCAACACCTATATTTCCAAATAAGTTCTCACTCTGAGGTGTTGGAGGTTAAGACTTCAACGTATGAATTCTGGAGGATGCAATTTAACCCATAATGCCAACCAATGAATCTACCAGTCAAATAAATAAACAGTTCTTTTCAAAAAATTTTAGCACAGAAAGAGTTTAGTAAAAATGTAGGTTAATGAGTAAGCCTATTTTCTGGTCAGCATGAATGGAAAATTCTATATTGTGTAAAGCAGGGACAAATCAAAAATCCTTTGTTAAGATGTAAGCTGTTTCTTATAAATGGACATGCTAAATTAAACCTTGAAAGAAACCAACTAATAAACAAGCAGACAAGGAATATAAAGGATAATCTAAATACCTCCTGGGAAGGTCTGGTTTATTGTCTAAGCAGAACACTCAGCTGAATCTTAGACTATACATCTCCTACTCTATCCATGTCTGACATACTAACGCCTATTGAGTGGATCCATGCTATAAAGGATGCATACAAATATTTCTCATAGAATTAGAAATTATAATTTTAAAAACACTCTATTATATTCATCTTCTGTTCAAACACATTCAATGGCCCTCTAGTTTTCACCATTTTAAGATAAAGGTGTTCTGCTGACTTTCAAGACCCTTCATTTTCTGGTCTCACCAAGCCTCTCCAACCTATTTCATACTCCTCAACTATTTTCTGCTCCAGTTCAGTGCCTGCCTTGTACCAAATACTAATCCTCGCCGGAGTTCTTTAACCTCTATTGATTGTTTCCCTTCTGTTAGAAACTTTCCACACTCTTAAGGCCCTGTTCAAGCTCATGGAGCCTTTCTCCTTGTTAAGTTATTGTTGGTTGGCTCTCCCTTTGATTTCTAAACGGTATTCTAAACCTCCAAATGTTTCAACTGTGTTGTGGGCTACAATTGGCTACTTACTTTTTTCAAGTGGTCCAGTCATGACATAGCAGAATGTTTGTAAGTTCATTGATTGAGAGGAGATGGCTTTATACCCACTCCTTGAATCTCCCTCAATTTCAGCTCAGTATTGAGCACAGTAAATACTCAATGGATCCCTGCTTGGAAGCTACTTCCCCCCCAGATATTATGGTTGGGAAGCATGGCTGGAGTATCTATTATGACATCTTTTAGAAAACTCCATAGGCTTTATATCTAACAGACCATGCACTCCAACTGTATGTAGTAAAATGGAAAATTAATAAGGATAGTTAAAAGAAATCCCTATCTTAGTACTAAAAACAAACCCTGGAATCAAAAGGAAGTCATAAAGGAAATGAAGACATACCTAACTTAAATTATAATGAAAGTGTTAATGGCAAAATTTGTCAGGCGCATCTACAGAAGAACTTTGAGGGAACTATATAGCTTTAAATACAGTCATAAGAAAACGCCAATGTTTTAAAATAAATGAGCTAAGCATTATGACATTGGAAAAAGATCAGTGGAACAAGTGAATAGAAAAGGAAAAGAAGCAATGAAGATAAGTCGGATATCAATGAAATAGGGATAATAGGAAGATTACCAAACTCAAAATTGGTTCTTTGAAATATTAAGAGAAATCTTTAGCAAGAAGAATTAAGAAAAAAAGGGAAAACATAGAAAAAGAATAAAATGCAGAAAAAAAAAAAGGAAGCAATACAGATACAACAGATTTAAAAATCATAAAAGACTCTTACCATAAGTGCATCTACTTCTTTGGAAAACTTGATGGAGTCAATGAATTACTCTGAAAAAAAATCAAATGCCAAATTGATGTAATAAGAAATAGTAGAGAAATTGTGCACCAATAAATATTAAGGAAACTTCCCCTATGCTCTTACTCATTCCATGTCCCCAACCCAGGCACAGAGGCTTCATGGGAACTCCACTAAACTTATAAGAAACACTGGATTCCTAGTTTATGTTAAGTTCTTCCTGAAAATAATAAGACTGCCAGGGGTGAAGTTGAGAAATGTCTTATCTCCTTTGTTTTGCAAAGTACAGTTCCTTCCCCAGCCTACCTCTCATCTATTTGGGAATTCTTTCAAATGATAAGTGTGTTTGGTTGCTGGTTGGACAATCTTTTTACCAGTGCCCTTCTGCTAGCCAAATGTCTTATCCTTCACTGTACAAACTGTAGGACACGTGGATGTACCTGACTTTTGGGAGATACCTTGTTTCTCCCCTGAACAAGCTTCTATTACTATCTCTAGGAGCTGAGAAGAAACAGACCCTCCATGATACATTGTCACATCCACACATTTCGAATTTTGCAAACAAAATTTCAACATGCATCTTTTAACCTGAGCTAATTAGACAAAATCCTACAAATAAATGGAGTTAGGCTATTTAAGAGCAACCCAGCGGTTTTTATGAGACTTACTTGTATAATATTGATTCCAAAACCAGATTTAAAAAAAAACCACATACTTATTTCTGAATAAAATAGTCTAACCAAACAAATATCATCTTTTAAAACGTAATGACCAAGTAGAGATTTCCCAAAGAATGTAAAGATGATGTAACATAAAAAGAAATCTAACAATGAAATGACGTACATTAATAAACTAAGGAAGAAAAATGATTTTTGCAATCCATGTACATAAATAATTTCATAAGATTTAAAATTTACTTGTGATAAAAACTCTTCATAAACTAGGAGTAAAAAGGAATTTCCTTAACTTGAATGAAGTTATATTTCAGAAACCTATGACAAATATTATCTAATAGAGAAACTATAATGTATTACATCTAAGATCAGTAAAAAGACAAAGATTGCACACTTTGTAAGGTATATAAATGTCTAATCACTATTATATACCTATTATTTACCTAAACTAATATAATATTGTATGCCAGAAAAATCAATCAATCATCAATTACATTTTAACAAAAGACAAAGATCCTTATATTAGCACTTCTATTGTCAGAGAACTGGAGGTACTGGCCCAGGCAAAAGTGATATAAGGACTTAGGAAGAGAAATAACACTGTTGTATTTGCTGGTGATATAATCACTAATGTAAAACAATCCAACAACATCAACATGCAAACTATTTGAACCAACAAGGGAATTCAGTAAGTTTAAAGATAGGAGATTAAACTTAAATAGCAATAGAGTTTTTCTACATCAGAACTAAATATAATATAATGAAAATTAAGATACTATTCACAATAGCAACAAAACCCATAATGTATTCAGGAATTAACTTGTGCAAGAAGACATAAAATTTAAAATTCTAATTAAGGACATTAAAATTATATAAACAAATGAAGAGACATTAGATATAATGACTTAATATTGTAAATATATCAATTCTCAAAAAATTAATCTTTACATTCATTGGAAGACCATTGAACATTCTAGTTGGATTTTAAACAGAATTTGATAAACCTCTAAAATTTATTTGGGAGAAGAAAGATCCCAGAATATCTAAGTTAAATTTTAAAATATTAAGAGTGCATCATAGCCTTTACAGAAATCAAAATATCCTACAAAGCCGTTATAATAAGAAACTATGGCATCTGTTGAAGAGTAGATACATAGACCAATAAAACACAATGAAGAGCTGAGAGTCCTGTGAATATATAGAACTTTATATACAATAAATGTAGCACCACAAATCAGTGAGGAGTTGACAAATGTTTTAGTAGATGAGATAGGGAAAAAGGGCTCATTATATGGAGAAAAATAAAATAAAAATAGATTTCTACTAAAACCGCAACCAAAGTTGGACCTTAAAGAAATTTAAGATTTAAATATAAATAGTAAAACTGTAAACTTACTTGTAAAAAAAAATGTAGAATACTTTGTGACACAAAGGTAAGAAAAATCTTATTAAATAAAACCTTGAATGAATATCTTAGAATAAAAAAATGATCAATTTAATGACATCTAAATTAAAGATCTCTGTTCAACAAACAAAGTATGCTATAGACAAAGTTAGTAGATGGCAGAATGGGATAAGATAGTCTCAATGTCTAAAGCTGATCAGAAATTAATATCTAGGCTTTATAAGATAGCAACCACATAAGAAAAATAGGTAAAGGCTATAGACAATTTAACTGGAAGAGAAAATGCAAAAGGCTATTGAGCATATGGAGGATTGCTCACACTCATTAATAATCAGATACATGCAAATTAAATTAATGAAGTATTCCTTTACACATATTAGTTTGGCAAAAGTGGGAGAGTGGAAAATGCCAAAGGCTTCTGCAGGATGGGAATGTGAGGACAGAGGAGCTCTCAGAAAGCTCGGGAGAGCAATCTGGCCCTTAGAAAGATAAGGCTATGTGCACATGCTAGGGGCATGCATGGGGCTGTCTTCTGCAACCCCACTTGCAATGATGGAGCGTTGGCAGCATTCAGAGTATTCATCACTGGGTCAGTGGCCAGGTAAAGTGTGGGCATTCATACCGTGCAGCTTAGATGAACGCCTAGCAACTAAACCACAGAGGCACAGTGACAAGTGAAAAAAAGTGTAAGAAATGAAAGTGACAGCTAACGATACAATTTACATAAATTCAAAAATACACGCACATAGAAAAAGGCCCATTTTGCAAGCATACAAACAAGCAAAATGATACACATTAAACACATCAGTATGCTCGGCTATGGGTAGGTGGTTAGGAGTTGGGGAATGGCAATGGAGAATGGTGATAAAAGGGAATTTATAAAAATTTGCCTTCTGGGAGAGGCAAGCTACTTAATTGGGTTTGGAGGAAGGCTCATTTGATGCGATGCGCTCAGGCTGTCAATTAAGAAACAATAGGCGAGGTGTTTGGATGCGTCACCTCCCTGGGCTCATCATCACAGGCTGGAAATAGAAGCGGAGCTTGGGAGCCTGCCTCCCACAGATGGGGTCAGAGGTGCTAGATGCTGGGCTTCTAATTGGACATGCTGTGTCAGAGCACAGAGCAGAGTCTCCCAGCACAACACACAGGATGTCTGTTTAGCCTCTGTGACGCATTTTAAACAAAAAGTGAGAAGCAAAGTGATACTCTTGCATCCTGTGATTAAGGCCTGGGAGTTATCAGTGTTATTATTTTATAGTTACAGTTATGTCAACCATCATTCAGATTGTGTTCCAAAATACCCTCGGGCATCAATGGACATATTCCCAGAAACACACTGCTGTGCCCTAAGGGTGTGCTGAGAACACAGTTGCTTTCTTTCAAATGTGAAAAGCAAGATCCTATTATAGTCAACAATACTGTATTATATGCTTCAACATTGCTAAGAGACTAGATTTTAAATGTTCTCACCATAAAAAAAGAAATGACAATTATGTGACACGATGGAGATATTGGTGATGCTATGATGGTCATCATATTGCAACTATATAAATGCATCAATCAACATGTTATACACCTTAAACATATACAATGTTACATGTCAATTATATCAGAATAAAAATAAAATAAAATAAATACATAAAAATAAACACATGTGCACACACACAACACAATGTAAGCTCTTGACCACTTACGACTTTCTGGTTGGCAAGGTGGAGCCTCCATTTTGCAGCCCCTCACTAGTGTATAATTTTAGCATCCTCATGTTGCTTAGGTGGTAGAGATCGTCAGGTGAAGTAAGTGGCCTGTGGAGGCTCACTCAGGGTGGGGGCACACTAAAACACTGATTCACTGGTCAATCTGACTATGTCTCTCCAAGCCCCCAGACCCTATCAACAAGCCATAGCTGCCTTTAGTCTACAGACATGTGGCTCAGACCTGACTGAAACTGGGCTTGTATCTCCAGCTGATGGACTCTGGAGCTGGCCTTACTGCCACTGACCTGGCATCCTCTTCATGTTAGAGGAGCTCAGGGTACCCACCTACATCTCGGTGTCCAGTCTGTGCTCATGCTTGGCTGTGTCAACCTGATCATCATAGCAGGTTTCTGCCTCACTCTTCCTGTGTAATCCTGCTAGAACTTCTCATGGAACTGGGTGTATTTATTCTTTTTTAGAACATCTCTCAAGATGTTCTAGGAACTGGGATACAACAGTAAGCACAGACAGTTATGGAACGCTCACTCAGGCAGCTTACAATTTAGTGAGGGAGACAGCACATTCATAGGAATGACCGAGGAAAATCCTAAAACAGTAAATCTGTTAAAGTACACTGGGGTTTGTTTTAATCACGTATGATAAGACAACAGATGTGCATAAGATTGTCATGGAGGAAGAAGTCCCCCCGCCAGATTTTTTGAGATATAACTGACATACAGCAGTGCATAAGTTTGTGTAGAGCATACTGATTTGACTTATATATATCATGAAATTATTACCATAAGTTTAGTTAACATCCATCATATAGATTACAACAACAAAACAAGGAGAGGAAAAAGAAACTTTCTTAATAATGTAAGAAGTTTCTACTCAGATCCGTAGAAACAGGAGACATCCTACACCATGCAGGGCCACAGGGGGAAGGACCAGGGCTAGTCAGGAGGCAGAGAGGGGAAAGGGAAGGGCAGAGCCTTTACTGGTGTTGTGGTGGGAAGGGGTGGGTGAGGCAGGCTAGGTGTTCTGAGTAAGCTTAGGCTTGGATAGTTTGAATCATTTTGGCAGGTTCTGGATGGCAGGTCCCTAGTTGTCTAGTACCTGGCCCTGGGGTGATTTAGTGCAGGGGGAATATTGACTTGAAGTGTGGGAGTTTGATAAAGGAGATGGTGAGGTACAGGCTCTGTATGGGTTGGTTTTACTATCAAAGACACATTTGCAAGGGGAGTCATTTACTATCTCTTAGGAACTAGCTAGCCCTGGGAGGGGTGGTTTCCCCATTACCAAGGCCTCAAATGCCAGAGCATCAAGAGTACAAAAAACACAGCCAACACAATAAAAAATTGGGTTCTTTGTGAGTTTGTGAAAAAGAAACCTGCTTTAAGCTGGGGTGTCAGGGATGACTTTTATGAAGAAATGATGAGTACAGGGAAGGCTACAGACTGAATGGAAGTTAATTTGGAGGGATTAGGAGCCATGTTCCGTATTTATTTAGGAGATGGCATGTGCAAAGGTCCTGGGGTGGTAGAAAGCTCTGAGCGATTGAGGAACGGAGAGGTAAGACTAGAGTGGAAGGAGGCAGAGTTTGGGAGACGAGCAGGGGCAGGCTCTACAGGAACTGGTGAGCAGTGTTAGCAACTGGGATGTTAATTTGAGAGCAATGGCTGGGCATTGGGGGATTGTATGTAGGGGATTGATTGTATGCTTAAGAACTCACACCCCACCTGACCTGGGTATGAGCAAAGCTCTCCTCTGGGTAAGTAGGTCCTGCTGCTATCCTTCTGGCTACTAAGATCACCATCAGTGCTGCTGCATTACTGATTTGGAGTACCACCCCTCATCCCGTATCTCACCTAGCAGATGGAGCTTCCTCAGACAGACAGCTGCCCAACCATGCCTGCGTTTGCCGCTCATGGATGGCTTTGCAGCGTCACCTGTGCCAGCCCCTCAGCTCCCATCCTACAGCTCTAGCCTTCCTCTCAGTCAATGTAGCTGCTATTCACCAAGGACGGGGCATTCTTTAGTGGGGTTTACTTTAGCAAATTTGCAAAATATTGAATCTCCTGATGAAAAGGGTCTCTTCTGCCTGGAAGCACCATTTCCTCTCCACTCACCCCAGCTAATGAGTGAGAGATTGGTATTCAGAGGAGCACAGAGCTAAAATCAGGCTGCCCTTTTCTCGTTAAAAATGCACAAATAAGCCAGCAAGGCCTAAATGCAATTAAGTGCAAAACCTAATTTGGAGTAATTAGGTGTAAGGCAAATAGTGTGTCCAGTTGTGAAGTTGTGGGGGCCTAAGTCCCATAGCGAGCTTGAGATTCATTTCTCATTCTTGGAGTCCTGTGTTTAAAATATAGAAGGAATTTGATTTGCTGCATCTGGCTCACTTGCCTTCCCAACCTGATTTGTTTTATTTAAATCTTCTCTGGGTACATCTATATTACTTACTTCAGCCTAAACTTTGAAGGAAAAAAACAAAATCCCGCCCCCTCCCCCCAAGGAAAACAAACGAAAAAACCCCACAAAAACCAAAAAAAACTACAACAACAAAACAAGACAGTGGGAGAAGCCAGGCAGTGGAGAAAGCACCCTGAAGTAGCCTGGGGGCGGTGTGTACGTCGCAGGGTGGGGGGCGGACAAGAGAGGCAGATCACATCTTCCCTTTGCAACATGAGCAGCGGGAGCTGCAGCGCCACCAGGGCCCTTCGTGCTCTCTGGCCTGGAGGAAACTGGTAGAGGATGGAAGCCTGCAGGTGTGCTTCTGCTAGTTTAAATATGGGGAAGCTTAAACACTGGGAGACAGTACTTCCTGGCTGAGAGGTCACTTTTCATCAAGATGTTCAATGTTTCACGAATGTGACTAAAGTAAACCCCACTTCAGAAGGCCCCTTCCTTCCTGGGACAGCAGCCGTGTGGACTAAGAGAGGCCGACCAGCGCGCTTGGATGGGAACTGAGGGCTGGCACCATGACAGGAACACAGAACTTGGAGAAAAACGACCTGCGTTTGGATCTCTGTTCAGCCACATTCCAGCTTCAGGACTTTGGGCAAAAACAAAACAAAAAACCCCACAAACCTCAGCTTTTCACTCTCCTTATCTGTAGAACGAGAAGATTGAGTTAAATGACTTCTTTTACAGAGGATGAGGGTGGGGGTGGGTGGGATCGTAGCCTTGAGGACGCGTGAAGGGTCTGCTTCAGCTAACGATGCCTCTATCTCCAGCTTCATCTGCAAGTCTAACCTCTTAGCCTACCTCAAAGTCTGAGCTTACTTTGGTTAAAGTCTCTGGCTTGAGGTGTCCAATGTTTTCCTTAAAAGGCAAATTTATTCTCTGCAGAGCTGCCCCAGTAGTTTTCCTTGTGTTGTCATTTATTTCCTTTTCCTACTTAGAAAGTGTGACAAAGATGAAGCCCAGACCCCTTCACCTGGCATTTCAAGGGGGTCTCTGTCAAGACTGCGTAGAGCCTTGCTCCATGCCATCCAGCAGGGGTGTGGGTGTGGTTCGGAGGGCAAACCCACCTGGGGTTGTGTCAGCTCTTTCCCTTAGTAACTGCATGAGCTTGGCAAAGTTACACGATCTCTTCAGCCTTCAGTTTCCTTCTCTATAAAGTGGGAGTAAGAAAGGTACCTATCTCATAAGATCATTATAAGGATTAAGTGTTAAAACTGATTTAAAACGCTTAACCCTGTGCCTGGAACAAGGTAAACACTTAATAAATGTTAGCTGTTGTGGCAAACTGAATTCCGTTTTCTGCAACAGACCTATTTCCTCCCCACTCTGCACCTTGCTCATTCCTTTTCCCTCGATAGAGCATGTTCTGACCTCACCTTTCTTCTACCTGAAATCTTTCTTCAAGGCGCTGTTGAAATGCCACTGTATCCATGAAGGCTTTCTTGAACTCTTGGGAGAATTAATTACTGCTCTTCTCTCTTGGCCCTTTCCTTGGGCCTTTCTTGAGAATGCGTTTTATTTTGTTTTATCTAGCAATGATTTGTGCATGTGCCTCTTCCACCCCACCTCTATGTATGCACCCTCACCTCCAGCCACCAGCCTATGAGCTCTACGAGGGCAAGGGACACAGGTCATTCCTTCCTGAATAATGCAATCAGTTCAATAAACATGTGAATGAGCAAATGACTGAAGGAATGCACGAGTGGAAGGTTACTCAAATGGCATTTTCTGTCATTATTACAGATTGGTTATGTCAGAGAGCAGGACTCGAAGAAACTTAACTTTCAATGTGGTTGGTGCTCATGGGAGGTTAAGCTCTGGGTTTTGCAATGCAGCTACAGAGGGACGGGCCTGTGTGGGGACAAGGAAGGGGTAGGGTCCCCAAACAAGTACTACTTGCTTTTTGAAAATTTCTAAAAATAAGCTCCGTGGCCTTGGCTTAATTGATGCTGACAAGTGATTACATGGGAGATAATCAGCAGACAAGCACACAATGGTGAAAATCTGAATTTAGCAAAGCCCATATTCATCTTGCTGCATTTTGCACCCCTAGCTAAAACTCCCTGAGTAATGGTGGCTATTGAAGGAGGGAATTGCTTCTATCAAAGATTCATGGGGTGGGGTGAGAGGCTGAAGAACACTCACCATGTAGCCTGCATGAGACCCAATTATACAAAACTAGGTTCCAGCAAGCCCCAATTAGATTTAGATTTGTTCAGTGGGGATTCTACTCACTTAAAGGATGACCACCAAATTCTCAAGTTTAAATTTATTTCACTTAACTAATCACATTTTCAAGGGGGGTAAAATAGTGAGACTGTCAGAGTGAAAGCTGTAATCTGAACACTGACAGGAGCTGAGAGTTCCTATAACTATCGAGCATAATTGTCAGGTGTCCAGCCCTCCTTTTATAGATTGCTCCAGGGCAGCAAAGAGAAGATAGTAGCAGAAGGACCTTTTTGAGAGTTTTTGGAAAGCTTTTCCATTGCAAAGGCTCCTGGGAGACGGCCATCAGCGACACCACCAATGGCATGTTCTTGACATTTTCTCTCTTTTATTCTCTGTGTTCTTCTCATGCTCCATCCTGGCAGCTTTTATCAACTTGACAACATTCGTTTATATCAAACCTGGCAGGCTCATCCCAACTCTCCAGAAACCCCACAAAAGGCCTCCCTTCCCAGTGTCCTGACCTTGACCTCAGGTTCTACTCATTATCGAATCTCCTCTTTCAGAATCTGCTCCCTTAGCTTCTTACTCAGACTCTCCCCCATGTCCAATTCCTTGGTGTTCATGATTGATTTAGGAGGATTTTCTTTCTTTCTTTTTGCTTTTTTTCCCCTTTGCCTCTAATCTAGCCTTGTGCTGAATTGCTGTCTTTCAAATTTCCCATATTTCCAGATTCTAGAATCTGGAGCAAGCAGAACTAGACCTCGTGTTCAGCCCACGGCACCAGGAGGCCCCGTTCCCGACCCCAAACCCCTGATTGCCTAGAAAATGGGGCCAGTCTATTTCTTTTCTTTTTCTCCATTAAGAATGAGCTAGTTGCTATAGAAAAAAAAAAGATCTTATAATGTACCAGGCTTTATATTTGTTATACCTTTCCGTGTTGTCCTCCCAATATTGCTATAAGGCTAAGAAATATGATGTGGTACAGCTAGAAATTAAACCTATGGATCACTTGTGTCTGTTCCTGACACTCTCTGAGACTCAGTTTCCTCATCAACAAAATAGTGATATTAGTTTTAATCACATAAAACTGTCTATATTCAACCAGTTTTTTATCCCAAAAAAGGCAATTTCATACAGTTGAACATATAATATTCCCTAATAGATTAGTTGTAGAGATACAGTAATTGTCAGGTGCAAGGCATAGAGTAAGCTTAATAAACGGCTCTGATAATTATACCATACCCTTCATTTCCCTATGTTACCTTTTCTGATCCAAGAATTCCTAAAAAATGTTTATCTCTGTCCTATTGTGGCTTTTTATAAAAGCTGTGAGATTCTAATCCCAAGGTCCAAAGACCAGAATATTCTGACAATACAGAATATCTTGGCCTTTAGCAAGTCCCTTTCTTATTCTTGTAATAGATGCATCCTTTTACTGGCTTTCGTATCTTTGGGTTTAGGAAACACAGCTAACTCCTGGGACATGCAGCGTCTTCTGGAGGAGCACAGGTGTGTGAGAGAGGCTCTGAACCCAGAGGTGAATGTCCAGAGCAGCCACATGTCCTGTGGGTCACAAGGGAAGAACCTCCTGTGTAAAGATCCAGACTGCCTGAGACGTTGACAGGAAGCAAATGTTTCTATTCTTCTCCTGGCAGCTTCCATCTGTCTTAGACAGCCAAGTTCAAAGGTTCCCTGCTCCAGCCCTCCTACGCAGAACTAATCGTGGTCTTTCTCCCCCACGGCTGCTTGTGTGCACATTTAGCCCAGCTCGCCGCACTGAGGTGTGTGCAGATGTTTTCCCCACTCCTCTCCGTGTGGGCGGCCCCTGGCTCTATCTACTTTATGACCTCGCTGCTTAATGCAATGCTTGGCACAGAAAACACCCAGTAAATATTTGCTAATAATAATAGTACTGTATTTATTGAATGCTTACTGTTCTGGTTGAATTCACACAAAGCCTTATGATGTACCTACTTTTATAATTTCTATTTTATGGAGAAGGGAGCAGAGGCCCAAAGAGAATAACCTGATCAGGCCTCCCCAGCCAATAAGTGGCAGAGGTAAGGTTCAAACTCAGGCAGGGCGGGGCCAGAACTTGCCCACTAATTGCCTCTTTCTCCTTTTAATAGATGGATGATTCTTGACTTTCGGCTGAAAGGAAGAGTAATGAAGCATATTGTTCAGAAGAAAGGAATTCACCTGTGTAGGCGAAAATCAGGAATTTGTATCTTTGGCTTTTGATCACTATTGTTAAAAGACCTCAAATTCTACTTCAGCTAATGTATACTGGTGACACAGACCCACGCAATTTACAGATTTCAGAGTTGAGGTCAGGAAATAAAAGCCCAAAAGGGGCTCTGAAGAGTCTCATTGGCTCAGAACACTCTAATAGGCTCAGCAGCCACCGTGGCTGGGAACCTTCCGGGTGACAGTCACTCCGGGGTTTGAAGCGGCGAAGCCCCATTCCTACGTCCTAGGAAACACAGCTGCTGTGCTGTCTGCATCATGGGCACCCTGTCGTTAGTCCTCCTATCAGGAAAAGACGCTTTGCCAAAGCGTCCTGACATTTCAGCCTTGTTCTCAAGACTCGTTAGGACAGAGCCAGGGGGTGAATGTAATGAATGGCTTCGCCTCTATGAATGCATAATGTGCAAATTGCCTCCACCAGGCCCCTTCCTGTGGGGCTGTGCGCAGAAACTTATGATTAAGCCGTGAACTTGGCCTTGAGCGGAGGAGGCTGCTGCGGCTGCGCTGGTCTGAAAGGAGGTGTTCGCTCTCACTCAGAGGTGCCGATTCGCCGGCTTCTCAGCCCCAGCGGCCATGACTCACGGCTTAGTCCCTATAGCTGTGTGCGTTTTGACTTTAAATGCATCCGTCTGACGCCACCCCCGGCTGAAGTCGAGGCGACTCGTGCTACCAGCAGCCTCCCAGAAGAAACTCCACCTCCGCCTGCCTGTCGGAGAGCGGAACTTGCTTCCAGCAGTTACGCAAATACTTGCGTTTTCTTGCCTTCTTTCTCATTGAGGGGACGTGGCAAATGACTTGTCTGGCACTGCTGTCATGAATCTAATCACATTGGGTATAAAGGAAGTTGTGTTTTGCTTTTTTCGGGTTGGTTACAATTCAGACATTGCAAACCCGGTGTCAGTGAATTCCCAGAGATTGGAAGGTAAATAATAATCAGGCAGTGCTTCTGCAGAACGCCTCAAACTTTCCGGAGCATTTCCACGACTACAATGTAATTGGATCCTTGCAGCAACTCTCAGAGGCCCTCAACGTACGTAATATTACCCTCCTTTGGCAAATGAAGAAACTGAGGCCCAAGGAAGTTGAGTAATTTGCCTGAGGCCACACAGTGAGACAGAGGCCCAGTAGTATTCTAGCATATGCCATTCACAGCTGCTGCCTGTGGAATTTGTTCTAAGGCAAATTTTACTGCAGGACTAAAATGTTTTTAAAGCTAAAAAAAAAATTTTTGTCATTGAATACAGCATTCTTGGAGATGGGAAGAAGAGGAAGGGAGATGGGACTATACAACCATAGTTTTGGATCCAAACACGAGGATTAAGCCTCACTCAAGGTTAAACTACAATGAACACAAAATTTTCAAAAACTTAGTCATTTGAAGAATTATTTTTATCTCTAAGTATTATCAGTACTATTATTTACTTACTATATTTTTTCCATGTTGAGTATTTTGTTAAGCCTAAATATAAAGAGGTTTGTATCACTGCTCCAACTTGAAAATTTTATCACCTACATAAATAGGAGGCAACACAAACCATACATCCAATAAAAATATAAAGATATTAATACATTTCTGGTTAGATCCTGTAACCTGCAGAAAGCTCTGGACCTAATGCAAAAAAAGGAAGATTTTCAAGTGCTAGAAAAGTGTTGAAGACATACCAGCCCCCAACTGAAATGTTCTTCTTTATATAAGCTGGAAAATTACACAAGGAATACATTTTAAATTATGTAATTTAATGTTACTTGATGTTATGTCTATGCCTGGCATAAAATCACTTCCAATAGTACTGAGGATATGCTTGCCATACTTTGGGAAACACAGATGCATCTGATTGTCTCCTTTGAAAACAGGAGCTTCCAGCAGAAAATAGCACAAATTCCTCTTTGCCAACTCATCATTCTTCTCTGGATAAGACTATCTGTAAGGCTACAGATATTTAAGTTAAACTAGTTGACTTCAATATTTGTATCAGTCAGGATAGGCTAGGTTATATGTGGTAACAAACAATCCCCCTAAACCAGTTGCTTAAAACAACACTATTTCTTGCTCACACTACATGCCCATGAAAAGTCTGAAGGCAACTCTGCACATGGCAGTCACTCTGGGAGAAGCCTGTGTGAGCAGCCCCCATTCCAAACCTTATCTTCTGCTATGGTGAAGGAAAGTAACCTCTGTAATATGTTAACTCTAAGCTTATAAGTTCTACAGCTAGAACTTATTGCACGGTGCCACCCAACCATAGTGTCCAAGAAGTATAATTCTATTATATGACCAGAAGTGGGGAGAATCAGAAATATTTAGTGAATAGTACTAAGAGCTACAACAAAATTTAAGGTCACATGCTCACTTGAGCATCTGTTTACAGCTCTGGAGCTGCCTGATAAAAAGCACACTATAATATACATATACATTTTCATTAAATTTTATGGGATTTATGGACTACAAGTTAAAAATCTATGTGCTAATAAATGAAGTAACCGCATAAGGGGGAGGATTGGGATTAATCAAAGAAGATTTCACTGCAGGGATGAATCAACTAATATCTGTTTAAAGAATCAAAATGGTGGAGAAGAGGAGTAGACCATTTTGGGGCAAGGAGAATGATGTGGATGAAGATAGGCCCGAGGAGAGGAACATATCTTCTGGTAGAGAGGCTTATATAACTGAAAAAAAAAAAAAAATCCAGGGAGTTGAGACTGGAGAGGTATGGGAGAATATTAAGAAAAAAAACAACAAAAAACAAAACAAAACAACAAAAAAAACAAGCAGTGAAAGACCTTGACTATGAAAAGCTAATCCAGTTGGCATCAGTTAAGCAGAGGAGACTCATAATGGAAAAATGTTGAAAGATAATTTGCTACTGTATTTTTAAGGATCAAGACGCATGGTTTGTACTTAGTAAGAAATTAATATAAATGAGCTGTTTGATTTTTTTTTTTAATCAAACACCCCAGTCATTCTGTCAACAGCATTTCCTGAGTGTTGGTTCAGATTAGAAGTAGAAATTATTTCTCTTAAGGTGCCGACACTTAACTTCCTGGAGGAAAAAGACATGTATGAAAGATTAGAGAGATTCTCAGAAAAACCCAACATAAGGGGATATGAAGGGGCTATGAAAATGGATAAATAAGAAAGGAACAACTGGGAAGAATTGGCAATAGCTGGGGAAGAAGAGGGGTGAGTGAGTGGAGAGTCAGAAGGTGCAGGAATGAACTGAGCAGATAATGACTCCAAGGTTAAAACTGAAGGTTGGAGATTATAACTGATCATGTGAGGACATTGAAAAGGAATAAGAGATTGGGAGGGAATGGGGTAAGCTTGGGTCTTGATATGTTTATTTGTAGGTGTTATTGTTTTTAAGGTTGGTTTGGATGGCTTTTGGGTATACAGTGAAAGAAACAAAACATAATCCCTGACCTCATGTCCTCCAAGAGATTACAGTCAACTTGGAAGAGAATAATCTATATATTTTTTTTAAATGCTACAATAGAATTGTAATAAGTACTAACCAGGACTGATATTTAGTCCATGAGAGAATATTCTGGAGAGAATCTTCTGTGTCAGGGAAATCAGAGAAGATTCTCTTGAGGAAATGGTGACTGTGTTTCATATTAAGTAAGAGGTTGACTGGGAAAAGCAGGCGGTGTGGGGGGTGGGGAGTCTTTCTAGGCAGAGAGACTGGGATGAAGGATGTCCACTCTGAGATAAATGCTGTTTGAGAGTCTTAAATTGAATTGAGCCAAAGAATGGGCTTTGGGGATGGGGCCCAGAACCATGACTCACAAAGAAAATTTAATAGAACTGTTTCACTTACAAAAAGCAGACTGAGTTGAGGCATGATTCTGGTCACAGGGAAGAGGACTGAGACTAGCTCCATGTAGCCCTGGAGTTTGTAACTAGGATCCATGTTGAAGCCCACAAAGAGTCATACTCCAATCCAGTACAAGGGAAAAAATATTTGAGGATAAAGCTGCCCAAATATGGAGCAGGTGACATTGGAAGGTAATGAGTTACTTTTCATTGAAGGTATTTAAGTATATGCTGAAAGGCTATTTGTCAGGAATGTGATAGATAAAAGCAATAGACTAGATTAGAATATATGACATTTTATATACCTTCCAATCATAATTTATGAGCTAGTTTGTACTCAAATAAACCCATCTGTATTTATGCAAGAATCAGCAAAATGAAACCTTTATAAGTTGAGGAAGAGATGTTCTTTACAAATATCAATAGCTTTCACAACAGAAATAAATAATGGGCTAGTGAGCAAATTTCTAGGAAAGCTAGAGGAAAAGGTTAAATATATTTAAATCGAAATTTCATTTTACATTTAAAACTATTTTGACATGAGAAAAAAATTAAAGATGTGAAAAAAGGAAAAAAAAACCACAAACGTTTTAGTGTGCCATCTAAGAAAGGCATGGAGGAGATCCAAGATGGCAAAGCATATAAACACTGTGCATGCTTCCTTCCATGAACACATTAAAATTACAACTAAATTATAGAACAATCAACCTGGAGAACCATCTGAAGTCTAGCTGAACAGAAGTTTTATAACTAAGGATATAAAGAAGAAGCAATGTCGAGACTGGTAGGAGGGGCAGAGATGCAAAACGGGCCCCACACCTGCATGTGATGGCTGAAAATCAGGAGGGATACCTTGGCCATGGAGGTTCCCCCCAGAGGAATGTGGGACCCCAGCCCCATACCAGGTCCTCCGTCCCAGAGTACTGGTGCCAGGAAGAGGAGCCCCCACAATATCTAGCTATGAAAAACAGTGGGTATTTGTCATGCAGGGACCCTGGTCCCGCTCCCTGCATAAGAACATAGGATATGGTGAGGCCAAAAAGGAAAAACAATGAAGCCAAAGATAGGGGAGTCATACCACTATATTCTTGATGGCGGCTGGGTTGGAGGAAGCAGAAGCCCGTCCGCTTCTCTGCCAACCAACCCCACTTGCTAGCTGCAATACACCATCCACTTCTCTGCCAATCAACCTACCAACGAATCCCTTGCTAACTGCAATCTGTGCTTGCTAGCTCAGCCATGGCAGTTATATCAATGGCCAATGGCTACCTGGTTACAACTGATGGCCAACTAGTTACAGCTGATGGCCATCTTCTATCCGAGCCAGGACCTTTCCACGTGAGGCCGAGAGCCTGGAAACTGCTCTCTGGGGCTCTGTCCCCACAGCATTCCAACCATCTGGGTGGAATGAAAGGCTGTGGGAAACCCAGATGTACTCTTAAGGGACCCATGCACAGACGCACTTGCAGGCACTTACCCTGGGCTCTGGCGGAAGGACGGTGACTTAGGAGGCATCAGAGGCATACGGGGAGCAGACTTAGGTATGTGGCTTTGCTGGGAGGGCTGGAGGACAGTTGCCATTTTTTCTGTTTGGGGTCCTCCTTGTGTGCAGCCGGCAAGCAGATGCCATCTTTCCTGTGTTGAGCCCGCCCCCCACAAGGCCAAATCTGAATCTGATTGGTCTGGTGAGCTCCGCTTACTCCTTCCCGCTGACTCCCTGAGATACCGCCTCACCCAAATTCCCCAAACACCGGAAGCACTTTCTCAGTGAGCAGCCAACCGCACCTGCATTGCATCCTTTTGTGGAAACCTATCAGAGTCCACAGGCCCTACCTGGGTGGCGACTACCATAGCCTCAGAATGCTCTGAGATTTTTGCAGGCTCAGCACTGGCACCAAATCAGAATCTACATTAACCTAGTGACCACTCTACTGACTCCCTGAGACCCTGCCTCACCTGACTTGCATACCACCTGAATCTATATTAGTGGCTCAACCTTAAGGGAGCTGACAGGTGGCAGGAGGCCTCAAGGTGGCCTGGCTTTTTGCAGAGCTACCCCAAGCCCAGTACTGGTGGCAGCCATCCTCAGTTCCCAGTGTGGCCTCTCCCACACACCTACAACTTTAGCACAGACAGTGAACCAACTTCAGATTGCTTTGTAACTCCTACCAGGAAGTCCCCAGCCAGTCACAGGCAGTGAGTGACCTGGGTCTGCACTGGAGCCTCTCTCAAGAGACCCCAGAATGAACAGACTTGAAGGTTGGCTTCAGACCACAGCAGAGTACCACCCAATTAGCCCCACAAGTGACACACACAAAGGGCAGTATCAACAGGCACAAGAGCCTACTGGGGTGAATCCTACTTAGTGGGGTAAGCCCCCTGCATAACAGCCTGCAAGCTGTGGATATGGCCAAACCCCATAACAAATCAGCCAGAGGATCAGTCCCACCCATTGACGCTACTTCGAGGGGACATGTACATCCATATGTTCATTGCAACATTCTTTGCAATGGCCAAGATGTGGATGCAGCCTGGCTGTCCATCGATGAAAGAATGAATAAAGTGTGGGTGGTACATATATATGGTAGAATATTGCTTGGCCATGGAAGGGAATGGGTTCTTGCCATCTGTGGCACCATGGATGGACCTAGAGGGTATTATGCTGAGTGGAGTATGTCAGACAGAGAAAGACAGATGAAATGTGATTTTGCTTATATGTAGAATCTAAAGAACAAAATAAACAAACAAAACAGAAACAAACTCATAGATAGAGAGAATATATTGATGGTTGCCAGATGGGAGGGGGATTGGGCGTGGGTGAAAAAGGGGAAGGGATTAAAAAGTACAAATTGGTAATTACAAAATAGTCATGGGGATGTATAAAGTAAAGCATAGGAATTATAGTCAATGATATGGTAATTTCTACAGTGTTTCCCCGAAAATAAGACTGAGTCTTATATTAAAGTTTGCTCCAAAAGATGCATTAGGGCTTATGTTCAGGGGATGTCATCCTGAAAAATCATGCTAGGGTTTATTTTCTGGTCAGGTCTTATTTTCAGGGAAACACAGTATGTATAGTTCCAGGTGGGTACTAGACTAGTCAGGGGGAAGCCCTTCTATTTTTTTTTTTTTTTTTAACATTTCCTCCAATTTGGGTTTTCTTTTTCTTCTCTCTTTTTTAATTAGTTTCAGGTATACAAAACAATGCAATTGTTAGACATTTCATCCCTCACAAAGTGATAACCCCCTCTCCCAATCTATTGCCCCGCTGACATTGTATGTATCTATTGCAATTCCATTGACTCTATTCCCTATACTATACTCCATATCCCATGACTATATAGTATATATTAAATTATAGCTGACATATAATATTATTCAACTTCAGCTTCAGGTGTACAGTGCAGTGGTCAAGCATCTACACTATCCATGAAGTGGTCTCCCTAATAAGACATGTTCCCATCTGACACCCTACAAAATCTTTACAACATTATTGGCTATATTCCCCAAACTGTCTTTCATATCCCTGTGGCAATATTGTAGTTACCAATTTATGCTGTCTAATCCCTTCCCCTTTTCCCTCATCCCTACCCCCTCCCATCTAGCAACTGTCAGTTTTTCCTCTATATTTCTGAGACTGTTTCTGTTTACTTTGCTCATTTGCTCAGTTCTTTAGATTCCACATATAAGTGAGATCATATGGTATTTGTCTTTCTCCGACTGACTTATTTCACTGCATGATGTTCTCTCGGTCTATCCATATCATTGCAAATGGTAAGATTTCATCCTTCTTTACAGCCACATAATACTCCATTGTATAAATTGTAACACTGTTTCTTAATCCAGTTGTCTACAGATGGGCATGTCGGTTGTTTCCAAGTTTTGGCTATTGTAAAACCGCTGCAATAAACATAGGGGTGCATACATTTTTTCAATTTAGCGTCTTGGATTTCTCTGGATAGATACCTAAGAGTGGAATTGCTGGGTCATAAGGTAGTTCCATTTCCAGTTTTTTGAGAAACGTCCATATTGATTTCCATAGTGGCTGCACCAATCTGCAATCCCACCAACAATGATTCAGGGTTCCCTTTTAAGACCCAAAACCATAAAACTCCTAGAAGAATATATAGGGAGTAAATCTGCAGACATTACTCTGAGTAATATTTTTACTGATACATCCCCTGGGGCAAGGGAAGTAAAAGAAAAAATAAACATATGGGATTACATCAAATTTAGAAGTTTTTTCACAGCAAAGGGGGATCACTTCTTAAATTACATAAATGTCTAACCACTGTTATATACATGAAATTAATATAAAATAATATTGAATGTCAAAAGAAGTCAACTGAAACTTTAACCCCCTAAAGTAAAATATTTAAAGAAAAGAAAAAGGCATGATAATACTGTATCTTTTGATGGACATAGGGAATGAATTTACTATAGTATTGACATGACTTGCTTTAAGTAGTCAAGTGTTTAGTATTTATACCAGAGGTAATATATTGAAATGTTCCCAGTTCTAAGCCCTATGCAGCAATGCTGGGGCTTCATTCCCCCATATATTTGAAGCTGCTGCTGTACTCAAATACCTGTACTCATAAAGGAACTGCGCTACAGATATGTTTCATTCTGATAATGTTTGCTTATGGGGGCTTTGATCTCTAAGCACATCAGGGTTACTAAGGAACTTAAAAAAGGGGCTGGGCAAAGGAAAACTGTAAATTAGTCAGACATATCACTCTTTGTTCCTTTTGACTTCATTTTTCGCTGGACTTTCCCCATTGTCAGGGTTCTTACTTCTCTTCTAGGGTCTTTGTTCTGACTTTTGAGGCTTCTCAGGGCCCACCCTTTATCCCTTCTCTCAGGTCTGCCTTCTTATGCTGTAACTCTGTGGTCATCAAACCTTAGCATTTATTAGAATCACCTGGAGAGGTTTTAGGGATTAAACCCCTCCCCCCATTGCTAGGATCCATTACCAGAATTTCTGATTCAGTAGATTTGGTGGGATCTGAGCATTTTCATTGCTGTCAAGTTCCCCATGCTCATGTTGCTGATCTGGGACCACAGTTTGAGAATCACAGCATGTTCTAACATGTGCTCTAAATTACCCCACCTGTAACATAGCTTTCTTTTTTCAGTGTCAAAGTAATTAGATGATTTGATTTGTTCCTGGTCTCTGTACCAAAAAAATTGCCTGTGATGTGGAAAACAGACACAGTGGCTAGATTTAGGGGAGAAGGTTTTAGGTCGGGGAGCCTTTTTTTAGCTCCCTACTTCATACATATGCAAGTGACCTACCTCCAGAGGTGATATATTCATTTTACCAAAATAGCACTCTAAAATCCCTTCAAAGCGAACTATGAAAGTCATCTGGTGAATCAGTGGGAGCCCTGGACACAAAATGCTAAACTCAACCATGAAGATACTTGACTTTGACCTTGAAGACTTTCCTACATGGCCCTTGTCTTCTGATAAAAAGGATGGGAAGGAGTGTGTAGTTGGGCTGTTTCCAAACAGAAAATATCCTTATTAAAGTATTTGCATGTAAATACTGAAAACATTGATCTGCAAAACAATGATGCCTGCAGAATCAGAAAAATTGAGACATTTAGTGTTGTTTTAAGCAAAGTAATTAACTCCTAGTGCACAAACTTCCTTCTCCCCAAACCCACTGAGGGAGCAGATGCTCAAACATGCATGGTATTAGATTAAGAGAATGACACTTTCTTTCTCTCCAAGCACCAGATGGTTCCAGACTCCAAAGGCAATGGAGACGATAGCCTAAATTTATTTGGTTTAAGTGGTTCTCACTGAGGGTTTATGAGAAAGATCATATTTTAATATCTAGCAGATAAATGCAAAAATAACTTCACAGCTGAATTCAATTTCATACAGAAAAGAGGCACAATGTCCAAGAATTAGAAGGGGTCTTAAATGTTATCTAGCCCATTTAGGGCCATCAACACCTTCATAAAAGTAAAAAAAAAAAAAAAGAAAGAAAAAACACACACAAAAAAGACAAAGAATAAACAAGTGGTTCATTTTACTTTACGTGCAATTTCCAATTATAAGTCAAATACCAGGAAAATGTTTTATAAAATGAGAAAGAGTAGAAAAACATATAATGCTCCTATAGTGAAGGAACATTATCCTTAAAAACCAAAAATTAATTTGCTAGCAGTGTCTGAAGCTCAGATGAATAAAGCCGGTTCATTTGCCTAAAGACACTTTGAAAGGTTTAAAACATTCCAACATGGAGTTTGTGAATCTTTGAGAAAATGTTAGTCCAACACAACATATTTTTGACCAGCCATTATGTGCAAGGTACTGGGCTAGACATGAGGGTACAGTGGTAGAAAACAGAGTTCCTGACTCCTAATAGATTTCATCTGGGAAACTAGGTAGTTAAAGTATTCAATTAAGTGGACCCAGCTTCTGATTTATACGTTCTCTGAATAGCAATTTGGCCAGCTCTGCCTTTGCAACGGAAGAGGAAAAACACTTCATTCTTCTCTGATAGTTGTTGAAAAAAGTGATCTTATAACAGGAACATTTATTAATAAAGAAAGTGCACTATAACTAAAAGAAAAGGGTTAAGTAAGTTTTGGAAGCAATGCATCAGGGAGGTAAAGAGTTAACAAGGAGTATAAAGAGGGAAAAGGAAAAGAAGGGAAGACAGGTGAGGAGTGAGCAATGAAAAGTCGCTCAGGCCTTCAGGGGCCAGGGGAAGGCAATGCAGACAATCCCCGCCCCCGCCAGTGAATGTTGGAGAACCACAGGTTATACTACAGCGGACTGGACTCCTCCATGAGAGTCTTGTCTTCCATGGAAGAGAAGGATGAGGGAGGGGTCAGAGACAGGAAAGAAGGAGATAGGGGAAACAGGAGAAAGAAGACACACGGGCCTTTTGGATCTTAATCGCCTTCATGCATAATAAATTGAAACAAAATGAGAAGTGCAATGGCGCAGAAGAGAGATTAATTTCAAACTGAAGGATTACTAAGGTAGAGGATTACTTGTACAAACGACCGAAGAATCAAAATCTGGTCTAAATGAAATATGAAACTGAACAACAAAGAATAAAATGACCAAGATGAAAAAATATGATTATAAAAACAAATGAGTCCATTCTAATTGCTTAGATTTAAGTTGTGACTGATTAGCTTGATCTTAACTACACCATAATGAGGTTGCAAACTAATTTAGTAAAAACCATTATCATACACAGTGCATAATTGTTTTGAAAATGTCCAAGATATAGAGCTTTGTTTCTTGGAGGCAATGATAGCTTGCAATTTAGACCTAACAGAAAATTAAAATTTTGTAAAGAACATTTAAAATGATCTTATGTCTGGTTTAGTGATAAAAAAGATTTATAAGTTTTCTTTAATATATTATACATGCTCTAAAAGATTTCATGTCAATAAAAAGGTTGGTTTCTCTCTCTCTCTGTCTCTCTCTGTCTCTCTCTGACTCTCTCTCTCTCTCTCTCTCTCTCTCTCTCTCTCGAGAGAGAGAGAGAGAGAGAGAGAGAGAGAGATACATACACATATATATACACATACATACGTAGGGTACCAAAAAATGTATACACATTTTAAGAAAGGAAAAAACTATATTAAAATTGTAGTACAATGAATGACGCTAGCATTCATTTGATTAACTCCATCTTTTGAGCGGACATCGTACTACTCATTACTACTGTAACTCAATTCAACTTTGAAAAGTAATACATAAATAACATCTCTTAAAATGTGTACATTTTTTTGGCACTATATATATATATATATATATATATATATATATATATATATTAGATTTCTATTAGAGAAAATAATTCCCTTTAGAACAAACAACTTCTGGCCAAAAATTAATGACTTATAGGGATATATTAAATATAACTCATTGAAAAACCTATAAAACACAGGCCTCTGGTGAATGGAATGTGGTCAAAGTGACTACATTCTAGACTTGGGATCTTTAATGAATGGTTCCATGCATATTCATTTCTGTATTCCCAGCATGTAGCAGAGGGCCTAAACCACAGTCTTTATTATGGAAATACCATTGGAAAGAGCTAAGTTCAAAGCCTACCTCTATGAATTATGAGTGAAGGAACAATAGCTCACTAACTTATTTCTGGGTTTCAGTTTCTTTCTTATTTCTGCTTTTCAGTTTCTTCATCTGCAAAACAGAGATAAAAATAGCTATCCATTATAGTTGTCATGAGAATTAAATGAGGTTGCTGAATGTCTAAGTACAGTGCTTGGAATGTAAATGGTAAGTATTTATCATAGTATGTTATAGTAGGCAGGAATTCAGTTACCTACGTTCTATACCCACTTCTATAGCTGATGGAGCCAGCCCATCCCAGCAGCTGTCTCCTGACAGCTCACTTCTACTTGGAGTTTTTGAGTGAGGTCTTATATGGATTTTTGGATGATTAAAGACATTCTCAGAAAGAGGTTGACTTTGGAGCCTTTGAAGGAACATAGCTTCCTGTTCTTGTCAAAAATGTTCAGTTCTACATATGTGAACTAACCAGGTCGAAGGTGACTTTCTTGAGGACTGTTGAGACCTATTCTGAACCAATTCAACTCTTTAAGAGTAACATTGTAGAATTTTCTGAGGTTGAGTTGATACTGGTTAGTTCAACTGACCACACAGAACTACTGGAAAGCAAATCAGGTCAAACTCAGAGTGGCCTTTGTCAAGATTTAAGAAAATGTTATCATTTGTGTAAAGCTAGCAGAGATATCAGAAAATGAGCTGGTGTCATGGAGATGGTGCTTGAGAAATAAGGTTTACTCATGTCTTTTCAACCTAGCACTTGATCATGCTCTAAGAGCCCATTACGAAGCATGAGTATATTGGGTGAATTGGCCGTAGGACTCCAGTCTGATCCTGTATGAGTTCCATGTCAATCCATAGTTAGTCTCCAGCTCATCTAGGAAAATCAAATATCTGCACCGGAAGAGAAAAGAGGGGAAACCAAAGACCCCTTTTCCCAAAATTGTTTTTTACCTAAGGTTTTAAACTGTTCTTATTTCCTTGAGGAGTTCAAGACTACTGTGATTTACCTAGCATAGATATCATTTTTATAAAACCTGATAATGAGAAATTTCAGCTCAAGCTTCTTTTCCCAGGAGGTTTTCTTCCTCTTGAATTTTTCCCCCTGAATTTCTAGATTGAACCAACTGGCTCTCCACAATGCTCCTCAAACACTGCTGGCTAACCTCTTTCTTACTGCTTTCCAATGTATGTCAAAATAATTGATTTGTCTTATTTGTCATGTACACTAAAGGACCTTCAAAAACTATACATACATATATATGTATGTATGTATATATATGTATATATAATCTTTGTATCTGGTACTTAGTATGCATTGCAACTTATTGAATGGATAAATTGGTGGCTGATTACTTATTAACAGAGATATAAAGGGATCTCTTAAATAACAAGATTCTTTTGCATACTTAAAGTATATTTCAAATTATATAGTTTTTAGATACTCATATCTTTAAGGAGATAAAGTTAAAATTTATACTATACAAATTATTAAAACACATAATCAGGTTACCTGGCAAAGCACAACAATGGTTATGAAGTTGGGAGTTAGTACCAAACTATTTCCTGGATTGGTCACACTTACGGAAGGTATTTAATTTATCAGATTCAACAGAAGAAAGAAAATATTTATAGTCCAACTTCCTCTCAATTGCTAATGAATTTCAATTACATATGTGTCACATTCTTTTTGTAACTGTGAAAGAATTTTTCTTTTTCCTTAATGGAAGTATTTTCATTAACACTTCTGAGCTTCCCTTTTTGAGATAAGATATTGAAAAAGATACCAACAGACTCACACACAATTATCACTACTAGACCTGAAATCTTAAGAATACTCAATTTCAAAATTATATTGAAGCTCTAAAGCAAAATTCCAAGTCATCAGAGGCTTAAAGTTTACTCATATATATAAAAAAGAAAACTTTCTTTTTAAATCAGGTAAATACGAGTTAAAAAATAATGCTGCTTGTGGTGATATGAAATATGACTTTTCGTATTCATAATGTGTCTTCCGTTCCTCTTGGAGCATACCAGGGAATGGTAATAGAATTTCTTTGTGGGAAATGAAAAAAAAAAAAAAAAAAAATCCTTGCCTGTAGAACTTTCTTTCAATGACGACAATAGCAACAGCAACAAGAAAACCTTATCAAAAGATATTAGAATGTAGTTGAGATTATATTGCAATTAGCCATGTCTGTCTGACAGGTTTCTTTCTTTCCGAGGGAAATTGTGCAGAATATTTTGTTTGAAGCCTCAAAGATTTGGATAAAAGAAAAAAGAAAACTGCAATTTTTGCCACAAAAAGACAGGTGGCGTAAGCAGGCAGCATTAAAAAAAATACATAAAGTGATTATTTTCTCTCGGGTTCTTTGAAAAAGCTCGCTTGTGCTCGGGTTTGTGGCCGAGCAGAGTGACGTCAGTGTGGCAGTGCGGAGTCAGGCGCCGCGGCTCCCTATAAGCCGAGGAGCTGTCCGGGTGCTGAAACGGCCGAGCAGCCCTGAGCGAACCAGCAGGAACATGCTCTGGACCTTCTCTGCCATATAAAAAGGAGGTGAGACTGCTTTTCCCTTTGATTTACTGGAAAGTTCTACATTGCTTGTTCTTTCTTTAATGCCTAGCTGAGAAGAAAAGATCGTTTGACAAGCCTATATCTATAGAATAAATGAATAGCAACCTGCTGCTCACCAGCCAATGTAAAAATACTATATGTGTATGTAAACATGGGATTGAATCTATGATTTATATCAGTTGCTGTTGGATATTTATTAACCATAATGTTATTTAGATAGTCATATGTAAGAAGCATGAAAAAGTTAAGAATTTTAGTGTCAGTACACATATTAATGTAAAGTTAACCAAGCCTGATATTCTGTTTCTTTCCTCGATTTATTGTTTTTTCCATGAAGAACCAGATACAAAGCCAGGGATATAATTTATATGCTGAATATTTTTAACAGTAAGTTTTCAACGACCAAAAGGCTGTTAAACACATCAGTCATAGAGGGAATCAATTTTGGAACTATTTTTTTCTTTGACATTTACCTTGCAAAATTAACTATGTCAATTTTTTTTTGGAATTGGTATAGTCTGAAGGAGCTTACAGTATTTTCCAATTTTAGTCCCAGAAAAGGAAGATGAGAATGATCTTGAACACAGGCTTCTTCCTTTATTCAGGGTAAAATATTATCTTGGGTTATAGGTTGGATATGACCATGAATCACAGAGCGATGGTAATATTGAACATACTAGGAAGACATTCATAACTGTATAAACTATTATTATTATGCTTTGATTGAAAAAGGATGTACAATATTTTGCTGAAGACTTTGAATGGGAAAAATGTTTCTTTTTTCTGTATCCTAACTAGTTGAATTGCTCAAATTAGATATATCTACCTGTGTTTGTCAATGTTCCAGTCTAATTTCAATAGAAAAGACATTTTAACTTATGAGGCTTTAGTCCAAACCCTACATAGAATACCAGAGCTTTTGAAACCATCTTAAGAGCTGCTACCCGAGAAAGAAATCCCTTGAGTCTTACTCAAAGGCAAGCACTATGTCATCCAAACTGAACCTTACAAATGACAAAAGGGTAGCACTTGTTAGTTTGTTTTAAATAACTTCATTGAGTATTGTGCTCCAACTCGACAGTGAAGTTCACCTACAAGATAATGATTTTAAATATAAGCACATAACTCATATGTTAAAAATACTTCAGGATAGTGGATTAAAAGAAAATAAGTTTACTAATAAGGTTCTTAAAATTACTATTTCAAGTGCCAATGTTGGAAATATATTAATAAAGCTAAATTAATCCTTAAATAATATAAAGAAGAATGTATAATGTAGTTTTACTTAGACCTCAGGATTTATAAATAAAATTTATTTTAGTAAACATTGATTCATAGTAAATATTTTAGAAGTTTTCTCTGACATGCCTTTAGAGATTTTTTCACAGCCTGCTTAATGAGAATCATTTTAATAAATATATGCATCTGTGCTAAAGAAATTTCTATGACTATAACCATTTGGAGCTCTAAAGACTGAAACATTACTTTAAATACCAATATGATCTAGTAAACAATATTTTCTATAATTGATATCTAAGTTAACAGAAAATTGTACCTACATAGCTTATATATCACAAAACCATGATCCAGATATGATGTCATTAACAAACTTGTAAACTTCCTTTATGTTTACTTTATTTGCAACAAAATTGCAAGTGTTAAAATAGTTTTACAATATTAGCAATGCAAATGTAAAGCATAGAAGAACTAATACCTGTGTTAATTCATATACGAGACAATAAGGCAGTAGAGGAAAAAAATGAATGAAAATTTTTCAGTAGGAAGAATTCAACACATCGTCTGTGTATATCTAAACTGGGAGTTACACAGTGGTTATTTTAAGATTTTTTTTAGACAGTATGAGTCATTTAAGATTTCACAGGTCCATACTAAAATAGACACAGACATTATTCAAGCTGAATCTGAACACTCACAAGTTCAGAAATAGACTGGTTAAGTAAATTTATGTTCTCTCTGTAGCATCTGTTATTATTTACTATACACTCTCGAGGGCTGATGAAAAATATAACCACAATTGCATTTTGCAAGACAGTGACTGACAATACAATTATTAGAAGAAATGTAGAGTATTGCTATTTTACAGCAGGTTAATTTATTATTTTAATATGTTTATGTTTACACAGAAAGAAACTTCATTGGGTTAGCCTACTATGTAGCTGGGATCTGGATCTAAGAAGATCCATGCTGTGGTGGTTATTATGGTATAGACCTTCCAAAATTGATAGTTGGATTTGGTGTCAGAATGAGGATAAGTTATTTCTGAAAAATGTCTGTGAGTGGGGCTCATCCACAAGGTAATTCAGTATGAATGACATTAACATTTCATCATATGTAATAACGTCACTGCTGCTATAGTTCTACGACAAAATTAGATTAACAATTTAAGAACTAACCCACACTTTTTTTTGATACAGCCTTAAGAAAATAATTTGTGTGTCTTAACATAACTAAAACTCATTTTGGAAAGTCTTTTTTATAGAGAAACAATGTGTACTAAAAACAAACTATATGTTTTATAAATTAAAAAATAAAATTAGAGAAACCCCATATCAGTGTTTTTGTCACTATTTTAGCCAAGTGAATGCCGTGCAAATTTGATGCAAATAGGTAACGATTTTGCTAGATTTCTGTGGTTAGCTTGTGAGGATCATGTAGGAAATATTTATGGATTTTAAAAAGAGTCACCCAAAATTGAACATGAAGTAATCTCTGCTATGTTTCCTTCCCCCTCCCTCAATGGTTAATTACTTCTTTTGCTATAGTATCTCTATTGTGCTTCATTTGTGTTAACGCATGTTTTCTGTCTTTAAGGAAATCTTTCAAACATGGCAGAAACTAAGATTCACTGGCTTGGAGCAGCCCTGTCTCTTATCCCTTTAATTTTCCTCATCTCTGGAGCCCAAGCAGCTTCATTTCAACGAAACCAGCTGCTTCAGAAAGAACCGGACCTCAGATTGGAAAATGTCCGAAGATTTCCCAGTCCTGAAATGATCAGGGCTTTGGAGTACATAGAAAAACTCCGGCAACAAGCTCACAAAGAAGAAAGCAGCCCAGACAATGAGCCTTACCAAAGTATCTCTGTTCCCCCTCAGCAAAAAGAAAATGGTGATGAGAGTCACTGGCCAGAAAGTTCAAGGGATTCCCTGAGTGAAGATGAGTGGATGAGAATCATACTTGAAGCCTTGAGACAGGCTGAAAATGAGCCTCAGTCTGCACTGAAAGAAAACCAGCCCTATGCCTTGAATTCAGAGAAGACCTTTCCAATTGACATGCCTGATGACTATGAGACCCTACAGTGGCCAGAGAGAAAACTCAAACACATGCGATTTCCTCCTATGTATGAAGAGAATTCCAGGGACAATCCCTTTAAACGCACAAATGAAATAGTGGAGGAACAATATACTCCTCAAAGTCTTGCTACCCTGGAATCTGTCTTCCAAGAGCTGGGGAAACTGACGGGACCAAACAATCAGAAGCGTGAGAGGGTTGACGAGGAGCAAAAGCTTTACGCAGATGATGAAGATGACATCTACAAAGTCAATAACATTGCCTATGAAGATGTGGTTGGGGGAGAAGATTGGAACCCAGTAGAGGAAAAAATAGAAAGTCAAACCCAGGAAGAGGTAAGGGACAGCAAAGAGAATACTGAAAAAAATGAACAAATCAATGACGAAATGAAGCGTTCAGGGCAGTTGGGCCTCCAGGATGAAGATCTCCGAAAAGAGAGTAAAGATCAACTCTCCGATGATGTCTCCAAAGTAATTGCCTATCTGAAAAGGTTAGTGAATGCTGCAGGAAGTGGGAGATCACTGAGTGGGCAAATTGGGGAAAGAACAACCAGGCTTCTTGAGAAACCACTTGATTCTCAATCTATTTATCAGCTGATTGAAATTTCAAGAAATTTACAGATACCCCCTGAAGACTTAATTGACATGCTCAAAACTGGAGAGAAGCCAAATGGGTCAATGGAACCAGAGCTTGAACTTCCTGCTGACCTAGATGATATCTCTGAGGTTGATTTAGATAAGCCAGGTATGTTCCAAAATAAGGTAATCTCCAAGAATGGCTACCCCAAAACACCTGGTCGTGCTGTGACAGAGGCCCTGCAAGATGGGCTCAGTGTTGAGGACATTTTAAATCTTTTAGGGATGGAGAGTGCTGCAAATCAAAAGCCTCCATATTTTCCCAGTCAGTATAACCGAGAGAAAGTTCTGCCGAGACTCCCATATGGTCGTGGGGGAGCTAGAGCAAACCAGCTTTCCAAAGGTGCCTGGATGCCAGAGGTTGAAAACAGACAAATGGCATATGAAAACCTGAATGACCAGGATCAAGAATTGGGAGAGTATTTGGCCAGGATGCTGGTTAAATACCCTGAGATCATGAATTCAAACCAGGTGAAGCGAGTTTCCAGTCCAGTCTCCTCTGAAGATGACCCACAGGAGGGGGACCAAATCCAGCAGGCCATCAAAGAGCATTCGAGTCAAGGCAGCTCTCAGGAAACTGACCAACTGGCCGCGGTAAACAAAAGGCTCCCTGCGGGGCCCCCGAAGAATGATGATACCCCAAACAGACAGTACTTGGATGAAGATCTGTTAATGAAAGTGCTGGAATACCTCAACCAAGAAAAGGCAGAAAAGGGAAGGGAGCATATTGCTAAGAGAGCAATGGAAAATATGTAAGCGGCTTTCATGAAATGCCCTACTTTCACTCCTCCCACCTACGGAAACCCCAGCATTTCTCTTTAGTGTGTTGACTTCTCTCCTATTAACACTGTAATACCTTTAAATGATGTACAGGCAGATGACTCCATTCCACTGGGTGTCTGCTTCACTTACTCTGACTTGTTCTCTTGTGTATTGATATGTGCAAATGTTATGACTTCTGGATAAAAAAAGTAATTATATCCCTTACTTGAGAAAGATATCTATGGTCGTGTTTAATAGTGTATCTAATGGTTGTGGCATTGTTTATGCTCACATATGATAAAGAGTGTCATAATTCTCTTGAAAGTTTTTAATATTTATTGAATTATTTTGTTACTGTCTGTAGTGTTTTGTGGAGTACTGAAGCAAAAAAAAATAAAGCATTATAAATATATAGTTTTATTTATAAGGCCTTTTCTATTGTGTGTTTTACTGTTGATTAATAAATGCTATTTCTGGACAACTGTGGACTCTTCATTCTAGAAAACCAGAGACAATGACTATGGAGCAAAGCCGTATGGAGCCAAAAGAAAATCATTAGCTTCACAGCCAACCCAGGTAAGAAACAATGAATTATAAATATATGATCATACTATACGCTTGTGGAATACAACATCCTCTAACAGCCCATTACCTAAGGCTTGCATAAGATTTTTCTCATATATATGACATATGGAATATTTATTGCCTTTTGTTGTCATATTTATCTTTCCCCCTTGATTTATATAAATAAAAACATTTAATTCTTCCATACCCATAGCAAGCATTAAAAAAAAAAAAAAGAAGCTGTGAACAGGGCAATTAGAAATAACTATAGACTTGGAAACAACCTATCTATTCCCAGGTCACTTTGGTCCCCAGAATACAAGGCTTCTGCCTCTTTAGCATGACTTGAAAAGGGCTAAAGGACCCCCAAATTGACTGTCAGGTAAGTCAGTGGGTGCAGATACAGTGGGAACGCACACACCAGCTTCCCTCTCTTTAGCCCTAGTGATAGAGAGAATCCCCAATGGGCTAGGCAGTGCATAATGGTTACAACGTGCATTACTTCGGGCAGCAGGGGAGATATTAGCATCCTGACACATCGACAGGGAATCAGCCACAAAGCAAAAACAACAGCAGCAAGGAACTATACAGAGCAACAAAACAACAATGTTTAAAAACAAGGAAATGAAAACAAGGAAATAAATAATAGTTACTATTTATTGAATGCTTATTGTGCACCAGGCATTACACTCAACACTCCACACACTTTACTTCAATTGGTCTCTACTATACCACTGTCAAGAGTCTCTTATCCCTCTTTTACATCAGGAAAAACAAAACTTAGGTTAGATCACTTTCCCAGAGTCACCCAGCATAATGAGTTACCAAAGCTTATGTTCATAACTACAGACTCTCTGGGAAATGCCCTTTGAGTTGAGAATTGGGACTTTGGAGGTGTGATGGTGAGGGGCTCATGAGGTATGAGTCACTTCCAAATGAGGACACCTCTCTCTCTCTCTCTCTCTCTCTCTCTCTCTCTCTCTCTCTCTGTCAGGGGCAGGGAGGGGAGGCAATCCTTGAATGTCACAAGGCAATTCAAGAGGAAAACACTGAATGTAGGTTTTCCTACTTTATAACTTTTCCCAGACTCTTTTCTGTACAATTATTCTATGCAATTTCATGGAACTCTAAAATCTTTAAGAGGAAGAGAACTTACAGGTGCATTATCTCTATGGTGTTTCTAATAAGTGGTCTTCACTCAAATACGTGCAAGATAGAAAGTTACTACCTCACAAGACAGTACTATGAACCGAAGATTATGGAGAGAGCCACGATGCTTGTGAGACTGAAAGTTTAGGTACATATTTACGTGCCACGCTTTGCTGATGTCCACATACACCTTCTGTCCTTTGTGTATTCTCTGCAACTTTCTACTTCATGCAGTAAGTCACTCCTAGTATACTAAATCAGCCCTGTGACTATTTCCATGAGAGTCCTTAGCATGAAATGAGAACTATGCACATGTCTCCACCCAACGGAAACTTGCCCTATGGAGAGGTTAGGAAGTGAAAGCAAGTCACTGACACAACATGGCTGATGAGGATGTAGGCTGGGATTTATACACAAACCAATGGGATGCCAAACCCACATGCGTTCGGCTACAATGGGATGCTTTTATCTTAGTCTCAGGCTTGAAGTTCCACGATTCTCTAATGATGGCATTGCAGGCATCAGGATTGACAGTTGGGGAGGTATTTAATTTGGGATCTATATTCTCCTCCTGACTTCTCTCAGACAGAAGTCAGCAAACATTTTTGCCTTATTGCAGTACCACCATATCCCCAGCTATTGAGTTATCAGATTTATTTATTTCTGATCCGAAGATTTCTTTTTTCATAAGTGCTTTAGTACATGGCTCACTAGCATAAGACAATAAACCTCTATGTACCATCCAGGATGTGGATGAAAAATTAGTTGGGATTAGGGCAACACTGCCCCTTTCCCTGCCCAGAAGCCTCTTTCAGCAGAAGTCAAGGAGGAGCTTGAGCCCTTCAAGCAGACACTGTCTGCAGGCTACCACTGAAGGAGCAAGAAACTGCCTGTGCCCTAAGACTGCACCCCTTGTAGGAGTCCATGCCTCATCAGAAGGAGTCAGATAGGAGCCTAGCACTCTGTATGATTTTGGCAAGATCCCCACCTACCAAGCCTTCCCTCCCCTCAACACCCACAGCCTACCTGCCTGTGGGACAATTAGGACAAACAGATTGTGCCCTCTATAACGAGACTTCCAAGTCTCGTTACTTGGAAACTTCCCATTTCCCACACTCACCCACCCCGCCCTCACCACCAAACTTTGTGTATCACCTTTTTGGACTCCAGTTTCTACTCTTTCCCATAATCTATAACACTGTTAATTATGCCCTTTGGCACTCAAGGTCAGTCATCAGCAAAGATCCTGCATCCTCAGCCTCTTCGGTGAATATTCTTTTTACCTCCTGGCTCTAAAGCAAACTGACGTCTCCTCTGAGGTTGCTGCTTCCCCTAAAACTCTCTTCCTTGCTCCTTTTGGCTGCTTATGGGACATTTTCCTTTCAATATTTTTTGGGAGTGTGGTATGTTAATATACAGCTTTATTATTAATGTGGATTATCTTAGATGCAAGTGAAAGCAAAACCAAGTCTAATGAGATGTATCAAAAACAAACAGAAGTTCACAAAATCCAAGTAAAGGTCAAGCCAACACTTCGGATGGCCATAACAGCTGGAATAATGGACTTAAAAAATTATAATGTGTTTGACATATACCATTGTGTAAATTTAAGGTGTACACTATTTCGATTTGCTACTTTAAATGTCATGCAACCGGCCAGTACCCTACCCATTACCCCTTGCTATTGCAGTCATCTACTGCCCCAGGTCACTTCCCCTCATGCATTAAAAAATATATAGCTCCGGCTCACTGTTACTTTTTTAAAGCACTGCCCCTGTCTTAGTACTTGTCAATTTCAATATCCTTGAAGATGACCTCTCTAACACTTTCCAGGCTCCATCCTCTGTCAGCTATTTACTTGCATAGCTATGCCCTTGATCTTTTCCTTACTATTAACTTCAACCTACCCTAAATCTAAATTCTAAACACTTCACTCTAATAACCACCTTCTATATTTCCAGTGTACTCCCTCTAGTGCCCTAGTTCCAATAATTCCCCACACCCACCAAAAAATGTAACCCATGGATTCTACCATCTTTCCACTTTCTCTCATCCATTTTGTGATTCACCACCCACCTTGTCAAGCTTAAATTTTGTGTTCATCATTATAATGACTCCTTTGTAAACATTCTTAACTCCCTTCAGTCTCTCATATTTCATTGTAATTTCTTTGCTCACCAAGAATTCTAGTTCAGTCCAATTTTCCACCCACTTGTACCTTCTCTCCTACAACTGAACATAGCAGGAGAATGACACATACCCACACTGATGATTGATTTCACTTTAAATTCATGGTCATTGATTTCAAGTGGCCCAAAATGCTCTCCTGGAATCTTAATGTACCTCTAACCCATTCAGTCTCTCCTTAGACAATAATATTTTCCCCTCCGTCCACACATATCCAGCCCTGCCTCCATAATCTACACTCTCATGTGATTATCTTGCTTTATGTTTCAGTGAAAAAAATAAAGCAACCTGAGAAGAAGATCTACAGACTACCATGTCCACCTTTACCTGCCTACCTGCATTTGGAGCAACACACTCTTTGCTCTTCTGTTCTTGTGGGTAACTTGTTTGTGCTTCCAGCTTTATTAACCCATCCATTTGCACACTCAATGCTGCCTTCTTGCTTCAGGAATTCTCCCCTTCTCTGTGCATCAGCTTTGCCTTCCTACTGGACTATCCCCACCAGCATACAAATAGGGTGCAATTTCTTTCATTTGCAAAACCAACAAAATAAATGAACAAGCAAACAAAAACCTGTCCTGACCCCACTTGCCCTTTACAACTACTGGCTCATATCTCTTCTTCCCTTTACAGGAAAACTCTTTAAAGAGTTGGGTGGACTTACTCAAATTCTCCCTCACATTTTCAAACCCTTTCAGTCAGGCTTTTGGCCCCACTTCACAGAAATGAGTCTTGTGAGATCAACAATGACCTCCATATTGCCAAGTCTGAAAATCAATTCCAGGTCCTTATCTTATTTGATTTAACAGCATTTGACAATGTAATTACTTTTTACTTTATTTTATTTTTTATTATTTTTTATTTATTTATTTTTTTACCTTTAAATACCTTCTTCTCTTGGTGTCTAGGCCACGACACATGCCTGGCTCTCCCTCCCTCACTGGCTACTCTTTCTTAGTATCCTTTGCTGTCCCTCTTCATCTCCCCAATCTCTGAACATTGCAGATCAGAGCTTAGACCTTGGAACCCCTCTCTTTTCTATCTACACTCATTCCTTAGGGGATCCCATGCAAGCCTAACGTCTTTACCACCAAATATTGGTCAACAATTTTCAAATTTGTATGTTTAGCCCACAATATTTCCCTGAACTCCAAACTCAATAATTCAACTGTCTAGGTGACATCCCCACATGGATATTCAATAGGTAAAATAGCCATCGAAGAAGTCTTGGCTTCCTACTCCTTGACAGAATTCCAGCTTCTCTCACAGCCTTTTCCATCTCAGTTCTTTAGATCAAACCATTGTTTTGTCCCTGACTCCTCTCTTTATCTTTTAACATCTTTATGAATTGGCTTCAAATCCTGTTGTCTCAACCATCTTCCTACCACTTCACTACTACCAACAGGCTACAAACCGTAATAATCTCTAAATTAGGTTATTGGGATATCCGTCTACTGGTTTTCCCTGTGTCCACTCTCCTTTCACAGTATTCTAAACACAACAACAAGCACAATCCAGTTATAATTTAGATCGAATGATACTGAAAAGTGAGAACCAAAATTACTGCTATGTTAATACAATGGCCTACATGCGCTGGTTCTGACCTCACTTCCTAGTTCTCTCCAGTACTCCCTCCTTTCCATTTACACTGGCCTGCTCCCTGTTCCTTCAATATACCAAGAATATTCCCATCTCAACATTTTGCATTTGCTATATCCTCTTTCAGAAGTTTTTTTCCTTTAAAGTTTGCATTTTCCCCCCTTATTTCTTTCAAGTCTTTTGGTACAAATATTGACTTCTCAATGCCACTCTTTATAAAACTTCAAATCCTACACACTTTTCGTATCCTTACCATGATTACATCTAACATTCTTAATTTATAATTTTATGTTATTTATTACCTACTCTTCCTTCACTAGAATGTAATCTCCTTGAAGGTAGTTACTGTTTTATTTATTCATTGTTATACCTCCAGCTCCCTAGATCAGTAACTGGAAATCGGAAGTTCATAGAAACTAGTTATTGACTAAATTAATGAATTAGGAATGAGGGACATAAAAAAGAAAAGAGAAATAATGGAAATTGACTTTGACTCTGGAACAGTGAAACAAGGTAACTTCTTATTGAAAAAATAAAAGAAATATCAATTTTGTTATATTGATACAGATTTAAGGCCATTTAAAAATGTTACAGAATTAAATTGATGGAAGTTAATGATGTTAATGAAATAATTAAAAATTTACAGAATTAAATTAATCAAATAAAATTCCTGATGCAGATTTTAATGTCCTTCTATGGCAAGTCTTTCATCTTCACCTAAAGGAAGTGTAGCAGGAGCACTGGGGCTCAGTTCCCTCTGTGACTTAGCAGGACGAGGGCAGGTAGGAGATGTCAGCTTGTGACAACTGGGCCCAGATATTTTTCAACTTAACTTATGTAGTATTGGAAGGACTTATGCCACGATTAGGCAAGTCTCTAAGATGCTTTCTAGCATTACAAAATTAAACTTATGTTGTCGTTTTTATGAACATAGGTGAGAATTATAGTTATTTTACCTCCATAGAACAAAGAGATTACTGTTATTATAAATGCAATGGACATTAGTCACATGCTGATGTACGTTAGCAAGCCCAAATACGTAGCTACTACAGCTAAAACTATTTGTGCTGGGACTATTATTTCGGAGAGTTGGGAGTCTAGGGAATCCTTTAGGTTTTGACCAGGAAACTTCTGATGGCTGAAAAGAACCAGGGACTGAAAAGCCAGTGGTTTTCCTGGCGAGTTTAAGCCTTTTGATTTGGAACAAAGATGACAATTTGTCTGCAAGTGTTCAGATAGTATCGCTTTCCAGAAGGTTTATTATAGCAATCACCAGCAAGATTTTTTCTGGAAAGCCAAAGCCGCATGTGTATTTATAGCAAATTTCCATATCATTTACATATGTCTGTAACCACTCTTTTTCCTATTCTCAGGATATTTTCAAGTAAAAATGTTATGTTGATACCTTGAGGTTTGTTATTTTATCAGACTCTTTTTTTCCTTGAAGCCCTTTCATTAATTCAATATCATTGACATGACTTCTAGACATCAGGGGAACAGTGGGTGGAGGGTTGAAAGGATTGGGTGAAGAATGGTCTATAAAGTCTATGATAAGACATAACGATGTAAGAATCACATCGGTACTTCCCGTTGCTCCAGCACGTTTATATCTTGATGCTTCTGCTTCCTCAGATGAGGGACTCTTCCATGTTTTAGTCACTCTTTGAGGCTTAGTGCACATGCTGCCACTTCCATTAACAGTACACCCATGGCTCCTTTCCCTGGCTTTCACAGTGATTTTCTTTTACCTTCATTGCAATATTTATTTCTCTTGGTCTTGCTATATAGCTATGGCTAGTCATGTTTATGCATCTATCTCAACTGTTAAATTATCAGCTCTGAAAGTCAGGGATCTGCTCTGAACAGCCTCAATAGCCTCTACAATGCCCAACCGATGCCTCTTCCATGTCAGCTGTTTATTATACACGTATTGAATAAATGAGCAGATGTTATCAAGCGTACCTTCCTCTTTGCTGTCCTCTGCTGTATGGAGTCTGTGCATGTACCTCTGTAACCTCAGTTCAATTTAATAGAAAAGATGAAGTGCCTATTGTGCATCCCCCATAGTTGTATGAGAAGCTCTTTGACCTTGGTGTTTTCAGAGTATCTGACATCTCAGGCTGGTGCCGGGGTTTATGCTTTAAAAAGTACAGAATTTAATATTTGCTTTAACTTGGGTTTGAATCTATCCCTAAATTCTCACTCTGGCATCACTAATTTTTTTCTTTTAGAGCTTTTTATTGTTTTATTAAAATTTAAATCCCTCTACAGCATTGTTCAGCTGCCATACTTTAATTTTTATTAGTTTCAGATGTACAAAACAATGTAATAGTTAGACATTTTACTCCTCACAAAGTGATAAACCCCTCCCCCAATCTATTACTCCTCTGACATTGTAGATAGCTGTCACAATTCCATTGACTCGATTCCCTATGCTGTACTCCATATCCTGTGACTATATATATGTGTATATATATACATATATATTTAATACATCTATATGTATTAAATTATAGTTGACATCACTTTTTAACTGACAATTTTCTAATCCTGAGATCTAGAAACTCTCAAGAGCTTGTTGTTTGAAACAATTAAGTTTTCACTCACGTATTATGGGGTGAGTTTGGACCACCACATAATAATTTAGCCTTTCTAATGTTGATTGGCATATCAGTTCAGTATCATAGATCAAAGGGCATTCAGATTTCAATTCCAGAAAGTCTTCTGACCTGATGGAACATTTACTTGGAGAAGGGGCTTTGGGCTAATAAAACAAAACCAAACCAAGTAAAATCCTGGCTTTGCTACTTAGCAGATCAGGCACTTACTCTGACTGGATCTGAGGTAGGATTATACTTACCTTACAAGCTATTTTAAGAATTTATCGATAATGTTTGTGAAGTGGCTTTACAGTGCCCAGAATGAGGTAGTTGCTAAATATAAGGTAGAATTTCCTGATCAATTATTCGACAGCTATTAACCATTTGTGTTGCGTAAATCCTAGTAGAGGACATTACATAGAGAGAGGGATGTAAGAAGTGTATATAATGTATTTCCACAAAAATAGACCACATCGTGAAAGCACTTTTGCTCCATTTACAAACAGGATCATTTCTTGTGCTGCAGCTATTTTGAGAAAGTGGTTTGTGATGAAGCAATGACTTCTGATTCCATCTGTCATGGGTTCCAATTTAGCTGGGGCCATTTCCCGGGAACTGGAATGTTCAGAAGTCTGTAGGTGGTAGGAACCAACATTTCAGGTTTATTTTAAGCTTAAAATCCCCGTTTATGCTAAAGTTACCCAATATGGGCAGGGAAAACTGAAAAGATGAAGTTCCAATTTCATATGATTGTCCTTTCTACACACCGCCCAAATCCCATCTTTTTAAAATAAAGTGAATTTTCAATGAGATAATGAAGACTTTAATTTTGATTTTATTTGTTCTCTACATTTTAATGATGATGCAATGACAAATTACATCTTGTAGACTTGACATGATTATTTCATAAACATAGTGTTTTTAAAATGCTACATAGATTTTAAAGGAAAAAGAATCATTCCTTCTTGTCCTTCCCATTCATAGGCATTACACAGTGAGCTGACTAAAAAACAAATAAAGCAGAAGCCCCTCCCCCCTCTGCTTTAGAGATAATCCCACAGTTCAATTCATTCTGAACCAACAGGTTGCTATGGTAGCAGGAGAGTCAGGGTTACAGCACTGAACCATTCTGCAATTTAAAATCAGCGCAGTGCAGGAGGCTTTTCAAAATTCATGGGACTGGTGGAAATGATTTTGTATATTAACCTTCAGGCTTCCTGCATTTTTAGGAAAATAAAAAAAAAGGTGGCCGTGCCAACCTGAGCCCCTTTAGTGGTTTAACAGCCTTTTCAGAGTATTGGATGAAGCAAGCCGTGATCTGTGCTTTTCCTTTATTGCACTTAAGATTTGATCCTTATAAGACTCATATTATTAAAAGAAAGTTACATGCAACAAAAATAAATGAGAAGGGTTTCTATTTTGTGATCTGTATTTCTATTCATTTCCAGTCAGAGCTAAACTAAAGGTTTAATTTTTAATATGTATATATTCAGATATACTGAGACTGTATTATAATTGGAACCCTTGAAGCACAGAATTCAATATAATATGAAATGTCACTTTTGATTCTGTCCATTATGTAAAGAATGTCTTCTTAATATATGTAAATATATGTTATATGTGATATGTAATATATGTGATAATACATGTGAATATATATTATGCACATGTACATAATATATGTTCATTAAAAAGGCATTTTTCATATAATGAACAAATCCATATGTTGGAACAAATCCAAACTCCACATATGTCACTCTTACATGTACATATATGTAAATATACATAAATATACTGATCATTTATTCTACAAATTTAAAGTCTTAATAAGTTTAACAATCGCTATATGCCCTCCCCATTCTCTCTTCATATAGGATTATTATCTCTCCTTTACAGAGCTGAAATTTTAACCTTTTCTGTGTACTATTTTATGACTAAAAAATTAAATAAAAATAGCTATAAAAAGATAGATAAGCCAATGGATCAGCCTGATTTCTTAAATGCACAATTAATTTTTATTTGCTGTGAACTGGAAGGGTCTTGGGATAAGGGGTGCATTAGGACTAAATGTGTGGTGTCTAGTCCTTTATGGAGATGCTCCAATAGGAACTTCAGGGGAGGAAGAGTGTTCCGCCATGATAACTCAGAGACCTGGCATATTTCATTCCTTCCATCTGGATGGTTCTCCATCTTGTCTTTCTACCAAGCTTTTGTTTATTATTGAAGATGCAACTTTCTGAAGCTTTTTTAGACATTGCTTTCTCTTACTTCCCATCCTATAGACCGTGAATGAAAAATGGAAGAGGAAGAATCGGGCAGGGGAGGCCATGCAACTGAAATGCAGTCATGGAAGTCATTGCTGGTCCAATGGGGCACTCCAGAGCAAAGTTGGTCTGCATGGAATAGACATGTCCAGGACCCCATACCACCTCGCTCATGCATTGGCAGGGGACTACCAAAAGAAGTGGATGGCTAGATTATCATTCCCTTGCTCAGATATTGGTCAAAGCACTCCCTCCCAGATGTGACCCTAGCTTGAAAGTTGAGGCAGAACTTGAAGGAGCTAACAGCTAGAGGCTATCCATAAATCTCTTGCAACTGGGCAGAGCTGTTTTTAGAAGTGGGATCTGAGAGGCCCCTCCATGTCTGCAGCACCTAGAGACCAGAGAGAGATGATAACATTGCTCCACAGGACCCCAATTCTTTCCTGGGATTCCAAAGACACAGAAGCCTTCCCCCAACCCCTTACCCTACAAGCCAGAAACCATTTTAAGGAGAAAAGCAGACTAGGTGAGACATATCAAAGAGAACTAGTATTTTTAACAAATGGAAAGCTATTTCCTAAAGAGACTGTTTATTGTATTGGACATTAGGTTAATTTATTTTTCTGGTAGTCCAGTGATGGGGGCTTGAGAGAAACACTAGACTAGTTATAGGAAAAATAGAGACTTTACATTTTCTTGTCATATCTAAGTAGTAGTTAAATTTTGTGACTGTCATTGGTGTTATCATTACTGTTAGATCCACAATGTGTGCCAGCAAATGGTTACAGAGAACACTTTTGCCATGAGTTTGTGTAAAGTACTTCTAGAAAATGGTTATTTTTAAGATTTCACTTACATTTTATTAATATTTTAATTTTTTGGTGGTTGGGAGTATTGAGGAAAAGAGAAAAACAAAATTGCTCCTTTTCCCCCCTCTGATAAGGTGTTTTTTCCTTTCATATATATTGTAAATCAAGAACAGAGTATAAGAAAGAAAGTTGGGTCTGTGTAATGAACACATGTTGGATGGTGACTCTCACCTAAGAATTTCAAAGTAATGTGATTTGCGATTGCGTGTTACAAATTGTAGTTCCTGGGTTCTTACCTCATCCCAGGACACAGCTGGCTGACTTCTCTGTAACTAATGAAGCAACCGGAAGTTCAGGAGTCATGTGACTCCATCTAGCTACAAGATAAGTAACAGCAGAGTTTAAGCCCAGAGTGAGGACTTTCTTTTCTACTTCACTTATTCGTTCTCCTTCATTTTGCTTCAATTCATTCATTTTCATTTTGCTATTTAAATCTTTCACTATTGGTTGCTTATTCAATGTAGGCCACTAACTGTTAGGATGGTAAAATAAACATGCAGTTTTGCCTTTGAGGAGCTCACAATCTAGTAGGAAGATTGCCTTCTAGGAGTGCTTATCTGGAAAAAAAAGCTTATCTGGAAAAAAAACTACTATGGAACAGGAAGAATGAGACACTTAGGGAATAGTCTGTGGGACAGTTTCAATTTGCCTGCTTCGTGAAGTAGATACCTGATATGAGCAAACAAAACAAAACAAACACATCAAATGAAATCAAACCAAGTCAAACAAAACATTGAAATCAGATCTAAGTTATATGCACATCTGTACAGTCCTAGAATCTTTTATTCAAACTGTCCAGGCACTTTTCTGTGGCCTCCCCACCTTCATGTATCGTGACTCTCCCTTTCTCCTCTTTGAGAATTCTGAGGCTATATAGAAAATCCTGTGAATTGGGGTCTTGAAATAACAAGGTGTTGTATCAGCCCAGCTGGTCCTGGCTTCTGTAGGAGGATGATGGTGGGGAGGAGAGTCTGGGTGAGGGGGATAGTGGAGGGTGATCTGAGTTGCTGCCTATGGACCTTACCCCCCTGCATCCTAGTCAGTGCTGCTCACACTTTAACGTGCCCTTGGATCACCTGGAGATCTTGTGAAAATGTAGATTCTGGATCAGTAGCTCTGGGGTGGAGCCTGAGATGATGCATTTCTACCAAAGCCTTGGGTGAGACTGATGTGGCTGGTCTGAGTTCTACAGTTGGAGTAGCAAGGCCCAGGAACATACTGTTTCTGGGTGGCGTGGGTGAGAGCAGAGACATACTCCTGCAATGCTATTATTCCTGCTGACCCTATAGTTAATCTGGGGGCACCTGAGACATAAATGATTTTTGCTGCTATCACTGGATTTCCTATTTTATTCCCTTTCTCTTCCTGGACCCCTTTCTCGCTTCTATTCATACCCTACCTGGTGTCTTCTATACTCAGCTTTATCTTTTTCCTCTAAGAACAATGGGTGAGGAATCAGAAGACCTGAGTCCTGGTCACAATTAACTGTGTGTGAGACAACTTTACCTTCCTCCAGGTCTCAGTTTCCTCATTTGTAAGAACAATGATGGACCAGATGATTTATATGCTTACCCACTTCAGTGGGAGTATTTACGGGTGGGTGAATGCCTTGTCTATAAGGACACTGTTGTCGTTTTATACCATGGTACCCATTTCTCTCCAAGAGGATGGCACTGGATTTCCAATATCTGTAATGGTGCACTGAAAGGTTTGAGCCCCTGCTAATGGACTGCCCTCCCAGCAAACATGTGGTGAGTGCAGACACAGGCCCTTCCTAATGTCTTTGAACTTTGAGTACAGAAGTTGTCTCTTCCTCCATAAGGTACAGCACATGGCTTTGGATGGGAATAAGAAAAGATGGAACAATTCCACTGCTTTTTCTGAGGAATAGCATAATTTAGGCCTTTTGCCTTTTAGAGTGATAAGGGAGGCCTTGGTTGAGAAGGTACAAAAGTTGCCCAGGGCACATATTCATGGTTCTGGAATGACATCCTGACCCTGTGCAAATCATATGTATTGATTGTGAAAGGAACAACTAGGTGACTCAGGAAATCTTCAGTAGGTCATTGGGCATCAGGAAGCATAGCATGTCTCGTACAGAGTTCACAGAGTTGATTAATCCAATCACACACTCTGCTGGTTAAACATATTCTCTGTCCCCAGTCTTCTCTACCTCATTCTGATGAGCAACTTCCTGGGCTGACTAGGAATAAATATTTCTTTCAGAGATGAGAAGGGGGAGACGACCATGGAGTTATTCAACCTGAAGAGATATTACTTTAAAAAGGAAGTCAAGAAGGAGAAATGTTGTCATTCTCCACCCCTCTGCCCCCCTCCCGTGCATACATATTATCTCCATAAGACTGGGAGCTGCTTCTAGGACAATGACTGTGCCTTGTATGCACCTTTGAACATACTAGATCCTTAAACATCGTATATGAAATGAAGTATTAACTGGAGTACCTTGGTGCTGAGGGCTTATAATCTGTGTAACCAAAGTGTGAGTCTTCAAAGACAAGGCAGCTATAGGGATGGGAGACTAAAATCTGAAAGCCAAGAGTGAGTCTCCTCCCTGCAGCTTTCATGGTACCTTCTGCCTGGTTCTGCTTCCTGGTACTGGAGCCTGAGCCCTTGGTTTATGCTGTTGGATCAAGAACTGGGGATGGACTATAGGAGGGCACAAAATAGAAGATTTTATGTCCCAGTTTGCCAAAAGCAGGTCAGATAGAAGCTTATTGTCCTGTTTAACATTTTTCTTGAATTTTTCATTTTGAAGTGAAGCGTTATGATTAGAAGGTACATTTACTAAGTTGGGATGGGTTTCATAGACCTCCATTGTGCACTTCCAACTTTTGCCATAGTTACATAGTTTTGAGATTCCTGTGCAGGGAACAGAGTTCTTTAACACATGGTTAAATCTGAAAGACACTTAAAGACTCATTTCATTCTTCTCTTCCCAACCCTTTCTACAGCAGATGCAAGGTAACAACTGCTTTCCTTTCAAAGACGGCATGGAGAGTGCTTGCTGATAGAACGGAATACACTCAGATGCAAGAAGTTAGGGGAAGATGACTCGTCTCAGTTCCAGAGGGTGGTGGGAGAAGTATGTGAAGCTATTGCTAGCTTTAGTTGTGCTAGCCAGTGATGCTATGACCTGTGAGATTCAGAAAGATGCGAGACTGCCATTGAGTGAGAATTGGGGTCGGTGGAAAACTTCAGAAATTACAGGTTAAGTGAACACAAAACAGGTGTGGGAAATAGAGACTAATCTATTCTGCCATAGAGTGCTTAGAAGGTTACTGGAACATTCTTGATAAGGTGGTTTTATAATTTATTGTATATTGTAATTCAACAGTTGCTGATTTATTCTTTTCTGATAACATTTTTTAAAGTTCACAATAAATCTTTAAAACAGAAATGAGGTAAAGAATGATAAGAGTGCATACTTAATAATCAATTAGGGGCTAAATTTCTATTTCTCAAGAAAGATGATGATGAACTTATAATTTGCTTAAAATGTTGCCCACATTTGTCATCCACCATGGGAATTGTAGTATAAAATCAACCATAAGACAACCGGAAGACACATCTTCTGAAGTAACATCAGCAATGATTTCAAGATGTCAGAGGGGTAGTGGCTTGGGGAAGGGGGTTTGTAAGGGGTGTAAATGTCTAACTATTATGTTGCTTTATACACCTGAAACTAATAATAAAAAAAGTCAGTGTTTTGTAGAAACTATGCCCAAAGTTTTAACACCCCAATGATTTAATATGCGTAGCTGTAGACGATTTAGTTACATATTATGACTTTTTATTTAGATCAAGTTACTGCATCTGTAAATTAATTTCACTCATTTTCAGTTCCAGGTAATAGTTGTTAATGTGTTGGATCCATGAACAGAAACACTTTGTAAACAAATTATACCAGTTTAATATCTGTGTTATTAGATATTTTGATAGTAAATTAATTAATCAATTTAATTCCAGTATTTTTATCATTTCTGATGCTTTTTTCCTCTGATGCCCATGAGTATTTAAACATTTTAAAAACTACTACCCTCACTGTTATTTTAGTGGATTTTTAGGAGAGAACAGAGTTAAACACATCAGTTTCCAGAGCTAAGAGGCCTAGGTTTCAAAGTGGCATGGTGTCACATCTGCCTCATTCTCGTGGTCAAGCGAGGCACGAAGCCAGCCTGCATTCAAAGTGTGGAGCAAGAAGCTCCATATTTTGATGGAAGGGGCTGCAAAGTAACACTGCAAAGAGACAGATAGAGAAGGCAATAACTATGGCAATCTTATCAAACTGCCACAATCTTTGCTCTTGAAAGTTGTACCCACAGATATTATAGATTTGATGTCCTAAATGTGTCTTTAATTAATATTCTCCTTTCCATTTCGATGGCACTGTCATAGATTAGGGAAATCTGAACATTTCTCACTTTAATAGATTTTTAGCTTTTCTCCTTACATCCAATTTGACCCACTTCAAACCATCCTCCTCTAATCTACATTATGCCTAATCTGATTGTTAGTTCATTGCTTTAATGTTTTTAATAGTTCCTTATAATCTGTGAGATAGAGTCCAGAATTATCTTGGCATTGTAAGCTACTTCCTGGTCTTATACCTGTCTCAGTTTCCAAACTTCTGTCATGATCCAAAACGCATCTTTAGACTATAGCTGATTGTCCTACTTGTAACTCTCCAAATATGCTATGCTTTCTTATTCCACTGGGAATTCACAAATATGGCCCTGCTGCCTGGAAAAAAATCCCTCACTACCCCCAACTCTTCGCCCTATTAAATTTTCTGTTTGGCAAACTCTTATCCTTCAAGTCTAGCTCGTGTATGATTTCCCTCCAGAAGCCTTCCTCATATCCCCAGGTTGCAAGAACCCTCTCTCTGTGCTCACTACTCCTCTGAATAATTCTGTGACAGCAATTATCATGATGTGTCACAATTAATGATTTACTTCTCTAACTTGCCTGCTAGACTGGGAGATGATGGAGGACAAGAACTATGTCTTGGATTTCTGATTATCTGGTTCTTATTATAGTGTCTAGCCTGCTGTATATTTTTGTTGTATTTTCTTCCATAGAGAAATGAAATCAGAATAAACATAATTACACCAAAGATAGATGATGTTAGTTAACTCTGCTTTAAAGTTATACCTACTCTTTCCCATCTTATAGTTAATTATTGTTTCTAGAAAGTCATTTAAAATTTATCAATCAAGGAGATAATGCAATTTTTCTACAAAATAGGATTACTTGTGACTTTAAGTAGAGTGGTAGCTCAGCTATTAGTTCAAGTTTTATTCTACAACATCTAAAATTTGGACGAATCTCTGATTTGTGCTCGGGAAGGTTTCTCCTATGGAACAGAAAGTGGACTTTCTAAAGATTTTTTTTTTTTTTTTTGGTGGTAGTGGGAGGGGGGGTAGTAATTCTTTTATATCCAATATAAGAAAAAACTCATCACTCAGACTTAATTGATATCATTTTGTTATATATGCATCTTAACTCCTTTATAAAGAAAATGTTACAAATATACCTAAAAGCCTCCTCCATTCTATTCCTCTCATTCTCCTCTTGATATAGTAATTTATTCATTCATTTGTTTATTCAGATAATTATTGAATACCTACCATTTATTAGTACTCTTCTAGGTGTGGAAAATATCTGTAAATAAGTCTCTGCCCTCATGAAATATATAGTCTAATTTCTGATTGCATGCTCCACTCATGAGGGATGTATGTCATACCTATGTGTGTATTCATATATTTACCATATGTGTATTAATAAATGATATGTCATATATTACCTATACTAAAAGTTATATAGCTTATTAACATATACATTTAGTATAAGTTATATTAAATAACATATTCTATAAATGATGTACCTACCAGAATATATTTTCTGACTTTTTTCCTCAAAATTATGTTCTGTGATTTTTCCTACTCATTCTACTTAGCTTATTCATTTTATAATGTTTTATCACATGCTTGGATCACAGATAATTTATCCATTCCCTTCCTGGTGGATAGTTACAGCATCTGTAAATTAATTTAACTCATTTCAAATCCAAGTAATAGTTGTTAATATCATTCACATTTGGACCCTGAGGAGCCAACTAGCTGACTTCATGGAACTCCAGATAGAGAAATCTACTTTTCTGTCCTCATTGCTCTCCCATCTTTGAGCAAGAGAAACAATCTATTTTCTCTTTGTAGAAACTTAGTTCCCCAGTACAAAATGATTTTAACTTATCACCAAATTGAATTAAAACGACATTGGCAAAAAAGTGATGCATTTTGCTCTACTCTAGATTGTCAACTAGAGGAAAATAAAATGTCTGTGGATTTAGTGAAAAGAGGGAAAATACTTACATAACTAACTCTGGCCACCTCATTTCACCTTCCCATCTAATTCTTGGTTTCTTTATCTGTGAAATGGAAAATAAGTATCCCGGCTATTCCACAGGTTTACTATAGGAGCAAATAAAGTTAATAAATCCCTTGAAAGTGCTTTGTAAAGAAAAAGGTCACATAATCATAATTTCTTACGTTATTATTTACATGATGAGAATCCAAATTTCCCGAATCTTTCACAAAACTGTGCTATTTAAAGAGTATATCAATCTTATAAAACATTGATTTAGATCATTTTTAACTGCCATCTGGCAAGATATGAAAATTCCTCTTGAGCTTTACGAGGGATTGAACAGAGTTTTTTAGTGATCAAACTAAACCATAATTTGGACTTTTACATTTTCTTTATGGTTTTCTTTCTTCAGTTTTAGTAGTGCATGACATCGTTATCTACCTGCCACATTCTCCTGAATTCTTTTTGATTTTCGATTCAACTCTGTGGCATGATGCAATGGAAAAATAGACAGTTTGACATAAGGACTGCCAGAAGACTCATGCCTGCTGAATAAGAAAGCAAATCTATTAGCAAAACTCCTACTGATACTGATACCACTAGTCACCTTTGTTGTTTAAGGTTAAATGTTTTCCATTATTCATCTCTCAAATTTTAAAAATTTCGTTCAAATCCCTCCAAGGATGAGCTGCTTTGGATGACTGCTTTCCGTTCCACACCACTTGACTTTTTCAGTCCTGACTCAAGTGAGTTCCATAATGCCAACAGACTTCAATAATCTTTGATTAGACTGATTTCTCCTGAGGATTTCAGAAAATCAAGGACAGGCCAGAAATGTTATTTGCAAAGCAAAGACTCTGGGATGTTTACAGAAGAGCCTCAAGAAGAGAGAAGAACAAAAGGGCATTCCGGACTTCATAGTTCCCTCCACCTTAGGAAATGAAAAAGGAAATAAAGAGACACGCATTTCCTCAGGTGAGGCAAGACTACAGACCTCAATGCTTTCACCTGTCTACCTGATCGCCAAAACAGCTAGTAGGAAAAAAATGAAAAATTAATTAAAATAGTAATTAAGGCATAGTATATTTACTATAAACACACATGCGAACATAAAAAAAATAATTTTTAAAAACTGCACTAAATTGGTTGTTAAGCCAAATAAGTCATGTAAACCAAGCCCTTGAGTATCTGTTTGGTTAATAATTTTCAAGCTAAACTTACAAGTTTGTCTCAATTTGTTCAGTTTTCTTGATCTATCCGTGGGAACTTTCATGGGTATAGGCTGATTTTATTAGTAAAGTGTTTTCCTGGGCAAGACTTATTCTGTGCATTCATTCACTTAGCCAGCATTTATTAAGTACCTGCTGTGTATAACGTACCACACTAAAAGCTTTATGATGATTTCTATGTGAAAATGAATACAGACTCTTTAAAAACAGTTTTGATAAAAGGCACATTATTTTATCAACACCAAAGCCTGCAATTGTACAAAGAACTATATTCTAAGTTTTAGCTTCCAGGACAATCTTCAGTTGGTACCCACAATATGTCAAAATGAACAGACTACCTCCTAAAACAGAATGTCTGGGATGAGAGACGAAATATTTAGAATCCTTAAAGCAAGATAATTTCTATTAGCAGAGATCACTGAGAGTCACCCACAAGGCTAGGACATCCATTCAATCATCCATTTGTTGATCAACTCAGCAAATATAAATGAAGGCTGGGTATGTAGCAGGAACTATTGATTTCAAGAGCTAGAACTATGACCCAGACACACACCCTGACTTCAGGCAGTCCAGCTAAAGGGGCATTTATAAGGCCTTCATATGCAGTCTGGTAAGTGCTACAACAGTGGTGGGCATAGGGTATGACAGAGGTGCCCTGCAGGGATGTGGACCCCAGTCTTGGGTCTCAGGGCTAGCCTCGTGAAGAATATGCAAGTAATGATAAAGAATATCTAAGTCAAGTCACTAGTGATATAATTCAGGTGATTGGGAGGAAGGGAAAATGTAGCTGCAAGAAGGAATAGCACATGCAAAGTTCTAAATTAAGAGAGTACGACGCGGACTCAGACTTTGCAAGAAATTCAGTATACGTGGAACATAGTGTCGGTGAGGCAGATAATGGCAGTGCTGAGACATAAAGCTGAAAGCTTGGCAGGGCAGGATGAAGGGCCCCTGTTGAGCAGGATAAGCTATTTGAATTTTATCTTAAGGGCCGCAGGGAGCAACATTCTGAATATTGATGCTCATCACCTCTTTTTTCCCAGCACTGTCCAGGCACTGCTGGGAACTCTAATAAAGTGGAATAGCTGCTCTGTGGCCCCCTAAGTACATTTAGCTGGAATGACAGGAGAAACAAACAAAATAATTAGTGAACAATTTCCAGTATTAACCACACGGTAGACCAAATAAGTGGTTCTGACCACCAAGAGTTGCATTGTGGGTAAAGTCAAAAAACGGGAGGTCAGTGGGTTGACAGCTAGGGTACATATAGAGAGTCACACCTAATCAGTTTCCATGTGGGATCATACTGTTTACTGTTCTTCAAGCCAATCTGAGAGCTTAGGATTTTCCAAGCTCTCAGTTTTGGTCTGTATAAACCATCGTGCCGACTCTGCGTCTTTCCAGTTGTAATGGTTGCTCATTCAACATGCATAACTGCCTTCTGTAACTAGTCTAACCAGCTTGGACTGTGAAGTGTTAAGACATCTGTTTATTGTTTTGTTTAAGTTCTCATTTCCTTTTCATAGAGGGATATATAGATGATATAGTTGAAAAATAATTGAATTTGGGTTGAATTCTTAACCCCAGAGCCGGGGTGCAGGATGCAGACACAGGAGATCCCATGTTAAGAAAGCAGCTGTTGAGATCCTCATTACGGCCATTTGTTTTCTTTTTCCCTGATTCACCACATTTCAATACTATTTTTAAGCTTTTGATACAACAGAAGCTATTTTCTGATCACGTTAGTCCTCATTCCTCACTGTGTGACCACCTAATAAAATAGAATACAAGGAAAGTAATTAATCAAAGTCACGGAGGCACTCCTGGAATGTACCCAGCCATGGCTGCAAAACAGAGGCAGCCCTTCCAGTAAAAGTGTTCTCTCTTATGGAAAGTGTGTGCTCTTACATCCTTAAATTATTCTGTGCTGTTCAATAAAAATCACAAAATTGCCTTCTTTGCAATTACTCCAAAAAAAATTGTTCCATTAGAGGACATTCCCATAAGCCCCGATTCAACTGCACAGTTGCATTTTAATCTATTATTTTTGAGAAGGACCTGAAGCATATAAGTCTCATTGAAAAGATGAACTCTATAGTTTGTATTTACCTTCATTGGGTACTTTGGATCCTATAATCAATCGGAGTAGGTATTAAGCCATTTGTTTTATTTATGTTTTTTCTTCATGTAAAATTTCTTGGTATTTTCCTGAGAAATGTCACTCTCTAATCCTGCTTGATCTATGAAAAGTTTTTTGTTTTTTTTTCACTTGTGTTAGCAAATGGTCTGAAATTACTGGAATTGTTGAACAGAACTCTAATGATACTTTGAGGTCATAAAGAGACCTTTCTAGGAAACATTATTATGGCCAGGCTGCTTATTAATTCATCTTCTCAATGTAAGTCAAATAATTATATATTGGCAAAAAAAACCACACCCCTCAGTTTGTAAAGTTATTCAATATTCCTAATTCTAAATTAGGGATGAGTGTGTATGTATTAGAGGGGTAGAGACCTAAGACACAACCTCTTTCTTTCCCAGTTCTATGTGGTAATTCGTGCTCACAGAGAACTAAAAACGAAAGCTCAATAGCATCCTTTATGAAGAGCCAACCAAGTCTCTTTTATTAATCAAAGTTCAGGGTCTCTGGTTGTATTTAAAAAAGGAGGAAGTTCCTCCTTCCTGGTTTCCACTTTGAATTGAAGATGTCTAGACAAATGGGGCAGGGACTGCCTGATTTACTCATCAGTTTATAGGCAGAGAGATGGAGAGAAGAGGAGAGGAGAGGGAGGAAGGGGGGGGGGGAGAGAGAGAGAGAGAGAGAGAGAGAGAGAATGATAATGAATGGGGAGAGAGAATGACTATCAGGCTTTGTTTGGAAGGCAGATGGAAAGGCACAGAAGGTGCCTCTTTTTCCTAGATTCTCTTTAAACAATCAGATGAGTTACTCCTCCTCCTTCACACATGGGAAGCAGTGAGTAATGATAAACATAGATGATGGAAATGTCCACTCCAACATGCCACTAGCAGAGAGAATAGAAAAATCTCTATCACCTTTAAAATGAGAGGTCTAGCCCATGTTAAGAGAATAAAAGAATCAATTCCACTCCTCCACTCCCTGCATGCTTTCCTTCTTCTTCCAGGAATTGCAAAACAAAAGGAGCAATCTCATCTCTTCTCACTGAAGCAGATTTATTAGTCTTATCCAAAAGGATGGCTATTACAAACAAATACCACATCTATTACCAATGGTCATGTCAAACTTGACTTTGAAATTTATTTGAATAGAATATAATTCCTCATTCCTCTAATGGATGAATCTTTCATGTAACACCAATATATTGCCGAAGAAGACTGTGGAATATGATGGTCCTGGAATTCTCTCATTTTTGTCTATCTCTTCCAGTTCTGATTTGAGGAAGGCCTGCAGGTGAAAATTCCAGAATGGGGGAAGCAACAATAATTCAAGGGAAATATTACATAGATAGTCTAGACAAAGTCTATGATAGCATGGGATGGAGAGAAAGGTGTTTCTTGTTAGAAAGGGACTGCCTACAAAGATCATTTTTAAGATTTTATATATATTGGGGGTGCCAAAAAATGTACACAGGTGGACACTTTGGTCAATGCTGCTCAAGCAGTAGTTCGCCATCATCAGAAGTGTCTGGATGATGATGGTAACCACTTTGAGCACCTCTTGTAACTGCAGAAGTCAAATGTGACTTGTATTCATCTTTTGTTATTGGTATATGTTCAGTATTACAATTTTAATAAGTTTTCCTTTCTTAAAATGTGTATACATTTTTTTGGCACCAGATAGGTAGGTAGGTAGATAGATAGATAGATAGATAGATAGATAGATAGATAGATAGATAGATAGATAATATATATTCAATGATAACACTCTTGTATATAGTTATGGTTACTCCCATTTTATGAATGAGGTAACTGAGACATAAAACTAGTAAGGGATATAACCAAAATTTGAACCCACAAGACTGGCCCATTGTCTAGGTTTTTACCACCTCAATGAACTTTAAATGGAAATATCCCCTAGACAGGGAGCTCACTGTTTTGAGAGTCACACGAAGAAGTAATGACTTATATCAACTTCTTCCACCAAAGCAAGTGTAGATGCAGGAGAGGTAGAGCCTGTGACAGTTGTAGTTCAGTTTCTGGTATTTTCTAATTTCTATTATAATTTCTTCCTTGAGCCATAAATTATTTAGAAATGTATTTTTAAATTTCTAAATATTTGAAGTGTTTAAAAAGTTATCATTTAAAAAATAGATTTCAAACTTTATTGCCTTGCAGTGAAAATGCAATTCTTGGGACTTATATCATGGTTGAGAATGTTATTGAGAATTTTATTCTCCAATTACCTGTGCAGGGTTCCATGTATGTTCATTAGACAAGCTTGTCAATCGTATTATGTTAATTTGTTGTTATGGATAACTATATTTATACTAATGCTTGTAATCTTGGAAGATACATTGAATAGCTGTTTTTATGTGTTAGCCAGAGGAACTTTGGAACTTACTTCTCTCTTTACACATAAAGATAAAATTTTCTGATACTCTGATGTAAAGATGAAATGATTTCTGATAGACTCATTATCCTAAAACAATGTGTATGAATTATTTTTGTCACATCAGTGTGGAATGATTTTTATTTATCCTGATTGAGACTTGGTGTATTCTGAACCTCATAATTGTTTTTTTCATGAATTTTGGATTATTCTCAACCTTTGTCTCTTCAAATATACCTCTCTCCCCTATTTTTTCTTTGTGTGAAACTCCAAATAGATAGCTAAATGTTAAAATTTTTCTTTCTTAAAAATTTCTTTCTTTCTTTCTTTTATGTGTCTTAATGGTTAAGATTATAAACTTTAGAGTCTAAATGTTTAGGTTCCACTTCCATCTTTGCTACTTATTAGTAGTATGACTTTGGGCAGTGTATTTCATTTCGCTTTGTCTTAGTTCCCGCATCTGTAAAATGGGAACAAAACAATATCAAATGTTGTTGGAAAGCAGAAGAGTTAATGCAGTTAGAGACTTTTGTACAACACCTAAACATGAAAATTACCATATGAGTATCTGCTTTTATTGCTACCATGTGCTTTGTTAGGGTAATTTCTTCACATTTATCTTCCAGTTCACTGATTCTCTCCTGAGCTATATCTCATCTGCTCTTTCAACTGTTAAATGATTTTTTAAAGTATAATTATATATTTAATTTAAACATATATTTTTCTTTTTGAGTTATGCCTGATTTTTCTATAATAATGCTCTTTTTTGATATTTTATAGTTCACTTGAAATGTTTTAGACATTTGAAACACACTTCTATTTAACATGTAATCATTCCAATATCAAATTCTTGACGAGTTTTATTCTACTGTTTTTGATCACACTACACATGATGACATCATGTTTGTTTTCTTTTTCTTTTTGGATTGAGAATTCATGGGCAGGCAGCGAGAATCTATCCAAGGATACTATGCATGTCTGACTATGGGGGTGTATCCTTAAAGAAAGAATTTATTTCTTTTATCCAAGGTTCTGAGGGGTTACCAACATAAGAGCACATTAAATTACTTTTTTGGTTTGGGGTTTTTCAGGACAAGCAGAGAGTATAAATCTTAACACCAAATCCATGTGAGGACAATTTGTGGTTATGAATTCTTAAAGAAGCCTTTCCTCTCCAACCAGCGTTTAGAGCAGGACAGATACATTTCATTGTTAGGCAAGTCGGTTTTTCTTAAAGTCCTTGAAGGAGTCATATAGTGTTTAGAAGTCTTTGTTCCAGCTTTCTGTCTTCAAAGAGCTCCCATTTGGGATATTTTCACAGATATCTAATGTACCATATTGCCAGAAATAGAACTTGGTTCCATTATGTCTAAGGGACACCAGAAGGGGAAATTAGCATTTAGAAATAGAGGCTAGCAGTGTTAAACATAATTATCAATTTCTTTGTTGAGTTGCAGCTGGTTCTGATGGCATGTAAATTCCACAGTTCTGATCCCCAGACATCCGAAGCACAGAGACGGGAGCACCTAACCCATCTGGTGTTCCATAGTTATATGAGATTAGGTATGATTATAGGTTTTTTTAGATGGCAGGACATGACACAGACACTCAGAGGACTTTTTGTTACTTACAGCTTTAAAGAAGAGAAGGCTACATCCAGGGAGAGGGTAACAGCAAACTGAAACTGTAGGATGTGCCTTCTTATAGAAAGTGGGGTCGGTTTAGCTAGGTTTTGCAAGGGTTTCCTAAGGATGGGATATCATGAGTAATATTGCAGAGCCAAGGGAGAAGGGGCTGTCACTGGGTTTCAGGTATCGGGAGGCCTCTGGCAGTTGAGTATGTGAGTATTGTAGCCCAGGACTATTAGAGTTTGATAAGAGAAGTAGTTGAGATGGGGTCTTGATAAACTGCCCAGGAAGAGGAACTGAGAGTTTTTAGCTATGAGTTCAAAACTGGGTCAAGACAGTCCTTGTGTGATATTGTGTTACGTCTGGGAAAAATGGGAAAAACAGGGGTCATTGGAGCCGTGTGTCGAAAGGTAAGCAGGAGAGTGCTAGGCAAAGAACTATAAGGGCATGCCAGGCAGGAAAACAGCATATGCAGAGGGCTAGAGGAATAAGAGAAATGATGTGTTATAGGAGTATCAGACAGCTCATTGAGACTGGCTCTTAGAGAATATGTGGGGAAACTGAGACTGGAAGTGTAGGCAGGAGCCATCTCATGAAATGCCTTGTGGTCAGGAGCTTACATCTTATACTCAGTGAAAACCCAGCTTCTAATCTGGAGCAAGAAATTCCTATGTAACTTTACTAACAATTGTCACCCCAATAAACTTTAATAAAAAAAGAAAGAAAGAAAAAGAAATTCCTAGGTGTGCAACTCAAAACCGTGGAAACTCAAAACCAAATGGAAAACCTAACATATCTTCCAGGGTATAAATTTTGGGTGAAGAGTTGGGGGAAAAAAGCTGTACAAAATATTAAAACTAACACAGCTATCAATGGAAAAACACCTATGAGAAAACAAAGCATGTTGAAGAAATGTTACAATTTCTTGAATGTCTCATTGTGCTTTGAGTTTGCCTTTCAGGGCTTGTGTTGCTTCTCTGCTATTAGGACTCTCCTCTGCCCTGTTATTCTTTTGTTTTGCCACCCATTGGCCTCCACTGAGAAAATGATCAGTTTTTCTGCAGCCCTGGAGTTATTTCCCTTGAGGATCCAGTGCTGACGGAACCCAAATGAAGGAAATTGCTACTTGAAACTTGGAAATCCCTGGCCTCTGTCTCGTTAATGTTTCCTTGTTTTCTGTGAGACTGTTGGCCATGCATCATTGGCATTGTGTGTTATCCCATTTCAGTTAATAGGACAACTGACATTTCTTCCTTTGGCAACTTGGAATCAACTTTAAATCAAACAGCCCACGTGGGCAGTCTAGGGTGACAGGGTCTCTGAGGATGAGCCTCTCTAGTGGCTATTGCATAAACACTCAGCAAACAAATAGTAACGGGGAAGAATTAACTTGGGAGCTGTCAGGATTCACTGTTCGTTTAAGAGCTTTGCACAAGGGTCTGTGTAGGAGGCAACACCGTGAAGTGGAAAGAAGCTGAAGCAGATAGATCAGATTTTGAATCCTGGCTCCTTCCTTAACTGATATGTGCCCTCAGGGAGATGAAATAAACTACCCAAACTTCACTTTCCTCATCTATAACATAGAGATACCGTGGGTCTCTGGTAGGATTGAAATGAAGAATAAATGATAAAATATGTAAGAAACCACCTGGACCGTTTTAGATAGTTTAAACTAATTTATGTCATTAATTTAATTAATCTGAGGTATGTTATCCGTCTTTCTAAGCCAATGGATGCGCATCTGTAACGTTCCAAGGTGGAACTAGAAGATCCATAAGATCGCTTTTGGTTTTATCAAGGTTATAGTTCTTGAAGGAATCAAATATAAATGAATATTCAGAATTAAAGTTACAGTTGAAATATAAGGCTATATATTTTCAGTTATTTAAAAAATTTCAAACATAACATGTAAAAAGCCTTTAAAGATTAAAACCATTTGAAAGTAAAACAGAGAGAGAGGGGAAAATAGGCAATTCCCCATAAGCCATCACATTGGACTCATCCTACCAAGAGAAAATACTTGTACCATTTCGGGATATATCATTAATTTTTTTCTGAGTATCTTCTCTCACATACACACACACACACACACACACACACACACACACACACGCATACATGTAATATTATATGCTATATGAACATATATTTACATGGTTTTTGTAAACAAAAATCAGATTATTTTATGCATATTATTTTGGAAAATGCTGCCTCCCACTCTTTCCTTTTCTCTGTTACATTTTTCTTAGCATGTGGCTTTCACCTCATGATCCAAGATAGCTACCAGAGCTCTAGCCATTTCATCCTTATTCCAAACAAGGGTCAGAAAGTACGAGGTAGGGAGAATGTAAAAACAAGCTAAAAGGCTGAGCCAGTCTCTTTAACTAAGTTTTCTCCAGAAGCCCAGCAACTTTTATCTATATAGCTTTGGCTACCCCTCTTTGAAAGGAAGCTTTTATCTGGGTACATTTCTAGTTCAAGTAAAATTGGAGTTCAATCAGTAAGGAAAAGGAACAGAAAGGAATTGGTTAGTTTATATAATAACGATGATTGGAAATGCTTTACTCAGTCTCTATATAGCTTCCTCATTCTTTTGCATAACTGCATAGTATTCTACAGAGTGGATCTATCACATTATATAACTATTAGATTATTATGGATAATTAGATTGCTTCTAATTGTTTAAATTACAAATAATATAAACTATTGACATCTTCATACAAATATCTGTATGCATGTGTCTCAGGCAATTTTGTGGTTAGATACCTAGAGTGAAAAGTTCTGGGTTAAAAGATATACAAACAAACCAAAACCAAATTCACGAAAATAGAAATGGGTGATGAATTGGGGTGCAACAGGCATTCTTTATGCCATTCTTGCAACTTTTCTGTGCACTTGAAATTATAGCATAATAAAAGGTTAATAAAAAGCAAGCAAAAATCATCCAAGCACATGCATACATGGAATCACCAGAGTGTTTCAGTTATATTGGGAAAGCTTTTCTTCCTCACCACCTCCACTCATCTTCCTGAAATCTATAACCAATTAGCATTTTTCCTGCTAATTGTTATTTTTGCCCTATAGATCCCTGGGTATCAGAATAAACTCCCAACTCTTCCCACTTAGTCTTATTTCAAAGCCATGAAGCTGAGAGTCAAAGCTACGGCTTCATATGAAGCGTTGCATCATCAACAGCTTCTTCAGAGACAAAAGCGTTAACAGAGGATGTGTATTAGACATATTGTAAACTCTTAGCTGCATCCAGAGAAGATGGAAGCATCCATCTTCTGAGACACTCAAAATGTGCTCTATAGTATATCTACCACGGAGACTCAGAGAATGCTGAGATGTAAAGAATAAGCTCACAAAAGGACTTTGTGCAAAGAAAAGAAAAAGAAGGGAGAGCCGTCACTGGCTGATGGGTGGTCTTATTTGGGCAGCTGCCCCATATCAAGCCACTGGAAAGGGGTGACATTCATAATCATGCCATTCTTAGGGGTCCAGCATGAAGAAGAAAGAAATGAACTATGGAAATAATGAAAATGAAAATAAATGGTCTATAGCTACAGTTTCTGAATGAACAAAGTGCTGCCCTTCTCTAACTGGGGCCCACCACTACACTCCCCCTGTCCTGAAGTAGTGGGGTGACCTGGGGACAACCATGGAAGCAGAGCCATGTCCAGCTCTGAGCTCGCTGCCTTCCCATTAAATTCCATAGAAAATATTGATGGAAGGGCATAGGCTGAATATTGTTTAGAAGATTGCCTTTCAGAGGAAATCAGGTTCCAAAAGAGAGTTTTATGAAAATGTATATATATTCTTTGAAGTCAGACTAAATGTTGATGTTCTGTTGAGAGTTTTATTTTGATCTTTTAAGATGACGATCCATCAGGAATGAAGAGCTTTCTTTTCTCATGGTGGAAGCAATCTGATAAACAAGACTTGAGATAAAGAAGAAAAGGATCAGTTGAGTGCTTATCACTGGCAGAAATAGCAAAACAAAGCACAAAAGCAAGCACTTAGAAACTTTTCTTTTGACCAGAGTTTTGGAGCGGGTTGCTCCAGGAGGTGAACTAACGTACTATGCCTCATTCGCGTAGATTTATCCACAGTTCACTTGGAGTGTCCTGCAACCTAATCCTTATGAATGAGTGATCAACATAGAAAACTAAATAGCTGAACAGAAAGAGTCGTTCTTTTTTCAGGACATTGCAAGTTCTACAATGATGGTGTCTCTTGTGTCTTCTTCACTGCTGCATCTGCAGCTCTTAGGACAGCCCCGACTTGCCCAAGTCAATAAAGATGTGCTGAATGAGCGACTATACTCCGAGGATCCCTGTGAAACTCTTCTCTCCAGACCTATGGTCAGAGGCCCAGCCTCCCTCGCTGCTCTCCTTAGGGGTGGAATTCAGCAAACCACTGGTTTTCAAAAACATTCTTCCTAAGTCCTCCCTCAAACTCCAGTGTTCTAACCTTTCTTTTTCCACTTATTATAGATGAAAGGTTAAGAGTTGGCTGTTCTTCATTACTTAGAAATTTTAACGTTGTGGTCTCCTTTGAATCTAGTGTTTCAATGCCTCAGCTAAAATTGAGATAGAGTCTCATGATAACATAGTATATAGTATCTTAGAAATTTAATTTGCATTTCACTATGAGTGGATTAAAACATTTAAAAATATTGATTGGTTTCGTGTGTGTGTGTGTGTGTGTGTGTGTGTATTTGAGAGAACTATTTTCATATCCTTGGTCAAATTTTGTGCTTTAATTTTCCTTACTGATCTATAAAAGCTCTTTGTATATTAAAGAATGAGCTCTTTGTCCTATGTCCAGGAGGAACAAAGATGATATTTTATTCATGTATCCCCAGACATGTAATATGTAATATGTAAATATTTGTTAAATGAATGAATGAATTAATATGTATTGCAAATATATTTCATAGGGAGATTTTCACATATTCTCTTCATGTGCATCATGCAACTGTAGATAACAAAGAAACTCTACTTTGGAGCTTCTCTAATCAGTAAATTGGTTTCTCTTCTTGTTCCCCATTAACCTTTATGAAACCAGAGACCTAGGCAAGTTGAATGCCACTTCTGGAAGGAGGATATATGACATTGTGATGTCCCTTCCAGACAAAATAAGAAGTAAAGAGCCTGTGTGAAGAGAACATTGTTGGAGGATGACGTATGCTTTGCTAGCTCTCTCTCTCCCAAAGTTATAGGGAGCGCCAGAGTGAAAAGGGTGTTATGTGTGATGAGATAAATTTGCAGCAAGGGCTTTGATCCCAATCTATCTTTGATATCCTGGGAGGAGATTGCTATACAGTGGGCCCCATATGTGCGAGAGAACGGTGGCATCATAGGGGGTAGAGCGCTAGACAGACAAGCTAGCTTTCTTGAGCTGCCCTTAGACCCAGTGGGATAAGCAGGGGACCCAGAAGCTCCTATAAGCCTGTATATTGGTGGTGGTGAGGAGAACAGCTTAAAATTATCCAGAGGTAGAGTTGCCAGGGACAGAGGAAAATGGGAGTCGCAACAAGGTGTCACAGCAAACATGCACACTGAAGCAGGGCCCAGTGCGCAAGGCAAGTCTTGACTGAGCCAAAGAAAAGGATCACAAATGTGTCAGCTACAGACGTGAGCGGTAAGCAGCAGTGGAAGGACTACATCCCTCCAGGGAACCTGTCACTGCACCTCTACAGAGCTCAAGCCTAAGCAAGAGCAGCCCAGCCATTCTGCGGTAGGGATGCGCGAATCCCAGACAGAGCTCAGCACCTTGTTTCCCTCTTCTCTGCTGCCATAAGTCTCCCTGAAATCCATCTTGCAGAAGAGAAGTAGGGTGGAAGGATTTGACAAACAATGTACATGAAATATGCTGTCACCCAAAAGAAAATATTAAATTGGAAGAATGTGAGATCTTTTGGATAGCGAAGTTCACTGTTTTATTGTTCTGTAGTTGTTTCTTTCCCCAGGTACTCATGGTGGGTGGGGGATGGGGATTGTTAGGGAAAGAATCTTCCATCATTTATAGATAGAAGAGCTAACTTTTCTCAACATATTGAATAGTGGGACTCATATGCTTATTTGAGACCCTGGTACACATAGAGTATCTCACTAAATTCTCACACAAAAGCCTGTTAGTGAGGGTGTTTTACAAATGAGAACACTGAAATTTAGAGAGATTAAGCGATTTTCCTGACCACTCAGTATGCCAAATGGCTGTCTCTATTCAAACCAAAGTTTGGTAAACTCTTAACCCTGATAGCACTTTGTGAACTGTTCTGTGAAGGATTGCAGCGGGTAGGGAATGATTTTCCTAGGGCCTGGGGTGCTTTCAGAGTTAGCACGGAAGGTACAGAGTAACCCAGACACAGTCTGTTCTACTTAGAGGGAACATTTTGAGTTTTTGCTCCATTGCTGACGCAGCAGCACTGTGGGGTTATGGATTGCTTCTGGGCAGGCGTCAGAGCGGAAACGTGCGTGAGAACACACAGCGGGTTGGCCGGGCTCCTCAACTGGGTGAATGCAGTGCAGATGGTCCTACTGAGGATGAAATGCCTGCCGGAGAGATGCTCAATAGGTTAATTGTGAACGTTCTCTCATGAGCCAGCCGATAACTGCTGACACCAATATGTTTGCTGTTGCTGCCTTGGGGGCATGGTGTGTGAGTCAGATGACGAAAATGCGGGGAAAGTTGGCCTTGTTTCCTGAAATCTTAGAAATTGAATAATAAGTTTTTGAAGTTAGTCTGATCACAATCACTTTGGGAAAATAATATTATAAACCAGAACAAAAAATGTATGACTAATATCACTCTACACATTGTGAAACTAACAGAATCGAACAGCTAATTAATTATAACTGGCTATTAGTCTTTATGAAGGTGAATTCAATCAGTGTAACCTAATTTTTCTTTTTTAATTTTTTAAAAAATTTATTGGGGTGACAATTGTTAATAAAATTACACAGATTTCAGGTGTACAATTCTGTATTACATCATCTATAAATCCCATTATATGTTCACCACCCAGAGTCAATTCTCCTTCCATCACCATATATTTGATCCCCTTACCCTCAACTCCTTTCCCAAGCACATATTTTCTGTTCACAGCCTCAGAATGTACCCCAGAAAGCCAATGAAGTCCTTAGGGCTGCAGGTAATTACATAGGTCACTGGTGGTAGAGCAGGTGGGTCAATTCAGCCTGCTTATGTCTTGTGAATTTTGTCATCCTTTCTGACTTAACTTTATTTTGGAATATGGAAGTAAAGTATTTATGTAATTCAAAAGGTATTTATAAAAGTTATACCCATTGAATTCTTATTTCCATCCCTTGTCCTCCCACTTTGTTTCCACTTACCCTCTTAGGTAACCATTTTCACTTATTTTGTCCATTTTTTAAAAAATATGCAAAAGTAGGGTGGAAACCATGCATGGGTCCATCAACAGATGAATGGGTAAAGAAAGTGTGGTATACACATACAATGGACTATTAGTCAGTCTTAAAAAAGAAGGAAACCCTGCCACTGGTACAACATGGATGAACTTGGAGGACATTATGCTAAATGTAATAAACCAGTCATAGAAGGACAAATACTGCATGATTCCAGTTACATGAGGAATCTAAAATAGTCAAACTCATAGAAACAAAGAATATAATAGTTGTTGCCAGGAGCTAGAAGAAATGGGGAGTTGTTATTCAATGGATATTCATCTAGTTATGCTAGATGAATAAACACATTTGTGATCCTTTTCTTTGACTCAGTCAAGATTTGCCTTGTATAGAGATCTGCTCTACAACTTAGTACCTAGAGCTAACAATGTAGTGTCATGCACTTCAAAATTTGTTAAGAGGGTAGAGCTCATGTTAAGTGTTCTTACCGAAACAAAACAAAAACAAATGCACACATGGAAACTTTGGTAGGTGTTGGATGCATTTATGACCTGGTGGTGATGGTGTCAGGGGTGCTTGCATATGTTTATACTCTTCAAACTGTACACAAGGAACAGGTGCAGTTCTGTGTATATCAATTATACCTCAATAAAGCTGTTAAAATAGCACATTATGCCCTATAATTATTCTGTATCTTGATTTTTTTAATCTGACAAGATATATTGGAATCTACTCTGTACCCGTACATAAAGCTCTCTCATTTTCTCAATCTTTTGCAACTAGAAATGATACCTCAGTGCGTAATCTTGTGCATTTGTTGTTTCAGGTTGTGGAGGTTTGCCTTCAGGTACCTGCCTAGAATTGGGATTGCTAGGTGATAGGGCAATTGCATGTAATTATGGAAGATGCTGCCACCTGCCCAGCTTAGGTTTGTATCATTTTGTACAATCACCAGCAACGTACGACTATAGTATCTGTAGTCTGACAACCTTGCCAACATAGTGTCTCTCACGCTTTTGACTTTTGCCAATATGAGAGGTAAGACATGGCATCTCAGTGTGGTATTGGAAGTTTATTTTATTATACACAAAATTGAACATCTTTACTTGTTTAAATGCTAATTTGTCTTTTTTCTGGACTACATGTTCGTGTCTTCTTTCTATTTTTCGTGTCGGGCTTTTGGTGTTTCTTTCCCCCCCTCATTTTTAAAAGTTATTTATAAATTAAGATTAGTCTTCTGTCTATGTGGCAAATATTTTCTCCCTGCTTGTAATTTGTCTTTCTACTTTTCTGACAGCACTTTTTCCATTCAAAATGTTTTAAATTTCCATAGTATTTATCCATCTTTTTCTTTTTCTTTTTGGAAATTCTAGCCCCTTTAATTGAGCCCCAGGACCACTTCATTTTAATTATACAAGCTGTACACTATGTTTTAATTGGGCCCCAGGACCACTCTGCCTTAATTATGCAAACTGTACACTATGTTTTAATCTGGCAGAATTCAACTCGTCCCTTATCATTGCTCTTCTTTTTAGGGTTTTCCTAGATTTTCTTGAAAGGTTAAAATGAATGTCAACTACAAGTTTATATATATATATATATATATATATATATATATATATATATATATATATATATATATATACAAGAAGCGGAGTACAGCATTAGGAATAGAGACAGTGGAAGTGTAATGGCTGTGTGCGATGTCAGAGAGATAGTGGATGGGGGGAGGGGGAGTTGACACAGTGTGAGGGATATAAATGATAAATGTCTAACTATTACATTGTTTTGTGCACCTGAAACTAATAAAAAAAGAAAAGAAATGCATGTAAACTTTAGAATAAACTTACTTAGCTCCGGAAAAAGTTAACTCCTTTTTTTTATTGAGCTCATCAATTTATATATTACCTTGGGGAGACTTGTCAAGTTTATGAAGTTAAGTGGATTTGTTCAAGAACAAGGTTGTTCTTTCATCTGTTCCAATCTAATTTTGTCATTTTGTTTGGAGAGTGTTTTAAAGCCTTTCTCATTTGGATTTTCCAGATTTCTCGTTCAACTTCTTTCTTCTTTTTCTTTTGTTTACTATTATAAATAAGATCTGCTCTTCCATTATATATTCTAGTTGGTTATTGTTTGTGTATATGAAGGTTATTAATTTTTGTATGCTAGTTTTATATCCTCCTATCTTTACTGTTTTTATTAGTTTTGGCATTGAGTCCCTTGGGTTTTTCCAGGATACTATTTCATCATCTACAAAAAGAAACAGTGTTACCTCTTCTTTTTCAATTTCTGTACTTCCAATTGCCTGTGTAGTGTGTATATTTTTTTATTTGCTTAGCCTCTCTTGATGGGGCATAGGCTTCCAGCCTGATTCAATACTTTCCACTCCCTACTGTTACACGCAGCCTGCTTCACTCACTCACACTGCTTGCCTGGCTCCTGAAAGCATTAGAATTCATGACCCCAGTGCACAGTCAACAGCCTTGACATCATCTGAGCAGCTCCTGCTGCCCCGATAATCATTGTGCACGTCTTCCATCCTATGCGGGATTAGGTGGGTCAGCATGAGTGTGGGTCGGCACCATAAATTGGATTAGTGTTGGGGAAACTGACTATTCACTATATGCTTTAGAGGTAGATATTCCAGAAAAGTAGAGGAAAAATCCTAAACTATGACAAAGAGCTTAGAAGCGAATGTCAAGCCCAAAGGAACAGGAACAAGATAATAAATGAGACAGTTGGGAGTAAGGACTCAGAAAAGGTTGGCTCCAAAGAGGAACAGACCAGAAATGTGCAATATTTCATTACTCATGCGCAGGTATCTGGGGCTTACCTTGCCTGGGTGTGGGGTCTTACAGGGCTGATTAAAAGTCTCCAAATCAAAATAGATAAGGGTCATCACAGAAACATTATTATGATTGACTTGCAAATGGGCTCTAGAATATTTTTTCTGTATTTATTTTCTGAGAAGACCAAGGTCATAGTATCTGCACTCTAGACCAACACCACCTTACATCTTTCTGCATGAAGAAGATGTTTCACCATCTGCATTGTCAAAAAAGGTAGCCACCAGCCACATGTGCCTATTGAGCACTTGATATGTGACTAGTGCGACTGAGGATGCTGAATCTTTAACTGTATTTAATCTCAATTAATCTAAATTTAAATAGACAATGTGGTTAATGGCTACCTTATTGGACAGTGCAACTCTGGAACTTCTTATCCTAACGAGACACAGGGTGGAGATGTATGGCTTGTGGATGCTTGTTTTTCAATGTTGTGCCAGTCATTTGTAGCATGCATCACACACTAAAATGACCTCTCATTGGTAATAGATTTGTAATGAAACATAATAACATAATAATTTCTAATAAAATAATAACTTGTATTTTGTAAAGTTCTCCCAGTCAGATTATGTTAAAATAACAGGCCTCTGTAAATTATGATAAGCCACATTCCATAGACAAGAAAGTGAGTTCAGAAAAATCGTGAAATATATTACCCAAATTCATAAAAATTATTAGTTCCAAATGTGTGGCTTGAATGAAGGTCTTTTGATTCCAGATTTAATCTTCATTCTATCACACAAAGGTGCACTTTTCAGTACAAATGAGTCATTAAAAGTTTGTCATTCTGATGTTAAAATACACTTACTAGATAACCTGAAAATTCCACTCCTAGATATTTACCCCAGAGAAATTAAACCATGTATCCTCAGAGAAAACCTGTGCATAGATGTTTATAAAAGCTTTCTTCACAATTGCCAGAAACAAACTAACTGAAATGCCTGCAACTACTTAAAGGAAAAACAAATTGTGGTACGTACCCATAATGCAATACTATTCAGCAAGAAAAGGACCCACTGACACAAGCAAGCACATGGAGAAATCTCAAAGGCGTTACGCTAAGTGAAAGAAGTGAGACTCCAAAGCTTACATATTCTATCATTCCATTTATCTGATATCTGGAAAAGCCAAAACTACAGGGAAATCGAACAGATTGGTGATTGCCAGAGTCTGGGAGTGGGGGATTACTACAGAGTAGCATGAGAAATGTTTGGGGGCTAATGGAAATCTTTAATATGTTTATTGTGGTGATGGTTATGTGACCGTACGCATTCGTCAAACTCATAGAAATGTTCACTAAGTTGAGTGAGTTTTACTGTATTAAATATACATCAGTAAACCTGCTATACATAAGGTATCACACCCTATCCTGGGCTGGTGGGAAAAGGGGAATAAGATCTGATCAGACATGGTCAGGACTAGAGCAACCGATCTGGGCAATTGGCCAGCAATCTGAAATGCAATAACTAAGGTGATGTGACCGGATTGCCAAGAACGCAGATCAGGTGTGTTGTGGATCCAGCAATGAGACCTTCAGGATAGTGGGGAACATCACATGGAATCTTCTTAATGGGGACTAGACATGGCTATATCTCTTGATTAAAATAGGACACAGCCAGCCGCATGAACCATAAGACAGGGTCTGATCCCAGGGAGGCATCACCATATGCCCAGCCCAGATTATGAGACCAAAACAGGACTCCGCTTACTATACTTTGGGCTCTCTGGACTTCCTTCTGTTCTTGCTGTATGTCAAACTTGTTTCTACCTCGGTCCCTGAGCACTAGCTTTTCCCTCTGCTTAGATCACACGTGACGAAAACTTCACTGACCAAGTTACTTAAATTAGTGCCTGCCTACTCTCCTTTCACACTACTTACTTTTGTTTCTTTATAGCACTTTTAGTATCTGAGATTGTTTGCTTATTTGTTCATGTCTGATGGATGGATGGATGTATGGATCGATGAATCAATGAATGGCTGGATTGATTTACTATCTTTATTTACTGGCATGCAAGCTTCATGAAAAATGAGATCCTATCTATCTATCTCATTCACAACTACATCCTCAGGCCATAGCTGAACGCCTGACATCAGTTGGCCTCAATTGAACAATTATTGAAAGAATAAATGGATTGTATTAGAAACTGCCTGGGATTGAGTTATCTTGTTGCAGATTATTATGCCTGAAGCTGGCAGGGCTCAGTAAGAAGACTGACAAGCTCCAATAATCGTAATTCCAACTGGTGTGTAGTTACAGCTTGAGGTGACCATCTTTAGACTGCCATCTTTAGTCTGGCTTTCTGTGCCCAAAAGCAAGCATGATGGCAAAAGGCTAATGCAACGTTTGATCCTAGTGTGCTCCTGTTTATATGACTGACTGGTGCTTGCTTCCCGAGGGATTCACACACACAGAAGTTGTTCCTCTCAGGAGTAGGGTGTTTTGATAAGGTGCTTGTGTCCTTTCAGATGTTTGCTTGTTTTCCTGCTGGTGCTAATCTCAGTTGCTAAGACAGTGTCTGTGGCAAAGCCCACCAGCTAAACGAGGATTATATACAGTAAATATTTTAAACAGATGAACTTGACATAGGAAAAGCTGTTTTTCACTCAGCAGAAGGCCGGAGTATACGGGCTCAGATTGGTAACTTAAGCAGCATTTTAAATCTCTGCTATGGGATGCAATGACAACCTTTGAGGTTTTGCCATTGTCATTTGTAGTGAAAAATATCTGGTCTGTCCATAGTTTGTGTGCATTTAAGAACATTCCAGTTTACTGAAAGGAATATGGAAGCTAGTTTATAAAACGGAAGATTAGCAGACATTTTACAACAAGAAGATGATATAAAATCAGCTGGAGTCCTGCTCCTGATTGCTTGAAAAGTGAGATTTCTGTTAGACATTATGTGTTAAGTAAAAAAAGGGCTGTTATAGGGAAGAAGTGTGGAACGGTTTGGCTTGGCTTGATGGTTCATCAGGCAGGTCGAAGAATAGGTTCTTTCCAGCTAGCACGGGGAACGTAAAGAGTTTTCAACCAATTTCACTGGCAGTTATGGTCATCAGCCATCAGCCCTTCTCTAGAGCCGTAGACATATCTACCTATTTTTCTCTGTAAAATAGAAATTGCAATCTTCACCCGCCCATTCCATATATTCCTTATTCCTTTCACTGATGCTAGAAGCCATTTATACATAGGCCAAAAAGCCAGAAATCTTTTTTTTTTTTTTTCTGACTCTTCTAGCAATTTTGGGGACCTCCAGTCCACTTCGTTTGCCTTTATCCCAAAGAGTTAGACTTGAACTCCGGTTGTATGGGGACACAAAGCGCAGTTGCTTAAGTTCAGAGTTCTCCAGATCGTGGCAAGGATCACCTGTGTCCTCCTCTCCTTTATTCATTTCCAATTAACAAATTTTTTTTTGACCACTTACTGTGTGCAAAATAACTGTGGTAGGTGTTACAGCACACAGGGACATCTAAGATGCTTACAATCAACTCACATTCCAGCGGGTTCTGAAAAATACTTCCATCACTCAAAATATTTTTTAATTCTTCCAAGATTCCTGCAGCTTCCCAGATTCACTGCAGCCTTCTGTAGTATTATATCATGATGGAGTAGTATGCATGGCTGTGTGCGCATGAATAAGTGTCAAGTTGTATTTTAAGTAGAGTATCCATGAAAGTGGGGAATTTTCTTGTGTCACAGTCATGCTTCTGAGTTTTTCTAACTGGGTTTAAATGAATTGTAGGACATCCATACTACAAAACAATATAGCTATTTGGAATCAAAATGCAAATGTATATTTAATGACATGAAATATGGGCATGCTTTATTGTTGAGTGAAGAAAAGTACATCACAGAATGTATTTCAGGAATTTCAGGATGTGTTCATTTGTAAAAAGAATCTATAAGTAGATGTATGCACATTTCCATGTTCATATGTACACATTTGTGTTTACTAAAAAAAGCCTAGAATATTATAGATACAATGTTAATGACGGCATCACTGAGCTAGTATCACAGAAGATTAAGACTTTTCTTGACATTTTCTCCCAAGACATTTCTATAATGAACGTGTGTTCTTGTGTGATGGAGGCTAGGTAGGAAATTAGGTTAAAATGACATACAGGGGTTTGAGAGGGATTCCACATCACAGTACATCTTTCCAAACACATATTTGAGTTCTCTTCAGGACTTTTCCCCTAGAGTAAATAAAGAGGTTGGCATTTCGAAAACTTGGCTCTCTTTAATGAAACAGTGATATATCCAGTCTTTTCCCAGTAATGACCTTTGCTCTCTAAAACTGACTTTTTAAATTCAGAGAATACAACAGTTCTTTCTTATTGAAACTTATTTGGGGGGAGGGGATAACAGAGTATGGAATGGATGACAAGGAAATATCTCTGAAGCTATTCTTGCAATTTTGCAAAGAAAGAGCATGTTCCACTCTCTGCCTTGCTCCCAGCTGGGTCAACTATTCTAGTAAAAACCAGCCATTATTCGAGTTCTCTGAGGTATCCCCAGGTTGCCAAAGATTTGAAAGCTAGGAAAGACTCACAGGCTACATCAATGATGTTAGCAATAGCAAGGTTTATTTTCCCTCAAGATGATTCCTGGGCTTGCATACATTTGCTCTTTTCAATGAGCCATGTACTGCAAATGTCACCTTGCTTCCATTCAGCATGGCCTGTGTTCTGTCTAGGGGCCTCCAGGAACAACCAGCAGATTGATGGCTTGCTGAAAGCTCCCTCATTATCTTTCACTGTAAATTCCTTTCATGAGTAATCTCTTGTGCCCTGGATGCAGAGCTGCTTTGCATGCATGCTGTGAAATAAAATCTCTCGTAATGTGTGAGCTAATTTTCTAATACTCTCTTCCCCACAACCCCCATTATCCCTACAATGTGACCTCAGTGCTAATTGTTTATTTAATTAGCATAGCTCAGTGTAAATGGCATTAATTGGTGAAGAATGAAAAGTAAAGGATGTTTGCTTGTTTAAACAAAAAGGTGTGTGTGTGTGTGTGTGTGTGTGTGTGTGTGTTGGTGTATCAGGGAAGCACTCTTGAAAAATTAGTACTGGAAAGTATATGTTTTTATCTTGTAAGAGATTGCCTTCATTATCCTTTTCCTTAAAAAATAAAATTCCTTCTTTTTAAAATAATTTTTACCCAAAAGTTACTTGTAAGATTCTTGCAGAATTTTTAAAAATATAAATATACAAGTTATATCACCTTCTCTAGAGCAATTACTATTTAAGTTGAATTTGGTATGTTCTTCTCTAGTTACATATGCAAAGCCACAAGCTCATACCAAATCCTTTTCCTGTAAACTGGATCCTTCTTTACTGTAGCATTCGAAGGACTCTACATTTGAAATATTCACTTTAAAGAAGGCTCTGGGCTGGGTTCCTCTATCATTGTAGTCATGATCTCCTCACCTGTCCCATCCCTCTGCCAGGATGGTCTATAGTTAGGAGTGAAAGCATTTAATTTTTTTTTTTTTTTACTTTTCAGTTATGGTTGACATACAATGGTATAGCAGTTTCAGGCATACAATATAGTGATTGTCTAATCACCCCATCATTTACTGGGGTGATCAAAGTGATCACCCCAATAAGTCTAGTACCCATCTGACACCATACATAGTTATTATAATATTATTGACTATATTCCCTATGGAGAGCGGTGGCATTTTACTGGACTATGGTAATTGGGAAGAGAATGTTGACATTCACAAGCAAAGGAGTTGAAATCAGAGGCCAGCAAGACTGGCTGCTTCTGCTCTCTCCTCTTTTCTCTATGAACGTGCTTTCTAACTCTCCCACAAGGATGGAGTGCTAAGAAGATGCAGAGCTGGCTAAGCAACGTGTGATACATCCGTACAATACAATACTGTTCAAAAATTAAAAGGAATGAAAGGTTGATACATGCTACAATATGGGTAAACCAACATTATGCTAAGTGAAAGAAGCCAGACATATATTGGATGATTCCATTTGCATGAAAGGGCTAGAAAAGACAACTCTACGGAGACAGAAAGTAGATTAGTACTCAGGTGGGCTGCAGCGGGAAAGGGGAGTGGCCATATATGAGCACAAGGGATCTTTGAGGGGTTATGAAAATGTTCTAAAATTGGATTATAATAATACGGTTGCACAAGTCTGTAGGTGTACCAAAAATCATTGAATTGTGCATTAAAGAGGAACGAATTTTAGGGTATATAAATTATACCCCCAATAAAACTGTTTTTAAAAATTCGAAATAAATTTCAAATGGAAAAAAAGAAGGCAATTGTGTTTGGGGAAAGCCCCACCGGGGGATGCTTAAAGGGTCGGTTGGTCCATTTAGACCAGCTTTGCTCTGGACGGGGGTGCAAACCTCAGCTCTTGCTGCTTCTTGCTGAGTGGTGTTTATTTTTCCAGTGGCTTTATGAGAAAATCATTATAGGGCATGCCAAGATGCTAAGTGCTCAAGATACAAAGATAAAGTTGACGTGTTTGTTTTCATTTTTGTCCTGAAGGAGGTCTGTCTTATGCGAGAGTCAGATAAGTAAACAATCTGTGAAGAATAGCCAGTACTCAGGAGAAGTGTTCTGCCTGAGGGAGTTCTGAAAGGCTTCCCATAGGAGGCTGCATTTGAGCTGAGTGTCAATGAATGAGAAGTAAATGGCAGGAGAAAGGTAGAGTAGATAAGTGTTTTTGTTTTTCTGCAGGCTACCCTCCCATTCCTTTTACTCCCCACCACCGCTCCCCCTGTGATCTTACCCCCTACTCACCCTCACAATTTCCTATCAAGATTAGGTCATAATTCAAGGTTGATAATCAGGGAAAGTCATGCCTCTGGCACAGCATTTGATTCAGGGGTGGGTATAGGACTCAAGCAGTGCTGATCAGAATTCTCACTGAAATGTAATATAATTGGTTTTCTTTTAGTATCAGAAGTAATAGTCATGTAGTTTTGTGGGTACCAGCAGACATTTTCCTCTGCATTAAGAAAACCTGTCTGTGGAATGGTGTGTACTGACAGAGACAGGTATGTGATAACGTAACAGAAAGTGTGGGGTGGGGATGAGCTGGTGACATTGTTCAAACCCCTACACAGCCATGTCTTAAGCAATAAACACCCACCCCCCACCACCTTTAGAGACCTACTTCCTTTGGGTTGAGTTTTCCTTCCCTATAATCTGGAAGTCTTAACTAATAAAAAGGGCTTATAATCGGGAAGAATGCCCTGTCCATGGTCCTGTGGACATGAATGGCCATGGGCTCCTCAGGGAATGGTGCCACACAGGTGACAAGAGGCAGCATAGCATGACAATTGCTTCGACTGAGGTTGTGGCTGTGAGGGGCTCTGATATGCTCCATCCCTGGTATTCTGTTTGGCCTCTCTTGAGCCTTCCACTGTAAGCTACCTTGCAGTCCTGAGTGACTGGGGAGGGGACGCCATTGCTATGGGAAACAGAGGGGGAGGATACAAGACCCTCTCCTGCCTAAGACGTGGCTCTCCATGTGACGGTGTCAGTATCTGTGCCAGAGACCATACTGCCTTCTCGGCGTGCTATTGAGATGCATATTTTCCCATCCCTTCATAAGCAGGATCCAAGAGGGAGCTACCAGGGTTTGTCTTCTCCACAAGTATGTTGATGAAAGAAGTGAATTTTCTTCTTCCTGACTGGTCTTGGAGAGGCTCCTGGTAGGAGCTGGAAGAACTCAAAGAAACGTCATTTGCCCTTGAAATCAACCCCAAAGCAAGAAGCCATTGAATATTTCCCATGAGATCATATTTAACCTAGGAAACCCCAGGACAAGGTGGTGATAAAGCATCTCTTCAGGTCAGCTGAGGGTGGGACATTGGCTCCTTGCACAATCCAGAGGTACAGGTATCTTATTGCTTTCTGGATTTGCCCTGAGTAGAAAGTGCTTTGGATTCTGGGTAGAGGTATGTAATTTTCAACCTGAGTTCTCCAGTATTCCCCTTTCTTAACTTAGTTAAACTGGTGGTGGCAGCTTTATTGCTGATTAGTGAAGTGTTGACTAATATGGGTCATCTTATTCTGTCCAGGCAGACTCCAGAGTCTGCACTGGGATTGACCAGCACTTTTCAGCATTTGCACTATGGACTACCTTCATCAGAGTCACCAACATCCTTATGAAACTAAGGATTCCTGGGCCTTACCCGAGAACTACTGGAGGTGTGTGGCATTGTGATTTATAATAAATATATATTTGGTCATGCAGATGGCCAAAATATATTTCTTATACATGATTTCTGGCTCACAGCTCCCCAAACTGTCAGAATTTCTTGAGTAATAAGGGTAATGAGAACATCTTTTGTCATAATTGGTTTCTTGTCTTCAGTTCCTGAAATTACTTCAGAGCCATAAAGGTGAAATATGTGTCTTCTTCTTTGTAACAAGCCCTTTCCACCACAACTAGGTTTATGTTAATGAGATGACTTGTAGAAAGCACTCAGGAATGGGGACTGGTTGCCAGGGGAGCCATCCAGGTATAGAGGGTTGGAACTTTCAGAACCACACCCCTGACTGGGAAGGTGAGAGGGGCTGGAGTTTTGTATCACTCACCAGCAATCAATGATTTAATTGATCATGCTTGTGTAATGAAGTCTCCATAAAACCCCAAAAGCACAGGGTTTTGAGTGCTTTTGGGTTGGTGAACTTGTGAATGTGTTGGGAGAGTGGCACACCTGGAGAGGGCATGGAAGCTTTGTGCCCCTTCCCCACACCTTGCCCTAAGCATCTCTTCCATCTGGCTGTTTCTGATTACACCCTTTCATAATAAATCAGTAATTTAGTAAGTAAATGTTTCTCTGAGTTCTGTGAGCCACTCTAGCAAATGAATCAAACCCAAGGAGGGCAGTCCTTGGAACCTCCAATATATATCCCGTTCGTCAGGAGCACAGGTGATACCCTGGGCTTGCTGCTGGCATCTGAGGTTGTATGTGTGTGGGGGATTTGGTCTTGTAGGACTGAACCCCTAACCCATGGAATCTGATGCCATCTCTGTGTAGATACTGTCAGACGTGAGTTGAACTGTAGGACACCCAGCTGATGTTGAAGCATTGCTCGATGGAGTAGGAACCACCCACTGCAAACATTGGAATCTGTTGCACACAATGGAATGAGTGGCCCGAATCTTTAAGGGTGTATCTGGAAAATATGGATTGTAAGCAAACTCTCAAGATGATTCTTATGCCAATTAATAGTTGAGAACAACTAGCTGAGACCCTGGTATGGGCTCATAATTCAGCATAGAGAACTCAAAACGTGTTGCTCTCTGAATAAAAATGTCCTCTGTTCATTCACAGCGGGAGCTCTCTTGAAGCACGCCCTTTTAGTCTAAAAAGCACAGGAAGTGTGAAAAATTGAGAAGTCCCCACCACACACCTACAGAAGGATAGACTATGCGTGTGGTTTTCAAATAGGGCGAAGAGACGAGCTCAGTTGTTCCTGGGAGCCAGCTGGCAGGGCCCTTAAAAATGTACCTGGGATGCTGGCAACTGGAGAACCTCACAAGTAGCAAGGCTGCAACTATTCCAATTCTTCGACTTCAAAATTTGAATTTGTGTAGACATTTGTGAAATGAAATTCGTTACCCTACACACAAATGCTTCACTTTATTTTTCTCCTTTATATATCAGGGCATGCAGATATGCAAAATCCTCAGGAACCAGAAAAACAAAAAGGACTGAAATATTACGTAACTCTCTGCTCTCTTATGATTCAGCAGGCTCACAGCATTCAAGCCCCAGAGGTGTATTCTGTCTGTCAAACAAACAAAGCCCTCTTCATCAAGGTGGTATCTAAACAACAGTTATTTTCAGCTTCTCAAACAGACACACACTAGGCAGGGAAACAACTGTTTTTCCCCATGAGGCCGTGGCCAAAGTCTGATAATGAAAACGACAACTGATTGGCTGTTGACACTGCATTTTCCCCTGAGTTTGCCCGATATTTTTCTTTTTTTGGAGGGGGCGGGTGAATGACTAATGGAGAAGCAGCTGCAGAAGCAAATAGAATTCAAAACCCCATTAATACTGGTGACTCATCAGCCAGATTCTTTCCCCATGTCTGAAAAACGTCAGGAAATTAAATAGGCACCATGGCATCTCCAGGGGACAAATCCCAAGTCAGAGACTTAACCACTTCTAAATGTTCTTGGCCTCATTTGGAAATTTGCTGTCAGCTGGGACATGGCCTGGTTTGTAGTCCCATCCACGGGGGCAAGACAGACGATCAATCTCACTTCCGCAGAACTAGAATTGTGAGGCTTGTTACCAGATGGAGATGCTAGGGCAACTACATGTGCCCTGGGCTTGGCTTCCTCAGAGCAGCAGGAAAGAGGGCAGGAGGCAAGGACTGAAGCCACACGGACCCCTCATTTAACTGAGTATATTTATCTTATGTCTTGTACAAGAAGTAAGTAGAGATGGACATTTAGAAACAACTGAATAACGGTGTTTGAATTTCCAGTCTTTCCTGAAGATGTAATGCTAACAGTTAGCTTCCTAGTCACTTGGAACAAACCCCATAACTTTATTTTAATGTAACTAGCTTTTTCAGCCTAAAATATAGGGACCACTCACTCTGTGTGTCTAGGATGAGTAAAAACATATCTTTGGAAAATGAAATTTCAAAGCCTTATTGCAAACCTGGAATGATAAAAAGATCTAGGATGACAACGGCTCACATGGTGGTCAGGTAATTTCCTACAGTGACTCTTGGCTATAATTCATTTAATAAACTTATTTTTTGATTAGAATCGTAACCCAGAACACAGATGGCATGAATCACTAGGGGTAGTCCCTGTTCAGAAGGAAAAAAAAAAAATGTGTATCTAAACATCTGTACCAGTGCATGGCCTGTGGGAATTACGCCACAGAAAGAGGAACAGCAATCCATAGATCCCAAGAAGAAGAAATATTTAGGTAGGCAGGAACCAAGAATAGAGTGGGGTTTTCAACAATTCCTTGAGGAAGGTGTCATTATCATCACCTCTTTCAGAAGTGGGCCCAAATTTACATAGCTTCCAAGTGGCCGTGCCCATGGCCCTAAGTATTACACTGTTGTGCCCTATAATCGCATCAAGGATTGCCTGCAGGGAGTGGAAACACACACGCATATTGTTTTCTAACCAAGTTATTGAGTTCCATAGTCAAAAGCTACGCTGGAATCATGAGTCTGCTCCACTGTTGCTAGAAAGGAGGAAACTCCACTCTCCTGATGCTGCATCAAAGAGGGAAGAACTCATCTAGGCTTGCTCATGTGTGTGCGGTCAGGGATACAGGGGTTGGAGAGCCTCGTCTGGAAAACTCAGCTGTGTTTCATGTGTTATCTCAACCTCCTTTCTCAGACAAAGGCAGTGGTGCAAGAAGGAGCACAGAGAATGTAAGGTCTTTGGAGGTTTGGGTTCAGAACTGGCATCTCATCATTTCTTCTGCATCCTATTGGCCAAGCAAGTTCAAAGCCAGCCCAGATGCGTCAGCCATGTTATGTTGATCTCAACTCTAGCCCAACCCTAACTCTACCCCTTGTTAGGCATGATCTCTGAACAGTAAGACCCACTTTGCCATATGATTTATGACCACTATTTTTCTTTTTTTTTTTAAATTTATTGGGATGACAATTGTTAGTAAAATTACATAGATTTCAGGTGTACAATTCTGTATTACATCATCTATAAATCCCATTGTGTGTTCACCACCCAGAGTCAGTTCTCCTTCCACTATTTTTCTTATGATCTCTATTTACATGGTAAAAATATTTCCCATAATTTGATTCTAGTTTCTTGCTTTTATTTCAGATTTGGAAACCAAGCAAAAAACTGCTTACTAAATTATAAAGTTACTATTTGGTGTGTTTTTTTGTCACTTCTGATTGAAAAGATACTGCATTTTTAAAAACTGTGAAGTTTGAAATGACCTAGGGAAAAAATTTAAAGTTTCATTATTTTTTAAAGTTCCATTATGAGCTACATGGGACATACTTCATAGCTGCAACATAAAATTAAAAACAAAATGAAAACAAAATATGGTGAGAAATGTACATTTTATTATTTCTCTTCTTGGGAAGGCCATTATTATTTCCATTTCACTGTTTTCAAAGTAACTGAAAATGGTCAATTTAATATTCCTCTACAGTAAACATACTGAGTGGAAAAATGTCAAACTTGGCCATTTCTCTTGTTTGATAACATGGTTTGTATTATAAGTCATTGATAGTAAATGAACTGCTTGGGTTGTTACACCAGGGATATATACATTTCTCACATATAATATAAATCCCAACTTCTTTCAAAAAGAGTTCCTAGTAATTTACAATAAAGTGAATATATAGTAAATCCTTTAATGTATTACAGAATTGTACACCTGAAACCTATGTAACTTTACTAACACTTGTCACCCCAATAAACTTTAAAAAAAAGAACAGATGTTCACAAGGCAAAAAAAAAATATTAAAAAATATAGAAGTGTGAAGAGGAGGCAAAAGTGAACGTAGAAAAAACCTGAGCCAATGGAATTACTGTAAATTATCATTCAATTAGAGTTTATGCTTCATAAATAAAAAGAAACAAACTTCCAGGTCAGGGAAGTTCAATTTATTCTCTAGAATAGTGATCTTACCCAAGAGTAAATCATACAATAGTTCACAAGTAATTTGCTGTGAATAACTGTTAAAACTGTTGAATTATTTCCTTTTAAAAATATGATAGGAAAGATTTACTTTCCTCCACCTACTTTCTCGAGTGGGAAAGAAAGGCATGTGTGTGTAACTGGGTAACTGTTATTTATCTATAGGAGTCTGACTACATGTAAAATGATAGAGGTGTCAGAGTTGTAGAAACATTGAAAACTTTTACTGCAAATGGTGGGGATTCTTTGCCCAGGACCAGTTAGTGCATTAACTTGAGATTGTGGAAAAAAATTGCGAACTCTTAGAATGTCACAGCTGTTCAGGGACCACCTGTAAGGCAATGGCCAGCAGCAGCAAACAAATACTAATGATATTACTGCTATCTTGAACAAAATACTTTTAAAAAAATGATAAACTTTATTTTTTTAGAGCAGTTTTAAGTTCACAGCAAAATCAAGAGGAAGGTACAGAGATTTCCCACATATCCTGTGCCCTCACACATGCACAGCCTCTGCAGTTATCGATATGTTCTACTAAAGTGGCACATTTGTTAAAACTGGTGAAACTACCTTGGCACAAATTGTCATCCAAAATTCAAAGTTTACATTACGGTTCACTCTTGGTGTTGTCCAGGCTATGGGTTTGGAAAAACTTAGAATGACATGTGTCTACCATTATAGTATTACACCAAGTAGTTTCACTGCCTTACAAATCCTCTATGAGTCACTTATTCATCTTCCCCCACCCCCTAACCTTTGGCAACCCTATTTTTTTACTGTCTCTATAGTGTTGCCTTTTCCAGAATGTCATATAGTTAAGATCATAGAGTGTGTAGCCTTTTCAGATAGACTGCTTTCACTTAGGAACATGCATTTAGGATCTGCCATGGCTTTTCATGACTTGATAGCTCATTTCTGTTTAGCACTGAATACTGTTCCATTGTCTGGATGGACTACAGTTTATCCATCATATACTGAAGGACATCTTGGTTGCTTCCAAGTTTTCGGCAATTGTGAATGCAAATGCTATAAACATCGGTGTGCAGATTTTTGTGTGGGCCTAAGTTATCAGCTCCTTTGGGTAGATAACAAGGAGTGCAATTGCTGGATTGTATGGTAAGAGTATGTTTAGTTTTGTAGCACATTGCCCAACTGTCTTTTGAAGGGACTGCACCATTTTGAATCCCCACCAGCAACGCATAAGGGTTCGTGTTGCTCCACATCCTTGCCAGCATTTGGTGTTTTCACTCTTTTGGATTTTGGCCATTTTAATAGGTGTGTAGTGGTAGCTGTTTGTTTTAATTTGCATTCTCCTGATGACATGTGATGAGGTGCATCTTTTCATAAATGCTTGTTTGCCATTGGTACATCTTCTTTGCTGAGGTGTCTGCTAAGGTCTTTGACCATTTTTTAATCACATTGTTTTCTTATTGTTGAGTTTTAAGAGTCCTTTGTATAGTTTGGATAACAATCCTTTATTAGATGTATCTTTTGCAAATATTTACTCCCAGTCTATGGGCTTGTCTTTTCATTCTCTTGACAGTATCTTTTGCAGAGCAGAAATTTCTCCTTTTAATGAAGTCCAGCTTATCAATTCTTTCTGTCATGGCTTATGCCTTTGGTATTGTATCCCAAAACCCCTAGGTCATCTAAATTCTCTCCTATGTTATCTGTCAGTAGCAGCAGGCCACAGAAAACCCTCATGACCCACCTTGCATCTCTGCTGAGTGCATAGAACCATTCATAAATGCCACTAGAGACGTCCTGAGGAGGTGCCAAGACTGGAATGGAAGAGGTCAGCTCTTTTCCCAAAATGCTCAAAGTCTGACCAGAGTAAGTGACTTTAAGAGCTGGCTGATAATTAAAAGGGACACGGATCACATCACAATGTAGCTGAACCTCATTACTGAGATGTCATTACCTTGTAAGAGACTAGAGTACAAAGAATCATGTTTCCCTATCTTTTTTTCTAATGATTCACTTGTCAGATAATTATTGAATTTAAAGCATTTTTAAAACCTGCAATGAAAAACTTCATATAAAACAATAGAAAGCAGATGGTGTTTATGTACTAGAGAAGGAGCTCAGAGTTATACACAGCTGTATTCCTTTCTCTAGTGCTGTAAGTGGAATTTGATTATGTCTGTGATTCATTTTTAAAGTGACACATCCTTAACATCACGGTGTAACACCAAGCTTTTGGCAACAATGAAGCTATTCTTTATCCTGGAAATGCTGCCTTGTCCTTACTCAGGAAATTAATAACACACTAGTGTACAGTGTTCTTTATTGGCACAAAGATTTTCCTTATGAACTGAGGGAAAGCAATGAGAATAACAAAAGTCTTTGTAAAGATAATCAATGATGCCAGAACGTAATGTTCTGAGATTATATCTATATCGGATCTGTTTTTGTACTGGTTTAAAGGCTAGCCACTGGCATCAGCCACATTTGAATTTAAATTCTTAATTTCTATGTGAGCCCAGAAAAGTATTTTACTTTTTCTTCTTTAAAAGTGGATAATAATATTTATCTCGAAGGATGGTTATGAGGATTAGATGAGATTTTATAGCTATTATAAAAACAAATGCCTCACCATAACACAAGGCATGTAGTGAGCACTTAAGAACTGATAGTAAAATAAAATCATTCAATTGAGCAAAGTATATGGGCATCATCTGACTGGGCTTTTCTGATTATCACTTGTATAATTTTTAAGATGTTCATTGAAATACAACATATTCTGGCTATCATAAAAAAGACAGAATATGACAAATGCTGGCAAGGTTGTGGAGAAAAGGGAACCCCTGTACAATGTTGGTGGGAATATAAATTGGTACAGCCACTATGGAAAACAGTATGGAGAGTCCTCAAAAAAATTAAAAATAGAACCATATTATCCAGCAATTCCACTTCTGTGAATATATCCAAAAGAAACACAAATGCTGGATTGAAGGGATATCTGTATCTTCATGTTCATAGCAGCATTATTTACAATAGCTTAGACATGGAAATAATCCACGTGTCCATCAATAGATGAATATGTGTGTGTGTGTTTGTGTGTGTATAATTTCATCCATATAAAAGAAGGAAATCCTGCCATTTGTGATAATATAGATGGACCTTGAAGGCATTATATTAAGTGAAATACTCAAACAGGGAAAGATAAATACTGTATGATCTCACTTATACAGTATGTGGAATCTGAAAACAAGTATACCCTCCCCTCCAAAAAAAACTACCGCAAATTCATACAAAAAGAGATCAGATTTGTGATGACCAGAGGTGGGGGCAAGGGTAAGGGGAGTTATGTGACGGTGGTCATGATGACTGGGGATGCAACGTACAACCTGATGACAACAGGTAACGCTACGCTGTGGTATATTTGAAAGTTGTTAAGACAGTAGATCCTCAAAGTTTCAGCATAAAGTTTTTCTTTTTCTTTTTGTATCTATATGACATGATGGTTGTTAACTAAACTTATTGTGGTAATCATTTCACAATATATGTAAGTCAAATCATTATGCTGTACTCCTTAAACCTATACAGTGCCGTATGTCAATTACAACTTGAGAAACTGGAAAACAATGAAATAAAAATAACTGAGGCTACTAACCAAAAAGAAAAAAAAAGAAAAAGAAACACGAATATTGTGGTTCTTAAATCGGAAAATTATATGATACTCTTAACCCCAATGTATGTTTCACTTTGTGGAAACTTCTTGAGTTACTAATTAATGGTAGGAAATATAAATGAAAAGGTCATGTGTGGCAATTACTTCTCTCTCAATCTCTTGCTCTGTCTTTTAGTCTCAGTCTGATGAAAAAATGGCATCTAATCTACTAGGGCCGCTGGAACAAAATGCACCATCTCCAAGCTTTCAGAAGTTAGAAGCTAAATCTAAAAGGAGGTGACTACACAGCTGGGCTTAGAATTTTAATTGTGAACAGAAATTTCCAAGACTTGGCAGTTATTAATGCCTCAGTATCATGATTTTTTAAAGGTTGCTATTTGTATGGGGTGGAAGGCTGGTATTTCAACCTACTACCCCATATCAAGATTTTGTCCCTCCATCTTGTTAGGGATGATGCTTCGCCTGTGCTGGAGGTGGTGCTTTAAATGATTACCAGGCAGTTAACAAAGGACACGCAGGCACCAGATCTGCGTCTGATTCATTGCTCTGGTTGTGGAAAATGCTAGGCAACAGGAGAGCTGGGGAAATCTTCTGGGAAAAGCAAGCACAGACAGGGAAGCTGGGGGTCCTGGTTTACATTGTGGGCCTCACCACTCATGATTTATGAGATGCATGGCAAGGCCCAGAGCTTAAACCAGGACTCCTGATTTCCATATCTGCATTTCAACATCAAGAAAACAAAAATCATGACTGCAGAAGAAACACCATTTTAACACAGACAATGCAGACACTGAGATTGGTGAAGAGTTTGCTTCCTTTGGTTCAGTCATCAATTCCGATGGAGACCACAGCCCAGAAATTAAGAGAAGGCTCAGACTCAGAAGGGCAGCAATGGAAGAATTAGGAAAAATTGTGGAGAACATAGATGTGTCATTAGAAACCAAGGCTAAGATCATCCACACCCTCATTTTCCCAGTTATTATGTACAGATGCAAAAGTTGCACAGCGAAAAAGGTTGATAGGAAAAAAAGTGATTCAATTGAAATATGGTGTTGGAGGGAGAGCTCTATGGATAACTTGGACCACCAGAAAGATGAACCAGTGGGTCTAGAGCCAATTAAGCTTGAAACATTGCTGGAGGCAGAAATGACAAAATGGAAGCTTACTTGGGCACATTATGACAAGACAGGGCTTTTAGGAAAAGACAATACTGCTGGGAAAAATAGAAAGCAGCAGGAAAAGAGGAAGACCAAATATGAGATGGATTGACTCCATAAAAGAAGCCATAATCATGAGTGAGTCTACAGTGGCTGAGCAGGGCTGTTGAAGACAGGACATTGTGGATGTCCCCAGGAGTCAGAGACAACTCAATGGCACATAACGCATGCACAGAGTCTTCTTCTGGAGGAATATTTCTTATCACTAATTACATGCAGTGTGAGCTGAGCTTCTCTGCTGATAAAATCGAGACTCCTGGCAGGAAAATCAGGGGAGGGGAACACCTATACTATGGTGGGGGATGAAGACTTCAGACCTCTCTCTACCTGTGACAGACACAGAAAGTCTGTGGATAAGCAAAGTCATATCCCAAGACTTTAGGATTCAGCAGACTTTGCTGGGGGACAGGAACAGATATGACCCTCTGAGCTGTCAGAGAAGGTCACATGGATGGGCCAACTGGGTGTGTTCTCTCCACAGTGCTTCCCTTCCCTCCTTAACGAACACAGTTCCATCACTCCAAGCGTGTGTTAGCATTTTAAACCTGGCTGTTGCCATATTATCCATTAACACTATTGGACTGTATCGGATGCTGAACTTTCTGAACAATCCCAGATCAAACAATAGCTGTACACTATGGGACTTTAAGGATAAACAAGGTAAGTTACTTGTAGTTCATTAATTGTCTATATTGACAAGATATAACCATGTAGTAAGTTGAATCAGACATCAACTGGCAGTCTGAAATTTATTATCATTTTATGTTGAAAATTCTTCTGTTCATAATATAAGTTCATGGAAATATTAATTAAATATAACTTAGATGAACTATGTATGTTTAAACAAACTGAAACCACTGCAATCTATTCCCTGATGCCTATATACTTCCTCAAACAAAAAGCAAGTCTTCCCCCAAAGTGTTGAGATCCCATGCATGTGAATCTACTTTGCCCAGATCTTATTCTCTTAATTTTCAAACACATAAGGAGATCCCTGTGTGGAACACTAGTGTTAAGGAAATCAGTATTATAAACCAAATGCAATATATGATAGCTATTCTCTACGCACTTGCTAGGATTCAAGGGATCCAATTTTAGCTATTATATTTCAGAATACTGGTCATACGTAATACACAGAATTATGAATTAGGTTCTGGAATTGTCCTTAATGTGAATATAATCAATGAACCATTTCAAAATTCCAAAAACCATTTCAAAATCCAAACTCTAGTTCTTTTATGTTAATTTAACCAGTGAACCATTCCAAAACATAACTATTATAGCTATATTGACAATATACTCTTGGGATTGAGGTGGGCTGAGATTGAGAGCAAATTTCTAATTACAAGTTTCCAAGCACTGTGGTTATTTAAAATGTTTATAAATTTCCACTTGTTTTGTTTTTAATGATGTGTCTTACCATTAATTGGCTGGTGTCTGCTTAAATCCTCACTTTTCCAATGACCCTCCTCCCCCCAATGAGATACTTCAGAATAATGAGCAATGGTGTCTTATATGACACTGATGGCATTTTGGGTACCTAAGGTACTCTTTCTACACTCAACTGAATATACAAATAGATGTCTTTAGCTAAAATGAAGATAGGGTTGATTCATCTTAAGCCATTTGTCCTTTAGTGACAAGCTATCACGTCTTGCATTAGATGTCCCTCCTTTGACCTAATACTTGTATTCTTTCTGTCATTTTATCTGCCTTTACTAGACCAAAAGTGAGATCCTCTGAGCCAGATATTGGCAGATAGATTTGAAGCATCATCTCCCATCCTGATGAAAATACCTTTTGCCAGATCCAGAAAGAGTACCTCTTTATTTCCATCATCTGGGCATCTTCTTTATTTTAAGGTAATAAATTAAGTATACCGGAGCAGCATGGGCTGAAGGACAGAAAACACCAGCACGCAATCTAGGTAGGCCCCAGATATCCTGAGAGGGCAAAGAATCAGAAGTTTAACCCAGAGAGAAGAATGACTTATAAATGGTCTAACCTCCTCATGCAGAGTCCCAGAGAGGATGGTGATTTGTTCAATGACTCAAGGTGAATCAGTGTGCCAGCCAAGGTTGGAACACACATTTAAATTTCCTCAGCTATAAAACAAGGATAATAGTAACCCATCTCACCAACGGATCATGATGATCATGTTTTATCTGTAGCACTTTCACCTGTGGGACATTATTTCAAATATTCCAACATAGCTGTCAGTTTTTCTCAATAGGAGATTTTACCCAAGTGCACAATATGTACATTCTTAAGCTTGATAATATGAGCCTCAAGTCCCCCATCTGTAAAAGATGGCTAATTTGAATAATCCCATGTGATTTGAGAGTATCACATAGCAAAATATATGTGAAAAACATTGTAAATTGTAAAGTAACATTCAAATACTGGTCGGTGTTATCATACCTGCAAATTCTTTTCTCAATGTAACCTCAAATGTCTTCTTCTGAGTTTAAGTTTGGGATACAATCAAGGAATTGGATTAATTAACAGAAATAATGAACCTGAAAATATACTCCTGTTGGAAGGGGAAAGAGATGTTTTGACACCATAGTTAGAACAAAACAATACCAATGTTAAGCCATTTTGCAGCTAATGCCTTCTCTGAGCAATCCTATTGAAGTGTTTTATATACCCTAGTCTCCATTGGCCACCACGGCATAAAACTTGACTACTACAGATTACTAGGAAGTTGTTCTCAGAAACAGAAACAGATACCTGAATACTAAAGTAGGACAGAGAAGGCAGAAGTAAAATTGAAATATAAATTTATTGGCCAAACATTTGTTACATTAAAATTGTTTCACATATAATCTATATATCATGAAATTCAAAATATGCTATAGTATGTTCTTTTTAGATTTGTAATATAACAAAAGTCAGATAATATCTATTTAAATGACTGTTTGGTGAATGTGAATTGAAGAAGTTAGACATGGTTTGTTTTTGCTGGTTTCTTGCTAATCCAAACCTCAAGGAGGACGATGGGAAAGAGCCTAACATAGCTTTAGGAGCTTGTCTCGGTCTGAGGCAACCGTCTTTGGGATATTTGCTTCAATATGGAATTAATTAACTCTGATGGATAATTTTAATCCATTTCCAAAGACAGTATCGGTGGTTCCAAATCATACTTCCTGTATAAGGATCCTGATTATTAGTTGTAGCCAGAGACACCATGAATGCTTTCTGAAATGAAGACTGATATAAGCAAACCAAAAGAACAAGGACTGTATAGTTTCCTTGATTCTTTTTTTTTTCCTATTATTAAAATTTATTCTTGTGGATTTTTAAAAAATTTTATTAAATTTATTGGGGTGACAATTGTTAGTAAAATTACATAGATTTCAGGTGTACAATTCTGTATTACATCATCTATAAATCCCATTGTGTGTTCATCACCCAGAGTCAGTTCTCCTTCCATCACCATATATTCGATCCCCCTTACCCTCATCTCCCACCCCCCACCCCCACCCCCCTTACCCTCTGGTAACCACTAAACCACTGTCTGTGTCTATGAGTTTCTGTTTCTCATTTGTTTGTCTTGTTCTTTTGTTGTTTTTGGTTTGTACTCACTCTATATATGATTTCCATTCCTTCCTTCAAAATATATTCACTGAAATTACAAATGCCTTCTGGTGTGGAAACATTTATTGAATTTCTGTTAGTTCAGGATAGCAAGCTAAATAAAATATTAGCATTATGGAGACCATTGATAATCTTAATTAAATTTGGCCTCCAACAGTATCTCCTTAGAATGTTAAGTGCTGATTGAACCAATTGGAATAATCAGCCACCTTTCTCTGATGAGTAGTAGCTAAGGAAACAAGAAGAAGCTAGTAAAATAGTGATTATATTGGCCTTAGATTAGGTTGGTGTTCAACTCCTTTACCCACCTGAACTCTATTGACCAACCTGTACTTTTTTAAGGAATCACAGCATGAAATAAAAACAAGAGGTGAGTCACAGTCCTTTGTGGCACTGAACAAACTGGCTTAAATCATGATTCATGAGACTTTAGCTTTGGGAATTGCAAACTCTTTCTTCTTATACATAAGTTAAAGGGTAAGAAACTTTGATTCTTTATTGTGATTCAAAGGAACAACAAAATGTATTTTTATACTATGTTGATCCTTTATGTTCTGAATTATATTGAATAAATGGTTAACTTTATATCCTATTTGCTTTAAATAGAAGGGAGGCAATTTCTTCTAGCTCTAGCTTTGAGCTAGAAATGAGAAGTCCAAAAAGATTTATTTATTTGATTTTTAAATTAACTGCCTTTGTTAAAAAGCCTAGGATACACACACCAAGGCATCATTAAGTCTAAAAAAATATTTAGGCCAAGAGATGACAGTAGTAATACAAAGAAGAAACCAGGGCAGTTGAAAAACAGCACTCAGATAATGGTGCCTCATTAGTACATTGAAACAGTCAGATTTTAAAATAATGGTCTAAAACTAAAACTAGGCCGCTTGATTCACACTGGGACGAGGGCTATAAAGAAAAGTCCCTTCCCTAAGATGAACATTTTGGGGGCCAAAATCTTGGCTCTATTTCCTTGTATTATAAACAAACAACATTGGATGGCCTGGTGCCACACCTAGAGAAAAAAAATAATTGATTTCTGTGGTTTCCAGGATTAAATTTATAGTTGGCCTTAAATAAATTCAACAAATGTATTCGCATATGAAGAGAGTACTTGGTATTCTTTGACTGATGGCCCAACATTCAATTCCAACTGTACTCCAGTTTCTTTCTGGAGAGTTACTTCTCTCTCATTCTGTGTCTTTTGGTGGGAAGATAATTCCTTCTGCACGCCTCTACCTATAAAGCTGAGAGATCTGGAGTGTTTCTTTTTCCTTGTTTGTGTTTCAGTGGAGTTAGTATATGAGCTAACATTGATTGACTGGCGACTTTCTTCCAGGACTGAATCTTGAGAGTGTGAAGCAAGAGCAGAAGAAATAGTTAGATAAAATTCCTTTTTTTTTTTTTGCCAATTTTAAATAGTTTTATTTAAGATAAAATTCTTTATGATGGCAACTATAGAGAAATTGCCATGTAGATTTTGCTATGAGACAATTGTGTGTTTCCAGGTCCTAGCCCAGTCATGCTCCTTTACAATCTGGTCCTTCTACTGTCATCAAGTGTGTGAGACTCTGAATTCTTTTCAGCCACTTCCATTTTGCTTAAAAATTCATTCCTATTTTTTACACTACGGAACCACAAGTGTTCTACTGTAGAAGTCAAATACAACCAAATTGCAGAATTAAACCTACTACAATGAGCTCCAAGTTTCCTTGCAGAGTAAGAGTTATTGCATTTGGAAGCTCATGGAGATATTTTAGGAATGAAAATACTTTGAAAGGCAGTGCATAAAATTGGTATTTATATACCTTTGATGCCTGATAGCAGTTCTTACCAAGGGATGAATTTCTCCTGGAAAATTTAGGAACCCCTGAAATAGTATATATCCTAGTCCCTACAGGGTTGAGAATAGAAACCTATCTTTGCACCCAAAGAAGTATATAGAAAAGCATTGTGGACTCAATTTATTGTTAGGTAAAAGCTCTTATTGATCCTTTCCACAACTCTTTATTTAAATATCTACATAGTAAAAGTAGTCAGAGCAGGGCAGAGTAAATTAGTAGCATACATCCAGATTGGAAAAAGTCTAGAAGTCATGTAGTCCAGCCCATTTCCTGATGCTCTAATCCCCTCTGTAACACATTCTGAGCAATTGTGTTGTTCATTGAATGCTTTTCGTTATTGAGTGTGTTTGCTACTTTTCAAGTCAGTGTGCTGTGCTGTAGGACAGCTGTATTTATAGCAATCTTTATTCTGACTTTGAGCTCAAATATATCTTTTGTTAAATTGTATGTATTTGTTAATCATAAAATTGGTCTCTGGAGATACAAAGAATAAACTTCTCAAATATTGGTCACGATCCCTTAAGTCCTCTTTTCTTTCTGTATCTGTAACTCCAATTAAAGATTAAAAATGGGGTAACACCGATAACATGATCTTATATACAGAAAATCCTAGGGAAGCTACTGAAAAATGATTAAAATAAACAAATTCAGCATGATTACAGGGCAAGATCAATATACAAAAATCAATTGTATTTCTACATAGTAGCAATGAACAATCCACAATTAAATTAAAACAATTCCATTTATAATATCATCAAAAATAATAAAATACTAAGGAAGCATTTAACAAATAAGGGCAAATCTTGTATACTGAAAATTACAAAAGATTGTTGAAATGAATGAAAGAATATCTAAATGTGTCTATATAAGCTATTGACATCTGTTTCATAGATCAGAAGACTTTAATTGTTAAGATGACAATACTCCCCAAACTGATATACAGATTCAACACAATCCCTATCAAAATGCTAGCTGGCTTTTGTAGAAATTGACAGGCTGATTCTAAAATTAATTTGGAAATAAAAGGGACCCAAGATAGCCAGAACAGTATTGGAAAAGAAGAACAAAGTTGGAAGACTCACAATTCTTGATATAAAAGTGTACTACAAATCTACAGTAATCAAGACAGTGTGGCATTGGCATAAATATAAACATATAAGTCAATGGAATAAAATTGGGAATCCAGAAATAAATCTTTACATTTATGGTCAATTACTTTCAACAATAGTGCCAATACAATTCAATGGGGCAAAAAATCATCTTCTTAACAAACAGTGCTGGTATACATGGATGCACACATGCAAAAAGAACGAAGATGGACCCCTCCCTCACACCACACAAAAAAATTAACTCAAAATAAATTACAGACCAAAATGTAAAATTTTAAAGTTTAAAAGTCTCAGGAGAAAATGTAGAATTAAACATTTTTGGCCTTAGGTTAAGTGATAGTTTCTTAAATATGGCACCAAAAGCATGTGTTAAAAAAAAGCAAAAATAGATACATTGGACTTCATCAAAATTAAAACCTTTTGTGGTGCAAATAATAGCATCAATAAAGTGAAAAGACAACTATGAAATGAAAGAAAATACTTGAAAATCATATATCTGATAGCAGACATACCCAGAATATATAAAGAATTCTTATAACCAACAATAAAAACACAAACAACCAATTTCAAAAATGGAAAAAAGAATTTGAATGCCCATTTCTCCAAAGGTTATACAAATGTCCAAAAAGCACGTAAAAAAAGTGCTTATTAGTCATTACGGAAATGCAAATCAAAACCACAATGAGATTCCATGTCACACCCACTAGGATAGACATCATTAAAAAGACAGAGAGTAACAAGTATTAGAGAGAATGTGGAGAAGTTGGAACCTTAAACATCACCTGTGAGAATGAAAATTGGTGCAATTGCTTTGGAAAAGCAGGAATGAGTGCAAGAAAGAATGAAGTTATTTGTATACCAACATTCAGAGCAGCATCATTCAAGATAACCAAAAAGTATAAACAAGCTAAAAGTCCATCTAGAGATGCATGAATAGCGAAATAAGTCAGACCGAAAAAGTTGAGAACCATATGACTTCACTCGTATGTGGCATATAAACCTGCAAGCAACAAAAAATTAAGACAAACACACAAATAAAAAAATCACAGACACAGACAACATTTTGGTGGTTACCAGGATAAGGGCAGAGGTGGGTGGTAGAAGAGGTGAAGGGGGTCAAATACGATGATGGAAGGAGAACTGACTCTGGGTGGTGAACACAAAGCAATATGTAGATGATGTATTATATATACTGCGTTTCCCTGAAAATGAGACCTAGCTGGACCATCAGTTCTAATGCGTCTTTTGGAACAAAAATTAATATAAGACCTGGTATCATATCATATCATATCATATCATATCATATCATATCATCATATCATATCATATCATATCGTATCATACCGGGTCTTATATTAATTTTTACTCCCAAAGATGCATTAGAGCTGATGGTCCGGCTAGGTCTTATTTTCAGGGAAACACAGTATATAGATTATGTATATTTGAAACCTATATAATTTTACTAACCCACATCACCACAATAAATTTAATAAAGTTAAAAAAAAAAGAGATGCATGGATAAACAAACTATGGTATATACATTCAATGGAATACTTTTCAGCCTTAAAAAGGAATAAAATTCTGATATATTTACTTCACTCAGCATACTTGTACATTCTCATTACGCTAAGTGAAATAAGTAAGACACAAAAGACCACATATTATATCATTCCATTTATATGAAATGTCCAGAATAGCTGAATCTATGGAGGCAGAGAGTATGTTAGTAAATTCCCGGGGAAGTTGGAGGGGACATGGGGAGTGGCTGCTAATGGGTATGGGTTTTCTTTCTGGAGTGAAGTACATGCTCCAAGATTAGACATTGGAGTTGCACAACTCTGGGATATACAAAACCGCTGAGTTCACCATAAAATGGGTGAATTTTATGTATGTGACTTATATCTCAATAATGCTATTTAAAAATATATTAACAACAGAAAACACACACACTAAGAAATGGGGTAAGACCAAGAACAGATTTTCCAATAGGTTAGATAGAGACAAGGAGCATCTCCATCTCTGCAGCATTTACCACGTGTTGTAATTACTTTGTTTATTCCTTATTATTGCCCATCTTCTTCAGTAGCCTCTGAGTTCTTTGAGGGCAGGGATTACTTCTGCCCTATTTACCATTGTATCCTCAGCACTAAATACAGATTTGTTATTGTTGGTAGGCCTACTGAAAATTAATATATTCATTTCACTTACTTCTAAAATGAAATGAATATATTAGTCAGCTTACGCATTAATTCTTCTAAATGGTTAAGCAGCCACTTTGCCCATCTAAACTTCTCTATGTTGCTCATGAGAGACCACATTCACGGCCACGCTGAAACCTTGAGAGTTGCTCCCCACTGTATTGCACTGCAACGCTAATGAGGTGGAATGAGCTGAGTTGCCATAATGTTCTCAATGAGCCTGAAACAGCAGAAGAGTTTCACATGATGGGGATGAGTTTATCAAGAGTTCAAGAGACTAAAAGACAGTTCATCAGAAAAAAAGTTTTACACACAATCTCTATGCCGGTGATTCCCATAGCATTGACATGCTAGTAATGAGAATACAAGTATCATCTTAAGTGTAGAAAGTGTTGCTCAGGTTACAAAGATCTTTCACATATCTTCATTTGGCCAAGAGTCAAGTGACTGCAAGTCCATCCTGAAATCTAGTCAACAATCTGGGGCTTTCCTGCCAGTAAAAATTCTTAAGCTTCTAATCACTTTGTAAAAAAGAAAAAAAAAAAGACAATACTATCAGATGTCAGTAATGAGAACCCTGCAATAACTTTCCATCTTTTAAACTCCTCAGGGACACTACAAACCCTGGAGGGAAGTTCCATGCTTCATTTATCCAGAAATTTTCTCTTATACTTTTCTGTCTTCAGTGTGTGGCATCCTTTGACATACATCATTCAGACATGATCATCTTCTTCCAAAGCCTTTTTTTTTAGGATCCATGTTCTATTCACCAGCCTCTGCTAACAAGAGTATCCCAGGTGGTTCCCTGTGACCTCCAGTGACCTGTAAGTCATGGTTGACTCACCATTGCTGTGGCTACAGTTTCCTAATGGTGGAACTTTCTTTGAAGTCATCTAACCATCTGTGGAATGATGTCAAATAATTTATCTCTGAATTGAACAGTTATTATCTTTTAGCCAAGTCAGTCATTAAAATTTCTCTCTTTATACATAATATTAACATCGATAATAATTAGTAAATGGGGAGCAAGTGGATGCTAAAGCAGAGGTAAAGTTTTTCTCTGCTGCGTTAGTTGGGAGAAAGGTATGCAAACTGGATCAAGAATTGGAGTATATTCCCATCTCTTAACGAGGAGGAATTTTTGCTTTCTGCTTTAGAAACTTGTTGATAATTTAATTTTCAAGCAAGTTACTGCTTTTACAATAGGCACGGACATTACAATATTGTGATTTGGAATGTATAAGTATGTGATAAATGATTAATTGACTCTAACCCTTAAGTGTGATAGACAAAATGGTGCTCATTCTCAACACCATTTGGTTGACTAAGGAAATGTTTCCTAGGTCTGTGGCTTGACAGGTCCAGATGTGTTTATAAGGAATTCCCAGAAACCTCCATATTGTCTTGAAAGAATAGGTTTTACTAAAATATTCACGTCTATATAAATAAATGCCCAAGACCTATAAATAAACAGAATTCATGATGGTCCCTCATAATTATTTTAAAAATTAAAGAAGTGCTTTGAAGCCCTTGGGAAGTGAAAGTGGGGGTCAGAATTGAATCTCTTCACCAGTGTGTAGTTTAGAAGATCATTACTTGACTTGCTTTGGGGAGGAAAGAGATAAAAAGAGAATGACTTCTTTTTGATCATAAACCTAAGGCAATATAAAGAATAAAGTTTTAAGTCAACCTAGATTTTCTTCCCCAAATACACAATAATCAAGTTTTTTCCCCTTGTAGAATGACTATTATATGAGTAGGAATTAACAAAAGCTCTTGCTGAGCAGAAATATTTGTTGGGCAAAATTTGTTAAAAAATTCAACAATGTTCTTTGCATCATCCTTTGGATGTGAAAATTGCTTTGTTTTACAGAATGCTTCTTTACTGTGGTATTTGACTATGCTAGCATTCCAATAGTCTATTTCTGTTCCATAGTATTAATAACTCTTCTTCTTGGAGAAAATATTAACAAAGGTAAAATTACTTTAAGTTTCTTGGCGACTTCCATGTATTAAAAGGGATCTGATGATTTTAGGACTTGAGTTTTGCTATGTTGCCATTTCTTTCCTGAATTGGTTTTTATACAGTACTTGGGACATTGTTCACTCTTTTCTGTATTAACAACATAATGACATATGGGGTGGAAGTGAACACTGGATTTGGCATCAGAAAAGTAGAAGTTGAATCGTACCTCTGGCTCTTACTAATTGTGTAAGATTCTTAAAATTCTCTGTTTCTCCATCTGGAGAGTGGAAATGCACTATAGGCCCTGCCTAACAGAGGAAGGTGTTATTAGAACTCAAATGCCATAATGAAAGTGAAAACTCTGGAAAGTTAAAAGCATAAATAATTATTATGTGTCTTTATTATTATGAACAGTTACTTTCCAAAGATTCATTTTTCATTTTGTTGTTTGGAACACAAAAGATACGATTTCCTGGAAAATGAAATACAGAAAAAATTCTAAAATGTATTCAGGTGGTAGAGCATCTGGAAGGCATGGTGCTTTCTGGAAAATACTATGAAATACTGACATATTTAATTCTATCATAGGAAATAGTAATGTTCAACCAATGGAAAATATGAATTAAGTATATGTATTTAATATCAAATTGCAACCTAGAGCATATGTGTCCAGGAAAATAGTTTTTTCCATTTATATGGGTTCTTTGTCCAATCATCGTTGATCCTTTGTCATCTGTTAGTTTAATTGAAGACAAAAAGCAACATTTGGCAAAGATTCAAGTTCTACTAATGGAAACATTTTAAATTAAAAATATATTCCAAGTATATGGAGTCTACTCCATCTCCCTCCCCATCTCTTCACACCCCTATAATTGAAACAGGACTAATGTGTGAATCACCAGTTATGTGGGAGAAGAGATTGAGAACCACCATCATTGATTCTGTACCCATTCCAGCTCACAAACATCTATTTAATTCATAATGTGCCTGTTCCAAAAGCAATAACAGTACAGGTCATTTACATACCCAGTGTTTTTAGATTAAAAAATGCTGTTTTATAAATGAGGTGAAGATAAATTCTAATCATCTTTATGCATGCTTTTAGGATTAAAGAAAAGCAGCTTATAAAGTCTCTTTTTACATACTAATGAAAAACACTGAGATTGAAAGCCCCAAGGGAGCTTGTATTGTTGCTCTTGTTAGAATGAAATATTCTTCCTAGCCCAGTGCAGTTTGGCTAATGTAAACATTATACTGTTTCTCTTCTTTATTCTTCCCCTATTACCTCATCATCTAACACTTAAATGTATGTATTATTGTCTGAAATCTGTTGGCCATTTGGTCAACTAATTCACTGAAATAGAAGAGTCAGACTCAAGAACATGCCCTTGATTAAAGACAGCTTGATAATCTCGGTTCTATCTTCTACTGACACATACCAATTAATTACTAAATCATGGAGATGAGAAGTTAAATTGTTTTATTGGGATAGTTTCAGTTTCCATGGTTTGTGCATGAATTTTTTTCATCAAGCTTCATCTTCTCGTGACGCCAATCCATTACAGCATAAAGCATCTATCATGTAAAGGTCACAAAACTCAGTGTTAGGAAACTGAATTCTGATTCTAATACTACCCCAATGGACAGGTAACTCCACTTCTGTGGATAGGCTTCCTTATCTTTAAAATAAGAAGATGTGACTTAGGCACTGTATCATACTGAACCAGACCTATGCTCCATCATACCTAAGTATCAGGGCCCTGGACCTGGAAGAGCTTAGCTCTGTCTATCATCTTCAAGGGCTAAGGTGTATGCCGAGATGTCCCAGTTTCCCTAAATAATCTGTAATCCATGTATCATTCATGAATTTCTCTAATTATATGAGACACTAGGTATTTGTGTCTTCCATGTGAGATGGCCAATCACATTGGTAATGTCAAATTCCACCCCCACCCAAAAAAAACCCAAAGAAACAAAACAAAAACAGACCCCCAAAACTCTTACTCTTAGTGATGAAAGAAGAACAATAAAAATGGTAACCTAGTTATGGGCAAATATGAGTCTAGTCCTGGGAACTTGTGCAGGAAGAAGAATGGTGGCATGGTCTTGAAATGATGGCCGGATGGAGGACAGAATATTACCCTCCCCCACATCAACTTATTTAGGGGCTGTCAGGAGGATGACTGGCTCCTGTGATTTTCTACAGATAGAAACAAAAGGAAATTAAGAAGAGTGGGTTTAAACATGTGAATGTAACAGCAAAAAGCTAAGTGTTAAAGATTGAATTATTGTTTGAAATTCTTCATGCCCTCTCTGTATCATATGTCTATGCCCTTTGCCATGTTACTCTGCAGTATCATCCACCAGTGTGGTTGGGATCTATTTTCCTACCCAATGATATTGGATTGGATTTTGTGACTTACTTTAAGAATTTGGGTGGAAGTGAGAGTGCCAGTTCAGGGTCAAGTTCTGCATTCTGTGATTTGTCACAAAAATATACCCCTTGTTGCTACTGGAGGATGAAGAATCATGTGGCACAGATGTGAACCCAATCTATTGTTTTCACTGAAGCCCAGATGACCAGACCCGGATGCAGAGATGTTCCAGACATCTAACAAATTCATGAGAAAAGAAAATAAATACATAAGGTCTGCAAGCTTTACGTTTTGGGGTTGTTTGTTATCCAAACTTATTGTGGCCATAACTGAACAAAACTCTTAGAAATTGTATTTAATGTGTTAGAGCATGGAATTAAGTATCAATAAATTAGGTAATAAGTCTACCCACCCTCCCTTTATTTCTTCCTCCCCATCTCCCTGAGCTCTTCCTTTCTCCTTCTTTCCTTCCTTCTCTTCCTCCTTCCCCTTCTTCCATAAGTATTTATTGAAAATCTACTAAGCACCCAAAACTATACTGGGATGAGAAAGAAGGCTGATACAACCTCTGCCATTATGAAACCTGAAAGCTATAATAAGAGCTATGAAGACGGCAGTGTAATAGAGAAGCGTACACCTGAGGAAGTTAACCTAGCCTGGAGAGTTTCCCAGGGGGCAAGCGAGTTCAAGATGAAGAACAAGTTGAAAAATCTGGGTAGGTGGGGGTGGGGGGGTGAGTCAGCAAAGAGAGGGTGGGGAGAGAAACTTTCCATGAGATATGCAAGCATACACCAAGGTCCCACGACAGAGAAAAACAGGGTTTAAGGACAAAACAAATATCATCATCATCATCATCATCAACAACAAAACAGTTCAGGGGAAGGCTGAGAGGGAGAGTTGCCAGATACAATCAGGGAAGCAGGAAGGTTTGTAGGCTTTGGTAGGCATTTTGTACTATTTTCATAGAGAAATTGAGACTCCTTGGAGAGTCTGAAGCCCAGTGTACTTCAATCTTTGGGTTTTAAATAGATCCTCTGGCCTTAGAGTAGAGAACGGATTGGAGGAGGAAAAGAGTGGAATCAGAGGGATGCAGGCCTTTGCAGTGGTGTGGGTGAAATATTCTTGACTTGCCTAAGAGACAGGCAGCAGAAATGGTAGAAAGCAGTTGAACCTGAGAGATATCTAGACATGTACGATGACTGGATATAGAGGTTGAAGAGGAGAAAATAGTTAATGATGACTCTAATTTGTCCACCTGGCTGCAGTTAGTACCCTTTCCTGAGTAAGAGAGCACTAGACTAGCAGCGGATATTAGTGGGATGTCATGAGTTCAATGAACATATGAGTTTACATGAGTTTAATGTGACATGAGTTTAATGTACATATGAGACATCATATCAGAGTCCAGTGAGAGTATTAACGTCAGAGTCCAGTGTGCTCTATATCTATTTCTAGATTGAACAGGTATAAACAGTAGAACTGAATGCCTCCCTACCCTCTAGTCCCTGAGTGATGTCGCACTTGAAAAGAAAACAACAACCAATCCCAATAAATAATAAGACTAAATAGATGAAAATGTAATCAACAGTTGAAGTGTTCAGAGTTTTTAAATTAAAAAATCAGTTGTTTGATGTGGTGGTCAGATGAAAATAGTTTCTCAGGAAGTTAACAGAGTAAATTAAGAAAGAAGATAAATAATCTACCAAACAGGAGATCCAATGGAAAAGAAAGGCAAAGGGAATTCTAAGGTAGATGGTTAAGATGACACCTGTGCAGAAGCCAGGAGAGAATTTGGAGCAGAAGAATGAACCCCTGAGGAAGAGGTCTCTAAGGGAAAAAAAAAGAAAGAAAGAAAGAAAGAAAGAAAGAAAGAAAGAAAGAAAGAAAGAAAGAAAGAAAGAAAGAAAGAAAGAAATTGGAAGAGTATTAATGAGTTTGAATATATTAAAAGGAGATTTTTTTTGTTTAAGAGAGAGCCGAAGTGAATTAACAAAAGTACTTAGAAAGTTTAGCTAACAACAACAAAAAGGGAATGTCTAAATCTGCAAGAGGAAAAATGATGATAGTATACTTTATAACTTAACTGGGAATATGGCTTAAATACTAGTAATTATGTAATCACTGAGACTCAATTTAATCCAAAAGGGTGATATAACTATTTTGGTGGATGAAAAAAGGACGACTTGTATGGGATTTAAAGTCCCATATTTTTTTTAAAGAGAGAATTTAATACATAGCATATAAGACTGGAAAAAAAACAAATAGATTTGAAATCATGTTATTTGAAACTCTTGAGGTACATATCTGAAGAAATAGCTAAAAGAGGTAATAATGAATGCCAACAAAAAGAGGTAGGAAGACAAGAGGTGAAACAATACATTTTTAGGTTATAAACCAGGTAGTATTTGACTTTAGAAATTATGTGCATGTATTATGTTTTAAAGTACATTTCAAAAAGCAAAGACAAAAGTAATGGCTAGACTTCTGGTAGGCATAATTTTCTTTTACTGGAACATTCTGGTTGAGTATAAATTTGTAATTTAAACATTCTGACAACCTATGTTTCCACCCTTAAATTCTTCAATGTAGGAAACCACTTATATTTCAGAAGGGCAAGAGTGATAACACTTGAACTGGAATCTTCCTTTAAAGCAGTTGAAATACCTGTCAGAAAACAACTGTCAATCAACCCCTGGAACTCATACCTCTTCCCTGGCCAGATCCAATTTCATTATTATTATTATTATTATTATTATTATTATTATTATTATTTCTTTACCTACCCACCTGAGTATTTAGTACAACTGTTTCTTCACTACCACTGTCCACTTCTCCACATGGGTCCCCCCATGTCCCCACTGCTGCTGTGACATGTGTACAACATTTCCAGCTTCTTGTCTCCCTGCTGTGTCTGAATCAAGAAAGCAAACCCCTTTTGGTGTTTGGGGTATTTTATATGTACCTTCCACAGGGATTGACAGAAATAACAAGTGTCAGGGAAATGACTGGGCTCTAAGCATCTCACAGAGTAAGTTCTAGCCCAAGTTGTCTTGGTGTTCATTAGACAGTAACAGAATTAGGCTGTTCTTGGAGTTCCTAGGTTCCAATTCTGCAAAAATCCTAAGACTGGCTGCCCTAAAAACCCTTAAGCAAATCCGTGTCATTCTCAGTTTTGTCATGAGAAAAATGACCTCTTATCATTTGTTGAGTTATTCGTGGAGCTCTAAGCGCACGAGTCTCCTGACTGTCCCTAGAACACTTCAAACACCCTGTACCTCAGGGTCCTCTCTACCTGGATCACTCCTCTCACGAATGTCCACATGGCATAATGTCTCACTTCCTTCAGATCTCTTCTCACCTGTCACCTTGTCCATGTGGCCTTTTCTGACCACTCTATTTAAAGTTACAACCCTCGCTGAGCACTCCCTGTACCACCCTGCTTCACGTATCCCAATACCCCTTATCACCATTTAAAATGCTTTGTTCTACTTATTTATTACCTGTCTTTCTCTTCTAGAAGGAAAACTCATGACAACAGGAAATATTGTCTGTTTTGTATCTCAAGTGCTTAGAACAGTTTCTAGCATATATACTCAACAAGTATTTTTTTTAATACATGAAATAATATTAATAAATAGCAGATCGTAAGCCCAGGTTCAGTGTGTAGAACTTCTTAAAGAATTTCCAACAAATAAAGACCATATATGTGAGAAATGCTTTAGAGTACTTAGAAATATTAACACTTTGTTCTCAGGTCTCTAGACAGGATTTGGTAACATTAGAGGGGGAAGATGAGGCAAGAGTAGAGTAAAGGGAACTAGAACTTTTCAGCTTGTGTAACTGATAAGAGGACGATGATCTTTTCCCAAAGTAACTTTAGGAAAAAAGTGGGAATAGGCAGGGAGATGCCAAGAAACAAATAGGGAATTGGACAAAGGATACTACTTATGGGAAATAAATCTATGAATGCAGTGAATACTGAATTTTTAAAATGTATACCAAGATAGGGATAAATGATGAAAGTGGTACTGTTCTTTCATAGAATGATCAAATGATTCAAATTTCATGAAAAAGGCAAGTATAAATTGTCCAACCAAGAAATATAAAGTCAGAATTAACAACAACAACAAAATGTCATTTGGAGGGAATAGTTTTGAAGTGGTACAACTTCAGCATAGAGAATTAATTTGGCCCATAAAATTCAGTTTATATTTTTTCCATAGTTCACCAAATAAACTCCAAAACTAAAAAAAAAAAAAAAAAAAAAAAAAAAAAAAAAAAGCGTTAAGTTAAATCTGATCTTTAAAGTCTTAATGGGATAGAGGCCTGGAAGAAACATTCTCAGACATAAACCTACAGATATTATGTTTTTGGTGTCAACACTATCAACCTTAGAAGCTGATAAGAGCACGAATACTTTGAATAAAATGGACTTCGAGCACATGGTTGCCACTGCTGGCTGCTCTTCACCCAGCTCACTGCTGTTTGCATCTGTGCAGGGATGAAGCAAAGGGGTCTGAGCTCAGCCTGGCTCCGGTTCTGGATTCTGAAGCCAAGTCCTCCTTCCCAGAACTCCTCCATGTTCACATGGTGTCTTGGAGCCACTAGTACCACCCCTCAATTCCTTATAGCACAGGATGATTTGTGGTAGAAGTTGGAAATGACATTCCTATTTGGGGGCAGAAAACTGTGCCCCCTTCCAATCAGGTGAGCTCTTCCATGTATACAGCTTAATCCAAAAGAAATTTGGAGAACCACATGACTTCAAATCATTGCTCTATGCACTAAATATCTTAAAGCAACATTAACAATTGTCAGTGCTTAGGTATCCACTATGTGTCACACAGAATACAAAACTGAAGTTCAATTACTCAACCTGTGCAAGCCACCTGGCTGGTAAGAAGTAGAATCAGAATTGGACCCAGGGGCAACCATGCCGAAATCATACCCTTTTTCATGGCATCATGCTGTTTCTCCATTGGGAATCCCTTACAGTAATAAATGTCTTGGTTTCCCCAGTATATTTTTGTGAGTGCATTAAACCAAAACAGGCTGTCATTGTACTTGGAAACCCAAAGTGCTCCACACCTCTCAGAAACCCACTGTGAGTTCCACAGTCTATTACCACTGCTGCCCTGAAGCGCCTAGACCATCTAAAACAGAATTCCATCCTGAGATGGACTTCATCCATCTTTTGAGGAGGAGTTTCCTTTTCTTTCCAAATTGCCCTCAGCAACCCAGCCTTGCATATTTAACACCCTTGATGCTCGATAAGCTGCTGATAGAGCCAAGTTATTTCATTTAGGGATTATTTTCTTCAGAAGCCTTTGAACTCAACTTTGTGATTTTGGGAGACATGAAACACAGAAATGATCTCTTGAAGCAACACCTGATTAACGCTGAATAATTCAAGAATTAATCAAAGTGTATTTTAAGCAGAACGCCTATGCTAACACATTCAGAATATGAGCCATATGATTACTCAGAAAAAAACGAGAAGAGATTTTAAGTTCAAACGGATTTAGAATCAGCGTTTTAATTGTAGCAACACTTCACAGTCTTCTCATTTCCTTTGTCTCTCATAGAAGTATTTCCTCCCAAATCCTTATATTTTAATTTTTCTCTATGGTAGTACTTATTTTAAGCTGTACTATCATGCAGTTGCTTCCGATTTTTCCATATCAACACAGAATGTGTCGCAACACAACCCTGCAGAATTAAGGGTGGGACCAGACGCAGAGTGAGTAGCCATTTCCAGGAACAGGAGGTTGTGCAGAAGAAATGTTCTAGAAATGCAAGTGGAAGACTGGGAAAGCAGCAGGATAATGTAATCCAATAAAAGCTGGGGCCCCATGAGACCCCATCTCTGAAAGATATTATAATATATACGAAGAAATATAAAACAAGCAATAGTAATAAAAATAGTTTAATATTTTTAAAACTCATTTTAAAAAATAATGAAAAAGTGGACTAATTTGTAATCCACAGCCATACAACATAATGTCCCTTTCTCACATTACTTCTGATTCTAGAATCCTCTCATCTCCTTCAACTGTACCAAGACCTGTATTTCTCCCTCTGTTAATTTCAACTTCCCTCCCAATATCCAAAGTGCTTGTCAAATGGTGCTTGCTCCTTATTTTATTCCATTTCCCTCTCACTTTCTAATCTTCTCTGTCTCCCCCCCTTTTCCTATTTTCCTCAAGTAGCATCACATGTCAACTGCAGAGCACAACTGCGTTTCCTGGAGGTAAGTGAAGGAAGCTCTTACGCCATGGGAGTCACCAAGGCTTGAGATGCCTGATGTCATGAGTAGATCTATTTTGCCTTTGTATCAAATAGGCAAGGCTTTGTTCATATAGAATCAACAACTCAAGTACTTCCAATAAAACATTATCGAGTGCCCATTTATGCTGTAAATAAGCGAAAGGTTCATGGCCCCTTTACTCATGTGATTGCCTGAATCCACAGCTCATTTATCTGATTTGAAGCAGAGTGGGACCTCGACTGGGAAGAGAGATGTATGTAGCTAAATATGTTTATGGAAGCTGAAGCTTTTCCTTTTTCTGGTAAACCAACTTAGACAAACCTCACTTGAAAAACTCAGTAATAAAGTGAATTAAGCTTTAAGCCAGAAATTCAAGAAAGTTTTTTTTACCCCAGTTATGAGTCCATAATCTTCCACTCTGTTAAAATATTCAGAAATCCATTTAAAGATATTTTATATATGATAAAATAATATCATAAAAGCTGGATGAGTATGACTAGGAATTTATTATGCAATTATGATCAGGCCCCAAGGCAAGTAGGATAAAACCAATCATTGGGGAATACATTAGTCATCTGTTAGTGTGCAAACTTGAGCAAGTAATTTCTCTCAGTATCAGTTTTTAACTTTAAGGGATTAGATGTGCTCCGTGAATCTTCTCCATGAATCTTTTCAGCTATCACATTTTATGATTTTAAGTTACCTGGATTGTTTTCATCTCTCATTTTCATGTCATCTCTGATAAGCCTCTAAAGTTTTCCTACTTCTTTCTCTATATATTTTGATTTGAGGAGACAGAGAATCTCATCTACATTTATTATGCCAGAGGAAAGATCCAGAGGCAATTTTCAGATCAATAGTATTGTCTCTAATTACTTTAACAAACGTTGTTGATTTCTCTTACTGTTTTTCTGGACTACCTCCAGCTTTCTATATTTCCAATACAATTTAATTTTAAAGCACCTGACATTTTCTAAACCTTTGAAGGTTATCTTTTCTGTCTTTGTGTGTCTTGAAGCATTATTTTTGTTTTCACTAGGTGCTCATGCTGCTTAGTGAAATGCATTAACAACTGCCTTAACTTTGCATGTTCATGAAGCCTCTTTCGAAGGGTCTGAACTTGTAGTCTGTAGACTGATAGACGTGGTTGGTAAAATGCTGACATTCTCAGAATAAACCTTAGTGAGATTTATAATACAGTTCTGTAACCCAAGTGAGGGTTCTAAAGGTACCCATTGTAGATGTGTCCTTACCTCAGGTAATCATACGGTATTAATAGATTAATACTCTGAGTTACTGAAACTGCTTTCCTGTCAGCCCTCTCTGATGTGGGGAAGCAGTTTATGAAAAGTTGTCTTTCACAGTGGGCCATACTAAAGCAACAACAGTGATATGCCAATTATTTATTATCTCTGTTTTTAAATCATTATTAATTCTTCCCTCAATGGCAGCAGCATTAAGGATCTCTCAACTCTAGCCACATGGATTGAATTAGAGTGAATTATGTATATATGTTTGCTGTAGTTTGACCAGTAATTCCATTTACACAAAATCTGGCCTCACATCAGACACCAGATCTATCAGGTGCCAGAAAAATAGAAAGGCTATTTTAAGGCTGGGAGGGTCCCAGCCAACATGCAAAATGGCTTTAGATGCTCTTCTATTTGGGGGGGCACTCATTTTTCATCTTCAGCACTCTTTTAAAGCATAACATAGGAATGACACTGGCTGGCTGTGGTAGATTGCAAAAATGACCACAAATTCTTCCCATGCCTCTATTCTCGCCCTTTGAGACGTGACTTGGCATCTCCTTCCACCGGTGGTGGACTCTATTGCTTCAATCCTTAAACCTGAGCTGGTCTCATGACTCACTTTGACCAAAGGTATGTTGTGGAAGCAATATTATTCCAGTGCTCAGCCTAGATCTAAATATATTTTTCACTTGCCTTTGGGCTGCCATGAGCATCATTTGAACACACTTGGACCAGCCTGCTGTAGGGGGAGTGTCCATATGGAGAACTGAGCCCAATTGTTCCAGCCAAGGCCCCAGAAAAGTGAACTAAAGCAGTCTAAAATGTCCCAAACTAGCCTAGACCAAAAGAATCACCCAGATGAGCTCAATCTACTTTTATCACCCACAAAAGCATGACCTTAGCTAGTGGTTGTTGCTTCTTGCTGGTACGTTTTGAGGAGGTTTTGAAGGTAGAAGGGATAACTGACACACAGCCAAAAGTGCACACTGAGACGTTCTCCCATAGTTCATTTCACCTAAAGCTTCCCACTTTACAAATGTATAGTCCATAGTCTTTGGCATTGCAAATTCTCTGATGGGTTAGTTAAAAAAACCTTGTCACCCCAATAAATTAAAGAAAAAAAAAACAAAACACCTGAGCAGGTAAAATTCCTATAAGATGTTAATGACTCTCCCAGAGACAAGTTACCTTTAAAAATGGAACTCACCCAAATTAATCTTAATTATTAGAATTTCGAGGTGATATCTATATTGTTCCTCCTTCCCCAAAACACTTCCAGGACAATGACAAGTGAGAAATGGAATATATTGGCCTCTCTGCCATCTTGGTTTTCATTTCCCTTAATATATGGTCTCTATTAGGAAACGTAAATGATTTTTATCATCCTATTTATGACCTCTTTCACACCTTTTAAAGGTAAAGCATCCTCTCTAATTAGTGCATTAGTTTTGAATGAATCAAGTCTTAATTTTTGTATTGAAAAAGTAAATTTAAATGCATGTTCATCTAAGAAAAGCTAACTAACATTTATCCATTTTGCAAACATTCATCAAGCATTTATTTTAGGCTAAGTATTGTTCTAAACTCACATATAGTAACTCGGTTCATTCTTACAACAACATTATGCAGGAGGTAATATTATTTCCACGTTTCGCAGATGAGAAAACTGAGGCACAAGAAATGTAGATAACTTGCCCAAAGTTACACAGGTCCCAGAGCCCAAGGTTCATCTCCAGTGTTCTACTGTGTGTGTAAGGGAATATCCAGCATCAAATGAAGCAAATATCTCAGCTGTTAACAGCCCATATTTATACGCTTTGGATTTTTTATATATATATAGTGAAAAGTTGCAGAAAAGCACAATAAAGATGTTGTAGTATTTGGTACGTAAACTTATTTTATAAAACAAAGCATTTATAAAATCTTGGCCCCAAATACCTCTTCCTTAATTTTTATACATCCTTTAATAAATACAATTTTGTGTGACCTAGATTGTTCCTAAGCCAGTCTCTGTCTAGTTTAGAGCTTGACTGTACCTATAATTAATAACAGAGTAATAGCTCTGGCTGTGTAAATCTTGGAGGACTGATGGGAGGATTTTGCACAGAGTGCTTCTCAAGAACAGAAAAATATAGTGTTATATTTCAGCACATCTTATTCTTCGTACTATTTTTATCACTGAGACTGAACAGCAGGCAGATAATGAACTTGCTCTTAAAATGATGAAAATCAATCACATATTTTAGACAATGAATCGGCCAGTCTCTATTATTCAATGGGTAATTTTAATGCAGAGATTGCTGCAGAAGGAAACCTTCCATACCTTTATAAAAGCAAGACATTTACCAGTATAGTGGACCTTTCAGTCAAAAGCTATAAGACAAAGAGATTCACCCCTGTTGCAGCATCCTAACATTCCTCATGAGAAAAATTAATTTCCGCTAATTGGTCACGTTTACATCTACACTTAAATTATTTAGCACCACCAATGTTCTAGAATCTCCCCAGAAATCCAGGAACCAGGCTGCTTTACAGGCACTGAGTGATGGTTCATCTTAGACTAAATGACAGAAACTCAGAAGGCAAAATTCTGGTCTCTTTGGACCTGTTCTGCATCCTGCTGCAGGAATGATCTGTCTGTGAGCAATATCTGGGTGACACCCACCACAAAGATCCACAGAAACTGAAGGTCTTAGCACATGCCATCCACATTTCCTGCTCAGCAAGAGTTTGTGGGAATTTGGAATCTGTTCTAAGATTAAAACAAGAGTCTATGTCACATCAGTATTTAGAGCTGGTCACATTGCATAGCCGTTGTATAATGCCACCAACTTGCTAATCACCATAGCAGCCCGGTCTGCAGGACTGGCACTCGACAACACTGGTCTAGTTCTGCTTTAAGAGACTTAAATTCATTTTACTGATCCCTTGGTTAGGATGGACTGATGTAACTGCAGTCAGTTCTCATTTGATCCCTTGGGTTCTAAGGCCGTGGGCTCTCAGACATAAGATCTCAACTATTTCCCTTGACTTCGATAAGCTTCGGGCACCTCAGTGACCAGCAGTAGTTAAAAGTGGAGATTCTGGAGGCAGAATTCCTGAGTTGAATGCTGGCTCTGTCACTTACTGGCTTTATGGGCTTTGGGATGAAAAGTAAGCTCAGTATGTCCACTTCCTCATCTGTAAAGTGGGGGTAATAATAATACCTGCCTCATAGGGTTGCTTGTGAGATTAGTACACATACGAGAAGTGCTTGGAACAGTACTGAGCATGTAGAAATTGTCCAAGAAATTTTATTACCGTAATTATTTGGTCAGAGTGAGAATGATGATGCCTGCCTTGCAAGGTCCTTTTTAAGGCTAAATGTGATAATGTATGTCAACTGTACCTTGCTGAACATAAAGTAGGCACCAAACAAGAGTGACTAACAGCAGCTACCATGTGCTGTGAATTTACCACATGTCAGACATTGTGAAAGTGCTTTACACACATCTTCCTAACAATTCTTAAGGTGGTATCAGTATAATACCTTATTGTATTGAGAAAATAAAGGCACAGCAAAGTTAAATAATTTGACCAAAGTCAGGAAAACACACTGCACATGTTAGTTATGACAATGTAAGCTTCTATACAAGATAAACCTATAGCTCTTAGTGGCTTGACATAATAGAATATTATTTCTCATGTAAAATCCAAAATAGGATTGGATCCCGATTGATGGGCGGCCCTCCTCTAAGCAGTGATTCAAAGCTCCAGGTCTTACTGTATTGTGGTTCCACATTCTTTTACATGTGGCGCCCAGGGTCGCCATGCCTGTCTCAAAGAGGAAGAAGGGGAAAGAACGTGGAGAACTACTCAAGTTTTATGGGCAAGGCCAAGGTGCACAGCCCTCATGTTCATGTTTCATTGCTACACTTTAGTTATGGCCACACGTAACCGCAAGGGAGGCTGGACATACAGGCCAGGTGTGCCAAGAAAGCATAAGGTTTGGTCATAAGCCAGTCATTTCTGTCATGGTGGCAGACATGGGACTCCAGCCCAGGGGTTAAGACTCCAAACCGTTGACCAGTACTCTCTCTGTCTTCCTGTTCCTTTTCTTCTCCCCAAAAACCACTTGCCATCTATAAAACATCATAAAAATGCAAGTTGTTATCCCTATCCGTAGCTCAGCTTCCGTAAAGCTGAATCATTTGACCCCACAGTAATAGAATTTGGATGAAAAATATCTTCCTAGAGCTGGTATCATAAGAGAACAATTTCAATGATGTGATTCATAAATACTCTATTTGTTTGGCTTCTGACACTCCTTAATATTAGATTAAAATCTTTCATTCACCAAAATTTACTCTTTGGATCTGCCACCTACTGGGCATGTCTATATTTTTCAGGTTATGTCAACTAAATCCTAAATTAATTGAGTCAACCTCATTTAAAATTCCATTTTTTAAAGGCCTTTAATTGAAAAAATAGCAAACAACCAATAGTTACTGAATTTTTTTCTTATGTATTTTAAAGACTTGTAATTCTAGCCTGTGACATTTAGGTTTGCCTGAAATTAGATTGTCCTTCCACTGAAATTACTTCTTGGAAATTGTTTTGGCCCCAGGCTGCATTAGCTTATTTGAACAGGCAAAAATGTTGAAAATATCATGGGCAAACCATGTCAGAGATCAAATAGCAACATACTACCCTGTTGTGTCTAGTGCCAAATCTCCTTAAATGAGATTTATACTCAACAAGACTCTGCAAGATAATTTTGGGTCTTGTGGGTGAATTTTCAGTCCTGTGATTACTCTACCTCTTCCATATTACTTTATGGTCAGTATCAGCACTATCAAGTTGATAGTTTGTCCTTGGCATAAGGTCCCTTGGTTATCATTCTTCATAAAAGGAGACCTTGAGAATATTAACATTTTCTCCTCTTCTAGTGGGTGACATTTTGGAAACGATTACTTCATGTGTTACAATACAGCATAACATTTTCCCAAGGAAAAACAGGCTCAAATGCCATCTAAATAATGAATGAAAGTGAAAACCAAGACAAGTGGTTCTTCAAAGTTAATTCTAGTCACTGTAGTTGACGAATTTTGGGAAAAAGAAATGCCAATCAGGCAGCATTCAGTTCCAGTAAGAAAAGAAATGCATCACATGGGTTCAGGGAGACTGTCTCCCACTACAGGTGTTCATCCTCAGTGTTTGGCCCCCGCTGCTGCAAAATGTTCACCTTCCTGCTGAATGGAAGACAGTCTCCCTGAACACATGAACTCAGGAAACAAACCAACATCAGCTACGCTGGGAGCCGGGAGGTTTCCTTCTATCAGTAGGAGAAGAGACCAACAGAAACCTGTCCATACATGGAAACTTTGCCCTTAGGAATGTTGAGAAAAAAATCTATGAGAGAATCCAGGGTACATTTCAGATAGGCCATATTTTCATCTTCCATTGTTGCTACTTTTAAAAATTTTTCAAAGTGAGGTGGTGGTGATCTTCTGGAAGGAGGGATGTGTCACTTTGTCATCTATCCTGGACATTCTGACTTGCTTTCCCAAACTGGGCTTGCCCTGCCTGTCCTCATTGTCTTCCCACAGCCTTGAACAAAGTCACTGCTATTAACTGTCCTTTAAGAAAATTTAAAAAAGAGGTAAGGGTCAGTGTAAGTGGCTCTCATTCTCATTGCTAATTCAGAAGTTTTCATTGTTTCCCACGTGAGCAATAAAAGTCTTCAATCGTTCATATTAGGAAGCAATAGACTATGTCTTCTCAGCCAGGGCTCGTCCTTAGCAGCATCAGGTAGAAGGAAAACAAAACAAAGCAAAAAAGGCTTTCATTGCCCTGCATTCATTTTTCCCAGTTCCTTGCCTGGTTTATCACACAACCAGTCTCTTTTCAGTATTGGCTCTAACAGTATGTTACCTAAAAGGCATACAAGTCCAGTGAAGGGTAGTATTAACTGAGGCACAAATATTCATGGAAAACTTCAGGGAGGAGGCCTTGAGGCTGAGAAATTTGGAGCAGGAGGACAGTGCCGTGGGAGGACATCTCAAATTCACTCCTCAAATTCATATCAAATCGATTTGCTCTTCATTGCTATTGGCCATAATCTTGAATGGATAACCAATTGATTGACTGTCAGATGAAAGTGGTGAAAAGCTTTATAATGATGCCTGACACTAATATTTAGTCATTAAAAACACAAGATGGTGTAACCATTTCATTTTTGCGGTCCATAAAGTATCATTCTTGTCTTGTTTATGAAAAGGAAAACAATTTCTGCCATTGTACAAATAATGCCTGATACAGAAAACTGAGCCAAGCTCTAGCTTTTACCCCAGTGCTTTACAGAAATAAAGAGAATCAAATAAGAGCTCCAAAGGCAAAGGCCTGATACTTTCGTGTTTTTTAATTTAAAATCCAATGATCATTTTCTGATTGCACAACTAAACTATACTAAAAATAGGAGTGTATCAAAACATATTCTTAAAGAAAGAGATAATGGGGGAAAATAGAAATCATTGTTATCTTTCTCACTCTTAGAAATGACCACTTGTAATAGACACTGCGGTGATCGGCCCAGATCCCTTCTTCAGGGCTATGTACCCATGTCCCAGGTATTGGGGATATGGCTGCTGACAGCTCATAGTTATGCCCCTCACTGGAAATTGTACTCAGCTGCCAGAAACCACCTTAACAAGGATGCATCGCTTTCTGGTAGCCCAAGCCAATGGCTAGTTGATGCAGTTATGCAAAGTCCTGGCTCCACTGCTTAAATTCAGAGTAACTCTGAAGGGCCTTTCCAGTTCCAGAACATGCTGTGGGGTTGGCAGAAGTATCCGCTGGCAACCACATTTCTGGTCATCTTCTGCCTCAGTCCAATGCTGCTTCCCTCACTACCATGAGTTGTATCTGAGAGCACACCTCAATAAACTTCACGCAGGCAAAATCTGTCTCCAGGAACTCAGTCTAAGAAAACATTCTTTAACATTCTGATGTATTTTTCCAGTATATATTTTACAAAATTGAGATCACACTAAATAAATGATTTTGTATTTTGTTCCTCTCTTATTTAATATTATATTTTGAGTATTTTCATTTTGATTCTTTTTAAAGTTTATGTTATTTAGTAATGTCATCACATTTCAATAAAATAATATGTCCTAATTTACTTAACCCCTCTTTAACTGTTCAATATTTATGCTGTATCCATTTTTTCCATATTATAAATAATGCAAGCAAACAGTTATATATATATAAATCTTGACCAATTCAGTTTATTTCATGAGGATACAGACCCAGAAGTGGAATCACTGAGTCCAAGAATATGAACTCTGTCAAGAATCTCAACATATATTGTTAAATTGCTTTCCAGAAATCTTTCTAATATATTTTTAATGGATTCACATTTCCACAACTACTTAGGATAGTCTTGGTGTCATGTTCTTGCCAGAATTGAATATTTGTCCTTATACTTGATGCGAATTTGGTCAGTGTTCTTTAGCACGCTGCTCCTGGGTTGAAGTCTAAAATTGACCTTTTCATCTGACTGTACCCTCTCTTCTCAGATTCCTGCAAACTTTCTGCCCCCACTGTTTCAGTACTCTGCTGTGGGCACGTCATAGCATCTGTATAACAGTGCCATGCTAAGAAGTTCCCTTTACTTTATGTTAGAGTTATCTATGGAGACTTTGATTATTGATATATTGATCTTATTAATATCTATATCTTCCCTAATACCTCATGTGGGGCCTTGTACATAACAAGCACAAAGTAAAAATGCTTTGCAAAATAATTCATTGTCAAACTCCTAGAAGAAAATATAGGAAGAAAGTTTACAGACATTACCTGGAGTAAGATTTTTACTGATATATCCCCTTGGGCAAGGGAAGTAAGATAAAAAGTAAGCATGTGGGATTACATCAAACTAAAAAAATTTTTCACAGCAAAGGAAACCATCAATAAAACAAAAAGGAATCCTACTGAATGGGAGAAGATATTTGCCAATGATATATCTGATAAGGGCTTAATATCCAAAATTTATTTAAAAACTCACTCAACTCAACTCCAAAAAAACCAAACAACCCAATTAAAACATGGGCAGAGGACATGAAGAGACATTTTTCTAAAGAGGACATACAGATGGCAAACAGACATATGAAAAAATGCTCAACCTTACTAATCATTAGAGAAATGCAAATAAAAACCACAGTTAGATACCACCTCACCCCAGTCAAAATGGCTATCATCAATAAATCAACAAACAACAAATGGTGGCGAGGATGTGGAGAAAAGGGCACCCTTGTGCACTGTAGGAGGGATTGCAGATTGGTGCAGCCACTATGGAAAACAGTATGGAGGTAGCTAAAAATACTGAAAATGGAGCTACCTTGTGACCCAGCAATTCCACTCCTAGTATCTATCCAGAGAAATCCCAAACTCTAATTCGAAAAAATTTATGCACCCCTATGTTTATTGCAGCACTACACACAATAGCCAAGACATGGAAACAACCGAAATGCACATTGTAGACGACTAGATTAAGAAACTGTGGTACATTTATACAATGGAGTATTACGCAGCCATAAAGAAGCATGAAATCTTACCATTTACAACTATATGGATGGACCTAGAGAACATTATGCTAAGTGAAATAAGTCAGACAGAGAAAGACAAATACCATATGATCTCACTTATATGTGGAATCTAAAGAAAAGAAAAAAATCAGAAACAGCCTCAGAGATATAAAGGAAAAACTGAGGTTGTGAGATGAGATGGGGGTTGGGGATGAGGAAGAAGGTGAGGGGATTAGAAAGCACAACGGTAAACACAGGATTCCCACGGGGATATGAAAGTCAGTTTGGGGAATGTAATCAATAATGATGTAAAGATTTTGTAGGGTATCTGATGGACATTTGTTTTATTAGGGAGACCACTTCAGGGATGGTATAGATGCCAGATCACTGCACTGTACACCTGAAGCTGAACAATAATGAATGTCAACTATAATTATATATATACATATATATTTATAAGAAGTGGAGTACAGCATTAGGAATAGAGACAGTGGAAATGTAACAGCTGTATGCGATGTCAGAGGGGTAGTAGATTGGGGGAGGGGGGTTATCACTTTGTGAGGAATACAAATGATAAATGTCTATTATATTGTTTTGTACACCTGAAACTAATAGAATAAAAAAAGTAATTTCACACAAAAATGGTAAATGTACCCCAAAAAAATTTTATTTAAAAAAAAATAACTCATTGTTGGGGCCATTTACCAGTTTGGATACTATATAACTTGTTCACTTAGTGCTTCAAAAAACCAGTGTAAATCACCAAAGTATCCAGTTAGCGAACTACTGACCTTTCTTCATTGTACATGCAACAGAGGCAACTATAAACCATTTCAATGGGCAAGTTTTTTGATGCTAATATATTTTGTTTTCTATTTTTGGCCTCAAGGCCAGCTGACTGTTGGCGCTTAAAGAGTTCCAAACAGAAGCCACAAAGAATATGATTTTCTCATTTAATTACTTATTTATCTTAATATATTTATTTCCATAAATTTATGATCCTAAAGTTATGGTCTTGGACTTATTTCTTAGTAGTAATTAATATATTGTTAACATAGTTCATAAATATCTAGTAATATTTGTTGGACAACTAAATAAAATCTATTTTGAGCAACTCCTGTCTGCCAGTTTCTACCTAAATAGAATTGATGAGTTGACTAAACTGTGGTGGCTGTGTTCTTTAGGCCATGTGGAAATGCATTTCAAATAGCTTAGACCAGATTCTCCCAAAATGCTTTTCTCATTCAAGGGAAAATTTGTTTTGTTTTCAAAAATGTCGAATTGCAATTTCCCACCCTGACTCACATCTCCAGCTCATAGACATTTATTGAATTCTTTGTAGAAAATTCATATTGGCTAAAATCAATGAAGCAATTCTAAAACTCCTACGCAATACACTTTGGTACAAAATAATTAACTCAAGGGCTGTAATGATTCAGTGGGCAAGCAGTCCAATTTTCTTATCCAATACTCCAAATTCTAAAAGTGTTGGGTAGTAGAAATTCATTTTCAAAAGTCAGTGTAGGATCTAGGGTATTTTTATTTACAAGTTCAGCAGTGGTTATATGCCAGTAAAATAAATTTATAGAGTAAGGATTTTGTACTTCCTCCAGTCCATAAGAAATGTAAAACGGTCATGGGCATTTTGTGATGAATTTAAGATAGGAAGGAGTTTAAGAGCAAAGGGAAAGTGAGGAAATTCAAGGGTAGGAATCATAATTATTTTCTCAAAGTGACTTCCGTGAGTCTGCAGGCACCAAGACTAAATGCCTTTCTTTACTATGACCCCCTTAAGGTTCTCTTTCTTGATTTCTGTGCTGATAGAAACACAGGCGAGAGAGAAATGAGTTGCCTTCAATCATTAAAACAAATCAAAGTGCTAAAGAGAAAAGATAGAAAACATAGACAGCATGAGGAATATAAATGGCTGAGAGCATAAAATCAAAATATTCTTGTACTTTATTAATCTAAGCCCATCACTAAAAAAATCTCTCAAGAGCAGACACTTGCAATTTAGTAAGAACCCTTAATACTTCAAACTGGCAAGGAGAGGTGTGAGATAAATCCAGGATTGCGTTAATGAATCCTCATGTATTTCCCCACATTGGTGAGATTTTAAAAAGATGCTTAAAACAAGAATGTGACATAATTATAGAATGTAATTTGGCTTGCTCTAAGAATTAGAGGAGCAGGTAAAAATTTGTGCAGACACTAATACAAAGCAGTGTAGTATTCTGTGGAGGATACACCTAAACATGAAATAGAAGATTAAAAGATTGAATTATTTATTACAGCTTTAGCAATTAAGAAATAACTGCTTGTTTCACATAAAGAATTTAATGCTACTCAAATACTTGATAAACATTATGATTCTTTAATTTAATCAACACCTTATAATATTACCAAGTTTATTCATAACATAGTACATCAGAACACATATACAAAATTGTATTTGGGGAAAATGAGTGGATGATTATGGCTAACTCTCTAGAACCTATACGCCAAATTTCGTTCCAGTTGACTATCACACATTCTGAACCTAACACCTTCTGAATTTATAGACTTTCACATTACAGGTTATTCTTTAATATTATTATTGCCTTTTTAAAGTCCATTGTTTTTAAGTGTTTCACGTAGAGTAGAACAAAAAAAATGTAAGGATATTTTTAGGGAAAAACTTTCTTCTCTCTTAATCTATCAAAATTATACTAAAAGTCCACCATTCCCCTAGGAGGAATGGAAAATTTTATATAGATGAAGAAAAATTTAAGTATACCAAACTATCTTTAGAGAGAGAGGATTTAAATGATTATAAAAGCAATTGAGATTCAGTTATCTTAGATGCAGCCTTCACCTAGGATTGACCTTTCAAGAGACCCGAACATGTGCCTCTCGAAAGAATCAGAATTTTCACTCTGATTGCCAGGCAAGATATAGCTTTTTAATCTTTTTCTCAAAATTTATCTGAACTCTGCATTACACACACATACACACACACACACATTGATGATATGTGAAGTGTCTCAACAGACAAAGGCTGTTCCAGGAAACCAGGAAACCAGAACAAAGTTTGAAGAGGAGAGACTTAAACATAGGAGATTGTTTTACAGCCCTCATTTCTCAATTGAAAACACTCTACTGTACTCCGTGCAGGCCTAGAAAATTGGGGCTTGGTAACATTTGACACTTCAACTCCATTTCACTTAGTTCTCCATCCAGCATAGAGTGTATCAGCTTCAGGAATTAAACTATTTGGATGGTTAATTGTAAGGCATTAATGACTTGGAATTTGATAGAATAGAGGGTGTGGTAGGCAGAATAATGACCCCTCAAAGACGTCCATATCCTAATCCTTGGGACTTGTGAATATGCTAGGTTACATGGCAAGGGGAAAAAAGGGTTGCAGATGAAATTAGGCCTGCTAATCAGCTGACCTTAAAGAGGGAGCTTATCCTGGATTAGCCAGGTAGGCCCGATGGGATAACAAGGGTTCTTAAAGGCAGGAGAGGGAGGTAGACCAGTCCAGAGTCAGAAGAGATGTGATGACAGACGCAAGGTCAGAATAATGCAGTGAGAGAAGTATTCAACTCCCATTGCTGGAGTGGAAAATGGTGAAAAAGGTCCATCAGGCAAGGAATATGAGCAGCCTCTAGAAGCTAGGAAGTTGAAGAAAACGGATTCTCCACTAAGGCCTCCAGAAAGGAACACACCATTGCTGCGGTGCTGATTTTTAGCCCACTGAGACTATGTCAGTCTTCTGACAAACAGAACTGTACGGTGTTAAACTGGTATTGTGAAGGCACTAAGTTGGTGGTAATGTGTTATAGCAGCAACAGGAAACCAAAATGAATAGATTGGTATTGAATACAGGCTGCTGCTGCAACAAATACCTGAAAACATGGAAGTGGCTTTGGAATTGGGCAATGGGAAGAGGCTGAAAAAATTGTCAGGAACATGATAGAAGATTGCCTTAAATAGACTGTAAATGGAAATACGAAAGCTAGTGATTCTGTTAGTGAAAGTAAAGAAGAAAATGAGGAACATATTACTAGGAAGGGGAGGAGGAAATCATATCCTTGTTACATGGGGGCAGAAAACTTAGCAGAATTGTGTCCTATAGTTGTGTGGAAAGCAGAATTTGTAAATGATGAAATTGAGGAGATGTCTAAGCAAAGCATTGAAGGTGTGGCCCTGTGTCTTCTTGCTGTTTGTAGTAAAATTTGAGAAAGAGATAAATGGAAGAAAAACAAGACCGTTAAAAAGTAACTAGGACTTGATGACTTGGGAAATTTTTTAGTTTATCCATATATAGTAACAAGTCAGTGCTCAGTCACACAAAGGCTTTTTGAAGAGATTAAGATTAGATCCCCTCAGAAATCTCAGAAGAAGCTAAAAACTGAGACGGGTTATCTAGGGAAAATCTGTTAAAGAACCTTTTGTCTGAGGGAGTGAATACCTGTGACATACATAGGAAACTCAAGTTTCTGGTGAATTTTTTAATCTGCAGAAACATTGCCAGCTTGGACTAAAAAAAAAAAAAAAAAAAAAAAAAAGAGAGATTATGAAGTAATAGTGGATGGTAGAGACAGAATGAAGAGAGAACTCAGTGGCGTCAATAATAACAAACTAGAAACATTAAAGCAGATGCTAATTTATAAGTAGAATTCACCTGGAAATATCATAGTTTACTCCTTTTGGTGAGAATTGAAAGTTGGAATCAAAGACTTGGAAACAGAAAGAACTACTACAAAATAAGATTTCAAGTTTCTTTTAAAAAGCAAGTATATATGAGACACTGATGGTAATAAATGGAAAAGTGAGTTTATAAAGGTTTGGGTGATTATATATTGATGTTATTTAAAATAATAACAATTATGTGACAATTCAGTGGATAAAATATATATATATATATATATATATATATATATATATATATATATATATAAACTTTAACCAATATTTATAAATTTTTTAATATTAGAATAGACCAACCCAGGATGGGATGCTTCTATAATAAGTCCAATATGCAAGATTATAAGGTGACAAAATATTTGTAGACAGATTAAAGATGTAATGACTTTATATTGTAAATCCTTCAGTCAACAGAGAGACAGTCATTGTTTAAAGGCAGTGAAGGGCAATTTTTTCAAATAGTTCTACTTGTTTAAACTTTCCCTCCTCCACTCTCTGTATTCCTAATATAAAAATAGCTAACACTTGTGAACTGATTATGTCCCAAATCCCATGCTTCACACAACTTGCATAAATGATTTCATGCATTTTTCACAGGACATAATAAGGTATGTACCAATAGCATCCCTATTTTTCAGGTGAGGAAATTGTACGTAGCACCAGGGAGTAAAGTAACTTGCCCATGTGGTAAGTGGCCAAGTAGGAATTTAAATTCAGCTTTTTGTAATTCTAGAAACACAGCCCATAGCTACCATAATAGCCTTCTTTTTAGAGTCTGAAAATTAACTGCTCATATTCAAAGCTCCCTGATATACCTGGAGAGTAGCATGCCACTTCTAAAGCACAGGTTTCTCAATAGAGCAAATATGTTTGGTATCGTCCTTACAATATTCCTACCTGAGTTTAGGGAGACAAACTGAATTATATATAAAAAGCTCTAAGTTGAGATCAACTGCCTATGTGTTCTAGAAAGGAATAGTAGTAATAGTTAATATTGTCTCTATAATATGGCCCACATACTGGGGCAAGCTGCCCATAATTTATCATGTTTAATCTTCACTCATGAGGGAGCCTATTTTACAAGAGGAAGAAACTGATGAATAGAAATTTAGCAATCAGCCTGAGGTCACATAGCTGGTGATGACTGTGATTCAAGGCTCCAGACCCATACTGAGACCACTGTGATTTGGTGCCTTATGTGTAGCAACATATACATATACTTTTGCATGAGAAAAAATATGGCAGGTTAAACAACCTGCTCATTTTTGGTTCTATTTAAATGTTGGGTGGCAAAAGACAGGGAAAATGTAATTGCACAGCATGGGGAGGATATGTGTTTTGTGCCTGAAATATCCTTTGGCAGCTGAAGACATGTTCCAGATGGTTCCAGATGGGCTATTGCCTCATAATCTTTCAATGTGGAATAAGTTTTCCTCGCCTCATTTGTCTGAACCACTTTAAAGTCCTGGGACAGTTTTCCCCTCATCTATTTCCAACAGGTTGGTATTGCTGTTTCCCCAATTTACCATATCAAAGTGCAGCTGGCGCCTCAGATCTAGGCTGCTGAGTCATAAAGTGTGTGTAATTAGCAACCAGATCAGATAAGCACAGGATGTTCGATCTTTAATGGCGTGATTTACAGTTGAATATGGACTTCTATAGCATTTGTTAACATTTTAGACTGTAAGTTGATCTAAAAACAGTTTAGATTAGGAAATGCACAGGGAAATCATTTCTAATTATAGTCTAACTGATGACTGTTATGGTCTGAAATTTACTCTAACATTTTACTGTGTGTGTGTGTTTGTGTGTGTTTGTGTGTGTTTAGCTGCATAATAACAAATTTTAAAGGTTGACTCAATATTTCCCTGTGCTTCTTTTCTTCTTCATGTTGAGGGAAACAAGAAATGAGTTGTTCTTAGGTAAATACTAATAGCCACCAACTGGTTTCCTGACATTTGAGCAAGCTTTGAAGTCCATCAATAGCACATTATGAATCAAAGTTGATTCAAATAATTTCACAGCCACATCAATCATTAACTATTCTTGACAAACTACAAAGGGAAAGAGACTCATAATATTCTACAGTATATCTCCCAGTCAGAAATTCTAATGGAAAATCAGAATTTCCATTAGCTTAAATGTTACTGATATGTACCCACAAGAAGAGAAATGCTGAGGAAATGTCAGTATACATCGAAACTGACTTATTGAAAAGAAGGCGATGTCTCATAACCAATGGGTAGGCTGGGCAATTTTCTGTGTAGTAGAATATCAATGACACTATCAGAGAGATCCTTGTCCTAAATTCTTTTCCACAGTTTTGACCATGAAGTGTACAACTCCCACATTTCTTACTTATTTGGATTAAGATCAGAGAAGGTATTTGTGAAAATGGAAATATCTGATAGGGGTGCTACCTGAGGTCATAATAATAATAACAAGTACCTAGGGAGAGCAAGTTTTCAAGGGAAGGAGATCCAAGACTAGAAAGAGAATCAGGAGAGAGATGACATAGGGACATGGGAATGGAGGAGGAACCAGAGCTTGGCCGGGGCTCACTGTGCAACTGGGGACAAGGTAAGAGACTGAGCCAGGAAATGAAGAGAGAAGGGATAACAGAGGAAGAGACAAGCAGAAGATAAAAGTTTTGAAAGAAACATTAGACATACTGGAAACTTCAAAATTTTGCCAAGAATTGAGCTTGAATATATACAAGTCGAGCTGTCAAGTTGACAATATTTACCAAGAGGTTTAAACTTTGTTTATGTCTTTGGTTTAGTAATTCTATTTTGAAGATTTGAGTTTAATAAAATAATCCTAAATATAGAAAATTCACATCATTATTTATCATACCTCAAACTTGGCAACCATCAACATGTCCAACCATAGGTTAATCACATGAGTAAACCATGTCTATTTACTCAATTAAATCTTGCCAATACTTTCAAAGTTATGTTTTAAAGAATATGTAACAAACATGTTTATGATATAAAGCTGAGTTAAATAAAAATATACAAAATTGATGCATAGAGTGATTGTTATACTAAAGGCGCATTAACATATTGACTGGGGCATATCAAACTGTTCTAAGTGAATGTGTTTCGGTGCCAGGGTTATAGGTGATTAACCCCCTACCTCCACCTGGACAATCTATATTTTCCAAATTCTCTTTAATAAGTGACTATTACTTTTGTAATGGAAATTAGTTAAGTATCAACATCACTGTGATCTCAAGGCTAGACCCCACGGCTAGCTTGCTGTGTATTCCTTTCCTCTGAAAGTCTTGGATTTTTATTATTTATTTATTAAATTTATTGGGGTGACATTGGTTAGTAAAATTAAATAGGTTTCAAGTACACATTTCTATAATACTTCATCTATATATTGCATTGTGTGTTCACCACCCAGAGTTAGTTCTCCTTCCATAAACATATATTTGACCCCATTTTTCTTCTTCTACCAACTCCTCTCCCCCTAACCTTCTGGTAACCACTAAATTATTGTTTGTTCCATAGTGTATCAGTTAGCACATTTGTTTTACAGACAGTAGGTCCTGGGTTCGAGCCCCACTGGAACCACAGGACACTAACAGTTTCTCTTAGAGGGATATTAAGACCTTCTGAAAGTCTTGGGTTTAATCACTGACAACAATCCAAGACAGAAGAGAGATTCCCTGGGTCAAGGATATAGGATTAATTTTTCTTTCCTAGCAGAGTCTCTAAACAAGAATGAAAAATTGACCAGCATCGTATGGAAAAAGAATACATTAAGATCATTGTATCAGATCAACTAGTTACATTCTGTCTGTTAGATGAAAAATGTAAATGTGGTTAAGTTTTGGTACAAAATTTCAATATCTTCTGAATAATTTTTCAGTTTGCATAAAAGTTAGCCAGAAAGCTAGGGCCTGCTCTAGGGGTAATGTGGGGACATGTACATCATCTGTCATCTTGAAAGTCCAATGCTGGGTGATCTTGATAGTACTCAGATGAGCAGTTCTTGCTACCATAATTGGATTTTGTTCTGTTAGGAGACAGAAATAGAGATGGATCTATTTTCTTCCCTTAGAGATTTGACATTTTAAAAGATATCCCTGCCAATGGAGAATTTGGTGAAGGTTGCTCTTTTATAGTGGAAATCTTAAAGAAAAACATGTTGCATGATGATTCATGTGAGGGTGCCAGCCTTTTTAAACAAGGACAAGGTATTATTTTAGTACTGAAAGGAACCTAGGCATATATTTGATATTTCAGAGAAAAGGTGCTTATGTTGGTAAATTATTTTTTTCTCAAGACCCACAGGTTATTTGAGTCTAATAAAATTGTCCTTAATACAGAAAATTTACATCATTATTTATAACACCAAAAACTTGACAACCACCAAATTGTCCAACCATAGGTCAACTATTGAGTGAACCATGTCTATCTACTCATTAAATCCTGCAAATATTCATTAGGTTGGGCCATCATTGAAACAGGAGGCGGCATGCAGAGAGTATGGTAGATGTTGGAATTAGGCAGACTTGGGTGTGAATTCCTTACCCAGTGCCTTGAGAAACATATTTAATATCTTTGAACATCAATTTGTTAGTCTATAAAAAGTAAATAATAGTAATAATGACTAGTCATTATCCAAAATACTTTATATACATGAACTCACTTAATTCTTACATTGACTCCATGAGGAAAGTACTTAGGAATAAATAAAATCACATGAGGCAGCTGGCACATTCCATAGCACGTATAGAGAGGCAAAATAAATTTGATCCCTTTCCCTTAGCAATCAGATCCACAATCCTGGTCCACAAACAACTAATACATGAGCAGTGAGTGGTTTATTAGAGCATATAGCTTTTGCTGTTTTCTATTCATTTGTCCAAATTTGGTTCTCCTAAAATGAGATCCTGAGACAAGGATTTGGATGCAAGTAGTTCATTTGGGGAGTGGAGAAGTAATAAAGGGAAAGAGGAAAATTCATTAAATGGTGAATTAATAAGTGAGTCACTGCTTTGAGCATTTGGGGTTCAATCCTATGGGGGACCATTTGAAAAATAACTCAACATCTCTTTCCAAGAAGTGAGGGAGCTAGAGAATTTATGTCACTGCTTGAGAGTCATCCCTGAGCCATTGGTTCTCCTGGCTTCTGGTTTTCTCCGGGTTCGCCCTGACTGAGCAAGGTCCCACACCCAGAAAGGGACCAGGCTAGTGACCTGACAGTTGAGCAGAGAAAGAACTCGCAGCTTCTGCTGTAGGCACACAGCAACCACATGTAATAATCAAACATCAGATTTCCTCTGGACAGGTTACCAAATTTCAGTGACCGTATACTTCCTTCCTTTGAGTAGCCCAGATTTCTAAAAGTGTGTGCCTTGCACAGGCTCAGCAGAAATCTCACACCATCTTTGGATTTACATGAGACATAGATGCACATGGGGACCATCTCACAAATTATTCTAGCTTTTCAGAATAAACAATTAAACAAATAGAACCTGCTGCTGCTTGCTCCCAGCTGTGTGCTCCAGCCAAGGACACAACTATGAAATATAAGCAAGGATGTCACCAAGAACAAAACATCAGCAAAGAGATAGGAGGAGAAACAAACTTTCAGTTTAAGACCCCAAAGGCAAGTGGAATTCAGGGACCTAGAAGAACCCAGAGGAACAGGCTCTTGTAATAATCATAACCATCGAGTGACAAATTCACTTTCCAAGTGATACAATGGCCTAGAGGCAACAAGTTCCTAGAGGAGCCTGGCAGGGGAACATGCTGAAAACAATGGCTCTTGAAGCCTGATAAACTCTGCAATGTCTCAGGGTAAATGCTGCAAGTAATTTGTCAGGGCTTTTTCCGGCAGGAGATTCAAATGTAATACCCATTAGGCTGGTCAACCAGCAAACTGGACATAAAGGGCAGACCCAGTGTGGGGGATTGAGAAGCAGTTAATGGGACAGTTAGGAGATGTAGGTCCTAGGGAATGAATTGGCAGCCCAATTCATTCATTGGCTTTACGAAAAATGAAGAAGACATCAGCCTTGCTTTTAAGAAGTTCACGTTCCAGTAGGAGAGATAAATATGCAAGTAGACAATTAAAATCCCCTCTGACAAATGCCACCATCGAATTAAAAAGAGAGCACTGTGGTATGACAGAGGAAGAAGAGTTAATTAGGGCCATGGGAGGTCTGGGAAAGCACTCTCTTGTAGCTAATACCTTATCGGAGATTAGAAGGCGATTTAGGATAAATATTTAATCTGGGGATATGGGACGGATAGATAAGCTTGGAAACAGAGAAGATGTCAAAAGCATGGTGCTATATCAAATAGTCCATCCATACAGGGAAGGTGAGAACAAGGGCAGGGTTTGGCCCTCTTGGAAGTGGGATATGGGCACAGTGGCAAACAAAGCTCAATAAGCCAACATGTGGTATCACATCCCATAGATGTAAAATGAGTCAATTGTTTAATAATATAATGTCTTTATTCTAGCATCTAATAGTACGTTTCAATTTTTAAAACATTTTTCAGGGAAGGAAGGAGTTGGCTGCACTTATTAGTAATTGTTTTCATACTTAATGTATCTGCTCAAGGTTCAAAGCTTTGGGAATACTAACATACTACCCCTCTGTGACCCAGGACTGTGGACCCAGAATAAGAAGGGAAACTTGAGGCAAACATCCCTCTCAAACTTGAGTGAGCCTGGGCTGTGTGTGTGTGTCTGGAGAGACTTCCTATCAATCTCTCTTTCATTGAAAAACTTCTCTCCTCTCCAAAGGGCACTCCCAGGACAGCAAATATACCTTTGTTTAGCCAAGCCCACTTTCCCTAATCAGAGAGACAGAAGGGTAGCTCCTTTTGCTGTCTACTCCTGGAGGGACACATTGGTGCCCATTCAAATAAACTGCTGCATGTAATGATTGTTAGGGTGTATTCCAGTCATCTGGCTGGAGCATCAGGACTCAGTTTCTTTGACAAGGATCAGACAGATCCCGTATTAAGGGACGAGGAAGCAGTCTAACCATAGCTTGACTACATTCTGGTACTATCACCCATTACATGGGGTGGACAGAATTATATCTAAACTTCCCTGGGATTCTGGGTGGAGGTGGAGAGTAACTATCACTCTCCTGTTCTGCGAGTCATAACAGCCTGAGGAACTACTGTCGTACATTAGGAAGAGCTCAGATGGGACTAGAACAAGGAGAGAGCTGACAATATTAATGTAAGTATAGCATAAAACTAATTCAAAAAGCTCTAGGTCACAGTAATTTCCCCCAAGTCAATTTAGACCTGTAATTGGGCTGCACTTTATTACTAGGCATTGTGGTCTGGGGTGTCCTAACTATGGATTTGGAGAAAAAGATATTAAAATGTAAGTTTTAAAAATTTGTTTCAAATTTATTTAAAAAAATCAATAATGAGTGAAGTCAACTCCTCCTTTTTCGGAAAATGTTCAAAAACTTGAAATGTACTATTAGTGGCTAGAATAAAGGAATTCTATTATTGAAACAATGGAATAATATATAAAGGCACTAAGTTAGCTTGGAGAAAATTTTGAACCCAGCTGAACTCAGATGGAGACCCCCACATGTACGGGGAAGGAGGTCAAAAGTCTTAAGCTGTGCTTCTCAAACTTTAGTGTGTATATGAACCACCTGGGCACCTTGCTAAATGCTGACGGTGATTCAGTAGGTCTTAGGTAAGGCACAGTAATCTGTATTTCTAAATTGGTTGATGTCTAACATTTCTATCAGGCTGATGCTATTGGTAGAGGGGCCACACTTTGAGTAGCAAGCGTCTCAGGTGAGAGCTGTTTTATGCTCTCCACTTTCATTTGCTGTGTCATTCTGAGAATCTGACTTTGTGCAGATTTGTCTGTTAAAGATAAAGAACTTTGACATCATTGTTCTAATAGGAATCTCTGCAAAAACAATCAATGGCAGGAAGTACAAGGGACTTGGCATTTAGAAGGTCTGGGATTGACTCCAAGCTCTTCGCTTATTGTATGACACTGAAGGAGCCATTTAACCTCCTGAGGCTCAGTTTCCTCAGGTACAAAATGTGTAGAACAATCTCTGTCTTCCTGTACCTGGGGATAGTTTCTAAGATCAAATGATAGTGGCTAACATTAATTGTGTACTTGATATTCGTAACTGTGATAAGCCCTTTATATTAATTCACTTAATCTTCATAACAATCCAGTGAAGTAAACACTACTATTATTGGAGCCTCCCTGAGGGTGTGCAGGGCCCCTGTGCATATTCACAATTTGAGGGAATAAGTTAGAAAACCCATTACAGAGAAAACATCCAAAGTAGAGAGGGTGGCCTGAACTCAATATCAGACCAAGTGTACTCATTGATCAAGGGGCAGTATCCAGAGAGCCGGTGCCTGCATGAAATTTCAGAGTAGAGGAGATGTAAAAGAAATTAAGATAATTATGCCTGACTTTTTCCTTAATTTCATGAAAAACTTAAAGTGACACATTCAAGAAATTCAGACAACCCCAATAAGGATAAATACGATTAAAACCACAGAGCCAAATCACAGGCAAACTGGTCAAAACAGTGACAAAAAGAAAATCTTGAAAACATTCATAGGAAAAAAGACATCACAAACTGGAGAAAAATGATAAGAAAATGGCTGCTATCTCTTCAGCAACAGTGATGGCCAAAAGACAACGGAACAACAGGTGTAAAAAGAAAATGGCATCAACCCACAGTTTAATATCCAGCAAAGATATTCTTCAGAAATGAATATCAATAAAGACATTTTCAGATGAACAGAAGCTGAGAGAAGTAATTACCAATGCATAAATTTACATTACAAGAAATGCTAAAGAAATTTGTTTAGGCTGAATGGAAATAACACCAAATGGAAACGCAGATATACAGAAAGAAATGAAGAACAAAATAAATCATATGCATGGGGAAAAGTAAAAGAATGTATTTTCCTTTTTAAAATTTTCAAAAAAAAACCTGAATGTTTATTTCAAAAATTATAACATTTGTTTGAGATTTTAAACAAATGTTTATATAAAATATATGACAATTGTGATGTAAATTATTGGGCAGTAAAATGGAATTAATTGCACTGCTGCAAAGTTTTTATATTTTATATGAAGTGCTACAATGTTAACTCCAAGTAGAATGTGATAAATTAAAGATGTATGTTTTAATCCCTGAAGCAACTACTAAATAAAACAGAAGTTATTGTTAAAAGACCAATGGAAAACTTGAAATGGAATACTAAAAAATATACAATGAATTGAGAAGAAGGCAGTAAAAGAGTAATAGAAGTAGAAAAGCAGATTGGATAAAAAAAATAATAAAGAGCTACATGTTAGATTTAAATACAACAGTATCAATATTTGCATTAAGTAGATGTAGTCTAATTGTTCTACTTAAAGTACAGAGATATTCAGACAAAATAAAAAAGCAAGACTCAACATATACTGTCTTCAAAAAATGTACTTTAAATATAAATACACATATAGCTTAAACCTAAATGGGTGACAATTGAAATTTCATGCACAGAGTAGTCATAAAAAGCTGTAATGGTTATATCAATATAAGTAGACTTCAGAACAAGGGACATTATCGGAGATAAAGAGAGAGATTTCAATGATAATAGACTAATTTATCAAGAGCACAAAGCAATCCTAGATGCGTATGTCCTAGTTTCAAATAAAAAAAACAACAAGAAAAACGCCAAAACTAAAAGGAGAAATAAATCCACAATAGTTGGAGATTTTCAATCTTACTCTTTCTTATAAGTAACAAAGTTGGAAAAAATATCTGCAAGGGTATGGAAAGAACTTTCGTTTTTTATTTTAATGAAGTAACAGGAACTGAACTTGCCATATGCCTTACCAGTTAGAAAATTGGACAAAATATATCCAACAACTGTTTTTAGAACAATAAGCAGCACAGGACTGTGATCCCAGAGAGAATGGAATAAAATGTGGTGAGACTTAAAAATCATGCTACTTTCTGCCTGGAGGCGCTTTCTAAATGGTAGTATGAGGTGGGCTAACTGAAGCAGATTACAGTGATCGCACTGAGGAGAAGAGACAGAAGTTGTAGTTCAGGAGCTTAAAAGTGGTTGGAATTTGTGGGGCAGAGTCCCAAAAAAGAGAAAACCACCCAGAGAAAGAATTTTAGAAATCAGGGTGGAGTTTCCCTCGAATCTGTGGCTGGATACTAAGCCATACTCTCAAAGGATAAAATACCCTAAGGACAGGTAATGAACAGCTGGGGAGCTCCAGACTGAACTGCTCCCAGAGCTTATTCAATTCTAGGAGATACTGAGTTATGACTAGCTAGCGTGGAGTTTCCTCATTGATCACCTGAGGCACTCAGTGGAGACGACAGCAGAGGATCATGCCTTAGTACTAGCGCCCCAAAGTAAAGGCTGATCTGGTACACCCCAACAAAGCTAAAGTCAAGGCTTGGAACAATCCAACTAGTCAGCAAGAACCTTCATTGCTGGCCAGAACAAAGTTTAATATTCTTTAGAGGACAACAATCACAATTCAGATACTCAACAGTGTAAAATCACGACGTTCAGGATCCTGCAAAAAAAAAAAAAAAAAAAAAATCTAAAAATATTAAGAAGCAGGTCATTATGACCTGTAATCTGGAGAAAAAAAACCCCAATATGTACAAATCCAGAAATAAGATAGTTAATAGAATTATAAAACAACAATTTAAAAATAACTATTTTTTTTATTTTGTTTAAATTTATTGGGGTGACAATTGTTAGTAAAATTACATAGATTTCAGGTGTACAATTCTGTATTACATCATCTATAAATCCCATTGTGTGTTCACCACCCAGAGTCAGTTCTCCTTCCATCACCATATATTTGATCCCCCTTACCCTCATCTCCCACCCCCCACCCCACTTACCCTCTGGTAACCACTAAACTATTGTCTGTGTCTATGAGATTTTGTTTCTCATTTGTTTGTCTTGTTCTTTTGTTGTTTTTGGTTTATATACCATATATCAGTGAAATCATATGGTTCTCTGCTTTTTCTGTCTGACTTATTTCGCTTAGCATCATACTCTCAAGATCCATCCACGTTGTCACAAATGTTCCTATATCATCTTTTCTTACCGCTGTTTTTAATATGCTCAGAGTCACAGAAAAACATGATGATAATGAGAAGAGAAATGGAGGACATGAAAACCAAACAGAAGTTCTAAAGATGAAAAAAAAGTATAGTATCTGAAATTTAACATTCATCATATTAGAAGAATTTGACTAAATTCAACATTCATGACAAAATCTCTCAGCAAATCAGAAATAAAAGGTACCTTCCTCAACCTGTCATATGGCACTATGAAAAGCCGAGAGCGAACATCAGACTTAATGATGAGGGACTTATCCTTTCCTCATTAAGACTGAAACAAGGCAAGGATGTCAATTATTACCAACTCTATTCAACGTTATATCAGCCATCATAGTATGTGAATGAGTAAATAATGATTGGTGAAGTCTGTGACTTACTCTTTCATTGCAGCTCCAACTGGTTCATAGTAAGTACCAAAAAGAACATTTCATCTAGACACAGAAGATCATGAGTCCAATCCACTCCTCCTATATATGGGGAATCTAGGATGTGCCTCACTCACCCAAGGAAACATAGGCCATACATGGTAGGAAGATAATGATTTTCAACATATTTTATTGTTCTTTTCTCTTTGTATTAGTGTCACTGTGACCTTCTCCTCCTCAATCCCCATTTTTTCAGGGTCATCCACTCATCTTAAAAGGATTAGAATTATTAAAGCAGAGATACCAACAGAAAGAGGAGTCATTCAACACTTGCATACAAGTGGAATTTTTGAGTCTGCAACAATAAAGTTGTCTTAGAAGCCAGACTTCACCGAAAAAGAAAGTAATTTTAAAAATTCTTTTAGAGATCATTAACATATAATGAACTAGGCCTGACAGATTAGATCACAGTTTCTTCCACAGTGTGGAGACAAGATTGATTCTGCCATTAAGACTGCACTGTGAGGCCGAGTGCTCCCAGGAAGACGAATGGTGATCAGTGATATACTTAAGTACAGTCCATGACAGAAAGGGAGATGAGATGAAAACCTGCCTTTACGTACTCCTGGGGAAGTGTGGGAAGGGGAAGGAGACAGTGAGAGATGGATCAGCTTTTGCTACAGAATAAGCCACCTCAAAATTGACTGTCTTCCAACCATAGTAATTTATTTAGTGCATAAATCTGTCTGCCATCTAATCTGGTAGAGCTCAGCTAGGTAGTTCTAGTCTTGGCTGGTTTCACTTTTAAGTCTGTGATTGGCTGCTAGGTTGACTGGCTGGTCTAGGATGGCCTCAGAGGGACCAGCTTGTCTCTATTTTCCAATGTGTCCCCTAACCTGGGCTCATTCATATGGTGGTGACAGTGTTCCAGTAAAAAGGACCAAGACATGCAAGACCTTTTGAGGCTTACAGTCAGAAATGACATGGCACCATGTCTGTTGCATTTTATTGGTCAAAGCAATTCACCAGGTTAGCCCAGATTCAAGGGGTAGAGAAAGATACCCTCACATCTCGATGGAAGGACTTCAATGTCACATTGCCAAGAAGCATGAAGGAGAATAATAGTGGCCATTTTTGTAAATAATTTTCCACAAGGTTCATGATCCCTTCTCTACCCTGTACCTCTTCCTTCTGCTATTGGAGGGTATTGTTAAATAGAATGAAAGGAAATGCAAACCATAGGCCTTGCTCTGATTCATGTTTGGGTTTCTAGGAGGAGATTCCAGCCCTGAGTTGGGGAGAGAAAGAGGCCATAAGATTAGCAGCATGAGCTGCCGAGTCAGAGGGAAGTTCTGAGTCAAACACCCTGAGTTCTCTCTGTGTCCTTGGTGACAGTAATGGAAGGTGTCCAAGACTTTCAGCCTGCCCTGTGGAGAGAAACTAAAGATGGTGGTGCCTGACAGTACCTTCCCAGACAGGTCATTGTGCTGGGGTCTAAATGAATCTGTGCCGAAGACTGCATACCTAGGGTGATCACCTAGGCCAGGAATCAGATGAGCATCACAACCAGACCTCAGGGTGATACCACCGCCAGGAAGAGTCCAAGTGGGCTGAGTCAGCAGAGAGGATCATGGTACCAAACTGAGAGAAGACAAACCATGAGACCTTAGGCTGCAGACTTTAGCAGTTGACTCCAACAGGCGCAGGAGTCACCAGTAGACTTGGGAATACTCCATCGCTGCTGAGGGCCTATGGTCTGAATGTGATCCCTCAAAATTCCCACATTGATATTCTAACCTGCAAGGTGATGGTATTTAGAGGTGGGATCTTTGAAGAAGTGATTAGATCATGAGGGGTGAGGCCCTCATGAATGAGATTAGTGCCCTTAGAAAAGAGGCCCAAGAAAGCTCCTCTTCTACTTGTATTGTTTTAAACCACTCTGTTGGTGGTAGTTTGTTACAATAGTGATAGGAAACTAATGCAGCCTTTTTCTTAGCTTGGAGAGTGGCTGGAGATCACTCCCTCCCCAAAGATGTGTACTGCTCTCTAGGGAGGGTCAAGGCTCAGGATTCCAATAGTACTTTTCTCTTCTTCCATCCCTGCTCCCAAGTCCCCTTTCTTTTTATCTCCTGGAGGGAACAGAGAGGGAGAGGATATGTACTGATACAGTGCTTGGGAGTACCCTGTTTCCCTGAAAATAAGACCTAGCCAGACAATCAGCTCTAAAGCATTTTTTGGAATAAAAATTAATATAAGACCCGGTATATATTATATTGTATTGTATTGTATTGTATTGTATTGTATTGTATTGTATTGTATTGTATTGTGTTGTGTTGTGTTGTGTTGCGTTGCATTATGTTATGCTATGTTATATTATATTACATTACATTACATTATACCCAGTCTTATAGTAAACTCACACCGGGTCTTATATTACTTTTTGCTCCAAAAGACGCATTAGAGCTGATTGTCTGGCTAGGTCTTAGTTTTGGGGAAACACGGTAGCAGGCTGTGTCTTGCTACATCTTCGTAGGCCCAGGAGAAGATGTCTGGTTCTCATTATTGACAAGTCTTTTCCTGATGAAGAGTTACTTCCAATTCTCAAGCCTCTCCTTGGTCCTGTTCCTAAACCGAGGTAACAGGGTAAGTCCAACAACATGCTGTCAGATATGTAGAACTGAGTGGTGGGAGGAGGCACATTAGAAATTTTGACTGTATACCACATCCATAATCTACACAGTTTGGGGCACAGATTCAAAGCAGCTCCTTCCTGACATTAGTAATTTATTTTTAGAATTTAGTGATGAATATGTATGCATAGTTTAAGAAGTCTAATACTATTATAAGGCTGATCATTTAAAACAGAAGTAACTTACCTATTTCCCAAGAAAACTCATCTATTATTCAGCCTGGTTGGGACATATCTCAGAGCTGGGCAGGGCAGGGGGCTGGGTGTCTGGCTCTTTGGGAGGTCAGGTTTTCATTTGTTTTCAGCCCAGTGATTCAACTGGTCCCTCAGCTTCTCTTTCCAGAAGAGTTACCTAACACATTGTCTGGGGTGTGAATTTGGGCATATGAGTACTCAATCAACCCCACTCTGTTTTCAGCTTCACTCCATGTCCTGAATTTCATTTGGAACATTCTAGTCCTTCAATCACTGTGCCTTTGAGGATTCTATAGCATGAATCAGTTTTCCAATTATTGTCATTCCTTCCTTCCCCAACAGACAGTTTGATTTCAGCATCTTTGCTCTGCTAAATCAGTTATGACTCATCCATCTATTTTCCAACCTTCAAAATTCTGTTGACAATCTGGCCTGCTGTCATCTCTGCTCCTGCTCTCTTATCTTTGTGTAAAGGCACAGAATTGAATACCTTACATCCTTTTCCTGTTATTGAAGGGGGTTCTGGGATGGAGCAGAGATATGTGTATATGATCCATCTGCCTTATGCATCTACAAATCTCCTTCCTTTGTTTCTTAAAACCTCAAGTCATGCATGACTATTACCTGCAGGAAACAGTGCAAACGTAACAATTCTACTTCTTCGGATAAAAACAAGCCACTTCTCCCATTGTGATCTTCTTAAAATAAATGCCCATAATTTAATTCAATTCGATAAATCTATAAAGCTTCTGTGCTTCCAGTAGCAATTTAGATAAAGTGGTAAATGTGCCCTCCATTGGGGTCAGTTTGTAGCAGCTGGTTGCCATGGTCACAGGCTCTATAAAAATGGAGGAAATAAATAATGAAATACCATATCCCTCTCCTCAGCACCAGATCTTTATAGCATTCAAATATTTACAGGTATAGCAGGCTTACTGAGTTCTCAAAAATATCTAAGTAGGCCTGCTTCCAAAGGGCATAACTTGGCTACTGGCAGTTAAAAGGACACAAATAAATTCCTGCTTTTGACAAGCAGTACTAAGAGAAAACTAAAATGTAATCTCCCAAGACTTGATTTAAGTTTCTTTCAGAGATCATTTATTTCCACACACAAAAAGATGGACTTCATTTTTCGTATTAGTTATAGACGAAGTCATTTGGTGAGTGATAAGGGTCCTAAGATCTTTTCTCTGCTCATTTAAGCTTAATATTAATGACTATTAACATCAAAGATAGATTTATTTTATGTCACCACCGATGATGACTTCAATTTGGGATAGCCAAGACTTTCTTTCTTTCTTTTTTCTTTTAATTTTAGTTTTTATTTTATTTTGATAAAACACTTAAATGAGATTTACCCCCTTAGGAAATTTTTAAATGTACAATGTATAGTCTTAACTGTGGCAGCAGCGTTGTATAGATCTCTAGAACTCATTCATCTTACGTTAGTGGAATGGTATACCTCATGCATAGCAGCTTCCCAATTTCTTTCAAATGACTTATCAGTCCCCAACCAGCCAATCATTTTTCTTCAAAGATCTTTCTTCTCTGAACTTTGACTCAAAGAACCTAGAAAATTTTCATGTGATGCTTTATTATAAAAATATAGCAAAATGTCTACTGGGGTGACAATTGTTAGTAAAGTTACATACATAGGTTTCAGGTGTACAATTCTGTAATACATCATCTATATATCACATTGTGTGTTCACCCCAATAAACTTTAATTAAAAAAAGAAAGAAAGAAAAGAAAAATATAGTAAAATGTAAATCAGAGCATACGAAAGAGAATGAATCTCAGGGTCCTAGACAGGCATACATAAGGAAAATGTGATTCTCCAGCTAGATTAGTTTTTGCTTCTGTTTTCAATCGGGGAAAGTTGTGAGGAGGTAATAAATTAAAGACCAAATTTGTGGTTGATTGAAGTTTCTCTGCTGCTTCTGAGACAACTACAATAACATACATCTAAATAAATATTCCAATATTTATCCCACACAAAAATTATATATTTATAATACTAAAATCAGAAAAAAAAGTCATTGTTACTTTAGAGCCTGTTGGTCTCTAGATGAAGGGGGATATACGAGCTCCCTCTGGTGGTGAACTTAACAATAATAATAGTACTTGAACAAATGCTATTGTTTAACCCAAAGGTCAGATGGAATTTAAAGGATCTTTGAATTGTTAGCATTTGTGACTTTCCTAATTACAGTTAGATTCTTTCCCAGGCTCTGGGCTAGGGAAATAGATCGACATAGAATATTTATTTATTTATTTATTTTGCCGGAGTTATCTGGCACTTAAAATAAAAAGCCGACTCAGAAATCCAGTGATACCGTTTTGTAGAAAATTTGTAGAATCATCCATTTATTCACTCACTCACTCAATGAGTGGCTCCAACTCTAATGGAAGAATATTGGGGTTCCTATGGGAGGGGGCTGCAGTGCTGAGAAACTGACCTTTTCTCCACCATCGCTATAGCTCATTGGCCTACACATACATTACAGAGTGTCTTTGTGGTAGCTGGAGACAGGATTTACGGCCATCAACATCTCTTCTATTATTTGCAGCCAACAGGGTTTTATCCTATTCTCTTGCCTTTGTATAAAAGCATAAAATTGTATACCTTATATATTTTACTGTTACTACCGGGGTGTTTGCAATGGAGCAGAGATAAACGTTCGTGATCAGTCTGTCTTGTATAACTTTTCTCCCCATTTTAATTGAAATACGTATTTTTATACAATATTGTAATGAGGCTTAGGCCTGATACATTACTTGTATTTGTCTTTGAAAAGCATGCAATTGAAATACCTAATGTGGGCAGCCTTACAGATTAATTGTTGAGGGTATGTGCTCCCCTCAGCACCAGCTTTCTTGTTTTAGTCCTAAATTTAGAGCCTTGAGTGTAGGTTCAGTCATTCAGTCTCCGTATATATAAAAAGCACTAGAATGAGGCTCTAAACTCACAATTGCTCAAGAATCAATCATTTAATAGCCCATTGATTAAATTATTTAATATACCCCATAAGTGTAGTTATTTAAATGGTAATGTTTTTCTTAGAATATCTTTAAAAGGAAAAGAGCAAAAATCTTACAGCTCCAACATTTTTCTGAAAACAAAGTGCCATTGAGAAGTATATGTTACCTGGAAGGGTACTTGTGTTCTCATGGTAAGAACTCAATAAACAGCTTTTATTGTTTTTAGATTCAAACAGCAAAAACATTCTGGGCTACCTTGACGTTTCTCTTTCTCAAAATGACATTCTTTACGTTACAATTTGATCCTGTTGATATAAGTCAAACAAACAAACCAAAAAATCTGCTTGGTTTTTGGTGGTTTTTTTTTTGGATATTATTATGTAAAAACTTAAAGTTCATAGATTCCATAAAATTAAGACAGACACATCTGGAGTCTTATTCTGTAAGAACTATAAAAAGAAAAGAAAGTGGTTTTGAGGAGAATCAAAATGTGGGCTTCCCTTTAACTTCCCCCATTCAGTCACATCACTATTTCAGAGTAAGGAAAAGACTGAGAAGTATTTCATAAAAAAAAAAAATTATATTCCACAATATACATATCAAAAATGTAAACAATTGGGGCTTGAAGCTGAATTCAGTGGTTTCAAGAGCTGGCTGTGCATCAGAGTAATCTGGGGGAGTTTATTAAAATGATATAATCATGAGGCCACTCCTTGGAGATTTTAATTCAACAGGTTAGGGTGTGGCCACGGTATCTGTGCTACTGACAGGGGCCCTCCAGTGATTCTGCAGCAGGGAGTCCATTGGAGAATAGCCAAGAACCATCTCTCTCTATGGCTAACCCTCCGCAACTCAGCCTCACCTCCAAATAACACTAACAACAATAACAACAACAATAACAATGACAATAACAATAGCAATAATTGTATTGTTATTGCCACTTTGTCAGAAAGCCCTTCCTTGACCACCCTAACAGAGGAGCATTCCCTATCACGCTTCTGTGTCAGTCAGGACAGGCATGGCTATGCTGTGTGACAATCAGTTCCAATTTTTATTGACTTAAACAACAAAAGTTATTATTATTTTTTTTTTTTACTCACATAAACTTTTCAGGTAAGGAAGGTCTAGGCAACTTTTTAGCTAAACCACCAAAACTTGTGGTAAAATCTGTTATAAACAAACAGTTCTGTACTTGTGATTTCAAATTAACTAGGTAGTTCTTTATTTGGTGGCTCGCATCCTAGTTTCCTTCTGTCTCATGACTCCTCCATGTCAGCATGTGCTGTCCTGATTGCCACGTTAAAGGGAGAAAGAGTTGGAGAGTCAAATATTAGCATTCCTTCAGTGTGAGAGTCACATAACTATTTTACTCACACTTTTTCAACCAGAATTAGTCAAATACCCATACATGACTTCAAGAGGGTGGAGAAGTAAAACCTATATATACTCAGAAGTACAGAAGAACCAGGTATTTATTTGCAATGTTTAGCATATGATTCTTAATGTTTGTCCATTATACTCACCTTCTGCAATAAAATCATGTATCTATTTGCCTATTTGGTTCTCGTCTGTTTATAGTAGTGCAAAATCTTTGAGGACAGGATCTTTGGTTTATAACCAGTGACTGTTACTCTGCCTGGCATATAGTAAACACTCAAAGAAATTGTTGAATGAAAGAATAGGTAAAGATGAAGGGCTGTCTAGTAGAATTTAGACAGTGAGTCATTTAAATTAGGTTAGTAGATTTAAAACACACACACACACAGACACACACACACAGTAACTATTTATTCCTTTATCCAGGGAGAATTAGACGATTAAGCATTTATTGGGTACTTGTACTTTCTACGGTTTGCAAAACTGATTGCACCAATATAATCACATTTCAAGTTTACAGTATCTTGTGGTAAATAAGATAGCAAAATAGTAGATTCTTTTCATCTAATGATAAACTGAAAGTGATTTTCTGTTTTATGACATCTTCATTTTTTTTCCCAAGACAATTCATAGGACTCTGTTCTCAATAGCAACCTCCCCAGGAGAAATTAAAATATTATTCAAATTATACACAGGCTCTTAGGAATATATCTACAAAATCAACCATGGTTGTAGTAATGTTTTAGTTCTATAGAGCCTCAGCCGGAGTAAAGAGATTCACTCACAGATTTTTAGGAGCCATTTTGGTTTTTCAGTGTATTTTATCTCATTTCTAATCTCCCTCTAGTGTCCAAAAAAAAAAAGTCCATTGATATCAGTAGTGAATACTACAACAATCAATTTGAAAGTAACAAATAAACCATTTTAAATATGATTTTGAATAAGACAGAAGGAATCTTCTGATTGCAAACTATGTGTTAAAATAATATTTCTAAGTTTTTTTCTTTTCTTTTCTCAGCTTTATGCAGGTATAACTGACAAATAAAATTGTAAGCTATTTACAGTGTACAATTTGGTTATTTAGTATACATTTACACTATGAAAGGATTCCCCCATCAAATTAATTAACACATCCGCCACCTCACATACTCATCTTTGTGTGTGTGTGAGAATATTTAAGTTCTACTCTATTTGTTCATATTTTTTTAACACAAAAAAGTGTCTGAAAGGATATAGATGAAATGGCTCATTAGTTCACTAATTCTATGCAATTTATGCATTTGGTTAGAAATTCAAAGACATGGGAAGGCACACAACAAAGAGAAAGCTTCCCTTCTCTTCGCCTTCAGTCTTACTCCTCTAAAGGAATTTTTGTTATAGTCTCCTGACCAACTTCAGGAAAAGCAGACAAACAAAATTGTATGCAGCTTCTAGCATGTGTATATTTATACAGAATTTTGCCGTGTAAAAATTTATATGAAAGTGCTCAAGCTATACAAGGTGTTTTTGCATTTTGCTCTTTTCACTACCTCTTAGGAATATTTTCAAAACACTACCCAATTTTTTTGACAGTTACATAGTATTCTTCCACTTGGTTTCATTCTAAATTATTTTCCTCGTCCCATATTGATGAAATTGTTAATACTATAAATAATGTTACATTATACATTCTTTTTTTAAATTTATTAGGGTGACAATTGTTAGTAAAATTACATAGATTTCAGGTATACAATTCTGTATTACATCATCTATAAATCCCATTGTGTGTTCACCACCCATAGTCAGTTCTCCTTCCATCACCATATATTTGATCCCCTTTACCCTCATCTCCCACTACTCTCCCCCCTTACCCTTTGGTAATCACTAAACTATTGTCTGTGTCTATGAGTTTTTGTCTTTTATTTGTTTGTCTTGTTGTTTTGTTGTTTTTGGTTTATATACCACATATCAGTGAAATCATATGGTTCTCTGCTTTTTCTGTCTGACTTATTTCGCTCTGCATTACACTCTCAAGATCCATCCATGTTGTCACAAATGTTCCTATATCATCTTTTCTTACTGAATAGTATTCCATTGTGTATATATACCACAACTTCTTTATCCATTCATCTATCGAAGGACATTTTGGTTGTTTCCATGTCTTGGCCACCGTAAACAAAGCTGCAATGAACATTGGAGCACATGTGTCTTTATGTATAAATGTTTTCAGATTTTTTTGGTAGATACCCAGGGGAGGGATTGCTGGGTCATATGGTAATTCTATTCGTAATTTTTTGAGGAACCTCCACACTGCCTTCCATAACGACTGTACCAGTCTGCATTCCCACCAACAGTGTATAAGGGTTCCTTTTTCTCCACAGCCTCTCCAACACTTGTTACTATTTGTCTTGTTGATGATAGCCATTCTGACTGGGGTGAGGTGATACCTCATTGTGGTTTTTACTTGCATTTCTCTGATGATGGGTGATGGTGAGCATTTATTCATATGTCTATTTGCCATTTGTATGTCCTCTTTGGAGAAATGTCTCTTCAGGTCCTCTGCCCATTTTTCAATTGGGTTGCTTGTTTTTTTGTTGTTGAGTTTCATGAGTTCCTTGTATATTTTGGATATTAGCCCCTTATCGGAGGCACTGTTTGCAAAAATCTTCTCCCATTCAGTTGGTTTCCACTTTATTTTGTCAATGGTTTCTTTTGCTGTGCAGAAGCTTTTAAGTTTCATATAGTCCCATTTGTTTATTTTAGCTTTTACTTCCCTTGCCTTTGGGGTCAAATTCATAAAATGCTCTTTGAACCCAAGGTCCATAAGTTTAGTACCTATGTTTTCTTCTATGCAGTTTATTGTGTAGGGTCTTATGCTTAAGTCTTTGATCCATTTTGAATTAATTTTGGTACATGGTGACAGATAGCAGTCCAGTTTCATTCTTTTGCATGTGGCTATCCAATTCTCCCAGCACCATTTATTGAAGAGGCTGTCTTTTCTCCATTGTATGCTTTTTGCTTTTTTGTCAAAAACTATCTGTCCATATTTATGTGGTTTTATTTCTGGGTTCTCAGTTCTATTCCATTGGTCTATGTGTCTGTTTTTCTGCCAATACCATGCTGTTTTGATTATTGTAGCCCTGTAGTACAAGCTAAAGTCAGGGAGTGTGATACCTCCATTATTGTTCTTTTTTCTTAAGGTTGCTTTGGCTATTCGGGTCTTTTGTGGTTCCAAACAAATCTGATGATGTTTTGTTCTATTTCTTTAAAAAATGCCATTGGGATTTTGATGGGGATTGCATTAAATCTGTATATTGCTTTGGGTAATATGGCCATTTTAACTATGTTGATTCTTCAAATCCATGAGCACGGATTGTCTTTCCATTTCTTTGTGTCTTCTTCAATTTCTTTCAAAAAAGTCTTATAGTTTTCAGCATATAGGTCTTTCACATCCTTGGTTAAGTTTATTCCTAGGTATTTTATTCTTTTTGCTGCAATTGCAAAAGGAATTGTTTTTTGCATTTCTTTTTCTGAGATTTCATTGATAGTATATAGGAATGCAATGGACTTTTGTACGTTGATTTTGTAGCCGGCAGCTTTACCATATTCGTTGATTGTTTCTAATAGCTTTTTGGTGGAGTCTTTCGGGTTTTCTATATACAGCATAATGTCATCTGCAATGAGTGACAATTTAACTTCTTCATTCTCAATTTGGATGCCTTTTATTTCTTTCTCTTGCCTGATGGCTCTGGTGAGGACTTCCAACACTATGTTGAAAAGCAGATGTGATAGGGGACAGCCCTGTTGTGTTCCTGAAAGTAGAGCAAAGGGCTTCAGTTTTTCACCATTAATTATGAGATTAGCTGAGGGTTTGTCATATATGGCCTTTATTATGTTAAGGTATTTTCCTTCTATACCTATTTTATTAAGTGTTTTAATCATAAATGGATGTTGTATCTTGTCAAATGCTTTTTCTGCATCAATTGATATAATCATATGATTTTTGTCCTTTATTTTGTTTGTGTGGTGTATCACATTGACGGATTTGCGGATGTTGAACCATCCTTGTGCCTCGGGGATGAACCCCACTTGGTCGTGATGAATAATCTTTTTAATGCATTGTTGCATTATAGTTGCTAGAATTTTGTTTAGGATTTTTCATCTGTATTCATCAGAGACATTGGTCTGTAGTTTTCTTTTTTTTTTGCATTGTCCTTACCAGGTTTTGTTATCAGGGTAATGTTGGCCTCCTAAAATGAGTTAGGGAGTACTGTCTCTTCTTCAATTTTTTGGAAGAGTTTGAGCAGGATTGGTATTAGATCCTCCTTCAAGGTTTGGTAGAATTCACTAGTGAAGCCATCTGGTCCCGGAGTTTTGCTTTTGGGAAGGTTTTGGATGACTGATTCAATTTCGTTACTGGTGATCGGTCTGTTTAGATTTTCCAGTTTTTCATAGTTCAGCCTTGCAAGGCTATATGTTTCTAAGAACTTGTCCATTTCTTCTAGGATATTGAATTTTGTGGCATATAATCCTTCCTAGTATACTTGGATGATCCTTTGTATTTCTGTGCTGTCCGTGATAACTTCCCTTTTCCGTTTCTGATTTTGTTAATTAGTGTCGTCTCTCTTTTTATCTTAGTGAGTCTAGCCAAGGGTTTGTCAATTTTGTTAATCTTTTCAAAGAACCAGCTCTTTGTCACATTAATTTTTTCTATTGTCTTTTTGTTCTCTATTTCATTTAGTTCTGCTCAAATTTTTGTTATTTCCTTTCTTCTGCTGACCTTGGGTTTCATTTGTTCTTCTTTTTCTAGTTCTTTAAGGTGTAACATGAGGTTATTTATTTGGGATTTTTCTTGTTTCTTGAGATAGGCCTGTAGTGATATAAATCTCCCTCTTAAAACTGCTTTTGCTGCATCCCAAAAATTTTGGTAGGATGTATTTTCATTATCATTTGTTTCTATGTATCTTCTGATCTCTCCTCTATTTTCTTCTTTGACCCAGTCGTTCTTTAAAAGTATGTTGTTTAATCTCCATGTATTTGTGTTTTTCCCCCGCTTTCTTTTTGCAGTTGATATCCAGTTTCAAAGCCTTGTGATCAGAGAATATGCTTGGTATGATTTCAATCTTCTTAAATTTGTTGAGGCTGATTTTATGTCCCAATATATGGTCTATCCTTGAGAATGTTCCATGTACACTAGAAAAGAATGTATAGTCTGATGTTTTAGGATGAAGTGCTCTATATATGTCAATTATGTCCATTTCATCTAATGTGTCATTTAGGGCTGCTATTTTGTTATTTATTTTCTGTTTGGATGATCTATCCATAGCTGTCAATGATGTATTTAAGTCCCCTAGTATAATTGTGTTTTGGTCAATTTCTCCCTTTAGTTCTGTTAGTAGTTGCTTTGTATATTTCGGTGCTCCCTGATTGGGGGCATAAATATTGATGACTGTTATGTCTTCTTGTTGTATAGTCCCCTTTACCATTATGAAATGTCCATCTTTGTCTCTTGTTACCTTTTTCACCTTGAGGTCTGTTTCATCTGATATCAGTATGGCTACACCTGATTTTCTCTGGGTACCATTTGCTTGGAGTGTCAATTTTCACCCTTTCACTTTGAGTCTATGCTTGTCCTTATAGCTGAGATGTGTCTCTTGGAGACAGCATATGGTTGGCTTTAGTTTTTTTATATGATTTGCTACTCTGTGCCTTTTTATTGGTGAGTTCAGTCCATTTACATTTAGGGTGATTATTGGTATGTGAGGATTTCCTGTCATTCTATCTTTAGTTTTCTGGTAAAGCTGTGTCTCCATTGTTTCTTTGCCTTTTTGTTGTTGTCTATTATTTCTGTGTGGTGGTATTCTGTGATGTTTCCCTCTGTTTCTTCTTTTATTACAATATATATTTCAGTTCTGGATTCTATTTTGAGTGGTTACCCTTAAGTTTATGTAAAAGAAAGTTTGATATTTAGAGTATTCCATTTTCTTCAGCACGCTTACTTTCTCCATTCCCATATTCCAGTTCAGGCCTTTACTCTCCCCCTTTTTATGTTTTGGTTGCCACAAATTGTCCCTGTTGATGGTGGTCGAATAGCCTCCTTTAGTATTTCTTGTAGTGCAGGTCGTGTATTAGAAAATTCCCTCAGCTTCTGTATGTCTGGAAAGGTCTTTATTCCTCCTTCATATCTAAAGGATATCTTTGCTGGATATATTATTCTTGGCTCATAATTTCTGTCTTTTAATAGTTTGAATATTTGGTTCCACTCCCTCCTGGCTTGTAGAGATTCTGCTGAAAAATCTGATGATAATCTAATGGGCTTTCCTTTGTAGGTTACCGTCTTCTTTTCCCTGGCTGCCTTGAGGATTCTTTCTTTGTCGTTGATTTTAGACAGCTTCAATACAATGTGCCTTGGAGAAGGCCTGTTGGGATTGAGGTAAGTAGGTGTTCTATTTGCTTCTTGGATTTGAGGTTCCAGTGGTATGTTTTCTCTGCACTATTCCAGCTTTTCACCCAATGGGGGGATTCCCTGGGAGACGGGCTACTCCTCTGTTAATAGTTTACCTGGGTCACAGGGTGCAGTATCTTTGTGGGTATGCAGAGGGCTTTTGAAGTTCCAAAGCTCTTCCTGCACCAGCTTCAGAGCCCGTGTGTTTCAGCAGTTCTGTTTACTCCTGCAGGGATCTGCCCAGATAGGTGGGGCCAGGGGCAGGGTGAGTTGTGAGAGGTGGCCCAGAGCAATGGTGGCGACCACCACCACAGTGGGTCTTGCTTCCACAGCTCCCTCCCCTTTGCTGGAACTAGTTTGGCTGTGAATCTCTGTCTGTGGTCCACAGTTCTCAGAACAGCAAATAGTCTGTTCTTTTGATCTGACACTGCTACTGTTCTGCTTCTAGCCCGGGGCAAGAGGGGGCAGGGTGAGCTCTGAGAGGGTAGGTAGGGGGCGGTTAGTCTGAGTGCCTAAGGCTTCCATTCTCTGTGGCAGTGAGGGCTTAAACCATCGTTTTCAGCCTTCTTCCCTCAGTATTTTCTCCGAGGTTTCTGCCGTGAGTGTTGGGTTCAGCCGTGTTATATGCTGTCCCCTCAGTCTTGTGGGCCATAAACCGAGCCCTAGCAGTCCAAGTTCTTCCCTCTCCCACAATTGCGGTAGTTCCGGGATACAGCAAGCTAGGAGCACTGAACTAGGTCTGCATCCTGCGCCCGCAGGGCTCCATCACCCCACTTCTTCCTTCCCTCCTCCCCCGCTCGTGCGATTCGCCCACCTTTAGGTGAATTCAGTAATGGGCCTCTTCATCTTGCCTGTCTGCTGTGCAGGGAGTCCTTTGTGGAGTTATAATTGTTCGATTAGTTGTAAATTCCAGGGGAGATTTACAGAGGCTCACCTCATGCCACCATTTTGATGACAATCCCCCTTCCCCATTTTATTAATTGTGGCTCTTATAGTTAGTATTTCTTTCTTTCTTTGTATCTTGGGTTTGTTTTTCTTTTTTGAGCTTTTTGAGGTAAAAACTTTTAGATTATTGTTTTGAACGGGTTTTCTTTTCTGGTATCATCAATTAAAGCTATACATTTTCATCTAAGCATAGCTTAAGAAAAATCCCATAAATTTTGAAACAATTTATTCATTGTAGGCAGAGAATAATTCATTATATATATACTTATTTTATGACCCATCATACATTATGAAGATTCCACATGCACTTGTAAATATGTTTATTTTGAACTTGTGGTATAGTGTTCTGTAATTATCAATTAATTTAAGTTGGTTAAGTTTGTATTAATAACTTTTATACCCTTACCTGTTTAAGAAATTGCTTATAGAGGATTATTAAAATCTTCAACTATATTTGTTGATTTGTCTATTTCTCCCTTTATTTTGTCAGTTTCTTTTTCACGTATTTTGAATTTTTATCATTATGAGCATACTCACTTAAAATTACTATATTTTCCCCTTTCATCATTATGAAATGTCCCTCTTGGTACTGTTTTCTTGAAGTTTGCTTTGTATGATATTAATAAACCCATATCTGCTTGCTTTCTAATGCTGATTGTATGTATAGTCTATCTTTTTTCATCCTTGTACTTTAAACTCTTTGGTATCACTATACATCTTGCATTGCAAATATACTTGGGTCATGATTTTTATCCAATAAGACAATATCTTTCCTTTAATTGGAAGTCCATTTACATTTAATATAATTATTCATGTGGTTGAATTTAAAACTGCCATATTATTATTTGTCCTAACTTGTTTTTTGTTTTTTTTTTATTGTTGTTCCTCTGTTACCCTTTTGTAACTTTTATTTGGGTGAATGAACTTTTTAATTGTTTCCTTTGTTTCCTTTGTTAGCTTTTAAGTTCACTTCATGTATTAGATATTTTTCTGTGGTTGCTCTGGGCACTATAGTATACATTCTGATTTAACAAAATACACTTAAAATTAATATTTTTCTACTTCAGATTTCACTTTATACTTCACAGTTTGCTCTTACCACTTCTCAATATGTGCATCTTATAACAATATAGTTCCACTTATCTCTTTTTTCCTGGTATAGTACTATCATATTTACTTGTATGTACATTTTAAATCACTTCCTACAGTAATATTACTTTTTGATTTGGACAGACATTTTTCTTCTAAGGAAATTAAGAGAATAAAATGCCAAAATTTTATATTAGCTCACTTATTTACCTTTTTTTTGGTGATCTTAATTATTTTTCTATATATTTGATTTTCCATATGGTATCATTTCTTACCACTTAAGGAATTTTCTCAACTATTTCTTGCAGTACAAGTGTGGTGGTGACAAATTCTCTCAGATTTTGTTTATGTGAGAACTGAGTATTTCACTCTCATTTTTCCTAGCTATAGAATTCTCTGTTGACTTTTTTTAGTTTTTCAAAGTTGTAATTTTATTATTTTCTATTATGTTTATTTAGTCAACCAATTACAGAAAAATGAATGAATGCAGTGTAACTTCCCAGGTGTTGACTTTCTGGATTGTTTGAGAAATTCTTTCAATAAAAATACAATCTTAAAATTGACATTCAGAGAGTCTCAAATAAATCACTGAAAATGTCTTGTAAGATTTTGGCAGTATTGCTAAACTGGTATCTATTAAAATGCCTAGGTTGTGTGTGCAGAAGCTTTGAGAGCAATATGTGAAAAAATTTTGAAATTTAGAATCATACTATATAGCAGCAAATACATTGGTATTCATTTGAATCACTTACTATATCTTAATAAACTAGACCAAAAAAAATTTATAGCATTTTTAACAATTTAGTGAAAATCAGATTCTAGAGATTATACCATTTGTCTCATTTTCCCGAATCAACTGCCTTCATATATTAAACTATTTAATGATTACAAATAAATGCATTTCTTAAATATGAATGAGACTATATTTCCTCAAGTTTTACAATATGCATTTAATTTTCCTTATAACAGCATTAACAATATATTTTGGATGCCCTGCCATTTTTATAGGGAACAATTAGTGACAAGCAATATTAGGCTTTTTAAGACCTACATCCCAGCACAGTATTGATCGACTATGGAAACTTGATATGAGTGTTCTTTTTAGTAGCTCCCACAAAGTTTTTCTTTAAAATTAAGCTTCAGCACCAGCATGATTTGTATAGCAACTTAGATCAGTGTAAGAACTCAAGGGCACCTCACATGATAAATGTCCTTAAATATTTCTTCAATATTTTCTCCCCAAGCAAAGTTATGGTTCTAGCTTTCAAATAAATTGATTCATTGGCTAGATCCAGGTGAAATTTTACTTCTGCTAGTTGGATTTAAGATGCTTTGACAGGTTCCTTGGGAAATGAATGGACAGCCTCCTATAATGGTGTGAATATATCTCGAGATAGCAGGATCTTTGACAAAAGGCTTTTTTATTAGCTCTTGTGTTAACTAGTATAAACTTTCTGAAAAGAAGACAAACTGAACACTTACAAAAAAGCTTCTTACACCAGTAGCCCTGGGATTAGCATAATCTATAAGGGTTCATGGAGACCTAAACAACTTGGCAAAAGTTCTCTTGAGAAAATATTGTAAAAGATACCTTTACTCATTAGAGTTATAGCTTCAATCTTGTGATTGTAGCCATTTATCAAGGGTTATTGTAAATCAAGAAGAAAGACTCCTTGACTAAATATATATAAATTTGAACTTCAGAGCCTCACAAATAACCAAGATCTCCTAAAGCTAGGTTATGTGAACAGCTACACTAATTCTTAGTTTTCACTTGAAAGGATTTGAAAAGTGTACTTTCTCAAGGCTTACTTGAGACTTGAGTTTTGGAATCCACACACTGCATCACTGAATCTATAACCCATGCAGAGGCTAATAGTCCAAATAGATCTGCAGATATTCTGGAAAGTGCAATTCCAGTATGAAACACTTGCCTGTTGACAAGAGTTTTATGCTCAGGTGTTGTGGATGAGTTGTTATTAAAAGACAGTCTTTTATTTCTGTGACGTATATCCAGGTGTAATTTGAGCTTTTCCTTAAAGCAATATAAAAGCCAAATGTTGCTGCAGCATTAACCATTGGGGGTATCCTTCATAAACGTTTTTTAAATTGTTGATGGAGCTTTATTTTTATCTGTATTTTACTTTTAAAAAATAGACCATTTTTTTTTTACAGTAGTTTTAGGTTCATAGAAAAATTGACTAGAAAGTACAGTGAGTTCTTATATACCCCTGACCTTCATGAGCGTTTAAAAAGGTACCTTCTATTTTTAAATATTTTAAGATTCACAAGAAGTTGTGAAAATTATACAGTTCCCATGTACCTTTCATCCAGCTTTCCTTAATGATAATATCTTATATAACCATAACCATAGTATATTATTAAAACTAGGAAATTGATATTGGTACAATATTATGAACTGAGGTACAGCTCTTATTTCACCATCTTTTGCATGCATTCTTTTTTCAAAAAGTTGGTGTATAGTTCTATGAAGTTTATTGTATGTATAGATTCAAGTAATCTTCAATGCTATCAGGATATAGAACTATTCCGTCACCCCCCCCCCACACACACACACACACAAACACACAGCTCCCTTACATTATCCCTTAATAATCCCAGTGTTTTCCCAAACTTAATGCTTGGCAATCACTAATCTCTTTTTCATCACCATAATTCTGTCACTTTGAAAATGCTTTACAAATGGAATAAAAAAATGCATAACTCTTTAGGACTGGATTCTTGCACTTAATATAATATCCTTGAGATACATCCAAGTGTGTATATTAGTAGTTTTTCATTTTTATTGCTGAATAATATTTCATAGATGTACCATAATTTATTTATTTATTCATCCATTGAAGAACATTTGGCTGATTTCCAGTGTTTGGCTTAATGCTGCTATGAGCATTTATGTAGTGTGTGTGTGTGTGTGTGTGTGTGTGTAAACCTAAGTTTTTTATTTCTTTAAGATAAACACCCAAGAGTGTGATGGTTGGGTTGTATGGTAAGTGTATGTTTTGTTTCTTAAGAAACTGCCAAACTATTTTCCAGGGTGGCTGTATCATTTCCACTTCCAGCAGCAATGAGTGATTCAATTTCTTGATGGTATTTGGTACTTTTTAATTTTACTTTTTATTCAGCATTTTTTATTTTAGTCAGCATTTTTTATTCTGGCAGGTGTGTATTGACATTTGATTGGGGTTTTAGTCTGCATTTGTTTAATAGCTAATGATGTTAAATACGTTTTCATGAACTTATTTTGCCATCTGTATATCTTCTTTGTGAAGTGTTTGTGTCTTTTGCCCATTATAACTGATTTTTTTAAAAATTTTGTATTTAGAGAAGTTTTTAAATATATTATGGATATAAATATTTTGTGTCATACATGATCTGCAAATATTTTCTCCCCTTGTCTGGCTTTTTCCATCAACTTAATATGGTTTTTCACAGAGCAAAAGTTTTTAATTTTGATGGAACCTAATTTAACAGATTTTCCTTCATGGATTGTGCCTTTGGTGTCATTCTAAGAAGTTTTTGCCTAACTCTTCACAATAAAGGTTTTCCTTATCAGTTTTATAGTTTGTGTTTACATTTACATCTATGATCTACTTTGAGTTAATTTTTGTATAAAGTATGAGGCTTAAGTCAAGGTTCATTATTTTGCTTTGCAATGCCCCATTGAACCATTTGTTGAAAAGACTATACTTTCTTCCATTGAATTGCATTTGCATCTTTGTCAAATGCCAGTTAGCTGTACTTGGGTGGATCTATTCTGGATTTTCTGTTCTGTTATATTGATTTACATGTCTATTCCTCTGCCAATATCACACTGTCTTGATTACTATAGCTTTATAAGTCTAAAAATCAGGTAACATGATGCCTCTAACATTATTATTTTCCAAATTTGTTTTGTTTATTCTTACTCCTTTTAATTTACATATAAATTTTAGAATAATATTGTCTATATCTACAAAGACTCCTTCTGGAATTTTGATAGAATTGTGTTAAACCTGTTTGGGGAGAATCAACATCTTTACTAGGTTGAGTCTCCCAATTCATGAACATGGTATGTCTCTCAATTTATTTAGATGTTCTTTGATTTCTTTGATTAACATTTTTTAGCTAAGCAAACATAAATTTTAACATATAATCTAATATACATGCTTATTATAATTAGAATGGTATTGACTCTGCTGCTTCTGTGCCAATTTCCGACTGAAGCATCTTCTTTTCCAGTCTTTGTGTTAGCAATACAGGACCCCAGCTCCTCCAGACCATCTTTTGGAGGTCTGGTTACCTCTCTAGGGGTTCTGTAATGACCAGGGGACTCAGAGGTCCTCATCCCCAAGTGGAAATTGCAGGAATCCTGCTGTCTTTTTCCATCATGGGGAAACTAACCTTTCTTAGATTCTGTCACTCTCCAATCTAGACACTGCTATCTTCTCTCCCCCTGTACATGAGCCTCTCTAAATCCTTAAGAAACCTTTAGTGGTCTCTCCTTCCTAGAAGTTGAGGCGGGGAAAGCCCATTTTGCTGGAAGGCAACACTGTCCTTCCAGTTGACTCCCAAAAGTAATTTTGTTATTCTTACCTCCTTCCATTTCTTTACACCCACGTACAATCTGCCAGAAATTTCTGTTTACTCCATCCTCACATACAGCCATGAGTGATTCAACACCTCTGGGACCCCAGCCATTGTCATCTCTCAAGTAGATTCCTGCAGGAGCCTTTTAACTAGCCTCCCTGATTTTACACTTGGCTTTCCTGAAGTCTAATCTCAACCAGCAGCCTAGAAATGAACTAAAATTATAAGTCAGATTACGTCCTTTGTCACCCCAAACCCTCCAAAGCTCCCAATTTCACTCAGAGTAAAAGCCAGGGTCCTTACAATGACCTAGAACGCTTCACCTGACTTGGTCTGTTATCTTTTTTACCTCCTTCCTGTTATTCCTCTACTTTCCTCACAATCTATTCCAGCTAAAGCTTCTTGTTTTTTTAGGCTATTTAAGATACATTCCAGTCTGTGATCTTTGCCATGGCTGTTTCCTCAGCCTGCATCTCTCCCTCCATATCTTCATGTAACCAATTCCTTCATGAAGTTCAAGTCTGCCCAAATGTTACTTCTATCTGTGAGGCTCACCCTGAATATTCCATTTAAAATCACAGCTCACCTTGACGTACGGGTCCTTCTCCCTTATCTTGCTCTATTTTTCCTTTTTCTGTGTGACTTTCTATCTTCTAACGTACCATATATTTTATTTATTATATTCTTTTTTACCCTCTGTTTTTTTTAAGTTATGAGGTCCGCAAAGGCAAGGATTTTTGTCTATTTTGTTCATTGAGATAGCCCAGAAGAGGATCTACCATGGAATAGATGCTCAACACATATTTGATTGGATGACCTTGGGCAAGTTACCAGCTCTCTAAGCTGTTTACTAACTTTGAGCAGTTTACAAAAGGAAAACCATCATCACTGTCATTATCATCATCATCATCATCAATTTGGTTGTTCTTATTAACCCCACTCTAAATTATGTGATTACAGTTAACCACTGGACTTCCTAGGGTACATAATTTGAAGATTGTTAGAATTGCATTCAAATTGAAAATAAACAATAGGCTCCAAGAGGCTTTTCCAAGAATAAAACAAGTAAGCTTCATTGAGAGGATTTTGCGATTTCTGTTTTATTTTAAATTTTTGTCCTAAGGATTTTTAAGATTTTTAAGATGCATTTTTTTCAGTTCATGTTTATGTCCTATGTGTAAATAATGGACATTATTACACATATGTTGGCAACATATGGGGAGATGCTGCTATACCCACTTTGAGATCCTCCCTGACTATGGCTGAGTCCAGGAGATTAAATACACCTTGACTGGTGAAGCCATCCCTGCCTCCTTGATAACATACCCTCAATTCTAATAAAACTTCCATTTATATTTTATACATTATCCTTTTCCTAAATGTCTTACATGAAGAAGGCTAAAAGCTTATTTACTACAGTGCACTGTGGTATTTCAGTATTCTTTAACATTTATTTAGCCATAGCTAAAAATGTTTCCAGTTAACAAGTCCTTCTGCCAGAAAAAAATAGCTAATATTTCTAATCTTAAAAAAAGTAACTTTTTAAAAAATGATTAGTTAATTGGGCCATCCATACTTCAGCTCTTTAGGGGTGTGTCTCTGTATGTGTATGTGTGTGTGTTTAACTTAGAGATGTACTTTGCCACTGTCTAAAGTCCTATGTGAGTATTTATATATACTATCCAAACAATTTATCAGTCCTTGTTCATTCTCATTTCACAGTTACATGTAAGTGCTACCATAGGTATAAAAGTCAGTCAATAACAATACGTGAACTGAATAAACATTATTCTTTTAATATCAAAGTTGGTTTTTTTTAAGAAAATACAGTCAGCTTTTAATTAGTATTTTTGATGACTGAAAAACAAATTTATTTTAGATTTAATCATCATTTTCTACTCTTTTATGCCATGCCTACCAATGAAACCAATATTTTGCTATTAAGATATAGTAAAACATCAATTAATTAAAACCCAATCAATTAATGAGAGCCTTCAATTTAATTTATTTTTAATTCATCCTACTTTTTAGAACAAAGAAGAAAAACAAAGATATTTATTTAAAAAAAATAAATCCTATCGTCTTTAGGTTATTTTATACATTAGTGCACATTTATCCCCATCTTTCATATTTCTACCATAAAAGCCTCTGCTATAAAGATAGGAATGATGGCCTATGGCTTAAAAAACTTCAGTTATAAAAATTCCATTCCATTTTAAGTTTCAATTAAGTTCATTCACATTACTGTTTTTACTAACATATTAACATTAATCTTTTAGAAAGAGTTTCATGGGCAAATGTTAATCCTTAGGCAACCAACAAAAATATATATTCAGACATTAAATTCCTTAGCTTTCTTTTCAAGTGCAATTCAAAAATTCTATCCTGAAAAATGTAACCTATAAATAAGACAATCAAATGGTCTAAGGCAAGGGAATAATATTTGCCAAATGCCTAAGAAGTGATAGTCATTGTCCTAGTTATATTAACTATACCTGGAACTTTATGTACTTACCAATATTTATGTAAGCTTTTTGAAGAAAAGAGTATGTATCTGGCTAAAGAAACTTGTATCAGAAGAAAGTAATTATGGTGAAAGGTGATTTCTCTGAAAGCCTTATTTCAAACTTCACAATTTCACTTTTGGTTCCTCTACTTAAAAAAAAAAAAAAATTCTTCTAGGTAAAGGCAAAAAGATGTACAATCTATTTCATCTTTGCCACAATGTGATGAAAATATGAAATTTTGAATCATTTTTCTGAGGAACAATTGGAGGAGATTGTGTTCTTCTAATAGAAATGAGACATCTTTTATTTTTAAAGTACTTTTGCTCAAAGGACCTTCAGATGTCAACTCGATATATTCAAAGTAATGTGTACCATGTCAAAGTGTTTTACTAACATAATTGTGTTTGTGGACCTTGGTACAGATGTGTCTTTGGTATTACTATAGCAACACGAAGGCGTATGCTCTTAACTATGCAAGTATGTGATTGTGTTTATATATTTTCATGACTAACCAGAGTGAATGTGCATGACTATCTGTAAAGTTCAGCCTTGCAGGGTACAGAAGTTGAAGGTAGGGAATCATGACATTAAAACGCTTCACTTTAAAGATGAATAAAAGTGATTTAAAGATAAATAAAAGAGGAAAAGTGGTTCGACTAAAGTTTTTTTTCAGGCCTAGGATATGGCGAGAATCCTAAACCATAGGGAAAAAGTATACATTGTAAAATAATTATGAATGTATACAGTCACATTTCTAAACCATGTATTTTATGGTTTAGAATTATCACGTAAATATATATCACGTGTATATTGGTAGGTGTTGTAAATATCACTTGTTTTCAAGCAAGGTCAAGACATGTGATTATTTGGATATTCACAGGGAAGGAAGAATATGGCTGCCAGTTTGCCAGTACAATAAGTGCCGTGGGTGTGATAGTTTATCTGAAATTAAGTAAATATTTCTTTCCGGAGAACATCCTATTGACTCGTGAGCCATTCATAGAGTTGATTCTATTTCAGAATGGCTTCCCTATATGTCCTACCTTTTTCCCTGGGTGAGACTTGGAAGACAGAAAAAAGTTTAGAAGTGCCAAACCCTAGAGGAAGCACTTTGCAGTCAATAGCTTGTTCCTTGCACAGTCATCCGAAACTAATTCATTGGGTTCTCTTTTGCCCACAGCAAGACTTGAATTCTTATCACCTATGTCATTTAATATGTCTCTCTTATTCTCTTACCTTTAGATTCAGAATAATTTGCTTCAAATACATTCCCCAAAACATTTTGATTCATTTTCGGGTCAATCCTTAATATTCCACTACTTTGCCCTGGGGGTCAAGTGTTATAAAAACCCCGGGTCTCCCTGGAGGAAGAAGTTCCTATTGGTTGAAAGTGTCTCATGCTAGTTTTTACTCTCCCTTCTTCAAAACTTGGGTTCTATCCCAGCTTCTCTGACACCTTTCTCCAAGGAGCTGGTAAACCAGGATGGTAACATGTATTTTATAGCTTACATGTTATGTGGAAGTTATAACAGATCTTTCTGGTTCTGATGTGCTGTACCAGATCTTTCAAGTTCTAAAACTACCATTTCCTGGTCACCTACCTATTGCTAGATACTTTCATTATGTTATTCTACTTATTCCTTTTGACAACCCTACAGGGTAGCTATTATTGTTGCTACCCTATACAGCTGAGGAAATGGAGTGAAAGAGGTTAGGTATCTTGCCACAGGCTACACAACTAGTAAGCAACAGAGTCAGGATTTGACTTGGAGCTGTCTGACCCCAAGGGTCATGCTCATCTCTCTTTCACTATGTATCTTGCTTTTTATTCAATTCAAAGAATACTTTAGATGCATGTAATTTAAGGAATGAGGAGCAGTATGTGGATTCCAGACATAAAAGGAAGCCCAGTAAAGGAGATTTTTTTTTCCTAAAGATTTTATTGGGGAAGGGGAACAGGACTTTTTGGGGGAACATTGTACTTCCAGGATTTTTTCCAAGTCAAGTTGTTGTCCTTTCAGTCTTAGGTGTGGAGGGTGCTGTTCAGCTTCAAGTTGTGTCCTTTCAGTCTTAGTTGTAGAGGGCGCAGCTCAGCTCCAGGTCCAGTTGCCGTTGCTAGTTGAAGGGGGTGCAGCCCACCATCCCTTGCAGGAGTCCAACCAGCAACCTTGTGGTTGAGAGGACCCGCTCCAACCAACTGAGCCATCTGGGAGCTCAGCGGCAGCTCAGCTCAAGGTGCCATGTTCAATCTTAGTTGCAGGGGGCGGAGCCCACCATCTCTTGCGGGACTCGAGGAGTTGAACTGGCAACCTTGTGGTTGAGAGCCCACTGGCCCATGTGGGAATCGAACCGGCAGCCTTCGGAGTTAGGAGCACGGAGCTCTAACCGCCTGAGCCACTGGGCCAACCCCCAGTAAAGGAGATACTTTGATTCAGGGGCTCTTTACACACATTTGAACGACCATGTCACTCATGTATAAATCTAGCCCACTCTTCAATGGGAATCCTGATTTCCAAGTTTGTAGCTACTCATCACTTGTAGGTCAACCTTAATTAATCCCGTCTCTCATTAACTCTATAAAATGACCTCCGAGAAACAGAAACTCATAGACACAGACAATAGTTTAGTGGTTGCCAGAGGGTAAGGGGGGCGGGGGGTGGGGGGTGGGAGATGAGGGTAAGGGGGATCGAATATATGGTGATGGAAGGAGAACTGACTCTGGGTGATGAACACACAATGGGATTTATAGATGATGTAATACAGAATTGTACACCTGAAATCTATGTAATTTTACTAATAATTGTCACCCCAATAAATTTAATAAAATAAAATTAAAAAAAATAATAATAAAATAAAATAAAATAAAATGACCTCTGAAATGCTCATCGGCAGATGTGCAGTAGGAAAGTGAGATGTGGCCCGAAGTGTCTTTTGTAACAACTGAGGATAAACCTACTAGTTCTCGCCAGTGTCCCGGTGAAGCACAGAGTTGTGGTCCATGTTCTTTTCAAACATTTATCATCAGGCACATGCCGTTTTGATGCTTCTGTGTTTTGATGTGGCTGTTTTAATGTCAAGGACATTATTATGTTTTGACTCAGCTACAAGAACATTTTGATCTGGCTCTAAAATCACTTTAAAGAAAGAGTAGTAATACACATTCAGCCCTAACACATTCTATCCTACTTATTTCTTAAATTAGGTTCTTAAATTAAATAAATGGTGAAATTCCTGACATCAGCTCTGTGTGACAAATTACTTGGATGTGAATCTGTGAACTGTAAGATCTGTATTCCTTTACAGTCCTAGGTGCTAAAACAATGACAGGGTCTCCCAGCTTTAGACAGTGGTATAAAGACATATCTTCTCACCTCTCCTCTTTGAATCTAGCCAAAAGTAAACAAGAGAACAGAAGACAAAAAAATTTTCTTCATTAAACACACAAGCACTCATCACTCCAAATGACACAAATGGAGACAGACAGAGTGAGGGAGCATGCAACCTGCCATTACAGATTTGGAGCAGAGACTCTGAATTCATCAGGCACTATGGGCAGGTTGTGAGAATTTCCCTGAACCCTGTTGACATCTTAGAGACACAGGAGAGGTGAGGCTTCAAGAAGAGAGGTAAAGACATGGCATCATTTCAAGAAGAAGGCTGATGGTGTGGCAAGACAGTGGAGAAACGGTGGGTCAAGGCTGATCAAGGCTGGTCACACATCAGACTTTAATCTAAGCTGTGTAGACTACCTGTCCTGAGCAGAATTAAACTCCCTGGTGAAGAATGTTCATGAGAAAAATGTTCAGAGACAACAGATGAATGGATCAAAGTCCAAGCTAAGATACATATTGGTATTATCTGAAATGATTAAAAAATTTCAGTAAATAGTTCTCCATGAAACCAGTAAATAAATTGTGGCTTCTTCAAAACAAGGTCATAAAAAGGCTCAAAAAAGAAATTATTAGAAGACATTGTATGACCTTTGAAGATCTAAGAAATAATTTGTATAAAATAGGAATTATTATTTCCAATGTGTTTGGTAAAACTTATCCATAAAGACCCCTAACTATTTGTTACCTTTCTCTAATGTGGCAGAAGTTTTGTTTTACTTATTACCTGATCCACTCAGATTGTCCAGGGTTTCTTGGACTAATTATTCCTCTTCTACCTTTTGATATATGCTGATTTTTATGTTATTAATTTAGTGCTATATAATTCATAATTTTCATGGTGATTTCTTGTTTAACTCATGAATTATTTAGAAGTGTGGGGATTTTTTTAGTATAGAAATATATGAATATTTTCCATGTCTTTTAATTTACATTTCTAAATGTATTTTATCATGACTAAAGAATGGGGTCCATGCAGTATTGTATTTTTTGTGTTAATATTTTAATAGCCTAGAATATGGATAATTTTTTCATGCTTCTTTGTTGGGGAGAAGGGGTCAGTGGCAGGCATTTCTTTTTCATCTCTCTCTATCCCTTTCTCTCTTTCTCTTCCCACCATTCCCTCTTTCTTTCTCTCCCAAGCCTTCCAGAAGTCTAGGTAAAAGTTACACCTGGTCCTAGATGTGATGTGAAGAATAGGAAGGGCCAGCCCTCTGACTTGGCAACAGTGGAAGAATCAGTACAATTACCCTCAGAGGGGGTTCCCCTCCAGGCAAGACTGGCACAAGGATCATAAGGCAAGAAGTCGCTGTGGTGTGGGTGGCAGGACAGCAGGGAGAAGCAGAGAAAGATGAGACAATGGTCCCTGGTCCCTTTGGCCAACTCCCAAAAGAAGCTGGGAGACATTTTAGAGGGATCTTTTCTTTCCAGGTCAGTTAGGTCAGGAGGTGCCTAGGTTGTTAACAACTTAAGAGTCAAAAGAGAATGTGACCTGATTTGTAGTTAGTTACAAGATGGGGCCTTCTCTCTTTAGGCGATAAGCTAGTCCTCTGTGGCCACGCAGGTTGTGAACCGCAGGACTCACCTGTGCTCTGCGGGCCCCAAGTGAGAGCAAGGCAGCACCATTTTCAGCACCAGCGACAATCAAGGTTTCCTTTTTCCCTTCCTTCTTTCTTTCCTTCCTTCCTTCCTTCCTTCCTTCCTTCCTTCCTTCCTTCCTTCCTTCCTTCCTTCCTTCCTTTCCTCTTTTTTTTCTTTATAGCTTTTTGTTCACTCTCCAGAAGCAGAAACAAATGCCCTGAGGTGTGTTTCCATTTTTGAAGACATTATGGATGAACTTTGCCATAAAATCTTCCCAGGAATCACTGGATGTTTAAAATAGGCTATTATGTAACATAGGCCTAGCATTCTTTTCTTAATGTTTTTGAAAATTGCCATTTACTTAAAAACATACAAGAGAAACCTTGACACATGAAGGGTTACCAGCATCTTAAACTTGAGGCTTGCAGTTTTCCTATATACGTTGCTTCTCAGATTTACCCATCTCAAACCAACACTAAGAAGAGAGAATGAACTTGAATGCAGGAGAGAGTCTACAGACACATTTCAAATATCTAGTGATAAAACCGTTGTGTAGAAATCTTGCATTAGTACTGCTGAAGGGCACAACTCCAAAAATTCCATCCTACGTGTATATAATTCACATTGTAGACTGTAAAAATGCACAGGCATGGTATGACAGCTTTCCTACAGGTCAAGCATTAGATCAGTTCTGTCGGTCAATCTTTTCTCCAATTTCTAATGAGTACCATTTCCTGAAGCTGTATTTTATTGTATTTTCTTTGGGGACAGAGTAGTGATTCAATGATTTTGCTAGTGCCAATTTATAATTGAAAATTTGCTATGAAAGTTATCAGAGCTGTCTTTGGTTTTGATTTAAGCTAGATCCAGAATAAATCTTTGGTTCAGAGCTTTGTTGCATTTGAACTGAGCTACAGCTAACCCCACGGCTAACCCCTTCTTTGAAATATCTAGTTTTAAAAAGTTTCAGGTAATCAGGGGGGTTACCTGTATAGCAATGGTTCCACTCTAAAATATACTGTGAGAAAACATAGAGAAAAATCATGCCAAGAATCTTTAACCATCCTTTTATTTTCATTACAATTGCAAAAGTACTTATTATCAGATAAATTGGAAAGAATAAAAATACAGACAACATTGAAATGCACATTTGAAGGATTGCCAGGGGACAATACTGTTCATAACTGGAGAGGAGACAAGATGTTTGCCCTGCACATTTCATTTAGTAATAAAACAGGGCTTTTACATTTTGAAGCTGCATTCTGAAACAGGGCTTTGTGTGGTCAAGATAAAATGATTACATCAAAATGTCATTGCTGTCAAAATTTCCTGTCAAAGTGACCTAGTCAAAATGTCCTTTTGCATGAACCCAGACTGCTCTGGTTTCAAGATTTCACTATTTAACCCTCAAAATATCACCATCTTCCTGATAAATGCAAAAACTGTCTTATGTATACCACCTGGATCGTTAGCATCCCTGTTCATTATTTTCCATGTAATTCACTGTTTGATCTCTAGAAATTTTCCAAGTAGCCAATATAGATTAATTATTCTTAACAACAACAAAAATTAGGAAAGACTTAAAGCTCAGACCATGTGCTAGACACTGTTTTCAGCATTTTACATGGGTGAATTAATTTAATCCTGCACAATCCCTATGAGGGGCACTATTTTTACTCCAAATTTAGGCGGGACACTGAGGCAGAAAGAGTTTTGTTTGGTATTTTGCATAAGAGCACAGTTAATAAATAGTGAAACAGACTGACACTTATAATTCTGGCTCCAGACTTGGGTTGTCAGCCACTGTTGAAAGTATAGTATACTGCTCTAAAGTATAGTATATAGCTCTATAGTATATATACACTAAACAACAAGTATGAATGATGCCTGTCCTATCCACACACTAGCTCTTTCTTGCTCATTGACATTAGTTAAATCTCTGGTGTAGACAAATTCCTTTCCTCAGATTATTGCTATTAGGACACTATAGATTATTTTGAGGTAGATCTGTAATTGTGGGCTGAATTGTATACCCCCAGAATTCTCATGTTGAGGCCCTAACCCTCAGATCCTTAGAATGTGACTGTATTTGGAGATAGGGTCTTTAAAGAGGAAATTCAGGTTAAATGAGGTTAGATGGATGGGTTCTAATCCAATCTGGCTGGTGTTCTTATAAGAAGAAGAGATCAGGACATAGAGAGAGAGATAGCAGGGATGTGCTCCCACAGAGAAAAGGAAAAAAAGGTCATTTGAGGACACAGCAAGGAGAGAGACCTCAAGAGAAACCAAACCTGCCAACACCTTCATCTTGGACTTCTAACCTCCAGAACTGTGAGAAAATATCTGTTGTTTAAGCCACCCAGTCTGTAGTGTTTTGTTAGGGAAGCCCTAGCAGACTAATACAACTGGTAAACCTCTTTGGGAGCATATAGATCCATGTTGTAGACAATATATTTTTTAATATTTCAGTTTGAGAGGTGCAGCCCATAAAAGTGAGTTTCTCAGGCAACTGGTAAATAAGGTTGGTTCTTTTTTCCTGATGATTTTGATTGACTGGTGTATGTGAGCATAAAGCATATGTGTATTGACTGTATAAATTCTAAAATAGCCATTCTGTTTTCTGGGATTTGTCTCTAATATGTATACCATGTTTCCCCGAAAATAAGACCTAGCTGGACAATCAGCTCTAATGTGTCTTTTGGAGCAAAAATTAATATAAGACCGGTCTTATTTTACTATAAGACCAGATCTAATCTAATCTAATCTAATCTAATCTAATCTAATTAATATAATATAAAACATAAGACCAGGTCTTATATTAATTTTTGCTCCAAAAAATGCATTAGAGCTAATTGTCCAGCTAGGTCTTATTTTCAGAGAAACAGGGTAGTAGCGAGTAAGTATACTAGTTGGGTAACATTAGCATTTGTGAACAAAAATTATATATGCTGTTTAAAATAGAACTTGGTTTCATTTCACTCATGAATCTTGATAGTTGATTTAGTTAACATAGTGATTAGGTAGTTTATATCAGTGTTCTATTGTAACAAAAATAAAATACTGGGGGTGGCAAAAACATGTATACAAGTGGACACTTTGGTCAGTGTTGCTCAAGTAGTAGTTCACCATAACCAGAAGTGTCTGGACACTGATGGTAACCACCTTGAACACCTCTTGTGATTGCAGAAGTCAGACAAGACTTGTATTCATCTTTTGTTATTGGTATATGTTGAGTACTAGAATTTTAATACAATTTTTCTTTCTTAAAATGTGTATACTTTTTTTGGCACCCTCTGTATATATACAACAGCAATTTATTTTTTCAGAAAAGCATCAAATGTAAATGCACTTAAATTGGTATGTGCTATAAAAATTAATTTCATAAAAATTAAGTAAAATTTTTTTCTACTAAAACAAAATTTTCCAAAGTAAATATGGCATTATGTAGTTAAAAATCCTGATGAATACATTTTCATTTTGAATAGGATTATTTTGATATCAAATGTAAAATACAAAGAAGTAAAACATTATATTTGGAAATTGTGCGTTTTATCATTTCTTAAACATGTCTTCAGTTAAATTAATGTTAAGAATATTGAAAAGTTAAAAATATTCTCTTTTCATATTTAAAACTTTGTGCTTTTGAATAATAAAGAAAATCATACCTTATTATACTAAGAGACCATTCAGCATTGTACATGCTTTAATAACTAAATTCTAAACAAATGCTCTAAAATGACTTTTGTTATTAAAACTTCTGGTAAAATCTGTTATAAACAAAAAGTTCTGGACTTGTGATTTCAAGTTAACTAGGTATTTATTTATTTCTCCATTACTATTAGTTTCATTTCTAACATAACAAAATTGGTAATAAAAAGATGATACCTATGAGAATAAATTAGCATAGCTACTTTGAGAGAATTTAATAACATTTAATAACTATTAATTCTTACATTCTTTGACTCAGAAATTTATATTTATCATTGCATATGTCTAAGACACTTTTTAAGAAATATATACATGAAAGAATGTACAATGCGAGAGAGGTCATCAAAATGGCCATATGAGGTGAGCCTCTGTAAATTTCCCCTGGAATTTACAACAAATCGAACAACTATAACTCCACAAAGGACTCCCTGAACAGCAGACAGGCAAGATGAAGAGACCCACTTCTGAATTCACCTAAAGGTGGGTGAATCGTGAGAGCTGGGGAGGAGGGTAGGGAGAAGTGTGGAGATGGAGGCCCATGGGTGCAGGACGCAGGCCTAGCTCAGTGCTCTGAGCTCGCTGCTTCCCGAAACTACCACAGCTGCAGGAGAGGGAAGAACTTGGACTGCTAGGGCTCGGTTTATGGCCCACAGGGCTGAGGGGACAGCATATAACACGGCTGACACCAATGCTCATGGCAAAGACCTCGGAGAAAAGACTGAGGGAAGAAGGCTGAAAACAGTGGTTTAAGCCCTCACTGCCTCAGAGAACGGAAGCCTTAGGTACTGAGACTAGCCACCCCCTCCCTACCCTCCCAGAGCTCGACCTGCCCTCACCTGCCCGGTGCTAGAAGCAGAACAGTAGCAGTGTCAGATCAAAAGAACAGAATATTTGCTCTTCTGAGAACTGTGGTCCTCAGACACAGATTCGCAGCACAACTAGTTCCGGCAAAGGGGAGGGAGCTGTGGAAGCAGGACTGGCTGTGGTGGTGGTCGCCACCATTGCTCTGGGCCACCTCTCACAGCTCACCCCGCCCCTGTCTCCACCTATCTGGGCGGATCACTGCAGGAGTAAACAGAACTGCTGAAACACACAGGCTCTGAATCTGGTGCAGGAAGAGCTTTGGAACTTCAAAAGCTCTCTGTATACCCACATGGACACTGCACCCTGTGACCCAGGTGAACTGTTAACAGAGGAGAAGCCCATCTCCCAGGGATTCCCCCCATTGTGTGAGAAGCTGGAATAGTGCAGAGAAAACATAGCACTGCAGTGTGAGAGAAGAAAAAAGGCTGCAGTCGGAGAGAAAATAAAACATTCTACCAACATGTACTGGAAAACAAAAGAAAGACAGACCTCTTCCTATCAACCTGTTGCAGAAGCCACTCCTGTAGATGTCTAGGAAGAGAACTAATAAATCAGTAATTGCCATGAATAACCAAGGCAACAAGACAGCTCAGAAAGAAAGTGAAAAGTCTCCAGAAAAAGGAACTTAAAGATATGGAAATATGTGACTTAAATGACAGAGAATTCAAGCTTGCAGTTCTTAAAAATACTCAATGAGATGCAAGAAAACACAGAAAAGCAGTTTAATGAACTCAGAAACACAATCAAAGAACAACATGAGCATTTTACGAAAGAGATTGAAATTTTAAAAAAGAACCAAATAGAATTTCTGGAGATTAAGAATTCAATAGAAGAAATTAAGAATGAAATAGCCAGCTTAGGTAGTAGAATTGACCAGATGGAGGAAAGAATCAGTGACATAGAAGATAGAAACCTGGAAATGACACAGATGGAAGAAGAAAGTCTTGAGGCTTAAAAGAAATGAAAGAACTATACAAGAACTTTCTGACTTCATCAGAAAGAGCAATATAAGAATAATGGGCATACCAGAAGGAGAAGAAAGAGAGAAGGGAACAGAGAATATACTCAACCAAATCATCGATGAGAACTTCCCAAATTTATGGAACGAACTGGATACTCAAATCCGAGTAGCAAATAGAACACCTAATTACCTCAATCCCAACAGGCCTTCTCCAAGGCACATTGTATTGAAGCTGTCTAAAATCAACGACAAAGAAAGAATCCTCAAGGCAGCCAGGGAAAAGAAGACGGTAACCTACAAAGGAAAGCCCATTAGATTATCATCAGATTTTTCAGCAGAATCTCTACAAGCCAGGAGGGAGTGGAACCAAATATTCAAACTATTGAAAGACAGAAATTATGAGCCAAGAATAATATATCCAGCAAAGATATCCTTTAGATATGAAGGAGGGATAAAGACTTTTCCAGACATACAGAAGCTGAGGGAATTTTCTAATACTCGACCTGCACTACAAGAAACACTAAAGGAGGCTATTCGACCACCATCAACAGGGACAATTTGTGGCAACCAAAACATAAAAAGGGGGAGAGTAAAGGCCTGAACTGGAATATGGGAATGGAGAAAGTAAGCGTGCTGAAGAAAATGGAATACTCTAAATATCAAACTTTCTTTTACATAAACTTAAGGGTAACCACTCAAAAAAAATCCAGAACTGAAATATATACTGTAAGCAATCAGGCAAGAGAAAGAAATAAAAGGCATCCAAATTGGGAATGAAGAAGTTAAATTGTCACTCTTTGCAGATGACATGATGCTGTATATAGAAAACCCTAAAGACTCCACCAAAAAACTATTAGAAACAATTAACGAATACAGTAAAGTTGCTGGCTACAAAATCAACATACAAAAGTCCATTGCATTCTTATATACTAACAATGAAATCTCAGAAAAAGAAATAGAAAAAACAATTCCTTTTGCATTTGCAGCAAAAAGAATAAAATACCTAGGAATAAACTTAACCAAGGATGTGAAAGACCTATGTGCTGAAAACTATAAGACATTTTTAAAAGAAATTGAAGAAGACACAAAGAAATGGAAAGACATTCCGTGCTCATGGATTGGAAGAATCAACATAGTTAAAATGGCTGTATTACCCAAAGCAATATACAGATTCAATGCAATCCCCATCAAAATCCCAATGGCATTTTTTAAAGAAATAGAACAAAACATCATCAGATTTGTTTGGAACCACAAAAGACCCCGAATAGCCAAAGCAACCTTAAGAAAAAAGAACAATACTGGAGGTATCACACTCCCAGATTTCAGGTTGTACAACAGGGCTACAATAATCAAAACAGCATGGTATTGGCAGAAAAACAGACACACAGACCAATGGAATAGAACTGAGAACCCAGAAATAAAACCACATATATATGGACATATAATTTTTTACAAAGAAGCAAAAAACATACGATGGAGAAAAGACAGCCACTTCAACAAATGGTGCTGGGAGAATTGGATAGCCACGTGCAAAAGAATGAAATTGTACTGCTATCTGTCACCATGTACCAAAATTAATTCAAAGTGGATCAAAGACTTAAGCATAAGACCAGACATAATAAACTGCATAGAAGAAAACATAGGTACTAAACTTATGGACCTTGGGTTCAAAGAGCAATTTATGAATTTGACTCCAAAGACAAGGGAAGTAAAAGCTAAAATAAACAAATGGGACTATATGAAACTTAAAAGCTTCTGCACAGCAAAAGAAACCATCGACAAAATAAAGAGGCAACCAACTGAATGGGAGAAGATTTTTGCAAACAGTGCCTCCGATAAGGGGCTAATATCCAAAATATACAAGGAACTCATGCAACTCAACAACAAAAACACAAACAGCCCAATTGAAAAATGGGCAGACAACCTGAAGAGACATTTCTCCGAAGAGGACATACAAATGGCAAATAGACATATGAAAAAATGCTCACCATCACCCATCATCAGAGAAATGCAAGTAAAAACCACAATGAGGTATCACCTCACCCCAGTCAGAATGGCTATCATCAACAAGACAAATAGTAACAAGTGTTGGAGAGGCTGTGGAGAAAAAGGAACCCTCATACACTGTTGGTGGGAATGCAGACTGGTGCAGCTGTTATGGAAGGCAGTGTGGAGGTTCCTCAAAAAATTATGAATAGAATTACCATATGACCCAGCAGTCCCTCTCCTGGGTATCTACCCAAAACATCTGAAAACATTTATATACATAAAGACACGTGTGCTCCAATGGTCATTGCAGCTTTGTTTACGGTGGCCAAGACATGGAAACAACCAAAATGTCCTTCGATAGATGAATGGATAAAGAAGTTGTGGTATATATACATGATGGAATACTATTCGGTGGTAAGAAAAGACGTTATAGGAACATTTGTGACAACATGGATGGATCTTGAGAGTGTAATGCTGAGCGAAATAAGTCAGACAGAAAAAGCAGAGAACCATATGATTTTACTGATATATGGTATATAAACAAAAACAACAAAAGAACAAGACAAACAAATGAGAAACAAAATCTCATAGACACAGACAATAGTTCAGTGGTTACCAGAGGGTAAGTGGGGTGGGGGGTGGGAGATGAGAGTAAGGGGGATCAAATATATGGTGATGGAAGGAGAACTGACTCTGGGTGGTGAACACACAATGGGATTTATAGATGATGTAGCACAGAATTGTACACCTGAAATCTATGTAATTTTACTAACAATTGTCACCCCAATAAATTAAAAAAAAAAAGGAGAGAAAGACAAGCATAGAGGAAAATCAACCAAAACAAACATGGTTCTTTAAAAAGAACAATAAAGTCCATCATTGCCTGGCAAAATTGATAAATCACCAATTCATAAGAAAAAGTCTCAGCAAAATAAAAAAGAGGAACTTTCTCAATTTGATAAAGGGCATATATATGAAATATTTACAGGTAACATCATACTTAATCATGCTATAGTGGACACTTCCTTACTAAACTTGGAAAAAGGACAAAAATATTTGCTTTTAACATTTTTATTGGAAGTCATAGCAAGTGCAATAAGGAAGGAAAATAAAATAAAAGATGTAATATTTCCCAAACAATAAGCAAACATGTCTTTATTCACAAACAACTAATTGTTTGCATGCAACATCCTAAGGAATTTTTTAAACCTTATTAGTTAATAGGTAGATTTTACCCATTTAATAAGTACAATACAAAATTTATGTGAAATATCAGCTGTTTTAGGAAAAGGAAAATAAAATTAAAGAACCATTCCATTTAAAAGGAAATAAACTTAAAGAACTATTCTATTTCAAATGGAATAATTCAAGTGAAATATTGAGAAAAATTTTATAAAAGATATGCCACTCTTCTACACTGTTGAGATAAATTAAAGAAAAATGAAATGAAAAGAGAGCTATCCCAAATTCATATATTTGGACACTTAATATTGCTAAGATGTCCTTTCACTCTAAACTGCTCTATAGATGCAGCTCAATCACAATTAATATCTCGGTGAATTTTATTGAAATACGGAAATGCAAAGGACCTAGCATAGCTAAAATAATGTTTTTTTAAATCAAAGTTATGGGACTTATCCTACATGATTTCAATACTTACTATAAAGCCTCAGTGGTCAAGGAAGTATGGTATTGACATGAGGTTATATAATTAGATCAATGAAACGAAATCAACATTCCAGAAATAAAACCCACATATATATGAGTAATTGATTTTAACAGAAGTGTCAAAGCAATTTAATGGGGAAAGAAAAATATCTTTGATAAATTGGGATAAAATAAATGTATATTCATCAAGGAAAACAACCGCCTCGACTTCTACTCATACACAAAAATAAATTCAAGGTGAATCACAGACCTAGAGGTAAAAGTTAAATTATAAACCTTCTAAAAGAAAACAACTACAACAAAAAACTGCAATCTTGATAACGACAGGTATAGATAAACAATAAATGCAGTAATCATAGAAACAAAATTTGTAAATTGGACTTTGTCACAGGTAAAATCTCCAGCTTACCAAAAAACCATTAAGAAAATAGAAAGGCAAGACACAAATTGAAAGAAAATACTTGCAAAACATATATCTCACAAAAACTTTGTATCCAGAATCTATTAAGAACTCTTACAACTCAAGTCTGAGCAGAATCTTCACAAAATAAATTATATAAATGGTTATTAAGGACATGAAAAGATGCTCAACATCATTAGTCATTAGAAAAAAAAAGTTGTTATAACCCCAGTAAGCAAATTACACACATTAGAATGGTTAAAATTGAAAAGATTAACATTATATGCTGGTGAAGATGGGGAACATCTGGAAATCTTAATATATTTGGCAGGAGTATAGAGAATAAAACTATTGTTGAATAACTGTAATCTATTTCTTAAAATGTTAATCACAAGTTATTCTAAGACCCAGTATTTCCACTTGTAGATATTTACTCAAGAAAAATGTATGTTCACAAGGTTTGTGCATGTATATTAATTATAACTTTGTTATTACCCTAAACTAAAAAAAAAACACCCCAAATGTCCCTCAACAAATGAATGCATAAACAAAGTATGGTATATTCACATTATGGAATACCTCTCAGCAATAAAAATGAACAAACTGCGCATGTATGAAACAACATGGGTGAATTTTACAGACAATATGTTGAGCTAAAGAAATCATACACTAAATAGTACATACTGTATGATTTCGTTGTTATGAAGTATTAAGGTAGGTGGAAGTAATCTATAGTGATAGAAATTATGTTAGTGGTTCTTGGAGCAGGGGATGGGGTACGAAGAGGTCATGAGAGGACTTTCCAGGTTAAATAAATGGTTTACATATTGACTCGGGTTGGGAGATACATGATATATACACATCTCAAATGTCATCAAACCTTGTATTTAAAATATGAACGACTTATATGTAAATTATACCTCAATGTAGTTTAACAAATGAAGAAAATTAATCAAATAATACATAGCACAGTAGCTGGAACATAGTGTTAATAAGTATTTGATTTTACCAATGTCTTAGCCTTTGCTAGGGGCTTGGGAGATAAAAGGAAGGAAAAAGCAATCTTCCTTGTAGAATAAAAAAGTCTTTCAAGTCTTTCCAGCTCTAAAAGTTTGGGGTACAAAATGTTGTTACACATCTTATGTTGTGTTTTTCTCACAATGTAAAGAAATATATAGACTAAAAGAAAGAGAGGCGTCAGGAAGGCTGCCAGACAACTCTAATCTATATTTCACTGAGAACAATACTACGAACTGCATTGGTAATGTTTGATTCATCTCTGTACCCCTGGCACAAGTCAGAGAGTCTGGCATACAATATAGCTGATGAATTTCAGTGAATGAATGAATGAATGCCTGAACGAATGATAATTCATACAGTTAATATTCCCTTCTGACCTAGTAAAGTCATGTGGTGAGGCTGAATTCCCAAACCCAGCTGGGGCATGCTTTAACCAATTTCACTGTGCTCCTTACCATTCTTGCCTATGAAAACATATAAGCAAGGGCAACAAGACCTACTTTCCTTTGGTAGATTGTCATGCCCTATTTAACAGAGTCCCCATAGAGTATTAATATATCACATGTGTCCTGTGCCCAGCCTGCTCTGAGTAATAACCTTTCAGAGTTTGAACAGACTTCAGAGACTAATTCAACTCCTTCATCTTCAGATTAAAATTCTTGGCCTCAAAAAGTGATGTGCTTGGGATGACAGAGAATGTTGATTAAAAATAAAATTCATTTTTATTCAACTCCTAGTTTGGTATTTCTACTGGCTTAAAATACTCACCAATTAAGAGAAAGAAAAACAACAACTCTCTTACCAATATTTAGAAAGAGAGAGAGGAGGACAGAGATGGGAAGGAGAAAAAGAAGGGAGGGAGGGAGAAAAGGGAAAGAGAAAACAAGCAAGCCAATTATCACTGACATGCTTAGGCCCTTTCACAAAGAGAATCGAAGGCCCAGGAACAGGAGTGCCATGGTCACACCAGTCTAGCAGTCACACGGTGTACTTGCTGCCAGCTGCTTTTCTTTCAGACTAGTCTAAACCCCTTTCAATCCTGCGTGACTGTGCTAATTCATTGTTAACTTGAGCCTTCTATTAACAATCTGTGGGGCTGGAAGCCAAAGATGATATTAAAATATTTAGAACCCTTGAGCCTGGGCACGAGCTGATCAGGCAGGAGTCAGAAAGGCTATTTCCCTTGGTACTGAGTGGCTAAATTAAGGAAACTGGGTTTGCTGCACCCCTTTTGAAACCCTCCTTCTAACTTGTTTCCATTATCAATGGCTGGACATCAAAGAATCAGCGACCACTGGTCAGCGCCATTTTGGAGCGTCCAGCTCCTAATCGTACCCGTACATACTGACCCTGCCTTGAGAATGACACGATCGTTTCCAAATGAGGCCAAAAGATGCATCAGATTAAGTGAAAATTGTGGGGTGAAATAGATTCAATGCTACTCTTTGCACGTAGCTAAAGCACAATTGAATCCAGGAAAGACCAACTAAATAGGCAGAAATGTGGCCAGTCTGTAACCAATGGTGGATATTACTAAAGGACAACGGATTGAGTTTAATTAACTAGGAATAGCATTTGTCTTCTTGCTGGCTGATAAAGTATGGATCGGGGGAATTTGGACAGAGGGAGAGAAATAGAAAATGGTTTAGCTTCTTTGTTTGTCTTGTTCCGTTGTTGTTTTCAGTTTTATCAATATATCCCACATATCAGAGAAAGTCATTCTCAACTTTTTCTGCTTGACTTATTTCACTTAGCGTAATATTCTCAAGAAACATCCATGTTGTTGCAAATGGCACTATTTCATCTTTTCTTATGGCAGAATAGTATTCCACTGTGTATATATACCACATCTTCTTTATCCAATCATCTATCGAAGGACACTTTGGATGTTTCCATGTTTTGGTCACCATAAATACAGTGGCAATGAACAAAAACTCATAGACACAGACAATAGTTTAGTGGTTACCAGAGGGTAAGTGGGGAAGGGGATGGTAGATGAAGGTAAAAGGGATCAAATATATGTTGATGGAAAGAGAACTGACTCTGGATCGTGAACACGCAATGTGACATATAGATGATGTATTACAGAATTGTACACTTGAAACCTATGTAAATTTGCTAACAATTTTCACCCCAATAAACTTTAATTAAAAAAAAAAAAAAGAAAAGAAAATGACTTAGTTAAGACAGTTTGATGCCCTTTGTTCTCATTGAATCACATGTTTTGAAAATTGTGTTGGGGACTAAGGGAGATATTTTATAAAATTAAAATGTTGACTAGGGTGAATCATTGTTCTCTGCTTGTCATTAAAAGCCAGTGGGTGGAAATATACAATGTGCCTCCTGCCAGAGACAAAAGCCTTATAAGAGAAAACTTAGTATGTCACACTTGTTTTAAAAAGAAAGAGAAATATTAGAGACATCCTTAAGCAAGTATGTGCTATGTTCTCAAAAAGGGTTTCTATGAGAATTTTAATGTCACCCTTGACAATACTTCTCTAATCATGTTCTGAGTGTATTATTAAATATCCAATGAAAGAAAGCTAGTTTATTTTGCAAACAGAGATGTATTCACTTTGATTTGGGAGCTCTGGGATAGAGGGATACAATTTTCTTATAGAACAAATTAACCTACTAACTGCAAACCACAAGAATTTCTAGGACATATTTCTGAGAAAAAGTACCATCTTTAAAGCGTTGTATATATTACTTTTTGGGCAATAGGTCATTAGCTCTTTCTTGGGCCCCCCATGTGATCCATGCTTTGTCATGTGATATATGCCGGGAACTGTTTTAACTGCTTTACAAAGAGTCATATAAATTTTGTAATATTCCTATGAGGAAAGAACCACAGTTATTCCCATTTCACAGAGTACAGTGACACTTGTTGATAATGAACTTGCCAAGCTGCATAGTTAGGAAGGATTGAAATTGGGATTCAATCTAGTCTAACTGGCTCTAGGATCCATGTGCTTAAGTATAATCCCTTCCCAATGTCTTCCTGACACATTAGGAAAAGAGTTTGGAAAGAAAGATGCTCTTTGCATCAACAAATTTTGAGTCCTGAATCTGTCACTCACCTTTACGCATCAATAAAACAAGATAGAACACCTATGCTATCATACTACTGAGAAGATTCAATAGTGTCGTGTGCCTGCAAACTCCTGAAACTCAGCTTACCAAACCTACTAGATGGCAGAGATACAAAGATGAATAAGACATGTCCCAGAGGGCCTTGGTGCTGAAGTGTGGTTCTCAGAGCAGCAGTGCCTGCATCACAGGGTCTTGTTAGAAATGCACAAGCTCAGGCACTACCCCAGACCTACAAAGTCAAAATCTATATTTTAACACCATTCCCCGCGATTCATGTGCACACAACTGGCTGAGAAGTCCTGTGTGAGGCACACACAATTCACTGCCTGCCAGTTTGGTTTCCCTTTTGTCTGTAATCTGTATGTACAGTGACTTCTCAAACAGGGTTCTCGGGGGAAATCCTAATTTTAACTACTTCTATCTTTTTGTCAGATAATGAGCATGTCAGACCGTGTGTTGTGGTCTGTGTTTGGAAAAAATGGCCTGTGTGTATGTTCTGTGTCTCAACATCTTCCAGTTATTCTATGCTACAAATGCCTTTAATCTTAACTAATAATTTCACCACCTATTCCAGCTGCCTTGGTTCTGCCTGTCGCACTCCTGAGGGGTTGTGTTGGGGGGCAGGCTGTGGGAGGTGATGCCGAATCTCACAGTGGGGTTACACAATGCAGCGTTCTTCTGAGTACTCATCTCTGCCTCCCAATGACCCTCAAAGGAGCAAGGGAGCCTCAAATCAAATATACGCAGAATGTCAAAAGTGAAAAGTTAGCCAAAAGTTGAAATACCTGTTCATATACTTTTTAAAAAATGTACTTGGCTAAGATTAAGAGGCAAAAAAGGAGCCATAGAAACAGAAACGCAACGTGGTACGGGATCTTGGGATCATCGGAGAAAGGCCTCCAGGAGGCACAGTTTCTTAGGAAAAGGAAACAAACGCTGCTTCCTGGTGGACAGTGGTATAAGTCAGAACAAAACGAAAACCACACAGTATTTCTTGGAGGTGAAATTGCCCCATGGTGGACTTGAATTTGGGACACCTTGATAAAAAAGAATATCTGAAAATTGCTCTTGGCAACAAATTGCAGGGAATGACAGGTCCACAGCAAATGCCCAAATCCTATAGTCTATTCATGCCTCCTCTCTCCCCTCCCTTGTACCTTTAAAGTACAGCTAAACATGGCAGTTTTACGTGCAAAGAACACTGGTCTAGGGGTCAGAAGACCCTGATTCATATGAAGGCACTGCCTTCACCTGGAATTTAACCCCTTTGGGTCTCACTGTTGTCATCTCTTAAATGTGAGAGTTTGACAACTTGATCTCCAAGATTCCTCCAATTCTAAGTTTCTCAGATTTAAAGATGTCATAACCATCCTCCCCACAGGGTGCCCCAGGCCTGGGAGCCGGGGGGGCTTCTTGTGAAGGAACCACATCTGTTGTACAACTCTGCTCAGAGTATTTGGCATACAGCATGTCATCATCACAGTTCTCTGACTGCATTTTTAGCTTGTTAAAAGACTCTAGCTCTTGTAGCAGGCAGGGATTGGGGGAACACCAGGGGTGCCAAAACATGTATACAAGTGGACATTTTGGTCATAATTGCTCAAGCAGTAGTTTGCCATTCTCATAAGTGTCTGGATATTGATGGTAACCACTTTGAGCACCTCTTGTAATTGCAGAAGTGAAATGTGACTTGTATTCATCTTTTGTTATCGGTATATATTGAGTATTACAATTTGAATTGTTTTTTCCTTTCTTAAAATGTGCATACATATTTTTGGCACCCTCTGAATGTTAAGCCTTTGGGGAGAAAAGAGAAATGGCATTAGGCAAAGAGAAGGAAAAGAGGAAAGAGGGAGAATACTGGAAAGAGTAGTCAAGGAATCCTCAAAAAGTTTGCCCTTAATCAGGGGAACAGGATAACCATTTCAAAGGAAGGAAGGAAGGAAGGAAGGAAGGAAGGAAGGAAGGAAGGAAGGAAGGAAGGAAGGAAGGAAGGAAGGAAGGAAGGAAGGAAGGAAGGAAGGAAGGAAGGAAGGAAGGAAGGAAGGAAGGAAGGAAGGAAGGAAGGAAGGAAGGAAAATCCCAAAGTGTTGTCATGCAGCAGCCTAACCGTCTGTCCCCTCGTGCCTACCCGTAAAGAAAGAAGAGTCTGAGACTGTTCCTTTCAGGGACTTTGCTTCACCTTTGTGCTTACACATCATGTCTCTTTGTTTGGCCCCCAAAAGATGGTTGGTCATCCAATGATGGGTAAGATTCCTCACAGAAGGAACAACCCAAACCAGGCACAGCTGAGTGGGGACCACCAGAAGAATTCACGGGGTTGACAGAGGTGGGCACAGACCCCCACCTCCCCCTGGCTAAGGAGAGCTTCTGCCTATGTGGCTATATTCCTTCCCACAACCTGCTTGGGAAGTGAGTCAATGATGTGATCACATCAGTTCTCCTTCCATTCTTATCAATAAGTTTCAGCATAAAGGATTTGTCCCTGGAGAGGCACATACCATAATTGTTAAGTCATCATGGGACTTTTCAATTCCGGCTGTTTGCAGGCAAGGGTGATTGGTTTGAATCAGTTTTCTGGTATGATGTATGATACTCACAGAACGTGGAGAAAACAATGCTACTTCCTTGTGTGTACATCAATAAAAGCCACAAGGTGGCCCGATTCGGGGCTCTCAGTCCTTTGAGACTGGGAGACTCTTGGCCCCCTGTTTCATAACTTTCTTGATTTCTGTTTCTTTCTTAACCCTTTGTCGCCCCTTCTTGTTCTCTCACTGCCTGTGTTGCGCGGGATGTGACACCAAAGTGGCAAAGAAGAGAGGGGTGGAAGGCAGAGTTGGTCACATGGCCAGGTACCTAGGTGCCAAATAAAGGTAGCAGACATTTAATTTCTTCTATCCTCATTTTTACCCCTACAGCGGACAAACACCTCAAAATCCCGAAAGACAAATCCCAGAAGACAGTGACTCAGGAAGTGTGGTTCCTTAGTGCAGACCAAATTGTCTTCTCACAGCTAATGTTCTGTTGAGCGAAATGCCCCAATTTTGCTTTTGAAGAGAATGCCAATTTCCGGTCTCCTTCCCAAGAGAACTTGCTGTTTTCATTTGGTACCTTGAATAGTCCTCACTGCTACAAAAGGCAGAGTTCACATTTATTTAAGAAAAGTGCTTATTTCATGTCATTTGACACAAGAGCAGTATTTTAGCCGGAAGCCCACAGCCTCAATCAATTTCAAGGAAATCTGGTGCTATTGACAGAGTGCTCCCTGCTGTGCTTTCTAGAAGCAAGAAATCCAACTGAAAACAAGACATGCCGGCATCTATCAAAGGAACAGGCGGCAAAGAGACAAATATAACGGGGGAGCCAAGATCTGAGGTCCAGCCCATGCTTTGACATTATTATTGTTTGATCTTGAAAAAAGTCAAACTCTCTGAGCATTAGTTTTCATACAAAGAGACTATATATATATATATATATACATACACATATATTGTAAGTTTCTACCCATCTTCTTAGAAATACATATGCTTTAGTATCTATGACTCTCTTTCCTTATATTCCCCATCAAATAAGAAAAAATACTTTCACTTTTCAAAGACTTGAAAATTGCTTTACCTTGATATGTCATTTCCAATTCAATTTGAAGAAAATCAAATACATTTCAACAATGTAAGGAGAAATCTTACTGCATAGGAAATAGAAAAAAAACTGAAAATTTACTTGGTCTTCAAGAGAAACACTAATCGGAACTGATACAAAGGTTACCTTATAGAACCTCAGACAGAGAAAATTGGCTTTTTTTGTTTTCTATTTCACTGTAACTAGGATTTGCCTAATAGAATATTCAGTTTTGTACACATACTGGTACTTGTAAAATATTTAAACTCAGTCAATTTTCTTTAAATGCCTGTTTACATGATAATTTTACTCAGTAAATCCTTTTGTTTGTTTTCCCAGAGTGAAAGCAGAAGAATATTGGCAGTAATTTTGGAAAATTATCACAAATTTTGAATGTGAAGTTCAAATCTCTAAGGTTTCTCACTAAATCCTATAATTAGAATGGAAAGAGATCTTAAAAAACATTTTCCTCAAATCTCTATTTCACAAACAGAAGAATTTTAATCCATAAAGCCAAGTTAATTGCCTTCAGTTACATGAACAATTAGAGGAAAGGTCAGAATCTGAACCCACTTGTTATTAGACTATCCTCCCTTTCTCACTGAAGGATGTTCATTATTGTTAGTGAGCAAACCTGATGTTTCCATTGATAGTTCCAAGACGGGTTGGAGACAACAATGGCCGTAGTTACTATTGCATCAATCAACCAGGAGTACGTCAGACTACTTTGCATTGGTCACAGATAAAACTGAAGAAAGACTGTTTGACAATACAAAGAATATTTTAGTAGAGGAGACATCGTTGACTCCTACTCTCCTTGCTTACTGCTCCTTCCCTCCCCACATGAACAGCACGGACACGTTTATTCAGGGACCTCTAACTGCTGTTCCCTTAATGTAGGCAATACCTCCTCTAGAGATCTACTTTCAGTTTCTCCCTTATCAGCCAGGACTTCCAAGCAACCCACTCTTTTGGTGGAGTCACTCTTCCAGGTCATCTTGGCGGAAGTTCAATTTAGGATGCCCCTAGATCTGGTAAGAGGAAATCATGCATCTTTGGTCCCCATTCAGTAGAAGTAGCATCACACTTCCAATGAAGCCATCTCTCTCTGCTCTGCCAACTCCAACTAGTCTCTAACCTTCTCCCACGTAGAGTGGAGACACCACTACCTGTGTCCTCCAAACTCCAAACCCTGGGGTGAGGTTGCACAGCACACCAGAAGCCCTCTCTATATAGTTCCGATCGCAGGTTGCTTCCATCTGTTAACTCATCTGAGTTTCAGGATTCTAGTTGATAAAATGGGGATAACCATATTACTAAACTTTCAGGAATGTTGTAAATATTACCTGAGATTAATAATGTGACAGTGCTTTGAAAATTATAACATGCTAGACACATTTGAATTATTACTATAGCATCATTACTCATTGTAGGCTCATCAAAAAATTCAGCTAATATTTAGCCAAACATAGATCCCATATTTTCCCCCAAGCCTCTCTCCATTCCTTTATTGATTTTCTTCCTTTATTCTTGTTTCTTCCCTAGAACACAATCCCACCAAATGCACTAGTGGTTGAAGTACAGAGTTACGGATGTACATAAATAAACTGCCATTTGCAAATCCCTGTGTAAATCTCCGATTTCAGTATTTTTCAACCAAACCAAGAAACTCAGCATACTTATTTGGCACAGCTAAGCTCATCCTGGGACTACTCATTTTTTCCTTCTTTGTATAACATTGATATGCTTTGAGAACAGAAAAAAAGATGTTAGTATGATTTCACTTGTTACAGATGGTGTTTTCTTCACTCTTTCAAAATAATTTTGGTTTTGGAGTAAAGCAAACAAACAAACAATATAGTGCTACCAAATGTGGCACAATAAAGAAGAAATCTAGTAAAATATATGTGTTTTCTCACATGAATAGGTGGGTCAAGCAAATTGAAGAGAAAAGCCATTAGTTATATAACGCATTAGTATTTTGTTTTCAAGGAAGATATAAATATATAAGAGAAATTTGTTTTATATGCACAAATTAGTATGTGGCTACATAGAGCCTTTAAAATACAGATTGGGTGCCTTTAGACTTCATCTTATCCACTGAGTCCCAGTAGAATAGCTTGTACAAATCAGCTTCTATTTATTTCTTGTCGACCATCAGAGCTTCAGAACAAAAGTGACTATCATTTCGTCCAAACCTATAAAGAATTTTCATAAGAGTTTATCTGAACTAAATTGATAAGATATGCTGGGGAGCAAAATCTCAAAAGCTCTTGCGAATAACAGTTTTGCATCTTCTTTTATGCATTTGAAATTAAGGAGGGGACGTAAGGAAGACTGGAGAAAGCAAGGTGAGTATTGGATTACAGGATAGTTAACAAGATTGTGTGCTCTCTTGAAGGTGGTTACATTTTATTTCAAAGGTGTGTTAATCTAGATGCACAGAAATGATGAACAAACCTTGGGTAAAGCAAAGATAAGCCCTTTACTAAGAAGTTACAGGCCTGGGGCATGACTACCTGCCATAACCTGCCCAGTTAGAAATTTATGATCAAATCTCTGTTAGGTTACTTTGCATAGAACCCCTTTTTATTCATCCACAAGATATAAAAGAAAGATGGTCAGGGTAAGGATGTTGGGGTGATGTCTTCTGAGTTTGTACTGACTTAGCTAAGATCTGAAAGATAAGTAGGAATTAGGGGGAGAGAACATTCTAGTCAGAGAGAACAATGTGGGCAGAAATTCCCTTATAAGAATGTGAGAATATGACAGCCCAGGTGAACAGTAATGGACTAAGGTGATGATGGCAAGGGACGTGGAAAGAAGTCAGTGATGGGACAGATAGTTAGAGACAAAATCCCTGGGACTTGGATTGCAAAAGATATACAAGAGAGAAGGAAGCATCAGGACGCTTTCTAAGATTCTGAAATCAGGCTGAATGGTGATACCATTCACAAGGAAATGATGCCTGGGATTTGTAATCTATCATTATTTTTTTTTTTTTTAAATGTATGCTGAGACTATACCTCATCCATTATACGGCTGTTACTAGTGGAGGGGAGAAGGCGATTAGCATTATTTGAACTTCCTTCCCATGTCCTAGGTACCATGTTTGCTCTTGTATCCCACAGGAATACTGCAACTCTGAGTAACAGAAACGTGAGATAAGGAGCCAGGCGTTGCACATAGTAAGAAGTGTTGAGAAAACTACTCTAGGTCAGCTCTAGTCACTCAAGAATCTCATATAAAAACCAGGCTCCTTCGAGTTTCCTTCTGCATCAACCTTGGTTTCAAACTCATGGTTCCAAACTGGCTGTGCCACCTCCAAGCATCATGTCTTCTTCCCAAAAAGGAAGAAAGGGGTAGGATCAAAGGCTTCGTCACTTTACTTGAAAAGAGAAGCCCTTCCCAAGGAGAATTCCATAAACAACCCACTGAGAGGTGAAAGGTGGATAGAGGGTAGAGGATTCGTAACAGCATTAGATTAGCCAACCAACAGTTTCTGCCACAGTTCTTTTGCATATTTACTTAACTTGATCTTTAGTATTATCACATATTTGGGAACCGAAGCTTAGAGATTTCAAATAAGCGGCTTGAAGTCAAGCAGCGAAATAAATCACAGAGTCAGGGTTCAAACCCAGCGCTTCCCGACCCCAAGGCCCACATGCTTCCAATCACTCCACACTGCATTTTCTTGTACCTTAAAAAAAAAATCTAGATTGAATTAAAAAAAAATAGAAACAAATTATTTTATGCCATAATGTATGGAGACCATTTGAAAGTATTCACAGGAATATGTGATTTTTTTTTATGGCCTAAGTACGCACATACACATGTTAAGCAAAATGCATAATGATCCTGCAAAACCCTCAATGAGGTTACAAGGTAACTTTGATGGCTTCTGTTTTACCAGTTTTATTTCGTGGTAAAATCTTAGGGGAGAGACACATTGCTAAGGAAAAAAAAAATTGTGTAATAAGAAGAGCTAAAAAAAAAAGTAGCTGTATTTAGAACTGATGCACAATTTCCTGAAGAGCATAAATTGCTGGAAAAAAAAATAATGACTGTGGGGTAAAACTGAAGATTTAAAAGAAAAAGTACACTAGTAAGTGGGGGAGCAAGTAGATCTTTATTCCATGTATTTTGTGCCCTCTCAGAAGCTGCTTTTCTTCTCAGTCATATAGAAACTGGCACTTGCATTTAACTATTTTATGTAAAACCTGAAATGTGCAAAACACAGTGTCAAGCTAATGTCTGATTTAATATATATATAATTGAAAGCTAAAATTCTCACCTACATAATCTACCTGATTATATTTGTGGTTTAAATCAGAGAAAATATTTTGCCCATATCCCAGCTACCAACTGTTGCCATCCTTGCTGAAAGAAAAAAAAAATGATCAGGAATAATCCAATTTGCTTTGCTTCTATTTTTGTAAATGAAAGCATTACCAAGTAGGAGACAGGATGGAGGGAGGTTTGCCAATTGCTATCCCAAATCAGTTGGATTCAGTTGGGATGGAATATTTCCTTCTATAAATCTATGGAAATCTATCACTCAGTCTACATAGGAAGTTGCCCAGATCTTAACTTCAGGAAGACAAAGCTTTTGTAAGTGAAAATGGAAACTTCTAATATGGGGCTGAAAATATCCATGGGTAAATTTTTGTCACAGCAAATATCATTTCAAAAAAGAATTCTGCCAATAAACCTTTTTTTTTTTTTTTTCAATTTCTATTCCATAAGTAAAGAAGGTGAGAAGGGAACTAACTTTTGTTTGAGTTCTTTCTTTTCTCCAGTTACTGCAAGTCCTAGTTTATTCCCCCTAGTTTTATGGAAAAGAAAATTGAGTCTTACAGTATGTGACTTGTTCAAAGTCACATAAGACTCAATTTAAGCAAAAGTATTGAAAACTCAGTTAGTCTAGATGACTCCAAACCTTTTTATATGAGCCAGCCTAACAGAGTTCACAACTTTCATTGGAAGAAGTATAGAAATAAATAAATGTTAGATGAGTGATGGTAAACAAGGCTATAATGTAGTAAGAATGGGAATTTACCTAAAGACTGATGGCCAGAGATGTCTGGGCAGAGGTCAGGCCTTTGGACAGCTCTGGACGGCTTTTGAAGTTCCTGTCTAACTCCACTTTTTTTCCACTTCAATCTGTTTGGTTGTGCTTTTGTAGCAACATTTCTCACTATTGCTAAAATTCTTCTGACTATTTGCATATATGCACACATATAACCCATATAATTGCAAAATGGGAGGGCAACATGGTGCATTAGACATGGAGTCACACTGGGATAGATTTGGGCCTGAATCGGTAACTTATAGTGAGATAATAGGCAAATCACATAAACTAAGTTTGTCTTTTCTATCCTCATAAGAACATATATTAATTAATGAAACAATAGTGTCTAGTTTTATGCCTAGAACATTGCAATAAGAACTGAGAACAATATTATTTTCTCCTCACTCCACTGTGTCCTTTTCAGGGAAAAGTCTATACAATAGTCAGGGTTCATTTGGTTACAAGTGATAGAAAAACAGAAAGACAGCTCAGACTAGGTTAAGCAAAGCAAGGGACTTCATTGGTTCACGTGACTGAAAAATCAAAAGGGAATACTTTTCCTGGGGCATAACTCAGCCCAAGGATTCATTGCTCTTGTGTCCTCCATCTCTCAAACAGGGTCATTCCACATGAGGAAACTTTCGTGATTGCTCTAGCAAAAAAAAATTAGAATCCCTTCCATTTCTGCATTGCCAAGCCTTGGAGAGGTTGATGGTTAACAGTCATTCATTTGCTCATTACCCACGAATGGTCAAATATTACTATCTGCTTACTTATGGCAGTGTTGCTCCCTGCTCAAGTCACATAGAATAGGTACCACAAAGAAAGAAGAAAGGAGATGGGACTCAGGGACCAGATGAGGGGGAAGGGGTGCTGGGCAGATAAAAACAGCTAATGGTCACTTCAAGGGGTTCTCTATATAGCTCTGATTGGAATTTGAGTTAGTTTCAGGGAAAAGGAAAATTGTTATCTATTGACTCTTGGATTTTTAAAAGTTTTCCTGTGATATAGTCAATAAATATCCGAAAATGATTTGACTATGAAATCCCCAGAGCCCAAAAGCACACTACGGTTTCGGTGAAGTTAGGCCCCAGGAAAAGAAGGATGATCTGAACTGAGTAGGAACAGCATGGTGGCCTTTTCTTCCTGAAGTCCCATCGCTCCTTTGCAGTAAGGTCCAGGTCCTGTGACATGTCGCACACAGATGAAGCCTAACCAATCAGCTCACAGCAAGCTCTCAGCAACAGCCTTCTCAGATGCAAGCTCTTTCCATAACGGATGCTGTGGTGTCACTTTGGCCATGCTCCACAGCAGGAGACAGCTCCTGCTTCAGAAGTCTGAGCTCAACTGTGATGACGCATCAAATGCTAAGCCCAGTATCTGACGTAGAGTGAGAACTCAATAAACATCAGCTCCTTCTTCCACAAAGATATGGAATTATCATATTTTACTCTTTGTGAGAGATTAGCCTTTATGACATCATAGGCAGAGTAGGCTATAAACCGTGCTTTTGCTATCACCGTCTTCAGTATACGATGTCCTTCTGGTAGAAATGATCTTGACAGCAAAGCTTTCACCACTAATTCTTATTTTGCTGGGGCACTGCATCCAACCACCTATCCAATAAGTCATCTTAGCAAGAATACATTGTTTATTTTTACATTTTTAATCTTCTTTTTTCTTGATAGTATTTTGCAATTTTTTAATGTAAGCCAGTCACAAAAAGACAAATATTAGCCAATTCTAGTTATGAGTTACCTAAAATAGTCAAACTCATAGAAGCAGAGAATAAAATGGTGTTTACCAAGGAACTGAGGGGAGGAGAAAATAGGGAATTGTTCAATTGGTATAAACTTTCAGTCATGCAGATGCATAAGTTCGGAGATCTGCTGTGCTGAACTATACTGGGTTGCACAGGAAAAGTTGTAAGAGGGTAGAGATCTCATGTTATGTATCATCACCTCTTCCAAACCAAAATAATAACAAAGGGTCATAAGCAAACATTTGGAGGTGATGGATATGTCTATTACCTTGATTGTGGTGATAGTTTCACAGGTGCATGCATGTCCAAACTCATCAGATTGTACACATTAAATATGTACAGTTTTTTGCATATCAATTATACCTCAATAAAGCTATTAAAAATATGTTTACAAAAAAGAAGAAATCTAAGCATGTAGAATTATATCTAGAGCCCCAGGCTGGATGTCTACTCTTAAAATCTAACATTATTTCGCGAAATAAGTCAGACTGAAAAAGCAGAGAACCATATGATTTCACTGATATGTGGTATATAAACGAAAAACAACAAAAGAATAAGACAAACACATGAGAAACAAAAACTCATAGACACAGACAATAGTTTAGTGGTTATCAGAGGGTAAGGGGGGTGTGGTAGATGAGGGTAAAGGGGATCAAATATATGCTGATGGAAGAAGAACTGACTCTGGGTGGTGAACACACAATGTGATTTATAGATGATATATTACAGAATTGTACACCTGAAATCTATGTAACTTTATGAACAACTGTCACCCCAGTAAACTTCAATTAAAAAAAATATAACATTATTTTGGATATGCTTTCAAGACACAATTCTCTTCTATTTCACCAAGTTTCATATTGGATTTGTCCTTTGGTGAGTTCCCAAAATATCTACCTGTTTCAGGTACACTTCTTGTGAACTCTTTTCCAATTGTCTTTCCACCTTTTAGCCCAGATTCCTGATTCATTCTTAATCCCATTGTTCTCCAAATCTCAGAAAGTTCTGTCCAGTTTCCACCACCTATCAACTTGCCAACAGTATACTTCTATCCACTGGGAGCAAATTAGCATAACATATACAAATAGCACAGCGGTAGATGGAGGAAGTTGGAGGCAATCTACGTATCCTTCAAGGCCCCTTTAGTCCCTTCTGGATTGTGGTTGGCAGGGAGATATGCCATGAAGTCTCAGCTCCTCCTTCAGCTGTGGGGAAGGTACTCAGCAGACATCTATGGCTGTCAGCTCCTTCGGTCCCTCCTTGACTTCAAGGAACCTTTTTGCCCAAGGCCATGCTTTTCCCAGAGTCACCTTTACCTGGCCCAGTGCAGGACACTCTGATGGTCAACTCTTGCTCAAGAGCTCTCATCTGCTTGCCAAGACTTTGTTAGGCCTGCATCATTGTTCAGTTTCATCCTTGGCCCAATTCTTCTTTCTCTCCCTTCCCTTCTCAGGTTTTAATAATGACCATTTTCTTTACGCCTATCTCCACCTCAGTGTCTGTTTCTGTTGAACCTAACTACAGCAAACCTCAAGCCTCTTAACCCCCTAACCAAAACAGCATGTGCTATAATTTCCAATAACAGATAAGTTTAATGAAATTCCACTATTTAAAAAAGGGGAAGTTTTGTAAATCCTGTAGCGTTTGCTATATGGGAATTTTATCCATATTTGGTAGTATGGTGTGTCTTCAGTAAGTCTATTCTAATTTTTCAGTATAGGAATCCTAAAAGATAAAGTATATGGAATAGTACAACTGACACTCAGTATCTGCAAACTGCACGATGTGAAACAAACTAATGTTCAAGTTATGGCTCTATTTTTTAGTGATGATTAGAAGCACAGATTCATCACCGTCATAATCAACATGTAATATTTCAGTCAAATGTCTTAAGTGCTGTAACTGCAAAGACAAGCACAAATGTCTTTTGGTTCCATACAGCACACATATTTTTGTAATGATCTTTTCCCAGATATGACCCCTGAGCAACGTATTATTTCCACTAGGAATCTAATGGATCTTTTCTAGTTCTCAGTAATGTATACAGAAGTGATTACGTTAAAGCTCAACAGTTTGGCCCTTCATTAGGTAATGTAAGCCAAGCCCCATCACAATGAACGTAACTACAGTAAAAAAATAAAAATAAAAAAAAAATAAAAGTTTTTCTCACTAGGAAAAAAATGGTTTTGAAGTCCAGTCCAGAATGGCCCACTTCATTAGGGAAAGGATCTATCGTTAAAGCAAAGGACTCTTGAGATGATGGGCTTTGGCCATCTAAGAATGCTACAACCTTTTCAGCTTTTGAATTTGTTTCACCATCACCATATCATTTAACCTCTGCAATTCTTTGTGCTGGCTCTGATGGCACTCCTAAAAACTCGTGTAATTATGATGAGCTGTTACTAACAATAACAAAGCAATAACAGTAAACATTTGTGGGAGCTTTCAAATTTTTGTTTTCACAAAAATTACCTCATTTAATTCTTTTTGGCCTCAAAAGTCATCAAGCTCTTCGATCACCTCAACACAACACTTACAAGAGGAAGTGATAAAAGTGTTCTTCATGCTCATAAGTTTTTCTAAATCATACCACCTTCTTCACATTCTCACCACTTTCTCACCACATTCTTCATAGACCAACTACAGCACTTACTGAAGGTGCAGTTTTAATCATTTACTTCCTGGAATTGTAACTTAAAGGAGACACTAAGTTTCCTCACTTAGCTAAACCTACAAGGGGCAGGAACCCATCACTAGAGAAAAACACAATACCTTATATTTCTTTTCTGTTTGTTATTGCTGAGTTCATTTTAGGAGCTTGAATCATTTCACTTTCTTCTTTAACCCAGCTGCCTATTTTTTCTGCAGGATGCTCTGCTAGGAACTTCCATTAGGAAGATTCCTCCATGCTATGCCCAGAGTTGCCCTATTATGCTATTGAGACAATTCTTCCATACACTGTTGACATTTAGTGTAGTAAATATTAACTGTCCACAACATTGGCTGAGCAAAGAACAAACTATGGTGTCAAAAACAAATGCTTTTGCCATTGTTTTCCTGAGTGATGTATGTTGTAACAAAACTAGTAAGTTCATGATTTGTAATTTGGTGTATTATTAAAGAGAAGTACATCAATAATTTAGTAGATGCGTATTAAAGAAAAATATCTGTTAAAGTTTGATGCCCTTGCAGATTTATTACATTTGGTGAGATGTTTTGGAGGGACATAGATTTCAAATGACTTAAGATAGAAAAATATTCAGGAAAATTAAGATTGTACCTGGAGATAGAAATAAAGAAATGCCCTTTAACATGTATACAATGTACAATTTGAATAGGAATAACGATTGATTGCTCCTAAGTGACACATCTTGGTTAGCTGTTCTTAGAATTTGAGGTGAAAGTCCCTCCAGGTATCTAGATGCCCCCAAACATCCATCCCCATTGAAGTTCTTTCTTTCTATCCCTTAACTCAACTTTCTTCTTTTATTTTCTTTGTTTACTGTGCTCTCTGGAATGCCCATTTCACAATGAACAAAACTGGACAATCTTAAACTCTTCCTGATGTATTCTGCTCATTGTCTCACTTAAATGAAACATGGCATGCCCCAGAAGACTCCACTCGCGCTGCCCACGGTAAGGGGAGGAGGCCAATTTCCTCTCCGCTCAGATGGCTTCCAGACAATTATTCCTCCGTCTTCATGTGTGACTCCCTATTCCTTTGGTGCTCATTCCACCAGCTATGTCTTAATAGGAGTCATGGGCACTTTGCCAAGAGTCTCCCCCCAACCCCAATTTCTGTCATTTCCCTGAGTGATTTGATCACTTCACTCTCTGTCAATGACTCTTCCAATACTCTGGCCTCTCAGGTTCTTGGCAATTTTCATATCTAATGACCTCCTCACTTCCATTTCAGCCATTTACTCTCATGGTCGTAACCTGGATACTGTGATCACTCAGAAATTTCCTCACTCTGAAATCAGAAACAATAAAAATCAGTTACTTCCCTCTCTGACAATAGTCACCTCTCCATTCAGTTTTCTCCCTCATCTACTCCAAAGATCTTGCTTCTTATCAGAACCTCTAATACGTAGACATTTGTTATTCTTTCATATACTTTGATCCGTTCCTATTTTCACTTTCTTCCCCATGTGATTTAGAATGCAAGAGCTCTGTGTCAAGTATGGTGTTGGATATATGCATGTTACACCTCCAGATTCATCATCTACTCATCTCCGTTTTTGTCTATTTCTTAGTTTGCATCAACCAAATAAAATATGACCGAGGATACCAGTAAAACAAGAGGTGTTAAAGGTTAAATTATTTAATGATAGAACTAAGATTTCTTTAATGTGGGATTTAAAATTACAGATAAGAATATAAGCCCTGACAATGCCCTGACAATGTAGAAATTATGACCAATAAGAAATCTGGAGAGAAAGAGAAAAACATATTGCAGGCAGGATAAGTTCACGGAAGTCGCTTCTGTAATAGTTATTATAAAAAATATCATTTAAAGCTAACAAATTAAATAATTAACCTACAAGAATATCTAGTAATGCAAAATCAAATAGGAAAAAACAATACTATTAACTGAAACAGGAAGACACTCATACATGAATAGACTGATGACCTCTGGACCAGTATAGAAAGTTCAGAAATAGACCCAAATAGATACCAAAATTCAGTATATGGCAAAAGTGGACCCTCAAATCACTAGCAAAAAGACCAGCCAGTAAATAGTATTGCAGCAACTGGACACTTTTCTGGATCAGCATACTAATCAATGCAGTGAGGACACTGCACACCAGAATAAACTCCAAATGAATCAAAGTTTTAAATGTTACAAAGAAAAAAATCTGCCATAACTAAAAACTCCAGGTGTTATAATAGAAAAGATGAATAAACCTTACTAAATAAAAATTGGAAGCTCTTGCATGTCGAAAATACCATAGAAAATCAAATTCCAGTACCATGGTAGGGGGAAAAAATATTTGCTACTTATATCACAAAGGGCTAATGTCTCCCATATTGAGAAATTGTGAAGAAAGTAACCAAGAAGAAGAGAAAAATGGACAAAGTATATGGTTAACAGTTCACAGGAAAGAGCATAAAAGTGTCTCTTACAAAGAAGAAATGATGCTCATCTTATTATGCAACAACACAAATTAAAATTACACTGATACATGTTTCTTCACTTCTCAGAATGGCAAAACTCCCAAATTTTTTATTATTTTTCACGTTGTAAGACTCTAGAGGAAAAGACACTCTCATACACTGTAGTGCAGAATTTTAATTGGTATCACTTTTATGAAGGGCAGGTTTGAATCCTGTCATAATTATAAATGCATATATACTTTACCCCAGCAGTTTCCCTTCTAGAAATTAATGTTACTTCCACATTCATAATACGCGTATGATGCATGTATGCAGTTACTCGCTATACACTATTTGTGATGGTAAACATTAGAAACAATACACATCAGTAAGAAACTGGGTAAATAGTTTATTTATTCCAAGTGTACAATGGGCTACACCACAGCCATTAAAAGATTGAGGAAACACTCCTCATATGATGAGCCAGATAGCCTTTGTTTTCTCCTCTAATCCAATGGTTGGCACTACAACTTGCAAGTCAAATCTGAACCCCCGACTCATTTTATAAACAAAGTTTTATGGGAACACAGTCACACACGTTTGTCGACCTATCACGTGTGGCTGCTTTTGTGCTGGCAGAATTGATTGGTTACCACAAAAACAATATGGTCCACAAAACATCATATATTTACTATCTGATCCTTTACAGAAAATAGTTGCCAATCCTTACTTAATCCACTCTCCACCTTTCTCTACCCTGTTTTCTGCCCTTGTTAGTTAGATCTGCCTCCACAGACTGCAACCTGAGCTGTCTGGCTCCTGGTTTCTCATTGAGTTCGAGCCATTGATAGGTACCAACAGATCAGAGGGCTGAAGGAGAGACAGCTAGCTGGTCTCTCTGTTCTGGGCTGTGGTTGGTGTCATTTTATTTTTCTATTCAAGGTCATAACTCTCCATTCAGTTTTCAGTAGGTGGACAGAAAAAAGGACATGGGAGAAAGGACTAGGAAGGTGATACTTCACTGTGTTTTTAAAATCGACTCTATTTTTTGGAGCAATTTTAGAGTCACAGCAAAATTAAATGGAACGTACAGAGAGTCTCATACACACCCTGCCCCCACACATGCATCAGCTCCTCCTCTGTCGATATCCTGCACCAGAGTGACATATTTGTTACAACTGATGAACATACATTAACACATCATTATCACCCAAAGTCCATAATTTCTGTTAGGGCCCATTCTTGATTTCATACATTAATTTCACTGTATTTTTAAAATAATTTTTGAACCACATGAATGTAACACCTGGTTAAAGACTAAACAAAATAGTTGGGCATTTTAAAAATGTTCAAAGTGAGAAAAATGCTATGAAGGAAGAATGCTATAACATAAAATGAAAGAATCTTACTCTACCTTGGTATCAGCAGTCTTCCCTAAGGAAGTGATTTCTAAACTGAGATATGAGTTTCTGTGGAGGGAAAGAACACAGTGCATTTAAGAACTGAGATGTGGCTCCAGCCAAAGCAGTGAGAAGAACTGTGATCTGTGATAAAACTGACAAGGCCAGCGTGGATCAGACAAGGCAGGGCCTCCCAGGACCTTACCACAGTAAGGACTAATCTTAAGAGCAACAGGAAGTCACAGATGAGTGTGATTGGAACCATATCAAAATGAAAACTCACTCGGACTGAAACTTGGGAACAGATTGGAGGGAGTAAGAACATATGTAAGAAGAAGCTATCATAGTCGTCCAGGCAAGAGATGACCATAGCTTAGATTAGGTTGATGGCCATGGAGATGGAGAGAAAGACACAGATCTGATAGTCTCCTGACTTATCACAGCCACTGCTTAGTGGTTGTTATATTTCCATATTAGGGAAGAATGGGGGGGTGGGGGAGGGGAATCTTACCAAATAGGGTATTATCATCTTGAACCAGGGAAAACTGGTGATATGCTCTTCAGGAAAATATTGAATCATACCAAACATATAAAAATATTTCAGACCCCCAAATTATTATTTTTAATCATGTGCCATATCTTGGTATTTTATTAATGCTATGCATGATCATTCAGCAGAATTTCCTAGGCTAATGGAATCTCTGCTGTCTCATTCTATAGACTGTCCTTGTCCAGGGTAAAGCTATTTAGATATACAAAAATATAAAGAATATTACTGCTGATCTACCACTCATCTTAAGAAGCAAAATATTTATACAAATATAGATGAAGCTGCCCTCTATTGATCTTTTCTGAATCTAATTTCTTGTTTTCCTTCTGCCACCTTAGGTACTATATATCTTAGTAGTTAAACCATAGAATGATTACATTCCAGATTTATTTCTTCCAAGCTGCACAGCCTTGGACAAATTACTTAACATCTTTGTGCCTCAGTTTCTTTAGTTTTAACATGGGGATAATAACATTTACTAAATAAGTGTATATATATGTGTGTGTATTAATATATATTACATATATATAAAACACTGGCACTCAGAAATTACCATATAAGTGTTAGTTATTTTTTTTAGTGATTAGGACAACTGAAATTTTCTAACCTGGCCCTTTTAATGAGATAAGAAATCCGTTCCCAAATAGCCAGTGAGGCATTGGAGTAGAACAAGTCCACTGGTCCTTTACCACCCATGTCTCCCAATCTTAAGTTATAATTGGTCTGCCAATATATGTTAATTATCACACTGAATGGTTAGACTCATTTCAGAGGTGATTTCTAGTATAGAAGAGGAAAGTTAAAGCTCCCTGATGACTCAAAGGGAATAGACCCATGACTCAGGCCCTTCCATCTTCACTCACCTCCTTTAGGGTGACCCATCCTCCCGTCAGGAGAGAACTTACCCCATAAGCCCATTCTCTTCCCTCCATCTCCCTGCAAAGTTCCAGAGCTGATATACTTAATCTGGAGCAACCCCTCTCCCCCCATAATTTACGTAGATGTCCACTCAGTGATGACTACCTCACACACACAAAAAATCAGTAGGAAGAAGCACTTTGGGTCTCAAGGTCAACTATGGTAAGGTGGAGTAATTATTTTCTTTTCCATATCCACATCACTGGTCTGGTAGGAATATCTTCTAAGCAAAGTAGGAGACTGTTTAGGTTACTGTACATATATATCTCACATGGAGAGTTAATTTCTGAATGATCTACATCTAAATCCACCCTGGGAAATAAAGATATTTCCTTAGTTAAGTTGGCTGCTCCTTTGATTGGAATTTTAAAATAATTCTGGTAGTAATTTACAGAGATAACATCACATGTAGAATTCATTTAATGTATAATTCATGGGCAAACCGTTACAGCAAAAAGTTGAGTCAAAGGGCCAAAATGTTAAAAGATGTCATTGATTTGCTAAATTTTATCAGAAAAATAATACCTTTAAAACAGAGTAAACTATTAATAGTTTTTGCAAATAATTGGGGAATGACCATGGGAGTCTATTTCCTACGTAGATGTTTGCTGGTTGTTTCAGATAGCCTAGTATCTTGATTAAGAGCATGGGGTCTGGAGCCACACCGTTTGGGTTTAATCCTTCTGCCATTTACTAGCTGTAAAACACACTGACAATGTTCCACTCAGATCGACTTCGTTCCTTCTGAAAGGTTCTCTATACATATCCTCCAGCTTCTATGTGCTTTTCTTTTAAGACATGTACCTGTGACTCCCTTCAGAGGACTGCTGTTGGGGGCTACAAAAGGCTCTTGCCAAAACCGGTAGAAAGCCTTCCTGACAGTTTATCCTTCCAGAATGACACAGCCATTGCTGACTGGACCAGACTGTAAAAGCCTAGATCAACTGCTTTGAAGTTTGACAAACTCTGCGCTGATACTCAGGAGATCCCCTCCTAATCAGGCCAAATCTGAGACTTTCCTGAAATTGCACTCTGGCTTGGCATCTTCCCTTATCTTTTCTGCTTCCCCCACCCCCTTACCCATTAATCCTAGCGGCATTTTCTTAATAAGTCACTTGCACACAAAAATCCTCAGCATGGGGGTCTTGTTCTGAAAAAATCTGACATAAAACACTCTCTAGGTGATCTTGGGCAAGCAACTGAACCAGTACATTAAATCCAGTTTCCTCACTTGGGAAACAGGGGTGATGATAGATTAATTATGAGGAATAATATGAGCTAAATTTTATAAAGAACACAGTGCACTGCATGACACATGGTTAACACTCACAAAATGTTAACTACTCCTTTTATGGCAAGGTACTTAAAGGCTACGGAGCTTAAATATGAGTCATAATTTTTTTGCTTAAAATGATTAGTATTCCAAATTTTCTGACCTTACTTATGATAACAAATGGCTTCTAGCAATATGGTACCTTGTAGATATGTCTGAAAAATATAAGCACACTTAATCTGTCTTTTAAAGCTAAAGATGACATTTTAACAGAAAGGGGAAAACTCATGTATCAGAAAGATCATTTTGAAGAATATTTGAAACATTTTTATCATTATACTAAAAGTAAAGTGTCACTTCTAAAAAATTTCACATCCAAATACTTACAAACTTGGAACATAACTTTCTGTTTAACAATTTTCCAAAGAGTTTCAGTGGCTTCTTAATTCAATTTTCAAAATGTAATTCCTTCTGATTAGTGCTCAAGAACAACTGATTGAATCATGGATAAAGGGAATTAACTCCAAAATTTAAAACAAATAAACAAATCTTTGTCTAATTTAAAGTGGGAATTAAAAAGGACACCATTATTCAGCAAGCAGAATCAATAATGTGATTTTTTTCTATTTATATCAACATTTCCTCATGAGATAATATTCTTTTAAAAGATTTTTTTATTGGGGAAGGGGAACAGGACTTTATTGGGGAACAGTGTGTACTTCCAGGACGGTTTTTCTTTTTTTCCCTAAGTCAAGTTGTTGTCCTTTCCATCTTAGTTGTGGAGGGTGCCATTCAGCTTCAAGTTGTTGTCCTTTCAGTCTTAGTTGTGGAGGGCACAGCTCAGCTCCACGTCCAGTTGCCGTTGTTAGTTGCAGGGGACGCAGACCACCATCCCTTGTGGGAGTCAAACTGGCAACCTTGTGGTTGAGAGGATGCGCTCCAACCAACTGAGCCATCTGGGAGCTCAGTGAAAGCTCAGCTCAAGGTGCCGTGTTCAATCTTAGTGGCAGGGGGCGAGCCTTGTGGGACTCGAGGAACTGAACTGGCAACCTTGTGGTTGAGAGCCCACTGGCCCCTGTGGGAATCGAACCGGCAGCCTTTGGAGTTAGGAACATAGAGCTCTTACAGCCTGAGCCACCGGGCCCGCCCCATGAGATAATTTTTGTCAAAATAATTATTAGATAAACTTCTATAAATTCAAATTGCTATATCACAAAGTATTAATAGATTATAAAAATACAAATTTAATTCTTTTGATTTCATTTAAATATACTTAATAATATTATTTTAGTGAGGATAAAAATTCATTTATAATATAAGATAATATATTATAAATGCTGTTTATTTAATCTTTATCCAGTTTCAACTAAATTTATTTGTTGTATGTTGTTTATAATTTTAATATAGTTATATAAAATGATGCAAATTATTTATATAGAGAGCTGAATAAAGAGAAAGAGAGAAATGTGTGCATACTTTTTTATTATCTCTCAAATTTTGTGTGATCAAAGCTTTGGTAAACTAGGCTGTTACTAAGATTCTAAATATCCAAAGTAATGACCTGAATACATCAATAAAAAAGAGATTGTCAGAATGGATTACAAAACAAGACTCAACTATCTGTTGTCTACAAGAAGTTTACTTTAACCATGAAGATTTATGTAATTTAAAAGTAAAGCAATGGAAAGAGATATGCCAAGGTAACACTATTCAAAAGAAATGTGGATGAACAATATTAATTTTAAGTCAAAGCAGATTTCAGAACAAGGAAAATCATGAAGAGTAAGGAGACCATTAAATAATGATAAAGGAGTCAATTCTCTGAGATTACATACGAATTGTAAAGGTGTGTACACCTAAGAACAATGCATCAAAATGTATGAAGCAAACCTGATTGAACGGAGAGGAGAAATAGACAAATCCACTATTATGGTGGAGAATTCAATACCCTTTTTTCAGTAATTGATAAATCAAATAGGCAGAAAATCAGCAAGGACATAGATGACTTGAACATCACTATTAATCAACTTGATCTAATTTATGCATTTATAGACTACTCCATCCTCATCTTGCAGAATACACGAGAATACACAATCTCCTCAAACTCATGGAACACTCATCAAGACTGAATTCTGGGACATAGTTTACACATAAATAAATTTGAAACATTTCAAATCATATAAAGCATATTCTCTGACCAAAATGGAATTAAACTAGAAGAACAAAAATATATCTGGAAAATCTCCAACTATTTGAAAATTAAACAAAAATGCTTCTAAATAACCCATGAGAAAAAGAAGAAGTCTCAAGAAAAGTTTTAAAATATTTTGAACTATGTGAAGATGAAAATACAAATTATCAAAATTTGTGGGGTGAAGTGAAAACACCTCTTAGAGGGAAATTTATAGCATGTAATTAATACACCAGAAAAGAAGAAATACCTAAGAGCCATAACAATTTTTCTACTTTAGGAAAGTAGAGAAAGAACTTTTATACAAGTAAAGATATAACTTTTAAACAAGATATAACAAAAGCAGATCAGAAATTAATGAAATTGATAACAGGTAATCAATAGAGAAAATCAATGAAATCAATACCGGATTCTTTGGAAAAAAAAATCAACAAAACAAAAAAAGATCAACAAAAAGATAAACTTCTAGATAAATTAGCCAAGAAAAAAAAAGAGAGAAGACACAAATTACCGATATCATAAATAAAAGAAGGGTCATTACAACTGACCCAATGAACATTAAAAGTATAATAAAGGAATAATGTAAATAAGTCTATGCCCACAAATTTAAGGACTTACATGACATGGGCCAATTCTTTGTCAGACACAAACTACCTTTCATAAAGGTGAAGAACCATTCTCATCACATCATGTCGAGTGTGCATACCATCAGTATGACTTATTGTTGGTGTTGACCTTGATCCCATGGCTGAGATAGTGTTTGTTAAGTTTCTCAATTGTAAAGTTACCTCCTCCCTGCCCCAACACCCATGCTCTCATCTTTAGAAGGAAGTCAGTTGTGTTGCCCATAGAGGAGTGGAGTTATGTTTCTTCTCCTTGAGGGTGGCCTATCTACATAAGCTATTTGTTATTCTTCTTTGTGAGAGACTTAGCTAGTTTTCTTCATTTGTGGTCTTCCCTCCAAAAACAAATAATTCCTGTTGAATCCTGAGACAAACATCAGACAAATCCTGACTGAGGCACATTCTGCTGAATACCTGACCTGTACTCCTCAGAATTGGCAAGATCATCAAATACAAGGAAAATCTGAGAAACGGCCACAGAGAAGGGGAGCCCAGGGAGACCGGAAGAATAATTATAATGTGGGATGCTGGCTGGGACCCTGGACTAGAAGGAAGACATTAGGTAAAAACTAAGGAAGTCTGAAGAAAGTGTAGACTTTCACTAATACTAAGGGAACAATATTGTTTCATTAACTGTGACAAATGTACACACTAATAATAGTGGACAGTGTTTGGGGTATGTAGGAACTCTTTGCACTATCTCTGCAATTTTTCTGCACATCTAAAACTATTTTAAAATAAGAAGTTTACTTTTAAAAGAGCTAATAAAATAGAGAACTATTTTGGAAAATTGAGCAACATACTGCTTAAATAACTCATGGATAAAAATAAGAAATGACAATGGAAGTTAGAACATATTTTAAACTGACTGATAATGAACATAATTAACATTGTGGGATGTAAATAAAGCTTTGCATTGAAGGAAATTTTAATATGTGTGTAGTAGTAAAAGAACAAGAAAGGCTCAGAACAAATGCATGATCTACATATATACCCAAAAAAGTGAAATTATTAGAAAACTAAATACTGAGAAAATAATAATAAATAACAATGGCAGAATTTATGAAATATAAAATTAGCACACATTAGAGGCTCAGTGAAGCCAAAAGTTTGTTTTCAAAAAAATCCAACAAAATTTATAAACATGTATACAACCTAGTGATTAGATGTTTATGTAATTTAACTATAACATTGTATGTCAACTGTAATTGAAAAAATAAAAAAAATTATAAACACATAACAAATCCGATAAGAACAAAGACAGAAGAAACAAGTAACAAAAATCAGGAATGAAAAGATGGACATCATAGGAATCCTAGGCATTAGAAAGATAATAAGAGACTACTCTGTACAATTTTATGCCAATAATATTGAAAATGTATATGAAGTAGACAAATATCTAGAAAAGCACAAACTTCCAAAACTGAAACAGGAAGAAAAAGAAAATCTGATTTCTCCTATAGCTATTAAAGAAATTGAATCTTAATTTAAATTTTCCCACAACGAAGCACCAGGCCCAGATGGTTTCCTTGGTAATTACTACAAAGCATTAGGGAAAAAATAATTCAAACACATCTAGGGAATTAAAAAAATAAGGAATGTTTCTCTACTAATTTTATGAGGTCAGTATAACCTCGCGATCAAAACTGGAAAAGACTTTAACAGAAAAAGAAAAGAAAAAAAAGATCTTAAGTAAACATAGATGCAAAACTTATAAACAAATTGTTATAAAATAAAATCCAATGATATACAAAAATCATCACCAAATTGGGTTAATTTCAGGAATCTACATTTGATTTAATATTTTAAAGTATATCAATGTAGCTTACTACATTAAAATAAAATAAAAGACTGAAAATCATATAATCATCTCAATAAGTGGAGAAAAAACACCTGGAAAATTAGACACTGACACGTGATTTAAAATAAACTGAGAAGGAAACATTTTAATCTGATAAAGGAAACCCAGATTACAAATTCTAGAACAGCACAATGAATTATCCAAAAAGGAAATTGAGAAAATAATTCCATTTATAATAGCATCAAAAATAATAAAATATGAATAAACTTAACCAAGGAGATGAAAGACTTGTATATGGAAACTATAAAGTACTGATGAGAGAAATTAAAGCAAACCCAAATAAATGAAAAGACATTCCATGGATAGAATAATTAATATTGCTAAAATATTAATATTATTTAATACTGCTATAATATTGAAATAACATTATGAAAATACCTGAAGCGATCTACAGATGCAGTACAATTTTACTAATATTTCAATAGCATATTTTACAGAAATAGAAAAAATAATGCTAAAACTTATATGGAACTGCAAGACATCCCAAATAGCGAAAACAATACTAAATAAAAAGAACAGGGCTGGAGGCATCAAACTTCCTTTCTTCAAATATACTGCAAAGGTTCAATAATCAAAAAAGTATGGTACTGGGGCGATAAACAAAACAGACATATAAACCAATGGAAGAGTCTTCTCAAGTATCCAGTAACATTTCAATCTCTTTTTATTCTCCAAATTGGACCTAATTTCAGTTCTTTTAAGATTATCGATGAAGAAGACATTTCAGGGCACCAAGAGACCTAGAGACCAAGGGGTCTGCTGTCTCTTTATTTAAAAAAGTATTACACAACATTCAATTATTACCATACAAAACTTAGCATCTTGGCTTGCTTCTGAAAAAATATTTTTTTAACTGATAAGAGATAGAATACCATTTCACTCCCTAACTTTCAGAAAATGAACACAAAGATTTTGCCCTCAGCTGGGCATTTTCTTCAAAAGTGGAACATATTCTGGCCCCTTTAATAACCACCCTCCTCAACTCCAAAAGTGATTGACAGTGATGAGGTCTAATCACAAATCCATTAACTCTTTCAATAAGGAGTCTTTAAGGCGATAGCTCTCTGGTTACTTAGTGCCAACATTTTAAAAGCTAGCTGGCATAATTTGGGGATAAATTTTACTCACAGAAACTTCAAAGTCCTGTTAGTCCATTCATTGAAATAAAAACTCACAGTTCTTGGTATGTGTTAATTAAAAACAGTACCTAACTATAACAGCTTATTTCCGTCTTTTTTTTTTTTTTTTTCTTACAAGGGAACCCGTAAAAGTCATCAACTATACGGCAATTACAAGTGGGCTTCATGTCTGCAACTAAAAAATTGATAAAAGTCTCCCTGGAAAAAGATCACAGTTCAACTATCTCTAGAACCCTGAATCCTAGGCTCTTGGCAGATGTTTTAAGGACTAACTTGAAGCAACTACACCATGGCAAACTGATTTTTCAGGGAACATTCCTCTAGGGCAAAGTTACCACCCACCTAGGACCACCCACCTCAGGGTCAACTGAGAGGCTTTTGTATCCAACTTAGACTCCTAGACCATCTCCCGCATTTCATGAATCAGAATCTCTGGGAGTGGATCTTAGGAACCTACATTTTTAGCAAGCGCCTTGGGTGAGTCTTCTGCACACTAAAGTTTAAGAATCTTTGGGGTGGGGGTGATAGCAGTTTCAAAATCCCCCACTACATGTATTATACTTAGAAAAATGTCGTGGTGAATGGAAGTGTGTCCAGGAAAACCTGGAAGGAGTTGTGCTTATTCCTCTAAGCTTCAGGTTGGTGTCATAGTCCATGGTCAAGGTGGGTATTTTAGCTTACATAGAAAGTGATTATTTGCTTCAGACCTTAATTCTTGCTTTAATACTTGGCCATTCTTAGTATTGATGGTGAGAAGGAATTAAGAGGCATGAAATACTAAAATCATTTATCTGAGGAAAATTTTAAACTTGTATTGTAAGAAAGAAAGTTGCCCATCTTACATCTCATTCATGGATTATTGTAAAACAAAATCATTTTAATGCATTCCATGTTTGGGCAAATATGGGGTCACCTGGTTGATAAGAATCATAGAACAGCTAACTTTAAATCTAAGCCAGGTGAAAAAGCCTTGGAAAACAACATTCCAAAGAAGTCCAAGTGGGAAATTTCTAGATTTAAATCCTATTGTAAAGTCACTATTGGATGCTTAAACTCGAGAGAAATTATGGTGGGAGAACCTGTCTTTGACTATCAGAACTAGTAACGAGATAAATTCCAGAATGTGTTACCCATGTGGGACTCTAGAGAGTGGAGTTTATGGTTACTTAATGAGAAATCTGTCCAGAATATTATAATAGTGTAGAGGTTTCCAAACTTTCTCAGTCAACCTTGTCCTTAGTTTCTCAGTAATGCTTTCATGGTGTCCCTAAGTCAAAAGTACTATTTAACACTTTAGTTTGTAAAGTAGTTGGGTTCAGATAACTTGATAATGCTGTTCGACAGTATTTGACAGCTGTTGCTGTGTTTCCCTTGAAAATGTAAAAAGTGCTGCAGTATCTCTGTTTCATGCGGCATCCCAAGACTCTTCCGTACAAATAATAGTGTTTACAGCATTTATTGCCCTTTTCTTGGCTCTGCAGAGAGCAGGTGAGTGATGATGTCTGCACGTGCTCGTTATAGACACTAGGTGATGATACTTTATAAAACCTTCTCCTTAAACCCACTCCAAGAGCCAAGGTTCATCAGAACATTGAACAGTATAGAGTATAAGTGATGACTCAGGCCTTCTCTCCTATTGACTTGAAATATTCTTAATTACCATACCCTCATCCATTCTGCCCACCTCAGGAAACTCAACATGTTCAAATGGTCTTGCTCTTTCTTCTAATACTTCCAATGTTGATGAACGACACTACCATCTACCTCCAAAGTTGGAAACCCTGTGGTCATTTATGCTTTCCCTTCCCCAGCATATTCTACACTGGTGGCCAAGATGAGCTGATTCACCTCCTTTAAAATACTTATATTCACCCCTCCTTTCCCCCCTTAGTGGTACGCCCTTAGTTCCTCCCCATGTAGACTGATGTAAAAGTTTCCAGTTTGGGGTCTTTCTGCAGCCAATTCTCTCTCTCTCCAAAGCACCTTTTTTCTTTTTTTTTTAGTGCTGGAATGATCTTTCTAAAAACACAAATCTGATTCTCTCTCATTCTCTTGCTTAAGGCCCATCGATGACTCCTTGTTTTCTACCTACTAGTGGAGTCTAATTGCTTCAGCATTAGCCATGCTGTCTCCTAGGCCTCAGTTCTAGGAACTCTGTGCACTGCCCTTCCTTCCATCACTTCTGCTTGTGCTTTGACCCCACTTGAACTCCACTGCTAATTACACAGAACCACTCATAACTACTGATAGACACCAGGGCATGTGAGCCTCTTGTCTTTGCTCATTTTGTTCCTTGGCAAAGCATTCCTGCTTCCATGTAAGTCACTTCATGTCCTTTTGGGAACAAGACGGGTTATAAATAATAAACATAAATGCGCTGATACAGTATTACGCTTCCTCGTTACTATGACAGGAGAAATGAACAGCTGGTAGCAGCCATGGACATGGACTAAAAAATAAAAATGCTTTCAATTTATAAATTAAATGATAGGAAATTCTTGTCCTGGGAATTAGGATGTAGAACAGCCACATAATGATGCTTCACCCAGACCAAGGGAACCGCGTTCAGGGTCTGTCTCTCAAGCCACCCAAGAGGATACAATGGCTGTTTTCAATTCAATCAGCATTTATTGAGCGCCTGTGCTTTGGCCAGCACTCTGCTAAGTGCTAGTGACACCAACATAAGATGCTGCTTCTGCCATCCATGAAGTCACATGCAGTGAAAGAAGACATGCCAGTCAAACCAATCTCAGCTCAGTGCTGAGCAAGGACAGTCAGTGCAAAGAGTGGAAAGTCCTTGTGAAATGCTAAAGTTAGTTCAAGAAAGTTCAAAATCACATTATCATCCATAAAAAATGGTTAATTTCCTTTAGAAACCTAGACTTGTTTGTACATTTTGAAATGAAGAGTTGGAGAAAGACTGTCCATTTGTAGTTCTATTTGTAGCATCCTTGATCAGTTACGTATGCCCTTGGGAGAAATTTATTTTCAAACAGCAAAGGTCGCACATGTTGCAGACACCAAAGCACCTAGGAGGGAATTGTGTGAACTATGTTCTTGCAAACTGAAACTGCAGTCACACCAGAGGTCATGGATGCACATCATCTACCCCAGCTTCCAATGTTTATTCTTTACACCACCTATTTCCGTCTAAACACTGATTGTTGTAACAATAATTGTCTCACTGAGATTAGATTTAAAAAGTCAGTGTGATTCTATAAGTAGGAGGAAGGATTTCATGTACTTTCTTCTTAGCCTTCTATAATTACTGATAATTCATAATGTGCGACCCATTCCCATTGGCTCAGTTCTTTCCTCTTGAGTTCCTCATGGTCAGAATTTTTATTGTGTGAGCTTTTTATTTTCTTCCACTTAAGGTGAGACCCTGGAGAAAATGAGAGTGGCAGCTGCCTGGCCTGAGACAGACGTAAAAAGAGCAGGGTGAGAGGGTCACACTTATGAAAGGTAAGGGGTAGCTTTTCATCGAGGGATAGTTGGGGAACCCAAAGATCATCATCTTCTAATCTCATGAGTGGAACTCATTTCTGAGGGTCCTGTTTCCATCTCCATTGAAATTTTGACTTTGAATCAGTTTGAGCTTATATTCTCATAAATAACTTAAGTGGAAGGACAGAGATAATGATTCTAACTTCACATCACAAAGTAGAGAAAATATCAGTAAGAGTATCAAGTACAAAAATCTCTAAACTATTCGCTGTTAACAAAGCAAAAGGAAGAAGCTGGGCTAACTATAGCAACACTGAAACATATAAGCCATTAATTCTGCAAAATAGATAGACCAGTAGCAGCTGGTTACAATGGAGGGACTAAAACCATTATTCTAAGTTACATACTTAGTATGAGATTCTGGTGTCGATGTTGTTTAATACAGTGATTAAGTTAAAGCATAATCAGGGAGGGTATTAGTTATGATATTTTTTTTTTCACCAAGTGGAGACTTTACAATCTCTGTAGCTTAAGGAAAAAAAAAAACATGTAAATTGGCCACTTCAGATAAATTTATTTTCTCAGCTAAATAAAGAGGCTGCAGTTAGGAATTAAGAACACAGTTTAATAAATTCATCATCTCTGTGTCCTTCCAGATTGGAGGACATGGTGAATCAAATCGTATGGAAAGATGAGAACGAAGGAGAAATTATAAACATTAACTTACTTTCATGTGCATCAATTTTACGTCTTCTATGCGGAAGAATGTCTTGCTCATTACCCTATGTCTTTTGAAATCTTTTACTATTTTTTTATTGGCAAAATTCTACCTCATCCATGAAAACTACCCCAAGTCACCAACCCACTGAGTTCTCTTCTCTCTAACACCTGCAGTATACACAGTCCTTTTCACCCAAGATAGCATTAATTATACTATACTTTGGGTTGGAGAGGCCTGCAAAGAAATGGAATGAAGGTCCTCAATTTCTGGGAAGAAAAGAATTCAGAGAATATTTCAAAACTCCCCTAATCCCACCTGCACACCAAACTTTCAGTTTGGCCTGCATTTCTTTCCCCTTTTGATTCTGAGAAAAGTATCTTTAAGGATGGTTAAAACACTCTCCAATACTGCATACTCTTGGTGAAACTGCATCCTGCTTGAAATTAGAAAGTGTCATAGTCTTACGCATGATAAGCATAGAGCCAGAAATGGAGTTTTTGACCTTGTCCTTTGCTCAGTCAGGACTATGTATCTAAGGTGTTTGTCTTGTGTATTGACTTGGGGTGGGAAATATGTCTGCCGAGCAGGATTGCTGCCACCAAGCTGTCAGTGGCTCCTTGATTCAGAAGAGAGATTCTCAAATCTGATTGCTCAGAAAAACAGATCTCCACCTCTCAGAGGTCCCCAGATTATATCACAAAGCCAACACCAGTGCTTCCTTCCTTCTCCCCTTCTGGCGATGGTCATAACAAGCGTGTTATGGGATATTGGTCATTACATAATGGGCAGGCGGAGCTATTGAACTGGAAGGGGAATATAAAGAAAGTTATAATGAAGAAGACATCTTACCCTATATAACAATTCTACGGTTTATAAATCTGTAGGAATTTTGTATTCTTCATTACATTAATCCTGTAACTAGAAAATTACCGCTACTTTGTGATAGTAGAGGTGGGAATAGTGGCTGTCCTGTGAGTCACAGTATTTCTTAGCATTTTATAAACGTCCCTATTGTGCTTCTTCTGTATGATACACCTTCTTATCATGATTATTAGCTTTAAGAACAGGGATACTATCCCTGTTAATAAGATCTTATCCACAGTGATAAAGGATGGAATGGTAAATTTTTAACAACACAAAATTTTTAATCTAATCTGCACGTTCTCATTTTAAGTTTTTTGCGTACTAGAGTTAAAATGTTGGCAATCTTTAAAAAGTTTATGTTATGACCTACATATAGTGATTAGTCGTGCTAGGGAAGTCTTCCCCAGAGTCTCCCAAAAGGTCTATGGCTTTATCATAAGGAATAGAACAATTCTTACATGAACATAAACTATTAAAATAGAGTGATGACCTAGAAAGACAAAGACAGATAGAGCATCTTATCAAAATCCATGGAATTACGAAGGTTAAATGCATAGGTTAATTTCCTCACCAGAACTTGAACTTGATAATGTACTCCCAGTAGGTTTGAAAAAATGGGGTTTCAGAAAAAATACAGAGAAATATTATTTTGTAGAATGGATAATAGATGGAAAATAGGGTTTGATGTGTGTTAAAAATGCTTCATAAAATTTCTCATTTAATTACACAGCAGTTCTAAGAGGGAAAAATTATTATCTTTTTTTACATTTAGGAATGAGACAACATAGATTCTATAGAGGTTAAAAGAATTGTCTGAGCTGGTAGAAGAACAATTTTGTACCTTGATTTAGTGATCCCAAGTCTAATTTGTTTTGTGACATTCACTGGTACCAAAAACTCACTATCCCAAAAGATGGTTCATCCTAACAATATTACGTGCAAAGAGATTTTGGATAATTTTCTAACAGATAATCCCAATGTATTTTTAAGGACATCTAACAATATAGCATTAATATGTATCCTTACGATGTCACAGAAAGAACCATAAATTCCCATAAAGCAGGCTTTGGTCCTACTGAGAAACATGACACCATTGGCCCATCCCAGGATGACATTTCTAACGTTCCTAGACAGGATCAGAAGAATGCCCTATAGAACTTTTTCTAGGTGAAGTCAGAAATCACTCCAATATTACCTTAGACAAATTCTAGGCATAAGTCTAATTATCAGAAGAAAGGGCAGAAAGGTGGCAGAGTGGGGAAGGACTTGGGCAGGAAGGGCATACAACTGGTGGGGCCCTCTCTGCTAGATGTCCATTTGTGTTTACTCTTTAAGGCAACATGTTTGTGGGGGAACCCTTCTTAATATATATACTGGGCTTCTAGATTCTACATTTAGCTACGATTTCTGTTATATCTTCTAGAGCCTCCTGAGCCATGCAATGTGGAATCATCTTATTCCACTCGTGCCACTTATCTGTGGTGTTTATTTTTTGAAAACTTCCAGTCTCTGTCTTCCACAGCCTTCATTTTTGTTATATTTGGAAAATCCTGACAGATGGCCTTATAAAACCTAATGCAATGCAGTCAGTAGTTGTTCCATTATTTACTTAGCACTCACAACATTGCGTTGGGGTTTCCTTCCTGTTCAGAGTTACCCCCACCCCAGCTGCTGTTCAGAGAACACTCTAGTCAGAAATCACCTCAGGTTTACTTAGCTTTAAGTCTGGAGGACGTGCAAGGGCTCTTAAATCAGCCTCAGGATGGAACTCAACTCCCACAGGACACCGAGAGAATAATGTCTCCTAGTCATGAGTCCTTTGGGGTCAGAAAATGCCATAGCTCATTTAGCGCTATTTTCTGTTGAATTTATTTTATTATAAAAGTAATGCACATTCATGAGGACATTTTGGAAATACTAAAAATAAAAATTAAAACTATGCATAATCTCACCTAGAGATAATCACGGAGAATTTGTTGATATGTTTATCTGTGTTTTTATTGCATATATATTTTTCAGAATTAAAATTCACATTGCATATCATACAATATTATCCTCCGACATGAATTTTAGTGGTATATAATATTGCATTATGTAGAAAACACACATAGTTCATGCAACCAAGTTACCTAGTATATGACATTTAGTATGGCAAGATGCCATTTGAAATCTGACTTTTCCTTTTGCCAGATATGAGAACAAAAGGGTTGTGTTTCAGATGACTTGGTTCCAAAGCCTCAGCCTACTTACATAACATATATGGAAGAAAGATATTGAATGAATACTTGCTGAGCCAGTTTTTACTTTCACTTGTACAGCTCAACCCTCCTTCTCAGCCCAAGGAAAACAAAGCATTCTTTCAGATCAGAGAAGGAAGGGAAGTGTTAGATGTTGGTGAAGGTTGAGGAGAAGGGGCTCTGTCCCCCGCCACTACCTCATAGCCTCTTGTTAGCCTCAAGCGAGGGAGGCAATGGCATCCAGAAAAGTTTGGGAGTCTGAGAATTGAGTAGTCCTAGCTCTCAGTCTAGAACTCATAAGTGGCAGCCTTGGTGGATGGAATTCCCTGAGCTACCCTGGCTGCAGAAAAACCTGAGGCTGGTGTCCTGAGCCTCAGAAAGGTAAAGGGACACAGCCAAATCCTCCCTGTGTCCTAAGAAGGGGATGAAAGACCATTACTTCATAATTTCCATTTTCTTTTTTATTGTTTTGTTTTCTACTGCAAAGAAATATTATAATCCAAACCCTGGCAAGAGGGGAAAAGGATCACTAGATACCTTGTTAATATCATACCAAAGTAGTGAATCACAGGCTTGCTTAAAGATTATCTAGAGTCCTAGTGGATTATACCTATGTTTGATTTACTATTTGCTGTTGGTTAGTGTTTAGACTCTGGGAAGTTCCATGTTAATTTGCAGGTGCCTATCATATCTTAGATTGAAAGCTTAATTCATACATTTTCTCTTCTGATACTAAAAATGTTGAAAGTTGGGCTCAGGTTATCAGTTCTCATCATACCGTCTGTCCTCAGGAGATCTGGATACTTTCATTAGAATTCAACAGTACTGAGATACCGTGGGCACATATTTAAAAACAATGATCAAAAGACAGACCAAAGAGAAGGAGTTTCATGACCCTTGATGCAATATGTCACCAGTGCCTCTGAAATAAAATTCACAAAGCAACTCATACCACAATCCTTATATTATCTCTAGTGGCAACTTGAAAAGAATATTTCTCTGCACAACTTTGGAATATGGAGTTAAACAGACATGAGAGCAAATCCTGGCCTCAATTCTTAGCACTTGCCTTTCAGACGTTTGAACGAAAAGTCTGTAGCTCAGTATCCGGTTCTTGCAGATGCTCGATAAATGGTAACTGTGGTCATCCTTATTCTAACATACACATGTGTGTGACTTGCATACACAACACATGCCATGGGGAAAGCTGATTTCTGTGACATCGATGTCCTTTAGAAATGCTTCTGTGACTCAAAACTCATTTCATAAGAATGAAAGGAAATGTACTAATGAGTTTTTTCTCCCATTAAATGAAAAAGAAAAAGAAAAACACATTGAATCTGACCTCAACTCCCTTCCTCCTCAAATTAAAATAATGAAAGATAAAGTGCCTCTCATCTAAAGCAGAAAGAACATTAGAAAAATGGATATTCAATTTGATGGGGTAATTTTTTTTCTTTTCTTATTTTAAATAGTAATAGTTATTAGGGCCACAAAGTAGCTATTCATTGGGCAGAGAAGAGGCCCCTGAGCTGAACTGTCACTAAGAGCTTGGTTATCAACAATGAGTTGTTAGAGAAGCGTCCAAGGGGCTGACTGCATTTGAGTCATTTTGTCTCTGGCTAAGGTTGGCATGATCCTGTGATAGGGACTAAAGACCTTTGTGGCCTTAGAAACTGTGGTCATAATATTTGTGTCAAGAAAGAAATCTTAGTCCAGTTTTCTCATTTTACAGAGGAGAGAAATAAGAAATTAAGAAAGTTGCTCAAGGTCACATGATTAACTCCGAAATATCTCCACTGTTACTCCTATCGGTGTCTGACAATTCACTTTTAGAATCTTTCCTTTGGTCTTCATTAAAATGCAAGTGTGCCCATGAGACATGACTTCTGTAATTTGCACAATTGAAGATTACGTATTCAATGAAACCTTCAGGAAAGGGAATAGGATCTTTGGAACAAGGGACAGACCATCTGTGGCAAAGAGAATCGCAAAACTGGAGAGAACACTAAGAAGGAAAGAGAAATACAGACGGAATGTGAGCAGAGGTACAACCAAGGCAGGAACACCACATCTTCTTTGCAAGTTTCCTAGGGTTGACTCTGTTGATTAGTATTAATTTTTGTAAGGACTTTCTAACATTTTTGTATATAGTTTAAAAGACTAACTGATTTTACCTTTTTCTCAACCAGTGGCTAAAGAAAATGCAGTGATATCTTTGCTTTTTCTAAAACAATGTAAAACATAATATGCACATTGGTTAAGAGTGCTGACATTGTAATCAGAATGCCTGGGCTCGTATTTCACTCATTAGATGTTGGGGTAGCTTTAAACATGTTTGCTATTGTTTGATATGTCATCCAGTAAGAGGGCAAAGTTTATGCCCCATCCCTGTTCATCTCTATTGCCTTCTGTGACCCCTTTGTGAAAAATAGATTGTAGTGGTAGTGACTGTGTGTGACTTGTGAAGCTAGGTCAGGAAATGTCATGCGGCCTTCATTTGATTCTCATGAGACACCTACTTTGAGGAGAATCATCCACCATGTAAGAAATGCCTCTGAACTGAGACTGAACACTGATGAGACCACGCTCCCAGCCACGTGAGCACACTGTAGTGGATGTCCAACTTGGTGAGCCTTCAGATGATGGCAATGCCAGCTGATATCCAACCAAAATGAAAGACTCCAAGAGGGAACAGCTAAGCTGCATAACTTCTGCATTTCTGATGCACAAAGTCAAAAAATAAAATGGTTGCTTAAACTACTACATTTTGGGGTAATTTACTGCACAATAGTAACTGAAACAGATGTGTTTCCTTGTGTGTGTTAGTATTTCTGTCTCTGTGCCCTCATTTACATAAGGAGAATGATCACTGATCTGGAATATTCCCTCACATGTTTTCATCTGCTCCTTTCTTGGAGTGATTTTTTTTTTTTTTTTAATTTAAAAAAGTAGGGGAATTCTCTATATAGCATACTTTCTATTCACAATAAAGCAACTAGGAAATGAACAATCATCAAAAGACTAACATAACCAAATTTACTTTGAGATTATAATAAAAAGGAAAACCAATTTTAAAAAGAAAGAACCCAGGAAAGAGCCCCTAGAATTTCATGGCATTTTGTCTGATGTTTGGATGTTCCCTCGGTCATGGGTTGATAACCTCAATGTGGGTATAGATCCCCGGTGGTAAGTGATATGTTGGTATATGCACCACACATTGAGTAGGAAGGCTAGACTAGAGCTGGACAACAAACTTTCTACAATGATAGAAATATTCTAAATCTGCACGAGCCACTGGCCACCCGTGGCTATTAAGCCCTTAAAATGTGGCCAGTACAACTGAGGAAATACTTAATCAATTTTTTAATTTAGTTTAAAAAATTAAATTTGTCAAGTGTCTACTGTATTGGCAACATGATTCTAGAACCTGCTTCCTAATCAAGTCTGATTCAGCACCTACAGTGATAGGAAACTATATATCTGAAGCAGTTTCCTCCACTCATAGGATTTGTAATTTTAACCCAATTGGTTGTAAATCTGTATCTGTAAATACAAATAACAGGCATACAGTGGTAGGCAGAATAATCACCCTCCTAAAAAAAAAAAAAAAAAAAAAAAATTAGCCACTGCCTAATTCCTGGGATGTGTCAATATATTACGTGGCAAAGGGAAACTGAATTGCAAACGGAATTAAGGTTGCTAACCAGTAGGTTATCCTGGATTATGTAAGTGGTCCCAATATAATCACAAGTACCCTTAAAAGCAAGAGGAAAGAAGAGGAAGAAGACAGTTGGAAAAAGAGATGTGATGATGGAAGCAGGGTCAGAAATGCTCCATTGCTGAATTTGAAGATGGAGGAAGGGGGCCATGAGCCAAGAAATGTGAGCAACCTCTGAATCTAGAAAAAAGCAAGGAAATGGATTTTCCTTTAGAGCATCCAGAAGGAACGCAACTTGCCAACACCTTGACTTTAGCCCGGTGATACTCATGTCAGTCAGACCTCCAGCACTCTGAGTTAATAGATTTATATTGTTCTAAGCCACTAAGTTGTAAATAACTTGTTAGAGCGACATTAGAAAACTGGGTGCCCAGTAAATATAACCTCTTATCCAGAGGGAAACCCTTGATGAAACTGAACAGTATTATTCTGTCTCTCAGAGAGTTTTCTTCTAACTTTAAGCCTCCTTAGATTCTCCAACAACTGCTCAAATGCCATTAATCCATGTCCCTAACCAACCTGGTCAGTGTCCTCTGGACAAAAGTCTGCTTGGCTGACATGGCTCTTACAGTATGTCACCTGTCATGGGACAAAAATGTCCATCCATGGGGACCAGGCCCTTGCCTGGACCTTATATCATTTCTGTCTATGGAAGCTAGGAATGTTTTTGTTTTTAGGGGAGACACAGCTTGTTATTGAATGAACAAAGTTCTCAGTTAACCAGCTCCCCTCACCCATACACACTCTTTTTCACAGGTGCTACTGTAAAGCAACACCTGCCCCAATTCTCTAGTGACATTTTGTCCATCATCTAGTGTGCAAAAATATCATGGGATTTGGATTCCAACATATCTGCTGTCTTTTCCAATTGATTGTGTTCTACAAACTTGACTTTGGTCCCATTAATATCCTCATCCAGGTAATTAATGAAGCCCTGGAAGAGGACAGGCAGAGGACAGGGTTCTATGGCACAACCTATAGTCTCCCCTCTGGCTTCATTCATTCATTCGACAACATGGATTGAGTACCTGCAGTAGCGTAACCAGCCATCCCGGCTTGCCTGGCGTGGAGGGGTTTCCTGGGATTAGGGACTTTCAGTACTAAACTTGGGACAGTCCCAGACAAATGGGGTTCATTAGCCACTCTAAATTTCAGTGTGCCTCACTTCGTGGTGGGCTACTAAAGAAAAACTCAAAATAAAGCACAATCTGTGCTCTCAAGGATCATACCACCTAGAATCTAGTTTTTTCCAAACTTTCTTCAGATTTCCTCTTATGTTCTACTTTTCCCTGATAGCTAAGGGGATTGATTTAGTTTTACTCTCTGTAATTTATGTTAAGAAAAAAATAAATACTTCCAGATTATACTTCTTTTTAAAAGTATACTTCCTACTGCTTAGGAATTATATTCAGCTCTTGGTTACAGAAACCAGAAACTTTAAAATAGTGAAAAGTTATCTTTGTCTCCTATCATTGTAACCTGTGTTTATCTTTTTTTGATCATAAATGGGCTGATCCATGTTCTTGTTCCAAATAGGAAGAAAGAGAAGAGCAGGGGACAAAAGGTGCATGCCAGCCAAGTTAGCACCTGTTAAAGAATTTTTGTCCCCAATGTCCAACCCAACAGGTCCAACACAATCAATAATTTGTTCAATATCTCATTAAGCACAATTTAGATGTTTAATCACTTTTATCTGCAAAGGGGCTGGGAGATACATTTTTTTAGCTGAGCACATTGCTACCGCCACCACCACCACCACCACCACCACCACCCCCAATAATTAATGATATAATTAAGAATGAAGGGGGAATTAAATATGAGGTAGCCAGTTAGCTCTCTACACTTGACTCTTTCTTTTAAAACTGTGACCCTGCCTACTTTCCAGTTAATGTCTGCTCCTGCCCTTGAAATCTCTATTTGTCAAATGTCTTATTGAAATCCAGTTATACAATATCAATGAGATACTAGTAATCTGCTACTATAATTATAATCCTATCATAAAGACTTGTAAAGAACTCCAGCTAAACGAATTGAATTTGCATGAATTTATAAATGACCAGAATAGTGCTTTCAAGAAGTGGGGTGGCTGTCACTTAATATTTACAGTCTGTAAACTAAAGTAACTGAATTATTTTCATTACTTATTTATTTTATATTTACATTTAGAATTATATTCTTTAAGGGAAACAGCAGCCACTAAATAAAAATTACAATTAGGCATGTAAATATTTTAAATTTCATATTTAAAAGGAAAATAAAGGCATTTTACTAGTCTATTTTGAATAATGTTTATCATTTCATTAAACATAAATACTATTCTTGACACAGCACTTCTATGAGGTTAAGTTAGCACCATTCCCTTCAAATATAGTCACTAAAACAGACATTTTCTGACCTTTCTGTGAAAGCTAAGTAATTATTTGGTTACAAAGCACCAAGTAGATTAGCTAAAAGCTGCAGTCCATGGGTTTGTGCCATTATAACACTTAAGGGGTCTATAAGTACAGTTGTCTAAACTGAAAGGACACTTGGTATGTGGAACTCATTAAAATGCACTTGCCACGTTTCAGTCGGGATAAAAACAGAGTAGAGGAAGAGGGCGATGAAAACATGGTTCCTGGACCTTTCGTTCCCACAGGTAAATGCACTCCTTACAATCTATATCTAATTTAAGTAATGCATTAAGTAATGCCCTACAGTTACTAATAATTCTAACTACCTTTCATTTTGATTTGCCAGGAATTGTGCAAGGAACATTAATCCATCAACTCTAATGCACATGGAAAATGTGTAGCAGACACAACATAATCCCCATTTTACGATTAAGGAAACTAAGGTCAAAAAGTCATGTAACTTGCTCAATGTCAGTATTCAAACTTATGTATACGAGTCTCCAAAGCATAGCCTGTCTCTCCAGGATTTACTGTGCTTTATCCACAGGTTCTTTGAAAACTCTTCAGCCAACAGATTGTCTGAGTATTTGTTGTTTTTCCTTTAGGATCTCAAAGAAGCACTGGATTTAGGAGATGAAGTTCCAATCAAAGGCCTTGACTCGAATTGCCACATACCAGCTTTGTGACCCTGGATTTGTCTTTTCACTTCTCTGAGCCTCAATTTCCTCATCTGTATAATGGGTATTATAATACCTAGAAATATCAGTAGTAGTATCTACCATATAGAGTTGTTGATAGAATTAAAGAAGATAACTTATAGTAAATGCTGGAAATAGTAGATATTCAATAAATATTGCTTGACTCATGTACTTGTCACTGCAGGGGGAAAAGAGACATGAAGTGATGGAGACAAAATTTACAGTTTTTAATTAAATGACTTACATCTAAATTACTTATTAAGAACACCAATATAGTGGAGGTTATTTTACTTGACTTCGTAACTGTCTTTATGATATTAATAAGGTCTAAAGGAATAAGACTCAATAGAAATGAGTTTTATTGAGACACTGTGGTATATTAGGAAGATCATAGCTTTTGGGTGGGGGCACTAAGATTTGAACTCAGGATATGAGCTTCAGTCAATACTAAGTTCATAAGGTGGCGGGGCACTTGGTGGCAACATAAAGACGTTGGTGATCTCAAAAACAGTATAAAGGAATACCATCTTTATAGTAATTGTTTAGACAGGACCGAGTTAACAGAGTAAGGGAACTATCAAAGTTTGGGTACTCCAGAAGCAGGCATTGAAGTAAAGTTTTATTAGTGATTGACACCAATAAAAGGAAGGGAGAAGAGCAGAGGGTAGAATTGAATGGGATTCAAAGTGTTGGTAAACCCAACAAGTATGTTTTGTCAGATTGTCCCACATTGAGCAGAAGTGGCCAGGCCTTCGTGTATCCTACCAAATAAACACATCCTGGGAAGGCTGTACCTCTTTTGAGGTGGCCCTCTGCAGACCTTGATTGCAGCAAATCCTTCCTTATAGTGGGACCTAGGTGACATATCTCAGTTTCAACCTCAAGACCATATTGGATTTTGAATTTATGAGACCAAGAGGCCAAGGGCACTAAGCTGGGATCATGAGATCAAATATGAGTTCTAGATGCTTCTCCATCATTCTGCCATCTTTGCATGTGTCACTTGACAATTTTCCTGCCTCTGGAAGAGAGGTTTTGCATCAATGTCCTCTGAAATTCATCCAGTTTCTAATATTTTATAGATCTATAGTTTTATTCATTTGTTCATTCAACATGTGTTTACTAAAGGTAACTGCTGGGCCATCCATTTCTAGACATGTAGGATACTAGAGTGAAGAAAATTAACCAAAGCTCCTTGCCTTGGTGGAGGGGTCATTTTAGCAGTTATAAAGTTCTCTTCATTATAAGAAAAAGCAATGAAGTAAGAATTTCATTGGTAAAATTCATTAGTTAAATTACTATAACATTTGTGATACTGCTTCAAAGCAGAAGAATTTGATATTGAAAATGCCAGGGAAATACATTCTAAAAGTAATTTCACAAATTATTTTCTGGGTTGTATCATAGCTTCCACACACTGTACAGCCTGACCGATGTTCTTTCTACCCTTTGCCTATGAGAACTAATAAAAGTATTGACAATCTTTCCTTCCTGGCAGAGGACAGGAAGAAAATTAAGGTCTAGAGGGGAGAAAATAAAATACAGTTTCGGAAATTTGGGCTGAAAACATGTCAATGCTCTTCTCAGTGATTCATCCAGAAAGTTATTAAAACCATGATCATAACACAAGATATGGCAACAAATAAAGAATATTTCGCTTCATCTCATATGTGCCTCAATATTACATTTTTCATTACTGCTGCTGTGATGGGAGGTGGGTGCGTAGAAAACATTTCATAAAACTGTCATTTTAACTTCAGCGTATCCTTTTTAAATTCAACCAACAATCCATGTGTACTAGCTAGCTGATTACAATGTTAGGTAAAGCCAATAATACATTTTAAGGGAAGGGGGGTCTTGATTTAATAGGATTTAATCACTCAACTTAAATGAATGTTAAACTAACAAATGGATTTTTGACAGGATGATTGTAATATGTAATTCAACCATAATAGTCAACTCCTTTTTTTGGAGAGTAGATAAAAGCTCATGACCTTAAGTTATGAACCAGATTTAGGAAAATCATTGTAGCATATTTCAACATATTATTGAGTTTTTGTTCTCCTAGTTGGAGCAGAGGAGACAGCATGAATACTGCACAAATATGGCTTTGCTTCCTTAGTATATGATTCAGTGAAATGTATCTCAACCTCTGTGCCCTAAAGAACTTGCCTCGTGCCCAGAACTTTGCCCTTTCCTGGCAGAAGTACAGCTGGATTTGAGGCTGATTGGGTGTCTGGGCCTGCCCATAATCAGTGGAATGCATGAAGTTCTCACATATTGAGGAATCCACTTCACAAGTGGCAGACTGGGTGATCCAGACTGGCTCTCCTAGAGAACAACTAGAAAAGTTGAACAGCAACAAAAATCTACTTGACAGTATTAAATAGCTACCAAAGCAGTGACGAATTACAGAGCCAAAATCCAAGAGAAAGAAACCCAGAGGTGAGCCAGGCAGGAGTCAGCTTTCACCTAGAGGTGTCTGCTGATTCTCTGGGAAATGGAGAAAATGATAAGAACTTTAGATAGAATCACAGGGCTGGTGGATCAAAAGTAAGTTTCAGGTTCTACTGAGGAGGGGAGGTTTGTGGGGTTGGGACCACAAAGGGCTATCACCCACGAGTAAGAGAGAACTGTAAATAGAAACCCATAGTCCACCAAGAGTAAAGACTAGCTTGGAATGATTTCCATCCCATATACAAACTTATACTGCAGCAGACACAGTGCAGGCTTCCATTTATATAAAGTCCAAAACAGGCAAAACTCATCTATAGTGTAGGAAGCACAGCAGTTATCTTTGAGGAGGAACAAGGGGTACTGATTGAGAGAATGAGGGGCACTTCTGGGGAGCTGATTTTGTTTTATTTCTCGACCTGGGTGGTGGTTACATGAGACTAAGAATTTTGTAACAATTCTCTGAGCTTTCAGATTTTACTGACACCACCAGGAGTCCATCCAGCTGAGTAGATTAAGCTTCCTGCCAACCATTCCTTCTCAGAGTAGCCTTGCGCACAGTTTGCACCTTGATGTCCTGTGAGGATGAGCAGTCTCTCTGCCTTGTCCATCAGATTAGAGCTCTCAAATGTCCACTGACACCAAGGACACGACTCTTTTCTTCATTGCTTAGAGAGCACAAACCACAACCCAAAAACCGATCTCACGCTCCTCTCCCAGCTAAGGCTGCCAGCCTTAGCAACTAAAAATATAAGATGCTGAATTAAATTTGAATTTCAGATAAACAATAATGTTTTAGTATAATGTGTCTCAAATATCGCATGGGGGACATACCTATACTAAAACAGTGTTTGTTGTTTATCTTAAACTTAACTGAACATCCTGCATTTTTTTTCTGACAACCCTACTCCTGGCCCATTTCCTTTGCTCTTTGGATGAATAGAGGCGGAACAAAGAGAGAGGAATAATAAAGCAGCTGCTAAAGGAAACATACACCGCTGTAACCTGTTTGTTTTTTTCAGTCTATTGAATTGAAATTTAGTAAAAAGAACATGCAAAAAAAACTTGAATATGGTTTTAAGATGCAAAACCAAGGGCATGTGCTTCCATCCAGCCTCACAACCCCACACAGCAGAAACCCCATAGCCTAGAAAGAAGAGAATGATGCTGCTCCTTTTCCCCTTTTTTTCCAAGATGAGCAAGATCCCTTTGTAGTCTGGCTTGTGCTAGCCAACATGGTAACCACTAGTCACATCTGGGGATTTAAACTTAAATTACTTAAAATTCAACACAATGAAAATTTCAGTTCCTCGGTCACACCAGCCACATTTTAAACATTCAATAGCCACATGTGGGTCATGGCTGCCATATTGGATAGTGCTAATTAGAAAACATTTCTATTAAAGTGGAATATCCTATTAGACATCACTGGTCTAGATTACCTATCGTATCACGATCTAACTATGAGGAAAGCAGTGACAAATGGCATGTCAAGAAGTATGTTTCTGTGACTGCCCTAGGAAGAGGCCTTGCCACCAAACAGCACCTGGCACCTTTTCTTTGGTGTTTCTTTATCTCCTGCAGTTACAAATCACTATATTGATTTAACACATATTAGAGGCACTTTTAACTGAGATTTCCTTGAATACTCACACATATGTTACCAAATTACAGTCTTTGGTCTGAAACGTCTGAGAAGTAGGACGGTTTCTGGAGTAGGAGTCAGAAGATGAGCGTTCTAGCACTTTCTCTGCCATCATCTATTCTGAGACCTGAATCAAGGCACTTTCCTCTCTGGGTCTCATATTCCTTCTATAAAGGCACATTTTGTTCTCATTAAAATAAAAGTCAAAACTGAAACTTGAAAGAGCCAATACTATCATCTCCAGAGTGAAATTCAATCTAAGTGGAATTTTCATTGCGTGATTACCTCTAAAAACACCAAGTCTCTCCCAACGTGAATTTCCCAAAAGTAAAACAATATTCATGCCTCAGGACAGTAATGGCCTCAGAATTCAGAAACTGGGGATGAGGCTTTCACATTTTGATTTCAGTTTGTTATTTGAGTCTGGCCTGAGTTTCCTGGGGAAAAAGCCTGGAATTAAAAATGAGAAGACATTGATTTAAATTGTGTGAAATATTGAATAAATTTCTTAACCATTTTAGACCTCAGTTTCCTCTTTAGCAAAACAGAAATAATAAAAGCATCATCATATATTTCTTAAGAAAATTAAATTTGATAATACAGTGAAAACACTACCAGAGCCTGATCGTAGTTAATGTGGCAAAAACAGATTTTATTAAGCAACTACTGCAGCAGAGGAAAAGGAATTGGATTTCAATAGAGAATGAGGCTCAGTACCAAACACAACAAGAACAAATGGAGATTTTTAGTCAATAGCAGGTTGAGGGTGGGGGTTGGTGAGTAGAAAATTACTAAGAGGAGACATCAAGAGTAGTGCAGGGGTTATTAGACTAACCAAAAAGGACTCTTGCTGAGGGCAGGGCAGAGTGACTAGATGTCAAGGGTGAGAGGGGTGAGGAATTTGATTATACATCAAGAGTGACCAGAGTGAGGGATTTTCTCTAAACTGACTAATCAGAATTCTTGTTAAAACTGGGCTATGTGGATCTGGCAAAGATGATGCCCAGGTCAAGGCCTAGTCTAGAAGAGGGCTCAGAAGAGCTTGACTAAAATTTGGTTAAGGAGAATCTTTCGATATTCAAGACCAACCAGTTGAATGAACGTCACCTGGTGCTGACTGTGGGCTGAGACACCAATGGAAACAGTTAGGTCACCAAATGTGATGTCTCCAGGTGGCTTGCATTTCTCACATGACTTCTGGGTTCTGAGAGAGAGTGTCCCAGGGTCAAGCATTCCAAGAGATTTGGGTGGAAGCTACAAGTTTTATGACCTGGCCTCAGAGGCATTAGAATGTCATGTCTAATGCATGTTACTTGTCAATGAGTCACTAAGACCAGATTTGATTTGAGGGGAAGAAAATATCCTCTCCACCTCTTGCTATGCAGAGCAGAGGGAAACAATTGATGGCAGCTGTCTTTGGAGACTATCACCACATCCATACTTCACATTGTACAGTGTCCTTGACTTCTACAACATAAATTTCTGAAACTTTATAAACAGAAGGAAGAGAAAGCTCAGGCAGTTTATCTACAGCCATACAAGTTAACAGAAAGTATTCTGAAAACCGTGTTCCTCTTGGTAAATGGTTGTAGATGTTTCTGTGAGATTTAAACAAGGGAAAATATTACTAATGCTGCTCACTACATCAGGAACATACCTCCCACTGGCCAAAGTTACAAATATATCTGGTTAGTTCAGAGAAACACTCAAATACATGGGAAGACATCTCATTCTTTGCCTCTATATAGAAAAAAAAATCTTAAACATCAGGTGCTCTTATAATTATTTATTTATTTATCCCTTAGCATTGCCAGATAAAATACACTATGTTCACTTAAATCTGAATATCATATAAACAACATTTTCATGTATGTATGTTCCAGTTATTGCCTGGGATATGCTTATGGTAAAAATAATTCAGTGATTATCTGAAATTCAAATTTAACTGAGCACCCTGTATTTTTACTTGCTAAATCTGCATGCCTATCCCTGAGTTATATTGTGATTTTATTTCAGAATTTTGTCCTCAAGCATATCAAGTCGAGAATAACTTTTGCACTTGGTTTCAAAATTAGGTTTTAATAAATCCCTAACATAATTTAATCCTTTCTTCTGCATCTAGGTAATCTATATCTAATTAGAAACAATCAAGGGCAAATTGATTATGGGCTTTCTGTAGGAATGAGGGCAGGCAGGTAGATATCAAGGATATACAGAATGCTTTCTTAAAAACATTGAGATAAATACGTTATTGAACATTTCTCAGTAACTTACCATCATGGCACATTTGCAGAATTGATACACTTTTTTCCCCTTGGTAACCATAAATTCCACTTTGTTATAATTAATTCTATTTTCTTCTCTTTGGGGTAGAGATGAAAACAGCTGGTTACCACATGAAAATACTTCATCTATTTAAAGGCAAATGTTATCTCTGAGCTTTCTCTTCTTCAGGCCAAATTATGTCTGCTCATTTTTCCCCTTTGTTTCTAGTTCCAAACCTTTTATCATTTCTGTTTTTCTCTTCTGTCACCCCATAAATGTTCCACATTTCTAAAATTATACAGATTGAAATGAGGTTTCATATTTTTATATAAGTCTCTGATAGTAAATATAACCATAAATATTGCTTTGATTATATATTATTTCACATGCTTAAAATATATTTAAAATGCATTAACTAAATATAGATAAAAGCCAATAGATAAAATGGAATTCTAAAAAAATAAAATAAACAGAACATAAGAAGTCAGGAAAGAGGAACAAGGGGAACAAAAAACAGAAGTGATGACTAAAAACAATTAATAAGCCACCATATCAATAATTACACAAATTTTAATGGACTAAACACTGCAATTAAAACGTAGAGATACTCAGAATGAATCATAAAGCAAGACTCAACTATATGCTGTCTACAAGAGATACTCTTTAAATATAGACACAGGTAGGTTGAATAAAGGATGGAAAGATTATACATAGTCTGTATGTACTACATATGCTATTATGACATGCAAGCAATAAGCATAGGAAGGCTGAAGGAGCTATATTAATGTCAGATAAAAGTCTTGAAGACAAATATACAAAATATAAAAAGGACTATTTCGTAATTAGTTAATTCTTCACAAGACTGAAAAACCTTAAATGTATATGCACCTAATAACAGCTTTACTATATACAAATCAAAAACTGACAAATTAAAGAGATAAGTAAACCATTCTGTGACTATACTAGGACATTTTAACACCCTTTCTCAGCAATTTGTGTAATTACTAGACAAAAAAAAAGAGTCTGTAAAAATGTAGCTCTGAAATGACATTATCAACTATCTTGACCTTATTGATACTTACAGATCACTATACTCAACAAAAGCAGAAGGCACATTCTTCGTACTTTCACCAATGTAGACCATGTTTGGCCATAAAATAAGTCTCAATACATTTAAAAGAACTGACATCCCGTAGAGATTATTTTCTGACCATAAAATTAAATTAAAATGCATAGATATCTTTCAGAGATTTCAATCATCATTCACATACATTTTATTAACACAGTTTACTTTTTCCTCTGGGTACACCTATCCTGCTTGTTTGGACATTCCTCCAACTAATTAAGGAACCAAGCTTGTTAATACTTTCACTGATCTTCTTATGAAAAGCTCCTTTCCATTTGGATGTTCTTTTTAAATTAAAGAACACAACCTGCTTGCTAATACAGTCAGTGTGTGTGTGCTGGCGTAAAAAGTAACCCCAACAGCCTTTTAAATTCCAGCTCCAATGGGCTTGTCTCTGACCACATCAAACTTTCTGTAGCATTTGGTAAATGGAAGTATCATTTTCCTGGATACCCTTACCCCCAACCATGGTTTTCACAACACAGTGTTATCTGTGGTTTCTAACCAAACTTCTCTCTCTACATCATGGAACCCCACCCCCTGGAACTCTTCCCTCCTTGGAACTCTTCTCCCTATGTACTTCCCCTAACAGAGCTCATGCATCCCTGCACCTTCCACTCTACCTCTGTGTAGATATTTTCATTTTCACATTTAGCTCCAATCTTCTTGCACTTCAAGTTCATAATCCCCATGTGGCTGTGTTGTGGGTATAGACGCTATATTAAAAATCCATGTGTGCAAGAAAGTATTACATTTCTAGATTTCTCTTCATGAAGCTACCTGAAGCTCTCTCTGAGCACCGAGGCTTGTGGGAAATCAATCTGTTGCTATTGCCATTTCTTGCTTCATGAAGATATGGCACAGCTTCAAATCTATCTGGAAGCCTTTCCAGTCATCTGTCATCAGGCAGTGCTAGATGTTATTTAAATGTCCTCTGTCTCAGGTTGAGCTGCATGGCTGTTTCCAGACTGTACTTGGGGCAGAGTAATATTCAGTAAGTCTGGATACCTGCCTGCAGTCTAGATCCTTTATCCTCAGGCAAATCCTGCCCACCACCCCAAGTGCTGACAGATAGCAGCTCTAGACCCCCAACTCTGCAGGATCTATAAACCTTCAACCTCTTCCAAATATGAGGAACAAAGTCATTCATCTTATTCTTTCCTTGACCTCAAAAACACCTAAATCCCTCTCTTTGTCCTTCTTTTAGGACAAGCAACATTATCTCTTCAACTAACTTGAGCTTTTTACAATAAAGGACAAGAAAAAACATTCAAGCAGTATTTGATTTCTGCCCTGCAAAAAATTTTTGAGACAAGGAAATGGTAACATGTGTCTGATTGCTGGAACAGGAGAGTGAGGAAAATGCAGGGTGAGCACTAATGAATTGAGAGATCAAATAATGATAATGTACTTTTCCTGATGACTTCTCCTCCCGCCAGATGCCATCTAATTTAATCATCACACCCCACACCCCTCTTCTGGAAAGAAGACAAAAGCTCTATCCGTTCTATAATATCACTTTTAAGCTAACATTTAATCGTTTATTGTGCACCTCCTGTGCGGTAAAAATTTTTACAAGAAGCAACTCATGCTCACAACAACCATATTAGGGAATTGCTCTTACTATCCGTATTTTTCAGATGAGAATACTGAAGTTTAGAGAGACTAAGCCACATACATAATCAGCAAGTAGCAGAGTTAGGATTTTAAATTCAGGATGACTGACACCAGCAACCTCTCCCTTAACTTTAACCACCATGCGATATTGCCCATCTCCTACATATGTTACATGTATTTTAACACATGTTCATAATTGACTTGAAAACAGTTCCTTTGCAGTAACAGTTCCTGTTACTGTTATCAGCAGTTCCAGGCTCTTAGAACTCCAACTCTGAAGTTATTTTTGACTCCTTGCTCTGTCCAGATTCAGCCACATGCTCAGACTTATAAATGCTACTTCCACCATATTTCTTCAATTTTTCCTCTTTTCCAGTTCCTTTTCAGATTCCTATGATATCTTTATTCAACTGCTCTAATATCTTCCAAATGCTGTCTTGTTGGTTTTTGCTTGTTTTTAATTTCTACTTAACACTAGGTCATCCTATATGCTGGTGCAAAGGAACTCTTGCTAAGACAAGTCCATGTAATTGGACACATGTCCAATTATTGCTGCAATACTAACTAAACTTGTTACACATACTTCATTCTAGATACCATTCTAGATACTTCTGAGCATGCTTTTCCATTCTTATCTCTTGCATTGTATTCTACCTACTTATCTCATGTCACAGTGACAAGTCACTCATGTTTCGTGAGTGTCTTTACTACATCCTCCATCATGACAATGTTCTGTGTCACACATCGCTCTGGTACAGCAATTTCTGTCAAATAAAAACATTACAGTGTGTCCTCATCTACCTTATTCACCGGATCTGGCACTGTGTGACTTCTGGCTCTTCCCAAAAGTCAAAATGATTCAGGACATCGAGGCAGCCACAAATGACAGCGCAACTAAAGACACTCATTAAAGGAGGACTTCCAGAACTGTTTCAGAAGGTGGCAAGAATGATAGGAGAAGTGTGTTCAAAGTGAGAGTAGGTATTTTGAGGGGAATTAATGGCAATGTGTGTTTTACTGTAATACATTTTTTTATTTAAACATTCACCATATTGTTTGATCACATCTTATAACGCGTGCTTAATAACACAATTTCCTAAATTCTCCTTTTCCAAGTATAATTTCTCTTTCCTTTAAACCAGAAATTCCTTTACAGTTTCCTTATGTCTTTTTCCTTGTATGATAGTTATTTCTTTAGTTATCTAATGCTTCATAGAAATAAACCCCTATTGGCCAAGGGGCTGCCTCTTAATCACTTGGTTGAATGCTTACTATTTGAGACATACTAAGTTATCTACACGTCAGTGATTCAGTGACCATTATATGAATAATGCATGCAGAGTAGACAATGAATGCTTCTAAAATTGAAACTAATGTATTTGAGATAAGAGAAGGATTATCCATAATTTTTCCAGGCAAATTTGTCATCATCTCAGTAAAGTAAAAGAAGCATTGCCTCTCTCTTTTCCACAAAATGTGGTATATAATCAATAAAACCAAAGGAATTGCAGAAGTATCACAATTTTAGATATAAAATGTTTATTTATTATATATTTTGCATGCTACCCAATTTATGGCACTCCACAATGTCAAAATCTTTCTTTTACTCTCTAGAATTTAACTAATAATCCTCACTATAATTATCACCTCAGGTGCCATGTACATAATTAAGCAGCAAAGACAGAGTTAGACACTGAACAAGAGATAATAAAAGCAACCAAATCACTGCCTAATTTGATTGAGATTCCTATGTGAGTAAAATGTATAAGTGATGTTCCCTGAAATGACCTGAGTGAGATGGATTACATTCATTTCTGTCTTATTTCCAGAGTTAAGTGTATTGGGTGTGATTCAGGGCAGAATCTAATAGAATTTGTGACATGCCAGTTAAATCACCCACTGCTGTAGTTGTAAACATTCATCTGTTTTAACTTGCCCAGAATTTATTTAGCTGTTAATAAGATATTAACCAACCAACAATTATTTATCAAGCACTTGCTATGTCAGTTCTGTACAGAAACACTGACTCCAGACAATTAAAAAGAATTGGTTAATTACTAGTAGTTGAAGAAAATGGCAAAAAGTATTGAAATAACCTGATAAACAATTTCTGAGGTGAAGAGAAAATTCTGTTGAGATGAATGAGAACACAGTGTCTATGGAAGTTAATTGGGTTACATTTTCTGTCAAGAATAAAACTCTGTACTGAAATGTCAATCTGACCTATTATCCCCGGAATGAATCAGAAACTTTGAAATATCGGAATAAGGCAAAGACCATAAAGGATTAATTATAAAGCATGTCTACAGAGGGTTTTCTTTTCTTTTTTTTTCTTTTTTTAAAAAAGAAGAAGAAGAAGTGAAAGAAGAGTGTTTATTCACTTCAAGTCCTTGAGAATCAGGAGGCAGATTTGTGCTACCCATTGACTAACTGTGGGACACTGGGCAACTCAATTTATGTGTTCTGGGTATATCAATAAGGGTCTCTGTTGAGAGGTACAGAAACCAACTCAGGAGTATTTTAAGGAAAACAAAGAAATTTAGTGGAAGGATACTGAGTCGCTCCCAGGATCAAGGAAAATTTGAGGCATCAGGTTTTGGGAGGAAGAGGACACAGGGGCAGCTGCTGTCAGGGTCACAGGAGCAAGAACCCAAGGGAAGTCTCTCCAGAGCTCAGACATGGAAGGGCTTGGTCACAACCAGCTTCCATCCTCCTGTCACCCTAGAAAGGAGACTCCCTTCAGCCTCACTTGGGTCTAGACTTGCATAGATAGGGCATCCATTTGGCATCCCTCTGAATCTTCTGGTTACCAAAGAAGGACAAAAGGGGGACACTGGGCTCTCTAAAACCCTACTGAGCCTGAGTTTACTCATGTCCTCTAAAGCAAGGAGTCTGGATTAGAAGAATCTTGGATCTCTTAAAGTTCTCATGTTCCTTGATTTTTTTTTCCATCAAAGCCAAAAAAATCCCATTTATCTAAGATCTATTTTTAGAAGAAACATTAATCAATGGCAATTGAAATAAATATCCAGACTTGAAAAGACTAAAAAGATCACATACTACGTATAGTGATTTATTTGTAACTAATTAGTTGTGTAATCATAGGTAAATCCCTTAAGAATTTCAGTGCATTTGTCAAAAGTATAAATATCCTAATAGACTGATAAAAACGCATTACTCCTCTAAGATTCTACATCAAATCTACATAGCCTTAATCGTAAGTACTTCCCTTCCTATGGAGTAGTCCAGAGTAAACATTTTACATTCTAAGTCATTTTATGTCTCGATCCCAGATTTTAGGCACTGTTACTTATACGACTGGTTAAAACTCTGTAAAATTAGACAATATTTTTCTAATAAAATGAGAAATGGATTGTTTCTGAAGGTGAAGCTGTGATTTATACAAGTAGAGGTTTTAAACCCAAATGGTTTTTATGAGCACACAGCTCTAGACAGACCATACACCCTTAAGTGTATGATGGCTGAAAATAGCATTTAGATGCATGAGCGTAAAGGTTTGATGTTTGGTGGTAAAGCATCAGAATATTTTTGAGGTATATAATACCATCTGTTCTATATCAATCAACCATAAAAAGTAGCAGCTTGATGTTCTTATTCTGTGTTCACTCGCCTTTCCTCTTCAAATTGTCTCAATTATAATGTTCCTCCAGAAGCAGGAATTGTTCTTGCTTTCAATTCTGTCAGGCCTATTTTAGGTACTGTCTCTCAGTGTGAAATTGTCTAGCTGCTTGTATGCCCAAAGATCATTTACTGAGTTTGCAATTAATCTTCAGGATAGTGCTTTACACTTTTTGCTTAAAGAATAAACAATGTTGATTTTTGTAACTGTAAAACACATACTCATAGGACATTTGGAAAGTACAGTAAAGAAAAAATCACCAGTATTAAATACGATGTATAATATATTTAATATCTCCTTCTAGTTGTGTGAGTGTAGTATTTTAAAGTTGGATAGTACAGAAAAATGTCTTGATGGTGTTAATGGCTGCATGGTATTCCTTCCTAGGAATTATTTCTATTTTTCAAATTGTTTTCATATGTCTTCTCTTCCTTAATCAAAGAAAAGTCTCTGTCGTCTTCTTTGGAAGACTCTTCTTGGCAGTGAAATTGATAAAACAGGCATTAGTCCTAAAACACGAACTGAATACATATTGGAATTAATAAAGTAGCATATTAAAATCTTCCCATATTCCTCGGTGAGTTTTGCAGTCTCTGCCTAGTGACTAAATGTCTCTTCTGCTGATAAAATGTATGCCAGACATGTGGTCAACTCTTACTGTAAAAAGCAAAAGTGAAAAGAAAAAGAAAACACGGGTATTTCTTGTAATTTTTTTAGACAGCTGACATTTTAAGTGGATTTTATACACTGATTTGATTAGGACTAAAACTGCTGGGTATTTCTACCATTTCACACCAAGCTTGAGCTACTTACGGATGCTTGTGTAACAGAAAAGGGAAAAAAGAAAAATAATTTCTGATCTCGAGAATCAAGAGAAATGTGTGTGCACACCCATGCATACACAAGAATTACCTCAGTCAGACTTTCAAAGAATGAAGACAAACTATTAAACTTTTACTGTAGACATCTTTATAGCCTGCACCTCTTCCTGCTACAAAAGGAAGGGAGCGTGTTTGCTTGCCTTATTTGGCTACCAGGCTAAATGAGAGATTTGGGTAGAGTTTTGAAGAAATGGTTGGAAAACAGGATTTGGTGAGGTTTTGCTTTGGGTGATGTGCTGTAATTCTCTTCTCCCTTACCCTCCCACCTAAGCCAGATCTTCAGTAAACAGCTACATTATTTCTCAAAGCTTTGGGGTTCCAGTTGTTTTTCTTACGGCTGCACTGATGTACTGAAACTGACCCTGATGCAGAGCAAGTGTTCTCTGTTTATATCTACTTTTTGAAATTTGGGTTGAGAATTTCCAGTAAATCTGTAATTCTGTCCCCTGAGAGCAGTGCAGTAAAGTATAAATAGAAACCAAAAGTAAAAAGCTTCTGTGCGAGAAGTTTAAAAATCAAAAGGCACTCAGTATCTTTTGTGGGGGACACATCACTTAAACTCTCTTTGCTTCAGATTCCTTAACTGTAAAATGGGGAAAAGAATTTTTGAATATTATTTCACCCTGCCTTTTTTGTGAGTATTCAATGGGAAAACATTTTTTTCATTGCTTTGTAGACTACTAAGCGCCTCATAAGTGTAAATGTTTATAATTGCTTATAATGAAGTCTTTCTGTTAGCAGTTCCCAGTTAGGATCCCTTTACTTCTCTGATAGTCTACTACTAAGATCTCCTTTAAAGTCTGCCACGCTTATGAATTGGTCTAGAAGTGTCTTGGCTAAATATCTTCTGTTTGTACCCCTCATCCAAGCTCTACCCTTTTTCACCGTGCTCCCTGCCCAAGGAGGGTGACACACGTGGGTTGTATCGGTGGGCTCCCTTACCTTCTCTTCAATTTCTCTCATTTTTCTGGAGGCACTGGCAGAACACCAGAGGGTGGAGGAGAATGAGGTGATAGTATGTACTGCTTGTTTTCCTCTGGCCTAGTCACTGTCGGCTGGCTGTGTCTCTTCATCAAAGGCCAGGTCCTGTCAGAAGGCCCTCTGAGTACAGCTACTCTTTCCAGTCTCCAGTCACTGCTTCCTCCACTAGCCCCTTCAGACCTACTGCTGTTTGCTGCTCCTCACTCCTCGCAGCCCTGAGGCACTTCTCTCTATCTTGTTCCCTTAAAGCTTGTCCATGCCTTTGTAAATCCTCCCTTTATTAAACCTCCTCAAATGACTTTATGTAAATGTCCTACCTGGGTTTCTTCCCAATTCCTGAGTGGCACAGGTATGTCACCACATTTACATCTCCACCTGTTTTTGCACCCTTAATCTTTCATTATTACTTCCTCCAACCAGAAATTACATGATTTTTCAGCTAGTGTTCTGGTTTTGGTTTCCAAAAAAGACAATTTTATATTCATTTTGCAATGAGGGAGCTCATGCTTTTCTTCTTTATTACACAGAAATATACAAGGGAAAATCTACAAAGTACCACAATATGAAACATTACACAAATGCAAATGATTGAAAGTAGGCCCCCAAAAAACAGATAGCATATCTCTCCTGTTGCTTCCCCATACTATCACTAGTACACACACACACACACACACACACGCACCCCTGATTCAAAGTAGGTGACAGGCTCATAACAGTGGTCTCATCAAGTTAGATCATAGATTTTTAAGGAATAGATACGGCTGCTGCCTATCCAATCCTTCCAAATGCTCAGGGAATAAGGAGAAGAACCCTCCCAACCTACTGTGCAAATACACAATCCGAAGTGTGCAAAGAGGAGGGTACAAGATAGGAAGAAAGCGGTGGATTCCACTTGCTTGTGACTATACATGGAACACCTTCTAGAAATTCCCAGGAATAACTAGACAGAGTGGTTTGGTTTTTAAGGATCTGGATTGTCTGCAAAAGTAGAAGAGGGTTAACACTATAAAAATATCATCTTTCTAAAGAACTGGGAAAACACAGGTTATATAACTTTGAAATAGCAGAGAAAAAAATAATAACTAAAGAGAATAGTCGTGACCCCTTGATATAAAGAGCCTTCAGAAAGGAGGTGAGAGGAACAGTTCGATGATAGATACAGAATGGGCAGGACCATCCCCAGAGAACATCATGGGGACGGAAGAAGGGCACATGTCATCTCCAAAGCTTACTGATGAATTTCTTTTAATCTTAGGATGCCCCAGTCAGCTCGCTGTCATGGCTAATTTAATGATGAGTCTATTGCCATTTAATGTTTTTATTACATTTTCAGAAGGTACAAAAGTCTATCTTTTCAAAAGGCAAAGGGTGTACAGAATGTCTGTAACACAATTATGAAAAGGACACAACGGGAATATTTTTAGAACCATAGAGAGAGAGAATACATGTAAGTTAACAAGAATTCCAAATTGTTCGATTTAAACTCCAGGACATCACTATTCCAGTTAACAGAAGTATAGAAGCCTGATCACCTTCAATCTGTTTTCTTCTACCTCATAAATGGGGATAATAACTGTAATGATGTTCCAAATACTGAAACAGGAAAAAACACCAACGACAGACATCATATAAAACGGCAGGATGATTGAGAATGCGAGCAAGCATCCTGTTCCATACTCAGAATTTGAAAACCAGCAAAAGTCTGATCTCAAGCACTTGAGCTTTTCCTACTTGAATGCAACCCAAGTTGCCTTGCTTTACATGGATAGTCTGTATTGTGCATTGTACTTTGATAAGGGTTGAGTCTGAGGTCATTCCTTACTTGGCTTCAGCCAAACATCCTCACTTCTAAGCCCATCTCAAACATATCTCCAAATAAAGGAGCTCAGTGCCAGAAATTCCCACCTTCAAGCATCAATGCCTTGGACTGCATCTCCAGGAGTCAAGTCCCAATTCAAATGCCCCATGAAGCCCAGGGCAACATTTTTTCCCAACAAAATCATCAACAAATGTTGGAGACAAGCAAAATTTCACTTTTTAATGAAGGAGCTGGAGCCCCATGGTTTTCTTTTTCTCTAAGCCCCCATCTCCACCCCCTCAGCTCCACAGAACTCCTGTAGCTCACAGCTTGAAAATTACTTCTCTAAGCATTAAACTATTGGCTTCTCATACCATCTAAGGAGCTATCAAGGACATGAGGCTACAGTGTAACAGACAAATGCATTAAGAATTAGAGATAGAAAATAGGGAGAAATATCCAAAAGAAAACCAGTGTTTTCACTTTCCTAACACATGCCAAGTGTCATGCTTCTTCCTTGATATGCACAATCTTACCCTTAACCTCATCAGGGAGGGATTTTTATCTCTATTTTCCAGGTAAAGGAAACAAACTCAGGGGAGTTGGGTAAACAGTCCAAAAGCCCACAGCTGTTAACTAATGCAACTAGAAATTGAGCCCTGGTCTATATCACAAAGCTTCTGTTCTTTCTGTGGAACCCTGGGTTTTCCCAAAGACTGCTATTACTTTTAGAGACTCTAAAAACTCAAATACTAGTTTTATGTCAGAGACTATTCTTACCTGGCTCATTAAATAGTTAACTGAAAATGAAAATGTTTGGTTCTAACGTATATTAGACTTTTAAAACACTTAATTCGGTTTGGCTCATGATTTGTTCTCTCAAAAAAATACTACTTTAATTTAGTATTTATTCAATGTGTGGGTTGTAGTTTAAAACATGGAGTACCAGATTAGATCAGGAATTAGAGACCTAGATTCTAGATCCCAGTTGACCATGTACATGTCAGGTGACAATGGATAAGTAACTAGATTCCCTAAACCTTTGTTTTGTGCATGAAAATGAAGAGCTGGGCTACACTCGAAGGATTTCCTGAAGCTGAGCAACCATGATTCGTGGCTGTGTGTGGAGTGAGAGCCACAGCAGCCCTTCAGAAATCCAAGGGACTACTTTCAATAAATCCAATGCTTGATTAGGATAATACCAGACAAGCCAACGCAATGGTACATGGCTAGGGCAAATTTATTATACCATTCTTATTAATGCATCCAATAGCATATAAATTCTATATTAATTTGATACACATTATCATGTATTTTTAAATACACGAAGAAGCTTTTCTTTAAAAGGCAGAAATACTGTATGGTTCTTTTAGATCTTTGACTCTTATTTCCATTCTACTGCCTATTAAGAATTTTATCTTAAATAAATATATATTATGTTTAGAAAAATTTTTTTAATCATTTTATAAATTTCCTCTGCAATAACAATATGTACATAAATTAAAATACATTTTTTTCCAATGGCTACAGGCTCTATGTGTTCATTCATTTCCTTCTGGATTGAACTGTCATTGCAATTATTAGAAATACACAATTGACCAAACAACACAATCACATTATGAAACTTGGTAATTTTTAAACATATAAAGTAAAATTTCACTCTAAATGCATTTGCTAATTATATATCAATGAGGTTGTTTTTTCCTAATTGGCTCATGTATTTATGGATGAGAATCACTTCATTATAAAATAAATGATAGTTCAGCATCAATATTATTTCTACTGTTCATTTCTGGTAATACAAGCCCTGAAAGACATTGTTCTCAAAAATATGTAGCTGAGAATGAAAATTTTATTAGAACAATTTCACACAACTCTTTAAACCCCATCATAGTTCCATGCTAAAAGCACACAGTGATACCAAAAATTGCTTTTGTATTCACTTAATTGGCAATTCAGATCCTCCTTCAAGTTTATTGAAACATTTTAAAAATTGGGAACAATCTGACCCGCAAAATTATTTGTTATCCATCTTTGGAGTCATTTTTCAGTTTACCACACAAGCTTTACTAAGATTTGTAAAAGGACTATTAGTAATACACATGACTAGGAGTGATACCCAAATATTAACTTATAGTAAAATAGACAATTAACCAACCCAATGGGATTTGAATGCAGGCCTTAATGCTAGAACAGGGTCCTACAGATCCCCAGTTGTGCAAGGTGTTAAACTTACAGTTGCTGGATTGTGAAGAAGTCCTACAGGTTCCAGGTCCTGGGGAAGGGGCTGAGATGTGTCCACTCTAGGATTCAGGAAGATAAATAGTTATTAATAGTCACCAACCAGTAAAAAGTATGTCAATATTTTAACAAAAAAATTATGCCAATATTTTAACAAAAAAATGACTTCCTGTTATGCTTTCCTTCAGAGACAAACTGTTTATCACAACATACTCAGAAAGAGTGGGGAAAATTGAAATGTTTCATTTCACCTTTGCCGGTACAATATATATTTTTTTAATTAAAGTTTATTCAAAAATTAAAAATAGCATTACCATATGATCCAGGAATCCCTCTCCTGGGTATCTACCCAAAAAATCTGAAAACATTTATCCAGTACAATATTTTTGATATAATACTTTTGTTTTATTCTGTGTTTTAAATATATTTTCATCATAATTTTGGAGCTGCTGATGTAGCTCATTCAACTTACAGACAACACCCAGCATCTAATCTAACTGGAAAAGGAAGTCCTCATTAGTAGCAAAATCAGACTAGTTTTCTGACAGGAAATGTCTAAGCTTCTCTTTTCAATTTATATCACTGTGTTGAGATGCCTTCCCATGATGAGCATCTTATTTCTTAACACAATTTTAACAGTAATGGATAAAATATGGCACCAGGCCATGGTGAAATAAGGCAGTGCTCTTTCAGTACTTTTCACCAATAACTTTATCTTTGCTTCACTCTCAAGGGAGCATCTCCTCAGAGGGACACATTTTGTAGCACTAGCCACAGGATGAGAGAGGAAAAGTTAGTAGGAGAAAATAATCAGTACTCCTGCCTTCTCCTTCTTAGTGTATATGAATCCTGGATATCTCAACATGAATCAAGAGACTCCGTATCAAATTCCATGCTTTGCTGTTAAAAGAATGATGCATAAGACAAGGGAAAACACTGGACATCAATACTTCAAAATGTCCATTCATTTTTGGTCCAGTGGTTGTATATCTAAAAGTACAATGCAATTATAGAAAATGTTGGAAGGATGGGACATATGCCTTTCTTTTGCAAAGTGGCTGGAAATAGACTGTGAAAAGGAAAAAAGAAAAAAGAAAAAACATCACGTGTTTTGACCACCACAAGATTGTTTTCAGGCAGATCTATTTTAGGATACAGGTTAAGGATCTGGAAATTAATTCCTTTAAAATTATTCATGTTCAGGTAATTCTTGTGAAGGTTTTGTGTATCTCTTGTGGAGCCCAGTTTGAAGGCTACTAGATTAGTAGGTCTTTAGACTTTTCCTTTTTTGGGTCATGTTTCAGACAGGATCTTCGCAATTTTGTCTGATGTAATCATAACTTAAAAATTAGAGCAAAAAAATCTACCAAGAGCTATGTTGGCCAAAATAGGCTAGTCTGCACACATAGACTTATACTATTAACCCATAGCCAGTTAGGCTGGTGCTATGAGTTGCTTTCAGTGACGGTGACAAGTTTTCCCTGGGTCATTGTCACTCTCCCTCTTGACTTTCCCCAGGCACACATTTGTCAGGTGCTGGGAAAGGGAAGGACAGCCTCTGGAGTCCAACAGAACAAAGCTCTATGGCAACAGGAGTGATGAGATGGGCCTCCTGGTATTTTGGATCCAACACAGAAACATGTAGAGGATGCTATGGGATCTGTAGGCTGCGCTAAGCCCAGTAGGAGATGTCAGGGAGGGAAACCGTGCTGAGTCTTGAAGGATGATGAGGAAAGGATTAGGCAGGTGACAGAGATGGGGATGGCTGAAGATGGAAGTGTGTGTGTGTGTGTGTGTGTGTGTGTGTGTTTGGAGGTAAAGTAACAGGTCTTTGCAAATAATCCATATGATGTGCCAGAGAAGGCCAGTGTAGGGCTCTTTTATCCCCCTCACAAATTCAGTAAACTCTGCTGGGGTCACTAAGGCCCTGGGTCAAAAATCTGAGCCTTGCTTTCTCAAAATCACTTCATTTCATGGAATCTAAGAAATTATTGATTTCACATGTTAAAACATAAAGGAAAAAGAAAGAAAACAACCAGGTATGAGTGGCAGTTCACGTGGGGATGGTTGTCTAAGCTCGGGGTGCCTGATTTATAACAACCCATCTCCCAGGACATGCAGATGGGAGACATAGGCACTTTTCTAGGAACGGTATGTGTGTGCCCCAGTCCCAGGAGCATCCCCAGTCGTGGCTTTTCCAATTACCTAGATGCCTGGGAAATTCGATCCGGTATCAGGAGATTGCTAAGTGACTGAAAACCAGAGCAAAGGGATTTGGCTGATCTTCACCCTGTCTGGGATCTTCAACAAGAAACAATATGGCGTCTGATGGATTCGTTTTACTTCACTCCCGAAGACCTCATTCCCATGGCTAGAATATCCAAATCCTCCTGATCCGGGGTTTTAGTTATATCTTAGGCATGTCCACGTATGTGTCCTTAGAAAATGTATATGCTTTTGGGAGGTAGGTATAACCTTAATTTTCATGAATTGTGCTATTAAGATTTTTTTTAAAAGCTTGCTAGATGGCAATGTGAAACAGTGCAATCACAATGGAAAGTAATTTGGCAGCTCCTCAGTGAGATAAACAAAGAATTACTGCCATGTGACCCAGAAATTCCACTCCAGAGTATGTACCTAAAAGAACTGAAAACAGTTGTTCAAACAAAAACATGTGCACACATGTACATAGCCCCACTATTCTCAATAGCCAAAAGGTAGAGATAACCCAAATGTCCATCAACTGATACATGGGTAAACAAAGAGCATTTTTTGTCCATACAATTGAATATTGTTTAGCCATAGAGAGGAAGGAGGTGCTGATACATGCTACAAAATAATAGAACCTTGAAAACATCATGCTAACTAAAAGAAGCTGGACACAAAAGGTCACATGCTGTAAGATTCCACTTATTTGAAATCTCCACAACAGGCAAATCCATAGAGAAAGCAGATTGGTGGTTGCCAGGGGCGAGGGGCAGGTGAGAATGGGAAGTGACTGCTCAGTGTGTATGGGGTTTCTTCAGAGATGAAATGTTCTGAAACTCAACAGTGGTGATGGTTGCTCAACATCATGAATATACTAAATGTCACTGAATTTTACACTTTAAAATGGTTAAAATGGTACATTTTATATTATGTGGCTTTTACCACAAGTTTTAAAAAAATCACACATCCAAAAAAACCCCAAAAACCTTGTGAGCTGTCTCAACCCTTTTTTCTCCTACTCAGGAACAAATTATCAAACTCTTTATGGTAATTTTTAAATGGCATTCATGTTTAAGAGCAGCATTTCTTACTATTTAACAAAGGGGACAAAAACAAAAGACCTGAATTACCCAAATTTAAACCCCATAGGGAATAACAGAATATTACAAGAAGACAGATGGATATGTAAATGCCTATTACCAGGGGGTAGAAAGAATCAATCTTTCTCCCTTTCAAGGAAATGGTGATTTATAGCAAAACTTTCATTTTAAAGTCAGAACCTGTCCACGCTTCTAGCCTCTCTCTTGTATGCAGCTCTAATTGACTAAGTACCTGATGTGATACTTCCTTGGCTTTCATTTAGGTAATCTATTATTTTTATTTATGTAATTCTTCAAGTTCTTTAATATATGCTTTTAATTTGGTTGAAGTTTAGGCAAAGCAGAATGTGTCGAGGGAAATGGAAAACAGGACCAACCAACCCTTATCTGTTCCCATGTAGAGCCTCGTGGCTGTATCCTGCACTACTCAACAGTATTTGGGGGTGATTTATGGCGCAGGTGTGTGTACATTATGCCAATGTCAGTCCAGGGTTCCAACAAGAGATAAAGAGAGTAAGGGTGCTGCCTTACGTACTAGCAGTTTTAAAGGCCCAAAAGTCTGTAGAAGACTAAAACCAATGCTCTTCAACAGGCAGGGTAGAATCAGAAGCAATTCAGATAGTTAAAGGTAAAGAAAACTTTAGTTCTGAATTATTAGTGAAGGATGATTTAAGAAACAAACAAACAAAAAAAAACCCTAATGAAATAAAATCTAAGCCCGAACAGTCTATGAATAAGCAAAACAAAACAAAAAATTTATTGGCCTTCTCAGAAGCCTTTGATTCTTAACTTCCAATAACACAAAAATCTGACACCATTCAGAGTGAAAAGCACATTTCTCTTCTTTTAAAAGAATCAAATGTTTTCCGTGTTGCTATAAAAATTAAATAATAGCTCAAATGTTGTTTCCTTCCATTTCAGCTGAACTTCTTGAATGAATTGCTTAAATTTACCATTTCTGGTCATAGTATGACCGACTCATTATGTTTTGTGGACATAAAATTAAATAACAATAATAGTTGCTGTCACCAACTGAATGCTTATTATGTCCCAGGCTCTTCACACCTGTCATTCTGAACATGAGCCTCACTAGGAGGACACTGTTACTGTCCCATCAGAGGGTAAATAATTCACACAAGTCCATGCAGTGAACAAGTGGTTGGACCAGAACTTGAAGCAGACAGACTGGCTTCAGAATTCGTGCTCTTGAGAGCTGCACGGTGTCACATTGTGTCTTAAACATGGGGGGACTTGAGGCCATGAGTCCCTCCCTATGTGTAGAACTGTGGCAGCAGCTTACAGACGCCATTCCTTAGAGTGGTGAATACAGCATCTTGAGGATGAAGAAATGCCACCTCTGACAGTCACAGATAGAGCCAGGAATCGCATTTGTCCTGAACCCTGAGCTATTCTCCAGCTGGATGAGGTCTGGCTAGCCAGGAGAGGACAGCTGGCCGCAATAGGAATAGCAGGAAGAGATGTTGTTTCCTCATGTTTCCCCATCTACTTTCCTAGTAAAAAAAAAAAGTTTGTGGATGAGGGTGAAAATAATTAAACAAGGGTAAAAATGTTCTTAAGGGAAAATGTGATGTCTACAGTCATACTAGTTTCCAGATGACACTGAGATGACTCAAGCAAAAAGTGTAGCTTGAAAAAAACTCAGATAACACCAGATCCATTTTGCTGTCTTTGTTTTGCATTTTTCAGTTTTGGAATGTGTCCCTTCAAGTTTGAGTAACCTGGTCCCTCGCTTTTTGGCTATGATGCTGATTAAATGGAGGCCAGAGGAAGAGTTGGTGAGTTTCAAATTGGCAAAGCAAGCCTGTGCACGAGAGCCCAGGGTCTCAGAACAAAACCGGCGACTTGCCATGTGGCTGGAGGAAGTGAGTATCTAATGAGCAGATCTCCCCTTGGATGCTTGCTTCTGCTGCTATGTCTGCAGCCACTGGAACTATTAGGTTGGTGCAAAAGAAATTGTGGTTTAAAAGGTTAAAAATAATTGCAAAAACCGCAATTACTTTTGCACCAACCTAATACCTGGTTAGGTGTTATAAATTATTGTTTGTGTGTCCTCAGATCTTTGCATGGGGTATGGGCACCTATTTACTCCCCCAATTAGTCCTTTAAAAACTTTATTGTGTCAAATCATTTAACCATTCAACTAAGCCAAGTTGGAAAGAAATCCTAAACCAAAATTCCAGCTGAACTTTTCAAGTGCCATCTTCCTCTCTTTCAAGTTTTTTTTTAATTAAAGTTTATTGGGGTGACAATTGTTAGTAAAGTTACATAGATTTCAGGTGTACAATTTTGTATTACATCATCTATAAATCCTATTGTGTGTTCACCACCCAGAGTCAGTTCTCCTTCCATCACCATATATTTGATCCCCTTTACCCTCATCTACCACCCCTCTCCCACCTTACCCTCTGGTAACCACTAAACTATTGTCTGTGTCTATGAGTTTCTGTTTCTCATTTGTTTGTCTTGTTCTTTTATTGTTTTTTTGGTTTATAACCACATATCAGTGAAATCATATGGTTCTCAACTTGTTCTGTCTGACTTATTTCGCTTAGCATTATACTCTCAAGATCCATCCATGTTGTCACAAACGGTTCTATTTCATCTTTTCTAACCACCAAATAGTATTCCATTGTGTATATATACCACGACTTCTTTATCCATTCATCTATTGAAGGACATTTTGGTTGTTTCCATGTCTTGGCCACCGTTTTGTTTTTTTGTTTGTTTGTTTTGTTTTCTTGGGTTTTTTTTTACCTAGCAAATGTGTATTGAGCTCCTACTCTATGCCAGGCTCTAAGGATAACAGGAGAGAAGGACAGGCCCCTGATTTCGTGGTTGTTACATTCTAGTGACAATAAGCAAATAAGCAAAAGCATAATATCAGCTAGTGATTCAAGGACCGTCTTAATAAACACTACCACTGATATTTCTGCATTTCAGCTGCCTAGCACAGACCTGACTTTGAGTCTGTTGGGAATGATACATTTTGGTTTTAATGCACCAGTCTCCTCCTTTGGACAGTCAATATACATATTATTAGGAAAGGTGAGTCATACCTCTTTCCATCCCCAGGAAGTGCTTCAGAATTACTCTTCTCTAACATACAGTTAATCACAACAGGAAAGAGAAAGTAATGAACTGGTTCATGGCAGGGGAAATCAAGACAGCAGAGAAACACGCCAGCAGCTCTGCCTAGGGACAACCAGATGGAATTTGCAGCGTCCTCCTGGCCCACAGTCTTTCCTGAAAAATGCATCTCTGAGGACAAATAGGGTGAGGCAGCGGCCTGCTGCTGAAAACTGACTGCATCTGATTTCAAGCCCCTCTGCGTTAAGCACTGGGGAAAGGAATTAAGCCATGGGCTATCTTCTAGGATTCTTAGTCGAATTTTCCCAAGGTGTATACATTTGAACTGCAGTAGTAGCTGAGCTACAGCCAACTACAGTGTTATTCAAACCTCTTCAACTTCAAACTTCTCACTGCCATGCTGAACCCTCCTTCAACTGAATAAAGAATAAATAAATATCTCGGCCTAGTCTTCTTCCTTCAGTCATTCCTTAAATGCATACTGAGTGCCCACTTGTGTTAGTATTCTACTACCGCATAACAAATCACCCGAACCTTGGTGGCCTAACGCAATATACATTGATCATATCACAGTTTCTGTGTGTCCGGAATCTGGGTACTGATCACCTGGGTCCTCTCCTTCAGGTGATCTCACAGGCTGTAAGCAAGGGGTCATGCGGCTGTAGTCATCATAAGACTAGGGAAGGATGCACTTTCACACGCATGTGGTTGTTGGCATTCCCAAGTTCCTTGCAGGCTCTTGCCCAGAGGCCACCCTGACTTCCTTGCTCCGTGGGCTTCTCCAACATGGCAGCCTACTTCATTAAAGATATTAGCCAATGAGGCAAGGGAGACAGTCTGCTAGCAAGAGGTCAAAATCTTTTGTAACCTAATCATAGATGTGGTATCCCATTAATGTGGCCAAATACTATTATTAGAAACAAGGCATAGGTCCTTCCAATGTTCAAACGTAGGAGATTACACAAGGGGGTGATACCAACACAGAGGCATCGTTGAGAGCCATGTCAGAAGTCGCCCACCAACCCCCTCTATGGCAGGCTCTGTGCTTAGCGATGAAGATATGGTGACAACCCAAACAAATAAGGCTGCCCTCCCTCTAGAAGTTCGCTGTCTGGGTTTGGATACTGAATTATGAAACTCCAAGGGAAATCTATAAGATGAAGACAAAGGACAAAACAGGAGAGTAGAGAGATTCAGCTATGCTTTCTCATAGGTTTTGGGTCAGATACATACATGAGAGCTGGGTCTCTGCATTACTTTCTTACAACTCACTAAGGCAATTCCTAAGATAGATGGGGCATAGGGGTGCTAATAGGAAGTAATTGCAAAGCAAAAATAACTCCTCCAATAAAACTGCTGCTTCAAAACTGCTGCTGCAAAAACTGCTCCTCTGTTTACAAGAGGAGAATGCCTCTCATTTCTTTATTACAAATGCATTCTCAAGCAAATGTTTCCAGAACAGGTCAGACCTTGTCCTACACTCAAGCTAAGGTGCAAACAGCTGGATGTCAGATTCTTTGTGAAAGCAAGTTTAGTAGGGAAGGCCCCTGCCATAATGGAGAAAAGAAAGAACTGGGAGACTCTGCATGGTTGCTGTTTTCTTATTGTTTCCGAGAGTAGCCCCCACTTGCAAAATAGGGATAACACCAGTCTTTTACTGTGACTGGCAGAATAGTGCACCTACCACTACCACCCAGAATATGCATATCCTGATCTCTAGAATTTGTTACCTACCCTGGCAAAAGGGACTTTTCAGATGTGATTAAGGGTAAGGACCTTGAGAAATGTCAATTATCCTGGACTATCTGGGTGAATCTGATTTAATCCCATGAGTCCTTCAAAGTGGAAAAGGAAGGTCAAAGCGTGGGGCAGAGAGACGCCACAGCGGAAGAGACAGAAGAGATTCAAGGCATGAAGATGGAGGAAGAGAGCCAGAACCAAGGAATGTGGGTGTCCTCTAGAAGCTGGGAACAGTCCTAAATCGGTAACCAACAAGCACACGGAGACCTCAGGCCTACAACGGAAGACAATCGATTTTGCCAAAGCCCAAATGAGCAAGGAAACAGATTCTCTCCTAGAGCTTCCAAAAAAGGAGCACGGTGCTGCAGGCACTGGTTTTAGTCCCGCGAGATCCGACTCAGAACTTCCGAACGGCAGGACTGTAAGATAATAGATCTGTGTTGTTTTCAGCTAAGTTCGTGGTGATTCATCATGGCAGCAATAGAAAATGAACCCCCTTACTCAGAGAACTGTAATAAGCATTCAATTCATTAATGTATGTTGAGGACACTGGAAATGCATCTGTCACGCAGTAAGCAAGCACTGTGCACGTGTTTGTCATTACTGTGACCCTGCAACCTGGGAGTTCTTAGTTTATAGATGGAAAAACATAGCCCAGCTGAAAAATGGCTTAAGGAATGTCTCCACATACTATTTATTTCCAAATAAATCCCTTTTAATGTTCACATGTGTCATGTAATAAGCTGCAAGTTCCTGATGCCAGAGCCCCAAAGGAAGGTGACCAAATGAACGATATTTTTAACACTATCCAGTACACCGAATGAAGTGCCGCTGACCTTTTAAAACCTAACGTTCTATTTTTTTTTTTTTTTTTATTCTGGTAAAGCAATTTCCTCTGGATTTTGCTTAATACATTTAGCAACAAAGTAAGATTTGAATCCTATGTCAAACCCCCAAACCAATATATTTCATGAGAGGTGTTCATCTTACTATTGCCAGTACATCTTTATTTTCCTTCCTTTTCTGTTTATTCACCACTGTACGCCCAGCTCTGGCATAGCCAACTCCCAACCAGTAGTCACCACAAAAGAGCTGCCCAGGGTTTGCTAAATGGGGTGGAATCACTGTAAGGAGTACCAGGGAAGCTTTTACCTACTTACCTTTCTAACCATGTCTCCTACTAATTAACTGACCCTTAGGATCAAAACACTTGCAGGTAGTGAGGGAAACCAAGATTTTAGTGCCAGTCCTATCTCCAGGGAATTTACGAACTAGTGGGGAGATTAAACCACATGCCTAAACGTAACTGGCAATGCAGGGCAGTGCATTATAAGATGGGCGTCTCCAGGTGTGGGATATACACACTAAGGAATGCACAGTGGTTTCAGGCTGTGTAAGAACAGAACACTAAATACCAGCAACTCAGAAAGCCACTCTGCTTTCCATCCTCTGACTGCTTTCAGAAGAAAACCTTAGTTTCATGCTAGGGTGCGCTTGACATTCTCGTTCTTGGATTGTCTCCCTCTGCACCCTTGGGAGAAGGAGCCTCCGGCTGAGGGACCCAGACTGGCCCAAGTGTAGCTAGACTTTAATTACATTGTTTGGCTTCTGTTGTATCTATTTCCATGGATACCTTCTGTTTATGGCAAGTGAAATGCTTTTCTATTTTCAGTGGTGGTATAATGTTTTCTTTTCAAATTACTTCATTTAAAAATTTTAAAAGTGAGTCCAATTTAATTTTTTTTTAAAGTAAACACTGACCCAGATGGTGCACTGATACGGCAACAAATATGAAAGCGTTGCAAGAACAACTGAAGTTGTAATAAAATGGAGTGTGTGGTAGAGGCGTAAGTAGTATATTTGGAGAGGACAGAGTCACTATTGGCAACTGGCTTTGTCAGGTTCTGAGTGGCCATCACGGAAGACGTGGATTTGGCACTGGGCAGTGAGAGAGGAGTGGGGTTTGCAGTGGTTGAGAATATGGCCTGTAGATACGGGGGTGGGAAGTTCGAATCTAATCAGAAACAGCCTCAGAAGGCAGTGAGCAGAGCACTTCCACTGAAGTAAAAGTATGTGTAGAGAAGTAATAACAGATGCACCTTAATGAGGTTGTAGAAAACCTTTCATTACAAGGCCTCCTCCTTTGGGTCAAGTCTAAAAATTAAGAATCTCCTGCTTCTGCCCAGAAGCTGACCCAGAGCTAACTTCTAGGTGCCCCTGGCAACACAATATGAGGAGGCCCTTCCGACACTCTGGGATCCTGTGTCACCATACTGCTGTTATTGTTATAATCATTGGGGGCGCTCCCACACCCCCCACCAAACGCTCCACTGTACCGCCCATCAGCAAAATATACATAGCCCTCTGATGTGTTAACACCAATACTCACTTGATATGCAGTTTTGACCATTTGCAATGTTAAACTAACAGGTATCTCTCTCCCTCATTTTCAAGAGCCTGCAGCTCTGAGAGGCCATCCACTGAGTTTAACCTGAGAGCTCATGACTTGCTTAAAATTTGTGAGTTGAAAAATAAATGTCCTTCTCTATATCTAGGAATCCCCAGTGAACCACGCCACAGTTAATTATGCATGCTCCTCTGCCTGTACTTGACAATAATGGGAGGGCTGAAGGACGTGGCATGGAGACATGGAGCCCACCAGCAGGGTCAGGAGACTTTCAGTTTCACAGACTTTTAATTTCCTAAGTTTAAAGCAGGGGTGTCCCAACTTTTTTCAACATTTTTTACCAAGGGCCATATGCGGTAAAATACACAAACAGCCAGGCCATTCACTCGAGGTGAAGTACGTATTGCCTCACCTGGTTTATTTAAGTAAACTAAATATATGTTTGGAATTTGCTGCGAGCCAATTAACAGTGGATTGCGGGCCGCAGTTTTGACACCACTAGTTTAAAGGATAGACTCCTGAATGCAAGTGTTAGAACTCAGGTCTGGTCTTTCTAGTCTGTGATATTAATGATGAGACCCCCCTCTCTCCACCTGCAAAATCACCAGCAGTTTCTGATCACCATTTTCTAAAGCAGAGGAAGGGATCACAGGGAACCCAGCAGGGAAGAAACAGGAGGTGAGCTGGTTTCGTGTCTGGAAAAGTAGAACCTTGCTGACTGGGTTGATTGGAAGGCAAGGGGACATTCTTAAAATCAAAGAAGTATTTCTTGTCACCGGCTGTTGTGCCTGACATTGTCACCTATCATTAGGGACTGAAATCTCTGGATTCAGGCCTTATATCTCCACTGTTCATGAACTGGGTAAAGTATCACACGGGACAACTGACATCTGAGCATGAATCAGAAAGTACTTAGAGTCATAATGGGACACAAGATACAAATTTTCATAGAAAAGAGGCTGAAGAGAGAATCAGTGCATGAGAAAAGCAGATTTCAGTGGGCTTGCCTTGAGTGTCTGGTGAAGAAGAGGCAAGAGTGATGCATACAGTATTTTGTAATAGTACATTATTTGGGACTCCGACCCAATCACAGTGGTCACAGACCCTCAACAACTGGCAGGGCTACTGTGCTACGTTCTGAGCATCAGTACTAAGAAGAGGGGTCATCATTTAGGGGGACACCCCAAGGACAAACTCTGAGAACTCTTGTAATCACTCATTCAACACACAGAACACATACTGAGTTCCTACTGGGAGCAATGTGCTGCACCACGTGTGTCGGGGCCTTTTGGAAAGCACTGTCTTTTATATCAAGCCATGTCCATTGCCACAACAAATAACGTATAAGGTGTTTTTGTTTAACTCCATATGCTATAGTAAAGTTTGGTGACTTAAAAAAAGAAGCAGGAATGGGATGTCACCATACGAGACCGTGCATGGATCCACTGCATCCCGTCTCAGCGCTGTGGGTATTGGTGGTCTCAGAGCAGTGACAACTCATTCTCTCAGGGACATGTTTTGCCTGAGCTTCCTTACGCTCAGCTCATTCAATCCCAAGCCTCAGGAAAATCCACCAGGCAGACAGACCCATTCGACCCCACATGATGGTGAGAAACAACTGACAAGTAGACCTCCTTAGAAAAATCCCTTTGTCTTAAGCTCTGGACTTCCCATCTATTTGTTGCAACTTGTAAAATTAACAAGCAGTTGCCCTTGTAGGCTGTCATTGAGGTTGGTGGCTTCAGAAAACCTGATGTAGAAAAGTGACAAATAACACCGGTGCAGGGTCTCTGGTCCTGCTCCCGTGATCGGCGGGTGGACACAGAATATGGTGAGGCCAAAAAGGAACACCAACGGAGCCGTACATAGGGGTTTCATACCAGTATATTCTCGCTGGTGGCTAGGTTGGAGATACAGGATGCAGGATCCACATACTAGCCACAATCTGCCGTCCGCTTCTCTGCCAAGCAACCAACTTGGCAACGTAGCCATGGCAGTTATATTAGTGGCTAATGGCTAACCGGTTACAGCTGATGGCCAACCAGTTACAGCTGATGGCCATCTAATAACTGATCCAGCACCTTTCCACGTGAGGTCGAGAGCCTGGAAGCTGCTCTCTGGGACTCTGTCCCTACAACCAGGGTTAAAAATTTCCAACCATGGTGGAATGATACACAGAAATTGTCATTAAAATGGCACATTTCACCCAATGGATGATTAAAATCATGTCTTCTTGGCACACTGAAAAAATGGTGAGAAAACTTTTTGTTCAGCAGCTGATCAGTTAAAAAAACATCATTTCAACTGAGCCACCAAGTTACATAAGATAGAGGAGACATCTTTTAGGCTACAAGTCTACATAGTAAGCATCTACTGTTTTTGCCTGTCTGGCATCTGTTACGCATTCTTTTGCTAAAGGCATTTCATTTCGCGTGGGGACTATCCTTCTTCTGACTTCAAAAATGGGCATATGACTCAGGCTATATTCATCAAAACATTGCATTCACTTGTACACATGTAGAGCTGGCAGGTAAGTCAAGTGAGATAAATACCAGTCAGTAAGACTTAACTTTGAGTCTTTTTAAAGAGCAGTAGAAGGGGACATTTTTATTCCCCTGGGGCTACTGAGTGGATACGATGTTACCAAGTATCACTGGCAAACATCCTGCCACCTCAAGTACAGCTCAAAGTTTGGGTGACAATGAAGAAATCCTAATGACCACTTTTGAATATCTGGACTGAACCTTAATCACGTGAACAAAACACCTTTTTATTTAAACTAACTTGCAAGGACTTTCTAAATAATTCAGGTTATTTCTGCCAGGGGCATTTGAATCTGTTTACTTTAGGTAACAGATTGAAAGTCTTTGTTCCTTGGTAAAGAAATTTTAGACTTCAACATTTGAGGGATGGGAGCAGTCTCAATTAACCTGAACTTTCTCTTTAGGCATCAAGCCAACTGTTCTTGTCCTGAGAGGGACTCAGAGCCCTGAGGAAATAGACGAGCATACTGAAGTGCCAGGCATGAGAGTGGCCCACCCTCACGAAGAAGAGTCTGACTATTTATACAGAGTCATCACACCTAATTCAGGAAGCCATCTGTGATTCTTTTCCCAGTCTTTGGAGCAGCACAAAACTGTCAACTATTCCTCCAATCACACCTTCCTATATTCTGTCTTCCCAATTTAACTTTGTATCCTGTCCTTTTCATTGTCAAACTGTATCCTGCAGAGCAAGAAATAACACCATTACTGTCCACTAAGGTATCCAGTATTTGGAGAAATCTTTAAAAGCATGAAAGAAAATTAGAGATATGAGACAAAGAATGTACTGTCTGACAGCTGTTAATTAGGGATATGACTGACAGGAAAAGATTTCCATGTAAACACAGATTTAAAAAAGAAAAAAAACAAAAATTGATTTCTATCAGGAGGATGAGAGTGACCACAAGACACTGAAATATCCATTCTGATGGACTGGAAGGTTTTTAATTATAAATCTCTATCTTCCTATCATATCAAGTCTATGCTCCTAGAAAAATAAAAGGACATCTGAGTGCTTTCTATTGTAGTTTTCTTTTCAGTTTAACTTGTTTTAGGATTAAACCATCATAGAATTAGAGCCCATTGGGATCACCAAAGAAGCAGTACAGCAGTAAAGTGTAAATTCTGGAGGTAGATTAATCTTGGCTCAGCTAATTACCACCCGTGTGGATCTGGGCAAGTGCCTTAAATTTTTTGTGCCTTAGTTTCTTCATTTATAAAATGGGAAACATTACCAGCCACACCAGTTTACAGGGGATTAAAATAAATATTACCTATAAAGCATGGAATACATTAACGGCTCAATAAATGTTTCTGATTATAACTCTTATTATTGTTACTTGCTCAGATCCCTCGGGTAGGAAGTTGATATCCCAAGGTGGTTTAAGGGTTTTAATCCAGAATTAGCCCTTTGAGTTGTCAATTTAGGTATAAAACTTGGACTTCTAGATTCAAAGACCTGTGCATTTCCTACCTTCAAAATGTTCTATTTGTATATTTTTAAACTACAGTAGGGGAGCTTTAGATATTCCTTTAAAAAAATGGTTATGAAAAAAAATTGTGAGAAATGAAAATACAGGTGGTAATTTAAATCTGTTAAATTACAAAGAATCATTAAAGGATAAAAATATTTAAGTCTTCAAATAATGTGATAAAAAATTCCATGCCATGCACCAAAGAGATAATCAATTATCTCTTGTGAGAATTCCACCAGAATATTTTGGGAGACTCTCTCAGGCTGACTGATAAGAAAAGCTGCTTCATTAAAATTATGGAGGCAAATTTTCCTGGAACAAAGAAATTACAGGAAAGGTAACAAAATAGAAGGCAGGCAAAAATCTTAATTAAGCCAAGCTTTCAGCTAATGTTCTATATGTGGCTTTGTTACGCAATTTGGTTTCTTAGGAACTGTCCACCAAGGCTTACCTTCCCCATAAAGAACCTTATTCTTACATCTTAAACCTGTTTTTTTCCCTATTCCTTTCTCCCATTGCTCACACCAAACTTACAGATGAGACGCCCTATTATTTCCTGACTCTGTTGGGTGCTGACTGTTCAAGGTGATCCATTGCTCTGGGTTAATTGTATGACAGTCAACTAATGGCTCAGCGTGCCACCCTCTTGAGACACAGCTCCATTGTACATAAGTCTTTGAGAAGCTCAAGGTCTTAACCCAAAGCAAGAGGGCTAATGAGAGGAACTCCAGATAGGTGCACAGCAGAAGATGAAGACATAGGAGCTGGTGACAAAGCTCTCTAAAGTAAAATCCCTCACCTGGATCAGGTGGACACCTGCTGACTCCAGCATCTCATGGGGCTTGCCTGGAAGCTGGGCAAGACAGTTTACCTTTACGTTAACCCAGAAATTTGTGTATTCATTCTTACATCCACAAACTGAATTCGAATTGATCCTAGGACTCTGTTTATAAAAGTATTCTTACCTGAAGCATAATTACTCAGCAAAAATTACACAAACTCAGCTGATTGGCTGAGTATGAATAATATTTTTTTTCACTATTTTCCCAAAATTAGATGAACATTTTCTTTAAAATACCTCAGAAAACACATAGGATATAATAAGGAAGAGTGGGGGCCCTTAGGTGTCACTCCAGAAGCCTGTGGGTTCAGCAGTGGCCCAGCAATGTCATAGGCTGTGCCATAAATTATATGACTCCCGGCTGCTATTTGAGTGAGAAGCCATTTTCTCTTTCCTTCATGGGGTGACTGAGAGTAGCATTAGTTCTTGTTAAGGGCAATTATCCTTGCATGAGCTGAGAAACCCAACTCCTTTGTGTTACACCATCATAACCAACTATACCCTTACAATTCAATCATGGCATTCTCATCTGTATTCCAGTTACTGCAGTATAACAAAGTTGTATCGCATTCCTGATCATATGAGGTTGACAGGCTTCATCAAAGTTCGGGAACAATCTGGTAACTACAGGAAGAAAGTTCCCTTTAAAGCAGCATTTACTTGGGGACCTAGAATTCGGAAAGGAAGATTGTCCAAGGCACCCTACCAAGCCAACATGTGGGTAGTTGATATTACTGTGGTACACTTTCAGTGACTAGGTTGTCTTATCTACAACTAGTTAACCCTACTTTCTCAGTCAGTAGGTTCAGTGTTTCACTGACCCACCTCAGGGGTAGTAATGACACTTACTAGGAACATTAATTACTTCATCATATGCATGCATTTACAACATCGAAAGGAGGCCTACTTATTCAATTAAAAAAACAAAATGAAACATTTCTTGAGCACCAAAGGTGGTAGTTCTAAGTGATAGGGATACAAAATTGACCAAGATGTGGTCCCTGCTCCCAAGGACATCATGATTTCTTTGAGGAAACAAATACTCCATATTCTATACCATGACATGCAGATATATTCGTGGGGTACTGGGTTTAAAGTGTCATGAGGATTCTAAGAGTAGGCATGTTGTGGCCTGTTATCTGACACTTAAGGAAAATCAGAATTTCTGCAGCCAGAGATGAAGGGAAGGGCACCCAAGAAGAATTATGTTCATGCAAAAGTAATTGCAGTTTTTGCAATTATTTTTAAACTTTTAAACCACAATTACTTTTGCACTAATTAATAACATGTGTACTCAATAGTAAAATTCCCTAGAAATCCAACACTGAAAGTGCAGATGTCATGAGATAAGATTTTAACTGCCTCTGTGTCAGGTACACATTTTACTAATGCGAGTTCTTATTTTTACATAATTCAAGGAATTTTATCATCTTTGATTACTGTTGTCCTATGCTAGCAAAATGAATAAATTATTTATTCTTGCTGCTTTTCTTGTAAGAACTCTCACTGTATTTCAGCCAGATTTTTCCTTGTCATTCTGTAGGTTTAACAATTTAAAGTAGACACTTTCCACGCTTCCATGCATTATATATGGGTCACTCACCCTTCCTGAAATACCTTTCTTCCCACTCATCGCATAGCCCCTGTTCTTTGCAGATTTTGCTTCCATTTGTCCTTGTAGATTCCTATGACAATTCCTATTCTAAGAAGCTTCCCTTGACCACCTCCCTTCCATATGAATTTGGTGCTTCTCCTGGGTATTCCGAGACCATCTTGTACATATACATTTCATAGTGCTTGTCACTCTGTACTATTATCAATGGTTTGTCTAACTCCTTTATGCTTGTTCTGCTCAGGTAAAAAAAATCTTCTTCATCTCTGTTTCCACCGTGATTAACACAGGGCCCAGCACAAAGACAGTCGATGCTTGTTGATGAATGAATGCACATTGTGGAAGAACTGAAATCAGAATCCAGCACGTCTCATAAGTCCAGTGCTCTTTTAATTTTTTTATGATAAACTATCTCAAAAAAAATCACGTTTTCTCAAACACTAGTGTCGTCAAAATATACCTTGACTACTGAAAAGACAATCCTGGGGAAATGTTGTTAGGAACTGAAAAGTTCCTAGGAGTATATGCCTCTGCACTTCAAATATTCTAAGTATTGAACATCAAATCATGATCCAAAAATATCTCAACAGGTTGGAGTAAATGCTGAATCTAAGAGGATGAAATCTGACAGAGATAAATTTAAGCTTTTGTGCAAGTACATGATGGGGGAGGGACATAACTCGGCAAGAACATAGCTGAAAACAACTTAAAATTAATTTAAAGGTAACCACGGGCTTTGTATAAATTTGGAGTATGATTTGGTCCCTGAAAAATATAGTGTGTTCTTCAGTTGTGTTAATAAAATATTGTTTCTAAAATGAGGAAGATAAAAATTATATATTCTACTGTAGTCTGACTAGACTATATCCTGGAGTAATGGTCATCAACCTGGAGTACAATTACCCCTGGAGTTAGGCAAAGACTTGAGAGGGAACAATCACACAGATATTTTCAAGGAAATCCATTTCCAGACCATCATCATCCATACTTATTCTTTTCTAAACCTGTCCTCTTTGCGAAGGGGACTATGGCCAAAATTTTTCTCTGTCATCCCGGGCCCCAACATCATTTTCCCATGTTGGGGGAAGAAGACATAGTTCTCACTCATCACGGTCTTGGGTGTTGCTGAAAAGTTTAAAACACTTCAGAGAGGTCAAGGGATTAAGAAGTACATATTAGCAGTTACAAAATAGTCAGGGGAATGTAAAGTACAGCATAGGGAATATAGTCAATAATATTGTAATAAGCATATATGGTGCCAGGTGGGTACTAGACTTATTAGGGGGATCAATTCATAAGTTATATAAGTGTCTAACCAATATTCTGTAAACCTGAAACTAATATATTTTTGAATGTCAACTGTAATTGAAAAAAAATAAAATAAAAAAAACAGAAAGAGAAAAAGAAACAAAAGGGACAATTGAATCATTCAATCAAGGGTAATTCATTTAAATACCTTCCCTATCTCACTCATTTAAAAAGTACTTACTTTTTTTGTTTATCAAAATTTGTAGTATGTTTATGCTTTGACAAATAGTATACTAATATTATTATTGTATTATAGACTCATAAGATTTCATTATTGCAAAGAAGAATTAGTATCATTGATATACGACATTAAGTAAAATAGTATATTACTTTAGGATAAAATTCTTTGGGGGAAATGAAATAAAATTATGACTTCAAGGAGAAATAAGAGTGAGTCTAAATCATGAACAAAATACAAATGTACATGTGTATTTTCAAAATGGATAATGGTGGGTGTTAAATCACCTTGACATTTATATCCCTTTGGGTACATTAAAAAGAATGATGTAACAGTTTTATTTTTAAAATCAATGCCTCCAATATACTGGAAATTGCATCCTCTGCAACTATTTATACTTACAATAAAAAATTTTAGATATCTATCTAAAAATATTCAAATGAGTACATACATTTTCAAAGCGTTTTTAGGAAGTCCATGAGCAGAACTAACCATTGCTCTGGCAAATCATATTTGATACTGAGTATAACACTTTAAAAGGGGTAGAGAGAAACTAAAGGGCATTAAAGGAAGAATTACAGGATGGCAAAAGGACTTGAAATCATCTTATATGAGAATTCTAAAACAAACAACAAAGAAGTACTTATCTAGGGGAAGAAAAGAATCTATAGGCACATAACAGCGATTGTTAGCTCCCTAAGAAGCTGTGTTTGTAACCCACAGGGTAGCACAGGGACTAATGGGTAAAAAATACAGATATTTCAGCTCATATTTTAATTTCCTTCAGTGTAGAAGACCTTTCATTTACCTCTACATATACAGCACCCTGATGCAATTCTCGACAAATAATAGGCACACAATAAATATTTGTTAAATGAATGAGTGAACCCAGTATTAAAAATAATTTGTCAGCATATATACTCCCAAAGATTAAATGGCCTGCTACCGAACTTTCCTTTAGGGGAAGTGTTCAATTTTAAGTTTAAAATAACACAATAGAGTGCTCTTGGCTGAAATAGATCTCTAAGGTCACCTCCAGTTTTTTCTTCTTCTGGGATTCAGGATATGATTTCATCTGTATCAGGAAGAAGTGATATAGAAGGAACCTAAATTATTACCAGAAAAAAAGAATTCCACTTTTCAAATACATACATTTAAGAAATAGAATTATTTTCTTTGCCCAACATTAACAAGAATAGTTTTTGCATAAATGAAAGTCAATTTAGTAGCGTTAGGCAATCTTGAGTTTGAGGTGGACATCACTAATTTAATTGGGACAACTTCTATAACCAGAATCAATTAGAACCTTAACAAGAGTCAGGTAGCTTTGGTAATTTCTTTCTAATCGTGTTTGTGAATCACTAATTCAATAATTATGGCGAACATACTAAAATTTCCATGAGGGCTATCTTAACTGAATCCAATTAAGAAAGGAGTCTGACTCTTAAAATAAGCAGCAGAAATTAAATAGAAAGAGGACTGCCAGTGCCATGTATTTCTAGAGGACTTGGAAACAATCCTTTTTTCATTTTTATACTGGAAAATTTTCTTAAATTTCCTTAGTAAAAAATTATGTTTTCTCTAGTAACCAACAAAGGGAGACAAATGTCTAGGTGATATAATTTAAGGTGACAGAAGTCCACACAACAACCCCTTGAAACTTCAGTTGCCTCTATCCATCCTTGTCCATTCACCCTGATTTCTTTCCATCTACTTTTAACCCTAGGTTACTGGATTCCCAGACTCATAACCCAGGCTGGAGACCTTGTTTCCTGGTAAACAGATATTCAAGTAATACCACGGACAGCTCCTCTTCTCAATTTAAAAAAAACAAAACAAAACAAAACAAAAAGGACAATAAAATTCATTTTGTTTCTCCCTCTTCTAAAAAGCTTCTAAAAAGTACAGTTAGGTCTTCAAACAAGCCAAGGTGGAAACCCAATCATTAAGATTCCTGTATCTTTACTGAATACTTCTATAGGAGGCCTCAAAAACTCTATAAAAAGCCCTGGCAGATGCAGACCAGTTGGCTCAAGCCATCATCACGCTGAAGGCTCCATTTTGAAAGTCAATACTTCTCTACTCGCCAGGGCTATACTTACCATAATCCCTCTTTAGGCCATGTTACCACCATTATTTTTTTTTCATTTAATGAAGAGATGTTATTGGAGCTTATTCTTACCCTGCCTTTATAAAAAGTAATGTAATGTAAATCTAGAAGTCTGTCCCATATCCTAGTTTTATTGCTAAAAAAACTGTTTCTCTGACTTTTCTGCCCTTATTTTTATATAATTTCAATAATAAAAGGATAACAGCCATTATGTACTATCCTAACAGGAATATTGTATCCTTGATAGCTATAATTATATGACTAATATAATACAAAGTCACAGAGAAGGAATGGCCAACTAATTTTATTTTTGTGTCTTCTTCTCCCCTTTTCACTTTTTTCAGCAAATCCTGCCATTTAGTTTATATTTAAAATTGTCTCTTCATTTTTTTTCTCCACAGGAAATATTAGTTGTCTATAAACTAGTCAATTACCCCTTTCCTGTAACAGTCAAAACTATGGAGCCCTTTTGTTTTATTCCTTTAATGCAATGATAACTCCTCTGCCAAAAATCATCATCGGTTCTGAGTATCTGCTTTCCCACCTGTCTTGTAGCTTTTCTTGGCACATTGTACTCTTTTTTTAAACTTTTCTGCTAGGTTGGCACAAAATAGGACAGGGAACAAAAACCCTGCGTCCCAGGTCTCCATGGCCCCACGTCCCAATCTCTGAGAACACAAGCTCTTACTCTCTTGAAGGTCGTCTGGTCTCTGTTCTTCTCTAATTATTTCATGAGCTTACCTGGACCAAAATCAAGTTGTTGAAATGAGTGGTAACTTTTCTATCTTAATACTGGCTTTGTTTTCATCTCTCTCCCTTCCCTGTCCCATCTCTCATAATCTTTTCTTGAAAGAGAACATGTTGAAGGTGAAAGGACACAGATAATGATGCCAGAACAATAGTTTTTGAATCCTGTTTTCACTGCTTACCTGATAAGTGACCTTGGACAAGCTATGAACTCTTCCCAAGCCTGTTTCCTTACTTGTATAATGGTCATAATAATAACAGCTAACTTGAACAAAAGAACACAAGTGAAGATATCTTTAGAAAGTAGGTGAACAATAAATGACAGTGGTCTTGTACCCACTATGATTCTGAGTGTTATCTTATCAAGTGAAGTGTTATTGAACCATGTGCTGTATAGTCAAAATAATCATTTATATTATAGAAGCTATATGGTTATAATGTCTCCAAATACCCTTTTTGTAAGTGGTATCTCATGAGTAAAACACGGCAATATAATAAAATAATAAATGTGGAAAAATATTTAATGTTTTATTACACAATTTTCACTAATTATGTTCTTTAAAAAGGACAATATTATTTAAAAAGAAAATAATTTTGAAATTCACAATAAACAATATTTATCCCTTACCTACCCATAGTTTTAAAAAAATATTAATCCTCAGGATTTTCGCTACTTTGTTAGCATTTATAAAAATACATTACAGTAGAAGGTATTTTGGAATACTATTATTCACCTACTCTAATTGCTAGTATTATCCTTTGAGAAATAAAATGGGATGTGTGTAATCAGACTACAATGCTACTAGTTAATTAAATTTTCCCTTTCTTTGTAGACTAATCAGCATTGATAGTATTCAATAACCATTTCCACTAAGTAAGACATTTACCAGTAACATAAATTTGTGCATTTTTAATGCACAGAATCATTTTTTTCAGTATTTTGAGACTTTCTGAACACGAGATACACACTATACACTCAATCCCAAGAACATATACAAAATGTTTCCATGGAACAGAGTTTCTTGAAAATTTTCTCCTATTCAATAAATCAAATTTCACCACTTAGTGTTATTTGATTACAGCTTGAAGTATTACCACATTTTATACACACCATACAGATAATTGGAATAGTGGTATGTCGCTATCATATGCAATTCTGGGTGAGGGCAAAGGAGTTACACAGCTGCCACAAGTAAGATAGTGTGTGTGTGTGTGTGTGTGTGTGTGTGTGTGTAGAAATATACACACACACATGATTTGAGGAAGAATAATGCAGAAGGCAGTTAAATAGATCAAGAGGAAGAAATATCTCAAATGGAGAGAGATGCAATGTCGAATTTGCATGTCTATATAAATCTTTTCCAGCTATCTAGGTCAAAATTGTACATCCTTATAAAGACGCTTCATGTTAACTTACAGTAACTTAAAGAGAGAAGAATGAGTTCATTCATTCACTCAGTGTAATTTGCATGGACAGCCAACACACACACAGCCCTCAGTATTATCCTTCGGTACTCACAATACCATGTTGTGGTGAGTTACAAAGGCACGATAACCTCTACTTAAGTTAATTTTAAAAGGAAGATAAATCACCAGCATTCTGGAATGATACAAACTTTAACAATAGAGCAGGAAATTTGCCCACCATATCCTGTGTCCTGAGTTTCCTTCAAAACAGATATTTCAGAAATATACAACTCAACATTTTTCAATTATAAGGAAAATGTTAGAAATTATTATGATCCTCTATTTTTACTTTAATTATGGACACTCAAGGAATTATTTAATAATTTTGCCTGGGAGTGCTTAGAAAAAAATTTATTTAAAAAGAATAAAGAAAAATCAATGAGAAATGTGTGAGATCAAGACAAAGTGGAAAAGATGTATCTTCTCGACTGGATAAAAGTAGAGAAAATTGGTACCAAGAACTCCATCAGCTTCCTTGAGAATGGAATGAGCCCTTTTGTTCATTCAATGAATAGATCAGTGATCTGCCTAGAGAAAAAGGACACCACAGATCCACTACTGCCCACTAGGAGTCTCCCAGAGAAACCTAATGAGCTTCCTTCACATCTGTTTGCAAGAGTCCCACTGAATAAAAACCAATGTATTCCCTCTATGAAACATACACCACAACTTAACAGTAGGAAAACCTCTACAACCCCAAAGTTTTCCTCAACTCTCAGCTGCTATACACACTTTCAGAATCATTTTTTTCATTCTCATGTTTTCCCATAAACTTTTTAACCACATAGTTTTACAGTAAAATGGCTCTATTATTTAACTTATTTTAATTTTCCTTATTACATATTAATGATGGAGAATTTGGAAATCAAGGAAGGATACAAAGAATAAAATAAGAATCACCCATAGTCCTACAATATAAATAAGCTACTATTAACAATTGATGAGTTTAAAATTCTATTTTTCTGCCACCTTAGAAGGCAACAATGATATAATGCAAAAAGCTTGATCTGCACCTCAAATTTGTCTCATTCTTCAGTATGTTAGATACTTTTGTAAAGTAGATAAATGAACACATTTAATCTACATACAGAAGCAGGGTTATATAAAAATATTTTGTTGGAGGGAGAAAGCAAATTCAAAAAATATTTTCAGTTATATGTATACACGTAGATCAACTAAAGCTCAATAAAGCTATTAAAAACAAAAGTTAAAAGTTATAAAGAAAACATGGAAAAAGATAACATAATAGATCTGAATAGTGGTACAGGGTTGTCTGATCTGTTTCTCAATATTTCTTGGTATGTCTTAAATATTTTATAAATAAATAGAAAAATACTGTTTTGTCTGGAAAGCAGAAATAAATATAAAATGATAAAACTTTCTTCAATTTTTAATCTAAAAGGACTATCACTTATAAAATATTGACTTTGACATACAAAGTGATGACAGACAAAAGAGCTGTTTCTAGAATGAAAACTGAGGGACAACTTCAGAAGAAATGTGGGGTTTGTGCTTCTGTCAATGTTATAAGAAATCCTTTTAAGGTTCCATTTTACTCTACAAAGGAGAACTGTTGCCCCTTTTTGTGAAGGAAGGAAACTACCTTACATGTTCCTGTATACATTAAATATTTAACTTGGAAATTTTCCTTGACATTCAACAAAATTTGTTCGCTACCACAGTCTTCATCTAAATTCAGCAGCTTGTTGCCTTTGTCTGGCTGTCTTACCAGCTTCTTGCCTCAGTGTCCCTTCCTCGGCATCTTTTCCCCATTTTTTACGTGTATGCCCACCAGAGAAATCACCCCTACCAGTTCTTGTTTCCCATTCATGAAGTGGGAAATTGTAACTACCACTAGGATTGTTGTCTGATTAAATAAAGACATGTGAAGCGCTTACAGTACTGCCCAGGACATGGTAAGCACACAATAAATGCTATTGATTATACATGTTATTATTTTGTTAAAAATATTGTACATAAAATACATATTATTTTGTTAAATTATGTATTGTTCATATAACAATCCCCTTTCTCACTCTGAAGAAACATTCAGTAGCTGGTCATTGTCTCCAAGATCAAGTCCAACCCTCTGACTCCTCCATCTACTGCTTTAATGATTTTTACCACTTTTCTTAACAAAAATTGCTGTAGCCAAGTGTGTTCTATTTTCATTTGGAAAAGCTGTACATTTTTCTACTTTTCCTCAGCTAACCTTTCTGAACCTCATTCATAAACATTCTCGGGCCATCACAGGCCTTAGAATCACTTTATTCTCTCCTCTAAAATTTACGTCCTTCTAGAGTCTCAGCTACTCATGTTGACATTTGGGACACACACATAAAAGAGAGAAGCAAAGTAAGGTGGTATATCACATTCTCCCAATTAGACTGTAAGATCTTTAAGAGAGAGCACTCTCTTTCTGCGTTTTAGGATTCTGTGTTTGATTCAAAACTCCGTGTGTACCAGGGACTCAGTAAATGATGGTCAAACAACCTGGTGGAGGAACGATGGTTTGAAACGTGAGGATTAATTCATTCCTAACCAGTTTTAGGTTACATTTGGATTCACTACTTAGCTCATCATTTCCCATCCTCTTTACTTTCTCACGTCAAGGTCAAAGTTCTGAACTTTTCTCCAAGGTTGCCTAGTGGTCTGGAGTGAAATTGGCCACTTTTACTGGCTTAGGCAGAACCAGGCTGCTTAGGGACTCCCAAGAGAATAAGCGAATGGAAAGCTGAAAGAGCATACACCAGCAGGGAGGGTTCCGGGGACTTCTCGCTTTTACAGTACCGACATTTGCCTGAAAATGAAAAGAGCACACAAGGCACTACAGTAGGGCTAGACCTAGCCAAATGGAAGACAGTCGTTATTTGCCTCAAATCTCCTGTCTCCACCTTCACTCATGTCCCCCAAACTTTTACAACGCCCCATGTGTCTCAGGGTACCCACTGGAACCTTCCCAAGGCCACAATTTTTAGGTTCTGTCTTTTGTTTCCTATTGGATGAATATAAATATGCATTGTCATTATCCCCATTTTATAGAAGATGAAACTGATAAATTAGATAAGCTAAGTAACTTGCCCAAGGACTGGCCATTAGTATACCATAGAACGAGGGTTTAAAGTCAGGATTCTTTCACTCTAGAGCTCACTGACAACTGCCCCTTCTTGCAGTCCCTGCATAGAGAGGGGTCTGCTTCTCCTGCAGGTGCTGAGCTGGGAGGATTGTATTGTATCAGAATGTGTTTGGGTCCAGCCTTTGCCTCTGCAAAGCGTTTCAGACCTGTCCCCAGAACCTTTGCTGCAGGCACACAGACACATAGGTACCTAAGGTACTAAAAAGATAACCAAGCCAAACTATTTCCTCTACACAGCAATTCTAAATTCAGTCTTAAAAAAATTATCATTTCAATCTTTTTTCTCAAAAGTTTGGATATTGCTGTGAGTGGAAGTTAATTTCTTTTCCAAAACACTTTGCCAAGTTCACTGGGCTTAGATGTTTTACTATTATGTATACAATGGAAACCCTGAGTTCCCGACAGTTAACAGGAGAGGAAGATGAAATCATTTTCTCCCCCTCACATCTCAGAGGGCGGTGAGGTGAGCTGCTGGGATTAGGCGCAGAAGCCTGGAGAGGCTATGGATTCTCGATTGATGTGCAATTAAACAGCTGTGCTTCCAAATCCTCTTGGGCTCCCAGCACAGGCGCTCCCTGGTATTGAGAAGAGCATACCAAACAAAATAGTCTTTAAAACACTAATTTGAAAACACATAAGCATCTCTATGTTCATTTCAGCATTATTTACAGTAGCCAAGATGTGAAGGCAACATAAGTATCCATCAATATATGAATGGATAAAATAGAGGTGATTTTTATAGACAATAGAATATTTCTCAGCCATGAAAAAGAATGAAATCTTGCCATCTGTAACAACATGGATGGACCTAGAACGTATTATGCTGAGTGGAGTAAGTCAGACAGAGAATGACAAATACCGTATGATTTCTCTTATATGTGGAATCTAAAGAACAAAATAAACAAACAAACAAAACAGAAATAAATTCATAGATACAGAGAACATTTTAAGGGCTTCCAGATGAGAAAGGGGAAGGGATTAAGAAGTACAAATTGGTTGTTACAAAGTAGTCATGGGGATGTAGGGTATAGCATAAGGAATATAGTCAATAATATTGTAATAACTATGTATAGTGTCAGATGGGTACTAGATTTATTGGGGTGATGACTTTGTAAGTTATATAAATGTCTAATCACTATGTTGTATACCTGGAACTAATATAATATTGTATGTCAACTGTAATTGAAAAATAAAAGATTTAAAAAAATAAAGCTAAGTTAAAAAAAAGAGTATATGCTTTTCATCTCAAATTACTTTAAAAAACCAAATACCAAACCTAACAAACATGCCTAAATATTTAACAGTGACACTGAGCATGCTTAAGAAGCATGCTTACCTATCAAAATCCATGGTTTTCAAAACCACAATAAAAGGCACAAGAATAAATCAATAAAAATGAAGAATAGAATCATCTGGAAGTTGTGCCTGGAATCTGCCTCCACACTATCTCTGATCTGCATAGTATACGGAAAACTAAATTAAAACCTGAGCTTGCTTACAGTGATTTTTCCACCAATCTTATCAGTTAAAAATCATAGTTTAAAAGTCCTTGGTTTTTACTTGAATAAGGTAGAATTAGCCACACCAGAATTTCTTAATCTGGAATCATAATGTCTGCCAAGTATGCCAGCACTCCTGGCCATTTTGGCAACACAAGCATTTCTCAGTGTGTTCTCTGGCCAGCATCTTCTTAGCTCCTGAGGTTTTTTATCTATTAATCATGTCAGACCCAGAAGAAAAATGGGTGTGCTGGGAGGACAGATCTTTGAGAGTGAAAGTTTTCGCATTGGAGAAAGTAAAAAGAAGGAAGGTTTATAACTACACACTCCAGACATGTCACAAGTCTAAAACAATAAGACGATCTTCTTCCAATTATTCAGAAACAAATAACTGCCACGTGTTTATCATGTGCCATGCAACAGCCTATATCTAAAATCTCAAATAATCTTCAAAAAATCTGCGTGGGGTACATAATCTTAATTCCCACTCTATGAATAAGAAAATATTGAAAAGCAGAGAATTTATTACTCCTTCAAGGTTCCATAGTTTGAAATTCAGAGTCAGAAAGCAAGAGTCCTGCCTGATTTAGATGTCCTTTCTTTTTCTATAACACTGTGTTTTCTTCCTTAACAAGAAACACTTTTTCCCCCCTGAATTCTACCCTTGGAAGCCCAAGCTTACACCTAGGATTGATTTTACACTCAGTATTTTCTGTGTAGCATCCGTCCATTACAAAAGCCAGAAAACAGTTACTGTCTGTGACGCCATGGATATGTGAAGCTCAGACCTTTCAAGACACCCTATCATGGGGAGGGGACAGCTGGCTGAGCCCCAGCTACCGCTCACAGGATGCACCCCTGGCTTTGTACCGAGACCACACTTCCCCCAAGCTGAGTCCTGCGAATGACGGAGCATGGTGGGGATATGAGTGCCTGCTCATCCCTGCCCGAGGTAGGACTCTTCCAATGGGCAGCATTTCCTCAAGAGCAACAGGTCAGCATGACCAGAACGTCCTCAGAACTAAGCTGCAGCCTGGAGTGCCTCCTGCATGGCCCTCCCTTTCTTCTCCCTTTTCACAGAACGCCACCTCCGGCTGCCTCCTCCTGCTCCCTCACCCTGTAGTCCATACAGGTGCTTCTCCTAACAAACCCCGTGGCATCGAGCCCATCATGGAGGCTTCTTCTCAGAAGACCTGAACCAACACTGCCTCGCTTTCTCAATATCTCTGTCTCCATGCCTCCCTCTCTTCCACTAATCAAGCCCTAAATCTTTCACTTCAAACTGCTCTGCTCTATATCTGTTTCAGCTACTCCCGTTCAGACCCTGAACTACTGTAATAAGCTCCTGCCTGATCTTCCGCCACTAACTGATCCTGTTGCATTAATACTTAAGCCCTTCTGACAACTACTCATCTTCTACAGGATAAGACTAAAGTCTCTTTGTCTCGCATGACATGTGAGCCCCTCCTTCACCTGGCCCTGACTCCCTCACGACCAGTCTCTTGGCACCTAAGCTCCAATCAGACTGAATTACTCTTTCCTGTTGTTTATGCCTCTGGACATAGAATATGGTTTTTCCCTTTGCCTAGAATCCCCACACCATCCACTTGCCATAGAAAATAACATGACGTTTCATCAATGTGAGTAAGTGATTCTGTCACAACCTGCTCCCATGGGGTTATTTTTTTAAAGTTTGCATAGTAAGGCTAAGAAATAATTTTTCTGATTCATACTAACTGATCTAATGTTCCTTTAAGGAATTTACCCCAAGGACACAATCAAAGATGTACAAAAAGATTTCTACACAAAGCCCATCCATCGTAGTATTAATTACTGTAACAAAATTGTGAAACAATCTAAAGGTTCAATAAAAGGAGATTGGTTAAATAAATAACTGGCCACCTGCAAAATTGAAATATATATAGCCACTAAATACGAAACTGAAAAAGAATATCTTGGAAAATTGTTTACACTATTTTAAATGAAAATGCAGATCTTTAACATTCCATGCCTTTTGTAGTCTAATTTTAAAGAACCCAGGTATCCATATCTATGGATGTTTATATAACAACTGAAAGGATTTACATCTTCCAAGGAAACGAGAAAGTATGGGTGTCTCTGCTTTCTTTTTTTAAAAATTTTTTCTGTATTTTTCCTATTTTTCTCCCATAAACATGTTTTGGCTTCTAATCAGAAAAAATAGCCAAGCAAAATATTATTTTCAAAACTTCTTAAAGAAACTGTCTGCTAGTGATCACAACAATATGCCATTAATAGCACTCACCATAAACCTTTTAGCGAAATTCATTTTTATATAGAAGAGAATTTCCTCTTCAACATAAAAAGGGGGAATATCCAAAACCACGATCATACTAAAGAATAAACTATGATAACACCTAAAGGACTGGAGGTGTGAGGTAGAGGAGGAGAACTTTCTAGGTTTTATAACACTAATACAATTTAAAAAATATTCACAGTCTAAAGAATAAATGTGTAATAGTATCTGAAGAATAACAAAACTATTGCTCTATAAATTAAAAACAAGTCTTTGAGTTTAAGCTTATACAACACCAGTGTTTGACATTAGATAATACATTATAAATAATTATTCACAGGTAATCACATTTAATTAATAAATGCATATTTATTGAGAAAATAGTACTCTTTCATATGATTAAACTGATGGCCTTTTTCCTTTCAGGGAAAAATAACAACAACAGAAATATATTGCTAACTGGTTAACAAAACTTAAAAGATTATTTTCATTTTCTTTTTGTTGTGGATTATTTTCTCTTACTCTGAACAAACTGAAACTACTTGCTTGAATTTTGCTTTCCTTTCTTTTGCATGACTGACAAAAACATGGGTTTTTTTTTTTTCCATTTTCAAAGTAATAAAACAGGATCAATAAAGTAAACCTGCTCGCAGCACAATAATCTCTCTGAGAAGCAAACAGGCTTTTACATGTCTGGATCCATTTTAATTACAACAACTAGCCAAAGTGCACATTGTAGACTGTCAGAAATAAATGCATGGTTAAAAAGAAGTGGGAATTATCTAGACCAATGGTTTATAATTTTTGTGGGTTTTTATCATTGTATTGCTTGATTTCCTGGCATTCTTCTCCGACCTGCATTTCTCTTCCCACTCCCTTCTACAAATGGTATGGAAATATAGGCATGTACGAAGGTGATCAAAATATATGGTGAAAGCTGCTGCTGAGAATACCAGAAAGTAATAGAAAGGTGTGGATCTTCAATAAGGGAAGTGGCACATCAAAACTTAGTAATAGTGTGTGACAAGTTTCAACTTGTTCAGTGCAGTCAGTTGGGTGTGAGCTATGGTTGAGAGAAGGTGTGTTTTAAAGTGTGCCGTCAATCATCCTCCATCATGACAATGCTGTGTCACACATCGCTTCTGGTACGGCAATTTCTGTCAAATAAAAACATTACAGTGTGTCCTCATCCACCTTATTCACCAGATCTGGCACTGTGAGACTTCTGGCTCTTCCCCAAAATCAAGACAACCATGGAAAGTAAACATTTTCAATTGATTCAGGACATGGAGGCAGCCACGACCGTGCAACTAAAGACACTCACGAAAGAGGACTTCCAGAACTGCTTCAGAAAATGGCAAGAATGATGGGATAAGTGTGTTTGAAGTGAGGGAGACTATTTTGAGGGGATTAATGGCAATGTGTCTTTTACTGTAATAAACATTTTTTATTTAAACATTCACCATAGTTTTTGATCGCACCTTTGTAATTTCTTTAAGCAGTGGGAATTAAATACATTTGATTTTCAGATTTCCCTTGTTTTAAGGGAGAATTAGCTAACATCCCTTGAACATATCCCCAAATCAGGCTGGGAAGCTCGCTAATTGCATTCAGAAGGTGCAGCTCCCGGCTGTGAAGCGAGAAAAAGCTGACTTTGAAAGAGCCTGTTAGAAACCAATTTAATCCAAGTCAGATTTTAATATCCTGTGAGAAGAGAGGCAAAATACATGTTGTCACAAGGGACAGCCTCACAGAAGCTTCCCAAGCCGTGGAAATGCATCACTGTTTTGATAATGGACTATCAACACTAGACATCTGAGAAAGCTCAATTTTATTGCTCCTTTATCCTACAAATTCTACTGGTGTGCTTGAGAATTTTGGCTTGACTCTCTTTTAAAAATTTCAGGTAGTTTTTATATCTATACTGTTGAATGAAATGTATTAAGAACGCTGATTTCTTGCAGTTTGCTGACTATTCAAATTAGGAGCAGAAGACGGAAGGTGTGGACGGAAGGACTTTATATGTTCTGCAGTTGTGCACTTTCAGAGGCATACTGAAAGACCTTCCACACTTTTCTTTGGAAAATAATTTTCTACTTCATTAAAAGGAAGTAAATAAACAAATACAATTAAATGTACGCTATTTGGAAACTGCAAAGCTCCTAGGATATCATCTAAAATTAATAAAATATTACTGCCAATGCATTATTAGTGGGGTATTTAATTTTATATTAACCCTTTCAATAAACTGAAAACAGAAAAACACATGTTGATATATTTACAAAGTTTATATACAAAGTTTCATATATGTATATACATAGTAAATACACACACACACACACACACACACACACACACACACAAATATTTTACTAAGCCTAATCACAGTTTCAGAGATCCAGTGTTCTTAGTGTTATTCTTCTATAATGATATTTCAGAATGGTGTCAGTTAGCTATTGCTACATAACAAAATTTAGGTGGCTCAAAATTATGGCGCCATTTGCTGCTGATTGTGTGGCTCAGACATTCAGGCAGGGCTCTGCAGGGAAGACTGCTTGTACCCCCACAATACCTGGGGCTACGCTGGGATGCCTCCCTCCGGTGGCTCCTATGGTGAAAAGCTGGCTGGGATGGCAAAACTGGTGCTGGAGGATCTTAGATGGTCTCACTCACAGACGGGTGCCTGGGTGTTGACCGCCATGTATGGTAACTCAGTTGTCCTCCACGTGTCCTCACTCTCCTCTTATGGACAGTCACCATTCAATAATCTAGCCTAAACTTCTGTACATAGTGACTGACTTCTAAGATGACAAAAATGGAAGCTTTCAAGGTCTGTTAAGGCCTAGATATCAAACTGGTAAAACATCACTTCCATCATGTTCTCTTGGCCAAACAAGTCACAAGACCAGCCAAGTTTGAGGGATGAAGGAATTGTTGGGGATCATCCCAGATCTTGCAAACATGGCATTTTTCTGCCAAGGAACTAAAGTTTGTCTGCCACATTAGGGTTGATATTCTAAGGAAAATACAGAACGATTTAAGAAATTTTCTAGTAGCATAAAACCTCAGTGAATTTGGGGAATGATATTTTCTACTGACTATTTCTATGCACTGTTGTTCAGGCTATGTATCATTAGCTTATCAGGCCTCTTTTATTCACAGTCACTCATATACGCAGTCAAGAAAAGGTTATTATTGAGCATCTTTTCAGTGCTAGGTACTGTTCCAAGTGCTGGAAAAGCAGCAATAAACAAAACAGACAAACTCTCCATCCTCAAGGGGCTTATATTCTGGTGAAGCAAAATAATAAACCAGCAATTAAGTGTGTGTGTGTGTGTGTGTGTGTGTGTGTGTGTGTGTGTGTCAAGTAGCAATAAGTACTATGAAGAAAGATACACAGGTTAAGGGGATGCTATTTTAATAGCATCTTGTCAGGGAGAGTCTAATAGTGCATTTTAGGACGGGTGATCAAGAAAAGTCTTTCTTCAAAAGATGGCATGTAAGCAGAAACCACAGAAGAAACAAGAGAATGAGCCTTGTGTATTTCTTGGGAGATAGGAATCATTTTGAGAAGATGAAGTAGCAGTCTTAAGTCAGGAGCCTACAAGGACGCCAAAGTGGATAGAACTGACTGCGTACGGGAGTGAGGGCCAGGGCTTGAGAGGGAATGGGGGCCAGGATATGTAGGCAGCATAGGACAGGACTTGGGATTTTACTCCAAGTGAAATAGGGAGCCACTGCAAGTCTCGAGAGAGGTGTGACATTATCTGACTTCCATTTTTAACAGATCATGTAGCTGCTGTGTGGAGAACAGCAGGGCAAAGGGGGAGTCAGGGACCTGTTTGGGAGGATACTGCAGTCATGCACGTAGGACCCAGTGGTAGCGGGGTCTAAGGATTTACTATTACAGGTAATCGGACATAATTAGATCGGAATCTATTTTGAAGACAAATCCAGTGGGATGGGCTAATGGATCAGATGTGAAGTCCATGAAAAAGAAAGAAAACCAGGATGTCTCCCAAGTTTTTAGCCTGAGAAACAGAGCTTATAATGGTGCAATTTACTGAGATGCACACCATGTTTAATTTCCCTTTTATTGAAAAATCCCTCCTAAAATGAAGTACACTTCAGTACTGCCTTATTAAGCATAAGTACAGAGAAAAATGTTAATCTCTGCTGTTTATTTGAAGACCTTACAAGAGGCTCAGGACTATTACTTTGAATATTTATCACCAATGTATAGAATGTGTTGCTTTGTTGTGAGTTAGTCTGAGTCTATACTGATAGTACCCCAGATATCAAGAATGGCTTTAAGGAGAATTATGAAAAATAGTATGCCAATGCAAGCTTGTTTTGTGGTCTTTATTTTTCCCTTGAAAATGGGGAAAAGAGAAAAAAAATAATGTGTGGTTCTGTTGAGTTATATTTTCTGTTCTTTTTTTCAATGCTATTTAGTTTATCACTAACTAATTTATCAATGTATAAAATAAATCTTGATACAGGGCCAGGATAAAACACAAGGTATTCTAATCTAGCAGTCACTAGACAACGCTCTTCTGAATATAATGTTGCTGCTGCCTAGGGTCAGCGATTTCAGCCACCCTGGTTTTTCGTTTGGTGGGATTCACATTTCTGCGCTAAGAGCTAAATGTCACACGATGCTATTAAAATAGCGGAAGACAAAAACGCATTAGCAGGAGAAAAGACCGAGCAAGCAGCCACTGAAAGCACCTGAAACATTGGTCTCATTTCAGAAGGCCACAGCGTATTACCTGGGAACCTCGAGGAAGAAAAATTGAGTAAGAAAAATTGGCTTACAACTCCTATCGGGCTCTCACTGAGGTAATAACACGTTATCCCTTTCTTCCAATATGACTCAGCTGCTGAGAAATGCCCTGGTGAACCTGGACTAGAGCTCAGCATTGTAATTTTCACAGTGGGAACAACATTGCTTGCTTTCTTGGATATCGGCCGTGGTCTCTTCCCCGCAGAGATGCTGGCTACTTCACGGGTCTGCTTATAAGCCCTGTACTCTCTCATGTTAGAAAGTTTTCCCATTATCATTTTTACCACCTGCCTCTGATATTCAGACCGAGACTGGCTCAGTAGGGAGCCTGACACAACATTTAAGCAACCTACCAAACTGCCACCACAGGCCTTCCCGACACCCACAGGCCTTGCTGTCATCCTCAAAGCAAAGTCTGTTCTCCTTTCTCAGCCCTCAATGAAACAATTACCCAGGACATAGGTATAACTATGAAATCTGACTAACTTAACAGAAATATATTTTCTGTAAGTTCAGACATGTACATTGTCATTGGTAGCACTGATTCAATCAACATGGAAAACCAGCTAATTCACATAAGAAACAAAGGAGGATTTAAATTCTGATTTTCAAACATGTTTAGTTTATCCCAAGACCTACCAATGCATAAGAATATAGATTGGTACAATTTCTATTTTACTAAAATGTAAAATATACTTTATAATCTAAATATCATGTTTACCTAAAACAGCTTTATGATTCATACCTGACAATATTACAGAATACTCTATATGGCACCTGCTTTGTACAGAGGCTGTGGGTAGATATATGCTGTCTAATTAAGAGAGTACATTAATTTTCTACTGCTGCTGTGAAAAATTATCACAAATTCAGGGGCTTAAAATAACTCAAATTCATTATCCGTCGATTCTGGAAATCAGAAGCCCAACACAGGTCTTTCTGGGCTGAAATCAAGGTGTCAACAGCTGGGCTGTGCTCTTCTCTGGATATTCTAGAAGAAAATCCGTTCTCTTGGCTTTGCCAGCTTCCAGAGGCTGCCTACTCTCCTTGGCTCTTAGCCCGCTTCCTCCATCTGTAAACCAGCAACATTGCATCTCCCCCTGACCTGTTCCTCACTTACGTATCCCTCTGACCTCAAAAAAGTTTTTCCATTTTTAAGGACTCATGGGATTAGGTTGAATTCACCTGAATAATCTAAGACCATCTCTCCATTTCAAGGTCCTTAACCCAATCACATCTAGAAACTCACTTTTGCCATATAAGGTAACATATTCTCAGGTTCCCATAATAAGGGTCTAGATGTCTTTAGAAGCTCATTATTCTGCTTTCTGCAGAGAGACATGATAGAGTGAAACCAGAGGCTAATCTTTATATTAAATAGTTTTTGAAACCAATCATAGCAGGAGTATTTACACCACAAAAATTGGCAAACACTACAAATCAGGGCTTTTTTCCCCACAAAAGGCCAATTTATCAAGACACCACTGTGTAGTGTTGGGAAGGCTATAAAACAATCAAATTTTCATATAATGCCAATGTAACTGTAAATTGATAATTATTTTGGAAAACTGGCTGTATATCCCAAACATGAACAAGTGTAGTTCCACTCCTAGGTATATACCCAACAGAAATACACACATATAGTCATGAACAATAATATCCACAGCAGCATTATTCATAATGGCACCAAACTGGAAACATTCCAAAAGTATCCCAAAAAATGGATTTTTTAAAAAATGACGACATCTTCATATAATGGAATACAAAACAGAAATGTAAAGGAAAAACTGCAGCTATATGCTGAATAGTAGATAAATCTATCAAATGTTATTTGGGGTGAAAGAAGCCAAACACAGAAGTGTACTCACTATGATGCCATTTATATAAAGTTCAAAGACAGGCAAGACTAATCTATGATCTTAGAAGTCAGGAAAGTGGTTAGCCTTGACATTGAAGAACTGGCTAGAAGGGCCATCACGGGGGATCCTGCAGGGCTGGGAATATGTTATTCTTGATCTGGTTGCTGGTTACTTAAATGGATTCACTTAATAGAAACTCAGTGAACATTTTACTGCATGTTATAATTCAATTAGAAATTTGATTTTAAAAAGTAAGAAGAAGGCTGACACCAAAAAATTGATACCCTGTGAGTCCCGTTTTTTAAAATCCACAGACAAACAAAAGGAATCTACGGTGAAAAATATCAGAATGGTATTGGTTTTATGGGGAGTATTGACTGGGAGGTGGAAGCAGGGGTTTCTGGGTGCCAGAAACAATTTACACCTTGACCTTAGTGGTTACATGGGCGCATACATTTGTGAAAGGTCATTGTATTGTAAAGTTAAGATTGTGCACTTGATTCAATAAAAGACGTTGAGTCCTATGGGAAATAATCCTTATCAGTCTCATTTGTCCTATTGAAAATGCATCGCTTTTGGTATGTTCAAGGGCTAAACTTCTGGTTCATTTCTCTCCTCACTGACTGGGACTCAAAGATAATGAGAATTCAAAGAAAAAGATAAATGGATTCTGTTTACAGGTAAAAACAGTCAGTGAACGTTTATTGACTTCTCAGTCAATAAATATAGGCACTAAATAATAATTAACATAGAAACTACTAAAATCTGTGGAGTAATACTAATAAGATAAACAACAGCCCTCCAAGAGTTTACAGTCTAGCTGGAGAAAAACAATACGCTAAATTATATAGAACTTTTATAAAACAACGTAAGAACAAATTAATACAGTGCCATGCCACTGGCTTTCTCTGAGGTGTAGCCAACTCTAAAAGAGGATTTTCAGTAATAGGAGAACTCACATCTCTCTTATTCTTCCTATTTTGATTTCTACTACTACAGGTACATACATATAAAGTACAGGTACATACATATAAAGGTACCTGTAATAAACATGTTAAAATCCAAGTGCACTTCTAGTTTTAGAGTGACTTTTCAGTAACATGATTTAAAATTCTTTTGTTGTTGTTGTTGAATTAAAAAAAAAAAAAAAAACCTGTAAGGGCTGTTAAAGCTCTCATAAAACCTGTATAGCAAAGTTCTAAATCAATAATTGGGTTTTATTGCTTGTAAAAAGCTAAGGAAAAGAGAGGGCGCCAAGTCACTCCTCTTAAAATGAAAAAGCAATTAGGAGAAGTGGAGAAGTTGGATAATAGGAGCCAGAAGGAGGCAAGAGAGTTGCATGGATAAAATCCGTTGTTTGGCATGGCTCATATCCTGGTTATCTGACACAGATAACTCCTGTTGTCCCGAAGCCCTGCCTTGTTTAGCGTTTGTCCTGATGGTTTGGGTGTGTTGCAATAAGCTAGGATGAGTTTTGAGTTTGAACTAGAATTCAAAGTAGAACTCCACTCTGAACTTGTAGTTTCTGCCAACGTCTTGTCTAGTAGCGTGTGAGACAAGAGTGCAGTGAGAAGGGTGACCACGCGCACGTGTAGTAAACCTGAAAGACAACCAATGATCACTCATCTCTCCTCTCCTGGCCACACCCAGACACAATATGACTAAACCTTCCACTCATGGAAGCTTGATAGTGTAATGAGACTTGCTCAAAAAACACTGAATGGACACAGATGGTGGGAGAAGTATTGGATGCTGCCAGCCATTGGGAGTGCCAGTTGGTTATGCTGAGGCCTGTTCTGTGGCCTGTGAAATGCAGGAAACTGCCAAACTGCTAGAGTGGGGTTAGCGGGGTCAGTGGGCAAAGTGAAAAGTTATAGCAGAAATGAACACAAAATAAATGCAGAAAATAGAGTCTGAGCAGTTCAGATATACAGTGTATACAGTTGTCTGATTGCTCTTTTAGGGTAATTTGGTTAGTTTGTTTTATGGTCTAAATTGACAAATATTGTATTGTTGTTGTTTTTTTGTTTTGTTTTTTAGTATTTTTTATTGAACACTTCTGGCTGCTAATGAGCTCAGAAAAAGTGCACATTTAATGAATTAAGACTAATTTCCGTTTCTTAAGAAAGTTCCTGATGAACATGTAACTTGTACAAATTGTTTTTTAATGTTGACCACCCACTTTGGGGGCTGTAGGAATAATATGGGCCACATAACAATTACAAGACTCAAATCTACTATCTTTCAGCATCTACTTTAAAAGTTATTTGTATTTATTTATGAGGACTCTGCCCCCAAAATGATGACTTAATAAATGCATTTGTTGATGCTGGAATATATCACTCTGTGAAACAAGATTTTTCATTTAAATCAAATGACAGTTCTTTCTAAGTTAATTTCACTTCTTTTCAATATTAGGTTTCCTTTGCACGTAAAAAATAGTGAAATGATACTTGCTAATGTCTTGGTTTCATTGACAGAATATCAGTCCAAACAACGAAATGGAGCCATTTTTATATCAGTGTCATTAGATGCTTCAAAATGGAAAATCAATAAAGTCAATTCCAACAAAGATTCATTTTTTAAAATCTAATTCATGGAATCAAAGTGAAAGCTTTAGAAGCTTATTCAATCAAAGACAAAATATCCAGTACTATTGTGAATGCTATCATAAATTTAGTTTCAAAATTCAACATTGAAGACAGAATTTTATGTGTGATATTTTTTACAGTGATAATATGAATGTAATTTTGGTGAAGAATATGCTATAGTAAAAAATGTATTCCTATTAAGAACTCTACAGAGCAGAAATGTACTTGGAATTGGTTGTGTAGTACACACAAATCTTAACTACAGATAAACAAACTATAGTATGCTACCAATAGAGATAGAAGCTATATATACCAAAATATACAGACAATTTTCTATATACACAGTTAAAGCAACTGACCTCCAAATATTTTGTGATCAAAATATGCTAAATTTTTAAAAATACTTTCTTAAATCAGTAATAATTTAGATTTTAAGAATGTTTGATGGATTTCTTTATAAGTCGACCTAAATATCTTACAATAATATTGACATTTTCTAAGTGACTCATCTATGAGAACGAGTTGTAAATCTTTGATCAAGCTATTCAATGAATGGTACCCTGAAAAAGTTCAGCATTCAGAGAATTGCAATATTTGAAAACAAAGCTTACAATAGGAAGTCGTTGAAATTTATTCCAATAAAATTTGGGAGGAATTGAACAAATTAAACAATGGGAACTCAAAGAGTATTCAAAATTAAAGATTAAAGATTAAATAACTATGCTTTGAACTATCTGAACCAATAGGAAGAATCTTTTAATAGAGCTACTTTGAACTTAATAAATTCACTTTCTAAACCACAGTGGAATGAAATTCAGAAGGCCTCTGTTTTATAACATCAAAATTTGACAAAACTTCCCAAAAAATCATAAATAGAAAACTTAATGTGTTTTGTCTTTTAAAAATATTTGCTGAAACTAGAGTCAAAATGACAGTGTCTCTGAAAATGTGTCGGTGGAAATTTTTATACATTTTAATATGAAAAATTACAACTAAGGATAATCTCCACTTAACAAAATTTCTGTGCTTACCAGATATTTCAGCAACTGTGGACAAAATAGTTTCCTAATTGAAAATTGAGTCAATCAAGGTATCAGTGAATAACATTTGTTCAAAAAGTCAATTGATGACCACAGAGCTGTAATGTACAGCACAAGAAATATAATCAATAATATAGTAATAACTTTGTACGGTGACAGATGGTTACTAGACTTAGTATGATGATCACATGGTAAGGTACATAAATGTTCAATTACTATGTTGTACAACAAACTAATATAACATTGTATGCCAAATATGTTTCAATTAATTTTTTTTTAAATCAATGAATGGCATCAGTGAATCACATTTATTAACCATAAGATGAAACATAAAAGTTTCAATTTTATGAAAAAATAGAAATAAAACATGGAAAAAAATACATTCTTTAGAAAATACAAGTACCACAAGTGGTAGACATAGAGGAAGCTAAGAAATTGATTAAAGAACATGAACGTGTACCAAGAAAAATTATTTGGCTTATATTTCTTACTGTTCAAATATTAATGTGTAGAGATTTAAAGAATATTTGCTTTAATGTGCACAAATAGCTGTTATTTCACTTTTGAAAGGATTTTAATTTTGAAAATAAGTTTTGAATAGATCATTTCATTAGCTAGGCAATATAATAAATAAATAAGTCAAAAAAATAATTCTAATTATATTTAGCACATGCTTTCCACTCTCAAAATTGTCCCAGTTTCTACATTTTTGAAGTTCTCTAGAGTGACAACATATTGCTTCTACCATCAGCTTGGAAAAAAATTAAAACTACTTAAATTGAATGTTATTGCCTAAATTACAAGATAATCTTAGTAATGTTGGCTATAAAGCAGAGATAATTAAACATATGTGCATGTGTGTGTGTATGAGACAGACAGAAACAGACAGTGAGACAGAGACAGATGGCAATTTAAACAGACAAGATTCTTTACTGGAAAAGTGAAGGATTTTGAAAAAATGGAAGACAGTCTATATACATAAGAGTCATAAAATTTATTGGGAAGAATATAAAAAGATATCTACAATACAATTGAAATTAATTTAATGAACAAAAAGTGCTAGAAAAGAACTCTGAGGAAGGAGAATTTTTTTTTTTTTTTTCCTGTCAGAATGGGTATCATCAATAAATCAACACACAAGTGCTGGAATGGTTGTGGAGAAAAGGGAACCCACCGAAAGAGTCTTTTTTTCTGGAGAAAAGGATCCTGGAAAGAGTAGCCGACTACTTCCCATGATTCTCTAGCCTAATTCCAGTTCCAACAGTGGGATTCCCACTGTTGGTGAGATTGCAGATTGGTGCAGCCACTATGGAAAACAGTATGGGGGTACCTCAAAAAATTGAAAATGGAACTACCTTATGTCCCAGCAATTCCACATCTGGGTATCTATCCAAAGGAATCCAAAACACTAATTTGAAAAAAGTATATGCACCCCTAGTCATTATTGCAGTGCTATTCACAATAGCCAAGACATGGAAACAACCAAAATGCCCATCAATAGACGATTGGATAAAGAAACTGTGGTACATTTATACAACGGAGTATTACTCGGCCACAAAAAAGAATGAAATCTTACCATTTGCAACAACATGAATGGACCTAGAAAATATTAGGCTAAGTGAAAGAAGTCAGACTGAGAAAGACAAATACTATATGATCTCACTTAGATGTGGAATCTAAAGAACAAAATAAATGAGCAAATTAAACAGAAATAGATTCAGAGATATGGAGAAAAAAATTGATGGTTGCTAGATGGGAGGGATGAGGGTGGGGGAGAAGGTGGAGGGATTAGAAAGTGCAAATTAGTTGTCATAATATAGTCATGGGGATATGAAATACAGTATGGGGAATATAATCAATAACATTGTAAAGATTATGTAAGGTGCCACATGGGCACTGGACTTATCAGGGGGTCAATTCATAGACTGTGTAGATGCCTGACCAATATGCTATACATGTGAAGCTGAAGATATTGAATGTCAACTGTAATTAAATACACACACACACACACACACACACACACACACACACACAAGTTCTGACAATTAAGTTCGCGAACTTGTTGCAATGAATGATGTAGCTAACATTTTTTAACATCAAAGGAATTATGTGTATTGCCACGGACTGTGGAGTACAGCATAGTGAAGCTAGTCAATGGTATAGTAACAGCTATATACGATGTCAGAGGGATAGTAGATTGGGGAGGGGTATTACTTTGTGAGGGGTGCAAATGTCTATTACATTGCTTTGTACACCTGAAACTAATAAAAAAAAATCAACAACAAAAAAGGAGAAATAATTGAATGCTGGTGAGACCAGCAAAGGTGAATTCATCTAGATTTTAAAGAATAGGTAGGATAAGATCAAAGGACAGCAGAATAAAAACATGAAGGTGGAAATGCACTTGGCCGATTCAGGGGATGATGGGAAATCAGACTAGCTGCAGCAGTGAGTTGGGGACAATGAAATGGTATCAGGACAGTATTGGACAAGGAGACTGGGGCTAGACCTTAAACAAGGTCAAGATGTTTACATCTCATCATTGGAGCGTAGGGTAATCTATAGGACTACGGAGATGCTAAAGATTTTCAGCTTTGTTTAGTGGGAGAGAGAATGGGGTGATCAGAGAGAGATTTTATAAGAAATATTTTGATGTATCTGCCAAATAAGGAAAATCTAAAAGCAGAGAACCCATTTACAGGTCCTCAGCAATGTTTAAACTCATGGCGATAAGCATGTTTTCACGGAGGACATAGGCATGAAAATAAACTAGTGCACGAGTAGCAGTTTGAGGAAGAACTCTGCATAGAATATTCTGTCTGGGTGTGAAAAACAAATTCAAGAAAAAAAATTTTAATGAGCCCATGATTTAGAACCTGCAGGGCTGAGAAATTCAGACCACCAAGATCAGAAAAGAAAGATGGGGAGAGAAACCAATGGAGGAGAGGAGAGACTTTATTTTTGGATATATTTAATGACAACTGCTCAAAGAAAAAATGCCCGCCAGATACACGGGGCTGCGGGAACAGGTGTCAAGAAAGGTCTGGATTAGAGATATAGTTTGGGAGGGCAATGGCTGGCATTGCCAAGGAGCTGCAGAGGGCTCTAAGGACTGGGTTCCATGATCTGTCTCTGCTTAGAGAGCAGAAGGGACAGATCCTATGGAGCGACAGGGAGAGGGCCAGCCCCTGTCTGAGTGGAGGGAAAACCGTAAAACAACCAAGAGGACAAACTGCAAGTACGAAATATGTTTAGAAACCAACGCAGGGAGTCGTGAGTTGAGTCACCAATATGCCACTGGTATGCTTGACAAAGACAGCTTGTGTAGGTGGGTGTAGCTATCTGACCTCCAGCAGGGGGACATGTTGGAAGAATGAGGGGGGCTGACATCTCCTCTGGCTCCCAACATTATAAAACTTTAATGCCATTGAAGTAAAAAAGAAAGAGAGAGAGAGAGTGTGCCAAGATTAGACCTTCTGCATTTTAATTGAGTCAACTTAACTGCTAACAAAAAATTTCAGAAGCAAATATATATATACATATATATGTATATATATTAAAAAGCAGATTTAAAGCTGCATAAGAAGAGTGTGGAAGTTGAGTCACAAGTAGAAGATTCTAGAGATGGAAAGATCCTTTTAGGTTTTCTTTTGGGTTGTTTGATTATTTTTAGATACAGCATATAGGGTTGGATTCGAATAGTCATCTGTGAACCCATTACATCGAAATTATTTTAATTCATTTAAAATAAAATTCAATGACTGATAAAATCCCAAACATGTCTGCTTTTCGTAGTGTATTAAAAGTAAGTATCAACAAATGAATCTCATAGCACAGTCTGAGCTGCCTTTTCATTCAATAAATAATCACTGAGCCCTTGCTGTGTGCCAGACACTGGGGATATAAAAACTAAACTAGTGAACAAATCAAAGCTCTTGTTCTACTGAGGTTTAGACTCACGGCTGAGGGTGGGGGCAGTGGTAGATAGAAAATAAACAAGTAACATGCCAGGTCATGATCAGTGCTCCCAAGAAGACTGAGCTAAGCGAAGGGGCCAGAGAGTGATAGAGGCGATTTTTTTTCAGGAGAGTCAGAGAAAGCCTCCAGGGACATTTGAATAGAGACATGAAGAGGTGGGCAAACCATGCAAAACACTTCAGGCAGAAGGCACACCTGATGCAAAAGCCCTGAGATGACAAGCAAAGAAATCAGTCTCCGTAGTTGGAGCAGAGTGTGTGTGTGTGTGTGTGTGTGTGTGTGAGTCAAGGCAGAGGTGGGGAGAATAGAGGTAGAGAGAACTAGCCGAGCGTCACTGGGAGGAGGCAGACCACAGAGAAGTGGGCAGGATCTTTGGTTTTTAACCCTCAGTAAGATGGACACCCATCGCATAAAGGGTTTTGAGCAGAGGATTGGCTTGACTTAGCTTTAAGAGGATCATCCTGGCTGCTATATGAAGAATCCACCACAGGTAAGGAAAGGGCAGAGGCGGGGCCAGGAAGACCAGCTAGGCAGCTACTGTTGAGATGTGGGCACAGGAAGAAGTTGTCCTGGGTCAGGGCTATCGTAACGGTGGTGAGGAGGAGGAGTTGAATTTCAGCTAGAGGTGGAGGGTAAAACCAACAGGATAAGCTAATGCACTGGCTTTTAGATGTGAGATAAAGAAAGTGGTCATGGATGCCTTCAACATTTCGGGAATGGAGCTGTCATTCACTTGAATTTGGAAGACTGAGGAATAGCAGGCTTTGGATTCGTTTCCTGAGACTACCATGGCAAATTGTCATGAACTAGTTGGCTTAAAAACATCAGGAATTTATCTTTTCACAGTTTTGGAGGCCAGCATTCTGAAATCAAAGTGTTGGTAGGGCCACATTCCCTCCAAAGTCTCCAGGGGGGAATCCTTCTTCGCTTCTTCCTGCTTCTCATGGTTCCTGATGGCCCTTGACTTGTGGTAAGCATGACCCTAATACCTACTTTCATCCTTAGATGGCCTTTCCCCGTTTATCTCTTGTCTTTTCTTCTGTCTCTTATAAGGAAAACTTGTCATTGGATTTAGAGCCTGTCCTAATCCAGGATGATCTCATCTTGAATTCATTACCTTAATTAAAATTTCAAAGTCTTTTATTCTAAATGAGGTCACTTTCTGAGGTTCTAAATAGATATAACTTTGGGAGGATACTATTAAACTCCTGCAAGTGGGAAATAAAGGGGTCTACTTGGATATGAAACATTTAGGATGCTTCTTAGATATCCTAGTAGAAAAGCCAAGTAGGCTGTTACATTTATATTTCCAATTCAAAAGGTCTAAATGGAAAAATAAAATAGGCATCACCAACATATAAGGGTTATCTTTCTATTATGATAAATCGTTACCAAAATATCAAAAACATGTATTTATCAGCTTGAAACACAAGTCACAATTCCATTTTTCTAACTTACCAATATAAAAATATGTTTTAGAGAGGGCCTGAAAAATAGAAGCAAAGTAAATTTATAACAAATAAACTACACATTTGAAAGCCTTTGAGCTTGAGAATAACACTTTATGAAACTAAAATTTTTATGCCTTTCCTTGAAGCTATTAAGTAAGGAAAAGGACATTGTGAGATCAGCAGTGTACATACTCTTGTGCCAAGAACTGCCTATGACATAGCATAATAAATTAGCTTATGTTCCATTGCCATAAAGTCATGTTCTAGATTCCTATTGCTCACATTTCATCTCCTGTCACTGATCTCTTAAGAGAAACAAAGCTGAGAGAGAATCTCAAATCTCAGCCCTTAAGGCATAAAAATCGTCTCTAGTAAGAATGTCTAGGAAGTTGAAAAAGAAACCTTTTCTCTTCAATGGAAAAACAGTCACAGAGTAAAAGAGGAAAAACCTACTTGTATAAAACACAAAACAAATAATCATGATTGGCTTGAATTTTAATCTGCTGAATTTTGCAAAAAGTGAAAGTATTTTAATACTTTGAAAAAAAACTTTAAAAATGCATTCTATGGTATTATGTAAGATTTAGAATAATTCCACTCGACCCAACATAGGAAATAACCAGCAAACTCTTACATTTCAAAGTATCTGAAGAGTATAAAGTCAGACAACACTAAAGCTTGTGCTGAGTGGAATTTGACTTTCTTTATCGTGTTTTCCCCAAAATAAGACCTAACCAGAAAACACGCCCTAGTATGATTTTTCAGGATGACATCCCCTGAACATAAGCCCTAATGTGTCTTTTGGAGCAAAACTTAATATAAGACCCAGTCTTATTTTCAAGGAAACACCGTAGTAATATTGTAAGTTCTTTAGTATCTCATAGTGGCTCAAGTGTACCATTGTGAACATCAGTCATCATTGCAGTGACGAAATATAGAAACAGATAATGAGGCTGCCAATCCAAGAGAGCTTTCTGCATATTGTGTGAGATACATATCATGATCTCAAAATGAATCCTCCCACTGAAGGAGTCTTTTTTCTGGAGAAAAGGATTCTGGAAAGAGTAGCCGACTGCTTCCCATGATTCTCTAGTCTAACTCCAGCTCCAACCATTCATATCTGCTAGGGCCAACAAGTAGCGGGGTCCAAGGGAATAGAGCTATTGCAGGGCTCGTTCCTCTGTGACTAGGTGGGAACCTGATGACAGGAATGGAAGAGGTCCCAAGGATTTTAATGCCATGGTATTTGAAGAACTTGGCCTCAGAAGATCCCTGGATTCTGCAGAGGAGGTGAACATTCATAGAACACGGGTGCCAAGTCTTCCTATCTATTGAACAACTGGTCTGAATTTTCTGTATTTCCAGTTCTGGGAGAAGAGAGGAAGGGAGAGAGGGAGGGAGGGAAGGAGGAAACATGGTACACTGTCTTGGAAATTACGTGCTAACACTACATGTAGGTATGTAGTAACAAATTTGAAAAACTAGTGGAAATGGCTCGTTTCCAATAAAACCAAAGAATAGACCTAAGGCCAAAGAAACGCTATTAAAGATCTATGTTCAGGTACTTAAGGAGTGTCTTGTGAAACTCTAAGGACATCGTCTCCTACCCACATTACTGGATTCTCTAACTCACTGAACTAATGAAGAACAGGGAAATTATAATTTTCCACATTTATAATTCTGTAGGTCCTTCCTATGTTCTCCCTACTGAAGGTGCTTCACCTGTGGGAACAACATATCTTAGGATGACACCTGCTATTACCCCTTCTTACTGCCAAGAACAGATCCAAATACATAGATACAAAGTATTAGCACGCCTGGGCTCTAAGAAAACACCCTCTACCTCCCACAAAAATTGGCCTCTGGGCAAAACTGCATGAGTTTCTAGTTGTTGAAAGACTGATTTTGAGAAAAGGATAGAAGGACAGGATATCTTCTAATCTTTCTGCAGGAGGGTCTTTCTGCAGCTGTCTCTCTGGTGACTGGATTTTCTCCATCTACTTCCACTAACCTTGGAGTGACTAAGTAATTCACCCAGATTCTGGTAATAGGTTGGCTTTTCGTCTCATTTTTTTGGTAACTGTTATAGACTGAATATGTCTCCCCCAAATTTATATGTTGAAACCCAGTTCCCAATGGTATTTGGAGGTGGGGCATTTGGGAGGTGGTTAGGTCATGAGAGTGGAGCCCTCGTGAATGGGATCAGTGCTTTTAGGATAGAGGCCCCTGAGAGCTCCTCTGCCCCTTTCGCCATATGAGAACACAGGGGATACTGCCACCTATGACCCAAAAAGTGGGCTCTCACTAGACACCGAATCTGCTGGCACCATGATCTCAGACTTCACAGCCTCTAGAACTGTGAGAAATAAATTTCTGGTGTTTATAAGCCCCTGTTCCCAGTCTATGGTATTCTGATAGAAGCTCGAATGGAGTACAATAGATCATGAATTTTCATTGTTTTATAAAAGTTTATTGGGAAAGTGGTAGGTGTGTCAGAGACGTCTAGGCAATCATCCTTTCATATTTTATTCTTCGTTGTCTTTTTTAAATGAATGTTTCATGCTATAATGAAAGCACTAGATTAATAGCCCCAAACACAGAAAGTCACCTAAATGTTTATAAGCATTTCCGTTAGAGAAAAATAGCATTTTATCCACTGGCTTGATAGAAAAGAACAACCTATAATTATCACAGAAAAGTCCAAGTTTTGGTATTCACTTTCTCTAATCTTACAGTAAAATGGTCTTGTGAGATGCTGAACCAGGAAGTAATTTAAAACGACCTGAACCCTGCATCAATAACAGCTAGAACAACAATGGCACGATTTCTTTTATTTTCTCAAACATAAAATAATCCTGGTCATCAGCACAGCTTGCAAGATTTAAAATACGAACTTGCAGATGAAGATTAGAACTTCAGGTGCTAGTTCTGGACATATATTAATGATTTCTGTGGGACACAGTGGAGCTGTCTCCCACAGAGGTAATTCATGCACAACACACACAGATCTTGAGTACAGTTCCTAAAACTTTTAATTCAGCATAAATCACTTGCTTCTGAGCAACTTTGTCTGGAATTCTTTAGCTGGATATTGATTCAGATGGCCTGAAAGTTACCCACTGTCTGAGTTACCAAAAACAATAAAAAAAAAAATTTCTCTTGAGATTATTGTGCTAAGCAAAATAAGTCACACAGAAAAAAATCGAGAACCATATGATTTCACTGATATGTGGTATATAAAACTGAAAGCAACAAAGGAACAAGACAAACATATAAAAAAAAAACACAACTCATAGACATAGACAATAATTTAGTGATTACCGGAGGGTAAGGGGGGAGGGATGGTACATGAGGGTAAAAGGGATCAAATATATGGTGATGGAAAGAGAACTGACTCTGGGTGGTGAACACACAATGGGATTTACAGACGATGTGATACAGAATTGTGCACTTGAAAACTATGTAACTGTACTAACCATTGTCGCTCAAAAAAAATTTTTTTTTTAAGTTTATTGGGGTGACAATTGTTAGTAAAGTTACATAGATTTCAGGTGTACAATTCTGTATTACATCATCTATAAATCCCACTGTGTGTTCACTACCCACAGTCAGTTTTCCTTCCATCACCATATATTTGATCCCCTTTACCCTCATCTACCGCCCCTCTCCCCCCTTACCCTCTGGTAACCACTAAACTATTGAAAATAAAATAAATATATATTTTTAAAAACCCTCAAGAATCAAAGCAGTATCTCTAATTTTAGTTCTGGGTTGACCGCTAAGGAGGCTATGGTAGTTTCTTCTATTAAGAAGCTACAGAAGTTAGGATATTATGGATACTATGGATTTTATCACTAGGTTTGGTGAAAATCCAAGGGCACTACATCTGTAGATCAGAAGGAGGCCCAGGCCACCAACTGACTGTGACCTCCACGTTTCTTGGTGATTCAGAAAATGTAAAACCAGGTATGTCCAACTTCAAATGAAGATATTACAATATTATATTAGACAAATTTGAAAGAGCAGGTGTGATATTCATGTTCAGAGTTTGTACATTTCTTGTGTACTCATTCTTCAAATGTTTGGGTACTAAACAGCTGCAACTGACTATATTAAGTTAAATTTTTAAAAACGTTTTATTTTAGACTTTTTGTATTATTTACAGCATATACATCTTATCTGATATAGAATTTTTTAAAATGAAATTGTGTCTTGCTGTTGAAATACATAGAGAAAATAGATTGTATCTATTTCTGTAATACAGTTTAAAGCATATTAAGCTTGACCTAGCTACATTTTTTTAAATCTTATGTTATTGATGCTGTATAATGGATTAAACAAGTGGATCATTTTTGTTGAGTGAACACTGGTTTGGTTTTTCAGAGAGTGTTTTTTCTCTCTCTGTTCCGTATTATCATAAGAGAATTTTTTAAGATAAATAGAGTTTCATAAAACTTTCCATCTATGGAAAAAAAAAAGACTTCCAAAATGCCTTTGGAAAATAATGTTATGAAGATTAAACTGCATGTTTCAGGAAGAGAAATTCTTTACTAACCTTTTGAACAGGAGAAAATATAGATTTTTTTTTTTTTAATTTAAAAACTGCCCTATAAATCAAAGCTTAAAATTACTTCTAGTTAAAGTTCCCAGGCCTCGTGAATTTTTTAGTACAATTAGTACTTCCTTACTTGGTTCTGAAAGGCAACTATTCCAAATTAACTCTTTTTTTTGTCTTGCCATGTAAAGGAAACAAAGAGCCAATTGCCTTGCCTCTCCTTTACTGAGTTAAAGAAAAAAGTAACGCCTTCATCAGTCCATCAGCAAAATTCCTCATCTCTCATAATTTCCCCTGTTACACTGGATAAAATGTCACTGGTCTCAACAATGGGCCATGCCTCCCGTAATGCTCTGAACCCCATTTTTCAGAACAATTTTCACTTAAAATTGAGTGAATTGAACCATGTAAAGCACTTAGAACAGTGTCTGGCAAAGGAAAATGTCAATAATTATTTTTCTCCTCCGTTTTTCTTTTTGGAGCATATCAAGTTCTGTTCTCACCTTTTTCACTTCCCCCTTGGAAATAGAAGATATACTGGGAGGAACCATCTTTTTTGTACCATGTAGTGGGAACATTGAGCTCCAAAGTCAGAGAAACCGTATCCGAATAAAGGATCGACTACAGGTTTCTCATCCTTGGCAATATTGACATTTAGACCAGAAAACTCTTTGTTGTGGGGGGACTATGTTGACGTTGTAGAATTAGTAGCATCATCTTGGCCTCTACCCATAAGATGCCAGCATCCCACCCCCCACACTGAAGTTGTGACAATCAAATATGTCTCCATAATTGCCAAATGTCTCCTGGAAGCAAAATCGCCCGCCTTTCCCTATGATAACCACTATTCTTGCATTTGCCAGCTGGTCACTTGGGCATTTTCTCCGTCTTGAAAATAGAAATGACAGTGTTACATCAAATATTTCTGAGGAGGAGCCACTGGGTCAGTAGATCTAATTCTATACTCTAAGGTCACTATAAACTTCATGGGGATTCTGTTTCTCATTTTCCAACTGCACGTGTAGTTTTAATGTGGATATTGAGGGATGATTAGAGCTCCCATGAAGCTGAAATGAAGCACAGAGAAAAAGAATGATCACACTGTAGGCATCTGGGAACAAGCTGCCATTAACAAGGAGAGTGAGGTTTTCGTGCAGATAGAGAGTAACAGTGGGAAAGGTTACGCCTTTCCAAGGCTAGGCTCAGAGCCACACCAGCAAGGGATTATACTGAGGGGAGGTCTTAAAGTCCATAAGCCCTAAATATGTCACTGACAAGGATAGAAGTTAGCAATATTGTAGAATAATTAAAGAATGACAATCTTTGTCATATATATATATATATGTGTGTGTGTGTGTGTATATGTGTGTGTGTGTGTGTGTGTGTGTGTATACATATATATACACACTATGTACAGAGAAAGTTGATTGGGCAAAATGATGGCCATCAGCTTTCTCCCAACTCCCCTTCCGTTAGCCTTCTCCCCACTGGGATGCTTTATTCCTGTCTCTGAAGCCCAGTGTCCCTGCTCACCCTGACTGAGAAGCTCTCCAGGCCTTACTATAATGCTTCCTGTACTACTTCTATTAGATCAACTTTCTGCCTCAAAAGGATCCGACAAGAGCTCAATGAGTTACACTGCACCTTTCCCCAAACAACGCATTCATTTTAAAAACATACCATTATCTAACCAACCAAGAGAGCTTTTCACATAGAATTTGTTCCAGAGTAGAAAGGAAATCACTTTGAAAATCAAAAGATCTGGATTTCCCAGTACTTCTCTCTGACTCTTGTGTGTGAAATGTTGAAGAAGTGAAGATGCTCTGTAAAGGTTCTTCTGGCTCATTAACTAGGAGGGAGACCTGCACTTCCTCCTGAAAGGACTAAGCCATTACCAGAGCTATGATAAACTTTAATCTCTGAACTCACACACATACAGAGGGTGCCAAAAAAAGTATACACATTTTAAGAAAGGAAAAAACTGTATTAATATACACCGATAACAAAAGGTGAATACAAGTCACGTTTGACTTCTGCAATTACAAGAGGTGCTCAAAGTGGTTACCATCAGAGTCCAGACACTTCTGATTATGGCGAACTACTGCCTGAGCAACGTTGACCAAAGTGTTAACATCTCTTAAAGTGTGTATACATTTTTTTGGCACCCAGTATAATATGGGGATTCAGTTTTAAATGACATCATTTAAAAAAATAAATAATCCAGCTACATTGTCTGGTTAAAGCTGTGAAATTTCAACAAACCTATGTTTTCTAAACCAAATGTCTGGAAGGATAAACATTTTCAGTCTTTGTCAGAATATGCCTTCAAAACAACTTCTGACTTTATATAGAGTAATACTCACTGGATATCTTCACTGAGCACTCAACTCTGTGCCAGACACAAAGTTAAGTGCTTTAAATGCATAGTCTTATTTAATTCTTATTTGACTATAAATGCCACTGGTGGACATCCTCTACAAAGAAACTACTGTATTTATATCTATTTCTAAATTTTAGAGTTTGCTTTTGCCCTGACATTACTTTTATCGAATCTTCCATTTATTATACTACATAAAAACAAAGAGTAGATAAGTTGATAGCTGCTGATTAAAGAATACTTGAATTATATATTCTCTCATAACCGTTCCTCTGCTGATGGACTGTAACCTACGGCCTTTATAAATATTGCAATTACCATATACTGCTTTTTCACTGAGACTTGTTTTGGGAAAAGAAGATGAATTTAACAGGATATATTTTCATTGGACTTAGAAAATAAAAAGTGTGGTTTAAATTTCCCTTTATCACTTTTCTTTAAGGAATTTTGCTCCAAGAAGTTGAAAGAGTTCGACAACCTATTAATTTCATATGACAATAAACGAGTCACACACCTCAGACGGGTCTCACCAGAAATGAAGGTGGGAGAGGACAGATGACCTGCCATGCAGTGATAGGAGGGGGGCAGAAAGAGGGCTCCCCACAACATGGGACAGTATCTATCATTCCTTTTCACACACCCATCAAAGGCTTAAATTCTTCCAGTAAAATGCAATTTCCCTAACAAGGGCAATAACATATTTTATCTATTCTAAGATACTTTTCATATTTTCCCATTTCTAAAATCTGAATATTCTTTATACTCAATGTCAATGTGTACATTTAACAGGAGTAATTCACCACTCTCTGCTATAAAATCAGTGACCTTTCTTGTAATTAATGGCATCTTAGTATATAGGAAATATGGAACTTAAGGTACCTTGGAAATTAATGTAACAGAGAAAACAAGATCACTCCATACCTTCAGGGAGGGTTCCAGAAGCAAGGCCTGGGGACAGAAGAGATGGAGTTTACAGAGATTTAAAAAAAAAAACAAAAAAAAAAAACCAGAACAATATCACATTTTCCCTGGTACTTTGGTGACTAGAATCTTAATCTGAAAATTTCTTGAAGTTCTATATCTCTCATTGGCAAATAGGTAAATTTGACCTTCTGGTAGATTTTATTAACATGATATAAAACATCTATATTCTATCTTCAAACCCCATGAGATGCAGAAAAGAAGAAAGGAGAGAAAGGAAAAAAAAAAGTGCTCAGAGACTTAACTGACATTATTTGGGGATCATTAAAACTGGCAGTAAAATCAGCTACTTCTCAACCTGTGGCTCCCTTTCTTCAATGTATGTCCCAACTTCCAAAAATCCCGTTATTTTTGGCTGGATCGTAGGAAAGTTTTCTCAGCCTTTTGGAGCCAGAAACCCCTAATGAGTCCACGTCACCTTCATACCAAGACATGAGCTCGAGCTGCATTGTTAACCTGGGGTCCAGGGAGAAGTTTCCAGGTTTGTGAACAGAGAGCACTCATAAGTAATTTTTAAATTTTTTTCTAATACTTCAGAAATTACCTTCATAAGCAAAAGAACTTAATGTCATTTTTGCCATTATGTTATTATTTCCTAAGAAAAATGTGATACATGACGCTACTGTACAGAATGAGGAAATACACAGCTGCCATCATTTCATAAAACAGCCTTTGATCAAAGAAGGGTTTTTTTAAAAATCTCATCATTTTGATTTTATCATGTGTCTGTTTGCCTTGAGCTTCTTATGTTAGAAAATATCAAAGGAAAAGGAGCACTGCAAAGCTTATTCATGCATATGAAGGTTTTATTTTCATTCTGGAATATGAGTGTTTCCTCTTTGTGCATAGGGTTTTGTCTTTCAAGAAAGCATAAGGCCAACAAACTAAAGGAATATCATATGTCTTCCAACCTGGACATACATCCAGCAGTGTGGTTCTTTCTCAGGAGAAGACTCAATTACAAAAGGCTAGAATTTCAGCAAAACTTAGATATGTCCCAATATAAGATATATATTCAAGATGTATATTCAGGATGGAAGAAAGAGCTGGTGGTAAAAGCCCAGTGGTACTTCTGTCCAAGTGGCTATTCTGGGAGAGGAGTTTGAATGTGACAGATGTAATGTTGGAGGAAGTCAAAGAGCTGTAGAGAGCTGCGGACACCCAGAAAAGCTAAAGGACTCTTGGAGGTCCTTTAGTTCAGACCTCAGCAAATGAGACATGAGAATTCACAATCCTTTCCTAGCTGAAACAGATCCAAGAATGAGGACTTAGCAGAAACTCCTGGACAAAGGAACTCCATTTAATTTATTCAAATGTTTACTGCCTACGTATCACGTGCAGGTACCATTCTAGGCACTAAGGATGCAGCACTGAGCAAAGCAGCTAGGATTACTATTTTATGGCACTTGCATTCTAGTAAGGGATATAATGTGATGAAGAATCTTTGAAATGTTGTTGTTCTTCCTTCCCTACTCTGTTGACAAAGCAAACTGGGTGCTTCAGTTCTGTTTTTGATTTTTATAGACATGAAATCATTTAGTATATACTCTAGCTTCCTTCATTCATCATTATGTGCATAAAAGTCATCCAGTGGATGTTACAATAGTTTGTTCTTTTTTGTAGCTGTGTAAAATCCTATTGAGTGAATGCTCCATAATTTACTTCTCCGTTGTACTATTATGGACATTTGTGTTTTTTCCAGTTTTTGCTTTAATGAATATTGCTATGAACATTCTTTTGCTTCTCCCTAGAATTTAATAATAATGCTTTGGTTTTACTGAATTCTGTGTAGTTACCTCTTACTTCAGGCAAGTAATGCTGGTTTTCTATTTAAAATACTGATAAAATGTTATTCTTTTGAATTTAAATAATTTTTTTAAAAGATTAAATCTATAGAAATATATCAAAAATATTTGTACATTAAGGAATATATTTGTTCAACTTCATGAAGGAAGCAGCCAAGAGAGTTTGGAGAATTCTTCTAAGACAACAATAATTGGTACCTAGACACAGAAAGGTTTAGAAAAGAAATATTATGGACATTTATCTAGCGAAAGGGTTACAAGGGACGGGTGCGAACACAGGGATTTGGGATTTCACTGGATCATGAATATCTTGAAGGAGAATGAGGTCTTGTTCACACTGGAAAAAGCACCTAGTCCCAAAATGTGTTCCATAAACACAGGCTATATCTGTGTCTGAGGAGCATATTTCTCTAAGACGATGTCACTGATTGTGCTCCAGGCCCAGGGAACAGTGTGACAAAGGGAGCAAGGCAGGAAAGAACAAGCCGTGTTCACAGAATGTTAAAGAGAACAAGCTGACTCCAAAGCTCCTTGTGGGGTAGTAGCAAGGAAGAAAGTGAGAGGGGGGAGGAGGCCCAGACACGGGGCGGGGGGCCTGGGCGTTGAGCTGCTGACCCCACCTCCGTGGGTTTTCGTCAGACCATTAATTGTGTTGTCTATACACTTGAATGTTTTCCTCACTAGGGGAAATTGGAAAATATGAAGCAGCTTATCAGTGGGCTGCAGCTCAAAGGAAGCCTCTGAAATTTCCATCACGAGTAGGAGCCTCGTCAGCTTATCACCTTCCTTTTTATCAGAAGGGTTTTCTGCAAAGTTCCAGACACGGACTGCAGTTTGCACTGTTCTTCATAAGGAAGTACAAACTGCTGCCTCCTGACTCACATGTTCCAAGAACTTTTCTTCCAGAAAAGAAATTTAGTCTCTGTGTTCTCTTTTTTACAGTCCATGCACATCCCGTATTTCATCTGAATGGGAACATTCTCCAAGAAGACTTCCCCTCCTGCAAGGCAGCTGACATTGGTTTAGAAGGGACTAAAGTTAAAGCTGGTCTGGAGTATATGAGGCTTTGGACCATGAAATATCTTTTCATCAAACACGTGTTTTGCAAAAGCAGAGAAGCTGCAAAATTCCTTATCTCTCATGAGGTGTGGGCTTCATGGTGTAAACAGAAATCTGAATCTCCCAGAAATAATGACTTTTCTGGGCTTTAGAAGTTATAATCAGCTCTGTCATCTTTGTGAAGTATAAACTTGAAAATATAACCAATAAATATAATAATAAGCCCTAGGACCCGATAAGAACACATCTCGTAAGTGCATCAGTGTTTAGTGTCTAACACTGATTCAAAGTGTGCTCAGAGCAAGATTTCACCTCACCTGCAGGCTGGATATTACAGCTGTGGCCCAAAGCAGCCATAGGTAATGGCTACACAGCAGAGCCTGAAGTCTTTAGATCTGGGACTTCTATCAGTGTTCCTAAATGACCTGGGGCAAGATATTTCACTTACTTGCAACTTTCACTGTACAGATAAGGGAACTGAGATGCAGGAGATGATCCAAAGAACATTTCAGCTTAGTAGTAGTTCAGTTTCCAGACCATCTGGTGTAGTAAGAAAGGGGAGTTCCTTTTACCCAGTAAACATAAATCTTGCTGAGGTCTATTTTTAGTAACACTAATTATAATCATCATTTCATATTTCATATAGAACAATGATGTTTCTGACTCCCCATTAGTGAGCTGATATTTGAAGCTGATTTTTTAAAGCAGTGCACGGAAGATTTGCACAGATCCAGCCTTACTCAGCTGCCACCATTCACCTGTAATGAGCACAAATGCTAACAGCTAAGAAAGAGACCCCAAGAAGTGTGAAAACAATAAGTTTGGAGAGGCTTGTATATATTATTTTCTGCTTCTTTAAGATTTTTGCTCGTAAAAAGAGTTTTCATATGGTAAAAGCTCTGAAAAATACTAAAGGAAAGAAAGCCTTTAAACTCCATTTCCCCTCAATTTCTTTGACCAGAAGTCTTTCCTCTCTTTTGCCACAGCCCTTGTCCCACTCCAAACCTCAAAAATGCCATTATTTTCATGTCACATTTTGAAAAAGACTCTGTTTTGCACTTTATTAAAACACTAAAGGAGAAGATTCAAGTAGGTTGGAAAAATCAGCTGCATATGAAAGAATTTGTTTTGGTGAGTATTAGGTTCCTATTCTTTTTTTTAAGGACTAAACATGAAAGATTTAAATAAGGTGAAAAGATGAAATTTTGGAGAGAACTCCAGATTGAATCACATTAGCAAAAGTAGTCACAAGAAAAGAAAAGCCAACAACTGATAAATATATGGAAATATATTCTACCTCATTGGTATTCTGAGAAGCACATATTAAAATAATATTGAGATACTTATTCTATTGGCAAAGATTTAACAGAATACTAACGATAATGATTAAGGATATTATAAATTGGTTTCACCTTCATGATGGACAATTTGGGCATACAAATAAATTCTTCCCAAAATTCATGTTGCATTTAACTTAAATTTTCACTTTTGGGAATGTATCCTAAGATATTAACCAGAAAAATGCACAAACATGTATATAGACGTTGTTTATCATAATGTAATTTATAATAGTGAAAAATGAAAATAGTGAAAAATGGAAATCCATTTAAATGTTCATATAAAGGTGACTAATGACATGGACCATATGTTCCATTAAAAGTTACTATGGAGGAGATCCAAGATGGTGGAATAGATAAACACCATGTTTTTTTCTTTCCATGAACTCATTAAAATTACAACTAAATTACAGAAAAATCAACCTGGAGAACCATCTGAAGTCTGGATGAACAGAAGTTTTATAACTAAGAATATAAAGATGCCATGTTGAGACTGGTAGAAGTGGTGGAGATGCGAACCAGGCTGGTCCCAAACTTCCACGTAGTGGTTGAAAATAGGGACGGATACCTCAGCTGTGTAGGTTCCCCCCGGAGAAGCAAAGGACCCCAGCCCTACTTCAGGCTCCCCAGCTCAGCATACTGGTGCTTGGAAGGGGAACACCCATAAAAACTGGCTGTGAAAAACAGTGGAGACTCCAACCATCTGGGTGGGATGGAAGGCTGCGGGAAACCCAGACAGCCTCTTAGACGACCACGCACAAACTCACTCACTCGCAGGCACTCACCTTGGGCTCCAGCAGAGGAATGGTGACTCAGAGGGCCTCAGAGGCATATGGAGAGCAGACTGAAGTGTGTGGCTTAGAGACCAGGGCTGGAAAACAGTTGCTATTTTCCCTGGGTGAGAGCTTCCACCCATGAACTTGGGCAGGCAGACGCCATCTTTAGTGTATTGTGCCCGCCCCCTATGCTTACGGCCAAACCTGATTGGTCTGATGAGCTTCACGGCTCCATCCTGCTGACTCACTGGGACCCCACCCCAATCAACACTCCCAATGCCGAAGGCACTTTCTCAGCAAGTAGCCAGCCCTGCAGGCATTGCACTTTCTTGGAAAATTATCAGAGTCCACAGGACCCAGGAGGTCGACCAATGGCCTCAGTGTGCTCTGAGACTTTTTCTGGAAGCTCCAGGTTCAGTACTGGCATCAAACCAGAATTTACATTAACCTGGTGACTACAACTCTTCCCACTCTATTGATTCCCTGAGACCCCCTGCCTCACCCAATTTGCATACTGTGGGGACAGAGCCCCAAAAAGTAGTTTCCAGGCACTCAGCCTCACATAGAAAGGTGCTGGCTCAGGTAGTAAATGGCCATCAACTGTGATTGGATGGCCATCAGCTGTGGCTAGTTGGCCATCAGCTGTAACCAGTGAGCCATTGGCCACTAATATAACTACTGTGGCTTTGCTAGCAGAAAAATGGGGGCTAGCAAGAAGATGGCGGCTGAGCTAACAAGAGCAGATTGCAGAGAGGCGGATGCCGCCAGAGAGAATATAGTGATATGACTCCCCTACTTATGGCTCCGTGGGTGATCCTTTTTGGCCTCACCATATCCTGCGTTCTCTTGTGGAGAGCGGGAGCAGAGACCCTGCCGGACGCCCCGCACAACACATACTACACGAGGCTTTACCAATAGCTGGGCCTTAAGGCAGCCGGCAAGTGGTAGCAGGCCTCAGGGTGTCCTGGAGTTTTGCAGAGCTACCCCAGGCCCGGTACTAGTGGCAGACATCCTTGGTTGTCAGTGCACCTCCAGGGTTAGCACAGGCAACATAAAACCATGGACTGCTTTGTAGTTTCTACCAGGAAGTCCCCAGCTGGTCACAGGTAGTGGGTGACATAGACCTGCACCAGAGCCCCTCCCAAGGGGACCCGGGACCAATATACGTGTGGCTTCAGACCACAGAAGAGCGCTGCCCAGTTAGCCCCACAAGTGGCACACAAAATGGATGGTCTCAACAGGCACCAGAGCCCACTGGGTGAATCCCACTCAGTGGGGTCAGTCCCCCACACAGTAGCCCATCAGCTGTGGATGTGGCCAAACCCCACAGCCAATCAGCCTGAGGGTCAATTCCACCTACTGACATGCCAACAGCAATCAAGGCTCAACTATAACAGGAAGGCACATACAACCCACACAAGGAACACTTCTGGAGCCCCCAGCGCAGGTGACCAGGGAGACTGTGCCAGGGCCCCACAGGGCACCTACTAAATAAAGCCCCCCCCCAAGACTGAGAGACATAGCAGATCTACCTAATACAAAGAAACAAACACAGGGAGGCAGCCAAAATGAGGAAACAAAGAAATACCTCCCAAATAAAAGGACAGGAGAAAACTCCAGAAAAAGAACTAAATGAAATGGAGGTGAGCAACCTACCAGAGACAGAGGTCAAAACAATGGTTATAAGGATGTTCAAGGAACTTAGTGAGAACTTCAATAAAGAGATAGCAAGCATGAAAAATGACATAGAAAGCATAAAAAAGCACCAGTCAGAAGTGAAGAATACAACAACTGAAATGAAGAATGCAGAAGAAGGAATCACCAGCTGACTAGATGAAGCAGAGAATCGAATCAGCAATTTGGAAGACAAGGTAGCAGAAAACACCCAGTCAGAATAGCAAAAAGAATCCAAAAAAATGAGGATGGTTTAAGAGACCTCTGGGACTTCAAGCATAACAACATTTGTATTATAAGGGTACCAGAAAGAGAAAAGAGAAAGCAAGGAATTGAGAACCTACTTGAAGAAATAATAACTGAAGAATTTCCTAACCTGGCAAAGGAAATAGACATGCAAGCCCAGGAAGCACAGAGTCCCAAAAAAAATGAACCCAAACAGGCCGACACTAAGACACATTATAATTAAAACGCAAAGGTCAAAGACAAAGAGAGAATCCTAAAAGCAGCAAGAGAAAGGCAAATATTAACTTATAAGGGTATGTGATGGCCTCACCCTGATGGGGATGGTTGGAAAACTGGGCCATCTCTCTTTATATTCTCTCATCATTCAGTAGATTAGTCCAATTTCTTTGTATGGCACCTACATCCCAAGAAAGCAAAGGTAGAAGCTTCAAGTCACCTTAAGGTTAGGCTCTGGAGCTTCTACAATACCACGATGGCCACAGTCTATTAGACAAAACAAGTTACAAGGCCAGCCAACATTCAAGGCAGAGAAACAGGATATACCGCTCAGTGGGAAGAATGGCAGCATCATACTGCAAAGAGTGTGAACATAAGGAATTGTTTATATTGGAGACATTATTATAATGACCTCCCTCCTGCCTTGTAGCCTAGAATTCCTGCTTTCAAATTATGTAAAGTTTAGCAGAGTCTTTTATAATCCTGTTGATTGGAAACTTGGATAAATTATTACAGTAATAGTACCCAATGAATCACACACCTCTCTGTATCCATGCCTTTGTGTATCCCTTTCCGTATTGACTCTGGACTTGTCCATGGACTTGCTTTGGTCCATGGAACATCAGCAAATAGAGAACAAGCAGAGAGGCTTGATAAAGGCTTGTACGTTGAGGCTTGTTCTCTTGGAATACCACCATGAGAATGGCATGCCATAAAGAAACATGAGATGAAAGGCCATGCAGAAAGAGGAGCTCAGACGAGCCCAGGTCTCACAAGTCCTGCACGAGTGCGCCCAGGTAAGATTAGCAGGAGGACCAGCCAGTCAACCCACAGAATCATAAAAATAATAGCCGCTGAATTTGGGGTATTTTGTAACACAACAGATCATTGAAACACAAACCAAAGATATTCTAGCTAAAGGTAGCCTATAATCACTGATAAATACTAACTTCACTATGGAATCACTAACTCACTTCATGATTTTAAACATATCATAGAATCATATAATTTCAGAACTTGACAAATTTAGAGAAAATATCATCTAGTGGTCTTCAAAATATCTCTTAGCGCTAAAACTCTTTCTAAAAACTTCTTACTCAGGTATTTAAAATAAAGTGTTTCTTATTAGGATAAATTCACTTTATTGGCTTAGGTTGATAGCATTTGCTGTAAAGTCATGTAATGAAAACAATTTCCTTTTCTTTAACAGAAAAAAACAGAAATCCAGGCTCATAGATGGCAGTGAAAGGATCCTTGCAGTTTAAGCTTACAATTCATTAATATACTTTCTTTGGGCAGTATTTTATTTAAAAAAATCCTTATTCAAGAAAGACAAGTAGTTGTAAATACTACAGGTCATTTCACTATTTGCCTTGGAAGCTCAGGATACTGAATAGCCCGGAGAAATATTATACTTATTCTTACTCAGAAAAATATAAATCCATCAGAAGAAGCAAATCCTTGATTGATGTCCTCTGTAAATTTATATTTAAAATATATTACATTTGTCTATGTAAAGATTGCAATATTTAGAGTTTAACACTTATGTAAGAATAAAATTCAACTCAAATGTTGGGGGACCCTTGAAGGACCTCACTGGTCCTCTGCTATGCTTTTGAATTCGTTCTGGAAACTATAATAACAGTTGAAAACCAGTTTTGCTTTGTTGCTGATTTTGTTCAAAACTGAGGGAAGCTGATTGGACATTTTAAAAGAATGACTTCTTCCCTATTTCAGGAGTCAGTGCATCCTCAAAACCATCTGTGGCTCTCTTTAAAGATTGTCCATGCCATTTTGCCCTTTTTGGTCAAGAATAATAAAACAGCCATGACAAACTAGGGAAAGGAACTGCCTAGCCAAAGTGCTAAAACTGAAAGGCATTTTTCAACTCATTTGTGTCAACTGACATGTTTGAGGATTCAGCAGGGTGTCTGGACTTCGTCAGTTCAGCCGGTGAGAATGTGCTCTCTTGAAAGCTTCCGTTAACCTTCACCACTATTTTTGCCAAGGCTGAAGGTTTAGCAACAGGAAGCTGTGTGCTTTTCATCCAATTTTAATGAACTCTTTGCTTGCAAAAGGGAAGCCTGACAACAAAGAAAACTTCAAATAAGCCAGGTAATTCAACCATTTAGAAGGAACAAAAGGGTTCTTCGCGAAAGATGTGGAATATTCGATGTGGCCATTGCAATGCTGCTGTAATACAGGGCCCAGCAGCATGTGGGGAAGAACTGGATTGATTTCCATTCCAAGGCACCGTCCACAGTGAGACATCACAAAGAAGGTGGAAGAAATGTGTATCTAGAATCTAGGCAATCTGGAATGTTTTCATTACTACTGCTTGGGTAGAAGAGAGGTTAGAAGGAAAAGCGGAATGGAAAATGTCAGGAGTTATTCATTGATGCATTCATTTATTTATTCATTCAACAAATATTTGCTGAGCTTCTATCTATGTGCAGCCACTGGTCTCAAGACTGAGGATACAGCAATGTAGGAAAAAGACGTGATCCCACCCTCTTGAGCAGCTACATACACAGGACAAAGAGTGGCAAAGGCAAGAGGAAAACACCTAGAGGAGAATTATCCAAAGTCTGAGACCAGCCATGGATCATGGATGACATCTGGACCTAACAGTTTGGGACACCTTTGTAACTCCTGTTTAATTGCTTTCTCATATTTACAATGTATTGAAAGTTGAATGGAAGCAGTGAGGTAAGGTCGTGATATCCGTGAGCTACAGCTCTCTGGCCTCTGGACAGGAACCCCCACAAAGTAGTGTCACCATGGTGAATTCATCAGGATTCGGGGAGGACTTGCCGCCTAAGAAACCTGAATTGGTAGCACCCTGAGGAGAACATCTGTCAATTGATTAATTTATACTAAGAAATATGACTCTTGGATAAACCAGCACAAATAACGTATTATTTCACAGCAGGCAGAGCTACATGAGAAACTAAATGATGAAAAGTAAGGTGATTTTAGGCAGCATTGTCCACTAAGATAGCATGCACCCAACTTCATTACTACCAGGCCAATCTTGCCCATGAGACCACGTGGAAGCTCTCGGTTTTGGTTGTCTCCAATGCTTCTGCTATCAGCCCACCTCCAATCTGGTGACAGAAAACACTGCCCTTGCCATAAGGGTGGGCATAACCAGGCTTAGCTATTCAAGGCACTCCCATCCCCTGGGCCAAAGTGATTGGTTCACAGGTGTGCACATGACCCACACCTAGCCAATCAGGATTCATTTCCAGGACATTCCCTCTAAGGCTAGGAGGGAAGACCTCTGGCATCTTGGTGGTAACTCATTGTTGTCCTCTGTGCTTGCTCCTCACCCTGAATAATCCTTCAAGTTCTTCTTCATGGGATCCCTTCAGAAACAACAGGAATCTTCTCCCTGTTGCAGGATATTTTGCATGGTCATTTGAGTGACAATTTCCCAGAAGCACTCTGACTGAGAACCTGCTACACTCCAGGCAGGGTGCTCCGTACCTGCAATTCGTTGGGCAGCAAATACACATGCCCAAAACGCTCTGCCTTCTCAGACCCTAACGTCCAGTGGAATGGCAGACATTGATTTTTTTGAAGTTTACAAAAATAAATATGTACTGATAAAGCCTAATGAGCACGACCAAGAAAAGCTTCATGATACAATAAAAGTGTCTAAACCAAGTTATTATAGTTTTGCAGGAAAGTTACTTAACCCCCTCTGCCTTGGTTTTCTCATCTGTAAAATCAGAACACAAGAATACGCCTCCTACTGTTGTTGCAGAAATTAAATATAAAATGTTTAGAAGAGAGCCAGGGCCTGGTTTTAGTCATTATGAATACTACCATCATCAACATTATTATTACTATTATGCTTATTATTACTATTCTTCTTATTACCATTATTATTGTTATTATTATATTATTAGAAGGAGACCAGGCCTAGCCTGGGGGTGGGGAACCTTTGCCTGAGGAACAAATTTTTGAGTTGTGTTGCAAAGGATTAGCAAGAGTTTACTTAGCAAAGGGGTGGAGTGTTGCCTAATGGTGATAGGGCATAGGGAATTTAGGAAAACTAAGAGAAGGCCAGGAAGCTTGCAGCACAGTACATAACAGAGTATGGAGGCTGGAGAGAGGCCTGGCCATGGGCCTTGTAGGATACTGAGGTGGAAAGCCAGTGATATCATCAAATTTGCATTTTTAAAGGTTATTGTTATGGGCTGAATGCTTGTGTCATGCCCAAGTTCCTCTGATGAAGCTCTAACCCCCCATGTAACAGTATTTGGAGGTGGCAGCCTTCGGGAAGTAATTAGGTTTATATGAAGTCATGACAATAGGAGCCCGTAGGATGGAATTAGTGCCATTAGAAGCAGAGGAAGAGACACCAGAGCTCTCTGGCCACCATATACGGACACAGTGAGAAGGCCCCGTGGTCCTTGCCTTCCCAGCCTCCAGAACCGTGAGAAATAAATGTCTGTTGTTTCAGCCACCCAGTCTATGGTAGCTTGTTACAGCAGCATGAGCTGGGCCAGTGTGGGTATGGAAAATCCTTTGATAAGACATAATGGTGACCAGCATATGACAGTGGGAGTGGGTAGAAGAGAAAGAGAGATTCAAAAGCTCGTTGGGATCAAATTCCTAGGACTTGAGGAGGCTTAGCTATAGGAGCCCTCGTCAGGGATGTCGGGTAGCTTCTAGGATTTAGGCTTGTTGGTGCGATTGGGTGCAGAGTGATGCCATTGACTGAAGAGAGCGGCTGGGGAAGGAGCAGGGAGCCGGGGAAGAAGTCTGGTAAAGGTCCAGCACAAGTAAGGTGTTTGAGAGTTCAGGGTCGAGAAGACACAGAAGTAATGGAATCTGTGAAGGCCCCTGGAACTCTCTCCTGATAAAGCATCACAGATGAACTCCAGTTAAATCATGACCCTTCTAGAGAGCAGCTTTTGGTCCTCAGAGTAACCTCCGGTGAAGAATGTTTCCTGTTTCTGCCTCTCTGTGGTCTCCCTTACATAACAAGGCATTCCTTCAAGAAAACTGGTGTCCCAGATTCCACAGAGCAGCAGGAGACTGTGTGAACTGTCCTGCTTTCAGGAAAATGATATCAGAACAAGATGCTGTTGACTCACAGGAAACTGTTACTGGCCAAGCCCATGGCTGACCCATCCATGTTCTCCCAGCTGTCTTTACGCAGCCAGTGCCTCTGAAAGTAGAGTCAGACCAGGGAGAAACTGAGGCCAACCTGGATTACTAAAATGTCTGACTATAAAATATTACCTGAAGAAATGCAAGAATACGTTAACAAAGTGTTGCATAGTCCCGGAAAGAAGGCTTTAAGAAGTGGAAAAATAATTATTTGAGATTAGCACGTCGAGGTTTTAATGAAACGGAAATTATATATGACATTGGTCTCCAATTGGCAACCTTAGAAAATTTTGCCCCAGAATGTTTTTTTTTTGTTTGTTTTTTTTGTGTTTTTTTTTTTAATAATTTGAATTAGTTTCCAACATTTAAAAATCCGTAAATCCCAGGTGAATATCAGGACATTTAGCTTGTTTTTAATGGAAAGTTCCGGCAAGGCTGAGCCCACGTTCACACACGATGTCAATGTGCGGAAGCTCCTTCCTCTGGGCGTGCGCTCCCCGATCATCCTGTGCTCTCCACTCTTTGGGGTGTCCTGGATACCCCTGTGCTTGCCCACTGTTTTTCTGTAAGTCAACATGAAAGTGAATATTTCTTCCACCTATGTCTCTACCAAAAATGGGAAAATTAAAACTAGATCAAGATCGCCAAGCTTTTTTAGAAAAATTGAATGAGAACATGTTTATAAAAGCTGAAATGATTTCTGCACATGTTCTTTGAGCAAGAGTGTCTGTATAGAAATTTCACTTGTTCTCTTCAACTGTTTTCTCTCTACCTGATCCCTATAGCTATTTGAGTTGCCTCCTGAGTTTAGGTCCCCCAAAGCAGAGCCTGAGCCAGGATTCAAGTACAGGCAGCTTATCTGAGAGGTGATTCCAGGAAGCAGGAATGGAGGAGTGGGGAGAGTAAGAGATAAAAAAAGAGGAAAGACCTCTGTGAAGCTGTGACATCAATGTCACCACTGTAGGTACCAGATCTTTGAGAAGCAAACAGAATATCTCCCAGAACTGGATCATAGGGACAGAAAGGTGGTTCCTGGACCCCCCTGGTTGAAGGCTGCCCAAGCATCATCAAACCTTGTTCCCAGGCCTGCCAGTTGTCAGAGAAGCCCTGGAGTGCAAAGTCGAGAGATGCTCAGAGCACACCTGAGGTGAAACATAGCAGCACGACGTGCGCATGAGCTGGCATGGAACCGTCCAACGGCTGAAGTCAGAAGTTGGCCCAGGGAAATGACATGATGCACCTAAGACATCGACAGCAGTTGCAAGCCCTGAAATTAAAACTGCCACAACTCTTGGAACTCCCCTGATAGAAACTTCAAATGTTTCTACTCCCACAGCTGAGAAACAGCATGACATAGGATTTCTAAAGGGATGGACGCTGGGACCAGACTCTGGCTTTGAATCCTAGCTCTAATACTTCTTGGTTGGGTTACTTTGGGCAAATTACTTAACCATGATGACCCTCAGTGATAAGTATAATACCTGCCTCACAGGAGAGTTACCATATACCTGGCACATAACGTTATTATGATTATAATAATTATAGTTATGATAATATATACTAATAGGAGCTACTGTTATTGTGCCTGGTTCCTCTTGCAAACCTTTTTTTCACCAGCAATATAATTTTATTCCCTAGCTAACTCACAACAAACTCTCTGTAGTAGAGCCTGAACTAATATTTTTTTTTGTACCTAGAATCACCTAATAATCTTCTGCAAATTCCAGAAAATGGAACTAAGTACAATATATATATCTGAGTGTCCTGTATAATTTCTCAAACAATGTTCTAAGTTCCAATTCCTAAAAAAGTGGTTAAAAACAATGTTTTGATTTAGACAGTCAGTGACAGAAAGCATCAAATAATACCTAATAATTGTTTTTCTCTATCTTTCAAAGCAACTAGCAGCATTTTAAACATCTGAAGATTCATGCAAGGCTCTAATCTGTCTTTCTATTCCTGCATTCTGAGAGACTTTCATCTATAGCAGTGCTTCTCCATCTTCATCACGTAGAGACCACAGGAGACCTTGTTAAAAAGTGGGCCCTTCTCAGTAGGTGCATGATGGGACCTGCGTTTCAGCATTTCCAATAAGTTGACCGTTAGATCTGCTGGTCTTCAGACCAAACTTGGGATAATGAGGACCTCCAGATATGAGTCACGGCAGAGAAAAGCCTCAGACGAAGCCAGAGGGTAGGGGCACATTGTTTGGGGAGCCAGGCTAGAATTTGACAGGCAGAGTGGCTACAGGCCAAATAGAATCTCTGTGAAGGGCCCAGCACCATGGAAATTGGCCTACCCTGATTTGAAGAGATCATCCAATTCTATCAATGGGACTGTGAAAACAACTTGAAATCTGGCTTCGCAGTCCCAGCAAAACCCAGAAAAATGGCTGGCTAGATAGTCTCTTGAAGTCCTATTCCCATATATGAGGAACATTCTTCTAATGGTTTGTAATGCAAAGGTGGATTATATACCACTTGCCTATAATACTTACCGATATCACCATCTGGCCTCAAGTATTTTCATGGTCTCTTCATCACCATGAGTTTAGCTTGGAAAATCAAAAGCTCCAAGGAAACAGGCAGAAGTAACACTGGAGAGAAGTCCAAGTGAGCTGCTGCCATAGAAAGAGAAACTTGGATTCAGGCATGTTTTCTTCTCAAGCTTCCTGACTTGCGTTTTCAATCAAAGACCTAAACAATCATGGATGCTCCCTGTCACCACCTCCATGGGTCCCACCCTGCTGATCCCTCTGGATTAAAATGATCCAAAAAAATAGCTAAAGATTCCGTTTGTCCTACATATGCCCTGATAGAAAAAAATGCCTTATGAAAGTTTGGCTAAATAATGTTTTTTCACTTTTTATTATAGAATTGACTCTGTAGCAGAGAAAGTATGTTTTCTAACTTCAAGAGGAAACAAATCATATCAATCTGCAGGGAATAAAAAATAAAGCTTTTCTTGTTCTCTTTAATGATAAACACATATTTATTATAAGAGAGATATTATTTAAATGGGTTTTACCACAGTTGGCTGGCTCAGAAGTGATTCGCAAGGAAGACATAAGTGTGAATAGAGAAAATGAGCTTTTATTTGCCTATAATTTATAGTGTGTGTTTAGAGAAAATAAGCAAAGAATTTTCTGAAAGAAAAAACATCTGGGATGATAATAAAATCTACAAAATACAGATGGCTGCAAGAATTCAAATTTTGCACCTCTCCCTCTTATCCCCAAGGCAGAGTGTGAGATAAAAATTTGGGGAAACTGGGGTCATTAAGTTTTGACAGTTCCCAGGGAGCCTTCAAAATAAATCTTCTCCTGGGAAATTAAAAATCCTTTAAATTAAAAACAAACAAACAAAAAAATAACTATGACGTAAATTCAGAAAAAGAAAACACAAATCATAAGGCTGCAGCTAAATGAATTACTACACAGTGACCACCACCGAGACCAAGAAATGAAACGCTAATTCTCTCCTCCTTCTCAATGGTAACTACTCACCTAACATTTGACTCCTTAGATTTCTCTTGCCTGGTTATTGAAGTACAAATGAAGTCACATAGAAAATGTTATTCTATGTAGGGCTTCTTTTGCTTAATATTATGTTTGGCAGATAGTTGTTATGTCATAACATTTGCATTTGTTTTATAACAGGTAATGCAGTTTTCCAGGGTGGTTCAGTGGTTCTAAAAGTGTGAGAGTGTTCCCTTTGCTTCAGACTTGGTACTGTCATTCTGTTTAATTTTACCTATTCTGGTGGTTCCATAGAGGTATCTCATAGTAGTTGTAATTTTATTTCCCTGATTGTTAATGAGGTTGAGCATCTTTTCAGATGTCTATTGGCCATTTTGATAGCCTTCTTTGTGAAGTGACTGTTTGCATCTCTTGCTTCCTGTCCTTTTTTATTTTTTTAGCTTATATTGTCTCACTTTTTAAATAAATTTGTAGGAACTCTTTATACAGTCTATATAAAAGCTTACTGCCAGTTTTATGAGTAGCAATTTTCTTCTCCCACATGATAATTTACCTTCTCACTCTATTACTGGTGTTTTTAAAGAACCAAAAAAGTCTTAATTTTAAAGTAATTTAATTTATTAGACTTTTTCTTTACATTAGTGGTTTTATATCCTGTTTAAGAAATCTTTTCCAGTCTCAAAATTATGAAAATATTATTCTCCTATATTATCCTTTATAAGCTTTATTGTTTCTTTTTCCTTTATAATTAGATTGAGATGTATCTGGAATTGATTTTGTGTGTGGTATAGGATTCAAATTTCCTTTTTAACATAAGGATATCCAGTTAACTCAGCACAATTTATTGAAAAGACACATTACAAAAATATACACACACCATCCTCTGGGATTTCGATTCTGATTGCACTGAATATATAGATTTGGGGAGATCTGACATTTTTATGATATATGTTGTTGTTCTATTGCATATGGTACTTTTAAATTTTATTTTCTAACTACTTGTGGATAGTACACATAAATATAACTGATAGTTGATATCGATCATGAATCCAACAAAATGTTAAAATCACCTATCAACTCTAATAATTAATCTGTAGACACGTTTAGATTTTTACTTACGTAATCATGTAATCTGCAAAGTATGATGGTCTTAGTTCTTCTTTCCACTCCTTATAATATTTGTTTTATTTTCTTGCCTTATGGCCCCAACATGGACTTTCAGAACAATGATAAATAGAAGTGTTAAATCTCAATAAATTTAATAAAAAATAAATTTAAAAATAATAATTCAGAAAAAAATGTTGATAGTGATCATCTGTTCCTCATTACCATCTCAGAAGTTGTAAATATTTCATCATTAAATGTGATATGTACACTCGTTTCTTGGTAAATATTTTTTATTAGCTAGGAAAGATTCCTTCTCTTGCTAGTTCACTAAGAACGTTTTTCTTCTACAATGAATGGGTTTAATTTTTTTTCAAATGCCTTTTCTATACTTATTGAACTAATGTAGTTATTTTATTTTGCTAATGTAGTGAAATACATTGATTAAGAATTCAAGTGAAAAACCAACCTTGTGATCCTGGAATGAACAAAACTCAGCTGTGATGTATTTTTTTTTTTTTTAATTCTGGGATTTGAATGACTAAATAATAGGATATTTTTTATCTATGTTCATAATTGATATTGCCTTATAATTTTCTTACGTCTTTGTCAGGTATGAGTATCAAAGTTATACTGGCCTTATAAAACAGTTTGAGAAATATTTCTTTTTTTTTCTGTTCTCTATAAAAGTTGTGGAAGACTGATGTTATGTGCTGGAGTTTTTTTTGTGGGAAAGTTTTTAAGTACAGATACATTTATAATACATTAAGATTTTTCTATTTCTTCTGTGTCAGCTTTTTTAAATGGTGTTTTATAGGAATTTATCAATTTCATCTAAAATATCAAATATATTGGCATAAAGTTGGTTATAATAGCCTCTTAAATATTTTGAATGATCATAGACTCTGAAATGATGCCCCCTTTTTAATTCCTAAAGTTGGTTTTCTGTGCCTTCTCTCATTTTTAGTTATCAATTTCACCAGATATTAATTTTATTCTTTTGAAAGAATTGACTCTGTGTTTTGTTGATCCTCTCACATGATTATTTTCAAATTCATTAACTTCTGATCTAATCATTAACATTCCCTTCGCTCTCTTTATTATGAGTTTAATTTACTGGTGTTTTCTTATTAGCTTCTTGAGATAAAAGTCTTTGTTGCTGTTTAGCAGAAATATATCTCTCTCTGTCTTTTTTTTGAGATTTTCTCTTTAAATCTGGTTTTCAGTAGTTTTACTGAATAGCGTTTATGCGAGTTTCCTTTTACTTTTTGGGGGGTACCTCTTGAATATATCTTGATATTTTTCATCAGTTTATAAAACTCTCAACTATTTTCTCTTCAAAAATTGATTTTGCTCTATTCTCTCTCATTTTATTTTTACAATTTTAGTTATGCATATATTAGACTTTTTCACTATATCCGATATGTCTCTTACTGGTATTCTTTTATCTTCCATTCTTTTGTCTCTCTGTACTGCAGTCTACCTTATTTTATTTTGATTTCTTTTCCAGTTCACCAATTCACTTTTTTTTCTTTCCCCCTTCTTCCGCCTCCCCCCCCCACCTCCATTCAAGCCGTTGTTTCTCAGCCTAGTTGTGTAGGACACAGCTCCCTGGCCCATGCTGGTATTATGAGCCTTGAGCTCCCCCGGCTGAGGCCGTCATTGGTCGGATGTGGAAATCCAACTGGTGACCTCAGTGTTAGGAGTATGGCACTCCAACCACCTGAGCCGCAGGGCCGGCTCCTTAATTCACTTTTCAATTGTGATTCGTCTGCTATTAATCCCTCCATTGAGTCACTAATTTCTGTTTTGTATTTTTCAGTTCTAAAACTTCATTTTGTTCTTTTTAGAGTTTCCTGTTCTCTGCCAAGATTACCTCTTTTCTTTTATTTCCTAGGTATATTAAATACAGCTATTTTAAGGTTTGTGTATGTGCCTATTATCTGGATGTCCAGTGGGTCATTTTTTACTGTCTGTTGTTTTCTTGTGATTCGGGGTCACATTCTGTTCACATGGCTGGTTATCTTTATGTGGATGGCTGATGTTATGTATTAAAAATTGAACAGATAATTTGAGGCTCTGGATATTACTGTTCACCAGAGTTTATTACTAGCGATTTCAGATCACCTTCATCTAATTGTAGATTAGGACGATGTACTCCAGCCCTTATGAGAACTGGTCATTTCTAGCTCATTCTTCTCAGCATTTAGCCCTTTAAAGTACCAGCAAAAACTTTAGTAATTTATTAGAGCTTTTCCTCCTTGGTGGGCCCTAACATCCAATTTTTGCAGAATCTTTGCTGGAATTGTCAGGTAACTTTAAGGGGAAAAAAGCACCTTGTCTCACTTCTGGGATTTTTTGCTCTTTCATATCTTGGCCTCCCATTTCCTTGGAAGGTCTCCTGTGCTTTCAAACAGATACTTTAAAAAAATATTTTGTTCTGTTTGTGTGGGGACAGCGCCCCAGAGAGCAGTTTCCAGGTTATCGGCCTCATGTGGAAAGGTGCTGGCTCAGGTAGTAGATGGTCATCAGATGTGACTAGTTGGCCATCGGCTGTTATCAGTTAGCCATTAGCCACTGATATAAGTGTCGTGGCTGAGCTAGCAAGGTGTGGTTGTGTAGTGGTGTAGAGGCGTGGCAGAGTGTGGATTATGGATTGCAGAGAGGCGGATTGCAGTTAGCATGGCGGATTGCGGCTAGCAAGTGGGGTTGGTTGGCAGAGACAAGTGGACGGCAGGTTGCGGATCATGTGTCTCCAACCCAGCCGCCAGCGAGCCTATAGTGGTATGACTCCCCTATCTATGGCTCTGTGGGTGTTCCTTTTTGGCCTCACCATATCCTGCGTTCTTATGTGGGGATCGGGACCAGAGACCCCACATGGCACACTGCATGATAGTTTGTCTGCTTATTCTTATCAAAAAGGTTGTTCTGAACTACTAATCTGGAACTTATGGAAGCCATAAGCATGTTTGCAAGTGCAAATTTCATAATTTTTATAAATATATAGTGTCAAGAGCAGGATGCCCAGGTCCTGTGTTCCAAGGAATTGTACACTAAGAGTTACAAGTCCCACCTATATGACTTTTGTGACTGCTGCAATTCCAAAGTGGGGGGATATGTCAGTAAGATGAGAGAGCAAGCATCCACACCTAAGTACAAGATAAATTAATCTCATGGAATGATCAGCCTCTCAAAAAAGTTATTTTTCTACTCACCTTTAGGCTTCAAGCACTTTTTATTGCCACTGCACGTCACAGTGAACATTCTATCAAAATCCATCAAATCAACATGGGTAACTAAAGGTCTTTGAAAACTCACATATTTAACATTTATTCTAAACCAATTTTAACTCTGCAGACAGAAGTCAGGCAGCAAATGGTCCTGACACAGAGCAGAGAAGCACAAATACTGAAAATCTGTTCCAAAGACCAGCTCTCTTCCACTTCCATCCCTGTTAAGATAGCTTCCAGAAATACCATGTTTAGTGGGGCATCATGGGAATGAGGACTTAATAGTATCATGTCAAATAACCTATTGCCCAAGGATCTCCTCCTCATTTCTAGGCCCTTTCCTTCAGGATACACTGTTAGGCTCAAGTATTAGGTCAGTGCAAAAGTAATTGCAGTTTTTGCAATTATTTTTAACCTTTTAAACCACAATTACTTTTGCACCAACCTAATACAAACTCACAGCCCAGAGGGCCCCAGAGACACACATACATTGGACATTGATTTAGGGAGGCAGTACTGTAAGAATGAAAAAAACTCAGAGTTGCAATTGATTTTCATGAATTTCCAGTCAGTTCTTATCAGATGCATCTAATTCAGCTTCTGCTTGAAAAGTCCCAGACAGTCTGATGACTGTCTCGTGGCTCGAATCATCCATCTCAGTCTGGGTCAGTGGCTGATTTATTAGCAATCATTTACTAAATGTAACTGAATGAATGAATGAATGAACAAATAAATGAAGTTTGAAGACCTTTCCTCTCTTGACTAGTTAGTCCATCTCCCCACAGCCGTTAGCTGTCATCCATCTGGGCATGAAGCAGGTCAGAATCTTTAGTTTTCAAAACATAGACCCATGAGGGCAGGAATCATTGTTTATTTTGTTCACTGATGTATCCAAATGTCTAAAAGAGTGCCAGATATATAGTGGGTACACAATAAATACTTTACATGAATAAATAACAAAATGCCATTTGTCCCCATGCCTCAACTTTGTTTGCTAATAGCACAATATATCAAAACTTTCAATACTTTGCAGAGAATTTAATCTCAAATGAAATGTTATTCAGTTCTTTCCCAAAACCTCATTGACATAATTTATATTTGAAGAATAAAGGACATGCTAATCACTTTTTTCTCCTCTGGAGTCACTCAGTTATTACCCAATATAAGCTGAACAGCAGAAAGCCACTACATTATTTTTACACTCCATATAAATCTCTTCTCAAAATAAGAATTCACATAATACCACCGGCTTGTAAGTAGATTTGGAATATGAAATGATCATAGGAAAATATGAAAACACATAGAAAAACTGTGTATAAAATTTGTGTAAAAATTGCCATTTAGGAGATTTGCAATTACGTTAATTGTAAACAAACCTACAAAATAAATTTCTCTTAGAATAATGTGCTAAAATCTTTTTGACTTTCCTAGAAAAATGGTATGCTTTGTTTATCAGACAAGAAAAGGTTATATAAGCCATTATGGTTTATTTTGATTGTTCACTTGCCTGGCTGCCAAAAAACCCAGAGCATAAGTCAATGTTTAATTGCATAAATTATTATAAATATGGTTTCTGGTATAAATAACCACACTGTATCTCAAATACAGGACTCCTGATCTTTCACTCTTGTTTTAAAGATCCCATTGCATATGTATCTCTGTCATTAGTCATGCTACCTTTGCTCAAACCAGTTCACTAACTTCTCATCTCAGTTAATAACAACTCTATTCCCCCATTTTCCAAGACAAAATTCTCTGGAAGCATCCTTGACTTCTCTCTTTCTTTTATACCCCACATAAAATACTCTAGTAATCATTATTTAAACCACCTTCAAAACATCTTCTGGACCCAACCACTTTCTTCCCACCTCCAACTTACAACCCAAATCTAAGGCACCATTATCACTTGCCTGGATCGTTTTGCAGTAGCAAAGACCTGACTGGATTCCTTGCTTTGCTTTTGCTCACCTATAGCCAATGCTCCACACATAGTCAAAGAGAATCTTTTAACATGTGGATCATAAAATGTCACACTCCTCCGCTCACCTTTCTAATGGCTCCCCATTGATCTTAGAATACAATTTTATTAGGCTTTGAAGTGGCTTTTATGATTCAGCACTGGGTATTACTCTGACGTATTTCCTAAACTCCTCCTATTGCTCTCGCCTTCCTGGTCACATGACCTCCTCTGGTTCCTGTAATATTGCAGGCACACTGCACCATCATGGTTTTGCTTTTGCTGCCCTCTGCCCATAATATTCGACTACTAAGGAGTTGCTTGACTCACCTCTTCTAAGTGGGTTTTCCTGACCACTCTCTCCAAGCTAGCACACCACTAATTCTCTCTTCCTGCTTTAGTTGTATGTGAAGAATTATATTATATATTTGTTTGTTCATTGGTTGGTTTCCTGTGCACCTAAATAAACAGTAAGCTCTAGGAGTCAAGGGAGTTCATGCTTTGTTTGCTTCCTCAACAGGGCCCCCAAAGAATTCAAAGTAAGCACTGCTAAAGTATGAAATTATCCAATAACACGAAATCCACTGAATTTGTCTTGGCTTCTATTCTCCTTATTTCTCTCCCTACTTGGCAACACAATTAATACCTCCTTCTCCAGAAAACCCTCCACTCCATCCTGGGCTGTGCTCACCACCTCATATGCTTTCCTTTAAAACTCTTTATGGCGCACACTGATACACTGACAAATGCCTCCCAATATTCACTTTCTCCCCAGCCAAAGCACTACATTTGCCAGCCTACCTAGCAGGCTCCCAAGTGACAGTCTGGGCTAATTAGACGCCAGATGAAACATTATGAAATTTACTGAAGCTCTCATTAAATTGAATATGTGTGCCTTTCTTGCTCCCAGGAACTCCGATGTGATGGTCAGAGCTCTAGCAGCCATCTTAAACCATAAGGCAAATGAGGACCACACCTTAACGATAAGGAGTCATGAGCTGGAAGGACTCTAGGTCACTGCTTTGTGAACCACCAGACTAGGCCTGCTACCAACCACCAGCTCTTTGTGACAAGAGAGAGACATAACTTCCATTTTGTTTAAGCAATTATTTTGTTTTCCCCGACTGATACAACTCACAGCACTCTTAAGGCAACAGCTCACCCCCTCAGGAGAATGACTCTCACCTGTCTCAGCCCATCCCTGGACTCTCTTCTGAGTTCCAGTCCTGCATCTCCTGAGCCCATTGACTAGAACTTCAATCAAGTACAACTCTTCATCTTAACCTTCAACCAGCAACCTTCCGGATGTCAGCATTTTGCTGGATAAAACTAAAAAGCCCCTAATCAACAATACGTTAGCCGGCCAACCCTGCTTGCTTTTATTCCTTATATGGTTCAAGTATAGATATGCCTAAGATGGTGACTGTCAAACCTTCTGAAGGATTGTAGGTAAACAATTCACAGCCAAGGATGATCTTCCTGGATCCCAAAAACTGAGCTGACAACATCAGTGGAGTTAGGGGAACAGAGGAGTTTCCGAAACAGTGAAGTCTATGCTAAGCTGAAGCTATACTAAGCCAGCAGAGTAGATTCCAGTATTTATTCTTCGTACGCCAACATTAAAACACGATTCAATTAGCAAAGTGACCAAGATTTAAATGAACTATTACAAATAACAGAGCTGCTGTGAACTCTTGGCCTAGTACACAAATGCTCCCAAACAAAGCTTGGAAAATATGTTTAAAATTAGTGCTGGCCAGAGGCCCAGAGCCTTTAGAATCCAATCATCCTATTTATAAGGTTTTGTCAGGCATAATGATGGACTAGGTGAAGTGGATTCCTTGCTCCGCCATCCTTCAACATCTGACCGATGAGCCTATTGCCTCCCTACTGAAAAGACCACCATGGAGTGCACCCTTCCTCAGGGTCAGTCTTTACAAGTGGCCAGGAGGTCACCAAAGGCTGGTCTCTGCTCACTTCTTCCCTCCTGCTCCATCACTGATTCTATCACTGCACTGTATCTCTGTGCCTCCCCAAGTCATAAACCAAATGATCATCTCAGTAGGGTCCATGGGAATAAACAAATTCCTCAGATCTTCCCTTTGCTTCCAGATAGCTTTTGTACTTTTTACCATGGACTCCAGAAGACAGTGCTCTCTGCTTTTTCTGCCTAACTCAGGGAAAGGCCATGAGGGTGGGCAGCCATGGGAGAAAAGGGGCATATAACATCTATCAAAGTAATCACTAGAGCTGGTAGGGTCTCATCAACTCTCTTGGGCAAAGGAAGTCTTCATAAACCTCCAGCCTGATATGTAAAGAAGGCGATTACAATCAGGGACCACAACCAAACATTAAGACTGAGATAGAAATAACAGCATCAAATCTTCTGGAGACGATGCACTCTAAAAGTCAGCGCAAGGTCTAGGGGCTTCACTGACTTGGAAGGCCCTGTGCAACCTGAGTATAACGGACGTGATAGTACGAAGTTTGCACAACCCAAAGGATCACTGCCTTGTACCCCATAAGCAGACTCCCAGAACTACAAAGTTCCTGCAGACTGCATGCCCTATCTGAATTTTTATCTGCAGGATATCTCAACCAGCCAAACATAAAATCATAAATCTTGTTAAGATTTTTCTAGAAGTCAGAATGATGGGAACATGAATTTAAGGGCAATTTTTTTTGGTTACTTAGCATCTCTCAAAACTACTATAAATTACCCAAGCCTCCTATAATTAATAGGCTGTCTTAGAGTTTTATGAGCTCCCAACATGTCCTTTAAATTCCTATTAAGGAAGACTTAACTTCTGGAAGATACTGAATTAATTAAAAATCTTTAAAAGTATGATAGCTTACGGGTGTTTCTTTGTGTTTCCATAGATTCTTGGAGAACAAAAATAGCTAATAAAAAATACTCAACAGAAATTTTTGTGTCAGAGACTTGACCAATAAAATACTAGCAGGGAGCAAATTCTGATAATAGTTTTAACACAATGAATAAGAAAGATATTTAAATGAGTATGTTTAATTACAGCAATCCTTCTGATGTTTGCCCCTCCTGGTGCCAAGACCTATATTATAGGTGATTGTTGTTGATTGTTGTTTAGGCACAGCTTTGTAATTTTTGATATTGGCTTTGGGAATAGTTGCCATCAAGTCTAGAGACATACAAATTATGGGAAAAATATGTTAAGGAGTAAGTATAACCACTTCACTCAAATGGCCTATAAACACTATCAGTAACTTTTGGGGCATTTACAATATTTACACAGGAGATCCTAGTAGACGTGAGAAAAGTTCATCTTTTAATAATATTCAAAAAGCACATAAAATGTTCACGTACAAAGTCCCAAGATTCTGATAGGAAAATATGAGGCGACCCATGTGTACACTGTTTTGGTGGAAATCCAGAGGTGCTCTGGATGGAAAGATATGGGTGGAATGTTAGGAATGCTCTTGTTAGGATTGCTGTAGATTCCAGCTCGTGTTGTATATTCGCCTGAAGAGTTTATATTTCTATTAAACATCAACGCAAACCCAAATAAATTTTCTCCTGACAATACAGATATGAAAAGCTTCCTCTACCAAGAGCCCCAGAAAGGCCAACTTCATTGAATTACAAGTGTGTTCTTTCTCGACTGCTTCCTCCCTCGGACTGAGCGTGACTCAGGCAGTTCTGTTTCACGTGATGTTCCAAGTGTAATGACAGGGAAATGCGTCAGTGAGCTGGGCTTGCAGTCTAAACACTTACCTGAATTGACAGCTAAGTTAAAATCTCCACTCATTGTCCACCAAAAGAAAGAAACTCAGAACTGTGCAAATCATCCAGGAAGACACTGGCCACAGCTTGGCTTTGTTGGCTCATGTAAGGCACTAATCATTCAGGGAACTTGATAAAATCCAGAGATGTGCTCTTCTGTCCTTTGCCTAGAATCTCATTGCACTTGACATTTCAATAGATTTAAAAGTCTTAAGGGATACCAAATGCTTTTTCTAGCTGATATTTACTTTCCAAAAGTCAGAGGTGTGTTTATGCTCCCTTACTGCTGTATACTAACAAACAGCCCTGTGAAAAGCAGTGAAACCAGATAGGAAATTATGACACTTGTGTCAATGTTGTATCAGGGAGCCAATAGCCCAGCAGCCCCGAGCTGCCAAAACACAGATGCTTTGCTTTGTGACAAATGGTCAGCCAAAGGGAGGCACCATGTCCACACAGGTCTGATAATAGCCATGACCACTAGAGATGCGTCAATGGCACTTAGGTCCTGCCAGGTAGAGCGTGTTTATTACCTGAGACTCTGGAATCAAGTGACCTGGGCTTTGGATCCTGGCTCCAACACTCAGAGCTCTGCAACATGAATAAGTGGCCTAACCTCTCTGAGCCTCAAGTTTTTTTATGCCAAGGAATTTCAGTGCTTACCTATAGAGATATTCTGAAAGCTAAATGAGAAAATATGTGCACAAAACAAACACTCAAAATGTTCATTATTGTGTGTGAAATAAAAATGAACATACAAGTTCTATATCATTTTTCTCTGTGAGGCTTATAGTAACGATGAAGGAAACTAAATGGGAAATAGTAGCACTTGCCTCAACTTTTGAGGTTCCTGCCATGGAGATGAACCATTCTCATTCTCAACATTTCCCTTCGCCTCACAGACACAAAGCACTCAGCTTAATGGCCAGAGGGTCTAAAATTTTACACTATGATAATATTTTAACTTATGTTTGTTTTTCCAAAAAGAAAAATCTGAATGAACGGGAAGTATAGCACTGTATTTGAGGTGACCTGAGGAAACTATGAGTATCTAGCACTGCAGTCCAGACTGTATTTCATTGCCGGTCCTTGGCCAGTCACTTGCACCGTGAACACTGGCCTACAGGCACTGCTGGGGGAGTAGAAAGAAAACCCAATGGGTATCAGTAAGTCTGGATCAGCAAATTGGAGACAACCATGTTTCTGTCTACGAGAGACTGTGTGTGGCATTCTCTCAAGTGAGAGACTGTATCGTTGAAAACCCTTTAGAAATTACAATGTATATTGATAAAGTAAAACCTTATCATCCAGGCAACAAAAATTCAGATAAGGAAGAGATCAGTTCACGACCAAAGCAATCCCTTAGCTATAACATTGTCTCTTGTGTAAGCCGGGTCATAATAAATGCAGCATGCACTGCCTTTGACAGCATTGGAGTGCATACCTTGGATATCACCAAGGCTTGAATTAGTTTACTAGGGCTGCCATGAAAAATGGCTTCAAACAACAGGAATGTTCTCTCACAGTCCTGGAGGCTGGATATCCAAGACCAAAGTGTTGGCCGTTGCACTCTGCACCAAGGACTCTTTAGGAGAACTCATTTCCTATCTTTTCCAACTTCTGTTGACTCCAGGTATGCTTGGCTCCTGGACCCATCACTCTAAATCACTGATTCTGTGGTCACATTGTGTCCTTTTCTGAATATCTCTTCTGTGTGTGTCTCATAAGGGCAGTTGTCATTAGCTATAAGGCCCACCCAGATAATCCAAGATGATCTCATCTCAAGATTCTTAGTTAACCTGTAAAGACCCTCCAAATAAACTCACATTCACATTCCATGGATTAGGACCTGAATATATCTTTGGGGTGGGGGCACCATTCAGCCAACTATAAAACTAAATTACATATTTAAAAATATTAAGCTGCTTAGTTATTGTCTTCGTAACAAGTGAAATGGCCACAATGGCCCTTACCCTGTTACAACTGTTAAGGTCAGATGTAACCATGGCTCCTCATAAGACAAAACAAACAGTAAACAGAACTTCTGTTACCAGAAAATGGGTGAAGACACATTAACTACAAGGCTGGAATTAAAAACACCAGAAAACAAAAAACTTTCTAAGGACTGGTGGATTAGTTTCCTAGGGCTGTCATACCAAAGTACCACAGACTGGGTGACTTAAACAACAGGAATTTATTTTCTCACAGCACTAGAGGCTAGAAGTCTAGGACCAAGGTGTTGGGAGGGCTGCTTTCTTCTGAGTTCTCTTTCCATGCCTTGTAGATAGCTGTCTACAAGACCTTGTGTCTCCACATGGTCTTCCCTCCACGTATCTCTGTCCAAATTTCCTCTTCTTATAATGACACCAGTCATATGGAATTGACTCACTTTAATTTAATTACCTGTTTAAGACCCTATCTCTAAATACAGTCACATTCTGAGGTTCTAGGGGTTAAGACTTCAACATATGGATTTCAACCTATAACAATCAACAAACTTTTTCTTAAAGGGACAGCTTTGTGGGCCATTTGATCTCTGTCACAAATACTCAATTCCATGATTACAGTTTGAAAGCAGCCAGACACAATACAAACAAACGTGGGTGGCTGTGTTCCAAATAAACAAGCAAAACAAAGGATGAGTTTCAAGAAACCAACCTCATTGAGTAGTCTTCTAGCTTTAGTATTCCACCCCTCAGCTGTTTTCTGAATCTCCGTGACACTGAGCTCCCAGCCACAGGTGCTTCATGAAGACCATGGAAGTGCTCCAGTATTGCTTTGTTTTGTTTTTCCTTTTTAACAAGCTTTTTGTATTCTTATTGTAGTGAAAAACATATAAAATCTACCATCTCAGTCTCTCTCACTACCTGCTAGGGAAGCTTTTTTCCATATGGCAAACACTACGGCCACCAACAACCCAACACACACTTAGCAATTCCACCAGAACCGAGGCATTCCCTGATGGCTCTAGCATAAAAGCTCCAATGACAGCTCCAGTTAAACTTGGACACATGTCTATTTCCAAACTTACCACTGGAACAATGACCAGGGGAGAAAACAAGAGTTCTATTTCAGAAAATGAGTGAAGAAATGTGAACTATTATAAAACAAAGACCTTTCATGGTTTCATTCGAGAGTGTAAGATGAGCTGTTTTCTCTGACATCTTTCAGCTCAGACTTAGTGAAACTACATAAGACCTAAGTCTTTGGCCACCATTGCTCTATTGCTGGAAGGGAGCATCTATGCAGCTTGTAGCTCCCACTTGGTGGGAAAGAATAAATGTAAGCCCCTTCTGAGAGGAAGCAGTTTTCCTTAAATGGAAGTCACAGGTTTGTTGCACCATACATGGTTTTTCTTTTTGTTGCCAGCTACAAGTTCATAAGCTAAAGTGCAGTGATATGGGGGTGGATGAGGTGACGAGAAAAGATCTCTCTCTAAAGTTGAGACCTGAATGAAGAAAAATGGGAGCCATACCATGATCTGGAGGAAGAGCATTCCATATTCAGAAATGGCAGGTACAAAGTCTAAGATGACCATGGGTACTCGGTGTCAGAAAGGAGGCCTGGAGCGCCAGTCAAAGGAGACCACACTGCGCCATGCATGGTCCTGGAGGATCTGATCCGCTTTCTTCTCTGTTACTACTCTGCCCTTCATCCTCCACGTAAGCCACTCTTGCGTCCTTATACCCCTTCTAATATTCCAGGCATCCTTCAGCCTCAGGACCATTTGCTGGCTCTTCTCTCTCCCTGGAATGCTTTTCCATTCATATTTGCCTGTCCAACTCTCTCCTTCCTTCAAGCCTTTGCTCAGTTTTCACCATTCAACAAGGCCTACCCTGACTATTCTATTTAGAACTTTATCACACTAGAACAAACCAGCTGATGAAGATCCAAGATGGTGGAGTAGATAAATACTATGCCTGTGTCCTTCCATGAACAGATTAAAATTACAACTAAACTATAGAACAATCTACCTGGAGAACCATTTGAAGTCTAGCTAAACAGAAGGTTTATAACTAAGGATATAAAGAAAAAGCCACATATAGACTTGTAGGAGGGACGGAGAAGCAAAACTGGCTGGCCCCAAACCTCCATGTGGTAGTTAAGAAACAGGTGGGATATCCTGGCCATGGAGGTTCTCCCTGGAAGAGCAAGAAACCCCAGCTCCACATCGGCATCCGCAACCCAGAGTACTGGTGCTGGGAACAGGAGCCCCCATAACAAAAGGCTGTGAAAATTTCAACTAAGTGGGATGAAGGGCTGCAGGAAACCCAGACATCCTCTTAAATGGACCACACACAGACTCACTCTCTTGCAGGTCTTACCTTGGGCTCTGGCAGAGGGACAGTGACTTGAGGGGCATCAGAAGGATATGGGGGGGGGGCAGAATGAAGCTTGTAGTTTCAAAGTGAGGGATGGAAGAGAGTCACCATTTTACCTGTGTGAGGTCCGTCTCCCAAGCAGCTGGGAGGTAGGAGCCATCTTTCCTCTGTTGAGCCTGCCCCCACAAGCCAAATCTGAATCTAATTGGTCTGGTGAGCTCTGCTGGAACCCCACCCACCCAACTTGCAGAACAACAGAGGCACTTTATTCAAGAGCAGCCAGCCCCACCCACATTGCACTCTTTCTTGAAAAACTATCAGAGTCCATGGGTCCCAGGCAGGTGGCAGCTGGCCTCAATGTGCTCTAAGACTTTTGTTGAGTAGCTTCAGGCTCTGCACTGGCACTAAACTAGAATCTACATTAACTTCCCACTCTAGTGACTCCCTGAGGCCCTACCTCACCCAACTCGCATACCACACAAGGCTTTATTGGGGGCTGAACATTAAGGCAGCTTACAGGTAGCAGCAGGCCACTTACAGGACATCTATTCCCCATACAAATAGGACATTTTCACCTGCCCTTCACATCAATGGGGTAGGGTAAATCAGAAGGGTAGACACTTCATTATTATAGGAGTTAACATTAACATCAACATTTATAACACTTTACCCAAAATTCCCTGAGGAAGTTAAGAAGAAAATTCTACAATTTTTTTTATGGTTATTGGGTTTGGGCAGGAATTTGCATACAGCACAGTCATAAAAGCTTATTGCTGTGTATATGTTGATCATGGAGGGAAAGCTGGAAAACAGATTCCCATGATCCTTAAGAACCAGAATAAAATGCAGACACACAGGCTTTCTCCTTCTCCAAATTGGAAACATCTGTATTGTCAAAGTTCACTTTTTCTGCTCCTGAAACAGTGGGGGGGTCTTTCAAAAGTGTACAAGGCTATTTGAAACAATAAAGCAGGATGTCCTGAATTTACAATGTCCTAAGTCTTTTTGACTTTTTGAGGATATGGGCTTAATTTTCTTCATTGGTTGCCCCAACCCTTTTGGTTGTAAAGATTGAAGCAATATTAAGTAGTGTATTTTGTTTAAAATACAACACCATAAATTATTAGTTTGTATACTTTTAAGAAAGAAAAATTTATCAGCTAATTAAATTATGAACCATGTTTTCACCAATATTTACTTTATACTTGTAAGTACAAAAGTTTATCATGTGTTCTTGTTATGCACATATATGTACATTGGTAAAATACAATGTAAGAGAAATAAATTGGTTAAGGTATTCCTAAAACTTCTTCTCATTCAGAATTATCTTCTGGATAAATTTTCAACTTAGAGTGTTAGTGATACAACACTCTCAAAGAGTTCTCTGCTATCTCTGGATTTCCTGCCAGTCCTCTGACATCTGTCCTGAAAACTTTGTTTTTGATACTTTCTTCATCTTACCAAGTTGTCATCTAAAAGTTTTCAGACAGTAACTAGAATTCAGGTGCTCTGTCAAATGGTTTATAAACAGTCTGTTAACAGTAACCTCCAGGGCTGTTATTGTTTTTTTACCCAACTAGGAATTATAACCAAATTTGCTCATACTCAAGTCATGAAAACTATAGTCTTGATTGATAGCAATTGTAAGACACCGTAAGATGCATCCTGATTTCATAGATGTTGAAAATTTTTTTAAGTGCATGCTTGAATTAATACAATAATTCTATCATTTTGTACTATCCTAACCACTAAAATGACAAGATGGCAATAAAAGATCCCAGAAAAAAATTTCAGCCCTGTTTCCACTGTTTTGCCATAAAAATCAACATTCCAGGAGATATTTACTCAATTCTTAAAATTTGAATAACCCCACATAGCTATATTCACACAAGTGTGCACTTTATTTTATACAAATTCAGTATCAATGCTTTGGAATCTGCTTTCTCAAAACAGCAGGTCTCAAAAGCACTTGTATTCATTTTCTGAACCATCAATGTTCGTGTTTCAAAACCCTGTGAAAATAAAGAAGCAATAAAAGAATGTATAAATCCTTACTGAATAATGACAGTTTTAGCCCCGTAAGCTTCCATTAACCAAATCACCAGCAGCACGGCAAATTGAAATTGCAGCTCAATTGTTTTTAGTACCATGATCACCTCAAATCCATTTCAGAAGTAGGTAGATGTTGTCATGCAGCAACCTACCTGTAACAGGTAGAAATACACTTATGAAAAAATTAAAAGGCTTGTCACATTTCTTCATAACACTCTTCAGAAGTTTAAGATTTTATTTTGCATTACTAAAACCCAGCCTTCTTTTCTGTTAAATGTGATCAGTTTTAAGAGATCAGTATGAACATTTTTATCACAATTTTTGACCTCAACAGAATTGGCAAATGGAATTGTGGTGCAAGGGACATATTATCCAAATGGAAAATGTTCTTGAGCCCTGAAGTGTTGTATCACTTATTGGAGTCTTGGAAACAAGTGGAAAATATTTACCAGCCCATAATTTTTAGTAGCCTGCTTCCCCAAAGGAGTAGGCACATAATAAACGAAGCAAAAACCATATTCCTTTCCACTCAGCCTGGCACAAAATGTACTTGTATTTAGATGAGCAATAATATTCAAGGATTTCTTCCCTCAAACACGTCGTAAATTATGAACAGAACCAGGTATCAAACAAAACAGCTGCACCTCATGGGCGTGGAGGAGTACTTGGCAGATTCAAGGCTGGTACTTGTTTTCAGATCACCGTAGGTCACTAATATTCTCTTGTTCATCCTTCCACACCTTCTCAGTGAGAGAAGAATGGTTTTGTTTGCTTTCTGTTTGCTGTTGTCGTTCACCAGGAGGACAGATGGGCCACATTACTATGACATTAACCAAAACAACTAAGGAACATTGCATTGCATAGAAAAAGGAAGTCAGGTGCTGCTCCCTGGCCATCAGGACTGGGTCCTCTGGATAGCCATGTGGTACATTGCGGGGGGTGCCTGTTTGCCTCCCCTGCTCTACAAGATGTCATCATGAGAAATGGGAAAGAGCAGGTGGGGGACCCATCCTGCTGTCCCACTTCACCTCCCACTCCCCTACTTGCCCCGTCTGTGTCTCTTTTGTTCAAAAGAAGAGGAAGAGGCATTACGGGATGGAGAAGACTGTTACTTATCCATTTCTGAATTTTAATTCCAAAAACAATTGCCTAGGCCTAATAAATCCACAAATGTTTCTATATATTGAATATTTAATAGTTACAAGGTACAATATTAGAGTCTAAAAACATTGCACAGTAGTTTCCTGTTTCCTATAGTTGAGAATTTTTAAATCTCTTGCACTCTAGAAGCCCAGAGGAAAGCCAAGCTAAGCTTGGTCGTGGACTTCAAAGCTATAAATGACTAAAAGCTCTTGGCCATTTCTCTTATTTTACAAATAAGGAAACTGAAGCTCCAGGAAGCTTACTGTTGCCCAAGGTGATAGAGTTGAAGACTTGAAACCAAAGGCAGGGTTCTGAGCTGCCCAACCAGTAAAGGTACCCCTTTACCGTATATAATATGTGACGGCAGAGTCTCAGGCGTACACGCATTGCCCAGACTTCAATTTCCTTGACGTCTAATTGGATTCACCTAGAAAGGGTCTAGAATTGAAATCCTGAGATTATTGGATGCCGAAGCACTGAGAGTCAGAATGTGTCTGAATCTAATTATTCCTAACAATTAACATTGATTCTGCACTCACCGGTAGCTCTAAAACTCATTGCTGACGTGAATTAGCAATCCTACACAATGTCCCTTTGAGGTAAGCTAAGCATTGTCAGCTCTGTAGTACAGATGAGGGAACCAGCCACACATTTTATGGGTTTGTTGTCAAGTGCCCTGGCTGACAAAAGTCAGAGAGGTGCCTCAACTCTGATAATTTTTAGGAAAATGATGGCATTCTAAGAGCATTAATTTCTAAATGTGGCTTTCCGTTTAATCCTGATGCCAGGTCCATTTATCCTACTTTATTTTAATTTCCTAAAATTCTAGAGTTTCAAACGTCTCATTTTACAGATGAAAAATTAAAACTAAAAGGAGTTAAACATTCCCAACTTGAGAAAACTGCTATTCTTATTAATTTATAGATTAGTATAGATTCAAAAATTGATAATATAGATATATAGGAAGGCATATGTTCATAGTATATTAAGCTGTACTGATTTAATTACTATTGTGTTTAATCTGTTATGTGATTCTGGAAAAGAACAGTATGCTATTTGAATAAAAATATTTACATTTCTCTGTTTAAAAAACTGAAAAAGTTAAAAAAAAAATCCTGTCCACAACTAACAATTATATCCAGCTCATTGCCTGCAAAGCCAATTAGTCAACAGATATCTCTACACCCCTGCTGACGCCATACCGTGTAGGGGCTGGTCATCTAGGAGAGAACCAGACAAACTGAGCCCTGGCTGCCTGGAGTTTCCCCTGGAGCCCTGCTTCCCCCAGTTGTCAAACTTTTATTGGCACTAACTTAAGAATAAGAGAGGTAATGAAGTGGGAAATATGAGCCATTGTTATCTCCTAAATTGAGCACAAAACATCCAACCAAGATTTCCCATCCATCTATTACATACATGCATTACCCTGTGCAACGTACTAGGAATAAAGCAGTGCCTTCCAGATGGCCTGGTGATGACCTGTCTTGTACCAAGAGTTTACTTAGGAAGAGGCTGAATGAATGGATGAATGAATGAAGAAATAGATAAATAAATAGATAAATAGATAAATAAATAAATAAATAAATAAATAAATAAATAAATAATAAAAATAGGGCAGCTGGTTTACGTTCATAATAGGAGCTCATAGTTACTGAGTGTTTACTATATCTTGGGAAGTTTAAATTATTTTATTTTATCTTCACAACCCGGTGAGGTAGATATTATTGGCACTATTTTATAAATGGGCGAAGTGAGGTATAGAGAGGTGAAATCACTTCCCCAAGTGGCAGAGGCAGGAATCAAACCCAAACCTATCTGTTACTAAAGTCTGTGCTCTTATCCACCGCTGCCGTGGTGGTGCCAAAAACAAAGACAGTGGAAGTAATAAAGATGCAGGGCAGCCCCGCTCAGCTCCGTTAACAAAACCAGACCAGCTCTCGCTTGGCTAAAACCAACCAAGAGACAAACAGTAATAGAAGTCAGGTCAATCCTTGCCACCCAAAACAACACAAATGAGATTAGTTCTAGAAACTGCTTAAACTAAAGAAGAGAAACCAGATGAAGACTGTGGTAATATGCTACCATGAAGGTTAAAATAGGTGAGGGAAGATCTGTTGCCCATAATGATTTTCACAAACCTGCCAAATATTCCAACTGAGGCACTGAACCTCTATCTATGAGCTCAACACTTGTAAGAAAAGGATATAGAGCTTTTAAATTAATGTCATCTTTTTATAAGGGTTGAATAATTAAATAACAGTTTAATGAGTGCATCTTGTAGTTTACATAGTGGTTAAGAGTCCTGGCTTCAGATGTGGGGAGGCCCTGTAGGGACAGGCAAGCCAGAAAGAGAACTCCCACCAAACCTGACCATGCTGGCAGCTGATTTCGGACTTCAGCCTCCAGAACTAGCCCCAGGTGCCAGCAAAGATTCGGAAGGCTGGATTCCTGACCATAGCAGTAGGCTTATCAGAATACGAGTTCCAGGATGAGTGCCTCAGTGTATCATATGGACCCACATAAAAAAACAAAACTCTCTGCTAGACTGTGTAGTTATTTCCCCACATCTGCATTGCTAAGAGCCTGACAGAGCACCATATCTTGTTCTTCAGATCCCCACAATGCCTTGCACTGTCTTGAGCATGTATTCAAAAACTTTGTGGAACCGAACATTTATTTCTACTGAAGCCGATGAAAAATCCTGCTGCTTTAACTTACTAGTTTCACAGAGAAGTGGGAAAAGACTGCCTCACACCCGTCAGCACAGCTCTTCACTAGCTGTTTGACTCTGTGCTAATGACTTAACCACACTGGAATTCACTGTCTTTAGTCAGTAAAAAAGGTTGGCTGGATAATCTTTAAAGTTTTTTCTAGCTCTGAAACCTCATGAATTACACATCAGGGACTAGAATTAGGAGTCACAGTAGAAATAGTCAATGGATCTGATCCAGATACAGCTGCTACTTAAGCAGACTTGACAGAGAACCGTTCTGGATTCCATTTTGCCAAGATGCCTATCTATCAATATGCCTCTCAAGGCAAGTTCGGCTCCACTCTTTTTGTGGCATGTATACTAGAGACTCCATGAGCTTAGTTCTCCTCAACACCAAGCTCCCCGTGTGATGCTAGGAACTTAGACTCACCAACCCTCAAAACAATCAGAGAACAACTGGAGTGCCATTAGGAATAGAGAGCGGCAGGACTCACCAGGGAGAAGAGGTTCCAGAATTTCCATGAGGTGTCATGGGAATCAGGCGCCTGGGTTTCATCGTGCTTTTCAGTTGTCAGTTGGTACTGAAGTAAAAGGACAATGTCACATACCTCTGTGGCCCCTGCCACACCATCATGCATAAGGTACCCAGCCATCTGCCTGCACTTTCAAAAGGCTTCTAAGGGGAAAGCACATGCTAATCATAGAACGCCACTGATGATGAATTAAAGACTATCTTGAGAATAAAAACAAAAAGAGTCATGGCTTTAGGTTCCAACTCTGCCACTTGCCTGAGACCTGAGGCAGCTTAATTAACTACTGGGAACCTCAATTCTCTTATCTAGAATGGGTATTCAATCCTATATCATAGGATTGCTGTGGGGGTCTAATGATTTATATAAAGCGTATGGCACCCTGCCTTCTGAATTCAATAACTGTAACTATTACTATTAGTTATTGTATGTCCATATGCAAAATGCTGTAGAGAGATGCAATAGCCAGTAAGAGGTGGTCCTTTCCATCAATGAACATATAATCTCTTTGATAAAATGAGCCCAACAGACAAATTGGTCATGGACTATGTGAGACACCCACAGGGAAGTGCTAAGCAGTTTAAGTACTGTGGACTGGTGCTTCTCAGACCTTAATGTGAACACCAATCTCCTGGGGCTCTTGCTAAAATGCAGTTGCTGATTCATGAGTTTGGGGTGGGGCCTGAGAGTCTGCATTGCTAACAAGCTCTCACCTGAGGCTCTGGGTGACTGGTTCATGAACCACACTTTGAACACTGAGGCTGCAGGTGTCATAGGTGGGCGGGGCCCCCCAGTAGTGGCTGGGATAGTAAGCTTTGTAAAAACAGACAGAAATTGAGCTGGGGCTTGAAAGACAAATGGAACATGGACACCTCGAAAGGAGCTAGATGATCTCTTAGGCACAGGGAATGCCATGGAAGAAGGCTTCAAGGCAGGAAAGCAAGTGGAACACTGAAGAAACGTTCATTTGGTTGAAAAGTGTCTACTCTGGCCCCTTCTGTGGGGTGCAGAGCAGCAGAGCCTTCCATCTCAGACAGTAGCTCTCAACCCTCCTTGAGCACCAGAGCCACCTGGCCAGATTACAAAATAGAGATAGCTGAGCCTCATCCCCAGAGAGTCTAATTCAGCTCGTCTGACTTAATTGAGCTTCAGGAGTTCGTATTCCAAATATGAAAGGAAAAAAATGTATATCACATTAACCGGTAAGTAACCATGCATCATGAAAATCAGCTGTGCTGCTACCTTCACAAGCACTGTCAATATCCCAGAATCTCTGGACTAGTTGATAAGTTATCAGCTATGGGGAAATTGAGGTAAGGTGTATCTTCTGCTTGTACCCTTGTCTGCATGGCCCAGTAGTGGAACATACATAACTATTTAATTTTGCAAAGACTTATTAATGCTAAAGTGATGGGAAGGAAGAAGGAAGGAAGGAAGGAAGGAAGGAAGGAAGGAAGGAAGGAAGGAAGGAAGGAAGGAAGGAAGGAAGGAAAGAAAAAAAGAAAGAGAGAAAGAGAAAGAAAGGAAGAAAAAGAAAGGAAGAAAAGATTAAAACCCCCACGTTAATTGTTCAAGAAGCATGGATTTGAGAAGAAATCTTGAATAAAATATTTCAACAGAAAAATAAATGTAGGCTGCCAAATATACTTATATTCTTGCTAGAGATATTTGTTTTTCTTTCTCACATTAAACAGGGCTAACTAATAGCTATAACTTCTTTAACTTTCTTATGAAATATGAATGTGAATGCGCTAGGACACTGTCATACTGAAAATGCATTATAGGAGCCACTAAGTAGAGGATTTAGATTGTAAACGTGGCATCTAACGTTCAAAAAGCTCTTTTATGAGACAGTATAAAGCTGTAACTCTGGAATTAGCATTTCCTCAAAAATATAAGGACTTACATTTGGAGACAGACCCTAACAAATTGTTTCATATTAGTTTATTCAGGCTGCTCTAACAAAATACCATAGACTGGGTGGCTTATAAAGAACAGAAATGTATTGCTCACAGTTCTGGAGGCTGGAGTCTGAGATCAGGGTGCCAGCACGGTTGGGTGAAGGCCCCCTTCTGGATCACAGAGTTCATTGTGTCCTCACATGATGGGACGGACAAGCTAGGTCTCTGGGGCCTATTTTATAAGAGCTCTAATCCCATTCATGAGGGCTTCACCCTCCTGATCTAACAACTACCTCCCAAAGGCCCCACCTCTGATAGCATCGTCTTGGTCATTGGGTTTTCAACATAGGAGTGGGAAGGCACAAATATTCAGACTATGGCACACATCCACAAAACTTTAGAAGCTTTGCAAACCCTTCACACCATTGATTTTTTTACCATTTCAAAAGAGAAAAAGTAGAAGAAACAGAGTTCCTTTAAAAACAGTAGCCGGGGCTGACATTTGCTGAGTGCCTACTGTGCCATGTGTTTACATGGACCACCCCACTTCACCTTCACAACAGCCTCATGAGACTGGCATTATCTTAGCCTCATTTTATAGATACAGAAAACGAGGCTTAGTAGATACACTGAGCAACTTGACCAGGATCAAATATTTTGTTAGTCGTGGAACCAGAATTTGATCCTAGGCTGCCTGACTCCAGAGCCTTGTTTCTTAACATGTCTGTTAAATAAAATATATGAATGAGAGCCACATACCTTCTATTTCCAATACTCTTCTGTGTGATGCTTATTTCCTTATATTTCTTTCAAGCAAGAAACACAAATAATATCTATCCAAAGAATAGTGCTTATTCCACTTGGAAAGCACTAATCAATAATAAAAAACTTTCTTCATATAAATTCATATCAAAACTATTAAACAAAACAAATGCTTAAGGTCATTTTGTTTGAAGTTCACCTTTCTGTTAGTTAAAGATGAGAATGTCCTCTAAGACAAATTTAGAATTCTTAGAACAGCCTGACCTTTAATATTTATGTCATAACACAAATGTACTTTGGACTCATTAACTTATTATCATCGGTATATTTTCATTATTCATTCTTCTCTGTTCATTAATCAGGCAAGCATCCTGTAAACAGCTAAATTTATACAGAAATATAAATAGGATGGAGTTCATTGGTTACTCACCAAAATATCAAGAGATCCATGGGGAGAAAATTGTTACAAAAACTGTAGCTTGGGGAGCAATCTTTCACAGTCGCTATCATTTTATCTCAAATTAACTTTTTTTCCCCTTAGGTAGACTATGAAATTAGCAGCTTAAAAAGGAAACATAAAGAGTTCAGAAGAACAGTGAATTGCTTCAGAATATTCAACCATTAGGAACTTTTGAGATGAAAGAAGACGTTATCTAATAATAATAATTTATTTGCTTTGTTTTGTTTGTGACTGTTTGCCAAGTGTTAAATCCTTCACATGGATTATTCTTCATTTGGAGTTCCCCAGAAGGAGACGCTAAGACAAAGGGCACGTGGTTCACTTGTAAGGTACAGGGAAAACTGGAAAGGGGGTAGAGAGATGAGACAAGAAAGGGAAAGAAACCAATAAAGTATTAATGATCAAGCCAGTTACCACTGTAGGAGCCTGAAGCTTAATCCCTTAGGAAAATGCTAGAAAGTATTATAAAACATTTGCCACCCAGTTATCCTGCCTGAGGGGTGAGGGAATTGGGTGTTTACCCCCCCATTGCCTTCAGTCATTATTTGTGAGATGCTCTGTGGTCATGAATTCCCTAGACCCTCAAGGCTCCACAGCTTCCGAAAAAGCTTTAGGCAAAGAAATGGAGACAGGGACCCCTGGAAGTTGACCTACAGGCATGAAGTAGGGAGGCTCAAGAGCTGTAGGTGGTGCAGCTACATATCTGCTACAGATGAAATTTAACATCTTACAATAATCCCGATAATTATGAGTTTAGTAGTATTTTATCCTCATTCTAAAGATGAGGATATTGAGGCTCAGAGATATTGAGTAACTTGGCTGTGGCCACACAGCAAGTAAGGGACAGAGCTTACTTCAGAATAGGTGGTCTGACTCCAGAGCCTGTAATCTTAGATATTACTCTTTACAATCTTCCAAAAGTCACTGTCTGAAAAGATAACTCTACCAACTCCCCAAGAAAAAGATAAGTCTATATCCTGTTTTCACCAGCCAAGATCTGGTAGAGATTTACTTACAACACCTTCCGTCAGAAGATGATGGGTATTTTTTTCCTAGCAGAATTTCCTGGCACTTAGTAAGTACTGAATGAATGAATGATGTGTGAATAAATGAATGAATCTATAAAGTTAGCCATAAATACATGTGTATGAAACCTTTTTTCCAAAGAATTCTACTAGCTCCCAGTTTAAAAGGACACATAAGTCCATCATTTAGCCATATTTTGCTGACCATTCCTCCCACTTGCAGAACCACAGCTTTCTACAAACGACCCCCAAGTATTACCAAAAGCTTCAAGCACATATCTCACATGGATTCCCAGGCCCTTTCAGGGACAGCCACCATCTTTCCTTCTGTCCATCCCTTCTCTGCTGAACTCTGCACATCCATCAGGTGCCTTTGGTTCTTCTGGGCATTTCCAGTGCTTCCCTAGGGCACCACCCCTACTGTGTGGCAGCCCCACAGTACCAGGAAGTACGGTGTTTGTGTGGAAGCAAGAGAGGACAGAGCAGCACTGCCCTGTTTGCTACTGTCTTGGAGGGAGTAGTTAGCAGGAAAAGTTCTCTGGGTATTTACTCTCAGTTTGCTTTCCCCAGGACCTAGACAGGAGTCTATAGAGCCCTGGGCCTAACGGGAAGATATCAGGCAGGTCCTGTGATGACTAAGGACCTGTTTCAGCGCCGAGCTTGGCTACTCGACTCCCCTTAGCCTGAGCCCTTTCCCTGAGGCCTCCCTGTCCTTCCAAATTTGGGGATGCTCAGCCAGTCCTCCCTTGTCTCAACCCAATGTTGTATTAATATTTCAGCTGGGCACCCCCCACACACAATATCTCCATTTATTCTTGGTTTGAATACATAGGGTTAATGTTTTATGCATGATTTACATATACAACATTGTGTAAGGTTAGCAATATAACCTAAAATAACCTGTTATCGCTGGCTGATATTTTCCTCAGTCAGTCTCTAACTTGCCATTCACAGTATCTACAAATATACTCAGAATATGTGCATACCAAAAGAGAAAAGGTTTTAAGTTTGAAAATCTATTTTTAAAATTTGCCTAAAACCTTTATTATGGGATCTGGCAAACCCACGAAATTTATTTACTCTCTTAACCTACTGATATGAGACCAGAGCATTCTAATGAAAGATACAAAGAGGGATGATGTCTGAGCCCAAAGGAATGAGTCTCAAGGATGAAATTTCAGGGCTTCAGGCAAATGTATGAGGGTGACATTTTGGGCCGAAGAACTTTCCCTGACATTTCTCAAAAGTACAGCGAAACTTCAACTGCGACTAAGTGAAGCTGAACATGAATGAAGAGTCCCATCTTACATGTTGATCTTTACAACTAAATGACAATGTGCTCTTTTGAGCGATTCTTTAAGTGCAAGAAATTAAAGAACATTCAGAAAAAGTTTCAGTTTCAAAAAGATTCGTCTCCCATACAGTGCGTATAGATGGGTGAATACAAATATAAATCTAATTGCATTTAGCTTTTCACTCATCTCTGAAAAAAACACTAAAAATAAGGAAGCAAACCAAATGCTAATGTTATTTTAAAAAGACAAATCAGATTCCTATAACATCGTGCACATAAAATTATGTAATTCAGTATTGTGAGAAAAACGGAATTTCAAATTATGGCAAACTTTTCATCCAGGGCCTACACCCAATCTGACTAGTATCCTTAAAAGAAGAAATTTGGACACACATAGAGACACCAGGAATACATGGTCACAGAGGAAAAACCACACGAAGACACAACAAGAGGTCAGCCATCCGTAAGCCAAGGGAAGAGGCTTACAAGAGAAACCAAACCTGCTGACACCTCAATCTTGGACTCTGAGCCTCCAGAATTGTGAGAAAATAATGTCTGTTCTCAAAGTCACCCAGTCTGTGGTGCTGTGTTATGACCGCCCCAGGAAACTAATACACGAGAAAAGAGAGAGACTCTGGTAGCTGCTGCAGAAGAGAGGAAATATTTTTTTTCCCCAACAACAACAGCAAATGCCTCCATCAGATTACACTGGTTCTGATTAGTTAACAAAGGGATGGAACAGATCCATTTGCTCTGCTTAATCAAGAACCGCTCTAGAGCTGGAGTAGAGTCAAAATCACGCAAACCATCACATAAGAGTGTTTCTCTCGGTGGCTCTCCAATGAAATTGTACTGGATACAGTTCCCAGAAAGAGGAGACACAGGTGCTGAGCATGGTGGGTTAGCAAGACCACGTATTTTTCCCAGGACTGCATGAGTCAGCAGCATATTTCCTACCCAACTTTGGTGCTTCACTCCATTGTCTAGTGTTTTCCACGCCGTTCATGGTCTCTCCAGTGTGGGGGTGCATCCTCTACTTCTTTCCCCCAGCGTAAGAAACCTTTTTCCGTGAGAAACTGACATTAGAAGGAAACAGACTTATGAATGTGGAAACGAGGATTGTTTTCTCTAGCACCTAAAAAGTTTTTTAAAGGAAAATAAAAGCCATATAAAATATTAGAAGGAGACAGGAGATTCAAGATGGCCAAGTAGATTAATACCATGCCTGCTTCCTTCCATGAACACATTAAAATTACAACTAAATTATAAAACCTGGAGAACCATCTGAAGTCTGGCTGAACAGAAGTTTTATGACTAAGGATATAAGGAAGAAGCCACGTCGAGACTGGTAGGATAGGTGAGGATGTGAACCAGGCTGGTCCCAAACCTCTGTGATGGCTGAAAATAGGCAGGGTTACCTCAGCCATGGAGGTTCCCCCTAGAAGAGCAAAGGACCCTAGTCATACTCCAGGCTACTGGTGTTGGGAAGAGGAGCCTCCACGTCTGGCTGCGAAAAACAGCAGAGATTCCAACCAACCAGTGGTATGGAAGCTGCAGGAAACACAGACATCTTCTTAAATGGCCTATGCACAGACTCACTGGCTCACACAAATAAATAGGAGGTGGTACATACGTATATACAGTAGAATATTGCTCAGCCATGAAAGGAAATGGGTTCTTGCCATCTGCAGCAGCATGGATGGCTCTGGAGGGTATTGTGCTGAGTGGAGTATGTCTGACAGAGAAAGACAGATGCAGTGTGATTTCACTTATGTGTGGAATCTAAAGAACAAAATTAACAAACAAGTCAGAAATAAACTCATAGATACAGAGAAAATGTTGATGGCTGCCAGATTGGGAGGGGGGTGAAAGTGGGGGTGAAAAAAGGGAAGGGATTAAGTAGTACAAATTGAAAGTTACAAAATATTCATGGGGATGTAAAGTCAAGCATAGGGAATATAGTCAATAATATGGTAATAACTATGTATAATGCCAAGTGGATACTAGACTAGTCAGGAGGATCACTTCTTAAATTATATAAATGTCTAACCACTGTGCTGTACACCTGAAATTAACATAAAATAATATTGAATGTCAACTATAATTGAAAAATTTTAAATGGATGGAGGGAAGATGAAGGGTAATAAGTGGTTCCAATTTTCAGTTATAAAACAAATAGGTCATGGGGATGTAGTGTACAGCATGGGGAATATAGTCAATAATATGGTGATAGCATGGTACAGTGTCAGATGGTTGCTGGGCTTATCATGGTGATCACTCTTTTAGGTCTATAAATGTTGAACAACTATGGTGTAGCCCTGAAACTCATATAATATTGTATGTTAGTTATGTTTTTAATAAAAAATCTTTAAAAATATATTAGAAGGGGGAAAAAAGCAACCTCACCCATAGATCGCAATTAAGGGTCCTCTCCCTGCCCCATTTTAAAAGCTCCACGCCAGGCAGGAGAATACATGTTTTTTAATTGCCGTCTAAGTCAGTAATGAGTGGTCTTCTATGTTTCTCCATCCTCCTTTCTTTCCATAAGTATGAGGGAGAATAAAGTGCTTTAGGAGAGGTGAGTGAATACATTTTTTTGACCCATGTAGCTCACAAAACCTTTTCAGAACAGTTTTTGTGCCAAGTGGAACTTCTCATGCATTCTCTGTTCTGGTTCACTTACCAGGAAAGCTCTTTCATTTCCACACTGACCAAAGGATGTTACTGATGACAGCCTGGAGCTCTTGTTGGACCTTAAAGTGTTAGGAATTCTGAAAAATTAATTCATCCCTTCCCTTTTCTGCAGGTTTGGATTGTCCAAAAGCCAGCTCAGAATGAGAATCCAGAATCCATTCTGATCCTCGGCAGCTCCACACCCTAAGGAGGGTGGGCATGTTGTGCCACTTTTGTGGGAAGTGATAACCCCTAAGCACTGTGTGAGTCCCACTGTGAGAGCTACAGCTGCTTTTAAAGCTCAAGGTGTATATAATTTAATCTGTTTATCACTAACAAATAGAAGTTTTCTTACCGCTGATCACAAAGCTTTGAAACAAAGTTGGGGTTTGTTCAGTTCAATTTTCAATGACACCAGTTCTTTGAACACAGCCATTAACTGTCTATCAAGCAGGTGTCAAGAAATGACATGTTTTCTCAGTCTCTCTGCAACCTCTAACCTACCCTCAGATCTGTATGAAACAAGCTATGAATCCTTTTACTGCTACAGGGGGAAAAAAGCATCACTGAGATGTGTGGCGTATTGGAAGCTCCCATCTGTATACGTGCAATTCTCTCACAAGTCCCTTTGCTTTTTCTGTTAAATACCTATCAACATTTTGGTGGGAAAGCCTTTGTTGTTATCCAAGATAGGTTTTTCCACTAACACTATCATAGTGTTATATATAAAACAGCATGAAACAGTGGCAAGAGATCTAGAATAGAAATCTGGAAATGTGATCCTTCCCTGGCTCTAACCAGCTGGCTTCAGGTTCTTTATCATAAAATGAGGGAGTCCATTCTGGCTTTTGATCCACCGAGCAAATGTTTGCTAAGTTTCTGTTTCATGTCAGGCACTGCACAAAGCACCCTGCCTGAGACAACACGTGCAGTACCGACCTCAAAGAATACACAGCTTAATAAGATCAGGTAAATAAGCAGACACCTGGGACACAAAGGTGTAAGTGCTAACTTAGCATAGAGCACTAGGTGATAAACATACGAGGTATGACAATTAAGTTCAAGAACTCATTCTAGAAAAAGTGCTACGTACCTCACTGCTGAATATCGCTATGGTCACTTGAAATACTCCCCTTGGGAAGCTATGCACTGACGCAAGTGCCTAGTCCACCCTTCAAAGCAACTTTGGAACTCTTTTTCTGGAATGGCCATCAGAGCTGTCGTCATATTACCCTCGATGTCCTGATATGTCATCAAAATGTCTTCCTTTCAATATTTCCTTTTTCTTTGGATAAAGAAAGAAGTCACTGGGGGCCAGGTCAGGTGAGTAGGGAGGGTGTTCCAATACAGTTATTTGTTTACTGGCTAAAAACTCCCTCACAGACAGTGCTGTGTGAGCTGGTGCATTGTCGTGATGCAAGAGATATGAATTGTTGGTGAAAAGTTCAGGTTGTCTAACTTTTCCACACAGCCTTTTCAGCACTTCCAAATAGTAAACTTGATTAACTATTTGTCCAATTGGTATAAATTCATAATGAATAATCCCTCTGATATCAAAAAAATTTAGCAAGATCGTTGCAACAATAAATGGCCAGTAGTGTGAGAAATGATAATTAAAACCACTCTACATAATGCAACTTTATAATCATTAACATGGAGAAAATTTAAGTCTGAAAATATTAAGTGTTGGCAAGGATGTGAAGTGACATAAGTTCAGGTAGTGGGAGAGTACATTTTTTAAATCATCTTTTGAAAACAATATCTTGCCATGGTGAAGGTAAGCATATCTTATGAATAGAAATTCTACTCTTAGGTATGAACCCCAGAAAAACTCATGAACATGTACACAAGGAGCCTGTAGAAGAATGTTCATGGTCACATTGTTTGAAATAGCGAAAAAGAAAAAGGAAAAATGGAAACAACCAAAATGTCCATCAAGAGGAATATGGAGCAGTAAAATGTAGTGTAGTTCCCACTTTAGAATAGTCATACAACAGGAACTATGAAAATGAGTAAATGAGAGCTCCGTATATCACCATGAGTAAGCCTCACAAACACAATCTTGAGCAAAAAAAGCAAGTTATGTGACAATTCTTACGATACGATGTCTTTATACAAAATTTTAAAGAATATAAAAAATATGTAAGGGAAAATATAGCAAAACCATAAAAATACACATGACAGTGATAAATACCAATACAGTTACCTCTGGAAAGGAAAAGATGGCACTATAATTGGGAAATTATTTACAATGAACTTCAACTCTATTTGTGGTGATTTTTTTTTTAAATGGTGGTTTGTGTTATTCATTATGTTTTTCTCTATACCACTTTGTGTGTCTGAGATAATTTTTTAAAAAAATAAACAATTACAAAATAATGAAAATCTCCTAGAAATTAAAAAATATATATATAGTACACAAAATTTTAAATTAAATAGAAGGATTGGAATAGAAGGTAAAAATAATCTCCCCTAAAGAGAGATAACACACACAAAAGAAAAAGGAAAAATGGAAACAACCAAAATGTCCATCAAGAGGAATATGGAGCAGTAAAATGTAGTGTAGTTCCCACTGTAGAATAGTCATACAACAGGAACTATGAAAATGAATAAACGAGAGCTCCTTATATCACCATGAGTAAGCCTCACAAACACAATCTTGAGCAAAAAAAGCAAGTTATGTGACAATTCTTATGATACGATGTCTTTATACAAAATTTTAAAAAATATAAAAAATATGTAGGGGAAAATAAGCAAAACCATAAAAATATACATGACAGTGATAAATACCAATACAGTTACCTCTGGAAAGGAAAAGATGGCACTATAATTGGGAAATTATTTACAATGAACTTCAACTCTATTTGTGGTGATTTTTTTTTAAATGGTGGTGTGTGTTATTCATTATGTTTTTCTCTACACCACTTTGTGTGTCTGAGATAATTTTTTTTTAAAAAAATAAACAATTACAAAATAATAAAAATCTCCTGGAAATTAAAAAAAAATATATACAGTACACAAAATTTTAAATTAAATAGAAGTATTGGAATAGAAGGTAAAAATTATCTCCCCTAAAGAGAGATAACACACACAAAAGAAAAAAGAAAAAGTAAAAACTTGAAGGACATGGATACTCAGAGTAAACAGGCTGAGTGAGGGGCCAGTACAATGAATAAAAAGATCCACTATCAAATATATTGTTGTGAACTTTAAATACACAAGGATAGAAAGAAAACTGCTAAAATGTCCATAAAGAAAGGACAGGTAACAAAGAACACGATTCAAAATACAATTGAACTTCTCAACACCAATGCTACTTGCTGAAAGGTAGTTGAACTAGGCCTTCAAATGATTTTCAATTAAAATTTTACACTATAACTGTTAAACAAATGTCAGAGTGGAACAGCAAAAAAATTAAGTTGCGTGAGAAAAAAATGTTAGTAAAGCAGCAATTATATTTTAAAAAGCAAAATAATGTAACCAAATTTTGTAACACAACTGAATTGGCAACATGTGGGAAGGTGAACTTGGTACATGGGTGGCTTAAGTGGAGCTAATCCTTAGCCAACATAACAGAAATTCCAATATATAATGCCTAAAATAGAACATTATAAAATAGAAAATGTAAGCACTTTATACGTCTGGAGGAACATAAAAAATAATTAGCTAAAAGGGTTGCAAACAGTTACCCTTGGGAGTGAAACTAACTAGTGGGTTGGAGTCAAGTGAGGGAAACGATTGCTAATTTTTTCATTATAGGTTTACTGGCATTTTTTGGTTATTTTATTTAACTATATATAGATATAACTTGTATGCAAACTAAGTTAAATTTAATTAAGTAAACAAAAATGTATATAAAGACCTTTTTGTGTGTAATTCTAAGGGGTTTACAAATAACCTAAAACACATTTATAGACCACATGGAGAACCAGGGGCTCCAGGTCAAAGGGAAAGTAAAAGAGGTGTCAGAGGAAGATAAAGGAGACAGCGTCCAGAACACAGGCGAAGGTTTGCTTTTGATGGAAAATGAGCACAGCTACAAAGGTAACAAATGAAGAGGGAGGAGCTGAATATGGGTGCAGCTTAGACAGCGGACATCATCGCCATCTGAAGACAATGTCGGAGAACGAGAGAGAAGAATGGGGGGTGGAGGTCATGAGAGTCCAAAAAGGAAACCTTAAAATTAGAATTGTTTTCTCTTTTCTGCAACTGGCTTTGTATTAACTGCCCCATGTGCTGTGTCAGAACCAGGGCAGTAAATAAAGCAGCCTGGTGGGGAGGAAGGCATAAGACCCTCACCAGTAATCTCTCTCCAAAGTCAGCCTAAGTAACCATTCAATTAATCATCTGCAAATAAACCTTACAACGTGACTGTCTACACCTTCAAGACAGTTCCTCCAGCCCTCCCTTTCAAAAAGACTGTTGCCCCTGGGCACATCCTATTCAGAAATGTTGAGAATTCCATTGATGGATATAATCAGAAATTGAATATGTGTGATCAAAAAAGGAATCTCATCTTTTTGAGCATTGGGAATAATATGGGTTCTGGCTGATGCACAGCGGCCACTGTCTCCCAGATTCTACAGTACAATCAATCCGAATCCTGCTGGCAACAAAGATTTCAACAAATGGGCCTCACGAGAACTTTCTTATTTGACCACTCTTGGCGGCAGGAAAGATCCCAGAGACCACCCCAAACATGCACCGACAAAGCTTTGCCTCTTTGTAGAAGAACAGTCCGTCAAGGACTCCCTGAGCACATCCACCATCTGAGGGAGCTGTCCCGAGACACAGCGTCCCCTTAGGGAAAACCCCTGACCTCTCCTTTAATTAAAGGCTCTTCATCCTCTCAGAGGAGAGGAAGTTGAGTTCAGCATGTTACAAATCTTCTTGACACTGATTGAACTAGATAGGAAAATAGCTTTGTTATTGACCTTTGTCGTGATTCTCAGTTCAAATCTTAGGTGAATATAAAGTCAACTGAATGGATTAGAAAATGAATGTGAAGATGAGGGACGCTCCATCCCAGGATATGCCATCCTTGATGGTGGAAATCACCCTCTTTTTTAATCTTTGTATCCCATGGTGCCATCAGATAACAACGAGGGTAGGCAGATTTCCTTCCTGGGTGGCTGAAATGCCAGAGCATTCTGTCAGTTGGATTTGCCATCAGAACTGGCTGGTGACAAGTGTTGGAGGAAGGGTACTTTTTGCAAATCACTGCCATGGCTGATGGAAATGCTTAAACATAATAAAAACTGCTCTTAAAAACGTTGAAACATTAGGAAGCCAAAACAATCTGTCTGCTGACTTCAGTTTCCAAAGGCAGCCATCCAGTTACAGTTCGTGTACTCTTATTTCACAGATCTTTGTCTTTCTCTTCTTGTAGCTGGGCTTTTTTTTTTTAAAGAAATGATAGATTTTAATAAGCAAAATGAAAGATGAATGATTTCAATTTGAGGTCTTACAAAATCATTTTAAACATAAAAAGGCTAAGTGGTATTTCAAAGGCAGTGAGAGAAAGACCATAAAAATAGGGGAATATACAATGTTTTCCAACACATTCAATCTGTAAATATGTATGACGTTCTCACCAAGCTCCAGGCACTATATTAGGAACTAAGCATTGTGTCAGTTTCTGGGCGATCTGATAAACCCTGAGTCTATACCAGAAAACAGGCCAAAAGACCCATAGTGGAAAGATTTAACAAATATTTATATTTCTGCCATGTCTTTCTTTGCAGTTGCTGTATAAACCCTAGCTATACAAAGTAAGCAGTGTGGTGATATCATGGTAGGGAATGCAGTAGAAATCTTAGACATTGACGAGTTCTTCTGGCTTAGGAAATTCTTTTGATCTGAATCTCAGTTTCTCCAGCAGTAAATTCCAAATTGTGACATTTAACTCTTTTTAGTCAAACTAACTTTAGATGTGTTCCCTAGGAAACATCTAGAGGTCCTCTGCTTTCTAATTAGTACACACTAGGCCAGTCTCTCGGCACCCTCCCTTGGTTATATATCTGACCCCAGAAAACATCAGCAGAGAAACGAAAGCTGACTTGGGGACCCCAGGTGCTATTGTGCCTCACTGCTGATTTCCTTACCCTCACCACCCCAGTCACTTGATAGAATCCAGCCCTCTCACTGTTTCTGCTCTTTTGCAAGAGATTTCGCCCTTAATAAAGAGGGGCCAGGAGCTGGTCTGACAGCAGCCACTGGCGTCTGGTCCTGGTAGGGTTTCGGGGGCACTCAGGTACTGGAAGAAGAACTAGGGTTTGGAGCGACTCAGGCTCGTCTTGCATTCTGGTTCTATTTCTCACTGGCTGTGTAACTCAGCGTGAGTCTGTGGACCTCTCTGAGACTCTGTCCTCATTCATAAAGTGTGGATAACAACACCTCACACAGTAGGATTGCTCACAAGACCCAGTGAGTACACCTAAAGCATCTATCACAGTGCTGAGCTCCGATAGTCTCTTCCCTTTGTTTCCCCGCTTCTCCTTTTCCCTGCTGCCAGCAGCTTTTCTAGGGATCAGGAACCCTCTTCACCATGAGTCACTTCACCCAGCAGCCCACACCCTCTGTGTCCTCTTCCTTTTAGATCTCCTCTTCCACTCAGAGCCAATGTCAGTCCCTTCCAGATACTAATCATTTTCTCATTAACAAATGTATGGAGATATGATTCACATACCAAGCAATTAAACCATTTGACATAGACCATTCAATGGTTTTTAGTATATTCAAAGATCATAGTCAATTTTAGAGTATTTATATCACTCAAAAAGAACCCTTTAACAGTCACTCCCCATTTCCTCCCAAGTCTCCTTGTCCTGGGCAACCAGTAATCTACTTTCTGTCTCTATATATTTTCCTGGTATGGATATTTCACATGAAGGTCATCATACAATAGGTAGTCTTTTCTGACTGGCTTCTTTCACTTAACATAATGTTTCAAGATTCATCCAAGCATCTATCAGCAGTACTTCATTACTTTTATTACTGAATAATACTCAATTATATGGATACACCACATTTTGTTTACCCATTCATCAGGTGAGGGACATTGAATTGTTTCCACTTTTTAGCTATTATAAATTATCTCTGAACATTAATGTACTAAATTTTGTGTGGACATATGTGTTCACTTCTCTTCAAAGTGGAATAGCTGCATCATATGATAACTCTATGTTTAACCTTTTTAGGAACAGCCAGGTTGTTTTTCAAAACAATCTACAAACAACTATACTATTTTACATTCCTATCAACAGAGCATAAATGTTCAAATTTGCCTACATTCTTTCCAACAGTTTCTTACCATCTGTCTTTTTTATTATAGCCATTCCAGTGAGTGAAAAGTGGTTGTGATTTGCACTTACCTAATGATTAATAATGTTGAGCATTTTTTAATGGGTTTATTAATAAGTCATTTATATATCTTCTTTGGATAAACGTCTATTCAGATCCTTTACTCATTTTTAACTGAGTTTCTTGTCTTTTAATTATTGAATTGTAAGAATTTGTGTATAGTCTAGATACAAGGTTTTTATCAGATATATGTTACCTATTAGGTTACAAACTTGTTACCTAATATTTTCTCCTTGCCTTTTCACTTTCTCGAGGTATTTTTGAAGCACCAACATTTTGAATTTGATAAAATCCAATGTATCTCTTTTTCTTTTGTCACTTGTGCTTTTAGTGTCATACTTATTTACTTTTTTTTCATGTTTTTATAGCTATTCCCTTTTCATCGCTGTAATTTTTTTAAGATTTTCATCAAAAAACATAGCTAATATACAATATTATATTAGTTTCAGGCGTACACCATAGTTATTCGACATTTATACACCTAAAGAAGTGATCACCATGATGAGTCCAGCAACCTTCTGACACCATAACACACTATCACAATATTATTCACAACACAATATTACTCAATATTATATCACAATATTATTCCCTATGCTGTACATTATATCACCATGACTTATTTGTTTTATACCTAGAAATTTGAATCTCTTATTCCCCTTCACCTTTCCCGTCATTTTTTTTTTTTTTTTTTTTTTGGTGTCATATTTTAAAAGCTTTGCGTAACTCAAGATCATGAAGATTTATTCCTATATTTTCTTTTTAAAGGGTTTTATGGTTTAGCTTATATTTGGCCTATGATCTATCTTGAGTTAATTTTTGTGTACTGTGTAAGGAAGAAGTCCAACTTTGTTCTTTTGCAAGTAGATATCCAGTTATTCCAGCATTTATTGAAAGATTGTTTTCCTCCATTGAATTTTCTTGATACCCTTTGTCAAAAATCAATTGACCATAAATCTAAGGATTTATTTCAGCTGATATTTTGATAATGATTGTGTTGAACCTATCAATGAATTTGGCAAGTATTTCCATCTTAACAATATTAAGTTTCTTGATCTATGAACATAGGATATCAAGTTTTATTTATTTAGGTCCTCTTTAATTTATTTCAACAATGTTTTATAGTATTTAGAGTTAAGAGTTTTACACTTAAATTTATTCCTATGTTTTATATTCCTTTTAATGTCATTGTACATGGATTTGTTCTCTTAATTTTATTTTTTGGTTGTTCGTTGCTAGTGTATGAAAATGCAATTGACTTTTATATATTGAATCTATACTGTGCAACCTTGTGGAACCCATTTAGTAGTTGTTATTGTTGTTTTAGTGGTTTCCTCAGGATTTTCTATGCATAACATAATGTCATCTACAAATAGAAATAACTTTATTTCTTCCTTCCCAATATGAATGTCTTTTATAACTTTTTTATTGCTACCTGTCCTGGCTAGAATCTCCAGTATAATGTTTAATGGAAGTGGCAAGAGTGGACATCCTCGTATTGTTCCTGACCCTAGGGAGAAAGATTCAGTCTCTCACCATTAAGGATGATGTTCATTGTTGGCGTTTATACATGTTCCTTATTAGAACGAGGAAGTTCCCTTCTATTTCTAGTTTGTTCAGTGTCTTCAAGAAGGGGTGTTGGACTTTTCAAATGTATTTTCTGTATCTATTGAGATTATAGTGTGGTTTTTGTCCTTTATTGATATAGTGTATTACATTCATTGATCATCAGATGTTAAGCCAATCTTGCATTTCTGGGGTAAATCCCACTTGGTCATGATATATTATTATTTTTAGTTGCTGGATTCAGTTTTCTAGTATTTTGTTGAGGATTTTTGTGCCTATAATCAGAAAAGATATTAGTCTGTAGATTTATTGTGATGTGTTTGATGGACCTCAGAGAATGAGGCTCGTGCACAGGTGTTACAATGCGTTCGATGCCCCTTGTCCCCACTGGCCAGGCTCACAACTGCTGCTGCTTCTCATGCTTTCTTCCCTGGATTTTTAGAGCACCCTTCTGCTTCTTCTTTTGTCATGGGCAGTTTCACTGCTGAACCCCTTTTCAGAAAGGCCAGTCTCGTGGTATCCTCCAATGTCCTACACTCAAAAACTGCCCTTGAAGTTGGAATGAGCAGCCCCAAAGTTTCCTGGACTCCTGACTCCTTCCTGGTCCCAACACTCAGCAATGCCTGAAGAGCCAGGGGTAAACTTGAGCTTCCAAAATCAGAAATGCCCCAAGTTCAAATGATGATACTGCATTTTAACATAGGACCCTAAGCAAGTTAAATAACCTTTATAAGCATCATAATCTGTAATAGCAAGGTTAACAATTTTCTATACTTCATTTGTTCAATTATTGAGATTCAAATGAAATTCAATGACTTAAGGATGGTGAAGCTTTATACTCAGCAGAACCTGGATATTATTATTATTATTATTATTATTAGTTATTATTATTACTACTGCTACTACTTCTACTTAACCCACGTTCTCCTTCTTTCCCTCCTATTCCAGGTGTCCTGGCCTTTTATATATTTTGCCTATGTTTCCCCCATGCATGTCACAAAAACCTAAAACCTAAACGGACTGCCTATTCCCTTTCATTTATTTCACAGAATCCCCAGGGGGTGCTCATGAATAAGTATTCTCAGTTATTATACGACATATGCCATTTTCCTTGTTTCCTGTTCAGGCCCTTTTGACTTGTCTGTTTTTCTGTTCTCCAAGCTTTTCATCAAGGGTATCCTGCCTGCCAAGGAGAGCTGTCTTCCTTTGTCCCCAGAGCTGCCAGACCTGTCCTCCATGCTCACACTGCTGCCGGTCAGGTACCCTGGGTGCTGCTGTCAGAAACCTGAGTGTGGCTTAACCTCTTACAATGCTGACGACATTCCTTTCCTCATCGGCCTTACCCGCTCATCTCCTATGGTTGCACCAGCCACTGAATCACTGGCATCCATTGCCTCAGGGTGAGACCAAGTACGTCCTGCAACCAAGGGGTCATTTGTCAAAAGTATCAGTGGCAAACCTGATTTGTTAAGCCCTTTAGCAAGCAATATTCTTGAAATGAAGATTTCCTAAATTACCTTTCCATATCATGAGCAAAATCTAGAAACCTGATCATAAAGTTTAATCAAGGCTCTCTTGTACATAGGAACGGGGGCGGGAAATGACAGAAGTATACCCAAAGCCCTTTATTTACTCAGATGTTATGCTATAAAGTATCTTACACTGTTGTGTAAGGGAAGCAGAATCCATGACCTAGTGACTTAAACAAACAGCTTCATGGCTAGAAAACCAACTAAGGCCAAGTTCCCAAGTAGTATTTAATCTGATTATACCCTAGTGTTTATTCTATGGACTAGATTCCTCTTTGGGGTTTTCCTGCCTCTCTTGCTTGAAAGTTCCTTCTCTACCGCCATTCTACATCAAGAGATAATTTTGTTTTGTTTTGTTTTCACGTTGTGTTACTGCAGAGCCTGTTTTTATCCAAGGGAAATGAAAATTTCTATGTCTGAGTATGTTTGAAGCGTATTTGTTTTTGAAGTATATTTGAATAATTGTAGGAAGTCATAAATCATGATAATTCATGCATAATACCTATTGTTTATCACTTCACATATAATTGAACTGACAGGGCATAAACATATAATGTTTTCCTCTATTCCTATCTTAGACTAAAGTTTTTATTTCTAATCCTCAATAAAAACTCAGTACAACTTCTAATATTTTGAAATATTGGTTATTTTCCTGTCTCCCTGCCACAACTGTTTAGAACAAGCTTGAATTAAATAAAAGAGCCTCTGACAGTTTCTAAACTTAAAAACAGAGCTCAGAGACTTTTTTATTCTATATAGATTTTTTTAAGTTTTGAAAATCATTGACCTAAATATTTGAATCAAGAAATGAGAAAAAGAACACCAAAGTAATTCAAAATAAAGAGATACACAAATAGCAGAAATCAATGAGTTGGAAAAAATTTTTTAAGTATTTATTTTTTTTTTAAACTAGAGGTGTTTTTTTGAAAGATATAACACAGGAAAACCTGTGGTAAAACGAACAAGGGAAAAGCGATACAAACAATATTGGAATAAAAAAATGGGTCAAAACTCACACACAATAGACAATTTTAAAATAATGAGGTTACTTTGAAAAAACATTAGTTCAGTGCTTCACAAATCTTAAATGAAATAAAAATAATTTAAAATATTACTTCTCAGAATTGACTCAAGAAGAACTAGAAAACCCAAAGAACAAAAACAATCAAATAAATTGGATTGGTGCTCAGCAAACAACTCCTAGAAGGCACTAGGCCTCGAAGGTTTCAGAGATTTTTTTTAACAAAGAAGGGAAATTTTCAATCTTCTAGCAGCAAGTAGAAAAAGAGGAAGATATACAAAACACATTTTATGTAGCTAGTTTATTCTTCGAGACAGAGAGGAGAAAGAGAAAGAGGAAAAGCCAAAGAGAGAATATCAATGCAGGACAAGATACGTTAGAAGGATCTTGTGGGGAGGAGGGCGCTGTTGGCCAGTTAACTGTCAAAGGTTGTGAGACAACAGAGGGGGTGAGAAAGGGGAATATTTCCTCTTAGTCACAATCTGGATTCCCTTTCTTCTTTTTTTTAAGAACTCCAAGTAAAACATTCAATTCCTATTTAATAACTTTTGGCTACTGGAATTTGTTCTTTAAAAAAATGCAGCAAAATGGATGGAGATTATTATGCTAAGCAAAATAAGTCACACAGAAAAAGTCGAGAACCATATGATTTCACTGATATGTGGGATATACAACTGAAAGCAACAAAGGAACAAGACAAACAAATGAAGAAACAAAAACTCATAGACACAGACAATAGTTTAATGGTTACCAGAGGGTAAGGGGGAGGGAGGTGGTAGATGAGGGCAAACAAGGTCAAATATATGGTGATGAAAGGCTAACTGACTCTGGGTGGTGAGCACACAATGTGATATATAGATGATGTAATACAGAATTGTACACTTGAAACCTATGTAATTTTACCAACCATTGTCACCCCAATAAACTTGAGTTAGAAAACAAAATGACTGTATATCCTAAGTGAAATAAGTCCGACAGAGAAAAACAAATACTATGATATCACTTATATGTGGAATCTAATAAGGCCCAAATCAGAGAAACACACAGAAGTAGTTGTCAGAGACTGAAGGGGTGCGGGGGGAAATATTAGTCAAAGGGTACAAACTTCTAATGATAAGGTTAAAGAGTTCTTGAGATATAATATAGAGCATGATGATTATAGCTTATCTTAAATGTTCTTACCACAAAAAAGAAATGACAATATGTAATGGCACGGAGATGTTAGCTAATGCTATGGTGGTAATCATTTTGCAATATATAAATGTATGAAATCAACAGATTGTATACCTTAAAACTACGCAATGTTAGATCTCAATAAAGCTTGGAGATAAAATGACTGTATAAATAGACCGACTGGTTGGAGGGTCAGGAGGATTTATTCAGGTTATATATTAAAAAAATATATGTGTATACACACACACACACACACACACACACACACAGAATCTGTACCTTGCATTTCAATCACTATGTTTTTAAATCTAACATTGGTATATGTAGTCATGGTGCATTCATTTTTTCATTGCTGTAAAGTATTCCACTGTCTAAATATATAAGTTATTTAGACATTCCAATGTTGAGGAACATTGGCATGTTTCCAGTTTTTAGGTGTTTGGAATAAACCTGTATATACACTTACCATATGTGCATCCATAAGTGTATATACACAGGAGTTTGTTGGGTAGAGACCTGAAAGATGAAATTCTGGGTGAACACTCAGGTGCATTTTAAGTTTTACAAAACAATGCTAAATCGTTTCCAAAAGCCATTTTACCAATTTATGTTCTCACCAGCATTCCATGAGTTTCTGCTCTTTATCATCAGATGTTTTCATTTTTGTAAACCTGATGTTATGAAATTGTGATGTTATTTGCATTGCTCTGATAACTAATAAGGTTGGCATATTCTGTATATGTTTCCTTGCCATTAAAATAGAGACAATGATATTGTGAAAAGATTGTACAGTGACAGATGATTAGCAGCATTACTGGGGTGATGACATCGTAAGGGACAAAAGTCCTGAAGCACTACATTGTCCACCTGAAACTAATATAACATTGTGTACCAACTATGTTTAAATTATCTATCAATAAATAAATAAATAAAGTCAAGATGTCGTTTAGAAGAATTTCTCTATAAAGAAGTCTTCCCTAGGAAGGAATATGCAGCCACGTCTCAGTGCCCTGCCAAGTAAAGGCATTTTCAACCCACACGGTAGCACCAGTCTCCTGCCTCCAACCAAGATTCAGGGAGCTCCTCCAACTCATGGCTTCCCCAGAAACCCGACCTCCCAGTCCTATGGATCCTTCTCAACAACCAGCAGACCGGCCATGATAGCTCCAGACACAGCAAAAACCAACCAGCTGAGGGAAATCCTTCTGAGGATATTTCCTGACACTGAGCAATGAACAAACATAACTAAGCAGATCTTGATACCAATAGTATGTTAAAGACAGACTGTCCTTTCTGCATGGTCCTACATGAGGTCAGGGTCAACGGATAAAGCCCAAGCTTGTGTCTGTATATCATGGGAAGTAGTTCAATGTGAAGACATCTACTTCCCAATGGAAAACCAACTCTGTTGTATCTGTAAAATGTAATGCTTTACAAAATTAACATTTTCTGTACAAGGAAAGCCTACAGTTTCTGCCTGTTCAAAACTTTATTTACTAGCAGTTAATTCTCAAAAGTGCATACATTTCTCTACTTTTATTTATTAAAAACTATTTCTCTAAAATTGAAAATCTTGGCATTATGGGAAGCAAGGGGGGAAAAAAGAAAATTCTGAAATACTTCCCAAAGTCATTGTGTCAACTTTCATTCCCGTCATTGGAAGATCCTGTTAACTCCACTCTCACAAGTCTTGCGTGGTCTGGACACGTCCCTTAACCACACTTAGCAGGTGAGGAATATTTCACTGTGGTTTTAACCGTACCTTATTTATTAATAGAAGTAATGTGGTAGGGTTTAAATTCTGTGGGCTACAGATTACAATATACTTCTTCTGGTAACTTCCCAGATGTGGCAGCAACAGGTGAAATAGCAAAAGGGATGAAAAGCATAAAGAAGAAGCTAGAAACCAATGTTTTGTAAGCACCAACTATGTCTCATGGGCCAGATGATTTGCTGGTATTATTAAAGACAATCCTCATGGATTCTTTTCTTATGGAAATCCCCATTTTAACAGAAGAGAAACTGATATTCAAAGAGTTTAAGAACTTCCCAGGGTCAAGGGTGGTCAATGCTTTTCTTTCCACTGTCACATTGGCGCTAACACAAAAGATCATCGTTTCAATATTTTCTTCTTCAGGAAGTCCTTCATACATGGCAGCCAATGTTTGTAAAATGAATCAAGATTGTTATGGTACAGGCGCTAAAACCCAAATTTTAATTTTTATGTTGGAACTTAAGTTATGAGAAATAAGAAATTCTTCATAAGAAGAAAAGAAAGATTCAAAATTAATTTTTTCTGGTTAATTTCACGGCAGACAGCAATCACAGAAAAATAAATTCGCATGTGAAGCCATCTTTCATCAGATATTTTGCATGCTTTCTTGCATTTTGGGGTTTTGACCAAGGGTCAGATGCTCAATTTTTAAAGTAATGACCACAGACAGCTCATTTAATTAATTATAAATGATAGAAGAACATATTCTACAATAAATATATTCTAAAGTATAGAAAATAAATGCGATAATAGACCAGTAAGTAGAATAAGACTATATTTAGCATGCTACCTAGTTCTAGACTTGTGTAAGAATATATAGGATTCTAACCTTTCTAATTAAAATTTTATTATTACTCTGAAAAAGACAAAAATGAAAAAACACATTTTTCAACATGAGAGAATTCAGACACCATCATCAAAGAAGCTGAGCATAAACTTGGGAACACTGTGTAGTATGTTTTATAAGTTGATTTGCAAAGTGTGCTTTGCAGTCCCCTTTTCCTAGCATTGATTTCTATTATAGGTAAATGTAAGCAGTTTGAGGACATGGTGTTTTTGTTTCAAAGACTGGAATCTATTTCTTCAGAAACTGTAATTGAAACTTTATTGTTGGAATGTCTTTCTCATATATTTCATTCTTAATATTTTGGCCTATGTTTTAGTGCTTTTTTTCTTCATGTAATATTTTCATTTATCAATTTCTGGAAATGAGAATCTCAAGAGAATCCATAATACTATAGGAACTTCTGACAACTGGCTGTTCTCTTTGCTCAGATTTGTTGAAAGGTTGAAAAGATAGATCATCAGACCCTCAGGAGAGGAAGATTCTTTCTCTCTCACCATCAAAGAAAAGTCCCAGGCTCGAAAGCAACTGGACTTTCCCAAATCCACCTGATGCCAACCCCGGGGGTTGGGGGGAGTACCCTGTGTCTTAGCCAACCAATTGTCAGCTGCAGATAGTGACAATCATACCCAACTGAGGGCTGAGAATGCAGAAGGACAGCTCTCAAATGGAAATCGTGGTGCAGATAAAAAGGAGACTGAGATGGAAATGAGTAGGCAACAAAGAAGTATTCTGTTAATCAAGAAAATGTTCATCTCTTATCATTTCTTTTTCCACATGTCTATCCTCTAAATAATTCTTAGGCTATCTGGGCTCTTTGAAACTAGCTTTGCTTCATCATCAGAGATGTCAGCTTGGAACGAGAATGGAGATGCATGCTGTGTAAATACATAGTCCACATCTCAACAACTGTGTAAAAGTAGGCTAAGTCATTCTCAGCAGTAACCATGAGGCCTATAACCAGGGACATATCTACAAAGAAAGTTCATAAACTTTTCTTGGCCTGTTACTAAAATTCCACCTTTTATTTGTTAATAGGCTATCTTTCTCTAAAGTTTTGAGTAAATATCTCTGAGAGTTGGACACATACTCATAACATGGCCCACAGGGGACAGCACTCCTGGTTTCTGGCAAGTTCTCAGGACCTCTGCCTACTCAGGGAACTTCATGGAAAGGAAATATTTATGATAAGAATAATATGGACTCAAGCTCAAAAAGATATGCCTGTGGGTAAAGAGCCTACAATCTGTTTCATCTGGAAAAATCTTCCAAGGGAATTCATAGACTCTTTTTCTCTAAGATTCTGAGACATAGTTGGGGTGACTTAAGTAGATTTCTGTGCCCACAGAAGAGTGGGAGACAGAGGATCTGAAGAGCCGGATTTGTTACTATTATTATTTTGATTGGAAGAATGTCCCAAGGCATCCCACCATTCAAAGGAGCCCATCCATATTCCTAGATTGACATTAAAAAAAAAAAAAAAAAAAAAAAAAAAAAACCCTGTGAATCTAAGGAATAAAGAGGTAGTAATGTCATAGATCTCATTCTCTTTGTAGTCTCATCTACAAAACAAATTTGAAGACATAGAGATTTCTTCTATCAGAAAACATATTTCCCCCAAAAAGAGCTTTCTAATGAAGTCTTTAAATGTTAGCTTAGTTTACTCTTGTACAGCTTGTGCAGTCAGTAGGATCACATTATATACCCTCCGAAGACTAGAGGAACAGGATATAGCAACACTGCCATCAATTTCAAGCTAGCTGTTCCACTAAATAAACACACTTAATTAGAAAGAACTAACCTAATTCTGGTTGAATTGTGGGCCAAAATGTCATTTATATGGTCAGGATGCTAGTCTGGATCAGCATCTAAATCCTCAGGAAGAAAATCTAACTGTATTTGGTAAGTTTGAATATCAAAGAATTCAGATACTATTATGCAGCAAAATCAATATGCGGTGGCATCTTATGAGCATCAAAGCCAAGCATTCTGATGCTTGTAAAAGGAGGATAAAGGAGCCATTTCACTAAATAAATGCATTCCACTAAATAAGTATGTACATTCAATTAGAAAGAACTAACCTAATTCTGGTTAAATTGTGGGCCAAACTGTCATTTACATGGGCAGGATGTTTGTCTAGTTCAGTATCTAAATCCTTAGGAGCCAAACCTAACTGTATTTGGGCAAATTTGAATACCAAAGGTTCCAGATACATTATGCAATAATGTAAATAAGCAGTGATATCTTAGAACATCAAAGCCAAGAATTCTGAGATGACGTAAAAAGAAAAAGAACAAGGATTTCAGTCCTCAATAAACTGCTGATTTTCTGTGCAAAGCATTCTCCATAATTTGAATTTTCAAGATTCCTTTATCAACCAAATTACTTATAATATTGAAGGAAATTATATACACATCTTATATATGATGTATCATATATTATATCACCCTTCTCATTATTACATAGAGCAGGAATCACCTTATCAGTTTTTCCTTGACTAAATTAAGTCTCCATTTCCCCTCTATTTCTCAAAGACCAGTGTGTGCACTGTGGATATTAGACAAAGCACTAGAGGAGCTAACAGTCAGGATTTCAGGACTCTGAGTTCTATTCCAGTTCTGCACTAGTCAGGCAGCTGTGGGGCAGATAACAGGGAAGCTAACCTTCTGCTCCTCAGTTTTCTCACCAATAAACCGGGGGAGGGGGTTGAATTAGTGACTCTAAGTCTCCTCAATCCTTGACATGTTCTTGGGTTACAAAAACCCATCTCCCCGGTACTCATGTGACCATGTAAACCCACTGGTGTGTAGAGGTTCCTTCTCTAGTGAGCGCATAATGCCACAGATCCCAAACCTTTCCCTAAGCGTGCCTCTGGCTGGAGAGACAGCCACTAGTACACTCCCATTCTTTCATCCAATAAAAATAGAACCATGTTTTCCTGTAGATTTTATGGAGCGGATACAACACATGAAACTATAAAAAGCCCACTCTAAACATCTCTCCTTTTCCCCCAAATTTCTCACCACATAGCTGGTTGCCTCTCTCTCATTCACCAACATAAGGTGCCTCACTCACATCTTCCTTTCCCTGCTATGTAGTTCCTGCCACCTTCTAGGAGCTCATGTTCCCAACACTTCCCCCTCCTCATAGCATGGAGTCCTTCTGGAAGTTTGTTCCAACTCCCCTTTTTCTCTTGATGAACAATCATGAATTCTAGTGAATGAAAATGTCCCATCTCCTGTATCTATGTAGACTTCCATTTCTTCTATCTGGCTTCATGGGTGCTATAGAGGTGATTTGGCATCTCTGAAACTCTTTGACCTTCCAAACTCCCAAGAGAAGCACTCACTAGATGTTTCTGTTCCCAAGATTAGTTCAGTGTGCAAGATTTGCTAGCAATATAAAGCAATGTCCTAAGTGCTGAACAGAGGAGCAAACTTTTATCTATTGGGACACAGAAGAGTTATTGTTAATATTTTAATTTTGATTCTTTTTCTGTTTTGATTGCATATAATTGTCAGTCTATAAATGGCCAACTCCATCACACATAAGAAACAATGCTTCAACTAAAAACTGGTGATTCTGTGTATCACAGATGTTACTCTATACAAATACCTAAATTTGTGATCTCTATACACATATCAAGTTCTACTGAAATTCATCTAAAATTCCAGATGACACACACTCATTTGAAAAAATTTTAGCTGTCTTTATGTTTTAAGAGATTGGATTTGATGACAAATTGAGTTTAAGATGTTCAGGTGTGCCCTCTCTGTCTACCCAATTTTATCCCCTCGTTCAAATCCTTCAGATGAGGAAACTGAAACCAGTGAGATGTGTTCTCAAGTAATTTTTAATTATATTGGATATATTGGATGCTACTGATTTTCTCCTGTGATTTTGTGAAACAGACCACCGAATGAAAACTTTCAAGTGGAAGTTGGCAAAACAGACCTCCTTTTATTCAGCTCTTGTCATGCTGTTTGGCACATAGTCCTTAATCAATAAATATTTGTTAAATGAATCAATCCAATCAGTCCATCAATGAACACTATTTTTTCAATGACCCAAAATTCATATTCTTAGTAAGAATCAAACATGGACATCTGTTCCCAAAGAACAAGGAAGAAAAAAGCAAACCCACTTAACTTAAAAGTGGTCTTGTACATCATTAGTACTACAATCTAAAAACAAGAAGATCAAGGTTGGGCTGTAGGCAAGAATGGTCTTCTGCCCCTGAAATCTCTTCTCTGCTGAACTCCTGGAATTTAGAGGCTGAAGCAGAAAGTGCTGGGGCTTCGGCTCAAACCTGCCTGCAGCACTCAGATGCTGGACACGTCCTTGACATGTCCTTCACCTCTTCCCGTCTCAGTGCTGTGTCAGTGAAATGCCCTGCCTGATTAACAAGGCATGTCTGGAAAAGATAATGAACACACACATGGATTTTCTAACCTCCAAAGTGCTGGTTAGACATAAACATTGCTTCTTTGAAGCATTAGTGCAGGCACATTCCTCCACGGGGATGGTATCCTCCTCTAAGCAAATTCAAAAGCCAGTATTTTTTTTAAAGACATTTTTATCAGATCATTGGTTTCTCAGTGAGTAAAATGAGAACCCCAAGGAAGGATATAGAGTGAGAGTGTGAGGGCTGGAGACAAGTTTGTCTCCTAACTCACAAGACTACTAACTCACGAGTTTGACTCAGGAAGGCCCTTTATGGAAAACGGTGGTAAGGTGTAGTCCTGCCTTGATCCCATCTGCAGTGGTTGATGCAGTGGGTTTCTCAGGGTCCCCTAAGGTAGAGACACTCAGCCTTCAGCTACTGGAAGTGACATCTGCTGACTTAAGTGGAATTTTGGAATTGCCCTCCAGCAGAGGTTCTATTCCCTCCCCAGGAGCCACTCACATTCAATGACTGTAGATACCAGGAAGGGGGAGAACAGATGCCCCATTACCCCAAAGTGGAATAACAGAGAGCCATCTCGGTTCCTTGGCTCCAGCGGTGTTGGCTGAGCCCCTGTAGCTGCTGCTTCACAGTGCAGCTTCTCCCTCTGCCCAGTGCTACTCCCCTCACTTTCTCACAGGCGTTGCTGCAGAACACATTCCCCAATAAACTTTGTGCATGCTGAGTTCAGCTTCAGAATCCACACCTGAGGAGCCATCCAAAGCAGGTTGGTGGTCACCTAAAGATGAGTTTTGGATCCTTAATATAATTCCAATGAGTGTAGTATTTAAAAAGGTAGTAGGGTGCTTTGGCTGTGCATTTAAAAGCCCGAGAAGAATCAGAAAATCCATTACATCCAGCATCTAGAGAGATCTTGGCTCATAGTAGGTGCTCAGTAAATATTTGTAGAATGAGTGAATCAACAGTGTTTTCAACCAATTCAATGGGCTAAAGGATAAGCTGACATTAAAACCAGAGAGTCTTGGCCAAAGGCTTTCAACTTCTCTCCAGTGCGTCTCAGTCCTTCCCCAGGGAGACTAGGTCAGAGCACAGCTCAGGCATCGGCATTGCATCGTGAGGTCAACACCCACTGCTGAGGGAGCAATTGCACCACCAATTCAGGAGCCACTTCTGACTCCAAAAGGAGCTCTTTTTCAAAAAACAAAATTAAAAAAGCTGCGTCTTTCTGAATCTGTTGGTTTAAATACAGAAATATGAATCTGGAGATTTGGAGGGGCGGAGGACAACGGGGAGGGAAACAGGAGATGGGGGTTCTGATGATGTGTGTCTCTTCTTTTTCGCCATTTGGTTTGGACAGGAAATGCGTGCATCTAATGATTGGAAGCAGCTGTGCGCTGTGACATCTGGGGCAAGAATTGAGCAGAAGTCCCTGCAGATGCAGCCCCTGAAGCAACTCCCTGAGCTCTTCCTGGCTCCGACTCTTAAGTTCCCCAGCATGCTCAGCGGCCCCTTTCTCTTCCCCTCCCATCCTCTGGGCTCCTCCCTCTGAGCAGCAGCAGCAGCAGTGTGTGTGTGTGTGTGTGTGTGTGTGTGTGTGTGTGTGTGTGTGTGTGTGTGTAATAGACGTCTGCAGGAGAGACATTTCACTTGGGAAAGTTTCAAAAGGAAAAGAACCTGGCTGATGGGATGACACAGGCTCCAATGGGTCCAGAACAGGGAGGAAGTTGACCAGCGGTGACCTTTCCAACTTCAGTCTTACAGCAATATTACTGTAGCTATAGTGTGACCCTGAAGAAATACCACACTGTCCCTAGGTCAGGACAGGCTAGGTTCTGCTGTGGTAACAAGCCCAAAATCTCAGGAATGGTTTCTTTTTGTATGATCCCTGGCCATCAGGTGTCAGGTCCCTTCTGCTCCATCCTGCCTTTACTCTTGGAACTAAATAGAAGGAGCAGCCCATATTGGGGACATTGTTGGGCTCACAGAAAAGGGAAGCTGGAGAGACAGATGACTAATCAAAAGTTGACTCTTAAAGCTTTCACATGCAAATGATGTGTGTGACTTCTACCCATTTCATTGGTCAAAGCAAATCATAAGATGACATCTGAGAGCAACAGGATGGGGATATATAATTATATAAGGTGTCACATGCTTAGGTCACCCAAATAGTAAGAGGATTCCCCCAAGATCTTTGTCAGAACGATTTCTGCTGTTCTCTCTGCGCTTAGCACAGCACTAAGTACCAGACAGCTATTCAATAAATACTTGTCCGAATGAATTAATAAACGATGGATGAGTAAATGAACTACTGAATGACAATGGAAACTTGACTCTGCCCAGTTTTTAATCTTAGCAGTTAATTTACAGAAAAGACCTATTGGCATAATTAAGTTGAAAAAAATCATTTACAAAGTAACCCTCTCAGTGTCACCTTTCACGGCTCTCATGAGGACAAGTCATCACTGGCAGAACTGTCAACACAAATAAGCCGAAGGAACTGTGTCAACACTGAAAGGCTCCGTCTTTATATTTAAAAAGAGGCACCAGGGAGGCTGGCCAGCCTGCATCCTGAACTGGAGCCAAAAAGCTATTGCAGTAGCCTGCATTGAGACTCTGGGTACTTTTCATTCGGAGGGACCAAGCTACTGTGTAATATTTCCAGCCTGGCCTTTCTGTGACAGCTCAAACCAGAGTTGAACAATTTGTAAGAAAACTCTTAAATTACATGTGCAGTGCATACTCTCCTCCTCACTGACTGAGGACAACAGTATCATCTTGCTAGAGTACTGCGTAAAAGACAAACAAGGCTCTACTAAGATAATGTGTCCAGATCATTTTTCAGCAAACATACATAAAATACAAAGGCAACTGAGAGTTATTTTTCAGCCTATACCGAAACAATTTATTTGGCAGTGTCAACCCATAAAGACAGACTTAAAATTTTAAAATAGTAAAATTTAGATGGAAAACGTAGTCTTTTGTTTCCAGGGGAAGTTCCCGTTTTTAAAAGGAAGGAGAATGAGAAACCCACTGAAATACTGTGTATACCATTATATTTCATGTAGTAATGCATGAGCAACAAGAAACAAAGTAGACAGAAATCTTTTATAGTAAGTAAATCGACTTTCTACAATTCTAAAAATAAATTTTTTTGAGCATAAGAAATGAATTCTCATTAAAATTATATATATATGTATATATGTATATATATTATGAATAAATATTATAAGCTCCTTAATTGAGAAGCTTAGGTCTTATATTTGTACTATATCATGTACTGGGTTTCTAATAGGGCCTACAATAATAGGTGCTCAGTGCAAATTAATCAGCAGTAATGTCCCCATCAAAGAAGAATAATTGGCAAATTATTGGCCCTTAGTCCCTTCTTAAGGCTCATTATATATTCACCTAAAGTCTTCCAAGATCTGGAGGTGTTAACACATAAAGAAACATTTCAGTTTCATAAACTTGCCTTTCTCATTTCAGGACCCAGGCCATTAAACCTTTTGGAAGGCAGACATCAAAGCCCCGCTCTCCCCTTCCCAAGGCTAATTACTTAAGTAGAGAAACACAGTTCCTTGTGAGTGGATAACTTCTCCCAGCAGTTAGAGACCTAAACTGGATCTTTGGGCAGGCTATGGTAAAGTGTGTGAGTACTGAGATATTTTGTTTATGTATTCCATGTTTGGTCTGCTTTACAGCCATGTGCTGATAGTAACCACAAAAACAGTAATATTTACTGTGTCTCTTCTATGTGGCAGGTAATCTTCTGAGCACTTTACATGCATTAAAATGCTTGATACATAAAATAAAAATTTTTTAAAAATGCTTGATACAACCTCTATGCCATAGCCCACGGTTCTCAACCTTGCTGTTATATTAGAATCACTTAGGGAGTTTTGGGTTTGTGTGTTTTTTAACCCCAAATGCCCAGGCCACACCCAGGCCAACTAAATCAGAATCCCTAGGGGTATGGACCCAGGCATCAGCACTTTGTGAAGTCGCCTGAGTGATGACCATATGCAGTGAAGGTAAGGGTTTAAATAGTTAGACACATTCTGAAAACAGGGCACAAATGCAGTCATGCAGCTTTGGTTAATGACTCAAGACCTGATCTATTAGCACGAAAGATAATTGTTTCTTCTCAAAACATACTCAGTCCTAATTATTAAACTAATGGGGGATTCATTTGGTCCATGTTTTGGAGTAGCTGAGAGCCAGTATTACTTCCAAATGCCAGGCAGGGAGAGACCCATAGAGCCTGACGTCCTGTTGTTGCCATTATGTCTCATTACCATCAGGTGCCCCAGCCGCAAGGCGGTTCTGCAGCACTCTGTGGGTGCAGCTTATCTGTTCCTGGGATGACCTTGCCAGCCCAGACTCACCCAGAAACGGCACCTGAAGGTCAATTTCTTTCAGAGATCTCATTGCCTTTGCCTGACACTGAATTTTGGTGAGGACCATATAGTGCACCCTGAGAGTGTCTCAAACTCCTAATCTTAGTGAAAGGGGAGAAATGGATATGGGGGTAGGGAGTGCACTCTTTTTTGATGTTGCAGTATTTCTTGACATGAGAATATTTGCACAGTATATTATCTTTTATGATGGTAAAATACACATAACATAAAATGTACCACCTTGACCATTTTTAAGTGTACAGTTCAGCAGCATTACATACATTCCTATTGTTGTACAAGCATCACTCTTTGCATCTTGTAGTACTGAAAAACTATACCCATTAAACAATAACTCCCCATTCTCCCCACAGTCCCTAGCAACCACCAGTCTACTTTCCAGTTCTTATCTCATGCACTTTTAACTGACATATGATTTAAGAGTTATTTATGATCTGGATGGTAACCCAAATCTTCTCCCTTCAGTGCTTCTTGTGTGTACTTTCTCCCGTCACAACACATGGAGAATGGAATGGCACCCTGTACCCAATGTTGAGTGACATGTTCCCTCCCATGCCATGTGTGTCACTCAGGGAAAACAAGGTTACTGTCCGTCATACGTCACTTCAAGTTGCTTGGCTAAAGGGAGATTGCAACACTGTCCAATAAAACTTTATGTGGTGGTAGAAATATTCTACATCTGTACTGTCAATTTGATAGCCACTGCTACACATGGCTATCAAGCACTTTGAAATGAAGCAACTACCGGACTGAAGTTTTTCACTTAAATTGAAATATTTAATTTTATATTGGACAGTGTAGCTCTAAATAAATGCTTGCTCTAGCCCCAGCTCCGGGTTTTGTGGTGAATCTGCTCTTTCCTTGGTTTTGAATCCCAGACGTAACCTCTCTGTGTCTCCGTTTATCCATTTGTAGAGTTAAGATCATTTCTACCCCTTACGTTTTGGTGAAGCCTATATGCAATAAGAGGAATGGCAGCCTGTCTCAGTTTGCTCCGGCTGCTATAACAAAATACCACAGACTGGGTGATGTAAACAATAGAAAGTTATCTTTTCACAGTTCTAGACGCTAAGAAGTATAAGATCAAGGTTCCAGCAAATTTATTTCTTGATGAAGCCCTCTTTCTGACTTGCAGATAGCCTCCTTCTTACTGTATGACGGTGGAAAGTTCACAAACTTAATTGTGCGATCTCTTATTTTCACATGCTAGAGAGAGAGCTCTGGTCTCCTACTCTTCTTCTAAGGGCACTAATCCATTCACGAGGGTCCCACACTCACGTCCTCATCTAAACCTGCTCAGCTCCTAAAGTCTCCATCTCCAAATACCATCACTTTAGGGGTTAGGGCTTCAACATATGGAGTAGGGAAAAGTGAGGACACATTCAGTTCATAACACCCAGTGGAACAAAAGCTAACTGCATTTCAGTTACAGATAATGAAGCAGTGGTTCCCAATTACGTTTGAGTGTGCAGCGAACAAGGTCAGCCATGGGGACTGAAATGGCATGATGTTGACCTCTACATCTGCCTGCTCATGGTTACGGGAAGCCGGCTAAAAGATGTGGATGGGATTTCCCCTCAGTATGTCCAAGCCATATCTACAAACTGCTCAACATTGTCATCTGACAGAGACAGGAAGCAAGAGCCGGCTTCTACAGACTCTGATGAGTTGAGTAAAAACAGCAGGAGTATGAGAAGGACTCATCTGTCTTGGGTCCTATTCCCACTCTCTCAGAATGAGGAAAATTAAGAAAAGGAACCCAGAAACACATCCACGACAGTTTAATAGGATTTAAATGACTCTAAAGGGAACCGTTGCAAAGTATGAAATTAAAGCATCATGCCAGGCTGACTGAAAACAGTTGTCTGTTATTCAAGTCATTGCACCAGCCCCAAATTCCAAACACATAGGGCACAGCTGCTCCCTGCAAATGTGTCCTGCTAGAGTTTCTGAAGAATTGACTTGCACACAACAGAGCACATACTCTGATGGTTAGGAGCTCTCCTTTTGAAGCTGTATGTACAGTTTTTATTTACATTTATTTGGAGTGAGGCTGATGGAAATTCCAATGGGGCTAAAGTCCTTCCAAGCTATACCTTTGCTCCAAAATGAACAAGAACTTGAATGGCTAAATGAAAGGCAATACAATATGCTCTATGGCAATGTGGGATGCTTCTTTCTCTGTTATTTTCCTTTCTTTTTTTCTTTTCTTTTTTTGTTGCAGGGGGGAGGGGCGGAGGGCAGAGGCGAAAGGATGGAGAGGAAAAGTGTGAATAGAGAATCTTCTATTATAAGAGCATTATGAAGAAAATCCCCACATTCTTAAGTTGTTTAAATGTTGTGAAAGAGACTTATTCAGAAATTCAATCATTTTTTAAGTATTTCTCAGAACAGACACACTTTCAGGGAATCAAGAGACCCTTCCTTCCCATTCCCAAAATTATTGTGTGCCACTAAAGCATTTTCCTGAAGGAGAAACTATCCCAACCAGGAAGAGGTCATGAGTTTATGCCACCATTGACTTAGACGTGATTTACTTATTTTCCCGAGAACAAAAAGCGAGAAATCCATCTTATCAGCAACAGAGTTTATGAATGAAACAAGCTGGTGCCTCTTGATGAGGCTTGAGTGATTGATACCATCTGAGGAAGGGTTAAAGCAAGCGCTATGTATGTTCACAGCTACCTAGAAATAACCCTATGAGAATGCTATGACCTTGATACTTGACACCAAGTGAAGAAACTCCAGGTGCAATTCCCCTCACAAGGTTGATTTTGGCCAGCTGGCAACAAGAAAGAGTTCTAGTGACAGGGCTCTTTAGTTTGCCCATTACCAGAAAGTCACCTGGGGCAAATGTGCTATTTAGGGAATCCAGTGGGCAGAGTCCAAGGGATGTATGTACAGGAAAATAATAATTTTATTTGAACAAATACACATTGTTCAATGATTTTGCCTCTGCTCTTTGGCAAGGTAGGAATCAGCAGACCTGGGCTGTGATTACTGCTTTTAGTATTCAACTTTGAAAGTTTCAACACTGAGTGTATCACTTCATAGAAGCTCTCATTCTTTTAAAAAAAAAAAAAAAGTGTTTTATAATAAAAACGCTACTTCACTGACATAGGCCATTCGTTACTCACTCTTTGGAGACACAGCTCAGGCAGCACCTGCTCCAGAAATTCTTCTATGATACCCCCTTTCAGGCCCCATGCCTTACCCTCCAAGCTGCCATGGTAACCTGGGCTTGCCTGCATCACAGGTCTTATCACAGTGTAGAGAAATTGTGTGCTTATGAAGGTTGGACAGTTAAGTTCGCGGACTTGTTGCAACGATGTTACTAACCTTTTTTTGATGTCAGAGGGATTATTCATTATGAATTTGTACCAACTGGACAAACAGTTAACCAAGTTTACTATTTGGAACTGCTGAAAAGGCTGTGTGAAAAAGTTAGACAACCTGAACTTTTCACCAACAATTCATGGCTCTTGCATCACAACAATGCACCAGCTCACACGGCACTGTCTGTGAGGGAGTTTTCAGCCAGTAAACAAATAACTGTATTGGAACACCCTCCCTACTCACCTGATCTGGCACCCAATGACTTCTTTCTTTACCCGAATATAAAGGAAATATTGAAAGAAGACATTTTGATGACATTCAGGACATCATGGGTAATACGACAACAGCTCTGATGGCCATTCCAGAAAAAGAGTTCCAAAATTGCTTTGAAGGGTGGACTAGGCACTGGCATCGGTGCATAGCTTCCCAAAGGGAGTACTTCGAAGGTGACCATAGTGATAGTCAGCAATGAGGTATGTAGCACTTTTTCTAGGATGAGTTTGTGGACTTAATTGTCAGACCCCATAGATATCTGCTTCCACATTGGACTGGGAGCCTCTCCAGACTGGGGTGTGTGTTTCCTCCTCCCTGCATCTCCATCCGGAGCTGCCTGCACAAAGCAGGTTCTCTGCAACTGTTAATTGAGCTCAAGTGAACCAAGACCCTTGGGGATGGGATTTCCCACTGCTATAAATGAGCTATTTTAAGTCCCCTTCCTATGTGAAATAAAAGGGGGCTTTTCACAGCCATTAAATCTCCTATGAGCCATTTCTCGAAACTAAAATATGTTTATGTGTATTTTCAGCTCTGGTGTTTTCCGGTCTTCAGCCAGAGCTGTTCTGCATGCTGGGACCCATTCCTTCTTTGCAAGTGTCCCAAAACTTGTTTTTTTCATCTCCATGGTGTTTTTCCTGCTATAAATTATGTTCCCCTTTGGACCTCTTTCCTCTGGCAGTGTACAAGCCCATGAAAGTAAAGTTTGCATAGCATTCCTGACTTTCACAGGAAGTTCTAAGAAAAAATAGTGGGATAGTCTTCATGTTCTAAATAAGATTGCCCGGTGATTATCTACCATTGCAATATCCCAATAAAATTCAATAGAAAATGTTTTGACAGCATACCTTGCCTTTTTATGAAAATACAAATTTTTATTTAAATGTCATAAATGTGCTGACAGAATAATTTTGGATTGACTATTTGGGGGGAATAATTTGCAGACCCAAAGGTAAGCAAAGTACAAAGGGAAAAGTACATAATAAACTCAAAATATAATCAAGATTTGAGAGAGCCTTGCAACTGTAGATCTAAAAGATTCTTCTTAATATGATATTAACTGGAACTTAGTTCCTGTGTCTGTCTTCACACAACTCTCCCCAGCTTTCAGCATAGCACGTGGCTCATAGGGATTTCAGTATTTGTTAAACAAATGAATGAATATTTCTGAGAAATTAAATGGGTGGGGTCAACAGAAGTAAGTGGGTTCAACTAGGTAAAGTACTGTCTCTTTCCTTCATATGCCTCAACATAGCAATGAAAACAGAAAATGTTCTCAATTCAAATTAAACCTTCCACCCATCAGTCCACAAAGCACTGAGATGGTGTGGAAGTTATGCATAAAATAAAGCTAAAAGATTTGGTCCTGGTCCTCAAGCAAAAAGCTCCAGCGATGGGCCCCATACACACATGAAATTAACAACAGGAAAGAAAGACAATAAACTTTTCTTCTGTGCTTCCATTTTTAAACGTTTTACGAGGAAAAAAATTAGACATGACATTGTACCTACAACCCAGATTCTATGGTATTTTTATAAAATGTCTATGAGGAAAAAACGAATATTTCCCCAACTTTCACTTTAAAAATGAGAAGCTAGTTGTGTCTAGGACATTAAAGACAAGAAAAGCCCCAAAATGAGAACCTCCAACTGATGCACTTTAGCTATATAATCTGGGCTACTACCAGCAATGGTAGAAATGAACACTTATTGGGCTTAATGTGAACCAAACCAAGAACTTTCTACTATTCACTTACTCCTTCCAACACCCCCATGAAATAGCTGCTATTCCTTTATTATCAGAATTTTACAGATTTGAAAAACTGAGGCTCGGAATGGATAACTTGTCAAAGGTTGTGAGACCACTAAGTGGGCTGGACCTGGATCTGAACACAGGTGCAGACGTCAGAGCCCACCCTCTGCCACTGCAGACCTGACAACCAAGGCTGGCACTGTGTTCTACACCTGGTTGGTGTTGTCACTTCCAGAGTTTCATTGAGCTTCATAACCACTTTAGGAGGTATCGTTTTTATCCTCAGCTTCCAGATGAGAACATAAAAGCTCAGGGAGGCTAAGCAACTTCCAAAAATTACAGAGCATGTACCTGGTGATGCCAAAACCTGACCTCTTTTCATTACAGCACAATGCCTCTCAAATGATAAGTACATGCCATCATCTGTCACAAAATTTTGAGAAGGCCTATGCTTCCACTGGTATGAGTCCTAGGATCTGAAGGCCCAAGAACCAGGAGCTCTGATGTTAGAAGGAAAGAGAGATGGACATCCCAGCTCGAGAAGAGAGAGAGAGTTTGTCCTCCATCTGCCTTTTTGTTCTATTTGGGTCCTTAATGGATTGGATGACGCTCACCCACATGGGTAAAAGTGGACTTTCTTTACTTCTAACAATTCAAATGTCCATCTCTTCCAGAAAAACTCTCACAGACACACCCAAATATTATGTTTTCTCTGCTATCTGGGCATCCCTTAGTCCAGTCTAGCTGACACATAAAATGAACCATCATACAGTCCATATCTAAGAGGTTCTGTTCAGCTCAAATTAAATCCCCAGAGAGCCCTCCACTGGTCAACTCCCTCTGTTCCCTACTCTCCAGAATGTTGGAATCATGCACTCTTTTATTTTTAGAAATATGTTGCAGAAACAGACCTCAAAAGATCTAGTCCCCTGCTTCACAGAAGTTTCTGAAGGAGTTAGTTTTTGAAGACCTCTAGAACCTGATACATATTTTTTCTTGCTCATTAGGCTACGTATGGGCTCCAGTGGTCTAACAAAACACTCTTTCCAGACACTTATACCTATTTCCTATTGGATTCTAGGGAGCTAGATAATGATATTTACTTTGTATATCTTAAACAATAATCATGAGGTCTTCGCTGCTTTTTCTTTCACAAGCCAACACCCTCTTAGTTAAATTTCTTCTGTATGCAAGTAACAGAAACCAATTTTGTCAACTTCACAAAGAACTTATTATAAGGATGTGGGGATATTACATACTACGTACGGATAATGATGAGGCTGAACATCAGGAAAGCACTGGAACTATGAAATGGAAAGACTCTGGAACCAGGGGACCCTCCTGTCAGCAGCAAGTAGACCGTCAGAAGACACACTGAGGCCAGACTCTGAAGGCTCAAGTCCCTGTTCTACCACAGGCAGCTGCTTTCAGAGAAGAGGACCTCTGTCATAAATTAATCCTTCTCTTCCATCATCAAATCATTTTCCACTTTCTAAACTCCCTGCAGGTCCACTACATTTCTCTATATGTCATCACCAAAAGTATAGAACAAACTCTATGGGCAGAATTAGAGAAATGTGTTATTCTTCAACTGGAAAGCTCAATACCTTACATGCAACCAGAAGTACTCATAGCATTTAGACATATACCTAATGCCACTACATCTACTAAATAACTGAACTACATAGGGAAGAGATGGACCTTATGTTTACTGAGCACCCATTATATGCCAGACACTATACGAAATGCTATCTCTTTTAATTGTGTGGGGTAGGTATTGCTAACTTTTCTAATGTTTAATTTTCTTATCTGAAAACTGGGGATAAATATTTTGACCATGGTTACCCATTGCTATGGATTAAATATTTGTATCCCTCAAAATTCATATGCTGAAGCCCTAACTCCAAATGCAGTGATATTTGGAGGTGGGATTTTGGGGGGCCAATTAGATTTAGATGAGGTCATGAGGATAGAGCCCCCATAACAGGATTGGTGCCTTTATAAGATGAAGAGACCAGAGCTTTTTCTCTCTTTGCCATGAGATGATGCAGCAAGAAGGTGACTGTCTATAAACCAGGGAAAGAGCCCTCACCAAGAACTCAGCGGTGCTGGTACCCTGATCTCAGACTTCCAGCCTCCGGAACCGTGAGAATTAGGTGTTTGTTGCTTACGCCACCCAGCCTATGGTAATTTGTCAAAGCAGCCCAACCTGACTCATGACAAAGGTCCTTCTCTGAAGCAGCTGCCTGTAGTAGAATAGGGAGTTGAAACTGCAGAGTCTGGCTTCAGTCTGTCTTCTATCTACTTGCTATTGATAGGAGGGTCCCCTTTCCATTTCATAGTTCTAGTGCTTTCCTGATGTTCAGCTGCATCTCTACCCTTACATAGTATGTAATATCCCCACATCCTTTTGATAAATTCCTTGTGAAGGTGACCAAAGGTACCCAGTAAGACAGACATGAATACAAACCACGGCACCATCTCTTGTTAGTTTCTGATTTTCAGTCTTTGGGTTGATAGATATTAAATATGAGAATGCAAAGCACTGACTTTTGTTGCTCTATATCTTGCTCCCCACCGTCGAAAAACAAGCTGACCAAGGTATGCTTTGGACAGGAAGTACCTTCCCTGGCATTTTTCCATGCAGGCCCTCAATCTCTCCTAAAATTAATTTCTTATCATCATAATCTTGTTCTGTGCCTCATTTTGCTCATCTCTATAGTGAGGAGAATTATGAGGCCTACCTCATAATGTTATAGTGATGATAAATAAGGTTATTATTTGTCATGGCATTATTTGTGCAAAGCTTTGGCACCAGCACTGGTACATAGTATGCACCCAATAAATGTTAACTGTTCTTCTTCTTGGTAATGAGAAAGAACAGTTTATGTCCAAGCAGCTCAGTGGAATACATTATTGCCCTGAAGGGACAGGTGCAGCAATGTTCCTTCTTATTTTATGATCATCCCAAACTGTCTGTGAGGTTCATACCTTCTGGCTACTGAGCCATCCACATAAACACTACTTTATATCTATACTGGTGGATCAGTAGGTCTCAGCCTTCCCCTCCTATAAACGCACTGAGCCCACCACAATTCCCTAAGTCCATCACCATGCCCATCCTGGGAGACAGTTTTCTCTGGGACTCTTGTACCTCTGAATATCCTGGTAAATGGCACTAACAGCTTTTTGTTCTGGACTATCTTTTCAACCATGTTTGCATACTGAACAGCCTTGGAAAATAGAGATAGCAGAGCCCTCCAGAGCAAAGGGCAGATATGCCCACTGTCCAGGATAATAAAAATAATGTCTCTCTCCAGGTCACAGAGCCAGTTGCTTGCAGCCCATCATAAAAGATGCAGGTCTCCAAGCTCAGGTTTCCTCAGGTGTGATGCAAACCCACAACGCACAAACAACATCTACCTGGGTCCCTTCCCATCATCCCCCTGGGACCTGGGAGACATATGACCAAAGTAACGTGACATCATGATGCTTGTTCTGTTGTAAAGCAATGATAAGTCCTTTGTCTCTGACCTAGGAGTCTCATGTCTTCTGCCATCATCCATAAAACTGTGGTAGACTAACTTGATAACTTACCAATAGGGAAAGTAAAACCTCAGACCCTACATATTCCTGAGCCTCTAGAGAACAAATTAACAAGACAGACACAAACACAATGTTCCCATCTCCAGCCTAGCATTAATAACCCTAAAGGCTATTAAACAGGATGTCTGCATTCAATAACCCAGGTAATAAAATGAGGTAATTCCCTCAGGAAAAGCAAAGGGCTGTTGAGAACTAGGCAGTTTGCTATCTGTAGCCCTCTTGAAAACAACCTCCACTGGTTTTAGAGTGAAGGAACCTGGATTGCAATTTTTAAAGATCTGTTCTACTCTTGACACATGGGTACTCTTATGTTCTTTTCAATTCTTCAAAAGATTTTCTGTGATTTTTAAGAATTGTCATAACTAAGGAATAACTAATAACCAACAACTAAAGTATCCTAGTAAGCAGTTCATCCTTGGTGACATAAAACTAAGATTTTTAAAGTGTTTTTTTTTAAACTACTATCCACTAACAGCCATTCTAGCATGGTTTTATATTAATTTAATGAACCAAGATGCTTTGAGCTCAGGTAACGAAATACTATGATTCAAACTGTCTTCAACAAGAGGGAACGTTATTATCTCTCTCACACACACACACAAATCCAGAGTTAAAGCGAGCCCCAGATGTGGTCACGACTCTTCGTCTACTTCTCTGCAATTCCCTCGGCTCAGCCCTTCTCCAGCTGGTGAAGATGGCTGCAGGAATTTAAAGCATCATGCACATTAACTCTACATCCAAAGACAGCATTTTTGTTTTCAAAGAAAAACTTTCTCAGTGGCACCCAAAAGACTTCTTAACATTTCACAGACCAGACTCAAAGCACACGCCATTTTTAAACTAACCACCGATGAGTGGACCCGACTGCCTTTGGTTTAGATTCGGCATCATGTTACATTTGCAAATTCTAGGTTTAGGAGAAAAAAAAGATGAGAATAAAATTTGACACTGAAGGTTGATTTTAAGAATTCCATTATTTTTCTCTGGGAATTAACAGCATTCCATACCATTCTTATCGTCCTTACACATTTTTTTCAGCCAGCCAGCCATCTAAGAGGTGTATATTGAGTGCCAAGTATGTGCCAGGCATTAGTCTAGTTGCTGAACAAAACAGAGTCCCTGATGTTATGAAGCATGTATTCTTCTGCCTTGTGTTAGAATTATTTTAATACTGTATCAATCAGAGTTCCAGGGAAACAGAACCAATAGAAGATGATAGGTAGTAGGTAGGTAATTAGATAGATAGATAGATGATAGTTGATAGATAGATAGATAGATAGATAGATAGATAGATAGATAGATAGATAGATAGATTTTAAGAAATTCACTTACACAATTGTGGTGGCTGGCAAGTCTAAAATCTGTAGGTCAGGACAGCAGCCTGGGAACTCAGATAGGAATTGATGCAGTTTTGAAGCAGAATTTCTTCTTATTTGGGAAACTTAGTTTTTCCCTATTAAGGCCCTCAACTGATTGAATGAGGCCCACCCACATTATCAAGGTTGAGCTCCCCTACTTAAAGTCAGCTTATTGTAAATGTCTTCACATGTACCAAATACCTTCACAGCAACACCCAGATTAGTGTTTGTTTAAATAACTGGGTACTATAGTCGAGCTAAGTTGATATGTTAAACTAACCTCACAGATGCCTTGTTGATCTCCTCCATTTCACTGCCAGCTTTTTGAAATAATAATTGTATCATATACCTATCGGTCAATAATCCACACAAAGCTTCACACAGTGCTTTGCAGCTAGTAGACGTTCAAGAAATACATGCTGTCAGATTACTAAACTCAATTTTAAGACACATGCTCTGTCTCTACGTCTGCTAATGAGAAGGGACATTCAAGTCAAAAAGAATCACCCAGCGCTGAAGCAAGATCATGAATCATAAAACAAAGGTGACAAGCTCCCTATTCACTGGGCCTGATCTCAAGACTCTGCCTTTTTTCCAACCCATCCTGACTCAGAAGCCTACCCCAGACCACCACACCAAATGCCAAGGAATTATACTCCTCTGAAAAATGCTACTATGGACACCACGTGCCTGTTTTGGGGAAATGAATTTAAGCCTAGGGCTTAAGAGACTTAATTTTTTTTCCCTTCTGACCCTGATCTTTTCTTGAGCCATTTGATTACTTCTTTCCATAAAGCACGTGTTCTCGGAGAGATCATACAAGGAGCAGGGGCCAGAGCCAGCCATCTGATCTGCATGAGTCTCCACTGACCCATGGGGCGCCAGGCACGCTGTGGCCTCTGTGAGTCAGAATCTGGCATTTCCAAGCATATATCTTACTGCATATTCCCACCCTCACCAATCCTGCAGGAGAAAACATTTGCAATATGTGCTCTTGGTATAGACATGCCTGATCCACAACTGTGTTTTTCCATGGAGTTAATCTAGACTTGACCCTCAAGTCTAGGCTTGACCCTCTGCACTCATAATCAAGAAAAGATGAGAGTTAATAAACATTAATTGAGCGCCTACTGTAAGCCAGGCACTGAACAAGGCATGTACACATAGTTAATCTTTCTTAAAATTTTACGAGGTAAATATTGTTATAACCATAATACAAATGAGGAAATTGAGGCCAGCTGTAATTTGAAGCAAGTCAAAGAAAAAGGCAAAGCTCATTAAGCATGGTCACACTCCTTGGTTCCCTCACTGACTGAACAAACCAATCATCAAGTAACTATTTGCAATGACCAGTTGATCAGAATATAGTACAGTTTACCTCAGAGTGTTCTGATGCATCCAGACCTTTCCAAAGGAAATGGGACGAGTTGGTTTTTGGAGGGCGTTTTTTGTTGTTTCTTAAGATGAAAAGAGTGATGTGTGTATGGAAGTGAATACAAAGTAGTAGGAAGTGAATACAAAGTAATAGGAAGTGAATACAAACCTTTTAAATAAATTCTTTTCTGCAACTATACGAATCTGTCATTGAAATATAGGCAACACTGAAGTCACCATTTAAAAGGATATGGATTCCTTGGCATGTTTTCCAAAGCCACATTCTCTTGCAAGTAGAATTGTCAGGCATGGTCCCAATACCTTCACATACAAGACCCTTTTAAATAAGTATTGAATTAGCTAGCCAGTAAAAAACAATTTTCCCTAATACATCTTCAATTATGTTTGGTTTACATCACAGAAAACCCTCCTGCTCACAATCCAAGAAAGTAAATCAATCAAGACTTGGCTCATCACCTTAGTATATTTTTGAATGAATGGATGGATGGGGGGATGAATAAAATTCTGAGGTCATGGAGGCTCTAATATATCATGGAGTGCCACAAAAAAAATACCATCAAGAAAGCAAAAAGACAACCAACAGAATGGGAGAAAATATTTGCAAATCATATATCTGATAAGAGACTTGTATCTAGAATATATAAAGAACTCCTAAAACGCAATAACAAAATAATAAATAACCCAATTAAAAATGAGCAAATGAACTGACCGGCATTTCTCCAGAGAAGACATCCAAATGGCCAGTAAGCACAGGGAAAGATGTTCAAAATCACTGACCAGCAAGGAAATGAAAATCAAAACAACTAGGAGCTATCACTTCATATCCACTAGGATGACTGTTATTAAAGGGACAATCACAAGTGCTGGTGAAGATGTGGAGAAACTGGAACTCTCAGACACTGCTGGTGGGCATGTAAAAAGGTGTAGTCATTTTGGAAAGCAGTTTGGCAGTGCCTCAAAACCATTATCTATGGCTGAAACGACTTTTGAAAGAATGTCATGGTGTCATATGCATTCTAAAAAACTAAACTGAAGACACTGATGTATTCATTGGGATACTACTTAAAATTAAATGGCCATTTAAAAAAAAACTAAACCAAGCATGCAGTTTATAGATCCTTTGCATTAGAAGTGAACCCAGATAGCATCTACCTATCAGACAAAATATAGCACCGAGGAAAAATGCTGCCTCCCTTTGAGTGTGACCTCTTCAGACTTCATCACCATTTTGGCATGTCCCTCTCTCTCTTACCACCACCAGCAATCATCTTGTGGCTAAACTAAAGCAGAGAAAAATCAAAAATCCAGAAATACAGGTTGCCTCGTAGCAAACTGTAAAACGTTTCAGACACCATTACGTCGAAATCAATATAAAAGCATTTCTAGGATATTCGTTACCCTCAGGAAATCGGTCTAGATGGAAAGCTCTTCCAATTCGTGAAATGTATCCTTTTTAAAACCAAAACTTGTTTTTAAAAGTTAAAACATTAGGAACACTCTCTAAAATGTGTCATGTACTTCATACCTTTTCAAACAAAACCATGGAACAGCCAGCAGTCTTTTTTTGATGATTCAGGGATCATCGAGGACATTCACAGGATACAGGATCTTTTCAACCTTTACATTAAATGAGTCTGGGAATCCTATGGGCTCTCTGACTCTTCCCATGTGGGGCTACTCCGGTGGATCCTACTTCTCTCTCCCTGCCTTGGAGTGGCTCCCTTCTGGCCTCGCGATTTGGTCCTCGTTTGCTGTAGGTTTGAAAACCAAATAGCAAAACTACTCGGAGAATTTTGACTCTTACTTTACACACTATCTTAAATGAAAGACTTGCCTCCGAGTTCATCTCAGAATCTTGAGCGTATGTGCCATTGCTTTCTGTGCTTCAGAGTTCCCTCATGATCGGTTCACAGTTCCTTTTGTTGCACAGTGTCATCCAACTGGACAACTGAGTTCCAAATAAATGACATGGTGAACTATACATTCATCATCTCTTAGTGAGGGCTTGTATTTGCAAGTTACCCAAGACCAACCCAGATTGGCTTAAACAAAATAGGGAGTGTATTGACTCATACAGCTGAAAAATCCATCCAATCCAGGCATGGCCAGATCCAGGTGCTTAAACAATATTGTGAAAGCTCTATCTCTCAACATCTTTGCCTCTACTTTCTGACATGTTGCCTTTTATCTCAGGCAAAGCTGGCCACCAGCATATATGGGCTGTTGCAGAGGAAAGAATAGAGGCAGGCAAACGTAAGAGATGTCCACTGCTGTTCATCACAGGTCACTTTAGTCTAGGTTTCCAAGGGGTCTAATACAAGGAAATTTTGGAATAATCATTTTGCTGGAAAGTCGTATCTGATAGTAACACTCCTAAAAATTTTCTGTAGGCAGGAAGCTAAACTTGGCCCTAAAACTGTACCATGTACCTCTAAGTTAAGTAGAATATATTTCTGTCTGCTGATGACAGCATGTTTCTATCATCACCCTTATAATAAGTTTCACTCTTTTTCTCTCACTTGAAGTAAAAATTTCAGTGTGAAATTTCTCTCCTGTCTTCAATGCCATTATGTTAGCAGCTTTTCTGTCTTTGTAGATCTTTCTGGAACACTATTTTCCCCTAAAACAGGAAGTACAAGAGCCAAAAATAATCTTTCCTTTAAGCCTAGTAGCTCTCCAGTGAGTGTGGCTGGTAGCTTTAATAAAAAGCAGTTTTAGCAGCCAGGGCACTCCAAGCTGGTAGTGCACAGAAAGCATCTTTCAAATTCCTTTGGGGATCAATATCACAGGCAGATGTCTTTCTCCCTTGGAGAAGACTGTTTCTCTGCAGGAAACAGGCTTGGCTCTGCCCTTGGTGTGGAGCAGGAGTCTCCGAGACGCAGATGGACACGCGGAGTGCAGCCCCACTCAGTGTTCCTGCCCACGTGTTCACATGGTGAGAACCAGCCAGGCAGCCGCAGCACACCCCGCCCACGCCCCTCGGTAACCGCTACCGCAGTGTACCGGCCAGGAAACAGATCTGTTCTCTCTTCAAAGGCTGAGGAGCCAAGAACTCTCAAAGTTCTTGCGTCAGAATCACCCTTCTCTAACTCTGCCTCGTGTTCTTTCTTAACCCCCTCCTGGCAAGGGGCCACACCGTCTCTTGGAATCATCCACCTCCCCGTGGCTCTGGAGGAAGAACACTGCGCTTGCGGTACGGGGACGGGATTAGAAACTTGATCCTGCCACTTACCAGCAGAAGGGTCATTCCTTTTCACCTCCATGGGACCCTTCACTCCCTTTTCTGACCACACCACTGTTTTCTTTTAGGACTGCTCCCCTCTGCCACCTCCCATGCATGTGGTCCAAGCAGGGCTCCCCCAGAGTCTGAGCCAGTCAGCACACTTGTATTCCCCTGGATACAGCCACAGGTTCAGGGACAGGCCTTGATCTGAGACAGTCGAGTCCGAGCAAGTCAGAACACTTTGCAAGAGCTATTCAAATAAGCATGCTCTTTCCTGCTGGACATGAAGCTGACCCCATACCAGGGACCAACTGTGACAGTTTGCAATGGTACCTTCTTGGCTTTCAAACTGAAAGTCGAGTGTCCAGGGAACCCTCTTTGTCTCAGGCAAACCAGAGTGGTTAGTCACCCTGGTTGTGAGGGATGGAGCTGCTGCAACCATGTTGTTACCATATGAAACCCCAAAATGAAATCAGCACAAAGAAAGTTGCTGAGAGATGGAGAGACGTCAGTGCCTAGTCAGGTCTTCAAACCCCTGGATCTAGCCATGCCTGTAGCCGGAAGCCCTTGGAACCTCTCATTGTAAGAGCTGATTTTTGTGTTTGTGTTTGTTTTTGCTTAAACTTGGATTTCCTTAAACTTGTTTTTGCTTAAACTTAGATGAGCTTGATTTCCCGACCCGTGCAACAAAAAGTCTGCTCACTAATGCATTCATTGTGCAATATTGTACAAGTTGCTTAACCTCTCTGAGCCTAGTTCGTTCATCTGCAAAGCTGGAACTATATTTTCTGAAGATCAAAGGAACCACAGAGTCAAGTGTCTGTCCCAATGCCTGGCATATAGTGTTGTTGCCTCCTCGTTTAAAAGCAAGACCACTCATAAACTCTACAGAGTGAGGGCTGGAAAGGAAATAGAGGTGCACTTGTTCCGAAAGCTTATTTTACAGATACGGACTCTGAGACACAGGTAAAAACTGACTTAGCTAGAACCCTGCAGCTAGTGATGAAGTCAGAACTAGAACCAGCCCTCCTGTGTTCTACCTACTGCTATTTCCATCACATCATGAACCCCAAATCTTATTTTCTCAGAAGGCCAGCCTGTTGATGCAAAGAAGAGGAGGAATCTCTCACAGCCCAAGGAGACTCTACCCAAACACGTCTGGGCAGTGCCAGGAGCCAGCCCAGAGCAAGGGCTCACCTGACCAATCTTGCTAACTGGACATCAGTGTAGAATCCTCACAGGTCGTTACCAGGGCTCTTCTCCTGTGCCAGGAGCACCTGTCCCAACCAAGAGAAGTCTTTCCCCTGAAATGCAGACTTGAATTCAAGTCGGAGGGACCCATACTTCTAACCACATAATAATGAAATGGAGCAATACCCAGTGACACTGTAAGATTCAGAAGCTACCTTCAGACTTTGTTCTCTTCTTAGGAAAATAAAATTCATTCTCAAAATGAAGCTCCCAGCTGTGTTTATAAATGCCTTTCCCAAAGCAAATGATCCTGGGGACGGGGTGGGAGGCAGAGGGGATGAAGAGGAGAGACTGTAATAACCAACCATTCACCATCCTGGATTTCGGGTGGGGGTAGGGAAAGCACAAGGAAGGCTTTGTCCCTTTTTGTCACCTGAGCTGCTCAGGGCTCAGCTGGTCTGCTCTCTCCTTCCACATCTTGGCAGTGTAGCCAGGGGCTCACCAGGATGTGGGGAGGGGAGCCCAGCTGTCTGCTCTGCAGGTGATTTATTTGCCCTGCCCCCCGCCTCTTCTCTTATAGCCTGAGCTGGGTTTACTCTAAGCTGACTTGAGATCATAAAAGGAATATTCCGCTTGACTGCCACATGTTTGGGAGGGAGTCTGGGACACAATGGCCAAGTGATTCCCCCAGGAGTGCTGGGCTCCAATCCAACTGCTTTAAAAAATCTTGGAGGAATGTACAGTACTGAACTGAAGGAATTTTCCTCTCCGTAGACTAGATCCAGAGTCAGAAGAGGGTGCTTATAACCCATGATACATCCAAATGTGCCTGCCAGGCTCTTGAGGGCAGGGATCATTACAGTTTTGCTCACCAACTATCACAAGACTATGTGTCTGGCGCATAACAAATTGGGTAAGTGGGAGTTTCATGTGTGCGGTGTGTAAGAATTTGTTTCTTCACATTTCTCAACCCTACCGGTTCTAGACCAGTGGACAAGTAGATGGAAGAGTCAGATCATGATTCAAGCATCACTTTTATCCTTGCTCAAGCTGGAGTAGAGGTCTTCGCTTAAGTCTGGGGACAAAAGAAGCTCCCTTCTCCCTCCTGAGCCCTCCTGACACGGGGGAGGCAGAAGAGCTGGACACCTGCCTGCTCCATTCCCTCCAGGCCCGGCCTTGGTGAGCTTTCTACAAGAAGATGAGGAGGGCTGTGGGTAGGCAGCTCTGAAGGAAAGAGCCATTACGGGCCAGAGCATGAGTGTTGTATGACTCCCTTTGCCCATCCCACCAATTGGATAAATCACGCCCTATCCCAGGAGGAGACAGTCACAGAAGGAAATTCAGAAGGAGTTTGCCCATTGCTTTATCCAAAGGTTCAACAACATTGCCCTCAGAGTTCAGAAAGACGTAACTTACAGGTAAAAGTGGCTTCTCACTAACACGGTAGATTCTCCTAAAAATAAACTCCCTAAAAGCGCTCTCCAATGAACCCCTTTTCCCAAAGTCCAAATGAAAACAAAGGGTCCTACGGCAAATGTCTTATACCACTTTGTACTTGGCCATGCCTTCACCGCATTCTTTGGTTTTCATGAGTTCAGAATAAACAAGTAAAATTTTCATTTAAAAAAATGTGACGATTAGCAGCCCTGTTTCAAAATACCTACCCATCAGCCCAACCCAGGCACCAACAATCAGACGACAGGCTGGTGACCTCAGTCATGGAGATTCCTGCTGGGCCATGTGCAGGCCCAGACTTATGGATGAAGCACAATCCATAAGGTAAAGCAGCCAAGAGTGCTGACAAGCACTCATGCCTACAAGCCCTGGGAGGGGCGTCAGCAGTGTATACACATGGTGGTAGGTTTTTGTCAAATTTGCAAAACTAAGCGAAATTAATCCTTATTGGTTCAGGGGTGTTCACTGTCTATTTCCACCCTGCTGCCCCTGTCACACTTCCCTCCAGGTTGTGTGGTACTGAAGTAGCTGTGGGCATTTTGGGATCTGGCTAGAGAAAAATTGATGTAAGAATATGTTGGTTTGGGCTTAGAAATAACACATGTAGTTTGCAGTCACCTCTGTGTGTATTGTTAACTGTTGTAGGGTAGAAATAATTTGCAGGAGTATTTTTAGATTTATTTTTAATGACATTTTCATTGAAATAATTGGAGGTTCACATGCAGTTGTAAGAAATAAATACAAAGATCCTTTGTACGTGTTTCCCAGTTTCCCCTAATAACTTTTGCCAAACAATGGTGCAATATGACAACCAGCTATCAACTTAGATGCAATTCAGTTATCATATCGGTATTTCCCATTTTACTTATATTCATTTGTTTGTGTGTGTATTAAGTTATATCAGTTTTATCACTTGTGTAGGTTTGTGTATCTATTATCACAGTCAAATTACTGAGCAATGCAAACACTAGGAACCCCCAAGTGGCCCCTTATAAGCACACCCACCTTCCCTCATCCCCTCTTCTCCCTAACCCCCAGCAACCACTAACCTGTCCTCCATCTCTAAAATTTGTCATTTAAAAATGTATAAATTGAATCACATAGTATGTAACCTTTTGGGATTGGCTTTTTAATCACTCAGCGTAATTCCCTTGAGATGCACCCAAGTTGTTGAGCGTATCAATAGTTCATTCCTTTTTTATTTCAGAGTAGTGTTCCATGGAAGGGATGTACCATAGATTTTTAGTCACTGACCTGATGAAGGACGTCTGAGCTGATTCCAGCTGCTATGAACATTCAGGTCCAGGTTTTCGTGAATTTACATGAACATAAGTTTTCATTTCTCTTGGGTAAGTGTCCAGACATGCAATTGCTGTCATGTGATAGTCACATGTTTACATTTTTTTAAAACACTGACGAACTTTTTTCTATACAGCTACACCATTTAACATTCCCACCAGCAATGTGTGAGTTAACCAGTCTCTCTGCATCCTCAGCAGCATTATGTATTATCACTATATTTTCTTTTAGCCATTCTGACAGGTGTGTATTGATAGCCTATTGTGATCTTAATTTGTGTTGCTCTAATAGCCAATAATGTTGAAGACCTTGTCATGTGCTTATTTGCCATCTGTGTATCCCCTTCAATGAAATGTCTGTTTATGTCTTTTGTTCATTTTTCATTTGGATATGCATTTTTTTTACTGTTGCTTTTATTGTTGTTTCTGAATTTTTGTGATGCTGTGTTATTTGTCAGGTGTTCAAAATTTATAATTTGTTATGATTTCTTATTCTACATATCTTTTCTTGCCTGTGCCTAATATTGTGTTCTTGTTATGAAAGTGGGGACTCCAAATTAAATAAGCTTCAGGTCCCACAAAATCTAAATCAGCCCCCGACTAGGTATGAATCCTTTAGTTGCCAGATCATGAGATGTTCTGTAGTGTCCCAGTGGAGGTGGCCATCGGGGGAGGGAGAAACATGGTAGAAGAGTATTGAGTAGGCTCATAAGAGTAGCTAATTACCAACTGGTATGGAAGTATTTCAGTGTTTTACCTGGTATGCACCTACTAATGAAGTCCTACTAACGGCAAGTCCTGCCCCTTATATTTATGTCAGTATTTTGCTAGGGTAGCAGAAACTGGACAAGGAACCAGAGGCCTTCAACATCAGGCAATTCTTGAGAAAAATAATAAACTTGCCCCCTGAAGTGTTCAACTGGAATTTATTGAAAGAAAAAGCACTAACTTTGGAGGTCAGTGGCTCAAAAATAAATAACAATAAGAACATTACAAATCACTGAGAGATACAAAACCAGGTCTTAGCCAGATTTAACCAAGATCTAACCAAGATTCCTATGTCAAACATGCAACAAATGAAACATAAATTCCTGCTTTTTTGAGCTCTTTCTGGTCATGTCCCTGCCCCACTCAGAGTCATTGAATCGGCTGCTAAAAATGATGCGGCAGCTCGATTCAACTACAGTCGTCAACTATGGTCAGGCATTGGGGAGGTCTTTCTATATTTAACCTCATCTAAGACCCTGTCAAGACAAAGCCCCTCAGGTCAGCCATGGCTCTTACTTTTTCCCAGGATCTCCTAGAGATGACCCACAGAATACAAGACCTGTACAGAGCAGTTTTACAATACCAGCTATCTAAAGGAAACAGCATTTGGCTAAAAGGCAAACATCACCATTAATTACACTGAGGATTCTGGGTCACATAATTTAACTTCCTCTGGCCTCAGTTTCCCCATAACCTAACCTAATGGTGCCTCTATGAAGTATTCTGACACCATCCTCTCCACCATCTTTGAAGCGCTTCAGGTGCAAAGACAAGAAGGAATCCTAGTCTGGCCATGCACCTGTCATGCGACCTTGGGCAAGCCACTCTCCCCATCTGTAGCTTGCTAGTTAGGGTCACCTTCCACAAAGTGTGATTCCTTAAAGAACACAGAAATGAAGCCTAAGCAGAGCCTAGAGCCTAGTCAATTCTCAATTAAAGCAACTACTGCTGCTATTGTCAACCAAATCTTGTACATTTTTAACCAACAAAGAAGAAATGATACTCAACATTGAGATGCTGACATTTATTAAAGTAACAGAGTCTTTTAGTCATTCCTATCAGATATTTACTGTCATGGGACAAGACTATTATTGGAACTACTATCACTGCTCAAATTTTCATTTCCAGATTGCTATTTATCTTTAAAGTTTTCTCTGCACGAGAGAAAAGAAAGTCTTCCACTTCATTCCATCCATGCACAAACAGTTTTAGAGAGCAATTAATTAAACTTAAAAGGAAATCCATTTCTAAGGCTCTCCAAACTACAAAGATATATTCACAAATAAGTACATGCTTTGTTAAACCTTGAATTAAAACATGAGATCAGCAAGGTTATATAGTACCCTTTACAGTACTTACAAAAATAGACTTAGTAAGCAAATTAGCCATTTTTAGACAGATTTCAAGAAAAAAATGTTCACTTCAAAATATTTCTAAGAGTTTTTAAAGCAAAAGCATAATTTAAGTGCTCATGATACTTTGTTATTAATCTCATGACAGCAGGCCCCTAAAAATGTTACTTGTGATACCTTTTAGGATGAAAGCCTGAGAGTAATCAACCTGCATTGGGGAAGTAATTGTGGTCCAGGGAAACATGTATAGACATTTTCTTTCTTTTTTTTAATTGGGGAAGGGGAACAGGACTTTATTGGGGAACAGGCCTTTTTTTTTCCAAGTCAAGTTGTTGTCCTTTCAATCTTAGTTGTGGAGGGCGCAGCTCAGCTCCAGGTCCAGTTGCTGTTTTCTAGTTGCAGGGGGCACAGCCCACCATCCCTTGTGGGAGTCGAACCAGCAACCTTGTGGTTGAGAGGATTTGCTCCAACCAACTGAGCCATCTGGGAGCTCAGCAGCAGCTCAGCTCAAGGTGCCGTGTTCAATCTTAGTTGCAGGGGGCGGAACCCACCATCCCTTGCAGGATTCAGAGGAGTTGAACTGGCAACCTTGTGGTTGAGAGCGTACTGGCCCATGTGGGAATCGAACCGGCAGCCTTCGGAGTTAGGAGCATGGAGCTCTAACCACTTGAGCCACCGGGCCGGCCCAACATTTTAATCTAAGACACAGATTCAAATTTGGATTCAAGAACCCATTAATTAGCCTGTAAGTTCTAGGACCCTTGGTTTTCTCATCCATAAAATTGAAATAATACTTCATATAGAATTATTACAAGAAATGAAGCTATGTCAAGAACCCCAACATTTCCTTATTCAAATAATTGTTTTTAAAACATTTCCAATTCAGTCTGATTTTTTCATACCAATTATGCCAATGAAAAAGTTTTATTTTATATAATTTATGTTATATAATTTTATGTAATACGACACATCATGATGATCTGGACTATTCCTTCTATTAAAACCTTGGAAAAGTATACATTTATTTGAAAAAATATTCTATTGAGATATTTTGGGTCACAGTGAGCTACTTTAACTTCTCTCTTGAAAAGAATGTTCCAATTTTGATCTAAAATATAGTTCCCTTGATAGCTATAAACATCAGAGTCCAACCTATATTTCTTATGGAAGCAAAATTCCTGCCAATCTTTCTGACACTCTTGCCTACAGAAAGTCTGAAAAATTCAGGCCAATATTTCTTCACAATATAGTTATTTTTGCTGTTCCTTTATATAAATCTGGTAGGGCCTCAGGGAAGGTAACCAAATATAAAAAATATCATCATAAATATTTATATTTAAAAAATTGTTGTTTACCCCTTTCCAGGACTTGGCTTGTCTCGAACATTCTGAGCCTGTTTCAAAGACATACCGAAAACATCTAAGGCATCTACCGTAGCTGCCAGTTTCAAATCCTCATACAGTGATAAGACAATGGAATTTTTAAATAAACTAAATGGTTTTTGGCCAATCCTGTTTTCTGAGTCATGCGAAAATGTGTTTAATGCTGTTGACCAAGGTGGTTTTGTTTTTTATTTCATATTCTCTAAGGACTGACTGAGAACTGGGCTTTTGACCATTTGCCCAGCAGGATTTTGAGTGTGGTGTCCCGGGCGGGGCAAACTGGCATTCAGCAGCCTCATTAGCATAATTCTGATATGCATGTCCCAGGAGACAATCCTTCCAGGCAAGGGTGGAGTCAAAGAAGTCAGCAGACCAAAGTCAAAGCCAGATGGAAAATCATAGGCGCAACAACATAAATGTCCATTTTCTCAAGACTGAAAAAGGTGCTAGGACACAAATAAGCTAGCTTTCTCGCCTCTCCTGAGATGCGCAGTGGCAGTTTCTATTCGAGGAGGTGGGAACAGGGAGTCACCTTGGATCAGATTCTTTGTTTCAGGAAGTTCACCAGAAATAGCCCCTTATAAATAAGTTTTGAAGCAAGTGACTTCCAGCCGTTCTGGGGAGAAAGTTCAAGAGTGTTGCTGAGATTTGCAGTGGCCCTGACTGAAATCCTACTGGCAATCAAAATGCCTGTACCCCTCCCAATTAACTAGTTTGAAACTATGAATTTATTTGGGGCCTTCTGTGAGATATAGGGAAGTAGTTCTAGATACCTCTCTTTAAGGCTCAACGTTTTAAGCTCAGTCTGTTTAGATTGGGGCCAATAGTAAGAAAATAAAACAACCAGATGGGAAATTTTCCAGAAGGTGGAGTCGAGTTGGGTGGTCTGGGTTTAAAACTGGAGCCCCAGTACTGGGAATGTTTCATGGCTGTTGATGTCATGGGATCCTTCCTAAATTAGTCACCATGACAACCTGAGTGTGTCCTCAAGGCAAGGTCAGTTTAAGACCTTCAGAGGCCCTAAATACTGACAAGAGTATGTTTTCTATCCAATTGCCATCCCCACTATAAATGTCATGCAAAACAATAATTATGCTAAACCATAAAATAAGACTAAGAAAGTCCAGGAGTAAAAACTAGCCCATAATGCCACTCTGTTGCTTCTCTTGCAATATCAACACTTTCAAAAGAACTTTTGAACAACAATTTTCGTGCTTCATTGTAGTCTGGATTTAGAGTTGTCCAGCCCTGCCTTGAGGGAAATGGCTGACTATTTCAGAATTCAAAGACCCTGGACCTATTCTTGCCTAGAGAACCCAGAGCTAAATGGACACTCAGTAGGTGTAAATCCTCTCATTTGTGATGTGTTTTATAACAAAGTGCTTCCTGGGTCCCTCAGGCTTGTACTGGGTGGCTACATATTCTGTTTCTAGCAACATCATGGAGACAGAGAAACCAGGGCTGCGGCTATATTCCAGGCAATAGAAAATGGGGACTGGAACTAGAGCCATAGGATGAAAATTAGGCATTGGACAGAGAAGTCTTGTGAATGGAAAGTCAGGACAAGTTTACGGTGGATTGGGGTTGTGAGTGAAGGGAACAGTACCAATAAGGGAGAGCTTCTCACTTGGGTTATAGGAATGATGCTAATGCTGCCAATCAAGGTAGAAATTATGAGAGCGGGAGAAGATAGTGAGGTCAAGAGCATAAGGAGAGGTGATTTGGGTTTGGGGCAGGTTGAATTTTCTGACTGTCTCCCCATGCCGAGCTGGCTGTGCAAGAGGGGACACATCAGAAGGAAGCCTGGGAGCCACCCCGGTGGTTGAAGATAAGGGATCTACAAGAACACCTTTAGTGTCAAAAAGAATTCAATGTAAGGAGAGAAATCAGAAGAGTGACCAGGAAGAATAAAGGGGAGAAGCGATCAGAGCACAGATGGACGAGTTAACCTGACAGAAACAGGAGAAAGTCATCATCTGATAAGGAAGAGGAAGAAGCAAGTATTGGCCAAGATGGCTATATTTGAATTCATGGGAGGCTTGAAGACGTTTCCAGCAGGTAGCCTTGCCCTTCTCAGAAATTAGGAAAAAGTATCATTACTGAGCATGATAGGGCTGGAGGTAAATGAAAGGCTCAAAGAGAACAACAACAATGAAAAGCTTAGACACGCTTGAGAAGTCAGTGGGGTTCAAGGCAGAAAGGGGATTAAATGTCTGGGATAATCAGAAGCAGAGCAGCACCCACTTGGGAGGGTGTCCGGAAATAAAAAGGACAAAGATCAATGAAATGTTGGGTAAAAAATAACCAATTATATTTTTGTACATATCTTCAAACGTTTGGCATAAAAAATAGAAAAAGAATCCTCAGATAACTACAATCTAAAAACTGACACTTTTCTAAGGAGTGAGTCCTGTCATATTTCAAATCTGACAGAATAGCCTTTTTCACAAATCACAAGTATATTATGACCTCGACATTTCACATAAGAGAAGAAACAAACTCTTCAAATCAAACATAGACAAAAAAACTAATTAGGTGCTCGAAAGTTCTGCTTAAATAAGATCAATTTCTTTTTCTTTCTAGCTTTATTGAGCTATAACTGACATATAACATTTTGTAAGTTTAAGGTGTGCATGTTGGTTTGATACACTTGTGTATCGCAAATGATTATCAGCTTAGTGTTAGCTAACACCTGCCCCATGTCACGTGATTGCCATTTCTTTTTTCGTGGTGAGAACATTGAAGATCTACTCTTTTAGAAACTCTCAAGTCTAACACACAGCATTATTAACTGTAATCACTCTGCTGTACATTAGAGCCCCAGAACTTACACGCTTTATAACTGTAAATGTGTACTCTTAATCAATATGCCTTCTTTTCCCCCAGCCCCCAGCCACTGGTAACCTCCTTTCCAGCCTCTGTTTCTGTGAGTTTGGCTTGTTCAGATTCCACATGTAAGTGATGTCATCCAGTATTTGTTTTCCTCTGACTTTTTTCACTTAGCTCAATGCCCTCAGGTTCCATCCACGTTGTCGCAAACGGCAGAATGTCCTTCTTATGGATGAATAATGTTCATATATATGTCTCACACCTTTATCTACTCATCTGTTGACAGACACTTGGACTGTTTCTATATCTTAGCTATTGTAAATAATGCTACAATGATCAATTTTCATAAACCATATGAAGAAACTGATCTTATATATATTGTGATGGTTAAATTTATGTGTCAACTTGACTGAACCACAGGGTGCCCAGACATTTGGTCAAACATTTTGTGTGTGTCTGTGAGGGTGTTTCTTGATGAGATTAACATTTGAAACAGTAGGCTAAGACAGGCAGATGGCCCTCCCTAATGTGGGTGGGCCTCATCTAATCAGTTGAAGGCCTGACTAGAACAAAAAGGCAGACCCTTCTGTGACTATGAGGGAACTCCTCCAGGCTGACTGTTTTTGACCTGGGACACCATGTTTTTCCTGCTTTCAATGCAGATTGAAATATTAGCTCTTCCTGGGTTTGGAGCCTGCTGGCCTTCATACCACAAGAAGTATACCATCAGTTTCTGGGTCTCCAGTTTGCTGACAGATCTTGGAACTTGTTGACTTCTGTAATCACATGGTCCAATTCTTTATAAGAAATCTCTTTACATATATATGTAATAGTAGGCTATATACATACATAAGCATATGTACTCGTATATATGTATATGTATATATGTAAATGTATTTACATAATATGTAACAGTGGAATATATGTATTCTACTGGTTCAGTTTCCCTAGAGAATCCTGACTAATACATACATATATTTTTATATTACATATTTACATAATATAATATAATATAATATATAAAATGAACCACATTTTTAGTATCTCTAAAGAGCAATTGGGTCACCAGAATGTGATGTTGCCTTTAAATTTACTGTGTACTTTTTGTTCCAAAAAAGGCAATCTTAGAAAAGGGGATTGACAAAAATCAATCATGAACCCGGAATTTATTTTGCACTTCATGTTTCTGCAAAGTCCACTTCGGCCCTGGTTGCACATACAGATCCCCAATCAGCCGTGACACCAAGAATGAATGGGTACAGCTCTTATCAGCTTTCTCACCTGTAATGAGATGTTAAGAGTCCCAAGAAAGTGCAGTTCAGCAAAAGGAATTGGATCTGCCAGGAGACTCTGTAAGGCCAGGAAATGAGTTTCACAATGCAGACTTAGCAGGACAGACAAATCATTCTGTTGATTAATGATGTCTCTCCTTTCTAAGCCAGATACATTTTAGGATACTGGCAGTTCTCCTCTCGAGGCAATATTTTACAATTCTCATGATACAAAGCTTGTTTCAAGTGCACTTCTTTCTTATCTCTAACTTAGGGTATCTGACTGGGGATTACATCTCTCTGGGCCTGTTTCCCCATTGGCAAAATATTCACACATTAGGGAAGAGGTTCTGGGCAGTCTCTTTCCATGCTGATGTCCTACTATTAAAAGTTAATGTCAGAAGGACATTACTTTAATAAATGGATCACTCCCATTTTTTATCCATTTAGGGTTTACTTTCCTTTTTCTATGTAACCAAGATGTCAGGTGATACCTCTAAGATACATCAAAATCCCAATTCCAAACACTGTGCAAGTCCAAACCCATCTGCCATAATTTCTACAATCTCCTGAGGCAGTTTTTGGTCTTACATGAACTTCCTGTGCTAACCTTGGCTTGCTCAGTTGATGTATCATTTTTGTCATTTCATATCTGTCCCCCAAGGACTTAAATGTAAAACTCATCCCTTTTCTACATTTCTCCTGTTTCTAACAGAAATGGGAGTGGTGGCTTTACTACAGATTTAAAAGGGATACAAGGAATACATAAACAGAAATATAAACAACCCATTTAAAAATGAGGCATCCCCACTCCCAATCTATTTCAACATCAAACCATCTGCCTGTTGGGCATTTCCACTGGCCAATTCACCCCTGTGAGTCCCAGTCTGTTCCTCTGAGAGCAGAACAATTTTTGCTTTCTTGTTCTGTGCACTTCAAGTGTTTTTGTTATTGCTCTGGCTTTATTTTGTTGACCTCAGGCTCTTTCGCACCTGCTATCCCAAATGTCTTAATAGAGTGTTATAATAAACAAAGACAGTTTTCTCCCTAAGAATTCAAGTGCTAACTGCTAAGAGAATGTATATTTCATACAAACTCTCCCAGCACACACAGTGGTAATGGCAACCGTACTGCTCTATGAACACCTATCATACGTCCACAGCTTCCATATAAATTCCAAGAAGCTCTCATTGTCTTGTTCACAAATGACCACGGACAAATGCTTAGCATCAAAGACGTAAGGGCCTCGAAAGTTCTAACAAGCCAGAAAAGGGTTGATGTTCTCCTCCATGAAAAATACCACTGACCTAAGTGCACTGTACAACTGAAGTTGAAGTAAAATTATATATATATATATATATATATATATATATATATATATATATAGTCATGGGATGTAGAGTATAACATAAGAAAGATAGTCAATGGTATTGTAACTCGTATATAAGATATCAGAGGGGTAGTAGCTTGGGGGAGGGGGGTTATCACTTTGTGAGGGGTTAAATGTCTAACTATTATGTTGCTTTGTATGCCTGAAACTAATGAAAAAATACCATTGCGTTCAACAGCACAGACCTTCCCCTCTGGGAAGCCACAGCTCATTCTTGTGCTGGGAGACCTGGTGGGAAAACATTGTAGAATGTTTACAAATCAAATTCCGTGTTTAAAACCACTCAAATATGTCCAACAATTGAAGTTATACTTGAAAAACCTTCGTATGATTCTTCCAATAAATTTCTCAAGTCGGTAACTATTATTTTGGTCCATATAGGGGCTGTACCAAGGAACGGGTCTCCTTGACCAGCCTGGCAAATCAGGCCAGTTAAACTGGTTTTTATTTTAGTCATTTATTTATCACCAGTGATGAGTTTTGTTTGGAGAGTGCATGTAAATTTTTTTCATTTATCCCGTTTTGCATAATCTTTTCTACAAATAAAGGAGCCAGACATGATTTTTATTCTTGTTACTGTTATCTGTTATTACTACATATTCCTAAACAGAATATAGTCGATTTTATTTTCTTAATTGTTTCTTCTTGCCTTTTTAATTATTAGGTTGGTGCAAAAGTAATTGTGGGTTTTGCAAATTTTTTTTAACCTTTTAAACCACAATTACTTTTGCACCAACCTAATAATAATTTATTTATATTGGCTTTAGATGTCAACAATAAGCTCAAGTCTGATTCGCGACAGAATTTCTTAAGTACTATCTAGACAGAAAAATAATGCTTACTTCTAAAAATAAATAATGTTTAAATATAATTTAAATAACTAGATTGTAAAGAGTATTATAGATGTTTATAGCTTCAGAACATCTATTTTCAAAATATATTTGAACATACATGAATACATGGAAAAATGATATCTTGTGAAATTTTAGAATGTTGATTATAGAATTAATTGAAAATTTGTATTTCAGTACTTGTTGTTTTGCTTACATGGACTTAGTTTTTCAATATTTTCATGGAATTTAGTTTTTAATATTCTTTAAAATGCAGTTGACCTAAAAAACTTTTTTGAAAAGCCAATTTTTCTGAAACCAAAGAATGGCTATAATTCTCTGAATTATCTTGTATTTAAGTAGATTTAAATTCTCCTGACATTTATTTTCTCATCATAATGGACAAGACTTTGATTAAAGCCAGAAGGCCCTTAGACTCCCAAAACAAAAGGTCTAAAAAATGTGTGAGACCTGATTTAAGCAATCTGAGGAGGATTATCACAAATTTGAATATGTGAGACCCAATCTTTCTTCTATTTTTCTGCCCAAACGCCTTGTTTTCATGCTCAAGTTATCAAGAAAAGCCATGGTGCCATGTAAACTGAATCCAGCACCTTGCAAAATATCTATCTCACAGAGAAAAGGATTTGAATATTTATTTCTAAGTATCTCAAAGTGCAAAGAAAGGATCAAAGTCCTTTGATGAGATTGGTCACAGTGGTACTAGACAGACTGCAATAAGCTGCTAGTTACAACATGTCACAATTAACAGCTAATGCCAAAATCCCTCACCATACTGCAGCATCCCTCATTTGACCCGCCCGTATAAAAGCCCTCAACACTGTGTTTGAAAACTAATCCTAAGGGTAAGCACATTGACATGATGTCACATGACATAGACACAACTCTGATCTAAAATAGTATTCGATGTAAAAAATTTCATTACAGAATGATGGATTCATAGGTGTTAGTGGGCTAGGGATGCAGGACAGAAAAGAGTTTGAGATTAGACTGAGGTTTTAAAGAATTGAGGGGAATAGGAAGCTATACAACTGTTCACCATGTCATCCAGAAGCCTTCAGCCTCACAGAGAAGGTGCCTTCATCACAGCACAGGCACTGATTGAAGACAGTGGAACAATGTCACCTTTACACCCCACCATTCAGGACTGTTCCGTAGGCTGGTTCTATACATAAAATGGCAGTGATAGCAATAAGAACCTTCTATGGATCTTAATGAGGATGCAGTAAGACAATATCTAACAAGTACCTGCCATACAGTAAATATAAAGAAAGGGGGTAACAGGAGGAAGAGCAGGAGGGATGGGAGTAGAAGAAAGAGAAGGGGTTTGATTTCACTAAAATTGTTATCTGGGTTTCTGGAATGTTCCATCAATGGCCCTCAGGGAGAATGCATTGCCCTGTCGTATGGCTAATGATTTAGATGGTGAGCTCATCTGCTAAAGTGGGCAGGAATCACCGCCTCTTGGAAGGGTGCCTGGTGCATAGTAGCTGCTCAGAGAATGTTACTAAACAGGTGGCAAATGACAGCCCAGACAAACTCAGCGATGCCCAGCAGCTCAGAGCCATTCACCCAGCATGACGGGAAGATTTCGCGTCCTGGGCCCCTGCGGCAGCACTCACTCCTCCTGTCAACCTAGGAGACAGGCTCCAACAAGACACTCCTGCAAACACCAATCTGCTTCTTTCTACTTTCCTGGCCTTTTTAGGTCCCTAGATAACTGCCACTTTATTCATGAATGAACTGAAGGGAGATTTATCCCCCAATAATTTTAGAGAAGGGTGGAAGAGGTTTCTGACTAATTACAGTGCTCAGTAGCTTCTGTTAAGAGTGACCTTCCTGTCTAACACACCGTGAGTAATGGGAAATGGCAGCATTCATTTCATTACCCAGTCTGAGCACATGAATGCAAGAATAATAGCATGAGGTCACTTCATCTTCAGCTATCGGCCCTTCCATTCCCAATGTCCACTTTGCAGAGATGGAGGTGAGGCCTCCAGCTCTTCCCAGCTTGGGCTTTCATGGATGACACTTGGGAGAAAATCCTCACGGCAGGATAGAGTAATGGTTAGGGACGTGCGGATGAGCCCTGATTCAAGTAATGTCTCCATTGCTTATTAGATAAGTGGCTTTGCGTAGTGTTGTGAACGGAATTGTGCCTCCTGAATTCCTGTGTCGAAGCCCGAGCCCCCAATGTGACTGTCTTGGGAAACAGGGCCTTTACAGAGGTAATTACAGTTAAATGAGATCATAAGAATGAGGCCCTAATGACTGGTGTCCTTATAAGAAGAGGAAGAGACACAGGGATGTGTGAGCAGAGGAGAGGCCATGTAAGGTGGTCATCTGGAAGCCAAAGAGAGAGACGCTGCAGGAGAAACCAAACCTGTGACACCTTCATTTTGGACTTCCAGCCTCCAGAACTGTAAGAAAATAAACATCTGTTGTTTAAGGCACCCAGTCTATGGTAGTTTGTTATGGCAGCCTTAACACACTAACACAGGCAAGTTTTTCAAACTCAGTCGCAGGTCCCGTCTGTAAACGGAGACAATCATAGACGTACCTCAAAGGGCTAGTGTGAGCACTGAGTGAGATAATGCCTGTAAAATCCTGGGCCAGTGCCTGGTGCAGAAAAGGGGCTTCACACATGTGAGATGTTAATTTTAGTAATACAACTCATCGACTGCAAAAATGCATAATATGAGCTCCAGAGAAGTTAAATCACAGCTCAATATAGTGAGCTATTTGGCACTGGGCACCAGGATCCTCAGGGTCAGGATTTAAGAGAACATGATTGATGACTATGTCATCATTATCCAATGTTATCTACAGCAGCTGCCTGCATTCCTCATTCCTAACAGCCGTGTAGGGTAGTGGTTAGGAACACAGGGTCAGGGCCTAAACTGCGTTCTGACCAAGGGCCAGGCACTGTTCCAGGGGCTGAAGATGTGGACGTGAATGAGGCAGACAAGGTCCCTTCTCTCCTGAGGCAAACGCTCTGCCAGCAGGAGACAGATGCTGACTGAACAAAGCCTAAGCACAATCATTTCAGAGACAGATAACCTAGGTCCTCTACTAGAGAGGGACTACCAAGAGGAGCAGGATGTGCAAAGGCCCTGAGGCAGGATCAAGCTGAGACTCAAGGAATACTAAGTAGGACTTGTGATGGTTAGTTTGTCTTTAACACACCTTGTTGTTATTCTTCTTTTACTTAGAACCCTGGTTTACTTATAGATTAATGTCCAAGAGGTATGACTTAATCATGATGGAAAAGAAAAAACAATTATGTATCCTTTTCCGACTTAACTGAAATCCAAAGTGAGGGCTGATTTCAAAAGGAAAAACCGAAAGGCATTTGAAAGGGAAAGTGATGGCTGAGGTGGTGGTAGAAACTGGCCAGTGCTGAGCAGAGATAGAAGCCATGAGACCACACATAGCACATCGGAGCTGGGAAGGGCCTTGGGCATAACCTTGTTTGATGGCCTCATTTTAATGAAGAGATTGAGGCCATGAAGAGTTCAAGGACTTGATTAAAGGCACATAGTGAGAGTAGCAGAACCAGGACTAGAATGCAGGCCTCCTAACTGTGACCCCAAACATGTAGCTCATTTCCCTCTTCCTCGTCAGTACTTCCCTAAGGGCTTGTGGGGTGAGAAGCTGGGGTCGATGAGTCTTAAGCCAGAGTGATGCCTACACTTTAGGGTCCTGAGTGCACACTATCCCATTTGTATTATGATGAAACCAAGGTTTAGAGGAACTAAGTGACTTGTCCAAGTTTACATAAGCAAAAAGTAATGGAATGGAATCTTTTTGTGACAACGTGGATGGACCTAGAGGGTATTATGCTAAGTGAAATAAGTCAGACAGAGAAAGACAAATACTGCATGATTTCACTTATACATGGAATCTAAAAAACAAAACAAACAAACTAAACAGAAATAGACTCATAGATACAGAGAACAAACTGACAGTTGCTACAGGGGTGAGGGTGGAAGATGGGTGAAAACGGTGAAGGGGCTTTACAAGTACAAGCGGCCAGTTATAAAAATAGTCACCGGATGTAATGCACAACACAGGGAATATAGTCACTATTATCCTATGTATGGTATGAGGTGGGTTTTAGACTTATCATGGTGAGCACTTTGCAAGGTATAAAATGTTATACACCTGACACTAATATAATATTGCAGGTCAACTATAATTTTAAGTAATTAATTTAAAAATAATAGAAAGTGCTTGAAACTATAGTCTCTCTGCCTTCAACATCTGAACTCCTAATTAGTTGTTGAACAAAGTAGTGTTTGGGCACCTATCAATCATACACATAGGCTCATTCTTGATGCACAGAGGAAGTCACAACTCTGACTGAAAGATAAAAATCAACAAAGGCAAATGCTCTTGAAATCATAGGCTCCCAGTAGACTAAGCCAAAATTCAAAACATCTTAGGAAATTGCCAAGACAATAGGATTCGCACTCAGCATTTCCAATTCCGTTCTCACAAGAAGCCTATTTTGGTACCTCCCTCTCCACCCCAGCAATGACCATTGTGTCTCTCACATGTTCCTCCAGCACCTCACGCCTGTCTTCATTTTATACACACACACACACACACACACACACACACACACACGTTAGAAATTTTTATTCTAACTTATTAGAAATCCTAAAACCATTCTGAGTTAGAGATAAAGCAAACAACATCTCTTGGGAAAGCCAAGCCATTTTTATCTGACATGGGCAAAAGCCTTCAGAACCCAACATCTGACAGCTCTCCCCCACAGGGCAAGGCTGGGACTGTTCCCTCCCGTTGCTCCTCTTTACTTTCTAACACTCACAACCCATGGGTGCCTGCGACAAACAAGGTGAAGGGCTGCCTAGAAAGAAAATATGACTAAAAGGCATTGGTAACCCTGAGGCCTAAAGTGCTATGCACTCTGATGCAAAAGTTGAACCATTTTAGTTCCCAGTGGGAAATAGATAAAGATCGAGATGTAAACAGCTTTAGATTCATATTTTGAAATCCTCAGGAACCATGCTCTGTTTCCACAGCTCTATTTTATATGCTTATTTTACCAGTCTCTTGATGGAAATCTAAACCTTGAAAGATCTTAACAAACCATTAATCATTAAAATACAATTCAAGAAAGAGGCTGTGTGGCAATCAAGTGCTAGCATCCAGAATTGATACAAAATAAAGGAGCCCTTGGGTTTTTAGAAGTGCCTGCAGGCTGGAGCTGGAGGAATAGGCCACTCCTGTAACCATGGTAACACATACAGAGGTGGCACAGCCATGAGCGCATCCCCTCATTTCTCCTCGGAAACTGGAGATAATTTAATGTTGCCTAGCAAGGAACAAAAAGGAAGAAATAAGGGAGGGAACGAATAAAGAAACAAAAATTAGGTATGTATTATTCCCTAGAAGTTGAGACATAGCATAGAAACTCACAGTTTCCTAACAGAATTTTCACCTTTTTATTTTTTTCTTCTTTCTTGGATTTTCTTCCAGTTGAAAGGATCAATTACTCTCTCTACCTTTGCTCAACCTTGGGCTTTTTGTGCTAAAATCAACTTACCGATAACTATTTGTGGAATGTATGGTGTTTACAGAGCACTATGTGGGAGTATAAATGATACAGAAAATACGTTGTCCCAGGATTCAAGGTGAGGGTAATCTATGAGAAATTTATGAGAAATAAATTATATATTCTTGACATCATTTAAGAATATTCTAGTGGTAGGTAGTCTCCAAAGATGGTTCCATCATTTCCTTTCCTTTGTACATGCATGCTGCTCCACCTTTCAAGAGGTGACGTCCATTTCTCCTCCCTTTCTAACTGGGCCAGCTTTGAGACTTTCTGTTGACCAATATGGCAGAAGTGATATTCTGGGACATCTGAGCCAGGTCTTAAGAGGACAGATAGCTTCTGTTCTCTCTCTATGGGAAACCAGTCACCAATTCCTCTGAAACCAACATGCTGTGAAGAAGTCTAAGCTATCCCGAGAGAGACAGACAGATAGACAGACAGAGAAAAGGAGCTGCCCTACCAACCCTCAGCCATTCAAGCCATCTCAAGTAATGCACAGATTTGGGAAGAAAGAAGCCATCTTGGACAGTCTAGCCCTAGCAGACCCACAAGAAGAATCACCTAGCAAAGCCCAGCCAAGACTAGAGAAATATGAGAAATAAAACATTGTTATTGCTGTTTTAAGCCATCAAGTTTTAGGGTGGTTTGAAAAACAGCAATATAAAACGGAAATAACTCCAAAGCAACCATAGAAACCTAATAGTTGGTAATACATTCAAATGCTGTACAAAAGAACCACTGGGGTGAGGTTTATTCAGAGACTAAGGGCTTAACTGCCAGTCACTGGTCTAAGCAATTTACATGTATTAATTTGTTTAAACCTCACAATAGCCTATATAAAGGACATACCATTATTATTAACATGAATTTTGTGAGGAAACAATTGAACCCATAATAAAAAGCATGTCCCAGATGGGGGCTGTTGGTTCAGTCTGAGTCTGCAAGGGGAAGGTCATATGGAGCAGACCACCTAGAGACCTGCAATCCTCTGTTACATGAACAAAAAATAAATGTATATGGTAAGACACCAAGATTTAGACTGTTTGTTACGCAGCACAATTCATTGAAATCTGATAATTGTACCAATTTACTAGCAAATCCAATAACAATTAACTAGCAAATTCCTTGAAAACCATAGCATCTTACCCTGTAAAAAGAGGAACTCCAACCAGTTTTAATGAGGAGTTGCAAGGAATCAACAAATCTGGGCAGCTTAGGGATGCATAAATCACATAGATAAGGAGAGTGCACAATGAGTGATGGGGACCCTAAAGGAACCCTTGGCTGGGATAAGAAGAGCACTTGGGGAGCCAGCCCTGCCCCTTCCATTTCTAACGCTCGAAGCTAGTGGGATTTCCTCAGAACCATTCATCGACGTAATCATGGTGTCCAAAGATGTCCTTATAATCACGACAGAGGAATTAGTAGGTAAATAGTGTTCGATATTCCAAGTCCCCAGAGAAAGAATATCCTACTCTGGGTTTATTCAATGTAATGACCCAGATGACATCAAGAGAAAAATTAGATCAGAACTCAAGTATCAATTTCAATGTCCACATGCTTATTTAAAGACAAATTTAAGACAAACTTTCTATATTATTTTTTGGACTACTTTTTTCCCTTTCAAGTACAGAGAGAAAGACTGCCTAAAATGTTTTACTCTCTAGACAGATAGGTAACATGTTATAGAAAATTCTGCTCTGAACTCTTAGCCACTGGAGTTCAAAGAAAGCATTGCAAAGTTATGATATGTTTTCTAGGCTCCTGACTTTATATATATATATATTTTTTTTTCTTTTTTTTTTTTTTCCCTTCCATAGTCCTCCAATTATTTTTATTCCCAAGAACTTTTCCACTAAGTTAAGGCAAGTTTTACTCTGTTTGAATCAGCCCAGGGAGGGTGAAATCCAGACCCGGTTTAGGTATGCCTCAAGAATTCCCCTTCCATCTACAGGATGTGTGTAGCTCTGGTTGGCTCATGAGGCCATAAAAAAGTCCAATGGTCTGGTGGTTAAGAGCGTGGTGTGTGGAGTCAGACAGCCTGGTTTTCAACCCCAGCTCCCACACTTAGCAGCTGCATGCCTTTGATGATTCATTAACCTCTACAGGCTTTAGTTTCATCACCTATCAAACAGAGCCTATAATAGCACCCCCCTTCTAGGGAAGTTATAAAGATTAAGTGAGCTAATACAAGGGCCTTGGAACAGTACTTGGCAAATTGTAAGGCTCCATAAATGTTCATTATTATTAAAGATGGCTTTGAAATTCACTATCATTCCTGGAGAGAGAGCTAAGAGGTTGGTCACCACTGGTGCAGACATGCCACTAACTTTTGGTTTGGGAGCCCCGCAAAACTTGGCAGCATTTTACCAAATGCATATCCAGTCTGTAAGAGCTGCAAGGTTTACTCTTGGCCTTGAGAAGAACATAGTTTACTTTATCTCCAGCCTTACCCATTCACAAAAGAAAACAAGGGAAAATGTTCCTATTCTAATGTTGACTCCTCAATAAATGCACCATCTCATTCATCTCATTCAACAAATATTGAGTTCTCACTGTGTACCAGGCACAGTACAGAAGCTGGGGCTGCCACAATGAAAATAAATCCAAATTCTGGCCATTTGGGAGACATACAATAAATAAAATAAGCAAATTATTCTTAAAAATAAGAGAATTACAGGTCCTAGGACCCTCCCATAATTCTGCACCAGCCCCTGCCTCCCACTAAATTCACTCTCCTTTTCTACTGAACACATTTGCTGGCCTACAATGTATTGTTGCCATAGGTTGCCATACATTTTGAGCCTTTAGGATGAAATTAGAAGTCAAAGATTCCGGTTTTTAAAATACTATTTATTTTGCTCTAGAACTACCTTGTCTTCTGAGTCCTTATGGAGTTGATATCCATAGATTTAGGTTCTAATCCTGGCTTGACCAGACCTCACCATGTAACTCTGGTCAGATCACGAAAATAATAAAATTAGGCCTTCATGAGTTTTGCCTCTGAAAAAACAATAGAATTGGCCAATAATTGGTTCTCAAAGTGTGCTCCCCAACTCAGTGGCATCAGAATTATCTTGGGACTTGTTAGAAATGGAAATTCTCGGATTCCATGCCACAACAATTGAATCATAAACTCAGGGAGTGGAACCTAGCAATGTGAGTTTTACCAAGCCCTTCAGGCTTTTTCTTTTTTAAAAAAATCAATATCAACACAAATCCCAAAAGAAAATCTTTATCTTTTTAGCCAGGCCTCCCGAAGTTTTGTAAGCAATATTCAACACTCATTTTATAATACCGAAAAAAAAAAAAAAGAAAAAAAAAAAGCTTGCATTTAGGCTTTCCAAGTTTGGGGGTTTAAAAAAGTATTTTGTAGTTTTCTCTCCTGATTCTGTCTTTGTGCTAAATGATAAGCATTCTTGATGCCACTTTATAAGCTAATTAGTGATGGTAATTGCCAGCCTCTTTCCGGTAAATGTCCTCATAGCCTGAGTACTTATTTTTCATGGTTGGCTCCATATCCACAGCGCCTGCCTTCACAGAACCTCCTTCCCCCAGGGTTCTTCAGCATTTCACACAATATGAAACAAATAGCATGCACCCCCTTCCCACAGGGAAATGCAGCTGCCTCTACAACAAGCCATGAGCATAACTCAATGGGACAATACAGCCACCACCAACCACATGCGACCAGTGGGGAGCAGCATGAGTTACAGGAACTCCTGGCAGATACTGTTAGCCAGACTGCCCAGGGGAATCCAAACAGGATATATATGCGCAGTTGAAAGTTCTTAAAAAACGAATTTTAAATTTTAAATTAAAACTCGATTCTCTTTCCACACTCCCAGCACTTGGATGTTGAATCTCCCTCTTTTTATCTAGTTCCAAGTCATCAGAGTTCGTCTGGTCCACTGCTATACTCTTCTAAGCTACCTTCTGTTTTTCCAGTAAAGATTTGATAGTAACAAATCATGCTCAATGGGTGGAGGTATATACTGTTTTAGGAAGGGCATTTTAATATGTCAAAAATTCTTTAGGGTAGTCCACAAGGAGTTGCCTTTCCCTTATAACTTTTCGTTCTCCGAACAGAGCTGAGTTTTCTAGGAATATTCAATTGGGATATCTTGGATGTGTGTCATTCCAGTTACTCTGCTTGGAAGCAATCTTTTTCAGTCATCTGGGGAAACATTTTTGTTCGTAAAGTGGATAAACTTTCAAAATAAGAACCCATTTAGTGGATAACTATCTCATAAGCTATAAACTTTTTCTTTTTTTCAGTTGTTTCTTTACTTGCCCCTAAAGATAATTTGATGAGGACAAAGCCAGCTCACTCTAGGACCAGAAGTTTATTGTAGGTAATGAGGTTTTCTTTGCATAATATTAATATTTGGTAGAACTCTCTGGCTCACAAAGCAAAATAAGAAAGAAAAATAAAATGTGCTTATTTTCACAAAGGAAAATAAGATGTGCTAATAAAACTAAACAGACTAGCAATAACCAGAATCAGGGATTGTGGATTTCATTATGTGACATCCAAGAAATGAATGAATCCGCTGTCTCTGAATATGGTCAGCAGTGCCGATGTTCAGGTCCACATCACGACCAGTGAAACAGATCAGCATTCATCAAGAAATTGCTTCTTAACCACAATAATATATCTAAACACTGGACATAGGGTCAGACTAACTGTTCCTAAAGGCCTTTGCGTTTGTAAGATTCTGTAATTTCACATCTTTGAAGTAGAGCTAATTATCATCCAAATTGCCTTGAAGAGTTGTTAGCCTAATGCTAAATATTTTCCCAAAGTATGATCCCGAAGGCCTATATGAGGTCTGCCTACGCAGTCAGGCTTTTGCTACAACTATAGATAAGTAGAGTTTTACCAGAAGTCTTAAAATCATTATGAAATGTTCCACTAAATCACAAGCAATCAACAAATACTGGAGCCTGGTAAAACTACAACTTTGGAGAAAAATAAGACATTTAATAAAGAAGAATTGCTTGGCTTGTAAAGTCATTCAGATGGCTCTGGACTGCTAGAAGATGGTGGGAAAGACCTCATAAAAAAAGGGACAAAAATTTGAAAAGAATCAACTAATTGAAACTATCCAAACGCGGGCAAACTCCCTGGAGAAAAACACTTATGTAATGCGATTTATGGGGTTCTGGGAAAGGTCAACCATACCAAAAACACTACCTACTCTAATTAGCCTTCCGCAGGCCTCAAATTCTCCTATTACTCATTCTTTCCTTGGTCCTACTCCTTAGATAAGCTACCTAGTAAAACCTTTAAACATTATCAACAATTACCACTTTCACAGAAATTGTGTTTTGTAAGATTAACCACTCACACATTCAGCAGGACTCCTTAGGAGGAGAATACAAACAGGTAAATGTTGGAATGGAGGAAGAATTCATCTAAGTCTAGCACCTCTGAAGGGTAGAAAGGATGGAGTGCTGGAGTGAAAAATCCAGAGACCCTAAACTAAAGGGAGGGCAGGTAAGGCTGGGGAGAAAGAGAAGGAAAGTAACATTTGATGCATAGCTACTCTTTGTTGGGTACACTTCTAGAGGACACTTTACATTTATTCTCTCATTTTATCCTCAGAATAACCTGTTGGTTAGACATTATTAGCTCCATTATAGTATTATTATAATAGCTGTATTATCTTACAGCTGATGAAACTACAGGCTTAAAAGAGAGAATACGTTTGTCCAAGTTCAAAAAGCTAACAAACAATAGAATCTGAATATAAACTCATGTCTCCATGACTCCAGAGCCCAGGCATGTTCTCTGTCCTGCGTGGCTTCTTACAATTCAGAGGCCTTATCCCCCAGAGGGCCCAGCATAGCAGTGTGTTGCTTACTGCATAGGACCTTGAGGAAAAAAAGGAATGGAGACACCAAAAGCCAAATTTACCTCCTTTCCAATTTTGCTTTAAAGCAATGGTTTTCAAATTTTGCTTTTAACCATGGAACCCCTGCTTTCAAAATACCCTTAGGCAAAAACCCAACCCACCCACCATGGAAGCCCCAAGGCCCAGTCCCTGAACTATGTGAGTGCCATGTAAAAGCTTCAAAACCATGACAGAAAAGATGGGAACGAGCACTCCACAAATAAGAACATGCAAATGGCCACTGAGCACGTCAAAACTTGTTCCAAATCTGTAATCATCAGGGAAATGCATATTAAAACAACCATGTAAAACCACTAACACCTATTGGAAAAGCTAAAATTTAAAAGACTAGCAAAGCATGGATGCAGAGCAACTGGAGCTCTTAAACTTCGCTAGTGGGAATGCAACATAGTACAGCTCTTTTGGAAAATAGTTTGGCATCTTCTTATCAAGTTAAAATGTATCATTACCATGTATGACCCAGCAATTTCACGCCTACATAATTACCCAAGAGAAATAAAAAGATACATTCACACCAAGACTTGTATGTGAATGTCCACAGCAGCTTCAGTCATAAACGCCCAAAATTGAAAACAGCGCAAATGTCCAGGAACAGGTACACAGGTAAATAAATTGTGGTATTCCATACAAAGAAATACTAATCAGCAATTAAAAGGAACGAACTCCTGGGGGTGGCTGGTTAGCTCAGTTGGTTAGAGCGCGGTGATCTTAACAATAAGGTTACTAGTTCGATCTCCACAGGGGCCACTATGAGCTGCACCCTCCACGACTAGATTGAAACCACTTCATGACTTGGAACTGATGGGTCCTGGAAAAACACACTTAAAATACATTTTCAAAAGTTTAAAAAGAAAGAAACGAACTACTGATACACTCAGCAATATGGATGAATCTCAGAAACATGCCGAGCAATAGAAGGCAAACACAAAAGAGTATATTGTATGATTCCACTTATATGAAATTCTAGAAAAGACAAGTCTAATCTACAATAATTGAAAGCAGATTAGAGGCTAAGTAAGGGTGTGGGATAGAGATGGGCTGTGAAGGAATCCAGTGTTTTTGGCTGATGATGTTATTCTATATCTCTATTCTGTGATGGTTTCTTGAGTATAGAAATTTGTCAAAACTCAAAGAACGTTTCACTTACAAAATTGTGCATTTTACCTCAATAAGGCTGGTTTAAAAAAAAAAAAATACCACTACAATTACCAAGCAATTGTTGAGGTAGAACAGGGCCCAATGGTATCATTACTCAGGTGACATTTGGTCCTTTCTCTCCATTGAATTTTTTATTTCTTCCAGTCTTTATCATAGCTCTGCTCTCCTCTCCAGCCCCATGAAGGATGGCAACTCCATCTGTCCTGCAAACTTTCATCAGACTTCATTATAAAAATACCCCAGGACCAAAGCCAGAGCTAATGAGCATCTTAGACCACTTGGAAAAAGAAAGGCTATTTTTTGGCTCAGGATAATTGAGCTTCACTTCAAATCAGAATCTAAGCTATTATTTTCTCTGTACTGAATTCAAATCACTCAAATTCCTGAAATTCATCCATAGTTATTCTCTACCTGATGCCAAAATATCCTGATGAAAAGTGAAACAGGCAGCCAGTTGTGTGAATTCTTTGTCCTGAAATCTAAAAGCTCAGCTATTTGGCTGGATAGCAGACCCGTTGAACAGTGAACAGACGCTTCTGCCGTGCCTTGAGAAGCCTAGACTTGTGCAAATAAGGTCTTCTGCAAAAATCAAAATGTGAAGGCCCAATGCCAGTGGCCCTCATAATTGACCAAGTGGGATCCAAAGCATTAAAATCATGGATTTGGAGCATCGAGGATTCCCGTCCAGCTGTTTACAGATGAAGAAATTGAGGCAACTCCTATCCGTCCTTTAAAACCTTGATCAAACGCCATCTCCTCTGGAAGGACTTTCTCCACCTCTCCAGGCTGCTCTCTACTCTGGCTCCCACAGCAGACGGCTAGCACCTACCTCATTCTAGTATTTACCCATCACATGCAATTTATCCGTGTAGACATCTGTCTCCTCCACTTACATTATAAACTACCTACGAACAGGACCACAAGCCCGTACACCTAAATCATAGCACATAAAGAGTGCACGAAGAGTGGCCATTGGTTGAACTTGGATTGAGAATCTGAATAAATTTGAACTTTGAATACATTCTTTCTCCATAACCATGTTGAAATGGTGACAGTGAAATGCAATAGACATTTTAGACTAACAATTTAGACCCAAGCACTAAAACCTGAGCATCTTAAGGTTTCTTTGGATAAAGAAAACATTTACAAAGTAAACTGTAAAAGTCAGCAGAATTCTTGATATAATAAGAATATTGTAATATATAGAAATTAAAATAGAAAAAATATTTGCTGTAGTAATATCAATTTCAACATAATAGTGATAGTAACTAACACTTGAGTACTTATCATATGTGAGGAAGTATTCTAAAAATTATATGTTTATTAGCGCATTTAACTAATTGGAAAGCATTTAGTGTATGCTTATCACTAAAACTATATGGCACTTGATTTTACAGTTTGAAACTGATTTTTGTTTACATGTGACTAAATGAAAACCAAAGATAATGGATGTTAATTCTATATGGTAATCATTTCACAATACATAGATAAATCATTCTGTTATATACCTTATAACAATCTTATACTTGTTACATGTCAATTCTATCTTGATAATAGGGGGGAAGAAGTAAAATAGACTGGTGAGCCAAAATTTTTTTAAGTTAAAAATAAAGAAAACAAAACAAATAATGGTTTTAAATGACTGTTGTCAAACTTTCCCTAACAATCTTTGTTTACAGATTTCTTGTCCACAGCCTATTGTAATGTTCCATTTTTTAAAACCAGACTTTCTTAAAAAACTGAAAATATTCTTTAGATGTCAAATTGTTCTTTATAATGACATTATGATTAACAGTGTAAGGGGCTAAAAGCATGAGGGTTACACTTTTTTCAATGACAATGTACACTTCAAAATCTAGAACTGAGCTTAGAGTGAATTTATCTGAGGCAAGTGTTCCCAAACTTTGGCCCCAAATGTTTTCCCTGTCTGTGTTGTCTGTCACCATGGAACTGGAGAAGATTTGGTAGATAAAAGAGTATGAACCTCACAAATGAACTTCAATCAGGAGGACTGGAATGAAAATTTCCATGAAAAAGAGAAACAAAAGAATTGTTTGACTCCATAAAGGCTTAAATTCAATTGCATTTGTTCAATAATAAGCCTTCTGGCACACAAACTTAATGACATTTCTTTTTTAATTAAAATATGTTTCCAAGCATTTTGAAGGTACCATCTTGTTATCATTGTCAGATATTTAATATTTCCAACCCTAAAAAAAAAAAAAAAAGTTACCTTGTTTTTCTCTGAATCATTCATAGCTCAAGAAAAAATGATCTTGTACACAAGACACCAAAATGAATGTTTATTGAATTAATGAATAAATAAATTCCAATGACCTGTTCCCCTTCTTTCCAGTCACTTTCTTGCCTCAACAATAAGTCCTGAGATAACTATTCTATGCAAATCAACAGTGACTAAATTTCCCATCCAAAGTGTCTCTCAGGCTTTGTTCAAGCCCCTCCTAGTCTCAGGCGAGCATCCCAGAGCCTCCGCTCTCTTCCCTCGGTGACCACCTGGTCCATGACCCCTCAGGCCCCAGTTGCTCCTCCTGACCAGATCGTTACCCCCCACCCACCCCAGGAAGATCCCCAAAGCACTGCAGTCTCAGTTCAGAGCATCACTTCATTTCCAACATGTATTACAATAACTCTGCTCCTTCTCCTTTGAAGGATGCTGAGAAGACAGTCAAGATAATTTGGGGGGATGGCTGAGGATTTTAAAAGGTTTCACAGCTTTCCCAACTGGTTGCAAATTTTCAGACTCATGGGCAAAAAAATGTGTGCTTTAGATAAAACCTCATGTGAATGCTCTTAAACAGAAATAAATATAATTTTAATATTATGGGGAAAATGAGGAAGACTATATTGTACACGGAAAAAAATACCTGCGCTTGCATCGGGTGGATATGGGTTCACATCCTAACTATGCTCCTTAGCGATTTGACTTTGGACACTTCCCAAAGCCTCAGTCTCTCTCATGTGAGTTGAACATCACAGAGTCACTGTAAGGACTGAATGAGGTTACATACTGAAAGGGACTAAGGCACATAGTGGGCATTCGGTAAATGTTAATTGATCTAGCACACAAATAATTTAAGATACAAAAGAAAGGATCATTAAAACTCTAAACTCTAAACTCTGATGACAATCTCTGGTTGAGTTTTGGGTTATGCCTCAACAAGCAACTTTGTTTTCCTCTTCAGTAATACATTCTCATCATAGCGGTAATCAAGACGATGGCTGACAGGCAGTGTCTCTTACTTAAGGAGAAAGAAGGATGGCATCGATGTGCAATATGGATTGCTTGCAAAAAAGTCACAGTAGAGAGACATAACGCATCTATTCTATAGCAAAGTCCAGGCACATTGCATTTATGGGAATTCGTGTGTGTGTGTGTGTGTGTGTGTGTTGAGTGTATGAGAGAGAGAGAGAGAGAGAGAGAGAGAGAGAGAGAGAGAGAGAGAGAAAGGGACAGAGGGGAATCCCCTATGCCTTTCTCGTATCCAAAGTTGCCCTTAGACGGCACTACCCAGGAACAGGGAGGCCATGACCAAAGCACTCCGAGAAAGCACAGAAATTTAAATTGTAAGAGCAACTAAGGGTCTCTGAAGGATAATTTTTCCTTACACTCTGATTGTAGAACCTAATCCCTGAAGTAAAATCAGATCCCACTTTCTATTAAAAATATGGATTCCAGTAGTAAAATACAAACATTTTGACATTCACGTGCCAGTTTTAGACTTTTTCCTGCTTTTTATCTTTGTTTTAATAGTATCATTTGATTTATCTGAAGACCAAAATTATATTTTATTATTTTAAATTGAATTCATTGGGGTAACATTGGTTAACAGATTATATAAACTTCAGGTGTACAACATTACAATGTGATAGCTGTATGCTCTATTGTGTGCTCATGACCCAAAGCCTAGTTTTTTTGGGTCATGAGCACAAAGGGGTTATATTTTGACCCCTTTACCCAATTTACCATTCCCTCACCCCCTCTCCTTTCTGGTAACTATCATTCTGTTGTATCATTTTTCCAATTGAAATATAGTAATATGTCTTTAGCCTTCTGTTTTCAGCTGCTTTTAAACTGACGAAGTCCAAATGTTTAATCATTATAGCCACAAAATAATGTCATTCATTGAATTACAAAAAGAGAGCCAAAATAGCTTGAATTTACCTGTGGTTCGAGGTGCTGCATTGTTTCTCTGGTCTATAACATCTGCCCCTGGGTAGCCTAAAGCCTCCCTCCTTTCATGTTGAGGATGACCATCTTGTTTGTGTGTGATTTTCATGATGGTGTATGTTCATGGACCAAGAAACAAAGGAAGATTTTTAAAACACTTATTTTTAATGTTTTGGTGGAAGGCCATGATGTAACCATGAATCTTACAGTACTACCCACTCTCCACCAGAAACGTTTTTTTCATTATCCACTTAGTTATTCAAAACCATGAATTTTAAAAAATAATTTGAATCACAACTCATACACATAAAAGACACCTTAACCATTTTCTCAAGACCCAGAAATTACAAAAATTGAGTTCCTGAGGTCAAAGATGGTGGAGTAGATAAATGCCGTGCTTGCCTCATCCCATGAACACATCAAAATCACAACTAAATTATAGGACAATCAACCTGGAGAAACATCTGAAGTCTAGCAGAACATAAGTTTTATAACTAAGGATGTAAGTACGGAGACTGGTAGGAGGAACAGAGAGGCGAAACAGGCTGGTCCCGCACCCACCTGTGGTGGTTGAAAATCAGGAAAGATATCTCAGCCACAGAGGTTCCCCATGAAGAAGTGAGGAACCCCAGCCCTCACACCAGGCTCCCCAGCCCACAGTACTGGTGCCAGAAAGTGGAGCCACCACAACTTCTGACAGCGAAAAATAGTGGGGATTCAACCCTCCAGGTGGGACGGGCAGGAAACCCAGACATCATATTAAATGACCCATGCAGGCGCTCACCTTGGGCTCCAGCAGAGCGACGCTGACTCTAGGGTTGTTGGAGACAAATGGGATGAGGACTGAAGAGACAGTCCCAGTTTTTCCTGTGTGGGGACCTTCTCCCATGCAGCCAGCAGGTGGGCGCCATTTTTTCTGTGTTGAGCCCGCCCCCACAGGCCAAATCTGAATCTGATTGGCATGGTGAGCTCCACTGCTCCATCCGACTGACTCACTAAGAGTCTGCCCTACCTAACAGGAGGCTTTATCAGCAGCTGAACCTTACAGGAGCCAGCAGGTGGCAGCAGGCCTCATTTTGTTGCATGGCCTCTCCCATGGGCCTCCAGGTACAGCGCAGGCAGCAACCAACTAAATCTCTTTGTAGCTCCTACCAGGTAGTCCCTGGTTGGTCACAGGCAGTAGGTGATCTGGGCCTGCACTGGAGCCCCTCCTAAGAGGGCCCAGAACCAATATACTTATAGGTTGGCTTCAGATCACAGCAGAGCACCACCCAATTAGCCCCACAAGCGGCACACACAAAGGGCGGTCTTAACAGGCACCAGCGCCCACTGGGGTGAATCCCACACCCTGGGGTAAGCCCCTCCCCCACAGCAGCTCATAAGCTGTGGATGCAGCCAAACCCCACAGCCAGTCAGCCTGAGGGTCAACACCACCCACTGATATGCCAACAGCAATTAAGTCTCAACTGTAACAGGAGGGCACACACAACATACAAGGGACATTCCTGGAGCAGCTGGCTCAGCTGACCAGGGAGACTGTACCACCGGGCCCCAAAGGACCCCCTACTACATTAGGCCACCCGGCAAGACTGGGAGACATAGCAGCTCTACCTAATACATAGAAACAAACACAGAGAGGCAGCCAAAATGAGGAAACAAAAAAATACATCCCAAATGAAAGAACAGGAGAAAACTCCAGAAAAAGAACTACACAAAGCGGAGGCAAACAATCTACCAGATATAGAGTTCAAACAATGGTTATAAGGATGCTCAAGGAACTTAGTGAGAACTTCAACAGAGATAGCAAGCATAGAAAAGGACATAGAAACCATAAAAAAGAACGAGTCAGAAGTGAAGAATACAATAACTGAAATGAATAATGTACTAGAAGGAATCACCAGCAGACTAGATGAAGCAGCAGATTGAATCAGCAATTTGGAAGACAAGGTAGCAGAAAACACCCAGTCAGAACAGAAAAAAGGAAAAAGAATAAAAAAAAAAAAAAATGAGAATAGTTTAAGAGACCTCTGGGACAACACCAAGCATAACAAAATTCACATCATAAGGGTATCAGAAGGAGAAGAGTGAAAGCAAGGCATTCAGAACCTATTTGAAGAAATAATGACTGAAAATTTTTCTAACCTGGTGAAGGAAATAGACATACAAGCCCAGAAAGCACAGAGAGTCCAAAAAAAGATGCACCCAAACAGGCCCACACCAAAACACATTGTAATTAAGATGGCAATGGTTAAAGACAAAAGTAGAATCCTAAAAGCAGCAAGAGTTACCTACAAGGTAGTTAGTTACCTACAAGGGAGATCCTATAAGACTGCCGGTTGATTTCTCAATAGAAACTTTCCAGGCCCGAGGAAATGGCACAAAATATTCAAAGTGGTGAAAAGCAAGGACATACAACCAAGGGTACTCTACCCAGCAAAGCTTTCATTTAAAATCAAAGGACAGATAAAGAGCTTCCCAGACAAGAAAAAGTTAAAGGAGTTCATCACCACCAAGTCAGTATTACAGGGAATGTTAGAGGGACTTCTTTAAGGTGGAAAAAAAGTTTAAAAATATGAATAATAAAATGGCAATAACTACATACCTATCAACTATTGCTTTTGGTGTAAGTGGGTTAAATGCTCCAATCAAAAACATAGGGTGGCTAAATGGATAAGAAAACAAAATCCTTACATATGCTGCCCACAAGAGACTCACTTCAGATTGAAAAAACACACAGACTGAAAGTAAAGGGATGAAAAAAGTTATTTCATGAAAATAGATACAAACAAAAAGCTAGGGTAGCAATACTTATACCAGACAAAATAGAGTTTAAAACAAAGGCTATAACAAGAGACAAAGAAGGACCCAGTAATCCCACTTCTGGGTATTTATCTAAAGAAACCCAGAATGCTACTATGAGGGGACATGTGCATCCATATGTTCATTGCAGCATTGTTTGCAACGGCCAAAACGTGGAGGCAGCCTGGGTGTCCGTAGATGTAAGAATGGATAAAGAGGAGGTGGTACATATATACAATAGAACATTGCTCGGCCATGGAAGGGAATGGGTTCTTGCCATCTGCGGGGTCATGGATGGACCTGGAAGGTATTGTGCTGAGTGAAGTGTCAGGCAGAGAAAGATAGATGCAATGTGATTTTTGCTTTATATGTAGAATCTAAAGAACAAAATAAAACAGAAACAAACTCATAGATACAGAGAACATTTTGATGCTTGCCAAACAGAAATGGGGTTGGGGGTGTGGATGAAAAAAAGGAAAGGGATTAACAAGTGCAAATTCGTTGTTACAAAGTAGTCATGGGGTATAGCATAAGGATTATAATCAATAATATTGTATTTACTATGTATGGTGTCTTGTAGTATTGTACTTACTATGTACTATGTATTGTACTTACTATGTACTATGTATTGTACTTACATAGTATTATACTTACTATGTACTATGTATAGTGTATGGTGGGTACTAGATTTATTGATGTGATAGATGGGAGGGGGTTGGGGACAGGGTGAAAAGGTGAAGGGACTCAGAAGTACAAATTGGTAGTTACAAAACAATCATGGGGATGTAAAGTAAACCACAGGGAATGTAGTCAATAAAATGGTAATAACTATGTACAGTGCCAGGTGGGTACTAGACTAGTCAGGGGGATCACTTCGTAAATTACATAAATATCTAACCATATGCTGTACACCTGAAATTAATATAAAATAATATTGAATGTCAACTGTAACTGAAAAATTAAAAAGGAAGGGGAAAGGTAAAGGGGGATAAGAGGTCAAATTTCCAGGTATAAAACAAATATGTCATGGGGATGTAATGTACACCATGGGGAATATAGTCAACAATATTGTGATAACATGGTACAGTGTCAGAAGTTTGCTGGACTTATCATGGTGATCACCTTTTTAGGTATATAAATGTTGATTAACTATTGTATACACCTGAAACTAATATAATATTGTATGCTAACTACACTTTAATAAAGATCTTTTTAAAAAATTGAGTTCCTGAATTAAAATCACTTTGGAAAAATATAAAATTCAGGGAAATTCTAGATAAAAGGTAGCCCTGCTATCTTTGGTGTTTCAAAGAGAGAATAACCCAAAGCGAAAATCATGGAAAGGCGGAGATTTGGCAGCAAAATACGTGTATTCTGCCATCTGCCCTGGGAAAGAGAATGTTCTGTTACTTTAACTTCCCTAAATCAGCCCTGTAGCACATCTTCTCCAGGCTGGCTTAATCCCCATCCTGGGTATTTTTAATGGAGATCCATCATAAACCTGTGAAAACGTGAACCCCTGCAGAAGCACACACAGAAAGGAATTGGAGTGTCCCTTACTACCAAAGGGAGTGGAAGTAGGTCTGCAACCTCAGCTAAGTAGCCATTAACAGCAAGTAGAAAAGAATGTGAGCTCTGAGTAGTGTGGTTACAACTCCTTGAATTAGCCACAGGATCATTGGCTTTTCACAGCCTAACCTCCCCAGTTAGTTGATAACGAGAGTGACCTGTTATTCAACACTTTTATGCTTGTAATATCTCCACCCCACCACTCTACAAGTGCTATATCTTATAGATACTGATCACCTACAGGTCATCAAAAAGAAGCATCTGTCCCCTCCATCTCTCTATGGTTGACGTCCTCTTCCTGTAAAACCTCAGTTTGCTCGGCTCCTGGGCGCTCTGCCATCCTGATTTTATTTCTTGGACTGCTCCTGTGCTTTCTGCCTTTTCTCTTCCAACCCCAAGAAGTAGCTGGTCCCTGAAGGACTGCTCTTTGCCCTACTCTCTGTTCCCACTTATCCTTGGCTATTTCCGCCATGCTCAAGGTTTCAAGTCTATGTATTCATGTGCATGGCTCCAAAATCTCTGTCTCTAGTTCCAACTTCTCTCAAAAGTTCCCACACTGATTTGCCAATGCTTTCTGGATATCATGTCAACCCCGGCAACTTAAAAGGCACAACGAAATAAATCCTTTCCAGGATTTACCACTCATTTGTATTATTTGCACTTCCACTCTCTCAGTTATGCAGACTCCAAGGCTTGGGGTCATCTTGCATTCCTCTTCTTCAATACCTAACATTCAGCTTGTCGATTGCAACTCCTCGGTAGTTCTAGCTTCTGTGTCTTCACTTCACCTGCCATTGCTCTAGTACAGGCACTTCTTGCCTGTCGCCAGAATCCTGCTTTCTTTACCTCCCGCCTATGTCTTCTTTAGTTCGTTTTACAGAATGGGGAAAATTATGAGCACCATGGTGACAGAGACTGGGTTTTTATCATTGCACAGCCAGTACCTAGCATGCTCCTTGTTAAATATTAACATTTTTTAATTTATGGAAGCACAGTTCCAATCACGTTATCTTTTCCTGTTCCAACAGTTCTCTGGTCCTCAGTATGTTCCTGATTAATGAAATATTTGGGGGATAAATTATAAACATGTTAATGGAGTGAGATTTCAGAGAGGGTCTGGTGTCTACTAAGGGAAAGTAGAAAAGCTTGGGTTCTACCTATGTGTCTGATACCTGCAAAATGTAAGTTGGAGGACAGGTTTGGGGGGAAAGATAATGAGTTTGACTTTTGACATCAGGAATTTGAAGTGCTCATGGGACATCTGGTTGATAGTGTCACAGGTATTGGTGTTCATGAGAAAAGTCTAGAATAGAACTGAATGATGGGGACTTGAAGATAGGGAGGCAGTACAACACGCAGTTAGGTGCATCAACTCTGCAGCCAGATTGCCAGGGTCAAATCCCAGTTCTGCTGCTAACTAGCTGGGTGAACCTACCTGGTCAACGTTCTTAACCGCTGTGTGCCTCAGTTTCCTCATCTTTAGAATGGGCTTTCAAATCCCTATCTCTTAACTTGTCATGTGAATCAAATGTCATGAGAACAATGCCTGGCACATGGAAAGCACTTAATAGGTATTTGCTATAATTATTTACATAATAGTTAATGAAGATTTGAGGATGAATGAGATCACCCAAAGAGAAAATAAGAAATACAAAAACAAAAGAACAGGATGAGAGAAAGTCCTTAGGAATTCCAGTCTGAAGTAGGCTCTGACTAAAGAAACAATAATATACGGTTCTGGCTTTCAAGAGGTTTCTAACCCTATGGGAAAGAGTATAACTTCTGCTGTAATAGAGGCGTCAGGATAGTACGATGAGAGCACAAAAAAGGAGAACATTTTGAAAAAGAAACAGAATTTCTCCATCCAAGCACTATATCCAGTTCTTTGGCAGAAGTTCTGAGTGAAAAAGGAAGATAGAGATGAGGGAGAGACCGTTCCTTCCATATCAGGGCCAAGAATATGAAAATAATGGGCAGTGAAGTGTCCACTGGTTTCCACATCATCTAAAACCTCAGTCTAGAGCTGAAGCATCTATCTTCAAGGATCTTTACCCGGCACCTAGGGACATCAGTCCTGAGAGCATTCTACACTGGGGAATAGCCTGTGACCCGCTCGGGCACTGGCACTAAGCTGAAACATGCAAACAAATAAAACTGAAGCCAAAGTCAGTAAGCCACATGCAAGACATCTACATTCAATCCTGCTTGAATATTTCCCTCCTCCTATTTATAGCTTCTTCCCTTTCATTAACACTTCCAGTGGTGTCACATCACACTGCTTTGGGGGACTGTGCCCACTTAGATCCACCCCCCCCACAAAGGGTGATAAGTGCCAGGGTTTGACCAGGAAAAAAAGAAGTCACTTCCCAGCAGGGCTCATGGGGCAACAAATAGAGAAAACACCAGTGACTCAATTCTTCTCAGGAAAGCTCAAGGTCAGAGGCTCAAGGAAGAAGACCCTCTCAGGCTTTGTTTTCACTAAGCCTTGGCAGAAACCTCCATGGCCATGCCCACCATGGGGATCTTGAGCCAGATGCCAGGAGACCTGAGTTGCAACTCCAGCTCTGCTCCTGTCTCCCTCTATGACTTTGAACAAGTCCTTTAACTGCTCTGAGCCTCAATTTCCCTGTAATTAAACAGAGGGGTTAGGTTAAGGATCTACAGAGCACCTTCCAACATTCTTCATCTCCCTAATATCATCATACTCTGTATGAATTAGATGGGCAAGGTTATGCTGCAGTAGCAAGAACCCCAACTTCTCAATATTTACCATAACTTAGATCATTATTGCTTCATGCAAAGGCAGATGCAAGTTTGGGCAGCTCTCCAGAGCAATTGCCTTCCATGCAGTAACTCAATATTTCAGCCTGACACAGGCTGTATCTATTATTTATACCATCTGGTCTCATTGGTGACATGCAGGTAAAGAGGGTGACTATCGAATCATACATGGGCTTTTCACTGACTCAGCTTATATGTGACATACGTCACTTCCACTCAGTTTACATCAACCAGAATGAGTCACGTACCTGCCTGACCCCTGGTAGTAGGGGAGGGGGGGCACAGGAAGGGATGAGAAGTAGAAATTTCCATGTTCTCAGAAGCAGAGAAGAACCGGATACTGGTGAATGCTAGTAGTGTCTGCACACAGCCCCCTATCAATGACAAAGACTTTTTTTCATTCTTCCAGTTGCTTATTAAACTGTCCTGACAATGTTTTGAGGTCAGTAGAGAAGCTACCAATGAAGAAACATTCCCAGAAAGGTTGAGCAACATATGCAATGTCACAGAGCTGCCTATTGTCTGGGACAGCACTAGATTCCATGTCTTACGCTCTCTGCTTTCTTATGATTTCAAGAGATTCTGATGTAAAGATTTTGTGTCAGAAGATCTGTGTTGGAATCATGATCATTCATTTCACTGGCCAGCAACAACTCCTTGAACTTCAACTTTCATATCTGCATCAACGGTGTTAGAGACCTCGCTCAGAGTTCCCTTGGGAGGATGAGCTAAGATAAAGGGAATACGCCTACCACAGAGCAAAGCAAATATTAAGAAAACAATACATTTTGTCCAACTAATCACATCATGGTGTCCTCAACTGTTCCAAGACCACATATTCTTACACCCTTCTAGAACCAGAGGACCCTACACACAGAAATGCTCAACTAATGTTATATGTCAACCAGAAATAGAGTTATTTTTATTGGCATTCATCTATATGAAGACTATGACCTCTTTGGGGGGTTGAACAGGTGTTATGTTTTTCCCAGCACCTAGTGAAGTGCCTAGAAGAGAGTAGAAGCTCAGAGCACGGGGTCGTAATGATTGGCATGTAAGAAGTGCCTAATAATAAGTATTAAGCATTGTGGTTACTGCTATTTTTTGTTCCTTTTGTGTAATAGAAGGAAGTGAGAGAAGAAGAGATGGAGGGAAGTTGGGAAAAGAGAAGATATGGCCTGAATATTTGTGTCCCCCCAACAATTCATATGTTGAAATCTAATCCCCAATGTGATGGTATTTGGAGATGGGCCTTCAGGAGGTAATTAGGTTATGAAGGTGAAGCCCTCATGAATGGGGTTAGTGCTCTTATAAGAAGAACCTCAAGAGTTAGCTTGCTCTCTTTTTTCCATGTGAGGATACAACGAGAAGACAGCTATGTGCAAACCGGAAGTGGTCCTTACCAGAACTTGACCATGCTGGACCCCTGATCATGGATTTGCAGCCTTCAGAACTGTGAGAAATCATTTCTGTTGTTTATAGGCCACCCAGTCTATGGTATTTTGTTATAGCAGCCAGAACTAAGAGAAGCGAGAATACACCATTCACCTTCTTTAAATAGGAGTTGGAAAACCTCTCAGGACAAGAAAAGACTATAGTTACTGATGTGAAGCATTCTTTGATTGTGTTTCTTAGCCAAAAAACGCAAGGTAAGAAAAGAGATTCCTGGGAGAACAAAAGGTTAGCCCTGTGTTTCATGAGGCGGGGAAGGTACAAGGAGACGAAAGACAGGGTTGTCAGGACAAAAGGAGAACCATGGACTCACTGCATCCTTCCTCCATGCCATGGATGGGGGCTGCCATGGGCTCAAAGCTTGTCACCTGAGTCAAGGACCAAATCCCAACTTCGTAGTGTCATTCTAATGATCCACTGCTGTGGGGCCATGGGCTCCTTCAAACAAGTGACCTTGGCTGGTTATCTCCATAGTAACAGCTTACATCCCAAACTGTTCCTTCCTGTGTGGGAGGAAACATTACAGAAATGGGGAAAAGCAGAAACGAACAGTGTTTTTTCTTTCTTATGACCCTTCTCCTTTGGCAAATTGTATCCTTTTCCTGAACATTGCAGTCTCCTGAGGAAACCATCCATAGAAGAGGAGGTTTTAGGAATTTTATTTGCAGATGGATGCCCAGGACACATTTTAAAAAGTAGAAGCCGAAATTGTGTTTCCTTTAGTTTCAAGCAGAGCTCAGTATCTCTGTGTTTCACCGTTCTTTTCATTAACCGCTCCCCAGAGCAGAAGGCCAGCATGTCCTCTCATTTTGAAAGAGAAAGACTTCAGATCAGAGAAGTTGGGTAGCTTCCCCAGAGCTACAGAGCAACGCGGCAGTAGAGTTAGTTTAGAAAGCCACACCTAACAAGGCTGAGCCTTTGCTGAGCCCCATTTACATCCTGCCTTCCTGCAGTCCAGCCCCTGCCTAAGCCACCATCCTGGTCAGTCATCTGACATGTCTCCCTCTGGCCCTAGACACCACCTCCTGTCCCCTGACCCATGATACTCCCTGTGATTTTCTCCAGCAGGGTGCCCAGATTTTGGGTAAGGCAATTGAGCAAACGTATGCTCTGTCTAAACCTGGCATATCAAGTACATTGTAAGCTCCCTGTTCTGTCTGTTTCACAATGTCTATGATCAGAGCAGCATTTTACAGGATGATAAATGACCCTTCTTCAGCTGAACCTGGAAGTGCAAGCCTGACCAAAAAACCCTCTAATTGCAGCTCTCAAATGTACCATGGGGTCTATTTTCCAACCAGAGTCATGAGCCCAACTTCAACCTCTCCCAGTAGTTTTTATCCCACGATTCCATCCATGAAAAAAATCTGTTTCTCTACAGCATCCCTGCCTGACTTTGACGTACAAAGGTGTAATTAGAACAGCATGGAACAAGCAGGACGATCCATTTACCTCATCCCTAACATTTAAGTGCTTTAAAATATGTTTCTAATATCCTAGGTGCACGGAGCCAAATTCCCTGCTCCGTTTTTCACATGCATGAGTAAATCCACACAGACTAAACCCCTTGGGCCTTAGGTTCTGCTTAGAAGTTTTTTGTTTTTTAAAGAAAACAAATATTCCATTAAAACGACATAGTGTACTATGCATATTTTTAGGACAATTAGAGTTTAGAATTCCCTCTCCTTCCGCCCCTGGTAAAAAAAAAAAAATGTTTTCCTTAACTATTTCCTTACCAAGAATGACATTAAGCTGGGATAAATGGAAGGGCTTTCTTGTCTTTTAAAATAATCTTCTCATCTTACATTGTCCAAATACCAAGTAATGGATGAAGATCCCTGATGTGTTTTGGGAAGGGTCCAGGCTCCCCTGTACCTTCACTACATAAATCCTTTAGGGAGACAGTTACTTGTGAACCTAATAGAAACATTTACTTGAAACAGGAAAGCCAAACTCACAGGACACAGAGAAACATAAAAGTAAAAATGTTCTATACCATCTGCTTGATTCAAAGTAGGTCGTTGGGTTGAGTAAATTTCCTTTAGCCCTTCTGACCGTGTAAGTAAAATCATAAAGCAGAGGCTGCAGCAGGCAGGTTACAGCCAGACCAAGTAGGAGGAGCTTAGAAAGTCAGTTTTTGTACAGAGGTGACTGGGAGAGGAAGGAGGGACCATCCCAAGTCACAGCTTTTGTTCTCGGGTGTCTCTCTAAGTTTGTGTTGCTGCAAACGCCTGGTCATCAGTCTGTGCGGCTGTGACCACATGCAGATAATATCTGCCAAGCCAGCATGCAAATCAAACATTGTCTTGCCACCAAATTGGGGGCAACATCTTTGTAGCAGTTGCCATGTCACTGCACATTCAAGTTCAGAGGCCCCACAGCCACCACATTTAAAAAGAGAAACTGATGTTAAGACCATCTATAGCTTGTTTTTCATTCACCGCAAAGCATATCACGGGATGAAAAAACCCAGCCCCATTCAGTCCACGATTCAGGCAGAAATAAGATACACCTTCGTACGAGTCTACCTTGAACAATGACCTGGATCCAGAGCCGGCTTGGAGAATGTGTCCAGGGATGTGTCTTGGAAACTACGAGTTAAATTGCAGAATCAAAGAAAGAACTCAAAACTTCCTCGGGAAAAAAATGTGTTTATTTAAATTAAAAAATATCGTGGGAATTACAAACTGTTAAATACAGCAGACAATTTTGTACAACTTAATACAATAAGAAGGAAGTATATACATCACTTTTTAATGGGCGCAGATAGATTTGCACCAAACTTCAGGATTAAGCAATGGAAAATGTGACAACGCACATGTCCATCGCAGTAAAGTTTCAGAATTCAAGTGATTCCAGGCAAGGGGCCAACTCAGCTTGGCTTCTTTCACCTTAAACAGCCCCCTTTGGAGTAAATCCATGCTCTGAATTTTAAAGTGAAAGGAGGCCTCTTTTCCCCTAAAACGTAAATTTCCTCTAGTACTGTGTGAAGGCGAACTGGTAAACCAGCTCCTACACTGTTAACCCTTCTGTGGGAACAGTAGTTATTGCTGTCTCCAATCCAAGGAGAGAGTATGTTTTTAAAGTGGGGGGGAGTGTTGTTTTTAATAGAATTAAACTTGACCTTTGGTGTGTTTCTCTTCCTCCTCTCTTCCAGTGCCTACAGGCTATGCTGCAAAGTTACTGAGCACAGGAATACATGGAAACACTAGCGAGCATTCCTGAGCACTTTCTTTCAGCTTTCTTCTTCCCTTAGCTGGAGTGTTAACGTTCCAGCACCCAGAGAACGTTGCAGAGTAAAATGTGGTATCTGCTCTTGGGTTCACTGCTGGGGAAAATGACAGCCTGAATGAGTTGATAATTCGCCCTGAATCTCCCAGTTACTTGTGTTTCTCGTCTCCAACTGCTCCTTTAAATGAGCAGATCCATTTTCAGACTGACTGGCCAAGGGGGAAATATTTTGTCCAAGCTTCCTCACACCAAGCCTTGCAGAATTTATCACAGAGTCTTAAAATCTGAAGACATCCTCCCAGCCCCCTGGGGATATAGATCATCAGGAGTCTCATGAAGGCGGTAAGTCTCTTGATGACATGCCCAGGACCACACAGCAAATCAGTGTCAGGGCTCAAGATCAGGAAACAGAACTTGGACCCCAGCTTTATACAATCTGCCTGAGTGTGTCCTTCTAGGTCTCAGCTACGTGACGAAAGGCCATGTGATGGAGGCCCACGTTATGTCCTCTCCCAACTCAGAAAACTAGGCTGAGAAATGAGCAGCGAGAGAGCTAACGGTTGGCTTTGTTCAACTCTACCATTACCCCTTCTGGAAAGCTCGGGAAGAGTCCCCCACATGGCTATTCAGAGTGCAGGTTAGATTCTGGGGAAGGCCTTCCAACCAAAAAACTTCATGCCAGCGTGAGATGCTGGACAGTCCCAGATCAGAGTTCAAGGCCATATGTTAGAGAAATAGTCAAAATAGCAGATCGTGTCTTATAATCCCAGCCAATGTTAACAGGTTTGAAAGTTGCATTTTTTCCCTTACAGTATGCTAATGGGCCAGGTTCAGACCTCCAGCTTTCTCCCATCAAAAGTCTTCCATCAAATGTCCCCCTGCCACCCAAAAGACCCCCAAAGGAAGCGCAGTTACCCGCTGTGAACTAATGCCACAGGTACCCAGTAGAGGTACCCATAGCCAATCAAATCTAGAAGAACAAAGCTCTAGGCAAATTAGCAAATCAAAACTAGTTACTCAGCATGTCCTAGGCATGGCAGCCCTGGGAGTGGGCAGAGGCTGCAGGAGTCACCCAGGGTATCCAGTGAGAAAACAACACCACACCGACCTGCCAAATTCTGAACAGGAACCCTGACCCCCAGGCCCCAAAGTAAATGTACACACTACACGTCTTCAGGGCGTTTGCAGTGGTGGGTCCACATTACAGTTGAATCATGGACTCCTGGCTGCTGCTGGCTCCAGCCGAGCAGTGTCCCCCACCACCCCCCATTCAGGGGCTTGCCGAGGGTCTCTTCAAAGTGGCAGCTGCACTGCAAAAGTGAAACCAGACACGAAAAGTGTCCTTCTCTCTAAGCGTGCTAGTGGATGGGGCCACCTCCACAGCCCCTGGGGGTGCTAGGAATTCTGATGGATGTTCTCCGAGGACCCTTCACTGCTTTCGTTCAGGGGCGTCTCCGAAGTCTCCCCCAGCTCATCATCGGCCCCCTCCTCCTGGATGGTGAGATGCACGTCTGGCGAGGAGGACTCGGAGCTCACGCTGTCCCCTTCCATGGAGCAGAGGGTACAGGACAGGGCGGGCGCCACGCTCTCTTGCAGCATGTTGAGCATCAGGGGCACCTGCGTGGACCTCAGGCCCGACACGACGGGCAGCGGCTTCATGGCCTCCCCCCAGAGCCTCTCCTCGTCCTTGTACAACAGCAGGAGGCTGGACTTCTTCTCCCGCCTCTTGGATTTCATGTAGCCCAGCATGATCCCAATCAAGAAAATGCCATAGAAGGACATGACCACCAAGATGTAGAAGTATTCGTTACCGTTGCCGCTACTGCTGCGGGGCACATGGGACTCAAGGGGGCTGCCGGGGGCTTCGGTGCTGGGGTGCGTGCTGTTCAGAGGTTCCATCTTCAGCATTGAAGCACGGCTCACACAGCCAGGGTCTGGGGAGAAACCTGCAGGTTAGAACTCTCCCCCAGCTGCACGGTATAGAGAGGAGGGTGAATGGAGGTGTGTGTTGTTGCAATATCAAAACAGCTTATAAATGCACGGAGAAAGCCTAAGAGGTTCCACCAAACACCTAACGGGTTAGCTCCGAGGGGTCGAGTGCATGGGGGAGAATGCAGAGAGAGGTGGGGGGAACCTAAGGAGGACTTTTACTTTTTAGTGTATACATGCCCGTTATGTTTGCATTTCATAGAGGAAGCATATCAAAAGCATTGCTTTTATAATTTTAAAAACAAAAGAGAAAATCAATAGAAGACAAGGGAGCATAGAGAAAATAAATAACATTGTGATTACAGGGAAACTTTTTTAACTGAACAGGAAAAAAAAAAGAAAGTTTACATTTCTCAAACTTACAACTATTTTTAATTCAAACCAAAGTTCCCTTTGAACAAAAAAAAGGACAGGAAACCTTCATCTAATGGCTAAAAATAGCCTTCTTTCAAGGAGCATGGCTAACTTACCAAAGGCTGGCAAATTCCTCCCAAGTCCTGATTTCCTGAATCGCCAAGTCCAAGGGTATTCTTCCTCCAAGCACGGCTCAGCGCTCTGACAATTCGGCTGTTGCACTTGGGATATATAGTCAAGAAATGCATCGTCACGTGTTCTGGGAGGAAAATTTACAACAGAGTTTGGTCGTGGCAGAGTGAACAGTGAACTCCAAGCATTGCAGCTCAACTCACTGAACTCTGCAGCTGTGAAAAGAAACAGACTGGGAACGAAGCAGCCACGCTGCTCACTCCCCAGCACCCAGCCCGAGTTTTCAGGGGGCCATAAAAATGAATGAGAGAAGAAAAGAAAGTGGCCAGGTAGAGCTGCTACCCCAGCGTCCACTCTCATTGAAAATTAGCTCACGTTTCATCTCCCTGTTAGGGAATAACCATGGTACCGTCTGCAGGTTTTCAGAGACAGTACAAAGTACCATACTCTGGATAAAAGACAGTTGGAAGCAAGTGCAGGATTTACTGTCAAGAATCCAAGAGCTTAGGTTTCAGTTCTTCCACTAACGATGCAAATTTTAAAAATCTCCACTGAACCTTTCTGCGCTTCAGATTCCTGGTTTGCAAAATTGTTGGACCTGGAAGGCTTCAACACTTAGGATTATGAGAACTATGTGACTTTTTGAGCCCCTGTTAGTTTAATCATTCTGAGATTTAAGGCCCGCTGGTGCAGGGTAGCCCTTTAAAATACAGAGGGATTCTACCTGTCTTCTGCATCAAGCTCATTGATGTATTGTTTATAATTTAAAAATATGTCTTTTAGATTCTTTTCAATAGTCTACACGAAATGGAAATGGGTTACGGTGCCAGACACTGCGGCAGGTTTTTCTCCAGCTCTGTGGGCACAGCTGCTCTTCACAGCATCATGCAGAGACCATCCACACATCTCTTTGCTGCCTCTGCCAGGTCACGGGAGGAGGAGGGATTCTTCTGGTGAGCAACTGAGCACAGTGCAAGCTTTTAAAACCTAAGTAGACCTTGTGTGAAAAGGGTTGCTGTGATCAAAATTGGAAAAGGAACTGAAGACTTTGATGTCAGTCCATCTGCTTCCCGGGATGTTTATTCTGAACGGCTCTCAGCTCTCATTCGACGTGAAAGTCAACTGGGAAGAATGCTCTGCCCCCAGCTGTCTGTGGCTCATAAATTGCAGCCAGACTCTCAGGAAATTAACTCTAGAGAAAACATCTCTTGTGGTTCAACTGTTGTTAAATTGAAGCTGAGGGGAAGCATGGTGGCGTCCCCCTGCACCATCTGGAACATATATGGCCCTGGACTGATACTTTCAGTGCTGCTACGTGAACCCATCTGGCTTAATGCCTGGTCTTAGTTCTTCTAGGATACCTGTGGAAAGAGCGGGATAGTGAGCAACTGCTGCTGTGTTCCCCTCCGGTTTATTCACCCTATGGTTTAGGTTGTCCTCACCATAAGTCCCCAGTTGGCTCAGAGGTATCAACTGCTAACAGTCCAACACCCAGATAATCCATACACTGGAACTTTGCTCATCCATAAAGACACCCTCACAGTAACAGCTATACTTAAAAAGCTCCACAGCTACCTTGGTTAAGGTAGACTTGGCTTTCTCAACCTGTATTCATCATAAATACCTGAAGACTTCCATCTTCAGCTATGCCTACAGTGGTTTGTGGAAGACACTAGAAAAGAGATGCCTGTTGATTGTCGATGCCAATACTGTTGATTATGTACCTTGGGACATATGAGAGTTGTAGTCACCCAGGGATGATCAAACGCTATAAATGGAAGCTTTAAGGAAGCAAAGAGGAGGTGGGGGAAGGGGTCGCCAGAGTTAAGGAGCAAGGAAGTACAAAGCCTAGTGCCAGGAGCCAACGAGGCTGAAGTTTCAAACAAGATAAATCCCTTAAAGTAAGCCGACAGTTCCAAGACAGTAAAACCAAAAAAAGACATGATGAATCTAGAATGCAGTCCAAGGACAAAGCAATGCAGAGGCATAGGAAGAACAAAATCCATTGCAGGCAGGCATAAGGGAGGGAACAGCCCGAATGAAACTCTGCTGGATGCCTATTTGGTGTCCCTACTTCCTCTGGGACTCGGTGCTAACTTCGTGCAGGGATGTTTCTCCTGCAGTTAAATGAAATGATGCAAGTACAGCATTTAATGCCATGTCTGGCAGAATGTGTATGTTCAATCTCTGCTTTTTGTTGTCATTGTTGAGAGCGCCCTGTTGCTACCAAAAGCTTCAGATTGCATTCTGATGGGCGTGTGCCTATCTCCAGATTTTAATTGTTGCTATTTTCTCTCCTGCCAAGAATGGAATTTAAGATGTGGGGCTTACAATGTCATAACACATAGCTCAATCTTCTCTCCCATTAGAGTATTATGAGAATTATGGTAGTGAACAATTGCATAAATAGTGAAGGAGGAAGGAAAACATCTAGGAGGTATATTTTATAAGGGAGAAGATGGGGGCACTCAAAAAGTATTAATTATATCTATGCCACAGATTCAGGAGACAGTAATGTTAAATAAATAAATTTACTTTACAAATATTTTCTCCTAGTCTGTGACTTGCTTCTTCATTTTCTTTTGAAGAGCAAATGTTTCTTAATATTGATGAAGTCCAGTTTATCAAAAAGTTTTATGGTTTGTACTTTTTGTATCCCAAGAAATTTTTGTCTAACCGAAGGTCACAATGATTTTGTCCTATTTTTCTCTTAGAAGTTTTGTAGCTCCAGTTCTTACATTTAGATCTCTGATCCATTTCAAGCTATCTTTTTTATATGATGCAAGGGATGGGTCAAGGTTCATTTACTTGTCTCATGTGGACGTCCAATTGTTCCAGCACCATTTGTTGAAAAGACTGTCCTTTTCCCATTGAATTATCTTGGAGCTTTTGTCAAAATCAATTAACCATATACATGCAGGTCTATTTCTGAGCTCTTTATTCTGTTCTTTTGATCTATCTGTCTACCCTGGCATCAATGTCACGCTTTTGATAAATCTGTTTTGAACTGACATTTTAAATGAGTCTAAGATATGCTGCAGTCCAGACCGGGCTGAGTGTCTATTATGTACCAGGCATTTGGTAGAGGCTCTGCCTACTTCAATCTTGTCAGGTCAGTGCTATCACATCCACTCCACAGATAAAGAAACTGAAGGTCAGAGAGGCTCAGCAAATTGCTCAAGGCCATGCTATTAGTAGGAGAGCAAGAATTTGAACCCAAGTCTGTACAATTCCACATCCCATTCACTTTCCACTACCCTTTGTCCCACTCAGTGGGACCAGCAAACTGGGAAAGAGTAAGAAATAAAATATGGGTATTTTTCCAACTTCATTTGAATCTTCAAAAACTTTTTTTTTTTTTTTTAATTTATTGGGGTGACAATTGTTAGTACAATTACATAGATTTCAGGTGTACAATTCTGTATTACATCATCTATAAATCCCATTGTGTGTTCACCACCCAGAGTCAGTTCTCCTTCCATCACCATATATTTGATCCCCCTTACCCTCATCTCCCACCCCCCACCCCCCTTACCCTCTGGTAACCACTAAACTATCGTCTCTGTCTATGAGTTTCTGTTTCTCATTTGTTTGTCTTGTTCTTTTGTTGTTTTTGGTTTATATACCACATATCAGTGAAATCACATGGTTCTCTGCTTTTTCTGTCTGACTTATTTCGCTCAGCATTACACTCTCAAGATCCATCCATGTTGTCACAAATGTTCCTATATCATCTTTTCTTACCGCCGAAAAGTATTCCATTGTGTATATATACCACAACTTCTTTATCTATTCATCTATCGAAGGACATTTTGGTTGTTTCCATGTCTTGGCCACCGTAAACAAAGCTGCAATGAACATTGGAGCACACGTGTCTTTATGAATAAATGAAAAAGTTTTTTTTTAAAAAAAGTGAATTCCTAGATGGCCAGATAGTCAAACATAAATGCAAACTTTCAGTTACAACTTGTTTCTTTCTAATTCATGCTATCTTAAATACTAGAGGTTGCAGCAACCTTAGTATGTTCTAGAAGGTATCTGTAAAGTAGTAATACTTTCAGCTTTTATCCGTATTTTTCATAGTAAAACAATTTCCCTTTTGTTTATATATACAGCTAACTTCTGGCCTTGTTTTGATTTTGATTTTTCCCTACTTGATCCTGACACACAACTTTCTGCAGAAGTTTAAGTGTTTTAATTTCCTGGTAATGTCATTTTCACCAGATGACCCAGGATTCCCTGGCCACACATCTCTGAAATTAAGTTAGTAGCTTCTGTGACTAAACAAAGTCCGTGCTGGGATACCAGCACGGCGGTGAATCTCATCAGAGTAAACGTAAGTCTGGAGTCTGGAGATCTGACCCTCCTTAACCTCATCCATGCTACGTGACTGGCTAAGTTGCATAATTTCCCTGTGTTTCAGTTTTAGCCCCTTAGGCATGTCGAGCGTAGAATAAATAATTGTCTCAAGATATTCCCAATGTCCCATAATCCATGAGGATATCCCTCTCGTGCGTAGATAGTAAAGAACAGGGCAAAACAAGAAGTGGCATAGCCTGGCTGCAGGGCTGGCGGTGTATTGGGAAATGAAACCCTTAGTGCCTACCCTGGAATTTGTTTTTCCCAGAAACCTTTTCTGAAAAGTTGTGTCTGGGAACTCTTGCTGTAGTCATCCTTTCTAATACCCTGAGTCACCCTCCAGAGGCACATACATTTCAGCATTCCTGGCACTTCAAATAAAACATGACTGAGTATTTTCTAGCGCTTAATAATACCTCCAGACCCTCCTATGACACCAAGGGTATTTCACAGGGAGGTGGCTGCAGGCAAATTCTGCTTGGACATCATCAAAAACTGATTAGGAAGGAAGAACCCAGAACTCCTGAAATTGAAAAGTGCCGGGCAAAATTGCCATTAACTCACCTTTGTTATTATTCAAACAGTTTTTTCACTTGATATTTAACAGATACTTGCATGCTGCCTCCAAGTATTTTATAAATTTTATATTTTTTAATCTTCCTAGAAATCCTATGAGGTAGGCTCTATTATCATCCCTATTATGCAGATAAGGAAACTGGGGCACAGAGTAGTTAGAGTACCTGCCTTAGATCACACAACCAGTACATGGCCGAGCTGGCATTGGAACCCAGATCTGAGATTTTGAACCCAGAGCCTTTGGCTCTAACCAGTACATTGTGTGGTCTCTTCTAGTTACTGAGTGTTTCAAGCATAGCATTCTGCACTGGAACTATAATAGGTGCAAGGAGAGAGAGAGAGAGAGAGAGAGAGAGAGAGAGAGAGAGAGAGTCTTAAGTGTCCACTGCAGCCTGCAACCTGCTGGACTCAGACGACTAGGGTCATACCCACACCTGGAAAAATATGAAGGGTAGGAGACTGTGTGCAGCCCCAGCCCTGGAGAGAGGTTGCTGAGTTAGAGAAGCTCATGCTCCCAGAGTTTGTCAGGAGAAAGTTTATTATTTATCATCCTACTCTTGACATTGGAGTGTTTCCAATAGACCAGATGTAGGCCACACAGAAGGGATCACACAGACCTGGGATACAGACTAGTTCCCACCCAAGATGGCAGCCAGGGGCTGAGGAGCTGATATTTTCCCCACGTCCAAAGGAAGTGCCTGGAATGGGGTCGGAAGTCATAGCCCTTCCCACCAGTGGCTTCCAGTCTGCCCAAGACCCGAGGGAGGTGGAGGCAAATGAAGGGGGAGAAGAGGTGTGGCAGAAAAAGTTTAACTATAAATGAACAGGAGAAGGTTTGACAATCCTGTGGGAATGGACATGTTAATTACTGAACTGAGGCTGTTTGAGGAGACTAGAGCAGCCAGGGATATTTTTTACCTAAGAATGACCAGAAAAGTCGTGGGATCTGTCTCCAGACCTCTACCCTTGGGCTGGGGAGGAACTGGCGTTAGCACATGAGTCTGAAGAAATCGTGGGACTCATTATAAAGGTTTGCTTTATGATGACATCCTGCAAGTGCTGCTTGCTTATCATAAGATTATGTGTGCAAAATGCTTGGAACAGTGCCCAGAATTAGCAAGTGTTCATTTATCATAAATATTAAACAATGCTAGAAAAATGCAAAAAGACAACATTTGGGGAGCTCTGTGGCATTATCTATCTTAAATTTAAGTTAAAGAACCATAGTGACTGGGCACTGTTTTATTCCCAGCACATAAAATGGTACCTGGCCCACAGTAGACCTTCAAGAAATACCTGTTAAATGAATATAGAAAGAATGTGCTCAGTGTTCTTCACAGATTTTATGTAAATTTCAAAAGAGTTAAATAAGGGCTATTATGAGCAGAATTTTATAAATGTGAAGACTAGAGCCTGAAAAGGTCAGTAACTTGTTCTGCTCACACAGCAGGACATAACTGACCTGCACTGGACCATCCTGCCTCCTATTGAAACCATGCCAGACACGTACTCCATTCCTGGGACGCACACTGCTCAATTGTTTTGGGTCACTTCCTCTGGCTCCAGCTAATCGGGGGTTATGGCCAGCTTCAGATCACCATAGGAAAAGGGTGCTAATGAAGGGCTTCGGGGATTCCAGCTGAGGCGGGCAAAGTAATTCTCTTTCTAAAAAATAAATAAATAAATAAAAATAAAAAGCGTTGAAAACCTTTAAAGATTTTCTTAAACCTTCTACATTCCAGATTATAATACAGAACCCAATAACTAAGAGATATACTATGGTTAATAATACGTTCTCGTATACTTGCTGAGAGCAAAACGTAAGCATTCTCATTACCAAAAAAAAAAAAGTTCACTAGGTTAACTATGTGAGGTGAGGGATGTGTTCATTCTCTTGCTCTCGGCAATCCTTCTACAATATACATGTATAACAATCTTTAAAAAAGAGTAACAGTTGGAGAACTCACATTTCCTGATTTCAAAACTTACCACAAAGGTACCAAATTCAAAACATTGTGATGCTGGCATAAAACTAGACATATAGACCAACAGAATAGAATTAAGAGCCTCAAAATAAACCCATACACCTATGATCAATTGATTTTCCACAAAGATACCAAGCCCATTCAACAGGGAAAGAAATAGTCTTTTCAACAAATAGTGTTCGGACAACTGAATATCCACATGCAAAATAATGAATTTGGACCTCTGCCTCACACCATATACAAAAATCAACTCAAAATGTATCAAGGAATTACATGTAAGAGCAAAAACTATAACATTTTGGAAAGAAACATAGATGTAAATCTTTGTGACCTTGAACTAGGCAATAATTTATTAGATATGACACCCAAAGAATAGGGAACAAAAGGAAAAAGAGATTAATTGGACTTCATCAACATTAAAAACATTTGTGCATCAAAGGATACTAACAAGAACATGAAAAAGCAACTCACGGAATGGGATGAAATGTTTTTAATATTATTTTGGCTAGTCTGGGTCCCTTGTAATTTCATATAAATTTAGAATGAGCTTGTCTATTTCTGGAAAAAAAAAAAAAAGAATTGGAATTGTGGTAAGGATTGTACTGAATCTGTAGATCAATTTAGTAAGTATTGCCATCTCCGTTATATCAAGTTTTCCAAGCCATAAATACAGAATGACTTTCCATTTATTTAGGTCTTTGATTTCTTACAACAATGCTCCCAAGGTTTCAGTGTGCAAGCCTTATACTTCATTTGGTCAATTTATAACTAAGTATTTTATTACTGTTGATGCTACAATAAATGAAATTGCTTTTTTCATTTTATTTTCAGATTGTTTATTGCTAGTGCATAGAAATACAATTAATTGTATACATTGTTCATGTGTCCTGCAACAATGCCAAGGGTCACCTAGCTCGTAGTCCTGGCTATGACGCTACACAGCAAGATGCAAAGCGCCCCTCAAGTGTATGCCTTCATAGGCCACTGACCAGCCATAAGAGAAGTCAGGGCCCAGAGGCAGAGACGCAGACTGAGTTTTGAGCCTGTTAACACTGTAATCCCCTGAAGACTGGAGCTCCCATTGTCCTTCCCTCTTCTCAGTACACCCAACAGGGAAGGAAGAGTGACAGGTGATGCACACAGGTGGCAAAATATGTTCCAAAGGTAAAATAAGCTGACAAAGGGGAAAGTGCAAATGGAGAAAGGGCTCAATGAAGTAAAAATCAGTGAGCTTATTTTCTCCACATTGATTTCATCCTTACCATTGAGAGGGAAAAGATTGTTTCATCAGTTCCCATTTATATTTACATTACCTGGTTTCTACAATCTGGTGGCATCCAGGAGACATGGTCAGCCACTCCAAACTTCTCTCCTTGCCTCAATAAACACCCCACTAGGAGGTGTAAAACCCTTACAGGCCAACTCCCAACCTTTGACCTCTCCTGGCACATGCCCTAGGCAGCTCCACTTAACAAATACTGAGAGCATCCTCCGTGGGGGGCAAAAAACACCATGACCCTTAGAGGCATTCTTCATTGGTAGAGGGGAGTTCAAAGATAAGGAACAATCACCATCTTCAAGAAGCCAAGAGTTGAGTATGAAAATAAAGCAGGGGCTCAAGCAAATGGAGAGCCATTAGCTCCAAGGGCCACAATGAGATAGAGACCATGGATCTAGAAGGTTCTGAAGGAAGTGCTTCTTCAGCCTGGGTAGATGGGGGGGGGTGGCACGGGCCTGAATAAATGGTAGGAGCTGAGTGGGAGTTTAGCAGGTGGTAGGAGTATGCCCTGGCGGCTGAACCAGCCTCGGGGAAACAGAGAACACAGAGTATGTTCCGGGACAAGCTGGGTACATGCCAGTGAGCACTAGGAAAGTGAAAGCCGTGGGAGGGAGAGCTCTCACATCAGACCAAACAATGTGGGCACAATACAAGTGTGGGTAAATTTGGAAAAGGTGTGGGATCTAGGTTTGTTAACAGGGCAGGAAGAGCTGAGAGTGGTGGCTTGTCCAGAGTGTAGCACAGGGGTGAGGGCTGGATTGGATAGGTCACCCACATTCAGACATTCTTAGCGCCTCACCCATCATGTGTCAACATGCCTTTAGAGCATGGTCAGCTAGAAAACCTAGTGGGAATGGTCCAGGGCTCATTCTGGAGCTGGCAAGAGCTGGATTCTCCCAATATTCAGTCACAGGCAGGAAGCGTGGCCCAGACCAGCAAGGAATGGAAAACAGAAATAGGCTGGAAGGTTATTGCTCTACTTCTGGGAAGACAGCTGGAGTGTCATCAGTGCGAAGAGAAAGAGGCACTGGATGTGAAAGACACTGTGGGCTGTGGCACAGGCAGCTCACACTGCACTTGGTTTTTTCTTTCTCTGAAATCATCTTCAGGGTAATGACAGTCATTTCCTACCCACCACTCTCCCCTTAAAATGGGTAAGTGTGTGGTATGAGATCATCATCTTTAGGGCATGGAAGGGAAGCACTCTGAAATATGGGAGAGGACAAATGTGTCCTGCATCATCTGGGCTTAGAGAGAAGGAAACTGAGGAACCAGGGTCTGGATGTCTGGGCTCCTAGTCACCCTTTCCAGCACTCGGGCCATGGCCAGTGCCATAGAAAACATCTGGGCGGAGGACCAAGCCCCTGTGAGAAGCACTGAAGGGCATTCTGACACATGGTGCCAAGTGGAGGAGCTGAGGGGCACTGAGGGTCAATCCAACACCATAGGAGCTCAGACATAGGCTGCCCTTTGCTAGAGGTGGAGCATATGCATTTAGACCTCACTAGCACCTTGCAGGCCTTCTGGTGAGAGGGGTAATTGCCATCTGCACCTCGAGAACTTATTTCTAAACCACTCAGCCAGTCAGTGAGGCCTCCACAAGCTACCTCCCTCCCCCACTGTATACCTGGAGCTGGGTGGTGTGGTGTAGGTGTAGGAAGAATCCGATCCATCCACCCGGAGGCAGGACTGGGGGACACTAGAGCATCCCAAGAGATGTGGGAAGACAAGAAGAAGATCAAAGGATAAAGTTTGCTGTCCTGCATGAAGAGTGAAGTTGGAAGGATACGCTCGCTTGGAAGAGAAATGATGTGTTTCCTTTGGATGCAAGTGCCCAACGGCCTATTCACGTAACCTGCCCCATATTGTGCAGAAAGTTCTTCAATAATAATGTTCCTCTGAGCTGCCGTTGGTCTGGTCCCCAAACTGTCCACTCTGGAGCACTGTCTCCTCCCACCCACATCTTCACCTGCTCTCTACCTTCAAGGCTTAATTCTAGTGCCAGGACCACATGCCTCCCCCAAAACCACTTCCCTTCCCTCAACCTGAGGAGACACCCCCACACTCCACTCTCCAAAATGCTTTGCGTATGGCTGACTGATGGCTCCAAAGATGGGCATCTAACTACTCAGTGAAGCAGAATGTGGTACGTGTCCACCAGGCTGTAAGCTCCTGACTGTGGGGGCACAATCTTGTTCATGTTTGTTTCCCCCCACAGAACCAATCCAGAGCCCAAGTAGACTCATATTATATATTTACTGACCTAGTCAATGACTCAGTGTTTGACACCTTTCTCACAAGACAAAGGACAAAGATCTTCCTCACAAGATGGCTGGAATTGTCAGAAAGTTCTTGTATCAGCCTAAAACTGTGTCCCTGTAGCCCCTGACCTTTAGTCATAGCTTCCCTCTTGTGACTATCGTAGAATATTTTCTTCCATGTGCAACATGACAGCCACCAATATTTGAAGTCAGCATTCACCCGCCGTCTACCCCCCACTAAAGCTCATCTCCCTCTTTTTCAGCATACTCATAGTCTGAAAGGGGCCCTAATTTTGACTCAGTAACTAGACATGGGGGTGGGGCAGTGATGGGAGAGGAAATCTGAGTTCAAATACAATGAATGACTTGGGTTGGTCTGAGGTTTGGATGACATCCAGAGGGACGATTCCATGATTCATTCTCAGGGAAGAAAGACACAATTCCTTGGAATGCTCAGGGAAAACAGTGAAATTCAGCCACCCCCTCCAAGGGCACCAAGGAAGGGAATTCTGGAAGTGGACACAGTAGCTCGGTAATGCTTTCATCCCCGCAGCAATTGAGTGCAAATTTTCTGCAGACCAGTACTACCTTAGTGGAACTATGGAGACCTAACAGAAGCATGTGTCTTACTCAACAGACAGAAGGGACCTCAGAGATCATGCAATGCAGTTCTTTCCATTTACACACAAGACAACTAAGACTCAAAGAGAGGAAATGAATTAAACAGACACCTAAATGTATTGTCATTAACTGGGCTCGTGTCCAGTCGCCTGCAATTACAATTTCAGACAAAAACAGAATGGTTCCTCGTTCAAATACTTCCTAACACTTTCAAAGTACAGATGCTCAAGACTAGAGCTAAGAAATGCTTTAAATGATATCTTCAACTGCAGGATGTCACACCATGGAGCCTATGGGTTGATGCAAGTTGTTGTGATATTCTAGATCTCAGGTTGACAAATAGTTTCATGAATGTTAATTATGTTATTTTCTTTATAACATATATGTACATCATCATTTTAATATGCATCAAATGTAATACTTTTTAAAGATTATAAAGGAAACAACATGTGATTGAGTTCTATCTACCTTCTTTCCTTCAAGCAAAGAGGAGAGGAGGAGACAGGAGAAAAAGCACCCTGAGAACTGTTAGAAGAGTTTATTCTAGCAAAGAAGGGCATTTCGAGAAAGCTGTTCAAGGATTGCTTTATTGTTGTCATACAATGTACACAATAGCCATCGGATCTCTACCCGAGGGTGAGGAGATCTTTTGCATATGTTACTTGGTGGAATGTTTTTATGCCTGATATGTTAATAATGCATTTTTTTAAGCCATATCAGAATGCCGCCTCTCCATCACAGAGATCAGAACAAAGAGTTCTCATAGGCCAGCCATAAACCAAGGATGGTTTTTTCGGTCCTCTTTTGCCAATGTAGATCTCATTGGGTGGAACACGGGGGGAGAAATTGAAGAGAAGAACAAACGGAACAAAACAGGGCAGGAGGAAGGAAGGCTGGCAAAAGACACTTGACCAGGAAAAAAAAGGAAAATACGTGGAATAGTCCACAGTAGTTAAAATGAGTGTGTGAGAGATGCACATTTCAATACACAGATCTCAAAAATGTAATATTAGACATTGAAAGCAAATTGCAGAAATATACATACAGTATGATAGCATTTATCTAAAGTTTAAAAGCATGAAAAACAATCCTATAAGTTGTTAGTGGACACAGACATAATAGAAAAAGTATAAACACTTGCACACAGGTATTGATCACCTAAACACGCTGGTGCCTACTTCTGGGGAGAAGGGAAGGGGGAGGAAAGAAAGGAACAGACTAGAAGAAGAGATGAAGGTAGCTTCAATTGACTTTCTATGGTTTTGTTTCTTAAGCTGGACGGTGAATATATATGTGTTTGCTACATTATTATTATACGCTTTTGTATACCTGAAATAGTTTATAACCAAAAATAACTAAGTCAAAGTTACCACAAAAGAACTGAAACACTTCTTGCACTGCCTCTTTCTCCCTCTCCATCTCTCTTCTGTCTTCTCAGTATATATTGATCTATATATGACCCATATTTTACATATATGTAAAATATATATTATATATAATATAAAATATATATATATGGGAGGGGGAGGATAAAAAGGTAGATTAGATAGACAGATGATAGATCTATGTGAGAGAGAGAGAGAGAGAGAGAGAGAGAGAGAGAGAGATACAGATACATAGGATTATTATTGGGTTGGTGCAAAAGTAATTGTGGTTTTTGCAATTATTTTTAACCTTTTAAACCGCAGTTACTTTTGCACCAACTTAATATCAAGTGTCAAGTGCTTTTCATAACTATCTTATTTAATCCTTACAATGACCCATCTTACAAATGAGACAACTAAGACACAAAGAACCTATGTTCTCAGAGCTATCAGGTAGCAAACCCCCAAATCAAGCCCTGGTGACCCTGAGCCCAATACTCTGCTGAATTCCTGCATCGTAATGCCATTTGAAATAAGGAGGATTTCCTTTAGAAGTCCTTCCTTTAGAAATCCAGAGTGTGGGGAGCTTGAGAAATAAAACAACACGTAAATAAAGATAAATTGTAGGAACAAAACCAGTTGTTCTCAGGGTAGACAGGAACACTGTCTCCCAGGATCCACCCCCTGTCATCCTGATTTCTGCCTGCCGCTGAGTGAGGTATGGCCCTTCTCACTGTCTCATGAAAGAGACGCACAAATAACTGCAGAGAGCATCATAGTATTTGTCAACAGTTGGCCATTTTAAATCTTCCCTTCTGTTTTAACTCACATTAGTTGACACTTCAGCACCAAAACGTAGATGCTTTTCTGCATTTACAAACCCGCAGTCCTGTGAACAGTGATGAAGCAAGCTGGGAAGGTCTTTTTTGATGAAAAGCTGCTTTCCTGGTGCTAGAGTAAATAACTAACTGCATTGGTCCAACAGATCAGTATCAAATGCCATTATGGACAGTGACTCAAGAGGGAACCTCACCAAATCTGCACCTTTGCAACTATGTGTCTTTTTAAAAACCAACAAGGACATGAAGTAGTGGGAGAGAAAATCCATCCTTAGAAAAATTTGAAGCTGATCAAACAATAATTCTTAAAATTCATATTTGGGGCTGGGCCGGTGGCTCAGGTGGTTAGAGCGCCATGCTCCTAATGCCAAAGTCGCCTGTTCGAATCCCTCATGGGCCAGTGAGCTGCACCCTCTACAGCTAAGACTGTGAACAACGGCTCTCCTTGAAGCTGGGCTGCCGTGAGCAGCCAGAGGTTGGCGTGAGCTGCCGCAGACTGCTGAGTGATGCTGCGAGCTACCGTGTGCCGCATGAGTGGCCAGTGGCCAGCGTGAGTGGCTGGCAGTCATCTTGAGTGTCAGGCAGCCAGCAAGAGCTGCCATGAGTTGCTGTGAGCGGCTTACCGACAACTGGCAACCAACTGCCTCAGCTGGGGGGAGCACAAGGCTCATAATACCAGCCTGGGCCGGGGAACTGTGTCCTACACGACTAGACTGACAAACAATGGCTTGAAATGGAGTGGTGGGGGGGAGCGGAAGAAGGGGAGAAAAATTCATATTTGTGGAAACTTAATAGGCTTATTCTTATTTGAAAATTGCATGTGTAGGTTGTTTGGGATTAAAACGGTAAGATCCATCTAACCATCTAACCATCTGCTTTGTGTTTGCTTTTAGCATTGAAGTTGTGGTTAAATGATACATATTTTATATTTAAATATTTGGAAACACGGGCAAGACTCATTAAGAAAAGCAAACATTTAGCTCCTTATTTCCTCTGACTAATTTTTAGACCACTTTTGTCTATGCCATTATGGGAGAACAATGATTAATCACACCAAACCCACACATATTCATTTCAATGATTTCAAGAATCTAAGAAACTTATGTTGCCAGAATATAGGTATTAGAGATGATCTAATCCAATAATGTCTTTCTACAAAAAAATCTCTGAGGCACAAATAAAGGAAGGAATTCATTGGACCTCCAGGGAAGACATTGACCTCTGCTTGGGAATACTCTTTACACAGCTCACACAGACGAGTTTTTGTCCACGGTAGTACCAGGATGGGAAATTTTTACAAGCCTCGGAATGTACCATTACCTTAGGCATTTTTCTCCTCCTGCTTTACCTAAGGTCAATACTGCCACAACTTGACTCTTTGGGATTGAAGAGGTCAAATGACATGCTTAGTTGACGATTATCCAACAATCCTTAGTTTATTGTCGCTAGTTGTGGCAAAGATAACTAGCTGTCCACCAAAACTTGTGCTTTCTTTCCATTGTATCATTTTCGTTGGGAAGTGGCTGCCAATCCAGGACAATGTCGCCAGTCTATTCTACACTTAGGAGGGGCAGTTCTCATCAAACCCACTTTAAACTTTATAGGAGTGAGCAATAACTTCTATCGTGTTAAGACGCTGAGGTTTAGGAGTTCCGCTGTTACAGCAGCTTGCGTGATCACTAACACATGGATCAAATGAGAAGCATCTCAAAAACATAAAACTATATCCCAAGCCAGTAAATTGCATGGAGACCCTGTCTGCATGTTCTGTTTGTTACTTAAATGATGAGATTGCAGTTCCCAAGGTTGTGACATCAGTGCCTTCCTAAAAAACAGCAATGACCCAAGTCAGATCAGCCCCAGGAAAAACCCACAATAACCACCAGGGACGATTCTGCTGACTTGCCCAACATACAGCACCCAGACTGTCTCCATAACAACCCCAAAACGATTTCCACCCTTTCTTAAGTGGGATAAAGAATGTGGAAATTTTAGATACACAAGTCATTCTGTTTTAAATTTCTGGAAGTCCCTTAAACCCTCTGTTTTACCCTCACAAAATAATGAAAAACTTAGCTAGAAATGCCCTTTACAAAAAAGGTTCCCCAGAATTTCATGTCTGCACTTTTCATTTGGTTCCATTGACTTCGTCAAACAGGTCACAATTAAGATCAGAAGGAAAAAAGTCAAAAAGCCATTGAATTCATTTGGCACATAACCCACTGAGGAAATGGCTACATAAATACAGCCCTAGCTTAAAGCCCTCTGTTTGATCAGCTGTGTTTATTTAAATTAAATATGGGCCCTAACTAGGGCCAATATTTACTATTCAACCCCCATCTGCTCACCTGAACTAGGGGTTCTTAGTTGCAGAGAATTAGGACCAATGAATTAAATGCTTATGATGTGTTTATTTGCATTTAAATTCAGATGAATCACCAAAAGTTTGTTCCGGGTGTTCAGAGACACTAGCCTTAGAGACATGAAGCTTCAGTCTGCCTTGTAGCAAAGCCCAGTGATTTTCAAACATTTTTTTAAACACTGGAACCCATATTTCTAAAGAGAGCTTACAGAGAACCCAAATAAAGCAAGTAGGCAAATTCTGAGCTGCTGCAATTGAAACAGGGTTGGGGGTCCCAGAGCTCCTCCACCACTGCTCCCTTTCTCTCTGGTGCCCCCTAGAGCTCCTCTGCCAAACCCTTGGGTTTCAAAGATCATACGAAAACAATTTATCTGGTCAATACATTTCCATTACCAAGAAAGAAACTGAGGCACAGTCGCATGCCTATCTCCATTGGGCTAGGACTGGAAATTGTCTCCAGACTCCCAGGCCACTGCTCTTTCCAGGCAATGGGCTGTTGCTCACAGTGCTTCTTCTCTAGATGTGTTTATGCAAGCTCTGTCTCAGACTTTGCTGCCTACATTGGGAGCATATCCACAGACACTTATCTTCTGGCTCTGAGGTCAATTTGTGCAGCCGCCTCCACTGTAAACACCCAGGGTCATGGTGTACAGAGATGGAAGGGTTCCTGGAGACCATCTCCATTCTGTACCAACGGCCTCATTGCACAGATGAGGACATTTATGTCCTGGAACTTTGTAAACTGGAAAGTACTTTAGAGATCTACGCAGTCATGTCTGTGAGGCAACTTGGACTAGAAAGCCGTCTCTGAAAGGGAGTGTGATGGATGGATTACCTATACTGGTATTACTAGGGGTGATTAGTAAAAATGTAGCTTCGTAGATGGAGCATGAATCTAGATTTTTGCCCACCAGCCCCGATGTATCTTCTGCATATAGCACTGGTACAGCAGAAAGAGCATAGTCAGTAATGATAAGTGGACTTGTGTTCACAGCCTAGCTCTTCAATCTTCTAAGTGGTGTGTTGGACCACACAGCTTAACCTCCCATGTCTCCCATGGCAGGACTGTAATGCTCCAGGATGTAGTGGTGGGCAGACTTCTAATAAAATACTGACCTAGAGAAAAAAGCCTCCATGCCTGCCAGAGGGATTGTCTGGCCTCTTCCCAAATACCTTAAGTCAGTTGGTTCAGGGCTCTGGGACAACTCCCCATTGCAGCATTGCAGAGAGCATCAGGGCAGCTGACCGGTCCCCTCTGTCCATCACTCATCGGCTTCCCCCAGCAGGCCAGGGGGTGTCCCAAGGTTGTGAGACCCTGGCTCAGCTTCATCAGTCTGAGGCAACACTGGCAAAATGAATCTTCTCTACCATCCATTTAATAATAAGGCATGCTTGTAAACAGTAACCTGTTAGACAAATGTAAGCCACTATGATTATTATTATAAACCCTGCAAGAGGTATGAGGCAGCTCACAACTCAGCTAGAGAGAAAGGATCCACAGTCAAGACAGAATTTAAGGTGGAAGCTGGAATGAGTCCCTGTTGACAGTAGCAAGACAGATAATCATTGCCACGGGCAGGACAGATAACCATGCAAAGATGCTGCGGGTTTAGGGTCCACATCCCTCGTGTGACCAGAGGGCTGTGGATCTGCAGAAAAGTAGGAAAGGGGGGCAGCTGAGCAAGGAGATACAATAGACTGGGTGGTGTACAAACAACAGAACAGAAATCTACTTCTCACAGTTCTGGAGGCTGGAAGTCTGAAATCGGGGTGCCAGCTTGGTCGGGTGAGGGCCCTCTTCCCGACTGCAGACAGCTGTCTTCTTACTGTGTCCTCACGTGGCAAAAGGGGTGAGAGAGCTCTCTGAGGTGTCTTCATAGAAGGGCACTTCATGAATGTCCCCCATTCGTGACAGTTCCTCTTTCACGGCCTAATCACATCCCAAAGTGCCCACCGCCTAATACCATAACATTGGGATAAAGGCTTTCAACCTATGAATTTTGGAGACACACAAACGTTCAGTCCATAATAGAACCAACGCCAGTGGAGAGGCCTCACTTGAAAAGAACAGATGGTGCATATCTGGGGAGTGGTGATAGAGACACGTTTAGTGGCTAGGTGGGCCAAGGTCATAGGAACAGAAAGCCACTCCGTGGAGTCAGCAAGGTACGCAGTCCCCGTAAGCCTGCCTCCGCCGTCAACCACACATCAGCTTCCTTATATAGAAAATACAAAAGTAATGGCACCACCAGGCAGAATTACTGTGGCTGTCTCCTCATCTATGAAATAGAGCATCCTGCAATGCACGGGACAGCCTCCAACAACAGAGACTCAGCCCGGCCCAAATGTCAGTGGGGTGGAGGCTGAGAAACCCTGATGTAATGAAGACCACAAAGTAGCTTTCTATATGTCAAGCCCTCGGGCTTGGCAGGCATTCTCTCATTTACTCCTCCCCCAGTCCCACAGGATATGATATCATTGTCCCAATACACAGATTAGAAACTGAGGCTCTCATAGAGGCTCACTAACTTGCCATCATTTGAACCCTGGCGTTTCGGCTCGGAGCCCTTGTTTTGGCCTTATGCCACACTGACATCCCAGCAGGTCAGTGGGCTGAACCCCAGAACTAATGTCCCTTTTTTCCATCCTATCATTTCATCGCAGGAAGCACCTTCCTAAAGCTCTTGCTCTTTGGTCTAGAAACTCTGAAAATACTCATTATAACCTCTTTTGTCATGCTGATCCCAGCGTGTTCTGTCTGGCAAAAGAGATTGAGACTAAACGGAAGGAATCAAAATCTTTTCCTCCGGTGACATTACCAGGCTATTCACGTAGCACAGCATGAAAATGGAAAGAGGAGATATCAATCCCAGGCTTGGAGCCTGATGCATTCCTCCCTTATTCAAATTCTTGTTAAAAATATTTGAAAAATGGTACAGTCAGCAGTAAATGGACACTGACTTCATCTCACCCTAGTTTTCCCTCACTAGCCGAAGGCATCATGCCCAGAACATCATGCAAGTGTCACATTTCTGTGTAAATAACAGCCACTGATGCAGGATTCTCAAGGGCAGTCAGCAGAGACCACCTCTCAATATACGGGGCAGGACCTCTTGTGTCACAACAAGGGCGTCAAATCGGGGCTCTCCTGTGTGACACTCCTCAGTGCCTCCGTTTCTGCCTCTGTAAAACAGGGGATATAATAGCACCAGTAGCATTGCAAGGGGGATAACATGAATGAATAAGGTAAAACGCTTGCAATGGTGCCTAGCACATAGTAAGTACTCAGTAAGAGTCAGCCATTAATAGTAGACAACTGCTTTCTCCCTGGCTGAACTTGATGGGTTTTCTGACCTGTAAACAGGAACACGACATACTACTTGCTCTACCAGCATCAACAAATTTTTGTGAGACCCAAGTGGAAACATTGACTTAAAATCAATTTGTAAATTGCGAGTCCTATACAAATGTCAAGGAAATAGTGTGCTGGTTCTCTGTGGAGACTGCAAATAAGGGCCTAGCGCCCACAGACAGCCATTAGCAGGAAGTTCAATACCAAGTTCCACACCCCAGCTCCCAGTGTGAGTCCTGGAATTCACCAGATTCGTTCCAGAGCCTGCTCGCTCCCCAGCACCAACCCTCCCACCACCTGAGGGGTCATCTCTCTTTCTGACCCCAAGAAGATTTTGTCTCAGTGCCCATCCGTGTCACTGGGCACGGCTCAGAGCCACACCTGGCCACCCTGAGAGGTTTCAGCAACAGTGAGTCTCAGGCAAAGGTTATTGCAGCCCTCTTCCTTCCCCCTCCAAAACCCCAGGCAAATGTTCCTACCCTCGCCTGCAGCTTCCATCCTCCACAAATCATTGGTTTCCTTCACCTATTAGTGAAGTTTTGGTTCGCAGATATCCTGCTTCATATTCAGTCCAGAGAAGACTATTTCAGACCCTTACAAAGATGATCACCTTCTTCCAGGGCCCTCTGCAAATGTCTCCTCGGAAGACAGGAATCTTGTACCCAGGCAGTCTCATAGTCTGAGTAACCCCAATTCTTTGCCATCGCTGTGAGGAAAAACACAAGTTAGGGTGGGCTCGTGTGAAGCCCAAACACCACAGAAATGTTGTAAGTGAACCTGAGTCCTCAACTTCCAAGGACTCAATCAAAAAGACTCGTCATGTTTTAGAAAACCATTAACTCCCAAACTCCCAACCTCCTGCTCAGCATGGCTGTAACCAGATTCTGAGTGAGGAAGAGATCATTGCACAGAGCTACCTTTGGAAAGGAAATACATGAAAGTCAGCCTAGAAAAGAGCTTTCAAAAAAGACAAGGTGCATCATCCATCATTATAGTATTTGTTCATCCTGTCTTCTAGGTTCACTGCTCAAGGGAAGACCACATACTTACGACATTTGGCGCATTGCCCCGTTTCTTCTGACAGGATTCAGCCAGGGCGCTCGGGGCCTGCTTGCGAACCAGGACTGTCCTCTGACTGTGTTGGGGACAACAATGGCCTGCCCATTACCCTTTGCTTGTGTCAGCACTGGGCAGCTTGCAGCAAGATCTTTGGAGTGGAGAGAAAACTCCGGTCCGTATCTGCCTAGAATCGGACTAGCTGGTATTCATCCTAATGTCCCAGACATTTGTGGGAGAAATAAAAGTTTTTAAAGAACGCTTGGAAATGCAGAGCGTAAGACATAAACTAATCATGCAGCAAAGCAAATACAGGTTTCTCTGCTCTGTTGTCCTTTTAATCCAGATAATCCTACAGTGTATTCCTTCAGAGTTGGTCAGAATGTTCCTGTATTGGACTGACAGCTGCCTCTCCTCCCACCTACAAATTAGAAATAGGTGAGACCTCCACGGGAGGGCATGAGTCCAGCTGGCTCAAGGGGTCTTGCCAGAACAAACAGTGGCTGTCTCCCATCCTAACATGAACTGGAAAAGAAGGCGAAGGCACAGAGCAACTCAAATTCCATCAAAAAAGATTTTGCAAATACCACCAAAGCTTGTTCCATGTTTCCATCACTACATACCAAGCCATCCCAAACAGTGGCCTAATGCAATAACCATCACATAGTGCAGAGTTGTCTGGGCTCCACTAGGCGGTGCCCTCTGCTTGAGGTCTCTCCAAGATGGCACTCAGAGTTCATCTGGAAGTTGCCTACTCACACAATGGGTGTCTGAGCTGGGAAGAACAAAACAGCTGGGGTGAATCGCTGGCACTCCTCAGACAGCTCTCTCTACCCCTAGATGGTCTCTCCACACGATCCCTTCCGCATGGTGGCTTCAGGGTAGGTGTTCTTCTTGAATGGCTGCTCAGGGCTCTAAAGGCATGGGGGTAAGGGAGAGAGATGGGGAACACAGAGAGAGACTGAGTGCCAGGTGGATGCTGTGTCACCTTTAATCATCTAGCCTTAGCAGTTGTGTGACAATACTTCCTGCATTCTGCCAGTTCAAAGCCAGTCACCCAGCTGACCCACATTCAAGAGAAATTAGGTCCACCTTGTTTTAAACCCACCACAGTGGTTTTTAACCCTGCTTACACACTAGAATCACCTAGGGAGCTTTCGGCAATTCCTGATGCCCAGGCAACACTTCAACCAAAGAAGAATCTCTCAGAGTGGAACCAAAGCATCGAATTCTTGACAACACAAACCCAAGCTGAAGAACCACCGCTTTAGACATGCAAAATGTAAAATGTACTTAAAACTTACTTCAAGTGATGCTCACATCTCAACCTCAGCAAACACAATGCCAGCTTTTGGTCATAAACATTTTTTATTTTATTTTTGATTGATATGGAACTGACATATAACATTATATTCATTTCAGGTGTACAACAAAATGATTTGGTATTTGTATTATTGTGAAATGATCATCACAATAAGTCTAGTTAATATCCATCAGCACACAGTTACATTTTTTTCTTGTGATAAGAACTTTTAAGATGTAATCTCTTAGCAACTTCCAAATATATACAACACAGAGTTATTAACCATAGTGACCATGCTATACATTACATCCCATGACTTAGTCATATTATAAGTGGAACTTTGTACCTTTTGACCAACTTCATCCATTTTGACCACCCCCCCCAGCCACGTATAATAAATATTTTTAAATGTCTTCTTTACTTTCTGCATTAAAATGTATAGGTAATATAATTTGCCTATACACATAATTTCCAAAAATATCTCACTCCATTAAAGGTAAAATACATAAAGGTAATTTATAATATAATAATAGGAATGTCATTAAGAAAATGCTCATCCACAACAATATTACGTATAATGTAGTCAAATACTTGCACTATATGTAGAATCACCATGAACATGACAGTCACAAATGCAGATTGACATGAATGTGTTGTATTGGGGACTCAAACGTAATAAGCAGCTTTAACATCACTGGTGTAATTTTTCAAAAATAAAGCAACTGTATTAGCTCGCTAGGGCTGCCATAACAAAATACCACAGATGAGATGGTTTAAACAACAGAAAGCCATTTTCTCGCAACTTTAGAGACTAAAAGTCCAAAGTCTCAAAATCAAAGTCTAGAGGCCAAGATCAAAGTGTCAACAGGTTTGATCTTCTGAGGCCTCTCTCTTTGGCTATCTTCTCCTTGTGTCTTTCCTCCATGTGTCTGTGTCCTAATCTCCTCCTCTTATGAGGACACCAGTCCTATTGGGCTAGGGCCCACTCTGTTGACCCCATTTTCACTTAGTTACCTCTTTACAGGCCTCAACTCCAAATACAGTCACATTCTGAGTACTGGGGATTGGGGTTCAACATATGAGTTGAAGGAGGGGATGCAAATTCAGTCCATAACAGCAACCAACACTTGGTAAGCTTCTAAACAAAATGAAGTAGTATAATCCTCCCTCAATTTTCAAAGTAATGCCTCCCCGTAAAGTGTATTATATGTTATTAAAACCATGCCCCACCCCAACAAAACCAACATTACGTTTATACGTAAAATAGAGTTAAACTCTAGGCTCAGTTTATTAAAAACAGGTTTTCCACCTGCATAGATGTCCCATTGGGCATTTGATAGTTGTGAAGGCCAAGAGACAATTCATTTGTGCAGGTCTATTGGGCTTTGAGCCAGTTCAGGCACAACCAGCTTCCCCCTGCCAAATGCCAGTAACATACTTCAATTATTGTGACACTCAATATGCTCCCTAGAGGGCAGAACTGGTTCTGCTGAGAATGCTGGATTTAAAGGAACAAAAGAATAAATCTTAATCTAAATATTTCTGTTTTCAGAAGAAACCACCGCCCCCCATTTCATTTGCTTAGTAAGTTTTGATTTTGTTATTAGCTTTCCTAAAGTTGGGGACACACTATTATTTCCTTCAATCCTTGACCTTGACTGCAGGGTGAGGTGACGTACTGGAAATTACCCAAGTCAAAGAGAACCCCAAATAAAAACTGTTTTGGTTTTATGCTGTTCCAAATTAGCCACACCAACAATTCTGCCAGTTGGTCTAATAAATAGTTCAAAGCTGAAAGCATGCAATAAGGTAGTAGAATTTTCCCCCTTGTTACACTCTTGGGGAAAAAACTAAATAAATAACTAAACTAAATGTGCCATTGATCAAATCTCCTAAAAATGTTTCAAAGTTTGAATGTTTGCCTTGAATTTGAGTTTGTATGTGTACACACAATTGAAAAAGGATAAAGAACAATGTAAAGAAAAGGCATTATTGTTGAACGAGCAGTATTATTGTCCCCCAAATCCCAGAGTCAGCAAGTGGTGAAGCCACTTCCCCAGCCCAGGTCTGTCTGACACCAGAGCCCTACTCTCCACCTCCACTCAACACCACGTCGATGGAATGTCCTGGAGAAGGACAACAACAAAGCAGACACACACTATAGAAAGTGCAGCATTTCTCCAAAAAACCATGAGAGTTTTCCTGGCAGGTAGAACATGTGTGTCACTCCCTTAAAGCACCTCATCTCCATCACCTTTAGATTTTGATTTATTTAGACATAATCCATTCACATTATCAATGTCTAAGTCTAGAGAAAAAAGACATACTAAAACATACATACTTCAAATAATTGGGCTCAACCTGAACTTTTAAATTTTAAAATATTGACTACATTATTGCTTTAATGGTTAGATTTAAAGGGGTCTGACAATTGATATTATTATTCTATGTTTGGCTAGTCCCTTCTCCAGCTTATGAAAGAGTTTGCTCTGTTGGGTCTTGAGATATGCCAAGGGAATTATATTCTTACAGAGCTGGAGGCAAGACTGTCCCACAAGACTAGATACTCTCCACCAAGACTCTCTCTGTGCATGCTCTCAGCAGCCAGGAGTTTCTTCCATGGAGAGAAGAAAGAAGGGAGCTAAAGTCTTAATGTCGTTGCCTCTTTTTACTTTTTTTAACTGATTTTACTTTGATGACAGTTATCGATGCTTTTATAGCATAAGTATAATTATTTACGGCCATGTCTATATGTTGCAAAATAAAAGACATCCTCCAAAATATTAGCTACAATGGTTTTCATAGTTTCCATAGCCAATATGAATCATAATGCAAGTGATGGCATTAATAGTTTGACACAAATTTTTTGAATGAATGGATGGATGATAAGACAGATTGAAAGCACATGAATACTTGAAAAGTCAAAATGATCTGGAATGGTGAATATGGTGACAGACATGATAAGAGTCTCATCTCACCAGAATGTTATCTTCTAGTGGACAGAAACTAGGGATTTTGTTTTAGAAAAGGCATGCAAAACCACGTGTTTTGGATGTTTTTAGACACAATCATTGTTTGTATTTTGAGTCATTGAATGGTTCTCAAGGACTTCATTCTGGCAAGAAGAGATGTTGTTTATAATACATCAGATGCATGTTACAGTACTTCATATTGTGTAATTTCATCCCAAAGTCCCAAGAGTCCCCACCACAGACTCTGTCCCTGTGATACTGAGGCTGTAACAGTGTAGGATTAAAGAACAGGCTCTTTGCCAGTGGTGTGTAACCATTGCTCTCAGCGATCCCACAGGTTCTCCTGTGATCCTATACCCATAGTATGTACATGCTACCTGGTACGGGTTATAAACACTGTAGGAGTTCACAGAACATAGTAATCAAATAACATTGGATTTAACCAAATTCTTTTCCCTTTCACTTCCTTCTTCTCTGAACATATTCAGGGATGCCTTCTGTGATTGATTATATCATGCGTGCATGGTTGATGCATCTAGGTCAATTCAAGAGAAAAATACCCAAAAGGTGTGCAGTTACAATGTAATTATTTGTAGGCATAGTATATTCCAACTATTATGATTGTTTTACAATAGTCAAATTGAATTTGAACAGTGCAACTAATCTTCCTTTTAGGTCATTTCTGTTATGTACTACCCCACTAACTATTTGGCAATTGATTTAAGGGAATTGTTGAACATTATTTTATAACCTGCCCTGAGACCACCAAAGGAATTTGACACTACCCCCAAAAAAGGGGGAAATATATATAATAGTTCATTTGTGGTCCCAGCATTCATAGTTTTCCAAGACCTTTAAAAATTATTCATCCATCAGCACACATTTACTCAGCTGCCATGTCCACTGCATGAAACTATATATCAGATTTCAAAAGATGAATAATGAATACTCCTCAAGAAATGCAACACTGAACCAGAGGACAGACAAATATACAATGACCTATAACATAATGCTGACTGTCCAGTACAGGATCCCTGGCCAAATGTCACTGTTGAGCACTAGCAATGTACTATGTCTAAACTGAGTTGTGCTGTAAGTGTTTAGTACACATCAGATTTCAAAGAATGTGTTATATCTCATTAATAAGTTTTATACTGATTACATATTGAAATGAAGAGATGGCAAGAAGAGATGTTGTCCCACAACATGGGATATATATATATATATATATTGGGTTAAGTAAAATATATTATTAACGTTAATTTTGCATGTTTATTTACCTTTTTAATGTGGCTACTGGAAATTTTTAATTATATATTTGGTTCATGTTCTGTTTCTATTGGACTGAACTGATACAAAGTATGTACCATAGGTGTGGTATGTATAGAAAGACCATTGTGCACAGAGGAAAAGATAATAGATTCTCCTGGGCAGAGACTGTGACATTTAATGTTGGCCTTTAAGAGATTTCTCTGGAGGAAGTTTGAGGAGAAGACCAAATGGAAGAAGCATGCGCAAAGTCACAGAGGTTTTAAAGTCCTTGATGAGTCTATAGAATGGCAAGTAGACCAGTGCAGGAGAAGAAGGGAAGTGAGCAGCAAGAGAGGACGCTGGGAAGGCATGTGGAAACCCACCGGGGTAGAATCTTGTTGCCACGGTAAAGACTCCAACTTGATCCTGTGGACTAATGAGCATCATCAAAGGTCTTTCAGCAGCTGATGGATATAACTAGGTCTTGCTTATTCTGGAAGCAGAGAGAAGAGGCTGAGGAAGGGAGAAATCATTAGAGAGACCATTAGAAAACCATGCCAGGAATAATGAGAGCTCAGATAAGATCAGTGATGGTACGAGCAGACAGGAGTGAGACACGGTGGATAATTTTCAAAGCACCAAGGGATGTAGCACTTGCCTTGGTGTCAGAGGGCAGATTTCACTCCCCAAGTTTGTGCTTAGTTTCTTAAGCGCCCTTATTCTCATTATCAGCCATTGAGAGGGAATAAAATTGTTGAGAATCATATTCATTTTCAGACAGATTCTTTTGAATTTGTACTATATTTCATTTCTGTAGGGCTTTTCCCCCATTTATTGTGAGTCCATTGAGGACTGTGACAGCAGCTACTTGCTCAGCCACCCACGTGGAGCACTTCCTCTTGAGAGAGGCCCTCCTTTTTTCTCATGCCGTGCTATCACTGAAAAAGACTAGTCCACATGGCCAGCCTTGGATTTGAATTGCTCTTTTCCCATCTGCTTTCCTTTTGCACAAAGGCCACTGAAATCTGTTCTATGGTTCCTCTCTTGTTTACATAATAGCTACTTCGGTCTTCTGTCATGTTTTCATTTTCCCTTGAGGAGAAAAATGTTACTCTCCCCAGGATTCATGAGAAAAAATGAGGAGTGTAGTTCAATTAGCACTCATCAGAAGCAAATACTGGAGTGTTCCAAGTATGTAGCAAGAAATAAACCTAGTGGAAACGTTAGTGCAGGTTAAGAAAAGAAAATGGAGGGCAACACCACAGCAATAGTTTAGCCCAATAAAGGGAACTGGGAAGAGAAAGGGAAATATTTACTTTCATTGGGAGAGAAATGAGTAAATGAAGTGAGAAAAAACTAAAACACACACACACACACACACACACACACACACACACTCACTCACACGCACACCAGCCACTGGCTACAGCTATAGAGTTAAAAATCTTCATTTTTTAAAAGTTACACTATCTTGGTCTCAAGAGTCTACAGGATGATTGGTATTATCTTCATATCTTCTCAGCAGCCTTCTGAGTGCAATCTCTTAGGGGATTGTGTGTAACAAAAGTTGAAACTGTGTCATAAAGAGAAACATTCAATTTCCAGACATCTTGGTCTATGACTCAAGTAGTGAGACCACAGATCTTCTCGTAAGGAAAGTGTAAGGAATTCCATTCTCTAAAATAAATACTCAAAAGTATTCTGTAATCAGCTACTGAACAGCCAGAGCACCCTAAAATACCGGTGGGGGCTGAGCTGAGAAGCTGGAAACCACCTAAATCGAGCAGGGCTTGATGGCTGCAAGCAACAGAAATGGACGTTGGCTACATTAAGTTAAAAAAAAAAAGTATGGGAAGGCTATAGAATAACTCACAGAAATGAAGGAAAAGCAGAGTGGCCAAAATTTCAGAAAATTAAAAAATCAGGGAAGTTCTGGAGATCTACATAGCAGGAACCAAGGGACAGTCTATTCAGGGTACGGTCATCAAGATTCATCATTTCAACCGTAATCCTCTGATTACTCCACGTGATATCCTAGTAAGAGAGCTTCTTACCAGCATTGCTTCGATCACCCATCCACTTTTTGTCCTGGGAAGACAGGGCTCCTTGACTGGCATTTCCTACAAGCCTGAAAGCAACAGATAGAATGTGGTTGAGTTTTCCAAAGGGAAGAAGGGATGCTGGGCAGGCAAGAGCACCAGGTGTCCTCTATTGGACCCATGCCCTTTCATTATTCATGCTATCCACTGTTCTTACCTTCTCATCTAAAACCTACCCACCCTCATGGTCTATCTTCAACCCCCTTTCTCCAAAAACTCTCTGCTGGATACTCCAATCCCCAATGACCTCTTTCTCTTCTAAACACATATAATACAATGTGCCAGGTACACTATTAAGTCCCCGTTCTTCTCCAGTAGCTCTCCTCTCCATGATGTTCTAGGTGTAACTGTTCATATTTAAGAACTCAAGACTTTAAAGCATTGATTGGTCACCATCAGTCTTGATACCATAATAGGTATCAACTTTGGACCAAATGCTGCAACCTATATATAGTCTCTGGAATTGTTTTTAGAACCTATATCACACAACTGCTGACAAAACCAACATATTCAGAGATACTTGCAAGACAGAGCAAGTCTAAGTAATACAAGCAGAGATCCTCAATTTACATTTTATGTGTAGCTATTCATCCATTCAAGAAACAAATATCATTGACTATCTTTTCTGTATAGGACACTTTGCTAAGCAGAGCTGATATATTCAGCAGTATACCCTGGTACACTGGCATCTGTTCTCAAAACAGTGAAAACTCCCACACTGGCTGGTAAATAGCCACTGCCCTGAGCCCCCAAGTACCCCATCACCACCACAGCCACCCCCCATTCCTCTGGTCACTCCTCCAGCACCCCAACTTTCCTGCAAGCCAATGACTAAGGGTTAACCTCCGGCACAGGACCCTGTTGCAGCTCACTGGCCAGTGTCTGTTCTGATGGGTACCTGTGTCATCCCTGTTGATAAATACTTTTAATATTCTGTTTTTAAGCACAGTGGTGGATACAAAGGTGGGCATGTCTTGCACTTAAAGAACTTACAGATGTAGTACTACTAGCAAAAATAAAATAAGTAGATGAATCTCAAAAACGTTGTGTTGAGTGAAAGAAACTAGATGAAAAAGGGTACATACTGTATGGTTCCATTTATACAAAGTTCTAGATCAGAAAATAAACACCCATGATAATATAAATCTGAAGAGTAGTTCCCTGGAATGGTATAGAGAGTGGAGGCTATTGATTGCAAAGGGACACAAAGAAATTTTCGAAGGTGGTGAAAATGTTTTATAGCTTAATTGTGCAGGGGGCGGTGCAGCTTAAAATTTGTTCACTTTGTTGTGTGTGAATTATATATATCAAAAAGAGCTTACAGTCCGATAAGGAAGATGACACCTCCAAAAACTAATTTAATACTAGTTAGAAAGCCTAAGTCCCATGAGAGAGGCACAGCTAGAACCTGCATAGACGAGGGGTTATGACTATCCTCTCTGGGGTTGCACAGCACTGTCTGGGTTTAAATCTTGTTCTGTGTGGCTGAGGGTAAGTTATTTTAACTCCATCAATTTTCTCACCTGCAAAATGGTGACAATAATAGTAACTACCTAGGAGTTGTTGGGAGGGTTAAATGAATTATCCATTAAAAGCACTTAGAACATTCTGCACATAGTAGGTACACAATTAATGTTCACTATTAATAGGATCGTTATTGGACTCCAGAGGAGGAAGTTGTGTCCAGCCAGGAGAGCAGTGAGGAGGTAGCATTTCAGCTGAGTTTTAAAGAACAGTTTATAAAATGTGGCTATGGGGAGATGGGATTCCTTATATGTACAGTTATCCCCTGGCATCCATAGGGGATTGGTCCCAAGACACCCCACAAAAGCCAAAATCCCTTATATAAAATAGTATAGAACAATGCATTCAGTTGGCCCTCCACATCTGCAGATTCCCAACAAAAATACTGGTTTCGATCCACAGTTGGTTGAATCCATGTGTATAAAACCCTAGGATATAGAGGGTCGACTATATATTTATTGACAAAAAAAATCCATGTACAAGTGGACCCACACATTTCAAACCGGTGTTGTTCAAGGGTCACCTGTATGTGTGTTCATCTGGCTATTCCGGTCCAAGAATTCTCTTCAATGTCACTTCCTCAAACAAGCCTGACCATCCCTCTGGCTATCCTACCACCGTCTGTACATACTCTCAGAGCACCCTGTACGCTCTGTGTAGCACTTAGTACACTTGTATTTAATCAATAAATTAATCGATTTGTATTTAAGTATTTATTTCATATGTATCAGTCTTCTCCAGTAGACTAGAAGCTGCAGGTGGCCAAGATGCTCCCTTATATACCCCCAGGCCCTAGCACAGAAACTTGCAGAAATTATTAATTATTAGTAAATGAATAAATAATGAGTACCTTATGTATTTTATATAAATCAAGTTATAATTTTAGTCCATTCAACTCGATTCATAGTTTATTTGAGGAACTGGTGGGCTTATGTGCTAGCTCTGCCATTTTTCTCCAGGTGAACCCCGGGAGCAAGTTAGTTACGGGTTAATACGTAGTTACCTGCTGATATCCAGTCTTTTTATATGTAGACTAGGGTAGTAGGAGCTCATCTGCATAGATTTGTTATTACAAACAACAGAATGTCTATAAAGTATTTTGCACTGTGCATATCACATAGTAAATGCTCAAAAAATGTCAGTGTCATTATCATTCCCTTTGCCCAACCTATGAAGCTACATCACTCCACCCAAGATGTTGTTACACCAAAATAATCAAAATGTGCTTAAACCTGCCTGACTATAGGGATCCTTCTTCCCAGACTCTTCCCACAATCCACTATTGGCGGAGCGTGGAATAAGGTTCATAGGTGCTTTGTCCCCATTGCATGTATCTTGCACAAGAATGCATTGTAAAAAACAAAATAAAATCTACACCAGTACCAACCATTTGACTCCCCAAGATCCTATTTTCTAGTTCTTCCCAATAATGAGTTTGTGAGTTTTACAAAATACTGAGCTTTCCAAAAGCATTTTAAATTTACAGAAATCTTGTACCCACTGGATCTCATTTTACACTTAAATTAAGCTGATTACAACATTTTTCAATATGAAATTAGAAAATGAGAAAGAGATGATACAATCTGTCCCACTCCACAGAGAGCGAGGGGTAGGGCCAAGTCCAAATCCAAGTCTTCCAGCTTCAAACCCAACATTCTTCAGCTTCCAATCTAGAAGTCACTTTCTGGAAATTTCTATAGTAGGAAACAAATGACATTTCTGAGTATCTATCAGTCTGGGTATGATGAGGCCCAATGCCTGATTTCTTCTCACTCCAGATCTAAGCTCCAGGGAAATCAGATTATACTTGATAAATACAGCCTGAGGTTTCAAGATTTTAATTAGTCACTGGCCTAGCAGGAATTTCCTGGAACAAAAACCCAGCTGAGTAAAATCCAACCAAATCCTAACAAACATCTTGAAAAAACTCCTACCTTGAAGAGGTGATGAAATAGCCTGTCACATTAGCAGAGAAAAATAAATTCTTAGATGTAACAGCCCAATCAGATCATATAAACATCTGCTAACTGTGCTTCTATTTTTTTCTTCTGCATCAAATTCTATTCAGAGGCAATGAAATAAAGTCATTTTCTTTTTTATCCTTTGTTACTTATCTTATTGGGTCAAAAGTACTATATTATATCATATGTATTTATATAATTTATACAAATATATAAATTATACAAATATATAATGTTTTTATATGTGTGTTATGTGTGTGTGCGTGTGTATTCAAGTGTAATTTTAAGAGTTCTTTTTACCTTAATAAAATACTAAATTCTTAAGTGAGGAAATAAATGTGAGATTTCTATTCAAGGCACATTTGGGTACTCAATAAATGCTAGGAATCTGCTTAAATTTCTTTCTGGGGGCCTTTTAACTTCCCACAACAGGCACCCAAGATGAACTTTTCCTGTAACCCTACCATGCTACAAAATATACCAGAACACAGAGCTCTTCTGAAATCCTATTCCCTCGCCTAAGGAGTTTTGACACATCAAAATACCATTAAGTAGAGTTTGAAAGTCAAAATAATCTGACCACTTTTCACCACAAACCCTGGAGAAATAAAACTGCAAACAGCTCATTAGAAAAGCTGAGAAAAAGCCATTTTGAGGGCGATCCAAAATATTGTCTCACTATTGAAAATTTTCTCTGGGATGTTTTCTCTCTCAACATTGCAAGAAAAAAATGAGCGGTTTCACACATGAGTATGTCTAGTACCATAGGCTCCAATTTCACACACAGAAGCCTCGACAGTGCCCTTTTTTTGAAAAGAGAAAGGAAGACCAGACTGATGCTTCCGCATTTGCATTCACTTCCCTGAGCTGCTTTTCAGGGTAAATGCCACGATTTTAAAATGAAGCCTGGCTTTTTCCACATCCGAAATGTCTTTATTTGCACCATGGAAATGGTGATGTCAATTGCCTTACAAAGCCAGGAGGAAAAAATCCCAATTAATTGTAGTTGACAAGACGGTCGCATCTCTGATCAGGGTAGACACAGAGCTTGTCAGCACAGTGTCTGTTGCCATAGTTACCTGGAAGGTATGACAACAACTGCAGCTCCAGACATTAGAGTGTCACAGAACAGAGATGACTGCATATCACTTAGCTAAATAATCCCACATGGCACCTTAGCTGATTATTAGAGTGGGACATTATACTCCTTCAGGTGACAGGGCTTCCTCAGGGTTTCTATCTTCTAGATCCCAAAAGACTGTGGTAAAATGATCTCTTGATAACTCTTAAAAGCAATTTTTCAACCTTTGTTTTTTAAACAGTTTAGAAATTCCATGTCATAATAATTGACCAGTTGAATGACCCTAGACTATATAATGCCACTGACAAAAAAGGAAAAGTATAGTTAATATGTGACTTGTCCGATCTATATGATAGTCAACCAAATCGATCTTTTCCCATAAATAGCTGGTTACATTTCAAAATAGTTGGGGAGGGACTCAATCTAAGTGTGTATTTCACTAACTTAAATGAATGATAAAAAATTGACAAATTACTTAAACTGCTTTTACATGTAAATGGGTGCACAACTTAAAGATTCTTGGCAGCGTTTACTGAGCTCCATGCCTGCTTCTATCAAAGGAGAAAGCTGAGAATCAGAAATAATCTGTTTAAGGCTACCCCGCTGGTTTCAGGCAGCTCACACAGAGCCATTCTCAGCTCCTGGGAGCTTCTTAAAAGGTAAATTAGGTACAAGAATCAAATCTCCTTAGAGAAATACTGTTAACTTTATTACAGTGTTTAGCAAGAAGAGGAGGAATTAAAGTCTTAATGATAAGAGAAATAATGTGCTTTCCCTATAAAAGATTAGATTGTATTGTTAAAAATAAACACACACACGCACTTTCTGTGGTGAAATATACTAGAGGGTTGAGGGGTAGTGCCTCAACCAACAAGTGTAGACATCTTACACCCACTACATTTTCCAAAAAGAAGGGCCGCCATGATAATTGGAATATAAAAATATAAAAAAGATTAAAAGGCCCAGATTTCCCACAAAACCCTGCCCTAAAAATGTACAGAAGAGAAACACTTTTTAGCCAAGAGCTGAATGGTGTTTTTACTCTTCATCCAGAAAAACAAAGATAATGCAAAAGGAGTATTATGCTTTCCCATCTGATAGAAACTTTGGGGGAGAAAAACGCACGTGCACAAACCTACCCACAAACCTACATCTGCATAACATCTTCGTAGGCGCTATTAGTACATCATTGTGATTCGGGTCCTAGAATTTGGTGAGCCTAATATTTTTGTCTCTGCAATATTTCTCAGCTGCCTGGGATAGCCTGGAAGTGTCTAGCCTCATTTCCCTGGTGGCTCCATCAGAGACAATATCGCAAAAGGAAATCCAAAGCCCTTCTTTCATCGCTGACATTGGAGGGGACAGCAGAGGGGTCACAGGCGAAGGCTGGCAACCAGTCCCTTTTCTCACAGAGGAAAAATACCAGGACTCTCTGCAGATTGGACTCAGAGCAGCCAGCAGGGCTGCCCAGTGTTCTCTCAGCTGAGACCAGGCAGACAGAGCTTTATAAATAAAGAGAGAAGCCAGGATTCCATCCTGAGGCAGAGCAGGCCACCTCTGACCAGGTGGTCCTCACTACACAGCCAGCAACATTGGACAGACGGCATGAAACATTAATGGGCAAATGCACCGCAGCTGCTTCCTGGAACAGCGACAACACTGGAAGTCACCAGAATGGCCCTCACGGCTAGGGTGGGTATCGGCTTTTTCTTAATACGCTTGTGGAAATGGAAGCCCCCAAGAAACCATTGGCTTGTCCAATTGCCTGGCAGACATCAGTCCATGCTGAGGCATATGCTCTTGACAGTGCCCTCCACGCATCTGCTCTAGATCTCAGAGCTGCGAGGAACTACAGGACTCCCGTGACAGAAAAGAGAGGAAAGCCAGAAGTCAACCGAAATATTGTATTGTAGAGATTATAGAGATGTCATTTATTGCCTCATGTTGTATCAGTTATGAACCTCATGAGGGCAAACACCCTCTGGCTTATATTTCCTGGTAGGAAAACCGGCTCCTGCTAGAGACATGGGTTCCTGGTGGAGAAACGGGCTCCTAGTAGAGAAACAATCTCATAAGTTGCTCCAAAAATATTACATGAATGAATAAAGGAACAAGTGAATGAATGAGACATTACCTACTTTTCCTCCATAACCAACCCTAATCATAAAATAAAGCTGATATGTGCATTGTGGGGTGTGCGTCGTGTGTGTGTGTGTGTGTGTGTGTGTGTGTGTGTGTGTTTTCATTGAATTCCACGTTTGGAATTACTAAAATCCAGAGGAAAATAGGATTTTTGTCCATGTGTAGCTAGTTAGACCATGACCAGAGAATGTGGTCTGTCAAAATGTCCTACTAATTAGAGGTTTTGAGTCTAGTGATTCCATGGATTAAACCACACATTTCAATGCTTTAATATTTCATTCTTATCCTCCCGTTGCAGGTAGGAAATGGAGCCATTCCTAGGAGAGGGCAAATGAGGACAATTGCACCTAGATCAACAAACACTCTGGGGAGCAAAATCCCAGGCACCAGTGGAACCAAGGCAGCAGGCAACTGTCAGCTGGCAGTTGAAATACAACTAAAATGCAACTGCAGGCATCCTACCACCTCCATCATCCACTGTCTCCTGGTAAGGCGCTCAAGATACTTGTTATCCCTCTCTGGTGCCTCCCCTCAGAAATGCTTCTTCCCACCAGCTAGACTTCCTGATAGCAATGCCCTCACTCCACTACTCACACCTACTCTGAATATTCTCATTAAGCAGTTGCTGCCCATATGGCAATTTCAAGGGAGAGATGAGCCCCTTCCCTCACCTCTGGCCCTTTGGAGTTTTGGCCCTGACAGGAGGACAATTGGTCTGGGATATTCCAGAACAAAGAAGAAGCACTGTAAGCTTTTAGCCCTTTCCCAAGCAGAATCTATTAGGTTGATGCAAACGTAATTGTGGTTTAAAAGGTTAAAAACAATTGCAAAAGCCGCAATTACTTTTGCACCAACCTAATACTATGAATGAGGCCAGATCTCCTTTCAGAGCTAAATGCAGCAGCACAACTTTCTGGGAAGATCATTGCCAGTGATATGGGCAGCCAGGCTCCAGGGCTCTTGCCCCCACCATGACCTTCTCTTCTACAGACAGAGCATGTTCCAAGAGTCCCTTTTCCAGACTGTATCCACACAGAAAGGGTAAAAAAAAAAAAAACAGCACGAAAGAATCTTCACCTCAGCCTGCTTCTGCAGTTTCTGCAGGTCAGCAGTGCTATTGCCCATTCACCCACATGGATGGCCACCCACTCCTCCCACTGGAGAAGACCGCCTATTCCCATATGGCGACTGAGCATGCCAGAACGTTGGACACTTAGTTCTTAGGCAAAATGAGTCATCATGGAAGATGATTAAAATCTAGCTCTTGGATTGGGAGTAAAGGAAGCCTGAATGGGCCCCACAGGCCCTTTGGGGTTGCCAAGGTTATGTTTTCCAGCAAACTTTAGCTGAACAGGCTGAAAGGGAAGGTTCTGAAGTTCTGGAAAGGGTATGAAAAGGAAAATAAACAGAATGGAGAGACAGCTGGAGTATGGATGCCTGAGTTCCTCCTGAACTTTGTACAGGGAGACCTCACATGTTCTCCTCTCTTCCCTCACAAGCAGGGAGAGATGGACAGTCCTGCCCACACGGCCAGACTGGGAACCCCAGCTCAGTTTTTGAAAATCCACGGGGATTTTTTTCTCTGGTCCTGAACCTGATGTAGTAATGTAAAGAGGTACAGCCTTGCTTTCCCTTCCCTGCTGTTTCAAATATTACTCTCCACACTGTAATCTCCTCTAATTTCATCCCTCTCTCTCTCCTTCATAGCTCTGCTCTTAGGCCTCCATCCCATTCTCATCACAGTAAATGGGAAAAGAATTCTTGGGGGGGCAGCGGGGAAAGTATAAATTTCTCATCACAAAAATAAACTTTTGGTGTTTACCCTCAGAGAGTATCTTAAACAACATCTGTTTTCACTCATTCAATAACTATTAAACACCAACTCTGTACCCAGCCCTGTACAGAAGATATCAAGGTGAACAGAATGCAAATCTGCTACCCTAGGAATCCCAGTGCTATTATAATTTGTTTCTGTGCCTTAAGGTTTTCATACAAATAGGAGCAAGGCATTGTGGGAGTACAGTAGAATAAACTTTTAATTGTCCCCAGAGATATTGAGGAAAGCTTCTTAGAAGGGGCAATATTTGAGCTGGCTCTTAAGGGATGAATACTAATTTTCTATGCAGTCAAAAAAGGAAAGAGCTTATGAGGCTAAAGGAAAATCATCTTAGAACATGAGAAGATGAAATATAACTTATGAATTCAGGAGACTGCATTTAACAGCAATATTAGAGATGAGACCATGAAAGTAGGTAGAAGCCAGAGCAAGGAGGGTCTTATGCTCTGTATTTAGAGGTTTAGACATTATCTCATGGAAATTAGAGAAACAAAGCATCATGATCAAATTTGCATATTAAAAAGATCCCTCTTGCGAAGGTGCTGGAGATAATGTAGTCAGGGCAAAGCCAGAGGCAAGGAAACTAGTGAGGAGATTCTGAGAAGTCCAAGCCAGAGATTATGAGGGTCTAAAGTAAGGCAGGGCAACGGGTTTGAAGAAGAGGTCTTCTTTTATTTGTCACTCAGTTCCCAAGGTAACATTTTTTTTCTAATATTGTGGTGTGGAATCAAACAAGAGAATATCCGCATCTGAAGGCAAGGACTGTGTATTTTCTTTGCTTATATTTGTTTAAAAAAATTATCTTGTCCTGAGCCTAAGCTAAGCTCTTCCACACAAAACGAGTGATGATGGTGGTGGTGGTGGTGGTGGATTGTCATTGTTGGTGATGATAGTGATGATGGTGATGACAATGAAAAACCATGTAGAACATGAAATCAAAATTCAAATCCTTCTGAATTACAACTGAACAATTATTCCCACAAAAAAGTTTGAAGTTGTATTATTAGGTTGATGCAAAAGTAATTACAGTTTAAAAAGTTACAAATAATTGCAAACTGCAATTACTTTTGCACCAACCTAGTATCTTCAGAGATAACACTACCATTATGAGTTGAGGCCATTCTTGCCTTCAACCAGGATCCCCCCAGGCACTGCTGAATATCCAAACCAAAGAACAAAGACATCCACTGATACAATGATTCTAAAACTTAAATCTAGAATGAGAGGCCTCCTTATCTACGTTCTTATTGATATTTACTCTTCTTTAGCTGTTCCAACCACACTCCCCAAGCTCCTCTAGTACCCTGCCTCTTGCCACCGAACTCTCACCAAATTTTCCACAACTCTCACCCTTGTACATGTTGTTCCATTTAACTAGGAGTCTTTTCCTCCATCCACTCTGCCTGGGAAACTTCAGCTCATCTCTCAATTTTTAGCTCCAAGGTCACTGCCTCTTTGTAACATTCTCCGATCCCAGAGTGGAGTTGCTTGCTTAGGACTCCAGGAGCCCACAGCACTGTGCTCTACACTGTGTTACAATACTTAGACATGATACTGAAAGAAAGAGAAACTGACTGAGACAACGAACGAATTACTGAGAAACTATAATCATAGGAAGACAGCGATATAACCAACGGTGAAGTACAGATTAAAGACCTAATATAATCCAGCAATGACCAATAATTAAGAACCAGGACTAAATGGCACATGTATGTGTATTTTTCTGGACAGAGGGTCAATAGCTTATCAGATTCTCAAAGGGATCTGAGAAGAAGTGATTAGAAGAATACTTGTTATACACAAAGTAAGAAAGGGTTAACATAAAAAATTCTAAAAGAAGTAAAATACTCCAGTGTACTCGGATTTCTGTTGAGTCTCGTTATTCAATCATGTTTATGTAACTGATTCATTACATGTATCAACAAAGAACAGAAATATTAAATATAAATACATCACTTAAGTAGCAGTTTTTAACTCAAGGAAGAATAGTAATAGAATGGTAATGTTTTGTAGTAATAGGAATAGAATGATCCAATAGGAATAGAATGATCCAATAGGAATAGAATGATTCAATGAGTTCTGGCCTTGTATCAGGCAAAGCCACATAAAATATCAAAATCCAATAGGATATAACTTTAGATATTTTTACCTAAAAATAAGATGTAAGTGTTGTATGGTCCCAAGAATACAAAAGGTTACAACAATTCTAAAATCTAAGAAGTTACATTTCTTAAGATCCCATCACATTCAAAGATTTAAACATAGAAGGGGAAAGACGTGTACGTATCATAAAAGCTTATCAGCTTAGTAGGAGCCATGAGCTTTTCCCAGCAGACAGAAAAATTAGGTAACGTGGACATAAGTGGACTAAGGGAACATTCCCCTCATAAAGTCAAGGAATCGTTGACATTACAACATAAATAAAGTTAACACATAAACACATACCCTCAAGTTCACGAACAACAAGCCAGATAGCCTCCTGACCCACAGCTCTTCTAGTAAGAATATAAATTGCAACAGAGCCTCAAGTGCCAAGGTCCTTCCGTTTGTTCTCATGGGGTCTGCAGGATCGAGGACTGGAAGGTTCATCCCAAGGAAGACTGAACTATTTCCCGGCTATTTCCCCCAACACCCAGACGCACCGCTGCCATTGCTGGGTTACAATGCCCATGCCAGGCCAACCGCAAACTCCGCAGCAGCATATCCAGTCCAGCAGTAGAATGGGTCCGCACAGATGAAGTCTGAAGAAAGAACCATCTGCACCCAGACAGACTGGGTCTGTGAAATCCTCCCAGCCTCCTTCATGGATAGAGTCTCCCTTCCAAATCAGCTGTGCTCTGTCAACCAGTGACCCATGGACCACAGACCTTATCTCATGAAAGAAAGATGAACTTGACTCTTCTACAAATCACAGATACCTCAAAAATCTAGAAGGGAATCCCTAGTTTTCTTTCCCCTGTGGTAACATTAGCCTAGAATACGAAAATGTGTGCCCTGAGGCATCCTCATTGATCAAAATTAAATCTCAAAGAACCATGAGGAAACACAGGACAAGAAACATCAGAATTACTGGTATGTTCTGGAAAACCACTGGGCTGACGCTGTGAACTACGAAATGAGAAAGTCTTGCCCATTGCTGGATTATATTAAAGACCTAATATAGTTGTAGTTTGCTTCTGCTCATCAGGAAGGGGCTCCTTCCGTACCCCTTCCCTTGTCCACCACCTTCAAATTTCTTTCACAGTAACGGTGAAGAATCACAATCCCTAGCAAATTACTATATTAGCCAAAAGGAAATATAGATATAATATGTGGTTCATACATACATAGAAGGGAAAATAGTGAGGAAAGTAAGCACCGATGTCAAAGAACCTTATATCATGTATTTCTAAAAACTGCGGAAAAAATACTGACTTTTTTTTTTAACTACATATCTGAATTATTTTTTTATAAACATATTTTAACCTGCATCTACTGGGACTGCTTTTGCTTTCAAACTGCATATTTGAGTTCCTTTTCGGATGTTTACATACACACACACACACACACACACACACACACACACGAGGTCAGACAATTAAGTTCTCACACTCATCCTAGAAAAAGTGCTACATACCTGTTTGCTGAATATCACTATGGTCACCTTTGAAGTACTTCCCTTGGGAAGCTATGCACTGATGACAGTGTCTAGTCTACCCTTCAAAGTAATTTTGGAACTCTTTCTCTGGAATGGCCATCAGAGCTGTCACCGTATTACCCTTGATGTCTTGAATGTCACCAAAATGTCTTCCTTTCAATATTTCCCTTATCTTTGGGTAAAGAAAGAAGTCACTGGGGGCCAGGTCAGGTGAGTAAGGAGGGTGTTCCAATACAGTTATTTGTTTACTGGCTAAAAACTCCCTCACAGACAGTGCCATGTGAGCTGGTGCATTGTCGTGATGCAAGAGCCATGAATTGTTGGCGAAAAGTTCAGGTCGTCTAACTTTTTCATGCAGCCTTTTCAGCAGTTCCAAATAGTAAACTTGGTTAACGGTTTGTCCAGTTGGTACAAATTCATAATGAATAATCCCTCTAATATCAAAAACGGTTAGCAACATTATTGCAACAAGTTGGCAAACTTCATTGTCAGACCTCCTCTGTGTGTGTGTGTGTGTGTGTATGTGTGTATCTTTAAAATTAAAAAAAAAAAAGACTGAGATGAAAATATGATGGCCTTGGCTACATGAGTATTTAATAGCCATTTCAGGGCCTTTAGCAAGAGTCCATGTTTGTATTTCTGGAGCATGAAAATGCAGGAGCCTGGAACACTATGCCAAGCCGGAGCAGCAGATCTCCTGGCATTCTTTTCCGCTCAAAATTGATCCAGAATAACCTCCTTGCTCCAGATAGCATCATGGGATAGACCCTTGCTACTCAAAATGTGGTCTGCAGACTGAACACAGCAGTATCACCTGGGAGCTTGTGAGAGAAATGCAGAGTCTCGGGTCCCGCCCAGACCTACCTGACCATAATCTGTATTTTTCTAAGACTTCCAAGTGATTACTGTGCTGTTAGTGTTTGAGAAGTCCGGGTGTGGAATGTGCTACCTATCCTACCACTGGCACCTGGGGGGAAGGAAAGGGAGAAAGGCACTCACACGTCCACTTCGCGGATGAAGGAAAGCAGGACAGAGCTGTGGACCCTGATGGTGCTTTCCAGGTAGAACAAGCTCAAGATTTGGATGAGGATGACAGCATGCCTCTCTCAGACGGACTGGGAGTTTGCAGACTCGAGTGGGGTTGCTTTAAGGTAATTAAATCTCCCTCTACTTCTGTTTTGACTACTAGCTAACACTTTTGGCCACTCTATGCCACAGACTATTTAAGGATCTCCGCGTACTATCTCAAACAACCCTTTTCATGACCTATGCTTACGTTCCACTGCTCCGCCCATTTTGCAGAGCCATTAACTAACTTGCTCAAAGTCACGAGTCCCTCCAGCCCCAGAGCTCTCACTCTTTTCCTCAACATCATTATCACTGCTCCTATGTGGGGTAAAGGTGGGCTGTGGGGTCATGAACAAAACCTTTATACACATGCATATCCAGATAATTGAGCTGCAGAACGCCAACCGAAGAAGGCAACCACAAAAGTTCAGTGTTGCAGAGTCAGAGGCGCATATTGGCTTCAAAGAGAAAGTCATCGCTCTGTGGGCAGGGTTTTTCCCTGGCCACAGGGAAATGGCCCCCAGGCTGTGATGCATGGTAGCCAGAGCTCTGTGGAAAAGCTGCTATTTAAAGCATTTTGCTGAGAGAGGGAAAATCAAAGCTGATGTTCTCCTTTGAATAAAGCACGCTGAGCTCCTGGGATCCCCCAAAAGAAGCATGACTGACTGAGGTGAGTATTTCTCCACCTCTGCTCCTCTCCCTGAAGAGGACACTGGGCAAGGCTACAGGAGCAGGTAGGGAGAGAGGCAAGCAGTGGGGACATTACGACTAGGGGAGCAGCTGGGAAGATTGTGACAAGCAGGAGACTGGGGCAGACGTCCAAAGGAAGTGGTTTTCATTAAAGCTTGCTAAGAGCAACAAAGGTTCTGGGAAAACTGAGGGTGCCGTGGGGAGATGAGTGACACAGACCTTACAATATGTGCTTCTCGAGATCAGAAGTTGTCTACTCACTGTGACTTTTTTTAAAATCAAGAGTCCTACTCGGTAAGCAAGGTTTCAAAAGTCTTAACATTTTCATTTTAATCAAAATCCAATCTGATTCCCTTGAAAGTCCCTGTGTCTTGCTTTCAAGATGCCTTCGCTCTCCCGGACTTCAAAGCACAGATGTCAGGTTTCCAAACAGGCCAGTCTACTTTCGAGGATCAGAAATAAAAGCAAGAGCAGGAAGCGATGAAGAGCACTGTTGGTCTGTTGCAAATGGGAGTTGTTTGTGTAAGGCACGGGGCGTCCTCAGTTCCGCCAGCTCATGTGCAACAATCAAAGTGATTACACCCAGTGCAAGAGGCAGAAGTGCCCTCAGCCTCACTGCCGAAACAGGACTTGAAAAGATGAGCATCTTCAGAAGCTGTTCCATCTTAGATCCTGGGGTTCAAAGATGTCAGTGGTGCAGCCAATGGGAGAAAGCTAGCTGGTAATGTTGTTTCTTTAATCTGAGTATTTTCATTTTATTTTATATGGGAAATTCTCTTTAATCTTACAACAAAGAGATTTGTTTTAAGGCTTTTAAAAAAAACTCTCTTAAATTAATGTTTGAGCCGTAAGACCAGAAATAAAAACATGCCACATTCAAGAAACAATCATAGGTCTGTCTTGTATTTATCATGACTTGTTTTCCTTTGCATGTTTTGTTTTGTTGGTCGCCACTTCTGAATCTTTTATCAGGCCCCTTTTATTTGTAATCTGTTTCATAAAAGACGAAAGCATCCCCATTCTGGAGATGAAGCTGAAAAGGTTCTTTTCCTGTGACAAGTGTGTGTCCTCACTCTGTGAACAGAGGCTTAACAGACTTGAGTAACAAAGGAGGGGGAGACGGATGTCATAATTTACATCTTTTTATATTGTCTATCCATTGGCCAATTTTTGAAGTAATAGATATTCTTAATTTTTTTGTCCTTTAACTTTAACACTAAAATTAAGAGTCGTTAACATCCAACCATTACACTAGTACAGTATTATTGACCTGTCTTTATATTTACCTTTATAAAATGAGTTTTATACATTTGCATGCCTATGTTCAAACTCATAAAATTGCATACGTTCAATTTTTGCAATTTTTTGAGTATCAATAAAGCGGTTTTAAAAAAAACAGCTAATTTTTTTTTTTTTTTAAGGAGGAGGGAGAGCAGCCTCAGGCTATCTCACCGCACCCTCAGGCATGCAGGGAGGTGGGGGGATGGTCTTGCCGTAGGAGAGAGAGTGGGTACCTTGCTCACTACGCCAGGTGGGACCTGGCACGTTCTTCAGGGTGAGCCAGGCAAAGGAGCTACCGCCGTATTGGAGGTTGTCCCAGAAGCCTTTGAACATTGTGAAGCCACATCAGATCCTCCCCAGTAATACTAACTGTGTCTCATGGGACGAGCTAAATGGGTCAGGGAGGGAGGAGCAGCAGCAGCTTCCAGCTGGGACACACGAACTCGCAGTGGCTGGAAGCAGTTCTGCTGGGTCAGGCTGCCCAAGGAGAGGGCCGGTGGGTTTCTCCTTTTAGAGCATGAACTGGATGGAGACAAAGCTTCTAGGCAGCTACGGGTTAAGCTGCCAGTGCACAAATCACCTTCCAAACATTTTAAATCACTAAAAAGCAATCACACTCTGATTTAAAACTTTTCATTTGCTCGTAAATTTTAACTTCTGCACTATCACAAAGTGGTATCATCTTGTTTTCAATTTTAGGCCTAAAACATTCAGTGATTTTTTTTTTTTTTGGAGAATTTGGTGTCCACAGGAGAGCCTCTAATTATAAAGACCCAAACATAAACAGGGTAGAGGTTTTTCCCCAGGAACCACCACCCATGAAGAACCTTAGGGATAAAACAGACTCCCTTGGGCTCATGAGACCGGGCATCCAGGACCATTTTCCGCTAGCTGCAATCAGACCTTAGCCTCGTCATGTGCTCTCCCAGAAGCAGCATCTCCTCATGTGCTCAGCATCCCACAGGCACCTCTTGAGCCCTGAACATTCTCCAGGTTCAACAAACTGAGATGGTTGGTATGAAAGACCACACCTTAGTGCCAGAAAATTTCCAAAACTCTCCCACAGGAATGCTGTCACACCTTTCTTATTGCCTCATTTTTAAACCTATCTAAATGACAGAAAGCAATGGATTCAGTCATACTCTATTACATGCAAATTAGAAGAGCATCTGCACAAATCAGAAAAGTAGCAGTATGTACATAGGAATGTCTGACAGTTATGTTCACGAACTTTTTGCTACGATGTCACTTATCTTTTTTGACATCAGAGGGATTATTCATTATGAATGTATGCCAACTGGACAAACAGTTAATTAACCAAGTTTATTATTTGGAAGTGCTGAAAATGCTGCGTGAAAAAGTTAGACAACCTGAACTTTTCACCAACAATTCATGGCTCTTGCATCACGACAATGCACCAGCTCACATGGCACTGTCTGTGAGGGAGTTTTTAGCCAGTAAACAAATAACTGTATTGGAACAACCTCCCAACTCCCCTGATCTAGCCCCCAATGATGTCTTTTTTTACCCGAAGAGAAAGGAAATATTGAAAGGAAGACATTTTGCTGACATTCAGGACATCAAGGGTAATACTATGACAGCTCTAATGGTCATTACAGAAAAAGAGTTCCATAATTGCTTTGAAGTGTGAGCTAGGCACTGGCTTCAGTGCATAGCTTCCCAAGGGGAGCACTTCGAAGGTGACCGTGATGATATTCAGCAAAGGGGTATGTAGCACTTTTTCTAGGATGACTTCACGAGCTTAATTGACAGACCTCATATGCACGATGCCGTATTCATGAGTCTAATGCCTGGTGTACAGACTGATCTGCTGGTTCCTCACAGGAATTTAAAGTTCCCGGGACCACACGGTCCCATCTCTGCTCAGAATGTGTGCTTCCGGTTCAGCCACATTAGAGCAAAGCACCAGAGCACTGGACACTGACCTGTGGTCATTGTCCCTTTCCCAGGAAAACCACCTCCCCCAATGTTCAAGTACCATTGGACTCAAAGGGCCATCTGGCTGGAAACAATCCTCACTGTATTTTAACCCCCAAAGACCCATCACTGCCTGAAATTGTCTCAAAAATCCTAGAAATATCTTCGAATTCCCAAGCCATTACAGTCAACAAATTTGGTGCTATTTATATTTTTACCTAAATGCAACTGTGCATTCTGTAATTTCCCTCTTGCCCTCCACTGCTCATGAGTATGCCTTCACGCTCATGAGACCCTGCCATCAGTGCAGAGTAACTGAAGTGGCTCCTGCACTATTCTATTACAGCTACAATTTTTTCCTTCTCTGTCCTCTTCCTCCTCCTCTCCTCTCGCTGACCACTTCCCTCTCATTCCCACGCCAACCACAACACCTCCTCCGTACTTCCATTCCCCCATTTGTGCAGTTCTCCCACGCCCTAGCTCCGATGGTAGCACCATAACCACCACATACATGCTCTCACACTCAGGACCAAAGAGGCTCTGATCCACGCATAATTTTAGAAATTTTACTACCTGTGCAGTTTCCAGCAATAATGCAGGCTTCTTGGTAAAAGAGATAAGTAACCCAAAGTGTAGAACCAGACAGAGCTGAGGTTAAATAGTGCTTTGTTCATGTTCCCGTTCTTGCACCTTTTAAAAAACAATTTGTTGAGCAATTTCTATAGGCCTAGCCCTCTTTTAAGTGGTACAGATACAATAGGGAACAGAACAAATTCAGTCCTACCCCTCTGGAAGTGTCCAGTAGAACAGGGAAGGCACATTTACTAAAGAGTTTCATGAATGATGGTTGAAACTTGCAATAAGTAACATGAAGATTATGTACAGGTGGGATGAGAATATCCAGCAGGAAGGTTTGACTTAGTCTGGGAGGAAGCAAAGTTTAAGCTGAGACCTTGAGAGTGAGTACGAGTTGGCTGGGAGGACGGGCAGAGGGAACAGAAAGCAAAGAGAGAAGGGAGAATGGCTGGAAGACCAGGCTGGAGTCACGGGCAGTGCCTGAAAAGCATTTTGATGATTTGGGATTTCACTTAAAAAGCAATAGGAAACTCATATCTGAGATGATATTAAAGAAAGAAAAAAAAAACTCCTACAACTCAAAAAGAAACAGATAACTCAATTAAAAAGCAGGCAAAGGCATGAACAGGTGTGCCACTAAGGATATCAAAATGGCCAAGAGATATATGAAACAGTGTTCAACATCATTAGTTACCTGAGAAATGCAGATTAAAGCACAGTGAAATGTGACTACATATCCACCAGAATGGCTAAAATTAAAAATGTGACAGTACTTAGCGCTGATGAGAATGAGAGCCAACTGGAATACTCTTACACTCCTGGTGAGTGTGTACATTTGTACAATCACTTTGGGAAAATGTGTGATGATACCTACAAAAGCTAAACACACGCACGCATACACCCTGTGCCCCACCTTTGGGCATGTACCCAAGAATTCTGACGTCCACCAAAGACATGTTCATAGCAGCTTTTTTGGAACAGGCCCACACGGAGAACACCCTAAATGTCCATCCACAGTAGAACGGATAAATCAATTTTGAAATATTATTATAATAGAATACTGCACGATGAAAAAGAGTAAGTTACCAAAGCACACATGAATAAATTTCACAGACATAATGTTAAATGAAAGAAATTGAACAAAAAAGGGTACATGCTATATGACTCCACGCATATGAATTTCAAAAATAAGCAAAGCTAATTTATGGCATAGAGGTCAGAATAGAGGCTCCCTTGCGGGGTTCTGACTGAGAGGATCACGCAGGAGCTTTCCTGGGCACTGGAAATGCTCTACCCTTGACCTAGGTGGTGGCCACACAGGCGTACACATAACTGAAAATTCATCACACTGCATAGTTAAGACGTGCTCGCATTAATGCACCTAAGTTTTACCTCAATATTTATAAATGAGGAGAAAGCAATGGGGGATGAGTGCAGGGCAATAGCTGGAAGAGACATGTTTGCCGAAGGACAGAGCGGAGAGTCTAGGAGCGAGTCCTGCCCTGAAGACTGAGCTGGGAAGGATGAGGCAACCAGCAAAGAACACAGAAGGAGGAAGAAAACAGTATAGCGAGGGACATGGAGGCCAGCTGACTCAGTCCTTACAGACTTTAGATATGGAAGGATGGAAATAGGGTGATGGGGGAGAAAGACCCTCCAGCCTCAGCTGTGGACACAACATACAGAGAAAGGCCATAACGACTTACGAGGTTTAGAAGTTATTGGGGTGATTTAAAAACTTGCTGGAGAAGCATCAAGTCTCCATTCAAGGTAAATGGGAGTCATATCCAGGCACCACCATCAGAATCCAGAGGAAACTGGGGATCCATTCTTCCAGACCCTTCAGAAATGGACCCCAGTGGTCTGTTTTCCCCTGATCCAGACAACGGGGTGACCTTCAGGGGCACCTGGCCAAATGCAGAGAAGAGAGGATCTGAATGAAGGATACGTTATATTGATAAACACCTACAGTTAAGTGAAACGACTTCAGTTTTCAATGCATCATTTGTAGGAAAGAGTTAGAATGAGGTTGATTTTAGGGTTATAGCATATTTGGCACTGTGCTGGAGACGAATTAGCAAAGAGGAGGTTTTCTACAATGCATCTGAAGGACAGGGCTTGTGGGCAAATACCATTCCCTCCTCGTGATTTCTAAAGCGCTTTGGTGAAAGGCTTTCTCAAGACATCCATTAGATTCTTCCTCATTTTGTATTTCTTTGTATACTCTCCTTTCCCTCCATATTAGATTGTCAACACCCTGAGACAGAAGCCAGGTCTTTTCATCTCGTATCCACTCGCTCCCCGGTGGCTACACCCACCTGGTCCTCACTGACCTCAGACGCCTCAGGTGTGGGATGCCTGAGCGGCACCTGCATTGTGGGAATGGAACCTGAAGGGTGAGTCTACCTTGCGGGCATCCAGTTAGACTGAATCACACCATCATGAGCCTGAGGCATGACTGCTTCTCTGAGAGAAGTAAAAATAAATTGTTTAAAATTCAAGGAGGCATTTCAGAGGAACAGAGAGCAGGTGAAGGCAGCTCTTGTGGCAATATAAACAGCAGACAGCCCAGAATGGAGAGGGAGTGCTGAAGGAGAAACACAAGGTCGCCTCGCCCTCAGTCTCATTAGTGCAAATAACACTTACAAGAAAGTAACATCTTTTAACAATGTTTGAAAGTTTCCTGGGTGATCATGAAATTGCTGGTGACAACGTGAGATTTTAAAAATATACAGAGCGTGCCCTCAGAGAGCAACTCAATTGGCAAAGCAGAGTCGTGGAGGTTTCTTCCCTTCTTTTGCTGCTAATGAAGAAATCTGATGAAGAGAGTAAAGGGAGTCAGGCTTATGGGGAAGAGGGAGACAGGACTCTGGGTGGTGAGCCTCCAGTGCAATACACAGATGATGTATTTTATATAGAATTGTACACCTGAAACTTACATAATGTTATTAACCAATGTCAACCCAATAAATTTAAAAGTGAAAGAAATCCGTGACATATTGGGGATTTGATGTTACCTAATGGGCTAAAGCCCTCGATGGTGATGACTAATAATATTGGTATATTCAGGACTTGATCCTGAACTTGGTTTCCTGGGGTGATGAGGTGTGAGCAGCAAGGCTGGTCGTCTTACTCTGTGATAGATCTTTGATATGGGTATACGAAAACTGATTGCCACGGGGTTACGAAAGTTAATTTGGGAAATGTAATCAATAATGCTGTAAAGATTTTGTAAGGTATCCGATGGACACTTGTCTCGTTAGGGAGACCACCTCAGGGATGATGTAGATGCCTGATCACTGCACTGTACACCTGAAGCTGAACAATAATGAATGTCACCTACAAGTCATATATATATATATATATATATATATATATATATATATATATATATTTACAAGAAGTGGAGCACAGCATTAGGAATAGAGACAGTAGAAATGTAATGGCTCTGTGCAATGTCAGAGGGATAGTGGATGGGGGGAGGGGGGTTGACACAGTGTGAGGGATATAAATGATAAACATCTAAGTATTACTTTGTTTTGTGCACCTGAAACTAAAAAAAAAAAAAAAAAACTGCAGTCAAGCAAGAGGAATAAAGAATTTTACCCTCTTGCATTCTCCCTCCACACACACCCGACAGAGGTCATGTGGAGGTCAGCAGTCTTCACATGCAGGTGGATGTTCTTGGGAAGATGTGCAGGAATCCATATTGGCCAGCCAGCCTGCAGAGTTCATGTCAGAAGCTCATAAAAGGCAGTGTAGCAAAGATGTTTCAAGAACGTGAACTCAGAGTCAAGCATATGTGATTTGTTCTTAGCTCTGCCCCTTACCAACCTCAAGCAAGCTTCTCAACCCCTCTGAGCTTCGGTTTTACTCTTCTGTCAAATGACAATAATGATGGAACTACTTCATTACTGTTTTGAGAATTAAATGAGGTAAGACATATAAAAGGCTTAGTGGGGTGTCTACTTCCTGATAACTGCCAACAGAAATATTATTATTATTTTTATTACTCTCCGAAAATGTCTTATAATTTAACCGTTTTGGGTTTTTTTTTTTACAGAGTCTGAACCACTTTGTAATCATTACTCCATCCAAGGAAAGAGGAAGGGACCCCTACTGATGGAGAAAATTACAAACAAGCGGTCATGTGTACAGATTTCTACCTTGATGCTTAAAAGACATCTCTTGATCAAGCCTCGTTAGGACCACACAAGGAGACTTTAAGATCCTATTGACTAAGGAGACACTCAGTAAATATTGTACATTGTGGAGGTATGTTTATGGTTCCAAAGTAAACCAAGATCTTTGGAGAGTAGTCCTCTGCCAGTCTTGTTTCTTCTACTGCTAGTAGAGAAGGGTCTCTTGAATTGGTGTTGGCATGTTGCCGTAACAATGGGGATGGCCAACACAAGGGAATCAGGCATAGCCTGCAAGCCAGTGGCACTTACGAAGTTTGCGTAATTATTAATGAACAGGGAATGGAGGGGCCATGACCATTCATTGGGAAATCTTGGCTTTTCTCTTCCCTTGGCTAAATAGAGTTATCCAGCCTTGTTTACCAAGGATATTCTGAAGAGACAATATGAGGGATGGGCTTTTCTCTGAGACTGATCGACCTCAAGAGAGAGAAGGTATGAGGTCCCATCACTTCAGGGGAATGACAAAGGCACATTGATGTAAACTACTTTGGCTAGCAGAGTCTCAGTGACCTAGACACCAGCATCATTTGACCAAAGCACAAATAGTGCTTGATGCTGGGGTTCATGGCCAAGAAGAAGTGGAAGAATAAATACAAAAATTTAAAAAAGAGGAAGGAAAACCTTTGCCACATGCTCAACAGAAGGCCCCTTAAAACAAAAAGTCAAAAGATCACTTTTCTCAGTTATGGATCTTCTCTGATCTTGTCTTCAGTTAGACGCCAATTTGTTGGGGACCTCAGGTTCAAATTACAGAACCTCTTCCTTGTCTAAGACCTAGAACTCCTTCATTTCTGTTAAAATTGGTCAAATAATCCCCCCAAATGCCGATGTGGAGTCCAGACCCGGTCAGAATCACCAGGGCACATTTCCACATGACAGAGGCTGTGAACTCACCTCACATGGACCGCCCTAGAATCTCCAGGGGTGGTCCCCATCGTTCTAAGCACCCATGACAACCCCTGCTGATGGTGACAGGCAACGACCTTTGGGAAGCCCTGGAACAGGCCGTTTCCATGCCCAGGTTTTCAGTGTCTGCACCTGAACGTCACATCCTCATTCATAGTCCTCCTTGTAACTCCCATCAGAATGCTTGCCCAGCAGGTTCCAAGAAGGTCCACATGACGCTGATAAGTCTACTTACCCAGGGTTTTCTTGCTGTAAAAAGTGCCTCCTTCCAAAGTCCTAACGCTTTCCACTTAAATTGGCCTTTACTTCGAGCCGTATCTGATCGTCCACCTCTCAAAGCAGAATTCAATTCACCCCTTCTCACCCTGAAGATGTTTTCTGTTGAGTCTTGTAAATGCAACATGAGTTTGCCCTCTGAACATATTGGCTAAATGTCCAGAAAAGGAATCACAGAAAAATCATTCCAATAGGTACTCAGTAAAATTTCTAATGAGCCCATGGAGTGAGTATCTGCTTTAAAAAAAAAGTGTTTTATTTCAACTCAGCGCACGTGCGCACGTGCGTGTGTGTGTGCGTGTGTGTGTGTGTGTGTGTGTGTTAGGGGAGGAGAGATTTGGAGTCAGATTTAAGCAAAGCAATAAATTAATATTGTATTCCAATGGGAGGAAAACAATCTGACCTTGTAGCTGGAAACTAGAAGACAGACAAGTTTCTCCTTTATCACTTTGGGAAAATGCCAGGAGTGGGGAGGCAGGAGAAGTAAGGAGGGCAGAAGAGGAGGTTTTTCTTTTTTAATCACAGTTTTTAAATGGAATAACATGTATTGTCATGCCTAAGGCTTCATAAATCATATTTCAGAGGAAAAAATATCTTTTAACTTCCAGTCTTCCTTTGTGGGAAAGAAAGATGTCATGGAAACCATGCTTGCGCCTAAAGCAAGAGATGGTGAAACTGATACAACTGTTTCTCTGACTCCAAAAGGCGATGTCGGTCTCTACACAAACATTTATCAAATGTCAGGAATTTTCCCCTGGCTGAGATGCCTCCATCCACTCTGCCCCAGTTACTCTCCGTCAATAGTCTACACAACTTGTAAAGCCAACTTCAAATTTGTCAGCTTCTCCAGAAGCCTTGTCTCCCCTCAGTTAGAAGAAATCATCATTCTGAATGTGAGCTCTTCAGACCTTAGGTTAGGTTAAAGTAGTGGTTCTCCATCAGGGTGATTTTTGTCCATTGGGGCACTTGTGGCAACGTCTGGAGACGTTTCTGGTTGTCACAACTGGGAGGAAGGTGCCCCTGGCATCTAGTTAGTAGAGGCCAGGGATGCTGCTGCATATCCTACAACACACAGGACCGACTCACAACAAGGGATTATCAGCCCCAAACACCTGCAGCGCCAAGGTTGAGAAATCCTGCTTGAGAGTGATTTACGTGCTGGCACTGCAGCAGCTGCCACAGCTGATGTCTCCCTCCTCCCTGGACTTTTTCCTCCTTGGCTGCTAGCACACCACACTCTTTGAGTTTCCTCCAAGCTCACTGGTCCAACCTCTTGTCTCCTCTGCTGGCCCCTGAACAACTCCCCAACTTCTAAACATTGGAGTGAGCCCAGATTGTGTCCTTGGACTTCATCTCTCTACCTATTCTCACTCCAGTCTATGCCTTTACGTATTTACTGACCCACCAGACCCCTCCCCTGAGTGTAGATCTCAGCCCAGACTCCTCCCCTGAATTCCAGGTTCATAGATGTTAACCATCTCCCCTTGGGCATCTCCAGGGCTCCTCGAACAGCACATCCAAAACTGAGATCCTGATCTTCCCCAAAAAAATCTGCTCCTCCAACTCAAGTCAGTTAATGGCAAGTCCATCCACCCAGTTGCTCAGGGAAATAACTTTGCAATCATCCTCGACCCCTCTCTTTCTCTCAAACACTCGTTCAATCTACCATCAAATCCTATTGACTCAAAATAGGTCCAAAATCTGACCACTTCTCTCCACTTCCTCTGCGGTCCCCCTGGCCCAAGCCGCCATCATCTCATGTCACCTAGAACATTGCAGTAGTGTCCTAACTGGTCTGAGGCTTTACCTCTCTCCCCTTCTCCATACAGGAGTCAGAGTGATCCTTTTAAAATGTAAGTCAGGCCATGTCCCTTCTCTATTCAGAATCGTCAATGGTTCCTCTCATTCCGTAGTAAAAGCCAAAGTTCTTATCATATCTTACAGAGTTTCGTACAGTCCTTCTGCTTCAAAAGCCCCTAATCTACCCCAAAGCAGCTCTGACACGTGTCCTACTCTTGCTCGCATCACTGTGCATCCACGCTGGCCGCCAGACACGTTCCCACCTCAGGACCTCTGCCCCCGCTGTGCTCTGCCTAGAATCATCTTCCCGGAAAATGCCATGGCTTGTCCCATCAATCCTCCAGGTCTTACCGACATGTCACCTTGTCTCGGAGCGACCTTCCACAGCCACTAGATTTGTAGCCCTCCTGTTCCACTTGTCCGTTTTGATATTTTTGCCATAGGGCATGTCACGGCCTGGCACTCTACTTATTTTTCTTGTCCAATTTGTTGTCTAGTCCTCCTAATAGGATGCAAGCTCTTGAAAGGCTGAGAACTTTGTACATTGTTGTCTGTCTGCACAGCGCCCAGATAAGCGCTGCCCATCGTAAATGCCCAATGCGATGAATGAACGAATCCCAGGTTAGACTTCAAGATTTTCTAGGCACATGAGATGCGTTGCATCACCTCACAAAGCATCTGTCCTCCCTGTCTGTCTTTAAGCCCTTGTATAGGCAGTTGCTGTGTAGGGAGCTTTGGTACACCTTAGTAATTTCATTTAATTTATTAGAAACTCGATCCATTTTTAATTGAATATTCAATCTCAGTGCTTAAGATGTCAAAAGGCATCTTCTCCACAGCGAAGGCTTCATCACGCCTTCCTATCCAGTTTATCAATCTGTAAAGGAGCCTGGCTGAGGCTCCAGTCCCGCCTCAGGACAGGCTGTGAGCGGAGTTTCTGCGCCATCGTGTGGACATCCTGGGAACTACATTACTGAAAGCGGTCTTCCTCTGTTCCAGCGAGTGTGAAATGCTTTGGTTTACCGACGTCTCCTCCCCACCCCAAGAGCAAAGCCAACCTTCTCTCCTGCCAGTCCTGGACTTCCCAAATCCTCCTCGGCTGGGAGAGTTTTAGGTTGGTGATTCTCACTCTTCTTCAGGAAAAATATAAATGTTGAGGTTTTGATTTCTCCCAAACTGTTCATCCAATTCAACTCCCTAAGTCAGGCGACCCCGTGGACAAGCTCAGTCTTTACTATTTAAAGTGGCTCTCCTACACAGCGTGACTTCAGTGGCACCTTGGGAGGCTGTCCCATCCTCAGTTCTCAAGACTCAATACCCACCAGTCTGGTGGGAGTTCTATTAAACGCCTCTTATTCCACTATCAGAACTAGGTTTTAGATGTAAATACTCCTGGAAGAGATAACAGCTTGATTTCCAATCTTACCAACCTAAGTGACCCATAGCCACCCTAAGGCAGGTGTTAAAGAGTGAGGACAGAGGAGAAAGGCCATTTGGCACCTAGAAAGAAGGTCTAAATGGGGACACTAAGGGCCAGGGTCTTGACGAAGAGACCAACAGGGCCCCCAAATGCAACGTGACACACTTACAGTTTCCCTCCTGTTCAGCCTACCTGCCCACAGTTCATCTGCGACCACCACTGTGCATTTCGGACTGGAGAGGAGAAAGGGAACAGGTCAATCTTAGGTTGTGAAAATTCTCCATTAAAATAATTTATAAAGCAGTTCTATTACTCTCAACAACCCCAAACAATATTAACTACAGCCAACAAATTTGGGAAGATTGTAGACAAAGATGAGGATTTGTAATCAGAACATGAATTGTTTGAAAGGAGCTTGCACTTCTGAGGTACGAGAAGGTTCTTGAATCACTTCAGCCTACATCAGAATTGTTTGTTTTTGTGATATCAATATAGAAAATGAAAGAGTGTGGAGTCTTAAATCAATTTAAAATTTAAACCAGTATATCTGAATTGCCATCAGAAGGAGAAGAGAAGAGAGTGAACATTTATTAACAGTCTTTATATGGAAAGCATACCTAGACATATTACAGGATATTTATCTAAATTTAATAACTCTCTTTAGAGGCCAGCTCTGTGACCTCAGGATAGTAGCTTAACCTCTCTGAGCCTCATTTCCCTCATCTGTGAAAAGATGCTGATGCAAAACAGTTTGATGGTTCCTCACAAAGTTAAGTATAGGATTATCGTATGACCCAGCAACTTGCACTTCTGGGTATAGACCCAAAAGAAGTGAAAGCAGAAACTCAAATAGATATTTGTACACCAAAGTTCAAAGCAGCATCATTCACTAGAACCAAAAGGTAGAAACAACCCAAATACCCATCAACAGATGAATGAATAAACAACAGGTGTTACATACATACAATGGATTCAGCCTTTAAAAGGAATGAAATTCTGACACACGCTACAGCCTGGATGGAACTTGAAAGCATTCTGCTAAGTGAAAACAAACACAAAAGGACAAATATTGCATAATTCGACTTATATGATGTACCTAGAATAGGCAAATACAATTCACAAAGACAAAAAGTAAAATAGGGGCTACTAGGAGCTGGGGGGAGGGAGGAATGGGGAGTTAGTGTTAAAGGGTACAGAGCTTCAGTTTGGGATGATGAAAACATTCTGTCAATGGATAGTGGTGATGGTTGTACGATATTGTGAGTGTGCTGAGTTGTACTTAAATGGTTAAAATAGTATATTATATATATATATGTACATATATATGTACATATACATATATATATGCCAAAATGATAGAGAGGTAATAGAAAAGAGTGATGAGTTATTATTCATAATCATGTCTTCCTTAGCCCTAAAATCAATGTTCTTTCTACTATATTGTCTAATTCCAAATGTGTTAAGTTGTGGCTTTGTTAAATTTTACTCTATGCAAAATGAGTGTTGAATAGATGTTGTGAATTAATTGGGGGTAGTTTTCTCAGTTACTGAAACACAAAAACAGAAAACCATTACAACGTATTTTTCCAAGTACAAAATACACAGTAGAAAAGAATTTTCCAGCTTTCCTCCTGAGCTGATTCTACCCTGGACCAGCTATCTCCCTGGGGAGACCCCAGCAGGGCACGCAATTTCTCTTCTTTTACAGTTCGATGAGAAAAGTCTCTGCGATGTTCTTGTTTTCCCATTTACAATGTAGAAGAATGACTTTTTTCCTCCAAATTTAGTTGAGATGGAACATTCCAAGACCAAGAAAATGTCATGCATTAGATGATGAGTAAGCTGCACATCATGGGAATGACAGTTACAGGACACAGCTATTAGCCAAAAATGTGACCTATGGGATTTAAGGACCATGTCACACTGCCCCACTTGATGGTTTTTATTTGGATGAAATAAAACCACTGATTTAGTTTTCTTTTAAGGGGAATGATGTCCAGTGTGTACTAGCGGGGTCAGGGTGCATGCAAATGCACACGTCCACATGTTCAAGGTCACAGGGAAGGAGGGAAGTGTGCCCCCTTACTCAGGGAACTCTGGAACTTTCAAGAGGAAATAACCTACTCTCCCTAGTGAACCAAAACAACAAAAGCAAGAGATACAGGATAATAAAATGCCCAAGTTACGCTTTTACCTGGAAGAAAAGTAACACAAAAGAACTATAACTTTGAACACAAGTTATAGAATATGAATCTCTCCACATAGGGAACTTACCATGTTTTCTCACCTCTTTCAGATCTCACAGAAATGCATGGTCAAGACTGAAAATATAAAATGAAGACACAAAAACAGCTCTCCAGATGTGAGTCTATTCTGTGAGAAATCGCCTTGTGAGGACAGATAAAAATGTGAAACAGGAAGAAAAGTAGTAGAGCTTAAACGTTAAAGCCAACTCAGTTGATAAGCACTGAGTGAGCACCTACCACATAAAAGATATTGGGCTCCAAGAAGTAAAGAATGAAACAGGACCCTTTCCCCTGTCCAGATTATTATCTAGTTGTCCATTTTTAAAAATCTAGTTCCATAAGCAGAAAACTATCCTGATTTGAATAGTTCATTAAAGGAGTGGAACAGAAAGTTCTAGGTGGAAGGGTGAATATTTTTATGTAGTTAAATACATATGTATTTAACATATGTATTTAACTCCTCCCCCTCCTGAGTTCTCATTAAAACTGTAGCAAGAAAATGTAAAGAGACATAAATCCACAACAGTAGAGAAAATAAAAGGGTCTGGAAGATAGAGGATGGATGACGGCATGTGAAAAGGGAGTTCAGAGGAAATCACAGCCTAGAGTCTGCGTGGAAGGGAATATATTCCAGAAAAAAGCCTGTCTACTCTGCCAAATCTTGACAAGGTTCAGAACTCAGACACAGCAGGAATGACAGAGGTCATGAAATGAAGATGTGTACAAGAAACAGCTGCCCCACTGCACTCACTCAAATCACCTGGAAGCCTTTACTGGAGGAGAGGAGAAGCTCGGCTTACATTCTGATCTAATTAAATTATATCCCTCTGAGGCCGATGTGGGCATCAGACAGAAAGTCGGTGAACAACAGTATGTGTCTCAAAAACCATGCTACGTGCTCTCACCCTGAGAAATAAACATCTTTTTACCCTGGAGTAACTTAGTTCAGTAGTGGGTTTTTGGGTTCCTTGCTCCGTGGGAAACAATATTCTCTCGCCCCTCATGAGTTCATTTTCCAATAAACCTCCTGAGTTCATCCACTGTTGAGAAATCACCTCCCACCAGTGAAATTCCGTTTGGCTGCTGGTGTGGTCTTTGAGAGGATTGTGCCATTTCATGGTTAATATTTGTGTTATATGTTAGCTGGAGCAGCGTTTACAACCATTGGACTGATTCATAGTGTTTTCATGATATAAAGATCAAAAAGCCCTTAGTCAACTAGCTAATGCTTGTGATTTAATCATGAAGTTGGGTGGTGATGACATTTCCAGTCGTGTAACAATTCACACAGCACCTATTATGTACCGGGTACTGTGCGGATGCTGGATACAAAGGCGAGACAAAAAATTGACACTCCCCAGATCCTGGAATCATTAGACAAGAAGGGCCTTGGGTTAAAATTATAAAATTTAAAACTGACTGTGGCAAGTGCTATAAAGGAGAAATTACACGGTGTGATTACAGTGGGAAAAAAAGGGGGAAGTTGGATCTAATTGGGGAGCTCAGAGAAGGCTTCCCTGAGGAAGTGACAGTTGAGCTGGGATTTGGAGGATGAGTCAAGTTAACTAAGTGACGGAGGATGGATGGAGGCCCAAAGAGCTTTTCAGACCTACAGCTTAGTGAAAAAAAGGAGCCAAAAAAGTCCACTGTGGCCAAGTCCTGGAGCTTAGAGAGAGACCGGTGGGCAAGGTGGGGATCATTCTGTGAGAACTAGGGCACCAAGAAAAGAGGGACTGAAAAGAGGGACTAAGCACCATGGAATGTCACTGAAAAGCTCTAAAAGAGGTATGATTAACCATAAGATCCGTAATTCTATTCCTAGGTAGACACCCAAGAGAAATAAAAAAACATGTGCACATAAAAACTTATCACAAATGGTCATAGCAACATTACTCATAAAAGTCAAAAAGTGGAAACAGCCCAAATGTTCCTCAAGTGATGATGAACGGGTAAACAAAATGGCACGTCCATGCGATGGAATATTATTCAGCCCCCCAAAAAGAAAGAAGTACCGATATGTGCTACAAAATGGATGAATCTTGAAAACATTATGCTAAGTGAAAGAAGGTAGTCCCAAAAGACCACATACTGTATGATTACATTTATAGGAAATGCCCAGAATAGGCAAATCCAGGAACAGAAAGTAGATTAAAGGTTGCCTAGGGCTGGGGGGAATGGGGGAATGGGAGGTGACTACTAATGGGTACGGGGTTTGTTTGGGGGGGGGGGTGATGGAAATATTCTTAAAATTAAATTGTAGTAATGTTTGCACAACTCTGTGACTTATTAAAACGCATGAATTTTACGTTTTAAATGCATAAATTGTATGGTATGTAAATTATGTGTCAATGAGACTGTTCTTTTAAAGCATGATTAGATTGATATTTTGGAAAGATCATTCTGGTAGTACTGTGGGAAAAATCAAAGGAGTATAAAAAAGTGAACATAGAAGGACCAGTGAGGAGACTGTTTTCACAGCTGAGGTGGGCGTTGGTGCCAGACTGGACTACCAGCCACGGGGGAGATGGAGAAACGTGGAGCATGTACGAGAGGTTTAGAAGCAGGATAACGCTGGAGGTGGTGCCTAGTTGGCTACTGGGAATAAGGGTGAGGCAGGAACACAGGAGGATGCCGAGGTGATGGGTAGGTGGACAGGTGGCTGCAGTCACTCAGACGGAGCGCACTGAAGGAGGACCGGGCCTGCTTTGTGGACAGGGTTATGATGCAGCTCAGAGGGGCTTCTGAGACGTTCAGACAGAGATGTTCAGCAAACAGAGACACTGGATTGGCACCCAGAGAAGACGGAGCTGGAGACAGTGATGTATGGGTTACCAACCAGCACGTGGCAATGCAGCGTGGGGCTTGGGGTGGGGGCAGTGGGGTGGGGAGTGGAGAAGGGTCTCGGGCCTAAGCCTGAGGAACTCTCTGCATAAATGGGTGGCTAGAGGAAGATACGCCCATACAGGGGAAGCCAAACAAAGAGCTAGAAATGTAAGGGGAAAGCCAGGGGGATGGTGCCAGAGAGGAGTCGTGCCTCAAGATGAGTCCGTGATGGGGCGGCCGGTTAGCTCGGTTGGTTAAAGCGCGGTGCTCTTAACAACAAGGTTGCCAGTTCGAGCCCCTCATGGTCCACTGTGTACTGTGCCCTCCACAACTACATTGAAACAACTACTTGACTTGGAGCTGATGGGTCCTGGAAAAACACAAGTAAATACATGTTTAAAAAAAAAAAAAAAAGATGAGTCAGTGGCATCAGAGGGTATTGTGAAGTCCAGGAAGGTGAGAGCCAGTCGTGTGCATTGGGTTTAGCAAGACCCTGCTATGGTGGGGGGGGCTCTATGTATTGGTGTGACGGCCCAGAATTGACATGGATTTAAGAATGAATGAGAGGGGAGGAAATAAAGATTAGGTGTTTGGGGTTAGTTAGGTCCCCAGAAGCAGACGCTGGGACAAGAATTCAAGTGCAATTGATTGATTAAAATGTTCCAGGAAAATAAAATACCAGTCAGAGATGGATGGATGAATGCATGGATGGGAGTAGGGAGAGAGAGAAAGAGAGAGAGAAGAGAAAGGACAGAGAGAGATGATAGAAAGAGGAAGAAAAGAAGAAAGGAAGGAGGGAGGGAAGGAGGGAGGGAAGGAAGGAGGGAGGAAATTCAAGTAAGAATAGATGATTGATAGATACGTATAGATAGATGATTGATAGATAGATAGATAGATAGATAGATAGATAGATAGATAGATAGATAGATAGATGATAGATAGATAGATAGATAGATAGATAGATAGATAGATAGATAGATAGATAGATGATAGATAGATAGATAGATAGATAGATAGATGATAGATAGATGTAGAAAGAAACAGAAATGTCTGCGTGTAGCTGAAGAACAGTCCATCATAGGCCTGTACCACCACTTGAATCTATTTCCCTGATGTTGGACACCAGGTTTCTTTCTTCCTTGTACCTCGTTACCACCTAGTCTGGGGTCAGACATAGTATATGCACATCTATGCTGTGTGACCATGTCCAGTCCAGTTTACTTAATGTCTCTGAGCCTCAATCTTCCTCCTCCTCGGGGCTATACATGGAGATGTAACACTGGTGTGTGAAGTGCCCAAATGAAAGGTGAAGGCTTGCTGCAGACAAAGCACTCGATGACAGCAAGGACCCTGTATCCTACATAGCTCAGCTCCAGGAGCCCAATTCCTGTTGTGAGGATCTCAGGCCACACCCCAGGTCATAGAAAGCACATCTGCTTCAGCATCTTTTGCAAACAAACAAACAAAAATATAAGTGGGGCAGAAAAGAAAGGTCTAGGAGCTTAGCAGCATGGCATGCTGTCATTGGACTGTCTCCTGAGATGAGGTAAGGGGCGTGCTTATGTCTCATCAGCATTCTGCTCAACAGCAACGCTGGCAACCCACTCCAGTGTCTCCAAAACCTGAAGCAGAACCGTGGGAAGACGACAGCCTCTCGAGCCAGGAGAAACCACGCACACAACCCCACCCCCTACCACCATTTCCCTGAGCAGAGGTAGGCATGCTGGGCTAACCGTGGGCCCAGAGAAGATGCCTTTGGCAGCTTAGGACATGCCAGGTCTCTGTTCCTCCCCCATAATCTCCCCATCAAGGTGAAAGGGTCCAATAGAAAGCTGGGAGGAATCCTGCTGGAGCTACAGAGGGTGTCCATGTCCCCATAGGAGTCCCATATAGGAGGCTCTGGGGGAAGTCGCCAGAGAGGCTGCAGGTGTCTGGGGTTCCCCTAAAGAAGTAGAATGGGAAGCCACCAGGTTGAGAAAACCAATAGCCAGGCTGTGAGCACTGGTGCAGGACACCACAGCTGGAGCTGATAGGCAAGCAAGGCCCAGAGGGTCCACAGTGCAAATTCTGTCCCCTCCCTGAGAAAGTACTAAAGAGTCCAGGGCAGGGGGCAGGAAAAGACACCCCAGCGTGCCTGTAAATGGGCAGGAGGCATCTGTCTGAGGTCAGGGAAATGTTCGGGGTTGTGGTAATGGTTGCCCAACTCCATAAATTTACTAAGTATTAATATTATTGAATTACACACTTGAAAAGGGTGCATTTTATGGTATATAAATTATACCTTAATAAAGCTGTTTAAGAAAAGAAAAGGGAAACCATTGGAGGGAAAGTTTAAATGGAAAATGTGGCCATAGTTTTCATATGCAAACCAAAATAGAAAGTGCCAGAATGACTGACGTGTCAGGAATGGGGTAAGTAGGTTGGCTACTCTAAGCCAAAGTTAACAAAACTCTGTTCTGAGAATACAGTAATCTTCCTGTTTGCACATAGCTGATGCGTTTATTTATACCTGATCAAACTTAAAGCACTTTGCACAGTGCTGGGCACACAGTAAGCCATCAGCTGAGTGGTGTCGTGTCATTGACTATTCAGGACAGGTGGTCGGTGCCATGCTTGGATGCTGGGGAAGACCCAGAGAAGCAAGGGCGGGAGGCTAGCTGGGTAGCACGCGGCTGGCATCACGGGCCAGCCAGGCAGTGCGGCCGGGAAGAGAGGTTCGGAGTTCTTAGAGCCAGTCAACAAGTCAGGACCAGCAGGACGGCTCTGACAGGCAGCAGTAACCAAGAGAGCCAGGAGTCTGGGGGATCAGAGTCCACCAAACTAGTTTGCAAAGTAGCTCAACTGCCTGGGTTCCTCCCCAGCTCTGACCTACTCATTTAAGCTCTGTAAGTGTCAGCTTTCTCATCCATAAAGCAGGGTGAATTCTACACCTATTTTCATGGCACTGTCATGGGTTTCATGGCGGTAACACACATCAAGTACTTGGCAAATTCTCGATGCTAACTGCTTTCATTATTATTATTCCAGAACTCACAAGTATGAGAATTACCAGTGTCTTACAGAGCATGGCTACTCAAGAGATTTTTTCCAACAAAATGAAGTCGTTTTTTCTGTATCTTTAAAGCAAATCAAAAAGCAGGAAGGACGTGGAGGAAAAAAAGGGAGAGACCAATCGTAAAATTCACAAAGCAATTCTCATTACCAATACTGCAATCCCAAAACCACTCTTTTTTTCGTGATCCACCATCAGTTTCAACACCAAGGGCATGTAGGTGATTAGTGATCGTGGGTGTCTCGTTGTGGTGGGTCTGCATCCGTCATCCTCTCGACCTAGAAAAACAGTGTTTCCTGTTACACCTGATCCTCATGACTCTGTAGGAGAAACATTCTGTGTCTGTGCCACTCCGGGAAGACAGGGCTGGTGAATGTCAGCATGCATGGCCGTCAGCATCACGGGGCTGGTGAGTCACAGGAGGGGAATGGGTGGCAGACGGTGGCAGACAGCAACATCAATTATCCCCACACAGTCCCTGCTGCTTCTGGTAAATGCTGTGGGGGAGGGACTACACAAAGATACACAAAGGCAAGACCGCCTTCAGGTTCTACATCAAATGCCTGCAGAAGCCTCTGATTAATGGTCCTATATTCATTTTTATTTTACTCATGATTTGTGTGTAACTGGGAAAGGATAGAACGAAACAATCCCACAAATGACTCAAAAGGCATATGAAATTATTATTTATAATCAGAGATAAAAGGAGGAAAAGAGGGAGGGAGGCTGGAAGTAGGTGGGGAAATACGTGACAAAAAAACCAAACCAAAACAACCTAACCCAACAGAGGATCCATAGAAGCTCCCAGGGATAAGGGCTGCCTGTCACATTGTACACCACCTTTACCCTTATTCCCTATGTTTTAGCTTGGATTAAAGGCTAAAATGATTGATCAAAACCATATTGTAGCACACACTTATTCAGAATCTCTTAATAGAAAGACATATTACACTAAACTTAGGGGATACAAAGAATCACGAAAGCATCCACATTCTCAGGAATTCAGATTTACCCAAGGAGTCAAGATATACACATTCAAAACAAATTACCAATTGGATAGCTTGCAAAACCTTTCAGGTGTGATCTAGCCAGGCCACCATTAGGGAAATAGCCTACAGATACTCGAGTTTTCACTTACGCACAAAAATCTTAGTGAGGGCTGTTTGTTGTCACATGGATTCTAGCAGTAGAAATTGGAGTAACCTAAATGCCCAGCAATGAAAGAATCATTAAATACATGAAATAGACCCATGCTATGGAATATTATGTCCATGACAATTAAAAAGTTTACTTTATGGGAGAGACCCAAGATGGCAGAGTAGATAAGCACTGTCCTTCCATGAACACATTAAAATTACAACTAAGTTGCAGAACAATCAACCTGAAGAACCATCTGAAGTTTAGCTGAACAGAAGTTTTATAACTACGGATATAAAGAAGGCAGGTCGAGACTGGTAGAAGGGGCGGAGACACAAAACAAGCTGGTCCCACACCCACCTGCAGCAGTTGAAAATCAGGAGAGAGATCTCAATCATAGACATTCCCTACAAAGAAGCAAGGGGCCCCAACCCCCCATACCAGGCTCCCCAGCCCACAGTACTGGTGTCTGGAAGAGGAGCCCACACAACTCTGGCTGTGAAAAACAATGGGGATTCCGACCTTCTAGGTAGGATGGAAGGCTTTGGAAAACCCAGACGTCCTCTTAAAGGGCCCGCGCAGCCACTCACCCTGGGTTCCAGCAGAAGGACGGTGACTCTGGGGATGTCAGAGATATATGGGGTGAGGACTGAAGGGACAGTCCCCACTTTCCATGTGTGGAGCCCTTCTCCCATGCAGGCGGCAAGCAGGCGGCATCTTTCCTGTGTTGAGCCCGCCCCCACAGGCCAAATCTGAATCTGATTGGCCTGGTGAGCTCCACTGCTCCACCCTGCTGACTCGCTGAGACCCTGCCTCAACCAACTTGTGTACCACAGGAAGCTTTATCAGCTGCTGAACCTGAAGGGAGCCAGCAGGTGCAGCAGGACTCATTTTGCAGTGTGGTCTCTCTCATGGGCCTCCAGATACAGCACAGGCAGCAACCAACTGTGGATCACCTTGTAGCTCCTACCAGGTAGTCCCTGGTTGGTCACAGGCAGTGGGTGACCTAGGCCTGCACCAGAGCCCCTCCCAAGAGGCCCCAGAACCAATACACTTGAAGGTTGGCTTCAGACCACTGAAGCCAGAGCACTGAACAATTAGCCCCTCACGTGGTACACACAAAGAGTGGTCTCAACAGACATCAAGGCCCACTGGAGTGAATCCCGTTCCATGGAGTAAGCCCCCCCACACACACACACAGCAGCCCATAAGCTATGGATGTGGCCAAGCCCCACAGCCAATCAGCCTGAGGGTCAATACCACTCACTGACATGACAATAGCAATCAAGGCTAAATTATAACAGGCGGGCACACACAATTCACACAAGGGACACTCCTGGAGCACCTGGCTCAGGTGGTCGGGAGACTGTGCCAGGGCCCCACAGGACCCCTAATACATAAGACCACCCAGCAAGACTGGGAGACATAGAAGATCTACCTAATACATAGAAACAGCCAAAATGAGGAAACAAAGAAATACCTGCCAAATGAAAGAACAGGAGAAAACTCGAGAAAAAGAACAAAACGGAGGCCAGCAACCTACCAGATACAGAGTTCAAAACACTGGTTACAAGGATGCTCAAGGAACTTAGTGAGAATTTCAACCAAGAGATAGCAAGCATAAAAAAGGACATGGAAACCATAAAAAAAAAAAAAAGAACCAGTCAGAAGTGAAGCATACAATAATTGAAATGAAGAATGCACTAGAAGGAATAACCAAAAAAATGAGGACAGGTTAAGAGACCTGTGGGACAACATCAAGCGTAACAACATTCGTATCATAGGGGTACCAGAAGGAGAAGAGAGAAAGCAAAGGGTTTTCTGGTTATTTCTTTACCAAACATGAGACAATTTCAAGAAAATTTCTTCTTAAAAATTATTAATTTTGCCAGGATAAGAAAAATTTTAAAAACTTTAAACTATTCTCATTAAGTTTAGATTTTCATGATAACAGTAACGCCATTACAAGAAAACAATGTATAAAGAAAAATATGAATGGAAAAATAAGTCAGCCACAATTCCATAACCACCACATCAGCACATTTCCTTCTAGACTTTTCTCTCTGCAATATACATGCAACACATTGCACACATGCACACAACTTTGTGACCTAAAATACCTACTATACTTTGATTCCTACTTTCTTTTCCCCAAATAATTCATAATATGAAATCACTCTCATGCTATAAACAGTTGTGTAAACACGTTTGTTGCCTATATAATCAATGAAGCGGGCGTTTAGCTGTTTAGATACTCGGGCACTTGGGTTGCTTCCAGCAGGTAGGTCGTTACTGTAAACTTCACAATGAAGGTTTTTGTGCAAAAACTCTAAATCCCCATCTGTTGGGTAGTTCCTTCGATTTCCAGAAATGGAATTCATGTGCCCAAAACATAAACATTTTTTCGGCCTCTGATGCATCTTGCTTCCCAAAATAAGATGAGCAGTTGATCACTTGAAAAGGTTTCAGACAGATTCTGGTGGCTTCTTGCGACCATGGCTCTAGAACAGCAATATTTCCTTCCATTCGTGGGGCTTTTTCTTTTTATTCTCACAAGTCTTGCCACATTCCTCTTGAGGCAGAAAGCATTCAAACCAGGAGGTTGGTGTGACAATGATGTCAGCACGGAAGCTGCACAGGGGCTCATGCATAGCAGGCCCAGCTCCCAGCAGTGCCCTGGGGGGCTGGCTTGCAGGTAGCAGCCCACAGCAAGGCTGGGCGGGCAGCTGAGGAATCACGAGGTCCATCTCAGCAGCAGATACAGGGACTCCCAGGACAGCATTCTAACTGCTGGGCGTTAGAGCTGCAGATTTCACACACGAGCTCCTTCCCGCCCCTCCCCTCCTCTCCAAGCCAGCCCAAGTCCCCTGCCCATCCAAGCCTCCCCTTAAAGCCATTCTCTGATCTCATTCAGAACTTCAGTCTTCAGTATCCTCTTGCCCAATTTCCGACATCGAGTATTTTGGCAGGATGACAAGGTCCAGAATAGGACAAAGCCTAATGGCTGGGCAGGGCAGGGCATAGGTGTGACAGGCATTTATGAATAAAACTTAGAAAGCTGAGGCATCAAATTATTTGGGCAACATAGGTTTTTCATTCCTATTTTGATGAATATGGGATTTTGCAATATCATAGGACAAATCTTTCACAGTTGTATTCCTCTAAAAGCTACATTTTTTTCCCAATGGAAAGTTGGGAGTCAGGGGTGGGAGAGGTACATCCATCCTGAGGAACCTCTCTACCCTCTCATAACTTTTTATCTTAATATGACTATGGTCATTAAGGAAAACCAAAGTGAATGATTTTCAAATTCTACATGTTTCATGGAAAAGAATAAACATTTTAGAAAAAGTTTGTCATTTAGAAATATCAGTAGATGTAAGCCAAATGCACCAAAACTTTCTAGCGTCCTCTAAAATTTTGTCAGTTTCTTTCAGATTGGAAACATGTCCTGAAACCAAAAAGTGTGAGAGCCACTGCTTTAATCAATATATGAAGAATCATACAGGTATAAAATCCTCTAAAACGTTGGTAAAATCTTCAGGGACTGCCCTTCCCTTATTCAACGTGTGAGAGTTCACACACGTTTTTAAAAAATTAAAAACCTACACGTGAAGAAAATGGGGACATCTTTAGCTGCAATGCATCCTTTAGTCCACATTGAAGAATTTATACTAGAGGAACTGCACAGATGTGGTTATTGTGGGAAAACCTTCCCTCGTAGCTTGTCCTTGATAAACACGAAAGAACCCACACTGGGAATTGTAGAGAAACCCTGTGAAGCCAGACTGAGAAAAGCTGTAGCTCATCCTTCTCTCAACATGACAGAAGACTCCAAGAGAAAAACGTTCCACATCACAGAACTCGTACCGGACAAACCCTTTCCTATAAAAGTAACTCATGAACTGACTTCAATCTGAGATTGTTTCACTGAATAACAGAACTTGCAGGAGACTAACTTTTCTTCACAAAGAACTGAGGAGAAATCTAACAAGGAGTCACCAGATGGGGTGAGTTGCTTCTGAATGAATCCCACCACAGTGTTGAACGGTATCAGTAAGGCCTTCAATGGGTGTTTGCTATTCTGCAAAGTCTGAACTAGAACAACGTGCGTAACATTAAATGCAGACACACATATGCATGTCGTTTTCATTGACATTTTAATTCACTCAAAAGTTCTTGAACACCTGCTCGGGGGACCAAGCACCATGTTAAGCCACGGGGCAGGAGGGGTTTCCGAATGGTTATGCCCTGTGGCCACCCTGCCGCACGTGGACCGAGTAGAAGGACCCTGAGATAGAACTTTCCTCAGGGAGGATCAGATTGAAGGTATTTTATTCCTTAGATCAGGCTCTACGTGTACATAGCTTGCTGTTTTGATACAATGAGAAGACTCTTTCCATATGTCACAATATAGCCCTGCCTTATCCTAAAATTACAGGTGGATTTGATGTAAATACTAAGGTACCAATGTTTAAAAGAATAATCTGAGGAAAGTTAATGACAGAAGTGAGACACATTAAACAAAAAACACATTGAAGCTGCTAGATGCTTAAGTACGTCTTTTTAGAGGATTATATACAAAGACCTCCTATGATAAAAGTGTAAGTTAGGGTAGAGGTACACATACCCAGTTTTTTCAGGAACAAACTAACTGGTAGTTGGAAGCTGGGAGGGCCTGGTTGCTGAGACATCACGTAGAACTCTCCCTCTCACAATCAAGATTCAAAGGTTGGCACAAAATATGCCACATTGCTTCTACCTTCAGACTTTAATGGCAAATTATTAATTTCTCAATTATCTGCATTCAAGACTTCATGTTGTGAATAAGCGTATAGAACATTTTATCAGCAGACTTTAAAATGTTGCCAGCATAGCTTCTGTGTAATCAAAACCAAAAGGAAGGAATGGAAAGGAGGCACTCAGAAAGGGTGGGAGCGAAGTGATAATAGAAGAATGCTAAAAAAGAAAGAACAGAATTCCTAGAATAAAAACTTTCCCTTCAAATGGATTGTTAGGCCAAGAAATAAAAATTCCTCCAAACTTCTTTTTCAGCAAGTATTTCAGGAAGGTCAATTCAAGTTTGACTTTATTATAGAGGAAGTTTTTTGTTTTGTTTTGTTTTTGAAAAACAAAATACTGAGTTTTAATATCAGAAATGCTTTTACATATCTTTATTATTCAAACTTCATGTCAAATTACAAATAGTCCACACCATGTAGCTTCTTTATGTACACTTCAGGCAGAAAAATAGCAATAACCAAGTAAACATTGAAAATTAACTCACAGTAAATAACCAACTGTTAAGTATAGAAACGAGGCGTTACATTTCAGTGTGGTCCAATATGACATTGTTTAAAAGTGGCTCCCCTTTAAAACGTCACAGAGGTACATAATTTTCTTACAAAAGATCACAGGGACTAATTGTTGAAAAATTCTAAATCTTGTGAATTTTAGCAGGAAGGTTATACCAGGTTAACCCATTTTTAAACTGCTGAAAAACTTGCAAACTTTAGAGAACATTATGGGTACCAAATCCATTACTTAAAAACAAAGTACTCCTTAGAAAGTAGGTAACACCTTCAGCTTTGTTATAGATAAAAAATGAAGTTGAAACTACAAAATACCAGCAGGGGGAGTGGAGGTAGTCACCCATCTATGTGCTATAAACGAAACTTACTGTAACAGGAAAGGTTTAAGAATTCTTCAGCTTCTTCAGAAAACAGGTCTTAGGAACCATTCTTTTAGGCTCTATATTCAGATGTAGCAGATTTAGCAATTTACTTTGAAATTCCAAGTTTTGTTCCCCCATTATATCTTCTCGGTATTTCTTGGAATAGTTATAGTTTAGGGTTGTTTTTTTAATCAGCCAACGTTTCCTTTTTGAAAGGATAATATTAAAACATACTATTTTTCAAGTCACTAAAGGTGGTTTGCGTAGGAGAGTTGTTTGAAAGGGGATTCTACTTATTTAATTTCCTACTCTGCTGTGACATCTGACACCAGACATCTGATATTTTTAAGGCTGAAAGAATTATAAAAAATGAGAAAAATGGAACTAGATATAGATTAATCCAGTCTTATTAGGTATTTCTGAAAAGAAACAACTTTTATTCTGAATCAGTGATAAGCTACATATTCACCTGACACTATTTCAAGTCACAATTTGCGATATTTCTCCATTGGAGCATTGAACCTTCTTTTTCTAAACACAACCTTTTCAAAATCATTTGAAAGCAAACAATTATTCTGAAGGTAAAACATCTGAAACAAATTCCACTCATCCCAATTTTAATTTTTAGATCAAAACATCCTGATAGAGAGGTTCCATTTAATTTCTTTCTTATTTTAACCTCTTGGCCGTTTTTCCCAACTTTATGATAAACTATGATGAGGAGAAAAACATTCAAAACATAACATAAATATACAAGAATACAAGTAATGTTCAATACAAAACACCATATTGCAGTATCTCCAAGTACGATGTTTGTGATCTGACCACAAACTACATACAGGGCCTCAACACTCCCACCATCCTACACAGATCCGTTCATCTCCTAGTTTTCTTTTGCCTTTTGATGCCTGAAACTAAATGAGAATCAACAAATCAAGAAAATAACTAATGACACAAAAAACATGGTACCTATGATTTAAGTTTTGACTTGAACGCATCTTAATTGGTGCAATATTACTCTTACTAATGCTTCAATAAAAAAACACTATGTATCTTACAAGCAGTGTTTTTAGAATCACAAGTAACTTGCACATTGACATAAAACCCTACAATTTGAATCTTAACACACTTCATTAAGTTCTCATGTAAATTAGCAAGAATAGTATTATTTGAAGCATTTTGAATTATTTCATTTTCTAGTGTAGAAACGTTATGGTGGAAAGGGTAAGGTGCTTTTTAATAAGCTACCAACAGACACTAACACACGCACACACATACCAGTGCAAACTATCAAAACAGAATCCTAATTTTGAAGTAAAATAGATTAAACATCTAGACTAAAAGTAGGATAAATTTCCATTATTAACGTGTCATAAATATAGACAACTCAATTTACATATGGTCAATGAAATGAAGAAGAACTTTCTATCCTTTGTTTTTTAAGTTCTACCCTGTGTAACTTTTAGAATGAATTGCTTCCAATTCTAAAAGTTTGGGTATTTTCCTGATTTCAACAGCTAGCTAGAAGACTGAATATTTAGATGGTAAGCTACCAGAGGCTAATTATCCACTGGTGCTACACTGGCTGTGTTTTCTTCCTTACTATTAAGCCATAACCCTCTCCTGCTATTTCGTTTCATGCAGCACCAACCAAACTTCATTTTTTTCTAATAAAAATAAATATATAAGGACGCTGTCCAAGCATATATTCACAAAGTCTCAATTTCTTAAAACATAAGTATGGGTATATTTATTTCTCTCCAATGCATACAAGACAATAATTACACAGCAACAAAGCTTTTGTTCAACAATGATTTGATTCATAAGCATTTGAAATTTACATAATTTCACATCCATACCCTTGCATTTTTAAATACTGTAAGTAAAAAAGCCCCCCAAATAACCAATTCTTATATTTCCTATTTATCCCTCTATACATCCAAACTTTAAAAAGTTACAAACTGAACATTATACAGAACATATAAATCATGTTTAAAAACTTGAGGTTTTAAAATCACTGTTCCTCAGTACGATTCAGAAAAGTCCTCATGCTGACAAGGGCAGTCCTAGGTGGTGGAGCAAATTACAAGGTGGTGGAAGAAAGAAGAGACAGACACAAGTTTGCTGTCTTAATATTTTACTCATCCTGTCAGTTAAAAATGGTGATGTCATGAGAAAGAACAGTTTAGGTTTAATGTGAGGAATGGAGTTTGCCTCATAGTTTGAGACATGCATTTCAAGTATTTTCCTATTTGATCTGAGCTCCCTGTAGCAAACGGGTGCCGAAAGAGAATCATTTTCTTCCGTACATTCGCTCAATGTCCGCCTGGTAATGTGTTTTAAGCTCTTTGCGTTTCAGCTTGAAGGCATCTGTCACCAGACCAGTTTCAGGGGTCCACGGTTCAGGGCTCAAACGAATTTTCACTGGAATTTCAAACTTTTCCAGATTTGCTGAGATGGTAGAACAACAAAAGTAAATACAAAGTCATGAAAAATATACAATTACAATTCTCAGCAAACAGTGTAAATTCCCCAGTCCTTGAGCACCCATCAAATGCTCACCAGCTGCTCATGAATTCACTTCTAAGCAATCTTTCCCTCAGAAATACTAATATAAGTAAAAATATAGATGGGTATCAGAATTATAATGGCAAAAAACTTTCAAATACATGTCCATCAACAGAATGAGTTAAATAAATTACAATACAGGCATAAACCAGAATGCAATTCAGTCATCAACAATGAGTTAGATCTGTATGGTATGGACGTATAAAATTTTTGCAATGTATCATTAGGCTAAAAAAGGCAAAGGTTTTTTTAAATCCTAGATAAACTTATATGCATCTAATTGTGTAGCATAAGACCAATACACACCAAATTCTAAACTGTATATACCTCTAGTGCCTAGGACCCCAGATTAAGGAGGGAATGTCACTTTTTACTTTATACCTATTTATTTTCTTTGAATTTATTATAAGAAGCACAATCACTTTAGAAACTAAAAAGTAATAAAGGTTTAAAGAGAAGATGCTCTTTGTCACTGAACCAGGATACTCCCTGTGAAAGCTACGAAGGACACTATGTTCACTCACTACTGTGTCCCCAACACATGGTCTGACACTCAGTAGATTCTCAACAGTGGAGGGGGGAGGGGTCAGAGGGAGGGAATGTAAGGCCTAAGTGTCTTGGAAACAAAGAGATATTAATTCTAACTTGTAAAAATAAACATAGCGATAACAAACAAGGTTTTATTCTGCAAAGATTAAAAGAAGTCTAGGAGGGGTTTCCAAGAGGAAAAACCACCATGCACAGAAGCAGCAAGGCTCAGACCACAGGACTTCAGGGACAGAGTCTGATGTTACTGAGACATAGGGGAGAGAAAAAAGCAAGCACTGGAAGACCAAGTCAAGTTTTGAAATTTCAAACTGCTCAGCACTGCACTCTATGACCTGACTCGCTATCATCTAAACCAGTGTTTCAGGAAAATAAACACAGCTATGACCACATGACCAACTGGGGAAATGAAGACTGTAATAATTATGAGTATCTCTTCCTTATTTTGTTGTATATGTATTTTTGTTTTCTTCCTCCTTATTCTTGGCTATCATAACATGTATTAATAAGTAATGTGGTATCACAGTATTTAACTTACAGGCTATGAAAGGAGAGTAAAAGTCATGTAAGCGGTCCGCGTCCTCTTCTGCAAAAAGGTGTTTTCCGCTGTACACAGGACAGTTGGACCATGTATGTTAGGCACAGGTCTGACTTTATTGCTGTCTTTACTTGGAAATAACTATGGTTTGAGGAGATGTACACGGGTGCCAAGCTGACCAGGGTGATGGTCAGTGTGACTATGTGTCAGCAGGGTGAATCTAGGTACTGCTTTGAAGGTATTTTGTAGATGTGATCAGTCTATAATCATTTCATTTTACGTCAGGAAAATTATCCTAGATGATCTTAGTGGGTCTGCTGCAGTCAGTCACAGGCCTTCCAAGCAGAGCTGAGGCATCTGTGGACAGCAGGAGCCTCAGCTCGTGCCAGACTGAGGATGCCAGCCCACCCTTTCAGCAGTCTGCCCTACGGATCGCCAGCTGTGCCCAGCCAGCCCCCAATAGCCATGCATACCAGTTCCATACACTACCAATTCTGTTTCTGTGCTGTAAGTAAAGCTGAGTAATAGAGATATGACTTAAGAATGAAACCAAATCCCTTCCTCACATCACATATAAAAATTAACTCAAAATGGATTAAGGACCTATATGTAAGAGCTAAAACTAGAAAACGAGAAAGCACAGGGGTATATCTTTGTGGCCTGGATTAGGCAGGCAATGGTTTCTCAGATGTTGATACCAAAAGCACAAACAAAAGAAAAAAATTAAGTAAATTGTACCTTATCAAAAACTGTTGTGCTTTAAAGGGTATCATCAAGAAAGTGAAAACAATTCATAGAATGGGAGAAAATATTTACAAATCACATACCTAATAATGGACTTGTATCTAGAATAGACATATAAAGAATTCACACAATTCAATAATAAAAGGACAAATAAATTTTAAAAATGGGCAAAGGATCTGAACAGACATTTCTCCAGAGAAGATATACAATGGCCAATAAGCACATGAAAAGATGCTCAACATTAGCCACCAGAAAAATAAAAATCAAAACCACAATGAGATAAGATACCACTTCACACCCACTAAACTAGGATGGCTAGAATCAAATGGCTGAACAATAACAAGTGTTGGCAAGGGTGTGGGGAAACTGGAACCCTCACATGACACTCGTGGGAATGAAAAGAGTGCCACCACTTTAATAGTTTGGAAAAAATATTCTGGAAATTCAGTAGTTCCTCAAAAGGCCCAACGTAAGGCTAACAGGCTCAGCAATTCCAATCCTAGGTATCTACCCGAGAGAAGTAAACATGTCCACACAGAAACTTGTATGTGAATGTTCATAGCAGCATTATTTAATAACAGCCCAAAGTGGAAACAACCCAAATGTCTATCAACCGATGAATGGATAAACCAAGTGTGATACATATCCAAGTGATGGAATATTGTTTGGCAATAAAAGGGAATGAAGTATTAATACATGCTACAAGGAAACATGAACGAACATGGATGAACATTATGTGAAGTGAAAGAAACAAGTCTCAAAAAAACACGTATTGTATGATTCTACTTATACAAAATCTCCAGAATAGACACATCTATAGAAACAAAGTAGATTAGTGGTTGCCAAGGGCTAAGAGGTTTGGGGTATGATGGGAAGTGACTGCTAATGGACACGTGACTTCTTTATGGGGTGATGACAAATGTTCTAAAACTGGTCTGATTGTGGTGATGACTGGAAAGTTCTATGAATATATCGAAAACTGTTTACTTGTACACATTAAACAAGTGAGTTGTTTGGTATATGAATTTTATCTCAATAAAGCTGTTAAAATATAAATAAAATTTAGAAATAAGCAAAAAAGTACATACATTTAAAATTATGCTTAAATGTTTCAGTATGCTATCTTACTTAGAAATTATGTATGTTTCTAATCAATGTCTATTAACTCAATTTAGCATCAATCCAAGCTTTCAAGTTGCCGAAAATTTTGGGGAACTATCTGCAAGCTGACATATAACAAAACATAATTACTGCTGAAATAAAGGGTCAGAGTAATGATTCCACCTGGTTAAATTCAATTTACATTTTTCATAAACTTGAATATTAAGAGAATAAAAGTGCATACTTGTACAAAATGCTGATGACTCAGAAGATATAGCTGTTTTTATTAAATCAACATTAAACTAGTCTCATTGTTCCCCCAACTCACCCCCCCGACACACACACAGTATAGGACATATTAGTACAACGAACTACCAGTCCACTAACTGTAGAAAGTGTAAAAAAGAGTCTTGGATAATTCGTTAAGAGCTGAGCCAGGAGACAGCTGAGGAAAGTAGAGAAAAGGGCCAGCCCAGAAAACAGAAACCTCAGAGATGAGACCATTCTGACACACGTACATCAGGCCAGGGAGTGGATGGTTTGTGTGTCCTGTAGCAGGGCTTGAAATGGGGGCTGATAAGTATGTTCTTCTATCTACTAATGGCAGGAAAATACAATTGGTTTCTGAGCAGGAAACGATGTAACCTAAGCCTTATAACGTAACAGGATAAATAAATTTAAGTACTCTCCTCCCATCTCAGTTCTTAGAATCAGTTTAACAATCACTCACCTGAAATAGCAGCTTCAGAAAGCACTTTAAGTACCTCATTTTCCATTTCACTGCTGTTGCACAGCTCCTCCCAAGTCCCTTTAAGGCCTTTCTTTCGAGCTAGTTCTGTTAGTTCTTTTTGATTTGGCACAACAAATCCAATGACATAAGAATGATAACTGAAATGTACAAAGCATAACTTAGCTAAGGAACTAAACGGCATACCATGTTAACTACAGTTACTGATTACACTGGCATTTTAGTAACCAACTCTTTACTGTTTTAAATAAAATACATGAAGCATATTTGGTACATGGAATACTTAGTTCATATAACAGCCAATTTTAATGTCTGATTCATAACACCTTCCAATGCTCTGGCAGAGTTCACTGCTAAATAAACCTCAATCTGACATTTCATGATCAATTTCAACTATGCATAACTATTATGTACACATTTTTAAAAGAAAATTATAAATATTAGAAAATTCATATTTAAAAAAATCAGTAATTCACATCAACAGGTTAAACAAAAATAAAAGCTAATGTAAATTAGAAAATGCACCTAAAGAAATCTGGCAGCCAATCAAAGTAATGTGACTATATTTATTTCCTTCTTTTGGGAGAATTTTTGTTGCTAGAGGAACTGAGTGTGGCAGCTGAAGGCAGTAACCTGAAGACATGGCAGCAGCATCAGGAAGAGGACAGTTCTGGTTAATGCCACACAAGTAAAACCCAGAACTACTGCATCACTAATAAAAATACTTCATTAAAAGGCCGAATCATTTATAAATCAAAGTAATAAATCTTTAACTGGGGCTATCCCTTAAAGTCTGGTTCTAAATTGACTCTTCTGATACCAGATCTTTTTTTTTCGTAATAATAATTATGTCCACTGCTGTAGCAAGGCACCTAGGCTGGCCACAAAATACCTGGTCATTAACACCACAGAATAATTACCACCTGCAGCTGTTACAGAAAAATGTCGTGGGAATGGCAAGCAAATTCCAACCCATTTCCCAAGAATGCATTTCTGGGATTTTAACTTCAAACTCTCCTTCTAGGCTGCCTCTAAATCATCACGGGCTTGACAGAGCTTAAGGCAGAAGCCCTCAGCCCTGGCCAGGGTCCCCAGAGGGCAGGGTAGTAAGAAAAACAGCCCCCACCTTCCTCCTTCACCCCTTTCCTCTGGACTGGCTTTGGAAGCTTCCGCGTGCAGAGGGACAGGTGGCTGGGCACCAAGGCAGCAGGAAGGAGGGAGGGCTTTACTGTCCTCCCCTCCTAAACACACAGGAGCCTGCAGGAGCCGTGGAGCAGAAAACAGGGACACAGCGGAAGATGAGGAGGGGGGCACAACAAGTCAGCTCCTGGCTGTGAGTAGCACAGGCCGTTTAGGGGACAACAGACAAGGAGGAAGAGTTCGTGGCACAATTTTACAAAGAAGGCCATACAGGAAGGAAATGCCAACAGCAGACCAAATGTCTGAAGTCAAAGTAGCATGAATTCTACTTTCTTACTTACCTGTTTGCATATGCACAAATGTTATCTATTAGCGGGAGGTTCTTTAATGCTGCCTCTACTTTCCCAAGAGAAACATATTCTCCTGCCTGTAGCTTTACAAGGTCCTTTTTGCGATCTGTGCGAGATAAAGACCAGGAGGGAAAAACATGGAAGGTAATATGAATAAATATTGGCCATTCCCTAAGTAATTTGCTATCAATTAAGTTCATTATAATAGTTACACTAAAATTAAAAGCACATAATGTTAAGGCCTAATTTCTGTACTATTAAACATATTCTTAAAAAAAAAAATAGCTTCTGGGAGGCCGCTTTGGCTCAGTTGGCTAGAGTACAGTGCTCATAACACCAAGGTAGCCGGTTCAATTCTCACATGGGCCAGCGAGCTGCGACCTCCACAACTAGATTGAAATCAATGACTTGACTTGGAGCTGATGGGTCGTGGAAAAACACACTGTTCCCCAATATTCCCCAATAAAAATTTATTTAATAAAAACATTAGCTTCTGATTAAGGGACCCAGTATTAGGGCTTCAGGGATGTTCTGCTGAACAGGTATGTCCAGATATACATTAACACCAGAAGGTAAAGAATACACTCAGTGCCACCTGAAAGATCATACTCTACCTGCAGATGTATGACGCAAAAACATACGGCTTCAATACAATAGGGTATCAAGTATGCTAAGTGTTAAGACTCTGCTATGGAAAGAATTCCTGCAATTGAGGCCGGAGCTGAGTCCTGAGGGAAGATGGAGTGGGGCTGGGGGGCAGGGGACCAGCACTGGCAGAGAACAGAGGGGGCAACTCGAATCACCACAGCAGAGGAGGCAGAAGCAACTGCAGGTGAAGGTGGAGAGGTGGCCTGGGCCTCTAAGCCACTATCAGGTTTTCAGCAGGAAAATGGCCCAGGGAGATAGATCAGTGTTTAGTCATCACACCGTGGCACTGAGAAGGTGCTTTAAGGGGACAAACGAGGCAAGAGAGGCATTTCTTGCAATAGGGTGACAGAAGGCCTAACCTACGATCTGTGGTAAGACGATAATGACCTCGAGGCCCCTTTCATTCGGTCAATCAGTGGGCTACGGGTTAGGTAACGGGGAGCTGACGGAGAGCCTCTCACTGCCTCCCAGGTCTCTGTCAGCAAGTCTGGGCTAGAAAAGTCAGTAACTGAGAAAGGACCTCAGAAGAGCAGCAGGGGGCGGTGTTTTGCACCCCTTGAGCTGCCAGGCCTGCCTTGGTTCTCACAGGCAATGCAAGGACATGGTTCCGACAGGAGGGCAGAGCCCTGTCCAAAACCTCTAGTTATCAAAGATCTCACAGAAGTGAATGCTCCCTATGAGGAACTTAACTCTGTAAGGGTTATCTAGTACTAACTAAAACTAGCACTGCTGAACAGATTTGGGGACCTCAAAATATGTCAAGCTTTATAATTCCGCCCGGTCCCTACTGTAAATTTTTATATTCCAGGGATGACTCAACAGACCATAACAACATTACATAAAGATATATTCTTATATTATACACAGCATCTCTTTTTAAAAACCATTTCAGAAACATCCACTTTCCAAAAACAATAATGATTGCATGGCTCACCAATAATCTTTAAACAACCATCAGGGTCGAACTCTCCAATATCTCCAGTACAGAGCCACCTCTGTCCATTTTCATCTTCAAAGAAATCAGTTTTTGTTTTTGCTTCATTTTTGTAGTATCCCATTGTCACATTTTGGCCACCAATAAGAATTTCACCCCTGGGATGTGGTTTATCGGAATTGAAGTATCCACCTAACAAACAGAGTCATTTGCAGCTAATTCAATATATATGCATAATGCGAAAATTTCAAACTGTAAGTTTCTAAACAGGGACATCTGATTTTAATCCAATGAGTTTCCCAAAGGAAATAAGGCACATACTAGGAAGAAATAAAATTCATCAATATAAAACCAGGTGCAAAATTTTAGTTGCCTAACCATAAGCACTTATGCTTTAAACTACTATTCCAAGAAAAAAAAATTTACACTAAAAAAAATCTTACATCTATTGCATTAGATTAGTGCAAAAGTAATTGTGGTTTTTGCAATTATTAACCTTTTAAACCGTAATTACTTTTGCACCAACCTAATATAAAATAATCACATACACTACAGGTAAATTCCTTTAAGGATTCTGTAGATTCTTAAATATCATACTAATAAACTAATAAAAATATTAAATCATGCATTTAATAAGAGAACAATAAATCTCTGTATAAAATCAAATTACTATATATTTAGATTCCTTACAGATAATTTCAGAATGACTCCAAGTTTAAATTTATTGAACATTTTCGGGCCAGCCGGGTGGCTCCGTGGTTGGAGTGCCGCACTCCTAACGCCAAGGTTGCTGGTTGGATTCCCACATGGGCCAGTGAGCTGTGCCCTCTACAGCTAAGATTGTGAACAATGGCTCTCCCTGGAGCTGGGCTGCTGTGAGCAGTCGGAGGTGGGTGTGGGTTGGTGTGGGCTGCCCTGGGCTGCCGCAGGCTGCTGAGTCCTGCCGCAGGCTGCTGAGTGCTGCCGCTAGCTAGCGTGTTCCAGCATGAGTGGTCGGCAGCTGGTGAGAGCTGCCGTGTTGTGAGCGGCCGACCAATGACTGGCGACCAACTGCCTCAGCCGGGGGGAGAGGTGGGCACAAGCTCGTAATACCAGCATGGGCCAAAGAGCTGTGTCCTACACAACCAGACTGAGAAACAATGGCTTGAATCGGAGGGGTGGGGGAGGCAGAAGAAGGGGGGGAAAAATTTATTGAACATTTTCACTAATTCTGATAAGAGCTGAAGAATCACATGAGCCTTAGAATTTTTATCTTTACTTTGGATAAAAGAGTATCCAAACAGATAATATGTATGTGTTAACTGAATCAAATAAAAATTTAAAAGGTAAATAGTATTTAAATGCCATAAACAAGAAATTTTTATGGAATTATAGTGATAATTTTCTTATGATAATTCTTAGTTGATGCACTCAGAGAAAAGAAAAAATGTAAAAATTGTCAATTTCATAACATCAATTTTACGATTTTGTTTCTACAAAATGAAGTTATGATCATACCTAATTTACTGACGTTATTTAGCACAGTTCTCAAGTTCTGCATAATTCTTACTTGCATTTATGTAATAAAATAATAAGCAAAACAAAAATGGTAACTTCAGAATCATCTATTAAACAAGCAAAATAAATTCATTTGGATAGATCTAGATAAAATATTTCTATTATAAAGGACAAACATGAGCACTTGTAATTTTATATTCTAAAATACAAAAGAAAATGAAGCACAATTCTAATTTTAAAGCTTAATATTATACAAATTCATGCTCTGTGGTTAAAATAGGTTATTACCTTCCTCCCAGTTCTTTAATTTGATTTCACAGCAAACTAATGGTGCTCCCACTCTGCCAGTATTGTAGTCCCACACTAAGATGCAAATGAAAAAATACTTGATTAAGGTAGTGAACAAACTGACTCATTTTTCTAAATTACCAAAACTGATGATTTAACCCAAAGCTTAGATACCCCCAGAGAATCCTGAGAAGCAGAAGTCACAAACTGGTGAACCACAGGCTGTGTGGCCAACACTGAGTTTTTCTTTTTGTTTTGTTTTTAATTTGAATTGATTATTGACATTTAAAAATCCAGACTTTGACATGTGAGTGTGGACTCTCCAGGTGGGAACAATGGGCCCACCTGTCCAGCCCAGCTGTGTCCTCATTAGATGGGGCAGGCCTGCTCCCATCCCCCGCGTCCTTACCCATTACATATTCCTACGTCAGGGCCCAGTTCCTCATGTAAGTAGCTGCCTGGTTCATGAGTGTGTGGCCCCTACTGTAAGGAACATGGAGCACAAAGGTTTACACCTACCCACGTTCCCATTAGACGTGGCAGCTCTGCAGTACAGATAACCTCGTCAGCCTTCTCCCGTGTATCATTGTTTCAACATGAGACCTGGGAAGCCTCCCTCACATCAGTTATACTATCACACCCTATGTAAATTCATATAATAAAGGCTTCAAAGACCAGGCAGGAGAGTAAGATTGCTAAAAAAAGAACCCACCACTATCATGAGTTACTACTGCACTGTGTTTCTTCCTCAAAGATCATTCAAATATCAGAAATGCTGATATTCAGTACTTTACAGTCTTATTTACAACAAACTATGACTGATTAATCACACATTCAATGTTAATCTTAAAACAGAAGAAATTAAGGATCCACAGAAGGAATCATACATACATGTATTTAAGATTGCTTATTTATTTCCTGCAAAACAAGACTTACAAGTAGCTTCCAAAAATACATACAATACAGAGAACATAACTGAAAAAAAAACGAAAATACAGAAGCAATGGAAGATAAATCTGGCATAAGAACAGTACACAGAAGTACTCAAGATAAATGGGGAAATCATCAGTTAAGGGGTTTAGTACCTCTCAGTATCTAGAAAAAACAAAGTAGAGACATAGCTCTTTCTAGTACTGGGAAACAAAGTAACTTTCTTCCACAAAAGGGACACATGAGACACTATGGGATTGACTCATGTGGGGACACTTGGATCACTTCCCTCAACCACATCATCATGACAAACTCTGAACATTCTCTGGACCTGAATCTACTTTCTCTCTATAGCTGCACAGACCATCCCCGCCAAGAAACATTTCTGTATTTGAGACTTATTAAACATAACTAAAAAACTAAATAAAAAAACATTAATTTTCTACAAAAACTAAAATTTAATCACTGATGTAAGAAAATAAATGTACACAGCACAGCCAATGCTTGTTACTAAAACTTATTTTCCAGAATGCTAAGTGGTTTTTAATATTACATAGTTTAATGAAAACTTCTAGGTGAATTACTATTAGATATACCTAATATATTCTACCGTGTTTACCTGAAAATAAGACCTAGCTGGACAATCAGCTCTAATGCGTCTTTTGGAGCAAAAATTAATATAAGACCCGGTCTTATTTTAATATTAAGACCGTGAATATAATATAATTAATATAATACTGAGTCTTATATTAATTTTTGCTCCAAAAGATGAATTAGAGCTGAAGGTTCGGCTAGGTCCTATTTTCGGGTAAACACGGTAAAACCTTACATCAATAATCAGAGAACCTGGAATTGACCGTTATTCTACTATACAAATCCCTTAACCACTCTTCTATGTACCTACAGAAAACCCTTACCAAAAAAAAATTGAGTCGCACCCATCCAGGCTGGTAGAAGCCCCACTTTGTAGGTGACACTAACCTTCTGTAATTGTCCCAGCCCCCGCAGATTCAGTGAGTCCATAGCCCTGACCAACAGGGCAGCAAAAACAGATATTCATGAATCGCTGTGTGGTTGCAGAAAGTGGAGCACCTCCACACAATAAAAGCCGTATATTTCCACCTAGCAAGCTCCGAACTTTCCGGAAAATGAACCTAAGAAAAGTTAATCAGAGAATCACACGATTTTAAAGCTGAATCGCATTTCCCAAATCACTGAGATTAATCTCCCAATTTTGATGCATGAAATTTTTAGATTAAATGATTTATCCAAGGCTGCAAAGCTAATACAACAGATTCTCTTGACGCACTACTTAAATCGTAATTTTTAGAAGTTCATCCAAGTAAAGAACATACGATTTTCTCTTAAAAACTTTTTAAGTAATACTTGAATTCAAAATTGTCAGGTTTAATTTTGTATCCTAATGGAAAACCCTTGCTAATGGACAGAGCAATTCATTTTATATCATTATATATATTATGTTAATACTGAATAATCCTATTATGTCTTTATAAAATTTAGTATTAAAAGCAAATTAATTTTGCTTTAGCTTGCTTCATTAGAAATGTGTACATATTTTTATACAGCAATCTAACTCTTAAAAATTTCACTAATTCAAGTTCTGAAGTGTTTATTGTTTAAAAACTATCTTGTAAATTAAACCAATTCAAACATCTAACTGAAATGTTCCTGAATATACGCTAATAAAAAAAGATTATTTACTACTTTGATCAAAAGGAAGGGTTTTTTTTTTAAATAACTTTGAGAAAGGCAAAAACTAAGTGGCAATTGTTTTTGAAAAATAATGTTAACAAGCTTTACAAAGTTGGGTACATGTCTCACTAAAGAGATAATTAAAAGGCAGGAAAAAACTTTAATAAAGTTTTAAATATCGTGAAGCATCTGAAAACTATGTTAATATTCCCATAAAAATAATCTTTAAGTAATATTTTCAAATTTCTAAACTATTCTGTAATTAAATCTACTCACTCTATTAGCATTACAAGAATAAAAACTTAACAGGTTTATAGTAAAATTGGTCATTTAACACTTTAAACGCAAAACATTTAATCATATTTTGTATTTTATACTTATATTGAAATAAATTTAAAAGCAAAGAGAAACAATTTCTCAAAATAATTAAAATCATGTGTCCACATAAAATATAAGCACACTATTAAATACAGCAAAATTGTAAGTGAAAATGTTTTTCAAATAATGTTACAATATTTTTTATTGTTCATATTCTTTTATTGTTCTTTTATTGTCTTCTTTTATTGTTCATATTCTATTGTTCATATGCAAGATGGATTTCTAAAGAGTCTCTTTGACTTTTTAAAATAAATTTATTTCTCATAACTACTTCAATTAGTGAAGCAATTAATGTGAACAAAATGACTAAATTATCAAGAAGAGGGAGAGCCTGTACTTACCTGTCACACAGTGGAGTACTACGCCCTTTTGAAATCTGTTCCATTTTGTAATTATAAGCCAGAATAAATAGATTACGTTGAAAACTACTCATTTCATTCACTTTATTCATGACGTTTTTGTAGATCCGATCCATGATTTCCTATATGGATAAAAATGAATTAATACAGTCAATAATGCTATCAGCTGCCTTACACATATTAAAATCTTAACGTCAGATTATTATTTCTGTCAATATTGAGGCATTTCAAAAGATAGACATTCTATCAGGAACAAACTTTTAAAAGAAAGATACAGTTGGATTAAAAATGAGGTTTCTGTAAAAATAATTTTTAGTAACAGAAATATATCTGGATGCTCATATGAGTAGTGAAAAAAGAAAAGCCTTAGGGCAGTAATATATCATTGATTCTTTATATTGTTTTTCTTTTTTATCTTATTTATTCTGAACTAAAATTTAAACTCACTAAATAAATGAACAACAATATGAAACGGTTTTTCAAATTCTCATAACTTTATCTTATACAGAATACCACATTCTTGCTCATAAGTGGAGCATGGGTTATTTTGGTTAGTTGTCTTTCAATGATGCACCCAGGAAATTTTCCTTGTCTGCACTACATTTTGCTTGCAGGGCCTATTACTACGAAGTATACTTTAAGGACTTCAAATAGTTTGTCCTCTACAACTTTAAATTATATTTTTCACATGAACTGAAAATTTAAAGATACTACTACTAAGGAAACTATTTACCTACAGAAATTCCAAAACTGCTGGCCATTTATATTTGACTTTGGAAGAACTATGTAATTATGCTTAGATGTGAGTGCTCAGGTATCTGATAATTCCCAAACGCTTTCAAACAAAATCAGAAAGCCACATAAAACTTACAGTAAGGAGACAGAAAAATCACTGTGTCTTACTGAGCTTATTCTCAGACCCCACCCCATGCCTGGTATTATATTAAGATGCAGAGTGCTTCTCAGGTCATTCAAAGTTGCACCAACTTCTTTTCTGTCAGTTTTTTTGGGGCCTAGGCCAGACTTTCCCTGAGGACTGAGGCAGGGTATTCTAAGACTTGCTTAGAAAGAGGTGATTTTAAACCTTCTCTCCTATGTCCTGGGCTTCAGGTTTCTACAATAGCAAAGAGATCTCATGAAAATGATGTGAACAAGAAGCTATTTATGGAAAGGAGCTAATATCATGTAAAGCTGAAAATAAAAAAAGCTAAAACAAGACTGACTAAATCCTGTAGAGCTTAAAGCAATATAGATAATAAAAAATAAATCCTATACAAACTACCTTGACAACAGTATCATTTCCACTAGCATTTATGCTCTGCAGCAGATAATAATAAATTAATGGTCAGTTCTTACCGGAACCGCTGCCATCAGTGTTGGTTTCAACATGGACGTATCCCCTTTGCTTCCTTTTTTTATTTTTGAAGACTACAGAGAGAAAAAGTGGTCTGTATAAAGCGATCCTTATTTTAAAAATTCAATGGAATTCTTAGATCAAGAAGCATATTATAAATGCATCATTTTAATTACTTATATTTTTGAAAAGCACTTAAAAGGCAAGTGCTTATTTTAAAATGATTAACTGTCATCTTTACAATACATTGTCAAACTGATGGGGGAAAATGAGTTAAAAATAATTATGATTTTTTAGGATCTCAAGTCCCAGACATTTAACTTACCTGATCTGCTAAAGTCTGTGGTGAAGAGTAGCCAATGCGACACCCATGAGAAAGACAAACGAGCTCAGCACTTAATTCTAAAACATGGGCCAGAGGCAAATATCCAATGTAAACATCTTCCTCTCTGAAAGGAAAAGGAGACACAAGAAACACAGTGAGGCGCGTCTCTGCTGAAGCGACCGCGATGGGAGCAAGCTTGAAAGGGCACATGGAACGGCCCTCAGGGCATCAGTCTGGCTTCCTGCTCCTGGCAGAGAGGGACAGACAGAGACACACACACAGATAGACACTTAGGTGTCTCGGGAAAAGATCTATAGCTCAACCTAAAACTGAGGAGGTGGACAGTCTAAGTGAGTGGCTCTGTTTCCAGTCCTATTTGAAGGCACTCACTAATAAATCGTGAGTGCTAAGGAAGCAAAGTGCTAAGGAAGAGGAAATAGGAGTTTGGAGGAAAAAAACAAAAAACAACAAAGGTTCTTTAAGACAGTAGAAATCATCTCAGGAGGAAATGGTCTTTAAAGCCAGTGGGCTACCAAACAGAGTTCAAATAGAATCCACAACTGTCTGCCAGGAATCTTACAGAAGACAGTCCTGTTCTGAGAGGCAAATTAAATGATAACAAATTATACCTTATATAAGGAAATGTCTATGTATATATATTTCAAGAACTGTCCCCATTCCCAAACTAGGAAGGGCAACTGAGGCAAACCCAGAAGGAAACTGTTGCTCTTAATTTTTTTCTGAATGTTAAGCATACATGAGAAATCTCTCCATCCCCAAATTCAATTCCACAGTGACCTGTGTGTGCATGTGTGTGTGTGCACGTGTGTGTGTTTATGTGTGTGTGTGTGATTTCTATGCATAGGGGCATCAAAAATATGCAACCACTGGACCAGGTCAGACATCAGCATTTTGATTCCATCTCTGGGAAGATTCCTTTCCAGTCCCTCGAAATCCCACCTTGTCTCCTCCACCAGCGTCATTCCCACGCCAACATGCCCACCCTCCCTTGCTACTACTGGAGTCTGTCTTAAAAAGCAAAATCAGAGACTGAACACGGACCCTCAATAAACATTTACTGGGTATATTATTTGTTCACCTGAATTATAATATACTTTGGTATAGAAATGACTACAGAAGCAACAACACCCACCAATTAAAATAATTTAAATTAAGGATTTAAGTCAGTTAAAATTTGCAGTTTTAAAGTAAAAAGTAATTATTAACAATAATACCTATAACTGTATTTTAAACTTCACAACAATAACTATTTTGTAACTAATTTTAATGTCCTTTTTTGAAGGACATGCCTACTGTGAACAGACTTTGAAGGACTCATTGAACCACATCCTACTAAATGACACAAATGTTTAACATCACAACAGACAAACAATGGAGCCCCCAAACACACACTTGTCTCCCATGACCTACCCCAGCCGTGGGATCCTCTCTGCCATCCCAGTTATCCCAGCGATGATGTTACTGTGCGAGATCATGACCCCCTTGGGCAGCCCAGTGGATCCACTCGTGTACATGATTACTGCAATATCTAAGGGAGCTGGTTTGCTAGGAGGTTTGTTTTCTGTATTGGAGAAAAAACAACAACACATTTCTGAGAAATTTAGCCACATCACCAATTTTTTTCATAATCATTTGTTAACTCAATTCAACATCTATTAATTGTAACCATACAAAGGTCAACAAAACAGATCAAGTCCCTGCACATAAGGGTCATATATTCTGTTGGGACAGACAAGCATATAAATCTACAGTATAATAGAGCTATGAAGAAAACAAAGCAAGACGAGGTGAGGAGATGAAGGTAGAAGCCATTAATATACAGATGGAAGAGACAGGAAAGACCTTTCCGTAGAGCTGATATTTTAGTGAAGACCTGAATAAAGTGAAAAATGGAGCTAGGAAAATTCACCCTGGAATTGGGAGACTGTTTCAAGCAGAAAAAAAGCAAAAGCAAAGGCCCTGAGGGAAGAATGTGCTTGGCACATGTGAAGACCAGTAAGAAGCGTGGTGGGGCATGGAGTGAGCAAGAGGGCAAGCAGCAGGAAATGAAGGGGAAGCCAGGAACAGTGCATGCAGAGCCTCAGAGGCCACGCTAAGGACTCTGGATTTCACTGTGGGGTGGAGAGCGCTGTTGTTTTGAACAGGGGCTTGGCATCACCTGTGGTAAGGACCGTTCGGGCTGCTGTGTGTCTACTTCAGAAAGGAGATAGAGACAAAAGGCTACTCCAGCAGTTCAACTAAAAACTCGGGTGGCTGGATGAGGATTGACAATGTGCTCCATTTGCACATGACCCACAGTACACAGAAGTGGGTCATGGATGGCGCTGCTGATCTGCCTGAGTTAACCTTGGAACCACTCTAAATGTGGACTTCTTAAATCCGTGTGTGGAGAGGGCGGCGGGGGGATCTTAAACACGTTCCCAGGTGAACCCTTTCTCTCCTACCTGCCCAGATATATTTCTTGACCATTGTTGCCACTCCAGTCCTTGCTTCCTCGCCTGCCATTCACTCCTTCATCCCAGGGCACCACACTCCTCCACCAGCACAGCTCTCTAAGGGGACGTCTGCTACGTCGGATGGTCCTCTCGCAATCCCTGTGTCACCCGACTCCTCCACTGCACCTCGGTCCTGCTCACGATTCCTGTGTCTCACCGCCCTTTTCCTTTCACTTGTCTCCCACGAACCACACTTTTCTTTCTTCCTCTCTGACCAATGCTTGCTGGCCTCTGGAGGCGCCTTTCTCGGTGGGTGACCTCACCTACTCCACAGCTATAATTAAAACCTAAGTATTTCCAGCTTCCAAATCCCATAGCTCCAAACTTAACTCCCAAGTACTAGACCTGCATAAGCCACTGCTCATTAGATATCGACCTCTGAATGTCCCCCAGCACCTAAAATTCAATATGCCCCAAATTATTAATGTGAGCCTAACCCATTCCGGAGCTGAGCCAACGTCTACCTCTAATTCATCACTGTTTCCAACTGTAAAGGAAATACGGCCCCACCGCCCTCGCAGCTTTTTGTGACACCCCTAAACATGAGTGCACTCTCTAACATTTTTGGACACTTATTTCAAGGTAGGAACTTCCCGAGTCACCATGCCTTGGGGCGCTAGCTGGAAGATAAAATGATGCGCCCTCTGCAAAAGGTAGAGTTGGAGCAGGGAGTAAAAGGAGGGATCTTGGTTTAGCCACTCTATTTGTTAGTACTTACAGGTAATTCACAGAGGACAAGTTTAATGTCATTATTTATAAAACTAACTTTGTATCATTCAAAACTGTCAGAAAAAGGAAACGGAAAAACTATAATGTACAACGAAATGTGTTTTAAACTGATTTCAAATATATACACTTTTAAAACACTCATAAATTGTATTTTTCCTTAACCCTTCCTTTATAGGGTAGACGTGCACCTAGAAGCGATAGTCTAGAACACTGACTTGTCACTTGATCTAACTTTGGGATCGCATACTTGGACGACGCTGGGGACCGTGGCCAGAGAAATGACATGAGGAACCGGAGCTGTGACTCACCTGTGCTGGCCTTCGCCCCCAGGGCCTGCACAGCGGCCATGGTGTGCACGATGACGCCCTTGGGGAACTCAGACCACGTTGGTGGCTTACCGTCCACGGTGATGATGTGCCGCAGGCGGGGGACGAGAGAAACGATATCCTGGACAAAACACAAGCACTCGTCACGTTCATTATTCATCATGAAACAGCTTAGCAAACAGCCCAGGACACAAGAAAAGTAATTAACCACATTCAGTGAATTATTAATTTCTTGCCTCAAAAAAAAAAAACCAAGGAGGAGGGTACATTGGTATGAATAGCACTTTTTTCAGGTGGGAAAATATTGGACTGAAATTTAAATTGCTGTTTTACAGCATTAGATTTACTGGGTGTACCCAGTTCTTCGATAAAATCTTAACAACAAAGTGACTTCCTCACAAAATGGGCATGTAAATATAAGCTGCCTGAACTACAGGGTAGCTGAAACCCCCCACGTTTAAAAGAGGCTAATAAAGATACAGGGGGGGAGGGGAGGGAATTCACTTATAAACTTGTATATATACTGGGAGTGCCAAAAAATGTACACACGTAACTTGTATTCATCTTTGGTTATCGGTATATATTGAATATTACAATTTTAATGCCATTTTTTCCTTTCTTAAAATGTGTATACATTTTTTTGGCACCCTCTGTATATGAAAAAAAGAACAAATCAAATTATTTTCATGGGGAATTGTTGCGAGACTACAGAAACTCCTTTTTCCTGTAGTTCCATAGTTTCTCTTATCCCATTAAAAAATTCGGAAAACTCATGATTCAGTGCTTCAGAAATAAGATAAATGAATTACTAGCTTAAAAATAAACCTCCAAAATTGCAAATTTATTGAAAACAGAGTAGAAAATACATGAGCACAATAAATTTGTAATCCCTTCATCTTAGATATGGGCATATTAAAAATTAATTTAACTCTCTACACCACTTATACATAATTATATACGAAATGTCCTTTTTCTTTTCTAAAGGAATAGAATGATGATACCCCTACAAGTTTATAATGACATTAAGGATTTTAATGATCATAAAAGAGCTATCACTATAGCTCATGACACTGCAATTCGAAGGCATCAGACAGTAGTTATAAAATACCTCCAGTCCTCACCTTCAACTTTGTTTGTAAGAGTTCCTTACTAGTAATGATGTTGGTCACCTCGGTTTCATTTAATCCATGAACAATTGCTGGACCTCCTAGAGTCGCATATAAGGTAACAACTACAGGGAAAAGAAGGGCAAGTCAGATACTTGAATATTTCATGGGAGCACTAAACATAAGCAAAGCCTCTGAAAGCGGACATGGATCATAATGGAGCATATGCTGAACCTTCAGTCATTGGGGCCACAGTTTATGATCAAACTAAATTACTGTATTATACTAATCAACATTATGCTTACTCACCTTTACCTAATTTCCCCCAAGATTTCCAATATTTTACAATAAAGAACTCTTACTTTTTGTTTTACCTACAGATGTTACTCTGGGACTGTCATACTGGAAGGAATTATGTCTGACTTCTAAAATGTTTAAATCTTAGTTATTAACGAACTACTTGGTACCAAAATATGAAAAAGAACATATACCAACAAAATAACATGTTGAAGGTCAGATTTAAGGTATTATATGTTAAGAAAATAGCATGAACAAGCATCAGCACTGCTTATTCTAAAGTAGAAAAATATAAAGAAAACCATTCTTAAAAATATTAAAATTAAATGTAGATTTTTATTTGCTTTCTGCCTAACTCAAAAAAGTTAGACTTAAAGTGACTTTTTAAGAGATAACAATGGTTTTAAAGCGTCTCAAAGAAACATTTTGTAAACCCAAACCTGTGAAAACAAAAAGGTATGCCAGTTTAGAACAAAAACAAAAACAGTGGAGACATTTACAGCGAGAAATCTGGTAAAAGTATCTTTTCTGTTTCATCTTAAGGATAAGACAACGGCCATACTTAACATCACATTTTGGCACCAAGACCTCAGAACTAAGCTTCCAGGACTGCCTCACAGACTAAGGTATCAGGATTACCACTCAAATAGTTAACAATATAAACATTCCCTATCATTTAACCTAGCATTGGGTTTCAGGACTGGAAGTGTTTTAGAAGACAACTGTTACTGCTAACAGAAGTGGTGTAACAAAATGACACCAATTCCAAAGGGGAATTCCAAAGAGGTGACAGTAGAGCCCATAGGGCAGGCACAGTTCCCTAGACCCAGAAAGTCCCCTATGAATAGGCTCAAGTCCCCTTACTACATCCATTAACTGTACCTACCATTTGTTCTACAACTGATTCCCTTTCCAAAGCAGACCAATAATTCTAAGTTTTAACAAAGAGTTCTCCACTGACTGGACACAAGGTAAAAATTAACATCAGAATTTTACACTCTTAAGAGTGAAATGCTTGTAATAATACTATCATCTCTCCCACAGTAACAAAAATCCACTCTTCCAGAAAATAAGAAACCTACATACGCTGAAAATTATACATAAAGCACGCCTGTGCAGCAATCATCCATTCGGCCCTGGTTTCACAGAAGATGGCAATGTTGGTCTTTGGTCTCTGACCCAACATCTGTAAGCCGTTTCCAAAATTAAAAGCTCTAACGAAGACATCTTCATAGGAGAGCCAATTGTAGTGTCCAAGAATAACCTGAAGAAAAAAACAAAAACAAAATACAAATAGCTTTCAATAAAACCAAAATACTAATTTCTAGAAAGCCAGGATGTGTTCCAAATTTTGACAAGCCAGAAAGTTATGCTTGCATGTAATTAAACTAGTTTTTAACAAAAAACTGGAAAGTGGGTTTCTAGTGAAAAATCTATTTTGAAAATTAGCTATTTTGCAGTATCTTCTATGACGATTCAAATTTTATGGTAAATCTTCAACTGTAATTTTTTTTTGGAGGGGGGGTTCTTTTTCAAAAATATTCAGGGTTTGACAGCATCTTAAAGATCAACTTTCTGGCCCAAGGGTCATATGCTAATAATTCATTTACAGGTTTTATTTACTTAAATGATTTAGATATTAGTTTAAAATTGAGCCTAGTATCAAGTACTACTGGTACCAAAATTTTACTTTCCCTTTACTTATGAATTCCTGAATTTCAGTATTAGGTGGTAAAAACACGATTCACAAACAAATTGGCCAGAACGAAGCTAATAGAAATATTTATAGCTGATCAATTTCAATTGCTGTATCTAACTCTGGATAAGCGAAGTAAACAAGTCTCTAGTTCCACAACCAGGTGGGGACTAGTTGTATATTCAAAGTCCCTCTGCTGAAGCCTTAAATGCTCCCCAGCACCGCTGGACTTTCCACATTCCAGCTGTGCTTACCAGAAGTAGGTAACATCAAGTCTACATGGGTAACAATCTTGTTGTGAAGATGGTTAACATATGTTGTCTTTAGGAATTTTCTCCAACTTAGATCGGACTATAAATCCCCAACTATATACAGAATGGATAAAAAGCTCCTCTCACTGCAAATATACAGCCTGTTCGCAAACAGGGCTGTGTCATCAATATATGTCTCACACGCCTTAAAACTGTATTCACTTTCAAAAATGCTCACAACATTTAAGAGACTTCCATAAATTAAGAGGTTGGATGAAGATAAAAATGGAAAAAGGATAAATACTGCCCTCTAGTGTCCTGTTCCATAAAGGACTTAAGAAATAATAGTGATGGATAAGGCAACTATCTGTACTTAAAACACTTATTTAACTTCAGTGTCCGAAACTCTCACCTTGCTCTGCACCCCCACGAAATGCTCAGCACGAGGAGCTCCAATGACTTCAAAAGGAGCTCTGTGGGGGTGAGAAGACAGATGAGAATTCGGCGGAACGTGCAGGAGCTGGATTACAACTGTTAAGAATTTTACACTCCAAAGATCACATGAGCTACCGCCTTGATTCTAGAATCTAAATGATGAGCTTTAAGAGTTTCAGAGGACACACGAGTTCTGAAAAGGCATTAGGTATACAACCCAAATACATAAAGCCATGTGATGGTGCCACCATGCGGCAAAGAAACCAGATCATGAGTTTAACTGAAATATAATCAAAACCCGAGCTTCATTTAATTCTTTAATAAATCACTGAATCTTCTAGCAGTGATCGTTCCTATAAATATTACATTCAGTGAACCCCATAATTTTACCTGACTTGTGCTGCAAAAAGTTTCCAATCCTAACTTTGTCCTTATGGTGACCCCAACATGAGATTAAACTCATTTCCTTACTCCCTGCTACACTATTGAACACAGCTGAAGAACAGCCAACCTTACTAAATCCAGAATCACAGATTTCACCACCCAGCAATCCTATATGCTTCCCTGGAATATTCATTTTCTCACCCTCTGAAATGCCTATTTGAAACCTTCTCTCCCTTCAAATATCCTCCAACCTCTGTCTCCCTTCTCCACTTCCAGGTGATGATAATGTCTCATACTTCACTGAGAAATCAGAAATTAAACAGAAACTCCCCTATCTTCCTACCACCAAGTTTAATGACCTGCACAAATCTGTACCCCTATCTTTGCAGTCCTTGCGGTATTACAATGGTTGGAGTGTCCCCGACAAAAGCCAAAAACTCACAAGGACTTGGCTTCAAAGAGCTGCCCAAATTTCCATCTCCAGTCCTGACCGCCCCACCCCTTACTTTTTACTTGATTAGTCAACCACAGTGTCTAACAGACATTCCTCAAATCCAGCCATTTCCTTCCACCTCCACTCTGTGCTCCATCTCTCTCCTGAACTCACCAATGCTGACTGGCCAACTTGCTTCCATTCTCATTCCCCGACAGCAGGGAGTGGTTTTTAAAAAACATCAATCAGCTTACTCCTCTGCTTGCTGTTCCGTAGTGTCTCCCCCATGCAGGGTTAATGGAGCCCAACACCTTACCCTGGCCTACAAAGCCGGAAGGGACAGGGCCGTTGCAGGGGTCTGTGCTCATCTCAAGCCCCCTCCACTGACTCACTTCCTGTAAATACAACTTTGTCCTTTCTGTCCTTCAAACAGGTTGGGCCCAGGCAGGAACTAGGAAGAGGCAGGAAAGACGCCTGGGGCACATTTCAGGAGGCGCTCTCCCTCAGGGTCTTGGAATGCACCCTAAGTGCCTCGCCCAGCTGGGCTCACTGCTGTTGGAGAGCCACCGCACTCTCCTGTCCCACTGCACACAAGGTTCGTTACCCAGACCTTCAGAGGTGGGTCCTCCTCATTCTTCAGTCCTCCACGTAGCCATAACCTACTCAGCAAGGCGATATCTGATCTCCAGTCAGCTGTATTTCCTCACAGTAGTCACTAAATCTGGTCACGTATTATTTGTCTGTCTTCCTCCCATACAAACGTCAGATTCATGAGAAGAAGAACCTGTGTTTTCTTCATTAGTGTCCTCCTGGTGCCTACAGAAGTACCTGGCACACAGTAGGCACTCAGCAATTATTTGCCAAATGTGTGGAATGGGTGGTGTAATCAAACAAAACTTCAGTTCACTCCGGGCTTTGAGGGAGTTTTCTAACCTCTCTCCTCCAGCAGCTGCATTTTTAAAATGATTGCTTTGAGGGGAAAAAAAATCCATATCCATCTAATCATTTAACTCCCATAGCTACTTTTGTTCTGATCACCATTCAATCGCAAACGTCCTTTGCCTTCCACCTCCTAAAAGTCCTGACCCATGAGCCATATAAGACATAAATGTTTAATCTTCCCGAGCCAGTCAGGAAAATGAATGCCTAGTGTGGCCGTGTGAATGGTTATTGGGGAGTCTCTGAGCGGTTTCCTTGTTTGTAAATTTAAGGGGAGCAGCACCAGGATCCCTACCGTCCCCTTCCTCTGACATTTAGCTGGCTGTACACTCTTATTCCATGACACATATGACATACACAAGTGTAACTATCAGTGTTGTCAGACTCTCACCTCCTGGGACACAGGAACTTCATTTACCATGTTCAAGAACATGAGATTAGGTGTCTGCTAATGCTGATGATGAGGGTCTCTGATCTCAAAAGAAAACTATAAAAATAAAATGGAGATAATATATAGAACATTCGACAGAATAAAGGCACACAAATACTTAACCATTCAGGACCCTGAAGAATGAGACAGTCTAATATAACAAAGATCAAGTTTTTGGGTAGCTGCGAGTTTATCCTCTGTGAGCACTAGGACATGTTTTGTTTTGTTCTTACTTCAACCATTTAAAATAGAAATATTTCAAAATTACACACTTTCCTGCCTTCTTCAGCAAAGTATACCTGGTTTCATTTAACCTTTCTCTCTGCAAACGAAGATCATTATAAACAAATTATTGTAAGGGAGTCCGAGAAAGTGAAAATATTCAAGGAATCTGGATGGTTGGTAATAATCATGATGATGATAGGGCAGCTAACCTTTACCATGTGCACTACCGTGTTTCCCCGAAAATAAGCCCCAGCCGGACCATCAGCTCTAAGGCGTCTTTTGGAGCAAAAACTAATATAACACCCAGTCCTTTATATTATATAAGACCTGGTCCTTTATATTATATAAGACCCGGTCCTTTATATTATATAAGACCGGGCCTTATATTAATTTTTGCTCCAAAAGACGCATTAGAGCTGATGGTCCAGCGAGGGCTTATTTTCGGGGAAACATGGTATGCGCTAAGTGAGCTGCAAACATTGGCTTATCAAACTCTCACAATAACTCTAAGGGACAGTTACCATTATTATTCATATTTTACATATGAGAATACTGAGGCACAGAGAAAGCATAACTTTCTCAAAATCGCATAGCTATTAAGTGACGGGACTAGAATATGAACCAGGCAAACTCATTCCAGAATCGAAGTACTGAGTCACTATCGCCAATTGCACTCCAGAAAGGAGCTGGGCTGTTACTGGACAGGTGCGTAAGGTGGCCTGATAACAACTTAAAGGATCGTTTCAGCTGCCGGGTGTGAGTGGGTTACAGCAGAGGCAAGAGCGGAAGCAGAAGATCTGGTTTTTAAAAAGCGGGGGTGGAAGGGGGAAAAAAGAACCACTCATGTCTTTTTGCCTTGAGTCATTTGTTGGTACAGGTGGTGCCTCTAACAGAGATGATAAGGAGAGGGACAAGTGTGAAAAGGCAAACCAAGAGTCCTGGTTGAGTAGAGTGATACAATAACCAAACCACAAATCCTGGCCAAGTGACTGACCATTATATGACTCAGTTATGATGTAAATGTCCTAATAAGTCAGAAAACAAACAGCATACACATATGCAAATGTGACTGCAGCAAGAACACAAAAGTAGGTGCTGAGGAAGAGGAAAAGAAAGCTAAGTCGACTCCCAAGAACAGAAGTATTTCTATTATCTTTTTGGATCAATTTAGAAGGAACATCATAGTGAAATCTTATCTTTGTAAACACTATGATTAGAGAATTCCTTCTATTTTCTTCTCTCTAATGTGCATAAAATAGAAGGAAAGAAAATAGTGTTTCTGGTAGTTAGATCACAATGTTTGAACCAGCATTGTGTTCTTTTCTGTTTCACTATAAAATTATTTTATTCTCTGTTCTACTTCAGGTACATGTATTCTAGAGATGCTCTGAAAACCAATCATTTCACTGCTCTTCATTTCACAAGATACGCTGCTGGGAAGGTGGCAATCAGGTGACACTGACACACACTCCAGGTGCGTAACTCTGCTCCAGTGTTATAAAACCATAGAAAGGAAACTTTACATGAAGGGGCAACGGAGCTGCAGAAGCTTGCCAAGCCTCAAGAATACCGCAGCCTCTGCTTCTTTGCCTTTTGTTTTTCAATTTGTGCCCCCCAGGAAGACCTGTCTAGATGAAGCTGAGGGCCACCCTGCTTTGGCATAATTAATGCAGAATCAGCACCACTGCCTTTTCCCTTTCACTTCTCTTCCCTTGGGAGCTCAAAACAGACTTTTAGAATAAGATGGAAACAAAGATCCCATTTCCAATCCATTCCATTCCCAGTTCATTAATTGGAAATCCAGTGTTGGGTATCTTTGCTTCAGTTATATCAGATACATTCTAGGGTTAATCCCCAAAGCCTCAAAACAGGGAGGAAACTTTTAGATATTGCTACATCATTACCTTTCTTTCCCAATTAAAGACTGTCTTCAAATACAGAAATTATAAAATGAAGACACACTTGTGAACATGTCTGCGCTGCACTGAGAGTGAGCACTGAGCAAAAGCCACAAGGCCTAAGCAACCCCACCCTTACGTCTACACGCCAATTGTGAAAGGTCCCCTTTTCACTGCCCTACCACAGCAGATGCTGTTATTGCTGCAATACAATGGATGAAAGAAACCGAGACACCGAGAAACCAACAGGGAAAAAGAAGGCCTAGCTTGTTTAACACACAGCTGAGATCCCCACAGTCCAGTCTGCAGGCCACTGCTACCGCTGCAACGCAGACCAACAGAAACTCGTCTTAGATCACCAGTGGGACAGCACACTTTCTTCTTAAGGCTAACAAAAATATTCGCTTCATTTGTTATACACAAAACCTAAAAATTAATTTTATTTTCTAATGAGCCTAATTTCACACAAGAAAAATATAACATGTTTTCTATACCAGAGTTTATGTAAAGACTTCCAAAAAAGTATGATGAATCACAAATTCCTATGATAGACAGACCGTCTGATGGTAATGCAGTATAGACAGAAAAAGTCACTAACAAAAAGTAGTTTTCCTCACCTTCCAACTTTTCTGAGTTCAAATATTTCTTTGTTGAATAAACAATGACCATAAAGGCACCATGGTCAGGAAAGGGAGGAAAAAGCCGTGTGTGTACACACACACACGGAAAACAACTGCCCTTATGCCCACTGTGTTATCTGGTCACATTTAAGGAAAACTATGATAGTTCTGGGATTTTACTTTGCCCTAATTATACTGATACCTAAATTAAGAAGGTATTTCATAGTCACCATATTTTTAAAAACTTGGGACCTCATTCGCTGCTGTGAGTACTGAATGATGACTAAAAAATAGTACTTACCCCATAAAAATGCCTCTAGTATGTGTGAAGTACTGGAGAAGAGTTATACTTCCTGCTAAAACAGGACTTGTTATATATGCTTAGATTCAGAATAAGAGAACCCAGCCTTTGAATTCAAATAGCATCAGATCAAAAGATAAAAGTAAACGCTTTTTAAATAATATGACTAGCCTAGAAAAGAAGGCAGAGGAGTGGAAAACTTTAGCAACTGAAAAAATGCAGCGTTTTCAGTACCTCTTATAACTACCAGATCTCTCAAAAACAGAATCAAAGATGGTATACCATAAAAAGTACCAATAAAACATAACGAAAATCAGACATCATTATGAAAAAAATGTTTTGTAAATTATAATCTAGAAGCTACAAAATAATCAAACATGCTTAACTGTATCACTTCAATTTCTAGAAATACGCTATTACCTCCAGCTAGATCTTAAGTTAATTTAGTAGGGGGAAAAAAACCAAAGAAACAGGGAATATGCCTTAAAAGTCCAGTGACCATATCATTCATCCAAACCAGTTCTGAGACTCTAAGGGGGACGTATTAAGGTCAGATCAACAGATATAAATCAGGGCTGTGCCAGGCAAAACAAGATAAAAGATCTCTCTGAAGGTGGGGAACATTTAGATTCTTGTCTAGAGTTAAAAAAATGTAATTTCTAGGACTTACTGACATTAGCTTGCTTTCCATCTCCTTCATGTGTAGGAGAAAAAACATGGAATTTGTGTGCTAAGCGCCAGAGCGAAAGGACCATTAAGTAGGTTAAACAACACGGCCTGGCTCTGCAGTGCAGAGGAGCTCTGAGAATTTCATTCCCTACTGTGATTACTTGGACTTTCCTCCAAGATCTGAGAGTTCCTTCATGACTGATAGAAAAATGAAGCTGGAGTCAGGACGCAGTTGGAAAAAAGGGTAAGAGAAAATTAAGGTTGCCTACACAGGTATTAATCCCATAACCCAGCCAAAGCTATCAAGCAACTACAGACCATCTTACGGCCTCTAAAAAGTTTTATCTCCAGTTTTTACCTACAGGGGATTCAAGAACTGCTTTAACAAAGTCATGTATCCAAATTCTAAAACAGTCTTTTCATGTCATTTCTATAACTTTGTGGGGATTAAAAAAAAAGGGGGGTGGGAGGATTTTACAGAAAGTCACCTTACAGGGTGATCTGACCATAAATTCCTAACTGGGCAGGTCATGGTGGGCCGTCACACCCCAGGCACGTAACCTCCTCAGTGAGAGGTTTTAAGCCAGCCTGTCCATTTTCCTTGTCCATCTAGGTTACCACCAGAAGTACCAGGAGTAATACCTCTGAAGGGAGCATTAACCCTCAAAAGAGCACATAATTTTGTTACTATCCTGTAATCCAATCCCCGCCTCAATTTCTCTAATCTTCCTTACGTCCCCCTCCTCAATCTCAAATGCATAAAAGAAGCTGCAAAACTGTAATTCTCGGGAGCATTTGAGCTCTTGCTCCTCGGCATGTGACGTCAGTTTGGCTCAAATAAAGTCTTACAAAAACTCTCTACAGGTTGGAACATTCTTACATCGACATTTACTACCCTTCATAGTGCCACACTATTCCATCATCTGTCTCTGTAGTCACTGTAGTTGTTCCCACTGAAATCCCAGTAATAACAGAAGCTAGAGCATGTACACTAGATGCCAAAGTGTGCTACGCATAGTGCCTGGGTGTGCATGTGAGCTGGGATTAGTTTAAGGGGTATGGAGCGAGAGGGCCTGGGTTCTAGCTCTGGCTTCAGCACTAGCTAGCTGCAATGTCCGTGGGTAGGTTGCCCAACCTACCTGTGCCGCTGTGTTGTTATCGGTAAAGTAAGGATAACACTAACTCATGGGGCTATTAAAAGCCTTAAGTTTAAGTTGACATAGGTAAAGCTCTTACAGCAGCCTGGCTCAAAGAAATGCTAATATCAGCAATGATCAATATCTCCATATTATCAATAAAGAAAGTGAGGCCAGACTGTTAACTAACTTTAACTAAGTCACACAGCTAGTAAGTGGAAAGGCTAAGATTCAAACCCGTAGACCGGATCTGAAGTCCAGGCTCTTACAGCCTGTTTCAAATCAACAACGGCAGGTTCTTCTCCACTGGTGAAAAGAAATTCTTCAAAACAATGCAAATGCCACAACCAAAGGACCAAGACATTAAGTGCCCAGTGGAAGCGACATTAGAATCAGAAAACAGCAGGTCCCACCCCAAAACCCAGAGCAACCTCAAGCACATACAGGTGCTCAGGAACCACCAGGAGTTGTGGGTGTCCGACCCCAAACTGCCCTAGACATTCTACTCCAGGCCCTGGAAACCATTCGGGTTCAGCTGTGCCCCACGCCCTGCACCTCACACCCGTGGGCTTCTCAGGCTTTGTGAAAGTTCAGGACCAGTGAGGGCCGGAGGGCGCGGCATGAGATTAGAGCAGACCAGTCCCTTCCTACCCTGTGCCTCCTGCCCTGTGGGCAAAGCCCCACAGAAGTAGGCCCGTGCACGTCCCTTGCCCCTTGCCACCATTTCTAAGAGTACATGTTCTGCAGAGGAAATTCAAAGGCAAGGAAAAAGCGCCTTACCTTTTTAAAAATTTTTCCATTTGGTTGCACTTCATCTTCCTCATTTAAAACTTCGCGTGTTCCCAAGAGTCTTTTGTCCTTAAATTTGTTTTTCGCATACATAAAAACTTTATCTAGTGTATCACATCCAGGGTACAATACCGAGGCCAAGCCATCCAAACTGTTAACAGACCTGTATGCAGACTCGGGTTTTGAATTCACAGGCTTTGCTTTCATTTGGTTTGATTTTTCTTGTCTTGACTCAGAAAAAAAATAATATGGAATGTATGTTAAAATAGTATAAAGTGATATTATAAAGTGTATGAAATATAAAAGAATGGGGTTGATGGTCTGTTTTAGCTTCATGGTTGTTGGTTTTGAAGATACGTGGTTATTCATAAGTGCTCAAAAAGTAGAATTAACAGATCTCCGTAAGAATCTACAAGGAAGAGAAAGAAAGATATTAATTCAAAATCACTTTTAAATAACAAATAACTTTGAAGAAAAATTCTACACATTAGATAAGCAAATGAATATTTTTTGTTTTTCGCCATCAAGCAGCAGCTACTGTGTTTCCCTGAAAATAAGACCTGGCCGGACCATCAGCTCTAATGCGTCTTTTGGAGCAAAATTAATATAAGGCCCGGTCTTATTTTAATATAAGACCGGGTATTATATAATATAATGTAATATAATACCCAGTATAATATAATATATTATATAATACCCAGTATAATATAATACCGGGTCTTACATTAAGTTTTGCTCCAAAAGATGCATTGAAGCTGATGGTCCAGCTAGGTCTTATTTTTGGGGAAACGTGGTGGTAACTGGCCCCAGCAGTGTCCTGTCCACCCGATACTTGTAAGAGACTCATTTGTACCACATCTATTAACAATGGAATTACCACAGAAAGTTTCCACCATCAATCTGTTAACAGGTAGCTTTTCCAACCTAACCCCAAGTAGTATCCCCAAACACTTCCTGGTGGCAAGAAGGGAGCAAGCAGAAGACCTACAAAAGAATGGAGACCAAACACACCCACTTCCCGTTATTCAGCGGCTCATTAAATTAAGAATGGCAAGAACTTTGCACATCGCCCCTTCTCTAGGGCCCAGGCACCCACTTCTGATCGCTGCATTCCTGCCCAGTGAGCCCAAGTCTCTCACTCCAGGCAGCAGCAAGCAATTGGAGTTGGCAAACAACATAAAACTCACTTCCCATAGTGGTTCTAGATATTTTTCAATGTAGGCAAGTTAAACTGTGAAGCAACAAGGCAGTAAACTTTGATCATTTTATACTGTGCACTCATCAAATTGACTGAGAATCTATTATGTTTCAGATACCATTCTAAGTACAGGGAATGTAACTGAACAAAGGTCTACGTCCCTTTCTCATAAAACCTACACACGCGAGGTGGGCAAACACACTGCACGTCTGCACAGAGGAGGTCGTGCTAGATGCACAGCCGCATCAGAGGGCTCACACTGCAGAAAAGATAAGCTTCACTGAACAAAGGAACACGCGCACGACACCACAAGAAGCCCTGAGAAAGCGGAGGGGACTCAGAATTCAGAATTGCTATAAAACAACCAAAATGTCCAGTTTAAAACAGAAAGGTATTAAGGCCTGCAAATAAATAGGAAAGTATGGCGCATACATATTAATACATCGGGGGAAAGCAGGAAACAGAAATCGTCCTTCTGAGGGCCCAAATGTCAGACTGAGCAGAACACACAGCAGAGCAGCTATTATAAATATGTTCAAAGAACTAAAAGAAACCATGCTTAAAAAATTAACAGTACAATTCCCCAATTTTACAAGACAAGGAACACCTCCAAATTTGCCCCCACACAGCTGGTGAGAAGCCAAGTCTCCAAACTGATCCCCGGGCTCTGTTCTCCACCACTCCAAGCTGTTTTCTGTGACAATGCATTGTGCAGTGCTCTGGAAAACGAGTCCAGAAGACTCTGTATTTTTGCTATAAAAGGCATGGTGGGGGGCCACTGAAGGTTTCTGTAGCAGAAAATGGCACAACGAAAACTAACAGGACATTTGAGCTGTAAAGAATAGATGCACCTTAATAACTCAGGAGAACAAGGTTAACTAAGTACTCTCACCGAAATTTAATTTTGCATGTTTGTATTTTGAGTTAAAAAATCATACTGTGATTTAAAGAACTATCTTTATCCACAGATATGATTGTACATATCATAAGTAATCCACTAAAAAAAAACAAACTAGTAGAATAAGAGTTCATCAAAGGTTGCAGGATGTTAGATGAATATACAAAAGTCAACTGGGTTTCTGTACACTAGCAATGAATAATCAGAAAATGAGGTGAAGAATTATGAAACTGCAAATTTGTACTATGAAAACCACAAAACACTGTTTAAAGATATTAAAGACCTAAATAAATAGAAAAATATCCCCTATATGGATTGTAAGACTAAATATTGTTAAAATGGCAACATTCCCCAAATTAATGTATATATTCAACACAATCCTTATCAAAATCTCCGCTGGCTTTTATACAGAAATCTGTAAGCTGATTTTAAAATTCACATGGAAATTCAAAGTTACCAGCCAAACAGCCAACATTTAATTTTGAAAAAGAACAAAGTTGTAGGGTTCAAACATCTTTATTTCAAAAGTTACTAAAAAGCAACAGTAATTGAGACAGTGTGGTACTAGCAAAAGGATAGACATTGATCAATGAAATAAAACTGAAGGTCCAGAAACAAACCCTTATATCATGGACAACCGATTTTCAACAAGTGGGAAGAGAGGGAAAGAACAGTCTTTTCAACAGATAGAGCCCTTTCTTATCAAAAAAATTAACTCAAAATGGATCGTGTAAGAGCTAAAACTAATCATAAAACTAAGTACTAATCACTGAGTGTAAACAGTACTTCAGGAAGAGTCTAGTGAAAGGAAGGGGCTGGCTCTGGCATTTTCTGAGAAGTCTGCTTGACCAAATGACAGCTTATTATGATCTTAAAGGCTGAGAAGAAGAGGAGAGGAAGAGATTCTGAGCAGATGATACCCCAAGTCTGAAAAAGCACCAAAGCAGGAGGTGTGTAGGAATCAGCCCCTCGGGTAGAGCAGGGTGGGGATGAGGAGATGAGGGCCAGGTGTTTAAGGTCCCAAACTCCCAAACTGTAAGGGTCAAACTGTTGTGGTCTCTGATGCCGGGAAAGGAACTTAGTTTGCATTCCAACGTACACAGGTGCCGTTTTAGAAAATAACTGTATGCAGAGGATAACTAACCTCAAGGCAGCAGAAACTGGAGGCAAGGAAATTAGATTAGAAAGTAGCTAAAATAATCCTTCCCTCCTAGATCAGGAGGCAGGGTGGGGTGTAACTTGAGCCAAGCAGCCGGGAGTCCCAGCTCCTGGTGGCCCAGACGGGGGCAACGGTGGCAGCTGTTACTCCAGCCCTTCCCAACAACCGAAACCTTTCTCCTTAACATAGTGAGGATGGTTTCTGTATCTGAATCCTCAACAGAACAAAATCATGAATTAACACAGCAGCAGTGAAAAAAGGGAAAATAATACTGATGCCTTCAACTGAGACAGAAGGGCTGGTCAGTAGTTGGATGGTTGGTGGAAAGGAGATGAATACAACTCTTGAAAATAAAGGGTTTAAGATGCCATTGAGTCATCTAAACAAACTGTGAAACTAAGAGGGGTCAGAGCTAGAAGCATACGTTTTGGAGTGATAATGATGGAGGATGAGACTGCCCAAAGAGAACACATAGGAAATCTCCAAGATCAAGTTCAAAGATAGAAAACTTTGAAGGGAAACCACTGCCAAGACTAAGGAGACAAATCCCACTGCAAGACAATGAAGCATGAGACCTTGGAGAGGCCAGTGTCACAAGTCAAGGGAAGAGAGAGCCAAGGAGTAAGGGTTCAGTAGTGTCAAATACAGCCGAGATGCACCAGGCACATACAATTAAGACACTTATTTTTTCTAAAATGTTTTAGATAAACTAGGTAAAGTAATATACCTTTGGCCAACTGCATCCTGTTTGCTAAAGTGGGAATGGAAAAATCTAGAGAACGAGGACCCCAGTCACAGGTACTTCATTATGTTGCCACACCTTAGAAACAGTCATCACCTTTCAGAAAGTAAACTTGGACAATTAAATTTGTTAATCCTCTCCTTCATAGCTTCTAGGTTTCCAACGTAGTTTAAGAAGGCTTCCTCCATCCCAGGGCTAAATTAATGGTCAGCTGTATTTTTTCTAGTATTTGCATAATTTTTACATTTAGATCTTTAATCAAGTATGTAGTTTATTTTTCTATATTGTGTAAAGGAGAAAGCTAACTTTTTCTTCCTAATGAACTGCCTTGAACCATTTATTAAGTAAGCCACCCTTTCATCAATTAACCAAAATGTCACCTTCAATACTAAGTTCCCATATGTGGACCTGTTTCTCGGCTCTATTTGTCTACCACTTGGACAATACCACACTATTCCAAATGCAGATTTGCAGCAGAGTTTCTCAACTATGATCCCAGAACCACTCATATAAGAATTACCTTAGAGAATACTTAAAATGATTCCTCAGACATATCTGCCCTTCCCTTACCTCCCCAATACCTATAAATTGAAAACTCTAGTGGCAGGCTCATTTTTTTTTTTTTTCCAGTTTATTGAGGTGACAATTGTTAGTAAAATTACATAGATTTCAGGTGTACAATTCTGTATTACATCATCTATAAATCCCATTGTGTGTTCACGGCAGGCTCATTTTTAAACAGCATCCATGTGATTTTTATGTGCACTAATGCTTCAGAACTATGGCTTTAAATATCTGCTAAGACCTTCACTATCCGTATTTTTCAAAATTTTCTTATCAATTCTTACAGATTTATTCTTCCATATAAATTTTAAAGGTTTAACATATCTGTGGTGAAACAATTCAAAAATCAATAAGGAAACAAGATTCAGGAAAAAAACAAACACCTGACAAAATATAGAGCTCCTATAATTTTTTTTTTTAAAGCAGCACAAAGGAAAACTGGGCAAAGACTATGTGCAGAGACACCGAAACAGGGGAAATGCAAATGGCTAATACACATAGGCAGTATGTTCTCCTTAACACGCAAGCAAGTTTAAAATGAAGCCGTGTCAATTTTCATCCAATAGTATCACAAATATGGAAAAGACTGCAAGATCCAGAGTCCACTCAAGCAATCTGGCAGTGCTGAACACACGCGCGCACACACACACACACACACACACACACACACCCTTTGCAAGCCCACGTTCAGAACTCTGGTCTACGGAAAAGTCAGTGTATATTAAGCACATATGAACAAGGATTCAACTGCTCATTGATTTCCAAAACTTTTATTGAACAGACTTCATACAAGCCCTCTTCTGGATGGTGGAGTCACAGTGAGGAACAAAGCATGCGAGGTAAACAGACCATGAACAAATAACTAAATATCATGAGGTAACAGAAGCTAATAAAGCAGGCTACGAGGAAATGAATGCCAGGGGAGGAGAGAGGTGCTTGCTTTCTAAGTGGTTAAGCAAAGGCATCTCAGATGTTACAGCAGACAATGAGAGAGGGAGCCACAGGGACAACCGGAAGATGAGCAGCCCAGCTGAACCCAGGGAGGAAGGGGACCGTGAAAGGAGATGACGTCAGAGGATACAGTGCGAATGCGGACAGATCCTGAAGGGCCTGGCAGACCACCAGGAGAACTGTGCTGACACGAGTGAAGTCACACACTGACCTACCACAAAGAGGGTGACTGGCTGCTGAGGAAGCAAGGAGACCATTTGGGAGCCTTTGCTGGGATTGGATGTAACAAGACAGTGACTTACAGCAGAATAAGGATGAGGGAAGTAATGAGAAATGAACCAATTCTCACTTTATTTTGAAGGCCTTACATACAGTGAGAAAAAAAGAGAAGTCAACAGTGACTAAGGTTTTTAGCTTGAGACACTGAAAAACAAAACTGAGCTATCATTTACTAAGAAAAGGAAGACGCAGGAGGAACAGGTTGGGGGAAGAGTATTCAGCTTTGTGAAAGGTTCCTTTGGGAGTTCTCAGCATATTGATGGTTTAGAGCCGAGACTGGCTGCGGCAGCCTAGGAGTGAGAAGAGGCCCAAAGAGCAGGTGCTGGGGCACGTCAACCTTTAGAGGGCTGGGCCGAGAGGGTCAGCAAAGGAACCTGAGAGATGGGGTCAGTGTTGACAGGGGAAAAGCAGGGCGGTGGAAGTCACAGGAGGGGGGCACTGACCAGCTTTACCTGTTATCTACAGGTCGACAAAGGCCTGCAATGGAAATGGAAGCCCCAATGAGATGAGACTTCACACCCATTAGGGCAGCTCCTATTAAAAACCAAAAGCATGGTAACAAGTATTGATGAGGATGTGGAGGTGAAGGAACTGGAACCCTCACGCACAGCTGATGGGAATGTAAAATGGCGCAGCTGCTATGGAAAACAGGATGGTGGGGCCTCAAAAAATTAAACACAGATTACTACAACATTCCATTTCTGGGTATATTTCCAAAAGAAATGAAAGCAGGGACTCAAACAGATTATTTACTTGAACTCCGAAGTTCATAGCAGCATTATTCATAACGGCCAGAAGGTGGACACAACCCAAATGTCCACTGACAGGCGACTGGGTAAACAAAACGTGGCGCAGCCACACAATGGCACATTATTCAATCCTACAAAGGAATGAAGTTCTGATACATGCTACAACATGCACGGACCTTGAGAACATACTATACTAAGCGAAATACGGCAGACACAAAAGGACAAGTATTGTATGATTCCACTTATATAAGATACCCAAAAATAGGCAAATTCACAAAGACACGAGAGTATCATCAGTGGTGGTTGCCGGGGGCTGAGAGGAGGCAGGAAATGGAGAATTGTGTTTAATGCGTTCGGAGTTTGGGATGATGGGCAAGTTCTGGAGATGGACGATGGCGATGCTTGCACAACAGTGTGAATGTACGGAACTGTTAAAGGTGGTTACAACGGTGAACTGTGTTGTGTATATCTTACTGCAATAAAAACATCAAAAAAAGGATGAAGACTGAGAATTAGACACTGGATTTGACAATGTGAAGTTGACTACTGACCTTGAGAAGAGCTGTGGTGAGGATCCAAGCCCAGCTGGAGAGAGTTCAAGAAAGACTGGATGAAAGTGCTAAAGAGAAACAGGGAAATGGGTGACAGGACAAAGCAGATTCTTTTGTTTCAAAGGTAAGAGATAATATAACTTGTCTGCATACTCAGGCCTGTAACCCAGTAGAGGAAAGAAAAGGATTATGCAGATAAGAGTCACATCCTTGGGTAGGAGAGGGTAAGATGCATTCCCAAGTGAGGAGAGGGGAGAGACCAGGGAACCATCTCCAAGGGAGTGGTTATAACTCGTGAGGAAATTTTAAGTTGAGGAAAGCCATGAGGGGAGGAGGGGTTTGTGAAAAGGAGACGAGATCAATAAAATCTGATCCTGGGTTGGGTTACAGGATTGTTGGAATTGAGGAACGAAAGGGGAGCAAACTGGAAGCACAGGAGGTGATGGACTGAGTAGAGGGCTGGAAACTGAGGCTGCGAGGCTGTATAGTGATTTTTCCTGGGGTGGTCTAGATTATACTCATGGATAAAGGCAGCCTAGAGTACGAGATCATTTAAGGACAGGAGGTTAAGGAACCGAAAGGCCACAGAACTACAAAGGTAGTGAAACCACTAAGAATCATGACAAGATGGTAGTCGAGTCACAGGAAGCCTGATGTTCAAACAAGAAGGAAGAGTGAGCAGTACAGTCTGAAGGCAAACCTTGGAGGACAGCAGTACTGTTTCCGAGGCAAAAACGTCTGTGTTAAAGTAACCAGATTAGGCCCAAGAGAGAGGTGCTCATGCTAAGCCCACATCAGCAAACCAAAACATAACTCAGTTTCTACGCTTGGCTCTTCCAGAAAAGGAAGGCCTAAATCAGCCAAGCGCTTGCCGGCTCGGCACAAGTTACCCAAACCAGCTCCAATACCTCCCTCGCTCCCTGAAGGAGTGACCCTGCTATAACACATCAGCAAACGCCAGTGACTCCGTCTCAGTCCTGCTCACGTCCATCCACAACACTCTCTAGCCTTGTACAACTCTTTGCAGCGCCTTTTATCTGCTAGACTGGATGGTTCCTGATTCACGAATCACTGAATAAATCCTACTAGATAGTAAACTGTCTGTGGAAAATTTTATTTTAACAACTGAAACAGAAAACAATCTAAATCGATCAAAGAATGGCTGAAGAACTTACACACCCACGTATAGATGATTATGCAGCCTTTAAGTTAAACGTACAAGCAACTCACCTGGAGGACTTCCATGAACCTTACTAATTCTTTATTTAAAAACACACAAAAAATGTGTAGATAGGTATGCATGGCTTTATGTCTGACTACAGTAAAAGGTATGGACAAGTCAAGGATTTTCAGTAGTTATCTTTAAATATTTAAATGCAGCTGTAATGGCTTAAAGCACATTAATTTTCCACCATGAAGAATATTAACTTTCACCTTTACTTTGAGAACTGCTAATTAAAATAACAAGGTAAGTCAAGTTAAACAATATTAAAAGAAAATGACCAATCACTATTTATACAACGACAATTTAGCAAACACTTAAGGAAAGAGTGAAGACAGGGAATATATAAAAATGGAGTCACTTCAACTAAGCTGCTAAAATTATTAACATTAATTATGAGGGCTGAAGCATGAGGAAAGACTCTTGGTCACACTAGCCTGGGATCTTCTGAACTTTCCAGACCTGTGTTAATGTCTGGATACACATCTAGACATACACCAGACCTCAGCTGACCCTCTGATTAACGCCTGAAGGACTCACATATCCAGACCACCTGATATTCGCCACACCCACTACCCAGACCAGTGGACGTGACCAGACCTCCTAACATCTGACTGATAACCATCCTGACCAATCCGAGGGCTAAGACTGCAGACTGATTAACTTTCAATAATGTACTTTTACTATAAGAACTCTTTTCTTTCTTCTTTGGAACACTTCTGGGTTTTGCCTAGCTGCATTTCTGGTTTATAAACTTTAAGACCCCTGAATTTTTATCATTTGTTTCTAGCCAAAGCCTCCAGACTCTATTTGAATTTGTTTGACTATATAATGTCAGTGTCCTGAGATTCGAAGAACACTCTGCTTCAATGCCACCACTGGATTCAAGCAAGGTAGCTGCTTGAGCCCTTTGAGCTCTTGGTGTCTCCTTAACGGCTCCAGGATTCCAGTGGTGTGAGTTCTCAGTTCCAAACCTTCTTTCAGTGAAGGTTCAGAGCTACGAACTCTTGGGTACTCTGCTACCAATTTTTGTAACAGGAATCCCTCTTTCTAAGTCTGTTACGGAAGGACAACCCCATTCTAGACCGCCAGCAGGATTTATGGACCATATTCTGCTAAGTATCTGTCTCAATGGACTTCTGATAAGAAGGACAATTTGGAATTACAGTGGCTACTCTGGGGATTTGGGGAGATACTGAAATTAGTATATTTACACGCACAATTACAGAATCTTAGAAATGTTAAACAAGCTGAATGGCAGACATTTTTAAATTGGTATTTAGAGGCCTCTAAAAAATTAAATGATTCAAAGTAACCTTAACATCTCTTTTGTCTTTTTGTCAAACCATGACAGCTTTCAGGGGAATTTATCTTTACCATGAGATCATCACCTTCTAAAAGCCCCCCAAAAGTTCCTTCCTTAGGAACTCAAGCTGGTTATATGTACAAACATTTGGTCCCTCCTTTTGTGCCTTTTTAATAAATGGACCAACTTAGCCAAAATAATTTAAAACTCTAATGGCCATTAAGGGAAAAACTAAGCCGACATCACGGGCCCTCCCTTAAAGAGAATCCCAAACCTCTCAGACAATAGAATGCATTCTGTGACTACATGCCGAAGGTTCTAAAAGACAAACTGACTTTTAAAACTGCTCTAACAGGATCCGAAAAGAAACTTGGCCATCTGAGCAGCTCCTTTAAGATTTCTTACTGTTTCTCCCACCTGAAACCTGATCAGGTATTTGAAAAGATTTAATAATTTTTTATCAGAAATTTGGGAAATTCGGAAGCTAAAATTTCAGAGCCTGATAGGAATTTCTTTTTAAGCCCCCTCCTCTAGGCTAAAATACAACTATACTCCCAGAGGGATAGTCGTGAATTAGGAAGATGTAACTGGACACATAGAGCAACCTATGATGTCACTTAAGTGACGAGTACAACCTAATTCTCTGGGAAATTGAGAGTAACTGTCCTTACATGTTGGAAATCTTTGTGAAATCAAAAATCCAACTGTAGAAGCAGTTCAATTCCTCACTAGCTTTACCACACTCAATTCCTCAGACAAAAGGGAAGGAAAAAAAAAAAAAGGAAACAAAGGTTTTTTTGAAAAGCATAAACTGCTGCTCTGACTCCAAGAATCCTTGCCAAAAATAAATACAAATCTTAATTGTCTTCTCCACAAATATTAGTAAGAAAAGGCCTGAGCCATCTGAATGAATAAACTTAACTTATTCCAACTGTTATAAATTAGTGCGGTTTTTGCCTTATGGTACCTGTCTTATGGCTGAAATTTTAAAACAAAACTATCAGGTCTCCAGTTGTGTTTGTTTATATATGTGTGTATTATGTCTGTCTCCCAAGGACATTATTAAAATGGGATTGTAAAGAATTCTGTTTAATTGGTTTAAAGGAATTAAGTGTTTGTAGTAAAAAAATTCTCAAAAATATGTACAATAGGAAAAAATCCAAATGCTTTTCAGGATCTCATGATCTAGGAAAATACTCGCTATTAAAGCTGGTTTGGGTTTGGTTTGGTTAAAAAAAAGGCATGTCTTTAGAATTATCAGAATTAAACATAATACTTTTATTTTACCTGGGATTACAAAAATAAGTTCATATTATCTGTTACAAAATCTGCAAGCAGGAAAAATTCTTGGAATAATAAGTAGGCAATTATTATCACTGTCTGATATCTCATGCAGTTTTCATGGGTAATCTAAAGATAATTAAGAATAAACTAAAAATATGTAAGATAAAAAGGTTTTCTTAGGTAAAAGTTTTAGCAATTATATACTACATGTACTTAAAAATAGTTTCCCAAAATCTTTTGGTAACTTCTAGTTTTGCCAAGTTAAATGATGAGTGAATTCACTGAATATCTAGATCATTTCCAAGTAAGATAAAAACACTAAAACATTAATAGTCAAGTAAGTCTATCTATATTTGACCTCTTATTACACAGAAATTAAAAGATAAATTTAGACTTTTTAACGAATATGTTTTGTGCCTTGTTGAGGAAGCATTTATTTTCTAAAAATTAAGAAATATATCTGCCAGTAAAAGAACCTATGTTTCTAGAGATTATGAAATGTATTCATAAATTTGCCAATCTAAAGAATGCTGATTGCTTAATTCTTAGTTGTCATTAGAAATTAAGGTTTCTAAGGGTTAAGAATTCTAATTAATATGGAATGATATGTGTTTTCAGTAAAAGAAGGTATAAGGCATGGAAATGCATTGAGGGAATTAACATAGTTTGTCCTAAAAATAGCTGAATTCTTCTGAATAAGACGAGACAAACTAAAAGGAACAAGGAAAGTTGCAGAAGGTTTGTGGAAAAGGAATCTTGAGAAAGGAAATTTATGGCTGGTCAAGCTAAATGAGATTAAAATGAATTTAATTAGTGAGTTTAAATATCAAAAGTAAGCTGATGCAAAATTGTGGAGTTTGGTTCTTTTGCTAAAAAGGCAGTTTTCCTGTACTACTGGTATACTCTTAATAAGGGATTGTAAAGGCAAAGCAAAGATTTTGTGTTTTATTAAAATTATTTCCTGTGCTTTGTATCATTAGGTCTTTGATTGCTTAGGTAAACCAAGTCTTCTTAATATTTAAAGAGCTATATTTTGCTTACAACTATTTAACTTTCTGTATTTGCCTGTGAAGTGTTTGTCACCATGATTAAGTAGATAATTAAACACTGTTTCATAGTGACCTATGATTCTATTTGACCAAGTGTTTTAAAACTTTCAATGTTTGACAAACTTCCCAAAAATTCAAAATTAAATTGTCTTTTTCTTAACCTGAAAAAAACTAAGATTTTTCAGAACGATACCTGAAAGATTTCAAAGGATCTCTCTTCTCTTCTCTCACTTACATAAAAGGCGAAAATAAAACTAATTGAGTATATTTGATATTCTAAAATTACATGGGAACCACTGTCAAATAAGAAATAATTATGCTGTATTTGTATGCCTATATTGTTAAAATATTCCAGAAATTATATGAAATTTCTACGAATCTACAATGTCCTGATAAAATACTTCCATTTGCAATTCTAGTTATCTGAAAATGTGTGTTGCAGAGAAAAGCAACTTTGACAACTGCAATATAATCAAAGATCGTTAACAATGCCATTTTCAGTCTGTCATTTAGAGAGCCATTGTATTCTGCATCTTTTCTGTAAAAATGTTTCATCTTCAGAGATTCATGAAGATGACTCTGACACTCTAAAAATACGGGTTTCTGATCAACTTTCAGGTCATACTTTTGAACTGGGTGAGGATTTGCAGAACTCTAAGAAAAACTGGATTCATAAAACTGTTAAAAGATTAAGACCAATAAGGATTAATAACATGGGACTGAATGAATTTGAGGATGGTTATAATTTTTATGACTTCTTATTTGAAAGAGTACTGGTTCTTTAATCTTTTGTTTACTAGATATAAGGAAACCTTTTCTCTTAAGCTCCCTATGACTTAGAGCAATATGGTAAATTATCTTTGTAAGCAGAACTGAAACTTACCTTTTTCTCCCTACTTGAGCCCTCCAGAATTTGGAATCTCTCGGTGAGTACTCTTATTTTCATGGCAATGCTGTTATTTGCCGAAGTTCAGTAAGAACTCAGTACTGCATAATATAGTGGTTCTCACTCTCCTTTATTTAAGACAAAGGCTTTTTCCTTTCTAAAACCCTGTCTTAAGACAATCTTTAACAACTTTGAAGATTTCAATTCTGACCCCACAGCTGTCACTTCTCTATAAATGAAATTAGACTGTACAGCTGAAAATCAACATCATTAATCCATGTAAGTACTTCCTTAATACAACAAATAAAAAGATCAAGACATTCTGGGCCAGAAAGTCGATTAAAAACATTAAGGATTGAGTCATACTACCATCTGGATTAGATGAACTTTCAATTCACAACTAGGAAATTTGATGAGGAAATAATAGTTCAGCCTTTTCTTTTTCTTTTTTTTTTTTAAGAAAACAACGAGGCATGTATTTATTCTAACCTCAAAAAATGAAATTTTGGCCATAAAGACCTATGTTGGGAGGGAGGAAAGGAGGGAAAGAAAGTAAGGGAGGAAAACTAGCAAGTCTTTGCCGTAAATACATTTAAATTAAAAACTGAGAAGCAGCTGAACAGACAACTAAATTTACATAACCTTCAGTTATCTACTGTGATTTTAAAACATTTTTAGTATTTTAATTGTAATAGTTGAAATAACAGGACTCTTGAGTATTCGCCTTGATCCACAAATAAGCTCCCCTAATCCTGATCAAGGCACATTTTTAAATCTACTTTTATTCTATCTTCCTTTTCTAGATAAAGTCCAAACCAAATATTCTTAAAACAAAATAAAAATGGTTGGTCTTGGCATAAAACCAAATAGGAAAAAGAGAAATTAGGCAAAGGAATTGATACCTTTTTCAGCTTGATACAGAACAAGGATTATGACACACACTTGCAGACACTAGGCATTAAGTTAACCTGAGACCTTGTCCAAGTCACTACACCTTGATTGGTTCACCATTAATGATGACAGAATTCAGCTAGATGTGGTTAGACTATAATCTACTGATGCCTAGGACTCCCAGGTCAATCCAGGAGTACTGACAATCATCAAAGAACCTGAAGAACCCATTTCTGTCTTCTGTATACCGTGTTTCCCTGAAAACAAGACCTAGACAGACAATCAGCTCTAATGCGTCTTTTGGAGCAAAAATCAGTAAAAGACACAGTCTATTTTAATATAAGACCTGGTATAATAATATAATATAATATAACATAACATAATATATAATACCAGGTCTTATTTTACTATAGGACCAGGTATAATATAATATAATATAATATAATATAATATAATATAATATAGTATAATAATATAATATCATATCATATCATATCATATAATATAATACCAGGTCTTATATTAACACGTTGCGTACGGATCACGAGAATCTTCACGAGGGATTTAAACCCCGCCGTACGCAACGTGTTAATTTTTGCTCCAAAAGATGCATTAGAGCTGATTGTCCGGCTAGGTCTTATTTTCGGGAAAACACGGTAAGATATTTTCCCATACAGATACTGTTTTCAGAGGGGAGGGGTACGGAAAGAGTTCCCCTGGTTTAAGAAAAACACTCACTGAGAAGACTTCTAAGGTCCACTTAAAAAATTCTAACATTTTCCAATTAGAGCAGATGGTCTCCATGATGAGCAAATGAATAATAGGTGTGAGAAGGGGTGGGTAAAGCCTTCACTTCCTTTTCATTTTGAATCATGGCAATGTATTATCTTAATAACAACAAAAATACTTTTTAACATATAGCCTGAAGACAGTACGGGCAGTCTGTGAAAATGTGCTGGTCTCTGACAAACTGATCCAACAAAGATGGAATGGGTACAGGTCTGCGCTGTTTCCTGACAAGTAAATGAGAACTGCTATACACCCCCCCACACACAAACACACACACACGTTTTAATGCACTAGACAAAATCTGGTTTCATATATTCATCCTGACTCTTGCATCTAACTCTGTCCACCCAACTAAAGAACAAGAGTCAAATACCTCAGAAAAGGAAACTGCCAGATGGTGCTTCCTTAAGCAGATTAATGTGTGAAGAGTAAGGTCCACCCAAAAAGCAGCTAAGTGGACTTTCCCACACCAGAATGTCCCTTCACTCTTAATTAGGGCTGCCAGATTTAACAAATAAAAATACAAAATGCCCATTTAAATTTGAATTTCAAATAATCAATCAACATTTTAAAGTATACATGTCCCGTGTAGTATTTGAGATATATCGTAAAAAATTATTCAGTAGTGCCACTTCTGACAACATGGATGGATCCTGAGATTATTATGCTAAGCAAAATAAGTCAGAAATAGTCGAGAACCATATGATTCCATTGATATGTGGGATATACAACTGAAAACAATAAAGGAACAAGACAAACAAACAAACAAAAACTCATAGACACAGACAATAGTTTAGTGGTTACCAGAGGGTAAGGGGGGAGGATGGTGGTAGATGAGGGTAAATGGGATCAAATACATGGTGATGGAAGGAGAACTGACTCTGGGTGATGAACACACAACGTGATATATATATGATGTATTACAGAATTGTACACCTGAAACCTATGTAACTTTACTAACCATTGTGTCACCCCAATAAACTTCAATTTAAAATAAAAAAAATTATTCGATGTTTATCTGAAATGCAGATTTAACTGGGTGTCTTGTATTTTATATGGCGACCCTACTCCCATTCCCAGTCCACCACAAAGTGTGACAAAAGTAATTACCATGACCAACCCCTCTGGCTTGCCTGGGACTGAGGGGTTTCCAGGGACACAGAACTTTCAGTACTGAAATCAAGAAAGTTCCAAGCAAACAGGCCAAGCTGGTCACCCTACACTTAGTTATCTTATGGAGTAAGAGAACAAACTAGCAAACTATAGCCTGAGCCTTACCGCTAGTTAAGTTTGATCTTTTTCTTTGAAATAACGTTCCTGTACCTTACTTCCCCATATGTCATCATTTATCTAATAGAAAAAATTTACAGTGAGGATAAAATGGAATGCAGCAGACATAAAGGATTTCTGAGAAATGCAAAGGCATTATAAATGCTAGTTACTAGTATAGCTGCTACGGGTACCCAGTGCTGTTTCAGGCAGTTTCAAAGCCGACAGGTATTGTTTTATGAAGGTACTGTTACTGGCAACACTGGTTTGACCGCATATAAAAAGTGTTCAATAAACCTTCTCTTTTCAGAATAACAGCAGTAAGCTCTGGGTTTGATGTTGCGCCCCCTCCCTTTATTCATTGTGTAACATGGGACAAGTCCCTTAACATCCTGAGCTTCAGGCTCACTGTAAAACTGGGTGATGATAGTAAATAACTCACAAAACTCCTTTTAAGGAACAAATAAGGAAAGTAGGTGAAAGCACTCTAAATAACTTACAAAATACAATGTATGTTTTAATAGCATTTCAAATTTTGTTGTCTATACAAAACTACATATGACAACATTTTTCTTCTGTCTTATTTCTTACACCCCGCTGATTCTGAAGACACTGAAATCAATTCAACTATTCTTACTAAGAGCTCAGGCTCTGGAGCCAAACAGACTGGGTTTGACACTTAGCTCTACCATTTACCAAATGTCACCTTAGCTAAATTACCTTTCTAAGCTTCACTTTCTTTATAAAATGATGAGAATATCTGTATCATGAGATTATTAAGAAAATTAAACAGTTAACACATGTAAAGCATATAACGCCTGCCTTATAGTAAGCACTCAAATCTCAGCTGCTATTCCTATTCATGTTTAATACATTTACAATTTCAGAGGTTAGAAGAGGCTGACACATATCCATCCATGAAGTCCCTTATAAAGTAAGTAAATGATACTTAACACATCCTGTACCTAGAATTGGTACTGATCCATTTAACATCCCTAGTTAACTAGTCACTTTGGGGGATTTGTCTCCAGGAGCTTCAGTTAGATAATGACAAATTTACTTCTGTTTAAGGAAATTCATACACTAAGAATATTTTTTCTCGTGTTCAATATTCCATGCTAAACTTTAAATGTCCTTCAATTTTATGAAACTGTTGAACCCTACTTTTTGGATCCCACTCCAATTCCAAAGGTAGAGAATACATGTGGACTATAACTCAGAACCAACTCTGTTTAACCATTTCAACTTACGCAGCCTCCATACATCTAAAAAAGATGGTCTTCAACATGCTTCCTAACTCTCAAGGCATTTATAGTCTCAGGTCCACCCTTAACAACCCCATGCCAAGACCTCAGCCACACACAGCGGAGTCCTCAGAGGTGGCTCTGTATTCCATTCATCTATCTCACTGTCACGGAGTGTACACACACACCCCACACCCAGTTCAGGGTTCTGAGTCACACTGCCTCCACCTCTACTTCCTCACGTATGGGGAAAACCTAATCCTACTCTGCTTTCTACTTACCTTCCCAAGCCACATACCCACCTCTTTCTTTATTATATCCAAAAGAAGTGATGTGAAGTTCTCTATACAGAAGTAGAGCTTTTTATATTAGAACTTTGGTCAAGACTGACTCAATGACGGGGACGGGGGAATGGCAAGTTCAGTCATCACTACATTATCCTAATGGTAGGGCAGGAGCTCTCCTTAGTACAATTATTTGACATACTTATCAGTGTGGACTAACGAGCCAAGAGCTGAACGCCTTGCCTGTAAAGACAATACTGCATAGGACTGCTTACCCCTTTAGCACTATTCCTATGTATTCCAACTATCACCTTCAAAATGGTCAATGGGAGCCAACTATACAAACATTTCAGAAGATGAACTATTACATACATACTGGTATCAGCCTGGCCAGATGATACTTGGGAGTCTTAATAACTGCAACTCAATCTAGCTAAGTACTATATTTAGTATTACATGAACCTATACCTGGAGAGGGAGCAGACGGAGTAATTTTAAGTGAGGCTTGTTTTAGTTGGATTAACAATTTCACTTTCGAGTTTATCTATTTCCTTTCCAAAAGTAAAATAAAAATAAAATTAAAATTCAAAGGTCAGAGGCTAAATATAATTGTTCCAAACATATAAAATATTGTCTGCAAAAGTAAACGTGATTATATTGAGAGCAAAGTATTCATATTTGAGAAAAGATGAACCAGGTAAATTTAACCTTTGAGGATATAAAAAGATTAAAGTGTCTAATTAAGATTTTCAAGATCATTTTAAAATAGTCTATGAGTAAAAGCTGCAACAGCTTAGCATAATTTTGCAATCTAAGTCTATCTGAGACTATCCAATCTAAGTCTATAGCTTTTCTTTCAATGTCAAGGATTTACAAATTGTTTAGTAAGAGTCCTCAGATGTTTTCTTATCTTTTCCTCCATTTGCCACTCACCCCAAAATCCTTATTTATATCTTGGCATATCAAACTTGAGAAAAAGTAAGTACACATATAATTAGAAGTTTAAGTATATTCTGGAAATATATATAACTACAGGATAAATTACCTGCATCACAACTAACACTGCATCAACTTCATTATTTGTACTATCTGAACGTTAAATAGTTAAGAATAAGGTTTAAACATGCAATTACTTCCTTTAGTCAATAGTCTTTATTATATTTTATTCATATAATCTTGTTAATTTTTCCTTTTTTAATTCTTTACATAAAGTATTTTCCTCTTCCCATAAATTCTCAATTATTTTACCACTAATAAAGCTTTTCTTAAACAAGTTTCAAAAATCAAAGCTATTAAGATAAAGAGTTGTCTTCCCTTTTCTCTTCATTCTCCGTGTGCCCAATTTTCTGGCTTCTGGAGCTTTTCCATAGTGTTCAAAAACTAAAGTGTGTTTTAAAAATAGAAGGCACCAAAAATAAGGAATCCACCTTCAAAGTTATAAGAAATACTTGGCCTGACTCGAAGAAACCCTTTCCTGATAAGCCAAGGGAGTAGCAAACCTGCTGTTGTCCCCTCTCCTTCCAAACTTCTAATCTAGATCATTTTCACACACAAAGGAAAATAACCTGGATACTTTCTCTCCATTGCATGGCCATATGCAGAGATAGCACTTTCTGCTACTGAATATGGACACTAGATCATCAAGATGAGTGATTAAATCCTGAGGCTATCAAAGCTTGTCTACTTTAGAAAATATTTAAATATGAATTACTAGAGTCACGAACAGAATATACTTTATCAATACATCTGAACATTAAGAAAAAAAGTAAGTATTGAACTTGCTGTGAATCTGTAGCATAAACTTAAGGCACTATATAATCGCTATTATAATGAGTCTAAATTTATTCACTCATACACAATTCTGTTTGTTAATGTTCTCTTTCAAATTCTACATGTCATTTTTTGATGGACTAGTAACAGCATTAAAACTATCAAAATCTGCTTATTCAGATTTTTTAAGTTGTTTAAAATGCTTCAATCTAACAATTACACAATGGACACATACACGTGTGAATCAGTTCAATTTTTACATTATTTCTTAATAATGTAAGATATCTGAAAATGGGTAGTTCCCAAATGTGAACAGAAGGGGTTCTAAATTTTAGAATTCATGACACTGGGTTCCCCAAATAGTCCATGAAATTCCCTTTACATCATAATATAGTAAACCTTTATAAAGTGACAGATTTCCTTTCCCTTTTTGGGGACCTGTTCAAGTCTCGGTAAAATTATGAGACAAAGTTACCTATGTCACTTTGCCATAGCACTTTATTCCCATGCCCCACCCCCTGCCCCTTAGGCAGATGTACTAAACTCCAAAACCACTTCTCTGTCTACCCCAATCTAGCTTACCCTCTATCTCTATAAAGGTAATATTAATTGCAGTCATTTGTATAAATGCCATACCTACTGTTTAATGTGCAGTAAATGACACCTGTGATACCAATTTCACTGTAAATCTAAACTCTGTTGATCCATTCTTAGCTAGAAATTGAAAGTTTGGGGTTTCCATACCCACTAATCAGTAAAAGAAATTTGGAGGGAAAAGTACTGTGTTCCAATGTATTTACTTAGTCACTTGAACACAATCTTCATTTGGCCAAGTATATCACTCAAGAAGATGTAGTTTGAAAAGAAATGTCTAAAATAAAGTGAAGGCACACCAATGGGCAAAGTACATTTCTTTTTTCATCACACCCATCTCATTAAAAGATGGTGACCTTGAATATGCACATAAAAGGTCTGGAAGGACCCACTCCAAGTGGGTAAGAGGTAATCCCTAGGAAGAAACTCAGGGGACAGGGAAGGTTCCCTTTTACTTACACATTCCGATGCAGTTTACAATTTTTAATAATAAACATACTACTTGTATAACTTCTTAAAATCAGTAGAAAATATAAGGATTAATAAATTCAACTGATGTGAGCATAGATTTTGAAATGATTTTCTGAAACTAAAGATAAATGTCAACAACCATGATTCTAATAGATAAAATTAAGCTTATTGCTTTTATAGACTCAAAGCACTTTACCAACATGGATTATTCCTTGTAACAGTTCCACCCACTTTTACTTTAATGTCTCAGAACGCTAAAATCTTTCAGGTCACTTAAATCCTTAAATTCTTGCCCCAAAATTTCACAAGCTCTAATTCACTTCAGAAACCACAGTAAGGAAAGAATAAAACTGTGATATATGAAGTATTTTACCCCATGACAGCTGTAATTAACATGCAGAATTTGCTGTAAGTTAACAAAAAGCACACTGCTCTTTTCCTGTCCTTGAACCTGCTTCTGTTAAAATGTTCTGTTAGAAATTTAAAATAACTCACACGAATTTAAAATGACCAGCACATTTTGAACCACCAATACCAGTCTAATTAGTGCTAAGCTTCGCAAAATAAAGAGGCTACTGAGTTTAAACTCTTTCACAGATGCTTAATGAAATTCAAGTTGAGGAAAGGAAGGTAAATAATACTGAATAACATGGCTTCATGTTCCAATGGGTTTGTATGGAATGAAAATTAGTAAGAAAGCTACCTTCTCGTAACTCACAATTCTAGAATCACAAAATGGAAAGCATTTGTTTTCTTTGACATTTAGCCACACTTTAATACATTTTATGCCTAATAACAGAAATATCCTGTAATTCAAAAAATGAAACATATTACCAGATGACAATGGTAGGAGGTGCTAGTGCCTTCAAGATATGCGCCTTTCTTTCAATACCTGACAAAAGAAAAACATAAAGATAGGCATTACTACTCATGGTTAACCAGAGGCAAATATCAACCTTTCCCTGGAAGTATTTCTACTTCCAAACCTCACAGGAAAATTTCTGTTGTGTTTTTCTGGAAACACCATCTATCACACTAGCAAGTGACATTTTATCACGTAACCTTTCACCAAAAAAAGCATATTATGTACCGTTACACACCTATTAGAGTGGCCAAAATCCAAAACATTAACATCACCAAATGCTAACAAGAGCAACAAGGATTTGCACTGACTGCAGCTGCTGCTGAGAACGCAAAAAGGTGCATCCACTTTGGAAGACAATTTGGTGTCTTACAAACTAAACATACTCTCACCATATGATCCAGCAATCGAGCTCCTTGATATTTACCCAAATGAGTTGAAAATTTATGTCTACAGGAAAAAAATACACACACATATTTACAGCAGCTTTATTCATATTTGCCAAAACGTAAAAGTAACCAAGATGTCCTTCAGTAAGTGAATGTACAAACTGTGGTCCACTCAGACGACGGAAGATTAGTCAGCGCTAAAAAGAAATGAGCTATCAAGCCATGAAAAGACATGGAGGAAACTTAAATGCACGGTACTACGTGTAAGAAGCCAATCTGAAAAGGCTATAAACTGTGTGATTCCAACTATATGACATTCTGGAAAAAGCTACTGAGACAGTATTGAAAATACTGAGACAACAGAAGGTTGCCAAGCGTTTGGAAGGATGGTGGAATGAACAGGCAGAGCACAGAGGATTTTTAAAGCAGTGGAACTACTCCGTATGATAAGGATGATGTAGATGGATGTCATTACATATTTGGTGAAGCCCACGGAATGCACAATATCAAGAGCGATCCCTAACGTAAACTAAGGACACTGAGTGATAAGGACACATCACTGTCGATGCACCAACTGTAATAAATGTACCATCTGGCGTGCGATGCCGATAATGGAAGAGGCTGTGCAGATGTGCGGGCAGGGGATACCCGGGAAATCTCTACCTTTACCTTCTGCTCAATTTTGCTGTAAACCCGAAACTGCTCTAAAACATAGTCTATTTTTTTAGAAAGGGGGCACATCCAAAACTTTCTTTAAAAGTATATTGTTTATTCACTCATTATGGGGCCAAAAAGTACTTTTATAAACACTACTTCACTGTATGTACAACACTTTTATACATTATCTCAATGATTTTCTCAATCACTTGTGATGCAGCTAGTTAGCTGTCACCATCACTTTAATATTAACAGCAGCCTAAATTCATAGAGCTGGCAAGCAGAACTAACAGTTAAGTATTTTGAATTAAAATTCAGCACACCACTGCCTCATTATTAATTTCCTCATTCGCAGGAAGGCAGCCAGATGTACTTAAAAAAAAAAAAAAAAAGACAGGCCTTAAAACCAGATATATCTGGGTCCAAAATCATCCCTGCTGTTTCTTAGCAGCTGTGACTCTAGACAAGTTCATTCATTTATTCATCCAACTATCTATCTATCCATTGGGAGGGGGGGAAATCTTATAAATTTACTTGTTAGTTTCCTATGCAAATGAGAACATATATGAACAATCCATATCCATATTTGTGGAATTTTTTAAAGAAATAACTTAATAGAAAAAAATGGGCTATGTATATGCACCAAAATATCCAACTGTCGATTAACTATGAAAAAAATGATCAACCCCACTAGTTATCAAAGAAATGCAAACTAAAATATCATTTTGCCCAACAGGCTTTTTTAATGAAAAAAAAATCACAAGTATTGGCAAAGATATAGGAAACAAGTGAGTTCTGGGCATTACTGGGGAAGTGCAGCCACCTCGGAGAGTGATTTGGCAACATCTGTAATAGTAAAAGCTGAAAATGTAAATTCCTATGACCCAGTAAATCCCTTCTGAGAAATCTGCCCTGGAGAAACTTTGGCATACCTGTGTACTTACTTCACCCTGTTTTGTTTTGTTAATTAAATGGTCCAACATGACAGGTTCTAGTACTTAATTGGCCCTCAATAAACATTGAATCTTGTTAACAAGTACGAAGTGTGATCAAACAATACCATGAATGTTTAAATAAAAAAAATGTTACAGTAAAAGACACATTGCCATAATCCCCCTCAAAATACGCCCCTTCACTTCAAACACACTTACCCAACGTTCTTGCCACTTTCTGAAGCAGTTCTGGAAGTCCTCTCTCATGAGTGTCATTAGTTGTGGTGCCGTGGCTGCCTCGATGTCCTGAATCGATTCAAAACATTTACCTTTCATGGTCATTTTGACTTTGGGGAAGAGACAGAAGTCGCACGGTACGAGATCTGGTGAATAAGGTGGATAAGGACAAACTGTAATGTTTTTATTTGACAGAAATTGCCTTATGCCAGAAGTGATGTATGACACGGAGCCTTTCCATTATGAGCACAAAATACAGTAAATGCTGCTGCTGAGTGCTATCCAACGGAAAGGCAGGGATCTTCAATATGGAAAGTGGCGCGTTGAACCTTAGTAACAGCATGTGACAAGTTTCAACTTGTTCGGTGCAGTCAGTCGAGTGTGAGCTACAACTGAGAGAAGGTGTGTTTGCAAGTGTGCTGTAAATCATCCCCAGTCACGACAATGCTCCATGTCACACATCGCTTCTGGTATATGGCATTTTCTGTCAAATAAAAACATTACGGTGTGTCCTAATCTGCCTTATTCACCGGATCTGGTACCATGCAACTTCTGGCTCTTCCACTAAGTCAAAATGATTCAGGATATTGAGGCAGCCACGACAGCGCAACTAAAGACACTCACGAAAGAGGACTTCCAGAACTGCTTCAGAAAGTGGTAAGAACATGGGATAAGTGTGTTTGAAGCGAGGGGAAATACGTATTTTTAGGGGGATTAATGGCAATGTGTCTTCTGCTGTAATAACTTTTTTGTATTTAAACGTTCACCATACTGTTTAATCACACCTCATATATGTATCCCTTTGATAAGTTTTAAAGACAATTTCTTTAAAGACAGACTTGATCTAAGCTTTGTAATCTATTTTACAAGAGCTAGATCCCACAGGTTACCAGTTCAGTCTCATAAGACTGTTCTCCATTTGCTGGTCACAAATCCCATCAGCTATAAACCAGGGATTCCCACAATCCCCTCCTCGGGTTCAGTAATTTGCTAGAATGGCTCACACAACTCAGGAACACTATAAAGGATATAACTCAGGTACAATCAAATGGAAGAGATGCACAGGACAAGGGATGGGGGGAAGAGGGCACAAAGCCAAGCTTCCAAACTCCTCCAGGTGCACCACTCCCACACCTGAATGTATTCACCAACCTTACTGAATCTCACCATTCAAGAGTTTTTATATCGCTCAATCTCTGCCTCCCTCACTCCTGATAGGTGGGTGGGTTGTGCTGAAAATTCCTCAAATCCTCTAATCTCAGTGTCTTTCAGGTGACCAGCCCTATCCTGAGGCTAACCAAGGAACCAAGGACCCCACCCTAAATCACTTCATTAGCATAAACTCCAGTGTGATCCAGAGGAGCTCTTATAAATAACAAAAGACACTCCTATCACTCAGGGTTTTAGGAGCTCGGTTCCAAAAATGGGGACAGTAACCAAATATGTTTTTGTATCATACCATAGGACTCTATTATTATAATTCTCTATATTTTACTAGATTAAGTGGGAAGGAAAGGTGTGATGTGATCATGTCAGTATATGTTTTAAAAAAGTATTTAAAGAAAGTAAATATCAATTATTAACTTTAAAAAGAACTTTAAAAGGCTCAGTTGGTTAGAGCGCAGAGCTCTTAACAAGGTTGCCGGTTCAATTCCCACATAGGACGGTGGACTGCACCGCCTGCAACTAATTCTTAAAAACAGCAACTGGACTTGGAGCTGAGCTGCACCCTTCACAACTGGATTGAAGGACAACTTGACCTGAAGCTGTTGGGCCCTGGAAAAACACAGTTCCCCAACATTCCCCAATAAAATTTAAAAAAAGGGGGGGGGGGACTTCTTACTCAGAAACAAAAGAAAAATCCTTTAACTTAACAAAAGTAAACTCCTTTAACTTAACAAAAGTATATGTATTTCTCAGAAGCCAATAGCAAACATCATACTCAAAGGTAATGTCCATTAAAGTCAGGAACAAGACAAAAAAGCCGGTTATGACCATAATTAGTATACGCTATTTAAGAAAACTCCAGCCCTATAACCACTAGCCACATGTAGCTACTGAACACTTGAAGTGTAGCTTGTCCAAATTGAGATGTGCTCTAAATGAAAAAATATACATGGAATTGCAGACATAGTACGAAAAAAATAATGTAAAACATCTCAGTTTTTATGTTGATTGTATGTTGAAATGATGATGTTACCATAGGCAGAAAGAACAGGGCCAAGGGCAGAGAGGGGACCGGAAGTGCAGGAAAACAAAGAAGGGAGATGAGATTCCTTAAGAAAAAGTACAACAACCAGACGGGCCAGAATTAGATTTCGGTGGCCGAGAGCAGATCCAGGTCCCATCTTGTCCCTCAAGGTAAACTTTAGCTAATTACAATGGATTCTAATATTAGTACTGCGGTCAGGAAAAATCTCCACCCCTCTAAGCCGCCATGACACTTCTGACAAGAGCAAAATAAGGACAAAAATCCCTCCCCACAAGGGGAAGGCGTGGTCAGCCACCTGCCTAGGAATACCTATAAGTCTTGAATATTTTGCACCCTCATTTTAGAATCAATTCCTAAACCTCTTTCTTCTTAGGGGCAGTCGCTCTTCTCCAGGCCTGCCCACTCTCCCTTCTTGAGTGTACTGTCCTTCTGAAATAAATGCCACTGGGCTGGCTTACTCAGGGCATCCTTGAATTCTTTCCTGTGACGATACCAAGAACCCGTTTTCCAAGAACCCGTTTTCCGGCAACAATATTCTGGATATATTAAGTAAAATATATTAAACTTACCTGTTTTGTTTTACTTTATTTAACAGGCTCCTAAACTAAAAATTTAACTTCCACGGTGGAAAGTCCCTTCAAAAGGTAGGGTTTGCTAAGCCAATTGCTAGCAAGAAAAAAGAAAACCAAGTCCTGGAGCGTGAAGTCTAAGCTACCAGCAACATGGCTCAGTGAACAAGCCAAGCACATCTGCCATCCTGGAGTCGGCAAGTATTTTTAAACATCAAGTAGCCGGTAGAAAGATACAAGCCCTTCTGAAAGAATTTACATTAGCTCTAGACAAGGGGATGGGGAAGTGAAGTGGGGCCAGTTCTGGGATAGGCGCCGGAGTCCACGAGGAAGCATTGGCTCTTTTGGGTTCACTGCAGGCAGCAGTCCTGAAAGCTCATGTGTAAACAAGAAGCGGGCCTCCAGTGCTTCCATGGAGCCATCTCCCTTTTAGACGATTGTGCAAATAGCCACCTGGAAGTTAACCCAAAATTCCAAAATGCACTCAGGAGTGTGAGTAGTCTTTTTTGGGTTTTCCCTTGGAGTTGTTAAGTAATTAACCCCTTGTCTCTTCCTTCCACCCTCTGGCCTGTTGCAATTTAATTTAGGACATCTCAGAATTTACTTCTTGTTGATGCCCACTAGAAATTTAAAATGACATATATGGCTTACATGTGTGCCTCATAGCATTTCTTCTGAACAGCACTGCAGTCTAGCCAACGCGAAGACAAAAGAAATAGGTAGCAGAAATACTGGAAAAGGAGACACAGAATCACTACTGTTTGCAGATAATTGGCTGTCTGACGAAAAAATCATCTGAAAACTATTCAACCAGACGGAGAATTCACTAAGATATCTGGAAATTAGGTAAATAAAAATTGATAGTGTTCCTATATACTAGTAATAGCCAGTTAGAACATGCAAAGGGAAAAGATCTTAGTCACAGCAGTGAAGGCAACTTTAACATACTTAATGTACACAGCACCTTAAACATACATATGTATTTATGTACGTATAAAATGCTACTGATAGACACTAAAAGACCTGTATATATGGAAAGACAGGCTAGTTCCTGGGTAGAAAGAATAAATATAATTCCACCAAAATCAACCAAACCAAATGCAATCCTAATCAAAATCCTACTAGGACTTTGTTGTTTGTTTTGTATGGTTATTTGATATATTAATTCCAAAGTTTATCTAGAAGAAAATATTTTAAGATTAGCTAATAAAATTTCAAAACAAGAATAGTTAGTGCATACTTGCTCTATTAAATGTCAAAACTAACACTAATTGTTCTGGTACAGAATTTAAAAATCAGAAACAGTCAGGGGACTTTTATATGTGACGATGGTGGCATTTCAGATGAGTGGGTAAAACGCTGATTATTCAATCAATTCAGCAGCATCCAAGAAAAATCAGAAGTAAGCCAGTGGCTGAATGTAAGTCCTAGAAAGATGAGAGCAGATCCCTGAAGCAAACAACCAGCCCAGCAATACCTCTCGTCCACAGCTCCACATCCCAAAAATGATTTGTTCCCAAGTCTTTTTTTCTGATTACAAAACCATCTCCTGGGCTATCACAGTGGTCTGCACAGCCCACATTGCCTGGCTGACTACTGCTGGGGAGAGAAGCACTGATTGTGTTTGAACTCTGTGATGTCACTTTGCTCCCATCTCTACTCAAGCAAACTACGGCAAACATGGGCACCACAAGGACCCAGCAGCCTCTGACGGGTGAGACCTGTATCAGAAATGCAGACGCATTGGTCCAATAATATTCTCTCCAGAACCTGGGGCAGGGGGGAAGTGCAAGGCTCTTAATACGGAGAGGGAAGGGGTGCAAGGCTCATAATACCAGCATGGGCCAGGGAGCTGTGTCCTACACAACTAGACTGAGAAACAACGGCTTGAACTGGGGGGGGGGGGGGGGGGGAGAAAAAAAATGAAAATGGAATATCAAAACGTGTTGCAGGTAGAATAAGATAGGTTTTTAGGCAAGGAATTGGTTTTTGCAGAATGACTACTTGGATCAACACAGAAAACAAACCAGAAAGGATTCCAGGTATGTAGTTATTACAAGAGCCCAAGTGAAAACTGAAGAGGTCCAGAGTTTATGGCAGTAGATACAAAAGAAGTGGACCGACTGTAGAAACTTCTTGAGGTAAAACCAGTAGGAAAGGGGGAATGTGAATATTAATCTCTGAAGATTAACGTTACCATTTCTAGAACACGGGGGACTTGTGACAGATATGAGCAATACGGGACAAAGAGCTGATACATTTAAGAGTGCATGGGTACAGGGTTGGCTATGATTTGTGGGAATGACCAGCAGAGATATTCAGGATATTGTCAGAAATACAGGACTGGGGCTCTAGATACAGCTGAAGATGTAGATTTTAGAGTCAACACTGACTCTATCCATCTTACAGTTGAAAGCATGGAACCCCTCAAAAATAACAGAAGGGTGTGAGCTGCATGGGGATTTTTTCAATAAATACATACAATATTGTAAATGTATTTTCTCTTCCTTATGATTTTAACAGCATTTTTTTCTTTAGCTCACTTTATTGTTAAAATACAGTTGTGTAATACATATAACATACAAAAATATGTGTTAATCGATTGTTTGTTATCAGTAAGGCTTCCAACCAATGGTAGGCTATTAGTAGTTAAGTTTTGGGGGACTCAAAAGTCATACGTGGACTTTCAACTGTACAGGTGGGTCAATGACCCTAATCCTTCACCCCTATACAGTTGTTCAAGAATCGACTGCATATTCACTTATAAGATATAAGGATTAAGGACAGACACTATAAAAGCCAGCTAGAAAGGTAAAGAAGCCAAAAGCAATGTCCTAGAAGCCAAAGAAAGATATGAGAGTCAATGAGGACATTGTCAGGAGTGTCAGAAGCTACAGAGACGTTGATAAGTGGTATGACATTAAAGTACAAGCAGCTGGCCTGGCCTGAGGCAATTCATCACACTTTCTTGCCTTCTTGATCGCATAATTTTTACATTATATCTATATGTATTACTCAAGCAGCTAGCTACTCACATGCATATCTTATCAACAGTGAGTCTACTGTCAAGACATTTCCTGAGCTCCCACTAGAAAGTGTATACCGTCATTTTGATGTCACGATGTTGGCCTTACAAAAATTTTCTGGTATTATGCTCAACTCTTTCAACTCAATTTCACAAACATTTACTTAGCATTTCATGTCCATGTGCTACATGGCAGAGATGCAAAGATTGATCCCTTCAAAAAATGAGTCTCTTCTATATGCTGGGCTCTGAGTGTCCATCAGTAAATGAAACACAAATATCGCTCTCCTCACAGAGCTTCCTTTGCAGTGGAGGGATACATTAAACACTATTCTCCCTAAAGGAACCCAAAAGAAACATGTTTTAGATTTACCTAAAAAGAAATACATTTATTATTTCATACAGCAATTTGAAATTAACAATAAGAAACACAAAACTGTAATTAATCACCTATACTTAACATGCCTGCCCTCTGGCTCATGCAATATAAACATTATTAACTTATGTATACCTACAGTTGGCTCTCAGTTATCTGGGGGCAAACTAGCCAGACTTCAAGAACAATTCCCTAATACTGACTCATGTTTCTGGGTTATGTCCTACCCAAATTTCTACCATGCGATCTTCTAACACATGATATAGTGTGAGAATATACAGTTTAAGACTTTCACAAAGTAGTAATTCAAATCATTACTACATTTTACTACATCCACTACTTTTCAGATGAACTTACAGACACATACTCCCTAAATCCAAATTCCTTCATTTCCCAGAGCGAACTAACCCGAGCTCTTCAACTCCATTCCAAACTCAGTTCATCTCTAAAGCTGCCCTCAAACTAGTAAGTCTCCAAGCATGGGCCTCACTTGTATATACTAGCTCACCATCTCAAAACTTTAAGGATCACAACAAGCCCCTTTTGGTAAACTGCTGGCATCCCAAACACGTGTACCTTTAACGTTGTATATAGTTTTAATATTGTCCAGCATACTGTGACTACTCGTACATAAAATATGGAAACTTTTAAAAAGAAATAAAATTTCTAGCATTTTCTTCCAGCACCCAGAGATAGCATACACACGTACTCTTCAAGACAAATATCATCTTTATCTTAAGAAACTGAAGCTCAGAGGTGAAGTAATTTGCTGTGGGTGGTCACAAAACTAGAAAGAGGTAGAACCAGATTTGGGGACTCAAGCAACAGTGTGGTCACAAAGCTCAAGCCCTTCGTCACTCCTCTAGACCACACTAATCTCCTTCCTCATACTTGGGGTCCCACAAGCTCCCTCAAGCCTCACACCTCACTCCCAGCCACCCACTGTGGCCCATAATGCTCCCACTTCAAGATGCTGTTGGAGAGAACAAGTATTCTTTTTTATGCCTCGGTAAGTGATATACAAAGTAAACGTTTTTTAGTTTCTAAGGAGAGCGCTATGCTGTCTAAATAGGCATCAGTCTACAAGTCAAGCTGAGTTCCAGAGTAAATGATGAACACAAATTCTTAGACTCTAACACATAAGCAATATGGAAAGTTACAAAACAAAAGGAAAATGAGTTAGGGAAATATCAACTGTGAATACGTAAAAAATGACTCCATGTATTATGGTCCACGTGGTACAGTTTCAATTAATGCCAATTCTCTTTACCTTAAAATTATGTCAAATACAGTTCTAAGATGAATTTATTCTGGTTCGTTCTGGTATTCCATGGAACTAAATTAACTCCTTGCTTCATCTTAGAAAGAACTCAACTACCCAACCCTGCCCCCAAATAGGAGGTATCAAGTCCAGAGAGCAACAGTCTCGAAGGGGAAGACAAGAATTTCTGGTTGTTTTAGTCTTACAGTAAAAGAGCCAAAGTCAATGTCCAGAATGAGAATGACTGCAACCCCCAAAAAAGCAAAATAAGTAAAAATAAGAAATTCTGGGGGTTGAAGTAGGAACTTTTCATAATGTTGGCCAAAATGACACTGATTATCTTAAAAACCAGAAACATCGATGCAGAGAAACAAACTGTTATAAATACAAAATCAATTCAGAACTAAACTAATATTAAAAAGGTTGACTATCTATGCAGTTGTGTAATTAGTATCTATAACACCCATCAAGTACCCCAGTGAATTCCGAGTAGTAAACACATAAAATACACCAGGGGGAAATGCACAACGTCACTAATAAAGTTTGAAAGAAACATAAGAAATATGGTATAGATAATAAAAAGCCTGAGCCAAGTAAAACAGAAAGGTGAAGAGGGAGGTAAAAGAAAAAGAGCACTGATGGAGAAGCAGATCATAACTTTGTTAAGCAAGAAAGGATTACAGACAAGGAAACTAAGTTCCAGAAAGGCTAAATGGAGGCACGCTGCCAGGCTGTGGTGTGCAGTGCCGTGCTGACAGTCACAGCAGCAGCATTAGAAACAACTTGGGCCAGACCCCAGATGTCCTTCTTATAACAACTCAGAGCCCACGTGGTTGTCTTCACTTGCTGGCTGCTCAGTCTCCCTTCCTATTCCTAGGACCTTCCATTCATTCAACAATTACTTCCCAAGTTGAAGGAAATCAATAAATAAATGAGTTTATGCCAAGTCTTAATTGTACTTGTCCTCCAAGTCTGCTTTTGTCCCCCCCCCCCGATGTGATTTATCCTCACAGCTTCCCTAGTGCCCCCAAAAAGTCGATGCCTCAATTTTATCTGTCAATTCTGCTCTTCCCCACTTGAATACCTTCTTCAAACTCAACTCTTCCCTCAAATCCAACTTATGTCTCATTTTGCTCAGCTGATCTTTTCCTGGCCAAACATGGCCTCTCTGTCCTCTGCATTGCTCACTCCACATTAACCACATCTGGTGCAGACCTTCATACAGCCTGAATACTTTTGCCCTTAAGTAATTAATATTTCCTGGTCCCCTTTAAGTGATGTATGCTTTTATTTAGACAATGGGTTCACTCACACACCAGATTCAGAATACCTTGTTACTGCTTACCAAAAAAACTGGTGAAGTTCAGAGAAAAACAAAACAAACAAAAGAGAGGGACGAGGAAACTTGGAGGTGATGACCATATCTATTACCTTGTGGTGATGATTGCACAGGTGCACGCATGTCCAAACTCATCAAATTGGATACATTAAATATGTGCCAATTTTTGTATATCAATTAAAGGATAAAGAAAGGAGAGGGGAAGAAGGAAAAAGAGAAAAAATGCTTCTGTGGTGAATTGTTCTAAAAAAGACTTATGTCATAAGGGAGATAAAATTGCGCTGATTTTTATAGAAATTTAACAGTTCTTGGCAATTTTTTGGAAATTGTTCAGGGCTCAATAATAAGGTACTGATTCGTATCAGGTCAGTTACAGGGCTGTCTTCTGTTACTGCAGAAGAAGTGTCCCTCCTTCCAGCTTGTGCTTTGGCTCCCATTCCCTCCCATCCTCTCAGGAACTTTGCACTAACAAGTAACACTTCTCTCATCTGTATTCAACCACTCCCTCTCAACACACACCTTCCCATCTGCATTTGAACATGCTAAAACCAAAACTTTTGGAAGCAGTTTCCTTGCTTTCTGTTTCCATTTTTCCTTACCTTCCGCTCACTTCTGCTCCCCTCCCGACCCCTACCACCACATCAATCTTCCGGGAAGGTCACCCATGACCTCTGAGTCGCTAAATCCAAAGGATGGTACTCAATTTTCCTCTCATAGGAGCATTCCACAGTATTGACCGCTTCCCCCCTTGGCTGCAAGGACACCTGCTGCTGGTTGTCCTCTCACTTCCCTGGCCACTCCTCCCATCTCCTTTGCAAGCTCAGCTTCCTCTCCCCTGCTCCATGCCAGGCTTCCTCCAGTTCTTACTCCAGTCCCTCCATAAGCAATCTCACCCAGGCCCATGGTTTCAGCCATCACCTCTACATTGAGGAATCCAAAATGGTAAACTAGTAATCACTCAACATCTCCTCCCATCCCATCTACTAGTAATCACCATATCTGGCAATTGTACCTCTAAATCTCCATTTTTCTGCTCATGATATTAGGTTCTTATGAGGATAATATGGGCTAACATTGATAGTACTTTGAAAAAAGGGGGGGGAACACTTAAATCTGAGTACTGATAGTCATTAAATTGAAATCTTCAAAGTAAGGACTTTCTCAAGTTCATCTTTTTGTTTATTCCACATGGCAGACCCAGTACAGTGCTTTCAATGCAGGTGGCCTTCCGTAAATGTACTGCAATGAATTCCTGTATCAGCTGAATACATATTCAACTGAAATATTCACCTATTATTCAACAGTTTGTATTTCCCAAATCATGTCATCATTTTCATCTCCTAAGAAGTGAAAATCTTAAATCACTCTGTAAAGTGTAAACAACACTGGATACTATAGATAATTACCATGCTGCTTATCTAAAGTTAGAAAAACCTGTCACCTTTTTTGGCCTGGCTTTCCTGAAAACATCCAAATCCCATCTTCAAGTCCAAATCTCACATAAAGATTTTTGCTTCCCAACAGTTCATTTTGAGGGGAAAATTTAAGCATTACAGGAATATGCAAGCCCTACACTGAACAACACTGTCATTCTACAGAACCAACCCTTTTCGTAAAAGGGAGAAACCAGGAAAAGTCTAAAGAGAAAATGCCAGAGTGACTACAGAAGGCTTACTCATCCCTAAGGGTGAGGAGTGCACAGGAAAATGACAGAAAATAGAAGAATAAAGTCTGTGCAACAGACTCCCATGGCTCACCTCTTCCCAGTTATAACCTAATATGCTTTCAGGAGCAGCTCAACAGCACCCTTCAACTCTCGGAACTAAACTGGGGAAAACAAAGACGGTTGTACTGATCATGAAAGATGGTATCATCAAACCACAGTTCTCCTGGCCACCCAAACAAAAATCCACTGTGGCAACTATTCAGCCGGCCACCAAGGAGAGGCAGCATAATACAGTGGTTAGAGGTGAGAGCTCCGGGTTTTTAAACAGGCCACTCTGACTCCAGGCTTTTCCTGAGGTTTCTCCAGACTGCAGTTTCTCCAGCTGTAAAATGGGAACCACCACCGCCCTAGAGGTTTGTTAACAGTGTAAAGATACCATGTATAAAGCTCTTAGTACAGTGCCTGGCATGTATTAAAGCCTCAATAAATGTCAGCGATTTGTCACTTTATTCATCTGTAATCACTTTCAAGAGGCCTATTCCCTCTCTAGCTTCCATATCATTTTAAAGATGTCGTTCTACCCTTTGTATTTTTTAGGGCCATATATTTAGTAGCTGAGGGCACATGTTTTAAAACCAGACTGGACAAACCAATTCAATGCCTCCGCCCCTCGGGTTCCTCATCTATGAAACGGGCCTGATAATACCTACCCCACAGGACTGCGGGCAGTAAGCGCGCCCTCCGTGCTGCACAATCTATTACTGGTATATGATTTAAACGCACCTGGGGAAAAGTGAACCTTCAACTCTCAACCCCCAAAATTCAGCCTTAATCGCAGTCCCACCACCACAGGTCGTGGCTAAAATAAATACCAAGGTCGACCCCTCTCACACACCCTATTTCTTCAACTCCGCATCAAGACACGCCCGCGGGCCACTCCAGCAAGGTTTTCCGAAATCGCAGGGTTGTTTCCTCGCAGGGATCGTGTCAGAGCCGATCTAATCGAAGTTGCCAGGCCCCCACCCCGCCCCCAAAGCGCCAGGAGACCCCGTGCATCCTTCCTCCCCCGGATAGCGCGGCGTCTCCCGCTGCGGTTCCCCCAGCTCACGTGGGCCGTTCGGCCGAGGCCCCACGTCACCCGCTTCCCGGACCCCACCGCGGCGCCTCCCACCCTGCCTGGCAGGTTCTCCCCATGCCGCGGGGCCGGCCCGAAACCCCGCGGCCGCCTGCGCACACACCCCCGGAGCCGGGCTCGGTGGCCACGTCGGGGACCCGGGGCTCCCAGGACGGCCGCGTCCCTCCCCCAAGCCGGAGCACATCTCCGGCCCAGGCTGGCAGCACGCGGAGGCCGCGCCGCCAACCGGCCCCCGCCGCTCCCACAACGGGCGCCGCACTCACCGCGACGCCGGGGCCCCGGTTCCTGCGGCCTCGGGCCCACGCAGGCCTGGCTGCACCCCAGAGCATTCACGACCCGCGCCGCCTCCTGGAGACTCTGACGCAGCCGCCGCGGCCGCAGTGCGAGGGGTCCACCGTCTGCTGCCCCGTCTGCCGCCGCCGCCGCCGCCTCGTCCCAGCCCCGGCCGCGGCGACAACTACAGCACACCTCCCCGGCGCCGGCACACCAGCGTCTGTTGAGCCGAACCGCCCGGGACTCGCTCCCCCGGCCGGCGCTCGTTGCATATGCAGAGAGGACGCCGCCCATTGGCCCGCGGGCGGTGGCGCGTGCGGGGCTGGGCCTATGGAATTCCAGCCGGGGAGCGCGGCGCAGGCGGCCGGGGGCGGAGCGGGGTTACTATGGGTCATTCGGCCTCAGCCGCGGCGGAGGGGACCTAGCCGCAGCCGGCGCGGGGCGGGGACGGGTTCCGCCGGGAGGGACAGGTCCGCGGCCGCAGGAGAAGGGGAGCCGGGCACTGAGGCAGCTCGTGGGCAGAGGAGTCAGGTCCAGCAGGGTCTGAAGAAGGGCCGTCTCTCCAGGGGAAACAGATCAACCCTCCAAAAAAGAACTGCAAACACAGTTATGGCTGTAATGTATAAGTCTTAATCTAGATCCTAAAATAATATGTATTATTTTCATTCTTAACTGCATTCGTTATTCCGTTCTGGCACAAATTTCTGTCATTTTGTCAAAATGATTTGTGGAAATTCCAGGAGAGAGAGGGGCTCAAAAATTCAAAGCATATTCCTTTATTATTTCTCCTTTTTTGTCTTCACCTGACCCAGCAAATAACCCGTCCTCCCCAAATTCACTCACTATTTATGCAAGATTGACACTTGTGTTCAAAGGATAAGGTTTACTCCAAATTATTGTTTTGGGACGTTCTGATAAATCTAAAAGTGTTTCTTTATTTTAAAGAGTTTGCCATTGGATCTCATTTTAGACACTATGGAAAGGAAAAAAGATACCGAGGACGGGTAGATTGCCTCCCCACAAGCATAAAAACAGAAACCAAAACACAAAAGACTAAAACGACAATTACAGTGCACTGTAAGAAAAAAAAGACCTTCATTATCGTAGTAGTAGTAGGATTGGGCTTTTTTTTTTTTTTAATTCAACATATTTAGTTGGCCTATGAATAAAGTTATAACATTAAATCAGGTTTGATACCACAGGAAATAAAATAAATCTGGAGGGTTTCGGTTTTGGTTGTAGGTACCGTAATGAAGGAGCTAGAAATAGTAGTTACTTGAATAGTAATTCTCGCTGAGATGCAAACTTTGTTAAGTAGGTGAAAGTTGACAGTCATGAGCCAGCCTAAGGCTTCAGGGGCTCATTTTCCTGGAGAATCGCAGTCAGGGAAGCCGCCTGAACTTGAACTAGGTGGAGTGATGATACACAGAGCAAACCAAGCTCACTCATCTTGGGTCCCAAGCCAATTTAGCTTCGCAAAAGAATGGATACCCGACTTAGGCAACCTGTTCTTCCACAACAAAATGCGATGCTTGCTAATCTAAACGCTATCAAAGGATACACCCTGAAGATAAATGGAATGCAGAATTTCTTATCTTCACAGCCTACTACCTTTCTACCTGCAGAGGGAAGTATATTTTAAAAGTGGTAGTTCCAAAAAAAAAAAAAAAAAGTGGTAATTCCAAAACTAGGAAAAGCCTCTAGAAAAATAAGTAATTACCAAGGGACAAAATCTTATTGAATCTTATTTTTCCATCAATAAGCATAAAGCAGACAAGTAGAATTCCAGCAACATCTTATCATCTTTCATTCTTTCTTTCTTTTTTCTTCATTATCTTTTTCTATAGTATAAAATATGGTGGGTGTATATATATTAATACATATATACACATAAACATATACATATATATGACATTTTTTAAAGAAAATATTCCTTGGAATTAAAATTCTAAATTCTCATCTTGTTTGCTTAGGCTAAACAGAAATGTAGTATGTTTAGATTCTAGATGTTTTGTTTTTTAAATAAAATAACACATGCATAGTTGCTTTTCTTTTAGAAAGGGTTTCAGTGTATTTTTATTTTTACTTAGAGCTTTCGAGAGTTCTGGAATCTGGCTACATTTTCCTTCTTTTTAGAAAAATTCAATTCAGAAACTGTAATGGCCAACTAAATGAAAATATCCAGTAGTTCCTTGTATAGTTTTGTTATTTCAGAAGCACTGAGTCGAAGTGCCTTTGTAATTCTCATGAATACCTAATGATCTGTTTCCTGTTAAGGGTCGAAGAAATAGTCTGTTACTGTATAGCAAATTACTGCTAGCATTTTCCATAACCATTATAATACACAACCAGGAGGAGCTGTTATTTAAAAGTTTAACAGAAACTTTTTTGTTCTTTCATTTCTGGTGGACTGGGGGTTGGAAGCAGAGAGAGCTAAGGTGGCAAATGATACTATGTTTGAGTTAAGATGGCTCTGGCTGCAAGGAGCAGAACTTTCAACAAAAACCAACTTAAACTATGACATTTATTGACCTCACATGAAGATAATACAAGAAGCAGGGCAAGTCCAAGATGGATTAGGGACTCTGCCATGTCACTGAGGACCTGAGCTTTTAGCGTCTTTCATTCTGTCAGTTCTTGCTGACACTGAAAAAATCAAAGGTGAGCAAGCTGATTAATATGCAAGCAGGGTTTATTAGTGATACGTTCTAAGGGAAAATAATGGACCTAGTGGAGGTTTCCCCGAAAATAAGACCTAACCAGAAAATAAGCCCTAGCATCATTTTTCAGGATGACATCCCCTGACTATAAACCCTAATGCATCTTTTGGAGCAAAAATTAATATAAGACCTGGTCTTATTTTCGGGGAAACACGGTAGGAGAGAGAGGCATAGGCTCCCAGTATTAGAGATGCATTCTCAGGAAAGAGACCGGGCCCAGCCCAGGTGAGAGAGAGAGAGAGAGAGAGAGAGAGAGAGAGAGACCCAAGGACTTACAGTTTGCTGTGTGGGGTGAGGGAGTTTCATGTTGATTTGATGGGAAAAGTGGGTGCATGCTCTTCCACGGGAGGATGTGACCTCCTAAGATGAGTGGAGGTCTGTTGACTCAGATCATGATCTTGCTCCAGACCACCTCTGGGTCATCTGTTGTTGTAAAAACAGGTTCGTGGCTGGAGGAGGTTAATCAAAGCTATTTATGAGCTTTTTCTGTAGGCTCCATGGACCCCTTCCCACCCCTCCTCCTCCTCCTACATTTTCTAACTTCTACTAACATTAGCATCTTTGTCTTCATCCTCAGGCAATTGAGAGTCGCAGAGAGCAGCCACAGCTTCAAGTGTCACATGGAAACACAACAGCATCTGGCCAAAGAACTGGGGCATATTTCCTAAACACCACTTCTTATTAAGGATGAAACCTTTTCTCAGAAGGCTCACACCAGACTGCTTCTCAAGTCCCACTGGACAGAATTGGGCCACATGTTCATATCCTAACTGCAAGGGAGAAAGGCTCAGTATTTTGGGCTTCTCCAATGGAAAGTAGTCACCATCAATACAGAAACAGTCATGGAAAAGAATAAATGTGGGAGGGCCTGATCAGCAGTGTCTGCCATGAATATCATCCAAAAGTGCCCATCTCTGACTAAAAGTGGCTTAAACAATACAACCATCTGTTATCTCCCTTAAAATGTCCAGAGGAAAGCAATTCCAGAGTTGCTTCAAAGACTCACTGATGTTATCAAGGAATCAGATTCTTCTATGTCTTCACTCTGCCATTCTCAGTGTTCATGTTCTCTCCCTTCATGGTTACAAGATGGCTGCAACTGCTGCAAGCATTATCTTTACACAATATATCCAAAGCCACAAGGAAAAGATGGCTTCTCCTACATGTAAGTATGTATTTATTGAGGAGCTACATCTTTCTAAGATGCACTCAGCTCACTTCCCCTACCAAACACTAGCAAAGGAAATGACCCTAATAAACTTAGCTCAATTATAGATCATCTACTAGGGCTGGGATTGAGTATTCTAGCAACTGGGAACATAGCATCATTTCACCTTTGGTTCCAAGTATATGCCACATTTTGAAGGACAGGACCCCATCCCAAAAGAGTGATCATCAAGCTGGCTCCTTTGCTGGCCTTTAAAGAGACCTTTAGGAGTTCCATCTGGCAGCACTTATCTGTGATGAAGTATATGATAGGACCCATGGATCCCATAGTCACATACACATTGTTTCTCCTCTGCCATAAAATGGGTCCCTTGGTGGAACACCAGTTTTATGCAAGATTCCATGATGGCAAATCCAACTCTATGAGCCTTGGGATTGTGGAGCTGGCAAGGCTCAATGGGCAAAAATGGCAAACTCATACCCAGTTACATATCAGCCCCGGTAAGGACAAATCACTGCCCTGCACAGTGGTAGAGAGATAGCCCTGAAATGCAGATTTACAGGTGCCATCAGCATCTACTAGACACCTAAATGCCAAGGGGATATGTACAAGGCACCAACAGCATCTGATACAGGTGGGCAATCAACAGTCTCTGCCATTTAGCTTTTTGTTTAAAGAAAAAAATACTGGAGTATATTTCAGGGAATTTTCCAGTTACTGAATTTCAAAGAAAGAATCAGGAGAATTTTAAAAGGTTGTGTGGCCAAATCCCGTGGTCCTGTCTTTGCAGAAAGTCCTTTGCAACACAGGTGTTATCTTCAGGAAGGAAACTCATGGTAGATCGTGGGGTGAGGCATCACAGTGGGTACCCTCACATCCTCTTTAGACTTTATAAAGACCTCTAGGGATCGACAACCTCGATCTCAAGCTCTCTAATGACACTGGATTGCATAAACACTATCACTATGTGCCTTCTTCAATTTAAAGTAATTTGATTTTGTTCCACTTTAGTGGTTAAGAACCTACCAGCCTCCTTTTAATAACCCTTCATATTCATGAAATACTTCAAAGTCCCTTTTTACTTATTTTTTACCAGGCTAGACAATATATATATATTTTAGAATTTTTATAAGAGTTTATCTGAGCCAAACTGATGACATATGCTGGGGAGCAAGATCTCAAATGCTCTTACAAAATATATTTTTTAACTCTTTTCCAAATGACCTGTTTTCTATCCCTTTAATCATGTTCATTGTTCTTCTCCCTTCTTCATCATTTGGAGGACAAAACAGAATACCCGACAATTATAAAATGTATTGAAATAATTTAGTCCCAGCCCTTACCCACCAGAATTACATTAAAATAGCCTAAAATTAATTAGTTTTTTAAAGTAACAACACATACTTTTTCATTCCTGGTTCATTTTGATTAATGATAATTTCCAGTTAAGTCAGAAAACATTTTTTAACGACATATTCTTATATGTCTAAATGTCTCTTTAAATCCATTGTTAGGCTTGTTTGGTTGGTGGTCTATGTATGAGTCTCAGCATAGACAGCCTTTTATGTTATCTTTATTAAACCTCTGTAATTTATTAATTCATATGAATCTCCTTTCCATCTTATAGCTGTAAAGATCTCTGAATTCAGGCAGTTATATCAAACCCTTCAGAATAGTTGGCTTTCTATTATTGTTTAAAGATATTCTGGAATAGAGATTTGATATATTTCATTAAAAAGAGATAACCTAAATGTGTCAGAATTAAATATGGCTGCATGGAACCGAGAATGCAATATAGTAGTGGCTGAAACATACAAAGGTTTTTATTCCACATAAAATGAGTATGGAACTAGGCACTTCAGGGATAGTACAGCAACTCCACGAAACCACCAGGGACCCAAGATGCTTCTCTCTGCTCTGCCATTCTCGGTGTGTGGCTTCTTCATGGATGACTTCCTTACTCAAGGTCATAAAATAGCTGATAGAGCTTCGTGCATCCCATCCACATTCCAGGCATCCAGAAGGAAGAAAATATAAGGCATATAACTCCCAGTAATTCCTTTAAGGCAATAAAAAGAATTATGGAATGTTTTTTTCCACATTACATCTCACCTTACATCTCGTCCTCTGGAATGTCATCACTTACGACGTAGGTTGGGACAGAAATTTCCTAGAAGCACACATTGCCAGGTTAACTAAAATCACAGTTCTGTGACTAACCACGAAGGCGGCAATAGTTATTGGGTAAACAACCAACAGTCTCTGCCCCCTCGATAAAGGTGAGGCAGCTGATGGAACCCACAATGCACTGGGCACTGAAATTCTTGGCTTTAATGTAATGATGCCCATGTTCTTAGGACCAATGAAAGTGCTTCTGTCTGTTTATCCCATTGATTTAGAAGTTTGTGACAAATAGACAACAACCGTTCCACATTTTCCTGATAAAAAGCCTTATTATAATTGTGAAATAAATCATCTCTGAGCCTTCTCTTCTAGAGAACCATCTTTTAATTCCTTTCAGAGTTCCTTACTGAACTTTGTTGTTTCTTTTTCTCATCTTTGTTGTTTCTTTTTCTCTGGACTTGTAGTTTCTGTACATCATTACAAATTTTGGAAGCCATGCCTGGATTCAATGTTCTAAGCAATTGAGCATTAATTCCACAAATATTTACGTGCCACCAGATGATAAATACTGTGCTACCTAGATGCTGCAAAAATTGCACTTACCAAGGCAAAAAAGATCCTGACCCTCAAGGAGCTTATATTCAAAGACAAGATCATTATGAGATCAATAAATCAATAAATATAGTAAACAAGATACAGAGTCAAAAGTGCTTTTCAGGCATGTAAATGGGATAATTGGAAGAAAGGAAGAAGAGAGACAATTTTTGCCAAGGGAGGTCAGTAAAGACAACTCTGAGGGGTGACAGATATCTAAGTCCTAATGAGGAACTGGCTAATACTTTTTGCAGGAAAATCCTCCTCCAGCTGTAGAGAGCCTCTCCCAGAGACTAGGAACATATTCTTGTATCACGTGGACTTGACCTGGCATTTTTAGGAATCCTGCCCAATTTGCAGAATCCATAAATATAACGAGGAACACAGTCCTATCATCTAAAGGACCATTAGATCTCGCATTGTCATTTAAGGCATTTCATTCAAATGTCAAGTGCTCTGAGAAGCTCTCATGAAGAACTATTTGTCCCATTCTCTGTTTGTTCATGCTATTGGTTTTTTAGTTACGTCTCTTTAGGTTACAAGGAATAGAAAATGCAAGTTCAACTTGCTTAAGCAAACAGAATTTACTGGCTTACAGAATTAAAGGGAGTATGTCTGCCTTCAGGGATAGCTTGATAAAGGCTCGATCAGACCAGAAAGAGCAGTTTGACTCTCCTTTGCATAGGTCGGCTTTCTTGATGTCAGGATTTGCTTCATCCTGAAACCCCCCCACCCTCCCTCCAGCGCAACAAGATGGCTAGAGGCCCTTGCAGACTCCAATCCCAATGGAAACCCAGAGTCTCACCAGAAATCTCATTTTCTCTTGAGGCATTTAGTGTCTCTCTTTGCCCAATCTGTGTGCTCAGGACACTACATATGTTCTGTCTATCCAGACGTGACTCACTGGCTCCACCCTGGGATGCTAGGGTAGAGTTCAGCAGTCCACACCCCAAAATCACTGAGGAAATGTGTTGGGGAGGCAGGTGTAGATTTCCCACAGGGAAATCAGAGTGCATTTACCGTGTTTCCCCCAAAATAAGACCTAACTGGACAATCAGCTCTAATGAGTCTTTTGGAGCAAAAATTAATATAAGATCCGGTATTATATTATATTATATTATATTATATTATTACATTACATTACATTACATTACATTACATTACATTACATTACATTACATTATATTATTATTATATTACAAAGACCTAGTCTTATAGTAAAATAAGACGGTATCATATTAATTTTTGTTCCAAAAGACGCATTAGAGCTGATTGTCCGGCTAGGGCTTATTTTTGGCGAAACGTGGTATTAGTGGAAAGGTGAAATGAAACTGAATCACCGGATGGCACCACTCTGTGCTTAGCTCGTCCTGTGCTGTATCGAGTCAGTTGTTGTTATCTTCTTTTCTAACTCCATGATGAGCAGTTTGAAAAGAAGCAGCGTGTCTTCATCTTGTTATTCCCTCGGGTCTGCCCAATGTGCTGGTAGATGCAATGCCTGCACCAAGTCAGCTCAAGACACATTTGTTGAATTCAACCATTGAGCACTGTACATGCATGCGTAAGTTTAGAGGGGTGCATACACCAATGTTGGGACTTGCAGGGCATTTAAATCTCTCACATGATATCAAAGTGTTTCTTAAAAGTTTGACTGAGAGACAAACCTCAAACTACACTTACTTCAGTTATTTCTTCTTTGATACCTTTAGTTTATCTTATTATAACATAATTTCTACAATGAATTCATTCCTTTTTTTTTCATATACATCTATCTACATTTATTATTTCATAAGTCTGCTAGACCCTTCTAGTCTACTCAAAGTGTGTTCCTTGGAACAGCAGCCTCAGCACCACCTGGGAGCTTATAAGAAATGCAGAATCTCAGGCCCCACCCCAGAACTACTTGAACCAGATCTGCATTTTAACACGATTTTGCCGGTGATTCATGGACACATTAAAATTTGAGAATTCCTGGTCCCCTGCTCTAGACTAGCGCCATCTATTGGCGATATAACAGGAGCCACACGTATTTTTTAATTTTCTGGTAGCCACATTAAAAAAGTACAAAGAAAGCAAGCCAAGTTAGTCATATTTTAGTAATATATTTTATGTAAACTCAATATATCTCAAATATTATCATTTCAACTTGTAATCAATATAAAAATTATTAATGAGATACTTTGTTGGGATACTTTTTTAAAGCTAGTGTTTCTTTTATACTTACGTCATCTCAATTTGGACTAGCCACCTTTCAAGCGATCAACAGCCACACATGGCTGGTGGCTACTGTATTGATCAGCCCACCTCTGGGCTGTAGGATGCATGAAAACAACAGACCATGTCTGTTTCACTACCCCACTGTATCCCAGGGTTTCACGAAGTCGATGTCTGATGCACAGCAGGCACTCAATAAGTGTTTGTTGAATAAATTGGAGAGGAGGGACATTTATAATATGTAACCAGCACAGCAAAAGCACTGGCCAAACAGAATTGGTTCTTATACCTGTTGAAACTGACACAGGATGTCAACAACTACTAGTATTGCCGTGCTGGTGAGAACTGGCATCATACCAGCCCAGAACATGCAAACTTATCCAGTACTTTCGTATCTCAAATGAGAACATGGGTCCAAACAGGTAAGAGACTTGTACATAGTCACTCATTCCTTATCACAAAAACTAGGATTGGACACTCAGGTCTCAACTTCCAACCCAAAGAGCCTTCCACTGTATCATTCATTAGTGAGCACCTACCTTGTATAAAAGCATCATATTGAGCTCAGTGGGTGAAGAGATACAAAGAAGAATGATATTCATGCACTTCCAAGAATATCCCACCCAATTAAGATCATTTTCATTTACACTGAAACAGAAAACCCTGCTCAAGCTGATTTAAATAAAGGCAGTTATCCAGTCACGTAATTGAAACCATAGCTGTAGAGTTTGCTTCTTCTGATGCAGCTTTATTTAGACACGTGTCAGCAAAGTCCTCAGATTTTTGGCCTCACTGGGGTTGTCTTCCTTCTTGGGTTGACTTAGTCCATGGCTACCCCAGCTATAAGCTAACCTTCCTCAAATCACTAAATCAAGCCCAAGAAAGAATGGCTATGTTTTTCAGGAATCCTGGGGAACATCGGGCATTGTGTTGGCTGTGTTGGCATTAATCTGCTATCATTACCTCAAAACCAGGCCTTGTGTGCAGGGAGAAAAAATATTCTGGATCAAGTTAATCAGGGCCCATCTCCAGAGCTGCGAATGAGGTCCACAATGGTAGGCAGTATGTAGGCTTCAAGTGAGGAAGAACTTTGAGTAAACTTACCTCAGAGATGGGGAAAGAATGCTGGTGTGCAAAACACAGTGACATCTACCTCAGGACCTGTGCTTGTTAAGTTTACTACTAAACTTTTGAGAAGGTACAAATCAATCTGAAATATTCACCCTCCTATGTACCATCTTCTCTTCTTTCTCGCCTCTCTTCTCTTCTTTTCTTTCTTCTTCTCTTTCCACTCTCTTAAAGATAGAAGCACCAGGTGAACAGAATTGAGAATTTTGGTCAATGTCAAAGCAGAGAAATCATTTTAATTTTTCTCTTTCGCTCCTTCACATCTTGACTATTGAAAATCTATATCATTTGTATTCTTCTTACTACATAAAGACAGTTTTTAGTCCAGAAATTTTTAATGAAGTAAGGCCATGTCATAACATCCTTTTTTTAAAAAAATAAACTACATGTGAAGATTGTTTATTTATACGTTGCTAGTTTATTCCTGTTTATACTGATTCCCTAGTGATTTTGTGAACATTTGTAGGATCCATACACAAATATTAAAACATTGTATGTTAGCTGTTTCATATACTTTCTATGTAATTTCTAAACCACAACACTCTAGTATTTATTATGTCATCATACCTTGCTTAGCGTGTATTTCTCATAGTATAAATTGTGGAAGTATCGAAGAATTAACTAAAAGTCTAGTGAGAGTCCCTGCTTTATCTCACATGGGTATGAAACAGCTTTAATTAGGGCTGGGGAACACCTACCGGTGACTTTAGTATCTTGCTACTTAAAATGTGTTTTCATTGGCCAGCGTCTGCTTCACATGGGAGTTTGTTGGAAACGCAGACTCTCAGGCCATTCCCAGATCTACTGAATAAGAATCCACATTTTAACAAGATACGATTCCTGTGCACATTAAAAGTTTGAGAAGCACTGATTCAACATTATTGTCAGTTTGTCTACTGCCAGAAGTAGACATACTTGTAACTTAGATGAGAGCCAGGCACAGAAAGAAAACAACTGGCCCAGAGAACAAATGGAGGAAAAGCTGGGGTAAAGGGGATGGAAGGATAGGCCTGAAGGTTATTGTGGTTGTTTGCTACTTATCCAAAAAGCAGAAGCTCCTGCCACCCTCTGAGCTGAAGGAAGGAAGGAAGGAAGGAAGGAAGGAAGGAAGGAAGGAAGGAAGGAAGGAAGAAGGGAAAGGAAGGAAGCAAAGCAAAGAAAAATAATGTGTGTAAATGTTTTAAAGAACCAAGTTTCTCCAATAATGGCCCCTAACCATGTTAAGGACAAACTTCCCCACTCCCACCCCTCAGGGTCCTGAGTGATGCCAGTGAGTACTCACAAAATCAGAATACACTTTCCAACCTCATTTTATACCAGTGGTGTTAATTCAAGAAAACCAAAGCAATCCACCACACATTGGTTTTAACTATAAAATCACAAATTTGCCTCTATCTACTTTTTAATCAGCTGCTTTCAGCAAGGGCAGAAAGAAGTAAACCACAAATGGACAATTAGTGAGACTTTGTTGCTTTGGTAAGATATCCCAATATAGCCCTTTTTTATTACCACTATTAAAGCTACTCTGAAAAATAATAGTTTCCATCAATACTTTAGGATGTTTACTAGAATTAATGATGTGACAAACATACTCTCATAGGGAATAAAGAACTTGATATATACATTTTCGAAGCTCTATTTTCATCTACACAATCACAATAAAATTCTAGCTAAAGGTTCATTTACGAAAAATTATATCTAGCATGGATACCTGTTGCATTGTCTTCCCAGCAACCCTTCCCCCACTTTTCCTATTAAAAGCCATCCCTTCCATTTGGGAAAGGTCCTCTCCTCATTCTGTGTATTTCTGGCAGAACTGCTGGCCATCAAACCTTGTCCACTCTAGCCACAGAAGTGAGTACAGGACCCAACCTACCCATCAGAATAGCCTACCTCTGTAGCCACAGGTATTGGATCAAGGGCAGTCACATAATCTAGGGAGGACCAATCAGAGTCCATCATGGACATTTTATGGCTGTATCTTGAGAAACAGGCTGTGTTAGGATCCTCTAAACCTAAAGTTTACTGAGTGCAGATCAACTCTCTCTTAGAAGACATCAGGACAACACAGGACGAGCCCAGAGGGGAGCCCAGGAAAGACAGGAGCGTGAGAAACTCCAAATCTAGTGGTGCTTGAAGTCAGAGCCCATTCCTATTTTTACAAGTAAAATGAGTCAGAATGTGTGTATTTAGACTAGTGTATCAAACTTCCTGATATACAAACAGGAAAATAAAAGGAGGGCTTCAAAATGAAATTCACTGAAGCTCAGAAAGGTAGCTTGTTACTATTGTGAAATTGCGGTTACATCTTTAGGAAACAAACAGAGTCATTCACCCTTACCAAGTTTTCTGCTTATATTCTATCAACCTGTCTTTGTAAAGAGGGAATCATATTTTCAGGGCTTCCTTCTCTTCTTGTACTAGGTAAGGCAAGTTCAGGTTTCTGAGTAAACACAGCAAAAGAGAAGCATAATTCAACCAGTGTTTCTTTTGGACAGGACGTCTGCCTGCATCACCCTCTTCTCCTATATCCTGGCTAACTGGATGGATGGTGTGAAATTTCCATCGACAATTCTCTAAATCAAAATGTTAGGATGGAAAAATAGTGCTTGTGTATTGAATCAATGTTTTACATATGTATTAACCTGATAAATACCCCCAATGAAGCATTTGCCTGTTTTACAGAAGAAACTACTGCAGCTTTGTTAGGTGCCTCTTTGAGGTCCTAAAACTAGTGAGTGATAGAACCCGGACACACACACGTCTGTCTAAGTCCAAGCTTGTGATTTTCTCCGAGGCCTATGTTGCTTCCGTAGGAATAAAGCAGTAGTGTCAGTCATCCTGGTGGTATCTGGATATCACATCAAATGTCCACGTGCTCAAATATTTTGGAACTATAATTGCATTCTCTAAGCCTCGGTGTAAAATAGTTAACATGTTAGATAATAAATCATAATATTGAGGCTAAATTAAATGGAAGTCCAAAATGGAAAGAAAATGCATCCCCCCTCCAAAAAAATGTTAAATACTGGGAGAGAGGAAAGACTAATGAAGAAAGAGAAGAAGGAGGAGAGGAGATGGGAGAAAAGGATCAGGATATTTCTGCCAGTTAAGAAAAAAATTCAAAACAGGAATCATTCATCAAAACCCATCCATCTCAGGGCGGCCGGTTAGCTCAGTTGGTTTGAGCGTGGTGTTCTCAACACAAGGTTGCCAGTTAGATCCCCTCATGGGCCACTGTGAGCTGTGCCCTCCACAACTAGATTGAAACAACTACTTGACTTGGAGCTGATGGGTCCTGGAAAAACACGCTTAAAAAAACAACAACAAAAATCCATCTCACATTATGAAATTGGCACATACGGAGGAAAAAAAAAGATATCTAGCTTGACTTATCTGAAAAAGGAAAGATAAACATTGTGCTTTAAAAATATATATACTGAGAGCCAGCCCGGTGGCTCAGGCGGTTGGAGCTCCGTGCTCCTAACTCTGAAGGCTGCCGGTTCGATTCCCGCATGGGCCAGTGGGCTCTCAAGACCACAAGGTTGCCAGTTCAACTCCTGGAGTCCTGCAAAGGATGGTGGGCTCCACCCCCTGCAACTAAGATTGAACAGGGCACCTTAAGCTGAGCTGCCTCGAGGATAGCTCAGTTGGTTGGAATGCAGGCTCTCAACCACAAGGTTGCCAGTTCGATTCCTTGAGTCCCGCAAGGGATGGTGGGCTGCGCCCCCTGCAACTAAGATTGAACACGGCCCCTTAGGCTGAGCTGCCGCTGAGCTCCTGGATGGCTCAGTTGGTTGGAGTGCGGGCTCTCAACCACAAGGTTGCTGGTTCGACTTCTGCAAGGGATGGTGGGCTGTGCCCCCTGCAACTATCAACGGCAACTGGACCTGGAGCTGAGCTGCGTCCTCCACAACTAACACTGAAAGGACAACAACTTGACTTGGAAAAAAACAAGTCCTGGAAGTACACACCTGTTCCCCAATAAAGTCCTGTTCCCCTAAAAAAAAAAAAGAAAAGAAAAAAAAGTAGTTTCTCAATAAGCTCATTTCCATTAAAAAAATATATATATACTGAGCGTTAAGTCGCAATTTGGAATAGAAAAAATTAGAGAGTCTTATGACTGCCACTAACACAGCCATCCTCCCATAGAAGCAGAGATGGAAAAGTTGGGAAGTTGGCAAGGATTGCTTCTTACAGGCCCACAGTGTGCTTCACCCCCTAGGAACTCTCAACACACGGACCCAATCTTCCCGATTCAGGCTTGTGCACAAAGATCTCCTGCCCCTCCACCCTTCAAAACTTGCCCATCTTGTATCTCATTACCTAAAGGCATATTCTCTGTTTTTCATAACTCTTTAATCTTATGACAGTAACATTGAAAAGTTCCTAAAATATATTGCCTGCTTTACATATATAATGAAAATGCAGAGAAAAAGGACTGAAAAGTACACAGTATAATGAGGAGGGGAGATGGCAAGGTGAGACTGGGAGGTGACGGCAGTTTTCACCCTTTGTACATGTATTCATTCCTGTATTTTTTCAATCTTTTACATTAAGCACCTGTTCATATATGACATACTTTTTAACAAAATGAGTGAGAAAAAAATGAGAAAAAATATAGTGTAGTCATACTCCCCTTCCCATGAAACTTTTTAATAGCAACCTTTTAGAGAGGATTCCTAAATACATAGAAGAAATTTAAAGGAAGGGGCAGTTTCAGCTATCCCCAGGGTTAGATGATAGAATGAGAAGTGAGGTGTTTTTTGCAGCTGAGACTTTTCAATGCAATTTTATCCTTAGTGCATATGTCGGTAGAACCTGTATCATCAGTCACCACCCCCTACCTAGCTACCATGTACAACAAGCCTCTGTTTTTATATGTATCTACACTGAGGTATAGTGTTTAAAGGATACAAGCTGAATATAGGGTTACTTCCGTGGGGGAATGGTCAAGTAAAAGCCAGGGGACTTTCTGCATTTTACATAATATTTTCACTTCTACAAGAAGAATGCATTCATGTTTGCTTCATATTTAAAAATAAATATACAACAAAATAAATTTGGAAACACACTTTCTGGCAAGTACGAATGGGACGGGGAATAGCTGTGTCCCCTGTAAGTGGGCTATAGTTAAAGCAGTTTGAGACTCATAGTGCCTTCTAGGGTATGCTTTCCTCTGCTACATGCCCAGAGGTTCAATGACCATAAGCATAGACGGTCACTGGGTGAAATGACTTGGATGGAAGGAAACACATCTTATCAGAACCAGGGTCCTCTGTATTCATGCTTTCTCTCTAGATTTGCTGATTACCCTGATTTCAGTATTAATAAAGCCTCTTTTGGTTGCAAGTGGTGGAGACCCAAATTGAATTACCTTATTCAGAAAGGAAAATTTATTTTATCATGTAACTAGATAAAAACAAAAACAAGAAACAGCAACTAAGTAAAATAAGCTTGGCTTCATGCAAAGTTGGATTTGGCACCCAAACGTTATCATCAGTAATTTGTTTTTCTGCCTCTGAGCTCCTTCTTTTTGCGTGGGGTTCATTCCAAGTCTTCTCCTATATGGAGACTAAGCTGGCAACCAGTCACTGCAGGCTTAGCTCCAGAGAAATTCCTGATGTTTAGCATCATTGTTCTGGCTTGGATCATGTACCTACCTCTGAGCCAATGGCTGAGGGGAAGGGAATAGAGTGTTCTGATTGGACAGGTCTAGGTCACATGCCTACCAATGAGGTGGGAGCTGGGGATCAGCCGCATCTGAACCACAGGGATTGGGTTGGTATCCCAAAGACTTACAAAGGTATTAGTACTAAAAAAAAAAGGAAAAGCCTTGCTGGAAGACAAAACAAGCGACGTCCACCAATTTCCCTGACAAGCTGCTGTACTGAATAATCCGGGTTTATTATCCTTACTGTCCTTTTCATGTGTCTAATGTCTGTCTTAACATGCTCTGACTTTCTGGTCTCAACCAATTTGTCTTGTCTCTCCAAACTTGGAGTCTCAAAGAGCTCTCCAGGAATCATTGTCAAGGCTGTGAGGGGTTACCTAGCCTTATGATTTGGGCTGAGAAGGAAAAATTTTCCAGGTTCCAGGAAGGGAACATTCATTCAACATATGTTTTATTCGTTCTATGTCACAAATATGTGCTTGACCCACTGCCTGCCTACAATAATGAATTAGGCTAGTGAGGACTCAATGAAAGAAAATCCATATTGAGACAACGCAACAAGGAGTAGGGTAGAGTTCTCCACATGCTGATAAGGGAAAACTATGAAGGAGAAGGCCCGAAGTCTGCTCAGGGCAGTCAGGACATGCTTCTACAGGGAGATGACATTCGAGCTAAGTCCCTAAGGCTGTATACAGGTTGGGCAGAGAAGTGGAGCTTGAGAGGGTGGAAGGACATTCCAGGTGGAGAAAACAATATGTGCCAAAACACAAAGGCAAGATGGGCCATGGCACATTTTTTGTAATTAAGTAGGCCAGGATAACCACAGCTAAGGGTGTGTATGGAAAAGTAGCCTGAGACAAGGCTGTAAAGAACATGAATGAACTTGTCAGCCATGTCAAGTCTGGATGTTTGAAATTTATCTTGCAAGTGTTAGCCCTGAAAGCTTTTAGGCAGAAGAAAAATGCGACCGAATGTGGTTTTGCTTGTTTGTTTAATCACTCCCTGGAGAGCAGGTTGCAGGGGAATAAGACTGGAGGAAAGGAGTCTACTTCTTACAGTCTATTTCAGTGGTCCTGGTCGGTTTTGATAAGGAGGAATTAAGCAAAACACAATGGGGATGGAGAAGAAAGACTGGATCGGCAACATACAAGAGATAGAATTGACAGGAGAGAAAAAGTAAGGAGCGTGAAGGAAAAGAAGAGAGAGGAGAAAAGTCTAGGAGTGTTTCCAAGTTTCTGGTTTGGGTGACTGGTTGGTTGATGCTGTTATTCCAACAGAAATGAAGGTTTCAGAAGAAGACGATGAATATGGTTGGGGACATCCTGTTGGAGATGTGAAGTGGATAAAATGGTCCAAAGTTCAGAAGAGCCATCAGGGCTGGAAATACAGAGGTTATCATGGACCAGGGGTAGCTGAAGCCATATTTGTAGATGGGTCACAGGGAAAGTATAATATGAAAAGAGAAGTGGAAAGGGCAGAACGCTGGGTATCACCAACATTTAAAAGCCCAATAGATAGAGAGCAGTCAAGAAAGAGACAGAAATGAAAGGACCAGACATGGAAGGGTACAGCGAGGACGTCTGCCTCACCAGGAAGGGTAGATTCTCCTCCTCATAGACCCTTTGCAACTCTCTTTTGAAAAAATGACCTCATTCTCCTCTCTACTCTAGCCCCTCCCTACTAAAGCTGCAGATGGGGAGTGGGGATAAGAAAAGGCCTTGCAAAAATATGCAGAAAGGCTGCAGCCGCAACACAACAGCCAGTTCTCATACTTCAGCAGGTGACTTTTGCTCACTTCTGGATCTTTGCATGTCTTCCAGTCAACTGAAGTCACAAATACATGAGACATTCCAGTGGCACTTTCAAGGCAAACCTTATCTTTACAAATAATCAACTGGAATTGAGAAAACTCTGCTCAATTTCCCCTCAGAACCAGGAAATTCTCCTTATGAGGCCCACAGGAACCTTCTTCCCCACTAGCCTGGATCTGCTACTGTAAATAGAAATAAATATTTATGTTTGGGCGATCTTGGCAGATCATAGATAGCAGAGAAATTTATGTATTTTCTATTTAGCGCTGGGGAAGGACTATGGCTTGAATCCAATCCCAGCTCTGTCAGTTAATAGCTATTTGGGCATGAGCTTTCGTTTTCTTATTTGTCAAATGGAGGCAATGGTCCTTACCTCATAACATCGTGTGATGATGAAATGAGATCATCAGTGTGTATAGAGCCCCTGTATTCATGCCTCTGGTTGACATGAAAAGAATAGAATGATTATATAATCAGTTTTTATTTCTTTTATTGTAGTAAAAATATACATAAGATTTCCCATTTTTAAATGTACAATCCAATGGCATTAATTACATGCATGAAATTGTGCAATCATCACCAATATCTGTTTTCTAAATTTTCCGTCATCCCAAATAGAAACTCTGTACCCGTTAAGCAATTAATGCCCATTCTATCCTACTCCCAGCTCCTGGTAACTTCTAATCTACTTTTTAAGCCTATGCATTTGCCTATTCTAGATATTCCAAATAAGGGGACCATACATATTTGTCCTCTTGCGTCTGCCTTATTTCACTTAACATAATGTTTTCAAGGTTTAGCTATGTCGTAACATATCAGAATTTCATTCCATTTTTATGGCTGAATAATATTCCATTGTGTGTATATATAGCACTTTGTTTCCCCATTCATTTGTTGATGGACAGTTGGATTGTTTCTACCTTTTGGCTATTGTGAATGATGCTGCAGTGGCTATGGGTGCATAAGTATCTGAGTCCCTGTTTCACTTCTTTTGGGCATACACTGAGGAGTGAAATTGCTAGGTCATATGGAAATTCTACGTTAAATGTTTTTGAACCACTTTTGAAGAAAACATTTACATATTTTCCATGTAAATACACCTTTATATTTCCACTAGCAACGTACAAAGGCTCCACAATCTTGTCAATGCTTGTAGTTTTCCTTTTTTTAATCATAGACATCCTAGTAGGTGTGAAGTGGTATCTCACTGTGGTTTAACCTGTATTTACTTATCTCTGTCAATGAAAGAAAACAGTTCAGATGATCAAATGTAACCAAAAGCCCAAAGACCATCTGCATGACGATTTGTAACATTAGGGTATTATTTGAAAGACTCTGTGCCACACAAAGCAAGGGTGATTATCTGGCTTTAAAAATACATTTAAAATAATAAAGCTCCATGTACATGTCTGGCTCAAAAGAGGCTAGAAGCTCGTCCCCCACTGGATGACTCCTTGACTGTGACCCATTTGCTAATTAATCTATGGTATCTCCAGACTGATTCATAATGGCATGTCAAGAATGGTGGCATGCTTGTTCCAAATTTGTTGTCTTTTTTATTTATGATTTCCTCAATACATAAAGATAATTAATTGTTTTGTTTCAGAAGACTTAAAGGTTTTGATTGCTGAGAGTTGATAAGAAAAAACAGTAATATTTACAATGGGTACTAATGGACAGAGGAAGGGATGCTGAACTTGAATCTCTAAGAGGCATAAAAATTGTAAGGATCAGACTCCCCACCACTTGATTTATAAGCATTTCTGTTAGAAGACAGTCAGCTGGCCATGTGCGATGCTCTTGCATTTATAAGCACCCAGAAAGGATCTTATCTATTTTAGCTCATTTAATACTCAAAAGAACTCTACAGTAGGTATTATTAATGTTCTTATTTTACATATGCGGAAACAGTCTCCGAGAAATTACGTAACTTACCCAAATGATGGAACCAAGTTCAAGCCCATCTGACTTCTGAGCTGCCTTCATGGACGATAACAATCTGAGCTGAATGGAGAAGTTGCTGTCAGAGTGGCAATATTGGTTTCCTGGAGTTGCAGTAATCACCAACTGAGTGGTTTTAACAACAAAAATACATTGTCTCACAGTTCTGGAGTCTGGAAGTCCAAAACTAAGCTGTCAGCAGGGTTGGTTCCCTCTAAGGTCTGTGAGGGAGAATCTGTTCTGTGTCCTCTCTCCTAGCTTCTGGGAACCTCAGGCATTCCTTGGCTTATGGCCTTCTCCCGATGTTTTCCCATCGTCTTTCCTCTAATGTGTGTCCTTCTCTATATCCCCAAATCCCCTTTTCATGAGGACACCAGTCATATTGGAGACTTCCTCTGGAAAGATCCTATCTCCAAAGAGTCCCATCCTGAGGAACTGGGGCTTCAACCTATCTTATGGGGGTGGCGGGGTACATAACTCAACCCATAACAGTTACTTAATATTAAGTTGTTTGTTCCTCCAAATGGGCTTGACTTTATAACGTCTGAAGGAACTTAGAATGTATTTTATATTCAGAAAAAAAAAGTATAAGTTTCTAACTGGGAGCCTGCTCAGTATTCCTGAAGCTACCTGAAAATCTTGCGACGTACTCTCGGACATCTGTTATTACAATCTTTTCAAATTTTGAACAACTGAGAAGTTTGGTTCACAGTACCTGTGGGCCTGCTTGACTTTCAGCATCTACTAAAAAGGAAGGTCCTCCGTGTTTTCCAATTGCTTCAAGGTTTATTTTTGAAATAAAGTTTCCATTCCCTACAGATTTCACAAAGTGTAGTGTGTCTAGAAAACAATGCCAAAGGGTTCAGAAATATATTTTGGAACATAGGCATTCATTTACAAAAAGAAAAAAGAAAAAGAAAGATCTTATGTTTCTATTTTAGTTTTCTTAGAAAATAGGCCTACCTTGTACCACAATTTTTATAGGTTTTCTGAGACGTTGCTAGTGCTTTTTCAACCTGAGCAGTTCTAGACAGAGCTTAGGGCCGCGATCCTGGCGAGTGGCGGCAGGAGAACAAGGAGTGGAAGGAAGGGTTGCAAGTCTGTGAGTGATGCGCGGAGCTGCCCAGACCCCTCCCCCGACTCATTCGAGGCCGAAGGATTTATTTCCTCAGCTGCTGGGAATGTTGGCAGCTGTCAGCCCTCTTTAGGAATTGCCTAGACTGAGTTAATCAGCCACGCCCAAGGTCACGATCTCTTCCCAGAGCAGCCTGCATCCAATGACTGGTCGGCACTCCAGGCCAGCTTTTTGCCCCACCTCGGGATGGCTCCCAGGAGTCTTCCCAACCTCCGGACTCTGTGGGGCGGGGCTGTGTTGTGTCTGCGCTGCGACCCGTCTTCTCTCTCTGCCTAATTCTGCTTCCATTCCCTCACCCCCACCCAGTTGTTGAGGATATTCCCTAAAAAAACTTTTTGCATGATAATCTCAGTGTATGCTTCTGGGGAACCCAGTCTGCGACAGGACCCTAAATATGGGGACTCGAAGAGAAGGAGCCAATGATGGGGATAAAAATGGAGCAGGATTCTAGGCTGTGGCTATGGTGAGACAGGGAAGACTGGGAAGCCGCTTCCAAAGTAACTGTTTCATCCAGTGCCTCAAACAATAGCCCTGGAACCCAAATGTAAAAAAAACAGATTTCTCCAAAAACCCTAATGGGAACTCAATAGCAATAATCCAAACAAAAGAATGAAGAAGAAAGTAGTCTAGGAAAAATATGGGTCAGGATCCAAAGGAAAAGGCCATTGGCTAAAATGGGGACAGGATAACAATGAGTGTCAGATGGTATTGTTTAATGTTCAAAGCTGAGGCAAGCCAGCAGAGGAACTTGAAACTGTGTTTGTAATTCAGCTCAGCTAAGACCTTGACATTTTCTCAGTGTTATAGAGTGTCTTACACTTGAACCAGTTACTTGATTGTAGTGAGGACAAGTTAAGAATGTTATAGCTGGATAAGCCCAGACTGTGAGAAAAGGCCAGCACTCAGGGACGTGGTGTTGATGGAGTGATGGTCTTTCTTTCTTCTCAGGTGTCTTTCTTCAGTGGTGACACATAAACCTGGCCAGAGGCAATGACCTGAGCCTGCTCTGTGTGTGTATGTGTCTGTGTGTCTGTGTGTGTGTGTCTCTGTGTATGTGTCTGTCTGTCTCTGAGTGTATGTGCACCTGTGGGTCTCTGTGTTTGTGTCCCTGTATCTGTGTGTGTGTGTGTCTGTATATGCACACCTGTGTATGACTGTGTGTGTACACGTGTGTGTGTCAGGGGTGGTAGTATCTTGTGTGTTGGGATAGGTGGGGACAGTATTGTCTGCCCAAGGAAGGAGGAACCTTCTCCTCCTGCATAGATTATATCCTCTTTAGTCACTGCCTTAGTTTGGGTCTCCCCAAAGGCAGAGGCAGGATTTGAGTACAAGTAGTTTAATTGAGAGGTGATCCTTAGAAACAGGAATGAGCAGAGACAGGAAAGGAGAAAGTGCCAGTACAGGTGTGTTGTATTTTCCCATCGCTTCTGTGTGAAAAGGGGTTCAGTTCCATTGGAACCTTTTGAGAAGTGTTACCAATGCCTCCCAGAGTTGTCCACACAAAAGAAAGGCTCACTGCCTGAGGGTTGCCCCTGCAGGCCTTGACTCCCTACAATTCCAGCCTGTGCTTGCATGTTGGTGAGCAGCCTTGCAGCTAGGGAGAGGGTTCTGGGGTTGAAAATGGAACAACACGGGACATCGGCCTGAGGTGGGCTGGCCTGAATTCATAAGAAACTCTGCACCTCAGCAGCTGTGATGGAAAGCAGAGCAAGGGGAGGGCTGCAAAATAGGCTGCCATAGGACCTCTACTCCTGTCACAAAGTGCCCAGGGCCCCAGGAAAAGCAGTCAGGTGTTTTACCAAGGTACATCTTGCTAAATCATTGCTGAGCATTTATAATGCAAATTAAAATATAGATAAAGAAGTTTTATGTTGAGTTCCTTTGACTCAGTGATAAGCCATGATGGTTGCTGGATTTGAAATAAAGAAGAAAGTGGATGCTTTATATTTTGGGAGTTTTAAGAGGTCAATAAATAATAATACTCCTCACCTCTCCTGTGGACGTCTGAAGCAACTAACAGACAGAGGTAACAGCGGCAGCTGATTGAAGCATGTGGATTTATACCTACAGCCCAAAGGGCAGAACTGGCTAACGTCCTGTGCCCGCAGTCTGAAGCAGGTGACCAAGCCCCTGAGCAGATGCATTCTTCCAGGATCACTGCCTTGCGCTGGTCTGCCACAGAGGAAAAAGAATGCATCACCAATGCTTGCAGCCTTGCCCATTTTAAATAGATTCATTTTTACCCAATCAAGAAACATGCATCATTGCCATCCACCAATCAGGTAATTCGCTTCTACTGAAGGCAGAGTATTCTGATGGTAGTTCCTCCCTGTGGAATAATGAGGCAAGACGAAAAAAGACTTCTCCCCACAACTATGAAAAGTAAAAGGAATCACAGGAGCTGTGCACACTCGAGGTCCGTCCCGCAGTTCTTACTGTTGACAGCATTTGACATTTGACTGCATTTGTACAATTTGGATTGACAACCAAGGATAGAGTTGTCTTCTGTAAGTCTTGTTCCCCAACCACAATGCAAGCTCAGGAAGGGTCTGCATCACATTTTCTTTTGTGGGATCCTGAAAAGAACTCTAAGCGGAAAGCCAGGAAACTCAAGTTCTACTCCTAGGCCACAGTAAAATGTAATTCTATCACGTGGTCTTGTAGATCCATTCCAGGTCCAGATGTCAGTTTCAGACTGAGTTACTAAACTGACTAGACATTGATGTTATAGATGGGGTTAAGTGTGACCTAATACCTAATGAAAATAAGATAGTTATTAACAGGGTACAGTGTACCTGTGGAGGAGAGAAGCCCATGGAATAAGTACTGGCTTTGGCCTTGAACAGATCTGGGTTTATATCCCGGTTCTGTCACTCTCTACCTTGAGAAATTTACTTGGTCTCTCAATGCCTTCATTTTTGGTGAGTGAAATCATAATTCCTACCTCAGAGGTTTGCTGTAAAGATTTAATAAAATAATGTAAGTAAAATGAATAAGTACTGTCTAGGAGGCATTGAATAAATGACAATTCCCTTTGTTATCTAAGGAAAGAATTTTAAAATACCGTGAAAAGATACTTGGTTTGAAATAGGAGTTTCCCAAGGATTATCTCTGAATAACTAATTGATGACCTTGAAAGTCTCCAGGCATTTCTAGATAAGAGTGGGTGTGGAGTTATAAGCCCATAAAGAAAAGCTCTTGGCCCGCCTGTGTATTGGCGAGGAAAATTACTCAGACATTGTCCACTCTGCTCTCACCACCTCTGAGCTCACTGGCTCTACCTGGGTTCAACTCCCCCAAGTGGGCCCAGAACCTCCATTCAATCCTAAAAGAAGACGTGGAAAGACAAGCACAATACCTGGCACGTAAATATATATTGAATGAGCAAATGAGTGAACAAAATAATGAACTGATGGCTGAATGAATCAACCAGAAGAAATACAAATATTTGCTTGCCCTGCAGAAATGGCCAGAGACAACAGGCTACCCTGTTATTTACCTGGAGGACACCCATCTGGAAGCAGTCAAATAGGGTGCGGACACCTGGGTAGCTGTTTCCTACATTCATGTGTCTCCTACTAAATGGATTTGGGAAAGAAAAGAGCATGGAGAGAAAGGGTGTCATGGGTATCTGATGGTTGCCTCTTCCTACATCTATCACCCATCTCCTGTCGTAAGGGTACAGCAGGAATTTCACTCCTGCCCAAGGAATCAATCTCATCTCTGAGAAAGGAGTGTGGGAGGGGAAGGGTCTGGTTAATTTAAGATTATGGATATGTTCCATCCCCTTGGCCAGAGTTTGATTCAAGTTACCCAATTTTTGTCAAAAATGGTAAATCCTAAGACTTGTGAAGGAGCCAGCTACCCTAGAAGGTGTGATATGAAGCTGTGAGGTCTTAGAATGCTGCTGCCATTTTGCCACCTGGAGCTTCTGGTGCAGGGTGGAGGGTGGTGAGGTGCCCTGGAGAATCAGATATCCTTCTTGGCGAGATCGTTTGAATTCTGAACTCAAACCTTGTCTGAAGGCTGTCTATCTTGGGACTTTTAATTATGTGAGCCAATAAATCCCCTTCGTTGTCTGAATTAGTTAGAGGTGTTTTTCTGTTACTGGCAAAAAGTCCTAAATAATGGACTTCTTTCCTCCAATGCCAGATGGAGTGTTGCAAATGTGCTGACTCTGACATAAAATCCAACTGGAGTCAGTGTCTGAGAGTGCCATATACAACGGGTTTTGACCTTGAAAATAAGTTTCTAAAACATTTTGAAAAACCTTTGTCAGGATAGACTGAGTTACCAGTGGCAGAGTTTCTACCCTGAGTGGTTTTCTGTACAATCCTAAGGAAATTTTCAAGTTTGACTTCTTCATTATTTAAAAATACTGCTTAACAAATCACTGGATATTCAGCAAAATATCAAAGTGTTTGGAGCTAACATGTGGTATTTCACAGTCTTTTATACTACATAAAAATCTGGAGACATCAAGATTTAAATGAGAAATTTAAAAATATGTACATTACAAACAACAATATTTAATTCTTGAAATCCAAAAGGAGACTTCATAAATGACCAGCAACAGAAAGTTTTTGCTCCCATAAATAAGATTTTAAGTTAAAAGGTATAGAAGAAAACAATTTCCAGCTCTGATGGTTAAATAGTGCAAGCATGAGTTTTAGGAGAATAAAAACCAGGCATGTTTTTTTTTAAGAGAGTATATCTAAGAGACCCTGCCATGAAGATGCAGAATCTAAAAACATCATATTCAAAAATTGGTGGAAAGATAACTAAAGAGGTTTTTTGGTTTGTTTGATTTTATGTGATTCGGATATTAAGTCTACATCGAATTATGGTCAAACTGCCAAGGTTTGCCAAGCATGAGGGAATTGTAACCCACCTGCAACAAATTCACATTGTTTCTTACTGTATTTTAGTCAGATAACTTAGATTTGATTCATAATTTTCTCCCAAGAAGAGACCCTTTGAAGTTCAATAAGGATTTGAAAAATATAGGAAGTTAAATTATGAGAAAGAGAAAATTAAGAGCTATTTCTTGGCTGCATGTACCATGAAATATATATATTTTAAAGCTGTCAGGGTGGCCCCACTCTTTGTCAATGTGTTATGGAGTGAGGTCAGTTTTATCCTTTCTGCAGAAATAGAGATAATTTGCCTACAAGCTTGGAAGAAAGTAAGGTTAGTGCAAGAAGGGGTCAGGAAATAAACTGGTTTTCAACTCTAGGTACTTTGAATATTGTTTTACTACTTAGTGACAAATTTAAATTTACCTAGAGAGCTTGCTATTTAAATAATGCTGGTCACCTCTCAACCTAGATTGTAGTAGCATATAAACCTGAAGGATATTTTCTTGGTTTAAGGACGCATTGCTCCTTCATTTTAATATTTATTTTTGGTTGGAGTTGTTTTGTTTTTGACCTAGCAAAATATGCTCCTTCCAATACTCCATGGTATGTAGAAGTGGTATGTTTTGAGGAGAAGGTGGGCAAATTTGCATGGGGAACCAGGAGCTTTGGTGAACATGTAGAGATTTACAATTCCTACCCTTTGGGGTTTCTGATTCTCTAGAAGAGATTGCGATGGTCTGCAAGGAAAAGCTTTCCAAGAAGGAAAGGGCTGACTAACTCCTAGGCCCAATATCAGGGCCTAGATTATTGACAAGTAGTTCCAGCAGAATGCATGGCTTATCCTGGCTTGGAAGCTGTGCTTTGGGGAACTGCGGCTGAACGTGTAAGTGTGAACCAGAGGCATTCACAAAACCAACAACTCAGAAAATGTGAGATTCGTCAGTGGCCTAATCAGATGCTCCAGATTCTGTTGGCTAGATGTTTGGAACAGGACTGGCCCTACTAGGCTTTGTAACCTGTTGGTGTTTTAGGGAGAGTCCCCCAACTGAGAAAGCAGACTTCCTGCACATCCGGTGATTAACTGGGCTATTAAAGGGAGATGTGACCTTATTTGAACCTTGAACACGATAGAGCAGCCCATACTAATTAAAATAATATAATGCTATGATCTCAGCAGGTGCTGGATATTCTTCAGCTATCATTATGCTAGATCCATAAATGGCCACAGGAGCATGTTTATTTCAATATAACTGTTGTCCCTTCTGTATTCGTGGCCAGGCTGCAATCGAAGGCAGTTAACCTTTGACTATGTATAGAGTTGGTCCAAGTTAATACATCTTACATCTGTTTCTTTTTAACTCTAATAAAGATGTGGTATATACTGTTTTTATATTATTACTTATACCTTAATGTTTCTCTCTCCTTAATGATTTAATATTTTAACTACTCATAAGTTTTAAGTTTTAAGTTTTTGATTAGGTAAACTTTGAAAGTAAAACCAGTTCATATCCCATTTCTTTAAATTGACTTATTTAACTCCTATCCATTTATGTGGGAACTCTCATTCTTGGATAAAAGCTTCTAGAAATTTCTCCCTGTGGTATAAAACTATTAATATATATGAATTTTAAAATAAGTAATATTCATGTATTTTTAATCACAATGAGTTAAAATATGAAGAAAGGATAAATTAAACTTTATTAATGTGATATATATTAAGCAAATAGATCCATATAACTAATTTTTATAGCAACATAATTATTAACCTAAAAATTAGTTTATTTAATAGTTTTAATCATTTTTATCTCTGGTCTCCTACATCTGTTATTCTGTAAATTATCATATTGATAATACTTTCCAGTACTTGGAGTAAATTTAAAAACTTTTTTAATTTAATTTTTTCTTATTAAATTATTACATTTAATTAATACTTCAGGTAAAGTCGCTTTACACAATTTTTATTTCCCTTCAGTTTTAAACATGTTGTGAAAATGATGCCTCACTTGATAACATTAGATAATCAGGCTGACAAATTCTATTTCGAATGATAATGTACTTTTTTGTTATAATTTAAGACTTTTTTTCTGATTACTTTTAGTAGTTAAAATATTATTTTTCTTGAAAGAATTAAGTCACAGATTTGACTTCAGAAGTGGTGGCTTTCTCAAGTGATGGCAATATAACTGTTGGAACTCACACAACATAGTTAATATTTCAGTTCAAATTTATAAAAATTATAGCCCGTTTGTCCAAGGGGCTTTCTAACTGACTTCTTGCTGTTTTTCACAAAGAAAACTAATGTTGGGTTAGGAAGATATTTAAACAGATAATAAAAAGACACAAGTCCTTCAGCAAACTATCAAAGTCATATTTAGCACTCTTTGAGCCAAGCTTGAGGTAAGAATGGGTGAGTGAAAAAGAAAACTGAACTAGAGGTAAGGTGAAAAAGCAAAATATTCTGGTAAGTGCCAGGGAAACTTCCATTTCCCCAACAAAGCAGACTCAAGGCTCCACACACCCAATTCGAACTCCTGTCTAGATCATGGGGGAAACAGAAGCCATTCTCTCACTTAGCAAATGTTTATTGAGTACCCAGTATGCACCAGGCTCTCTATAAATCTTGGCAGCATGGCTTGTGAGCAAAACAAAGGCACCGTCTTTGTAATCTTAAGATCCAGCAGGGGACATAATCACATGAGTATATAAAGAAGGATAAGGACAGAAAGTTAAGGATATGTTTAGTCTGGAGGGTCAGAGGTGGCTGCCCAGAGGAGATGACTTTTAAGCTGAGATGGAATGGAGACAACATTCCAAGCAGAGAGAAACTGAGTTCCAGAAAACTAAGCAGGCAGAAGCCTGCGTTTCTTTGCAGGCATTAGTATCTTTCATCTCATATTTCAGGCTTCCCCTTAAGGACCTGCTTTACCCTTTCTTCTCTCCCCCTCCCTCCGCCCACCCTTTAGCGCCATTGAAAAAAGAACGAGTGAGGCAATTACATACATAAAATGAGTCATACTTTTGAGCTAGAAGAGAATGCAGTTAAGAACCACAGTGGATTCCATTCAACCTGAAAAAGTAACACTGTTATATAAAGCTGCAGAGAAAAGCAGGACCTAATTTGTCTACCATGACAGAACAAATGAAGGCAAATGTCCCCAATTCTGTCCTGTAATGACTCCCATGTAGTCACTACAGTGGCTTCTTGTTGGATCTTGTGGTCTTCTCTCTTTCTCCTCTTTCTTGAAATTAGGTCTATAGAAACTTGTTTCTCATGGGTTTTGCTATTGAGGGAGTCCCCCATTTAGTTACGGGAAGTGCTCCATTGTTGATTGATTGTATTGATCTGTTAAGAGCGGAGGACTCCTACCAACACACAGTTTTTGTCTGGTTCTAGGTCAGCATTGATTTTAGTCAGAGTCTTGGTCTTTTCCTCAATAACCACCCTAGAAAGCTATTTTGCACTAGTATTTTAATGAGATATGGACTACAATTTGTGCAACTAAACTAAAATGCAAAGAGTCTGCAGAAATACAAAGATGAAGGTGACAAGCCCAATTCCAAGGATACTGATCTTTCAGAAGACAAGGTTTTTTTGGATTTTGACCCTCTTATTCAACAGTCTTTCTTTGTTTTTATTTACTGGTGAAAGAAGGCCGGTCTGGCAAAGATGTCATTTAAGGGTCTGCCCTGATATTCCTGTGGCAAATAAAATGACACCCATCATGAAAACCTATTATATAGACAAAACCAATGGGCTGCACTTGAAATTTACTACATCACTTGATGCTATAGAAATGACCTAGAATAGACCAGAGGGAGATATAAATGCATAAATATCAGTCATTAAATATGGCCCAACCTATATTAATAATACAGGTAATTCTACAAGGGAAGGATAATTCTATATTCTTGGGACCTCTCCCTCTTACTTTTTCTAAGCAAAAAATCCCCTATAGTATTGTTCTGCTAAAAGTGAGGATTGATAATGGAAATACAATTTACCCACTTTAGGAGAGGTAGTGACATAAGACATGAAAAGTTAATATTAAACCTCAAAGGGACAGTTAAAAGACTGGATCTGGAAATACTACCTGCTGTCATACTTTGTGTTTTTGGAGTTGGAGAAAATTTTAAGCCTGATCAATATCAACAATAAATTAATATAGTCTTAGAAAACAAGAGTGTCCTCAATGGACCAGAAAAGTTGAAGAATTCGTGATAGAGAGCCCTAAGGATCAGCACTATGGATTAATTACCAGAAGGGAAAAAAACCTTAATGTTGGGAATCAGTCCCAGAAAAGCACCAAGCTGAGAGCAATGGATTTAAGCAGCAGCATACACTGGAAAGATGGAGGAGGGAGAGTTGGGCAATTTGAAGAGCTGGGGGATTTGCTCATGGACAAAGACTTGACTGTGGACACTGGTACTGGAGAGGCAAGGTCTGGGGAATTATACATCACCATACTCACTGGAAGCTTCCATATTCATAGGAGAAACTAAAGGTAGACCCCTCCTTCCAACAGAGCTTCTCCTATCCACTCTCACATCCCCCCAGAATGTTAGATATAACTGGCAGGTGGCCAGAACATTTAAATACAAAAATCAACAGGAAAAGAAGTATCATCAACTATTTAGGGAAAAACACTACCAAAAGAGGCACCAAATTCAACAAACAAAAGAATGAACTCCCAAGGAAGTACAGGTAATTAGACAGGCAAAAGATTTTAACATTCTCAGAAAGATGTGAGAGGATATCATAGGACAGAAATGACTACAAAGCTTGGAAATTTTAAATGCAACAGACAAATATTTGTAGAAGGATTAAATGGACAAAAATAAAAAGTGAGATTACCTATGAGGGAATGAAAATCTAATTTGCAATAGACTTTAAATGCTAGTAAGTCTTTGTATTCAGTTATATGGTACATTTTCTCTCTTATATCTCTATATCTTTCAGTTAAAATTTGTGCTTTTCTTTTAAAAAATGATCTTTCAAAAGAAAACCATTGTCTCCCCAAATAAGGTTTAAGTCCATTAACTCACTATTGAACATTAGCAAATTATATTTGTTAAAATCAAAGGGGTGAAAAGAGAGGAAGAAAATACAAACTGCAGTGGCAGTGGCAACGAAATTGTGCCTCTGGTCATTTTGTGGAGTAATTTATAATATAATTTTGTGGAGAATAATTTATAATATAAACTGGCAGTGACTTTCAAACATTTTGACCACATCCCACAGAAAGAACCCAGTACATACATACACGTATGTATGTACAAACAACACTTGTCCTTATCATGGATTATGAACTCTTACGTTTCTATTATATTATATTTAAAAAACAAACAAACTTGTTTCTAATTTAAATGTACTTTCTACTCCCAGTGTATGTCACTCACGGTTTGAGAAGTGTAGCATCTAGCAAACTTACTAGGAAGGCACTTGCCTGTGTCCTCCAAAATAATCAGTTCCTCTTCTCACATAGGAGGGGTTCTGGCTCCCTGGCTTCTGTCAGTACCTGGAACTCACACACAAACAACTTTGATGTATTCTACTACAATCTCTCCATATCCCTTTCCTCCTGGAGGACAGCTACTCCTGTTGCACTCTTTATGCCTATTAGACTTTGAGTTATACATGGCTTTTGATAAATCTGCAAAGACGACATACTGTAACAACATTCATTTATGCTATGAGGAAGTTGGTCTTTGGATCTCAGTCCTCTGCGTGGGGGCAGTGAGCTGGCCTGAATATTATTAAGCCTGCCCCTTCATGTAGGGAAGGCTTCCCTCTCCCACTCAATACACAGCTCTCTGTAACCCATCTATCTATGTGCCATTAGAAGGAGGAATGGTATAAAGTGACACAACCCTAACACAAGCTAACTGCTACTTTGGCACCTAGGTATGGGAAAGTGAATGGAATTGTTATCTGTCCCAACAATTGCAGACATACATGCAGTGGTCATGCCCAGAGAAAATAATGTGAAAAACAAAACAAAACAAAACGAAAAACATTATGGGTGGATAGAATGGGGTGTGATGTAATGAGGTTTTTTAACCTCAGTAGACAAGAAAGTGTTTTGCTGATACCCATATTAGAAATAGTGAAAACCTAGACCCCTCAAACCTCTATGATCATGCCCTGTCCTTGCCTAATCCTACAGGACAGGGCATGATCTCTAGGACTGGGGTTGCCTGCCAAAGGTCCATTGGCATGAGCTTTCAAAAGAAAGAACTTCGAAGGGAAGAGGGAGCAATGCCCAAGAGACTTCACCCAAGAGCAAAGTCTTCGACTCTGGAGTGGAACAGAGAAGTGCTTCCCAGAATAGCACCAAGTCTCTCATTCATGTCTGTCTGGCACAGTCTCCATAGAGTCATGAATCATAGCGAGGGGGAGGAAAGGGAAGGGCAGAGGCGGGTGTAAGAATCCCAATAGGCATTTTACTAAAACCTCCAGGAGACAAAGATGCATCATAGAGCCAGGCAATTCTGGTTTTAACCCCCAAAATAAATACTAGTTCAATCACTTACTGGCCCTGTAACAACCTCCTTTAAATTTCCTATGCTGCAGTTTCCTCGTCTGCCAAAAAGTGTTGGTAATTGTACTTGCTTCATTGGGTAGGATTAAATGAGATAATGAAAACAAGAATTTGGCATAGTGTGTGGCCCAGAAAGCGGTTCAGTAGATGGTATCTGTCATGATTAAGAACTGTACACACTGTTGCGGATAGCAAGCCAGTGCCAGCACAGAGTGGGAGAGTGGCACCTTCTCCACTTTCCAGTGAATACTGGTTTGGGAAGTTTATCACCTCACAAGTCCTGGCTGGAACCAGAGACAAACAAAGAGGGTCCAGGGGAGGAAAAGGGGGAAGAAGTAGTTCAGAATGTAAGTACCTGAGGGGGTTTGTCTTATTCAAAACTGTGTCTTGGCATTTAACAATGAATGTAGTGTCCCAGGAACTCAGGAAGTACTTATTAGATAGATGACTGAGTGCTTAGCTGAATGAATTGATGGACAGATGAAAAACCTGAGAACCAACCTTGGCAGCGGGCACTTGTGAAAGCCATCATGTATACTTGGGGGTCACTTTGCAGGGAGTTCGTGTTGGGTGGCAGCATGTGGTCCAAAGAACCATTGAAATGTCCACTCACTTATTCATCCACTGAATATCAATGATATGCTGGGCACTGTAGGTGACTATAGTTAATGTGCTGTTTCCGCCAGCTGTTGAGCTCTGGGGAAATCTGGATTACCTAGGGACTTTCTCTACAGACATTTTTCTCAATTCATAATATGTTGTATTTTCTTTTCCCCCCAACTTGTTATTTTCAAAATGTTCAAACCTACAGAAATATTAAAAGAACAGTGCAGTGAATGAATACATATCCTCCACCTAGATCCATAAATTGTTAATATTTTGCCAATTTGCCCAACAGATAGATACTATATGTGTGTGCACACACACACAGACACACACAGGCACACACATAGTGAGTTTTTTGTGGGGTTTTTTGGCTAAACCATTTGAAACTCAATTTTAGGTATCATGATCCCCTAAATAATTCTTACATGCATCTCCTAAGAATAAATATATTCTTTTACATAATCACAAAATCTGCCCACAGCTAATAATAAAGTAGCAGAGCAAGAATTCCACAGTGCAGCTCTCTGACTCCAGACACTCTGCTCGAAATCTCTCCACTGTACTGTTCAGTTTTGTAACTAACCTTCCCCAACTGGCAATGAAGCCTGCTCTTGGGGCTTCTGTTTTTCATCAGCTGCAGGATTGACCTTGGAGGTTTCTGTAGTGGTAGAATAGTAAACTCTCAGAGGAAGTAGAAAACTCAGAGATCCTCTAAACCTACAACTGGATTTTACAGAATGGATACTGAGATCCAACGGATGTTATGAAGGTCATAATGCTGGCTACCAGAATATTCCACATATTCCATATGTGCCCCTGGGAAGTCAGGTTCAGAAAACGTTTCATTTCACCAATAATTCAAGTGAAGGCATATATCTCACTAAAATAATTAACCTTGCAAATAAATTACAAATGAAGCCGACATTCATTAATGTGCTCATTCTTTTTCTTGGGCAGCTTGGTCTTTAGCTGTGACTGACAGGCTGCCAGCCCCCATATTCGCTCCTTGTGTATGAACAATAACAGTAATCGCAAAAACAATGACATTACGTTTGTAAACACTGCCTTTCACCTCAGGCGTGTAAGCCATCATCAACTCATTAATCATCAGAACACTTCTTTGAGGTTACATCAGGGGATAACTTTATTACCCTTTTTATAGACTGAGAAGCTGCAACAAAAGTATAGTGACATGTCCAAGGTCACACAACAGATTAGAAACAAAATCAAAGACTGCTAAATCATTCTTTCTTGCTTATAGGCACCCGTCCTCCTGCTAATGAATACTAGGGACATTCGGGTCATGGAGCGTTTTTTATTATGTCAGCATTTATAGATGTTAATCAAAAAGTTTTTTGGTAAGACAACAAATTTATTAGGATTCAATTTTAAACAGCCAATTTATTCTTCTTTAATATGGATACATCACATGCTGTTTTTAACAATTCCTTGCATTCTATTCCCAAGTTCATTTCATTTTTAATTGGGCACAGAACATCCATAACTAATGAAATTAGCATAGATAATTAGGAGCAACAGGGGAGATGAAGAGGCAGCCTGAAGTTTAACAAATATTTATTGGGGCGGCCAGTTAGCTCAGCTGGTTAGAGCACAGTCCCCTTAACAACAAGGTTGCCGGTTCAATCCCCACGTGGGCCACTGTGAGCTGCACCTTCCACCACTAGATTGAAACAACTACTTGACTTGGAGCTGATGGGTCCTGGAAAAACACACTTAAATAAGTAAGTTAAAAAAACAAACAAAAAACATTTATTGAAGGGGCTTTAGTCTGGACCACAGGAAGAATGGCTTCCTCCTCAGGCAAGGTTCTCCCCCTTCTCCCTTGTTCCCTTCCTTCTCTTCTTCCTTCTAGTCACAGAGGGATTCTATGAGCTGCTGACATCTTCAGTGTGTTTTCTTTCAAGAGAAGTGAGGCATGGAGGAAAGAGCCTCAGCTGGGCAAGTCACTTAAGTTCTTGGGGCTTCGGTGTCTCCAACTGTAAGATGGCAAGACTTTTATCTCTTCTTGACATCTATGTAGATCTCAGTTGTATTTTATACATGTCAGCAAAGATACTTTGCTTATTCGAATGTTCCATGAAACCAAATCTTTGTCCAACAGTCCATGATTTATTTTATTTTCACTTGTTTATCTCTCTCTCTTTTTTTCCCCTTGCTCATGGAATTCCAATAGTCTGAGAGTCCAACAGCTGTCAAGACTCTTCTCAGATACTGAAATTATACCTGAATGTACTAAATATTTTCAAGTAGAGCTTTTGATATGAAATAATACAGAGGTCGAATAGACTAGTTTCCTCCAGGGTTATCATCACCAATTTTGTCATGTTCCAGACTCAGTTTCCCTCCAAGGGTATTGATAAAACGCCACAACCAAATTTCCTTCTTTCAGATCAGGATTAACTGCCTCCCACAGGTAAGCACTTTCTAGTGACTCTCTAATAGCACTATGATAATGGACTTTTTTTCCAAAAGAGAATTATAGAAAGCAACATCCTTATAATTAGTCCACGATACAAAATTATGGATGGTTCAACCGAAATCTCATGCATTTGTATAGTTCAAGAGCAGAGCTTGTTGGGAATGCTGTAAATAATTTGTGTGGGGTACAAAAACGGTCCATCTTGGCTGTTAATTACTACAAACTCCTCCTGTTCTCTGCTCCGTCACTATGTGGGCTAATATTTCTGGGTTCCTTTCATGTGACTTTTTGAAGGATTATTGTGAAACTAGACATTTATGTGAAAATTAGCAGGGGACACAGTTAATGTTCTAAATCTGCCTGACACAATACATTAGTTGTGTTAATAGAATTAATGTTAAAACAGTGTTCACTTCAGTAAACACTAATTACTTTATTTTTCTTCTTATTAAATAATAACCATGTGATTATTCTCTATTATTTCTGCAAGGTTCTTGTCTTGTTTGTTTTTTTCATTCTTTAAACAGTGATGTTTTTGCTGAATTTTGCAAGGGACCTCATTGTTTAGGAACTGATAAAATCTATTAACCAGGTTTGTGTTTTACGTAAGCCAGAGGCCAGAGCTGAAGGGCTTAAGATTCATTCTTTAATCTATTTTAGGATCACATTTCCCAGCATGGAGAGCCAACCATCTCTATCATCAGGCGTCACAGCTGTTGAATTGCCTTCAGACACACCATGGAGAGTTCAGATTAGAAAAGGAAAAAGAATCGCATGTCCATTTGAAAGGACAGAGAGAAATCTGAAGGCAAATAAATGACTATTTATGGAGGCAGTGCACTTTCAAATCAGACAAACCTGTTCTGTGTTCAAAAGGCCAAGACGAACATGTGCTTTTAAAACAGTGGGTCAAGTTTGTTCCTGGAACCAAAGGAGTACACTAGTGATACATTTTTAAAAATGCATTACTAAATCAAGGGAAAACAGAGCAGACTTCTCCATACATTGTCCTAGAGTCCCCTCTCCCTGGTTTAATATTACATGTTGCTGTTAGGATGGGGAAATAACTCATCTCTCCTCCCCCTTTGTTTTTCTTTCAGTATAAATGAAGTCCAGGGCAGTTCTGGCAACCCCCCTGGGGGGCAGGTGGGCACAGCCCGCCTGCATGGGGCCAGAGAGCTTCCTAATGGTATAAAATCAGGCCTGAGCCAAATGGCTCTGAAGACAAGATTAACTACACAAACCAGGTGGAACTTGTTTTTCCATGCATGACAGAGCAGGTTGGAATTTCACTTCCATTTACTAACCTATTGTTAATATTGATTTATTTCATGGAAAATGACGCTTTCTAATCTTTAGCAGTTTACTTATTTTCAAAGCACTTTCATATGAATCTATGTTATTCTCACAGGTGCTTTTTCCTTTTAAAGATGTTTGGGGATTATAAATATGATACATACTAAATAATGATCCTTGTGAAATAATTTAGAGAGCTACAGAGAAGAAAATAAAAATTACTTCTACCATTCTCACACAGAAATAACCACCATGGATCCTTGGATGTTTTGTTTTCCTAATTCATTCTAATTTACCTCGTCCTTCAGGGTTTGTACATGTTAGCTTTCCTACATTTTACATCCCTTTGAAGTAAGTAGGTCAGGAATTATGTCAGTTTTGCTGATGAGGAAACTGAGGCACAATGAAATTCCGTGAGCTGTCCAGAGGTCTGTGGAAAATTGGTGTCAGCCCTCAAGCTGGCCCCATCATGGCCACCCAAGGGCCCTCCTGCGGCTCTTACTCATAGGTTAGCTTAAGCGCTCCATTGCTTCCGCCACCAGTACCGTGTTTCTCAAAGGTAGGGAGGAACATTTTTCTTAATGATTACAATTACAGTCACCCCTCATTATTCACAGATTTCCTACTCACTAAAATTTATGGTAACCCCCCCCAAATCAATGCTCCCTGCACTTTCTTTCACTACTCATCGGCATGCACAGAGCAGCACAAAATTTGAGTAGCCCTTTGCACACATTCCGAGCTGAAGTCAAACAAGGTGACAGACACTGTACCCTTCTGTTTCAGCTGTCAGACTGGAAACAGTGTCCTTTTAATGGTCTACTTAGTGCCATGTCTTTTGCTTTTTTGTGCATTTGTTGGTGATTTTGCTGTTTCTAATAGCCCCCAGGCCTAATGCTGAGGGGCTGCCTGGTGCTCCTGAGCACATCACGCATGTGATGTGTTTTCCATGGTAAGATACGTATCGAATATGCTTCATTCAGGCGTGAGCATAGTGCTGCTGGGGAGTGCACACATTAAACAAGGTTACACATTCATCAGTTGACAAAAATGTTGTGACCTGAGGTTCAAAGGAACCTAATCGTGTATTACTCCTAGGAGCAATGGTTCAGTACTCACTAATTTGTGTTTGCAGCAACTTTGTAGTATTTGCTAATTCACTGTTTGTACCAACTACCACAAATAAGTAGAATCGACCATTATTTTTGTGGCGGTGGTTGTCATTGCCTGATAACAAATGGTGTGACCTCTCAGAGAATTCCGGCTGACTTTTCAGGCTGATACCAGAGGGTCTAACCTTTAGTTTATACTTCTTCCTGCTGTGGATGCTGGGCAGCCACCAGACCACCCTCGGCACCCTCAAGAGCACTTCTGGCTCCCGTTAGTGATGAATCGCTGTTTCAGACCCTGGCACCTGTCAGTGGGGGCTCTCCTGTCACGTGCCTGGGTCTCTGTAAAGCATGAGGACAGCGCGTGTACAAGTTAGGGCAGGCTCGCTTCTGGTTTGAGTGTTCAAGTCAGGTCCTCAGGGCCTGGCCATCAATCTCACTTTGGTCATTGCTCCTTTCAGGAAATCTCAGGGCACCCACTCAAGAATTTCTGCTGTCCTGCTGTGACACCCTAGAGTCCCTTAGGTGGCTATGCAGATTAAACCTTAGTGCCTAAAGTGGTCTTTGAGACACAAATGACTTGCTGCTAAGGAAATATGCATAAAGCTTGGGCAGAAGTCTCTGAATTTCAGTACATTCAATGTAAATAAATCAGAATATATATGGATTTGCTTACTCTTTAAAGAAACCTTAGTTTCAAGTAGAAAAACTCACTTGCTAAAATGTCTAATGAAAGGAGGGGAACATTCAGATGGACACATTTCTTTTTTTCAGGAAATACTAGAGCTGATTTTTTTCTGAGAAATTCCAAATGAGACTGGTGACAGGCAACTAACACATAATGAAGTAATTCAATTGGTTATAAATAGATGTTTTGTTTTTTTATTTCATGTGAATTGCAGTTTCATGATAAGAGCAATCATATTGCCAACCAAAATAACCATCACTAGTGAAAGCTGATTTCTTCTTCAATTAATCTAAAAATATAAGAGCAAACTCACTGGAAATAAACAAATTACAGTCCTCTTGATACATATGTTACAAAGGTTGTGCTTAATAATATACACCTTTATTATAACCATCAGTACTAAAATGACCTGCTGCAAAATGAAAAAGATGTGAAAATCAAATATTTCCGGGAAACCAAATTATCACAGTTGTCAGACTCTAACCACCCCACCACTCCCATGAAGCCGAGAAAGTGGAGTTCAAACAAGGAAATGATGAGTTGTCAATGTTCTCATATATGAATACCAACCTCAACCATCTTAAGAAATATGCAAATGAAAACCACTAGATTGGCAAAACTTCAAGAGTTTGACAACATGCACTACTGGAAGGCTGTGAGGAATTGAATTTTTCATACATTGCTGGTGGGAGTGCAATAGCGTAAGTTGGCAATATCGAACAAAATTATGGTTGCGTTTGCTACCATACTCTCATATGTGGGAATGTGGGCCAGCACACGTGGGAAATGACATATGTTCAAGGTTATTCACTGCAGCACCACTTGAAAGAGCAAAGACTAGAATGAACCCATGAATCTAAAAGGGGAACAGTTAACTAAGTGATGGTACCTGTGCACAATAAAATATAGACGATGCAGCTATACAAAAGAGCAATGCGACAATATGGATGAACCTTGAAAACATTATGTTAGGAGAAAGAAGCCATACATTGTATGATTCCATTTGTCTGAAATGTTCAGAATAGGCAAATCTATAAAGACAGAAAGTAGGTCAGTTGCCTTGGGCAAGAGGTAGGGGTGGGATGGTTGGCAGGTGACAGCTCTAAGGGGTACAAAGTTTCTTTTGAGGATAATACAAATGTTATAAAATTGATTGTGGTGAGTGATGGGTGCACAACTCTGTGACTATACTGTGTTTCCCCCAAAACAAGACCTAGCCGGACCATCAGCTCTGATGCGTCTTTTGGAACAAAAATTAATGTAAGACCCAGTCTTATTTTACTATAAGACTGGGTCTTTATAATATAATATACTATATAATATAATATAATATAAGTATAATAATATTATATATGTCTTTTATGCAACTGTGTCTGAAACAATTTCCTGCCTATATTCACTCCTATGTCATAATATTGTCTATAATCTGCAAAATATCTTATGATGATACATTTGTTCCAGACAAAATTGACATGGAAAAATATTAAATGAAAAAAGAATATTGTAAAAACAGTATGTATAATATATTATGTTACTTTTTAAAAGCATCATTTTTGTTATATTTAGGAAAAAAGATCAGAAGAAAGATATGCATTCAACTCTTAACATTGATTACGTTTGGGGAGTAAGGATACTTTTTTTATTTCACTCATCTGCATTTTTTTATAGTTAGTATAATTTTTTTCTATAGTTCTAAAAAATAATAAAGATCTTCTATTTTAGAAAACAGATAAGAAATCTCAAAAAGAAAAAAGTGGGTGAATAGATATAGACATCCAGTAGATCAGAACACAGTCTTGGAAAGAATTCATGGTCTCTAATACAAATGGGCTTAATACAAAACTGAATTTCCCTTTCTATTTGTCTCCCACAAAATGGGTAGTCATGCACAGAATAAGTTAAACAGCTAGACATGGCATACCGATAACTCATTTCTTGTCGTTATTTCTAAAGAGTGGTTTCAATAAATCAGTTTACTTGCATTTTGATCTACAACTAAGGTAATAAAAATATATGAGAGCTGAAACTAATGTAAAATAATATGGAATGTCAACTATAATTAAAATATACATATTTATATATAATGTTTTATATATATATACACATATATAGTCACAGAGTATAAAGAACAGTATAGGGGATCTACTCAATGGTACTGTAACAGCTATGTATGGTGTCACATGGGTAGTAGACTTGGGGGGTTTATCACTGTATGAAGTGTGTAAATGTATAATCACTATGTTGTTTTGAATACCTGAAACAAATAATAAAATAATAAAAAATATATATATGGGCTTCTGTCAGGACTTTTTTTCTTCACATTTGCGTAATGTAACAAAGTTTTGTAGTATTTTAAATTTCCTAGTTGCATATTAAAACCTTAGTACTTTGTATTCCAGACTATGAACATTCCATTAGAAATGCTTAATTGTTTTCTTCGGTGAAAGAAAATAGAGTTTATCCAAAGATAATTTATTTTAATAGCAGAAACCCCAAATTTGTCTCCTTGCTTAATGTACTTATTCTGCATTAACTTCCTAGGGTTGTAGAAAAATAGATTTTTAAAAGAAAAAAAATTTGATGGCTTAATGGGAACAATTTTTACTAAAATTCAAATTAATTTTGGAGTGGCTGTGACTTATATGCAGCAAGCATATATGTCTAATTAATCTTTGGTCTAAGAAACAACAATGCTACATTTTCGCTTCACAGAATATCAAGAGTATGTCAGCTCATAATGCACCATTTTATCATTCATTTACTCAGCATCTGTTGAGAGCCTACTCTGTGCCTGGCCCTGGGGATTATTGGTGAATAAAACTCTTCCCATGTCCTCTGTGTTCTGAAGTAGGCCGTCTACAGGCTCTCTGGTCCAACTCTTTTTCTTTTACCCGACTGGGACATGGACCTGGGCTCAGTTCCATGTGTCCTGACTTGCAGGCAAGGGTAGGAAAGCGGGTGAGGGAATTCTCACTCAGGCTTCTGGAGACCATGAGGAAAGCTCTGCACTGGGGAGAAGGGGCCCTTTGTACGTTGGGGCTGACTGACTAGCTCCTTTTGTCCCATTCATCAGAGCTCCTGTAGGAAGCCCAAGCAGGAGTTTGGAAGAGACAGGTACCAACCACACCTCCCACACCCCTAACTGCTACTAGTGACCTCTTCAATACTGTCTCTAATGGTGTTTAACTTCACTCCTAATGAATCAAAGGCTTTCAGAGGGAAGACTGTGCCTTGTATTCCTTTGTATTCCTCTAAAGAGCTTACTTAGTACATGCCTTTCACAAAGCAGGGGTACAATGAATGTTTTTCTATATGATTTGCCTCCTTTCGGGAAGATGAAAGCTACATGTCAGGCATGATCTGCCAACTATGTGATTTTAGAAGCAGAGTAGAGTCATGCAGCTAAGTCTAAACAGACTTATTTTCCAATCCTATTGGATTTGACTGTCTATGCATTGAATTCTATTTGACCTCCTCCCTACTCTTCTCTCATCCCTCTGCCTCACCCAAGCCACAGTTTTCACCAGAACTAAAAAAACAATACAAGGACAAATTTCCGGGTTAGATCCTCTGTAACCAGGCTATTGTATCCTTAAAGATATAACATTTTTTAAATGTTTATTATTTCTCCCTAAATACAGTTCTTAACCTTTCTTGAGTGATGAAAGTAACTCATTTCTTTTAATTAATGGCATAAAAACCTTCTAGAAAGTAATCACAAAATTGCATGCAGTTGCGATAACCATGAGACCTATAAGAATGTCTTTCCTATCAAGAACTCAATTATTTCGTATAGGGATATGACTTCCAAAATTACATTTGCAATGTCAAGCAGTAAAATGAAGTAACGTTTTAACAAATTCATCCTTAAACCACTTTAAAGTATGGCAGTATCATTATCTGAATTTAGAAATGGCAAACCCTGAATTGTGTGGCAGAACAGAATTTTTCTATGGAAGGCACTGTGCCAACAAGTTCAAGAGGGAACTACTCACAGATGTCCTGTAAGTGTGCATAGCTTTCACTTCCAGAACTTGGTAAAATGGCTCGCTTTACAGTGCTTGCTACAATTGAATGTGAAAGGCTTTTTTTTGTGAGCCCTTGGCCTAGGAGGAAGTCCAGCAGGCTTCATTTGGCCAGGGTCCATCCTGCCCAAACCACAGATCCCACCTTACTCCCAAGGCTCCTGGGATTGGGGTTCAGCTTGAACACGATTGTGCACCTCTGAGAGATTCATACTGTGGAGCTAACTGCCTTCCTGCTGAAGTATTCTCCAGTCTTACAAGTGGGTGGTCAGTTCTGACAGGAACAAACCTGTCAAGATAAGGAGGGCTTTGGTCCCATGAGCTACACTGGGCCATACCTGTATATACCTCCAGAGTTTCCCACAGATTCCACAGCTCCCGGTTGACCCAGGAAGTGCAAGTAGGGGAGGGCTAGACACTGAGCCCCTTGTCAACATGTTGTGTCAACTGTCAATGTTATCAACTAAAAGGTATTTGCTGTGTAATGAACACATTTTCAGGGGAACCAATAGAATATCACCCTCCCTATTCTTTAAACATCCTCTAGAAAATTGGAATAACAAAACAGAAAAGGAGGAGATAACGTTTCTAAGTGCCACTTCGAAAAAGGAAGTTGAGTGTGTTAGTCACCATAGTGAAAACAAGCCATTAATCATCCTCTTTCTGAGCCTGAGTCTTCTTGTCTTTAAGAATTATAATTATTTTAAAGCAAATAAAGAGCAATGATAAATAGGCAGAGAGTTGGTCACTGAATGACTAGAGGTTGTTTTGTTCTGTTTTGTTTTTTTAACAAGGCTTTTTTTTTTTTAACTGTTGGCTTTCAGAATTTTCAAATAATTGCTTTCGAAAGCATTATTAGGACAGTTCTTTGCAGAAGGCTGATGGCACCAAGTTCAAAAGGAAGACAGACTTAAATGGGACCCTTTTTTTCTGGGGCCAAAGGAGATAAGCTGCAGAAAAGGTTATTGGGGGAAGGTGGGAGTTGGGGGGAAAGATGGTGACCCTTTTACACTTATTTGAGGTAGGATTAACTCAAGCAAATGCCATCTGTATTTACTTGCCCAGGGTTTGGAGCACTGGAAGCAGTCACAGAAATCTGTCCTATGAGATTAAACCTTCTCGAAAACGATCTCTAAAGCATGGACCCTGGAAAGCCGTTCCTTCATGTTAGGTATAGGAAGTGCTGGTTGGGTTTCCATTTTAAATTTTTGTCAAAATTTCCCCCAACCAGAAAAAGCCAAGGCCTTTGACTCATTAAGACCAGATTTCAAAAGCTGAGGTTCACCTCCAGTGTTTCAGGGGCCAAGGGAAGTTCCCTGGGGCCCAACTACTGAGCATTGCAGGAGCCCTGTAATCAGCTCAGCAGCTCACAGCCACTGCCTGTCAGTGCCCCAGGTGACAATGCACAGCAAAGAGCCCAGGCACTCCTCCTGGGGGACTGCCAGCTTCCTGAGACCAGTGCCCAAGCCGGTTCCCCCACAGCTGGATCCTCACCCAGTGTGGGCCCTGGCACAAAGGCTATGCCCAGTCAGTATTTGTTGAGTGACAAACAAAGGAATGAACATCAGCTTGTGAGCAGCCTGGAACTACTCCTGAGGTTCCGGTTCAAGTTCTATACTGCTTTTCCCAGATGTCCCTTAATCTCTGGGTGTCATGCAAGTATGCAAAACAAGTATGCAGGCCTTATACTCTCAGGCCTGAGGGTATAAAACACACCTCACTGTGGGTGTTTTGGCACACGAACATCTCGCCTGCCTATTCCTAGGCAATTTTTCCCATATGGAGAAACTGATGTCTTCGCTGTGATCTCATTTATGGTGCAAAAAGAAAAGCGGTCAGGATTTCGCTCTTACTGAGAACTTTAGAGCCAAAGAGAGATACTTTTCAGGGAAGGGAAATCTCTCTAGCATCATGTTCAAGAGGCAGTTTATCACTGGGAGCTCTCGTCAAGGAGTGCCTGGAACTCGCACATTGTGCATGACCCAGAACACACAACATCTAGTGCATATCAAACAAAAGGAAGCCAAAAAAAATGGCTTCTCATTTATCAGAGTGCTAAGTCTTCTTTGGATCTGTTCTTCGAGCAAAATTCTGCTTGTCCTACAAATATTGATTCTAGTAGCAATGAGTACAGAAGGCTATGGACCAAAGAAGACTATACACATTGGGATTTTGTTGAAGAAACGGAGGATGCATCCAGCTAAAGTCTGAATGTGTTAGCAAATTCACCAATAACAGAGCATTCCCTTTTTCCCTCTGGACAAGATGACATTTGGGGGAAGGGTGGTAAAATTTGAGATAAACAATGCTGCCTTTTAATCCTTAATAAAAGTGCCTTAAACTTGGGCTGATTCCAGGTTGCTTGTAGATATCACTGACTGACTGGTGGATAGAGAGTTTCATATAATGTCCCATGGATACTCTGAACCCCTGACAACCCAGGAGACAAACATTTTCTTAAGCGCCAATGTCAAGAGTGAAGGCTGCTTATTTGAGTATGTGCTAACACAGCCCCAAATAGAGGGAAAACAGAAAAAGAAGAAGAGGAAAAAGGAGAATCTGAAAGCAAAAACAAAATAAAACAACAAAAAAGGAGAGACGGAGGAGCACTTAAACAGGAAGCAGAGTTTATTAGGAAGGAGGGAAGAACACATGAGCAGCTGAAGTAGGAGTAAATCAAAGGAAGGATTTAGACTGGAACTGGAGCGCTCAGAAAGCACTTCATTTGGTGTTTGGTACTTCACAATGCGTATCAGGCTGAAGGACTAGCCCTGAGATTGGACTAGATGAACGCATAAACTGGATCATGAGCAGGAGGAGCACACACCAGATCTAGAGAGACAGTGGAGGTCAAACTCATGGAAGGAGGCAAAGGACCCCAGAGACCCAGATATTTCTTCTGGGGAAGACAGCCTGGGCCCATTGCAAAGATCCAGTTTCAGAAACCCTTCAATATTGCCAGATGGGAGCCAAAGAATAGAGAGTGAAGAAGACCCCTGCACCGAGCCCTGGGTCAGCTCAGAGAGGAGCCTGAGGTCAAATTGACCTTGATCCTAAGCCAACTTTTTCTATGGCAGGCACTGTAATTATGTTGTGAAGATGATGGAACACACTCAAAAGCTCACGAAGGCAGAGGAATATGAATACCTCTGGCAGATCGCTCCCGGCAAGGCAGCAAAGAGATAAAATGATGTTGAGTAAAACAGACATGACTTCCAGTCCCTGCTCAACTATTTGCCAGCTGAGAGCTTGTACAATTCTCCAAATCTCCCCTTCTTTACCTGTGTAAAGGAATTATTTGGGGCTCACCTTCAGCACACATGTACTTCAGAACAATAGTCACTCAGTTGTTTATAGCCATTGTTCAGTCTGACTGGTCAGCACTCAAACCATACCAATCATTAAGTATTTTGAGCATCATCCTAGCTGTGATGAGTTTTTTTGAGAACTAGAAATAATATGCATAGAGCTTGCTGTACATTGCCTGACACATAGTAGGTACTCAAATAGCAGCTGTTATTATTTTATTAAAATAGTGATCACTATTGCTAACTTTGTGGACTGAATTGTGTTTCCCTCCCCCGCCCCAAATATTGGTATGTTGAGGCCCTAATGTTAAATGTGACTGTATTTGGAGAAGGGGCCTTTAAAGAATTCAGGTTAAGTGAGGTCATAATGGTGGATTCCTAATCTAATTAGACTGGTGCCCTTATAAGAAGAGGAAGAGACCTCAGAGAGCTCTCTCTCTGTCTCCACCTGCATTCAGAGAAAAGGCCACATTCACGTGAGGATACGACGAGAAGGTAGTCATCTACAAGCCAGGAAGAGAAGTCTTACCAGAGACCAACCCTCCTGGCACCTTGATCTTGGACGTCCAGCGACCAGAACTCTGAGAAAACAAACGCCTGTTGCTTAAGCCACCCAGTCTGTGGTATTTTGTTATGGCAGTCCAAGCTAATCCACTAACTGATTTACTTTTGTAGACCAAAGATGAACTCTATGTAGAAGCTGCTGGCAAAATAACTCATTTGTTGTGCCCCACAATTTAGAACTAGAAGCACTCTGAATGAGATTTTATTTTATTATGTCTAACCTAGGCAGGGATGGAGTGTCTTCTGACCGATGGCTAAAAAGAGGGACAAGTATCTAAAGAAAATAAACAAACAAACAAAACAGAAATAGGCTCATAAATATAAAGAATAAACTGATAGTTGCTAGATGGGACAGGGGTTGGGGGATGGGTGAGAAAGGTGAAGGGATTAGGAAGTACAAAACGGAAGTCACAAATTAGTCATGGGGATGTGACATACAGTATGGGGAAGGTAGTCAAAAATGTTGTAAAGACTATACCGGGTGTCAGATGGGCACTAGACTTATGGGGGCATCACCTCATAAATTATTTAACTGCCTAACCATGGCACTGTACACCTGAAACTAATATAAAATAATATTGAATGTCAACTATAATTAAAAAATATATATGTAGTCCCGGGATGTAAAGTACAGCATAGGGAAATATAGTCAATGGTATTGTAATAGCTACGTATGGTGTCAGCTGGGTAGTAGACTTGGTGGGTTATCACTTTGTGAGGGGTGTAAATGTCTAATCACTGTGTTGTTTTGTATACTTGAAACTAATAATAAAACATTTTTAAAAATAAAATACAGAGAGAGAGAGAGAGAGAGAGAGAGAGAGAGACTCCTGTTGTAGGGAATTCTACAAGGAATAGAAAATCTAGGAGGGAGCCTCACGATCTCACATACTCCACATAATGACCACACCTCTGTCATTGGGAACAACAGTGATGGTCTTTTACTGGATTGCAAATCTTGTTTTGTTTTTGCAGAGCTCAAAAGAACATGTCAGAATACATTTATATATAGAATATCTCTGGAAGCATATACAGGAAACTGGTAATAATAACTATCATCAGAGGTTGAAATGAAGACACAGGTGGAATTTTTTTTTTTTTTATATAATATTTCTGTACTTTTCCCTATGCTTTATAGAAAGTATTCAGCATTTTTTTCAGTAAGGTTTTTTTTGTTGTTGTTGTTAAGGTATATTTGACATACAACACTATATTAGTTTCAGGTATATAACACAATGATTCGATATTTGTATATATTGTAAAATGATCACCACAATAAGTCTAGTTAACATCCCACTAACATACAATTTTACAATATTTGTGCTTATACATCTTGAATGTTGACCATGTCCAGAAATAACATTTTATTGAAGAAAGAGGAGGAGGAGGAGGGGGCAAAGGAGAAAGTTTTATTTTGGAAATAAAGAGCACAAGGAGGGCTTCCAAAAAATGACACAGCAATTTTTACCTTGGGTTCACATTTTGGGATACTTTCCCATTAGTAGGAAATCTTTTTGGAAGAGCAATAGATTGTGAAAGAAGAGAAACACAGTTGCCTATGTTCCATGGGTGACCTGCTTTCCTGCTCCGACTCAGACAACAAATCTCCTTTGCCTTGCTAATCTTACAAACATCCTCACGCCATCTTTATTGACTTGGCATGTTCCATCCAAAGAGTCTTTCCTTTCTTGCATTTGCATATCTCCAGGGGAACCTTGTGCTGAGTCCACACAGTCTGCTCTAAGACGGACAACTCTATACTCAGAAAAGGAGGAGGGACTGTGACTAACCAGAAAAATCCTCCTGTCAAAGCTGAAGTCCAGCTTTCTGTTTATTTGATCTGCGGTGAGAGGTGGGCACAGTGGTCCGCGGGGAAGCAGCAAGTGCTTAGACACTCCTCCTTTCAGATGTTAAGACAATGTTTGGTCTCAGTGCCCATACTGGTCAGAAAGGCACTGTGCTAGATTACATTACTGCAAACAGAAGTGGTGAATGTTGGGAAATTGTGTTTAACCGGCTGCAACTGTTAAAGACTTGGCAAAAATTTCCACGGACAACAAATGGAAATGTGCACAGTGAGTAGCACACGGTGTCCAGGCACCATGTTCCCAGTCAAAGGCGGTGGTTTTGTTCTGTACAATTCAGCTTAAATGGGGTGACAGGCTAAGGCACCAAGTGTCCTACTTACAGTGAGGAGGGGAAAGGCCTGGGCATCAACAAAGAGAAAGGGCGGTCCTGACCAAGGACTGGCCATTGTCGTTTATTTCCATTCAAATTAGATCCCTGATGAGAAATACTCATGAGGAAATTCCTGGTCTCCATTTTAAAAATTGAGCATATAAAATGGAACTAGGGACCACAAAGAACAAAAGAACAACATACACGTAAATGTTAATTGTACAGAAGTATATCTACAGTTAATTCAGGTGCCTATTTTTCAGTGGGAAAATATGAGCTTTCGTTTTTACTGAATGGGAGACTGAATGAAACCAAGATTCTGTAAGACTGACTTTGAAATTAAAGTATGGTATACTTCATTAATTTGGAATAAACTGTGCTAATTTAATTTTTAAAAATCCAATTAGAAGTGTTAAAGTAGTAGTTTGGGGCATGGGGGTTTGCTTTTGAATATATCTAGGTTTTGTAAGGAAAGGTTTTCTTTCCTTTTCTTTGATGACTACATAAATGAGCGTAGATTATTTGTAGGTGAAATTGTTTTTTTAATTCTAAAAAAAAAAGTTTTTTAAGTAATTTGAACAAGTTCAAGAATATATAACTTCTTCATTTTCTTATTGAGTGGTTTGGTTTTCCTCAAGACCTCCCTCTATAGGGTAGACGGGAGGTGGGAGGGAAGTTTGCTAGGGCTGCCGTAACAAAATATTATAGACTAGATGGCTTAAACCACAGAAATGTATTTTCTCACATTTTTGGAGGCGAGAAGTGCAAGATCAAGCTTTTGGCAGGTTTGGTTTCTCCTGAGGCTTCTCGCCTTGGTTTGCAGATGGCCTTTCCTCTGTGCCCACATATCCCTGGTGTTTCTTTGTGTGTCCAAATATCCTCAGTTTATAAGGACACCAGCCAGATTGGATTAGTGCCCACCCTAAAAGCCTCATTTCAACTTAATCACCTTTTAAAGGACGTATCTCCAGATATAGTCATATTCCGAGGTACCGGGGATCAAATTTACAACATACAAATTTGGGGAAGATACAATTCAGCGTTGCCAATAGAAACACCTGCCCATTAGTCCAATTTATTCCAGTTCAATAATTTAAGCACTTCCTTTAGACAAATGCTGAGTCTCTTTAGGCTTTTCTCACTTTTCTCTGCTCCTCTCCACAGTGGCCTCTGGGGTGACTGCGTGTCTGTGTTTTATAGGACCCTGTGGGTAGAGCGGAGCCACACCATGTCTACTAGGTCCACACTGATCTCTCTGCAGAGAGTCTGGGTGGGTCTTCTCTCTGGTCCGGTGGAGAGCTGAGATGTGCCTGATCCCATCTTGGCCGTGGGGATGATCTACTGATTCTTCCAGTTGGCACCTGGGATCCTGGTGTCCCTGGTCTTGGGATCCCCACCTGTGCTGGCCCCCGGCCTCTGCTGGCACACTTGCAGACTCAGAAAGTCCACACCCTCTCTTGCAGGCATGCAGGAAGGTCTTATTTCCGTGCTTGCCACATGACAGCTCTGGTGAACCAGGAGCAGTGACTCAGGCTCATCTAGTCCCCAGGTTCTCCCTGCAGCTGTCCCCGCCCACTGCAGTGCCATGTTAGATGGCACCTGACCTACAAAACTACAGCTTCATTTCTCCTGGAGATGCTCCCCGCACATATTCATTGAAGAGGATCACTAGCCCTACTGCTTTCTGGCTTCCCTAAATCTAGCTTGGGGTTTCTCTCCCTCTTCACACACACACACACACACACACACACACACACACACACACACACACACACACACACGGTTGCCTTCAGGGAACAGGAGATAGAAATCTTTGTTTTGATTTCTTTGCTTCTCCTTTTTCTCCCTTCTTCCACTTGCAAGAAGAAGTAGGTTTCACTCTTTTCCTGCATTATATTCTCCTAGTCATCAAAGGGGAAAAGAGCTTTTTTATTTTTAGGGAAGAAACTCTAGGGTCTAGAGGTGGCTCTAGATACACTAACTTCAGTAAATAAAGGAATTTAGGAATCCTTGATCACACTTTCACGTATTCTCTCCAGTTTGATAGTCAAGCTGATTGTCTTGTCGCTTCTGGATGCAATTCTCTAATAGTCAAATCTGAGAAATAACCGTGTTTCTGTACTGAGTATTAGCCTTTTGCCTAAAGCTCTGAAATGTACAGTTTCAGTGGGAGGGAAGCCAACAAGGAAATAAAGTTTATAGGCTGCGGAATGATACCGAAACACATTTCTTTATGCATGTTTACCAAACCCACACGCATATCCCTGGTTGGAACAGAGTTCTGAGCTCTGGCCACTGCCATCATCACTACATCCCAGCTTTAAAATGTTCCAGTGACGCAACCTTGGGCAGGTTACTTCAACTCACTAAGCCTTAGTCCTCATCTGTAACATATGGAAAACAACACACCAATAAGATTATTTTAAAGGTGACATAAAATAATGCTTGTAAAACCCAGACACCTATGGGGTATTAGTTATTATTACTGAAAACAGCTACTCAGGGATCATGCTTCCTAGGAAAGTTCAGAAAATGCATCCTTGAGTGGTGGCTCCTTAGAGCATATGCCCTGGGGCTGTAAGTTTTGTGGCCCAATGAAAGCTTGCAGTCTACTGCTGATTTTTTTTTTTTAACAGAAATAATGTCAGTTCTTCTTATCAGCCCCACCTCCCCATGAGGTGCGCTAAGTTTTAAAAGACCTGGAACTAAAAAAACAAAAACAAAAATACAAATAAAACAAAACAAAAAAGACGTGGGACTGACTATGCTGGCATTGGTGGCATCACCCGACCAGCAATTCCCAGTGGTCCTTCCAGACCAAAGATGGATCAGCTAGGAGGATCCTTGAGAGAACTTCGTTTTGTAGTAGAAATCTAAGTATTTCGTTAGAGCGCTCTCATTATTTCAATGTGTGTGATAATTCTCCAGAAATAATATGCATTCAATCAGAACACCTCATTCCCTTCTTTCTCAGATCTTTCCCCTCTAGAACCAGCATCTGTCAGTGGGTTCTGGCAGCTGTGTTCTTGTTTGTTTCTTCATAAGCACTTAGTAAAATCAAAGAAATAGAGTCCTCGTGCGAAAGTAAAGTGATAAACACTACTGTGGCTCTTGAATATTTCAAGAAAAGAAATAGTCTAATTTTTAGAAACAGAAAATTTGTATCAGCCTGAAAGGGGGACTGTTGGAATCAATGACCAAAATTGTGGGAATGGAAGTAGAGAATGTCCCAGGAAATAAATCATTATCAATGAGAAACTAAGGAAGTAAGACCGGCAAAAGAACAAACAATACTCTTACTGAATAAAGGATGAACGTTTGTAGAGCCAAAACAGTGATAGGAAACCAGAACATGTTATTCCAAAATCAGGAGACATTTAATTAATATTGGCCAGTGCCCTGAATCACTTTACTTCCTTTTAATTTCATCATAAAAATGAAACAGGATACAAAATGTTCTGAAGACTATATGTTTCAAATCAAGTATTTAGCTAGGCAGTGAGCCACAAGCCTCTTAATCATCGGCTTTCAAATATTTTGAACCTCGCCCACAAGAAATATATTTGACATGAAAATTTGGTGCACGCACACACACACACATACACACACCAAATAAAATTTTCATTTTTTCATTATACAGACAATGCACGCTGATATTTTCTTTCTAGTCTAGTTTATTCTATTTCTCATGTTTAAGATGCTGTTAGAGACCCACCAAGTTTATTTCATGATTTACTAATGGGTTGCAGTTCACAGCACAAAAAACATTTATTAAATGGCCTGATATCTGATATGCAATGTCCTAATTTCCAAGGCCACACCTGTTACTGCTGCTGCTGAGAAATCACGAACCTGGGTTACAATGGGAGCTTTCTTCAGCTCAAGCCCACAACTAGAGTTCCAGGAATATGAACTAGACTTCCCAGCTGTGTTTCCAGTGGTTCTCTCCCATTTCTTAGGTGGATGTGGTTTCTGTCCATCCTCCAAATTACCTGGGAAACCAGTGTTCTTGGCAAAGCAGGACAGTGTCCTCCGGGTAACTGTGCCCTCTCATTTTCCTTTGATATTGTTGCCCTTGGACATCATCAAGCTACAAGGTTGGTGTCAGTTTCCACTTGTGGTCAAAATTGGCCTTAGCTCTGGTCCCACTCAACCAGATTCACTCCCCTCTGGTTCTATTGCTGACCCTGGCATCTCTGCTCAAGTATCTCTACCATCTCGCAAGGTTGTACCACAAACCTTGGCTCCTGGACCACTGTCTACTGTGTCTCCGGGGATATGCATGGTGTGACTGTCATACACAGTCTAGTACAGTGATCTTTTTCCTTGTCAAAGCTTGACAACCACTGAGCTCGACTTAAAAAAGCTTACAAAAGGAAGCCCATCAAGGAACATTTTAAACCTTTTATCAAATCCATCTCTAGCAGTGAATAAGCGAAGGGTAGAGAAATCAAAATTATCCATGTTTTCAGTAAGGCTTAATTTGGGTTGTTTTAAAATGAACTCTTTATAATCTTAATACATAGTAACAGACTTTTTTGTTGGTGTAAGGATTGAAAGTTATCATCTGTGAAAGTATCTAGTACAGGATCTGACACCTAGTAGATTTGACTCAATCTTTCTAGATTAAATATATAGTCACTATTCATTAAAAGGTTGGGGAAAAGATCTTGGCCACTGACATCTGATTTTTCCAAAACAGTTCTTCTCTTTCATGACCTTGGGCATGGATCTTATGCTAGTCCCTTACTGTAAATTGATCCTTGTAATTAGTTTCTTTAATAATGAAATTGTAGAGTTGAAAGGTAGACTTTGTTTTAAGATGGCAGAAAGTTGGCATGACTGACTTTATCATTTGTCAGTTATGTGACCTTAGGCGAGTTAGCATTTTTCAACATATTTTCCTATCTTCAGAAAAAGTATTGACAACTGCATCAACAGTTTAAGTCATCTATGTCAAGTACGCAGCCCAGAGTATATCCGGGTGTCTATGTTATACACGCAAGTCATATTTCAGGAAAATATAGTTTAATTCAAGAAGAGTTATAAAGGAAAATTACTTCTATAGGAATTAATATAAAAGGTCCACCTAGGTAACCAGAAACCCATCGTTTTTATCCATTAACATTGCCTCCAATCACATTAAGTAACAGTTTAAAATGAGTTACATATAGTGGGGGTGACAAAAAATGTGTACAAATGGACACTTTGGTCAACGTTGCTCAAGCAACGTAATCAGAAGTATTTGGACGCTGATGGTAACCACTTTGAGCACCTCTTGTAACTGCAGAAGTCAAACATGACTTGTATTCATCTTTTGTTATTGGTATATATTGAGTATTACAATTTTAATAGTTGTTTCCTTTCTTAAAATATGTATGCATTGTTTTGGCACCCTCTGTATAATAAAAAATAATGAATTGCTTATGTAATCATTCTTTCCTTTAAAATGTTGACTTTGGTTGTATTAGTATCCTAGGCCTGCTGTAACAAAACAACAGCAATTTGTTGTCTTGCAGTTCTAGAGGTTAAAAGTCTGAAATCAAGATATGAGCAGGGTCATGCTCTCCCTGACACCTCTGGGGGAGAATCCTTCCTTCCCTCTTCTAGATTTTGGTGTTTCCCCAGTAATCTTTGGCATTCCTTGGCTCTAGATGCATCACTCCAGTCACATGGCTATCTTCTAGCTGTGTGTTGTCACATCGCTTCACTCTCTATGTGTCTGTCTCTGTATCCAAACTTCCCCTTATAAGGACATCAGTCATATTGGATAATAGCCCATTCTAATAAGATCCATATAACTGAATTACCTCGGTAAAGGTTCTGTTTCCAAATAAAGTCACATTCTGAGGTACTGAAGGGTCAGGCCTTCCACGTATCTTTCTTGGGGGAATAAAATTCAATCTATAACACTGCACTTGAGCAAAGAATTATGAGGCCATACTAGAGGTTTGAGCAAAGGTAATGGCCACAGAAGCTAATTTCAGGAGGTGGACACTGGGCACAAGGGAAAAGTGTAAAGGGAAGATTTTCCATACCACTTCTGTGAACGTGACATTTGTAGAGGTACATGGAAATGCTCATGGAAAGTGAGAAGTGGCAAGTTGCTTAAGGCCTTAAAGTCTTATCATTTTTTAACCTTTTCATAGTAAAGAAGGCTTGAAGAGACCAGTGCTTTTCATTATGAATCTTAGAATAAATAACCAGATGTAAGACTTGACTCTCTCCCAGCCCAAGTTACAGCATAACTTAAAACTGACTTGCATGTGTTCTATACAAATCAGCAAAGAAAGTGGATAATAGCTACAGCAGTTTAACACATATTGAGCACTGATACCAATACTCAATAAATGTTTTTCTCTCTTTTGTTAACCGTCAACTCCTCAAAAGCTAATTTTACTAGATTTACTATGACAAAGAAAAACACGAACTTGAAAGAATATCCATATTGTCTCAGAAGGAGGATTTCAAGGAAGACTGTTTTTAGGATTTAGGGTAGGGGCTTAAGTGGTTGTTATAGGGCTGGTTCTTTAATACAGGGAACCCACTGACACTGGGCACAGCTTATGACATAAGTTTCAGATTAGTGGGCACAGCAAGGTAAGGGTTTTGATGAGTAAGCTCTTGTAGGTGAGATTTTTGTCACAGGTGAGCAGCCATTTCCTGATAGGGGAGCTGTTTTCCCAGATGAGCAAACTGTTTTTACGGATTAGTTTACAGGGATCTCCTGAAGCAGGGTTATTTATTGGTTTATATTTATTTTCCTGGGCAATAATTTCCAGAATATATTAACATGACTGTCATCAGTTCTCACTTCTGTCATATTCATGGACGCAACACAAAATTGTTTTATTTGTGGAATCTAAATTCAGTCATCTTTAAGAAATAAAACGATTAGTATCCTTCAGAGAACTATTTCCAGTAGATGAAAGGATCTGCCTTTTTTTTTTTTTACTAGAAAGACTGCAGACATACCTACAGGCCTTTTGTAAGTGGTAGCCCATAAGCCCACGGCCTACACCTGGTGCTCAGCAGACCAAGGTCACAGCTGGGCAGCCCAGAGAACCTTTTGCTGTTTTGTGACCCTGATGATACCTATAACTTTAATTTTTCATTATGAATGCCATTAAATCATAAGAGAGAAAAAGTGTGAGTGACATCGAAGGAATTAATAATTGAGTGAGGAAATCTAGCTCCATCACTATAAAGAGAGCTTAAAGCATAGAACTTTCAAAGACGCCTTTTTTTACAAAACTCAGCATATAGGCCAAAGGGCCAATATATTTCTCACCTGCTGTCAAGGTTTCTGTAGATCATGTAAGTTAATTCAGTTAGAAAATACTAATATGATAGAAATCTCCCTGATCAGGACTGGACATCAAAATTGAAGTATGTGGGAAGCAGGGCTAATAGACAGGTGCGAAGCTGCCAACTTAGGGAATGTGTCTCTAAATACACAGACGATGCTGAAATTGCAACTTTCCCCCTGATAGCTCATCAGTATTTCTTCAAATCAGATTCATATTTTCTGCGATAGCAATCACTGGTTTGATGACATAAACAACAAAATTTCTTGTTCTAATTTTGAGACAAGTTATATTCCACTGGAAATTTTCTAGCACAGGAGTGTATTTTGGTATAATATTTTGTTGCCATTGATACCAAGACCAAAGACCAAAGAAAACTAAAGTCTTTCTTGAAAGAATCTTAACAATATTGCTCACAGCTTTAAGAAAATCTCTTAAAGAAAAACCTAAGAGGCTTCACATTAACACAATCACCTCTTAAAGACCTAATCTCCAAACTCATGTTACATTCTGAGGTGCTGGGGGTTGGGATTTCAACATACAGATTTTGGGGGTCACAACCCAGCCCATAACGTAGGTGACAGGGAGAACACTTCCCACGTTAAACACACAGAGAAGTAAAGCTTAGGGGAGACTGAGCAGAGAAGCATGTGTCTTAAAGCATCCTGAGAGGCCAGACAAGTTCTTGGGTAAGAAGAGGCTGAAGAATTCTGAGCTCTGCTGATCATGGGGACTAGTGCCAGCATATGATTTCAACTTCAGGCGTGGACTGTGTGTGCAAGAGGAAAGCCCAGCTGCCTGGAGGAACTGCACCAGTTGTGATGGTTCGTGCGTCTATCTTTCTAGACTCTGAGGTGCTTAGGGCCAAGGACTGTAATTCATCCATCTTGGCATCCCCAGTGTCTAGGGGCCTGAAAGAGTGAAGGAACACGCACAGCTTGTTAATGAGCCCTTATGGAGGCATGGAATGAATTAATGCCATCTTTTTAAACCGTCTGTGAACTAGGTCACCTTGTAGGTGGGTGACCCTATGATTCCTATTTTCATTTTTCTCTTGTTCTTCAACTCTGGTTCCTGTCCTCCACCCCCTATGGTGTGTGTGTGCATACACACACACACACACACACACACACACACACACACACTCACACACACCACTATGGTCCTCTGGCTAGAGCAAGAACAGATGGCAGACTCTCCGCAAAGGAAGTACACATTTGTTTGTCTAAAGGTAGATGAAGTCAAATCTTCACTGGCCTGTGAGTTTTTGTTTGTGAGAGTTGTTAATAACAATGGGTTAGACTTTTACCTAAGAAACCAAGTGCTTATTCTGCCCTTTCTATCTTCTTTCACCCTGCCTTGACTCAACAACTTTGGAAGGGCGGAAAGGTGGCCTACAGTCAGTGGAAGGGGTCATCTCAGCTATTCTCAGAATCTGATCTGTGTGCAGATTACTCATTACATTTTTTAGGTACTGTTTCCTTCCTTACTATGTTAGTTAATAACAGATTTCAATTTTTTGAGCCACGGGAGTCTTTTACATAGCCCATGGGGAATAAACAGTGCAGCCAAAACATAGTATCAAACGTCTTTGGCCTGGAACGTAAAGACAGACTCATTTTAATCATGATTTCTGGGATAACAGAATGAGCTGGGAGGAGATACTGTGCCCAAATGAAGTGGGCAGGAAGCAGGACAATTGTCTAGTTGTGTGCAACTGGCCAGGTGTTCCTTCTCAAATCTACACTGGGGAGGCTGCCGGCCAACCCACCTTTATATTAGGTAGCTGCGATGGAAAGCAAATCATTGCTTACAAAAGCCTCTGGTCACAGGGGAAAACTACAGTTACTTCGCAATGAAATACAATATTCTCAGTTCCTGATGCTTAGATCTTTACAATGGTATAGCTTAGATCCAGTATTTCTAATGCTTATTCTCACAACCGTGCAATGAGATATGAAAACAAATATCATAATCTCCATGATTAAGAGTTAAATTGTGCCCCCCCATTCACATAGTAAAGCCCTAAGCCCCTACTGTCTTAAAATGTGACTGTGTTTGCAGCTAAGGCCTGTAAACAGTATCTAACATTAACGAGGTCATTTGGGTGGGCCTTGACCCAACCTGACTAGTGTCCTTGTAAGAAAAGGAGATTAGGACACACTCAAGAAGAAAGAGACACCAGGGATGAGGACACACAGAGAAAAGGCCACATAGGGAGACAGCGAGAAGGTGGTCACCTGCAAGCCAAGGACAGAAGCCTTAGGAGAAACCAAATCTGTTGTATCTGATGTATGGAAAGTAACCTCCCAGGGCGATCAGATCATAAATTCCTAACTGGGCATGTCATGGTGGGTAGTCACACCCCAGGCATGTAACTTTTAGTAAAAGGTTTATCTTTGCCTTAATCAAGCCCTGTCCATTGTTTCTGAGCATCTAAGTTAACACACATTTGAAATAAACCCTAACCACCCTCACGAGAGCACATAATCTTGTTAACTATCCTGTAATCCAATGCCTGCCTTTCTTTCTGCCACTTTGTTTCCTCCTTAATTTCAAATGCATAAAAGAAGCTGCAAACTATAATTCTTGGGAGCATTTGAGATCTTGCACCCCAGTATATGCATGCCATCAGTTTGGCTCAAATATTCTTATTAAATTCTTTATAGGCTTGGATGTTTCTTACATCAACAGTCGATTCCTTGATCTGGACTTCTAGGCTCCAAAAGAGAGATACAGTTCTGTTGTTTAAGTTACCCAATCTGTGCTGTTTTGTTAAGGCAGCCCTAAAAATTAATACACCCATTTTACAGTAATTGATTTGCCCAAAGTCTTTGAGCAAATTAGACTTGAACCAAGAACTCTAGGTTTAAATATCTTTACCTTGGTCTCATTCTACTACTCCATCTGACTTTTAATGGAAAAAAGAAAGAAAGAAAGAAAGAAAGGAAGGAAGGAAGGAAGGAAGGAAGGAAGGAAGGAAGGAAGGAAGGAAGAAGGAAGGAAGGAAGGAAGGAAGGAAGAAAGAAAGAAAGAAAGAAAGAAAGAAAGAAAGAAAGAAAGAAAGAAAGAAAGAAAGAAAGAAAGAAAGAAAGAAAACATAGGGGACAGATCCAAGATGGCAGAGTAGATAAACACTGTGCCTGCTTCCCTCCGTGAACACATTAAATTTACAACTAAATTATAGAACAATCAACCTGGAGAACCAGCTGTAATCTGCCTGAACAGAAGTTTTATAACTAGGGATATAAAGTAGAAGCCACATCGAGACTGGTAGAAGGAGCAGAGACTCAAAATTGGCTGGCCACAAACCTCTGTCTAGCAGCTAAGATTCAAGAGGAATATCTCGGCCACCATGGAGGTTCTCCCCAGAGGGGCATGGGACCCCAACCCCACACTGGCCTCCACAGCCTGTAGTACTGGTGCCGGGAAGAGGGGCCTCCACAACATGTGACTGCGAAAAACAGTGGGGATTCTGACCACCCAGGTGGGACAGAAGGCTGCAAGAAACCCAGATGTTCTTTTAAATGGCCCCCACACAGACTCACTCGCTTCCAAGCACTCACCCTGGACTCTGGCAGAGGAACGGTGACTCAGGGGTTGTTGAAGGCATACGGGGGTCAGACTGAGATACATGGTTTCTAGGGGAGGCTGGAGGACAGCCTCCATTTTCCCTGCAAGGGATCCTTCTCCCGTGTAACTGGCAGATGACTGCCATCTTTAATGTGTTGAGACCTCTCCTACAGGCCAAATCTGAAACTGCTTGGCCTGGTAAGCTCCATTGCTCCAACCTGGTGAGCTCTGCTAGGTCCCTGCCCCACCGAACTCCCCCATCACTGGGGGCACTTTCTTGTGAGCAGCCAGCCCCACTCACATTGCACTCTTTCTTGGAAAACTATCCCAGTCTGTGGCCCCCAGGTGGGAGGCAACTGGCCTTGGTGTGCTCTGAGACTTTTGCTGAGTAGCTCCAGGCTCAGCACTAGCACCAAAACAGAGTCTACGTTAACCTGGTGACCACAACTCTTCCCACTCCAGTGACTCCCTGAGACCCACGCCTCACTCAACTCGCACAGGCTTTATCAGTGGCTGAACCTGATGGGAGCCAGCAGGGGCAGCAGACCTCAGAGTGTTCTACCTTTTTATGGAGCTACTCCAGATTCAGTATTAGGGGCAACCATCCTCGGTTTGCAGCATGGTCTCTCCCACGTGCCTCCAACATTAGCACAGGAAGTGAACAACTGCAGATCACTTTGTAGCTCCTACCAGGTAGTCCCCAACTGGTAACAGGTGATGTGTGACCTAGGCCTGCACCGTAGCCCCTCCCAAGAGGCTCTGGACCCAACATACTTGGAGGTTGGCTTCAGACCACAGCAGAACACCACCCAATTAGCCCCACAAGTGGCACACACAAAAGGTGGTCTCAACAGGCACCAGAGCCCACTGGGGGAATCCCACTCAGTGGGGTAAGCCCCCAGCACAACAGCCTGTAAGCAGTGAATATGGCCACCCCTCAGCCAATCAACCTGAAAGCCAGTCCCACTCAGTGATGTGCCAGTAGCAATCAAGGCTCAACTATAACAAGAGGGCACACACAACCCACACAAGGGATACTCCTGGAGCACCTGGCTCAGGTGACCAGGGTGACTGTGCCATTGGGACCTACAGGACAACTACTACATGAGGCCACAGGCAAGACTGGGAGACACAGCAAAGCTACCTAATATATAGAAATAAACAGAGAGAGAGGCAGACAAAATGAGGCAACAAAGAAATATGTCCCAAATGAAAGAACAGGAGAAAACTCCAGAAAAAGAACTAAATTAAATAGAGACGAGCAACCTTACCAGAGACAGAATTTAAAACACTGGTTATAAGGATGCTCAAGGAACTTAGTGAGAACTTCAAAAGAGAGATAGCCAGCATAAAACAGGACATAGAAACCATAAAAAAGAACCAGTCAGAAGTGAAGAATATAACTGAAATGGACAATGCACTGAAAGGAATCACCAGCAGACTAGATAAAGCAGAGGATCAAATTGGTGATTTGGAAGACAAGGTAGCAAAAAACACCAAATTGGAACAGCAAAAAGAATCCAAAAAAATGAGGATAGTTTAAGAGATCTCTGGGACAACAAGTGTAACAACATTCACATCATAGGAGTACCAGAAGGAGAAGATTTGTTCAGGTCTTCAGACTCCTTCTGAAAAATTAATTTTTAAAATAGTTTGAACACTATGATTTCATTTTTATATTAAAAAGTTATATATACTTATGTAGAGAGAAACCATGTGAATTAATATAAAAAGTGTACACCAAAATGCTAACAGTTATTGCCAGATGGATGAAACTATAAAGTTTCATTTTTTATCTTAAAATAAATTTTTTTCTATATTTTACTTTCACAATCAGTTGTGGTTTTTTTATTTTTATTTTTATTTTAATGCAGAAAAATTCCCTTTATAACAGAGACAGAGGTTCAATGACTGGGATGGCTTCCATTTTTTCAACCAGGAGAACATTTTCTGAATATGGGAAATACAGTCAAGAAAGAGTCACTGATGGCACTCAACCTAGTTTTGCTTCTCATTCAGCTGAGACAATCCCCACTGGTCTCTGAAAGCAGGGGGCTTGAAGGAAATGTGAGCACGATGAAGATTGTTAGTTATCTCTTCCTATGGGTCCCCTTTTCTCACATACTAACATACTCTCCAGTTTTCACTTGGGCACATGGCCACCCCAAATCAAGATGATACTTCCCAGTGTCCTTTGCAGGTAGGTATGGATGTGTTATTAATTTCAGAACAATGAGATAGTAAAAGTAACAGGTGAAACTTCCCGGTTTTGCCCTTAAAGGAAAGAGTTATACCTATGCTTTCAATTTTCCTTGCTTGCCAATTTCCACTGTTTAGAATTGGGGAACTGAAGCAACCATCTTGGAATATTGAATGGAATCCTCGTATTACAAACAGCATATCAACAAGGTGGAAGGAATCTCGTTCCTGAGGATTATGGAACCACCGTACCAGGCATGGATTACATATACCGACTTTTATTTGAGAAAGAAATGAGATTTCATCTTATTAAATCACTACTATTTTGAGTGTCTCTGGTACAGTGTTAGAACCAATATTCCTGGCGAAAAACTTCAGTCAATCAGACTCAGTAGAAAACATAGAAATGTATTTATTGAGGATCCTTAAATATTTAGGAGAATTCATTCTAAGTAATCCCAGAATACCACCGAGATTATTAAGGAAGGTTATTATTGATAGACAGTGAAATCTCATTACTTAATTCCAGAAATCTGGTGAAAAAATATTCCTTTAATCTTTTGTTGGCTTTCTGTTTCTGAGTTCTGTTAGAACCCCAAGTCCAGATATGAAAGAGGAGTCCACCAGATCTACTGTGGGCGAGCATCTGGCCCCTCTGGGGGATCAAATGAACCCTGGAAAGAGACCCCTCTCAGGATACCCAGGACATTTACAAATGTATTCAAATGAATATGATGTGGAATTATCATAACTGCTGCCATTTGTTGAGACCATACTCTGTCCAAATAGGGTGCTGAATGCCTTTATGTAATATCTTATTTAACCCCAAAATGTCCTTGGGAATGGGCTCATATAATTATGTGTTATTTTAATGAAAAACTGAGGTTCAAGGTCATATGGAAGGGGTCTGCCTCCAAAGCTGTGTTCCTAAAAAGTTCTAGAACCAACCTTGGCCGAGGGGCAGCCCTCACTTAGCATGGAATCAAAAGGCCTGGCCATGTAGAACAAGTAAGTCAGCTTTAGCCCATGTTCAAATCCCATCCTCAAATTGCTCCTTGGAATTTGACATGGAGAGAGAAACAAATAGCAGTGTCCCACTTTTTGTTGAAATGTAATTGAAACTGTTCGTAGTTTGTTTTTGGTTTTTTTTTTAAATCTGAGTCCCCTATGAGCCAACAAATTGTCAGCACACAATTGAAAACAGTTCTAATGCAATGACTGCAGAGTTTGTGTGATAATAAGCTGAAATGGAAGCTGGTAGGAAAGATTTAGGGAGCAGTCTTGCTATCTTAATTGTCATTAATGATAATGAGTTCATATAAGGACTTTGCTTTGCTCAGAATTCAACATTTGTTTTCTCTTCTGAAGCTTTGAATTACCTAGTTTACTTCCCTGGTATTTTACCATTTGCTTTTTAAAAATTATAAGAATATTTATAATTTAGGTATTTACATTTTATTTAAAACATTACATATTTTAAATGTAGAGTTTGCTGATTTTTGCTATCGCTAGTCAGCATCCTTATGCTCCAAATAAGGATGCATATAACTGTAGTTCTTTTGACAAAAGTAACTATTTATTAAAGTTCACATGTCCTCCTAGCCCCCCTCTGCCATGTTCCTGCTGTGAAGGTTGGAGCACCTTTAAAACTAAAGCATAATCCACTATCACACCCAGGTTAAACCAAGTCCATTTATCAAAACATTCTCAGTTCAAATGTCACCTGTGGGGCTTGGGAGGGCTGTGGCTGTATGTTTTCCTTGCTGTTAAAGATCCAGGGCGCTACCTTGATGCCACCTTAACTCCATCCACTCCTCTCCCACATAGTCTAATTGTGTAGAACATAAATAAAAGAGAAAAATTCATTACGGTTGTTCTCTGTCATTTTGATCTCAAAATGGTAGACTTATTTAGTCTCTCAAGAACAAAGAAAACAGTGCATGTTGTTAAGCATAAAAAGGCATAAAGTCAAATTTAAACAAGAAAAGAAAAACAGGCCATCACCAGTTGCTGGCATGCTACCCTCCTGAGTGGTTTCACCAAGGGATATACCTTACTCTCTCATTCAATTATAGAAGCAAATTCACCAATGCAATAAACATTTACTAAGTCTCTCTCCCATCCAGGCACTGTGCTATGCATCAGTGATTAAAATACAAACAAACAAAAAAAAGCATAAAAAAAAGTCATGACTTCCTACAAAAGTTCTCACAGTCTTGCGGGGGGGGGGGGGGGGGGGGGGGGGGAATGAGCAGCAGACAATGTCCCAGGTCTCCGTGAGATGCACCATGAGGAGAAGTGAGCACAGTGCAATGGAAACACAGATATGAGAGAAGACATCTCCTCTGCCTGAGCTGGTCAGGAAACATTTTGTAAAAGAGAAGCATGTACATGTGACAGTCACTGAGGGGTCTATAGCAGCTTGTTGGGAGGCTAAGGGATGAGAGTGGGGAGGGCACTCCAGGCAGAGGGACCGTAAGAGCAGAGGCATACGTGCAGGGCAGGGTTAGGTTAAGCATGACTATGCCCCTGGCAGTACTGCTAGGAAATATGGAATGATGACACTGGTTACTTCTTTGTTCTGGGATTACAGGTAAATCAAGTTCATCTTCTTCATTCTTCAACTTTTTCCCAAATGTATACAAATATACTGTTACATTTTTCAATAAGGAAAAAAGATAACCTTTTAAAAAGTGCATGCATATTTAGGAATATGGCAAGGAAGTGAAGAGAGGTCAAAATGCTGAGGGTGGGCAAAGAGCCTGAAAAAGAAGCTGTGGTTAGGATGGCCTCAGTTCCTCCTGAGTTAAGGAGACTGACCAGCATCTGAGAGCAGTGGTTCTCAACGCTGGCTGAGGAGCTTGAAAATGGCTGACGCTGGGGCCACACCCAGACCTACCAAGAGAAACTCTCTGGGGGTGGGATTCAGGCCCTGGTAAACTGGGTGGATACAGCTAGACACAGACACTGCAGTGTGCACAGGGCCAGGGGAGAACCTGGAGGCTGGGAGAGGAGCCATGAAGGGGTGGGGGGCGTGAGTGATGGCATGTCAGGGGGAGGGGAGGGAGGAATGTGGCCGATGAAGGAGAGGGCAAAGGGCATTTCAGTCAGCGGGGACAATACAGGAAAGTGTATTTGGAGGAAGGAGGATGCGAACTTGGGACTAGAACAAGGTGCAGAGAGGAGATGAAAATGGTCAGGTTGATGACAGTGAGTTTAATTTACTTTAAAATATTTTTACCATTAACCCCCGTGGCTTCTTATGCAGTAAAATGTGATATGTTTCCTTTTCCTGTTTTTGGGGGTTGGGGAACTCATCAGTTATGTGCCTTGCTATTGAGTTATTATTGATTTTCAAATTTCATTGTTCAAGTTTTCAGCTATATGGATCCTGTGGTTAGTTCTCATTGTCCAATGCTTATAGGCTACAATTTGCTTTATTAATAATAACATTACTATTTTTAACTCTAGAGTCTGTTGGTCTAGAGAAGGGCGTCTCCACCTCAGCACTGTTGACTTTTTGTGCCGGGTCATTCTTTCTTGGTGGGGGGACGGTCCTGTATACTGTAAGGATGTGGAACAGCACCCCCACTAGATGCCAGTAACGTGCCCCCCTCCTCATTGTCACCAGGTGTGACAATCAAAAATGTGTCCAGACATTGCCAAACGTCCCTTGGGAAGTAAAATCCGCTCCCCTCCGCCAAGGTGAGAACCACTGGTATACAGTCTGATTGTAGACCAGTTCTTCTCTAACAGTGTGTGAGTGTGTGTGTGAGAGAGAGAGTGTGTGTGTGTGTGTGTGTGTGTGTGTGTGTGTGGTATGGAGCATGAGATCTTGCATTTGTAACCAGTTTTTACAGTGCTGCTGCTGCTGCTGCTGCTGCTGCTACTCTAGGAAGAACACTTTTGAGAAACCAGGCTCTAAACACTTTGTGTAGGAATAAGTGCTAACATAAGTGCTGATTTCAGTGGGAAGGGGTCATGTTTACTGCAGCTTTCCATTCATGCATTTGAGAATTGACAGTGACCTCTGTGCGCTTGCAGGGTCACTTTATACCATTTTATAGAATTCATGAGTATGTGGACTCACAAGTACACTGAATGCCACCTGCATTACTTTCTCTATATATTATTATTCACCTGGAAAGCTTTTTCTTTAACTGCCACATTGTTAATCCCTGCAACTGCAAGAAGTACAATTATAATTTGATCTTCATTGGCAGCAAATGTTTCCATTTGGTCATGGGATACTCTCTTATTCTCATTACCCTCCATTATCTAATCAAAGTCCATTTTTGGATCACGGGTAAAATGTTGTCCCTTTAAATAGCCCAGGAGTCTTAGCATTCACATGTATTCAGATTGGCCACCCAGATGAGCCTCACATGATGGAACAGATGCGATTTGGAAGAGCTGAACTGGAAAATCCATTTCTCAAAATTAAATAACATTTTCTCCAACTTACATAATTGGAAGTATGTTTCCCCTGAAATGATACCCTCAGAAGACAGTATCAGGAGCATGTCACTGTTAAGAATCGTTCAACATTCATTCAGTCCACAAATACTTACTGATCCCCTACAATGGCACAGGGACCATTGCAGGAGCTGGCAAGAGAGCTGTAAACCTGGCCAACAAGATGTGGCGTGTGTGTGTGTGTGTGTGTGTGTGTGTGTGTGTGTGTGTGTGTTATGGGGAAACACTGACAGTGCCTGGGAGGATTTCAGACAGTGATAAGTGCCCAGAAGAAAAACAGTGATGTGATGATGGTGACGTGGGAGGTGGTGCAGGTGGTCAGGGCAGGCCTCTTTCGGGAAGCCTTGCATGGATGCTGAGGTCCAAACGAGAAGGAAATAGCCCTGCAGAGATCTGGAGGAAAGACATTTCAGAGGAAGGCAAAGCGATGTGGTCTAAGAATAGTGGTCTGGGAATGAAGAGGAAATTTCAAAACCAAGAGTGAGAGAAAAAAAGGGGCTTGTCCCACCTCAGTCACTTGCTAGCTCTTCTAAGTTAAGCAAAGTTCCCTGATCCTTTCTAGGTCTCAGCGTCTGCAAAAATCAGTCGTTCTCAAACTTGGCAGCATTCTGGAATTCTCTGGGAAACTTTCCAAGCATTGACGACTTAATTGGTCTGGGGTGCAGCCCTGGGTATGGGGACTTTCAACAATCCCCAGGTGATTCTATTGTACACAGCAGTTTGAGAGTCCTGGACTGGATTATCTGTGAAGTTCTCTCCCACCACTACCACCTGCGGTGGTAGGGCTGTCTCTGCAGTGACATTTAGTGATCTCAGCCAGCGTCGCCTCCCTGGGCTTCTGTGGCCCCAGCTGCTGAATGTGCGGAGTTGACCTGGATTTACCTATCTCTTTTCATATTGTTATTATTCTGTGACATGGTTAGATGGTTTGCTTATTTAACCACAGGGCTGAAATCCCATCTTGGGCCAGCCGCCTTTTTCCCAGCTGGAGGAGGCAATGTGATAGCCCCTGCAGGGTTTCTTTCTGTCTCTTAGCCTCTCCAAGGCAAATGTACTTTTCCATCCCTTTCAACTGTAGCATGAAAAAAGAGGACTACAGTCTTGAGAGGCGTTTCCTTTGTGCAAGGAGGCAAACAATGAAATAGCTCACAGCTTGCTATCCAGGTAAATGCAGGGCAAATTTAGAAAACTTGAACTTGAACCAGCATTTGACAACACAGAGTGAGACTGTTTAGTTCCTTGATGATTCCACTGCCCTAGCCTCTTTTAAGTTCCTTAAGATATAATCCAAAAAGACAGGTAGTGTTTTCAACAGCCAAAGCTCACTAGAAGGCTTAACTCTATTAAGGATCCGAGGCCACTAAATTCCAGCTCGAGCAGTTTCGCCAGGTTCAGCCCAGGCATTAGGGTCTCCTTTGACATCCAGGCCCGCTGAGAAGCTGTCAGCTCTCCTCACAAATCTTCTCTCAACTCCCAGTAAGAACAACTTAATCTAAGACGAAAGCAACAAAAGACGAGGTCTAAGTACAGCCTGTGCCCGGAGCTGCCCTTTAGAAATAGAATGCGAGCCACATGGGCAATTTAAAATTCTCTGGTAGCTACACTAAACAAGTAAAAAGAAAGAGCTGGCATTCATTTTAATTAATATTTTATTTTACCCCATATAGCCCTAATATTCCTTCAACACATGGTAGATACCAAAAGCTTTATTAAGGAGATGTTTTACATTATCTTTTACTTGAGTTTTTGAAACCCTGTGTGTATTTTAGAGCACATCTCAGTTAGAACTAGATACATTTTAAGTTCTCAACAGGTCAATGTGGCTTTTTGTGAAGCCAGTGGGGTCTCAGGGGATCCTGTTTGTCTGTAGTGCTGGGGGTGGGGGTAGGTGGTGTGGGGGAGAGGGGTGGAGTCCAATAAACATTTCTTTAAACCACTCCGAAGCAGTAGGACCCTATCTAGGAAAGAAAACATGTTGGCAAATTAATTTTTTAATTAAAGAGGTGAGCTAGAATGAATAAAGGCTTTGGGGTCAAAGAGAACTAGGTTCAAATTCTGCCTGTTTAAGCCGTATGATTTTAGACATGCTACTTTCTGAGACTCACTTTCCTCAACTGTAAAATGGGGAAGATGTCTCTTATCAGAGTCTTGTTTGAACTAAACGAGGAGACACGTGAAAGCATCCAGCAGAGCACCAATCACAGACCCGTCACTGACAAATATGGACTCCGCGTCTGAGGAAGCGTCCCTTTGGGTCTCGCATACAGCTGGTAAACCAGTAGGTGTTTGTTGAGTTTACTATGAAATTATGGCATTAATAAAATCAGTCACTTTTGAGGACCTGATGATTCTTATTGACAATAGAAGATCAGGCTTTCAACCATACGTGTTGAAATAATTCCAAATGCTTTAAATTTATCTATGTGTTTTCCTCCAACTACTCTGACTTTTACACTGAAGCAAGTTGCCACATCAGTCGTTACCATGGCTCCAAAGTTTAAAACTTTAGCTTTCCTTTCATTGAATTCTACTTTAATTTTTCATACAGATGACTTTTTTTTACTCAAACAAAAGGCTGTGATCTTTCTTCTCTCCCAGCCTCCCACTGTCGGATGAAAATCCACGTGCTCCACTCTGCTTGGGCAAACTCTGCTGATATTTGCTGGCCCAATGCAGAGTCCTAGGAGTTTCTCTCCCTGCCTTCATCAGAAGAGCAAGGGCTGAGAATGCAAAGCCATGAAGAAAAAGATGAAAGGCAGAGCTGGCAGTGTTAGGAAATCACCATGTCACTACTGTTAAAATCTATATGGTTGTCACGCGAGGTGGCCAGTGGTCTCTGCTTCTGCTCCCCACATAAGAACGCAGGATATGGCTAGGCCAAAAAGAAACACCCACGGAGCCGTAGATAGGGGAGTCATACCACTATAGTCTCACTGGAGGCACTATCGCCTCACTGGAGGCACTATCGCCTCACTGGAGGCTGGATCCACATGACCTGCAACTTGCTGTCTGCTTCTCTGCCTGCCACCCAACCTACCGACTGACCAACCAATGCAGCCAAGGCAGTTATATCAGTAGCTAATGGGCTAACTGGTTACAGCTGATGGTCAATTAGCCACAGCTGATGGCCATCTACTACCCAAGTCAGCACCTTTCCACGTGAGGCCGAAAGCCTGGAAACTGCTCTCTGGGACTCTGTCCCTACAGTGGTGTTAAAAAATTTTTTAAGTTTCAACAAGGCCAAAAAAATATCTAATTTAAAAACAGTTTGGCATTGATAGTGGGGGAGGCTGTGCATGAGTAGGGGCCGGGGGTATATGGAAACTTCCTGTACTTTCTGCTCAGTTTTGCTGTGAACCTAAAACTGCTCTAAAAATTAAAGACTACTTAAAAGAGAAGAAGAAGAAAAAAAAGTTTGGCTCAGGTGAAAAGCCAAACTATAAACATGGAATAATACAATGTCTACTAGTATGTTAGTGTGTGCGATTTAGTTCTTTTTTCTTTTCTTGTTTGCAGCTGTAATGAGACCTAATAAAGAAGGGGTTTCCAAAAAATCCAACAGCCTAAACTAAAGAGACAAGGAGGCAAAGCCCAGATTAAGAACTGCAATTAGCAAATCAATAACGTTTGGATGTTAGCTTGTGTAGCTATTGTTTTGCCAGACTTAGAGTTAGCTAGCAGGGTCAAAAAAGACGCTCAAGCTGTGTGTGTGTGTGTGTGTGTGTGTGTGTGTGTGTGTGTGTGTGTGTGTGTGTGTACCAATCTGGGTATAATTTCCATCGCCTGGATTCTAATATTAATATAGTATCTAATAAAACGGAAAAAAATACCAGAGTTAAATTGTACTAGTGTCCTAGTTTAGCAATTCAGACCTTGAGATAAGTTAGGGCAAGTCGTTTTTTGGGGAGGTGATCTCAGTAAGTACCAGTGAGGGAGCAGGAAAGGAGAAGGGGTACAGAGAAAGGCCAATAAGTAAGTGGTATGTAAATTAGCAGTTTTCTGTAGGGGCATCTGGGGCTCAGTCTCGCTGGGAACCCTCTGAGGAGCCACACAAATGCTTCCCAGAATGGCCCCTCCACAGGGAGAAGCTGGGGTGTTGATCCACGGACTTCCCCTCATAGACTGAGGGCTGCCTCTGAGATTATTGAGTTCTGAGTCTTCCAGGCTTCCCCGAGCAGATAGAACAGATGCCAAAAATCTTTTTCACCAAAGAAAAACCCCTGACAGAAAAGCAGAGGGTGACCCCCTTGAGGTGGGAAGTTGTCACTGCGCTGGGAATTGTCCACCGCAGCAGCCAGTGAACCGGGAGAAGGGCAGAGGAGATTGGAAGGGAGAAGCAAGTTGGCCCCTAGGAGCTCTGTTTATAAAAAATGTATCAATAGATGCATTTTGTTAATTTATAATGATACCCTGTCACTTGTTTCCCTCCCTCCCTCTCTGCTGTCCTCCCTTCCTCCCCTAATAAAACTATTTTGAGCTTGGTCAGACCCTCACTTCTCTAGGAAGGGAGCCTAAGCATCCAAACTGGCTCAACACCACCTGGTGGCAGCTCCGGGGATTGCAGGAAGAGACTTGATAAAGACCATCCTTGGTATAATCGATAGAAATCGGATTTATTTCTTTGAAGAAAAAAGGCCACTGAAATATAAAATGAAAATAAAGGCTTTTCTTATTGGATAATATTTGTGTAGTTGCAGGCATTTTTCTATCCTCTTAACAGCCACAATTTCCTTTCCTAATTTGTAAAATATTACCACACTGGAAGTTGAAGGAATTGAATAATTGCAGCATATTTTTTTAGAACTCCTCTATTGATGAAGATTAATCTTGGTGACAATGAAGAGATGGTGCTGATGCGAAATTAAATATTGCATGGCTCCAGAGCAAATGCCATAGCTGCACATGTGAGGCTAACCACTGGGAAAATTGAAAAGATATCTCTTTCATTATGGGACTTCTCAGAGCCTTTACACTGTGGTCATATATTGGGAATTTCCAAGGAGAGGATTTAGTTTGCAGCTTTCCAGTGATTGACAGTGGACCAATTGACAACTCCTTAAACCAGTGTTTTTTATGTCATCATTTGGAAATACCTGGCCTATATAATGCCCAAAAATAAATTTGAAGCAGACCTTTTCTTTTCTTTATGTGAAGATTAAAAAAAAAGATTCAAAGTTCAAAGTATGCATTTGATCTTATGTCTGCTTTTATTTTTGAGAGAGTAATAATTTTTAAAGTGAATAATGGATACTTGTTTACTCAGTATTGCTTTGCATGTTTTAGTTTTTACTTTTAATGACTTTTAGAAGGCATACAAATAATATAAATAGACTGAAACTAATCAACTAATAGTTGATAAACTGTTTTGGTATGGTTTCTTCACTCAAGTTTAACTAGCACTATTCCTCTCACCAAATCATAAATTAATACCTTATTATTTCTACATAATTTAACCACCCTATTTTGGATTTGAAAAGAGGAGAATAATTGAAGTCCTGCTTCTTAAAAACAGTAGACTATATACTTGGCCATGTCCTCATCTCTTTAAGTTCAGAGGCTTTGAGGGGGTAAAGATTTGTTGAAAAGGGTTTTTGGTGGCATAGGATAGGTCTCCATTTACAGACGTGAAAATAGACCTAAATTAATTTTTCCTTCTCCCCTTCACCCACTGACTTTTTTTATTAGCAAAACAACAGCTTAAAAAACAAATAGGCCCCTGAAATGTACACTTAAAAATGGTTAAAATGGAAAATTTTATGTTATTTATATGTTACCACAATAAAGTAATTAAAAGGAGCATGATAATAAGGGGGCAGAAATGTAAAATTTTTAATAAGTCACTGGAAGCTTTATAAACTATCCAAACATATCAAATTTCATTCCCATTACTGCTATTGTAATTACTAACATCTTAGAGGGGTTCCTTTTTCCCTCTTTCTTCAGAAAAGGATGTTTTAATAATCTCTTCAGTCATATTATCATATTAATGGGAGGCAAGTACTTTGTAAACAAGCTGACTGATTATTTCAGTCTATCTATCTTGCCTGAGTATTCACTTTCAAAATGTCAAATGGTTATTAAGCACCCTGTCAATTACTGATCCAGGGAAATGAAGCTTGGTTTGATGTCTGTGCCCAAAAGCAGGTCCACTGATTGAGCAATAACTTATCTTAATGTCCAAAATCCATGGCCATGAGAATGACTGATTTATCACATTGGCTGGAGAAAATGAAAAGTCCTGCTACAGGAAGTACCCAGCCTGGCCTAATTTTTCTTCAGGGCTGGGAGCTGTGAGAATCCACTTGGTACAATGAACTAGTGTTGTGATTGGGGAATTCAAGGACTCGATAGAGTCCCTGGAGGTGCAAAGAGAGAACAGGCTGTGGAACTCAAGAGGGCCAACTGTAATACACTGAGTGGCCTACATCTAACATCACTAAGACATTCTTAATGATCCAGAAAGAAAGTGCTAGAGTTGAAGATCAAACTAAACCTTGGGAGACCTATTGTCTCAGTCACTCAGCTAGCCACCTGACTAAATAATAGTTATTCGTACTAACCATTGTTAAACAAACAAAAACTTTCTCCCAGGCCTCAGCATGTACATAGAGATTTGTGTGGCCCTGTGCTACCTCAAGCCTTACACAGATCATTGTGGTTCTCTTTCAGCACTCTGGTCCTGCTTTTTGTGACCAATTGCAGAGAGGAGGTTACAGTTCACCTCATGAGCCATCAGACTTACTATACTCAGTATTTATTTGATGTACTGTTGATTCTTGAACAACATGGGAGTTAGGGGTGCCAACCCCTTGCACAGTCAAAAATCCATGCCTAACTTTTGACTCCCCCAAAACTTAACTACTAACAGCTGCCTGTTGACCAGAAGCCTTACCGATAACAGTTGATTACATATTTTGTATGTTATACATATTATATACTGTATTCTTACAATAAAGCGAAAGAAAATGTTATTAAGAAAATCGTAAGAAAGAGAAAATACACTTACAGTATTCATTGAAAAATATCCACGTATAAGTGGACCAGTGCCGTTCAAACCTGTGTTGTTTAAGGGTCAACTCTACTTTCTTTTTGACACATATCTAATCCTTTTAATTTTTGTTCAGAAAGACCTGCTGATTTTGCACGAGTGATGCAGCTCTCCCTGGTCAGACAAACAAATACATTCAGCTCTGTTTCAGATTGCTATGTGGCCATCTTTCTTTCTTTTACACCATACAATATTAGGATACCTAATGTGAAATCAAAGACCAATTTTGTAAACATTTTGGGAGCATTTATACTAGGATTGAAAATTCACATACCTTCAGGCAGCAGGCTAGTAAAATAGTCAAGAGAAAGGGCTGAAACAATACCAAGCGAATGGAAGGAGCTCTGCAAACTGGTGTGTCCCTCTGCTAAAGAGGAAGCTGATTCTCAGGTCCAGAAATTGTGGCCACGTGGCAATGCCTGTTTATAACTAAACCATCTTCTGGTTCTCTCAAGAAAAGCTGTAAATCTATATTTCAGTGTGAACATTCTCAATGTTTGAAAGAACTAAATAAAACATCATAGCTGCAGGCCAAGTAAGGCCAGTGGGCTGCCAGTTTTGACTTCAGGCTTAGAATGTTTTAGACATTGTGTTGGGCAGTGATGATAATAAAAGCCTGCTGTCTACAAAAAAAAACAACCAAAACAAAACAAAAAAACCCATAGATAAATGCAGGCTTTAAAGTATAATGTGCTATAACAAAGGAAGGTTCAAAGTTGATCCGGGGCACAGAGGAGCTAAGAATCCTCGTAAGATCAAACTCTGTCTCATCTTGCTGTCGCAATACGAATCAGACTGTGTATTAGAAACTTGACTGTGTGTAGGCCCTGGCTCCAGTCTACAACGTCAGTACAGGAGTAAAATGTTCCAGTAAAGGAAGCCTATAGTCACTTCCTGTTTTCTATTAGAACATTCATCTTAGTAGCTTGGCCTTTGTTGGCCTTTGTCGCCTACCGCATTCCAGAGCAAACTACACTTTACTAAAGACACAACGCAGTGGTTCTCAACCCATGGTGATTGCACCCCAGGGGACATTTGGCAATGTCTGGAGACATTTTGGGTTGTCAGAACTGGGGGAAGAAGGAAGATACTATTGGCATCTAGTGGTTAGTGACCAGAGATGCTGCTAAACATCCCACAATGCACAGGACAGCCCCATCAATAAAGAATGATGTGGCCTAAAATGTAAATAGTCCCAAGGGTGGTCAACAGTGGCCTAGAGTTTACATCCTACAGCAAACATTTGATATATCATTTCTATCTGCCTTTTGATGTACTATGTCTGAGAATTGTTTCTCTCTCTCTCCTTCCTCTAGCAGTGCTCATCCTAGCAGGGTCTTCTCTATTACACAGAGAGATTCTGCTTTCTTCTTGCTTCTATGCTCAAAGATGGATGACAAAACCAATTCATAGCCCAACGAAACAAATGACCACTTGATACCAGGATTCGGCTTTCATAAAAGGCAGTTTACTAGTATTATTATTATTACTACTACTACTGCTGCTACTACTTAATCATGTCCTTGGGATCCCACTCTCCCAGTCAAACTTGCCTATCAAAATATTTCTTTCCAATAAATAAAATGCTTTCCCAAGAGGAATTCTGATTAATAAAATTTCTTTAACTTTTTACTGGTTGTTTCAACTGAGTGTTGTAAACATTGAAGTGATGTTTAACATAAAATCTAGCCCAATCCTTGTGGACCTTTGTTTCCGTGGTTATAAAAATCTGATTTTATTAAAGTGTAGGAATTTTAGTGCACAAAATATATTGTAACAATTGAAACAACTCGTGCAACTACATATCAGATAAAAGCTAACAAATGTGCTGTTTTTTCCTGTTTCTCCAAACAATGCAGAGTTTTATGGAGCTACTGTAGTTTTTCTTACTGCTCTTTGTCAATTTTTGACTGAGTGGAAATTGTGTTACAGGTGATGTGGGGAGGAGAGAAGTGTGTGTGTGGGTGTGTGTGTGTGTGTGTGTGTGTGTGTCGGTAGTCCAAGGAAAGGAGGTGAGAACTGTTACCTGCATGGCTGACAAGACTAGAAACACTGGGAAGCCCCCGTGTGGATATATAGTTTGTATCACATTAAACAAAAGTATTCACTAGTTAGAGTGCAAGTGCAGAGTCCAGAAATTCAACTTGATCTGAGTTCAGAGAACTGGCCTGAAGGACTACAATTCCCACCTGACTGCTCATCCCAGCTCTATCAGTCACAGTCCTGTCATCCCTCCTCTTCCTGTCGTGACTCTCACCCAGTGAATACCTGATATTAAAGAAAAGATAAGATTCTTCCCTTTTGACCTCTGAAGAGGGACACCAACATAACTTCCTGTGCCTGTGTTCAACAATACTGGGATGGGGTATGTTGTCCCATGTTAAACAAGAAACAAAACTATCTTATTTACTCCAGGGAATAAACCTTTGCTCTTGGAAGATAAGACTATGAGCCAACTCTAAGAGCTTACTTATCAAGAATAACAGCCTTACTCATCAAGACCCTCGCGTCATTGTACCCACAAATCCAAAACTATTGTGTCGTAAACTCTGCCCAGTGCCAGTGACTCAGCTACCAAGGCCTGCCTTACTGTCACCAAGATTATCCCCTGACTTCCCCCTTCTGAGACCCAACTAACAACCTTTAAAGATATAGTCTCCCTTGCTGCAGTAGGTCTAATAAACTCGGTTTGGGTTGGTCAGCAAATTTCTGTGCTGGTCATTTGAAGAACCAATAATTGACATGTCCTTTTTAAGAAAAATGGGGAAGAACAATGAAATAAATATAATTTCCCAGAATGGAAATAATTGGTCGTTTAAAATCAAGAGGTGGGAATGTAAAATGGTATGGCCACCATGGAAAATGGTTTGAGGTTCCTTAAAAAGCTAAACTTAGAATTACCATGTAATCTAGTGATTCCACCCCTAAATATATACCCAAAGGAACTGAAAGGGATTTGAACAGATATTGGTACACCTGTGTTCATAGCATCATTAGTCATACTAGCCAAAAGGTGGAACTAGTCCAAGTGTCCACTGGTGGATGAATGGACAAAGTGTGCTACCTATACCATAAAATTTTATTCAACCAACAAAAGGAATGAAGTGGTGGTACATGCTACAACATGGAGGAAACTTGAAAGCATTATGCTGAATGAAATTACCCAGACTCAAAAGGGCAAACACTGTAGGATGCCATTTATATGAGGGACCTAGAATAGGCAAAGTCATAGAGACAGAAAGTAGATTAGACGTTACCAGAAGCTGAGGGAAAAGAAGATGAGAAGTTATTGTTTAATGAGACCAGAGTTTCTGTTTGGGGATAATACAAAGTTTTGGAAATAGATAGTGGTGATGGTTGCACAACACTGTGACTATAACTAATGACATTGAGTTGTACACTTAAAAATGGTTAAAATGGAACATTGTACATATATTTTACCACACAGACACCAAAAAGTCTGTGAATGTAACATTATTTGTACATAGAGCCTTTGCGGATGTACCCAAGTTAAGATAAGGGTCATTGGGGTGGTCCTTAGTTCAACATGACTGGTGTCCTTATAAGATGGGGGAAAGTCAGACAAAGACCCAAAGGGAAAACACCACGTGATAACAGAGGCAGGGCAGAATGATGCAGCTGCAGGTAGAGGAGCACCAAGGACTGACGGCCACGCACAGAAGCTAGAAGGGGCTAGAAGTACAGGTAACCCCCGTATAACACGGCATGTCTATAACATGGGTTCGCTCTAATACAGTTCGAGAATTGGGGGAAACCCTAGTACAACATGGAGCATAATAAGAGCTTTTACAAGCCAAAGAAATCTCATTTGAAATTTTTCATTCGAGCGTGGATGTCGTATCAGATTTGACTGCAGAATTTAAAAGTTTATTAAAATTTTAAATCCATTTTGTTCGTGGAGTATTAAATTCAGAGGATGAAGATAGTATTTTGTCACAAAGAAAACACCCTCGGTTAATGGTACTTAGTAATGATGAAAAAGAAAACATTATTTAATACCTTTTAATATGTTATACTTTTGGTGAAAATTGCTTTAATAAAGATATTTCTGTTAATTATAAAAATAGTATGTTTTTAAAATTTTTGGAACCTAACCCCCTTTTTTGTACTCGTTCTGTGTTTCGTATAACATAGATTCGCATAACACAGCATTTTTAGGAACCTAACAACCATGTTATACGGGGGTTACCTGTGTTCTCTGCTGGGTTCCAGAGGAAGCACAGTCCTGACAACACTTTGATTTTGGACTTCTAACCTCCAGAACTGTGAAACAATAATATCTGTTTTTCTTTTTCTTTTTTTTTTTTTTGTTCTATTTATTTATTTTTTAATTAAAGTTTATTTGGGGTGACAATTGTTAGTAAAGTTATATAGATTTCAGGTGTACAATCTGTAACACATCATCTATATATCACGCGGTGTGTTCACCACCCAGAGTCAGTTCTCTTTCCATGACCATATATTTGATCATATCTGTGGTTTTGAGCCACCCAATTTGTGGTACTTTGTTATGACAGCCTTGGGAAAATAATATACCAACCTTGAGTACATCCCTCCCCTTCTCTGAGCACAAAGATTTCCATCTGTGCAAAAGGTAGGCATTCTTTAACTATCTACTGTACAAGGCCGCTGCAAGGATTAAAGAGAATATCAGTGATGTGTGGAGGAGAGATCTTTAAGTATTGTTACATTTTGACAGAGAAATCGTGGACTAGGTCACTATGAATTAAACACACCAAGTAAACAGATATGAAAAGAAGATGCTAAACTGGAATCCACAACTTTGCTCATGCTCACAGGTCTGTTTCCTATTTTTTAGCATATACAAGCTCAGCATTTGCTGGTAGAGCCTCCTACGCTTCTTAGTACAAAGAGATGGCAAATGCAGAAAAACCTCAGCAGAAAGGGGGAATAGACTCTCCCCTTAAACTCTGTTTCTTGACAATCTGACTTTCTGCACCCCCTCCCCATGTCAGCTTGCCACAGCAACTCATGTTGCAAAGGCAGTTGCAAATTCCATACTGTTCTGGTTATCTCAAGTTCAGTCAGTAGTGGCCCCATCTCCTAACCACTTTATCACTGGCAATTAGAGGAATGATTGCAACAGACGGTTTGACTGACCAATGGGTACATGACCAGGACCCACACCAAGAGGCAGCTTTCCAGGATGAAAGGAATTGATGTGATGAGAATAAAAAGGAACTGTTATTTGTCTAAAAGAGAGGGGTGGAGGGGGGATTGGAAATGATTGCAGTCATTTCTACATTGCGGTGGGAAGAGTTCTATAAAAATTGGTGCGTAGTGTTTTGCCCTAGAGACGCTATCATTTGTGTCTTACTAATTGGAAAAAGGACTGAGTCCCTGGGCATGGTCTGGAAGAAGAGTATTACATTAAGAAATAAACAAAATCTAAAACATCATTTAGAAATTTCTTTGCTGACTGAAAAAAAAAGTTCAGAAGTGAAAAATTGACCAGAAAGTTTCTAAAATTATCTCTTTTTTGTTTTCAATGTGGCATAGAGACATTTATTTTCTAGATGAGAGAAATGATCATTAGGGTTATCAATTGTACCATCTTTCTTGCCCCCCACCCCAATTTTGCTTTAAGAAAGTTCCAGTTTCTCTGATTCCTTGTCCACTCCTCAGCATATGTACTTCCATGATTTAAATCTGCCGTTTGTTTTCAGCAGATCCAAGCAAAGTGGTGATGTATCTTTTATTTTCACCATCCTCCCCCACCTTTCATTCTGTGACTTTCCTCAGGAGAAGCTTCTGTACCCTCCCAAGACCTGCCCGGTCCCCATCTCGTACATACCCTTCCAGGTCAATCGTGGACTTAGTCTCTGACAAAAAAAATATTTGATAAAATGTTACACTGGATTAATATGCTGCTCCAAGAGGAATTTCCCTGCAATACGGAAGTTCTATAGGCAGCATGGTACACTGGGATGGAGTTGATGAGGGAGGAGATGGTAACATGAAGAAATCTATGTGTGTGTAGAACTGTCATTAATAAGCTGGGTGACCTGGGCCAAGTCATTTAACTGCTTTAGGTCTCATTTTCCTATAAAACAAGAGAATGAGGCTAGATGCATGTTTCTTAACATGCTGGGCATGAAAGACAGCTTTGAATATCTGATAAAATAAACCTACAGACCTTACCCTCAGAAAAATGCACATTATGCCTAAATACTTTTGTTTATCTGAAAGGGACAATAATATGAAAATACAGAAGGTCACAGACTTTCTTCTTCATTTCACATTCTAAAGAAGATATTGCATTTCTTCGACTTTCCTCAGGGCCTTTGTTATACAGATCAGGGTAATGTGTAGAAAGGAGAATTGGAAGTAACAAGAGAGGCTAGATTGATTTACCTAAGGGTCAGGATGTTAATGTAGAAGATAAGTAAGAGTAGATCTGGGGTAGATAAAATGTACTTCACCAAAATTAAGAACTTTTGTGATCCCAAGGATATCATCAGGAAAGTGAAAAACAATCCACAGAATAGGAAAAAATATTTGCAAATCATATGTCTGACTCATACAATTCAACAATGAAAAGACAAATAAGCCAATTTTAAAATGGGTAAGAGACTTGATTAGACATATCCCCAACAAAGGTACACAAATTGCCAGTAAGATCATGAAAAGATGCTCAATATCATTAGTCTCATCAATCATTAAGGAAACGCATATCAAAACCACAACGAGATACAACTTCACACTCACTAAAATGGCTGTAATAAAAAAGAGAATTGAAAACACATGTTCACAGAAAAACTTGTGCATGAATATTCATAGCAATATTATTCATAATAGCCAAATAGTAGAAACAACCCAAATGCCCACCAACTTACAAATAAATAAACAAAATGTGGCATAGCCAATGATGGAGTACTATTTGGCCATAAAAAGGAATGAAGTATTGATACTTGCTATAATATGAATGAAACTTGATGACATGATACTAATAAGCCAGACACAAAACACCACATATTATCTGATTCTATTTGTGTAAAATGTCCAAAGAGGCAAATCCATACATAGACAGTGGATTAATGGTTGCCAGAGGGTGAGGGAAGGGTTAATGGGGAGTGACTGCTAATAGGTACCAGTTTCTTTATGGGTTGATAAAAATGTTCTGCAATTAGTGGTGATGGTTGCATAACCTTGTGAATATACTAAAAGCCACTAAATTGTACCCTTTAAAATAGTGAATCTTATGGTGTGAGAATTATATCTCAATTTTAAAAAGAATAGATTTGGGGGCAGAGGAGAAAGAGAAGAAATGAAGAAGGACAAGAGAGCCAGCAGGGTCAGAATTTTGGGAAGGAAGAGAGAAGCAAGTTCAAGACAACTGTCTTGTCTGAGATGTGGGAGAGATGGATGGGTAAAGAGGATTTTTAGGAAGTTTGATGTGTATTTGCGATACACAAGGATCCCCACATCCTTTTGTTACTTCCTCTAGAATCTTCAGAAATTACATATTTTTAAAGGATTTTTGATTTTTGAATTGAGTTTGGGGGTTTGGGGTATGGGATATTGATTTGAGATTGGTTCCAAAATTATACGCTTTATTTTCGGTTTGTACATTCAGTCAACAAATGTTTATTGATCAACTACTGAATGTCAGGTCCCGTTCTGTGGACACTGAGATGCAGTGGTGAGGTTCCACCCTCCCATACCTTTAGTCTAGTGGGGAGTGTAAGTGTGTGTGTGTGTGTGTGTGTGTGTGTATGTGCACGCGCGCGCGGGCATGTACCCACAGAAATGGAGAGCTTTGGCACAGACTTGATAAACAAATTTAAAATATATGATAATTTCATGTAGTGATAGTGCTTTTAATAAAAATAAATTAGAGGAAAGCAATAAAGAGTGACAGGATTCAGACAGCTATATTTTAGGGGTACATGAAGCCCTTAAAACCCATCGGTTTAGAGAGCCCAGATTCAGAATCCCTGGACAAAATGATCTCTAAATATCTCTTTTATGTAAAATAAAATCTGTAATTCATGGACTAGCTATGAGAGATGTAAAAGTGAGAAGTTCTCCAAATTAAATATCGTGTCAGTAACTTGGAAACTGCCAATCTGAAATTTGTGCTAATGTAAAGAGGAGCTTGGCTAAGATTTAGTTTACATTATCCATAAGGAAAAGTTTGCAAAATAAACAACATTAAAGTGAAACCACTTAACTAACTCCGTCAGTTAACTCACAGGCATTTCCGGAGCATTCACTGTGCTCAACGCATCGAGATGACACAGGGAGGCCCACACTTGGTAGATGCTAATACTGGAAGGAACTTCGTGATGATCTAATAATGACTTCAATCCCTTCATTGTACAGCAGAGGAAACTGATATTCAGGGACTCAAGTAACTTGGCCAAATTTCCACAGTTTGCTAGTCACACAGCTGGGATTACAGTCTAGGTGCCCTAATTCCGGGTTCAGTCAGAAGCATTCATTTGAAAATAATTGGTATGTTAATAGAAGATTGTCTCTTTACTAAATCAAGCAACTAAAGTTTCCTCTGAAACAACAGGTTGCTTCTTCAATCTGGCTCTACCAGTTAGTTAACAATACTGAAACAGCATTTTGTTTGTTGATTTTTGTTTTCATTTATTCAGGTTCTCTATGAAACAATACATTGTTTCTTAATTGTTTTATCAGTTAGCAAAAATGATTGTTTTCCTTCATGCAACGTTTTACTAGGCACCATGAGTATTGGGAACTTCATTCATATCTAGCCCCTGACTCCAAAAACCTAAAAATCCAGAAGAAGAAATAAGACACGTTAAATAATTATGATGTAGGGTAGAACTTGATGACACCATTAGATGCTACCATGTGTCATGAAGCAATATCTGATTGGGAGAAAGGAAAGCAGGAATGTATATTCTGCCATTACAAAGCTTCAGAGAAATAACTTCTGGAGTTCAACTGTTTAAATCTTCCGCCAACAAAAAAACATTTAAACTACAAAGGGAAATCAGCAATTTCTTTAAAAGCACCTAAACGGTATCAAACCACACCGCACATTTTTTTAGTGGAAATAAAACATCCTGACCACCAGCAGCTTCAGGGTTGAGAGTCTCAGACAAACGGTCCCAGAAGTTAAAGAAACAAGTGAAAATGCTACACACGCTTGGGTCAAGCCCAGCCTGCTCCCACGCAAACTCTTCCCCATTTTCTCACCATAGGCCGTTGGCACCGGGATTAGCACAACGCCATCTAGTGGAGGTCAGGAGGCCAAAGAAACAAACGGTGAGGAAGAACATTTGGGCCTCAGTCCAACAGAACAATGTACCCACTGTCTTCTGTTCTGGCTTCTCAGGTCTTGTCACATCTTCACAAGCCACAAATAAAGAGATTTGAGTTGGCCGAGCCACCCTCATTCTCTCAGCTTTCAGTTCTGTGGTTGCCAAACCATCCTTCCTTCGCATCACCCCACTAGCTTCCTCCTCCCACCACCCTCTCTCAGCAATGAAAGTTCATCATTGTCCGGTAGACTCAGAGGGAAGTGTAAAATGAGAATGGAGAACTGGAAATAATAAACATGCCTCTTCTCTCTGCAGCAGTAAAGTGAGTCTGGAGACCTAGTTGCAAATTCTGACTCTGTCATCAAATAGCTGTGCCAATTGGGGCACTCTATTATCTATGGTAAAAAAAAAATTGGACTTAAGAAGTAAACTGTATTGCCTGTATAAATATTTGTTTTTGGGGAATGCTAATTGCAAAGGACCTGGGGAGGAATATTACTTCTTCCTGGCCTTTCAACACCTCTTTGATCCACATGAATCAACAGAATGTCATGCCATGCAGACGCACCCAATACGGTAAGAATTTAGGCACAAACCTAATCGGCTTAACCCTTTTCTCATCTTTGCTACATTTGGCTTACTTTTCAGAGGGCTTCAGTTAACAGAGTCTTCTTTTAGGCCTATAAACACATAGCAGGTACCTAGAAAATTCTTGCTGATGGCCTGTCATGGGAATCAACAGGTAAAGATGAAAATGGTCCAAAGCTAGAATGGGTGATTAAAAAAAAAAAAATCTACTTTTATGTGGTAAAGTTTTCTTTAGTGGTTGAATGTCTGATTTTTTTTTTCCTGGTGTTTTTTAAAATTAATTAGTTAATTAATTAATTTTTGGTAGGGAAAGTATTTCCTTTTTTTCATTCAAACAAAATTTTTTGGACATTCAATATTATTTTATATTAGTGTTAGGTGTACAGCATAGTGGTTAGACATTTATATAATTTATGCAGTGATCGCCCTGATTAGTGTAGTACTCACCTGGCACTATACATAGTTGTCGCAACGTTATTGACTGTATTCTCTATGCTGTACTTTGCATCCCTGGGACTATATTGTAACTACCAATTTATATTTCTTAATCCCTTCACCTTTCTCACCCAGCTCACTAACCCCCTCTCCCCTCTGACAACCATCAGTTTGTTCTCTGTTTCTATGAGTCTGTTTCTGTTTTGTTTGTTTATTTTGTTGTTTAGATTCCACATATGAAATCATATGGTATTTGTCTTTCTCCATCTGACTTACTTCATTTAGCATAATACCCTCTAGGTCCATCCACGTTGTCACAGGATGTCTGAGTGTTTTAAATCACAAAATATCTAACTTATCCAGGGACTCAGTTTCTACATTTGGAAGATGAGATTAATAATAACTTCAGAAAGCTCCTGCAAGACCAAGAGAGATAGTGTACATAAACTTCATGTGCAAATCTCAAAGCATGTCTTTCTGGCACATTTTAGTTAGAGGAAAGGGTTATATTTGTACAGTGCATCAAGGGCAAACTGACAAGGCAGGCTAGAGGGCGTTCTCACTGGCCCAGGGGCTCCAGCAGCCAGCCCTAGAGACTCCTGCCACTCTCCAGCTCTCCAAGTAACCCCCAGGGATGAGGCAAATCCAACAACAAATCACACCTGTGACATCTGTGTGTCAAGGCACACATTTGTTTTCTACTTTGCAAAATAGTGCCGACATCACTTTTGTCTCTTACTCCTCTGTTGTTCTCTTGGACTTTTTACCATTTTTATTCCTTTAGTCTCATTTCAGTGGAGTTTCATGAAGGAATAAGATTAATGCAAGGATTCAATTTGTCATGTTTAACTGAAGTAATGTTTAATGTTTAGGTGTCCAGTTTTAGTTGGGCATATGCCCACTTAGCCATTTATGTGTATATGTGAGTGTGTGCATTTAGAGACCTTCAGGCAAGAGAAAGACTATACTTTCCAGCTTCCCTTGCAGCCTGCTATACCACGTGACTAAGTTCTGGCCAATATAATGAAAGTGGAAGTGATGCGTGCACTTCTGAGCCTCGGCCTTACCATACCTCTCAGTGCTTCTCTGCCCTTTCCTTGTTTTTCCCATGGGCTGGAATGTGGATGTGGCAGCAACCAGCTCCAAGCATGCATCCCCCTAGGGGATGGTGGAGAAATAGGAGAGAAGGAACTTGGGTCTTGGAATGAACACACCCACCATCCTGGACCATCACCTCCAGACAATTACACGAGAAAGAAATTAACTTCTTATTTAGGCCTCTATAATTTGAGGTCCCTTTGCTATGGCAGCTTAGCCTAATATACTCTAACACAACCCCATTTAGTGTTTCCCAAAGCAAGTCTGTGGATGAACTGAATATCTATTACCTTGGGTGATCTAAAAATACACAGAATCCCGGGTCCCACTCTCAGCTTTTGATTCAGTCAGTCTGGAGTCAGGTGCAGAAATCTGTTTTTGTGGGGTTTCTTTTTTTAACTACCTAGATTTTTCTGATGCATTGCCAAGATTATGAACACTGACCTTGCCAAATTAACTATAAAACTTATTCTTTGTATTTTTATGGTTTTTCCATTCCTCATTCGTTTTCTTTGAGTCTCCATGGTCTCTTCCTGATTCTTTTGTTAAAAGTCAAATGTTAATGTTGTTGTGATGAATCATAGTTTTTGTCTTTCCAGGATCCATTCACCCTGATTTTTGTTTGGGGATTTACTTATCCTTTATTTTCTATTCCTGTGGTTCAGACAAACCAGCCAACCTGACAATATCCCAGCTCTAGGAAGGGACATTTAACTACACAATCCAGGCAGGCCCATCAGCTATTCCAATGTCTTGACCATAGTGGTGTTCAGGGGTGGACACATATTCCAGTCAGTTCAGTCAGACCCAATCCTAGGAAAAAGAGCAGCTCTTTTTCCCCTGGGAATGCTGACCTGGTCAGATGCATGCCTACAGCTGCTGGTGCCCATCTACCATCATGAAGGGATCAGAGAGTGAAGTCAACACAGTTGGGAGAAGAGAGGAGAGACGGAGCAAGACTGAATTCTGATGATATCATCTGAATATCTGGAGCCATGCCAGACCCTAGACTCTTCATCTATGTAACTCAATGCATTTCTTTTTTTAAGGAGAATATTCTGATTACTACATATATATATTTATATGTTATATATGTATATATAATACATAATGTATATATTATAATTATGTCATAATTACATCGTGTGTACATATATGTACATATGTATACACACATAATATATATATTTTTATATCTACATACAAATTCATCCACAAACACACAGTATAATTATAAAATTAACTATGAAGTTCAAAAGAGAACAAATAGAAGGTTTCTAAGGGAATCAACATGTAACATTTTAGAGATATATTCAAAACGAATAATCATTAGATCACCACATCTAATATATCACTCTCCTGTTTTAACTAGTATTTAGGTTAGTACTATCTCCGAATTTTCATGAAGCTAATGCAAATAGACCTTTGAATAATTATGCAAATGTCTGTGTTACTGTGTCGATAATTTTCTGGTGTATTTCTAGACTTTATTCTAAAGTTTTTCATGTAGGGTTGGATCCAGTTTTACAATTATGATAGGGCAACTTTAAATAAAATATGTAAAATATATAAGGTCTGGCCCAGATCAGCAATACAGATTTTCAGAGTTAAAAATCTCTGGTAAATTTTAATTTCTTCATGACAAAGTACATGATTTGGAAGCCAACTTTTCTTGTTGATCTTGGGAAAATTAAAGTTGGCTTGATAGACTGAGCTTGTCATCACTTTCCGATATTCTGTATTCAAGGTACAGAGCCTATTTGTGGGACCACTGTGGGGGGCTCCCAAAGCCATTCTCACCCTCCTCTCACACATGTATAGCCTGTGAGCTAAGAATGATTTCCACATTTTTAAATGGTTGAAGAAAGATCAAAAGAAAAACAACACTTCATGAATACTATATAAAATTCAAAATTCAGTGTCCATAAATAAAGACGTATTGGAACGCAGATGCATTCATTCATTTACACATTATCTCTGGCTTCTTTTGAACTACATGACAGAGCTGAGTAGTTGTGACAGAGACCAAATGGCCTGCACAGCCTAAGATATTTACTGTCTTAGTCTTTACTGAAAACGTTTGCTGACCTCTGCTGTAGAGAATAGAAAGTCAATGACTTTCCCAGCCACATTTATAGCTGGAGGTAACCCATGTGGCCCAGTTCCAACCAATGAGATGTGAAAGAAAGTTTGCAGGAGGGATTCTGGGAAAGAAAGCACGGTTCCTAATAAACTAAACAAAATGATTGGACTCCTTTCTTCTTTCTGCATTAAATACAGATGTGATATCTGGAGCTCTAGTGACATTTTTTGCCACCATGATGAGATAAACATGAGGTTACAGTATTTCTATGATACATTACTTTGTTGGTCAAAGATCTAATGCTTTCTTGAGTCCCTGGAGTTGGATTGATTTGAAACAGCCTATTGTTTTTCTAAACGTAGTCTCAACATCGGTCACTGGGGAATGAATAATTTAGACAGATGCTTCCCATGGGAAACTTTCCGTTTCTTTAGGAATTTTATCCTGGTCACGTAACCCCAGACTCCAATTGAGGGGAATGCAACTTCAGCTCAAGTTGAATCTGCCAAGGTACTTGGAGTAAAAAAGATATAAAAACAAGTTTAAGAACAGTGTTCCAAGATTAAATGTGTTCATTTAACTGTGGCAAAGAGGTAAAAGCATCTAGTTCTTGACTACTATTTCCTACTACTCAGATCTTCTGTATATGAGAGATAATTTTATTATGTAAATGAATACTCAATTGGAATTTGATATTTTTATATTCAATTCTCATTTTGATTAAGTTTTGTAAGTGACCATTTTCATGATGAAATCTCTTAACAGAGCTATTCCACCTATGGTCCTTTTAGGAACATGATATAAATAAAAACACTTAAATATATATATATATATTTTTTAACAAGTAAAAGACAGAACAAGACAAAATAAAAAAATTACAGTAGATGCTATCTAAAGAGTAGGGCATTTCCTGCTATTTCAGACCTCTAAGTACATCCTCAGTTTTAAAAGTTCCAAGGTCTAGGCACCCCTTCATTAAAAATATTTTAGAAATCCGTTATAGGAGAAAATAAGTTCTCCTTGCAGCGAGAGAAACTAAAGCCCAGAAAAGATGGTCAGTTACCAAATCATTATATCCACAGGAACCAGACTCTTGGGGAATTCACAGTCATTATTTTTGAGGCCATTCGGACCAAAGAGTGCATTACAGGGAACTCATAACAAAATCTCACTCAGGTTTACATTGAACTCCCAGTACCTGAGACATTTCAGAATTTCATAGGAATATAGGACTACATAATTTCAGAGTATCATAGGAAAATTATTCATTTTCCAAAAACTAGTTTAAAAGCTACTCTCTGAGACATTACAAAAGAAAAAGCCAAAACCCCAAGCCCCTCCCACCCCTCCAACCCCCGCCATCCCTCCCCATCTAGGGTGGCCAACCAACCCACTTTGCCTGGAACTGATGGGTTCCCAGGATGGGGGCTGTCATGCAGGGTCTCAGCTCCTGCTCCCCACACAAGAACTCAAGATATGAGGCCAAAAAGGAACAACAACGGAGCCATAGATAGGGGGTTCATACCACTATTTCTGGCTGGCGGCTGGGTTGGAGACACAGGAAACAGGCTCCACAAAATGCACAATCCTCCATCTGCTTCTCTGCCAAACAACCAACCCCCTAGCGTAGCCACGGCAGTCACATCAGTGGCTAACGGCTAACCAGAAACAGCTGATGGCCATCTAATAATTCACTCACCTTTTCACGTGAGGAGGCCAAAAGCCTGGAAACTGCTTTCTAGGACTCTCCCCACAGGGGCTTTCACTGCTAAAACCAGGAAAGCCCCAGGCAAACCATGACAAGTTTCTTACCTCATCCTGACTCCTCTGCCTGAGCCTTCCGTTCGTGCTCACCTGTTTTCCTCATCACTTCCTCATCACAAGCCCATCAATTTCATTCCCACCATGACTCCTCCCAGATCTCCAGCTGGAATACATCTCTCCACGTGGCCAAAGCTCTGGGTTGGTGCTTCCCTCTCTCCTATGAGATACTTTTCTAACTATGGGCTCTGGAAGGGCAGTATATGGGTCCTGCGCCTTCGTACTTTTCCCCAAGTCAGTGCTTGATCAAAATTGTCCAATTGACTGGGAAGGCTTTCAGAAGAACTGGGCCCTCAGCGTCTCCCTCCACGCTGCACCCAGACTTCTTGCATTTACAGGCAGAAACACACCTTGCAGCCAGGGCCTCAGCCCCTCCACGAGAATCTTTGAATCTCCAGGAGATACAGGAAATTCCAATTGAGTCTAGTAACCACAAACAAAGCTGAAAGTAATTCTTCAGCGGATTCTTGCCAAATAATTCTGGCAAAGAATATTCCTGACGGAACTCAGTGAATTAGCCGCAAACACATTACACAACCCAGATAGAAGATCAGACTGAAGTCACTGCATCCCTGTTTCACAAAAACTAGTGCCCAGAGCAAAAAGAAATCACAGGCAGGATGGAAGAGAAATTTCTCCTCTGAAATAATGGCCCCGGGGCAGTTTCTAAGCCTATCTAGATGTGGAAAGGGAAATCACTTCTGCAATAAAGTCAGGCCAAAAGGATGTGGTAACAGCTTCAGAGTAATTCATAAGTTCAATATCAAGAGTTCCTTATTTTCTCTGGCCACAGATGACCATTAGGGTACACTGTTTTGCATAAGCTGTCATCTGTACATCTAAATGCAACAATTGTAGCCAAATTATCCTATGGTTTTTCATAGAACTCTCAACAGCAACAGTGGAAATACATAGTTCTAAAAGTCACATTGCCTATGCAGATTTGAAGAAACACAGTTTTACCTGTCTCTTTTCATTTGACTATTTGATCTTTGGACTAGTTGCTATATCTGTCAACTTGACACACTATTGGGGGTGGGGATGGGCTTTCAGGGTCTCCCATAATTTTCAGCTAACATTTTCAACTGTCTAGCTGTCAAGGTAGAGATAGTGATTTGCTAACAGTAATCAGGTGACTACCACAGATCCTTATTGTAGAGACCAGAAAGGTTCAGAAAGTTTGAACTTCTTATGCAGAAATCACTCTTTCAGATGACCAGAACGGGCCAGTAAGAAGATACACTTTCCTTCAGCAGTGCACATTTTCTGAGATGACATTTCACTCAGGCAGCACCAGATCTGTTCCTGTCATATTACTGAAATGAAGGGCCTTCAGCACAAGGAGACACCATGGATGGAATGTGAAAGGTCCTTTACCATAAAGATGAGATGAGATGTTTTCCTCTTCCTTCTGCTTCCTTCCTCCTCAGTGTCATTTCCCTGCTTCCTTTTCAGCTCTTCCCTACTTCCATCATGCTGGACCGTACCTCTGACAAAAGGTAAGTTTCTCAATTGCTTCTTGCAATTCAACTTTCCCTTTCTCTTGCTTTGATTTTTCTTTTTCTTGGATTATCGACAAAACACAAGCGAAACTGGAGAGAAAAACTAAATAATACAAAAGGGTAGGCATGTGGGTGACTGTCTGATCAAGGTCCTCCCTGGTTGGGAAGGTCAACCCTCCCGCTGGAGCTGCAGCATTATTAAGGAGTGGATATATTTGTGTCCTGGTTTGAAAGAGCAAAGTGTGTTGATTCCTTAAGAAACATCGTAGGGTGTCACTGTGTCATATCTCCCATGTCTCTTTGCAATAATAATTGCACTAAGTTCCATCAACTATATATTATTCAAAATATATATCAAATTCATGTTTGAAAGTATATCTAGTTCCCAAATGAATCACATTTGCTTTTATTCCAAGTTACTTAAAGTTTCCTATATTTAGGTATTATTTTAATAACAGTAATGAATATTTATCTATATATTAATATCTCTATATATAATATATAAACGCTTCTTCAAGTCCCACTAAAATTCTTTAATATGACTGAACAGTCTGCATTCATGGATTCAGTATTATTTTTAAGTTAAGTGAACTAGAAATTTTATGATCCTGCTCTTATATAGTCAACGAATCTATAACAGATTACAGCATTCTTTTATTTCAGTATCACACATAAAATGTCAATGCTGGGTCAAACTCTCGAATTTCCTTTCCATCTAGAGTTTTTAAAGATGTTGGGGAACTGGAGAAGGAACGGAAGCAGATGTCAAACAGGAGAAGTTTCTTCTTAAATTTGGGACATGCGGCAATCATCTTATAGAGAAAAACATTTTTTTTAAATACTGAGAAACCCACACATGTGAGAAATAAAATGAATTTTAAAATACAGTTTGTAGAAATGACCTTTCCCCAATTAGTGCTCCATGTCGTAACAGCTGCCAAAAAAATCAAGACTTTTAGCCCAAACAGGGATTCTTAATGTAACATTTTAAATGTTTAACTTTAACAACAAATGTTAGTCCACTGATGAAACCTTCTTACTCTGTCCTTCTTATGGTGGACACAACATTTTCCAACTCACAATGGGTCCTCAGGGTTGTTCTTAGGGCTGAGGATGGCGCCTGTGACCTCTGGGTTTGGGGGCGGGTGGGAAGGGGGGTGTACAGAAGTATAGAGGGCTTCTAACAGGATGACCAGGTAGGTTGGCCCATAAAGAACCTTAGAGATCATGTCCTGCTTCTTATTCACTAGGTGAAGAATACAAGGTCACTTACCTAAAGTCACACGGCAAGTTAGTGACAGTGATGGCAGACCCCCCCAGGGCTCCTGAGTCCTACATTCAGGGTATGGGCTCTGCCCAGAGGACCCTGGCACCACCCACCATCAGGGCTGCCTCAACAAAGCTCTCAGCTTCTCTGAGCCTGTTTCCTATCAGATAAAAATGGTACCAACCTCATAGGGCTATTTTAAGAGCTAAATGTCATAATGTACTTAAGTACTTGCCCTGTGTCTGGCACATTGTAGGTGATCAGTAAATATTAATTATTGTCTTGTTTGTTTGTTTTATTGTTGGGGAATATTGGGGAACAGGGTGTTTTTCCAGGATGTCAAGTCGTTTTTTCAATCTAGTCGTGGGGGGCACAGCTCAGCTCCAAGTCAAATTGTTTTCAATCTGGTTGTGGAGGGCGCAGCTCACTGGACAATGTGGGAATCAAATGAGCGACCTTGGTGTTATGAACACCACACTCCAACCACTGAGCCAACCGGCCGTCCATCAGCGGCTCAGCGCCAAGCTTGAGCCATTGTTTCTCACTGGCCCATATGGGAATTGAACCGGCGACCCTGGTGTTATGAGCACTGTGCTCTAACCACTGAGCAACCCGGTCACCCACCTGTGGCTCAGCTCCAAGTCAAGCCATTGTTTTCAATCTAATTGTAGAGGGCTCAGTTCACTGGCCCATGTGGGAATCGAATCAGCAACCTTGTTAAGAGCTGGTGCTCTAACCAACTGAGCCATCTGGCCACCCCTGATTGTTGTTTTTATATGATAACATTTACTTAGTACATGCTACAGTTTGAATAAAATACTGGGGAAGAATTAAAGTCAAACAGTACTATACACAATAACAAAATAGCATGTTCTTTATCCAATAAAATACTTTAAAAAGAGTATTGAAACACCTATTTTGATAAAGAACACCAGAAACACCAACAGTTCTCAAAAATCAAGGCCAAAACTTTATTGTACACTAAAAATGCTGACATCAAAAGGCGGCAATTTCACTTTTGATACATTATAAAAAAAAGGAATTTAGTTTTTAGCTTCTTCCATTATTTTGACAAGTGTTATGACTGAATTGGTGTTATAAAACAGCTTTATTGAGATATAAAGTCACAGATCATAAAACTCCCCATTTGAAATATAGAGTTTAGGGGTTTTTAGTATATTCACAGAGTTCCGTATCCATCACCACAATCTAATTTTAGAACATTTTCATCACCCAAAAAGAAACCCTGTACCCACTAGCAGTGATTCACTGAATTCATAATGAATACATTTTTCTACTAGTTTTTGAAGATTCAGATTCTAAGAGCTTTCATCCTTATTCCAACCACGTGAGAGCACAGCAGTTTCCTCATTTGTTTCCTTTTACCATCCCATTCTTGCTTCCTCCTGCACACCTGCAGTTTTCAGTTAGCTCTGCCCCTTTCTGTACTTTCCTCCCATCAAAAGAATTTAAAGGACTGACTCTTCAGTATAGAATTTGCAGTGCTATTTTCTTGCTTGAATTCATCCCCAAGTCCAAGTTAATTCAGCCTTGCCAAGGTGCGAAAAAAAACCCATCCTATTCAGATGAAACACCACACCCACATATTTATAACCCAGGCAGAAAACACATTTATTGGTCGAAGCTTCACAAACCGAGAGCTTTTTTTAAAAAAAAATGCATGCAGCAACATATAACAAGATAGAACATACAAAAATGCACCATCTCCTAGGTATAAAGATTTTAACAATAAACTGTCATTTCATAGTTTTGAATGATATAAAGGAAGAATTTCTCCTATTTTCATTTAGAAAATTATTTGTTAGCAACATCATGACTATGATGCTGGAGAAATTTCAGCAGCAGTTTCAGTTTTATATTTACCAAGAAAGTGAGACATTCATTTGAATTCACTGCGTGTCTTGGAGGCAAGTCATCAGACAAGCCTACATCTGCAAATAGATGTCATTAGGATAACAGAAAAACGGCCAGCAGAGACCACAGAGCTAGAACCAGAGGGGTCTTGGAGATCATTCACTCCTAACTTGATTTACATGGGAAGGAACTGAGCCCAGCTCACCCAGATAATGGAGGACCAGAGGCTAAAGGATTCTTTGAAACAGAATCCTGGAGAGTAGAAAAGAATGGGCCAGGTAGGTTCTCTGGTTGTTTCGACATGACTGCACCCCCACACTGGGGGGTTTAGAATCCAACTAGAAAGACCCAGGCTCCAAGTTGGTCTGGAAATGGAGTTGGGGAGAATTACACAGCCCTTTGGAATACAAGGAAGGTCAGATTTATGTTTATTCTCAAGAGAGCTTAAGATAATTCTCAACCAGAATCTAAGAGCTATTTTAAAAAGAAGGAAAGAAAGAAAGAAAAAAGCAGCTGTGACAACCCAGCTGGATGAGACTGGAGCCAGCATGGACTTGGGACTTGGGGCTGTCAGTGAGCTGACGGCTCTATGGCCACCTCTGTCTGAATAGCAGGATTGCTTTGTCCTGCACTAGTGATCACAACACTTCTGAGAGGGAAGACCCTTTTCAGGGCCTGTCACTCATCCTGAGCATAGGCATCGTGCCCTATCCCGCTGCTCCAATACAAAAGGCTCTAGTGGCTAAGCTTGTGGTTGAATACTTGGACTTTGCCCAGGACACATCCCCAAAATAGCTGTTGCAAAAGGGAAAAATCAACAATGTGGTGTACTGGTCTCAAAAAAGAAAAAAATGTCCTCAATCCCAGTAACACGAAGCTTGCTTGAAAGTTATCAATCCCCTTGCTTTAAGTGTATTTTTAATCAGGCTCAACTTTTCTGACATTTCTGTTTTGTAGGGGGCTTTCTGGGTTTTATTAAGCAACAATCACGGAGAAGCTTCACCTCCTGTTCAATCTAGAATAGAGTAACACGAGCATGGAGTCAAGTCTGATCCGCATGACACCTCCCTGGCGCTCAACTGCTTCTTCTGTAGGAGGAATAACTGCCAGACTATAAAGTCCCCTCTGGCTCTAAAAGGTGGCTTCTGTGACACAGTCCATCGAACTGCGAGGTTAGTGCCACAAGCATGCGTTAAGAGGCTGCTGCAGGGTACTGTTGGGGCCACATTCAAAACACACACGAGACAGCGTCTGTAGTCAGGAACTCAGTGTCCCACAGGTTAACTAAGGATTGGGATAAACTTTCTCCTTCTCTTTTAAGATATTAAGGCACTAAAGCTGAAGGTGTTTGGGAAGGACTGATTTCAAAAATCCAAATAGAAGGCATTTGAGAAATCCTTTGGCTTTTAATATAAAGAACGACTTCCTAGGGAAATGGGAGCAAATTGGTTGGTTATTTCCAAGTTGTTTTGTTTTTCTTCTTTAAAAAAGATAGAAAAGTTTACTTGAAGTCAGTCTCCCAGCACCAAAAATAGACATTTTGTCACTTAGTAGAAAAAAGATATCAGTATAGAAACTAGCAATCTTGGGCAATTGGCAAAAAACATCCCATCAACATTGTCTCCCGTCAGAGGAAAAGAAGACAGAGTGAATGCACCTCACATGTTTTCACATTCATCAGACTTTGGTAATTGGCATCTAGGAGGTCGTTTGGAAGAGACGTAAAATTAGGTAAGTATGGGCATCACATTTAGATTCCACTTCCTGCGCTTCCCATGACAGAAATGTACTTTCTACCGGGCATGGGGATTTACTCTTAACCCTCCACGTACGATAACAGCTCAGCCATCATCCCTGAAGTATATACACTTTGATTGTTTTCCCAGTCATGGTGAAGGGTTAGTATAAGTCATGTTGCGTCCCTTGCCCAGTTCCCCTGGGGACAGAGCAAAACTGGCTGGCCTTCATGGAAGCTGCACCCTTCAACATGAGTATAACGGACTTAGCCAGATATAGACCACTTCAGTGGTTCTAGGTGGCAGACAAAGGAAATGACTCAGCCTGCACCTGGTATGCAAAGGGAACAGGAGAAAGAAATGTCCAAATCAAACAACATAAATGTACATTTTCTCAAGGCGGTGAGCCCAGTGTCTCTTCCAATGTTCTGGGGTCATTGTTGTTATTGTTTGACTTTGCTACTCTAATTTTATGTGCAATTGTGGAATTGATGAGTACCTTTAAAATAAAGATCTCCATTAAACCATTCTAGTGAAGACAATATATGGCCCACATTTGTGATGTAGCAAAAATTAACATTAAAAAATACATTTGCAATCTGTAGGACTATGTGGAATTGACAACCATGCTTTGAGTTTATGAAAGAATTTCTGGCCTGGCTGGATTCAGTCCTCTGGAGGCCCTAAGAAAGGAAGAGATAAAACTCCCTAATATGTACCCAAAACAATAAGATTTCAGGTATGCCAAAATGAAAGTTGCTGGTGTCTGTCTAGATTTTCTAAATGGCAAAATTCTAGGTAAATTCATCAGAGCAAAACTTCTCTCATTTTTCTGTGCCTCTGTGTTACTCCACCTGGGCTCTACCTGCTTACCGGACAACCCAGCTGACGTTCATGGCCTCATCACTCCCAAGTGAGAGATTAAACTTCATACCTTTGTGAAATTGCAAAAGATTATGTGTCATGAGTTTTTAATAAACTTCTCCAAAGCGAGGAAACTCATGGTTTTCATAATAACTCAAAGGCCTTTAGTTGTAGTGATTTGGGCCTCATTGTTCATTCTGAAAGATTGAACCCTGACCAGTGGAGCTGTCATTTTGTGTAAATGGTGCTCCTTTTATTTTTATTTTTTTTGTTTTTGTTTTTTGGTATTGAGAAATACCAAAAGTGATTTACAGTTGATTTTTCTGCATCTAATAAAATAGGTCATGTCTTATTCCCTGCTTTAACCAAAAAAAAAAAAAAAAAAAAAAAATTATCTAATTTCAAGGCCATGGTTAATGGACTCCTGGATTCCTCAGTGTGAAGACAGAGGGATGTTGGCCCAAAAACCTTATGTAGAACAATCGAGAAAGTTCACTTTTTTGTGTGTGAAATGCTTTCTTACCCCGGCATTATCCAGCAAAATTTCATTTTGCTGTTGCTGAACCCAATCCAGCCTCTAGCCCAGGGCTTGATGTTTTAAACATTAGAGGCCTGAAGACATATAACCAATTAGTTAGAACAACTCTGTGAAGTCACCCCAAATACCTAGAGTGAAAAAAGTATAGAAGCAACACCTACCCTGCTTTCCAGAAAATAAGACCTAGCTGGACAATCAGCTCTAACGTGTCTTTTGGAGCAAAAATTAATATAAGACTGGTATTATTATATTATATTATATTATATTATATTATATTATATTATATTACATTACATTATATTATATTATATTATATTGACCCAGTCTTATATTATAGTAAAATAAGACCAGATCTTATATTAATTTTTGCTCCAAAAGACACATGAGAGCTGATTGTCCAGCTAGGTCTTATTTTCGGGGAAACACAGTAGCAGTGGAGATCATTTGGAAACTAGACATTCTTCTTACTTACTGGATAATTACTTAACCATTAGTGACTTATTATCAGAAACCTCCTTCTGACTGGCTCCTTACAAGCCAGCCTGCAGTACTGTCAATTCTTGGCATGGGACAATCAAGACATAGCACATCATCTCCTTCTGAAAGTGGATCTTATCTTGTAATAGGTTTCATGCTATGGTATACCAGCTTTAAAAATTCTTCACTTTATGACTTTATGGCGAAGTTTGTGTGTTTATCTATAAATACATTCATTAAACACGTACTTACTTGGTGCCTACTAAGTGGCATGAGCTGACCCAGGCATAGGGACACATCAGTGCACAGGACATCAGTCTGCTCTCACAGATCTGGTTCAGAGGAGACTCATGCAACCCGAGGCAACTGAGAACAGGACACATCTCACCAGAGAGGGCACTTTCTTTCAGAGCTTGTCTTATTCAAAGAGGCCATTTGGGAAGAAAATTAAAACCATTTCTATTACCATGAAAACTTTTTGCAATTTCAGTGTCCTAAAACATGTGCAAAAGCATGTCTTCCGAAAGACTTCCTTGTCTGTAGCAAATGAACATAGTTCCAAGCACGTGACAAAGATAAATATTTCTAAGCATGAACAGAAATGAGGAGACATGCTCTGATCCACATAGGTTTCCACATGGTCAATTCATCCTACTTTGAAAACCATGTAGAAATTCTGCACTATTGTATAAAAATGCGTTGGTTTACATGACCTAAAGGATCAAATGATCTCAGTGTTAAAAGTATCATTATTCACTAACAAATGGTCTGTTCAAACAAAACAAAAATTAAATGATCTCCTTTAGCTCTACATGGCAAATTATTTTACACACTGTCTCCTAAATGTTTACATAGCTTACATACTTAGTGAAAACACCACCTTATATTATTGTGACATTTAGTAAAAGGGTCTAATTATTTTTTCTGAAGCTGTCTTTTTTTTTTTGAGCACATGAATAATTCGTTTCTTAACCTACAAAATGATTTCACCTTCCTGAATGAGGAAGATGATTGAAAGATTTAGTCATCTCTAACCGCATCCTATAGTCACACCTTGTATTTTTATTTACCACAAATATACATCCACGTGTCACTATAAGTAATACTTTTCAGTTGCAAGTTTGATTCCATAGTCAAAGAAAAAAAAATAAACTTGTTTAAAATATTTATTCTCTCAACGGGATATTCTCTCCTCCTCCTGTATGCCGTGGAAGGGTGTAGTTATTTAAAAATGAGAGTTTCGGTCTCTGGAATACCATACTTCCCTTTGTGCTCCTCAAATAATTTCTTTAGCTCATCCATATAAGTCTGATGTAGCTCCTCAATCTGCTCTGAGGTTGGGTTCAGAGTCTGACGAACAGGGATTGGGTGGCCAACTGCAAATACAGAGAAGACGTCACATGTCAGAAACTCAAACCACTCCACCACAGACCACTGCCTCTAATAGACAGCCCTGGAAAGATCTGCCAGTCAGAATCCATCTGGCCTGCTCACTCCAATCCCTCTTCCATTTTACTGGCTGCCTACACTGGTCACACCATCCCATTTGATAACAAATAAATAACTTTCGCTCTCAGCAGACACTGGATTGTCAGTACCCTGGTGGTTTTGACTTTGAGTCAAATGAACTACTGTGCTGACTGCAGCTGGGAGGTAAGAGGACACAGCTGTGTGTGCGCGTCACCAGCATTCTTCCTCGGGTTGAGCTGACAGCCCGACCACAGTACCCATTACGGCTGGCTGTGAAATCTTGAATCATGAGGCACCAGCGCTCTACTCCCTTTTCAATGTCATCCTAAAAAAGTAAAAGAATATCTTCATAGCTAAATGACTGTAATAGAAAGCATACAAAACCACAAGGACTCCACTGTCTGTAACAGTAGAAAATGAAAACCAACCGAAAGTCTCAATAGAAATATTATTAAGTAAACCACAGAACATCCATTCAACGGAATCCTAGGCAGCAATTTTTTTAATGAAATAATATTTTTCTAACTATGTATGGTGATGATTGTTAACCAGATTTATTATCATTTTGCAATAGATGCAATTATCAAATCATGATGTTGTACACCTGAAACTAATAATGTTATGTGTCAATTATACTTCAGTTTTAAAAAATGAAATCATATGTGTGTATGCACATACACAGATGTCTAAAATGTATTAAATGGGAAAAACGTAAAATAATATAGCATGATCCCATTTATGAAAAAAACATTTATATTTCTAGGTAGATTGTAAGCTTTTAGCATATTGAAAAAGTCTGGAAAGACTGGTAACTGTTACCTCGAGGGAGGGAGGAGAGATGGGGGAACTTTCAGTTTATTTGTATTGTGTGAATTTTATACAATGAATATACATTTGTGTTTTACTCATATAGATCAATTTTACTCAAAATCGATCAATTAATTTTTAAAAACATGGCAAATTCTATATGTATTTTAAAAGGCATTTATATAATAAATAACGTTCATCTACTTGTCTCAGATGTTTAGAGAATACAGATAGGTACACATGACTTTGATGCCAGCTCTCCTGAGTCTTCTCTACTATTCAACGCGCCCTCTGCTGGTCTAATGCTGCTACTGGTGCCAAGTTTAAAATATACAGGATGTTCACCGACCAGCTGGGCAGCAAACTGATTCTTACTACCTTTGATTAGCTTGGGCATGAGATCGAACGGGGCTGTAGGTCACAGAATAGAACTCGAAGGGGAGGCGATTTCCTTTGGCCTACCCTGAGTTATCCTGTGCTCCATCCAAGGCTCGAATCCATGTCAATAACAGAAGGTGGTTAGTTAAGGGAAGACCAAGGAGATAAAGAGTGTGTGTGTGTGTGTGTGTGTGTGTGTGTGTGTGTATCTGTATATACATCCTAACTGCAACACTAATGTTCTTAAATTGCTAAGTTTTTAACCACATGTAGACTCAAAAAGCTCATATATACCGTTTCCCCGAAAATAAGACCTAGCCAGACAACCCGCTCTAAGGTGTCTTTTGGAGCAAAAATTAATATAAGACCAGGTCTTGTATCATATTATATAAGACCCAGTCTTATAGTACTATAATATTATTATATAATGCAATAGTTATATAATCATATTATATAATATGATCTAAGACCCGGTCTTATAATAAACTAAGATTGGGTCTTATATTAATTTTTGCTCCAAAAGACGCCTTAGAGCTGATTGTCTGGCTAGGTCTTATTTTCGGGGAAACACGGTAGTTCTTTGATAGCTTAGATGTCTAATTGATATATGACACACATCAGTCCTTTGTAATTCAACATAAATAACTACAAACATAACCATCTTGCTGTCAGTTGTGGTTGGAAATGTGGACCAGGAAAGGTTAATGTGGGGATGGGGTAGAACTGGGAGCTGGTGTTGCATAAACAGCACCAGGCTACACCAGGTCTAGTGCTAGCTCACCAGCAAGTATATTGAGCTAGTAAGTAACTTCCTCCCTGGCCTTAAGTTTTATATGTATAGGATAAAAGAGAATTGGAATGTTGAAACTTTCTTCCAGCTCTGAACTTTGTTGTTGTTTGAGCGAAAATCTCAGAAATTTACATGCAAATTGAAAAACCTGCATGCCAATCTACTAATAAATTTGTGGTTTTATAGAAAAAGCTTGTTTTCTTTGAAATGGTCCCAAGGAGAGAGGTCAAGTACAACTATTGGGGTGGGAGTTGGGACTTACAAAGAGACACAGTGGTTAGTCTAAGATGATGAAATGTGTTGTTCCCAGCTTACTTTAATTAGGACTTGTGAATTCTGAATTATTAGTTGAATCTTTCTTTCTATGAGCTATCCTATAGTTAACATCAGTTCTGCCCTTCTCTCATTAATGGTTTTATTATATTTCAGATAGCTCTTCCAGCAAGCTGAGACAGGTCCATATGTGTCGAATTTATCACCATAAGACTTTTCCCTTTAAGTGTGAAACATAGTCATACTTGCCTTTCTCTTAGTTAAGTGCAGAGAAAGTGAGATGCTGAAAGACCCTAAACCACACACACACAAAACACCGAGAGGAAATTATGATTTTAAACCCAGTACTCCTGCCCCTCATTTAAACACTGAAATTGGATTAGAGAGTAAGAAACATTTCTCAATTGCTTTTTAGAGCTAAAGACAGAGGTAACAGACAAAAATGTGCAAATCCGAGAAGGATCCCCTGAGCCCCACAAGACCAGAATTATCTCTTTCCACAAAAAGGAGAGTTTTTTACTACTGAGGAGAAGAAAAAAACACCTTTTCAACACAAGACTAAGTTAGCCGCAAACTGCTGCATAATTCTCATTTTACCACAGAAAGGAGAAAAACAGCTGCATCAGGCTGCTGTTGGAAAGACAACTCCTTACTTTGGAAAAATCAGCAAACATCTACCGTGGCATTGGGAATCGTTGCTTCTGTTTATGTTTCAGTGGTTTTTATAACTGACATGCTTGCTTATTCCATTTTCCAATTCCATCCAACAATTCAAGGTTAGTTATGCATTTATTGCTGTCACAGAGCACTCCTGCTCGAATTTCGATGGTGCTGTATTATATTTTTCCAAGATAAGGAATGAGCAGCTTCACGGGTCATGGGATACACAGTTAGAGAAAAATTGGTACTGGGAATTATTTTCTTCTCACTGAGACAAAGCATAGATATTTCACAGTAAGTAGTCTTTGTTCTACTTTTCTATAATTATGAAAATTCCACAGAGTTTATCTCTCTGATCTCACACAGGAATGATCTTTCTCTAGATGCTACATACTATACAGTAGAGAAATAATAGGCAGAGCTGCACGGCAGAAGTGGGGCTGTGCAGAGTCTAAACATGGCTGCCAAATGAAACCCGGGTTCAGAACTGGTTCCACCTCTGGCTTATTGTGGAGGGTCAAAAGATGCCCAATGTAAGTGTGTGTGTGTGTGTGTGTGTGTGTGTGTTCCACACACTCATACTGGCACCATACTAATCCCCCTAACATTATTATCTCCTTTAATCCCAGCCTTCAATTAAAATTGAAAGTTTCCTTTTTCTCTCCATTTCAGAGAATGCCTTAGCCTGCTTTTTTCCCCATCAGGATATACTAATGACTTGAAACATAATGGACTACTGTTGTCCTCATGTGGTTTCAAACCAGTTGTATTTAAATAAAGTAAAATCCCTTCCCTATCTTTTTTATTTTTAAAACCTATAGAAAAAATAATGCAATAGGCACTTGCATTCCTTTCCTGCAGACTCACCCATTTTGAAACTTTTGCACACACGTGTGTTTATTATTGTTTTTATTTCTGTAGAACCATTGGAAAGTTGTAGATACCAATGATTCGATCATGTTAATCATCCCTAAATATCTCAGCATGCATACCTAAGAATAAAAAACACTGTCCTATATTATAACACCACTTTCACATCCAAAGAATTTAACCTGCACACAATCTTATTTTGTGCTTAATCCACAAACATGATCAATTGTCTCAATAATACCCTTTATAGTTGTTTCCCCCCAGTCCACCACAGCTGCCTTGTCTCTTTAAATATTCACTTTCTCCTTTTAGTCTTTCACATCATTGATATTTCTGAAGAGTCCAGACCACTTGTTTTGTACAAGGTCCCACAATCTGGATTTGTCTATTTCCTCCTGATTTGATTCAGATTAACATTTTGGCAGGAATACTTACACAGGGAAACTGAAACACATTTGATAGCTCTCAACAATCTGGTCTGGGAACTTCTACTCTGCATACCAACTCTCACTGCGCTAGCACCTGGATGTACAGAGTGCTTTCCCAGTCTGATGTCATCTAACCCCCAGTGCCCCTGAAAGATGACAGGACAATGATAAGCATCTCCTCTTCTCTGAGCATCTCTGATACTCAGAGAGGATGAATGGTACATTCTAAGTCACTCCGAGTCAGACCTCAAACCCATACCACTTCCTCCTGTACATTTTGGCTGAAGCGTAATAAACACCTTCCGAATGTTGGTGTTAACTTGTGTGCGGCTGATGCCTGAGCGTTAGCTGCAGCCACCACGGTGCACCTGTAGGTGGAAAGAACCAACCTCTTAATGGCACTGTTTGTATTTTTTCATGTTGCCATAAGAAAAAAAATGCAACGAACACTTCTATGGCATCCATAATTAGAAGAGAGGTTCGGGAGTTAACAGGAAGTCAGTGGCAATCTCAAGGCTACAAAAGGTGGGATTGGAGCACTTTCTGTGCCACATGTAAACAGCTGGTAAGCCTGTCCGGGTATCCATAATTCTGGGACTAACACTGGGACTTTATAGTAAATGGCAACTAATTAACATAGAAGGAATGCTAGAGTTAGAAAATCACCAGTTTGCAGCCATGACTGTAATAATTAATGCTGATAAGAATTATCAATGGCTATTAAAACCATCAAGTAAAGTTTGATGACGAACAGGATAATGACAGACTCTAAGTAACAGCAGAAAGTATACTTATTATACCACTAGAGAGAGGAAAACTTTAGAAAAGGTTAACAACTAGTGAATCTAGGAGAAAGGCACACAGGAGTTCATTTTACTACCCACAAAAACTTTCTGAACATTTGAAACTTTTCAACACAAAATTTTAAAAATCAAAAACAGCGTATGCAGGAAATTTCCTCTTTTAAATAACAAGTTTCCCTTGGATCTTATTTTCTTGTTGAAATATGCACCGTCCCATCATCCGACCTGTACTGGCTCTATAGTACTTCAATGTAATATTAGTCCCCTTTAAAATTTTTAGTGTGTATTTATTTGTTAGATATCTGAAGACTTAAGAATTACATCAGAGAGGACTAACAAAAGACTAATTTGTCTAATTTGTTTTTTCCCCAATGTGTCTTGAACTCCCATTCTGTGGGCACTGGGAACATAGCAGAAAACAAACAAGGCCCAATTCCTGTGCTCCTGGAGCCCTGTGATGCAAACAGTGGTGGCACTTTGATTTTAGTGAGAACACATTTTTAAAGGGGGTTAATTAATAGAACATTGTTGTTAATAGAACACTAACAAAACCCTTACAGTGATTCTCACTAGTTTTAGAGACTCACTAACACTGAAATGAACACTCTGGTTGAGGTCATTAAGGAAGTGGGGTCTGAAAGATGTGAAGGGAAACTATTTATAGTATGAAGAATCAGAGCATCTCTGGACACCCATGAGTGAGAGGATTATAGATGAAATGATGGTTTAGGATGAATTTAACTAATATTTACTGAGTTTGTATAGTGTGAGGTAGAAATTATTTAAGTCAATAAACTCTTAACTAAGTCGAAAGAGAAGCAGAGGGGCCCCAAAATAACGTGCTGCTCTGGATGCTGCCTGAATCTTACCTGGGGTGTCAGGGAATCAGCAAAGAAACAACTCTGGGTTAGAAGTGCATTGATTTAAAATAGAAATGGACATAGTAACATAGATCACTGTTTCAATATCATACCGTGTTTTATCCTCTGTTGCATTTGATTGATACACAGCTTTGCTTTTGTTTATGGAATTTAAAATATCCTTAACTGGTATTATTTCAAGTCAATAAAGTCTTTACATACACATGGTCTGAGAGTCTGGTCCGCACAAATGAGGCTGCTTGCAATCATCTGACTCCCATTCAACCCCCACAAGATCTCAGCAGCTGAATCCTTGAGACATTGAAATCCTTGCATGTTTCATTTATATCCTTAGCTTGGGTTTCAAAAGACTTCAAGCAATAGTAGATACGGAGATGCTAAAGACTAGAAATGGCATTCCTTATGTAATCGTTTGTAGGGTAAGTAGAAAGATGGAGCGAAGCAAGTTTTCGTTTTTCTGAATCTTTAAGAGAAGCACGTTCTACAAGCATGAGTCAAAGCCAGATCTGTAGATTTCTAGTCTTTACAACAAATTCACATTTGGTGATTTCCACATGACCCTTGACCAATTAATTATTTGTCAGTAGAAGTGTAACCAGGCTGTATCAAATGACAAACCTCTTTACTTTTAAAAATATGTTTAACCCAACCAGGTGATAACTATACTCATTTAACCCTCCAAAATATCCTTGTTTCCAACATTTACAACTTATTTCATGGTGCATATGAGTTACACTTAATTAAACACTTAGTTCCTAAAATCATTCCCACAATTTTCCTTATATCCCCCAAAATACCAATTATAGTACTTTGTACATAAGAAATAAAAAATGACTAATTAATAATATGCCTCCAAAAGTAACCAGCTTATCCTAAAAAACACAATTGCAAACTTAAATTTATCTCAGTTATTTCTATTACACCAACTAATCAACAGTCTAACATTCCATTTGAGTTAAACATAGTATTTTAAAATAATGTCATGTGACTATATATGAAAAGCAAAGCTCTTACATAAACAGTAGTAAAATCCCAGTCTAATGAAACAGACCTAAAAAACAAAACCAAAACTGAGTTTCATTTAATGGGCTAGCCATGGTGAAATTATTACTTCCAGTTTCATAGGAAGTATATAATTTTGGTTAATTCTCCTATCAGCACCTGACTCATCATTTTCTCATTTCAATTCTCTAGTTCTTTTTCAATTTGAGGAGCTAATTACTTTCCTCAGTCCTTCTATCAACATGATCTGTCTTCCTCTTCCCCCATCTTCTCTCCCCCAAATATGCAACTTTAAAAAATAAAATCAGGGTATATTACATACAGGATTAATATATAGGATATATTAATATAGCTAGTTGCAAAAAAATGTTTTTGCTATAGAAACTGATGCCTATGAGAAACGAACACGATCAAGACATCTATTATACAGAAATTTGCATAGATTAATAGACTCTGATTGAACTTGTTCAGCATAGAATTGCTGTGTTATAATCTGCTGGTACAGAAAAAATAGATCCATCCTAGAGGATCAGAAACTTTATTTCTAAAACTGGATTCTACCCATAGTTCAATAGTAGTATTCTTGAAAGTAATCAATTCCCATTGCAATGGAAAACATAGTCATTTCATAAATAAAAGGTCAACTTGAAATGAAGCTCAAATAACATCTACAGGATTCTTATTTTTGGAAGTTCTTACTCAAAGCCACTTGCACTAGCACCTCAGTCAAGAACAATAAACATTGCTCAAAGCAAGATAAACGTTTCCTCATCGTAACAAGCATTTAGTCTTCAGTATACATACCAACGGTGTGAATAGGTTTCCTATAGGGCATCAGGCCAAAACTGTATTGAAAGATTCCTCTGGCGTGGAACAGTGGCAAAGCAAACCCCATGACCTTCTGTAGTTTATCCTGCACGGCACGAAGCCACGAACCTTCCGGGTTGCTCACTTGTTTAAATAGTTCATTTTCACCAAAAGAAAACACAGGGACCAAATGGGCACTGCAAAACACAAAGGGGCAGAGTGAGAATTTTCAGTGAAAAGGAGGTACTTATTTTATTCTGCCTAGCTGACTTTTGCAACAAATTTCTAACAATTCTTTGATGTCCCCAAGCCTTCCTCATCCGGCTAACTTCTTGTTTCACACGTGGAAACTGACTTGTACTCGAAATTCTTTGGGGAGGGACTTCCGCAATCTAGCAATTTGTGGAATTTGATGCTGCAGAAAATCAAGGTTCCACTGAGCTTCTTTATATCTTTAGTTTTGGCCATGGTTCCTTTGTTCCCTTGGCTGGAAATTTTGTATGTTTTTTGTTTGCTTTGCTTTTAAAGACAAGTGTCACAGCTGGATGCTGTGGCATTGAGCTACCTTAACGGGAAGGTCATATTCCATTCCCCGTGAAAATCCACACCTGCTTTTACGGTGAGGTCAGTTAGGAGGGGGTCTGTCTTTCAGGGCCAGAAAAATTACTTTGCTTCTTTGTGTTCATTTAATAATGTCTTAACTTCCTTGACCCAGGCACCCAAAATGAAAAGCCACTTACCCATGGGTCAAAGCAATTTTCACAAATCCTTTCCGCTGGCGGATGAACAGAGTGAATTTTCCAGGATGGGCATCTAGTGATTCCTCTGCACCCCCAAGCACAATGATTGAAATGTTTCCACCTCCCTCCTTGCTCAGTACGTGGGACAAACTTTTCTTGGAAACTGAGACTGGCCCTTAGTGAACAAAACCAAAGGTGTAACTAAACATCCTTTTTAAACAAATGAAAACACTTTTATCATAATAATATTCCACGGCATCAGTGAACACCTAACAAAATTTCCTACACTGCTTACATTTGGAGGACTTTGCAGGTTTATAATTCTTTTCACATCCAAATCTTTAGCAATATATTCCATGAATATGATCTAACATTTTGGCAGGTGATAGGTTAGGCCTCTAAAATGTCATCAGGTTTTCATTATGTCTGCCGCTTGTTTGGGTGGCTTCTGCACTGTTCAATTGTACAGACTCCATTCATATTGCATTCTAAGTAAAAGACGCCCCCTGGAGTTGTTCAGTGCACAACCTGCATAGTTGTATATGACAGTCTTGGTTATTGTCCTAGTAGATCTTTGCTTAGAACTGAAAAGAATATCCTCTAAGAGGTTGCTGTGGGTCTTCTGAACACACAATGTTTTCCGATGTTCTATATGGATTCTTGTTTTCCAAACTCGGATTTAGAATGCAAACAGTTTCCAAAAAAATCAGACATTTGACAAATAACCTTAATCACTTGCTAGATCCCTACATGGTTCCAAAATGTCTAGTATGACTTTGATAAACTGTTTAAGAAAGTTACATCATTGTTCAGTCTTTGTATCAGGCTTTCTCATGTAAAAATAACTTCAAAGATTCCTTTTCAGATTTTAAATGTACTATGTACTCTTGGAAGAAAATACTCTAAACTCTTGGAGGAAAAGATAAAGATGAAAACACAAACTATTCATGACCATGTTTCAGAGATAATTGCTTTTTAATGTCTTATTGTTTCCTTCCATTCTTGGTCTTATCCATTTATTATTATTATTTTTTTTTTTTTTAGTTATAAAAGAATGTGTTAGGCTTTATAAAGACAGTGAACTTCATCTCTGGAAGGAGATTATATTCTCATTTTACTGTGGATTCCTATTACTAGAGGAATGGAAAATTATCACAGGATTCTGAATGACCAACTACTCTTTTAGGAGGTGGGGGTGGTGGGTTAGAGGGTAAAGAATCTGAGCTCAGATGGGTTTGAACTTTCATCGAGTTCAAAGTGTGGCTGTTTTTCTCTGCATGTCCTGAGTGACAGCTGGAAGAATTACTTCCACTGGAAAGAGGACCTCTTGGATTTCCAGACACCTGGCTCTTCTAGTTTGCCCCTGGCATTTCTCAGTTTGCGCTTTAGGCTCCCTTTCTTCAGCCCATCCTAAAATGCTGCTATTTTTAGGGCTCTACTAGAGACTGCATGTCTGTGTCCCTCCAAATTTCATATGCTGAAATCTTAACACCCCCCCCAATAGGGTGGTTAGGAGGTGGGGCCTTTGGGAGTTAATTAGGTCAGAAGAGTGGTGTCCCCATGATAGAATTAGTATTCTTAAAAGAAGAGGAAGAGAGCTATCACACATGCTCTCTCTCCCTCTTTCCACCACGTGAGAATACAACGAGAAGACAGCTGTGTCTGCCAACCAGGAAGCAAGCCCTCACTAGACATCTGCCAGTGTCTTCATCTTGGACTTTGCAGCCTCCAGAACTAGAAACACTGTTTAAGCCTCCAAGTCTGTGGAATTCCCTTACAGCAGCCCAAACTGACTAAGCCAGGCTCCTTGACTGTCTCTCTTGCCTTCTCATCTTATTAGACACAAGGATTCTCCTACCACTTACGTATGCTGAGTTCTCCCAAATCTATCTCCTGGATGAGCTTCCTCCTGAAGCTCCAAGTCCATACTTCCAATAGCTCAATGGACATCTCTTCCTCGACAGCTCAGAGATACCTCAAACGTCATGTTTCCAAACCCAATGAATTAAATTCTTCCTCAAAGTTCTTCCCCTTCCAACATCCCCTATCGAGGAGAATGACACCATCCTCTATCCAGTCATTCAAATCAGAACCCGAGTCCCATATGTAGTCCCCTCTTCTCAGTCACCAGGTTGACTCATCATTGATTCATTCAAAAGCATTTACTGCGCACCTGTTATAGGTGAGACTCTCTGCTAGATGCTGAGGATTACAATTTACAGTCGCTGCCTTCATGAGGCTGAATCAATCACTAAGTCTTGTTGAATCTGTTTAATAAACTATGTTGCGTATCAATCCCCTCTTCTGTACGTCACTGTGCTAGTGTAGCCCTTATCACTTCTCCCTTGGTCACTGCACTGCAATAGGCCCCTTCCACCATCACCATCTCCGAGCTTATCGCCCTTCAACTTATCTCCAAGCTGCTGCCTGCGTGAGCCTTCTAACCTGATGCAAAATCCAATCAGATTCCTCTATTGCTCAAAATCCCTCACAAGTTCCCATGGCTTGCCTACCAGATAAAATCTAAAGTCCTCTGCATGGTCTACAAGGCTGTTGTGATCTGATCTCCACTACCTGCCCAGACTAAATGGAGAGAAAGAAGGGGACATGAGCCCTAGAAACACAGAGTGTGCTCTGGCTGACACCTGCTGAGTACAGATTCACCAAAATGAGCCAAGAGGAATGGTTTGGAGGTGGGACTTACAAGGCTTTAGAGCCACAGAAATCTCGGGTAAGAGCAAAACAGATACCTGGTAGCAAGGAGCCTCTAAAACCCTACTGATGATTCCTTACCAGAGAAGGTCTGGGGCACATATCTGTCTGTCTTTCACACCTAGCGTGGCAGCCACTGAGGCAGGCAAAGGCTAGGAGGGCAGCCTCAGACCAAGATCTCTCCTAGGAAGCGGGTTCGGGGAGAGACTGAGAACTCAACTTAGAGACAAGGAAAGTCTGCACCTCCCTTGACTATAAGTTTGGATGTTTTTCATTTAGTCTTTAGGACATCTTAGGTCATAGCAAAGGAAATGATCTCATGATGTTATAAGCCAGTGAGAGCAGACAGGTTTCACCTCAAATGCCAACTCTAGTAAATGGCAGTGGCTGTCGGAGCACTATATGGAAAAGGACTCAAGGTTGACTATTTGTATCTGACATGGCCATGGGGAGGGTGTACCTACATCTCTTGTGCCATGAATTTGCAATACCTGTTCTCAATTACACTACCAAACTCACCTACAACTGTACTTTAAATCAGCAAACTGTATACTGTAAATATATTTCTGCGCTTTTTTTGAATTTTTAAACACATTTTTTAAGTTTCCCTTTAATTTTCCTCCTTTCATAAAACTCGAATCCAATGTCTGCAAAACAAGGATGAGAAGGAATATTTTTCCTCTACAGTAGTGTGGGGGTTTTAGTGCACCACCTGGAGGCCAGACTCAGAGGCAGCCTGGACTGGCCCTAAAGCCCAGGGCTACAGAGGAGAAGGTCGGTAAACAGAACCTAACAACACAGACCAGAACCTAAAATCCTGGCCTTTTAGGGCTCAGTGATTTCCTACCAGGTATTAATGACAACAGAGACTTCGGAAATTAATAGGAAATAATGAAGACCTGGAAGCCCATGGAAAATTCTGTCTCTGAATATGCTATTTATTGATCCTGAAATCAGAAATTTTCAAAAAGAGACTACAGACTTTCCTTGATAGCCAAGAAATGCAAAGACAATAATAATTAACCCACACAATAACCATAAAGAACTCTCTCTGTAAATTAGGTGCTATAGCTCAGGGTTAGTTAATAAGTTGGTCAAGTTGGAAAACCAAACAAACTGACTGAGCCTTTTACTTTGAAGGGAGAGCTATTAACACAAGCTTAGCTTCTGTACACATTCAAATAGTATCTCTACAGCATTCCAGCTGAATTTTATTCTCAGAATTATGGTTTCACTAATGAAAACGCCTTCCACTAATTCAGAGTATTTCTAAGCCAAGATATATTTAATCTGGGAAGAAAAAGATAGCAGACTGAGTATGTTTAGTTTATATACTACCATTACTTCAAGACACATCAGAGGCTATTTCTCATCTCTCATAAAAGCATACAAAGCGACTTCCCAAAGGCGCAATTTATCACTTATTTGATCCATGATTCTGTCTGCCACATCTGGATACACAACATACATTCATCAATTTATTCTTTCATTAAGGAGGGAGAAAAGAAGAAAAAAGGAAAACAGAAAAAAAATTCATTTAGTCATCACAACTTATCTGTAAGGGTTATTATTCCCATTTTAGACATGAGGAAGTTCTGAAAATTTCCATAACTCACATTCACAAAGATTTTTTTTTAGGGGGTGCTTTATGATTTACATATTTATCTCTGCCCTTTATTCTCTTACCGAGATTAAACGGAATTATATTAAAAACATAATTAATCCAAAGGAACACATTAAAAGAATTATGCAAAAATATTTACTGTTTCATTAAATTGACATCGATTGAATATTCTTATATTCCAGGCACTATGCTAAATACTTGAGTGGAACAGAAAATAAAAGGCATAGTCTGGTGTCTTCTGGGCACTTACAGTGCAGTGGGGGAGGCAAGAAACATCCAAACAGCACATAAAGTGCCAGACCGTAATAAAGACACTAAGAAAACTATAAACCTGACTGGGTTTAGGGGGGAACCTTCTGTGTGGTTCTGCCACCCTAGAACATTGTAGAAGCAGCGATCTGCCTTCACTTACCACTGCTCATGAGATATTCTCGGAAGAGAGGACACCGGAACCAAATTGGGAGCACATGCAGATACGCAGTAAAGCCAGGAAACAGCTTCGTGAAGTCCGAATAATTTGTACAAAAATTTCCAAAGGCTCCAGCCACGAGCACTCCATGCGGGTGAAACCCAAATATGTAGTTGTGACTTGGATCCAAATCCAAAGTTTTGATGAGCTACAACGCATTTATATTGAGATTTTTTTATATAAAAAAAAAATGTTCCCTGAATCGTTTCCAATAAGAAATAAAAGGATTTGTGATTAATTCTTATATCAAAAGGAAATGGAGATTAGGACTTGTTTTCTTCCCCTGGGTTAGAGCTGTTCTCCCAATTTTTAACTATTTCCTGAGCCCAGAGCCCCTCACAATAGCCTTCCACACTTTCTCTTAGCTTAGCATCCATTTAGTAAGTTGGGATGAATTACACGCTTTCTCCCTCTAACGGGGGAAAAGCTGGACATACAAGTAATGAAAATGTTTCATTCTTTTCCCACCTCAAAACACACGATATAAAACAAGTCTACTCACATGAATTGGAAAATAGTCCTTAAAGTACCTCCAAACGGTCCAGCTTCTGACCCAGTTGGATCTCCTGCCTCCTTGCTCTGGGGTGCGCCAGTCAAAGTAAAGCCACGTCAAATAAGGGATGTAGAGGAACCAGTAGTTGTACACGATCAGCAGCAGAAGGATCCCAATGCAGACCTCGGCTGTAAGAAAGGGCGAGTGCTCAGGAATCAGGCTGCCTCAGCGTCTGCTCACCGGGCGGTATAGTCATGGGCCGGTGGACGGGGGTTTAACACACGCAAAGACTGTTAAACTGAGCCTCAGTTCAAGTGGGTAATAAAACAAGATAGCGATGAGCTAGGATCGTGTAACATTAATTGGATGCTTCCTATATACCAAGTATTGTCTTGTGCGCTCTGCCAAAACATTTTCATTTAATCCTCAAACAAATAAAAATCATAATCATAACCATTATAATCCTCATACAACCAAACCACAGTGGCAATTGAAGCAGCCACAGTGCTCGTAATGGCCTTTTCATAGAAGAGGAAATAGAGGCTGAGAGGTTAAATGAATTGCCCAAGCCACACAGGATGTAAGTGGTTGATTCACCTAAATTCAAAGTTCACGTCCCTACCCTGCGTCCCTAACGTGAGATATGGGGGAACTGTCAGGAGGATGCAGGAGTTCCTGCCGCAGGTATTTACCTTGACCGAGCAGCCATTTTTCACATGCCCACAGAGGGGACGTTCTAGTGACAAACTTCAGAAACTCTCTTGCCCGAGAGAGAAATAGCTTCGGAGGGACCCTACCTCTTAGCTCATCTATCATTACTTGCAACATGTCACAATGACAGAGCAAAATCCAAATCATTCGTGCTCCTGATGACATAGCTTCATGATACATGAAGCAAGAACTGACAAAACTTGACCTGGGCAGCAAAGACAAGAACTTAAGCTAAGCTAGACATTTTCTTTTTATGTCTGGGCTATGTATTACACTAAAAGATATTTATAAAAAGAGAAATGCATCGATGAGAGGGGAGGGAGCATAAAGACATAAAGCGTGGCACATAGTAAGTACTCAATAAATGCCAGCTGCTACTGTTACTTTAAGGAGAGCCATTGCCTCTCGGCTTCTATGATGTGCTGCAACCACTAACCTAGTGCTGACTTCAGTTCTCCAAACTCCTATCCACTCCTTTTCAACTTTGTTAAAAAAGAGCTTTGTTCCCATACAATGCATCATGGTATCTGAGTAAGAGCATCTTTATGTATTATTGCTTTATAGAGATAGACGTAGTTTTTTTTTTTCCAGAACAAGAACATGTGTACATACAGAGGGTGCCCAAAAAGTGTATACACATTTTTAAGAAAGGAAAAGAACTGTATTCAAATGACGCTGATGGTAACCACTCTGAGCACCTCTTGTAACTGCAGAAGTCAGACATGACCTGCATTCATCTTTTCTTATCGGTATAGAGTATTACAATTTTAATACCATGTTTTCCTTTCTTAAAATGTGCATACATTTTTTTGGCACCCTCTGTATATATTTTTTCTTGAACTATATAAATCAATACATTTCCCATACAGATTTAACCCAAACATAGACTGGAACCCCATAGACGACTGCCTTGCTCTCCCCAGGGTGAGTTACAGATTAAAAGAATGCATGAAAGGTGAAAGAAGCATTGCCCTGCACCCCTCTGTGGATTGTTTTCTTGCATTCTTGAACTGCCAACAAAGTTTAAATGAGTCCAGAAGCAAGGTCAAAAGAGTGCCCTCTGCCCTCGTTCCCACCAGGATCACTCCATTTTTCTTCCCCTACTTCTCTCTTCCCAGATCTGAGTGCTGACAATTTACCACTGATGGTTAATTTTATTTTACTAACATGTGCAAAAAAAGTTACAAGAAACTTAGGCAGGTCTCATTATTCTGTATTCCAAGCCAGATACAGTGAGCTAAGAAGCTCTAAGGGAAGGAAGGGAACTGTTCTGAAGGAGCGACCATAGCCCACTGGCAACCCTCAAAGTACACATTACTGTCTCCATTTTGCAGTTGTGGAAACTGAGGCTCAGGCAGTTTGAATGTCCAAAGGATTTGAACCTGGATCTGCCTAATTCCTAAACCCATGCACTCTTTTTTTTGTTTGCTTTTTACAAAACCAAGTTATACCCAGTTAATGGTAATAACACCATAAACTTATAAGTATCTATTACAAGTACATAAGTAGGTTTATAAGCATAAAATTCAGGTAGATGAGATGTTCTGATTTTTTCTTTTTTACTATAATGATGGAAAACTAAGTCCAAAACCAAATTTATTTAACTTCAACCACAGAGTGAGTCACGAGCAGCTCCAGAAATAAAGTCCCCCAGCTACGAATTCACCCAACCACATGTCCTCTAACTGAATATACACTGCATACCTCTTTAACATTCATCAGATGTTTTGCATGTCTAATGGTTAAGACACAGACCTGGCATTGGACTCCTTATGTTGGAATCTGCCACCGACTAGCTGCCTGACCTGAGGCAAATTCTTTTACTTCTGGCGCCTCAATTCCTTTACCTGTGAAGTGGGCTAATATCAGCACTTTCTCCGAGGACTGTGGAGGCAGAAAACATAGAGATGCTACAGTGCCTGGTACACAGCAAGCACTGGACAAAGGGAAACCATTGTCATAATAATTTTGCTTACTATTGTACATTGGGAGCATGCAAAAAGTAGACGCAGACAAAATTTCACCCATATTCCGGTCACCCAATAAAAACAACCACACTTTTATTTTTGAACATTTGGGCTTCTAACAAATTTTCTCTACAAACGCACTCTTGCATAAAATTTACCCACATTTTGATTTGCTTCCACAGGACATTAAGTCAAATAGTGGACCATGAAGCGGAAACAACTTGTCCCCTGATACACTTTGATACCTTACTATCTAAAGGAGTTGTTCTAATTTAAACTCCCACTCCACACATTGCATACATTCTTTTATATTTCATATCACAAACAGTACCAAAATAGTTTGTTTAATCCCTTGACCCTAAATTGGATCAAAAGCAGAAAACACTATAAAAACTAGGTGAATAGATCACCTCCAGTTTCTATTTTTATCTCATTAAGCAATCCAAGGTAACATGATTCTTTTAAATTGGAGGTCAAAGGGACAAGGAAGATACAAAGCCTAGTCCAAATGCAGTTCTCAGGGCTGACGTTGACATCTGCTAAAACTGTCTAGAGTCACAAACCAAGCTGCACTGGCCTGCATTTCCACTGCCTTGACTTGACTTGGGTATATCCTGGGTGAAAGAACACAGGCCAGCCCCCATCACTAATACTCCCATGGACTCGACTTACTCTGCATCGTTGAGGAAGCTGCCTCCCACCATTTTTTACTGAGGAGAAATTCACATAATATAAATTAACCATTTAAAAGCACTCAATCTGGCAGCATTTAGTATATTCGTAATGTTGCGCAACAACCACCTCTACCTGGTTCTGAAATGCTTAGATGATTCCAGAATAAAACCCTGTACCCATTAAGCAGTTACTCCCTACTCCCCTCTCCCCTGCCCCTGGCAACCAACTACCTACATTATTTGTATGGATTTACCTATTCTAAGTACTTCACATACATGGAATGATCCAATATGTGACCTTTTGTAGACTTTCACTAAACATCAAGTTTTTGAGTTTCATCCATGTTAGCAGTTTATCAGTACTTCATTCCTTGTTATGGAGGAATAATATTCCCGTGGATGGATATACCACAATTTATTTATTTATTCACCAGTTGATGCACATTTGGGTTGTTTCCACCTGTTGGCAACTATTTAGTGCAGGCGTGCCCCACCCACTTTAACAGTACTGAAAGTCAGAAACAAATAAGGCTCAGCTAAAGCGTATGCACCAACATTAATTCAGCATCACCTCTAAAAGGACAAAGTGGCGTATGCCTCCTGACATGATCTAATGGAAAATACACCCCTTCACCTTTGTGGTCTTTGTGCCGAAAATGCTGAACTTGACCTGAGTCATGACAACAAAACTAGGCAACTCCAGACTGGGTGACAGTCTGCGAGATAATCAGCTGGGACTATTTTGTGAAAAATCAGTTATAAAAGACTAAAAAACAAATAAAATGTGTGGGAACTGTGTTAGCTTTAAAGGAAAATTTGAAGACAATTAGAGACATTTGAATATGAACCATATATTAAATAAAATGATTGCATCACTGATACATTTCTTGGGGATGATAATGGGATTGTAATTATGTCTTCTGTTCTGGAGACACACTCTACAGTATTTAGGGATGAAGTGTCATGATGTCTACAACTTAATTTCTTACTTTCAAATGGTTCAACAGCAACAATAACAACGTGTGTGTGTGTGTGTGTGTGTGTGTGTGTGTGTAGATAGAAAGCAAATGTGACAAAATGCTGAGTGGGCGAATCGAAGGAAAAAAGAATCTTTACTACATTATTCCTTCAATACTTCTATGAAAATTTTCAAAATTAAAAGATGAGAGGGAAAAAAGACGGGGGAAATGTGTGACTCACACACACACACACACACACACATAACTAATAATAATGCACAACAGGTTAAGTACTGCTGCCTGGCTGAGAACCAGTTGGAACCTCACAGAAAGACCCACATTTGCAAGAAAGTCTTGACTTCCAATCTCATATATATAGAGGGAATGATTGAGCAATAACCCACTTTCAGCTTCAAAGCTGCCTTCAGGTATTTCTAGTAAAATCAGGGATGTAAATTTCTTTTCTTTCCCCCCCATGAACTGAAGAGTTTTGGCAAGGAGCGATGGCCAGGTGTATAGCTTTTGGGTGGACGGTCCTTCAGTGCTTACGTGGACACTTCCCATCTCTGCAGTCCTTTAGCAACGATATTCCTCTTCTGCTTCCACCCTTCCTGACTCCAGTGCATTCACCTGGTTACTTACAATCAGTGAAATTGTGCTGAACAAGAAAATACAAATTAAAAACCATTATACAATGTCTGACCTGTGACAGATGCTCCATCAATATCAGCAGAACTTGAAAAGAAAATTACTCCTAATAGCACACTTGGTCTACAGGCATTTCTCTAGTCAAAGACCGGATGTGTGTAAATTGATCAATTTCTTTAAGTCCTAGGTTTGTCTTTATCGGTTTTTCAAGATTTAAGACACTAAGTTTTGTTTTTTTAATTAAATTTATTGGGATGACAATTGTTAGTAAAATTACATAGATTTCAGGTGTACAATTCTGTATTACATCATCTATAAATCCCATTGTATGTTCACTACCCAGAGTCAGTTCTCCTTCCATCACCATATATTTGATCCCCCTTACCTTCATCTCCCACCCCCCACCCCCCACCCCCTTTACCCTCTGGTAACCACTAACACTAAGTTTTAATATGGACAATAATGTTATGGAAAAGTAATTGGCTAGTGAAACAAATAAAATAACACACAGAAAGCCTTTAGAACACTGATGTCACATAGGAAACTCTCAATAAATGTTAGTTATTAGCCCCAATGATGGCTTGAGACCCTCAAAAACACCAATTCCATGTGGTTCAACCCAATATATCATTTTATTTGTCCTCCAGTGCATATATTATTTTGCTAAAAATAAAAATTTAAAAACAGGAGGAAAGGAATATGCCAAAATATTAACAATGGTTATCTCTGGGTGAGAATATGGAATTTTCCTAGTTTCTTCTGAAAGCTCTTCCACATTTTCCAATTCTCCTAATAACTAGCATGACTTATTCTATAATCAAAAAGTTATTTTTAAAGAAATAAAATGGCTCCACTAACAGGAAAGAAAAAAACCTAAACAAAACTTTGTAGAACAAATCTACTTATGTAAGAATAATCTCATCTTTAACATGATTTTATGAAATTTCCATGAGCAAACTACATTAGAAAACATTGTGTAAACTATTGAAAGTTTATTTACTCACATTAGTGATCAATATTAAGGAAATAATTGAAAATATTTAACTTGTATATATATCCTTCCACTTGTATCCAAGAAGTTTTCACTTTTCTCCCTATGAAAATCGTTTCTGCACTTACATTAATTATTTAACATAGTATGGAGAAAGAAAATGGAATTCAGAGGCAAGCAAAATCCTTTAGACCACCACATTCTTTTCATTCTTATTCCTGAGGCATTGTATTTCAAAACACCAATCAGAGCCATCTGCTAAATATAAGAATGTAAGCATGACATACTTCTGATTTTTAAAATTCCTGTTTTAAGAGAAACGTCTCCCAGAGTTTCTTAAGACAGTGCTATAAGACAAAAATCTAAGACCCCTTTGCAGAAATTTGCAGCCCACTATTTCTCATATGTGGGTCTGTCCACACTGCTTTTCAAAAATGTTCCCCTATAGGGAATCACATTTTTCTTGTTTAAAAGCAAATTTACTATTGGACCTACTTCTTTGCCTTAACGGAGACAAATAGGTTATAACAAGGATCCAGTTGAAACCAATCCCATATTCTTAATATTTAAATGTTTACCACCTTACTGACAAAATAAGCACAAATACTTTGTACAGCTACCAATTAAAAATCATGGAGATAGTCCAGAATAAAAGAGGAACAATCGTGTTTATGGAAGTCCAACAAATTTCTATAACATCACTCAACTGAATGTTAAAATGCGCTCCCTCAAAATTTTCCAGATAAAAGAAGCCTAAAGAGACGTAACGAAACACGATGTGTGAACCCCCTTTTTTTTATAAAGGATATTAGTGGGGTAATTGCTGAAATATAAATAGGATCTATGTCTAGATTATATCACAGGACTGTATCTCTGTTATTCTTCTGATTTGGTTAATTATACTGTGGTTATATAAGACGATGTTATTGGTTTTAGGAAATATATACAGAGGGTGCCAAAAAAAATGTATACACATTTTAAGAAAGGAAAAAACTGTATTAAAATTTTAATACTCAATATATACCAATAACAAAAGATGAGTACAAGTTATGTGTATACATTTTTTTGGCACCCCCCGTATTGATATATGGAAGGATAAAGGGAAACCATGTCTGTAACTTACTCTTAAATAATTCAAAAAATAATTGTGTGTGTGTGTGTGTGTGTGTGTGTGTGTGTGTGTAGATAGACACAGATAAAGGAAATATAGTAAAATCTTAACATTTAGGGAATTTAATGAAGAAATATGGGAATTTTTGGTAATTTTCCAGAATTTTTAGTTTCTGAAATTACTTCAAAGTAAAAAGTTTAAAAATGTCAATGGTCCTCCCTGAGACCTAAAGAATCAAAACCTCTGGGGAATTTGCATTTTAACAAAAATCCTCAGGTGATTCTTAAATATGCTGTAAAGTTTGAAAACTTCAGATGTAAATAAAATCATACAGTGGAAGACTCAATGTTTTTGAGATGTCAGTTCTCTCCAAGTTTATAGACTACTCTCAATCAAAAAGCAATTGCAATGAAAATCCCAGCAGGCTTTTTTGTAGAATTTGATAAGCTGATTCTAAAATGCATATGGAAATGCAAAGAACCTATAATAAATAGTCAAAACAACTCTGAAAAAAAAAAAGAACAAAGTCTGAGGGTTAACACTATCTAATTTCATGAATTATTATAAAGCCACAGTAATCTAAACAGTATGGTGCTGGCATCAAGATAGGCAAACAGATCAGCGGAATGGAACAGAGTCCAGAAATAAACCACACGTATATGGACAACTGACTTTTGACAAGGACACAAGGGCAGTGCAGTAGGAAAGAGATAGCGTATCTTTTAAACAAATGGAACTGGAAATATTGGATCATACATATGCCCAAAAATGAATTTAGAACTTACACCATAGGCAAACATTAACCCAAAATGCATCACTGAACTCTATGTAAAACCTAAAACTATAAAACTTGTTGAAAGCATAAAAAAATCTTACGACCTTGGATTAAGCAAAGATTCTTTAGCTGTAACAGCAAAAACACACAATCCATTAAAAAATATTAATAAATTGGTTTCATGAAAATTAAATACTTCTGTTCTTCGAAAGATACTGTTTAGAGCATGTAATGATAATCCACAGGCTGGGGGAAAAACTTATACAAAGCATATACCTGATAGAAGACTTGTACTCAGAAGAACACAAAACTTTCAAAACTCAATCATAGGAAAATAAGCAAACCAATTAAAATGGGCAAAATATTTAAACAGGTATTTCAACAAAGAAGACATACAGATGGCAAATAAGCACATGAAAAGATGCTCCACATCATTAGTCATTAGGGAAATGCAAACAAAAGCCACAATGTTTAACCACTACACACTTATTAAAATTGCAAAGATTAAAAAGACTGACTATATTAAGTGATGGCAAAGATATGGAGCAACTGGAACACTCATGCACTGCTGGTAGGAATGTACAATAATACAACCACTTGGGAAGACGGGTTGGCAGTTCCTTAAAAAGTTAAACCTACACCTACCATACCATATCAGCCATTCCATTCCTAGGTTTACCCAAGAATAAAGAAAGCATACATTCATACAAAGACTTGTAGGCAGATTCACAGCAGTGTTATTCATAATAGCTGCAATCCAAATATTCAACAGATGCATGGACAAATTGCAATATATCTTTTCACTAGAATACCACTTTAAAACAAAAAGGCAATGAACTACAGAGTGTGCCCAAAAAATGTACACGTTTTAAGAAAGGGAAAAACTATATTAAAATTATAATACTCAATATGTCCCGATAATAAAAGATGAATACAAGTCATGTGTACACATTTTTTGGCACCCCCGTATATATAAAATGGAACATTATTCAGCCATAAAAAAGAAAGAAGGAAAGACTGCCATTTGTGACAAAATGGAGGTCATTATGCCAAGTGGAGTAAGACAGACAAAGACAAATACTGTATGATCTCACTTACACATGGAATCTGAAAAATAAAAATCTAACTCACAGATATAGAGAACAGATTTGTGGTTGCCAGAGGTGGGGAGGGGGTCGGTGTGGTAGGGGTAGAGGTAGGGCAAATGAATGGTGGTCAAAAGGTACAAACTTGCAGTTATAAGATTTACAAATAAGTCCTGGAGATGTAAAGATGCAAAGAGAGTAAATCTTTAAAATTCTCATCACAAGGAAAAAACAAATTGTAACAATGTGTGGTCATGTATGTTAACTAAACTTATTGTCTGGATCATTTTGCAATATACACATATCAAATCATGATATTGTATACCTAAAACTAATACAATGTTATAAGATTGGATGACAGGTACTTAAGATTTATCTCAAGGAAACAATGTTTGATTTCATGACCAAATGAAACATTTTGCTATTTTTTTTTTTAACATATCCCAAAGGCTAATAGCCTAAACTCATTTCCTGATGGTGGAAAGAAAAATGCATTCCAAGATTTTGATTTAGAGATCTTAAAATATGTAGTTAATAAAACCTCTCCAGTCACCATTAGAAGTAGCTATTACGTCAGCTTCCTACTTTAAAATAGATAATTAGGCGGAAATAAATAAGATTTTATCCTACCTTTCCTGTAAGAATTGAATTGTAGGGCAGTCAAATGGTCCTAGATGATGAAGAAAAATTATTCCTTGTGTAAGTGCTAGCTAATATGTGAAGAATTAAAAAGTATAAGAAAACTACTTTTTTTTTGGTTTCAAATAAAACAGGTAATTCAGGCAAGAATCATTAATAGACTTAAACCACTAGGTGAAGGGGGTACTTCTGTTTGCATGAAGGCCATCACCACCTCTCAGATTGCTTCCTACCTGGACCACTGATCACTCTTACACACTAATAATGGGGCAGCTAAACACTATGTGCATCCTGACAAAATGCAATGTGAAGCACACAGCAGCTTAGGAAGAGGTCGTGCCAAAAAGGTCTCATGCAAATCTAATCAAGTCTTTATCTCTAACTTCCATTTCAGAAAAAAAAAACAGAGGATTGGGGAACAAGTTAACACTACAAAGAAGCACTCGGACAAATCCTAAAGTTGAGACTCCTTGCAGGACAGATAACCTGGCTTCTTCAACACTCAATTGACAAGAAACAAATGCGATAGCACTGCTCAGAATTAAAAGACTCATACAAACTAAATGCAACCCAAGGGTCTTGTTTGGATCCTGTTTCGAATAAATCACCAATAAAAGTGTTTGGGGCATAATCTAAGAAATGTGATTTGTTTAAAAATATGTTTTGCAAAATAATAGCTAAAACTATAGGGCAAATTGCCATAAACCAAGGTAATGCACATATGGGAATTTATACCCTTCTCTTTACTTCTCTGTATGTTTGAACTTTTTCATAGTAAAATTTCCAAAATACATGATAATATGAAATAATTTGCTCCTGATAACACACGTCAAACACATGCAATAAAAACATTTAAATGAATTGTCTGCCGAGCTACTATAGTGGGATTCAAAGGAGAAATCATCGGCTGTGTCCAAGTCACTAGTCCACTCCCATTTGACACTTGTGGCTCGACCACTCACTTTGAAGCATGTGACCTTAAGCAATTTATTTCACCTCTGAAGTCTCTCATTTGTAAAAAAAGAGTGCAGGGGTAGCCCCTACCTCACAGGGTTGTTGTGAGGATTTCATGGGTTAATACAAGTAGGGACATGTAGGATGGATAGCCTCCCTTCTGGGTGACAGAGTGGAGACAGTCACTCAACAAGTATTTATTTCATAACCTCCATGGGACAGGCACGTCCTGGGTGGTCCCTCACTGAGCTTGTAGACAAGGATGGCAATACAGACCTTTCTCAAGTAACCACGGACACACACGAATACAAGCAATGACAAGTGCCATGCAAAAGAAGGACAGTGGGCAATCAGAGATGTGCTGATTGATCAGCAAGGAAGTCAGTCTCCAAGTCCAAGGCATCGAAGTGGGCAGCACAGCGGTTACAGGCAGGGACGCTAGTAGGTAGAATACTTGGGTTGGCCCCCAGCTCCTCTCCTTCACCTCCAATAACTGGGTGACCTTGAACAATCTACTTCACAGTAGTTCCCTCACCTGTACAAGTGCAGGAATGAACAGTCCGTAACTCCTAGGATTGCTGTGAAGATGACACTGTTAACAGCGGATGGTGCTTAGCATGGGACCTGGCACACACTAACCCCTCAGTAAGTGTGTCTGTTAGTATCTCAATGGTCCTTTGGTCCAGAGCGAAACATAGTGTAATGCTATCAACCCCGTCTCAGCTGCGCCTGTAAGAACTAAATGAGTTAATGTTTTGAATTTCCTTTTTCAGTAAACCCTAGCTGCACACTAGTCACTTGGAGAGTTTGTTTTAAAAAATAATAATAATTATACATAATTTAAAAATATATATTACACACACACACACACACACACACAGGATCCATCATGAAACAAAGGAACAAGAAATTCTAGGGATAGAGCCTGGGTGTCTACTTTCAGAAGTTCCTCCAGTGATTCTAACCTGCGGCCAGCATTGGGAACCACTGATCCAGGCAATCACAATGTAAAACGATTTCAAAAGCGTGAACTTCTCTGGGACAATGAGTTGACTATTACTGTTATTGTTATTTGCTTCAACAGTGTACAACCCATGATCTGATCTTACAGCATGCAAATGGTGTTAGCCTTCAGAAGAGTTTAAGTTCTTAATGATCCCTCTCTCCTCTCATACCATCCCATTTCTCCAAAAAGAGCAGACATCCAGACAAAAAAATCTCCTCTGCCCCATCTGTGACTGGTCCTGTAGGTTTCTACGTTTCTACGAGGGCTTAGGGAACCGGCTAGACCACGCTCCTGGGGGGAATTATTTACAGATAGAGGCCACCCAACTCAACCCAATGTTTGGAGCAGTTTTCTTTGCAGCCAAGTACTTTCTGCATCCGGAAGATCTTTAACACGGAAAAGCTAACACGGTTATTTGTCATGAGGGTGGGGAGAGGAAGGAATCAGGTGTTTAAAATTTGGGCATTGTTTTTCCATTTATAAATCGACCATTCATAGAACGAGTTTATCAACTTTTGAGGAGCGAAAGTGCAATGTTCTATAGCTCGATTGCGCCGTGGTACATTTGAATGCAGACATTTGCCAAAGTTCCTCGGGCTGTACATTTATAATTTGCCTTTCGTTGTAGGTAAGGTATACGTCAGTTAAAAAAAAAAAAATACATAGCACCGGGGAAATGAAGTTGGCAAACAGTCATTCGGTATGAGGTTCACATGGGGAGAGAAACCGAAGAGGAGAGTCCCAACTTAGCTCCAAACGCCCTCTTTGACCTGCCCGTTCTGGCTTACAGGAGAAGAAAGGTCGGAGGATCTAAGCACGTCCTTGGACAAGGACTGTCCGGGAGGGAGGACACCGAGCCCGGTGCACCGCAGTGTTTCGCGTGGATCTGGCGCGGAAGGGAGCGCGCAGGGTCCTTACCGAGTAGCAGGAAGGACAGGACCCACTGGAACACCGCCGCCGTCTGCAGTCGCCGCGCCAGCGGGATGTTGAGAGGCGCAAACTCGACCTTCATGGCCCCGCCGGAGAGAGGACAGCCCTCGGCCGCCTGGAACCTCGCTGCTCCGCAGCGCCTGCGGGAAATGCACGGCCAGATCCGGGCCCCGCAAGGCGAATCCGCGGAGCAGAGAGGAGAAGGAGGCGGCGGCCCTGGAGCGGGCGGGGGCTGAACTTTGTCTTGGGTGGGAGGACGCGCCTGGGCCGGGGCTGGGGGCTGCCAATCACGCGCGCCCGCGCCGGGGAGCCGCTGGCGCGCCCAGGGCGCATTGGCTGGTTCCCGGGAGCGCCGGGAGAGCGCACGTCGTTGGGCTCAAGGGACGCCGAGGGGGATCAGCTGGCCGCCCGCCGGAGCCCGGCAGCGTGGGCTTCTACAACCTTACCCAGGCCTTGCGATCTCCACCGGGATATGATTACTGTTCCGCTGATCGATCACCGTGCGCTCGGCTTCAGCATCCGCCTTTCAATCCACCCCTTCCTCTGAACCCTCTGCTGCTGGAGAAGGGCTAGTTCAAGAAATCGCCTGCCAGCTGGAGGAAGGCGCAGGATTCAGCTTCTCTGGGAGCAAGGCACTCACATGTTTATTGGTCTGTGACCCCCATACTACCCCCAAACTAAGGTGGAGGGGAGGATTGGGGACCTGGCCTCCTCACTTTTGTGTCCTCAGATTCCTACCTGAGTCCTGGAAATCTTCACTTATTCATTCATTCAACAGACATTTGAGTACCTAACACAATGGTGCCAGGAACCATTCTGGGGGCTGGGGAGACACCCGGTGACCAAGTCGCTCATTGATTCTGCTCTCAGAGTAGAAATTATGGGCGGGGAGGGGGTGACCAACATAAGCAAAATAACCACACAATTGGGTGCATAATTGCAAAGTGAAACCCTACCATGAATGACTGGAAGAAGGTTCTAGGACTTAGACGGAAAAGTCAGGGAAGTCACTGAAGAAGTAACATTCACTCCAACTGTAAGTTTGAATCTAGTCCTGGCAAAGAGAAACTTACAGGCAAAGGTCCTATGGCTGAAACTCAAAGAAAACCAATGGTTCAGGGAACAAGGAGGAGACTGGGGTGAGATGCGTCAAAAATAGGGTCCAAGGGTCAGATCCTTGCAGGCTGTGTTTAGAGTTCAAGTCTTTTGCCCAAGACTTGCCACTGAAGGGTTTCAATTATGTATGTTAAATAGATGGATGTGAGCACCCACTACATTTTCTTTATAAATGTTAATGACTATATAGTTGAAAAACTCCAGTTGGCACGAGGCTGTAAAGTCATTGCTAGAACGAAGTTGGAACAGGGCAAAGTACAGCCACGTGCCACTTAATGGGGGGGGGGGAATACATCTGAGAAACGCATTGTGTGAACATCATAGCGTATACTGAACACAAGCCTAGATGGTATGGCCTGCTTACTATACACCTAGGCTGTGTCATATAGCCTATTGCTCTGTAGAGGAGGAAAAATTGTTTTCCCCCTACCCTTCTGGGTTCCTGGCTAAGAATCCACCGGGATCTGATTACTGTTTATTCAATCTGATTATTGTCCCTGTAATAAAAGACAATAGGAGTAAAACAGAAGTTGAATACTATGTAAATCTCCTGTACACGTAGAAGAGACCCAGGAACACTGAGTAACTCACCCAAATGGCTGAAGCCACCACCTTAAATACCATTTTTCACTGAAGACAAAAGAGGTGTTAGGGGTGGAGGAAGTCAGTTGTAAGAGGTTACTAGAAAAAGCACAGTAAACAAGGTAAGGTTGTTATACATATTTCCTAGTTGCCTTCTGCATTGATAAAGAGTGTCTAGAGATAAGTCCATCCCCCTCTTCCCAGTACAGTGAGGGAGACACTCTTCTTACAAATGGAGATTTCCCTTACAAGTTTACCTTCTACTTGATTTTCAGACCTTCTCCCAGGTCTGTTATTTCTTACCATTAAGCAGCCTAAAACAATCCTTATGCTAATGAGACATATTTGGGGGTGAAAATTCTGTTCTCCTATTGCTCCTAGGCTACAAACCTGTAGAGGATGTTACTGTACTAAATACTGTAGGTAATTATAGCACAATGGTAATTATTTGCGTAATGCATGGTGTTACCACATTGGAGTTAATTAAGTGATACAAATTTTTCAACTCTGTTATAATCTTACACCACCACTGTTCTATATATGATTCTTCGTTGACCAAAATGTCACATTTGTGCAATGCCCCCTTCTCCTTCAACATTTTAATTGAGGGAAATGAAAACCAAGATTGGGTCGTCCAGCGAGTTGTTTGTGACCTTTTGCATGTAAAACTTTTTGGGTTCTTTTCCTAGTTGAGGAGTCCATTTCTTCTTCCATTTTAGATTTCTTCCCTGAACCTTCCCCTCGTGTTAGGTGGGGATACTGTGAGTACACACCATGTAAGAAGACATTGTGCAAAGCTTTTCACAGGCCTGAGCTCATCCTAGAGCAACCCTGAGAAATAAGCATTGTTTCCAGTTTTGCAGCCCAAGATGTGCAGGCTCAAAGTCACACAGCTGGCAGAGTAGAAAAGATTTAAATGCAGTCTTGTCTACAACCTGGAGAGGAGGGCCATCCCTTCATCAATTGAATTGAACATGGAGCACACATTTATTAAGGGCCTGCTTTGCATCGGTGCTGATGACACAAAAGTGACTTAAGACATGGTCCCTGAGCCTTTAAGAATTCACAGCATTTTTCCCCTGACTATTTGTGGAAAGGCTTCTATGTGTTGGCACTAGGTGGGGAGTGGGGATGGACTACAGCGGTGAATAAGAAAGGTCTTTGTCCTCATGGGGTTAGCAGTCTAGTGGGAGAAACAGAAAATAACCACATGGGTATAAAACCAAATGTGTGATATCACCTATTTAGATCAGATTGGAGGTAAGAAGAGTGGAAGTAGAGAGACCCTAAGGAGGTTATTGTAGAGTGAGAGTAGAGGGTGGTGGCTTGGTCTACAAGGTACAAAGAAGAATACGGATGGGTTTGGGATCTGCACAGGAGATGTAAATGATAGGACAGGTTGAGAAATTGGATTCACAATCAATTGAATAGGAAAAGCAAGACACCCAATTCTTAGTCCCAATCACTTGGAGTTTACTGGATGGAATCATGCTTTTGTCACTTTCCAGAGCCCTTAGCTTGTAAAAAATAACTGGCCTCTCCCACCACAGCCCACTAAGGCAAAGCGTGGACCCACTGGGGCTCAGGCAACGCAACAGCTCATCACCATTTTAATCAACAATTAACTCATTCACTCATGTTTGATTCACTCTTGTTTGATATCAACACTTTTTTGTGTGTACATATTGTCTCCCAGGTTATTGGAGTTAAATGATTATTGGAATTAAAAGGTGAGGAAGTTTAAACTGATTAGGCTATTCAAAACAACTCATCCATATAAGTTTAGTTGATTTCTAGAACTAAAACTAATAGGAAAGCATGAGCCTTAGACATTGTCTTTTCAAACTACACATTTCATGGAATAGGGAGCCAAGAGCAGAGAAGTTAGTGGCTTGCTGAAGATAACCCAGGCAGTTATTGGCAGGGAGTAGCGCGAGGTCTCTTTACAACCGGCAGCACTAAAACAGACAAAGAGAAGAAACGTGGTATGGGTGAATGGTTTTGAACGTTGATTTTAGCAGGGGAATTGTTTTAATTTTTAAGGAACTCCAATTTCTAAAGAAATCCAAGTGAAACTGCTCTTGTTGGATAGGAATGGGGAACCTGGCTCCCACCCTTTCAGCATCTTCCTTCTTCCTGAGGTGTTGTACTTTTAGCAAAATGAAATCGACATCGAATAGGTACAGAAATTCTGAGGGTCTGGCAAAACCCCCGTTGAAAATCACTGCTTATTTGCTCTTTTCTTTTTCTTTTCACTTTTGTGGGGGCAGGGGGAATGAGGGCAGCCTAATATTTGGAGAAACACTTGTTTGGATGGGGTTACAGTTAAAAAATAAAACATAAGTGATATATCAACATTAGTGATTGCTTACTACCTACCAGGTACCATGCTACCTAGTCTGATTTAAACCTCACAACATCCCTCCAGGGCAGGTACTCTTATTCCTTTTATTAACCGTCAAACTAGTTGTTCACCTAGTAAGTAGAAGTACCAGGTTTCTGTTGTTTTGAAAATAAGTTTGTCTGTTTCTAGAGCCTGAGCAAATAACTGCCATGCTGAGCTGTCTCTCACATGATACCACCAGGAAGGAAGGGAATGTTGTTGAAACAGAGGAACAAGTCAATGAACAGTGGGTAGAATGCAGGTGACCCAATTTGTCGTGGTTTGGGTTGGGGTTAGCTATTTATTCAATCAACTAATATTTACCAATCACATACTACGTGCTTGGCATTAGACACATACGAGTAATAAAATATACAGATATTTTCAATACAGTAATTCAACAAACATGTGTCAAACACCTCTGCTGTGACAAGTGCTGAGGAGGGCATGGTGGCAGGGAATCCAGACTGTCCTGCTTGAAGATCTGAGATTCCACTGACCAAGAGTGGTTCCTTTTTCTACTTCTCAACTCTAAGGAATAAGAAGATGACAGTTCAGATTGCCTCATAGATTACAAAAGCCAATTCTCGGACATGAATAATTTAAAGTCACTTCCTTGTTTTAATTTTTTTTTTCCTGTGCATTTTACCATAGCTAACTGCTACTAGCAAGATGGTAATGTTTTTCTATAACATGACATTTGACTGTAACTTAAGTTAAAAAGGAAATAATATTCTCTCTAGATTAAGAGTCCCTAGAGCAGACAATTTAGGACAAAGTTCACTGTGCTGGTTATCATGGGATACACTGATTGTAAAAGTAAATATTCTTACACACACACACACACACACACACACACACACACAGAATACAAATGTCATGGTTACCATAACTCATTGAAAGTGACTACCTCTGGTGAGCGTAAAATAGGAGCCTGTCATTATGGTAGTTTCAGTGGAATGTCTTTCAAGAAGTTCTATTTTCAAGGTTCTTTTGAACGAAGTTCAAGAAATTTGCTCTGGCCCCACTGTTTTCTTATTGTCTTCTTAATTAACTATTTTATCAATCTGATGGGGCTTGATATGCTTGCTCTGGGCAAAGTTGCAGGAGTCTTGCCTGAGATAGTGAGGCTTTATAGCCAACATGATTACAGTCCAAGGTTGCCTTTCCTCCGTATTTGCTAGTTGCTATGAGCAAATACAAGGTCTCAGACTCTGTGCACCATTCAAGGCTTCCTTCCTTTCACATTCTCCTTTGAAAGCTCCATTGATTTATGTTCAATTGTTACCTTTCCATAGTTCATATTAATATATGATGTTTGCTCTACAAAATAGGTGCTCTTTGAGTAATTATAACACTATGATGATTACTCTTATAAATTATTATTGTAATTACTAATATATATTAATTGTCCTTTCTCTTTTCATGACCCTCACCTCCACGTTTGTTTGCACTTGACCTAGGGCCTTGCTTGAGGCCCCAGCAACTCAAGCCAGGGAGGAATGAGGAGAAAGAGACTGGGAAGGCCTACTGTACCCAACCTGGGTCCAGGGCAGGCTCTTGAAAGAGGCAGCCAACAACTCAAACAGCAGTGTCTTTGGAAGTGTGGGAAAGCAGCCTCCATCACTTCCAATTTCCAAGAAGGTCCAATCCAGTGGATGGGCTTGCACTCTTGTTGATATTTTTCTAGTTGTTTATGGCTACTTGGTATACAACCTGCTGAGTCTTCTGGTCTATTACTATTACTTTTTTTTTTTCCACTCATACCATTTCCCCAGTCCTGGCGGCTATCATTTCTCCCCTGAATTATTACAATCTCCTAACTGGTCTCCGTGCCTTGAGCTTTGCCCTTCAAACTACCATTTCTAATCCTTTTTCCACAATGAACTTAAAGTCATCTTTCCAAAATGCCAAGCTGATCATGTCATTTCTTTGCTTAAGATCTTTGCATTTCTTCCCATTGCTCTTAAGATAAAGTCCAAATCTCTATTATAGTTTTGGAGCCTGCATTATAGAGCATTTATATTCCTCCTGAGTCTCAGCTCAACCCTCTAACTCACATGCTCTAAGCTTTAAGCCATCTGAACTTCATTCAGTTGAAGAACTAAGTTTCAGGAAGAGGAGGGGACACCTGGGTCTTCAGAACAACCAGAAATTTAAATGCTTCTAGGTCTCTCTCCACCATCTTTTCTCTTGGGGTCAGTATCAATCTCATCTCACTGTAGACTAGTGTTCTCTGTGTGGTCAGAAACATGGCCACCAATGGCTTTGGACTTACACGTGAGAGCTTCCACCTTTAAATAAAATGGAACTTAAGTTACATGTGCTACCAAGCCCAAAATCCAGCTTGGATCAGGTGCTTACCCCTGGACCAATTCACTGGCATGAGATACAGGATCCCTTTGCTCTAATATGGTGACTCAAAGGTTTGCTCTGTGCAAAGGGGGGAAAGGCATGCTGGGTAGATGATCCCAAGTTTCCTCAATTGTAATTAGCTAAGAGAGAGAAATGAAAGAGGAGGCGTTAGGTTGATGTCAGTATTTACGGATTGGATAACTCTGTGGATAATGGTATATTGAAAAGGATAGGGAATACATGGGGAAGAACAATTTTAGGACTAAGGGGAAAGTTCAGTTTTTGACTTGTTGAGTATGAGATGCCAGCCTGTTGGATATCCAGGTGCAGATGTTCAGAAGCTGGTAAGAAATATGCAAAGAAGAGAGAGAAAGTTTGGAGATTAGAATGGGAGCCATCTGTGTTTAGGAGGTAGTGGGAGCTGAGATATTTTGAGAAGATCATCAAAAACATAACTCTGGAGGGTGCCCCACTGGAGGCAGGGAAATGGTAGTATAGGAGGTAGAAGAGGCTGTGAGAGAGTTAATATTAAGTGTTCATGATGTGCCAAACCTCAACATGAACTACTTCTCTTGAAACTTACACAACCAGGAGTGGCCGGTTAGCTCAGTTGGTTAGAGCATAGTGCTAATAACACCAATGTTGCTGGTTCAATCCCCGCATGGGCTACTGTGAGCCGTGCCCTCCTTAAAAAAAAAAAATAAATAATAATAATAAAGTAATAATAAAAGAAATAACTCCCCAGTGAGAATGGCGATCATCAACAAGACAAATAGTAACAAATGTTGGAGAGGCTGTGGAGAAAAAGGAACCCTCATACACTGTTGGTGGGAATGCAGACTGGTGCAGCCGTTATGGAAGGCGGTGTGGAGGTTCCTCAAAAAATTACGAATAGAATTGCCATATGACCCAGCAATCCCTCTCCTGGGTATCTACCCCAAAAATCTGAAAACATTTAGAGATAAAGACACGTGTGCTCCAATGTTCATTGCAGCTTTGTTTACGGTGGCCAAGACGTGGAAACAACCAAAATGTCCTTCGATAGATGAATGGATGAAGAAGTTGTGGTATATATACACAATGGAATACTTTTCGGCGGTAAGAAAAGATGATATAGGAACATTTGTGACAACATGGATGGATCTTGAGAGTGTAATGCTGAGCGAAATAAGTCAGACAGAAAAAGCAGAGAACCATGTGATTTCACTGATATGTGGTATATAAACCAAAAGCAACAAAAGAACAAGACAAACAAATGAGAAACAGAAACTCATAGACACAGACAATGGTTTGGTGGTTGCCAGAGGGTAAGGGGGGTGGGGGGTGGGAGATGAGGGTAAGGGGGATCGAATATATGGTGATGGAAGGAGAACTGACTCTGGGTGATGAACACACAATGGGATTTATAGATGATGTAATACAGAATTGTACACCTGAAATCTATGTAATTTTACTAACAATTGTCACCTCAATAAATTTAATTTAAAAAAAAATGAAAAAAAATAAAAAAAGAAATAACTTACACAACCATCCTATGGTATACTTATGCGGTAGGTATTATTACTATCTTCATTTTATAAGGAACCAAGGCTTATCAGTATTTAGTAATTAGTCCAAGGTCTCAGTAAGCAGTAGATACAGGATTTTAATCTGTGACTAATTTATAGAACTCTTAACATTGCATTGTATTGCTTCTCACATAGTGATAGTAGAAAAATCCAGAGAGCTAAATACAGGAGTCTTGAGTCAGGAAAATGAAGACAGGAGAATTTCAAGAATGAGGGAATGGTCAATAATATATAATGTCTAACAAGTTTATTTTAAAGATTCAATTAAAAATGGCCATTGATTTGACAATGAGGAAGTCAGAGCTGTTCAACATGATTCTTGATGGGTCTGGCAGACTTTCCTCATTCCAGACAGATCCATCAATAGAAACCCAAGAAGATAACTGAAATTTAGCCATGTCTTAAGAGCTTCAGGGTACTCTTCAAAGGGAATAGAGTGCCCTGGAAAATTTAGAGGAGAGGCATAACAGGTTTTAACCAGAACAGAACCAGTTTGGGATACACAGCAATTAAAACAAGACCACTTATAGTAACTTGTATTATTTATCACCCGAGTTTACAGCCCTACTTCATCTTCTTGGAGACAGTAACCCAAGTTCTACTAAGGTTAATATCAGAGAGAATTTATAGTCTTGGATCACTGGGGTTGTTTCCTTGAGTATAAATATCTAATATTTGAAGGGCACTTTGCAGGTTTGCATCTGATTCCACCTACTTTATCCTCACCACCACCTGATAAGATCCTACTCCATTTTAGGGATGAGGGCACTGAAGCTGGGAGTGAACAATGTTTGTTTATGGACAGGAAAGAACTACACATAACACCAGTGTACCATTTTAAACTATTGCCTGCTCCCATGTAAAATGTCATCAGACACAGTATTGCATTTTTAGGACCTAAAATATGGAAGGATTTCAGACCTGACAACGTCTCTTTCCCAATTGCTACCCAACCCACAAGCATTGCAGGAAAGTGGCACAATCATTTAAGAAACTTTCTATGTGTCACATGTTTTACAGGCAAAACTGATCATGATTGTACAGAGCTACACAGGCTTTGGCCTATGTGGGTGAAAGAGTTGGGTTGTTTGCCATTGTTTGATAAGGCCAGGAGGGGAACTCAACGCATTATTGGGTTATTTTTTCCCTCATAGCCACTGTTAATGCTTTGGTGTATGTCTTACCAGCTGTCTTACTTTTGTTCACACTCATATACATACATGTGTTTTTTAAAAAATCAGTCATTTTAAGTATATTGTTTAGTAATTTGTTTTCACATAATATGGTGTGGACTTTTTTCCATGTTAAAAAACGTAGTTCTTGAGTATTATTTTTAATATTTGCATAGTATTCTATTGTATGGAGGTATCAGACTTTATTTAATCAAGCCCCATATTGTTGGACATTTAGGTTGTTTCCAAATTTTCTATATTACAAACAGAAAAATACTTCCTTGATTATTTCCTTAGAATAATTCCAAGAGTTGGATTTCAGTATCAAAGAGAATACATATTTAGTTTTCTTAAAATTTTTCAATTACAGTTTACATTTAATATTGTATTAGTTTTATGTGTACAACATGGTGGTTAGACATTTATACAACTTAGGCAGTGATCACTCTAATAAGTCTAGTCCCCACTGGCACTATACATAGTCATTACAATATTATGGACTATATTCCCTATGCTGTACTTTACATCTCCATGACTATTTTGTAACTGCCAATTTTTACTTCTTAATCCTTCACCTTTTTTCACCCAGCTCCCCAATCCCCCTCCCATCTGGCAACCATCAGTTTATTCAAAGGGGATACATGTCTAAAATTTTGATTCATATTGTCAAACTGTTATTTATATTCATGACAGGTGTGTCTAAGAGTGCCAGCTTCCTAAATCTTTGCCAACACGAGGTGGTATCATTTCTTTCTTGCTCTGCCAGTATCTCAGGAGAAGACATGCCTGCATTCATTGTTTTGATTTGCATTTCTCCTTTCCTCCTCACTTTTTGTTTGTTTTCTGTTTGTGTTTAACGAATTGGTTGTTCATTTCCTTTGTCCATTTATTTTCTATTGAAGTATATGTTTTTATAAAAAAGATAATATACCAAGTATACCTATCATTAAAAGAAAACTTCAAATATTTATTGAGGGTCTGCTCTGTGCCAGTCACCGTTTGAGGCTCTTGGCATATTTTAGTGAACAAAACACAAGAAGTCTCTGCTCTGTGGAACTTTTGCTTTAGCAGGGAGAGACATTTATATCTAATAACCATAATAAATAGTATAGTCAGGGATAGGTCTTTCGGAGAAGACTAGCTGAGGGAACTGCTGGTTCAAAGGCTCTAAAGTGGGTCGCTCCCTGGCATGTTCAAAAACTTGCATAGAGGCTGTGGTTCTTGGATAGAACGATCACTAAATTAACCCATAAATTACGTTTGATTCTTAAAAAAAATATCAGAATGTTTTTCAGAACTTGACAAAATTCTAACGTTCATCTAGAAAAATAAACATGAGAGAACAGTCAGGATATTTTTGAAAAAGAAATTGTTGAAGGTACACTAACTCTTTCAAATATTAAAATGTATGATAAAGCTCTAATAATTAAAAATAGTTTGGTATTGGTAACAGAATAGTTCAGCAATAGATCCAAATATATATGAAGATTTAATATATGCTAAAGAAGGTATTTCAAATCTGTGGGCAAAAGAAACTTGTTTAATAAGTTGTGTTGGGCTAACTGGATCACTGAAAACAAAATTAAGCTGGTTCATTCACTTGCTCCAAAACAAATTTCAGAAAGATCTGAGATTTAAACGGGGAAGGAAAAAAAAAGAGTCCATTCAAGTTCTTTAAGAAATATACATGATTAAAAAAAAATGTTGTGATGGTGAAAGACCTTTTAAAACGTATCGTAAAACCCAGTCTCCATAAAGGAAAATAATTATAAATTAGACTAAAACTTTGAAAAACAGCTCTTTATGAAAAAAATAACTTAAAGTGAAATATTGAGTATTCCTATTCTACTCAGCTATAGGTCACCAAGCATTTGTCTACCTACTCAAAAAAGAGTGCCACTTTCATCTCTTGTTTTTCACCTTCATTTTCACTTTCTTGCAATACATCCATGAAGGTATACTAGGTAAAATAGAACATTACCAATATTTCTGAAATATTTTTGGTATCTCAACTCCCCAGGCTGCATCCTTTCCATCCCACTCAGAACTATGTAGTCTGAGATTTTGTGTTTATCCTCCACTTTCCTTTTGTGATATCTATTTATGTGTGCCTAGACAATATCCTCTTTAGGTTAGCCTGTGTTTCTTTTTTATATAAATGGCACCATGCTGTGTATATGCTTCCATGATTTACTTTTTTATCCAAGTTTATACATACAGCTGTAGTTTATTCATTTCACAGCTGTATGTGCTGCATTGTATGAATTTATCATAATGGTTTATCAACTCTAGTATTGATAGACATTGGAGTGTTTCCTGCTTTTGTTATAGTGAATAATATAACTATGAACAGTCTTAATATTTGGTCTTCTGGTGCACAAGGCTAGGGGCTTGCCTGGAGAATAGTCCTGGGACTGTAACTGCTGGGTAGTAAGGCATATAACTGCTGGGTAGCAAATACATGCTCTGATTTCCTAGGGAAGGCCATATTTCCCAATGTGGTTGTTATCAGTTTATACTCTCACTTTCTTGCCAACATCTTATTTTATCAGACTTTCACATTTGATCAGTCTGGTGGCTATGAAAATATATTTCACTATAATTTTAATTTGTACGTCCTTAATTTCTAATGAGTGGAGGATTTTTTTAATGTTTATTAGCCAGCTCATCTTTCATGTCTAGAAAAATGCTGCCATCTCATTCTTGCTCTCAGGTTGGCCTAAAATTAGATGAGAGAAGCACCTACCTACATTTTATGACACCCTATCTCACCGTTTCCAAGTATCTTTCCTATCGGTCAGCCGATGCCATTTGTGATGGGCACTTGTGGCCTAGTTTTTCCTTTTCCATCAGAATCTTTTAACAGTTTAGCTAGTTATAGAGAAGGTACAGAAGACCTGTGTGTGTGTGTGTGTGTGTGTGTGTGTGTGTGTGCACGCGCGCAAAGGCACAAAGCAGGACCGATGAGTTGGGGTAAGTGGGAAGTGAAACAGAATGCCCCTGGGTGGTCTGAGAATATCTGGTTCAAGAATAATCAGGAAACTGAATAGGAGAATAGATAGCAATTATAGCTGCCCAGTTTCCAGGACCTATGACATAAGAACTAGACTAGTCATTTATGAGTATTATTAGATGTGTATTATTATCCCTACTTTATAGATAAGGAAACGGAGGTTCAGAGGCCACAGAACACTTTGGAGTGCCCAGAGGAGAGCAGGTCAGCATGCAATAATTCAGGAAGTCCTTTATTCATTAATTGAACAGAGACTAATTTGGGGAGAGAGTTTTATTTGGCATTGAAGATGTTTGCCATTAATGGGGACTCTGCCAATCTGTTATGTTCGGCACTGGGAAGGCACTGCAGGAGCAATGGAGGGAAGCTAATATAATGAAAAACTGCTTGATTGGCAATCATGGAGGTTTAAATCCAACCCAGCAACTGCTCCTCTTTGGAATGGCCTTGGAGGCCCTTCCTCATTGTACAGTAGAAAAAATAAGGGCAAGCCTCCCTCGTGGAAGGACCTTGACTCAGCCTTGAGAGTTGGGTGATTCAGATAGCATGTGCCTCACTTTCATCATCTGTGAAATGGGGGTAATGGTGGCACCTACCCCGGTGTGTAAGTTCCCCACGGCTGCTGTAACAAGTTACCACAAACTTGGTGGCTTCAGACAAAGGAATTTATTTTCATGGCTCTGGAGAAGTCCAAAATCAATTTTACTGGGCCAAAATCAAAGTGTCTAGAACACTACAGGCCTTCTCCAGAGGGCTAGGGGAGAATCATTCCTTGCCTCTTCAGTTTATGTTGGCTCTTGCCATTCCCTGGTTTGGGGCTGCATCACTTCAATCTCTGCCTCCGCGGTTACAATGGCTGCCCCTCTTTCGCTATCAAATCTCCCTCTGCCTCCTTCTTGTAAGGACACGTGATTGCATTTAGGGACCATTCTAACAATCCAGGATACTCTCACCATTTTTAAACCCTTAACCCGCAAAGACTGTTTCCACTGAAGGTAACATTTACAGGTTCCAGGGATTAGGACCTAATATTTTTGGTGGGGAGAGGCTTATCCAGCCTATTACATTCAGGGTTATTAAAGGAGGAAATATGCTAATGCCAGCAGAGGATAATGCCAGCACAGCATCTGCCAGTAGAGAGCACTGATTCTGTTTCTACTTTTCAAAAGAGGTCTTGTGAAACTTCCCTTATAGGGCTGCTGTAAGGGTCAAACAAAGCACAGGTATAACACTTAGAAATGTACAAGGGAGATTGTGTGTAAGAATGAAGTGAAAGCTGAGGTCTGTTAACAGTTTTCCTGCTCCCACTACTCGGATTTGCACATCCTTCTCTCCCGGACGCCTTAAGTCCTGCCCATTCACACTCTCGCCACCTCCTGGTGACGATTCTCCATCTCCATCTCGAGGCCCCGCCCCCTACGGCGCACCCGCCCCTCTTGCCCTGCCCACTTGGTTGGGCGTCATCCGTCCGTAGTGCGTTGGTGGCTTGAGGGCCTTCACAGTCTGTCCATTTTACTGCCCATCAAATCCTCGCATAGTCTATCCAATTATGTCTCCTTTACGAACCTGTAGGTTATTCATGCAACGCATCTGGATTTACCGAGCTTAATAGTGGCAATTTACTTGCCTTCAGATGAAAACGAAAGTAGAAGCTGTTGAAAGCAGACTGCCACTATGCAAGACAGCCCGCACGAGGGGGACCTGGTCCTACATACCTCTGTCTCTGAGCCCGGGCTGGCGCTCTGAGCATGCGCAGTTGTCCCTACTCGCCATGCCGACTGTCAGCGTGAAGCGCGATCTGCTGTTCCAAGCCCTGGGCCGGACTTACAGTGAGTGCAGGCACCGTAACCTGGGCACGGTGGCTCTCCTCGGAGACAGGGACCCCCCCACACACAAAGAACAAAACAAAACGGGCATCGTGATAACGTTCATGCAGCCTTGGCCTTGGGCGGTCGTCGGGAGGGGGGTTGCTGACGGCGGGAGCGGCCGAGCTGGGTAGATGTAGCCTTAGGAAGCTCTCTCGCCGCAGCTGCCTTTGCATCACACGCACGTGCCTGGCTCGCCATTCATTCAGCGATCTCGCGTGGCGTGCGTACTGCGTGCCTGGTGCCAGGGGACGGAATTGCATCCCAAGTGTAACGGGTTGAGTGCAATAAGAGCAATATGTGAACTCCATTTATGAAGGGGTGGGAGAAGATTGAGCAGGAGGTGGGGGACAGTATTCTGTTTTATTTTATTAATGTTTATTGAGCGCCTGTTTGTATGCCAGGCACCGTTCTAAGCGCTTTGGGGATACAGCGGTGCCCATGACACGTAAGGTCCACGATCACACTCTGATGAGGGAGGTAAACAGTAAATATTAGCACGTACGTAAATAATTTCGGATAGTGTTAAATGCTATAAAGGAAACAAAAGAGCTATTGTGCTGAGAATAGCATTAGACAGGGTGGTAACAATTGGACTGAGACCTGAATGAGTAGGAGTGTATTCGGTGGGCTTAGTATTCATGCTATGTTTCATCTTTTCTCCAGTTCTACCATTTTACGAGGGGCAATATTAAGTACAATTATCAGTTGCCATGTAGATGTAGCATTTGAGATTACATCTGCCCGCCCCATAATTATCAGCTTGTATAAAGGCTGTAGTCATTGATGTGTGAGTTATCTTTGGTTTTAGAGCTCAATATGGTAACAAAGCCCTAGGCGGTTTAACAGATACTGCTTTGTAGAATACGATATGACTGAAAGTTAGCTTTTAAAGATGATTCTAAAGTTCTTCTTTGAGGTACTATGTATTCTTGACATGTTATCTCCTGAAGAGTTCTGCCATAAGCCCTTGAAAATAGAGGTAATACTCTTGCCTTCTAAACCCAGCTCTAATTCTCTACACTTTTTATTTTATAATAACTCCAAGTTCACTGAAGTGGTTTTTGGTGGGTGTCACGTGGGGTGTCATGCGGGGTCTCTGGTCCCGCTCCCCACATAAGAACGCAGGACATGGTGAGGCCAAAAAGGAACACCCATGGAGCCATAGATAGGCGAGTCATACCACTATAGTCTCGCTGGCAGCTGGGTTGGAGACACAGGAAGCAGGAGCCACACGATCTGCAACCTGCCCTCCACTTCTCTGCCAACCAACCTCACTTGCTAACTGCAATCCGCCTCTCTGCAATCCACAATCCGTAATCCACAATCAGCCCTGCTAACTGCAATCCCCCGCTTGCCAGGCACCATTCGCTACTAGTATAGCCACCGCAGTTATACTAGTGGCCAATGGCTCACTGGTTACAGCTGATGGCCATCCAATCAGTTGATGGCCATTTACTACCTGAGCCAGCACCATTCCACCTGAGAGGCCGAGAGCCTGGAATCTGCACTCCTGGCTCTGTCCCCACAGCGAGTGGGCCTCTTAGTTCCTTGCTGATTTTTGGTCAGAGACTTCAGTGTCTCCCACCTTGACCTTTCCATAGGACTGCTTGTAACTTGGCTTGTTTGTGCCAGAGTGAGAGGTCCGAGACAACAGATAATTGAGAGAATGCTCGAAAGGGAAGCCACAGTATTCAGTGACATCTCAGAAATGAAATGCCATCCCTTGCCATATTCTCTAGGTGACAGAGACCAATTCTGGCACCATGTGGGAGGGTACTACACAGGGCGTGAACAGGAGATGGGTATTCTTGGAGGCTAACTGCTACAGTCTGCCCTCTGGTCCCCAATGATTCATATTCCTCTGATACTGAAAATATGCTCCCCCTCTCCTAAGGTCCCCAGAAGTGTCATCCTATTACAGCAGCAGCTCACAATCCAGAATCTCATCTAAATCAGGGCCAGGTGTGGCTGAGGCTCTTCCAGTGTGGTTCCTTAAGCACAGCTGCTTGAATACAGTTACTGTTGGCCTAGAGGCTAAAGAAACAGGCTATCTGCCCCTCCCACACCTGACATACAGTGGGGGACAGGCATAGGATAACTATTATAGACATTTCAGAAGCAGGAGAAATGGGAGACAGAAAGAGCCACTGGTCTGTGGCAGTTCTGCAGTCGAGCTGGCATATGCTGGATGTTCTCGCGAAGGTCTCAAGGCCTAGGATCATTCCCTAGGGCTCTTGGCCCTACGGGATCCCCTCGAGGCTCTTGGTTCCACCCTCTGAGTGACCCTTATTTGTTTACTTATTTATTTAGGTGAAAGAAAACAGGTGCTTTACAGCTGATCAGTTTTCTCAGGCTGCTGCCAGCAACTAGAATTTTGGGGGTTCAGAGACGTCATTTTGTCCTCTTCCTGTCCCTTTCAGCTCAAGCTCACAGTGTTTCTGCATATGTATTTCTTTTAGCAAACTTCGTGGGTCTGTGGTGAATTTTACTGGCTTCCATTTCATTAGTCAAAAGCCACACCGCCCACAAATCTCTGTACCTTGGGCTTTTGACACCATGCCCTTTGTTAAGCTCAGCGGTGTGACAGTGAATTTTGAGGCACACCCTTTACTTTTCTCAGTGAATAGTACCTTTGATCTTTCTGAGTCTTCAGATTTTACAGTCATATCTTAGATTTCACCTTTGGACCATGTTTTCCTGGGAGTGCTCTGGGTTTGCTCTTTGCTCAGAACTCATTTCTTAATTTTAGCATTGTTTTACATCTGGAGAGGCTGAGAGTTTCTAAAACCATCAAGTCCTGGTTTCTTTTTGTTTAGACTTCTTTCCTGCGGTTTATCTCTTCTCTCACATTCTAAGCAGCAAGTAAAAAACCAGGCGACACTTTCAGCATTGATTGGAAATCTCCGTTACATTACCCAGTTGGTTAGGTACATTTTCTATAGTCCACAAAATTGTCGGCAACAGAATTGCTAAACTCTCTGCCTGTACGTAAAAAGGATTCCCCTTCTGTCAGTTTCCAATAACACCACCTCACTTTCTTCCTTATCCTTTTCAAAGACTGTGAGGCTTTTTCAAGGCACTTTCGGTTTTCATTTACACTCTCAAAGCCCACCTCCTGATTCTAAAGCCATTCCCATGTTTCCCCGGTTCTGCTACGACAGCACTCCAGGGACTAAAGTCTGTATTATCTATTGCTACACAGCAAATTACCCCAGTACTAAGGAGTGTAAAACAACAAGCCTTTATTATTTCACATACTTTTTGAGAGATAGGAGTCAGGAGGGATTTAGCTGGCTGGTTCTGGCTCTGGGTCTGTCACCACGTAGGTTGTCAAGCTGTCAGCTGGGCCTGCAGTCAGCTCAAGGTTGGGCTGGGCTGGAGAATATGCTCCTAAACTCACTCATGGGCTTGCTTCAGACCTCAGTTCACACAAGAGTGTGAATGCCAGGAGGCAGGGATCACTGGGGACCTCTGTATTCCCTGCCCCCGTTAATGGTACCCCCACCAGAGACCAAGGAGTCATCTCGACTCCTCACTCAGTGTTCCCAACTCCCATTCACTCACTGAGTCTTACAGATTTTGCCGCTAACGTTGCTCACACTCTTCCTTCTAACTCATATTCGTTGCTGATGCTTTAATTGAATCCTCACTGTCTCACCTGTACTGTTGGAGTAGCTCCCCTGCCCCATCCATGCACCACCCTGCCACTATTCTTTTTTTTTTCTTTTCAATTACAGTTGACATCCAATATTAGTTTCAGGTATACAGCATAGTGATTAGACATTTATCTACTCTGCCATCATTCTTTAAAATGCAGATCATGCTTTTGCTCAGCTGAAAATTACTCAGTGTAACTTCCCCAAGGAAAGGGCAAATCCCTTGGCTTGTCATGTGTTGACTTCTACTTGTTCCATGGTATCTCTTCCTGACCTGAATTTTAATGTTCATCCATACTGAACTTTCCAAATTTGCCATGCTGTTGACTCACTCATAATCTCTGCCTAATGAACTCATCCTTTCTGTGAAGACCTAGCTGACCCTAAGTGGAGCTCTTTACTTACATTGTGCCATCTCTGTACCTTGCACTTAGCACCACTAGATTTACACATCTGGTTGTTTCACAACTTTAGGAAGGAGTTAACACAGCAATTGTGTTTGGTTTATCTCTGCAGCCCTCGCACGCAGTGCAGTGCTGGCATATAGTAGGTGCTCAATAAATGTTTGTTGAATTTAATTGAAGTTCAATGTCAGGATCAGGAATTTTTTTTCATTTTTTAAATTTTTATTAAATTTATTGGGGTGACATTGGTTAGTAAAATTATATAGGTTTCAAGTGTACAATTTTATAGTACATCATCTGTATGTTGCGTTGTGTGCTCACCACCCAAAGTCAGTTCTCCTCCCATCACCGTGTATTTGACCTCCTTTACTAACTTCTACCACCCCAACCCCCCCTTACCCTCTGGTAACCACTAAACCGTTGTCTGTGTCTATGAGTTTTTGTTTGTCTTGTTTGTTTGTTGCTTTCAATTTTATATCCCACACATGAGTGAAATCATATGGTTCTCGACTTTTTCTGTCTGACTTATTTTGCTTAGCATGATAATCTCGATTCATCCATGTTGCAAGTTACATTTCATCTTTTCTTATGGGAATTGGGAATCTTAAGACGAGCTTTTCACTATAATATATTGGTAATGATGGTTTGTGTCCAATTTTTGGTAATGCGAAAACCCTGAAAATGTTGTATCAGGTAGCAAAGCAAAGTAGAATGTAATTTAAAAATAAAGAAGAGAACCATTAATTATTGCAGACCTACTACATTTCATTCAGGGGACTGTGCCAGGCCCACTGTCTGCATGAACTCATTTAAATCTTTCCAACAGTTTTATGCTATAAATAAATGGCTGTAAACTGCTACTTTATGAATGAGGCATTTCGATCCACTTTATGGATGAGGCATAGGAATTAGAAAGCTTACATAAGGTGCCAAGCTCTCAGAACTAGTAAGTGGGATAGTCAGAATTCATTTTGATTACCCTGGCTCCAAAGCCAGCTGGCAGGCTGCCTCAGAGAATCTTGAATGGTAGGATTTATATGACATTATTCCATTATGTTGGATCTGTGATTTGGAGCTTACTTTACATTCAATCCCTACTTAATAAGATGTTTTTCTTATAAGTAAATGTAAATTTCCCAGTGCTGGTAAACTAATTCTGTAGTTGATATTAGATGAATCAGTCCTTTGATAGTTTTGTGTGCATTTTCTTATTTTTAATTTTTTTTGTTCAAGCTTTTTTTGTTTTGTTTTTAAATGGTGGTATCTCATGGCTGATATTTAGTATGCTTGGTATAAGGCAATTAATAAGAAAATGCAACTTATGAAGTGTGATCAAACAATATGGTGAATGTTTAAATAAAGAAACATTTATTTTAGTAAAAGATACATTGCCATTAACCCCCGTCAAAATACTTCTTGCTTCAAACACTCTTATCCCATCATTCTTGCCACTTTTTGAGGCAGTTCTGGGAGTCCTCTTTTGTGAATGTCTTTAGCTGTGCTGTCGTGGCTGCCTCCATGTCCTGAATCAGTTTGACTTTGGGGAAGAGCCAGAAGTCGCACAGTGTCTGATCCTGTGAATAAGGTGGATGAGGACACACCGTAAATTGCCATATACCAGAAACGATGTGTGCTAGAGCATTGTCATGATGGTGTATGATTTACAGCACACTTTAAAACACATCTTCTCTCAACCGTAGCTCACACTCAACTGATTGCACCGAACAAGTTGAAACTTGTCACACACTATTACTAAGGTTCGATGCACCGCTTCCTGTATTGAAGATCCCTGCCTTTCTGTTGGATGGCACTCGGCAGCAGCATTCGCTGTATTTTGTGATCGCATCGGAAAGGCTCCATGTCACACAAACCTTCTGGTACATGGCAATTTCTATCAAATAAAAACATTACGGTGTGTCCTCATTCACCCTATTCAGTGGGTCTGGCACTGTGTGACTTCTGGCTCTTCCCTAAAGTCAAGATGACCATGAAAGGTAAATGTTTTGAATTGATTCAGGACACCAAGGCAGCCACAACAGCACAACTAAAGACACTCTTGATAGAGGTCTTCCAGAACTGCCTCTGAAAGTGGCAAGAACAATGGGGTAAGTGTGTTCGAAGCAAGGAGGAGTATTTTGAAGAGGATAATGGCAATGTGTCTTTTACTGTAATAAATTTTTTTACTTAAACATTTACTGTATTTCTTAATCACACCTCATATATACTCATTTCATTTGTGCTGATCAGATTAAAATTAGCAATCTTTTTTTTTCTAGCTGACGAAGAATTTGATGAACTGTGTTTTGAATTTGGCCTGGAACTTGATGAAATCGTATGTATCATATATTTATTTTTCAAATGTTCTCTATATAAGCACATTTTTCAGAGGTTTACTATCGCTTATCTTTGTTACCTTATGGTGGAATAAGATGAAACACTTGTGGGCCATGGTGATGTCCGTGTTCTCTGTGGTAAGGGGCTAAGTTCTGGTTTTGAGAGTGTCTTGCTTTGCTTAAAACCTAAAAAGGTGGTCATGCTTTATTCTGTATGCAGTCACTTCAAGTTATCAGGCTAGTGCTGTGGGGATGGGTAGACCATCTCAGGTATCTCAAGAATCAAAGTGAGCTCCCTGCAGAGAGGTGCCTTATTACAGATTAACCATATGGAAAGGGGCCAGGGAAGCAGTGGAAATGTTGCTTTAGCCAGAGTGAGTTGCTGTCTCCTTGGCCTCTGGCTCCCCCTCCTTCACTTCCTTTGCCCCCAGCCCCACCTTCCTCTATGCTTATTTAACCAGCGTTAATTCATTCCTAATTCATTACTGTATACGAGTACATTGATCTTGTAAAATGATATACCATTTTTGAAGAATTGCTTCTAAAAATGATTATGAAGCATTTTCCTAGTCTTTTGATTGTATAATGATTAAAATATTAAAAAATGGCTTTATTTGCAAAATAAATTAACTAATTAATTTGCAAAATAAATTACCTAATAATGGGTATGCATTAAAGACACTGGAACTTAAAACTAAAAAGATAATTTAGTGTTTCTCTGGTAATTAGTGTTCTTTTTTCCTTAAACCTTTTATCGTCTTGATCTAGTCAGTGTTTTATAACTATAAGGTTAAAAAATCTTCAGGCTGACAAAGATGTACATTGTCTTGCCTTGTTTCTCCTCCTGCCTTACTAATATTACAGGAAGTTTTTTAAATATTAATGAGCATCTGTATGCTTGACAACTTGACTGAGATATCTGTAGTTTATATCAAGTTGTTATTAATAATTTTATTAGACCTGAAAATGATGTTTGAGGCAATGTGATATCTAAGAGTTATTATACTGGACATCAGAAAATTTGAGTGATAGTCGGAGCTCCCACATTCACTAGCTTGGACAGTTACTTAACCCCTCTGGGTTTCCTTTTCATCTGAAATACGGAGCTTGGATTATATGAGCCCCACAGATCCCTTCTGGCTCTGAAATTTCTGTGATCTTTGATTTCCATAAGAGTCTTGTTATACTGACAAACCCATTCTTCACATATGGTCATTGCAATTGAGATGCTAAAAATGAAAGATTTAAGCTGCAGTGTCTTTTTAACAAAGGAGTTAGGCCATTTTCTATTCAGATGCCTTCATTTCTCTGACCACATTTTCCCCCCTCCTGAAATCCAGCATCCCCTCTGAGGTGACTCATCTTTCTTCACTAAAAAACAGCCATCTGACGGAACTCTATTTAAATAAATTCTGAGTATCCTTTCTCCTCCTCTTGCCTCTTCTCTTGACACTCCCTCATTTCCCCATCTCTTTTCTTCCCTCCTGTTCCCTCTTCCTCTTCTTTCTCTTTTTCTTTTAGTTTTTCATCTTCTGTCATTTAGAAAATATGCCCCCTAAGTTTGAAATGCCCAGTGTAGGATGTTTTGTGGAGCCCAGCACAGCCTTGCACAGCCCCAGGATGGTATGGACCTCTGTGGTACCTCACGTGTGACTTGGGCGCATAGTAAAGTGTGACTTAACCTCTAGCTTATTGACCAAAAGTGAATTCCTTTGCGTGCTGTGCAAATGTGGGCTTTCATTCTTTTGGGGGCAATAATTTGAACTGCTCATATTGTGGCAGTGGGAGGGCATCATGTAAAACAAAAATCATGATGTATTTTGATAGGAATCCATCAGTTATTTTAGCAGGTTGTTGGTGATAGAAATAGGGGGAGTTCTGCTTATGTGGGGTTTCCAGATAATTAATGGGTAACATAAACAGTGGGAATATAACTCTTGAGGATTTTGATTGAAAAAATTTTAAATGTATGTATATTTCCCTGCTGTGGGAGGGAACAGAACTTAACTTCTTGTCAGTGGTTATCTTAAAGAAAACCTGTTCTCATTCTCTGCTGTAATGTGATTGAGAGACTCGCAGTTTTTTGCCACTGTGTTGAAATTATTCTAGTGGTATTTCTTCTCCCTTCATTTTTGCTGCTCCACACCTTTACTGTCACTAGATTGCTTCCGCTTGTACCTATAATCCCTTCTAATTTACACCACAGCTGATGAGCTCTTCAAACGCTTTTGTTTTTATATGATTATTCTCGTTCTTATGTTGCTTCCAGGCTTGGGTGTCCACAAGATGTGGCTTTTAGAGTTACTACCGTATCAGAAATTTAAAGTTTTTATTTGATGAATCATATTTATTTTGCCTCGGTGCCACTTCTGTTTTTATTGTTGTCCTACGTTCTTGGTGGTGTTTGCATTTTAGTTTAGATCTGGGCTGGCAAACTTCCTTAAAGGGCCAGAGAGTAAACACATGGGCCTGGTGACGTTCCAATAAAACTGTGTTTACAAAAACAGGTGGCAGATAGGATGTGGCCACAGGCCATCGTTTGCTGAGCCTTGCTTTAGATGGATTTGTGTTGTTTGGAATGAAGGAGGATGCTAGATGTCTGAACTCAGTAACAGTCACTTTTATATTATTATTGTTGCAGATATAATAAACCCATATTTTATCGCAGAAAAAAACATGTATAATATAGTTACTGCTTTATAGGGCTGACTACTTTTTCAAAAGAATTTAGATTTACTTAGTTTTATTTTATTTTTTGTCCTTGTTTTAGACTTCCGAGAAGGAAATTATAAGTAAGGAACGAGGGAATGAAAAGGCAGAGGGGGCATCTGATATTATTCTTTACAAAATTGACGTCCCCGCCAATAGATATGATCTCCTGTGCCTGGAAGGACTGGTTCGAGGACTTCAAGTCTTTAAGGAAAGGTAAGGGGATACGGTCATTAAATAATTTGCCACATTGGATTCCTTTTCTTTTCCTGTCGTTATCAGCAACTCTGTTTAAGTTTCTAGAAAACAAGCCTTGTTGGACAGGTACACAGCTCCAGGTTTGCATGGATGGACGATTGGAAGGCCCTTTAGCACTTTGTCTGCATATTGAGTCATGGCCTTTCGTTTTGGGAGCATATTTTAAAACTGCAGTGGTCAGGGATTTTATGACTTTTTAAAAAATTCTTTAGTGGGTTCATGGGAGTTCCCTCGGCAATCCCATTGGAATAGGTGGTTCACTGGATTTGTTATAAAGGTTGGGAGGAAAAGTGGAGGTGACAAAACTTTCTATGCTTTTTTCTTGAGAATTCTAAGGAAGCTTGCGTGGAGCTTTCTAACTGGAAAACTGAAGATCTTACGATGGTTGTTTGATCTTGGGCAAGTTAATTGGCCTCTCGAGTTTCAATCTCCTCATTTATCATGAAGATCTTAAAGTCGGCTACCAACCCTCCATGTAATAAATATAGAACGTAATATATTAACGTGAATAAGAGGTGAAGCAACACCTATCAAAAATAATTATTTTGGTTCTGATTACTTATACTCCTACATTATCTGGTCAGTTGCAAAAGAATAAGAGCTTCTGGCTGATGGGCTAGATTCTGAAACTATGGTGAGTGATGGGTGTTGGTGAAAGGATGGTAATTGGACATTTGGTTAAGGTGGTTAAAATTTGGGCTTTACTAAGTTGGTTTCTTGCATGCTAATGTGATGCTGAAATTTTAGGGTCAGGAACATTCCCTTAGAGTGTTTCCCAAACCTATCCGATTAGAATTTCAGTTTTTAACAGGCACATTTGATTTTTCTGATCAGACAGTTAGGAAAGTGACTTAAAAGCTTTGCTGCTCAAAGTGTGGCCCATGGACCAGCATCATTTACATCACCTGGGAGCTTGTGGGAACTGCAGAATCTCATCCTCTGCCCAGGACCTACTGACTCAGAATCTGTGCTTTAACAAATTCCCCAGTTGATTGTAAGCAAATTCCCCAGCTGATTGAAGTTTGAGAAGCACTGACTTAAAAAATAGTCCAACATTTCCTGCTAAGAATTACCCGAATTGTGCCTTTAATATGTACCACTTACCAGCCCTTTCCCTTGAATATCCTGATTCAGTAGGTCCAGATCCGTATTTGTAATAAGCCCTATTTTTCTTAGGCTTTCAGAATCTCATGCTTGGAATAAAAGTTAAAGGTTGTTTAATCCAGCCCCTCAGCTGATGTTTAAATGCCCCTCATACAGTTGTTTAGTTAATGTTTTCTGTCCTCTACTAACAGGATGTTCATTACCAGAGCCATCCTGTACTGTTTTGGGGCAACGTTAAATGTTACCGTGTTTCCCTGAAAATAAGACCTAGCTGGACCATCAGCATTAATGTGTCTTTTGGAGCAAAAATTAATATAAGACCCGGTCTTATTTTAATATAATACAAGACCGGGTCTTATAATATATGATATAATATAATATAATATAATATAATATAATATAATATAATATAATACCCGGTCTTATTTTAATATAAGACCGGGTCTTATAATATATTAATTTTTGCTCCAAAAGATGCATTAGAGCTGATGGTCCGGCTAGGTCTCATTTTCGGGGAAACACAATAGTAAGTTAATTTTTGCTTTTTTAAAAAACTCAGTTCAAATTAGATTTGTTGTAACTTCAACTGATTGTTCATTTTGTTTACTTTTCCTTACACAGAAGAGAATATAATTAATTTATCAAATGTTTTGATTAATAATGAGAAAGTTTGTTTCAATATTGTTTCAGGATAAAGCCCCCAGTGTTTAAACGGGTGATGCCTAATGGAGAAATGCAGAAATTGATCATCACAGAAGCGGTAATAAGGATACAATTTTATTTTCCTTTTGAAAACAAATCTCTTTTGTGTAAATGTCTATAAGGAGGGGAGGAAAAAGAACAAAGCTGACCCTTCTGCCAAATGTAGTTTGTTTGATCATTTGTTAAAATGGCTATATATTTAATCTCTAGCTCTTACAAATAGTCAATTTGTTTTTACAAGAAATGAAAGGGAACAAAGCATCTGTTTTCCATGAATAATTTTGGAAAACAACATCCAAGTGTTTATGTAAAATACATTTGAGATATAATTGTTTAAATTGTGGTATAGTAATAAACTTAAAAAGAAATACTATGGGGGGAGGTTATTTTGGTTAAAAAATATCAACGATAAACAAACTACTTAAAGGTTAATTTTTTCTCAGTTATTTCAGAAATTTTCAGAAATCTTGCTGAAATGTAAATTCCATGAGGACAGTGATTTTCTCTCATCACGATTGCTTATTGGTTGAATGAATGAATATATACTTGTTAGGATGAGAATGTGTGACAATGTCAAGAGTGCAGCTTTCTATTAGGTTGGTGCAAAAGTAATTATGGTTTAAAAGGTTAAAAACAATTGCAAAAACCACAGTTACTTTTGCAGCAGCCTAATATTACAAAATGTTATTACAAAGAAGAGCTTTAATATTTACAATTTCTAATGATATGATGAATTTCAGACAGCTAAAATACGCCCTTATGCTGTAGCAGCAGTTCTCCGAAATATAAAGCTCACTAAAGATCGATATGACAGCTTCATTGAACTTCAAGAGAAATTACATCAGAACATTTGCAGGTTTGCGGTTGCATCTTCTTTGCTCCTTGCCTTCCCTACTCTCCCTTCATCCCTATCCCTTCCGTCACTCACTCTCTCTCCCTTTCTCCTTTGCCTCATATTTCCCTCCCTTCTTCCTTTATTTTTTAAATGTAGATTTTTTCAAAGCATTTCTAAAGTAATAATATGTAAGAGTCATAAGAGTTTAAGTTTCCTTTACCAGACAGAACTGTGTTACTGCTAAACTGTGTGTGTGTGGAGAAACAAGAGATATATTTTAATTACTATATAGAGACGAAGTATCTAGTCCTAGAGATTTTCCTGGTTTTATTTTTTGTTTTCTGATTCAAATCATTAGTAGTGGATTATACTACTAAATATTAAACCATGGTAATTTGAAATGATCTGTCATGTTAAAGTGGAACTTTTTTTGGCGTCAACTGAGTTTTTGAATGAGTATAATTATAAATTGACAGATAAAACTTGAGAGTTTTAAATGATTGCATTTTCTTAGTATCGCTGACATTACTATATACATCATGCCCCATACCAAGTCTTTTTAGTGCAGTGATCTTCAAACTTAAAAAATTCGTGAGCACTTAAAGGTCAAGGAAGGTAACAGTAGGAGTCCTTGAACTAATTTTAATAGTTCAACAATCCTATTTACTGATGCTAAGAAACATCAGGCTTTAGCTAACGTGTCAGGTATTTGTGTGTTGGTCTTGAACTATATCAACAAGTTATCTCATTCTGATCAAAAGGTATGATTAATAGTTATGTATGTGTGTGTTTTGAATACAAATAAAAAAAGGAATTTTTATTTTTTAGTAATTGCATTTTGGTAAACCATGGAGATTGGAAGAGACTTGTGTGTAAGTGATGGGCTAGGACAGGCTTGAGGGGGACACTGCGTGTTTTCTTACGGGGTGAGAAATACTTAAGAATAAAAATCACACCTGTAGTTAAGCTCACTGAAGTCTTTTTCCTGAAACATCTTTGCTCATGTGGTAGAAGAAACTTTTTTCTTCTGATTCCAATTAACATTTCATAACGAGTCTACTTGTTAGCTTGCTAATAGGTCATCATTAAGCAAAACAATAAGAATTTAAATATTATTTCAAAATAAACAAGTTATAAGATTTCTGACAAGGATAGGTATAGCTAGTAAGTGGTTGAGCCAGATTATCTATGCCGGACATACTTTCTTTGAAGAATCTATTATCTAAATCAGAAGGCATTTCCTCACTTAATTCAACTTTAAGCTCTGTTTTATTTGCTGCATTTGGAAATCAGGAGCTTTTACTCAGGGGAGGAATAAATCACATCCTTAATACTCTGGTACGCTAGAGTACTTGTCTTAATACTCTGGTACGCCAGAGTACTTGTCTTAATACTCTGGTACGCCAGAGTACTTGTCAGTAAATCCTGATTAACCTCTTGAGTGAACTTTGGAAATCTGTGGTTTTCAAGGAATGTATTCATTTTAGTCTGAGTTATCAAATTTATTGGCTTAAAGTTGTTTGTAATATTCTCTTACTATCCTTTTAATATCTGTAGTATCTGTAGTGATAGTACCTTTTTCATTCTGTGTCTTTTTTCCCTTGATCAGTGTGGCTAAGGTTTATCCATTGCATTGATCTCAAAGAACCAGCTTTTGGTTTCATTGACTTTTCTCTGCTTTCTTTTCCTCTGTTTATGTTTCTCATTGATTAAGCAGTGATCTGTGTAGGGCTAATTAGTTGCTGCTACTGAGGCAAGACCTTCCTGCCTCTTTTACCTATTCCACATGAGTAGTGAGGTTTTCTATTTGTATGAGCCCTGTTTCCCCGAGTTACCTTGGATGGTTCTTCCCCGTCGCCTGGGGTCATTTCTTCACATACAGGAGCTGATCAATACTTGGCTGAATACTTGAGGAGGGTCCTCTGCAGATCTCCAGAGCTCGCTCTCTCTGTAGCTATCTCCTCTCCAATACTCTGTCCATTGAACTCCAGCCATCTTGGTCTCCCTAGACAGTCAGCTATGTCTCTTCAAGCTGGGGAGTCCTCTGGGCTCTAATCGGGTTCCCCTTCCCCTTTCCTGTCCTGCAGTTTGGAAACCGCTCCAGGCAATAAGCTGGGGAAATCGTGGGGCTCACCTCAGCTGTTTCCGGTCTCTCAGGAATGGCTGCCCTTCATTGCCTGGTGTCCAGTGCCAGCCATGAAAACTATTGGTTCATATGTTTTGCCCCATTTATGGTTATTTCATGCAAGAGAGTAAATCTAGTCTCTGTTTTTCCATCGTGGCTAGAAGTGTCCAGTTTTTTGCTTCAGTTATTTTCCTTTTCATCTTTAGAATACATTTCGTTCCCTTTTTAAAGTTTCCGCTGCTATTTCTTCATTATGTGTATATTTTGCCCGTAATTCTTGAACAGTTTTTGTACTAGCAGCTTTGAATCCAGTGATTTGAAAGCTGTTTTATTTTATTGTTTTTTGTGCGTGGACAAGTTTTGTTTGGAGTCTATGAGTCACACCTCCCTGTTTCTTCTCATGCCCACTGCTTTTTGATTGCATATAGAATATTATGTGATGGAAGAGGCTCTTGATTTTGTTCTGTTTCTCTGAGGAGTGGTTTTGTTCTTGCAGGCAAAAACTCCCAAATATTTAGCTAGACTCAGACTCGAAACATTTGGCTAGACGAGACCTCTGCAGTTGGCAGCCCCTGAATTTTCTACTAGTCCTTTCAGCTCCTACCTGCTGCTTTTTCATAGCAATACTTTAAAATTTTTGCCAGTATGATAGGTAAAATCTTGATTTCTAACTATTTTTGGTTTTCATAGCTATATATATTTGGGATAGTAATCCGTTTTCTATATATATGTTGTAAACCTTCTCTATTAGTGTGTCTTTTGACTTTGGGGGTCTTTTGGATATATAAGATTTTCAATTTGCGTGTAGTCATTTATCAGTCTTCCTATATGAATTTTATATTTTGTGTCTAACTTAAGAAGGTATCCTGTTCCACAGTGTTAAGCATTATTCTCCTATATTTCTTTGATTAATTTTTATGGGTTCTGTTGTGTGTGTGTATGTACATTTTTGTCTTTTGTTTTTCAAAATGTGTAGCTTTTTGATTTGTCTGAAATTCATTTTTTTTATGATTGGTTTGAAGTTGAAATTTAGGGACATCTTGAGATCCTATTTTAGGATTAAGGGACCAATATCAATATCTAAGGAAGCACAGGCTTTCTTACCCACGGATTTGTCAATTGTTAATTTATTTAAACTTATCAAACCATATATATTTCAACTTGTGGTAGTTCTGGGGTGATTATCTTCCATAAGTATATAACTCATTGAGTAAAGTAACACTTCCTTTCTGCTTGTCAACAATACTATTCAGTTCAACCATATTTATTAAAGTTTTAGTCATCGGTCTTAGAGATTGACCAAAACTGGTTTCTTACAAATTTTAAAAACTTTCATAGTTCATGTAACATGGATTTTAATGACATCTTTGGTTATTAATGCATTTTATTTGTTTGCTATGTCTATGTGGTTCTGCATAAATATATAAATATGTGTGCAGATACATCTAAAACAAATTTTAAGAAATCTTAGAAACACCGTCAAATCTGATCAAGTTTGTCATTTAGAATTGTCTATTCGAAAGCTTAGAGCCAAATTTGTGACTCTTTGTGATAAGACTGTGGGCCTTTAGATTCTAATTTAGTATTAACATCATTCCTGGCTCTGTTTTATATCTCTACTTCTATTTCTTTCTCTCCTAATTTGTAACTTACTGTAAGTTCCTAAAATTACCTTAAATAGATAAACTGCAGAACAAATGAAATTAATGGCTTTTGAATTTTCCTTACACATTAAACTTTAAATGTAATTCACAGTTCTTAAAATTAAAATTTCTCTATTGTTAAGATAATACAGCTATGTGACAGAAACTTTAGGAAAATAGGGAAAAGCCAAAAACTAAAGCAATTTGGTAGTTTATTTTAATAAAACATTTATGTTCACTTGAGGACACTAAGAGGAAATAAGGTTGAAAGAAGGTAGAGGGAATGTTGACTTTGAAAATGTCCTAGTTAACAGTTTGGGGAAAGCATAGTGGCAAGGAATTTACTTCAGCTACCGAAATAATGTGTTTTTAGTAGCTTTATTTCTCATTATTTGTAATGGTTGGGAGAGGAGTATAAGGATATACTCCTCTGAAGTTGCCATGTAACCACAGGCAATTTTAGGGAAGTGTCTAAAAATAATTTTTTAAAATATATAGTCTATGTTATTTTTATAATTTCTACTTTGGAATATACAAATCTCTTTTTCTCTCTTCTCTCTTCCTCTCTCCCTCCCTGTCAACATTTAGGAAAAGAACGTTGGTTGCTATCGGTGCCCATGATTTGGACACTTTGTCAGGCCCATTTACTTATACTGCGAAGCGACCTTCAGATATCAAATTCAAGCCTCTAAATAAGACAAAGGAGTATACAGCCTGTGAAATGATGAACATATACAAGGTAATTGGTCTTTTATATCGTGCAATAGCCCTGCATAAATCATGACATTCCTTCAAAGTCAGGTCTTGGGATATCAAGAGAAATGTAATGAGTGTTTTAAAAAAAATAGCAGGGTCTGGGCATAGTTTTGTTTATTATTATGGTTGTTTGTTTGTTTTTTTGTCCTCTTGGATGATTTCAGTGCACAGCTAGAATTGAGAACCACTGAAGTAGACCACACCACATTGTAATATTTATACTTGGTTATACTTAAACTCAGTGGAGTATAAAGAACAATAAGATTTAGCTAGGTTTTCTTTGTGGGAAACAATATTACAAAGTGTCTGCCTCCCATTATTAACATTTTAGACTCCAGCAGTGAAAATGAATTAAGTAGTCACTTTAAATTGCACATAACAAATAGTAGTGCTTATTTTGAAAAAAGCAGCTGTTCATCTTGGCCTGATTTGCCAGTGATCTATTCTGATTTATCTAAATATTTTGTGATGGTGTGTGTTTTATTTGAGATGATTCAGCCTTACCAGTGCAAATCTATTTTCACTTTTGAAAAATGGCTCAATTGTGCTCTCATCTGTCCACAGTAGGAGATAAGACTGTATAAAGATGTTGAAATATTAATTATATATTAGAAAATCTTGATAAACTTAGAACTTTCTGTATTTTGGGGCTTTTTTTTTCCCTGACTTCCCCCCATCTTTTCATAGTAGGTAAGTATGTAAACTAATTACATTGATAAAAATAAAAACTAATTTTGTTTGATTTTTTTCTCAGTCTGACAACCACCTTAAACATTATTTACATATCATTGAAAATAAACCCCTGTACCCAGTTATCTATGATAGCAATGGTGTCGTCCTTTCAATGCCTCCAATCATCAATGGTGAGTTATTTCTTAAGCATCATAGATTTTTTTTTTTGCTGTCTCTTCTTATTCCTCAGCATTTCTGTAGAATTCTCAATAGAGTTGGCTGAATTAAATCAAATAACTTTTAATCTGAGAATCTCAGATGTTTTGTAGATTATATTGCAATAGTTCTTTTCATTTATTTATTCAACAACATTTTACTTGGGATTTTTATACAATTTATAAATGTGTAAATATGTATAAGTTTATAAATACTCTCTCATGCCAGTCTCTGGATTCTGTTATATTCCTCCAAAGGGTGTTAATCTTTTGGTTTTAGCAGGTAATTCACTTGGGTAAACTCAAGGTCAAATTCTGTTTGGTCTGTTGTTTTTTTAAACCAAAGCTTTTAAGCTGAATTTTACCCTCTTCACTACTTTCTGAAGGCTTTTTGATGAGGCAACTTAGACATATTTACAAAATTTAATGACATCGAACTCATAGATACTTGCTTTTCTGGAGGTGAGAAGGGGATTTAGTTGATTCACGATGGGAAGGAGAGTCTTTGCCTTCTCAGGGTCTTGGCCACTAGTAGTTACAGTGGTTAAGAACTTGGGCTTCGGAGTTAGCCAGATCCAGACCCAAATCTTAGCCTTGCTGCTTATACCTTGTGATCACAGTCATGGTCATAAGATTCATCTCTGAATCTTAGCTGTCCCACTTAAAAGTCTGTCATAGGTTGTGGTGAGGATGAGCTGACAGTCTCTGTGAAGTGCTTGGTATAGCACCTGACACGATGAATGCACTCAGTAAAGCTTGTTATCTTGCATTTATTCTCTAGGTTGCAAAGGGGATTAAAATAAAAGTTGTATATCCCCTTATCTTGAGGTGTTAGTTTATATCGTGTTCTAAATCAAAATATAGTTTCTATTTTACAGAGCTATGTTATGTACTTACATTTCTGAAACTGACTGTTTTGTTGTTCTTGTTTTGCATTCATTATAGGAAATCATTCCAAAATAACAATAAATACTAAAAATATATTTATTGAATGCACAGGAACTGACTTTACTAAGGTAAATAACGCTTTTTTTGTGTGTGTGCTGTCAGACAGAATAGATTTTACATCTGGACCAAGACTATGTGGCAAAACTTTAAATTGTGTTTATTTTGAAAGTGGGAACATATTTTAGAGATTTAGAAAATTAGAAAATTTCTAAAATATACAGATTTTCTGTACTTTGGTTATGGTGCCTTCGTTCAACTGACAAATGTTTAATGAGCACCTACTGTCTTTCCAGTGCCATAAATTTAATAATGAGTTGCATGTTCTTGGACTTCAAGGAATTCATAGGTTAGTGGGAAAATAAGGCATACACCTAATTGTAAAACAGAGAATGGGATAAGTATTGTAATGGGATCTGTATCAATTGTTTATCTTAGTTGGCTTAATTTAAATGCTGAGTAATTTGGTACCTTTGTGTACTTGGTAAAAAATTTTTCAAAACCAACTGGCTGTATGAGATAATATTACACAAACAAGGGAACAACTGTTAGATTTCTATGACCCAGAGTCCTTTAATCTTCACTTTAAGTCATTGTAATTTAAAAAATCTCAAATGATGAGAATTTCTGTAATTTCATGGGATTTAAAATATATAAATTCCAAGTTTTTGACAATTAATTGTAGCAAATTTTCCTGACAGTAAAATATAAATTCTGAAAAGAAAAAAACAACAACAAAAATCCAACTGGCTATAAAGAAGTTTTCTTTATTAGCAAATTGATAAAGGATTTATGCACACAGTATCTAGAATATATAGAATACTAGTTGTTCACTCACTTTCAGCCACCACATGGGTTGGATTGGATTGGTATGAAAGTTTTTTTCTGTAGCATATGAGTTATTTACGCATGTTGAGTAAAGCATAGAGTGAGGTGGCAGTTAAGCAATTTAAGAAAGGTAAATGTGGGTGGCAGGAGAGGGCTGTGATGTAGAAGTAGGACAGCCAAACGGCAATCACATACATCTGACAGAATTCGAGTCCACTGCAAGGTATTTCGTTTATAACTTTATGTACCATATTTGCCTTGGAAAATATTGTCAGAGTAGTGTTCCTATTAAAAAACTTTTCTTAAAATTCATACATTAGCAGACCTTCTTTATTGAAGCTTAGGTGTAAGAGTGAAGTACACATACAAGCAAAGTATATATCCCAATAAGGTTACTGTATTTTTCCTAAGCATTTTTTTCAATTAAAAATTTTTTTAACAAATCTCTGTGGTGTTCACTATGTGTCAGGTATAGCTCTCTGTGATACACACACACACACACACACACACACACACACACTTATCCTCATAAAAACCAAATGAAGTAGGAATTTTTATTATCTCCACTTAGATGAAGAACTGAGGTACAAAGACCGTAAATCACTTGCACATAGTCAGACTTCTGGTAAGTGGTTGAGCCATGAGTCAGGTATCTGGCTGCAGAGACTTATGAGATTGATAAATTGTACCCTGTAGTTGGCCATATGTCTCTCTCGACACTTGGTGAACCCAAGGGAGAGGGTGGGGGAAGCAAATGACTTGTCTTGGTCATGGATTGTAACTCGGCACCAAATAAATGCAGAACACTTGAAGATAAGGACAGGCCTACTTTAGCTCACAAGTGTTTATTCCACCCCCCTTTTTAGAATGTATATATTAGGTTGGTGCAAAAGTAATGGTGGTTTTTGCAATTATTTTTAACCTTTTAAGCCACAATTACTTTTGCACCAACCTAATTAAAGGCCCATTTTTAGATGTTTGGGGACTAAATTATGTTAAATATTAATTCACTTCCACCTGAGTAAAGAGGGAATGTGTTTTATTTATAGATTAGCATAACATTTGTCTTTTTCCTTTGCAGGCAAAAATAGTTCTTGATATTATTGTCACCATGTTCAGTGAATATTGTGAGAATCAATTTACGTAAGTTCATTTGGCACCTTCTTCGATGGCCTGTTGTTCTGAAGGCAAAGCACTAAGGACTTGTGCTAAATATAAAGATGAAAACTGTGTACCTATAACTAGAACATATAATCTCTGTGGGGAGCTAAGACATGTGCATGAATAATGTATAAAATAAAAAAGTTATAAGTACTTTTAAAAGTTTCAGTGATGTTCTGGCTGTTTGTAAGGGGAAGTTACTGCTACCTGAGGCAAGCTGGGCAGGCCTTACGGAGGCAGTGAAATTTAAACTGTGTTTAAGGTTCACTGAATTTGAGAATGGAAACATGGAGGAACAGCAAAACAAGGGCAGAGAAGCAGATATAAGAGCAAAGCATACATCCCATATATATATCAGTAAGATTACTATAATTTTTCCAAAGCTTATTTTTTAATTTAAAAAAATGTATTCAACAAACCTATATGGCCCTTACACAGCATCATAGTTTATTCTAGAGTATTAATTATAATTCAAAATAAATGTATGACTGTAGAAAGCAGGACTGAAATTTTATGGGCAGTATCAGTTGCTTCTTTTCTTTATTATTGATTTGCATTTTACTGGTTGTGTCAGTCAGCTTGCGTTGTGTAACACACACCCCGGTAAAACCTGGAATGTGTGTGTCACTATTGACAAGGAGTCCGTGCAGGATGCGTGATGTGCTGTATTGGGAAACAAACGTATCAGGTGGGCGCCACCTGAGCAGACACGGAGCCATAGGAAGTGGAATAGTAGAGTCGTGTTGTATTTAGGAGGATGAATCCAAACACCCGTGTTGGAAGGTGAATAGTTTAAATGTGTGGAGGCTACAGTTGTAGATGAAGTGAAAGATTTGATAGTCATACACATTTCTAGATTTTATGGACCCTTTTTTTCTTAAGTATTTTATTTTATTTTTTCAGGGTTGAAGCAGCTGAGGTCGTTTTTCCTAATGGAAAATCATATACCTTTCCAGTAAGTATTTAAGAAGTGACTTGATGATGGTTCTGATGATGCTGATAGAATAATAATAATAATAATAACAATAGCTATAGATTGCTCGTGATCTGTCTGTCCATCCACCAACATGTCAGGCACTAGATGTGCATTAGATGGATTTAATCCGCACATTAACCCTGTGAGGGTGGGTGCTGTTATTATGCCCTTTTCGTGGTGGAGATAGGGAGACCTTGACATGTTAAATAGCTTGCCTGTTACTATTAAATAGTGGAGCTAGGATTTAAGCCCAGACAGTCTGACTTCAGTTCCCAACACACTACATTATACCACAGCATTATATGGCCATAATTTCTGAGATTTATTCTCTTATTAACTAGTTAACTGGGTAATTTATAGTCTTACCCCTTTAAAATTACTCAGCCATCCAAACCTAATTAGTCTGTTCACACTTGAATTAACAGTTGCTGAAGGCCATCACTGTAACTAATATATAATTCCAAACGTATTAACAGCACAATTATTGTGAAGATATAGGATCTTGGTGAAAAAAAAAAAAAATCTGAACCAGCTTATTCTTAATTGTCTAGGCTCTTTTCCCCAAGATGGCTTTATAAATATAAAAATGCCATTATAATTCACGACAGTCTCCCACTCTTTTAGTTATGGTTCTGATTCAGTGAGGCCATTCCTGGAGCTCTTTTTCTCTGGGTTTTTCACTATTTCTCTGTTATTTATTAAATGAACAGCATCTAGAATAGTTTCTACTATTTAAGTCGCTTTTAAAGTAGATAAAACCTGCCAAGATCAAAACCTTCCCTTTCCTGATAACATTAGCATGTAGCATTCTATTTTATTCTAGAGTATTAACTATAATTCAAAATAAATGTATAACTGTAAAAAGCATGACTGAAATTATGGGCAGTATCATTTTATTTTTCAAATTGATTTTAGTGTCTGTTACCAGCTTTTGTGACGTAACAAACTGCCCCAAGAGTTAGTGACTTAAAACAACTAACAACAATTTGTTCATCTCCTGATTCTGTTGGTCAGCTGGGTAGTGCTTCTGGTCTGGGCCGGCTTGGCCTACCTCTGCTGGGCTCGCTCTTGTGGAGTCAGCCGCTTGGCAGGCTAGTGGCCGGATACCTGGATGGCCTCACTCACATGTCTGCTTCCTGGCTGTGGGGTCAGCAGGTCAGGTGTCTCTATCACCCAAGGGGCTAGCTTGGTCTTCAGTACTTGATGGGGGTTGCGGGATTCCCAACAGCAAGAGAGGACGTCCAGTGCTTTTAAGCAAATATCTTGTTTGGTCAAAGCCAGTAATTCTGCTAGATTGAGACGGGGGAGAAGACTCCAAGGCCATGGATGCAGAGGCAGGAAGAATTTGTGGCCATTTGTACAGTTTACCATAGCAGTATTTGGGATTAGCCAGAGATGGCTTTGTAGTCTATTTTAAAATAATTCTAATTTGGAAAGTTCAATTTTTCTTTTCAGTGTGAAGAATTGTTAAGTGTTAATAAAAGTGAAATATGTACTTTTGGGAAGAAAAAGAAACCTATCTTAAAATTTGGTTCACTTTTCTCCTCGTGTTGATAATTCCTTGAAATCATTTATAAAAAGCTTTCATAAATTCGAAATGGGCCTTCTGAGAAGGAGTACTACCCCAGTGATTCATCGTTTGTCAATTTATTTGTTTCTAAACTTAGTTGAAAACAACTCTTCCCAGATTGTCCTCCCAGAAAAGAATGATCCTCTGGGGAAAACTTGATTCTTTTTCATACGACATAGCATAATTTTTCAAACACTTGAAAGTTCTTTCCTAGTCTTCTGTTATTTCATATAAAAGAATAGAGTTTGGAATAAGAGAACCAGAGGGGACAAAAGTGGTAGATGGTCAGAGAGACTAATGGTTAATGGTGTGAGCTTTGGAATTAAGCTCCCTCGAGTTGTTTATTAATTCGTTATTTGTTACTTCATGCGTGCATGCATGCTTATATTCATTAACTGTATAACAAGTGCTTATTATCTAAAAAGCATTATTCCAGGCACTGGGAATATCGCAGCACTAGGGTTAAGCAGCTTACCATTGTGCTCTGGAACTACTTATTAACCTAAAACTCAGATTCCTTATCTGTCAAATGAGAATATGAGTGGTATCTGTTCTGAGGGTTAAGATTATCTTAAAAGAGCGTCTTGTACTGTTGAGCTCATACTAGCTATTCAGTACAGGTTTGTTACCACTATTGCAAACATGAGCATCCAGTCCAGTGCTTCTCAAATTCTAATGTGTATTCACTTCCCCTAGGGATCTTGGTAACATTGGGATTTGGGTTCAGTGCGTCGGGTGTAACGGCCACTAGCTATCAAGGCCTGAGAGTCTGCCTCTCTCACAAGCACTCAGGTGGTGGTGCTACTTCTGCCTGAGAATTACATTTTGACTAGCAAGGCTCAGGCTCATTGTCCTTACCTGAGTCCAAACGGGTTTGTAAATTTACAGCCTTTTTGGTAGTGGCAGTGATACTTTTGAGAGTAATTTAGTGATAAGAAATGTTCACAGATGTGTTTCCAAAGGTGCTGAAAAGTCTGCATTTTATGTGTGTTTGTTCCTGCCTAACATGGAAGTTATATACTGTTCTAAGGCGAATGAGTACCAATTCATGAGATGCTCCCAGCCGTACTGTCTCCTGGAGCAGCTCAATAGCTGCGACTGGAGGCATGGCTGCATTTCCCCACAGGTAAAAACGATGAGAAAGGAATGTCTTCATAACACTCTTAGGCTTAGTATGATGGATAGTACATCATGACACATGAATTATTCATTCTTGGTCCTAAACACCTTCTTGCATGAGATGAGGCTGAAAAGCTTCAGGATTTACAAGCATTTTAGAAATGATGTAATGCACCGGTGTTTTACTGAAGAGAATGGTGATTGACCATCTGAAAGAGAAAAATGTTTGGCATTTTATATTATTTCTGAGCAGTTCCAATTGTGTAGCAAGTAGAATGTTCATATATGGGTATGAATATAATGTAGCAAATGTATTCTTCTACAGTAATGTTTTGAAACTCCAAGTTTATTTTCAGTGTCTTGCTCTAGTGACAGTTTCTTGGGAGGGTGATAAAACTCATGACAAGTTCAAGTAGAAAGAGGCTAACGCTGTATCTGACGGAGGATTTAAGCTTCTCAAACTCTTGCTCTTCAGGAACTGGCTTACCGAAAGGAGATGGTGAGAGCCGATCTAATTAACAAAAAAGTTGGAATCAGGTATGTCCAGAAAACTTCATTTATTTGTTTACGGTTGGAGATAATTCAAGGGTGAAGTGCCCACAAGATTATTTAATTTTTCCTGAAAGGATGCTTGGAGAGGGTTAAGTGATGATAGAACATCAGTTAGGATGTCTCGTGTCTAATCAAATTCCAAAAGAAGGGTTACTATTTCAGGTAGTAGCATATAAACAAAATATAAACATGTTTTAAATAATCCAGTGAAGTTTATGGTTTGTACATTCCTATTTCAGAGAAACTCCAGAGAATCTTGCTAAGCTTCTGACCAGGATGTACTTAAAGTCAGAAGTCATTGGCGATGGGAATCAGATTGAGATTGAAATCCCTCCGACAAGAGCTGACGTTATCCACACGTGTGATATTGTGGAAGACGCAGCTATTGCTTATGGATATAACAACATTCAGCTGATTCTCCCGAAAACATACACCATAGCTAATCAAGTAAGATTGCACCCTTAAATAAACACTCCTTATTGTTAGAAACGGATTGTTGAATGCCAGGAGGGTTTCGAGAAAACCAGAACATAGGAATTAAGCAATATTTGGACATGCTGTGCTATGGGAGGCATTTGCTATGGAGAGGATACAAAACAGATGCCCAATGGATTAGAGTAAGTTGAAAACCTGTGATGACTAGTTCTTTGAAGAAAGACAGGTTTTGGGTGTGGAGCTCTTGTTGAATCTCTAACGGGGAGATTCATTTTCTCAACCTGGGCCTGGGGGCAGAAGCTGTGTGTGGGAGAGGTGAAAGTGGGCTGTGTATGTCTGTGTAGACGTATCGGGAGTGAGGTGGTGGTGTTGGTGGGGAAAGGGTGGTATAAACAGTCTATGAGTAATGATGGAAGGGTGGTTTCCTTTTACTGACATGTTCTGTATAACTCTTTTTCAAAATTGGAAATTTTATTGAGGTGAAATAAAGGAAAAACCTTTTTTTCCCTCCAGCTTCCCCTTAATAAGCTCACCGAACTTCTAAGACATGACATGGCAGCCGCTGGATTCACTGAGGCACTTACCTTTGCTCTGGTATGCTTTTTTTGCTCAGCTGATTGTTTACTTTGAATCTCTGAATTATTTATTCAATGATTCCTCATATGAATTTATAAAATCTAGACTGCTGAAATTTCCAGGTTCTAGAAAAATAACTTTGTCATTTGGTATACAATTTCTGGTAAAGAAATGTTGGGCGACTTTTTTTTTTTGTCACAGAAAAACCTGAAGTGGTGACTTAAAAGGTGTCTTAAATGACACTTTTGTATTGTATAGTATAGTTTCACATAAGTGTTGAGGGTTCCCAATGAATTTCATACTAAATTTATTAAGTTAGAATCTTGCGTCGTAATTTGGTTGTGGCTGTGTCCACTAGATGCCGCCCTGGTTAAGGGCTTGGGGACTGTTCCACATTAAACTTATTTCTTTGTCTTTGAACATGTTCACAAACATTTGTTTTGAGTTGAAAAGCTGACATAAAAGGCCTAAATCAGGAAATGAATTTTATTACAAAATCAGAAGGAAATCCCCCTCCCCACCAGATTGACCATTTGAAAAGAATGAAATGTGCAACTTGTAGCTCCCTTTTCTCTTGCTGCACATTTCTGTGGTGCTGACAGTGTAGCTCCGGAGTACTCAAGGAGGTTTCAACTGAATGACGTGGGCCAAAAAGCAAAGCACGACAAAGACAACCAGAAAAGCGACTTCTTTTTTTCCCCCTCAACTCAACTCCAGCCCGAAATTCTCTATCTTTTAGAGTAGAAGGCAGGCGTGGAATTACTACCAGTATACAGAGGGCAGGTCAGGAGATGCCGCCTTTCTCACGTCACTTTATTGAGTATTTGTAATTCATGGGATGGTAACATCAGAAGGGAACTTATGGATCTCGTTCCCCACCATCTGTTGTCTAATTCAGTTATCATCTGTTCGTTCAGCGACATTGATAGTGCCCCTGTTGTATGCCAGGCACTGTCCCAGTGAGGAAGCCTGAGGACAACAGGAGATGATGAGCACCTAACAGTTTACCCAGATGGCAGGAGACCTGAGCAGAATCCTGGCCTTTTGACTAGTGGAGCGGTGCTTTTCTGTTTTCTCCTCCTGGGTATGCTAGGCTCCTGGTACCATGCCATGCACATACACACAGGTACATATTGTGAGCCCTAGTGATTTTATGGAACATGAACTACAAAATGATAGCATTGAGAAATGTATTTTTTAAATTATTTTCAGCGGCACAGGATTTCTTTTGTAACTGTGTGCCTCCTGGCCAGCAGCTGCTGTGCAGAGTTCATCCCTCACTGAGGGCTTTATGTACGTGATGTCACCTCTCAGTGCAGCCCTGGGAAATGGGTGTCCCTGTCTCTCACAGCAGGTCATGTAGGTCACTGGCCACCCTCCACTCAGCCAGTTGGCTCTGGACCAGGGATTCCAGGCCAGGTCTGTCTATATCCAAGGTCTATGACTGAAATATCTCCCACCGAAAGTGCCAGTCTGTTCAGCCGTCTCGAGTCACTTCGTCACGTGATTTATTACCAGAGTGGAAAGGAGGGAGGTGTTAGAGAGTTTCAGATTTGCAGTAATGATTTCCCTACAGGAATTTTAACATTAAAGGTATTTATAAAGTTACATACTTTCTAAGCAAGACTAAACATCTCTGAGCCTTATATCTCCTTTTGCACAAGAGTGATAGCCCTGCTTTTTCTAAAACCCACCCCTTGGTTTCCCAAGTGTAATTCACAACTTGTCATTATGATTTTTGTTATATCTGTGTACTAGTTGTAATATACTAGTTATAATATGTTTTTTATTAGTGCACTTTTAAAGCTATCTACTTTAGTTTTACTGTCATGCAGAGTGTCATGCGGGGTCTCTGGTCCCGCTCCCCGCATAATACCACAGGACATGGTGAGGCCAAAAAGGAACACCCACGGAGCCATAGATAGGGGAGTCATGCCACTATAGTCTCGCTGGTGGCTGGGTTGGAGACACAGGAAACAGGATCCACACGACCTGCAACCTGCTGTCTGCTTCTCTGTCAGCCAACCAACCTCATTTGTTAGCTGCAATCCTCCGTGCTAACTGCAACCCGCTCTTGCTAGCTCAGCCACCATCTTCTTGCTAGCCCCCCATTTGTTTGCTAGCATAGACACAGCAGTTATATTAGTGGCCAATGACTCACTGGTTACAGTTGACAGCCAACTAGCCACAGCTGATGGCCATCCAATCACAGTTGATGGCCATTTACTACCTGAGACAACATCTTTCACGTTAGGCTGAGAGCCTGGAAACTGCACTCCTGGCTCTGTCCCTACAATTATTATAAAAATATTTGTAAAAATTATGGGCTTCATTTACTTATTATATTTTTTTCTAACACTTGAAAATAAATACAGCAATATTAACATTTAAAAAATACTCCTTCCTGTATACCAGCTACTGCCACTGCAGGATACCTTGATTTAAACTGCTTCTTATCTCCACGCCTTATCGTCCATTGAAAAGTAAAAGTTCACTAAGATACCTAGCTGCATTGCCATGTGTCTGTAGAATCTTTTTTTATATATAGACAGTACTAGTTCTCTTTGAGAATCGAACACATTTCCTAATTAATTGCTCACATTATATTCAAGTCTTGTTATAAAAACTCCTCTGTGCTATGGGCAAAATGGTTATTCCTAGCATGCCTGCCACCTTTCTCTATCTCCGCAGCCCTGGCAGACCAGGGCGCTTTTTTCTGCTGTGCCTGGTTGTGGCTTCACGATCCTTCCCAAGAGAGCATGGCAAGAATCGTTAGAACTGGCATTGGCGTAAAGCGAATCTAAACCCATTTTTTTTTTTTTTTTTTAAAGATTTTATTGGGGAAGGGGAACAGGACTTTATTGGGGAACAATGGTCAAATTGTTGTCCTTTCAGTCTTAGTTGTGGAGGGTTCTGTTCAGCTTCAAGTTGTTGTTCTTTCAGTCTTAGTTGTGGAGGGCGCAGCTCAGCTCCAGGTCCAGTTGCCATTGCTAGTTGCAGGGGGTGCAGCCCACCATCCCTTGCGGGAGTCGAATCGGCAACCTTGTGGTTGAGAGGACAGGCTCCAACCAACTGAGCCATCCGGGAGCTCAGCGGCAGCTCAGCTCAAGGTGCTGTGTTCAATTTTAGTTGCAGGGGGCGCTGCCCACCATCCCTTGCGGGGAATCAAGGAATTGAACTGGCAACCTTGTGGTTGAGAGCCCACGCTCCAACCAACAACTGAGCCATCCGGGAGGCAGCTCAGCTCAAGGTGCCGTGTTCAATCTTAGTTGTAGGGGGCAGAGCCCACCATCCCTTGCGGGACTCGAGGAATTGAACTGGCAAACTTGTGGTTGAGAGCCCACTGGCCTATGTGGGAATCGAACCGGCAGCCTTCGGAGTTAGGAGCACGGAGCTCTAACCGCCTGAGCCACCGGGCCGGCCCCATTTTTTTTCTTAAGGTAAATACAGGCCAGCTAGCCTTTGAAGACCATTTTGTACAACAGTGTAGTGAGCAGTGTCACCCAGTGTTGGAAAAGAGTACAGTGATCTGATGGTACATCAGTTTGCATGTTAAGTTTTAAACTCTTTTTCAATAAGTTAGTATTAATATATGTGATAATTGCTTATTCTTAGTAAAGATTTATTACCGTTTTTAATATTTTTGATCACTTAGTTGTGCCAAGCACTTTGCGTTATCTGATTTATTATTAGACTTGCTGTGTCTACTAGTAAGTTTATTTTCACAACTTCTGCCTACCATCCTGGGTTTTTGTTTTGTTTTAGTGTTTATAGGAGCTTTATTCATAACAGCCACAAATTGGAAACAACCCAACCACAAAACACTTTTTTTTTTTAACTTTTATTTATTTTAAGTGTGTTTTTCCATGACCCATCAGCTCCAAGTCAAGTAGTTGTTTCAATCTACTTGTGGAGGGCGCAGGTCACAGTGGACCATGTGGGGATCGAAATGGCAACCCTGGTGTTATGAGCATCACGCTCTAACAAACTGAGCTCACTGGCCATCCCCCCCATCCTAGTGTTTGAGGACGATAAGCATCTCTCTCTTTTTGGTGGATGAGTGCTTAGCAGTTTGTTTATGCCTTGGAGCTTTAGCAAGCATATAAGCACGAAAGTTAAATGATACAGTAGAAAGAACATTGGGCAAAATTCAGGCCATGTAAATTCTGCTCTCAGGCCTACTATTCTGCCACAATCTGTGGATTTAGCAGAGATTACAATAATAGTCGAAACAAAAAGCGATAGGAATACCGAGGAGGGAGAGAATAACTGCCTAGAGTCATAAGAGATAGTTTTATGGAAGAGGCAGAAGAGATATCTTTTAAGTAGAGCCTGGGGGATGGCAGCAAGTAGGGCAGGAGACTATTTCAGGTAAAGGCGGGGGAAAGTGTAAGGTTTGGGGAATGGGTAGGAATTGTAGGCAATTAGACTGGTAAAGTGAATGGGAAGAGCTTATGAGAAGGGCCTGAATACAGGTTATGCCACCATCTCCATATGAAAAACTTACAGTAGCTCTGAGTCACCGCGAGAACTCCTTAGAAGAGAACTGTCAATGTTAAGTTGCATCTGCTGTGGGCCTGGGTTAATTGATATGTTTATTCTTAGCTTATTCGTAACTCATATGTAGAGAATCGACATGGCTACGAGACCATAAGTTGACTTCCAGCATTAAACATTTATTATATTCCATTTGGTCACCGCTATTCCATGTTGATCTATGTTGCATTTATTTTCAGTGCTCCCAAGAAGATATTGCTGATAAACTTCGTCTGGATATCTCTGCAACAAAGGCAGTGCACATCGGTAATCCAAAGACAGCTGAGTTCCAGGTAGGAGTTTTAAGTAGATAAGAATTTAGGTAAAAACTCCCGTGTAGTACATGAGTTATGTAAAGTCTCTTCAATTATTCTACCCCAGATGGCAAAAACTTTGGAGCTTTTTAAAAATCCCTTCTTGGGTAAGTTTTACAGTTGGTTCTCACATACTTTGCTGACAAAAATTCTTAAAACGTCTCATAATCTTTTCTCGATTAACTTTATAGCTGGTTCTTACTTGCTTTGTGCTATCTAACCCAGTCTGAACTTTCCATTTCATAGTTGACTTTTTAACATTATTTTCAGATTTCATCTCCTTTCCACCCGTTTTCATAAATGCATCAACACCTGTTCTGAGTACCTTTTAAGTCAGTCACTTTGAAATTAGATGTTGTTGGGTCTTTCTCAGTAATTGTCTAGTTTACGGACCGTTTCATAGTATGTTTAGGAATGTTTAAATGAGAATGATGCTACCTTAATAGCAAATGTTAAATGACTTAAATTACAGTGTAGGGTATTCATTATAAACAGAGAATATTTCAAGATTATAATATCTTGGCTTATTAATAACTTCAGATAATCTCATCTCATACGAATAAGCTCTCGTTTTGTTTTTTTTGTATATACAAATTCTATATGGTTTTTAAAATCTAGGCTTTAGGAAAATCACGGCTTCGAGAATCAAGGCAAAATTTAGAATTGGAGGGAAATGCTTTTAAAAAAGTTAATGCTATTATAAAATAGTATCTGTACTCTGATTTGAGATAGTTATTTTGAATCTTGGTTTTCACTTCTGTAAAAGCAGGGGGCTGGATTATTTCAAAAAATTCTATAAGTATTAAGTGTAACCTTAAAAAAAATCTAAATTTGGTCTATAGAACTACCGACTGATGTGGCAGATTAGAGGTAATTAAAGAACTAATTGGTACTAAAATGCATCAAGTACATGAATTTTTCATACTCAGTGTCAGAACTTTGAAGGATCCTTACACTAGTTTGGAGGGGTTGTGATAATGAGTTTTTATGTTTTGTTTTCTGAGGTCCACTAGCTTTTCCACTGCTTTTAAAAGATGTCCATGGTGTTCTTTTCAATAAGATATATTCAAATTTATTTGGGTAGTGTGAGTTTTCAGTAAATCTTAATGGATTTTTATGTGCGTTCCAAATTTTCCTCTTCTCCCAGTTTCATTTACCAAACTTGATAGATTTCTTAAGATGTGGTGATGTTATGTTCTTCAGGGTTTATATCCTGTCTTAATCTACTTTATATAAGTAGAAGGAAAACAAATCAGAAACACATTAAATGTCACTATAAGTAGCTGTGGCTCAGCACATTTAAAAATCAATATTTCTGCATAAAATACATTACAGATGAAAGTGAGTCTCTGTTTTTGTTTTTTTTTATGTTTTTTTATTGGGGAATATTGGGGAACAGTGTGTTTTTCCAGGACCCATCAGTTGCAAGTCAAGTTGCTGTTTTCAGTCTAGTTGTGGAGGGCGCAGCTCACTGGCCCATGTGGGAATTGAACCAGCGACTTGGGTGTTATGAGCACTGTGCTCTAACCACACTGAGCCAACCAGCCCCCTGAGTTTGTCTTTTAGACTTGATAGATTCTATATTTTATTCCTGCTTTACCAACAGGTACGTCCTACCATTGCTAATGTGGCTAACAGGTTTATATTTATTTATGGTTAAATTAAATTTAAAGTTGCACAGGGTCTTGTAACTCAGTTTATTGTCTAAGCCTGTTCTCTCTCCTGTATGATTCTTAACCTTGGGCTGTTTTCTGATAGTAGATATATTATTAGTAGTAATAGATTATGTGAATGGATAAAATAAGAGAAATATTATTTAGACAAAATATCTAATATTTTATTATAATTATAAACAAACTTTATTACCACATCCCCCAAAATTGGCAATAGTATTCCTTAACATCTTCAAATATCCAGTCATTGTTCAAATTTTCCCAGTTGTCTCAATTTTTTTCAATGGTTTGTTTAATTTGTGATTCAAATGAGGTAGTACATCAGAGTTGATCAATGTGCATCTTAAGACTCTTAAATCTACAAGTTGCCCATCCACATCTCTCTCCCCTCTCCCTCCTTCCCTTTCTTCCACCCTCCTTCCCCGCCCCCTCCCTTTTTTCTTTGTTGAAGAAACTGGGTCATTTGTCCCATAGAGTTCTCACATTGAGGATTTTACTGACTATATTCCTGTGGCCCTCTATTTTTCCAGTAAATTGGTAATTAGATTTAGAAGCTTGATCAGATTCAAGTTGAAATTTTTTTATATTGCTGTAGCTTTTTAAATAAGCAAATAAGGCTTATCTATAAAATAAACTGAAAAGAAAAAAAAACTAAGAAAAGTTATCTACAAAAATAGGCTGTTTATATTCCAATAATTTAACCTTTCTTTTAACATCACGGTTTTTGTTTCTGTGAATGGTTTGGGCACTTATTCTCAAAGAGGAGAGGAAGTTGTGGGGAAGTAAAGGGTATTTAAGAAAGCACCAGGCTGAAGGCTAATAGCCGCTTGCTGGTAGCGTGGCTGTGATAGGAAAGATGTTCTCTTTTTCCCTCAACCCACAATCTAGCGAGTCCTTTCAGGAGCTTACTCTCTTACTCATGCGGGAGCTAGGAGGGATGCTGTTTTAGCTTGGGTGGTCAGGGCAGGCCTCCGTGGGAGACGACCTTTGAGCAGAGACTTGAAGGAAGTTAGATAGCCACACGTGAGTCTAGAGAAGAATGTACCAGGCAAAGGAAAGCACATGTGTGGAGGCCTGAGAGGGAAACCTGCTTGCCGTGTGTGGGTGTGCGGCTGGAGCAGGCCTTGAAGTTGGTGAAGGGACCAGGCCCAGGTTCATATAGGGCCCTATGTAGGGCATGGATTTTATTCAAAATTAGATGGCAACCTATCGGAGATTATTTTATTCGTTTCAGGTGGACAAAACGATGTACTAGTTACACATTTACACCCCTCGCAAAGTGATAACCCCCTCCCCCAATCTACTACCCCTCTGACATCGCATACAGCTGTTAGAATTCCATTAACTCTATTCCCTATGCTGTTGGAGAATTTTGAGAAGCGGAGTTGCACGATCTGATTGAGGTCTTAAAGGATCCCTCTGTATGGAGAGTAGACCATCAAGTGGCAGGAGTGGAAGCAGAGAAATCAGCCTAAGAAACTCATACGATAGTCTGGGCAAAAGATAGTGGTGTTGGCGTCTGATACCACTGCTCTCCATACCCTTCCAGTAACATGATGTGTTGAAAGCTAACATATCTCACATATCTTAGAATGAAGAATTTATGTCACAGGCAAAAGCAGGGAAGTTTTGATTTCTGTCTTTCTTTTTTAAGAACTAGGATATGTATTTGTACTTCTTTGGCTACTCAGTTGAAAACGCTACATGTTTGTGTTGTTTTCCTCATTGTCCTGGTTTTTTAATTACATTTACATTTTCCCTGTGGGTTTTAAAATTTTGGTTAGTTCATATTTAATTTATTTAAATATTTGTATTTTTTATAACTACTTCAATTATTTTATAAAATAAGGCAACTTTATTTCAGGCTAACTTTAAAAATGATAATAAAATAACCAATCCTAGATTCAAGCAATTATGTGTGCTATAATAATTGTTTCTCACTTATTTTTTAATCACATTTATGATTTTTCATTTTGTAAGTTTGGGAGGCAGAATATTTTCAATTATTCTAGTGTCCTGGAATTGAAAATTAAAGGTGACTTGGATGTTTAGGCATTGCATTTTCCAGAAGTGTGTTCCTATGCAGCCATAGAGTCTTTTAGCTTTGTCTTTAAACCAATTCCAGTGGTTCCCCCCTTATCCACGGTTTCACTTTCGGGACTTTTAATTAACTACGGTCCACCTGTTCCAACAGTATTAAATGTAAAATTCCAGAAATAAGCAGTTCATAAGTTTTCAGTTGCATGCTGTTCTGAGTAGCGTGATCAAATTTTACTCCATCCCATCCATCCTGCCCAGGACGTGAATCATGCCTTTGTCCAGTATGTCCACACTGTGTATGCTATCTGCATGTTTGTCACTTAGTAGCCGACTAGGGTATCAGCTCGACTGTCGCAGTATGGCAGTGCCTGTGTTCCAGTAACCCTTATTTTACTTAATAATGGCCCAAAAGCGCAAGAGTAGTGATGCTGGCATTTCGATTATGCCAAAGAGAAGCCATAAACTTTATCATATGTGTGTATGTATGGAAAAAACATAGTGTCATAGTATATATAGGGTTTGATACTGCCTGCGGTTTCAGGCATCCACGGGGGCCCTTGGAGCCTCTCCCCCCACAGATGAGGGGGGAATCTGCTGTTGGTCTGTTTGGTTCCTATTTGCTCAGTGCAATTTCATGTCTTGTCCTGCAGGTGGCACGCACTACCCTTCTTCCTGGCCTCCTAAAGACCATAGCAGCAAATCGGAAGATGCCCCTTCCTCTGAAACTGTTTGAAATCTCTGACATTGTAGTAAAAGATTCTAGCAGAGGTAAGAATGAGTCGCCTTTAATTTGTATACTTACAGCATTTTGTTATTATGAAAACTTCAACTGTATATAAAGGTAAATTGTATAACTAGCTGTGTGAATCCAGGACCCAGCTTCAACAATTATCAACACATAGCTAACTCACTTCTCCACATTATTTTAATGTAATTCCTAGATATCATATCATTTCATCAGCAAACGCTGTAGTGTGTAGTTCTAAAAGAGACTACCATTTTTGTTTTGTTTTTAAATAACCCAGTACCATTATCCTATTATCAAATATCTAGCTAGTATTTAGATTTTCCCAATTGTTTAATAAGTTTAATTCTCATGATTAATTTATTTGAATCAATTCAAGCAAGGTCCAGATATTTGGTTACTCTAGCTCTCATTTCTTTTAATAGAAAGCAAATTTTAACAATGAATTTAATATTTTTGACGAGCCCTGTTAAAACCTCACCTTGAACAGCACTATGGAACATTTCTTTTTTTCTTATATCACGTGATTTATGTAAATATCATTTTAAGGTATTTGGTATCTTGTCCTCCTAGTTTGTCAAGTGACTGTACACCACCACTGTTGTACTAGACATTGTGAATGTGTTTTAGCCGTTTTTGCCTCTTTTGAGTGTGGTCTGGACTTGTTAGTGGAGCAAGTTGCTTGGTCCAGCATTTGGAACGCAGTGGTTGTTTAAAAAATATACAGTTACTGAGTACTTACCCCTGATTTCCGAGGAAGTCTGTCTCATTCAGACTTCCCCATGTCTTCCAAGTTTATACAAGTCTGATTGTTTCGAGCTGTGTAAGAGGTCACTTCTTAGTGAGCAGTGCTCTCAGCTGACTAAATTGTTGTCAGTATTTCCTGGTTCTCTGGATTTAACAGTTCAACTCTTAGCAGTGCTTATTCAGAGAGTTATACTCCAGACTGCAGAATTTGGAGTATATTCTTTTGAGTCAGTTAACAAAAGCAGAGAGGCCTTTTCCTCAGTTGCTCCTGAAGACGATAATATGGCATCTTTCTAACCAGCGAAAGCAGTCAAGAACAATCGCTATGAATCGACCTATCAGAGGAAATAGGCATTACAGATGTATGTCCACTATGACTGTCTGGGGACTGTCCATAGTGAACTTTTTAGCCAACGCTGATTCCATCTGCTTCCCGGTATGTGACTGTTTTCAATTACCAGCATCACCCTGCATTTGTATGGTGCATTTTACTTTTCAAAAAAAATTTTAATGTACTTTTTCTCTTTTGATTGTGAAATCATCTCTTAGGCAGATGAGATAGAAAAAAACAAAAAACAACCGCAAAAAAAAATTGTCCCCATTTAGAATATAGGAAAATTGAGACTGAAAAGTAGTTATTTACCCAAGGCTGTGTAAATATTGGACTTAGAGCTAGGGTGAGAATAATTTTGGTCTTAGAGAATGAAAGTTCATTTTAATATCAGTCTGTGTAGAATGTTCATTGGGTGATAAATCTACTATGATAGAAATCTGAAAACATTTTCAGTGCCAGCTGTAAATAGTTTTGAGGGTTCTTCTGCCTCAGATCCCCCAATGGTATAGATAAGTAAGACTTGGTTAAAATTCCAATGTCAGATATTTCTATTAACTTGGACTTGTTTTCTTTATCTTAGTTCTTTGAGTTTTATATTGTTTCAATCCTTGGCGATTCAGACACATTTGTAAATACAGGATTAGGTTAATCCTCAAAAGTTTTGGAACACTATTTCCGCAGTAGGCTACTGCCTTCACTGCATGGCTGGGCCTGCTTGCAAGCAGGCAGCTCAGAGCTGGAGTCCCCACAAGTGCCACAAGGAAGGTTTCGCTGTTGGCACGGAGCACTTGGGAGCACTTGACAGTCCTGCCATCCTGGGCAGAGGTGCCTGTACTGTTTCCTCTTTTCCTCTGTGTTCCTAGGCTGGCCCAGGCATAGACTCCACTCTGCCTCAGGGCCCATGCTTGGCGATAACCTCCCCTATTGAGAGACAGCTGGTCTCAAGTGTTAGCGCTGCAGTCGTCACTTGGCAAACAGCCCTGGTGGTAACCCCAGGAACCCAGTCCATGTATGTACTTGTTTACTCAAAAGCTAGATTCCTGCTGCACTTTGTTTCTTGAGGCAGATAGTGCTCATCTCTGTAGCCGATGTCTTTAGTTCCTGTTTTCAGTTGTGATTATTCTGCGCTGTGTTCCTCATTGAGCCATTTCCATCTGGTAATTACTTTTACCTGTTGTCTTGCACCATTTTTCTTTAAAATTTTCTATCATATCAGTGGGATTTGAGGAATGAGAGGAGGTACATCTGCTCGGTAAGTTTACCATCTTGAAAACATAGGTTTGCTTTAATTTATTTGGACTCTGTTTCCTCTTTAGGTAGGCCTGGCTTTTATTTCCTAACAAAAGTGGCTTTTCTGATGGATTGTTCTAAATACATACATGTGGTCCCCTTACTTGTCATCTGGTGTACATAGAGGACGCTATAGGACCTGCAGCACGGCACCACGGTTCCGAAGAGACTGTGCAACCAGCGGGCCTGGGATTGAGTGATAGTTCTGCCATGTACCAGCCGCTTAACGTAGACAATTGATTGAAGCTCTCTGTGCCTTAGTTTCTTCATCTGTACCCTAGGAATAATAATAGCACTTTATTCATTAGATTCATTATAAGGATTAAATGAAATTGCATTTGAAAAAGTTGCAGTCACATAATAAGCAAGGTTTGGTGCCTGCTTTTACTATGAGGGTACTATTATAGCAACTACTATTATAGCAACTCCCAGTGCCAGAGACGTAGCACCCTGGTCTGGTAATTTCCTAGGAGGATGACTTGATAACCTTTGTGGGCCATTCAAGGGTTAATGTCGCCTTGCTGAGGCACTTGGGGCTCATTTTTATCCTAACCTTTGACTTAATTGGTTTTTCTTCTGTTGCGCACTGGTGTTTTTTTTGTTTTATTTTGTGTGGTTTTTTTTTAGGATAAGAAAACTGAAATGTACTAATATGGGAATTTTAAAAAAACAGGAATGTTTTTTCAGTAATACACCACCCACTTCTTTTTAATGAATTGAGCACATATGTTTTAACTGCCTTTCAAACCAGTAAACATTTTTCTGTTGGATTTACATTAGCCATTTCCTCCTAAATAATTGAAACTATTTTGAAGAGAAAAAAGTGTTGATGATCAAAAGTGAAATGATAAAGGAGTGTTCCAGTTAATAATGAAAATGTCCCAAATTTTTATTAGTTGGGGCAATACCCAAACTACTGGTTCAAAAGAGGTAGAAGTGTGTGGCAAGAGTGAACAAGACAGTCTCGTTCATTGCACTGGTAATAAAGAATTTTTGAGTTCCTTTTTTTGCTAGGGACTGTTTGGCATATAGGAGAAAGAGTTACCAGTCTTGAGGGAGATGGGCCAGGGAACAAATTTGTACAGATAGCGCTCTGAGGGAATGTACAAGGTGCCCTCATAGCACAGAGAAGGGAGTGACAGTTGCCACTCACTTGTGTTGTAACACTTCGGGAAAACCCAACACTACCAGCCTCACGTCAGTTTTGTGTGGGCAAGCGTATCTCCCAAACTGGAAATGCAAAAGCAATCTGTACTGGATTTCAATATGCCTCCCACAAATGTGTCTGACCTGCATTCCTGTAAGAGTCAATGAAAGACTGCTAGCCCCAAGTTTCATGCTTGACCTCATTGGACAGTTTCCTAGGCTGTTGAGGACTTTCTGACTGGCCGTCTATGTTGTGAGGCTGTCGGGCTGGCTGCCTGTTTAGTGACTAGGTCAGGCGCACTTCTCAAGTGGGAAGACTTCCGCTCTGACTCAGACACATTCCAGTTCTTTGAGGCTGTGCCAGCCTCTGCATTTATTGAGTCTTAAGGTCCAAAGTGGCTGCAGCGTTTAAAAAAATTAGTCGTGACTCAAAGGACTAAGCTGATTTATCCATTTTGCTGAGCAGAGTAGCATGTGTCTGTGGAACGAGAAGTTAATGCTGTCTGCTGTGGGGTAAATTTTCAGCTTCATGGCGGGGACGTCAGTAGGGGCAGTGCTGAAGCTATCAGCTCACGTTGCTGTGTGAGTTATTGATTGGTTCCAGTGGTTAATACTTTTGTGTTTTCTGTTCGATGTCAAGGGTAACTAAACTATCAACAAAATAGTAAAAATTGACATTAGAGGAGCAGAGGACCTAATTGTGAATTGCTAATCTTTATGCCCAGAATAAATCTTTATGCCCAGGCAGTTCTGTTTTACAAAGTCCAACATTCTGGCTTTTTATTAAACGCAGATCGAATCCTGCCATCGCCATTTATCCCATGATGGTCACTGAAGCTGCCAGTGTGCCTAGAAGCTCACTGAAACGGCAAGACAAAACACATCACTGGGTTGAGTTTAAGTTTAAAAGAACCATAGCCTGTGAAAGATGACTTAGTTTGGCTTTGTAAAGTGTATATAGGGTGAGGCAGATTTAGCACAAAACAGCCATCCTGTTGTCAATTTGACATATATCTGTGGGGAACCCTGATAATCAAATTGCCATGCATGTTAGTTTCAACTACTGCATTTAAAGAATTGGGGGTTTTAATAATTACTTTAGTAGATGGAACAGATGGAAGGCCTTGACCACTCAGAGGGCTCTGGTTACCTCTCTCTTAGCAAGCACACTTCCTCCAAGCCTTCACCTCTTTCTCAGACCATTTCTACTTTCTCCAAAGTGCTGCCACAGTCCTGGAACAAGCTGCATTTCCTCTGCTTCCCAGATCATTGTGTAAACAGTTTCTAAAATTGTGTTCTCTCTGAAGTTTTTCTAAATCAGAGAATGATCTACTTTTTACCTCGACTAGTTTGGATATGGAGTCCCAGAATTTATTATTTTTAACTTTATTTGTAATATATATCGAAGATTTGTGTTCCTTTCTCCTCCCTGGGCTACTGTAACTGCATGGAACAGAACTCACTGTTCTTTTATGATTTCGTTAGTTCTTTCAATTTGCTGTCGGTTTGTACCATTCATGTATATCTTATATTGTAACCTACTAAAATACAGGGGCCAGATCTTTATAGTTTTTTTATAACTCTTTGCTTAATAAAGAGTCCAATAAAAGCGTTTTCATTATGAGCTTCTGAAATACTTCAGCTCTGAAAAGTTGTCCATTAATTCTGCAGCCATCAAATAATGGCAGATTATCTAGCATCCACATGTGGAATGTGGTTTTCTGAAGAGAGCTTATGTCATCAGTCTGGATTAATTTAATTTTACTACTTCATATTTTTGGCATGTAGAATTTCCAATTAATAATTCAAAAAATATGGGTGTAAGGAACATTGACATTAACAATATTTGAAGTAGCATCATTCGCATATGTGATGGCATCTTAACTGTGTAAATAACATCATTTTTAATATAGAAAGTTATTTTAGTACATTTGGTTCCACATAGTTAAGATCTGCTAACGTGAGTATAATGTGCTCTGTCATGCGTTGCATATTATATTTTTTTTAATAGATAAAAATCCGTTCCAGGTTTTTTGTTAACTAAATAAAAGCCAACCTACGAGGATATAACTTTTTCCCGCATGCATGGAAAAGGTCATAGATTTTTTCCTTGCATTTTTTTTCTTGGCTTTCAGCATTATTTAAAAAAGAAAAAGCTGTATTTCAGTGCTATACTATAGATAGATGCCTTTTAAGGAAACTTGTTCTTAAAATTTTATTATGTTTGTTTTTAAAATTTATTTGTAGAAAATATATTTGTAGTATTCTTAAGAACTTTCATAAATATGTATTTCCTATTCAAAAGCAATTCTTTTCTTTTGGTACTAAAAAAAAATGCACATATCCAAGTTCTCCCTAATCCTCCTCTTACAATTAGTTGCCAGACATTTTCTATGCATATGTAGCCATATGTTTTACATTTCTATATATAGCCATGGATATGCATAGATACTTTTTTTTGTTTACACCAATGGAATTATGCTTTACCTGTCCTCTTTTTCCTATGAACCTTGCTTTTTGCTACAAACACATTTTGTCCACCTCATTCTTTTTAATGGCTGCATAATAGTCAATTATATGGATGCCCTATAATTTATTTACTCAGACTGTTAATGATGAATATTTAGATTGCTACCAGGTTTTTGTTAAAATATGTCTGTCTCAATGAATGGCCTCATACTTTTACACAATTTATTTTTTTAGAAATAAAACTGGTCAGTTCATAGGCATGTACATTAAATGTTTGCTGTCTTGTCAGATTCTCTTCCAAAAAGGATTTTGTACAAATTTACAGTCTTGCTAAGAATATATAAAGGTGCCTGTTTTCCTACATTAGGTATAATTTTTTAAAGTGTATGTCTTTACAGGATTTTTAGCTTTGGTGAATTATTTAATACTACACTGGAATTTTTCAAGAGATATGTATAAGCTTCAGTCTATTGCGGACCAATATTAAAAAAATTTATTGAATGGAATAGACTACAAATCAAGGTGCTTTGTTTTATTTTCTGAGCTTGGCCAGACTACTCATTTCAAGGTCAATGATTACCCTGGAAGCCTTTTTGGGTCCCAGTTAGGCTTTCTCCTGGCATCTCTATTTGGGCTTCTAGATGAATGTGCTTTTAATCATTGGTACTTTGGTGAAAGAGAATCTATACCAAACAAGAGTCTATTCTCAAAATTTGAATGGTGGGGCGGCCGGATGGCTCAGTTGGTTAGAAAGCGAGCTCTTAACAACAAGGTTGCTGGTTCAATTCCCGCATGGACCGGTGAGCTGCGCCCTCTGCAACTAAAGATTGAAAACAGCGACTGGATTTGGAGCTGAGCTACGCCCTCCACAAGTAGATTGAAGGACAGTGACTTGGAGCTGATGGACCCTGGAGAAACACACTCTTCCCCAATATTCCCCAATTTAAAAAAAAAAAAATATTGAGTTGTATGCAGTAGTTATCTACTAAGGGACACCATGTACTATTCTTTTTTACTTTCTCTTCTTTAAAAAAATCATTTGGCATGTTCTTTCCACTTACAGAATCCTAGCCAGCTGCCCCTCCTTTGGGTGGTTTAGATCAGCCTCTCCAGGCAGTACTTTGAAGTCTGTGAAATATATTGGTAATTTAGGCTGACATACTTGGCAAGCCAAGTTAAAAAGCAGAATTGTTTGATGGCATGACACAAGAGGTCTGTTAACTGAGTTATAAAGAACTGAGTCATTTCCAACAAACCCTAGTTTTGGCATGAAATTGGAATAGTTCTTATTTTGTGGCTTGCAGTCAGTGAACTTTGTGATGTAATGTGGTCCCTCAGTGCAAAATACTAGGAAATGGGAATTTTACTATACCTCGCAGTTTCTCCAAGGAGGAATGGATGGAGCTGAGTATGTGGTAATTTTCTCTTTTTTTCAATTCGGCCACAGAGGGAATATGTTAGCAAGATGTTGAGGAAGCAAGTCTAGAGGGAGTGGTAGCACTAGGGAGATGTGAAAAACCAGCCCATCAATGGTGGGAGTTGGGAGTGGCCACCTAAATAAGGAGTTCAATGTAATTCTTCTGATTTTAGTACAAAGCGCTAAAAGTCAGTGGCCTTTTTAAAAAACATTGCAAATTGAATCTAAAAATATATAGCTCATTATCGTGTGTGTGTGTGTGTGTGTGTGTGTGTGTACTCTGACATCCTGAAGCCTTTCTTGCAATATAATGTTTTTAAAGTTCTATATTTTTTGTTATTGTAACTTTATTATTCTGATCATCAAAATCATTTATTTTTTATTTTTTTTGAATTCTAAGTCTTTAAACCAGATGTTGCTCTTCTTATCGGAAAGGTAAGTTTTACATAATTTGGAGATCAGGAAATAAGTATTCCAAGGCAAAGGTTACCAAAATAAAGCTTCTAGTTTATGTTGCTAAGCTCTCTGAATGGTGGCATGACTGTTGTGCTCTCCTCTCACAGCGAAAAATGGGACAACAAAGCAGTTTCAATACGGGTCTGTATGTTAAAGTGGAAGCATGTGACACCGACAAATGGGTACCACATGGCAGAGATGCCCAGGAGCAAGTCAGTGTTATGAAAGGGATAATTTAGTTCTGTTTCATTTCATTTTATTCCCTTCAGGAAAAGAGAGAGAGAGAGAGAGAGAGAGAGAGAGAGAGAGAGAGATCCTACAGAGGAATGAGGCCCTCATTTTAATTTATGCATGTGGTTAGTTTAGTGAGGTTTTATGCCTGCTTGATTTTAATATTAATCTTTATTCTTACACCTTCAATTAAAGCTTCTAGACACCAAATTTCTGTGTCCTTGCAAATGGAAATGATCTAGAGAGTGACATAGTCCAGTCCTACTTTCCTCCATCAGCTGACTCTTGTGCTGACTTAGAATGTGGCCCGCTGTCTGGTCCGGCCTGGTTAAATTTTTGTGTGCTTACTTCCCTTTCCAGGCTTTCTTCCTTGATTCAGAAAGTAATTGTTGAGGGTTCTGTCTGTGCAGGCCCTGTGCGGGCTTCGACCTTTACCCTCTAGGAGATACCTAAGAGTGTAGTGCCTTGAACATAGTAGGTACTAAGAAATGTGACATGACAAGAACAGTTATTTCTCCACATGTGTTCAGTCAGCCTTTAACTTAGAATACACTTTCCATGAGTTACAATACTGCTTATGGGTAGAAACTTTGGTTAACTGACTTCTAAAAATAATTTATTCCAGTTGCTTAACTAGAATTCTTACATATCATGAAAAATTTTCAAAACTCAAACATCTGTTTATTATATCAGAAACATTTCCAGAATGCACAGCTTTGACCATGTTAAGTAGGTATATATCCATACATAAGTTTGCCCTTATCTTATTTGTTTTCATCTAAATCCATTAGAGACTTGGAGATTTTACTTAAATCCTTTGGAGATTGAGAGATAGCCCCTGTATAGTGTAAAGAGCGTGGATGGGTTTTAGAGTCAGACGATCCAGGTCAAATCCTGGTTTTGTAACTTATTAGCTATGTAATTAATAATAATTAGCTCCAGCCAGTTGGCTTGACTTTGGGCAAAATCTTTCTGAGCTTTTGTTTCACCATTTTATTTTCCCTATTCTGTTTTGTAGGGATAGTAAAACTTACCATATATATGATTGTTTTGAGAATTAAATAAGATTCTAGATAAATTGATAGGTAGGTACTAAGTTCCTGGCACATGGCAGATAATCAGTTAACATTAGCTTCCCTTTTCCTTTCACCCCATTCATGTGCTTTCTCACTTTCAGATTACTTTAGTAGTTGAGTACAGTGTCTTAAAATACCCATGTTTTATTTGGATATCTGGAAGGTAAAGGGCATTCTATAATTCGTGTCAGTTACAGCAATGGGAATTGTTAATTAAAAAAACCTTGGAGGCCAGAAGTTTTTCTGCAAGAATTTATTGAGCCATGTGCTAGCCAGAAAAAGGACCAGGTCCTGGGGCATGCAGTGCAAGCCGCCAGCAGCAGGGCGAAATGGAGAACACAAACATGCCTGCCGCCCTGGGATTGACAGAGCTGTGTTACACAATGAGTTAGGAGAAGAAAGCTGTAAGTTGTTTTGAAAGAATTTACATTGGCTATGATAAAGGTGGCTGGAGAAGGAGAAGTGGGGGACAGGGGCGTGGTCTGTAGGAAAAGTGTATTTGCTGCTTTTGGATTGGTTGTGGGCAACAGTCTAGAAAGATCTCCGTAACCAGGATGCGGTGGCTTCTGATGTTCAACTGTCTGTCTAATCGAGGAAATAGCCACCTGGACGTGAATGTGAAGTCTCAGCGTACTTTGAGGAGTGTGAGCTGTCACTTGTTGGTTTGGGTCTTTGGCTGTTAACTGATTAACCTCTCTTGTCTCTTCTCCCACTCTCTGGCTGCTGTAATCTAATGTAGGACATCTCAGAATTCTTTCTTCTGAGAATAAACCTGTGGAAGGGCTTTTGCCCAATACATGCTAACATGAAGCAGGTTTTTATTTTCAGTTTGTTCCCCCAGATAGGCATGAGCTTATTCTCTCTTTTCCTAGTTTGAAAAGCAAAATGAAACCAACATTTATTCAGTGTTTGTATTAGAGCAGTGGTCTCCTCCAGAATTTATTAAAGGCCCACAGGTGTATATACTATTATAAAGTTAAATGGTCACCATTGACTTTTTTAAAATATTACTTTTTGTAAGTTCTGAATTTCAAAGTAGAATAATATATACTAATCAGGGAAAAAAAATTGAAAATAGATGAAACATTGAAAAAATTACCCCTGCCCAAACATAACCTCTGTCAACATGTAGGTGTATTTCTCTTCCATCTTTTTCCTGTGCATGGAGGTTTTTTTTGTCTTATGGTTATATTTATATAGTTGTGATTCTTCATGTATTGCTTTTTTAAATGTTTTAATTTTAAAGAGTGTATATAAAATATGGTTTGAGAAGATTACTATAAAACAAACACTAGTACAAGCATCCAAATTAAGAAGTGGAATATTTCTTGTATCTTAAACTTCTTGTAAGACTCTTCCTTACCAAATCAACTTCCCTTTATCTAGAATAATCACTATTCTAATTTTTGTGATAGTCTTTGCTTCATAGTTTTCTAACTTACGTATATTCTTTAAACAATATAATTTAGTTTTGACTGTTTTTGAACTTCATGGCTTCCTGGGTTTTTTCATTTACTATTTTAAATATTTGCTGTAGCTCTATTATGATAAATGTTTTATAAAGATGCTTTTTAGCCACATGGTATTCTGATGAGTCATTGTACTGTACTTTATGTAGCCTTTCCCCAATTTAGTTGGTTTCTGATTTCACTATTGGAAATAATGCTTTATGTAGAAATAATATCTTTCTACAAGGTGTGATCAAAGAATATGGTGAATGTTTAAATAAAAAAAATTATTACAGTTAAAGACACATTGCCATTAATTTAAGAGTAAAATACTCCCCCCTTTCTTCAAATACACTTATCCCATCATTCTTCCCTCTTTCTGAAGCAGTTCTGGAAGTCCTTTTTCATGTCTTTAGTTGCGCTGTCATGGCTGCCTCGATGTCATGAATCATTTTGACTTTGGGGAAGAGCCAGAAGTCTCATGGTCCCAGATCTGGTGAGTAAGGTGGATGAGGACACACCGGTATTGTTTTTATTTGACAGGAATTGCCATATACCAGAAACAATGTGTGACAATGGAGTGTTGAAATGATGGAGGATGATTGACGGCACACTTTAAAACACATCTTCTCTCAGTTGTAGCTCACACTCGACTGACTGCACCGAACAAGTTGAAACTTGTCACACACTGTTACTAAGGTTTGATACAACGCTTCCTATATTGAAGATCCCTGTCTTTCTGTTGGATGGCACTCGGCAACAGCATTCACCATATTTTTTGATCACAACAGAAAGGCTCCATGTCACACATCGCTTCTGGTACGGCAATTTCTGTCAAATAAAAACATTATGGTGTGTCCTTATTCACCGGATCTGGCACCTTGCAATTTCTGGCTCTTTCCCGAAGTCAAAATGACCATTAAAGGTAAACGTTTTGAATTGATTCAGGACATTGAGGCAGCCACGACAGTGCAACTGAAGACACTCATGAAAGAGGATGTCCAGAACTGCTTCAGAAAGTGGCAAGAACGATGGGATGAGTGTGTTTGAAGCGAGGGGGAGTATTCTGAGGGGGATGAATGGCAATGTGTCTTTTTACTGTAATAAAGTTTTATTTCAGCATTCACTATATTTTTTGATCACCCTTTATACATGAAGCCTTTTGTGTATTTGTACAGTATTGTGAATAAAACAGTATGAAGTTTTAAGTCTCTGATATATGTTGCTAAATTGTTAACAGAGAGTTTTATCAGTTTATACCACATGAGGCCTTATTGTTCCGGGGTCAGCATTGAGGGTTTTCCACACCTCCCCCAAATAAAAGCACCTCAGGGAATTTGATGGTTGAAAAAACTATCATATCTTGAATTTCTAAGGTTGAATGTCTCTATGTATTTACGAATCGTTTTCTTTTTTGTTGATTTGGCCCAAATTTGTGTTGGGGTAAATCCCGTTCTTAAGTAGTGATCAGTGTGGCCTTGTGACTAATTCTTTTACTTTTTTCAGATGTAGGTGCAAGAAACTACAGGCATCTCTGTGCCGTTTATTACAATAAGAATCCTGGGTTTGAGATAATCCACGGGCTACTGGACAGAATTATGCAGCTGCTCAATGTGCCTCCGGGTGAAAAGAAGGGAGGATATGTGATCAAAGCGTCAGAAGGTAAGACCGAGCAGCTGAATCCAGAGTTAGTGGTAATGTAATGAAGAGACCTAGCCCTATTTTTGATAACTTATTTTTTTTTTGGTTTTAATTTGGGGGGGAGGCAGGAGATAGAGCCTCACTCAGTATCTTCTAGAAAATATGCCACTTCTCTCCCACATTTTAAGAAAACACTTTTCAGAGTTCTCGTCGCACTGCACAATATCCTTTTGTTCTAGCTGAGCATGGGTAACCCCTAGTTCCTGGCACCAGCAAGCCACCAGCACCATGGTGAACCCAGAAGTCCAAACTGGAAACTGAGAGAAACCTAAACTGATGATTTACACTCAAAAGCCACCTGTCTGAGGCCTTTAAGGCCAAAACAAACAAATAAACAAACAAACAAAACAAACCCTCCAAAGTTAAGACTTCACATGTTAGTCACATCATAAAGTTGCCCGAAGAAGGGAGGGAATCCTGTCTTAAAGCCAAAGTACAGGAAAATCTCTGTTGGAGAGTTTAAGTTAGGCCAACTATACAGGAGATAGTGCACCTTCTTGAGGGCATCTGGGAACGCTTTTGTGAGTTTCTGGGAAGTGAGATAGGCCTTTGAAAGAAGGGAAAAGTGGAGACAGGAAGCAAGGCAAACCACATGAGCAAAGCCAAAAATGATACTCCTGCGGCCTAGTGCAGTTTGGTTTGACTGCAGGGTGAGGAAAGAGCTTAGGACTATGTTTAGAGTCCTGAATGCTAGAATATGGGATTTTAGCTAATTAGGGGCAAATAGTGATGTTCCTTCTTGCTTTATTTTTTTAAGCAGGTGATTAGATCTGTACTTCAGAGGAATTAATCTGGCAGCAAGGTGAGGTGGAGTGGCATAGAGTAGAGGTGAAGAGATGGTTGTATAGTGTATCTAGAGCAATTAGAATGAGGAACTAAACTTGGATGTTGGCCATAGCTAAATGAAGGAGAAGGCTGATTTAAGAAACCTTAGGAAGGTGAGATGCTCTAGCAGTCAGCATTTGGAAGAGTTCATGATACATGCAGCTTGGAACTTTCTATGATACAGCTAACACATATTGATCACATTTTTAAAAGTCAGATTTTTATCTTTCTAAACCTATGATATTATCATTTGAATGCTATATATTTTAGCACCAAAACAATATAATACTTAGAATTTAATTTCCCTAATATGTAGATGTCTGTTATTTTCGTTTGGAATATATTTTTTTTCTATTAGAAAATACATTCATAAATTGTAACTGCTTATGTGTTTGTAGATATGTTTGTTCAGTTTTTTAGGCCAAATTGTTACTGTGGGGTTTGATTAAGTATGAGGACAGGGTTATGTTTCCTTTTGGATTTACTTTGGTTCTCATAATAGAATATTGTAAGGTTTTAAAGTTTTTACATCTGTGACATGTCCTAGATTTATGAACGTGAGAAGTTTTGGTACAACTTCTTTATACATATGGGTGGCCTGGATCAGTACATGTGTCAATAAATCTAACTGGCTTTTTTTAAAGAGAGAGAGAGAGAGAGAGGTTTACTTTCACTGTCCCTATCACCAGCTTTGGCCAAATCATTTTTCTCAGGATGTTTTCTGTAAGAGCCATCAAGCCAAAGAGAATTAGTGTCATTATAAATAATAGTTCCTCATTTTTCACAGGGATTTCCAAGTCTATTTTGATTATCTAATGACAAATACAATTATCGTTTTTTTTGTTTCTTATAGTTAAAGAAATCAAGACCCATAGAAATGGCTTGTCAAAATAAGAAGCAAAGCTGGTATTAGGTCTTCATCTGAAATTTCATATATATATGAATTTCATATATATTATATACCAGGCTTGCCAAAAAATGTATACGCGTGACTTATCTTTTGTTATCAGTATATATTGAGTATTAGAATTTTAGTAGTTTTTTTCCTTTCTTAAAATATGTATACAGTTTTTTGGCATCCTCTCTATATATACTATATGTATAGGTATATATTATACACACACACATAAGCATATAGCTATGTATCTCCTAAGTAAATCTGTGAACACAGGAATTTGATTGCTGGGGTGTGTTTAACTACATCACTTTTTTCAAATTTATATTTTGCACGTAGCTTTTTCTGCTGAGAAAGGGCCTTCTGAGTATCAAAGAAGCATACCCTAGAAACAGATTAAGAAGTACCATTTCCTGCCATTCTTGATTACTGAGCTGTCTTCTGTTACTCCGGCATATGGTTTACCTTTTAATAATTAAAAATCCCTGGTGGCTTTGCAGTTACAGTTGAGCTAAATCTGTTCACCAGAGACTCCTGCTAATGTCAGTCCCCTGGCCATTATACCTAATTTCTTCTGTCCTTTCTAATGGACACCGCCAGCTTCCTTCTGTGTGGCTTTGTTTGGAGGTAGGGATGAGTGGAGCAGAACTTGATTCCCCTTTGAGAAACGTGGCCCTGTCCATTGTAAGAGAAATCTGGAAGCTCGTTTGATTGATCATCACATTGCTCCCAGGGAGTTCTGTGACACTGGCGTGGCACCTTCTTACTCAGGCAGCAGCCCTCTGCAGCCTGGGGAGCCTCTGCGGAGGCTTGTAAGACCCCTGAGTTAGAAGCTATGGTCGCTTGGTCTTCCATAGTTCTCATTTGCTGAGCACCCTTGCAATTAAGAACATAGGTGAGACAGAACGGCGAGTTGCTAACAGAATAAGGTCAACTGTTGAGTGGAAAAAAGGCAAGAAGCTTTAACTTTTTCGCAGGCTGTAGAGTGTTTTGAGGGTTTCAAAAAGGTTTAACTCAGAATGTTTTAGTGGCATTGGATCAGCTTATTATAGCACACGTTAGATGCTCTTTTTCAAGCTTCTTGCCCCTTGTTTTTGTGGTTTGTTGCAAACTAAATTATGTATGTTAAAATGCACTTATCCCTTTCAAAAACCACTTCTGGGCAAGGAGAATTCTCAACATTTTTGTGTTTAGAACAGTTATGTGGTTCCTGGGCAAATCAGTGGCAAACATCCTTTCTTGAAGAAGTTAGTGAGTGGGCTTTGTGTGGGATTGGCTGCATTGACTCCAGGTGTACTTTTTCCCCTTGAATTTGTTACCTGTTTCAGTTTTGCTTATTTACAATTCTACAGAAAATTTTAATATAACTTGAGACAAGAGTCCTGGTGGAGAGACAGAAGTTTTATTTAGAACTTTGAGTTTTGACAATTCTAGTTTTCATGCTGCTCAGAATTCATTCTATGAAATGAAAAATAACCTTGTAAGTAATATGCACATTCAATCCTGCACCATATGTACCGACAGTGGTTATTTAGATACCTTCTGTTACAGTAACACCTAATGATCATTGATTGACCTGTAGGTCATGACCTTTTCCCTCTTTCAGGACACCTTTGAAAGACTTCAGATGCAAAAAAATATGGGTGAAATTGTGATGTTTCCCTGGTCTTCACACTGGTTTTTAGCGTAATGTGAGCTTGGAAATATTTGAGAATATATGCTCGAACAACTTGTTGAAGTCAAGGCGTTCCATTTATGGTTTGATTTACACAGAATGTTCTGGACTAGAATAAAGGGGGATCTGCACGGCATACCCACCTTTAGTTACCATCAGCACAGACATTATTCTGTTAAGGCATCAGGTTTAAAAGAAAAAACGTTGGGAAGTTTTTAAGTTTCCTGGCCCTATTACTGTGTGTAAAAACAGTCTGTATCCCTCTGGTTCTCTGTTTATTGTGTGTGAGGCAAGCTTTCAAATACTACAATTCTTGTTACCTCCTTTGAAGGGATTAAAAGACTCAAAGCAATATTAAACACATTTACAGTGATGACCACATTCAAAACAGCGGTGTAACCTGGGGCCACAGTATTTATAAAAGCTTCGGCAGTTGCCACACAATTCACTTAGCCCTGCCTTGTTGTTGAGCCTGTTTATTGTTCTTGCCCACTTTTTCTTATGTGTACAAAGGCAAAGCTCTCGCCACTCATGTTCACTCTTTTTCTGGGGGAAGGGGTACTTATTTGACATTTTAGTACCCAGTAAATTAGAGTGCTTCACACCAGGCCCCACTGGAATGACTTGGTCAGCTGTTTCCCTTCTGGTAGATATTGTCATAACACAGTGTTTCTTAACCTTTTTAAAAATTATCTTTCCCGTAAGGGTCCTTTTTAGACTTTTTTCTTAATTGCCCCTCCATAAAATTTTAATGCCACAGATATACCGCATATTTATTATGTGCTGTATGCACCGGGAGTGCCTAAAAATATATACACATCACTCAGATTCATCTTTTGTTATCAGTATATATTGAGTATTACAATTTTAATACAGTTTTTACCTTTCTTAAAATGTGTATACGTATTTTTGGCACCATCTGTATAGCTGTGCTTTATACATAAAAAGAATAAGTATAAGCTTTTTAAAAATTCAATTCAAGGTTAAGAATAAGTAAAAAATTTTAAGTTAAAAGTTAAATTTAAAAACTAATAACACTTTACTATATCTGCTGAATAATTTTTAATGTTATTTATTTATTTAAATTGTAGTGTATCAAATTAGGTACCACATAGCAATTAATTTAAATTCACAATAACCATAACCAAAAAATTTTTAAAACATTCAAAACTTATTTTTCAGCAAGAGTAAAACAATTGAAAATTTAAACTTCTTAAAAATAATTTTTAGTGAATTTAACTTTTCCTTGATGAGAGGAAATAGCTGGTAGTCAGATATTGTCAAGGTTTAACGCTAACTTACAAGTTATGTTTTAATTTCTACCTGCCTGAACTACTTGGCAGTATTAAAATGCTACCCAGCTCTAAGATAACTGACTCAAGTTTCAGACTAACTTCTAAGTAATTTTAAAATTAACATTTAGTAAAATCATTTGCTCTCATTCATTCTCTCTCTCTCTCTCTCTCTCTCTCTCTCCCTCTCTTTCCCTCCCCCACCCCCACCCCCACCCCCAGTCCCTTTCCTCTTGACTTTTGAACACAGTTTCGATGGCTCACTCATCCGCATATGCAGTGGTTTTATTCCAACCACCTTCATGTATATTAGCTTCATGGACATACTTGTATCCGATTGCCTTTAAGGCGATATAGTTGCCAATCACTGGCATTTATTTCCAGTTTGCATTTTTACAGCTAATGAAGACGTTGGCAGGCCCCAGGGAGTATGTTTTAGAAGATTGGCTTTAAAAATATCTTCTGGGCTTTCATTTAAAAAAAAAAAAAAAAAGAGGGAGGGAGGGGGGAGAGAGAGAGAGAGAGAAAGTGAGAGAAAGTATCTATACCGCTAAGTAAGATTTGAACAAAGGGTCCCTGGTCTTAAGAGTTTGAAACGCACCCTTATAGAGAACCAGGAAGTTCATGAATGCTGCAGTGATGAGGATGAGATCTCACTCTTCTTTCATAGAGCAGCAATAATTACACGTCAGCATTTGGGTGTTCTCTAGTTCCAGTTGGATATAACACCAGGTACTTAATAGCATCTCACATTTTGTATACTGAAAAATTAATAGTGATTATTTTTCATTAACACTGACTTGAAAGGGAAAATCCGCCAAAACATTGGTAATTCAACTCATATTTCTTAAGTTCTCTTCAGTAATTTGAAGAAGAGTTTAATGATACAAGTTAATATGATATGATACTGATTTTTTTTTTTAGTCTTTTAAGTTTCTGAAAGTCCTCAATACAGTTAGTCATTTATAAGAATGTATGGTATCTAATACTTTGTCAGGGTAAGCTAACAAAATGAAATAAGTGTGGGCTGTTGCATTTCCAAAAAGAATGGGCAATACTGTGATTGAGAAAAAAAACATAATTATGCATGTATTTAGATAGACAGATGAATGGATAGATCTTAAGGAAGGAAACAATTTATCTATTCGAGTGACCTTAAAAACAGATTTTAAAGAAAAAGAAAGGATCAGTTCTTAAGAGAATTGGGAGTGATTTAAAACAGATAACTGCTCTTACTTCTTTTGAAGTGTTAAAACAAATAAATTGATTGGATTTATCTATCTGCAAAATGTCTTTTTTCCCTGGATGTATTCACATGTAGTATTTCCGTTTCATTCAAGGTATAGGAGGACTAGGGTAATAATTTTTTACTTTATTTTTAAAGAATTGGATGGAAGCATCTTTTAAGCAACTCCTATAACTTAAACCCCATTTTGCTAGTTAATTAAAAAATTTGTTGAAACAGTCACAAGCTTATTAAAAAATGGAAGTATAGTATGAAGAATGTTTTCCTGAATTATTTGAGAGTAAATTGTCAACCTAATATCCTGTTACCCCTGAATATTTCAGTGTGTATTTCCTACAAACAAGGACGTCATCCTACATAACCACAATATAATCATCAAAATCAGGAAACTATCACTCATGTCAGTGTTACCATCTAAATCCTCAGACCCTGTGCAAGTTTTATCAGTTGTTCTTTATATCAGAGAATCACTTGTTGCCTTTAGCTGTCATGTCTCATTCGTTTCTGGAGAGTTCTAGAATAGTCTTTCCTTGACTTTCATGACTTTGACACGTTTTGAAGATTACAGGCCATTTATTTTGTAGCGCATCCCTCAGTTTTGGGTTGCCTAATGTGTCCTCACTATTCGATTCAGGTTAGGCATCTTCGGAAGAATGTTACAGAAGTAATGCTTCTTCTCAATGCATCCTATCAAGTGTCCTGTCAAGACACAGTTTCCCTCTATCTCACAACCGATGGTGTTGTGATCACCTGATGACAGTGCTGTCTGCTAGGCTTCTTTACTATAAAGCTATTTCTCCAGTATAATTCAACATTTTGTGGGAAGAAGTTTGAAATTATGTAAATGTTCTGTTTCTAACCTGGCTTTCTATTTATATCAGTGTGAACTTACTAAATATTTCCTATTTTAGACACCAGGTTTTAAGCCATTACTGTTATTATTTCGTCTGGTGCTCACAGGTCCACAGTTTGGCCAGTGAGTGGGCATCCCTTTCTGCTGGTGTCTGTGTCCTCTTAGTATTCCTGTTATTCTTTACAATTAGCACTCAAAGACATACCAGGCTTACCTGGAACTTGCTGCTGCTCCATTTCTCCATCCAGGGTCCATTTAGTGGGGAATGGTGTCTAAACGCCAAGCTTTAAGGTGTGCTTACTGCTGTTAGGGGTTGAGAATTGCTGTTCGCGTGTGTGTGCGTGTATGCATGCACACATATTTACTTCTGCATCTGCAGATAGTTTGAAGACCATAAGTCCATGATAATACCTCCATTGCAGCCCAGCCCAGCCCAGCCCTTCAGGGTTCATTCCAGTTTTCTCCCATTCGTATGTGTACCTCTCTCCTCCAACAGTGAGAAGCCTGGCTCCCATTAGTCGGGAGAAATTCAAGTGAGAAATTACTTGATCAATGGCCCCGTTTGTAACCTGAACTCCATCTGCCCCCCTGCATGTTTGCCCTGCTCATCACTCTGACTCTACTGCCTCTCAGGGCTGTCCCCTGCTTACCTGTGGATGTCCTTCCTGATCCCTTAGGCTTGTGCTGACTTTCTTGCCTTGATCTGGGACACACAGAGTCCCTACCTGTCTCCCCACGCCCAAGGTGGGGGTTTCTGCCTTCCTCAGCCTCTTTAGAGCTGAATTGTTGTGGAAGAAAAGGGGAAAAGACTTTCTAAGTCTTCAGAGACCTTTGTTGGTAGGGTGGTTCTTGTTCAATGGGTGTATATAGTGGGATCCTTTTTGGAAGCGGGTGTTAATGTCAAAAATACATTTCTGGTCTCATCTTTGTGCCTCAGACTTGGAATGAGCTGTGTCTCCAAGTGGCCCCTGTTCCTTTTAACGGGAAATCAAACTGAGATCTCAAGCAGAGTGGTAGGGTTGCTCCTTGCTCTCGAGTGAGTCATTGTTCCTAGGAGTTTTTAGTATGCAGAGCTGGGGAAACACTTGTTTTTAAAGAAAAAATTTGAGTTTATGTGGCTGTTTCCCGTTTATATTCAGAATTAGAGGGTTTTTACTATGTTTGGCTTTAATATTTATAGCTCTTTTCTTTATATTGGAAATCTTGATTCCTAACGAATTTACACTACTACTGGTTTGCTTGCTCTATCTCTATCTTAGTGTCCAAAAATATCAGTATTATTACTAACAATATGAGTGTTAAAACAGTTTAAGCATTACCTTTAGTTCTTTTTCTACTTAGGATATATCCTGCAAAGTAAAGTATGTTTGAGAATTCCAGCTTCCATCTCTGTTCCCTTCAGTCTGTTCCCTCCCTGCCTCTCTAGCTTATGATTTTTGTTAGTTTTCAGTTATTTTTCTATAATTTGTGTGTTTTTTTTAAGTATAAGCCTGTGTGTATTTATGTTCTTCTCCACTTTCTCAACTGAAGAGTTGATACTTTATATACAGTTCTGTAAAATCTACACTGGAGACCACTCTGGCAGCAGATGGTTCTGACTTCCGCAGAGTATTCCGTTGTGTGGAGTATACATTTTATTCAACTAATTCACTATAAATGACACAGGCTATTTCCAATCTTTTGCTGTTACAAATAATGCTATAATAAATAGCCTTGCGCATATATTGAGTGGTATTTTTGCTAGTGTATCTTAGGGACAGATTCCTAAAGGTATGGGATTATTAGAACAAAGGGTAAATCTGTATTTCGCTAGATACTGCCAAACACCCCTCTATAGGACTTGTGGTTCTAACATTATAGAAACCCAGCAGCAACTTTTATATAAATGATAGTAATATTTTTATGTAAATGATAGGCAGACAGTTTAATTTCATTGAGGTCCCATTTGCAGTTTTGACCTTGGTGTGTATTCTGCTGTACTTCGGTGTTGAATATCTGTGCCTAATCTTGTCCTGTTTGAGAAATGAATGCTAATCGTCACATGGGGACTTGGGCAACCCATCCCCCTCTGGAAATGCCTCTGAAGCACCTGCTGGTTCAGGTGGGTTGTGAGTCAGGAAGGTCACCTTCCTGCAGAGGATGGATGACTCTTGGCCGAACAGGCCGAATGTGGGGCTGGCGGCGGGTCTTCAGGGCCCCCAGGCCTCCCCCTCTTGCAGCCATTGTAGCCTTTTTGTGTCGTAGTTGTTCCTTCTTCTACTCCTCCCCGTTCAGGACCAAGGGCTCTTTTTTTTTTTCCCCTCTGCCTTTTTAAAAAAATATTTCTTTTCAGGAAAGGATCTGACTTCAGTTTCAGTTGATACCTATCAGTGTGAACGTAAAAGATGCTTTAATTTTTAGCCTTCTTTCTAATTGTGAAAGGAGGACATTCTGGTCCCTGTATGAAAGTGTCAGGTATGAACACAAAGGGTGGGGCAAATTCAGTGGAATAGAAAAAGCTGCCCACCCACTGAAACCACACCATGCTGACAGCCGCACACACTTGGGGGCCGTCCTTATGTGGAAAGAGCATATTGAGAAAGAAGTGGAAGAAGAAATGTGGGGAACAACAACAGTGCCCAATATATTAGCCAATTCAGGTGGTAATTATTTACTCGCCTACTTTAGGTGATAAACCATGTGAATACAGTTACAATATTCTTTTTTCTTCTGAGCAATGTAGAAGCCCATAAAGAGCGGACACTTGATTAGAAAGTGCAGATAAGAGGCCTTGCTCTAAACAGCTCCAGGACTCCTGTGTCTGTTTTGTGGGACTGCTTTCAATGTGCCTAATTTTCATCAGTGCCTGTTAAATAGTTTATCAGTCTTGTTAGCTCGGCCACTAGACTTTGGCACTCACCTTCCAGGAGAGAAGTTTCTGGTCATTCTCTTAATTCCTAAAGGTGCCTAGCTTGTTTGTGAATTATTCTCTGAACAAAGATTTCGTCTTAGAATTATTTTCCTAGGCTGCTTTGAGTCTTTTTTTCCCCCTACCAGTGGAACTAAAAAAAAAAAAAAGGTGGTAGTTGGTACTCTGCAAGGAAAAGTATTTTTTTAACCAGTGTCATACAAGATGAGATCAGTATAATCTACTAAGTTTGTGGTTTGTTGGTACTACCATTGCTAGAAGTCCATTGTTTAACATTTTGATAATGATCTATACAGTGATTCTTTTTTTTTTTTACTTGTGTGGTACTACGTTTGGTAGAGGGGAAGAAACTGAAAACAAAAAAGAGTATATATGTTATAGAAACCCTATTTATAATAGTGAATAATTGGAAACAACTCCAACATAAAAATGCTTTAAGAAACATTTGGCAAACTATGACATATAAATATAATGGAATATATGAAAAAAATATCTTTAGACCTGTGACTATACACTAAGTTGAAAAAGCTAGATCCCAAGATGGTGTAGACACTAATTAAAATGATAGGAAAGAGTACGTTTTGTTAAACCCTAGGCTGCATGATCAACTGTGATATAGTAAAAATTACACTCCATGTTTTGTCGCTGTAACCCATGTGATACAGGACTTAATCCCTTCATGCCAGTTTCTTCCTCTGTAAAATCAGAATGGTAACATTGGCCCTGTCCGTGCCACAGAGTTGTTGGGAGATGCAGATGTAAGAATTTGGGAAAGCATTTTGGAATGGGTCAAGTCAAGGTAGATTTACCCAAATGTGCCCTTCAGGAAATTGGTGTTAGATAAGAGTCACAGACTAGGGTTCAAGAAGACCTGGGTTCTAATCTTAGCTCTGGTATTACTTGGCTGCATGGTTTTCTTAACCTCTTTGGTATCCATTTGCTTGTATCTAAAAATAAAGGAATGGACAAGATCGCCGCCAAGGTCATTTCCAGTTTTAAGATTTTGCAGGAGTTTAAATGCTTCCGAAGCAGTCTGCCATAGGCTCTAACATATCAGCTCTTTTTCTTCACTTTTTTCCCCCCTTAAATTTTGCTTATTTATTTAATTTTAAACCAGAAGTAGTTTGCAAACCTGAAAATGGACAGCTTGACCAAAATGTTGAAACCCTTCTCCTGCAGGCCTTCTATCCAAATCCCACACCATGAGTGCCTCTGGGCCACACACAGAAAGGTGCCCTGTCAGTGGCTGTCCTCACCTTTGCTGCTCTTTGGCCTATTCTGTTGCTTGCCTTGGGCAAGTCCCCTAATCTCCTTGTGCTTCACTTTTTCCCATCTGTAACTGCCTGTCCTTGGGGGCTTGGCTGGGCCTGGGACCAGTGGAAGGAAGGAAGTAAAGAGCAGGGTACTACGTTTGCACAGTCTCAGCATTCTCTTCTTTTTCTTCCGCATGCCTGACTTGCCAGCTGAAATCTAATTCTGAAACTAAAGCACATCTGTCATAATCAATGTGTGAAATTATGTTTATTCCAAGTTGGCCAAAGGTCTCAATTGAATAAATTAACTAATTGGGAAATTATAGATATAATGTCCTTTACTACAACATTTCTATTCTTTCTTTAATTAGCCCTACAACACTCTCATTATTATTTTTTGTTCTTAATTGTTTCACTTTAATTGTGGAGAAAGGAGTAAGTTGCTCATATCTGGTTTGAGAAATAGTCCTTGTAAAAGTTTTCATCAGGTGAAAGACTAGGAAAAATCATTTTACTGGTCCAGGAATACAGGATGATCCATAGGTTTTATTTTTGAAGTTATTCTAAATCTGGCCTGTCAATATTTTTAAAATATGAAAATTTGGGGGAAATGATGTATCAGACAAATGTAGGGCGATGGCATTCTTTTGGAATAGGAGTTTTCAAAACAAACCAATAGCTAGTGAGGGCACTTTTTAACCTAGAGTTAAAAAGTCCTTTGGTTTTACATGAGTTAATTTGAGACTGATTTAAAATTGCAATTAGATGGATCACATCTAAATTCTTGTAACATTTCTGACCTTCAGCTTCTGAAATATGAGTATGTATGAATATGTGTGTGTGAGAGACACGTTGTTAAGATTAAACTTTAAAATAGATCTTACGAAATGTTAAAAAGTGATAGCCACGGAAATAAGCTACAGAGTTCTCTAAACAAAGTCCAACTGGGAAATTTTGGAGTTACGATTTTAAATACTTAGTCATAAGGCGATTGTACTGATCTATTTCCCAAACCTTCTTTATTGAAGACATTTTCGCATTAGTTAGAAGACTAGGTAGCCTGGGCTTTGCTGATGACTTTGAGAATCAAGTCCTGTGTGATCCCGTCCTTACTTGCAGTAGCGGCTTTGCCACGCGAATGTTGCTGTGAGCACAGACAGGCTCCCTCTCCGAGGGCCGAGGGCCGTGCTGTGGGCTTAAGGAGGTGCTAACTCGCCTCTCCCGCGTCCAGTTGCGTTTGCTGTAAGAGTTAATGATGTCTGCAGGTGTGTCGGGATTAGCATTGTAAAGTTGTATAAGGGGTTTTGCTTTCTTTTGATCTTCAGAAAGCGGTGAAAGATAGCCATTAAACTCAAGGGATTAGGTACCATTTCTTTAAAGACTTGAGTTCCCATAAATATTTCACTTCAGATGTAAAGTGAAGAATTGTATACATCTGGGGGAAATGGGTGTTTTACATTACCAGTTAGAAATTATTCAGTCTCCACTTACCAATTAAATGATCTTTGCAGAGAAATTTTCTTCCGACCTTGAGTGTACGGAGATCTGGAAAAAAATGTGTGCTTATATCTCGGGAGCTATGCCACTTTTTCCTCCCCATCTTCCTATAAAACTTTTTCTTTCTGTTCATAAGTTGATGTCTTACCTCCATTGTGCCTTTCCCCCCTTGGGTTCTCCTTCATTGTGTAATTCCATTGGTGCGCTCAAAAAAACTCCTGGTTCTAACACTTTGAGAACAACTGCTTTAAAGAGTGATAGCTACCATGCTCACATGTATGGTTCAAGAGTGTGTTCAGGTTTTTTTAAGGCTTATATCTTGTCTTTTCTTTTAAATTAACATGATTTTAAAAAGGAAAGTGAGGTTGATGTGCTGGCAGCAGAGTTACATTCTCAGGACACGGGAGGGAAAGGAGGAGAAAATCCTACAAAGCAAGTTCTGTCTTCAGCCCCATTCCACTTTTTGCCCTGTCACCTACTCCGTCAGTGTCACCCCAGAATGGAACACGGGGGCGTTTTTCTTTTTTCTTTTTTTGTCCTTTGTGTGATTTCCTAGGATGGTTGTTGGCACATGGAATGCATTATTTTATATATGTACCTAACTGTGTTAGAATTAGGGATTTGGGGAAGGAAAGGGTGGGGTTTGGATAGATGCCAGCCCGAGTCAGCCTGTGAAATGATTGTTCCTTTCTCCCACCCCGTATGACATAACCAGTCATTTAGAACACATTTAAAATACATGCAGTTGGCCCAAGGGCTTTGCTACATCTATCATTCTGCATTTTGTATTTTGTCCCTGAATTTGGGTCCCTGTATGGTTGTTTGTATTAAAGCTTATGATGGTGGCTTCTGCTATTTGCTGTATATAACATATGTGACACACGGAGATTCCTCTTCCAAAGTTCCCTGCCCTCCTTTTTATTTTGTTCTTTTTATGGTAGAAAATTTGGGCAGTAAAGTACCAGATTGCAGGTAGTTACAATATATGGGTTGGAACCCCAAAGCCTGTATTAGTGATGTGCAGAAAGGGAAAAGTAAAATTGTATGACTAGATGAATTTCAGAGGTGGCCTAAATAAAGTACCAAGTGAATTTGTTGACTATAACTCACGGCGGGGGGTTTAAGATGAAGGAGTTAAGAGCTTCATGCCTCATAACAACCGAGCTTTTTCACATTAGGGGTCTGCTCAGTTACTGCCTTAAGCTTCCACTTCCGACGCTTCATGAAATTACAGGAATGACTCTGTGGAAAGCTTACCCAAGCTTTGGTCCTGTAACATTACTCTGAAAGAAAGACAGGGGCAAAAAGAAACTGTGAAAGGTGTTTGGCAACGAGCAAGAGAGGGGGCTCACAAACTCTTTGAAGGTCAATTAGCCAGAAAATGTGCTAAAGACTGGGTGTTGTGCTGGATTCCTGGCCCAGGAATTACCCCCAAGGTCCTCAAAGTGGTCCAGCCGTTTGAGCACAGAGAGACAATTACAGACCTTGAGGAGATGCTACAAAAGCTTTAATTAAGGGGCTTACTTACACCCCACTACGATTTGGAAATTAAATTCTTGTTTGTGCTTAGCTGATGTTTCTTTTGTTTGGGCTTCCACATGGATTTCCACAGAGAGCACTGTTGCCCCCAGATCTGCTTCATGGTGGAAGCCATTTGACGGTGATGAACACTACCCCAGCTGAGGGTTTAATCGGCGTTAAGGAACTAGGTGGAGGGTGGGCCGAGAGGCTTTTTGCTGGGGAACATTTTGGGCACAGGTTGAAAATTGTAGTATTCATGCCTCTTGGTACAGCAGTGTGCCAGGGACTCTGTTTGGGCTTAGACATGTGAATCAAAGGAAAAAAATGCACTTTGTGGAATTTGAATTTTAGATTTCCCATTCACAGGGATTTTCTTTGAATTGGCGACTTTATGTCTCTAGACACAGCAGGCTGCTCTTTGTCCAAAAATATGTTTTTGCTTGTTTGTGGATGAGACAAAAGTCGCCTTTGGCCATTCTCTAGGTCTGAGTTTTCGTAAGCCTGGACCCCTATTTAGATTCTGTTTCTATGTGACTTCTTTTCCTTCTGGAAAGACTCCGATTAGAGTTGCATCAGTTCTAGTTAGAGCAGGATGGTCCCATTGAGCTCCCTGGTTCTGAGCTAAACTGCCCTCCCGCCGATGGGGAGATGCTCTCATCTTTGAACTGGGGCCTAATTGCTGCCTTCGTGGGTGTGTTCCCTTTCCGTTGCTAGTGAAGCGATTCTCTCATTCTGTCTCCTCTTGCCCTTCTCTGAAGCGATTCACTTCTGCCTGCAAAGTTTGGTTCGACCCATAAAGGTTTCTAAAAAGTGCTAAGAAATGCTGGTGTCTTTGTAATTTTAAACTTTCGTTCAGTATTTCTAGTTCACATACATCAATCAAGTGGTACATTTTTGGGGTTCTCTCCGTACTGCTTACAAACTTGAAGGCGCTTTTGTGTGTTTCTCAATGTGTGTCTCGAGAAGAGAACTTGAGCCTGGCTCTTAAGGAAACAGAAGAGCCAATAAGAAAATCGTAAGAAGTGTTTATATCATAATCGACCTTCTTAGAAATGAGAAATAGCAGGAAAGGTTAAAATTGCCATCACAGTTTAAGTGTACAGTTTCCCGTACAGTGAAGCTTATACAGAAATCCCATTATTGGGCTTAATTTTTGCACGTGGGTGGGAAGGAGAGGACCTTGTGGAAGCAGCTCCTGCCCAGTGGGGACCTTCTGACCCAGGGGCAGTGCAGGGTGCTGCAGTGACCCGGATGGGCCCACGTGCTGGGCTGAGAGCTTTGGATGTTTATGTCATTTAGAATAGTCTCATACTTGGGTATGTTTTAAACAATACATAATAGGAATTTCAGTTCTCTTTGCTTTTCGTTGGAAAGATTATACTTAGTGATAGGAATATTTTTGTTTGACTGAGTACCTCACCAGTTAATTGAACTAAAGCAAAGTTTGGTCCAAACTCCTGGAGAGGTGTGGCTGGCATTATCATGCTTGGGAACTAAAGAAGAATGGAACTGAATTTTGCTAGAAAGTTCTGATTCAAAAAGTTGTTTTATGAAGTAAAAAAATTCTACATTCTTATCTCTTAGGCTTTATTTTGCTAACACTGTCAGAACTAGCACATCTGGCTTAGATTCTGAAATAGTCTGGTTTTATGCTTCAGTTCAAATGAATCCAATCAAATTGGAATGTGGAGATAGATAAAAGGAAGGATTTTGGTACAATGAGGATTGTGAACATAGCAAGGTTATCAGCAAAGGTCCTGAAAACTTCCTTTCTGAATGGCCTTTAAAAATAGGCTGGTGTCTTTTTCAGCTAGTGTAGGTTGTTCAGATATGGTTCTATACAAAGGGAGCCAGGGGTGGTGGGTGATGGAATAAATGACTTCTCAGCAGTCCTTCCAGGTCTGTGATTCTTGGTTATACTGCTTACCATCAATACTTCATCCAAACCTCACTTTTTTGTCATTTGAAGTTTGGAGGGGGAACTGGTATTGTCTTTTAAGTTAGGTTTTCACTTTGATAGAATTAAAATATGCTGTCTTTAGTCTTCATCAGATTTCACAGCATTCACATCAGGCTCCACAGTCTCAGTCCAGTTTGGTTTCTGTATTATTTTGAGTCCCCTCCCCGTCCCTCTCCCCAAGTGTAGATTAGTGCACATAACCAAATAATTATCACCTTCAGATGCAGCTCAGTGAAATTCTTGCTTTAATAGACAGTGAAGCAGAGTTGTTTAGTTTGGGGTGAATAATGTGAAAAATAAACCACTTTATATTCCATCCAGGTTGCTTTGGGATTATTTAAGGATGCCAAACTGTTTTTCAGGAATATAAACAAACAGCCTTCTGTGCTGATCGGGAAATATGTATAATGGTCCCATGTCTCTGTGGTATTACTGGTGCTAACCTGACAGGAGCCTCCCCACCCCCACCCTTTTTCTGTATTTCTTCGTTACGCTGACCTTGGAGCCATTAGTAGAGATTCAGCAGTTCACGCCTTCATAAATAATGCAGTCCTCGAAATGGCATGCTGGAGGCCAGCAGCCCAGCCCCGCTGCGTATTTATAGTTCGTGCCAGTAAACGTTTAGGTTGTCAGTCAGGGGCTGTGGGCCTGATCCTTTTTCAAGCTGGTGGTGAGAGAAATGAGTCAGCATTTTGTTAACTTCAGTGGAGTACTGAGCGTAAATAAACTCCTGTGGGACTGGTACTTCACAGAAAGTGGAGTGGGACTATACATTTGCTTGTTTTCAGCTGTTCAAACCTCAAGAACTGTTGCTGGTTTGGTAAGACATAGCCATGCAAATGAAGAGAACTTTCTGCCTGTCTTGAAGTAAATCAGAGGTCAACCCAGACTTCTTGGGTTTCCCACCTTTGCTGTGGTTCTACAGCAGATGCTCAGAGCTGCTTAGAAAGCCCCTTTCCCGACAAGAATGTGGGTCGCATTCTGGAAGCCTACTCATGGTGTGCAGCTTGTGTTTCTCTGTGTAACCAGGCAGAAAAGAGGGATGTTTTGAATCATCTATGAATTCAGTGGAGACTTTTTATCCAGCGAGGATTACTATGGAAAAACCTGTTTCAGAACAGGTTCTTCCATGCAAAGGTCATCAGTTTTACATCTCATTTTTTCCTTTGTCCTTTCTAGGACCCGTTCCCCTAAGATTCTCCCAATGGTGCCCCTGCAGCCTCCTCTTCTTCGTCCTTCCTGCTTGGACCCCTGTGATAAAAAACACAGGTCCCTGACTTTCATAGTTGCCCCAACCTTTTCCTTACAAGAGTTTCGTGATGTAATACCAAATACTTTTTACGACTAGAAAGTGTAAGGAAGCACTGTCATTTCAGAGCCCACGGTTTAAAGAATAGTTATTTTTATAGTAGATTAGTGAGCTTTTAGTGTTAAATGTCTGTTGATATTTTTGCCAGGAGAAACATTGATTATTTTTCTCTCACTGTTTTTCAGGCCCTGCTTTCTTCCCTGGGCGATGTGCTGAAATCTTAGCCAGGGGTCAGAGCATCGGGAAGCTGGGGGTCCTTCACCCCGAAGTTATCACCAAGTTTGAGCTGACTATGCCCTGCTCCTCCCTGGAAATCAATATTGAGCCCTTCTTGTGAAGACGGGTTTCTGTTTTGTGGTTCTCTCTCCACGTGCCCCTTTCTCCTCCCCTGGTGTCCTCAGTCGTCCCCCACAGGGAAAAGCCATTTGTGCTTTAATAAAGCAGAGAACACTGTCTGATTCCATAGGTAAATACCGCCCGTCCGCCGTGTTAGGCCAGCTTGTGCAGATACAAATGTGCCTGGGTGAAGCTTCCTTGTCTGGTAAAAGTCCAATGGCGTGCCAGAGAAATGCGTCCCCTTCTGAGTCAGGGACACTCCGAGCATCACACACTGATTCCTCCTGCAAAGCAGGATCCCACTCTTTCCCTACGGATGAGACAAGATGGTTGATTAGAACACACCTGCATTAGTGCGACATAAGGAAGGATTTTTAGTTTTTATTAACTACATTTGACATGTGTTCATCACTGGGAAACGATAAAATAGTATTTTTGGAAACTTTCTAGAAGCAGTGGTAGTCTCGTAGTTACAGCCTTTGAAGTCATTTTAAAGTGAACAAAAAATCTGCAACATAAGTATTCAGAATATTTGAGAGTATGTAGGTGATTTTTTACTCTATCTGACACTGAGACAGTTACAGGACACACAGCACAGATCCATCCTGCTGGAAGAATTACATGGACATGTTGGAGTCTGTGCAGTGTGAACACTAGAAAACAGTGAAAATCTTTGTTTTGCCGTAGGCCATACATTTCACCCTAATCATTAGAAAATCATGGTTTTAAGTAATAAATTGAGCTACTAGTTTCTGTCTTATTTTATAGGGAGGTATTAGATCTCTGCCAGTCTACCTTAGCTTACTTAATCTACTTTCACACTTTGATCTAGAATCATCCAGTGGGTACCATCTATTGATAAATGCTGGGTCTAATGTGTGAGAAAAGTGCTCCATTACTCTTGAGATGCTATGAAACAATAAAATATAAAACTTGCCAATAAGTCCAGTAAAAACAGCTAACAAAGATAAACAAGAATTCTGTTTCTGCTGAACCTACTTCTAAGAAAAAAACACAATCATGTTAGTGTCCAACTTAGCAAGATTTGTGAACACAGGCTCCCATCTGTTCCTTCCCAGTTCTGTTGTAAGCAGATCCTTACATTTAAAAATTGAAATGAGATATGCTCATAAAAAGTAATTGTCAAAAAATTTGTATCCACTATACATGAAGATTTCTTACAACTTAACCCAATTTTTTAAAAAATGGACGAAAGATTTGACATTTCCCAAAAGAAGATAAATGAAATTAGCCCAAGAAAGGATGCTCAACATCATTAGTCATCAGAGAAATACAAATAAAAATCACAATACAAGTTAAAATGGCTAAAATTGTAAAATATTGATCATACCAAGTATTGGTGAGATCGGAGCAACTAGAACTTTTTGTGCACTGCTGGTGGGAATGTACAATGATACAGCCACTTTGGAAAACAGTTTGGCAAGTTCTTAAAACATGAAACACACACCTATCATCCAGCCAACTCCTTGGTTTACCCGTATGGCCGCACAAAGATTTTTATGCAGATATCCACAAAGTGTCACTCATAGTAGCCATAACCCAAATGTTCATCAAGAGATGAATGCATAAACCAGTTATAGTGCATCCGTACTATGGAATACTCAGCAAAAAGGAATGAACTGATACTCAGAACAACATGAGTGAACTTCAAAGCACTGTGCTAAGTGAAAGAAGGCAGAGACAAAAACCTACATGTGATTCCAGTTAGATACAGCTCGAGAAAAGTCCAAGACTAGAGGTTGTGGAAGGGAACTGACTACGAAGGGTTAAGAGGAAACTCTGGAGTGATGGAAACATTCCATACCTTAACTGAGGTGGTAGTTAAGGTGTAGGATATACCTCAGTAAACCTGGAAGAAGAAAAGTCAATACAACGTAGTATTTTAATAATTTTACACAACCCCAGCAGATGCATGGATAGGGTTAAAAAGCGTGACTTTTAGAATAGGCATGGCTGCTCAAGATGGCGTCCTGGTCCATGACCATTAATGAGACCTCCCCTTATTTCAGGAGAATTCATGGTTCCTGGATCACAAGAGCCACTGTTGAAGTAGGTGGAGCCACTTGTTCTGTGAGCAGCCAGCCACCTGGGTACTTTGGGGATGGTCAGAAACTACTTGTAAGGGAAAACCCACTAATACCTAATTGTCTATCCCAGCATGAAAGGGGAAAAGATCAGTGCCGTCCATCATGTGGCTGTTTCTGCCCTCTGAAGCAGGAAACAGTAGGAAGAAAAACAATGTCGGTACCTTAGAAGAAGAAAGGAGCCCTCAGCTTACGAGCCAAGGTTCTGCAGGCAGATCGTCTTACACTTGTCCCGGGTGAGGCATTTGAACCAGAGCCAAAGCAGTCTGGGCACTGCCGAGCAGCCTTTAGGGAAGACACACCTTAGCAAAAACTGGGAGCCCTAGAATTCAAAGGGAAATGAGATCCTTGTTCTCACAGATAACTCCTACAGCCTGGCATTCCTGCATGACTCCGCAGTTTATAAAGTATTTTCACATGTGATCTTATTTCAACATTTTAATTTTCTGGTTTAACAATTGTAAGAAGTAGTTAGAATAGGAATTCTCCCCGATTCATAGGAGAACAGCCCACCTTCAGAGATGAATCTGTGCCCGGAGTCTCATGGCTAATAATACGTGGGATTGAGACACCTAATAAGAGAGACTTGGAGTCCACGATCACTCAGTGTTTTGTGTCATTTACCCAATCAATGTGTTGAGATTTTTATGAGTGTTATATAAAAATACCAAGAAACACAAAGTTAAAAATCTTAATGCCACTACTTTAAAATGTACAAAATAAGCCCTTCCCAAGTTAATCTGCCCTTCCTCCCCCAGTATCCCAAGGTAGGTAACCACTGTTAACAATTTAGTGTGTGTTGTTGCTGCCATTTTCCCTTGTTTGGGCAGTCAGCTACACATGTGCTCACAGTTTGTGAGTCAGGCTCTACTTACTGGTTTGCAGCAAGTTTTGATTTTTAATTTACCTACTATATCTCATGCCATTTCACTTAATCTGTCCCATTTTTCCAGCCCAGTCCCTACAGACGTTTTTGTAAATGATGCAGTATTCTATTGTATGGATGTCTCTAATTTGTTAAGCTATTCCTCTGTTGATGGACGTTCTGTGGACATTCTGTTGATGGACGTTCAGATCTGCAATTACAAACTGCACTCCAATTGACGCCGATGTGCCTCCCCCTACAATAGCACGGGCTTAGGGGACCACAAAAAACCAGTCCTAAAGGCTGCACCACTATAAGCATCAACATTTGGTGTTTGACGCACAAGTTCCCAGAGGCCTGCAGTTACTTAGCTATCTCTTAGATGTGACTTTTGTGCTTGAGCAATGTTTTATCTTAGTAGCAGTCCTACACATGTAGGAATGTGGAATGACCACCCTTACCTTTTAAACAGGAGTAGTCTAACTAACCAGCTCACCGAACTGCTGCTTCTGCCCTCAGCAGCGATGGGCCCATCGGGTCGGTAAAGAGCATTGCTCACAATTTTGCTTCTCAACCTTTGCCTCTGTGCTTGGGATTTTCTATACACATCACTTCACCCCAGTGCTTGGGTACTGACTTGGCTCTTTTGTTCATTTTCTCCAAAAGCAGACAGGTGGCCTTAAAAGGACACAACTGCCTTCAGCCAAATGTGTCAACAACAAAAGCATTTGACGCATCTGTTCTCTTCCAAGTTATGACTTGTTATAAGGAGTTAGAAGAACTATATTATTGAAAAAAAGAGGCTGCCATCTGTAATAAAATTCAAGGCAGCAGCACACCTCTGACAGTCTCTCAGCAGCCCCTTGAGACCCCCAACAGGAAAATGGGCCTCCTTGGATAAAGGCAGAGGAGCTAACGGGCCAAGGCTTGACAAACAATCGGGTCACAAGCAGGGGAAGCAGACCCAGAGTGAACTTTAGTCCCCGTTGCTGCCACAGGCTTCTCTCCTTTGACTCTCCAGTCAACAGAAAGGGTGCTGTAGATGCTGTAGTGAGAAAGTGGGTTGAACAAGTATCTCCAGCAAAGGGTTTAGTTGAATTACGTCTTGCTAAAGCCCTGAATGTTTTTTCTCTCCTATGTGACCCACGCAGTGTGGTAAGAACACGCCCAAGGCCTATACTCAAGTTTTTCACTCCATCCATAAGGTTGGGCCTTGACGGTCTCTAAGGAAATCAGGAACACCAGGTGATTCTGTGTCAGGAAACACTGAAAAGTCCCGCAGTGTCAGGAGGCACTGGTCTACAGCATTCAAATTACCACAGAACTTGTCAGACATACAAAGCAAATCGATCATTTTTTTTAAGACAGAAAAGTGAAGATGTTAATGATAGGTGCCTGTTTGATACCAAACCTTACAGCAAAAGAAATGTCCTACATTCCACAAGTCGCAACTTTGTCATGAGGAATGAGAATACGCCCATCCCTAAAATAAACACCTGCTTGGTTGGGGCCGGCAAGAAACCAGTTGCAAAGGATGCAAAGCCAGGTAAACAACCACATGGGGCTGGGTACATATGGGCCAGTCCAGATGGGTGGGACTAATTAGAGACTTCTGAGCTGTGAGTGTTGGGCAGAACATTTAAATAAGGAGCACTTGGGATGACCCTGAGGTGGACGAAGCAAGATAAGCCTATAGTAAAAAGGTGCCCCATAAGCAAACCGTGCTATAAGGAGAGAGAGATGGTGTAGCTGAGAACCTGTGGGGAACACGGCATCTGGAACGGGTTTATACTGGGCGTAATGAAAACAATCCTGGGTCATCTAGACATGACTCCTGTCTGACCCTCAAGATACTTCAGCATCTAGCTGATCCATACACATTTTCTTTCCTTCTTTCTTCCCAAGGAACACTTTCCTACTTTGCATACCCTCCTAGAAATCCAGATGAAAACAATGATTTTGAAGACCCTGGGCATTAGCAATGAAGGCTAGTATCCCTGAGAGAAAAAGCAAGGGGATCCCTGTGACCGCCCAGCTTACTGCCTGGAGAGATTCCAGGCTGCGGTGCAGGGAGGGGACCCAGGCAGAGTGTGGAGGTCTCCTGGAGCTGAGGAGATGCAGCTCGCCGGCCATGGCAGTTACGGTCGGCAGGGAGGATGAAAGCGCTGCACAGAGAGTCTAAAGTCGAGTACTGACCTGCACATGCACGCAAGGCAGCTCCCATGACAGAGGGGATTGACTACCTGTGACCATCCACGAAGAACAGAGGGAGGAATCGGTCATGGGGCTCATACAGGCCAGAGCTAGAAAACCTCGGGGATCACGAGGCCATGCGGAGAGTAGTCAGGGTTTTGCCTCCGCACTGGGGAAAACCAGCTCTAAACTAAACGTTAGTCTGGTTCCACCTAATAAAGCTTCAAAACAAGGCCCAGAAGAACCAAACTATTTCCAAAGGTTGAGGGGCCTCCCAGAACAAAGCGTAAGAATAGTTCAAGTGACACAAAGATACCCAGCACCCAACAATGTCGCATTCATAGTACTTGGCATCCAATAAAAAATTACCAGGGCAGCAAAGAAGCCAGGAAGTACAGCAAGTACAGCCCTTAATGGGGGCGGGGGGGGGGATAAATCAAAAACGAACTCAAAAATCGTATAGATGATAAAATAGACAAGAATATTACAACAATATTCCATATGTTCAAGAAGTCAGAGCAAAGACTGAACAAGTGGAGACACAGAAGATGTATGTTTTGAATTCCTAGAGATGAAAACGATGATGTCTGAGATAAAAACGAAAAGAATGATGAAAATACTACTAATACTTATTTAATAGCAGAGTTGATTGACTTTGTGAAAAATTTACATTAGGCTGTGGTTTCTTTCCCCCACAACAAAAATAGCTTTCTAGCCAAACATTTTTATCGGTACCTAATTAAGACAGCTAAAATGCTCTGTGTTTTGTGTGCCCTATGCATTATTGGCTCTTCTTACAGTGCCATCCATCTGGTCCCCATGTAACAGAGGCACTACAGACTGGGAGGGCAGAAGGCCTCACTTTAGGCTCAAAGACAGAGGTAGGCGGCAGGGAGGTGACACCAACAGTCGCCTTGCCCCACCCCCACTGATTTGAGGCTGGCTTTGTCAAGAGGCATTGACATTCTCTGAACACCTCCACTGGGGAAGAACCTTGTGCTCTAACCAAGGGGACCCCGATATCTTAGCAACAAAGAGCAAGGCCAGCAGATGTGTTGAGTGTATGCCTTAAAGAAGTCTTACAGCCGGAACTCCTAGCTACATCCTTGCTTTTCTTGTTTATTTTTGCATGCCAAACAGACAGGCGTGGAAAAAGGAGAAACGATGTTTGGCTTCATGTAACTCCCTTGTCTGATGTGGCTACAGTTTTAAGAATGTAACATTCTATTCATGGTTCACATTCAACACTCATTTCTTCCCATGCGTCCAGTAAATAGTCAAGTCTGGACTACAGGTGCTCTCCACTTTAAGAAAACCATGGTTGCATGGTGTATCCACAGTAAGCCATTAAAGAGCCTTATGTTTTCAGAAATGAAGAATTGCCACATGATTTGTAAACAGCAAACCCACGGTCGCCTTAAAGTTCAAGTTTAAAAATTCTGAACACAGGCCGCTTTCAGGAAAACATCTATTCTCTCAAATGAGATGTGTATTCACCCCTGTTCCATTTGGTTCTACTTAGCCTCTTACTAGCAAACCAGGGTTTCATTCAAAATCACTAGAGACATGAAGTGTTTACAGGTCCCTCAGAGAGCCAGGCTCATGGCAAAAGGTTTTTTAAATGAAATTCCACAGGACGAGTTCGAGGATCTGAGCAAAAGGAGGAGGGAGGAAGGCACCAAGGACGTGGACCCCGTTCCTGGCTGCTGTCACCTCTGCTGAGACCCGAAAGAGGACAGGGAATGAAGCTGTGCATGAGAGGCTCATAGATCACAGGAGGGGAGATACCCACGGCCAACTGTCAAATCCACGAGTAAGACACACTGAAAGGAGACTGTGAAATTACCTCTAGAAGATGTCATCTCCTCTGGAATGGTCCCACGTGGACTCAAGGAAATGGACGAAGGGGCTTCTCACACTTCCTTCCTGTTCTTGTGATTTGGCTTTGCAATGTCAAAGCCACTTGCTCACCCTTTGCTCCACCGCTGCCACCACTGTTGTCCCACACATGATCACCAGCACTGGTGTGGTTTAGATTCTCCTTGTAAATGCTGGAGTGTCTGGGGACGCGACTGACAAGCTGTGCCCTCACCGTGGAGTATCACCTCCCGCCTACGGCCCATCACATCCCTGTGCAAACTCCACCTGTTCTGTACGCCTGGCTCATGCACTCCTGCTCCCTCGAGCCTTCCTTGAGTTGCTGCCATCCCAAGCTGGAATTAATGTGCCATGCCTCTACATCCCCACAGCAAGGTTCTTTTCCCAACAGTCTTAACACTTTGGATCTTGAACTAAGATTCTCGGAGCCCATGTTCCCATTCCCAGGGCAGGTCAGGTCTCCTCCAGCCACACATGCCCAAGGTGCCCAGCATATTCGGCATCAAATACATACTGTTCAAAGTGCAACTAGGGTCCTAGCCTTGGCCTTGCAAATAGGAGTGCCTGCTTTCTGTACCATTGCAAATGGCGAATCTGTGAGGCTTGAAGGCAGAGCCTCTCATTGTAAAGCGGTGAATGTGAAACAGGATCATGTTCATTTGGTTGAGCAAATAGGGTACACACCTGTGAAAACCATGGAGTTACCTTAACTAGCAACACCTGTAACATTTACCTTTCAACGCAGTGCCATTTATCACTGAATTGGTAAAAGGATACTCTTTAGTGTCAGGAGTGAGAGGAGGGTACTTGAGCATGCAAACATGTGACACTTTTAGTCACATCTGTAAACGCTGTGATACTCACCAACACTCGCATGTTGCTGAATTACGATGGCGACAGAGAATTAGATGGCCTGCTGCATCTTTCTGTCCCCTCTTTGCCACTCAGGTCCAACGAACCCTGAGAAAAAAAATCTAGGGGGGAAAAAAAAATTCAAGGGAGCAGAACACTGGCTTTTAAAGCACTTAATAAGAAGTCATAATCAAACAAAAATGATTTTATTTTGAAAAGAATACATTTACATAATGGTACATAAGCAAGACAGCTGAAAGCTTCCAAAATAGAAACCCAGAGTATATGGCCCTGAAACACCACGTGCTTGATAACACTTGGGAAACATCTGTCCCCTATTTGGGCAAGAAAATTCGACATTGCAGTGCAACCACCAGGCAAGTTGGGATTTCAACCACCCCCATTTAAAGGGTTTAGTTCAGGAGTCTCTTCTATGGCTTTTTCTTCTGTGTATTGTGTTACGGAGTAGGTCTGAGCAAAACTGGCATGAAATGACTGCTATTTAGAACGGTGGGTACAGAATGGACGCCCTGGGCCACGAGGACAGTTAGAAAAGGGGCATGTTGTTCCTGAGGGCTTTGGTGTCACAGGTTCCAAATGCAGGGTTGACGACACCATAAATCTTCAACTTATATTGGATACATCACAGTGAGCTTGACTTTTTAAGTTCTTCATCTCCAAGACTCGGGATCAAGAGAGGGGCTTTGCACCAAGACTGAAGGTGAACCAGCAGGGGGCAGTCTTTCCCCAGAGAGAAAACCCAGATGTCTCAAGGGAACCCAAACTACAGGGACATGTGCGGGTGTGCCGATGAACTAGTGACTGAGAGGGTGTAAGACTTAACTACAGTGAAGTGCTACGTGAGAAATGAATGGACAGGGCTGGCAAAGCAGGAGCTCAAAAACTAAGCTTGCCCTCACCTGTATATACTTTTTATTCTCCAGTTGGTGTCACAAGATACTTTATAAAGTGACCCACCGTGGCAAATCCTATGGTCATTCTTTAGTGTGCTCTGGCTAATATACCATATTCAATACAAATTGTGTAAATACAGCCTTAAATACGTCAGTTCCGCTGACTGGCCTTTCTATTGGCGGGACTTAAAGAGACAGGCAGTAAAAGCTACTAGATACTCAAATGGCTGGTCATTTTCATCCCTGTTTTCTAACTATGGAAAAAATGAGAGAAGAATTTGAAGGAAAACCAGGATGTTTCACTAAAAATTCTTCTTCTCAGGAAACTGGAGCACTCCGTCTACTCCCAAAGGTCATCCCAGCAACAAGGCCCACAGACGTATTCAGTTTTCACTCTGGATGCGGTTACAGGTAAAGAGCCTAACTTGCCAGGCAGGCTGATTCTCCCCTAACGTGTGTGGGTGCTGATGATGGGTTACGTTGATAAATCACTGCTTCAGTGGCTCAGGCCCTGGACCCCAGAAGATACTTTGTGAACTAATTACGTACATTAACTTTTAAGAAAATTGTTGCTACTTGTACCTTATTCTCAATGACTGAGCAGGAGCCCTGGGAGCGGATCCACAGGTATTAGCATCATGACTGCTTTCCTTAGTCTAAGAGGACACACCCCTGGTGTCAAGAGTGTTGTATTTGGTTGGCTTGTTTTCCCAAAAGAAGCAGACGTTATTCCCGCATTAATTACCCTTAAAATTGCCAAGAGATGAGAGGTGGGAAGGCAGAAAGGGAGCCCCTGATTCTATTTAGTAGCTGAGAAATAGCTTTACAGAAGGGAACTGAGAAGTGGAGGAGCAATGTCGGGAGGCCTTGTCAGGATCAGGTAATGTCCCAAGGTCTAGTCCGTCTTTGCCAGGCCCAGGAAGGATTCAGTTCACCTGTTCTTCGACTGATACACTTTCACATGCAGGCAACAATGCCTTCCCAAATTGTAAGGAAGCCAAAAAAAAAAAAAAAGCTGAAGACCGGCTGAGGGCTTATCCCCAGTCACTCTGAAGCAGGAGGTTAACCCCCACCTGCCTGGTGCGGTGGGGGCCGCCAGTTTGTTTCATGGTTCAGAAGAAAGTAGTAATGGTACCTGGAATCCTGCAAATGTACAAACAAGGAAGAGCAGATCCCTGTTTCAATATTCACACCTGCAGAGGCTGGGACGTGTAAGTGCAGCAGGCTCTCGCCCAGGACGTCCCAGCTTAGCCCCCGCCTTTCATGGCTTCACAGTGAGGTCTGCAGTGCTCTCACCTCCCAGTGGGGCAGCCTAATTTGATCGTAAAGACATGAAAGCCATCCTGTCTGAGGAATGTAGTTTTACCTGGTGCCACCCTTTTTCCTGGCCCAAAGTTTCAATCCGTGTTGGGAAAGGTGGTAATTGAAAAGAAATGTCCCACCTCCGGTTTTCCAGAGCCTGCCCAGCTCCCAGAGCCCAGTGGGGCTTGTGGCCATTCCAAATCCAGGCCTCAATTCCTGCCAAAGTCCGAGTTCACAGACAGGGTGAGGAACCCTTAAAGAATGTGACTGGGCTTTAGCCTGGCTTCACCTGCATCCTGACCCTTACAGACTAATGGTTCCTATGAGACATTTTCCCCTTTCACACAGCAGCAGCATTTATCACAGATATCAGCAAAACGGACGTGACTTAAGGATTTGTTTTTTTCATTTTAAGAAAATAAATCTGTGTCAGGACTTGCTCACCCAATGTCTTGGTTCTTGTCCAGTGGGCTAATTTCCAGTGATTTGAGGCTCAGAGTAATCCCAAAACCCTGTGGAGTATTGGCACAACAGTGGTAGCACAGATGCCCACAGACGTGTAGGTGACGAACTTGGAAGGCACTTCGATCTCCAGTCTCCGCCTGGCCTCCTTGTTCCTGGTGACCACCTTGAACCACGAGTATAACACTTGCAGCGAGAGATTTTGTACAAGTTGACGGACCAGAAGGAGCAACACAATCCCCACCGTAAATTTGGTCAGACCCAAAAGTAACATGTCTGCGGTGAACGGGGGGATGTTCTGAACAACGGGGAGAGAGTCCACTGGCTTGGACATGAGCTGGAAAAAGTGGTTGAGCCAGAATCCTATGGTCACCCCAGCCCCGGCGGCCACAATGGTGGTAGTGTCTGCTCTGGTCGGGCTGTAGTAATCAGACACAGGGTAGTTGTAACACAAGATGAAGGGCACCACGATGGCACATACAGGGAAGAGAGGGCTGGCTGAGTCTAGCTGGTCGATAAGGGTCCAGGCGGGCTGGGTGAGGACGATGAGGGCTGCGGTGAGCAGGACACCACCCAGCACATCCTACGGAAAGGAGAGAAAAGGATGCTGTGAGCCATTGAGGGCTTCCCTGTCCGCAGGGATCATTCTGGGTCAGATAGAGTTGATTTGACATTGAAAATCCAATTTTTACATTGCTTTATAATACAGGTTTCAAAAATGTAAAGGAGTCAAAAGTTGAAAGTAGGCAAAATGCAAGCAACAATCATGCTGTTCCCATTACGTATTTTCTTCCAGTTTTTTCTGTTTTTGGAATAAGTACTATATTTGTTTTCTTGATGCATAGCTATAATCACATTGTTTCTTCAACCTTCTATTATTTTTTATTTAAGATCATATGACAAGTATTGTCCTAATTTTCACAGAAGTGGCATCATCCTTTCTTGGAAGGCAGGGGTTGGGGCTGCCACTGGCTGGAGGAGGAAGTTAGCTTCTGGGAGAATCACAGTCATGCCATTAGTGCTTGCAGGGCTTGTTTATTTTGGGGTGGCTTGAGAAGACGCTTTGCATGAGGTGGTGCCAAAGCTCCCCCATGCCAGCCTTCGCACTACCAGTCTGTCTGCAGTGACAGTATTTCAAACAGTTTGCATATAATTTCAGTGAGTGGCTGTACCATGCTTGATTTAATTAATCCTTCTTTAGAACATTTTATGGTGGTTTCTTTCTTCCTTCCTCCATTCCTCCCTCTCTCCTTCCCCATTTTTTATCTCTCTCCCTCCTTTCCTTTCTTCCTTAAATGCCTGTTTAGGATATCTTTAACTCCTTAATGTCATCCATTTTCTGTTCCCTTTAGTGTTCTCATTGCAAAATCTATTAGATGAAGTCAGTGTAATTAATAGACAAATACATCTAAGTCAGAGAATGAGGAGTTTACTGTGGTTTTGTTACAAAGAGTCATCTGGATTATTTTAAAAGTTTGCAGTTGAAAATTTTAAAACATTTCCCCCAATGTATTGGAAAATCTGAACAACACTAAAAAGTAATACATATGAATTGCAGAAAATCTGGAAAACACTGAAAACTACAGGAAAAAAATAGAACCTTATTTCCACCTATAGTCAACCCTGTCTACATTTTGGCAGTTGCCTTCCACTTTTTTCATACACACACACACACACACACACACACACACACACACACACACACACACGAGAATTCTAAAAGCTTGGTTTTCCATTTTGTAATAACTTCATTATTTCTCTTCCTTAGTTTCTAATACAATGAGATCTGATTTCAGTAAACTATGGGTGAGACTTAGACAGAAATAATCACTGAGGCTACAGCACATTTCAAGATTAGCAGGCATCCATTCGTTGTCCCAGTGACCACCTAGAGCGCCTGCTGTGCGCCCGACACAATGCTAGAGAATCCCAAACGAGCTCAACAAATAGCTTACAGTCTAGCAGAGAGACAGATAATTCCGTGATTTAAGAGGAAAAGAGGGTAGCATGTCACTCTTGATGGCCTTTGGGGCTGCAGAGTAGAGAGTAAACATGGGCAGGAGTCACCTCCTACAAGGCCCGAGAGTCCAGTCCACTTCCTGGGAGCAACGCAGAGCCACAGAAGTAGCTCTCACTGGGTACGGACACGACCAGACTTTCACTTTTATATTAACAGCATCGGTCTGACTGCAGTGAGGAGAACAGAGTGGGGAGAACAAGAGGGGGTGGGGCATCCAACCTGCCTCCTCAGGGGAAGCCTGTGCCTCCACATGACCTCCCTGCGGCACCCTGGGCTTCACCTGCTCTTACTTCCATCCTTCTCTTCAATTATCCCTCGAGAAAGCAGGCCTCAGAATCTCCATTGTCTCCCTTCCCGTGGTTCCTTTTCCTGTGCCTGTGAGTATGCACTGATGTTGCCTTATTTTTGGAAAAAGGAAAAGTCCTTCATTGAAGCTTCCTGGTTACCAAAATTAAGCCACACTCTTGGATTGACTTTTCTATACCTGTTGCCTCTACTTCTTCAACTTGAAACACAAGTGCTGTTTAAACTCCTAGGCTTAGATGATACACCATTTTCAAAGGCCACTTTCTAGACATTCATTGGTTATTTCTTCAGCATCTATGTCTGTGACACAATGGCCTATTTGCCTTTGGGGATCCATGAGGTTCTGGGAAATTATGGAGTCAGAGCATGTGACTTAGGTAGGCCAATCAATGCATTGGATTTCCTGGTCATGTGACCAAAGCTAGTACAATCAGATGGATGTGTAGGGCTTTTGCTTGGAATTCTTGGAAAGAGATGTTCTTCTTCTGAACATTGTGCCCTGTGGATTTATACCTTTTATTTAGCAGACCTTTAATAATCATCTTATATTAATGTTACCCTTCACCACCCTGGCTCTTCTCTGACCTCTAAGAAGTCTCTCTTTTAGATCTTTGTTCTCTTTCCACATTCTAAATAAGGGCATTTCCACAGTTTCTGTCCTTGTGTGTTTTCCCCCTTGAAGTTTCTATAGGTCAATGGCTTCACCTCTACATTCTCAGTATCAGTATGAGTCAAATCTATGTGTTTAGGTGTTTCTCTCTCAAACTTCCGTCCCATATTTTCTAACAGAGTGCTAGATATTTTCATCCAGGTGTCTCGTCAGCCCCTCAACACAACTTATCTAAAATAAAAATTACCAATAACCAAAAATTAAAATGAGTAAAGGAAATGAGCAGTTTATAGAAGAGGAAATATGAATGCCACTTAAACATATGAAAACGTATTACATTGTCTCATAATAAGAAGTGAAAATTAAACTATGCTGAGGGCACACTAAAACTTATGTTCACATAAAAATCAGTACATGAATGTTTACAGCAGTTCTACTAAAAATCACCAAAAACTTGAAGCAACCACAACGTCATTCAGTGGGTGGATGGGTAAACAAACTCTGCTAGAAGCAGACAATGGACTATTTCTCAGCAATAAAAGCAACCAACTACCGATGCACGCAACAGCTTGGATGAAATCTCCGGGAAATTATGCTGAGCGCAAACAGCCAGTCTCTAAGGGCTACATGCTGTATGAGTCTGTTTATATGAAATTCTCCAAAAGATATAACTATAGTGACATAGAGACTAGATCAGTGGTTGCCAGGGTCTAGAGGTGGGGGCAGTGTGTGACTACAAAGGGAGAGCATGAGGGAGTTTTTTGGGGTGATGGAACTGTTCTATACTGTGGGGGTGTTAAAATCCACAGATCTATATACCCCAAACAGTCAATTTTACTGTTAATTTAAAAAATAAATTTAAAAATTACATTTTAAAACAAAAATGTGAAAGCTGGTGGGCTCTTTGTTTTGCCACTGAAAAACATTGTTGAGCGTCTACTGCTGTGTGTAAAGCAGTGCACTGGATGCTGAAAGGTTCCAACGTCCTGTCCCCCACCACGCCCGCTCCTCCCCCACACACTGTGCTGAGCATGTACCCCTCCCCTATCAGCATTAACAACAATCTAGAAGTTTGACAACATTCTGCTGATGAAACAGGATGAGTAAAAAGGCACTCAGGCCATTAATCACATGAATGCAAAATGGCACAACTCTGATGTGGAGAAACATGGCAATATTTTTTTAAAATCACATGTTCATTTAACCTCTGCCCCACAATCTCACTCTGGGACTGGACCATAAAGATACACCTGCCCACATCTGAAATGAGGCATTTACAAGTTGTCCATTGGTGTTTGTTTGCAATGGCAAGAGACTGGAAACCCGCCAGTTTCCACCTAAAGGGAGCAGGTAAACCTACCCGTGGTGTGGTCACACAATGGAGTGTTCTGCCACTGGAAGAAGGATCTGGAGGCTCTGACATAGAATTTTAAAAACCTCTTTTTAAAGGGTGCAGAACAGTATGTATAGTAATGTTACCAATTCCATTTTAAAAAGGTGGGAGAACGTATAGATACACTTTCATGTGAATACACAGTACCCTTATGTGCCTATTGAATTTTATGTCATGTGAACATATTGCCTCTTCAAACAATTTGGGTAAAATAAAATTCAGCCTTTGCTTCTCCAAACAGGATCTGCCTTTCAATTTCCATATGAAGTGGGGATCCTGGGTGAGCCTCACAATGTCCTCTGCAGCAGACTGGGTACACACGGGGGATGGGGCAGGGGCTGAGGACTCAGGCCATCTTGCATGAGTGCTTTAAAGGAACACGCATTTCAAGGGAAGGAAGAGAGCCAGGCACAATGAGCTAAACACCCCAAAAAGCCTTTCCTCTCCCAGCCGGGACAGAAGATCCTGCCACTCAGATTGTCTCCTTGCAGCCCCCCTGGACTTCACCTCTGATTCCTATGAAAGTCAGAGAGAATGAAAGAGTCATTTTGCCTCAGTCCAGAAAACACAGAGCTAGAGCATGTTGCTTTCAAACCCCTCTGGCAGAAGGCTTTCTAAAGGGAAGAATCCATTCTTTCTCGCACTGGTAACCGAGGCCACAGTGCCCCACGTGGGCACTTTCTGATACCACCTGACAGGACAAAGGCAGAGCACCAGCATCATTCAATATGGCCCTTGAACCACAGTCATGGGCATGGACCTGCTTTGCCTGGCAGCACAGTCACAGAGATGCTGGCGACATGCAGACCAGCAGGAAAGGGCGCTGATGCTGGGCAGTAACTGCAGTTCTCAGAGTGACAGCGTCATCTCCTAGACCAGCTGGGGACAGTTATTCCAATGTCAGGGAGCTGCTGGGCCTGCAGGGCCATGGGCAAGACCAAGGTGCCCTCAGTCACAGCCTGGGCAGAGAGGGAGGGACCCAGCACAGCTGTCCTGATACCAGGTCATCAGACAGAGCAACAGGGGCGCTAGGGGTGAGACTCCCTTGGAAAACTCCAGAAATATTGTACGGGGGCGCTTCTGTCAGGGGTGGGGGTAAAACACAGTTTTGCAGAGGGCTAGAGGTGCAGGGAGATCCTGCAGGTGCTCAGGGAAATTCATATATTACAGGAATTTCTGTTGATGGCACCCCAGGTTCCCTGATCACGGAAGCTCAGAGTCCTGATGGTGCTATCTGACAGCTCCTTCCTCTTCCTCTTACCACTCATATCGGCCAGTCAAGGCATTCCACAGACCCCTCCCTCCTTCATTCACAAGCTCCCGCTCCTGCCATCAGAGTTCGAACCTTCATTTCATCTCCTGCCTGCCATTCTCCTGCCCCAAAGCATCCACTGACTACATTCCTGACAGCTGTTTCAATAGCAAGTGTTCCCCAAATTTCATGTGCACTGGAATCACCCAGGAAGATTTGAAAATGTAGGTTCCAGGCAGCTGCCCTCTGATTCTGAGCTGAAATGTGGCCCAGAAGTCTGCTTTTTAACACCCCAAGGAAATGTGGATGTAGCAAATCCAAAGAGAAAACTCTGAGAAACACCAGCCTATCGATAGAGAGCCAGAGTCCAGCACGTTATGGGCTTAATTAAGCTATTGTTCCAGGGTTTTCTCTCACTACTTCCCAATTTGAACTTTCCACTCCAGTCAAGTAGGTCTACTTGTTTTCCCCCAAACATGCCTAGTACAATTTTATCACCATGGTTCTGCATTCCTTTTATGTACAGCACACTTCACCTATTAAGATCTTATCAGTTCACCTAAGGCTCAACTCAAAAGCACCTTCATGTAGCACCCCAGTTGGAAATCAACTCTCCCTGAACTGAACATGAAGGCACTTGCTCAGTGTCTCTTTCCTTATGTTGCCTCTGCTGCAGGTTTATGTGTTCACACGCTTTTCCCGAGTTGATTATAAAACTCCGATCAGTAAGGACGAGTTCTCTGCATGTTTTCGTTATTCCTCCAAGCTCCTCGCATAATGCCTAATATATAGCAGACATTCAGTCATAGTGAGTGAGAGAATTCAATGTCTTTGTCTTTTCCTGAATGTCCATAATATTTAATACCCATTGTTCCATTCATAAAAGAAAGTTTGCCTTCCTTCCTTCCTTCTGTCTTCCTTTGTAATTGCTGTTACCATATTCCCAGACATCTGTTGGAATATTCTTTATAAACGGATTCTGTTCATCTGCAATGCATCAGGAGACTAGACTATTTTCGTTCACAGCCCCAGTCTTTGAGGTGAAAGTAATTTTAGCCAACATGGCTGCTGGTGTAGAGTTTCTTTCCTTCTAGACACACAGTTGGATTTTCAGCCATAAAAGGTGATATTGTAACAAAGACGTTTTAGGTACTTTTGTAAGGAAAATACTTGAACCATTGCTAAATGAGCATTCTACTTTGGGCCTCTAAGTTTCTAACAACAAACCTATTCTAGACAGCTTCTATAAATAAGAACTGTAGTGCTTGAACATTCGAGAACAACTTTTTACATTAATTTTTTTTCAAGCTACTAAATTCACAGAAACTATAAAAACTCACCAAAGCTCCATCTTGGAATTGGATCTGCTGTTTCGATTTTGGCAAATTTGAAACCAGGAGGTGATTTCTTTGGAACTGCCCGCTTATGTGTCTGGCACAGTACACCAAAACTGAGATAAAAATACAGGCTGCTTTCTTATTTAATAATATAGTGTGGACATTTTCCATTTGAAATGATACATTTCTGCAACCTCTTTTTTTTTTTTTTTTAATTTCAAAGTAACCAACCACGCAGAATACAAACTTCACAGATAGGATGATCCTTATTTTATATAGTATATATTTGCATGCATGGATAAGCTATCAGAAGGAAATAAACTAAAATGTTGCAGTTTTTTTCTGTTTGGTTACTACAGACGATGATCTTCTCCATACTTTGCACTATTTTCTACATTTTCTACAGTCCACACCTATTATTTTTATAACAAAATGTAATCAAGGACAAGAAATCAGGAGTTAAAATCTGAATTGTTTCAAACTAGATGAAAATAGAAATAACTAATGCTTATAAATGTTCACATCATGTCAAAAAAAATGAAATGCCCCCAAGAATCTATATAATGAACATATTCCTCCATGATGTAAATAACATTTAAAACAAAAGTACAGCAGGTCTGTTGCTAGCACCGCCCTGCAGATCACATTGTTTGAAACATAATCGACTTTCATTGAATTTACTGTCCATGGTTTAAATGAAGCCTTTTGCATTATTTGAAAAAAAAAAAAAATCATTGCACAAAATTAACATTTTACAAAGTTAAAATGCAGAAAGGTCTAAATCCCTTTGATTTGTGTATCTATTATCATTTCCAGCTATAAAACTTAGCATTCAGATGAAAGCTTGAGATTTATTATATCTCATTACAGAAAACAGTAATAATGATAGGCTATCTAAAGTGTGCAGAAAGAATGCTGTCAGAGCTACCCCAAGCGTCAGCACAAATTTTCGTGAATGCTAATATAAACACATAAAATAGTGCTTTTATTCTTAGTCAAACAAAAACACCCTTCTTTTAGGTAAACATCTCTAGATATTTCAACAGCAGGTCCAAACCCTGAGAACTCCCAGCATTTGTGGATTCTGACCCTACGTCACATTCCCATATGCAGTGTACAGCGACAAATTTACATTCTATCACCAGACATCTTCACCAAAGAATGCTTTTGAGCAGATCAACACAACACAAGATTAGCTAACTAGAAAGAAGGGGCCAGAACAAACCCATTCATTCAATTGTTAGGAAGGAATGCATTCAGATCTTGGAACTATTTGTGCCGAAAACTCTATGATTCTGGCATCTTCCCCTCTGCTCGGTCCCCTGCTGAGAATGTGAAGGGCCTTCTCTGCCCTTGGCTGCCTTCACAGAGGGAACTGAAGCCAGGGGCAGAGTAAAAGCCAAGACCCACTTCTTTGCAGATGCAGTGAACGCTCTGGATGTGAGCAGACCCTGACATTAAAACAAACTAAAACATCATCAACAAAAACTCCCATAAAACAAAAACCCTACAATTATTCTACCAAATAATTTTCAGTGATCGATCAATGCTTCCTAGCTAACATACTCAGAATACTTACTCTTGTCCATGCTAGCTCACAATTAATTCAATTTGAAAATCATGCAGATGAGATGCAATAGAAGACAAATGGCAAGAGGGAAGCAACATTGTTCATGAATATGAATATAAATGATTACAGAGAGAAACCTACATGTCAGTAATTAGCGTATGTATAGGGACGAGTGAATGCATAAGTTCAAAAATATTAATTTCCTATTGAAACCCACCAACATCCAGAGGGGTCAGTAAAAAGCAGGAAGCAGATTTACCCTGCCATGTGGTGAGAGCACCTACAGTAGGATCTCCTGGTATTCATAGCTCTGACTGGGCACTCTGTCATGGATGCCCATCTTTTTGTGTCATGACTGTTCTCTGAGCCACCTCAGATATCTGAGCACAAATCTAGGACTAGGTATGGAAATCCACAATTATAAAGAGAAGACTTCGAAAAAAAGACTTTTTGAAAACTCACGGAAGCTCAGTCACAACTATATGAGGGAGGAAAAAAGCATGCCAGCTTTCACCTTCTGCATTTTGAAAATAGATGCCCACTTGGAAACTCAGCACACAGAAACCTTCATTAAAAATTAGGTTGAGGGGAAGCAGGATGGCTCAGTTAGTTAGAGCGCGAGCTCTTAACAACGTTGCAGGTTCAATTCCCAGTTCAATTCCTGCATGGGATGGTGGGCTGAGCCCCCTACAACTGAAGATTGAAAATGGCAACTGGACTTGGAGCTGAGCTGCGCCCTCCACAACTAGACTGAAGTGCAACGATTTGACTTGGAGCTGATGGGCCCTGTTCCCCAATATTCCCCAATAAAAAATTAAAAAAAAATAGGTTGACATTTTTAACAAAAATAGGTTTTCTGTAAGCTTGTTCAATTATATAAAGCTTGGATATAAGGCAAAAAATAGTTAAATGTCATATGGGACAAAAGCCACCCAAGGATTATAGAATGGAAAGTACTTTGTTTAATTCACTGTTTACTATTGATTAAAGGTCTCAGACTTAGTGAAGTGACAGCTGATAGATTTTTGTTTGGTAGGAATGTGAATAATTTCTATTCAGTTGAAATGAGAACACCAATGGTTACAGTTTGTTGTTCTGTGGGACAGTAACCAGTTTTGTATATATAATAACTCAGCAATTTTAATGTAATATTTCTTTACTAAATTGTCTAAGTATTTTATTCTTTACATCTTACTGGTTCCTTCACTAATGAGTCGAATAAAATCTTTGACACCTATTCATTTTATATTTGGGCAAAAGTTATGATTTTACCATTTAAAGATTGTACTCTAGCAAGTAGGTAATTATTTCAATGTTTATTCATGTGACTGTTGGGTGATTAGATATGCATATTCCATACAACAATAATTATAATTTTTATCTTGTTTTCTTTTGTATATTCTCTCAAATGGCACTAGTGTGCTAAAAACAAAAAGTAAATAAGGCGTGTATTATGTTTCCTAATGTGATGATATACTAAGGTATTCTCGCATGCTTTTATAATATTAACTAGAAAGATATTTAGATATACTATATATTTCTAAACTTTATTCCATATACAGCATTATTTAGGAAATAATCACTAGATTGTCTTGGCTTCACAGAATCTAACAAGTCCAAACAGTAGATCTTCATGAAACAGACAAAACTTCCCCACCCATAATTGGCATAAATATGAACAGGTTTAGCTATAATGAATCACAGGGCTTGGCAGGTCAACAGGATTATGACATTAACTCAAACAAGCTTCCAGGCAGGTTATAACATCCTCTTTGACAATTGCTAAGCAGCTTGCAAGAATGACAAGTACAGGGAAGGGCAATCTGCTAGACGACACAAAAGACACTGTCAAACATTCAAGCAATTTTTCTCAAATCTGGGTGGGCAGAGGGGCCTCTGAGCAACAAGAGAACAGAAGAAAGTCATGTTGAATGTGATGTAATTGTTGAACAAGCCGATGCAGGTTGAAATTTAGTTGGCATTGGCCCCATATTTGCTGGGTGGGATGTGAGTGTAGACAGTTTCAATGCTTTTCAAACTGTATCTTCCTTTAGAATCCTCTGGGAAGCTTGTTAAAATGCAGGTCCTGATTCAGTAGGTCCGGGTGGGGCCTGAGAGTCTGTATTTCTAACAAGCCCCCACCCCAGGTAATGCGGAGGCTATGGGGATCCCACTGTGAACGTCTAAGACTCTCACCTCGCTGAATCGCAGAGGGCAACAAGGCAGGTCTGAGCTTTCCCAGGGCTTTTTTGAAACACACATGAGAGAGTAAAAATGTCTGAATTATAAGAGTACCATACTTGAAAATGATAGCACAATTTTTGAAAGTGATATTCCGATATAGAAGAGGTACAAGAGAAAGATCTGAAAATTCTTTGTAGACCTGGTAACATGGATGCTCATACTGAGGGTAAAAGTCAATCTGTCTCAGTCCTTCGTCCCTGCCTCTGAGTTGTGGCTCCCTGTATAAAACCAGAACTCCCTGAGTGAATACTTTGCAGCCTTTGGAGCAAACTCGGAACTGGAGATTACTGGACATTTAAAAAATATCAGTCTTGCTTTGCAGACTGTTCTAGTGATGTCAAAGATGGCCATCCAATGTCTTTGATGAGGCTTGACAACTTCAGTTGTCAGAGTGTCACTTCCTGGTCATCAAGTGTGTGTCAAGTGAGAAGAAGGGAAAGCCATGTACCTTTAGTAAAGTGGAGAAATGAGATCTAAGATACAATGAGGTACAAGATTGTGGTCCTTGGGTGACCCTTTGTTTTCACAAACATGGTGAGTGTTCAGGGATGTGATGTGGAAACTAAACTGCCATAGACCTACGCACATGAAATGATTTTATGGAGATGTCACATAAAGTACAGCACGTACAGGAAGTCCTGTTATGCATTTAAAAATCTGATACATGAAGTGTTTACTTCCATTCCCAAGTGAGCATGTTGTTAAGGAACATTCCTACAGAGATACATAAACACAGACCTCAATAGTGTTCTGAGATTAAAGTTAAGTTCTAGATCTTTAGCTGATTTTCAGAGAGTAAGATGTAAGGCAGCTACGTTAATCCTCTACATCTGTCTGCTCCTCCCTAGTCAGTGTCATCAGACCACTAACAGGACATACTTTGGTAATGAGACCAATTCTCAGGCAGTTTTATGGCTGATAGATAAACAGTCCATCTGCCTTTTGTGGCTAAATAGATACTGCTATTTCTCTCCACAGGCAACGCGGCCCAGCTCAGCTCCTTAAACACTTCAAGATGAATTTCTCCTCTTGAAACAGCACCACAAAGAAGGGATATTAATTCTGTTGAGAACTTGGTTCCCTTTTCAATTAGCTTTGGGAGGTAGGGTTATAGCAACTAAGAATTTTCCAAGTCAATGGTTTGCAAATTTTAAAATCGATTCCCAAATAATGAAAGGACAAAAGACATATGCTCTTTGAAACCCATCTCTTTGTTTTATTGCCAAAATCCACATTGTGTTGTTTAAAAAAAGAAAAAAGACACAGTGCAAAGGAGGAAATCACAAGAAATGGAAGTAGCCAGTCAGAGAAGAACAGCAATCTAAAATCTTCCTCCTTTTCTAGGAAGTCCGCATGTAAATAATAATAGAGCTCAAATAGTCATTCATTCATTCATTCATTCATTCATTCATTCATTCATTCAGAAGCCATCGTGTGCTTTTATTTTCAGTTAGCTTTACATACCAAGAAATATACTAAGCTAGAGGAAGAATAAGATATATTCTCTGTCCAGTAAATAAAAATAGCATTATTGTTTCTATCAAAAACAAGTCAGCCTCACTATTGAAAATGCATTTCAGAGGCCTCTGTCTATAATCAACCCCCACACAATTTTACAGTGAATAGCACCAGACTGTATAAGCTGTTTTATATCCTGGTGTTTTTTTTCATTGACAACGTCATACACGTCTTTTTATGATTACTGAACTATATAGTATTTTCATGGTTATATAACACCCACTTTACTAACAAGATCTGATTGATGGACATGTAGTATATTCTCATTGGTTGCTATTAAATGCATTAATGAACATCCTGGAGGATTAGTATTGAACGGTAATTGAAAGCAAGGATTCTGAAGTCAACTGCTTTGTTTTAAGTCTCAGTTCAGTCTCTTACCAACTACATATGCTTGGTTAGGTTACTGAACCTCTCTAAGCCTCATCTTGAAATTGGGATAATAATAGTACCTCCCTCCTGGGGTTGCAATTAACTACCTTATGAGGTAATCAATGTATGTAAAGTACTTAAAATGGTGCCTAGTAGATCATAGGTGCTTTATAAAGGTTTGCTATTATTATTTTTACTTTCATGCTTCTGTAATTATATGCTTTAGGGCAAACTTCTAGAAATGGGCTTAGGGGCCTAGAAGGCTATGAACAAACACTTGAGATCTTAATACATTCTACAAAATACCCTCCAAAAAGCTTATACTAGTGGATTATCCATAACTTCAAAAATAGTCATCCTTGCTTGGCAGGCATAAGATCTGGAAATTCACAGCCAGTATGACCCAGCTGACTACACTGATTTATTGCACACTGTGGGCACGTGGAAATGGCAAGCACGCAGTCCAGGGACCCTGTAGGAGATGACACAGAGAATTCTATCCTTAGCAAAAATATCCTTAAAAAATGAAAGCGAAATAAAGACATTTCCAGAAAAACAAAAACTGAGAGAATTCATTACCAGCAGAACCATGCTTAAAGCAACACTAGATAGAGTAATTTAGGCTGAAGAAATGAGATGCCAGATGGAAGAACAGAACTGTAGGAAGGAATGAGGGACAACAGAAAGGATAAATATGTGGATGAACCTAAATGTATACTAAGTATAAAATGATACAAATAAGTTCTTGTGGACTTTAATTGTATGTGGAATTAAATTTCATTTAATAACCCACTCTTCTCAGGAAGTAATAAAGGTACTAACTTGCATTTGACTCTTATAAGTCAAAGATACATGTTGTAATCCCTTGGGTAACCACTATTTGTAAAGACTTTATAACAAGCTAATAGAGGAGGGGAAATGGTAGAGTTAAAATATTTGATTAATAACACAAAAAAGGCAAAAAAGAGATAAAGATGAACAGGTGGGGAAAAGTTAACAAAAAGCAATATGGTAGATTTAAACCCACATATATCAGATTACATTATGTGGTAATAGGCTAAATACACTAATTAAAAAGTAAAATTGTCAAACTAAATTAAAAAACAAAACCCAGCTATATACTGCTTATAAGAAACAATGCAAATATAAGGATACAGAAAAGTCAAAAGTAAAAGACTGGAAAAATGCTTTGCAAATGCTAACTAACAGCTGGTGTTGCTATATTAATATTCGACAAAGTAGCTTTAAGGCAAGAAACATAACTAAAGACAAAGAAAGACATTTCATAATGCTAAAATGGTAAATCTACCAAAGAGATGACAGTTTAAAACCTGTATGCACCAAATAACGTAACAAAGTATTTTAAAACATGTGAAGAAAAAATTGACAGAACTAAAGAGAAATAGACAAATCCACAATCACTGTGGGAGATTTTTATATGCCTCTCTCAGCAATTCATAGAGGAAGTCAGGAAAAAAATCAATAAAGATATAGAAGATTAAAAAGTACAATTTTAAAAAATGACCAGACATATAAAACACCAACAATTACACAAAATAAATAGATCATCTACAAAAATTAACCGTCTGTGGGGAAATAAAGCAAATTTCATGAAATGGAAATCTTGTGGAATATCTTCTCTATAGGGTTATTAGACTAGAAATAATTTTTAAAACAATAATTAGAAAATTCTCCAATATTTGGCAACTTAAGTAATATACTTCTAATCAACTGACAAGAAAAGCTAGAGAATATTTTTAACTGAATGACAATGAAAAACAACTTATTGATTCTTGCAGGATGCAACTAAACATATTTTTAGAGGGAAATGTAGAACCGTAAATGATACACTGGAAAAGAAGAGGGCTGAAAATCAGAGATTAAAAATCTACTTCAAATACGTTAGAAAGATAAGAGCACAGTAATTCTGAAAGAAGTATGAAAAGAAAAACAAGAAAATCAATACATATGCAATAGAGAAAATTAACAAAACCAAAAGTTGGTTCTTTGAAAAGACTACCAAAATTGATAAACCCCTATAAAATTGATCAACAAAGGATACGGAATCAGGAATGAAAAGAAACATTGTTACAGACACTATAAAGATAATAAGAGACTATTATAAACAATATTATGACAATTAATTTGACAATTGATATAAAATGGACAAATTCCTAGAAAAACACAACTTATACTGATAAAGAAGTAGACAAAATCTGGACTGTCTCATATGTATACATGAAATATATACTCGAAAGGCTTTTTCCCAAAAATTAACATTTCAGGTCTAATTGGGTTACTGATGAATTCTTCCAAATATTTAAGGAAAAAAATAACATGACTTTATACACATTCTTTTAGAGAATAGAAAAAGAGGAAAACTGTTCCCAAATCATTTTAAAAGGCCAGCATAACCTTGATACCAAATCCCGCAAGAAAGAAATATCATACACCAATCTCTCCCACGAATATAGATATAAAAGTCCATAAAATCATGTTAGGAGAAAGTGAATTCAGTGCTATAAAAAAAAAGTATAGCATATAATGACCAACTTGAGTTTATTCCAGAAATGCAAAGTTGGTTTAATAATAAAAAATCAATCAGTGTAAATTATAACATTAACAAAATAAAGAAAAATCATATGATGATCTCAATAAATGCAAAAATCATTTGATAAAAGTCACTACTATTAATGATTTTAAAAACTCATAGAAATAAGGAATAAAATGAAACTTTCTTACACTGGTAAATGGTACCAACGAAAAAGCCTAAAACTCACATTATACTTAAGTATGAAATATAAAGCACTTTCTCACTGAGTTTAGTCACAAGGATGACTACATCACCATTTCTATTCAGTATCATAGTGGAGATCCAAGCCAATGTGATAAGACAAACAAAAGAAATAAATATTGGGGAGGAAGAAGTAAACCTGGCATTATTCACCAATTACTTGATTGTGTTAAGTAGAAAATTCCAAAGAATATACAAGCTATTAATGGAATTAATAATTGAATTTAGCAAGATCACTGGATATGTCAATATACAAAAATCAATTGTATTTCTATATATGAGCTATAAATAATTAGAAATAAAACAAATGCAAATTTCAACATCACACATATCAAATATTTAAGGACAAATCTAATGTATGATATGTAAGATCTCTCTACACAGTCAACTACAACACTACTGAGATAAACTAAAGATCTAAATAGAAGGAGGTACTATAACCATGTATTGGAATACTCCATATTGCAAAAGGTGCCAATTCTCCCAAATCAATCTATAGATACAATTTAATCCCAATAAAAAGTATAGCACTGGAGAAAATGACAAGTGATTCCAAAATTTATATGAAAATCTAAAGGGCCAAGAATAGCAAACATAATTTTGAAAAAGAACAAAGTTGAAGGACTTTCACCACCCGATATCAAGACTTTTTACAAAGCTACAATAATTGAAAGAGTCGTATTGGCATGAATATATATATATATATAGAGAGAGAGAGAGAGAGAGAGAGAGAGAGAGAGAGAGAATAGTCACTTGATTTATGACAAAGCCGATGCTTCAGTAAATGAAAAGAGGACAATCCTTTTAATAAATGGTGCTGAGTAGATTGTATACTCCTACAGAACAAAATGAGTCACAATCAATTCCAAGTATACTGTGATCTAAACAAGAAAAGCAAAATAATAAAACTTCTCAAACATAAGAGAATATCTTCATGACCTTGTGGTAGGCAAAAATATCTTAAGCAGAACACAAAAAATTGGAAACATAGGTAAATATCGATAACTGGACTACGTGAAAATTAAGAACTGTTCACCTAAAGGTACCACCGATAGAGTAAAACAGCAAGCTACAGGTATATATATGTGACAGTGACTTACCAATAAATCAATAAAGAAAAGGCAAGCAATCCAATAAAAATGGTCAAAGACAAACAGGCACCCCACAAGGGTTTATCGAAATGGCTAACAAACATGAAAAGAGGCTGAATGTCATTATTCATCAGAGAAATCAAAATAAAAGCACAATGAGATAATTGCTACACACCCACCAGAAAGGCTAAAATGAAAATAACTGACATTAGCAAGGGCTGGCAAAGATATGGAGAACTGGAAATCTCATACACCACTGGTAGGAATGGAAATTGGTATAATTCTTCAGAAACACAACAGCATATCCTTAAAGCTGAACATACCTTATGACCCAACAATTTTATTTCTATATTCATACTCAACAGGAAAAATATTTACTCAAAAAGGCACATGAAAGACAGTTCAGAATAGCATCATTTATGAAAGCCTCAAACTAGAAACAATCCAAATATCTGTCATTAATAGAAGGGATAAATAAAGCATGAAATGGTCATACAATACTATACAAGGATAAAAATGAATTTAAACTACATTCAACAATGTGTGAATACCACAAAATAGTAAGTAAAAGAAACCCAACACAAGAGAATGCATACTGTATAATTCTGTTTATGTCAAGTTCAACTAAGGTATGGTGCCAGAGATCTGGGAAGTGTGTACCCTGGGGGAGACGCAGAGTAGGGGGCATGAGAGGCATTCTGGGGTACTGGTAATGCTGTATTTACAGTAACCTGGGTGGTGATTACTTGGGAGTGCTTACTTATCTCCTAGAGCAAACTAAACCTGGAGGCAAAAATGACAAAACTAAAGCTGTCCTCCATCATGCACATCATGAAAAGGCAGGGTTCTTTGGAGAAGACATTAATACTGGGAAAAACAGAAAGCAGCAGGAAAAGAAGAAGACCAAATATGAGATGGACTGACTCCATAAAAGAAGCCATAGGCGTGAGTCTACAGGGGCTGAGCAGGGCTGTGAGGACATTGTGGATGTCACTCATTCATGGAGCTGAAGCCAACTCAACGGCATGGAACACACACACACACACACACACACACACACACACATCACACTTGCACACCTATCTCCAAGAACCAGATACCAGATTCTCTATTTATGAAATTCTCAAGTTCATTAGGAACTGTAGAACCGTTTTCTCCCCTCCTGGTTACATCATCACCAGATTTAGTAAATGAAATCTGCAAAGTATTGAAGCAGCATGTCTCCAGCTATTCTTCTGTCTCTCCTAACAGCTAGGAGAGATTCTCTCAAAGAATCCCAGCTTCATGCTGCTGACCACTGCTCCATGGTCCCTTCTTACACATCGAGACACCTGTCACTTTCAACTCTAGGATTTCTAGAAGCTCAAAATGGAGCATCCAAGCTTGCATGTATTTACTGCTGCATGACACTTTCTATCAAATTTTTCACAAATTAAAGTTTATTTTTTCAGGCAAAACAAAATAATGTTTAAAAAATATCAGATGCATGATCTAGCCTGGTTTCCTATGATGAATGCAATATTCAGACTAATGGAGGAATCTTGTCAAATTTGACTCAATAAAGTACAAAGAAATAAAAGAGGAAAATCTGAGTTATGAACAGATAACAGATGATATCCATTACAAGCTCTCAACATTTACTGTGCACTTATGTCGGGCTCTCTGCTGGAAATTGAGGGGAGGATACAAAAGTGAAGAAAGAAGATTCTTAGCCTCCAGGGACTCACGATCTAATGGGACAAAGAGACATGAATGTAACCAACCACATACCTTTATCACAGCTGGTTCTTACTTCTAATAAAGTGGTATCTACACATTAACATGCAAGATGACTTAGGGACTTTGAATGAAAATCTCTCAAGTGTCCTTTTCTCTACTGAAATAGAAATATTTGTATGTGACATTAAACAAATGTCATGAAATGCACACTCTTGTCTTTTCTGTCAGTAAAATGTTATATCGTGTCCTCTAGGACGCCCACTTGGAGAAAATTATCCTAAGCAGAGTTTTCCATAGTATGCTTAGAAGAAACTAGATGACAATGGGAAACGGATCCCAAAGCATGATGGACATGGTCAGCTGGCCCCCGTCATTAGCTGAGGAATCACAGCCAATCATGTCATCTCTTTTTCCTTTCGTTTCACTATTAGCAATAACTTAGACAGTTGCAATGACAATCATGCAAATGGACACCAATATTTCTCACAATGTCATAGCAATAGTGAGCATTATGACAGAAATGTGTGTTTCTATTTTCCCAAGGGGCTGAAGAATCTTTTTTTAAAAATTGAGTAAATAAGTGGGAAGGTTTGATTCATTTCATAAAAGTTGATTTCACAAATTGTGAAGACAGTCCTTTCTCCATGAGGAGAGGCATATGATTATATGCTTATAGAAAGACTTCACCATTCAATGAAAATGTAACCCACTACATAGTTCACAAAGCAAGTACCTAATAACAGAAAGAAACACCGCGGGTGCCAAAAAAAATGTATACACATTTTAAGAGATGTTATCTATGCTCAAGCAGTAATTTGCTGTAATCAGAAGTGTCTGGATCTGAAGGTAACCACTTTGAGCACCTCTTGTAATTGCAGAAGTCAAATGTGACTTGTATTCATCTTTTGCTTTCAGTATATATTGAGTATTACAATTAGGACAATTTTTTCCTTTCTTAAAATGTGTATACATTTTTTGGCACGCTCTGTCTATGGAGACTGGCTTCTATGGAAGGTTTAACGAGTCCCTTGTTCTTATTTTACCAGTAACTAGGACTCACCCAGAACGCAAACACAACCCACAGCACTGCCAGATCTCAAATCTGTGCTCTATCTCTCAATGTGGTTGCTTTTTTATTTATTTGGGAAAGTGGATGCATTCTCAGTGCAACTTAGGCTTTAAGCATTTACCTGAGCTCCCTCTTCCCCATGTGGGGTAGAAGTGGAACTTCTCACTGAGGTAAATAAACTACCTCAGAGTTACCTCACCTGTTGACTCAGCCTCAGGGGACCATCTCTGTAGCTGCAGGCTGGGTCTGCTTGGCTTGGCTGCTTAGCCATTAGCCTCAGAGAGTTCCCCTGCCCTCCTTCGTGGTCAGGCTAATTGTCAGTTAATTGTCACACTCCCTCAGGTCTGACAAAACGCCGTAATGGAACAGCTTCCGGGGCCCCAGGCCACAGAATGATTGAGGCCAACTAGGTTCTATGACAGCAGGAAGGATTTAAGTGGCTTCTGGTCTGCGGCCAACTGGCCCAGTACCAATCCATGCCTGCTTATTAGCCCTTTAGATTTTGGCTCTGTGCCCTGTAGGTACCTCTGACCTTTGCAGGACTCCGATGCTTTGACCAACTTCTCTGTTTGTACACCTTCAGTGGGCTGCACTCCAGGCTCAGTCCAGCTCCCACTCCTAGAATGAGCAGTCCCAGTAGTCTATTCACCCCACACTTACAGAACAGATAGAAAACCATGCCCAGCTGTAACTTTTTGGATAGTGTTGGGAAAGGAGATAAACAATCAATTTACTTATGTTTCTTGTTAGGAATACATAACGTGAGCAGTTTTTGCTGGAAATTGTGCTAAGCCCTAATTCTGATTCAACTAATACAGCCACATGCAATGCCATGCCTTCAGTTTCCCTTTACCTCATCCTAACAAATGGCTGTCTGAACCTCTCCTACGGTGATTAACTAACATTGACTTGTTTTGCTTTAAAAAAACCAAACTTTAAAAACAAGACAAATGTTTTACTGTGAGTACTTAACTACTTTTGAAACCAGAAATAATTCTGTATTTTTATAAAAGGGTAGAAATATTTGTCTCCAAGGTAAAGAGAAAACATAGGCATCAAACTGTGGTGACTGATACACAACCAAATTCCCTTTTTATCTCAGTAACTAACTTATCCAACAGGGTATAACAGAAAGTCAGGCTTGATAGGGTGTAATTTATACTACAATTAGCTTTCTTCTCCATATTAAGTAAGGCAGTTTGAAATAAGGTTTTTTTTTTAAGTAGTTTCAAAGAACTTGACTTGAAAAAAACACACCAAAAATGCTCTAGTCCAAAGCCAGAACACAATTTTGTATGGGCTGCAGATAATTTAATATTTGAGAAGCCTTTTCAACATTCTCCAACTCAAACCAAAACTAAAGGATACTTAGGGGAAAAAAATAAACGAATAAGCAAGTAAGACCTAATATCTACATCGTTCCACAGATCAAACAATTTAGGAAACACATAATAGAGCAGCATTTCAGCTAATTCAAGTTCAAAACAATGGAACAACTATTCACTAATCTAACAACAACAATTCTGGCTAACTTTACTGATAATATATTAGAGATGATAGATTTAGAGTCAAAGGACTGTGGCGATTGATTAATTTGGGGCATTACAAATACAGTATGATCAGCCCTCTTATTTGCTCTAGTCCTCCTTTCCCCACAAACACAAATATATTAATAATATCCAGTTTTTGAGTCTTTGAAAGAGTAGGAGAATGCAATGATGCCAATGTAGAAAGGATATCACTGGGCTTTGTCTGCACTCCCCTTCTGGTGACAGACCCATTTTATTTTGGAGAACTACCCTGCTCCTCCCACATACCAATGCTAACACTAACCATAACCCTGGCTGCCAATCACAGCCCCCGCTCCTGAAAGGATTCCAGTGGGGAGAATTTCAAGAAAGGTATGTAATTGGCCTGGCCTGGATTACGAGCCAATTGCTGCAGCAAACGCTGTCCAAGGGGTGCCGAGGACTGTGATTGGATCACAAGGCTCCTTTCTTGAAATTCTCCCCACTGGAATCCTTTCAGGAGTGCAACAGAAAGAATTTAAGCCCAGAAGTCTCTGGGTCTAGTCTCAGAGAGAAGGCAACCCAAAAGCATGGATCTACCATGTGGAAAGAGGCTTGGGAACGAATGGGGGAGACTTCCAATGAAGATGTAAAACTGGGGTCCCACTCTCCCAATGGCCACCTGCACCTCTGCCCTTCCTATACTGTGATTACAAAAACCAATAAATGTCCTTTTACGCTTAAACAAGTTTGAGTTGGTTCCTGTTATTTGCATTCAAGGAGTCCTGATTCTTGCAGATGGTAACCACTTGAGTTGGGGCATTTTCAGAAGTGGTAAACTCATTGGGTCGTCTTCCTAGTCCCTGATCTCTAGGCAACACCTTTGTAACCCACAGGGGTGGCTTTCAAGGTCCCATTTTTTGCTCTCTGATCCTGTCCCCCTGCCAAGGCTCACTGGTCCAAGGGTACTGCATGGATGAATCTAACTTTCATCTCTGGAAGTTATGGTATTGATCTGAGAGAGAAGTTGGTGGCAGCTGGGTTCTGTGCACAGTGGCACACTCTAAAGGCAGAGGAAGATACTCAGTCACTCGGTTTGGTCCTTCCTGAGGCTTAGTTGTTGGATTCCATCTGTGTTGGATTCCAGGAGCTACCCACTCCTTCCAAGACATTCTACCCTTTCTTTTCCCCCCAACCTCCTGCATTGTCTTCAGCTGGCTGCAATTGGTTTACTGTTTAAACCAAGAAAACATGAAATTATACACCAAAACATTGCTTGGTTAGGATGATTTTCACTACGGGAAATGTAAGACTTCAATAAAAATCAGCTTGAGAAATACAGAATTTTTCACCTTGAATAGTGAGCCTAGAGGAAGGGTGGCCCCAGGTATGGTACATTCAGCAGCTCAAGAATGTCATCAGGTCCTGTGTTTTATTCCCATGCTTTGCCATAAACAATGCTGACTTCTCTCAATGGTCAATCCCCCTAGTGTCCCCAAATGGATGCCGTTTACAGTTGGGGCTATCTGTGTCATCATTCACATTCACCAGGAAATGGAAAGACTTCTCAATGCATGGAACAGCATAATCAGATTGGGAACTAATATCCTGGCAGTGGTGTGAGAACAGCTTTAAGACATCGTTAAGAGTCAGAATTAATTCAGCTTGGTGACTACCTGGCTGATGGGGTGTGGGAAGGGAGGAACTAGGAGGATGCCCAAGTTTCTTACTTGGGTGTCTTGGTAGATAGAGGCAGCATCAGGGCTGGTTTGGCAGGATGGTGACAGCACATGCAGGTTTAATGACTCTCCATACTTCACCGGGGCCTGACCAGGAGTCAGCTGGAGCCTGACATCACAGCAATCCATTCACCTCTGACAAGGACTGATTTCTTTTTTTTTAAGTTAAATATATTTATTTTATTTTATTATTATTTTTATACTTTATTTTGATATTCAATATTATTTTATGTTGATTTCAGGTGTACAGCACATGGTTATATATTTGCATAATTTAAGAAATAATACCCCTGACTAGTCTAGTTAGTACTCACCTGGAACTATATGTAGTTATTACCATATTATCAACTATACTCTCTATGCTTTACTTCTACTTTACTTACATCCCCATGACTATTTTGTAACTACCAATTTGTACTTCTTAATCCCTTCACCTTTTTCACCTTGCTCCCAAGCCCCCTCCCATCTATTACCCAGATAAATCTAGTACCCATCTGACACCATACATAATTACAATATTACTGACTATATTCCTTATGCTATACCCTACATCCCCATGACTACTTTGTAACAACCAATTTGTATGATTTTTCATTCACCCCCAAACCCCTCGTATCTGGCAGCCATCAAATTGTTCTCTGTTGTATCTATTGGTGTGTTTCTGTTTTGTTTGTTAATTTTGTTCTTATATTCCACATATAAGTGAAATCACACTGCATCTATCTTTCTCTGTCTGACATACTCTACTCAGGACAATAACATCCAGGTCCATCCATGACCCCGCAGATGGCAAGAACCCATTCCCTTCCATGGCTGAGCAATATTCCATTGTATATATGTACCACCTCCTCTTTACCCATTCTTCTATTGACAGACAGCCAGGCTGCCTCCATATTTCGGCCATTGGAAATAATGCTGCAATGAATATATGGATGCATTCATCCCTCAAAGTATGTTTTGGGTTTCTTTGGATAAATACCCAGACTTGGGATTACTGGGTCCTTCTTTGTCTCTTCTTATAGCCTTTGTTTTAAAGTCTATTTTGTCTGGTATAAGTATTGCTACACCAGCTTTTTGTTTGTTTCCATTTTCATGAAATATCTTTTCCATCTCTTTACTTTCAGTCTGTGTGTGCCTTCGGATCTGAAGTGAGTCTCTTGTAAGCAGCATATGTAAGGGTTTTGTTGTCTCATCCATTCAACCACTCTATCTTTTGATTGGAGCATTTAATCCATTTACATTTAAAGTGAATGTTGATAGATATGTACTCATTGCCATTTTACTACTCATATTTTTTATCTTCTTCTTAAAGAAGTCCTTTTAACATTTCTTGTAATACTGGTTTGGTGATGAACTCCTTTAGCTTTTTCTTGTCTGGGAAGCTCTTTATCTGTCTTACGATTCTAAATGATAGCTTTGCTGGATAGAGTAATCTTGGGTGTAGGTCCTTGCTTTACATCACTTTAAATATTTCCTGCCAATCCCTTCTGGCCTGGCAAAATTTCTGTTGAGACATCAGCAGACAATATTATGGGAGCTCCCTTGCAGGTAACTAACTGTTTTTCTCTTGCTGCTTTCAAGATTCCTTCTTTGTCTTTAACCTTTGGCATTTTAATTATGATGTGTCTTGGTGTGGGCCTCTTTGGGTTCATCCTGTTTAGGACTCTCTATGCTTCCTGGGCTTATATATCTATTTCCTTCATCAGGTTAGGAAGTTTTCTGTTATTATTTCTTCAAATAGGTTTTCAATTCTTTGCTCTCTCTCTTCTCCTTCTGGTCTCCCAATGATGCAAATGTTGGTACGCTTGATGTTGTCCCACAGGTCCCTTAAACTGTCCTCATTTTTTTGGATTCTTTTTTCATTTTGCTGTTCTGATTGGGTGTTTTCTGCTACCTTCTCTTCCAAATTGCTGATTTGATCCTCTTCTTCATCTAATCTACTGTTGATTCTCTCTAATATATTCTTCATTTCAGTTATTGTATTTCTTTACTTCTGACTGGTTCCTTTTTATGTTTCCTATCTCTTTGTTGAAGTTCTCTGAGATCACTGAGCATCTTTATAACTGGTGTTTGGAACTATGTGTTGGGTAGATTGCTTTTCCTGGAGTTTTGTTCTGTTCTTTTATTTGGAACATATTTCTCCACCCATTTTGGCTGCCTCCCTGTATTTGTTTCTATGTAAGGCTGCTATGCCTCCTGGCCTTAGTAGAGTGGCCTTACATAGTAGGTGTCTTGTGAGACCCAGTGTTGCAGTCCCTCTGATCACCAGAGCCTGGTGCTCCAGGTGTGTACCTTGTGTGGGTTCTGTATGCCCCCCTGTTGTAATTGAGCCTTGGTGTTTGCATGTCAATGGGAGAGATCAACCCTCACACTGATTGGTTGTGAGGACTGGCTATGACCATATAGAGCAGGGTTCACTTTAGTGGGGAGTCTGGTGCCTGCCTAGTCTGCCCTCTGAGTGTGTTGTCCTTGGAGGCAGCTGGGTGATGCCCTGGATTGGCCCAAACCTGGCCACTGGCCCTGCCAGTTCTGGGGCATCCTGGGAGGGGACCCACTGCAGGTCAAGTTTAGTCACAGCCTTTGCCTTGCCCAGGGCTACCTGGTATGAGCCACAAAGTAATCCACAGATGGCCACCATCCACCAGTGAGCTTGGAGGTGCCTTGAGAGGCTGATCTGCAAACCGAGGCTGGCTGTCACTAATGTCAGGCTTAGGGCTGCTCAGCAAGAAGTACAAGACATGCTGAACTCACATGTGGCTTGTTTGGGTTTTGTGAGCCTTTGAGAGATTTTATGAAAGTCTGCAGCATGAGCTAAGACAGGTTGTTTGTACAGAAAAGCCACTGGAAGCAGCTTGGGTATGCCCCAAAGTTGGGTGAGGCAGGGTCTCAAGGAATCACTAGGGCAGGGCAGATGAAAGGTGATAGCCAGTATGATGGAGACTCAGTTACGGCATCTGCCTATGTCTTCATGCAGGGAAGGGGAGGGCTCAACAAAGAAACAATGGCTCCCACTAGCTCCTCCCTCAAGCACAAAGCTACCCCTCTAGCCATTATCCTGAAGTTTGGCAGTTTGGTTCCTGGAGGCTTTCTAGCTGCTGCCCCAGTGCTGGAGCTCAGAGTGGGTGAGTCCATCAGCAAGTAAATCTGTACATGATCCCTTTAAGAGGAGTGCCTGGGACTCCAGCCACTCTCATCTCACTCAGCCACAGTCTCCGTGGATTTTCACAACCAGAAGTTATAGAGACATCTCTCCCTGGCACTGGAACCCTGGGGAGCCTGGAATGAGGCTGGGACCCCTCGCTCCTACTGGGAGTACCTCTGCAACTGAGATATCCTTCCTGATTTTTAATAGTCATATACAGGTGTGGGGCCACCCCATTCCATGCCTCTGCCTTTCCTATCAGTCTTGAGGTGGCTTCTTCTATATGTCTGTACTTGCAGGGCTTCGATTCAGCTAGACTTCAGGCAATTCTCAATGACAGTTGTTCTGTAGTTTAGTTGTAATTGATGTGGTCCTGAGAAAAGGTGATCACAGCATTTACCTACTCTGCCATCTTGACCAGAAAAATCCCAGGAGTGATTTCTTAATGGGCGAGATAAGCTCCTCATGAATTGTTCTTCCTCTTTATGAACAGAGACCCCTTTACATAAAACAGGCAGCCACCTGAATAACTGGCATTAAGTACACTCACATTTTTGTGCAACCATCACCACTGTCAATCTCCAGAACTTATTCATCTTCCCAAATTGCACCCATTAAAGAACAAGACCCCACTCTCCCCTCCCCTCCGTCCTGGGCAACCATCATTCTCCTTTTTGTCTCTATGAATTTAGCTACTCTAAGGACTTCATATATTGGAATCATATAATATTTGCCTTTTTGTGACTGGTTTAGTTCAGTTAACATAATGTCTTTAAGGTTCATCCATGTTGTAGCATGTGTCAAAATTTCCTTCTTTTTTAAGGCTGAATAATATTCCATTGTACATCTGTACTACATGTTGTTTATCCATTCAATTCAATGTCAATGGACACACGGGTTTGCTTCCATCTTTTGGCTATAGGGAATAATGCTGCTACTATGAACAGGGATGTCCAAATATCCCCAGATATTTCTTTAAAAGCTTTCCATGGGATTTGAATATGCAGCCAAGGTTGAGAACTGTTAGTGTATAGCAGTCCCAGGAGATTGTAAGGGCTCCAGGGGAGAGGCATGCCACCTTAGTTGGCCTAACCCAGCTGTTCCATGCTAATTATAATGCTTGTCATATCCAGTAATCAGACCTTATACATCTGTCTCCATCAATAGACTTGAAGACTCAGGAGGGTGAGGTAGCTTTTGTTTACCTCAGTATCTCCCAGATTTAGCTCCAAACCTGGCACCCGGCAGGAGCTTATTAAATTGCTGCTGAACAAACAAGACTACCAAGCCACAATTTAACTCTATCCTACTATTAAAACCAACTGTTCCCTTCTGGTATTAAAAATTAGGTACCATCATACCCTGGGCCATACCTCTGGTCCTGACTGAGGACTGGACCTGAGTCAGAGTCTAAGATCTTTACGAAATAAAATCGTGTGTGAAAGAAGCCCCAGGTGGCGATGGTGGAACAAGAGGGAGGGGGTGGGAGGAATGGTTGCTACCATCCCTTGTTCTGGTTTCTCCCAGGTCAGCTGCTCCAAAAAGAGTGGCTCCCCTGCATCTGAATGAGAAGCCTAAATGATCTTCCCCACAAATATCTGGTTCGCCATGCCTGTAACCCACTTTAAAAAGAAAAGAGACATGTCGCTGTATTTTTATTGAGGTGGGTTTTCTGTGTCCTCTATTCATGTCTGTAGTTCCACATCCTTGTGTTTACTTTGGTTTTAATTTTAACCTGATTCCCAAGATCATTTTTTATTAAAACCTATGGAAATTAAAAAGTAGCCCCAGATAAAAGAAATACCACAACACCCAAGTTCTGCTTCGCTCCATATTTAAATCTGTGGCCGTATTTGGAGAGAACCTCTTTATAATGTAAAGCAGCAGTGTAGTAAATTGAGAACGCCCTCCTCCCCTTCCCTGCTCTTGTCTAAGAAGCCACTAGACACACTGTTCAATGGGATGGGGACAGCAGGGACATGCCTTGGTAGGTAGAACAGTAAACTTGGCCCCTAATTGCTCCTGTAGTATTTTTAAGATCTGAGAGTAGGTCCAGGATTAGAGTTGGGCAAAGAGGCTGGGCTATGCAGGCTCAGAGCTGGTCTTTATTTAAAATGTGGATATATTTTTGCATTAATTTTAGTTTTTTAGAATGTTGCATTAAAATGATTTATCTTGATTCCTGAGATGTCTGGCGTCCTTTCAATTTTGTACCTCACTTGACTCTAGTCGATCTCCTTTGAGTTAGGATTTGTGTTTTTAAGAAGAAAGCATGATGTTACTCTCGGATCGAGTGCAACACCCTTTCTCTGGGCTGACTTCCTCCCAGTTCCGTGCCTCTGCTCATTTTGACAAACTCTCCCCTTCAAACTGTTCACCTCTGCTGCTTCTGCCCTTCCAGCCCCGCCCCACCACCTTTCCCAGGATAACCAACACTAAGGCACCAGGTAGAAACAAGAGGGCCAGTCAAGGGTGGCCATTTCTTCAAGGGTCTTTTGCTAATGCAATTCTTGAGCTTCATATGGAGAGGAACATAATTAGCAAGGGCCCATTCCTTTTTAAAGACATCTTTCTTGTACCAATTATGATGATAAACAATGCCTATGATGAACCGTGGCCAGCCTTAGGCTCTGGAACTTCAAGGCAGCTGGCTGGCATACTGGGAAATAGAATTCTAGGTAATTTTATTATAACTGTGCTGAGCGTGGCAGCCCTGGAAAAAATTCCTAATATGGTAAAAGGATGGACAGATCTTTAAACGCAGATGTGTGTCTCTCTATACCCCCACCACCTCCAGAACAGTAGGGGGGAAAGTGAGCCCATGATTCTAGGCTCTTCTGACATGGTGGGACCCTTACTCAGCAAGAGCAGCTGAGACCCTTGAAATTCAGGCCCATCTCTGTGAGGGCCTAAGAGTGGAACTGTGTCCAGTCACTCACACCCTTGACCCTGGATGTTTCTCCCGCACTGCTGGCTTTATCATTAGTAAACCAACATGAAAATAAATGACCCAACTCTCTGTCACCATTCTAGCCAATGTTCAAAGTCATGAGGGTTTAGCCCAGTTCAGTCTCCTTAGTATTATCTCAATGACTTCTTCTTATTATTATTATTATGATGCATGTGACATAAAATAATAATTAGTTCACTCCCTGGCCTGATGGAAAATATATATATATGCAAATAGTTTTATGAAAATACTGTGTGAAGAACACATTGACACACCAGCTACAATACTGTTCAGACAATCACCCCAAAACCCAACCACAAAGTCTTACCAGGACCGTGTGCATCCCAGTGTAGAGCCTGCTGAGACACACCAATGTGGAGAACACCACAGCCATCACCAGCCCCAAAACAAAGGGATACTGCAGGGGGAGGAGAGAAAACAAGGACATTGGATCATTCTCAGACATACACAATTAGATGCCATAGAAAGAAACAGGATTCCTGGTCCAGTAACTGCTGGTCTCCATCTCGCATGCCCTAGATCAGCATTCTGATGATCTGAAACATTTGACAAATGGGAAAACTGAGGAAAGAAAGGGCAAGAGGCCTAGGAGTATAGTTCTGGGAGGGAGTGTCACAATGTAAGCTATAGTAGAGCTTGGCTTTAAGGCTCACATCTATAGCTACATTGTGCTGACAGTTTCAGTGGAGTAATTATTTATTTCTACCCATTCTTAGATTAAAACTTAGGAAGTATACACTTGAGCAAGGGGCAAGGTAGATGGACAGTGCTATAATCTGGAAGTCCAATCATCTACTTCATCACGTGCTGTGCTGATAAAACTTGGCCACAGCTGACTTCCTGAGGAAGTCCAGGGACCATGGGCCTAAGCTAAGAACAGGCATATTTATATACAGATGTCAAGGTTAAAGTCCAGACTTTACTAAATCTCAACATTTGCTGGTGGAACAGCAGCCAGAAGAATTTGGCTAATGCCGAGTCATAGAAAGAAAATATGGATATTCTGCTTATAAACTAGACGTGATGATGTAATCCGCGTACTTCAAGGACTAATGTCTGTGGTCTTCTATGGTGATAAGAATAAAGCTGATAGGAAACTGTCTATCAAAGCACTTTATAGTCACTATCTCATTTAATCTTTGTACAGGACTCTGAGGTAGGTTCTATAATTTAGCCACATTCTACAAATGAGGAAACCTTAACTATGATAATAAGTTACATTAGCATTGAACTTTAGCACAAGGACACTTTCCCATCAATCATCACATTAGATCCTGAGGACCTTATCCAGGGCCGAGAGAGACAAAATGACTTGCCAAGGTCACAGAGCCGGTAACTGACAGAGTCATAACCAGAAGCCACATCTTCTGAAACCGAGTAGCATATTCTTTCCAATGTAACATGTGAGCACTAAAACACATGGCTGTCGGTCTTTTCTTAATATTTATTATTAACTGGGTGTCATATTTTGATCAAAGGAGTGTTAAAAATCAATGAGTTAATGCATTCTGAAATTAGAGTTTGGGCTTTATATTTATATAAACAAATCCATATAGAGAGCTATTTATGAATAGTACCCCAAATAGCTAAGTATATTGATGATTAAAAATTAAATAAGAAAGAAGACCACAACAGAAGGCTTTATGAAAGAAGGCTTTATGAAAACTATTGCATCATGGGAGCTGAAAAGAATTTTTTAAGAAGGCCCAGGTGGCCTTATAATGAGTGCATAAGTGGCAGTGGTAGCTGTTTTCCTTCAGTCAGCCTCTATGTGCTGTTTTTTTCCCCAAACTAACATCAGCATGTTTACAGACCTCTCTGATGCTGAGAGCAGCCTGCTGGGGGCTGATGCTGGGCCCCCACTACCTCCCTTCAGTGCAAATGACACTGGGCACAACATAGCTCAGAAGTCTGCATTAAATTAATTCCAACAGTACTGGGGTGCTCAGACATGTTTTGATCCTGGCGTGACATGTAAGTAAGTTACAACACAAGATTACACCTAGTTGGAGATATTCCTTATACCTGTCTCTTTCCTATTTAGGAAACTAAGGTCTAACCCTAGGTGACCAGGTAGAGCCAAGACCCAACACTAAGCAAGCCTGTCCTCTTCCAGCCATAACAGGCTGACACCCCTACTTCTGCACAACCTGGAATTCGGAATGTCCCTGGGTTTCTAGGGAAAGGGGGCAGGGCGAAACAATACTGTCACAAACAAGAATGCTAGACTCAAGGAAATCTCAATTTTTCAACGGGGCAAAGGTAAGACGTATGAAATTAAACACAAACCTAGAGCAAGAGTTCTAAGACAGGCAAAACAATAGTAACTTTTAAAAAGTCTGACTATAACTGGCATTTAAGCAGATATTCATTAAGTGAAATTCTATTTTCAACATTTATTAACCTTCTGTCATTTAGTTTTCTAGAAAACGTGGAACCATTATTTCTAGCAGTTGAGCCCCAGCCAGAGGCAGAGGCATCCTTGGGGAATAGTTTGGGGCACAGACTCTTTTGCCTTGGGCCCTGGGGAGCCTAGCAAGGGGACTTGGTGGAATCATCACAGCCTGGAGGGTCATAAACTCCCCGTGTCTGTTGCAAACAAAATGAGAACACCGATTCCAGTGCTGTCTCGTCAGGTGGCTGAGGGTGAAACTGCTTCCTGATGGGGGAGACAACACACCCCAGTTCCTGGACAGTTCATGTCAGGCTGGTATCATGAGCACGGTGTCCATTTTCATCCTTAGGCACAAACTGATTGGGATGCTAAATTATACGGTCACTTGACTTAGGAAGAAATGGTCATTGACAGCTTCCCATAGTCTTTATTGTCATAAACCTCAAAGCCCCTCAAAGCAATTCTAAAAGAAAATTCAGAAGTGAAACCTCTTTCCACTGCCTCAGTGTTGGAGAGCCATACACAGGAGGGAGAAGTGTCAGGTCGCCTTACCTGGTATCTGTCCATGGTGGAGATGAGCAAGGTGAAGGAAATGGCGGTGGCCGCCATGGCATGCGTAGATGGCATTCCATATTCAGTCATCACTCTCTTCTCCAGGTTCACAACGGGAGGGTAGGAGGGGCGGGGCCACTTCAAGATATCCTTGGCCACCTGGCCAATATACATCACCAGCTGCAAAACCAAAGGACTGAGGTGAGTCTACCCAAATAAGTAAAATTAATGACCTCCTAGATTTCATGAATTTGTTTTGGGTTGTCCTGTTTGTTGGCTGATATCACCTTTCTTTTTGACCTAGATACCTACTGGGATAACCTTGTAAGACTGATATTCAATTGGTAAAAAGAGACACAGGCCTTCTGGATTCCACAGAGCCATTAAGACATGACATTAACTCACTTTATTTATTTTAGTCATATATTTAACAAACATTTATATTGCTCATATGGGTGCCAAGCACTGTTCTAAGAGCTTTACAAATATCACCTCACTTAATCCTGTAACATCTGTAGAGTGCAGACCCATTTTACAGATGAGCCAACCATTGTATACAGTCAGTAAGTGGCAGGACTCACTGGATTTGAATCCATGGAGTTTGACTTCAAAACCTGTGCTTTAAACAACCACATGCTAGTAACTATCCAAACTCAGGATGGTCCTGCACTAGAGATAATCTAATACTCAAATCAGACAGCCCTTGTTTACAAATTTTAACCCGAAAAGTGACTGTTCTTATGGAACTTCTAGTTAAACATTTTTGAATGTCGCTGTTATTCCTGCTATATGTAGGCAATGTGCTGGATTTAATTTAACTTCATTCAGTAATCAGGAGCATCAGTAAAATAAATGGTGTGGTATTTTCAACCCTAAAATAAAGACAACTCAATCTGGAATTTTTTCAAATGACTCATGGTGCCATTAATAAAGAAATTTCCATTCCCCTTCATTTTTTCTTAAATCAGAAGATGGAAATCAGAATTGATTTTCATATCCTCCAGAGACGAACAGGACTCTTAACAACAGACTCATTTATTCTGTCAGAGAGCTTTACAGGACCATTTCATAATCTGGTATAAAAGAGGGGAGAGCAACCCGTTTACTTAAGTCTCTGCTTTTGCAACTCAAAGTGTGGTCTGAGGATGGCAGCATCCACCCCACCCAGGTGCTATTTTAAAATGCAGAATCCCAGGCCCCGGGCTGGACATACTAAATTGGAACTCCCATTTTCACAAGACTCACAGGTGGGTGTGTGCACTTGAGAATTTGAGAAGCCCTGCTTTACACTGTATTCTTGCACAGGTCACTCTGTCATGGGCTTTAATCATAAAACTTCTCGTCTTACCATGACTGTATTGATCTTACGCGGGCTTTATTTAGCTCAGGATGGATGGGGTTACCTTGCCTTGGAACAAAACCCGCTATGGGAAGACTACTTCAAAATAATTTTGATTAGTCAGCCAGATTGCCTTAGGGTTTCCCACATTCTGGTGCTTTCTTTTAACTCATTTAGTTGCTGGTTAATTCTGAGCATTAGTCCAGCATACTCTGTAGCCCCCAGAAGGCACTGCGTGTGTTTTTGTGCTCCACTGCCACTTTGCTCTGGGTTAAAAACCAAGAACCACTGTCTGTGCACAGCAGGCCAAATCCACAGGCTTTAAAGCCTCAGTGACAATCACTCCGAATTCCATAGCTACGATTTCTAATCGGACTTTGAAATTTAACCTCTTTACCATCCCCTTATTACCAGGAACCACTGTCCTGGAAACCAGCTCACTCTTTTATGTTTCTGCCTCCCTCCTGTGAACCTGTAAAAACCAAATCAGACTGACTATTATCTGGGAAGTTGAAAAACTTGCAGATGCTATTGACTTCCAAGATTTTCTCAGAAGCTGCTCGAGATATATTTTTAACCCTGTCCCTTCCCCACTCACCAACATAAGCAAAATATTACAGGCATAATGACTAACGCAAAGTTGCTTTAAATTCCTTGGAGATAGGAAACCTTCAGATCATACAGTGAAGACAGACTGGGAGACCTCATCCAGACAAAATTTACTTTCCTTGACATTCATGAGTAAGTTTGACTCCATTTATTCACTTCATAGGTTTGAAGGATGTTTCTAAGAATGAGGACAATTGTTCATTCCATTTAAAAAATATGACCACAGCTACACATTGTTTCTGATCAATAAATTTTAAAAACAATCACTGTGATGGTGGTTCTCTTTAAACACGAGAAAATAGAGCTATTATTTTTCAAGTCATCCAGGAAGAGTACCATTCATAGGGCGGGAAGTCCTGTCTCTGCCATTGCATGTATTACAGCGAACCTGTGATGTGCCAAGCCTTGCAGTCGGGCCCCATCCTCGAGCAGGGAAAGCTGTCCCACAAACAGACGACCTCATCAGAATACAAATACGCTTCAAAAAAAAATTATCCACAGACTTCTATGGGTATGTGTATATGTAGAGACAGAATTTGGCTCAACCTGGGGGGCCAGGAGCACTGAGGCTCCGCATTAAAGGAAGACTGTTGAACTACGAGGAGAGTTGGGTAGAGAGGTATCCAGGTGGCAAGAACAGCATGAGCGAAGGCTTGGAGAAATGCTGCTGGGTATGTAGCAGGCACTCGTAGGAGGTGAGGACCACTAGAGTTTCCAATGTAGGTGCACCACTTCTCATCTACTAGACCTGCTAAGATGAACGGGACTGACCAGGCATGGTGTTGGGGAGTCTGGAGGGCACCTGCAACTCTTAGACACCACTGCATGCAAAATGGGGCAAACACTTTGGAAAACAATTTGACAGGTTCTTAAAATGAGAAACGTATACATTCCAAATAATACAGCCATGCCGCTCCTAGGTATTTACCGATGAACAATGAAAGCATAAGTCATACAAAAATTTGTACATGGATGTTCATGGTGACATCTTTGTAATTGCCCCAAACTGTTAACAACCCAATTTCCATCAATAGGTGGTAGATAGACAAACTGTGGTATAATCATACAACTGAATACTTCTCAGCAACAACAATAACAAAAATAAACTACCGATACCATATTACAGCACGAATGAAACTCAAAATAATTACGCTGAACAAAGAAGCCAGACCAAAACCAAAAATAACTGTACATACTAATTTCATTTATATAAAATTCTTGAAAATGCAAATGACTTCGTAGGACAGAAACTAGATCAGTGGTTGCCAGGGAGGGGGAAAGGAATTACAAATGGTGTGAGGAGACTTCTGGGAGTGGTGCACATTTATCTTAGCTATGATGATGATTTCAGGGGCATGTACATGTGTCAAAATGTGCCAAGTTGTACATTTTAAATACGTGTAAACTTTGTGAATACGCTAAAAATTATTCAATTGTACACTTTAAATGAATTTTACAGTATGTGAATTACACCTCAATAAAGCTGTTAAGTATATGCAGTTTATTGTATGTCAGTCACATTTCAAACAGTGGTTGTCTTAGCCAGCTTGGGTGGCATAGACTGGGAGGCTAATAAGCAACAGAAACGTCTTCCTCACAGCTCTGGAGGATGGGAAGTGGAAGATCAAGGTACTGTCAGATACAGTGTCAGTGAGGGCCTGCTTCCTGGGTTACAGATGGCCATCTTCTCAGTACTAAAGAAGTAAGATTTCAAGCCCGGAAAAGACATGGAGGAAACTTAAATGCATATTATTAAGTGAAAGAAGCGAATCCGAAAAGGCTACACACTGTATGAGTACATCTATTTGACATTTTGGAAAAGGAAAAACTATGGAGACCATACAAAGACCAGCAGTTATCAGGGGTCAGGGGAAGGGAGGGTTAACAGGTGGAGCACCGCGGATTCTTGGGGCAATAAAACTCTCCTGTTTGGTGCTATAATGGTGGATACGCGTCATTGTACATCTGTCCAAACTCATAGAATGTACAACAAGGACGCAAATGGGAATGACAGACTTTGGGTGATCAGGGCGTGTCAATGTAGCTTCGTCAGTTGTGACAAACATCCCACTCTGGTGGGGGTTGTTGACAATGCTGGAGGCTCTGTGTGGGTGGGGTAGTGAGTATATGGAAGCTCTCTGTGCTTTTCACTCACTTTTGCTGTGAACCTAAACTGCTCTAAAAAATGAAATCTATTAAAAAGAGAACCATGGCAGAAGAGAACAATTTCTCCACATAGTTTGCATTTAAAAAGCATAATGATTAACTTGATAGGGCTTGCCCTAAAGGGAGGACTTCGTTTTGTATTATTGAAGGGCCCTCCTCCCTAAAGGGACCAAATTGTGTTCCATCATCTATTACATCCCTTTGGGCTCAGGCCCCAAAGGCCTATATGTAAAAGAAAAATCTCTGAGGAGGTAAGGCAGGAAGTAATTAAAAGTCATTAACACTTAGCAAACTGGCTGCATCCCCTGGTGGTGTTGGGGCCCAGTAGCATTTCCCGATGAGGAATTAGCCAAATTCTTACTTCTGCCCTGATGACAGGATAAAGGAAATATATAGGTGGGAAGAAAATCCGTTTCTCTAGATTGTCTACTGCTGACACCAAGCAAATAAAAGGCTTTTCTAGTGAATTGATTCTGTCAACACGAAACACATCCTCACAGCCTGGAAGTACTTCCAACTTGGGGTCTGTCGTTGATGGCTGGGCTCATCTGGGGCTGGCAGAGAAAAAAGTGCCTTTTTTCCAAAATGACAAATTTACCGTGTCAAACACATCTCCGATTAACAGGACATTACTCTTTACACGAGCATAAATTAAACCTAAGGAGTTTAGAAAACAGAAGATGATTGAAATAACATTATTGCTAGTAAAGCAGCTACAAGGTTTTTTAAAAGAAAGCCACACATTCATTTTTCATACACGGAGATTGCTGGCTGTCCCCCATTTGTCCTCCTCCCCACAAAGCATCCTCATCCCAAGGTATGAAGGCTCCACTGTTATTTTAAGAGAAGCTACATCCTCTGCAGGATGGAGGGACCACCAACAGGCTCTTTTTAAATGACACCCACCCACCCCCCTCCATCCACACACAGATTCTGATAAACTCTAACAACTTCCTTCCTTCTGGCAATGCCCATAGCTCTCTCCACCTTGGGAAATCATGGTGCAGGAGACTAACAGGAGTGTACGGGATGTGTCAGGTCTCATGGGGCAGAAACATTGTGAATAACTGGGAATTATAATCTGTCCATGGATTTATTTTCAAAAAGTCAAGAATTAGTCATATCATTCTTTAAATGTTGGAGGGTAGAGAACAATGAGATGTAACCCAAAGACCACAGTCCCTCTACCAGTATGTACCCATCCTACTTCTTAGTCTGTCCAAATTAAGCTCATGCCTCTTCTTTTTAGGTTACTAATATGATGATTTGGATAAAGGGACATCAGACATCCAACCATTCCACGCCCAGGTACATACACACCCAAGAGAACGGAAAACACATGTCCTCACTGAACTTGCACATGACCGCTCTTAGCATCACCCTTCACAACAGCCAACATGTTTAAAAACCCAAACGTCCATCAACGGATGAATGGATGTGATCTACCCTTACAGCAGAATATTGGACCATAAAAATGCTATGAAGTAGTGATACATGTTACAACATGCATGAGCCTTGAAAACAGTATGTGAAGTGAAAGTAGCCAGATACGAAAAGGACAAATATTGTATGATTCCATTTATATGAAATGTTCAGAACAGGTAAATCCATAGAAACAGAAAGTAGATTAGTGGTTTCTGGGCTGGGGAAGAGGGGAATGGGGAGTGAGTATGGATGGTTATGGGGTTTCTTTTTGGGGAGACAAAAAGGTTCTGGAGTTAGGTAGTGGTTATGGTTGCACAACCTTGTGAATATACTAAAAACCATTGAATTCCATTCTTTAAAAATGTGAACATTATGATATGTGAATTATATCACAATTTTAAAAAGAAAGACAAACTAGACATTACGAGGGGTCCTGAAATACCTCTTCTACGTGTCCTTGAACTCCTTTGTTCCAAATGTTATTGACAGTGTTTTCAAATATTGATTCAACAGAATTAGCTATGGGGACTATTAATATTCTTGCCTTCAAAAGTCATGCCTAGCTTTGGCCCTGAACCCCAATTCTACAGGGCACTGACGAGGTGACCATTCATGCCATGGAGAAAGATGCTGAAAATCGACCTACACAAAACCATGAGTATGGAATTCATTTTAAGAGCAATCTTTAGCTGTGGAGGCCTTTAAAATCAACAGTTTTACAAAAAAGAAACAGCCCTAGCCTGTGTTTTGATTACTCAGTGTTCAGTCTTTATTCTTCCTGGAATACACACAGCTCTGTGATTGCCTCTTTGCCTTCTGGGAGTGAATTAAAAAGCAGTTCTTTGTTATGGTTATTTGGGAACATTCTAGACACTACTGCTTACCATCCAGTGTGAAAAGTGTTTCGAACTGGTGAATGCCCTCTCTCACGCTTGTGGCATTATTTTTATTTACTTTTTAAAATTCAGGACCCTTTTACAGTGTGTGTGTCATGTGGGTTTGTGGGAAGGCCGTGAGGGTGGTGAATCCTCCGGAGAAGCAATTGTAATTTCAAACAAATAAAATTCCATTCCATGCTCGAAGCATCAAAACAAAGAAATTACAGAGCAAACACCATAAATCATAAACCAGTCCCAAGTTCTGTTAAAACTGAAGATGAATAAACTAAAGCAACAAATGCCAGGTGAAAAAAATAAAATACTGAAGTTACAACATTTTCTTGCTCTTCCTAATGCTCCATTTTTTTCAAGCTCAAATCTGCTTCTGAAATTTTTGAAGACAAACACTAAAGGCACAAAAGATCAGTATTTAAGTCATAGATAAGTATATGCATATCTTTAGGAAAGCCACTTCAAACCAGCTGAGTCTCCTTTTCATTATTAAGGAGCAGTGTTGAATAATACCCTATATTTGTGAAGTAATTTTTTTAGTGTATTTTCATAGATGTCTTTTTTTTTAATGTCCATGTCATTCCTATTTTACAGATGAGGAAATTGAACCTTATGGGGGGTGAGTGTCTCTTCAAAGATAACACAATCAGTGTAGAAGAGCTAGACTTGAATTTCAGTTTCTGATTCCAGATCCTATGGTCTTTTCTCTACATCCCACCATCTAGATTCATAAATGAGGATCACGATGGCCTCTCTGGCAAGCTGTGAGCTAATATCAGTGGTCATTACCCCTGCATCCCTGGTCCTGCAGAGGTTGTGTGCAAGGTCATCTCTGAGCCGAATGGGAAACTCAGTGACTTGACCTTCTAAGTCCCCACCCCTGAAGTGAGGGGCTTCTCAAGGATTCGATTTGTTGCGGATTTGATTTACTATCTAGAGAAAAGTTCCAAATACAATGACCAAGAAGGTCATCAAGAAGGTCAAGGATGAAGGAGGTGATGAAGCAAGTGTTAAGGGCTCGGAAGAGCACCCTGGGCTACAAGCAGCATCAACTGGTTGCCTTTGTGACAACCACTATCCCACTTTAGATGCTGGGGTGGATATGGCCTCAATGACCACCTCATCAAGCCCATTTCTTGGTGTGACCATGAATATAACCCCAGCAACTGCATAGGGATCTTATGGTCCACATGGCCTCTAAGGAGTAAGAGTCCTGGACTACCCACCCCAGCGAAAGCCTGACAGGCCCTTAGCTACTGAGGAATCCTTGCCCCAATTCTACCCCCAATGCACTGAGAATCTTCCACCCTTTTGTATACTGGTCCCACCCAGGACCAGTGAAGAAGGAAACGTGCGAGTCTTCCCTTGTCCTGCACCACTGGTGCCATCAATAAAATCCATGCTGTGCATAGTAGGGGTGCAGATGGGGACACATAACATAGATATTATAATTGCTGTCATTATTATCCCCCATATTACAACCACAGAAAAAAGCTTTGATGGTCTCTAATTTATCCACTGATCCAAAGCAATTATTACCAGGGACATAAGGCCTCTGTCCTCTTGCAGTGGGAACAGCCCTATAACAGTTAGCCTCACATCTCTCTTGACGGTAGACATGAATATTGAAGGTAAGTGAACCAATATAAATCTATAGTTCTTAACACTTAAAATAAAACAAGAATTTACCACCTGCTTTGTCCTGTCTTTATATTATTTCTGCCCTAATAAGTTTGAAATATTTTATATTTTAAATGAAATTTACGATTCATCATTTCAATATACAGCTTTTGCTGTAACAGGACTTCCTGACCATCCCTCATTGTATTTCGTGACAATGCTCTTGGGTCTCACCCTTTTTTTTCTTTTTTTTTCTTTTTTCTGAGAGGGTTGCATAGTCTGAACAGAGATCTTTTTACCAGGATTATGAAGTTTCAATATTTCCCTAGGCCTTCCCAAAGCACAATGTTTCCGAGTGGATAATTAGGGCAGAGGGATATTCTAAGTGATATCCTTTGACTGGGTATCGTTTCTTCAATTAGAAGTAAACCAGTTATATATCATTTAACAACAAGTTTAGAAATAAGACAGAGTACATCAACTATTTATTTCCTTCCATTCATATTTTTATAAGGCAATTCAACTTTGCAACTGAAGAAGTCTCAAACACTCGCTCAGTAGTGGCACCATTTTGAATACTAACCATTTCTAACATTGGCCTCCAAAATGAGCTGTCATTCTCCCCAGCTCTCTTCTCTTCAGCAACAGGAAGCCAGAGCTTTTCAGCATAGTGCATTAATAATGAACTGCTGTTGCCTTTCTCTAAACCATCACTTGCTTATATATACATCAGCTCAGGAGCTGTTTAGATGTTACAAACCAGCATGGCTAACAGCAGCCTATAATATGATAAAGCAAATATGGGCTATGCTCTGGAAGTAATTCAGGAAAGCACTATTTTTTACCTTCAAAGGACCTTGACAAGTCACTCTCTTATTTTTCTCCATAGATGCAATAAGAAGGGAATACTGGTAGGTTAAATTTACATTACCAATTTGTAACCCATAAATTTTCCCAAAGATCTTTTCATGTACACATCCCAATTCCTGGTGATATTATTTAAATTTAATCAGGCAAATCTCCTAGTTTCCCTAGGCTAATTTCCCTATTTCATCCATATTTCGCAAAAATTCCCACAATTCTATCACTTGTGTCCTATGAATGCACCTCGCCAATGAGAAAACTTGTGAGGGTGACATAAAGGACAATCGGCTCGGAACTTTCTTAAAGCTTGAGTCATCCTAGGGGTACCCAGGAAAACTTGTGTTCATTGTAAAGACTGAGAAAGCATTTGTCTTAAAAGCGCTGGTCATAAAAACAAATATTTTTACCTGTCCCCTCCTATCTCTACCATTCCCAAACCCAAACCCTTAAAACAAAAACAGGTCTGCAGACTAAACCATTAGGTTTTTATAACATGTCTCAATTTTCTGGGGAAAAAAAATTATTGACTGGAAAAAGCGTAGATATCATTAAAATGGGATCCAGGCTCAGTATACTCTGAACTATATCTAGCCCCAGAAAGTGTGTAGTCTTGAGTTAGCCTGAGAAAAGAGAAAACATGACTGCACCCCCACTCTCCTGCTTTCTATGACATCGTCTGTGCATGAGGAAGTCTCAATGTGGTGAGGTGGGGGTGGAGGCCACCATGCTGACCTGACAGACCATGAGCCTGATTTTAGACAAAAGGTTAACACAAAACACCTAGTTTTTCAGGCCACCACAGGCTCTCCTAATACACTTGGTCAGAGTTGCATCATTTCATGTTGTAAAGAGATGGCTTTCAAGGTTTAAGAACCCTGGGAGCTGGAGGCTGCCTCAGTGATGCTGTCAGTCTATGTTCTTACTGATGTCAGAAAAGAAGTGAGTGGTGGTTACTCACGAGAAACATTTAAAAAAAAAGAAAAAATATTTCTTTCTGGATGAAAGATTCCAAGGAGTGAAGCCACGTAACCTCAGGCACCCCAGTTCTGAATGACAGTCAGTCTAGTCTCAATGGTTTGCCTTTCACATGACCAGTTAGCTGTACTGCACTGAAAGAAATTGGGATTTGTGGTGTGGGCTGACACTGCTCCTGCTGTAACCCTCAGGGATTAAACCATTTCTAATCATGAAAGCAACGTTAAGACAAACACACAAACAAACCACACACTCGACGCATTCTGCCTGTCTAGATTTGGTTCCTTTCATACGCCCAAATCTTCCCACTTCTCTTAGCTGGCAAATAATTTAACATTGAACTAACTAACTGGTGATAAGAACAGTAGAGGATTGTCCCCAAACCCTCAAGTTTAAGTGTTCTTTGTCTCTAAAGAATGATACTACTGGCTGCTTTCCCATACCAGAACAACTGCACATAGGTGGGGGGAAGCAGCATTTCATGATGAGGTGCTTTGTCAGGCAGCAGTCCATGAGCAAACTGAATTACCAGCTAAGAGGTTGGAAAGGAAATGGAGAGCTAAGGAAATGCACAAGAAGGAAAACTCAATATGCAGGCTAATAAAATTACGGGAGCCATAATCACAGGAGGTAGGGAAGAAAATTCATTTATGACAATGCAGATGATGTCGGTTTTCAGTGAGGGCGCCCTGGATATCTACTCAATGAATGGGGGAACAGCCAAATGGACCCTCCCATGTCTTCACACAACATCTATTTCCATTCTGAGTTTGATGTCATGGGCTGAGCTATCAACATTGGGCAGAGCCCATCTCAGACTCATTTCCAACAACTGTCAACATGATGACCGCAAATGAGGGTGGCTGGGTGCCAAAATCAGCCCACCGTCTACAGACCCCAGTATACTAGCCCCATAACACCCTCAATCAGCTGTACACTCATCAATACTCCTACTTACTCCTCACTCTGTACCCCTCCCCCCAACTTTTTATGGGTATCGCTTCTCTTCCTTCCAAACTGAAAACAGACGCATGCAGGTGAAAGTCAGGCTCCACACTGTCATTACTGCACTGCACCCCTGCCCTCGCGCACCGTCCCCCAAAACTTCACATTTCACTCATGAAAGTAACTGGCCCTGCTCTGGGACTGAACCTCTCTCCTGGGCAATGCCCAAACCCTGTGACAGTCTCTTCTGCATGTGAGAAAGTAGATAAACCCTGAAGACAGAGAGAGGCCCTCATATCTCAGGAATGAAACCTCTCAGGCAGAAAGACTAAATGAACACCTCCCTTGACCCTGGGGTTCAATTCCACCTGCTGGTAACACCTTTCTGCCAACCAAAGGCTTCAGACATACCCCTAGCCAGGCCTGAGGTGAGAACTTCACATTCTAAGTTCTCCTCCAGGGCACTGATGTCCTGATTCTTTAGGCTTTTGCCAAAAGACCTCTGGTCTAGAAAGCTCTATGGAATGGCCTGTTGGGGGTAAAAACATCACGACACCAACTTGTAGAGCTCAATCAAAAAAAAATGTCACTCACTACCCCTTCAGATGAAAATATTCTAAAAACCAAGGTTGCGCTGCATTTGACAAGTGGTTATAGACAGGTAAATATTCTCTCGTTTCCTTTTCATTTGGGCTGCAATAATGACTTTCCTCCAAGGACTGTCCTTTGTCCTTACCCTCTGTCATTGCTGCTTCCCTCTCATCTTTGGCAGGATGGCTTCCTGATGGGGTTTCTCCCAGACAGAGAAGAATTGGTTATCCCCCCCTGGAGTTAGATGACTGTCCTCCTGAAGAGCCAGTCTTTGAGCAGGAAGGGCAAGAGCCCCGTGGGTCCCCTGCCTGACGCCTGTTCACTGCAGGGAGCAGTGAAGGAGGCCGACAGCGTAGGCAAAGTGAAGCAGGAGAGAACAGGCCGCCATTGATTGTCCAGTGAGTGATTAACTCTTATTAGGAGGGACCGTTGATCACACAGTCAGTACCTCCCCAACAGGACTGAAACGGGGCTGTAACCTCCTCATGACCCTTTGTAATGAGAGAGGCTTGACTTGAGCCTGTCAGCGTCTGCCTCCCGGCCAACAGGCAACATTCATGCTCTTCTCTCTGAGCCCTTCTCTCTGCAATTTCCACATCCCACCCTCAGGCTGAGGCCCATAGATGGTGGACAATAAAAACGTTTTTATAAAACAACTATTTGATGACATGTCTTACCAGATTTGAAATGCAGTAAATGTTTTGTTTTCAAGATAGTGGTCTTACACTTTTAAAATCTAGCTATGTTAAAAGGCTCACTTGTTAGACTTCTGGGGAACAGGGTTTCCAAATGAAAACAGAAATCAACCAGAAGGACTGCTGATACATTTCAAACATTCTATCTAGATTTGCGGTAACCATTTAAATGTGAGCTATACGTCAGTTATAAGTCAGCCCTCTGCCCAAATGCCACCTCCTTGGAAAAACCTTCCCTGATCACCTTACCTAACACAGCAGCCTGTCACCACTCTCTACTCATACCTGTTTTCGTTTTCCTTCATAGAACTTTACCCTGACTGCATTTGGACTACCTATTTTTATTTTATCTGCTCATTCCCAAGCTGAGTGGATGTTCTGCCTTGTTGGAGGCCCAGAGTCATGAAGAGTCTCTGGTACAGTTTTGGATCTTTGCCCTTTCCACCTGTTTCAGCCCGGAACTCTCAACCCCAACCCCTCACCTGGCTGGATCCTTCATATCCTTCAAGCCTTAAATTAAATGAAACTACCACAAAGTACTCTTTCTTGACCACCTTCTTTAAAGTAGGTTTCTGTTCTCACCTTGATCATGACCTAAACAATAATCATATAATGTTGAATTACTGCATTGATTTACTTATTACGGTCTGTTTTGCCTACAAGTAAACCCCAGGAGAGCAGAATGGAGTCTGTCTTGCTCATTGCTTACTCCCTAGCACTTGTATTCCATAATGGGCCCTTGTCAGATGTTTGTTAAATGAATGAATGAATGAATGAATGAATACATTGAAAAGTTGTTGTTCACTAATTTCAAGGTAAGAAAGATCTGAAGCTCTTTTTATCCCCCAAATATTTTATATTATTTTATTTATTTATTTATTTATTTATTTTTTAAGGAGTTCACAGCTCACAGTGGCCCATGCAGGAATCGAACCGGCAATCTTGGTTTTATCAGCACCACACTCCAACCAACAGAGCTAACCAGCCAACCCCTGAAGCGCTTTTTTAAAAAGCAAATAAAATCTGGCTTCTGGTTCAAAGATTCCTCAGCAGTTCAGAAACACATAGAATTACTACTTTCATACTGAAAAAACCTTGAAACATGTCAGGAGGGGGAGCAATTCCATTTTAACAAGATCAGGATGCTACCTTAGCTCTTTGTAGATTTTTCTCATGTATCTTTAGCACCCTGAACTGTAATTACTTCTTTATATGTCTGCCCCTATAGGGGGGCAGCTCTGAAGTCATCTTTGTAGAAACAACCTTTATTTATTATACTCAGTAATTATCATTGAGTTGCTACTATGTGCCAGGTTCAAGGAATAATAAAGAACTATCTAGTAGGGAATGTAGATACAAGGCTCAGGGTGGCTTTTCTAGAGATAATGCCCATCCTGAGACTTACAAGAGCGGGAAGGAGGAGGTGAGAGCGGGCAACCCCAGGAAGAAAGCGTAAAGTCAAGAATGGATGGAAGTGTGTAAAGTGCACAGAGTGCGGTGGGAGTGGGAGGTCATCAGGAATTCTGTGATTCTAGAGAAGAGAATGGGTAGGAGGAAGGGCTACAGGTAGAGATTTAGGCAGAATACTGATTGTGAAAGGTAATTTTAAGGTGCTTGGACATCAGTATGTTTCAAAGAGTGGTTTATGGTTATATTTGCATTGAACATGGGTCACTCTACATGCTGTGGGAGGATGAGTCTGACGGTCAGAAGAATAGCTGGAAGGAGGCGACTTAGGTTAATGGGATGGTGCAGAGGACAGGTGATGCAGGCTTGAACTGAGGCAATGTTTCCAGACATGTTGGAAATGTAAATTTCTAGTTACCAGTATAGAATAAAAATCTGTACTAAGTGAATAAATGCACAAACTGTGGCTCCCTGGAGAACGAGACTCTGCCCACTACTTTAGAAAACAGAAATGAAGACCTCGGGGACATGGATTTTTTTTGTTGTTGTCTGTTGACTGTGCTTATTTTGTAGCTTTTCTGTTTCACTTCTCCCTGTGTTAAGGGAGATCATTTAGAAGTTTTGGTTGAAAAGTTCTGCTTTTTGAATCTACCAAGCTCATGAAAAAATAAGAGTAAACAAGTCATTTATATTGGTAATAACCTAGGATTTACAACTTGAAGTCTGTACGCTAGGAGATAATTAAGAATCTAATTATCTAATATAATGTAATCTAATGTAAAATACTCTGCAACTTCAACACAATGTGACATCTAGTTTATAACATTTACGATATACTACAGGGGTGAAAAAAATATTGTATGATTCATTACTACAGACCTGATCGTACAATTGGCTAAGTTCATGCCCCAGAATTAACCGGTACATAAAGTAGAACACATCTTTGATGGCGTTCATCAATAGCTTAGCTGTCCTGATAGAATTAAAATGGATTTTCCATGTATTATTTTTAAATGATATAGCACTCCTTAACACCCATATTCTGTGTGAACTATTTACCTATTAGAAACAAAGATAAAACAAGCTAACAGATTATCTAGACACAGCTGAGAAGGAAATACTATACAGCAAATTCTCAATGGTTCTCATGGGAAAGTCAGCTCTAAAATACATAAAGTGAGAGAAAACACAAGAAGTAATTTAATATTTGGTGGTGGGAGGTGCTTTTGTAGCTACATTTGAATATAGTGAAATCCAGCGCTTGTCCTTCAGAATTATAAAAGTGAAGTTAGGAAGCTTTGCCTTTGAGTAGCAATCTTTCCCAAGTGTATGCTAATATTAGCCTGAACAAAATGTCTCCTTCTCCTTTTCTTTGTCATTTTTATGTTGCTTTGGTTAGAGAAAGAATTCAAACGCCTTCCCAGAAGGTACTCTGCAATACAAAAGATTGTGTGTTACATAAAAGGAGTAAACAAAAAGTAAATTTTACCACAAAATGATACTGGAAAGTGAGAACTACAGAGCAGCCATGCAGAGGTACTCTAGCATTGAATTCTCTGTGCTTCTTGGTCAAATTAAAAAAACAAATCTGGATTTAGGTAAGGATAGGCTTTATTTGAAAGGATTATTGCAAGAACGGGGGGGGAAAGGATCATTGCGATATGGTGACCCCTCTGATCGTGAAATTTGTAAGCATTCAAAGACTGGGCAGGAAGGGACTCTATAGGAAGGAACGAACAAGGTTAGAAAGATGTTCCCTGAGTGTGGGGAGGAGGATAGGACAGGAGATCAGAGCACATTTATCCTGAAATCAGCTTATTCCCAGGAGGAGCCTTCACAAGGGGCTGTGTGCAGGCTGGGGTGAGAGTGGGTCAAAGTCCAGGCACTTGGGGATGGAAAGAAGCTTAACTAAAGTTTGGTCAAGTCAAGGTAGCAGGTATTTTGTCCAGATGAGCCAGCGGGGACCAAATTCAGCTAATCATTTATAACACAAAGAGTGGGAATTGCAGGGTCTTGTCAGAAGTAAACAAGGGGGGCATCTGTGAGTTTGTCTAAGTTATATGGGGAAGGATGGTTCCTTGTAGTAAGTTACTTCCAGGATCACAAAAGGGTGGAAAGAATATCTTGATGGTTTCTGTTTTTCTGGCATATAGGGCTCAGGTAAAAGAGTCACCTTCTTTTCTTTCTTTTATTTTTTAAGCCAACAGTGCACTGAGTGCTTTATCTAATCAGATTTTGATTTACAAGAGAAAATGTAGATTTAAAAAGGGCTTTGGTGAAAGTACTTTAAGATCAGCTCTGACATTAGCAGCCCCCTTCAGGCTCTCAAACCATCAGCAACCCTTAGGTTAAGGGCAAGCTGAAGAAAAGCTGCCAGGAGCTTTCTGAGAAGCTGACACTAGGCAAAGCCAGACTTCTAGTATTGAGAGAAACGGTGCAAACTTTCCTTTAAAATTAAAAAAATGAAACGTCATCTTTACCAAATGCTTAAATGTTTTTAAATCCTGATTAGATATACCTTATAGTGACTAGATATACAATTGATTTTCTTTGCGAAAATAAATAAAGGAGACTTCAACCAAGATTGGAATTGAGGGGAGGGTTCAACTTTTTCTTATAAATGATTTGCCCCAAACAAGAAGATGCACGCCTTGCATCCAAAACAGGAAGATGTTTTCTACTCTACTACCTCAGAAAGAGGAAGATTTTTCCTCCCCTGGCAACAGCCCAGCCAATGAGAGACTATCACAACCCAGCCAATGAAAAGCCATTACACTTCAAACTCCCCGTTTCCTCTAAAGGACTCTTTGTTTACAACAGCTCCTCCCAACTTCCTCTTTCCTCTATAAAAGATCAGTCCTCTCCTTTGTTCTCCAGACTTACCTATGGTTTTGCCATAGTTTGTATGTTTTGAATTGCAACTCTCTGCTATTCCTGACTAAACCCATATTTGCTGGTAAAATAACTTTTATTTTTAAGATCAACATCTTTGAACTTTCATTAGGGATGAAATAGTCATCCACGGATATTTTCTCTACACCTTCCACATACAGTCTAGCCTGTTGGGCCCTTTCCAAAGAGTCTTCATTTGCTCCAAAGACAGTCTTTATTTTGGGCTCGATGCAGTACTGTGAAGTCAGTAAAGGGCTGGGTTGAGAATGAGATCTGGATGTTATTAATATCTCATCCTCAGTTTCATCGCATGTAAATGTAGGTATTAATATCTTACAAATTTGATGTTAAATTAAGTAACATAAGAATATATTTGGAAGCACTACGCCATCTGTGGAGTTGTACATATATTTTTTTAAACATTATTTTTAGAAACAATGACTAACTCATGAAAATTACATTCTTTTTTCCTACTTACATGCTCCAGACATATTTTAAGCACAGAAATGCTACAGAATCTATTTCTATAGAGTTTGCTTATGTCCAGCTGTTTTCACAGTAAAGGTGAAGAGCTGACATGAGATCAGTCATATTCATATACAAGCTCATCATCTTAAGAGACGAGAATATTTTAATCTTCTTTTACATTTTTTCAGACAGTGCTATGGTGCGTCTAGACATAGTTTAGGAACAAGGTGTTGGCAGTAATAACTAATGAATTATGTTCACAGCTATAAGACCCCCAAGCAAAAAACTACAGTGGAGGCCTAAGCTTGATGTAGCTGTGAGAACAGATTCAGAAGGTGTTTTAGGCGATGCCTTCAAAAGATTACTATACTTCTCACTTGTGTCAACATCTAGTCTTTAAATGCACATAACCTTGGAATTTCAGGTTACAAAGGTAAAACATTTCTTGGGGACCTCAAAATAATATTTAATATTGCCAGTGTTTATTTGGGTGTTCATTCACCTAGGGTTTTTTAGGAGAATTTCCATCACAAAGCCTTTGTTCCAGTTACCAATCATATTTCCTGAACGAGGGTCCATCCATGTGTGACTCTTTATATATTAATTTTAAAGGCGACACCGTAAAAAGGCCCTAGGTGACTTTATATCTCCTTTATAAATTTTCCTTAAAATATATTCCTCATGAATGTATAAGCTTATGCAAAATTAACATCCTTAAGAGAACTAGAGAGCAGACTGGCATACTCTTAGTTATCATTTTAGGCAGTTATAATAATTTGAATAAAGACAGGCACCTGGTTTTCTGAAACTCAGGTTCTGGGCAGAGTGTTCATGCTTTAATCCTTTCAGTGTTAAAGAAACACCCTTTTGATTGCCCCCTAGGGCAAATAGTCAAATACTCTTTGTAGCTTAGTAGCCTTTTAAAAAGAGAGAGAATAAAATCCAGATTTGTACATTTTAAAAGCTTTCTACAGTGCAAATTTAGGTTTAAATTTCTGGATCCAGTCCCTAACAGGCAAAAAGCTCAAAGAACATTTAATTTGTTTGGAAGGCTTACCCAAGCGAGTGAACCTCCATCTTTTTTTAAAATTTAATAAATTCTAATTAAACAGCCATGTTGTAATCTTTGTTGGCTAGAGAAAAATGGAGATTTTCAGTCCATTCTTCTGTGCCCATTCTTTTTAGCTATTTTTTTTTTTCAATTATGTAGACAAACACTTAAAATTCCTCAACCTTTATTTCACAGAGCCCAGGTTTATGAAGCCCTCCTGGGGACACGGTTAGGCTGGGATGGGCTCACATCCCACGAGCCCTGATACAGGTGTGCTATCTACTGTGGGGTATTAAATCTAGAGTTCAATTTTCTCCTCTGAGCCTTCTATTATGACCTAACTAAAGAAATCAGGTCTCCTATTTCACTCATGTAATCTTTATTTGTTTACCAGTGTTCGTTTAAAAGGAAGCAAACTTACTGCTGCTCACAACTTGCTAATTTCCAAGTTAAGAGTTTTTGGGAAAACCTTCAGGATGTTGTTTCCCAATGCCCTAGAGTCAAATTGCTATGTATTTGAAAGACATTTTCAAATTGAACAAAACATTTTTTTCCCTTCTGTTCTCAATGCCTGTGAATGCCAGAAGAAATTTAATTTTAAAAGAAACAAAAACATAACATCTTTTTCTAGTTAAATCTGAGCATATGCAAGGCAAACAATGAATTTTTAAGTACAAACACACACACACACACTTCAGAGCAAGACCTGTGTGCTTGATGTTTGTCATTGCTATGTCCCTGGACTAGGACAACCCTAAACCCTCACTGAGTCCCTCTGTCCCTTGGCTTGCATTTTCAAGGCTGTGACTGTTAGTGACCCAGACCTGGAGTGGGTCCAACCACCAACCTAAGGACCCCTTTCACAGAGACTCCATCACTAACTGTTGTGCCTCTTGGGGGACCTCAAGAAAACTGGTAGGAACCAACTAAGTCACAGTCGAAGGTCACCCCAAGGAAATTTTAAAGGGCTAGTTGCATTGGTGAAGCCAGAACATATGACTAAAAAGAATGAATAATCTAAAACATGCATCACCATCAATATTTTTATAATCATAAAACTTTCTAAATAAGAGGGGCCGTGTAGTCATTCTGCTCAACTCCACATTTCATAGGTTTCAAACCGAGGCCCAGAGATAAGCATCACTTGGCTGGTGTCCAGACTACAACTGACTGCACACCTGTAGCAGGAAAAAGCTCTGAGCCATCCCAGCCCGCCCCAACCCCACAGTCTTTTCCTTCTATCTTATACTAAAATGTGTGCTATGTGAAATAAACAGAGGTGGAGTGATTTTCACTTGGATTAGAACCCAAGTCTTCTAATTCTTAAGGTAAACAAGCCATCTTCTGATTCAATGATTTCTTTTAGGTTAAAAGATTCCTGAGTCAGCCCAACCCCATGCCTCTCTTTTTCTTAGGTATTCATAATGAACTTCAAGTCATGTGTAATCTTTTATCAAACTATCTGTCACAAAGTAGCATATAAACTGTATGCTGTGATCAAACATTGTACAGATAAATGATAGACAGATGATAGATAGATAGAAGATAGATAGATGATCGATGATGGATGGAGGGATGGATGGATGAATAGATAGACAGACAGACAGACAGACAGATAGATATAGACAGACAAATAGATGGAAAAAGTAAATTACCCTCAAACCAATAAATGACATATGTTTAGGGAACTTTACTAACTTTTTCAATTGTATACTAATGTGGTTCACTACTTGTAAAATAAATAAAATGAATTGAGCACATTAATACACACAAACAAGCCAGAGTGTATTTAACATCATTAAGGGAAAAGACTAGTACAGAATGCAGTGGATTCACAGCCAGGATTCTAGGATCAGTCACGGGTCCAAATCCCGACTCTGCTCCCTACTGGACACGTCAGCTTGGCTGGCCTTCTCACATTGTTTCCTCACCCTGAAAATGAGAATAACAATAGTGCCCATACTTCACTCAATAATGTTTATAAAGCCCATAGCCCCATGTGTAGCACATACTCAAGACTCAATCAATGTTGGCTACAGCTGCACTTTGAGCTATCGTCACCCTGAAAGGTGGCATAGAGGCTGTGCTCATTGGAGGAACTGTCCACCTGTGCTGGTGTATTTATGGATTTTAGAATGCTAGTTATTCATAAGCAGTTATACTGGGGTGCCCTGAAAATTATATATTCAAAACCCTTCACTCCACCTTACAGGGGACATAATAACATCATGTGAGCTGGACTCAGCCCAGCAAGGAGAATGCTGGGTCCAGGGCTGGGCCTCTGACACCAGCACATGGCCAGGGGGAGGTCAGATCCCCGGAGAGAAAGGGCTGGTGCTCCAGTAGTCAGTCAAGCCAGGAAGGCTCAGTTTCCCAGTTTAACCTTCAGATGGTGTCGTGCGGGAGACCCTGCTCGCTGCGCCATTTGTCGTGTGGGGAGGCCTGCGGGGTCTCTGCTCCCACTCCCCACACAAGAACGCAGGATATGGTGAGGCCAAGAAGGAACACCCACGGAGCCATAGGTAGGGGAGTCATACCACTATATTCTCTCTGGTGGCTGGGTAGGAGAAACAGGAAGCAGGAGCCAAGCAATTCTCAACCTTCATTGCTCCGCTTGCAGGCTCAGCCGCCATCTTCTTGCTAGCCCCCATTTTTTTCTCTTTCTGGTAGCGTACCCACAGCAGTTATATTAGTGGCCAATGGCTCACTGGTTACAGCTGACGGCCAACTAGCCACAGCTGATGGCCATCCAATCACAGTTGATGGCCATTTACTACCTGAGCCAGCACCTGTCTATGTGAGGCCGAGAGCCTGGAAACTACTTTCTGGGGCTCTGCCCCCACAGATGGCTGAGGCCCAACCTCCCTGAAGAAAATGCAGTGCCTCCGGTCACTGTGCAGGCCCACTGAGGCCACTGGAGCAAACGGGTCTGACTGGCGTCTGGTGGAAGCTGGGCCTGGAAGGAAAGGCATGGTCAAAGCTGGTGTCTGGGGGCAGGGCCTTCTAACTAAAGAGAGTATCCCATGTTATCTGCATGGGGGAGAAGAGGCTACAAAAGGCTCCTCTGGGGAAGCCCCATTGCTGCACTGGCAAAAGGAGAGGGAAGAGGAGAGATGACGGCCACTAGATTAATAAGGGTTTTGTCTAGTAGCTCTCAAGCTTCCAGAAAATTCCAGAGGCCAAAATAAAGTATGGCCTCTCCAGATGCAAACTGGTAGCGCATTTAAAAGACTTCTTTTTCCCTTCCCAGCATAGGGGACACTTCCCAATCCTCAAAAGTTACCGGAGAGCTACTAAGTAATACAAGGCTCCTCATCCCTCACACAGGAGGCTGGGCAGGCATGGAATGAGAGGGGCAGATGAAGGCCCCCAGTGGCGAGAAGCCTGGGAAGGACAAGGCACATTGACAAGAAAAATGCTGGGCCTTCCCCAGGAGGTTCTGTGGCCTCAGGCAACAACAGTCCCCTTTAGGTCAAATCCCCACCTCCTACGGGACAAAGGGCCACTCTTATCCTCACTCCTTCTTTTCCACTTGGCTGCTTTGCAAAATAGGATAAGGAAGTGGAGCCGTGGGCCTAGGCATGACAAGCCACCACAGGATTAGCAGGCAGCTCTCTTCAGGCCTCCAGCCCTGAGACAAAGGCACCACAGCCCTTCTCCACCCTCTTAGGTCCGTGGGATGGCCTGGCCTTCTGGGGAAATGTAAAAAGTCTGGGATAGGAAGTCTAACAAGTGTGGGGACCATAGCACAGAGAATTGGAAGGCGAATGTCTGGGAAATCTGTGACATATGGCTGTTGTACATATAGGACATTTGCAAATGAGACTCTGAGCCTATATAGAGCCTTTCTAACCGAAGAGGCCACGCACATTTCTGAATAATTGGACTCTGCGTGTGTGTGTGTATGTAGAGTTTAGCTATTTGACACAAGATGGCACAGTGGAAAGGAACAGATGGCATTGGGAGACAGAACCAGATGTTAACAATACCTATTCTACTTACCAGATGTGTCACTTCACCTCTTTGGGTTTTAGTTTTCTCACCTGTGAAATGGGGTTCTTATATGAAAAGCATCTGGCTTAGAGAGGCGGCTCAGGAAGCAGCTGCAATAAGAATCTTATCCATTCAAGAATGCAGCCTTGGTTGCAAACGGAATTGATTGGTTAAAAAAAAAAAAAAAAGTAGAGTGGTTAAGATTTTATATGAGAATTTCACCTGAAAGAAAGGTCCCCATGGCCTATGATTAGCTCATTCTCTTTCCTTTTCTTTTATAAATGAACGGAAGAGAATCTGGGACAAGGTCCAGGCCAGGGTGCTCGGTAAAGATCCCTAGGGCCCTGATTCTTCCCCTGGAGGCAGTGGGAAGAGAGCCTCAGTCCCACATGCCAGCCGGACTCCAGCTGAATTCATATATAAACTGAACTTTTACTCTGACCTACCAGGGTGCTCCTTGGTTTCAGGTCTGGATATGACCTTGAAAATGCAACTTGTTTCTCTTGCTAAGACATGAAAAGCTACAATGCAACCAATGGGAGAGGAGAAAGGACCATCTGCACATCCAAACTCTGTATGAAATGCTTCAGTGTTTGCATCATGTTAGCTGATCCAAGACATCCTGCTTCCACAGCGGTGGTATTTCCAATAATGGGATACCTCGCTAAACTTGAAAACAATCACCCAGGAGGTAAATTAAGGGAAGCACTTAGAAGAGATGCTTGGGGGCGTGAAGGGGGAGGAGGAGGAGGGTGCTGGTCTCTATCTGGGAGGATTACAATTCTGCTCAATCAAAGCCAACCAAACCAAAAACCACCATCGCAGTCTTAGGCGTTTGGGGGAGCAGGGACAGTAAGCGGTGTGGCAGGAGAGTTAGGAAAGAATGTGGGCACATTCTCCAGTCATCATCATAAAAGAGAGGGTAGGGAATAATTTTTCAGGTAATGATGGTGATAATTAGAGACCCAAATCTATCTATTCCACCATGGCAGTTCAGTTTAAAGGCTTTTTCTTTTTCTTTTTTTTTTCAACCTACACTAAAACCAAAAGATTTCCTTCTTGTGCTTCAAAACCAAACCAATGCAGTTTGCATAACAAACCCCCTAGAGACATTCACTTAATATTTAACTAAGACTAAATTACAAGATTCTACTTCAGAGGCACTGGGCAGAATCTCTGACGCCTAATTCTGTTCCGTTCAATGCAAGTCAAGGAGGGTTACAATCTGGCCATTGTTGAATACTTTTCAAGACTCATTAATCTCAAGCAAGAACCAACTTAACAAGCAGGGCAATCTTTTGAAGTGAACGGTGGTACTGGTTTAAACAGAGGATTAGGAGATAATCACATTTAAAGTCATCTTTTGGCACTAAAATTGACCCCAGTCTAGGAATCGTGAATCACAGGGACCGGGCAGGCTGTTTCCTCTTCCTTTACTCGATTTCCCTGTGACACAGCCAGATGGCAGCCTGCCCACATCCAGAGACACCACTGCATTTTGATGGGCTATCACAAAGTTCGCCTCTTCACCAATTTATGGGGCTATTTTATAAAATAATACCTTAGACTCTGCTGGACTTAGACACTCTCTAGATCAGGGGTGTCAAAACTTTTTTCAACGTTTTTCACCAAGGCCCATATGCGGTAAAATACACAAACAGCCGGGCCACTGAAGTACGTATTGCCTCACCTGGTTTATTTAAGTAAACTAAATATATTTTTGGAATTTGCTGTGGGCCAATTACCAATGGATTGCGGCCCACAGTTGGCCCGTGGACTGCAGCTTTGACACCCCTCTGCTCTAGATGGTAGGCACAATTTAAACGTAAATTTTAGGTCTGCTTTGTCCTGTACATGTCAGCAGTAATCAGAACGGGAGCGACGGGAGCGATGTGAAATCCATTTTCAGCTTGAGCTTTCCAACAGCAGTTCACTTGGCTTGGAAGAGTAGGAATAGAGAACATGCCAAAGAAATCTTCTGCTCTTGTGGCTTCCTTATTGCCAGGATTTTGATTGTGCAAAATAAATGGAATATATATTCCCCAAGCGATTAAGCATTTTCGTTTAAAGCATTCCTCCAATCGTGTTGAATACAAAACAGCAAACAATCTAACAATTATTTAGCAATGGATTTCATATGCATTTCAAATATACGGTCTACTACTGAGGGGATTCACAACACAAAAAAAATAAAGCCACATTAGCATTCAGTTTGCAAAAGGATGACATGCCTTCTTCTTTTTTTTTTTTTTTAATGTCATCCCGTCCAACTTCCGCTCTTTTCTTACTCCATGCCATGGATGGACCTCTTTTAAGTGTCACATAATGATAATATAGGAAGTCTCGTGACCATGTTACAAGCCTCCAGGATTCTCTAGTAGGGTCCTTTCATTTTAAAGCTAGGGACAATGCAGGCCAGAATCATGAAGTACCTTGAGCAAGTTCTCGCTGCTAGCATGATAGTACAAATCTCTTGATATTGCAACCTGACCCACAGCTCTGTGCTCCAGTTAACTGTCTCTCCCCTCCCCCCCCCCCAACACAGCTGTTTGGACCAAGTACAACCAATGAATACACTGGCCCAAGATGGATGCAGTCATGCTACACAATGCACTGGGTCAGATTATCTTGAAAATCTGAACTAAAAGATGGTTGGAAAGTTACCAGCTGGCAATAGGAGGTAAAGAAGCAGATATGTGGAGTGACAGCTTAATTGGAGCAGACAACCAAACTGTTTACTGACATCAGTTCCTGTGAGGTTGTGGTTTTTATGGGATTCCTGGTAACCTTACGACAAATCCTCCTTTTCCTGTGCCAGTTGGAGTGGTCTCTGTTTCGGGAAACCAAAAGACACTACCTATAAACATCAGCCTGGTGTTCCTTTCATGGTATTATAGGACCACAAACCTCTGACCAAACCTCAAAGCTGCTGATGGAGGTGAAAGCAGACCCCTCGCCCCCAAATACACTCTTTGCTTCCGATCAGGAAGATCATCGAAAGTCATGAATTTTCAGAGGAGAGATTAACCCTACCTGGAAATTCTCTGAAGCTACCAAGGCCTTCAACACAATCAGAAAAACTGTAGGGAACAGTTTGGATATAACATTTACTTTAAAAGAACCATACATAGGTTAGGATGCTGGTGAATATATCTTTTGGTGTTAGGTAAAAAATTTTTTTACAAATGGGAAAAAAGTCAAGGAAAAAGTCAGAGACAAATTTTAACCTTATTGTAGTTAAGGCGGCATGAACCAACCAGGTATTCTAAGGGCTGGTCACTCCTGACTAAGCTATCTGATTATCAGGGAAAGAGCAGCCCAGAAAGACTAAATGCCTAAAGACAGGAGTCCCAAATTCAAATGCCTTAAAAGAACCAAGGAGGTCACAAAGGGTAAGACAACAGGGAATGGTGAGGTCTGTGCCTAAACTAAAGTAAACACAGTATAAAAGCATCACAATTCAATTTTAAAGGGCTATCTTAGGTCTACTGATGATACTAAAAAGTCATATACCATTTCTTAATGTCTTCAACTTCTAAAAATCTTATACATAAAGACACACTTCCTCTGAGACATGGAAAATCAATACTTCAGCATCATTTTATATTAACAACTGGTGAAAACTAATTTAAAAATTAAAAATACTTACATGGCAGACTGACAAATTCACAAAAGAGTTACTACAAACGGCTAATAAAAATCTGAAAAATGTTTTTATCTGCACTAAAAATATATGAAGTGCAAATGAACTGAGATATTTTTCATTTTTTAAATTCGCAATGATTAAAAAAAATGACCACACACAAATCTCATGAGGAAGTGTCAAAATGAGTATTCTTGCATAAGCGAGGGGTTACTGAAACCAAACAATATTTCCAGGAAAATCATTTAGCAATATGCAATCAATTGCAATCCTATGTGACAGGAAATGTTTCCTCTCGTACAAATAAGCCTGTTATTTCCCACTGGATAATATCATTTCATTTTGGTTGGGTCCAAGTTGAGAACAAAATTCGTGGCTCAGCTTTGAATCCGCAGGCTACATTTAACTGTAGACTAGACCTTAAGCAGCTCTTCTATTTGTATTGCTCTGAATTTTGATTTTACCTACTTTCCCCATTTTTTTGTGCATCTCAACTTGAATATCATGAGCTCTCTGTGAAAAGAGGCAGAATATAAATAAGTGAAATCACGTAAGAGCAGAGAAAATGAGCCTTCCAGCATCAATTGTGGCATCAATATTTGCGTTGCTATTTTATAAAATGGAGAACAACTTTCTTGAGCAAAAAGTGAGATTTTTGCCTCATGTCACAAAGTTGAACGCCATGAAGCTTCAATGAAATTGCCTCTCACCTTTTTAAGACACAACAATACCATTTTAAAGCCTCTGTTTTGTTTTGTGGCTGGGGCTGTCACCACGCCAGAATGGCAGTCAAGAGATCAGACAGTCCCTCAGTTGGATAGTGGCTCTTCCTGAAGCACTACATACAATGTCTTTTTATGCAATTTGAGAACCCATTCACCACCTTTTCTGCCCCAATATCCAACATTCTGGTGAATCCAACGACAGGGTGGAAACCTTGATAAGTGACAGATAAAGCAAATAACGACTTGATTAATGTCATTCAGAGCTAATTTAACAGAAACTTATCTAAATTGTCTGGGATAAAATACCTTCGATTTGTCAACAAAGGCATGTAAAAAACGCTTTGTATGATAGAATAGAGTTAAAACATGACACACAGGCAAACCTGAACCATAACCATAATGAACGTGCAATAGAAGCGACCAGTGACAAGTCATTTTAATGCTTAAAGCCTCAGCTTTAACATCTCTTTAAAAAGTCGAGGGTGAATTCATGTCATTTAGCTGTGTTCTTCTAAGAAACAAAAACGATGGCCCTCTTCTGGCACAGAAGGCCTGAAGGGGACAGGATCAAATCCACTTTGCCACTTAATCCAATGTGATCTTGGGCAGGTCATTTAATCTTTCTATATGTCAATTTCCTGATCTGTAAAATGGGCTGGCAATAACCAGTTGTCAGGATTGCTGGCAGGATTAAGAGGTAAAATACATAAAGCACTATTTCAGTGAATGGCTTACCTACTAAGGGCTCAACGACATCTTATTATTACTGGAAGTATTACCATGTCAATCTCTAAAATGATGAAAATGATGCTAACCCATTGTTATGAAGATTATATAAGATAATGAAAAGAGATAATGAACATAGATGCCAATAAAAGCAAAAGATGTACAAGAGAGGGGAGGAACAATTATGATTGTCATGGGAAAGCAGTTAATAGAACCACAGATTCTGCTAAGCTACTGCAGACAATACGAGTTACTCCTAATATAACAAATGACTTTTAAAAGCAATAAAACCTGTTGGGACTTCATCCGATGACAACTGTAGAATTAATATAAAATTTGACAAGAGGTTTGGCACTCCTGAATGCAGCTACCTTCCAAAGAATTTGGGGTGAGATAAAATGTTTCAAGTTATAAGACTTCAAGCTCTGCCTCTTAGGTAATTAGCATTTCTTAATCCTCCCCCTTGAGGAGGCAGCCACTAATTCAGGCATATCCCTTACAGGAGAGAGGCTGTCTCAGCAGGCAGCTGAGAAGCAGCAGCTGACGCTGCCATACTTTCCTTCCCTTCCAACCCCTAACACCTCCAAGCATTTCCCTTCCCTTTGTCCACCTTCAACACTGGAGCCAAACCAAGCATCTCTCATTGTTATCTCTGTAGAACAGAGCACCCTCCCTTCCTTCTCAACTTTCAATCTCTCTCAACCTCTATCTGTCTGTTTCACATCTCTCTCTCTCTCTCTCTCTCTCTCTCTCTCTCTCTCTCTCACACACACACACACACACACACACACACACACACTCACACACACACACTGGGACTCCATTTCACCACCAGAAATTCCAGGACCGCACACACTGCCCTACAGATACACCTGATCACACATAACATGTAACTTTCAGCGTGGGTGCCTTGTGGACCTGGCCATTCACCCATTTTTAAAGGCAAGTCACAAGTCACCAGAGCTCAGGACAAACTGCACGCTCAAAGGTTGCGAGTTTCAATTATATTTACTCACTCTCTGACCAGAGACTGGTAATTCTACCTCAAACAGGAAATCCTTTGAGCACTTTGAAATGAGGACACGAAAATAGAAAATAACAACCAATAATGACTATCCGAGTCCCCTGACCACTACTTCCCATCAGGCCTAAAGGTCTTCCGGGCCCCTCCGGAAGTTTTCCATCCTCAGTGGAGGAGATACCTGGCCTTGAGCTGAATGTACATATTACACGATATTCCCAGGTTATTAAAAGTACTTAATGTCATTGGCCCCACTCAACCACCATAAAAGTTAGGCTCTCTCTCTCTCTTTCTCTCTCTGCCTTCCTCTCTTCCTCCCTTCCATATCTATCTATCTATCTATCTATCTATCTATCTATCTATCTATCATCTATCTATCATCCATCTATCCATCCAAAAAAATAAATGGCAGGGAAAGAAACTCAAGCACCGTGGGTCTTTCATGCACTTTCAGGTCTTAAGAATGGAAGGACTGCTCCCCACTCCGTCTCCCACTGCACCCCAGCTGCTCCCTGCAGTACAGAAACCAGATTCAGACAGGGAGAGAGACATCGCCCTAACATTCCTCTGTTTGCAAGGTGACATCCTTTGCAGATTTTTGGATCATACATTTAGAGAGAAGCTAGATTTCAGAAGACGGCTGGTCAAGAGGCAGGGATGGGGAAAGGAAAAAGTGTCTTGTAGTTTTACAGAGAAAAGGAGAAAATAGGAAAAAGGAGAGAAGAGTCACATAATCCTAACCATCAGCCGCAGAGCCGTACAAGAACCCCAACTCCTTTACACACAACCAAGCACTTGTGAACTTCTGTTTCCAGTGCAGAATCTAAGTTACGGAACCAGCCGTGCTGGCAGTCTTGTCACTGAAGCTCCCTCTCCCAGCTAGACAATCTTTGACCTTATCATTTGGTCTTGGAGGTTCTTTCACCTTCACGGACTAGTCACTATGGAGTACCATCCTCTCCAGTAGTGACATGTAGAGTCCTCCTAGGTACCAGCGCCCAAGCTCTGAGTGTACTCTGTACGTCTTCACAATAATTCTGGGAGATGTGCATTATTACCATTTTACAGATGAGGAAGGTAAGACTGAGTACAAGGGCACGCAGCCAAGTTCAGTGACTGAGCTGCCCTTGGACCCAGGTCTATCTGATCCCACAGCCTATACACTGGCAACAAGCCTGGCTGCCTTGCAAAAATCCACCATCTCCTACCATTGAAAAAAATTAGAACTTATTTGGTCCTGAGAAAAGTTAAACAATAGGGTTCCAGTAAAACATCAGAGAGGGGCTCCACCTCTCTAACTGGAATTGTCACTAGGTTTTTGTGTATCTGCCAGCTGCCCTCACTACACTAGAAACATGCCCTCAGGCAAGGTGCCCTGCCTTATATGTTTTTCTCTCTCCAATGTGTATAGAGTAGTTGCTTAATAGCATTTGAAATTATTAGTCAACAGCCTCTAGTTTCAGTTTTTGATCCAATTTTACTAAAATGAGCCTCGTGGGAGGATGCACTTTATGGCCCTGCCTGGGTTCTCAGAAAAGTTGTTTCTTCTCTGCACATCACTTCTCCTCGTTCTAGTTTTATTCACCCATAGGAAGGTGCACACCACAGTACACGAAATCCACCGGCCTGTGTACTTTTTACAAAGGAAACAAGTTGTGTTCACAGCTTTTTTTAAATGAAAGTGTATTGGGGTGACAATTAGTAGAGCTTTTTAAATTTTCCTGTTATTTTGCCAGAGTAAACCAGGTAAAACTTCCACTCAAAGTGATTAAAGAAAAAAGAAGAAGAAGATACGTGCAATGTATTTAAACACCGAAGCAGGTAGTTATTGCAGAAGTAGTAACGATTCATAAGTAACAGTAATACTTACAACCCATATGATGATCAGCCTTCTGGATAAATAAGGGTCAATATTCCACTGAGTGAAGGGAAGAAATGTGATGTAGAACACTTCTTGACCCAAAGCGGCGGAAAATCTGAATAGGTAGTAGTAGAAATAATTCTTCACGATGTACTTCTGCACATAAGCCTACAAGACAAAAGTATGAACACTGTGAGTGCATTGAACATGTCACCTTAGGGCGAATATAAAACCTCTTGTCTAAAACTCACAGGTCTCAATAGCAAAGGTGCTGCCTCCCCTCCCGTTATGTATTATAATTACGGTATCACTTATGGTATCACTTCTATCAGTGTACACAGTTGTGGAACACCTAGCAACCGCGATGTGTCCACACAGATAAGGTGTGAGTTCTTCATAAAAGTAAATAAATGACATCCCAGACAGAAATACCAGGGAACACACACAAAAAGCCAAAACCCTTTCCTGTGTATACAGAAGGCCAGAAACTAGAGGAAGTGAACTGTTAGGACATCGTATTGGGCTATGACTGTGCTGGGCAGAATAATACACCCAAAGGTACCCATTCCTAATTCTTAGAACCTGTGACTATGTTACCAGCTTACATAGCGGAAGGATGTAATTAATGATTTGGAGATGGAAATATTATCCTGAGTTATCTTGGTGGACTCTAAGGCATCACAAGGGTCCTTAAAAAGGGAAGGAGGAGGCAGGAAGGTCCAGAGTCAGAGAGTGATCTGAAGATGCTACATTGCTGGCTTTGAGGATGGAGGAAGGGGTCTCAGATCACAGAATGCAGGAACCTCCAGAAGCTGCAAAATGTACGGAAACGAATTCTCCCCTTAAGCCTCCAAAAGGAACACAGCCCTCTGATGCCTTGATTTTAGCCAAATAAGAACCGTTGTGAACTTCTGACCCCTACAGCCATAAGAGAAAAAATCTGTGTTGTTTAAGCCACAAAGTGTGTGGTAATTAGCGGCATTAGATAATATGAAGACTTTGGAAAAATTAGTTGCCGGTGAATATTTTCAGTTTACCTTTTAAATGGAACTAGTAAGGTCAACCCACTACAGTGATGGTATGAGAAACACAGTAAATGCATGCGGGTCTGTCTGCTAAAATGCACTCCCATTTTCTATCATCCTTTCCCTCCCTCTTATCCTGGAAGTAGGCAGGAAAAAAAAAAAACAAGGCTTAAGGGAGTTAAAACAGGAATAAATAATCTATTTAAAAATTATGGTATATTAGTGATGAGTTGGGAAATAAAACATGCTATACGTAAGGTCATCATAGACTTTGACCAAATGTAATCAAAGTAAGATGCCAACGCCGAAAATGGGGAGGAAAAGAGGCAGCCCTGCACCGGGGTGCCTGTGTCAAGGCTCTTGTAGGTCTGGATTTTTGTTTTGTTTGTTTTGTTTTACACAAAGGCTGAGGTCCTTGAATCCTGGAGGGATTCAGAGAATGTTATAGGTATTTATTCTGCAAATATTCTTTCTGTGTCTATATCCCCGAATCTGTGCTGAGTGCCAAAAATGTTCAGGAGAACCACGCGTGACACCTGGCTTCAAGGAGCTCTGATCTGGTGGGGGGTGGGGGTGGGGGGATTGTTGGTGGGGGGGTAGGGGAGTCAGCCAAAGAGTATATTTGGGGGAATGAATTTTTAAAGGACCAATATTGTGTTTGAGGCCCTGAAAAAGGCCAAGAATACTCTTATCCTTAAAGAATAAAAACAGATGACCTTGGAAATTGCAAGAATATAACTATACTTGACACTGTTGGCTGCCTACCAACTATGCATTTCTCTCTCCTCTGAAAGAGGTTCCCGGTTTTATTCCAGCATCTCTACCTCCCCCACAGAGCCCCGTGACTCAGGGGGAAGCTGACACTACCCTTGGCTCCAGAGGTGTATCTGGATTCATCTAAACCAGTCACAGAAAGTTCAAGAATATAGCCTCAAGCCAAGCAATGCATGGTACTACCCTGGAGACAGGTACTCATCGGGGCGAGCACATGGTGAAAGCCACAAGTACATCTTTGAGATGACCTTTACTTCTAAATAAGTTCGAATAAGAGAGAATGGCAATAGATCCATCCAAAATAGGAAAGACTATAATGCACAAAACTGATTAAATAAGGACGTGTATAGTTTCATCTCTCTGCCAAGATAACATTCTGGATTTGCAAAACAAGGACACAGACTGGGACAAACAAACAATGGCAAACTCCTCTCTCATTATCTAATGTGAGGACTAATCTCCGTGAGTTCTGTTTTATAAACCTACATCCAACAGGCTTGACCTTGAGGCAAACCCTGTCAAGAGCCTGTTTAGCATAAAGATTCATTATTTTAACCTGACAGCTACCACGTACACCTGGTAACCTGTCCTGCAGTGAAGCTTTATGAGGAGAACCTTTGCCAACTCTGACAAGGGTCAAACCCCTCCCTTGTGTCATTTCATGGGTCCCAAGTGTTATTGAAATTATAAATACTCAAACAACAACCATTTCCCTACCCTATAGATTTACCTGAGACCAAGCTCAATCTTAATCCTCATAAGTAATTGAAAAGACCATCAAGGATGACAGCACACTGCTTTAGTATTGCATATTACTAATTAAATATCTTTAGACATGCTTGTAACAATTTCCTAGGAATTCTCTTTTTTTGGGAGAGAGCTAAGTATTCTCTAAATCTTCCAGGAACAGAGGAAGCAAAGGTGAAATTTTAAATATCAGCATATACATGGGAACACAAAGACTTTTTTAGAGAATATCTCTCTATATGTGATTAAATAGCTTGAGAGCCAACGTTTACCTTCAAATGCTTGGGGACTATATGGACCTCATTAAAGCAGTTAAGTACTTGTCTTTTTCAGAACAAGAATCTAAGTCTCCCTTGTAAGAAACCTCAGTGTGTAGGACTTCAATATGTTTTTGGAAATAATAAGAATTTCAGTTCCAGTCTCTGTGTTGAACAGTTAAAAGGAGAAACAGAAATGGTAGGCAAAGTGAAGGGCAGAGAGAAGATGAACGGAAAGAGCTGAGAGAAAGGAAACCAAGTCTCAGAAGTCTGATTACACTACATTCCTGTAGAACTGGCCAGGCGAAAGGGGCTGAAATCAGCATCTCTGGGGCCCATACTTTGCAGGCTGGGATTAGCTGCTAATGTTTTAGACAGAAGATCAGGGAGGCACTGGACATTTAGGTGGATGGAGATTTACTTTTAGAAATAAAATACTTTTTGCTGTGCCTATCATCTGTGGCAAAGCCACGTGAAGAGGCTTCTAGTAAACAAGGGATGAGTAAGATGAAAATTACCCATGTATCCATTATAACTAACTGCAAAATGTCACTGATATTCTCACTTGTATACTTTATGTTTTGGCTTATTTTCCTGAAAGTTAAAAAACAAAAGTGTTTTCACAGATTTGAAAAAAAAAATAAAAAAAAAATGAGACGTCAGTCTCCCAATTCCATCCTCCCTTTTTGGTCATAAGCATCTCAGATGCACATTTTCCAAGTGGAGCTTTCAGTAACTTAACCTGTGGGTGCAAGAAGAGCTGCTCTGTTTTGCCGTTACCAGAATATTCCATGTTCTCTGCTAGGCCGCCTTCAACACATAAATAAATCAGGAAAGCGAGGGAGCCATACAGACTGACTGCACGGGAAGAGAAAGAATACTGAGAATATACGACTTCTTGATTCAGCTCTGCCCCCAACCACCTGAACAGTGTTTTGTTTTCTAAACACACACCAAGAAGTTCAAATGCAAAGGAAATATGGCCAGGTCGGCACCACTGGATATACTAAGGGCTGCCCCAGACAGCAGAGGAGTGAGTGCCCAGAGGACTTGGCGGCTGGCCCATCTTTTGAGCTTTCAAAGGAGGAAAACAAGTAGCTCTAAGCCCAAACAATGTGTGACTTTGGGGAAGTCAGTCTGCCTTTCTGACTGTCAGTGGCCTCAGCTGCAAAGGAGGGAGTAGGACTAGTTCAAGTGCTTTTTAATACACGAAAACATGTTTAAGTAGGGAAAGGCCCATAGAATAAAATGTTACCCCAGGGCCTATTATATAACATGATATAACATTGAAAGTCTGTACTAATTGATTGTAAGTGAGGAGGGGACCAGGGAACCCCTATTTCAGGCCAGGCCGGCCTCCCCCACCCCACCCCCCAGTCCTTCTCTGGGACACACCCTCAGAGCAGTTCAGTAATCAGTTTGGAAACCACTGACCTTTGTCTCTGCCAGCCCTCACATACCACCTTCCTAGAATTTACCTTTGGCCCTGAGTATCGGTATTCAAATCCTTTAAAGGATTTGATAACTCTGGACCAAAGTCATTGCAAGGTCTTATTACTTATCTCCATTTTATCTCTATAGATTAGAGCTATACAAGGAAGTATTTTTCCAAAGGTCACTCCTCTATCTCGACAGAGCCGAAAGGAGTTCATGTCCGGAGGACATCTGCAGCTCTAAGCAGTCCTCTTCAATTGGAAACAGTAGAAGGAGCTCATCCGCTAGGGCTGAGAGGGCTCAAATCTACACAGGGGATGGCACAGCCTTACTTAAAAATAACTATGAGACCCAATGCTCTTTTATAGAACACACCAAACAGCAGCATTCCATTCACAGTGGCTTGTTTTAGAGACGTTTTAGAGGCTGGTGAGGAAGTATCAAGTGAATTCAGAGTGAACTGACCTGGCCAGCAGAAGGGGCTGGGAGGAGGGACGCTGCAGAGCCCCGTGGTTGGGAACTCGCACTCTGGAGGCAACATGTCTCGGATTGAATCCAGGCTGCTCCCCCACTTACTACCTGAATAATCTCACTGCGACTGCTTGATCTCTCAGAACCTCAGTTTCCCCTTCCGCAAATGAGAATGATACTAGTCTGTACCACATAGGGAGGCTGGGAAGATTTTAAATCACATATTGTTGACAGTGTATGCAAAACACTCGGTTCACAGCCTAGTGGAGAAACTTCTCGGTAAGACCTCCAGCTGTAGATGACAGTAGCAGTGAGGCTTTCTAGAAAGTGCTTCTCAATTCTAATGTGCATTTGAATGACCTGGATCTTGCTAAAATGCAGGTTTTGATGTCGTTCACTTGAGGCAGGGCTGCTATTTCTAATGAGCTTCCAGGTCATGCCTATGCTGTCATGTTTCCAGCCCACGGACCACTTTGAGCAGCAAGGATCAAGGATAAAAACTCCAGTGAAGAGTTTTTAAACACAAAAGTAAGGCTTACATTTGATCCTCAGTATTAGAGGAAGCCTCAACAGGAGTTTAAGAGATTTAGATAATGTGATCCAAGCGACAGGTAAAAATCCTGGTGACAAACCAGAAGTGTGGAACAGTTAGAGAGTTCCATGGAAGTTCCTAAAACAGTCCAAACGCAGGAACGGAGCCCAGGCAAGCTCCACGACCACAGAAGGTCCCGCAGAACACAGATGGAACAAACAAACAACTGATTATGCAGAAAGAAATCAGCCGTGTCTGGCTCCTTGCCTTCATTCGAGAAGGGTTTGCATAAATTCCTGGACGACAAATACAAAATTAGTTAAGGGGTCATGGACCTTGAAAAACATTCCTAGCCTCTCAGACCATCACGATATAGAAAAACAAACCTCATTTCCCTAAAAAGGGCTTTTGCATCACTGACAGAATCCTGGCTGGGAAACAAGGCTCTCTGACTGCAGGCAAGAACATTTGTCCCTGTGTCCTCTGCCAAGAAGAAGGTGGCAATTTGCCTTTTTAAAAAATAAATAAATAAATACATACATAAATAAAACATTAAAAACTAAGAGGAGAGTATTCCATTAAGAGCAATGGTTTTTGGAAGTTCTAAACTTTTTTTTTTTTTTTTTTAAACCCAACCTGGGAAATTCTGTCACTGCTAGGTACAGCTCTAATAATATACATTCAACCTGCAGACCTGTCCAGTATCATTTTTCAAGGTAGGCAAAGTCTTCATGGGCTTTTGATTGTGGGAGAAGATGGGTATCAGCCAATGGTCTCCAGATTGACAGCCATTTATGGAGACTGGATTTTCCCCAGAAAAAAGCATCTTCCATGGTCAGGGGATCTGTCCCAAAAGGCAGGAGATTCAGGACTAAAACTCAACAATTGCCTTGCTTTCTGATTCTCATAAGCTGCATATATTCAGCCAGAATTCCTCTAGAGCCTAGAGCTCAGGAAGGGCAATCGAAGGAACTTGATGCCTCTTTCAATAGAACCTATACTTTGCAAAGTTTGGGGTTCTGCCACCTCTCTCTGAAAGACTAGGCTTTGGCAGACACGCCATTACACACCACAGAGATGGAATATTTGTAAAATTAACATTCCATCCAAGCTATTATCACTCACCAAATAGCATGTTAACATGCCAAGTACAAACCAAGCAATGCCCAACATTTTGTTAAAAATTGAAAATGGCAAATCTTTTTAAACAGAGGCCATATCTACGTAGACCATTCATTCATTGTCTATACCTTAGTGACGGGAGGTTGACAATAAGCAAGATTATTTTGTTTAGCAGTAAGTGCTATGATGAAATGAAAGCAGGATAATATGATACCGTGTGTGTGTTGGGGGGACACTCTCCGAGGAGGTGCTATTTGAGCTGAACCCCAGTGGGAGAGATGAGCTGGTTCCTTCAGTGTTAGAGGGAACACTCAGCAGGAACCAGGTCTGTGCTGACACATGGTGAGTGGCAAAGAGATTAGTAGGAGGTGAAGTTAAGATCAGAAACTAGATCAGGCCAAAGATTGGGATTTAGGTTGGGAACAACGGTACGTCACTGAAAGGTTTCATATTAAGAGCATGATTTGATCTACTCTGGCAAGACTAAAACACATTTTGGCTCAGGAATAGTGGGAAGAAGCCCTGCTTTAACTTTTTTTTTTTTTTTTCCCCTAAACTTAGTGGGAAAATATCATTCATTAGCAGTGCTAAACTTAAACTGAGATGGAGTCACATTGTTTCCCCAGTGAGGTAGACACGTGGTTTCCTAAATTCATGTCTGTTTACTAATATGCCCCCATCACTTTTAATTACTCTTATTTTTATTTTTAAGTTTAGGGAATCAAGAATTTCCAACCTATAAAGGAAATTAAACGATGATCACTTAGGAAGCCTAAGAAAGATTGACAGTACCCCTTGAAGGGGAAAACAGAAGGAATGAGACCGTGCAAGGGTTTCTTATTTCATCTTCAAGTCCAGATAGAATTACAAGTTGGGTGATCTCACTGATGTCTGCTCAGTGCTGGGGTGATTAAAATTTCAGGATGGCAAGACTGAAAGTCGATACAATAGAAGGACAACTTCTCAGAATAAAAGCTCTTGAAAGGGAACTGCACATTAATCACTTTCATCTGCTTAGCTGGCATTTGTCAGGGTCCCTCAGTCTGTGTCCAAGAATAAGAGGGAGGCTGGAGGGGACTGAACCCAATGTGGCTTTTATTTACAGCTGAGTTTTCGTTGTAGCCTTTTCCACAATTTGAGCTTTGTTGCTCTCCTGACAATCCATTAGATTTCAGCTCATCCTCTGAACATCTGCTATCTTCTTTTTCTTTTCCTCAAGAGCCAGCTCTCCTACCGGGCACCATCAGAAAGGCCGAACCAGGACTACAAGTTGTGTATTTCTTGAAATTGTGAGACAGTGATGGTGGCAACAATGCTTGCTCCACCTGGACCTCGAAGCAGGTCCTACAACTGGACAAAACATCATCACCTCGTCATGCCTTTTAGAACTCTGCCTGAATCACACAGTTTCTGCCTCGTAAGTAAGCCTGGGGTTGGGCTAGGAGAAGGGTAGGACAGCAGTTTGCAGAGGCTAGAGGTGGGGACCTCTGCTAGGAGCATCTCCTCCATGAACAAGAAGAGCAACCGGAGTCGACACAAGTAACAGACATAACCATTCCATTTTTTTTTTTTCAAGGGGGTGGGAGAACCAGCTGCCCTTTAAATTCTCAAAGTGTCTTAAGAACTTCACTCTTTTTCAAAACATTTTGGATCCGCTAAAACCTGAAACACATTGTGCCAAACATTCTTCCATTTCATTGTGAAGCCCTTGTGTGTTCAGGGGGATTTTTTTTTGGTGCAGATGTTCCTGATTCATTTATATTAACTTATCAAAATGACATTTGGAAGAGCTACAGGATGTTCAAGAAGTTTTATAAACTTGGGTTCATTAGTTTTAATCCAGGAATTCCACCCCCTGCCCCTATGCACACACTCAGAATTCAGAACTTGGAAGGGTTGGTTCAGTTCTGCTCTAACCTGGCAGCATGAGCTCACCACTCCTAATTCCTGTCACAAAAAATATTTTCTAAAGCTTTAAAAGGCACCATCAAAAATATGGGTGAAGAAGGCCAAAAGATACAAATAAAATAATCATGGGGCTATGATAGACAGCACAGTAATTATTGTTAATATCACTGTGTTGCATATTTGCAAGTTACTAAGAGAATAAAGCGTAAAAGTTCTCAACACAAGAAGAAAAATTCTATAGCCATTAATATGTAGGATGACAGAAGTTAGACTTACTGTGGTGATCATTTTGCAATGTATACAAATATTGAATCATGTTGTACACCTAAAACTAATATGTCAATTATACGTCAATAAAAAAGTTTGTTGAAAAATTTTAAAAGGGCACCACTAAAATATAAGAAGGCTATTCAGGCACATGTAAGGTTTTCTCCTCAGTGATCTTTTATGTCCAAAGATTTAAAAACGAATGTTGAAATTACACAAACAAAACTGAAGTCTGACAAGTTTGCCACTGAAGTCAAGGAGATTTTATCCAAAGGCTTTCCTGCTTCCATCTTTCTTCTTTATCGGGTGAAATGGGCACAGAGTTTTTAGCTTTGAGGTTTCTTTATCCAAGATTATCATGTTAGTAGGTGTGTGTGTACATGGAGAAATAGGAAGCAAAATGCTACCCTTTCTCATTTCTTAAATACAGCTCTCTACGCCTCAGAGCGCTCAAGAAATCCAAGGTGACAAACACTGTACTCGGGAATGATTTTCCTTTCTTGACTGGCAACCCCTCCCTGGGGTGCTGTCAGGATGTGGTGGTGGTGGGCATCAGAGTTAAGGAGGGATGGGACAGATAAAGGGGGGGCAGGTGGAAAGGGGGGACATTTTGCCGAGGTCTCACTCCCTCCACTCTCCTCCTAAGCCTTGTCCTGCACGAAATAGTCATGGGCAGTTCCATCAATTTCTGCCATGCTTTCAAATGGTAGTCCTCTCTGGAAGGCTATCTCTGGGGAAGTTTAAAGCCACCGGTCACAAAAATAAACTTAGGAAAAGCTTTGAAATTGTGTGTATACACATAAAAGGACATTGAGAAGAAAGGCCGGCTGAGACAGAACAATGGTCCTCCCCACCCAGCCTGTCCCTGGCACACTCTGATTTCTTGGTACCTGTGAATGTTGGGGTTTTTTGGTTGTTGTTCTTTTTTTTCACTTTTCATTTTTTGAGTTAAATGTTTGGGCTTTTTAATATCACTTCATTTCTGTTTGTTTGTTTTCTGGTTATCTGGTTATCACCTGTTTCGTTTTTTCCTGATTAACACATTTCACTCAAGAACATTTGGGAGTTCAAAACTTACATAAAACGAAGTAAAACTTCCCCATTAGCCCACCCCTGAGACTCAAACCCTTTGAATATCTCCACTGGTCTTTTCCTGTGCGAGTGTGTGTTCTGGCCTGTATGTTAGCAAAACTGAGATTCCACTGACTCTTAATTTTGCAAGTATTATTTTATTGTATTGTGAGTATTTCCATAGGTCCCTAACTATTGTCTTAGATCATGATTTGGGTCAAGCTGGACTGTTTAACTTTTTAGTTCCTCCTTCTCTGTACTTCACCTTCACCTTCTCACTCACCCATTCTCAGGCAGATTCCAGCACTGATCAGGACAGCTAACATCACCTGCTGGGCACTCCTGGAGCCACCATTCCCGGACTCTCTCTCTCTACCTTGCTCGTTCCTTAACCTGACCAAATAGACATCCACACCGACCATGTTCCCTGTGACAACCTGTCTGCAGTTTTCGGTCTTACTGCTGTTTGCTTGTCTTGTTTCCCAAGGACATAAAGTCTCTTTGCCAGATTCTGCAAAACCTTTGGAGATACAAGTTAAGGCCACCCGAGGGCCAGAGCTCAGAGTACACTGTTGAAGATACAAAGAATGACCTGGGGACAGGCATGACAGTCACTGTGCTGAAGCAGAGGGAGGGTCCCATAATCCATCTCACAACAGGTGAAACCAGGTCCTCCATGGCTTTGGAAGTCCTGGGGTTCTTATGACCCAGAGACCCCCTTCATCAGCTCCAGCCACCTCTGGCTGCGATAAATGGATATAATGGAACCTGAGAAGTTCTGGGTGTCTACCAGCCTTGGGTCCAGTGACAGATCTGCAGGGGCAACTCTAAGGAAGTCTGACGTTTCTAACCTGTGCAGTGGATGTAGCCTCACCTGTGCAATGGGTATAATACCTGCGCCCTTGCAGCGGCATTAGGAAGATGAAATGAAGTCACCTATATAAACTAAATCATGCCACATCAAACACACAGTTTGTGCTCAATATATGGTGGTTGCATTTGCAATGTTTTCCAAACAGCATACATAACAAGAAAATGTCAGAAGTGTCCAGCTATGGTGGGAACACAGAGGACGAGAAGAAGGTAAAAAGATTTTTAAAAACAAAGACACCATAGAGGAGACAGGTAAGCCATCCTGGAAACTGGACTGGAACTGTGACAAAAAGAGAAAGGGAAGGGAGACATTAAGCGGAAGGGAACGGAATGAGGGAAGGGATGGAAGCAGCAAGGTACTGTGTTCCCGGAAGGGTACCCAGCATAGCAAGAGCGTAAGGTATTTCCACGTGGAGTAGTAGGTAGCAAGGCTGTAAGGGAGACCAGAGATACAGAAGTCCTAAAAGTCTTAATAGGAGGTTGGGTTTTACCTGTGAGTTATGGGGGAGCCTCTGAGCCAGTGTTGGACCAGGAAGTGACATGATCAGAGATGTGGTCTACATGGCCACCACTATGCTAACATTCTTGTCCTTTCTCAGTGATTTCCCATCTTTTTCAGATTCACATGTATCCAAGGAGAGGTCACAGACAGGCTGCACCGTGCCCAGAAGATCCCATCTTACACTGTGCTCGTAGAGGGGTTTACACACACCCGACCTCTGCCATCCATAGTTCAGCTGACCAGCATGAGCCTGCCTGCGCTCCATTTCACATCTGAAATAAAAGCTGGACGCTCCGAACATCTCTGTGGGCCATCATGGAAGATGAAGAAAGCGTGCTTTCTGGTTTTGGTCTTGGTTTTGCCATGTGGGATCTGATGATACAGTTATTTAGCAAGAAACCACAGGAACAAAAACAATTTGATGAAACCCAGAGAAAGTGAGTCCTCACACAGCGGGCCACCGAATGCCACAGGCTGTGCAGCGACCTACCCTGAATAAACCCTCAGGCACTGGGTTTCAGCTAAGCTCTGTCACCCAGCGAGGGCCCCATGCTTCAGATGCCTCTTCCCTAAACAGGGACTGCGGTTCCTATACCTGAGGATGCAGAACGCACTGAAAATACCAGAGTGTGGAAAATGTGGTTCTCATTTCTTTTCACAGAACACAATTTCCAGAAAGCACTGTGTGACCAGAACCGATGGCCCTCATACGTCAGAGATGGTCAGAGAAACATGGGTTTGCAGTCTTCACAAGGCAGGGAACCAGACCAAATTCAACAACCCGCGGTAACTGCCTGCTTACACAAGGTTGACGGCGAATCAGGAGAGTGTGGATTTGAAGACTAGAAAAGAGGAACAGAATGTTTGGGGTCGTCTCAGCCCTAATTCCAGAATAGTACACAGAGGTCCATGTATGCAAAACCCGTCCTCTGCCTGACACACATGCACACAGACACACACACACACACACACACACACACCTACATATGCACACATATGCTTCCTTCCCCCCTCCTTTCTATGCTATGCTGGGAACCTGCCACACCAAGCCAGTTGGCATCTCAAGTCCTTGACACACTCTGCAAAGATGCTGCTCTGGTTAAAACAGTGACTTCAGCATCACCTATGTCCTTGTCCTTTGATGTGTGGTGGTCCCGGACCGGCATCATGGGCATTCCTCAGGCCCTACCCCACACCTGGGCAACATGGGGAATTTTAGCCCAGTGCCCCAGGTGATTTGCTGCACACTCAAGTTTGAGAAGCACCAATCTATATCTACCGAGAAAACAAATGAAATGTTTGACTGTATAAGATTGTACTATTCTCTCTGGGCCTATGCACACATGAAAGGGGACGCTAAGTACTTGAAAAGTGCAAAAACACTCAGTAAGAACAGGCACATCCAGAGAGACAGAAAGCAGATTAGGGGTTGACGTGGGAGGGAGAGGAAGGACTGCTACAGGCTATGGGTTTCTTTTGGGGGTGGTGAAAATGCTCCAAAACTGCCTGTGATGATGGTTGCACACTCTGCAAAAGCACTGCAATAGGTGATTTGCATGGTATGTGAATTGTATCTCAGCAAATTGTATCTATATAAATAAAGCTGAAAGATGTAAATAAATGCCTTATTTATTTAAAATTCTAGCCGTGTCTTTCCCCGTAGAGCAAGGGAAGATGCCCAGTTTTCTAGATCATTCTCCAGCACCGCACCAGGGGCCTCAGCTTTCCCTGACCAAATGCCTAAGCCTGCATCTGGGGCCTACACAGGTCTCTTCCTCATATCTGTGCTCCCTTGTGTGGATGACAGCACCAGTGTGCACTCCCCCAGACCCCAGGACTGGCCCAGGCCCAGGAGGCGCCCCCTGTGCTGCCATGGATGGGTGACAGGGGATGGGTAACAGGCTGGTTCCCTGACTTTGCTACCTTCCAGCTGGAACTCTGAAGTCTGAGAATTGTAGATTTGAACCTAGTTTTCCAGGTCACATGAAAGTATATACATGTCAAGGCAGGAGGTTAAAACATGTTATATTGATAGCTTAATAAACAGCTTTAAAATATTTTGACCTATGGAATTTCTGTCTCCATTTGTGCACTTGCCCTAAAACCCTGAAATTTTAGAGGTCAATTATTTGTTTCTTCTAAGTTTGTCAAAAATACTAAGTGAGTATTTTTGGTCTTGTCCCTAACATGTCACATTTTATAGGTAAATATTAATTATTCATTCAAGGCTATCACATCTTTTCATAACTTCATACATAATAAATACCAAGGATTTCTTTTTGCTCCAAAACAGTATAGGAAGTTTCAGGAAAAGAAGCATCTTAAATTTGTTTGCCTTCACATATGCTTCAAATTTGCAAAACAAGGTAGTTTAAAAAAAAAAGAGGGGAAAAAACACAGAAAATAAAAAATAAAAAAAGACACTAAATATTTTACATTAATAAAGTTTAAGGTTCCTCCTGGGCTACTTTTCTTATTCTGAAGAATGAAAAAGCAAATCCTTGAGGAAAAAAACAAAACAATGTGAGTCACTGGATACTTTTTTTTTGTTAAGTAATAGAAACACCTTAAATGGAATTTTAGGGGGAGAAGAGGACTTACTGAGTTTAACCAGGAGAGCTTAAAGAATCTTTCATGACTCTTTGATTCTTTGTAACTAATAATTTGGTGACAGAATCCAAAGCCGGGATTTAGTTCTTGGGGTCACACACAACCCACAATTTAGCAAGAGAAACAAACTTACTTTTGTGCCCTCTCAAAATACTCTGCTTTGGGAATTATTTTTATTCCTTGTGAGTTGTGAAGCTGAGGCCAAGCTCACAACTTTCCTTTCCCCTCCTTTGAGCGCACAGATGTCACCCATGCCTGGTGCCGACTAAATAGACTCCCACTCAGATATTATTTCCAGAATAGGCTCCCCCATCCCTGGGCCTTTCTCCCACCCCAATCTCGTCATCTGGATTCCTTGTGGGAACTCTGCAGCTTTTTTTGTGTAGTGAGGACTAAGTTTAAATATAACGATTCGTATAGCATATGCTTCAAAATCTCAATCATTTTGGAAACTGGGGAGGTGGGGGAAAATGAGCTCAGATAAGACCAAATTTGTAAGTTGACATACAGCTGCTCTGCCCAATATGGTAGCCATATGTGGCTTTTTAAATTTAATTAGATAAAAAATCCAGTCACATTTCAAGTGCTCAACAGCCCCATGTGACATGATGAATGCCAACGGGGACAGGACAGAGCATTTCCATTCTTGCCGAAAGTTCTATTGGATGTGCTGAACTGGGAGCATTGTCATGTTTTCTCTGTCGTCCCAGTCAAGCCTTCTTTCACTCACTCTGTTGTTGGTGCAATGATTTCTTATATTATTATTTTTGCAACTTAAGGCAATTTACTCTTAAACCCTAAAAGTAGATGGCGACATACTACCTACACAGTTTCAACATTGCACAGCTCTTTGTAATATACCAAAAAACACCAAATTATGCATTTTAAAAGGGTGAACTCGGGGGTATATGAATTATATCTCAATTGAAAAAAACAAAGCCTAAGTGATCAAATATCAAGCAATAATTTCATAAATCCACCTTGGCAAGTGTCACAGAGCAGCCAAAATGAACTTATTCAAATGTAGATGGGGGGGGTACTTTATGAGGTGTGTAAATGTCTAACTATTACACCTGAAACTAAAATAAATAAATAAATAAGTAGTGTAAATCAGAGAGAACCAAATCATTTCTAAAAACAAACAAAACAAAACAACCTCTACCCTTCAATGGCTCCTGACTGCACGTGGATTGGGAGGATCTTTCATAACAGGCCACTTCAAAGTTTATCACAAAATAGTCCTGTTCGCCCTTCCTTCCTCTCCCAAGTTCTCCCAATATCAAGGCTTCCACCTTGGCAGAGAGCTGTAGCCCGTTCCACTTTGGCTGCTTTTCTCCAGTGACTTCCCCCAGAAAAAGAAAGAAAACACTGGAAATGGGCAACAGGAACAGCATCCATCCAGAGTTACCTGGGGTCTATTTTCCCTTCTCTCTTCAGAAAACTAAAAGCCACCCGGTCCTTCCCTCTTTATCTTGAGATTACTGGCAGGTTAGAGAGAAAATTTCCTGATTTGCATTGGCAAACAAGACACGAACTAGCAAAGGTCTCATTTCTGGAGGCTCCAAAGGGACCTCCTCATTACAGAGGAAAATTAGTGGTAAGTGTTAAAAGAAAATGATCACAAAAACGCATGCTCTCTTTTGGAAATAACCTAATGGCTTCTGGCACCATTACCGAAAAGAGGCAGCACAGCACCGCGCGTAAGACTCTGGTTTTAATCCTTGCTCTGCCACCCACTAACTAGCTGTGTGCCACTGGCTCTGTTCCTATTTCCTCAACTACAAAAAAGAAAATACCTGCCTCACAGAGTTGTGAAAAGGCATCAATGCATGTGAAGTCTTTAGAACAGTGCCTGGCAGATAGAAAGTACTGAGTGAACGGAAGTCGTTGATGATGATAATAATGATGACTGTTCCATCCCATCAGGCATTAGACAACAACCACCAGGCAGTAAGTTTCCATGTATTCCTGCCACCCTACTCAGTGAACATGAGAAAAATATTTTAAAATCTATGTCTCATTATTCTTTTCCTTCCCTTCCTTCCTCTGGAGCATTGAAAAGAATTTGATCTTATCTTCTTTTAGTGCCCTTGTAATGCCATCAATCATAAACCAAAGGCACAAAGCCTCTAATGGGAAAACCGAGAAAGCACTGGATTTTTCCTCTCGAATAAGAGGAGGGACAATTGTATCTGGAGGTGGCTGTGGGTCATGGGACAACTCAGGGCTCAGCTCTTCAGTCCCTCAGATGTCTGTTCTACAATTTTTAAGTCAGTCACAGATAACACAGAAGGTTCATCAAAATAATTTTGGGGCACATTAAAATAATTTTTTACACACTTATTAAACTAGATAAAGAGGTAGCTGGATAGGGCCACGTGTGGTCATAGGCGTTTTCTTAATATTAATATGACTTTCAAAGTATTCACTATCAATGGGTTGAGGAGTAAATTATACTTTTTCTTTTTTAGGTCACCCGAAGAAAATACACTAAGCATTCAATAGGGCATATGTCTTCCTTTAAAACATCCCTCAGATGGCTGATTTCGTGGGTACTCTAAAAATTAATTCTAGAAAGTTGTTTTACTGGGGGAGTTATGTTAAGTCTCTGATTCCAGGCCCCACCCCCAACACCCCCTTTCTATTTAGTATGGTTTTTATTCATTTGCTACTTCTTACTAACAGTGAAGAAACTGAGGGGAGTTGGAATTCTAATTAATTAAGAGAACAAGAATCCATTTTACATTTGGTCAAAATACATTTTCTATGTTATGAAGGAAACATGCAAAGGGGTTGATATTTATAAATCAGTACAGAATAAACCTCAAATGGTTAAAAAAAAGAAGAAGAAAGAAAGAAAGAAAGGAGATAGAAAGAAACCTGTCACCCTATTTATTCAGAGAGCTCTCAGAACTGATTGAAGAAATACTTCCATCACCGTTTGGGTTCTAGGACATATGGAAAAGGCAGAGAGAAAAGTAAGGTCCTTCTTCTGTCTGTCTTCCTCTTCCAATGTGATTGGGGCTGGGCACTGCCCTCCCTATCAGGAATCAGGCTGGGGGCCGCAGGCGACCCACGGCATCAGAGGTAGGCCCTCCGCTCGTGGTTCCTATCAGGACGTCTGCCAGCCACATCTCCCCCAAAATATCTTTGTTTCAGAAAATGGCACCATCGGAAAGCAACTTGATTTACCCTGAATCAAGACCCTGGCTGAAACTGAACTCTTCCTGTTTTAGAGCGGAAATCCGTTTGTCGGCTAGTGATAACAACTGATTTCCAAAATGGGTAATAAAAGGCAGCCTATAGCTATGTGGAAGACGGGGAGGAAAAAGAAGGAAAGGCTGATGTCTTTGCGAAGTTTCCACAAATGCCTACACTCCTGTTAGGAGGGCGTCAACAACCTCAAAGCCAGTAAGTCCTGGGAAGGGCAGGCTCTCCACACTGCCTGGCTGCCACCCAGGCGATGGGTGATGTCATTTCCATCTGCCAGGCAGGGTTGGCTAGGACATAACATGGGGCTTGGGAGCCATAAGTGGGTCCTCTTAGTCTCACAGGCAGAATTTTCAGTGCTGTAGGAGAGAACGCAGTTTATAGTTTATACTCTTATTTTCCTTCAGCGGGTGAATGCTTACTTTTAGATGGAAGCATATGAAATTGACAATATTTGATCATTTTTGATCATCAAAATAGTGATTTCTTATGGTTCAATGTACGAATACAGAGGTTCTCATTTTATTTATTTATTTTATTTGAGGTATAATTGGCATACAACACTATATTAGTTTCAGTAGGACGACATAATGATTCAATGTTTGTATACACTGAGGCAGAGGTCCAGACAAACTCTGCTGCCTCACGTCTGTGTTTGAGCTTGGCGAGATCCTCCTCCTCCTGGCTGACAGAGCCAACGTGACTGGGCAGAGCAGGCGTCACAGAGGATCACTCTGCACAGGGAATGAAGACCCACAGAGATACACTCACTGTGGCCCCCACATTAACTGGCTGTTTAAAAATTCATTGCCAGGGTTTTCAAGCTCCCCAGATTTCAGACCCCTTTTGAGAATCATAGTCTGGCAACCGTGTACGTTCCCACAGGCCTTGTGACGAGAATCGGCTGGTTTTCAGAATGTGCCACCTTCTTCAGGATGAGGCATGTGTTCCCCACAGTCATCCAGGTCCTAAGTCTGCCTATCTTTGCTTCTTCCCTGGCCCAGGGGAGCTTTTCAGTCCCAGGTTAATTAAACCAGTGCATGGTTCATGTGACACCTCCTACCCCCAAAGTTTCAAAGCCTGCCATCAGTAAGTCAGAAAGCTGGATGGGTACTGGGAGCCTCCTCCTCCCTAGTCTTCCAGAAAAGATTCATTTGGCTGCAGCACCACATGGGTAGAAAGGGAGAGAGACAAGACAGAGCGCAGTTGGAAGGCAGCCTCTGTAGTAATCGCACAAACAGGACCATGTTTGCAAAATCCCCACAGACAGAAATTCTACAACCTCACCCTCTAATCCAGTCCTAATGTTCAGCAACCTTCACTGTCAGGAAATCCTACCATAAATAACCCAAATCCTTCACGCAGCTTAAACCCATTTCCTCTTACTCTCTGCTCACTGGAGATGGGGAACAGCTGGTCACCGTTCTCTGTACCAAGTTCTTTGTCAACTGGATGATTGGATTCTGGCTCTGGACCACTGTCATAATTAGGAGTCTGACCAGTTCCATATTGTGCCATCTGCAAAAGCATGTCAAATAGGAAGATACAACTTTGAGCATGGTGTGCCTCAGAAATGTGCCCTCACAGGAACACGACCCCTCACCATGCCACCAGGCTGCTCATCGTTTATAAATGTGTGAGAGTTTTCTGCATGGAAAAAAAAGAAAAACTTTTTCTGAGGCTAGCTCTGCAATGTGAGTGTAACATCAAACGATGCAAAGATTCTCTAAAAGCCACCAAGAGAAACAATAAACAGAGCGAGCGTTTGTCAACTGCTTCTTATGCTCTCATGGCCTGCATTATCTCAGATGCTCCTCGCAAGGGGCACTAAGGTAGGAGTTAGGATTAGTCTCGCTTTGCAGGTAAGGAAATTTAGCCATGCAGAGGCTAATTTGCCCCAGTTTAGACACCAGCGAGTGAGAAAGTGTTCAAACCCAAGGAGCTGGAGTCCAGAGCCTGCCATCCTTTTAACCGCCCCCCATCCTGAACATAAACCTGGTGTTGGTGAGTCCGGGCAGCTCACTGCATGGAACACAGCCCCTCTGTTTCAACAAACACACTTGACCGGTGGAGACCAAGACGTCATGGCAAAAATCGGTGCCGTGTTTCTTACGTAGCGCAAAGAAGCTAGAGAGTGCAAAAATTCGAAGGAGCTTGATGTCGCCAAGATGGAATTCGTCTCATACACAGAGTCCTACATAAGTTCCTGGGTCTCCACTTAGATACAGACAGTAAATGCCCACCCCACCCCCCAGTCCTAGCTGGATGACTGTTCTGAAGCCCGACCTGGATCAGAGGCCAGGTTCCCCCATATACCATCTGGTCACTTCCTGCCTGCCTCAGTGGCCCCAGCAGTAGAGTGGTGAGGGCAGAAGCTGCTTCTCAGTGGTGCTGGAGGCACACTTCTCTCCCTCACTCTTCATCCCCTTATCCAGTTGTATTTCTTTACTTATTTCTAATCCCTGTCATTGTTTCGCCTCCTTCTCAAGCCTGCAAGCTCAACAGCAAAGGGGCTTTGTCTGCTTTATTCACTACTAACCCCAGTGCCTAGCTCAGCACATGGTAAGTACTCAGTAATACAAGGTTTTCACTAGGAGGATTAAATAAAACTCCCTATGTAAAATGTAATAAAGATTAGTTCTACCCGCTTCTCACAGTTTCCTCCTTCGAAAAATAATCTGTTGGTTCTGTGTCCGATTTAACAACCTTGGTACCCCCTAGGGTTATACAGTGGTCATTCTAATCGTCTCTTCTATTGTGCAGCCTTGGCTGGGATACTATGGTTCCTTGCTGCCCACAGCAATACCTCCTGAACGTCCTAGCGACTCAGTTTTTCAAAGGATAGCATCAGGTAGTACAACGCTCCTTTCTACGCCACTTCAGCATGCTTCTACCCTGAAATGTGGCCCAATCATATGCTTCCAATGGTTACGTTGAGACATGTTAAATTTTGCATCCCTTCTGATAGCTTGTGGCAGCACCCAAGAGAAGTTGCTCCTGCCATTTCTGAGTGTTCTGAGGGCTTCTACTCTGGGAACCCTCGCTATTCTCCTTTTCTCTGGAATTTTCTAGACCAGGAGCAGCCAATTCAAATGCCTACATGGGTCAAGCAAGTGCCATAAACGAGCAAAGCCATTGCAGGTGTGAGACGTGGTGGGGTGGTGGGGACCGAGGGAGCCTACTCTGGTTCAAGGAAGCAACTGCAACTAGAAACCAACCGCTTATGGTTGTGTAGGAATACAGGCTGGAGTTGCTGCATCTTCCATTTTCTTAAAAAGACAAAAGCCAGAAAACCTAGAAAGATCTCACTAGTAAAACCACATGTGAACAAAGCATGTGGGGGCCGACATTTGGACTACCAAGTGCTGGTTTTGGATCCCTGCTTTGTGGTGAAAGGCGGGCCACCATGCCAGGCAAGGGTGGGTCCCAGCTGTGGCAGTTAGTTACCATCCTCACCCCACAAGGATGACCATTCTCCATGTGGGGACTTATAAAAGTCACCTTATTCTCAAAACTCCGCATATAGTCAAGAGAACACCGAATCAGTGGAGGTCTTCCTTTTCCCAGTCACTGAATAGTTAACGCTCTCCTGGGTGGGGGTTTGCTCAGGGATTGACAGCAGTTTTGACACCCACATGCTGAAAGCTTTCTTATTACACATGCACACAATTTCTTTTCCCATTTTTAAATTCCCTTAACTTATACTGTTCTAGCCGTAAGCATGAAATCTATATGTCATATGCCATAATAAAAAAAAAAAAAACCTCTAAGGATTTCTTTTTCCCATCTGATGTCCACATTTATCATTGCCTAAAATCGGAAAACATCAGCTGTCCTAATTCTACATTCAGTAAGTCTCAAATCGTCTTAGTGGTGCCATCATAAATCGTAGAAGCCAGTTCTTTCAAAATGTTCTGAGTTTTCTAAGTGAGGGGATGAGGGAGTCTGAGAAAGGAACATCCTGTTCAACTGAATCTTGCTGATCTTAGAATTTGTCCTTTCCCCATCTGTGCTACTTTCATCTGTTTACCTGTCTCCCCTGATGGGCTGAGCAGCGGGCCACCGGCATATCCTTGTTGAGTGTTCACAATCTAATCCAGGGTTTGACGTATTGTTAAGGATTTCACAGATATTAAGTAAACATAGTATTATCTCAGAGCAAGGAACACTCGAAAATACACTTTCCATTACTCAATAAGGGGACATTCAGAGAAGAGGAAGCGGGACCCAGGAAGGCATTTTTAAAGCAACTGACTGGGTGCCACAAACTATCAGAAGGAAGGAATGCAAAACTTAATATGCCTCAATGCAACCGTTTAAAGCATAAGATTGGCCCTCATTTTAGGGTAGAAGCCATGCTCAAGAGGCATACAGTAGATTTACACGCTCTGTATGGTCCAACACTCCTTCCCCAGCACCCATGTCCCACCATAACATGACATTCACTCCAGAAAAGCCCAGTTGGATAGAAAGAGCAGCAGAGGCATTAGCAGGACTGGGATTACTCGTGGCTTTGGGATGGAAGAAACTATGGTGAAAATAGTTCGCGTTTGAGGGCTTACCAGGAGATACCCGACACAAAGTGTTCAGCACACCCTCTGACCTTCCGCCTCAGAGCTCAGAGCTCTAGGAGGCGTATGCAACTATTTCCCCAGTTTCACAGAGAAGGAAACCAAGGCGCGAGCGCTTATGGGATGCGTGGGAGGTGACACGGTTTGGAAGCCCATTTGTCACGCTGTGTCCTCCATAGTACAGCACCGACGTGGAGCACACGGCCTGGCTGCCAGGGGTAAGTGCGGCCAAGCAGCGCTTGGCACAACCCACATCCTGGTAGAGCACAACCTCAGTCAACAATACCGAAAACAATGGTGAAAAAAGAAATCAATAAAAACCGGAAACCAAACTTGAGCAATCCCTGCTCCTGGCATCGCACTGGTCTCGCAAGGTACTACAGGAAGCAGAAACAGTGAGAGGAGCAACAGAAAAGCCCATTGCCTGGCGCCCCTTCTCTCCAGCCCTGCCCCTCATAAAGCCTTTCCTCCAGGAAAAACAGAAGCTGAAAGTTTAAAAAAAAAAAAGATTCACAGGGCACAGACAGGCATACTTTCATTTTAAGATGCAGTATTTCTGCTTCACAAAACAATCACCATTCTGGTGATAAATTTTCCATTTTAATATTATGACAATTGTTAGGGAAGAAACGACTAAACATGTCATTTTCCTTTTAAGTGTGAGTGCTTTATAAAGGTCACTACATGCAAAGGTGCCAACTGCTCCAGAGGTGTTCCTTAGCATAACACTGTGATTCAATATTTAGTCACTCTGATTTCAGGTTTGTTCACGCAGGCTCCACTCTGACGGATCTGCTGATTCTTGCTGTGTTTATTATCGAAATCTTTTGACTAGTGAGCACTAAACTGCAAGGTCTGCTCTGAGGAGGGAGGAAGCTAAGGGCCCCTGAGACAAATCCCTCCAATGTTACTCCGTCATATTATAGTGGATTCATACACTGCTGGACTATTTTGTATAAGACTTTCCTGAGTTCCCTAAAAATACATCTTTGGCCAAGAACAGATCTTTTGAGGCTTAAACCTACCATGCATTAAGATATTCCCTTTAGTGCGAAAGGACATTGTGCATTTTAGGCTCTTAACATTGCATGTGGTTGTTTAGACAGAGTAGGAAACAGTGTTCTGTTGTTCACATGGGGTCTTCATGCAGAGACATGGAGGGAGTCATTTTTGTTTCATTTAAGAAGGCTTGGGAGTACTTCCATGTTTAATAAATATCCCCTCACTGAGGGTCATAACCAATACAGCTAATATCTGGGACTTTGTTACAAAGATGTCAACGGTTATTTTTAAAAATTCTTACATAAAACAATGTTAGTAATCTCAGTAACTATCTAATAGTCCTCATAAGTACAAAGCATCCTCATAGGAGAAATTTTTTCTATAAAATAAAAATGGTTTCATTTCCTCTAAAAATAAAAACTTCTATTGTAAAAAAAAAAAAAAGCAAAAGTACAGAAAAGCACAAATAAGAAAAAATTTTTTAAATGTCCCGAGGGAAGCACTGGTAACATTTGGTTCATCACACTAGATCCTTTTAAAGTATATGTTCCAATATGTGCTTAAAAGTTTTAAAAATTGGGTCATACTTATACATTTGCTTTTTTTGGTTGAACAATATATCATGGACGTGTTTCATGTTTAGAAATATATGGCATTTTAATTATTTTCAAGATATCCTTTGGATAATGTGATTAAGTTTTTCCCTTTATAGAACATAGAAGAAAAAGGTTTCTACAATTAGATAGTTGCTAAATTAGATACGGTGATGGAAAGAAACTACCCGTGGGAGAAGAACAAAAATCTAACAAACAGATGCAGTGGGTCTCCCACTTGGGGAATGGATATTGTTGATCTTGAGGCCAGAAAAAAGCAGCCATTAAAATGTGAATTTGTGCATGTCTATTCCACATCCCCCGCCGTAGCCCCAGTCACTGGCATTCAGAGTAGAAATGAAATAAAGAGGAATCTACTTTTTATGTATATCAGAGACAATTATCTGTTTTATAATTTTTGATTTAAAAGTTAATCCACTACCCTCAAGGAAATTACACATGGGCAAAAGTAAACATCAAAAATTATTCTTTTAGGCTAAATACTCTCTCCTGGTTTTATTTCATTTCAGTTCATACTATACTAGCTAAAGCCAGGCCACAGAGAAAAACACATGGGTGAAAAAGGTAGAAATAGAGTGTAGATCTCAGATGACTCTGTTAAGGTGTCTCATGGTAAAGAAAAGCAAGACTGTCAGATTCTAGGGCTGAAAGAGGCTGTTCTACGGTGGGTAAGGAGAGGGGTTGAGGATATTGAGAGTATTGTAGACTTAGAGACAACAGAGGGGACACTGAGTTCTTGATGTGCAAACTTGCCATACTTGCAACACCAATGCAAAGTGGCTGAACAAAACATGATACAACAAAAAAGCTTGTTTTAAATGCAAAATACCTGCAGCTATAATGCAAACCAGTCGAATGAAAGTTGAGGGCAAATGTGCTTTTCTGACCCTCAAACATTTCTCCATATTCTCCCTGGGCAGGCAGCCAAGGCCGGTGAGCACGTGGTTTCCAACCAAGCCCGTCGGCTCTAGAAATAGAGCAGCATAGCAGGCTCAAGAGGCACCTCAGAGGAAAATCTCCCGCATGCTGCTTTGTGGTTCCTGGGCTTCCTGCACAGTGTGCAAAGAATACCTGCTGTAAAAGCAGTGGGAAGGATGGCAGGACCAATTTTTAGAAGGCAGTATTGATTTTTAAAGAACTTTTTGTTTTGAAATCACTGTAGGTTCACAAGCAATTGCACAGGTAGTACCGAGAGGTCCTGTATACCTTTACTGTTTTCTTCCAACGGCAACATCTTATATAATTATAAACAAACATCAACACCAGGAATCTGACATCGGAACGGTATGTGTATAGCTCTATGCCATTTTTTTTTTCTTACGGATTTTATTGGGGAAGGGGAACAGGACTTTATTGGGGAACAGTGTGTACTTCCAGGACTTTTTTCCAAGTCAAGTTGTTGTCCTTTCAATCTTAGTTGTGGAGGGCGCAGCTCAGCTCCAGGTCCAGTTGCCGTTTTCTAGTTGCAGGGGGCACAGCCCACCATCCCTTGCGGGAGTCGAACCGGCATCCTTGTGGTTAAGAGGATGCATTCCAACCAACTGAGCCATCTGGGAGGCAGCTCAGGTCAAGGTGCCATGTTCAATCTTAGTTGCAGGGGGCAGAGCCCACCATCCCTTGCGGGACTCGAGGAGTTGAACGGGCAACCTTGTGGTTGAGAGCCCGCTGGCCCATGTGGGAATTGAACTGGCAGCCTTCGGAGTTAGGAGTATGGAGCTCTAACCGCCTGAGTCACCGGGCCAGCCCAGCTCTATGCCATTTTAGCACACATGTAGACTCATGTAACCACCACTGTCATCAAATTACAAAACTATTCCATCACCACAGATACCTCCCTCATTATAATCCCTTTATAGTCATTCCCCTATTCTTAACCCCTGGCCACCACTAATCTGTTTTCCATCTTTAAAATTTTGTCATTTTAAGAATGTTATATAAATGGAATCACACAGTATGTGACCTTTTCAGATTGGTGTTTTCACTCAGCATAATGCCCTTGAGATCCATCCAAGCAATTGGGTAAGTCAATAGTTCATTCCTTTTTATAGCTGAGTAGTATTCCATGGATGTATCACAGTTTATTTAGCCATTCATCTAGTGAGGGACATTTTGGTTGTTTCTGGATGAAGGTTATTACAAATAAAGCTGCTATGAACAATCATGTACAGATTTTTGTGTTAATAAGTTCTCCTATCTTGGGGATAAATGCCCAGGAGTGAAATTGTAGGTTGCATAGTAAATGTATATCTAGTACTAACTTTTAAAAATTAAATAAATAAGTTTCTCTTTTCAAAAGTAACATTGTTCCCTCACAGATTTTTTTATGTGGTGAGTTAACTGGTCATGGGTCAGGTTGGGAAGAGGAGAGAAAAAGCATTGATTACCAAATAAATCATTCTAAATCCAAGAGGGGGTATTGTGTTTGGGGGCCTTATTATAACACATGGGCACGATAATCTATGCAGATATGCTTGTCTATCTCAGGAAGTGCTCAGGATGAGTGTGAGACATCCCATTTCTATCCTAACCACAGTACTGGGATGGTAAGCATGAAGAAATCAGGGCTAGACCTTTTATAACCCAATGTGGAAAAATTCAGATAATTTCTTCAGGGTCAAAAGTTTTGGACAAAAAATGACTGTGGCTTCAGATGGGTTTAGATGGAGGCAAAATAAAGTGATTGATGTTAGTGCCTCCTCTCCAAAAGTAGTGGTTATTCAGAAGTACACTACTGAATAAATACTGAGGATAGTCATTCCATTGCTTCTGTTTAAGGACATGTGTGATACAACTGAGCATAGCAAGAAGGCATTCCTGGAGCCTCCTCAGGAATCCTCCAGAATGGGGAGACCAAGCCTGGGAGGACTCAGGTGGGATCTCTAGAGCTGTCTGCCACTGTCTGTAATGCACAACAGAATGAATTCATTTTCCTGCTTCATTATTATAATATCATAATATGGGGGTAATACCCTCTAAACACATATTGCCTTCCTGGCTCAGAGTTGCCAGGGACCGTGTGCTTTCCCTAACCCTTTCAGAAACCCTAACCCCCACCCAAAGTTACTGAAATATCACACACCTTTCACAGGATACAAATGATGGGCCTTACCTGGAAGGAACAGGGAGAAAGACAGGGGACCAGCCATGAGTTATCCATATTATCTACACTCACAGATACCTCAGAGTTATCTCAATCCCTCTTTATCTCCTTCTCTCCCTCAGGCTACAAAAATTTTCTCTTCACGAGGAAAGATGAGAAATATATCAGTTGTGAGCTTATGTTAACTGACGTCTGTATGTGATGGACCACATATACAAATATACAGAGTGCTATTAGAAGCAAAAATTGAGATACTACATTTTCCAAAACTAATGTGTCAAGTATAAGTGTGAAGAATTCTAAAATAAGCTTCTCTTGTGGCTCTCAGAAATAATTTGATATTTAGAGTTATGTGGCAGTACAAAGATAAACATTGCAAAAATCTAAATACACACATTAGGAAATGGTTAAAAAACATTACGTTGAAATCACATGATAAATTATTACATAATAATTAAAATAATATAATTAAAGAATATTCAGTGACACGGAGAAAAGCTCATGAGTGAAAAAGCTAATTAAAATATTATATAGCATGTTCATAACTTAAATATCTTATGTTTGAATAGAAATAAAAGGAAGCAGTGCTCTAAAATGTTAATATTTTTCTATGGGTTGCAAAATTATGACAGTGTATTTGTTTCCTTTTTTATACTTCTTGATGTCTTCCACCATTTCTGACATAAGCATGTATTATTTTAATAGTTGAAAGTTATAAAAGTTAATTTTAAAACATTTGATATCTTCCTGGCTGAAAAGCATCAGAAGATCAAAATTCAGATCGAAGAACAAACCCCAACCAACTTCTAACAGAGCCACCTTTCACTTGTCATGCTTTTAACAAAATCTTTGATGTTTTATGCCATGGCCACCATTTAAGTCACCTTTCAAGAAAGGATGATTTTTAAAAAAAAAGAAAAAAAAAGAAAACGCTGTTGTTACCTAAGCCATTTTCTACCAATAACATCCTGGCCTCTCAACATCCAATATTTTACCTCCAGGAGACTTCTTATTCTCTCACCATCATCCCCTCTTCCTCCCACCCATAGGAGTTCCTGCTTTGATGAGCTGTTTTCCATAAAATTCTATGGGAACAAAGTTTTTGCCACTTGGAAAAATCAAAACATACACAGAGATGACAGAAAGGGCATTTCTCCCGCAGGCATAATTACAGAATAAACAGGCATTGACAAAAGCAAGAATGCATTGGTATTTTGTTTTGTTGTATTAAACTAAAGGGTATGAAACTGCCAGTGAGGATTTGGAGAGCTGGAGGTAATATTCAAAATAGTTCAAGGACATCATTACTCCCTTCCCAAGAGTCCCAAGCACCGCCCTCAAGCTCTCAGGTGCTTGACCCTTCCCCTTCCATCTACCCTGCCCACACCTAAGGATTTTTGCTTTGTTTTTAAAACTTTGCTAATTAGTTCATACAGTGTTTGAAGCAAGAGTGAGGGGGGAAAAATATGAATCAGTCTTAACTGGATTTTTCAGTATCTCACTTTCTCAATATGTGGAATGAATCCCACCAGGTAAGGAGAATAATAAAGACCAGTGGATGCCCTCAATTTTAGCATTCTCACCGATTCCTAACACACACAGGAGCTCTCTAAATGTGCTCCCAGGAAACTGTGACAGTATTTTCTCCCAGGAAAACTGTGTGCTAGATAAAATACCTTTGCTCAAGACATAATTCTTATCAAGAGGATTTAATCATTAACACAAAGTGTAAAAGCAGAAGTGAAAGTGCTTTTTTTAAACTTTTAAAGTTTTGACCTCTTAATTACAAGTCAAGAAAGTTAAAATTAGATTAGGTTTGCTGTCAACAGCCTTCCTGAGACATCGTAATTTAATTACATTGTTTAAGTTGACAGGTGTTTCACCACCAACTTTTGGCAGTCAGTAAACTCCCTTCACTGTGTCCAACAGAAGAGGGCAAAGCAATAAAAAAGTTATTCATTAAGCAAAACCCTCCATCATTTCCTGGATAAAAAGGAAGGAGCCAACACTAGGAAAAAATAAATAAATAAATAAATAAATAACTAAGGTAAATGAAGACACAGTCAGGAAAAGTGGGCAGGTATAAAATGACTGCAGTTGTGACGGGAGAGAGTAGGTGACCACATTTCTTCCAAGAAAGAAAAGTTGAGTTTAGCACACCCTTCATGTTTTGTTCAACAGGTAATATAAGTATCTGCCATGTTTCAGGCACATGCGAGGTCCTGGGGATGCACAGGTGAGGAAGAGGAATCTGGCCCCTGTGACCCACCCTCTTCCCAATGACACAAAAGAGATAGAACTAATGATTTAATCACAATTATGTGTTAAGTCTCCAGGGCAGTAGGGACCAGCACATTTTGGTCGCAAGGGGATACCCACCCTGGTTCCCTCCAGTGAGAGGAGTTTGCTACAGGATTCCTCAGGAAGTAAGGAAACAGTGCCAGCAGCCACACGTCCAGCCCCATTTCCTGAGCCGCCACCCCCCTCCGTTTCCCTCCTCCCCCTCTCCCTCCCCAGCCATTCTATCCTGAAAGTCAACAGTCCCTCAGAAGTGGAGTCTACCATACTCACGACTCAGCTTCCTTCTCCATTCAGTTTTTCCTTTTGCTTTTACCATCACTGCAGACTTTCTGCTCTCCTGTCCACCTCGGGAGTCTGCTGTCCTACTGCTTTCTCTGTCTCCAAGGCTTCTGTGTATGGCCTGCTCTTTGTCTCTGAGGTTCATCACCACTCTATTTATGTCCCTTTGTCTGGGTCTTGCAGTCAGACTCCCTCAGGGAACAATCTGAGTGGGTCTGTTAGTCACTCTCCATTAGGCAGTATCCCAGTTGAACAAAGTTCTCGTGCCAGGCTATTTCAGAAGATGCTGACCAGCCAATAGAAGGCTGCCTTTGACTCAAGGGCTGACCCCTGATCCGACCAGCTTATAGCTATAATGATGGGGGTCCCATTATTCAGAGCATGGCAATCTATGTCTTAAGAAACCATTTGTGGTCTCCTACCTCTTAAGGTGTTTGTGGGTGAGGGAGACACTCAAAGTATCACCAAGAATCTCAAAACAGATATTAAGGCTTGATTTCATGTTAGTCCCATATTGTCTGCTGTTTCACTATAACATCACCATTTCCGAAATGCTTCAGTGTCAGACTCTCTAGATACAGGCATCGCCATTCCATCCCACACTCTTTCCCATTAAGCACAGTGACACCCCAAGAACCTTTCCTTTCACAGTGTCCCCGTTGCCAATTTTGAGTTGGCACATGGGATGAAGTTGATTTGCCATCCCCCAGTCTAAAGGACGAAATCCAAATTCTGCAGATCGCCACCCTAAGTCTTCAGCCTAAAACTCTGCTTCTAAGCCCAAATTCCAGCCAGTATTAAATTACCACACCATTCTTTATGCAACCTGTGCTTAGATACTCTCCGTTTGTCCTTCCAGATCCAATCTCTACCTTGCTCCAGAGAGGTTGACCATTATGCACAGTATCAGCCAGGCATCCGAGTTCCCTGGGTTTTGAATGAATTTGGCCAAAGGGAGGCACTGGCAGAATATGAGGGGCATACAGAGTTTGAGATATACCAAGGGTGTCAAAAAAATGTATACACATTTTAAGCGATGTTACCTGTGCTCAAGCAGTAGTTCATCATAATCAGAAGTGTCTGGATCTGAAGGTAACCACTTTGAGCACCTCTTGTCATTGCAGAAGTCAAATGTAACTTGTATTCATCTTTTGTTATCGGTATATATTGAGTATTAAAATTAATCGTTTTTTCCTTTCTTAAAATATATATACGTTTTTGGTTTTTTTTGGCACCCTCTATACTTTCCCCCCCTCCTCCAGCCTGGCAGTGGCTATGTTTCTCTACTTAAGGCCTCAGCTCCTGGCAGGGGCCTCTCTCTGACCCCTGAACCCTCCTTGGGTCTGGGGTTACCAAAACATTATCTAGCCTCTCTCCTTGCTTTCTTTAGGCTGAAGCTGCCTGCTGCAAGATGCTTCACCCACCCATGTTGCTTTTCTCCTGTGCTGCCCACGCCTTTGTAAATGAGCCCATCTTTGAACTCTCTTCAATTACCCACCCCCTCTTTAAAAACTTTAAATAGACTTCATTTTTTAGAATAGTTTTCAATTAGAAAAATTTGGAACATAGGACAGAGAGTTCCCATATACTCCACATCCTTCCCATATACACTCTGCAGCCAGTTTCCCCTATCACCAATATCTTGTATTATTAGTATGATATATTTGCTACAATAGTGATGCATTATTATTGACTGAAGTCCAGACTTTATTCAGACTTCCTTACATTTCACCTAATGTTCTTTTTTTTTTCTGTTGCAGGATCCCACAATTACATTTAGTCATCATGTCTCCTGAGGCTCCACTTGTCTGTGACAGTTTTTCAGACTTTCCTCATTTTGGATGACCTTGACAGTTTGGAAAAGTACAGGTCAGGTGTTTTGTAGAATGTCCCTCAACTGGGATTTGGTTGTCTTTCTCGTGGTTAGACTGAAGGTACGGGATTTGGGGAGGAGACCACAGAGGTGAAGGGCCCTTTTCAGCACGTATCAAGAATATATCATTTCAATTTGCATCAAGAGCACATACGGTCAACATGACTTATCCCTGTTGATGTTAACCTCGCTCACCTGGCTGAAGTCACACCTGCCAGGTTTCCATGCTGCAAAATTACTCTTCTTTTTCTCCCTCTTTCCTTATTGTACTCTTTAGAGGGAAGTCACTGTGTGTAGCGCACACTCAGGAGAGGGAAGTTACACTTCCTTCACCAGAAGGTGGAGTAGAGCTTATGTTCTTTTTTTTTCTTTTAATTGAGGTAAATTATACGTAACACAAAATTTGCCATTTTAATCACTTTTTAAGGGTTTCAGTAGGCCATTTATTTCCTGCTGGGACCCTTACTATACCCAAGTTAAACTTGTCACTCTTCACCCATAATGACAACGTCTTTATGTTTTATCACATGAGATGTCCAGACAAAGAGATTCTCCCATTTTCGTCTGTTTAATTCCTACTCACTCTTTAAGCCCCAACTCAAGACTTCATGGGCTCCTGTAGGGATGGTGAGTTACTCCTGTGATTGTCTCCCCGACCGTGTATTTACCCTTCCATTCCAGTATTTTTTGCATTGCACCATTTTCTTTGTGGCTTTCCCAAGGCAGGAGCTAAATTTTATTTATCTTTGTATCCTTAAGGCTTAGGACTGCCCTAGAAATGCAGCTGCTGATCAATAAATGTCAGCTGGAAATAAAGGAAGAAGAGATGAAATAGAAGCTGAAATGGCCTATTTTTCCCCAAAGATTAAAGAGAGTGTTAATACCTAATATTGGTGAGGGTGTGGAAAGCGCCACATTCATTGCTATGTATCCTAGTACATCCTTTCTGCAGAGCAAATTGACAACACCTCTTAAAAGCCGTAATAGCCTCTGGCCGGCCCGGTGGCTCAGGCAGTTAGAGCTCCCTGCTCCTAACTCCGAAGGCTGCCGGTTCGATTCCCACATGGGCCAGCGGGCTCCCAACCACAAGGTTGCCAGTTCAATTCCTCGAGTCCCGCAAGGGATGGTGGGCTCTGCCACCTGCAACTAAGGTTGAACACGGCACCTTGAGCTGAGCTGCCTCCCGGATGGCTCAGTTGGTTGGAGCGCGGGCTCTCAACCACAAGGTTGCCAGTTCAATTCCTCGACTCCCGCAAGGGATGGTGGGCTGTGCCCCCTGCAACTAGCAACGGCAACTGGACCTGGAGCTGAGCTGCACCCTCCACAACTAAGACTGAAAGAACTTGAAGCTGAACAGAACCCTCCACAACTAAGATTGAAAGGACAACAACTTGACTTGGAGAAAAAGTCCTGAAATTGCACACTGTTCCCCAATAAAGTCCTGTTCCCCTTCCCCAATAAAATCTTTAAAAAAAAAAAAAAGCCGTAATATATGCATATTTCTACCAGCAACTGCAAGTCTGGAAACTTAAATTAAGACGAGATTCAAAGATTGACTCAGTCTTGACAATGTTTTTTTAATTTGACACTAAAAGTAAAGGCAAAAATTGCAAAAATGAGCAAGTGGGACTACATCAAACTAAAAGGCTCTGCACTGCAAAAGAATCCATGAACAAAATGAAAAGGCAACTTAGCAAAAGGGAGAAACTATTTGTAAATCATGTATAAGACAAGGGGCTAATTTCCAAAATATATAAAGAACTCATGCAATGCAATAGCAAACAAAACAAAACAATTAAATTAAAAAATGGGCAGATGATCTGAATAAACATTTTTCCAAAAAAGACATACAGATGGCCAACAAGTACATGAAAAGATGCTCAATGTCACTAATCATAAGGGAAATGTAAAACAAACCCATAATGAGATATCACCTCGCGCCTGTTAGAATAGCTATTATCAAAAACACAAGAAATAGCAAATGTTGGCAAGAATGTAGGAATGTAAATTGGTGCAGCCACTGTGGAAAACAGTATGGTGGTTCCTCAAAACCTTAAAAATAGAACTACCATATGATCCAGCAATTCCACTTCTGGGTGTTTAGCCAAAGAAAAAGAAAACACTGACTCAAAAAGATATATGCACCCCATGTTCACTGCAGCATTACTTACAATAGCCAAGACATGGAAGCAACCTAAGTGTCCACTGGTGGATGAATGGATAAAGCAATTGTGATACACACACACACTCACACATACACACACACACACATACACACACACCAAAATGGAATATTATTCAGCCATAAAAAAGGAAATATTGCCATTTGCAACAACCTTGGAGATGGACCTTGAGGGTATTGTGCTAAGTGAAATAAGTCAGACAGAGAAAGGCAAATACTGTGTGATCTCACTTATATGTAGAATCTAGAAACAACAAGAACAACAACAAAAGAATTGAATTCAGATACAGAGAACAAATTGGTGGTCGCTAGAGGTAGGGGGTAGGGGGTCGGCAAAATGGGTGAAGATGGTCAAAAGATACCAACTTCCAGTTATAAAATAAGTAAGTCCTGGGAATGTGATGTACAGCATGGTGACTACAGTCAACAACACTGTATTGCATATTTGAAAGTTGCTAAGAGAATAGATCTGAAAAATTCTCATCACAAGAAAAAAATTGTAACTATGTGTGGTGACGCATATTAACTAGACTTACTGTGGTGATCATTTCACAACATAGGCAAATACTGAATCATTATGTTGTACACCTGAAACTAATATAATGTTATATGTCAATTATATCTCAATTAAATAAAGAGACAATCAAGACAGGTGGAAAGATACTTGTACAAAGATATTGTTTTCAATGCAAAAACTGGAAACAACTTCAAAGCCCAGCAATAGGCCAACTAAATGACGGTATATCCATGGTATGAAGTAATAATATATCGCCATTAAAATTCAAGTTGAATATTTACCGAGTAATGATCTCTGGCTATGGTATAATGGGCATAGATCTAACTTTGTCTTTGTATTTTTCCAAGGATATCTGTAACTAGAAAAAGATGATGAAAATGTACCTTTTCAAAGGGGCTGATTTTACCAATGCAAATTTGAACATCCATCTTAAAGATAATGAAAACTTGAAGTACAACCAGTTAGCCAGTTTAGTTATAACCAAGTTAAAATGTCACAGCTACCATGATCACTGCCTCCAGCCATCACCACCTTACCCTGAAAACACTAAGGGTGTGGTGGGTCACTGGAGAAGAGAATTCAGAGCTTCCCACCTCTGTCCCCACTTCTGACCTGAATCCTGGTCTTTTTCTTTTGATTTTAAAGCTCTTCTAACTAACAGTAATTTAGTCACACTTAGAAACCCATCGTTCTATTCCACTCTGCTCATTTTGCAGATGGGAAAACTGAGATCCAGACAACTTCAAAACGACACCGAAACAGAGCCAGATCCAGGTCTCCAGATTCCTGTGATGGTTCTTGGCACTTTAGCAAGCCAATCGAATCAAGGGTGGGTTTTTTTAGATTGAAAGACTTGTGGGGGGCCCACATGTTTCGAGAGCAAAGAATTCTAATAATAACCTATCTTTGATCCCCTCCCCAACCCAACTTTAGAACTATGTCTCAGCAAATACCATGTTTCCCCGAAAATAAGACCTAGCCGGACAATCAGCTCTAATGTGTCTTTTGGAGCAAAAATTAATATAAGACCCAGTCTTATCTGACTATAAAACCAGGTCTTTATTATATGATATAATGTAATATAATATAATAGCCGGTCTTTTTTTACTATAAGAGCGGGTCTTATATAATATATTATATCATGTATATAATATACATTATATATATAATATAACATCTCATATATATAATATATATTGTATTTTATATATAATATATGACATATATATATACATATACATATATATATATATATATATATATATATATATATATATATATATATATATATATATGTAATATAATATAAGATCCGGTCTTATATTAATTTTTGCTCCAAAAGATGCATTAGAGCTGATTGTCCAGCTAGGTCTTATTTTCAGGGAAACATGGTAGTTATCAAAGAATGTTTACTGAGCACAGTGTAATTTGGAAACATTATCTCGTTCTAATGTAATGATGGGAAAAAGCACTACAAAGTCTAACTTAATGTAACTGTGTTGAGTAAGCAAGGATGATAAAAATCAAAATACCATTATATCCAAGACTGGCTTTACCCCCAAACAAATAAACACAATTCTGATTGGTTCTTTGCCCTCCTAGCTCGATCCCAGAATCCCTGCATCTTGCTTTTGGCTCTTGCTCTGGACGACTGCCAGGAATGTCCTCCAATGTCTACCCTTGCAAACCAGTTACCCTTGCACACCAAAAACAATTCTTTCTCTTTCTACCAAATCTCTACCCTGCTCCCAGTCAAGCCCCAATACCTCACATCTTCTCAATGAGACAGATAAAGTGAAGCCTTAGAATTTTTCCCTGGAAGGTGCACAGTAGAAATAAGTTTAGACTTTTTAAAAAATGCTTTTTATTTTTCAATTACAGTTGACATACAATATTATATTAGTTTCAGGGGTACAACACAGTAATTAGACATTTATATAATTTACAAGGTCATCACCTCAATAAATCCAGTACCCATCTGACAGCATACATAGTTATTACAATACCACTGACTATATGAGTGTTCCCGTGTTATACTCTACATCCCCATGACTATCTTGTAACTACCAATTTGTACCTCTTAATCCCCTTCCTCCCTTCATCAATCCTCCCCATCCAGCAATAATCAAAATGCTCTCTGTATCTATGAGCTTGTTTCTGTTTTGATTGTTCATTTATCCTGTTCTCTAGATTCTATAAGTGAAATCATATGACATTTGTCTTTCTCTGTCTGGCGTACTCCACTAGGCAAAATTCCCTCTAGCTACATCCAGGTTGTCGCTGATGGCAAAATTTCCTTCTTGTTTTATGGCTGAGTAATATTTCACTGTACATATGTACCTCCTCTTCTTTATCCATTCATCCACTGATGAACACCCAGGTTACCTCCGTATCTTAGCTACTGTGAACAATGCTGCAATGAGCATATGGATGCACATGTCCTCTCAAAGCAGCATTTTGGGTTTCTTTGGATAAATACCCAGAAGTGGGATTACTGGGTCCTCTGTCTCTTGTTATAACGTTTTAAAGTCTATTTTGCCTGGTATAATTATTGCTTCCCCAGCTTTTTGTTTTTGTTTCCATTTTCATGAAATATCTTTTGCCATCCCTTTACTTTCAGTCTGTGTGTCTTTCAATCTGAAGTGGGTCTCTTGTAGGCAGCATATGTAAGTGTTTTGTTTTCTTATCCATTTAGCCACCTTATGTTTTTTGATTGGAGCATTTAATCCATTTACTTTTAAAGTAATTTTTGATAGATATGTAGTTGTTGCCATTTTAGTACTCATATTTTTTATTCTTCTTCTCCTTCTCTTTCTTCTTCTTCAAGAAGTCCTTTTAACATTTCTTGTTATACAGGTTTGGTGGTGATTAACTCCTTTAGCTTTTACTTATCTGGGAAGCTCTTTATCTGTCTTTCAATTGTAAATGATAACCTTGCTGCATAGAGTATTCACACTTGAAGGTCCTTGCATTTCATCACTTTGAATATTTCGAGTCAATCTCTTCTGGCCTGCAAAGTTTCTGTTGAGACATCAGATGAGTCTGATGGGCGCTCCCTTGTAGGTAAGTAACTGCTTTTAACGTTCTCGCTTTGTCTTTAACCTTTGCCATTTTAATTATGATGTGTCTTGGTGTGGGCTTTTTTGGGTTCATCTTGTTTGGGAATCTCTTCCTGGGCTTGTATGTCTATTCCCTTCACCAGGTTAGGGAAGTTTTCTGTCATTATTTCTTCAACTAGGTTTTCAATTCCTTGCTGGCTTCTACTTCTGGTACCCCTATGATGCGAATGTTGGTACGCTTGATGTTGTCCCAGAGGCCCTTTAAACTATTTTCATTTTTCTGCATTCTTTTTTTTCTTTTTGCTGTGCTGATTAGGTGTTTTCTGCTACCTTCTAAATTGCTGATTCAATCCTCTGCTTCATCTAATCTACTGTTGATTCTCTCTAATGTATTCTTCATTTCAGTTATTGTACTATTTATTTCTGACTGGTTCCGTTTTATGTTTTATATCTCCATTTTTATGTTTCCTATCTCTTTGTTGAAGTTCTCACTGAGACCATTGAGGATCCTAATAACCAGTGTTTTGAACTCAGCATCTGGTAGATTACTTGTCTCTCTTTTTTTTTTTTTTTACAGGTCTTGCCTCAGGTTTATTTGTACGAGTAAACAAATGACCTCCTTGGGTTTTACAAGGGCCTTGATAGCCTCAGCCCATGCACTCATGACCTTGGCATTGTTGGCGTGCATCTTCTTCAGGCCCTTCTTGTTCTGCTACTTGGTAAAGTGCATGTTCCTCAGGAACTTGGGGTCCACCCCCTTAAGAGATTTGTATCTTTGTTATTAGGGGTTCTTGATGCCATTTCTGTGCCATTTTCAGGACTGGTTGTGCATGGTGTGGTTCTTGGACTTGGCCATGTCTGCAACCAAGTTCATAGCTCCCAAATACCTGGGACCAGAAGAGAAAGCTACTTGTCTCCATTTTGTTTAGTTCTTTTTCTGGAGCTTTGTTCTGTTCTTTCATTTGGGATATGTTTCTTTGTCTCCCCATTTTGGCTGTTTCCCTGTGTTTGTATGTTCAATGTAGGGCTGCTATGTCTCCCAGTCTTGGTAGAGTGGCCTTATGTAGTAGGTGTCCTGTGGGGCCCAGTGGTGCAATCTCCCTAGTCCCCTGAGCTGGGTGCTCCAGGTGTATCACTTGTGTGGGTTGTGTATGCCCTCCTCTTGTAGTTGAGCTTTGGTTGCTGTTTGCATGTCAGTGGGAGGATTGACCCTCTGGCTGATTGGTTGTGAAGATTGGCCATGACTACAGTGGAGAAGCTGTTGTGTAGGGGCTGACCCTACAAAGCAGGATTCACTTTAGCAGGGCTCGGGTGTCTACCCAGTCTGCCATTTGGGTGTGTCTTTTTGTGAAGGTGGTTGAGTGGCATTCTGGTGTGGTCTGAAGCTGGCCACCAGGTGTGTTGGTTCTGGGACCTCTTGGGAGGGGCTCTGTGCAGGCCAAGGTCAGCTGCTGCCTGTGCCTGGTCCGGGACTACATGGTATGAGCTACAATGTGATCTGCAGATGGTTGCCACTTGGGCTGGTTTGGAGGTGCCTGACGGTGCAAACTGAGGCTGGCTGCCACCAGTGCTGTGCTTAGGGTTGCTTAACAAGAGGTACGGGGCATGCCAATGCCAGATGCTACTTGTTTGGGGTTTGTGAACATTTGAGAAATTTTAGGATGAACCAAGATAGGCCATTTGTATGGAAAAGCCACTGGAAGTGGCTTGGGTGGGGCGAGGTCTTAGGGAATCACCAGGGTGGGATGAACAGCATTAGCCAAGCTGATGGAGACTCAGATATGGTGGCTGCCTGCGTCTGCATGCTAGGAAGGTGGTGGTGGGGGGGCTCAACAAAGGAACTATGGCTTCTGCCAGCACTTCTGTCTGGGACAAAGCTGCCCCTCCTCCCCTCTCCCTGAAGCCAGACAACTCAGTTCCTTCCCATACGTCCCTGGTACCTTTCAAGCTGCTGTCCCAGCACTGGACTCAGAATGAGTGAGTCCATCAGCGAGTAAATCCATGTGTGGGGCCTTTAAGAGGAGCACCTGGGACTCCAGCCATCCTCCATCTCACTCAGCCACAATCTCTGCTGGTTTTCATAGCCAGAAGTTGTGAAAACTAACTTCCTGGCACTGGAACCCTGGGCTGGGGAGCCTGGTGTGGGGCTGGGACCCCAAACTCCTCAGAGGGAACCTCCACTGCTGAGATATAGTCCCAATTTTTAAGCACCACATGAAGGTATGAGACATCCTGTTCCATCTCTCCACACGTCCCAGTCTCCAGATGGCATCTTCCATATGTCCTTAGTTATAGGACTTCGGTTCGGCTAGACTTCAGGTGATTCTCAATGATGGTTGTTCTGTAGTTTAGTTGTAATTTTGATGTGGTCAGGAGAGGAGGAAAGGACAGCATTTACCTACTCTGTCATCTTGATCAGAACAAGAAGTTTAGACTTGAGAGTCAAAAGACCTGACTGTGCAGGTATCTGGTAAGTTTGCAACGAAGCATTTAATCCTTCAGAACTCAGACTTCTGTCTGTGAAATTCATGATTACTAGGACATACCAGTATCCGAGGTCCAGTTGGACTTATTCAATGGCAGCTTTGTACAAGCCAAGACCAGCCCTGGTTTGTAAAAGATGTAGTTAATCTTTAAGCTGGCAGTATGTGGTGTTAAGAGAATTTGTAATGGAAGGTCCTTACTCAGTCACATCCTGTTTTAAGAATTAAAATAACTAAAGAAAATGTAGAGTTTGAGAAAATTAGATTTGCTACAACGTCGTCACTCAAATGAAGTAAATAACTTCTCTACTGTTTAAATGGTCTTAAATCAATGTTCTAATGTCTCCTGACCTTCTAGGCTATGTGGAAATTTTTGATTTTCAATATTTATTTTTAAATTTTGAAAAACCTTCAATTCTTTGTCTTGATATTTTTAGTCCTCTCTGTTTTTCCTGCTCTACAGTGAGTGCAATCGTGTGTTGGATGGGAAGGTGGAAAGCCCTTCCATTTGGCTCACGGGAGGCCCAGGATTCTCAAGCAGCAAGAAGACACCTCTCTGCAAGAAATCTGCTTGTCTTGCTTCAAAAGGGCTGATTTTACATTGCGATCTGCATTCATTTATTTACAGAATCAGCTGAGCTCCCACGTGCCAGGCATGAAAGAAAATCATGAGCACACCAGACCACTGGCAATAATCAGATCTCCACACTAGGGCTTCTTTACACAGTGTGATAAAATCCAATGAAGAAACCCAAGAAGCAAAGAGAACCTATAAAAGATGGGTGAGACTGGAAGGTGAGTAAAGGTGTCTCTTGAGGAACTGACCTTTGAAACTGAAGGATGAATGTGAATTATGTAGAGAAAGGACAGGCAGCTCAGGCAGGCCACAGGCTGGGCAAAAGGGAAGGATATCTGTTGGAGAAAAGTTTCTTCCACTGTTCACTTCGAGTCCCATCAATTATCTGAGGCAGGTATGAAATTTTGGGGGGGGGAACTCCACCTGTATTTGCAAATTAATCTTCCAAAATCACTAGCAACCAACATAACTTTAAAAATATTCACTAACCTCTCCTTTATCAAATGCTCTCATGGTTTTTGTTTTCCATCACATACAAAATGGTGATTTCTTATTTTTAGCCCTCTCTTACTTTTCCTTGCTCCATAGTGAGTGAGTTGTGTGTTGGATGGGAAGGAGAAAAGCCCTTCCATTTGGCTCACTGAATGACCAGCAGCAAGAAGACACCTCTCTCAAGAAATCTGCTTAACATGCTTTTAAAGGGCAAGAGGGCCCTTTTCCAGAACATGTTACCAATGGTAATGTTTAAAAGAGTTTGCAAAGCACCAGTGGTAAAATGCACTCTTCTTTAGTTTCCTGAATTAGGGACACAGTAGAAGCTTAAGGAGAGAGCAGCCTGTGCATGCATCTGTGGGTGTAAACAGTGGGTGCACAGAAACACCCTTCCACCTTTCAGGCGTGCGATGAGTTCTTATCCCATCACTTTTTGAAGACCAGTCACAAGAATGCAGGGAGGGGTGTCTCAAACTCATCCATAATTTAGTGGATGTCATGTGGGACAGAGAAGGAAAAATAAAAGGAGAAAAAAAGCATTGTAAAGGAGGATTCTTCTAGAGTGGAACACACAACCCCCACCCACCCTCTGAATTCTGTAATTCAATGCCCACAATATTCCACTCCACATAGAAGCCAGGTTCTTCACAATTCTTGTTACCAGATCTAGAAATCAACACATAAATGCCATCTTCCTGTCACCAAAACTTCTAGGAACAAAAAAATGTGGCTTCCTTCGCTGCCCGCCAAAAAAGGGAGCTGGGATTGTTAATACATTGCTTCTATCCTCCTGTGTCACACTTTTTACTTCCCCCACGGAAAGGGCAGCTTCTGTGGGTGCCCAGGGCATCTCACTGCGACAGAGAGCCCTCCTTCCCAGGGCCAGCGCTCCGCCCTGGCAGACAGCAGCCCTGGCCCGTGGTCATCTGCATCCTGTCTGGTCCCTCCCGCCCGGAGTGTCTGTGCACTGCCGCAGTGAGTTGTATAACCACACTTCGGGCCGCCTAGAGGGGAGCGTAGTGAGCGTCCCTCCTGACAGCATCTGTTGAAAGTCACTGGTGCCAATTTACAAGACCCATCAGACAGGAAGGCCCCCAAGACTTTCGGGAAGGGAGGAGGGAGAAGCGCTGTTAGGATCTCATCACTGGGGGGGGGGGGGGGGACAGGGCAGTAAGGTTTGCAAATCTCTCCAGGAGCAATAATTAACCCTCAAGTTCTGTCCTTAGAGCTGGTGATGCAAGAAGGGGAAGAGCACACTGAGGGCCCCCACTCCACCTCATTAGTGTGGGTCAGGAAAGGGGGAATGGGGCGGAAACTCCTGGGGTAATTCTCAAATTTTCTCCCCAGGGAAGCCTCTAGTGAAAATGCCAAGGACGTCTCCCCTCCTTTTCAATTACGTAACTCTTGCACATTTTGAAGAATATACATGAACATAATAAATTTAACTACTTATGAAGGTAGATCTCTAAATAGACTGCATTTAAAAGCTCGGAGGCGCACTGTAAGTCTGAATAGACCTGGTTGCCACCTGGCAGCGTTACAGGGTGGCATCTAATGACTGGATTCTCCAGGCCCTCCCTCTCCCCTCCACACACAGCTCCGGGATCCGGGTCGCTGGCGGGGATGGCGCCCTCTCGGCCCCGCAGGCGCGGCGTACTCCAGTCCCGGAGTCGCGGAGTCTCCTGAACCAGCTAGTCGACAGGCAGCGGAAAGAGCTGCCCCCTCCCTCCCTTCCACCCTGGCGAACACCTGGCGCGCGGTTACCTGCGGGGCCGGGGCTCTCCGCAGCCCATTGGCCGGACCCCAGCCACCTTTGCCGTTGGCTTCAGGGTGATGTCCGACCTCCGGCGCTCGCACTGCGCCCTCCGCTGGGCCCGCGCCATTCTCGTGGGGACCTTCATCCGGCGCCGGGAAGAGCCCGCAGCGGCGCTGGAAGCGGGCGACGAGCTGGGAATCCTGCAGGCTCCACAGCAGCTCGGCCATGGTGCACCGGGTCCGCCGCCGCCGCGCCAGTGCCTTTAGGTTGCACTGCCCCCCCGCCCTTGCACTTGCCGGTCAGGCTCCCGGGGCGGAGGGCGGGCGGGGCCCCGGGCGCCCGCCAATAGGTGCGCCTCTCGAGTCCTGGCGTCCGCACCTCGCGCGCAGAGGCTCAGGTGTCCGCCTCCACCTTGCTCCGACCACGTCCGCCCGCCGCGGGCTCGGGCGGGCTCGGGCGCTCCCGGACGTCTGCCACCTCGGATCGGGGCGGAGGAGCACAGGTGTCTAAACCGCGCCCCCTGCGCACGACCGCGCCCCCACTCGCTCCCGGCTGGTGCAGACGTGCCACCTAATGGGGAGCGGCGGAGCTCTTGTGGGCCTGCGGGTGTCCGTCCTGCAGTTCGCCGTCTGGTCGCTCAGTGACCTTCCTTTCACTCCTGAGCCCAAAACGAGGTCTGATTTCTCCTCCTGCTGCCCGCACCCAGCTCTCTGCTCTTGCCTTTGACCGTTTCCGGCAAGTAGAGTGAGCCCCCTAGGGAAAATCCCTAAGTTCTTTGCAAACTTTGCGTGATGCAACGTCTCGCGGAAGTCCCGAACTTTCTCGACCTGGCTTAAGAGCCACAGTTCAAGGTAGACCCTGAGTCTTCCTCTGCATTCCCCTGCCTTTGTGGTGTGGCAACTGGGCAACAATTTTAGACGCGTAGGTAGGAAAACCGATTCTTTCTCGGTTTCCTGCATTAAGAAAGGTGACGCTTGCCCCTCCTCCCTCTTCTTTCCGCTCTGCCTGCATTTACACAACGGCAGGGGTAAGACAGACCAAGATCTTTCGAGAACAAGGTGATCAAGGATAGGGTGGAGGATTTGACATCTCACCGCACCTGCGCCTACTTTAGGGCTCATTTCAGTACTGCAAAGAAAACATTCTTCCGGGCGGGTTTTCCCTCCTCCCCAGCATCTCCTTGCAGGGGCGCTGAGATCGCACACAAGGGCCTCTGCGCTTTCTCACAAGGAGTGAAAGGCAACAAATTGGGCCCAGCTCATCAGCCAGCAACAAAAGAGCACTTCAGTCCTCGTCTTCTGTTTGCAGCAGAAGGCTGTGCGTTTCCTGGTAGCGAACTAAGCATTTGCTTACACAAATGACTGTCAACAAACACCTGCCATTACCTTGTTTATCCAGTTGGGTTTTTAGTCTACAAGTCTCTGGGATGAAGCTTTCAAGGATGATTTGGTCTCCCTCATGTCTTAGTTTCCGCTCTCCTTCCCATCTAGAGAGCAAGATGAAGGTGGCTGAGAGAGCAATGAAACTCTTGGGAGACACCATTTTCTACTTACAGAAGAAGCACAGAGCTGTTGTCACAATCCAGCTGTGTGACTGTGGGGGCAGAGCCCCAGAAAGTAGTTTCCAGGCTCTCGGCCTCACATAGACAGGTGCTGGCTCAGGTAGTAAATGGCCATCAACTGTGATTGCATGGCCATCAGCTGTGGCTAGTTGGCCGTCAGTGGTAACCAGTGAGCCATTGGCCACTAATATAACTGCTGTGGCTACGCTAGCAGAAAGAGGTAAAGAAGAATGGGGGCTAGCAAGAAGATGGCGGCTGGGCTGGCAAGCATGGATGGCGGTTTGTGGACAGTGTGGATCCAGCCTCCAGTGAGAGTATAGTGCTGCCAATGAGAATATAGTGGTATGACTCCCCCAACTATGGCTCCATGGGTGTTCCTTTTGGGCCTCACCATATCCTGCGTTATGTGGGGAGCGGGAGCAGAGATCCCGCAGGCCGCCCCGCACGACAAATGGCGCAGCGAGCAGGGTCTCCTGCATGACAGTGACACACAGAGCTGTCTAGTCCTGGAAGCACAGGTGTCTCTCCCCAACGTTGTTGTCATTTATAGCCACTAGGACCAAACCCTGTGGCTTAGTTTTAAAAGCTGGAGTTGCAGAAGGTCAGGAACTGTTCTTTTTCTGAGGTAAAGGAACATGTTCTTCCAGGAAGACACTTGAGTGATGTGTCTCCCAAATTTGATGCTTCAAGTTTCCTTTTTCCCAATTAGGAAAAAGATGCAAAGCAAAAAACATGGCACATGTCACATAAGGCCTAATAAATGTATATTCAGACAATGCATTTTTATCTCCATGGAGGAGCAGTTACTGACTTCAGCTTCAGTGACTGTTGTTTCAGTTTCTTCCTTTGATAAAGCAATAAGCCTCACTTCTTATCTTCCTTATAAGGCTGTTATGTGTGGCAGTCCTTGGCCCATGGCAGTATCATTTCGATCTCCTCCTCTGTTGTCAAATGGTATTCTCCCTGTGTGATTCTCTGTTCAAATCTCCATCTTCTTATAAAGACACCAGTCATTGGATTAGGGTCCACTCTTAATCCAGTGTGACCTCATGTTAACATGATAACATCTGCAAATATTCTATTTCCAAATAAGCCATAGTCACAGGTTCTGGATGGACATGAATTTGGAAGGGCACACTATTCAACCCAGTACTAGTACTTACTCTGTGCCAGGTGTGTGATCAGTACTTTCATACCATGACTAGTTGAAGCACCTCTTCTCCCAGCAGCCCTATGAAGGAACCACTCGTCATCCATGTATTTGACAGTATGCACACAGTGTCAGGCTCTATTCTAGGCCTGCAGGAACATCAGTGTAACAGAACAGAGCCCCTCCATCATGGAACTTGTATTTTAGTAAGGGAGACAGCTAATAGGAAATCAAATGAGTATATGCTTTTAGGGAGTGATAAGTGCTTTGGAGAGAGGGGAGCACGGTGGATGGGGTACAGGGGAGACGTATTTAGGTAACATGGTTACATCTGAGAAGCGGATATCTGTGCAGAGACCTGAAAATAAAGAAGGAGCTCACTTTACCAAGATCAGGAAAAAGAGCATTCTAGACAGAGAAAATTGCAGTTGTAAAGGCCTTGAGACCGGCCCAAGCTCAGCATGATGGAGGAACCACAAGGAGGCAGGTGAATATGGCTAGAGACACTTGAGGACAGGGATCGACTTGGGAGAGGTGGGCTGCAGCTAGATCAAGTAGGGCTGCATAGGCTGTAATAGGAAATAGTGCTCCCACTTTACAGTTGTGAAAACTGAGGCTCAGAGATAGGAAACTTGCCCAAAGCCACACAACTAATAACTAGTAGAAGGATGATTCAACCCAGATCTGTCTGACTCCAATACTTGTTCTCTTTATTACTAAAATACATTCTGCTCCCAGAATTGATCTTTACTTTTTACTTTTGTATTGAAAAGTAATCCCAGTGTATAGTAAGTGCTCAATAAATATTGAGTCAGTGAATGCTGTTCTAGACTAAGCAAAACCTCACAGGTTTTTAATGCTCCTAGAGTTAACAACCCATTTTGAAACTGTTGCATGTAGATTCTACAACCACCCTGGGAAGCAAGTGGTTTTTTTCTCCATTTTATAAAGGAGGAAAACTGAGGCTCTGAGATGTGAGGTGATTTTCCCCAAAGTTACAAAATGTATTAGGTACTTTTGTGGGTTCTGCTATCTCACACTGCTCTTATGAGAGAATTTCTTTCCTCCTGCACCCACTATCTACCTGTAGGATGGGAAAGGATATTGGCAGCCATGTTTGAGACCCCTGGCCAAGGCTAATTGACCCTGGACTGGACACTTGACCAAATTTATACACATCAAATGTTTTCTTTTGGGGAATTTGGATTCAAAGACCTCAGTCAGTATCTGTTAAAATAAAGAGAACAAAAATTTGAAAAACAAAACTGTAGACCACACTGGGGGGCAGACAACTCTGCCATATGCTTAGCAAGGGAGAAATAAAGCAGACATACAGAGAAGTCAGGCAAGGTGCGTGAATGACCGCTGAGAGACAGCTCTACCTACGGTGCCTGGTTCCAGTCCTGTGAGGTTCTTCCTGCCCTGGGTTCCTTAGCTACCCTTGAATCCCCTTGAATCCCTGGTAGAAATTTCCCGCTTCTGTTACTTGTGACCTGAAGAGGCTTAACTCAGCCAGCCAGGAACTGGCAGAACACGGAAACTGAGAGTCTAGAATTCAAACCTGAGCAGCTTCCCACCTTTATGTCACTAGCACAGGACCACCAAAACCCCACCCACTTCTTGCTGTTGGAGGCTTCTTGCTGCCATAGAAATTACCAGTTCCTACCCACCCCTTGGGGTATTGGAGAGGGCTGCAGAGTCCAGATTTCCTAAGAGATTCTGGAACTCAGTGAAACTGTGGACGATGTTTCGTCTCATGATGAATCAAATTGCTTCCTGGGAATTGCCAGAAATCTAGTCACGTTACATAGTAATTCATTCTGCGATCCAAGCAAACTTTGGGCACACAACACTTTCAGGATTTACAAACTACATGTATATGAATTTGGTTCTGGCAGGGTTTTTTTTAATGCTAATTTATATCTTTGCATATATGTTATGCAAAGTACCTGAGGATTCATAGCTTTCACAGACTAGAGACAATATTTGTTGATAAACCGATCAGAGCCCTAGCCTCCATGGACTGTCCAGTTCACGGAAATTTTGAAATGGAAAACACAGAACTCAAGTTGTGTGTTCAGGTGCAACCCCTTTCTTTTCTCTAACTAATGAAAGACATTTGTTTTCTATCTGGACATTTTCAATAAATCATGAAGCATAATAATAAAATTCTGTTTTTGAGGGAAGGAAAAAAAAAGCCTTTCAGGCTGAGAACAATGTCTGCTTAAAACCTTGCTTTAAAATAAAACAGTTGCAGGTGGATGCTCCTGCAAACGGGGACAGAAAGATGGAAAGCAATAAGAAGACAGACTAGGTAGGAGTCTTGGATTTCCCCTGCAGGAAATTTTCAAGGAATGATCCAGTTTGCATGCTTTCACAACCATGAATATTGGTTAACAGTTTGCCTTTTAGCCAGGACTTCTTTGGTTTGAATCCAGGTGAATCAAATCATATGAGACCAAATAGTTTTGTCCAATGAGTTTTGATGGATTTGGACCACTTTCTAAGAGATGTTTTAGAGTTTAGCAAGCTGTACCTAAGAGCTTGGGGGAAGGGAGAGATCTCTTATGCCAACCAACTTTTAAAAGTCAGTCCTCTTTGTCTGGCTTACGCTTTGATAAAACATCAAAACATCTAAGAAAGAAAAGGGAATTTCTTGCAATTCCATCAGACTTGCACTGGGATTGGTCAAGCTCACATACAGAGTGCCCCAACTTAGGACAAAGAAAATGTATTTGTTCACAAGTGGTCTACTAGGGATGGTCACTTTTATTCCTAAAGAACATTTCCTATTAATATCACTCACTGTCGAGTCCTTTGCAATAACCAGTTTCCTAGACACTTTTATAATATGATTCAATTTACAAGTTCAGTTAACATAATACTTTCCAAGATTGTATTCATTACATAGAGCTGGGTAGGGCTGTACCACTTAGTTACCAAAATTTTAAAACCTCATCTACCTATGGATAAGCTTCTAATTCTGAATAAAGTGTTTTAGTTATGCTTCATGCACATATTCAAATTCATAAAAAAAATCCATAAGCTAAAAGGTGGTTGGAGAACTTCACGTTCACCTCCCACGTGCATTGTCTAATAAACAGGGCAACTCTGAGAATAATATGGGGCAAGGGTATAACATGTTGCCATTTATGGTTAAGATATTAAAATACACACATATGTGTGCATGTGCGTGCATATGCAAAATAGAAAAAGGGTGGGGGGAATACCATTTGCTAACAATAGCTACCATCTGGCATGGGACAGGAGCTAACAGGAACTTTGTTTTTACTCTATGTACTTGAGTTTTGTTTGAATTTTCACAGACATGTATTAGTTTTGTAATTAAAAACAACTTAGACAGGTGGTTAACTTACAACAATATAGACAAAAATTGACTAACTGCCCGAGTCCACCCAGGTAGTTACTTAAAAAGCTCTATTGTTCTTTTAAAATTCTTCTGACTGGCCAGGCTCGGTTAGGGAGAGAAGCAGGTGTTGAAGCCGTTTGTATAAAAGAGATCATTATGAGTAATTCTACCAAGAGATGGTATGAACCACTACACAGTACATGTCTTTCTCACAAAGTTAACTATACCCCTGCCAAACTCACCTGACAGACAAAAAAATGTTCTTAAACATATGGTCTGGAGGCTTTTGAGTGTCCAGTTCTGTGATCTAATATGTCATCTAGTGGTGGTGGGAAGAGCCAGGGGTGCAGGGTGGAGACACGGGGCAAGTGCTGGAACCCATCAGGTCTCAGTGTTCATTGTTAAGGGCAGGTGAACCAAGGCCCTTTTAGCCGAAGCCTCTGTAACTCTGACTACCGTCCACTGTGGGCAAATGACCACTCTGTAACGGGCCTGAGCACATAGGACCACGGAGCCCACTCTGTCCGAAGGCCCTACCCATCAGCCCTGCCAATATAGGACCTCAGAATCGGGGCTACAGCGTGGCTTCAGCGCGGCGCTCAGCATTCCTACAGCTGCCAGGCTCCCTGAGCACAGTCTACAGACAAAAGTCAGAGCTACGGACATGCCGGAACTGACACTGAGAGAAGAGGCTTCAGAGCCTGGTCCACACCCATAATCTTAAAAAGTGGAGTTAACTGTCAACCTGTAAAAGTCAGATAATTTTATGTACAATGTAGATTTCTAGCTTTTCTTAAAAAAAGAAAAACTCTGATATCAATGGGCCATGATTCATTGTGGCAACACTGAACTGAGCGGTGTATCTGCTGGTCTCTCTAGACTGGGCATCACTGTGGCGTTTTCCACCATTCTCCCCACTTTGTGTTATTTTACACCCTCCCTCCATTGCTCACTTCCTTGCCAGCTGGGCCCCGGAAGCACTTTGGTTGACATTCACTGCGTGTAAACAAGGAACGCCATGCGATTCAGTAGTAGTGCTGTCCACTGGAATCCCATCTCCCAGTGTTAGATACAAAAAGAAAGGACAGTCTCTCACCTTATGGAATCCAGAATGCAGGGGAGGAGACAGGACAGGCTCCGGTATCATTAAATCTGCTCACAAGTTTGGCCTCCAAATCTTCCTTACCATAGTTAGTGAGTGTCACAAAATGATCCTGGATTCGAATTTCCTTGAAGATGTTTAAATTTCATCCATCTTGACATTTGCAGCAGTTCTCTCCAGGGTATTATTTATGTACACATTGACAATTTTAATAAGAATATGTGATTGTGCTTGAATAACAAACACCTATCTCCCCAGAAGAATAATTAAAAGAATGCTACTTTAGAATTTTGTTCACGGTGCTTTCTCATTGTTAACAGTCCCCCTCATTGCTAATAATGTACTTTCCTCTTACCAATAAAGCTGGAAATGTGGGTTTCAGAGTCAGGCACACCCAGGTGCAAATCCAGGTGTGGGGACAGAGCCCCAGAGAGTAGTTTACAGGCTCTCGGCCTCACGTGGAAAGGTGCTGGCTTGGCTGTGGCTGATTGGCCGTCGGCTGTGGCCGGTTAGCCGATTGGCCGCTGGTATAACTGCTGCGGCTACGGAGGAGAGCGGGAGAGAGGAACAGAGTCGAGGAGAGTGGAGGAGAGTCGTAGGTCAGTCGATTGGCGGAAAGGCTGACGGCAGGTCACGCGTCTGGTGGGCCCAGCCTCCAGTGAGACCATAGTGGTATGACTCCCCTACCTATGGCTCCGTGGGTGTTCCTTTTTGGCCTCACCATATCCTGCGTTCTTGTGTGGGGAGCGGGAGCAGAGACCCCGCAGGTCGCCCCGCAGGACAAATGGCGCAGCGAGCAGGGTCTCCCGCACGACACCAGGTCTTCTGAGTTGGTGAGTAATTCTCTTATCTGTGCCCATGTATAACCATCTGTGGAACTGGGATAATATCATTCCATACTCTTCTTAAAGGGTCATTTCATGAAGTTAATGAGATGCTTGTTTAACTAGAATAGAATTTTCTCCAGTCCCCCGCCCTCCCGCCAATTTTCTCATGTCTGCATCGTTGGTGACATAGCTTAACCTACATCATTTGGCTAATTCACTCTGTAAGAGGAAGTAAAAAGCGTTGCTTAGATACCATAAAACAGCCGAACACTGACATGGTGGACATTGATCAGTCAACAGATTTCTTCATGATCAGCTGACGTGAAAATCAGGACCATCAAACACGCTTTGACTTCTGAACTGCCTGTTACCTCTCAGTTCTAGAGTCTTAAATACTACAGCTTTTACAATGCTTCTTATGGTGATATTATACCCCATTAAAATATTTGGTTAATAAATACTTGTGGAGCCTTATAAATCCACATTCTAGTCATGAACAGAGTTTATTAACCATGAGTTTATTAAATACCATGTGTGTAAATGAAGTAATTGCTATCTGTGGATGTGCTGAACACTAGAAAGGATGCTGGAGCGTGCTTTTAGTAGTTTTGCATATTATTTTCAAACAAGTGAGCTTTTAATTCACAAGAACCAGGAACTTGTCCCCTTGTTTCAGTGAATGCAAAGTCTTCTGCCTAGACTGGCCTCTCTGTTCGACTTCTTTTTCTGTACTTGGTTAACATTCATTTTGGTGGTTAGTATCAGGATAACATAGTGGCATCTGGTCCAATGCACTGACCTAGGAACAGTAAACTCGCCCATGTCTTAGGGACCCCCTGGAGAAGGTGGCTTTGCCACTGAATCAGAGTGCTGGGTTCCCGGAATCATGGGCCTTCAGAGAGTCAACAGGCAGGAGACCGCACATCCGCTGCTAGTGCCATCACAGCTAAACTGGAGGCCCTTCGCTGCGTGGGAGGAAGAACAATGTTTGTGTCATTGCTATGCAAGTCAACAGAATTTTATCTCATAGATTCCTTTCTTTTCTATGATTTTTTTTTTTTTAAACAAAATTTCTAAGCTCGTCCTTTATCAGAATGGCTGGACGCCAAAAGACTGTATTTCCCAAGTTCATTCTTACTGGTGGAGTTCTGGTTTAGAGTCCTCCCATGAGAGGTGCTGGTGTGATATTTGAAAATGAGAGCAAAACAGAAGCCATTTTGCTCCTGCAGCACTGGCAGCCTATTGTTTTGTTGTTGTGGTGGTGGTTGTTTTTGTAAGAAGAGCCCAGCTCACAGTGGCCCATGCGGGGATCAAACCAGCAACCTTAATGTTATTAGCCCCACGCTCTAACCAACTGAGCTAACCGGCCAACCCCTGGCAGCCTATTGTTGATGCTGCCACAGACGACAGAAGTGAGGATGGCCAGCAGTTCTGGGCAGCTTGCTGGGAATCACCCTCTTGTATGACTCACCACAGGATCCTGTCACTCCTTTATTTCCTGATTGCCTAAATGCCACTGGTGGATTTCCTAACTATGATCCCTGTTCTTTTCAATGGGTAATGAGCTTCTAATCTTTGTCTCTTTCTACTTCAGATAGTACCTAGAGTCAAGGTTCTCCAAGGAAACAGAACCAACAGTAGAAATTATATATATATATATATTTATATCCCAGTGACACTCAAAAGCTACATATATAAAATGAGACTTACTATAAGGAATTGGCTCATGTGATTATGGAGGCTGGCAAGTCCCAAGATCTGAGGGTGAGTCAGCAAATTGGAGACTCAACTCAGACAGCAAATTGTAGCCCCAGTCTGAGTTCCATGGCCTAAGAACCAGGAGAGCAGATGTTGTTAAGTTGCCACTTTACAAACATTATCTCTGATCATCCTAGCAACTGAAGTTTAGAAAAGTTACTAGTACCCTATGTGACGGATGAGAAAACTGAGATTTGGAAAGGTTAAATCACTTACTATAAAATAAAACTTTAATGCATTATCAACTAGCATTGTTAACTCACTAGTGGTATAACTACTGAACAATCATGTACGATAGGACAAAAAACAGCTGCTGTGGGGAAAATTCCCACTTAATCCCCTTGCCCAGCAGTCACCCATGAAGTTACTGAGAAGGCCAACACTTTGTGCTGGACAGTAAATCACCGTTAACACAGAGTGAGGAAGACAGGATTGAACTAGTCCATTCTGAAGGGATATGAGTTTGCATGGTTTCCAACTCCCTCTGGGATGTGGGGCTCACTGCTCATTTAGTGATCTTGCTCCTGGTCGAAAAACTACGTTTCCCAATTACACATTGACGCATTCTCCCAGTGTTGCTCAAAGGCCATTCTAACTCCAAGATCTACAAAAACCATATGATGGAATTCTGAATCCTTGTTGGTCAGAGCTGATAAAGAAAAAAAACAAAAACAAAAAAAAACACAGAATTTGACTCAATGCTGAATCGTTCAGCACCAGCTAACTGAAAGCTCCGTTTTAATGCTATAAGGATAGAAAGCTGAAAAGAGAAATCAACATATTCCTTGTTGTCTGTGTGTGGGAAGAAATAGGTAGAGCTGGTAATAGCCAAACTATATCTAAGATGGGGCATTGGGGGAATGAGAGAGGTAGAAATTAATTACAACTAGGGGATCAAAGAAAGCATTGCAGAGGAGGTAGGATTTGAGAAGGTCCATCTGTGGTGGGGAAGACCCCAGGGAAGGATATAACAGACAAAAGACAGAAGGCATGACACAAAGAAAAGGAGAAACAGGAAATGGTGTGGGTTGAAGTCAAGTTATGTCAGAGATGGAGGGAAGAGATGATGACAAAATGACCGAATCAGGGTCTGCAAGGGAGGCCATCAGCGGGCTGTCTGGGGATGAAATTGAAATAACAAATCACTTTATTCTAGACAAGTCCAAATATTTTTCTGATTCATAAATTTCCTGAAAGCAGACTGATGAAATTGTGCTAAGTATTGATTTACGAAGATCTGTATACGGTTATTTACCACTAGCACAGTCACTAAATTACATGTATTGGTTTTACTGAAAGTAAAACAAGTGAGCATCAGAACTAGGGCAGGTTTCTATATACTGTTTAAATATTTTATTTTTAAAATTTAAAAAAAAATGCTTTACTTTTTTATTGTGGTAAAATATACATAACAAAATTTTCCATTTTAACCATTAAAAAATTTTTTTTCAGTTACAGTTGACATTAAGTATTATTTTATATTAGTTTCATTTTATATTAGTTTCATTTTCATATTTATATTTTATATTAGGTGTACAGCATAGGGATTAGACATTTATATAATTTATGCAGTGATTCGCCTGATCAGTCTAGTACCAACCTGGCACTATACATAGTTGTTGGAATATTATTGTCTATATTCTCTATGCTGTACTTTACATCCCCGTGACTATTTTGTATTTCTTAATCCCTTCACCTTTTTCACCCAGCCGCTCAAATCCCTCCTCCCCTCTGGCAGCCATCAGTTTGTTCACTGGTTAAATATTTTAAAGAAGAAGAATTCCATTATGTTCAGAAGCCAGTACCACTGGATGTTGGTCATATATATGGGATACTTTTATTTTGATACAAATAATTACGTGTTTGGTTCATAGGACACTTACCATTAAAGTGGGTTAGGATCCACTTATTCTCCGATGAGTTGGATCTAATGATGTTAATTTCAAGACACAAACAAAGAAAAAATCTTCATTGTACCAACTTTAATCAGGTTTACAATGATTATACAAGTGCATCATCTCCCTCGGGTATATTATTTGGTAAAACTTCTGTTGCTTCAGGAGAGGATGGCACCTCTAAAAACGACCGTAGGAAAGAAAAATGTGTCTGATGACAGGAGCAGAGCTCGTATGGTAGCTGGTCAACTAACAGGTCTTATAACAGCAAAGAGATCAGCTTCTTCGGATTGAGGAGGAGGCATGATCATGTTGCTAAAAATATACATCAGTGTTTGGCTTTTAGATAACAAATGGGCTGACACAGAATCCATGGCCTAAAGCTAAGAATGCCTTGCAAAAAGTGCCCTGGGCCATGCTCACAATAATACACCACTGTGTCTTGGCTGTCGTACCAACTGTTCTCGCATTGGAAGAATGGATGCAAAATCATTAACTTAGCCGTGGAAGAAAAAGCTCATGGACATGTAAGATTGGATAATCAAGTAAAACAGAGGGTATTTTATACGTATTTGCCAACGTCCATACTCAAAATAGCTCCTTGTCACGGGGTCCATTTGTTTTCATACAGATTCACCTGATTGCTTCCGTAACTCAGTATAAAGAACACTAGATTTTTGAGTCAAGACATCTTATAGTACCTAGCTGTATAACCTAGGGCAAAAATCCACTTGAGTCTGAGATGTAACCTTCTCATCTATCAAATGGGCTTAATGAAACCATTGGATACTGTGGAAATAAAATAAGATAAAAAAGCAGAGAGGCTGTCAGAAACTGTGCTCATCCTTTTTGTCTTTAATCTAAATTAAGCTGAAAATAAAATGAGGAACTCCCCCTAAGTAGTTGACTAGGCTTTGAGACTGATTCACAGTAAACAGTAACTGGGAGGCTGGTTGCCAGTCCAGCATCTCTTCCCTCTGGTTTTGTTTTCCCCCCTTAGGAATAGGACCCTATTTTATTCAGCATGGCAATGTGCTCAAGATTACCTTTCTTGGTCTTTCTTTCAGATAAATGTGTTCATTGTCACTTCTGTGACAATATGATCCTATTTATATGAAATATTCAGAATAGGAAAATCTATAGAGACGGAAGGAGAACAGTGGTTGCCTAGGATTAGGGGAGGAGAGGAGATGTGGGGACTGACTGCTGATGGGTACGGGGTTTCTTTTCCTTCTTTTGGTAGGGGGTTTCTTTTGGGGATGATGAAAATCTTCCAAAATTAGATTATGGTGATCATTGCAGGACTCTGTGACTATATTATAAACCATGAATTGTATGCTTTAAACAGGTGAAATTTATGATATGTAAATTATATTTCAATAGAGATTTGAAAAACACCACAACTTTAAACAAAGAAAGAATCACAGAGGTACCAGCCCAGGGCCCTGATATTATTTAGTTGATGAACCAGTATCAGCAGCAATATGCCTACAAACAGCTTATTTGTGGGGAAAAACATAAGTGGCTTTTAAAAACCACTGCTAGTCGGGTTTTCTGCGTCTTACAGTTAAAAGTATTCTTAGTAACACACATTAATTTTTCACTCAACTAGTATTTATTTAGTGCACTCCACAGGACAGGTACGGTGCTAGATATTAGAGAGAGAGAAAAAAGGACCAGCATTTATTGCATTCCTACTAAATGCCAGGAGATTTATATACTTTGTGCCGTCAATGCCTCACAGCAGCCCTGGAAAAAATGGCCTCTCCCTTCAAGGCACATACATTCTAAGAATTGTTTCTCTCCAGTGACCTGTGGACTATCCACCTCCTAACCCTCACATGGTACTGTTGTTGTTGTTTTCCCTTTTCTTATATTAGTTTCAGGTGTACAAAGCAATGTAATAGTTAGATATTTACACCCCCCTCAAAGTGATAATCCCTGCCAATCAACTACCCCTCTGACATCATATATATAGCTGTTAGAATAGCATTGATTGTATTCCCTATGCTGTACTTTACATCCCATGTCTATATAAACATATATATGTATTTAATATATATATAATTATAGTTGACATTCAATATTATTCAACTTCGGCTTCAGGTGTGTAGCGCAGTGGTCAGGCATCTACACAGTCTATGAAGTGATCCCCCTGACAAATCCAGTATCCATCTGGCACCTTACCTAATCTTTACAACATTATTGATTATATTCCCCATACTGTAGTTCACATCACCGTGACTATTTTCTGACTACCAATTTGTACTTTCTAATCCCTTCACTTTCTCCCCATCCCCAGCCCCCCTTCCATCTAGCAACCACCAGATTTCTTCTCTATATCTCTGAGTCTATTTCTGTTTTGTTTTCTCATTTATTCTGTTCTTTAGATTCCACATATAAGTGAGATCATATGTTTTTTGTCTTTCTCAGTCTGACTTATTTCACTTAGCATAATGTTCTCTAGGTCCATCCATGTTGTTGCAAATGGTAAGATTTCATTCTTTTTTATTGCTGAGTAATACTCCATTGTATAAATAAATGTACCACAGTTTCTTTATCCAGTCATCTATCAATGGGCATTTCAGTTGTTACCATATCTTGGCTATTGTGAATAGTGCTGCAATAAATATAGGGGGGGGCATATATTTTTTTGAACTAGTTTTTCAGATTTCTATGGATAGATACCCAGGAGTGGAATTGCTGGGTCACAAGGTAGTTTCATTTTCAACTTTTTGAGAAACCTCCATACCGTGTTCCATAGTGGCTGCACCAATTTGCAATCCCATCAACAGCGCACGAGGGTTCCCTTTTCTCCACATCCTTGCCAGCACTTGCTGTTTGTTGCTTTATTTACTGTTTAAAAATGCAACTTCCTGGCTTCACCCTGCATATGCTAATTCAGATCCACTGGGGATAAGCTATTGGCTAATACCCTTCAAAGGTAGCCCATAAACATACCTGCACCTTATGAAGCCTTCAACATAAATCTGAAATCACTGAAACATGCGAATGTGAACAGAACTTATGATGGCAGAACAAAAACATCACGAGGATTTTGTGATAGGAAAGGCAGGGAGTTAAAAAAAAAACAAACCCATGCGAGGCCCAGTCTCTGCTCTCAGAAAGGGATGGGAGACAGAATTATGAGTGAACCCCCTGGATTCCCAGCCCTTGTGTCCATATACCTTCTCCCAGTTATAGTCCTGCCGCTTTACCAGTGGGGTAGGTTCTGAGTCATGCATTGTTAGGTGTTTTGTTGTTGCGCGAACACCCTAGTACGCTTACATAAATCTAGACAGCATAGCCTATGACACACTTAGGCTGTGTGATACAGCCTGTTATTCCTAGGCCATAGCCTGCACAGCATGTTACTGCGTAAAAGAGCATGAGATTAAAATAAGCACAAGAGCACATGATGCAATCAGGACACACAGTGAACATGAGATATATGGGACTGCAGCTGGCGTAACACGGCAGACTGTTTCACAGCAAAGTTCTCTCCAAGTAGAAAGGGCACACTCTAAAATAAGGATAAAAAAGTATAGTAAGTATATAAAACAGCAACAGAGTCTTTTATTATCATTATCAAGTGTTATATACTGTACATAGTGGTATGTGCTATACTTTTATACAACTGGCAATGCAGCAAGTTCATTTACACCAGCCTCACCACAAACAGGTGAGTAATGCTTTTTGCAACATGACAGTATGACAGCTACGTCCTCACGAGGTGATAGGAATTTTTCAGCTCCATTACAATCTTATGGGACTACCATCATATGTGTGGTCCGTGTCATATGTAGTGCGTGACTATAGTCAATCAAATGCTAAACTAGGTACAGAGGTAAGTAGTTAAGGTCGAAAATCCGTTGATTTTAAACTGGGGAGATTGCCCTGGTGGGCCGGACCTAAGCACATGAACACTTTAAATCAGAGATTTGAGGTGTGAGACATTCTCCAAAGCTTACTTGAAGATGAATAGGGCAAAGAATGCCGGTAGTCTCTGGGAGCTGAAAGCAGCCTCTGGCTTGTGACCAACCAGGAAGTGGGCAGTCCTAAAATTACAAGGAACTGAATTCTGCTACAATCATGTGAGCCTGAAAGAGGACCCTGAGGTCCAGAAAGGAATGCAGCCCAGTTGACAGCTTGATTTCAACCTTGTGAAATCTGAAGCAGAGAACTCAACTCAGCCATGCCCAGACTCCTGACCCATGGGAACTGTGAGATAACAAATTAGTGCTGTTTTGAATTGAAAAGTGTGTGGTAATTTTTATGCAGTGAAAGAAAACTAATACAGAGGGGAACTTGGGTAAGACATATTATGGAAAGCAAGTCAGCAGCTAATGGAATCTAGAGACTGAGAGAGTAGAAGGAGCCAGCATCCCCTTCCATATCACTCTTATATTTTCTTTAATTATGCACACTTAAGAGTGGTATCAGTAAGGAATGGTTTTGGCTACAAGTAGTGGAACACTCAACGACTAGTACTGAATACTGAACATTGAGTATCACAAGCAAATTTTCTCCCAGAGCTGGTATAGCTGCTCAGTGCTGCTGCCATAATCTTTTCTGTCTTTCTGAATCGCTGCCATTTTTAATTTGTTTTCTTTGCCCTCATGTGTCATGATTGCAAGACAGCTGCCACACCTCCAGGCACCCCATGGTTTCTAGGAGGAAGAAAGGGATGGACAAAGGGTTTCGCCAGCTGAATCAGATGTTCTGTATTGGGAAAGCAAAATATTTTCTGAAAGCCCCACTCAGAAGACTCACATCCCCGTGGCCAGAACTGGAGTACATGCCTACCCTTAGGCATGTACTTAGAGCAATTCTGGCCAAGGGGAATGAGATCACTGTCACTGGTTTATACCAACCACAATTTATCCCTTTGCTTTGGGTAGCAACCCTTGTCACCACCTGAACAAATAAAGGTTTTCTTCACAGGAGGGGCAGAGGCAAGAATGAATATTGAGCAGGCAACAGATAGTGTCTCTCACAGTTGGAAAGGGCATTTTATCTTTAATTCAACAAATATTTATTGAGCACCTGTTAGGGCATGGCCCAAGGTTTACAAAGTTGATGATGATGATGATGATGATAAGGGTGTGTGTGTGTGTGTGTGTGTGTGTGTGTGTGTGTGTGTTGGCAGGGGGGAAGAAACTGGCATGCAGAAAATAATTATAGTGAGAATTGCTTTAACTGCAAAATGAAAAGTCTCTACTTTTTTTTGTTTTAACATAATGTACTCCTTACTATAAATACATTAAGTGAATCACAAAAACAGCAATAACGGTTGATCCTAAGAAAGCACATATTGATTTGTGCCTTTAAAAGGAGGAAACATTTCAATTGGAAGAAAATATATTCAGAGTAAACTTCTAAGAACTATTGAACTAAGTATTGATCAATACCTTGAACTAAATCTGGGCAACAGAGTAGCTCTCGTTTAGAATGCAAACTGTGATGACAACAGATACGTAATAGTTTCCAAATGAGGTGCTACAATCTCTCTATTTTATGGAAACCGTAGCATTAAGTTTTAATATAATTTACATAAGATTCATAGGTGCTCCACTCTTTTTAAAGCACTTTAAATACTTACATATATCTTTTTCAAATATTTAGCTTTTGGTTCACCAACCTCATTCCTTGAAATGTCTTTATGGAAAGAGTAATTTTTTCCAAAATATAATTTGACGTATGGAATATGACACTTGAACTTTTTCGTACTAGAGAAATTAATTGTTCTCATGTAAACTTGACGTGAAGCATGATAACCAGTTTCACACTAGCATAATTAACCAGAGAAATTTTGCTCTGACTTTTCAAGCACCTGTCATTACTAAAGATGTAGCATGAGTCATATGCTTCTCCACTCTACGATGCTTTTTAAAGAATTTTGTGAAGAAAGACCTTTTTATTAAAATATCTGAGTGTCAGTTGGTTGGAGTGCATCCTCTCAACCACAAGTTTGCCAGTTCGACTCCCGCAAGGAATGGTGGGCTGTGCCCCCTGCAACTAGAAATGGCAACTGAATCTGGAGCTGAACAGCACCCTCCACAACTAAGATTGAAAGGACAACAACTTGACTTGGAAAAAAGTCCTGGAAATACACACTGTTCCCCAATAAAGTCCTGTTCCCCTTCCCCAATAATAAAAAAAAAAATTATTAAAAAAGCTGAGTGTAAGCATTGGGTGGTGCTGTCTAGATCTGCTAACGGCATGATACTGCCGTCTCTCCACTGTGCAAAGCCCTGCCTTACTCTCTAGGCCAAATCCTGGCCACAAGGAGAGGGATCAGCACTCAGATCGACTCAGTTTTGCTGTTGGTTTACACACCCCCTTTTGAGACCATTTGGCATTAATGGCACCCTTGGTTCTGGTGGGCGCACATCCCAGTTGCTGGGCTTCCAAACCCTCACACTCCTTCAGCGCATCCCTGGCTGCAGCTTCTGGCTACACATTCACCTGAGTACTTGAACTTGCTCTTTGGTAAAAGTGATAACTGGGGGTTTTCTTGTGTGTGTTTTTTTTTCTTTTTTCTTTCAAGTTATTTTTCAATTACATTTGACATACAATATTATATTAGCTTCAGGCATACAACATAGTGAGCAATGACCTGTTTGGTTTTTTTCTTAATAATTCATGCACATGAGGAGAAAACAACCCGTAGTTTATAGAACTAGTCCACAATAGCTGGACATTTAGGGCTGTTCCCAGCATTTGCTCTCAGAAACAAGATTGCAGTGACCGTCCTACTGCATTCATCTTGGTGCAGAGATTCCATAAACATCTACTAGGTAAGCTCCTGGGAGTGGACCTGCTGGGTCAAAGGGTCGTGTATTCTTAGTTTTAAAAGATATTCCAAAATTATCCTGCAGAAATGACACCAATGTCCAGGCCCTCTCAGAGCATATGAAACTCATGTCCTAGTCAATCGCTGGTATTGAGCATTATCAGTATTTTAATGTTTGTCTATTTGTTAGGCAAAGAGTATCTCATTACCTTAATTTGTTTTTTATAATTATAAAGGTACATTGCCCTATTGTATCTCCTTTGCTATGACCTGCCTAATCATTTTCCTTTGCTCGTTTTACTTTTACTATTTTTTTCCCATATTTGCTTATGGTTGCTTCGTACAGTCACAAAAATGGCTCTTTGTCCATAATACGTATGGCAGTATTTTTCCAGTTGTCATTTAGCTTTTTATTTTGATGTCATTTTTGCCATGCAGAATTTTAAAATTTTATATCGTCATGTTTAGCAATTTTTTCCCTCATGGAATTAATTTGGAATTTGTAATATGCTGTTGTGGATAAAAAAGGGGCCACATAGTAAACCTGATAAATTCAGGACTATGCAGGCTTTGCGAACTCAGAGACCGAAAGTAACCACATAGGATGGTCTGAACAAAAATTCTTAACCAAAAGTAGGTCATGACCGGTAGTCACGTCCTAGGCCTGTAGCTTCCTTGACAAAGGTCAATCTTTACCATAAGTGAGCTTGTCTGTAGTTTTTTTGCATCTAAGATAACCTACCTTTGAAATGTCAGAGTGATCTCCTTTTCCAGACCCCTCAAGGCACAACCTCCACCAGAGCAGGAGACTATAGAACCCCTCATTGTTATCTTGTTCACTACATACCACCTCTATGTGCTATTAATTAATTATCCTGCACCCACCAATGTAAAAGAAATGTGTGTTTCTCTATTTGGCCTTTTTATCCAATCCCAGAGATTCCCCCGCTTTGCTTTCTCCCACCCCCTTCATCCACCAGTGAGTTTCATGTAACCCTCCTTATGTCTCCTCCTTTGATCCTAATGTATAAAATGAGCTGCAAAACTGCCATTCTCCAGAGCATTTTCTCAATCCATTGAGACTTTGCTTCCCAGCAACTGTCATCAGTGTGGCTCAAATAAACTCATAAAAATTCTTTACAGGTTTGGACATTTCTTATGTCGACACTTTACAAAGTCTTCTATATGCTCACATTATTTTTAAAAAATCCACCCACATTTTCTTCCAATGCTTTTGTTATTTCAATTTTTAAGTTTAATAGTGATTTATCTGGAATTTGTTTTGGTGATGGGACTGAGGTAGGGATTTAGCTCCCTCAACCCAGCTCGGCCTTATTTACCATCTTTCTCTATTTTGTTATTTGCCAAGAGTGGGGTAGTCCCTATATATTAACTACTAAGGGCAGAAGCTGAGACCACTAGAATTCAATTAAATGAATGTGTTAAACTTCTCCTTACCAACTTCCTATCTCTTCTCTTTGTCTATTCTTCCCCCTCTGCTTTTCTCTCCTCCCTTTTCATCTCTACAAAAGGATGGATGAGTTTCAGAAGCGGAACACACTGCTTTATACAATACCTACGTCACAATGTCTACCTACTCGCTTAATTGAGTTTCAGCTGCAGCCACATGGTCTGAGTAAAGCTGATTTTTAAGTTCTCTTCCATTTCAGCAACATCCTCAGTCTCCCTTCTTCTACAAGCTTTGTTCCTTCTGCCTTTAAGTTTTCAAAATTCTCCACTCTCTGGGGAAAACAAGATGCAAAACAAAATCAGGACCTTTTCAGACCCTGCTGCCTCTCTGGATATCGTTCCAATTTCTTCCATTGTCTACTGATTTCTTAAATCAATGTCCACCTTTATTGCTGCCTTTTTGACTCAACCCACTGTCTCCTTAATACCCTGCAATCTGTCTTCAGTATCCACTGCCATATTGAAAGTGTTGTTTTTAATTAAATATTGTCCATTACTTCTCTCTCATTTCTGATATTGTGCTTCATTCTTTCTTTTTTTAAGATTCACTTTTTGTTTTATGCTAGCTCATATCCAAGTGGTTCTCAACAGGGAGAAGAGAGAGGTGAGATTTTGCCCCTAGGGGACTAAACGGGTTCAAAACAGCCCTCCCCAAGATGTGTCACTTTGGTACATAAATTATTTTGAGCTGAAAATATAGAGACCCTGCAGGGCTCACGAGAAACTTTTATTTCTCCCTTGAAGAATATTAATTTTAACTTTCTGTCTCTGAACCTCTTATGTATGTGGGGTCTCTGACTTTCTCATGCATGTGGGGTTCCCACACATATGCATGTAATTAAATTTGCTTATTTTCTCTTATTAATCTAATCTATCTTATGCAGATTTAACTATTACACCAACTGAAAGAACCTAGAAGGTTAGAGGAAAATTTCTTCCTCCCCTACAGGATGTTTGACAATGTCTGGAGATAGGTTTGATTATCACAATGGGGAGAGGGGTGCTCCTGATCTTAACCAATTAGAGGTCAAGGATGCTGCTGTACATCTTACAGTGTATAGGATGCCCCCACACACACACACACACACAGCAAAGAATCCTATAGAAACAAAATGTCAATAGTGCCAAGGTTTGAAAATCCGGTCAGACTTAGTGATATTGACTTCAGGAGCATTTGAAAATGTGAAGAACAACAGGCATCATTTTGGTGGTTACAGTGACTGACTAAGGAGAGCCATCGTCATCAGTCATTAGCCATCTTCATTGATCCTGGGAGCTAAGTATGCAAAACATCCTGCAGTGTGTTACTGTCTCAGTATGAAGAATTACCCAACCCCACATGCCAATAGCACCCTTTTTTTGGACTTACTGCAATCCAGTCATACCTATCCTTGCCTTCTTTATGTTCTTTATTGGTTTTCCCCCTCACCAAATTATTGTGACATTCTAGCTCTTACTTTCTCTCTATCTCTGACAGCCCCTCCTGTCTCTTGATTTACTCCAGCTCTAACCACCTAATGATGACACTGGTGATACTGCGTGTCTGATTGACAGCACTATTTTGGCAGTCAAGATAAAACCTTGGAGCTAGCTTTCAGCCATTAAAGATGTCATTTTATTGTCTTCTGGCCTCTATTGTTTCTGGTGATGTCATCTCTTATTTGTATTGTGGCCTTGAACATAATGTGTCTTATTTTTCTGGCTGTCTTTAAGGTTTGGCTTCATCTTTGGTTTAATTATGATGTGCCACTGTGTGATGCCTTTGTAGTTATCCTGCTTTGTGTTGAGTTTAGGATCTGTGAATTGATATATTCTAGCTGGGTAGCCAACTTGTCCAGTTTCAGCACTAAACTCCCACATCCCAGAAAACCCTTTAGTTCAATGGACACCTGGAGGAAGACAATTCCAGGCAAAGGAAACAGCAACAACATTGAGATGAGTAAGACCTTGTTATTAGAGTACTAGCAAGTGCCACAGTGAAGCTACAGGGGACTGAGAGAGATTTGGGCAAGTTAATAGCATCTCCAAGTTTCAATTTCTTCATTAGTTATTTGAGAAAAAGAAATAACCTTTTGCTAGTGCCTGGAAAAAATCAAAAGATCAGTGTATTCAATCACACAAAGGGCTCTTTGAAACACTAGGCATATGACTTAGGGATGCCCTTGGCCACCTCACCGAAAGCCAGGAATACATGTGGCATTATCCAGGAAGGGTCAGTAGAGGAACCTCCTGTCTAAAAGAGTGAATCTCTGGACAAATGAAAGAGACCTACAGTGTTGTTGAGAATGTTATACCATCGGAAACACTGCCAACGTGGACTGAGAGGGCAGAGAGAGGACAAAATGAAAGAAAGTTATCACACGCCTCAAATTCTACACACTGATAAAACTTCTAAGCCACAAATATGTGTTACCCTTCACGAAAAATGACGGATGACTCTGAGTGCAAAGGAGTGATCCCGGAGGGTTGTCATGTTTCAGAACACTGGGAAAATACCCAAGTTGTAACGGTGCTTTAAAAAATAAAAACAAGATACAAATACAACTTTAAAGGCAGACAAAGATTTTCATCTTTAACAAAGATAGATATACCACATTCTGTATCATAAAATCTGCAAATCAAAGTTCTCAATTTCAATAATATAGCAATGAAATATACTTTGCCTTATTTAAAAACCCTTCTGTTTCTTTCTCCACAGTTCAAGGTGTAAGATGTTTACAAAAGGACAAAAAGCTGTCTAATTAACATTCTATTATCTTATTTAATAAGTAAAATCCTTACTTATTCATTTATTTAATTAAAAGAACACATACTTTGCAAGTGTCAGTGAAGTACAGGTCTCCTGCCATCTTTAGTTTAACTGCGTAGAATACAAAACTTGCTTGTAGGAATGACTATTTCCTGAAACTCTATGAAGCTGACCCTAGGACCAAGTGAACTAACAAGTCTTGTACACCTTCTGTTTTGACCTTAGGCTAAATGATCTTAATGTAGCTTTAAAATGGCCCCTGAAAAATGTTCTGCAGGAAAAGATACCCCCAAGTTCTGTCAGAAAGAAGCAAGCAAGAAAACTCTAATTTTAAATATAATTTTTGGCAGCTGGATCTCATATCAGTTGGCTCTCTTTTAGTTTTTATCATGGATCTCAAAAGCCAAATAAAAGATGCTAAATTAATTTGAAGTGATTCATGTTTATAATCCGACTGAACATAAATAAACCTAATTGTCTAAGACTGGTAGGAATTACAAGGCTGCTTCCCATCATAGGGAAAGTAAAGCCAACATCCTCCCAAAGAAACTTTTGGAATGTGCTACTTAACTCCTCCAAAGCAGAAAAATATCCTGATCATTGATAAACTTTGAAAAACTTGAAACAGTGTGTTGTTCCAGCTCTCAATATTACCAGCCAAAGGGAAGAGGCTCATATTGTACAATGTTAACAAGGGAGAGAAGTACAATGAACATAAAATTAAGGAATCCAAATATACTTTCCAAAGACTAAAATAGAACCTCTCCAAAACATGGAAAGGATTTCTCCCTCTCATGGAAAGGCAGTGGTCCGTGGCATTGCCTAGTTTGTGGGGTTGAGAAAATAACTCGAGTTTATTTTAATGTACCGTGTAATTTGGCTCATTTCCCATATTGTTCTGTGATCTTAACTGTGCGATTCAAAGGAAACCTTGGGCCAGTGTTTTAAATGTCATCTTGATACAACCTTTTGCTTTTCCCAGCTCACCTCAATAATTTGTTTTTCTTTGTTTCCCCTTTTTTATTGCTTTTATAAAGTTGAGCCAATGATAATAAAATCCATAGAAACGGATGATGATATAAGAAGGAAGGTACCACGGTACACAAAGAGCAGTGGTTCGTTAGACGTGGAAAGCAGATTCCTGGTCTTTGAAAACGTGCTTTCCAGTATGCTTACATGAGTGGTATTTTACTTGGATTACTTCTTGTTGGTAAATGAGTCACTTTTGATTACTTCTGCTTTTATTCGGTGTCTCCCTGGATTCTCCAGACATTTTGCATCCCATTCTGTATTTGATTGGAGTTCTCTGTCTGCCTCACACTGGCTTCTATTGCAAGGTCACTGGTGTCAAGGTTACAGTTGACACAGTTCTGGCTTTAGCAGAAGGTCATTTTCAACAAAGGAATTCTGACTTGTGTCTGGATACACTAGAGCTCTGCTTAGGAACATGTCAAGTTGACAAGAATCACATGACACCTCCCAGACCCATGGTCCTCTGTTCAGGTACAGTGAAGCTTGGCAGGACACCCCAAAACCAAAAGTGATTTCTAGAAATTGGGTCTATCCCCAGCAGGCTATGACCTTGGCCAGGGAGGTGTTTCTATCTTAGACATAGCTAGATCCCCTCAGATAGATAAATGCCCTACCTCAGACATAAAAAACAGGCTTCTGTTGTATAAAGATAAGGCCTGTACCTAGCGCCCCCCACCCCAAATCTTTTCGTGAATACTTGCCACAATTAGGTCAAAGCCTTTTCAACATCAGCGATTGGTCAGTAACCATATGATTGATTTGACAGGAAGTCCCACCTCACTTTTAGTGGCCTAGAAAACAATTCCCTTCTAAGCTCTAAGCCAGAGAAGTACAGTATAGTCTTTTAGACAGTAATATAAAGATGAATGTTTCTATAAGTTTTAACTTTTAAAAATGGAGTATTAGAAGACCATTTTTTTGTCATTTTCTGGCCTTAGGAGGACCTGCTATGTCAAGACTGAAAAAAATCTCTATGTATTTGAATTAAGTGCAAAAGAACTTCATTTTAAAGAAAAGAGCCTGTATCACATGTTCTGTTTCTTCGTCAACATAAACTGCATCCCCAAATTATTTCCCATATTCAATTACAAGAGTCAGGACTTGGTCCAGCTCTAATTGACTCCAGAAATATTTTATTTTTCATTGAAAGTTAATTTAATTTGCTGCCATATGTTTGGCGGAGCGATTCTCTGATCTTGGCCCTGGCGACTCCTGTGTCCTCACTACCAGGTGTGGGTGCCAAGGAACCCCAACTCACTCTTTGCTCTCATTCCCACAGTTTTCACTGGCTTAACCTACGTTTCTGAATGGCATTTACTCTTCTGTGGTTTTTTTTCCCCCTCCAGTGTCTTTCTCTTTTTTTAATCAAGGAAGTATTCATGCTTGAATTGAAATAGTGAAGTCAGCTTTAAATGCTAGATCAAAAATATAAGAGAGGAGCTACCAATTTCATGGTTCACAAAATAATGGTATCAATCTGTACTGTTTAAGAGATACCAGAATCTCCTGTCCCAAATGCAAACTCCATTGGCCTTGAAATAATTTTACTCTTATCTGATGAGTGAGGAGTCATCGTCAAGTTTTGCTTAGAATTTTTCAGGTCAATGACTGCCATCATTGACTTTCATCCTTAAAGGGGTTGTGTTTGGGGGGTTTAAGAGTACTCATTTGAATGTCAGAAGATTCAGAGTCATGTTTTCTGGAAAAATAAAATGTCCTCATATAACTTATAAGTTCATAGAACTGACTTTTGTGCAGAAACAGAATGGTCCTCTATAAATTTAGGTATGAGCTTCACCTTCCCCCACTGTATCAGTCAACTATTACTTATGTCATAAAATATCCCAAAACTTAATGATTTAAAACAACCACCATTTATTACATCTCTTGAGTCTGTGGGTTGGCTGCACAGTTCTGCTCATTTGGGCTGAGCTTGCTCATGTGTCTGTGGTCAGCTGGCTGTTCTGTTAAAGGCTGGGTGGTGTAGGAGGGCCTCAGCTGCGCATGTCTCTCACTTCCCTATAACAAGCTAGCTCAGGCATGTTCTCGAGGTGGTGGGCCAAGCCTGAGAAAGAGGGCAAGCAGACACAGGCACACACTTTTCAAGCTTCTGCGTTGTCGAGTTAACTGTTATCCCTTTGAGCAAAGAAAGTCACATGGCTGAACCCAGAGGCCGTGTGTCAGTAAAGTCAAAGGTTGCCATATTAAAAACCTAGAAGTTCAAATTCAAGTCAGTTGGTTAAACAAGAGCTCAAGATCAAATTTGAGGCATGCCTATATAAAGTAGAGTCACAGAAATGTCTAGAACGGGGATGTGGAGGGTGGATAACCATGGAGCATCTTACCCTGCCCTAGGGAGAGCATGTTTGGAAGAACTTTGATGTGAAACCTTTGTGTATTTAAGGGCATGCAGGACATAAGCTGTACAAAATAGCTGTTAAATGATCCCAACACCCACAGGCAGTGGAATTTCTAAAATTTCTATGCAAGGGTGTTTTGTTTTTGTTTTGCTCTGAAGAAATAGTTGCTATTGTACCATTCTTATGTATCCTTAATATGCTTGATCCCCAGGACAAATTACCTTCAGAACTAAGAGCTGGGAAAACCATTTGCTTCTACATGAATTAAGAGATTTTTTATTGCTAGCCTACCAACAAAATTTCTGTAACCCCGTGGATTTCTTCTTCGCGTTGGTTGCCAGGAAGTTAAGTTATAGTGCACTGATGGGAATTTTTAGGCCAGGATCTTTGGATTTAATTTTTCTACTTCTTTTTCCTTTTGTCTCCTGTCTTGTATTTTGTATTATGTTTAGTCTTTTGGTACCCCTGGTGTTTACAGAGAAGGCCTTGAGGACTGAACTTGCAGTGGGATCCTGGCCTCCATTTGTATTTTATAATCTCTGGTGATACTGGCTTCTGTGATTCCTGTTTCTCAGAGAAAAAAGGCAGAGGCAGGAATATTCTCACATTCCACTCAGAATTGGCAGGTCCCCCACAGAATCTCACCTGGGGGGGGGGAGCTTATGCACAGAAATAGGAAACCAGGCTTCCCAAGCAAACAGCTGTAGAGCACCACAGACCTGGTGGCTGTTCCTACATTTCAGAAGTGTGGTCAAGAGGGCAACCCTGACCTCATATGAGACACTTCTCCAGTATTGTGGCTCTTTCTGGAGTCTTCTCCACCATACTGTAGTCAAGTGTTTGTTCACAGGTTGCCAGATTTAGCAAATAAAAACACGGGATGCCCAGTCAAATGTGAATTTTAGATAAACAACAAATAATTTTTAGTATAAGTATGTCCCAAATATTGCTCAGAAAGTACTTATGCTAGAAAACTTATTCTTTCTTTATCTGAAAGTTAAATTTAGCTAGGTATCCTGTGCTTTTTTTCTGGCAATCCAACCACATCACGTAAATGAAAATAGAGTTGAAGAATGCATATTCTCAAATTTCAAAGACTGCTCTTATTCTTTGCTGACTTCTCTATAGCCAGTTTGCTATTCATACAATGGTATTCACTTACGAGGTACACAGTGGAGGATATTTTTCTTAGTTACAATCCTTAAAGCACAATTTCAAATGTTCTTTAAAAGGCTAGATTTTCCATAAAGTTAATTTCTTTTTCAACCCAAATAACACTTATTCAGCAAAGGGAATGAAATTTATTATATCCATTTAGTGTGCTGTTCATTAAATCAACATCTTGCCAAAAAATTTCAGTATAAATTTTTGCTCACAGAGATCATTGGTGGGGTTTCATGTTTTGGAGATGTTTAGGCAGACCAGTGTTACAGAATCACAATTGCAATGCTTTTTTGTTCTTGTTGTTGTTGAAAATATGTGTTCAGCCAAATCCACAGTGTTGACAATTCTAAAGGACCATTTGAGCAGGTTTCTCAAAGAAGTCAATGGCCTAGAACAAACAGAAGTGAGGAAAGACTTTTACAGGGAAGAGTTAAGCCAGATATAAGATTATAAACAACCAAATACGATGACTGGACCTTGTGTGGATATTAACATGTACAAACCAATTTTAAAAAATATTTTTTTTAGCAAATAGGGGAAATTTGATTATGGCCTGGGTATTAGATGGCATTAGGAATTAGTGTTAGTTTTATTATGTGTGGCCATGCAATGTGGTTAGGTATGAAAATGTGCCCTTCCTTTTTTGAGATTCCTACTACAGTATTTAGGACTAAAATAGCATGATGTCTGGAATTTGCTTTAAAAATGTTAAAGAGATAGAGAGGAGAGAGAGAGAGAGACAGAGACAGAGACAGAGACAGACAGACAGAGAGACAGAGACAGAGACAGAGAGAGAGACAGAGACAGAGAGAGAGACAGAGAGAGACAGAGAGAGAGATTTTTACCACACTGTGGTAAATTGATGATGGTTGCTGAAGTCCTGTGATGAATTCATGAGAATTTATAATGTTCTCTACTTAAATGTACTTCTTGGAAGTTTATCTAATACAACATAAAATTCAATATAATTTTGAAATATTACATGGAATACATAGAAAAAAGTTAATAAGGACAACTTCTAAATGTTTTTATTAACTTCATTTACTATTTTTTTGTTTCTAACTATAAAAGTAGTACATACTCAATTTAAAGGAAACTAAAAACTATAACAAAAAGTAAACAGAAGATGAAAGTCACATGAAATCATATATAATTTGAATAGAAACAAAAAAGATCACCTTAAGAAACAATTACAAATTTTCTTTTGGTCTCTATTATTATTACATATACTTATTTAAAGAAATAGGTTTGGAGTCAACTATTTTTCCAATAAATTTTCTTTTACTCCAGGGTGGGTTCTAGTCAATGACAAACAAATGGTTGGGGTTTGATAAGAACCCCAAATGTTTAATCATTTAACTAGTGTTGCCTTTCCACTGTAGCAATTTGGAAAGTTTCCAACAAGAGGCCCAGAGTATTGTAGATAATCAGTAAAAGTGTTTTTCTTTTTCTCCTCTTCCTTTTCTTTAATTTTCTTCAATTTCAGCTTCTGAAACAATGCTGTAATTTAGTAATTTCTTTGCTTTCCTGGTGGTACTGAGTGGAAGCTCTCCTTTTATTAAATAACTACGGGCTTATTTTAAACGTGCAAGAAGGGAATAGTCACCCGTTTGGCCATCTTAAGGAAGATAATCAAGATAAGCTTGATTCTGTCTATTCAGAAGAGTATCTGTAGAGCAAAGTCCTTAGGAAAATACCCATCGACATTGCTGTAGAACAGTGCCATATGTGGCTATCACCTGGTAGATAATTTCCTCCCCCTTGACAAATGCTGGTGCTACTCTTTGGCGTTGGTCTATCTGAACACGGGGGAGGGGCATCACCACTTGTCACCATTACTTTCTATAAATCCTGATGACTGAAGAGTGACCTGACACTAAAATCCAGAGGAGTTGCTAACTTGAGGAATGATATAAACAAGTGTAAATCTTCTAAATCCACATTTAACCAGGTTTCAAATGTTATGAAGCCCTCTGATGTGATGCAATGGAAGTACACAGCATCACCTACGAAATATTCCTGCCTAAACATTGAACTTGAATTTAATCAAGCTTCTATGCCTTCATCAACTGCTTTCAGTGCAGAACACATCATTCCAAAGCATAGTGGTTTAGAACAATAACTATTGATTATTCTGTGGATTAAGAGAGAGGATTCTTCTTCTGGTCTGAGCCAGCTGGATGGTTGAGGATACCTTCACTCTTGATGTCAGCCAGGGTAATGGAGACACAGCCATATGACTCACCTTAGCCAGCAAACTGGCCCAGGCCCAGAAACCCCAAGAGCAGGAAAGATGGGCAAACCCCAGTGCACAAGCAAGGTTCAAGTGTCACATTTGCTAATGTTCCATTGGCCAAAGCAAGTCATGCGGTCGATCCCAGAGTCAAGGGGAGGAGAAATAAACATCACTTACTAGGGAAAATATTGTCAGTTTGGCAGTCTAACCACAACATCTAATTTCTAACTTATATAAACACAGTGTAGAGAGGAAAAGGTAAATGATATTATAAGGAAATGATTAGTCAAATCTAAAAGGTGAAACATTCTATAGATGGTCTAGTGTTTCCAAAAAGTCAGTGCTAATAGGTAAAAATGATGAGATGGGTGGAGGTAGGCAGACTATGCTGGATTTTAAAAGACTGAAAAGAGATAACCAAATTCAAGTATAAACCTTAATGGATCTTTATTCAGGAAAACACAAACAACCATAAAAAACTTATTTGGACGATTGGTGAAAATCAAATATGGATTAAATATACAGAATATTTTTAATTTTCTTAAATGTGCTAATGACATTAAGGTTACATTAAGAAATCATCCTCATTTTCAACAGATGCAAGGCGACATATTTAGGTGTGAGATGTCATAATGTCTGTAAAGTATTTTGAAATGGATTATCAAATCAATACATCTGTGTGTGTGTGTGTGTGTGTGTGTGTGTGTGTGTGTGTCATATATGATAGGGAAAAAAAAGTAAAGCAAACCTGGTGTTATGGGCTGAATTGTATCTTCCCCCCAAAATTCATATGTTGATTTCCTTACTCCCGGTACTTCAGAATGTGACTAGAAATATGGCCTTTAAAGAAGTGATTAAGTTCAAATGAGGCCCTGAGGGTAGGTCCTAATCCAATCTGACTGGCTGTCGTTATAAGAAGAGAGTAAGACACAGACACACATAGAGGGAAGACCATGAGAAGAGGCTGTCTACACTCCAAGGCGGAAGGCCTCAGAAGAAACCAACGCTGCCCACCCTTGACCTTGGGCTTCCAGCCTCCCGAACTGTGAGAAAATAAATTCCTGTTATTTCAGCCACCCAGTCTGTGGTACTTCATTATGGCAGCCCTAGCAGGCTAATACACATGGCAAAATGCTGTTGATTATTAAATCTAAGTGGGCAATGTACAGACGTTCATTGTGCTAAATTTTTTTCCCATTTTTCTGCATATTTGAAAATTTATGTGGTAAAAAGTTGGAAGGACAAAACATTCTAGGACATCTTCAGTCAACTGGCTCTTAAGAAAATATTTTCAATCAGTTATAATTGAGTTCTGAAATATCAAGACTTGGCTGCAACTTTGCTTAGAGAATAGATGAGTACTTGGAAGTTTGACAAATTAAATGGGAAAGCCATTTCTCACTACACCAGCAGTTCTCACCACACCAGCAGTTCCATTGTTTCAGATTTCAGGCCATTATCTCTAGACACACACTTAGTGACATGATTGATTTGGAAAATTATTTTGTGCAACAGAATAAAAGGAAAGTGAAGCAATTGCCCTGAGTTCCAGATCCAAGTTATTTCAATACAGCAGTGATTGGCAAACTTTGGGACACAATGACATAGATAAGGGACATCAAAGCTGAAATTACCCAAACAGTGCATTAATTTGCCAACAGCTCAAACAAATATTTCCTGATAAAGTTTTATTGCTTCTTTAGTAAACAATTTAGAGGACTCAATCACCGATGTAATCAAAGCAAAAAAAAAAAGCACTTCAGTTTGTATATGTTGCCTGTCTTTTTTTTTTTCTTGCAGTTTTACCAGCAACTGCCCAGACACCTCCACACCATCCCCAACCTCTCCCCCACCCCGCATCAGTGAAATGTACAAAGAAGCAGTCACACAATTTAGGTGTTACTATTCTCAACAGGGGCTTGCATGTTTAATGGCATCGAGATGCTAAGAAAGTGGTTCTCAACCCCAGCAGCACATTAGAATCACCTGGGAAGATTTAAATAAACAAACATCCTGATTTAGTATGTTCTGAAGTAGGACCTTGGCATCAGTATTTTTTAAAGCTCCCCAGGTGATACCAATGTGCAGACAGGTAAGAATGACTGCCCTATCTGAGACTGCATTCCTAACCACAAGTCCAGGCACTTCTTGGGGATCTCTGACGAGCCTTTCAAGTGTTCTTTAAATCACCCCCAAATTATCTTTTTATTTGATTTTAAAAATTTGAAAAAATATATGTCTAAGTATACTACTAAAGTCTCATCTCACTTTAAAAATGGTTTAAGGATTTGCCAGCATGGGATGCTATTGTGCATAGAAGATTCAAGTATCATTATTGTAGTTGCCAGGCTATGGCATCTAAAATATCTCTCCCCATTGACAACCCCACAATATGGACTTCCACTAGAGACCAGATCTTGATTTCCAGACAATATTTTATACTAAAGGGAACCAGGATTTCTCAGAGAAATGAACAATTTCAGGTCTGGAACATCCCAAGTACAGGGGGAGGCAAAGCAATCTGTTTGCCGGAAAGCAAGAAAGTGCTCAGAGTTCTAATAGAGATGTTTCAAGAGGGCTCAGAAACTGAAATGAAGGAGCTCCCATTGGCTAAATTTGGGGCAATTTGAGCATCACTACAAAGTGATTGTTACACAATAACTAACTAGCTAACTAACTAACTAACTAACTAACTAACTAAATAAATAAATAAATAAATGTCCCCGTTCATAATGACCCTCAAAATTAAACAAAAAGAAGGGGGTGAGAAGAAATTCATTTGCTACTATTGGAGGAGATTATTAATAACAACTCTTTATTCTGAAAGGAGAGATAAAGTTAGACAGAAACTCTGCACTTATAGAAGGAATGGAGGCTCATCTCCAGAAGATGGAGGAAAGCTTTTCTTTACAGATGATGCTACCTTATTTATAAAGAAATTGGAAGTTTTTTTAAATCACCAAACTCCAACGAAATAACTATTTATATGCAGCAATTATTAATGGATATGAGAACCACGGGGTAAAAAGTGAATAGGACATCTGCTTTTGTCAAGCATGGAGTAACAGGGATAAGCTCCTATACCCTAAAACAACTAAAACACCAGATAAAATAGATGAAAAAAATGACACTGAAGACACTGGACATCAGCCAGTGAAAGACAGTGATCCCTGAGAGAGTGAAAACGAATGAGTTAAGTCCTCTGAATGCCCCAGTGTATTGCTTTCAGTCAGTTTCCAGGGTACAGTGTGGGGAAGGGGAACCTAGGTAAAGCCTAGTGGTCTGCTGGAGTTGAGTTGATGTATTTGGCATTCCAGGAAAACCAACGTGCCTAGAGTTTGCAGGGGAGAAAAGAAGTGAGCTGCACAAAGAAAATTCTGGAGATCTTAAGGGAAAGTCCCTCAAGTATTCAACTGAGTGTCGGTGAGCACATACATGTGAGGAAACCACCTCAGGCCAGGGAAAGAACCACCTAAGAGATAGAGGGAACAGTGCTAGGAGTTCACAGAAGGCCAGGCATAGTTCCTGTACCCACCAGCCAGAGTGGAAAACCTCATAATTCACAGAGCACCAGCTACAGTACTTAGAAGGATATTGCTTTAGTCCTAGAATAAAATTAACCCTAGAATACATGCAGGCTTTGTCCTAGCTAACAAAGCGTAATGTGAGATCCAAAAAGATCAAACTGTTTATAAGCCACTTAGTCATGTTCTAGAATAAAGATGAAGAGCTTTATTTACAGGAATTTAAAAAAAAGTAACCACATGGTATAATTCACAATATCTGGCATCTAATCAAAGATGCATACAATGAAGAAAAAGACCACCTTTAATGAGAAAAATCAACCAACTAAAAGTGATTCATATATGACACAAGTGGTAGAAAAGGGACATGAAAATATTTATTACAGTTATATTGCATATGTTCAAGAAACCAGACCAAATTTGGAGTTAAAAAACAAAAAACAAACTTCCAACAAAGAAAACCCTGGGCCCAGATGGCTCCATTGCTAAATAACACCAATTTTACAGTCTTCCAGAAAATTGAAGAAGGCAATACTTTCCAACACATTCTATGAGGTCAGCATTGCTCTCATACCAAAACCAGACACAGACTTTATGAAGGAGAGAGAGAGAGAGAGAGAGAGAGAGAGAGAGGAAGAAAGGAAGGAAGAAAGAAAACTGCAGACCAGTACCCTTTATGAACATATATGTAGAAATTTAAAACAAAAGATTAGCAAATTGAATCCAATGATATATAAAAAGGACATTGTATGTCTTGGCTATTGTGAATAATGTTGCAATAAACATAGGGATGCAAATATTTTTTCAAATTAGCATTTTGAATTTCTCTGGGTAGATACCTAACAGTGGAATTGCTGTAGACGACTAGATTAAGAAACGGTGGTACATTTATACAATGGAGTATTACTCAGCCATAAAGAAGAATGAAATCTTACTATTTGCAATGATATGGATGGACCTAGAGAATATTATGCCAAGTAGAATAAGTCAGACGGAGAAAGAAAAATACCATATGATCTCACTTATATGTAGAATCTAAAGAACTGAATAAATGAGCAAAGTAAACAGAAACAGTCTCAGAGATATAGAGGAAAAACTGATGGTTGCTAGATGGGAGGAGGGTGGGGATGAAGGAGAAGGTGAGAGGATTAGAAAGCACGAATAGTAGTTACAATATTGCCACGGGGACATGAAAAACAGTACGGGGAATATAATCAATAATGTTGTAAAGATTTTGTAGAGTGTCAGATGGGCTCTTGTCTTATTAGGGAGACCACTTTATGGACAGTGTAGATGACTGACCACTGCACTGTACACATGAAGCTGAAGCTGAATAACACTGAATGTCAACTATAATTTTATATATATGTATATATATATATATATATATACATATATATAAAATTATAGTTGTATGCTGTACTCCACATTCTATGAATATAAACATATATTTATATTCACAGGATGTGGAGCACAGCATAGGGAATAGAGTCAATGGAGTTGTAACAGCTATATACGATATCAGAGGGGTAGTAGATTGGGGGAGGGGGGTTATCACTTTGCAAGGGGTGAAATTGTTTAAATATTACATTGTTTGGTACACCTGAAACTAATAAAAGAAAAAGAAGAAAGAGGAAGAGGAGGAGGAGGAGGAGAAAAAGACAATATATCATGACCAAGTGGGTTTTATCCCAGGAATACAAAGTTGGTTTAGCATTTAAAAATCAGTGGCTCTAAAAAAGAAAAACCAGCAAATTGATAATAGAATTGGACCTTCTCAACCCAATAAAGAGAAGTTATGAAAAATCTATAGTTGATATCATATTTAATAATTAAATACTTCCCACCAAGAGCAAGTTCTCACTGCTTCTATTCAATATTGTAGTGGAGATTGTAGTCAGTGCAATAAAGTAAGAAAAAGAAATAAAAGGTATATGGATTAAAAGAGGAAGACATAAAACTGTCTTTATTTTCAGATATCATGATCATGTGCATAGAGAATTCTAAAGAATCTACAGGAAAGCAATCAGAACTAATAAGTGAATTAAGCAAGGCAAAAGATTTGAAGACACTTTACAAAAGAAGATATACAGGTGGCAAATAAGTACATGGAAAGATACTCAACACCATTAGTCATCAGGGAAATGCAAATTAAAACCATAAGGAGATACAACTACTGGCCAAAATCTAAAATGATTGACCACACCAAGTGCTGACAAGGATGTGGAGGAAGTGGAATTCTCATCATGGCTGGCAAAAATGTAAAATGTAAAATGGTATAACCACTTTGGACAACAATTTGGTAAAGTGTCTTTTGTAAAGTGTGTTCAAATATCTTATCCATTTTTTGTTTAAAACTTTTTTCTTATTGAGTTTTGAGAGTTCTTTAGACACTCTGGGTATAAAACCTTTATCAAATATGTGAATTGCAAATATTTTCTCCCAGTGGCTTGTCTTTTAATTTTATTCACAATGTCTTTCAATAAGCAAAAATTCTTAAATTTTGATTATATGTAATTTGTTGATTTTTAATTTTATCAATCATGCTTTTATTTTTCATTTCTTATCAAGTTAATCATATACCCACCAGCTAGGAATTTACTCAAGAGATTTCAAATGAAAGCATATGTTCATACAAAATCCTGAGCATGAATATTCATAACAGCTTTATTGGTAATAGCCCAAACTGGAAAATATCCCAAATGTCCATCAACATGTGAGTGGATAAAACATATATATATATATATATATATATATATATATATATATATATATATATATATATATATATATATAGTGCAATATCCATACAATGGAGTCTATTCAACAATAAAAAGGAATGAATTGTTGGTACACACCATGGGGATATATCTCAGAATAATTATTCTGAATAAAAGAATCCAGACCAGAAAAAAGAGTACATACAGTGAGATTGCATTTATAGAAAATTCTAGAAAATTCAAATTAATCAATAGTGCCAGAAAGCAGATCTGTGGTTGCCTTAATCATGGGGGAAGGGGAAAGGAAGGGGAAATTTTATTTTGGAGGGGGTAATGGTTATGTGCATTACCTTTATTGTGTGGATGATTTCACAGTTGTACGAACACTTCAAAATTGACCAATTGTACTCTTAAACATGTGCAGTTTATTATCTGGCAATACTATGTCAATAAGTTTGCTTTTAAAAGTTGATAGGATGTTTGTATACTACCAAAGTATTACCCCACAGATTGCTAATTGAAAAGGGAAAAATAAATCTATATAACAGATATCTAACAGCTGCCACAGTAACCAATTAATTAAATTTAACGTCATTAATAGTGTCTCCTGATATAATTCAGTAAGTTCACAGCATCCCCTGTTTTCACACAAAAGGTTTAACTTGAATCTAATTAAATCTTTAGCACCTGAATTCAAGTTTGGAGAAAATACCAGAAATAGATGAATAAGTTAAATAAATAAGATCTCATGAAATAATTAGGCAAATCCAGAATGTGGGACAGGCTCCGAGAAAATTTTCCCAGTCTTTTCAAAAAGTTAAAACATGGGGGAAAACTGATGAGGAATAACAAATGCCATGTGTGAACCTCTATTGGATTCTACTTAAAGAAAAACATTTTGGAGAAAATTGATGATAATTCAATAAGGACTAAAACTCTATCAAATTTTGTATTTGCTCCAGCACAAAATCTTCTCTCATCAAGTTTATTTACCACATACCTGAGTGAAAAGATAATTGCCCACATATAATTGCGAGATCTTACGAAACCATAAGTCCTGGAAATGCAAAGCAAGCTTGTGGCTTAAAGCAGAGAGAGAAAACTAAGTGGTTCCTTAATGAAATGATGCCACCACTCCAGAATTACTGTTGTTTCTTTTACTATCTTGAAAAAGACTCTAGAGGGATTGTCAGCTATGCCTTTAGTATGACCTCCCAGTGGAATCACTGTTTGGTTTGCCTTCCTTATGTTGCACTGACATCATCAGTGAATCCCTGTTTGTTATCCCTTTTTGGATATGCAATGACCATGGAAAACGTGCGAATGGAATCTGCAAAGTAAAACTTCCACTAGAAGAATAATCTTAATATTCTCTGTAGAGATGGAGTCCTGTGAGGCCTGACAGAAAATCTGTCCTTGCAGCTTTGAAGAAGAAATGTACGTGCTTCATCATGGCTTTCTACCTAAGCAACATTGGTGGCAAAGGAAGCTGCCAATCTTCCTGCAGTAAGTCTGGTGCTGATTTCCATGAAAGACATCAGCTTCATCAGACTCAGCACCTTAAATCATCACTTTTTCAAGGTGTTAGTTTTCAGCAAGAAAGGGCAGTATCAAATAATGTACTTTTCCTATAGACAAATTTGCTGGCTTTCTAGAAGGCAGGTCTTGAACACTTGCATGACCTTGAGGGGGAAAAAAAATAGAGCAGGGAAACAGGAAATGTTGAGAGTAAAGGAACATTTACTTAGGACAATTGGACATGGATCAGTTTATTCATGGCTTGACTTATTGGTGGATACTTTTTAAATCAAATCAAGGAGGTCATTCTTTCCATTCAAAGTTTCATGAACGATTTGGAAATCTGCTGAGCCCCTTTTCTATCCAAACTGCTGCTCTGGAAAAGGAGAAGGGAGGAGGCAATTGTATTAACCTTTCAACGCTAGAGAAAAAGTTTGTTTAGGCTGAAGTAGAGAGTAAAATTCTTTTTCAATTTTTCTGCAGGCAAAACTCTGTAGGCACCTGGGAACCCGCAGATTTCTTTTGATGGTTATTTCTGCTCCAGTAATCTTGAAATTAAATGTGTGTTCATGATCCTTAACTTTCTGACATCAAGCATGCAAACTCTGCCAAAAATGACCTCACAACCGAATGGGTGCTATATAGATTAACCCAAGAGTCCTGAAAAAATCTGGTGTTCCTTGATTGAAGCCTGCTCTTGTCTCACAAAGCGTGCGATGGGAGCTCTGATTCCATTACTACGTTTGTGAACTATGTTGATGAACAAGAGTTTTTATCACTTATCAGCCAAATCCAAAGATGGAATCCACTGAATGTCAAAGATGACATTTGCATTTTATCAATGCGTTTCACTATTTCATCCTCTCATTCATGCTAAACGACAGTGGCTCACTTTTGAGCTGATTAAAGTGTATCTTTTATTTGTATAGAAAATTCCACATGTTTGCATATGTTTTCAGGAATTTCACATATATTCTCAAGAAATGGCCATCAATTTCTACCTGAAAAATGGGAGTGAAGTATAGACATAAAGATTGTTTTTACATTCTGTGTAAATGTAAAAATGAATTTCCTTTGTTGAAAATGGTATAAGACATTACATTGTGCATCTATGTTTATATGTATGTATAGGGCCTGGGTACCATCTTGCATTGCCAAATATTAAAATTTCTTACAAAGCTACTGTGATAAAATGATGTTCCTATACATTTGCTTAAAACATTTTATATTTGAGTGTCTAGTGGATAATATTGAAAAATTTAAGGACAGTCTATTCATAGCCAACAAGCTAACATAATATCTAGTTAATTCTTTATTTACTCCAATATAGAACACTCTATACCATGACATATTATAGTAGAGATGTTCACAGAGCAATGCAATAAAATAGAGATGACAGGAACAAATTAAAATATATATATAACCAAATTGACATTTCAATTCAGGACAATGCATGATTCATTGAATAAATGTTATTGGCATTATTTACTTTCCCTCACATAAACCCCCAAACAACCAAATTTCAGCCTCACTTTTACAAATTATTTGGGGAAAGATGTCATAAACTATGTTAAAAAGCAAATGGTAGGGCCAGCCCGGTGGCTCAGGCGGTTAGAGCTCCGTGCTCCTAACTCCGAAGGCTGCCGGTTCGATTCCCACATGGCCCAGTGGGCTCTCAACCACAAGGTTGCCAGTTCAATTCCTCGAGTCCCGCAAGGGATGGTGGGCTCTGCCCCCTGCAACTAAGATTGAACACGGCACCTTGAGCTGAGCTGCCTCCGGATGGCTCAGTTGTTGGTTGGAGCGCGGGCTCTCAACCACAAGGTTGCCAGTTCAATTCCTCGACTCCCGCAAGGGATGGTGGGCAGCGCCCCCTGCAACTAAAAAAATTGAACACAGCACCTTGAGCTGAGCTGCTGCTGAGCTCCCGGATGGCTCAGTTGGTTGGAGCCTGTCCTCTCAACCACAAGGTTGCCGGATCGACTCCCGCAAGGGATGGTGGGCTGTGCCCCCTGCAACTAGCAACGGCAACTGGACCTGGAGCTGAGCTGTGCCCTCCACAACTAAGACTGCAAGAACAACAACTTGAAGCTGAACAGAACCCTCCACAACTAAGATTGAAAGGACAACAATTTGACCATTGTTCCCCAATAAAATCCTGTTCCCCTTCCCCAATAAAATCTTTAAAAAAAAAAAAAAAAAAAGCAAATGGTAGATTAGAGCAAAATAACTGCCTCACAAGTGACAGGCCCTGTGTTATTTCCCCTAATATACAAATTCCTCCTATTAACTCATAAGAAAAAGACACACAACTCAATTTAAAAATGGGCAAAGATATGAACAGGGAATTCATAGACAAGAAAATGCAATCATCAACAAACAGGAAATGTGCATGAACCCCAGTGGCAGTACGGAAATGCAGCTTCAGCAAGGCAATTCTTCAACTGCAGGTTGTCAACTGTTAGAGCAACAGAATCTAGTGTTGGTGAGGACGGAGCTGCAACTGGCATCTCATATACAGCTGATGAGAACGTCCACTGCTACAGTCTTTTATGGAACTGATCTGGAATATCTACTGAAAATGAAAATATCCATATGCTTTTTAAATTCCAATTGGAAGAGTGTAGCCTATAGAAATAAAAACCAGTACATAAGAATATGTCTAAGAATTTGTATTATGGTATTATTTACAATGTCGAAAAAAATCCACCTCTAAACAATCTGAATGTCCATTGTAAGGAACAGTTGAATAAATTATGATACACCCACACCATGTACTATTATGCAGCCATTAAAAATGATGTTAGGTGTACATTATTGCTCTAGGGATATCCATGGTATAGTACTAATTGAAAAAAGATACTGTAGAATAATGCATGTGGTATAAAAGCATTTTAAAAAATAAAACTCTCCCTATGTGTTTATATGTATATATTTTTTAACTTAAGCATAGGGAATAATACAGAAGGTTGCACTGCAAACTATCATCATGCATCTTGAGAGGTCAGGAGCAGAAGGCATATTCTTAAATTTTCTTAAATGTTTCTGCATTGCTTGATTTGTTAAAACATGTAATTTTTGTTATTTAAAAAATCTAATACAGGGCGGCTGGTTAGCTCAGTTGGTTAGAGCGCGGTGCTCTTAACAACAAGGTTGCCAGTTTGATCCCCACATGGGCCACTGTGAGCTGCGCCCTCCACAACTAGATTGAAACAACTACTTGACTTGGAGCTGATGGGTCCTGGAAAAACACATTTAAATAAATAAAAGTGTTTTTTTTTTAATCTAATACAGTTTAAGCCAAATACCAATAGGGAAAATATCCTAAATATTAGCACTGAATCGCTTTACCCAGATAATTCTAGGAGGACGGTCCTCCCAAAACCAAAATACCATTAGCATTAGTGACTGAGTCACCAAGAATATGATCACAGACACACTAGGAATTCCTGAACTGTGTTAAAACAAAACTAGATTAAAAAAAAATCCTGAGAAAGACGAACAAAGCAGGAGGCATCACACTTCCTGATTTCAAGCTATGCTACAGAGAGAATTATAGTTCTCAAAACAGTATGGTACTGGCATAGAAACCAATAGACCAGGGGGGCAGACTTGAAAGCGCAGAAACAAATCTAAGCATTTATGGTCAACGAATATTTGACAAGGGAGCCAAGAACACTAAATGGAGAAAAGACAGTCTCTTCAATAAATGGTGAGATAATTGGAAAGTCACATGTAAAAGAATGAAACTGGGCCCATACCTTATACCACTCACAAAAATTAACTCAAAATCCATTAAAGACTTAAATGTAACACTTGAACCCATGAAACTCCTAGAAGAAAACATAGGAATAAAGTTCCTTGACATGCGTCTTGGTAATGATTTTTTGGATATGACACCAAAGCACAAGCAACAAAATAAAAAATAAACAAGTGGGACTACATCAAACTAAAAAGCTTCTACACAGCAAAAGAAACCATCAACAAAGTGAAAAGAAAACCTATGGAATGAGAAAAATATTTGCAAACCATATATTTGATAAGTGATTAATATCTACAATATATTTTAAAAGACTCATACAACTCAATAGCTAAAATAAGAATAATAATAATAACCCAATTGAAAAATGGACAAAGGACCTGAATAGCCATTTCTCCAAAGAAGATATATGAAAGGACAATGGGTACATAAGAAGATGCTCAACATCAGTAGTTATTAGGAAAATGCAAATTAAAACCACAATGAGATATCACCTCATACCTGTTAGAATGTCATTAAAACGAGATAACAAATGCTGGAAGGAATGTAGAAAAAAGGGAACCCTTGTACATTCTTGGTAGGATCATAAATTGGTATATCCACTATAGAAAACAGTATGGAGGATGCTCAAAAAATTAAAAATAGAACTACCACATAAGTCAGCAATTCCACTTCTGGGACTATCCTAAGGAAACAAAAACACTAACTTGAAAAGATATCTGCTCCGCCATGTTTACAGCAGCATTATTTACAATAGCCAAGACATGGAAATAACCTAAGCGTCCATCAGATGGGTGAATGGATAAAGCAATTGTGGTGTATATGCAATGGAATATTATTCAGCCAGTAAAAAAAACAAGGAAATCCTACCATTTGCAACAACATGGATGGACCTTGAAGGCATTATGTTAAGTAAGTTAAATCAGACTTGTGCATACCAGAGGTGGTGGGTGGGGGAAGGGGAACTGGAGGAAGGTGCTCAAAAGGTACCAATTTCCAGTTATAAGATCACGAGTACTAGGGATGTAGTATACAGCATGATGACTATAGTCAACACTGCTGTATGATATATAGGAAAGTTGTTAAAAGAGTAAATCCTAAGAATTCTCATCACAGGGAAATTTTTTTCCTTTTAGTTTTCCTTTTTTTCTTTTTGTTGTAGGTATATGAGAAGATGGATGTGAGCTGAGTCTATTGTGGTACTCATTTCACAATATATGGATATCAAACCATCACTGCTATATTCCTTAAACTTCTACAGTGATGTATGTCAATTATTTCTCAATAAAACTGGGACTATATACACCAAATATATATTATTTTAACATTTCTTATGACAACAGATATCTTACTATAAAAAACACACCTTATACAAGAAATTTTTATTTGGTTATAATTGTTCAATGCAGCATATATAATTAAAAAGTAAAACAATTAGAAAGAATCAGAATAGTAACTTTTTAGCTATTTTTTCAGTAAATTCTATTCCATCTTAAATGTAAACATCCAAGTTTCCTATGAATTAAAAAGATTTATAGTAAATGACTATTAAAAACAACTAAGCAGATTTAAACAAGTAAAATGTAAATAATAGAAAGATACTCCTACATTCTAATGAAAACTTACTCTAAAATATTCAAAGAATAACCATTAAAATTATTTGAAATAAACTCAAATTTCTACTTAGAAATGATCAAGTTAATCTGCTACTACCATACAATGACATATTGTGTTATAATTTAAAATTATATTTAAGAAGATTTTATAAAAACTTGAAAAATGCTAGAGATATAATATTATCTCTAAAAAGTAGGATACAAAATTTTGTATGCTTATGATCACAATGAAGAAAAATGACAGCAAAAATAACACAACTTTGTATAGAAAAAAAGGCCAAAGGGAAATAGAATAAAATGTCAACAAGCAGAGGTCTTTGGGAGTTATCTAATATGGAATTTTTTTCCTTCTCTATTTTCTGTTTTTTCCAAATATTCTGAAACAGTAATTAGTATTATATAGCACCTTATTATAATAAATGTAATGGAGTTTTATTTAAGTATGTTTAAGGCTTTATTTAGGGATATTATTAAGGGATGAAAGCAGTGCTACACTATTATTTATAATAATGAAGTAAACATAATATATGTATAAACAGTGACTTTATACATTACTATATGTAGCATGTTTTATACCTAAATAATAATTATCATTTAGTAAATTATTACTAATTGTTAGTACTATGATTACAAAATGCTAATACTACTGAATACTAGTAATTATATAAGGATATGTTGTTACATTTTGTAATGCAATGAAAGTATATATGAAATTTGTATAGTTAATATTTGAATTCCCATATAATAAAGTTCTATGTGATGTATATAAATAATGAGTTTATTTATAATACTTACTAGTACATATAGTACTTTTTTACTCCATCATAAAAGTTATTTAGTAATTATTGAAGGATAAAGAGCTAAATATTGTAAGGCAATAAATAATATTGGGACAGTTAATCTAACCTTGTAAAATATTTATTTCCTGGAGTTCAATGCTGAAACCTCATAGAAAATTTGCTTCAACTCTTAAATATCATACTTCATTAGCAGGGTGGAATTTCAGCCCTCATTAACTAAACCCTGGGGTTCTATGCGGACATTCCTGTGCATTAGCTTAAAGCAGTTTCTGTTTACAGTGTCCAGGACTTTTGAAAAGTCATGTTAATAGTCAATAAAGAAGCATGATTATGTTAATCCAGCATAGCACACTCTACCATGGTACGTCACAGCAGAGAAGCTAAACAACACCATGTAACACGATACAGAAAGGAAGGGGAAAAACAGGAATATTGTCTTATGCAATCTTACTGGACCATCACATGGCATCTCAGAGCCTTTATCCCCCCAACCTATAATCAGATATCATGTCTCTAAATGATTGTTATTCAGAGAAATAATGACATCTCAACAAACACTCTTTTACCTTTTGATTCTTCCCTTCTGTACATAGTTGAATATTGGGGCTGTTGTCACTATGTCCATTTGTCAACCAGCAAACTTAGTGGCAATAAAGTTACAGGTGAGCTAATGATGCCACATCAAGACCTTTACCAGTACCTCACCCAAAAGGACCCTTTATTATTGTTGATTCACTAACTCACTAGAATAAGAGACACGGATATTAGCATGTCTTGACTCCCACCAGTCTCCAAGAAAGGGTTTTCACCTGGGTCAGCATCCAAAGGAAAGATTTTTGTCAGCATCCACTGTGCACCAGACTTTTTGAGTTTTAAGGCATGGTAACCCATTCAAACTAGAGTAGGTAAAATGGGGCAGGAGGTGCAATAATTTAGGGCATCAGGGAAATCTCCCAGAACCTAAGGGTCGTAATGGTAAGAGTCTAGGAAGAGACACAGTCCTAAACCGAGGACTTGTCCCTGTTTCTCAGGCCTTGCTCATTGCCTCTGCCTGTGCCTCAGTCTGTTTCTCACTGGCTGTGGCTCTCACTGTCGCTCATGCCCTCTCCTCCCAGCTTTTGCTTCCTCTTTTCCTACTTGGCCCAATGTAGCTGTCTGAGCCTTAATCTAAATGACCTTTCAACCTCCCATTGATTAAAATTTCCCTGTGGGTCTCTTAATTCATAGTCTAGAAAGAGGGAAAGTGATCACTGAATCCATGAATGAATATATGCCTGAATAAATTGATCAATAAATGAATAAGTTCAGTATTACACTCCTGTGAGTTAGAATGTTTATTGAAGATAAACCATTGAACTCACTTATTTCCCCAAAACACCGAGAGATAGAGATTTGCAAAGTTAACTGAGGGTAACTGAAATATCGTGCCGTCTATTTCATTATGATGCTGCATTATGTAATACTTCTATATAATCATTTGTGTAGTATTTTGTTATGTAATATTTAATTCTGTAATATTTGAAAGGTTCCATTTACAGTCCTCTGTATTTATGCTCTCAAACTATATCTACTAAATTCGTGTTGTCATGTTGAAATAACGTCCATTATAATGTAACAAAATAAAAGGTTATAACTTACAGGTCAGGCTCTTGTTAAGTACTTTATTATTTCATCTAATCCTTACAACACCTAAAGAACAAGTATTATTGTGAGACACATGAGTGAAGAAATTTAGGCACATCGTGTTCAGAAGTCATTTGCTTAATGTCACAGTGCAGGTAAAAGTCCCACATACACAGCCAGGGTTTCTCGGACTGCAGTTCACGTGCTTAGTCATTGACCTACACAGATTCCTTTGTACTCCTTGGTGAAACAAGACTTTTAAGTGCTGTGTTATACAAATCTAGCTAATATAAACATTTAGCTAAAGTTTTAGCAATCAGTTAAACATGGTGACTAGTTAGCAGTTAACTTGAAAATACAGCAGAGTTGGCAAAATGAGAAGATATTTGTCATCTATAAAGTTTCTATTAAGTATGTACTTCAGATTTTTCAGACACTTGCAATTGATTCAGAACTCTGAATTTTGCAAGAAGATATTTCTATCAGCCCCAATACTGTCATCAGTTATACAGTGTGAGCACGGCAGGGCTGCAGTTAAGGTCTTTATTCACAGTGAGAGTAACCTGCAGAATTGCACTTGATTTGCAAAGCTTAAAATAGCTAAAGATTATTACCTATTTTGATGTTTTCAAGTATATTTATTTTTATCACAATAAACTATGTATCACTTCATATCCATTTCTACTTTACTACAAAACATGACTCCCCTGGCCTTATTATGAGATCGTAGTAGTTGTCCTTTAGTCCATCCTCTTGTCCCCATCATCACACTTGCAACAATTCCAGTCTAGAGATGGTCTTTCTAGTCTTCTAAATCTCCAATTAAAGAAAGCTCTGTCTTCATTATCTACATAATGGCCTCAATTCTCCATTTCCCATTGGGTATGAAGGTGGGTCTGAAACTGCATTACATCATTTATAATTCCATGTTGCATTATAGAGTGAGTTGAGCTCTAACTTCAGCATAGAGGCAATTGGCAAGTTCTATTAAACCACAGTTTAGTTCTCTTTCAGTTCTGTTTTTTTTCTGCTCTGCTAGAATCTTAATTCTAAAGATCTTAGTTCAGGTATAGCATCTCATACCATCATGGTATCTTACATCACTGAGGTTTTCTTCTCTCTCATAAAGACGATTTCGTTGGCCAATATTATCTGGCATGGATCTAATACCTTCCCCGAGCTCACAGGTTCTTGTACTGACCTTGCTTAAATTTCAAGTATACCTCAAGTTTGTAGAGCTACTCAGAGAGAAGTCAATGGCAAATGTGGCTTTAATATTTGAGTTAGAGCAAACATTTTAGCAAATGTATGCATGGCTTTTCTTCAAAAAAAAATTGACAGAAAATAGGTAGGATTCATCTGAATTCATCATTCAAGTCTTTCCCTTCTAACCTACTGCAACAAAAATACATCTTTTGCCAGGTATTTTTCTTTCTTTCTTTGAATAGCGCAGGAAAAAGACCAATTCTCAATCTCTGAAGTGCAGAAAGAGAAAGCTTTTAAAGATTTATTGGCTTAATAGAAAAAGATATTGAGGAAAATAATATTAACTGATACAATGTCCCCTAGGTTAAGTGTTTCTCTCAATCTGCAGAGGAAAGAAAATGAGAGCTGTAAGACTGGTAGTCAGAGCTCTTCATAAGGTCTCTGTATCTTTTTACTGCTGTGTCTACATCAAGATTTCTAGAGACAGCAATTTCACTTCCAGCAATTAACTAAAACAATAATGAAAATAATGAGACAAGACGCATACCTTGCTCCCCACTCCTTTGCAAATCGTACTAAAGCAGAGGCTCTGCTTCTGCCTAAATGTGATCTGACTCCTCCACACATTCAGCTATCTTGTAAATTAGAAACCAGCCATAACCATTAAAATCTACACTTATCCCTTATTTTGATCAATTCTCTTCCTCCAGAACATGCATCTAAAATGGGGCAGCTGCTCTGAAGGGCTTCTATCTGGATAGCCACAGTTCCCATTTTTTCCTATCTGTGTAGATAAGAATCATTGTCGTGAAACAGGTTTTAAAAATAGTAATAAATATTGGCTTTAATTCACCCACAGGAAAATGTCAGTCTTTTAAAACTTCAAGCTGAGGAAAGGAAACATGAGATTAATATAAGTAAAGCAGTTCCATCGTGAAGGGAAAAAATCACATGACTAATACTATTAGTCAGCATGGTTGAATTTATAGCAATAATTGATTAATAAATTGTCCATTTACTGCCATTCCCACGGTAGAATCCTACATATACTGTGGGTGTTCAATAATGTACATTTTAATTAATGATTTCTTTTCTCTGAAGCTGAAATGCCAATATGATTATAGTGCATTTGTTGAGGACAAAGTTCAGCAGAGCCTCTCAAGAATACAACTAAAATAGACAACAGCCTACTTACCACAGGAAACCTGTGGGTCAATTAAACCAGCTCCCTGAAAATGTTCAGTCTTGGAGAGAGAGAAGTCAAGAGTCCCTTCTACTCACAAATAACTTCTTGATCCCCTTTGTTGTACACATGCTCTATGGTATGATCAATTGAACTAGATATTTAGGTTTTTATTTTATGCTCAGAAGTTGCCGCTGTTGACATCATTCATCCTTTGTTCTAGCTGTTGTTGCCTCATTGGCAACATACAACATGTAGGAATCAGACGGAACTAGGCTTTGAAACCGAATTTCCACTTACCAGCTGTGTGACCTTGTGTAAATTGCTTGACTGTGCCTCAGTTTATTCATCTGTAAAATGGGTTTTCAATGAAGCATTATCTGTCAAGTACCAGGCACAAAAAGACATTCAATAAATAACAACTGTTCTTCTACCTTTGAGCACCCAAATCCAACCTGGTTTGGTTATCTTGATCGTATTATATTTAAATAATATAGAAGTTTATCCTTGTATGGGTCTTTCAGAGAAATGTGTTATAAACATTCTAGATTTTCTACAATAAATCTGTATAAGTTTTTAAATCAAGGGCAGGATGGAAAAATCTTTACTTTTTTTGATTCAAGATGGCATCCACATGCTGACCACACATTTTTGACTCCCTTCTCTCTGGAAATCCCATTAAAATAATAATACACGAATAAAAGCCAAGTTATTCAGAGGGTAACCTTTGCAGATCATAGATTTAAACTAATTTCTGGAAGACAACAGCACATAGAAGTTGATTGTTTTTCATGGCTGAGGTGACAACAGTCTATAGTGTTTTAGAAGGTGGCTGCAGTGGAGAAGGGAACCAATGTGGTTCTGGGTTAAGTTATGATGGACAGGTATGATAGACGGTGGGGAGGAGCTGAAACATAGGGTAAACTGCAAGTTGAGTGTGAAGCAGTTAACTCCTCACTACCTCTCCCATTTCGCCACACAGTAGACAGGCCAATAAGCATTTATCCCCAGGGGACAAATGCAGGGTTCTCCTTTAAAGAAATGGACTCTCAGCTGAGAACCAGGACCGCAAGAGATTTTCCAGATTCTGTCATTTGGTGGGTCTCCAGGGAAAAGCCACCTCCGAGAACACATCCTACCAGTCAGCAAGCTCCACATAATTTCTCAGAGTTCCCATTCAGCCTTTCTACTGGACTAGAAAGTTGATCTCAAAGAAAACAAAAATAATTCAGGTGATGTAAGAGATCTTTCAAAATCTCTATTAGTACCTTCAGAGAGTCTGTAAGACACAGCATTCATAAAAAGTACTTATATTCAGGGGCCCTCAGAAAACAAGAACCAAACTTCATTATAAGTAAGGCCTGGGGATGTAATAGTCAGTATAGTGGTTGTAGTTAACAATACTGTGCTGTATATTTGAAAGTTGCTAAGAGAGTAAATCTGAAAAGTTCTCATCACAAGAAAAAAAACTGTAATTTGTGTGTGACAGATGTTAACGAAACTTGTGGTGGTAATCATTTCACAATATATACACATATTGAATCATTATGTTGTATACCTTTAACGCAATGTTATATATCAATTATATCTCAATTTTTAAAAAGAAAAAAATTAAACAAGAATGAGCTTTTTGAAACAAGAAAAATTTGCTAGTAAAAAATTTTAAGTCGATGGAATAGTTGGAAGATAAAGTCAAGGAATTTTCCCCCAAGAAAATAACAATAACAACAAAATCCCAAAGAAATAGATAATAGGAAGTATAAAAAAAGGGATACAGAGGATCAATGCATTCAACTATAATAAAAATTCTAATAAGGGGCCTTCAGGAACCCAGAAGACTGATGTCCAATATTTTATTTCCATTGCATTTTTCTTTATGACCTGTCATATATCTTAAACATTTCTTAGTAAAATAATTTCTAAAGACCCAGACTCATTGTAAAATTTCATTGTGAAACTTCAGAGCACTAACAATAAAAGAATATTCTAAATCTGCCAAAAAGAAACAAAACCTCACCCACAGGAAATGAAACTCAACTGCATTCGCCTTCTCAGAAGCAAATTTCTGAGGAAAAATAATTTTGTACCAAGGGTGCCATGCAAAAGCTACCAACTTTGAATAAAAATGGCCACTTTCCTTTTTTTAAATGCAAGAATTCACAGAGTTTACTTTGCACTATTTCTGAAGAATCTACTTGAAGGTGAACACCAAGAAAGAGGATGATATGGATACAAGAAACTGTTACTGACCAGGAATCTAATGAAAACGAAATGTAGGGTGGTAATCATTTCATAATATGTACACATATCAAATCATTATGTTGTACACCTTAAACTAACACAATGTTATATATCAATTATATCTCAATTTTTAAAAAGAATAGAATTTAGAGATGCATGAGGTAACCACTAACAGAACTTGCAACACAAAAGATGAGCAGTGTCTGCTTCTGGAAAGACGGCTAGAAGAAGCAATGGTATAGGGATTGGACCTTCCTCACTGTAAGTTTTTTGAACTGCTTGAATTTTGTGTGCTGTATTGCCTGAATTAAAAACGTATCAAAATTTTAAAAGTCTAACTTATTATATTTTACCCCATTTACAGAAAATAACAGAGACACTAAAACTCGGGGCCTCTGCTACTTGGCTACTCTCCATAGTTGCAGCAAAATAAAACTGAGGTTCAAAATCATCATTCAGATGTATTGTGAAACATTGAGACCACTTTATTAATGAAAAATTGTATTGTATTTCAGAGCGTCAGTGTTGTATTTAGTCTTATTTCAATTTTTAAAATGTTGAGTGAAAACATATGAAGACAATGACTCCTTATTACCCAAATATTTGATTAAACTAGAAGAGCTTCTTGTCTGTACACCTTCTTGTGAATTTACATGGCTCTCAAAATTTGGCAACATGGTGCAGAAAATGTGCTACTTTGATTCATTGGAGAAGCCATTGAAAAGAACTGAGGGTGAAAATCTGCACTCAAAACATTTATTTTTATATAAGAACTACTCATTTAGAATCAACCACTCTGTTATATTTGATTATTGTGCATATAAACAGTTTAGATTTTTGAATGTGATAGCCTTAATTTACTGTTTTAAGGAAAAGAGAAGGAATCCAGAAAGGCTTATATCTTTTGTTACTAATTAAAAATTAGGTTGCATGTTTAATGTTTCTCTTACATCTACTAGGCCAATTATGATGTAACTTAACATTTATCACAGGTTGGGTTTTTTCAGAAGCAAATGCTGAAACAAAGCTTGGAGAGCAAGATGTTTATTTGAGATCAGTGCCTGGAAAAGCAAGTAGGAAGAACTGGGCAGAGGGAGAAAATGAACTCCAATGCAGGCCCCATAAAGCCCCTGGACCAGTGGGGAGCTCTGGGGCAAGTATTGCCTAATGAAGTTCCCCCTCGCCCCATTGGACCGAAATGGCTGGGCCTTTATACCCCACCGCTAGACGCAGGCTGCCCCAGGACTAGCATGATCTCAAACCCAGATGCTGTTTGCAGCTCAGGGAGACCCTGAAGGAACCGTCACCTGGAAGCTGTGCTCTGATCAACCTCCCCATAGTTGAGCCATGAACCCTCCTTGAATGGGATCCAGGTGGCACATCTCTGGGTGTGCCTCACCACTGACCTGTGATAGTTAAATGCAAAAAAGCACCTATGTATGTCATTGCGAAGAAATACATTTGGTAAGCGGATCATGTGGGTGGTTGTGCTGTGCCCTGCAGCGGCTGCGGGAAATGGCTTTGCAGGTTGTGTCAGCCAGCCTTGCTTCTGCTCAAAAATGATTTCAGGATCTACAGCACCAGGCAGTTGGAAATGTCCTCTCATCAACTTTTGCTGACGCTGCCTCCTTTGGTTTTGGAACTCGACTCCACCTCTCACTTTGCTTCATTTGATTCACAGCCTGATTTTTGACTGTTAGGACACTGCTCGCAGGAACCTCATCCAAACAGTAGGTAGAAAGCTGTAGATCACCAGACAGGTTCTACAACACCCCTGCCCATGGCCCTGATTGTCAAGGGCAGAGCGTGACATGCATCACACCAGAGGCTGGGCAAGTCAGAGCTGAAAGTGGCTCCAGAGGCTATTGGGCCAACCACCCAATCATCAGTTGTTTCTCCAGCAGCTCCAATTTTTTGTAAGGGAACAACCACCCCCTTTCTCAGGTCACATGGGTCAGTGAGGCTGACCCAACCCCTGTGTGCCTGTGCAGTCCTGTGGCCCACTATGGCTAATCAGCGAATCTGAATGCAGTGATTGGGTCAGAAATGGACAATAAAATTCTAAGACTTTGGTGAGAAATTAATGGAAGGGGCACTTTCTTTTCATAGGAAATGCTCCATGTGTAGGGCTATTTCAAACCTTGATTCAGCTATGCCTGGAATGGACATTTCAGACACAGCAGCCAATAAATTCCTTTCTACGCCTAAATTCATTTAAAAGAGGCATCTCTATTTGCACCCAAATGAGTCTGGACTAATACCAATTGTCTCCCAACCTACTAAGTGCTGGCCCCGCTGACTTGATGGGGGACTCAACACTCTTGCTTTCACCAAACCAAAAGTGTCTTTGTAAGTTCACCCTTTATTCTGCCCTTGGAGCTGCCGTGGGCATAGGCATGCATCCAAATGTTTTGTCTACATCAGTGGTTCTCAACCTTGGCAGTACATCACAAACTTAAACACTGGAGCTTCCTGGGCCTCGCCCTGCATCTACAGAGTCAGAATTTCTGGGTTTGTGGTCAAGGAAGATGTATTTTTTTAAGCTATGTCGACAGTTTTAACCTGCCAGACATGTCAAATTGTTCTATTAAAGGTAACAAATTGGCCAGCTGGAACAGAGGCATGTGCACGTCTCCTGTGTTTGCATTATATGTTCTGCAGATCTGGGCCTTAAGTTCAAGAAGGAAGCATACATCCTTCCTACAGAAACAACGGTAGCTCTGGTGGAAGACAACTTGAGTGGAAGAAAATTGCAAAGTGGCTCTACCATGAAACTAACCTGAATAAAGTTAAGTTTTAGGGCTCCTCACTTGAACTTGTAAGTACGCCCATGGCCATACGCTCTTGTAAAATGTACAGGAGTACAACATTTTAATCGCAAATGGTTGAGACCACTGTCTCTTTCCCCTGCACTTCTCCTCAGTCATATTTCCCCTGGCATGGGGTGGCATGGGAGTAATTATGGGCATTTTTGGACTATGACTAAGGAAGTCAACAGGATTACATATAGTTTTGGTTTAGTGGGATATTTATATGATCCAAACTCTTCCATGCATCGTTTAGTTACTACCAGCTGCTCCAGGGCAAGAACAATTTTTGGAATGGTCCTACTACTCACTACACCAATACCCTCTACCTTGTGGAATGAACATACAAGTCCTGACATGACCCTCAGAATATGCCAAAACATTAGGGACACTGAAGACAAGTTGGTCAGGGAGTGGTGTCAATTCAAATAGCATTTAAGGTTAGTTCCTGCAACGAACAAATCTCTGAAACGCCTTGAAATCTTACAGCACGTATATGAAAGACACTTGAGAGAAGTTTTCCTAAAATCAATAGCGATGCAAAAAATGTACAAGCCAATACCAACTACAACTTGTGAAGACAAAAGAAACCTATCAATAGAAAGAAACAACAACAATATTTACTCTACCATGCTAGAGGAAAGTCTGATTTCTTCTATTCTCTCTGTAAAAAGTATGACAAAATTATTGATGCAAGAACAGGCAATCAAAGTTACACAGACAATAATTTTATGGAGTGGTGTATCAGTTAGCTAATTATTTTTAAATGTTATTTTCTAGATTTTGACATCTTTCCAGAGTTTGTCAGCTTTAAATGATCTATTGTTGTTGTGGTTTATGTTATAATTCTAAATAAATATTTAATTTCTCATCTAATAATTTGAATTATTTTTCCAAAACTGTATGAAATGCAGGCCCATAGATTTGCCCTGTGTTTGAAGTGAGCACCTCGTCCCTGTATACTGGTAGTGGATGTGATCAAACATCATGAGTCTGCCCTTTACAGCTGCCTTGGTCTCCTCTAAACCAAATCTGCTTATTATTAAGTCAGCGCATGCACCATTGATGGATTTAATGACCTGTAGGAATGAGTCAGTAATGACTCTGAAGGAATCTTTGTGGCCAGACAGATAAATAATACATCATTTAAAGGTTTTTGAACTCCTACAGTATTTTGGAAGCACATTCTTTAAAAGAAATTAGGAAGGAGAATAAATATATCATGGCCAGGGAGAAAAATATATAAACAACCAGTTCTGATGAGCCATGCTGATGAAAGGTGATTTAGCTCTTATTTCCCTCTGTTGGAAATACTACAAAATCATCCTTGTGTGAAGAGGCAATTAAGCAGATCTCACCTAACAGAACCAGTCTGGCTTGGCTCAGTATATCCTCAGAATCCATTTGTTTCTTTTCAGCAAGGACATTGCTGCAAATCAGTTTCGTGTAGATGATGCAAATAGCACATGGAGGAAATTGTCCAGTTTCTTTATTACAAACACACGCAGGTCTCCATGCAAGCCGAATCTCACTCCCAGCGTTAGCTCTTAATAGGCATTATGGGAGAAATCAATTCCTATGTTGACAGATATGCTCCCTTGCCCTATGCATCCTATTTCCTGCACCACTTTGAACAATCTCAGTATTTATCATGCTGCATTAAAACTTGTTCATTTAAATTCTCTGCTCCAAGTGCCTTTAGTCATACCTTATATCTGTTTGCTAAAAAATTAATAGGTTTATTTTAAAAATAGGTTTACTGAAAAATATGTTTACTGAAAAAAAGGGACATGAATAGGTTTACTTAAAAAAATGTGGCTGTAAAAGTCTGGTGAATGCTGGTTTATACAACATTGAACTTTATACAACATTATACAACGCTTTCTTTACATATTTGTGGCAAGACTTCTTGGAGCTTTTAATACTAATGAAACTCCAAATGCAGAGTGTAGAATGTAGTTTGCGATGTTTTCCAAATTATTTGATTACAAAACCTTCTTTTGAGGAACTAATGTTCCAGGGATCATAACTTTGAGAAATGCTGCTTTGAACTAAAATAAAATTAGAAAACGGAATGCAAATGCTTTATATATAAAATGATTTATATATATATATATATATATATATATATATATATATATTAAACAAATTATATGATACTGTGATAATAACTGTTATTATTAAGACCACTATGCTCAAAGAAAACAATTGGTTCTCTCCTTTCTACTAGGGAACATTTAAACTATTTGTATAGATAATAAAAAAAAAAGACAAACTAAGACAAATGTATTTACTTGTATAATTTTCTGCTGTGATAGTTTTATTTTACAAAGAGGTTGAGAAAAATGATACAAACTTCTAGATATCAAGTTTCTCTCTGTTGCCTCAGTGGCTTTTACTACTGGTTTTTTTGTTTGTCCTTTTTTTTTTAGATTCTTCACTGCATTTATTAAAGAACAGTGACTGTCAATGAAAACCCTATCAAAATCCCAATGGCAAATTTTTGAAGAAATAGAAAAATTCATCCTAAATCTTATATAGAGGGGTGGCCCGATGGCTCAGTTGGTTAGAGTGTGAACTCTCAACAACAAGGTTGCTGGTTCAATTCTCACACGGGATGGTGGGCTGCGGCCCCTGCAACTAAAGATTGAAAACGGCAACTGGACTTGGAGTTGAGCTACGCCCTCCACAACTAGATTGAAGGAAAATGACTTGGAGCTGATGGGCACTGGAGAAACACACTGTTCCCCAATATTCCCCAATAAAAACAAACAAACAAACAAATAAAAAACCTCATATGGAATCTTAAGGGACCCTGAATAGCCAAAACAATTTTGGAAAAGAAGAACAAAGTTGGAGGACTCACACTTCCTGGTTTCAAAACATATTACAAAGATACAGTAATCAAAACAGTGTGGTACTGCCTTAAATTTAGACAAATAAACCAATCAAATAAACCCTCACATATATGGTCAAATGACCTTCAACAAGGACGCCAAAACCACTCAATGGGGAAAATGGGGAAAGGACAGTCTGTTCAACAAATGGTGCTGGGGAAACTGGTCACATAAGAGAATAAACATATAAGAGAATAAAGTTGGATCCTTGTCCTGCAACATGTATAAAAATTAAATCAAAATAAATTAAAGCCCTAAACATAAGATCTAAAATTCCTAGAAGTAAATGAAGGGGAAATCTTCATGACATTGGACTTGGCAATGATCTCTTGGATATGACACTAAAGGCACAGGCAACCAAAGCAACATAGGCACATGGGACTACAACAAACTTAAAAAACCTTCATGTATCAAAGGACACAACCAACTAAGTGAAAAGGCAAACTATAGATGGGAGAAAATATTTGCGAGTCATATATCTGAAAAGGGATTAATGTCCAGAGTACGTAAAGAACTCCTATGGCTCAACAACAAAAATCAAATGACCCAATTAAAAAATAGTCAAAGGACTTGAGTAGACATTTCTCCAAAGATGATATACAAGTGGTTAGCAAGCATATGAAAAGATGCTCCACATCACTAATCAACAGAGAAATGTAAATCAAGCTACAATTAGATTTCACCTCACTCCCATTAGGATGGCTACAATCAAAAAACAAAGACAAAAACAAAACAGAAAATAACAAGTGTTGGTGAAGATGTGGAGAAACTGGAACTCTTGCCCAATGTTGGCGGGATTATAAAACGATGCAACCCCTATAGAACAGATTCTTTCTTCAAAAAGTAAAAAATGGAACTACCATATGATCTAGCAACCCCACTTCTTGGTATATATCCAAAAACATTGAAAGCAGGGTTTTAAAGAGGTCTTTGCACACCCATGTTCATAGCAGCATTATTCACAATAGCCAAGACGTCCATCAACAGACATACAATGTGGTCTATACATATAATGGAATATTATTCGTCCTTAAAATACCTCCGCTGGAGGGGTGAGGGAGCTGGGGTATACACACTCTCCCATTGCTGTCTGACTCCTTACTCTCCTGTCTCCCTTCTCCCTGGACCCCTTCCAGACGGGGATAGCTTTACCTGTGCTCTTCATAGGTCCTTTGCTTTTCCAAGGTAGTACTTGTCCTCCTGCTTCCTTGGAACCATAAGACCATAGCAGCTCAGGGGGGCATGATGTGTGTGCAGTGCGAAGACTAAAAAGCATGTTGGTTTTCATTTAACATATTTATGTTACTTTGCATTATCCAATTAACCTATTGTCCCTCAGGGCTATTTCCATGGTGCCACATGAATGGTGGACCACAGTTAAACAATGGGAAGTGAAAATACCTTCTCTAAAGGCAGGTGCATGTTTTATGCTCCCAATTTACAAGCTCCACACCCATTGTTCTGGAATAACAGCAAAAGAACAAACTTAATTTCGCTAACAATTCAGTCACTTCTCTTCCAGTGTAAAAACTACCTTTTTTGTTGGGGGTTGGGAGAGAGGACTGCTCAGTCAGCTCAGGATTGTGACCTTCTTCCTCTTTTGCTTCCTTTCACTCTGAATGGCATCTGAGTTTAAAGAAGGCAGAGGTGGGAGGTGGGATGGAGCGATGAGGGGGTCCTTGCTGGCCTCTGCTCAGGTGAACCTCGTCCCACATTGGTCCCTTGTGCACCTAATGTGCTGCCATGGCTTCGGCTCTCAGGTCCATCCACCTCCTCCCTCTCTCAACCATGACCGTCCTCTGGACAGTCTCGGACAGTCTGTTCCCCACTCAGGGCTGGGAAGTTTTGTATACACTCCTGGGGGCTTTAGAGCATCGGAGATAACACACTAGGTAGTGGAACCAGCTGTGTCCAATTCTGGCCACGTGTTTCTGCCCGATCACCATTGTCACTCCATACTTTAGGTCTTTGGAGTTTGGTATCTTCCCATGTTGTGTCCTTGAAATTAGCTCCTGTACATTCACAAAAGGTGAAGGAATTCACAGCCTCAAAAACTTAAGAGATTAAGGAACGTTTATTCAAGAAGAAAGATACCAGCATAGAAGTTGCCGGGGCAGACCCCTGCACCTCGCTCTAGGTTAGCTCTTTCTTCTATAGGAAAGGGTAGGAAATTTCCTTATAGCAGGAGATGTGATGTATAAACTGAGGTCATTTGATTGACATATGTTGGCTATATAATTCATTTCTTTCTGCACGTATTATAATGAGGCTAGAGTTCAACTAATATTTTGCAGATTACAGTTCTTGAGGACAACAGCCTACAAAAATTCCACTTCTGAGAACCAATCTTAGAGACCTAATCCAAAATATAGGAAAGATGATATGATAATTTTAATTGCCACATGATCTATAGCAGCAAAATATTCTACCCAAATATCCATTGATGGGAGAATGCTTAAGAGAATGATGGTAGAATAAATGGATAAAATGTTAATCAGTCATTCAAAATAATTTATTCAAAAATTATTGAGGGGCCGGCCCGGTGGCTCAGGCTGTTAGAGCTCCGTGCCCCTAACGTCAAAGGCTGCCGATTCGATTCCCACATGCGCCAGTGGGCTCTCAACCACAAGGTTGCCGGTTTGATTCCTCGACTCCCAAGGGATTGTTGGCTGCACCCCTGTAAATAAGATTGAACAGGGCACCTTGAACTGAGCTGCCACTGAGCTCCCGGATGGCTCAGTTGGTTGGAGCCTCTCAACCATAAGGTTGCAGGTTTGACTCCCGCCAGGGATGGTGGGCTTTCCCCCCTGCAACTAACAGCAACTTGACCTGTAGCTGAGCTGTGCCCTCCACAACTAAGATTGAAAGGACAACAACTTGACTTGGAAAAAGTCCTGGAAATACACACTGTTCCCCAATATAGTCCTGTTCCCCTTCCCCAATAAAATCTTTTAAAAAAAAATTATTGAGTGTCTAATATATGTTAAGTACTATTCTAGGGGATCTGGCAGGGAACAAAACTCAAAAATCCCTACTGTCCATAGACTTACATGAATATGAGGAGGGACAGATAGGAAACGAACAAGTTAATTAAACATATGGCATGTGCATGCAAGGCTGGCTTCAGGGGCTTTCGACAGGGCCCTATACTCAGAAGGGCCTCACACTTGCTTTAATGCTCTCCCAGAAACTCTCTTGAAATTCTTAGTAATTTTTTAACAAGGACTCCACATTTTCCATTTGCACCAGGCCCCACCAATAATGCAGCTATAGAATAAAACACAGCGGGGTAAGAGGGACTGGAAGTGGGGAGGAGGTTGCAATTTTAGAATGGGTGGTCAGGGAAAGTGTCACTGATGTGATATTTATGCAATGCAATGAAGATTGTCCTGGTTATAAAAATTACTGATATTGGGCGGCTGGATGGCTGTTGGTTACAGCACGAGCTCTGAACAACAGGGTTGCCGGTTCGATTCCCACATGTGCCAGTGAGCTGCGCCCTCCACAACTAGATTGAAGCACAACTACTTGGAGCTGATGGGTCCTGGATAAACACACTGCTCCCCAATAAAAATTAAAAAAAATAATATCATGGAAAAATGCTTATTATGTATTTATTAATGATTGCTATTGAGTAACAAAAAAAAAAAGTGTACGCTGGGGTTTTTGGATTCAGGAAAAAAGCCTTGGCAATTGATGTCTCCCCCTCGCTTCGCACACCAGTAAATCTCCAAGAAGTCTCATCCAAGCCCAGGCAGCTTCTCTCTCTGGTTTGTTAACCGGAGCCACCTACCCAGGTCACCTGCTTCTAAACTTGTCCCCTCTAAGCTATTCTTCACATAATAGCTACAGTAATTCTTTTGGAACTTAAATCAGATTCTGCTCAAAACACTTTGATGGCTTCTCATCTCGCTCTAACTAAAAATCAAAAATCCTTTAAATGGTCTACCCATAGTCCTCTTCACCTCCTATCATATTATATATTCACTTATCTGTTGTCTATCTCACACACACATACACATATACTAGAATACAAGCTCCATGACGGCAAGAATTTTGTCTGTTAGGTTCACGGTCTGGTTTCTATCACCAACCTCAAAAAACACTGGCACATAGCCATCACCATAAATAGTAATTTGAATGAATAATTCAAATTAAAGTGAAGCAAGGTACGCATATTATTTTAACAACTATATAAAAATATGCCTATAAGAATAAATCAATTATGGTAATAGCTATGCTGAAGCATTGGGTTACAGGGTGATTATAAAATTCATTTCTTTCTGCACGTATTATAATGAGGCTAGAGTTCAACTAATGAACAGGTTTCAGCAGTTTGTACACGTGTGAGGAACCAGTTAATACCAGTTGGGTCTTAGCTCCTCTTTTTAGGAGGGCTTGGACATCTTGATTTATTTCTAGGGGATGAGCCTGGGCGGTTCCTGGGGAGGGGATGTAGACCTGGGCAGTCCCCCTTCAGCCTCACTTTTATTAACCCTTTTTTGCTTCATCAGCCAGGACACACACTGAAAGGGAGATACAAACCTTCATGCCCTGGAATCCCCTGAGATAGATCTATGGGTTACTATTACCTTCCCCTCAGTTTTTACTTCAAGACAGGTTCAACAAGAAAAGCTTTTGTAAATGTGTCTGAACATTCTTTTCCTGCCCCCCTTTCCTTTCAAAGCATTTCCCCAGATTTTAACTTGTGTTCCCCCAGAAGCAGACCCTGAGATAACAGGTGATCCCAAGGAAACACCAGTAGGGGAATAGGAATGGGAAACAAGGAAGGGAAGAAAGTCAAGAAAGGGTGCCCTGTCGAGCGAGCTATCCCTGTTAGTGTCTGGAGCTAAATTCTGCTGGGGAAACTGAGAGCAGAGAGAAAGCACACACCTCAGAATTCCTCCGCTGGAGGGGTGAGGGAGCTGGGGTATGCACACACTCCCATTAATGTTTGCTTGAAGCCTGCTCCTGGGGGTATTTCCTCAGTACTCCAGGCAGCAAAGGAGACTGGATGCAGCAGAAAGTTCTCAGGAAAAAAAATGCAGGGGCTGGCAAGAAATCTGTTTTTACATGATTATACATTTTATGATAATGTTTTCTAGCTGGTATACTGCAGCCCATTGGTGGGCCATAAAGGATTGGGAGATACTGATTCTCTCAGCCCTTTTGCAGCTAAGTGGGGCAGTTGTAACCCAGGTGCCAGTCACCAACTGTGAGCAGCCTTGTTGGGGCTGCAGAGCTTATGTGCTCAAGAGAGTAATGGCCCCGAAAGATGTCTACCTCCTAATCCCAAGAACCTATGAATACCTTACTTCATACACCTGCAAAAAGGACTTTGCAGATATGATTAAGTTATAGATCTTGAGATGGGAAGAGTATCTTGGATTATCTAGTGGGCCCAATGTAATCACAGGGTCCTTAGAAGAGGGAAACAGTAGGGTCAGAGTCAATGAGAGGAGATGAGCTTGGAATGATGTGGCCACAAGACCGGGAATGCAGGCAGCCTCTAGAAGCTGGAAAAGGCAAGGAAATGGATTTCCCACTAGAGCCCTCAAAAGGAATACAGCTTTTGATTTTACCCAAATTTATCACGTGGCCCTGGATAAGCAATTTGGGCCTTCATGCTCTATGAGAGCACCTTCATCGTAAAATGGGTAGAAAAACAAAGGAATTGCAAAATTCTGCTGTGAAGATCTGTGAATTTAAGAGCAGAAATGCCATTTTTCAACTTTCTTATTAAAAAAAAAAAAACATTTTAAGACATAAGAGTTTGTGACACTCTTACCTAACCCCCCTCTTGTTGAGACTCGATTCTGTTTAGCTTTGGGATGTAGACACTAGATAGGCCTTGGCAACAGCCAGCTGACCCAAAAAACAACCATAATACCAATCAATCTGCCAGCTGGTGGAAGCTCTGGGCCATTAAACACGCCACAGGTTCACATAAGTAATGGCAAATACAAAGGATTACCAGCCACTGGCCCCTCTGGCTTTTTTCTTTTGGTGGGCACCTCTAGTGATTACACTTACAGAGAGCTGAAAATTTTCCAAAGCAACTCCCAAGAGTCCCTGGGGAGCACAGAAAGCATGTAGTTTCTTGTATAAACTACAGTTAGAGCAGCGAAACACTAAGTAGTAACAGGGTGTAGAAACACCCAAAGTCCAAGAAAACATATAAGGAACTGGGATGAGTTCATTATAAAATTGACCGAATTATTCTTTCCTTCCTGATATCTCACTGAAACAAAATTAAAACAAGCAATAGGAAAAGAATCGGTTTCAATACTTCACACGAAATTCTTGAAGAGAAAAAAAATTATTTTAAAAAATGATTCCTTCATAAACACGAATGTTAACAGAATAAAAGCATTTTCTTGGATGGTAAAATGTGTTCCTAAGTAAAAACTCAAATTGTCAAAGGATAATAAATGCTTAATAGGATGTAAAGACATCCAGGCAATAATATTTTGCAGATTACAGTTCTTGAGGACAACAGCCTACAAAAATTCCACTTCTGAGAACCAATCTTAGAGACCTAATCCAAAATATAGGAAAGATGATATGATAATTTTAATTGCCACATGATCTATAGCAGCAAAATATTCTACCCAAATATCCATTGATGGGAGAATGCTTAAGAGAATGATGGTAGAATAAATGGATAAAATGTTAATCAGTCATTCAAAATAATTTATTCAAAAATTATTGAGGGGCCGGCCCGGTGGCTCAGGCTGTTAGAGCTCCGTGCCCCTAACGTCAAAGGCTGCCGATTCGATTCCCACATGCGCCAGTGGGCTCTCAACCACAAGGTTGCCGGTTTGATTCCTCGACTCCCGCAAGGGATTGTTGGCTGCACCCCCTGTAAATAAGATTGAACAGGGCACCTTGAACTGAGCTGCCACTGAGCTCCCGGATGGCTCAGTTGGTTGGAGCGCGTCCTCTCAACCATAAGGTTGCAGGTTTGACTCCCGCAAGGGATGGTGGGCTTTCCCCCCTGCAACTAACAGCAACTTGACCTGTAGCTGAGCTGTGCCCTCCACAACTAAGATTGAAAGGACAACAACTTGACTTGGAAAAAGTCCTGGAAATACACACTGTTCCCCAATATAGTCCTGTTCCCCTTCCCCAATAAAATCTTTTAAAAAAAAATTATTGAGTGTCTAATATATGTTAAGTACTATTCTAGGGGATCTGGCAGGGAACAAAACTCAAAAATCCCTACTGTCCATAGACTTACATGAATATGAGGAGGGACAGATAGGAAACGAACAAGTTAATTAAACATATGGCATGTGCATGCAAGGCTGGCTTCAGGGGCTTTCGACAGGGCCCTATACTCAGAAGGGCCTCACACTTGCTTTAATGCTCTCCCAGAAACTCTCTTGAAATTCTTAGTAATTTTTTAACAAGGACTCCACATTTTCCATTTGCACCAGGCCCCACCAATAATGCAGCTATAGAATAAAACACAGCGGGGTAAGAGGGACTGGAAGTGGGGAGGAGGTTGCAATTTTAGAATGGGTGGTCAGGGAAAGTGTCACTGATGTGATATTTATGCAACGCAATGAAGAATGTCCTGGTTATAAAAATTACTGATATTGGGCGGCTGGATGGCTGTTGGTTACAGCACGAGCTCTGAACAACAGGGTTGCCGGTTCAATTCCCACATGTGCCAGTGAGCTGCGCCCTCCACAACTAGATTGAAGCACAACTACTTGGAGCTGATGGGTCCTGGATAAACACACTGCTCCCCAATAAAAATTAAAAAAAATAATATCATGGAAAAATGCTTATTATGTATTTATTAATGATTGCTATTGAGTAACAAAAAAAAAAAGTGTACGCTGGGGTTTTTGGATTCAGGAAAAAAGCCTTGGCAATTGATGTCTCCCCCTCGCTTCGCACACCAGTAAATCTCCAAGAAGTCTCATCCAAGCCCAGGCAGCTTCTCTCTCTGGTTTGTTAACCGGAGCCACCTACCCAGGTTACCTGCTTCTAAACTTGTCCCCTCTAAGCTATTCTTCACATAATAGCTACAGTAATTCTTTTGGAACTTAAATCAGATTCTGCTCAAAACACTTTGATGGCTTCTCATCTCGCTCTAACTAAAAATCAAAAATCCTTTAAATGGTCTACCCATAGTCCTCTTCACCTCCTATCATATTATATATTCACTTATCTGTTGTCTATCTCACACACACACATACACATATACTAGAATACAAGCTCCATGACGGCAAGAATTTTGTCTGTTAGGTTCACGGTCTGGTTTCTATCACCAACCTCAAAAAACACTGGCACATAGCCATCACCATAAATAGTAATTTGAATGAATAATTCAAATTAAAGTGAAGCAAGGTACGCATATTATTTTAACAACTATATAAAAAATATGCCTATAAGAATAAATCAATTATGGTAATAGCTATGCTGAAGCATTGGGTTACAGGGTGATTTTAAAATTCTTTTCTGAACTTTCTTTAAGGTAGTTGCACTATTTCTACACATATTGAAAAATTACTATTGTCTGCACATTGTAATAAGGAGTAAGATCCCCTAATGCAGTAAATACTAAGTCAAATGTTTCCTTAAAAGGTTTTTCAAAGCTACTTAATGGATCTTATTTGAAGTGATACAGAGTGATCAGATATATCTTAATCCCAAGGAATTTTAGTGGTTTTGTGATTGCAATTCTCCATAAATTGACCACATTTTTAAAAATAAACGTTTTATTTTAGATTTACAGAAAAATTGCAGATAGCACAGTTCCCATAAACTCCACACCCATTTTCCTGTTACAAACATCTTACATTCCTATATGCCACATTTTCATAGCTAGTGAACCAATATTGATACATGACTATTCACAAAAGTCCACGCTTTCTTCAGATTTCCTTAGTTTTTACCTAATGCCCTTTTGTTGTTGTTATTCTAGTATCCTATCCAGGGTATCACATCACATTTAGTCGTCCTGTCTCTTTAGGGTCCTCCTGGCCATGGCAGTTTCTCAGACTTTCCTGTTTTTGATGACTTTGACAGTTTTGAGGGGTACTGGTCAGGTATTTTGTACAATGTCCCTCTATTAAAATTTGTTGAATGTTTTTGCCATGATAAGACGGGGGTTATGAGTTTTGGAGAGGAATATCACCAAGAGTGCCATTCTGAATACATCATATCAAGGGTGAATGCATTCACTATTTGACGTGTCACTATTTGTTAACTTTAATCCCCTGGTCAAGATAGGTTTTTGTTCTGAATTATTTTTATTTAGCAATAAAGAACTAATTTCCCTAGAATAAGCAATTTGGGCCTGTTTGGGTAGCTTACTTTCTTCTTTTTTTTTACATTTTTAAGACACTTACCATGTACCAGGCACTGTTTGAAGCTTAATATATGCTAACTCACTTTAACTGCACAACAACCTTCTGAGGTAGATATGAATCCAATTTTAGAAAAGAGAAAACGGAGGCATGGAGAGATTAAACACCTTGTCCAGGATTGCATGGCTAGTAAGTGGCACAGGCTGTCCCGCAGCAGAGCGTCTGTTCTTAACAGTAGCCCACACTGCCGCTCCACGAGGGAAGAGAACTTGTGGCCCTAAAGGAGCACATTAATTCTTTTAAAAGTTTTATCTAGCTAGCTAGAGGTTGCTAGCTCCTAAAGCTCCTAAAGCAACCTCTTAATTGATATGTCTCCCTCTTGATTCCAACTCCAGCCAACCCACCACTCGGAAGCTCAGTCCACCACGGGCACACATGCCAGCACAGAGGTGGAACAGCCAGCCGTCTACAGAATTAAGCACAGCAGCCCTGCTAGCATGGCATCCCGGCACAGCATCTTACACACCGCATGCTCTTTCTGAAGCAGGCCACTTGCCATGCCCTCAACACACCTGCTTTTTCCTACTGCTGCCTTGAATGTCTTTCTCTCTGTATCTTCTTAAATCCCCAATTCACTGGCCATGAGTCTGCAGAAACTTCCCCCAGCAGAAATAACTTCTCTCTCCTCCCTATTCCCACCAGACCTTGTCCCTGGACCACAAACCTGCCTCATGCTGCCTCTGCATTTTGCACACTTACATATTTAATATCCTCTTTTAAATGCTTGATTTCTAGAAGCCGGGTATCTTATCACACAGCAGTAATGCCGTCCAGAATAAGACCTGAATAAATGTCGAATTGAACCAAGCCAGTTCCTATTTTTAAAATGTCAACTGTTTGATTGACTCATTTGCTACTTGCTTCTGAGTGGCTTTATCTGCCTATATATCTATTCTTCCAATATTGCCAGTGAGATTTCACTTTGGCCTCATATTTTATACAGGGCTCATTATAGCTGACAGATGAATAATGCGCGTTAGATTCATAGGTCAGGCCTCCTCCTGGTGTCTCTAACTGAGATGCTACCTGTATCTCTATCTTTGAAATGATGGAACAGTTGGACCACTCTGTCACTGCTGGCTGTGTCACCTTGGGCTAGTTACACGACCCCTCTGGGCCTCTCTGACATGGTGCTTTTGAGGATTATTGAGATCAGGAATAGAAACCCCTGACATAAATAGTAATGAGCATTAACAGGAGTCAGGACTCTTCTGTATGTGTTATGTGCACAACTTGTTCAGTCCTCATAACGGACTTACACGGTAACTACTCTTTCCCATTTTACAGTTTGGGAAACCGAGGCCCAGAGCAGCTAAGTTGCACATCTAATGTTACACAGAGGGTGAGGAGCAGACCCAGCAAGTGAACTCAGGACACTCAACCCTAAAACTAAAATATCCTCTCTTTAGATGGTCAATGGAGGGAATGTACACAAAAGATGACCTGAGACTATTGCTATCTCCCATGTACCTGGGTCCTCAAAAAGAAAACGACCTGGCTGAATCTGTCTCGGTGTCTCCTTAAATCTCAGGAAGCAATACTTCTGGAGGAAGAAAGGTACTGCTCAGCCCCGAAATTTCCTCCCAGTGGTGAAAGGAAAATGCCAGCCTTCAGCTTCCACCCTGAGAAGAAGGCTGCAGGGCTGCCTGGGTTTTGCTAATACAAGCGGAAAGTGTAAATGGCTTGGTGATGGCTGGCTCTCGCCCTCGGACGGAGAAATGAGATCATTACTTTAAGGGACAGGAACCGCCGCTGACGCCGCCACGGAGGCAGCTGTTTCCCCTCCCGGAGCGGGTCCCGCATTACATCACCGGTGAGCTCTGGCTGGTGCGGGGAGAGGAGGCTTCGCCAGGGACTCAGCCCCAGACCCAGGAGGATAAACGGGGATTACCAAAGATAAAGAGAGAGGAGGCGCACAAGAGGGAGGAAGGGAGAAGCAGGACCAGGTTTCCCACTGCCTCCCCGTGTGTGTGTGTGTGGGGGGGGAAGGTGTGCTGCACAGGCGCCACATCCTTCAGCAGCCGCACCCCAAATCCCGTTCCAGCACAGCCCCACCCCACACCCGCCCTCAACTCCCAATTCCAACAAAAACCGATACCCAAAGCGGCCGTTAGAGCTGCATAGAGAGGCTCCCGGGGGACGGCAGAGAGGAGGCAGGGACTGGGAGGGCCCTAGGCACCTGCATCTTGGGGGAGTTGGAGGAAGGCGGTCGCCGCTGCGCCCCCGCCTGGCCCAGCTGGCGGTGCCTCCCCCGCCGGGCAACAGCAGCCAGAAGGGGGGAGGCCGAAGCGCCTCCTCCCCGCCTGAAGCCGACGCGGCGGCGGAGGGGGAGGAAGGCACCTCACCTTGCCCCCGATGAGGGGCGCATCATGCCATGGCAGCGCCCGCGAGCGACAGCGGCAGTGGAGGCGGCGAGCGGAGCCCAACCAGCAGTCCCCGGAGTTCGACAGGATCCCGGGACGCTGCAGCAGGAGCCCGGGACCACGGAAACCCGGGAGCCCCAGGCGCAGCGGTGATGGTCCCTGGCCTCCCTCCGCTGGAGGACTACGAGTGCAAAATCTGCTACAACTACTTCGACGCGGACCGGCGCGCGCCCAAGCTGCTGGCGTGCTTGCACACCTTTTGCCAGGAGTGCCTGAGCCAGCTCCAGCTCCGCGCCGCCGCCCCCGCCGCGCCTGAGCGCTCGCCGCGCCCGCCGCCCTGGCACGGCCCTCCCGGCGCCATCGCGTGCCCGGTGTGCCGCCACCGCACGCCGCTGCCCGACAGCCGCGTGCACGGCCTGCCCAACAACACCAAACTCGCCGAGGCCTTCCCGCTGGCCCTGCGAGCCGCGCACGACCCGCTGCCCCAAGACCTCCTCCCGCCGCTGCCCGCGCGCCGCCCCACGCCGGCCGCTGCCCCGCTGCCCGCTCCAGCCCCAGCCCCGCCGCTGCCCGCGGAGGAGGCAGCCCCGGGGCCACGCGCCGGCGCCAGCCTGCGCGCCCCGGCCGCCTACGAGAGCTGCCAGAACTGCAAGCGCGCGGCGCTCACCGCCGGCTGCGTGTGCGTGGTCTTCTCCTTCCTCTCCATGGTGGTGCTGCTCTTCACCGGCCTCATCTTTGTCAACCACTACAGCGGTGGAGGCGGCGGGGGACCTCCGGGCGGCGGGGCGCCCCCTGGCGCGGCCCCGGCGGCTGGGTCGCCGTCGCCCGTGGGGCCCATCTGCCTGTCGGTGGCCAGCATTTTGGCGCTCTTCTCGGTCGTCATCACTTGGATTATCTGCTGGCTCAAGTACCGGCCCGACGGCGCGGCCGCCGGCTCAACCGGGGGCGGCGGCGGCGGGGGCGGCCGGAGGGCTCGGGCGGCGGCGGCGAGCGGCGCGCGGAGGAGCGACAGGTAGCTGGCCGCACGCTGGACCTCCCACCCGCACCTCCAGCTCCGGGAGGCTCTAGAGGACGGGGCTTCTGGCTCCGCGAGCTCGAGCTTCTCCGCGGTCTCCCTGCGGCCCCCCCAGGCTCCCCGCCGCTGCGGGGCCTGGGTTTGGCGCCTCTCGGCCTTTCCACGCCTCGCCTTCTCCACGCTGGGAAATTGAGGAGGCGGGGATGCTGGGAGGGGCGTTCATCTCCCCCGCTGTGCAAGATCAACCTCTGCTTCCTGCATCACCCTCATCCTCGCCAGAGAGCTCAGCGGTCCCTCCCGGAGTCCGAGGGTTTGCAAAGAGAGGCGGAAAGGGGAGTGGGACCCCCGCCGCCCAGGCTGAACGCATGTTTTCTGGATATCTTGACTTTAAGGGTATATGGGCGCGCCGCACACGTCTGCAGCAGTTGTGAATGGACTTGAATTGTCCAGAGGAAGAATGAGTGAGATGGAAACGGGAGAAAGGTTTCCCTGCTTCCCGGCGGTCCTGGAAAGTGAATGAGCTGGAGCGCTGAGAGTAGTGTTCACTCCCCCGGGGCACAGCGCGGGCGGGAACCCGGCGGCGAGACCAACCAACCGCCCGCAGCTGTGCGCTATCAGGCAGGTGCGCAGCGCGCGTGCGCACTGCGGTGGTGGGCAAAGCGGAGAGGTAGCTGGGCGAACTGCACCGTGGACCTTGCTACCCACAGCCCCTCGGAGCCCCCCAAAGTCCTGGAAACTGGGCTCCTGGGAACTCATGGTTGTTTTATTCACGGCGTTACTACTAGGAAGTCATTTTCTCCTCTGTAACTGGACTCAGGGAGCTGCAAGAGCCGGTTCTCCCTTCTCTTCTCAAAACTGACTTACTGTTGCCCCCACCTGGAAGATACTAAAAGCTATTCACGCAGAATATAAACTGTAGGCTTCCCTCGCCTTTTTTTCTTAATTTCATTTTTTAAATAATTTATTTAAGAATATATAAATCTGGAAATGTTGTGCATTAAAATTTCCAGAAACAGTGTTTGATACGCAGTAACATTTCTTCCATACCTCCAGTCCAAACACATTTCGAAATTAGCCTCAAATAAACGAGTGTTGGTGATTGATTCAAGATTTTTGTACTGTGACATAACCAATGACTTTCAATTATCTGATAAAATAGAAAATAGTGCCCAAAGACTAAACTGACCATTTTTTCTTCCTTTGATTACAAATATTATTACACTTATCAGAAAAAATATTATTTTTAATTTAGCTCTTTGATATTGGAAATCACCGAAATGTTCACCTCCAGTCACATTAGATGAAAAATATTACACGGCTACCTGATTTTGTAACTTAAAAGATGAATTGCAAGTGTGTATTGCAGGTTGATTAGTTGCCTTTTTAAAGAATAAAAAAACCCAACTGTTCCAAATGTGTTTTATATGAAAACATTCTTTATTCCATCTTTTGAAATTGGGAATAAGACCGTTTTCATGCCTAAACATTACAGAAGCTACTGAGGGTATGTTCTGATTCCTCATGTATTTATGCAAGCTGTCTGCATGATATACTGATACTATTCTAGTAACTGAACTTGAATGGAGCATTTGTATCTATCATAGAGTGCAGTCATTTATTGGCCGTTGATTGGTATAAGTGGTATGGTTGAGATATGATGTGCTTTATGTCTGCATTGTCTTAATAAAAACAAGAAGCATTTATAGAAAACTTATGACCAACTTTCATGAAATTTATTTCACGAGGAAATTGCTCCAAGTTATTTCTGCAATACTTCTCTTCCTGAAATACACATCCCCATCCCAATCTTAATTTCACATTTTGAATGGGGCTGAGAGAGACCTAACTCTCACATGGGAACGTACGTTGCTAGCATGGGTATTTCCCGGAATTATTTCTAGGGTGTAACAAGGCTGAAAGCCCAGTGAGATCTGTTGTATTCTGGAGAGAGAAGTGGCTTACCTATCCACTACTGTAATAGCCACTAAACTCTGTTGTCAGATTTTGTTCTCAGTTTCTGAAACATGTTTTCAGGTTCCTAATATTAAGAATCACATTTCAGAGATTGGTTTTAGTTTATACCTCCAGCAGGCAACTTATGTTACTTCTATATTCGTTTTTTTATCTTTTTTTTTTTACCTCCAATGCTGAGATTCTGTTTGCATTCACAACTGTTTAGTTGTACAAGTGCATCTACATGTGTATGTGTGTGTGTGTGAGTGTGTGTGTGTGTGTGTGTGTGTGTATTCAGAACTTGGCTTTGTGGATGTAACCATGTATACAAGTACATGTGTGCACACACATTTGTTATTTCATTCCCTTAAATTGGAAACCTGGAAGTCTGTCTGAAGTTACTTGGGGACCAGCTTGCTTCTTATAGAGTTTATTTATGTTCCCCAGAGGATGATACATCAATGATATACACTAAATTATTCCTCATAAATGAGAAAGACATCTTTGAATCATCGCAGTCACAATACAAGCCACATTTTGCTACTTTCATGGGTTGCGCATTAAATTTCTTGCAGTGAACGATTTGTTAGAATACTTTAAAATCAAACAGATACAATTAGTAGCCCAGCACCCAGACATGGAGAGATTTTTCTGCCCTTGATTGACTTTGTTTTGTTGCTCATTACTGACTTCTTTTTCAGTAATTAAGTGGCAGGATGGGGTGATGGGAAGCATTTGTCTGGTCTCTAGTTTTTCTGGTATTCTGGTGCCCCCCTATTCTGCAGATGAGATTTAATCAGTTCTACCTGCATCATGAGGAAAGTCCATGCCAGTACCTTACACAAAGCAGGTGCTTGGGAAGCAATTGTTGAAAAGACCAATGAGTTGTCTGGAGGGCTTCTGGTGACAGTGGGGTGCTTTTCCCCCTCCCCATGGAAATTCTCATCTTCTTGGAAGAACTTGTTTCAATTCTGGACACATCTCCAGCTCATGAGTGTGAACTACTAGTAAAGACACTGCAAAAAGCCAGACCTGCTCAGCCTGAAACACCTGCTCAAGAAGTCATAGTCCCGATGGCCCAGATTCTGCCCAGGTCCTGGGGCTGAAGGCTAGAGTTAGTGTCATGCTTGTAGAGCCTAAATTTCAAGTGGAAAAAAAAACTCATCTGTGGGTGACGGATTAACTACTTGGCCTCTGAATGCAATATGATTTGGTGAACAGTGTCACATCCAGAAAGAACATTGAGTTTGGGGGGTCTAAAGATCAGTAACTACACCCAGGAAGTGTGAGTCTAAATGCTGGCTCTCTCCTTATTTGGAAAGATCTTGGCCAGTCATTTAGCCTCTTGGAGCTTCAAGCTCCTCATCTATAAAATGAGGGAAAAAAAGTGTCAGTCCTGAAACCAGTATCATTTTACTAACCAATGTCACCCCACTAAATTTAATAAAAATAAAAAAGTATCAGTTCTGCTTACCTTGTGGGGTGGGTGGAAGGATTTCTACACACAAGAGATTCTATGGGTGAAATGCTTTGGAAACTAAAGCCTGATATGGATCTATGGCCCTGTTTTCATTCAGGTCTCCAAAGGTCTAATATCACCTCCCCAGAGACGTTTGCTCCGACCATTCTATCCCAAATGGGTATCTATTGAAGTTTTATTTTCTTCCTAATAGTTATTACTGTCTACAGTTATTTATTTGTTACATGCTTTATCTCAGTCTCCTGCAACCAAAATGTAGAAACAAAAACAGGAACGTTGTCTTCTCACCCACTCCATCCACAAAGTCTTAGCCAGTTTTCAGCACATATGTAGTAAGTGGCCCATAAATATTCTGTTGACTTGGCTGAATGGGAAACCGTGGACTGACTGTTAAGCAACTTGGCTCCCTTCACTCACACTACCCTGCTCAGTAGCTCCTGAGATCCTGGATTACTCAGGTAAATAGTTGCTTTTCCCTACCTCATAAGGATTTGTGAATGGTGAAGAAATATACCTGAAAAGCCCTTTGAGTTTTGAGAAAAGTCAGTACTATCATGGTGAAACTCTCACTGCATTATATTCAGTGACAGGGACCATTGGAGAGACTAAAGGACATTTGGCCTCCATTTCGCATCATTTTTGCATGGTGAGATTTCAGAGTATGACTCCTTTCAGCTTCCTGCCTATGTGAATATGTCTGCACCATCCTCTCCAAAGCTAGCATCTTCTGTGTAATTAGAACAAGCTTACATTGCAGTGAAATTTCCCACAGCATTGAGAACAAGGTCTATTAAATTTCTCATTATTTATTACTCCCTGTTTTGTTAATACTTCCACCTTTGCCATTTTAAATAAATTATCCTCCATAGACTTGCTAAACTTACAGTCTTGATAACTGATAAATGAATAATCCCCCATTATTCTATGATCCCACTCATATCCTCTTTAATCATTTATTTCCCATTAGCTAACATTTGTATTTTAAATTTCTGCTATGAAACAAAGATGATTAAATTCATGACATGGTCAATGAACTGCATCCTTACCAAGTATGCATTTACATTTCTTCCTTTGAAATATGTTTTTATTGTATATGTTAGAGTGTATATGTAGAGTTTGAGGAATCTCTAATATTTACTACAGTAACTATTGATGAAATGAGAGTTAGAAATGACTGCAGCCAGATCTTAGTTGGAAGTTGGTGGTAAGAGATATTAATATGTGAATGAAGAAAGTGAGAAAAATTTCATTTCTGTTTTGCTTGATGTCTTTTGATTGTCCAAAAAGCTTTGTAATACATACCATCAGCATTGTCTCTATGAAAAACTTGAGGTTCTTATTCTCTCACCAAAACTAAAATATGCCAGAAAGAAGTATGTATAGATTTATAATTATCCCTGATGATAAAATACATTTGGGGAAGTAAGACTGTTCGATGTCCAGTTTCCAAGAATATTCCTAGTAGCGCAAAGAGAATGCACACACTTCCTTTAGGAAAAAAAATGTCTTTGCATGTAAAATGGAATTACCTTTGGCTTAGAAATACCACATCTCCGTGGGATGGAAGTGGGGATATGTTGAAGTGGGAAGAGGGTAGAGACAATATGCAAAAAAGTTCTCCTAGCTCCTAATATTACAAAAACGCATCACAAAAGAAACAGAAGAGAAAGTGTCTAATCATTACAAGCACAGAACACTTGTTTAACAGCTATTATTTCAAGAATTATGGTACTATATGATGAATGCATCTATCTCTTACCACCACAACAATGAATACTCTCCATCATATAGAAGTAATGCATTTCTATGATTTATAGTCTACCGTGTGTGCTTTTAAAAATATGCTGTAGTCAAACTTGACTGGTAGAGAGCACTTGTACCTGATTTGTAGTTTTGGAGAAGCAGTATCTCCAAATGAGAAACAAAAAGTAGACAGTTATTGCTTGGAAAGAAAATTTGGAACCAAGCTTTGCAAGGCCAACCATTTATCCCTAAAGCCCATTTCTTATTACATTTAGACACAGCAAAATTATTTCCTCATGAGGGCCTTAGCGGAAGTTCTCAACGGATGCCGCAAATTAGAGTTATCTGGAAAGCTTTTTAAAAAAACTGTGGAAGCACGCCTCCAGCCCCCAGAGACTAATATTTAATTGGTCTGGTGAGGGGAGTGGGGAGGAGAGCAGAGACGCATCAGTATTTTTTAAAGGTGCCCCAGGTGATTCTACTGTGCAACAAGATTTGAAAGCCATTATATTTCACAGTGTATTTATTAAAATGCAACGCTCTCCCTCATCTCACTTTAATGAACTAAACGCGGCCAAGTTTCTTAGATATTGGGAGATCATGGACCAATGCTTGCACTTTGGAAGTGGCCATAATTTGGATAACTATTTAATCGTTGTTCTGGTCTCTGACACATTCTCTCTCTCTCTCTCTCTCTCTCTCTCTCTCTCTCTCTCTCTCTCTCTCATTCTCTCTGTCTCTCACACACATACACACACACACACACTCTTGTTGACTTTGTATTGCCAACAAAGTTAAGTAAATATTTGTATCCAAGTTTGGAGAGCTGTGACCTTTTCCTACGGTGAGTGAGGTGACTGCTGCGCCTCCCGGCATTGCAGGCTTTTCTGCGCGCTCCTCTTGCCCCTTAGAAATAGGTGATTTCCAAGTCCCTGTGAGTCATCAAAATTCAGTGACAATGTGGAAATTTGAGGGTGCAATATGTGGATAATCCGGAAAGTCTCAAGGTTAAATTAACAAAATCTCTCCAGTGACAGCTGAAGGAGAATCTCCTGGTTGCCAACAGGTGTGGACAAGCGAGAATATCTAGCACGCAGAGTCGTGTTTTAAAATATTCACTAGGAGAGCTATTAAATTTGTTCAAAGACGCTTCTGAATAGCCCTTCCGCGTGCAAATTAACTCCTCGCTCTAGATCCAGGTGTAGATGGATTTGCGCTGAGATCCAGCTGTCCGCTATCGGTGGAGGCGAGGTGGGGGGAGGGGGAATGACCTGGATGTCTCTCCTTTTGGAAGAGGACGCTCTTAGTAGCTCCAAGCTGAACCTAAAGACCGTCAGGGGGAAAATGGGGTCGAACGGGGCGTTGACTGCTGACCCTCCTCAGACGTAAGGACCACCCGGGGCAGCCACCGAGACAGGTTCCCGGGAGCGGTACCGGGTCCACGGATTGGGGCTGTGCCACAGGACCGGAGGAGGCCTCCCGGGATGACAGGCTAGTCCCCACCGTGTCCTCGTCGCAGCCGAAACGAGCCGGAAGGGCAGGAGCGGGGGGAGAAGAAATTGAAGGCAAAGGACTCTGTCACAAGCTCACGTGTCGCGCAGAGGGGCGTGGAGGCACCAGCTGGCACCGGATCTTGTCAACCCAGGTACCCAACATCACCGCTTAGCTTTTGTTTGCTTTGTGTTTGTACGGAAGCTGGCCTTCAGCCCTAGCTCTCCGAATTTTGTGATTCCCCGCACCCCATTTCAGGATGTGAAGTGTGTGTTGTGTATGATCCGATGGTGGTGTATTTACCATCCCTGGTTGCCCACGGGCCCCTTCCAGCGCACAGCCCAAAGCTACGCGTTCACATCTTTTCTGAAAAGCAGCAGAGAAGCCCCAAATGCCTAGTTGAGAAGAAAAGAGACGTGGAGTGAGGTGGCTGCAGCAGCCTGAGCATCAGGGTGCGGAGTCGCGTTGGTTTCTTCCCTCATTTCTCCGGTGCTGTCGCCACCAGCTGGGTCCTCGGCTAATCCCAGCCCCCAGGGGTTCCGAGAACCCGTCCCCGCCCCGTGTGCCCCTTTCCCCCACGGCTTTCAAGCATACAGTGTGTCCTGACAAACCCTGCCATGGTCAGAGGCGGGTCAGAGCGACGTGGACAAGATGGGACACTTTGGGAGTCTTGGGGCATCCGTTTGTAAATTCCTTGCAGTCGCCCGGCAGGGGCCCGCCTGCGTCGTACCCCAGACCTTCCACCACAGCAGGGCGGTTGGGGGGCGCGAGGTTGGTCACCCGGCTAGGCGCCTAGAAGGACCTCAGGAAGCCGCCACAGAACACGTTCCAAATACTCTAGCGCTGCCCCACAGGCAGACTGAAAGCCGTGGGTTCTTCCTGCGAACATCCATCAGCTTTCTGCCACGTGTCCCGCCCGAACTAGAGGCGGATGCCAGACGCTCACGCGTCTCAGTTTCTTCTAGGCAGGGAAATATAGGCTAATAAATTCTCCCCGAGAGTAAGGAAAAGGGTTGTTTAAAATAAGCAAAAGTTTTAAAGTGGGATAATAACATTGGATGTGTTTTAAGAGGAGACTGAGGTGGAATAAAATTCCAAATTTTTTTTCAATAGAGATTAAACAGATTCCAGAAGCATTAAAGGTAATTTGTGTTGAAATGTATTGACAATCAGAACAAGACAACCAAAGAGAGGTAAGGTATTTAGGCAGCTCTGAATGGTAGAAACTAGGGCTTTCCAACTCAACAGGACTGGCAGCTTAACTTTGTCCGAGGTTTAAATCCTAGCTCTGCAGCTTCCCCAGCTGTAAGACTAGGGCAAGTTAATTAACTTCCCTGTGCCCCCTTATTCTCATATTAACTATTAGGTTGGTACAAAAGTAATTTGGGGTTTTTGCAATTTTTTTAACCTGTTAAACCACAATTACTTTTGCACCAACCTAATAGATATAATCTGGCTGTTTTTGAGAAGTAAATTAATCAATGTAAGGTGCTGAGAACAATGCCAGCACCTACAAAGCGCTCAATAAATATATGCAATTACTACTAATAATATATAGTATAGTATATAACACAGTATATAATAGTAATATACTATTGTAATACTATAGTAACTATAAAGTACAGTAATATGTAATTGTATAATATATTACTATTACATAATTCTATAATGGTAATATGCCAGCATCATTAAGTACTGTTGTCACCACATAACCAGTTTCCCCAGTTCTCCCAAGATATCCTCGCCTATTCACAATGGGGAACCCAAGTAGCTGGCCCAAGGACCACCAGGCCCTCTGAGCTCTCATGCTGCCAACCCAGGACACTGGACATATCCTCAGAGAACTCTCCTGGAAAGTGTAGTCTGGTTCCTGGGAGAGAGGCTGGAACAGGTAGAGGGAGGGATGGCTTAGCAGCCTGTGGTAGTAGACAGAGGATCGGGCATCTCTTTCCCTGAGACCCTCACCCCCACCCCACATTCCATAACTGCTACTTTAAAAGGGTTTGTTCCAAGTGTTGAGTTGATTCATATTCACCCTTTCTCCCATCACCTTGTACTTCTGCAATGTATAAGCTGGCAAAACCCAACTTCTATTTCACCTTTTCAACATAAATGAATTTGAAAACATTGGAAGCAAACCAAATGGCAATATTCTTATGTCAATACTAAGTAAGGTGTGTGTGACATACCTGGCACATACTATTGTATTTTCCTTCCTAATGTCCTTTTCTTCGTCTCAACCCCCTCGGTCCTATTATCCCCTAATATACAAGTATCTCCTCCATGCCCACATATTCTAGAACGATGAAATGGGGATTCAGAAAACTTCTCAGTGCAAATATGTCCTTCAAATCAGAAACAGTCATTCATTTTTGTCTAGTATGAGCCCCCCTTGACTGACATCAGTTAGGATTCATTTTATCAGAAATATTTTAGTCATAGTGTTTCTTCATTATCTGACCATCCTCTCTCTCTCTCTCTCTCTCTCTCTCTCTCTCCCTCTCTCCCCCCACCCTCTCTCTTTTTATTTTTTTTTCTGTTTAAACCCTTCCATTATTATAATACTTCCTTCCTTTTCAAGCTCAGAAAGCTTCTTTGATTTCTCTCTCCCAGGGTGACCTGCCACTCTGTTCCTGAATGCCTCAGAGTCTGGCTGCTGCCTGCCTGGGTCATCATCCCCCCAGTGAAACCACACAGTTTTCATTTCTGAAACTGGGGCTTCCCCACCAATCAGAGCAGGAGTATATAAGCCCCTGTCCCTCCTTTGGAAATGTGACCTGTTCTGAGGGACAAGAGATGCTTGGTTTGATTTCAGGGGTGACTCATATGACCCCCTCATATGACGCTGTGACAGGGCAGCCTGGGCTGTCTAAGAACCTGCTTTGGAGGTAGAGAACTTAGATGTGGAGATACTGTGGGGACTCCCCTTCCACTTCCACGGGAGCCTTCTTACCTCTGCTACAGCCACCCAGTTTCTGTTTTTTTTCCTCTGCTAAGTAGCTCCAAAGTCTTTTTGTAAAGTGTTGTTTTATCAGTAGTTTTTGTAACAAGTAAGAACTGCTCCCTTTGGCTGAGCGAGTCCTGCATACTGTCCTCAGACAGCCGTGCCCTCTTTGCAGGCCCCCACTGCAGGGATGTCTGGTTGCCTCCACTTCATCTGTTGGGTCCCTTGGTCTCAGATCGCCACAGGGAAAGATGTTTTCAAAGCCTTTATATTACTAATAATTTGTGAGGCCTTGTGAAGTCATTCTTTCTTGGAAGGCCCTGCTGGTTTCTTTTCCATTTATCTGACAAGACCACCAGCTGGGCAAAGATGACTGCTTCTCTAGGATCTTAGGCTCCTCTGGAAAAGTCCTTCCTCTTCCCTTCCCCTGGAGGTGGTGGCAGCTGCAGAGAATCACTCAGGAGAGACACGCACCCCCGCCCCCACAGTGTGGAGCAGGGCACTTCTAGCTCACCCAGCATTCCCCCTGCCTGGAAGGAATTTGCTCTTTTTGGGGCAATGGGACTGACAAGTCCAGGTGAGTGGGAGGCCTAGACACCAAGAAGCTGGGCCTTCATTTTCTCTTAAATAAATATGCAATTTGAGGACAATGGGAGAGCCCCCCCCCAAGATGAAGGCCCCCAAGCCCACGCTGGATTTTTGAGCCATCAACACAGGAAGAGAGGAGACAAGGAAGTCCCAACCCCCTGACCTCCAAGAGTGACATCTGCCTTACTCCCAGAGGAGGAGAAAGGGATTGCCTCCAGGAAGCCTCCAGCAGTTCTGTCAGATTCAGTCCCCCATTACCCTTTCTGTAGTCTGAAGGAAGCATCTTCAGAAAAAGGACAGCAGGACACATCCAAGGGATGTGGAGACCCAAGAGCTGCCTCTTTACAGATGGACACATCTGCAGGTTAGGCTGCTCAGACCCTGCCCCAATTTGCCGGAATTCAGAATGGGCAGCAGCGCACAGTCGTTACCCACTAAAGTGTTGCTGAACAACAATACAGTTCCTTCACTTTCTCCCGTCAACCCCCACCTTTTTTTTTTCCTTCACCAAATACTCCTTCCTGCCTTCCCTTGTCTTCTGTAAGCTACCTGGCTGAGCTTGCCCAGACTTCTCCTGGGCTGAAATAGCAACACGCCACCCCCACCCCACCCAGTTCCATAGCTGCCTTCTCCCAATTCTTCCTCCCACCAAGTACATCTAGCCTTCCCAGGGCTGAGCCTCATCCTACAACCGATCTCCTGACAGGTTGCATGTATATTCTTTGTGGTTATTTTCTGCAGCATCAGCTCTGCCAGAAGGAAACCTTTGGTCTGTTTCCATCACTAGTGTAGCCCCAGCACTTGGAATAGCACTTAGTAGAAGCTCCATAAGTGTGTGTGGAATAAATGACTGGCCATGTGTGTAGTACTGTGGTTGGCTCTGGGGACACATCTGGAAGGCAAACCCAGCCTATTATTCGGTGGAGGAGGAGAGGGTAGAATAAAATGATCAAAACTGCCCCAAGGCAAAGGCTTTGAGGGCCAGATATGCAGGTATCTCAGTCCCTGGAGGTAACCAGGGAGCAAGGAACCTGAGTATTTAATGCGAGAGGAGAGAGTAATGAATGATTGAATGGGAGAAAGCTGGACCCTGGAGTGTGCCCAGAGCAAGCACGAAGGAAGCAGCAGAAAAGAGGGCAATGCTCCAAGCTCTGCTAAAGCTGAGACGTTGGTGCTAGCTGGCCACTGCCTCCCACACCTCTTGGCTCTGTCAGCGCAGCCCAAAGCAGCGCAACAGGTCGGTCTTCTCCGCAGGTCAGTGCGCCAGGGCTTGACAGGTCCAGGCAACCGTGCTCAGGAGAGAACTCAGATTGCGCAGTGTGACTTTGCATGGGGCTGCGGGTGGGGGTGGGGGGAGGCTCCGAAAGGTCCGCCGGCCAACAGCGCCCAAGGATGTAAGGGCGGGCAGGCCAGTCCTTTAGGGCGGAATTGGCTGAAGGGCGGACCTCCGATGCCAGACTTGACACAGAATTTATAAATGGGCTGCAAAACCAAAAGGGGCAACTAGTGTCCCTCCGGGTCGGATTCTCGCTGTCCCAGCGCTGAGAGCCACGAAGATGGCTTATCCACTGTGGCCTCGAAATCATTGCCCTGTTAGGTTTGTGTCCTGAATCTCTCCCACCGTTTTTTGTTTGTTTGTTTTAACCAGGCAAAAGCCCTTCAAGGGGCTTGAGTGGAAGAATCTAAGCCCGGATGATCGAGGCTCAAGGCGCAAAGAGTACAGGACCTGCTAGGAAGGCGTTGGACGGGTTGGGGTGAGAGGGACACAGGGCAAGAGACCAGTCCCGCCAAGCTGGGAGGATGGTCACGCAAGACACTCCGCCCCAGCCACTATCCAGAATGAGTCCAGCGTCCCTGCCTGGAAGGATCCTGAATTTGGCGACTTCCTCTCCAGCCATATGTCCCACAGGTGATCTGGCTCCTTCAAGTTTTCCCGTGTTTCTCCGCCAAGAATTGGAACGTCCCTACCCCACCACTCCCACCCCACCTGTGCAATGCAAGTTTCCCCTTGCACCGTCAGCGGTGCCTGGGAGTTGGTCGCCCGATCGGCTCCTAAGGCGATCCCACCTTCAGGCATCCTCAGTGCGACTGGACTGGGTTTTGTGCTCCCCCCACCTGTCACCTCGCCCCAGGGGTAAACTGAGTCGCCCCAGGCGCGCTGCTCAGTCTGGATTTGGGCTTCGTAGATCTATTTTTGTCCGTTTCTTCCTTGGAGCATCCGAGGGTGGAAGAGGAAGCTGGGGTTGTGCGTGGGCCTGGCGGGGCGCCTGAGGAGGGAGGGCAGAGGAAAACAGGCCGCGGGGTGTGTGCGTATGAGTTTGTATGAATTCCAGTGTATATACAAGTGATGAGTGCCCAAATGCAGGATGTACTTGAATGGGGGACATCTCCGGTCCTGTGTGGGCTCTGGGAGCAGTTGGGCCTGCGCGCAGCAGGCTCTGAGCTCGGGAAAGGCCTCCTGGAGGGGGGGGGGGGCCCAAGAGCCGTATTTCCTTTGGTGGCAACAGTAACCCGAGCCCAGAAAGGTGGACATGGCGGGAGGGGGGTGGAAACGTCAGCTTCCGGCTCCTCTCCAAGTGTGGACGTGGAAGGGATTAGGCACACACCCCCCTCCCCCGTACTTTCGCTTTGGGCGTGATTGATGCGAATGGCGCACTTATGGCTGCGTAATTCATAAAGATCACTCCCGTTTTGTCAAAACGTCTCTCTTAATTAGTGGACAGAAGGGCGGGAAGGGTGATTTATTTGCATTTGGAAAATTCCCTCCAAGGTCCGGGTTTCGAGGTGGAGGCGGCGCTGGGACCCAGCACTAATTGACCACCACTGAGCTGAGCAGCGTTGGTTTCGCATAGAAATGTCACCCCCTCTATCCCGCCCCCGCCCGCTCCGACACAGACACACACATCTCGCTGTCACACACACACACACACACACACACACACACACACACACACACATCTCGCTGTTTCCTGGAACTGCTCCCTGAGATTCAACCCCACTCCATCTCCTTCTGTAACTACCCTAACTCTGAGTGGGCCTGTCTCCCCCCCCCCCACCGCAAGCTTCCCGCAGCGCTTCCCTACCTCCCTCTTATCCCAACCAGAGAGGAGCTCCTGGAGCCCTGATCACCCGTCCGGGGCTCCGCTCGGGCTCCCGTCTTTGCCCTCAGGGAGGGGCAACCTTCCCCTGCGTGTGAATGCGTCTGCGGATAAATGGTTGTGGGTCTGCGTGGCTATGTGTGTGTTGAGTGTGGGTTTCAAGGTGTCTGAGCAAGGGCGAACGTGTGTAAACCTGCCTGTTTACGTCCTTGTGTGGGTCTTCTGTGTTTCTAAGTATCTGAGTGGTGCATTTTGCTAAAATATCACCCTCTCTCCCACCCAACTGTCCACCTGCTGCAGCCCAGGAAAAAAGTGCCGTCTCTCTCTTAAGCATTGCGGCAGTAAAACACTCTTTCTTTAGCTGGAGACTTCCCCCGCCACCCCCCTCCCGTGGGGGAAAAGAGTGCTTCCCACCCAGCAGGGGCTGGGGGCGGGGAGGCGGGGGAGGCCGAGTGGCCGCGTGGAGAGCCCCAGAGTCGGGAAAGGGCTTCAAAGGTTTCGGTAACGACTTTTCGGCCTTTATTTATGCCCCTATTAATACAATATCCATCATGTAGATATCGATCTTTATCCTTTAAACTGATACGCTGGGAATCAATTAGCCATGCAGATTACATTTCCTACATATCCAAATGTTAATCTTTCAGACTCTGGGCCAGTGATATATATTTTTACAGCCACATAGTATTCGGTTTCGTTTAGAAATGAAAAGAAGAGAAACGGCGCTCTGAAGCTCGTTCCTCTTGGGGCTACTTGTTTTAACTCTCGGCCCAGGCTGGGTGTTGGGGGTCTGGGGACTGAGATGCCTTTGAGGGGTTTTCCGGGGGAACGAAGCAACGCCGCCAGGGTGACTTGTGTGCAGGGCCACCTAAAGACCCCGGGACAGCTCTCTGGGACAGGGCTCCAGGCAGCCGGTTAGCCTCTGGTCTGCACTTCTGTGAGGTGCTCCCTTCAGCTCGACTACCCCGATTGGCCAGCTTTTTTCGATCATTTCTTGGCGTTGGAGATGGTCAGGTTTCATCTTTTCAGAGTTTTCCCTCAGGGTTCTCCCACCTCCAAACTTATAAATCAAAATTATTCTCTCACTTTTCACCCAAAAGCCCAAGTGGTAGGCTCATCTCCAGAAAAGGCAACTTCTGTCCATTCTTTTCTCCTCCTCCCCGCCCCCAACTCCTTTTTCCCCTGAGAAAGGGTGGTGGGGTCAGGAGATGACGTATTCTATGGCAGACGGGCCCCTCATCTTGTCTGTGAGCTCCCAGGGGCCGCCCCGACCAGGTGGGGAGGCCCAGAGGCTTGAGTGTGCCAACACTCTTCCTAAACCAGCCTCCCGAGGTCCCCCACCAGCGCTCCTCCCGCTCTGTGCAAATCGCTCCAGGCGAAGACCCGGCCTCCTCCACCTGTTGCGTTTGCTCCGCGGGGTGGGCTGCGTCGTCTCGGTTCCCGTGAGCCTTTAAAACCTGGGAGCGCGGGGTCCTGGGCTCACTCAAGGCTCTGCTGCCTTAGGATACAGGGACCCCACTGAGCGTGCATCCAGGCTCAGCTAGAGACCCTGGGTTTGAACACTCTTCTCCCAGATCTCTCTTCTTGCTCCTTCTGTCACCCGCCTCCCATCCCTCCCTCTGAAACACACTGTGGAGAGCAATATCCCGCGGGACTTGGAGGGATTCAGGCCCAGAAACCGTGGCTGTTCACCGCGCTGGCTCAGACACTGGGGTCGGGTGGAGCCAGAGAGAAACCTGTCCTCATCCAGGCAAAAGTCCTGTTAGCTTCTCCCCCACCTCCGTCCATTCCTCTCCTCCCTCGCCCCTATCCCCGGAGTCTCAGGAGCTGAATCCATGGTCCCGGCTTTTTGTGTCCAGACGCAGCCCCAAACCCCCAGAAGGCAGGAGTTCCTGGAGTGGTCATTTGCCTTCCTTTTGCTCCAGACGTCCCTGAAACCCAAGAGACCTTCCCCGTTTCCCCAGCACCCCTATCCGTGTTCCCTAGCTCGGCTCCCACTCCTACTGTCTTCCTCCACCCGGCCTCCGTTTTTCCTTTTCCCGCCACGGCCCAGGCTTCCCCACCACTAGCCGGTTTCTCCCTCACCCAGACCCCTCAATTCTTACCCCCCCATACACGCACCCCTCAGTCTCACACGCAGATACCCACCAGCAGAGCAGTTGCTGAATTTCTCTTCTAAACTTGAAATCCCCCTGTGGAGTCTTACCAAGTTGGGCAGAACATTTTTTGAAGATTAGAGAGGACTTATTCTAGTTTTTTATGAGTCGCTTTTTTTTTTTTGCCCTGGAGAATCGGGCTCTGGCATTTTGTCTTCCGTATTTACATAAAACTATTTTTTGCAGAACCAAATGAACGTCTATAGGTGATAAGCTTCCCTTAGATTCATTCTCTCCCTCCCTCCCAGCCTTTCAACAAAATTTATTTTCCATCTCGCTCCTTTCCCTCCTTCTTTTCCCTTTTCTCTTTTTCCTTCGTCTTTCTTTTCTTCCCACAAACCATATGTTCTTTATTGAGAACCCACTCACACGTTCTCGGCCGGCTCCCCCAGCGGCAGGGGCACCAGAGGGGCAAAACCACTGCAGCTGGCCCCACACCACATTTCAGTGCGGCGCTCAGATCCCCATCCAGTCCCTAAATCCGACCTCATTCCGACTGATTTTCCAATGGGGAGAACGGCGGCGCCAAAGCTTTTGACAAATAACTGCGGGGGGCCTAACGACGGTCGCTAAGCCAGGCTGCGGTGGGCGGTGGGTTTAACCCCAGCGTTCACCAATCGGATATATCGCAGCCAGCCGAGAAGCGCGTGGTCAAGGACCTAGCGTGTTGATTTCCTCCGGGTGAATGCGGGGAAAGCGTTTCTGCGGACCTGAGGGTTTCGTGGCGTTTGCTCAAACTTCTGACTGCAACCTGAGAGTCATGCCTGGGACCCCGCTAGCGGCCAGGCGCATCTGCGCCACTCGAGCGGAACCTGGCCTTCCAGGTGGGGGCAAAAGAAAGGCCTGGGTGGCAGATGCCGTACCCCGCCCCCCAGGTCAGGGATATTATTTTACATAGATCATAATTTCCTCTTAAGGTCTGTGTCCGGCTACAAATGAGGTCATCTCTCAGAGCCTTGAGAAGTCCATGGGCCACCAAACGCTTGCGCCCGGAACCCACAATTGCGGGAGCTGTGCCCTGAAGAATTTCACGCAGACCTAGCTGAAGCCACTCCCCCGCGATTGGACTGTAGATCCAGGCATGCAAACCCACCCCGAGGGAGAATCTTCAAGTAAAGGAGACATGATTCCCTCCAGGTTTGCACAGGCAGGCGCTGTGTTCACCTGCAGTGTCTCTGAAACTGGGGGTAGAGGAGGCAGCGGCAAATTATTTTCCCTTAAAAAAAAAAAAAATCAAAGTATCCTACTGTTGTCCTCGAAGCTTCAGTTTTATTTTGCGTGTGTACAGATAGCGGGTGGACAGCAGGGTTTGTTCACAGAACTGTTGTAGAGACTCTCCAGATTACTTTCTGGGTAATTTGTCTGCTTGGGGAAATCCTGCCTCCCAAACCGGGGCTGCAGGGGTGGGCGCTTGCCATCCAAGCCCCACTACCGGGTCACTCTTTTGCCAATTAGCGCCTGTATCGCGGCCAGATTTGGCACCGGGACTCCTGGCAGGGGAAGGCGCCTCCGTGGAGACTCCCTTCCAGCTCCGCGGAGTAGGAGTTCGGGGGTTCCAGTGGCTTCTGGAGAGAGACTTCGAAAAGATGGAGGGGAGGCGCAAGCTTCGGAGGTAGGGAAGGAGTGGCTGGAATGTCGAACTGGGGGTGCGTTCTTCGAAACCGATCTGGAAAACCGGGAAATACCCTGCCCTCCTGCGACCTGTTGTGAATGGCTGAACCCAGGCTGGCTCTGGGCCTGGTCTGGCATGACTGTGAGTGGACGCCACCGGCCGCCGGGGAGCCTCAGTCAACATCGCTGGCCTGGCCCTCCTGGGTCGGACTTCCAGGACACTAACCTCAGGGAATTGAGACTCCCGAGGTCGTTGGAAGTGGTCTGGAACCCGTACGGCCCACCCTTCCGGGTGCCCTGCTATCCCACTTTGGGCCTGGGGGTGGGGGTGGGGTGGGTGGTGGAAAAGGGCCTTAATGACGCTCGCAGCGCTCCGGACACCAGAAAAACCGGAAAGGATAGACTCCAGAACTGCAGACCCCAATCCACACACACACCCTTGTGGCCTCTATTTGCACTTTTTTTTTTTTTTTTTAAATAGAAAGTGGTGGTCAGTTTGTGGATGCGCGTACTAGACCAGCACCCGCAGACACTCGAGATCCACTTCGACCCGCAGGACCTCTTCAAAGATTTTCTGGTTCTACCGCTTCCGTGAGGACGCGCAATCCGGGAGAAAGAGTCTGCGGCAAGCGCGTCCCTTCACGTATCCGCTGGCTCTCCAGAGAGAGAACGCTGGGCAGGAGAGCGCGGGTCAGCGCCGGGAGGGCTAGAAGATGAGACTTCGACTCAAAATCAAGTGAGACTCAGCCCCGGACGTGCTTTAGCCGCTCACCGCCGGACCTGGGTTCCTTTTAGCCTCGAGTTGAATTTGCATTTGCCCTCTTGAAATACACTTTCGGTACCTCCCTCCCCCAACAATTACCGCTGACCTTCGAAGTGCTCTGTCTGCTCCACTCAACCTTTTGGAGACAGAAAACTTGGAAAAAGTCCAGCTCCCGAGATGCACTCCCTGAGGAGGGGTGTAGGAAACAAGGACACAGACTTTGGTGGCTTCCAAGTGTGCAAAAAGGAAATGAGAAACTTTTCCCTTTCACAAATTGAATCATTTTATGTAAAACCAAGTTGAACAGGGCTTCATTCTAAGCAGCGTCTCAACTTCGTACTATGAATGCACATGGGGCACTCCCCCCCTTGGGTGGGTGAGGGGATGTCCAGACTCTTTCGGATGTCTTTAGAGGCCTATCTTGGCTGCTCCCAGGTCAACCAAGCCTTTTGAGGTTGGGCCCAGCCAAAAACTGCCTGCTTTTCCCCACGTGTGAGTGGATTTTTAAAGGGCCAACTTGCACTGCAGACTGTTGAACAGCTATACTCCCCCCATCTAGCCTTCTGATCTTGCCTTAATTAGGGGGTTGGGAACCCGAGTTCACGTAAAAACTGTCAAAGGAGTCGGAGGAAGGGGGGACTGAGAGAGAGGGGTGGAGAACTCCAGCGCAGGAAAAATTCAAAAATCGTAAAAGGGAAAAGGGGGAACTTGAAGCCCAGAAGTCATTGTTTCCTTTATTTCAAAGGGAAAAACCTGCCTGATTCTCATCCTTTTGATTGATTAAGGCCCTGAATACCTCGCAGCCACAGAGTGACAGTCCCTGAATAGACTCTAGCGAATAAAGCGCAGTGCAGAGCGCGGGGCTGGCACTCGGGGGTGTAAAGGAGGCGAGTTCGCTGGCACTTACCAAGTTATAAATAAAAGGCTATGCACAATGGTACCTTCTCTAAGGACAGACAGTCTTTACAACACTCCTGGCGTCATATCCTGCTGGGGACACTTCAGTTCCTAGCCAAGACTTCGCTCCTTTTATTTTTCCAGCAGTTTAGTCTGAATACCATAATAAATTCCTGAGAACAAACGCTGCAGCCGGGCAAAACCTTAACACGTAGTCGCATCTCTGCCGACGCATTGGGATCTATACATCGAGATTTAGAGCTGGGGCTTTCCAGAGAGGTTTTTTCATTCAAGAAGAGGAGACGGTTTTCTTTCCCGGTCCCCTCCTAAGCCGTCAACTAGCTAGTCCTGGGGCCTCCCCAGTCTGCCTGGGCTTCACACTACCTCTGCCCCCAGACAGAGAAGACAAAAGAACTTATCAGCACAGCCTGGACTCCTCCTGGGAGGAACCCCACTGGGAAGACCCCTTTAACAAGCCTAGGCCAAGGGGCATTGACTAGAGGAAGGAAGGCTAAACATGTCTGGGGACTCCCAATGCCTTCTTATTGGAATTGCGCCCCCTCCAGTGGCAGTAAGCCAAGAAAAATAAGAGAGAGGGAGGGAAGGAGGGAAAGAGGGAGGGAGGGAGGGAGGGACGGAGAGAGGGAGGGAGGGACGGAGAGAGGGAGAGAGAGAGAGAGAGAGAGAGAGAGAGAGAGAGAAAGCCAAGGAGAGACACACATAAAGTAACAGAGACAGAGAGACAGGGACCCCTCCCTACTCTCAGCAGCTGTCATCTCCCTCGGCTCTCTCTCCCACTTTCCACGGGTCTACCTTTCTCTCCTAGGGAAGGGTCTCATCGCCGGTCCCTCTGGGGCCGGCTGAGGCCTCGGCATCGCGGAGGTTGGGAAGAGAAAGTGGCCGCTGTCGCCCAATCAGCGCGTGTCTCCGCCACCCGGGACTGTCTCCCCGTCGGCCAATCGCAGCTCAGGGCTCCTGACCAAGCTTTGGGTGAAAGAACTAATAAATGCTCGCGAGCCCGGATCCCCTCACTCGGTGTCACCACGGGAGGAGACTCCGGCCGTCCGCGCTCCCGCCCCTACCCCCCTTCCCTGGCTCGTCGCGGTGCTCTGAGCCCCCTGCCCAGCGCCCCCAGCAGCGGGGCCACTAGCCCAGACTCCTACCAAACTTTTTTGCCCTCGGCTCGAGATCCCGGACTCAGAGGCCTCCCAGCCTGCCCCTTTTCCTGGTTCCACCTTGAGCCTCTCCCTGGACTAGGAGAGAGCAGTCCCCCTTCCCGCGGCCCTCCCTCTCTCTCCAGCCTTTTTGGGGAGGGGCTCTCCACGCTCGGAGAAGTTTCCGAGGGTCACCAGCGCCACGCTCGCTTTTCTATCTCGCCTTTACCTGGATATAATTTCCAAGAGAAGCTGCCCCCAGGATGACCACGCTGGCCGGAGCTGTGCCCAGGATGATGCGGCCCGGCCCAGGACAGAATTACCCGCGCAGCGGGTTTCCTCTGGAAGGTAAGGGCCTCAGCAGCGTAAGGAGCCGGGTCTGGGCCGGGGCTGCTCCAGCCTATCCTAAGTCTCCGCAGGCTTTTTTGGCGCCCCAAGGGACCCCATTCCCTGAACACCCCCACCCCAGGAGGGAATAGTCGGGGTGATATCTTACCCGATTTTCTCTCTGCAAAAGAAGGGCCGGTTCTCTCCGCAAGCGCTTGCATAGCTAGGCGGCCAGGCCTGCTCCGGGCAGGTCCTCTTTCCCCTGTTGTTTTGGAAAAGCCGTAGTGGGGAAGGGATCAACCAGCTTATGAGCACCAGAAAGCAACTCCTGCGCATTTTGTCTGCCCAAAGGCTTCTCAAAATTGTCTCGGCTTAAGTCCATATTTGCTAAACTCTTGTTACTTCCGAAAGAATTTTCTTGCTGGGGCAAAGTTGTGGTGGCAGGCGCCGTTCGGCTTCGTGCTTGCGGTTTTTAATATTCATTGATTAATTATTTAGAATTTCATTCATCTTAATTGGCATCTTGAAGTTTCTATAACCCGTTTTGGAAACTGCCTTTCTGTTAGCTTGAGGGTTTGGGGAATCCCGGGAACGCAGGAAGTTTTGTAAGCCCAAAGCTTTCTAGACAGTTTGAGAGGTTGGGACGTCCCAGCAGGGATGCTCATCCGGGGGCTCCTGCCCTTCGACCTTGGTGCAGAAGAGAATGTAATAGCCAGAGCATGAATGGGGGCGAGGAGCCCTGCAAACAGACCTGGCTGTCGTCTAGGTCCCAAGGTGTAACAGGTGACACGCGCTGCCACCTGCGGCCTCCTTTTGGGACCCTCTTTGATCCTTGTCTGCTGTCCTCTTAGCCGGAAACCCCAAAGGCTATCAGCAATTCCAAGTCCCTTAGAAAGGGAGCAGCCCCAATTGTACAGCGTTTGGTGTGAGCAGAGTTTCAGAAGGCCAGAGCCCGGCTGAACTTCCTTCTGCCAGGAGGCTGTTTCTTGAGCAAGATACACTTGGTGCCAGCCCCAGGGTCCCCCGGTTCCCCAGAGTTGCCACCTTTCCTGGGCCTAAAGGGAAGGCAGCTTTTCTGGGGCAAGTTATTTTACCCTAGCTGTTCTCTTCACGCAAGATTTCGTGCCCCCGAATTGCTTAATAATTTAAATAAATGTAACTGAAAAGGGTTTGTTGTCCAGTAGTTTCAGCGCTGAGGTTGTAACATGCGCATTGGCCAGAAGAGTGCAAGTTAGGTGGGCTCATCTTTCGGGTTGCTACTCTTAATTCGCCGGAAATAACTTTGCGTTTGCCTCTCTTTTCATCTTCTGCCCCCAGTGTCCACTCCCCTCGGCCAGGGCCGCGTCAACCAGCTCGGCGGTGTATTTATCAACGGCAGGCCGCTACCCAACCACATCCGACACAAGATCGTAGAGATGGCTCACCACGGGATCCGGCCCTGCGTCATCTCCCGCCAGTTGCGCGTGTCCCACGGCTGCGTTTCTAAGATCTTGTGCAGGTACCAGGAGACGGGTTCCATCCGTCCGGGTGCCATCGGTGGCAGCAAGCCCAAGGTGAGCAAGGTTCTGGAGGCTTTTGGGCCTGCAGTCTCCAGGTTTAGGAGAGAACGGGCAGGGGGTGAGGGTCGGGTGGGGTGGGGGTGGGGGGTGGCAGTGAACTGCCATCTGGGGCTTTCCAAAGAGTTATTTTTCAAGTCTGGAAAATTGTGTGTGTGTGTGTGTGTGTGTGTGTGTGTGTGTGTGTGTGTGTGTGTGGTGGGTGTGAGGGAACTTGGTTGCTGGCTGAGCCAAGGCTCCTTAATAAACGCTAAGGGAATACTGCAGGCCTTTTGCAAGGAGATAGAGCATTTTTTTTTAATACCCCAAATCCTGTAATTCCTCCTCAAATTATTTAAATAGGGAAACACCAAGCTGTATGCGCCCACCTGTTGATGGTTTCTTCCCCAAGTATCTCCCCAGTGCCCACCGACTGCAGTGCCCTTTCCAAAACAAATCTAAGGAGCCACTTTTGTTTTTTTAATGTTTTCTCTCCCAACTCCGGTCCCCAATCTCCTCCAATCCAAATTGTCTTCAAGGAGTCAAAAGCTGGATGATTTGCTTTCTGTGTAAAGAGCTGATGACTCGCTTTTAAAAAGTAGTTTGGTGCTATCATCAAATTATTTTGGTTCCCCTTAAAAAAGGAAAGAGAGTCACTCAGGCTAGGGCTGAGTGGGAGGGGATTGCATCAGGTCTGCCTTTTCTTCTGGATGTGGGGAAAATGCAATATAGTTTTCTAGTTGCCATAGGGCAAAATCAAAAGGAGAGTTCTGGTAAACTTTAGGTTTCCAAACACTCTCCTCTCCTCTCCTCTCCTCTCCCACCACAATGCCCTTTGCAGCCTAAGACTCTCTGGAAACTCATAACTGGAAAAAAAATTAAGAGCCAGTCTCTCAAATTATCCATAGTTGTTATCCTCTCTAACTAACATCTAGAAACGCAGATCTTTACCTTTTGCATTTCATTTTGCTCTTCACTTTAGTTAAAATCTTGTGCTCCTCTGGAGAGGCACAAGTTGCAGATCTAACTTGATTGTTCTGCTTTTCTTTCAAGCACTTTTTTTTTTTTTTAAGGTTCATTTTTCTGTTGATTCTGTGTCAGGAGTTGCCTTTCTTTATTTCCAGGGATCAGGAAATGCATCCCTTTCTCCCCAAATGTTATACTCTTCTTCATTTGTCCCGATTGTCCCAGCTTACCTGGGAGAGGGGGGTCCCGAGGCTGCTCTAGAGTGGGGTGCTTTCTTGTATGCCCTGACCTGAAAGTAAACTGCCTCCGAGAGTTGGGGTCATTTCACTAACAAGGGAGACCTTCCCAGGGGGTGCAGGAAGGGTCCTCGGGCCTCGCTGGGAGGCAGTGGGGCCACCACATGTGACTCAGAGGACTGGGTACCAACACCTGCCTGCCTGTTCTCTTAAAGCAGGTAACAACGCCTGACGTGGAGAAGAAAATTGAGGAATACAAAAGAGAGAACCCGGGCATGTTCAGCTGGGAAATTCGAGACAAGTTACTCAAAGACGCAGTCTGTGATCGAAACACAGTGCCCTCAGGTACCAGGCTCATTAACGTCTTTCTGAGGAGCGGCTGGCGGTCTCTCGCTGTTACCGGGCGGGTCATCTGAGATGTAATCATCCCAGTAATCGTTCCAGGCCCCCACCAGAAATATGCACGAACCAGGCATTGTTGGCGTTTTACGGAGGGAGGGAGCTACGAGCTGTTAGGCCTGGGGTTGAGAGACCGCCGCAGAGAGGTCCCCAAAGAGGATTTCTGTTGAGGAAGCAGAGCAGGAAACGCGAGGCGGAGGCCAAGCGTTTATTAATATTGATGTCCCTTTTTAAAGAGAAACAAATGTTTTGGTAACCCCAACCGAAGGGAGACGGGGCCGTGGCCGCTGAGGCTTTGCAGTGTTCGCAATGGAGGGGAGGCTTCGCAACGGCCGGCAGTGTCCCCCAGGGTTCCAGGGACGGTCCGGCGCCCCCAGCAGCCGGGGGAGGCGGAGGGAGAAGAGGGGCGAGCGCAGGGTGCGCGGGAGTTTGTTTTTAATTAAAAGGAACCTCCCTTTTCCCCCTGCGAGAACGAGATATTTCAGAGCATGGATTTGTTTACCACACTGGAATCTGGAAAAAATAAATGGGGGAGAGTGCATTTTCTTTTGATTTTTACAATAGGAAACGATTCTGCAGTTGAAATTTAAACCCTTTATAGCCTCCAAAAAGAAAAACATAGCTGAATTCCTGGGGACAGTCCGCTGTGGTGCCTCCTCCCTTAACTCGAATTGCAGGGCCCAATGCCTTCAGGTGTGTGTGTGTGTGTGTGTGTGTGTGTGTGTGTGTGTGTGTGTGTTGGGGGGGGGGTGCAGGGTGGGCTGGAGGGAGAATTCTCTCAGATTGGAGACACAGAGCCCTGCTGTAAGAGTCCAGAAGGGAAACGCTTCCTGCTGAAAAAGAGGGACAGAGACGGCAGTTCCCAGCCTTAACTTGGAGATGCGAGCTTCCCAGGCTCCCCTTCCCCTGTTACTAGATGCTGATTAGGGGGTAAAATGTTTGAGTGGGAGGCTGAGGGGGCGGCAAAAGGCCTAAGGGGCCCCAGGAAACAGGAGGAGGCAGAAGCGGGCTTTGCGGGACACCCGCTCTAGGGCACCGGCTGCGGGTGGGGGGCTCCCTCCTTCCCAGCCCTGCCGGTCTCAGTCTTCTGCTCTCCCTTCCTCCTCCCGCCCCCCCCCCCCCCCAGTGAGTTCCATCAGCCGCATCTTGAGGAGTAAATTCGGGAAAGGCGAAGAGGAGGAGGTCGACCTGGAGAGGAAGGAGGCAGAGGAGAGTGAGAAGAAGGCGAAACATAGCATCGACGGCATCCTGAGCGAGCGAGGTAAGCGGCGGCGCGCTGAGGGCCTGCGCCTAGGCGGACAGCCGGGCTCTGACGCTGGGGGCCCGAGGGCCGCCCGGCCCCTGCTCGTGTCAAGGTCCTTCTGGCTCATACTCACTGCTCCCGGGTAAGAGCCTCCAAGTGAGAGACCAGAGACGCATTTGCAATGAAAACAAAAAACTCTGTTCTGTTAACGTGCTCTGTTTTGTAAATCTTTCTTCTGCATCACCTTCAGCCTCCCTCCCCGGAGTCTAGAACTTCGGGTTGCACTTTAGGTACAGGGCCACCCTCTAGCCCTCACGCACACGGGACTGGGCTTCTCTGAGCGATTGGGGGTGGGGGTGGGGGTCTGGGGACAGTCCGTGAGTCTCTGGAGGTTGAAGGAACTTTTGCGTCCTCAGGACAGTCCCGGATCTCCAGAGTTTCCCACTTCAGAGGAGGGAGGGCGGGAGCGAGCAAGAGAGAGCCAGCGAGAACTTTTTAAAGCAGTGGGCCCCCAAACTTGCACCATATCAGCTGCCTTATGAATATATATGTGTAAGTTGGCTGGTTTTTTGTTTTAAATTGGTTTTCTGATATGATGGAGTTTGATTTGTGTGAGGGGATTTGGGTCTTGGGCCCGAGGGGATTTGGGTCTTGCGCCCGCAGTGGTGAAACTCTCTATGCCCAGGGGTTTGGACCACCCGCTCCTGCTTAGCTACGACCTGTCTGCCTCAGGAGCAAATCTCTCCTTCGTAGAATCATAAGTGCAGGCTGCTCCCCTTTTACGTGCTGTAGCGTCACCTTTAGACTGTAAAGGTATTGACTCCAAAGGGAAGTCAATCTCATCTAGTGAAACCGGAAGGGAGGACTACAGAGAGGGAGTCTCAGCAGTTTTGCACCTTAGCAGTTTTTGCTTTGGAGATGGTTGCACCTTTTCAAATGCACAAAGGGTCTAGAGTTGCTGGGTGCCCCTGCCCGTGCCTCGTGTTCCCTCCTCGGGACCCCGATTTTGTTGAGCTGAGTTGAGTTTTGAGTTGCTCGGAGCAGTCACACACTGTGACCAGCTAGGTCTGCGCCCTCAGCCGGTGGCGTCCACGGTGAGACTGTGGTTGTGAAGGTGGTCCCTTCATTTACCTTCATTGTCCAACCCCTGCCGGGACTGATGGCTTTCTGGAACAGCAGCTTTATGAACTAACACAAAAATCTGTTCAAACCTCGAAGAGACACAGATTTGGATGTTACAAATCCAAACGGCTGATTTCAGGGGTAAACAGAAACCTAGATGCTCTGGCACACACACACACACACACACACACACACACACACACACACACACGCAATCAAGGAAAAAAAGAAAAACACCAAAAACCATGGCAGGTTGCTTCCTTCCCTTTAAAGTCGTGGCCTCACATGGTCTCAGGTCTAAGCCCCTCCTTTTAGAGGGGTGCATTATTGCCCTAGTCTCTGAGAAGACACCCTGGCTTTTATTCCAGGCCTAGATATAGCGTAGAGGTGCTGGGGAGGGAGGAAGGCAAGAAATCAGCCAACACGCAATCCAACGGGCCCCGTGGGTAGCGGAGCCAGGAAACCAGAGCGTCGGAGATGCTAGCGAAGGGTCGGGGGTGACGTGGCTTTGCTACATGTTGCCAGAGGCACCGGCGCAGTAGATCCAAGGCTCTATGGCAGCACAGGCAACCAAGGCCCAGGAGACAAAACGCCCCAAATGAGCTGGTCAAACATTTGTACAACTTTTCCAGCTTTTACAAAGAAGGCCTTCTCTACACAATCTACACTTGGAGATGAACTTGGGAGACAAAGCCTGGAGAGTCCATTGAAACTCACACTTTAGCTTGGTCCAGACAAAGCTCCAGCTCGGAGCAGCTTGATGTGAACAAAGGAAGGCAACCTTTTTATAATTCAAGGAGAAAAGAAGAGAAAACAGCTCCACAAAGGGCCACGAATAGACATTATGGGCTTGCAATGAGGGATGAATTATTCAATGAGCCCCGATAGCTGCTGCGCCAGGAAGTTTTATGGACTCTCCAGCGTGGAAAAAGTGGCCATTTCACCTACAAAATGTTTCTAGTCTTTTGGGCCGTCTAGCTGGAACGGCTGCCATTCAAGGGCAATTGCTACCATTTTAAAAACCAGAGTATTCTCCCCAGCGGGAGCTGTACCGTTGAACACACACACACACACACACACACACACACACACACACACACACACACACCTCGGAGGCTGAAGCCTAATTTAATTTGGGGTTGTCAAGGATGATGCAGCGTCAGTCTCTCCAGCGCCTCTAGCTCCCTTTCCAGATGAGCCCTGGAGGGCAAGAGGGGCCCAGAGAAAGGAGAGTGAAGTGGAGTTAGAAGGGAAGTTTAGAAACTTCAAAAAATTCCCTGTTGTTAGGGCATCAAAAGTCACAAGTCACCCCGCTTGTGAAATACAATGAATGTTGTTAGTAAAGGGCTCTGAGCGCCCTGGCCGAGGAGGGTCTTTGGGTGCCCTGACGAGGGTGGCAAGCTTTCTCTGGAGGTTCCAGCTTCCTTGTGGGCCTGGCGGGTGGTGCTGACACTGGCTTTCCAGGGGCATCTTTCTGCTTGTCAGACAGTAGGGCATAGGGTGAGAAGCACCCTGAAAGGTCAGAACCGCTCTCAGTCTTCTCTCCAGGGGCTCTTTCTTCTAGATGGCTCCTTTCATCTTACCAACTATTCCCTGTCCCACGACCAATCCAAGAGCGGCGCAGCGTGCGGGCCGGGTGCGCTCAGACCCTTGCGCCGGTGCTTGGTCCATCCTCCCAACTTCTCTGCGTCTAGGAGCGAGTAGGGCGGCTAGGGAACACCCAACCCCCCCATCGCCCAGTCCTTGGCCCTCACCGAGATCTGAGCAGGCGCAGCCGGAGGAGCCAAGCCCCGGTCGCGGCACCGGGGGCTGTGGGCACGGCCTGCGCGGCGGCCACTCAATGGGTGCCTCTGTTCCTCCCCCGGCGCGGCCGAGCAGGCCCTCGGGCGCCGCCACAATGGGCCGGCCCCCACTTCTGCGCCCTGCGCCAAAGCGCCGCACCGCCCCCTCCCCTGCGCTCCGGCCCGCTCGCAGCTTAGCTCGCCGGGCTGCAGCCGACTCAATTGCCTCCTTTATGTCCTTCTCACTTTCATCTAGACACAGCCCGCCCCCCCTCCTCTTTTTTTTCTCCCTTGCCTGAGGCTCACATTAGTGAAATTTCTGCAACCTCCCCCTATTTCCCCCCCTTATTTTAAAGAAAGCCCTTAACACAAAAGCAGTGACTAATCAATAGAAACTGCTCCTTCTTCTTCTTCTCCTTCTTTTCCTCCTCCTCCTCCAGCAGGGTGACGCTTTTCCTGTTTGTGAGTTTTGGGAAACATTTTTGCTTTGTGCCGTAATGGAATTAGAGGACAGATGAGGACTGTACATGGGCACGCGACTGCAAGGCTCTCGCTTAAATATTTAGATGCAACGTTACAATTACTGACTTGTTGCAACGACTTTGAAGTGGAGGCTCGAGGGTGCAGGGGGAGAGAGGCCAGATCGCCAAATTGATGTTTTGATTGTGGCTGGAGATACACTTTCACAGGACTTTCCCTCTTTTTAAAATCACGAGTGAGCGTGGGAGGTTTGCAACAATTTCAAAGGTTGAGTTAGGAGATCCCAAGCATAGGCGGTCCATTGGCGCTTATATTCTTTTCATATCAATCCCTTCCTTTTTGACATTTATGAAAAGCAGTGCCGGTTTTGTTTTGTTTTGTTTTGTTTTTAATTTGAGAAAGTCAAAGTGCCAAAAGTTGTGCTCGGGTCCCGGTTCTGTTTGTAAACTTGAGAGCTTTGCTAAAATTAACGAGAACGACGTCAGCTTTCCAGCAGGGCATAGATAAGGCGAATGACAACGCACAAAAGTTTTAAAGGTCCTTGAAGTACTTCATTTTCAGTGGAATCGTGAAAAGAGTACTTTATCATTAACTGGCGTGCCACTGCAATCGAGGGGAACCGAACGAAGGCCGTTTCTTTCCCCGGAGTTAGCTGGGAAGGACATTTTGGCGCGAGGCAAGGGGGTGGGGGACGAACTTTCCCACAGATTAAAATCATGGGGTATAATAAGATCTGAGGTTTGTGGCATCGGAACCTTTATTAAAGTGGACAGCCCACTCTCCAAGCCCATTTGTCAGAATCACGAATTTGACCCCAATGTCGTCCAAGTCTTCAAAGTACATTTCATATATTTCGAAGTCCTTGCAGCGCTCAACAGTATGTTTAAAAATGTGTTGGAAACATCAGAATTTGAACTAAATTAGAACACCACGCTGCGTTCTTTTCAAGAACGTAGCGGTAGCGATTTTTCCCGTTGGAACGATTGAGAGGGAAGCACCCGAGTTCCGATGTAGGTTTTTCTTTTTCGCTTGTTTGCTTTGTTGGGTTGACTGCTGTATGTTTACTTTCTAGCCTTATTGAAAACATGCAGATTTTCTAATTAATGCTTGAAATCGTATGTTTATTTTGGGTCTTGATTTGATTGTTGATAGCACCGGAACGAGGACGAAGGGCTTCAAGTGCGTAATAATTACTGAAGGGTCATTTAAGAGTCCCCAGGGCTGCGTAATAAAACCCACCCGGGCGATGAGGCGGAACCTGCAAGTGCGCCTGGGTTCAGGGGAGAGCAATATGCGGAAATCAATCAGGTGGATAGGAGCATCGCCGCTGAGCCCTGTTTTAACATCCACGAATTCATATATTTTTGAGGAGAAAAAAAAAAATTCTTCCTAACCATGAAGTTAAGTGTTTAAGTTGTACATAACTTAACAGTCAATGAGAATAAAAAGCTGCAGCAGCAACAAACGCACAAAGGATGGAAGAGAGAGAATTTGGCCAGGGCTGGGGCAGAGGAGGTTCTTTTCCGGGAGGTTCTGCCACTGGTAACTTATTTATGCGGGTAAATAAAGATTAAAGAACCATTAAGAATGTAGATATAGAACTAACAAGACACGAAAAGGCAATTAAGCAGTCAGTTTAATGCCTTATCTCATTGGCTGCTCTGGGGTTGTTTTACAACTAGGAATTAAAATCTGAAAAGGAAGGTTTTCAGCAGCTCTGGCCAAATATTGATTAAGTAGCTGTTTGTTGATACCATTGTTACACATTAAAAGGCCGGGATCGTGGCCCCTCAGTGGCCATCTTCTATTGTGAGAGATTCTTAACCACTGAGATCAAAGAGGGATCATTTCAACTTATCTGTCTTGGAAAATCCTCCTTTTCCTCTGAAACCTCTAAGGAGGATTGACCAAATTCTCTTTAAGAAATAGGAACCGAAAGCAGTTACATGTCGTGGGTTTGTAGAAAAGAAATTCATGGGGTGTTTTTAATTATCCTACAGTGATTTCTTGTTTAGAACTTAGGCTAAGATGGTGAATTTATCATCATATAGATTCTCATTTTGGGGGGGTGGAAGGAGGCATGAAAACTACTAACTGCATGTCGCTAAATTTCTAAATATGGAAGTTTCACTGAAGTTGCCTTCCAAGCTGCAATGATGTAAAGGAAAGATGCCAGATTTTTATGTAAAACTAGGTAGGGAATAATTAAATACACAGGAAAGTGGGAGTTATATTGACTACATTTCTCTACATTTGTTTCCATAGTTTATAGATGTCTAGATGGATCTCGTATATTTTTAAGCTCCCTATAATGAAAGAGTAGATATGTGTTTATGTGCATAGTTTGTGCATCATTAGAGTTCATTTATAAGTTGGTCACTATGAATTATGCTGGCAGTAAACTATACACATTTGCACAAAATAAAGGTTTATTGGTTCTATGGATTACACTTTCTAGAGTCATCAGAATTTGAGGTAACGGCATTGCCTCTTAATTGATCTCAACCACTGCTGTTGAATGCTAGGAAAAATATTTCCCTGAGTGATTTTATGACTTTTATTTGCTGTTGATTTTTGGATGAACTAGTAGACTCTTTTTTGGGGGGTGTGTGTGTGTTAAAAATTCAATGTATTTGGATAGTTTTTTTTTTTTTTTTTTTTTTTTTGCTATGAAAGCTAAAATTCCTGCAAGGGCTTTTTTGGAAATACCATCTCTGCGCTTAATTTGCAAATTCCAATGAGCCACTCTAAGTGAGGTTATGAAATTTATGCCAGATTCAGGCTTTGGATATTCAGCTGTGCGTCATGGATCTGCCTGTGTGGGGGGATTTCCTGAAGCCCCTTCTCTGATTATGCTCATTTTAGTACTAAATAGTTGTTCATAAGGCTTTATTTTTATTTCATTTTAGTTTCTAGTCTTTCTTGTTTATTTTTGAACAAGATGGATCTTGACATACAGAGTCAGAATCCTTAGCCATATTTTCTATTATTATCTCCCAATTAATTAATAATCTACCCATGCTCAAAGGTTCTTTGATATAGTCCCAATCATTGCAGTGTAGAACAACTGCCTAAAATTGATTAAGCTGGAAATGGGAGTCAGCTCAGATCCGTTATGGTTACCTTATCCTGGGTCCAGATGAAGCATTAGAGAGTTCCGTGTTGCATACCCCACATGTACATGTATATTTCATATACCTACGCAGTTAAAGTGACTTTTCTCCCTTGAGTCTCAGGCTATGTGTGCATATGCTGCCAGGGAGACAGCAGAGTTGAGCACCAAGTTGGGCCTGATCTCAATACCAAGGTATAAGAACTGGCTTATGTCAATTATGTCTCAATAAGGATGGAAAAAATAAACAAAACTTTGACATCATTGTTAAAAAAAAAAAAAAAAAAAAGAACTGGCTTCCTTTAGCTGGGGAATTGTGATCCGAGAAAGTGAAAGGGAATTTTAGAAGTTGGCATTCTCTTGGAAGATGCATACCAAAGTGGGAATTGAGGACCATCTTCTGCTCTGTTGGGAAAGATATCCCTGCTTCATTTATGCCAGTCTCTGGTGGAGAGTGGCACAGCTCAGCTTTCAGCTCTCCCTTGCAGTGTTAGGTCAAACACTGAGCTCCAACAGTGTTGAACTTTTGCTGGAATCAGGACATCTCTCCTCTAAGAAAGCTTCCCTTCATATTATCTGTGTTGGGATTATGCTCCCAAATGAACAGAAAACACATAATTTCCAGTTTGTGATTGGAAATTACATGCCCAGTTTTCAAAATGACCATTAACATGATAAAATATCTATTCAAAAGAGATGAGTTAGAACCTTCACCATTGTCAACAAGAGATAATGAAATCCATGGGAAGTGTTTGTTGAAGACACTTGAGGAATAATAGGCTTTTTTTGATTCTTACCTTCAATGTCTGTTTTCCTTCCTTCCTGATGAAAACTAAGAAGACTAACAGATAATTTCTGCTATCGAAGTGGCCACTTCTCTATAAAAAAGAAATTGTATTTTAATAAAGAACCGTGGTGTGAAATTTAGAATTTGATTGGATGCACATTTCTCTTAGAAAGGAAAATCTTGAGAAAGACTTCTACCTTGCACACTGCACATAGCAAAGTTTGCAACATTTAAATTTTTGCTACAGGATTTTAAGTAAACAACAATAACGAAGAACCCCTTCTCTTTGGGGTAAAACAACTTGATCAAAGCAGCCTCAGTTTTTATGTCCTTCTTAGTGCAGTTATTGGGAAATGAATTTTCCCCAATATAACAAATTAGAACTCATGACATAACAGCAAACTAGCTGTATATTTACCACATTAAACCCATCCAGTGATTTCTTGACTCTAACGTACTTTTATTTGGCTAGATTTACTGCAACTACAATAGTACATTAACATCAACTCCCAATGCTAGGAGCCAATTTCCCATTCATCCTGGATCTAATTCCAATGGATTTCATTTTAAAGTAGCTGATCAAAATGCTTTGTGAAAAGGATGAGAGATCTTCTTGGCTGATTAATATAGGATTAAGGAAGAGGAAATGGTACTGATATTCAGCACTTAAAAAATTTCCAGGATCATATTGAGGCTTGAAATATTGAGACTTTATCATGGCTTAAATGAATATGTTCAAAAGTTTTATAATTGGATGGTAGGCATATTTTTGGAAACAACTGCAGAAATAATATCGTTAGATGAAAATGGTAAGTAAGTTAGGGTAGACTAGTTAAAAAAGGAAAGCCAATTGCTGTGCAATTTATATTGCAACATGGAATTGGTTTAGTTTTTGTGTACTTTCATAGTAAATGCTTATATAATCACATGCAAATTTGCATTTTGAACAGAAAGCCTACATTTGTAGGCTTGTGATTTTTTATAGGTACATGGATTTGTTACAAATAAAGCCACTCTAGCCCTCTGATCTTATTTTATTATTATTATTATTATTTTTGGCAAACCCTAGGATAAGGCATAACTTAGCCAGTCAGCAGGCACTTGGGCATTGTATGGGGTTATCAATATCTTCTTGTTTCCTTTATAAGGTCTATCTTTTACAACAACCATTTTATTTTTAAATAATTAAAGACTCATCGAGTCTATCTTCAAACACATTTTAAAATTCTCCCAATATTCAAATACATTATCATGGTTAATGATAATGGCCAAAGGGTGTGTGTGTGTGTGTGTGTGTGTCTCAATTACCATGGTTGAGTTTAACCTGAACTAAAGAAAATTAATTGGTCCAATTCATTTTATTATATGAAAAGCAACAGGTTTCTTCTTTCTGAATCCCCACTTGGCCAGTTTCCTGATTGAGGTTCCTTAAATCAATTGAGTGTTTCCTGTCTTCTCTGACTTCAACACATCCCCAAATCCTTTTCCATGTCTTTGTGTTACGAGAGCAGAGTACCAAGGTAAAAGTGATCTGTTCTTGCATCATTAATTTTGGTCTAAAATTGAGACATAGCAAAATTCAGGTGTGACCCTTTGCAGTTCAGTTTCAACATTGGTAAAGTGCGGGCACATCACACCAACTTCCCAGGGTGACATGAGAATAAAGTGAGAAGATGCAAGTTATGTGCAAATAACACCTATCACAGGAAAACTCAAAATCTTGGGGAAAAATAACCTCTGAATATGCAGAAACTGACCAGCCTACTAGCAGATGGGCTCTGCCCAAGGGCAGATAAAAGCTTAATTCAGGGCTTAGGAGCAACAATGAAGACCAACACACACACACACACACACACACACACACACACACCAAAGTCCACTTTTACTGAATCAAAAAAATTGAGTTTATAAGCAACTATTTAAGTAACAGATCTTATTGATTTAATAGAGATGAAAAACAACAAAATTCTAAATCCATTCACTGAGATATTGCTTACTTTTTCTCCTAGTTCTATAAAGATTCCTTTTCTCCTTTAGATTAGCATGGCTCTGTAAGCCACCTCCAAATCAAACTTTTCTTTGTCTGTCTTTCGTAGAAGTTCTTTTTGCTCAATGACTTTGACGAACAAGTTGTTTTTGAAAACAGGTCTCCTACATACATTCTTACTCCTGAAATCCTGCCACAATAATTGGTTTTGTGGCATTTGGGGGTATGATTTCTCCTTATGTCCCTTCTTCAGCCTACTTCATTGTTCTTAAACATCCTTATAACTCCGCAGATGAGACTGTGCATTCTTTCTTGGTGCATGATTCTTCTTAATCCCTCTCCTTTAAAATTTGAGTTCAGAAATATTAAGGAAACTTTCCAATTTGTTAAGCTGGAGGATACATTTCAGTGATCTTTCTATTGGATTTCTCTCTAGCCAATCTCAAAAGCTTGGGATTTCTGTCTTACTGGGGTGCGATGAGAGGGTGAAAGAAAGCAGCCGGGCTCGTGAGGCTTTGGGGAGGCTGGAGTGCTCCTGCCCCGTTTCTCCTGCTGGAGCAGCTTGCCAGTATAGCCACTGGAGAGAAGAAGGCTGTTTTCTTATCCCCACATGCACTGGCCTGACCTGTCTCCGAAATAGGTCAGGCTGGGGCACAGCCAGTTTATGCAGCTGTTGTGGCTTAGGCGTCTCAGCAGGCAGCCGGGGCTCCTTGGCCGGCAGGCCCCCAGTGAACTGATAAAAATTCACTGGCCAGTCATGGGGCCTTCCTTCTGGTCTCTGCTGGCCCCCTGAAGGCTTTTAGATGCAAGGGGACTCTTGGATGATGGAGGACAACTCTCAGCCTCAAAAGGGAAGCATTCTTTATTCTGAGGGTTGTATTCTTGGGGCTCCAAACACTCAAGTGAAATACATGCTCTGTCAGGTTTTATTTTAAAATCATCGTATTTATTTTCGACTGGGTAAAACTTTCACTCTGTACAGAATTCAGAAGATAGAATGAGATGTACAGTGACAACTTGTCCTCTCACCCATGTCTCAGTATCTTGGCTATCTTTCTAGAGTATATGTGCATAAACAAGCAATTACATTTCTTTCTTTCTTTTAAAAATATTCTCTCCTCCCTGTTTGCAGAGATGGTAGCCTACCATGGAAGCTATTCTGTGCTTTGCGTATTTTTTTTCTTTTTTCTTCCACTTTAGAATATATCTCCGCAATGACCCCACACCAGGGTCTGATGGTTGGCTCAGCCTGTTTGTAGAGCTGCATAGTATTCCATCATATTGGCAAGTGATGATTTAACAACATCAGATTGTTTCCACTCTCACAACACCATTTGGCACATGTGTGAGTTTATTTGTAAAATAATTCCTCTGTGGTAGGGACAAAAGGAATGGCATTTGTACTTTTGATAGCTTTGGTGGCATTTGGGTTCTGTGCTGACAACAAATGGTGGAGGAATACTTAGGAACCGTGGAGTGGCCACTTTCGCTCAAGAAAAGAGACACTTTTCTCGGCCACTATAGGTCTAGAGAAGCATACGTTTTGAAATTTCTGCTTCAGAAGTTGTTCTGCTAACAGTGGTTACATTCTGCAAATTCCTTTAATATTCAGTTATTTCTCCAAATAGAACATTTCTCTAAATCCAAGAAGAGCTTTTTTTTGACTTATTTGTTCCTCTTTTTATTCTTTTTTCCTTGTCTACTGTTAACTTGGCTTTCACTGCCATCAAAATTAGCATATTTTATGTTAAGCATTCTTACTTAGTTTTCTTTCCGTGCTGAGAAAATTATAGTTTTATAACACTTTAGAGGCAACATGTTCTGATTATTTAGCTACAAAAGAGAAATTGTCTTCCTGAGTCACCAAATTAGGTTTCAACTAGTGAGAGGGTAGATTATGAATACTAAAACCTGGCCTTGTATTAATAATTTTTGAAAAGTGCTGGCCTGATGGTCTAGGGGTTTCATAAGTTTGATAAAGGCTAATTTTGAATTTTATGAACTTTTAGGGCATATGTATCTGTTTCTTTCTGTGCACAAAAGACTTTTTATGTTTTTGCACATACCTTGCCTCCCTCATATCAGCCTATTTTTTCTTAAGTCCAATACTTGGGAATTCAGCTTTTCATGCTGCCATGTACCTGGCTTACTAAGCTGGAAGTCCAAGTCTGTGAAAGGAGCCAGAAAGAACTATGCTCCAACTACAGAGAAAAACAACTCTCTCCAAACCCTCCTGAGAAAACTTGGAGATGCAAACGCCAATAAATAATTAGAAAGTAAATGTTTCAAGTCATTTCTTGTTAGGAACGGGCCTTTCAGAAATCGGAGAACGAGGTAGGGTCTACGGATTTATTTTTGAAAGTCAAAATTTTGATTCGGTTTAAAAAATAACAGAAAAACAAAAACAAGTCTTCTTTCTTGATTGTTCTTGCCGCTGGCCCCAGAGCATGTAGCCCTGATCTACTGGGTATGAGACAGGAAGATAGTTCAATGCTAGAACTTTCGTTTGCACTTAGAAGGCAGCTAGCTGGGTGCTCTGGGTTCTCTTCCTGCCTCCCCTCTGACTTGCTTATGGAAATCTAAGGGAGTCAGTTTGTGGATGTAAACAGGCCTGCCGTTAAGAGCATCTGCGAAGAGCTGAGAGGAATTAAAAGCAGTTTTTTCCTTCTGTCTCCCAGCTCTGTGCATAATTTGGATTGAATGAGGCCCATAATTTGTGACATCTGATTACTACCTGCAGAAGTATGCAGCTCTCCACATAGAAAGGAGGGTGTAGGGAGCGTTAATCCCAATGAGAAAAATGTTTTTTGATTTTTTCGTTAGGTGGCTGTGATGTTCCCAACAGAAATTTGGACCCTAGAAAATAAGTGGTTTTCAGGCCTGCATCGGCAGAGTAACCACACTTGAGATTCACAACACATCTTCACGTTGTTGTCATCCACATAGGTACAGGGAAGTAGCAAGTGGAGGCATTCTTCAGGGGGCTGGCTCTGTGTCAGCCAGCAGGGTGTCAGTGGGAGGGATGCCCCTCTCTTCTGAATTGCAGATTTGCAACTTTTTAAAATAAAGAGGAACCCATGAGTTCATCTGGGGAAAATGCTTCAACTTTCCATTTCATGATTCCCAAGTGAATGGGATCTCAGAGTCTGGAATTGTTGGTTATATTTTGGAAAAATATGGAACTTCTAATATCCTCTCAGACCATTTTTGAAGGGAGCTGGGAGTCTACTTCCGGAAGTCTAGCAAAGAAATGGGGGGGGGGGGTGTTCTTCTCACAGTGCCTCCGGCAGACCAGCAATTTGCCAGAGCGGAGTATGATTTGGGAAGCCATCCAGTGTGGAAACTTTCCAGGTGGTAGATTTGCTTGGCTTTTGTGCAGACAGGGCACATCCGGGACTCGTGTGTGTGCACGACACACATTCATCAGAGGGCAGTAGAAGGCAACTTCTATAGTTTCTTACTGGAAGCCAATGTCTGCCTGTGGTCACTGGCTCTGCCAAGCTCTGAATACTTGCTGAATTTTTGTCTGAAAGAAGAAGGCAAATGGAAGACCAGGGACTTAGCATCAGGTCAGAAACTGCAAAGAGCGAGGCCTAAGAATGGAGGGCCAGGGGTATGCTGGGGTATCAGTGAGTTCCCCCTTATTCAGGGAATCGGCTCCAGGTAGAAGGCCAGAGTGGACACTCAAGGCCTGGCCTATGTTGGCTTCAGCTTCTGGGCTTTTCTCAGTGAACTTGACTTCTGTGTCTTGTTTTTGCCTGTGGAAGGTGTCAGCTGGTATTCTCAGGGCATTCCTGAGCAAAAAGCCACTTGGTAGGTGGGAAGATCACATCTTGTTTTCATCAGAGGCTCAACAAGTGGCCAGTAGAGTGTGGGGACATATAGATTCTTCTGCAGGTCAAAGCCAGCATTCATTATGAGTCGCACCCTTGTGTTATGTTGTCCTTTGTAGGCAAATAGAAACTAAGCCACTCACTGCACAGGCTTTTCTTCCTGATGGGGTCCCTTGGGCAGATAAGGAGGGGAACAATTTCCTTATTACAAAATACAAATGACAGAGGAATAAATTTGGTCTGAATCTTTGTTTGCTGGCTAACTTTCATCATTTTATTGAATTACTATAATTTAATGTTACTAATTTAAACTAATGATTTCCCCCTGAAATGAATCCTTTATTATTATTATTTTTTTTCAAATGGAAAATCAAAATTAAATTCACTAGGAAAGACAATGATTATCATTCACAGTCAAATTTTTGGTACTTGGAAAATACTTTTAGAAAATCTTTAGGAAAAATAGAAAGAACAGTCCCTCAGACTGTAGTTTATAGGAAATGATATTACCAGAACAAGTTTGGGTTTTTTTATAGGGATATTTGAAAATCTCCCTACTCCCAAGCGTCCTCCCCCAAACTCTTTGAAAATGTTTTCCCCCACTTACCATTCACGAAGTCCTCTATGGGCTGACCTTAGCATAAAAAACAAACAAACAACAACAACAAAAAACAGAGGCCAGTCTCAAATGTTCCCTCTCCTTTTCCTGTCCCCCCCACCCTGTCCCATTTCCATCTGGCTTACCCTCCCCTTGTGCACCCCAACTCCACACACACATATAACATATGCTTCCACTGAGCTCCACATCGAGACTCAACCCGGTACCTCCAAAAGGACCCTGGGAGCTGACAGCTTAGCATGGAAGAATGAATCCCTAATGGCAGAATTCCAGTATCCATGCAGGAAGGGTTTTTGGTGGGGATAGTTTCTGATGCTCCTCAAATCACACTCCAGCAGATCCTATCTTCACTGTGAATGGGCAGGACTAGTTCTGCAAGGAAGGAGCTCCTTGCTGGTGAGCATGGCCTGCCAGTACACGATACCATGCTGAGCTACCCAGAAGGCGGCAAGGCCAGGTGGGGCGGAGAGCAGCCTGCACCACAGGTGGGTTTTGCACACTTCCTGTGTGCCAAAGAAGGGCCTGGGCTTGTGTCCTTTGGGCTTTCCAGCCAAGAGCAGGGCCAGAAGGGCATAAAGGGTCTGTTTTGGCCTATCACTGTGGGGCCCATCTTGCCTCAGAGCTCACAATGCTCCCCAAGGAGCAGATGCTTGATCTGAACTCTCACACTTCCAGTGGCACTTGGACAGTGGTCAGAGGTCAGAAGAAATGAGACTGCCCTCCACAAGAAGACTAGGGGCATCCATAATTGATCCACTGGCTGGGAGAGTTTCTGGAAGGCCAGAGTCTTCTAGACTTTCAGTGCTGGGATCCTGGAGAGCCACAGAAACACATTGCTTGGGAGGATGGAAGCCACGAGGGTCCCAGTGAAACAGCTGTGATTTATTCCACCTGCGTGGGATAGATGGGGCTCACACCAGCCTGTGGTGTGTGTGGATAATTAAAATGATCGCTGCTGAATCCCCAGCGTTGGCACTTAGACTTGATCGGTGATTTATAAGTATTAGGTAATGGTGGCGGATACATCTAGAAACAGCCTACTTCTCCTCCAGGCCCTGTCAAGTGGAGGATGACAGAGGAGCCTTTGTCAGAAGTGGGTTTACTGGAGAGCGAATGAACCTTCAGCTCCAGGGCGCCTCACCTGCGTGGGCCCTTCCAGGCTCTGGAAGGGGCCCTAATAATGTCCTCATGTCATTAGGTGTTTGTACATGTTGCAAAATTAAGGTATGTTGGTATTTATTTCTCAAGAGGGGTCCCCTAAATTATAAAAGCTTCAGGTCCCAAAAAACTGCATCTACCCTTGTCAGCTTAGCATCGAAGAATGAATTGTTCAGTTTAGGGTGGGAAAGGCAGGGGTGCATGGAGTGTGGCCTTGGCACAGCTGTGTGTGAGAGCAAAATAATAATAATAACAATAATAATAATAATAATCCGCAGTTACCCTCTACTTGTATCTTGGACTTTAGTGTTTCCAGGATGCTTCCTCATTTCTTATGCCTTAGTATTTTGTTTACTATGGAGCCAAAGTCTGGGTCTGGCAGCCCAGAGCTGCTGAGAATTTACCCCTGTGGCCCTCACACCACACAGCAGCCTTGGTCCTCGCAGGGACCTCCTGTGGAGAGGGATTTTGGATTGACTCCTCACAAGAAGCAAAGGAGCATCCATCCACTCACTGGATACGGGCAGGTGGGTAAAGCCATTAATATATTTTGGGCCTTGGTTCCCTCAGCTGTAAAGGTTGCATGAGGCAATTTTTAGATGTTTCTTGTAGGTTTCTGAAACTATTACTCTTTCCTTCCCCTCACTGGACCTCATTCTCTCTTCCTCTGAGAAATGGAAGCATTGGCAAGGTGAAGGTTACAGTCCCTCACAGCTTGGGCAGGTATGGCAGCTATGGCCACGTCCTGCTCCCAGCCAACTCTTAGAAGCGCCAGGCAGCTGTGTGAGGATACAGTGGGACCTTCAGGCAGCCAGGGAATCAGGATAGAGCTGTGGTCCCTCGATTACTTAAGTGAGCAACTCCTATCAGTCCTGTCTCTGAGGGGAAGGATGCCTTGCTGCTGGAACAGTGAGGGTGGGAACAGAAGTTTGTTGTGCCGTTGAACAGGTAGACTCACAGGCTCTTCCCCATCAAGGGTGGGAAATGCATCCTTTATTGCATCTCCTGTCATAGCTGTGACTTCCAGATGAGGCTGGAAAGGCCTGAGGGTATTGTTTGGAGAGCTTCCCCCAAAGTTAGAGTTGCTTAAGCAAGACTATAGCATTCTCTCTTTCAAATCATCTGTGCCTAGACTGTTTCCCCTGAGCCCACAGAGGGACACGCGCGACTTCTGATAGATAGCTGACCAAATCTGGGCTTGAGGAGAGAGAGACTCAGACAATGATACCTTCACTTTATGCGATTCTGCTGTCATCTCTTAAATTAGCTCCCTCGCTAGCAGTTGTCAGAAACTGAATTGCACAAACGAAAAAAAATTTTTTGCCTCTGAGTTAAAATACATGCATATATACTTACAAAAAAAAATAGTATTGGAATCAATTAAATGTTTCCATGAAAAACATCTTGTGAGAAAACTTGTAAAGATTAAACAGGAGATAATTTCAAGTTCAAAACCTTTTGTTTTTGTAAAGACTTTGCTATGAAGCATTTTAGAAACTTGGAAAAATATAAGAAGCATTTTCTGTTACACTGAAAACAACTCAAGCAAGATGTCATAGCCCATCAAGAGTAGATTCTACTATTTTTTCCCTTCACTATTTTACTCTTATTTTTGTAGAGGAAAATTATTTCAAGTCAACATCTATTGCATATTGACTTCTTAGGTATATATATACTCTGGAAATAGAAAATGATTCATTCCAATTCTGCAATCCTTTATTGCAAAGACCAAATGATAAAATAAACAATGTGGAAAGCACTGTGAAAATTCATTTTTTGTTTGAGGACTTTTAGAGCGTATAAAATATCCACACTAATATTTGCATGAACAGTTTTTCTTCTGAATCTGATATCCGTGGCTCAAGTTTTGTTGTAGTTTTCTTTATCTTAAACAAATAATGCTACAAATATTATCTACTAATCTTTTAAAATAGAAGCTGAACGTTATAAAGTGAAAACCTCAGGAAGAGGAACTATACCCCTTTAGACGTTCTGAATAATAAGTACTACTGTTTACCATATGAAAGAGTTTGTTTCTATTTTTCTTAGTGATTTTCCTGTAGTCAGATCAAATGTGTTACAATTTTGAACTCTGAATCGCAAATTAAAATTTTTATTTGATAAGAGTCACTATTTGACCTATAGGTAAAGAAGAAATCTGATCTTAGCTACTTTTGGTCAACATTCACATTTTTGTTGAGTAACTCCATACAAATCAAAACAATTCAAATTATTGACTCTCAAAAACAAAACTTTGACTTATACTGCCACGTGAATTGGGTTCTAACAGGTTAGAAGAAGTTGAATTTGTGAAAGTTATGGCACGCATTTATCTAATATAGTATGAATAGCAAGATTATTGTGTGACTTTTAAAACAGCAGGCATTTATAATACTTTGCCAAGTTTGGGGTGGTGAGCAGTACTGGATCTGAGTATTTGATTTCTTCTACTTTTTTTTTTTTTCATGTTTTCTTAGGGAAGTGCCAGTTGAGATTCGAAGAAGAGTTGTTATTCTGTTTAACTATATAAAAACATTAAAACATTTTAGGGAATGCAAAAATACATATGCTTCAGGTTAAAGTATTGAGACATTTTGGATATTTTAATAACATTTCTATTTATTATAAAGTAGCAAAGGAAGACTTATTTTTTAACTGCCTTTATACAGGAGGTTACATTTGCTGATTAAAGTAATTTGAACACTTTGGAAGAACACTTGAACTTTCTAAAGGCGAGACATTTACTATTTTCCATGCTGCTAATGAATGAGGTGTTTTTATTTATTTTTTAAAAATTTATAGGTAGAATACTACTATGACTATTTACAATTGTTCAGAAAGATTTTAACAGTCAATGTGAATACAAGTTTATATGTATAAAAGAAAATGAAATCACCAAATGCTAAAACTAAACTGCAGAGTGACATGACATTCTGTAACATGAGGTAAATATACATTCCACTGACATTATTTATATTAATAATGTTTAAAGACTTTGTTGTACAATTCATTTTGGATATTTGAAATTAAACACATCCTTTTAAAATATGGAAAAATGAAACTGTTGTTATTTGCAAGGAGAGGCACCAGTAGAGCAGAACACATGCTAGAATATCCTTATTCGAAACATTCTTCAAACGCTAAGAAGTCTGCATATTTTATTTCACAAGTTCTTTGTGAAGTTTATTTCTCACATTAGGATTAAAAAGGTAATGTCCCTAGAAACCAAGTAAACGCCAAACTCCAAATTCACGTGCAGAGCAGATTATAATTTAGATTTTCTTTTCTTCAAATGGTGAGAATGTCTAATGAAGGAAATGAGTTGAGGAACAAATTTAAGAAATTATAGCACCTACTATGAAATATTGTATTTTTTATTCCATTGTGGTCGCAGGAATTGTCAAATTACCCAACGAAAACAATGAGTTTCACGACAGGAAAAAAGAAAAGGAAAAAATTACCCAGAGATGCTGCAACTTACAAAGCAATTGTCCCCACTAAGCTTTGTGCAGCTTTAAATACAACTGAATATTAATTCTATCAGACCTAGTTGACTTAAAAGCTAGGATGGATCAGGAGCTGATTTTTGGCATTCCTTCATTTTTCCACTCTTTTGTTCACTTGACACACAGCTTTTATACACTGGCTTTGCGGCAACCACTGGCGTGATCTCTGAGCAATCTGTTCAAGGAGGAACGGCTTCCTCCAACCAGCAGCCAGAGTTTTAATTAAATACTGTTCATCCTGTCTGTCTCAAGCAGCTGAAGAAATAGCTGTTGGCATAAAGGTACCAACAAACTTATGTTTTCTGGTATTAATAGGGAAGAAAACCCTATGTGTGGTTAAAACACACGCACACAAAACGACCCCACCCCAAATCATGTGATGGTTATTATTTTTAAAGTTAAGAAGAATCACAGCAAAGCAGCGACAGTCCTGTCCGTGGAGCTAGACTTAGTGTTTTCAGGGACATGCAGGTTGAAGAAATTATTTTGTTTATTAATTCAGGTTGCACGGCCTGCCAGGCTGGCTGGAATAGAAAGGAAAAAAAGGTGTAACTCTAAGCACACCCTGATTTGTTCTTATTACATAACAAAAGTCTATTTCTTTATCATGTTATCATTCAGTTAATAAAAATTAGCTACAATAACAGCATCAACTTAAAAACCCCTCAAAGTCCGGGGGATTTTCTTTCACAATGAACATGAATACTGTTCAGAAATACAAACAGTCAGGATAACTTGAGGTCTGAAAGAGAAACCTGGCAAGGGTAATTGAATAAGCCTGGGTCCCTTGACTGTGTCATGGTGAGGGCAGTCAACATGTCATAATTCGGTTTATTGAGGACCATTCCAACAATCTGCTTCTATTCTTCCTGCCTTATTGTCCACAGCTAGGCAAATAGCCAAGGGACAAAAGGAATCAAGTGCTGACAAAACATGAAAGAGGAAAAAGATTTAGCTGCTTTTATCAAAGAAACTGAGAAGGACTTTGTGTAAATAAAATAAGTGACTGGCCATCCTGCATTTAGGCAATGCCGTTTTCATTAGAATTAATTCTTGACATATTGGAAGAGTTCCAAGGGAAGGATTTCTACTTCTGACAAGTTTAATTTGTAAATTAAAAACAGTTGGTTAAACATGAGCCTCCATCAACAAAACTTAACCAAAGCCATACTCGGCAAAGACCTAAGCAGGTGAAAAAGAGAATTACTTTGAAAACAAAGTCTTCCCCCAAATTATGCAAATTCTTATTACTTCATAACAAATGTTTCCCACTGAAGCCTACAGCAGGATGTCTGCTCCTAGAGGTTTGTTTAGATCACATTTTCTTACCCTTTAAGCCTCTTTAGTTGACGTAACACTTACTCTGGGCTGGTTCTTGGGAGAAGTGGCAGCAAGCTCGGAAGAGACTGGCTTCCCTTTTTACAAAGTCAGCTAACAAACTTTTGTAAGTCTACAAATTTCAGGACAGCCTGCCCTGCTTTTTCTTCATTGAAGGTGAGAGTTTCTTTCAAGTGTGCTTCTGATTCCTAACTGGGGTAAACAGCGGAGGCTACCATGCAGTGTTTCCTGAACTAGATACTCACCAGATCCCAGGTCCACGTTGTCTGGTAGGAGGGTTGCATGCAACGCCAGCAGCTTTGTGGTTATGACTTGGTGACACAGAAAAAGTGAAAACCTTCACTTTGGAGAGAGATCCAGCTGGCATCTAGACAAGCTTTTCATTTAAGTCTAGGAAAGCCCTTTCATGGGACAGCTATTTGTGAAGCTGGACACCTTTTCTTTTGCAGTTTTGCAGCTTGCAGGTGAAGCTTCAGAGAGGGTGTCTTTCACCTGGACCTGAATTTCAGAGCACCTTTTTCAAGCTGCAAATAGGACGTTGGCTAGAAAAGAGAATGCTATCATGAAGGATTTTTCCCTTGGGAATATACGTTTTACGTGGGTATCAAATGCCCCTTAGTTTAATTGAGAGTTACATAGGAAATAAGAAACCTATTACATGGGTAGCTTCAGTGGCTAGGCTGTTTAGATTTTAAAATTTCACCTGACATCAAGGCACATTGGAGACTTACATTGCCTTATTCCTTGGTACTTGAAATTAAAGTGAAAAAATAAATTTTTTTCTTATCTCAAAGAATCATAGTATTCCATCAGAGAGTGAGTGTGAAAAACAGTTTAAGAAGTGTGAAGCCTTAGACAAATGCAAGATATAATCATTATCGCCAGCATCAGATTATTACTGTTTGAATGGAGTTTATCAATGGCTGTGTCTATATGACTGTCGCTCCTGGGGAAGCATTGAAATATATGGGCCACTTATCTTGTGGCTCATTAAGCTGGGTTTGCAGTGTCTTGAAGTTTATTCCACGTGTGATTTTGATAAAGAAACCACAGCATGTTGGGCTGCCCAAATCTAGCTCTGCACCAGGTAAAACTGCGGTTTTTGTGAAAGGTTTTGGGGCTGAAGACTTGGCTTTTCACCCTAGTTCACTCTCTAACTAGCTGTGTGATCCAGGGAAAGTCAGTTGACATTCTGAGTAGGGGCGATACTGTCGTTTCACTCCTTCTAAGAATTGCTGTGATGTCTTCCTGGCTCTGAACACATTCAAAGTTCAGAACAAATATTATTGACTCATAGCCTGCTTGTTGCTTTTGTTCTCATTGGAATAAGATTTGGTGTCCTATCGATTTGCCTTAATGCTTTCTCAGAGTCCAGATTAATACGAATTAAATGGATTTTCCTGTGGTCAGTCCAAAATACACTGAAATAATTCTGTATCCAGGACATAGGGGACCTACTTGCTAGGATGACATCGCTTTAGTGCAAGCAGCAAGCATATCTAGTGGAAGAGTCGTATGGGAGAAACTGCTTTTAAGGGTTTGGATTGGGGCAAAATAAGTCTTTTCATTTCCACATTGTTCCAATGCCTATTGGCTCATGTCACCAGATTGGAAGGCCCGGCAGGCCAGGAAGGAGTTCCTCTGGAAGGAGCTGGAGATTTATGCAGACAGGCTGACTCTCTGACATTTATTTGCTGCCCTTTTCTCACTCTATTTTGGCAACTCTGAACCAGATGGACAAGCTCATGGAAAATCAGGCCAGTGAAGAGAACATGCTTTTGATTTCTTCAAAGATAAGGGAGAACTCTTTCTCTCTTTTAAAATCATAGTAGCAATTTTATGTGCACAGATTCAAAACTGGCAACTCACTCTTGGAGACTGATTGAAACGTTTGAACAAGGACCTTCCTTGTTACATCATCGAGAGTAAGTAACATAAGCTCTGTTTACCAAGACACCCATGGAAGAAAGGTCCAGGCGGTCCAGGCGATGGTCTGAATGTTATGTCTACCAGAGGCCAACCGGCCACTTTGTAGCTGGGCATCAGCGGTGCTGTCTGAGCTTTTGCTAAGATGATAATTCACCAGGACTGAAATCCTTCCTTAATCACCAACCTCTCCAAAAGCAGGATGAGGAAGAGGGGAAGCATGGCTTACTATTTCACTCTGTAATCATTTAGGATTTGAGCTGTATTTTACCTTACGCTGACCTCTGCTGCTGCTGATGTACTCATTCTCTGGTTGCAGCTCCAGTATTACAAGGGGGCAGTGACGACAGTGCCCTGTAAGTGGTGATTTCTCTGGGACAAATGGAAAATATGGCCGACCTGGATGGATGGGTGGATGGATGGATGGATAGGTAGATAGATAGATAGATGGTAGATAGATGATAGATAGATAGATAAATAGATAGATAGATAGATGTGGTTTACTAGTTCAGGCTCAAACTAAATTCTGTGTGCTGAGGCAGTGAAGCATCGATAATTTAAGCACAAATATTCATATGAAAAGTAATTATGTCTTGAGTGTGGGGACTTTATTTGGTGAAAAGTTACATATTCCCCCACCTCCATTTTAAAGTCATACCATTTTCCCTTTGCGTTGCCCATGGCATAACATTTCAGACTGCAACTACTTTATCTCCATCCACGCTGTTGAACTCGGCCCTTGGAATTTCAATATTTAATTTCAATATTTAAACCTGGGATTAAAATGGTGAATGGATTTGCTAATTAAGTGCAGCTTTTTTTTTTTTTAAAGGGACGTATCCTAGGGCGATGTGCAGCTCATGAACTTCGCCTTATTTATGTTGTTGCTGTTTGTAGCCTTTTTTTTTTTGATTTGTTTACCCTTGTTTGTTTGAACTAATCACTACTTAGGGAAGAGTCCTCACAGGACAGCCTCCCCTTCCCGAAGCCTTTAGCCTCGGTGACCATTCAGGCATAAAAACGTGCTTATCTGCAAATGAATGGCAGCTCTTTGCTTCATTAAAGCCCCTTTCTCTTTTGGCACTCGCATTGTGACCCTTTGATATTAATTCAAAGGGCAATTAAAGAATGCGGCCCATCTTTGAAGTGAGGCATTCGAGGCAAGGGTGAGGATGAACCTGGGCCTCTGACGACTGTGTGTATTCAACAGGCCTTTTCAAGGCAGTTTGAAGTGAGTCAAAGAAAATGGGCAGGAGAAGGTCAAAGAGAAAAAAGGGGCTAAAGAAACAGTCTGTATTTGTTCGGAGTATTAGCCAAGCAAACTGCAAATAGCAACAAAATGAAACAGTTAATAGAGCAGCCAGACAGAGGCATGTCAATCACTTAACTTGAACAGCGTTAGGCCTCCTGAGGCTCCCTCCCCGTGTTACCTAATTATCTTGGGAAAGGCAGTAACTGGAAGTAATGGTATTGTATTTCTTTCTGCTTACTGCCCAGAAAAGGTGATAAATACTCACTGCTCCATAATTATGCAACATATATACATAAAGGAGTAGGAGGAGGGTGGGAGGGGGCCAGAGGGGGGCAGGGGCTGCATTGAAGTTGAGTTGCTAGTTAAAGGGCCAAATATGGCACAAATATGGCATTTTCAAACATTAGCATGCTGGAGGATCACTTAACTCGTTTCATCTGGAGCTGGCTGAAATATGCATGATGTTTTTTAACAACCCTTAAAGACAAACACGTTTACCCATCTAGGAAAGTTCTTTTTTAGGGGGAAAAAAAATTAGCCTGCAAAAGCTGTGCTGGAATAATATGAAGGTTTTGGCCAGTGGCCCCCTCTGCCCCCGTGAAAAGGCGGAGATTCAGAGTGAAGGCAGCCACTTGGCTTCTCGCTGTCCCCATAGAGCCTGGATGTTGACACACCCTTGGGGGGAAGGTGGCCCAAAAGCACTCCTTGGTAACAGCTGGGAGTTGCAGACGTTACCTAGAGGCGTGAGAGGGGCGGGGGAGGACTGGGGAGCTGATTGGAGGCTGGATGGGTTTCCATTATTGTGGCGAGAACTGATAGCTTTGGATTCCACTTTTATTGGTCATTATAAAAAAAACGAAAGAACAACATCAACCAAGTCCTTCTTTTGAAAGTGTGAGCAGATTTTAAAAAAGACTTCCAGACTCTCCCAGGGGTAATTAGGTAAGAGAGGGGAAAACCCCAAGCACCCATGTAAATGTCTGCAAAGAGGTGGGAGCGCATCTCTGAATTGCAGGGACGCGGCTGGATTTCAAGAGGCCTTTGTGGACTCTGTTCAGATTATTTGCAACACGGGCTGTTGCAGATTTTTTGTTTGATGTTGCATTTGTGCATAATGGGTTTTGTTTGGAGGAGCAGTAATAAATCTGAAGGATCTGTTATGCAGCTTTTTGACATACTGTTCCAGAATGTAGCTATTAATATAAAAGTCTCTGCCTTTGTAAAAAATCCATTATTGAACTAAGTACTCAAATGCTCTGTCTTTTAACACACCAATCGTCCATTGAAAACTTTCTCTTCTTAAAAAAAATCTTGATTTGTGGGGTCACCCAGGGCAAATTGTATACAAAACCTGGAAAACAAATTATATGGTTAATTTTTGGTAACTTTGACTATTTAGTAGAGCCTATCCATAAATTCTCTCTCCTGTCCTGTTTAATGTTGTGTCAGAAAAATGTTTGAGGGGTTACGAGGCATTTCTACTCCAGAAACAGTCAACAGAGCAGTAGCTGATTAACTAACAGGAGTCCACTATGTGAATTGGTAAATTTCCTTAGATGTCGTGGGAGAAAGGTACCACAAATAATAATAAAAAAATTGTAATTAAACAATAATCATTAAAAAAAAGGGGAGAGGGGGAGCAAGCAATAGAAATAGAACAAACTAGGACATTTTCACCAATAATGACCATGAAACTTTTCCATTTATAGAAAGAGGACATTTCATTTTTCAGTAATTTTGAAAAGTTTTCTTGTTTAGTTCCAAAAATACATAGCTCATTTTGATGTCCTTTTTTAGGATGACTACAAATCATAGTATCTGGAAATCTTAAGGAATGTCCAGGATCTTAGAACACTGAGAATATCGCCATACCTTTCAGACCAAAATCAGCGCGAATTTGGGAGGAAAGACGGAGCTTCTGCTTTTCACTGGGCTCTGCCCCCGCTCTTTCTGGGGGGTGTGCAAATTTCCGCCAACTTTTACCCTTCTAGCCTCTTTTTCCTTCCTCTCTGTCCCACAGAAACCCAACATTATTTTATTTCAAGAAGTGAAGCCTGGGGAATAGTGGCGAAGAAGCACAACTTGTTTTTCTTTTTGTCTCCCATTTTAATGTTGCCCCCTGTCCTGAGCTATCAGTGAGCATCATGTGCCATCTCTAGGTGAGACTGGTTCTCAAGTCAAGATGAACTTTACCCTTTGCTCTGCCTATACCTTGGTGAACTTGGATTGAAATGGCTGAATCTACAGTTATTCCACGTGTAGCTCTGTGGCTCCTACTGCATACAGGTTCAATGTCATATGCTTTCATAGGTTTACAATGCAAAGGACCCAATTCTGTCATTCCGTAACTTGCTGCCTAGCGGTGCATAAGGAACTCCTGGAATCTGTCTGATCTTTGGGATCTCACACTTTTAGTGGTTCCCCCAAATCAGACTTGACCCTTGGATCGACAGTCAGCCCTTCAAGGACCAGACAGATGATGATGACAAAGCAACCATAGAAATGTACTTCCTATTTTATAGCTAAGGAACGCAGAGGTTTAGAGAGGCTGAGTAACACAGCTCGTCAAAGGCAGAGTGGGGCTGGGAATCCAAGTTTGCCTGATTCCAGAACTGGCACTCTTAACTGTCACACTGTGTAACTGCCTCGTGGCTTCTGGGAAGACAAGAGGCGTTAAGAAATTATTGAGGAGGGAACCTGTTTTCAGGGAGTGTGCCTAGCGCCTCTGCAGCTGGCTGGTCTATAAAATGGGACCAATAGTAGTGTTTACCTTATAAAATGGTGATAAAAATGATATGAGAGAATATACAGCAGCACCAGGGCCCCTCAATAAGCATCAGGTATTGTCCTTGTTGATCTTATCTGTGGGGTGTGGCTCTAAGGTGGGTTTCCCAGGAAGCTAATAGAGCGTAAACATCAGGGCTCTCCCATGCAAAGACTGTGCGTGCTGCGAGTTTGCTGACTGCTGTAGAGGGTTGTAGGTGGCGAGAGGAAACCAGGATGCAATCAAGATGTGTTTCTATGTGAGCATTCCTAGTAAATCGCCTCAAGAGATACACACAAAAGGGAGCCCTGGTAACTTATTGTGATTTCCCCCTTATTCTAAACAAATATTCACTTTGTACCTGGATTTTATATTTGCAAATTTATGTTCTTTTAAAAAGAGGCTCCCCCCCAAACCGGGTTCAGCTACTGGCTACTGCCAGCAGTATTGGGCAGGGCGTGCTTTTAAACTGATTGGTTAGTTAAGATTTGGATTAATTCACTGGCTCTAACTGAGACTTCTAGCTGTTCTGTCAGTTTCTAGGCATACGTGCATGTACTAAAGAAGTCCAAACCACCATCCTATTCTGGAATTGTTTGTAGTCTGGCTTGCTAAATTTCTAATTCCCAATATCCTGAAAGAGAGGAAAAATCTTGCTCTGGAAACCACAGGAGGCTAACTTAGAACTACTGGGAAAGCATAAAACCTGGGGACTCAGAATCCATTTGAAGGCAAGGATAACAGAACCTATATGAATAAGGAGACTAGGGCTTGTTCAGAAACCAGTTCAGACTGTGTTATGAGAAAGATACAAACATCCGCACAAACCACTTATCGAGTGACTACTGTATGTCGGTGACTGGAGAGAATAATGAGTAACAAGACATGCCCCCTATAGCCTGGGAGGAACGTGATCACATGAGCAGACCACACAGCTCTAATGTGTTGAAGTGCTTTTAAAGTCCAGGGTGCTGTGGCATTGCCGGGGAAGGTCGTCTGGCTATCCCCGGGTCAGGAATGCTTCCTGGAGAAGATCTCAGAGCTGCATGTTGGCAGGGTGACTAGGAGTTCTGGTCCTGGGACTAGGACCAGCACAAGGAAGACTAAAAGGAAAGGCATTCCATGCAGAAGGAACAGCGTGGGCAAAGGAACTGAGCAGTCAAACACGTAGTGTGTATAGGAAATGGCAGGCGGCTGAAGACAACAAGGGAGCCTGTCACCAGAATTAATTCGACTTAAAGGCGAAATAAGTCTCCCCCTCCTTTTTGTCTCTCTTCTGTTCTGTTAAAAATGAACAAGCAATATACTCTCAAATACAATTACGTTTTCAAAGGCTAGGTAGGTCACTTTGCCCCCAGTTTTACTGAGATATAATTCACATCTAACGTTGTGTAAGTTGAAGGTGTTGATTTGATACAAAGTGTTGATTTGATAAATTTATAAATAGCAAAATGATTACCACTATAACATTAGTTGACACACGCCTGCACCACACCACATAATATTTCTTTTTTGTGATGAGAACTCTTCCTTTATGCTTTGTTCAGGGAGGTAAGCTGAGCATGGAGTTACAGACTCTTATTAACTTTTTCTACTTTCCTTCTTTTTGTGGCTTTAAATTGACTATGAATTTATCATATAGTAAAACAGGTGTTTTTGGACTTTTTTTGGTAATGAGGTAAGGTCGTATAACATAGAATTAATCATCTTAAAATGAACAATTCAGTGGCATTTAGTACATTCACAATGGAGTACAACCACCAGCTCTCTCTAGTTTTAAAACATTTTCTTCACCACAAAAGGAAACCCTGGACCCATTAAGCAAGCATTCCCCATTCCTCCATTCCCTAGTAACCACCAATCTCGGTTCTGTCTCTATGATTTAATTATTCTGGTTATTTCATACAAATGGATTTATACAATATGTAACTTTTTGTGTCTCGCTTTTTTCACTTGGCATAATGTTTTAGAGGTTCCTTCATGCTGTAGCATGCATCAGTACTTCATTACTTTTTATGGCTGAGTAGTATTCCACTGTCTGCATATATTACAATTTGTTTATCCAGTCGTCGATTGTTGAACATTTGGGCTGTTCCCACCGTTTGCCTGTTATGAGTAGTGCTGCTCTGAAGATGTATGTTACATGTAGTTGTTCTGTTTTGAAATTGCAACACATGTATAAATTCATGTAACCACCCTCACAATCAAGATACAGTATGGTTCCATCATCCCGAATAAACTCCCTTGTGCTATCTTTTTGAAATCACACCCTCCTCCAGCCCTTAGCTCCTGGCAGCCACTGGTCTGTTCTCCATCAGTGCAGTTTTGTTCTTCTAAGAATCCCATAAATTGAGTCATGCTATGTAACTTTTTGTGACTGGCTTCTTTCACTCAGTATATTAATTTTGAGACTCATCCAAGTCATTGAATGTGTCAATATTCTGTTCCTTTTTATTGCTGTAAAGCGCTCTATTGAATGGAGTTCTATTTTATTTGTTTATCCATTCACATGTTAAGGGACATTTAGGTTATTTCCAGTTTTTGTTCCTCATGAATAGAGCTGGTATAGACATTTGAGTAAAGGTTTTGTGCAAACACAAATTTTCATTTCTCTAGAAATGGGGGTGGGATTGCTGGGTTATATGTTAAGTGTATGTTTAACTTTATAAGAAACTGCCAAACTGTTTTCCACAATGGCTGTGCCATTCTGCATTCCACCAGCAATGCATGAGGGTTCCAGTAGCTCTGCACTGGTGGCAGCCCATGGTATTGTATTTTAGCCATTCTGACTAAATTCTGACTAGATTTTAGCTATTCTGACTATCTAATCATGATTTAATTCACATTTCCCTAATGGCTAACAATATTGAACATCTTTTTATGTGTTTATTTACCATCCAGATATCCTCTTGGGTGAAGTCTCTGTTTAATTCTTTTGCTCATTTAAAAATTATTTTGTGTTCTTACTGTTGAATTTTGAGAGTTCCTTTTCATGTTCTGGATACAACTCCTTTGTCAAATATGTGGTTTGCAAATATCTTCTCTCAGTCTTTAGCTTGTCTTTTCATTCTTCTAACAGTGTCATTTGCAGAACAAAAGATTTTGATTTCAATGAAGTCCAATAGGTCAATTCTTTTTATTTTATGGCTGTGCCTTTTAGTATCATGTTTAAGAAATGTTTGCCTAGCCCCTGATCATGGAGCTATTTCTCCTATAAAGCATAGATTTTACATTTAGGACTATGATCCATTTTCAGCTAATTTTTGTATGTGGCTTTGTGTTTAGGGCAAGGTTTGTTTATTTATTTTGTGCAATTGGATGTACAGTTGTTCCAACACCATTTGTTGAAAAGACTGTCCTTTCTCCTTTGAATTGCATTTGTACCTTTGTCAAAATCAACTGGCCATATTTGTGTGGGTCTGTTTCTGTAACTCTGTTCTGTTCCACTGATATGTGTCCCTTTACTTTGCCAGTATCACAAATGTATCGATCACTGTAATTTTGTAGTAATTCTTGAAATCCAGTAATGTGATTCCTCCAATTTTCTTTTTCAAAATTGTTTTCTGCTATTCTGGTGCATTTTCACATACATTTAAGAATCAGTTTGCTTATATCTACAAAATTCATGCTGGGAACAGTTTGTTTTCTGAAAGGTGTTTTGATTTAGAAGAGTTTTGGAAATCAGAGAGATGAAATGAATCTATTTTTATTACATAAAAAATTAATAAAATTATTGACCAAGTTGGGGATGTCATTCTATTACAAATTCTTCTTCTACGTAAGTGCTCCATTTTGGTGAAATGATTGGCTGTACGTCAGAGAGGTTAAACAAAGTCATGCCTATACCAGCGATAAACTTTGAGTCTCCACACGTTTAACCTGCTTCCTGCATTTGTCATGCAACACTCAAATTCAGTTTCAGAGAACAAGGAAGGCATACATGAAACGTCTAATATATGTTCATGAAGAACACATCAACCTACCCTTGGCTTTCGTATCATTTATTTAATTTATATAGTTTTAAGCCTTTGGGTCCTTTCAAAGCATTTGCAAATGTACAATATTATAGGGTTTCCAGGCCAGTGTTCTTGCCCATGAATTAAAAACTAGAATATCAGAAACTCAGGTAGAGAGGTAGAAGGTAGGAAGTTTGGCTTTCCTTTTCTGCTTCGAGTGACGAAAGAAATCCACCCTCAGAAGGGGATAATTAGAAAGATGTTACAAACTGCCTGGTATGTTTTCCTCCAGGTCTAGAATTTCATTGCAAAGTTTCAATGAATTTTGAATGCCATGTCCACATGTTTTATACAAGTGAATATGTATGCCAGGTACTTAGCGTGTTTTTTCTTTTATACCAATTTTCTAACATTTAGAATAGAATTAACATTTAACACTTACAAAGTTAATGTGAGCATTATGAAAATGAGCTTAAAATATAATCAAGGATTCAACAAGTGAATCTCAAATTGGGCAGAGATTACCTGTGAAACTCTTGGGTTTTCTGGGAGGTCAGTCATTTGGACATCTTGGGGGCTTGTTATGTGCATATCATGTCTGCTAGAATAATTCAGTTTTTCGATGTAAATTTGGAAACTTTGGGTTAAAATCTGTGTATTGCAGATCAGTCCTTAAAAACTGTATGCTGAAATGACTATCCAAGGTTAAAGTTTGTCAGTTAAGTAATTTTAGGAATTTTGCCTTGAGATGGAACTGCATTGAAGGGTGTGGTGCCACACGTTTGTGTTTGTGGCTACTTGAGCTCATTTTAATTATATGTATGAAATCTAAGTGGCTCTAGGTGATGCTCCAATGGTTCCCAGGAAAGCATTATTTTTAAATTTCGTGTTGCCAGAAATACTTTTTTCGTTCTTCAATCAAGACTTTATGGTGTTGAAATGCAGCCACATGTAAGTGAAAGGTAGTTATTTGATGTCTTAGTTAAAGAACAAGTAGAAATATGGTTTAGTAAAATGATCACAGTCCTGCAATGGTGATTAGAGTAGTTCGTTTACATGTCATGTTTATTAGCAATACAACTTCAATGTTGTGATGGGCTGCAGAGGCCATTGCTTTCCCCACCTCAGACATGAAGAAAGTGAGACTCAGAGAAGTTAAGTGACTGATCCAAGGCCACTGAGCTGGTAGTAAGTAGCAGAACCAGAAAGATAAGTCATTTTCCTGAGACCAGTCTGTTAGGACATTTTACTTTTTATGATAAATTCCTAAGGGAAAGGATGACTCAAAATACTGAAGCTCTGATTCTAAGACAAAAGTTATTAGGTATTTTAAAATATTTTCCATTAAAACAAAAAGAAGACAGAAATGCTGGATTCTGTAGCAGCAGCTCTGGCTTTGATAGATATCAAAAGATATGGGCATTTGCATTATTCTTTCTCTAAACATAGTCAGTGTTATTTCCCAGTGTAGTTCCTCTGTTTGGACCAGTAGTTATAAACCCCTTTTATTTTTATGTTTCTAATAGATGTTGATTAGTATAATGCTGCACCTGGTATTTGTATGTGATGTATCATCTGTTACCTGCAAAGTGCTTATTTCTTTGTACAACCTTTTCGTCTTACCTTTTGATCAAGATGTAAAACAGGCAAAAGCAATGTGATTCCTGCCGTTAATGTAACATGATTCCAGGAATTAGGAATTTCCATCTCGGAATGTATCAGGAAGTAAGTGGTGAACGCACTTATCCAACAATGATGTTCTGTTGGATAAGTTGTGTTGGTTGCTTCTAACTCGTGTGTGTGTGTGTGTGTGTGTGTGTGTGTGTGTGTGTGTGTGTTTTCATTTAGAAGCAAGAAAAGTAAGTTTTTCTTCTTCCAACAAACTACTCCTGGAAGGTAGATCTCAGCTGCTGTAGGGGAGGTAAAATATAGAATAAATTTAGTTTAAGAAAAAATGTTAAGATTAATTTTTTTAAAAAGGAAGCCATAGAGGTACAAATCTGCAGAATCAAGGTTCCTTATTCCAGCTTTCTTGTCCAGGCCAGTTCATCGCCTCACTTCACAGTGGGCCTCAGGGTTTGAGATTTTTAGAGCATGTGTTAAATCAGTGCCATGTAGTCAATCCCATATTGGACCCAAGAGAATAGAAGTCGGAGAAAAACGAACAAACAACTCAGCCTTACCAATAAGAAAACTTTCTTTTTTTAAGAACCGAATTTCAGATCCACACTTTAGTCAGCACCCAATAAAATTCAGATTAAAAAAAAAAATTGTTGGGATGGAGGGATTGTGATGGTGGCACTAAGTCTTCTATTTTTGAGATTTGGATCTCTGGTATAATTCAAATTAATAAGTGTAATTAAATAGAAGATTTAGTGCTACCATCACAATCCCTCCATCCCAACAAGAATCCTCCATCTGTCCCAAATGTTTTCTAATTGCAAACAATATACAAGGTTTAGGAATCAAGTCCAAAGGTTAAAGGTTCTTGCTGGCGTGCCAAGGGAGGAGGGAGGAGGTATATTGACCCATGTCCGTTTCCAGATTCTGGGGTCAAGCTGTCGTTCCTAAAAGGAACAAGGTACCTTCAGAAAAAGTGTGATTATCAAACAACAGGTCAAAGTTTATCTCTAGGTCAATGCAAAAGGGGTGGGAGCTTGTCATTTAGGCTCTGAATATAATCTTTGTATTAAATACATTTGAGGCAAGATAGTCATGTTGTAAAAAAATTACCTTATGAAGTTTATTAAATATTATTTAATAATAGAATCAGGAAAATGTTCTCATATAATTAATATGAAGAAATAATAACAATAAAGCTTCACATACATTATGTAATTTAATCCTTGCAACAATGCTATGAGGCAAATATTATTCCCACTTTGCAGATGAACTAATTGAGGCTTAGACACACGAACACCTTTTCAAAGGTCGTAGGAAGGGACAGACAAATATACTGTTCTTTCCACCACTACAGTTCCCTCCAAAACAACATGGATGATGTGATATGAATGAGTTCTAATTTGATTTAACATCAAGTATACAGAGGGTGCCAAAAAAAAGTATACATATTTTAAGAAAGGAAAAAAATTGTATTAGAATTATAATACTCAATATATACCGATAACAAAAGATGAATACAAGTCACGTGTATACAAATTTTCGGCACCCCCAGTGAGTGTGCTTGAGAGCACTCCAGAAAGTCAAGTCAGTTTTAGGATGGAAGGGTGTCCCGAATATTCCTCTTACTTGAAGCGGTTCTTTTTTTCCTTCCCTTATCCCCAGAAGGGTTTTCTGTCTGTCCCTTTACAAAGCTCCTTCTGTCCCCGCCTGGATGGCCCCCCAGCAGGGGTGGTGTGGGAACTCGGTCAGCAGCGCTGGGGTGACCAACAAGCGGGGCCCTGGTGAGCTCAAAAGGGCCCATTTCCTGCTAGGCCACAAGCCCTGAGCCTCAGGAGGCCGGGACTCCCAGCTGATCTCAGATGTGCAGGGCTCTGGGGTATTCATGACTTTTCATTTTTTTTTTTTTTTAGGATAATATTCTGGGAGGACATTTCAATCAGTGACCATTGCATGCCTTCTTACCTGCATTCAGAAAGATGAATTGAGACAAGTAGTTAATATGATTACTTTTTCTACACAAAATACAGGATGTTTTGAAACAATGTCTGGAAAATAGGCAGTTTCTCGGTGGAAGTCATTGAGAACAGGAGTCTCCCCAATTAGCATGATAAAACCTCAAATAATTATTTTTTAAAAATTCTCAAGCTAAGGAGGTTTTAATTTTTCTGGTAACTGGGGAGGCAAAAAAGGATTTGTTCTGACTGGTACTAATTCTTTAAACATAAAAGTGTATTATTAAAAAACAAATGTATTGTTAAAATATAAAAGTGTAATTATTAAACATCAAAGTGTATTATTAAACATTAATTAATTATGTTTGGCTATATGAGTTAAAAGCAAAGGTAATAAAATACATCTTTAATTACTAAGATGTGAAAACTTCAGTAGTTGGACAAAGAGCGTGAAGAATTAGATACGATCTAAAGGTCTAAAAATACTGAAATGTTTATTCATCAAATATTTATCGTGTCCTTATTGAGCGAAGACACCTGGAGACATTTAAATGAGGTGTAGACAGTTTAAAATGTATATCTATGTGGAAGTGTTTCCCCCCTGTTTAGGTAGTTTTTCTTCACACACAAGCCTGTGGCATAGCGTGCCTCTGTGTGCCCATTCTGTGAACATTTTCCAGATTTTACCAGCATGTTATAACTATTATTCATTATATTTACCATCTCCAATTTGCCTAATTAAACAAAACTGTCTCACAACTACAGGGTCTATTTCAATGCAGGTTGAGCCAAAGTTTAGTGTTTGGTGGTTGCATCTGTACCAGAGGAGATCAGTCAGGCCAGTGTAACATTTCAAAATGGAGACCCAGTTCATCAAATCCAATAACTGCTTTCTGAGATGGAGTCAGGTTACTCTCCCTAAAACGAGTTGTATAGTGAAAGCCAACATTAAAAATACTTGCCTTCGTCATTGCCTTCGGATTTTTAGGGAAAGGAAATTTAAATGATTATTGGTTTAAACATCACTGTTACACTGTATTCATGAGAAAATGAAACTTCTAGGTTACCAGTAAAGAAAGTGAATTCCTTGCAGTAGAGAAATCAAAGAGCGATTTCCAAGTCTCCTGGGCTGAAGGCCTGGAGGAGGTTAGGGGTCTCAGTGCCTGGGGGATTGTCTCCGTGGGAGTGGAGAGGGAGGGGGCCAGATCAGGAAGCGCCTGCCCCTGGGGGAGCCCCAGGGATCAAGGAAGGACTGCAGGGGGCTCTGAGAGGGAGGGATGGCATTCGCGAATGTGAGGAGGTCCGGCTAGGATCAAGGAATCTTCCAGGCTACAGTGAGCACAGTCCTTGGGGCTGGTCGGAGGGAAGAATGGTTTTCTGTGAGCAAAGTCCTTCATGGAAACTCTGAAAACAGCTTACAAGGGTGTGCCTGCCAGCCAGTTTGTCCCCGTGGAATGTGATTTGTTCTGGCACACTCCCAATCCCAGGAGAAAGAAAAGAAGCAATGGGCTCCAAGGCTTCCAAGGACAGGGCCTGGCACAAGCTATAGAGACTTGATTGCTCATTCTCAAAGTCAGTTCTCACACCTGTGAGTAAAGAATGCGGCTGGGTGTGTCTTTACTGTTCAAGAGTAGACATTTTCCTAAATGCACTTGAGCACCCGCTGTAAGACAGCATGCATTTTGTCACTTCATGGGGATGTTTTAGGGCGCGTCCATTTGGTGCTTTATGTGTGCCAGAAATTACGTCATCACAAACACCGTGTAAAGTAGGAATTGTCACTCGTTTTACACAGGAGTTCTCTAGGGTGGGGGAGGTTAAATAACCTGTAGATGGCCAGGTTGTTAGAAATGTGACATCCGGGATTCAATTCTATGTGCATCTTACTTCAAAATTTAACCCAATGATAAAATCTTTAAAAAAAAAAAAATTTAACCAGTGGTTCACCAACTTCACAGAACCCAAGAGTCATACATAAGAGAACCTGAGTTCATACCTGTAAAATGCTCAGAACATTGACTGACATGGTAAATGCCGGGTAAGTGTTAGTATTATTACAATTAATTTCTGGGTTGCTTGCTCAAAAAATATTTCTGGGATCAAGTCAAGGGATTTTGATTTTGCAGATCTGGGGTGGGGCTCAGAAATCATCATTTTAAACAAACACCTCAGGTGATTGTGATGTAGTTGCTGGTGGATGACATCCCTGTGTAATAGTAATGCTGAGCAGTTATCACCTAAAGGGGACTCTCCTGCTAGGAAGTCCTGATACCCTTCCCCATCTCCTTGACACCTTGACTGCATTTAGGGCGGCAGACATTTTCTACCACCTACCTCTAGAGTGGGACTACCTCATTCATTCTCAGTATTAAAATCAGATTCCAGGACTCATGTTTTTGAAGACTATACGTTCCCTCTTTCTCTAGTGAAATCTGTAAATGAGTCTGGCTATTGAACAAAACAGAATCTCTATTTCTATTAATATTGCAATTTGCCCCACTGACTGAGTTGAAAATAGAAAGTGGAATAGTAAACCTTAAGTATATGAGATTCTATGATAAATGCAGGCTGATATTAGTTAAGATGTTTGACATACTTGCAGGGTGATATGAAAATAAGATCTCTAAGCGATCATCGCGTGATTTCAGCCAGCCACAAAACTCTCTTGCATCCTAACTAATCATTGCATTGACAGAAAATCAGTTTAGGAGTAGACCCAGAGATGGTCTCAGAGATGCCAGTGTGATAAAATAATACTCACAGACTGGGAAATCCAGATTTCCAAAGGTTTTTCTGGCTATTTAAGAGGCCTGAATTGCAGACTTTCAGGGTAACCTTATATGTCTGAAGCATTGGACAATACTTGCTGCAGGAGGAAGCACGTCAGAACAGACAAAAATAGTTCAGTACAACAGAACCAGTCTAAATGGAAGATGAGAAAAGACTGAAAAATGTAAGGTTAAAAAAAAAAAAAAAGACTGTGTCAGCTACTCCCCTTCAATCCCGGCAAATGACATATCCACTGAACACAAAATGGGATTAGAAGTCCAACTATTATCTGGTTCACCATCTAACATAAAGTGAAACTCTCCATTAAAAAAACAAAAACATTTGCGATTGGTGTTTCCTGGAGATTGGATGTCAGGTGTTTTTTTTTTTTTTTTTTAATTTGACATTTGCTAGACTGTGAGCTCTGTTGTGTTCACCTTCTTGCATGCACTGCTTTGCACAGAACTAGACATAGAGTGGGCACTAAATAGCATTTGGGGAATAAATAAATGTGGAATTAGAGAACAATTTTGTGATGAAGTTATTAAAAATTTTGATTTCTTTTTTCCCCCCAGGCAAGAAAATATATATCTAAACATATGCATGATGTAGGTTGTGTCCTGTTATCTTTGACACCTGTTTTATTGCTATTTCTGGGGGTGCACCATTTAGGGTTTAGATGTACAGACAGCATGAAGTTTTGGATCCTGAATCAACCCCCAAAATGTCTTTAGCGTTTGAGAAAGTTAGCATACTAAGCTCAAATCAGGATATACATTTTATACTTCAACACTATAATTTCCTTTCATTTTACATTTCTACTTTACATTTTCCAAAGTCTACGCATACCCCTGTAAATTGTTCCTCACAATCATCTGTGGATTGTTATTACTCTACAGATGGGGAATCTGAGAGCCATACAGTTTAGGCAACTTGCCTAACTGAACGTCTGGGTTGAGAATAGAATCCTGGAAATAGAATAGCAGTGCCCTCTTATGTTCTGTTGCTAGTTTCCTTGTTTACCAAAGAGGTGAATTTGCTGCCCTAGTGGTGGCCATTTAGATTTAAAAAACGGGAATGGTGTATGGGGCATCAGGGCATAGGACTGCGGAATTAAACAACAACTGTGATTCCAGCATTTCTGCAGGGTTAGCCAGTGGTTCATGTCAGAGGTCACTGAGTTCATGGCATGGAGATCCAAGACAATCCAAGGGTCTGAAGTCAAAGTAAGGTCAACATTAAGTTAACATAACCACCAGCAGCAAGACTTCAGACCACCTGAAAAGGAGTTGTTTAATTCAGAGTTTCCTGGTTCTCTATCTCCTTGTGAACTGAGCAGTTGTTTGGTACTTGGGTGTAATTAATCCATTAATTACACTTGGCACCTGCTCTATGAAGTTGAGTAGCATCACAGACACATGGGCCCTCATGGGAAAATATCCCCACAACGCTGGCTTCATGCATGCATGGACATGGGGGAGTGACAGCAGCAGGAGTAGGGTGAAGCATCCCTCCATCCACACTGCAGAGAGAGCGGGACTTCCCTCATGCTATGGGAAAATGAGAGTTTGGGTTGTGTGCTGTGCCTGCCCTTGGGTGATGAGTATGGCAGCGGGTTTTGGTGGTGACAGGGAATGTGGCACAGAGTTCATAAACATAAGTATCTACATGAGAAAGAAAGATATGCCTAGCCCACCTCATCTCCATGTAAATCTCTCTGTGTCTCAGTTTTTAAAATCTGTAAAATAGTGGATAATAATGTTAGTTTGAAGATTAGATAAATGAGAGCAAGTAAGGATGATTGGTAAGGTACCTGGTGCATATAAAGTACCTATAAAATGTTGGCTTTTGTATAGACAAGGAAATTTTTTTTTTCTGTAAAGGGCTATGTAGTGAAAAATTTTGGTTATGGACCGTTGGTGTCTGTCACAGCCACTCAGCTTGTCTTTGTAGCGCATAGCCATAAAAAATACGTAAATGAATGGGCGTAACTTTTATGTTCCAATAAACTTTATTTATGGATACTAAGATGCCATTTACTTTTCCTGTGTTGATGTTATTCTTCTTTTGATTTGTTTCAACCATTTAAAAATGTGGAAATCATTTTAGATCACAGGACATGAAAAGGCAGGCAGTGTGTCGTGTTTGACTGACTGGTGTAGACCTTCATATCTTCAATTTGGAAATAATATTTTATTTCCTAGCAGCACATCTATGTTTGTAGTGATTCAATTATTAGAGTTCTGTTGGTAACTTCTGACTATGCAACAAAATATGTGGTGGGGTGTTGACAGTCTTTCTCATTCACCTGAGATCGGCTGTACCCACAAAGTGGAACACTTCTAGAAGATGATTAAAGTGATGGGATAGGTGGCTCTTTAAACTGGAAAAAAAAAAAAAGTACATTTTCAATTTTGTGGAGTCTTGGCAAAGTCAGCTCAATATTTCATGTTTACTAAAACTTCCTTAAATGATAATGTGTTAGAACTGCTGAGATGAGGGAAAATTAGTGTTTGATCTATTTCAAAATATGAAGAAATGTAAAGAAATTTAGTCCCAAGGGAATCATTTGGGGGAAAACTGTGTGAGGTCCTATATCAGAATTTAAGAAATCTCAGATGAGAATAAAGCCGTATCTTCAAACGCAAGTAAAGAAGAAATGCAAGGAACTATTTTAGTAAGAGAGACTCTAATGCCCTTGTGTGTGAAATAGCCAACCAACTTAAGCAAAAGCATTGTTTTTTCTTGTAACTTTGTAATTGTCCCATTTCTTCCACTCCAGTTTCTAGTATATTATATCTGGTCTAAGTCTGGTGCAAGTCCTCCTTTTTATAATAATTTGTTCCAAGTTTCTGTGGTGCAAATATTTTCTATGCAAGATGTTACAAATTAAAAAAGATTTCACATGCTGGCTACAATGTTGAATTGACTCAAGGTTGTTTGCAAATTCTCATAAAAGTCCCAAGCTGTTTGGGGGTACATCTCAATACTGGAACAGTTTCTATTATTACAAAAGTAATACATAATCATTGCAGAAAAAAATAATATTTAAAATAAAATTTCAAGAGTTGTTTCAGTTGCCTTCCTTCTGAGGCCTAATGAATATAAGGAACATGCACATTAAGGAACCACACTCACGGTATTGATTTTAGGAGGGTATCACCATACTCATGAGATCCCTACCTAGTAGGATAGGTCCAGGTGCCTAAGATAATTCATGAAGGTTAGAAAACAAAGCAAAATGGCTTTCCATATTTATTATGAGGTTCTCTGAACTATCCATGACCTGTATGTTTCCATTATTACATTTTATAGGATGAGCTTTACTCACAGGCTGAGGAAGTGGCTACCTCTGAGGGTAGATGTCAGTGGAATTGGGGAACAAACTCCATGCCCGCGTGAAAGATTCTATAATCATGAGTATTGGTTGACTTGTCTGTTTCTACTATCTGTGGGAGGGGGTAGAATAGGCTGTCATTGTGGTTGTTTGGGGATGTTTAATTGTGTGCATGGCCGAAAGGGTGCATGTAGGAAGTGAGTGTCTTTTTCTTGAGCATTGCACTTAGGGACTCGGGTTTACCAGAGGTTATTGAACAGAAATGGTTTCACAATGAAGCTGACTTCAGAGCTCTCATTGGCACGGACTCCTTCCGAATCCCCGCAAGGGGCCCCGACACTGTGTCACATAGTCATGCGATTTTTAAAAAACATGCAAAAGTAAGCTAGGTTGTTTTTCTCTTTTCTTTCTTTCTTTCTTTCTTTCTTTCTTTCTTTCTTTTCTTTTCTTTCTTTTCTTTCTTTCCTTCCTTCCTTCCTTCCTTCCTTCCTTCCTTCCTTCCTTCCTCCCTCCCTCCCTCCCTCCCTCCCTCCTTCCCTCCCTCTTTCTCTCTTTCTTTCTTTCCTTCCTTCCTTCTTTTTTTTTTGTAAAGAAGAACTCCCTCCCATGATGTTTAAAAGCTTCAGGCCCCACAAAGCATGATCTGCTTCCGGTTCTGTATTTTCAGGCTGGGACTTAGACTTTTCAGGAAGGGGAGAAGAAAAACATCTTTGTTGATACATATGTAGGATTCTGGAAGTTGAGAATAGATCTTCCCTAAGTCCTCAGACTATAGAAGAAATCATGAAAAGGAAAGATTTTTCTCGGCTGAGAGAGGAATGATACTGTTGGTGTCCTCCTGTGTTCAAAGAAAACCAGAAAGTTTGAGAAAAAGGGGCAAATGTCTTTAGTTGATCAGAGAAGAACCTCATACACTCCTATTTTTATTTTCTGTAGAAAGTGAAAGGGTAATTATAATGCCTCTTAATTTCATATTAGCCAATTAACTCTGTTTAATTGGTGTTCCATTGCCTATTAGAATAAAGACAATGTGGTGAAGATGATGATGACGAAAATGCTTATGTTACGTGAATGTTACAGTTCACTAAACACTTCCACATATTTTCTCTCATTGGTAACTCTTGAAGTCAAGAAAGTGTCTCTTTATTGCCTGTGGATGCCTCCAAGATGAACTGAAATCCTATGAAAAATTGAGGTAGAATGGTCTCCATGTGCCTTTCAATTATTCTTTCCTGACTTTGTGGTAAAACCATGACACCATCAGTCAATTTCTCTTTTTCTGTGAATTCTTCAACATCATAGTAGTCAAAATACCCATTGAACTTTGACACACAAAGTCATTTCTCTTAGAATGGCCTCTAATTTTTTGCTTGCAAAACTATTCAACTGGCAAGCAAAGGGCCACGTCTCCTCAAAACTGGCTCTTAGTAAGGTGGTGTTTGCGTTTGTTAGATTTGTCTGTATGAACTTACTAGTGGCTTTGCTGACCTCTGACTGTTTGACCCTTTAAGTGAAAAAGTATCACTGGGACACAAAACTAAATTTACACAAATTCAAGGAAGCAGTCAATCAGAGAAGTAAGTGTGGTTGCAAAAGACTTGACCTAAAAGTTTAGTCACTAGTTCAATTAAGAGGGAAAGGTGCAGAATGTATGAAAAGTATGCAGTATTCTTGTAGTATAAAGAATGGAGGCGTATTTGTGACTGGGAGGTTCAGGGAAGGTTTTGTGGAACTGGGTTTTGAAACCTATGTATGACATTGTATAAAGATGGACAGATAGGCATGCTAGGTAAAACAGACAGTGAGTTAGGGTACCAGATTTAAGCTATGACAACAAATCCTTTGTCCATTTTGGCAAGCACATGGGATTCTGGGAAGTAGATTTGTAACAGTCCAGTGAAAACTTAAAATTCCACATGGTGAACTCTTAGCAGGTTTTTGTGTACATGTTCAACCTCATAGTAATTGTTTTTTTTTCATTTCAAAGCTGATTTAGTCAGGAATATATTAATTATTATTTGTTATAAATATTGGTCATTAGTGATAAATATTTGAATACACGTGTTACTTCAGTGAAGTTTGTGAATTATATTAAGAAATAGATGATCTAGAAATCATTTTTTAATGTATTTTTAGAGTGAAAACTGGTGATTACCTACTTAACTCTGACACCTAATTGTCTTGCTGAGACTGTAGGCAAGTTCTTTTAAATACTTTGAGTGTCAACTTCATTTTAAAAACAAGAATAAAAATGTCTAACTCACTGTGTTGTTATAAAGATATAATAAGGTAAAGAATTAAAAAAACCCAGAAACAAAAACAGCATCATATAATGGTTAGATGTATGTCGAATGATAGCAATGCTAAACATTTATTTATTTTTCCTCTAGGCCCAATCTTGAGTCCAACTCGTTTCACCTCATTTCACTAATTTTTGGATTCGGTGGGTCTGTCAGTGAGAGAAGGACTAACATAGGCAACTGGGAAATGGAAGTCAGGTCACCCACAGATTCAAATGTGTTGACGGTGTGACAAAGAGGAAAGAACCAGAATTTAGAGTTTGAAGATCTAGATTTGAGATTTAACTCAGCCACTAACAAGCTAGGTGATGACAGAGATATTCTTTGATCCATTTGAAGCTCAGTTCTTATTTTTTTACTTGTAAGGTAAAGTGTGGTCTGACGATCTTTAAAGTGATTTCCAACTTTTAAAATTCTATGCTAAGCAGCACATTTAACACAAACCATGAACATCACTAGCAAGTAGTGAACAAAAGATTTTAAAGAGTGACATATTCCTAATTTTTTCCTCTGCAGTTTACGTTGTTAGTTACCTGGGACATTGTGTTCCTGTGCTTCCGTTGGTTTTCTTCTCTGGCCCGTCATCTCTCTCTACCCGTAGTCTTACGCTCAGGCATTCACACACTGCCCCCGCTCTGGCGTCTTCTATCAGGAAGAAGAAACCACTTCAAAGACCTCCTCTTACTTAGTTGCAGGCTGGTTAGAAATGAGGATGGGGACTGGGGAGGAGCAGTCAGTAAGAACAACTACCTCGGATACCTTACACCTTTGAAAACCTTTCTTAAAACTGTGACTTATTTATTGTGACAGTAGAGAGAAAGATATTTGAGTGGCTTCAATGCTTTTTTGAATAAATTATATACCTGAGTTATGTGACTGCAATGAGAAAATATGTCATTTATCTTGGTCCTCATATCTAGAGATGTGCAAATGTTTATATTTGCATATTCAAATGTATCTACAGGTGTATATTATCACATTGGAAGGAGTAATGCTATATGATTTCAGAACTCATGTTAAATTTTCACGTAACAGTACTAGCAACCAAACAATTTTGTTGTTATTACCAAAACAACAAAGATAAATTCATTTGAATACTTACTGGAGGAAGGAGTTGTGTCTACTTTTTAAATATGTAGCTAATCCACAAAGAGTTTTAAAAAACTCATTTTTAATAGTATACCAGAACAAAAGAATGGAAGGAAACACAGTAAAGGACTTTGGTCACTCTATGGATACATCTATCGATCAGTCAATTCATCCATCCATTCATCCATCCTTTTACCCATCCATTAATCTAACTTTCTAATTTAAAATCAGTAGTGATTGTTTTGTATTCTGGGACTATTATTGTTTTCAGACACTTTCCAAATTTTATTTGATAATCTAATGTACTTTTACCATACAAAAATCAAATTTTATTTGATAATGTAATGTACTTTTACACTATAAAAACAAACATACCCACAAAAATAAGAAATACATTTTGTCCAAGAAACTCTTCTTAAGAATGAACTTATAATTGGGTGGTGAAAAGTAGGGTTTGGGTTTGAATTGAATTGGCAACAGTCTTTAAATGTTGGCATTTGTCGGGACTGATTTGATGGAGTGATTTCCAGTTAAAATTACTGGCTGGGGTGGGTGGGAGGATGAGTAGGACCGTCTTCCAACTGCATCCAGGAGGGTGCTTACCTTATTCAAATCTGCTAAGGATCAGGACATGTTTTCAGACCCTCACTCCCCACTGTAGGCCCTCTGAGCAGATTTTCCTAACTCAAGAAGACTTGTCATCAGGGTCTTTTGGAGAAAGGAGTGTTTGGGGTCAACCCACTGACTCTGAAATCACTTGCTGCGTCATTATTCCTCTTTTCTTGGAAAGAGGGTTGACCTTCTAGTCTTCTCTCTTCTCCCCTTCTGTCCCTTATTCTCTTCTACATAGCACTTTCTTACTCATTTCCCTCCAGTTCTGCCAGATGATTCCTGAAAAGGCAACATGGAGAGGCAAGGCAATTGTCCAGTAACTCATGTAGAAACCCGCTACTGAAGAAATTCTTGATATTTTTTTGATTTGGCTGCCTCACATATTCACATTGGCTGTTGACATGAAACAAAATGATCAGATAGTGCATTTCTCAAAACTATGCTTCATGTTGTCTGTATAGATTCATGTCAGTATACGTAAAGGAAGTGAAGAATTTGCCTCCAAGCAAACATATTCAAAGTTCTTCCTCATGGAAACTGAAGTGAATGTTGGCATAAAGGGGAGGCCAAGTACACTTAATTTCTTTTAGGCTTGTTGCCTGATTTTGTTAAGCTCAACCTTCTTGTTTAGGCCTTGGGGTATTTGGGAGCACAGACTTTATTTACTTTCATAGCTACCTTAATCATTGATCTCACATTACAGACACATGTCCAGGACGAGGAGGAGCGGAGGACCCTGGCCTGTAACTTAGATTTTTAAGGGAATTAGATATGGATCAAGAGCTGAACATCCATTTTAAATGGATACATACATACTGGCTGATTATGGCAGGGTGTTCAGAAGAGAATTTCATAAATTCGGGAATGTCTACAAATATCTTCAAAGTTTTGGTGATGATTTTTCTCCCTCGCTCTTAGAATAAACATAGAGAACATTCCCCTCTGCCCCCGCCAACCCACGCTACTCCTTTCAGCCCAGTGGGCTTGGGTAATATGAAGATGAAGGGATGCAGAGGGGCTACCTTTGCTAAGGTTACATTGTGGGTTAGGGACTATTCTATGCTTTACAAATCATCTCCTTTCCTTAAAACCAGACTTTGAAGCAGGTGTTTTTACTATTTTACTGTTGAAAAAACTGGTTCAAAGGGTTAGATATCTTGCCTCAAATCATAGAGGAAGTGACCAAGAGGGTATCTGGAGGAGATTGGCCTTTTTCCAGAGCTGGAGGTCTTCCCACCATGACACACAGCTTCATTTGCCCAAACCTCTGGTACTACCTCTTCTGAGTGCAATGCTGACTGTTGCTTAGGCATAAAGAGAAGAAAGAAGAATTTCAAAAAGCAGCTGTCCCTACCTGAGGACAGTGAAAAATCATTCATATCATCTACTTAGTCATCTCAACTGGTTTGCCAATTCCTTCTGGGGTCCTCCGGTGGGCTGTGGCACTGATCTGAAAGTCAATCTTCCAGACCTGACCCTCATACCTTTGCAAGAGGAAAGGGAGAAATCACACTCTCTTCTTCTGTATTATCCCTTTCCTCCTAGCCTCCAGCAAAGTACTTCTTGCACAGTAGGTATTCCATGAGTGATTTCTGATGATGACCTTGATGTTGCTACTAATTCCTTTGCCAGTGAGAATTAAGCTCAGCTTTCTCTGTTGCCTCCAGGAAAAGAGTTTCCTCTTTCATTTGTGTTCAGTGATTACTTCTTTCTATCTTCCAACAAGCAGTAATTGACCCAGATAAGATTTGGATTTTCAAAACAAGCTTCCTGTGCTGCTGCTTTTCTTCCTCATGGAGCCCAATAGAAAACAAAAAGCAAAGAAACAATCTTGAAATGCCATATGGGAGGTGTCAGTTAAAGCAGTGAGGTATTAATTTGATCTCTATATTAAAGATCACAGGCTCACGGGATCTATGGCTCTGTTATTTAGTAAATAATGTATCTAGGTTTTTCAGCCTCCAGAGGCTAGTTAATCTTTCTGTTGCTGCAGGGCATAGCTGGATTATCTTGTGTATATACCAATACTTTAGTGGAAAGAACACTTGGGAGTTAGGTGATTTGAGCTTTACTTTCTGAGTTTAAGCTCCATATATTATTCATATTTGCATCCTGGCACCAAGGACAATATCAGTCATATCTTAGGTATTAAAAAACTTTACTAAAAGATGAGTGATTTGAGGCAACGCTACTTGCTCTCTCCTGATTTTAGCTGACAAATGAAGGGACTGAACTAAGTTTTCTTCCAATGAGCTGCCATTTTGTAAGTGCTGTGCTCTGATAATTCAGGTCTCTGAGTCATTTAGCTCCTTAACCTCCTTATGTAGCTTCTGACACAAGCAGTGTAGTTTTTGACTTTCTTCTTAAATCTGCCTTTCTTTTATTTTCCGAACATTTCCTGGCATGCTAACCCTGGCAAAGTTTAGTTGTGGATAAAGCTGTTTAGATTTTGTGTGTTTTAGGGTAGTCTTGTCTTAATAAGTGTGGCAAAAGCATCCTTTTGTTTTCTACCCCCTTGAAGCTTCCCTGTGTAACTTGTTACCTCTTTTATATATTAAGCCTTGGTTTATTTGTTGACTTTAAAATGACGGATGCGCACAATAGCAAAAATATTCGATCGTAGAAAATCAAGTTGAAGTCAAGGTGGTTCTTTCTTTGTTGATTGGGTCATGAGTCTCCTTGTGTCTTATTTAAAGCTCTGTACATATAGCTAAGGTTTAGGTGTCATAGCCAGAATTCTTTCTTAGTAACCGTATTTTCACAAACACCAACCATCACTGAAAGTGTCACTCACCTTTTATGGTCATGTTTTTACAGCTGATTTACAGCGTTGACTGTAACATCTGAGTCCTGGCACTGTAGACCAGGAAGAAAATAAATGTGACAATATTTGCCTTGGTCTTTCTTCCAACTCATGTCAAACCTACTCCTGAAATGACAATGTCAATAAAATCTTATATTAGACATATATGATCTTATATCTGGGTAGTCTCTCTGAGTTCTCATGGAGCAGGTACATTTCTCTCTAGATCTTAATTGTTCTCATCTCTAAGATGGGGATGACAATACCCCTCCTAAGAGGGTTTTGGTAAAGATGAAAGAAAATGTACTTAAGGACACTGGCAGCAGGGGTTGGCTATAGTAAGCTATCACTGAGTCAGTGAAGAGTAGCTTTTCTTATATCACTATTAACTATTATTGAGTTAATTTTGCCCAGAATTTTTGAAGGAACCATCCCAAGAAGGGCTCTGAGAGATCCTTGCTCTGCCTCTGGTTAGCCAGTTTACATGGACATTTTTTCAGAGGTAAGTTGTTCTACATGGCAGTGGATGAACGACACATGCACCAGAAAATCTGGTTTTAATTCAGATGCAGTAACAAAAACATAAGCTAAATCTCCTCATAAAGTGAGTCTTTTGCAACATGGTTTTCGTTTCCCTATTAAAGATATATTTTTCCAAAAGAAGAAGGTGAGTGTGTTTGGGAAAGTGAAGTGGCCAGACACAATTATTGCTTAAACTACTTATTTTTTGTTCTGATAGCATTGAGAAAATTAATGGTAACCAACCCAGAATACGAGTATTTCTAATATTTTACAGTTCTGAATAAATACAGTATAAGTGGAAGAAAGGTACGTAATTACTACATGGAACATGATTTTCTGTTCTATTTCATAGGGTTTTTTTTTTTTTTTTTTTTTTTCATACATAACATCTTAGAAATGCGTATTTAATCATGGGAGATTAAAAATGCCTGTTGTTCTTTCAAATTGTTTGCAGGGGTTTGGTTTTTTTCCTAACTGAATTCCGTGGAATATCTATGAGTTGTCACATTTTTAGTAAGTAATAACTGTGTCAAGCTGTGCTAACAAAATGTCCCAACGTAACTGTTCATAAGCATTGTCATTTTAAGAATGAAACAGTTTAGCTAACGATTTATCTCTTATAATGCAGCACTTGGGGCAGCTGTATGATTTGTCTCTTTAGCAAGTCAAGTAATTTCTTTAACAAAATGTTAAGCACAGATGGGCCATAAGCTGTCAGTTAACTATTATTGTGTCTGCATCTGCTTGCTTTCAATGCACTGTTTTATGTATTCAGTCAGTTACTTAGCTGCAGCTCTGTGAAAAGCCGAACCTACTCTGATTGGCAAATAAAATGTTCATTTGTCTCTTCTTCCTATTGTTTTGTTTTGGTAACACATGTCAGCAGCTCAATTACCCAGTTCATTAACAGCTCCCAAAGGACATGATGGCCAGCCCGTGATAAGAGGGGCAATTGTGGCGCATATGGTCAATAATAGCCTCTCTCTTGGCAATTGTAAATAAAAGTCACTTGGCCCTTTTCCTTTCACGAGAACTACTGTTTTCCTGTTCCCCTTACCGTGCAAATTACCTTTCTTTGCCCCGTGCAATCCAATCCCACTGGACCAGAGCCTGGTTTACTGCTTTTAGAGACATGGAGAAGTCACAAGGATTGAGCACTGCCTCTTAATTGTAATTATGACTGACTTTTAAGCTCTTGAGGGGGAAAGTTCTTATCAGGGGAGACTATTCTTAGAAAGCTGTTAGCTGATTAATTAGTTAACTAATCAGTTTTCCTAATTGAATAGCAACACATTTTCTTGGGGCTTTCCTCTCGTTTTTCTCTTTGAAATGCTCTGGTGGCGGTTACCATGGAGTTTAAAAAAGCCATTTAAAAAACTTTGCAAATAGAAATTATTTGCAAGGTTGGGGTAAGGAAGCATGACTTCAGCTTTACTCCATGGGAGAGATTCATGTTGTCAATGGAATTCTTGTTACACACGTAAGTCTCAAAATAAAGGGTTTAGGAAGCCACTGGGTTAATTTGGGTCAGTGTCAGGGTCCCTAAGCCACTAGCATTCCTCCTTCACTTTACGCCTTTGGAAGGACATGTGGAAACACAGTTTGGTTGGAATTTTGTGGCTCCCTTAAGCAAAATGTTGCTTGTGTCAGGGGAAGAGAAAGGATATAACCATGTTTTTACTTAAACTCAGCTACTAAAAATAATCCCTAGCAAGGCTACCATGAATGAAAGAAAAATAAGCCTCCCCCCCCCCCTTCATTACTTTTTTAAGCGACTAAGAGTAAAGTGGTGGCTGTTGGGAGAGAACTCCATCCAGAGAAAGGTTTCTCAGTGTAACGTGGATAGAAATTCAGCTCGCACCTGAAATTCAGTTTTTGGAACCTTAGGATGCAGGGTTGTTGGGGCTGCACAACTCAGTGCCTTGGAGGCAGCTTGGCGGTTCTGCCAGCCTCTGCTTGTCAGCCCTTATCTTAAATAAACACCCAGTGGTCCAAGTTGTGTTTAAAAATAACTCCTGGACGTTGGAGCACAGGGGCGGGTCTTCCTGAACTGCCTCTACAGCCGGCCATATTCATAACCAATCTGTACTCTCCTCCCAGGGCAGCAGGCACTTGGGGAGTTGTTGAGTGTCAGGGTTTATTTGTGCTATTTTGATTAGCACCAACCTGGCAGGAGCTTATTTTCCTTCTAATGACCCCGTGCTGTGAGAAGGCGGCTTCCGAGGGAAGGACTTGGGTCAGAGGGGAGGGGAATAGCGTTACATTTCGGCAGCCCTGAAATGGGGACTGCTGGGCAGGGTAAGAATGGGTCAATGGCTGGAGGGTCTTCATTAGATTTACTGTTCTTCAAAGCACCTTTCTGCGCCTCCAGGAAGCCCAGAATAGCCTTGCCATACATTGTCCCAACTTTTTTTTTGCATTTGCTACAGATTCTTGTGCTGGCATATTTGCAGGAGAAAGTGTAGAGGTAATAAAAACGAAAGAAGACCCTCCTCCACCCCCAAGTAGACCACTGCTTCGTTTATAAACGATCTCTCCTAGCTTACCAACTTAACAAAATAAAACTTACACGGATCCTAGTTCTGGGTTAGGGAATTCTGTTCATTTGTTACTTCATAGATTGTTCGGTTGTACACACTTTCTAGATCTACCTTAGGATTTTGTTGTAAATCCCGGGTTTGTTCCTTTTGGAGGTGTATCTCTTTTCTTTTCTCGACATACATACAATTTTAAAACAGGAAAACAATGTCACCAAGTACTTCTTAGCTTGTGAATTAATGTGGAAGAGAAGCTTCCAGGTGCTGAAGTTTCTCAACTGGGTTGGATTAACCCCTACTGTGCATCCATTTCAGCCTCCCCTCCTCCTCCCTCCTCTGGAGAAAAAAACAAAACAAAAAAACCCACAAAAAACCAACCTCCCTTTTCTCATCTACTCCGGCTTTCTTTGTGTCTGCTGCTCCCTGCCAGGCAGGTGTCAGAGCTCTGAATGAGGGTAAATGCCCCGTTGATGGATTCCACAGATGGAGCGTGGAAATCGGGAGAATAGGCCTCAGCCACAGGCCATTTCTTGGGATCCAACAAAAGCCCCCAAATAAGTCAACAAAAATCCCAAAGATCACAAAGGGAAAATGTCATTTGTCATTTACTCTGGGTCTGTGAGGGAATATCAGTCTTGCTTCACTCCTGGATTTCACCCGAGTAAACACGAGAGAGGTCATTCACATCTCTCTCAGTGTAAAAGGGCTACTTCAGATCAGAAAACAGTTAGTTGTCCCATTGTCCCCTTTATGTGGAATGGAGAAACTCACAAACACAGGAGACGTTCTGCAATTAGCCAAGTAGGTGCATCAAACTTCAAGTTGACCTGGTAAAGACCTTATGGGATATACCTATGAAGTACTCTTAAATTGAGACACAGGAGGAAATGACCTCATGGACCTCTCAGGAACAACTTCTGTTTTTTTTTTTGAAGTCCGTGAAACACAACTTTGACTACAAATGCTGACCGGTCTAGCTTGGAAAGATTGGTACAGATGGAAAGATCATCTGATTTGGTCTGAGGCCATCTTAAAGCACAGATGACTAAGGAAGTTCAGCCCCAATTCTCGCAGAGTGAGATCCCCCACCTCCTCCCAGTCTGTAAGCACATTGTATTATATCTGGGGCAAACATCAAGTTTAAATGGTTGTCATGTTTTGATTCTTTAATTATTTAAATGAAAGGTCTTGCTGAGAAGGAAGGTAGTGTGCCAAATTCATGCTTGTGAATTATTTTGTTTCTCCATTTTTTGCCTGTCTCCCGTCTCTGAATTATATTGGTCTGGAAACCAATAATTATAGAATTCCACATGACTAAGTCTCTATAAAATTGAGGTTAGATCGCATGTATAATAGCGTTAACTAGGATGAAATAGTTCCTGAGGCTACAGGAGAGGTCACAAGGGGTTAACGGACAAAGACATACTCTCTAATTCTGTAATTCCTTCTTTAATTAAACTTCATGGTTGGTCCGCTGGTGGTAATACTCCTGCCTTCTCCTCCCAGTTTGATTTGTTTCCGAAGGAAAAATTTGTAATCCTGTGGGGGTGTGATTGTTGCTTACGCTTGATCCTTTTTTTCCCCCCCACTGACAATATTCATTTTCCTGAGGTTATTCTTGGGGGTTAATGTGAAGCCATTGCGATAACTAAAGCTGTGGTTCCTAAGACCTAAAATTAGCCTAAGATAGAAAAAGAAGAAATGAACTTGCTTACCAAGTGCAGAGTGGAAACACTGAGGCACCTGGTGAGAGGTGACATTTCCCTGTGATCACTCTGGGATTTCTGCTGAATAACTTGTGAATATTCAACAGATTTCAAGTGATTTATTGCCGTACTTTTATCTAAAAATAATTTGAAATATGGATGTAAACACCCTAAATAAAAATTGATTTAGTGTTTACTATAAAATTTTAAAAATACATCCTGGTGACCAGGGAAAGAGGAGTGAATAGGTGGGTATTTTTAGGGCAGTGAAACTGATCTGTATGATACTAATGGTGGATCCATATCATTATAAATTAGTTAAAACCCATGAAACTGTCCAAAAAAAGAGAGAATCCTAATGTAAACTATGGACTTTAGTTTATAATGTATAAACAGTGGTTTATCAAGGGTAATAAAAGTACCACACTAATGCAAGGTATTGATAACAAGAGAAAAATAAGTGAGGGGAGAGGAAGGCGGGTATATGCAAGCTCCGCACTTTCTGCTCAGTATTTTTAACCTAAAACTGCTATAAAAATAAATTACATTAATTTAAAAAAATATTTTAAAAAATTTGAGGTTCTTTATAGCTCTTGATATCTTTCCTAAGGTGTCTTTTAAAAAAAAACAACACAAAACCTTCCTTCCTTCCTTCCTTCCTTTTTCTTTCTTTCTATTGGGGAATATTGGGGAACAGTGTGTTTTTCCAGGACCCATCAGCTCCAAGTCAAGTCATTGTTTTCAATCTAGTTGTAGAGGGCGCAGCTCACTGGCCCATGTGGGGATCGGACTGGCAACCTTGGTGTTATGAGCACCAACTGAGCCAACTGAGCCAACCAGCTCTAACCAACTGAGCCAACCAGCCACCCACTAAGGTGTCTTTAATATCAAAAAAAGAAGACCTTAGATCTTAATAAAGATATAAAATGAGTGATTAGTTCAACGGCTTGTGAACAATAGTATGTTCTAGATTAACCTTGGGTCTTAGAATCAAGGGTCTGTGATGATTCTTATTGGAGACTGCTAATGGCCAGACTGACTATTTTGACTTCTTAAATCCACTCAATACCTTGGCAAATGGATTCTTCTTAGCGCTTTATTATGTTTAATAATTATACCTTGTCTATATGACGAGTTCAATATATGTTTATTGAATTCAATTAGAAAAGTTGTTTGACTTAGTATAAAGTGCTGATGAAATTGTTGTATTTCTTAAAATTTCATTTGATTCTAGAAAGGTTTTGAAAATTTGGGACAAATGAGGGCAACAGTGACAATCAGCTAAATGATTTACATTGGAATTCCTGTTTTGATTTGTTTCTGGTATCCTCTTCAAAAGCAGTGTGTGTGTGTGTGTGTGTGTGTGTGTGTGTGTGTGTGTGTGATATAAAGGAAATCAACACCTATTTAGGACATACCAGGCTGCAAAAGAGAGAGTATGTTCTTAGCGGTCTCATAGACCAGGGTTAAATCCTGAGTAAATACGTAAGTTTCCCTAATTGTGTGACTTGAATAACTTCTCTGAGTCTCTGAGTCTCAGTTTCCTTTTTCTGTATGAGATAAGTATTTATTTCACAGGGTTTTTGTGTAGTTACCTGGCAAGGGACAGAAATCCTCATCCTTTTGGTAAGATTTGCTCCAGGTTCATTGGTGACATTGAGTTAAACTCCTATGTAAGTCAAGAATGGATTATGAGGGGGTTTTAGTAATAGAGTCAAAACTTTCAAAGTCTGATAAGAATATGGATTGGGATAGAATCTGAGAATTGTTATGCAATTTAAAGCAGTAAAATTTCCACTTAAAAGACCATGTATTATGTATTAATACGTATTTTCTTATGAGAGTGATTCCGGAATTTGAAATTGGAGGGTTGCTATCTTTATTTAAGGAATAATAAAGCAAACTTTGTGAAGATATGTGTAGACTATGATCGAGCAACTTAAATGTAATTGAAAATGTCTCCTTAAAATTAAGGCTGGACAGTAGAAATCATCTGAAGAGATTATATTACTGAGGAGATTACATTTAATCTAGTTGCCTTGTCCTGGCCATTTATTACACATGTAGGTAACCGTCTTAAGTTTTAGATTTTTTTTTGGTAAAAACTGAATAATTCAAATTCAGGACATTGTGAATCATGATCTGTGTAAATAATGAATTTGATTCCCATTGAATGATATAAGAAATAGTAGTATTTCCATCTTTAGAAATAGCTAGTATTTTTCAGCTGGTAGATTAATCTTGGGTTGTTGACTTAACATATTTCAAAGGCCCACATCCTTTTGGGATTTACAGATGGGGAAAAGTTAGAACTAGCCTGGAAGATTATGACTTCTTATTGCCAGAAATGATCAGTTGGTTCAGATAATTTCCCTCAGAAAAATCATTTCCTCAGTGTCTTTTGAATTGATGCTATGTGGAAATTTTCCTAGTTAGATGCAATCTTTGGATTGCTTTTGAATGAAAGTCTAGAAATAACAGTAGTGATTTGTTAGCTTGTTAAAGAAAATTTTATTTTTGATGGTAAAGGCTATCCTATTGAACTCTTAGAGAGTATGAGTCTTTAATCACCAACTGTTGCTGGTGCTTCATCATTTTTTTTTAAAGTCATGTCCTCTGAAAACAATTATAATTGCTTTCCAGAAAAATGCAAATACGTAAGAATTTTCAAATAATTTTAGAGGATTCACACCCCCCCATCCAAAAAAAAAGGCTCATGTAAATAGATGGGAGACTCATTAAATCAGAATTTCCATTTAAGAAGATAAAACGGTGGCAAAAAAATCAATGTTAGTTCAAAACCGAAATTTTACCTGCACTTTCATTTATTCAAAATGTATTTATTGAGCACCTACTATGTTCTCAGGCTTCTAACAGTGAGCAAGGCAGAGAAGAGCCTTTAGCTCCCAGAGTTTATATTTGCAGGGTGGGGGATGTTGATTGTCAAGGTGAAACAAAGTGGTCTTGACTCTCAGAATTAGCTCTTGCTGGTTACTTGTAACTCTGCGCAGCCCTTTTTCTTCAGAAACCAGAGACGATTTTGATTAATTGACCTGACAGCGCATGGCACATCATATTTACTTGGGAGGATTTAATAACCTCGGAGACTCCCAAAGGCATCATGAAAATTTCCATATACTATTATCCTAATGGGATCATAGTAAGAGAAAGCGCAACCACCGATATAAGGTTCTCACAGGCAGAGGAAGCTTTTGGTCAGTCCTTCAATGCTGTTGAGTTTTTTGCCTGATTTCACATTAGAAAGAAAACCCAAAACCCAACAGAGAACCAAAGCATGGAAGGAAAACATGGAAGGAAATTTATTGTCCTCTTAGGGAAATAAGTAGGTTGTTTCTTGTGGTGTGTATTATTTTTGATTTAAAAAGATAGAAGTGAAAGCAATTTTTTTTTTGGATAAATTGTGGCAGGAAATATTTTCTATACATGGGAATTCTGAGAGGGTAAACAGTAGTGAATCTGGAATAGTCTAGAGAGGTGGTTCTCAAAATGTTGTCCAGGATCGGTAACATTGTCATCAATCACCTGGGACTGTGTTAGAAATGCAAAGTCTCAGAGTATACCCTAGACCTACACATCAGAGACTGTGGAAGCATGGACAGTGTTTTAACAAGTTTTCCAGGTGATTCTGACACTCCGAAAGTTTGAGAACCACTGCCCTACCATGAGGCACAAACTCTTGCTCTTTGAATTTGGCTCACATTTATCACACATATAAACATATAAGTTGCACTGGGAGTTTTTGAAGTTTATAATGCAATGCATAACATATTTCTTAGCATGTTAATACTTCTTTATGATATTCCCATACTTAAGGACTATTTTCTTTTTTTAAGTTAATATGAAAATATCCTAAAGGAATACTAAAATGTCCTAAAATAATTAATTTATATTAAACTACATTATTTTATGTTAAATTAGATAACATAATTGAAAAACCAAGTATGATGGCCAACATACAGTTGATGCATTGTACATTATAGTTCCCTTTTGCTTTTATGCACAAATATTTTTTAAAATTTGTCATATATATTAAGTCGTCTTTAAATTTCACAGTGTTTGGATGTGAATAAAATGTAGAGTATGAAAATATTAGAAAACTTAAAATTATATTTATGGGTATTTTGGATGGGCATCTCTTTGGGCAGCTTATAATTCATACTGACGTAGAATGAAAGTTTAGATTTCTGTAGGGCAGAGTTAAGTTTGAACTGAAGATGTAAGAGAATAGTAACACAGGAGATTCTCATATTGCATTCTCATATTGCTTCTAGTGCCACCTGCATTTCCCCAGGTCCAACCAGTCTGAGGTTACAATGAGTGACCTTGACTTTGACGTTAATAGTCTACAATTTTCTGGCTTTCCTTCCCCATCTGCTGAGAGCACATTTCAGCCCCTTTCCCAGAGGATCCCAGTTATTTGGGGAGTTTTCAGAGCACGTTTGGATGTGGTGAGGAGCAAGGCTGCTCGGGTTCCTGGTTATACTTACAGCCTGTGGCCTGATAGCTTTCTGATGGCCCTCAGCCACCGCCCCCGTGTGCAGGGCCTCCGGGGGAGGGCTGCTCTTCTGCCCAGAGCCCTGTGTCTAGTGCACTCTCAAACTGCAGAATCCTCTATAAGCAAACAGGTCCTCACAACTCAGAGACACCATACTGTATCGTGAACTCGAATTCCTATCTAATTTCCCAGCTCTTCCTCCTTTCCTAGGAACCTACACACAGATTGGAAGGTCTCCCTCCCCAATGCATATTAATACCAGTGAATGCAAGCTTTGGTGGGGAGGGGCCACAGCAGGTCTGGTTCTATGGAGAGACCTATGTCGTTGCCCAGGGCCCCACACTCCCGAGGGTCCTGTGCTCAGCTTTATGCTCTGTTGCTATCTTGAAATTTTTGAACATAGGGACCTGTATTTTCATTTCGAGCCGAATTCCTCCAATTAGGCAGTGGTCCTGGGCAGCTGCCCATGCAGTCAGCAGACCCCAGATTCGGAACTTCCTTTTAGGGGCAATTTACCAGACTACCCCTGCTTCTTCTTGAGTCTGTTCTTGAGATTTGCATTAGAGGTATCCAAACTCTCCTTAAAGCATTTCCCAGAATCTGGTAAGGAGATACTAAATTTAAACTAGATTTTTCTTCTAGGAGCATTAGACTCCATAAATTTATAGGAATCCTGTAACAGTTCACTATGATTGATTTTTTTAGATGCTAAGTCAATTTTGGAATATTTATTTAAAAAGCCCCTTTTGTTAACAGATTTTTTTGGTGTAAACATTGGTGAAAGTTGATGAAGAACCAAATGAAATATGACTCATTCATTAGCCATGCATTAAATGACCTATTAAATGCTAAGGATGAGAGTCTTAAAAATGGAATAAGACCTGTCCCTATTTTTTAAGAACTCATAAGAGGCCTAGAATGACAGATGCAGAGAGTGATTATTTTTCCCTGAGGGGCTTGCAGATAGGGTAGGGGAAGAGAATAAATACCATTTAATAATATAATACCTCCAAGAGGGGCGTGGTGTCCGTGGAAGACCTTGGAAATGCCCCTTAGACTTGGGTCTGAATCATTATGGCTTGGTCACACTTGCTTCTGATTCACATTTTATCACTCGTTTTCTCCTGTGCTCTTAGCCTCTGCTCCCCAGTCGGATGAAGGCTCTGACATCGACTCTGAACCAGACTTGCCACTAAAAAGGAAACAGCGCAGGAGCCGAACCACCTTCACAGCAGAACAGCTGGAAGAACTGGAACGCGCTTTTGAGAGAACCCACTACCCTGATATTTATACCAGGGAGGAGCTGGCACAGAGGGCGAAGCTCACGGAGGCCCGAGTACAGGTACTGATGTCTACACCCACGTCCTGCTTCGATCCAGGCAGGAAAACATAAAGCGTCTTCTCGTTTAAAGCCTATTTCAAACCAGGAAAGTAGATACAGTAGGAACGGCACATCTATGAATTATAGCCTGTAAGCATTATAAAGTTCTTTTGTCTCTAAGGCCTTTTCTTTATATTTTGCCTTGTCATAATAACAACGTGATGACCTCTTATTTCTTTTTATTTGCATTTGCCTGGTTCAACCCCCCGTCCCCCCCACCCCTGCCATCTCTTTTGTTTTAGATTGTATACAGCAGTATTTTACTTTGCTAACCAGTCAGAAAATCATTTTTTTTATTAATAGGTTGGTAAATCCAATTAAATTGGTTGATAACGATGTATACGTTTGGCTTCATTTCTCTCATGTTGTTTGATACAAGTATTTTATATGTATAGATTTTGAAATGTGATCTATTGAATTTGCTTTCATTGTGTTCTTGGTATTTGGGAGGTACTTATGAAAATGTGCATTCTTATTTTACAATCTGGTTATTATTACTAGGAGAATATGATTATATCAGATATATCACACAGATGTGTGTCAATTCATGGTAGTCACTCCTCATTTCAAGAATCCTAATTGTGTGTGGGGCACTATATAGACTTTGGGGGTGGCGCACAAATCATGATAAACCAAATCTGAGTGGTTCCTCCGTGTCAGGCACTGTTCTAAGTGCCTTGCTTGAATTAACCCATTTACTTCTCATTGAAATCCTGGGTAGTATGTACTATTATCATCTCCAATTTATTTATCAGGCTATTTAAGTAACCACCCAAAGTTAAATCACTCGTAAATGATAGAGGTAATTGGATTCCATATACTTGTCCTCCATGTCCTTTCAAATATGAAGCTGTGCAAAGGTATATAAGGTAAAAATCTTTTCCTGGAAGGGTTTTATTGTTCAGAAGCATTTCAAGTAACCATAATATTTCAGAACCATTTGAATTATCTTTTTTTTAGAATTTTTAGAAGTACAATTGACCCTAGAACAACATGCGGGTTAGTGGCACCGACCCCTGCCCAGTCAAAAATCCGTATCTAACTTTTGACTCCAGGAAAACTTAGCTGTCCCTCGGTGTCTGTGGGGGATTGGTTCCAGGAACCCTGGCGGACACGAAACTCCAAGGATGCTCAAGTGCCTTATATAAAATGATGCAGATCAATGAACACAGGTATTTACTGAAAAAACAGAAATCTGCGTGTAAGTGGACCCACGCAGTTTACACCTGTGTTGTTCAAGATTTACCTGTACTCTGAACCCTCAGGAAGAGGCACCTTTGGTATAATATGTTTCTAGTGAGTGATACAATAATGTTTTCATCAGAAATGATGAACTTCCCCGTCCAGGTAGTAAAACACTGTTTGAAAGATTACAAATGTCTTAGTGTAGCCTGGAACTTCTTGCTGCCCCAGAAGTTAAGTTACCTTATCTGGCAATGTTGTGTTATTCCCAGATACTTGACTTTCATAGTCAAAGTGAGGAGAACTCGGCAGTGGACTGGTCCATTGATATAGTCTCTAGAGTGATACGGTCTCTAGAGTGATCAACACTTCTCATAGGCAGCCATTTTCCTCTCCGATCATAGAATTTTACAGAAACAACCTCTTCCAGGTTTCGAAGCTGAGTCAGAGAGATTGTCTTATTTAATCTTGTTTTCCATAGGATCATCATAGTGCTGAGGATGTCAAGGAATGCTGAGATTAGTTAAGACAAGTCTCTCAAGGAGCTACAAGCTAATATGGGTAATAAAGTAATCATGCAAATAATTTAAAAACAAAGCAGATGTGATAAGTACCATAAGAAAGAGACCAAGGGCAGTGGGAATTGAGAAGAGGAAAGGGTGAGATCTTGTTGGAGTAAACAAGAGAAGCTCATGGAGAAGGCAGATTTGAGATGGACTTTTGAGGCTAAATAGATATTCATTGGACAGGGTGGGTGGGGGGAGTACAGTAGTAAGAGGGAACAAGAGGAACAAAAGCACAGAGAGTTGGAAGCACATCAGTTACATATAGGTGATCTTTCGTTTTCACTCATGTTGAGGGAACAGTGAATAGTTCAATAGGATTGGTGGATAAGCAGTGGTGGGTGGCAGGAAGGACTATGGTTGGAAGTCAAGGCTGAGGACGTCTGTGGAAGGCTTGGGTTTCAGGCTAGGACACACACACTTGGTGCAATAGCAGTGGAGGCTGTAGGCATGAAATAGGTCTGTGGCAGTGGGAATGGAAAGGATGGCAGTGAACGGTATTCAGAAGTGGAATGTAAGCAACTGATTGTATAAGCTGGAGGTGGGTGGAGGGGGGACTGAAGAGAGGGTCCAAGATACATGGAGGTTTATAGCGTACATGTTTACTGTTGGTGCTATTCAATCCCTCTGCCTGTTACATTGGGATACAGAGTTCCTTCCCAGAAATGACCACCTCTAACCACACATCATGATCATGTATATACATAAATATTATATTATTACATAATAATATATAGCATACATATTATATTATATATATAACAATGTTACAACTGGTATATATATATATATATATATATATATATATATATATATATATATAAAATCTATTTTGCTTTTATTACAGTTCTATGATTACCTAGTTTCAATGTGAAGTAAAGTTCATTCATCACTTTACTCTTTCAGCAAACCTTTATTGCGTACCCACTATAGTCCAGGATTTGGTCCCTATTCTCCTTGACTGGCCAAGTTCACCTACTGGGTGTGTCCTTAAGATAGGTCAACTATCAGTTCTGAACTCAGAGTCCAAAAATAAACACCAATTTTAAAGAAATCAAACAAAGAGAGTGATGGAACACTGAAAAGAGTGTTCAGTGTTGCTCTGTCTCATTCTTGCCTTGGTGAAGACGAGGATGGGGGATGGGATAAAGCTGAAGCCCGTGCAGCTTGTACAGTGCCTGGCATTTGCATCTGGCTCAATGAATGTCAAAGGAGAATGAGAATGGCCCATTAACTTCCAGAGGACATGGGATCAAACCAATAAAGAGTGGTTCATATTTTTCTATACAGTGACCTCGTCTCCAAAGCAGGGCCCTCATTAACCTAACAGCTGTCCTAATGTGGCTTTAACCCGGTGACTTTTTACATTCCTTATGGCTTCATTAGTTCCCTTGAGACACATCATGTCCTGCACTATGGCTGTGATGTACAGCCTAACAAATTCCCTACAACACCCAGCATATGGATCTTTTACTTAACCCAGCAGGAAAAAGAAGGGAGTAGTTAATCACTGATTAAAATGCCAGAACAAAATCCTTTAGTTTTTAGAAGGATCTGGGAAAGCAGTAGCAAAGTCAACTCAGTTTGAGTGATAGCCAGAAAGTGTGAGTTAGTTTAATTTGGGGCACCTGGGAAAACCAAACACCAAATAAAAAAAAAAAAAAAAAAAAAAAGAAAGAAAGAAAAGAAAACAACACCCCAAACACATTCCATTCCATTTTTCCTTTTTTCCTGAGGAAACGTATTTCAAAACTCTTCAGAATAGAGATAAGACTAAAGCTATAATAAATTAGGCTTTTGTCAGTATTTCAGAAAAATTTGTTTGGACAGTAGCTGTTATGTTTATCATAGCCAAATCTAAGTACACAATCTAAGAATTGTTGTACACCAAAGACTAATTTGCCCAGTTTACTTCCTAGGTAGCTGTTATTTCGTAAATAATGGCAAGCATTCAGGTTTTGTGGGGAATGCCTTGCAAATATTTGTGATAGGAGAAAGTTTTAGTAACTATTTTATCTAAGAACTCCACGAAGCAGGCAAGTATCATTCTCTTTCATCGCCAAGATAATGGAAGACAGGACATAGAAACAGAATTTCTGCTTGTAGAAAGAAAATTTAACTAGGAGTCAGAAGGTGTGGGTTTTGGTCTCATCTTGCCAAAAGCATTTTGTTGAGCAAGTCACTTAATTCTGCTATAATTGCTGTAATCCTGCTGTGCTTCGGGTTTTTTTGTTTTTTTGTTTGTTTGTTTTGTTTTGCTTTTTTAAATTTGTGTGGGTTAGATGAGATGATCTCAGTCAGTCTGAGTCTGTGGATGACCAGGATAATCATGGATGACTTTAGGAGAATTGAGATTTATACACAAAATGAGATTGTGTGTATGTGTGTGTGTGTGTGTGTGTGTGTGTGTGTGTGTGTGTATGTGTGTATATGTGTGTACAGTGTTAACTGTGGAGAGGGCCTCTGGCTTTTATCATATTGTCAAATACCACCTCCCCTTGTTATGTCTCCCAATTAAAAACTACTAAGATGCATGATCTGTCACTCAGGACCCTGCTGGCATCAGTAATTTGGGGTTCTCAAGGAAACCCAATGGTGACTGAAAGCCATCTAACAGATCTTCAAAGTTCAGAAGCTGAGATAGGTATGGAATCTTTGAGCCTAAACTCCATAAAGAAGCAAAAATATGGTCATCCTGCAATTCATTGCAGGACTTGGCTCTTGGAATGTACAGGGATGCAGTTCAGTATGCTGTCATGTGTGTCTGTGGTCCTCTGACACTTGTGGGAGGGAGCATGGCATTTCTCCTCATCAACTTTGCTCATCCTGTCCCCAGCCTCTCACCATACAGTGGTCAAAGCTGGATGGCAGCAATAATAGGGGAGCTGGGAGAGTGTGGTCTGAAAAGACAGGGGCTGGAGTGAATGAGAAGGTCCAGGGGAACTAGCAGCTTGTCCTGAATTTACCTGCTTGGAAAGTACTGTATTTGGCTTTGTAGCATTAGACATCACCAAATCTAGTGTTTAATCAAGCATTTTATAATCTTGTTTTGAATTCTCTTTCTAAGGATTAAGTGTTACATTCTTTCCTTATTTTCCAAATTGCATTTGAAATAACCCATCTGGAATAATGTAGGTTAGATTGCCTTTGAGGACCACACCAAAAATGTGAACCAGTAATTTATGGATGGACAAAATTAGGCTTACACCGTGGGACAATTAGCACTAATCCATGAAACTTGGAAGCAAATTTGACCTAAGTCTCCATTCAAGCCAAACTGGCTTTCAATTATTTGAGGTGTTATTTGGGCATTTTCCTGTTTGCTCATGGGCACAAAAGGCTTTGGCTGTAGACCATAGAGCTAAGAAAACAAAGCAGCCTTTAATTCTTGAGTTTCTCAGACAGAGGTGGCAATGTGACATTTTTACGTAATAGCTAACATTTATTGAACACTTAATATCTCTTTGGGATTCTTTTAAGGGCTTTGATTACACTGTCTCATTTAGTTGTCACAACAGTCTTATGAAATAGTTTTTTTATTTTATTTCTTCCATTAAGCAGATTAGAAAACAAGAGTTCCACAGATATTGTTCAAGGTCATAGAGGTACAAAGGGGGGAATGGGGAGCTGCGATTCAACTTTTGCATGGTCTGCGTTTGCACCCATATTAATAAAAAGTATTACTGTATCTTTTAAAGTACTAAGTTTATCCCATCTTATATTGTTGAGAGTCTGAACAAATTGGTTACTTCTTTTACTCATGGAGAGAAAAATTTATTAAACCCTTATTTTTCTTTTGTGATTCTATATCTTTTCCCCCTAGTTATGATGTTATGGGGGTCTTTCTGTCAATTTAAATTTTTTTCTCATAAAGATCATTGGATATTGTATGACTCCAGAAATGGATCTAAAGATCATTTCCAAAAGGCATGAATATAGCTTTGAAGAAGAGCTCTGTAGGGGGATTTACAAGTAAGGAGAGATCCATGGGGCAGATGAAAATGAACCAGGCTGCAGTTCATCAAATGAAGTAAAAACTTCGAGGGAATGTCTTTCAGTTAAAGATGGGGTGGTAACAGTATCCCAAGATCACTGTGCTTGGCTAGTTTGGGTATTTAAATGAAGGTTATTTTAAGGTCAATCTTTTATGTCTATTAAAAATAGAGGATATGTCTTTTATGTGTTTCAAAGAATAAAGAAGGAAAAGACCACTTCCCAATTTGCAACTTCAGTCTGTTTTTTCTTTAATGTTTCTTGTGGCAGATCAACTGGTTCTAGGAGATGCAGGTTAGCGGTGGCAAGATGATAAAAAATTTGGTTAAATGTCCAGAGACAGGCAGATCCATCTTTAGTAAGCCCTGGTTCTCCCAGAGGACTGGCCCTCTGGACTTAGGTAGCCTAAATTTAAACAACATTTAAATTCCTTCCTGTGGCAAACTCTTGAACTTCCTGTTGAAGTTTTGTTTTTCAGTAAAGATTTGCTTCCCAACTATTTCTCTTCATGTTTTATTGTACTATAAATATAAGAACTTTAAAATCCAACTCTTGCTGGATTTACTCAATGTCTTCAATATTTTTTGTATTGTTTTGGAAAACTATAAACAAACCCCCAGAAACCTTATACCCCTAGTCTTTTGGATTCAATCATTTGAAGCTATTTGTAGAAAATTATGATGCTTCTTCTCATTTATTATTTGAAGAAAGACATTTTTGATTCAATAATTGGGTTATAGAGGAATTAGAATGAACTTGAATGAAAGGTAAATTGAGATTATTGGAGTGAACAGGCATAGCCACCCACTGGATAAATCAGACTTGGTTTACTTATCTGAAGGTTACGGAAGGAATGTGGCATAGAGAGATTGACAACATGGTTCTGATAACGCCAGAAGTGCAAGCTCCTGAGCTCTTCTTAAAAGAGCTCACTGGTCCAATTGAAAACAGTATGTCTGAATGAATGAAGTCACATGAGAACTTTTGGAAATTCCACTCTTCTCCCAGCTTAGCACAGAACGCTGGAGATGCGCTGCATGAAGGTTGGTTTAGATAGAGGTAGGGGACCATTTCACCTGAGCCAGGTGGCCTTGTTAATCTCAAAGTTTTATAGTATCTGACCACAGTGTGTAGGATAGCACAGTACACTCAGGCATGAGTATGGCTCTAATTTTTCATCCTCAGCCTCCTCTGGCTAACACAGCTTGTTCGAAGCACATCTCTAAAAACGGTTTTCTTACCCCATGCCTCTGGGAGTCATAGTAACAGACACTCAGATTTGCGGTGAGAAAACACAATTGATGTGGACCTCAAACTGAGTGCCATTCATGCTTCTATTATCCCAGGTGGCAAGTCATTAAGTTAAGTAAAACGCTAATTCAATTATGTATCAACATAGGAAAATATTGACTTACCTTCTTTTCCTGTTGGAGACTTAAGGGGTATTCAATGTTAGTATTTTGAAGACGTTGAAACAGCTTTCCTTACCAGTATCTTGCAACGTGCTTAGAGAAGACCAAACTCTTTTGCAGACAAATGCTTGAGGGAATAGCAAACATTTAACCAGAGGCCTTGGCAAAATATTTGCTAAGTTGGACTTTCTTGCTCCAGAAGGGAGAAATTCCACCCTGCATTCTTTTTAAAAATTTCATGACGTAAAAAATTGCAAATAAGTGGTATAATTGTTAACTTCGTTCTAGGAGGAAATTAAGTCTTATCTTTTCTTAGACATACTGGTCTCCTGCATGTATCACCTCCATGTGGAGTGACTTTCTGTTGAAATCATGTCTGTTAAAATGAGTTGAAACTCTGTCTCCACTCTAAACTTTTCCTGATTCTCTGCATTTCTAGAATGGAGCTTCTACCTCTAGTGAGCAATTATTTTGAATTCTTTGAAGACTCTGTGAATTCTAGGAGGATGAGACTATAAGCTGCTCAAGTGCAGGAATCTTATCTTATTCTATCATCTTATTCACCCCTTTATCCCTCTGACCCCAAGCACAGAGCTTTTCCCCATATAAAGTTTTCAATGAACTTTTGATATAGGAATTGGCATATCTTTAACTGGTAGACATCTCTCTCATTTAGGGGGCACCATCACATATACACTCTGGAAAAATCATTCAAAGTTCTGCATTTAAATTCTGTAGGTATCAGAGCTGGGCAAGATCATGAGGCCCATTCAACACCTTACATCACAATTTCTCAATATTTTAGACGTTCAGTTACATTGCTTGCTCCAGTCACTGCTATTTTTCTCTAGCTACTCCCACAAAACACTTGGGCGTTACGTTCCTTGAAGGCATTTTCTTATATTACATCCGATTTTCCTGAATGAACCTGGTTATCATAGTGTCTGGCACAGATTAGCCTAGCTGCATAAAGCTGTTGATGAAAGAAAGAATTAATTATTTAAGGGATCTCCTTAGAGGAAATGCTTTCATTTTTTGAATGAAATACTTAACCTCTTTGGCCTGTGTTTCCACTAACATCAGTACAATGCCTCACATTTTGAAAGGGACATAAAACATCTCCATTTATCCTCTTGGTCAGTTTATATGACTGTCCAGGAGCTATGCCCATAATGACAATAGAAATACCGAGACAGACTGATAGGAATATAAACTACAAGGGTTAGTGTAATAGGCAAGGTCAAATTGGGACAATGTCCTGTGGAGGTCAGAGGCTCATGGATCCTCCCTAGAATACATGAAAGTGGGAGGGTGCTGATGGTGACAGTAGGAAGTTCTTCTTGTCCATCTCCTGTTCAGCCATCCCTGCCCAAGGCCATCACTGGATTTGTGGGGGCCTCTGCAAGACCATGGAAAGCCCTTGAAGCCCCTCAGTGACCCCTGACATTTAACTCTCCTTTCTCCCCTGACAATACAACACAGAGGGTGGAGAGCTCTTGCTTCTATTTGCCCTGTCAGTAAGCGGTCTTTAATCTGTTTTAGCATGAAAAATTCATTAAGAATGTACTATTATTTCATCAGTGAAATCCTCAAATTTTAAATTAAATCCATAGGTCTGGTTTAGCAACCGCCGTGCAAGATGGAGGAAGCAAGCTGGGGCCAATCAACTGATGGCCTTCAACCATCTCATTCCGGGGGGATTCCCTCCCACTGCCATGCCGACCTTGCCAACATACCAGCTGTCGGAGACCTCTTACCAGCCCACCGCTATTCCACAAGGTATGGAGGAAGGGAGTCCAGGGTTACAGTGTAACTTCCCATCACTTTTCCTGCTGCTTATTTTATGTCATGCTGACATTGTTGCTGTTTGTATGTTAATTACATTCTACTAGGTTGTCCTGAATTCACCAGAAACATAGTACAGTCACATTCCAGAAACATAGTTTGTTCTGGGACATATCTTAATCTCGCTAGATGAACTGTGTTGTGATATAATACGATGTCAGTATTTGAAAACAAAACTAAACAATGAAACTAAACAACCTTTCTAAATGAATATGCAATTCGCTTTTCTTTGGTTAAAATCTTACCTCTACATTTGTATTCCAGTCTGCAGTTAACTGAAGTTCTGTGATGGTTACTGACTGCAGTAGTGATAGAGGGAAGCTAAGCTTTGACTAAGTCACTATTTGTTAACACATCGAGGTGAATGGGATAAACGATAAGACAAAATTATTTTGGATTATGAAAGGTAGCGTTCCAGGCATTCAAAACCATACTGTGGTATTAATACTTACATGACTCGAATGTGTATTTGCTAAAGAAACTTGAGATTTGGAATTCTTACAGTGGTTAATTCTTATGTTGATTAATAATACTCACTACCAAAATAGGTTTGTTGGCATGTTAGTCTGATTTCTGAATTCCCATTCTGTGGGAGTGTGCCATGAAAATATTATTAATATATAAATAAATTATGTACTTGCACGTACGAGGTCTGACGATTAAGTTCGTGAACTCATCCTAGGAAAAGTGCTACATACCTCATTGCTGAATATCCCTATGGTCACCTTGGAAGTACTCCCCTTGGGAAGCTATGCACTGATGCCAGCACCTAGTCCACCCTTCAAAGCAATTTTGGAACTCTTTTTCTGGAATGTCCATCAGAGCTGTTGTATTACCCTTGATGTCCTGAATGTCATCAAAATGTCTTCCTTTCAATATTTCCTTTATGTTTGGGTAAAGAAAGAAGTCATTGGGGGCCAGATCAGGTGATTAGGGAGGGTGTTCCAAAACAGTTATTTGTTTACTGGCTAAAAACTCCCTCACAGACAGTGCCATGTGAGCTGGTGCATTGTCGTGATGCAAGAGCCATGAATTGTTGGCCAAAAGTTCAGGTTGTCTAACTTTTTCACGCAGCCTTTTCAGCACTTCCAAGTAGTAAACTTGGTTAACTGTTTGTCCAGTTGATACAAATTCATAATGAATAATTCCTCTGATATCAAAAAATGGTTAGCAACATTGTTGCAACAAGTTTGCAAACTTAATTGTCAGACCTGGAATTGTGCAGAGATGTGCCTTTATTCGTTACAAGTGGTTCTATACCTGCATGGGAAGAAATGAAGCCCGAAATTAGCATTTGGCCTGACCTACAGACACTGCTGATGGCTTGGTGACGGTGAACTTTGGCCCTGGACTTATGCCGCTGACCCGCACAGGGCCTCTCTGACTAACCATCTTCTTCCTTGCAGCCGTGTCAGACCCCAGCAGCACCGTCCACAGACCTCAGCCGCTCCCTCCAAGCACTGTACACCAAAGCACTCTGCCTTCCAATCCGGACAGCAGCTCTGCCTACTGTCTCCCCAGCACCAGGCATGGATTTTCCAGCTATACAGACAGCTTTGTGCCTCCGTCCGGACCCTCCAACCCCATGAACCCCACCATTGGCAATGGCCTTTCACCTCAGGTCAGTCCCGTGTTTCCAGACAGACGATTTGCTGTATACGAGAACCAAACAGTCAATTCCCTGAGGCAGTCGTATAATGAATTGCCAAATTTAAACCATAATGTATTCTTTATACAAGCCACATGATTTCAGTTTCCTAGTTTCCTTTCTCTCCAACCTTCCTACAGGCTGTACTAAAAGTTGTAGCTTAGACTTAAAATTCAAGTGATTTTTAATGTAATCACAGAGATTTTATGTTTATACTCAGTTGTGAAGACATTTGTCATCTCCACTCCTAGTTCCAGCCTTTGGGTAAGGAACTCACACACATTTTTTTTTAAAGGTATTTGGTCAGCTGATAGGATTGTGAGCAAAACCAACTAATAAGAAACCAGCTTTTATAAAACAATTGAAGAGGATGCAAACAAGTTGTTTGGGGAGAGACCCAGCTGATGACTACAGTATAAATGATTTATAAATGCACGAATTAGGAGAATTACTGCTCTTTGGGACTATAGAGATATTTGAATGTTGTAATTGTTTTTCTAATTTGCATTGGACTATGAGCTTTTCTTGAGAGATCATATTAATAAATTGCCTTGATAATTGCATGTCAGAGGGTTGGTTAAATTTCCTACATGTGGCATCTGTCTGAGGTTGACATTATTAGCAGTTGTTTAAATACAGATCGCTTGATTTTATTAGAGAGCTCTTAGCCCAGGTGGCAAGGATAGCTGCCCGCTAAATTTGGAGAAATGTCACAAAGGGGTTGCAATCTATAATTGCAATCGAGAATCTCTTCGGGGCTGAGAGTGAGAGTTTTAACAGCTTTATCTTTTCTTAACCCCCTTTTTCTTCTTGGTGGTTAGAAAAACAGAGAGGAGCTCAGAATGACACAAATGAAAAGTGAAAAGACAATTATAGTCAATTACACACTAATCACTGACTATCACCGCTGCCTAAGCACCAAGAGGGCATTCTAATAGGCAGAAAATGAGATTTTAATGGCACAAAGGGTGGCCAAAATAACGACTCATATATCTTTGCCTTCTTCGTTTTCTTCAACTTGTGGTTTGCGTCTTGGGAGTGGAGTTCCTGGGCTCTGCTCAACAGTGATAACTCTGAGCAGCTGAAAAGTTCAAAGCCATTGGAGTTGAAAAGAATGAATAGTAAAGGCAATGAAATAAACATTTCTGCCTGAAGGCAAAAGTTCATAAATCCTTTTTTGTAACAGTAAATGTAATTAAGTTTCACAGATTCCTGTAGCACATCCTGGGATTAAAAAAAAAAAGAGGTGGCTTTAAACCTCAGCCGAAAAATAACAACATGAAAACAATAAACATGCTTCCTATAGGACTTTAATACATTTAATTTCCAAGGGCTGGTACTTGTGAATGTGATTTTGCATGAAAATCATGGACTTATATTAATAGTTGCATCTTTAAAATGCCCAGATTTATAGCATATTAAGTGTCTTCCACAGTTTAGAAGTAACATCAGAAGTAGTTATCCCTTCAGTTTTTTTTTAACGTAAGTGGTTTTGGGCCATAGAAAAGCTTCTTAGGAATGTGATTTGGTAGAAAGTGTTAATAATAGTGAACTTCAACCCTCACCAGTTCTGTAAGGTGAGACCCAGATTCCCTCAGTGTTTCTTAGTGTTCAATCATAATAAATATAATAGCACAAATCTGTTTTCTAAAAGTGAAACTCTTAATTTTTTGTGTTATAAGTGTATCACCTTGTATTTTATATACATGTATTTTATTGTATTATATAAGCATTGCATAAGTGGAATTATTAGCACTTGATCTTGACACTGTTAATTCTTGATTTTTCAAGAAGACTGGCTATGAGTCTAGAGTTGGCAGTAGGGTAGGAATCCTTCCAATATCAAGCAATGGAAAATTCCACAGGCAGCCTTTCCTGTATTTCTTTACAATGCCCTTACATATTATGTTAACTCCTTACTGAAAACATTGCAAATTTCCAGGATATTTTGCATTTCTACAATACATTTCTGCCTCAAACCACCAGTAGGGAATCCATGTTGTTTCAGTTCTTGTAGCATCCCCAAAGAGTTAGAAAAGAGACAAGAAATAGAAGCTCCCCCTTACTTCCTCAGGCAAAGTTGAAGAATGAAAGACAGTGAATGAAATAGGTATCTTTATAAACATCTTACAACAAGGGAATAAGAGAATTGGGTATTAGAACTCAGATTTCAGTAGCTTTTGGGATTTATCACTTCTCAGGACTGTAAGCAAAGGGGGCAGGGTTACCCTACTTCCGATTGTTTGGCTTTATTAGAAGTATTATGAAGAAAGGAGCTCACGTCTACCAGCCTTGTTTACCTGTTAACTAAAGCAGAGAGTAAAGAAAGGGTGGTGACCCTTCAGTCTTATTCTTATTACATGGAAGTGCTTATTAATATATTCTTGGACGATATAATGTTAAAGTGAAACTAATCCTATGATGACCATTCTCCTCTTCTTTTCCGCCTACTCTTCCACTTCCTCTGCCTGTATCTGGACATCTGAAATGCAGACAAATCACCCGAGGCTCAGAGAGCTTGTGACCTGCTGAAGGCACAGGACTCGTAGTAAGAGAACTGGGATTAGAACCTAGGATTCCTGGCTCCTGCTCTACATCGCATCCATCCTAGTCTGTTCACAGTTGAATGATGAGGAAACAGATTTCTTGAAAAATAGAGGCAGGGGGCTTTAGTCATATTTTAAAATCATTTAGTAGCAACTGGTTTTCTAAACTTTTGGGTTCGGGTTAATTTACATTCTTTTTGCTAATACCCTCTACGTATTTTTTATTTATTTTTTTGCTTTACACACTTTTTCTATTAATCTTCTAATACACCCCCCATAATAATCTATATGCTTATTGTATAAAATGGAAATATTTTTAAAACTGTCTTTAGAGTAGGACAAAATTACCCATGACAACCACTATTAATGTTGTTTTCTAGCTCTTCTTTTTGGGTCTTAGGCCTTTGAAAAATATCTATAACTGCTGTAGTAGTGCATGCAATTTTGCATCTTGCCTTTTTTCTATCTTCACCTTTCATCATAGACCTTTCCCGCCTATTAATTTAAATTGAATTGGAGCAAAAGTTTTTTGAGTCATTATGATGAATTCACTGTAGATCTCTTCAGTGGAGGCTATTTGCCATGGTCAAAATATTTGTGCATTCTATTTCACTTTTTTCCTAGTGTCATTGAGATGGGTGTATTATTTGCCATTCAAGCTTGAAAATGATGGGTGAGAATGTGTGTGAACTATTGTACACTGGGCTTTCTAGTTTCTTGTCAAGGAATTAATAGACGCCATCATAGGCATATTGTGCCTCTGTATGTGTGGACTTCAGTTGCTTTTCTTTTGGGGTTTCTGACATGTCTGCCCCCTCAAGCCAAGATTCTTTTAAAACTTGGCATCAAAGCCATTAGCCAAATGGTGTGTGTTAGATGCCCTCAGTCCTTCTCTCGTGGAAGGTCTCAGCTTTGCGAAGGATGGGTATGGAGCATGACTCAGGAAGGTCCCCATCTGTCCAGCTGCTCAGATTGGAGTAGCAATGGACTGCTATATATTTGTGACATTATAAATCTCAGAATACTGTCAAAAATTTTAGAAACTATTCATATTTTTCCTCGAGGTGCTGACAGGTTTTGTGCACTACTGAATCATTGGCAAGTTTATCTTGTTCTGAAGGAATCAGTGACTATATCTGGGGAACATTCCCATTTTAGTTACCGAAAAACTGAGGCCAATGCAACATAATCATCTAGATGACAGAGTGAGTTACCAGCAGAGTTAAGAGCTGAATCTATCTCTTTTTCAGTTATTACTAATTCTTCTATAAATAGAAATTGCACATTTCATTTGTTGGAGAAGCACAGTGTCCAAGAAAGCTTTTTGTGAGCTCTGGCACTCATATTCAACCTGATTTTCCTACAGGCATGGTTGAAAGTCTTCAAAATTGGCGTGTTTGGCTTCCTATTCCTTCAAAAACTAGATCTGTCAGGGAACTTGAGGCAAGATTCTCAAGTGATAAGTAGGTGGGGAGGTAGGCTAATGACCTCAAAAATTTCTGTTGTCTCTGAATTGTATTTTGTTTGAACTACATGACCATTTTAGGGAATGGGGCTTACACTCATATATGAATGACAAAACACCCTCTGAGAAGAAAACCATTCAACTCACTCCATAGAGGGTTTTCTCCTGCCATAGCAGCCTTCTTTCGAAAGGTTGTATACCCTTGTTGTGGAACAATACAGAAGAACACAGTGAAGAGAGACCATGTATTTCCCCTTCGAACCCAGATGGTATGTTACCAACACCTTCCTGCATGTGCAGGAGAGAAAAAGGAATATTGACTTGGAATATGGGATACCAAGGAAATACCACCATATGCTCAAGACATGAGATGGATTAACATGTTCTTCTAATTAACTTTCCTTTGCGAGAAACACTACCCTCACTGTGTCCCCCACCTCCAACACACACACAATCAAACCCCCCACACAAGGCCAGTTAAATTAACAAACTTATCATTTCACAGCCTACCCCCACCCTACTTCTACTAACTCTGCACTTTTTGGTGACAGCTTCTAATGATTTCTTGAGTGAAATACAGTATCAGTGGGTTACATGGTTTCTAGGAAGCTTTTTTTTTTATTGTGATGTAGTATACAGAAATGGGCCAACTTGGCTGCATTTAGTGTTCATCAACCATTGCAAATGATTCTTCAAATGTTTTGGGTTTGGTAAAACCTAAAACACATTTTGCCAAGCACTTTTCCTTCTTAATTTTTCAAACTGTATTTTAGGGAAAATTTGATCCATATGGTTTTAATTCATTTACTCTTATATCATTGACATTTTTTTTTTTTCCTATGGAGCCATTTGATATCCAAGAAGCTTTCTGAGCCTTTCTTACGTTTGTTTTAAGATTTCCCTCCTTAAAAAGAGGAAGTCCTCTTTGCAGCCTCAGAGGCCATAAATTTTGAGTACTCTCTCAATTCAGCAATACTTAAAAATACATTTGGTATAAATCTGGATTATTACGAACACATTTTGTGTCTAGAGCAGATGGGCAGATTTTCGTTTCTGTTTTACGAGTGAAACGAATGACAAAATAAGAAAATAGGGTTAAATTACAAAAAAAAGTTTTGTTTTAGAGAATGTTTAACTGTTATTAATAAATCCCCATGGTGAGAGCTATGCTCAGAGGCCTCATTTCAAAGTTTGTCCGGGTCCTTGGTAAGATGTAATTGAGTAACCAGTACACCTGTCCTATTTCATGGATAATCTACTGAGGAAAGAAAAAAAAAAATCTCATAAAGATTTGTGTCCCTGGCTTGAAAATGCTTGAATGTTTGCTCACCACTCAGCAACTCAGGAACAAAGACTAGGTCTGCAGATCTCATCAAGTTTATCGACCATTCATCTTTTAAGTCTGGTTGAATCATCACAGCTTTGTGGGCATGAGACACGGTCCCAGAAGTAAACTCAAGAAAGAACAGATAGATCTTTATATTAACGAGATTGTGGTTAATGACAAACGATGTCAGGATGAACTTTTGTTCTGATTCCCATTTCACAAAAGAAAACCTTTAACTTCACCACCCCTCCAGTTGCTTTTAAAGAATAATATTAAAATCGAGATTATTAGTGTGTAATGTATGTAAATTGCATATTTGGTGTCAGCTACGCTTATTAGGCAGTTTCTCCATTTCATGCATATATGTATTAGACTGTCGAGGTTCCAGTTCAAATTCGATTTCAATTGCTCAGCACAGTTTCTTTTGACAAACATTTGTTAATCCTGAAACTTATTAGGGAGGGACATTTAAGTGTTAATATGTGTACCCAAAACTCAAGACTGCTTTTGATTTAGCTTGTCATTTTGTGGACCACAGTATTCACAATTATCTTGAATTCCTTAACTGCCAGGCCAGATGATGGTTCTTGGTCCATCGTAGGTGTAAGGGCTTACTAGAGATCAGCTTGTTTTGTGGATGAGGTACAATTATTAAGACTGGTTGTGATGGATGCTTTTCTGTTTCATATCAGGAGACCGTGTTTTTCACTGTGGCGTGATTGTTCCTTGACCTTCACTTGTGCTCTTGGTACATGTAAAAGCAGTACAATTTTCCCTGGTGGCAGGTCCAGCTTCTGTTTCAAGACAGCTGATTTTCTGGACATTTGTAAGCACACATCCAGATGCCCGGTCAGTTGTTCTGTGCATTTCACATGGGTTGTGGATCCTGTGCCCACAGCCTACTTTTATCCTCGTGCAAAACCAGGCAACCAGGTGGCCTGCCACTAGCCCGTTTCCCAAGAGAACTACTTCCTTCCATTTACACTTCCCAGAAGTTCATTTGTGGAAGAAAAAGGAGTGATTTTGAAGGAAGAGATTGGTAGGGTGTCAAACAAAGCTTGGACAGAGAAACAATCTGTACCAAAGTGGCAGCTTCTCCAAAGCTTGAGTCTCTTTCTGTTTCATTTCTAAAGTAGTTCATGAGCTCAAAACCATGGCTACAGAAGCCTCAGATGTTTATGAAGACTCAAGGATGTTTATGATCATAAATGAGCCCATTTCAGCTGTACCAGAATAACCATTAGCCATTTGCATGTTTCCATTCTGCCATATTAGGTTTTTGAGATGTTCTCTCTGTGGTAAAAACACTGCTGCTAACTCATTTGTTGAATCGATGCAGACAGCAATTGACTTGGTGCCGTTGGTTTTTCTCCGAAGGCTGTGGTTGCTACCCTTAAAGCATAGGAGGAGAGCCCTGGTTTATGTCAACTCTAGCCACAGTCTCTTGAATTTAGTTACAAATTTGGAGAATTGTGAGAGAAACAGCCACTAGGCCAAAATCTCCGTTTTAAAGAAAGGGAGGGAAGAGCAGCCAGTGACTGAATCTCATCATATCACTGAAAGGAGCCACAAGGAAACCTTTCTTGCTGAATTAAAAATTTTTGGTTTCTGCTGAATTGGTTTAAATAGAAACTCCATCAGTGACTTTCTGTTGTACATTGCACAAATTAAATGCCACAATCCCAGCATTTTTAGGCCCATTTGAATTCTTTTAGCCATTGCGGAGGAAAAAAGGAGTGTGATTACTTGGTCTACAACGAAGCTACTAGAATGAAAAGTTTTTCTTTGTAGTTTGTAATATAGGGTAAAGCTGCGCTGAATTCTAGTGTGAGGCCAATGGTCTGAATCAACCCTTTATATGTGGTTGGAATGCAATGTAAAGCTTTTAATTTATTACTGCATTTGCAAAATGGCAATATCTACAGAAATCTGAATACTTGCATATTTATTCAATTAGAGGCTGAATGTATGCTTTGTACTGCAGACACAAAAAACTGGATTCAGTCATTAGTTGTGTACTATTTTTTTTTTCCTGAAGAATTTGCCTCTGCAAAACAGTCTGGGTTTCATCAGAGGTGTATATTTTTCACTGTACAGTATAATATTTAAAAATTACTCTTGACATTTCGCTAGAGTTTAGTAACTAGAATTTCAGAGATTAGTGATTGCATTGTCCCTGTTGATCAATGGGCAAGATGGAAAATTGGGAAACCCTTTGAGGCGGTGCGTTTTGTAGAATCCCAGGGTAGTATTTCTACCTTAAAGGGAATATTTCTTAGCTGTGAGATGATGGTACAGCTAGTCTTCAGCCTTGAACTAATGAAAGAGACAAGCATTATTCAAATAAATCATTACCTTTTGTTTTTCCCACAAAATGCTGCTGTCTCATTGTGTGCAGCTTGCCTTGAAAAATTGAATTAAACTATTACATCTGTTCTGAGATTAAAAAGCCCTTTGTAGAGCTGATCTTCATGACTTGATGGGAAAATTTCTAGTTCAATGTCAACCCTTCCATAACTCTTCCAGGCAAAATTTCTTGTGTTAGCCTCTGCTGATGTCACACTGCTGTGTTTATACCTTGTTAAAACACATACCACGCTGTAATATATTATAAAGTATCCATTCACTCCTTTGACTATGAGCTTGTAGAGGAATGGTGCTAGGTCATAATCATCTTTGAACACCCAGAAACCAAGCAGTGCCTCATAATAAAATATTGTTCCCCAAAGTGGGCTCCTTGGAAGAGTGGTTTGGGGAAAAAGAATTCTGAATCAGCAATTTGGTAAATGTTAACAAACTATATCCCTTTGTCTTTCAGAGTCTCAGTACACATTAGCCTACTAAAGGCTCTGACAAGGCTTGTGTGGAAACGTGTTTTACAACTTAGTGTTTTCTAATTTAACTATGGAACCCTTTTGTTGAGTAATCAAACTACCACATTTTGAGGAACATTTCCTAGGAAGTACTGAATGAGAGAAAACACATGTGGAGGCCCAACTCATGATTCTTCCATTTCTAAAATAGTTCCCTTGATTTTTTTTTTTTTTACAAGTCAATGTTTCTTTCTATTTTACATCTGACGTTATCTTCTACTTCAACATATTGTCAACCCTCAGTATAACAAGTTAGCAGGAAAGAGAGTAATTTTAAAGACAAAGCTATAAACTGCTTAATAATGTTTAGATGAGGCAGATAAGGGAGTAAAGGAAAGAAAGAGAATTCCTGTTTAGTGAATTGATTGTAATGTGGGTAAAACTCGTCCATTTCTAGAAAGAGCCCCAAGGTCAAAGGTACTAGATTCCAATACTTATCAGCCCCATCACTGTGTGTCATCAGACAAGTTGTCTAAACTATCTCAGTTTCTATTTCATCTTCTTGGTAAACTGGAAAATATTAAAAAAAGAATTGCCCCATAGAGTTATGCTGAGAAACACAAATATTTTTGACAAAGTAATAATACTATTGCAACATGGCTTTCATTTTTGTTTACTTAGAGATAGCATGCAAACCTCTGACAAAAAAGTAATTTGATTGTTGCCGACAAAGAAAGCAAATGTGGAAACTGAGAAATTATATATATAAAAAAAAGGCACTCTATTGGTGGACTGAAGTATTTTCAGGTATTCCACTTAGACGTTTTAAAGAACTGAGGACTCATGTTGGTTTCTATTCAGACTGCAGTATTTGTAATGTGCTTGGGGTATGAGAGTCCCCAGAAATGCAATGTACAAAACTGGGTTTTGTTTCAATAATTCAGATCATAGTCTCATGAAAATTCACTACAATGGAAACAAGAACCAACGACTCCTCATTCCCTGAGGCTAAGTGTGGGGAGGAAAGAGGATTGTCTTATTGTTTTCCTCTCCTTATTTTTGTTTTGATTTATTGAAATAGAGTACCGAAATGCATACGTTTTGAGAAATATGCAATCCATCTTGTGGGATACTGGATACTAGGTAAATTGGAAGCATGCTGCTTACCTCAGCGGCAGGCAATCTGACGAATCTGTGCTTCTCTGTCACCAGCAAAAGGTAAAGGTAGATAGAACAACAGGTATGGTAGAAAGGTTTTAGGAAGGAAGGAGCAATCTAAGTAATTTTGAGTTAACCGATTGTGGAGCATTCTTTTAATCACTAAATCACGAGGACTGTCTTTTGTCAAGATCTGTAGGAGCAGATTTCACTTCTGTAGATCCAAGACCTATGGAAGGGGCTTCCCTGTATGGTGCCAGCCCACATAAAGTTGCCTGTGCAATAGGAGACATAACCACTGCTCAATTTAATCAAAGACACAAGCACTTTTTCAAGCAGAAAAGCAACACAACATTTTGATTGGTCCAGTGCCCCTGGAATTGGATAAGGGAAGGAATTAAGATAGATAGGACCTTAGCTTTGTGGAGTCATAGCTTCTGGTTCTTAGAAGACTGTGTGCTCAGATGTTTTCCCATATTTGTTGAGTTGCTACAAGTTTCCATGCATCTTAAATGAATGCTTATTCTGCCTTACACAAAGCCCATGAAACTGAACAGAAAACATTTCCTAAAGGGTATGTTCATCCTTGACATCTACTCATTAAATCAGTATCACTTGGTCTGTTCACTTGGCTTTTTTTTCCTATCCTAAGGACATACCCTCCTTCACATGAAGAGAAGGGAAAGGCAGGCTCTCTTCTAAATCTTCAGGTGTTTAGTAGATGGAGTGTTATGACATTGAGTTTGGGCAGCCACCAACATATTTGCCTCCTTCACACATAGTTTGGAAGAAAGAAGAAATTTCCTTGTTGAGTTAGGCAACTGTTTTCCTCTTAGTGAGCTGGAATGTCTGCCCTCCATGTTGTTAGAGTTTTGGGTGAAAGGGAAATTTTAGTGGAATGGGAATTCAGTGGAGCCCAATATCCCTATGTATTGGAGGGGCAGAACTGAGTCCCTTCTTTCCAAAAGGCAGTGTGGATTTCTAGTTTATTATGAGTGTTTTGGTGACTTTATGACAGAGCTGGGCAGTTAAGGTTGAGCAAGGTTTGCATTTATGAATGCGTGCAAGGGTGAACCACCCCTGCATTTCCTTGAATGCAGGTTTAGTTTATGGGCAATTAAAGATAAGTTTTAAATGCCATCTCATTGAAGTAGTGTGGGATGCCCAAGCACAGAGCTTTTCCTTTTCTATATTTGGCATCCTAGGTCCCAAAGGGTCAATTAATATTCAGTAAACGTGTCCTGAAGTAGTCATGAAATTAAACCAAGATATATGTTGGATTTTCCACAGTCATGTTTTCAGACAGGTTTTTGAAACGATGAGAGGTTTGAGTGCTTACCCTTTAGAGGGCTACTGTGGTTGTGAGAAATTTCCTGAACTAAGAAGAGTTAACAGCAGGTAATGTCATTCCTCCTAGAAAGAGTTTAGTGTGAGACTCTCTGTGTTAAGTGATGAATGAGGGTATCTGACCCACATCTGTTTTACATTAGAATGGAGCATTGCCCTGACATCCTTAGGAGCATTTGTCAAGATTCCCTGGACAGAGCTTCTGTAAATTACATGCTGCAAATGTGTCAGGGTCAGATAAGAGGATATCATTAACTCCCCCAAGTTTACTCAAGGCTCTGTCAGTCCATCTTAATATGCTAACGGCCAACAATTTTCCTTGAGCCGTTTTGTTATATTTTTCATTCATAGAAGAAAATATATATATGCTATACCCCTTTATTATTGCACATGTTCTTTTCTCATAAATCATATTAATTGTAGACATGGTCACAAAGCATATTAAATGCAGGCATGCGTAAATGAATTAAAACATATGAGAATTTTATTACGGCCCTTGGTGGGTCTAACAGTCAAATACCAAATGTATTAACTGGCATACTTTTTCATTTAGGTGAAATAAGCTTTTTCTTAATGGGCATTATTTTATTGATAATAGGTGGACATAATATGATTGTTCATCATTAAGTAGAAGTAAACTACAGAGGGTGCCAAAAAAATGTCTACACATTTTAAGAAAGGAAAACTGTACTAAAATTGTAATACTCAATATATACCAATAACAAAAGATGAATACAAGTCACATTTGACTTCTGCAATTACAAGAGGTTCTCAAAGTGGTTACCATCAGTGTCCAGACACTTCTGATTATGGTGAACTACTGCTTGAGCAACGTTGACCAAAGTGTCCACTTGTATACATTTTTTTGCCCCCCCATATGTGTATATATGCATATACCAGGGGTGCCAAAAATGTATACACACGACTTGTATTCATCTTTTGTTATTGGTATATATTGAGCATTACAATTTTAATACAGTTTTTTCCTTTCTTAAAATGTGTATATACTGTATATGCGTATACACTATATATAACATATAAGGTATGTATATATGCATCTTGCAAGCCATTTTCTGTTAATGCTTTACCTAGATTTATATTTTAGTCATTAGTCCCTAAAAAACATTGCTATCAATTTAACAGCTTAGCTGTATTGAGAAATAGGTACTCTAAAGGATTGATAAAATAAAAGTCATTCTGTAATTTGTCACAGAGCTGGAGATTAAAGTATATGTGTTACTTAGAGTTTAATAGAGACAGTATTTACTGTGCTCTTCACAAATAAAACTGGAAAATATATGCACATATGTCTGGTACTAGTACTGTTTCATTATGCATTAAACATAGCTACTTGTAAAATGTTAGCTAAGGATTAAAATAAACAATAAGGATGTATTTAGCTGGACATTTAAATCTACTGTTTTTCTCTCTGGTTTGGTAAAGGTCAGCCATGCCCTTCCCATAACTCTCTAGGTCTGGGTGAGAAGGTCACCATACCTACCTTAAGAGAAACTTCTGCCTTCAGGCAACTTCCCTCTTACAGCTTTCAAACAGACAGGGCCAAAAAATCTAATTATTTAGATGCTAATCAACTGCAGGATAATTCCTAAGGCATTTGAATCTGAAAACAACATGTTCAGGAAAGTCTCTTAGGCTTTTCAGTCTCCAAGATATAGTCACTGAAAATTAACCATTAGATGACTCCATCTGTATGGGCAAAAATCATTTGGACAAACATTTGAATATTTTTGTTTTGGTTCTGGAAATAAATGATATCCAAATTAAAAAAAAATATATATAGTCAGTGGACTTGGATGGAAAAGTAGAAAGTTAAAAACAAAAACTTTTATACAAAACTGTAATTCACAGCGGTTTTCTAAAAAAGCAACTAAATGTATGTTATTAAATGTTAAATCAGAAGAACATCTGGTTACTTAAGAACAAAAAAGAAAATAAAGACAGGAACCAGGACTTCTACTAACGAAAAAAGAAGCATCTAGATGTACCTCATAATTTGCTAAATCATTTTAGATTTCTGATAAGCTCTGAGCACTTTCAAATGAAGGCAAAACGCTAATGCTTATGCCAAGACAAATATTTTCCAGACACATTGTTTAAATGTAAATCTTAATTTGGGCCATAGTTTTTATCTTTTATATTTAATCTTACAATAGGAAAATTAATTCAAGAGAAATATGGCATGAAGCAATTGTAAAGAGTTAGTTTTTCCTGAACCATATAATCTTCCAATCAAGATATAAACAACCTATTTGGAATTCTGAAATTTGATAATGAGCTTAAAGAGATCTTCAGAAAATGTCTCTAATGCGGATGGCTGGAGAAGTGTCAGCTCGTAATTCTGAGGCTTTGCATTTGTTTTTAAAAGTAATCCATAAAACAGTTAAGAAATGGTGTCTAGGAAATGTTTTTGGAGGTAAAAATTTAGAAATATACTTAATAGATATTTTTCAGGTACCACACTTAAGAGTTGTACTCAACTAAAAGTAAAAACTAAGTTCTTCCCCCATGTCCCTTCCCTATAGGACAGAACAGATTTTTATTGAAGGACAACTCGCTTCCTGGTCATTGCATCTACTGGATTTATCTGGCGTTTAATAAGAACGTGGTTAATGTTCAGTAGACAGATCTGAGTAACCCTGAGTTTATTTCTTTTCCTTTGAAATTGTTTGTGAAAGACATGCAATTGTGCTTTCCTCTACCCCAAATTTAAAGAAAAAAAAAATCAGACAAAAATGCCAAGCCTATAGTAGAAATAGCTTGCTAATGGTTTCTGAGGGAAAAAAAACACCACACGTTTTGCAACAAATGATTTTATTTTATCTCTGAATTACAAATTGCTATAGGAAAAGCATGTATAAAAGAAATCCTGAGGATATTCTTAAAGAGAAAATATGACTGAAAGACATTCCATAACCATATTGGGGGAATTCCAAGAAGTTCGTTTACCAACTTCTTTGTGTAGCAAAAAGAAATTTCCATAGCTTCCCTTGAACCATATGAAACACAAAATAGCTTTCAAAGAAACATACATAAAAGTGTAATGGGACCCTTCCATAGAGATTTGAGGTTTTAAATGATGTTGGGGGAAAGTAATGTATTTTGTAATTATGTATTCACTATTTTTTTCCAACAGAGGTTTCATTTTTAATTTTTAAATTAGAAGTGATTAGAAAGATGTATGTTTCTCAAATCTGAGTGCAAAATATTGAAATACATTGTATTAGTTATAATTTTTTTATTAATTTCAATTTCAGACCAAATATAAGATAATATTAATGCCTCTTTCCCCATCCTTCTACAATTCTTAGGAAACAAATCACAATTACAGTATGTGACAATCACAGTGGAAATAAGAATTTGTGGGACAATGTCTGCATTTTGGGCTCTATCAGGGAAGTCAAAGGGACCAAAGATAATTAGTCTCTGGTCGTCTTAATTTCTTCACATTGGCGACTGCAAGTATTGGGCTGCTGAGCTAAGAGCTATTGCTAAAGCAGAAGCTGTCACTAGCTTCCTGTGTGACAGTGGCAATACTGACAGGAAGACCCAATAGAATCTCTTTATTCCATTCACCCAGCATCCATCCCTCCGGATTGAGTCATCCTCCTGGATGTCTTAAAGACATTTTGCCCTGGAATCTGTGAGGAACTATCTTTCTGTTGCCCTGAATATGGCCCTGGCAGGTATCTTTATCCTCCATTAGATACAGTCAAGGTGTTAGAGTTAAATCCTGACCTACAGTTTTCTTCACATTCAGCAACTTCAAAAGTTGCTTCATGACCATCATAAGCTGGATTTTGCTTATAGGAAGGACTCATGTCTTCTCTTTTAGGATCTTAATGGCTTTTTTCCCCCTATGGACAGTTATTGCTGCCTTCAAAGTTATGCAAGCAAAAAATGAAGGCAGAGGATTAAGTTTATCACAGCAATGTACATATAGTTCATGGAAGACTATGCATGTTTTGAATAAAATTCTGCTCTTACTCCCCAACTTTAACTGCATATGGAGTATTCCATTTCTCCCTTAAAGTGATATACCATTAACTGGGTTTCAAGTACATATCTTCATGAAGGACACTGTTAATTTAAAATATATTTCCTTTTTTTTAAAAAAATTCTTTTTTTAATCTAGTACTGCTGGATAATTTTCTTCTCTGAATTGATACAGTTACAACATTGCTTTTTCTAAGTGTTTTTTTTTTACACAGCACAGCTTATTTACAGTGAAATATTTGTACGCTGTGTCATTATCCCCCTTTCATTAAAAAGTCACATTTTTCATATTTTTATTTTTTCTATCCATTTTTGTCCATTAGGCCAGTATACTAAGAGGTACCCCTGATTAAAAAGGAGTGTATTTGGCACTTAGCAACCTCTACTTTGAAGACTCTTTTCTGCTAATAGACACAAGTAATTTTGGCTTGAAATAAAATATTTAATAAATTAGTATATCAATTGAAGTTTATGAATTTTCCAAGTATACTACTATAAAATCATCTCTATAAGCTCAAAGAAAGGCAAAAAAACACAAAAAACAAAACAACCCAAAACCCAAGCAACACCAATAAAAAAACCCTCTCAAACCAAACCAATGTAGTTGAAAGAACATTCAGGAAATAAATGCATTCTAGGTTGTGTTCAAGTTTTTAAAATGAGAAAATGAAGTGATTAACTTAGTATAAACAGTGTTGGGTAGGACCCCAAGAGGGTCCCAGCGTTCCACTGACTTTCCAGCCTCATGGAGCTGTGAGTCCTATTGATTTTTATTTTGTGATTTTCATTTCTCCCAATCTCCCATAAAACATAACAGTGCTCTGTCAATATGATATTTTTTTTAGAATATAAGTAATTTTTAGAGATTTCAAAAAAGATATTTCACCACATAGCTCCAGAAAATCTAGGAATATCTTTTAAAAGTTGGGTGTTACTGTATTGCTTTCCCCACAGTGGCCCATCTCCGCATGTGCTTCCACACATACCGTGTTTCCCCGAAAATAAGACCAGGTCTTATATTAAGTTTTGCTCCAAAAGACGCATTAGGGTTTATGTGCAGGGGATGTCCTCCTGAAAAATCACGCTAGGGCTTATTTTCTGGTTAGGTCTTATTTTCTGGGAAACACGGTAGTAACTCAAATGAAAGGGAAAATAGGACCTCTGGGGAAAGGTGAGAGAAATCAGCAGGTTATTAAAATGGAGTAAGAAAAGGTGGTGGTGAACAGATTCTCTCTCCACAGAAGGTGGTGAACAGATTCTCTCTCCTTCTCCCCCCATCCTCCTCCATCTCTTGGGGCTAATTGAAGATGGATCCATTTAAAGCTGTATTTCAAGAAGATTTTGTTTAGCTATGAGGATTATGCAAACCTTTCCCAAAGGGGATTGTGGTCTCATTGTTTTTGGAATCTAATTTAGGATGCTTTCTGGGATGCAAGACTTGTCTCTCCCTCCTGCCTTGCTGGATCCCCTAGATCCAGGCTTGTGTGGCCTGAATTTCCTTGGAGGATAGCACAGGGCCTTGAGTCAGGCATCGGGTTTCATTGCTGCTGGCTCCTCTCGCTCTTATTTGTACACTTTAATCTCCATATGCTTCAAACGTCCTAAAACACAACAGGACTATTATGGCAATATTGTGTGACTGCGGGCCCTTGCATGTACATACTTTGTAAACAGGTGATATTTTGAAAGCAAAGGAGACCCTTCACCTGGCAGTAGATTTCCACAACTGGTTTTTGAGCCCTGCCACTGAATTGTGTGAAGTTGAGAAAAATCACTTTCTCTCTCCTGTGACAGGTTTCCAGCTGCAAAATTAATTATCCACTTACTTCTGTCACAAGGTGTTGTAAGGGTCAGCGAGCTTGTGATTGTGAAACATGTCACCGTGCTAATCTGCAAGTTGTTCTGTTATCACAGTTCTGTTTTGTTTGAAAGTTCTCTTGTTCTGGGGTTATTGACGAAACTGAACAGACTTTTTACAACATTTTTGCATTTCAGGCTTTTCTTTCCATGTAACATTTCTTTATATGAAATGTTAGTTTAGAGAAGAAATGAAAGGATAGATAATGGAGGCAATTACTTTATAGTTTGTTCGTCATTCATTCATTCATTCATTCATTCATTCATTCATTCAGTACCTCATATGTGCAAAGCTCTCTGCTAAGTGCAGGGATATGAAGCTGAGTAGGTTACCCCCTCAGAGCTGTCACAATTCAATGTGGGTGACTAAGGTAATAATTACACAGTGGGAGGGGTGAGCAAAGTAGAAGGAAGCATCAGGGAGGGAGCAATTATTTCTAATCACTGAAGGAGACAGCCAAGATAGGGAGAGGAAGTTTCTTGAGAGGGAACACTATGAAAAAAGACATGGGGATCTCAAAATACACAAAAAGGATTTGATTTAGATTCATTTAACTTAAATATATGTATATATGCAAATGCCTGTTTAAAATCACATGTGAAACTTCCAGATATACTATATGGTTAGACAGTCTTCTATATGAACAGATCTAATTTCTCCCTAGCTCTGTCCCTCTGTCCCCGTGTCTCTGTCCCTCCTTCCTTTCCCCTTTGATATTCTAGTCTGATTTTATCATAAGGAGCGGGGTGTAATATCTCTTTCCCGTCTTCCTTCTTTTCTTTTCCCTTCCTCCCCCCTTTCCCTCCCCTTGCTTCTTTCTGAAACTGCGGTCAGATGTTATCATTGGGCATGATGTATGATGTAATATCTTTGCCACTTTGAATTGAGGTCACCATCTTCTGGAAAGCTCTTCAACAGTAGATTTCTAAAGAAATAAAACTGGGCCTTTCCCAGGTATTCTGTCAGCTGTGATCTGGTCCTCTCTGCATTCTCACTTCTTCCCAATCTGCCTGTTTATTTTAGGTAATGGGACTCCTGACCAACCATGGTGGGGTACCCCACCAGCCCCAGACCGATTATGCTCTCTCCCCTCTCACGGGGGGCCTGGAGCCCACCACCACGGTGTCGGCCAGCTGCAGTCAGAGACTAGACCATATGAAGAGCTTGGACAGTCTGCCAACCTCTCAGTCCTATTGTCCACCCACCTACAGCACCACAGGCTACAGCATGGACCCTGTCACAGGCTACCAATACGGACAGTACGGACAAAGTAAGCCTTGGACTTTCTTGGGGGTGTGACTCCTGCCAGGGTGAACAGTTGCCACTCTTCCTCGAGAAAGGGGAGGCACTGGTACGATTCAGGCCTTACATCCCAGTGTCAATTTTGTGCTAAAGCCAGCGGATTGTTCCAGCCAGGGCTCGCTTGTGTAATTATTTTCTTAACTGATGTCAACAGCGTCTTGTGGTTATTAATTGAGAAGATGTGAAACCTGATTGCCACGAGATAAAACACAAGGGTTGGCCAAAATGCAATAACCCCTGGCATTAGAAACACATGTTCTTAATGGGGTCGGTTCAAGGAGCATATGGAGTGTAATCCCAAGGACACACAGTTGTGTCAGACTTGTCTCAGGAATAAAAATATTAGTCTGGATCCTTTGATACCGCAGTATTAAATATGACATTGTCAGCCTGTAGCTGATTTTGCCCCTTGCTGTGAATTGTCCCAGCGTGACCTAAAAAGCTGTGTGTGTGTTTCCTTACAGGTGCCTTTCATTATCTCAAGCCAGATATCGCATAAGTGGACTGTCCACTTGGAGATAAACCTGGCCCTGTTTTCGGTCTTCACAGCCGAGACATGAAGAATATTCTCAGAAAAAAAAAAATCACCCCTGTGGGGGGCAGCCTTGACAGGAGACAAAGGAGAATGATTGATTTTCTTTCTCCAGTAGTTGGTTTCAAATTCTTTTGAACACATTGGACAAAAGCAGTGGAGAAAAGGAAGACCCGGAACAATAAAAGACAAATGTAACATTTTAAGGCAATGAGTTAACATGGCTATGTATCAAATATCCCAACTCTTTAGTGCTGATGATCAAGGAGCTAAAACATTCCGTGTGTGTGTGTGTGTGTGTGTGTGTGCGTGTGTCTGCGCGTGTGTGTGCGTGTGAGTGCATGTGTGTGTGTGATTTATCTGGACTGGTTTGGGCAAGCAGAATGTTCTAAAATATAGTTGGAGAATTCTCTAAGGTGTAACATGATTGATGTCCAATGCTGACACTTCTACAACTTTAAAACTGCTCACCTAATGAAGCAGGAATCCTTGACTTTTACACACTGGAAATTGATATGAAAATAAATGCCACCGTTTGTAGGAAGTTAGACTAGATGTAAAGGACCTCCCAAATAAATTATTTGTTATCTTATCCTCATTTGTAATTTAGTTGTTAATAAATGTCCCGGAAGGACACGTCTTGCTAACAGGATATGGGATAAGAGGAAGAAGAGCTTGTTTTTTTTTCCCATTGTGGGAGAGGTGCATGATGTTTTCCCAATTCATTTCCATTTGGAAGCCAACCTGGGTGGGGGGGGAGAAGAGTGATGTGCATTCCCACAGCTGCTTATCAGTGTGCAATACTGTGTACCTCACCGAGGCTTTGGCGAAGGCCAGGGCCATATAAACAGAATCAGAACTATATTTTTGCAGGTGCTTTATTTTCGCAGCCCGTGATTCATTGTGGTAGAATGCAGTGATGTTTGCTATTTGCTGGACAGTCAACAACCTGGCTCACTCCTTTCGATTAGAGACCACGATTGAGAATAATGCTTTTACGATGACTACGTTTACATTCTTCTCTTTTCTATGAAAGGCAGGGCAAGAACAGAAATGGCCACATGGCTCTCACATACTTTTAAATTATACAATGATATCCAATATTAAAAGATTATAGGAACTGAGGTTTACATACATTTATGTGGTGACATTTTAGAATGTCAATAAATTTGTTTTTTGAGATGTTAAGAGGAATAAGAAGGTGGAAGCCAGTGTTATTTATTTCTTTCTATCCTTGGAATCATGAACGAGGTAGGCACAAATCCATTCCTTTTAGAGCTACAAACTATGACATAGTGAGTTAGTGAGACTAGACGTAGTACCGAGTTTAGTTCATACATTGGTCTTAGAGGGTGATGGGTCAAGAGTTCTATCTTTGTATTGCAGCCTCAGCCAACAACAATGTGTTGTAAAAATGTCTTTCATGTAAAAAGTGCAGTAAATATTTACTATTTATAATGAATAAACAGTTATGAAAACTTGCCCAACATTGCTTTTTTGAGGGAACTGGTGAATGTCATATTAATAAAAACTTGGAAATGGGGAGCCAACAAAATGTATACCTCACTTCTAATGGTGCCTTTTAGATTAGACTGTAACATGGACAAACAAAGTTCCACAGCTCACAGCTGTATTCTCATGAAGAGGCTTAGTTGAACAGTTTTAAGGATTTAATTTTGTGTTTCCGTGGATGTGGAATCCAGAAAACACCCTCAAGTCCAGCTTTCTCTTTCCTTGGTGCTCTCAGAGTTATCACATCCCTTCACTGTTACAGGGGAGCATATGTTCCTGCAGAACACTTACCTCTATCTTCATCTGCAATGGTTTTCACCACTGAAATTTTTATTGAAAGATCTCATATGAGGTGTGATCAAACAATACGGTGACTGTTTAAATAAAAAAAAATTATAACAGTAATTTTTTTATAACAGGATTGTGATTAATCCCCCTCAAAATGCTCCCCCTCACTTTGAACACATTTATCCCGTCGTTCTTACCACTTTCTGAAGCAGTTCTGTAAGTCCTCTTTCGTGAGCCTCTTTAGTTGCGAGGTCTTGGCTGCCTCGATGTCCTGAATCATTTGGACTTTGGGGAAGAGCCAGAAGTTGCATGGTGTCAGATCCAGTGAATACGGTGGATGAGGACACACCGTAATGTTTTTATTTGACAGCAATCACAGTATACCAGAAACGATGACAGCACAGAGTGTTGTCATGCTGGAGGGTGATTTACAGCACACTTTAAGACACACCTGCTCTCAACCGTAGCTCACACCTGACTAACTGCACCGAACAAGTTGAAACTTGTCACACACTGTTACTAAGGTTCAACTTGCCACTTCCTGTATTGAAGATCCCTGCCTTTCTATTGGATGGCACTCGGCAGCCGCATTCACCACATTGTTTGATCACACCTCGTATTTTGTTTTAGAAACTCTCTTCACTCATGAAAAACATTAGTACCTATTTCATTCAGTCGTCCTTCCTTTCTCCCTCCCTTCTACTCTCCTTCTCTTCCTTCAACACTTATTTAAACACTTATTTATTTAATGAGAGTCTAAATATGCCAATCCTGGTGCTTGGAACTGGGTTATAGCTGTGCTTATAACCTAGTGGATAAGGCAGAGGAGTAAATACATAGTATAAAGCAAGAGGACTTTTTTCTTAAGCAGGGAAATAATTACAATACCCTCTGAGGTTCTTACTTGTCTTAACTTATCCCTCCCAACATCTTATATAAAGCTGGTGATGGCATTAACAGCCCTCTTTTATAGATGAGGAAACTGAGGCACAAGGAGCTTAAGTGAGATCACTCAGTGGCAGAGCTTGGATTTGAATCCTGGCAGTCTGATTCCAGAGCCAATGTGCTCCAACTCACACTCTCCTGCTTGTCCAAGTCGAGACTTGTGAGAGAGAATCTTATAGTCACAAAGATCTACAGGAGTGCTTGCTGTTCAGTTTGGTAGCAACTAGCCATGTATGGCCATTTAAATTAAAAGTAATTAAAAATAAATAAAATTTAAAAGTCAGTTCCTCGGTTGTACCAGCCACATTCTGAGTGTGCAACAGCCACACGAGGCCCAAAGCTACTGTATTGAGCAGTATAGACAGAGAACATGCCCATTATCGCAGACATTTCTGTTGGGCAGCGCTGTTCTAAAGCATGTGAGTTCATCTTTTCAAAACCTCAAGGACTTGAAGTGCACTAGGTAAAATTTCCCAAATTCTTTTAAGTGCCTTAGATCTCTTTAGCTCACACACTTGTCCATTCAGTCAAATATAGTGCCCTTTTTCTCACAATTATCTATTCAAAAAATATTATAAGAAGAGGTCATCCTTACTGAACACTTACTTTCGTTATCTTGTTTGAGACTCACAAAATCCTGTAAGGCAGATGTTTATAGCCCCAATTTACAGATGTGTGGACTGAGGTCTGCAGTTGTTCATCAGTTTGCCCAGGGTCGCACAGAGCCAGACATAGCAGAAACAGGCTTGACTTCTGCTCAGCCTAGTGTCAGAACCTATTTTTATTTACCCTCCCAAATGGTGCTTGCAATACTCACTTTGTTATGTCAATCTATATTCGTGCCAAACTCAACTTGAAAATAGGCATTAAAAAAAAAAAAAAAAAGCATTGATTCCCATTACATGAGAGAAAAGCTACCAGGATGTGGGATTACACCATGAAACTGATCTTACATATCACTTTCCCTTCCCTCCTGATCTCAGAACTTGCCATGTATGGCTCATATCTCTTTTTAATATACTTCTTTATGCCATTCTCTCATTTCTGCATGTCTCTTGAGATCTGTTCCTCTGCTCATATTTTTCATGTTGAAAGTCTCCGTAGGTTTTTTTTTCTCTTTTCTGTATTTAATCCATTTCCGAGGGAATAGGGATCTGACTTCCCCAGTCCAAGTCCTTACTTTCATCCCCTGGGACAAGCAGCCCTAAGGACTTTGAGTCCTTGGCATTCAACTGAGTTTCAACTTGATTGTGTATGGAGGGCTTCCCCTTTGTCCACATAGTTATACACTTTAATTTGTAAAGTTAAAAGTAAAAACTGAAAATAAAAACTTGAACTTATTCAATAATTGATGTATTAATGTCAGATGCTGAGTCATTCCTTGACAACAATTTTCCTAGGAATAGATACCATATTGCACATCTGTAATGGGAACAAGCATATTGTTTTAGGCTTTTAATCAGCCCAATTTACAAACGTATTTTCACATACCCTTGGATATTTGGGGAACATCCTATGTTAGAAGGGACCTTCATTAGTGCTGGCATATAGAACCAGTGTAGTGAGCAAGGTCACTGGCTCATGGTGTGAGTTTAGAAAGAGCCTTGAGTGGGAGAGGAGGATAGATTAATTAATACTCTGTGTGTGGAGATGCCACGGAAGAATTAATCCTCACGTTACCTAATTACCACATGGAACCAGAACCAAGATCTCTAGAGGAAAGAAATCTATTTTGGAGACGAAGACTTAGGCCTCAACCATTCTGAGTAAATGATTTTTGATGTTTCATCACTTATGGATAAAGAGAGCTGATGTCGAACATTGAGGAGCAGAACAAGTTTGACAAGGGGCAGTATTTATGCCAAGAGAGCCACACGGCTCACCTCAGCCATAGACAAGCCCTCACAGATCCGGAATTAAGTGTTAGATGATCTATACGAGAAAAGGAAGAAATGAGAAAAGGAAGAAATGGAAGTAGGCTTATGCTTCTTACCAAATCCACTGATGTAAGCTAGTTCTATTTGTTTCCTAGATCCACTCTTCAGTATTGCAGACCATTGGATCCTAAGTGCCCAGCGCCATGGCTGACCCATGATGGGTACTCAGTACCTGCTTGTTGAAGGAACGAACAAATAAACAAATGAATGAAGAGTGACTCTCTTATGCTCCCTGTCCCCACATGATCTTCTGAAGAAGGAGCTCAACCTCAAGAGTGTGTGAATTGGGGGAACGAGGGTGATATTGCAATAATCCCTGCAGTACAGGGACCAGCTGTTTTGCTCATGTAAAGACCAGAGGCTTGCAAATGGTCTAGAGATTGGATTGGTGCCAGGCTTTAGGGAAGGAGTGGGAGGCTGGGGGCCTAACAAGTCACTTGAAAGCCACATTTCTGGTGTTTCTGAGCAATGCAGACGGCACAACTTTTTGATTTTTTTTTTTCCCCCCGATTCACCACTGGGAAGATTAGAACAGAAAAGGGAGATAGACAGTTGGTTTATTGCTTAGAGCACTGGTTCTTAGCCCTGGTTATATAATAATCTGAGGACTTATAAAATAAAAACAAAGCAGTAAAACTTGTGTCCATCCACACTGATGGACTTAGAATCCATAGAGATGGATTCGGGGTCCATGTATCAAGATCTCAGGGAGAGAAGCCTTTGGCTGCATTGAAGCCTTGGCCACACTTGACCAGAAAACTGACTGATGAGTTTTCGGGGACCTGAAGCAGTGGGTAGGGTCACTCACCACAGCAGAACTGAGAGAGGGAAGTCACTTTGAAATGTGGAGACACTTTAGCCTTATCTGCCCTCAAACCCCACCACCTGCTCTTGACCCAGTGGGAGAGATATAGAGAGAAGCAGTGACACTGTGTGAGGGTGAGCAGTGGAATTATGGTTTGGTCGGCACTGAGCTCTGGTCCCACCGTCTCCCCAGCTGGAGGTCGACAAAGCCCCACCACACAAAAATCAGTAGTGCTGAGGTTTTTCCCCAAGAGGTGTGTTGACATCTCGTTCCCCAGCTCTTGTAATCCTGCGGCATTCAGGAGACTTTTAATCAGGGAACTGAAAACATAACTGCCTTTTGATCCTGCTCATCTGGCTCCCCCCGCTCCACGAAGCTGAGCATTTGTAGAGCTCCTGAGTCTGAAAATCATCTCGACAAATATCAGCTCTTTTCACTACTTGTAGAGTGAGGGCAACAGGCAGCGTTATTTCCTAACTAATTCGTGTTCTTGATACTTATCGAGTTCCTGCTGTATGTTGGGCAGCAGGTGATGATGGTGAGGAAGACGCTTCTCTCTGAATGAGCTGGAACAGTAAACAAAGAGTGGGAACATCAAGTAACATGCAAGGAAAAGTGAGGACCGGAACCCAGGAAGAGAGGGTACACTTCCACCCAGCATTGGAACACTTCTCAGAAAAAGTGACCCTGGAGCTGAATCTCTAGGGATAAACAGTAAGTTACTGGGCAGATGCAGTGGCAAAGTGCATGTCAGCTCCATTTAAAAAAAAGATTTTTATTAAAATAGAGCTAACATACAATATTATATTAGTTTCAGGTGTACACCACAGTTCTTCAACATTTATATCCCTAAAGAAGTGATCACCATGACAAGTCCAGCGAACATCTGACACTGTACCACGTTATCACAATATTATGGACTATATTCCCTATGTTGTACATTACATCCCCATGACTTGTTTGTTTTATACCTGGCAATTTGGACCTCTTATTCCCCTTCACCTTCCCCCCCATTTCAATTTATCAATTATATTTGACATTCAATATTATTTTATATTAATTTCAGGTGTACAGCATAGTGGTTAGACATTTATATAATTTAAGAAATGATTCCTCCTGATTAGTCTAGTACCCACCTGGCACTATACATAGTTATTACCATATTATTGACTATATTCCCTATGCTTGACTTTACATCCCCATGATTATTTTGTAACTACCAGGTTGTACTTCCTAATCCTTTCATCTTTTTCACTGTGCTCCCATCCCCTCCCATCTATTATCCCAACAAATCTAGTACCCATCTGACCCCATACATAGTTATTACAATATTATTGGCTGTATTCCTTATGCTACACCCTATGTCCCCATGTCTACTGTGTAACCACCAACTTGTACGTCTTAATCCCTTCCCCTTTTCACTCATCCCCAACCTCCCTCCGTCTGGCAACCATCAAAATGTTCTCAGTATCTATGAGTTTATTTCTGTTTCATTTATTTATTTTGTTCTTCAGATTTCACATATAAGCAAAATCACATTGCATCTGTCTTTCTCTGTCTGACATATTTCACTCAGCACAGTATCTTCCAGGTCCATCCATGCTGCCAAAGATGGCAAGAACCCATTTTCTTCCAAGCAATATTTCATTGTACATATGTATCACATCCTCTTTATCCAATCTTCCATCAACACACACCCAGGATTCCTCTACATCATGGCCATCGTAAACAATGCTGCAATGAACATATAGATGCATATGTCCCTTCGAAGTAGTATTTGGTTTCTTCAAATAAATACCCCATAGTGGGATTACTAGGTCCTTCTTTGCCTCTTGTTATAGCCTTTGTTTTAAAGTCTATTTGTCTGGCATAAGTATTGCCACCCCAGCTTTTTTTTCCTTCTTTTTCCTTTCCATTTTCATGAAATATCTTTTTCCATTCCTTTGCTTTCCATCTGTGTGTGTCTTTCAATCTGAAGTGAGTCTCTTATAGGCAGCATATGTAAGGGTTTTATTTTCTCATCCATTCAGTCCCCCTATGTCTTCTGAGTAGAGCATTTAATTTACTTACATTAAAAGTAATTATTGATACATATATAGTTATTGCCATTTTATTATTCATAATTTTTATGTTTTTATTTTTCCATCTTGAAGAAGTCCCTCTAACATTCCTTATAATATTGGTTTGGTGGTGATGAACTCCTTTAGCTTTTTCTTGTCTTTATCTGTCTTTTGATTTTAAATGATGGCCTTGCTCTGTAGAGTAGCCTTGATTGTAGATCCTTGCTTTTTACCACATTGAATATTTTGTGCCATTCCCTACTGGCCTGCAAAGCTTCTGTTGGGAAACAGCTGACAATCTTCTGGGGGCTCCCTTATACGTTCCTAGTTGCCTTTTTCTTGCTGCTTTTAAGATTCTGTCTTTGTCTTTAACTTTTGGCATTTTAATTACAATGTGTCTTGGTGTGGGCCTGTTTGGGTTCATCTTGTCTGCGATTCTTTGTGCTTCCTGGACTTGTATGTCTATTTCCTTTGCCAGGTTAAGAACATTTTCGGTCATTAATTATTCAAATAGGATCTCAATCCCTTGTTTTCTCTCTTCTCCTGCTGGTGTCCCTATGATGGGACTATTGTTATGCTTGATGTTATCCCAGAGGTGTCTTAAACTATACTCATTTTTTTGGATTCTTTTTTCTTTTTGCTGTTCCGATTGGGTTTTCTGCTACCTTGTCTTCCAAATCGCTGATTTGATCCTCTGCTCATCTAGTTTGCTGGTGATTCTTTCTAGTGCAGTCTTCACTTCAGTTATTATAATTTTTCACTTCTGACTGGTTCTTTTTTATGGTTTTTATGTCCTTGTCCGTGCTTGCCATCTCTTTGTTGAAGTTCTCACTAAGTTCCTTGAGCAACCTTACAACCATTGTCTTGAATTCTGTATCTGGTAGGTTGCTTGCCTCCATTTCATTTAGTTATTTTTCTGGAGTTTTCTCCTGTTCTTTCATTTAGGACATATTTCTTTGTTTCCTCATTTTGGCTGCCTCCCTGTGTTTGTTTCTATGTATGAGGTAGATCTGCTATGTGTCCCTGTCAAGGCCGGGTGGCCTTATGTAGTAGGTGCCCTGTGGGGCTCTGACACTGTCTCCCTGGTCACCTGCTCCAGGTGCTCCAGGAGTGCCTCTTGCGTAGGTTGTGTGTGCCCTCCTGTTATAGTTGAGCTTTGATTGCTATTGACATGTCAGTAGGTGGGATTGACCCTCAGGCTGATTGGCTGTGGGGTTTGGCCACATCCACAGCTTATAGGCTGCTGTGTGGGGAGATTACCCCACTGAGTGGGATTCACCCCAGTGGGCTCTGGTGCCTCTTAGGACCACCCTTTCTGTGTGCTGCTTACAGGGCTAATTGGGCAGTGCTCTGCTGTGGTCTGAGCCAACCTCCAAGTATGTTGGTTCTGGGACCTCTTGGGAGGGGCTTTGGTGCAGGCCCCGGTCACCCACTCCCTGTGACCAGCTGGGGACTACCTGGTAGGAACAGTAAAGTGATCTGCAGTTGTTCACTGCCTGTGCTAACTCTGGAAGCAGGTGGGAGAGGCTATGCTGCAAACTGAGGATGTCCGCCACCAGTACAGGGCCTGGGGTAGCTAGGCAAAATTCCAGGACACAGAGGCCTGCTGCCACCTTCCAGCTCCCTTAAGTTCAGCTACTGATAAAACCTTGTGTGGTATGTGAGTTGGGTGAGGCTGGGTCTCAGGGAGTCAGTAGAGTAGGAAGAGTTGTGGTCACCAGGTTAATGTAGACTCTGGTTTGGTGCCGGTGCAGACCCTGGAGCTACTCAGCAAAAGTCTCAGAGCACACGGAGGCCAGTTGCCTCCCACCTGGGGCCCATGGACTCTGATAGTTTTCCAAGAACAAGAGCAATTTGTTTGGCTCTGGCTGCTCACAGATTAAATGCCTCCAGTGTTGGGGAAGTTGGATGGGGTGGGGTCCCAGTGAGTCAGCAGACCAATCAGATTCAGATTTGGCCTGTGGGGCGGGCTCAACACATTAAAAATGGTGGCTCTTGCTGGCTGCATGGAGGAAGGACCCCACAGAGGAAAAATGGTGACTGTTCTTCCAGTGCCTCTGACACCCCCCAAATCACTCCCCTGGAGCCCGAGGTGAGTGTGTGGAAGTGAGTGAATCTGTGCGTGGGTCGTTTAAGAGGACATCTGGGTTTCCCGCAGCCTTCCATCCCACCTGGATGGTTGGAATCTCCACTGTTTTTCACAGGCAGATATTGTGGGGGCTCCATTTCCTGGCACCAGTACTCCAGGCTGGAGGGACTCGTGTGTGGTTGGGGTCCCTCGCTCCTCCAGGGGGAACCTCTGCAGCCAAGCTATCCCTCCCAGTTCTCAACTGCCACAGTGAGGTTTGGGGCTAGCCCATTTCTCAGCTCCATTTTTATATGATGCCAGCTGTGTGGTTGCCAGACAAAAGAAGCCAAGGTGTTCAGACAGAGGCTGGGACTCCCAAATTATCCAGTAAGAGAGGTCCATGGCTACTGGAATCTCCAGTTTATAGGGTTAGGGGATCTGAGATTAAGCAACATGGGACAATTCTTGCTTCATTAAAAATAGATTGAGAGACTTTCAATCTCAGGGACCTAATAGGAAATTCAATGGAGAAGGAACATATATCTGCCATGATTATCATCTTGCTAAGCTGTCCCATCAAAAGCTTGGTAAGGATGCAATGCCAGCACTTAGTGGTCCAGCTGCATTTTCATCAATGGAGAGCTCTTCGTTGAAGGTCTGGAAGCTTCAGGGCCCTTTGTTACAAGCTGATTGGGATGATCATTCTTGCTAATTATCCAAATGTGTGTAATTGGGTGCTTTTCTGAGGATGGGCCCCAAAGCTTTTTTGTTTAGCCTTGATGACCAAAAATGGGAAGAACTGCCTTCTTTTCTTTTTGTTTTTTAAGCTCCAAGTTTAATTTTTTTTTGGGGGAAAACTGTACCACTCTCCTTCCCCAAACACACTCTAGTGGGTCTCTTGATTATGTAAAGGGAAAGCAAATATCCTACTCCGGGTTGGAGAGGAAAGAACACATAGCTGTACTACAGACAATGAAGAACTAAGGAGCTTTGCAGATGGATGTCAAAGGCTACATTTGTAGGTGGAGTTTTATGTTTGCATGTTATATTTACTTATAGGAAACCAATTTCTTCTTTCTGGGCTTGGAAGAATAGAGGACTGCTGAAGAGAACTAAACGGCTCCCAGAAGTACAGGGGCAGGTGGAGGGCCCCGTGGGAACGTTTGGGTCTGAGGGTGCTGCGCAGTCAGGTGATCATCGGTCATGTCAGTCAGGGTCAACAAGAAACAGATGCCACACTTGAATTTGGAAATACAGAGAAGGTTTTTTTTTAATAAAGAGATTCTTTACAAAATTGGAAGTGTATAGGGGAATCCCAAGGGATTATGCACAAATCCCAGGAGAGTAGTAGAGCTGCTAAGAAGTGGGGAGGGAGAGATTACTAGAAACTGGCAGAAGAGAGAGTAGTTGGCTCAGAGAGTGGCCTCTGATGAAGGGACAGAGAAACCAGAGGTAATTGCGAGGGAAGCTAGGGTAGGGAAAACTGTCCTGGCCTCACTTTCCTCCTCTCTCCTAACTCCTGCTGGGGATCCCATTGTCTGAACCCACTCAGAATCCAGTGGGCACAGGAGCCAAGCATTTAGGTCCATACAGCAGTTCCCTACAGAACGAGCAGGGTGGATAAGGGTGGAGAGGGATCTGAGAGGGCCTACAGAGTGTACCAAGGTTTAAGTTTTCTGTTTTGCAGTCGCTTTCTGTTATACCCAACCCTTTAGAAAAGTCAGGCCTTAGCTGTTGTCCTAAAGCATTAAGGGTAAAGTCCATGCCTAAGTTGGAGAGAAGTGCTATAGTCTTTAGGGACTGCAGACCTAGGTCTTAAATTCTGGGTCAGAAATTTAAAAATTTGTACTAGCTGTGTGATTTTGGATAAGTTATCTAATATTTCTAAACTAATTTAAAATTCTGTAAAGAAAAATGGTGATGGTTTCTTTATTGAACTCTGTTGAGGGTTAAATGTGAGCTTGCAATATGCTTGGCCAATGGTGAACAATCAATAAAAGTTGGCTATTAATATTATTAGTCACATTAATCACAACGTACAGATTATCAAACGTGTTTCTGGGCTTTTAAACTTGCACGTTAAACTATCCAAGTTACTAAAATAATGGTGGGATTATTTTTTAAAATTTATTTTTAATTATAGTTGACAGACATGGAGGGATTGTTTTTAATGACCATGAATGGAGAAGTCACCGAATAGCTCTTTTATGTGAATAGAATATATTGAGAAGATGTATTCATAGTTTCTTTTTTTTTGCCATATATGGTCACAGTTTTTAAATGACTCTCTCTTACCACTCTGAGTTCCAAAAATAATGGGACAGAAGTTACAAACAAGAAAATAATAAGCTGACCTCTGCTCTAGAGACTCTTTAATGGCGGTAGCTTATTTATCATAGCAACTTTTGTCATAAAAATAGGTATATTTCTAAGACCCGAAGAAAGTGCAGTAAGGACCAGTCTGAGACAGTGGTCTCCAATTCCCCACCCCCAGAGTTTATACATGGAAGAAATGTTTCACTGGAAATCTGATTCCTAACAATGGTGTGAGAGCACTGTGGAAGTGTTTATTTGGGATATTAGAAATCTCTTGAAAAGAAGCTTTTCTAAGTTTTATGGAAACCTGTACATGCAGGAGGGAAAGTGTGAGTAGATTTTTTTCAGGCACATGTCTGTGGGCTTTTACCTCATGGCCGGGGCAGGAAGTCATCTAGTGTTTGACTACCTAGATGGTCATTCCCCTCTGTCTTCTTTGCTGAAAGAGATCCAGCTTTGTTCAGTTGCACGGCAGCCATGTAGCTGGGTCAGATGGACTCCGTGGAATCCAGGGCAGGGGTGGGGAGGGAAAGAAGAATTGTGTCCCTATAATGCCATTGACATACTCTTGAAGATGAGAGGGAGGCCGGTGTTAACTGATAGCACAGCAGGACCCAGGCAGGCCAAATGACCTTTTGAATAAATGCTACAAATTATATTAACAATTAGAATGGGAACTGAGAGTCATTAAAGCCTGAGATCTAACTTTTTAATTCATTTATTTGGTAAATACTTTTTCAGAATTTTCTGCCAGCCAGGAATTGTTTTAGTGTCTTCAATGTTTTGTTGAACAGACTTTGTCCCTGCAGAAGTTCAGGTAGGAGGTTAGATATAAATGAGTAAAGAAACGAACACATAATTGGAAGTTGTGCTGAGTGTTGGAAAGGAAATGAATAAGATACAAAGAAAGAATCATGGGACCTAAGTACTTAGACTGAGTTATCAGGGAAGGCCTGGAAGGGAATGAGAGGAAATGAGCCTTGGGAAGTGAATAGAGGTGCTTTCTAAGTAAAGGGAACAGCATATGTGATGATCCAGATTTGAGAAAAAGCTTTGCTTCTTTGAGGTACTGAAATTAGGTCCTCCAGTCCAGTATGTGGAAGAGGAGTGTGGTGGAAGATGAGCCTGGCCTGGCTGGATCGTGCCGGGCCCACCTGTGGGCCACAGTAAGGAGCTTCGATTCTGTATGCAGTGGCAAGTGACTGAAGGCTTTCAAGCAGATGACAGATGCTATCTAATTCCCACCCTCTATGGAGGACTGGAAATGCTGGGAGGATAGATGAGAAGACGCAACCTGAACGTATCACTCTGTTGAGAGTACTGGCTGTGGAATCAGTCAGATGTGGGTTTGCATCCTCCTATTGGTTCTCCTATTATTAGCCTACTTATGCCCTTGAGGCCATAGCTTCTCAGAGCTGCCATTTTCAAAATTAATTAACACTTACCTCATTCAGATGGTGAGATTAGCTAGGTTAATTTTAAGTGTCCTAGCATAGTTCTAGCACATATAGTGAACTTTCAACAAATGTTAATTCTCTTGCTTTCCCTACTGGGTATAGATAAAGAACATGTTACTCTGCTTCTTAGTGAGGAAGAGTGTGTGTCATAGAGGCCTTTGGGTTGGTGGAAAAAACAAACAAACAAACAAACAAACAAACAAACAAACAGAGAAAGGACATTAATTTATTATGGGGGTAGCAATATCTGCTGGTATTTACTTCAAAATGTTAAAAATTTTGTTTTCATTGTAAAAATAATAGAGGTCCATTAAAGAAAAATTAGAAAACACAGAAATGTATAGAAAGAAGAAAAAAAATTCATCTGAAGAGCCACAACCCCACAAACACAACTGCTGATAATATTTTGGTTTTCTTTACCTCTGCATTGGTGATAATGACACCAGACAGTGCCTACTTGTTAAAGGTGCTGAAAGAAAAATGAGATCATATTTGTGAAAAGTTTTAAAATGTTTGCGTAAGAGATAATATATAAATATAATGCACTGTTGTTTTGTCGTCACTTCCAAAATGATCATAACAATATTGCTATACAAATTTTAAATATTGGGGTCCTCTTTTGTATTGTTCAGCCTTTCAGAGTTTCAAGCATTGCCCCAATATTGGGGAAAAGAAGACATCTTGACTACAAGAAACTTGGTACCTCATAAATTATTACCTAGCCGCTAAATGGCTTTTATACCTTTTGAATAATTTATTTCATTTAAGCAAAAGTGTTAATTATGAAAACTGAGGCTATTATGCCCTATGGCTGTAGAGATGACTTGGAACTAGTTGGTTTTTCAAATGATAAGTAGTTAAACTGTTTCTGACAGCTGGAAGATTTTCAGGCATCAAAAAAGGAATTGGCTGAGTTCCTACCCACACACAACATCATATAAGACCCCATTGTCTAAGTGACTAATATCACACCACAGGAAATCAGCACTTGGGCGTAAATGTCTTCCAGTCTTTGGAAATACAGTGTATATTATCCAGTTACTCAGTCTGTGTAATGAAATAGGAAAATAGTCCAGGAAAGACACATCCCACTTGACCTTTGCAGAATGATTTAATAAAGTTAGCTTGATACAAAACTATGAAAGAGTAATTGCTGATAAAAGTGGAATTGTGGCTTCCTTCTTTCAGATCCTCCTTTCTTTGGAAACACTTCACAGGCTTTATTAACTCTTTAATGCTTTTGTAATTGATGGCATTTGTCCCTGAGGCCATGTTACCAGCTCTGGATTGGGTTCCATTAGAGCAGACATTCTGCGTCTCCTAAGTTTTCGTCCCCTTTCAGCACTGGTCTTGATATCTTTGTCTGTATAATTAGGCAAATGTTTTCAATTGTTTTTATGTGTGTACACATTTCACCCCTTTTACTGCTATCTTGATTGATGTTTTATGGGATACATTTTCAATTGGTGGCCTCCTCCATTTAGAGAGGTGCCAACGTTCGCTTCTGTATCCACTTAGGATTCTATCGGTTCCATCTGCAGGTGTAACTGAATATGGCCCCTCACTTTCTGGGTGAAAGCTGGACCTCCTAGGTTTTCTAACTGAGGACTCTATTTTCCCCATCACTTTATCTGCTGTTATGTATTTACTTTATGGTGTTATTCTGATGTAAAATGAAATATAGGCCTACTCGAGAATATTTGGAGACTCTGGAGAAGTTTAAAGAAACGTCTTTCTGGTTTTAGAACTAGCATCGTAATTGCAACCATCAGCTGAAATGATTTCTTCCCAGAGGCCTCTCTGATGTCCCAAACTAGTCACCTGGTCCCTCCCAGGACATCATGTGGCTTTATTTTCATCAGAGCCCACATTATTACCTGATCTCTTCTCGCTTATTTATTTGTTTGTGTGAATTGTGATAAGTGGGGATTTTGTCTGCCTTATTTATTGGAACTTCCCCTGTGGCTGTAACTGCCTGAGACATATTTATTGCTCAGTAAATATTTGCTTAATGAATGAATGAACCAATGTATTATTTTAAAACACATTTTCCTCTTAACATTTAAAAATACTGAGTAGTTTGAATGTGATTGGTAGGTTTCTGTTTCTCTATACAGTGGCATTTCTTTTTTATGTTGTTATTAGCCAGGAAAGGCTGAGTGATGCTGCCGAAACAAACAACCTTAGCTCTTCGTGGCTTAAGATAATGAAAGTCTGTTTCTTGCTCTCTCGACATGTGCAATGTGGGTTGGCAGGAGAGCTCTGCTCATGGTCACTCTGGCTGTTGGAGGTTTTATCTCTGCACGTGCTTTCAGGGTGGCTGGGATAGAAGAGTGAGTTGGGCCTTGGCTCTTAAAACTTCTGCTCAAACATGGCACATTTTGTATCTGCTCACGTTTTATTGACCAAAGCAAGCCAGATGATTTAATCTCAGAAAGGATGGCGGAAATGCATCCCCACTGTGTGCCAAGATCTGGCATTATTCTAACAATAGGACTCATGTTGACAACATAGTTTAATAGAATACTTGGTCGACAATGAAAAGTAATTTAATTTCTTACCCTAGACAACCAGTCCTTCTCTAAAGAACCAGCCACTATTAATAGGCTCTGGTATATTGTGCTCAAGATACATAGACATGTGTGGTGGGTATATGGATATATGTATATATCTCTTGTTTGGTATTCAAATACGAATGTTCAAACAACACTATTCTGTCTTTTTTTTCTTGGTTGTTGGATTGTTTTATTTCTACACAACACGTATATGTTGAAAACCTTCCTATATATCATGTAGTTCTCCTGCATTAGTAGTCATTGTCAGATGTACTGTGATTTACCTAACCACTCCCTTTTTGCCTGAGAAGTAAGGTGCTTACAATCTCTTCCTTTGAAAACAATACTGACAGTGCACTTGGATGAAGCTGCTGGGATATAGTGTAACAAGACCCAACGTGGCTTGGCTTCGCAAAGACCTGGTTTGCAATCCCAAATCCCACTGATTATCTGAATAGGCAACTCATTAAACCTCATGAATCTTGGTTTTCTTAGCTGTAAAATAGAAATAGTCACTCACCCCTCACAGGGTTGTGACAAGAAGTAAAAAAGATCATTTTCCTGCAACGTAATGTCTGTTCAGTAAATATTTGCTGGGTGAGTGTTTCAAGTCATTGAACTTGAATTTAAGGGCTTGTTCATATTGAATCTTATTTAATAGTAGGTAACAGTAAGCGTTCAAATGTGTGGGCACCATGGAGATTCTTTTTTCTATTGTCATTGTATTAACAGAGGTTTGGATATAAATGCAAAAAAATAAAAATAAAAAAAGAAAGAAAAGAAAAGAAAAAAACTGATACCATCATCAAGATCCTTGTGCACATGCAAAAATAACCATGGAAGAAGTGCTCATGACTGGGCCCTTCAGTCCTGTTACTATTATGCTTTCCGATGAGTGATAAACTGCTATAAAGAAAGAGAACAAGGCAGAAAAGGGTCAGTGGGGGAAGGTCTAGCATTAGGTTGTGAGCTGGGGATTTTCTCTATCGACCTACTTTCATTTCCAATGTCCTAACTGACAATATGGACAAAATGAACTATCCTGTTATGGTAAACCATTGCCTACTGCGAAGGTAAATGAGATGCAGGTTAGCTAAAGATCAAATATTGTTTGCCAATACCTGCATTCATTGCATCTTCCTTACTAAGTGTCTCTCTTACACTTCATCATGGGCTGAAGTTTTTTTGCCAAGTGTAGTTCTTGCTAAGTGAACATGTGGTATCCTTTGATCGATCCTATCCTACCCTACCCTATCCTATCCTATCGTGTCCTGTCCTGTCCTGTCCTGTCCTGTCCTGTCCTGTCCTATCCTATTTGGTGCTATCCTATTTTATCCTATCCTATTCTGTTAATTTTGTTTTATTTCATGTCATTAAAAAATTCTGATCAAGACCCCTACATTTACTTCATGGTCAAGATTCACAGTTGGAAAAATCATGCCCTCAAAACTTTCCATTTAGTCATGCTGCTAGCCATCTAGACAGTGATATCACCCAAATTTATTTCCACTAGAATAATACACTTCATTTCTTATATTTTATTAGCCAAAGCAAGCCATATAACCATTTCAACTTCAAAAGGAGCCACTCAACTTTTCCAAATGGACGTCTAGAACGCAACTCAAACTTGATGTATCCTAAGTAAAAAGCTTTATTCCCTCTGTCGTGTTCTGATTTTATCATATTGCTCCTCAGTTAAGTAAATGGCATCACCATTAAGCCAGTTGATCATAACCCCAAATTAGGAGTCATTTTTAACTCTTCTTTTTTTTCTCATGCGGCACATCCAAATTATCAGTGCTTTGTAGTAGATTTGCATAAAAACATATTCAAATCCAATCTACCATTACTCCTACTGCTAAGATTCCAGTGTAGCCACCACCCTCTCTTACCTAGACCAGCACCTCAATGCTCCCCAAATGGAATCTTTGCTGCCATTCTTGCTACCCCACCCCCAAGTCTGTTTTCCATACAGCAGCCAAGGTGACTCTTTAAAATGTAGGTCAAATCTTGTAACACCTGTGCTTCTAATGACTTTTTCTCACACATAGAATAACATTCAATCAGTATTTTTCAAACTGTGGTTTGTGATATGTGTGTGGTTTGGGTGTAAGTACACGTATGTAGGCTGGCTTATGGTGTAAAAGTGTTTTTCTTACTTTTAATTGCAGTAAGAATTTTTGAAAACCCTACCTTTTATAATCTGGCCCCTGGGTCCTTTTATAACCTCCTTTGTCCTAATCTCCCTGCTTACTCAGCCCTAACCACCTTGGCCTCCTTGCTATTTCTTAACACCTCAAGCACCCGTTACCTGTGGCCCCTCGCAGGTAGTCAGGTACGTCTTAAACCATTCATCCTCCCGTTATTCTGCAACTTTAGTTTTCTTTACCTACTTGGAGACTCTCCTCCCATTCTTCTTTGTCATCTTCAGAGGACTGAAGGTTGGTTCAAAATATTAGATTGTAGAACAAAGAATTGAAAAAAGAAAAGATAGGGGGCAAAACTTAAGTTTTTCTCCTGGATAATTCTTTTTTAGATTATATATATGTATCACCCTTTCTTACAGGACCAGCATCTCAATTCTCCCCAAATGGAATCTTTGCTCACATTCATAGTCTAATACTATATATTATATATAATTGATTCATTCAATATCATGATTGATTCTATGCTTCTTATAACCAAACCAGAGAGAGGCATGTCAATACAAATTTAAGAGTCTACACATCTCCCTCTAGTCTCGCAATATTAACAGTATCCTTTCACTTACTCCTTATGTTTATCTATAACCATATTTGCATATACTGGTTTTTGTTTTGTTTCATTTTTAGCACATTATCCTGTGCTATATTTTTTCATGAATCAGTTTATATAATGAGCATCTTGCTACGTAATACCGCAGAGGGTGGATCTATCGTAATTCATTACACCATTTCCTGATGGATGGATTTTTTTACTGTTAGTAAATATATTGGGGGTAAGCCTCTTGTATAAATTTATATATCCTTCCATATTGGCACTTTTATTTCCATAGCTTGGATTTCCGGAAGTGGGATTTTGCTGTGGTAAGCAACTCTATTTTCGGTCACGTTCCCACTGGCTTCAGTAACGTATCATCCTTCTTGCCTTAGCTTCAGTACAGTTCCCACCCTCAACCATCCCACCACAGTGCACACATGATGGCAACAGCAGGTGGTAAAGTAGCTGTTGTGGCTCCTGACCTAAGTTGTTTCTAGTGACCACCCCCAGAAGTGACAGTCTGCTCTTTTTGACCCCTGACAAAGGAGGCAATTAATATAAAATTCACGTGCTTTTCCGGATTGTATTCTGTGCTACCTGCCTTTAAGAGGAATTTGAATAAAACTAAAAGCACCTGGAGTTTAGGAAAAAATTTACATAGTTTATAAAAGAGGAAGGGAAAAATGAGATGCTGCTAAATGGTATTCAAAGTTCCATTAAATTGAATTACTGAGAAAGAATATATTAAATATATCATTAGAGTACCAAAATGCCATAAGCAATTTTTTATATAACTTTACCACATTGGAATTTAAATCTTTATTTTTATTAGAATTTATTTGGCGTTAGTGTACATACTATAACAACTTTTTAATTTTTACCCTTCATTCTAGCTTCTCTTTTATGATTTGCTGTTTCTCTGTTTTACATTTTAGACCTTCTAAGTTATTTGGTATTTTTATTTTTCAAGTAATTAATATTTGACAATTAAAAAACCTGTAGTGAAAAACAACCCTAAATAGCTTTAGATTTAGGTTAGCTGTAGTAATGGCAACCATGACAACAAAAAAAGCCCAAACTCAAAGGAAATATGTGGACCAGAAAAAAAAAGAAAAGAAAAGAAATATTACTATAAATTCACCAGGAATAAAATAAAAGAAATGATCACACACACACACACACATACACATGTGCACGCACATTCAATAATAAAGTATACGTTCCTTTATAAGATGTGTAAAATTAATTTTATAAAATATATACAACTTGAAACACTTCCTATATTTTAAAGTGAATTTAAATGACTAATTCCTGATATGAAAAGGATATAATTAAAAAGCCAAAAGGTAGTAATACAGAAAGATCATTATTGAATGACTCTATATAACAGTGTTGGCTACCTGGTTTTACTATATCAGAGACTTAAACTTAGAACCTAGGGCACTGATCAAATAAAAACCAAGAAATGAAAGGGAATTTCTTGACTTCATTATTGTTGACTACGTTCTCTTAGCCTGAGGTTTTTTCCACGGGAAAATGAAGAATTTGATTCTAGAAAGCAGCGGAGTTGTAGCACAAAACATGCAACTATAGTGCTATTGCTTCTTATTCTGATCTTACTCAAGTTCATCAGGGAAAATTAACCTTGGCAGCTTAGTCAGTGACTAAATCTTGATATTTTTCTGGCTTAATTCATAACATAACTGTAAGCTATTGCTCCGTGTTTATATTTCCCATCCATTTCTCACATTTCCAAAGCATGCTGATATGTGATCCGGGCAGTTTAGCTACCATAATTGGCATTTTTCTTGGGCCAAAAGGAAACAAATTCCTTATCCTCCATACTTTTTTAATTTTTGAAAAACAACAAGTAACATGTTTAATCCTCTTTTTGATCTTTTTTCCTTTTGAATTTTCCTTATATTCTTTCCCTCTTTTAATCTTTTACTCCCTTTTTAATCTTCTCATTTAGCCCCACCCCTTTTATTTGACTTCTCGTTATGTATTTCTTTAAAAGAATTGGTCCAGTCAATGGAAATGGGTCTTTAGAGTCTGTTCAAAGAGCCATTATCCACATTTAGAGGCCCCACTATTTCTTTAAAGAATTTTGCTGCAGCAATTGCCAAGATGTTCCAGCAGACTTATCTTGCACAGTATTAATAGAACGTAAATCTTGTGGACAAAATAATGCTGAATGAAATTATTTCCTATGATGAAAAATTTTTTAACATTAGATTTTTCATCTTCTGCATGTATGCGTAAGATAAAAGTTTATCTTAACAACTCAGAAAATTGGTAATTGATTTCACAAGCCACTTGGCTTTTTCAATCAGAAGCATCCGTACATACCCTTTTCTTTAATTTCTGATAGACTACTTTGGTGACAGTGATAGTGGCTGAAGGACAGGTAAATTTCAGATGCAAACACTGTTGAAGAGTTAGTTTTATTTTCTTATGCAATTTTGAAACTCACATAGCAGTCTTATTGTTCATGCATAAGGTAAATATGCTTTTAACAATAGCCAATAGTTTGGAAAAAAAGGAATGAAAGAGATATTAAAAATAAAAACATATAGGCCTTCTAAATGACTTGAAAGTCATTTAAAATGAGTTGCCTATTTCTCTTATAAGTCACATTTTCCAAACACACTCATAAGATGTTTGGCTGCTGGTCTAATATTACACCTTTCTCTTTCATCTTTCTTTTTACTACAAACCCTTAATGGCAAACGCAGGCGAGCCAGTGATACTGATATACCGCCAGCTTAGCATGTGAATTAGTCATCAGACAATCAGTTCAGGGGTCAGGCTTAGAGAAACAGTGCAAAGTTTGCAAAATGCAGGTCGGCAGAGGCGCTCTCCACTTCAAAGGGGGCGTGCTTGGCTATGAGAATTTGTATCCCGGGCAGAAACAGCTGGGATTGTCGTTTGTCCAGAGATGGAAGGTTTGTGTGTGTTTGAGCATGTTTGTAGCTGAGATAGGATTTCACTACTTTGTAAAACAACAATTTACTTTAGATGGTTGTGCTGGTAAAACACAATAGGAAGTTAGAGTCCACAGATGCCTGGGTCAGTAGTATCAAGCCAGGGGACCTGATCCAGGACAAACTACACTAAAAAGACATCTGAAATTTCCCCACGTGGTTGACCTGCCTAGGACAGACAATTCAGGGTTTCATTTTCTGAGAAACTTATGAAAGCATTTTATTTTTTGGTGGGGGGTGAGCTTAGAACGTAGTTTTATTTGGGAACTGAAATGAAAATACTAAATTTGGAGTCTATTCTGAAGATTTGAAATTATGCTTTTTATATCTTATTTTTTCAAGGGCACATAAGTGAAATGAGAGGTATGATTCAGATTGTTATTTGAAAATAATATATACAAAATCAGTGATTCCTTCTCAACTTCAATTTATTTTTCCTAGGGAACAAAATGGGAAGCCTGCATGTTACCCTAATATTAAAACTTGTTTTAATTAAAGGTGAAATGAACATTTACATTTGTGTTCATTCTGCAAGTGCGTTTTAGTTTCAGTTTTAGAAATGCATTTTCTTCTCAGGGAACTTAAGGTTTTAGGGCAAATCATCCACAATCAAGTAGCTAGAATTCAGTGAGTAGAGAAGTTGTTGGCTTACAAAGGAGGAAACAAAGGAAGAAATGAACAGGACACAAACTTGATCCGAAGTTGGTTTCCCCTTTTTTATTCTTGAGAAAGGCTGCAGTAGGAATCAAGAGAACTGGATTCTCGAATCTCTCAGTGTTTTTCAACTACTGGAAAGCAAAGTAAAAAATGCTACAGAAGAGACAAAATCCAAACCATATGACAATGCCTATTTCTTCGCTTTCTTTGTCATGCTGTTTTGCTCTTTCCTGGCATTAACTGTCTTTTTGGGTTATAGTTGCTCCAAAAAGCCATTTCAAAGAAAGATCTGTACCAGGGGTTCCGTGAGAGTAAGCGCTAAAATGACAATGTCACTTTGAAGACGAACGTCTTACGAACGTATTCTTTGAAGACTGAAACAAGAATCCTGCACTAAATACTAGTACAGGCTCCTATCTCATGGGGGTTGTAGACAACATAGTCAGCTAATTCCAGCTTGATAAGGCAGAATTATTGCCTAAACTGAGATCATGCCTGAAGCAAAAGAAAAAAAAGGCCCAACTTCCAAAAACACTGATTTATTTACTAAAGAACTTTCAAGAAGCAACACAACTTACAATGACTTTTTCTCCCTTTATAAGTTGGTATTCGCATGCCACTAATTTATCATGAATCATGAGTAATGGAATTTTTTAGATTGTGTTCTTTTAAATTTGGGGCAGAAAAAGAAGAAAAATCATTTGAATCAAGAATGGTGAATAGTTCCAAGGAATTTGTCAATTTGTCACTTACGATATTATCTGGCTGGAAAAACCATGGGTTTTTGCTTTCATGGGAATTAACTCTGGGAGTATGTGTGGTGTAGCAGAACATGATTTACCCTTCCTTATGAGCTAATACCACTGAATATGGAAGTATATCAGTTCCTTGCCTGCCCGCCCCCCCATCCTGATTGAGTTCATATGCAATGGGAAAATTATTAGTACAACATCTGCAGAACATAATTACAGTGCTGTTTTAGATCCTCTTACTGGAAAGTTACGAGTTGAAAGCTGAAATCTTTCCTTTCCATGACTTGAAAACATTCATAAATCTTATAACACTAGTGTTTCTCTGATTTTCATTGGTGGCCATTAATGGTCATTTATTTCCAAAAGTTAGTCCCATGAGTGTAAAACAAAAAAAGTATATTTTTAAATACTGATTAAGGCAAAGGCCTTTAATGTGTATTTATTTACAATGTATCAGATCATCTAACTCTTTTTATCAAGGCTTTCTTTGACATGATAGACCAATTTAGAGGCCCTTTGTGTTTGTTTTGATATCACAATTTTCAGTGGCATTCTTGAAAGGGTTATAAGAATGACAACATCATCAATATTAACAAATGTTACTTTGCAAACATTCTTAATAAATAAGGCTGGCTCTCACTGTCTATAAAAGCATCACAATTATTGTGTTGAGGCTAACATTTGCTACTGTGCTACAAATTCATTAATTGAGTGTCTACTATGTGACAGACACAGCTCTAGGAGCCAGGGATAGAGAGATGTGAAAACCAAAGTGCTCACCTTCATGGAAGTTATATCCTAGTGGAGGAGACAGACAATAAATAAATGCCAGGTCAAGTTGTAATGGTAAGAAGAAAAATAAAGCAGGATAAAAGGTTAGGGTTGGGGGAGCTGTTTTAGGTAGGGGGTGACGTCCAGTGTGTGGGTATTTGAGCAGGCTTGAATGACAAGAAAGAGGAATGTGATTATCTGGGTCAAGAAGATTCAATGCAGAAGGCTAAGAAAGTGTGAAGGCAATGCCAAGGGAAGAGGTTGGCAATGTGGGGAGATAAAGTCAGCGGGGTGGGGGAGGAATGAGGGGGAGAAAATGGCGGACACGAGTCTGGGAGATTTGGGAAGGTCCAGATCATGCAAGGCCTGGTTGGTTACGGGAAGATCCCTAGATTTTATTCTAAGCATGAAGGAAAGGCCCTGGAGGATTTTGTTTTTGTTTTTTTTAAAGATTGCTCTCACTGTTGTGTGAAGAGCTGATTCTAGGGAGGCAAGAGTGGTGGCGTCAGAGATCAGTGAGGAAGCGACTAAAATGGTCGAGGTGAGAAATGATGCGTCTTGGGCTCATGGCTGCTTGTACCACTATGTAGATTGTGCACAGGCTGGTGTTATCACCCACAGGTCTGCTCCGTTGTTCTTCTGTGGCTCAGTTCTGTGTACGATCCAAAATCCAGTTTTGCTTCGTCTTAGTGTGAACTTAAGCCGTACATAATTAAGATGTGAAATCATCCATATTAATGAGAGACATCATTTTCGATCATGAAATTGTTATTCTTTTAGTGCAATAAGCTCTAATGGGTTGGATCTTTGGCATCTCATAATTTAAATATTCATTTTTCAGACGTAATGAACTCATTTAGGAGAAAAAGAACTACATTAGTTGGATAAAATCGAGATAGGGAGTGATGGATTAATAATCACGTACTAATTTCAGGGAAAAGTTCCCAATACATTTATTAAATCGTTGTCATTGCAGGAAAAAAAATCCCCCAGACTTCAGCAAGGACAGTTGTCTCAGCTCTACTAATCATATTTCTATCCTAGGATTTTTTTCTTAAGCTTCAAGGTTTAAAATGAAATACAGACACGAAAAGAACACCAAATAAATGCAGAGCTAAGACACCACCCCTCCCTGCAATCTGTTGTAATTCTTGTGCTTCCTCTACCCTCGTTCCACCCTCGTTCCAATTCCCTCTTGGGAGCAACAGCAGGAATACCTTTCCTTGTGTGATTCTTTTCCAGTGGAAATACTCCTTAGCAAACTGCCAATGTCACAGATGACTTTGCTTGCATGAACTCACACCCTTTTTCCTGATTCTCTATTTGGTTGTTCCCTCTGCTGCTTCCTGGTTGGATTAGATTCCCTGGATGCTGAGAACCTCAGACAAGGATTCTTGAGCAACTGACTCATGGAGGAGTGCTCTCAAGTGAACACTGTCAGGAAGTAAGCGTGGCTGAGTGAGACAGAAGCCCGGCAAATTGTGGTTTCGGCGGAAGCCCAGCCTCAGTCTGATCCCACGTGGAACTCGGGAGCGTGTGTGACACCAAGAGTTGTCCCACCTTGCGGAAAGGGCTGCAATGACCTGGCATCTTTGAGCAATGCATCTCCTCTAGCCACGGATAATTCTTAGGTGAAGGGTATAGCCATGGACTATTAGCACTCTTCTCAACCGAGTTGGGAGGACCAGTTCAGTAGTGGGCGTTCTGGGTGGGGCACCCGCTGTGTTTGCTACACTCCTGATCTGGCTCCGTGTGTCAAGTGTTCCTTCCCTAAACGTACGTTTATATGTATCTATAAATTCCATGCACATGCAACACACATGCAGGTATGCAGGTATACCTATGCTCTATGTATATGTGTATACTTACAATGTGTATATGTTATGCGTTTGCGGATCTGTATGCTTATAAATACAAGCCTTTTAATTTTGGTGCTTTCCAATTCCACTTTTGGTCTATTTAGACAAAGTTGGGGTATAGGTCGGTCGTTGGGTACAGGTAGTTGGCTACTGGGAATAGGATCTGGGGAGTCCTGTGACTTCTACTAGGAAGATGCAGATATGAGAACTGGTACATATTGGGGTGGGTGGTGGGATGGAGATTTTTCTCAGGAAAGCCGATGGGGGCCAAGGGGTTCCGGAGGAAGGTACAGCCCTGGTACCTATGAGTGCGGAATCAAAAGGGGCAGGAAATGGCCATTTATATGCACAGGTCAATTGTAAGTCAAAGTTTCTCTAAGAGGCAGTAGTTTGCTTTGGAAATTTGTAGTAGCTCATATTTTGAAGCTTAAAATGAAAGCTATTTCCTGGGCTGTGGTGTGGGGTAAATGTGGAGGCAGCAGGAGCAGCTGAGTGATGGAGTAATTAATGGCTCAAGGTCAATTTCATCTTTAAGACTTGTGGTTCTGTGGTTTCTCTTTGATTTTTTTTCTTTCTGTAGTTAAACTTGTTATAGAAGTGATGGAGTTATATCACTTTTTATGAGAACTTCAGGTCAGTGAAAAACACCACTGAAGGTCTTTTGACAGTTTACATTATTTAGTTCAAATGTGTATTTAAAATTTTTGTGGTGAGAAATTATAGGTATTTGCCTTTTTAAAAGGTTGTTGTATGGATGCTTATGATAGCTTAAGCTGCACAAAACTGTTTTAATACTCTGATGTGTTAATAAATTATCTGTAACTTGCTATGTATGGAATCTCATGCTCTATCCAAATGGGTGAAAAGAAAAAAAAAAGAGGCAAAAGCATGTCTTCTTTCATTTGCTACTTTTTAAGAATTGTCAAAACCTCTTTGTTTCTTTTCCCAGCATGGACCCTGCAGGCAGAAGCGATGGTAATTTTAGAAATGGGCAATACATAACGAGGCCAAATCCAGGAGGTCATAACCTCTGGCTTCTATAAGTAAAGAACTGCTATTTTGGGAGAGCAGTATTTGTGATGTTCCCTGATTATCTGCTGATCTGACAGCACTGAGGTGTCACAATTGGCCTCCAACCTCATTTTGCTACCCATTTTCTTGAGACAAAACACAATCAAGGTCCATCTGGTACTGACATCCTCTTTCTGCACTTCTGCATTTTTGTTTCTCTCATATTCTGACAAGCTTTAGAATATCTTCTTAATATTTTGTTAACATGTTAACTGAAGATAGCTGAAACTTTCTGGCTTATTTTGGTGATAGTGTTTTTTTTTTCCCTTTTTGACATTTGATGCAGGTCCTGATTTTTGAATGTCCAGAGACCCTCGTTTGACTCTCCATCAAGGGCATTGTCTCTGTAATTTCTTTTCTCCTTCCGGCTTTAGCGGTCTAGATTTTAACTTTGGGCTATTGGGCAGGAGCTGTGTTCCCCTAATGGAGAATCAGCTCATGTTTAATAGACTTTTAATGTTTGAAGCTATTTTAATAGGCTTTTAATGTTTGAAATTATTGTCATCACTTAAGAAATGTCAACAGCCAAAAATGTCTTCATCCGGCATGAAACTGAGATAGAATGTACTCTTTTAAGGGCTCTTAGGAAAAGGTAACATTTTCAACAAATGAGTGAAATAAATTAGAAGGTGGTAGCTTTCAGAACTTAGAAGTTTATATTTAATCATGTGATATGAGATAACTTCTTCCCAAAGAATGGGTCCATTTAAGCAACAAGATGACTGTTTCCCACGACCAGAAAACACTGCACAATGTTTTCGGATCACATGGCTTTAGAAATATATTTTATGGCTTAGTGTGTGGGACTGGAAGTGGGTGGGCAAAGTTTTCTTAGTTTAAAACTACCAAGGCATAAAACTTGTTTTCCCCTGTGGTTTAAGATGTGTTCTGAGACACCAATACACTCTTCTTAAAGCGAAGGTACTCATCAGCAAAGAGCTTACAGATCCTAGTAACCAGCTGTTGGGAAGGAAAGTCACAAGGTAGCTTCTCTAAGACAGGAAATAGACAACATTTTTTTCTGTAAATGTTGAAAAAACCAGAGACTAAACATTGTAATTTTTGCAGGCTAAGAGGCAAAATCGAAGCTATTATGTAAGTACTTATATAACAAACGAGAAAGCATTTTCCACAATTTTTTTTACTGGCAAGATTAAAAATATAATAAAAACAATAATTATTGTGTACAATTTTTGTAATGCAGGTCTATTGATGAAAACAATGTTTTCTTTGTGGGGGGGATAACATTTCACTTAATTGGGGTTCAAAGTTGGTTGCCATCATCAAATCAATTGGAAATATTCATCTGTAAAAGCCATTCTTAGCTGGTGGGCCAGACACAAACAAGTGGGAAGCTGGATTTGGCCCATGGGCCATATGCTAAGAGAACCCACACAAAGCACCATTCTCTGGATGCTTTGTCTGAGTTTATTTCTGCTGCTTGAGGAAGCATAGCAAATGTAGAGAAATATATATGTTTAAGAATGTATGTATGAAACAAAAGTAGTAGTTTATCTCCACTTTTTTTTTTTTTTTTTAATTTAAGAAGTATGGTTCTCTCTGCCTGAGCTCACAGTGGTAGATTCTAGCCCTTTCTTGCCCAACGAATGGGTCAGTCCCCAGGATGCCTTTCTGCTAGGCATGGGCTTTGGTTATAGATAATATTAAGCACATTTCTTAAAGTTTTAAATTGCCTACCGTATGTCATGCTGGGATACAGTGGTGAGAAGGGGTGATAGGTCCCACTCTTAGGAACTGCATCTGATTGGACAGCTGGACAACTCACGTGTGCTGGACATCTGCCAGTGAGCCACGACTTAAGGCTAAGCACTCCTCACTCATCATCATATTTAGCTTCCACAATAACCCCTTGATGTCCTATTTTTATCGTCATTTACAGATAGGAAGTAGAACTTAGAATAATAACTAATGATATCTGGGCACCTACTATCTTCAAGACTCAGCTCTAAGTGCTTTACAGGAGTTGTGTCATTGAACCCCAACCCTAAAGCAGTTGGTACCATTGTCCTTATTTTACAGATGTGAAAACCACGGCATGAAGGGGTGAGAAGCTGTCTGGCGTTGCTCAGCTGGTGAGAGGCAGAGCTGGGATTCAAATGCAGGCAGTCTGTGTTCTAGCACCCAGGCACTTAACATGTTTAGAGAGATTACCTTTCTTGCCCAAGATCACATAGGTGGTAAATGGCAAAATTAAGATTGGGACCTCAAGTGTCTGACTCCAGAACTTCTTTCAATCATTGCCTGTGTCCAATGGTCCCCATTGTTTTGGTTTGTCACTGGGATCAACCCTTGATTCATGAACAAGTTGATTCCAGGGTAAAGGAGGGAAGTGGGTCTTGTTCACAAGTTGATAAACACAGGAAGCAGGGATGACAGAGCCCCATTTCTACCCTGTTTCCTGATCAACAGAGGAGAGGAGGGTCACACAGACTGAGTGTGCTCCATGGATCATGAGCTTGAATCTGGAGGCTTGGTTGACCTGCTTATTTCCTCATTGATCTCAGGTAAATCACAATCTCTCTAATCCTCAACTTCCTTATCTGTAAAATGGAGCTAATAAAACTTCCCCAGAAGGGAATTTAATGAGAGAAACTGTTTAAAATGTTCTTGTCTTTTTTGATGCTTAGTTTTCAGGATCAGCTTGGCGAGGCTAGAGACCTGCGGTTTAAATCAAACATTAATCGAGATGCTGGTATTTTCTAAATGTGATTAACATCACAATCTGTTGACTTTAAGTAAGGGAGATCATTCCTGATAATAAGGGTGGACTTCTTCTGATCAGTTGGAGGCCTTAAGAGCAAAAACTCAGGTTCCCTGATGAAGAAACTCTGCCTTAAGACTCTAACTAGAAATCCTGCCTGATTTTCTAGCCTGTCCATCTGCCCTACAGATTAGGTTCTGGAGAATTCTGATTGATCCAGCCTCTGACAGGCACTTCATACATGGTCACTAGGTAACTACAGCTATAGATATCCCAAGGCCCATAGAAAATCCTTGAACCTTGGTGATACAAATAATTGAAGTTTCCACATTTACTTTCATTTAGTTGACACATTTCAGGCCTGCAAAATAAAAGCACTCCTACCTTTGAATTTCATTCCAATTACAAAATGTATTCACAGCCCAATTTTCTTTGAGCAGTAAGTACTGCTGTGGTAAAAATACAGATATGGTTCCATCATCGTAAAGCCTGATGTGCTGATTAAAGGAAAACGGCATGGTGGATTGAAAGATGTTTTAACTACTATATCTAATTACAAAGAAGAACATGTTCCTTACCAAAATTTGAATGCGTCCTATAATAAAAACAAGGGCAATTAACAATCAAACAAGCAACTGCTTTCTTGACAGGCAGATGACACAGAACAGGACTAAGAAAATGCAGAAAGGTTTCACTTGACAAGGAAAGCTGAGATGTTCCTTCAATTTGTAAGGTAAGATCCCAAAAAGCATATGACTTTGTGGTTATAAGGCCAGGGAGGGCCTCAGGAAGTACTGGAATTGCTATGCTTGGGTCTGAATTACTGAAGAAAGTCCTATTTGTCTTTAAAATGGGGGGAGAGGGACCTGGATTTATAAGTTCTCAAAAATTTTGATACAAAAGACACTTTTTCCCACTGGTGTAATTTTACTTGGAGATAAGTTTTTATTTTTGAATGCCTGTTTAAATTTGTGTGTTTCTTTACTGTGTTATCCTTTAGCTATTTTATTTTATTTTATTATTATTATTTTTTGAGGTGATAGTGTGGTTTTATTTTTTTATTTGTTTTTATTTATTTATTTAAATTAAAGTTTATTGGGGTGACAATTGTTAGTATAGTTACATAGATTTCAGGTGTACAATTCTGTAATACATCATCTGTAAGTCCCATTGTGTGTTCACCACCCAGAGTCAGTTCTCTCTCCATCACCATATAATAGACCCCGTTTACCCTCTTCTAGAGCCTCCCTCCCCCCTTACCCTCTGGTAACCCCTAAACTATTGTCTAAGTCTATGAATTTTTGTTCCTTCATTTGTTTGTCTTGTTCTTTTGTTGTTTTCAGTTTTATATTCCACATATCAGTGAAATGATATGGTTCTCTACTTTTTCTGTCTGACTTAATTTGCTGAGCTACTTCATTTTATATTCAGAATTTTTCGGTCTGGCCTCCTGACTATCCCATAGGTATTTGTACAGTCCAAAAAGTTAACATCCATAAGTTACCATGAACTCTGGAAGAAAAATCCTAAACAAGTTTAAAAAAATTCTCAGTAAATGAACCCAGTTCTTTAAAGGTAGGAATGTGTGATGTGACATTCCGCTCCGGGTCATATAGCTGCTACTTTCCCCACAGTTATTCTCAGTTAGTCTGAGATTGGGCTAATAGGCTTTTCGTTGTCAACTAAGGGGATGCATCCTTTCTACACGGTCTATGGTCTCTGGGAACAGGGAGGGTGTATGATGGCTCCGAGTCAGGCAGGATTTTCTTGGCTGGAGGCCCTGGTTTACAAACCGCAACATGCATAGGAATCACCTGAAGAGCTTGCTAACAATGGGAAACCTTGGGCTGCACTTCTAGCAATTCTGAATCAGTAGTCCTGGGTGAATTTCCCTTTTTAACAAACACCCTAGGTAACCCAGAAGCAGGTAATTCATGGACCACGTTTGAAGAAACACTCATCTGCAGAAGAGTTATCCACTTTTTCCATTTTTCTTTGACCTGAAACCCATAGTAATAAATGCTTGCACTCCCATTAACATTTGTTTATTTATTTATAAATTGCTACTGATCTAATTTTTTACATATACATACATTCTGTACATTGTAACATATGTAAGAATGAAAGCTAAACATTTTAGGATGCTCTCAAGAGGAGACTATACTCTTTTACAAATATTAGAACCTTATTTTTATTCATTGTTGTATATACTTTTGCTCTCACTAAAATATTAATATGTTTTAACTCTTCATTATTACTAATTATATTTTAATAAGAGCAGTGTAATTGACCCCATTATTTTGCCCCATTATTTTGAAACTATGGCTTAAATATATTATGAAGCATTTATTTGAAGATCGGTCAAGATGTATAGAGTCAAATGAAAAACGTGCATCCATGGCTGGGCTTTCTAAACTATGATACTCATTTTTTAATTCTGTTCATCAATCACGCAATATTTTAATTGCAGTGTGGCTGGTACATTTCCATATTTTATGATGTCATTTAGTTTTTTTTTATTTTTCAAATTAATCAGAATGTGCTGAATTTTTGTATTTTTCACAATTAAAAAAAGAACTCTGAGTTTCCCTATTTGGAAAATTTCAAAACAGGTTAGGAAGTTCTCCAGGCATGAGTGCATGGCTCTAAATTTTTCTAGTGACATGCCTGTTTTTCCTTCTACAAGCCATGTAATAGTGAAAACATTTCTGAACTTCTGTTTTCAAATGCTTGAAATTCATAGCTTGAATTACTCTCTAAAAGCAATATCATTTTTCAGTAATTATTCAAGTATCACCTTTATTTTGAAGGGACAATGAAATGTAAATATATAGATAGATTTAGGTTTAGCTATAGATGGTATAGATCTGCTAAGTAGCGCACAACTGAGAGTTACTGGTCAACACAGAAAATGCTGGAACAGAAAATTTGGAACACTTGTGTTGTAATCAAAGAAAGATACGTAACTCTTTTTTCAGCTGGGAAACTTTCAAAATTACTTTATTAAGGGATGACCAGGAACTTCTGAGGTACCAAAGCTTGTCATGATTATTCCATGTCATGACAAAGCATGATGAACATTCTGTTACAGGAAAGTGCTATTTTCTTTTTTTTGAAAAGTAAGCATGTGAGGAATTCTGCGTTTCTGGCTTTCATGTTCTGTTGCAATAGCTCTGAGCAGGGCCGGGTGAGTTTCAAATGCGATAATATCTCTGTAATCTTAGCCCAGAATTGTTTGTTTGTGTCAGACAAACATTTTTTTTTTGTCTTTCGTTATGCAAAATACCTCCAAAGTGAGTTCAAAATATTTTCCATTAAGATTCAGAGAAATTTTGTACATCCTTGACTATTACATGACTTTAAAAAATTGCTGAAAAAAATCACAGTTTGGATTTTATGTTGTTGATGCTGAGCTTTCAAATGTCTTCCTCATCTGGATACCTGAAACCCATCCTTAAGTAATATCTCTGGTCGCATCATACATACTTAGGGCGAGGTCATTATTCGGTATAGTGGATACAAACTCATACTTCAAAGGGTTTTGATGATGTCTAATTTTGCTGGTCGTCTTTTTGTCAGATTTGATTAGATTGTCATTGTTCTTTACCCACCAATGGGAGTCCTATTTGTATTATGTTTATTACATGGTTTCTTTGCCAGACTCTTTAATTCACTTGTCCATTTTGTTACTTGGTTCAGTTAAAATCAGATGACATCACGCCTAAAACAGTTTAGTCTGACCCATGTAAACTGCAGAATTTTCCAGTATGCTGCCCATGAATGCAGGAGAGCAGGTGCCCCTGTCAAGCCTTGCTGTGTTAGGAAGTTTCTGCCCCTCCCTCACGTACCCCAGGTACCAAGGAACACCTGGCATACGGGCTGAGTGAGGGCATTAGCAGCAACCCATACATTAAATATTAAGAAAGCATAATTTCTCTTCATTACTATTACAAAATATAAGTAGAATGTCTGAAATTGTCTTCCTCCACCCCAGTAATCACTTTAAGCATCCCCTGTGGTGTGTTGTTCTACCACTCCTTAGAGATGACAGCCATAGAGGATAACTGGGGAGGTACTCACAGATGTAGGACAGCAGGGTGCAGGAGATCCAGCTGGGACCCTTTAGATCCATCCCTGAGACCGCGTGTATGCTGAGATACACAGTACAGAGCACACTACACTCACTCCAAAAATGTGTGTGTTTGTGTGTGTGTGTACACACGTGTGCACACATGCTTCCATCATCCTAATCACGCTAGTCAAGGAAGCCCTGCATCTACATTTCTTATTATAATAATCTTATTATAAATTATTCAAGTAAGGAACTTCATCCCATGAATTTATATTGATATATCTGTGATTTGAAGGTAATATAAAAAATGTGGAGATGACATTGATGGTAGCTTATATATCCCTTGTCTTTCCAAAATATACGGGACTATATGTCCTATGACTGAAGGATCTTCTGCCTTGTTCATTGCACTGTCCCACAGCACAGAGAGGGGTGCATAGTAGGCACTTGGTAAGTATTTGTTGATTGAATGGATGAAAGAATAAGCAGCATACTTTTCATGTACTTACCTCTTTGCCGGCCTCATACTATTTTCTTACCCTGGTTTCCCTTTGCACTGATTTACTCGTGTATTTCTTTCATCGTGTAGTTCATGTATATTTCTAAGCTGCCTTGAATCAAAGAGCAGTAAAATGATTCATATCATTACAGTTTTCCTTTGCTGAGTGCTATGTGCCATTGAGTGCTAGGTGTTTTGCTAAGTGTATTTCACAGACACTTGCTTATTTAGTTTTCACACAACCCCAAGAAGTAGGTATGAGGAGTTCTATTTACAGCAAAAATGAGGCTTTGAAAAGTTAAATAACTTGCCCAAAGTCACACTGAGATGAAGTTGCAATTCGGATTTTAATTCTGATCTACTTCTTTCCAGAGCTTGTGTTTACAACTGACTTACAATGAGATTACTTAAAAGTTTTGGGAAGGGAGATAAAATAGTAAGACTTTTTTTTATTGCTTTGCAAACCCATGTTCTTCTAACAGGATAAGTCTTCTTGGATTCATTGTTTTGAAATGTCCTTGAAGATTTTCTCTGCATTTGGGCCAAGTTGCATAGGCCACATCTTACTTGGGCCTGATATTGTCACTTGAAACATTATATATCTGTGAAAACAAGTCATTTAATTTTCTTAGGAGATATTTCAAAATCAGCCTTGGTTATGTAGTTAGTATCATCAACTGTGAATCAAATAGTGACTCCATAGACTTGGAAGGAAACAATCACAAAGCAGGATGATAGTTTTCAGAAAGACGTCATGTAGCATTTTATCAGGGGTTCTCTGTATCAGAACACATTTAGTTGGATATTCCATATCCGAGTGTAAAGAACTTTTCAGCTTCTGAGCATGAGCTTTTATTAATAAGGTCATTTTTAGTGCTACAAGAGTCTCATGGAAAGGATTTGTCTTTTTCTCTCTCAAAAATCTGCCATTCATCCCAGTTTTTCTCAATATAAATAGCTTTTTATTTTGAAAAAAGAATCTTACGTCTCTTCTCTACCCGTCCCCACCTCCTCAAAATGGGAAATCATCTATAAGCTTTAAGAATGTAATGTCATTGTGGAAATTACCCACCCTTGGTGCATTCCATAGTAACAACCACAGCCACATTCCAGAAGAATTAAGTGTGCATGAATTGCTGCAACTCTGATGCTCCACTCAGTCTGTAACTTTCATTATTGCTGGATGTCATTAGCATATCAGATGTCATAATCTTCCTTAATCCTGTGAAACACACCTCCACCCAGGTCTAGGTGATTTCAAGGCAAACCCTGTTTTTCTGTGTTTGATGAAACACTAAGCCTTTAAAAACCACCTCATAATCTCTCTAGTAGGGTTTAAAAAACGGAAATTAACTAGTTTTTATTGCATACGTGTGTTTGAAAACATGAAAGAGATACCAAAACTGGTATTACCAATGTATCTTAAAAACTTGGGTCATCTGACCTGTCCCTAATTTTCGTACCAGATTTCTTGTGAAGGTACATGGGACCAAAACAAAAACAAAAACAAAAACAAAAGAAACACATGTAAGTCGAGGCAAAGTACGGTTCTTTGAAAAAGAAATAAAGATATCTAATGATAGATATGAAACTGCGTGAGTGACAGAAATGAGTTTCATTGGAGCAATTGTTTCAAGAACATGTCTTTTGTGAAATTTGCTTGAGGCTGAAACCACTCTCATTTATTTTAAACAGTTAAGTACTTGAAATAGCACTGTTGTCCTCTGTTAAGATTCATGTGACTTATCACATGAAAAGCAAAAAAGGATAGAGATGACTTTTGTTGCGGAACTCCCATTTCTCTATTCCTTAAAAAACATGTTTTCCAATGGCTGGAAGGGCAAATCAACATACACAGAAATGGTTAAATTCTTATTTGGAATTCCATGGGAATTAGCAGTCTGAGACCAAGGTTCTGGCCTAAAATGTCATGATTGGACCATGACTTCCTACAGGGCTGCTGTTGATGGCCAGTTTCTTGTTTTTCTTTCTTCAATGTGTACTTATGCCCAGAGGCTGTTTGTAATGGGAGAATTTTAAGAAATTCATAAATTTAAAACACCCCACGCATATGAAGTCTTTTCTGAGTGTGTCATTCTAAAATTCTTTACCCAAATTCATGTAAACTAAAGCAGCATAGCCATCTCTTTGTAATATTCTCTGTTATGTTTAACTTTTATTGGTCTTTACCACATATAGATAGGTAACATCACAAGTAGAGCAATATAAATTGACCATAACTCACTTTTTTATGTTTATTTCTTTGAAATACATGCACCGCATATTTAATTTTAGAGCAAACATAGTCTATAAAAATAATGCAAATTCGTATGCCTTGACAAAAATGTTTTGTGTATAGAAGAAATATAGACTCTTCAAAGAAGAAAGCATCTGATCTTTAAAAACTGAGTTCATTGAGGTTAAATTGTGTTCAGAGAGTTTAGGGTAAAAAAGAAAAAAGGAGATTATACTCTTATGGCAGGAAGAAGTTCATTTCCAGGGTAGAAACCCCTGAAACCCATAAAATATGTTCCAGATCCAAGATCTGATGAGTTCATGCATCCTATCTGGACACTCTACTTCTGCTAGAGAGAGAAACTTGGAACCCGTTTCCTTTCATTTACTGAACAAGAATAAAAATGCCCAAAGTATATGTGAGAGACAAGTTTAAAAAATTAAAGTAATTAAAATTCTGCCCTGTTTAACACTAATGATCTCCTTTTATAAATCCAACCTTTCAAACATTGAAAATGCAAAACTGAAATGTGGAACAAACCAATGCTTTGGACAGACCAAAGCATTGATGAATATCTGCTAAGCCAACAACAATATATTCATTAAAATTCAAGAAAAAGATGAGGATACCTGAACCACGGGTTCTTAAGCTTCTCTGTGCCATAGACTCTTTGGTGATCAGGTAATGGACCCTGTCTCAAAATAGTATTTCTATGTGCCATAAAACAAAATGCACAGGATTACAAAGAAAACCAATTATATTGAAATAAAGTAATGGTCAAAATATTTAAAAAACACCCAGTCTGTGACTTAGTAATACTTGCATCTTTATTAATACATTGAATACCAAGAGGTTTGATAACAACTGTCATTTTGAAGTAAGCATAAACATATACGATACATTGAGATGTCTGCAAAGTTATAATGTGATATGAAAATATCTGCGATTTCTATTGGTTGCAATATTATAGAAACTCCTAATAATACTGTAGTTTGTTGAGGGAAATGCTAGATTTTAGTTAAGGTTAGTGAATCTGAAGATATACTTTCTTTCTATTCAACTTCACAGACTCCCTGAGGTCCACTGAAGCACCCCTTCAGGATCTGTGGACCCCAAGTTAGGAAGTCCTGCTCTAAATATAACGTGTAAGGCCATGGCCACAAATATTCTAATATTCTGTTCCATGGGTTTGACTTTGGTCAAGATTTTGCCTACAATATTTTCGTCATCTTAGTAAGTGAGTAGTGTTTACCACCTGGGTATTTACTCCAAGGCTATAAAAAGCAAAAAAAAAAAAGAAAACCACACACACACACAAAACGCAACAACTGGAACGTGGTTTATTTGTTTGGCTTGAGGTTCTTTCTTTAAAAGTGCAAGAAGAAGGACATCTTTCCTTTTAAAAATCCAGACCCACTAAAGTTTACCCCATTTTGCCTATAATTATATTCTGTCAAATAGCACCCTTTGATTTGTATTTTTTGTTTAACTTTTTATGTGCATACATCTGAGCAAGGTAATTGTTGCAGATTCTTCAAGGGAAGGGTTATCTGTTATATTTTTATTTGTGTATTTTTGTATTTAGAAAATACCTAGCAAAGAGATATGCATAGAGCAGAAACAGCAGTTGCAGATTGAAAGAAATGACAGACTATAAAATACCAATATTCACAGTGCACCTTTTAAAAATATTTTCTTGGAGAAGTTAGAAGTTATTTAGGTTTTTTAGCACATTGATCCTTTCACCCTTTTGAGATATGGAGTAAAAGGGAAAGATGGCAAATACAATGAGTACAGATAAGATATTCCACAGAAAAGTTGTGAGTTTCATAAAGCCTTATCATCATAGTTTAAGAATATTTTGCCCAGCTACCTGCCAGATTAATGTCACATCTTTGCTAAATGGCCACCCAGTATCTATTGTGAAGCTCCTGTGACAGCGAACTGACTACTTCCTGAGATAGTTAGTTAATTAATTAATTATTTTGGTAATCATCTTATTATCAGGAAGTACTTTCCCAGAATGAGGAATATTTGTCTTGCCTTTGCTTTTAAGAAATCTTTATGATTTGCAGAGTAACAGGAAGCAAGAATTTTGCCCTGAGGGGCTCTGTCTGAGGACTGGAGAAAAGAGAAGAAGACATTGATTCTCACTTTGATTTTAGCCACAACTAAAATGATGGCAACAAAATAACTTTTAATGATCCCATGTGACTGAACCATCATTTTTTGAAACAGATTCTATTGCTAAGTTTATCATGTGACACGTCTGGAGTCAGGCATAATAGATTTGAATCCTAGTTATAATTCCATGAACTGGTGTAAATTACTAAATTGTTTTTAAGTTTTAAGTCCTCTTCTGAAAAATGGCAATAGTCATATCTTTCTCATAGAATTTGTAGTGAAAATTAAGTAAGATAATGAAAGAAAATTATCAGTTTAGTACTTAGTAGATTAGTAAGAACGCTTTCAGCTTCAGGTAACAGAAAGATCCAAGTCAAAATAGCTCAAACAATAGGGGAATTTGTTATCCCATATAATAAGAAGTTTGGAAGTAGGGAATTATAGGGCTTGACTTATAGGATTCAATCACATCGTCAGAGATCCACATTTTTAAAATCTTTCTGCTTTCTCCACCAATTCCTTACTGTATTTGATGCTGGACAAGTCAGTTAGCCTTTTAAGCCTCAGTTTTTCCATCTGTAAGATGAGGTGAATAATTATGCCTTCCTCATCATGTTGCTTTTATTTTCAGGCTTGTCAAGAGGTTGAAGCAGCTTCAAACCTCATGTGCTTGCATAATAAGGCCCACAGCAGGACTCCTTTTGTATATTATTGGTCGACATGCATCACATGACCATTTTATAAACCAATCATTGGAAAGAGGGTTGGGTTTACTACAACTGGCTTAAATTAACCAGGTATTACCTCCTGGGGCTGAGGAGAATCATTCCCACTTTTTTCCAGATGATGGTCACCTGATTACTGAGCAAAATTCAGGTCCTTTTAACAAGGAAAAAGTGGAGGAATGGATGTTTGGAGACAACCAACTACATTATTATAAAATCAAGAAAAACAAAGGATTGTGGTGCAGTGGCGATAACATGAACCACCAGTTTCTTACTGTAGATGATGTTGGATAAGTCATTTAGCCTTTCAAGCCTCATTTTTTTCCATTTGCTAAATGGTGGTGAATAATTATTCTTGTTCCTCAGGGTCATAAGAAGATAATGTATGTGAAAGCCATTTATCAAAAGAGTTCTCTTCAATATTTATTTAGATGTATAGATAATATATTACGATGATATGATGATGACGTCTTATGAATAATAAAATTATTCAGCTTTTCCATTTCAAAGCTAACAACTGAGCCTAGTTCTCTTGTGGTTTCTCATATGATCTTAAAAAAAAAACTTTTATATTTGTGTACTATAATAAACATACAAAAAAGTGCATAAACTATAAAGAAAAAACTTAACAAATTGATATAAAAAGAATACCGCAGAATCCTTATCCAGGTCAGGAAATAATATTGCAGATGCCCCAGGAGCCCCGTGTTGTCATAGAATCTTTAAATGTATATTTTTTGTGTAATCAATACATTTTGTCATAACTATATCAAACTATTTTACATTCTTGTATGGACCATTCATTTCTATATTCTCCTGCAGTAATTGTTATCACTGCACAAGCATTTATGGGTGTATGTTAGGCACTGTGCAGGCATGTTTCTGTCTCCTTATGAAAGCACTCCCAAGTGTAGCATTCTTCCCATGATTAGGAGATCAAATTTCTGTTAACATAATTTCTTCTGCTAACCTCCAAGGCTCAGAATTTCAGATTATTGTGAAGTTAAGCAAAATTTCACAAAATTTGCAGAACCATATACTTATTAAATTTGTGTTTTTTTAACCACAAAGATTTGTCAATTGTTGACAATTTTTTTTTTTTTTGTTAAAGATTTTATTGGGGAAGGGGAACAGGACTTTATTGGGGAACAGTGTGCACTTTCAGGACTTTTCTCCAAGTCAAGTTGTTGTCCTTTCTTAGTTGTGGAGGGTTCTGTTCAGCTTCAAGTTGTTGTTCTTTCAGTCTTAGTTGTGGAGGGTGCAGCTCAGCTCCAGGTCCAGTTGCCGTTGCTAGTTGCAGGGGGCACAGCCCACCATCCCTTGCGGGAGTCGAACCGGCAACCTTGTGGTTGAGAGGGCATACTCCAACCAACTGAGCCATCTGGGAGCTCAGCGGCAGCTCAGCTCAAGGTGCCATGTTCAATTTTAGTTGCAGGGGGCGCTGCCCACCATCCCTTGCGGGACTCGAGGAATTGAACTGGCAACCTTGTGGTTGAGAGCCCGCGCTCCAACCAACAACTGAGCCATCCGGGAGGCAGCTCAGCTCAAGGTGCTGTGTTCAATCTTAGTTGCAGGGGGCAGAGCCCACCATCCCTTGCGGGACTCAAGGAATTGAACTGGCAACCTTGTGGTTGGGAGCCCACTGGCCCATGTGGGAATCGAACCGGCAGCCTTCGGAGTTAGGAGCACGGAGCTCTAACCGCCTGAGCCACCGGGCCGGCCCGACAAATTTTTTTAGAAGATTTGTTTTTCAGTGCACGTTATTCATTTGTCTTTTTCTTTTTTCCTCATGGGTATCGCCTCCAAATTTTGCATTATGTCTTGATATTTGTTGCTTTATAAAAATATTTAAGTAGTTTAGTAATGATTGGATTTGAGGACTTCCACTTCCAATCAATGTGGAATAACAGGAATTGGATTTACCCTCCCATCTGAAACAACTAAAAAACTGGACACTAAAATGACAACACTCAAGATATTGGACATTGGGCAACCAAGGTCAGCAATCCTCAATAGATAGGAAACAAATGAAGTGACCCTTAGGATTACCCCAGTTTATTTCCTTTAGGAAGTTTCCAGACATTAATACACACAATGGCACGCAGGAAGATGCACACAAGCTCTCTGAGTTGAGATGACAGTCTTGGGGAACACAAGGCAGCTAGAGTGGGCAGGACAGGACACCAAAAAGGAGAGAGTTGTTCAGAGAAAGAATGCCAGAGATCTGTGGAAAGTCTCCTCTCCCCTAAGTATTCATTTGAGTGTTGCTGAACATATGTATATAAAGAAACTTCTTGAGGCTGGGAAAGAATCATTCAAGAGCATGGTGCATGAAGGTCACACAGGGCCAGAAATAGTGATTGTTCCCAATGGCCAGAGTGAAGAATCTCATAATTCAAGAGGTATCAGTTAGAGGTACTAAGAATTGTCTTTCCTCAGTATCAGGGAAAATAAAACTAGACTAAACACTGCTCTGGTTTTGCCTAATTAAGCAAGATCTGGAAGTCACAAACTATTTTCGATTAATTTAACTGTGTCGTAGAATAAAGTTCAAGAATGTTTATAGGAATACAGAAATATGAGTAGTTAGCTCCCAACAAACTGAAGTTCACAATGTCTGGCATCCAATAAAAAATTACCGGGCATACAAAGAAGTAGGCAAATACTACTAATAACGAGGAGAAAAATTAATCAAAATTGACTGAGAAATGACACAGATGATAGAATTAGTAGACAAGGACATTAAAATAGTTATTACTGTATTCCATATATTCTAGAAGCTAGAAGAAAGATTGAACATGTTATTGGAAGATATCCAAATGACCCAAGTCAATCTTCTAGAGATAACAACCTCAGTGTCTGATTAAAAAAAACCCAAACAAACAACAAAAGAAAAACCAACACTGGATGGGATTAATCATAGATTGAACATTGCAGAAGAAAATATTAATGAATTTGAAGACATAGTAATAAGAACTATTCAAAATGACACACAAGGGAAAAAAAAGACTGAAAAAAGAAAGGACAGAACATCAGTGAGCTGTAGGAAAATTTCAAATGGACAAGCCTATATGTAATCGTAGTGCCCATAGGAGAGGATAGGGGATGAGGCAGGGCACAAAATATATTTGAATGGCTGGAAACTTTTGAAATTTGAAGAAAAGTATAAATTCACAGATATGAAAAGGTTAACAAATCCCAAGCCCCAGAAACATAAAGAAAATTATATCAAAACATTATAATCAACTTGTTTAAAACCAGTGATAAACAGAAAATATTAAAAGTGACATTTGAGCTTGAGACTCTTCTGTTTTGCCCCCCATCTCTCTCTCTCTCTCTGTCTCTCTCTGTCTCTGTCTCTCTCTCTCTCTGTCTCTCTCTCTCTCTGTCTCTGTCTCTCTCACACACACACACACACACACACACACACACACACACACGCTTTAATTAATTCGAGTGAGGTCTTTCTGTCCCCAGTATTTGGTTTGATTAAAACTAAGCATTTACTTTGTGTAACTACAGAAGGATGATTTTTATTTTAAAAGCTAATTCATCTGATTTGGAAATTGCATATCCCCTTAATCATAAGTGAGACAGCTGTTTCCATGTTCTTGCCTGGGAACCTGGCCCCCAGCAAATGTTTCGCATAAATGTACAACGCCTTTAAGCTCTTGGTGATTATCTACAGCAATTAGGATACTATGACATCTGGTGTCTTCTTGATTAGATCTTTCATGAAAGTTCTAAGTGTTAAGAAATAAGATGGTGAGGATGAGCAGCCCCTTTCCTGGAACAAAGGCCCTTTCTTTAGCTCAGACAACCATTTAGGAATAGGACAGACATTTTCCACTATGGATGATACGGGGGAGCACTGCAGAATCACGGAAAGGACCCTAGAGATCAGCTAGCCTTCTCCTCTACAATTACAAAAGAGTAACAGGAGCCCCAGGAGTATTTGATTCTTTCCTTGTTTCCAGATTAGAAACCACTGACATCTACACATTCTGATGTAATGAAATTCCAATTTGACCAAATAATTTGGTCGTCCCCTTTATATTAGTTGCAATAACTTGCTCTAAATGTTATTTCCAGGATGGACATTTCAACATTAGACCCTGATTATCTCAAGCCCAAAGTCCCCAAGAGTGGCCCCAAGTAACCAATTCTGAGATTTTCAGATTACTTTTACGTACATTGGCTATCCCCAAACCCCGTTTTCTTTATATTCCTCCATAATTTATCGTTCCATTTCTTCTCACTTTGTCTCTACACTTTTGCAAATGTCTGTTTTCATAAGGCCAAATAACATACCACAAATTCCATACAATGTGAAAATGTCATTTTACCATTGAACAATACACAGATCTTTCTTAGCTTTGTGGCTTCATAGTATCTACTGAGGCTGTTTATCTGCCATACCTAGCAGATAAACATACGTATATGTAGTTGGAGTGCCACTCTTTCAACTGGGGTAAGATTACTCATCAGGCAAAAATGCCAGAGAGCTTGCGCCCAAGTCTACTGGTATCAAATTTAAGGAAAATTAAGTTGAGATACTAATAATACCTACAATACATGAAATCAACTAAACATTTCTGTTATTTGGAATTACAGAAGCCCCATTTATATGTATCACATCCAAAGAAATTAAAATTCTTACCATACCAGAAATATTAATGCTCAGTTGTCTTACTGGAACCTTCTTACACTAATAGATTATTATCAAAGCCTATTTGAATTATTATAGTCTCAAAAGTTAAAAAAAGTCTCTGAGTCCATGTGTATAGGAAAGAAAACAAATTAAAGAAAGAAACTTTTGTATGAAGTTTCAGGTGGTATTTTTCAGACAGAGACTCTATATATCGGCCTATAAGAAATTTCCTCTACTAATGGTTACTCTGTAACCAGGATACTTCCATCTGTTCTCTTTTAGTGCATTTGAATGTACCAGTTGGAACCCCATTAGCAATTGTGGTGGGTGCCCCCTCAGCATCTTGGGAATTCCTCCACCCTTGCTCTCTATCTGCTTTGCCATTCCTCACCGAGGACTGCTGTGGCTTCTTGTGTTGGCTTCAACATTTGGCTCTGCTTTCTACTCAGCAACCTTGGGCTTGAATCCCTTGGCCTCGGTGTGTGCACGTGTGCATGTGATAGGTGTGGAATTTATGTGCTCTGTGTGCTGTAATCTTGTGTAAGAAATGATCCACCTATTCTTTTACTTCCTTTTACTCAGTCTTTGCCAGCCTTACATCTTACCCAATTCCTTGATCAGAGAAGGCTACCCAAGTCTGTCATGGTAAAGTGAAATACCCCAAAATACCCGGAAATGAATCAACACTCCTCCTATATCCATCTCAATTGTCTAGACATGATTTTAAGAACTATGGTTGATATGGAATATATCAAATGCAGATGCACAGAACAGAAAACAGTTCTTTTCAGAGCCACATTTATTCCTTCACTCATATACTAATTCATTCACTCATTCATTTAAGCATGGGAAAAGATCTTGAACATGTTTGCAGTGCTGTGTTCATTGTCACGTGATTATGCTTCTTTTGTAGTCCTTATTTTGTTCAGCATTGCAATTTGTGCAGCACTCACCTCTGCTCATCTCTGAACTCTTCCAGTGTTGGGATTGTACAAAGATGAATTATACAGATTTCCTGAGTCCGTAATCTGATATCTAATGTTCTCAAGGCTCCATTAATGTCACGGGTAATTAATTACCATGATCTTTAAAACCTCCACTTTTGTCATAGTACAGTTTTTGGATAACCACACTTTTCCTTCACTGAGAGAATATATAATAAGCCCTGCATGGTTTCTGCCAAAGTACTCAATCCAGATTCCATTTGCACTAAAATGTGGAAATGCAGCTGGTGCTTTCAATTAACTTTATGGAACACCCTGTTGATATTCTATGTACCCTCACCATCTCCTACCTTAAATAATCTGTATGTCCTAACTTCTTGTTTGTGATACCTACCGTTGGCCCAGTTACCCTGAAGCAAAGCCTCCAGCTCATTGCTATTCTTTCCTCTCCACTGCCTCCTAACAAGTCGACTCAGACCAAGTACTGTCGGTTTCTTTCTACATTATTTCCTATATTTATGCTCTTCCTTTCCATTATCACCTCTTTAGCTTATTGATTCGTTAATTAGTTCATTGATATTTACTCTGAAAACCTTTACGGAATGCTTACTGTGTGATTTGTAGAGGAATCTTGCCACTGAAATTTAAAGATGATTAAGATACCATTTTTTATTCTTTAGGAGTTTAGATATTAGCCTGGGTGACCAGGCTATAGAGGCAGGACTACTAGGAATGTTCTAGAAATTCTAACCGATCTCACTTTACGAAGTTTCCACCGTGTTTACACCATTAAATCTAAACCCCTCACTCAAGTGTTCAAATGCTTCCATGTTACGGCATAAACCTAACTTTCTAAATTCACCTCCCACTTCTCGTTGGGTATACGGTACTCTATGTTCCAAATTTTACTTCTCTGATCTCTGAAAATACATCAAATGTGCTATTTTTTTCCCTCTCCTGTGTCCCATTTCTCTGCATCTTCTTCTTTAAATATGCTTCTCAAACGTCAATGCCCACTCGGAATGCTACCTCCCTTCTTTCCTGCCTACCCAATATGATGTCTCCCTCCTTTCAATTCACAGAGCATATTTTTGCACTTTTCTTATGTCTTCCTGTCACCCCCACATTATAATTATGTACACAATGGATTTTAGATCTTTGAGGCAGACTGTAAATTACTTATCTTTGCTGACCAGATACTACAAAATATTGTTAAATTGAATTATGCATTTGACAAAAAAGAGTTATTATATGAAAAGAAGGTTGAAGAGTCAGGGTGTTAGAGCCAATTTTTCCACCAATTTGTGCTGAATTCTCCCAAATTACTTACCCTTACAGTCTGCATATGCTCGCCAACAAAATGGGAATATTAATTAATATTAATGTCTTATTTGTCTTATAGGGTCGCGACAAATAAAAAAATGTTTTAACATGTGGATATCAACATACTTAGAAAATATTGAGAACCACAGAAATCTGTTGTTGGTGACTGCACCAAAGAGGTTAAGGATTTCTATGGGAAGTTTTACACTGCGTCCAATACAAAAAAATACATATTTACTAGTTTTTAACTAAGTCTATGATTCAAACCCTTTGAACATCCAGGAGCTGTCATATTGATCCTAAAAGATTTTTTCCAAATAAATTTTGATCTGAGGACATCTGCAACTGGTTCTTAGTTTCTACTTAAGCTATAGGTATCAGGTTCTTTCTCAAAGTCCAGGTCATGTCTTATTTTATTGAAGTAACATAAATTATACTGTGTTCTTGAGTAGTGTTTCTTTCACCTGGGCATGTTCCATCATTAACAGACTTTTAAGTCTTCTAAGATTTGTCATCAGTATTGTTATAACCAGATTTCCAGATTCCTCTACTACTTCTTTCTTTTATAATAGTTTTTTTGGGGATTAAAGGTTTTTGTTTGTTTGTTTTGAGTTAGCTTTTTGTCAAAAAAAGCCAACATTTCCATAACACCTGAAGAAACCTTCCCTTTCATCTCAACTAAGCGTGATTACTTAGGTATAGTTAAAATGAAAACACTAATTGTCTTTTAAGAAGCCAGGCACTGGCATGTGTTGAGTAACCGCCATGGCTGGGGCATCATGCCAGGTAATTTACATACATAACCACACATGATCCTCACAACTACCCCACTGAGTGGGTGTTATCCCCATTTTATAGATGAGAAATCTGAGGAATTAAGAGGCTCTCCTCAGGGCATGTCTTGATTCAAATCCTGGTTTGTCCTTTGATGAGTCCAAAACCAGGGTTCTTGTTTTCTATGGTGCAATGCCTACCAGATTTTCTTTAATTACAGAGATATTTCGTGAAGGGCTATTTTTAACTTGAGCCTATGGTAAATTTACAGATGGTAACAATGGGATTTTTATAACCTCCAACGTCACTAGCACAGCCCTCTGTATACCAAAGACTCAATGAGTTAATATTGAAGAAAATATATAAAGGAAAACCTTTCATCCTTATAAACTTTGCTTCAGTTACATTAAGCATTTTGTCTGCTTTTCCCTTCTTCTTGATCAATTCTTCTGCACTGATGGTTTATCCCTAAGTTTTCCTATAATGAATTATAATGAGTTAACTTATTCACTGCTTCCTTAGCCTTGTAATCATGCGTTGATGGTTGCCCGAGGCCATAAAGGATGTGCCCAACTTTATTTGATCTTCTGTTATGTGCAGCAAAAGCCCTTAAAAAATTTAAAAAAAAAAAAAAAAGCACAGAAAAAAAAAATCTGAAACATCTTATAGACACCTGTTCTTTTCATACCGGGTTTCTCAATGGTGGCACCCATTGAACTTTTGGATCATTCTTTGTTCTTGGGGGCTGTCCTGTGTGTTATAGCATGTTGTTTAGCAGAATCCCTGGACTAGATGCCAGGTGCACCCTCCTTCCATGTGACAATGAAAAATTCCCCAGACATTGCCAGTTGTCCCCTAGGGAGCAAAATTACTCCCCTCCCCCCAGTGGAGAACCACTGCTTTAGTATATTACAAACATATAGTAACCAAGAGAGAAAAAAAACCACACACTCACAAAGACGTCTATATGTACAACAAAATCCAGGCTTCCTAATGAAAGGCACCTTTTAAAGAAGCTGAATATGTCCATGCTTAAGAAGGGGTTTTATTTGATTAAATTTGGAACATGAAATTAGATCAATATTCACCTTTCCCTTAACTTTATTTGATATTCACTGGGTTGCAAATTAGTTGATTTTTAAAAGTTTTTTATTAAAAATATAGCTAACATACAATATTATATTAGTTCCAGGGGTACGTCATAGTTATTTAACATTTATATGCCTAAAGAAGTGATCGCCATGATAAGTCCAGCAACCATCTGACACTGTACCACACTATTACAATATTATTGACTATATTTCCTATGCAGTACATTACATCCCCATGACTTGTTTGTTTTATACCTGGAAATTTGGACCTTTTATTCCCCTTCACCTTCCCCCCTGCTTTTAAATTTTTCAATTACAGTTGATATTCAATATTATTTTATATTAATTTCAGGTGTACAGCATAGTGGTTAGATATTTACATAATTTAAGAAGTGACCTCCAACTAGTACCCACCTGGCACTATACATAGTTATTACCATATTATTGACTACATTCCCTATGCTTTACTTTACATCCCCATGACTATTTTGTAACTACTAGTTTGTACTTCTTAATCCCTTCACTTTTTTCACCTTTCTCCCCAACCCCTCCCATCTATCATCCCAACAAATCTAATACCCATCTGACACCATCCATAGTTATTACAGTATTATTGACTATATTCCTTATGCTATACCCTACATCCCCATGACTACTTTGTAACAATGGAGCTACTCAACAAAAGTCTCAGAGCACACCAAGGCCAGCAGCTGCCCACCTGGGGCTGGTGGATTATGATAGTTTTCCAAGAAAACTGGCTGCTTGGGAGAAAGTGCCTCCAGTATTGGGGGAGTTGGGTGGGGTGGGGTCCCAGAGGAGCTCACCAGGCCAATCAGATTCAGATTTGGCTAGGTGGGGGCGGGCTCAACACAGAAAAGATGGCGCCTGCTTGCCAACTGCACAGGAGGAAAACCCCACAGGAAGAAATGGCGTCTGTCCTCCAGCCTTTGCTCCAAAGCCACACACCTTAGTCTGCTCCCCCATATGCCTCTGATGCCTCCCACCCTGAGTTACTGTCCCTCTGCTGGAGCCCAGGGTGAGTGCCTAAGAGTGAGTGAGTCTGTGTGTGGGCCGTTTAAGAGGATCTGGGTTTCCCTCAGCCTTCTATCCCACATGGATGGTCAGAATCCCCACTGTTTTTCACACCCTGATGTTGTGGGTGTTCCTCTTCCTGGCACCAGTACTCTGGCCTGGGGAGGTCAGTATAGGGCTGGGATCTGTCGCTTCTCTGTGGGGAACCACTGCAGCAGCCAAGGTATCCCTCCTGGTTCTCAACCACTGCATGGAGGTGTGGGGCCAGCCTGTTTTGCGTCTCCGTCCCTCCTACCAGTCTCAACGTGGCTTCTTCTTTATATTGTTAGTTATAAAACATTCAGCCAGACTTCAGATGGTTCTTTAGGTTGATTGTTCTATACTTTATTTAGAACAATTTTAATGTCTTCATGGAAGGAAGCAGGCAGTGTTTACTTACTTCACTATCTTGGAATCTCTCAAATTAGGCAAATTTTTATCTGCCTTAAACACTTATATTTGAATCACCTGTTCTATAGTAAAGAGGAAAACCTGGGATATTTTGATTCTGCTTTTCCCTCTAAGTTGTGTTTTTCAATTTTATTAGTGAGAGTTGAGAATATGTTTATTACTGACAGATGGCCAGGGATGTCTAGGTCAAAATGGCTTTGATTTTCCTAAGTTGATTTGCCTCTTCCTGAGTGAATTTGACTTTTTTCATTTATTGTCTTATCTTACTTTTCAGTTTGAATCCATCTTCTATTTGACATGTAAAATGTACTTTATCAAACTGAATGCTTAATTACTCCCAAAAGAAACACTCTACCCAAGCTGAAATCTAGAATGCAAAAGAATTAGGTATCTATGTTTTTCACCAAGCTGTTAAAGAAATCTATTTTCCATCATCATTTTGGCAAATCCTTGATTTTCTGCTGAAGTCTGCTTTCTGACTGTGTAAGTTTGATAATGTGGTTTTAATCCTATCCTTTTTCAAAGTAGTTGTTTTCAATGTTTACATGCTCTGATATTAGAACTGTCTTAATAATTAGTGGATTATTCAATGAAACTGCATTTATTATCCTTTAAGCATTCAACATACTTTAAAAAGAAATAACATATCTTTAGGTAGTATTTTAAATTTTAGGTGGCACTATCTCAGTCTTCACAACAAGTGTTGTGGAATAGGTATTTTTATTTTCATGTCAAAGAGTGAAAAATAAAAAGAGGCATAATAAGTTTAAATGATGGGCCCAGGGAGCCACTGTATGTATGTATGTGTGTATGTATGTAGATATTTAATAAATATTGGCCATTTACAGTATGCCAGGTAAAAGTCTAGGCCAACAGTACTCAATAGAAATAGAAAGTAAACCACAAGGTAATTTAAAATTTTCTTGTAGCCCCATTAAAAAAAATAGAAAAACAGGTAAATTAATTTAAATAATATTTTATTTAACCTTATATATTGAAAATATTATCATTTCAACAAGTAATCAATGTAAATTATTTGTGAGCTGTATTTCATTCTTTTCTGTCTAAGGAGTCATTGAAATCCAGTTTCAAAGATTATAGCACATCAGAATTTGGAGGAGACACTATTTAAGTGCTCAGTACAGCTGAATGTGGCTTGTGGTTGTAGTTTTGGGCAGCACATCTCTAGACATCAACGATGTGGAGGTTACAAGACAAGTTCTCTGGTGACATAAAACTTGCCTTCCTGTGGAAGACAGATAATAAACAATAACAAGTAAGTGACAGAAGTCAATCCACGTCTTGTGACTCAAGATCATACGCATTTATGGAAGGATACTTGACGTCTTGCGCAGTTTGTCCGACTGTGAGCTGGAGTTGTACAGTGAAAGCCATCTGCTGAGAAGTTGTGAAAACCCAGGGTGAGCAGGAGTGGGGCCCAGGGTGTGGGTGGAGGCAGGCTTTAGGTTCTATGAGGAGGGTGAGTAAGTCTGCGACTTCCAGGAGGTGACAAGTTGAAACATGGAGAGATGTTCAGGTAGAGAATGTGCTGCTGGAGACCATGGAGGCTGGGATGACCTGAGGCTGAAGCCTGGAGCTTGGGATGCCAGGGCCGGAAAAGAGACAGCCACTATGGACAGACATTTTCTTGGCGGGTCTGGCAGCCAGCTGTAGGCTCCAACAATCTTTGTCCTCTCCCACCAAACCACCAGCTCTCACTGGACAACCTGTTGTTTTTGATCTCCACTAAGTGCTTTCAAAAGAAAAAGCAAAGGCTGCTAAGCGTGTGCCTTCATTTTTGTTCAGAGCTTTTAAAAGCGCTCTTTCATTGTACCTGAAGTTTAAGGTGCTGAACAGGCACCACTAACTGACAACAAATAAGGACTTGGTGTGTCATTTTGTTTATGCCTATTAAGATGCTCAGTCCTGCATTATTATTTTTTTCTTACAGTGTTTGTTTCTCAGTTGTCGTCCTTTCACTCTGGAGAGCCCCACGTGCCTGTGTCTCCTTTTGCTCTCACCCCACACACTACTACTGACTTTAGCAGGTTTGGCTGCTTTAATTGCTACACACACACCTGCAGTCTGTTAATACCACCTATTCTGGTCTCATTATCCCTGCTTTATCAGGAGGGGAACGAGAGGCCACACCTACCCTATCCTATCCATTCTCCCCACAACCGGGAGGGGTGGGGCTCAGCAAAACTGTCCAGAAGTTGTACTGCAAGTTCTTCTGGTTGTACTTCTTTCCTCCTTCCTCAGATTGTCCTCTCCCCACACCCTCCATGTCCTTCATTTGATGGGACCTGCCCCTGTAACTGGCTACCTTGACATGGCACAGACTCATATTTATCTAGTTCCTGGCAAAGCCTAGTCGTGGAGAACACAAAATATGTGGATGGTTGGGCCTTTCCAATGAGCACTAAGAAACTTTGAGTAAAAGACTTGATTGCATTGAGATGGGGGAGAAAAGAGGCCCTGCTAAGCCTCCTTCCTATCTTCTGATACTGAGCCTGCAGTGGAGATTGACTTTGAACTCACTCTGAAGTAGTCACTGGAACATCCTAAGAAGTGCATTTTTTACAAGTCCTTGTGAAGCCCATGTCTTACCTTTTAGGGGAAGATGGTCAACATCTAGCAGAGCTTTTTGGTATTCCTGGCACACACCAAGCCACACATTATATGGGCTGAGCTCTTGTGCTAGAGTGGAACTGGGCAGACAGCAAGCTGCTTGGGGCCACAGCTGATGGAATAAGTCCCGATCCACAGTTCCTTTAGTGGGAATGGCTCGTTCGTTTAGTGGGAATAGCTGGTTCGGCTCGTCCCAGGGCAGACTTACACGACAGCTTCCCGTTCATGCACCCGTTGTCCAGGTAGGAGCAGGGTTATTTCCAAGTCTCAGGAAGGAGCCAGTGTTCCTGAAGGATCTTCGTGCTGGGCCTCCAAGTTGTTTACACTACTTAGCTACCAGCTTGCAATATTTTGAAGGTTGTAAAGAAGAGTCATCGCATGGTACAGATTTCTGGCAATGGGAAACAGAACTTTTTCATAAATCCTTCATGATCCCATTACTTCCAGGTAGAGTGAATGTGTGTGTTACGTATATGCACTGAAAAGGAATGTCTGCGCTGGCTGGTCACCCAATTTTCACCACCGTCGACCCCTTTTCTTTTTTATTTCCATATGGAATCCATGTTTGGAAAGGTTTGCCAAGCAAGCAAGCAAACAAACAAAACCCTTGCATTTATTAAGGAATTAAAAAAATACAACACAATTCATATTCATTGTCTAAATTCAAACCTTATGAAAGTTTAGAGTAGAAAGTGAAAGACCGTATTTATCCACCCCTGTCCTCTTCCTCTGCCTGGCAGTAACTGCTATTGCTAGTTCAGATGACCTCTCTCCATTTCCTTTTCTGTTAATCTACTTAGAAGGTACCTAGAGAATATGCATATCTCTATCCATATCCATATATATCTCTACTCACAATTTCTTAACCTAGATGAGAGCATAAGATGCATAATACCCATGTAATATATGTTGTTCTATGACCTGTTTATTTTATCCTATGACATACGCTGAAACGATGCCTGCCCTTTTCATAGTTTCATAGTATTCCATTGCATGAATAAGCTATAATGTATTTAGTTATTCCTTTATTGTTGATCATCTAGTTTCTTCTCCCCACCTTTTACCACAATACTGCAAAATAAGCATAAATATCCTGGCACATACATTCTTTATGACGTTAAGTAATCATTATATTTTTTGAAACTTTTTTATTGATCAAAGACACGTGCAACTCCCAATCAGTCTCCCTGATCAGGGTGAGAGCATCAGTATTGTTTCATTGAGTTGAAGTATTCTGGAACACTTAGGAACATGATTATGTAGCTAGCCTGTTCTGCTTTATTTGGGAGACATAGTTGATATCTGTTGGACTCTTTGAAATGCTGAAAAATAGTCTTCAGACCTTCCCCCTAACCCATACCACCATATTACATCATTACCTTTGAGAACATGAAGGTCTGCCTTCTGATTGTGTCTTCCACACATGCGTGCAACTCACAGGGATGTTAAACAGTCAACTGGTTGTGGTTTTGACTTGCAAGATTAAAAATGAAAAGCATAAATAATTTTATTGACTTTCTTAATGGAAGTGTCTAATTTGCCTGAGTGAATTGACTTATTTGATAAGCTTAAACAGCTTTTTGAGGGTACTTTATAAATATGGACTTCACAACATATGTCCAATACACTACTGACTATTATTTTTAGTCATTAATTTCATGTAGTTAAGCTTGACAGATAACCCAGTCATTTTTATCCTTCAAAATTTTATGGAAGATTTTTGGAAATTATAATTTGATTGGAAACAGTAATTCTGATATAGTGGAAATAACTATTATTTGAGTACTATAGACAGACCTGGGTTTAAATTCACTTTACACCATGATTAGTTGTATGGTCTTGGGAAAGTCATTTGATTCCTTTGAATCTCAGGTTCCTCATATGAAAAATGTTGTGAGGATTAAACCAGATAATGTCTTTAAAAGTACCTCATTTATTACTTAACATATTAGAGGATTGACATTATTATTAAGCTATTATTATTAGCTGATAATAGACCACGTGTTTATATTTTTGGGAAAGACATGACTGAAATCAGAAGATGTCTCAATTGGTATAAGTCTTCCTATGAGAACTTAAAGCTGTCTTTACTGCATCCCTGAGAGAATAAAGTGGTTATTATTATAGTCACTTTATGCATTGAAAAACTGAGACATTGCAAGATTAAGCAAACTTCCGTGGTAATGCAGAATGTCAGGTGTGGAACTGGAACTGCCATTCCTAGGGTCTGACCTCAATATTTGGCTATTAGGCACTCTGCTTCTTTAAAGGACTATACCCCTTTGGAACTCTCTTTAAAATATTGGAATTGGGAGACAAGATTGAAGGCCATGTGATAGCTGGAGGCAATCCCTCTATAGAGATGGTATACAAGGTCTGACAATGAAGTTTGCAAACTTGTTGCAACAATGTTGCTAACCTCTTTTTGATATCAGAGGGATTATTCATTATGAATTTGTACCAACTGGATAAACAGTTAATCAAGTTTACTATTTGGAAGTGCTGTAAAGGCTGCATGAAAAAGTTAGACGACTTGAACTTTTAGCCAACAATTCATGGCTCTTGCATCACAACAATGCACCAGCTCACATGGCACTGTCTGTGAGGCAGTTTCTCCCTACTCACCTGATCTGGCCCCCAGTGACTTTTTTCTTTACCCGAAGATAAAAGAAATATTGCAAGAAAGACATTTTCATGACATTCAGGACTTCAAGGGTAATAGGACAACAACTCTGCTGCCCATTCCAGAAAAAGAGTTCCAAAATTGCTTTGAAGAGTGGACTAGGCACTGGCGTCAGTGCATAGCTTCCCAAGAGGAGTACTTCAAAGGTGACCGTAGTGATATTCAGCAATGAGGCACGTAGCACTTTTTCTAGGATGATTTCACAAACATAATTGGCTGACCTTGTACTTCAGTAAACATAGTTGACCCACAGTGCACGAGAATTTTTGAAATCCCTAGCGTCCTTTGACTAGGGGCTACTGATTTAAGAAGTCTTTAAAGAAAAGTCTGATTTTTTATGCAAGTATGATCTATTTAATCTACATTTTTGATCTTTTACATTGAATCTTGCTAACATCTCTCAAATGATTCAAATCAGACAACATATCTCTAAAAAATAGGTTTTAAACTAAATTTGTGAATCAGCAATGGTCAAGGAGCTAGGACCAACAATTGTAGACATATCATAGATTTGAAAAATTTTTCTTTCTCATTTTTGGTTCTGAATGACATCTTCTTGGTGAAATGTTTCTTATCAACCTCCTTAGTGTATGCCAGATTAAAAATACACAAGTATAAGACAAAAACCTGGATGGGAGTTTTTTCTAAACTGCTTTTCAAGATTTTATTAAGTGGTGAACATTCAGTGGTTACCACTCAGTGGTGACAATATAGACTAAACTGTATTGATTTCTAGGGTCTCTTATCAGTGTGCTTCAAGGAAACTGAGGACAGCACCCTAATACAAATAGAATGTCATATTAACCAGCACTGTATCATTTGGCTTGATTGCACATGGGGGCATTTTTAGGACCAGAACCCTTCCTTGTAGGGAAGTTTGAATCTTAAGAAAAGTCCATAATTATTACTTTAAACTTAAGGCAGGAAATATTTCCCAAACCAGTTAGTAAACAGAGCACTGTTATGTAACTGTTGTTGTGCTTATATAAAGAAATATTGGTCACATATTACTTAAAGTTTTATGGTTTGAGTACCACCCAATGCAGAATGGATTAATTTCATGGTTTCCCTATGCATTTGCACAAATTAATATATAAGACCTCATTGATTTTTTTTGAACCCCTTTCTTCAATTAGGTCTATAAGCAGAGCTGGTCAGTTGGCAATTTTCAGAAACAGTGCAGTTTTTTTCTATATGCTGTTATCATATGGTTGAGTTCCTTTATGTTGTGTATGTCAGTGAGACAGGACTGATGCCGGAATTATAAGTTAACCGTGCTGTATCAGGTTGCCCCAGTGACAAATCCTATGTATACACATCTGCAAAAAAAATGAGAGCTCTTTCTGTAGGATTCTTCTTTTATGTTCAAGAGCAAGCATAAACTTCCTGAGGACAATGGTAGATTTCCCATCAAAACATTTAAGAAATGGTGTTTATCTTTAATCTTTTAAAAAGAAAGACAATTCTTGGTTAGAAAATTTTAGTCTCATATTTTAACAACTTTAAGTAAGTTATTGATCTCACAAAGCTTTCCAACAGCTATGCAATGGGCCCCAAAAGTCAACTTCAATGGCCTCCATTTATAGTGAGGAAATCAAGACTTAAAAGGGTAGGTGAAAATTAACTGAGTCCTCAGCAAAACCCCTGTCTCCTAACTCTGAGACCAGTTATCTGCTTACTCTCCTTGCTATTTCCTCTAATAATGGCATTTGAGAGCTGGAGATATGTGTTCTTTGGTGATTCTTAAGGGAAAACGATTAGCAAACTATGTTTTGTTTAGATATTTTCCCTGCCTCTCTTTCTCTATGTAACTTTTGTTCACTGATGTATTAAAATATTCTTTAAAAAGTGTAATCACTTTAAGGAACTAGATTTTCATTCATTCGACAAAGTTCATTTGTATACCCAGTATGTGTTTGGGTTTGTGGTAGCTATTAGCAAGAAAAGGGAAAATGAACCTGTCTCCTCTATTGGAACTCCAAACTAGCAGAAAAGATTAATTGATAATAAAGTGCTTTCACAAGCATGATCTCCTTCGAAACTACCAAAGTTACTGAAAATCCACTATGGTTACCGAAGTATTTGTAATGATACCATTTAACCAATTTATTCCGTCATTTTATTACCTGTGGGGAAGAGAGAGAGTAGACATTATTAGAGAGGCTGATTGATAAATGCGTCCTTCCTTCCTTCATTCTTTCAGGAGTCAGGAAGAACACATGAGTGCTACCCTCCAGTGTGCTAGGAAATGGGCAAACAACTGTTATCCGATAAATATTATATTGCTCTCAGGCACTCCAGGATGGTGGGAAAGTAAGTAGTCCCACAAATAAGTATGTAATTATAAGCTGTGATAAACGCTATGAAGGAAAAGGATGGAAGGCCACAAGAGAGTATTACAAGCAGACTCGATTTAGATTGGGGGGGCGGGGGGGGGTAGGAGAGGATTCTCCAAGAAGTAAACTTTCAGCTGAGACCTGAAGGCAGTGAAATGGTGAGGCAAGGAGCTGGGGAGGAACCGTGTGTGAAGAGGAAGGAAAGAAGAGTGCCCGCTGATCTACTGAGGAACACTCCTGGTCGGAGCTGGTGGTATGAGAGACCCTAGCGAAGCTGAGGCTAGGAGGTGCCTATTCAGCCTTGAGGATGGGTTCCCAGCATCATGCGGCCATATAACACTCCTCCACATGCGTGCCAAGTCATATGTCGCAGGAAAAGGCTCTAAAGAGTTAAGATGTATGGGTGCTGACTGGTTATTATTGGTTTCTTGTCTTTTCTTTTTCATGCCAAGTGTACCTATTGCTCTGGCTTTTCTCCAAGTCTGCAGTTGGATCTTGCTCCTGGCAATTACCTGTTTCTATACTTAACGGCACCACATCTAGTGACACCTGATATATGACAGCTCTAAAGCTCCGGCTTGTGCTAAGTCAGAAACCTGGAAGCAGTAGTGGCCTTCTGCTGTAAAATAAGATTCAGGGGCAATTTACTTCTTAGTCTTGACAAGGATGACTAGAGTAGAGCAAATCATTCATCAGTAAGAGTATAAAGGCAGGTAGTAAACCGTACCTTTGTGTCTTTCCTCCCTGCCTCTCCTCCCTCTCTTCTCTCACCTAATTCCCCTTTCTTCCTCCTTCATTCCTTTATAAAGAAAACATGACAGAGAAGTTCATAAAATGTAAATATTCTGCTTAAATAATTATAAAACAATATTCATACAACCATCTTCCAAGATAGAATATTACCAGCACGTCAAAGCCCTCAGCAGGTCCCTTCCCTAAGTAATTGACTCCCTCCCTGCTATTAATAACCACTATCCTATTATTGTATCCTATTATGGGATTATGCTACCCACCTACCTATTATAGCATTCATTTCCTTGCTTTTCTTTATAGTTTTACTACTGAAGTATGCATGCTTAAAGAATATAGTTTAATTTTTCCTGGTTTGGAATTTTACATAAATGGAACCACATGAAATATATTCTGTTCAATCTGGTTTATTTTGGTCAATTGTGTATCTTTTTTTTTTTAATTTGGAAGGAAACAATGAAACAATTTTTAAAATGACAAAAATAAAAGAGTGCAAAGAACACCCATTTACTTTTTATCCAGATCTACCTGTTGTTAACATTTTACCTCATTTGCTGTATTATTTGTGTGTACTCTCTCCCATATATACATAATTTTTCTGAACCATTTGAGAGTTAATTGTATACATCATGGCACTTTATCCATAGATACTTTAGTGTGTGTATTTTTCCTGAGAATAAAGATATTCTCTTATGCAACCACAGTACAGTGATCAACTTTATAAATTTACATGGATACAATTTGTCCAGAATCCAATTTTGTTAACTAACCTCAGAACCCTTTACAGAATTTTTTCCCCTTTCAGTGAAGTTTTTCCCTCTAGTATAGGACTCAGCCTAGGGTCAGTTGTTGCACTTAGTTGTCATGTCTCTCTGGCTTCCTTTAATCTGGAATATATTTCCTCACCTTTTCTTCTTAGCTGATAATTCCTTTTGTAATGCATGTGTCCTCCCCACCCCCTTTTAAATAGACTAATCCTCACTCCGTATTTGTCTGAGTCAACATTTATTAAGAGTCATCCGTGTTGTACTTTTGTAGTTTTTTTCATATTTGTTGCTAAATCCTGTGTATGTTTTAAACATATGGATACAAATATAGCAGTTAATTATTTCTCATCTGTGCTTATAACTTTCTTCAACGAGGCAATTAACTGAGCTGTTATGATATTGAATTATCGGTTTTTGAGGAAAGCCCAGCCAGTAGATCTACAGAGTTGCACCCGAATTTATCTGGTGGAAGCTACCTGATGCCAAAATGATGACCCAGGAGAAATAAACAGCCTCTGAAGAATCAGGATTGCAAACCCAAACCCACAAAATGATAGTAATCACAGTCCTAAGGCTTCAGCTTTAAATATCTGTTCTGAAAAGAAGCAAAATTATCAGTCACGGAAGCCATTGAACTAGGATCGGGGGTATTAGGATGTACAGTTAATTGGAAAATGACTAGTGATGTATAAACCTCAGAAACTCTAATATTCAGGGGTGCTTATGTGAGACTTTAAAAAAATACTTTTAATCAAATGGACTCAAATCCTTTTGGTTAAACCCTTTCCCTCAATTACTAGTTCTCTTTCTACTCAAACCAGCCAGAATTCATGTTATTTGCCCTGCCTGCATCAAGATATTCTTTCTCATGTCTAAGAGTGATGGTCTTTGTTGATAATTCACTTTGAAGTTGGTACAGGGTTGCAGTACATGACGACTTTTACGATAATAACCCTACATCTGAGCCAAAAGAATTCCAAGAACTAAGTTTGTTTCAGGAAGTGGTTTTAACCTCCAATTTTCCATATTCAAGTTCTGTATCTGTGACTTGTTTTTAAAAAGATAGATGCTTGTACATTTAATATACATATTTCCAACTTGTCTGGAACCCTAGCTTTCTTTGAATCAATTCTTTTCAATTGATTCAGACATTGGGATCGCAGACCGTATTTCCTTCTTTTTAGACTAGATGTGTCTCATTGAGAAATTAATCACTGAGGGTTGAAAACAAGTTTCACACTGTGTTTAGGTAATTCCTGCCTGATCCTTCTAACGAAGGTGTTTATTGAGGGATAAACTGAAGGCTGAAAATTATTACAGGATTTTGATTAAAAAATTATTTTCATTTAATGATATGTTAGAATTTTGATTACCTTTGGAGAGTCTAAATTGCTGGAAAGAAAGAATAATATATGTAGCTTTTTGCAGTAGGATGGAGGGGGAACTAAAAAAAAAAAATCGTTATTTGAAGATAGTTGGCAGGCAGGTTTCCATGTCCACAGATGACTCACATTGAGAATAATAAGATGTAGGTTCAAACAATGCAGCTATACAAAGGTATCCAGTTTCCAGAAAGTAAATTTTTGGGAATTAAGAAATCTAGTGAATAAGGTGCAATAAGAGGAAGTATAAAATTCACGAGCATGAAAGCAGCTGAAGAATCTTTTAAGACACCATAATTAAAGCTCAAAGAACCGCAGCCCTTCTGAAAAATGAAGAATGTGGGACTTAACAAAAATAGTATGTGCATAACACCCTGGAGAATTCCAGGGGAGCTGAGAGAGAAAAACAAATCACTACAGAGCGACTGTCCTGTCTTCTAAATGGAAATAATAGGGGAGCTGGAGAAGGCTGCACAGAAAATGAATACAGAGAATTATCTGAAGCCCTTGCTGGAAAAAAAAAAAAAAAAGGACAGAAACAATAAAAGTTGGTTAGTTTTAGTCATTGATGGTACAGCAATTTTTACCCAGAATAAGGACAAAATTAAACAAAAACAAAAAGGCATGCTCGAGAGAATAGAAGCCTAAAACAGGGAAATGATTGATTTTAAACAATCAGTTTCACTCTTTAAAGGAGACTGGGCTCTTTAACGGACAACTGGGATTAACTAAACTGTAGTTTAATAAATAAATTATAAGCTTTCTAGATTTGGTTAGATGGGTGATTCAAGTACAAAGGCCGTGAAGTGGAGGATTTGATGAAAAATTCAGGCAGGTTACTTTGGTCCAGAAAAACAAATGTTTTGGTTCTAAGAGCAGAATTAGCATGGAGAAACCCATTTGAAAGAAAGCAGGAAATGAGGCATTTTTCTTTGTGATTGAACAAAATAAATGGTGGCTCTTGAGAAAATGCAGATAAAGAGGGAGAAATGACAGTGGGATGTCAGACTATTTTTTTTTCTTATGATGAGCTTCATCAGCATTTGTTGTAGTCTCACCTCCAGTTAGATGCTACCCATCTGTAAGCTCTCTCCAATGCTAGCCCTCAGAAGTGCAACCAACTGTCAGAGGAAGAAGTGGGGCAGCAGGTGATAGAACCTGTAAGAGCTGAAAGGAATCTTAAATACTATTGAGTCCAAACCTTTTATTTACAGATGGTGAAACTGAGATGGAGAAAGGAAGAGGCCTATCAAAGATCAGTGATCGGTGAGTGTCAATGATGGAATTTTCTCCATCATCTAACCTCCCCTTTTACATTGACCACCTCCTCATCTTTTGGGGGAAATTCCTCCTGGAGCGTAATTTGTCTGGGAGGGGTCTGCTTCCTGTTCTCTGTGGCACTGCAGCCAAAGGAAGACAAATGACCTAGGTTTGGCCAATTAGCCCCTTTCTGTGGGGAGTTTGGCTTTGAGGGAGAACACAAAGCTGTGTGAAGCTAGGAGTCATTGCCACGTCAAGTGAGACCAGACAGTTCTTGTAAGAATTTTATTGTGGTTCCAGTTGCCAAGTCTTTAGATTTCCCTGGTTTTTTTGTTGTTCATTTTCTAAGTTAGGACTTCTGGCCTTTGGATGATTTCGCATTCCTAATGTCTTTTTAGTGATATGTATTTTTTGTTACTATACATAGTCTGTTGCAAACACAAGCCATGTTTGGTACCCAAGTCTAAGTAAATTGGGTAAATAAGTTGGGTAAATACAAACTGCATCACTGTTCATTTTGTTTCCCAAGACTTAATTCTTTTCAGCAAACATCAGCATCTGTCTCCACCCTGTCCACACTCCCTATTTGGAGGGGAGAAGCAGAGCTGTTATGTAATGAGCAAAGCCATGCACATGGAGAGGGATTTTCTGATGGAAAAATGAATAACTCTTGTTTTTCACTGTTGGTCCGTTGTTAACCAGAGGGTGGTATTTCCTGCTTTTCCTGAGTCAAGAGGTTAGTTAGTGACTTTGTCAGATGGAAGGAATTCTTTTGCCTCAAGAGAGAATGGAAATTTGTATTTGGACTGTTCAAAGGAGAGGTTGGTGTGTTTCCTAAAGGGAGTCACCTGAGTCCTACTTGAACACGGTGCTCTGGGAAGTAGCAGCAACTGTGATAAGGCTTCATGGATGCTGAGACTCAGAACTCCAGGTGCTTTAGCTTTGGCAGCCCCCCAAAGGTCACTGCAGCTGAACTGGCCCAGAGAGGTAGATATAGTTGATGGAGTCTTCACTCTCCCACCGGCCATGAAAAGCTGTAATACATCTTACACCTGATGTTGAGAAACAAATTCATACTTATTATCTGTTACACCATGCTAAGCATCTAAACAGAAACCAGTAACTTCAGACATAATAGTCAAGCAACTTGTCTATAAAGTGTCAAACAGTTGGATATTTGGAATACAAAGTGAGCAGAATTTACCATTTTCATTTGGATGCTTGATGTGGTGTGACATAGCTGGTGTCTGGCGCTGGCGCTTGCTGAGAAAACATAGCGGTTTCTTTTAGTTTAGAGGACAGATGATGGAGAGGAAGTTGGTCATCCTGAGTAGGAACTGGGAGCAGAGTAAGGGCAGTTGCCATTAGGAAGGTTTTTCTTCACACAGGTATGTCAGAAGACCTTGTTTTTTGTATCATTTTAGAATTTTTACATTTTTATCCCCTCATTTGTGTCATTCACTTCTTCATTCAATCCCCATTAATACTTACCGAGTAAGGCACAGTGGTGGGTACTTTAAAGACTATTTTCTCATTAGATCCTCACAACCTCGCTTGCAGTACAGCAACCATGTTATTCTCATTTAAAATCGAGCAGGAAAAACTGATACCAGTCACATGAGTTGCCTATTTCTATCAGCTAGTAAGTGGCAGTGCTGGTCAAACCCAACTCTTCAGATGCTGGGGTCAGTGGTCTCCACCCTCCCCATCCCTGCTCACCTGCCAAATTCTCCAACTTAGTAACTGAGGTTTCCCAAATCGTACATAGCACAACCTAGCTCTGCTCCCTGTGGTAACACTGGTTTGTGTCTTAGTTTGGGCTTGTTCAGAAAGAGTCCCTGCCTAAGACGGGCTCAGCGTAAGTGGTTGGTTTGGGAGGCGAATGAAATACTAGGAAGGGATCAGGGAAGAGAGGTAGGAAAGAAAGACAGCCAATGAAGTATGGGTGATTAATCTAGTTACTGCTGTGGGCCTTTGGAAGTTAATCCCACTGGGACACTTCTGATAGCCAGTGCAGAGAGAACACACACTTCAGAGATATCCTATCCAAGGAGTGAGGGAACTGAGGTATTTTTTTAAAAGCATTTACAAAAATTACTTTTATTATGAAAATAATTCATACTAAATACAGATATTCTTGAATACCATGGTATTAACTGTTTTTTTTTATGGGTATACCACATTTTATTTATCCATATTTCAGTTAATGGACATTTGCACACTTTACACCTTTTGGCTATTAAGAATAATGGTGCTATGAACACTCGCATACAAGCATTTGCATGGGCATGTTTTCATTTCCCTTGGGTATACAGCTAGGAGTAGAATGGCTGGCTTATGGTAACTCTATGTTTAGCTTTTTTTTGGTATTAGTTTCAGGTATACAAACAGTACACCTGAATAGTTAGACATTTATGCCTCTCACAAAGGGATAACCCTCCTCCCCCACTCTGTTACCCCTCTGACATCGTATATAGCTGTTAGAATTCCACTGACTCTATTCCTTATGCTGTACTCCACATCCTGTGACTATGTGTATATGTATGTATATATATATATATATATATATATATATATATATATATATATTATATTTTATATATAATATATAAAATTATAGGCGACATTTATTATTATTTAGCTTCAGCTTCAGGTGTATAGTGTAGTGGTCAGACACCTATACTGTCCATGAAGTGGTCTCCTAATAAGACAAGTGCCCATCTGACACCCTACAAAATCTTTACATTATTGATTATATTCCCCAAACTGTCTTTCATACCCCATGGCAATCTTGCTGTTGCCAATTGTGTTTTCTAATCCCCTCACCTTCTACCTCATCCCCACCCATCTCCTCTCTAGCAACCCTCCGTTTTTTTTCTATATCTCAGACTATTTCTGGTTAGTTTGTTCATTTTTTCTACTCTTTAGATTCCACATATAAGTGAGATCATATGTTATTTGTCTTTCTCTGTCTGACTTATTTCACTTAGCATAATGTTCTCTAAGTCCATCCATATCGTTGCAAATGCTAAGCTTTCATTCTTCTTTATGGCTGCGTAATACTCCATTGTATAAATGTACCACAGTTTCTTAATCCAGTCATCTACAATGTGCATTTTGGTTATTTCCATATCCTGACTGTTGTGAATAGCACTGTAATAAATAGGGGTGCATAAATTTTTTTGAGTTAGCATTTTGAATTTCTCTGGATAGATACCTAAGAGTGGAATTGCTGGGTCATAAGATAGTTCCATTTCCAGTTTTTTGAGATAACTCCATACTGATTTCCATAGTGGCTGCACCAATCTACAATCCCACCAGCAGTGCATGAGGGATCCCTTTTCTCCACATCCGCGCCAGCACTTGTTTGTTGATTTATTGATGATAGCCATTTTGACTGGGGTGAGGTGGTATCTCATTGTGGTTTTTATTTGTATTTCTCTGATGATTAGTGAGGTTGAGCATTTTTTCATATGTCTGTTTGCCATCTGTATGTCCTCTTTAGAAAAATGTATGTTCATGTCCTCTGCCCATTTTTAATTGTTTTTTTGGTGTAGAGTTGAATGAGTGTTTTTATAAATTTTGGATATTAACCCCTTATCAGATGTATCATTGACAAATATCTTCTCCCATTCAGTAGGATGCCTTTTTATTGATGGTTTCCTTTGCTGTAAAAAAAACACCTTTTAGTTTGATGTAATTCCATAGGTTTATTTATTTCTCTTACTTTCCTTTCCCTTAGTAAAAATATTACTATATAGTAATGTAAAGACAAAGACACAAATTGGATTTGTCAGCAGGCCAATAATCTTGAAATCTTGAAACAATCTGGGTCAAGCTGAGTCCAGAGGAAAAGGATTTTCTAAATTCTTTGAGCTCCTGTTAACATATCAGGACCAAGCCTGGAAGACTCAGTTCACAGACTTCAGACAGATTCTTCTGTAGCTCAGGATGGACACTCTTTTTTCTGCCCTCTGACTGTGACATCTGGGCCTGAGGTATGCTGCTCTGGAGTAGAAGACAAGGAAGGCTTAGAGGAAGTGGAAAGTCTGAAGCCCACCTCTTCTGGTCCTTGAACATTGTAGTAAGAAAGATGCCAGAGGTAGAACAAGTAGGTCAGATTCTAAAAGTCTCATCCAATCACATTCTCTCCCTCCATGACCCCCACTCTGGCCTTAATCTCAGGGGAGATGGGCCTTAGAAATACCCAGTTCCATATGGAAAGAACCTGAAACTAATGGGGCTAATGGCCCCTTTCCCAAAAGATCCACTTTCATGGGGCTGCAGCGAGTTGGCCAGCAGTATGCATGGGAGGGGACAGAGAGTTTGTGGAAGGGAAGGCAGAGATGTGGCAGGGCTGGCACATGGGCAGAGCCCTGACATCAGCTAAGAAGTGGTTCTGTGCCTAGACTACAACATCTCTGGGAAGTGTCAGGACCGTGGAGCCTGTGATGGGTGCTGGGATGTCAGTTAAAAAGCCAACTGAACCAGTTACACCTCAGCAGCCACAACTCCGGGGAACAGCTCAGACCAGCCATTCTGCAGCAATCTTCTTGGAGAAATTCGGGGAAGGGAACAAAATTCTACAAGGGTGAATGCTATACCTGAAGGAGACTGAAGAGTTACCTGAAGAGAATATTTACTGAATCAGACTAATCTTACTGGGTTAAATGAAAATCAAGTTTGTTCACTGACCATATTGATGAGGATTCATGAGGACAACACAATCAGAGAAATAAGGGAATCGTATTATCTCTGCACACCTCAGGTGGTGAGCTAGTCTGAGATCCTGCTGTACTGGGGACTGTTTGGAACATTTAGGTGTATTGTCTCTATGTACCACAAATAACTTCTTCCCTTGAAACTGCTTTTCAGATAAAATGAGTTTAACTGTCTGAGGAAGGAATGACAATGTCTTGAAACAAAAGGTCTCATTGGAAAAATCAGGTTTTAATAAGGGCATCCCTGCCTTTACAAGTCTGGAACTCTGGAAGGGACCTCCAAGATCATCCAGCCTATTTCCTTTCTTGTCCAGATGAGGCTGGGATGTTTATGTGACTTGTCCCAGGTCTCATTGATAGGTAAAAGCAAGGCTAATACTAGAGCCAGGACTCCAGACTTCTAAAATCATGTGTGCAATCCTACCATGATGTACGTGCATCCTTATTTGACTTCTCCATGTCCTCTTTAGACCAAGACTTGAGGGTGTGGATATGGTTATGGTTCCTCTTGGCATTATTTCCTAGTATGTAAAGTATGCTAACTGTGCATTTGAAATAAACTAGCCACTGGGATCTGTTGACAATGTATACCCAAAATAGATTTGTGCAGTGAAATTAATGCTGTGCAAAGTCCTCAGTTCTTTCTGGAATGTTTCTCTGTAAACAATTTGGAAAACAGTCTTCTTTAAAAAATTCGATTCAGTCATCACCATTCCAATTCAGAGAATTCTTTATCAGTGTTTTTGCAGTGCATAAATGAAAATGAATATAATAGTGGTTATTACTTTCCCACACCCCTGGATGGAAAATTAATAGTGTCTAGGGTTGAAAGCAATGATGTAATATATAACCTACGTTATTCAAGAAAATGTATATAGCAATTGTATAAAGTACTGTATTTGGAAATTCGTTAAATTCGTCCACACACCAGTGGGTCTTCATTCACTCATGTAGACAAGAAAGAACACTCTTCCAAAAAAAAAAAAAAAATATATATATGTATATCCAAAATCTTGGAAGTGGGTTGTGGGGTGAGAGAAATAGGGTAGGGAAGAAACAAATGAATGAAGATGAATAACCAGTTAGGACAAAGAAAATAATTCACATTCATGAAGGAGCTCTGAAATGCATATAAAATCGAGCTTCTCTGGCCTGTCTACCTGTAGCCCCTAATCTCAGAGGCTGGGATTTCAAAATGATTTATGAGAGAGAGTAATCACATCTTATGACAGGTCTTCCTTATGTTTCTGTGCCTCTGGAGAGGCCAAGGAGGTTATGTCTCTGATGGCTGGTGGCACCACTCACTACGTCTTCTGCACGGTCAAGCTCCAAGTCACTGGAGGAGCCTTTCCATCCCACCAGGACAGTAGCTGCTGGAGCATCTGAGGCTTAGTGAATGACATTGCTATATGGGGTCTTGGTGGCCTACAAGGAGTTGATCACAGTGAAAATGAGCCGTATGAAGGGACTGTCAGGAAGGCAACTTGTATAAACTCCAATGGTTTCCCTCTAGACAATGAACAGGAAGCAGACAAGTTTGGGGAAATTTCTAGTCATTCTTCTCCCATCTCTGGGTTCATGGAATGACAAATTCACCTAGAAAAGCCTTCTTTTACTCAAAGCTTGTCAAATACAAAAGGAAAACACAGGGGCTTAAGTGGGAGGAACCCTCTGACCCTCTTCACTGTTTCTTGCCTATCCTTCCAAAAAAGGTTTATGCAAGTGCTGGTGAACGTATACAAATATATCTCTGCATATACTTGAATATCTCTCTGTACTTATTCTTTCTGTGTTTATACAAATGAAATCATAGAATATATATCACTTGTGCCTTAATCTTAGGGATTCTTCTAAAACAACATATAAAAATCTAATTTTTTCTCTTTTGGCTTCTCAGTATTCTGCTGTATGGAGATATTTTACTTCTTGGTACAAATTAATATTGTTTCTAGTTTTTTGTTGTCCGTATATCTGTTTATTAAGGAAGCTATATCTATTGGATTTATTGGGTCAAGTGCATATATGTTTAAAATTTTGATAGATATTGCCAAACTGTCCTCTAAAAATGTTGCACTATTTTATAAGTTTACAATTGATGAGAAAGCCAGTTTTTACACCATGAGACACATCAGATTTTAATTAAACTTTTAAGTATTAAAAAAATTCATTTTATAATTGAGAAAATAAAATAATCCCATTGTTTTGGTTTGCATGTATTTAATTTTGTGTGAAATTAAGCACCTTTTCATATATTTGTTAGGTATTTGTGTTTCATTTTCTGAGAACTACCCATTGATAATATTTGCTAATTTTTCTATTGGGTATTTATTCTTTTTGTTGATTTGTTAAAGCCCTAAGTACATGACGGCAAATCTTATTTTTTCTGTTTTTCCTTGATTTTTTCCTCTATTGTATCTATGTAGCTATCAAATATCTATCTTCCTATCTACCTACATATATGTATATATATTCCTATAGATTTTTTAAATATAATTTTTAATTAAAATTTTGGGGGTAACAATGGTTAGTAAAATTATATAGGTTTCAAGTGTACATCTCTATAATGCATCATCTGTGTATCACATTGGGTGCTCACCACCCACAGTTAGTTTTCCTTCCATCACCATATATTTGATCTCCTTTTTCCTCATCTACCATCCTCCCTCCCCTTTTATCCTCTGACAACCACTAAACTATTGTCTGTGTCTAGGAATTTTTGTTTCTTTGTTGCTTTCAGTTTTAAATCCCACATATGAGTGAAGTCATATGGTTCTTGACTTTTTCTGTCTGATTTATTTTGCTTAGCATAATAATCTCAAAATCCATCCATATTATCACAAATGGCAGTATTTCGTCTTTTCTTATGGCTCAGTACCATTCCATTGTGTATATATACCACATCTTCTTTATCCAATCATCTAAAGAAGGACACTTTAGTTGTTTCCATGTCTTACCCACTGTAAAAAATGTTCATAAGTGATTTTTCGGGAAGATACCCAGGAGAGGGATTGCTGGGTCATATGGTAATTCTATCCTTAATTTTTTGAGGAACCTCCATACTGTTTTCCATAGTGGCTGTAGAAATTTACATTCCAACCAACAGTGTATGAGGGTTCCTTTTTCTCTATAGTCTTTACAACACTGTTATTATTTGTCTCGTTGATGATAGCCATTCCAAAAGGTGTGAGGTGATATCTCGTTGTGGTTTTGATTTGCATTTCCCTAATAACAAGTGAAGTTGAGCATTTTTTCATGTGTCTGTTGGCCATTTGTATGTCTAGGAGAAGTGTCTGTTCAGGTCCTCTGTCCATTTTTGAATTGGATTGTTTGTTTTTTGTTGTTGTTGAGTTAGACATTCCAATAAAAATTTAACTTTTTTTTAATGTCTTCTAGATTTCATGGAATGCTAAGAAGTTTTTAGGATTAAGGAGTTTTAAAAATTGTTTAAATGTAATTCAATTTTATTTTCTCTCTTTCAAGTTTTTCTAAAATGAAGTGTCTGTGGGCTTTTCTAATCCATGCCAATTTTATTTTATTATCAGATGATAAAGTTCTAGAGGTAAACCACCATGGAGGTACAGAACGAAAATACGCATCTCTTTTGGGAATGCTGATTAAATTTAGTAAGGAAGGCACACTTCTCTTCGTTTACAAAAGAGAACTCCTCTGTTCTGGGGAAAAAGAACTGGAGCTTAAAGGTTAACACACTTAATCCCTACAAAGGGGGGTCAGCAAAGACACCATCTAGATTGGAATGAATTTTCAGTATTCACTAGAGGAAGGATGGCTTGCTCACAGAGGGGTGAAAAGGGAGCCAGCGCCATTATTCAGGGTGAAGGGGGGGTCTCTGTCATACTTCAAGTTTGCATTCCAGGAAAATATAGTTTATAGTGAGTAGACTTATACTGTTGGATTTTTCCCCCCACAGGAACTAATGTAAAAATGTTTAAATGTGTTCTGACTATCACCATGCGACAAACACACATACCCACCCATACTACTCAAACTCATTACATAACATTAATATTTAAATAAATAAGAAATAGTAATAGACTTTATACGCTTTGTGACCCTAACATGGTGGATTCTGAGCTTGATGAAAGAAGTAATGGGACGCGCTAAGATGCTGGACCAAAGACAAGGGCTATCAAAGCTGCTGTAAAGACCAAGGGTCATGGAAAACCATCCACTCCCGGCCCCCTAATTCCACATCAACATCTGGATAGATGAGGAGAGATTGAAACTGGTGGTGGTTTGAAAGTCCTTGCTCTGTCTCTTCACCCTTCTTTGAGAACTTCAGTAGGGTTTCCATAATAAATCTTTCTGTTGAAAACCTCAGGCTTTGCACTCAAAGCCAGAACTATCGTGATCCTTACCAATGCAAAAGACAGCAATTCACTGCAAAATTTGTCTTATGTAATTAAATGATGTGAATGCAAAACAACTGAGAGATTGTTTTCTAAACTGTAGGTCAGAGGAAGTGTCCTTCTTATATCTAGTGTGTATTGCAGGCATTCTTACTGTTTTCCCAAAGAGTTAGGTTCATTTTCTGTAGCAGAGACATCTTCCAGGGTGGTTGTGCTCCATCACAGGAGGTCGTTGCCAGGGCTGCTGTGAGCAGCCCAGACCTTTCTGGAACACTGGAACTGGGTGAAGCCTAGGGAATATGTGAGGTCCTGCAACAGCCACATAGGCGAGGAGGTTATAATTGTCTGGAGGGAAGGAGGGAGAGGTGAAGGGGAAGGACAAGTGGCTTGAAAGGGTCAAAACTAATTTTAGAAGGATGCATGCCAGTAGTAGTGATTGGCACTGTGGTGGGGGAAGGGAACAGAAAGGAAGTTCCAGTACATCCAGCCCCAAGAGCTCATGTTTTGTCCATTCAACAGGAAACATAGAAGCAAAAGTATTGAAACAGAAGCCAGAGGGACAAATTATGAAGGGAGAGGGTGAGGTTTTATGGACTAGACGTTGTATGGGTAGGAATTGCTGGTTCATTTCTAGCTTGTTCTTTCTCCTTTTCTTTTTTTCCTTCTAGTTTTGTCTCTCATCCCATGGTTTTCCACATCTTTCCCCTTTTCCAATCATTTGGCTTTTTCATGTTCTCTATACCTAGTTTTTAAAAAACATGCATTAATGATACTCTTATGCATGAAATTATAGTTACTTTTACTAGATATTTCATTTTTTCTCCTTTTCCCCCCTAAAAATAGGAAAACTCACTAAAGTTAATTCTAAGTTGCTTTTCGTAATACTCTGGTTGCTTGTCCCTCTATCTTCCCATCTCCATAGGAGAGACCTCTTAACCCAAACTGCCAGCTAAGTCCCTTCTCCAGTACTCATTTTAGCCAGAGGGCAAGTTAGTGGTCCCCAATCTACACCCAGTGAATCAGCATCCAGTCATCTTCCTGCCCACCTCACTCCATCCCTGGGATGCTGGGCTTGTTGACGGGCTGCTCTCCGCCGTAATCTTGAGTCCTACCATGTAGCCTGGGTCATGTATCCAAGTTCCTGTCATATTCCCTTATGCCCAATTCTTGCTTATGACATGCTGCCCTGTTCTCTAGGCCTTGTAGGACAAAAGTCTTACTCAGTTTTTGTCAGAGTTGAAGGAATGATTATGATCCCAGGGATGGGTGGTAGACGGTTATTTGTTATCATACTCTTTAAAAAGTGTCATTGGCCTGGTTGCATGCCTTCTTCCCACCTCCACTGTCTAGCTGCAGCACCCAGGGCCACTTGCTGTCCCTCACCCCCTGCTGCTAACCCACTTGTTTTCCGTTGTGTCACAAGACACCGCCATGTTGACTTACATGTGACCTGCAGGTAATTTTTCCCCCCTTTGGGTGAGTAGCCTACAAAAAAGGAATTCCTCTTATTACATCCAATGTCTTTTGAATAATTAGTGAATCCAAGTATTTTTCTTTCATCCAATGGAACTGACTAATTTGCCACAGGCCAGATTTACTCACATGACTTTAAGACACACACAGAGCTGGTTGTTTTCACAGAAAATGGAAAGTTAGGGGGAGAGGGTAGGAGTTTGGAGAAGTGATAAAGATGGAGGGGGTAGTTTGTTGAATTCTAACCCCATCTGCATCAATATTTCTCTATAGTCAGTTGCTGGGAAAACAGCTACTTTATAACATTATCCCCTTTATATTGGTACACCTTTACTGTTGTAGTTTGAACATGCAAGATCCATCTTTATTTAACAGAAAGCAAGAAATTCCACTAATCACCGTTAGGTAACTTTATTCATGGCTGAGGCATCCCACCGATTCATGATAATGAAAGACGAAGTCCCCTCTTACAACAGTGGCTTAAAAGGACCCTCAGAATTAGCCATAAGTAGGGGTCTGTGATAAATTAAGCAAGCCAGATACCAGTTAACTGCAATGAGTGTGTACTCCATTAACCTATTGAAAAGACTGTTGCAGAAAACATTTCCAATTATTCTATCAAGGCGGAGTTGTTTTCTTCTTTTTGTATTTAATTAATAGAAAATTGGAACAAGGAGCAGACCTGTGTGTTTATTTAGTTCAGTGTTTTCATGTTCCAGAAAAGGGAAGTGGATTCCTTCCCAAGAGGTTCAATGAATTGTTTAAGGTTATTCAGCTTGTAATAAAATTGAGTCTAGAACCCAGATCTCCTGGTGTTTAGTCTAGAGCGCTTTTTGTTTTCAGACTCTTTCTGATTTCATCCCAGAGAATAATGTACCAAGAAATATGAGTTGTTCTCAATGCTGGCTACACATTTGAACCAGCAGTTAAAAAATATAGATAATTGGGCCCTATGCTCATTGATTTTCACTTTTACTTGGCCTGGACTGAGCCTGGAACAGGAGCAGTATTTTATAAAAATCACCCCGTGCTGGTGATTTATAGCTGCGGTCAAAACTCATTGGTGTTACAGAACAGGCAATTCTGAAATGCTGTGCATTTCTCCCCTAAAGTTTATGATTCTTGCTGAGAAAGACCACCAACATTCTTTGTCAAACTTTGTACTATACAATCTCCCATTGATCTGACTTTACTTTTAACTAATTTTCTTTAAAATGTTAAGTATTTAGAACAAAATGAAGGAAATAATAACTTACAAAACCATCTGTGTTTCCACCACCCAGATATTAATACTTGTTAACATTTGATCACATTTGCTGAGACTTTTTTTATTAATAACTGAAATGAAATTCTTCAGATAAAGTTGAAGAATACCCTTCGGGGCTCTTATATTATTTCCAAGTTTTCCTCTGTTATAATTAAGGTCAATGAACAGACTCCCTTCCTTACTGACTTCCCCTCCTAAGAAGCCAGAGGATGGGTCTACTGGCAGTAAAGAAAATGCCCCTGAGCTAACAGAGAGCGTGAAGAGCGTCACAGCAAACGATGAGTCTGTTATGTTGTGGGGTGCACCAGCTGAGTCAGGATAGCAAGCACCATTTCCACATTTTGGTAGCAGAGAGGTGGCTTAGTGAAATGTTTTGGGAAGTCAGTTTTCAGGCTCACAAAAGGACTTGGGAATCACAGACCACAGACATCTACTAAGGAATGCAAAAATCCAATAGCTGAAGATATGCAGAGCTATTATTTTTCTTGGCTGAGACTGATAATTTTCTTCTTTTCCCCATAAATTAGGGTTTTAAAATGGTTGTTGCTACCGCTTATTTCTCTTGGCATATTCAATGACTGAGTTTCTTTGTTCCCACTGTCTGTTCTCTGGACCCTCTTAAGCTCCTTCTCTTGAGTAAATAATCTAGGTTTTCCATGGCTTGTGTAGAAGCTTAGTACTTTTTTGGTAAATTTTCCCTCTGGCTATGGGCCTCTGTTGACCACGTTTTTAGTATATGTGCTTGCCTCCTTTAGTGTCTGAAGTTAAGGGCATTTTGTTTTATTGTTCTCCAATGGACAACTGTCTTTTCCCTGTCTGCTCTTCAGTATGCACCTTGACCTAAACGTCTGTTCTGATTTCACACTCTGCTCATTTATAGTCAGACAGTGGTTCAGCCAAGTGAAGTGATTCCCCGGGTACATTCCATGTGGGGTATGTCCTGTTGAATATCATTGTGTTCTGCTCCCTTATTTTTTTTTGCTGTTAAAAAGAAGAAAAAAGAAGACAGGTGAAGACCTGGATCCTTATGTTTCTGTGGTCTCTTTAGTTTTCAAGTGTAATATCTCTCTCTGTGTCTCTCTCTCTGTCTCTCTCTCCCTCCCTCCCCGCCTCTCTCCCCCCTTTTCTCTCTCTGCCTGTCTTGCTCTCTCGACATCTTGTCTTTTATCATTATGTTCCACACCACCCCCAATGAACTTGGGCTAAAACTAATTGCTTTCCCCTTCTAAGTTTTTCCACGTGGCACTTGCTACATACTCCATAGTTGTCAAACCAAATTTTTGCCAAGAAAGAACAGACTTGGAAGATCCAGGGGACTCTCACAAGCACATATGTGTGTTTTTATAGGTGAATGTCAAGTACACCAAACATATGAAAGAGCGGAAGGAGACCATGGGGATGTAGTAGCTTGAAATACCACATCCATCCATTGAACAGTTTGTGCTACTGAAAACACAGTGACTGTCACCATTCTGTTCACGGAAGTGATTTGCTCTCTTTTCAAAGCCTTTTGAATTTTAAAGTGAGAGCTTGTTTCTCTGTTCTATAGTTTGAAGATAGTGGCTGGGTAAACAAGAGGAAGAAAACATGATTCACAGCACAAGAGTGAAGTGTTTTCCTGACAGTTGGGCAGTGTTTACTTCCCAGGTAAGAAGATACAGGGGGTCCGAGTACCACCTTATCCAGGCAGCTCTTCTTCCTTTCCGTTCCTGGAAGACACGAATGATATAAAGTTATGAGTCATCAAGTCTCCCCATATGTCTCTGGCGTGCCTCTCAGAAATATACCACGGGCTGCTAAATTGGATTTATACTTTCTTAGATTAAGCTGGGTTAGCTGCATCATCTGCTCTGGGAGAGGGAATTGATGGATGGGGGTGGTACATTACACCCATATTTGCTTTATGTCATTCAATCTTATTTTGAATGCCAACTTTTAAAATGGCATACAAGTGGCTTAGTCATTAATGTTGTTTTCCTTTTAAAAGGTTCCATTGCATACTAATGAGCAGCTTAATGCTACAGAAGCTACATTGTCATGCAAGCTGAAGTCTGCCATATGCTTAACTCCTGTTTCACACAAGCACTAAGTTTGCAGAATGCAGAGTTGCCACAAATATCCAAGTGCAGAATGAGGTCCCATGTACAAGTATGTGAGCGAAGAATTTGGCTCATGCATATATCCTTGGAAAAAATTTTCCCATAGTTTTCTTTTCTCTGAGGTATTGAAAAGGCCAACACTTGTCCTCATGTTTCAAACATTTCAGCCCCCCGAAACATTTTGATTGCCTGTTACATTGACTAGAATTGCAAAATGCTATGTTCCAAATGATATCTTTTACACTGGCTTCATATAATTCCAGAATAAGTCCTCTGCTTCATACACTGTGTCCTTATGTGTATGACTTCTATTTTTACATTGCTTCTTCCTCTGTTTTCCTTCTACCATTTCATCCAACATGTTTTGAATTTGTGTAGTTGTTTATATTTGAGACAATCATACTTGAAACCAACAATACTTACTTTATTTAAAAAATATTTGTCTTGATGCAATTCCCAATTTTGGGACCTGGCACGTCAAACTCAATAGAAAGAATGCAAGCCTTGGGAAGATGGAATAAACCCATGATGTAATCGGCAGAGTTGATGTGTTGATTCCACCCTTTTGGAATTAGGATCTTTATTTTATTATCTTTGAAACTCAGCAATAACAGAAACATAAGAGTAGTCTTTTAGCAGTACAAGCTATATTTTGTTTTTTATGTGAATGAAAAGATTTGAAAAAGAACTCTACTAGTCTTGTTGCTTCTTCATTTCATCTAATCGTCAAATATGTGCCTAGGTACAGAAGATATGACAGAAGTGTGTGTGTGTGTGTGTGTGTGTGTGTGTGTGTGTTTTCATTTTAAAGAGCTCAGATGTTTACTGGTAAGTCAACAGCATGCCCTACTCAAGAAATCAGAAGACCTAGGTTACAAAGCTAGCCCTTTAATCCAGAAGTCATCGTTCCCTGCTGGGTAGAGAGATTCTCATGACACTTCATTTCATCTCATTGATAAAGTAAAATCAGACATCCAGTTTCCCTGGTGTAACTTGGCTTTCTGGGAAAAATACAGTTTCATGACCCCACTTTCAGTTAAGACTCTACTGTAATTCGCTAGAAGTACCATTGGTTTATAATTTGTAGACTTCAAGCCTTTCTATGAGCTCATTTGCCTAAATTAGCTCCTGGCTCCGGGTTTTCCTTGCCTGGCTCAACTTCTCAGCACTGGCCCTTTTAACTTTAGTTGGCCAACCTTCTCCTGGAGTCACATCAAATCCCTCAGTCTTGATCCTTGATCACCTGATGAAGTGGTAGGAAGGTCCATCTCTATAGCTTATTGGTGCTCTGTGTTTTTGACCAGACCCCGGCCTGAATATTTACAGTCAGTGGCCAGTTTCACTTATCTTAGCTCAGCAGCTAGGTCTCTGGAACAAACCCCTTCTGCTTCTGACCCCCACACCCTAACTTGAGTCCTGATAATTCTGTAATCAGAGTTTTATCTTTACTCTTTGCTTATCTTGAGTGACTCCATAGCAGATCTCAGAAAAAGATGAGATGATGTCAGGAAGCACAAAGAGAGAGAGTTGGGAAGTGAGATGGGAAAGAGAGGGGGAAAAATGAGTATGTTAATTATCTGTTAATTATTGGGACCACTGCTGTGAGAAACAGATCCAATCTGTAGGGAAGGCCTCAGAGAGACTGGCAGAAACAACTCAGACTTATCCAAGAATGAGGATTGAAGGTTGAAGTATGTATTTACTCACTGTCCCTAATGGTTTGAGGTGTGTACTGAGCTAGGTGTTAGCTCCTGACATTTCCAGCCTGCCCAGTGTTCTCCTTTGGTGCGATAAAGCGCTCTGACAAAAGGACGCAGGAACTTGAGGTAAAAAAAACCTTGTCAGCACCTTCAAGAAGGTCTACAAAGCTGTAGGTGACTACTGGAATGGGCTGTGTCAGATATGGGTAAGGTACTGGCATCGTTTGCCACATTAATTCTCAATAGTCAGGCTTTAAAAAACTCATTTGAAGGAACTGTTACCAGGAAGTGCTAATGATGGAGAATTTATTTCCTGGGGTGGGGGTATTATCTTTTTGGATAGCTCTTCCCACCAAAGGCAACACCTGAGGTTCCTGAGAGGTAACTAAATACAGGCACTTTTTTTTTTTTTTTTTTTTTTTTTTTTAAGGAGGGCGCAGCTCACAGTGGCCTATGTGGGGATCAAACTAGCAACCTTGGGGTTATGAGCACCGTGCACTAACCAACTGAGTTAAGTGGCCGCCCCGGCATACCTCTTTTTATTGGGCTTTGCTTTGTTCTGCATCACAGATGTTGTATATTTTTTACAAATTGAAGGGAAGACCTCCTAGCAACGATTAGATTATGACTTGCTTTTATTGAGATACTCGCATTTTTGTGGTAGTCTGGAACTGAACCTGCAATATCTCTGATGTATGGCTGTAGCTTTTCCACTCTGGATGATTGCTGAGGAACACAGAGAAAACATTGCAAGGAAAGCCAGAGTCTACAAAGGGTTGCAAAATGCATGGCAGTAGTGCAGGGTATTCTATATTATTTGGTAATTTGGATCTATGAGAATGACTTGTGTTTTCCAAATATAAGTGTGCATGTCTTCCATGACTAACATTTTTATAAATGACAGGTCAGATCCACTTTTCTGCTGTTTTTGGTTCTTTTAACTCCATGCTTGTTAATTGGCTTGATGAAAGAAACATTTTGCTTGTGTCTTAAGCAGGAAGTAGTGCTCAGTGACTGAACCTGACATTCAACTGAGCTAGCTAGACTCCTGTGAGCTAGTAGAGAGACGAACAAAGACCCATATCAACTCTGTTTCTAATTCTGAGTTGGGGGAAGTATGGGTAATCTAAATGAAATTCACATATGCGTAGTTTATTTGTAGAAACGGTTGTATAAGAGATTTGTATTGCATTGTATATGCTTAATTTGAATGCTTGGTAAATTTTGGTTATATGCTTATGCATATGGCATGTGCATTAAGTCATTCTAAGGGGTACTTTGGTTGTAAAGTCTCAGTTCAAGAACTCTGGCAGAGCAGACTCTGCTACACATCTGGTTGTTTCTTTGTTCCTAGGCGGTGACTAATTTTGATCAGATCTACTTGTACCTCCTTCCTACCAAGTAAAGAGAAGACAGATTCCAGAATTCAAATAACAACATTGATATTTATATATAGAAATTTAAAATTCTTCTATAGAACACAGACTCTTAGCATTCTATGCTGGAAATGAACTTTAGAGAGATTAAGAAATAGAGGTTTATGGAAGAAAAGTGGTTTACCCAAGGTCATAGAGATAATGGCTTATTTTTAACTTATATACAATTTTGCTGATACACTTGCTATGCTGATAACAGACTATCACAATTTTGATTAATGCTAGTGTCTGGCTTGTAAAGTTAAGACTCACTTATGGATTTCTTTCAACACAGTAGAAGCTATTGCAGTCATAAATTTCCTCAACTGTGGCAGCTGCTGTGCAAGACAGTAGTAAAAGCTCTAACATTAATCTCTTTTTTTTCCTGAAGATTTCAGTACTTTATGGACTTTTAAACCATCCTTTACAAGTTGAAGTGGGGCCAGATGGCAATAGCTTTCACCAGAAAGCAGCCAGTGACAGGAAGAGCCTTGATTGATGTGTATTAAGGAAAAATGCTGGAAGAGTAAGAGCTTGTTAACTTAGGAAAGGGGTATTTATGCGAAGCTTTCCATCTTAGCCAGGCGAAGCTGTGAAAGAATGACCCAGTTGGCAATTGGCAAAAGGAAATATGAGGCTAAAAGTCACAGTAAACACTCTTTCTTTGTTTCTCCCCAAAGAATGCCAACACATTTTTAATTCTCAACAGATACATTACACCTGGAGCTAAACAAGGTACAGATTTATCTTTCTGGGAATAAGTGTGTATTGATTCTGCAACAGTTTGGAGAAGGATTGAATCACTTATTCCATGGTCAGTAATAAACAAAAACACACAAAGGGGAAATCACTCCCTTAGTATACTATAGACCTCTCACTGTCTGCTTTTGTTTAATAACTATCAATGTTTATAACTATCAAATTTTCTGACTTCTTCTCAGAAAAGATCACTGCATTGTAGTTAGAACTTATCCAAACAAATGTAGTAAATTTCTTTGATGCCATGGTAGTGTTTTTTAGAAATGGATTCCTCAATGGATTATAGGCTTCCCTTTTCCTTTATAACATGCTGAGGGCTGAACAAAGTATTTAAAATACAACATGGTAATAACAAACACCATATCCCATAAAGTAAGCAGGAAAACAAAGGGCCTCATATTAGGGTACAAAAATATGTTGTTGACTTTGATTCAACAAGGAAAGATATAAACTTCGAACTGTAACTGATGATTTAATTTAATTCATCTTTAAAATCCATGGAATAGTTAAGAGTTGAAGACACCTGCCACTAGGATTCTGAAATTCGAGAAAATGTTACTTGCCTTTGATCGCAATTGGAGGTAATTTAATTGCAATTACTGCACTAAATTTGTTGAATGACATTCTAATAAACTCTGCCGAAGTAAATATCATATTATTACAAATATAATTTCTGATTTTCCTTGCTTGAAGTAGATGAATGACAAAATTAAATGCCATTTTCTAAACATCTAAACAACTATAATCATAACTGTTTATAACGTCCTTAGTCTGTTTTTTAATCTGTGACTCAGAAGTCAGAAAGCCATAAACCTGTGTCTATTTACATGGTGGGAAAATTAATTTCTCTCCTCTGGAGGAAGGGAGGAGAGCCATGTTTCTCAACTTTTGACTATGGAATCAATGGAATGAAAAGATGAAGATCAGAATGGAAGTGATGTGCATGTTCTAAATAAGATCGATTTTTATGCTCAATGTTGAATCTAAATGTTAGCTCGTAGGTGTTAGGCTGAAAAGCCAAACGAAGAAATGAAAGTGAACTTCTTAGAGTTCCTTTCAGTCAGAGAACATTTAATGGATATGGACATACTTAGAATTTAGTTGAGTCTTCAAAGGAACATAATTATAAGAGGGAAACACACAGAGTTTAATTGTTTGGAAACCGCACCAGGCTACACTTTCCAAGCTGAAAACGACGAGAAAAGTAGCAGAAGAGTTGGGTGTGGGTGTGAGAGCATAACTGGTTTTCTGCCTTGAACAAATGAACTTGGTGACTACAAAAAACACCTCTGTGAGCACAGAAATGGGTCAGTCTTCGAGAAGTATTCATTATACTATCAGTGGGATTTCTCCTCTAGAAATCTGGAAACCATTAGATCATTGTTTTGGCTAAAAGCAAATGGATAGTGTATGCGTTTTCCAGGACTTCCATAACAAAGCAGGCAGACTGGGGGACTTAAACAACAGATACGTATTTTCTCACAGTTGTGGAGGCCTATGATCAAGGCTTTGTTAGGGTTGTTTCCTCTGAGGCCTCCCTCCTTGTCTTATAGATGGCTGTCTTCTCACTGTGTCTTCTCATGGTCTTTCCTCTGTGTGACTGTGTCCTAATCTCCTCTTCTTATAAACGCACCAGTAACATTGGATTACAATCCACCCTAATAACGTCATTTAGCTTAATTATCCCTTTAAAGACTCTATCTCCAAATATAGTCACATTCTGAGGTACTGGGTGTTAGGACTCCAACATATGAATATTTGGGGGATACAATTCAGCCCCTAGGAGGTGGGTTGTGTGATATTTGGAAGTTATATTGAGGCCATCTGATAATGCTATGAAATATGTTGGTTCCTTGAATAATGATACTTTGTTGCATGAGTATACTGAGAAAGGTAACTAGAGACTTAAGGCAGAAATTTGAATAATTAAAAAATTTCTCTATTGACCTTTGTCCCTAGATTTTTGTCCTAACACACAGTCCTGCTCTTTGAGTGGCTCCCGAAGCAGGAAAGTAGCACAACAGAGCTGTCGTTGACTCCTGTGCCACTTATGAAATGATTACGATGTATCATCAATATCACGGGAAGTCATGTCTTGTCATGTGTGGGAACATTTTAGCACTTCCTTGGTGTGAATTTCAAAGAAGGGAAAGCAACGAGGGCTCCTAGCTCACTTCCCGGTCTTCTATGCATAGCCAACTGCTAAGCAACCAGTTCTCAGGCTGATGCTTAGAATGTTCCTTTATTAACGAAGGCAAATGTGTTTTAGGAGAAAGCTCTATATTGACCCTACTTGTCCAATTAGTTAACTCCCACTAACTGTCACATGAAATCAATTGTATGAAATATGTGCATTTAGCCATAAAAAGAGATTTCCAATCAAATCTGTAGTTTGCAGATGAGAGGCTTATATAATTGGTGGATTCTAATTGGTGGGTTCTTTTAGTGTGTAATAACTAGTTCTCCATTCTTCAACTTTTAAAATCTAATGGAGCTCCAACTCTGGGCAAGGTGCTTCCCATGCTGTCTGGACTTTATGAAGCAATGCTTTCAGGTGCTTATTTAAGGATTTATGTTAAGAGTGACTTTTAGATATGGGAACCTATATAAGATATACCTTAAAATGCTTTTTTCTTTGATGACGGTTAGCAGTTATACAGACATGGGGAATGTTAAAGTCATCTAATTATGTATAACATACTTTGTGTAACTTAAACTTGGATAGACCTTCACAGTATGTAGAACATAGGGTGGGTAAAGAATTTTCACGTGACTTGTTTTGAGACCCAAAGCACCTATGTGGTTGAGATTTTCATCATTCTGCAGATGAAGACATTTTGCCTCAGAAGTTAAATGATTTGTCCAAAACAATATATCTATTATTGAGTGGAGGAGCCATAGCTCCAAACTCAGTGTTCTTTCCATTATCCCATATTTGCAGAGAGCTAAGTCAGTCTTTTAAGCCTGATTTACTGTGTAACAGAGCATTTTTCTTGGACTAATCACAATAATTAACACAATATGTTGAAGAAGAGTAATTTAGCTTTGTATTCCCCATAGTATAAGGAAAAGACTCATTTTAGGTTTTCTATCTTTGTTTATAAACTTTAAAAATAATGTCTTTGCCTATTTCTCAGGGCACCTGTAGAAGAACGATACAATGAGAAGAATGATACTCAGAAATCTCAAAGAAATTAAAATTCTTTTTCTTTTTTTTTTGGTATAGGTATATTTTTTCATAGTTGATATGGCTGGAAATAAATAATCACACTCAAATAGAAAAAAAAAATGGGGCAGGAAAGGCTCAGAAAACCTCTGGAGAAAGAAAAATTAAGTGGGAAAGATTATTCCATAGAAAGTAATTACTCCTCTAAAGTTACAGAATGTTTTAAAATTTGTCAAAATCCTGCTGTATTATCCATTCGGTTAATAATTTCCTTGCCCTAATCTTTTTTTCTTCACAAACTTTCTTTTCTAGATTTTTTATAGCTCTTTCTCAGAAGCATCTTATCCTTTGTATTATTATTTATTCAACACTATAACTGAGGTGCATGTGATGTGACTTGGCCATACGAGCTGGACCTGAGATGAGAAGCCAGCCATTCTAGCATGGGGCCTAGGCTCATGTCTAGATGCACTTGATTTAGATGTCCATCTATACCTGACATTTCCCTGATTCTGACATTTAGTTTCCTCCCAATTTAATGATTTTCTTCTCTGAAAGGCTTTTTAGTCACATTTATAGTATCTTTGATAGAATCCTAAGAGGCATCAAGTGCCAAGCTCTCAATATTTTATGTCTCTCTTCCTTTCTTTAGTTTCTTTGGCTGCATGATATTTAAAAGTTGTTACACTCAGATTGTTTAAGTTGGAATTGACAGAAACCCTAGATCAAAATAAGTTAGGGAAAAATAAGAATTTATTAGTTCACATGACTGGGGTCTTACTTCAGCAAGGTTTAAGCTAAAGGGGGTCAAATGAAGTTGAAGTTGGAATGAAGTTCATTCTCTCCTTCTCTCCATTTCTTTGCTGTTTACTTCTGGGTTGGCTTCTGTTCCAGTTACTTTTGCCACAAAACACACCACACTAAACTTTCCATTATCTTCACGATACTCTGTGGGTCAGAAGTTAGGAAGGGCACAGCAGGGATGGCTTTTGTCTGAGATACAATGTCTGGAGACACAACTGGAAACAATCTGGGTGGTGACTGGCAGCCAGAATCATCTGTAGGCTCATTCACGCACATGAGTAATGATTCATGCTAGTGGTTAGCTGGGCACTCAGCTGGAGCTGTTGTCCAGCGTACTCACATGTGTCCTCTCCTTGTGGCTGCGTGGGCTTCCTCATAACATGGTGGCTGGTCCATGAACAAGCATCCCAAGAGAACCAGGTGAATCTGGTTTGACGTGTATGTCCTAGCTCAGAAGTCACATAGCCCAGTTTCAAGGGGAGGGAATATAGACTCCATTGCTTCACAGGAAGCATGTCAAAGAAAAGAATGTGGGATGGGGGACATTTTTGCAAAAACATGATCACCCAAGGGGCTCACTCTCACCTGACTCTGTCCACATGGTGCTGAGGATGGTCTGCAAGAGCCCCAGGTACATATAGTCCTTGTTACTGGGGATCTCAGAAGGAGAAAGATTCTCTCTCTCTCTCAGTGTCATTGTCAATCCCAAGAAAAAAGCTCTCATTGGCCAGCCTGGGTCACATGGTCCCCAGTGGCAGAGAGGTAGGGCCGCGTGATTGACAGCAGATGCTGACAAGGCTACAGTAAGCCAGTGGCAGTCGGTTCCCCAAAGGAAAGTAGTTTTCTTGAGACCAGAAGGAAAAGGGGATATTGACAGATAAAAACAATCAATGTTCACTACAGTTGATTTCTTTAACCATTAAATAATGTATGCTGTCCCCTTGTTAATCTAAATCAGCTCGTGTGTCACCAGGAAGCCTGTATTTTTCTCTGTGACAGCATTCCTCAGACTATACTGCAACTGTTGATCTGCCTTTTCCTCTTCCCTGCTAGAATCTAAGATTTGTACATTCATGATTGTATCTTATTTGATACTATGTCTACAGTGTTACCTGATTCCTAGAACAGTGGTCCTCAAAGTCTGCCCCCAGAACCAGCAGCATTATCATTATCTGGGAACTTAGATGTTCAAATTCTCAGGACCCTGTCCCAGACCTACTGAATCAGAAATTCTGGGCGGTGGGGTGCCCAGTACTCTGTGTTTTAACCTGCCCTAAGGGTGACTCTGAAGCACGCTGAAGACTGAGAATCACCGTTCTAGATGCTCAAAAAAAAAAAAAAAAAAGTTTGTTTACTATTGAATGAGCGAAGTGTATCCTGCCCCTCCCCCCACCCCACAGGACTTTCTATCAAAAAGTCCTCTGGCCTGTGGTGTGGACTGCTTGTGCACTGGCCATATGTTTGGTCAGAAGCAAACACTTTGCCAGGGAAGATAGTTGGCCCTGGCAGAACTGGAAGCAGGACCTTCCATTGAGGCGCTGCCCCTCCAATCTCTGTGCATGGAACAGGGTCTTCCAGGAGTGGGCAGGCAGTGGGAGGCCGCCAGGACCGTTCTCGTGGTTCCTGATAGGAGCTGCAGCTGCTTCTACAGTCAGTGCTGCCAGGAACCTTCAGGACATTAAAAGCTATGAAAGGAAATGTTGCTTGTCCTTACATTTACATTTTCTTTTCATCATGTTGACATGAGCGCAGTATGGCAAAAGATAACTTTTTCCAAATAGCACAAGATGTTTCCCCTATGTAGCCCAGCCTCTGTGCCTGCCCTGTGTAAAGACACATGGAGACAAAAGCACATATGGCCAAATTATCTCCTCAGTTACACATGTACAACTACTAATGATTTCAATGGGAGTTGCCCATAATAACCAAGGGTAGGATTTGGCCCATGCAATTTAAATTGAACCAAAGCCCAATTTGTAATACTTTAGTTGAAAACCAGCGGTGATTATAAGACTAGCATGTGATTAAAGCTTCACCTTCAAAATCTGCTGCCCAGAAATAAAAAAGTTTAAAAAATCATTATGTATTTTTTTCAACTTGTAGTAAAGGATGAATTGTTAAAATTTCCAGCCTAAGAAAAGAATTAAAGTATTGGGGGAAATTGGATATTCAGGGTGTCTGTTTCTCATTACTCTGCAGCTAATGAAAAAAAGTGAGACTTCAAATAGGATTCTGCTTTCATTATTTCTCTTTCCCCAAAAAGACCTTCATCACGTTTTCTGAAACCATATCTACAATTTTTTTTTTCTGAAGTTGGTCTAATCCTGGAAGACTTTTTATGCATTTTCAAATTCTTAATTTTTAATCATTGCTTTAAAATATTTCATCTCCATTCTCTATTGTTGTGTAATAAACTAGCCCAACACTTAGTGACTTAAAACAGCCACTTATTTTGCTCACAATCTTGTGGGGTAGGAATTCATGGAGGGCTAACTCGGCCCCTCGTCTCTGTTCTATCTGGCATTAGCCGGGGCAGCAGGAGTTGTAGGGCCCACTTTCAAGATGGCTTCTTCACTCACTTTGATGCCACTCTCTCCCTACATGGCCTCTCCACGTGGTTTGGGCTTCACACAGCCTGGAAGTCTCAGGAAAGTCACCCTTCTTTCCCACTGGCTGTCTTCCAAAAGACAGGAAGTGGACCCTGCCAGGCTAGTTAATGCTTCAGCTAAAACTAGAACAGTGTCACTTCCATCATACCTATTGGACAAAGAAGTCACAGACCCACCTCAACTCAAGGGGGGGAAACACATTCTGCTTGCTGATGGGATAATGACAAGGTCCTAGTGCAAGCACTTGTGGGAGATGAGAAAGAACATTGTGACCATCTTTGGAAAGTCTTAGGTTGGTGCAAAAGTAATTGCGGTGTAAAAGGTTAAAAATAATTGCAAAAACTGCAATTACTTTTGTACCAACCTAATACAATTTGCCACATTCTCAATGTCTGGATTAGCTTAACAATATCTTTATTTCAACAGCCGTTATAAACAGGTATCCAGTTCATGATACGTGTTCTGTAATCACAAAAACCAAATAGCATATCGTTTCATATTGTTAAATAAGCAGAAACCATTCATTCTCTATACAAAGGAAAAGGTGTAGCCATGTTTATGTGTTCATTTTTAATTACTAAACAATGAAAGTCTAGAATGGAAACACGGCAAAAATAAATAGCCTGAGTTTAGAATCATGGAAGTCTGCTTAATTACCCCTTTTATAGATAAGAGGTTCTGGTGAGATTTCCTAAACACACAGAGCAATTTGTCTTAGTTTGGGTTTCCCTAAGGCAGACCTTAAGGCAAGGACTTGGTCATAGTAGTCAGTTTGAAAAGTGATCCCAGAAAGCAGATGTGAGGAAGTGGGGAAAGTGACAGGGAAGGAGAAAACCCATCAAAAGGCAAGCCAATGAGTGGATTAACCACATGAACAACTGAGTCTCAATCTCACTGGAGATGCCCCCAAGGGACCGCATGGGATGTACCCCAGAAATATGCTGCCAGAGGATGGAGAGCCTGGTAGATTTATCCACTGACTACCATCCTCTGGTTGATTGTTGCCTGTGGCTAGGCACTTAACTCCTGCTCTTAGTTGTGCAAGTTTTTATGATGCCAGAGAAATCCTTCAGTCAGAAAAGAGAAATGTTGGTGCTTAAGGTGGCAAGTTGACTGCTAGAAACTATCGCCATACCAACTGGTGACAGTCAAGGGGGTATGGCACAGGGCAGAAACAGCATCTGTTACGTGGTTGCTGAAGTCAATTAGAATGGGTTTTGCAGTGTCATACTCACTATCATTTGGGGTCCACTTACTATATTCCAAGTGTTTTATATGTATTAAGTTATTGAGTCAAAATAACCGTCCTATGGAATAAGTATTAATATTACCATTTTTCATAGATGAGGAAATGGGGGCTCACAGAAGTTTAGTAAGTGCTCCAAAGTTATTTGGATAGGAAGTGGCAGAATTGCAATGTGAACCGCCATCTTTTTGATGCCATAATCCTCGCTCTTAACCATGATACTGTTCTAACACTTTTACTATGATGTCTCTTCTGGACTCCTGCAATGGTCGCCCAGCTCTTCTCCCTGATGTCACTCTTGCCTGCCACAGAGCAGCCAGAGTGATTTTTCCAAAACACAAATTCAGGTCATGTCTTTCTCCTCCACTACCATGTTTCCCCCAAAATAAGACCTAGCCAGACAATCAGCTCTAATGCGTCTTTTGGAGCAGAAATTAATATATGACCCAGTATTATATTATATTATTGTATTATATTATATTAAAGGCCGGGTCTTATAGTAAAATAAGACTGGGTCTTATATTAATTTTTGCTCTAAAAGACGCATTAAAGCTGATTGTCTGGCTATGTCTTGTTTTTGGGGAAACACGGCAGTTTCTCATTGCTTTTGGAATAAAATCCAAAAGTCATACCAATGTGTACAAGACTCTATACGATCTAGCCCCTCTTTACCTCTTCAATTTCAGTGCACCATATTCACCTGGCCCTTTAAGCTCCAAATGCACTGGCCTGGCCCCCTTCTGTCTTCTAACATTTAAGCTTATTCCCACTTATGGTCTTTGCACTCCCCGTTCCCTCAGCTTGGAATGCCTTTCTCTTGGGTTTTTGTATAGCTGGCTCCTTCTTATCATTTTGATCTTGACATAAATGTCACCTCCTCATAGAAGATCTCTGGCCCAAATATGACACAACAAATTAGATTTCTGTAAAACTGAGCTATGAATCATTGGTGGCTTGCCCTATCTTTATCTAGAAGGGAGTATAATACACAAACACCATAAGTTATACACAGACACACACACACGCACACACACAAAGATATTTTCTATAAATACACAAACAACTATATATATATATATATACTATAACAACTATATATATATACTATATATGTATATATATATAGTATATATATAGTTGTTTATTTATAGGAAGTGACTTTATCATTTGACATATTTGTCATTGAGCAGCATATCTGTCTTAGTGTCATTAGCACTAATAAAACTTATTGTTTTGATCAAGTAAACTACACCAATGTGTGTGTGTGTATATATATATATGCAGTTGTGTCTATAGGAGGAATATTCTAATTCAAAGATAATATATGAGTCCTTCACTGATATCTTCCATCATATTTGAAAACATCCTCACATGTGGACATCCTTGAACTGTTATTTTTTTAACATCTCTTTTTTGAGGTATAATTTACATGCCATGCAATTCACACATTGTAACTATGCAGTTCAATGATTTTTAGTTAGTTTAGGCAGTGTGCACCCATCACCACAATCCAGTTTTAGAATATTTCTGTCACCCCATAAAGCATCCTCATTCAGTCCCATTTGCAGTTGATTTCCATTTCCACCTCCATTTCTAAGTAACCACTAATCTACTTTCTGGCTCTGTAATTTTGTTTTTCTAGAAACTTCATACAAATGAAGTCTTAGGACATGTCATATTTTGTGTCTGGTTTCTTTCACTTGGCGTAATGTTTTCAGGTTCACCCATGTTATTGCACATATAAGTAGTTTGTTCATTTTTATTGTATGGGTAAACCAAGGTTTTTATCCATTCTCTAGTTGATGGACATTTGGGTTGTTTCTAGGTTTTAGCTAGCTATTATAAATAATGCTACTATGAAAATTTGAGTAAAAGTTTTTATGGCAATATATGTGTTCACTTTTCTTAAGTAGATACACGATAATGGATACACGATAGGAATATGGTAAGTGTATGTTTAACTTTCTGAGAACCTGCCTGTTTTCCAAAATTGCTGTATCATTTTACATTCACAACATGAGTGAATTTACATGAGTGTTTGAGTTTCTCCATACCTTCACCAACACTTGGTATTGTTAGTCTTTTTGATTACAGCTAGTCTAATGGGTGTGATGTCGTATCTTATTGTGGTTTTAATTTTCCTAATGACTACTGTTGAGCAGCTTCTCATAATCTTATTAGTTATTTATATATCTTCTTTGATAAAATGTCTATTCAAACCCAATTTTAACTTGGTTGTTTACCTTCTTCCTATTAAGTTTTCAGTAGTGTAATATTTTTAAAGCTCTTTTGTTTGTTGCTTTTCTCTTCAGTAGCATCAGGATTGTGCCCTGAGTGATGGTGTCTTGGTGAGATAATGTTAATACATTAAGTGGCCTTGGAGATCATTTCTAGTATTTCTTAAAGTGGTGGTCCAGGGAGGAATGTTTTAGGCATTGTTGAAAGAGCTCCTTGTTTAAGGAAACGTGGAGACCTCTGCTTATTGTTACCCTTATCTTGGAGGATTATAGTATATGTCAGTATATTAAAGGCCCTGAGAAGTTCTGTGATTATAACCTGTTAACTCTTTAACCCAACATCTCCTAAACTTATCTGAGCATAGATCATATCAACAAGTAATTGAGACTAGTAATATTAACATATTTATAAAACAGAATTGTTCCAAGCTGGGTTCCATGGACCTAGTGAGTAGATGAACATTGAAGAAGGCGGTTTAGAGAGTTTCAGTGATTTGCTCAAGTTAGTGGCAAAGCTGATGGCGTAAGAACATAGTTTTCTTGATACCCATCTTGGTCCTCTATCTTTAGTGTTCCTACGAGCTGCTGTCAAAAATCAAACGAAAAGAAAACAAGTGAGGATGAAATACAGTGGTCAATTCCAACTAGTTAGTTGGCACGGAATGACTTCCAAAAGACTTCCTCTGTTTCACATCCAGCTGGTAGGATACAGGCTATTCTCTTAATATGCTTCTTTCCCATTACCTTTTAGTTTTCAAAGGCTAATATTATATTTAATTTGAAAAGTACATATTTATCTGTGAAGTGGGGTTGGGAGATCCTAGTTTGAAGCTCCTTTAATAGAACTGATTGTAAAACAATCAAAAATTGGGTCTTCCTCTGAGTCATCTTTTTCTTGAAGATTCTTTGATTGGTTATTTCAATAAGTACAGATTTATTTCTAGGTGTAATGGGCAATGCTTCAGAGACTAAGAGTATACTGTAGCAGTGAACAAAGCATAGTCTCTGTGCTCATGGGTGAGCATGAGCATAGAGACCATCCAGAAATAAATGAAAAGGTGATGTAATGCCAGGCAGTGTTATGTGCTCTGAAGAAAAATAAAACAGGGTAAGAGGAAAAGGAATGATAATGAATAGGAGGGGGAGTGATTTTCATAGAGCCTTGGATGAAAGGGGGGAGAGTCATATGACATCTTTGGGAAGAACGTTTAAAGCACGTGAATGGGAAATGCAAAAGCCTGAGCCAGGACTGGCCTTGGTGAGACTGAATGGAGCTAAGTGCAGTGAGTGAGAGGGGGAGAGCAGGAAACAGATGAGGCTGGGGAGGTCACAGTTGGGGAGGTTGGGGGATACAAGGAGTTCTAAGGTGCAACTGCTGCCCCCAGGAGTCATAACTTGGGGAGTGGCATAATTTAAAAACAAAACGAAACTTTGTGATTGAATTCCATTAAAAAAAGTATGTTTTTCTACATGGAATTTTCATAGAACTGATCAATAATTGCTTCAATGAAAGGTGGGATCAGAAGAAAATTTCTAGATACTTTTGGGAACTGCTTACTTAAAAATTCACAACACACACACACACACACGTGAGGTAATTGATTTCATAAATTGATGACTTCCTCTTTGGGTGATCAGAATTCTCAGGAATTAGTTTCTTCAGTTTCCTGTAGACATATTCTTGTCCTGTTCACAGAGGTGTTGAATGCACTAAGTCCACAGAACTAAGAGGGTATATTAAGAGTTCAAAAAGTTTTATCTTTATATAAATTTAATCAACTGATCTTTTTACTTTGAAATGTTCCCCCAATTTTTTTTTATCAGGTCAGCTGTAAAGATAAAACTTAATCAAGATGAGAACTATGCAGTCTTACTAGATCCTGGCTCAACTGTTGGGACATCTCTTCTAATGGCTAGTCTTCTGATTTATGACTTATCTGAAACATAATAGTTTTAAAGAGTCCACCATAACCACATCGTTAAAATGCTAGATAAATTCCACTATGGATATCAGATGAGAAATGTACCCGCTATGAATGATATATTTCAAGACACAAGAAATGGAATTCACATGAAACTTTATGTGTTTCAGAATGAAATAATCCCTGATTTGTGCAGGGGGGCCATAAACACTAATGTATATTTATGGAACACAGAACTGTGAGACTCGGTGCACTGCCCTCATCCATGGTGCTCCTTTGAAAACTGCAATGAAGCACACCTGTTCCGTCTTTCGTTAGACCTTCTGCAAATGTAAGGCAGGCCAATGAAATCCTGAAGTTGCCTTTAATATGTGGCTTTCAGAAATTGGTCTCATTACCTTGAACCCTACATCAGAGAAAACTCAATAGCTCAAAACAAGTTTATCAGGAAAAGAAGAAAAATGAATTAAAAACCCGGTTAACCAAGTCAATATCCCACTTCTCTTGACAAGCACTCCTTCCTCAGGTGTGTGGCAATGGTCAGTGTGTGGTCTCTGCCTGGGGTATTCTGGAAACAATGCTTGTAAACAACTGGGCTTTCATACCTGGGCCTCACCAAAGGTGTGCCTTCGTAAGGGCAATAGTGTGGGTGCTCTTATGAGGTTGTGCCCCCAAAAGATTACGCCTCCGGAAGGGCGTAGACTTGGATAGCAGATAAGACACTGGATTAATGAGCTGTGTGAAATGGGGAAAGTCAGACCTTCTCTCCAGACTTCAGTTTTCTTCTCTGAATGGAACTTTTGAGTTTCTGAAAGCTCTGTGATTCCGTATTTTTTATGCATTAATTATTTTTAGGATATTGTGCCTTTAGGTGGTTTAAAGAACAAGTAAATAAAAATAATTAAGAAATTTAGTTTTGGCAAATGTTTCATGTTTACGTATTCCAAGTTTGATCTTTTTGAACCAGAAAGCAAAAGCCCCAAATGATTATTTCACTATTTCCCCCTGTATACTTTTAGGCCTTACAGGAATGTAAGTACGTATAATCTTGGATGTGTATTCATCTCCCTGTGTTTTTTGGATAGTCTGTTCTTCCAGCTCTCAGTGGTTTACTTTTCCCATTTCTTCCAAACTGGGGCCACATGGCCTTCTCACTGAGTTCCTGTTGAAGGAAAATGGGATTTTAATCATTGAGAGTTAATTGCCATCATGGTTGGTCTGTTCTACTGAAACCAGAGTCCACTTTTCTCAGTCTCAGCCTTTCTAAAAGCCAGCCTCATGTAATTACCCGTGTAGAGGGAAGGGCCTCTGTGCCTGAAATACTTGTGTGTCCTGACTCACACTGACATTTGTATTTTCCCATTGTCAGTGTGTGTGTGGGGTGTGTTACCAGGAGAGAGAGAGACCCAGCAGCCGCACTGGCATCTGGAGCCATGTCTGCTCTCCAAGGTCAGTTCCACGACCCTGTTATCTGAGACACTGAGGTGGAGACACCCGGGTGGAGGGTGACCACGATGAGAGGGTAGATGGAAGCTTAAATCATCACATTTTATAGTGAACGTCAAGGAATTCTCTGAGTTCTTTGGTTGCTTTGTCATTTTTAAAAAATTGCTCCTTGACTTCCTTTTCTTTTTCATGATTCTGTTTCATTGGAAATTGCTCAGCGTGAGTACACTGCCAATCTTAGTGACATTTTGGTTGTATTCAAGTCTTGAGGACAAGGAAAATCTTGTCATGTTTATGAGCTTGTATGTGTTAGGATGAGAACCTTCTTTTGTACCACCTCATGTGTCTATGTGTGGGGAGGACATGGGTTAGAGGAAAGCCCCTGTTACCCCACTTTCATTTGTCTTTAGGGGATAAAATGGGGCTATCTGATGGGTTAGTTTAGGAGGAAGAACATGATACAACCCTTTCCTTCTCTTTCTCTGTTCTCTGTCTCTGTATTTCTCTTCTTTTTCTGTTTCTATCAACCTGCAGAGACAGCACATCTGGTCTACTGCTGGCCTAGCTCCAGACACCAAAGAAATGGACATGACTGTTAAATTCAAAGGTGAAGTATCAACACTTTCAGTCATAAGTTTAAAGCCACATCCTCCCATCCAGCTTTGCTTCCTTCTCCTTCTTCTTCACTTTCTTCATCATATGCAGTAAAGCTAATATTTGGATGTCCAAGTATCTGATTCCTATGTCTTTCTCTGATCCCTGGGCAGGAGGTACATCAGCCCTCATTCCCTTTCAGTTTGGAGACCTACAGCATTTTCTGCTCCTAAATTTTCCACATTTTGGAGTGTTTCATGATACTGAAAGGAACGTCCAGAAATTTCTTACAAATAGAAACTAGATTAGCCTTTCAGAACCAATTAAGACAAATAACAATGACACTAGGGAAGTTTACTTAGCAACACAACAATCGTCATGATGGAATGATTTAATCATTTCCACTGAAATGGAAATGGGAATAATAACCTAGCCTCAATTTTCAGAAACATTTAAGTGCGTAAACACATGTTCTTTCAGGCTACAGTTTTCCAGTAATCAGTTTCTGTTTCTTACCCACCTGTGCAACAGTAGGGATTAGTTGAAACTTTCAATTACACATCATACCACACGCATGCCGTATGGGAAATGCAGCATATGAAAAACACAATTTCTAGCTTTCCAAACAAACATGAAAAGGGATATTACACAGGGTGGTTCTGGGGAATGGAAGAGAGAACATCATGATTATGGATGCGTGAGGAATTATGGATGTTAACCTGAATAGAGAGAGAACTGGCATGGACCAAGGGAGACAGAGAGGGTTGCAGAAGTCATCCTTAAATGGCCAGCTGGTTGAGTCTGGCATTCTGCAATCCTCTTCCATGATTATCTATAATACAAACTGATTTTGGTATTGAAAATTTGGCTTCTAGAGGCAAAAAAAAAATTTTCCCATACAATATTATACTATAGTGTATTGTGATTGTTTGACCCTTAAGGAAAAATGCCAGCTAATGAAGGTCTCTAGAGAACTTTTTCTATGAAACTTTAAGTTGACCTAAAAAATTGAACCTTTATTAAGTTGGAACCATTTTGGAAATAGAAATGTTAGTACGTTCAAAAATTTCACTTGCTTTCCAAATGTTTTAACATTTTCTTACGATTATGAAGATAGGTATGAATGGAAAGAGTTTCCAAAAGCTTTAAGTTTTATCGTAAATATTTCACATGGCTACAGATAGAATAATTTTTCTTTCTCTGGTACTCCTGGCAAAGCTTTTCAGTCTCTGGGAAATAAAGGGGAGTCTGAAAACATGGAGGCAATGCCTTCTCTGGTTGTGTAGGTCAAGAAGGTGTTACCCAGGCCATTTTTTGATAGAAGGTCCCTCAGGTGAATGTCTGTCTGTTCGGAGAGTGAATTTTTGTCCCTCACACTGGCACCTCCCAGTCTGCTGGCCTGGACTCTTTCCTGTGCGCCTGAGAATGCTCAAGGAAGCAATTCACAGTTGTTCTTGGACTTCTTGGAGAATTTACAACAGCCTGATTTTTAAAACATGAGTGCTGGAGCACTGCCTGATTGTGAAATGTTTTTAAGGTGTTATAATACGCTTTGCAAGGCCTGCATTTTAGATACAGAACTAAACAAGAAGTTCAAAATTGAAGTATGCATAGGTAGAAAGCAAATATTTGAAAACATCATAATAAAAAAGTTAAAAATAATTGGATGGCTGGGTAATTGTCTTGGACTGTCTTCTTCAATGATTTACAAAAAACTTATCAGACTTAAGAAAAAAGTAGGGTGAACGTGTTTATACTGACATTTCTCCAGCAGGTTTTCTTTACAGTCAACTCAACTTTTAAAAAGTTGTGTATGTTTGATTGAAAAATAGTCCTGTAAATCTGGGAAGGCTGTGTTCTTCAAGGGAGCATGAATGTTTGGGAGACATGCACATGGAATAGAGGAGTAAGACGGTGGTATTCTCCTCCAGTGAGATGGTCATCAGTGTGGAGGACATTTGGTTTGATGGCTGCATTTGGTTTGAGTACAGTTGATCCCCAGCTCTGGCTTTTTGGGTAGACCCCAAAGACCAGACCCCAGAGTAATTCTGCCTCACTGGCTGCTATAGTGAGTAGTTCACAGGTGAGCGTGTGACCAACAGGGTGAAGCTCATGTCTTTTGTTGCTAAATTAGAAGCAGTCTCTCTTCTAAAGGGTCGTCTATGGATTTGAGGCCTGGAATTACTATAGCCATTTTGCTACCAAGACAGAGAAAGCCCGCTTGAATGTAATCCAGTGAGGACTAAGCCAATCAATGCACATTATTCTCTTGGCCATATTATTTTTTCCGATTAGTTTGGAGGTAGACACATTATTAGAGTAGGTCCTTAAGGGAGAAGCTGATAACTTTTATTCAGTGGTTGGAAGGACAAAAATTCTCACTTCTGGGTGATATGGCATGGGAATCTGAGGCCATTTTGCTACAGTGAAGGAAGGTTACCTGAGGACAGAGCCAGCACATGGAAGAGGCAGAGTCTAAGCAACTGTAGAGAAGTGGGATTGAAACCTTGATCCAACCTCTCCTGAAGTTTTTCACTTTCCTCAACTTTCAGTTTTGTGAGCCAGTATTTTGTGTTACAAATAAATAAATTGGTTGAGTTGGAAACATGAGTTGATTTAAATAAACTTGAATTAACATTACTCCCTAAAGAAGAATTGATATGCTATACTTTTTTTAGCTATCATACATACAAAAATGCACATTAATTTTTTACAAGTGTCCTAAGAGGAATATTAACATGTAAAAGACAAAGAACAATAAAACATGCAAATTAAAATCTACACCTTCTTTATGTAGGTCAAATGTCACAGTCACTTAGTTTCAACTGATTTACTGGAGAAAACACAAAAGCATATAATAAGAATCAGATGTATTACAAGTTGCATATAACTAATTGGATTCAACAAAACCTTGGAGATGTTTCTGCTTGTTTTTTGAGCAATCCAACAATTTAGTCAAAATAGAAACTGTCTTCTTTCACTTCATAGCAACAAATGAAAAATATACAGTACAACATAAGAAAACAATACAATTTTCTTCAATTGAAAGACACACACACATACCAAGAAAACTACAAACATATATACATACGCAAACACAGAAAAAAATTATCCAGTGATATGCACACAAATAACTTACCCAAACACAAAACTAAACTATCTCACATGCTGAAATCCACGGGTGACAATACACGAAGAAAGGGTACCTTCCCTACTTAAGCAATTACAGTTTGCTCTAACATGACAACCCAAATAATTGAAATACCCAGTGGTTATTAAATTTATGATGAATATTTTAATATTTGCATGTTTTTCTTTAAGAAAGCGAAGAACAAAGCCATTACATAAAGTTGTCCAAGAACCAAATCAAACCCTAATGTAAAACTAATGGAATTAGAAAGGGCCTTGACTTCCTCCTCCTCTTCTTTTTAAAATCTAAGACCACAAGGCAGGTAGAACAAAGGAGGAAGAAAAAGATAGAGGTCTGGGTAAGAAAGAGTGAAGAAAAAGAAGGAGGAAGAGAATGAGAACTAGAATTATGTTATTTAGCAAATGAGTAATCGGTAAATTAGAGGCCAGAGGGAAATGCATAGACAATATTTCTGGGATCTTTAAGTCCCATCATCAACATCATTATTATCTTCAACCAACCCATCAGTTTAGTTATGGTCATGAGTATGTCAAAAAAGCCATTTGCATTGGTCAAATCAGTTATCTTAACAAAAATTGAAATCAAAGTTTTTGGGATTATAAGAGCAAAACCAAAAATTGTTCTGAAGATAAGAACTGCAATAGCTGTTTTGCGCACAGCCCTAAGGGAATAATGCCCCACCCACAGTGCCTGTTGAAATGGCTCTCATATTTTATCCTTGTTTATTTAGGCCATGTGCTCACAGATTATTAAGCCAGATATGGGCATCTGATTCCAGGGCCGCTAAACCATGACCTGGTGCTAGGAGATAAACTGGACCAATCAGATTTTCCACCCCAGGGATTGAAATAAAAAAAGGACGAAGGAATCTGCCAATTGGCAATAAAACAGAAGCTGAAAAGTTGCCTTGGGGTGAATTCGGAGCATCATAAGCCAAAGCCATGTGTAGCCAGAAGTATGAAGAAGGAGAAATTTGGAGGAGGGAGAGAAAGATGCAGACTGTGGAGTGTTTAGAGTCCCCTGTTGTCATAAAGCTTAGTCATACTGATGGCAGAGCATAAAGTGAAGAGACCCAAACTTCTTGCTCACGTTCCTGGAGATACTGTGTTCTCTTAGTTCTTTCTGAGGTGGGTATCTCAGCACCTGTTTGGGGAGGGAATGGATTCCCCTGGGGTTGCCAACTGTACCTTTGCAATACAGACCCCTATTACTTAAGCTAACTTGAGTGTCTCTATTTCTGCAAACCAAGGAGTTGGCTGAAACACTTCTCAACTCATTTTAGGCATTTCTGCCTATTACATATAAGAATTAACTGGGGAACTTGTTAGAAATATAGTTTCCTAGAACAGAACTCTGATGATTCTGATTTACTCAATATGGAGAAAGGCCTGGAGTCTGCCTTTTTTTTTTTTTTTTCTGATGTAGCTGTCAGGGCACTGGTGTTCGGGAATCACTGCCTTGGTTCTCTTGTCTCTTTTATAGGCACCCTCTAATCCTGTGGTCTCAGGAGTTAGCATAGAAGTTAAAATTGAGAATTAAAAAAAAAATTAAGAATAATACACCAATTACATGTTGTATTAGTTTCCTGGTGCTGTTACAAAGTGACTTAACAACAGAAACTTATCGTTTCATACTATCGTAGACTAGAAGTCTGAAATCATATAGGCAAGGTTGGTTCCTTCGAGGCCTGCGAGGAAGAAGCCGTGTCATGTCTCTTCCCCAACTTCTGGAGCCTCAGGTGTTCCTTGGTTTGCAGCTGACGTTTTCCCTGGGCCTTCTCATCATTTTCCTACTTTGTATGTCTGTTTCTGTGTCCACATTTTTTCTTTTTATAAGGACACCAGTCATATTGGACCAAGGCCCACCTTAATCACTTCATTTTAACTTAGTCATCTGCAAAGATTCTATTTTCTTTTTCTTTTTTTAAATTTTTTATTGGGGAATATTAGGGAACAGTGTTTTTTTTTCCAGGACCCATCAGCTCCAAGTCAAGTCATTGTTTTCAATCTACTTGTGGAGGGCGCAGCTCCCTGGCCAATGTGGGAATCGAACCAGTGACCTTGGTTTTATGAGCACCACGCTCTAACCAACTGAGCCAACCGGCCACCCAAAGATTCTATTTTCAACAAGGTCACCTTCACAATCACAGGCACTGGGGGTTAGGAATTCAACATATTTTGAGGAAACACAATTCAAACCATAACACATGTTGACACAAAATATTTTTGTGAAAATAACCATATTTCCAACATAAAAACATTGAATGAAAAGATGGACATTGTTTTATATTTTTATAAATCTCTTTAACATCTGGCTCAGTAGAAGGTAAGTAAATTCAACTTCCCAAATTGCTTGGATCTATTGTTTTAGTTGAAGTATATTGAGAAGATCTGATTTCACACAGAAATGTAGGTGAAAATGGGGGGTTATTTTAAAACCCTTTTAAGATGGCGGTGAATAATTTTCTATGATTCTATACCAAAACTTGACAAATTATAGTTTCATAAAGATCATTGCTCTGTGGAACTGAAATCATGTTCATAAACTTTTCACATGTTGTTACTTAAAATTCATTGGTATGTCTTGCAATTTGAAGATTTCTTTTATCCATGCATGATTTCGTAATATCATCAATGGTCATTTAAAAAATATCAGTCCCTGAATTATGCAGATTTACTAAATATAGTAAATATAGTGGAAAACTCCACTGTACTCTTATGAGTGAATGGGAAGAAAAAAGGCATGTGATGTCTTTGTATTTTTTTTTTTTTTCAGGACTTTATTGGGGAACAATGGTCAAATTGTTGTCCTTTGAATCTTAGTTGTGGAGGGTTCTGAACGTTCAGCTTCAAGTTGTTGTTCTTTCAGTCTTAGTTGTGGAGGGCACAGCTCAGCTCCAGGTCCAGTTGCTGTTGCTAGTTGCAGGGGGCACAGCCCACCATCCCTTGTGGGAGTTGAACCGGCAACCTTGTGGTTGAGAGGACAGGCTCCAACCAACTGAGCCATCCGGGAGCTCAGCGGCAGCTCAGCTCAAGGTGCCGTGTTCAATCTTAGTTGCAGGGGGCAGAGCCCACCATCCCTCCCTCGCGGGACTCGAGGGATTGAACTGGGGCCCCTGTCTTTGTATTTTTACGAAATATTTTTTACCATGTGGATCAACTAAAAGAATCTCAGGGACCCCCACTGGTCCCCAGTCCACACTTTGAGAACTTGTGTTCTAATCCATTTTTTTTTATTGAAGTTTGTTTGCGTGACAATGGTTAGTAAAGTTACATAAGTTCCGAGTGTACAATTCCATAATATATCGTCTATATATCACATTGTGTATTCACCACCCAGAGTCAGTTTTCCTTCCATCACCATATATTTGACCCCTTTCACCCTTATCTACCCCACTTCTCCCCCCTTATACTCTGGTAACCACTAAACTATTGTCTGTGTCTATGAGTTTTTGTTTCTTTGTTTGTTTTTCAGTTATGTATCCCACATGTCAGCGAAATCATATGGTTCTTGACTTTTTCTGTGTGACTTACTTTGCTTTGTATAATAATCTCAAGATCCATCCATTTTGTCACAAATGGCACAATTTCATCTTTTCTTATGACAGAATAGTATTCCATTGTGTGTATATACCACGTCTTCTTTATTCAATCATCTATCGAAGGACACTTTGGTTGTTTCCATGTCTTGGCCACTATAAATAAAGCTGTAATGAACCCTCATACACTGTTGGTGGGAATGCAGATTGGTGTAGCCACTATGGAAGGCAGCGTAGAGGCTCTTCAAAAAATTAAGAATAGAATTGCCATATGACCCAGCAATCCCTCTCCTGGATATTTACCCCCAAAATTTGAAAACATTTATCCATAAAGATATATGTAATCCATTTTTACTTAAGGAAGTTCTACCAACATTTCAAGCACCACCTTAAATTCTCTCTTCTCCAGGCATCTTGACCACTTCCCATGTACCGTGTTTACCCCAAAATAAGACCTAACCGGAAAATAAGTCCTAACATGATTTTTCAGGAGGACATCCCTGAACGTAAGCCCTAATGCGTCTTTTGGAGCAAAACTTAATTTAAGACCTGGTCTTATTTTCAGGGAAACACGGTAGATGGCATGGCTTCCTCCTTTGTATGGCTCATTTGTATACTCACTATGTGGTCCCCTTGGGAAATTCAGGGACTGGATCTTATTCACATTTTAGCATGGTAGGTAGAGAACACAGTGCCTTGAGACAAATCTTTTTGGGTTTGAATTGGATCAAATTTATTATGTTCTTTTGTGCAGAATAACTTCTAATAATCAAAAGATGCAGCTTTAACTGTTGCTAATTGCCAATGTTTATCATAACACAGGCTTTTGCACCAATTAAAAAGAAATTCTGACTTCACTACCTTGAGAAGGAAACTAATTTGTAAAAACAAGTGCCACATATGCTTTCTTGAAATAGGTAAACCCTTAAGTTTTTACAGATACCTTTCTTACCTCTGTCTCGGTTGCTGTCTGCCTGGCAAACTTCTCATTCTTCACAGTGCAAATCAAGACTCACCTTGCCTGATTTCATGAGATCTCATTCGACTTCTGAAGTAATTTTACGCATTCTCCATTGTGCTCTGAACCCCTTTCTGCATTTTTCTTTTAGAGGAATCTCTCAAAGGTGTCTAGTGGTTCAGAGAGGGAGAGATCTATTTTTCGCTTGTGTCGTGTAGTTGGTAAGGGCGGGAGTGTTGGGCTGTTACTCATATCTACATGAGCACCTTGAATGGGGTTGTTCCAGTCATCTTAACAAATGATGGATCATGTTTTCAGCCAGACCCTATCGGTTTCCAGAGGCAGAAATTCAACTCCACCTCAAACAACATGGGGAATATGTGAGTGGATATTGGTTGGGTGAAAGGTTCCCAGAATTGAGGAACAGCTGTCTACCACAAGCCTCAGGCAAACAAGAACCAGGGCTGCTCCAGGAAATTCAGAGACTGAAACCGGGACTGGCATGCTTTTGGAACTCCATGCCTCATCTTCATTGCTCTCTGTAGACCAGCTTTCTCCATGAAGCCAGAACTGTGGCTGCTAGAACAACACCTCCTGGGATCATATCCTACTAGCATTGCCATCCACTAGGAAGCAACTTTTCTCTCAGAAACAGTTGAAACTCCTTAGGACCATCAGATCGCCTTGTTTTGCATTATCTGCTCAATTCCTGGACTCATGACCATGACCAGGAGGGTGAAGAACTAGACTTGGCTTAGACTGGATCATAGGCCCCTCTAAGGGGCAGTTACTGTGTCCAGGGAGGGGAGTTATGAAAAAAGATGGCAGCAATCTTTTGAACCTAATTATTACAACAGGGAACTTAAAGGAGTTAAAGAGTGGGGAGAAACAGTTTCCCAAAAGAAGGCAAGTTCTGTTTTCAGAAAAAACGAGTGGTCCTAGATAGACTAATTATTAATTGTCTACCACTATAACTGCTTGGTCTGTCTTTACAAAATCCCTTGTGAAGACATTTGAAAATACCATGTTAGCCAGCCATGGCCAATTTAATCATGTTGTATGCTTTGGAATAGTGACATCAATTAATATCTGTGGCTGAATGAACTTAGTTATTTAATAATTGCATTTTAATATTTCAGGTTACATGCTTTCCTAGTATTGCAAATCAGCACTTCACAGGGAACTGTTTGTTATTATTTTCCTATGGTGAATAATGTGATGAAATTACACGGGTACTACTGGATTTTATACAGAATTGGCATTCACATTAGTTTCCAACAGTTTGCCCAGGATTGCTCTGGTACTGCCATATAATGTGGACTTCCCAGGGTAGCTATTGACCTGATAAGACCTTCACGAGGTCTGGATATATGACCCAGAGCCACTGTGCAATTCAGAGGATTTAACCCTTTGAGTCTACGCTTGAATACCAGGCACAAGGCTTGGCACAATGGATATAGGTTGAGTGGTCACCTCAGAACAAACCCAATGTCTAACTGCTCCTCTCAAAACAATCCAATGTCCTATGAGTGAATCTGATACTCCACTGTCAGCTTACTCCTACTTTCTCATTCGTGTATCAATTACCCCTTTATTTTTGTGACCCCTTTATTATTTGTTGATAACGTAGTTGGATACTTTGTACACGGAAGTCTCTCAAATATTGCTGCCCTCATCATTCTATTATATTTGCTCTGGCTAAGATCACCAGTGTTGATATCAGGTTAAATGTTAGAAGACCCTTTCCTAGGTTTCAATCTATATTAAATTTCCTCTATTAAACTGTCTCATTCTTCTGTTTTCTTCTTTTATAGCACTTAATATAATTTACAATTACACACTTATAAGTTTATTTGATTAATGCCTTCTCTAACTATAACCTCATGAAGATCAGATAGGTACCATATTTTTGTTCATTGTTTGGATGCCCTACATCTAACACAGGCGTTAATGTATTAGGTACTCAAAGCAATATTTGTTCAATGACTAAATGAGTAAAAGAGAAAGTACATTTTTTAGTCATATTCATTCATGAAATAAAATCTGCTTCACAAGCAACAGGTAATTCTAAATAATAGAGGAGGGGAACATGAAAAAAGAAATGGCAGACAGCCAAAATACAAAGTCAACATCGGTTTTTATTTTTAAAATACTGTCTCCAAAAATGGCCTATGCCCTGTGATGCTCTTGAACACTGTCTGTGGATATGAAGTACACGTGTTTTATATTTGAATACATGGAAGCAGGAAGCATCTGGCCCCCCATTGTGAGCACTCATAGGGTGAGTGGAGGTGACTAAATGCTGCTCCCCTTGAGTTCTCTTTGCTTCTTCGCCTTTCAGACCAAAGAGATGGACCAATAGAGGCCAGTGGTATGACCATCTTCTAGGACTGGTGCCCCAGGCCTTTCCTTCACCTCTGAGGGGAAGAGGAAAGAATACACTGAGGCAAGAGTCATTTGCGCTGAAAACATTTTTATTTCTGTGAACTCCAGCATTTGTTTTTCAGTTAAATTGGAATAATTTTTTTCAAAGAAAATAGACAAGCTATATTTGTTTCCCAATGCTTCATCAACATCAAAGTATTTACCAAATTTTCATCTGTGTGTAGCACTCTGATACTTGTGTTCTAGTTCCAGCTCTGCCATTAATTAGCTGTGTAACTTGGGCACGTCATTTTGTTTCATGTCATTTTTACTTTAACTTCCGTATTTGTGAAAAAAAAAATTGGAGTAGACTAAGGTCTTTCCAGGTTTAACAATTAAGGAAGGGAAAGAGGCATCAAATCCTTTATTTGTGAGTTTATTTAATACAAAGAAATTGTTTGCTCAAGGAAACCAGGAAATTAATTAATTAATTAATTAATTCATTCATTCTATAGTTCTGTCCAGACCTATGGTATAGTGGATATAGTATGTACATTGGAGCCTGAGCTTGAATTTCAGCTTTGCCAATTCCCTGACTCTGGGCAATGTACTTAACTTCTTTGTGCCTCATTACCTTAGATATAAAGGGAGAACAATGGCACTAGTACTTAACTCAAAGGATTGTTGGGAGAATTAAGTGGTAAAATGTATAAGATGCCTAGAATATATAATAAATATTCAACAAATATTACATATTGTTATTTATTGCAAAATAATTTGATGTTCAGCACACTGTTAAGCATTGGTGATATAAGAATAAATATTATAATTGAATCCGATCCATCCTCTAAATCAGTGGTTCTTAAACCTGGCTGCACATTAGAATCACCTGAAGAGCTTATAAAATTCCATTTTGTGGCACTTTGTGGGAATTGGGACTTAGGAACCAGAACAAATGCTGATATTCTGGTTACTGTTATTGTTGTGAGTAATAACTGTCCTTTGTCTCTGCCACAGGAGTTTTGTGTTTTTTCTCAGCATCCATGCAACTCATACCTGTTAGCTTACAAGTAGGATAAAAACCTCAGGCCCATCATAGTTCATGACATAAACTCATTCAACCATAAACTCATATAACTCATGGTTATAAAAGGGGAAAAAAAACCATTTAAGCAATACTAAGAAGGTATAATCAACCGAACTTGGGATATAAGAATTCCACAGGAGAAATAATCCAGTTTCTTCAATAAAGAAATAAGATGAAGAAAAAGGGTGGAGAGCTGTTATATATTAAAGAGACTTAAGAGACTAATATTGATCAAATAAATTGCATGAACCTTCTTTGAACCATTATTCAAGTAGAACTTGCCATTCATTTATTCATACATTTACTCATGTATTCGTTTATCTGGGCTAAGAGCTGGAGATACAAAGACATAAGACATAGTCTCTATTTACAAGAATGTCATCATTTGTAAAAACTGGAGACAGATATGTAAACACACAGAAGTCCAAAAGTAATATGGATGCTGTGGAGATGGTGCTCCAGCTTCTGTCTGGTGTGACTAATGGATTATGGAGATGACGAAAGAAGAGGAGGAGCAGGTTATTTTGAGGCTGAAAGTCCTGAGGGTCATTCAGTTGGAGACATCCAGAAGGTATTTGGAATCACACAACCAGGATTGCAATAAAGATTAACTCTCATTTACATAAAGGTGGTAACTGAAGCCAGCGGTATGAATAAAATGATCCAGAGAAGATATGAGAAATGAAAAAAGAAAGCATAGGACAAAACTCTGGTGGATGTGAACTTTTGAAGATAGAACAGAGGAAGATGCTATAAACTGAATTGTTCATAAAACAAAATTCATATGCTAAAGCACTAACCCCCATATGACTGCTTTTGGAGATAATTAAAGTTTGATGAAGTCATAAGGGTGGGGTCCTAATCCAATAGGATTGGTGACCTTACAAGAACAAGAAAAGAGATATCTCTCTTTCCACACGGGAAGTCACGGGAAGACCCAGCAAGAAGTCAGCCATCTGCAAGTGAAGAAGAGAGTTCTCACCAGAAGCTGACCCTGCTGGATGTTGATCTTGGACTTCCAGCCTTCAGAATTTTGAGGAATAAATTTATCTTGTTTAAGCCATCTAGCCTATGGTATTTTGTTATGGTAGACCAATCAGACAGAAGAGGAGGTAGTTGTGCAGTCTAAGAATGGATGGTCAGAAAAGGTACCCTGGTAGAGTGATAGCATGGAAGTCAAGGTAGGAGTTTCACAAAGGGAATAGTAAACTGGATATGCCTCCAAAAAGTCATAATGTTGGACACATGTTTATTACGTTTGACAAACAGTAAGTCATTGATGACTTTGCCAGGGAGGTGGATGGAAGCCAGATCACAGTGGATTGAAGAGTAAATGTGAGTTGAAGAATTCGATTGTCTAGAGACCCTGTGCACTGGCCTCACCTAGGAGCTTGTCAGGAGTTCAGAATCTCAGGCCCCATCTGAGATCTACTGAATCATAATCTCATTTGAATAAGATGCCCATAAATTAAAGTTGAGTCACTGAGCTAGAGGCTAAACCATTCCTTCTAGGAAACTACCTGGGAGTAGAAGGAGAAAGGATTAGAATGTAGACAGGGGGAAGCAGAAGTAAAATTTTAAATGGAAGGCTTTTGACTTTATTGACAGTCTGTGAGGAGATCAGTTGAAACGGAAAGATTGAAAATAAAGGAAAAGGGAAGAATAATGAATGGAGCAAGGTCATAGCGGGTGAGATCAAGAATTTAGGTAGACAACAGTGTTATTTGAGAGTAGAGACACTTCTCCCGTTAGCCTGGGAAAAAGAAAATATTGGCTGTGTAGCCATCGATTTTGAAATAAGGATTAGGAGTCGAGGGAGTATGTGTCCAACAGCCTTATTTTAATTTTTCTCTCAATGAAATTGAAGGCATGAACACCTGCTTAAAGAGAGGAGTGAGTGGACTGAAAGGAAAGTGGTTAAAATGAGAATCCATAGGGTCTGGGCTGGATAGGAAAGTATGTCTCCGTGGATAAGTGCAGGGATGAAATGACAGGGAAGGATGGAGAAACTGGAATACTTAATGAGAGCCCTGAGGCCAAGGATTAGTATATTGGGCTTAAACATGCCAGGGATGAAGCAATTCTGGACAATGACAAAGTCTTGTGGGTGGCTGAGGATGGTAAAAGATTGTTAGCATTACAAAGATTAACAGAATTTTGAGAAGAGTATGTCAGATAGATTGTCAATATGGGTGTTGAGGTCATTCATGGTGACAGTTGGGTGGAGACAAGACTGAGAGCTAGAGGTGGACCTCAAAGTTCAAAGGAAGATTCATTATGACTGCCAGGAGGAAGGTATAGAGGATGGAGGAGGATGGGTTAAACCTCAACGAAGACGGTGTGAAGACTACTTTGCAAAGATGGAATTCAAATTAGGTAGAATTACCTCATGACCTCATTTTTTTTGTTTTGTTTTTGCAACTCTCTTTTTAATTCTTCCAACTGTTTTTTTTTTTTTTTGTATAGCCCAATTTAACTAAAATAGAAACTCCTGCTAAACTTTCATACCAGTTGTTACATTGAACCCAGGAACTAAAGCACATAGATTTGTGAAGTGAACAAGGCTATTAAGAATATTTTTGTACAATACAACTTATTGTAGAATACAACTTATATTTTTGTATTCCTCAGCTGCCCACTTTTAGACATATCCTAGCCACTTCTGTTCTTTTTTGTTGGTTTCTGAACTGGTCTAAAATAAACTACGAGAATGTGTGTGGGTCAATATTATAGTTGTGGCGATTAAAACGGAAAGGCAGGGGTGAGGTGGGGGTGGAAAGAATTGTGTGTGTGCTGTACCGGAGAGTTTGCCAAGGCACAAAAATCTGGATTTACCTATTGCTTAACTGCTTCTTTATGAAATTTCAGTTGGGTGATACATTTTTTTTTTATTAGCTAGACCTCGAGTTTGCAAAAGGTAAGTCATTAATTAATACATGTTCTTGCAATAGAGAATAGAGGCACATGATTCTATTAGTGAAGCCACTTTACTGCCTTAGTTTCTTTTAAAAATTGGAGGTGGAGAGAGAATCTTATTACTATTTACTTCTTATGTGAGGCTAAGTAAAATGTATTTGGAAAAGTGTATTTTAAGAGTGAATGTATGATGGACAAGCAATGGCCTCAGTTCAAGTTCTAACTTCCTGCCTCCTTACCAGTTATTTGTCCTTTTTAAGTTGCATTAGTTTAATTTATAAAATAAAATGTGGAATAACAGAATCTACCTCTGAGAGCTGTTAGGAGAATTAAATGAGAAAACATATACCAAGCCTTGCCACAGGCTTTGGCATATACAAAGGGCTCAGCATTTATTAGTTACTTTGATATACTTTTTCATGGAGGTATATCAAAGTAAGAAAAATTATTTTTCTATCCAAACCAATACTGCTGCAACTAGGAACTCTGGAAGAAATTAGATGAATATATTTCTAGAAGCAAGAGCCAGAAAGTTGTTATAGTTGGAAAACAAGAAGGATGAACAAAACTGACAGTAATCAAAATGCTGGAAAGTGAGAAATAAATGTAAGTCATGAGTAATATGGTAGGTACAGTGGGAAAAGCAACCGACTAGGGGTCCGCATCCCTCAAGTGGCCTTAGAAAGTCACTGGCTCTCTCTAGGCCTCAGTTTCATCATAAGTAATGTAGGGAACGTATTCCTGGCCTGCCTGACTCAGAAGGCTAATGTGAAAATCAGAAGAGAAATAATGACCTCATGAATGGGCTTTGTAAATGTAACAGGCCGTAAATAGGTTGTGTGGATGCAGACATTTAGGAATGAAAACGAGGGCATCTTTTTCAAAAACCCTACAAATTATCTACCTTCTCTTATTTAAGGAGCATTTTTTGACCTCAGTCTAGCAACACAGCTTGAGAAGGAAAACCCCAATGGAAACCAATAGAACAATCCAGAAGTACGTTATTTGGTGATTTCATTGAGAGCAAGACGGGCCGACCCAGGGAAGACCTGTTATTAGTCCTGGATTCTGTTCTTCAGTTTCCTTGGTGTATGTAACTGGACCAGAGAGTTCATCCCTCTGGCTCTACCTCCTCAGCTATAAAATGCTAAGACTAGCTGTTCTTTCCGTCTCATAGTGTTGTTTTGGAGGCCAAATATGTTGTGGGAGTTCCAACATAAACATTTAGACATATAATCCATTGATTATTGAGTTCATCTGAATTGTAGGTTTTATAAAAATTAGGTGAGGTAAAGCATAAAAGTTATGGCCCCTGCCTGGGGTGGAATATGTGATACTGTCCAATTGTGTTTGTGAAGAAAATTAAAACATATTAAGTGGGGAAAAAGACACATGCCCGAGTATGCACACAAAGAGGGGGGGGGGGGAGAAAAACAACTGAGAAGAAGTATGCCAAAACATCAATAGTGTTTGTTTTTCCGAGAATTAGGATTATACGTTATTTAAAAAATTTTTCTTGTTTGAACGTCCCAGCATTTTCCATTAAAAAAAATATCATAACTATGTATTGCTACTTAATAGGGGAAACACTTACTTTAAAACATGAAATAATGTGTGTCAAAGGTCTGCCAACAGTACCAGGCACACAGCAAATAGGGGACTTCATAGGTGTCAGTTGGATCTGAATGAACTCTTAGAAAAGAAGTCGCGGAAGGAGGATATACGTCCAAGGCTCTGCCATCGGGTGATGCTGTTCAGAGGAAATCAATGGAAAGACAAGACCCATCAAACATGCCACCTATGAAGCCTGGACTTAAGCCTTCAAGTGGAGATTAGGAAAAATTTTGACCCCTGAACCCTGAAGGGGTGTTGTGACGACTTCTACTTCCTTCAAGACAGACAATGAACATTTCAGCTGCTCTTGTTCTGGGTACAATCAGAACCACGTGAAGGATTTAAAATATCACCGGGATGACATGTTACAGAGCAGCTGGCTGGCTGGAGGGGTCCCATAAATGTCACTGGGATACTCATACCAATAGGGGAGGCAGGAGACAAAAATAATAACAATAATTCTTTGCATTCATATGACATCTTTCATCTGAAGAGCTCAAAGTATTTTACAGATGTTATATCCATTAAAATGTATGTGGCAGGCATTATTCTCCCTGGATTACAGATGGGGAGGGGCCTGTAATCTGTCATTCAGACTAAAACTGGAATAAACATATAATTATCTTTGAGAGGAAATCTTTCTAATGTAACCCTTTCCTTCTGCAATTTCCTATTGCTTCTGAGTGAATAGGACAGGTCACATCCTTCAGCCTGGAATATCTGCTGCAGGTATCCAAACACTGAAATGAGATCACCTCTCAATCTTTTTTCCCAGACGAAACATATTTAACTTTTCAAGGCTTTCTTCAGAAGCCCGAGCTTCCCCTTTCTCATTTCCCTGCAACCTGGAGGTGGTTTTCAAGTTGAATAACTAAAACCAGTGCTGGGTGCTTCATCGCAAATCCACCAGTGACATTACCTGCATAAACTGACAGTCTTGAGGTTAAATTTGTATTTTGTAGCTGGGCTTTAAGAAAGATAGGTTGTTTTCCTGTTTTGGCATCTTTCTAATAAGACAATAACTTCTAGCCTATTTCCAAGTTTGAAGAGCTTCTCTTTTCCTTTTTTCTTTGATTTGGGAGTTCAAGTTCTTTTAAAAAGGCAAAGTATCCCACTCTCTTAACATAGCATCTATTATTTTTTCACATTCCCCTTTGTCTTTATTCATATTTATCTTTTCACAGGGTTAAGGTAAGAGTGTATTTGCTATTTTGCATTCTTTAAATTGTAGTTTGGTTTGGAGATTCACGTGCGCATTTATCTCCATTGCTTCTTGGAAAATAAGCACAATGCTCACTGTACTAATGAGAATTCTAAGTTTGTATTATAATTCACTCAGTCAGACTATTAGAAGATACTAGAATTGCCTCCAGTTTTTCTATTACTGTAAATTGTTCTTTGTTGGACATCTTGCACTTAAGGCTTCTTTTTTTATGTTTTAGGTTATTTTGTTAGGAACTTTGGATGCATATTTCCGAACAGCTTTCCTAAGTGACTGAAGCTAAGTACAGGGTCTCCAATAATGTATGCCAATATCAGTGCCACTGCACTCTTGTTAGAACTGAATTTTATCATTTTTTGAATTGGTGAAAATGTTTACCTTGCTTTAAAATCTAACTTGAATTTCTTTACTATTTGCCAAATTGGCTATTTTATCTTTTTTATTTTTTCGCAGATTAAACATACTCCTTTTTTGAGAGTTACACATTGGATGAAGGGGGTGTACAAACCTAAACTATGTTTTAAAACATCTTGATGTGAAAATAGTAGCAAAAATAAAATAAATTTTTCATTATAAAGCTCCTTTCATTCCTGGGGCCCAGTGTATTGCTTTATCCTTTAAAATGCTTCCGTGAGGTAAATGAGAAATACTATGAATCAGTTTTATTTTAATTTTATTTTTTAAGCATATGAATATTTATTAAAAATTAAATTACACCAAAATAAAAATTTAAAAGCTCTGTAACAGTGATGGAAATGTTCTATTTTAAAATTATTATTAAATTTATTGAGGTGACATTGGTTAATAAAATTATATAGGTTTCAAGTATGTAATTCTGTAATACATCATCTCTATATTGCATTATGTATTCACCACCCAAAGTCAAACCTCCTTTGGACCCCCTTTATGCTCTTCTACGTCACCTCCTCACCCCTTACCCTCTGGTAACCACTAAACTGTTGTCTGTAGCTATGAGTTTTTGTTTGTTTGTTTGTCTTATTCATTTGTTGCTTTCCGTTTTATTTCCCACATGTGAATGAAATCATATGGTTCTCAACTTTTTCTGTCTGACTTATTTTGCTTAGCATGATAATCTCAAGATCCATCCATGTTTTCGCAAATGGCAGTATTTCATCTTTTCTTATGGCTGAGTAATTTTCCATTGTATATATTACCACATTTTCTTTATCCAATGATCTATTGAAGGATACTTCAGTTATTTCCATGTTTTGGCCATCATGAATAATGCTGCAATGAATATAGGGGTACATATATCTTTACAGATAAATGTTATCAACTTTTTGGGTATATGCCCAGAAGAGGGATTGCTGTGCCATATGGTAATTCTATTCTTAATTTTTTGAGGAACCTCCATACTGTTTTCCATAGTGGCTCTACCAATTTGCATCCATACCGTCAATGTAGGAGGGTTCCTTTTTCTCCACAGCCTCTCCAACACTTGTTGTTTTGTATCTTGTTGATAATAGTAATTCTAACATGTGTGAGGTGGTATCTCATCGTGGTTTGGATTTGCGTTTCCCTAATAGCTAGTGAAGTTGAGCATCTTTTCATATATCGGTTGGCCATTTGTATGTCTTCTTGGGAGAACTGTCTGTTTAGGTCCTCTGCCCATTTAAAAACTGGATTTTGTTGTTGTTGTTGAGTTGTATGAGTTCTTTATAATATTTTAGACATTAGCCCCATATCAGAAGTGTTGTTTGCAAATATCTTCTCCCATTGGGTTGGTTGCCTCTTTGTTTTGTGAATCAGTTGTAAAGATGAGGAAAATATGACTAGTACTTGGTGCCATGACTTAGACCAATTGCTAAGTTACAGCAAATGACACTGATCACATTTCCTCACTGATTCTCACTATATTGTTATAGCAACAGTGCTTCCGGCTCCGGCTTAGCTTTATTCAAATTCTTCAGGCCTTATTGCTTTTCCCTTTGTGTTTTCAATATACACATGATTATTTATTCTATGCTGGGATAGTGGGGGGAAAAATCAGTTGAGCAGTTGGCAATATACAGCGGAGGGAAAGGCACTTGTGAATTTAATCTGTTCTCAGAACTAAAATGATTTTCATATGCATCAAAGAGCCAAATTCATTTGTGCATGTAGACACCAGCTCAGACAGACTGACTGTTGTTAGTGATACATTAACATTTGGATCTAGCTTGAATCCCTGTGAAACCTTATTTTTGATTTAGCGCTATGAGAAATCCTGGCCATGAACGATAGATTTTAAATTCTTTGACAGTATGAGGTTTACCCATTCCAAAAACTGTGTGTTCTCATTATCACTGTGTGAAGTTGTCTTAACTTATACATTCAGATGTTTTCTCTCTTTTGCCACCCTGCAAACACGTAAACTTGTAAATCAGCTCCTACATAAACTAGGTTTCCTCTTGAGGCTTATGGGAATATGTTTCGTCTTGCAAGTCAGAGTTCTGAATTACAGTCCTCTTCAACCATCAGTAGTCATTGGTCCTTTTTCAGAGAAGGGTGAGCTTCAGTTAGACAGCTGGGAGGGTACTGATTATTAAAAGCATGCAGCTCAGTGCAATTTTTGGAATTTAAGTTTTTGGAAAAAGTCACTGAGCATGTACACAATGAGAACTTACTGTGTGATTTATTTTCCGATGGTTTCTCTCTCCCATAACCTTCTGCCTTGTTCACATCCAGTCGAAGCAAAATGAGGGAGAAAGCAGAGTCAGGACATACTCGTCTTACAGTTCAAAAATTTGGACTGGATTCATTAGCAGAAATGCTGCAGATTATTAAACAATGAAACCTTTTCAATTGGGAGATAAAGTAATGAGAAGTGGCAGGAGAGAGATAGGAATGCAGACAGCAAAACATCAGAGAGGGATTGATAAAATCTGAGGGAATCTGAGACAAATCCGATTCTGGCTTGTGATGCCTTCTATGTAGTGCCTCCCTCGCTCTCTGCCCAGGACTTGGTCCCTGGCACTTTCCAGTAACTTCTGTTGTGAAAGAGATCTGGCCCCCATGTCTTCCCTTACTTTCCATACCTTATTTTTAAGGAGGGCTCTGGTCCACCTACCTGCCCTTGGCAGGCCTCAGTTGCTGTGAGGCTAAGGCCCGGTTTGCTGTTTCTGCTTTGACCACCTGAGAGTAATTAAGTGGCCTCTCCTACCTAGAGCTGAACCGACTGGTTCCAAAATTCTATTTTCCTGGAACATCTTGTTGAACTGGAAAGCTTCGGCAGTTAAGAAACCACTGCTCACACCTGAACAAATCAGTCTGTTTTTCCTGAAATGTAGTTCATGTTCGCCTGCTGGCACCCGCTTTAGATGCCTGGCAGATTCGGTTGTCTGGCTGAAGCAGACGATGGTGAGCTCATTGTATCACCGTAGAGCACAAAGTTAGAGATCGCAGAAAATCAAGAGTGATATTGATTGATTTGTAGTCCAATCGTGCAAGCAAGTCAGATGAAAAAACCCAGGGAAAGAAAGACTGGTGAGCATGTCCAAAAATATTGGAAAAAGTGAGTCTACCTCCAACAAAGTGGATTTTCCAAAGAAACAAAGTTTTTGAAACATAAAATGACTCTTATGCGGCATATATGAAACACACACGCGCGCGCATACACACACACACACACACAGACACACTCACACTATCTATTACTATATCCCACCCTTTTTGTTGCAAAGTAAGTAAATTCTTTCAAGATTCAGAGTTCTGGTCTATAATTTTATTACCGTTATTATTATTTGCCTTACTATTTGCCACCTCTTTTTCTATGGGCAAAGGCAATAACTCCATGCTAATTTGTAGAGCAATCTGAGAAAAAAGAATGTGGTCAACTTAAGTCAAAACAAATGCTTAAAAAGCACTTAACTAAATGAAGCTTTTAAAGTGGTTCTCCCATATCCAGACCTAAAGGTAATAATTTTTTGGGGAAAAAAAGAGTACAAATTAGAAGCATCTAGGAAGAAAAATGTATTAGAGCTGGAAAGCATATTTTCCCCCCTAACATTCCATTTCCAGGGGCTGAGCTGGCTCCTTCCTTTCTTCTCACTATAGGGGAAACTGCTCTTGAAATGTTTCAAAGAACCACCGTGACTAAAGCACCAAATACATTCTGAGATTGGTCCCCTCCTTCCCTTCCTGCCTAGGAGGAAAACATTTCCCTTGTAACCCATAGGACGATGCTGGAGATCCTGGAGTCACCACCTGCAACCAGTGTTGAAGTGCACAAAATTGGTTCCCTGCGACCTGGCACGCGGGTTGGGAGATGAGACGAGGAAGCCAAGTACTTTTTGAATGCCATGGTGAAATAAATAGTTCTCACATAAACAGGTAAACACGGCCACAAGCAAACCCAGAGATGAGACAAACTCTTATTGGGATGTAGTCTCATTTCATGCTTTTGAGCATTTTTGGGTTTTGCTTAATGCCAGCCTTCTCTTTCTCAAACTACCCTTCCCTACACGGACTCACACGTATTTGCCCCAAAGAAGTAGAGTGGCATCCAACAATAAGAATGGCTCCTGAGCTGTGAGAGTTTATTTCCACTTTTTCTTGTTGGAAAAGAAAATCCATATTTTTGTATTCATGACAATCTTAATTTTAGCAGATATGATAAACACTTTGAAGGTCAATCGATTCTGGGATGAAATTTTAGATTGGGGGAAGCAAACGTAAGTTTGGCTTTGGATGGTAAAATAAATATTTAGAATGCACAATCAAATTCCATACATTCAGATGTAGGGCTGTCAATCATGGCTCCCGGGGTGATTCCCGATCAGAGGCTGAGAGAATGAGGTACCACCTCCTCGTCGATAAGCAGTCAAATTCCTTCCTCTCTATCCAAGTGATAAATACAGTAGCTGGTACTCATTGATTTATTTTACGTAATCTTACTTGCAATATGCAGTCATGAAACGTTAACAACAGTAATATGTTATACACCCAGGGCTTCCAACAGTGGGACGCAGTATTACTAGGGATCCACCTTGATTGTGCTTGCTGGTAGGTGACTTCGGTTGCTAATATAATAAATGTGTTTATTTCAAGAGACAATTTTAAGCCACAAGTTACACTTTATTACTACTTTAAAAGTAGTTCTCACAAATCCATATCACTGAAAAGCATGTCGGCCCAATCTTTTATCGAGAGCCGTCCTTGTCCTATTTATGACCCACCACTGAGGACCTGGGCCCAAAAATGTGATTTCCCTGAAGCAGAGCGGGACAAGTATCTCAGTTCCGACGGCAGGAAGGCATTTCTTAGAATCGTTTTACTATAAAAATGCTCCTGTTGCCAGCATTCCACGTAGGAAGCAAAGCTTCCCATGGCTTCTGCTTCTGCAGGAAAAGCATAGAATGTTTGAGAGAAGGTAGTTCTAATTGGTGTGAAACATCTTGAATTGCTGAAGTTCTAATGGACTTGAAAAAGCCTCTGGAGAATCAAAGGAAGAACACAATGATGTAATAGTCTTTAAAAGATAAAATACAAACGGAATGAAAAAAGCTTTAATTCATTTCAGAAAGAGATGTCAACTCTTAGTGCTTTTGGATAAAGTTGCCAGATAATCTTTCTCATTTCAAAATCAATTTTGGGAAGGGGGGAGCGTCAGGCGCAAAGAGGAATATCAAACAATCAGTGCCATCTAGTGGTTGCATAGGATAAAGACAGAGAATTGTAGCAAACTGGGGACTAATTTTTATAACTGCAGTGCCTGAGAAATGTATAATCAAGCCAAACTGTAGATTCTGAGAGAAGGCTGGCTTACATTTATGTCTCCATTTATTCATGAAGTAATGACCATCAAGTGATGTGGCAGCAGTTTTAAATATTCCTGATGAAGACTAAACAGAAAAGAGTTAAGCCCTGAAAAGTAACGTATAGCAAAGAAGCCCTTCAATGTATTTTGAACATATAATTTTGCTATGCTTCAACTATGTCTGAGTTAAAACTACCAAGTGACATTTATGGATACAAAATCTGCACATATTTCAAAACATCATGTTAATGAGAGTTTTGGTATCTGTAAATAATAAACGGAATCTAAATCTAAAGTTAGATCACTGTCCTGAGGGTCTGTTCAAGAGGAATGGAATAGAATCAAAGGGTCCATGATCTTGGATGGATGGGAAAAAAATTTACAATTTTATTTTCTACCCTAAATCTGACATTTAGGACTTCCCTCAATAAGAATATAGGTAGCAAAGCACAATAGTGTTGGCAATTCCTGGAACTTCGACACCAAAAGAAATCAGATATTTTCGTACCATTGTACATGTTCTTCACTACTCACAAAGAATAATAGTTATTAGATCTGACACCAGATAATGCTATTTAATGGGTAATAAGGAAGCAAATGTATTTCTGTGTCATACATTTGGTTTTAAAAACATTTAAATAACTGCTTTCAATATATTTCATTCTCTTTGTGATCTTACATATTTTATTTAAGGCATTTACAAACATTACTCTGAGAGGGGTCCATACCCTTCATTAGACTGCCAAAAGGTCCGTGTGCAAAAAGGTAAACTCTGACCTAAAGAAATAGTTAAATCATGAAGTTGGAACACGCATAATTTAGTAGTTCAGAGCTCAGTCTCCTGATTCAGTTACTTGGGTTCACATCCCTCTCTAGCTGGATCTTTTACTTAGCTGCTCTGTGCCTCTGTTTACCCACATACGAACCCACCTCATAGAGGAGGTGTGAGCTTTAAATGAGTTAATGCACGTGAAGTGTTGAAATGAACACTTAACCTTTAGACGTTATCAGGGAGTGTTGATACTTGCCATGGCACAGTGCAGTTACTGAGTTTGGAAGCCTCTAGCCAAAAAATGAAGATTAATGACCTAAATTTACAATGTAAACTACCAACAGTTTTGACTACCAAACATGCTTTGACAGATGTTTAATTAGAAAGTAAATGTTTCAAATATTTCATTTAAGAAGAAAAATATATTTTGTATCCTTTTTAACTAATACTTCAAATAACCTTCAGAGGGTATTCGTAACCCCATTTTCAAAACCTTGGATAGTTAAGTGCCTGATTCAAAGTCATATAGATGAAGTGACTAGAACACAAATTAAAATATTTGCAGAATTATTTTTCACTTCCCTAATCTTCAAAATCCAAACGCTTTAGGAGTTCTCAAAATGTGCTTGAAAGAGAAGACTTTTTAAAAGTTGGGGAATCCATATCTATATTTGTAAAAAAAGTAAATAAAATAAACCTTATTTACAAGGCTAAGCTAAAGTAATTTGAGGATTTATCCCACACCAGAAGGGGAAGAAGAAAGAGTACACAGAGTGCTTTCACACTTGTGAACTCATCTGATCTTAGAGACGATGGACTTACTTCGGCAGCACATATACTAAAATTGGAATGATCTTAGCGACGAACTTATGGATCATGGTTTTGCCTACAAAAATATTTTAAGTGCACACCATATTTTAGACCTTTGGGGTAAGAAGAGTGGACAAGATACATAAGATCTCCTTGTCATCATGGAGTTTAATTTCCTCAGGTGAGGGTGAGGGACAGGTAAGTATGACCATTTGGTTGATGGAGAAAAGAGTCAAGGGATAGATAGATAATGAACCCATGTTAAGTTCAAAGAGCTGCTGATACAACAGCAGAGGACGAGACTCGAGTTTTTGCTGATTGGACACCTGTGGTAATTCCATGACACTTTCAGTGCTTTCTGGGAGAAGCCCAGGCATGCTTTCAAGAGTGGAAGATTCCTTCGTATACAGACATAGCAATACACATCATCCTCCCGCCACATCACTCAAGTGAGCATGAATTTCTGTTTGTTGTTGGGGGTTGTAAATGAATGTTAGTGGAAAAGCACTGAAACTGGCATCAAGAGAGCTGTGTTAGAATCTCTGCTTTGCAACCTGTTAGCAGGATGACCGAGTTTCGGTTTTCTCACCATCAGGGTAAAAATTAGAGGTATCTCGCAAGGCTTTTTGTGAGGATTAAATAAGCTAATGTTTCTCAACATCTAGAAGGAAGGACGGTCCAATGGCAGGCACGCAATAACTCTGCCGTGGATGTGGCACTATCTGTTATTATTCACTTGTGGAATTAACCAAGGAGGCAGTGGATGTGTATTCTGTTCAACGTAGAGCTCTACTTGTTGAATCTTATCTTCATCTCTTATGCAGATAGTGTCTGCTAAACAGGGTGATGGTTGAGGTATCAGCAAGAGACAGTGTGATGCATCTAGCAGAGATTCTGGCACAGGACAAGCAGTCAGGAACTTGTGTGTGTTGTGATTATTACTGCTTATGAGTCTAATGAAGCACATACTAACTAGGTGGTTTGTAAAATCTGGTACAAATTTGGATTAAGATACTGTTGATGTTTTTAGTACAAAGACTGGAATATTTTGATGAAAAAGCCTAAAAAGAGAGAAAACATTAAAAAGGCTAGAAGTGTTCAATTTAAAGGAAGACATAGGAATAACAACTAGTGTAGTTTTTTCTTTGTTAATTAGGAAATCAGAAGCTTTTAATCAGTGTCCCTCCAAAAGTGTATCTTCACATTTCAACTTTTCTCTGGCTTCATATATAAACGAGAAATCAGGTATATACCCCTCATGAGGTGTTGCCTATCTCTAGAAGAGAAAACGTGTTTGTAGGGACCAGATTCCCGCCCTCCCCCCTCACCGCTGACCTCACAATTATCCGATCAGTGTGGGTATATTAATGGCACAACAGCACTGAATATTTAAATTTGAGGAAGTTTGACACTGTAGGCACAAACTGTTATTGATGGGAATTAAATAGGAAGGGAGTTTATTTATTTTATTTTTTATTTTTTAAAAATTTATTGGGGTGGCAATTGTTAGTAAAATTACATAGATTTCAGGTGTACAATTCTGTATTACATCATCTATAAATCCCACTGTGTGTTCACCACCCAGAGTCAGTTCTCCTTCCATCACCATATATTTGAACCCCCTTACCCTCATCTCCCACCCCCCACCACCCTTACCTCTGGTAACCACTAAACTATTGTCTGTGTCTATGAGTTTTTGTTTCTCATTTGTTTGTCTTGTTCTTTTGTTGTTTTTGGTTTATATACCGCATATCAGTGAAATCATATGGTTCTCTGCTTTTTCTGTCTGACTTATTTCGCTTAGCATTATACTCTCAAGATCCATCCATGTTGTCACACATGTTCCTATATCATCTTTTCTTACCGCTGAATAGTATTCCATTGTGTATATATACCACAACTTCTTTATCCATTCATCTATGGAAGGACATTTTGATTGTTTACATGTCTTGGCCACCATAAACAAAACTGCAATGAACATTGGAGCACACGTGTCTTTATGGATAAATGTTTTCAGATTTTTTAGGTAGATACCCAGGAGAGGGATTGCTGGGTCATATGGTAATTTTATTCATAATTTTTTGAGGAACCTCCACACTGCCTTCCATAACGGCTGCACCAGTCTGCATTCCCACCAACAGTGGATGAGGGTTCCTTTTTCTCCACAGCCTCTCCAACACTTGATACTATTTGTCTTTTTGATGATAGCCATTCTGACTGGGGTGAGGTGATATCTCATTGTGGTTTTTATTACATTTCTCTGATGAGGGAGTTTATTTTTAAAACCAAAATTTAAATTTAAATACCTGGCCTCCCATCATCTTTACAAAGTTATGCCCTGGAACCACTCCATAGGGCTGGGTCCAAATTTACTTCTCAACATGTTGCTTTGGTTGAGGAGTGATTTTTTTCCTCTTGGCACACGCGTTCTCTCTCTCTCTCACTTTCTCTCTCTCTCTCTCTCTCCCTCTCCCCCTCTCCCCCTCTCTCTCTCTTCTCCCCCCCCCCCCCAATCCCACCAGCTCTTCTTATTGTGGACTAATTGGCATGTTAGGACCTCAACCTTCATTGCATTCCTCTGGCACAAACAAGGGGCTTCTTCAGCAAGAAAGATGAAGGCGTCAGTGGCTCACGCTGCGCTATTCTTTCCAAAGAAATGAATTCTAGCTCTGTTTGAAGAAGCTCCGTGAGGCCAAGCCTGGAGGCAGCGCACTTCAACAACTGCTCACTCCTGATGCAATCAGAGCTGTTTTTCCTCCCGGCCTCCTTTCTAACTGCTTCCCGGACTTCTCTGTCCTGAAATCCTTGGTGATTTCTGCTCCTTCTGAGCCCTTCCCTCTTTAATTAGTGTTCCCTTACCTCCCTACCAGGCCCAACAACTGATCTCTTGGTCTCTAATTGCGGCTCCGTTTGCCATCATTTTCTCCAGGGAGGACCTAGTTGGTGGTGGGCAGACTATTCCAGTTCTGCTGCCTTTTAGTGCCCTCTACTGGCCAAAGAGGTCACTTCCGTTAACCCTTAAGGTTTGGATTCTATCTCAGAAAATACGATCAAAAAACTTTCAAACGTTTATTTAGTCCGGCTTCCACGCAGATAGTTAGATTGAAAAAAAAAAAGAAGAGTGAGAGATAGATATAATAGAGGTTGGAATCGTTTTCTTGTTTTTATTTGAATCTTAAACATAGGTAATTATGTTGGAAAAGATACTCCTTAGGTAATTTTGTTTCAGTGAATTTAAGCAAACACAAGTGGTTTATTCCAATATTCAGAACAGCATCTCTTGCTCCTCATTCTCTACCTAATCACACAATTCTGCGTTTTACATAGTTTGAAGTATCTTGCACACGAATCAAGCTTCTGATACACACTTCCAGGTGATGCTGACACTGCTAGTCCTCTATGGACCGCACTTTGAGTAGCACGGCAATCTAATCATCTGATTAAAGGGATTCCTTCTAATTAAAGTGCAAATGAATGTGAGGCCCAACACAGCTGGTGTTTGCATATTAATGGCACTTGTGTTCTTTTGAGAAACCCTGGGAGATTTCAGAAAGAACAGTGGTGTAATCCATACTCTTCCTTTTAAGCCTCCTTTGCTGAAATGATGACTGCGGAGGGATAGGGTTAATTCCAGGAAATTTGGAAAAGTGTTTCTTTGGCTTCCCACCCCTTTTCTATGACCCTTTCCTTCTCTTCCATCCGTGGCTTGTCTTTCCCATACCCCCTTTCTACTCTGTAATTCAAGGGCAGATAAAGCTACAAGTTTTTATAATATTATTATAATTCTTATAAATTATAAATATGACATACTCTTGCATGATAAAAATGTTTATAAATTCTTGATACTGGATGGGTTCATATCCCCCTTTTGCCACAGAATTCGGGTGCATTACAGCGTATTTCTTGACCAAGTGCCTGAATAGCCAATATTGGCTTCTAAACACTAGTCAAGTTTCAATAATTTTAGAGATAAAAGACCAGTAAAAAATTGGGGTCAGAATTTGTGCTACTAGGAGTTAGCCAATATCTATTTAATAAGGGCATCCCTCTCATAGAAAGGATACCGGATGGGAGCTAAGTGAGTTTGGTTCTGTTTCAACTCTACTCTCACTGTGTCCTAAGCAATAGCAATGGACACTGAGCTTCAGTTTTCCCATCTGTCAAACCAATTCATTAGTCGAACAAATGTTTATTGAGTACTCACTACGGGGTCTTTAGGCATCTAGTAAGTACTCAATGCTCAAGCATTGATCAAATTCTTATGTCTGTTTAAGTCATTGGATTTTTGAAGTTTGCATGTACTTGCTCCCAAGAAATGATTTAGGCCCAAAGAATTAAGATTCTGTTTCTTGCTTTGTGCTCCTTGATGTGGTAGGAGGCAACACCCTCCTGTTTCCTGTTGCTTTCCTGAATCTGAGATCGTGACTGGAGGTCCTGAAGACTCAGCAGGCTGCTTTTTGTAGGAACTTTCTCTGTTGGGTGATGGCCAAGGAAGGTGTCCAGATGCATATGAATAAACCATGTCTGTGATCTGGGGCTGTTTTAACGTGGGTGAGCTCGACTATCAGGGATGCTGGCTCTGGCCAAGAGGAAGTGCTGGAGAAATCTAGGACCAGATGGGACCAGGGCTGGGAAATTTCTCAGCTGAAGGGCTTCCTCCAGAGCCAACAGTGCAATTTACAGTGTCCAGAAAGGCCAGCCACCTCATGGATCCTGAGAATAAGCACATTTGGGAGGGTGCCCCTGCCAGCAACTTGGAATAGAGGCAACAAGCTACATCCTCCAGGGGAGGGACAAGGGCAGGGATGCTGCCAGGTGTTGAATACCTGCCCAATGGACTGTGATGGTTCTAGGCAAAGCTCCAGACCCAGCCATGGACTGGAATACTAAGCAGGAAATTGAGGCTGAAGTCTGGTGAGAGAACAAGGCTGCTGCCTGGTGCTCAGGGCTCATCAGACACCAAGCCTGCAGTGGCAAGATGATTTCCAGACTCCACACACTGGTGTCAATCCTTGCCCTGGGGGATTACTCAGAGTCTGGGCAGGGCTGTGTCTGTAACTGGCCAGGACGGGCAAGGCAGTGATCATGAAGAGAAAATCAGAGGAGGAACTCTGGTGGATATCCTCAGTCCCGTTGTTGTCACATCCATCCCTGATGTGGTAGGAGGCAACACCCTACCTTACATTATGCTGGGAGGAAATCACTTCCTTGTCTCAGGAAGGTTTTTTTAAACAAGAGTAATTTTCTCAAGTGTTAATGCTTCTGAGAGATGTAACATCTTAAGCCGTGCTTCCATTTTTCTGTACTGAAAATTCTGGGGCAATGTCCTCCCACCCAGACCATCAGGGACACATTTGTAGTTAAATAAGTTGAGTTGATGACTCTTTGCAAGGAGGGAGAACACACACTGTAGGGATCTGTGAGATGTCTCAATGAGAAGGTATTTGAAATGACTTATTATAGGATCTGGACTTGGGTTTGGTGACTTTGAGAGAGGGTCTAAAGAAGCAGGGATTTGTTCTAGAATGGCTTCAGTCAGCAAACAGGGACACTTCCCTGATTAGGCATCTTAATATGATAGCCTTATCAAAAGGGAAGAGAATATAGAGAAAAGATAAAAGTAATTGGTAAAGAAATAGCAGTCAATCATATTAGCCAGAAATGACGGGAATGTTTTGGTGTTTTGTGAACTGAATAATGACCATATTTTTGTCTGTTCTTAGACAAAATGATGAAGTGCTCTTGTTTCGTCTCACTTTGCCACGGCCCCAGAGTGACTGTGTTTGAGGTCAGTGTTCCGTGAGATGTCCAACAGAAGACACCATGGCTCAGCTCCTAACAATACCTCAACCTAGTTGGAAGTGGAGACCAGTTCTCGGATGTCAACGTACTCTGGCCCATCCATTCCTAGCAGGTTAGAAGAAGTGGCTTTAATATGTGTATTTTTGATAGTCAAAATTTTGGGAACACAGAGAAACTCATGTTCCCATGATAATATTTGACTGTCAATTCTCATACTTCACATTACAGTCAGGAAATACAATACATTCCATAGCACTTCATTAATTCTACTCAGATGTTGTTATTTACATTAAAAAAAGAGAAGTGGTGGCATAGAAAGTTAAGGAAGTTACCACCAATCATGCGAAAGGTAAACCAGAAAGAATTAGGAACGACACAGGCTAAGCTTCTCTCATCACACTAGTTGTCACCAAAGTCATGGGAAGGCTGCCTGTCGCTAGCAGTGCACCCAAGGTGGCTTTGTAGGGGAGCATGGTGGTGCAGGTGGTGATGAAGATGATGATAGTCTTCAGGGTTAGGAATGTATTTTAAGCATACCTGACTTTTCTGTAACAGAGATATGTTCATTCTTTAACACAACCCATTATATCATTATCTACAAACATTTTTTGAGCCGTTTTAGTTTTGACCCGTTTTTTCTCTCTGGACAATAAGACCCTTGAGTTTACTGACCATTCTGTTAAGGACCATGCCCCCATTCAATTTATTTATACTTTTTTCACTAGATTATGTGCTACTTGAAGGCAAGGAATATAGCCTCACGGACTGCTAGAGTGCAATACTGAATAAGTGACTGTGGTGAATGATGCTTATTTAGTTTCTACTGAGGTATATCATCCCAGTACTAAGATTTTATAACAAACTCAAAATCTCATCACCACCATAATTGAAATTGTCTTTAATCCTTCTCTGTTAAATAAAAACAAATATCCACAAAAGACTTAGACATGAATGCTTATAGCAGCTTTATTCATAAAATCTCAAACTGAACACAACTAAGTGTCCATCAATAGGGGAATGGATAAACACACTGTATCCATACAATAGACTACTACTTAGCAATAGAAAGAAAGTAGTACACCAACATGGAAAATTCTCTGAAACATTATGCTGAACAAAATGAGCTGGATATGAAAGATTACATATTGCATGATCACATTTATGTGAAACTCTAAAAAGACAAATTTCATTTATAACGACAAAAAACACATTAGTGGTTGTCCAGGCATGGCAGCGAGAAGCTGATTGACGGAAAAAGGCACAAAAGAAGTTTTTGAGGTGATGAAAGTGTTCTACATTTTACTGTGGTTGTGCTCACACAGCTTTATACATTTATCAAAACTCATGAAACTGTACACCTGAGACTGGTGATTTTATTGGCTGTAAATCACACAGTGAAGTTGATTTTTAAGAAGTTTCTCTTGACACCACATCTCTGACCAGCTACTGTCTCTTTGGTCCCCATTTAGAGCAAAACTTCTCAAAAGAACTGTCTACGAGTATATTCTTTTCAATTCCTCTCCACTGATTCTCTTTAGGAGAAAGGACTCTTATCAGGGTCCGACGACCTCAGTGTTGTGGCTTCAGGGGTACATTCTAAGTCCTCATCTTACGAGATGTCAGCACTGCTTTACAAAGCTGCGCACGCCCTCCTCCTCCACACACTTCCATCAACTCTCCAAGAGTTCCTACGTCACTAGCAGCTCTTCCTTCGTCTCCTCTGCCTCCTCATCATGGCTTAGACCACTGAATTTGGGAGGCTTACCTCTCGATGATCTTATCCTGAGATTCTCAGGGTTTAAAATGCCATCTCTATGCTGATGATTCCCAGACTTCTATTTCCAGTACAGACCGGTCCCCTGCACTCCAGATTCATGTAAACACTTCCTTATTCATCACGTGCACTGGATGTCTAACTCACACTTGTCATGTTCACAGCTGACCTCCTGGTTTCCACAGTGTCTCCCCCAACACCCCTGCCTAGCAAAGCTGCTTCTCATGCTATCTTTCTCAGCTCAGTGGAGGGCAACTCCATTCTTCTAGTTCCTTAGGCTCAAACCTTGGTCTTATCCTTAGCCCTTTCCCATCCCTCATTCATTTCTTTGAAATTCTGTTGACTCTACCTCAAAAATATGTCTCGATCTAACAACACTCAGCAGTCTTATTTCAAACTGAGTCACAGTTATCTCTCATGGTTTCTTGCAACGCTGCTCCTTGATGTCCTTTGATGACTAAGCCATTGCTTTTGGTTCCCTGTAGTCTAATCCTCACATAGAAGTTAGCATAATCCTTTTAAAATGCAAGTCAGAGCCTGCCACACTGCTGAAAACCAATGCTCTAAGCTCTAAGGCTAGTGGTTTAAACGCACATCCTTAACCTAAAAGCCTAACAAGATCTGGCCTCCTGTTGCCTCCCCTTTTTTTGTGCTGCTCCAGCTACGCTGGTCACCTTGCCATTCCTGGGATGCACCGGACATCCTCGTAACTCAAGGTCTTTGCATTTCCTTTTCCCTCCGTACCCTTCTGGAATGCTCTACCCCAGATACCCCATGGCTCACTGCTTTATTCCTTCAGGACTTTGCTCAAATGTCACCTCCTTAGGAAAGATCTGGGACAGCCCCCTTGAAAACTGCAATTCTTTCCATGTCTTTCTACACTGGGATTCCCTCTTTTTTTCTCCTGTTTTATTTCATAGATTTTATCACTACCTGACATACTATGTATTATACTTTGTTTGTTGTACACTTTCCTCCCCTTGAATGTAAACTCTCTGAGGCAGGATTTTTTTCTTTTTGGTCTCCCATTGGCATTTTGTCTGCAGAGCCTAGACTACAGAATGGCACATAGGAGATTCAACAAGTATACTAGGTCTGACAATTAAGTTAGTGAACTTGTTTCTATGATGTTGCTAATTGTTTTTGATATCAGAGGGATTATTCATTATGAATTTGACCAACTGGAGAAACTGTTAACCAAGTTTACTATTTGGAAGTGCTGAAAAGGCTGTGTGAAAAAGTTAGACGGCCTGAACTTTTAGCCAACAATTCATGGCTCTTGCATCACGACAATGCACCAGCTCACACGGCACTGCCTGTGAGGGAGTTTTTAGCCAGTAAACAAATAACTGTATTGCAATACCCTCCCTACTCACCTGATCTGGCCCCCAATGACTTCTTTCTTTACCTGAAGATAAAAGAAATATTGAAAGGAAGACATTTTGATGACATTCAGGACATCAAGGGTAATAGGACGATAGCTCTGATGGCCATTCCAGAAAAAGAGTTCCAAAATTGCTTTGAAGGGCGGATTAGGCACTGGCATTAGTACATAGCTTCCCAAGGAGAGTACTTTGAAGGTGACCATAGTGATATTCAGCAATGAGGTATGTAGCACTTTTTCTAGGATGAGTTTGTGAACGTAATTGTCAGAACTTGTACTGTTCATTAAAGAATGGAAGGCAACTGAGGCATGGGAGATTAAGTGAACTGATAAATGCTGTCTAAGAACTGCTTTTCAGAAAAAAACAATACCCTGCATTTGGACCTTATTTTCACACTAAAATTCATTTTTTGTATATATATATATATATATATATATATATATATATATATATATATAATGAACTTCCTCACATTGGCAAGATGGCTCTAGAAATTAGTTACCATTTTTTAAGTTGATTGACTTTGGCAGAGCATTCTGAAAATTTCTCGAATATGATCACTGACTAGTTGATGAATTCACCACTGTGAAAGGGTTTGCGATAGCTGATGAAAAAACTACAGACATTCTCCACCAGCCTCTGAAATAACTATGTTTTTAAGTGTTTCCATATTATTTCTATGTAAAAATAGCTGAAAGGATGCTTGCTCAAGGACGGAGGAATTTGTATGCAATTTTAGTCCAATTCCTGCAAATAGGAGCACTTGGTGATGAGGCCCAAGATTGCCAGGCTGGGGTCTCCCTGGGCAGGGAGGTCCCTGGGTGGGAGGTTGTGAAGTGGACCAGACTCTAGTGGGTATGTTCCTAAACTACACTTACAGGTGAAAACACTTCCAAGGTCCCCAGTGCCCTAAAAAAGAAAGAGTGAGACAGTGCCTACAATGTGGCTTTAGAGCAGGTGGTTTAAGCCTGCACACAAATAAAGTAATGATTCTGACATGTTCTTGTGATTAAAGGGGATCGTTGTTTAGTGACTGTAAGCTTACTCAGGTGTGCCGTTTGTTCAGTGTGTTGTGACGTGCCACTCAGGTCTCCAGACCATGCAGATTTGCTTGGTAATTACCTCACTGAAATCCAGATTAGTTATTGTTTGGATGTCAGCTACCTGAGAATGTGCCAAATACCTCTCAGACAACAAGGAATTACCAACAATACTGGCCTGCTGAAGGCGCCTGCTTTTTTCATGTCATGTGTGTTGCCAGGTAGGCGGACTGGTTCAGGGAAATGAACTGGCTTCCACACTGTCGCAGGCCTGCACTGGTCTGCCTTCACCCTGGTTAGGGAAGCCTCATGGCCATTACCTCCTCTGATGGGTTGGTGCTCCCAGACAGCTCCTGAGCCTTCCACCAAGAACGAACAATCTGACACTTGTCCTTCTGGCAATCTCCTCTGCTCGGGAACTTCTAAAGTGCTATTGACATTATGACATCAGAAAATTCCATATTTTAGACATTAGATCTGTTTTGGAAACTTGAATACAAACACTAAATATACATACACACACACACATACACATATATGTATACACACACACACACACACACACACACATCTTAGAGATGTTTGTTTTCTACAGTGAAGAGCTACCGTGTTTCCCCGAAAATAAGACCTAGCTGGACAATCAGCTCTAATGTGTCTTTTGGAGCAAAAATTAATATAAGACTCGGTATTCTATTCTATTCTATTCTATTCTATTCTATTCTATCCTATCCTATCCTATCCTATCCTATTCTATTCTAAGACCCGGTATTATATTATAGTAAAATAAGACTGGGTCTTATATTAATTTTTGCTCCAAAAGATGCATTAGAGCTGATTGTCTGGCTAGGTCTTATTTTTGGGGAAACAAGGTATTAAAAGTCAGGAGTTAGCCTGCTAGATTGAAATCTGTTTCAACCTTCTACTTGTTCTCTCCGAACTCATTTTCTTCTTCCTAAAATCAGGATAAAATAGTAATTTCTCATTGGGTTTTGTTCAGGGTTAAATGAGGAAAATGATGCACGTACAAGTATCTGACAAGGAACCACTCATGAGTTAGGAACACTAACATGTATTGGAGTTCATTATCAACCAAGTTCAAACAGAATTTTACATGTAGATAGATTGGGGTTTCAGCTGACAGGACAATTTTCTAGTCCCCTAACCTCTCTCAGTTTCCTCATTTGCGGTCCCTGTAGAGTAGTGAGCATGGTGCCTGGTACACAGAAATTGGTAAACATTAATTATTACTATTGTTATTATTGTTGTATGCTCTGAGGTTTAGGAGGCAAAGATCATCCAACAGATAAACAGTTATCCTAATTGCTTACTAAGCACTGGGGTACAAGTGAGGGAAGTGAAAGCACTTAAAACATGGAAACTGCAATTTATCTGGTGAGGCTGACATACTTGTACTTATTTATGCCTACCTGGGCTACCAGGCCTGGTTTCTAAGGAAGAACATGAGGTTTGGAGCTGGAAGACTTCAATTCAAGTTCCGGCATGCCACTTACCAAGTGACTCCTTGAACAATCCAGTTAACTCTGACCCTTAGGCTCTTTAATCTGCAAAATGACTGTAACAAAAATCAGGTTTGTGGTCAGAATAAAATGACATAATGTATTTAGAACTCTTTACCAAAGGGCCTATATGTATTAGCTCTTATCAGGAGTTATGAATTGAAATTTTATACATTAAGAGTTTAATTAGGAACGCAGTAAAAAGTGTTCAGAGAAAGGGGAAGTCACTGTGGTTAGAATAATCCTAGAAAATGTCCTGGAGAAATGGACCTCAAACTAAGCATCGGAGAAAGGATATGGTTTCAAAAAAAGATGGAAGTAAATTTTCCAATGGGGAAAGCAACATGAGCAAAGGCGTGGGAACAGAAATGCAAGGTACATGGCTAGCAAGGATGAGTTGACCAGTCCAGCTGGGGTGCAGAATCCAGATAGGTAAGCGGTTGGCCGTCAGGATAAAATGGTTGTGGCAAAGTGTGGTGGTCGAGAGCGACACGGTATGAAGTGAGATAGGCCAGAGCTTCATCATTCTGGGCTCTGCTACTTACAAACTCTGTAATCTTGGGTAAGACAAATTTTCTTCGTGGAAATGGTGCCTAACTCTCAGGATGTTTGTAAATATTAAATGGATCAATATTCGTACATATAAAGCACACCCCTGTGCTGGGTACTTAGTAATCACTTAGAAAATGCTAGATATGCCCCAGTGGTAGTTAATCATTCTGACCTTTTTCACATTGATCTTCATTGGTTATTAGCAGACAACCCAAAGCAGGGTACATTTAATCACTCACTGCATAAATAATTACATTAATGGAGTACATTTACAATTCCATCAACTAAGCAAATCAATCACTTTATTCTTTCAGATTCCCTTTTGACCACATATGTATCAAATCATAATTTTAACAATAGTATAGATAAAAGTGTGATAGTAAATGCTGTGTAAATATTGTTTCAATTATACATTCAAATGCAGTGCATAATTTTTTTTCTAATCTTGAGTCTACTGGAATTTTGGTAACCCAAATACTTGAAAATATCTTTGAATCTTCAGATCACTTCTATCATTTTCAAGGGATATTTTATGAATGATGTTAATTTTTGCATTTATTTATCTGTATCCCTCATCTGAATTTTTGGGAAGTGCTGTAAATGGGAAAAGACCCAGAGCAGGGGTTGTCAATCGTGAGAACTGCCCCCTCCCCTCCCACACACCCCGGAGGACATTTGGCAACGTCTGGAGACATTTTTTTATGTCAAAACTGGGAGGTGGCTAGGGGGGATGGTGGTACTAACATCTTGAGGCTAGAGGTCAGGGAGGCTGCAAACCATCCCACAGTGCACAGGACAATCCCTCCACCCCCAACAAAATGTCAGTAATGTTAGGGTTGAGGAACCCCGACCTAGATAATTTCTTTCATCCTCACTTTCTTGACTTAAATTATATGACATGGCCAAAGACACTTGACATAGGTAACTAAGGCTTAGATGATGTAACCTGGCATTTCCCCCCTTTACTCCTTCATGCCTATGTCAGCCCACTCTAAGCCTGTTTTCATCGGCCACAGTAGAACGGGAGCTACTGGAAAACCCTGCTTCACAATCGGCAGACACAGCTACTGTGTTTGTGTTTACCTGGCTGGAGCCCAGTGAATCATCACTATTCAGTCTTTGTAAATTGAAGATTCAAACATTTCATTAGAACCTATTGAACTGCCTACAGACATCACCTGACAGGGGTCTGTTTTCTATTGGGTGCAAGGCGCTGTTTCAGGAGCTCATTGCATTCCTAATAGTTCCTGTGCCTCTTTGTAATGCTGTATTTCATCAAATTTAATAAGCCATCGATTATAGCATGCACCATTATTTCTTTCTCAGTGGTGTGTATTCCACTGGGAAAGAGCAACAATGCTGCTAATTTTAATGGTAAGATGCCGTCTATGGTAAGATATATGTCAATTTCAGATATGTTAAAATGTGAAAATTGTGCCTCCTAAAGTTGATGAAGTATGGTCATTACTGCACATATTATTGAATCACATTAAATGTATTTTCCTTTTAACGTATATCTTTTCAATATTTAGATTTTTACTTTTGAGTAAGTTCAGTATTTCAAAACTATGGTGCTCTAAAATGTGACCATAGTAAATGTGAGTAAAATTGTGTTCAGCAATAATAGGGTGCCTTTCTGGGCGGACATACCCATTAATTCTTGTATCTTGAGGACCACAAAGGAGAAAATGTTTTGAAACCCTTGAAAAAATAATATAACACTACAATGTGTGTGTGTGTGTGTTTCTATTTTTGTCCATTAGTGTATCTATACTTCTATCAGACTTTAGATCATGTCTCCTCCCTTCTCATTTTTGACATTCAGAATTCCTCAGTCTTCCATAATAATATCGATCTATTCCTAACCTCTAGTCAACAGCCCTAAAATAGAGATGCGACTAATTTTGGCTGTAATGAGAAGCAGACTTGATCAAGTCTTTTTATCTTCATCTAATTGATTTGTTCTTTGCAGCTATTGGAAAAGTCCCAGAGAGGCAGAAATGTCAGGGTATAACAGGTAATGACTGAAATCAAAAGACCAAGTCCAACCATGGTAGCTCTAGCCAGCCTGAGAAGAAAGAGCTGTGTTATTTGTGTCCCTAGGTTAAATGTGAAAACGATGGTCATTATGAAGCAGCACAGTGCCTTAACAGGTCACTTAAGCTCACCAGAATCTGGGCTCATCAGCCCTTAGCAGTGGTGGTTCACACATACTCAGAGTTTAGTTTGGACTACAGTGGCGCCCCCCGCCCCCCTTATTGGTGCTTTTACTTTCCATGGTTTTGGTTACTTGAGATCAACTGTGGTCAGAAAACATTAAATGGAAAATTCCAGAAGTAAACAATTTATAAGTTTTAAATTTCGCACCCTTCTGAATAGCATGATGAAATCCCCCGCCATTCTGCTCTGTCCCACTTGGGACGTGAATTGTCCCTTGTCCAGTGTATCCACACTGTAGATACTCCTGCCCGTTAGTCACTTAGCATCCCTCTTAGTTATCAGAAGAACTGTCACTGTTTCACAGTGCTTGTGTTCATAACTCTAATATTACCTACTCATGGCCCCAAAGTGCAAGAATAGTGATACTGGAAATTCAGATATGCCAAAGAGAAGCCATAAAGTGCTTCCTATAAGTGAAAAGGTGAAAATTCTCAACTTAATAAGGAAAGAAAAAAATTCTATGCTGGGGTTGCTGAGCTGTATGGTAAGAACAAAACTTCTATCTGTGAAATTGCCTTATTTCATAGGTATGTATGTATAGGAAAAAACATAGTATGTATAGGGTTTAGTACTATCAGCAGTTTCAGGCATCCCCTGGGCTTCTTGGAACATAGTCCCCATAGGAAAGGGAGGGGCTACTGTATTTACTTTCAGACTAACTAGGGAATATACTTTTTTACAAATTTGCTATTTGAATGAAAATATACAAAACCCATTTCTGTGGAGAAATTTACTATCTTCAAGATTGCTTTTTCCAAGTCTTCTCCTTAAAGTGAACAAAAATAGTTTTTATTATAAATTCAAGTAAAACAGTAAAGTGATAGTGTGTTTCTACTCCAACTGGCTGACAAAAGCTTCCATTTCCTGTATAGCTCTACAATCTCTTCCTGAGAAAATAATCCAAGATTTTCCCCTCCCTGTACAAGAAAATGCTATAAGATACAAAATGAATTATTTCCATCTACTTGAGAAAAAGATTGTATTTCTTGACTATCAAGCAAAAAATATTTGTAGCTGTTCAGCTTGAAATATGGAACCAAAAGATAAAAACAATTCATATGAAAAGAACCAAATTGTGGCAAAGCAGTTTAATGGAATAGCTTAAAAATAAGCTTGTATGAAATAATTACTGACTTAGGCAGGGATGTAGAATGTCAAGACTGGTGCATTTCTAAATCATAATGAGAACTTTAAAGTTTATTTTGAGCTATGAAAACGGCTTCTTTTTGACAAGGACAAAATTCAACAAAACTCTGCAGTCAGCCCTCTTGTGGCAAATATAGATAATGACAGGTATGGTAACCCAAAAAATTTTATGTAAGACGTTTTTCATAGTCAGAAATATTTTTCTCTTATATTTAATTTTGGGGTATGTTTACTTTAAGAAATCATCATGGGTGTTTTCAATTGCAAAGCACAGTGTAAGTGTCTAGACTCTAGAGGAAAACGTGCTAGAAAACCCCCTTTTTGCCACTAACAGTGAATGCCAGATCTCTTGGGCAAGGTTCTCAATGTGCAGAAAACTCTGTCTCCATAAACATGAAACGGGGATGGAATACTTGCTCAGCAAACTCACCAAGATCATTTGGAGCATCCAATAAAACAATTCACATGGAAGCATTTTTAAACTGTGAAGTGCCACAGATGCAATGCACTGTTCAATGAGCAAACAAAGTTACTAAACACCCTGAAATTAGTTTAAGATACTGACTTGAAATGTAGAATGTTTATGGCACTGCTCTAATCTTAAGAGCTTTTCAATTTTTAAATCGACATTTAAATGAAGTATTCTTTTCTTTATGTGTCTCTTCCTTTACTCTTTTGATTTTTAAATTCTTCCAGTTTGCCCTCAGCTTTTTATTGGCTTTCATAATATTTATCTCTTCCATTGTTTAACATTTTTGCTGTTCCTCATTGTGATTGTATTGTTTCTGTTATCATCTTATATTGTCATTTATAGATTCTTTGATCTCTTTGTAACTGAGTGCCTACTGTGTGACAATTGCTGTTCTGTTTTCTGGGGATAGGGGGCTAGTGGTAAAAAGACAGTGTTCCCTCCCTCACAAATCTCTCTCTCTCTCTCTCTCTATATATATATATATATATATATATATATATATATATATTTCTATGAAGAAAGAGAAAACAGTGAAACAATGGCTCATAAATAATGAGGGTGAGGTGGAGGAAAAATGATTCCAGATGAAGGAAGAGCAAGTATCAATGATCTGAGGCAGAAAGAGCAAGGAAGCCACATTAGTGGAGCAAGCCTTGTAGAGACTGGGTAGGACTGGGTAGGTCAGTGAAAATATGAATAACTTTGTTGACCATGGAAAGGAGTTTGTGCTTTAGTCCAAGTGTGATAGAAGCCACTGGGAAATTTGGGTAGGATCATGATACTCTCTGATTCACGTCTGCACAGATCACATGGCTGCTCTATGGAGGATTGACAGCAATGGGATGAATGAGACAGCTTTTGTTGTGTTCCTTGAGAGGTGATGATTGTTTAGACGTGGATGATAGTGGTGTGGATGATGCACAAAGGTCAGTTTCAAGGTACATTTTGACAGGATATGGGGAAAGGAGGAAGAGATTCTTCAAGGGCTATCTTGAGGTTTCGATCTGTGCAACTTGATAAGCTGTGGTGCAATACAGCTAGAGGAGATTAGAGAAGTATGTTTTTAAGGTGGTGGGAACTCAAGAGTTATGTTGTAGACATGTCAAATTTGAGGTGTTGCACAGACAGATCTTTAAATCTGGAATTTGGGGTATTCTGGGATAGAGATATAAATTTGAGATGCTTCACTTTATAGATTGTATTTATGCTCCTGTAACACTGGGAAATGAACCTTGATAAACACAAAAACAACAACAAAAACCCCTGAATATTAAGTCCTGGTATACTGTAACACGTAAAGGAGGGTAAGAAAGAAGAGCTGAAAAAGTAGAAGCAACATCAGAAAAGAGTAATGACCCAGAAGCCAAGTGATGGGTTTCAAAGATGACTGAGCCTGAAACTTGGCAGAGAGGAGAAGGAAGATGAGGATGAGAGGGAACCATTGGATGAGGCAAGAGGAAGACAAGAGCACTTGTACTGAACACCCTTGAGAACGACCTCAGAATCTTCTCTGCCCCATCTCTGACTCTAGTCATTGCTGCAGTGGGCAATGCCCAGTCCAGCTCTGCCAGCTTCTTCCTCATGCAAGCAGACAGCACCTTGCTGCTAGTCTACCTTGGACACCTCTGTCTTCAGCCCTGGTACCTCAGGGTGAGTCCCCTGCTGTAATTTGCTCTGCATTAGTACAGCCAGCAAGTGTGGGGAATTTATTGTGCACAGGCACCCCTTGAGTAGAGGGGAATATGAACCTATGGATTAATGTTTCCTACTCGTATCCCCATGGTGAACAGTTCTGAGATGCATCTTATAAGGTCCACAGAAGGTCTAAGAGGGACTGAGCACCAGTCATCCATAATGGCGGTCAACTTAATTTTATATCCTTGTAGTCCCTTCCCATTTTTCCTGTTTCACTTCTGGTGTCCTTCACTCCTGCTCCCTGGAATCACATTCCAAAGTAAACTTCCTCAAGCCAGCCTTTTCTCCATGCCAGAGTGTTACATTTAGTCTTCCTAAGATATGCTTCTGTCATTCCCATTTCTGCCAGGCTGCCCTGGGTCACGTCTCAGCATGGTCCAGTTGGGACGTAGAATACTTGCTTTTAGATGAAAGAGCTTACACACTGAATAAGCACCTGGGTGGTATGTATTGGTAGGAATTAGGAAAACACATGCAGATATGGTTCGTCAGAACACAGATCATCTGGCAAGGTGGCTACCTGATGGGGTGGGGACGATACAATGGAATATGAAGCTAGATAGGAAAGAACTGATTAACGTAGAAAGATTTTCTTTTGACTTGGAGTTGAACCTTCTGACAAAGACACTGGAACTGCTCCCAGAACACTGCTGGGATAGCTCCCGAAAGCTTGGCCTAAATGATGGCCAATTCAGTAAGTTATATGGAGCTACTGGAACTGCCATGGCATGGTATTGAGGAAGGGGTTAGGGAAGAGCGGATGTTGGGAGGGAAGTTTATCATGTGATGTCGAGCACCTGTGGGGGCCCAGAAGCCATTTGTCTTCTTCACAAAGGTAAGGAAAGCACTGGTGAGGGGCACTGGTGTGGACAGCTCCAAGGGTGGCTGTCCTCTGTAGACTAGGGTGAAAGTAAGAGATACTGCCATGGGCCTGGGCTCCCCACATCATTAGAAATAATGGGATTCTGGTGTGGGAGAGGTCAGGGGTCAGAACTTAACCATCAGATGCAAAGTGGACATAAATACCACGATGGGTAGTAAGGCTCGAGGGTAGTCGTGGCGGCTTGACCTCTAGGGTTTTGTAGAGATGGCTTCTGATCATGGTTTCTGACAGGGGAGATAGATGGAAAGCTTATAGGGCTGCTAATTAATATAGTACAAAAAAAGCTGCGAGTTAGTAAGACTCACAATGAGACAGTCAGCTGCTGCAATCAAAATGTGCAGTTTTCTCACCCAGTTCCCAAATCAAAGTCAGTTCACAGACTGGGAGGCCACTGAAGGGGAGTTTAGATGCCCTTGAAGAACAGCTGTGGTCTGAATGCTTGTGTCCCCTCAAAATTCGTATGTTGAAATCCTAGTGCCTAATGTGATAGAACCAGTAGGCGGGGCTTTGAGGTGGTGCTTAGGTTATGGGGGTGGAGCCCTCATGAATGGGATTATAAAGGAGACCCCACAGAGCCTTCTGCCATGTGAGGGCACAGCGAAAGGTTGACAGTCAGCAATCCAGAAGAACCTAACCGTGCTGGCCACTGATCTTAGACTTCCAGCCTCCAGAACTATGAAAAGTAAATGTATGTTGTGTATAAGCCACCCAGTCTGTGGTATTTTGTTATTACTGTCCGAATGGACTAAGACAAGAACATTCCAGTTTACATGATAAACATTCCCCTGAACATTCCCCAAAGAGTCCTGTGGACATCCTCTCAGGTAACAGGGTATTAGGGAAAAGGAAACGCCTTGACTTTCCGAGGACGGCTGGATCAAGGGTGTCTGGGCACTCAGGCCCTACCAGAAGAATCCAGAAACCATCCCAGTTAGACTGGGGTTTTGGAGACTAGGAAATACACGGAGGCCTGGTCCATGCCCATCTCTGAGTGGGGCGAATACATGTTCATTCCTGGGGACATCCATGTGGATGCTGAAGTCACTAAAATTGCTATCAGGGAATAGAGGTGGAGACAAAGACGTGGAACGGAATCAGAGGATGAGGAGGGGATATCTAGGAGGTGGCCCAATTATTTCTAGAGGGAATGGTAGCAAAGGACTGGTCTGATGGCATGACCTTTAATAGCACTGGGGTTCTTGAGGGAGGAGAAGGGGCCTGGAAGCATGAGCAATTGGGCTTTTACCTCATTCCAGGCCCACTCTGGAAAACAAAAACAAACACAGAAACAGCCATTACTTGATTAAACTATGAACTAATACATGGCACTGTGAAATCGGGACCTTGAATTATTCTCCTGGCTTACCACACATGTTTTGCTCACAGTCGCTTAACCCTTCCATCTGACAGCTTCCTAGGTGATTCGGTTAAACACCAGTTACCATCAGACCTCAGAAACAGAATGGAGACTATACATTCATCGCTGTTCAGCTCAAAGTCTAAAGAAAAATTCTTTTCAGCCTCCTCTCCCGCCCTGCCAGTGCCCCTGGCAATGGAGAGCATTAATGAGATAATGTTCAAAGGGGCTTTAAGCTTATTGCAAGAAAGGCGGTCCATAAATACAAGGTATCATTATTTCTTGCTGCCAGGTGATTCTGCACAGGTGTTCCTTTCCTGCAACCTTAAGTTTCATCATGCTTTGTCATACCCATAATGGATGTCACACCCAGACAGGAAGAGTCCTAGTTAAGAGAAATTCTGTACCATATGTTTCCTGCTTGTCTCGTCTTCTCTGAGAATCCACTTCTTGACTTCAGTCCTCAGGTAGGTCTCAGGTACCACTTCTTAACAGTACCTCAAGGCGTTCTGTAGAGACAATAAAAGTATTAACGAGGCCAAACAGAAACCACTCTATGGAATGAATTTCCATTCCGCTTACGCTGGCATAAACATACACACACACACACACACGCACACAGGCACACACACGTAATATAAATGTATATTAAATATTTATTTGCTCTCCATATATAAAGATGTATATATAGCAAATGACATAAAACATGCCCCCCAAAAGAGGATAATACTGGCTTTAATGCTCCACTAAGGTACTAACGAACCTTTAAACCAGGAGGAGACAAGAGACAAATGTGTCTGCTTCTATTTAGGTTCTGCTTCTATTTAGATCACTTACTTCTACTTATTTTTGATCTGCTTTGATGTTGCTCTCTGGTTTATATTTCATCCTGATTCATGCAGATAATTTAGCCTCTTCATAATGCTTAAAATTCAGACTACAAGATTAGATTCCACTCTTTTCTTTTTCTATTAGCTTCTGTGTAGGTCATTGCAACACTGGAATATCAAAAAGTACGGATCTCCTTCAAAGCACACTGAAAAATACCTAAGTTGGAGTATTCTTAAAATAACCCACACATGGCCTCTCTCCACGGTGCCTGCAAAGGTGGGAAGGGCTGTAAACCCTTTTGGTCAGAGTGGGCAGGTGTTTAAGTCAGTAGGCTGGATGCTGCCTGAGCAAGTCCGTCTCCTCACAACAGGGAAGAGTCAGAACTGACGTGAATTGAGCGCTCACCATGTACCAGAGCCTGGGCTCAGTGTGATTGAAATGCAGCCTTCTTTTAGGGTCTCTTTTTCTGTTACACGACAGAACACCCTTCTCTTTAACTCCCAACCTAAACTGTGGCTAAAAGTTTTAGTGGTTGCCTCTCTTGGGTTTCACTGTGAACTTCACTACATGTACATTAGAATTTGCATGCGTTTCCCAGAATTCCCCAGAGAGAAGTTACAGGAGCCAAATTTAGTGTATTCTAGCCTTATGAGAAAGCTTTGAGTTGTGTGGCTGATGGCTCAAGTTTTGGAGACTCTGGGTGAGTGTTGAGATGGGGCACTGCAGTCTGTCTTGTTTCTCTCCCACCGTTCCGTCGCCAAGGCCCCTCCATGTATACGTTCTCTTCTATACTTGGTGACACATGGAGGCTCCATGTTTTCTCCCTCGCTTTCTACTGGGATCCCCATATTTCTCTGTAATTTAATGTCTTATTGTCGGTGTTAAGGCCTTGTAGCTATCTTTCTTCTACTGAGCTGATATTTTGTGGCTGTTTCTCTTTTAATTAAAGGAATCTGCTACTGTCACTCCCCTTCTTTTGTTCAGTGTTAAATTACCTTCCAAATATTCAGGGGGAATATTCAGGGAGGAACATGGTTGCATGAGGCAAGCCCTTGCAGACACACAGGAGCCAGAGAGTGGCCCAGAAACAGTGTTCTCACCCATCTTCCTACCTTGGTTCAACTGGTTGAGGCAAGTTATTTTGGTTGACTTTTAGCTAAGTTGCTTCAACAGGAACAGTAAGTGACTCCTTTGTGTGTGTGTGTGTGTGTGTGTGTGTGTGTGTGTGTACAGGGATTTAAAACAAAGAGAAATATGAACAGACTAGAAGAGAAGCAATGGAAAAGAAAATATCAAAAATGAAGCAGAGAAATGAAGGTTTCCCAAACTTTTAATAAAGCTATATTTAGTAAGTTATATTTTCTTCATTTGTCCAGTAAAAGTCACCTGTCTTTATTTACTTCTAGCTTTTATTTTTCCACTGATCTTCCCCAGGGAGCTGCCCTTTGCATCTCTCTCCCTCTCATGTGTCCTCTCTCCCCTCCAACCTTTATTTATTTATTTTCCTCAGATTTAACACAATCTGTTCAATTCTGGCCCAGGAGAAGGCTTTTTGTGGCTTGTTTTTAAATCTGAATCTCTAGTCTCTAGAGACTGGAATCTCTACTCTCTTTCCTGGCATAATCCAAGGGGATTACTCAGGATGTTCTCTGGAATGTTCGTTCATAGGATCTCCAAAAAGTTTGGTCTCTGTAGCCATCCCTTAGAATTTTCATTTTAAATATGCTTGCTCTCCTTGTCTGAAAATTCTGGGGCGTGGAGGCATTTGGAGACTGGAGGGTGGCCAGACTTCTCTATAGCTTTAAGGGTGGTGATACTCTGGTATGGAAAGAAATGTCAAAAATAAAAACAAAGCAAATCAAAACAAAACAAAACAACAAAAGCAGAGTGAAAAGTTCTGACACCATAAAACAGAGGTGTTTGTGTAAGAGATTATTTCTTCTCCAGCAGCCACCTGTGTGGGAGGAGAAGGGTTTCCTTTCTCAGGCTTTCCACCCGGCCTCCACCTACCAAAAAAAGGAATCCAGAAGCACAATTCTTCTCAAGCCAGGAAAGTCACTTTGGCTACTACATAGGACTTTAATTTAATTTGCCTAAATTGCATGAAGAACTAAAATGTGCCAGATCCTGGGTTAGGTTCCGGTGTCCTAAAAGCTAAATACAGTAAAGGATTGGCAGTATTTGTTACCTCATTGGACCTGCGAAGTTGGAGCAAGGGTGTGGTAGAGGATGGTTCCCAGGTATCCTGCTTGGGCAATTAGGAGGAAGGTGATGATGTTAGGGCACAAAAGGACCACAACAGGAGCAGGTTTGAGCAAGGTGAGGCAGGAAGGAGTGGGGAATGCTATGTTTGGTTTGGTGGGTGCTGAGAGCAGCACACCATTAAGGCATCCAAATGGAGATTTTGCAAATGGGTGGAAGTATAAGTTGTAGGTTCAATAGGGAGAGTTCAGGATTGGAAACTTGATCTGGGAGTCGTACGTGCAGGTAGAGCCAGTTACTAAAGCCATTCTGTCCTTAGGTTTCCTAGTGTGGATAAATGGAATAAATATCTGCTGTGAAGTAATAGAAAAAGTGTGTGTTGGTCTACAACTGTTTCCTGGCACAGATCTCTTGAGACCATTTTAATTTCCTAAGGGATAGGACTACTAAGAGAATGTTTTGTTCTAATATTTGGTCTTTTGTCCCAATTCCTGATGCAGAGCTCCTAAACCCCTTGGAATGTCCTGGATAATAGCACAGTCTTTTCTTCTAATGAGGTGAACCCTAGTGGGCTCCTGGAAGCTTCAGGATGGGATCTGGTCCTCAGAAAGGCCAAACGATGCTTAGAAGCTTGGAACTCTCCACCTTACCCTGCGTTGTCTGGGAAGGGGAGAGGGATTGGAGACAGAATTAATGACTGGTAATGCCTATGTGATGGAGCCTCCATAAAAATCTGAAAATCACAGGGTTTGGGGAACTTCTGGGTTGGTGAAGAGATGTACAGGAGGGTGGCTCACCCCAACATCACAGGAGGGAAAGAAATTTCTGCACTCGGTACCCTTCTGGACCTCACCATATCTCACCATGCCTCTTCAGTCATATCCTTTATAATAAACAGCTAAATGTAAGGGAGTTTTTTTTGTTGAGTTTTGGAGTCATTCCAGAGAATTATCAAACCCAAGGAGGGGTTCATGGGTACCTGACTTATACCTGGTTGGTTAGAAACACAGGTGGCAATCTTGGACTTGTGATTGGCATCTGAACTGGGAGCAGTCTTGTGGGACTGAGCCCTAAACTTGTGGTATCTGACACTAACTCGAGATAGAGAGTGTCAGAACTGAAGTGACCAGTAGGATTCCCAGATGGCGTCACTGAAGTGCTTGACGTGTGGAAAACCCATACATCAGGTGTCAGAAGTATTGTGTGTCAGTAAAGGAGGAACACACGCCCTGACCAATTCATGGGGTTATTGCAGTCATCAAATGGGATAATTTACATCAGAGTATTTTTAACGTGCAAAGGGATGCAATTGTAAGATCTTAGTATTATTGTATGATCACTGTGTTTATACCACGAATCTTAGCAGTGTGGTATGTAAAGTGAGAAAAGATGAAACCCTTCTCTCATGGAGCTTGCAATTAATGAAGGGCCTGGAAAAAATATCTGGGCCTACAAAATAAGGAGGAATGTGAATTTTTCATAGGGTGTCCAAGAATTTGGGTGACAGAGAGGGATACAGCAGGGGGGAAGTTCCCCGGTGGAGAGATAAATTGTTCAGGCTCTGCTTCATTGTCAAAAGCCTATGTCCAGAGTTGTATGACTGTTGGAAGTAGTCTTTGTCCAGTCTTAGTGACTTTTTTCAGGCTCCCTTCCATTATACAGGCACTTTATAGGACACCTCTTCTGTTTGGAAAATGGCCACTTGTCGAAAACACTGAAGCCCCCCTGTTAATACTTTCTCCACAGAGACCGATAGGGTCTGTTGGCAGAGCGTAAAAGCAACAGCCAGGATGGCCTACATCATTTGTGGTGCTCAGTGCAAAATGAAAATATGCCCCCTTTGTCTGCAAATGATTAAGAATTTCAGAATGGTGGCAGCAGAACACTAAACAAAGTGCTGGGTCCTTCTAAGCGTGGGGCCCTGTGCTACCACAGAGGTTGCCCATCCATGAAGCTGACTCTGTCAGCAGTATTTCCAGAATCTGCTGTAGGAACATTATCTGCGTCACTGTTTGAATTGAGGGAAAAACCTCGAGTCTCCATGCATTCGTGAACAGTTGTTAAATCATCACACCAGGCATCTCTTATGTGCTGGTCCAGCCCAGAAGAGGGCACAGATATTATGAGAATAGATAAAGCTCTTTCCTCTTGAGCATTTGCTTGCTTAGTGAAAAAAGTAATGTATCTGTTTCTTTAAGGTTTAGTTTAAATACTACCTCCCGAATTGTTCATTTAGAATTTTTCTCTTTCTTCTGTGTTCCTACAGTGCTCTGTACCTTGTCTGCGTTCTTTCTTAGAGAAAATGAACCAAACTTTATGGCTGACTAGATGTGGGCTTGAACCCAAGCCTTCTTTCCAAGGGTGTTTTTCCAGTAATAGGACTTCCCACAGAACCATGCAATAATGAGCTCACGGGAATGAGGAGATAAGAGTCCCCTGGGGGCAGCCAGGTGGGGGCAGCTAGGTGGGGCAATGGCAGTAGACATCCCTTGGCTGCTCCCTCTGGCTATGAGCACTGCATGTTTTATGCATGTCACCATCTGAAAAATGTCAGGAAGCTCTATGTTCTACCACAGTTCTTATCGGGCACTGAGGTTGCTTAACCACTGGAACTGTTCCTCCATGTTCAGATACACCCTTTCTCTTGGGTTTTTATGTAAGCCCCAGGTATCTTTTCTTATTGTCCTTTTATCATGGCAGCTTGGGGCTTGCAACACGGCCAAGACACGGGAGCCATGGTCTGTGGGCCACACCACAGCTTCACAGATCGTATTCTATATCTCCTTCATCTTCTCAAATCTAGGCAGACACTTAAAATCTAAAAAGGGTTTGGCCAGGCTTCTTTCCTCCTAGAGGAGAGAGACAGTGTTAGGACCAGCTTGAGAAAGATGATGGCTGGTAAGACCCCATGTCCAGTCTCTGCTTCCCATGTCATCTCTCTGTATTCAGAAGAGATGAGTCTGCCCTGTACATCTTGTTACTTCCCTTCTTTCCTCTCTCCTTCCTCTGACTTTGCCCTCTCTACATGCACAGCACCATCTAACATCTACTTTGCTTTGTCTGTCACAGAACCCCTTACTTCAGGCTGAGCTTTGTCACTGGTCTATCAATCTATTTTGGGAAAATTTACAAGCCATAGACAGCCACCTCCTAGTGTTGAATTAATTGTTAGGGGTGGTGTTGCCCACAAGTTGAGAACTGAGGGAAGAGGTTTCCCAGAGGTCTCAGTACCTGGGAGAAATGGGCCTCTCTTGAAGAGCTGCTCTGCTTTTTAATCTGATGTAAATCATGCCACTGTCATGGTTTCCCCTTTGGAATGGATTGCTGAGAACAAAACCTATTCAAGATTTTAGACTGTCTGGATTTTCAGAACTACTTTGTAGGCATATTTTGGCAGAACTCTACCAAAATGTGTAGGGTTTTGTCACGTTATTGGAATAGTAACCTTCCCTTTATGTTAATTCCCTTTTCCCTGCTTCCCTTTGATTTTCTGTTTTTATATTGACATGGTGCTTGTATAATTGCTGCTTTAAATAATTTCTTAAAAAATGAGGCGAAGTACTAAATACAAACGTAAACAAATGAATACTTACATGGAGAGGAAATGAATTTCTCATCTGTCTTTGGAAATCCTCACTGCTTTCCCCCCCACTTCCCTTTCCATTGCATGGGTTCCACAAACCCTCTACAAAGAGGGGAGAAACACCTGGGATGAAGCAGAATGCCTGATAGGCTCATGAGTATTTGCTGAAGAGTAACTGAGGGTCACATGACTAAATCATCCAATCACACGCTTTATTGCTCCATCCCAGGTTGGTGACTTGCTGTGTGTTGCAGGAGGAGGCACAAATACACACAGGAAAACAAAATTTCGTGAAAGGAGAGAACAGGTCTTTTCTTTAGTCAACTCCAGGTACCTACTACATTTCTCATCACAAGTGGAATGTGTTTGATGCTGAGCAGAATGGGGCTTCTGTGTGTGGCGGGGAGGGCTGTGGAAATGGCTGTAACAGCAGAATAGATAACTCTGATTGTAAGATAACTTAGTCCCAGGTCTGCAACTGGGGACTGGGGGAGCAACACTGTGATCCTTTAGAATCTTTTCGGCCTCATGACTTGTGGGCTGGAGGTAGAGCCATGCTCAGCTGTAGATACTCTCCTGTATTTTCCATAAATTTAAATCTTGCTGCTAATACCAAAGTACAGTGCAGACGCATCTCACTTTGTGTAACAGCCACGTTTCTGGGCATTTCCATGTAAATTAAGCCCTTGTACAGTAAATGGAATCATTTAACATACAGCTGGGCAGCTCTCAGCTCAAAGGAACCCTGGAGTGAATCCTTTTGAAAGCAAGGTTCCTCTGTGACTTAAGTAATCACATTCTAATTTATATTTTCTCTTAATTTGGATTGTAATTTAAAGAGTTTCCTTATAAATCTTTACTTAATGTGAGTAAATAGATTAGTGCGTATCCTATAATATTTTCCCCAGGGCAAAATGATCATAGATGTGTCATTCTTGTAATTATATTTTAAGTCAATGATTTAATCATAGCCTTAGGAGAGATACAGATGTCACGAAAGGTTTCTGCTCATTAGCTCTTACAAAGCAGTGACAGCCAGAGTCTGGTTTGTTCTTCTAAGAAGGGCTAAGAACGGCTGTTACCCTGAGGTGTCCTGAGCTCTTTGATGAAAGGCTGCAGAGGACTGTGGGGTATGCAGCGTGCAGGAAGCAAGAAGAAATTGGTTTAAATCATACCTTGATTCAGTGGCTTGCCTTAAACCTGTTTAACCTTGAGCTGGTCTCTTCAAAATCACTGAGCTTTCATTTCCTCAGCATTAAAAATGGGCTAAAATATTACACATAATGTCTCTGTGAGAATATGGACAGATGATTTTCATAACATACTTTATAAAGTGCCAAGTACAAAGCATATTAGTTATCGATAGAGACCAGGTGGGTTTTTGTTTTGTTTTTTAAATTGACCTCTGCTCTTTAAACACAGCATAATCCTGGCAGCCTCTGATGCAGGTTTTTCTCTTTGAGCCTACCCACTTGTTTTAAAGATTTCCTGGAAATTAACAATCCTCCTTAGAAAAGACCATCTCATCCCTTTGAAAGGATGTAGGGCAGGAAGATTTCTAGAGAAGAGAAAGTTCGCCCTCTAGTGTGGCCCATGAGAAAGACAGTCTATGAATTTATGAACTTGTCACACTGCTTTTTAAACAGGCTACTCTGAATTACTAGTTTATTCTGCTTTTTGAATTGTACTGTCACGTCTTTACTAATTTAATTTGGCTGCTAGATATTTACTCGACCACTTTTCCAATGAGCTATTTATGTTTTACAATATTATATATTCCGCTGGCTTTTTAAGCCATTGAAGACAAGTAAAATTTTCAGAATTAGTTTAATTTTATTCTGACTGGGTGGTATTTTTATGGTCATAATTGTAATGTGAATGCTAAGTAGAATTTCGCCTTAATTTATTTTGCTTTGATTTGGCTTCAAATTAAATAACCTCAATCAAGATTATGAACTAAAGTGGCTGATGCTGTGTGTTTTAAAAGACCCTGCTCCTGGAGAGTAGAGAAAGGGCAGAGAAATGAATGTTCCCATAATTCTAGAATAATGACAGGCATTTAATCACATTAGCATACAATACACTAATGCATTAGATTTTTTTTTCCCATGGAATTACTGAGTGCTTATATTGTTTTAAATTGACATGGGTACATCTTCACCAACCTTTGAGCTCTATGCCAACATTTTTCATTCCTTTTTGGGACATCTCAGTAAAGACAATGTAGCAATGTAAGTTTCACAAGACACACAATTAAATGTACAAATATTTCACTGTCTTTATTTTCCTGTCACCTGACAATATGTATCTTGATTCCCATTTCTGCTTTTTAGCAAAACAAAAACCTTAACCAAGTCACTTCCAGATCTGGTGGTGCACTTGTGTTGGGCGGTATCCACGTGCAAGAATCAACTGTTAAAATTTCAGAACCAATTGTTAAATTTTCAGGAATTCTACACACTGGTTATTATAAAAAATTCATTGTTAAAAATAATTGTATAGACTTACAACTAAACAAATTATATTGAAAAGAAAGATTACAAATATGTAAACCCCATCACTTCCTAATTATGTAATACGAGGAGTCCACACTTGGGGGTCCACTCCCATACATGTATCCATCCCCATACTTCTGCTCCTTGGCCTTGATCTGTCAGTTGTTTTCTTTCCCGGTCTCTGCCCAGCTGGTCAGGCCACTCACGGCTGCCCCTGAGTCGGGCCCCTTCTCTCTCCCCAGAGTGGATGATCCGCTGCTGTACCTAACCCCCTGCCTGTGAGCAGCTTTTCCCTCATCTTTGTCTTTCAAGGCCACTCCTGAGGGAGGCTGTAGCACAGCTGCCACCACTTTCATCTTGGACACGTGAAATGGAGCTGACTCGTATGAAACCAAGCCCTGGCTTTGTCCCCTTCCTCCAGCTGATTGTACCGATTCTCCATATGGTGGAAAGTGTGAGATGACGACGGTTCTAATGTGATGTTTGTGTGATGTTGGAACATGCTTGTCATCTCTGATCTTTTCATGCCCAATCCAGATGTACCACTTCCATCTTATGATGGATTTCTGCAGGGCCCTTATGACTTGGTGGATCCCATGGGTCTCAGATCATGGTCAGTACTTCTGGCTGGATGGTTTCTTGTGGTCCCATCTCTACCAGGGTCAAGCAGCATGGTGGGGGTTGCTTTTCAATAGCTGCAGATTCTCCACTGCAGAAGACATGGTCTTGCTCCCGAACCCCAAGGGCCTGTGGTGTGGTTCTCCCACCGGACATGCCACAGACTATACAGAGTCTTGTCTTACTGTTGATGTCTCTGACATCACAGTCTGTCAGATTATTTTTCCCTAGTGACAGGTTGTTTGCATCACAGCCTGGATCTGCATCAGGGCCTTTTCCTGCTCCAGCTCTACTCATAGATCACAGCTTTTCATATCACTCTGTGTATGGGCTAGTATAACAGTTCTAGGTGTGGAATATAATGCCCCCAGAATCTAAACAGGCCCACTAGGCATTGCACTTGCTTCTTTGCTATAGTGTACAACACAATCAACTGCCTTTTACTTTGGAATGGATGTCTCGGGATTCCCCCAACCACTGAATCATTAAGCATTTTGCAGATGTGGCAGGTTCTGTATCTTTGCAAGGTTGATTTCCTACCCTCTGTAGTGCACGAGTAGCCTGCAGCCTGCAAACCACCCCTTGCTCATCCAGCCTGATATTATTGATGTAGTGGAGCAATGTGCTGTTCTGTGCGATGTTCAGATAGTTCTGATCTCCTCTGTCTATTTTATGTCAGAGAGAAAGAGAGAGCGAGAGAGCAGGAGAGTTGATACAGCCTTGGGGCAAGGCTTTAAATGTATTCTGTTGTTTATTCTATGTGACTACTAAGTGTTTCTGATCCTCTTTTCTCATAATAATAGAAATGAACAGTTTAATCAAATCAGTGGCCGTGCACCACACATCTGAGGTAAGGATACCACAGCTGGCAGTTGGAGTTGAGGCTGTGGTAGTCACAGTCCTCTTCCAGGATTTACTTGGGGGCTGGCATGGTGAAGTGAACAGAGGTGTGATGGGGACCGTGACCTCATATCCTTTAGATCCTTAGGTTAGTCACTCACATCTGCCATCCTTCAGGGATGCAGGATTGCTTTTGATTCATTTTCTTGGCCAGAGGAGGTCAGCTTTAGAGACTTCAAGTTTGCTTTCCCCTCCCTGATAGCTCGTGGCCATAGAACAAGGTGTCAACTGCCAAGAGCATTGGTCTCAGTTATATATTTTGGGTCTGCAGAAATGGTACTGAATGGGTCTGTAGGCCTAGTGTGACCCACGGGATGCCAAATGTGGTCAAGATTCCACTTATTATGTGGCTTCTCTATGCCCCAACTCTAACAATGGGAGAGGCCTGGCATACTTCAGCTGTCTGGGTGTTAATGTTGATTCAGATCTTGTGTCCAATCATTCTTGAGATGTCTGGGCAGCACACTTTCTCTAGTGTACAATTATACATACGTGGCTGTGGGTCCCTTGGCAGCAGGACTCAGGGATTGAGCCTTCCTTCTGGGGACTTGGGCAGTTCAGAAAGCTGACTCAGGTCTGGAAACTGGGAAAGGGATGACCACTGTCCATCGGGTGACTGCCCTCAGCCTCCTGGTCATCCATCCTTGATTTCTTCTGCTGCTACAAACTGAGTAGTATTGTTGTCAGTTGCCCATCTATTTCATCCCCCACCCAGAGTTGCTCTATTTCGTTAACCATCTCCATAACTTATGCAGGTGGGACCTCGTTGGCTGCCATTTCCAGTTTGGCCAGCCATTTTGAGACCCTCCCACCCCTACCCCAGGCTGCTTGCAGTTAAGTATCCCTGCCCTTATTTTGGCATTCTATCATTCAGTTGCTACAAGTGAACCGAGTTCTCTAACAGCTTCTTCTGCTGTCAGGTCCTGGGCAAAGGACAGTCTGGACCTGCCAAGGACAGCCACTGTGAACTTCTTACTGATGCTGGGGCCCCTCTCCCCAGCACGTTCCTATGGCCTTGGGTGTGTTGTGTCCCCTGGGCCCTACCATGGCACATCATCATCGGGAGGGTCTTCTCGTCACCCGCAGTATATCTTCCAGCATGCCAGCTTTCCTGAGCCTTTTAATCTCTTCCTCCACCATTTGCCATCACAGTTCTGTTCTTTCAGCATTGGCCACTGCTTGTTTCATGCATCTGGGAGCCATGAAAGTAATGAATTAGCATCCTCTGCTAGGGTCACTGCCAGGGTGTTGAATCCTGTCTCTCAGGAGAGAAAGATAGGCTTCAATTGCGTCAACAAACTCTTCCTTACTCAATTTATGTTCTGCCTCTCTTAGCCGAGCAGTCTTATTACAGAATTCAGCCCCACCGGTCCTCCTGCTAGTGCATGCTGGCTGAGTCTCACCGCTCTTTTGGGATATGGTCCTTTCCTCCTGTATCAGGTCAGCACACCCTCAGCTGGGTAATGCTATGACTTAACCCTAGTTATAAACCTAGTGGCCAGGATTTTGAGACGGTACCCACTGGTTCTGTTTCTAATACAATCTCTGTAGAACTTTCCAGAATTCCTAGATTTGCTAGGGGCCTGGCTCTCCTTTTACATAGGATCCTTTGCATCCTCTCCTGGAACACTTGTTACTTGATGTGGTCTTTCCCACTGGAATGTAAGCACCATGAGATTGGCAGGAACAACCTTTGTTTTACCCACTAATGTATTCTCTGTGCCTGGTTCTATGCCTGACCTGGATATTTAATAATGTGTGGCTTGAATAGGCCTCCTGTAATAAAGGCCAATCCACACTGAATGCTTACCATGGCTCAGGCTCTGTTTAAGCTCTTCCATATGCGTTAGCTCATTTAATCTTTACCTTAATCCCCTGAGACATAAACTATCATTAGTGCCTATTTTGTAGAGGAGGCAGTTAGCCTGCCCTTCACCTGTATTCCCACATCATCCGCTGTCATAGCCGGAACTGCACGATGTACTTTGAATTATTTCTACCTTGGACTTGAAGCTCTAGGTGAGTGTGGAATCATAAAAATTCCATGAAATTTTGTGTGTGTATTTATGACTGACTGAGTGAGTAGATTAACTCCCAGGAATTAACTAGAGCGTTTTAAGCATTTTGTAATTTCATTCTTTTTGTTACAGGAATATTGCGTTATACACTATTCTTAATTCGTGCACACTGTTAAAGGAAGGTCAGATCTTTTCATCTGAAGTTCATTAAGCCACTATGGCATTCATCTTTACAATCATCTGTGAGTAGTAAACAAGCAATATATTTTATAGACCAGGATATGCAAAACTTTATTACACATGAAGAACATGCTTCTTGTATGTGTGCCTTCCTCCTCTCACAAATGCAGATCCATTTCTTTTTATGTCTGTGACTTACCAGCTCACATTCCAGTGGTTAACAGCCCCGTGTTAATGTGGTGAAAGAAATTAATTTTAGATGTGTTTGGAGTTTAGAAGTAATTTGTGTAAAAATAAGATCCTGCTGTGCTTCAACTATTTCCTACCAATCTGAAATATGCTTCCCTGGAAAATGTGTTCTTGGCACATTTATCATCGATCACAGCTCATTATTTCAAGGGCCTACAGCGTCTCGTTGCACATTTATTAGAGAACTGAGCCTTAATCATATCTGTGGTTTTAAGAGTTCCTGTCCTATTAGATTTGTGACAATTTTTATAGAAAAATTTTAAAAGGGAAAAATCTCCCAGACTTGGAACTGAAAGAATGACAATTTTATAGAGTATTAAAAAAGAGTTATAAGGACTTACCTACATGAAAAGAATGGCTCCTATTTTGTGTTCTGATGAGCAAACTCAATTTTTACTTCCATTCAGTAGTTCTAAGCACAGTTATATTCTGAGCTTATAAAATTCTCTGCCTTCTAGAAATTTCACAACACTTTCTTTTCTTTCTGAATTGCTGTGAGGGCCAAGTAGGTGAAGTGGTAATTTAGAAACAGAAAATCAAGAACAAATCTACATTACCAAAAACACTACTTTCAAAATGTTACACTTCTTAAAATATTTTTTCTTTAATTATTTCAACAAATATTTGAGCCTCTGTCATACACTTGTCACTGTTCTGAGTATCTTAGACCTATCAGTGAAGAAAACATCTACAGTGACGTGCCTAAAGGAGCTTACATTCTACTAAGAGTAGACATCAAACCATAAGCTCAACACATGATCAAAATACAAAGTATATTAGAAGGTGCTAAATGCTATGGGGAAAATACAATAAGATGAGAAGAAACAGTAGTGCTAGGGGAAGGGCTGTGATGAACCCAAGTTACAAAGGATTAGGGACAGGTGATGTTGGCTCAGACCAATAGAATAATAGTGGAGGTGATAAAAAGTGACCAAATTTTGGATATAATTTAAACATAAAGACAACAGATTTTCTGACAGATGAGGTATGAAAGGTGAAAAAAGGAATAAATCAAGGATAAATCCAAGATTTTTGGCTTGAGCAGGTTGCAGGATGGAGATGGGCAAGGCTCAGGGAGAGGTTTGGGCTGGTGGTGGCGGTAGTGGAGGTCTGAAGCTCGGTTTTGCATACATTAAATTAGCAACACTAATTAGACATTCAAATGAAGATGCTGAGGATTGATCCAGACAGGAGATACATCTTTGTAAATTATCAGTATATAGATGAGAATTTATGCCGTGAGACTGGTTGAGATCACCTATAGAGTGAATGAAGATTAAAATGAGAGGAAGTTTAAGGACTTCTTTCATTTTGTATTTATATTTTATAGTTGGCATGATAATTAAATAGCATAATAATACAACAAGTCAACTGACACAAGTAGGTTTAGAAAAACATACAACGATTCTTGAGAAGTTGATGATTCACCTGTTGAGAGTAGAATTGAGTGAGAGTTCCAGTGGGTAGCACACAGGGTATTGCACAGAGGGGGTGAAGCGTTAATCTGGCGAGTTGGTTAAGAGGAAATTATTTAAGAGGGTTTTTACTTTACTGATGTGAATAAAAGTCATAGTCAAGTCCTTCGTTGGACCACTTCTTCGAACCTCTACTCCACAGTAGATGCAGGCAAAGGCAGGGCGTGTGCAGGTTATCATCCAGCTGGCCTCCTACTGTCTGTCTTACTCTCACTTCCAGAATACATGGCCTATTCTCTCTTGCTTTCTGGCTTCCTAGTGGGTTCTTCTCAGGGGAAGCTCCTATGGGAGACTGAGGGAGCGAGGAGAGAAGCCTCAAGAGTTTATCCCTCTTCCTTTGTCATAGTTCATTCAGTGTCTATGTCTTTCCATGACCACAGCTTCAGTTGAGTGGTGGCTTCAACTCTCATCCTAGCTCCTGTTACATGTTGCACTATTTCCTCCCCTTGCCTCTAGGGGCTGGTATTGGCTTCCTACTGCAGATAGTCCTTTGGTCACTCAGCATCCATTGTCCACACCCTGTAAAAGTCCCTTCATTAATCTTTCCTCAGCTAAACTTTGAGTAAGTCCATCTTTTTTGTTTGTTTTTGTTTTTTGTTTTTTTTTGCTTGGACCCTGGCTGATGCAGGGGAATGGCTTTTAGCTATATAGTACGACAAGCTAATAAATACAAACTTCTTTCTTTCTCCTAATAATTCCTCATTGGCTCACCTCACAGGACATTAAGGGGAGGTTACCAAGGAATTGTACATTAACTTAAGAGAAAAGAGTTGACAAAAATATGGTTCTTATGCAGGAAGATATAAAGACTATACATAATATTTGTTATTTGAGTTGAACAGCAAATGATATTGAGTTATTCATTATCTCAGTTACAGGCATTTGTTAGAATAAGGCTCCAAAATGCCACCCCAACTAAAAAATTTATGAGGAAGAAATTTTAGAATATTTTTCAGCTGCACGATTCCACAAAATAGTCCAGTGTAAGGATCTGTGATAATCAACAACCACTATTCTTTTATTCATTCATTAAACTTTTATTAAATGTCTTTTATATGCCAGCCATAAAGATATACACAGCATAATTACTGCCTCAAGGATTTTATAGTCTTGAGAGAGAAGAATATTAACAGATAGTTCCTATACAGGGTGATAACTGCTTTGATTGAGGAGAATATAGGGTACTGCAACGCAGAGAAGCACTAAACAGGGGCAATCAGGAGAGGCTTCCCAGAAGAGGTGATGCATGAGATGAATGCTGAAAAATGAGTAGAAGTTAGCTGAGTAAAGGAGAGTGGTTGGAGGACAGGCGCTTAGTAGGGACAACTGAGATGATAGAAATACAGATTTTGGAACCTATAACATATAAATAGATGTGAGGAAGGCCAAGGATGTGGAAGAGATCTTCCATGGTTGGGATTAAGAGTAGGACCAAGGAGAGATCAAATATTTGTAGATTGGGAATATAAGGAGACGTCAACAAAGGAAAAAACTGAGAACGAGCTAGCAGAGAGGCTGGAGAATAACCAGAATAGAATCAAGTCATGGAAGCTAAGGGAAGAATCTGAAGAATGTGCAATATCAAATATGACTATATAAGATCAAAGAGACTGGACTGGGGGAAAGTTCATGGCACTTGGCAATTTGGTTGTCAAGGTCTACCTTTTGGGGATAGTTTGGGTGGTGTGAAGTTGAACAGGAAGAGACAGTGCTTATAAATCAGTATTTTCAGAGGATTCGTTGTGAAGGGAATTAAAGAGACAAAGCATAGCTTCTGAGAACACCAGGTCACTCAGGAGTTTTCTGTCTTTATGTTCAGAAAGATATGAATCTGTTTAAATACTGCAACAGAGAAGGTAATAGAGAGGGAGAGAGTAAAAATACAGGGTAATTATGAATGTGCTACTATGAAACAAAATCTGTTTCCACGCTGAAGGGGAAGGAAGAGGAGGTTAGCACATGCATGGACATGTCATTGAGTAATTGAGATAGACTTGTGATTTTAAGTTGAAATTTCACTAAATTAGAAATTTAACATACGTATGTAGAAATAATACATATAACATAAAATATATGCAAAAATAAGATCCAGTTTATTTGAACCACTGTAATTTTTTTATGCCAGCTTGCTTGTTCTTATTTAATTTTTGAATATAGACCATTCAGCTGTTGCATCCCCAACCTCCAGCCTCTACCTCTCTCTCTCTCTCTCTCTCTCACACACACACACACATTTAACATTTATATATCTGATATATATGTATGTATGTATATATTCATATATGTATGTAATCCCCTTAGGACATTTTAGGTAACAAGAATTGTTTCTATAAATTTAATTTAGTAGACTTTTTAGAATTATTTAAGTACTTGGGAAGGTTTGTCAAGCAGAAAATTGAAGTATTTAAAAAAAAAAGCATTACATTTATATTGCAGTTAAAATGTTTAAAGGTGTATAATTAAGTTTACAAATTAGAGTAAATTTATTCAGAGCCCTTCAATTCTGTTAAACTTACAATAAAACAAGAGTAATAAGCTGAACCATAAACTGAAGATAAAACATGTAAATTTAATACATTGAATATTAATCTACTAACCAAAACATACCTCTTGACAGTCTTTCTGAACATAAAAACTGCTCTTGAGGGAACCAGATTGTATCCAGAAGCTGGTTCTTTGCTGGGATCCCAGCTAATGCATTGTCAGCTTCCGCCTATCTGTGAGCTTGCGGTGAAGAAAAGGAAAATAAAACCCGGCTCATTGGAACCATTTTAAGTTGAGTTTTTATTATGCTGGCTTTCTTCTTGTTCTTACTTATTTTTAATAAACAGACTGTTCATCTCTGAGGTCCAGCATATAATACGTACCCTATTTAGTAAGCATTGCAGAAGTCAGAGGCAGGACTGAAGAAATCCCAGAATCACCTCTCTTCACCCCCAGGCTTAGCATACAACCCCCCTCAATAACATCTCATATAAGAGGTTTTCTCGTTCCTGTTTGAACAGCTCCAGTCATGGGAAGTACAATACCTTGATAGAATCTAAGTTTTAGACAACTCCAAAAGCTAGAGAGGTCTTCCTCAGATAAGGCTGTCAGTGCCTTCCTGTCTTTTCCCTCCAATTGTCTTCATTTTCCCTTAGGACATTCATCTTGCAGTAGTAGCTTCAGAGTCTGGGTTCTTTCCTTCTCCAGGTTTAGCATGCTGTCTCCCTTCCACTGCTATTTACATGACGTTGGGCAGACCCTTCCTGATGTACAGTGTGTAGAACTGAACCTTCCATGACCTGAAAAGCCCAATCTAGAGCCAGTCGTTGCTGCCTCAGCCCTCACCTCTGCAGCCTCCTATTTTTCATGCTGTATACCCACTGATTTCCGCCTTGTCCCTTATGCTGTCTACAGTCCTTGGTGTGCAAAGTTTAGAAGCTTATACAAACCAAACAGCTTAATTCCCCAAATGGCCTTCTGCCGATCCCCTTCCTTGTTTCAAATTGGTTTTTACACCAAGTGCTTCCTGCCGTTATCTTTATGCAGAATTTATGGTTTAAGTTAAGATTGCATTCTTAGAAATAATGAACCAGCAGGTGACTTAGAGCTGCGTCTGTGGAGACCTTAAAATTGAGGGAAGGGGAAAAAGAAAACTTTTCTATACTCTTAAGCATAAAAAGCTCAAGAGTTCAAGAGATGTAAAATTTTTCCTCTTTGAGGTTATATAAAAGATTCGACCCTAAGCGTCACTTGCAGGATCTTTGCGCAGTGAATACTTCTGTTAAAAGAATATGCCATGCATCAGAGTGTTTGCCACACTCATTTATATCCAAAAGAAGTCATACGCAGGTAAAAAATTTAAATACGCAAATTGAAAAGCTACAAGAGAAGTATGACATTTAACCTGCACAAGAATGCAGATGGTGAGCCAATGGATGGTTATTTGCTTTACCTACTTCTTCAGGGAAAGGAATATAAATGGGGCAGGGAACCTGCTGAAGGAATAGAGCTGGTGGATGTGCACTGGACTGATTCTCCCCATATTTGGTTAAGATTATGTATTTATCTGTTTCAACCATCCCTCTGAGCTCATTGTTGTTCAGATTCCTTCAGGAAATGAGATCTTCCTGAGGTAGGATCTAACGACCATATTCACTAAAGGAAAAGTAATAGAATTTTTGCTGACTGATTTTTTTTCTCTCTCACCATTAATGCTTCCTTATGACGGTAATGAAAACCTTGAAATATTAACTCAATTAAATGTTTTATAGTGAAAAGAAATGACCATTTTATAGAAGTTGAATTTCTGGTCTGACAAGGGTTTTAGTGGGTTGGCAAACGCAAGAGAGGTGGTAAAAGAATCAATGAATGAAACACAAATCTCAAAGTGTGGACTTTGGAGGTATTTTCAACAGCCATATTTTGTTCTGATTAACTGCCCTTTTCCCAGAAGCAAGAGGATGTCCTCTGCTAGGACAATCCGTCATCTTTAATAATACCTCGAATAATACGAAAGCCATTCTCAGGCTCTTTTGTTTTAATTAGATGCTGGGTAACTATCACCATAGCTCATTCTATTCTTTCTTCAAGAGCTCATATATTATAGCTTTTGTGGAAATAGAAGTCTTATTTTATAGACAACTGCTAAAAGTCATTCTGGCTAAAGCATGGAACTTTTTATATTATTACAAGGGGGAATCTTTATTTTTTATTTTGTGGTTATTCTTGAATGCCCCATTTTCACTTTTTCAGAATTTCCAAGGCTTGATCTCAGAAGTGGTTGAATCCAATATATTTTTATAACTGCTTGGATCTTTTTTTTTTCTGAATTGGGGGAGAAGAGGTATAAAGAAATTTGGTAAAGACACTCCCAATGACATATAGAACAGGAAAAAGAAGTAATTTTTTTGTAGTTATTGGTGTTCTGGATAGAAGCTAAGTCTTTGACCTCCAAGATTTCATAGGTCAAGCTTCCACATTCAAAGCCTCGTGAATAATTGAAGTAATTACATAAATAGTTCTGTTAGAAACCCCACTTGATTTATTCAGTTGCTGGTTGTCTCATGTCTGGGTTATTCATTCAGAACTGTTTCTAGATAAAACTGACAGCTTCAATTACCCAAACCCCAGATCTGTGTTTTAATGGCTATAAATTTGAGTAATTTAAGGGGCAGTCTTTGGGTCAAACCGAGAATGTATTGCGATCATGTAAGAATCTCAAATGTTTTTATCTCCTACCCCAAACTCCCCTTGTACAATGGCTGAGTGATCACACAATGGTTCCTGAATGCTACTGTTGAAAGCCTAAACACTGGTGAGTAAATCATGCTCAATCAACAATGCAAGGTCAAGCTAGACCTTTCATGGGATCTTATTAGCATTTGCAGATAGAACCTCCAGGGACAGTAGGCACAAATGCTATTTGGAAAAATAAACTTAGGATAATATCAGAACGGAAATCTGTCTAAACAATGACTCTTCCCTAAATGCTCTTTCTTTCTGTGCTTTGCAGCACATTAGCTATTGAAGAATTTTTGCATGTAATTGGATGAAGTTACCCATTGATTCATGTTTTTTAGTGTTTAATGTAGATAAAGTATTTTGGAGCTATAAAAACACTCTTTAAATATTAAACACACTTCAACAGTCAGGATGGTTTCCTCTGCTGGCTGAAAATCAACCTGACCATTCATGCAGAAGTGATGACATCCTAAATAAATGTGGAAACACAGAAGAATCTACGTGCTTCATTATGCTTGTATACAATTATTATGCTTGTATACAATAATAACAGAAATAAGTACTTTTATTCTTTTAGTTATATGAAGTTTTATGAAGAAGGGGCTAGTGTTTTTCACGGGTAGAAGTGTATCTATACTCAAATAAAAGCATATATTTGTTATTCTCTACCACTTTCTAAAAAAGTCAATCCAGCAGGTTTGTCTTACACAAGAGTTCCCTTCTTTAAAATTTAAGACTTTATTATTTTTTTAGAGCAGTTTTAAGTTCACAGCACACTGAGGGGAAAGTATAGAGAATTCCTATACTTTCCCTGTCCCCCCACATGCATGGTTTCTCCCACTATCAACATCTCTTACCAGAATGATGGATTTATTACAATTGATGAATCTATAGTAACACTATAGATTACCCAAAGTCCATCATAGTTTACATTAGGGTTCACTCTTGGTTTTATAAATTCTATGTGTTTAGACAAATGTATAATGACACGTATTCACATTATAATATCATACAGAGTATTTTCACTGCCTTAAAAATCCTCTGTGCTCTGCCTATTCATCCCCCCTTCATGCCCCAGGAAGTAGTTTTGCCTTTTCCAGAATATCACATAGTTGAAATCACACAGTATGCAGCCTTTTCAGATTGACTTTTTTCACTTAGTAATATGTATTAAAGGTTTCTCTATATATTTTTTCATGGTTTGATAGCTCATTTCTTTTTACTGCTGAATATTACATTGTCTGGACACACCATGGTTGATCTATTCACCTACTGAAGGACGTCTTGGTTGCTTCTGAGTTTGACAAATATGAATAAAGCTGCTATAAAAAGCCATGTGCAGGTTTTTGTGTAGACATAAGTTTTCAACTCTTTTGGGTAAATATCAAAGAGCACAATTGCTGGATTGTATGGTAAGGGTATGGTTAGTTCTATAAGAAATTGTGAAACTGTCTTACAAAGCTGTTGTACTGTTTTGCCCCACCAGCAATGAGTGAGAGTTCCTGTTCATCCACATCCTCTCCAGCATTTGGTGATGTCGGTGTTCTGGATTTTGGCGATTCTAATAGTTGGTGTGGAGTGGTATCTTGTTGTTGTTTTAATTTAATTTGCACTGCCCTGATGACATGTGATGTGAAGTATCTTTTCATATGCTTATTTGCTGTTTATATTATCTTCTTTAGTGTATTTATATATCTTCTCTAGTGAGGTTTCTGTTAAGGTCTTTTGCCGATTTGCAAATTGAGTTGTTTGTTTTCCAATTGTTGAGTTTCAAGGGTTCTTTGTATATTTTGAATAACAGTATTTTATCAGATATATCTTTTGCAAATATTTTTTCTCTGTGGCTTGTCTTCTCATTCCCTTGACATTGCTTTTCACAGAGCAGAAATTTAAAATTTTGATGAAGTCCAGCTTACCAATTATTTATTTCATGGACCTTTAGTGTTGTATCTAAAATGTTGCCATCATACCCAAGGTAATTTAGGTTTTCTCATACATTGTCTTCTGGGATTTAGATAGTTTTACATTTGCATTTAGAATCCATTCTGAGTTAATTTTTGTGAAGGATGCAAGATTTGTGTCTAAATTTACTTTTTTGCATGTGGATGTCCAGTTGTTCTAGCACCATTGGTTGAAAAGATCATCGTTGCTCTTTATTTTATTGCGTTTGCTCCTTTGTCAAAGATTAATTGACTGATTTATTTGTCTGGCATCTTTGTTGTTCTGTTCCATTGATCTATTTGCCTATTCTTTTGCCAATAGTATCTCTTTTTTATTTTATGAAAAACACATTTTGGTTGCATACCCCTCTCTCCAAAAAGGGAAACAATTTGTGTGTGATGAAATTTTACTTGCTATGAAAAACTAAAGTTTTATTAAAAAGCAAACTGGAGAAGATTAAAATGCATTTTTTTGGGACATTTCTGAAAGGAACATGATCTTGTCACGGGCTCTATAATCAATATCAATAAAAGCGAAACACCAGAGAAAAATTTACTTGACAATTCAACCTGAAAATTATATACATCTTTCTTTTTTCATTAGGAAACTGCATAACTCAACGTGTTTGTGAATGCTAAAAACTACTACATATGAAAAGAATGAAAGGACAAGCCACAGACTAGGAGATATTTGCAAAAGACACATCTGATTAAGGACTATTATCCAACGTATACGAAGAACTCTTAAAATTCAATAATAACAAAATAATCAACCTGATTGGAAAATTGACAAAAGACCTGAAGAGACAACTCGTCATCAAAAAAAGATGGTAAGTAAACATGGGAAAAGAAGCTCAACATCATATGTCATTAGGGAATTTGTTGCAACAACTATGTGTAGTGCCAGGTGGGTACTAGACTAATCGGGGTTGGGGGGGGGTCACTGCATAAATTATATAAATGTCTAACTGCTATGCTGCACACCTGAAACTAATATAAAATAATACTGAATGTCATGTGTAACTGAAAAAGAAATAATTAAAAAAAAACACCAGCAACCAGACACAACTACACACCTATTAGAATGGCCAAAATTCAGAACACTGACACCAAATGCTGGTGAGAACGTGGATCAGAAGGAATTCTCATTCATTGCTGGTGGGAATGCAGAATGGTACAGCCACCGTGGAAGGCAGTTTGGTGGTTTCTTACCATATGACCTAGCAATCATGCTCCTTGGTATTTACCCAAAGGAACAGAGAACTGATGTTCACACAAAAACTGTACACAGATATTTATAGCAGCTCTACTCATAATTGTCAAAACTCGGAAGCTACCAAGATGTGCTTCAGTAGGTGATGGATAAATAAACTGTGGTTTACCCAGACAATGGACTAATATTTAACGCTAAAAAGAAATGAACTATCAAGCCACGAAAAGACATGGAGGAAACAAGTGTATATTACTAAATGAAAGAAGCCAATGTGAGAAGGCTACATACTGTATGATTCCAACTATATGACATTCTGGAGAAGGCAAAATTACGGAGACAATAAAGAGATCAGTGGTTGCCAAGGGTGAAGATGAACAGGCAGAGCATGGAGGGTTTTTAGTGCAGTGAAACTAGTCTGTGGTGGATTCCTGCTTAAGGGACTCAAAAGCTTGCCAGCCTGGAACTGCCTTTTGGGTATTGATTTTAAGCTGTTTATTAAGAAATAAGACTCTGAAAGAAGCTTTGACCTGCCCTGTTTTTCTGCCCAAGAGATTCAGACAGAAACTGCTTCAGAAGGAAATCTTAGAGTGCTGTCTTAGCCTGAGTTGACTTAAGGATGATGAATAAGAGGACGTAAGACAGGCGCCTGTGTCCCATTGTTTCCAAGATGCCCAGCGAGAAATTTCCTGCCATGTATGTTCCATTCTCCCTCAAACCTGTAAACCGCCCATTCTCATTCTCACTTCTGAAATCTAATAAACCCCCCTTCTCCTTTGTCCCAAAAGATCTTATATTATATACCCAATATTGCCTCACTGTCTTTGGAATTTTTATGCTTATATGAATTCCCAATGTGCACGTATTAAAATTTAGATATTTTTCCTGTTAATCTGTCTCTGTTAATTTATTAGCCCAGCTAGAAGAACTTAGAAGGTGGGAGGAAAAGTAATTATTTTTTTAGTTCCCTCACTGTTATACATTTATCCAAACCCATAGAATGTACAACGCTAAGAGTGAACCCTAATATAAACTTGGGGTGATATGGACCCTAATATGGACTTGGGGTGATTATGATACATCAATATGGGTTCATTGATCGTAATAAATGTACCACTGTGGTGGGGCTGTTGATAATGGGGGAGGTCTTGCTTGTGTGGATATGGGGGTATATAGGAAATCTCTGTACTTTCCCCCCAGTTTTGCTGTGAACCTAAAACTGCTCAAAAAATATAAATTTTATTAATTAAAACAAAACAATCAACTAAGCTTATCTCATTTTCTTGTTAAGAAAAAAATAATTTATAAAGCAAGGGTGTAAACCTGTCATGAATTCTATTCACAAGTGAAAAACAACGTTCTCTTTAGTGAGATATATTTTGATTGGGATTATACTATAAACTTGGGATACTTAATTAATACTAATTAATATTTTGAGAAAAACTTATAAGCAAAAAAATATTCTTAAATTTGCATCATCTCCCTTTTCATTCTATTCCTGACTTTTAAAATTTTCTTCCCCTTTTCCACTTTTCCTTCTTTCATGATTAAACTGAACTCTCAATGCTTTAAAAATGAGAATATGCCTGTTTGCATTTTCTGTTAAGAAATGAGCCCATGCAAAAATCTCAAGAGAATAATATGCCTGTTGAAGAGTTCTTAACCAGAAGTACATGTAAATATGCATACTTTTCAGAAGACTCATATTTTGTGGTTTTTGTGTTCCTAAAATAAAATGACATGTTCAGAAAGGATGCAAATAGCTCATCAAATGAGCAACTCTTTTCTCTCTTGAGTATTGTAAGGATAATCAGGGAAGTGACCAATTATCTAGGGCTAATATTATTTGCTCTAAAAGCACGGGTAGTTTTTGAATGCATATACTGCATATGTTTGTTGGGAGAAGGGAATATATGTGACGTGAGCCTAATGTCTTCTACTAAAATATATGAATATATGTTTAGACTTTTCAACAGTGTTTTACAAACTGCAAGTTGTGACTCATTAATGGCTCATAAAATCAACTGAGTAGATTGTAACCAGTACATATTTTCTAAAGCTAGAATAGAAAATATCAGAGTATATGGCATTTAGGAAGGGTAAGTACTATTATATGAAACTTTAGTTTCAGGATTAGTTACTGAGTTAAAGTTTAAATTATATATGATTTTTATTGTGGCTTGCAACAATATAAATTGAGAACCACTGTTTTAGATCACTCATCTCTCCCTTTAGCCATTAAGAATAAAAAGTAATAAAAGAATGAAAAGTAATAACAATGCCAATACCTTAAATTTACCCAATTGCCTTTCCCTCTGAAGCACTCCCAGTACTTTATGAATGATACGATCTTATCCGTAGCAATAACTATCTCATAAACTATGCAGAGAGCAGCTGCTGCAGATGGGAAATGAAGCCCATGAGAGACTCATCTGAGGGCTGTGAACGAGCTGGCCAGAACGCCCGTATGTGGATGTGCATGGCAGTGCAGGTGGATATGGAGCAGTTCCCCTCACCTTTTCCTCAATTGCACATAGCCCTCTCTACCACCTGCCCAAAGAAGATGTTCAACGTTTTAAACAAATGAAAACATCTGGTGCCAGGGAGAAATGGTGAAACCCTATGAGAAGCCATGGAGAAGCCTGGAGATTCAAGTGTGCATAAGTACAGCGATTTGGATTCTGCTCCAGTAGATCTTAGAATGTGCTTTCCTTGTGAAACTGTCCTCTGAGTAGGCTCGCTTATGCTAGAGTGGGTGAAATCTTCATGGGATGTTTATTTAGCCAGAGAAGAGAAAGACATCTGTGACATTCATCAGGGTTTGGACTGGAGTGTCGCAATGGGGCTCAGCAAAAACCAGGAGGAGCTTCAAGCAAAGCTGCACCCACCCATGAGGATGGCTGTTTCTCAGCTGCCTCAGTAACTCCCTGCCTAGCATTTAACTCTTCTGTGAATATTAGAGTTGACTCCCCAGATGGTTTGCTCCTTAAGGCTTCACGCCTCATATTTCATTTGTAGCACCCCCATTTGACAAGCTCTGGCACATCTTTAAATTAGTGATTGGTGGTCCCTAGTGAAACAATACCCAGGATCGATAAACAACTGGGACTCTATGGTAGGTGCTGAATAGAAGAGAGAGGCAAAGCAAAGGAAGAATAATACAACCAGCTGACATTTGTTGAGGGTTTGGTACATTCCAGGCACCTGATGTGCTCAGGGGTCTGAGTACCCAGTTCTGCTGTGGTGGTGGGAGGTTTCCCCAAACCAACAAGAAACGTTCTAACATCAGCTGGGTGTCACAGTATTCAACTCAATTCTGACACTATGTAACTGGACATAGTGTCAGATCCCACAGGTTAAGGGCTCAGTCCCACAAGACTTCCTCCTTCACTCATTTCAAATACCAGTCACAAGTCCAGGTTACCCCCTGTGCTTCTGACCACCTGTGCTATAGGCAGTAGACTCTAGATTCGAAGTTCCAACAACCCCTGCCTTGGGTGCCATTAATTTGCTAGAGTGACTCACAGAACTCAGAGACACATTTCACTTACTACATTACTGGTTTATTATAAAAGAATATAACTCAGCTGGATGGAGGTGATGCATAAGGAAAGATATGGTCAGAACTTGGAACTGTCATGCCCTCTCTGAGCACACCACTCTCCCTGAATGTCCACATGTGCACCAACCCAGAAGCTCTCTAACTCGGTCCTTCTGGGGTTTTATGGAGGTTTGATTACCTAGGCATGATTGATTGAATCATTGGCCATTGGCAAGTGATACAACCTCCAGCCCCTCTACCCTCCCTGGAAGTTAAGGGAACTTTTAATTCTACCTTCTAATCCATGCTTGGCTCCCCTGGCAACCAGCCCCCACCTTTCGGTGACCCAGGACATTCCAAAAGTCACCTTTATCTCTCTCACCACTTAGGAAAGCCCATGGGTTTTAGAAGCTCTGTAAAAGAAATGGGGATGACGACCAAATATATAGTTCTTATTATAAATCACAATATTACACATACATTATCTCCCCACAACCCTTTACAGTGGGTACTGCAATTGTCTCCACTTTACAGAGACTCGGAGGAGTGAAGTAATTCACCCAAGTTCACACAGTGGCACAGTGGCCACGCTGGGATTCCAGATATGTCTTGTTCTAGAGCTGAGCACTTCTTTCAGGGCAATGAGTGTGTTCTGTTCATTAGGCAGGCAACATCAGATCCTGCAAAGAGTTCTACTGTTTATCAACATGTGACTTGGGGTAATTACCTTCTCTGGTTTCTCCTATTTAAGGGAGACAATGATACCTTCAGCACTGATTTGTGAGAATTCATTTGAGTGAGGAAAGATGCAGGCCGCATTGAGTCAGAGCCTGGCACACATACAAGTCTGTACGTTAGTTTCTTCCTAGAGCGGGAGTTCCTCAACCTGAAATATGGCAGTCAATTGCTACAGACTGCGGACCAGTGCAGGCATATGCAGCAACCTTTTGGATAAAGATGTGGACTGAGTGCCACTAAAGCTCATCCACTGGTAGCAATAGACCTTTGGAGGTCTGCTGTGGACTTGACAAGCCTTTCGCTTTGCTGCTGATGACTCCCAAGCCTGAGTGCATGGTTTCTGTTACAAGATTTCATGGCACAGCCAAGAATAAGCCAGACTGTGGCAGAGTCCTCCTTTCACTGCTGCTGCTTTCCTGCTGTCATCTTTCGTTGTCTCCTTCCTGACTCCTTCAGCAAACACAGGAATTGGGGTCTTAGCTCTGATGCACAATGAGTAAAGACACCCTCGGCTGCCTCCCTGTCATCCCTACAGCAACGCTCATCATCTGCTTTATGATGCTCCAGCCACGGATGTTTTCCGTCTGTTCCTACGACACTCCCAGTTCCCTCCTCCTAGCATTTGTACTTGTTCTTCCTTCCATACAAGGCTCTTTTCTCAGCTTTTTGCACTCGTGGCTTCTTACCGTCCTATAGACTCCCATCAGAGCTGACATCTTCACCATCTCACCTATGGGGCCCATGTCTCTCACTTTCTTTCTTTACTTTTATTAATATTTGAAATTGTAAAGTAGACTTCATGAGGCCAGGTATTCTTGTCTGTTTTGCTCACAGTCTCTAGTGCCTGGAAATGTATTTGGTAATAGATATTTGTTGCGGGACTGAATGAATGAACGCAGGCATGCATTGGTTTACCTAGATGTTACTTACCTTCCCTTGTTGGAATGTAAGCTCCTTGAGAGCACGTCCTTATCCTAAAACAATGCCTAGCACAGGTAGGAACATAATAAATATTTGTATTTATTAATTTACTATTTTTCAATTACACTTGACATTCAATATTATTTTATATTAGTTTCAGGTATACAGCATAGTGGTGAGACATTTATATAATTGACAAGGTAATCCCCCTGTTTAGTACCACCTGGCACTATACATAGTTATAATATTACTGACTTATAAAAATATTTTTAATGAATCAATTAAACTTGGACTCCAAACCTAGCAGGCCTACTGCTTACATTATCAAGGTCCAGGGCAGAAGTACAAATAGACATCTACACACCCTATGTCCAAATATTTATATATCACACTAACATATTAAATAAAATGTATTCTATTCTTTTACCTTGATAGATTAGCTTGCTAGATAATCTTTTGTACCAATGTAGGAGAACAGAATTTTGGATTCTAGGACTTTAGCGTTCCAAAGTTACAGACTGAAATGCAGGGGCCTGGGCAGAGTTGTCCCTGACTGGCCATCCACGCTCATGGCCCACACCTTCTCCTCTCACCCTCGGCTTCATTTCATACACTGAGGATGCTAAATAAGCACATGTTTGGACACTTTAGCCCATATAGTCAAACTCTTTCTATATCCCTGTTGCAAATAGTTGCCCCTTGGGGGCCGGCCCGGTGGCTCAGGCGTTTGGAGCTCCATGCTCCTAACTCCGAAGGCTGCCGGTTTGATTCCCACATGGGCCAGTGGGCTCTCAACCACAAGGTTGCCGGTTCAACTCCCACAAGGGATGGTGGACTGCACCCCCTGCAACTAGCAACGGCAACTGGACCTGGAGTTGAGCTGCGCCCTCCACAACTAAGACTGCAAGACAACAACTTGAAGCTGAATGGCACCCTCCACAACTAAGATTGAAAGGACAACTTGACTTGGAAAAAAGGCCTGGAAGTACACACTGTTCCCCAATAAGGTCCTGTTCCCTTTCCCCAATAAAATATATATATAAAAAAAAGTTATCCCTTGGATGGTCCTTGGGCCTGAAGTTCTGCCAACAAGAGGTTGGAGCCCGGGAAGAGCCCTCCGAGACCCTGGAAGTGGACTCGGGCTGTGTTTGAGCAGCAGCCTCCAATATACTCCTGGAGCATGCTGGGGGGGTGGTTCCAGGCTCTGGGTGAGTACGATCCCTTCCCTCTGTGGACTCCCCAACCTAGGCAGAGAGGCACAGCCAGAGAGGGGCAGAGCAAGACCATCTAAAGTTTATGGCCTTTCTCTTCAGACAGGAATGTATGTGACAATGGGAAATCAACTGATCTGAATTGAGCAGGTACAGAGAATAGAAGGGCGGGGAGAAAGAGAAGAGCTTATCTGGGATGCATGGGTGGTTAATTGGCTGCTGTGCCAGTCGCCCGTGTGTTTATGATCTCTGTCTACTACTGGAAGACACACGGGGAGGAAAAACGATCACTGAAAATAGACAGAGGTGAAGTGGCAGGTTTTGAGCTAAAAGGTGGCAGGATGGTCCCAGAACATAAATCCATCAATGTTATCCAAATCAAACCAAATAAGTTAGTCATGCTGGTGAATCATTTTAGTTTATTTCTCAATAAGATGAAACGATAGTTAAAAAGAGTTCTGTCAATGACATTCAGTGAAAACTGGAGGGAAATAAAGCATATGTAAAGATTTTTCTATGCTATTAAATGTAAAACTGAGAAGAACTATCTTTGAACTTTTGCAGGCCTACGCTACTATTTCTGAGTTTAATCAGAAGACTTTATATAAAGATAAATTCAATATCTTAATTTAATTAAACAATTTTTGTTTTTTTGAGTACCTTTCTGGTGCAGACACGTGTTGGGTACTGGAGACCCAAAGACAAATAATTTAGGACCCCAGCCTTTGAGACACACATAGAATTTGAGATGATCTAAATAAAGATTTTCTGCATGTTCTTTTAGATTCATGCCTGTATCCTTTGCTATTTATTGACTCCCTTATAAATAAAAATCTTGAAAACATTTGACTTTGTCTCCTAACAGCTTTTAGGTGAAAATGAATAGGTTTAGTTAAAAGGAATAATTTAACTTTTAAATCAGAATTCTACCAATACAAATATTGAACCTCTCTCATTTTCATTAATTTAACTTAAAGGGTCTTAAAAAATGCATTAAGGACCCACAATGGTTCACTTTAATGGTAATTTATGTTTCTTTCCTCCTTTGACCTCTATCTGTAAGGCTTTCTTTTCACTCTTTATTTTCTTTTTACCTCATAGCAGTGTTACAAGTCATCACCTTTCTTAGTAACAGGATTTGTGATAGTCAATAATTATGTGATTTTTAAAAATGATAAGTTCTTCTAATTGCTTTAGCTAATAAAATGCCATGGAACTGATAAGCCTGACTAATGCTACTTAATTGCCTTTGCTAAAGATAGAGTTGGCTGGCATTCGTTACAGTCTTTTAACTTCAAAGAAGCAATACAAATGTTAGAGAAAATTACTATGAACTTGAGGAAAATGGAACTCGGTTTCTGTTCTTGTTCATAGGAAAGAATATAAAACAATTTTAGGCACGACTCTGTTCTATAACTATATAATTTCATAAAAATTATTTTCTGAAAGATAATAAATTACAGCAATGAAAAAAAATAGATAAATTGGATATGAACAAAAATTAGAAAGACATTTTTAATTAAAATTTATTGGGGTGATATAAAACTGAAAACAACAAAAGAACAAAACAAACTAATTTTTAAAAATATGTACTTCAGAGTACACCATCAAGAAAGTGAAAAGACAACCCACAGAATGGGAGAAAATTTTTGTAAATCATGAATTTGATAAGGAACTTGTATCTAGCATATATAAAGGAGTCTTAAACTCAATAATAAAAGGACAAATGACCAAATTAAAAAATAGGCAAAGGAAATAATTTCTCCAAGTGGAGAAGTAGATATTTGTCCAAAGAAGATGTACAGCTGGCTTGTTTGTGCATGAAGAGATACTCTACATCATTATCCATCAGCAAATGCAAATCAAAACCACGAGATACCACTTCACACCCACTAAGATGGCTAGAATCGAAGAGGCAGATAATAACAGGAGTTGATGGGGATATGGAGAGATGGGAACCCTCATACACAGATGATGAAAATGGAAAATGCACAGCTGTTTTGGGAAACAGTTGGGCAGTACTTCAAATGACTAAATGCGTGAGACCCAGAGATTTCACTTCTAGGTATCTACCCAAGAGAAATGAAAACATGTGTCCACTCAATTTATACATAAATGTCCATAGCAGCATTATTCGTAATAACCCCAAAGTGAAAACAACACAAATGTACATCAACTGATGGATGGATACACAAAATGGAGTTTTCCATATAGTGTAATATTATCTGGCAATAAAAAGGAATGGAGTATGGATACATGTTACCACATGGATGAACTTTGAAAACTTTATGCTAAATGAAAGAAGCCAGGCACAAATGACTACATAGTACATGGTGTCATTTACATATAATGTCCAGAGCAGGCAGTAAAGTAGATTAGGAGTTGCCTAGGGCTAGGGAAGTTGGGAATAAGTGGGCATTGACTATGAATGGGGATGGGGTTTCTCTGAGAAGTATGAAAATGTTCTAGAATTAGACACTGGTGATGGTTACACAATTCTGTGAAAATACTACAAACTACTGAATTGCACACTCAAATGGATGAATTATATAGTACGTAAAGTATATCTCAAAAAGCTGGTATAAAATAAGAAAATTGTCTGTTTTAAATTTTTAAAATCTTTATTTTTGTTTTTCAGTGCCTCCTCGAACTTCCTTAAAGTAACAAGTGCTCTTTTAAGTAGGTAGCTTAAGAGAGTTTTACTCTTCTTACCATATTATACACATGTAATTTCACGCTTTGCTTTCTTCTCAGTATTAAAATTTAACCACACCCATTTTTAACTACTTTATTTTATGATAAGCTCTATAGCGTAATCATAACTTGACTGTTTTGGTTTTTCTTTTCTTTTTAAATATCACCTAAGTATTTAACATAAGTGCTTAATCTGTTTGGGTCTTAAAAGTTTTGGGAAGGACTTCAATTTGAACTCACCTGAAGTCTCCCTGTGTGCTCTGTTTCTCGCCTATTCAAGCTTCCATCATCTTTGCCCTGTCCTTAACAGCCTCCTAAGAGGCCTCCCCACATCCTCTCTGGCCTCCGTCCAGTCTATTCTCCACTTTGAAGCTAGAATTTTTTCAAAATGCAAATAGAATCAAGTAATTCCCCAGCCATGAAACTTTTCAATGCCTCTTGATCGTTCTGAAGATAAAGATGAAAACCTTCCAGGTGGCTCCTGAGGCTCTGCAGGGTTGGGCCATGCTTACCTTTGCAGCCTCACCTCCCACTACTCTCCTCCTTGCTCATCCACTCCTGCCACACAAACCTCTTTCTGTCACAAGAAACACATGGAGCCGCAGCACAGACGGTTCCCTACTCCTGGATCCCTCTCCACCCTCAACCCTCCAGGCTGCTGCTTATCTCTTACTTTGTCAGCTTTCAACACCATTTAGGTTTGGTTGCTTGGTACTATGTTCCTTTCTGCTGCCCTCCATCTCACTCAGCCACAGTCTCGACTGGTTTTCACAGCCAGAAGTTATGGAGACTTCTCTTTCCAGCACTGAAACCCTGTGCTGGAGAGGTGCTGAGACACCCTTGCTCCTCAAGAGAGAACCTTCACAGCCGAGATATCCCTTCTGAGTTTTAATGGTCACATGCATGTGTGGGGCCAGCCCATTCCGTGTCTCTGACCCTCCTACCAGTCTTGAGGTGGCTTCTTCTGTATATCCGTGGTTGTAGGGCTTCAGTTCAGCTAGAGTTCAGGCAATTCTCAATGATGGTTGTTCAGTGGTTCAGGAGTTGTAATTGACGTGGTCCTGAGAGGATGTGAGCACAGCATTTACCTACTCCACCATCTTGACCGGAACTCTCCTGGGGAGATGACATTTTGACAGAGTTTAGAGGTTGTGTTTTGCTAGGCAGGGAATGGAGGTGGGAGAGCATGTGCACAGAAAATACTGTGTTTAGGAAAAAACAAGCATCCAAGGTGCCACCTGCACTGTGGGGCAAGTAGTGAGTGCTGGGTGAGGTGTTCTACTGCCCCAGTATAGGGCTGACTGGTAGGCCAGCTGTGGGAGGCTTGAGCAATCAGGGCCCAGCTGTTCAAGAACAAAGTGATTCCAGCTTCAGACAACAGCCAGACCTCTGGGCAGATATCCAAGTGCCTGTTAGTTATCCTATGAATAAAGGAATAGAAAACATCTCCTTTTCTTGTTAAGTTTTGAGAAATATCTGTCTTACCTCTAAAGAAGGTGGTATTTACAGATAAGAGTTAAATTATACAACTCTATTTCCTTTGTCATCTTATCTCTCTTTCCAACAACACCATAAAGCAAAGTGACAGAATAAATCAGTATTAAAACTACACAAATGTTCTTTTACGAGCAATCTAGTTGGTGGTGATTAAAATGATGACCTTAAAAATATATATATTTATTCACATATGTATATAATTAGTTTGAAAGAGTCTCAAATTGTGAAGTAAAGCATGAAATGCCCCCCCACCCAACTCCCACCCCTGTCCAGTGATTGCCTCCACTAGGATTTTTATAACTCACATTTCCCATTGGGTAGATGGTACCTCTATGTTCAAATTAGTATGATTCCATAGTTTTGATCAAATTCAATTGTTAAAAGTCTATTCCCATATATTAAAACTTAGTTCTAGTCCACTTACAACCCTTCTCCCTGTTTTCCCAGCACAGGTTGGACTTGTGGTTATAGCAGCAGCTAGGGAACCAGACTTGGTGAGTACTCTCTCAATTCCCCACACCCCCAGCCCCTTCCTTTGCTTCTCTGGTATTGGGGAGGAGAAAAAGGAAAGGGGGATAGTTATGACTACTGATGTGACTCATGCTCATGAGTCTGTAGGCTCACTGTGGATTGGAGCAAATCTTTACAAACTTCATGGAAGAGAGTTAGCTTCTAGCAGTTTCCATGGGTTTTGGTGGTTGCTTCTCAAGCTCAGCTATGTCTTTCCTTTGATGCCCCAGTTGGTTTCCCATCACAGCTCTCTGCTTCACTCAGTTCTTTGACTCAGGTTGTTGTTACCTTCATAAGATTTACCCCATTTGTCCATTTCTAGAAAGTAGAGATGTCACCAACAAACTGGAAATTGACAAGATGGCCCTGGATCCCTCTATGGCAGGCTGCCGCCCAGCGCCATCTTGCCGCTGGGTGCTTCCCTTCTCTTCCATAGAACCAGGGCAGGAGATGTAAGCCTGGCGTTGAGTCAACTTCCAATCAAGTGACAAAATGCTAGGTCCCCTTCTTGCAGATATGTGCAGATATTAGAAGTGATGATTGTGGGGACTCCCTTCCCTGGCACTGGAGAAGGGAGTACCCTTACCCCCTGTGAGAAGGAAAGACAGTCTCACTTCATGAGCCACTGTAGTTTGCCACATTTGTGGTAATGGTCTTATAGCTTTTATGGTAAAACTGTCAACCTGTATTCTCACCCCTCACCCCAGGGCCTGTGGGAATCTCAAGCAGAGAATGGAGACTTTTTTTGAACTAGGGTCTGCACACTTTAGTAACTTTCTTCATAACGGGCAGTATCTCTACTGTAGTCCTGCCATTTTTAATAACCTCAGGGGAGCAGACAAAGGTCCCATTCAGTCTCTCCTACTACATGCAGGTAAACCTACTCCCACTTCTTTCTTTAGAGACCCATTTCAATTATCTAATGCTAATATTCTAAATTGCTCTTTTGGACAGGTGGATTCCTATATCTTCCAGGGACTAGAGTGAGTATCTTCTTCTATCTATTAGTCCTGCTCTCTCTTATAATTTCAACTGCCACATCTCCTCAGGCTTGTAAGTATACTCAAGTCACTGTCAGTTTAAAAAGGAGACAAAGGGAAAATGAGGAAGTCCCTTCTTGACCTTGAGTTACCTTCTGCTGTGTCATTATTTCATTCCTCCCCTGCACAGCAAAATTCCTGGAAATGGTAAACTAGAATTTCTGTCTTCCCTTTCTTCCCACTCACTTTTTATTTACTCTTTAATGCACATTTCCAGTTATATCAGAAATACATTTGTATCGATACATTTTAATGAAGACATAAAAGCATAAAGAAGAAAATGAAAAATTCCCAGAACCTCATCATCATAGGTAATCACGTTTATTGTTCTGAACTATTTCTTTCTAGTCTTTTCGTGGTCATCTTTCAGGAGCTACCCTCTGCAGGAACTCTTTCCTTTTAATCATTCCTTCTGTGCTTCGGCTTGACCCAAATTCACTTTACCTATACACGTACTGAGCTCATCTAGTGCCCTATCCATATCCCCACCAGTTTGTTAACTTTTTTAGTGGAGAAATGGTGTTTACCTCGTCTGTGTATCCCCAGCATTTAGCACAATGCCTGAAACACAATAAATGCTTAAATGTTTAAAATGTCGAGGATATGCCTATGCATAAAAGAAATTCACAGTTGTGCATTCTGATGTACCAGGGCAGGAAGGATAAATAATGTCTTCTTGAGGACCCATTCTGAGCCATTTGTGATGGCTTCCCATGACAGTTGTGTTGAGAGCCATTAGTGCCAGTCTCAGAATAATCGGCCGCCCCTAAACCCAGGGTGGGGAAGGTCTCAAATAGTATAAAAGTATATCTGAATACTGGTTTTAAAGATATGCATTTTTATTACTTTTGAGTGGATGCTGTCACTGTAAATAGGCAAAGTGTGGCCCGGGAAAGGACCCACTTCAATAACTAGATGAGCTATTTGCATTCAGCATCTAAGCAGGGTTGGTCTTTGCACAGACGGTAACTGGATTGTATAAAAGTGGGTGTTGGTGTGTTTTCTGGAGTACTTAAGCACTCCCTTGGGAATCTTATGTATAGTAACACTTCACAGATATTTATTTTGTACACAGTAGAAAGGTCAATACCAGCCCAGCTCCTTCCTGAATTATGGCAAATTCTAAATGGATGAAGTCAGAATTAATGCGATTTATTTTTTGTTATTTATTTACAGAATTTTGTCTCTTTTTGATTTGTTGAATAGCTGTCTCTGTGCTTGGTGTTTGGTTTCTTTATGAATGCCTGTGTTAGTGTTGCCTGTTTTGAAATAAAAACTATGAGTGTTCAGAGACATCCTTTTTTTATAATTAAAGTTTATTGGGGTGACAATTGTTAGTAAAATTACATAGATTTCAGGTGTACAATTCTGTATTACATCATCTATAAATCCCATTGTGTGTTCACCACCCAGAGTCAGTTCTCCTTCCATCACCATATATTTGATCCCCTTTACCCTCATCTACCACCCCCCTCCTCCCCTTACCCTCTGGTAACCACTAAACTGTTTTCTGTGTCTATGAGTTTTTGTCTCTTATTTGTTTGTCTTGTTCTTTTGTTGTTTTGGTTTATATACCACATATCAGTGAAATCATATGGTTCTCTGCTTTTTCTGTCTGACTTGTTTCGCTTAGCATTATACTCTCAAGATCCATCCATGTTGTCACAAATGTTCCTATATCATCTTTTCTTACCGCCGAATAGTATTCCATTGTGTATATATACCACAACTTCTTTATCCATTCCTCTACTGAAGGACATTTTGGTTGTTTCCATGTCTTGGCCACCGTAAACAAAGCTGCAATGAACATTGGAGCACACTTGTCTTTACGTATAAAGTCTCCCTATCTACTCTGTTTCTCACCTATTCAAGCTTCCATCATTTTTGCCCTGTCCTTAACAGCCTCCTAAGAGGCTCCGTTTGGCCTCTGTCCAGTCTATTCTCCACTTTGAAGCTAGAATTTTTTCAAAATGCAAATAGAATCAAGTAATTCCCCAGCCATGAAACTCTTCAATGCCTCTTGATCGTTCTGAAGATAAAGATGAAAACCTTCCGGGTGGCTCCTGAGGCTCTGCAGGGTTGGGCCATGCTTGCCTTTGCAGCCTCACCTCCCACTACTCTCCTCCTTGCTCATCCACTCCTGCCACACAAACCTCTTTCTGTCACAAGAAACACATGCTTTTGTCACATTTTATAAATGTTTTCAGATTTTTTGGGTAGATACCCAGGAGAGGGATTGCTGGGTCATACGGTAATTCTATTTGTAATTTTTTTGAGGCACCTCCACACTGCGTTCCATAGCGGCTGCACCAGTCTGCATTCCCACCAACAGTGTATGAGGGTCCCTTTTCAGAGACATCATTTTAACCAGAGTAAAGCTACTGGTGCGAAATTCCATTCTACTACATACCATTTTGGGCACTCTAAATCTGAGTGTTTTCATTTGGGGAAAAAAAAGGGTTAATAAGGACAATTAAGCAAGATCAGATATATGAGGTGCTTTTTTTTTTTTTTTTAAATCATGGTGCCTGGCATATAGTAAATGTTATCTATATTTGGAGTAGTATCATTGGATCAACCCATTATAATAGTGTGCATATTAGCACTTGATGAGAATTATATGATTGTTGAGATATAGTAAAGTAGCAATTCACAACCGGGGTTGATTCTGTCCACCGGGGGACATTTGGCAATGGGGAGAAATTTTGGTTTTCACCTGTGAGAAGGAGATGCTACTGGCATCAACTAGGTAGAAACTGAGGTTGCTGCTAAACATCCTACAACGTACAGGATGTCTTCCACCAACAAAGAATTATCCTGCCCAATGCGTCTATAGTGCCAAAGTTGAGAAACTCTGTAGTAAAGGCGTGAGCTCATTTATGAGAGGTATGATAGGAATTCTGGAATATACAAATGCATCTAAAACTATGTTGTTTTGTTTTTCTCGATTAATATTGAAGGCTAACAGGTTGTTAGGTCCTTTGTATAGTTATTTCCTGCTAGTAGGTACTACCTGAGGTATTGTTCCAATGACTCAGAAAGATTTTGTCCAATTGCTTTATGGGTATGAAATGTGCTTCTCAGCTATTCTGGTGGACACATCCATGTGGAGAAAATTTTAAAATTAAATCATTGTGAATAGGAGGTCTGTCTGACTTAGTGCTACTCATATTTGTTGTGAATTTTTGATCATTGCCAAATTGGCCACTTATATAAGTGGAATGAAAGAAGAGAGAAGTTATTGTTTATACAACTTTATTTTTTTCTTTTTTGGGTCAAATCGTACAAAAATTAGAATTATGTTTCTTAAAAGATGATTCAAAGACTCCCTGCTCAGAATCCTAAAACATTTCAGTGCAAGGAGAATTTCTGCGTTCCACCTGAGATGTACTGAGTCAGAATCTTTCTTTGGTAGGTAAGGCCAGGGAATCTGTATTTGCCAAAAGAGTCCAAGTGAGTCAAAGCATTTTAAGGTTTGAGAACCACTGGAGTACAATATATAAGACGTGTCAAAGGGTAGCAAGTAGAGTTGTGGACTTATATTTTTACATCAGACAGTCTGTGAACCTGGATTAGAATGAATAGATCCCTAGAGCTCTTTGGTTTAGCATTTTCTTTTATTTTTGTCCTGAAAAGGGCTTCAAAATCTTTCTCTACCTGAAGATATTAGTGCCACGTTCAATAAAGGAAACCACCGTTTGAGCCCTCGGTAAAGCTATTAGAATGGAACAGCTGTGGACAAAGGTACGCTGATTCTATATTTAGAATGTTCTGCAGGGCTGAGTTCATGACAAATTCATTCTTGTTCCTCTAAGAAATGCCTGGATTTGTAAAGCAGAAACAGTTTACTATATGCTAGCCCTTCAAGCTGGGTAAATTTTAGGGTTATTTATGTGTCCCTTAGGAAAGATGATATATCTAAAAGCACATTTCTCTTCCTTCTTCACACATTAATTCTTAAGTTAAAATAACATCACACCTTTGGTTCTTATTTTATGAGTTGGTACACTTTTGCAAGTGCCAGTGTAAAGTCTACTGATGCTAATTGCTAATAAGAATTACATGTTTTGAGAGAATAGTAGTAGGGGGAGCAAATTAATTCATACCTAATTTGCATTCCCTTGCCAAGTTTGAATTGGGACCAATTTGCAAACTGAATTGTCTCTCTAGCCTTGGTAGAGTTTATAATAATGCCGAAAATTTCTTAATTCATGGCAGTGCCTTTTTAATAAAGACACATTCACAGCTGCAGGCTTGGTGCCTTGTAACATATTGCTAATAATTGGGCTAATAAGATTTTAAAGTTAATTAAAAGCATGGGAAAACCCATAAAGTCTGAGGCAGCTCAAACTGGTTGCTGACCAAGCAAAAATGCAAAGAGAGAAGAAGGTTAAAACTTGTTCATTAGTGACTTACCAATGATGGTCCTTTTTTTTTTTTGGTAGAAAATGACCACTTTTGCATTTCTCTTAAAACAATTGATAACCATTTAATGAGAATTTTTCAATGCCCATGATCTCATTTCTTTTTACAGAATTTCCTAAGATAGCCAAAGAGGCAACACATACGGAACTCACCATTTCGTACAATGTATGGTCCATGAGAGTTTGGGGAATGTCCACTAGCACCTCATAGGACAGAGGGAACTTGAATGCTCTGCCTGGCTCTCATTGTCCAGTTGCGATGCTCACGGCATCTCTTCATACCAGGACTCTGGGACCACCATGGTGAGTATGAATATGACCCTTGTCTGGTTTTTCAAAGGCCCTTCAAGCTTATCTATTACAAGATGACATCTTGCACTCCCTGTATGTCCTTCTTCAAAGAACAATTCTTCCTGCAGCTTTGTACAGAGTGATAACCTGGTTCCCCTGTGCTAAGGTGTAGGTGTTCCATAATGTAAAGAGAGGCAGAATCTTTGGAACGTATGCTGATTTCAATATGGCATCCTGAAGAAGAATGACAGAAAGCACAGATACCAAGTATGGTGCTATATAACCATTTGTAGATGGTAAAATTCTGGACCTATGCCTGATTTTTGAGCTGATTTAAATGGTTGACGGTCTTCAAATCCCTCACAATTTTATCTCCTGGTCCATTCTAACTCAGTGTATGATTTGGAATTCTGAAGGTATTTTTTCTTTTTTTCTTTTTGGAATGTTCTAGATAATTTTTCTGAGCACTACACCCAGATTATTCTCCCACAAATCACACTAGACTCTGTTCTGATAATTTCTAGTTTTGGTATCCTTTCGTAACTGGCACCATCAAAAGATGCATGCATATGACATTCCAGTATGAACTTAATTTAACTGAGGTCATCTATGTTTTGAAACTGTCTTCACCCAACCTCCTCATTCTGTGACTGTGAAATTGTTGTTGGATCAACAATAGGCATTTGCATGATAACCCATATCCACTACTCACTTAGTATGTGCATATTCTATTTCCTAGCATTAGATTCTGATTTGGGCAGCGTCTGTTGCTATCCTTGGGCTATGTCAGTTGTGGTAGAGACAGCTAATTGTCTCCCAATGTTCGTTCTCCCCTTCTATAGAAATATCTGAGATACAACCTCTACCTTTTAGCTTGGCCTAGGGCTGCTTGGACTAAAGCTTCCCCTACAGCTAAGGAATGCCATGGGACTAAATTCTCGGTGTATGTTTGAGCAGGCTGTTCAACTCTGGGAAATGTCCTTAGGGGAGGCAACATTTCTTTTCCCTCTCATTTTCTCCTTCCTGCCAGCTGGCATGTGGATGTGATGGCTGACGTGGGTGCGACCGTCTTAGACAGAGGTGATCTAGGGAATGAATCCATGGACTGAGTAACATCAAGAGAGAAGAAGCCTGGGTCCCTGGCTCTGCCAAGTGCCATACAACCCTGGACCATCCAGTGCCAACTTCCTTGAGAGAGAAAAAAAAATATTTCCTTGTCTATTTTGGCTTTTCCATTACTTCCAGTCAAACTGAATACTAAGTAGTTTATTAGTGGTCCCCAATTCTCAAAACTTCCTTTATAAATTTGCTCCTTAATGTTTGGGATTCTTTCAAAAAGGCCTAAAGCCCATCATCTCACAGTTTGTTAAAGGAATTAATGAACATGAGACCCTGAGAATTATACTATATTGACTTCAGCATTCCTTAAAGGGTGAATGATTGACACCAGGTCGATTTCAGAGACCGTGGTCAATATAGCGCTTCCCTTATTGAAACCTTCTTACTTAAGCCTGAAGCTGGGAGGAAAATGGATCAGAAATTTGTCTAGTTCTAGCTCTGTTTTATGGACATTATAAAACAGACTGATCTCTTTATATGAAGAGAAGGGAAGACAAGATCAAAAGTGTTAAAATGTTTTTCAATGTGTTCAAATCAATAAGAGTTCTATCGATCAGCAGAGTTCAGATAGTTACTGACTGCTGTTATTAAGTATCACTCTTATTCAAAAGGCCATGCAGGGCTCTGTACAGGGTGATATGACAGGGGACCTGTATTTAAAGAAGTTAAAATCTAGTCAGGGAGTGTCTTATTTTAGGTTCTTCAAAACAGCAGGCCATGAGATACATATTTAGATACTAGTAGTTTATTTGTGAGATGATCCCAGGAAACATGGAGAGAGAAGGGAAGGGAGGTGTCCAAACAGGTCAATGTTCTGAGCAAGTAGGACACCATCGTGTTAAGGATCTTCTCAGGAGCCACGTGGAGCCTGTCTCAGGATCCCCCGGCCAAAGGAGGAAGTTGGGGTACGATCCTCCCACTCTCATCCTTCATTGATTGAGGGTTGCTTCTAAGGATGTTAGCTTATTGGTGGTACTTGTCCATCCTCAGCATGGACACTGCTGGAGACAGGCAGAGATGCAGGTGCTGGGGCCAAGAAACCATGGGCACACATGGGAACTGGGCATCAAGCTGTCAGTGACTGCTGGAGACATCCAAGGGTCTATAAAGATGGCACTGACAACATCTGAAATAGTCCACCCCTTGCACTGCTTGGGCCTCGCTTTTAGCTCTGTCCTATCTTGAAGAGAGAGCTGCCAACATAAGGCCACGTAATAAATGCTGGATTGTGTGATCTTCAAATCTCTAACGAAGGGCAGATCACTATGGGCCATAGTGTGAAGGAGGGGTTTTTGTATAATATGAAAATCACTTGAGCCTCGAAGACTGGCCAGGATTTAAGTAAGAGAGAGAAGAGGGGCAACTAGATACCAGGAATGAGGCATACTATGGGTAAGGGCTTGGATATAAAAATGTGAAAGGTATAGTCTGTGACGTGGTGGCTGAAATCAAAAGTCTAGAGTCGGAGGTAAACTTGGAAAAGTATTAAGGGATATTTTCTCAGGGACCTTATAATTCAGACTAAGTGTTCTGGCTTGACTTCCTGCCAAGACATTCTTTTCTATTTAATGGGACTAAATTTATATATAATTAAAATTTCTAGTCCCAATTTAATGGAAAATATTATACCCTCTTACATGGATAATTTTGAAGCAACTGTTCTCAACGTTTTTTCATTCTATCATGGCAGACATAGAAAAAAAATGTTGGCATGCAGCACGTCCTTCCTAGATAGGATATTTCTAATTTCTTGTAAGTTAACCCCACCCTTTTATCTCTAGTTCATAGACATCGATTAGAATGCAAGTCCACTACAAGAAAGGCAGTGGCACGATTGAAAACAATATAATTCGTCAAAAAGAAAATCATTTGCAAATGCTGGTCCTTTAATGCTTATGGAATAACACATTATTTGTGAAAAACTTTAAAACTGGTTGTGACATAACAGTGTTTCTAACAGGACGGCTGACAATTATTGTTTTAAAAATCAAGGTTGCGAATGGGTGACTTGCGGACAGAAGATGGAGGCAGACTTTTTGCGATTGTCTCACAATGTTGGCCTCAAAGGGATGGGGGAGAGGAGCCCTGTGAAACCCAGGCAATGATAACGAGCTCACTCCACAGAACCAGGAGTCAAAAGGAGAGTCAAAACTCAGGGAGTTTTTTCAAATATCCTTGCATTCCAACATTCGCATGTGGGACCTGGCTGCCGCTGAGGAGCACAGCTGTCCCCTTCCCCCGCTCTGGATGTGGCCTGCTCTCTCCAGTTTGTCCCTCCAGGCCTCCTTCACTCTGCTTTACTTGAGTGGTCTGTAGGCATTTGAATGTGAAATGCTACTTTTGGAGCATAAAAGGGACCCCTGGTTTCTGGAGGCCTCCAAAACCAGTTGGTGCTTAGCCATGGAGCCTGAGGGCCCCTGTTCTCCCTTCATACTTGGGCCATTGCTGGGTAATCTCAATTATGGAATCTCTAGCTGTGATAGCTTTCATACCTTAGTGAAGACTGCTTTCTGTCTCTATAAATCCTTCTATCAAATATAATTTTATGCCTCTTATATTTGTAGTTGGAACCACATTTTTCCTGTCTTCAATAATATAATGAGTCTCTCCAAGGTCCCATCAGTTTGTGAATCCTAGCAGAAGTCACCTAAACTTTTTGTTAAGATAGGATCAATTTAGCTAATTGATTAACAGCTGCATCAATAGCCTCTTCAATAAACAAGTTCTTTATGGGGGAGCTTTTGTTCACCAGACATGGTTTTAGGTGCTGACAATACAACAAGGAACTCCACAGAGTTCTCTGTCCTCAGTAAATATGTCTTCTAGTTGGAGAAGTATCATCACATGCAGATAGATATTTAATGTGTCAAATGGTGAAGGTAGTAGGAAGAAAACAAAGCAGGGTAAAGGGGGATGAGAGGTGTGCTGTTTCACAAAGAACAGGGAAGGCCTTTCTGAAAGGGTGATAAACCAGAGCCTTGCAGGGTCACAGGAGAAAAGTATATGCAGAGATTTGAGAGAAGAGTATCTTAGTATCTCAGATGCAGGAACAGTAAATTCAGGGTCCTAAGTTGGGTATATGCTTAGATTTCTTTTTCCTTTTTTGAATTAGCAAGAAGGCTAGAGTGAAAAGTTAATAGGAGATGAGATTGGAAAAGTGGCTAGAGATCAGATCATGCAGCACTTACAGGCAAGGATAAGAATTTTGAATCGTACTCTGAATGATGGCTTTTGAGCAGACAAGTGACATGATTTGAATTATTATTCAAAAGGATTACTCAGACTGCTATGGGGAAAACAGTCTGTAGTAGGATGAAAGTAGACATGGGGAGACCCATTAGAAAGCTATTGCAATATGGTGGCTTGAATTAAGGTGGTAGTGATGGAAGTGTTGAGAAGTGGCCAGATTCAAGAGAGAGGTACAGTTGATAGGTTTGCTGATGTGAGGTGTGACATAAAAAGGAGCATCAAGGATGACTTCAAGTTTTTGGCTCGACATATGCATTGGTAGACTCTGAGATGGGAAATACTGCAGGAGAAGTTTTGGGGGTGGGTGCTGGTGAAAATCAAGTTTGGTTTTAGACGTACTAACTTGGAGATGTTCATTCAACTTCCAATTGGAGATATCAGATAGACAATCCAATAGGCAAATCTGAAGCTCAGGGGACAGGTTGAGGATGAAGAATTAAATTGGGGAGCCATCAGTATATTTAAAGCCTATGGGACTAAATGCGATTGTGGTTGAGGTGATTTGGCATAGAAAAGAGGTCCAAACACTGCTGAGGTGTGAGACTGAGAATAGATGGTTGGGCTTGACCCATTGCCGGCTTAGAGAAGAGCAGTTTCTGGGGATGAGGAGAGCCTGATTGGACAGGAGACTTGAGAAGGAGAAGACGTGGAAGCAGTGAATATTGACCCTTATATAGTAGGAAACAAAGAAATGGGAAAGGGAGCGATGGCCATATGTTCCATGTCACTGTTCTCTATTCATTGCTTTAATGCTGCCTTGGCCAACCCACTTGTGTCATTCAAATGTTGACACTGACCCACCTTGACCCATGACACCCTTTGAGCATCTGTGACTGTCTCTGTCTCTCCATCATTGCTGCACACAGGTGTGGGTGTTGTCTACTTCTTGGCACCTGGCTGGCATAGTACGTTTTGGCTCTATCAGAGCCAGGCCCCCTGTTAGAGCTGAAACTTACTGGTTAGCTTTTGTAAGTTTCACAAACGAAATTCATTTTAAAACATCAGTTAAAATGTTTGTGTTTTGAGGCAAACAATTTTTGTCTCTTGTTGGATTCATTAGGGACCCTGAATCCTTTTCATATGGTTGTATAAATCTTAAATTTCTAAAAAAGAGAAAACATGCATACATAGGAAATGACCTTGGGCTAGATCATTTAACTTGCTTGTCTCGGTAACCAGGTCTGTCCTTGGAAATAGAGTCTTCTAAGCAAGAATTTCAGAGTAGATACTGCTGGCTAACTCAGATGGCTAATGTTTTTCTCTCTTCTCATTTCTTTCCTCTCTGGAGACCATGCTTAGGTGGTAGTTTCAAGTCTAAGACAGAAAACATAGAGCATTTCCCCTATTGCTCATGCTGATCAGATCCACAGGAGTAATTTCATCTCAAAAGTAGATGGGTCTTCAACACGCGTAGATCAAATGGGCACTTTTGTAAAGGAAGCCTTTTAGACTCTGTTAGGGGTGCTGGTAAAATTCTTCAAAGTGGTTCTTACTGAACTCACTGAAACCCTGAATTTTCAGATGGGGGAAATTATACCTGTTATTCCCCTTACCATGATTTATAATCCATCTCTTAGGTCTCCTTCTTTGAAGTCTTCCCCTTTTTTTTGTACATAGGTTTTAATTTTGCCCCACCTGACAGGAGGGCGCTGAGGAGTTAAGAGCTATGTAGCTTATTATCAATTAAAATTTACAGAGTCTTTAAATCATTTTTGTAAATGGCAATTATTAATATGTTCATTTTGATTATATCCTTTGGGAAAAGAGCACATAAGGAATCAGATTTTCCAAATTCTTCTAGGATTACAGATCAAATTGTAAACTCAGCTGATCTTTGCAAGTTGTCTTAATCCTTTTCAGGCCCTTTACGTAGGACAGTAGTAGTAGTTTAGCCTACTCATCAAAACAAACAAACCAGCAAACAAAAAAATAAAAATGCCCATTTACAAAATGGGCATTGTGTTGTAGAAGCAAATCAAGCTACAATTTCTTACGCTTTAGAAACAACACATTCAACGTGTCTTTCCCTTTAGTTGAACGATTTTCCTTTCTGTACTTAATTTCAAATGTTCTGTAATTATCCCTCATGTTGTTAGGCAGCTGTGCAATATTCATATTTCTAAGAGTGCAAATATTTCTAATAGAAAATGTACAAATAAAATTTTAATATTTTCCCCTCCATCCCGGGTACTCCAGTAGCTTAAATATAAAAACTGGGATTGCCAAGGGGAAAACACACACCAAGTATACATAATATCAAGACAAGTGAGCCAACCTAGAATAGATACACAAGGCCGCTGCATGGGTTCAAGTACAGGCATGAGCACCTTGGATGAGGTGATGAATCAGGAGAGAGTTGTTGCCACAGCTCTAGGTTTATTCTCTCAGCCACATAGACGACCTCAGAGAGTATTGTCCTAAGCCCAGTAGAAAAATGATCACTCATACAGCTTAGGAAAAAACCCAACCCTATATTTAACATGTTCCTGAGGTGTTTAATAAGCAGCACAATCTAATAAATGGATGATAACCTAATGGGAAAACACGACTCTCAACTCAGACTTGAAGAAACCTGCACCAGTCTGGCCAGTTTATAATTACAATGGGTGTTGTAATTAGATGAGCAATTTATCAGGACTTCACAAAATTTGAGTTTCAGTTCTGAGGCGTAGAAGGAAATTTTTCTTGTTTTTGGATGACTGACTTCACGTCACTTGAATTTCATGTAAGTTCTGGGTCCAGATGAAAAAAAAAATAATGTTTTCATTCACTCCTTTCCATGTAAGTGATTAGTAAGGAAAGCACTACTTTGGGCTTCGATATAAATCAAACTCATTGGACGCCAAGGTCATGTGCATCAGTTTATTCCCCTAGTGTTTACTTTGTTTTGGGCCTCTGTGACCTATGGGTAGGCAGAGAACTCAGACTTACCCTACACTTAATTTTTGGCAACTATTTTTATTGAATACTCATAATTTTCTTTCTTTTTAAAATGTAAAAGTGTTTTCTATTTAGTATCATGCAAGGGTGTAAATATTTTATGCTAACTGCCACCTTGAAGATGGAAAAGAAGATGGAAAACTGTAATAAATTTAGATAGCTGGTATGGGACGGATGTTTAATCTATGGCTTGAAACTCTTTTCCAGCTTGTATTGTGTCTGTGACACAAAGTATGACTTTGTGTAATTCTTTAGGGTATTTCCAGGCATTCTGTCAAGATTCGTGCATTGATTAGTCAGCCCTCTTGGCATATTTGGGAGGATATGGGCAGCACACCGTGTAAGAATGGGCAAGCAAGTGCCGTAATACATGTCTGGAACTTCCAAATCTCACAGACATGACAAAATCTGAACCTCTAAAGTAAATACTTCTAGATCCACCAAGCTGAGATTAGCCCTACTTTCAAATTCAAACATAAGAAGATCTTACTGAAAACCAAAGTGGTAGCTAGGAGCTCATGTGTCCTAAATTTAATTCAAACTGAATGTTACTATCAAAGAATGTGATATGGAATCTTGAAACATAACTTTAGATGCAAATTTCATACTGTGATAAGAAATTATTTTGAAGTAATCTCGATGAGACTATATAATAACATTAAAATGTAAAACATAACTGGGAAGTGATATGATTCAATTATAAGAATTAAATAACATGCATTTACCCAATTATAGTAAGAAAGCGTATGCCAGGTTGGTATAAGACCCACTCAAAATCTATTCAATGGAGAGATTTATGCAAATCATTTTCTAAATTTTATACTTTATAGGATTTCTCTATAACTCTTTTGGTGGGTCTTTCTTTTCTCATAGAATGAATGCATTCACCAACATGCAGCCAAACTCTGGGAAATACCAAAAAGGTATAAAACATAGACTCTGCCTCCTGAAGTTTACATTCTTAGGAGATATATGCACAAGAAACATTTGAAGTGACTGTGTGATTGGGTGTTTGAACTGATTCTATAGGACAGGGGTGTCCAAACTTTTTTCAAGGGCCGTATGCAGTAAAATACACAAACAGGCAGGCCACTCACTCAAGGTAAAGTATGTATTGCCTCACCTGGTTTATTTACGTAAACTAAACATATTTTTGGAATTTGCTGCGGGCCAATTAAAAATGGATTGCGGGCTGCAGTTGGCCCGTGGGCCGCTGCAGTGAGCAAGAGATACAACAGAAACTAACACTTTTTTTGTTCAGAGTTTTGTGAGTGGTCATACATTGTGAAGAAAGAGGATGGTTTTAGAGGTGTTGGGACATCAAAAATTCCAGGAGGCAGCTGAACATACACAACTGGTACTCAAGCGAGAGTTCTACCCAGGAGTTAAAGATTTTTTTAAATCTAAACCTACTGAGTTTAAGATGTGTCAATAAGTAATTCCTTTTAGGGCAGAAATATGAAGAAAGAAGAGCAGATTATTAAGACTGCTTTGGGGAATATTTACAGCCTAGGGAAGGAAGAAGGGAACATGAAGAAGGTGGGAAGGGGCTGGGGAAAAATTTAGCAAAATCAGGAAGTTGTCAGGAATAGTACATATCCAACGGGTACTGGACATTTGTGACAATAGCACTCTGAGCGTTGTCACTGTCATTGTAGACAGTCCAATTGTGAAGGCAGATCTTTAATTCTCCTACAACTTACCTCTTTCCCTCACCAAAGCTCTCCATTAGACCACGGCCATATGGTCAAGTATTTCTGCCCGAGAAGTGTCTTTCATTTCTGTGGGGTGAGGGGCAGGAAAAAAAGGGAAGGTGACCAGGAAAAGGCCAATCTGATCTTACAAAGCTATTACCGTCCTAGAAGACCACAGTTTTCCTCATGATGCACTGCTAATAGGCACACCAGAGGAGGGTGAGGGAGAGTAAAGCTTTCCTTTGTCTTTGCTTGTATTATAGAAAAGTTGAGTCCCAAAGAGACTCAGCAAGTTATGAGAGAAAAGTACATCTGTTACTAGTACACTAAGAATGAAGACCCAAGCTTTCTTGACTTTCAGAGTGGTGATCTTTTCATTGAAGCGAAGATAAACAGTGCCAAGTATTAAATATAGAGGGTATATGTAGCCTATCTCATTCCTGAGTCGATGAGAGCCTTGGTTTCTGCCTTCATTGACATTAGTCTTTAGCCTTTCTGGATTCAGGACATAAGGTGACATTTTTATGTTTACTGTATTCTGCATGTTATGAATATGGGAAAACCTTCGTTGACTATTTTGGGCAGCTCCACATTGAAATACTAGATGGCAGTCTAACACTGCATTTGGGTATTTAGACAGCCTGTCTGGGTCTTGAAATGGCATTTTAATGAAAAGTAGATACTTTAAAAACAACTTTAAGAGGAAGCTTTACAGAAATAAATGATGATGTGTATTACATTTTAAACTATTTTCCCCCAAAACCATACTTTTCATTAAACATTACACATACAAATGAATGAGATATTAAAAACTTAAGACTTAGAAAAATAAACAAAGGACATAGATATTTCACAAAGGAAATACATATGTCAACAAACATATGCAAAACACTTAATCTCTAGTAAGAAAGAAGATGAGAGCATTTTTATTACCTCTCAATTTGACAGAATTATTTTAAAATTTTTATCCTGAAGCAAAGTTAGAGATGTGGTCAAAGATTTATGTATAAGCATCTTCCTTGATGTTTTATTTATGATATTCTAAAGATATGCATGCTTAGAAGATGGTGTTTCTTAAAATGGAATATTACGCATTTTTAATTTATAGGACTTACTTAACATTTTAGTTAGCCGCTAACTAAATTATATTAATCACGGCTGATTAATGGAAAAATGTAGACACATAATGTTTAAAAACACAGAGAAGAAGTATAAGTTAACCCTTGTTGGAAGGACAAAGTTTGTGGTACAGTTTTGGGGTCTTCAGGAGAATTGATCAGATCAGATTTCACTAGGTCTTTGCTTAGGTTGACGGTGAAGGAGCAGAGTCATAACCGAATGGACCGCTGGTGGCTCCACTCAGCTGCAGCTGCTTAACTGAATTGCAGGAGTGCCAAGGGATGGCAGTCCCAGTCCTTTCTTAAGACACTTTTCTACAGTCACATGACTGTGAGGCCTTAATGCCACATTCAGGGCTGCCTTCAGCTCTTAGATTTCCCAGTAGCAACTAAGAAGGGAAGAAAAGAATTCAGAAAACAAGGAAGAAACTCAAGTCTCCCTCCGGAGTGATTATAAAAATATCGTCATCTGTAAATTACTTGGTGCATTGACCGATGTATTAATCTGTTTTTAATTCCTTTTTTTTTTTTAGTTTATTGGGGTGACAATTGTTAGTAAAGTTACATAGATTTCAGGTGTACAATTCTGTATTACATCATCTGTATATATCACATTGTGTGTTCACCACTCAGAGTCAGTTCTCTTTCCATCACCATATATTTGACCCCGTTTACCCTCTTCTACAACCTTCCTGCCCCCTTACCCTCTGGTAACCACTAAACTATTGGCTGGGTCAATGAGTTTTTGTTTCTTCATTTGTTTGTCTTGTTGTTTTGTTGTTTTCAGTTCTATATCCTACGTATCAGTGAAATCATGTGGTTCTCGACTTTTTCTATCTGACTTATTTCGTTTAGCATAATAATCTCCCATCCACGTTGTCACAAATGGTCCTATTTCATCTTTTCTTATGGCAGAATAGTATTCCATTGTGTATATATACCATAACTTCTTTATCCATTCATCTATCGAAGGACATTTTGGTTGTTTCCATGTCTTGACCACCGTAAATAAAGTTCCAATGAACATTGAAGCACATATGTCTTTACTAATAAACGTTTTTCAGAGTTTTTTGGTAGATACCCAGGAGAGGGATTTCTAGGTCATATGGTAATTCTGTTCTTAATTTTGAGGAACCTCCACACAACCTTCCACAGTGGCTGCACCAGTCTGCATTCCCACTAATAGTGTGTGAGGGTTTCTTTTTCTCCACAGCTTCTCCAATACTTTTTATTATTTGTCTTGTTGATGCTGTGGCTGGTGTGAGGTGATATCTCATTGTGGTTTTCATTTGCATTTCTCTGATGATTAGTGATGTTGGACATTTTTTCATATGTTTATTGGCCATTTATATGTCTTCTTTGGAGAAATGTCTATTTAGGTCCTCTGCCCATTTTTTAGATTGTTTTGTCATTGTTGTTGAATTATATGAGTTCCTTATATACTTTGGATATTAGCCCCTTATCAGAGGCATTGTTTGCAAAACTCTTCTCCATTCGGTTGGTTGGTTGCCTCTTTATTTTGTCGAAGGTTTCTTTTGCTGTGCAGACGCTTTTTAGTTTGATATAGTCCCATCCATTTATTTTAGCTTTTACTTCCCTTGCCTTTGAGGTCAAATTCATAAAATACTCTTTGAACCCAAGATCCATAAAGTTAGTTCCTATGTTTTCTCCTATGCAGTTTATTGTTTCAGGTCTTATGCTTAGGTCTTTGATCCATTTTAAATTAGTTTTGGTACACGGTGACAAATAGCAGTCCAGTTTCATTCTTTTGTACATGGCTATCCAATTCTCCCAGCACTGTTTATTGAAGAGGCTGTCTTTTCTCCATTGTATATTTCTTGCTTCTTTGTCAAAAATTATCTGTCCATATTTATGTGTGTTTTTTTCTGGGTTCTCAATTCTATTCCATTGGTCTATGTGTCTGTTTTTCTGCCAACACCATGCTGTTTTTATTATTGTTGCCCTGTAGTACAAGCTAAAGTCAGGGAGTGTGATACCTCCAACATTGTCCTTTTTTCTTAGTATTGCTTTGGCTATTCGGGGTCTTTTGTGGTTCCATACAAATCTGATGATTTTTTGTTTTCTTTCTTTCAAAATGCCATTGGGATTTTGATCATTTCTTTCTTAACACATTCTTTCCTATGAAGCATGTTTTTTGTTTGTTTGTTTTTTGTCAATAGTAGAAGATTACAATTGTTTGGTTTGCTGTTGGTCTTATGTAATGACATAGGATAAACAAGAATAAGAAAAAATCAATAGACTTGTCTAGCCCAAGAGGTTGCTTGTTGCCTTTGCTAGAAATAGTTGAATTGAATGTTCAATCGATTCATTCAGTTAATTTATTGATTTAATTGCTCATTGTCTTTATTGTGGAAATAGTAAATACAAATGAAGGAAATCTGTGGCAAAATGGTCTGACACCTTGGCAACGAATATATGTGGACTTATATAGACTCAATCTTGGAATCCAGTACCCACTAAGAATTTTTTAAAGGTCTTAAGTTTTGGATGAACATATTTTAAAAATAAGAGCCACACATGTTCCCAAATTAAAAATATAATCATTATCAAAATTCTGGCCCTTCCATTTCACATGCCTGTAATATAATTCGTTGAAAACCTGGTTGGGAGGTAACTTCTTCCATGGCTATGCTTTCAGCAAGTTTTGTTTATTTATTTAATTTGCTGTGAATAACAGAAAAGCTACATTAAGATACCCGTTAATAGTATTTTTCCAGATCCTGTCCTTTGAAAAGGAAACAGAGTTTGAGATCTCTACATTCTTTCTTAAAATTTTACCACCATTAGGAAAATACACCATTAACCATAAGCAGATTTTTCTGTACCACTGAGATATGTAGGCACATCCTGTTTCCAGGTTTCCAGCCTGTGGGTGAGGTCCTACTCTTTGTGTGAGATGACAATGCTGCTGACCTATTATACTAATTTCCACAGAGACTCATATAATAGCCCATGGGGGAGGGAACAGTGGCAATCGTCCCCAAAAGTCCTCTCATTTCACAGATGAGCCTGCACATTTGAGTGGTGTGCCAGTATAGGTCAAAACCTACTGTAATGAGACTGATGGAACAACAGATTCTATTCCAGTGGAACACAAAGGAAGCTTATAATACTATTCATTATTTTTAAAATTTGCATACTTGAAACAAATGTTTACTCTGCCCCTTATTTGTACAATTAATAAGGTGGAGAGGGTGAGGAGAAAGAAATAGATTTTAGCAAACACAATTTTTGAGAGAATCTGGAACATTGAGGAGGACAGATGTTTGTATTTCTTTTACAATTATATTTCAGTGCAGTTTGAGATAATCTTAGTAAAAATGCTCATGTTATGTAAGGTTTGCAGAATTTCTCTTTTGTTTGTTTGTTTGAATTTACCTACTTATATAATCTTTGTGTCAAGGGCCTGGGTTACCTATTGTTCAGGGTTATTTCTTAGCAATGATTCTGCTGTTTCAGAAACATAGGAGATGAGCTCCATTTGACTTCCTGGTGTCTCAGTAACTTCGGAAGCTGTGGGATCCTGAAGGGACCATTTGGTCCAGCCCTCTCATTTTACAGGTGAAAAAAGCAAAGATGCTAAGTTTGTCCAAGGTCAATGCCAGAGCTGAGACAAGGACGTCGATGTGGGGTGATTTTTCTACTGCAGCACTCTTGCCTTGCAGGTATTTCCTCTTCTCATAACATTTCTCAAATGACCAAATTCATAGCACTTATCACTGACATAATTTTATATGTATATATGGGAATATTTGATCAAATCTATCTTCCCCACTAGACTGTGCACTGCGGTAAATAGCCTAGGGATTTTATCTGCTTTTGCTGACCGCTGGCTCCCTGATGCCTGCATAGTATGCTACACAGTGTCGGTGTTCAATAGCTCTTTTTAAAAATGAATGAATGAATGAAGGTGGGTCTAACAGAGTTTTCATTTTGAGGTCAAATTGGATGACACCTTGGGTGTAATAATGAGCTGTCAGGAAGGGCAGGTCAAATAGGTAAATGGAATGAGGGAATACCATCACAGTGTTTTATACAACCTGCCATGAGAAATAAAGCTCTAAAGACATGTTGATCTTAAAACCCACCAAGTCTGAAGTTATTTCTACTTTATTGTAAAAAAGGAAATATTAACTTCATAATGTTTTATAATATTTAATAACTTACAATGTTTAGTAATTTACATGCAGTAAAATGTATGAGTTAACATGCACAGTTCAGTAAGTTTTGATAAATATATAGCCCCATATATTTGATTAATATATAGCGCCCCAATTGATTGAGCTACTTCAACCCATATCCACTGCCATTGTCTTAGTCAGCTTGGTGTCATTACTCATTGGTCTTCCTCCTTGCATTTGTGTTTCTTTCTCCTCCAGCAACCAGACTGATTCAATTCTTACAGAAACTGAATTTGAGTCTACTGCTGAAGAGTCTCCAGGGGCTTCCCAGTAACGGAATAAATCCAAATCCTGCACCATAACCCAAAAGGTCTTGTGGCACCTGCCCTCTCCTAGCCTTGACTTACCATTCTTTATCTTGCATTCTGTGCTTCTGCAACACTCGTCTTCCTTCAGTTCCTTGAACTTGCCAAGTTCTTTTTCATTCTAGACTCTTAGATTGAAACACTCTTTTCCACTTCTTATCTTTGGGTCTGTGATAAGTACGTGATGGCCTCCCAAAGATGTCTGTGTCCTAATTCCTGGAAACGGGGACTGTGTCACCCTCCATAGCAAAGGGGACTTTGCAGGTATGAGTAAATTAACGATCTTGAGATGGATGATGATCCTGGATTATCTGGGTGGGCCCCATGAAATCACAATGTGAAAGTAAGTGAAGGAAGGAAGCAGGAGTCTCAGAGTCACAGAAATGTGAGGATGGAAGCAGAGGTGATGAGATTGTTGGCTTTGAAGGTGAAGGGAGCCATGAATAGGGAAGGTGGGAAACCTCTACACGATGGCAAAGATGAGGAATGGTCTTTCCCCTGGAGCCTCCAGAAGGAACGCAACCATACAGTCATCTTGATTTTAACCACATAAAACTCATTTCAGACTTCTGATCTCCAGATAATTAATTGTATTGTCTTATGCCACTAAATGTGGGATTATTTCTCACAGCAGCATAGGAAGCTAATACAAGGCCTCTGACTAAAATGCCATCTTTACAGGGACCCCTTTCCCCAACAACCCTACCTAAAACAGGACCCCTTATTCCTTACTGATCCCTCTCTCACTCTTGTTCCCACCCCATAGTCTCTGCTTCAGTCCCTTGTTTCATTCTTTCATAGTAAAACTCGCCACTGGTAACCTTATTCTTTGTCATCTTCACTAGACTGTATGCTGTCCGAGGGCAGGGTTAATACCTCATTCACCATTGTAGCTTCAGGAACTAGCACTTGCAACTTCGTAATCATGTGCTTCATACATGTTTATAAATGATCCCGGTCTATGCTGGCCAAAGCAGTAGCCACTAGTTATGTGTTGCTTTGATCACTGACAGTATGGCTATTCCAAACTGAGATGGATTATAAGTGGAAAATACCAGATTTCTAAGTCTTTGTGTGAGAAAAGAATGCAAAATATCTTTATATTTTAAAAATATAAAATCAATATTTAAATATACTAAATATATACATTAATATTTTATCTTAGTTGCCTGTTGAAATGGTGTTATTTTGGACATATTGGTTAAGTAGTATGTTATTTAATTTAATATTAAATTATTAAAATTAGTTTTACCTATTTCTTTTATTAATATGGTTACTAGAACATTTAAAATTATTATACATATGTGGCTTACATTATATTTTTATTGGCCAGTGCTTATTTGGATTGTGAATTTCTTGAAGGGAAAACCCATATATTATTCCTCATCGCATGATCAAATATCATCTGCCTATAGAAGCTTCTCAATATTTGCTGCATGAATTCTTGTTAAATAAAAGTTATTTTATTAAAAATATATATTATTGTACTGATGCATAAAATTGAGCCAATAGGGAAGATTTGTATTCAGCAATTTTTACCAACTGTGTTTGTGGCTCTACATGATATTTTTCACCTGATAGATTGTCTAGTTGCTCTAAAATTAAACACTATTAATATGTGTTGTAAATCAGCAACGGGGAAAAGAGCTAAATAGCAAAGTGTTATGTTAGATATTTTTGTATTATTCAGTACACTGGAATTCTACCTTCAGGGACACAGCTTTTTACAAAGAACACCCACCTTTTTATGAAACATTTAAAGCCATACCTAAGGAAATCCGTTGGGTAGTGCTTCTCAGTCATTGTCCCCAAATTTCTCTGAATGTCTGAAAGAGGGAAAGTGTACTTAGGAGTTGGGAAATGGATGCATTTAGAACCCAGCCTGGGGTCCTGCTTATTCCCAACAGGCTTGGATTTTCTTTAAGATCCACTGTGTTGTCTTAAAATTCATGAGACTATTAGAATCTACTCCATCATTTGTCTGTATTTGTTTTAATACAAAAAATATTGCTCTGTAGTCCAAATCCTCAAGTAAAATAGACACTGCGTGCGTTTGTCTGAGCCTACTTGTCCCTGATGTACTGATACACCCCAGGGCACTGATACTGCTCTTGGAAAACCACAGAACCAGGACTGATGTCCTGAGCCTTGAAGTGTTAGGGAATCCTTATATGGGCGCAGTGACAGCTGGTTCAGCAATGAGCTGATAGAGCTAGTGGGGAGAGGCTGAAGTGGTTCTCCCATTGATGTGAAGGTGGAGGGTGAGGAGAAGCAAGAACAAAACACTGTCAACAACAATACAGAGAGGGCTGTGTTTATTGCCAAAACAGATTGACAGATCAGCCTTGTCTCTAACTGCTCTTTATTGCCTTCTGGCTGCCTTTTGAGACTGTGTGTGTGTGTGTGTGTATACATGCACGTGTATGTGCACATGCCTGCGTATATATGCACACACCCTTTAACACAACACTTGGAATCCATTTGCCTATATAAAAGTTGAGGAAAAGGGAAAGACAGAGTGTCATTTTTTTTTTAAAGCTGGGGAAAAGGGAAAGACAGAGTGTTATTTTTTTTTTTAAAGCATCCCTTTTTTTTTCTAAATCTATGAAGGGATAGCCTGGCCCATCCTCCTTATTTTGGTTACTGGAAACATGCATACATTATGTTATTTTGTCCTCATTTCAGCCCTGAAAGAGAGAGGTTGGTTATTGTTATTTGATAGATGGACAAACTGAGTCTCAGAGAGGTGACAAAGTTTGCCCATTGTCTATTCAGCTTGTAAATGGCGTTGTCAGTATCAAGAAACTGGCTCCATGCTGTTGTTCCCCAACCCACTTTCCTATTTCACCCGTGGGTTTTGAGGCCTTTCCAAGTTGATTCTACATTTGTTTTAGTGCCTCCTACATCCAAGAGACTATGCTAGACTTAAAAGGATATACAAAGATGAAAAAGACATGCTCCCTGCTGCCTGCCAAGCCAGAAACTTTTTCCCTCCATGACACTCAAAGCAGCATGTAAGAATGACAGGAACTATCAGATTTCTTTCTCAGGGCAATTCGTCCCGAGTAGCCCAAATTTAAACATGCTTATTTAACATTAGCAGATGGCAAATGAGGCAACAATGTCTGCATTAGCAACAAAACAAAAGTAATAAAAAGAATTGGCACTTGGGTAGAAAAGATGAACCACCATCCCTGCAGGTTCTTTGTCTCAATTATTCACTAGAACAAAAAAATAAAATAAAAAAGAAGCACTTCATAAATCAGTCGAAGTTGGTCTCATTCTGCCATCCACAGAAAGAACATAGAATTACTTGCTTTGACTGATAAACGGATGTCTTTGCCAGAGCACTGTCACCGAGGCTTATATAACTTACAGTGCAATTATTACTTATGTCCTAGAAAGGACTTATTTATTTTAGCTTATATCATCTTTTCATTCTTGAAGCGTGTTCTTTATGTATTTGCTTTTGAAAACTGGAGTAGATGCCAGTATAAAAAAGACATTTTTCTATTACTGTAACTGAAATAGAATTTTGAAAGTGAGTGATATGAAACAATGCGTTGATTCTTCACATTTTATCACCAGAGGCAAAGGAAAATAGCAACTGCATTTTTATAAAATTAAGGCTAATCTGAAATTATGGATTTCAAGAAGTGCTAAAATCAGAGTGTGTGGAGTGTTCCAGACCTATATTTGTTAGTCCACACGAGGTTGGTACATTACATTTTGGTTATTAGGATCCAAAGAGGATAGGTATAATTTATCTCCATGAAAAATATACATACATGTACATATATATGTGTATATACTGGGGTGCCAAAAAATGTACACAAGTGGACACTTTGATCAACGTTGCTCAAGCAGTAGTTTGCCGTAATCAGAAGTGTCTGGTCACTGATGGGAACCACTTTGAGCACCTCTTGTAATTACAGAAGTCAAACGTGACTTGGATTCATCTTTTGTTATCAGTATATATTGAGTATTACAATTTTAATATAGTTTTCTTTTCTTAAAATGTGTATACATCTTTTTGGCACCCTCTGTTTATATATACACGCACACACATAAAAGCTTGTTTGAAAAAAGGATTAAAACTCTATCTTAATCTTTTTAAGGAAGGTAAAAATCTGAGCCTCCATCATTTGCTCTGTGTATCCTATAATCTCAATTAATACCTCTGGGGAAGAGAGCTGAAATGCAGCAATAGTATATAATATGATAATTGGGCATACCTCCAAATCATTTTCTAGGATTCCCAAGAGTTTTGGTGAAAGTTGAAAACTAGTCTTCAAACCGTTCATTTTTTCCCCCATTTGTTTTTATGTTTTTAACATATGTGTTGTGAATCTTTTTCTCTTCTTCCTAGATTATGGCATGTCTACTTTGTAAAGTGAAATTAGAACTGTAAATTTTCATTGAGTAATCATTCTACTTTTGATATGCAACCTGGGATTACTCAATGTACATCTGATTCTCAAAGTCAACAATAAATCCTCTAAATGAGCACCAAATATCAGTACCCCACTGGGCTTGTAGCCAAGTTAGCAGATTTGTAACAATTTGAAAGTAGAATTTTTTTTTAATGTTTCTGCACGTTTTTATCCTATGTTCCTGCAGAAATTACGTTTTTTTTTCCCTTAAATCATAAATAAATCTTAATTCTTTTGTAAAATTCAGTCTTTCCTCCCCATTTTTAACTATGTTATAGTTTAGAAAGTCATATTTGCAGGTATTTTCCTCCTTTCCCCACACTTGTAACTATCACTTTTCCACCTATCACCCCATTCTCATACCCCACCTAACCACCAGCCAAAACAGGAGAGCTTGACTTAGTTGTTCCTTTATATACTATATGTTTTTTCCACTTACCTTTTTAAGACGCTTTCTAATTGATAATTTTGGTGGATTTCAGGTAGAAATTCAAAGAACAGAAATTACTTTTAATTTGCAACGTATGTTGCAACAAGCTAAGAATGTCACACACACTCTGCAGGTTTAGTGAGCGCACCTCGCCATCCTTGGGCGTCCTTCCCTCTTCTTTTCTTTCCCATCCTTCTTATTTATGACAAATGAAATATTATGGAAACGACAATTGAAAAAGAGACGGATAAATACAAATCAGGACAGTTGTGTGAATTTCTTATGACACACTCTATGTACTGTTCGAATTTTTCGAGTTGATTCCAATTTTAAAATCCAGCCAATTTAATAAAATATCTTTTGTCTCATCTTCAAAACTCTCTCACCTCATGGCTGCTGTGAAGATTTTCCTCAAACCAGTAGTTGACCTTTCTCCCTAGCCTAGTTCAGTGAAATTCTTCTCCCTTTTCTCCTCTCCCTTTCCTCCCACCTGTCTGAAACTGTGTTTCGCTTTAATTATTTAACCTGTTATGCCCTATAAAAGTCTAGCTAGGTTGGTAAAACAAACAACAACAAAAACAAACAAACAAACAAACAAAAAACCTCCTAGGTGAAGGGTGGGATGAAGAGATGAAGCTGAGTGACAAAGATAAAAGTTTTTTAGTGTAGGGGGTAGAAGGAGCGGGAGCACATTGGGGACTATCCACACATTAATTTTGTCCCCTTTATACCTAAATTGAGACATCTAATTTTCCTTTGTAGACTTCTCTTTCCCCACTCTCAAATTTTCCATCTTATTTCAAATCCTGGAGTTGGAAACTATGGCATCCAATCTCCTAAAAAGGAGCATTTGAGCAGAAAACACTGTATACTCATATATACTATATATCTGTACCAATTATTTCCATTATTATAGGTTGTGTGATGAGGCAAATCCACAACAGAAAATGGATACACCACTCTGTGGACATAGCTTGGAAGGTAAGCTTTTAAGAAAGCAAAGATTTTCTTGACATTCTAAGGAGCATCTTCTAGTACATGGTAGGTGTTCTATGACTATTACATAATGTGAGATATGATAAACCCACATTGTTTGGTAACCCGATTTAGGCCTAAATAAAATATTTTTCTAAGCATCATTAAAAATCTTCCAAAAATGAGGCTAATGTCTTTTTTTAGAACTTAAACCTTTCTGAAACTTCACTTGGAGAAAATATAGCCACATACAAAGAAATGAAAATAAGAGTTAAATACATTTTTTAAACATATGGAAAAATTCACAAATTTTGTAAAATTTGAGACACTGTCAATTAAAAATTGTGTCATTAGCTTATATCACACATATATATTCACACAGCTGAGCTACAACTGAAATTCATAAATTCAGTTATGAATTTATGCCTTTTAAAAGATTTCTTTAAACTTAATGTATTTTTAAAAACCATGCTTCAGTTTTGTGTACACATCAAAAAGAAAAGAAAGGAAAAGTGGTTAAGGGATTCCTAAAATTGTTCACATCCAGACCCTGGGTCATTAGAATTACTGTTGGCGCAGAGCTACTGGTGTCCATGATTCTTTCACTCATTGCCTCCTGCTGGGCTGTCGGCAGGGGGGAGGGGGGTGGTGTTGAAGATGTAGCATTTCTTAAGGAGTGCTCCAATATTGTCTCTGGAATTTTCTTTGAAGCAGCTGATCCTTATTTGCATGTTTTGATGCCTGTGTTTTCTTGATTGTACCAGAAGGTATCAACAGAACATTTTCAGATAATAACCAGGACTCGTAGTCCTCCCTCAAATGGACCTTAAATGCTCTGTTGACAGAAACATTGAAGGGTTATGATTGTCCAGTTTGGTCACTAGGAATGACAACTGAGTTCCAACGGGCACAGGTAATGATAACTACTTTGAAATTCCACCCAACTAACAACAATTGTGAGATGCATTCTGATTTTATAGATGTAAAATATGAAAAACTGTTCTTCTCAAAATTAATGAGAAAAAATGGTTATTTTATTAGATAGCAGACATCATGTTTGATTATTCTACAAAAAGGAGTTGCTGAACTAATCACTCATTTTCTCATTATGAGTCATTAAACGTGACCTTATTCTAAAGTGCATTGACCATAATATTTTCAGTCATCTTACTTTTTTGTTGATTCCAAATCTTAGAGAAATTATGCGACATTGAAACAAACAATAAGCGGTAAGATTTCAGGCTTGTTCCTTAAGTAAGAGGTGGTTTAAGCACCCAATAATAGATGATGCTCAGGTCCATTTCCTGGGAGCGAGGCAGCTGGCTGCAGGGCCAATGGCATGCGCTTTGAAGCCTGACAATCTTGGTGCTAAATCTTGGCTCTGTAAGCGTGACTGGAAGACCTTGAGAGAGTCTCTTTGTTTCTTTTTCTTTTCTATACAAAGAGGTATACTAATATTTATTTTCAGGATTATTGTAGAGATTAGAGTTGTTGAAATCTAGTGCACATTCAAAAATAGCTTAATTGTTATTATATGGTCTACTCCTATCTGGGTATCAGGGTGATGATTTCATCTATTGGAGCAAATAAATGATGTAAAGTTTAAAAAATGATTTATACTCAAATATACAGGTATGCATAAACTTCAGATGGTGTTATGGATCAATTATGATATAGTTTTGGCACACTAGCTTCCAGTTTCTTGTCATCAGACTGGGTTGGTTGAGCTCTTAGCTAGGAATGACAATGGCTTGTATTTCACATCTGGTCCTGTTATGAATCACCTTCTCTTAGTATCTGACTCAGCAGCAGCTTCTGCTCTACTGTCGTGACTGTGTGTGGCTCCATATCAATCTCTGATGGACTGGCTGTTTTCTTCCATCATTGGTCATGCAGCCATGGCTGAGAGTTTTCATTCTCTGGTGTGCAAAGCATAGGTCTTGAACTTATCAATATTTATCAGCTACATATATTTATTTTGTGCTAATGCTCCTAGTCTTATCCATTATTGCACAGTTTCTTCTAACACATATGTGGTCTACTAACCTCTCCATTAAAATGAATGCTGCAAACTTCCTTCTGCTACAAAGTGATAGGGGTTTTTCTAAGCCTATCTCCTTTCCTTGCTTTTTGCTCAGAAATCTTTTCTTTTATGCTTCTGTTTTCCCTCTCTTAGATGTTGCCAGCAGCAGCTAGGGCCAAAACCAGCTTGTCTCCTTGGATTTTCTCTTAACATGCACTTGCACTTAGATTACATTCATATAGATGTTCTCTTTGATGAGTATTACATTGCTGAAACAGTCATCTCTACAAGTCCCAGGGGACGGGATGGTGCCATTAACTCTTACTTCAATTACCTCTACTCACAAGCATGATTGCAGTGAAAGGAGCATGGGGATGGATTTAGGTAATCTGGGTGTGAATTTTTACTCTGCCATTCACTAGTCGTGGGACTGTCGCCATTTCACGTAATGTCTCTGTACCTCAGTTTTCTCATTTATAAAATGGAGATAATATTTGCTGAGTTAACGTGAATAGTATATAAGACGGTATTTGTAAAGTGCTTGACATAGGCAAAGGCTTTAATAAATAATTGCAATTATGAAGTGTGCCTTCATCTTGCATTCTGTGAACAGCCTAGCATTGAGACCTCCCCTTTGGAAATGATTTCGCTACCCTTCAACTGATGAGCTTTCTGGAGTCTTTCTTGGGCTACCTCATTGCCGGTGGGAAAGGAAGGATTTCCTTCAATAGCATGAATGGTGCAGCCATCATACATAGATTTTTGAAAAAGCAAAACCCCACTAAATCTTAGCTGTTTTCTTCTGCTTGAAATGAATTTTTGCACTTAGTGAGGTCACTTCTGAAATATTGGTTTGTCGGACTATTGAAAAATTCCAATATTGAATACTGAAATACTGGAAATATTGATTCAAATCTCTTGTCTAAGTTTTATGAAGACCAGCATTTTACCACATGGCCTGTTGTTGACCACAGGAAGCAGGTGTGCTAACATTGCTAGAGTTGGATGTTCTGATTAATGAAACCTTAAGTTTCATTGCCTCTGTTTAAAAGTACAGCCTAGTGCTAACACAGGACTTCTTCACGATCAAATTGTGCTTGAGTTCTCTACCATGGAGAGAGATTTCACTCATGGAGCTGTTGTTAAAAAGATGAACAGAAATGGGCAAGTATTTACATCATCTCCTTATAAAGATGGAAGAAATATGTTAGGCAAAAATCTGCCTTTGAAGGATGAAACATTATATCAGATATGTGAAAATGTTGGTACTCCATCTAGGAACTAATATTATATTACTGTTCCTGCCAACCATTATTCTATCAATTGTTTATTCTATTTTGCATTCATAACGTGTACTCTCTTCATCGTAACTCGTAAAGACCTTAGCAATAACAGAGTTTATAGTACCAGGAGCTTCATATTTTAGAACTAATTTTGCTGATATATAATTGTGGGTATAAATGTTGGCACATCCTGACTAAAGTTGTGATAACAAGTGTAGCTATAATGAAAACAAATGAGATTAATGATCATTTCCAGGTTTTTATCTGGCAGTGGTTGCGAGATTGAAATTCCTTTTGCTTTGCCTCAGACAGGATTATTTTTTCCCCCCTAGTCTAAATGAATTTACAGAATTTATCTGGTTGGTCTTTTTTTTAGAATATACAAGTGGTCTCAGGAGTACTATTGTATATATTCATATTAAGAAGAACTGTGCAAATGCAAGGTAGTCAAAAAAAAAAAAGGACTTGTACATTCAGTGAAAAAAATGGCATGAATGTCTTCCTATAAAAAGAGCATTATTTTATGTAAATAATAAGTTGGTAAATAAATTAATCCCTTTCTGTAAATATAGTGTAAATTATAGCCAGAATAATTCAGAGTTTTAAGGTCAAAGCATAAAGTTATTTTGGAAATGTATCTTGACTGACAAGACTTTTTTCCCCCCAGCAACATAAAGGCTATAGATGATAAAATGATTGGAATACAGCTGATGTCATTGTTTAATTAAATAATTGAACTTTGTATTTTATACTGTTGCTTACTTATGGTAATTTATGTATTACTGCAGCTAATTCAGCAATTAAACATTAGTCTCTAAGCAGTAGAATTTCTCTACTGAAAGAGTTTATTTAACCTGAGTTTTAATCAAATTAATGGAGAGGTCATAATGAAGAGACTTTCTTCATTATGTGCTCAGAAATGGTACAGCACCTCAGTTTCTTCCAAGAACATATCATGAGATGACACATGTTTTCATTTCTGTATTCCAGAACAATATTGTTGGGTAAATATTTACACTAATATGCTGCGATTTTAGGATTTCCTGAGGTGTGTGTAGTCTCACAAGGTAAATAATGAAAGGACCTGCCTTCTTGGGTAGCACAAAGCAGTGCTTGTTAGAAGTTTGGTTATTTCACTTGTCTCTTTGATAATCCATAACTGTCTTCTGTCATTATTTTCATCATCCAACCAAGCAAAGATAAAAGATGGAACTTGCTTCTTTTTGCCTACTCCCCAAAACTCCATTATTCTTGAAAGGCCACGTGATGGCATAAAGCCCTGTCTGAGTCAAAAGAAGCAATCTGCAAGGACAAGCTTACTGTGGGCTGAAAATGAAGTTGTTACCAGACAGCATACTGTCATCCTTGCATCTTATGAATATTTGAGTGAGTAACTGAAAACAGCTCAGGAAACTCGAAGCAACTGTGACAGCTGAAACTGCCTGGAAACCAGGAGTCCACCAGGACCACGATGAAAAGATCACCTGTTACCTTGTACCTCATCCTGCCGTAGGTCTATGGAGGAACAGTATCAGATCTGTTTTATTCAAACATAAGTTATGAAAAGTCTGATTTGTGTCTGTACTTTCAGAAGCCAACCAAATCTCCTATTATTTTGAATTCATTAAAATGCAATTATTTCTAACAATCTTTTCAAGGCAAGAGAATGGCTAGGATTTTTTCAGACCCTGAAATATTGATGTTGCTGTTGTTTTCACTCGTAGCAAATTGGCCCTGGTCAATCTTTCATGAATATATTTCAGCTTGTCTCACGTGGGAAGAAAGACAATGAGGTCAGAATCCCTAATGCCAGAGTTCTCTGAATAATTCTTCTAAGGGCTCTAACAAAGAATCACCAGGTATATGGCCTGATTTTGCTAAGCCCACACAGGTTATCACTTTGCTTTAAAAAAAAAAATCAGAGAAATAGCTGTTTTTGTTGAAGCAGAAAATTCAGAACAGATTTTGTCACATAGATGAGTTTTAGAAAGTATTTATAGAGGATAGATCTCAAAAGACAATTGAAGTGTATTCATTTTTGTTTGATCTTGGGTATGTAAACAAAAGATAACGAAACTTCAATGATCATCTCTTAATTTACTGAGAAGTAAAGTAGTACACAGTTTTTAAGTTAGTATCTTTAGCTGAAAGTTATTTAGTCAGTTATTTAGTTCCTTTAAGTGTGTATAGTAAATTCTACTTAAATCTACTTAGTTTGGTGCATTTTGATGAATAGTGTAAATAAAATGGAACCCTTTTATAGTTCATAAATTTCCAGTAAAGAAAAAAACTATGCAGTGTGTATATCTACTGCAGACATTGCTGCAGTTCAAACCTAGTGACTAAAGAGAAAATCAAACTGAAGGGAGCCTTGGTGAATTACCATTCATTCAATGGTTATTTGTATAATCTCTATGAAACATGAAGTTTTAGTCAGAGAGCCTTTTCAGAAAGTTACAGAAGAGAGAGGTTGTTGCCTTAATTGCTAAAGATTTTAAGAGTATTTTCTTTTCTTTCTTTTTTTTAATTAAAGTTCATTGGGATGACAATTGTTAGCAAAGTTACATAGATTTCAGGTGTACAATTCTGTAATACATTATCTACAGCTCACATTGTATTTCACCAGTTCTCTTTTCATCAGCATGTGTTTGATCCCCTTTAACCTCATCTACTACCCCCCTCCCCGCTTACCCTCTGGTAACCACTAAACTATTGTCTGTGTCTATGAGTTTTTGTTTCTTCATTTTTTTGTCTTGTTCTTTGGTTGTTTTCAGTTTTATATCCCACATATCAGTGAAATCATATGGTTCTCGACTTTTTCTGTCTGACTTATTTCGCTTAGCATTGTAATCTCAAGATCCATCCTTGTCACAAATGGCACTAGTTCTTCTTTTCTTATGGCAGAATAATATTCCATTGTGTATATATACCACCACTTCTTTATCCATTCATCTATTGAAGGACATTTTCGTTGTTTCCATGTCTTGGCCACCGTAAATAAAGCTGCAATGAACATTGGAGCACACGAGTCTTTATGGATGAATGTTTTCAGATTTTTTGGGTAGATACCCAGGAGAGGGACTGCTGGGTCATATGGTAATTCTATTTGTAATATTTTGAGGAACCTCCACACGGCCTTCCATAGCGGCTGCACCAGTCTGCATTCCCATCAACAGTGTATGAGGGTTCTTTTTCTCCAATACTTGTTATTTTGTCTTGCTGATGATAGCCATTCTAACTTGTGTGAGGTGATATCTCATTGTGGTTTTTATTTGCATTTCTCTGATGATTAGTGATGTTGAGACTTTTTTTATATGTCTATTGGCCATTTGTATGTCCTCTTTGGAGAAATATCTATTCAGGTCTTCTGCCCATTTTTCAATTGGATTGTTTGTTTGTTTTTGTTGTTGAGTTGTATTTTCAATGGTAGTGGGGACCACAATGGCTGTCCAAGAGGCCACTGTGGGGACCTTTGTCCTCATCACTGGAACTGGGAGCTGTGTTTCCATCTCGACAGTAAAAAGTACAATTCCAGCTCCTTGGAGTAGCTGGACAATGGCAGCCAGACCATGGCTGTTTGCTGTCTCCTTTCTCTGTAGCCATGTGTGGATTTAAGATTGATATTAGATATTGCCATATTTTCGATTTTGCAGTAAAAACGTTAAAAGCCATGGGGAATGACATTCTGGTTTATGCTCTGCAGTGGAGAGGAGAGCTTTTGAGAGGTGGAATTACACAGAATGAATATTGGCCACATCCACCTTAGAAACCCAGCCCCTCGAGGTGAATAGGAACATAGTTACTCTGAAGCAGCAGGAGGAGATAGAGACCCAGTTTAATACTCAGACTTAGATTTAATGCCAGCTGCAAAATCTCACTAAACTCAGCAGGGTTGTAGGAAGCATGTTGAATCAGAGATCAGAAGTATTGCTATATGTCCTGGGCTGTTCTCTCAACGATGGGATGTAGTGTGACTGGATTGACAATTACAAAGGCAGTTCTGGGAACAGAATGAGCATAGTTTTTAGAGTCAGAAGATCTGGCTTTGCATTCCCTATCCATTGCTTCCCAGTTGTGTCAGCTTCCTGAACAACCTAGGTTTTCATTTAGAAGACATGGACCATTCCTCTCTGGCAGGGTTGCCTGTGGAGGACAAAATCGGCAATGGACATGGAGAGCCCACACTTGCAGGTTTCCTGATAAATGTCAGTTTTTTTCTGCTCTTAACTTGAAAGATTTTTCCAATTTTAAATTCTGCAAAGTATTAATTGAATACAATAAAGTCTTTCCTGCAGTGTATTTGAACAGAAGTGGGATCAGGTTTGTAACTGCTGCTCTCTCAAGGGTACGGCTTACACACGGTACATGTGAAAGATTAAAAATTTAATGTTAGGTTTCCCAGGAAATATCAAGAGAGGAGTAGATGGTGAAGAAGGACAGGGTCAGTTCATATATTAAATATGATACCTCTGATACTTTCTAACCCTTTTGTTTTATGATCTGTGATGTAAAACTGTTTTATATCAAATGTAATCTTTTAATTTCAAAAGTAATAACTTGTCTGAGTTTGAAAAGGAAAGTCATCTCCAAAGACTTATACTGTTGGGCAATAAATATTCATTGACATGTACTCATTTTTTTAAAATTACATTGGTTTTCAAGATAAATGGGAAAGAAATCCTTATAATCAAATGATCTTAAAAGTGGCCTCAGAAGACAAGAGAATCTTCCAGCAGCAGTGCAGGCAGCATCTAGCAGAAGTAGATTTTTAAGGGTTTTACTTGAGTGCATAGGAAAAGTCTCCCCCCACCAAAATAACCACCTCTGTTTAAACCCTGTTAAAATGACTCAGGTATAAGACCCAATAATCATACTTTCAGATATTTGACCTGAAGCAATGACATCATAATAAAAGGAGTGGGGTTCATTCATATGGGTCAGGTAGCATTTTCTTTAAGCGTAGCTAATTGGAAATGGCCTACTTTTCTGTCTATAGGAGAATAAATAAAAGTACATACCCTGAAATGTGATATTGCCATTAAGCAGAGTAAAGCACCTCTATGCATGCAGCTATGAGAAACTGTTTACTATTTATTGTTAGGTGAAAAAAGCAAATTACTGAGCAATATGTTTAGTATGTACCCATTTTGAAACAAAAATATATTTTCATTTGCATATATATATTAGGCTAACAGACAAATACTTGAAATGATACATGCGTCGCTGTTGAGAGTGATTACTCCTGGGTTAGAATTTTTTTAATGCAATTCTGTTGTGGTTACCTTGTCACCACAAATATAATATGTTTGCAATAGAAAATAACATTAAATATGAGTCTAGGTCTTGAAATGACTTGGGAAATCAGCACATTCATTCTGGTCCTTCTTTTTCCCCTAACAGTTTAACACTGATATGCTTTAAAAATCTAAGGTCAATATGTAAAGTTAATTAGTTTTGGGTGCTGGGTCTGTGTTTTCCTGCCCTGCATCTAATCCTGCCTTGTTCACTAGCTTGTTGTGTATCTCAAAAGAGCCATTTCACCCTAAACTTTCTCATTTATAAAATAAAAGGGTTTGAAGTAAATGAAAGGGTTGGGCAAAGAAATTTTCCTCCAGTTTTGTTTTGAGATACTGTGTTTTGTTGAAAGTAAATATCCTTCATGGTTTTTTGCAACTTAGTACTTTTCCCCCCCACCATACTTCATCTTTTACAGAAAATAGCCTATTACTTTATTGGAGAAATGACCTACAATGATTTCATAATACTCTATGTAGTCTTGCTTTTTGTTCTGAATATCCTGAGTGTCCATCTGTGGGCCAGAAAGATCTTCAGCCCTTCACCATCTTTGCATAAGGAAAGTTCAAGGGTCTGACATTACGTTTAGGAAATGGTGGCCAAGTGCATCTTCATAGTCTCCTGGGCTGTTTGCACTGGAAGCTCATAGCCCTCTTCCTGGCCCATGGAGGGCCCAGGGACGTGCTCTGCAGATTGTGTGGACCACTGTGTCACGAACCCTTGTTCCTTTTATTGTTCAGCTGGTCTGCGGCTTGTATTTGTATTTCCACAAGCTGGCCTTTCAAGAGAATGCATTCTGAATAGAGGCCGCCATCGTTTCTTTGACACCATTACAGTGATTTTGCTGTCTCTGACCAGACTGAGATCATGAATTCGTCTCCTTCTCTGAGGAACTGAGTAAGCATGACTAAGGATCATCCAGAGGAGGAAGAGGCACAGAAGACATGTGCCTGCTCTTGGAAGTTTAAATTTGTCCTGAGGGAGACAGAATGAAAACAAAATAAATCCACAAAAGTAGAACACAATGTGCCATTAAAAACAAGCAGCCAAGAGGAGTGTTCTGAACAGAGAGGGATAGAACCATGTTCCAAGGACGCACTGATGCAGCAGCTTAAGGAAAGGCTGGAGAGAAGCACTTTACTTGCAAACATATAAGGAAGAAAAGTCAGAGATTTTTATTATATCACTATTACAAAGGGATTTCTATGACAGATTTTTGTAAGATATCTTAGGCCACATTGGATTGACTTGTACTTAGCACGCTAAAATAAGGTTATCACTTTTATATTTCCAGTGGATTAATATCAGATAGAAACTCAGACAGCTAGGGATTGAAGAGGTGCCCTCCATGCCATGATCCTTCCAATGGGGTCAGCAGAAGACCATCTACTGGAAAAAAGAAAGTGCTGAGTCTTTATAAATCCATTTTTATGTTATTCTTTAAAACATTCTACCTTTGTGTCAAAATATCCATGACATATTAGTATTACAAGTACATAATTTATAAATAAATATTCATAGTTGGGGCTGCATATTTCGACATTCTAATTCTTGAAATATGTATTTGTTAAATTCTCCTTTAACTCGGTTATTTTGTACATTTTGGTGAATAGTTAAAATGACATTGATAGAAATACATTAGCCCAAAACTCTAGAGATCAATGCTTTTGAGAAAAATAACTCCTAAGTTGTACTATAAAGTGTGGTCTTACTAAAAGTGAACCTAGTGTTCCTTCTGAATTTCTTACATTATCAGCAAAATTCTTCAGTCTGAAAATGTTGGTAGAGAGATCAGTGATTAACAGATAGATAGTATTCCTTTCAAATGCTTCTGGCTTTTGAGCTAAGCCATTAGGACTTTCGTGGGGGTAAAGAGTTCTGAAGATAAGAGGTTTCTCTGTTATTCTTATGGTTCAAATGTTATGCTTTCAGGGTTTCTGGGATTTATTGGCAGTAAAGTAGCTGTGATAGGATGAGCCACTGGAAGCTTTCTTGCTATTGTACTAATACAAATGCTGTGGTATCCACTGTTTCCAGTGTCCCCTACCCCCCTCGACACCACACCATGTAGACTGTGGCCACTGTGTCACCTGCTTTGTCTCTGTTTTGTTCTCTCAGATCCCCACCATCATCCAGTGGCAGGAGTATGACTCTTACTGAATTCCCACCTAATTATGTGAAATGTCTTCAGCACAAATATGACATTTGGTTTTGATCAAGGGATTCTCTACCAATTGTGTGGCTAATGGAAAGGGTGGCTATTTCTATCTTCTGTCAAGAGTATCCATAAATGAAAGAAGGTAAGTAGGTATTTGGAAAAACCGTTGTTATAAACTGGTATATCTTTTTGACTTATAAAATGACCTCTTCTCCATTAAATAGGAAAAATGAGAATGAAATTTTATTAGTAAAATAAGAATGGTACAGAATGTTTTTAATATCTGTGTTAGGGTTCTCTAGAGGAACAGAACCAAATTTTATATTTCTATATCTATATATCCATATATCTATATCTATATCTACATCTACATCTACATCTACATCTACATCTACATCTACATCTATATCTATATCTATATCTATATCTATATCTATCTCTCTCTCTATCTATCTGATCATTTTTACTTTTACCAGACCTACGCCTTTCCGAAGCAATCCATGTTTGTAAATGTTAGTCCTTTTTAAATTGAAAACCACTCCACTACTGTGAGAAATTAATATTATTAAAAGTCATAGCTAACTCTTACTTCCAAAATATCTTTAAGAGTTCAACTCCAAAATTGCATATATATACACATATATTTGTCTATCTATTTGTCTATCTATCTATCTATCTATCTATCTATCTATCTATCTATCTATCTATCTATCATCTATCTATCTATGGTGATTGGATGAAGCTGAGCTACATTGTGGAGGATAATCTGCTTTACTCAAAGTCTCCTGATTTAAATATTAATCTCATCCAAAAAACATACCTTCACAGAAACATCCAGAATAATGTTTGACCAAATATCTGGCTACCATGGCCTAGCCAAGTTGACACATAAAATTAACTATCCCAATATGGTAGAAAAGTCTTGGACTACTTGATGAATTACTGTTATACTGTACATACTTTATAAAATTTCTCCTTGTGCACCCCACTGTGCTAGAAATAATTATAGTTCAGCGATGTCACTTTCAACAAAAGCACTGTGGTTATTTCCTTTTCAGATAAGTCAGAAATAAGCTTTGATTACCGAAAGTATGAACTCACTGTCTAAAACTAAATTGTTAACCACGTTCTATCTAAAGAGCCAAAAGGAGGAGTGTCTAATATGGATTAACATGTTGGATGCCCACTTGTGTGTGGAGACAAGAAAAGCCCCGCAGGTGACGTGAGGTGGTGGAAGTCTCTCCTGAGCACCTCCCCAGTGAACAAAGTAATAATTTTCGCGTTTACCAGATCTATGCCTTTCCAAAGCAATCCATTTTGTAAATGTTAGTCCTTTTTAAATTGGAAACGACTCCACTACTGTGAGAAATTAATATTATTAAAAGTCATAGCTAGCACTTACTTCCAAAATACCTTTCAGAATTCAACTCCAAAATTGCATCTCCCAAAAGAGCTCACATTTCTTTTGCCTGAATTGGATGTGTCTACAGATAAGAATTAAAGGAAGAACATTCTTTTCTTTTATTTAACATTACTAGGATAAAGTGCCCTTTCCCTCCAAGTTGACCTTGCAGATGCACCTGAAAGTGCCAAATGTTGCCCTGTTCTTCTGCCAGGAGTAAGTCAAGCATCAGCATCCCACCCCTTCAGAGGTCCTCTCCTTTGGTGTATGTTGGAGAATAGAATAGTTGGACTCTTGTCCCTTCTGAGTCATCTCCTGGCAACTGCTCTTCCATACCTCATGTTCTATTTCATGGCTCCTGGCTCTGCAGGAGCCACTGCTCAGTTCTGTCCACTGTCTTTCATGGCCTGGAACCCCTGGCAATGTTCCCTGTGGAGGGCTGCTTCCTTCTTGGGCCCAGCAGAAGGGAGAATATGGGGCAGAACCTTTTACATATGGGTTGTATCCTTTTACAACCTTGTTCTTAGTCTCTGGCACTACGTTATACAGATGGTTATGTGGCTCTCTCAAATGTTGTTTGGTGGGGGGAAATAAAAAAGAATGAGAATGCGAGTGGGGAAAATAAGTGAGGGAAGCTGAACCCTTACGAAACCAAAGAGAGTCTGTGGGTCCACCAGGGTCCCTGCCATTCCTTTCTTCCCTGTGCTCCAAGTTGTTTTCCTCTGGAAGAAAGCCTCCTTCAGCTTGATCCATCTTTTGGAAATACTTCTACTAACCAAGGATTTGTCTCACCCCAAGATTTCTTCCCTCATCTGTGTATTTTCTCAAGTTAGAGCTAATAAGTATAAAATAATGTCCTAGAGGTTCCAATAGGAGCAGATTCATGATCTTTGATACGCTAAGTCTCACCCAACTGTGTAGGTTGGTGAGGACATTTAAGTTTAGTCTCTTCAAGAGTTTCCTACCAGCAGATAGGTTTTCTAATTATATTGGCATCAAGTGGGTACACATTGACAGGCACACACACACACACACACACACACGCACGCACACACGCACATGCACAAGGACAAACGTAATTTCATAGATAGTGAAATCTAAATATATATGGAAATGACATTTTTTCTCTCTGTTCCATACCACAGCTCTGCCCACAAATGATGCCAAATTTTTATATATTTTGCCAAACAGATAGTTACTCTTTGTTTTCCATTTCACACCATGCCCCTGGGCTTCCTGAGCATAGGGAACGGCTAAAAGATTATGACCATAACTGAGTTATTTGTCTGTTGAGAATGCTTCTTAGCACAAAAGGCCCAGCTTTAAAATTACTCTTGCTTTTAAGCTAGGCCAACTCAAAAATTTAAAAATACATTCCTATTCCATTTTCTTTTGTTAGCTGAAGGAATATGATATGAGAATACATAACTATTCATTATTAAAACACCATAATGGTGGTAGTTGTAGAGATGATGGTGAGAGTCATGACGTTTTTCCACTTGCACAAGACAATGAGAGGTTACACTGAGATGGTCACACTTTTGTCTGAAACAACTTAGTTTTTCAGAATTTCTTTTTTAAAAAAGATATTTTATTGAAATACAGCTAACGTACAATATTATATGAGTTTCAGGTATACATCATTGTTATTCAACAGTACCCACCTAGCACTATACAGTGATTAGCACATTACTGATTATATTCTCTATGCTAAAGAAGTGATCACCATGGTAAGTCCAGCAACCATCTGACAATGTACCAGAGCTTTGTTGAAGTTCTCTCTGAGATCACTGAGCATCCTTATAACCAGAGTTTGGAATAATGCGTCTGGTAGATTGCTTGTCTCCATTTTGTTTAGTTCTTTTTCTGGAGCTTTGTTCTGTTCTTTTATTTGGGACATGTTTCTTTGTCTCCCCACTTTGGCTGTCTCCATGTGTTTGTTTCTATGTAGTAGGTAGGGCTGCCATGTCTTCCCATTTTAGTAGTGGCCTTATGTAGTAGGTGTGTTGTGGGGCTCAGTGGTGCAGTCTTCCTGGTCACTTGAGCCTTGTACTCCAGGTGTCTCCCTTGTGTGGGTTGTGTGTGCCCTCCTGTTGTAGTTGAGCCTTGGTTGCTATTTGCACATCAGTGAGAGGGGTTGACCTTTGGGTTCATTGGTTATGAGGACTGGCCATGACTACAGTGGAGGAGTTGTGGTGTAGGTGCTGACCCTACCAAGCAGGACCTGCATCAAGCTGAAGGAGGCTTTCTTCCAGAGGAAAACAGGTGCCTTCCCAATCTGTCCTTTGGGTGTCATTCTTGGAAGTGGCTGGGTGATATTCCTGCTCATTTTGAAGCTGGCTACTGGGGGCACCAGCCCCAAGACTGCCTTGGAGGGGATCCATTGCAGGTCAGCTGCAGCCCAGGCCCTACCTGGTGTTACCTGGCAGGAGCCACAAAGAACTCCACATATGGTGGGGAACTGAGTTTTCTTTGTTGAATGCTCAACATTCAACAGCGGCAGATAGCTGCTGTCTATGCTATGTTATAAGTGCCTTGAGAGGCCAAGCCATAAACCAAGGCCAGCTGCTACTAGTGCTAGGCTTGGGGCTGCTCAGGCAGAGGTACAGGACATGCTCAAACCAGATGCTGCTTGTCTGGGTTCTGCAAAGTTTGAGAGACTTTAGGAAAGTCTGCAAAATGACCTAAGGCAGGAAATTTGCAAGAAAAAGCCACTGGAAGTGACTTGGGTATGCCCAAAATTTGGAGGACAGTATCTCAAGTCACCTGGGCATGGCAAATGAGACTCAGGTATGGGGGCCGCCTGCATCTGCACTCCAGGAAAGAGGAGGGCTCAACAAAGAAATAGTGGCTTCCACCCATTCCTCTGGGAGAAAGCTGCCCTTCCAGCCCCTATCCCAAGCCAGAAAACTCAGTTCCCCACCATATGTCCCCACCACCTTTCCAGCTGCTGCCCCAGCACTGGAGCTCAGAGCCAGCAATTCCTTTGGTGGGTAAGTCTTTGTGCAGTCCCTTTAAGAGGAGTGTCTGGCACTCCAATGGCCTTCCATCTCACTCAACTCCAATCTCGACTGGTTTTTACAACCAGAAATTATGGGGGCTTCTCTCCCTGGAACTGGAATCCTGGGCTGCGGTGGGGCTGGGACCTCTTGCTCCTCCAGGGGGGACCTCCACAGCTGAGATATCCTTCCTGGTTTTTAGTGGTCACACATAGATAGGTGTGGGACCAGCCCGTTCCATGTCTCTGCCCCTCCTACCAGTCTCCAGGAGGCTTCTTCTGTATGTCCTTCAATGCAAGGCTTTAGTTCAGCAAGATTTTAGGCGATTCTCAATGATGGTTGTTCTGTAGTTTAGTTGTAATTTTGATGTTGTTGTGAGTAAAGGTAAGCACAGTGTTTATCTACTGCACCATCTTAACCAGAACCTCTCAGAATGTCTTTATATAATGAAATTAATAAAATATTTTCCTGATGGGTAATTTCTCTCCCCTAAGGAAAGAAGTTACATTGATTTAGGGAAAACATGTTGATAAACTGTTTGGAAGTGAAAGGTTAGGCTTTTGGGAACAGATTGGAAGGAGACAATAGAGAGACAGCTAAACTTTTCTTTAAAGAAATAAATTGGTGGGAAGAATGGGCAAAGATAAGCAGATGAAATATAACAGAATAGGAAGCGAAAGTAGGGGTTACTGTGTCAATTGATGAAAATTTGTATCCAAGTTGACAACAAATATTACAGGACTGGTTAAAAAAGAGAAAAAAGTGATGTCCAATACTAAATTTTTCTGCTGAAGATTTCTGTAGCTTAATTCCTCTTTTCCAGTAAATTTCTATCTCTAAGAACTGCCTTCTATGAGCAGGATGATGTATGCATTTGTATTGAGAGGATGGGAATGCAGTAAAGAGAAGCCACTAAGAAAAGAAAAAGCAAGGCAAAGTCACAGGCTGAAAATGCACAGAGAGAGAGAATTGAGTGGGACATGGACACTGGAACCAGAGGTGACTAAGGAGTAGTAGAAATCCCTACAATTTCTAAATAGTCCCTGGTTGAACTTTGAATTTCCCACAGGATGTGAGATGCCAGTTGAAAATCATATATAGATTTTAAATGGGAGGATAACCCACCATGATACCTTCGTCACATTTAGCAAGGATTGAATTTTTGTAACACAGAAGAAATCATTCAGAGGATTCATTAAAAATTGCAAACTCTCATGAACAATATAGGCCAAAGTAGGTGGTTTCAGGCAATGACTTGGGTGTACATTTTGTCTTAGGTTCATTTGGTTGAATGGAACAAAGATATACCCAGATAATCATAAGTCAGTGTTTTCCAAAATCCACATCAAATTACCATTAATTACAGTGAGAAGTAAATGCACTCCCTCGGGGATCTGGAACTCAGTCTCCTGTTGACTGTTGCAGTTCCCTCCTCCTCTCCAAGTCTTTGAAGGCTCATGTTTTATCCTGAAGAGTCATTAGAGATTTGTATAATACTCTATAATATATCCTTTAGTTTTCATATTAAAATTCCCCCACCCCACACATGGTGTTTATGGTAAGACCAACACTAAGAAAATTCCCCACCCCCGGTACCCACGTATATTCTCTATTGCCCTTCCTAGCTTCCAAAGTACATATTCTAACTTGGTTCTTTACTGACTGTCTTTTTTGTTGTTGTTGTTGTTGTTATTGACTGTCTTCTTGTGTAGAATGTAAAGTCGAGGGGAATAGGTCATCTTTGTTGAATTTATTTGTGTATCCAGGTAAGGAGTTTAATACATATTTACTGAACACATAAATAATCTGTGGCTTGCACGCATACCCCTTCCATACCTTGCTTTATGTCCCTAAGAACACCATAAGTAAATGAATCAGAGAACTCTTAGGTAATGGAGATTATTGAAAAAAATCCCAGATCTTCTAGTTCTGAGCCATTCTGTCATCTTTCCTAAGCCATAGCTGGAATATAAGGAGTCTTAGTGCAAATTATAAAAGGTACTCCCGCTAAATGGTGTCCCTTTGTCTGGGTTGTTGTAACTGAAGCTAGGGCTCATGACTTGGTGAGCTGAGCTAGGGCTGCATAGTGCTACCCAATGGCCTGGTCTCTCTTTGCACTTTTCAAGGTGTCTGTCCCTGATGATCGCTGCCTCCTGTCTCCAGTCTCTTCAAGCAACGAGGAATTGGATTAGTCCAGTCGGCCACCACGGGATGTGGCATCGCTTCATTGGGCTGTCCCCAGTTTAGGCTCCACTCCTTGAGGTAGTCAATAAAGGCCCCTTGGTAGGACTGTCTGGTTTTCTCAGAAGTGGGAAGCGTAAGAAGCCTGTGTAATTTACAGGCTGGGTCTATTTTAGCTTTCATGATTGATACAGCTTTGTAGTAGTAAACTTACGTCAACAAGGGAGAGAAACAACCATAGATGCCATCAAATTTTGCCAGTGATAAGGAAAAAAAATGTCATGGAGTTATTATCCAAAAAATGCTGTACACTTTCTTTGGGCTATTTTGGTGTGAAATGTGTCTTCGAGTGTCACTTTCATTTTATGTTCACAAATGCTGTGTTTGATATTGTCTGTATTTGATGGCTGAAGAAACCCACCTAAAGGTCACACAACTTTAGGTCAGCCCACCTAAAGTCACACAACTGTCAAATGACAGACTGGAGAATCAGGCCCGGATGCCTTGTTTTCTCGTTCCAGTCCATTATTTCATTTTACCATAGTGCTTTCATTTCAAGAGCAGCTCCACAGTGTGAGGTTGTTGGAGACGGTGACTTACAGAATACGTTTTCTTCTCACAACTACAAAGCTGTTTTTATTTTCAAAACACCTGAACAACTGCCTAAAATTACTTAATGCCACAAGCATCTTTCAAACTCAAATACTCATTTCTTTTTCTCCTTTACTATTCACTGAATTCCTTCATTGTGATGGGTCAACCTTGCAAAGAGTATTCTAAAACCATTAGATTTAAAAAAAAACAAAACAGAAATCTTCTAGAAAAATAATCTTTTAAACCCTGATGACATTTATTCTGTCACTCTGCCATCTTTTCCTCCTTTTTCGCTCCTAATATCAGAACAACAAGTAAATGGAAATACTCTCTAAAGTATTCCTTAATCTTAGTTCTCAAGAAGAAAAGTGACGTAACACCTGAGTGATATATTTTTAAAAGAGTTGCTGAAATATCTCTCAGTAGCACTGTAGAAATATCTTTTCACTCTGGGTACAAAAGTCCTGCTCTCCAGCTCTTCACTGAAAGCAATTTTCTATGTGGTGCAGAATAAAATGGACCCAGGAAATGGTCCCAGTTCTATAGTTCTCAACTCCTCAAATTACATAACATGCATAACACACCCACAGTGTACACATCATATATCTTTTTATTTATTGTTATTTGTTAATTTGCTCATTCATATATTTGTTCATTAGCTGCTTTTTATATTTTCATTCTGAGCATTTTCCCATCTCCAAATAAATTGTCTTTCATCCCAGGGACTCAAAATAATGAAAGACCTACCCCAGTGAGACAATCACTGTATTTTCCTTCCGATTTACATGTTCTTCTGTCCTCTGTTCCACTGGCAGGAAACTTGTAAATATAAAGGAGACAATGTTTCTGAAATATTTGTAGATCTTCTGAAGGAAGAGCTGTGAAAATACAAACCGATGACGATGATGTGATGATTAACACCTACTAGACGCCAGGCACAAGCTAGGCACCTTACAGGTGTAAAGTCATTTAATCATTCCAAACCTCTCTTAACTCTCTTTTGATTTGTGCCTCTGAAATATAGTCACAGGGTCTCGGAGTGGTTCAGTAATGCTCAGTGGAGATGAAGGGACTCTATCCTGAGCTATCTAAGCCCAAATCCCAAGTGTTTAACCTTATCCACACTGCAACTCGATTGAATGCATTCAATGCCCAAGGAAGGAGTGTGACTGTCAGAAGAGTAGTTAGTTAGCAATGAAGCACAGAAAATGAAAATTATAAACACAAAGGCTGGCATAGTTCATCCTGGGACATCTGAGAGAGAACTCCACCCTCGAGGCTGCTTAGATCAGTTTCCCAAACTGCAGAGCTGAAGACCATGCTTGGACTTGTAATTAACAAAAGTGAGCCTGCCTTCTATTCCACTTTATACACGTTTATTTTGTGTCTTCAATTAGGGAATGAGCTCGTTAAGACCTGGAACTATGATTTGATTTGAACTTCAGGATTGTACTTAGCTGGAAGCAATGTTGGGTAAATAGTAAGTGCTCAGCAGATGACGGTTGAACCTCATTAATCTGACAGCTCATGACATTAGGTCTACTGTAAGGACTCAGGGTCACTTTGGTTGCTGCGTAGTGCTCTTCATGCCTCCCCTCCTTGGTCTGTAGCTCAGCCCAATGATATCAACACTTACAATTCTATCCAAAATATTTTGTGGGTTTCTATAGGCAAAGGACAGGTAAGAAGCAAGCAATGTTTGCCCCCTGGCCCCAGGCCTTTAGAACCCAAAGTAACTCATGTTGCATTTCCATGTAGCATCAAAATATTGCAAACTTAATAAAATAACAATAAATTCATTTCAAGTTTTTAAAAATGTATGTATTTACAAGGATCTAGTTTGACATCATGGTTTTACCCCCTTGTTCACCAGCCCACACCTTCTAATTGATACTTCCTCCTCACTCCTTCACCCCCAGCCGGAATCCAGGGTCCCACAGGCTCTGCTTTGCTCACTTTTCATTTTTAAAGGACAAATATATCTATTTCTTTTATTCATTGGGATTTTAAGTAAATACACCCATTGCTTGATTCTGATAAGTAAAGTGAGCCTTTGAGAGATATGCCAGAAATGTGGAAAGCAATCTCAAAAGTGGGAGGTTTACTATGTCCAAAAAAATTTGAGGATGGTACATACTCATCTTTATGAAAACCTGACAGTGTGACTAGAAAGGAAAATTATCTGCTATTTATAGATTGGAGTCTAATCTAGAATGTTAATATCAATGTTTATTTGCTATCATTTTATAGAATTGGGGTTTGTGAGGCAAATATTTGGACAAACCTAATCTCCTAGATATTGGATCTGCCATTTTGGTATGCTGCCATTGCAGGGATGCATGTTCCCAATGCAAACAGCAGGTTTTCTATTGGCTGAACTGATGGGTAGAAGAGATGATATACAGATTTTTAATGGGTGTTTTCTCTAACAGTGATTGTTAATGCCTGTCTCATATACCCTTGGCCTATTTCTAAATTCATTTGTAGCCACAGTGGACAGTTTTTGTGCACACTGACCATTGTCTGCTGGAGGCTCTTTCCAGCAGGACAGGGGCTGCCCGTTTTTCATGCAGGCAATGGCACTGATGAGGCTGCAAGCCAGTGTTCGTCAGTGGGAGGCAACTACAATGTGAAATGCGTGATACCTCAGTGGGTCCTGAAGCACTGAGCCTCAGGTTCCTGCAGCTACAACCCACTCATTAATAATGTACCCGTCACTGGATTTTCTCTCTTGAAGATTAGACAAAATGATAGAGATAACACAATGCCTGATTCAGATCTTTAGTCCGTTTCTAAAGGAAATTCTTGTAAATGTCTCTTAATCAATGCGACCACTTTGCTTTTTATTGCCATTACTCTGTATTCTTCTTTGGTAAGCTAAACACACTTTCCTTTAAGACGGCTGGTAAGGGAGGAGCCATAGCTATTTTGTTTGTCTCTGTATCTCCAGCAGGTAACAAAAGATTGAGTGCATGGTAAGCTCTTAATAAGTACACTTCAATTTATAATATGCATGTAATTTATATATGTATGTGTGTATTTATTGCACCATTCAGTGGGTTTTACTATATTCATAAGGTTGTACAACCATCACTATTATCTAATTCCAGAACATTTCTATCACCCCCAAAAGAAACCCTGTACCACTCAATAAATCCCTTCCCAAATCCTCTGGTAACCACTAATATAATTTCTGTCTCTACAGATTTGCTTATTCTGGACATTTAACATAAGTGAAATCATACAAGATGTGGCCTTTTGTGTTTGACTTCTTTCACATAACATACTATTTTCAAGGTTTGCTCATGTTGTAGCATGTATTAGTACTTCATGCCTTTATAGCTGAATAATATTCCCTTGTATTGATATATTACATTTGTTTATCCATTAGTCAGTTGATGGACATTTGTGTTTTTCCCTCCACTTTTTTTATTATTATAATGCTGCTAAGAACATTCATACACAAGTAGCTGCACCTTTTTACATTCCCATCAGCAGTGTATGAGGATTCTAATTTCTCCATATCTGCACCACTTGTTATTGTTTCCATTTTTATTATTGACTCCCTAGTGTCAGGTTGAATCTGATTTAAGAAGAATGGCCTTTGGAGGATATCCCAGCATTCTTTTTTATCTAGCAATTTGCTTTCCTTGAGACTTCTCTCATTTTGCAGCTGTACAGAAAAGAAATTCCTGTACAGCTGCAAGAAAGAAAAGAAGTAGTGGAGATTGTTGACTAAAATGAAAGCTGTGGTTGTCCTTCAGCATTGAACATTTTCTTTGTTATTTCTGCTTTTCTTTTTTAATTTTTAAAAAAGATTTTTATTAAAAATATAGCTAACATATTATATTAATTTCAGGGGTATACCAGACTTATTCAACATTTATATACCTAAAGAAGTGATCACCAAAATAAATCCAGCAAACATCTGACACCATACTATGTTATCACAATAATATTGACTATATTCCCCATACTGTACCTTATATCCCCATGATGTATTTGTTTTATACCTGGAAATTTAGATCTCTTATTCCCCTTCACCTTCCTCCCCTTTTAAATATTTCAATTACAATTGACATTCAGTATTATTTTATATTAATTTCAGGTGTACAGTAGTTAGACATTTATATAATTTAAGACATGTTCCTCTGACTAGTCTAGTACCCACCCGGCACTATCACTTCAGATTGAAAGACACACACTGATTTGGTGCCAATGCTGAGCATGGAGTTATTCAGCAAAAGTCTCAGAACACACTGAGGCCAATCACTGACCACCTGGGGCCCGTGGACTCCGATAGTTTTCCAAGAAAGAGTGCAATGCCTGTGGGGCTGGCTGCTCCCCGAGAAAGTGCCCCCCAGCACTGGGGCAGTTAGGTAGGGCGGGTTCCCAGTGAGTCAGCAGGGTGGAGCAGTGGAGCTCAGCAGACCAATCAGATTCAGATTTGGCCGTAAGCATAGGGGGCGGACTCAACATACAAAAGATGGCGCCCACCTGCAAGCTGTATGGGAGGAGGCCCCCTTACAGGGGAAACGGGGACTGTCCTCCAGCCCTCACCTCAAAGCCACGCACCTCAGTCTGCCCCCCATATGCCTCTAATGCCTCCTGAGTCACCGACCCTCTGCAGGAGCCAAAGGTGAGTGCCTGCGAGCGAGTGAATGTGTGTGCGGGCCATTTAAGAGGACGTCTGGGTTTCCCCCAGCCTTTCATCCCACCTGGACAGTTGGAATCCCCGTTGTTTTTCACAGCCAGATGTTGTAGGGGGTCCCCTTTTCAGCACTAGTACTCTGTGCTGGGGAGTCTCATGGGTGGGGCTCAGGTCTCTCAGTCCTCCAGGGGAAACCTTCGTGGGCAAGATTTCCCTCCTGATTCTCAACCGCCACATGGAGGTTTGGGGCCAGCCTGTTTCACATTTCCATCTCTCCTACCAGTCTCAGTGTGGCTTCTTCTTTATCTTAGTTATAAAACTTCTCTTCAGCTAGACTTCAGATGATTCTCCAGGTTATCTGTTTTATAATTTATTTGTAAATTTAATATGTTCATGGAAGGAAGCAGGCAGTGTTTATCTACTCTGCAATCTTGGATCTCTTGGGCATTTCACCTTTTCAAATCCAATGAAATCAGAGTTAGTTAAGCATAATGTAATGCATGCCTTCTATCAAGTTTTGTGGCCATGGAAGAGCCACTTTTCCTCTCTGGACCTCAGGAATTTTACCTGTATATTGAATAAGACATGTTCAGTGTCTTCTTGGAATGTTGGAATAAACCTTTTTAAAGCTTGCTTTTAGTATTTAAGGTCAATGCAAGGCACTAGTAGATTTTTATTTTTAACCTGCTCCATATTTTTTTTTTAACCTGCTTCCTTCTGGGAATTATTTCTCATTTATGGCAACTGATTCTTATGTTCTTATGAGAATCTCAGAGTCAACATTCTCTTTTTCCAGAAGTGCAGCTAATTGAAATACACCTCTTCCTGGTTAGAGTGATCAGTTCAGGGATTGGTATATGACTCAACCTAGGGAAATTAGAGTCCTGCATGGGATCTGTCAATCAGAGCTATCAAGGAGGATGCCATCTGCTGCTGGGACCACTGTGCTAAAGGAATATGACTTTTGCACCACATGGAAAGTATCTCTCTTAGATATTATGAGAGAGATTGTATAATTTGAAGTACTTGATCCATCTGGACCAGCAGCCAGATCTACCGCTGCATTTTTTCAGTTCATTTGTGTGTGTGTGTATGTGTGTGTGTGCATAATTTAAGTTGAATTTCTTTTTAAATTAATTAAATATTTTTTAACGGTTGGAAATTTCCATGTATTTTTTAGTCCCTGAGTTTACATTTCCATTCCATTTTCTCCCACAGAATTTCGTTCTAATGGATATGCTTTTATAACTTCATAACCCTTTACTAATTACCTATCTTTCACTTTGAGAACAACAAATATCTATACATATATATATACATATATACTGAAATATTACTTTTAATTACCTGCGACCATGAGGCCTAAACGTTATATGTGTTTTCAGATTAACTTAACCCTACAATTATTATAAAATAATCAAAATTACAAGCACATTTATAAACTTTTATAATTATTAAACTTAAATAGTAAAATTCAGAATCTATTTTTTTCTCTTTTATAATTAATTATTTTATTTTCCAATTATAGTTGAAAAACAATGCTATATTAGTTTCAAGTGTGCCATATAGTGATTAGACACTTATAACTTACAAAGTGATAACCTCATTAAATCTAGAACCCACCTGACACCATCCATAGTTATCACAGTATTAATTACTATATTCCTTACGCTATAATTTATATCCCCATGACTACTTTGTAACAACCAATTTGTATTTCTTAATCCCTTCCCCTTTTTAACCCATTCTCCTAACATTCCTCCCAGCTGGCAACCATCAAAACGTTCTCTGTATCTAAGTTTGTTTCTGTTTTGTTTGCTTATTTTACTTTTTTAGATTCCCACATATGAATGAAATCATATGGCATTTGTCTTTCTCTGTCTGACTTACTCCACTCAGCACAATACTCTCTAGGTCCATCCATGTTGTTGCAAACGGCAAGATTTCATTCTGTTTTATGACTGAGTACTATTCCATTTTGTATATGTACGATCTTTTCTTTATTCATTCATCCACTGATGGATACTCATGCTGCCTCCACATCTTGGTTATTGTAAACAATGTGGCAATGAACACATGGACACACATGTCCCTTCCAAGTAGTGTTTTGTTTTTTTTTTGGATAAATTCCCAGACGTGGGATTACTTGGTCCTTCTTTGTCTCTTGTTAAAGCCTTTGTTTTAAAGTTTGTTTTTTATGGTATAAGTATTGTTACCCCAGCTTTTTTGTGTATTTCCATTTTCATGAAATATCTTTTTCCATCTGTGTGTGTCTTTCGATCTGAAGTGAATCTCTTGTAGGTAGCATATGCAAGGGTCTTGTTTTCTGTCACTTCCATCAATCAGAAGGTGTCTGACATATGTATATATAGTGCCTATAGTGGATATTTTGGAGAAGACAGAGAAGCGTAAGTCTACTCTCTCAAGGAGTTTACAGGCTATTTTAATGGCCATCAGACACAAATAAGTAAGCCAGTTTTACAAACTTTTCTCTATGAGGAAAGGTGCTTTGGCTGCCTACTCTACAGATCAGTATTTTAACCAATGTACCATTTCAGAGACTCTGCAATTTCATAGCACAGTACATCACATAGTTTTGGCATTTGATGGCCCTGAGTGCCACATAAGCTGCATGACTTCTGACATATTTTCTTAATGTTCAGAGCCTTGTTTTTTTTTGGTCATCCATAAAATAAGGATAATACCATTTAGTGCCTGGGTTGTTTTGAAGATTAAATAATTCAGATAACACAGTTTCTGATACCTAATATATCTTCTTAAGTTTGCTCCCTTTCTATGTATGGAAACCCCTTTGGTATTGAAAAATCAATTCAGAATTTGCCCTGAAAAAATACATTTAAATAGGAGAAAGCTTTTTTTTTTTTTTGAAACAGATATAATGTTTCACATACATCTTAAAATAATAACCCAATAATATCCCATTTATTTGGCATAATGAATTCATAAACACATTTAAACAATATAATTAAATGGTTAGTCCAGGTCTTGGCACAGTTTAGGAAAGCTAACAGGCTGAGATTGATACTCACTGGATATGGCTTTCCCTCATACAGAATGAAGAGGATAACTGGAAACTTAAACAGCCAAAATTTATTTATTAAGAGTTATTTTGGCTGAAGGGTATGGATTTCTGATTATGAGTTGTAATTGTAGCAGTCTCCATATCATATTGGTAATATAACCAATAAATCCGTTTTTTATTGACCCCAGGACTGGCTGGCACATAAAAAAGAAATAAAAATAATGTGGTAACCCAAAGGGCATCCTGGTGAATTACCCTCATATTGTTATTATTGTTTAATGGGCACACATGATAAATTAATGTCATGTTAATGGATAATCAGTTTATCTTCTGTTGACCCAGGGCATGTATAAAGTGTTTATTTGACTTTAAGTTGCATTTCTAGTTTTTCCAAACCTTAGTTATTCTTAGTTGTCCTTGTCTTTATGAGCCTGACCTTAACTACAGGGCAACCAAAATTTGCTGAAGCAGTAAAGAAGCAATTGAAAATATTTAAAGATATTTCCTGAAAATAATTATTCATTGATGTACACATATGAACTAAAACTCTAAAATGGGATGAGGGTTGCTATTCCAGTCTAAAACAATGGTAAGTTTGTTTAGAGAACAATCATCCTTTGAATCAATTATTTTCCTGATTAGATTACACTCATAAAGAAATGAATCCAGTGCCCTTTAGAAATGCAATATAGTTATGAGAAAAAGAAGCCCACCCTCTCCCTGTACATTTTAATGATTAGCAAAGCTATCTCATGGTTTGGATGGAGGCCCAGGAAATGGTCCAAATGGGATTATATTTTCTTAATCTATTAGGATAATGTACAACTTGCTTCCATTCTCTACCCTACCCCATCTAAGTTGGCAAGTATTGTTAGCAGACCCTGAAATAGTGATATTCCAGAGACAGACTCACATATAGTTCATCATCTCCAGACGCTGAGTCTGTCATAGGCTGAAATCTTAGGAAGAAAGTATTGCTGACTAGAAGAGAATTCATGTGTTGTAGAATTTGATTGATTATGGGGACACAGTTAATAGTCAGTGTGATCAGCATTATGCAGACATAGAAGGGTCATAGCCTTAGTTCACTAGAAGTGATTGTCACACACACACACACACACACACACACCTTGAAAAGAAACAGCAAGTGTTGAGTGTCAAATTTATGATAAAATGTGGAAAAATCAAAGGTGACTTAGAGGAATCATTGTTTCTCAGCACCTCTTCTTAATCTGTGTGCTCAGCCCAGCAAGCAGAAGCATAGGGAGGAGAAAGATGCTGTTTTACAGCAACCAGGAGGACCAAGGCAAACACCCATCTGAACCCCTTTCAGAATGAAAGAGGCCCAGATGAAAACCTGGTGAATCCTGCTCAGAGAAGCCATCAAGGCCTTGCTCTGTGCTCCGATGACTTTGCCCAGACATGACCGTGACCATTGAGAGACTCAGGGATAAGGGCAAACGTCTCCAGCTAGGCCAGAGAAAGGGGATTCTGCTCTGTCTTCTCCCTACAGATACTCAAGGTTCCCAAGGGGCATTGCAGGTCCTTGAGTTCTGGGAGATAATACCACAAGCTAGGAAGAACCTATTTGGTGTCTCAGTTGGAACAGGCTGCTGAGAAAGCCATGCTGGCCACCTGGAAAGAGAACCCCTAACGTAGAACTAGTATACCTCTGGAACTCAATGAGCCAAGCTGACTGCCAAAAATGTAAGGAATTCAGGGGGAGCAATCCTTCAGTCACTCTTGTGCCATTTTGGATCCTTGTGGGTCCTCTAAAAGACTGTGGTGTTTTGGGTAACTAACATATGCCACAGGGTGGTTGACTATGCTTTATCTTAGTTTAAAACACCTATAGAATACTTTGGTCAGAGAATTGACAGGCATGAATATTTGACTGTCCAATAGGACATTTACTACCCATTTTCTGGGTAGGACTTTAAATAAAAGAGAATCTAATACCTTTCTATCTCTCCCCACCCCCTCCCACCCCCGCAAAAAACCAAAAACCTCAACTGTGTCTGTTATTACAGGTAAGTTATAGTTGAATTGTGTCCAAATAGAATCTTTCTTCTACTCATTTTGTGCATGTAAAAGTAGCTCCAAAGAACAGAATTGGGTGTGGATGAAGAGGGGACCTTCCCTTTTATGTTAAACACCTTTGTCTTTTATTTAATTAATGTAAGCAAGCATTAGCCTGCATTAGGATTTTAAAATTAAGAAATGGAGAAAAATTAGCCCAACTGTAGGAATGAGAGTTTTCCCTCACGCGTGATGGAGAAGCTATATGTGTGAGGGAGGAGCCCCCTGGAGAGGATCTCGTGAACATGGGTTAAATTTAGTGAGCTGACTGAGCTTAGTCAAGAGGAATTACTTGGGCAGACTGAAAAAGGTGGCTTAGGGATCACCTTGTCATTCACTCATTTATTCATTCGATAAATATGTATAAAGCACCTACTCTGTGCCTGGTCTCCGTTGGCAATGGGTTCTAATGAGGACTAAGGCGCAGTTTCTACCTTCATATAGCTGACAACTGACAGATTCACAAATATGTAATCTCATGTGCAAGCCAATGAGGTACTCTGAGTGTGGGGTGAGAAGAATAGAAAATGTCCTATCTTCAACGAGTTTGCAGTTTAATGGTGAAGTTGGACCGGAACATTAATTATCTTTCCAGGCTGTGTGTGATTAGGGCTATAACAGAGTTACAGGTCAAGGAGTGCATAAAGTTCTTTTAATCCATTTTTAACTTTTTATGTTCGGAGAGCTTTCTTCTGGGAAACATTGGATTTATAAATACTAATTTCATCAGAAAGAAACCATAGGAAGCAATGGGAAGAATGCTTTGGCTTTAGCTTTTGTCTTAATATAGGCAGAGCTCCACTGTGTTCATGCAGTACTTACTTCCCTGGGAGTAGGTTTCCTGAGGCCTCCTTTTGCTTCTGAACATGCTAATATGGCTTGCTCACTCGTGGTGCTGGCTTTGCATGAGCCGATGTTGCAGGCTGCTGAGACCCTCTGAATGGATGCTGGGAGGACAAGGCAATGAGACAACTCATTGGGCTTTGGGGCTCCTGCACGGCCTCCTGGACTCCATGGTCTGAAGCCACTGCTTAAGTGCTGACTCTTATTGTCCTGCCCACCACCCACGGGCTGTGACCAAGTTATCTAATAACTCCTAGAAATGTCACTGGAATGACATTTCTGGAATCAACTCATTTATTGGATTTCTGTAGTGCAATTAAGCAGGTTATTAGTCTTGAGGTGCTGTACGAATGAAGAAAGCTATGATGGAGCTAAACATTTCTAACATCCTTACCAGTTACACTTTCCATTTGTTGCTCCATTCAATATTGCAAGATTTCTGGAAATACATGTAGCTACTAAGCCAGCTATTTAGGAGTCGAGAGGTGGGGCTATTTAAATTATTACTCTACGAGGGCTGATTTGTGCTTTCAAATATGTGTTTGTCCTTTAAATCCTTAACCTTTAGCCAATTCCATGTTTGTCATGATTTATTTTCTATATATGATCTTGACCTTCTCTTGGCAGATGGCTTCAACATTATCTTCGTTGAGAATGATTCTGACACTGGCTAGAGAGATACAATTGTGTTCTGTTTATGCAATATAGAAAGCCAAAGCACTTTTTTAAGCTGTCGTCATATATCACTGTCAGTATTTTGAACCACTAAATTGTTATTAAAAATTCAGGGACAATAATCCATTTTGAGAATACCACGACAGAAGCAAATACTGTAATGACTGATTGACATTTCAGGAATAACATCATTCAAGACACGCTAATTTCCCTGCAACCCATTTCCTTGGATAAGTGTCTGTTGTATAAATAAGTTTGGTTTCCAACCCCTTCCCAGCATTTGCTTTTGATGAGGGAGTCTTAATATTAAAATAGAAAATCATCTGAAATGAAATTTGCCCTTGTTCTGTATGGTGCTATAGCCAAATAATAATAATAAAATAGCCTGCTTCATGGCTGAAATAAATGACTTTCTTTACCAGCAAAGAGTTTTGTATGATATGGTTTTCACCATTTTTCTGGAAACAAAGTGCTGTAATAAGCACCTAAATTGGCTTGTGCACTGATTCAGGAGAAATGCATTGTGATGAGAAACATCCTAGATAGAGAGTAAGGAGATGGGGGAGTTCTGGTCCCAACTCTGTCGTGACAAAGCTGTCAACCCGACCTTGAACACAGGATTTAATTTCTTATAGCTGTAGTCAATTTGGGGATTTTATTTCTTTGCTCTTTTGTTTTTTAATCAAGATGTTTAGGTGTGTTCTAGCTCTGGTAGGATATGATATGATGCCTAGGTAAAAATGTAAGAATATTTCACTGATATCCTTTCTCTGTATTCTTTAGAGAGATAACTTTTTTTTTTTTTTTTTTTTTTTTTTTTTTAGTCAAGAGGGGAAAATTGACCTTCAATCCTATTGTTTTTAAATATCTTCGTGCTATGAACTATTTAGGCAGGACAAAAGGCTTCATACATGATTCATCCTGTAACTTCACTTGTCACTACAAAAGAAAGGAAAAAAAATAAATGGGTTTATTCATGGAAAATATATTGCTTCTTTCAATCAGATGCTAATGAGAATGATCGTAAACAAACTGTTAATGCTTTATTTGTACCAGAAAGCATATATTCCAGTATCATTAGAGGAATGATAGCAATAATACGCATTTATGTACTATCCAAGTATATAAAACACTTGCATTTAAAAAAAATCTCAGTTTACCTTCACAAAACAGAGTGTTATCTTTCCCACTTGATAGATGAGAAAATTGAAGCTGGGTTTTGAGTGGTAAAACCAGATCACAATCCCTGTCTTCCATTTCTTTATTCAGTTTGCTTTGCATTAAGCCATGCTGCCTCTGTAACCTCATTGCAGGGTAATATAAACCATGAATTATTGATTGCCTTCAACATTATTTTGGCATTCTGGAACGACACTCTTCATAATAAAGTGTGCATTTGAAAAAGAACTGCTGGGAGGAATAATTGTGATAATAAAGAGCACCTAATATTTGTATAGAAACATACCATTTACTGAATACTTATTTCAGGGGATCTTTGAACAGTAATCTGACATCATCCCTATTATTCTTTGGTGACAGATGTGGAAACCTGTAACAACAGGCTGAATGATAGCCTGACCCAACTGGCATATGACAGGGCCAGACCTGTCTTTGACATTTACAGCATATGACACTGCATAGGTTTAGACACCATACGGAGACACATTTTGGCTGTCCATAGTGATTGGGACTTTTCAAAGTATAACACAATTAGCTTTTTAGCAGTAATTACTCTTTCATGGAGGACAGGGGGATGCATAAGAGGCAGGCAATATAAAAATACTGGTTAAAACTATGGGCTCTATTGTTGCAAATAGTAAGATTTCATTCTTTTTTATGGTCGAGTACTCCATTGTATAAATGTACCACAGCTTCTTTATCCAATCATCTACTGATGGGCATTTCATTTGTTTCCCTATCTTGGCTATTGCAAATACAGCTGCGGTAAATGTAGGGGAGCATATATTTTTTCTGAATTAGTGTTTTGGATTTCTTTGGATAAATACCCAGGAGTGGAATTGCTGGGTCATAAGGTAGTTCCATTCTCAATTTTTTGAGGTACCTCCATACTGTTTTCCATAGTGGCTGAACCAATTTGCAGTCCCACCAACAGTGCACAAGGGTTCCCTTTTCTCCACATCCTCACCAACTCTTGTTTTTTGTTGATTTACTGATGACAGCCATTCTAGCAGGAATGAGGTGGTATCTCATTGTGGTTTTTATTTGCATTTCTCTGATGATTAGTGACGTTGAGCATTTTTTCATATGTCTGTTGGCCATGTGTATTTCCTCTTCAGAGAAATGTCTCTTTATGTTATCTGCCCATGTTTTAATTGGGTTGTTTGTTTTTTTGGTGTTGAGTTGTATGAGTTTTTTAATAAATTTTGGAAAGTAACGCCTTGTCAGATGTATCATTAGAAAGTACAAACTAGTAGTCACAATATAGTCACAGGGATATGAAATGCACTATGGGGACTATAATCAATAATGTCATAAAGATTATGTGGGGGTACCAGATGAGTACTGAGATCACTTCATGGACTGTGTAGATGCCTGACCACTGTGCTATACACCTGAAGCTGAAGTTGAATAATATTAATTCAATTATAATTAAATATATATATATGTATATTCATGGGATGTGGAGTACAACATAGGGAATATGGTCAATGGTATAGTAACAGCTATATACAATGTTAGAGAGATAATAAATTGGGGGTATCATTTTGTGAGAGGTGTAAATGTCTAACTATTACATTGCTTTGTACACCTGAAAGTAAAAGAAAAATTAAAAAACAACAAAAAATATGGTCTCTGGAGTAAAATAAAATTCTACTTCTTGCTGGCCTGTTAATATCAGGATAATGGATAACAGTGCCCACCTGTATCCTCTGACGACTCCCTTCAGGAGGAGGCGTCTCTCTAGAATGTGTTTGCTTTCTTGTCTATTAGACCAAAACGGCATTAAATTCTGATCCTAGCACTTGATCTACTCCCTCACTTTCCAATGAAATGGATTTCCCCTTATTAGTTGTCAAAGTAAAAGTCACAACCATTAAGCAAGCATCTTTTCTTTTAAACATCTGAAATACATTTATATTAGAAATGATAAAGTATTAGTTTTGGGGCCTGCCCCCCCCTTCAGCCATAATTATTGTGGCTCAGTCAATATTAGTCCAGAATCTGACTTCCAGACTATAGCTAAGGACTGGATATGTTGAATAGACATTTATATATTCTAAAGACTCTTAGCACTTTCAATGTTTTGAGTCATTTTTATGTGTGCTGCATAATTAAAAGGCTGCCATTCAAAATGGCAAATGAATTACTGATTGGTTATTGAAAACAGGTGACCCTCCTATTGTTAGCAAGTTACAAGACAGATATGTAGAAAGCAGAAAAGGTCTAGGATTGGCTACTCCATTTGCAGTATTGGCTGGCATCATGAGAGAATAAGGCAAGAGGGAAGTTAGGATGTGTCCAAGAAAACAGAATGGGTTGAGAAGAATGACACATGCTTCTTATTTGTCATGTTCTGAGGCATTCCTCAGTATCTCTTGGCTGAAATTCCAAGTCACCCCATTGTTTTAAACACCAACTTATTAGAGTGAAGGGCAAGAAGTTAGTGATGACACAGTCCTAATTTTTGTGTAGATGGGCATGCATACACTTGCAGTACTTTTGAAATGCATTAATAGACTACTGTATATTATACATTCACAGGGTGTGTGAGAATTAAGTGAGACATCACCTCTAAGGCACTAAATATTGGATACAGTGCTGGGTACTGCTTCTTCTTATAATGAAGATAACAATAAAAAGTATAACGATAGTAATTGAGACCATAGGGCAGAGCTAGGAAAATGCAATGCCTGGGGGTGGGTGGCATAAAGTAAAGAGAGAAGAAGGAGCGTCGCTTGTCTGCTTTGAATTCTGGCCCCGGTTACGAATAGGTCTGAGGTCTGGGTTCACTCCTTGCCTGCCACCTTTAGGACTTATGATTTAGTGCTTGTGCGGTTTCATGGCTCCACATAAAAACCAGAATAATATCTCCTCCTGCTAAAATGCCAAGAAGATCTGTCGATGAGAAATGCGCAGTGAGGTTGGAGCATACACACGATGCTTGCTGGCATGAAGACTGAAAACGCAAAACCGAAAATCTGATGCTTTCCAGGGACTGAAATCAAAGGCAATAGCCTTACCATTAATTTCCAAGACCTCCTGAACCAGAGCCTCAGCGTTTCCTATCAGTGGCTTAGAGACAAACATCTTGGTCCTGGGAACCAATGATCCTTCTCTAATGAGTCCTCAGTGCAAAGGAATGCTTTGTCATTTTGGGTCTTCAGTGAGGGTTCCCTGGTAAGTGTTTGTAAGTATTCTACAGAGTTATAGACGTGGAACGTATTCATGGAAACGTCTTCCTCCCAAATAACGGGCCCCGCCCCCAACTCATTTGTGTTAGATACAGTAGATCAGGAGCTAGCTATTCAATTAACTTAGGGGAGAGCAGAATCCATTTTTTGTAACCTCCCCCCCACCCCCACCCCAGGGAAAAAACACTTTTCAAATTGCCATCTGCTCCTGTGTTTCTCTGTGTTTGTTACTCTTCAATATGATTTTGGCCAACTCCAACAGGAGGGCAGAGGGCTCAGGGGTAGGTAGGTGTCTGACAAGTGTCACAGAACCAGGACAAATGAAGGTGATTTCCAATGCTTAGAGCCAACACATTCCCACTGGTTCAATGTGCACTAGTTGCAAAGATAGCACTGGTCATTTTCCACCCAAGGATAGATATATATTTAAAAGAGTATTTTTCTTGCCAAAAATATAAGCACGTTCAAGATGGAAACTTTTTTTTCTTCCTTTTCTCCTAAATACAACTTAATGAGTGGGGTGATTTCAGAACTGCCGAGGAAAACAAATCAATTCTTCTTGGTTTTCAAAAACTAACAAGAAATGCTGAGTGAGTAAAAGGCAATGAGGCAGTGTTCAGTAAATGCAGCAGCTTCAGGAGGGAGGTCAAGTTACAATTGTGTTTGACTGCTGGAGTTTACTAAAAAAACTTAAGTACCATTACTGAAGATAAAATATTATATGTATGCATTAGCTCTTGGCTAGATAGCCAATTCTCATGTACGTGGTATAATTTTTATATATCAATGGACACACCACAAATCAATGCTCTCTAATCTCAGCTGTGCCTTCAGTGCTGTTCCGAAACTCTGTTATTTATCCAACTTCCTATCACACTGTCCCTTACGGCCAGTACAAGCTTTTTGTAACTCCAACAGGCTCCACTCCTCAACATGCTCTGGCTGATGGCTCCTTTCTCAGAGGCTTTCTTTATTTTCCTCCTTTTCCAAGCAAGACCTTTCATGTGTAGCCTTGGTCTTACTCTTTTCCATGCTTTTAGTGTCCGGATCTAGAAACTTCTTGCTCCATCCTCCAGCATTATATTTCAGAGCTTTGCAAGACCCCTCTCTCCTTTGCTTCTCTGTTGCAGGAATTCAGCTAAAGTTGTTTGTTTACTGTGCTCCACAGACTTCCTTGCAAGCTGGACCACTGAGTTTGATGACCCCATGGTAGTGCCTGAACTTGCCTGGTGCAGGAACATTCCAGAGTATATCCTAGCTCCTGGCTTCTGCCTCTTGCACCTTCAGTGACGCTGTCTTTATGGAATTCTATTTTGAAACTACTTTCCCTCAAACCTATTATTCTTTCCAGCTACTGACCATCTCTCTTTTTCTGTGCTGAACATCTGAAAATTGAATTTTTATGTGGATTGCTTCTGTTTTCTCCCCTCTCATTTGTACCTCAAGCCCTTACATACTGGCAAAAAATCCACAATCTTTTGTTTTTGCTTCTGCGTTACTGCCTTTTCCTGTTTTCTTCTTTTTCTTTGGTGGATCCTTCTCATGTTCTTAATCTCTCTCCCATTGTCTAGTCAGGTGTCTGTGTTATCAAACATTAGGACATCTTGGAGATTTCATTCATTTTCATATTTTAACTAATATCCTCATGACACTGCTTCCAAAATCTATATCCCTATCCCATTCTCTGCCCAGAGTTCCAATAACTTATTCCCAGTTCCACTGGTAACTTCCATTTATATGTCCATTAATACTCTGCCATCATCTTTTAAATTAGTTTCAAGTGTACAAAGGAACATAATAGTTAGACATTTACACCCCTCACAAAGTGATAACCCCCCCAAGTCTGTTACCCCTCTGACAATTGTTACATAGCTATTACAATGTACCATTGACTATATTCACTATGCTGTACTTTACATCCTGTGATTATATATATATATATAATAGTTGATAGTCAACATTATTTTATATTAGTTGCAGGTGTACAGCACATTGGTTAGACATTTATACAATGTGTGAAGTGATTCCCGATAAGTCCAGTACCCATCTGAGCCCCTACGTAGTCTTTACAACATTATTGACTATATGCCTCATACTGTATTTCACATCCCCATGACTATTCTGTTACTACCAATTTGTACTTCCTAATCCCTTCACCTTTCTCACCCATCCCTCATCTAGCAACCATCAGTTTGTTCTCTGTATCTATGAGTCTATTTCTGTTTTGTTTGCTCATTTATTCTGCTCTTCAGATTCCACATATAAGTGAGATCGTATAAGTATTTGTCCTTCTCAGTCTGATTTATTTCACTTAGCATAATACCGTCGACGTCCACCCATGTTGTTGCAAAAGGCAAGAGTAATACTTCATTGTATAAATGTACCACTGTTTCTTTACCCAATCACTTATTGATGAGCATATCAGTTGTTTCCATATCTTGGCTTTTGTGAATAGCACTGCAGTAACCATAGGGGTTCATATATTTTTTCGAATTAGTATTTTGGATTTCTTTGGATAAATACCCAGGAGTGGAATTGCTGGGTCATAAGGTAGTTCTATTTTTAATATTTTGAAGAACCTCCATACAATTTTCCATAGTGGCTTCACCTATTTGTAATCCCACCAACAGGGCACCAAGGTTCCCTTTTCTCCACATCCTCGCCAGCACTTGTTGTTTGTTGACCTATAGAAGGTAGCCATTCTGACAGGAGTGAGGTGGTATCTCATTGTTGTTCTTATTTGCATTTCTCTGATGATTAGTAACATTAAACATCTTTTCATATGTCTTGGCCATCTGAATGTCCTCTTTGGAGAAATGTCTATTCATGTCTTCTGCCCATTTTTTAAATTGGGTTATATTTTTGGTGTTGAGTTATATGAGTTTCTTATAAATTTTAGATATTAAGCCTTTATCATATGTATTATGGGCAAATATCTTCTCCCATTCAGTAGGGTGTCTTTTCATTTTATTGATGGTTTCCTTTGCTATATAAAACTTTCTAGTTTGACTTAGTCCCATTTGTTTATTTTTTCTTTTGTTTCCCTTGCCCAAGGAGATATATCAGTAAAAGAATTACTGAGGGTAACGTCTGAGAGTTTACTGCCTATGTTTTCTTCTAGGAGTTTTATGGATTCGGGTCTTACATTTAAGTCTTTAATCCATTTTGTGTTTATTCTTGTATATGGTGTAAGTAGGAGGTCCAGTTTCTTTCTTTTTTTTTTCATTTGCATGTATTTGTACAGTTTTCCCAGCACCATTTATTGAATAGAGTGGCTTTACCCCAGTGTAAATTCTTGCTTCCTTTGTCATAATTAAATGACCATATAGGCATGGATTTATTTCTGGGCTCTCTATTCCGTTCCATTGATCTATGTATCTGTTTTTATGCAAATACCATGCGGTTTTGATTGTATAACCTCAGGTAATTTGATATCAGGTAGCATGATACCTCTAGCTTTGTTCTTCTTTCTCAGGATTGCTGTGGATATTCAGGGTCTTTTATGGTTCCATATAAATTTTAGGATTATTTGTTCTAGTTCTGTGAAAAATGCCATTGGTATTTTGACAGGGATTATGTTGAATCTATATATTACTTTGGGTAGTATGGGCAATTTAACTGTTAATATATTAACTTTTCATATCCATGAGCATGACATATGTTTCCATTTATTTGTATCTTCTTTAACTTGTCTCTTCAATGTCTTATAATTTTCTGAGTACAGGTCTCTTATTTCCTTTGTTAAATGTATTCCTAAGTATTTTATTATTTTTTTGATGCAATTGTAAGTGGGATTGTTTTCTTACATTCTCTTTCTGATGGTTTATTATTGGTGTATAAAAATGCAACCAATTTCTGAATCTTAATTTTTTATGCTGCTGCTTTACTAAACTCATTTATCAGTTCTAATAGTTTTTTGGTGGAAACTGTCTTTGGGGTTCTCTGTCTATATATATCATGTCATATGCGCATAGTGACAGTTTTACTTCTTCTGTTTCTATGGATGCCACTGATTTCTTTTTCTTGTCTGATTGCTGTGGCTAGGACTTGCAGTACTATGTTGAATAAAGTGGTGAAAGTAGACATTCTTGTCTTGTTCCTGTTTTTAAGGGGAATGCTTTTAGCTTTTCCCCATGGAGTATGATATTAGTGGTGGGTTTGTCATATATGGACTTTATTATGTTGAGACGTGTTCCCTCTATTCCCATTTTGCTGAGAGTTTTTTTCATACAGGGATGTTGGGTTTTGTCAAATGCTTTTATCATACATGGATGCTGGGTTTTGCATCTATTAATATGACCATATGACTTTTATTTTTCATTTTGTTTATGTGGTGTGTTACGTTAATTGATTTGTGGATACTGAACCTACTTGCATACCAGAAATGAATCCCATTTGATTGTGGTGTATGATATTTTTAATATATTGCTGAATTAGGTTTGTTAATATTTTATTGAGGATTTTTGCACCTATGTTCATTAGGGATATCGGCCTATAGTTTTCTTTTTTTGTAATGTCTTTGTTTGGTTTTGGACTCAGGATAATGGTGACCTCATAAAATGAGCTTGGGAATCTTCCGTCTTCTTGGATTTTTTGGAATAGTTTGAGGAGAATAAGTGTTAATTCTTGTTTGAATGTTTGGTAAATTTCACCTGTGTAGCCATCTGGTCCAGGACTTTTATTTGTTGGGAGCTTGTTGATTACTGATTCATTTTCATTGGTAGTAATCATCTATTGAGATTTTCTGTTTCTTCTTGAGTCAGACTTGGAAGATTGTATGCTTCTAAGAATTTATCCATTTCTTCCGGACTGTGTAAGTTGTTGGTGTATAGTTGCTCGTAGTTTTTTCTTAAATCTTTTTGTATTTCTGTGGTGTCACTTTTCACTTCTCTTCTTTCATTTCTGATTTTATTTGGGTCCTCTCTCTTTTTTTCTTGATGAGTCTGGTTAAAGATTAGTCAATTTTGTTTATGTTTTCAAAACACCAGCTCTTGGTTTCATTGATTTTTTTGGTTTTTTTTAGTCTGTATTTTGTTTATTTCTGCTGTTATATTCATTATTTCCTTTCTTGTACTCACTTTGGGCTTATTTTACTGTTCTTTTTCCAGTTATCTTAGTTGTAAATGTAGACTGATTTGAGATTTTTCTTGTTTCTTTGGGTAGACCTGCATTGCTATGAATTTCACTGTGAGGACTGCTTTCTCTGTGTCCCATAGATTTTGTGTCATTATGTTTTCATTTTTGTTTGTCTCATAGTATCTTTTGATTTCTTCCTTGATCTCATTGTTGACCCATTCATTATTTAGTAACATGTTATGTAGTCTCCATGTGTTTGTGTGTTTTTCAATTTTTTCTTGTAATTGGTTTCTAGTTTCATACCACGTGATCACAGAAGACACTTGATATGATTACAATTTTCTTAAATGTATTGAGACTTGTTTTCTGGTCTAACATGTGGTCTATCTTGGAAAATGTTCCATGTGCACTTGAAAAGTATGTATACTCTGCTGCTTTGGGGTGAAATGGTCTAAAAATATCAATTAAATCTATCTGGTCTAGTGTATCATTTAAGGCTGCTGTTTCTGTTTTGATTTTCTGTCTGGAAAATCTGATCATTGCTGTCAGTGGGGTGTTGAAGTCCCCTCCTGTGATTGTGTTGCTATTGATCTCAGCCTTTATGTCTGTCGATATTTGTTTTATATATTTAGGTGCTCTTATGTTGGGTGCGTACATGTCACTAGGGTTATGTCCTTCTGTTGGATTGATCCTTTTATTATTATGTACTGTCTTTCTTTGTCTCTTATTATAGTCTTCATTTTAAAGTCTATTTTGTCTGACATAAGTATTGCTACCCCTGGTATTTTCTTGTTTCCATTTGTGTGAAATATCTTTTTCCATCCCTTTATTTTCAATCTGTGTGAGTCTTTTGATCTAAGGTGGGTGTCTTGTAGACAGCATATGCATGGGTCTTCTTTTCTTATCCACTCAGCTGCCCTATGTCTTTTGATTGAAGCATTTAATCCATTTATGTTTAAAGTGATTATTGATAGGTACATTGTTATTGCCATCCTGTTATTCATATTTTTGATCTTCACTAGTTTGTTTGTTTCTCCTTTCTTCTGCTTAAAGAAGTCCTTTTAACATTTCTTGTAATACTGGCTTAGTTGTAATGAATTCCTTTAGCTTTTTCTTATCTGGGAAGCTCTTTATCTCTCCTTTAATTTTTAATGATAGCTTTGCTGGGTAGAGTAGTCTTGGTTGTAGACCCTTGTTTTTCATCACTTTGAATATTTGAGAGTCTGTTTATCTTGACTCCCTCAAAATACCTGGCACCTGGAGGCGGCACTCACTGCTCATGGATCAAACTGAAGTTGGAGCTGACAATGATGGAAACAAGAACCTGAGGTTTATTATTTTGAAATCATTTAAAAAAAGAAACATTTTCAAAGATTTTAGTCAGCAAAGTCCAAATAAAGGAACTGTTCATTTTTCATGGTTTATACTTTATTCTATCAGACAGGTGTAAAATGGCTGTGGAAAGGCAGAAATGCAAATTAATTATCCATTTAACCTCTGAAAAAAGGAAATAATCTGACAGCTTTTCACGAGTCTTCTTTTTTTCCCTCTCAATCAGGGTAATAATATAAAATTTTACTGATATCTTTCAAGGACAGTGTCATGTTTCTGGCCCTTTGCCACACACTATCCTGTAGCTGAGCCGACTGTGGATAGGTGATAAGGGTGGGTAAACAGAGCTCTTCTGAGAGGGAGGCAGGTTTATATGTGATGCATGATAATTAAGGAAAAAGCTAGGTTATATCCAGTGGGACTTACATGTGTATTAGCATAAAGGAGGAGAGCAGGGTTAATGATTCCATATGAGAAGAATGAGTAAACATAGATTAGGATTGTGTTTCTGGAACTGACAATGTAAAATTAACCAAGGCAGCAGTACACTGTCTGATCCCAATTCCAAAGAATATCCTTGCTGAATTGCAGAATTTTCCATCGGATGGATTAATACACAGAACTTCGAAGAGTTTTCCTCCCTAAGTTCTCAGCTTCTTTGTGAAGAGAGAAATACATTCAACTTAAGCCACTCATTTTAAGATTGCTTTCACAATGTTTAGCCTAGAGCATCATTTGCTTCCCATCAAGGCCACATTTCTCAGGGCATTTTATGAATAAATGATAGAAAAGGTGATTGTCCCTCAAATGTGTTTTCGAAGTTTTATAAAAACATGGCATAGTCACATATCTGTACAAAATTTTAATCACTTTTTTAAAAAAGCTGAGAGTGGGTGACTTTAAGCTCAGCATCTTGAGAAATAATTCCTTAAATGAGTAGATTTAAGCTAAATTTAACTTTTAAAATGGTCCTTTATTTAGCAGGAAAGCAATTGTAGCTTTGCTTTAAAAATAATTATATATAAATCATCTGCTTTGTATGGCACTAATTAGACATTCTTAAAAATTGAAATTCTAGTCTATGTTCCTACCAAGAATGCACTAGCCAATGGGAAATCAGAAAATTTGAAAGTGCCCAGAATTTAAACAAAAAAACTAAACTGTAGCCTAATGTAGGCACAGAGGGAAAGGATCCGGGAGGTAAAAGGTGGGCTGAGACTGGCCCACATCACATTTGCACCTGAGGCTCTGGTTTTCTTAAACAACCACCATTCATTCCTAGCAGGGCTTTCAAAAGAAAATAAAAAAATACCAGGAACCTCTGCTCTACAAAATAAATGGTCCAGCTCCCCAGGCCCACCCCAGAAGGGACTCTGGGCCTGAGAGTTGGGTGACATCAGCCCTGGTTGCCAGGTTGAAAGCCCTGCCTCTCTCCTTTAGCCTTCCACTGTGCCTTTCAAAAAAGTCAGGTAGAGAAAGACAAATACCATATGGCTTTACTTATATGTGGAATCTGAAAACAAAACAAAACAAAAACAGACTCATAGAAACAGAGACCCAAGGGATGGTTACCAGAAGGGAGGGGGTCAGGAGATGGGTGAAAAGGGGAAGGGGATTATAGTCAATAGTATTGTGATAAGTTTGCACAGTGACAGAGGATTCCTAGAATCAGCTGAGTGATCAGATTGTAAGGTATAAAAATGACAGATCACTATATTGTACACATAAATCTAATACACCCAATATAAGATTGTATAAGTAAATTGTAAAAAGGCCAGCCCATTGCTATAACCTTCAGCCCTATTTTGGAGGGAGTTGCCTTCGTTTGCTGCTTACATTTTCTCATTGAATTGAACGTTGACTTTCACTGATTTACTAACACTGTATTTCAGATTGTCCACGTGGTCTCCCCGTCACCTTGTCCAAGATCTGTTTCCTTAATTCTCATCCTACTCTGTCTCTTGCCGTATTTGACAAGCCTCGGTTAGCAGCTAAATTTCTGTTCTAGCCTCTCCCTAGTGGTAAAAGATAAGACAGCGCCTTCTACAACCAGGTCCTCTTTGTATATTTTTAACTTAAAAAATAAAGCTACTTTATTTATTACAATATCATATGCATTGTACATTATATGTAAATGTATTATACAAATACATATGTAGGTATATATAAATTGTATATAGGAACGTATAAATTCACACACATATATGAAATGTTAGAAAATACAGCTAAACAAGAGGAGTAGAAAGTGGTCATAATCTCATCTACCACTATCTTAGACACCTTGATTTATGTCCTCCTGTTTGTACTCTAACACCTTGATGTATATACCACGTGACTGTTAAAAATGAAGTAAATATATAGACATTTAGATAAACAGGATCACGCACGATTCCATGTTCTAAACCTTTTTAAATCCTTAATATATTTGAATATCTGTCCCTCAGCACACATGTCTACCTACGTTGGATATGCCAGCTGTTTTCTTGTTAGTTATCAGATCTCTTCCCCGCCATTCTCCTGCTATGCCCTGTTCCTTGGGACCAATCTCTGCAAACTACAGGTACTTTTGCCAAGAGCTTCCTTGTAAGTTCGGCCAGTGGGAGACAGTAGATAAATACAAGATGGAAAGATGGGACAGCCGGGATATTTAACTTCATCCCTTTCTGCTTTGTGTAGAGTCTCTGGCAGGACAGGCTGTATAATATCTGCGGCCCAGTGCAAAATGGAAATGCAGGCCCCTTGTTCAAAATTATTAAAAACTTCAAGATGGTAGCAGAGCATTAAACCTTGTTTGTCCCAGCGGCCTTCTGAGTATGGTATTCTGGGTAACTGCATTGATTACATGCCAAGATCTCTGGCAGGGGCTCACTCTCTTCTACGATTCTGAGTCACATCTGGTGGCGTTAGCCACACAGCTCTTTGGGTGACCACCCAGTGGGCACCTCTTCAATTGTCTTTTAGCCCATGGGTAGCAATGGCTTCCCGTGATTGTAGATCTTTCTATGTCTCCTTTTTCAGCTTTTCTAGTACTTCTGTAATTAATTCTCCCTAGTAAATTCCTTCTACGGAACTTCCTATCTTAACCCTGACTGCTAGCTGCATTAGGGATGCCAAAGACCTGGGCGCTGTATCGCCACTTCCTTTAGTCTTCTGTACCTCAGGCATCACTAATGGATAACAGCTTTCTTCTTCCTTCTTAACACAGTGTTTGATTGCAGTTAACAATGACATAAGAGCTGCGTGGCCTCCCAGCTCCACATCGTCTTTTAAACAACTTCATGCTTTCTACTGTGGTTACAGTGTATTTTATTTACCTAGTCCCTAACTGGTGACAATTAGTATGTTTTTAATTTTTTATCAATTCAATAATGAGTACTTTTACCTAGATATTTTTGTTTACTTCTCTTGTCTTCAAGATAATGTCTTTGGAGAGGAATTGCTAGGTCAAAGGGTATGCACATTTTATATTTTGATACATATTGCCATTTCAGAATAATTGTGTGAATATTAGAACGTCTAAATGTGGTATATCTATAATATGCTAAGAAAGATCTTTCTTCTCTTCAAAGTAGTTGGAAGTCATTACACTTATTTCAACAAATTATTTTTGTAATTCTTCTTGAAAATTGTCTGAAGATCCATTTCCAAAGGGGCTTAGCAGTCACCTCTTTATATTCAATTTATAATTTATTTTTAAATAAAAACAGTATTACGTAGCTTAATCACCTCTCAGTCTCCAGACTTGCTTTCAATGGACTATTGATTATTTTTCAAAAATGAAAATCTATTTTCATGTGTTGAAGTTTTCTTATTTTTGAAGATAGTCAAAACAATAGACTGTTTCCTCTGAAGGCTTGAACAGAAGAGTTGGAAACTCTTTTAAGAAATTGCTGCAATCTTCTCTAAGCTTATTGCTTCCTAGGTCACCCCTTTGCAGGGGGCAGGCGCTACTCACTAAGGTTTATAAGTTTGGTATATTTGAGTTAAAACTCAGTTGCTTTGTGTTATTGGAGTGTCTCATCTTCACTAGTGGTAGGTTTCCTCTAATTCTTTTAATGAAAATCTATTGTCAAAAGGGCTGTGAAATAGTTATTTAGTTTAGTTTCATCACTATAGCCACGGAACTATCTCATCTACAAGTACCTCATCTTTCACCTGGAATTGTTCTGATTGAAAACCATGTTTGTTTGTTTTTTAAATATACAGTGAATCATGCTGCTTGATTTTAAAAGATAGGACACACTTCAAAGAGCTTTGGGTCATTCCACTTTGTACATTCTGCCCAAGGTAATTTCTAATTTGCCTTTTCTCAAGGAGAGCATGGAAAATGCTCCTGTAAAATTCAGTGTTTTCTCTTTCTTTTCTTCCCAAGAATGTCACACAGTTTTCAAATTATCACAGAGCAAACAAAAACACTCTCCTTCTGGTTAAAATCTTGTGGGTTTAAAGGCAATGTCTGGTTTCAGTAATATGAAATTCTTTGTTAGCCTTAGAAATGGGAGATCAATGACTTACTCTTGTAATCCCTTAACTCTTAAACAGTCTACGAGAAAGGTGGTTTCAAAAAGTAAGACCAGGCTTTGCATTTAGATAGAGACTGAAATGAGTCCCTGGGAATGTATGTGCTCCTTTTGGCACTGTGTTTTTATCCCATCAGACCAATAAATTCCTAGAGGTCTAAGCTCTTTAATTCCCTTCAGGGAGGACTGGGATAAAGAATATCGGCCCAGTCTAAAAAAATCACGCTGTTTTTATGACACACAGAAATAGCTACAAGAAATACCTTAATCATTTTTATTTGCAGAGCCACGTAACGTTTTTTTTTTTCTTTACCCTCACACGTTAATGATCACTAAGGGCCCGCACACATGCACACAGAACCCTGGCCCTTGGGTCTACCTAAGTCACCTTTATGGTACAGTCCCAAAATAAAACTCTCCTTAGTTCTCTGAATTTGCATTCTTGCTCTACATTTCAGGGTTTATAGGCTTCCATTTCATTTCCTCTGGTAGCCATGTTACAGCTATATTTCAGTTTCTGAACAAGGTACTTAGCAGGGCCAGACTAATTTAGCTTCCATTTGCACTCGTGGTGTAAAATTGATTGAGGCCTGTCTCCATTCATCAGAATCCCCTAGCCTATTTGGACCTCTCGTTCTTACAGCTACACTTTTGTGAATTCTTGTGCCTGGAATTTTGTGAATTCTTGTGCCTTCTCCATTTCACCTAGTGGAATTCTTTCTTCCACCAAAACTCAGACAAGTCCTACCTTCTCCCATGAGTCTTCTTTAATTTTTAATATTATCAGAGCTTTACAATGTGCTTTCTTCTTAGAACTCCTATAATACAAAATATGATGTTTTTACTTATTTTATTTACTGGGTGATTGTTTTCTAAAAGGGACTACATAGCATTTATGAGCAGATGACATTACATGTCTTCCTGGCAGCCCTTCTTCCCCAGCACGTCCCCCGACAGGGTCAGGGCAAGAGTCAAACCAGGGTGCTCACACATTCTCATCATTTTGTTTAGAATTAGATCCTTGTGCAGTAAAAGATGTGAAATTACAGGGATTTTATTGGATCTGCTCAAGTTGAAATCTTGATGACAATAATTGTCTTGCTCATTTTCATTGTTTTGATGCGTAATTACATCAAATGTGTAATATTCTCTTCATGGCTTTCACGTGTGTGATGTTTAATACTAATCCACTCTCATTGTTTCTGATTTCCAAAAATTTAAGCAACCCTCTTCTTTGGAAAATTTCTATTTCTGTTTTTCTTTTCAGTGTTTTATTCTTTTCTGAGCTCCCCTTTTGTATTTCCCATTTCTATCATGCTCTCAATTGCTACTCACTCTTAAAAATCTAAAGGATTATAAAAGAACGTGTATATGCACTCACAGATTACAAAACTTGAAAATATTGTCATCAATAATGTAAATTCAAGTAAATAAAACATTTTTTAATTACTAAAATTATTTAACTTTCCTTACTAAAATACTTAACTTTCCAAAACAGTTTAATTTTCCTCTAAGTTATTCAAAATTACCTACTAAGATTAAAAGGAAAATGTTGTTAATAAAGATAAAAATTCTAAATAAGTTAAAGTGAATTGAAAATTTTTATTTAAAAATATATTTAAATTTTTTTTTTATTATGGAGAATTTCAAACATACAAAAGTAGGCCAAGTAGTATAATAAATACCCATACACCTATTATCTAGCTTTAGTGATTGATCAGCTCATTATTGATCAGATCATGGCCAATTTTATTTCATCTCACCCTTCTATCCCCTCCCCTATTATTTTAAAGTAAATCACACCTGTTATATAATTTGATCTGTATACATATCAGTAATGTCTCTAAAGATGAGAGGTTTTTAACATAACCACACTATTATTATTGTACCTAAAACATGACAATAATTCCTTAGTATCATTTAATAATTCAACTGCTACAAATGTTGCATATATTTTTAATTGTTTGAATCAAAATCCAAGTAAAGGTCGCACATTGCAATTTGTTGAAAAGTCTTTTAAGTCTCTTTTAATCTTTAGGTTTTCCTCTCTTTCTCTCTGTTTCTCTGATTCTCTGTTTCTTCTTTTCACTTTGTTTCTTGAAGGAACCACCTTGTTTGTCCTATAGAATTTTCCCCAGTCTTAGTTTTGTTGATTGCATTTCTGTTGTGTTATTTAACAGTTTTGATATTCAGATTTAATGAAACCTTACTTAATATTTTGTAAAATTACAAGTATTTTTAATTTTAACATCCAACATCCAATTAGTCGCTAATGTAAAGAACTGTGTGTGTGTGTGTGTGTGTGTGTGTATGTGTGCGCATGCACACAGACATACATTTAAGAGTAAAATGAATGGTTTAATGTGGCAAGTTTTTCCTCAGCCACTGTGTAGCTCTTTCACTTACCCTGCAAATTCACTAGTACTCCCCAGAACTAAGAATTGAAACCTGAAGAGAAGCAAGAAACGAGATGCTAGACACTACTGGGAAACTATACTTCATTATGCAAGAAGCTTATTATGTTTGTACTTGAGAGAAAGAGTTCACAAGTCATTTGATTTGTGTCTTACCTAGGCTTTCCCCACTCCATTGTCTTTGTCTCTGCTATTAGAATCAGCACAACACATGCAGCCTCCCAGACCTTAGGTGTGGCTTGCCTCACGAAGGCCATCGGGTGAGAAATAGGTAGAAACATTTCCTTGGGGACTGAATGGTGGTACTAGCCACAAGATCAGATGTTTATACCTACTAGACTATAGATTGACCTGAGCCTCCTTGAGTGCTGGACCCCAGGGAGACAGAAGCCCACGTGTGTGCTCATTTTGCGTATATTTGTGATATTTGATGCTGCTACTATGCAAGAGCCAAGGTGGGAGCTCGTCTTCTCTGTGTCTAAAAGTAGTTGTGTCCCCTGGTGTGGCAATGTGTTCAAACCTCAGTCATTTGAGTCACCACCTTCATAGTTTTCGCCATTGCTGTGTACCTCTTGTCCTATACCAATCATAGTAGTTTTCTAATGGCTGAGTGACAAATTTCCATACATAGTAGACTCAGCTTAGCTGGGTTCTCCATAGAGAATCAAAAATAAAAGAGAAATGTACATGTGTTTCTCCTGAAGAGAAAGTAAAATGTTAGTGATGACAGACTTATCTCTGAGGACTTGACTAGTCTCTTGTCTAATCTTTGTGGCACTGAAACACTTCCTATCACAAAGGACAATCTACTGGTCTGGTCATTTTTATAATCTAACCCTTAGCCACTGCTCCAAAGCCTTTGCTTCTCATAACATCAGAATATAAACATGTTGGAAAGAAGCCACATCTCTCGGGACTGCTTTGCAGATTTATTGTAGCCTTGTAACTCACTTATCTGATGGTTGATAGAAGAATCACTTAGTCTTATAATAACTTATTCTTATCATTTTAAATGATTACCTGGTCTTGCCCATTGCTCCACAGCGAACCAGGTGATGACTATTGGGGTGATGGGGAGTAAACTGATGTTACATCTTTTTTTTCACATCTTTTTTTTTTTTTTTTTGGCTTTGAAAGGTTTCCTACCCATATGTAAATCCTCTTGGCCATGTATTTCCACTGCTGTACCACTTAGAGGATCACCTTTCACCTAAACTCTTTATTGCCTGGATGTTCAACAGAGATGGTAGGAAGGAGGTCAGTATATCCCAGGCCTAAGGGATCTGAAGCTGTATTTGAGGGTTATAATCCCTCTGGTGATCTGCTTCCTGTGAATTGGTACAACTAATCCTTCTAACCTACAACTATCTCCACATTATTTGAATTTATAGAGTATATATCTCCTGAAATATTTTCAGAGATTTTGGGCTTTGTTACTTAAGTATTTCCTACAATCATTTCTTATGCATATGTGCTTTTAGTTCCTGAATCAAGTAGCTATTTCTTGTATTTCCTTCCTCTTTTCTCAGTATCCAAAACAGAACAGATCACAAAATACTTTTTTGGGTGAATAGTTTCTCTTAGTAAGCAGTAGATGGTTATAGTGGGGAGAAAAATCAGTTTCAAACAAAATGTAGCTTATTAACTAAAGCTGTGAAAATGGCTAATTTTAAAGGGAAGTCTAGCTTTCTTTACCACTCATTGTTTTGTAGTTTTAATCTTCAAATTCACCATATTTTAGTGTGCGTGTGTATGTGTGTGCATCAACTATACGCTATACTATGTATACTGAAATGCAGTGAATTTGAAGACTAAAATATATTATGTATAGTACGTATATATATTATACATACAGTTATATATGATAAATATGATAAAATTACTTAAAAAGTCCTGGCATCAAGATATCCTTCAACTTTACAACTCCTCTGTATGGTAAATACATGTATGATTATAGTCACTGTATCAGTTAGGCTGTTTTTGGCAGCAAGTAAGAAACGAATGATCATACTGGCTTCAACAATAAGTAAATGCATTATTTCACATAATAAGCAGTCCGAGGGAGGGCACAACAGAATCTTTGGTTCAGGGATGTTATCAAGTACCTAGGGTCTTGGTACCAGCACCTCTGTGTCCTCCGCACTGGGTCAGCTATGCCCTCACCTCAGTCTGGCTTCCCTCAGAGTCACAGGATGATGCCACAGTTCCACAGGGCGCGTTCAGATATGACCAAGTCCAGAGGAGAAAAGCTGTGTGCCTCGCAGTGGTCATGCCCTCAGTCTCATTGACCAGCATTCTGTCATGTGCCCATGTCTAAAGCCCACCCTGGAGAGAGGAATGTGATGATTGCAATGGCTTGACTGTTTAGATACCATAGCTAGAGCTAAGAAGGGTCACTTTCTCTTGACTCCTCAGGGAAGGGGGAAATCAGTGAACAAAACTGTATTTCTACTGGAGAAGGAAGAAGTGAAAAACTACCTAAAGTGTCTGCCACAACCATTTCGTTAAACAAGAAAAGTTAGACGTAAAAGGTGAGGTAATTTGCTTAAGGTCACAAGGCTGAAGAGTGGGATCCAAATTCAGGACACACACAAGTGCCAGAATGTCTCTTAGAGACTATAGAGTTCAGCCTCCTCATTTTACAATTCAGGAACCCGCAGGTCAGAGTGTTTAATCATTTGCTCAATATTACAGAGATCTAGTTAGTACTAGAGGTGTGAACAAATCTCAGTTTGGCTGCATCCCAGTTCTGTATTCCATTCCTTGCATTTGTGCTTATTCATATCCAGCACTAGTACCTATGGATTAGCCAAAGGAGAAAGGAGACAGCACGTCTTGTGTGGGGAAGCATGTTATGGAGACGATATTTAAGTAACATAGACATCAATTGTTATGTAAACCAGTATGCAAATTCAATTAAAAGGAGCATCATAATGATAATTTTTCTAAGCTTTCACTTGTGTCAGGCTGAAAGAAGTTTACAAGTGCGGTGTAAAGTTAATATTGGGCTGCATGAGCTTTATTAGAATAAAATTACAGTAGCTATTAAGCCATCTAAAACGTTTATGAAAATAAATAAAGCAGCCGCATATCACCTGTTTTCCATTAATAATAGTAGAGATTTAGAAATTATAGAAATATTTTGGTAAAACTATTTGAGTCTTCTGTATCAAAATAAATATAATTTATCCTCTTCATAGTTCACATTCTACAAAGCCATTATTCTCCTGGCTTTTGTTTCCTGGATTTATATGGCATCTATTTCTGTTAATATGTTGATCCGGCCATACTAATTTTTTTTTTAAAGTAACTTGTTTTTCACTGAAGTGTGACATACATACAGAAATCATGGTGTAAGACTCAATGACTTTTTACCAAGTGAACATGTGTATAACCACCACGCAGACTACAGTGTGTAAGCCACAACAACCTAATGAATGCGGATTCTCACTCATTAGGCCCTTGGTCAAAGGAACTCATTATTCTGATATCCACCACCATAGATTGCTTTTGACTGTTTTGGAATCAAAACAGCAAAATCACACAGTATGTGTTTTTTTTGGGCTGGGTTCTTTGGCTAGATAATATGTTTGTAAGATCTTTCCATGTTGTTGTACAGTATTCCATAGTAGTTTATTTGTATTGGTTTCACAGGGTTCCATATGGCAGCCATGGAGGGATGAGTGTCGTCCCGGAGGAGCGCAGTGAGCCCGTAGCCTCCAGCTACAGCGCCTTTAGGATCTGCTGTAGCATTCAAACCTAGGACATGCTCTCTCTGGGCAACATTCAGCTAATGGCTGAGCATGGCCAGAGGGGGCTGGTATAAGGCTTAAGTATTTCTGATCGGTGTGGGACTCCTCCATAGGCAATATTTGCATGGGGGCTCCTCTTTGGAGTGACTGGGCCATTCTCAGAGGGCCGCTTTCGTCTGCAGTTCCTCCCTTCCCAGTCCCCCTACTTTCCCCCTCCCTTTCACAAGTGTTGGACCTGCGTGGCCTTCTGAAGACTTACCCTGCCTACTCCTGCTCCTCTATTTCACAGGCATACTCTCAATATATATCTTGTACTCCTAACTCTGATTGTTTTCTTCCCAGAGAATGGGAACTAACACACATTGTATAATTATTCCACAGAGTATGTATCCACGCTACTGTTGATAAAATTGTGGTTATTTCCAGTCTTAGAGCACTATGAATAATGCTGCTCTAAACATTCTTGTACATGTACTTTGATGCTTGTATGCAAATCAGTTGAATTGGTGTGGAATTACTGCTCACAGATTATGTATAGGTTTAGTTTTGTAGATCCTGTTAGAGTTTAATCAAATGATTGTACCAGTCTACATTGCCACCAGTATGGTAAGAAAATTCCAGTTGTTCCACATACTTTCCCACATTTGGTATTGTCACTTTTATATTTTTTCTTTACTTAGATTCTCTGTCTAATGATGTTGAGCATATTTTAATATATGTTTATTGATCATTCATCTGTTCTTTTTTGTGAAGTGTCTATTCACATGTGACTTTTTCTATTACTTATCTAGATTTTTCTTATTGGTTTGTAGGAGTTCTTTATATATTCTGGGTATGACTCTGAGTATCTTTCGCCACTCTATGCCATGCTTTCATACTTTCTTAATGATGATTTTGATACACAGAAGTTCTTAATGTTAACATAGCATAATTTATCAATCTTTTCTCCTTTTAGAGAGCTGTTTTGACTGTTGAAGAAATCTTTGTCTTTCTAAAGGTCATGAAGATAGCTGCCAATATTTTCTTTTGGTAGCTTTTACGTGCAACATTTACTTTTACTTTCTGTTTCTTGAATCTGTAGCTTGAAGACTTTTGTCAGTTTTAAAATAGTCTTTTTCAATATCTCCAAATATCACACATGCTCATTTTCTCTTTCTTCTTCTCATGAGACTCCAACTGCACGTACACTAGTATTTTCTCTACGGTTTATATGTCTCAAATTCTTTTTGGTGTTTTCTGTTAAGTATTTTTAAGTTTCAGTCTCAATATTTTATACAGAACTATCTTCCAGTTCACTAATTTTCTCCTTTGTCTAATCTGCTGTTAATAATAACCCATTAGTGAGTCCTTGATTTCAGTTGTTGTATACTTCAGTTCCAGTATTAACTTTGAGCTTCAAAAATGATTCTAGTCTTCTTTAATAGTGAAAATACCCATTATGTCATCTATTTTTTTCTACTTTATGTTCTGAAATATATGAATCATAGTTGTTTTAGGATTTCAGGTATAACTTTAATGTTTGAGTTTTTAGTGCATGACATTTTATGGTCTGATTTTTCTCTTGAATTTCAGTCATTTGGCCTTGCTTTCTTGCATAATTGGTAATTTTCAATTTTGGACACTGTATGAGAAAAAAATCTTTACAGTCTTGGGCATTTTCATTTGTCCAGAGAGGATTTATTTCCTTTCTTGTGGGAAGTCAGCATACATGTAGATCACCTTGATCCAATTAGGTGTTGAGATATTTTGAGACTGAGGTTCAACTTTTGTGAGAAATTGTCTATTTTCAGTTTTCCCTGACTCTTAGGATGTTACTGTTCAAGAATCTCAACTAAAAACCTGTGATGTTAACCAGAGTCCCTTCTTCTTGGCAGGTCTTGAATGCCAATTTATTTATCCCCAGCTCTGTGGGACAGTTGAAAGCTCTTCTTCACTTTCTGAAATTGTTATTATTAGTAAACTTGGCTTTTTAGAGCAGTTTTAGGTTCATAACAAAAGTGAGTAGACAGTTCAGAGAGTTCCCACATACTCTATGACCTCCCCACAAAAATCATCCTCCCTCACTATGACACTGTACCAGAGTGGTACATTTGTTACAATTGACACATCATTGAAATTTTCACCTCATCATCACCCAAAGTTTACATTGGGGTTCGCTCTTGATGTGCATTCTGTGGATTTTGATAATGTTTAATGACATGTATCCACCATTGCAATATTGTACAGAATAGTTCCACTGCCCTAAAAGTCCACGGTGCTCTGCCTATTCTTTTTACCCTCTTAGTAGCAACATTTGTCTCAATTTGTAGGTCTCTAGCTTCCAAAATCTTAGGATTCACCAAATGCTGAAAGGTCATAAGCTGCATACTATGTTCAGCTCCCTTCTCCGAGATTCTATTTTCTTTTATATCTCTGCTTTTAATCCTAGATGCTTTGATTGTTTTCCAAAGCCTGAAATAGCTGCTGTTTTATTTTGTTTTGTTTTATATTGCATACAGCTTTTATATATTTTTCTCCGTGAGAAGTTTTTATCTGATCAAAGCTAGTCCTCAAGCCATGTCAACTTTATAGAACCAACAGTATAATTTTTTCCATCTGAGCTAATTATTTTGTTGACATATAAAGATTACAAAGTTGTTAGGCTAGAGAAAATCTTTACCCCTGGTGAATGCGTCTTTTCCCCCCATTAGAGTCTATCTACTCATTCATTCATTAATTTATTCATTCCTCAAAAAATATGAATTGAGCATATTTAATATGCTATATGAAATGTAAACTATGCCAGACTCTGGAGATGTAGAAATAAATTTAGCAATGATGACTGGGTTTGAGAAGATTTCAGCCTAGGAGTTTGTATGAGTGAAAAGATTAGAGTAGAAAGATATGAAGTTTTGCACTCAGATGGGCTAAGGTTATTTATGAGTTGTGACCTTGAACAAGTTATTCAGTTATTTCCAAGCTTTAACTGGAAACAAATGTTGAGTGTTATAAGATTAAACTAAAAGTATGTGATATGCCTATCACTATGCCTGCAACATAGTCAGACGTAAATAATTTGTATTTATTATTGCTATTCCAGGTGGAGAGCTATATAAAGTATAAAGTCCCTGTGAACGTTTGTGGAGGATAAGGGACAATTTTATGAAGGTTAAAATATGCAAGAAATATAACCATCATCTGAAGTTGGTAGTAATGGTAGGGTGTATGTGTGTGTGGGGGGGCTTCAAATAAATTTGGGAGATAGGAAAAAGAAAACCACTGACATGTAGAGGTGTTTCTTTTATATCACAAATTAAGATTTTTAATCTGTTTGGCATAGTTTCATAAGGATGCAATGGTGAATAAGATAGACATAGTAGATTGATCTACTTTTACAAAGTTTACTGATGATCAAGGATACAGACGGCAAGGAGGCAATTACAAATGGTGTTGTGCTGTCCATCTTTAGGGTGACAGCTCATTTCATTGCCGTTGCTCTCTTCTCTGTGAAGACGAGATCAGGCGCGTTCACGGTGGTATGGCCGCAGACTCTCTTCTCTAAAATGGGCCATCTGTTAGATGCCTAACTCAATTAGAGACAATACGATTATGACAGAGACCTGGGGTTGTCATTTGGGGACATTTAGTTTTCTGCGTGTGGCTAGAGCTGTGGCCTGCATGTGGCCAGAGCTGTGACTAGACTGCAGAGAAAGTTGGTTTGGACATACTGACAGGAAGGAAGTAGATATGCAGACGATAGCCAAAACATGAGGGAGAGAGAATCCTATCAACTTGCAATTTCTGGTTCTAGTCCTTTCTTAAACCCTAATTTCCATCCTTCCCTTGGATTATGTAAGATAACACCATATCTATTCATTGCTTAAATTCCCTCAAGATTTCCATGTCTTAACTAACAGATTTGTGATAGATGCTAAGGTAGATCATGCCTGCTTTGCCAGAGAATCACATACGAGAGGCGTGTGATGCCACTTAATTGGTAGGACAGGGAAATCTTGGAGGAAGAGATATCTAAGATGAGATTGGAAGGGGCGTCAGGAATAGACAAGCATCTAATGGGAATGGTGAACAGCTTCAGATCACGCAGGTCTAATTGTTGGGTAGAGTGTGATGCGGACCCCATCCTCATAACTCTATGTAGAGAGACTTCCCTCCAGTCATAGTCCAGATCTCTTACCCCATCCCTACTCACTTTTCCACAAGGAGAACTGTTATCTGGAGAGTGAGTGATAGTTGTCCCACATATCACAATAGGATGGAACTCTAGCTTGAGAACTGGGCATTTGGTTTCATTCTTTACCTCTCTGCCTTCCTTTCTAACTTGCTCCTCAGCAAAGTTTGTGCCAATAGGAAAGGGGGTGACCATTCCTGAGATGGCTAATGAAAAGAGATTTAGATACTTCATTCATGAGGTGGGAAATCTACACATGATAAATTGGTTAGGACTTTGATAAAGGATTCCGTAGGGCCTCTGATGACATTGAGTATTGATTTTCTTTCTAGAGGCTGCTAGGCCAAATAAGACAAGTGAGTTAAAAGTTAGCAGTGAAACACTTGGGTTTTATTAAAGTATTGTTTAGTGTTTTTTAGTCTTTTTATAAACAACTTGAGTTATTTGGAGAAGTGTGTTAAATAACATGCAGTTTCCTGAAATGAATAATTTTTCATTTTTAGACTTAACACTCACATACTATTTCCTCTAAACTCCATGCAATACTCTTTCTGGAACAGGACCTCAACATCAATGCATGTTAGAGACTGTGTGTCTTCTTCCTCCTCTTCTTACACGAGGAACCATATTTCTCCAACAATTCCAGACCTTTCTCCTTATGCTGCTTAATCAGAGACAAGATAAGACTGGATCTGGTGTGTTTCCAGCTTATCTTGGAACTCCACGTATTTGACCAGACTCAGCCCCAGACCTTCCACCAGTCATTACAGATGGTTTATTTCAAGCTCATACCAGTTTATTTGGGGCAGCCACTTTCTCTCCATCTAATATCAAGTGACAGCTAGCCGGAGAAGGATTTGACGACTGATAAATGCAATGGAAAAAAAATCAGTAAAGACAAGGAACAAGGAATCTATGTAATCATTGCAGGTGCATGGGCATGCTAACCAGTATATTCAGAACATCTCAAATATGTGAGAATAGGAGCTTATGGAAACCTGTGCATTTGGGCTGGGGATTGGTGTCTGGATGCTCTTAACACACACACACACAAATGATAGATACAATTTGTTGTTATGATAGGCACTAGGTTAAGTACTTTTTGTGGATCGTTTCAGTCAATATAGGCAACCTTATGAGCTAGATGTGGCCATTGACTTCATTTAATACACAAGTGACTCATTGAAGGTCCCACAGAATAGCAAATGGCAGGGGAAGACTGTGAACCTCGAGCTGTACGGTCCCAGGGCCCAGGTCCTTAATGGTACACTGCCATATCCCCTAGGCTGACCACTTGGTCTGCCTCTTTCCTTTAGCAGCTTGACTTTGACCTCCTGTTTATGTGGGTGAGATGGATATTTTTAGATTGTGACTTTCTCATAGCCCTGCCGGGTCGCACTTGCTACTTTGTTATTCCCTAGTAGTATCACGATCTGGATGCCAGGTACTACGAGGCAGTGTCTGAAGGGATGAACAGTATTAGCCTAGGAGGCAAGCCGGCAGAGCGCCTTCATGTGGTTTCTGTGATTATGACGCTACCCGTGCTCCTTACACTTCCCTTGCTTAATAAAACAGTGTTAACATTACCCGCGTTTGTTTTTGGCTCCTGCTACCAAGCAGCCTGGCACCAGCCCCCAGCCACACCGCAGCAGACTCTCAGCCAGGCTGTTTCTAATGTCAGCTCTCCCGGCCTCTGTGCCTTCCTCCCACGGCTGCCCCTTGGTGGGCCTTTAAGAAGTCGACCAACTGTCCATCTGAAGGGCTGGGTGATGGGCGGGGGAGCCAGGAGGGGCTGCGATGAATGGGGGAACTGTCAGTCTTTTGTCCATTCCTCTGGGTACCATTTCAACGTCTTTGCTGAAATGGAATTTGAATTTCAAAAGGTTTAAAGAACATTTCACAAACCCACCATTTCCCAGCAGCTTGTAAACCTTGCGTTCAATCTGCTGCTAGGGATGAGTGGATGCCGCGTACTTCTGTGAGCTGTGTCTTGCTGGTTCGTCATGAGCTGCTGCCTTCCCCGTGTCCTTGGCTCACCCACAGGAGAGCATTCAAACCAACGGGGCTCCCTTTGATTTCTGGGAAGAACGATCCAAATCTCAGAGAGCTGATACCTATGGCATCTCCGCAGAGGACTAAGTCCTGAACTGTGTAGGGGATGCTCATGTTAATGAGGAAATGGAGAGTTAGAGTAGAGGTGCAGGGATGAAGACAGGATTTATATGGAAACATAGGGAGGGTTTCTTCTTTCCCCTCCGCCTCCCCTGGGGGGTCCTCCGAGGTTGATATGTTGATTGTGACCTATCTCTGGCAAAGGAGTCATTTTTATTTAGGGTGAATGCGGCTGCTGTGAGGGCTTTAGTGGGAGTTCCATTGTGAATTCTGCATTAAAGGATCATTAAAATAAAGTGTTACTGTAAGAAGCTCTGTCTGCTAGACATTTCTCAGAAGAGCTGTGTGCTTCTCTTCTGAGGGCTGCTTGCTTCTTCTTCCCATTTTCACCAGGGGAAAAAAATGCCCCTAATGAACTGCACCTTTTTAATTGATTATAAGAGCTGAAGAGAACATAGCCGTGGGACTTGTTGGCAGTGTTTTACAGCAAGTGGCGAATCACTGAATATTCATTTATTTCTCATTGGCCAAGATGAATCCTCTTTTGGTATTAAAGCAAATGTGCTGTGAAGTTGCAGAGGACAGGTTTTAACAACTTTTGCTGGCTGGGGTCCTGAGTAATTTTTTTTTTTTTGGTGGAGTGGTAGGAGGACCAGGAAGTGGTGGGGGTGCGCAGCTGAGCTGGGGGAGAGAAGTGAGGGGAGGTGTCTTAATGAAGGCAGGAACTGTGTAGCACTGAGATGGTCTCTGGAGTAGCTGAAATGGTCTTACTTATTTCATGGGTGTAAGGTGGGAGAGTTGAATTACAATGTGGTAACTACAGGAATAATCTGACTGCAAGGCAGCTGTACTTGGCATATAAAACAATTATTTTCGTAATCCTGAAAAGAGGACTGAATTGAATTCTTTCATGACAGACGAGAGGAAGTAGTTCACTACCTCAGTTTCTTTTCACTATATGACGATCTGGGTTCTCAAGTAGTTGGAAGGGAACCTGGCTACATTGTATAAACTCAGGAGCAGCTCCTGTGTCCTCACCCTCTTTATCATCTTCTGTATTAGTCTCTTATGACCACTTATCATCCTTCTCCTCCATTTCACTGTCTTCAACTCTCAGTGTTTCCCCTCTGCTCCAGTAAATCTGGAATCCCACAAACTAGATAGTTTCTTTAAAGGGACAGTTTCTCCCTGCCTCAGGACCTTTGCACTTGCTATTCCTTTCACCTGAGCTGCTCTTCTTCAATGCCCTGCTCCTTCCCACATGGCTGGGCTGGCTCCTACTCATTCTTCTAGTCACAGCATAACACTGCCTCCTCAAGCAAGCCTTCAATGGACACTCTGATCAGCGCAATCCCTCCTCCAAGGGTGCCTTTTACACCATACTTTTTCTTTACAGCAAGCACCATAACTTTAATTAAATAATTGCTAGCTATACCCAGGACAATATGCATGTTTTTATCGGATATTAATAGTTATTAACAAAAATTCACAAATTATATGTTTCCTGGTTTATTATGAAAAATGGCATTTTTAGAGATAACAGTGATCTCAAGGGTGCCTGATTCTGGAAAATATTAGAAAATTTAGTTGTAGTTCTGTCTTTGTAACCAGTTCAGGAACTCATACATTTCTATAAACGTTTTTCTTGCATTGCATTAAGTTTTGAATTGGTGATACATCTGGTTTAAAAAAAAAGGTAAATAAAATAGGTACATATGGTAAACATTTTAAGAAAAATATCAAAATTTTAAGTGAGTGTGTGTTTAAAATTTTAGTTAATTCTTATAATTAGTTTGTCACTTGTGTCTTATAAATCTGCAGGCAAGATTTCCCCAATCACTGAATGTCTATTTGTTCTTTGGATGGAGTGGCCAGAGAAAAGCAATATCCAGCCAAACCTCAGGGACATGTACCATAAACACATTATGCTCAGAGGAGGCACTTTCTTCTGAATAGTCCAGGATTTGTAGTTGGTTAATCAAGTCTTTTAAAGTAGTGAATTGGGGTGAGGGGGGTGAGGGGTAAAACATATATTTAAACATTCTAAGTTAAAACATATATATAAATGTTTTAATATACATCTGTTTTCCAATCTCATGATGTGGAATCACGCCTTTTGTCTTAATTTGTGTCCACTGACTGAAGCCCTCCATCATCTTCCTTGTATTATCAAAAATAAAATGTAGTAGCTACATTTTCTAGCTTTTTTTTAAGCAAAGAGAAATAAAAGACATTTGAGGGGCAAGCTGAAAACAGCATCTTTTATATTTTATGTTATTCTCCCCAGTCTTTTACAGTTTTCTTACTCATACTTAATTTAATAAATAAATTTAGGGTCGGCCCCATGGCTCAGGTGGTTGGAGCGCTGTGCTCCTAATGCCACGGTTGCTGGTTGGATTCCCACATGGGCCAGTGAGCTGTGCTCTTTACAGCTAAGATTGTGAACAACAGCTCTCCCTGGAGCTGGGCTGCTGTGAGCCGCTGGCAGCCAGCGTGAGTGGCCGGCAGCCAGCCTGAGCGGTCAGCAGCTGAGAGCTGCTGTGAGCCGCCGACCGACTGCCTCAGCCGGGGGGAGCACAAGGCCCATAATACCAGTGGGGCCAGGGAGCTGTGTCCTACACAACTAGACTGAGAAACAACGGCTTGAACAAATTTAATTTGGTAGCATGACTTTATTGTACTTTCTATAGCATTCATACAGTTTTCATAGAAGCAACTCTTTTTTCATTCTTATTTCATAGATTTATATAATATGTATCCAAGTTATTTAATTACAATAAATTATACAACTGGTATCAATGGGTTTGGGAACAAACACAACTGGATCTTGGAAACATACAATTGAAGGGAACAGAGGAGCTGAGCACGCAGGCAGAGAATGATGAGCAGACTGAGAATTAGTCAGGAGGTTTCATAGAGCAATGGACAGTGTTGGTTAATCCCTCAAACGGTTACGTAGTCAGTAGTTAAAAGAATTTCTTCTATGTCTAAATGTGCTTAATATTGTATTAATGTCAGTCTCTCCTGACAGATAGAAAATTCCATAGAGACAAAAACAGTTCCAGTGTATAGTAGGTGCTCAGTCATACCTGGCCTACTGAAGGCATGATTGGCCTCCTGACATCAAGACTCACTTTCTAGACAATGCTTTTGCTGATCATTTCCTTTAGGTCATTTCCTACCCCCAACACTTTTGTAAAACTGACTCTATAGTTTGATTGATTGATTCACTGATAAGACCAAGAAGCACAGGAGCAACCATAGTAGCTTTAAGTTAAGGTGAGACATTTTAACTTTTCTTTCTCACCCAAAGTAACTAACAGAGTACGGGTTGTCTGCCAAGCAAGAAATTTTAATTTTTAAAAGTATATCCAATAGTCCCTAGTACTAACAACTATAGCATAAATAAATATGACAAATAAAAATGCAATCCCCCTGAAAGCCACAAAAATATCGGCACAAGAGGTGAATCTTTACAATACAGCTAGAAATATCTAAATCAAGACTAAAGGGATTTAAAAAAAAGTTTTTTTTGGGGGGGAATATTGGGGAACAGTATGTTTCTTCAGGGCAATTCTAATGATAAAAGTAAAGAAAGAACAAAAAAAGATCTAAGAAAGAGATGGTTTCCTATGGGAAAGTAGGTATTCGTTGAGATTTTGTTTGTTTTTGAATTTTATTGGGGAATACTGGGGAACAGTGTGTTTTTCCAGAGCCCATCAGCTCCAAGTCACTGTCCTTCAATCTAGTTGTGAAGGGTGCAGCTCAGCTCCAAGTCCAGTCGCTGTTTTCAGTCTTTAGTTGCAGGGGGCGCAGCCCACCATCCCATGCGGGAATTGAACCGGCAACCTTGTTGTTGAGAGCTCATGCTCTAACCAACTGAGCCATCCACCTGCCCCTCCGGAAGCTCAGTGGCAGCTCCTTGTCTTCAATTTAGTTGTGGAGGGTGCAGCTCACTGGCCCATGTGGTAATCAACCGGCAGCCCTGTGGTTCAAAGCTTGGGCTCTAACCAACTGAGCCATCAGGCCACCCCTAAAGGAATTTTATAAGGCTTGATTATCTTTAAGTTTTTTGTAGCTCTGCATACTGATGTCAGAGAGATGATTCCAGATGCGTGTCTCAGAAAGTATGAGCAGATATTCATGAGAACCTTCTGATTGCCAAATGCTTTGGCTGTGTGGAGGGTCTGATGCTACAGGTGAATAAGGTGTGGTCTCTGTCTTTGAGAAAATATCACCTAGTTGACCAGACTGATTGGAATGTAACCATTTAATAAGGCTGAGTAAAGAAATGCTGTATGAGGGATGTTGGAGGAATGAGATTCTATTCAACCAGAAATATTAAAAAAGAGATTTCTGAAGCATGCAATGGTTAGCAACAGAAGAAATAAACACAACTTGCTTGGGAATATTACCCAGACATGCTGGTTTGAGTGAATACGAGTGTCTGGAATACATAGAAGAGAGAACCCAGCAACATAGAAGCTCTTTTCCTCTCTCACCCCTGTCCTTTGTCAGGAACAGAGTCTAATGTCTCTTAGTAAAGAATAATAATAATATCAAGACAATCACACTCTGTGCCCAAGGTCAGCAGTTTCTCCCAATTAGTAGCAAAGGCTGACGTGTAGGCAGATGGGTGGTGGGAGGCTTTCATGAAGAAACAGCAAATAAAAACTGGAGGCTTCAAAATCTGCCATAACTTCAAGTGTACCATCATTAGACAGGGCTCGTGGGTTTTTCCAGGCCATCTGCGGAAATTATATTCACTATGTCTGCTTTTCCATGGTCTGAGGGCGTGTGCTGAGGACAGATAACACCAAGTTTCCTTCTTCTGTGAAGTGACAAGCGTGTCTCCCAAAACTCATGAGAAATGTCAGACGGGTTTGTGGTAGAAGAAAATGGATATAATACGTGGTCTTACTGACAGTAGGAAAGGAAAAATTTATGCTGGGCGGCAAATGGTAAAAGTCATCTTCTTAACTCCAGAATGAATGCTGGTGGTGGTTGAAAAGTTGGATTGTGTAATTCAAACCAGGATTGAGTGTACTACTTTGTTGATTTTGACCCAAGATTATCAGCAAGTGTCTTCCATTTTGCTCTCTGAAGATTCCCTGAGTGTGGTAAGGAGATAAATGAAGAGAGACTCCCTTTACTCACTGTTTCCCACCCCCTTTTGGGTTGTGTGCCACTCAGTTACTTATAACGTTTTGTTGATGAACATATTGAACAACTGAACTTTTAGGGAGCTTAGCATTTTTTTTTTTTTGAGTTGCTGATATGGAAGTGATTTCTGGCTATAAGAACATGGAGGACTCTTCAAGAATATAAGTAATATATAATAGGTAATGTGAATAATGTATTACTCTGATGGGTCAGAATTTTCTGTGAGAATTTTGTAGCAATAATTAATTTTCTTGGGTGCACAGATGTTAGCCAAGCACCAACATTCAAATAGATATGTCTATCAGTATTCTTCAAATGAAGGCTTCATAGGTTGGTAAATTGCCAGAGAATCCAGACAAATTTACTTTAACTGTTAAGAGTAATCCAATTTTTATGAAACACCTAGAGGAACCACAAACCTCAGGTTTATTAATATTTCAATTCTAGAAAAACTCTGCCTGTACTTCTGATTAACTAATGGCCATGCCATGCCTATTGAAAAGGCCCTAAAGAAATAGTATCTTTGTGATTAATAGTCCAACAAATTATTCGTGCGTTTCAAATATGTTGCGATACTATAAAGCAAGTAGGATTCTTCTTTGGTGCCCCACTTTTTCACATGCACTTTTCTTTCTAGTGTGGTACCCCCTTATCTCACTTTTTCAGGTGTTCAGAATTCTCAAGATTTGTAATCTCTGCTCCCTCTGCCTCTCAAAGACTGTTCTATGAAAGGTTCTCATATTATGTGCATCTTGATGCAAATTTAAGTCAGTGCATCACCTGGAATCAGGGGATAGGAAATAAGGATGAGGGTGGGGGAAGTGTTTTACCTTTTAAACAACCGTAGAACGAGATAGCATTTTTAGTTCAATTTTTTTGAGTAGGTAATGCATTCATGTGTTTTAAAGACCTCTCTTATTTATTTTGTATAAATTCAGAATTTCTATGCATATAAAAGAAAAAATAAATGTAATTTCTGATCCCCCCTTTACTCAAAAGTTCTCATGTTATGTACACTGTTCACATTTCACTTTTTTCACTTTATACATCTTGAAGATCTTTGTCAGTACATAGAAAGTATACTCATTCTTACATCCATATAGAATTCCATTTTATGGGTATGTCATAAATTATTTAATCAGTTTGTTATTTAGGAATAGTGAGTTGTTTCCCTCTTTTGCTGTTAAAAATAAAAGGCTGCAATGAAGAACACTTTTGTAAGCCATTTTGAACATGTACAAATATATCTGCAGGAAAATTTCCCAGAAATGGAATCTCTGGGTGCAAGGGTATATGCATTTGTAATTGTAACAGATATTGCCAAATCACCCTCCATTCGATTGGTACCCATTTATAGTCCCACTGGTGATGTCTGAGAGTGGCCATTTGCTCACAGCCTCAACAATGAAGTATGTTATAATGAAAGGTTTTTAATCCTGATTAAACAAATTTCCAGTATTCAAGAGCTTTTGAGTAAAGAATGTATTTTATATCTAAAAACCTTCTCAATCTTCTGAAACCACTTCCCTTGGGCAGAAACAACAAAGCAATACTTGCTATGTTCTAGGCATTGTGCCAATAATTAGGGAAACAAAGGTAAATGTGTTAGGTTTTATGGTCCCTTTTCTCTCTCTCCCCCCTCCCTTCAAAGTTACCAAGGTCTATTGATTTTATGTTTCAAAGAAGAAGGTCTATCTCCTCTCCATTCTTATGTGTGTGATTGCACTAACCTCCTAACAGCGCGCTCTGTCCCCATCAGCTCCAATCCATAGTCTCTATTTGCCTAAATCATCTTCTAAGGTACGAATTGATCCTTGTCACTCTTGACCACTTCTTTATGGCTCCTCTTGGCTTATGGGACAAAGGCTAAATTCCTTAGTCCAGCATCTAAAGACGTTTCACATAACTGGTCTCTTCAGCTGCTCCTTTGGAGCTCAGCTCTGGTGCATTTGTGATTTCCTTCTTCTGTACCTCTCTTCCTTTTTGTTTCTCTACCCAAAGAATTCTCTCTCATCTTCTGTCTTTCATATTAAGCACCAACTCCTTTTTTATATTTTTCCCAGAACCCTGCCCCAAACTCTGCCATGCTAACTGGAATTAATTTTCACACCTCCCTCTGATACCGGTAACATTGTTCCATCTGTGTGTTTCCTCTCCTCACCTGTGAGCTCATGGAAGACAGGGACTATCACTTATTCATCTGTAGATATTCAGTGCTCAGAACCATGTCTGGTCAGATAGGCTCTATAACTTTGTTTAATTATTTAACAATAATTGGTTGACAAAGATTCCAGACCAGTTCTGTGATCATCTTCTAAAGAGAAGTTATTTCAGACCTAAGGCTGGTGGAAATGGAAGTGAATAACCTTGAATTCAATGAGAATTCTGTCTGTGTCTGTTTTGTCACAAATCTAAGTTGAATTTGTAAGTTCAGAGTTGTCAATCTACCCAAGATCTGGGTAAGGCTGCAGACAATAAGGCAGCCTTTCACACAGGGGCGGAGAACAACTAGACATTCACCCAACACTTTGCTCTTCTTCCTGCACACAGGTGTCTTCCAGTGGCCCTGGAAGTTAGGTGTGGCTAGAGCTCAGGCCAATGAAATGTGGATGGAAGCAATAAATGCCACTTTCAGGTCGAACACCTAGAATTGTTTCACATTCATTCTCTTCTCTCTTTCCCTGCCTGGATGCAGAAGGTCTTATTGGAAAAGTAGGAGGCCCTAGAAAATGGTGGAGTTGTGTACCAGCAGAACCACCTCATAGAAAGCCACTCACCAAATATCTAAATAGATCGTGATAGAAATAAAAAAATAAACCTTTTATTATATTCAGCTACTAAGGTCATGAGGTTATTTGTTATAGCATTTAGCTTACCCTGAAAACACACAGTTGCAAGAATGCACACATATTTATGTTATTTAATCTAATAGCCACTCAGATCCTTCACCAGGGGAAAAAGGGTGGTAGGTACATGTGCAAGTAGAACCAAGTCAGAGTGGAGATATCACCTGTTCCCCTCCAGAAGTAGCACTGGGAAAAAAAAAAAAAAAGACCTCTGCTGGTTTTTCTTGCCACATGGCTGTGTGACCAGCACATGAGCAAAAATGGATTACAGTGATCTGACAAGATTCAAGAGTCAATATGCCTGGCAGTGAGGGATGGAATCTTTAATACATGCTTTCTCTTCCATTCAGTTGTTCTGCTCTTTATGGGCAGACACCACTTTCATTCTTTTCTCCACACAGACATTTGTGTCCAATATACATATTCTTGGGGTAGCTTCTTTTTAGACCAGTCCTAATTCACAGGTGAAAACCCATTGCACTCAGTCCACTCTCATCATAAATTCTGCTTCCCAGCTTGAAAACACTGAAAAGAATTTGTCAAGGTATTTTTCAGCATAGCATTGGTCTGCTTTTTCCTTGATGACATTTATTAGCATAAATTGACCTAGAAGTCAATTCTAGACTCTGTATTCTTATTCCCTAAGTACCACAGTTAGAGGTTTCTTTTTTCTTCTACAATACTCATTCCCCAGGAAATTTTATCCAGTCTCATGACTAAAATAATATATGTGCTGGTGACTCTCAAATATATACCACAAGCTGTCTCTCCTGAACTTCAGATGCTTATATCCAACTGCCTACTCCATATCCTTAGTTTAATGTGTAGTTGTTTAAAATCAAATTCCTGCTCTTACGCTCTCTCCCAGCCTTCCCCATCTCACATGATGGAAACTCCATCCTTCCACTTGCTGGATCAGAAACCTCTGTGTCTCTTCTACTCACACCTCACTTTCAGTTAATCAGCAGCCTACCTGGAATGCAACCACTTCTCACCACCTTCACTGAGACAAGCCTTGCCCAACCACCATGATTGCCACCTGAACTAGTGCAGGAGACTCCTACTTCATTCCTCTCCCTCTCCATTTGCTACCCCCAACCTCATAGGCTATTCTTAACATGGCATCTGGAATCATCTTGTTAAAATGTGAGGCAGATAATGTCAGTCCTCTGCCTAGAACTCGACTAGTACCACTGTATTAGTCAGGCAGAGCCAGGCTTTGCTGCAGAAACAAATGTACCCTAACAATCATAATGGCGTAAGGCATAAAGCTATATTTTACCCAGGAGAAGTCTGATGTAGGTCAGATTGTTCTTACCATTTCCATTTGGAACGTTTAAATTTGAAGGTCATGGCAGTAGAACAAAATGACATGAAGGAGGAATAATGTCTCTTTACTGCCCTCACCTGGAAATGATAGCCATCACTTCTGCTCAGAGCGAGGCACAGGGCATAAACCCAGCTTTAAGGGAGACTGGGATATGTAGAAGAACGCATGATTATTCTGTGAGTACTGACTCTTTGGTCACACCATCTCTCTCAGGAAAAATAAAAAAGTCCTTGCTATGAACTACAAGCCTTACAGGATCTTCCCCCCTTCTCACATCAACACCCCACTACCCTATAACTCGGACTGCGTCCCTACCATTTTCCTCTTCAGCACCACTATTCCAGCTTCATTGGCCTCCTTGTTATTCCTTGCACATGTCAGGTGCAGTTCTGCTACGGAGCTTTTCACCTGCTGTTCATTCTGTCCAGAACACACTTCCCTAGACGTTGCATGCCTCGCTCCCTCACTTCTATCATATTCTAATTCAAAATTTATGTTTCAGCACCTGCCGTTTTCTGTTGCATGTTTCTCTTTAACATGGTATTATCCAACATATATATTTTCTTAATTATCTTTTTTTTTAAATTAAAGTTTATTGGGGTAACAATTGTTAGCAAAGTTACATAGATTTCAGGTGTACAATTCTGCAATACATCATCTATATATCATATTGTGTATTCACCACCCAGAGTCAGTTCTCCTTCCATCACCATGTATTTGATCCCCTTTACCCTCATCTACCACCCTCCTACCCCCTTACCCTCTGGTAACCACTAAACTATTGTCTGTGTCTATGAGTTTTGTTTCTTCATTTGTTTTTCTTGTTCTTTTGTTGTTTTCAGTTTTATATACCACATACCAGTGAAATTATATGGTTCTCTACTTTTTCTGTCTGACAAGTGTCCTTCGATAGATGATTGGATAAAGAAATAGTGTGTATATATATACACAATGGAATACTATTCTGCCATAAGAAAAGATGAAATAGTGCCATTTGCAGCAACATGGATGGATCTTGAGATTTCCTACTTATCTTTTTTTTTTTAATTTTATTTTATTAAATTTATTGGGGTGACAACTGTTAGTAAAATTACATAGATTTCAGGTGTACAATTCTGTATTACATCATCTATAAATCCCATTGTGTGTTCATCACCCAGAGTCAGTTCTCCTTCCATCACCATATATTCGATCCCCCTTACCCTCATCTCCCACCCTCCACCCTCCACCCACCTTACCCTCTGGCAACCACCAAACCATTGTCTGTGTACTTATCTTGTTTATTAATTATCTCTTCCTCTAAAATATAAACTTTGTGAGGTCAGACCTTTTAGTTCCAATATCCAGAAAGAGCCTGGCATGTATTTGGCATGCAAATAATTGTTCAATGAATGAATGAATTATTCCTCTTAAAACTGTTCAATGAATCTCTATTATCCTTACTCGCACTCTGAAATGATATAATTCTAGACTTCTAAGTTTAGCTACCTTCAAGTCAGACTTGAGCAAACAACTTACAACATACATCTCTGATCAAAAAAACAAACAAAAAAAACCAAAAAAACAACCAACAACCTTAAGAAAATCAATTTAGAGGACGTGTCTTGTTAATGATATAAGCAATGATATGCTCTATAGAGACATCATATTTAATTACTTATATCTAACAGTATGCCTATCGCTGCTGAAATGTAAAAACTTCCAACAATAGTTTTTCCATCATATATTTAATCCAAATCTGATTTAATGTATTTCTGGTTTACTCCCATGCAGAACAGCACCCCGCTCCCAACAATGGTCTCAGTATTTGAAGAATAAGAAAATAAGAAACGCTTTAATCTTATGGCTCTATATTCTGTTACACAACTCCTCTGATCTTCCTCATAGGTGCAATTTCATATCCCTAAAATTACTTTTAATCATTTCCGCTGCTTATTATTGGAGAATAAAAGCATATATGTAGACAGAGCCAGTTGGAGGTAGGAAATGAACTTGTGGTCTAAATTCTTCCATAAAAAAAAGAATTATTCTGCTGGGAGCTGACCTCATTTAGTGAGGGATGGTTAACACCTACTGATGGTTTCCTAGCAACACAAAACTTTCCTGCAGCTAGGATGGAGGGTCATTTTTGCATCTTCTCTTCATTGTCTCTCAGACTCTATGAGAAGATATTAATCTGGAAAACTTCCAGAACATAAGATGTATTGAAAAAGGTGTGTATGTAGGGAGCCAAGGTGGGGGAGGGGGTGGTCAGTATGTATCTAGAGAGGGAGATAAGGAAGGAAACAAGGGGAAAATGAATGACCTGAAGAGTCTTAATGAAAATGACAGAAGAATTTTAGGAGTGTGTATTCTCTTTGTAATCCAAACTACATGGACGTATTCTGTAGAGGCTAAGACAAATGATGCTTATTCACCAACTTAGAGCTTATTTTGTGGGATGAATACATTGAACAAACAGGCACTTTTGACCTCTGTTTTTCTTTCCTTTTTATGAGCCAAATCAACAGATATTCCGTCTAAATTATGTTCCAGTGTTTCCTGGTTGCCTGTGTTTCCCTCCCGGAGAAGCTGCCTGCTAACGGGAAATACATCAGTTTTGAGATCCCATACATTTCTGGTTTCATTCTTTGATGTTCTTCTATTAGCTATGTGACATTGACCAAATATATAACCTCCTAACTCTCAGTCTCCACATATGAAAATAGGGATGATGCCAGTACGGGTAGAGTCAGCTCGTCACTTTATACAAGTCCTTTGTCCTTTCTCTTTATTCACATTACCCTGATTTGGTTTGGGGCAACAATGTGTCTGGCTTTTAAAGAAGAGAAAATTGAACTCAATTTTCTAGGGTTCCTTGCAGTGAAGATTATGGGATAGTTCTGGCTAATTAGATATAAACAGAGTCTACTTGGTGGCACTTCCAGGAAAGATAACATTTTCCCAATAAAAATAGAATTAATTAGGCTGGAACAAATCTTTGATCCCTTCTCAGCTCCCATTTTCAATACTGGAACTCAGACAAAATGCCTAGAGGTATGGCTGTGATGCATGACCGTGAACATGAGAACCATCCACTGAGGCTGGAGGAGCATGGTTAGTGGTTAGACATTTACACGTATATAATTTATGAAGTGATTTCCCTGATAAATCTAGTACCCATCTCACACTATACACAATTTTTACAATATTATTGACTGTGTTCCCCATACTGTATTTTACATCCCTGTGACTCTTTTGTAACTACTGATTGGTATTTCCTAATCCCCTCACCTTTATCACCCCCATTCCATCTGGTAACCATCAGTCTGGTCTCTGTATCTATGGGTATGCTTCAGTTTTGTTTGTGTGTTTATTTCGTTCTTTAGATTCCACAGGTAAGTGAGATCATATGGTATTTGTCTTTCTCAGCCTGACTTATTTCACTTTGCATAAGAATCTCTAGATCCATCCATATTGTTGCAAATGGTAAGATCTCATTCTTTTTAATAGGAAAGTAATAGTCATAGTATATATGTACTACAGTTTCTTTATTCAAATATCAAATGGTGGGCATGTCAGTTGTTTTCATATCTTGGATATCGTGAATAGTGCTGCAGTAAAAATAGGGGTGAATATATTTTTTTGAATTAGTGTTTTGGCTTTCTTTGGATAAATACCCAGGAGAGGAATTGCTGGATCATAAGATAGTTCTATTTTTAATTTTTTGAGGAACTTCTGTAGTGGTTTTCCATAGTGGTTGTATCAATTTGCAATCCCACCAACAGTGCACGAGGGTTCCCTTTTGTCCATATGCTCGCCAACACTTGTTTGTTTTATTGTGAATGGCCATTCTGACAGGAGTGAGGTGATATCTTGTAGTGGTTTTTATTTGCATTTCTCTGATGTTGAACATCTTTTCACATGTCTATTGGCGATCTGTGTGTCCTGTTTGGAGAAATGTCTATTCATGTCCTCTGCCCATTTTTTAATTGGATTTTTTTGATGTTGAGTTGTATGAGGTATATATATATATATATATATATATATATATATATATACACACACACACACATATATATATATATATATATATATATATATATATATATATATATACACACACACACGTTTTGGATATTAACCCCTTATCAGATTTATCATTGGCAAATATCTTCTCCCATTAAGTAGGACGTCTTTTCATTTTGTTCATAATTTCCTTTGCTGTGCAAAAACTTTTTAGTTTGATGTAGTCCCATTTGCTTGTTTTTTTTCTTTTGTTTCCCTTGCCTGAGGCGATATATCAGTAAAAATATTATTAAGGGTAATGTCTGAGAGTTTACTGCCTATGTTTTCTTTTAGGAGTTTTATGGTTATGGGTCTTATATGCAAGTCTTTAATCCATTTTGAGTCTATTCCTGTATATGGAGTAAGAAAGTGGTCCAGTTTCATTTTTTTTTTGCATGTATCTGTCCAGTTTTCTGAGCACCATTTATTGAATAAAATGTATTTACCCCAATGTAAATTTTTGCTTCCTTTGTCATAGATTAAAAGACCATTTAGGTGTGGATTTATTTTTGGGATCTCTATTCTGTTGCGTTGATCTCTGTTCTGTTTTTATGCCAGTACCATGCTATTTTGATTACTATAGCTTTGTAGTATAATTTGATATTAGGTAGCATGATACTTCCAGCTTTGTTCTTCTTCCTCAGGATTGCTGTGGCTTTTCAGGGTCTGTTATGGTTTCATATAAATTTTAGGATTATTTGTTCTAGTTCTGTGAAAAATGCCATTATATTGTGACAGGGATTGCATTAAATCTGTACTTTGCTTTGGGCAGTATGGACATTTTAATTATACTAATTCTCCCTATCCATGAGCATGATATGTGTTTCCACTTATATGTATCTTCTTTAATTTCCCTCTTTAAAGTCTTATAATTTTCTAAGTACTGTTCTTTTACTTCCTTTGTTAAATTTATTCCTAACTATTTTATTTTTTGATGCAATTTTTAAATGGGATTGTTTTCTTACTTTCTCCTTCTGCTAGTTTGTTCTTTATATATAAAAATACAACCTATTTCTGAATATTAATTTTGTATCCTGCTACATTACTGAATTCATTTATCCATTCTAATAGTTTTTAGGTGGAACCTATCTTTGGGGTTCTCTATATAGTGTCATGTCATCTGCAAATACTGACAGTTTTATTTCTTCCTTTCCTATTGGATGCCATTTATTTCTTTTTCTTTTCTTATTGCTGTGGCTAGGAGTTGCAGTAGTATGTTGAATAAAGAGGTGAAAGTAGACATCCTTCTTTTGTTCCTAATATTAAGGGGAATGCTTTTAGCTTTTCCCCATGGAGTATGATATTAGCAGTGGGTTTGTCATATATGGACTTTATTATGTTGAGATATGTTCCCTCTATTCCCACTTCTCTGAGAGTTTTTATCATACATGGATGCTGGATTTTGTTAAATGTTTTCTCTGCATCTATTGATATCACCATATGACTTTTATTTTTCATTTTGTTTGTGTGGTGTATCACGTGAATTGAACTATAGACATTGAACCAAACTTTTAGAGCAAAAGGAAGGAAATAATAAAGATCAGAGTGGAAATAAATAAAATAGAGGCTAAAAAATACAAAAGATTAATGAAACCAAGAGGTGGTTCTTTGGAAACATAAATAAAATTGATGAATCCCACTTGATCGTGGTATATGATTTTTTTTAATGTATAACTGAATTTGGTTTGCTAATATTTTATTGTGGATTTTTGCATTCTATTTTCATTAGGGATATTGGCCTATAGTTTTTTGTTTGTTTGTTTGTTTTTCGTTTTTTGTAATGTCTTTGTCTGGTTTTGGAATCAGGGTAATGGTGGCCTCGTGAAACAAGCCTGGGAGCCTTTCCTCCCCTTGGAATTTTTAGGACAGTTTGAGAATAGGTGTTAATCTTTTAATGTTTGGTAAAATTCACCTGTGCAGCCTTCTGGTCCAGGACTTTTGTTTGTTGGGAACTCATTGATTACCAATTCAATTATGTTGGTGGTAATAGGTCTGTTCATATTTTCTTTTGTTCTTGATTCAATTTTGGAAGATTGTATGCTTCCAGGAATTTATCCATTTCTTCCAGACTGTACAATTTGTTGGCGTATAGCTGCTCACAGTATTTTCTTAAAATTTTTTTGTATTTGTATGGTGCTCATTGTCACATCTCCTTCACTTCTAATTTTATTTATTTGGGTCCTGTCTCTTTTTTCTTGATGAGTCTGGTTAAAGGTTTATCAATTTTATTTATGTTTTCAAAGGACCACCTCTTGGTTTCATTAATCTTTTCTATTTTTTAGCCTCTATTTTATTTATTTCCACTCTGATCTTTATTATTTCCTTCCTTTTACTCAATTTGGACTTTGCTGGTGTAAAGTTAGATATCTTATTTGAGATTTTTCTTGTTTCTTGAAGTAGGCCTGCATTGCTATGAATTTCTCTGAGGACTGCTTTTGCTGTGCCCCATAGATTTTTGGGTCATTGTGTTTTCATTTTTGTTTGTTTCAGTGTATCTTTTGATTGCTTCTTTGATTTCATTGTTAACTCATTCATTGTTAGTAGCATATTATTTATCCTGTATGTGTTCTTGTGTTTTTCTTTTCTTTACTATTTCTTTTTTGTAATTGATTTCTAGTTTCATACCATTGTGGTCAGAAAAGATGCTTGATATGATTTCAATCTTCTTGAGACTAGTTTTGTGGCCTGACATGTAGTCTATTTTGGAAAATGTTCCATGTTCACTTGAAAAGAATGTATATTCTGCTGCTTTGGGGTAAAATGCTCTAAAATATCAATTAAACCCACCTCGTCTACAGTGTCATTTAAGTCCACTGTTTCTGTGTCGATCTTCTGTCTGGAGGATCTGCCCATTGGTGTCGGTGGAGTGTTAAGTTCGCCTACTATGATTGTGTTACTGTTGATCTCTGCCTTTATGTCTGTCAATATTTGTTTTATATATTTAGGTGCTCTTATGTTGGGTGCGTAGATATTTACTAGGGAGTGTCCTCTTGTTGAGTTGATCCCTTTATCATTATGTAATGTCCTTCTTTGTCTCTTATTATAGTCTTTGTTTTAAAGTCTATTTTGTCTAAGTATTGCTACCCCAGCTTTTATCTCATTTCCTTTTGCATGAAATATCTTTTTCCATTCCTTAACTTTCAGTCTGTGTGTGTCTTTCGAGCTGAGGTTGGTCTCTTGTGGTTCCATATATATGGGTCTTCTTTTCTTATCTGTTCATCTACCCTATGTCTTTTGATTGCAGCATTTATTCCAGTTACATTTAGAATGAGTATTGATAGGTACATAGTTATTGCCATTTTATTTTTCATAGTTTTGATCTTCTTTTGTTTGTTTGTTTGTTTTTCCCCTCTTTCTTCTTAAAAGAGTCTCTTTAACATTTCTAGTAATACTGGCTTGTTTGTAATAAATTCCTTTAGCTTTTTCTTGTCAGGGAAGCTCTTTATCTTTCCTACAATTTTAAATTGAAGAGTAGTCTTGGTGGTAGACCCTCCTTGTTTTCATCACTTTGAATATTTCCTGCCACTCTCTTCTTGCCTGCACAGTTTCTGTTGAGAAATCAGCTGATAGTTTTAGGGGAGCTCCCTTGTATATAACTATGTGTCTTTCTCTTGTTGCTTTTAAGATTCTTTCTTTGTTTTTAACCTTTGCCATTTTAATTGTAATGTGTCTTGGTGTGGTATGTCTATTTTCTTCTTCAGGTTAGGGATGTTGTCAGTCATTATTTCTTCAAATAGGTTTTTGATCCCTTGATCCCTTTCTTCTCCTTCTGGTACTCATATGATGCAAATGTTGTTAAGCTTGATGTCCCACAGATCCCTTAAACTATCTTCACTTTTTAAAATTCTTGTTTGTTGTCATTGTTTTAATTGAGTGTTTCCTACAACCTTGTCTTCTAAATCACTGATTTGATCCTCTACTTCATCTAATCTGCTTTTGATTTCTTCTAGTGTAGTCTTTGTTGTTGTTGTTGTTATTGTATTCTTTATTTCTGATTGGTTCACCTTATGGCTTCTACTTCCGTCTTTATGCCTACTATCTCTTTGTTGAAGTTCTCACTAAGTTCCTTAAGCATTCTTATAACCAGTGTTTTAAGCTTTCTCTGGTAGGTTGATTGCCTCCATTTCATTTAGTTCTTTTTCTGGACGTTTCTCCCTTTCTTTGGAATATGTTTCTTTGTTTCCTCATACTGGCTGCTTCCCTGTGTTTGCTTCTATGTATAGATAGATCTCCTATGTCTCTCAGTCTTTGCCAGGTGGCCTTATGGAGTATATGACGTATGTATTAGGTTAGTGCAAAAGTAATTGTGGTTTAAAAGGTTAAAACCCGGCAATTACTTTTGCACCAACCTAATAGTATGTGGTCCAGTGGAGCAGTCTCCCTTATCACCTATGCATGTGCTCCAGGAGTGTCTTTTGTGTGTGTTGTATGTGTTCTCCTGTTGTAATGGAAACTTCATTGGTTTTGGTGACTCAGTGGGTGGGATTGGCACGCAGGCTGACTGGCTGTGAGAATTGGCTAGCCCACAGCATATAAGCTGCTGTATGGGGGCTGAACCTTAAAAGGGTGATTTGCACTAGTGGGCTCTTGTGCCTGTTGAGACCATCCTTTGCTTGTGCCACTTGTGGGGCTAATTTGCTATGCTTTGATGCCAGCCTGTGGGTGTGTTGTTTCTTGTGCCTCTTGGGAGGGTTTCCCATGCTAATTTCAGCCTGGCTTGTGACCTTCCCAGCACTACCTGGTAAAAGCTACAAAACTATGCACAATTGGTTGCTACCGGTGTTAGCCTGGGAGGCATCTGGGGGTGGCCTTGCTGTGAACTGAGGCTGGCTGCCACCAATTTTAGTCCTAGGACAGCTTAACAAATGGCTCAGGTCCCCCCTAAGCCTGTTGTCACCTGCTGGCTGCTTGTAAGTCTCAGCCGTTGAAAGAGCCTCCTTAGGTGCACAGCCTGGGCTGGTTGACAGGTGTTGACAGTGCCCCTGGCGACGCTGCCTGAGCTGAGTGGGGCTGGGTTCCAGGGAGTTGCGGGGTGTGGCTGGTGGTTTCCACAGAGTTAATACAGATTCAGGGCTTATGCGAGTGCTGAGCATGTGGCCACTCTGCAAAATGCCCTGAGACCCCTGCAGCCAGTCATTGTTTACCTTAGGCCTACAGGACATGAGAGTGTGCGCTGGGGCTGACTATCTGCCACCAAAAGTTTCCCTGGCTGCTGTGGGCTGTCCACTGCTGTACACGCCTCCAGCAGCTTGTGGGGCACGCCTGACGGCCCAGGAGCTGGGAGTGCCAAGGGCAATACAACACTAGCTGTGCAGAGCAGAATCCAACGGAGTTATTAGGTTGGTGCAAAAGTAATTGCGGTTTTTTGCACTTATTTTTAAACATTTAAACCACAATTACTTTTGCATCAACCTAATACCAAGGTGGTTCACACTGGCACGGATTTGACCAGACCGATGGGGTCTCAGATTTGGCCCTTTGATGGTGGATTCAACACAGGAAGGATGGTGCCCTCCTGTTGGTTACATGTGAGGCAGGCTCTGTACAGGGTTGATTGTGGCTGTCCCTCCAGTCCTCAGCATACAACCCAGTCCTTCACCCTATATCTCTGGCACCTCTCAAGGTCTGTCCCCATGCCAGAGCCCAGGATGAGTGCTTGCAAGTGAGTGAGACTGTATGTGGGTCCTTTAAGAAGACATCTGGGTTTCTAGCTGCCTTCCATCTCACCTGGACGGTCAGATAGACCCTTTACTGATTTTCACCACTGGATGTTGTGGGGACTCTTCTTCCCAGCACAGAACCCCTTAGCTGGGGAGCCTGGTGTGGGGCTGGGACCCCTCACTCTTTGGGGGTACCTCCACCACAGACATGTCCCTCCTAGTGCTCTGCTATGTACTTTTTATGTGACTTGCTTGGAGGTGCACTAAGTATATTAGCATATTAAGGGCTGTGAGAGGCAAAACAGGAAATAGACATAATTTTAGTTCATTTAACCCAGTACTTCCAAAATTTATTTGACTGCTTAACCCTTTTATTAGCAAATATTTTATAATATATGCTGACCTATGGTTTCTAAGTTCACAATTTCAGCAAGCCAAGCCCAGTTGATTCCTAGATTTCATCCCAATTCCAGCATGCTGTTTTTATGGGTTTTTAATTCCTTGATACTTTTGGGAATTCCCACCAACCTTTCATATTTTTGCCTCCATTTACTCTAAAGCACCAAGTTACTTGGAGTTACACATGAATAAGTGGCAAATTGTATTGAACTCAAAGCATCTAAGATGTCTACCTTTCTTCAGTCATTCCATAACGCTTAAAATGAAAGATTTTCTTAAGTAATCTTCATAAGAAAATTATAAAGGAGTGATTGAACATTGAGTATGGTGACTGTAAGTTTTTTCTTTATTTTTAAGATCTACAACTCTGTTGGTTCTTTAAAACTAAAGTATCTATTAGAGTCCTAAATCATTACTTCTGTCAATTCAAAGATTGAAGTGATATTCAGGGGATGGCATGCATAAGCCATCAGCCCATGAGGAAGTGGCAAGCTGGGCAGCAATGGAGAGTGGTGATCAGGTGTATTCTGTCTCTCCTCTCAACAGTGGCAAGAAGCCAATTGGAGTTCTTAAGTCTTGTTTTGCCCTAGAAAAGTAAAGTGCTCTGGCTTTAACATGTATCTCTTTAGGGGTTAAACTGAAAAAGAAGAGGGAAAAGTGAACAGGTTAAGTTTGCCTATGAATTTATTCCAATATGAGTGTGTGTTTTATGCACACGTGTGTGAAAATATATGAGTGGGGAAGCCCATGATAGACAAGGTAGATAAATACAGGTGATCGCTCCAGGCTGGATTCATGAAGATTTCTACTTTAGACTCACTAGGGTTCATGGTTTGAACTTGTTCATTGCAGGGCAGCACTCAGCTTTTGTGCTTTATCTTATTACTGGTCAGATCTTGGGAAATCAGTTGATTTTCACCAAACTCATAACAATCCAATATAAACACAAAATGTCAGTTTATACTGTATTTATACTATAAGATTGACTTCACCTAAGGAACAGGTCCAGTTTATGAGGATTAGTTTCACTCAGAAAACTCAACTGTAAATTGGAGACTTTCTTAGTAAGCAGATTCATCCCTCAAGAAAATTAGATGTAGCTAGAGGCAGTTATAATAAGAAATTATTTGGGTATTAGGATCTCCTTTTTAGGGATGTTATTTCATTTAGTCATTAGTTTATTCACACACGTTAACTGGTCAACAACCATTTATTGAGTGCCTACCGTATATACACAAAGAATCTTTCCTGTAGAATCAGAATATTGGTCTCCGTCAAGTACCCACAAACCAGTACTTAGTATCTGGTTCTTTTTTTGTACTCAATTCAATACACAAATTTCATGTACTGAATCATTTCATAGCTTATTATTTTTTTACATATACAAGGTTTTGACTTACATTATTTACAATTTAGAGAGACTCTTAAATGACAAATAATAGAAAGTAGAGAAGAACATTTACTTTAAAAATCGGCTGTGTTCAAATCACAATTTAAAAGTAATTATAATTAATTTTATTTATTGGGCATTAATGATCACTAGCTTCAGTTTTAGAATGATTCTTTCTGGTGATTCCTTACCCAGATTCTGAATCTCAAACTCACATGCTTTCTATAGCGTGTTACTTATGTATTTCAGACATGCCTTTGAAAAAGTTTTTCTTTTTAATAAATTAAATTATGTTTTTCAAGTGTCTAACAATGTCTGTTTTTCTCTTTTTTAAACTCTTCTTATTCATCAACTGTGAAGGGATTTTAACTTCTTGGCTTTATGTCTTTTCCCAGAACTCCTAAACCACATTACTTCCATTCTCTATTATATTAGGAGGGAACATGTAAACAAAACAAAACAAATTTAAATAAAATCATTGTGATGGTTCCTTTTAAACAGGTAGAAATCTTTTGTAGTACAAATAATATATTGATTCAGTAAAATCAGATTTGAATATGTTAGGATTCTTTAAAATGTCCAAGTCTACATTCAGTTATATGAAACAAATCTTGTTATACTAATAATTATTTCTAAACACTCTGTTTTAGAAATTATAAGCCAAAGGTTTGAATTATTATGTTACCAACATCTTTTCTTTCTTAAAAAATTTTCAGAGGTTTTTTTTTTTTTTTTAACAAGTGCATTCCCACTGTCTCATTTACTATTGTTTGTATTCTGGATTTTAATTTAATACCTCTATGATGTTTGAGGTTTTTTTTTCCTTCCTCTAACTCACATTAAAACAAATAATAATTTATGATGGCTGGGAGTTTCTAAAAGAGCTATGGAAACAAGTCTTGTGGCAGAGTGGTTTATTGTAAAATATCTTGGGGCAAGATTTGTGGAAAGAGCAACTTTTCAGCTCAGTGTATTTTGCTGTTAATCCTTCACTGCTTTTCTTTTACAACCTGAGGGTATAGTTGAAAAGCAATTTAAATCATGATGTTTCTTCATTTATGCTTGTTAACTTATTTTGAGGATTACTCACATTTTATCAGAAAACTTTACCAATACTATTTTAGGGCTTTATTACTTTCTTATTTTGTTGTATTTAATTCTGTTGATGTCACACTCATGTGACATCAACAAAATTATAATTAGTTGAACGTTAGTAGAAAATTGGACTCATATAAAATTTTTGTCTGTTTTCTGGCATCACTTCTGACACCAAATGTGTAGTGTTTTCTGACACCAACCAATTCTCCCATCTCTGATTCTTTGGCATCAACTGGGTGTCCTACAATTGAATTCGATTCTGGCATTAACTACGGAATTAACACAGACCCCACAGGTCAAGCGCTCGGTCCCACAGGACTGCCCTCTCTTCAGATGCCAGCTGCAAAGGAGGTGTGCAAGCTCCTCATAGTTCTACTTGGCTTACTACAAATTTGGAAGTTCTTATGACACCTTCTGCTGGTTTGATAATTTGCAAAACAACTCACAGAACTCAAGAACACAATTTACTTATGTTTACCTGTTTATTATAAAATACAAGTCAGGACTAGCTAAACAGAAGAGATAAAAAGGGCAGAATCGAGGGGGCGTACGGCAATTCCACATCATCTCTGAATACGCCACCTTCCCAGCACTTCCATCTGTTCACCAATCCGGAAGTTCTCCAAAACCTGTAGTTAAGTGTTTTTATGGCGCTTTCTTATGTACGCATGATTAAATCACCAACCAGTTCTAGGGTTTGGAGTTAAAAGTTCCAATTCTCTAATCATGGCTTGGTATTTCCAGTGGCCTGTTCCCATCCTGAAACTGTCTAGGGGCCTCCAGCCACCAGTCATCTCTTTAGTGCACAAAAGGCATTCTTATCGCTTCAAAGTTTCCAAGGGTTTTAGGAGCTCTGTGCCAGGAACCAGAGACAAAGACCAAATATATGTATTTTATTGTACCATAAAAATAATTTTCTTTTTAGGCAATTTGTAGGAAAAGTACACTAATTCAAAATGAGATACACTGTACCTTCCAAATTAACAATCATAAACATGACAAAGAATTTGATTTGAGATATAGTTTTAAAAATATTAAAAAATGTGTTTAATAAAAATAAGACATATATGATATCTACAGATGGCTCAAACTATATGAGGGAACATGTATTTTAAAGAAATCTAATCCATTTCAGACTAGCCATTTTGTAAAATACAATAAAATGTATTGCCATAAAAACAAGTGGAAAAAAAAACAGATATACAAAATAAAAGCCCCAATTTATTATTATTAGATGCAATAGATAGGAAATTACTACGTCAAGTTGCTATAAACCTTTTTAAATTGCTTATTCTTACTCTCTATATCTCATTAAGGACTGGTAACGAACAGTTTGCAGACTATCATAGTCTGTTGACCGTACATTGAATTGCATTTATATAAACTATCAGATATTCTCATGCCAATTTAATTGAAGAGATAAAATTCAATTAAATGAGAACAACTAATACACTAATCTTGCAAGAGTTTATCAATTTTTTGTTTAATTCATCTTTGAACATTTTCTTAGCCTGAAGAGTTAAACACTATTATTTTGTGCTGTTATCTCAGCCAGAAGTAGTCTTTCTATTAAATGAACTCTCATAACACTTAGTAAATCTTTACCTGAACACATTCTGTCTGCTACCATTACCCATGTAAGACTCCTTTCACTTACTAAACAGTATGCTTTGTAGGGCTTAATACCATTTATTTTCTTCTTATGCGGGCCTTATCGCAGGCTGTGGTAGACATGGAGGCACCCTGGCTAGATACTCTAGATTCTGCAGTCAGCGATAGTAATGAGGATATAAAGACCCAGCCCTTTTGGCCTAATAAGACACACTCTAACAGACAATACTTGCTTCAGGACATCCTGCAAGTTGGTCAGGAATTTGCTAGACCTGAGTTGCAGTTCATCTTTTCCCTTGGCCTAATCCTGCTTCCTGTCTCCTACATTCACAGGTGTTGAGCCCAATAAACATGTGAACCACAAACTCCATCTCAGCATCTACTTCTGGTGAACCCAACATTGGATAAGTCCTTTACGCACTCAGTGAGTAAGTAAGTGAAACTCTCATGCTCAGCTTCATCAGTCTGGTTTGAGAGCTTTTGGGTGGAGTTTGGTTGACACAGGGGTAACTGTAGGCATTGATCTTAGCGTTGAGGGGATGAGCCCTGGCTGAAGAGTCACATAATAATGGTGGTGATGATGATAATAGCAGCTCATACCATGTGATAGATGCACTTCTATGACAACATTATTAGATAGGTACTATTATCATTCTCAGTTTAAACATGAGAAAACTAAACAACAGAGAGATTAAAAAATGTGCCTTTCACACAGTAAGTGGTAGAGCCAAGATTTAATCCCATCTCTTAGCCATTACTTACTTGACTTATGTAGTAATGAATGTTGAATGAGGGCAGGAATTTTTCTCACTTATGTTCACTATTGAACCCCTCAGAACGACAACAATGCCTGGCATATACTTAGTAGGAGCTCAGTAAATATTGGTTGAAAGAATGAATAAGTGAATGAATAACCATTAATTAAGACTTTTGGGTCAGTTTCAGAAAATGCTTGATTTGATGGCATGTGTCAGTTCTTTTTTTCCTTTTTAAGAGAACTGTTATATAAACTAATGTTTTGCACATTGTACGTGTGTACTGTTGACATTTGCAAATTAAACTAAGTAAAAATAGAGATTTCTATTGACATGTCATATATGCTAATTTTGTATTTCCCAACTAAGTCTTTGCAAATTAAACTTGGGATGTCTCCTGGACCACCACCCTTCTGGAGAGCCTCAGAAGATTCAGTGGTGCTATGCATTAGCATGGAGTCTGCATCTATGAGATGCCTCTTAGGGAAGCCTCTTGGGACACAGCAACTTTCCCTTGTCAGGGCATAGATCCCAGGACCCAAGGTTTGACTCTTGTGGGCTATGTGTACACTCAGGGACACTGAGCTAAACGATGGAACCTGGGGGCGGTCACCTGTCCAGGCTCGACTAATGATATAGTCTCTCCTGAGACTATAACCAGGGAACAAAGAGACACCAAGTCTAAGAGTCTTTGAATCTGAGTCATTTAAGTGTAGAACAATGGTTAGACTATCCAGGAACTCTTGCAGCTGATGTCCCTGGAGTCTCCCTGATTCCTGCCCTAGCTGAAGCTTGCTTGTGACTGGGAGATACTGCAATGTCCCACTAACAAATATCCTTTTTAGCTGAATCACCAGTGTTGGTTTCTGTGATTAGCAACACAAAGAACCAACACAAACAGTCTGTGTTCGGGGGTGTCCATGTTCATTTAGTGGTAAGTTCAAATAGTTCACCTGGTTAGGTACAATGGGAAGAGACTGGGTTTAGTGGAGATGCACACAGGACCTGGGCTAGAGATGGGGAAAAGATTGTGGTTATTTGGGGTATTATATGTATAACTTCAACACTGGATTCCAGTTCCTGTATGTAAAAAGGGGAAAATAGCAAAGGGGAGTAGACTGAAAGCTTGTTGCTTTCAATTCTGGATTCAGGGAAGGGCCAAGTTTCTTATGTTACCATAGGCTTACAGTCTTGCCTAATAGTATTTTTAAAGTTCTACTGATTTTTCACTTTTTGTTTTCTACTCTAGTAAGATCATTAAAGTGAGCTCTCTCTCTCTTGCCATGTTGGCATTCCCAAGGAAGACTCATGATTGGATTATGTTCCTAAACAATATAAATCAAACCTGATGGCAGGGATATGTTGATGGCTTGAAGTAAGTGAAAAATAAATTAGGAAACAAGAAGGCCTGGGGTAGCAAAGACATAAATTTAAAATTTAAATCTCCAAAGATGAAAAACTACAAAAAGCTATTTTGAAAACCTGTTTTAGACTCTTGCAAACAAGTGGAAATGGGGAGCAAGGGGAATAAGTTAGGAGCATGTGAATGAATTTGGTTTACATATAAGTCCTTATGACTCTGCAAGAGAAATTCTACATGTTTTTAGCAATACCATATGGTTCTTTCAAAAGGTATGATAGCCTCAAGAGAAATCATTTAAAATGTTTTAAAATTTAAATAATAAAATAGATTACTTATGGCATTTGAAAAGGGAACTTTATATTGAATGCATTCAATCATCAGGCTAGGCAAAACTCCTGTGATGAATTTATTATATTCATGGGTCTTATTTTTCTTGTATTATCTGCCTTCTTTTTTTTGTAAGGCTAAATGCATATGATTCAGAATTCCAATTACGTTAGTTAGAACTAATGGAAACAAGTGTCCTGAAGAATGTTTAGGAGAAAGGAGTTGTTGGCTTTGGACTCAAATACATCTTGAATTGAGGCCTGCCTCTAAAGCCGCTGTAGGATCTTGCACAAGTCACTTTGCCTCTGAACCTTAGTGTTCCCAACATAGAAGATTTGGCAAAAATGATGCAAGATACTTTCCTGAACAAAAACCACAGTACCAGCTGACAGTAGATACCTAATAATTATAGATTATTAATAGATCCCCCTTGCCTTCCCTCTGAAACTTGAAACTTAACAAAGCAAGATTTTAATTTATGTAAATTTGTCCTAGTTTAGAAAGAAATAGCTGCCTTGTGGCAGAGATAAGGAGGATGATTATGAAGTTCTACTCAATTATAAAATGGTACATTTCTAACCTACAGAGGTTTCATTCTACTAAAACTTACTCAAAGTTTCCATAGCTAATGGTTTATTCACCCATTTTGGACTCCTGCTGCCACTCCTTTTCACATCCCTTTCCCAGGGGAAGGGGGCATGGCGTTGGGTTGTATATTATTATTTAAATCAGAATTAAAGTTGAATTGCATTCAGAGTACTTCAGATTTAGGAAGTTTAAATACATTTTGAATGAGTGCTTTTTTATGTTTGTTTACTTCAAATAGTTGACTATCCAAACTTTATTTCTAGCTCCTTTTCATGTTCTCTTCTTCCTCAAACCATGACATGAAGATAAGAATGTTTCCTTTGCTGCGCTCTAGATATAGGGATAGAGACTTAACTGATAAAAGACAAAGCTGGCTCCTGACTGCTTGAGTCTGAGTGTTGGGCTGGAGGTTGCTAGCCAGTGAGCAAAGACAATTTGGGTGAAAGTGGGGTAGGGAGAAACATTTGATTTCATTTAGTTTACATATGAGTTGTTATCTTCTTTAAAAGGCAAGACATCAAAATATTTCAAATAATAGTAGAATATTTTTCTGAGAGGTGTTGGTGCTGATGGTGTTATGTGTCCTCTCATGTTACTCTCCTGTGCAAAGAACATTCCAGCATTCATTGAGTGGCTCCTCTGTGGGGGCCACTACTTCAATAAAATGAGGAGCCATTGCAGGAACTCTACCCACTTTGGCCAGATATCCTGGGTCAGGAGTTGCTGGAAGGGTTTCATGTCTGCTCTACTCACAAGATAAAATGATAAAAGAACCTCATTTGAAGGAAGGCAAGGGGAATGAAGTTTAAGGAAGCTTACATTTATTTTACAATATGCATGCTTACTGTAGAAAAAAAATAGAAATTTTAAAAAATAGAGGAAAGAATACCAATTCCCCATAAGTCTGCCACCTGAAGGTAATCACTAATCAAACAGTTGTGAGTTTCTTCCCAGAAAATTTCCCAGTGTCCTGGGAAGAAGGAGCCCTTAGTGGTTGAAAGCTTGCTTAGCCCTCTGATGATGACGTGTAGGAATGACAATCTGTGATGCGTGAGGAAGTTGCATGAGGACATTGGGAACTAGTCATTGGTTGTCAGGGACTTGCCTTACTTCCTTCCACATTATCCCAGTCTAACTGATTTGTCATCTTGGCTCAGAGTGATGAGTAATGCTCACCCCCTTGGCTCTTACCTTATGGCTTCTGTCTCTTGTACACATGTACATCGTGCTTGTCAGTTGGTTCTCGTCAGCTTTGTGTGTGGCTGTGGGGTTTTCCAGTCCCTTTAGGGCTTGCTAGCTCACACATGATCTGTATGGATTCTTGGATAAGTCTCCAAAGGGAGGAGAGCATTAGCAGTGCCAGCACTTTGGAAGACGTTTGCCAAGCCCTTTCATTTAGACTAGCTGAAATGACTTTTCTCTCAGGACATGAGATTTATCAAGCAGCCAGCCATGGTGCTATGAGAACTGAGATTTGATAGGGCAGGTCCCTTTCTCTCTATGCTAAAGAGGTCACAGAGATGGTTACTTATAATTATGGGATGCACAAACCACTGTAATTTACTGAGAGGCCTGTGGTTAATGTAGCTTACTTAGAAAACACAGGGAAATCTTCAAAGTGTGCTTTCCTTTCTAACTTCTTGCTATGGAGAAAGGTAAACCCAGGAAGAGAGAAAACAAACAAATTGTAATAAAATTGTGAATAAAAATCTTACAGCCCTTACATCCTCCTTCCTTAATTCAGAATCCTCGCAAGTGACGAACTCAGGAATAAAATACTTGCAAGTAAGAATATGCTGTGAACAAACAATGTGCATCTCTTTATTTCTCCTTCAATTGGAGGGCTAAAAAAAAGGACTCTTGGGAATCACAGGAGCACTACTGTAAGAATATCACCACCTATAATTTCATGTTAGTCTTCTAAGTAAGCCACAAAAACAAAGGGCAAGGCTGAGGGATGACTGGAAAGTAAGGGGGTTGGTCAAATAGACAGTGAATGAGCTCAAGGCTTGACCTGTTCAAAGACCTTCCCTTGCCCAGATTTCACCATCTTTTAAAATATCTTTAACATCCATGTGAGCAGCCAGTTTAACAGTCAGGATTCTCAAATTACGGAATCCTTTCGAATTGACCATCATCTCCAATTATCCTCAGACTTCCACAAATAAGGCCAAAACAGATCCTACTCCCTCTCCACTATCTCCTATCCTAAAAGCTCTCTCACTTAGCTACTTTCACAGCCTCTGGTCTTGAATCTTATTGAGACCTCCAAAATCCCAAGGCCTCCTGCACCACTACCCAGCCCCTCCTGCCCTTCCTTCCATGCTCAGTGTCTAGGCTCCATCACGTTAATCGTCCTCTTATTCATTTCACCTCCTTATCCTCTTATTTTTCGAATGCATCTGCATGTCAAAAATTCAAGTCTGGAATTCTATATTATTAGTGCCCTTACCTGGACTGGAATATTGGAGAAGAAAATCTACACAACTACAAAGATCTGTGCCCATAAATTCATAGTCATAAACTCAACTCAAGAGAGATAGTGTAGCGTTTAAGGATGTAAACTCTGGGATCAGACTGACTAGATTCAGGTCCTCATTCACCACTGACCAGAAGTGAGATCTGGGGCAAGTTACTCAACATTTTTTTTCTTCTTGTGATTCCATTTACTTACCTGTATAATGGGAATATAAAAGCAATGGACTCATGCTCTGTTGTGCTTATTAAATGTTATGCGCAGAGGGCAATAGCTGGCATAAACCTTCAACCCATCTCCATCTATCTCACTTTTGACAAATGATATTGTCCACTTCATAGAGAAAATGGAAGCTATTAAATGAGAAAAAGAACTCATCATTGGTTCATAAATTCAAGGAGCTGTTATTGTCCTTAATTTGCAGGGGTTGTGGTAATATTCCAAGACATGCAGAAGATTATCTTTATATTGATCTTCTGTCCGTGTCCAGAGGGGAAATAGAATACCTTATAGACTATGAGGTCAGCATTTCCATCGTTTACAATGATAATATTAATGTGATAAATATGTATTGAGTCAATATCTGATTGCAGATGCATGGTTAGGCTAAATAAGGAATAAATGGATGGATATCATCAAGGGAAGTTGGATTTTTCTGGAATGTCCAAACATTGTCAGCTTCAACTTGATGAAGAACCTCATATGCTTCTTATCTTACAGCTTCCTTTTCCTTTCTTCTCTGTGTTGAATAAATTATCCCCCATGTTTATAACTCCTTTTGAGAGGTTTGCTACTAGCGCATTCAGTTAAAAAAACAAACAAATCAAACATATCTGGATATGAAATGGAAATTGACTCTGCACTAAATTGGACCATCGCATCTTGCTCTCTTTTTAAAATTCAGGGGTTTGAAAAATAGATCCAGAGTCAACGGAACTAGAAAATTTCAACTTGGGGGAAAATCATTGATATACTTTGGTATGCTTTTCTCACACAGTACAGCCTCTATATCACCTGCAAAATTTATTACCCTCCAAATAATTTACAGTTATGTACAATGTCAACTCTAAGCAATGTGACAAAATAACACAATTAATTAAGTCATTCACTGTTTTATGAGCTACACTGTTTTTTAAAAAACAGTTTCTTGGTGAATTCTCCTCTCTACCTCAGCTATTTTTGTGAATAAAAAGGGATAGGGTAACACTAGAAGAAATTGTGGAGTAGTGAACTCCAAGGCCCTGTCTTTCCACAAACAAACAATGAATAAACACAAAACGCTGTCATGCCAGAATACATTTTATCAGAATTTAGGAAACTAGCCAAAGATTTACATCAACCAGACATATAATCAGGGAAAAGGTGGCTGAATCTCAGTTGGATAGCTCTGTGGTATTTTGAATTAATCTTTGCCCTACCCTGTACTCCCTTCGCAGCTCAGGAGTGACATGAAGATGTCAGCCTGCATTTCTGGTATGGGTTCCTGGTGCTGGCTGACACAGAGCAGATCTGTTCTCAAATAGTTATGGTTTTGGGTTTTGACCTGTCTCGTGGCTCCCTGAATGACTGGATCAAAGGGCTTGTCTTTATCTCACCTAACCCAAAGCTCTCCCAGGGTGTAGAGATGGCTACCTGGGGATATTTGTCAGAAACATTACCTGCTACCATTTGGGGCAAGTGATAACAGTTGGAGCAAATAATATACACACTAAAAAGCATGGGAGAAAAATCTGGAAAGTGATATGCTTTGGAGAATAAGGACTTTGAAAAACTTCCACACATTCTGGGAAATTTAGTTCTCATCTTGGCTCACCTTCAGGCTCTGTGAAAGCAGAAAGTAAAAGTTAAGACAGAGTTATAAACTTCCAAACTGAATATTGGAGGTGTACCCCAACATGTACATAGTTTATCTGTAAAAACTGAAAGATTTTTTTTTTTGGGGGGGAGGGTTCTAGGTGTTTAAGGAAATATCTGTCAAATCACTAGTTGACCACTAAACTGACCAAATAGAGATATCAGTGGCTATACGTGACAAAAAATACAGATTTTACAAAATTAGTTTAGATAACAAACAAGCAATAACAGCAGCAGGAAGTAGCAATAACAAACCCTGGGATGGTGGAGAATCTTATTTCAAGAGTTGCCAAGTTATAATAATCAAAATGTTTAGTTTTCACAAAAAAAGTTATGAGGCATTCAAAGAAACAAGAGTGTATGGTCTATACAATGGAAAAATAAAAATTCACAGAGATTATCCCTGAGGAAGCTTAGACATTGTACTTAATAGAAAAAAACTTTAAGTCAACTGTTTTAAATAAAGTCATGTACAAAGAATTAAAGAAAGTAAAGAAAGTCATATACAAAGAATTAAAGAAGAGTTGAGAATTACGTCCCACCAAATAGACAATATCAATAAAAAGGAACCAAGTTGAAACACTGGAGATTGAAAAGATAAACAAATGGAAAAGTCATTAAAGGTATTTAACAGCAGATTTGAGCAGGCAGAAGAAAGAATCAGCAAACTTAAACCTAGGTCAGTTGAAATTATCCAATCTGAAAAGAAAGAAAAAATGAAGGAAAATGAACAGAGCCTAAGATACTGTGGGACATCATCAAGCATACTAACATAGGCATAAAATAAATCTTACAAGGAGAAAAGAAAGGAAAAAGACTTGAAAGAAAAAATAATATTTGAAGAAATAATAGCTGACAATGTCCAAAATTTAAAGAAAGATCAAAATCTACATATTCAAGAAGTTCAATGAACCCTAAATAAGATAAACTCAAAAGAAATCTACTTTGAAACACATTATAATCAAACTGCTATGCACCAAAGACAAAGAGAGAATCCTAAAAACAGCAAAAGAAAAGTGATTGTCATGTGCAATTGATCCTTAATAAGAGCAACAGCTGATCTCTCATCAGAAATCATGGAAAACAGAGGGCAGTGACATGACATAGTCAAAGTGATTAAACAAAGAAAAGACTCTTAAGCAATAATTCTTTATTTGGCAAAAATATCCCTCAAAACTGGAGATATTAAAACATTTCCTGATGGATAAAAATAGAGAGTTAGTTTCTAGGAGACCTGCTGTACAAGAAATCCTAAACGGTGTCCTTCAGGCTAAAATGATGGGACACTAAAAAGAAACTCAAATCTATATGGAAAAAATAAATTAAAAAATAAAAGATCACTAATTACATGGGTGAATATAAAAGTCAGTATTAATGTGTTTCTGGTTAGTAAACTTTTTTCTTGTATGATTTTTAAAAACAACTACATAAAACAACAATTATAAAACTATGTTGTTAGCAATACAGGTATAAAGATGTAATGTGTCACAATAATAACATAAAAGGAGGGCCATGGAGCTATATAGGAGCAAAAGTTTTATATACTATTGGAACTAAGTTGGAATTAATTTGAACTAGATTGTTATAAATTAAGATATTGATTGCAATCCCTCGAGCAGCCGCTAAAAAACAAACAAGCAAAAAAACAACAACAAAACAAAACAAACTTTAAAAATATATACAGTATAAAAGAAACAAGAAGGGAATGAAAATATTATACCAGAAAAAGTTTATCTAACACAAAAGAAGGCAATATGAAGGAATTCAGGAAATAAAAGCTATGACGTAGAAAACACATAGCAAAATGATGGAATATTTTTCTTATAAATAATTATATTACATATAAATAGATTAAACTCTCCAATTAAAAGGCAGAAATTGACAGATGAATTAAAAAGAAAAAAACCTAATCCAAATATTTGTTTTTTTCAAGAGACTCACTTTATAACCGTGAGAAGTAAAAAGATGGAAACAGTTATTTCATGCAAATAGTAATCAAGAGAGTTAGCGTGACTGTATTAATATCAACAAAATAGACTTTAAAACAAAACTTATTGTGAGAAACAAAGAAAGACGTTATATGATGATAAAAGAGTCAATTCATCAAGAAGATATAACAATTATAAACATATATATACACCTAACAACATAGTCCCCAAAATGTATAAAGCAAAACTGACAGAATTCAAGGATAAAATACATAGTTGAAAAAACATAGTTAGAAACTTCACCCCACTTTCAATAATAAATAGAACAATTAGACAAAAGGTAAACAAGGAAATAAAAAACCTCAAAATCATTGTTAACTCGCTTGTACTAACAGAGATACATAGAACATTTCACCTAATAATAGCAGAATACACATTCTTCTCAAGTGTACATGGGACCTTCTCAAGGATGGACCACATAGTAGGCCGCAGAACAATTATAAAGCTTAAAAGAGTGAAATCATACAAAGTATCTTCTCTATCCCCAATGGAATAAAATTAGAAATTAATAACAAGGAAATTTGGAAAATTCTCAAATATTTGGAAATTAAACAACATACTCATAACTAGTGGGTCAAAAAGAAATCACAAGAGAAATTAGAAAATACTTGGAGTTGAATGAAGACAAAAACACAACATACCAACATTTATGTGATGCAGTAAAAGCAGCACTCAGAAATTTATAGCTTTAAATGCCTTCATTAAAAAGGAAGATCTCAAATCAACAACTTAATCTTCTACCTTAAATTAGAAAAAAAAAAAAAACAAGATCAAACTACACCTAAAGCAAACAGAAGGAAGGACTTGATAAAAGTTAGAGCAAAAATAAATAAAACAGAGACTATATGAACAAGAGAGAGTCAATGAAACCAAAAGTTGGTTTTTTGAAAAGATCAACAAAAGTGGCAGCAAGCCTTTAGATAAGATTGACCCCTCAAAAGAAGTCTCAAATTACTAAAATCAGGAATGAAAGTGGAGACATGATTGCCAACCTTACAGAAGTACAAAGAATTATAAAGTAATATTATGAACAGTTCTATGCCGTCAAATTAGATAATATAGAGAAACAGATAAATTCCTACAAACATGCAAACTACCAAAACACAGTCTAGATGAAATAGAAAATCTGAAAAATCTATAGCAAGTACAGAAACTGAATCAATAATCAAAAACCTTCCAACAAAGGAAAGATGAAACCTGCTTGATTCATTGGTGCGTTCTATCAAATGTATAAAGAAAAAGTAACACCATTTTTTTCAAACTTTTCTAAAAACTGAGTAGGAGGGGATACTTCTTAACTTATTCTATGAGACAAGTGTTATCTTGATACTAAAGCCAGACAAAGACATAACAAGAAAATTACAGACCAATATTCTTTATGAACATAGATGCAAAATTCTTAACAAAATAGTAGCACATTAAATCCAGCAACATATTCAAAAGATTATACACAACTCCTAAATACTATTTAGTACTTAGGAAGGGTGGTTCAACATAGAAAAATTCATCAGTGCATTAAAATGAAAAATAAAACGAGAGAAAATATGTCAAACAAAACAAAACACATGATCACCTAAATCCAGGAAGAAAAAAAAAAAAAAGAAAACATTTGACAAAATCCAACCCTCTTTAATGATAAGAATACACAGCAAAGGAGGAATAAAAAGGAACTTTCTCAACCTGATAAAGGATATCTATGAAAACCCTATAATGACATTATACTTAATGGCGAAAAACTGAAATCATTCCCCCTAAGATCAGGAACAAGACAAGAATGTTCATTTCTATTCTGTATTGCACTGCAAGTTTTAGCCAGGGAAAGCAGTCAAGAACAACAAATAAGAGACATCCAAATTGGAAAGGAAGAAGTAAAATTATATTTATTGGCCAAGGCATATATAAAGAAAAATTATAAGAATCTATTTAAAAACTATTTAATAAACAAATTCAGCAAAATTTCAAGATTTGAAAACACCAACATACAAAATATGTAGTATTCCTAAGACAACACAAAATCAACAGTATTTCTACATATCAGCAATAAATAATCTGAAAATAAAATTAAGAAAACCATTCCATTTACAATAACATAAAAATGAATAAAATACTTAGGGTTAAATTTAATCTAGGAGGTGCAGGACTTGTACATTGAAAACTAAAAGATATTGTTTAAAAAAATTAAACAAAGTTAAATAAATGGAAAGACATATCTTGTTCATGGATGGAAAGCTTTAATATTGTTAAGATGTTGTTTAAAAGAATTTATATAAGGGGGGAGGGGGGTGGTAGATGAGGGTAAGGGGGATCAAATATATGGTGATGGAAGGAGAACTGACTCTGGGTGGTGAACACACAGTGGGATTTATAGATTATGTAATACAGAATTGTACACCTGAAATCTATGTAATTTTACTAACAATTGTCACCTCAATAAACTTAAAAAAAATTTATAGAGTCAATGCAATCTTTGCCAAAATCCCAATGGTCTTTTCTTCAAAAGCGGAAAAGCTGATCCTAAAAATCATATGGCATTGTTAGGGACCCCAAATGTCTAACACAATCTTGAAAAAGAGGAATAATGCAGGAAGACACATACTTACTGACTTCAAATTATTGTATAAGTTACAATATTGTATAAGCTACAAATTATTGTATAAGCTACAATAATGAAAAGAATGTGGTACTGACATTCTATTCCATATCAATGAAATAGAATTGAATGTCCAGAAATAAACCTGTGTATCTATGGTTAATTTATTTTGACAAGACCATTCAATGGGGAAAGAGTCGTCTTTTCAACAAATGGTGCTAGGGCAACTTGATATCCACATGAAAAAAAAAAATGAAGCTATACCCTTACCTTATACCACATACAAAAAGTATCTCAAAATGGATCAAAGATCTAAATGTAAGAGCTAAAAGTATAAAAATCCTTAGAAGAAAGTGTAGATGTAAATGTTCACAACCTTGGATTTAGCAATGGTTTACAACCAAAGTACAAGCAACAGTAGTAACAACAACAAAAAAATAAATTAGGCTTTACAAAATGTAAACTCTTACGCATCAAAAGACACTATCAAGAAAATGAAAAGACAATCTCCAGAATGTTTGTAAGTCATAAATCTGCTAAGGGTCTAGTACTCATAATACAAAAAGTACTTGTGCAGTTGAACAACAAAAAGACCAAAATAAAATCAATTTAAAAATGGGGAAAGGAACTCAATAGATATTTCTAAAACAAAACAAAAACAAACAAAAAATAAGTGTTAGCAAGGATGTAGAGAAACTGAAACTCTCATACACCACTGATAGGAATATAAAAATGGTATAGCCACTGCGGAAAACAGTTTGGTGTTTCCTCAAAGTGTTAAATATAGACTTGCTTTATAACCAACAATTCTACTCTTAGGTATATATATCAAGAGAATTGAAAACAGTGTTCAAGCAAAAATGTTTACATGAATGTTAATAGCAGCATAACTCATAATAACCAGAAAGTGGCTATTATAACCCAATGTCTATCAACTGAAGAACAGATAAACAAATGTGTTATATGTATTAATGAAATATTGTTTAGCCATGAAAAGGAATGAAGTACTGATACATGCTACAACATGGATGAACCTTGCAAACAATATTCAAAATGAGAGAAGACACATAGAAAGTCACATATTGTGTGATTCCTTTTACAAGGAGTGACTGCTTAATGGGTGAAGAGTACCTTTTTGGGGTGAGGAAAATGTTCTGGAATTAGATAGTGGTAATAGTTGCATAACATTTTGACTGAAAGCCACTGAATTGTACATTTTAAAATGGTTAAAATAGTGAATTTTATGTCATGTAACTTTTACCTCAGTAGAAAACAATCAGGTACACGATGAAAAAAGATGCTTCAAGTGAACAAAAAGGAACAAAACTAAAGGTTTAAAAATGGCCTCAAATCAACTCAACTCTTTCTTCTTGAGTTATAGTCTTCAACCTAGCACTTTTATGTTTCCTCAGTAATGCAGCCTTTGCAGTAGCGGCATGCATCATGTTGGTATAATTAATACAATTTTCTTGTGAAATTACATTTGCAAAACTATAGATGTATTTTCAGTTGTCTTGTATTCCTGCCAGATTGCACACCATCATCATGTATTATGCCAGGAACTGCAATAATGTAATCAATATTATAATTAAAGAGTCCCCACTATAAGTATATATTTATATGCTATGGCGTTGACAACTGGCTTTTTAAAAGCCCAGCGTTTAATAGTTTTGTGCATCATTTACAGTTCCCGTGCACCAGTGACATGATTGATTAGCACCACAATAAGAAATTATGTCTTCTGCAGAATCCATTCTATATTGGGAGAATTGATTATATTTCCCTGGGGAGGTCAGATCTCATAATGCAAATGTTAATTAATTTTTTTGTATTAAAAGCTAAATACAAAGATTGAATCACTTTTATTAGGAACGTCTTTAAACGAATTCACTGTCCTTTGAACCCAAACAGTTTATCTTTTGGCACATGCATCCTATTAATGAACAAAAACAATTGATTATGCAATCATCCACGTGGAGTCTCCTTACTAGGTTATAAAAATAGGCTGCGATTGCCTCTGTCGCTGTTAAATTTAATCTCAGACACTTAGCAGGTTTCCTTTGCTTCATTTATCTTTTTTCTTTCTCTCCTTCTCTTTGAAAAATAATTTGAAGAATAAGTCAGGAAGTTAAAATGAGTAGCATAATTTTGTTTTTTAATGTGAAGGTTTAGAGTGGAATGGGATTACATATGCTGTTTATTTCAAATATATTGTACTAGACAAGCATCATATCAAAAATCATATGGCTATGTAGAAGATGGAACAGTCTATAATTAAACTAGAGAACTGTTAGGATATATTTCATAGGCTTTTCTGCATTATAAAAAATTCATGGAGACCACCTCATATGTACGAGGTCTGACAATTGGTTCGAGAACTCATCCTAGAAAAAGTGCTACATGCCTCATTACTGAATATCACTACAGTCACCTTTGAAGTACTCCTCTTGGGAAGCTATGCACCGATGCCAGTGTCTAGTCCATCCTTTAAAGCAATTTTGGAACTCTTTTTTTGGAATGGCCATCAGAGCTATGGTCGTATTACTCTTGATATCCTGAATGTCACCAAAATGTCTTCCTTTCAATATTTCCTTTATGTTCAGGTAAAGAAAGAAGTCATTGGGGGCCAGATCAGGTGAGTAGGGAGGATGTGCCAATACAGTTATTTGTTTACTGGCTAAAAACTCCCTCACAGACAGTGCCATGTGAGCTGGTGCATTGTTGTGACGAAAGAGCCATGAATTATTGGCAAAAAGTACAGGTCGTTTTCATCTAACTTTTTCACACAGCCTTTTCAGCACTTCCAAATAGTAAACTTGGTCAACAGTTTCTCCAGTTGGTACAAATTCATAATGAGTAATCCCTCTGATATCAAATAAGTTAGCAACTTTGTTTTGACTCTTGATTTGGACTGATGGAACATTTTTGGTCATGGAGAATTGGCTAACTTACATTGTGCATTTTGATGCTTTGTTTCACGGTCGTATTGGTACACCCATGTTTTATCACCAGTGATAACATGGCCCAAAACATCGTCTGCCTCTCCAAAAGATCTTGTCAAACTTTGACTCTCTTTTGCTTTTGTTCATTGGTGAGTTTCTTCAGGACCATTTTTGCACACACCTTTCTCATGCCAAGATTTTCACTGAAGATTTTCCTAACTGTTTTCTCTGTCAATGTTTACTTGGTCTGCTATGCTTCTCACAGTCAGCCCATGATTTTGATGCAAACTTCAATGAATTTTTGAAATGTTTTCATCAGTTCTGCTCATTACTGGCAGCCCTGACCTCTCTTCATCAGTGATGCCTTCTCTCCCCTCAGAAAAACATTTAATCCATTTGTACACTGCCATTTTCTTCATAGCATCATCCCCATAAACTTAGACTAACATGTCCCTGATTTCACTTCCACTCTTGCCAAGGTCAACAAGAAATTTAATGTTCGTTGCTCTAATTCGAGCTCAGACATTCTCGCGATGGCACACAAAAATACTAATGAAAAATAATGCAACAACAATAATGAACGCCAGTCAGCAAGACACCACCACACGTCAACATGAACACAGCTGTGAGACACTGTAAGGTTATGAAACCCTACTAAGCTGTTTATACAGTGTTGCCAATGTAAGTACACAATGGCAAGTTTGCGAACATAATTGTCAGACCTTGTATTTTACTAGAAATTTCACTGGAAATTGAAATTAAAATGTAGCAATGGTGGTTTGCAGTTGACTGGCCTTTATAATGGTCAGGTCTACCTGCAAGGCATGGAGAGTTTCGAAACAGTTGCAATCTGGTATTTATGTATTAAAATTATTTTTTAATTAATTTGATGAAAGATACGTTGGTTACCATCTTATTTAAGACCAGATTTCTGGGACCAAAGGTATCATATTCAATTCTTCCAGCATGGTATCATTACCATGGTTTATTTTCTTACTGCTGTTCCTGTCTTCTTTCAAAAATTTTCGTAAGCCTGCAATTAGTTTGAAAAATCTCATTAGATATCAAATGAGAAAATCATTAAATGTGCTCACTGCAGAAAGCATGCCATCCTTTGAAATCTATATTACTTGGAGTGTTTCACTTCGGAGCCCAGTGCTAACCAGGCCATTAGAGGAGACATCAGCAAGGGACCGTCTTTCGCTTCTGAAGATACATGGCTCATCTGTGTAAATTGATGATGATAAACATTTCGGACCCCCAAGTTTTGATTAATTATCTCCAGGCAATTTTCCTGGAGTGTATTCATTGTTGATGTCTCATAGAGCTCTACACCAGGGCTTAGCTGAAACAAAATGACAACTTGAATGGGTTGTTTTTAGTGTTATTAGTCTTTTTGAGCATCTTTCTCCTCTCTTTTGGCATCTTCCCTGACTTCTTATCTTGGTGTCTAATACATCTTTTTGCTTTCTCTCTCACAGAGTTGTTCAATCTAATGTTCTACTCAGACACATTGCATCCAACAGTTTATGGTTAAAAGGCACCAGAAGGTCTGCACCCCACCCCATCTTTCAATGCCCCAAAGAAGAGAAAAATCATAGCTTTCCAAAGCATGGTAGTGCATGAAGTCCAACTCATAAATTATGAAATGGAAATCAGGGTTTTATTTGCTCTGGTGTAGTATAAAATTGCATATTTTCAACAACAATAGGGACAATGGTAGCATTTTTAATGCTATATCAATTAATTATAAATATTTTCAGTCTCTTCCTTACTCTCTCACTCACTTCTAAGCAAGTGAGATTTCTATTGGCTGGGTCACGTCCTGATGTTGGGAGGAGCTGGGGAATGGGCAAACAGCAGCCAGAGATCTCAGATACATTTATCCATATAATAAAAAGAGCTGAGCCAGAGAGGACAAGGGTATGAGACTAGAGAGCCTCCAAGAGCTGCACTTGTGAGAATGTGAGGGAGCTTGGAATTTGAAGGCAGGGTATTGGAGCAGTTGTGGCATGTGCGTGAAATGGAAAGAGAGAGAGAGAGGGGAATAAGGTTTTTGACAAGTGTTGTTTTGCATCATCAGTGTGATTTTTCTTTGATGGTTTAAAAATATGCTAGGGTTAGTTAAGTGTTTTCCAATTATTTTGGATGCTGAACTGATGTGTCTTTCAATGGCACCCAAGGTTGAACTGGGGCCATGGATGATTCAATTTTATACTATACACAGCCATGACTATGAGAGCCCGCTTAACTATTACCTGTCTGGGCACATGTTTGTACATACCTTTTCCTTACTCAAGTAGTACTGTCTCAAGCTTTGACACATCCAGTGAGTTTTAAACCCTTTCTCCTTGATCAAATTTACCTCTCTTTTGACCAGTTTTCTTGAGAATCTGCTTTCTGCTGCCTATCCTTTGGATTCATTTGAACTGCTGGTTCTAACCAAGGTGATACATATTCCACCTGATTTGAGTTTCTAGAAAATATGCTCAACTCAAAGGAGAGTTTCCAGGGTTGGAGGCACAGGGTGAAAAGGGTAAAGGGATTAAAAAGTACAAATTAGTAGTTACAATATAGTCACAGGGATGTAAAGTGCAGAATAGGGAATATAGTCAATTATATTAGGTATGGTGCCAGGTGGGGACTAGATTTATTGGAGAGATCACTTTGCAAATTATATAAATGTCTAACCACTACACTGTACACTTGAAAGTAATATAAAATACTATTGAATGTCAAGTGTAATTGAAAAATAAAAATTAAAACAAAACAAAGGAGAGTTTCCAATTGTGGACATTCTAGGCATCACAACTTGTCAATGACACTTTTTCCTCCGACCACCAAAATACATCAAATAGAAAACTAGTTCTACTTTGTATACTCGCTCCCCACTGTTTTCCCTATTCTTTCTTTATGGAAATTTGTTCCCTTCTGAAGTCAGTAATTAGAGAGGCTTTTTACTTAAAGAAAAGTCAGGATATGAATCAAATATATGACTAAATATTTGCTAAACATGGCATTTTGCTAAGTACTGGGGTTATGGTGGAATGCAAAAAGACAAGTTTCATACCCTCAAGGAATGTATAATCAAATGAGAGTGACAAGTATATATAAATGAATTTTCATGAATATAAGTGTATATTCATGAACTATGCTAAATGCTGTAGAGAAAAGAGATAGGATGCATGACAGCATATGACAGGGAACCTGTCCTAGGTGGACTCAACAAAAGCTTCTCTGAGGAATTAACGATAAAGGCAAGATGATATTTGCAGGTATTAGCTAGGCAAAGGGGATGGAGAAGAGTTCTCCAGTCAGCAAGTGGGGATAGCACATGCAAAGGTCGTGAGACAGGTCAGATCCTGGAACATGTGTTCAAGAAGCAGAGGGAAATTCATATGACTGAAGGGCTGCAAAAAGGTAGAAAGGAGGCAATATGAGCCTGAAGAGACAGAAAGGCAAAATCATTTTGGGTTTTGTAGACTAATTAGTGTGTGTGTGTGTGTGTGTGTGTGTGTGTGTGTGTGTGTGTGTGTGTGTTTTCATTAAGAGTTATGGAAATCTGTAGATGCAATTTAAACAGGGAAGTAGCATGGTCAGAGTTGCTTTAAGAACATGAAGTGGAGAAAGATGAATGCTGACAGCTGAATTGAAGCCTATTGCCATGGTCCAGAAGAGGTGTAATAGCAGTTTGGTCTAGTTTTGTGATATGGGTGACAGAATTAAGGGAAAGACTTGAAAGATGTAGAGGAGATAAACACTTATAAGACCGAATAGTAAACTAAATATGGGGGTAAAGGAGAAGAAGTAATCAAGGATAAATCTCAGGTTTCTGGCTTCTGCAGCTGAACAGCGTGGGGCCATTCACCAAGGTCAAAAACAATGAGCCCTCTGCACTAAGACTGAAAAGACAACAACTTGACTTGAAAACACACACACACACACACACACACACACAAAACAAACAAACAAACAATGAGAAATACTAGATTGGGGAGGAGGAAATGGTGAGGCAAGCTCATAAAGGAGCTCTGGTCGTGCTAGAGTTTGAATTGCTTTAAAATGATCCAAGTTGAGATCATATCATCTCTAAAGTGAGCCGTGTAATACCCATCTTACAGGATGGTTCCATGTTTTATAGGCTATAGTGTCTGTAAAGCATCGTTCCTGTCACTTCAAAGGCCCTCTGTAAAGGTGAGGAAACTGCTTGCCTATGACAATATGTGTATGTGTGCATAGTTAAGCTTGCATGCCGGTGTGGAAATAATCCAATTAATGGTCTCCAGTTGTATTTAAATTCAACCAACATAAAGCTACTATTATATAGCGAATAGTTCTTGTGTTTCTTATTAACCTCTGAACTCTTGAGTAATTTAATTCCAAATACAAGATAGATAAGATAATATATAGTCAACTTGTGTTCCGGCATTTTATCTCTGCATTCATTGGAGCTTATGAGTTCACAAAGTCAGTACAAAAATGGCATCCTGTTTCTAAATAATGACTGCATTTTAACTTTAATTTAATTACGGTACATGGAAGAGGAGACCTTTAAAACTATGCAGTGATTTGCCTCAGTGAGTTAGACTAATCAGTAAGCCTCATTATACTCAGCACATAGCATATATGTCTCCCACTTTATAACACATTCCTTAATGTGCTCCCACAGTGCTATCAAAACTGATGCTTGAGCATTTGCAGAGCTTGTATTTTTCCTTTTAAATAAAAACCCTCAAGTGTAAGGTTTTACAAGGAAGAGCTATGGAGAAAGAAAGTTGGCAAATTGAAAAAGAAGCTTTGTCCTGGCAGCAGCTAGACGCTGAAGGAGCCACAAAGCATTGGTGACTTTTATTCTGACAGGTGGAATAAAGATGATCTATAGCGCCATCCCCCTCTATGAGGATGGAAAGGAATATTAGGAAACTCCAAATGAAAATAACTTGACGGCAGACATTTAGGGGGTGCTCCTCCCCGTTTCTGCACAAAAGACTCTACATGATCAATGTGAGAGGCAGCTCCTTTGAAAAGACCAGGCCTAAATTAGTGTGATGGGAAGACTGACAAAGCACTAATCAGAGAAATTAAGTGAAGTTTTTTTTAAAAAATAGAATAAACAAGTTTATTCCAAAGGAAAATTGTTACTCAAACCAAAACAGTACTTGAGCTATTCCTCAAATTCTCTGACTAATTGTGCAAACACCAAGAGTGGGGGATGGCATGGGTAGAGAGGTGGGGAAGCTAGGACTCGGGTTATTCAGTGAAATTTAAAGAAGATAAATGAGGTTAAGTAATTGGACAGTGAGAACAACTGGTCAAATGATTTTCATCTTTATGGACTTGAGTGTGGGAACAGAAGATGAAATATTCTTGGCAGTGAACATGCGGGCTATGACTTGAAAGACATCCAAAGTGGGAAGGCTTTGGGCCCGACTGGTTCCAGCTCACCTACTGAGTGGTGTGGAATAAACCTGATGGGTTCACACAGATGATGTCCCAGAGCAACTCGGCCCTGGGTATCAAATAACAAGCCTATAATCCCTGGATTATCAAAGAGCAACGCAGCTTTCTTTATTTACTTATGAATAGCAGGAGGTGGTCAGGCACCTGTGGTTTGGATAAAACACGCACCATTTCTTTTTCTTATCCTGCTTCTAATCCCCACATCCTATTAGACTTTGGTTTGGACGTGCAGTGGCCGGGGCCTTCCAAATTTGCTTCAGTGGGAGAGAAACTCTTCCCCTATGGCGCCACACAAGTAGCGATTGTGCCCTTTCTGTGTCTTCAGGCCAAGGGCACTCCACAGAAAAGCTCCCCACTTTCTGCTGCTACATATTTTCCATGGCCACCCCAGGAGGATTGAGGAGTTTCTCCTCCAATAACCAGATCTTGCGAACATTTTTCAGAATTATGAGAATTTGGCCTGGAAATTGGCTTTGAGTCTTCTCTTTTCCTTTTTTCTGGCCTCCTACAAGCCTAGTTGGTTTTCAGAATAACATGCATGTTAAAGAAGGCTTTGGGGAAAGACCCCTGTGTTTCCAGGCTCCGATACAGGTAGGCACCTATAGATTGGTAGGTGTATATTTCAGTACGGGTGACATTCATTAATTCAACCTGCCTCAATGTCCAGTATTTCACGTTCTGATTTCTTCCTAGCTATGTTTTCAACCCAGGTAGAGATGTGTCCAAAATCTCCTCTCTCTCTTAGCCCTTGTTTTCTTTCAATTTGCTTGGGTCTCTTTTCACACTCATAGCCAGAAAACAAAACAAATTCCATTCTATGTAGGCATTCTAGAATTTCCTCTTGGTTCAGCTTGTTTTATCCTGTAAGTAGGTTCTGACTTTCCATGGGACCCTATTCCCCTATGAGAGTAAACATCTCTCTGAATTTCTCACTTTCTTTGGACATTTTATGTCAGCCTGGAACATTTTTCTCTATTGCATCCGTTCCTACCTGACTCTTGCTGACTCTAGTGACCCATTAATAGACTCCTTCTGGTTGTTCTTGCACCCTTTCAAATTAGATCAGATCTTATTTCTGTTTCTGCAAACAGTTTTCCTTTTGCTTTCAGCCCTTTCCCTCTGTCTCTCTTACACACATACATACAGACACACACACACACACACACACACACACAAGTCAGCATCAGCAGGAACGTGCCCTGCTCTCAGCTGATACGTTTGAATTCCCACATTAAGGCTTTTATCACCTGATCCCATTCCTCTTTTTCTGCCACGGGATTTCTCAAACTCTTTGGCATTTGATAATTTCTTACACGTACAATGAAACAAAAAGAATGTGTGTAAATGAGGTTGTGTGGGTGGGCTCCTACTGCCATCAATGTGGGGTGATTTGCAGTCTACCCTGGAAAGCATGGCTCGAGAGTGTAGAACATGTGCTATTTGTACCAGGTACAGCTAGAGGCATAGACAGCACACGTAAGAGATCTCATTTGAAGCAGCAGGGCACCTGTCAGGGATATAAATATTGCAACAACATAGTTTCTTGATATTTTTATGATTATTTTGAATTTTGGGGGGCTGTCTCTATCAAGTCAGAGTAGCAATGACTTGTTAACATGATGTGACTATATGACTAGATAAGGAAGCTGAAATGAAATTTGTCGTCCTGCACAGATATAATAACACTTTCATATCAGGGTGATGACTGTTTTTAAAAACACACGCACAAATAGAGATATAAATCATTTTCTCTTTTACTGTTTTTCTATTTCTTACCTTAAAAATATCCCAGTTTACGTGACACAGAGATAGTTCTTCCTATTTCAAATTTATAAATTGAGGCTTGGAGGATTCATTTATATAACTGGGAAGTGAATTCTCCTTTTTAAACTTCTACTAAAGAAATAATGATGCTTTTTTATGCCTCCAAAATAAAAATGTTTGAACATCATTTAGCTGTGTTACATGCTTTAAGTGTTTACTCTGATCGGAGACTTCATTTTTTTATACTACGTACAGTATTTTTTTAATTGTCTCCAGTGTTGATACAGAAACACTCAATTAAAAAACAAACAAAAAAGGGACCTTTAAGTTCAAGGTGAAAATCTCTTTGGAAAAACACAAGCTCTGATCTGTGTGCTCTGAGAGCTGAAGAGCTATTCTCAATGGAGTGTGGCTTCCTCTGCACCCGTTGGGAACAGAACACAGGTGCTGAGGGAAAGAAGAGGGGCATACGCTGGGTCCTGACCCAGGGGGGTGGGTCGAGGAACCAGGGAGATCAGCTTCCCCAAAATGGTACTTCCTCAAAGACGTGGTACATGTTAAAGGGAATCCTGCCCATCAACCATTGAGCACCACGTGGCCAGCACCCTTTCCAGAAAGATCAGAGCCCTATTACCTGATTGTGAAAACAGAGTCCAACAGCATGTCCATAGTTGTCCCTGGCCCACACACATCTGGTCTTCATTCACTCCAGCGAGCTGGCCTTCACTCAGGGGAGCCTGACGTCCCCTCTATCTTGGTCTCCCTCTTGCTTCTCTTTTCTGTTTCTCAGCCCCCCATAACCACCCCACCCCCTTACCAGTACTCTTGATCCAACCTTCCAGGATCCTACATAGTTAGATCCAGAGAAAGCATTTTTCTATCTACCCTCCCCTGGCTTTTTTCCTCCAGAGTTATTGCGGTATCATTTCTATAAAAAATTACACATAATTAACTTATACAATTTGGTCAGTTTACGTATCTCTATCTCCAGCTATCTAATCTATCTATATTTGTGTTACCATCACTACAATCAAGGTATTAAATACAATCATCACCTCCAAAGTTTCCCTGTTTTGTTTTTGTGGTTAAGAACACAACATGAGATCTACCCTTTAAAAAAATTTTTAAACACACAATCCTTCATTGTTAACTGTAGGCATTATATTATGCATATAAGGCAGATCTCTGCAACTTACTCTTCTTGTATAACTGTAACTTTCTACCCAGTTGAGCAAACAACTCCTCTTATCCCCTCCCACTCTTCCCTGGTAACCACCATTCTATTGTCTACTTCTATATCTTTGACTATTTGTGACGTCCCGTATAAGTGAAATCATGCAGTATTTGTCTTTCTGTGACTGACTTATTTCACTTAGCATAATGCCTTCCAGGTCCTTCCATATTGTCCCAAGTATCTAGCCCCCAGTTTTTGTGGAGTGACCATCATCAGTGGCTCCTAGCATCCATTAGACGGGCAAATCAATCTCTTACTAGCCTTGACTTCCTCATGTGGTATAACTTAGGGGCTAAAATTTCCCCTTTCCACTAGGCATGAGAATATGATGGAACCGAGCAGGTGAAGGAAAGAGAGAAACCGTTATGTCACTTTAGACATTGACTTTCATTCAAATAGCCATGAGTTTGAGCATATTATTTTTAGAATTTAAAGTAGTAATAAATTAGTCTATTTGAGCATTCTTGAGATCTTCGAGTCAGAGAAAGGGCCTTCTGTGAGTCTGTTTTATTTTTACTTTTTGACATCTGCTTTTTCAGCAGAAAACTACATATATCCTTTGCTCATAATGAAGGAGCAGACAGAGATAAAAGAAGCTAAGCCATTTGTTTAAGTTCCTATCATAAGTGATTTGCAGAATAGGAGTTAGAATTCAGAATCTCTGTTGTGTATGAGGCATTAGCCCAGCTAACCCTAATTTCAGGCAGATCCTTTCAAGTATAGCTAAATTTTACATTAATTCTCATGGCATCTGTTTTGTGAACAACTCAGGAATATAAGGAAAAGTCTTTGATCCACTTAACAAGCCAAACTAACTGATGCAAGTAGTGGTTGACATCTGATGTTCTGTCTTGTGTAGAATGGAACATTTCTAAGACGATGAAATTCACCTGCACATTGAGTCTTCACTACAATTCAAAACAGCAAATCTGATCCAGTGCTTGAACACCTGACTTTGGGCAAAATGGAGACCAGTGCCTTTGCCTGGGGAGTCGCACAGAAGCAGCACTGGGTAGAATAATTATGTCTCAGAGTGTAGTTTGTAGTTTTCCATGGTTCTGAAAGTCCATCACATGGTCTGCAGGCAGTTTGATGGTTTCAGAGGAAATGCAAAGGAATGATTTATTCACAGACATCGCTGAATTTGAAAGGTACGATTAATGATTATATTCTGAAAGACTCCACTTATTCTACAAGGACTGCAGCTGCCCTTTTCTCCCTGCCATAAACTAAACAGGGTATAGTTTATCTTGACTAACTCATTCTCACCTCCCTCACAGATTTTTGTTTACCTTTGTTAGATTTCCACATTTCATTCTTCCTTTTCTAAGATGTTATATTCTTGATTCATAGAAATAGATCAGTGGCTCAAAAGTTGTTAACTGGAGCATAAAAATAGTGATGAAAATAGTAAAGCAAGTACCACAACTTTGAATAACATCGTAAATATAAATAGTGAACAGGGCTTAGATGCAAATATAGAATGTGATTCTGCATGTGCCGAGATAACTGAATTTTTAAATGTGTTGAACTTTTGCAAGCTGTAAGAGAAAAGTGCAAATAAGAACAATGGATGTCTGAAAATCTGATTTTTTTGGAGCAAGCTCGAATTTTCCCTTAAGACTTCAGCGCTCTCTCTGATATGATACTGTCAAATAGTGACTTGGAACCACCAGATTTTCAAAGCGTTCTAAAGCATGGTCAACACACAGGAACGTTTATCAATATTTTTTTCAGGACAACGGTAAGATAATGCTTTAGACCAATTAATGGACACATTTTATTACTGAAGGTTGAGCAGAGACCATTCAAGATTTCCCTTCTTGTAGGGGGAAAACAAAAAGCAAAGCAAACAAACGAAAACCACAACCCTCTTCTAGTCACAATACAGTAGACAAGCTTATCAAATTTAATGACAAATATGCTTGGAGAGGAAGTAGCATGAGCTACTAGAAAATCCTTTTATCAAAGAACATTGTTAGATGTCACGTACTGTGTTTCCCCTAAAATAAGACCTACCTCGAAAATAAGCCCCAGTTAAGATCGTCAGCCAGACGGATGCATTTAGTATGTTATGACGATGTTCCAGAAGAAAATGACATAACTGTAGTTGAATAAATGTAGATTTTTGTACATGAAAAAATAAGACATCCCCTAAAAATATGCCCTGATGCGTTTTTTGGAGCAAAAATTAACATAAGACCCGGTCTTATTTTGGGGGAAATGTGGTAATATCAATGGCATGGTAGCAGATATTTTGCTTTATAGTATCTGAGACCACTGATTGTCAGAGAATGTGAGTTAGCTCTTGCCAAGTAGGAAAAAGTGAGAAAATACAGCAAACATTTACTGAGAATTTCTTCTGTGCTCCTTGTTTTAGGGGTCTATATCATTTAATCAACCCCCAAATCCTATGAAGTAGGCTCTATTCTTTTCCCCCCTTAACAGCTCGGAAAGTCATGGCCTAGAGAAGGTTAGAGGTGCAGCTGAAGCGTTTGACCACCAGGGAGTTAGCTCCAGAGCCTAAGTGGTCACAGTCCACTGCTTATGGGGTAGAAAAACTTGATGACTTTTTGTTTTGTTTATCACTGAAAAATATACCAAAGGGACAAAATTATTTGTTTCTCAGAATAACTTGCAAAGGGGCATTGGCATCAGTATTGATGCAAAACCATAGAACAAAGTTCAATTCCTAAGTGTACTTTTCTAGCTTGGGTTCCCCAGGAAGTAATCTCGGAGAGGAAAATTAGCCTGGAGGATATTTATTAGGGAGTGTTCTTGGGATTGACACCTGTAAACAGGATCAGACAATGGCTGAAGTTGAACGGTGCCATGAGAGACCTCAGCTGACTTCTCAAATGGTTGTGGAACAGCAGCAATGGGCCTGCAGAACCATCCTGGTCGGGGCAAAGGTACTGGGTTTTTGTATCTGTGGATCAGACATTGGCTTTGGACTGCCCTTGGCAGGAGGGTTATCTTTCAGTACTGCTTCCAGCAGGTAGATAAGGAAGTCCTTTATTCCCTGAGGAGCCTCTCCATTACAGGGCCCCAAGGAAAGATAAACAGTGGGGTCAGTCATTTGCTTTTCCACCCGATAGTGTTCTTGTTGTTGAGAAAGCGATGCACAATTTAAAAAACCCAAAAAACTTCAAATGCGAATTGAACCAGTTAAGATTCTAATTATTTTCCTGTGAGGTGTGTAAATTGCGTATCTCAGCTATACTCAATGTCTAGAGTAGCTCAATCTTCAGGGCTGATACAACATCCATTTTAGCTGAATTATAAATACCAGGATTTCTCAAAAAGCCAGAGTTGTGGTGGAAAGGGTTTAATCACTAACAGTTTGTCTTTTTTCTAGCACTATTTTTTAAGTCAGTGACAAAATACCCATTGAGGTGCTATTGGTACATTGGGGAAAAAAAATAAAACAAAACCTTGTATTCCATGTAAAACACAGGGCATAGAAAATGCTGCAAAGAGAAGATTCAAAATCCAGTTATTATTTCCCAAGTTGAAATATCTAACCTTCAAGCTTCTGAGAATAATATGCTTTGGTAAAAGTAGAATGTGGGAAAGAAAGAAAGAAGGAAGGAAGGAAAGAGGGAGAGGGAGAGGGAGGGAGGGAGGGAGGGAGGAGAGAGAGAGAGAGAGAGAGAGAGAGAGAGAGAGAGAGAGGAAGAAAGGCCCTGTAGTTTCTGGATCTATTTTATGTGTATATATGGAACTGTTAGACATTTCAAACCCCCCATAACTGTGAATGTGGATTGTAAAAATGAAGTATAAGGAAAGCAGCTGACTGAGCATGTAAAAGTGGACCTGTGATCTGTGTCATCAACCTGGATGCACACACATTGGAAGGAGAATTCCAGCAGTGCTGTTCCCTCACTGATGAGAAATATTTATCATCATTATTCTTAATTTTGAAATACTGTATTTTTAATCAATTTCCTAATTAGGAAAAAGAATTTTAAAATGTACTTCAGATGAATGGCCTGCCTGCCTGTGTGCCAAACGTTGAATAAGGGATTTACAGATAGAAAATCATCGAGACACAGACCATAACAGGAAAAAGACCAGATATTATGTTTAATTCTCACTCTGCCACAGTAGAGCTGTGTGACTTGGGCCGACTATTTACCTGTCTGGGTCTGAGGACTCCGTCTTTAAAATAAAGGGATTTGTTTACATCAGTTTCTCCACTTTGGCAATACTGGAATTTAGGGCCAGGTAATTCGTTGTTGTGGGGAGGGAGTTTTCTTCTGCATTCATTGTAGGACGCTTATAGCATCCCTGGTCTCAACCTGCTAGAGACCAGAAATACCCATCCTCCTTCCCATGTTGTGAGAAACAAAAATGTATTAGTCATTGTCCAATATTCCAAGGGGGGAGGAAGGAAATAGCCCCTCCACTTGAGAATCAATGGTTTAGATATTTTTTAAGGCCAATCAGCTTCAAGAATTTCTATAAATTCTCCGTGATGTGACATTTAGAACCAGGACTTCATGATTCAGGAAGATCTCCATTTTTTTCAGATGGCAGAGGATGCTAAAATTAAGGAATAGCTTCTGAAAGCATGGCATGAGGAGAAGGCAAGGATGTGGCTGCACAGCGTTTCCCTGAAACCTTTTGCTAAAATGCAAGATCAAAACGTCAGGTACTCCGTAGCAGGAGATTAAGCGTCATGGATCTTCTTAGGCGGCTCTAGGAAACTTAAGGGCCTCTCAGCCATCGCTGCAGAAGCTAAAAATAGAGAAGAGCTTATTCACAGATGATCTATGGACAAACCTTTCCTCTGACGAAATGAACATCCATGAAATCCATGCCCTTGAGGTTCTCGAGAATTCCATGTAAGCACAAACATTGTCAGGTTGGGTCGAAAAGCACCAAGAGATTATAAATGTTCTCAGACCCAACATTCTCCTGACAGGAAACAGGCTGATCAAACTACTCAGCTGAAATTGTGTGTTACCATTTTCATGAAAAAGGAAGGATGAGTCCAAGGGCAGAGGTGAGGCCCGAGAGCCACAGACACCTTGACACCTAAACAAGTTTGACCAACTGGATTTCAAAATGGTGGTGCAGCAAGCACTACTTTTTATTTTCCATTTTATCCCCTTTTGAATCAGAATATCTATAACTGTTATCCTATACCTGTTTCACCATTGGGTGTTACGAGCAGATAACTTGATTCTTTAATTCCATAGATTCATGGATGGAGAGAAATTGCCTCGGCGACACTTGATTTAAATGATTATTTTAATATTTACATGAGATTTTGGACTTTTGAGCTGATGAGATTTTTGGATTTGAGTTGCTACTATAAATGGGATGAGACCCTTGAAAACCTTGAGAGCATATACATATATTTGCATCTGGGAGCCATGTGACTTTGGGGGCTGGAGCATGGCCTGTGGTAGATAGAATTTCTAATGTGCCATCGTGTTCCCCCAAATATGTCCCATTCCAATGCTTAGAACCTGTGAAGATGGTATCACTCTCATGATTACTTTATGTCATATGGCACAGTTGACTAAGATAGGGAGATTTATAAGTGGGACTGATATAGTCACAAGAGCCCTTAAGAGCAGAAGAAGAAATCAGAGTGATTCAAAGCATGTAGAGGATTCAATGTGCTATTGTTTATTTGAAAGTGGAGGGGCCATGTGAGGAAAAATGGGGTGGCCTTAATAAGCTATGAGAGGCTCCCAGCTGACAGTCAGAAGACAAATGGGGGTCTCAGTTCTACAACTGCAAGGAATTGGATTCCAACAGCTTGAATGAACTTGAAAGTGGATTCTTTCCCAGAGCCAACAGATAAGAACCCAACCTGGCTGACACCTTGATTCTAGTCATGTAATACCCTTAGTGTAGCTCTCCACTGAACCCTCTTGGTCTTCTGACTTATAGAACTGTGAGCAATATATGGGTATTGTTTTAAGCTAAGTTTGTGGTAATTTTTTTGCAATAATAGAAAACAAATGTACATGCTAAATTTAAAAGAACTGCTGAAAGATACAATTTGAACAGAAAAATAATAACAGCATATTAGAAGATAGCAATGCAACACACAGAAAAATTTCTGGAGCTTAAAAACATGAGTTTTCAAAAAAAAAAAAAAAAGATTTAGAGATGAATTAAAATAGCAGATGGCCAGTGTTCAAACATAAAATAGTAGCCTGTAATACCAAAGGAATAAATATCCTCAAGTAAATATGAATGAATAGAAATAGAAATACAGGGAAGAAAAAGAAAAGACTAACAAAGAAAACTCCAAAAGAAACAAAACACAAAATAAGAAATGACAAGGGAACTAAAACTATGAAATTAGCATAAAAATAAAAAAAGAAAGGGAGAGGGCAAAAAAGAGAGAGAGAAATTTATGAGAAATGTGTACAGCACTATGGGAATAAATTTGAAAACCTAGGTGGAAAGGGTAACTTTATGGTAAAATATAATCTGCCCTAAATGACCCCAGTACAGATAAAAAATAGAAACAAATGTTTTCTTACCAAAAAATGTATGCAAAGTTGTAAAAGAGCTCCATTATATAAAAGCACAAGGGCAAGATAGTTTCACAGTAAAATTCTACCAAATGTTTATAGAAGAGACAATCCTAGTGATACTTGAAATGCTGTTGAATAAACAGGAATAAGGAACACTTCCAAATTGTTTTTATGAGACAAGAACATATGTATCAACACTTGATAAAGATTGCACAAAAAAGAAAACCATGCACTATCGCACACGTATGTACTAATGCAAAAATCTTTTAAAAACATGAACAGATAGATTTGAAGAGCACCTTAAAAACAATGTATTATTGCAAAGAGGGATTTATTCCAAGAATGTAAGGATGCTTCAATATTAGAAAATCTATAAGCAATCTGTAAACAGAATATTAAACATCTAAACAGCTCATCAAATATTCATATATTTGAGGAAAAATCAGGATCATTTCCATAGGTGTCTAAAGGATGCTTCACAAAATTCACCACCCATAATTCCTGATAAAAACAATCAATTAAATAAGAATCATAGATACTTTTACACTATATTTACATATATATACATATATATAAAAATATAATATGTGTGTGTATATATATATAAAAATATAATATGTATATAAATATATACATATATTAATATAATATATTAAATATATACATATATTATAAATATATACATATATATAATATAATATATATATAAAGTCTCTGAAACCTGCCTTTTAATGGAGACACATTAGAGTCATTCTTGCAAAAGTGAGGAACAAGAAAAGGATGCCCAACATAGCAAGTAAAATTTAACATGGTTGTAGAAGGAGGCGCCAAAAAGAAATTAGATGAGAAGGAAATTACATGCGTAAGAATTAGAAAGAGGTAAACTTTTGAAATTTTATATCTGGAAAACTCAAAAGAATAATGCAAAAGTTATTATAAAGGAAAGAATGTAGTAAAAAAGCAGAATATAAAGTTAATACACAGAAGTCAACACAGCTTTGTATATATAGAAGTTAGATGATATAAGGAAAGAGAAGACCAAATTAATATTGCACCAAGGAAAAGGGGATACCTTGTAATAAACTTAAGAAATGTACCAAAGTTAAATAAGAAAAACTTTAAAATATTCTGAACAACCCAAAATTAGACTTGAACAAGTGCAAAAACCTACACTGTTCTTGGAAAAGAAGACTCAGTATCATAAAGATATTCATTCTTTCTAAGTTATTTTATACATTTAACACAATTCCAATAAAAATAGTATGAAACATTTAAATGATACCACCAAAGTTGATTTAAAATTTTACGTGGAAAAATAAACAAAGATAGACAGAAAAACCTTGAAAAATAAGAGTATCAGTGGGATGGTGACTCACCCTGTCAAATGGTGTCATATGTTATAAACCCTTCATGTGAGTATGACGTTGGTGCATGCACAAATAAATGAAATATCATACAGAACTGAGCCTAATATACATGGAAATTTGGTAAATGATAAAAATGGTATTTAACATCTGTAGGGAATGTTGGACTTTTAAATTATTGGTGTTGAGACATTTGAAGGAAATACAAATAGATCTGTACTTCACTCTGTATACCAAGATAAACTCCAAAATGATTGGAGATCTAAATGTAAAAACCCAAAGCATATAACTCCTGAAAGCAGGCATGAATGAATCTTTTATAAATTAGAATTAGGGATACTTATCAACTGTGACTCAAAATCCATAAACAATTTAAAATAATTAGGTTCAATTACATAAATAAACTTTGTATGATTAAAAGCACCATAAGCCAAGCAATAAAATAAATTAAAAATATTTCCAATTTGCACAAAAGGCTATTATCACTAAAATATAAACAGCCCCTAAAATTGAAGGGGAAAGACCAATAACCCAATGGAAAAATGGGCAAAATATATGAACAAGTAATTCACAGGAAAAAACAATTGTAAATGGTCTTTAAACCTATGAAAAGATCATTAATCTCACTCATAGTAAGATAAATAAAAATTAAATTACATTGTCATTTCTCATGTGTCAGTTTCATGAAAATCTAAAAATTTGAAAATATAGGCTTTTGTCAACGCTATGGGGAAACAATCACTCTCATATATTTTGTGAGAACACAATGTTGTACAACCCTGAAGGAGAGACATTTGTTAATATCTAGAAAAAAAAATATGCATTTATCCTTTTCTCAGCAATCTCACTGCTAGGAATCTAGCCTAAAAATACAGCAGAAAAATGTGAAATGACTTATGCTCAAGATTATTCACTATGGCATTTTTTTTATAGTAGCAAAAGATTGAAATCAACCCAAATGTTCATCAAGTAGAAAGTGGTGAATATGCTGTGGTGCATTCAAACAATGTAATATTGTGTAAAAAAAAAAAAAAAAATTAGGAAAGTTTTTATATACTCCAGTGGCTTGAGAACCAGGATATATTTTAAGGGAAAAGCGCCAAGTACAGAAAAATATAAATGGAATGTTGCTTTTTGTTTAAGAAAAAGGGTTAATGTAAATAAGTATATTTGAAAAAGCAATTCTAGAGAAATAACTGAAAATGAGTAAAATAGGGGAAAGAAGCAATAGCATGGAGAGGACACTGACAGAAATGTTGCTTCTCTGAACATAATCAGTTATATAGTTTTAACTTTGGTATCTAAATGCTTTCCATATTCAAAATTTAAATAGAGTTGAAAAAAGAAGAAAGCAATTCCTAAAGATTGAAAAAAATTATAAACATCTGCTACTGACAGGGATAAAGAAATAATATTTTATCACACATTGGTGGTGTGAATTAAAACATTTTTTGAAAGCAACCTGCCTGGCAGTGTCTATTAAAATGGGGAGAGAGAGAGAGAGCTCGCTCGCATGTTGACCTAAGATTTCTACTCCTGGGAATCCATACCACAGAAGTAAAAGCATCCGAAGATATATGGACATGACATCTATTGCAGTAAAAATCTGGAGGCAAAATTTTTGTTTTTATGTCAAGGATTGACAAAATCACTGTGTATCTACACTATGGAATAATATAATACAGTATTAAAAAGAATGAATTGGAAATCTGCTAAGAGACTTAGAGGAATTTATCTGAGAACTTTTTTTTGGGGGGTGGGAAGGGGAACAGGACTTTTTTATAGGTGAACAGTGTGTATTTCCAGGACTTTTTCCAAGTCAAATTGTTGTCCTTTCTATCTTAGCTGTGGAGGGCTCATCCCACCATCCCCTGCGGGAGTTGGATGGGCAACCTTGTGGTTGAGAGCCCGCGCTCCAACCAACTGAGCCATCTGTCACTGGCCCATGGGGGAATCAAACCGGCAGCCCTCGGCATTCGGAGCATAGAGCTCCAAACGCCTGAGCCACCGGGCCAGCCCCAATATGAGAACTTTTGAATGAGAAAGACGAAATACAAATAAGTGTGCATATTATAATCTTATTTTTATAAAACAATCAACAAAAATATAGATAGGTATATGCATGTGTGTGTGTGTGTGTGTGCGTGTGTGATTATATGATCATGAGGAAAACATATAGGACTACATAGGAATAGGAATTAACTGTGGAGTTGGGGCAAATGCTAGAAAATGGAAGGGACAAGTAAAATAATGGGGGCAACAAAACTGCTTGAAAATGGATAAAACAGCTTCTTTTTTTTTTTTTTTTTTTGGTATTTGCACAGTTTAATTGCATTTTGCTTTTCTGTAACATTATACATGTGAATATGTGACAAAACAGGCCAATATTTAAGAAAAGGCATACAGTTATAATCATATATATATATATATATATATAGAGAGAGAGAGAGAGAGAGAGAGAGACAGACAGACAGACAGACAGACAGACAGAGACAGAGAGAGACAGAGACAGAGAGAGGGAGGGAGGCAGAGAGAGAGATCTATATAGATCTATATCTATCTATCTATCTATCTATCTATCTATCTATCTATCTATCTATCTATCATCTATCGAATGAATAAAGAATTAGCTCACACAATTATTGAGGCTGAGATGTTCCAAGATTTGTAGTCTGCAAGCTGAACACCCAGGAGAGATGGTGGTATAGTTCCAGTCTGTCCAAAGGCCTGAGAATTTTGAGAGCTGCTGGTGTAAGTTACAGTTGAGGGTAGGAGGAGACTGATGTCCCAGATCAATTAGTAAGGCAGGTGAAGTTCCCTTTTAGTTTTTTCTTTTCAGGTCTTCAATTGTTGGGATATGGCCAAACCACATAGGGAGGGCAATCTGTGTTAGTCTATTAATTCAAATGTTAATCTCATCACAAAACAGTCTCCCAGATATACCTAGAATAATAGTTGATCAAATATCTGGACACCTTGTCAAATGGCACACTCAAGTTGACACATAAAATTAACCATCACGCTGTATGAACCGCAGCACACTCTTTTGAAAAATACCCTTTGCAGGCATGGCTAGACCATTAAAGGTATTGACTTCCCTTAAATAACACACATCTAAGATATGAGCACTTGCAAATTTGGGTTGGCAAGCTGTTTTTATGGCTAATATTGCCATGGGCTATCAAATGTGTATTATTGGTACAATTTATTTCATCTATTGTTTGGATTGGAGCTGAACATAAATCTTAATTTGGCCCGCATTTAGTATAAGTTCCAATTTCTATTATTAGATTGATCTATTGCTCTTATTTAGAAATGTTTTATGTAACAATTTTCCAAAATAGTTTTTAATAAATTATCTGTCTGACAGTTTTTTTCTCACTAAGATTAATTTTGTATTTTCTCCCCATCATTAAATATTTTAAATATGCAAGTCTGCTGGCATTTAGTTCTGTCTATCACAGCAGTGCCAAAAAAGTCTGCAGAATCTTGTTTTCAGAAATTTTTGTTCACAATCTTCCTTAATAGGGTATAATTTGCATAAAATAAGCTTACATTGATTACATACTTCTGATAAGATTTTCTATTTCACAAGACTAGAGTTGGGAGAAGGCATATGTGTGTTACCGCTGGCTGGTTTTCCTCCCTCTGGTAAAATGGCTGTCTGTCACTCTGAGCCCAGAACAATTCACTGAAGTCATGAAATAATTAGTCAGTATTCATTTTAACACTGTGGTTATGCAGTCCATGATTATTAAACGTGTGCATATTTGGCCAGCAAGCTTCAGCCACATAAATATAAGCAAAGAGAAAAGAGAAAAAAAAAGAAAAGAAAAAAGCTTTTACAAATAATTCTCCGAGCCCTGAACTTTGCTGTAGGGACACAAGATATGTCTGGAAAATGTGTTGATTTGGGGAGCAAATCACAATGGAAGTTATTCATTCAGCACCCAAGAATCAGCTCAACGTTTTAAAGCCCATAAAAATGTAAAGGTATTTTTCCTGCCTGCTCAGAAAATCATAAACATTCCCTTCCTTCAATAATATTCAATCAACAAATATGTACTCAGTGTCCACTAGTAACAAGTGCTAGATGCTTAGCTAGACAGGCAAAAGAGAGAAACAATAAAACCTATTTCTGCCCCTTATGGCCTTTTGTATAATAAGGGAGACACACATTAACTAAATAATCACAAGTAAGTGTAGGATTACAAACTGAGACAGACTGGAAAAAGAAAGCTACAAAAAAAAAAAAAAAAAAGAAAAGAAAAAAAAAAAAAAGAAAGCTACAAAGTGACCCAAGTCAATGTGATAGTTTACAATGAGAAGGTTATTTACTGTAAGGAAAGGCGGGGTCTGAATATTAATGTTGGCCAGGTCTGCAGTTCTCCCCACTCACCTCCTCACAACAGGTGTCAGTTACAGTGACAGCAAGCCTCAGATGGAATTCTGTCACACCAATGGTTGGCTATCAGTAAGCTGGCATCCAAAAAGAAAAAAAACAAAAACGTTTATACAACCTGGTCTGTAAGCTTGATGAAGGTCCAGCCTTCAGTCCTTAAATGCAGGCAGCGCTTCTCAAATACCAACGTGCATAGAAATCACAGGAGAGCTTGTAAAATGCAGCAGGCGTGGGGTGGGACCCGGAAGTCTGCATTTCCAGCCAGCTCTCAGGTATGGCTACTGCTGCTGTCCTGAAACCACACTTGCAGCAGCAAGGCTTTTCGATGCTCTATTAATAGTTCATTTGAAATTAATATGACAACATTCCAGCAGCAGGATTCAGGTGTCCACAGCCTCCAGAACCATGTGGACCCAGAACCAGAAGGACTCCTCAACTTCAGGCAACTTCTGAAGAGTTTATGCTACTGGACTCGCTCAATGTTTTATCTTATTTCTGCAGGGGCAAGAGAGGGTATACGAAATTCAGTTTTTAAATGTCATTCATTAAGCCAATGAAACTTTATTTTTAAAATGAAATTTGCTGATTATCATACTCTCTCGTGGATTAGAGATGGAGTTCAGGGAAGCCTTTGTGTAGCTGCCTTTTAAATGTAGGGTTTTTTTGTTTGTTTGTTTGTTTTTTTTTTGGGGGGGGAGGGAGTTTAGAGCTTTTAAATGCCAACCATACCTTAAGTGTGTATTTTGGACTAAAGTCCTTCAACTATGAGTGAAACACCCTCAAGATGGAGATCAAGATTCACAAACATACTGTGTATACTGAAGCATTTACAAGTAATTTATGGATCACATAAGTTTTCCATAACCTGGGTTCTTTGCATGACCAGATGAAAGAACCATGGCCCTGACTGGGAGTGGCTTCCCTGAGGAGGAACTGAAGTCTACAGGACGAGGAGGGGTTGCGTTGGAGGTGAGAACATTCCCGGCAAAGGGAACAGCATGTGCAAAGAGCCCCCTCCTATCACAAGAGCTAGGGGTGCCTTGCAGTGCACTGCCTGCCATCAGATGGTTATGTAGGTCACAGCAAGACTCCCAGGGTGGACGAAGGAACACAGCCCTAGGTTCTTCTTTCCCTTGGGGCAGAGTCTCAGTCCTAGCATGCACTTGGCAGCTGGCGAGTCACAGTTCCTTCTGTGATTAAGCTGTAAAACTGACCATTCTGGTAACTCACTTTTGTCTTCTGCCTTAGTCATTGTGTCCTATTTAGTACCTGGACAGACAATCCAAGCTCCACTAGCCACTAAGGAATCGCCTGAGGCTTCTGGGGGAGATATTCAGTGTGTCAGCTGAGAAAACCAAGTAGTATTCAAGGAAAAGCATCTGTCAGCCATACAAAACTTAGCATTTGATTCAAGGGATGCTTCCGAATCTCACTGAAATGTGCATGACTCAAGACTAAACCTGATGATGGGTGACAGTTATTTTGATGTATCTACAAAAACAGTACTGTTAAGTTGGCAATAACCAAAACAAGTTATAATGAATGAATTTCGAATGTGGAAAAATTTAGAGTATATAAAATGTATCCTTAAAGTGAGACTTTATTAGTACTTTTGTACTACTGGTATACTTTTTGTAACTAACAAATGCGTAATTCAAGTTCACACAAAATGTGCTTACACAAAACACACAAATGTTTGTCCTTTACATACGAAGTCCCTTAAAACTCATATGGTACGTGCTTTGAATTTCTTTTTCTCTTGGACTCATTTTACTCAACTATTCCCATAGGCCCCCAGTTTTATCTCCCAACAGCTCGTTTCTCTTCCACCTCATCCTACTAAAGATGAGTTTATGATACATTAGGAAAAGGAAGGGGCTTGGAAAGGAACCCAGATCAGCTTCTGTGACTTCTGTGACAGAACTAAAGGTTTTGTTTGTTTGGAAAACTAATGGGTTTAGAGATGAAAATTCATCATCTTCAGAATTATATTTTAACCTCAAGAGGCAACAGAACCCAGCAAGTACATCTGATTTGCATGTAAGTGTAGACATACACACATAATATTCACTTTTAACTTAATAAAGATAAACGTCCAGACCAGATATATACATATATACATCCCTTATCTCCACCAGTCTAGATTATGCTGTGGGTAATAAAATATCTCATGGTAACTTTAGTTTTTAAAAATGTACTCACCTTTGACTATGTGAGGATTTATTGGTTTAAGTGATAAGTTCTTTAGTAATAAAGAGAAGGTTGTACTGGGTGAACTGCTAATTCCACTGCTTGGCTTTCAATTCCAGTTAATCCAAGTTGTGTCTAGCGGGAAGAATGTGCGTATGTGCTGTATTATCTGTTCTGCCCTCTCCTGATTCCGCTCTGTTATCTCTATGGCCTCTACCAGGCTTCTTCGGAACTGGTACAGGCTAGAAATAGGAACAGCCTCAAAAAATGTTCAGATAAACTCATGGATGGGCCGTGTAATTAATAAGTAAGGGAGGCTGGCATGGTTTGTGTTACCTCCCTGGCTTTTTCATGGTTCAGATCAGAGGTAATAAATATGCTCTCCTGCTAAATTGCTACCTGAGGCAAAAAGGATAACCGCGTGGGCTGACCTAGTGAATGTAATGTACATTTTTATGACCTTTTAAATCACCTTCTATTTTTAAGAAAGGGAGCACAACACATAACCTCTTGGGTAGATTTGCTTAAGCAGTTCAGACTCAGTCTGCTGGGAGGAATGGTTTATTATAACTGAGCAAGGCAGGATGTGATGTTGAAAGGCAAGGCTGCCAACACTGCCAAGTCGCAAGTATGACTTTAGTCAAAATGTAATTGTGCAGTGTTGAAATGATTCGATAGTTATGCAGCTATTTTTATAATCATAGACTTAAAAAAGTAATTGTGAAGCTGTCTGATGGGCGTATAGGAGTTCATTATCCCATTCTACGTATATGTATATTGGACATTTTCCATAGTCAAAGTTTAAAAATAATCATTAATAATGCCATTATTAAATAAAGGGACTATAAACGTGCATGTTTGGCCTTACCAATTTGTAGCTACCCTTGACATCATTTAGTCATGTTAGCACTTGACCCCGCAAGGGGTGGGGGGCCGAGATAGATTTGAAATGCAGACATCAAGTTTTCCAGGGCTCTCATGGGTTCAGCAAGAGTGGGTGGCCCAGGCAACACAGGGTGGGTTACTGCTGAGATCAAGGAAAACTTGAGAGGCAAGAGGAGTCATCTGGCCACCCCGTGTGGGCACAGCCAAATCTCTGCTAGGGCTCATGTTGGAGATTGGGAGGCTGGTTGGTATCAAAGAGGAAACAGGAGAGAAAGGACTGAAAATAACCAGAGAGGTTAGAGATTAGGTCAACATAAACAGAGCCTGCAAGGCAATCCCAGGCGTTTCCTCCAGTACTGGAGCTTAGTACCTTGTCCTGAGTGCCTCAGTGTGTGAGTAGCACTAAAAGCTTGCACGGAATCAAGACCTATTTGTTCAGCCCTACTAAGTCCCAAGGGAACGTGTTCTCTCTAGAATCACAGATGTGGACAGACTTTCGTAATTTAGTCTGGCCATTACCTAAGAATTTCAAAGAGATGATAAATTTAGTAAGTAAAACACATATTGTGAACGAATAAGTAAAAGAATCCTAGTTCTTCTAAAAGCTCAGCACAAATCCAAGATGTTACATGCAAAAGGAGAGGTCCCACTGTTGGCTATTTTGCTCTCGCCAGTTCCCAACTTTAGCCTGTCTCTCTGGTGCAGGAAATAGAGATTTATTTCAGATTTTGGCAGGTCTTACTGACAAGTGCTGAAAGCCCCTGCTTCCTATCAGTTCTGTAGGCTCTTTAGAATTTCACTCTTTTATCATATATGTACGTCCTTCGTTCAAATATCTACTCAGCCTACATTCACTGAGTGTTTCTTGGTTCTAGGCAGAGTAATAGGCCTGGGGATAAAATTCTGAGTGACATATTCTTCTTCTTCCTAAGTGCTCATGGGTTTGTTTTTATGATGTCTTTTGGGCAGTTTCAATGGTGTGAAAACAGGATGCCTCTTTGCAAAAAGGGTGCCTTTATAGTTCGCGTGTCAGGGCTTGTTATTAGCGATCCTCTGCTCTTTCTATAACCTTCCTTATGTATCAAAAAGAGGGGAAGGTAGTCAAAAACAAGCAATACAAAACATTCTGCTTTATCCAACTGCCCCTATTAAATTTTCTCATGTATGTATGTATGTATTTTTGTGCTTCAGGTGTCTGAGTAAACTTTCAGAACTTAATCTGGCTGAGATCAAAGATGATATAAACTCATTTCCATGGGTCAGCATGATGATTTGCAGTGAGGAAAGGAGCCTTGCATACCTCTCCAGACTGTCTGGATCTTTCTGTAACCAAATGTTGTCTGGTTCCAGAAACTTCCCAATGGGGTTGAATGAAACTTCTGCAGTCCATTTGCTTAAATTTCTCTGAGCCATGCTTACACAATCTCCTTCTAGAGTGAGATGTATCCTTCAAAACAACCGACATGCTTGGCAAGCTGCAAATTGAGGAAGAGACAGTTTTATCTAGAATACGGAATATATTCCAAGGGTGGTCTTTATCCAGAATTGTCTTTCCACTTTCAGTGCCAATCTTTTCCAGCTGTACCAGCCGTAGCTGTTGCTTGGTCTTCAGCAAATAGTGTAGCTGTTGTCATATCATTAGATGTTAGATTTAGAAGGCTAGAATCATTTATTGGGACAATTTTCCTCTTTAAGGCAATTTTATTGGCTTCTCTTTCAGGCAAGAACCAGACATAGGACCGATATCTACTCTAATTTGACAAAACCACTCAAACATTTTACTTTCTAGGTCAGTGAGTTTTGTGCGCTTTTGAATTTTTTCCTTTTTAGTAACCTCATTATCCTTCTCAGTTTAGCTTTCAGTAAGTTCCTGGATTTGGAGTTAAGAGCACTCAATTGATATGGGAAATAGCAAATGCCTTTGTATACTTTGGATCTTACCTTTCAAGAAATAATAAAGGCAAGGTGTTTTCATTTCACAATCATAGCAATTCAGCACAGCTGGTGACCCTGGATTTCTTTTTGCTTTTGATAATCATCTCTTTGTATTCACCTGGTGCACTGGGCCCTAGTAGTGATACTAATAATTGCAACCATTTAGTACTTATTTTATACTATGAGCCAGGCCCTGTGTGAGGCATTTTACTTGTATTCCTTTTTCTCAGTCCTTGCAGCTAACCTGGATATTACTATCATGATTTTATATACCAGGAAACTGAGGCACAGAGAAGTTAAGAAAATCCTTCAAGGTCATAAAGTTTGTATTGTCTTATGTGTCTAAGATTCACGGCAATCAGAATCACTTGTAGTCTCTCTTTTGAAGTGTCCTCTTCACTCAGTGTGTGCCCATTATGCACTTTAAAACACGTAACTCAGGAATACAATGAGTGAGGATGGAAATAAGGGTGTAGTAATAGAGCCAAAGGCTTGGAAAAGGAGCTAACTTTTCTGAGTTTTCCATTTTTCATTCAAAAATGCAAACAATCATATTTACCTTCTAGGAATTTCTTAGTTTATGTAAATTGTAATGCTTCCTATCAAATACTTGAAGCTCAGTAAATGTCAGGTCCCCTGTCTTCCTATGACTGTGGTCTTTGTGCCCACTGCCTTTGTCCTGTACCCCACCCAGTTAATCCAGTGGTGGAGCGGTGGGTGTGGCCAAAGCTGCATCAATAGCGTATTCCATTTCCCTGACCTCAGTGATTGGTCCAGGTAAGGGCACATTCAAGCTGGGCCATTCACAAATCTCCACAGCATTCTTCAGACGGAAGTTGGCAGGGTTGACTGTCTCTTTGCTTGACAATCATGGCCTTCTTAGGATGTAAGTTCAGCAATGGCTCTTGTAGTCATGGTCTCCTCAGTATGTGGGGAGTCAATATATTTCAGGATGGACTGAGCCAATAAAGAGAGCAATGCAAGGATAAGAGGTGGAGAGAGAATGAAAGCAAGACAAAAAGTTCAGACTCCTTTCTGGTCTCCAGATCTTGCTGTTTCTAGGGCTGTATTCACCCATTTCCCTCTCATTTGTTCAGATTATCCTACTCTAAGTCAATGATTTTTTTGAACTACTTTCCACTCCCCTCGTTCTCTCAGAAATTCAGTGTTTTTTCATCTAGTCTTTCTGTCATTAAGTCCAAGGGAAAACTGAAAATATCTGATGCTGGGGATTTGCTTCCAAATAATATTAGGATAGAGTAGTGGCTGAGGGTGTAGATGAGGTAGGATTGGCCCTCGGTTAATGATTTTTGGGGATGTGTAATGGGTACATGAAGGTTTATTATACTGTTTTGTTTAGTTTTTGTATGTTCTAAATTCTTCATAATATAAGTTTAAATTAACGAACAAATGAACAGCAACAACAAGAATAAAAAAAAATACAGCCCAGCCCATAAAACTGAGTCTCATGTCCCCCAAATGAAACTCATAAATATGAAATAAGAGTAGTTCCTAATAGATGAAAAAGGAGACTGAAAGAGAGAAGAGAGCAAGGCAAGGTCTCAGTTGAATATTGCCTGGCCTTTTCTGGGTTGAATTCTGGAAAGAATGGAGAAAGTGAGGGGAAAATAAGCCTTTTTAAGTCAGTGAGATTTTTGTCTTTTTCAGTTTTCAATTTTCCCTTCATATACATCGTCCTCAGTGGGTTCTGCAGTAGTGCAGTCATGTGGCTTTGGGAAACATTTCATTATTCCTTCCTTCATTCATTTGCTCATTCCTTCATTCATTCAGGTAATATTATCTGATTCAGGAAATAGACAAGACTTGCAAATGCAGCATCTGGCATGTAGGTGGTGCTCAATAAATATTTGTTGGATTAATAAAGGGATATGCTATAAAGAAACACCTTTAATTATGGAACTCTTTCGACATTACTTCAATATTCCGATATTCAATCTTCTACATTTAGAACCTGCCAGAGTCTCTGCTGCAAATTCTATTTTGAAGGCTGAAATAACTTGGCCAGGAAAACATTACCACTAAAATTTTGCATAGACATCCATAGCTTGAAATTTGTTCTAAGTGACAGAATTTGAAACCCCTAAATCAAGTTTTCTGGCTTTGAGTGACAAGGATGTCAAAAATATGGAAAATAATCTTTGAAAATATGGATTTTGCTTGTTGAGTTGAAAACCTTTCATTTTTTTTTCTGGGTGGAGAAGCTCTTTCAATCTGATGAATTCATGATGTAGATTTAATTGCCTTAGTAATATTAACAGCAGTTAATTTCTAGAGAATGTAACAAGCATTTGTTATATTTAAATTGGTTATTATGTATTTTCTCAGATGGGTAGACTGCCCTATGCTCATCAATGTCTCTATTCATAGTATTCATTCGAACTACAGATATTTACTGAATACAAGGTATGACATGTTACAAAAAAGAATGAGAAGTCATGGCTTCAAAGGATTAATAAACTAATAGGAGAGAGAAACTGTATAATTTTTGGCTCTTTCGCAGGCCAGTCAGTTGCTTTAAAAATAAATAAGGAAATTGTTATAAATTACGTGCCGCCGTCTGGCATGTACCATGCTGTTCCACTACGTTCTTCTCCCCAAGCTGCATCCCTGCAGGGCAATACACAATGGTAATTCTTCATCCCACTGTTTCTATTTGTCTTCAAACATGTGAAGGTAAACATAACTGGAGCTAAGAAAAATTGAGAAACCAGTGAAGAGTGTGTATCCCAGGTGTCGCAGACATGTCCAGTTCTTCAGAAAGTACTGTTCCTTTTTTAAAAATAAATAAATTCTATATTTAAAACAGTTTTAAATTTACACAAAAAGGCTAGGATTGTATGGTATGTCTGTATAATTAATAAACCAATATACATTAACACAATTATGATTGTTAGCTAAAGTCCATACTTTTTACTTAGATTTCCTTAGTTCCAGCATTGTTTGTTCTCTTTTATCCAACTAAAGATAATCTGAAATTGAGAGAAAATAGAAGGGGATAATATAGGGGGAAATAGGTTGAACTGGCAACTGTGTGACTGGAATCCAAAGACCAAGACACTTTTTATGAACAACTATGGGAATGTTTTGTTCTTGACTCCTACCCTTGCCTCCATTTTGAGGTGGCCAGTTGACTATTTTTTAAGCCTTAGCTTGAAATAATCAAAAGGGCTCATTAAAATAGTTTCAGGTTTTTCTAAAATAGAGGAGCAATTCGTCATCAAAATTGAATTCAAGTTTACCCCTCAAAAGAAGCAGAAACATTATTTAAAAATGATTTTTCTGAACTACCCTATATCTAGCCATCAAATTAAAACAAATATAGATTACATCTATCTTCATTATTCTGGGTCTTTCTTTGATACCTTTTCCCCATGATGTACTGACTCAGAAATTACCTCAAATATCCAGTTTGAACATTCCAGGGTTCTGAAGCTCTCTCTGAATCCCTAGAATATAAGAAGTGTACCAAGAAAGTGAAAATAGCCTTCATGGAATACACTCTCCACACCAGGTATTAGCTCTGCCTCGGCTGGTCGTGTTCTGTTGGCCTGGTAGAAGTCCTCTATTATTTGGTTGGTGGAAAAGTAATTGCGTTTTTTGCAATTTTCAACGTTTTAAACCGCAGTTACTTTTGCACCAACCTAATAGCTAGAGATTACGTCTTCCATCTATCGTGGTTTGAACTGTGCAGATGGGAGGTGGCCACCAGAGGACACTAGAATTGGCAAACAGGCACAGAAACACCAATTCCAACTTCCCACATCTGCCTTTGAGTCTCTGTAAGTAACTATATGTGCTTAGGTCGCTAGTGGAAGCTCTGCCCTTTGAACCACTTTTGTTAATTAATTGTGTCCATGGATCCTAAGTTAGGACCCTTGCTGCCAATCCTGACCCCTGAACCCAGATGTGGTGTCAATTCTACTCGATGTTATTATTATTATTATTATTATTTTGCTGAAATACTTAGGAAAATTTAGGGTGTTTGCTGGATCATTTGTTCTTGTTTTAGTTAGAATTTAGTAATATGTTACTCTTTTTCTGATATCTCATTCCTATGCCATCTGAGTTATGTTTAAGTCTGAAAAAGGCTTTCAGATAGATTGGGTTCTATTGATACAGGAGATTTTGTTGAAAACCAGGAAAGAAAATGCCACTGTGGAGTGGAGTTGGTCAGCAAACGTTTTATAGAAGCGGCTGTTTTTGAGCTTGAAAACTGGGTAAGAGCTTAGAGGCAGGGGAAGCAAGGTCAAAGTCAGGGGAGCAAGGAGGCCAAGTCATAGTAATGTGTGATATAGCAAACATCCTGCCTGAAGGGAACAGCTGGATGGAGGGCGGTAGTAGGATAAAGTTCAGGAAAGTAAGTGGGACCCCACCTTATACCATATACAAAGATTACATGAATGGATCCTGGGACTAAATGTAAAAACTGAAGCAGTAAAATTTCTAGAAAATGCATAGAAGCATTTCTTGCTATTTTGGATTAAGCAAAGTTTCTTAGATGGATACAAAAAGCATGAACTATAAAAGAAAAAAATGATAAATGAAACTTTATCAAAATTTAAAACCTAACTCAAAAAACCTTTATTCTTCAAAAGACACTGTTAAGGCAATAAAAAAGGCAAGCCAAATGCGAAGAGAAAGTATTTGAAAAACACATATCTGATAGAATCTAGAATATATGTAGAATCCAAAATATATGTAGAATGTAGTATATATAGAATTCTTACAACCCTAAATAAGAAGGCAGTCAACTTGATAAAAAGTGTGCACAAATTTGATCAAACATTTTTCCCAAAATTATATGAATGGCAAATAAGCATAAGGAAAGATGCTCTATACATTAGTCATTGGGGAAATACAAATTAACACCTCAGAGATACCACTGTACATCTACTAGAATAGCTAAAATGAAAAGCCTGGCAATATCAAGTGTATCAAGGATGTGGAATAACTCCTCGATGTTTAACCAAGAGGAAAAAAAGCATATATTAACACAATTACTTGTCCTCGAACATTCATATTGGTTTGATTGATAATAGCCAAAAATTAGAAAAAGTATACATCAATTATTGAATGGATAAAAAAAAATTGTGATTCACCAAACATAAAAGACTATCTATTGTATGAGTCCATGCATATGAAACTATAGAAAATACAAAAATACAGTGACAAAAAGCAGAGCATTTTCCATGGCTGACAATTAGGGGAGAATATTGATGGCAAAGAGGCAGAGGGAACTTTTTGAGATGATGGCACCTTCTACGGACTGTGACAATGATTACATACCATGTTTCCCTGAAAATAAGACCAGGTCTTATATTAATTTTTGCTCCAAAAGATGCATTAGAGCTTCTGTTCAGGGGACGTCATCCTGAAAAATCATACTAGGGCTTATTTTCCAGTTAGGTCTTCTTGTTAAGGAAACACAGTACATTTGTCAAAGTGTACAAGTATACTTGTATTTCAAATAGGTGAATTTGTTGCATGTCAATAATACCTCAATGAAACTGATTAAGAATAGTTTATGCCTTAAAGAATAGCTAGGTATTTTTCTCTAAATAACAAAAAATATGTAACACATTTTATGTCTGTTACCTTGGCTTCGAAGAAGTTTATAGCTAAACTGAATGCTCAATCATAGGAACAATGGATGCCTTTTAGATTAGCAATGCACTTTGTGTAGGTATAATAGACCTTTTCCTATTTATTTTTAATACACCTACCTTTTGTGTGTCATTTATGATCAAACACTTAAGAGCCTTTTCAGAAACAGGCAGAGCCTAAAATAAAACCTAAAACATACATATAGTCATACGGGATAGAGGCCTAATAGAGATTAGCAATACAGAAGCTAGAACAAAATCATGTACCCTTGACAAAACACAAAAACAAAAACAAACTCTTACTGGCGTTGTTACTGATTCTACTTGACTTTCTGCTGCTGTACAGGTTCAAGGTAGAGCCATTGTTATGACAAGGCTACAGAAGGGTAGACTAAGAACTGATTTCCAACAGAAACATCTTTATAAAGGAAAATTGTTTAAATTTTTATAATCTTGAAATAAAGCTTAACAAAGACCATCTTAAAATAAATGCTCTATGAATTTAGGCATTGAAAATGTGCTAGGATATATTTTTACACGGTTGAGTGATATTACTCCTTTCTCTACGCAAAGATGTAACTCATTCAGAAAGACACTCTGGAGGAATGCTGCTTACTGGAAACTAGAATCTTCTCTGTATGGATCAAGGAGGGTTTGCCTATACAAGGTCCCTAATATGCATTGGTACCTGGAAGGTTCTTTCTTTGGAAACTTGGAGATAACCAGAGGATTTATTGAGAATAACCTGAATCTATAGTATGGTAGGAGAGAACAATATAGTAGCAAACGAAAGGAATTATTATGAGAATTATGACGGATATAAAAGAGGCTCTGAAATCAAATTCCAGTTCCTCTCGCTGTGGAATGGGTGAGCATTTTACTTAGCATGTTCTCATCTTGAAAAAGTCCTCTCTCAGTTTCCAAAGGTCTTTTACACCTAGCGGTTGTGGTCTGGGAGGAAATGATAACATAATTAGAATTCTGTTTCAATTTTCAGATTATTTTCCATCTCTGTACACCTGATTGTGAAAAGTTTGATAGAAACACTGTCATATGCTTTTGGTGGAGGCTTTGCTTCAGCTAATATGCTCTGTAAAATGTGGCTGTCTGTTTCTTGGGTTACCTGGCTGTTTCACTGCTCTGTCACTCTATTCTGAAGACTTCCTCTGTGTTGCCTGCCATTCTGCTGTAATAGGAAGGTTATTATCTCTTCCTGGGCTGGAAGCATGTCAGGTTTTGATTGGAGTCTGTCTCACATATCAATGTCTGCCATTAGTCATTACCACGACACATCATTATATCTCAGAAGCAGTAGCTCAGGGATGTCCCATATGACCACTTTCTTCCCAGTGACCTAGAGGCAAAATGCAGATTCTCTTGCAGAACCCCTATAAATTCTAATTCATTAGGTTTCAAGTGAAGCCCAGGAATCTGAATTTTACTTGTCCCCTGGGAAATTCTAATGCAGGTGGTCCTTTCACTAAAAACTGAGAAACACTGACTACTCTAAGAGAAGTGAGTCTCACATGGTTAATGAACTTGAGAATTCTGAAAGACCAAAGGTCAAATCACAGGATTTAGTTCTTGGGACGTGAGCTTATTGGTATGGGAGGGTGGTGGTAATATGGATATCCCAGGTGTTGATTACAAGAATACAGGTTACTGGGCTCCCTCCACACCTATGAGGAGCAGGACTCAGGAACCTGCACTCGTACACACATTGCCAGTAATTCTTAGGCAGGTTGAAGTGTGAAGACTGCAAGAGAGATCTCTATTCAGCCAGTTTCATACTCCTTTACGAAGAACACCCACTAAAGCAGACTCATTAGTACGGGACCATGGTATAGTGTACGGTGCTCGGAACAACATTTGGCAGAAGCAGCAATAGCTTAATGAAACTTCAAATCTCCTCTCTATTCCTAAAATTCAATTCCACTGCCATGGCAAAGAATGACCTCTGCCTTATGAAAGGGACTGATGAGACTAAGTAACCTGAGTTTTCCACTTGGCTTGTGCTTTTTTCCTTCACTGTTTTGAGCAGGGTAAGTAATAATAATACCCATGCAGTCACCTCAACAGTCGCTCTTTGGCAACAGCCCAGAGCCAAGAGTGCACTGTTTTCTTTTTCCACTTCTATATCTTAATGGAATGAATGTGATATTATTTATCAACTGTAAGCTTGATGGAATATATCATATAAATCATCTCCAATGTTATTTGCCACCTGCCTGCCTGTTCTGAAATGCATGCTGGCTTAATTAATCTAATTAGTCAATGCACAGATCAGGAGCACATTTACAGCTTCTCTGTCATCATAAATAAAGTAGTTTTGTTTTCATAGGCTAAATAATTCATTTTAAAGATGGATACTAGGAAAAATATGGGAGAGCTGACCTCTATTACAGGAAAACACGGACTAATGATGACAGGGTTTTCTTTTTGTTCTGAGTGCCCTCCATTAACCTTCTATTAAAATACTCCTTTGTGGGGGAGGCTAGGGGGGACGAGGCAGCACTCGGCAGAAATGTCATGCCCTCCCACCTGGAGAGGCATACCTGCCACTCGCTAAGAATGAGCTTACCCATTTTAAACCTCATGATTGAAAGACACATGGATTCTCAAGTACACGCATGTGCACTAGAGAGCTGAGGACCACAGATGCTGTACATTCAGGAGCGCACGCTGCTGGCTGAGGACAAATCCAAAAGGGGAAAAGGGTCAGAGTAGCAGATGAGAAATGAGGCTAAGCACAGTAAGCAGGTTGGATGTTGTGAGTGAGCAATTGCTTCTTTCCGCAGCCATGGCTCCCTGGTGCAGTCACGCTGGCTGTGCAGGCCCCAGCTCCAGGAGGCACACTCACCTGACAACAACATGAATGGAGTCATGCAACATGGCATCCCTGGAAGGACTGTATCTTATCTTGCACTATTTGTATGCTGTGTCCCCTTAGACAATCTACCTAACCTCTCTCTGTATTTTTCCTTAGTATAATGTGGATACCTCACAGGATTGTTTTAAGGATTCACTGAGATAATTCAATCACTTAGCACAGGATTTGCTCCTAACACATTTGTGGGGCTCTGGGCAAGAGTGTGAGTGGAGACCCCTCTGCCCAGCCCACTGCTTGTTGCCCTTCTCCCACTGTCTCTCCCTGCCCCCATCACCACCCAGCAAACAGCCTTCCCTTGCCATTTCCTCAGCCTCAGGAGGAGGAACTTAGGAAAGATGTCTATGCCGGACTTGGAAGTGGGTTTAGCTTTTTTGGGCAGAGAATTACTGCATCTTGGTATCCAGTGGATGAGCAAGAAGGCAGGAGTGTGGTGGAATACAGTTAGACAGTTGGTACAGGCTGTTCCCCTCATCCCTTGTACTGGCTCATTTTAGAAGCTTGGATCTGTTAGAAGAAAAGGAAGAAGAAGGAGGAGAAGGAGAAGAAGGATTGTCTCAAAGCAATAGAACTGCAAATCACAAAGAGTGGACTTTAATGTACGTAAGCCAAAAAATACTACCACCGACCACCAGAATGGTGTTCAGACTATGATATAGGAATCTTACTGTATTACAAACGTATGACATTGCTTTACAGAAGAGAGTGAAGAGTATTCAGAAATAACTCTAGAAAACAGTATTTTGCCAGGGAACAGTACACATGACATTGGTTTCTAGCTGGTAAATTTATTTCTTCTGGTAGTATAGATAATCAATTCTAAAAATGTTTTACATGTATTAGGGTTGAACTCACAAGTAAATGGATGATGGATGGTGGGAGCCAAACTTCTCACTGTTGAAGAGGGAGGTTACAGATGAGTGTGAATGGAAGGTCAGAAGGAAACATGTGATTCTGGGTGAGAGTCTGGGATATCAGCGTGAACTCATGTTTAACTTAGTGTATACACAGATGGATAGACTGGAACAATTATATATGTATGTGTATATATGTGTATGTATACATATGTGTGTATATATATATACGTATATATATGTGTGTGTGTGTATGTATATATATATATATATATATATATATATATATATATATATATATATTAGTCTTGGTATACATGCATATAGTACCTAGTTCTGTTATCTGAGAGCACCTGGAAGCAATAACACCCCAGTAGGAATGAGCACATACAGCACCGAGATTATTTCAAAACAATATTCTCCAATAAATGGATCATGTTTTCTTGGAGAAATGGCTGATTCTAGGGCTGAGGCAGGAAAAATGTAATATAAGCCTGGAGCATCTTGTAGGACCAGAAAATAAGGAAGTACTAAAACAATCAAAGAATGGGGGCATGTCAAAGCGATACAGGAGCCAACTGAAAGAGCTTGCAATGATCAAAGCTGGAATTTGAGCAACAAAATAAATGACATAGCACTGTGTTATAACCCAAGATACAAAATAAATATACGTGAGTCAAAATATAAACCATTGTGTAAAATAAACACACATGAGTTCATAGTGATATGAATAAAGAAATGAGGGAGAAAAGACAAATCTTTCTTATAGAAAAATTCAAAATAATATACATAGATACTCTCCACTCCAGGAGGTGTAGCTTAGTTACCTTCTTCCAACCCTCTCACTTTGAGCTGGATTTAGAGACTAGTTTCCAAAGAATAGATATGGCAAGATGAGAACTGTCACAGACCAGAGGAGATTATGAAGACATGAGCAATAATTGCAATGGAATATCTTCGATGGGAGCAGGAGACAGAAAAGGGTATTAGTGGAAAATCCAAATAAATCTGGAGTCTAGATAATAATAATAAACTAGTGTGTATCTTTTGACAAATATACCATGGTAGTGTAAGAGGAAGTAGGTGAGGGATATATAGAAACTCTATACTATCTTTGTAACTTTTCGGTAAATAGGCAATTTTTCAAAAATAGAAAAGTTCATTAAAGAAAGAGAGTGTTCACAGTTACCAGACAGAGTAGTTGTGTCTTCCATATCATGGAAGTAAAAAAAAAAAAAAAAAAAAAAAATCAAGCCATATATTACTGCTTCTTAGCTTACTTTCTCTTTCTGAAACCAGAGAAGATGGGGCTGAAGGCTTAATAGGGTTTGCATATCTATAGGGAATGCTTCACTTGTGGCTTTGCCTAGTTCATCATTCCCTCTAGATAAAAATGGTGAAGATTGGAAGGTGTGGGGAAAGTTTTGCCATAGAATTACCTTATGGTTAATCTGACAGGATCAAATAACCAACTAATTTCTGAATATGTTAATCTATTTTCCATGTTCTGTATATCCATTTTAATTTTAAGAATCAGTGACTAAGGAATCTGGATTAATATGTGATTACAAATCCTACATGAAAAACCAAGAAAAGCAATGCCATTAAATACAATTTCATAGGAAAAAACCAAGAGAGAGTGTATTACAGAAGTGGTATTATTGGGTGCAGCTAACATACTACTGTCACATTTCATCTATTTTCCAATCATATGGTAATCTACCTAAAGAATGACGTTAGAACCCTGAGTTAAATTACAAAGCAGGTCCAGTTTGGACTACCCTTTTCTCATGCCTGTCCCAAACAAGGGCTTTACTTTAAGGACCAGAATAAGATTGCCTAAGAACTTGAGATCCAGTCCAATATTGTAAATAGTGGACTCGGCTAAATGCTTTCAGCTTATTTTCTGCTAGCATTCACTGCAGCTGCAACACTTAGGTGGTCTGGTGGAAGTTATTAAATTTTCCTTTTAGTAATCAAATCAGTAATCAAAAAACTCCCAACAAACAAAAATCCTGGACCAGATATCTTCTCAGGTAAATTTTACCAAATGTTCAAAAAAGAATTAACACCTATTCTTCTCAAATTATTCCAAAACTTTCAAGAGAAGGGAAAGCACCCAAGCCCATTCTACAAGGCCACCATTACCTTGATTCCAAAACCAGACAAAGAAATTACAAAACAAAACAAAACAAAAAACAACAGCAAAAATTATAGGCTGATATCCCAGATGAACATAAATGCAAAAATCCTCAACAAAATATTGGCAAACTTAATTCAGCAATGCATTAAAAAGATCATACACCACGATCAAGTGGGATTTATTCCTGGGATGCAAGGTTGGCTCAATACCCTCAAATCAATTAACATGAGACACCACATAAACAAAATGAAAGATAAAAATCATATAATCATATCAATAGACGCAGAGAAAGCATTTGACAAAATCCAGCATCCATTTATAATAAAAACTCTCAGCAAAGTGGGAATAGAGGGAATATATCTCAACATAATATAGGCCATACATGACAAACCCACAGCTAATATCATACTCAATGGGAAAAGCTAAAACATTCTCCTTGATATCAGGAACAGGACAAGGGTGTCCACTTTCACCACTTTTATTCAACATAGTACTGGAAGTCCTAGCAACAGCAATCAGATGAGGAAAAGGAATGAAAGATATCCAAATTGGAAAGGAGGAAGTAAAATTGTCATATGTTAATGACATGATACTATGTATAGAGAGAGAACCCCAAAGATTGCACCAAAAATCTATTAGAACTGATAAATGAATTCAGTAATGTAGCAGGATATAAAATTAATATTCAGAAATTGGTTGCATTTTTGTACACCAATAAAGAATTATCAGAAAGATAAATTAGGAAAACAATCCCATTTACAATTACATCAAATAAAATATCTAGCAATACATTTAACCAAGGAAGCAAAATACCTATACTCAGAAAATTATAAGACACTGAAGAAATAAATTAAAGGCGATACAAATAAATGGAAGCATATACCATGCTTGTAGATAGGGAGAACTAACAAATATAAAATGTCCATACATTTTATCCAAAGCAATGTACAGATTCAATGCAATCCCTATCAAAATACCAATGGCATTTTTCACAGAACTAGAACAAATAATCCTAAAATTTATATGGAACCATGAAAGACCCCAAATAGCCATGGCAACCTTGAAAGGAAGAACAAATTTGGAGGTACAATGGTACTTGATATAAAAACTATACGACCAGGCCATAGTAATCAAAACAGCATGGTATTGGCATAAAAACAGACATATACATCAATGGAACAGAATAGAGAGCCTAGAAATAAACCCATACCTATATGATCATTTAATTTATGACAAAGGAGGAAGAATATACATTGGGGTAAAGACAGAATATACAATGGGGTCATTCAATAAATGACACTGGGAAAATTGGACAGATATATGCAAAAAAAAAAAAAAAGAAAGAAAGAAAGAAAAGAAACTGGACCATCTTCTTATGCCATATACAAAAATAAACTCGAAATGAATTAAAGCCTTACATATAAGACCCAAAACTATAAATCTCCTAGAAGAAAACATAGGCAATAAACTCTCAGACATTGCCATTAGCAACATATATATTTTCGATGTATCTCCTCAGGCAAGGAAAACAAGAGAAAAAATAAACAAACTGGACTACATCACATTAAAAAATTTTTGCTCAGCAAAGGAAACTATCAACAAAATGAAAAGGCATCCTACTGAATGGGAGAAGATATTTGCCAATGATATATATATGATAAGGATTTAATATCCAAAATTTATTAAAAACTCATGCAACTCAACACCAAAAAAAACAAGCAAACCAATTGAAAAAGGCAGAGGAACTGAATAGACATTTCTCCAAAGAGGACATATAGATAGCCAATACACATATGAAAAGATGGTCAACATCACTAAACATCAGAGAAATGCAAATAAAAACCCCAATGAGATATCACCTCACACCTGTCAGAATGTCCATCATCAATAAATCAACAAACAAATGTTGGTGAGGATGAAGACAAAAGTAAACCCTCGTACACTGTTGATAGGATCACAAATTGGTGCAGCCACTTTGGACAATGGTATGGAGGTTCCTCAAAAAATTAAAAATAGAACTACCTTCTGACCAAGCAATTCCACTCCTGGGTATTTATCCAAAGAAATCCCAAACACTAATTCAAAAAGGTATATGCACCCCTATGTTCACTACAGCACTATTTACAGTAGCCAAGATATGGAGGCAACCAAAATACCCATTAATACATAACTGGAAGAATATGTGGTACATATATACAATGGAATATTACTTATCCATAAAAGAATGAAATCTTACCATTTGCAACAACATGGATAGACACAGAGGATATTATGCCAAGTGGAATAAGTCAGATGGAAAGAGACACATACCATATTATCTCACTTAAAAGTGGGATCTAAAGAACAAAATGAACAAAACAAAACAGAAATGATCTCATAGATACAAAGAACAAATTGAGGGTTGCCAGATGGGAGGGGGGTTAGGGAACTGGGTGAAAAAAGTGAAAGGATTAAGAAATGCAAATTGGTAGTTACAAAACAGTATGAGGGTGTAAAGTACAGCATAGGAAAAATAGTCAATAATGTTGTAAAACTATGTATATAGTGCCAGGTGGGTATTAGACTTATTGGGGGAGGGGAATCACTTCATAAATTGTATAAATGTCTAACCCCTGCTGTACACCTGCAACTAATATAAGATAATATTGAATGTCAACTATAATTGAAAAATTAAAAAATGTATAAAAACAAAGAAAACGTTTGTTTCTTTCAGTAAGAGAATTATCATTACCTGAAGAACAGAATAAAGACCTCTGAGTTCTAGAGAGCTCTTTGAGTTTTTATAGTGGAACTGTCCCTTAAAAACCTGCCAACAATATCCCAGCTAGCTGGTAGCCACTTATGTTTTTCATAGCTAACCCCTAAATCCATAAGTAGAAACAATGAACACTTTGCAAAAAAAATTTAAATATGGTTCTTGATCTTTGTAAGATTAAATTATGTGAAGTGGCTACTAAGTTTGGTCCTCAGAACACTGATGGCATTTCACCTCTTGACTGACACCATGTAGTTTTCAGACAAGGCAGTTTCTAGAAATCTAATCTTGAAAAAAACACCAGTCGACTCCATTGAGTTTCTAGCCTCCTCCCTCCTCAGTCTGAAGTAGTTCTGCATCTGCAAGGTCCACAAATCCCTATGCCTCTTCCAAGATACAAAACGTGGGCAGTAAATTAGAATATTCCAAACAGTAATTCACCTGGGACTTGGATATTTCATTCCAATTGGCCTCTTTCATTTGACTTCCAGTCAACACAATGGCATATTTACATTATGTGTTAAGCAAAGAGTAAACTCTGGGAGGGTGGGGTGTGCAGCTAAGAAACAACTTTCCTCCATCCCAGGACGCAGACTTACAACAGAGCTGTCTGCCAAATTAGGTTTGAGGCAGAGACAAACTGTTTAATTGGCACGTTGGAGTCACAGGGGCCACTTACTGTGAGTAGCTTCAGAGACAACAGGCGTCCTCTGGTTATAGTCCAAGGATTCCAGCTGTATTCGAACATTTCCCTGGTAGAGTAACACTGATTTTGTATGCTGCATTTATTTTCAGTTTAACCTGTTTCTTATTCTCAATTATTTATAAGGACCCTCCTGGCATCCAGAAATAAGCCTTCCCCTGGCCCCCACGGCTGCTGTTGTCTTCTCTACTTCATCCTCTGAATTTCTTCCGGTCATAATAATCACAGTGGGGCTCCCCGTGCTTTCCTTGTTTGTGCAGCCATCCCAGTGGTGAGGCCAGAGAGAAAGTTAAATTAAAAAAGCAGATTTATAGCAGCTTGGCAGCCGGCCACTTGCCCTGGTGGCGCTGAGCAAGAGAGATGCAGGCCCTGCTTTCTTTTGAGGCACCTTGACGCAGCAGGAGTTAGGAAAGCAATACTTCCCTTGTCATCTCTGTCACTGTCTGTCATAGTGATCCCTCCGGCAGCTTTGTCCCCTTCCAGGGGATTCTAGCAAACAATTGAGATATCAAATAGGGATAGACTTTTTTCCTTGATGGCTTTGCTGGAATGATTGGTGCAACATCCACGCCTTAACGTAAAGATGCATATTCTTTTAATCATTTAATTCTTTATTCATTTCTTTCATCTAGATGCTGGGTTTATATTTATCCACAATAGAAGAAAAGCAGTGGGTCTCAAGTGAGACAGGTTTGGGTTTCAGTCAGGGTTCCACTGTAGTCTAACTGTGTTGCGTTGGGCAAGTGACGTAACCTTGAAGAATCTGTTTTCTTCTCTGTAAAATGGGGACTCCATCACTTATAAGACTCTAAAAATTAGATAAAGGAATTACTTCCAGCAGCTAATACAATGCCAAACCTTAATGCCAGGTGCCAAGGACAAAAATTTATCATCAGATTCTACTCAGACGTGGGAAGAATAAAATGTGAAAGTGTCTCAGACGTAAGTCTTTTCCTATCCTTTATGAAATTAAAATCATCGAGAAGAAGCAAAAGACGCCAACGAGGCTCCATTGTTATTATCCCTCAAGGGAAGAAAGAAAGCATGGTGATGTGAAAATGATTTATTTTGACCATGTAGGTAGAAAAACAACAACAAAAATATCTGATTAGTTTGACAATGAGAGGCCAGAGTGATTATGCTAATGTTCCAACAATAAAAGGAAATCTTTAGCTTGTTAACACATTATTGCTCTTATTATGTAATCTGAACATCTGGACTCAAGTACTAATTAAGTAGTTTTGGAATCTTAGACAAATCCCTGGCCCCTTCTATGAGCCACCATTTCCTCCTGTCCAAATATCGTGATTGAAACAGTTCACCTCCTAGGTCTTCTCCAGTGTTAACACTATAGGTTTAGGATTTCAATTCTCCTGGTCAACAGAAGCTGTGAGAACACTGACAACATAACAATCCAAACGTGGTATCTAAATACTTCCTTACGTACTGCTCTACTCCCTCTTCAGGCCAAACCCTGAATTACCATTATGATCACATTAACCTTGAAATCAGTTAAGATAAAAGGCAATCGAAGTTTTGGGGTGAACAACCTTGCACTGACTGAAATTACAAGCTGTAGCAGAAATGAGATTTTGGAAACACACTTTGCTTCTGTGTGTATCATAAGTTTAGTTAAAATGTACACACTTAAAGTATTTGAAATTTCATTTTCCTCTTTTTTGTAATTAGTAATTAGAGCTACTAGGGACATTTTTATGTCAAGTATACAATGACGAGAAGAAGGACCAAGTTGCAGAAGATCAATTCAGAAGGCCAGGGGGATAAAATGCCTAGTCAAATGTGGGAAAATGGCAATTAAAAATGAGCCGTTTTCCTTCTATCCTTCCATTTTTCCTTTCTCCTTCTTTCCCTTCTTTTATTCTCTCTTCTGTACTCCTTCCTATCTTCCTTCCCTTCCTCTTCTTTTCTGGACAGTAGAAAATACTCTTACTTTGCTTATCTCTTTGGTTACAAGAACTGACTTCATTGCTTACTAATTTTGCCAATCTAGGCAAGTCGATTTATCTCTCCCAGCCTTATTTTCTTAATCTGTTACATGGCGCAATCAATAAAAAATATCTGCCATGAGGTTTCTGTATGAGTGAGATGAGCTAAAGTACATGCAAGTGTTTCGTAAACCACACAATGGTTACCTGTATTAATGTCTATGGAGAGAGACCTGGCCCTACCTTTGTCCTTCCCGCCATCATCCATCCTATGAACCCCTTTCCTTCTTCACTCTACCCACCCGATCACAAAACATACAGCACTCTGGGAAAACTATAGACACTGCCATTTCCTATTTTATGGGACTCATTTTGTTATGTTATAAGGATAATACGTAACAAATGTTTCAGGAACCATGTAAGAATGGAGGGTCAGAGGTGTTGATGTTACCACATAAAACCATCCTGCTGGCTTCCCGGGGGAAGGAAGGTGATGATTTTCAGTTCGGTTGGGTAAATTGCATCCCTGACACCAATGGTTCAAATCACCTTTAGAGGACCAGTACATATAGGATTGCTGTTCTGTTCACCTGCACAGTTTTCATTGATAGTTAGGGGGCCAAATTACACATAACTGATGGACCAATAATTTTCGTCCGCCACATTGTTGGGTTGAGGAGGGATAGATGAGGATGTTTCTGTCTGCCCCTTGCAGACAACAGTTGACAAGGAAGTTTGCATCTTTCCCCACCCTATTGCTGGTAGTTATGCCCACTCTAAAAGACCCTAGTTTAGTCTTTCATGTTCCAAGGCAATGCCTCTCAAACCTTAATGTGTGTATATATGAATCATCTAGGCTTCCTATCGAAATGAAGACTCTGGCTCAGTAGGTTTGAGGTGGAGCCTGCATTTATCACAAGCTCTTGGGCGATGCCCATACTTCTGGTCTACAGATGACACCTTGAGTTGCAGGACCTAAGCGAGATGAGAAACAGGGATGAGTTAGCCCTAAAGACATTTGTTTCCAATTTGTCAAGTAAACAATGACAAGCTGAATGGTAACATGGGGAATGTGAGTGGACGTACAATATTTTCCAAATATCATGTCTGGGGAAGGGAAGACTGAACTGGTGCCCCCCGAAGGCCAAGTGGGAGTGCCCAGGGGACCTGCTCCTCAAAGTGTAGCTCACTGTATTCTCCGGCCATGTTTCTAGCTGCATGCTCAGAGACATCAGGTAACAAATCAAAGGATTTTGTGTCTTCTTAAAATCACCATCTTCCTGTTCTTCTTTTCCAGGCATTCAGAAGGGAGTGAAAGATATTGATTTTGCCGTGTAGCTCAAGATTCAACCACACATTCCTTAGACACAAAAGAGAAAGGTATCTTTAGCTCCTTTAGGGCCACAGTTATGCTCTATCTTTATGTCAAACAAGAGCTCTTTGCAGAGGAAAGTATCCCCCGAGGAAAGGCAAAGCACTGAGTTAGCTGATTTATGGATGCCTAAGTCTCACTGCCCTCCTCCCTTCTGACTCCTCCCCTGCTCCCCAAGGCAACATCTCACCCCACGAATGGGCCAAGGAGTGCATCTGAACGCGTATGTGAGGAGTAGAGGTGTGATTCATTGGTTTCTTTTAGTTCGTGGTTGCTATTTGGGAAGTGGGCAGAGGAAAGAAGGAAGGGTGGTGAGTAAACATCAGAAGTCTCCTGCCCAAGGTTTACGACAGCTGCTCCCACCAGTGAGGCAGAGCCAGGGGCTGGATTTCCTCTTCTCAGTCCTTCTGCCTTTGAATGAACACAACAGAGAAGGCTTTTCCCTTCCTGTTAACTGAGGAATGGGGTTTCTTCTTCTCTCTGTAATTCCCAGTCTTTCCCAACTCAATACGTGAATCATGGATTTTGAAACAAATGAAAGTGTCAATCTTCGACTTACTAGTACAAGATCTTGGGCAAATTCCTTAATGTTTGTGACCTGAGTTTCCTCATCTCTAATGCAGGGATGAAAATATATCCTGTTGTGTCATTGGTTGAATTAAATTACATTAAGTGAGGCCAGTATGTGCACTGCGCATGGAGGTCCTTGCGGAAGTTATTATCATTCTAAATAATTTATTTTTAACACCAGAACAGGTGTCTAAGGACTAGGAGTTCTCCAGACCCCTTCACTTGTTCGCCTGTTTGTTTTTTTGTGTATTGGAGGCTCTGACTGCTGAGCTGTTTATTTCTGGGACCAACAGGCTCAGTACAAGTATGTCTGTGCCATTCCTCTGTCTGTCTAATGTGTGCTTAGAATTAGTCCAGAGCATGACTCTTGCTCAATTTAAGACAGTATTTGGGCTTTGATTCTGTCTTGCTAGTTGCATTTGCCTTGGATTTCTACCAATTATAAAATGATGATAGTATTAATAGCAATTAGAGTAGCAACTAAGATTTATATGATGCTCAGTGCATGTCTGGCCATTTTCTAAGTCCTGTGTATGTGTTAGTCCTTATGACAACCTGTGTAGTAGGTCCTATTAGAATCCTCATTTTACATATGAGGAAACTGAGGCACGGTGTCATCAAAGGCACTTAGACTACTCGTGGGTTTTTTGATTACCCTAGATCTACTTTGGTATTAATAAGCACACATTTTACTTTTGTTTTCTTCAAGCTACACAAGGAGTATAGCTCCTTCTGGGTCAGAGTCTCAACCTGTTTATTTGCTCTGTTTATGTATTCTTGTGACAGAAGAAAACCATCTTTGCTTTTCAAATTTGAAAATAAATATAAAATACAAGAATAAATCCTGCCAGCACTCATTCCTGAATGTTTCCAGAATTTGACCACTTCTGATGAATTCCAATACATTTGCTTAAACCATTAAATGCACCATTATCTCTCACCTAATGTTTGTAGTAGCCACCTCTCTGGTCTTCCCGCTTTCATGTTTGCCTCCCTTTGTCTGTCTTCCACACAGCAGCCTGAGTGAGCCAAGTAAACCAATGTGAACATCTCCCTGCTAAAAATCCATTTTATGCTTACCTATTACCTATTGAAAATACAAATTCCAAACCATGTTCAGAAAACTCCAATTGGTACAGCCCCTGCCTACATCTCTACCTCATTTTTATTGTCCCACTGTGTTAGTCTGAATGCTCCACAGAAACAGAACCAAGAGGATGTGTATATATACAGAGAAAGATTTATTATATAGAATTGACTCACATCCATTATGGAGGCTAACAAGTCTAAAATATGCAGGGTGGGTTGGCAGTCAGGACACCGAGAAGAATTGATGTTCCATTTTGAGTCCAGAGGCCATTTGCTGTAGAAGCAAAAAAAGCTGATGTCCCAGATGAAATCTGAAGGTAGTCGACTACAGAATTCTCTCTTGCTCAGGGAAGGCCAGTCTGTTATTCTATTCAGGTCTTTCACCAATTGGAAGGAAACCACCCGCATTATGGAGACAATGTGATTTACTCAAAATCTCATCCCAAATAACCCTCACAGAAACATCCAGAATGTTCTTGACCAAATGTTTGCACACCCCATGGCCCAGTGAAGTTGGTCATGAAGTTAACCATTATGCTCTTTTTAATCATTAAACCTTCACCAAGCCTGCCTCTGTCTCTGAGTTTCTGTCCTCTTTCTTCTACTTGGGATTCTGTTCTGCTTTCTCTAGAATGTAAGTTCCTCCTGGGAAGAGATGCTACTTTCTCTTGTCTTGTTCATTCATTTAATCCAGTGTCTAGAAGCATACCTGCCACCTGGAAATACCCCCAAAATAAATACTTATAAAATGGATGATTAAAATGATGAATTAACCAGTTCAAAGAAGATAGTATTATGCCTGGACCTGAAAACCTAAGTGGTCGACTAAGTTCAATGAAACGTAGTCTTTCTTAAAATATCTCCCTCCCAAACCATCACAGCAGCATGCTTGCCTCTTGCTCCAAACCTGTGCCCTTCAAGTCACCCCTAGTGCGATAATATAGGCTGAGTCATTTTGTCCCAGTGATCTTTGCTAAGTGTACATGCTACCTGAAGTCTTCTCCTCTATGTCTCTCACATAATTGTATCCATTCAGATTAATTTGCTATGGGATCCCTTGGGCTGCCATCTTGAAAGTGCCTGAGACCCTGACCTTGAAGAAATCGTTCAGAGAATGTCAGAGTTACAAAGTACCCTCAAGATCACCAGATTCCACTCTTCTTGTTACAGATGATAAAGCTGAGACAACCAATTAATGAAAGAGCTCAGTCCAGAGGCTCTATTTTAGGGCTGTACTTAACAGAACATACAAATTTCAGTGGAAGTAATTTTGTCCCCACCAATACTGAGTGACATATCTGAGCAAAGCTGTGTTTTAAGTATCTATGAAAGGGGAATGTGTGTATGAGTATGTACGTGTATATGGGTGTGGGGAATCATTGGGGTTTGGGAAGGCAAGAAGTAATATATCTTTTATTCTCCAAAACAGTTCCTAAGTACATTATAAAGATCAAGAGATGATTACAAATACTTTCTTTATTATTGGTTAACACGAATTGGAAAATACTATTTCATATGTGCAGCCACAAGTTTACTAACACTTCTATTTTTCAAATCAAGAAAATGTTCAAAGGGGACTCTTAGCCTGAAGAGCAGAAATAAATATACAAGGTCACCAGTTACTACTTGTCCAGAGCAGGCATAGAACAGAGAGTGAATCTCTACTGCTTACACCGCCTTTGGATAAATTAATCCCATCAGCCTCTGTATGTGGACCAATGTTTGCCAGATCTTTACCACCCACTAACCCAATAAGTCACTTTTTTTCTGTTGGAAGAAAGTGGGGGCTTAGGATTCTGGAAGAAGTAACACTTAAAACTAGCCAAATCTTTCCAGACTTTCCAGGAGGAGGGAGGCGGGGCAGGAGGACCTGCATAAAGACAGCAAGCTGGAGAGCACGTCTGGGTTACGGGATGCATCGATACGAAGGACTTTTGACCTTCCCTTATAGCAGAATTCTTACCAGGCTAAGCTCATGTCTGAGTGATTGGGACACCATCCTCCTCGTGGATCCTCCTTTACTTTACTGTATATGCCTAAAAGACAGGGGCTCATCTTATTTTTCTTTGACTCCTTACAACTTAACATGCTCTGATTTGAGGACAGTGATGGTCTCAGCTGCTCCCGTTTTCTCTGTCTTTCCCCTTTCCCTAATTCCATATAAAGAGGGGCTTTGGCATAGATATGTGTTGTAATCCCACAACTCCACTTACTATGCATGTGACCTTAAAAATTCTCTCTCCCCAATAAGTCTCAAAATTCTTCTTCACAAAATTAGGATGATAATATTTCGGGGAGAACTAAATGAGATAGTTTATGTTGAATACTTTCCCAAGTGCCTAGAAAAAAGAAGGCACTCAACAAATTGTAGGGTATATGAGACTGGCTTCACAGGTGTGCAACCTGTGCACACAGAAGAGCCCACTGTTTAATGCTCTGTTGCTGCCTTTTGAAATTCTTAATCATTTTTGAACAAGGGGCTCTGTAGTTTCATTTTACACTGAGCTCTGCAAATTAGGTAGCTGGTCCTGATTATATTGTTATCTGGGAAGAATCTGGGCAGAAGTTACAGGGAAAGAGGGAAGTACAGTGAAAGAGAGATGAAAGAAAAGAAGCAGGAAGGGAATGTAAGAAGTATTGTTGGCATTAACTAAATTCCTCTAGAAGATTAAAATATTAGAAAGATGAATCAATCCTCCTTTTCTCTACCGGAATATTTCTATGAGAATTAGAATGAGGTGCGAGGCAAAGAGAGGTTAGTACGTAGGTCAAAAGATAGATGGGCCTTCAAAGGAAATTTTAGTTTGTTTTATCATTGTACAAAAGAATTGCTCAGAAAAAGAGACAAAAATGGGGGAATTCTTTGGAATAGACAAATCAAGAACACAATTCTGAGAAAAATCAGTGTAATACTATAGAAGCCCCTGACTGAAATACGTATGTAACTTTTTTTTAAAATGGAGAATAACACATAACTTATCCATGGAGGTGGAAAAGCAGTCTTTGTAACACAGTACATTCATTTTTCTTTTTTCAGATCTTCAGAGATTGATTTAAAATACATTCATATCTCATTGAAGAGAGAGGCAATCTAAAATCATGAGATAGTAGGCTCCTTATAAATGCTTGTTAATTGGTTAATTAATCACTCCTCTGTCTGGCTGAAGGGATTCTTGTACAAAGTCCACACCTGCCTGGGAGTAGCGTCTTCCTGTTGTTCCAGGTTCTACCTACTGACAACATACTTTTATGAGAGCCCCCCATCATCACAAATAGTTCTCCTTCATCACTAAGCTACTCTTCCTCATATTACATCTCTCTAGCTATTGGCCATGTGGCATAGTTTCTAAATCCTGCATTATCCCAACCATTTCTTCTAAACAGGTTCTAGCTTTTTAAACGTATCTCTTAAAGCATGGTGCCTGACCTTCAGAGTCCCAGATATATAGACAGATGCGATCAAAATTAAGTGGGTGACACATTCCTACTTCTGCAGTCTCAGATCACATTTATGTTATCTGTTGCCTATCCTGCAATGTTGGCAAAGATTAGTCATCAACTAACAACTGGAGATGGGAGGTTTTTCATGGAACTCCATCAAACGTGAGCTTTATGGGTTCAATGAGCTATGGCTTTGTGTGTATGTGCCCTCTAGGGGAGGAAGGGAGCTTTCGCTGGATTCTCAAAAGATTTCCTAGTCCCCTAAAACACTAAAAGCTTTTGAAGAAGAACATAGTAGAAGTTTTCTAGTGCAAAATAGATTTTTTTTTTAATTTAAGAGGGAAATTGTGAAAAAAAATACTTTAAACCTTTTGTTTGACTTAATACATGTGCATATGCAAATTTTATCCTTTTTTTAAATGAAGGGGCAAAGACTTTTTCTTTCTGTTTGGGTAAGCTGATTGAATTCTGTGTTTGTTTTATAAAAAGCATATTATTAAAATCATCACACATAAATTCCTGTTTCAGTTTGATCAAATTTTAAGATATTGGAGAAATAATGTGAATAAAGAATGCTAGATTTTTATAATTTTAGCAGTTGCCATGCTCACACTTAAATCAATAGTATTTAGTAAATGACTTGCCTTTGTCAAGTCTTTCCAGAGTATTCAATTAGTTAAAATGACAATTCTAATCACATTTCTTCAATTTAAATAATATCGAGTTAAATAATATAATTAGAATTATCAAGGTCTACAAAAGGGAACTTAGTAATTAGCACCCCGCTTTCCTACTCAAGGTCTGAACAAGCTGAAAATAAAACAAAGAGCAAATATTGAGGTCAGAATATCACTTTTATAATGGTAGAGCCAAAGTCGAAGCACTGAACTTTAGATTTATTAGCCAAGTTAATGTACAAGGAATTAAGCCACCTGGACTTTAACCACCTGGTCCCAAGAAGTATTGGGCTTGGGATAACTTTTCTTATAGGATCCAAGGTCCTGGATGAGCAGAAGTAGGCACATTTATCCAACAGAGGAAAGCAAAGCTGAGCCAACCAGCCAAGATTTTCTTCCTGATTTTACCGTTTTAAAATTACTCTACCTCCCCAGGGGCAAATTAAATGAAGAAGGGAAAGGTTTGGAGAGTGGTTAGGGAAAATCCCTTATTATGGAATCAAGCAGTGGGGAAAGAAGAAGGAATTCCCCTCTAACAGTAACACCAAATGAAATTAGCTTCAGTAGGTTCAAGAACAAACCTATCTGTCACTGGGTAAGCTCAGGACTAGCTTAGGACAACGGAAGTGCATGACTCCACTGGACAGAGCCTCCAGGCTAGATGTGTTTGGTCAGCATGTTTTTCAGAAGCAACGTTACGTGTTGGTTAGTCCTTCTATTTTGTAGAATTCAGTTAAGAGAGTTCTATTATCTATTGCACCCAGGCCTGCCCCATCTTGCCCAGTAATAGTTCACGCAGGACTTAAGTGTTTCATCTTTTACACATCACCTCATTTCTTTCAAGATGTGATTTTTAGGATCTCACTCAATTCTGAGGAACATTAGGAAACAACTTTCCTGCAGACAAAACTGTAAACTTACTTTTCTAAAAACTTTAGAACTTTCAGTGTGCTTTATGACAAATCAAACATTTTTTTTGATTAATGAAGTTTTAATGAAAGTAGTACAAAGGTATTAGTATAAAGTTTATACCCATCAAGCTGTACAGTCAGATGATGGTAATTATATTTTGTCAGGGATAAAAAATAAGAAAATATGTTGACCCAGTACTCTTTGACAAAATTATCTCAAATAAGCTTAATGAAAAGTAGATATTTGCTTAGAACATTTTTCCCTAACATGGAGCATCTAGAAGCTTTTAAATATGACCTGGGTGTGCAACAGCATAAAAAAAGATCTAATTGTCTTTGTAAAGATCTTAACAGGGATGGATGTAAGTAATTTGAAAAAAAATTATATATATGTATATATATATCTTATTTTTAAACATTTTAACCTTTAAGATAGAAAACATGGATATGGATCACAAAATTTTTGTTAAATGTGTTCTGATTCTTACCATAGGTGAGTTAGTTTGCAAGTATTCTCTGAACTCTATTCCTTTCCAAGACAGGAAAATCACTCATGATAATCTGTGGAATGTGGGTATTGATTTTGGTTTTCATTAGCTAAAGTGAAGTCTTCCAATCTACATGCTCTACTCTCCTTCCCTTCCCCCCAACCCCCACACCCCCAGAATCCTGCAAAACATTGGTGACTGGGTATTGCTTCTGTGCTTTTAAAGACAGGAAGTTTCATGAAACAATTTTACAACTATCAGTATGAGTGGTTTTTAAAACACATTTCTAGAAAAGATCTGAGACTCTGAAATGGAGACTAGACTGAACAGAATTCTTACTTTGACTTATATGCATACATACACAAGTGCTATTGACTTGCCCTCGCAAAGTCAAATCTAGCTCACAGAATATACAAAGATAGGTACACACAACAGAAGAGATTACTATCCTTGATTGCAGAAGAACTGCTCTGGCTGCCATATTCTTCATTCCAGTATAGTGGCATCGTGATCTAATCTAGTCATTTTCAAATTATTGGTCCCCAGCCATTACTTCGGTGGGAAATCAGTTTAGTGCACCTTAACTAGGAGTTTTTAAAAAATAAAAAGGAAAGGAAAAATGACAGAGTGCATTGCACATGGTAACAATAAAAATTGCTTCATAAAAATTTTGCTTAATTTATGTGTTATATGCATGCCTGGTTGCCATGTGAAACATAGGCTCTCCCCCAGAAAATAAGGAACAAAGATTGCTGAACTTTAACTGCCAGTTATAAGCTTCATACTTATTATTATTGTGTTTGACCACAGTGAGGCATTTGACATACTGACCACAACCTGAACCCTCTGTTTGAAAGTCAACTTTCCCTTGATTTCTGTAATGTTTTTTTCCCCATTTTCCCACTCTCCTGGTTCCTCCTTGTTAGCTTTCCTTTACCCATTCTGTTTAATATTCCTTGGGCATAAAGTACAAATTCCTGAGATGAGCAGAATAGCCTTAGTAGTTGTCTCCTGCCTGCTTTTCTAGCTTCAGCTCCTGCTGCTCACCCTGGGGTACCCTATCCCATAGTCATACCAAATTACTTGCGTTTCTCCGTGTTGATGGGCCAGTCCTTCCTCCCTGCCTTTGTCTAAATGGTTTCCTCTTTCCTGATCAACCTCCAAGTTTTTTTCTAGAGAAATACTGTGAAAAATCTTTTGGTTATTACTAATATTGTAATACAATTTATTAGAGAAAAAAAAACTTATGCTTTCTACCTTCCATGAACTCATATTCCAATCTCATCTCTTCCCTCCTCTTCTAATGAGTTTCCTTTTCCCAGTAATAGGTTTCTTTTCTCTCTCTCTTTTCTCAAATTTATTGGGGTGACAATGGTTAATAAAGTTACATAGGTTTCAAGTGTACAATTCTGTAATACATCATCTATATATCACATTGTGTGTTCACCACCCAGAGTCAGTTCTTCCATCACCATATATTTGACCCCTTTGCTCTCATCTGCCACCTCCCTCTCCCCGGTAATGGGTTTCAATTGAGAATAGGTCAACCCATTAATGGAAAAACACTGTGGAGTGAACTGAAAGCCTTTCCTTTAACCAAGTCTTCCACCATGTTAAATGTTCCCTTTGCTGTGCCTGTAGAATCCACCACTGTGAAATCTCAGCATTTCTCATTCACTGGCTGTGTAACGTGGGTGGGTTCATTCATGCAAGCACTATGTCAGAAATACTATGCTAGGCCCTGAAGATACTGCCCCCAGATGGAGTAGACACACTCTGTCTCTGGTCTCACAAAGCTTGGAATCTCATCAATCTTCTAGAATGCAGACCTTCCTGCTTAAACTGGTGAAAGTTAACCATGTTAGGTTTAGTCCATCATTCCCACCCATTGGAATCTTTTTGCAACTCAATTCTGCTGAAAAATCAAGTCATACTTAAAAACAGAATGTTCCCAGAGGTATGGGGTGTTTTAGTCTCTGAAGTTATCTTCAATTGGTGAGCATATCCCCAAGTCTTGGTAGGAGTCAAGGGTAAAAATTATTTCACAGACAAAGCAAAGTTAGAGCCAATTCCACAGTGTCCTCAGTAACTCTGGTTAAGAATTTCATAAACACCTCACACATCCCAAGCAGATGATAACTTCCTTAAGGGTATGTGTGTGTGTGACCATATCTTGTCTTTTTTGTGTATTGTCCACAACTTGAAGATTATAGTTCCTCAATAAATATTTTATTGAGTAATAGATTGGATGATAGAGTTAATAAAACATGTTCCACATTTCAGAAAGTGCATCTGGGACTAAAGGAAAAGTAATTGTCAGGCACCTAGAGCACATAGGAAGTTCCAGTAAACATTTTGTCTCCTACTTTCTATCTGGAGCATGAACGACCATGTCCATCCATGGTCAACAATATTTCTTATTTCACCATATTCACCTCTATTTAGTTTAAATAAAATACTTCAAACTAACAACACCCATTATTGCCTTTTAAGATTGCCTTTATCAGCAATTAATACCCATCCTGTATTAAGATAATTGCATGAGATAGTCACAGCTAATTAACAGTGTTCCTTAAGTGAAGATTAAGTGGAAGGAATTTATCAGTGACTTCTCAGCTGGGCGATTACTGGACAGATTTGCAACATCTTCCTGAGTCACAAGCATTGTGTTCTCTTCACCTGACCTGCCTTCAGCTTGCATTGACTTAATGTCTCCGACTATATTATTTGATTGTAAAGCTGTTTGACTATAAAGCTTTTTGCTAGTGGAGCACAGTGACAGAACAAAACACCATGCTGGCGCTGTTCCTCCCATAGGTCCTTCCTGTCACCATGGTTACTCAGCCATGTTGGGGAAAGATAAGAGAAGAACATGAGGGTGGCCTCAGTGGAGTCCATTCCTTCGGTGGCCTAAGGTTCACAAAGCAGAAGAAGGTTTCAAAGGATCCTGAGGGCTGAGTGAGCTTTCCTGCACCATTCCTCCCAATCTCCCAGCAGGACTCAGCCAGAAAAAGGGATTGTTCTCATAGAATTCAACTTGCAAATTTTGTACCAAACAATATTAGCATTGTAATTTAAGCTTCCTGTCACTAGAAGTTAATAGTTTACCACTCCTTGCAACTACACTGACAGAGATGGGGGGAGGTCAGCTAATTGATAACATGGCGCTATCCAAAGGGAGAATGACACTCTGCTCCCACACAGCACCGAGAAAATGAATACCTTTGATCTGCTTTACTAATGCCAAAACCAAACAAGTTTCTTCATTTATTCAATAAGTATTATATTATTAAACAATATTTCTCAGAAGCTTCCTGAAAGTTCTCAAACACACACACACACACACACACACACACACACACTCCACAACACGCATAGAAAATATGGTGTCTAACCCTTTGTGAAGGAGTTGGCATCTCTAGTTTTATCTGCATAAGTTGGTTCAAATGAGATAACCATGTATATAAATTAACCTAACAATGTGCTGAGGGATTTGTGTTTGTGTGTGTGTGTGTGTGTGTGTGTTGTTGTTGTTTTATCCCCCTCAGGAAAAAAGTGGTTGGGAATGTGAGATGTCCAGTTAGTGTCTCTCCCCTCACCCTCTCTCTTTCTCTCTCTATCTCTTTTATTTGAATATGTTGATAGAACCCCCCCTAAGATATTTAACTTTTATTCAAAAATAAGGGAGAAAAGGGAAGAGGTGGCCATGTATAATAGAAGAAACATGATCTGGGCACTTAACACATTACCAAGCCCAGAGCAGGCACTAGATGAATTCTTATTGAATGGAAACAAAAACAAATCAGATGGATCTTGATGTAAATCCTAATTCTGGCCTTTACCTTGACTTGTTGCGTGACTTGCCCAAGTTACTTAGCATCTCTGAACCTCACTGTTCTCGTCTTAGAAGTGAGGGTGGTGCCCACTCCTTAGAGCTGTGGTGAAAATGAAATGCAATGAGATAATGCATGGGAGGTGCCAGGTCCTTACACAAGACCTGACCCACTCAATAAATGGTTGTTTTTATTTTGTTATCCTGTATTCAAAAGTACTTGGAGGAACAGAGAGGTGCCCAATTAATGCTCTTCCAGACAACATTTCCCATTGTCTTGCTATGTTTTACACCAAGGACATGTTTTGCCTCTGTTTCAGGATAATGGTCGTAAATTACCTCATGAGCTTAGTTCCTCAGTGATTCACTGAGCTGAGCAGTAGTTAAGTTAGGCACCTGTAGCAAAATGGCCCTCTACATTGGGAGCGCTACAGCTCAGAGATTCTCTGCTCTGGACCCAGGTGCCAGAAGCTTCTTTCCTGCTGCCTCTGATGTGCACAGTTATGTTTGAAGATTGCTTGTCTACTCAGGTCCCACATATTTTTGCTTAACTGTACAATTCTGGCACTGGTCATTTGGCAAACATTTGTGTATCAGACACATGCAAGGCCGAGGATGGAGAGATGATCAGAATAAAGCCTCTGCCTTAGACGAGCTTAGAATCTGCTGGAGGAAAGACAAGTAAACTGATGCCATCAACACAAGGTTTCCAATTCTGGCGACAGAAAATAAGCAGGCAGGCAACCTGATTCCAGAAGCTCTGGACTCAGGCAGATTGTGATGAAATATTGCTCTCTACTTACTAGTAGCTACATGATACCCTAGTCTGTTTATATGCTGCTTAGTCTACTGATGCCTCTGTCGTCCACCTTCTGGCTACTCTAATCAGCACCCCTGGGAGCTTGTTAGAAATGCAGAAGCTCAGACCCCCTATTCCAGCCTATTGAACTAGAGTCTGTACGTTAACAAGGCCCTCAGCTGATCTGTATGCACACTAGTGTTTGTTATGCCTTGATGTCTGTCAAGGTTTTGCATTTGGGGTAAGATAAGTGAGATGACAGAGGCACAGAGATAGGCACACTAGGTAGGCACATAATAGTAGTATCCTTTTCTGCAAGATACATTTCAAATGAGTGAGACCTTACGTGCCATTAACGTGATACCATAGCCTACAAGGTACTAGTATGAGAAGTGACTGTGAGTAGGTAATGCCTCAGAGCTACTGCTTCCGGGGGCATCCAGACTGATGCTAATCAGAAAGAAAAAGATTTTTAGATTGTACTCCAACCAAAAAGAATCAACTCCTCCGCTTTGCTCATGGGCACCACAGAGAAGGCCAATACCAGTACAGAGAAAGCACAAATGCATAGACAGATAAAGAGCATTACCCCTGGGGAAATATGTCCATGCAGAAGAGAATAAAGGTGTAGACAACTACCGCCAGCTGGACACAAACATCAGCAAGAGAACTATAATCCCAGAGAGCTCTACCAGCAAAGAGCCAGTGGGTTAGATTGTTCAGGTGGTTTTCCACATGACCAACCAATGTAGGAAAAGATATCAAGTTCAGTAGTTCTAGGGAAATACCAATTAGAGGAACAATGAAGTATCACTTTACCTTCAGACGAGAAAGAATGAGAAAGACTGTAACACCTACTTGTGACAGTGGATGGGGAGGAAAATGGACTCATATGCTTTGTTCATGTGAAAAGTCAGAGCCTTGTGGAAAGCAATCTGGCTTAACCTATTAAAAGAAAAAGTATATGCATATATATATATATATCCATACACACATGCAACATACACATATACATGCAAATATGCATGCTTACACACATAATTCAAACAATATTCAAAATAGAAAAAAAAATTAAATACATTTTGGAACTTCGCACCTCATGGACTCTTAGGCCGCCATTAAAAACATTAAATAAAAACTATACTAGTTAATTTGGAAAGATATCTGCTAAATATGGTGGAGAAACATAAATGTAGCAAAGTGTGACTAACATAGTCCCATTTTTAGAAAACAAATAACCACAAAGATAACTCTAAATCGATGTCTTCATTCCTCCCCTGCATATGCAATGTCTCCCCTCTCTACTCTGCTCTTTCCCCTGGGAGGCTGACCTTATGACTAGACCCAGGGGCTCTCTGAGACCAGGGACTTCCTGTCAAGCTCCACCAATCAAAAGCACTGACAGGAGCGGTTGGTCAGGGCTGGCTGAGCCTCTGGACATCCTAGCTTCTCTTAAGCTAGCCCTTTGTACATGACTTCCCTTCCATCTCTGGCAACCATCTCCTCCCTTCCTTCCTTTAATTTTAGTGATGTTAACATCCCTGGGATATAGCTTCAATCCTATTCCATTTTTTAATACCCTGTTTGCACTTTTATACATAATCCCATTATTAGATTTTCCTTGAATGATCTTAAATGGAAGTTGCTGTTTCCTGCTGAGACCCTGGTTAATACAACCTCTATTTTTGCATGTTTATATGTGTAGATCCATGTTTGTATACAATTACATAAACATGGAGAAACATAAAAAGATCTATATTATGTAGTTAAAATGAGATACAGAAGTTGGGTGGAAGGGATTGATGTAGTGGGAACAGTGGTAGGTAGAACAGGGGAGAGAAGAGAGCTGCGAAAGAAAAAGAAAGAAAAAGTCTGTACTAAATTAACCAAAACTGAAAAATATACAAAAATACACAATATCACATTTAACATTTTATACATTATGTGTATATGTATAAAAATTTAACTAAAAGTGGGCAACAAGGCAAAAGGGACTAAACAACACAGATTTCCTGGCTCTTAGCGTTTTTGGGGGCAACATAATGAGAAGCTGAACATCTGGTCTGTAACACAGACTGAAATACTTGTAATAAGAAGCAGCGTGTCCCAGAGGAAGATGTGGTTCTTAAAGAAATTGATGGACTTATAGAGAATATAAATTCTCTTCGTCATTGAGTATGTTCAAAGGGAATAAAAGAGCCACACATCTCAAAAAAAATCTCTCTCTTAGAACCTTCCTTAGTTGTGGGACAGTGAGAAGAAACAAATCATATTTGAGAAAATGGTTCAGTCTTATATTAGAAGAGGTTTGCATTTGTAGGACTGAATAAGAAAACACATACACAAAATTGGTCAAACTGTACTGTACCTTATTCAGCGATGAAAGGAAGACGTGATGAGATAGGACACCCAGGATTTGAGAGAATGGTTGACTTGGCATAAGACCAATTTGATTAGCCAGGAATGACAAGAGGTATTGGGCAGAGGTGTCAGCGCTATGAGAAGTGCATGAAGCAGAAGTCCGGAGCAGAGAGGGCAGTGAAGCTAATGAAGGCAGTGGCTCGTGCTCCAGAAGAATACTCGTGCACTTCATTTCCGTCCCTGGAATCCGACCCAGGTTGAATCAGAAACACTTCTCTGATAAGACAAAGTAATCACAACATGATGACCAAGAAAGAGGCTAGCACAGTATGGAACCGGTTTGTAAGCCATTACAGTTTTTGCTAAAGGTCTCCAGGGATCAACGGGTCAGCTTTGAATCTGAGTTCACCAGAGAACTAAAGGAGAGGGTTGAATTCTAGAAGGACCCCAGCCCATTCCAGAGGAAGCCTTGGGGACAGATGAACTGTCCAATGAACATGTCACATGTTCCAGGTGAATGAATATACCCAGACAGGAGAGAGTGCGTGAGACCCCTCATCCATTGCCTGTCATGTCCCTTGGACAGAAGAGTTACCTTATTACCTTATGTGTGACCGGCAACCTTTACTGCCAATTAATTGATTTGGTGTTAGGTCCAGAGAAACAGATCAGCAACGAGCCAACTGCTAATAGTATGATACATCCTTTCTTTCTTCCCCTGGAGAGTGTTATTTCTAAATAAATTAGTCCCTGGCTGTCAAATGTATTGCAAATGAAAGGCATTTATAACACATCAACAAGTATTTATTAGTCATCTCCAATTCTAGAACTGTAAACCTAGAAGAAATCATGGAGATGATTGGCCCCAAATCCTTTATTTTATAGATGAGGGAGCTGAGGGACTAAAGAGGATAAAATGTTTGCTGAAGATCACTCAGTAAGTTTTACAAGCAACATCCTCTTAAGATGGACCCCCAACAGTAAGCATAAAGGAATCCATCCAAGATCAAGAAGAGAGAATTATTAGAAATATAATAGCAGTTACTAGTTTAAAACATTTATTAATTACAGAAATCTGCACAGCATCCTTCAAACACAGCGCACACACACACACACACACACGGAATTCATCATCCTAACAACTCATGGAGGCAAATCCACCCTGTATTTGTAACCAGGGAAATGGCCTTTTTTCTCAAACTAAAGAGACGATACGGATGTGTGTCAGCACATGATTCAAACAGAAAGGCATTGTTCCCTAAACTCACTCTTCCGTTTTCTATAATCTTAATCCCATATGTCAGTTCATGGTGTCAACTGATGTCACCAGTGCAGAAACCCATCCCAGAGAGTCCTTCCTGCCAGCAGTCCATCCAAGGGTGACTTGACTATCCCTATCTTATTTGCTAACAATTGTGTCACCAGCTGGGACTGACCCCTGAAAGAGTGATCAGTTGGAGTGACAGCCTTCCAGTTCTGCAGAAACTACAAAACTGACTCAAACCAAGAAACAGACAGGAGTGCCTGCAGTCAGGAAACATGGATCCATTCACTCTCTGACATTCCATCTTAGGTTGACCCTGTGGGGAAAATGTAGAAGTGGCAGTTACAGTGCAGTGATGCACGGCAAGGTAAGACTTTGGGGAAATCCCGATGGTCAGCCAAGAGCACCGCAGGCTGGAGGCTCATCTTTGCTCATGTAATAGGATTCCAGTTTAAACTAGTTAGTTCAGTTAAGGATAATATAAAATCTTCTTGTTTAGGCAAGAGTGGTTGGGATTGCTAATTATGCTTTTGGCCAACCCATGCAAAGATAGCCACCCTACATGGGCTGTTGTGAATGAATCTGATGAAATATCAAAATCTGGACCTCCTCTGTTAGCAACTGGGTGGTGACTAACCAAACTGAATATGTTCATTCAGATAAGACCATAGACAGCAAATAATAGTAACACCGTCATGCAAAAGTCATCCTTTACAAGTACCTTCTTTTCCTAGATTCCCCATCTATTCTTTCTATTCTGTCATCTTCATTTCTTGGCTTGTTATTACCTGGTTCCATGTCATGACAGACCACTGAGTGTTCAAACAGGTGAGCTGCATGAGTGAGTTTAGAGGCACGAGTAAGTTATATAACCTCTCTGTTCCTTAGATTCCTCCTCTTTAAGAGGAAGAAAATAGTAGTACCTACGTCACAGGATTTTGGCAAGAAGTCAATTAGCTAATATATGGTGATTAACTAATGCCTGGCATGTAGTAAGCACTATTTAAGTATTTGCTATTATTATTTAGATGGGATTTAAAGGGCCTTGAGTATTCCATGCTCCACATTGGCCTGTGCTGGTTCTGTGGTCATTCATGGATTTAACTATGGTTTCTAAATTCCTTCTCTCTCTCACTTTCACCCTCTCTCTTTCTCTCTCTCTCTCTCACACACACACACACACACACACACACACACACACACACACTCATGACTTTTCATTGTGCACTGTAATATGTATGAGTCATTTCTACATTTCACAGTTTGATAAGTTCCAGAGGCCTCAAAATGGAGGTCTCTATTGGGATCACTTATATGGTAGGTATCGTGGAAGGTGCTGGGGTGTAAAGAACCATGAGACATAATCCTCCCTTCAAGGAACTGATGGTCTAATTAGCCAGTGGATATGCTGACAAAGAATTGCCCAACACTGCTGAGTGTTAACTACAGCACAGAGATGGGCTGGGGCCTCAGAACGGGCACAGCTGAAAGGGAGAGAGGTGTTGAGGGGGAGAGTCCTGGAATAAATTCCTAAAGTAGGAACAGGAGTTTAGTAAGCAAACGAGGCAGGAAAAGGCATTTTTTTTTTTTGGTAGGTAGGCTTATAAAAAGAAAAAAGGTATAAAAGATCATAGCATATTTATAGCATTTTATATCAGTAAATGATGGCTGTACAATAAATGACATCTGTCAGAATGATCAAAAGATAAGAAATGGCAGGAAGAGTGTTGGGAGATGAGGCTGAAAAGGTCCCAGTAACTGTATCCACAGAGGCCTTATGTGCTACTAATGTATCTTGGTCATGATCTACAAGTGAAGACGATGAAGGTCCATAGAAGGATTTTAAAGAGGAGCATGCATGGCCAGGTGTACATCTGAGAAGTCACACTGGCTGCAGAGTGGAAGACAGAGTTAGGACAGGGTGAGTGGGGTGGGTGAAGGGGGAGCCATTGCTGGTAGCTGCTTGTGGTTCTCTAAGCAGTAACTCTATTTCTCTGTCTTCTTCCCCTACCCTCTCTCTGGACCAAGGAATAAAAGGTACATAACTAGATATTTAGCTCACCTGGACCAGTGGGTGGTTATGTGACCAAACTAACCAGAGCTTTCCTACGTACTTCCTCTTATAACATGGCCTTTGAAGCTGTAGCCCATGGGCAGGCAGGCCAAGAATAAACCCTAAATAGATCAGCGGAATCCCGTCAAGTGAAGAAGCAATGTAGGTGGGGGATTGCGGAATCCCTGGACTCAAATCTGGTGAAAACCAGTGAAGGAAGTTACACATGAATTCGGTAAACTTTTAGCTCTTCTCAGGAGACTCAGGTTAGCCAAACGGGTCCCATTTGTGGGACACAGGCTCCGCAACCCCTGAAGGCTGACTGTTTTAGAAAGAGCTTCTCAAGTCCAAGTTCTCTCGCTCCTGAGCTCACGTCTGGGCCTGAATGTCTGTTTAATGAAAAAAGCCATCCTGGGAGAAGGTTGCTCGAACTCGCTGAAAATTACAAAACTGTTCCCTTATCACGTAAGTGTTTTCCAATGTTGGAAGTTTTTAAAATTAACTCTACAGAAGATAAAGTAAACATACCCACACTTCTAACATTTTTGTGTTGAATTTAAGACAATCCCTGTATGTCTGCTAAATGAAATTGTTTGTAATGTTTGTAATGTGTTTTTAATGTTTAAGAGATTCTGGCATAGTTGACCTTATAATTAGCCATGTGATTCTAGTTTAAACGACTAATTAAGTGGTTGACTTCAGACTAAAGCTTTAAAGTTGAAAGTTCCAAGAGAGGTTGGCTAAGTTTGTAAACAGTATTGAAAGATTTAAGAGAACTTGAAGGTCATGGTATTTAAAAGTTTAATTTATTAGATTTATAAGAACTGCTTAGGTACTCGGGAAAGCTTTGCTTGTTAGTCAAGCATTTGGAGTACTTAAAAAGAAAATATATAAAGAGTATATATTACATTTATAAATGTGGTTTAGACTGTTTAAGGGAACTTAATTGCCAAAATTGTAAAGTACCCCTTAAAATTTTATTAGATTTATAGATAGAAAAATAAGATTTGTAGTTTGAACTTAAAAGCTTAAAGGAGAAAAAAAAATTCATTACTTCGGTATATTGAATATTTATCTTAGAAACCAAGTAGCTGCAAACAGTGTTTTATATGCACAAAAGCTGGCCTCCAGGACCCCAGAAAACTCTTGACTTCTTGCTGGGATTTGTTTGACCTGAGACAGGAGCAGGACTCCTTTTTCTCCCCCGGTTTAAGCTGAGAAGCTGGTGGCCATGGTGTGAAGCAGCCTCACTGCCTTAGAGAATAAAGCTGACTTTGGATCGCAGGTTCCAATCAGCTGTAGGGCCAGCTCTGCTCTCACATTTATCTTGGGCGGTTTAGGGGAACCAAAGCATCGCCTTTATTGGCTTTAGCTGGTTGGAGTTGGGTCTCGACCACTTTCAACTAAAAAGTCCTAACTATTGCTGAGGACATGAAGGGAGGGACCCATGTTCAAGCCCCTTGTGGGTAGACTGAATTACATAACTTGAAAACAAACAAAATCCTACAACAACGTATATTTAACATTTTGGTCCTCATAAAGCTTCTTCCCAAGAGTGTTCCTACTATCTCTTGCCTTCTGATAAGTTGGATGCCTGACCCTCCCCTCCCCTCTCTAGAGACTCCTTCCCTCACCAAAACCAGGGAGGTGGGGGTGACACCAAGATGAGCTAGATGGCAGGGTTTGTACCCTTCTCTGTTCCCCTTCTTTTTTGTTTTGGGGTCTAAAGAAATGGTAGCAGGAAGAAGAGCAGTGACGTGAGAGAACCCCATGTCACTGGGTATTTTTTCTCTGTTCACTATGTGGCTAGTATCCAGATTTAGAAAAGATAAGACTCTGGAATCAGTTATGGATCTCTGATGAAGACTTTGAAACTCTGTTAAAGCCCAACAGAGTACAGCTAAGGATGGTGCCTGCCTCCCGACCAACAGGTTGGGGACTCTGGTGCCATTAACTGAAATTAGGCACTTAGAGGGTCAGGTTTAGGGAAAAAAGGGGGTTCAGGCTGGTACAAGAAGAGTTTGAGGTGCTGCGCGGCATCTTGTTGGGAGTGGCCTTTAGGCGATGGGTTCTAAAATCCAGGAAGCAGATTGGGGTTGGTGCAGCAGTTTGTAGAGTGATTGCTGTTGAGGTGGTTATTGAAACCTGATTTCCTCAGTTCTCCCTCCACCTTGCTGGTTGTTAGCTAAGAACTAGGTAGGGCTCTGTATCTGTTTTAGGAATGTATTCGACTCAAGTAACAGAAAACCCGTCATAGAATGGTTCAAATAGAGAGGGATTTTTTATTTATGTGCAAGTATATATTTTTATTTTTTGTTGAGATATAACTGAAATACAATGTTGTTTTAGCTTAGGTACACATCATAATGATTTGATATATGGGTATATTGCAAAACAATCACCACAAGTTTAGCTAACATCTATCACCACATAATTACAATTTTTTTTTTTCCTTTTAATGAAAGGAAGTCTTTTCATTATTTCCTACCTGAAAAGAGGCAGCTGCTGGTGTTGGTTTCATGGCTCGATGATGCCAGAGCTGGTGTCTGCCATTGTCTTCTCTTTTCTCTTGTGGTCTCTAGATGGTTACTGCATCTCTAGACACAGAACTTACTTTCGAGGTGGGGGCAAAAAGCAGATTCAAGTTACGTTGGTTTCTTTTATTAAGGAAGAATAATCTTCCACATCTTATTGCTTTGCCTTTGAGACTTCTGCTTGTGTTTCCATGCCTAGCACTGTGTCACATGGCTGCCTCTAGCTGCAAGGAAAGCTCAGGGAAGGCAGAAAATAAAAAGGAAATTGGGGATAATTGTGGAGTCAGCCTATGAATTACGATTCCACCATTAGGAAGTTACGGTGTCGTGACAGTTATTCCCTGACCTTGGAATCTGGAGCCCAGGCCTGGTCCACGGTGAATGCCTTGATTAGGCTGATGGCTTAACAATCAACTTAACCTCCTGTGATTTATTTTCTCTCTCTCTTGAAACTTTCTCTATATTCTGGAACTTGATCAGTCATTTTCTAAAGTCTGTATAAAAATGATATGATTACTCTCTAACCACGTTGAATCTTCCCATATGTATTAAAAGTCTAGGCAATCATAGATGCCTCCAAACTGTCCCCCAAAGTGGAAAAGTGGGAAGAACTTTGACTTGACAGAGAACCTATGTAAATGACACAGAACCTGTGGCATTTGACCAGGACTCTGGCAAACTTTAGCCATAAGTCCTGTGGAGGATTATTTCCAGAAATTTGTGAGCAGGTTGGACACCTGGATGTGGGAGGCTTGTCTGGGCAAGGTGATGCTTGAGGCTGGAACACAGACTGCACAATTTTGAATTTGCCAAGAAAGCTTCAGGCTCTGTCTTGTGCTACGTGGACCACTGAAGTATTCCTCCAAAAATGGCAATATTGTAACAATTAAATGTGTTATCACAGTTAAAAGGAGTTAAGAAAAGACCCTCAAGGAAAGAAAGAAACTCTTCTGTGGTTTCTTCAATACTCAGAGTTGCTATTTTTAACATAAGAGGTCAAAGCAGGGCACTAGGTTGTACAAGTTAGATCTACGTTTGTTTTTGAGGAACACGTAAAATCAGAACTTCTGTCAGAGGAGCTTTGGCTTTGTGTTCAAACTTCTCTATTGTTTTGAAAGCTTCAGGGGGCCTTACTTTACAGGTGTGCTCAGAGAGAGATACCTGATTCCACCAAGTTCTGACCTGGAAGGTGAGTGCTATTTATATTATCTGCTGCTTATCGACTATATACTTTATGTAGTATAAAGAACCGCCATCACTAAATGTTAACTTTACAACTCGTTTCTTAACTTCCAATTCAGTTTTGTTTTGTCCTGAATGACAAATACATGCCATGTACATCCTAGGAGGAAGCTTACACATGTATTCAGTTTAAAATCTATCTTTAAGTGGCCGTGAATGTTCTCCCCCAAATTTGCATCTGTACCAGACATTTAGAAGTCAAATATTTTCCCACCGAGTTTTATGACACATTTAGAAATGTTTTGTTTTCATTTCTGATTGGCGCTCAATTGGCAAAGGCTCTAATGCTCCAACCATCAGATATCCTCAGCCTACAACCTCCGTGGCATGTCGTTAATATTTCATAGGATCCGAACATGCTCTGGAGCTTATTAACTATATAATGAGAGGGAGAATTTTATTCACTAAAATTCCAGGACCTGTTCCCTATGAGATTAATAGCACTCAGAGGGCTTCCCTGGGGGCTCCTTGTGAAGCAGGGGGTCATGCGTTGGGAGTGAAGTTCGTGAGAGGAACGATTAGATGGGAAAGAGGGAGGGCCAATTAGCGCAGTGGTATCAGGAAAGGACATTCACACAAACACACACACGCACACAGAGATACACAGGGAAACAGACAAGCACACACACAGAAAGAATGCATGAGGGAAAGTAGTGTGGAGTCTTTTGGCAGAAGGATGTATCATTAGGGATTTTAGGATGTTTCTCTGCATAATGTGCTATGTAAACTCATACACATCTCTTTCAAGAAAACAAAATAGAAAGATTTAGACCATTCATCAAGACTTCTGAGGTCAGATGTGTGTTGTTCTGGGTGATGCATCAATAGGCAGAGACTGGCCTCGAGGCCCCAGGGCATCATTGAGTTTCATTTCTGATTTAAGCCCCTTTCCCTTATGACCACCCCTTTCTGTCTGCTCTCCAGTTGCTGGGAAAAATTATTTCCTTAAAGTGGAGCATCCTCCAAATAAATTGTGATTTGTCCTAGACAGTGTGTATAGTGGAAAGGGTATCTTGAATTTGAAATCAGAAGTCCTAGTTTCCATTCACAGCTGTGTCATTGCCTAAGTCCTCAACTGAGTTTCCTTACCTATAAATGAGACTGCAGTACAAGGTTGTAAGAATTAAGTGAAGCAATGTTTGTAACCATTCCTTCCACTCTATCTGGCACATAAAGAGTTAAATGGATCTCACATCTGGATCAGTGGAGAATATCTGAATTATGCCATCAGACGATTTTTACCCCCATCTGCCCATGTGAGGTAGAAGAGTCATTTTTATTCCTAATATGATTTTCTAATCAAGAGCTATCTCTGGCGTCATCAATAAAAAAATCAAAACTAGTATCTACAGACCCATTATCTCCCATTTTAAAAACAATACAAAACTAGTTAAATATTGCTGAATTTTGTACCAAGAGAAAAGGTAGAGAAAAAATTGGGGGATAAAATCCCTGTGCTTTCTGCTCCATATACATCTTCAGTGGGTCTCCTGTGGAATAAAATTTGTTCCCCATCAATCGGGCTAAAGAAACATTTGTTCCCTGAGCTACTGGAGCTCTGATGGCAAGATGCGCAGTGCACATTATACACCCAGTGGTTGTACTTGAAAGCAGGTAGCCTCTGACCCACAGGCAGAGAGAGAGAGAGAGAGATGAAAGAAGCCCATTCCAGCATCTTGGGCTCGATCCATAGAGTGGGGCACACACTCTGGCTCTCACAGCTAAGAGTCTTGTGAAAACATTGGTTAAGGAGATCCCGTACCTCACTGCCCATGTGCACTTCAGCTCAGCATCGCTGTCTTGCCTAAGGAATGTAAGGGATGGCATCACTGTGAATGCCAAAATGGTATCCGAAGAGCTATATATTGGTCTCCATCCAAAACAGTTTCCTGTCACCGTTAGTCAAAGCTGCATGTCACTACAGGGTTTCTCTCCTCCACAGAGAAGCAACTGAAGTCTTCCTTGGTATCATTTCTTAAATTGATGGTGATTCCAGAAATACCCTTGAACACTCACAAAACACTGTTAGGTAAGAATGGTGCACAGAAGGATTGAAAGGTAGCTGGGAAGATCATTTTTCTTCTAATCCCTACTCTGTCAACCCACAGATCTAAACAGGGCCTTGCCTTTCTTTGTTGCCTGAGCCTGAGGACCGCAGGACCTCAGCTCCACCCTTGCGTCAGGAAACTGACACCATGTCAGATCCTGGTAAAACTAAGGTCTCCTGACTATGACCCTTAGGTTCTTTCTTTTATCCCCATTTAATGGGAATATGTGGGCCCTTGTAGGGGCAAAGGCAAACAAAGAAAGAAAACATTTTTGACCCAAACTTTCTACAACGTTTTCTTTAGCAAAAGGTATTGAAATTGCTGTACTCAGCACTCATAGCTTTCTCAGAATTGCCACGTTCAAAACTGCCTGCGACCGGGCTGCAAGGATATCTAATTTAGAAAGGGACCATAGACTGAATATTGCTAGATTTCAATTTTTGCTTTGGAATCAGGGAACTCTGATTGTCCCAGGTGGGCAGTGGTGGTCCAGGGCTTCAAACAAAAAGCACTTTCACTCCCTTTTCTCAATAAGGAGTGCTTGTTGCCAGTGGTTACTCATTTCCACAAAGCCCAAACAGATGATTTTTGTGTATCTGTCAAATAAGAGGTACAGTCTAGCAAATACTACATGTTTGCATTTCTCTTTAATGCTGTCTGTGGTTTGCATTAATATGGAAATACATGCAGCCCTAAAGCACTTTTGAAGTTGTCAGGGCTGTTCTCATGTGACACAGTTTTCACATCTCCGTTTATTGTACAGTGCTCCCTTGATTTTAAAATCTGTGCTTACCTGATGTATTGTAATTATGGGATCAAAAATGACAGGATGATGCTATTCCAAAGTTAAAATGAATGATAATAATACCTTAGGTTTATATAGTGTCTTTCTTTTGAAAAAGTAAAAGAGTTTTTGCATATATTATCTCATGTATCCTCTCGACACCCGGGTGAGATATTATTAGCCCCATTTTACAGACGAGAGACCAGAAGCAGGTAGGTTACCTGACATCCAAGGTCAGCCGTATGCTCTGACCACTGAACCACCCAGTAGGAAGCACTGAAGACCCATCTTCACTGCTGAACTGCTGTGGAACTTAACACCCTTCACCTAGGGCACCCATCACTTTGTCCAGTTATGGATACACTGTGATATTTAATCTTTTCAACTAGGTCTTCAATGATCAGATCAATCATTTCTCTCCTTCCGTCTTTGCTACCCCACTTCCCTTCCTTTTCCCCATAAACCTGACCCACCAGCTTGGCATTCTATTAGATTTTACAGAGTTAAGGAGGCGGTAAGTCATTCTTCTGCCTTCCTGTAACTCACAGGCTGGTGAGAGAGAGAATAAAGCAGGCAATTAGCACATGAAGGGATTAGTGTGCTCAGGGGACTTCCTAAGGCAGGAGGCTTAACAGTGTCTGATGGGACAAAGGACTGATCCAGGAACACTTTTAAAGACAAGGACCTTATGTTAGTCCTATTGTAAGTTTCCTACACCTACCTAGAGACATGCATATGCAGTAAAATATTAAAATTTATATTCTAAATCAAGCTCACGAGCTATTAAGAAAATTAGTTCTGTCTCCTACCTTGGCAAACAATACTTTTATAATTACTTGGTAGGCTGACTCCTCCAAGTGCCAAGCTGGGTGGGGAGACTGACCCTTGCCCCAGCCTGTGACAGTTAGGTTGGTCTCCTTGCCTTTTCTTCTCACCCCAGGCTCTGGCTGAACCTTGATGGGCTCATGGCTCTTTGTATGGATAACCCAGCCCACATGTACACGCTCCATCCAAACACCTTGCAAACATCAACTATTGGTGCAAAGGGGCCCATACAGGGCTGTGGTCTACCTCAGAAGGGTGCACCCTGAGAAGAGGCCCGCACCAGCCCTGAAAGTGGGTTTAGGGCCATTGGGTAGGGAATTCTGGAGTTCTGGTTACCTGGTGATGTTCTAGAAGGAGGGCGGGCTCTGAATGGGCACATCCTCTTGGCCTCGTGCACTCCACCCATGGCAAGGGGTACAGCTGAAGGAAGACCAGAGCTTCGGGTAGAAACTTCTCTTGCTAAAGTTTAAGAACTACACTATTGAATGTGCATTTTAGAGATGGATCCAATGTTTCTCACCACAGGCTGGAAATGCCTTTAAAGTCTTCCCTACATTTTAAGAAGTCACACAAAATTTGTTTCTTCCCAACCCATCTTGCAGCATGGCAGATCCAATATTTCAGTTGCTTAGGCCAAGACCCCTGAAGTCATCCTGGACTCTTTCTCTAATGCCTACTTCCATTGGTAAATCCTGACCAATCTATCCAGACACTAACCTCTTCTCAACACTCTCACTGCTACTGCTGCAGTCTGAGCTACCATCATGTCCTGTCCAGAACTTTACAAGAGCCTCCTAACTGGTTTTCCTAGCCTGACCCTTGTCTCCATCCTGGCATCCCTTACTGTCTACCCACAGCATAACAGCCAGAGGGAGTCTCTTGAAATCCAAGTCAGATCAAATCAGTCTTCTGCTTAATATTAATATCTCCCAGTGACTTCCCAACCAGTCAGAGTGAAAGCCGAATTCTGTACTCCTCACCTGCCATATCATCTCCTACTGTTTTTCCCTCAGTCTCCTGTCTCCTGCTACATTGGCCTCCTTATTGTTCCTGGAACCCACCAAGCACACGCCCACCCCAGCGACCTCTTTCTTGCTGCTTCCCCTGCTTAGAATGCTCTTCTCTAAGATATCTGATCACCTCCTCCCTCATTTCCATCAGGTGTCTACTTAAAATTACTTTTCCAGATGATCATATTCCCCCAGATCCACTTCATTTTTTTTTCATTGCATTTATCACAACAAGCATATAGAATAAACACATCTTCACTTTTATATACATCTCACCACACACACACACCAGAATGTAAGCTTGATAAGGGTAGGCATTTTGTTCCTTTGGAGCCTAGAACGTAAAAATACATAGTAGTTACTCAATAAAGTATTATTGTATTTCATTCAAATTCCAGAATTTGGTTCTGAAATTTATCCATTATTATTTTAGGGTTAATTTTTCTTTTTAGTTCCTTAAATCAAAACAGAAGTGTTAGGGAGATGAGTCTGTGATATTGGTATTGGCTGGCATATTACCTCAAATCTCCAGATTGAAAGCAAAGGAAACTGGTACTGTGTAAATGTTTGCTTGATAGAGGAAAGCATTATATTTACATTAGTGTGGATCTGGACATATTGTCTATGATTCTGAACCTAATCACATCCCATGTCCTATTCTCCTGCGTGACGCATTAAGTTAACTAAAGTCTATTGACCCTTGTATGACAGATTGAGTTGTACAGTGAACTTCATCAATGGGAAACTTATGACTTTTATGATCCCCCTCTCTTCCCAGCTCTTGTCTGTGCTGAATTTATATGCTCTTGTTTATTTTTTACTTTAAAATGCTAGCTAATTATGTCCTTCTGATATAACCAATTTCCATAAACCACATATAAAACCCTAATCATTATTGTAGTCAAAGCTTACATCAACATACTGTAACCTCCTCAAGGTCAAGAGCTTTTTCTCTTATTTTTTTTTCCTCTCACCTCACATACCCCAAGTTTTTCCTTCTCCCAACATACTCGCAAAGGAGTCATGGCTACGTGAGCCATTGCTCAAGAAGTTAAAGTCACATAAAAAAGAAAATATCTTTTGTAATTTGAGACTTTAGGGAAGGCTTAGCTCTAATGCAGGTGGTCAAATATTTCTTCACATGGTCACTGATAACCTCTAAGCACGCTCCTTCTAAGACCTTGCAATTAATCCTCATTATTTGTATAATTATCATGTGTTTCTAAACTTAAATTCCCTAAAGCAGAGGCTTTAATTAATTTATCCACACCTTTATTATTTTTTTCTAAACTAATGTACATTTATTATGGAAAACTTTGACAATATAAACAACTGAAAGGAGAAAATAGAAGCATTCATGGTCCATTCCCTAAGGATAGCCTTTATCAGCATTTTAGTTTATGTCCTTACTTTGTAATATATTTGTTGCTTTGCTCCTGATTTAAAATTTTTAAATTATTTACACAAGTAATAAGTTATCCTCATTTTAGAAAAAAGAAATGCACAGAACCAAAAAGAAGGGGATGGTAAACCACTTATAATCTCACCATCCAGAGATTTCCACTGTTAATATTTTAGGACATATCCTTTCACAATTATTCCTATGCATATACTCATGTATGAATATGATAGAGTACATATTATGTTTATACCAAAGTGCTAAAATATGTTATATTCTACTCTACAAACTTCCATCATTTAATAAGTAACATCATTAACTATTTTTTACATCATCATGATATTTGTGACTACCTATGATCTCATTGTGTGGCTATACCAAAACTTGTGTTTTCATCTTCTAGTGTTGAACATATCTGTTGTTTCCTCTTTTTTGTCCTAAAATGAACATTCCTGCAAGAAAGCATTTTTCCACATTCATGAAATTTGTGGATATGGAATTGCTGAGACAAGAGACATCAGTGTTATTAGAGCTTTGTTTCAAAGTAGAATCTTCTATGGACTTTTATATAACTGTTTTATAGTATGTTCTTGATCATGTACCGACACCCAGCATGGACATCTCTTGTTGAATCGTATTCTTTATAGGATATTCACTGTATACAGGACACTTATACTTGATCAATCCCCAGTATTTACCTGACAAACACATCACATGAAACATGCTTTCAATTTGATGCATGATTTTGCTGTTCAACACACAAGAACAGTCTTGCTGACTCAAATAACATCACCAACTCCCCCCATCCTAGGTACCCTGACATATACTCATGTTAACTCTAAGGCTGGAAGTCAAATTTATAAATATGTTAAATTTATGAGAAATACTTTGTACTGGTCTTATATGCTACAGATTTGCTTCAATCAACATTAGTGCAATACTACAACCATTATCACCAGGTGATAACTGCTAACTCATAGTGTAGTTAATCTGCCAAGCCTCACAAATGCATAAGTAGATATACTGACTGTAATTTTGACTTTTCATTTCTCTTTGCTCCTTGAAGCAAGCCAACAGGGGTGTCAAGCAAAGAAACGCAAAACAATAAGGTTCCTTCGAAACTCATTAGAGGAAAAAAGAGAGAGAAATCAGTAAGAGTCCTCACTGCCTTGTACCTGCGTGCAGGTGAGAGGTCTTTAGATTGATATATGTGGTGTCATTTTCTGGACCATTAAAAATCCTGTCATCTCTGGAATGAAATGCTGCAGTGATTTACCAGCAGATGACATAACATTGCACTATCATTTAAAAAGAGAAATGAGAAGCACAAGTATTGAACAGAACATATTTTTAAGTTTATCACCTGAAAAAATAAGAATCTGTGCAGGAGAAAACCTGTAAATTTATTCTCACCGATCAAGTTCTTCACCTAAATCATTTTGATTTAAACGACAAACTGAGCTTTGGGGGAATAAACAAGTGAATGAGAGAAAAGCTTTTATCAACAGAGCCAAGAGAATGCCTGGTAACAAATTGCAAGCTTTTGGAGGTAGGTTTTCAAGGCCATTGAAGCGATTTTTTTTTTTTTTTTCTGTTCTGAAGACTTCATTTACCTCTAGACTGAACCAGAGTAACATGACACCAAAATAATCAACTTTTTTTTTTTTTTTTGGTTTTTCTATTTCACATAAGCTTCTCTATATGACCCAAAAGTAGCAAAGCCTCAGGAATAGCAGACACCTACCTGTGGCCCATCTGAGCAAGTTAAAGCGAACTTTATGTCCTCTCAGTCTTTCTCTGTGTATGTGGTAATACAAATGTGGTCAAAGCAAGAGAGGCTAAAATAGACTTTGAAGACTTTTTCTTATCATGAAAGTGTTCACTGATATTTTGTCATCATGAATCATAAACATTCATTGTTTAAAAACATAACGATAGATGCAAACTTTTGTAAAGATCACCTACAAGTGTCTACAAATAGAGTCAATATCTATGCAAAAACCATTTGTAGAATCTGAAGCTTTTCATGATTAGAAAACATAGTCAGATATATTTTGTTGTAATCACAGATGCTTCCTTTAGAGTTAAAACTAGATTGTAAAAGTTTCCATTCATTTTTTTCTGCAGTACTGGCAAATTGCAGAGTAACTAGTAGAGAACATGTTGTATGAAAGATATTTGAAGTTCCTAGATCTAAGAACACCTATGAAAGTTGAAGATGCGTTAGGTGAAAAAAGGACTGAATTTATTTTGTGTTGTTCCAGAAAAAAAAAAAAAAAAAAAAGAAAGTGTTTAAAAAAGGTAAAATCCCCAGAAGAATTCCTGGCACAAAGGCGGAAAATGTATCTTTAGGGCACTGCCTGCTACTTTATAACTGCCTGTCCTCTCATAAGTATGTAGACCAGAAACACACATGTCCTGAATGAAGCTAACTTGGAGGTCATGTTTTTACAAGATGACTCTGCTTTCTTGGCTCCATCTAACTGTGCCAGGGGCCACATATCTCAGATCCCCTTTCTCAAAAATGCAAGGAAAGAAACTGTAGTCAGAAGGCTGAGGTGGACCTGGCTATAAGATCAGAGTTGGCTTAATGGCAAGTCAGTGTTACTGGAGCCTGCCAGATGCATCCAGTCTATAAAAATTAGAAAGAAGCAGATGTTCAGGGAGAAGAAGAGATAAGAGACTTCGAAAGCCCAGAGAAACTGATGGAGAAAAAAATAATTGATGGTATTCCAGATTCTTGAAGTCCTGAATTCAAATAGCCAAGACAATCCTGCATCCTTTTAATAACCCCTGCGCACCCCCACCCTTTTTGTAAGCTATTTTAAGTAGGTTCTCTATTCCTTGAAATCAAAAAATCCTGAAGAAATCCTAACTCAATGTCTCCTCTTTCCGTCTCCTTATCCTCCAGATGCTAAAACCAGGACAAGTGGTATAAGTTACAGGTAAATGGATCTCGTTTAGTGATTGAAACTGTCTACATGAATGTACTGACATTGAAAGTGTTCAAGTGGGAGCTATAATCTACCCTTTGCTATCACAAATCATGCCATTAAAGTTGCGTATGTTTCTTTTCTCCCATTTATAATCTTTGGTTATAGTCAGAGAAGTTGTTAAGGTTTGGGAAACAAAAGTAATTCCCTAACTTTGTCCACACATGACTGTAGCCCTCAACAATTGCCCCCAAATCCCACAATAATCACTTGGTCTAGATAAGGTATGTTGTGGAAATGACTCTGTACATAAAAGCTGTTTGACCTTGGAAAGTGTTATAAACCTCTCAAAGCCTCAATTTTGTCATCTATAAATTGGATCCACTAACCCTTCATTGAAGTCTTTGGGCCAGAAATATTTCAGATTTCAGAATTTTAAGATGTTAGATAGCCCAAGCAGTTAATATACTGTATTTTGTATAGATGCATCACTGAGGTTTGTACAAACACCTGCAATTACACCATGTCTCCAGGGAAACATTTGGGATATCTACACCTTCTGGGCAAGGACCATAAGTAGGCGTCACATCAATTTAGGTCAGATTTTGCATCAGGGGGTCTGTCACAGACCCAATAAAACTGTTCTGTGTTTCAGAACTTTTTGGATGTCAGGATTTTGGATGGGGCTTATCACTTTCAGCACTTACCTCTTAGGGACATTATAAGGATCGAATGTGACCAGGTCTATAAAGCAGTGAGAACAGGCTCTGGGTATCTGTTTTCCCACTCCTGCCTTGGTTAGAGATTCAGCCATGATCCCAGGATCTAGCCTGTGCATCTATTGCTACCATTTGGTACTGGTGATTTCCTTCTGTCCCCTCTTCCCTCCCAAACTTGAGTGACAGCTCCAGCCCAGCTAAGTCCACACGGACTATATGTCAAAGGCGGCGGCATAACCATCTGAACCTCTTCTTCAAAAGGTTGCCTGACACATAGCGAGTGTTCCACGTTGTCTACCATCACAACTGTTTCCACTTCTAGTGGTGACATCATTGTTATCTCTTTACCCCAGATGCCCATGGTTCCTTTTGCAAGGAGAATTTGTGTCCTGAGTGACATTTCATTGTCAACACCAAAGCATAGAAAACAAAAGATCTGGGAACAGTAAACAGCTTCTTTTATAGGTGAAAGTATAGGAAAAAGGAAACATCCATCCCAGTTTGTGATGGGTGCTTATCCTTACGTTGGCTGTCATCAAGCCTGGGTTCTAATGCATTTCAGGAAGAACACAGAAAATTGGCCATTTGGGGCACAGCCTTTGTTAAACTGAACCACACACATGCAGACCTTCAAAAGAGCTATCCGAGAATTTTTCACCTGTATGTCATTACTCATAAGATGTTTTAAGACTGAAGAACAATCAGAAATCTTGCAGTAAAGGCCTCTCCTTTATTTCTCATTCCAGTAGTTTCTTATACCTTGTAAAATGCTGCATTAAAAAGTCCCCAAACCTCCTGTGGTGTCCAAGGGAGGTAAAAAGTGCTGTTGGCATCGAGGTCCACACAGCTTCAGGGTTTCCATCTCACTTGAGATAACCTGGAAAGCTGGGAGTTTCTATGTGCTGCCCTTTCAACCAGTTCAGATGGTTGGAATTCTCATGGAAATTTCATATTTCTACCTTTCCCAGGCCCCAGAACTCATTGCTAACTTCTCCTCTTTGGCAATTACAACTGAACCAAAATCTAAACTTTATAAGCAGTGGGTGGACCAGCAGAGGATAAGTGGAGAATTGAAAAAAAAGAGAAAGAGAAAAGGAGAGATAGTTCAAAATGCTTCGTAAATACTAACAAGATTTACTGAGAGCACTCAAGATCAGAAAATTTCGGGAACATCATCACAAATGGTCATGTAGGTGAGGCCAAACCTTCCTGTGCCAAAGAGGACTAATTTGTTGCATACCCATAAGAAAAGTATTTAAAAGCCAATTGACTTTATCTCATTAATTGTTAACCCTGCAAAGCACTGACCCGATAAATGTTCCACAAATTTGCTTCTAAACAAAAATAAGAATAATCAGATTTAGAATTAAGAAAATTGCTTCAGCCTGCCATTAAAAAGACGGCACTAGTAATCTAATTAGCTAAATTTATTAGGAGTAAATGTGAATGAACCCAGAAATTGAATTTGAGGTCTAGAACTGGTGCATTTTCTGAATCAACATGTCAGAGAGCACGTTAGATAAAAATGCCTTTTCTTTCCAAAGCCTGAAAATATATCAAATGAAACAGGATGGTGTCCCACTAAAAGAGACCTGAGTTTGTTCTTACAGCATCTTACAATGAAGAGTCAATAGTATCTACTGGAATCAACAAACCCATTTTATAGTGCTTACGTGTCTACGTATGTCCTACAATAGTGATGGATTTGGGCTTCTCAGCTCAGTCAATAGATCAGATTACTATTTAGGAAACATATTGAACTTTTTTTTGGTTTAATTCTTTCGTTTTCCTCTGCTGGTTCACCCTTGTGGTTTAGATTTTGGTTCAGTTGCGCCCTAGGATAAGAAGCTAGCATTTAGTTTTGAAGGAGGAGCAAATGGAAGAAGGTAAATGGTATTTCAGAGGCTGGATGGGGAGAACTGCTGCTGCTCCTTTCACGTTTGCAAGATAACTGCGCTTTGCATTACTGACACCGTCCTATGTGTCCACACCAGTGTCATTTAGGTAACAGGCAACGAGAACTGGCTTTCGGCCAGGGGCTTGATACGTGTACTGGCCCTGCTCCCCCACAGCCCACGGTCACTATTATTGCCCCCCTTTATAAACGAGGAAGCCAAGGCCCAGAGATCCTAGATCACTTGCCTGGTTATTCAGCTATTAATAGCAAATGATGGAATTCAGATTCCTTCACTTATTTTTGAGTGGATAGACTGTCTATTATTACAATCAATCAGTTCTAATTTGGTTACGTTTTGCTTAAATAATCCCATTCTCACTTCTAATAACAACAGCAATGACCCATGGCTTTCTCCTTTCAAATCCAGTTTTTCCACACGACTTTTCTCTCCACAGCCGTCTTGAGTGTTGGTAGTAAGGACAGTCATCATTCTCATTTCATAAACAAAGAGTCAGGGACCCAGTGAGTTTAAGTAACATACCCGCAATCGCACATTTATAAGTAAACATGAATCTCAAATCCAGATGTATGAGCTCAAACCCCAAGCTTTGCCCTACCTTCCACGGCCGCCTCTATCCAAGGAAAATGAAAACAGAATGGAAAGCCAAAGTGCACCTTCTGACGTCCAACTATGCCCAGGTCTCCAAGACTGTTTACTTAGAGAAGAAAAATGGCAATATAGCAAATGGTTGATTACATAATTCAAATTCATAAGAGGAGATTAATCATTTGGTCATCTGATGATCGATTTAACAAGAAGTAGATTATCATTTGGGCAGCATGGTGAACATTCTTGCAGTACAGGAAAGCATAACCCTCCTAGAATCAGACACCATCGCTAGTGTAAATTACCCTTTTGGTTTATTCCCTAAAACCTCTGGGTTACTATTTAATCCCATCCTTACTTGGCCCCTTAGGGACACTGGGTCTCTTTCCTGATTTACAGGGAGAGTGTTAAGCTTCATTTTTCTTAAAGACCAACATGGTCAGAAGCAGAGACAACAGGGATCTGACAAGGCCATGAGGCAATTCCGTGTCCCTGTCCTGTGTACCTGCCCCCATGTGTATGTGGGACGGGGAAAGGACAAGATGCTCTTCTCTTATGAAGTCTCCACTGATCACAGTTCAAACAGTCTTTTCCTTTGTGCTCCTCTGGGCTGCTTGGCTTTGTAAACTGTCAGAAAGCCATCAAAATGGGAAGCTGGATGCTGCAATCTCTGGAAGGATGCTGTCCACATCATATCTGGGCAATGGCACATACAGGCGCCTGTGTGAACAAAAGCTAATCGCCTTGTTGCGATATTCCTGAATTCCCCAGGCTAATTAGGCCTTCACATGCTTGTATAACAGTGAAAAAGAAATAGCTCCTTGGAGATACCATTAGAATCTGCACACTTTTGAGGCACATGGAATGGCCCAGATATTGCTGTGGATAAAATTAAACCTACCTCTCTTGATTGGAGATTATCTGTTTTCTGTTGTACAGCAGATCATCTGCTGTTCGTATCTTCAACCAGAGATGCAGAGGATGCCCTTTCATCAGCCCCTGGGACGCCACTGTCTGCCGCAGTTTTGATCAGTCCATACCAGGGAAGTGAGTGAGGGCCGGCCAGGGAGTAGAAAGAGGGAAGCAAACTAACAGCTGCTTTGTGGGGAGTTCTCACTATGTGCCTGGCCCAGGCAGAAAGAACCAGAAGCCTGATTTTACTTTATCTTTCCAACAACCCTGATGAATAGGTCAGACTATTATCCCCATTTCACAGATTGAGGAAACAGAGACTTACCCAGTATCAGAGTAAGTGGTCAGAAAACCTTCTGAATGTGTTATAAAGAGTAAAGAATAAGGTAAAAGGGAGCCTGCAGGTGCACGTTTTCTTATTTAACATGAAGGCTCATTCTTTGAAGTGTAAATTCACCACCAAGGAAATCTTTTTATTTCACAATATTTTAGGTAGAATCATTTTATTTCCTACATTAGCCTTCATTTATCATAAAATCCAATTTCTTACAATATGATGTATAAATAAGAAGTGTTTTAAAAACTGACACTGAGTATCCTGACTGGTGTGACACCACAAGCAAAATATGTAACAGAACAAAATAGTTATAATATATCAAATCCATATACATTCCGTCAAATGTCATTCAGCATGTATTTGAGTGGCTGTTAAATACCAGACCTGTGTTAGACGGTAGGGATTCATTGGTAAAAAGATAACGTCCATTTTTTTTTAATGGAGCTTATAGGAAAAAAATACATTAAAAATGTATCATTATATATAAATTTCTAAAGCTGAAATGTAAAATGAAAACAAGACCCTGGTGGTCCACTTTTGTGTTATAACTTTCATTTAAAAGAACACAAAGTGTGAATTACACAAATGAATTACATAAGGAAAATCTATGAGAGAAAAAAAATGGTTATCATGACCTTTAGAATCACTTATCAAAAGAATTAATGAAAAAAGAAAAAAGAAAGTTATAACGTGACGAGTAATAGTAAATACATAATACCCGACAGTTCTTTTGATGTGCTTCATAACCATATGTCAGACTATTCACTCTTACACCTTGTGAGAATCTAAACAGAATTCAGAACAAACACTTCATTGGGCATATGCTGGGTGTACACTTGACTGCCTCTGTAGAAAATATCCTTTAGCAGATGATGTTTTCCTGATACAACTTGGGTTCCGCAGTGAAGAACATAGTTCAGTTATTTCCTAATTTTGAAGGAAAGTGTTGGGAGAAAGAAATATAAGCAGCTTCTGTTACCCATGGAGATAAACCAAAAGCATGGATATGACATTCTTTAACTGCTCAGTGGGTTTTGCATCATTTTACAAAGACTTCGATGAGCATACCTCAATTTAGCAGAATAGCCATGAGACCTCCAATTAAAACTATAATGAAATGTCATTTGGGGATTAATAACCGAGGCTCGCAGCATTATCTGAGTTGATGACGGTGGGGAAGGGATGAGGTTGTGTGGTCCTGCTTCTGGTCAGCAACACCAGCTGGTCATTATACGCCAGTAAATTTCATGCACCAGTGTATTTATTGCTACTATAAATGGAAACTATGAAAGGAAGAAAAAGCAGAGATATATTGATTGCGTGATGGGCTTAGGAGGTTCAGTCTACTATCCATTATTCCTTTATAATAAATGTGATTCTTGGTTTTACCCAATCAAACTTGTTTCCCTTTATTTCCAACTTTTGTGAAGATGAGCATAAAATAACAGCATGTAAAAAAAAATTAAATAGTTCCACTTAAAAGGATGTGATTTTTTCCCCCCTGGTGCTGTGGTCAGTCCCCAAACCTCTTTCTTAGTGTAGACCTGGACAGGGGTTAGAATTTGGGATCTAGGTCTTGAGAGGGTTGGGCCTCTTTACTGTGCTGATTTCCCAGCGAAAGATGAGAATCTTTAACTAGCTCTTGAGATAGCAAATGGCTTAGCCACAGTAGGTCTAGAACTGGTCCTCTTTGGGGGCCAATTGTTGTGATAGCTTTATCGTTTCTTTGTTTTACCTTTAGATTCTTAGAAAAGAAACACACAGAAAATCAAAACTTGCTTTTAATCAATTTTCTCTTAGGCTAAGCACTTTATTGGTGCATGTTGGGTCAAGTGCTTAATCCAGAACTGATATCCACTGCCTTTCCATTGGTGTATTCAGAAGTCGGGAATGGGAATGCATGGCAGGACACTGACTACAGAAAATGGAATAAACTTGAGGTTGGAAAAGTATTTGAGAACACCATGTAAAAGAAGCAAAAAAAATAAAAAATAAAAAATCATTGTTTATTTATAAATAAATGAAATAAGCAAGCATAGATGTAGGCTGCTGTGAGGTCAAAGAAGAGAGTGACTTTAGTATAAATAGGAAAATGTTGAGGAAGTTAGGACATAAAGGAAGCGGGAGGACGTGAGCAGCTCAGCAGCTGTCTTGGGGCTCTCTAGGACCTATTTCGGCAAATCTAGCATATGTGGTCATGCGTCAGGGTGGACTTTCTGGGGAGTCCTATATTTACCAGGTAAGTGACCAGATGTCTTTGTCAATGTGTAATAATTTCTAGGGAAGGGATTTAAAAAACCAGGCCATACCACCCAAAATAGGAAACCAGCTCTTCTTGCTTTAAAAGAAATTTATGGATAATTTGAGATAAGCCATCTGTGCAATAAGACACACACATCCTACAGATGGTGAGAATTATAGGACACATAATATTGTTAATAATAGCATCATTTTCAGATGTATTATATGAGAACTCTATGTACATGTGTTCATTGAGTCTGGTAGGGTGACATTTTATATTTAAACACCACAGTTAGATTCCATCTCTGATACAGTGCTAGACACATAGTAGGCTATCAATAAGTCTGCAAGGAAGAAGGGAGGGGGAGAGAGAAAGGAAGAAGGATGAAGCAAGCTTTAGGGTTTTCTTGTATCTATTATGCACATTAACTGAAATTAAATAATATACCATGTAACTGAGTGAATTGGGGCTGGCTGTGATTTGACAGAGGAAAGGAAGTAGAGGCAGATTGTATTTTGAATCCAGGTCACCTCCTCCCTTGACAGTGTGACTAATATTTCCCTACACTCCAAGTACTGTGGGGCCAAGAGTGGGCAGAGCTGAGGTTGCAGACCCAGACCCTGCCAGGGTGGGCAGAGGCAGGAACCCAGAGCCATCATGCATACTGACACTGTAGTTACCTGAACTCATTTTGAAAAGAGGCACCAATTCCTTCCTCCCATTGTGGCTGCCTCAGTGTGTGTGTGTGTGTGTGTGTGTGTGTGTGTGGTTATTTTGATTAGTTTTATATCATATTTTGCTCAGTTTTGTTTTAATCCTGTGTGGTATATTGGAGCCAGCTTGTATTGCCACTTGTAAATTTTCAGGAAATCTGTGAGCTAGTTGTTGAACCCAACAATTATTACAAATCAGGTTATAGAAACTTGCAATTAAACAAATTGTATTAAACACAAAGGTAATAAATATTCAAATTCATTACCTCCAATTACTTTACTGCATTTTCCTAAGATCTGTGCCCTTGAAGTTATTTACTTCTATTGTATCTGTACAGAGAAGAAAAAAAACACAACTATAAAATGTGCTACAGAGCTTATCTTCCCAACTTCACATTCAGTGATGTCACACGGGGATCTGGTATTCACTCTATGGAAATTGGAGAATGCTACAAATCAGGACTTTTTTTTTTCTTTCTTTTATTTTTTTGAGAGAGGAGGATAGTGGTTAAACTTTTACTAGCACACAACTGAGTAGACATCTGGTTTTTCTTTGAGTCAGTATCTCTTACTCCCTATCTCTTGGAACTGCATTCTGCTTCTTTTAGATAAAAACTCTCTCCCTCCTTTAGGTAGCTGTTGTGACACTGCCAATTATACTGTCCTATTTCTTGATCACAGATATAAAAACATGACCCAGGTTTGGCCAATCAAAATTACCCTGACCATAGTAATAAGCCCAGAATGAACATGTGACCTCAGCCAACCAATCAGTCCTTCCATGATGATTTTTTAGATAAATGCTAGGGAAATTAAGTTTTCTCTTTTTTCTCGGGGATGGCTAAGCTGGGGTGATATAAACTTAAGACTGCCTGTGGCCATGCTTCCCCCAATATCCATATCACACGTAACAGACCAGTCCCCATTGTGAGGGCCTGAGGCCAGCCACAGAGAACAGCAAAGTCCTGAGACAGAGCACAGCCTGGAAATATCATTTGAGACCCTGGGTACAGACATACCTGTTCATCCATGTTCTTTCTAGTTATGTAAGTGAATAAACTCCTTGAACCTGTTTTGAGTTGGGTTTTTGTCACTTGAAACTAAAAAGCCCTGACTAATACAGTTGATTTGCAATTATTCACTTCTCTTTCACTGCCTCTCTATTTCTTTGTTTCATCAATTGCATACATGTATGAATTGTATGTTGATACTTTAAAACTTCTCTAGAGAAAAAAAGTCATTCTGGAAAAACCAGATGCAGTCATTCAGGAAATGCATAAATCTCTCTTTAACCACTACTTCCAAGATTTTGCTATCACCACGGGAATTGGGGTAATAAAATATAGAGGTTTATCACCTTCAAATTCAAACTCTGCCAAGAAGAAACAAGAGTCCAACACTATAATTCATTAGTGTTGCTTTAGCAGAAGAGCTATATAATGTCGGGAATATTTCTTAAAATGAAATCCTAATGAAAGGACTGGTCGGTTTGCTATCTTGATTCGCTATATCACTTATCAGCAGAACTGTGATTAATTGATATAAAAAAGGAAGGGAAATAGAATAGAGGAAAAGAGAAACTGAGAGAAAATTAAAAAATGGAAAAGAAGAAGACCAGAAACTAGTTTAACTCCTTGTGCTTTCATCCTGTCCAACTGTCCCTTTTCCAGGAATAGCCACTCTGGGACTAGGCATTCGCTTCTCCTACTGATAGGCAGGGCACTTAGTAGAGGGAGTAGCCATGTTAGCCTTGGGGAAATCCAAACATTAAGAGGTCAAATGCCCCATGTTTTGCAGAAGTCTCTTTGCCCAGCCAACCTGAATAGATGATGTGACACGGTTTTGTGGTAGTGATGGGAATTGTGGAGAGGCTCAATCACAGAGACCTCTAACACAGACATCCTGTGTCCAGTGCCAGTGGTGGTGCCAGTGCAAGCAGTGATAACCATGACCTAACCAGAGGTGTCTTCACCAGACCATCTTGCACCATGAATTTGCAGTATCCGTCGTCATCATGTAATCTCAAGGCCTTCAGACTTCCCAGATAGTCTATGAGCTAGTCAATAGACCTTTATTTTTTTTCCTACTGAAATTAGCCAGAGTCATTTCTATTGTTTATACTTAAGCATCTTGAGTGACTCACTGAAACAACACAGCACCGCGTCATGGTTAGGAAGGCAGTGATAAGCCTCAAGTCCGATGTGAGGGGTGAGGTTCAAAATGGAAGAGTCGGGAAATCATCAATAGTCAGGCTCAGATGTGTATGTGTGGACTGTGTCTGGGTTCATAGCTCAAGCAGCAGGCCAGTGGCAACCAACTGAAATCTTGTCCACCTCAGGGAGTAGACCCAATGGCTCAAAACTCTGGGCCACGCCAGAAACACGGTATGCTCAGACCTTTCCAGACAATGGAAATTAGAAAGTGGGAAGGTTTCATAATGAGCATGGTAATTTTTCCCAGAATTGTCATTTTAGCTGGAAATATTTAATTGTGGTTATACATCTATTGAACTTCAAATGAGGCAGATAATAGGGTATTAAGGGTCATTTTACTCATCATATACATTCTCTATTCCAAAACACATTGCTCAAGCAAAACTGTCCTAGAAGATATTACTGTATGTCTCTTATCTTAGAAATAAGGTAAAACTGTAAATAATTTTTGTTTCTGTGAAATGAACATTTCTTTAGAAAACATCTACTCATTTTCATCTCTCTTGGGATTATTTAAATTTGAATGAATTACCATCATAAAATGGAAATCATTTACCTATTTTTTCATATTAATATTTAGCATTTAATAGCATTTTCTCATCAAATAGTGCTTCTTTCCCCAGCATTTTGTTTCTAATTACTTGTTTCAGGTTTTCATACTCTTGTATCAGCTTCCTCTCCATCTCTTTTCTGAATGGTGGTTTTCCTAAGTGAACATCTGGAGGTGCTACTGTTTTGTCTCTGTTTAGAGGATTTTTCTGCTTACCCTTAGTGAACTATTGGTCATATTTTTGTATTTTGCAGAGCAGGAGGTGATGAAGGCGATACAAATGGAACTGAATCATCTGGCTTTAGATGCCATGAGGTCAATGTGCTCTGACAGAGAGGCATTTTCTCCAGGAAAAGGAGGGGCATTTGCCTTGATGGTTTCTATTCTGTCCTGGATTGTATGGGAGCCTGTAGGTTGGAATGATTGTCAAGAGTCAGAGATGGCAACTTTTGTAGATGTTAGATCCTCTGAGTTTGACTGATCCACATTGTCTTCCCAAGGCTTAATCACCTTAGACCCAGATCCCTTTTGCTCCTTTCTTGTCAGAAAGACAAGTTCAAGAGCAATAAATCTCCCATGGACTCTAGAGTACCTACTGGTCAAAATCTACATGAGAAATGAAATGAGTCAGGATGCTGGCAGTGAGGACAAGATCTTGAGAGCACTCAGGGCATTCTTTGAGAATAATCTGGAAAAGTAAATTATTTAGTAAGGTTTACTTGATTTAAAGTAAGCACAGAAATGTTCCCTTTTCTCCTCCTTATCTGATCGTTCTGTTTTACACACTCACAGGTTTTTTGTTTGTTTGTTTTATCTTGCTTTGCTTTTGTTTTCGTAATGTTAGCCCGCCAAAGTAAAACAATGGCCTACCATACTGTGATGCTCATGCTTAAACTCCAGCCCATCACTTCCCATGTTTCACAGTGTGGGTCTCGTCAGACCCCTCCCGCCAACTGTGGTCATGTACAAAATATCACTTTCAACAATCAACTCACGGTAAAGTTATAAACCAAGTGTTTGTTCCTTAGCACTAGCATTCGAATGAAGTTGACCATAGTGAAATATTGTCAGATATATGAGCTCAAGGATTTTGTTTCCTACTTCTCATGTTCCAGATCCATTAAATAATTGATGTTCACAACTGAATGCACAAAGGACCTATGGATATTTATGTGGTTGTACTGAAAGGCAAGACTGGAAACAGACTTTCCAAGCCTATGACAATGTATAATTCCGAGTCATCTGACATGAACTTAATATTGGAAAAGCAAATGAAGTTTTGCTAAGATTGTGGACTTCAGGTATACTGGTTCTAAATCACAGGCAGAATATTAAACAGCCTTAGATCTCGGCTTTCTCTGGCTGCATCGCCAATTCCACTTACTCTAGAATTGATTGCAAAGGCCTCCCTACCTATATCTATTCCCAGCTTTAAGACAAGGAATCACATTGCTGGGGCAGTTGTAGGAGTTGAAGTAACCATCGAAGTTCTTTTTCAGTCTAAATGTCACTTGTGTGAAGGTGAAAAATCCCATGTTTTTACTCATTCATTTATTCAAATTACATTACCCGTCACTGTTGGGAAAAGAGGTAGAAATGTGAATCCTGAAGGGTCGCTCCAAGGTAGGTAGGTAGGTAAGAAGGTAGAAAAGAGTTAAGTGGATGAGACAGACAAGGGCAATCATTGACCTCTGTGTGGTCAGTGTAACAGGATGTGTAGAGAAGCACAGGTTGCTATTAAGGCAAAACAGCGTAGTGCCTGAGGGTTGGATTTGAGCTCAACTCCTGACTCTTCACTCAATGAACTGTAGTCACTTGAGGCAGATTCCATGACTGCTCTGGGCATTAGTTACCTCATCTGTGAAAGAGGAATAATAATATTATTCACCTGACAGAGTCTTTTTGAGGATTAAATTAGAATAGCTATTCTGAAAGTGTGGACTGGGGACTCCTGGGATCTCTGAGATTCTTTCAGGGGTTCTGCAAGATCAAAACTATTTTCATCACAATCTTAAAAATAAACTAAACAAAACAACAACTGTTTTAATAGTAATGTGAAGAAATATTTATCCTTTTCACTCTTTTTCTTTTTTTTATAACAATAATAAGATTTTATATGCTTTTTCCCTGTTACTCTTTCATGAGTGTACAGTGGAATTTTCAAGCGGTCACCTGATATATGATATCTCAATAGATTAAATGCAGAAGAAAATGGGAGAATCCAGATGTAGTCTGCTAAGTAAGACATCAAAGCAACTTATAGAAATGCAATTTTTTGTTATTAAAAATACATTATTTTCATTAAAATTATGTGTATCATTTTTATCTGAATCATTATTTTTAAATGAATTTAAAAATATGTTGAAATTTTACCAGCTTTAATTTTTAATATTGTAAATATTGATTAATATGACCCACATAAAGCTCTTTGGTGTCTTCAAGGAAGAATATAAATGGGGCTGAAGACCAAAAAGTTTGAGAACAACTAACTTAGAACGTTGTCTGACTCATTCAAAAACTACCTAAATGTTAACGGTTAGTATTACTGTTAATATGACACTTAAAAGCTAGATTGTTTGTGATGGGGGTTCTGTTGGTAACTCAGGGGAGCAAGGTGGTTAAAGAAGCCTGAGGATTGAATAGTTAAACTGAGTTTAAAAGCGCTGGTCTCTTCTGTGGGTCTGGATTGAAGAGGTGGTTAATGGGTTAACCTGCACATTGCCCGTACTTGCCACATTGCATTTATCATGGTGGGGTTACACACAGAAGTGTGAGGTGGTGCTGCCATCAAAAGTCTACATAGAAAGAAGAAACTTTCACACAGAAAAGATAACTCATGGGAGAGGATTACGAACAGGGGCTAGTATCAGTAGGGAGATGATAAGAGGCAAGAAAGCCCAGTAAGTGTTGAAAGATTCATAGAAGGTTATTGAAAGGACATGTGATTACCGTTTAGAGAGAACATTTTATTTTTATGGTTTAAAATGACATAGATATTGCACAGCTACACCTTCTGCATAAATCTTCTAATAATCCTAAATTTTGGAGGGAGGTAAAATGTAAAATTGAATATTTAGCTCTCTACCTAATCATGCTCCTTCATTCTGAGATAATTGCCATAAATAGTTTGGTAACTATCTTTCCAGACCTTTTTCTCTTCATGAAATAGAGAGAGAATAATAATTTCAAATCTTAGAGCACACCAAATGCCAGACATGATTCTAAGACATTGACCTAGATCAACTCATATAATCTTGACAAGCCCTCATAAAGCATTTACCATTGATATTCTTTTTGTACAGCTATAGGTGGAGAACCTCAGGCACACAGACGCTAAGCAACTTGCCCAGGGTCACAGACCTAGTGTGTGATGTGATACACGTCACTTAGATAAACAGACAGATGAACAGATACAGGTAGAAAGGTATACAGAAACATCATTTTTTTAAATTTATTTTTATAGATTTGAGTTTTTATATTACATGCCACTGTAGTACTTGTTTTTTTCACTGAACTGTGAAAATAGAAGCTCATTTGATTTGACTTAAGAGTCCCACAGCCTTTTTAGGAGCTGTGTTATTAGCTTGATGAACATTATGACTGGACTACAAACAGGAAAGTGTTTAATTTTTCTCCAACCATATGCCATCTAACACCCCTTTCAAGCCTCTTTGTGACATCTAGACCTGATCTTTCAAAATTTAAACAACAGCAAACTTAACCATAGTCCAGCATGAAACTCCCATCTTCTCCATCCCCATTCAGGGCTGTCCTGCAGATGCTCTGTTTCTCTGCTGATTAAGATTGGGGTGGGGGCAGCAGTGGTGGTGCTGGGCCAAAGGAGCAAATGTCACTTCCCTTGCCTGGGAGTGCAGCCAGCATGGAGTTGGTGATGATTGAAGCCTCCTGTGTGGCAGGTGTCAAACGCTGGTTTACTTAGGGGACATGTGTGGGTTCTTCTGGCCTCTCAAGACCTCTGTGAGAAGCAGTTGGCTCTAACTGAGCACTTTTCATTAAGACAGAATCCTTGAAGACCTCCTAGTATGAAAGAGGGAGACCTGCACAGTCTTCCATGGGCTTTAAGTGACATGAAAATGTCTCCTGTGAGAAATTGAAACTCCTAGGCCATGTATGTTTGTGGGGGAAAGATATATATATATATATATATATATATATATATATATATATATATATATATATATCACCTGGGTGGTATGGGATCCTCAAACAATAATTATTAACATAAATAGGCGTCCAGAACTCTGGTGTTGCTTTGTGTGTTACTCTTTAATCCACCTATAATTTGTTTATTCAGATGATGCAGGGATGTCACTTATTTTTCCAAATGAATGTCTGTCTATTTCTCCAAAATTGTTGTTTCAATAGTTCCCCTTTTCTTCACTGATTTTGAAATGCCAAGGTGATCATAATAAATTCCTAAGTATTCCATATATATGTGAATCTATTTCAAGATGCTGTTCTCTTGCCTATTTCTATACCAACACACTCTTTTAATTAATGTAATTTTTAACATGCTTTGATATTAGGTTGGGAAAAGGATCTTTCATAATTCTTGTCTGTATTGTTTTTCACATTATTTTCTATCTTTCAAATTCTAGATCATATACACTCAATGGGAATATCTCCCCTTAGAGGGCAGAAATTAGTTCTTGAGGGGTGAAAAATCTTACTCTTTTTATATAGTATGTGCTGACAGATATACATATAGTACTTAGATATATTCTATATCTTTGGTATTAATATTTCATAGCGGGTGTGATTAGAAAAAGCTATTAAAAAGTCCCTTCAGGGTGGTAATAATATTAATAATAACAATGATAATTTTAAAAGAATTGAAAGACACTATTCTAGATGAACTTTGGAATTAGCTTGTCAATTCCTCCTTCTGATTTTTGCAAAGGAAAGCCCTAGAGAGATGACTTGATTTGACCCAGGTCACATTGCAAATTAGAAGCAGATCTGGGATGAACACCCACTCTTGACTTTAACTTCTAGATTTTTTTCACTGTACAGACTATTTTGGTCTTTCTTGGCTCCTTGAATATGAAATCTCTCCCAGGCTTTTGAGCGGCTTCTGTGCATTGGACAAACATCAGCTCAAGTTGCACATCGCCCTCCATCTTTAGTCCAGAGAGGCTGCTTCTGCATCTGCCAGTGGATGTCCATCTTCTGGCCTGTTTCTTTTTTCCCCCTCTTTCTTATTCTTTCTTAGAGCCTGAACAGTCAACAATGACATCAACTGGGACATTCCAGAAAAGAGCAGAGATCAGCAGCCCACCATGAGGCCGTAGGGTTTGGGCTCCAGGCTCTACAAAACCTTCCAGAACTTCAGAAGAGAGAAAGGACTCGGGCTATGTTGATCAGGAAAAGCTAAGAGACTGTAGGGAACAAGAAACAACGAAGATGGCAAGGGAAAGAAAACAAGTCCATCAATAAGGGAAGGCAAGCAAAATGTTAAATTTGCTGAAGCTTGTTACATTATACTTCTTTCTCTACTTTTGCATAGAAAAACACAACAAAACAAACAAAAACTTTAGTTTTTCACCAAATGCAAATGTTCTACGTTTTCACCAGCTCACACCTCCTCTGTATTTCTGCTGACCAGCAATGAAGCATGAGGCATTTATCAGTCTTTTTGTTTTGTTTTGTTTGATCCACCTTCTCTCCAATTGCTTGTGCTGCTTCTGATTCCTTCAGAGAGGGGAATAGCAGGACAACAAAATAAAGGAGAAGAGAAAGAAAGCTAGCTTCTCTTAGCAGGTGCTATCTGTAATTCTCTCTTGGCCATTGCCTCCACTAATTTCTGATGGCTACAGAGCACTCTCTAGCCAACATCTTACAACTCCCCTTGTCATAACCAGCCAGATGTGTCCCAATGATTCCCCTTGTGTAGCCCCTCCCACATTGTGCCAGGGGTGGTATTGAACAGAAGAGAAATGATATATAACTTCTGACATTGGGTTATAAAACACACTGCAGCTTCCATCTCTCTGCAGCTTCTCTCTCTCTCTCATTACTTGCTCCAAGAAAATCAGCTGCCATGTAAGCAACCCTATGAAGAAGTCAACATACTGAGAAACTGAAGCTGCCTTCAAACAGCATGTGAATGAGGTTGAATATAGATCCTAATGACCAGTCAAGCCTTCAGATGACTATAGCCCCAGCTGACAGCTTGAGGGCAACCTCATAAGACACCCTGAGCCAGAATCACCTAGCCAAGCCGCTCTCAGATTCAAGACCCTTAGAACTTATATGAGGTATTATGAGATATTGGCTGTTTTAAGCTGCTAAATTCAGGGATAATTTGTTACACAGCAGTAGATAACTATCACACGTCCTCAGCTCTGGCCCTAGCAGTACCTGCCTGGGTTAGCTTGACCCCTGAAAGAAGTATTCTAGGGAATGGTCCTTTCATTGCAGGTCAAACCTAGTTTCTCTCAGAAGTGTTCACTTAGTCCAAAGAAAACATGCATCCTTGCCTCTGTGAAAGTGCAGTTGGCTCTGACTGTAGCTTTCTTCTTCACCTTGGTGTTGCAGGGAGCAGGCACCAAGCTCTGTAACCCTAAGCTTCAAGGAATAATAACCTTCCAAACATTTGCTTGGGCTCCATTTTGAGATGGGCTTGCATATTAATTTCCTAGAGCTGTTGCAACAAATTCCCACAAACTTGATGGCTTAAACAACTAAAACTTATTTTCTTATAGTTCTGGAGGCAGAATTCTAAAATCAAGTGCCACGTTCTCTCCAAAGACTCTAGGGGAGAATCTTTCTTTTCCTCTTTCAGCTTCTGGTAGCTACAGACATTCCTTGGCTATGGCTGAGTAACTCCCATATTTGCCTCCACCTTCATATGGATTTCTCCTCTGTCAGTGTCTTTTCCTCTTCTGTCCCTTATAAGAACACTTGTCATTGGATTTAGGGCCCACCTGGGTAATCTACCATGTTTCCCCGAAAATAAGAGTGGGTCTTATATTAAGGTTTGCTCCAAAAGACGCATTAGGGCTTACGTTCAGGGGATGTCATCCTGAAAAATCATGCTAGGGCTCATTTTCTGGTTAGGTCTTATTTTCAGAGAAACACGGTAGGATGCTTTCAAGAGCATTTAATTACATCTACAAAGACCCTTTTTACCAAATAAGGAGACGGGAAAGAAAAGGTGACATTCACCAGTTGTAGAGGGTAGGGTGAAGACGTATCTTCTTAGAGGCTACCATTCAATTATAGTCTGTGAGTTCCTTTATCTCAGCAGTCACCAGGGAGCAAGGAAAAAAAGTCCTGATTAGTCTTGGATTCTCCCTCATTTAGCCAGAGGAGGTTAATAATATTCCTACTCTTTCTCTCATTTTGACTAGAGGTGGAGGTTGAGTTAAGGAAAAAGTGGCCATGTACCTCTTGGCTGGTGCAGTTTTTAATACTGCCCACCTTTCACTCTCAAAATTGTCCCAGTTGGGCTAAGTTACATGAGCACTTGAATTAAGGTTTTGGCCAACTTTTAGCAAGTCTCACAGGTAGGTGTCTAGAGCCTTTCTTTAGAATCTTTTGACATTTGTTACCCAATAATCTCAGAGATAACAGAAAAAGTTTTATTTAATATAAAATGACAGTTATTGTTAATATGCGTTTCCTGAAGAGTGAGTACCACACAGAGGCTTGGGGTAAAATAATTATATATTATGTGTCATGAGGAAGAAGAAAAGGATAGACAGTAAGTATTTCAATGACTACATGTTTAGAAAGCAAACCTGAAAGACCGGCTCTGGAAACATGGCATGAAGCAAGGGCAGAGCTCTCACCCCAGAAGTCTTTTAGAATTGGCAGTTACACAAATAGTGTTTCCCAGTATCCAACCCTTCAGGGGAAGGACAGGGTATTTGGGGCCCTAAAGGTGAGGACACTAAGTTTTATACCCATTGTCCAAAGTTATCATGGGTTAAAAATAGACCTGCGTGGAGGGGCGGGTACAATTCCATCAGGCAAAGAATGAGACCAGGTCTGCCAAAGCCACAATCTATGGGAAAACTAGCCTTTTTGGCCTGATGGATTTATTCCCTTCATGGCATTGGGGCATTTCATTTCTAACCACCAACATGAGTGGATCAGCCCAGGTGAGAGGAAAAAGAGCAAGTCAGTGTTCCACAACAGAGGGGTCTTTGTTGTCATTATTTGTTTACACATTTGTATTTGTATGTCACACTTTTCTTTACCATCTGCTCCATTCCAGTCATGATAAAAAATTTGCTGTGTTTTTAGGTCTCAGTTTCTTCCTATATTAAGTGAAAGTGCTATATCTATTCTGTGGTTCTTAACGATTTGGGGAGACAATCGCCTCTTCAACTGGCCAATTTCTACTCACCCTGCAGGTATTAACTGAAATGTCACTTCTTCCAATGCTCCATTCTGACATCATCTTACTCCTCCCACACTGGGATAGTTACCCAGTGTACATACTTCTTTTGCCACAGGATAACCATGCTTTAGTTTAACATAGTACTTGGTACCTAAGTGCTCAATAAATGAAAATAATAATAATAATAATAATAATAATAATAATACTGTTACTGTAATCACTATTACCTAAAATTCCTGACCTCTGAAAAGATCATGATTATAATATAATAATACCTCTAATTTTACTTTTAGGTCAGGTAAATTATTTGATTATGTGTGCCATATCTCATTTTAAAATAATGCAAGGGAAAAAATAAATAAATAAAAATAAATAAATAAATAAATAAAAATAATGCAAGGTGGAGCCGGCCTGGTGGCTCAGGCAGTTGGAGCTCCGTGCTCCTAACTCCAAAGGCTGCTGGTTCGATTCCCACATGGGCCAGTGGGCTCTCAACCACAAGGTTACCATTTCGACTCCCGCAAGGGATGGTGGGCTGCGCCCCCTGCAACTAGAAACGGCAACTGGACCTGGAGCTGAGCTGCGCCCTCCACAACTAAGACTAAAAGGACAACAACTTGACTTGGAAAAAAAGTCCTGGAAGTACACACTGTTCCCCAATACAGTCCTGTTCCCCTTCCCCAATAAAAATAAAAAAATCTTAAAAAAAAAATAGTCATGCAAGGTAATGTGCTGAAACATAGCTGTCAGGATTCTTTTTGCAGCATTGTTTATAAATGCAAAATAAAAACAACACAAGACCTGGAAACAATTTAAATGTCCAAAATAAGGAATGTTTAAATAAGTTATGCATATAAGAATGCCATGAATTCATTGACAATAAAGTCGTAGAAGTATATTTGATTATGTAATGGAAAATTATGCATAATTTACATAATTGTTTAGATTCATGGATATATACCTAAGTGTTAACAGTAATTTTCCTTAAGTGTTAAGATTATTCTTTTTACATTGTTTACAATAATTTTTAAACAAGATTATTTTCATGAAGTCTAGAGTATTTGATGTACTGTTTGAGGATATATACGTCACGGAGTCCAAGAATCACTGATATAGACATTAGCTACATTCACATGTGCATAACTAATTTAAATGTTCAAATTACTACCATTTGTAAGATAAAAATTGCTCAGTTCCTGTTAGTGCTAATTTGTTAGAGGCTCCATGGAGTTAAAATGGTCAAATCAATTGCTTATAGCCATGACCTCAGACCATGAGGTGTGCTAAAATGAGCAAAACCTGAACCTTCTGCAGCAACATGTTCCCCTTAAGGAAAGATGGGATATGGACCATGAATAGAACTAAACACATGTAAGAGTATCTATAGTGAAGAAGTGTTTGCTAGAATCAGATCCAATCCAGAAGGCAAGACTTACAAAATGAGTAGGATATATATTATTGGACTTCCAAAGGGATTGAACCCATTAAACATGTAATGATTTTTATTGACTCCTGTGAAAGCAATAAAAATGCCAACTCTTATTTTGATCTGTTGGCTGGGCCATGTACAGACAATGTGGGTTAAATATTCTAGAGCCTTTGTACAACTTTTGGTTGAATGCTTGACACTGGGCACCTGTGTGATACTGTGGGCGGTCTAATGAAAAAACCCAACCAACATGCTAACATTTAGAATAAACATTTTCAATTTGTTTAGTCATTTGAAAAGTAGCTCATCATTTGCTCTCCCTGAGATCACTAAGATGGCATAATATAATGATGGGAAATACTATATTTTATAAAACTTACACAAATGTGGTTTGCATATCAAGCCTACTATTAGTGTAATGTCTCAATTAACAGCAATCATGTAAGTAATCAACTGTACCATAATTATATTTTAATGTGGACAGTTGACCATCTTTCAATCATTGAAAGTCATTTTGATAATATACATTGACAAAAAAATGCTAAAATGAGAATCAGTTTTTTATTTGTATATAATAAAGGGCAAGAGAATATTCAATTTGATTTTAAGGAAAAAAAACAAGCAATTAAAAAAAATTAATAATGCAAGGCAAATTTATCAATTATTCTTACAAAGAGACTGTGATATTACATTACTTTTTCTTCATTTATCATCTATTTTGTATATTTCCAGTGAGAAGAAAATTGTGGGAAGATAAATCCAGGGTTTAGATAAATTTAGGGTTTAGAAATCATTGAATTCTAACTTTGGATTTATCTTGGATTTGCTCTGGCTTGAACAAATATAGGGGCCAATCTGGACCTTAGTTTTCCCACTTGCAAGAAAAAGACAATATGTATTTGTACTGCTTTTTTCAGTCAGTCATAGAAAAGTTGTTGTAATTATACACACAAAGAAGATATTAGTCCCAGTATTATTTGGCTCCAAAGGGATTTAACCCATTAAAACTATTTGGCTCTATTAAATAGTTTTCCTATGTAAATTAAGAACATCTAATTTCTAAAATGCATATATGTTGTGAAATTGAATTGTGTTCCACAGTTCTGGAACTGAGATTTACCTGTTTGTCTCTATTCATTCATTTATTCATATTTATATTAATATGGTGGGTACCTATCATATGCCAGATCCTGTTCTTGATATCAGAGGTCAAAGGTGAATGAGAAAGACAAGATCACTGCTAAGTGGAATATACATTCTAACAGGAGAGACGGGGAATAAATAAACAACGAGTTAATTTCAGACAGTCAATAAGTGCTGTGAAGAAAATCAGAGGGGAGCAAGAGAGTGTCTGGACAACCTTGAACAGAGTGGTCAGAAAAGACACCTGTAGAAGAGACACTGGAACTAAGCCATAGAAGAAACAAGCCACACAGGATTTGTGGAGGAGCTTTTCAGATGGCAGGGAGCCAATGCTAGGACCCCAAGACCAGAAGTAGCATGGTAGAGTATCAGATAGTTAAGTCACTATGGCCAAAGTCTAACTGGTAGGGAGAATTGAGGAATGGGAGGGCTGGAGGTTGGGTTTCTGAGCACAACAGAAGACAACAGAAGACATCAGTGATCAAGGGTCACATGAGTCCCATAACACAATTGTCCCCTGAACAGTTTTCCATTTATTCAAGAAAAACAATATATGAAGAGATGTTTTTCCATCATTTAGTAATGTCAAGTTGCTAGAATAGTTTTGTGAAGAAATTAATCTTTAAAATACATTCACATGACCTTAATATAGTCCAGAAAATTCCCATCTCTTTAAGGTCTCGCTACATTCCAGAAAATCGTGCTTGCACTTGTTAAAATGTGCTTTATGATCTCAAAACACTGGGTTAAAGCATTTCCTTAAATGAGCAGCCATAAATTAAGACTGTCTGAATACTGCAGATTACTCCATAATTTGTTTTCTGCCAAATAGATAATGCATTCAGCACATCATATTTATTAGAGCTGCTAAACTTCTACCCTTTGCTCTCTAATTAGGGTTTTCTTGTTACTATGTTTCAGAAAATATGACTGTTCCAGTCCTTAAACCTAATGAGCCCCAGCTGGGGCAGGGTTAGAGTTGCCAAGCTGGAGTGGGTTTAACCTTTGTTCAGTTGTGTTCATTCAGATTATTCAGCTTCAGGGGTCTGCTGCTGACTGGGAGGGTCCTGCCCAGATAGGCGTGGCTACCTTTGTGTCACACGCCTGCCATTCACTTCATTCTGCCCTATTTGTCATGGTTGGTGACGGATGTTTCAATCACCAACATCTGGAAAGTTACTTAAGAAACTCTTTGTTGATCAGTTTTTCATTGTGAGATACATGCTGGGTTGGTTATGTGGAGACTAGCTTGATTAGTGGCAAGGCTTTCTGTTTTTTTAAGACAATTAGAATTTTACTTTGTCTATGCCTTAAGCCACTTCTAATACAGAATGACACTAAACTGCCAGGAATATAATTGTTGGGCTTTTACTTACAGATTTTTCTTCACATAATAAAAATTTATCAAATGTGCTTCATTGGCATTTGAATTGGGAAGAACACATGGGAAGATTCTGCAAACTAGTTATATTTGAGTCCTTTACAAGGGAGTGACTTATATTGTGTACACTTTATATTTATTCATCAGACCAAACATCATATATGTATTGGATACTTTTACGTATATATATATTTCACATTTTAAAAAAATGTGATTCATTTGCATATGCAAATCGAGCACATATCTATTGAGACAAAGAGCATATAACAGAGATGCTCTCTTTTCCCCAGAATGAGATCAAGTCTCATCTACTCTAAATCTGCTGGTCACTTCATCCACCTGTGATCCCATTAGCTCAGGGATTTGGAGTCTGTACCATATACTTTTCTTTCCCCCATTAATCCTATTCATTCTTGTTCTGTTTGCTATTATTTTATGTGGGTTCTGTTTTTCTTCCAAGATCATAAATTTCTCAAGGCAGAGATCAACTCTTATGCCTTTTATCTTCGCTAAAAACTTTCTACATGTTCAAGAATTACTTGTTGATTAAACCTAGCAGATCTGACATTGTTCTGTTTTCTTTTCTCAGTAATAGGACCTAAAACTAAGAAACCATATTGAAGATCTTTATTCTGGTTTTGTTAAGAAAAGAGGAGCAATATTAAGTAGCAGTCAAGAACGTGGCTGTACAGTCTTCTAGGCTAGGAACCAAATTCCTACTCCAACACTAAACAATTGTACATCCTCCGGAGAGTGAAGATTTAGTTTCTTATCTTCAAATGCAAAAAAGTATTTATTTGACGTTTTTGTAAGAATGAATTAAAGGTAATGCACCTGAAGCATTTAGAAAGCCACCTGGCACATTGTAGGGATTCCACAAATGTAAGCTATTATTATGATTATGATTACTACAACCTAAATAACTTTAGCAGTAAAGTGTAGTCAACTACTTATCTCTACTACATAAACTCTGACTCTAAAAATTGGAAGATCACCAGTGCTCTTTATATTTTTAATATGTCAAGTTTGGGCATATACTAGAAAAAGAAATAGAGTCAAATGTATAGTCATATATTTACCCACTTAAATGGATTTTTTTAAATTGATGGACACTATTAAAATGCACTAGATTCACAGATGACTACTTAGCACGTGGAATTCAGTGTCATGTAGTCTGAATGGACCTCATCCAAGAGAACTTAGTTACCTAATCCCCCAGAAGGATCTCATTATATTATAGTTTTCCCTATAATGAAATTTGTGTCACTGAATCTAAGGACAGAAAAACATCAAGGATCCAGGGCAGTGATAGGTGTTGGCATTTCTTCCCTCTTGGTGTGCCGTATTAGATTAATTATACCCATCTATCTGCATTATGTATACTGTTTTTACCACTTATACATTATAAGACAAAGTACTTTCACTAATAAAAGCTACTTACTGAATCGTGAATGGAGGTGGTGTAACACACCCAAACCCTAGGAATTTTACTCTAGGAAAGTAAAACAGGGGTCTGCACCATCCGCCAGCATCCACCACGTGAACAATCCACCACCCCAACATTCTCACAAGAAATTAGGGTTTCTCATCTCAACTCTTGATCCTTTTCCAGATGCTAAACTCTGACTATTCAGCAACTTTCTGCTTCTTACTACTTATGTGTGTCTTCAGCCACTCTCTCAATGTCCTATTTCCTTTATTGCTGTTACCCAGCCTTGCCGCTTCCTTTATACAAAGAGTTATTCCCACCCAGCTTAGGTTTTCATCTCCTTTGTTTAGCCTTATCCCTGGGACCTGCTGTGTTGTGTGCAGCCTAGGATCCTGTAGGGTCCAAGCTGTATTCCCTGCTGAGATCTTTATGTGTCTGAATATTTCTGAGAGACTGTGGGGAAACTGGTTCCTGCTGGAGTTAATTTATATGAAGAACTCATCCTAAGCAATGAGAAAGTCAGCACCTAGTCAGTCTCAGTCATCAGAAGGGAGGAATAATCCTGAATCAAAGCACATAATCATCATTCATTCATTCATTCATTCATTCATTCATGCAAAGGCTGGAGTGACCTTAGGTCATACTCCATCTAATGGCCTTGAAAGCATCTTGATAGGTGATAAGTGATCATCTAATTTCTGCTTAAGTATCTGCAATGCCAAGCAACTAGCTACGTAAACAGATATAATGTGGTTTCTACTCCCATTGCTTTACTAGTAGTTGAGGAAGTGTGTGGTCAAGAGAAAGGTGGAAATAATAGTCATCTCTCTATGAGAGATAGGACTTCTCAAGTAGGTCACTGTGTCCTAGAGTTTATCTTTCTGCCTTGAGGCTGTTTGGCTGTTAAGGGGCCCCTGGGTTCTCAGGTGAGGTCCCAACATGCTGCCTGAATGAAGCTCAGCTCAGTGCTCTGGAGTCTCGGGCAGAAACCAGAACACAGATTTGTTCATCTGTAGGGCAAGGCTTAAAAGATGCAGGAAACAAAACATCTATTTGCATCACTCTCCCCATTGTCATTTGTATGTAAAGCCAAGTCATAATCAGAAGTTGCTTTATTAATTAACCAAGAGAAACAACCATTAAAATCAGGAATAACTCAAGTTCACGTGATCAATGTGTACTTTCTCTATAGTCAGACCCACATGGGAGTCCAAATTTTAATCAGAAATTTGGCATGGATCAGCACAGGGGACGGTAGATGAATTGAAAGTCTAATGGCTGAAGCTAAGGTTTAATAGAAGAGAATAAGGGAGCCGGCTATTCATGATAACAAGAATCTTGCCTTGGGAAACTTTCATTCACTGCCAAGCTAGTGATGGCTTTGCCGACCCCCAAAGTCTGGACACTGAGACTTCTCCCTCTGTGAATCTTCATTTCTTTGCTTCCATGGCTGGGTACAGCCATCTTCATTTGTTAGGTATGCTAATATTTTCAATCAGGTTATAGTTCGTTCCGCAGGTCTCAGCTTTAATGTCACTTCATCGGGAACTTCCCTGATATTAATCTAAATTTAGTCCCTTCCTGCACTGTGTCATATTAATGTGCACATTTTCCTGGAGAGCAATTTTCACAGTTCGTAGTAGTACATTTATTTGTGTTTTAATTTGTCTATTGTTTGTCTCTCCCTCAAACTTCTTAATTTGCATATATGTGATATGATCCATTATGTGTTGATCTTAAAATTTAACTGCCAGGAAGTAATGTTTCCTCATTTGCAAGTTGAGCATGGGGCAGGGTGATAATGAGCTCATCAACATAGCCTCTGAATAATACTGCGTTCACTATTGTTGCTGCTTTTCTTTAATCCCCCTTAAAAATCTTTATATCTTTATCACCATTCCTTGTTGGAATTTTTGGTCTGGCATCTGTGGCTCTACACTATACCGGTTTACTCATAACTTTCTCTTCCTTCTTTCTTTCTCCCAACCACCTTCAAATGTGGGTATTCCCAAAGATTTTATTATTGGTATACTCCTGTTTTGAAGAAAACATATTGAATATATTGATTTATGTTATTCCCATTAATTCAGTTAATATATAGTTATTGAGAACCTACTGTGTGCCAAACACTGAGTTATAGGCTGCCTTCTAAAGGTGACTGTATCATGTGTCTGCAGTTGAGTTGCTCACCATCCCCTTGTTGAAAACAACCACTCTATGTTTTAACATATGGTGTATTAATAGAAGATTTGAGGTATACGAGGTCTGACAATTAAGTTTGTTAACTTGTTGTAATGATCTTGCTAACTTTTTTGATATCAGAGGGATTATTCATTATGAATTTGTACCAACTGGACAAACAGTTAACCAACTTTACTATTTGGAAGTGCTGAAAAGACTGAGTAAAAAAGTTAGATGACTTGAGTTTACACCAACAATTCATGGCTCTTGCATCACAACAATGCACCAGCTCACACAGCACTGTCTGTGAGGAAGTTTCTAGCCAGTAAACAAATAACTATATTGGAACACCCTCCCTACTCACCTCATCTGGCCCCCAATGACTTCTTTCTTTACCTGAAGATAAAGGAAATATCGAAAGGAAGACATTTTGATGGCATTTAGGACATTAAGGGTAATACAACAGTAGCTCTGATGGCCATTCCAGAAGAGAGTTCCAAAATTGCTTTGAAGGGAGGACTAGGCACTGGCATCAGTGCATAGCTTCCCAAGGGGAATACTTTGAAGGTGACCATAGTGATATTCAGCAATGAGGTATGTAGCACTTTTTCTAGGAAGAGTTCGCGAACTTAATTGTCCTGCCTCATAGTAAGGCTAACAGAAGAGGAAATGATTGCCATTGAAAATATGTTTTTTTATTCACAGTCCCCAAGACAAAGAGGCATACCGCTCCATGGCACGGGGCCGGGGGTGGGGGTCACACAAGGAAGTACCAGGGTTGTTCAGGAAGCAGAGTGAGGAGGGAGCTGTGGGCAAATGCCTTTTACTGTGATTTCTGTGAGAAGGAACTGGTGAAGCATGGTCAGCAAGTTTAGGGTGGGCTAGGTTGGAAAAAGTCAGCAGGTTCTGGGGCATAGGAACTGTCCTGGTCCTGGGGGATTAGGGCAGGGGAATAGTGGCCCAGGGTGTGAGAACAGGTAAAAGAGGTGGTTGGGATATGGATTCTGACTTCATTGGTTTGTACATGTAAAGTGTTTACATCTCTAGGAATTGGCTAGCTCTGGAAGGGACAGTCCTGCCAGGCTCAGCAAGGCTGCAGATGTCAGAGCATCATCTACCATCACTTGCATTTTGTCAGACTCAAAGGTAGGCAGAGGCATGGGGAAGCTTTACAGTGGGTAAAATGAAGGCTTGAGGTGTGCTCTTAGGGAAGGATGCTGGCCTGTGGAAGCTGTGGGCAGGCTGACCAGAAGTGGGGCATCCTAGGGATTGGTTAGGGATGCATATTTTGATTTCCCCAGTTGGTCCTAAGTTGGAAGCTGGGGTAAAAATTAGAGAAGCTGTGAGTTGTTAATCAAACCCTGGCTATTTTGGGGTGATTGTTATTGTTTTGGATTATTGTTTTGGAATTATTATTTGGCTTTGTGGACTAGTTGCTTCAGATAATAGTTTCACTTCTTACATTGGTTACTCTAGACAGGTTGGCCATTTTTGCTGTTTGCTCCAGATTGTAGGTCAGAGTTTTATTTTTATATGTAATCTGGCCATTGTTTGTATATTCATTCTCTGAGGTATATTTAACAAGTTTCCCTGATCTTCAACCTAAAATAGGCTGTTTCCTATAAGTTCATTTCTAAGTTCACAAATGAGCCTTAGAAGCACTTTTTTTTTTAAACAAAGAGCCAATGAATGACTAATAGCTGTCCTTTAATGATCATTCAGTTATGCCCAGGAAAGCCTAATGCATGTAGCCTCTCATTCAGTCCTCACAATGACCCTATGAAGTAGATGCTATTCCCATCTTACAGATAAGAAGACTGAGACACAGAGGGGTTAAGAAATTTGCCCAAGATTCCCTAGATTGGAAGTGGAGGAGCAGCGTTTTCACTAAGTCCGTCTGACTCAAAACCTTTTAACTAATGTACTGTTGTCTTTTTACTACTATTTCCCAAGATGGCCCTCAGTAAATCATAGTTCCCATCTTATAGAGTCAGAGTATAGCCATGGTCACCCACACTATTGCAGGATATTGAAGGATAGGACCAGAATCAGCATAAACTCCAAGGACAGAAAAATGGTAGGTCTCTCAGGAGTACAGACATCAAGTATAAACACAAAGGGGCTTTGGTGGAGGGCAAAGCCATTCTGTGGAAGAGATTATACTTAAGGTCAGTTGCTCACAGTCAAGGACAGCTTGTGTTTTTTGTTTGTTTGGTTTGGTTTTTAATCCCTGGCACAGTAGAGTGTGTGTGTAACAGTTTAGGTGTCACTTAGATGGCAGCAATGTGGCATGGGCCTTCCCTCACTGCCTTCCCTGTGCCTTGTCCCCTGCAGTACAATGGTGTAGGGAGCCTTCTGTACAGCTACTTACCATTTTTATACCTTTCCTGTTTCTGATTATGGCTTTGCTTTCCAGGCATGGGAAGGGGGTGTCTGCACACAGTGGGTGTTCAGTACATTTGGTGCATGTACCAAGAAAGGAAATGAAAAACATTGTAATTTTTCTCACCTGAAAGACAACTCCCTGGAGTCCTGGAAAACAAAATTATAAATTAAGCCAATAGTTTGCCCTTAAATAGCATTTTTCATACATTTATAGCATGTGAAGTGAAATAGCTTGACAATTCTCTTTAGATTTCACAAATAATATTGTTTCCCAATGATTTGCTTTTATTTATCTATTTTTTCTTATAATGAAAGTTCTAAAAGTGTTGAGATGATATAAATGAGCTCGTTACTTTGGAAGAATCTCAAAAATGTCCAATAACGTGTCTCAAGAATTTTCTTGCCCTCCATTTACCTTAAATTGGCACTAATAAAGAAGCATAACTATCATCAGGGAGGGATCATACAGTAGGGTTTTGATGTCCTTGTTACATCGTAGTCTTAACATCACACGTGTAAGAAAGGACAGACAGCCTTATTACTCCAGTGTAACTAGCAAGACTCTTGGGAAGCTTCACTAACTCTTAAAAAGGCACTGATGTTCTATTTAGTAAATCATTGGTCCTGTGTACCAAGTAGTGTGATCCTTAAAGTTCCCATTGGGACCAAATTCTTGGTTCAGTTCTGGAAATATCACCACAGTTGAGAAATCCTGACATAAAGTATGGAATATTGGCCAGATTGCAGGTGTTTCTCTGAACAAGATGGGCTACTACATCTTTACCTACACCTGTGTGGTGCATCTGGGCTGGAAATGAAAACAGTCCATAGTGAGAAGGTATTATATTAAGGCTGCTTTTCTCAATGTACAAACTGGCCATTGTGACCCACTGTCAGTGGGTGATGGAGTCTCACTTGCTTGATCTCTCTCACTCATCCCTCCCCTGACCAGGACCAACTTTTCCATGACAGTTTCCCAAGGATCAATCTATTGAGAAGTGCTCATTTGTCATCCAGTGCATCACTTCTAAGCCTGGCTAAGGTGACCATCACAAATGCAAATACCTGAGCTGCTTCTCCATGCTGGACCCTGTGCTGGCTATTCTGCTCCAAGGCATCCAAGCCAGCCCGTCAGACACCTGATCCATTCTCATTTTAATTCCATATCTGTCCAGGTCCAGCTTTTTTATTCTGTTTCCCAACTCATCCTCAATTCCTGGCTCTATATCCTGTTTTGGCATTTGGACTTTCTCCAACAGGCTTGGCTGTTCCTCTTGTTCACAGTGTGTTAGACAATATAATAGAAAACCCATTTTTCTCTCTGCAACCATAGAAACCAGTCCTAATGTGAGCCATGTAATAGTTATGTCAACAGAAGCAGCCACTTCTGGGGAGGAGAGTACATAGAGCCTGTGGGTCAAAGGAAAGTATAAAGGTCAAAGACAGTATGGAATTTCTATGCACAGCTTCATGTGGAATATTAAAATATAATAATAAGTGTTTGACAGTTATTTTCTTTAATGTTGTGTTGCCTTTGTGAAGTTTCAAAACTTGTAACTAGCATTTTAATCAATATGTGAAATGAGATGTAACCACTCTAGACTAGTCTGAGAAACCTCCAGTTTTAGAAAGGCTACTTACAAGTATTCTGCAATAAACTTTTTGAAAGTCTTTTCCAAACACCTAACTCATGAAATGGACAACTTGCAAAGTGTCGCCTTATCCTAGCATTTCTATCCAATGACAAGAGAAATTTCATGTTGATAAAAGATGGAGGAGCCCATATCTAATAGTTAACTCAGCACTTTGGTGATCTAACACCAGTTTAATATGCAATTAGCACAATTAAGCTCCATTCCATTGATTAAACCTACTGCATGTAGAAGATGGCTGCCTCATTAGAATGACAAAGTTGAGCCAAGGGACTCTGGGCGATGCTGAGCAATGCCCATCCCTTCTCCTTCACCCACCCCTGCCCTACTTCTTGAGAATTTAATTTTCACTTAACAGGGAGCCAACATTAAAAAGAATTTTCTCTAGAATAGGTAATACTCAGAGATTACACTGGCCTTCTTAACTCCAAGAAAACTATTCATTTAAAGGGTCAGGATCTCAAAGGGATTAAATGGAGTAATGAATATAAGAATGCTTTATGAAGTGCAGATTTTATATGACAAAAAAAGAATGAATGCACATGTTCAATTTGGGCATCACTGTTATATAGATCCTGCTGGGGCTCCAAGACTCTACTCATGTCTCCCCTCCATTAAGAAGTTTACAGTCAGTCCCAGACCTTCTCTCTCACTTATGCTGCCCTGCAGAGCTAGGATTTGACATTTCACGTGCATAACCTGTCATGTGACCTGCCTGTTTTTTCCCCCAAACCCTTGCAGACAGGGATCATGTGTCCCCAAAAATAGATACCTGATGTGTTTCTTGATCAAGGGATCATGAAGAGATACAATTGTCAAGATGGAGAATTTTAGACAGCTACATCTGATGCACCCTCGTTCTTCCAGCCCACCTCACTTCGCTGTCCGACTTGCTCACACCAACATCCAGGGGAGTTGAGAGGATCACGTTAGATGGTGCGTGTGGAATTTGTGGCGACCTATAAGCTGCAACCTGATTGTACATGATTAATGTTACAATCGAAAGTCCACAACAGAGTAATAAGACAATGACTAATTTGACATAAGTCAAATTTAGAGGATTCCGCAAACATCGGTTAGGTAGAGCAGTATTTCTTCCCCCCAGATAAGAGGCTGTAAGATGGAATATTGTATGTCCTGGGATTCAGAAAATCTGCATTCCAACTCTGGATTTGCCACTGGCTTTGTGTCTAATCTGAGCTTCACTTTTTTTTTTCTGTGTAATTATGACGTTGAACAGGTTCATTTCTCAATTCTCTTCTCTTTCTATCAGTAAACAAAATGTTGTCAGATTTAGCTGTCAGTCCTTTCACTTATATGAAGGGTGGCAGGGCAAACAGAAAGAATATTCTATAGGAAATCCACCACTTTTTTTATTTCTATTAGCATGGAGAAAAAAGCAATTCATTAATAAGATAACTTTGATTTCAATCTTGTTACAGAAAGAGGGGGTGGAAAGGGGAACATTTCATGATAAACCATCACAACAGAATTAAAGTATATGTGAGCTTAAAAGATGTCAATATCTCAAACTTAGACATGGTCTTTGATTCTGAAATGCTTCTGATATTGAGTTATATCTATTAATATAGATCATTTCAAAATTATTTTTATTGAAGCACTTACTGAGTATGTGGCACTAGGGAAGTAATGGAACAGGAATTAATGCTTTAGTGTAAGGAATCTCAGTTTAATCTGAGGCGACATTATGTGAGTAAATTACACAGATTCTTCTTGGTGTCGGAGCTTAGGAGGATGAGACTATTTCAGGCTGGGGTGCTCAGAGAAAGCTTTACAGAAGAGTTTGATGTAAGTTAAAATGTGTTAAGGAATGTAAAAGGTGCATCAAGTAGTGGATGCCAAGAGTAAGAGTGCAAAGGTGGGACCATACAGAGGATGTTTTTCTAACAGTGAATAAAGCAGCCAGATTGCAGGACATGCACATGGTGGTAGAGGGAGCTAAGGCTTGAAAACCAAGTTCACCCTAACTAGGAATGACATTGAATGACATCGAATGGAGAATCTTCAAAGGATTTTATCCCTTAGGCAATACGAGCACACTCAAAACTTTTTGAAAAGACAGCAATGGATTGAAATACTTTATTTTTTAAAATTTCCATCATTCGTGAGAATGAGTTTAAAGAGGAGAGAGTGAGAACAAGCAGAAAAGTTAACACGTTATTCCCGACGTTCAGGAGGGTATTGACAAAATCCTGAACAGGGCGGTGGCAGTAGGAATTGAAAGAAAGACCGAAAAACAAAACATTGGGAAGAGAGCATTGTCTAGGTAAGAGCAAGAAGTAAGAGGAACCAGACAGAAATGCCTGTGAGGCTTTAGGTCTGGGAAACTGAGCAAATGTGTGGTACTTTTATAAAGAAGGGGGAGTGAAGGAAAGCAGACGTATTTTGAGGAGCCTAATGAGGTGGTCTTCAATTTTTTAGGCAGTGAATGTGGATGGAGGAGGTAAGTGTGTATAAAAGCACCAGGAGGTGATCAGCTCTGACTGACAGTAGAAATCACATAAAGTTAAAACGGGAGCTGAGAGCGGGGGTGCTGGCAGACCTGCTTTGCGTTCACTAATGTGTGAACTTGACATGAGGCAAGAGATCTTGGATTCTAGGCTTAGCCTCTCCTGTCTTTATCTCCTAGTCCTGTTGCTTGCTGACTGCGAGACCTCAGGCAAGTTACTTAACCACCTGTGCCTCAGTTTCCTCTCCTGTAAATCAAGACAGTGCCCACCTCTCTGGATTAAGTAAGCAAGTCTATGTAAAGTTTTAGGGACACACTAAGCTTTTTAAATGAACCCTTCTAAGACCTGATTTTCCTACTGTGTAAAATGAAGATTTAATAGTATTTATTTATAGACACACTGTGACCAACACGAAAAAAGTATGCAAAGGTGTCTGCAAAATGATTAGTCTGTAGCAAGTGCTCACTTTGAATAACTACTTAATTCAATCACTCAGTAAATATTTATTGTATGCCCGCTGCACACCAGACACTTTCCTAGTGACTGGAGCTGTGTCAGTGAAGGAAACAGGTAAGACACTGGCATCCTAGTGAGACGAGACAGGCCATGGATGCCACGTGAAAAAAGCAGAGCAGGTCAGGGACACAGCGAAGGAAGGGAGTGGCTTAGATGTGGTAGTGAGGAAACGCCTTCCCCAAGAGGTAGACTTTGAGCAGCACCTCAGCTGAATGAAATAGAGTGAAAAAGCCAAAAGGAAGCTTCTGGACAGAGCCAAACACGCATGTCCTGGGCCTTTGTGGGCAGGCACCTCGTAGCCTAGAGGACCCCAGGGCTCAGTAAGGCTGGGACACTGCAGAGAGATAGGCAGGAGAAAGTACATCTTTCTTTCTCTCCCCTTCCTTCTTTCTTTCCTTCCTTCCTTCCTTCCTTCCTTCCTTCCTTCCTTCCTTCCTTCCTTCCTTCCTCCTTCCCTCCCTCCTTCCCTCCCTCCATTCTTTCTTTCCTTTTTGTTTTGTACTAAATCTTTGAAAGCTGCAAGCATTTTCTGCTTACAATACATCTCAATTCAGACTAGCCATAGTTCAAGTGGTCAGTTGCCACAGGTGGCCAGTGGCTACCATCCTGGGTGTGCACATAGAGTGCACAGAGCACTGCAGTTCGTGGAAAGCAATTTGGATATTATTTTAAGCGGAATAGGAAACCATTGAATGGTTGAGAGCTGGGGTAGTTATGTCTCGCAGTCAGCATGGGGGGTGAGCTGACATGACTTGATTTCATTTTCAAATCATCACTTAATCGATGTTTCATCAATTATGAATCTTACTTCACTTGGTTAAACAAGAAATATCTCTTTGATTTATTTCTTTAAAATCAAATTAAACCTAGGTCTAAACTCTACTTTCTATGTTGAAATATATTCCAAATCATGATTGTCATTCCTCTTCCCTTTCTTTCTCTTTTACATTTTTAACTAATTAAGGAATGTGGTTTTTGTGTGGTGGTAAGGGGAATGGCCGGGCGTATACAGTGCCAAAGCATTGAGACCCTCCAAGCATCAGTCTCTCCAGCTGCTGTTGAAATGTCCATTTGTGGAGCTCAGATATTCCCAGAAATTTGTGGCTTGCGTGCCATCCACAGCCCAGGCACATGGCAGGGTGGGAGCCCAGCAGCTGGTGAGCAGCCTGCCGAGTGCACCTTGGAGGTGTCCTGTGTACTTCCCAAAGTGTTCTTAAATTTATGAAACACACTGATTTCCCTTTCCTTCCCAGGCCTGGGGACAAGTTTTTCCTCATATCTCTTTCTTTTTCTCCTTCATCTTCCTCCAAACTGTCTAGTATGATGTTTTCAATCACTCGGATTTCAAAAGAGACAGGAAAAAGGGTTGTCTTCAGCATCTCTTGTTCTCCCACCTCCTGCCTCTTGAATCTCAAATAATTTGAATGGGCTTGACTACCTGCTCAGAACAAATGAATGAGCAATAAAGGAGAACAAATGCAAATTAGTAACTCAGGGAATTACCCTGCCACACTAGCTATTATTATTGTACAGAAGACCATTAATTGGTCATTGAATATTTCTAAGTCTCTAAACTGGATAGAATCACATCAACCAGAAATGTGATGTACGTCTGACTCTGCAAAAGCATAAAAAGCAAAGAAGTGATTTCTCAATGATTTAGTCATGCCTGGTTTCCTACATGTCTAAGATCTTGCTACTCAAAGTGAGATCTCCAAACCACCGTCATTGACACTCCCTGGGAGTTGTAAAGGCAGAATCCCAGGCACCGCAGCAGCGCTAGGAATCAGAAGATACATTTTAAGATCCCCCAGTGAGTGGTGTGCATATTCAAGTGTGAGAAGCACTGATCTAAGATACAGTGGCTCTAATTTGGAGCTTAGATTTGTTGTCAGCCAGTGGCTCTTCCTAATAAATTAAGCCATTAAAGGTAATGACCAGGTAACTGTGATGTGTTAGGTTCTGAGCGTAGGGACTATGGGATGCCTAACCGTGTAAGACAGTCTTTGCCTTCAAGGAGCTCATGGCAAGGAGCTCATGGGCTAGTTGGAAAGATAAGATCCAAACACATGAAAAGTGAATAAGGATCTGAAAGAGGACAAACAACAGCAGATCAATAAGAATTTGTAATAGTCTGGTGCTTAGGGTATAGAGAGGTGGGATTGTAGCCAGGTCTGAAAGGTGGGAAGGATTTGTTATTCCAAATTACAGAACTCTATTCCTTTGGAATCTAAGTTTAGAGGAAGAATAAAAGGGAGAAGAAAGAAATTTACTTCCAATGAAGAAGTACAAGCCAAAGATAGAATACACTTATGAGAAAAGCAATAAATTGTCTTTCTTTATCCACAAACCCAAGCATAGCATTAGACAGACTCCAGAAGCTAACCATTTTCTCCCAGGTTTATCTTTTCCTTGAGGCATGTATGGTGGCAGTGCCCTGAACAGAAATGACCCTCAAGGTATCCTTATAAGCAGCAGCTGTGTGTCCTTATAAATGGGAGACACAAACTTTGGGAGACAACACTCATTGTTTCCAACTAATGTGGGCTATTTGCAGCGGTGTGAAGTTGAAAAGGTCATGGATATGCATATCATAGTCTTCTGAAGCTAAAGTCTTTTACTTACTTCAACAGAAAAATCCCGAGCGGAATGCACGACCCCTCTCTCCTTAATGAGATTGTTCAGATGTGCAAAGGATTATAGTCATTTGGTCATTACAGTAAGTGAGGATGCTAAGGTCGGAGCCTCACAGCAGACCAGAAAAAGATGCTCTGGTTTGTCCCCATTTATGCTCCTCGTCCTCCTTCAATATTAATACAATGGAATGGAGAGCCCCTACCTTTTGTTGAACTCATAATCTTATTTTAGCATTTTAATGATTATTCTTTGTGATTTGCAGGGTCCACATTGCCCATAATGCACAATTAGAGGTAAGATGCCCTTTCCAGGGCCAATGGCTCTACACAACTTTTGTAAACATGACTGGTATATTATTACTTTTATTATTTGATTAGCTTTGGCAATCAGGAATTTAAGATATAATCGAATCACGTCAAGTACATTTACGCTGCACATGAATCCAAGAGAAGAATATGATGAGTACACCATAGTTTTAAATTACGGTTATTTAATTGTTTTACCCTAAAATACAGCTCCTCTCATCTCGCTGGAACATACACACTAAAGTAGGGGCTTCTGGCTGCCAGGATTCATTTGTGTTCTTGGACTTTCACTTTGAAAACTTCCAAAGGAGACCAGGAGTCCTGCTGATAGGAGAGTAAGTCTCAGCTATGAAAGCCAAACTGGTGATAAATGTGAAGAAAACCTTAATCCGTTTTAATGAATACAAGTCACATAATACCTGGGTCAGGGTAATCCAGGGTAATGTTCAGCAGGGTTCGTGTGTGGAATTCAATCATATTATAAAAGAGAGACTGTTGGGGTGAAAAGGGCCCCTCGTTTTGGTAAGCAGTAATAGTGGAGGAGGGCATGGCTGCAATTGATTCATGTTCGTTCAATAAGTCTTTCAAGGTTAAGGTTTATTTATTTATTTATTTATTTATTTATTTATTTATTTATTTATTTATTTATTTTAATACTTTCGGTTCGAGGCAGCGTGAATTTCCATGGAGCAGGTAGCAAGTGCTGTGGGTAGCTGTCAACGGAAAAGAATGGTAAACTGACATCCGTGTCAGAAGTTAGTCCAACCAAATGTGAGACACTGAGTGTGCACTGGTTGGACAAGTTCTTGGGTCAGATTTTCTAGGCTTGGATCCTGGTTTTTCCAGTTTGTTCCAACACTAGAAGAAAGACTGGCTGTGTTGGATTTACTGCGAATTATATGTTTCTCTGTCTCTACCAAGCAAGTTAATTTGTCTCTCTGTTACCCAGGTTTCTCATCTGTTAGATAAGAATGGAATAGCAATACAGTGCATATTAAAAAGTAATATATATATATATATAAATATCTTATATATATAAATATATATATATATATATATATATATATATATATATATATATATAAATACAAATATCTTATAAGAATGCCTGATATATATGTATATCATGTAAGTATATCATATGTATATATATATATATATATCATATACACTTACATACGGTAAACATCAGTATTTGTTGTTATTGATGATGTAATTATAATGATAATTATCATTACTGTTGGGTTGTAAATTAGCTAGTATAACAGGAAAACAAGTCAATAGCATGGCCCCATGGAACCAGTGTTTCTAAGTCTTTCACTTTCCTCAAAGTATTAAAAATATGGAGTATTTTTTAACACTTTAGAGCTTTAACCTTGAACCACCAGCTGTGGATTAGAAACATAAAGGCTTAGCCACTGGCAGCAGTGGCAGTGCTACAGATATGCAAGGAAGGTCCCAGAGGAGATGATGTCTAAATTGAGATCTTAAGGACCACGATAAATTAGCCAGGCAAAGGTGGAAATGGAGGGCACGTGTAAAGGCCCAAAGGTAAGGGAAAGTATTGCCCTTTTAGAGAGTGCAAGTAGTTCAATGTCATTGGAAGTGGTTGTGGGTTAGATATAAAGGTGGTGAGAGAAGATGCTTGCAAAAGATAGGGAGGTGAGTGTGATGGCTTCTTACGTCATGCCAAAGATATTAGATGAATTCCAAGGACAATAGGAAGCAATTGAAAGATTTTACACAGGGAAGTAAGGGCGAGAGTCATGATCAAATATCTATGCTTTTGAGTTCTCATTCTGCTGCAATGTAGTGAATGGCTTGGAGAAGACTGATAATGGAGGATGAGAGTCTATTTAGAAGACTGTCATTGCAATTCACACAAGGGTTGTTGGTTCCTTAAAATAAACACAGTCAAGTCCTGTCATATGTTTATTGGAATTCAATTATATGCTCTAAGCAACAAAGTGAGAGGAGGGAATTGAAGAAAGAAAAAGACATGGAGAAATAGCACTTTAAATAATGCCAGCAGTTCTACTCCACCATCCAATAAAGGGAGAAAGCTCAAAATGGAAGATATGATACTCTTGTTCCATCAATTTCTGTGCATCCCATGTACAGGACTGTCACCATGCCAAATGTTATTGTAGGGTTCAAACATGTATATATTTTCATCCAATATGGCCCCTAAATACAAATCAATGTCTTTATCTAGTGTTCAACTGAAGAAACAGAAATTTGTTCCAACATTGGAGAGAAAACTGTTAGATTTGCTATGAAGCAGTATGTCTGTCTCCACAGAGGTAGCTTCCTGAGGAATTCTCAAGGGTAATCATAACTATACATGTCTTACACCTACCCTCAACTGTTCAGCGCCTAATCCTTAAGGGAAGTGTGACTTCCCTGCGGTGACAATGGGAATAGAGAGCAGTAGGGAGATTGGAGAGACAGTTGGTAGGTGAAACTGACAACACTTTGTGATGGCTCGAACGTGGGGTGTAAGAGGTAGAGAAAAATCAAGATTGATGCTTAGAGTTCTGGCTTAACAACAGGGTCCAACCCTCACCTTTCATTCCCCAATTTTTTCATTACCAAAAAAGTGGGAAATTATCTCTCTGCACTTCTTCCTGGGTTCTGGACTTAATAGGGCAAATTTGGCCTTGGTGAGTGAAGTTGGGAAAATTATGCTGTGGACTTATATCCTCACTCCTTATGTATATTCAGTGATAGGTTCAGATTTTAAAGAAACATGAAGAGACAGACACAATTGAAAAGCTGTGATCAGATTTTTCCAGTGGTTAAAAGACATCTGTGGAATTCTCAGAAATTAAGATACTCAGGCCCTATAATCTACCCAGTAGGTTCAAAGCCAGTAGACTCCTTGGTGCTAAAAGAAATATAGTTGCCATCTGACAGGCGAATAAGCAATGTGGCAATGGAAAGAAGAAAACTAGGGATTAGTATAAACTCTGGGGAGGTAAATAGTTTCCAGGGTTGACAGGCAGTCAAAGACAATCCAGGAAGATATACTAGCCAAATTCAGTAAATTGTAGTATAATCCTCAGGCCAGAGGCGGCCCTGACATGAGGGACTGGTATATATTCTAGGAATTTATCAAATTTCTTTGGCTAGAGCCTCAATCCAGAAATCTGCCTGAATGCACTCATACTAGCTCCTGGAGAGGATGAATGGGGGAGGAAATTGGGGGGAAGAATAGGGGGACGTATTCATCTGGGTTCCCACAGAAACAGAACCAATATGATAATAATTTATTATAAGGAATGTGCTCACATGGTTATGGGGGCTGAGAAGATCTGCAGTCAGCAAGCTGGAGACCCAGGAGAGCCGATGGTATGGTTTTAGGCAGACTGAAGATCTGAGAATCAAAAGAGCTGATGGTCTAAGTTCTAGTCTGAGTCTGAGACTGAAGGCAAGAGAAGTCAGGTTGTCTTCAGTTCGAAGGCAGTCAAGCAAAAAGAGGGAATTCTCTTTTATGCCACTTTTTTTTTGCTGCATTCAAGCCTTCAATGGATTAGATGAGACCTGCCCACATTTGGGAGAGCAATTTGCTTTATGCAGTTTATCAATTCGAATGTTACTCTCATCCAGACACATCTTCACCCAGACACACCCAGAAACAGACATACCCAGAAATAATGTTTAACCAAATATCTGAGCGTTCTATGGTCAAGTTGACATGAGATCAAGTTGACACGTAAAATTAATCATCACAGGGGCTTCAGGTCTCCTCATTTTACATGCAAATAGAAAAGCTCTGGTTTCATCTTTCTCTACAATTTGCCTTGAAGAAAGGGCTCTGACTCTAATGAAAAGTTTTCAGGATGCTTCCAGAGCTCAAATCACTGAAGCACTTGCAGTATTTATTGACGAGAGTCCACTTGCCCCCTTGCTTGTTTTCACAGTTCCTTGATACACCAGTGGTGGTCTTGGTTTCTTGTAGAATACCTATTCCACAGTAGCTCACTCATTTGGACAATTCCTGACTTACGTATTTCTCTGGATTTCTCAGGTTCCGCAGTGCATCCTTACTGCATGACCTCAGCCTTCTTAAGACAGGCAATTTCTCACCCAAAAGGCATCTGTTCATCTCTTAAAATAAGTTTATGCTACAGAATTCACCCTTCCATTTGTACTGTATTAGGACATTATCACTTCTAGTGATGACCTGGTTAGGAATAAGGCTGTCACAACTAGGGTCAGAGGTTTGACTGTGGAAGGCTCTGGGCTGCATCAGAAGAATGCCAGTCCCCTCCAGATGTTCCTCTAGAGCTCCTGCTATAGGCAACGAGAGGAAATAGAATAGGATTAAAGTCAGCAGACGAAATCTTGGCCAGATTCCAATTTTACCACCATTTTGATTCCTGCTTAGTGTTGAGGCAATTCTGGTGAAACACTCACACAGATATTTAGGAAGCGACATAAAAGGAACAACAGCTATAATATGCTCCACTAGGACAGTATTTCAAACAATTTCAGGTGGCATAGCCACGCAAAGCGATGGTATTTTTGAAGAACACTATAAGGTTATCAAGTTCATATAACAAGATAACTATGTGACTGTACTAAATGACATACCCCAGTAGACTATATTCCAATGGGGACCAACGAGTCAAGGTGCCAAATGTTCAGGCCAAAGTTGTAGAAGAAATACTTAAAATGGGAAATATGGTATCCATTAATTTAATTTTCCCTGGGATGTGGGAAATGACTGCCATCAATCAATTTTGATGGTAACTTTGATGGCTCTTCTGAGCATTGCTGAATTCGATTGTCGAGGCTTGCCAGAAAGGGGGAGGTCGTTAGAAAAAGAATAGAACTTTCTAAACCCATAGAGTAGGTACTCTTGTTAAAAAAAAAAAAAAAAAAAATTAGCTCTGCTGACCTATACCCAAAGGTTCACCTGGACAGAATGTAAAGCCTAGAGGCCGGTTTTGTTCTATGACTACTGTGGGACTGCTCTCTATTAATGTCATGGCTTAGCCCGCAGAATCCCTTTAGGAAAAGCAGTCACATGCATGCGGTCTTTCCGTGGTTGTATAAGAATGTGTCCAGAACATTTCCTTATGAAGAGCCCCCACACTCTGTGCTGGGCATATATCTTTGTTTGGGACTATTTTTCCCTGTTCTGGGCTTGATGTGTACGTCTTTGTTCTGCGTAACAATTTTGCTGTGATGTTCGACTCTAGTCAAATGATATTTCCATACGTCTGACTGCAGCGTCCGACTTTACCCCATGAGCTCAGTGTTCCAGAAAGGAAGTTTAGGAAAGCAGAAGTATATTTTTGTGTTTTTTAAGACTAAATAACAATAGGAAATGTTTGTACTTTAATCATTTGTTTTAATAAAAGGTAGCACCTTAACTGTATTTACTTAAAAATATAAATCCTATAATTATTTTCTGTGGACGTTTGACACATTTTGGAGAACAAACTTGAAATCAATGAACGCAGTGAAAAGGTTAAGTGCATGCATCATATGGCACCTGGCCAACCCCACTTGGTCTGTTCTCGGCGTGGAGGGAATAGGGTCCTTTACCTGTTGCACAAAAGAGTGTGTGCGCCGACCATCTCGCTGTATTGGCTGTGAGGTGAGACCTGCCGGCCACGGAGACCGATACTCTGTTGAAATCTATCTTACTCTGTCTCTTTGCTATGTGAATGGAGTGTCATTCCATTCAGTGCCCGTGTGAGTCATATCTTGAGTGGTGAGTCCAACACCTGCAAACTACGCAGCGGGTGGTGTCTTGGGACTATGGCTCCTCCCCTGGAGGTGGGAACAGGAGTCATTTGCTCAACAATCTCCACACCATTTCTAGCAGCAATACAGATCTATGTCCTGCACAATCTGAGCAGTAGGTTGAAAACAATTAAGGGGAAAACGTTGTGTAATACTGAGTTTTCTTAACGGGCAGCAGAGAGTTCCCTTGTAGCTTCAAGAGCCCAAAAGAAAAAAATCCCACTAAAAATCTCTAATGCTGGTGGCATTGTTACCCATGAGCTTTAGAACTTTGAGCCTCTAATTGTTTATATTAAGGTTATATGAAATGCTTTTAGTGTTCTTGTTTTAGTGTTCATTTTATGATGATGCAATGAATACATGTGTGCCTTAGCCTGGGTACTCCCAAAGGCAATGTCTGAAATAAGGCTTATCTACATACAGAAAGTTTATTTGGTGGGAGGAGAAAGGAACTGGGAAGAGTGAAAGAGAAGGAGAAGAGGACAATACAAAAGTTGGTTATTGTGCTGGTGTTCCAAATGGGACCTCGATCTGGTCACCACTGTGGATATCAAGTGTCTGTTGCTGGGACCTGCCGGGGGCCCTAAAAATGCATGTGTCCACCTGAGGGCGGGTGGGTTAGAGCATTTATCTAATGACTCCACCCTCACTGGTTAAAGGTTCCCTCTTGGGGTGTTAATGCTCCAGTGTGTGTCACCTGTTGTCAGAGAAAAATGGAGAAACTGGGAGGAGGCCAGAGATGGTGGCGTTCCATCTGCAGGAAACTGAGTGCCATGGTAGTGGTTTTATTAAGAGGATTTAAGGCGGGTTGCAAGGGGATTGATGCTTAATGTAGAAAATTTGGAAAACACAAAAAATACAAAGATTTTGTTTTAATCACAATTTACCCATTATCTCACCACCTAGAGAAAAACCACTGGCCAGAGTCCTAACATCAGCCTATCTATGTATGTTTCCCTAATTCTACATTTCATAGCTTCTTTTTTACTAAACTTTTTTTTTTTATCTCCAGTATATTTTCATGTCGAAAAATATTTTTCTTAGCACTTTTTAAAATGGTTGACCAGTGTTCCATTATACATAGGTGCTAAATAATATCTCCATCTTCATCTTTTTCTTATGATTGGTTGTTTAAACTATTGCTAATTACCTGCCATATAAAAAGTGCTAAATCAAAAAAAAAAAAAGAGCACTGCATCACTGTACACTTGTTCAAATATTTCTTTAGCAATAGAATTAAAATCTACATAAAAAATATAACATATGGAAATTTTTAAGCCTTTTACTTCCCAATTAACATCCAGGAAATTTGTAACTATCCTCCACCAATGTGTAAGAATTCCTGTTCTCTCCTTACTTAATATTATTGTTATTGTTTTTGAACTCCTGGCATTGTAATATATGATTATCTTTTATAATTAATTATTGTAAAATATTTTGGATTTAAAAAAATTTTAACCTATGTACCTCAATTTTTAGTGAATTTAAAAATTTTTTAAAGGTTTGTTGATTATTTGTCTGTTTATTTTTGTGAATTGTTTATTCATGTCATTCATCTACTTTTCTATCTAAAACTTCATTTTTTCTTATTAACTTAAGTATTCTTTCTAATGTAAAAATGTATGTGAAAACAAAATAGATATCTAAATATGATACCATATGCAAAGTCCAAATTTCCCTTATTTATTCACTAAGTGGGTCTTTTGATACTTAAATTTCACTTTTTATGTAGTCAAGTCTATCTAAGTACTTAAGACCTAACTTCAGGACTAAATTCATTTATGAAGATGCGTGATCAGTTGTGTGAGGTCATGCAGTTCATAAGTGATATAACTGAGATTTGAACTCAGTTCTGTCTGATACCTAAGTGTCTTCCACTATTAAAATCCTAACAAGTCTTTCTGAATTATATATTTGGTTCCGTTGACCCAAGATTTACGATTTATCTTCAGTGTAACTTTATTATAATGAGATTATTAGATCTTTATTGATTGCAAACTTCTCTGTAGAAGTTGTATAGGTATACTGTCTTTACTCAACCTTCAAACCTCAGCTTTTATAGCATAAAATACAAAGTACAAAGAAATAGAAGTTAATGTAACTCAGAAAGAATCCATATATTGATTTTGCATATATCTATGCTGAAATGGATGTAATGTCCAGGTTGATCATATTAAAAAAAACAAAAACAAACTTTGAATAGTGTAAATGGGAGGTATAATAATAAGAGAAACAAGAGACAGGAGAAAACCACATTATCCAGATAAAGTGTTATTTTAGTAAATAGAGCATATGGCTCTGATATCAAATATTTTTATAATGAAAAAAATTGGGCCAATAAAGGTTAGGAGTATTGACAAGTCAGAAAAATACGGCATTAATACAAAGAATGGAGACATTGTCAATTATAGGAACAAATATCACAAAAAAGAAGACATTCACACTGCAGGTTTAGAGACATCAATGATAATTTTTTTTTTTTTTTTTTTTTTTTTAGTTAAATTTATTGGGGTGACAATGGTTAGTAAAATTACATAGGTTTCAAGTGTACAGTTCTATAATATATCATCTATATATCACATTGTGTATTCACCACCCAGAATCAGTTCTTCCATCATCATATATTTGATCCCTTTTACCCTCATCTACCACTCCCCTTCCCTCTTACGTTCTGGTAACCACCAAACTGTTGTCTCTGTCTATGAGATTTTGTTTCTTTTTTTGTTTGTCTTGTTCCTTTGTTGGTTTCAGTTTTATATCCCACATATCAGTAAAGTCATATGGTTCTCGACTTTTTCTGTCTGACTTATTTTGCTTAGCATAACAATTTCAAGATCCATTCATGTTGTCACAAATGGCAGTATTTAATGTTTCTTATGGCAGAGTAATATTCCATTGTGTATATATACCACATCTTCTTTATCCAATCATCTATCAAAAGATAATTTGGTTGTTTCCATGTCATGGCCACCGTAAATAAAGCTGCAGTGAACATCGGAGTACATATATCTTTACGGATAAAGATTTTTGGGGTATATACCCAGGAAAGAGATTGCTGGGTCATATGGTAATTCTATTCTTAATTCTTTGAGGAACCTTCATACTATTTTCTAGAGTGGCTGTACCAATCTGCATTCCCACCAACAGTGTATGAGGGTTCCTTTTTCTCCACGCATCTCCAGCACTTGTTATTATTTGTCTTCTTGATGATAGCCATTCTAACCAGTGTGTGGTGATATCTCATTGTGGTTTTCATTTGCCTTTCCCTAATAGCTAGTGAAGTTGAGCATTTTTTCATATATCTGTTGGCCGTTTATATGTCTTCTTGGGAGAAGTTTCTGTTCATGTCCCTTGCCCATTGTTTAATTGAATTGTTTGTCTTTTTGTTGTTGGGTTGTATGAGTTCCTTATATATTTTGGATATTAGTCCCTTATCTAAGATGTTGTTTGCAAATATCTTCTCCCTTCAGTTGTCTCTTTGTTTTGTCGATGGTTTCTTTTGCTGTGCACAAGCTTTTTAGTATGATATAGTCCCATTCACTTATTTTAGCTTTTACTTCCCTTTGGAGTCAAATTAATAAAATCTTCTTTGAACCTAAAGTCCATAAGTTTAGTACCTATGCTTTCTTCTATGCAGTTTATTGTTTCAGGTCTTATGTTTAGGTCTTTGATCCATTTTGAGTTAATTTTGCTATATGGCGACAGCAGTCTAGTTTCATTCTTTTGCACATTGCTTTCTAATTTTCCTAGTACCTTTTATTGAAGAGGCTTTCTTTTCTCCATTGTATGTTTTTGGCCCCTTTATTGAAAATTATCTGTCCATATTTCTGTGGGTTTATTTCTGTGGGTTTATTTCTGTGGGTTTATTTCTGAGTTTTCAATTCCATTGGTTTGTTTGTCTGTTTTTCAGCAAATACCATGCTATTTTGATTATTGTTGCCCTGTAGTACAAGTTGAAGTCAGGGAGTGTGACACCTCCAGCATTATTCTTTTTTCTTCGGATTGCTTTGGCTATTCAGGGTCTTTTGTGATTCCATACAAATCTGATGATTTTTTGTTCTATTTCTTTAAAAAATGCTTTGGGATTTTGATGGGGATTGCATTAAATCTGTATATTACTTTGGGTAATATGGCTATTTTTAACTATGTTGATTCTTCCAATCCATGAACATGAAATGTTTTTCCATTTCTGTGTCTTTTTCAATTTTTTTTAAAATGTCTTACAGTTTTCAGTGTATCGGTCTTTCATATCCTTTGTTAAGTTTATTCCTAGGTATTTTATTCTTTTTGTTGCAATTGCAAAAGGAACTGTTTATTTCATTTGTTTTTCTGAAATTTCATTGTTAGTATATAGGAATGCAATAGATTTCTGTACGTTGATTTTGTAACTGGCAACTTTACTGTATTTGTGTATTGTTTCTAATAGCTTTGTGGTGGAATCTTTAGGGTTTTCTATATAAAGAATCATGTCATCTGCAAAAAGTGACAATTTAATTTCTTCATTCCCAATTTGGATGCCTTTTATTTCTTTCTCTTTCCTGATTGCTCTGGCGAGGACTTCCAATACTACCATATTTCCCTGAAAATAAGACTTAGCTGGACCATCAGCTCTAATGGGTCTTTTGGAGCAAAAATTAATATAAGAACAGGTCTTATTTTATTGTAATATAAGACTGGGTATTTAATATAATATAATATAATATAATATAATATAATATAATATAATATAATATAATATAATATAACATACCAGGTCTTATATTAATTTTTGCTCCAAAAGACGCATTAGAGCTGATGATCCGGTTAGGTCTTATTTTAGGGGAAACATGGTATGTTGAATAAGAGTGGTGATAGGGGACGACCCTGTCTTGTTCCTGGACATAGAGCAAAAGGCTTCAGTTTTTCACCGTTAATTATGATATTAGCTGAGGGTTTGTCATATATGGCCTTTGTTATGTTAAGGTATTTTCCTTCTATACCCATTTTATTAAGTGCTTTAATCATACACTGGATGTTATATCTTGTCAAATGTTTTTTCTACATCTATTGATATAATAAAAGGTAGAAATCATCTGATTATATCCATAGATGCAGACAAACTCTTTAGAGATCCCTCTCACCTGAATCATCCATTCCACAAATCTTTATTGAGCCCAACTAAATGCTGTGATTGAGGTACTTAGGTTTAAACATCAGAGATGATGCTGGACTTTCCACAGGAAAACAAAATCTAGTGAGAGAGACAGGTGGTAAAATAACCATAATACAGAGCTGAATGAAAAAAGCAATAAAGGAATACATAGCATAAAGAGAATATTCTAGAGATGTGTGATTGTGTGGGTGAACCTGGGAAGGTTCAGTTGAGTAGGTGGTATTTAACTGGAGGCTGTAGAAATAAAAGAGTTTTGATAGAAAGAAAAATAATTTTGCAATGAAAGAGCAGCTTAGTAGAAGAAAAAGGCATGTGAAAATGCATAAATAGTTTTTTTAGCTTACATTGAGTATTTTAGAATGAGTGAAACAGAAGGTGCATAGAGGCTCACAGTGGGAAATGGAGCCAAATAGATCAAGTTTAGGTATGACTCTTTGAATGTAAGTGATAGAAAGCTAAATTAAACTAGTATAAGCAATAAGAGATCAATGGAAGGGTGCTAGGTTATTTATTTCAAGGGCCTCCCATATAAGAGAGAATTCATGGAAACCTCTGAGCCTCAGAAACCAGGAGAAACAATTCCTTGAAGAAAATGGTCACGTTATTCTCCTCCCTTTTGTCTCCAAATGGTGTCCTTATACTTCTTCAGTCTTCATGAAGACAGTGATCCACACGCTCATCGGTTTTCTATGCTACAGATTTGGGCTCATTGACCCAGCTTGGGGCAGGCACCCACCTTAACGCACTCAACTTCAGCAGGAACACAGAAAGACATTTCCTGAAAGAAGAAAGCTGGTGGGGGCCGTGCCGTACAAGTAGCCCCACAGATTTCTACTGCACATAGCAAGTGGCAATACTATCACTAACAACTTTCAGGAGTCTAATTTACCTTTCAATGATCTTCTTTCTTTTCTTCTTTTCCTCTCTGCCCCAACGTGTGAATTTCCATCCAGTGTCCCTCCCGCTGACCATCCTCCCTTCCTCTTTGTATGGTCTCTCCCTGTTCCTTAGGAAAGTGGCTCCTTCTCTCTGGGATGCCTTTTCCAGGTATTTTTCAAAACACAAAAGCACCAGTTGAACTGTCCAGATTAAAAGCAATCAGCCCTAAATTAGGAAGCTACTGTTTCTTTTAATCATGCTTTTATTCATCAAGTACTTGTTGACCTCTTTTCAGGAACTATGGGGATAAAGATATTTAAAAAAATAGAAATCATAATAGCTTAAATGTGTTGAGTGATCACCATGTGCCAACTGCTGTGCCTGTATTATCTCATTTAATCATACAGTAACTCGATTATTTTTAAAGTAACCAAGTGCTATGTTTGTGATGTGATCCTAAGCTCTTTGACTCCTAATCCTTGTGTACAGCTGCAAGACTGTCTGAAATGAGGGATACTGTCCCTGTCCCAAAGATGATCATTGAACAATAGACAAATGCTGTCCAAAGTAATAAGTACTATGACATTGGTAAGCATTGTTTTACAAATGAGAAGAATACCTGGGGTGAGGAGGCACCTGACCCAGTCTGGGAGGAAGGTTTCCCTGAAGACGCAACCTGAGGTAAATCCTGGGGCTGAGCTACAGTTGACCAGTTGAGTAAGGGCGGCAAAAGTTTCTGGGTGGAACGAAACAGAAGTGCAAACACATGTGAGAAGGTGGTGGTAGTGTGCACTCATTGAATGGCATAAGGTTTGGTAGAGATGGTCCTTAGGTTGGGATGGAGAACAGCAGCAACAGATTAACTAGAAAAGCAAATGACAGTTGCATGAAAAGGTGTTGTTGTATATTACACTAAGGACCATGGATTTTATCCAGAGGCAATGGCTAACCTCTGAAGGATTTTAAACATGATCAAATTGATAATTTAGAAAGGTCACTCCTGGAGGCAGTATAGAGGTCAGCAGCTGGGAGACTTAATTAGGAAGAAATGTACACCTGAAATTAATATAAAATAATATTGAATGTCAACTGTAATTGAAAAATAAAAAAAAAAATGGGGGAAAAGAAGGAGGGGAATAAGAAATTCCAATTTCCAGGTACAAAAAATAAGTCTTGGGGATGTATTACACAGTATAGGGAATATAGTCAATAATACTGTGATAGCGTGGTGCGGTATCAGATGGTGGCTGGACTTATCAGGCTGATCACTATTTTAGGTATATAAATGTTGAATGACTATGGGGTACGCCTGACACTAATACAATGTTATATGTTAACTATATTTTAATAAAAGTCTTTTTTTTTTTTAAAGAAGCAATGTCTAGACTCTAGACTAAACAAGGTATGAGTCTTTCATTTCTAAATCTCCAGGGCCTAAGCAATTTTTGTTGAACACATGTATGAATAAAAGGGCTGCCACAGTGATCGAGGCAAGAAATAGGAAGGGCTGAATTAAGAAAGTCACAGTGGAGATGGGAATTACAGGATGAATTCTCTAGATGATAGAACTTTAAAAAACTGTTTGCCTTTCAGTTCATTAGCGATTCTTTTCTCTTTTTTATTCTGAACTACATGAAATATTTAGCAGTATAGAAAATAATCTAATGTTTACCACCTAGTATTAATACATATTAACTACTTGACATATTTGCATCATGTCTTAAATATTTTTCATTATGTTGTTAGAATTTGGAGACACCATTTGTAATTGTCTTATGGTATGAAAGTTGATCAAGGTGATGCACCTTAATTTACTTGAGCATTTCTCTATTGTTGGATCTATAAGCTATTAGTCATTTTTTACATATCTTGCTCTTAGAAAAGAATGCTGCAATAAACAGCTGCAGACATAGCTGTGTCCTTGAGAAAGATAACTTCCTCTCCTTTATTGTTCATCTTGCTTAGTGTTTGTAGAGATCAGCATTTGGGAAAAGATTGTTGAAGTAGAGTTGATGTAGATATATAGGTTATTATGTGGTTGAAGGCTGTACAAGGATCATGTGATTAAATGGCTGGGTAACCATTCCTAGGACAGTGGCAATTTTTTCAACAAAATGTTCTATTTTATCCTACTCATTTATAAAATATTTTAAGACGGTATCCATATTGTCTACATCTAGAACAGTGTTTGGCACATAGAAGCTGCTCAATATATATTTGTTGAATAAATGAGTGAACAAATGAACAAAAGAGAAATGCAAACAAATCAATGAGAAAACCTAAAGCCCAGTCTATGTGCATTTAAGAGTGTTTTGTATCCTAAGACACAATTTCCTTAAAGAAATCCTACTTCCAGGATCAGAAACATGATGGGAAGGTTTAGAAAGAACTCAAATTATATTTAGAAAATAATAGGACACTCAATTTAGAAAAGAGATGTTTTATTTCAAAGAAAATAAAATCCATTAGAATCTTATTGTGTGCGATAGTGGGAATTGGGTTAACAAATTGCTGCCAACTGTGGGAGCGGAACAGGAATCAGCACAAAGAAACGACTGTTTAATGTCTATTCTACCACTCGCTAAAATCTCAAAGAAGTCAATTTTTAAAAATCTATTGTAATGAAAGCAATTGCCAATATTCTAGTGTTTAAAATTTAATCTCTGGAGACCAACAGACTTGGTTTCCAGCTTTGCCATCAAGGACTATCTACTTAAGCTTTATATAAGTCCTGGTCTTATATTATATAAGACCTGGTCAATTATGTTATATAAAACCTGGTCTTATATTAATTAAAATTAATATAAGACCCAGTCTATTATATTATATAAGTCCTGGTCTTATATTATATAAGACCTGGTCAATTATGTTATATAAAACCTGGTCTTATATTAATTTTTGCTCCCAAAGATGCCTTAGAGCTGATTGTCTGGCTAGGACTTATTTTCGGGGAAACACGGTATATACAATAAGGATGAAAAGAATACCTACTCCATGAAGTTGTTATGAAGAGTAAATGAAACAGTGTAAAGTCCTGGTACATAACTTCTCAATAATTTCTATCTATAACAATTATCATTATTATGTGATCTGAAAATCTACCATTTATGATTATGCTATAGCTTCATCCAGATAGTAGTTGAACAGGAGACAAATTTATTCCTATGAGAGACACACTCCCTGTATCTCTGTTCCAAACTCACTGTGGCAAATAGTTTCCTGACTTCCTGCTACTAAAATTGTCATCCATAGACCTGCACTAGAATCATGTGGTAGCTTTAAAGAAATGTAGAAGCTCAGGCCCCATCCCAAACCTGTTGAATTAGAATCTGTATTTTAACAAAGTTCTGGGCTTTGGCCGCCAGGCAATTTAATAATGTGATTTACAATGTGGGCTTTTCGTGGAGGTGGTGGTATTGCTTCTGCCTCTGGGTGGACTGGAGACTAAATGGATCAACCTGACTTCAGGAAGGGTTGGAGATTACAAATCAACCATATAGGAAGTATGTGATTGGGTCCCAATAAAAACTCTGGACACTGAGGTTTGGGTGAGCTTTACCTGGTTGGAAAGAGTATCTGGGTTTTCACACACAGTGGGAAGAGTTAACACTGTCCTTGACTCCATGGGGAGAAGATGACCAGAAGCTCCACATATGGGCCCCTTCTGGACTCTGCCTTTGGCTGATTTTAATCTGTATGCTTTCCCTGTAATAAGTGAGTTCTTCTAGTGAATTATTGAAACTGAGGGTTATTTTGGGAACCCCTCAAATTTTCAATTTATATTAGAAGTGAGGGGATTAGTCTTGTGACTATTCCCTCTAACCCTCACAGTTGGCGAAAACTCTTCACAGAGAACAGCATATTCTACCCATTAAGCCACTGTCAGTTGGACAGTCTATTGTCATAGAAGCAAAATTCATCCTAAAGGATCCTCCAGTGGTTCACAAACTTTTTGGTCTCTGGACCCCTTTACACTCTTTAAAAAATATTGGAGACTTCAAGTAATTTTATATAGATCACATCTGTTGGTATTTACTGTGTTCAAAATTAAAACAGAAAGTTAAAAATGTTTAGTAATCCATTTAAAAATAACAATAATAAATCTATAACATGTCAACATAAGAATTTATGACTATATAGATATAAAATCTATTAACTGTGTTTCCCACCGAACTGAGAAAAACAACATTGTTTTACAGTTCTGAAAAAATCTTAAATGTCTAGTTCAGTAGCTGATGGCTGGATTCTTATACCTGCTTCTCTGATATGTTCCACTATGTTGTTTTGATTAAAGTGTATGAAGAAAATTCAGTCTCGTGCTGAAATGTAGTTGGAAAAAGAGCATTTTAATAGTTTTTTTCATATATTTGTGTATTTCTTTTTCTGATACATTAGCTAAACCCAACAGGTGATCATTTCTTAAAGATTAGTTGCATTGTAGAATCTGAAATCATATTAATAAACTTTTTGTACTCTATTATCAGGCTTGTTTCTATAACATCATTCATATATAACAACACACATTGATCACCAGGAAAAAAAATTGGTTCAGAGTTATGCAAATCTTCTATTGTTAACACATTTCATTATATATATTTCATCGTATAATATTAAAAAGTCACATTTGTTAATACCACTACTGAGCTCGTCAGAAAAGTCTCAAGTTTTAGGATGCTGAGAAGCTCACAGTGGCCAATTCAAGTTTCCCAACATTCTAATTTTCTCTTGAAATCTCTAATTTTATCATCATTAAATCTTGTCAGTTGCTTTCCTTGGAGGGGTGGCCTTATTTTAGATAACATATCTACCAAGTAACTCATTTTGTCTGTCAATCAGTCTTTCAAGTAAAAAATAGTATTCCATGAAAACTGTGGCTAGTTTAACTTATTACTTAAATAATTGCATGAGTATCTTTTCTAGAGGCAACATTAGTAATTTGGTATTCAGCAGAAGTGCTAAATGCATATTTTATTACAAAGAATATTTTAAAATCACATGTATTTAGGGTCAATATTTAATAAAATTAGTAATTTTTACTGCTACACTAATGTCACTCTTAAGTGAAATTGGCATATTTTTTAATGGAAGTATGTGTCAGAGAATTCAGTGTTTGGTGCCATTGCCGTAATTCATGCTGAGTTGCCAGCCATTTGACCCACCATTTGCTTTTGTACCATCATTGCAAATGTCAACAAAGTAAAAAATGGCAAATAACGTATATTATTACGAAAATAATTTTGACCTCAACACCCTTCTGTGACACACTAATGGCATAAATGATGTAGCATTGTGAACTTGATGACATCATGGTCTGCAGCAACAGACCATCCCCACTGTTGGTCCCACACTGAGTTGTGAGTTCTGAAGAGATGCTCTCCATAGTATAAACTTTATATTTACCTACCCTCCTAGTTTCCCTTCTGTCTTCTCACTGAGGGATCTGATAAACTTTAATAGAGTGGTTAAGACCAAGGGTGCTGACATCAGACAGTCTAGGCTCTGCCTTATATGAACTGTAACCCTGGGCAGATGAACTTCTGTGTCCTTGTTTCCGTTTTTGCACTTGTAAAATGGGAACAATGAATAGGTTGTTTGGAGAATTCAACAATTAAATAATATAAAGTGTTTAGAACTCTCCTGAATGTTGTAAGCTAGTGGCAAGAGTTAGTTATTATTAGTAGTAATATTTAATAGTTTATTCCTTCTAGTGAGATTTGCATATTAGCCAGGGATGTCTTGTGCAATCGGACTGAATGTCCAATGATGGGATTTCAGGCACAGTCAGCAAGCAGGTTATATATACTCTTTAATTTTAGGGTTTAGATGTTGGGAAAGATAGAGATTTCAGAGCCCCTGAAACTGTCCATGCAGTCCTAATTACTCATATTGAATGACTGTGTTAATGAACTCATTCTTAATGTTCAGCCAGTATTACACTCCCAGAGAGTTCCACGAGGAGGTAGGTGTGTCTTTGTTCAGTTTTTATGCTCTACCAGCATCCTCACACAGCAATTTGTACACGGTTGAGACCTGATGAATGCATGTAAACTATATATCCTCAAAAGAAAAACAAAAAACAGAAAACAAAAAACATTCATTTGCAAGTGAACTGCTCCTTGGCAAAAGGAATTCTCTAAAAGCAATGTTTCCCAAGTTTCACTGATCCAACCAAATAAAAGAAAAGAAAGAAAAAGAAAAGAAATGAAAACTTGAAATAACACGTGTCTTCTGGCTGTAGCTCTCAGCAGTACATGTGAGATGCTATCACTCCCCAGTCCCTTTGGAGACTACAAAAGCAGCTGCTTGTTGCATGAGAAAAATAAAGGCTTAAAAATGGTTTCCCCCCAAAAAGAAGTACAGGTTGTTGCATGTATTTGTATTAGTTTCTGCTACAGCAGAGAATGGCTTATATTAGGTTGGTGCAAAAGTAATTGCAATTTAAAAGGTTAAAAATAATTGCAAAAACCGCCATTACTTTTGCACCAACCTAATATAATTGTATTTTGGGAACTCTCCTGTAGAGAGATTTATAGTTTGTTTGTTTTTTGCTTATAAAAACCTATTTCTATTTTAAAATACAGACTCTCAGTAAGTGTCACCCTGAAGAATTGGGACTACCAGACTATTTTGTTACATTTTAGAAGATAAAAAAACAAAACAACAAAAAAAAGCATGTGGCAGTTACACCATTACGCCACAGCAATGGAGCTGCCACTCAGCCTCTTTACTCAAGACTCTCTTTAGTTCAATTATACACCTCTACAGCTAAGGAAGATAGATGGAGGTCATTTGGGAGCCGTAAACCACAATGCCTTGAATGCAGAACTGTGTTCTTAAACTGATTTACACCTTGTTCTCCAGTGTTCTACAACAAGGGCTTGGATTGAAATGCATGGGCCATGATTGAAAAGGCTTTTTCTTGGTTTTAACATCAGCGCCCATGCTGGCTGGCAATTATTACCTCCAATGAATGTCGCCTTCATTACTTCAGTGGTGACAGCAAACCCAAAGCAAACCAAAGGAGAAATAGGGGTTCTTGGTCGGAATATCCTAGGGGAAAGAGGAATGACATTTGCGTCTCCTGTAAGTTTTAACTTGATTGTGTGTATTGGTCCAGCGAGAAAGGAATTGGGTAGTTGAAAGGAGCAATTTGCTTTTCCAGCATTGACAAAAAGTATTGTCATGCTGCTCTGATTAAACCCACATATATCTCCCAGTGTGAAAGATGGAAAGTAAACTAAAGGAAGTTAATTAAACAAGGCAAATCCACATGAAACTTCACAGAGACATGAGGGATCTTTATAAATTTAAGGTGTTGTTATTGTCCTGTAGCTGCTACTCTCCTTTGATGTCCCGGATTCAACTTCTGTAACTTCTCCCCTAGCTATTTCTTTAGTGTCACTTCAGAATGTTGTCACCACTGGGGATTAAAAAGCACATTAAAAAATAATTAGCAAAAACAGCAACAACAAAAAATGTGCCTATAAGAACATCATGCTCTGCTTTCCCTTCACCTATCTCAAGTTGAATGGAAGGATGGGTCAAGAAATATGGTTTCTATAGCCTCAGGGCTTATTCTGTTGGGTCACCAGGAACAAAACCATCTAGATATTTCAGTTATATGTGATTCCATTGGACATATAGTCACAATGCCAAAGGGTTTCATAAAAGTTCACCTCTGAGTTACAAGCTATAAAGAGTTTTATTCCCATTGATATGTTTTCATTTGGAAAGGAATAGATCTTTTCAAGAGCCTACTTGAGGCCAGTACTGAATCAATCCTGTTTTCTTCTCAGAAGAAAATAATAATTGAATTCAAGTCATATACAAGGTCTTCAGGGACATATTTTTTCTATGCAAGTTAATCTTAAGTTAGATTCTTTTATTTTATGAGATGGTATTTAAGAAGTTCCTTAAACTCCTAACAGCCTTAAAAACAGTGGACTTATGAAACATTTCATTAACATTTAAAGTTATCTCAGACATAGTGCCGAGCTGTAGAAAGTATTTTTAAGGGCTACACATTTTATGGCCATCCTAATGGTGCCTTATAAAAGAGCTGAAACATTCTAGGGTTTTGCTCAGCCTTTAGATTCAATATATCTTATGGAATGCTATAAGTAGAGACTGAAACAGGACCTTTTTCTCATTTTGCATAGGTAGTGAAATTGTATTTATCCCTGTTAACAAAGACGCTATCAGTTTTATTTTTGAGCACCTACTATGTATTAATATTCCACATTATCAGAATCTTCTTTGTTGCCTTCTGTCTGTGTCATGTTCCTTCTCACAGACCACATTTCAGCTGCACTGGCCTTTCTGTTCCTCATACATGGCTTCTGTTCCTTATACAAGCTTGCCCATAAGTACCTTCTGCGTGGAACTCTCTTCCCCCGAATGTATATAGCGTTAGCTCCTGTTTGCCTTTGGATGGAGCTCAAAAGTCCTCAGTCACTCTCTATCACATTACCGTATTTATTTTTATTTTCTTTGCTGCATTTATCATAATCTGAAATATTTTGGTCTGCTTGTGTTAATTATCTGTCTCTTACACATTTAGCATAAACTCCTTGAGTATAAAAACCTTGTCTTCTTGCTTACTGTCAAATCTCCAGACACTGGAATGGCAGGCCAGTGAGAAACATGAGTTGAAATGAATGAATACTAGGTTTCAGAAAGCTTAGGAATATGGTGATGGAAGGAGATTTGACTTGGGGTGGTGAACACGCAATGCAATATACAGATGAGTATCATAGAATTGTACACTTGAAACATATATACCTTTACTAACCAATGTCACCCCTATAAATTCAATAAAAAAATTTTTTTAAAAGAAAGCTTGGAAAACTCATGATTATTAAGAAGGTGAATACTACTGAGTAGTTAAAAACATGACAAATCTTTAAACAATGACATAGAAACCATCAAAGAGTAATTGCTACAAGGAAAAATAAGTTACAGAATAATTCATTTAGAGGCGCATGTTCCATTTTAGTAAAAAAGGTAAAATATGCAATTATTTACACATGAGTTAGTATATAAATAAACCACACTTTAGAAAAAGTTTATAAATAATAGTAATTATTTCTGGGAGAGCTAATTACATGGGACTTTACTTTCTAAATTATTCTTATCTATAATATTTCAATTTTTGCAATGAGTAGTCATTTATCCAACAATTAGCTATTGATCACTTATTATGTTCCAGGGACTCTTTTTACTGTTAATTAGTATGTGAATGAACAAATTAAAGTCCCTACCTGCACAGAGCTTCCATTATATTGAGGAAAATAGATCTGATAAAGAAAAACAAAGCCAAGTTGGAACACAGAGAGACACAGAGATACGGTGATCAGAGACCTCTGTGTCGAGGTAACATTTGAGCAAGGACTTAAGTAGGACATTAGTCAGTAAAGTCTTGGTTATGCTGGAATAACCAACAAACACAAACCCTGAGTGGCTTAAAATAACAAAGGGAATATGTTCCTCACCCACTCCGATGTCCAACTTGGGTTGGTGAGGGCTGTGCAGCCATTAAGCAGTAATGCCAGCCAACAGGGGCTCCACAGGCTTGTAGCAGTGCCATCTGAACACGTGGCCTTCCTGATCATGACAAGAAAGCAGAGGGCTGCAGAGTCAAGCAACACAACTAAATGACAGTAAACACTTCACTGAGAAGTGACATGTCCTTTCTACTCACATGTCATTGGCCTATCAGCAGAGTGAACTTTGGGGTACCCAGAAGAAAAGACAGCTAGAGATCAGTGAACATTTGCGATGTTTACTACAAAGAGTAAGGTACACATATCAATATCTGGAGGAAGAGTCTAAAGTGTCCAGAAATGGCAAAGGTCCTGGGATGTGTATACGCTTGTTGTGTTCTAGGAAGGTAGGCAATGTGGTTGGAGTACCGTAAGTTAAGAGGAGAAGGAAAAGTGAGTTTGAAGAGGTAATCAAGGGTCAGATCATGTAGAGTCTTGTAGCCCATCATTATTCTTCTAAGTATGATGAGAATCCACTGGGAAAAATTTGAACCTGCGACTGATAATATCTGATTAATGACTCACTCCTGGTATCACAAAGAGACAGCAACATAGAGGCAGGAATCATGAACAGAGAAAAGAAAGATAGACTATCAAACTGAATAAATATGGAAGGGGAAGGAAGAGATCCTAATCAGTTGGATAAATAGAAAGAGACCCAAATGGTTTTAAGATACAGGCAGTTCCAAGGTTTTGATTGCACCTGAATAAATCCCTCAGCTCTTTTTTCTAAACACCAGCTGAAGCCCTAAAATACAGAAAATAAATCACAAAACGAATATGAGCTCCTTTAATATGGGTAAACAAATTAATTGAGTATGCACAGATGGCTACTGCATGGAGCAGGTGATAGGGCAGCTTTCAGTTGAAGCTTCCAATTTCCTACCATTTAGGAAAAGAAAAAACCATAGGTCCTTTGAGGAGTTACTTGCCATGTTAACAGAAGTTTTATAGTCTCTAGTCCCTTCTCAGTGTTTCTGGAGACTCTGGGTATACGTGTGCCTTCTTGCCAGACTCAACTGGAAACAACCCTGATATGGCTGGTATATTTCTGAGTGCTTAAGGTGAATCAAAACTCAGTTTCCCAGATTGATATTGCTTAGCATCCATCCCACGAGTAGACCGTCAGGTCAGCTTGGGTCTATTCCTGCAATAATTAAGTGAAATTGTAAAGGGCAGATAGTGCTGTGTGAATATCAATTACCATAAATGGGGGAAAAATGAGATGTCTGCTGGGCCTTGCAGGATGTGTAGTATATTTCAAATAAGAGCAAGAACTTCAGCATTCCACACAAAAGGCAAGAAAGAATTCAACCTATTGTGGAACATGGCACCTGGCTCTTTTCTTATTGGCACTATCATGTATTCATTTCAGCACAGTTAGACTCTTCCCACTCTCCTTTCTAACCCCACAGCTAAAACATCACTGAATCCTGTAAATATCTCCTAAATATCTCTCATATTAGTCCATTCATTTTCATCTCCATCATTCCTTCTGCTCCCATCTTGGTCCAAAGCCCCATCATCTCTTGCCTGAGCCACAACTTTGCTTCCTAACTGGTCCTGCTCTTGTCTGATTCAATCTCCTCGCAGTTGGTAGGTGCAAATATACTCACGTCTGCCTCTTTTCTTAAGCTTTTTTAGTGCCTTTCCATTGTTTTCAACTCAAAACCAAAATCTTTGTCCATCAAAAAATGATCATCCACAAACAGTCGCTTAGCCAAGCTTCTGATTATCTTTCCAGTCACCTGCTACTCTGCCTCTCCTCCTCCACCAGTGAATTCCAGCCACGCTGTTCTCCTTTCACTCAGATATGCCAAACCCCATGCCCCATTTTAAGGAGATCTGCTAAAGCTTCTCTCTAGGCCTAGAATCGTGTCTCCTTGATTTCCAATCACACCCCACTGCTTTTTTAATCTGGTTAACTTTTATTCAATGGTTAGTCTATTTCTCTCTCTCTCTCTCTCTCTCTCTCTCTCTCCCTCCCTCCCTCCCTCTTCCTCTCTCTCTCTGTCTCTTATTTATTTATTTTTACTTCTTTTTAGAGAGAATGTGGCCTATAAGGCATTGATTCTTCAATAGTTTAGAGATTTGCTTTGTGGTATAATATGTGTTCACATTTAGTTATTTTCTGAGTGTGCTTTAAAACAATCTGTATTCTCTAATCGTTAGGTGCAGTATTTATATTTATAAATATTTATTGGCAGGCTTGTAAGTTATATTATTAAATAATGCCAATATTTAATTCAGCTTTACCTATTACTAAAACAATATGTTAAAATCTCCCACTATGAGTGTGGATCTGTTGATTTCTCCCTGCAATCCTTTTAGCTTCTGCTTTATTTTTTTGAGCCTGTGGTGTTAGATGAATATGAGTTGGGAATTTTCTTTTAAAACTTTCCCTTTAGTGTCATGTATTGCTCTTGTGTATGTCTTATAGTGCTTTTTAAAAAGGATAATGCTTTTTTTAAAGCCTTTTTCATTTGAAGTTGTTCTTTTGAAAGTCATCTATCTTGTTTATGATTATTTCTTTTTTAAATTTATTTGTTTGTTTGTTTGTTTGAGGTGTACAAAACAATGTAATAGACGTTTATCATTTATATCTCTCACACAGTGACAACCCCCTCCCCCATCCACTACCCCTCTGACATTGCACACAGCCATTACATTTCCAGTCTCTATTCCTAATGCAGTACTCCACTTCTTGTAAATATATATATATATATATATATATATACATATATATATATATATAAAATTATAGTTGACATTCATTATTGTTCAGCTTCAGCTTCAAGTGTACAGTGCAGTGATCAGACATCTACATTATCCTTGAGGTGGTCTCCCTAATGAGACGTGTCCATCGGATACCCTACGAAATCTTTACAACATTATAGGTTATATTACCCAAACTGACTTTCATATCCCCGTGGCAATCTTGTGGTTACTGACTGTGCTTTCTAATCCCCTCACCTTCCCCCTTATCCTCACCCCCCCTCCCATCTAGCAACCCTCAGTTTTTCCTCTATGTCTCTGAGACTGTTTCTGATTAGTTCATTCATTTATTCTTTTCTTTAGATTCCACATGTAAGTGAGATCATATGGTATTTGTCTTTCTCTGTCTGACTTATTTCACTTAGCATAATGTTCTCTAGGTCCATCCATATTGTTGCAAATGGTAAGATTTCATTCTTCTTTATGGCTGCGTATACTCCATTGTATAAATGTACCACAGCTTCTTAATCCAGTCATCTACCGATGGGCATTTTTAGTTGTTTCCATGTCTTGGCTATTGTGTATAGTGCTGTAATAAACACCGGGCTGCATACATTTTTTGGAATTAGAGTTTTGGATTTCTCCAGATAGATACCTGTTGGTGGGATTGCAGATTGGTGCAGCCACTATCGAAAACAGTATGGAGGTATCTCAGAAAACTGAAAATGGAACTACCTTATGACCCAGCAATTCCACTCCTAGGCATTTATGATTATTTCTAAGATTGACCTTTCCCTTTGGTATTTTGGAGTGCTACTGTAAGTCTAGATATAGGTTACTATGTATTTGTCCATCAAGGGAAATTTTTCCTTTCTTGATCTGAGAATTAATTTCTTTGGCCAATTTTGGAAGTATTTTATTCTTATCTTCTTAAATTATCTTTTTTCCATCTCTCTACTCTCTTTTCCGGAAACTCTACTAATGAATACTAGACTTCCTTATTCTGTCCTACACATACTTATTTTTTTTATAATTTCGATTCCTTTATGTCTCTGAACTTTATTCTGTGTAATTGTCCTATCTATTTTCCAGTTTATGGTCCTTTGTTAGGTCCTTCATTGGTTGTAGCTAATATGTTTAATTAATTTACTCAGTTTTTTTTAAGAAATATCATTTTTTTTCTGCTGGTCTGTTTTTTATAATACCCCATCCATTTTGAGGCTTTTGATTGTTCTTTTCTGTCTTTAAACATTTTGAACATTATTTGATACTTATGATTGTTGTTCTGTTATCTCAAGTTCATGAGATTCCAGTCCTGCTATTTATTGAGTCAGCACTGTAATTATTTTTATGATAACATAGCCTTTCCTCTGGAAATATCCTTTGTGACCTTTTTGAAAATAGTTTTATATTGCTTTTCCCAGGACCCACCTTGGATATCACAACCCAAGGATCGATTTTTATGATAAATTCTTAATTTAAGGCTTACGAGACCACAAGGGTGTATAATATCTAGGCAAACATAAAGTTTCTTGTGTTCTACCTACGCCAAAGAGCAAGTATTTTCTGGTCTGTCCTTTCATGAAGTTCTTTGAGAAGTTTGGCTTAATGTGGGGAGTTTCAGTTCCAAGTGTACCTCAAACAGACCCAAGAACAATAGTCATAAAAACTCATGACCCTAGGCCACAAATCCTGTGATTCCCCTCAGTATGCTCATTCCCAGTGCAGCTATAGTATAACTACACGTACCAACCATTTGATACTCAATTTTCTCTTCCTTTTTAGCACTTTAAGATTTTTCTTTTTTTATTTGAATTCAGATACACACACACACACACACGATTATTCTCTATGGTGTATCCACATGGTATTGTGAAAATGAGGAAAACCGTTAAGAACTGATATGGAATGATTTCCAGAATATATTGTAAAGTAAAAGAACAAGGCAAGAAAGAAAAGAAACACATATTATGTTATGTTTTATGTAAGAAAGAAGAGAAAATAAAAATGCACAAATAAATCTGTATATAGACATGCAGGCACTTATTTTTGCAGGAAGAAACATAGGAAGGATAATTCAGATTCTAATGAAAAGAAGTTTTAACTAAGGGGGTAGGTAGGTAGTCATGTGGAGGAAGCGTTAGCGATTATAGTGTTTTACCTCCAGTGTATGTTTTTATATAGTTTTGACCTTCAAAATATGCAAATGTTTGTTGCATGTTGAAATATTACAGTAAATAAAAAAGATAAAAGGGCTAACTCTAAAATTTAATAGATACAGAAACAAATGAAGCTGTGTAGCAAATTGATAATGTAATCACAGATAAAATAATTAGTTCTAATAATTTTTACACACAATAATCTAACTATACTGTTAATGGGTTACACTCTAAAGTTCAAAGGAATTGCAAAGAAACCTTGAACTTTAGTTAGAATGTTTGTCTTTGAAAATAACATTGATGTAAATAAGAAACAATTTTGCATACATTATAGGACAAAACAAGTGAGTAAATACACTGATGTTGTTAGAAATTAGCACTCTAATTATGGCAGAAGTAGATATAAATGTGAAATAGAGAAAGACAAGAAATAATCCTATAATGCTTCATCTGAAGGTATCCAATGTGAATTTATGATTTATAAGTCTTGAGTCTTAGCCCTGTCCATTGAAAAGACCTCAGAGGTAGTGATAGTATCAGTAGTAGTGAATGCATTAAGTGCCTAGATCTTGCTTTCCAAATGCCTTTCTCCCTATGTTCTACACTTGTATGGATATAGAGAAAGTTGAAAAATATGCATCAAAGAGTAGAATGATAATAGAATGGGGAGGGTGAGCAGTGAGCAGACTGAAAAAAGGATGAGAACATCTTTACATAGATTGACTTTTTGCCATGACCAAGCACTACTTTTGCCGTTTACAAATTCTAATGAAGTGAATAAAAACAATACACAGAAAATGAAAAGAGAACCATATAGGTGTTTTTTAAGCAAGAAAGTAAAATATACCTTGCTCTATGTTTCATTTTAAAATTTTATTAAACATATTTCAAGCTAAAATTTGATATATACTTATTTTAAAGAGGTATTCCATGCCATTCAAAGACAAAGGCAAACACTCCTCTAGTCTGCCTCTTGTCCAGTTTTATTTTCGTCTACATAGGTAAACAGTTGTTCTGGTATTATTTATTAAATAATTCTCTCTCCATGGATATTCTTTTCTCTCCTCTCCTCTCCTCTCCTCTCCTCTCCTCTCCTCTCCTCTCCTCTCCTCTCCTCTCCTCTCCTCTCCTCTCCTTTTAAGGAGGGTACATCTCACAGTGGCCCACGCAGGAATTGAACCGGCAACCTTGGTGTTATCAGCACCACGCTCTACCCAGCTGAGCTAACTGAGCACCCCAACCAAGTATATTATTTAATAGATAAACTCCTGAACCTGTTTTCTCGTGACTAGCCCCACCCACTGGAGAGAAAGCCCTCAATAGCCATTTCTGATACTCTGCTATCTCCTTACTCACTGCGAATTTTGTTGATGCCAATACTCATATATTGGCTGGGAATAGTGTGCATGAGTGTAGCTATACTCCAACGTGGCCTTTACAAAGTCTGATGACAATTTAAGCCTGTATCTTTTTAAGTACCCATTCATTTTGAGCCTAAAAAGATGAGCCATTAAAAATATATACCACTTTAGTTCCTCTCCTTAACCAATAAAGTAGAAGCAGAGAATTTGGTTTTGGTCTCTTCTGTTTCCAGTGGGAAAGCCAAACTCTCACTTAAAAAAGAAAAACTTTAAGAAACGGCATTGATTTATACATAATTATGAAAAGAAATCTGGGATTTCCAACACCCTCCACTCTATATATTTGAATCATTTTATTCTTTCTTTAAAAGAAGTGTAAGAATTTTTTCTTTATCCTTGAAATTCAGTAATTTTTTTTAATAATATGCCTACAAAAGTATCTTATGACTCTTGCTTGGTGAACCCTTAAATTACGAGTTCAGTTCTTCAGCTCAGGGAACTTTTCTTCTATGACTAGTTTATATTTGCCTTCTCCTTCCTTCATTTTTTTTTATTTCTATTCTGCAATGGTTATTATTACAAACACATGAGGTCTCATTTGTCCATCCTGAAAGTCTCTTCTGTTTTCTTCCAAATTTTGATCGCTTTGTTATTTTAGTTCTAGAATTTGAGAGATTTCTTCCACTTGATCTTTTAGGTTAGTTGTGACTGTCCTCTATTTCAATTCATTTATTATGGATTTTCTTTTAGTTCAAGATAGTGTTTTTCATCCCAGAAAGACTTTTATGTGTTGGGTTTAAATCCACTCAATTATTTTAATTGTGCAAGTTGACATCTGTCTCCTTAAATAGCTCAATTTCACTAGGAGACTATTCTATTTATATTCCTTACCCCAGGTTTTGAGTTTGCTTATATATACAGATTTTCTTTCTTGCTTCTCCATTGTGTTCCTAAAGTGTCATATACCCAGCTGCAAGAGGATATTAAGAGGCAGTGGTCCCTGTGGGCTAATGGTGCAGCAGCAGGAAGGTATTCAGAATTCTTGATGTAATCTATCTGTTTTCCTTGTACTGGGGTTTTCCTAGCCTAATGGGTGGAGAGGACTCTGCCCTCCTACTCACTTTACTTAGATCTTTGTGTGCCGGGATGACCCAACACACTCCCACGGGCAGAAGGCAAACTTTGCTGAGAGCTCTGGGACTCCCCACAGGCCAGGTGCTTCTCAAGTGTCTGGTGTTCTCCTCTGCTGGTCCCAGGACCAGAGCAGAAAAGGACCTCCATGGCTCTTTCCCAATGCTCTCCAAGCTTATCTAACTTCTGGCCTCAGGAATTGTTCACTGAGAAGAGACAGATGAGTTGAACTGGAGTTGAGAGCAGAGAAACAGGGAACTTTCCATTTTCCCAGAATCCTCTGCCTTCTCTTGAATTAAGTTTGATGTTAAGTAATTTCTCTTTTGGGGAACCAATAATTCAACTAATTAATATTTACATAAGAATATTGGTCTGGGGGCTGTTGTCTTGTATAAAGATGACCATAATTAAAAGTATTATCAGCATTATAAAAACATAGTAAAGCAAATGAAATAAGCTGGAAAGTCAATTGAACCTCTGTTTTGGGGAACATTTACCAAAGTAATTGGGTTTTGAAGTGAGGGAGAGGAAGAAGAAGGAGAGAGAGGGACATTATAATGATTCTTTCTGAAATACGTACAAAGAGCTTTGTAAATTTTGAAAATTATGCCATTTTCTCTTATAGGGCAAATTGTTTTCAAATGTATAAAGTGGAGTGGGGGGGTTCCCAGATTTCTTTTCATAATTATGCATGAATCAATGCCATTTTTTAAAGTTTGACTTTCCCAATGGAAATAGAATAGGCCAAACCCAAATTCTCTGCTTCCACCTTATTGGTTAGAGAGAGGAACTAAAGTGGTATATATTTTTTAATATCTCATCTTTTTAGGCTAAAAATGAGTGGGTACTTCCTGTATTAGTTTTCTATTGCTGTGTAACAAATTAGCACAAAGTTAAAGGCTTAAAACAGTATGCATTTATTATCTCACAGTTTCTATGGATCACGAGTCTGAGTACAGCTTAACTGGGTCCTCGGCAAAGAAGCAATTAAGTGTCCACTGGGGTGAGGCCTTATTCGAAGCTTGCCTGGGGAAGGATCTACTTATTCACTCATATAATCTTGTTGGGAGATTCACTTCTTTTTGCTGGCTATGGGCTGGAGATCACCCTCAGCTCCTAGAGAGGCCACTCACAGCTCCCTGCCATGTGCCTCTCTCCAGAGGCAGTTCACAAGATGGCAGCTCACTTCTTCAGAGCCACCAAAGGGAGAATCTGTTAGAGCAAATTTGTTAACAAATGTAATTGTGGGACTGACAGCCCCTCATTTTTGGCATGCTTTTAAAAAATGAGTCACAAGTTTTATCCATACTCAAAGGAAGAGGATTATACAAACCAAGAAACATCAGAAACCAGGGATCACAGAGGGTGGGGAGAGTCATCTTAGACTCTCTCTCCCATATTATCTATCACATCTCCTATATTATAAGGATCGATTTGTGTGTTTGTTTGTTTTGGATTCTGTAACTGTACTGTTAGTGAATAATGAGTGGTTAAGAGATTAAACCCATGCCTGGATTCAAGTATCAGTTCAAATATATCCAGCTTTGCATGATCTCGGGCGATTTTCAAAACCCCTGTGTCTCAATTTCCTCATGAGTAAAATCAGTATGGTAAAAGTATCTATCTACCTCATAGAGTTGCTTTAAGGATTAAATACTAATAATAATTTCAAAACACCTAGATTAGTGCCTGGCACAAATTAAGTAACCATAAATCTTAGCGAATACAGAACATAAATATATAACAGAAACAATTTGAACGTAACTTTGAAATAAATATAAATAAGTAAAGTTCTAATGAGTTCTTCTCATATTCCTGGAAATGGTTTTATGTGCCTCCTGTGGCCCACAGACGCCCCCTTGAAGACCCCTGTCCTAGCATCATGCAGGCTATGGAATCCTGGCAAAATCCCATTCAGGAAGTAGAACAGATATTCATTTACATATAATCGCCGAATTCTAAAGCTGGAAGGCAGCTTCTGAACCATTTTCCCTAGCCTCTACTGTTTTATGGATAAAGTATCAGAAATCCAGAGCAATTAAATACTGTGCCAAAGGTTATATGGCTCCAGAATACTGGAAAAAATAAAAAAAGGAATCTCCCTTGGAGTTCAAAGAAAGGAACCATGAGATAAAAGACAGTCCTCCTTTACCCAGTGGGCAGTGAAATGATCTATGTCCAATTCAACATGATTGTTATGTATCAAGATGTTCCTGAAAATATCTTGCGCTTCTGGTGATGGTCATTTTAGATGTTCTGATGTCTGATTTCCATACTAGATAAAAAAGCATCCTTTCCAGGAAACCCAGGAAGATATTGTATTGAGTTGGGAGTATTTATCGGGGATAATCCTCATAAAAAAAAAAAAAAGAATAATTAAATAGTACTTAATCAGAGTGACATGGTAAATGATAGCTAATATTATGCAAGTCCAATGGGTATTGTCAGATGATTGGAGTCCCCGTTTAGGGTCCTACATAATTATGTTTCCTATCATGGCAGAGGCTTGGGTGCCTTTTGTTAATCAGTAAATCAGTATCAGTCTAAACCACTGGGGGACATTCAGCCAATCAGGGTGCTCAATTACTGTGGTTGAATGGTCCTGACCTCATGAATATGAATGGAGGGTGTCACAATAGAGCAGTACTTTTAATGACAATGAAACTGCCATGAGGGATGAAAGAAATGTGGATTTAAAAAAATAATTAAAATTACAATGAGAAAAATCATAATTAGCTGTGAGGATTACATATATTGGTTAACATGTTTCTCACTTGCCTTTTGGACAAAGAGCCCCAGTGAGTCATTTTATACTTCATTTTCTTTAGATATGGATGTCCTGAATGCTGACAGCAGGACCTCTCTTGCATTAAAATAATATAAAGATTCGTGTAAATATTTGGAAAACAGAAGCACAGGATGCGAGTTTAGATAGGATCTTAAACCAAGTGTCACGAGGTTTAACTGGAGATGTAAACTTGAATGGTACCCAGCCAATACGCCATGGATCAAAGGCAGTGCAATGTGAAGGGTGTCTGTCACAATCCTGGGACCCTGTGGCAATACACAACAGTGTGAAGGAAGAGGCTATAAAATGTGTCCTATTTACCTACTTGGTCCTCTTATTCCACTTTCACCCCTTTCCAAAAGCACTGTGCTTTTCCTTACAAAGATGCAAAAAATAGAGCACAATTACATAAGTTTTAATCAATTGAGAAAGATAAAACGCGAGAAATACAAGAGTCAGGTCATAAATAAAGACATGGATGAAGTCAAGGTACAAACATGCCTACCAGGACATGTTACACAGAGGGAGTTGGGATGATCTAATGGGTTTACAGAGTCCCAGATATTCCAAGGTTTCATAAGGAGAGCAAAGTCATCATGAAGAAGTTCAGTAATTAGCGCCCACTCTGAAAAGGGTCGCCTTGCTTAACCCTAGCACCAGTCCTCACCAATTGAGTCCTCTATCGATCTCTCCTTGAGTGTCACCATTGTACGATGCAAGCATAGCGCACTGTATAGTGAACTTGCAAATCTTGACAAATAGGCAGGGCTCCATGTAGTAGTTGAAAGTCAGAATGAATAACTGCTGGAATCACAAGTCAGTGGCAAATGAGGATGGAGCAGAGTTAGATTAGTTAACAACTAAATAAGGGAAAATGCATGCAAAAGACACCACTGGTGTATGCATGAAAAGCAGACGATTTGAATATCAAAAGATTAAGAAAGGCCCTGGGGGAAAATGGATGAAACTCTTGAATATTTCTGCTGAAATGACCTTCTATATTTTACCAGTAAAGTCAAATGCGAAAGATGTCTTACTAAGCTACCATAATTTTATCAGAAAGAAATGCCAAATATATAATCAATGTAAGGTTTGTTTTTTGGTTGATATGTTAATGCATAGTTTCTAAGTTTGTTAAATATTTTTTAAAATCAACTTTGTATCATTTTGCTTTTGACATGAAGTTTGTATCAAACTCTCTAACCCCAGCATTCTATCTCCCATTCCTGCTCAGTCACCATGATCATTTACTAGAAAATTTTGGTCTCTGATTTAAAGGGTTTGTTTTTTAGTATTAGTGCTAATAATTAGTACCTTATATGTGCTTATAAGAGTGGAGCCCCATTTTCCAGGAGCAAAATCCAGGAGCAAAACACAATCAGTTATATGATTCATAGTGTCCCAGAGATTTAAAAAACAACAACAACAACAACAAGAAGTCAGTTGCTCACGTCTGAAAAGTTACATTTATTCCTGGGACCAAGGCTGGAATCACACAACCAGGACACTGTGAGATGCAAAAATGATCCTCCTGAGACAAGGGCAACTGTGATTTCCATGGGGTTATGTTTCCATCGTAGCTCATGATATAAGTGAATGGCTCCTCACCAGAGCCCAATGGTTAGGTGAAGATGTTGTATACAAGACTGATGGTTTTTCCTGAATGGCCAACACTTAGGTAACCTAGTTTAATCCAAGAATGGATTTTAGAGTTTGTAAAACAGTGTTTTCCAGGAACACTAGTTCTGAAAGCTCCTCCCAAACAAAAAGGGGTTGGGGAAAATAGTCCATAATCAAACAAGTTTAGAAAAGAATGCGTTATTCATGGAGATTCTCAGGGCACATTACCCTGTAAGGGCTTGGGTAAATCAGTAAAGCATGGTGTCAAGGGTCCAGGCTCTGGACCCCAAGTGCCTGGGTTTATTTTGACTTTCCCACTCACTAGCTGTGTGACCAGGGGCATGTTATTAACCTCACCGACCTCAGTGTCATCATCTGCAAAGTGGGAATAAAAACAACACTACCTTTTTCATAGGGTTGCTGTTCTGGTTAAGTCATTATGCAAAATGCCTGATACCAGTGACTGCTGTATGTACATATCAACTATAGATTTGTCCTGCATAGGAGCCAGCTTACTGTTTTTGAATTCTGTGTTTCACGGCACGTTTGATCACTGAAGCCTCCTTTCTTTCTGAGAACAGCTATTAACATGCTGGAAATAAGCTGTGTGAAAAATCCAAAACTGTAGTTTTTAAATAGACGTGTATATGATAATCATTTGTAAAACCTTTTCAAAAAGAAAAGACCCACCTTCCACTCCAAACCAAGAGACTGATTCAGTGATGAAGAGTTGACATGATTATCTGAATTTTAGAAAGTTCCTTCGGTAATCCCAACATAATTCCAACCATTACTGGGAGCAGAGGTTTTCAAGGTGGGACTTGATGCAAATTCTTGGACCATGCTTCAAACCTACGAGTATATGTTGGAAACTCTGTTGTGGGTCCAGCAATCATCTCAAGGTGACTCTCTGTGAGAACCACTGATCTGGGGCAATGAGTGGAACTGACTGCCCAGCAGTGTTTTCTCCAGGGACGTTTTCTCTGCTCAGATTTCAGAAACATGTGATACATTTTATGCAGATTTCACTGAGTCTGAGATTGTTCCCCTGAAAAGAAGAAAGCAGTATTTCTATCTTGCCAATTAAAGTCAGAGCCAACAGTTTAGACATCAGTTGAGCTTGGATCCAAATGAGCATTGTACCTATAAGGAACTGCATCTAAACAGAAGGCCACCTGGGGTGGTTTTATACACGGTCAGCTTAGCTAAACTGGAAATGTGTCCCCAAGAAGCCCATTTCTAGTGTGGTTCCAGATGAGGGCAGCCCCAAGAGACATGTTCGTAGGTTGGGAAGGTGGATGGGAAGCAGCAGCCTTCGCTCTCTACAGGTCAATGCAAAGTGTCAGGTGAAATTGAAGCCCTGGTGTGTTACGGCATGTTGTTAGCCCGCCTTATTCCAAAGGCCAGTGCCTGTGCTTACAGCTGCTCTGCCTCCCTTCAGCTCTTCAGGCCAGGACCGTTTGTGTGTGCAGCTCCCCAGTGAAGGTTTCAAGCATCTTCTGTATTCATTCAAATCACTTGGGGTTAAAGATGTGGGTCCCGGTTTGTCTCCACTCTCCTCCTGCCCTGATGACTTGTGGTCATCTGAGCCCCGCCACCCCATGCACAGGAATCTGCCCTCACACACCCTTTGGCCAGCCGCTTTGGTGGCTGCTGGTGAGCCTCGTGTCTTATATCCCCCAACTGCCCCCTTCCAGACCTGCACTTACCGCAGGAAATCACTTAATTTTTACACAGAAGTGTGTGCTACATGTGTATGTGTGTGTTTGCTTGTGTAAGTAGGTCTATACAACTGGAAGCAAAGGACATTGCATCCTAAAAAACATTTGCAATGAGATTAGCTATCTAGAAACTTCCCATCCCTCAAGACAGAAAATTTTCTAAGCTAGAGCAGGAAGAAGAAACAGCTTTTAGCCTAGCCTTAATGTTGGAATTACTCGTAGTAATGTATATAGTGGATGTTGACTATATGCCTTGTGCTCAAAGCTTTTCATAGCTCATCTTTCAATTCTCACAACCCTATCAGATTGGTACCCTCACTTGAACCCTTTTTACATATGAGGAAACTGAGGCTAGGAAAGGTTCTGCAGCTGACCAGTTGCTGAGTATTTTAGGGATGTTTTTGTTAGACTTCCCCACAACCAGACGAAAACAGAGGTCTGACTCATATAGTAAACCCTATTGCTTTAATTCCATATTCATTAAATAAATGCATGATTTACCCATTCTTAGACGTCTTTTCTTATTGTGGAAATAAAATATTTATTGGAGGAAAATTAGACAATTCAGACAAGTGTAAAGAAGTGTATAAAATCACCCAGAACCCCATCAATTAGGAAATTCCTTTAAAAATGACTTTCTGCTGCTTCTACTTCCTATAAAAATAAAATCCGTTTTTATAGGTTTTCTGCTCCCACCACTTCACATTTTAAATACACGTCTGTTTCTATTAAACATAAGATGATTTCCATTTAAGTTTTATGTAAGAATGGACTCTTTGGTGTGAATACAACTGTCTAATATTTGGAATGCATTCATTTAGCTAATGGTTAACATGCCAAGAAAAGAGCTTCAGACACAATAAAAGAAAAGAAGAAAGCTGGTGGGGGTGGAATTTGCCTTTAATGATCTCTGATCAGTTTTTACTTGCGTTCTGAAAAAATCTTTTACACTCGTTTTTATTGAGATGCCACGAAGTCACGGGGGCCAAGATTTACTGTTGTTAATATGTCTTTCAGTAAAGCTGAATTCAAGTATGAAAGGCTTATGAGGCTCCGTCGGGCATAAAACTCCCCTGGTTTCCTGGGCTCGCTGTCATAAATGACTCCTTTATGGGAGGAACTAACCAAGAGGTCAGTGAATGGCAACAAGAGACATGAAAAGACTTTTTTTTTTTTTTGCACTTCTTTGTGTTTTAAAGATAACACAACATGATATGAAGATAAGTGGGTTCTGGGAGTATAGAGCATCATTCATTGGGAGTTCCTACCCCTTAATATATAATCTTGCAAATGGTAAATTCCACAGTGTCATGGTGGCGCTGGGCAATTACCTAATAGGAAAGTGAGAGTCATCCTGTTTTTGGAGTAGCACTCACCGGGTCAATTTAATTAAACAAGTGTAAATGCCTTTATGTGAGAGATTCAGGTCCAAGCCAGACTCTCTCATGATATCCGAATATAAGAAGCTAAAAAATGAAAGGAGACCAGGAGAAATAAAAAGAAGGCAATTTTAAGAAAATGCAAATATGATTCCACTTGTATGAAGTATGAAGTCAGATTCATAGAAGCGGAGACTACAATGATAGTTGCTAGGGATGCTTGGAGAGGAAATGGAAAGTTATCAGTGGTTATAAAGTTGCAGTTACACAAGACAAGTAAGTTCCAGAGATCTGCTCTCCAACATAGAGCCTATGATTCACGACCCAGTGTTCTGTGCTTTGAAAACTTAAGAGAGTAGATCTCATGCAGAGTGTTCTTACCGTGCGCACACACACAGGAAGGGGACACAAGAAATCTTTTGGAGGTGATGGATATGTCTATTACTTTGTGTTGATGGTATCACAGGTGTATGCATGTAGCCAAACTCATTCAAATGTGTATATTAAATATGTGCAAATTTTGTATAGCATAGCTCAATAAAGTTGAAAAAACACAAAGAATTCTTATACTATCTTCTGCATTCAAAGATAAGAGTCGTGTGAAATCTATATTGGCTTGGCCCACAGGAATTATTGAGGTCCCTTCCCTCACTATTGCTTAAGTACTTACTCTATTGAGCATCTCTCCATTCAAGGTTATTTGGATCGTCGAACCAATACAGTCTAAAAATGGGGTGTTGTGTAGTTTATCATGTTCTTGACTTAGATTCAATGCCACTAATAGAGATGCCTATTTTTTTCTAGGCACCTAGCTTTTTAGTCAGTGCCAGCTTCCTGCTAATGGGAAGTTCAGTTATGATATTTGCTGGTATAACAGGGAATTAATTTAGAGAATCCAGTATATGCATGAAACTCATCAAGTATAATTTTTCCAAGAAAAAGAAGGAGGAGGATGGGAAAAGAGGAGGAGAAAAGAGAAGAGGAAGAAGAATTCTATTAAAACAATTGAGCAAAACCCTGAAGAGCATAGTTTCAGACCACCAAAAAAAAGTATGATTCAAAAAATAAGAAAAGCTAGGTAGAATTAGATATCATACATTCATCCACATTCCCTCTGTGAGGCCTCCATGCCTCATGAGATCTAGCTGACATGGCTTTGACCTATCACCTGCACAGCTCCAAGAAGTCTGAACTGCATACCACTCTACACATACAAAGTCTGACCATTAAGTTCATGAACTTGTTGCAATAATGTTGCAAACTGTTTTGATATCAGAGGGATTATTCATTATGAATTTGTACCAACTGGACAAACAGTTAACCAAGTTTACTATTTGAAAGTGCTGAAAAGGCTGCATGAAAAAGTTAGATAACCTGAACTTTTCGCCAACAATTCATGGCTCTTGCATCACGACAATGCACCAGCTCACACGGCACTGTCTGTGAGGGAGTTTTTAGCCAGTAAACAAATAACTGTATTGGAACACCCTCCCTATTCACCTGATCTGGCCCCCAATGACTTCTTTCTTTACCCAAAGATAAAGGAAATATTGAAAGGAAGACATTTTGATGGCATTTAGGACATCAAGGGTAATACTATGAAAACTCTGATGGCCATTCCAGAAAAAGAGTTCCATAATTGCTTTGAAGGGTAAACTAGGTGCTGGTGTTGGTGCATAGCTTCCCAAGGGGAGTTCTTCGAAGGTGACTGTAGTGATATTCAGCAATGAGGTATGTAGCACTTTTTCTAGGATGAGTTCATGAACTTAATTGTCCAACCTCATGTGTGCCCCTACCTCGTTTGCCTCTGGAACTCTACTTTCCTCTTCAGCTGTTTTTCCTCCTCATTGGATCTTTCTCAAAGTGAAATCTAGACCCACCTTTAGTTTTTTACCACAACAATAACAAAATCACTTGCAAAGATTTTTTTGTTTGGTAAATTTTACTACACTTTAAGGGGTATGAGGAAGGCATTGTATTTTTAGCCCTTAAATATTGCTCCTTGCTCCATTTCTCCTCTCTTCTCCCTCCTGGAAGCTCACTCTATTATGTGGAACAATTTTAGTCCCTTTTCCTAAGCCTTGGCACACTGACACTGATGCCTCACACAGGGCAGGAAGTGAAAGGTGCAGTGAGAGGCAAAGAAAGATTCCCTTTCTACCTTGAGCCCTGATCAATGCATGTTCCCAGGTAAGTCAGTTTTCTCTTAAAGGTAGTTTTTATTGAGGTATATTTTTATGAGTACACAGTTTGATGAATTCTAACAAACTTATCTGATGACTACCTGAGTAACCATAATGGTTACTCAATGTGTATCCGTAGTTTGTTTCTTTTCTGTATCGAGTTCCATGGTATCCATTCTGAAGTTGATGGACATTTGGGTTGTTTCCAGGTTTTTGTTATTATGAAAGAGCTGTTCTGAACATTCTTTAACAATTGCTTTCATAGACGTTTGGTTTTGTATATCTTGGGCAAATATCTAAGAGTACAATTCCTGGGCTATAGAATAGGTATACACTTAATTTTATAAGAAACTGCCAAACACGTTTTCAAAATGGTTATATAAAAAAAAAAATGGTTATATCAGTTTACACGCATACAAGCAAGTAAGAGAGGTTTAATTTTTCCATATTCTCACCAGCACTTGGCATTGCCAATCTTTTTAGTTTTAGTCATTCTGGTGGGAAGGTGGTGGTATCTCCCTGTGGTTTGTGGTAGCTATTGTGATACTAGCTATCAAGGTAGTTAAATCTTCTCTACCTTATTACAAAATCAGACTTCAGGTATTATTAATCACTGCTTAGTATAATCTCATTATTCCCTAGTTTTGTAAGTAATTAACCCTGAAATTTTCTTTTTACCTGGAATATATCCATATTTTTGTTCATGGTTCAGGAATCACTACTTAGTTTTGAACCAAAACCTCCACCTATAATTTTCTTTCTATCCAATAATTGTCAGCTGTCTGTTTTAAAAAATATATCTTTTTAGAAAATCCTTCTCTTTTAGAGTTATGTACTAATACAGTTACAAATGAAGTGGTCTGCTAAATGGAATTTGTTTCAAAGTAACATGGAGTTGGGAATGTTGCTTAGTGGTTAGGGTATAGATAAAAGAAAATGAGACCTGAATTCCTAATTGTTGAATATGGAATTGAGTACATGCGGATTCTACTTTTAAATATATTTGAAAATTTCCTTCATGAAAAGTTAAAATATATTTTGAAATTTTGTTGATTTATGCTTCATTTGTTTTCACCAATGATTTTTGGTGGTTAATAAAAGTACTTATAAAATGGGAAAATACAAACAGATAAAAATCATGAATCACTAAAACCAAAGAGAAGAGCAACAGACAGGATTGAGGAGATAATTGTGGCTAGAAGTGGTATGAAGGTACAACTAGGGGGGAAAAAAAGGTTATGCTGTAAAGCAAGATGACAAGCAAACATTCCAAAGGAAATATAGGTGACTAGCTTTTCTGTGCTCTCTATAGCTGGCAGGTGGAGGGGCAACTGTGCTGGGACTCAGAATAGAGCCGGGAAAGGGCAAAGATAGGGGAAGGGAGGACAGCAGGCAGTAGAATCACAAGATGGATGTACAGAGCCATCCACCAACACTGTTGACTTGAAGTTTGAATATCATACTGGCTCCTATCTCCCCGGTGGATAAAGCACGGAAGCAAGTATGATCAGTTACACAATTTTGCATGTCACAGAAGGGAAAGGTGTATGTGGTCTCTAGGGAAAGCACAGTTTTTCCTAACACATAATTCTGAAATATGTGAGTATATGTGTATTTTTCTTTCTTTCTTTCTTTTCTGTTTCTTTTATTTTTAAATATGGGGATTGGCCTCAGGGATACTGAGAGAGCTGGTTTAGCCATTGTGGAAAAACATTTCAAGCCCTCCAGCCAAGGGCACATGGAGTTTAAAAGAACAACGCAAACCTTCACACGGGTGCGTGCGTTGCTATGAAAGGTGGTTGAGCCTGGCCCCTTCCCGCCCTCTGGCCCCATGATGTGTGTGGGCCTCCCTGTTACCCACTCTGGGCCCCAGCTGGCTTTCAGCGATTAGGAAGGATAGCCTTTTCTTCCCATTACTCCGATGCTCTCTGCACCTCTATTCTTATGTTCTCCCGGTCTGTGAAGACTCAAAAGGAAAACAGCTGATCATTTTGTCACTTTCTGAAAGGAATACGAGTACCCTCTCCCTCTTGAATTAATTGCTCAGGTCCCCCTCCCTCATTAAGAATTCATCTTCCCAGTGGTGTTTAATGATTAATTTCAATGACCTTAGATCTATTTGGGATCTAGAAATCTAGCCCAATTCCTTCACTTCACAGAGGAGGAAATTGAGACCTTATCCAACGGCCGCAGCCAGTGATGGCCAAGCTATAGCTTAAATCCAGTCTCTTAGGTCCCAAATGTGGGCTTGTCCCTGGGAAGAGGCACCCAGTCTCTTGCCATTGCTTGTGGATTCCCTGCAGATTTTACCCTCTGGCCCTGCAACATGGGTGTTCTTCTTTTAAATAGACCATGTTCTCTTTCCTAGAACTTACTTTTTGTAAACACTTTGCAATGTACTGTTGGAAGAGCTGGATATAAAAATGACTTTAGCTCAAGCTTGGTGCAGAGCCTAGGGGAAATGGCAGAAGTGGCTATAGTTTATTTTTTCCCCTCTGCTCTTCCAGAGGGGAATTCCTTCACAATACACATTTGTCGAAATCTAGCTTTTACACTTTTTTAAATACTGAAACCCACTAAATTTACTGACCGCAATGCTGAAGCACATGGTCAAATCACAGCAGTCAGATGCTTGCCGCCCTCATGCTGACCTCAGCGGGCAGAGGAGAGCATCCAGTAGGGGGCACTGAGGAGAGCCGTCCGTGTTGTGTGGGCACGGGGGTCGGTCAGAAGGTCTGCGTACAGACTATGGGGTCTCAGAGTTAAACCTGAGTGGGAATCACGGGGGTATTTGGCATTCACGCAAATTCCCAGGCCCCCACGGTAGACTTTCTAATGAAGGTGGGGGCAAGAGGGGTAGAGGTCTGGGGAATGAGCCTTGAACTTGCGTTTTCAGCAGGTATGGGAGGAGACTGATATGGGTGACCCCGTTTTACTCTTAGAGCAGGAATTCTCAACTTGTTTTCATTATCATCCCCCTAAACAGCCTTTTTAGACATTGTTTTCCCCAATCACCTCCTTCCATGAAATGTTAATAGTACCACAGATATGCTGTATATCTGTTGATACATAATGATGCTTCGGAAGGCCACAAACCACTGTAATCGCTAAGAATTTTTGCTTCCCTCCAGAAACTCAATTTTCACCCCCTGAGGGGCGATGTCATCCCTTATGAAGAATAGGTGCTTTAGACTAAGGAACAACTGGTATCAAAAAACAAAAAAAACAAATGTGAGCCTTAGAGTTGAAAGAACTATGCTCAGGTCTTGATTGCAATTCCTGGATGTGTAAACCTGGTTCAATATCCAATCTACAGAAAGAAGGATGACAATAATCCTTTCCTCACATGAAATAAGAAGAGCCTGAACTTAGCCTCTATATATCAGACAGTTTTCTAGGTGTTTTGCATCATTTAGTCAACAGTCCAATGAGCTTCATATTATCTCCACTTTACAGGTAATGAAACTGAGGTACAGAGAGGTTTAAAAAACTTGCTCAAGGCTACACAGCTAGAAAGTGGTGCATAGTGGAGGTAGGATTAAACAGTCTGAATCCAGTCTCTGATTTTAATCACCACTTTAACCCTCTTCTTAATGCATTAGCTGCTATGGTTAGGTGAGCTTTGTGAGCAAGAATGTGTGCAAAAGAAAATTCATAGACTCACAAAAACAGAGCTGAGTTTTACCTCTTTCATTGACACAGTTTTTACGGTTTCTTGGAAAGAGTCAATGCAAATATTAGTAGTAAAATGGCAGTCCATTTTTATTTACTCTAATGGAGAAGTATATTGAATATTTACTTCTGAAATACTATAGTTAAACTTTAATAAAGGAAATACCTGGAATTGATTCATTATAGAGGAATGACTTTTATTCCCACAGAAAATTCTCACCCAATATAATCAGAACATTCATTTAGAATCATATATCTTAAGATATAATCGCCAATCAAGTGCTAGATGACCCCAGGAAGTTAAATGAGTTACAGTCAACTCTTTGTATGTATAGACTTAATACTCAATTGTGGTACTTTGGGAGAGGGGTCAAAGGCTCAAAAATGTATCAGTTTTCTGTGTCATAAATTTGAATCCCACGAATTTAATGATGATGCTTGGGAGCAACAGATTTATCTTCTAAGTGAGCATAGTTAACTGCTGAATTCTGCAGCTCAGGAATAAAGATAATAATAACAGCCCATTGCTGAGTTCTTTTCCTAGGCCAGACATTGAGCTAAGTCTGTTGTGTTCTTGATTTCATTCAATCTTCAACATAACACTATGGGTAGAAGACACTTACTATGATTTTTTTCTATTTTATACATAAAATAACTGAGGCTTAGGAACATCAAATAAATTGCCTAAGGACAAACAAGGAATGAGGATCAATGCTAACCAACACTAACTCAGGTCTGCCTGAAATGCAAGCCCACACAGCATTTTCTTGTCTGCTATCGATGCATTGTTATGTACTAGCTAATGATAAAAATAAGAGACTTATTGAGAATAAAAATGAAAGTAAAAACTGAGTGTACTTAGAACAATATTTCACAAATTCGACACATATTGATTGACCTACATTGTGCTAGGACTACAGGATACAGCAGAGATCAAAATAGATGCATTCTCTCCTCCTGGAATATACATTTGGGGGCCATGGATTATCTTTAAACAAATAATCACAGAAATAACTTTGGAAGTTCAAGGAAAGTAGTTGGTGCTATAAGAAGGTAAATTACAGGAACTAGTTAAACCTGAGAAATGATCATCATGGGAAAGATAAACATTTACCAGAAGTTGAAAAGGTGGTTATTTTCTGATATGAGGATATCTGCAGGACACAGGAGACATTTAATGCAAATGTGACTCAGGAGAAAGCCCCAAACACATAGAGATACTTCCACACTTGCAAAGGAAGAGATTCAATATGGCCTTCTGAACACAGCCTCACAAAAAAAGGCATGTGCCTACCCTATCTAATTATGTATGCGTTTGTCTGTAAAGAATAGTCAATTGACTTCATGGATGAGCTGGAATTTAGGACCTTAGCATCTGTAATGAATGAGTCAAATTAAATACACTTTGAAACAAATGAAAACTCGTAAGTTTAGCAAAATGCCAAACCCTGATAGTTTCAGAATTAAGAAGTAAATACTCATTCAAGACTCCCCAAAGTTCTTCTTTCCAATTATCTGAGGAAAAATAGCAAGATATTTTGTGGCTGTCCCCTAAAATGTGCTTCCTTAGAATTATTGAGCATGTTTTCTTACCCTGCTTTCTGCCTGTCTGGGTTATTATTGATATTAATGTTCGTATATCCTTTCAGAGTTTCTAGGTATGTACAAGCAAATATGAACATATAGTTTTCTTCCTGTTTGTTGGTGCTCAAAAGACATCTTACTGCACAAACTGCTCTTCATAACACTTTCTTTGCTCTTATCTATTTGGGAGTTTGATTTCATTCTTTACCTCTTCTCATTCTTTTTCACCACTATATAATAGTCTATTATATGAATCTACCATAATTTATTTTATCAGTATTCTCTTGACAAACATGAATATTGTTTCTTTTATTTGGCTATTACAACCATGATGGGATGAATGACCTTGAAAATATGTATTATTCATGAGTATATCTACAGTGTAGCTTGGCAAGCTTTAGTCACTTTCTACCTTTTCTAGATATTGACAAATATCTTTGTGATTCTATTTCCCCATAGCTTTCCAATAAAGTATGCTTTCTTAAATTTTTGGATTTTTGTCACTGTGATGTGTGAAGAAAAAAAAAAGATACCCAGTATTTTTTAACTTGGCTTCTATTTTATCTTTAAAGAATTTGGGCACATCTTAGTATGTCTAAGGACGATTAGTGATATATATTTTTTCCCTGCCTGGTCATATACCATTCCACTCTGAATTAGATCACTGGTTTTTTCCTAATCAATGTTTTGTTTTGTAATATCTGCAAAATTAAGAGGTCTATGTTTGTTGTTGTTGTTTAAAATCCTGCAATAGATCTAGGCAACTGGGCTAACTTACCTGAGCAAACTTGCTTAAAATAACAGAAACTTAAAACAGACGTATCACGCAAATGAGGATAAACAATTGTTCGACTTGACATAAAATTCTTTCCAAGTTTTTAAATCAGTTTGAACTGTGTCTCTTGTTTTGTGGTCAAGGGCTTTTTAAAACAAACCCTGAAGAAAGGAAAGTGTATTTATTTATTTATTTTTAAGAAAACTAGAAAAAGAAGGAGAGACACTTTTTTACTCAATTCTTATTATGTGACACGAAGTAACAATTGATCTTTTAAGTTTAATCAACATATCATCTCCAGCCAAAGCTACTCAATGAAAGATTTGTAAAGGGGCTATTAAATGTAAATAGTATTAAGTGAGCGACTAATCTTTAAGGAGGTGATTAATTTGTGTGATTATCTGAATATCTGTCTATGTATTTTCTTAATCTCAATCTAGCCAGGATTACAGATTTTTATAGTAAATGTACAGTAAAAGCCAGTGTTAGTCCTTATTTAGCAAATGATAAAAGTACAAACAGACCGTCCTCCTTTTTTACTGGCATGGCCACACTTTCTCTGTGATATGTAAGACTCCGTTAGCGGTCAAGATTCTCCACCTGCTGAGGGGCTGGTCTCAGCACCCCTAAGAAACATTTTTATTATCTCATGACTGATTGTTCGTTTGGCAACCTTGACTTTCTCAAGAATCCAGGACAAGTCCTCCCCCTCTAACTTGGAAGACCCATCAATGGACAGATGTGTCTGTGGGAACATTTGATTAAGTTCTATTCTCTGCTGTAGACCTGGCAGTCAGCACAATCCCCTGTATACACTTTAAATGACAATAGCTTTGTTTATCAGACAAATCAACAAGCGTTCTGTCTTGAATCTTGATGTTTGCGTCTTTTCCGTTGTTTTTTAGAGCAGGTTCTCACTCTGTGGAGAGTCTAGAGACAGTTATTTTAAAAATTGCTACTACATTTGCCCTTTACCACTGTTTAGGCTTCTCACCAGCCATCCATGAATTCTCAGAGATAATACGCTGTGGTTCTGTGCGTTCAATTCCGTAAGTGCCTCATGACATATCATCAAGGCTCAAAGAGATGATAGCTACATCCAATTTACTTACAGAATCTCCCTATTTTATGGTGGCTTTTGGTTCTCCAATCACAAGTGCCTCTTATTTTAGATCATATGTGACCCTCTTTACTTAAAGAAAAAAAAAAAGGTCTATTTAAAAAGCTCTCTAAATTATTGAGAATGTTCTGTCTTTTCAATGTCATTGATTTAGGGACATTTGAAATGGATAAACCACACAGTAATAAATATACTCCGATATGTTGTACAAAGATAATAGAGGACTTTAAAGAGTTCAGTAGAAGTCAAGCAACTCATTAGCATGTGCTGATGATAATGTCTATTTCTATAAAGAGATCTCATATGTTGAAAGCATAATGACCACGAGGAAAAAGGAGTCTGCCCTCTCCCACTCCCTGTACGCCTTTCCTTTCCTTTCTGTCTGTTTTACACCCTGCACACTAAGAGAGCTCATTGCTCTTTCATTTTGTTCAGAGGCCACTATAATTTTTCTTGACATGGCAATTACTTTTTAATCTGGTTAGCATAGACTGTAATGGAACCAAGTTGTAAAACATCCTTTCTTGTTTACTCTTTTATTTTGCTTTTAATTTATTGCCTTGATTTCAATCCCTTTTATCAACCCATTAAAGCTCAATTACTCACTTTGAAGTCAATCACTAATCAATTCCATTTATTTTTGTATTGGGGGAACAGAGAGAGTAGTTACACAGAATGTCTGTATTTCATTAAATTTTGCGATAAAGATCAGATTATTCTAGGGTTTACGGTCTACAGAAAGGGAGAATTCTATGCAAATAAGGGGAAACTCTTTGGCAGGGAAGGTAACATTTATAACCTGGTTGATGTCGTAATGGGTAGGAAACGAGTAGTGCTTGTGGCATTTAAAACATGCACCAACTTCATGAATTTAAATTGATTAGTCAAGATAAATGAAGAGCTGTCACTCTCTTTTTGGCTGAGGTCTCCTTTATAAAACTGAATCAAAGAACTCAAAGGTAAAAAGAAGAATCCATTTTGATGGTAAGTTTGCAATTTTAAAAATGCTTATTCACATATGGCTTCCCTCACCTTTTTTTCAATGTGGCTGTTTAGATAGGTAGGGAAAGTCATTGATTTTTCTACTGTGTAGGTGATGACATTAAACCCCCGCAGAGATTCAAGCAATTTGCCTAATGTCCCATCATTTCTAAATGGAAAATCCCAGATTGGTGCTTTGGTATAGCCTACTCCATGCCATTCTGCACAGGAAAATTTTCAGGGTCTTGGTCTATATGTCATTCTTTTACTTACACATGGTGGCTCTCAAGCTTACTAAATGAGTTTTTCCTATTAGATTGGACTCTGTGGAGGCACACAGGAATTCTATGTTGCTTTTGGTTACTGGCAGTGGTGTACTGGTAAATCATGCTCAAAAAGAGACAAAATGAAAACTTGATTTGTAGCCTTTGCCAACTCCTGTCTGTAGTATAAATACTATCCCCATGACTGCTTACCAAAAAGACATCACTAAACTCAGAACTGGGAAGAAGGCACACAAATGGTTCTTCCAAGCCGTGACAAGCCAGCCCCAGCACTACAGCACAGCTCTTCACGATTCTAAGGAGGACCCTCTAGACCATAACTATGAGGTGTGCTGCTCTGAGGACACAGATGCAATATGTCAATGAGTGTGGCACATTAGAAACACAGAAAATGCGATCATTCAGCAAACATTTGAGAATATCTACAATGTATAAGGTTCTTTGTTGAGCGCTGTGATAGTATAAGGAGTAGGTAGGATCTGGTCTACCTTCAAGAATTGTATAATGTAGTGATGGTAAGAGACATGCACAGAATCAGCAATAATGCAGGGGAAAGTCTACCATGGGCTGTAATGGCAGTGCATTGGAACAGAGTGTGAATACATTCTTATGAGGGGCATTGATGAAGAAAAAATCCATCAAAGAGTTAGTAGAAGTACTGAGCAATAAAGAATAAGTAGTTTTTCAATAAAGTTGTGAGAGTAAAGGGAGTTTCCTAGACTGAGCAAATGAAAGCAAAGGAAGAGTTCTAAACACACTGTTTGTGAAAGGAGAAAGGCAAAATTAAAGAAAGCAATGAGTGAAGAAATTAGCTTCAAGCGACCATCTCAGGATAGTGTTTCTTTTTTTTATTTTATTTTATTTTATTAAATTTATTGGGGTGACAATTGTTAGTAAAATTACATAGATTTCAGGTGTACTATTCTGTATTACATCATCTATAAATCCCATTGTGTGTTCATCACCCAGAGTCAGTTCTCCTTCCATCACCATATATTCGATCTCCCTTACCCTTCTCTCCCACCCCCCACCCCCCTTACCCTCTGATAGTGTCTCTTAAAGTGTGGTCTGGGTCTACTAGTATCTGAATCACCTATAGGCAACTTTTTAAAAGTATATAAATCTCAGGGGCCTGTCCAAGGTCTATATTCCGAATCTTTCCAGCTCACTATGCACAGTTAAGTTTGAGGATCACTGTGTATCAAGAACAAAACATTTTTCAAGAGAATTTGAGTAAGAAAATGTTGTTTTAGGAAAACAAGATTCTGGGAGCAGAAAGGATGTACTGGAATTGGAGACCTAGTTGGATTTATGCAAGAGATGGTGAGGGGTGACACTAGAGTGGAGGCCAGAGACATGAAAAGGATCATCTGGACGAAAAATATTTCAGAGCTTGGGTTCTCCACCTTGAGTTCCTAGACACCTAGAGGGTACCTACGTAGGATCTGGGGGGGTCTGTTTATCCTAAAAATGGCCTGTAAAATTTTATACACTTGAGTGCATTATTCTATGGAGAAGGTTCATGATATCACAAATTCTTTTTTTTTAATTTTTTTTTTAGGGGAACAGGACTTTATTGGGGAACAGTGTGTACTTCCAGGACTTTTTTCCAAGTCAAGTTGTTGTCCTTTCAATCTTAGTTGTGGAGGGTGCCATTCAGCTTCAAGTTGTCCTTTCAGTCTTAGTTGTGGAGGGCGCAGCTCAGCTCCAGGTCCAGTTGCCGTTTTCTAGTTGCAGGGGGCACAGCCCACCATCCCTTGCAGGAGTTGAACCGGCAACCTTGTGGTTGAGAGGACGCACTCTAACCAACTGAGCCACTCAGGAGCTCAGCGGCAGCTCAGCTCAAGTTGCCGTGTTCAATCTTAGTTGCAGGGGGCGCTGCCCACCATCCCTTGTGGGAGTTGAGGAATCAAACTGGCAACCTTGTGGTTGGGAGCCCACTGGCCCATGTGGGAATCGAACCAGCAGCTTTCGGAGTTAGGAGCATGGAGCTCTAACCGCCTGAGCCACCGGGCCGGCCCACAAATTCTTAATGTAGTCTATAAAATAACAAAAATGTTGGAAAACCATTGTTTTAAAGGAAAGACCAGCTGTGGTGCAGAATTGATTAACTGGTTAGAAGAAGGAGGATGATAAGGTACTGGGAAAAAAATAAATAAATAAAATTTCCAATAGTTCTCAATCTAAAATTAGTTGGAGATTGATAATATTATTAGTCAACACAAGAATGATGAAAAGAGGAGCTTTGTTGGAAAATAAAACATGTTCTCTTTTATAGAGAACAAACGTCAGACTTTTGAACTTCGCCATTATAAAGATGTCCCTCAGGCTCACAGAACACATGACAAATAATTATATTTTATTCACTGCTAAATATTTATTGGATGCTAAATATTTTATCAGGAGCTTGTTAAGCCCATTATATAATCTTTATTTAATTCTCACAACAGCTAAGTAGTTATTACGATTCTAATTTTACAGAAAAATCAAGGTTCAGAATATTAAGTGATTTTGCTAAGGTAAAAAACCTGGCAAATGGCAAAGACAGAATTCAAACCTTGGTGTTCTTCCCATCTGGCTCGAGACCATATTCTGAACTTCTCTGCTAAAAGTTATACCTTAGAATTCCGCAGTTGAAAATAAAGTCTATTGGAGCAAATAAATGACATTTTCATGGGGAAGAAGCCTAGCTACAGCATCTACGGACTGGATTTTATCCACACATTTAAAGACAGTGTTCTCTTGGACTAAATCAGAAAAGAGACAATTACTAAGGCAAGAGAAGAGGCTGGTGAAAATATCATCAGTGCATACTGGAACGATCCTAAGTATTCCAGCTTCTTTTGAGATCAATTTCTGCACCAAATCCAATGCTCTTGGTCTATACCATTTGCTTCTGCTCATCTTCTTATTATTAAAAAAGTCATTAATTTGATTTAAAACCCCATAAATTAAAGCTCACTGCAGTCAAGATATTCCTTTAAAACACCCTCTATGTGATTGTTTGCACAGAGTGATAGACATGCAATTTCAGCATAACATTAAAAATAAACAGTTACTTCACTGATATGTAAGATATAAAACTGAAAGCAACAAAGGCACAAGACAAACAAATAAGGAAACAAAAACACATAGACACAGACAATAGTTTAGTGGTTACCAGAGGGTAAGGCAGGAGGGGGGTGGTAGATGAGGGTAAGTGGGGTCAAATATATGGTGATGGAAGGAGAACTGACTCTGGGTGGTGAACACACAACGTGATATATAGATGATGTATTACAGAATTGTACACCTGGAACCTATGTAATTTTACTAACCATTGTCACCCCAATAAATTTTAATTTAAAAATAAATAAATAAATAAATAAACAATTACTAGAAACGTATTAATATTTAAATATGACCTGTTACGTGTGTAAAGCTACATTTATTTCCAAAGTTGTTTTCCACTGCCTTATATATTGCATAAGAGGCCAGAGTAGCATGAAATCCAAGCATTTTATTCCCATTCCTTTAGCTATATGGTTACTTGGCATAGAGTGAAAAGCATTGAGATAAAGCACAAGAAGACTCTGTATACTAACTTACTTTCTAGTTAACTAGATTGTCCTGGAGGGGTTGAGGGTAGAGGGGAAGAGTTCATGGTAGGAAAGTGGAGAGCTGACAGAGGTCATTGAAAAGGAACTGGAAGTCTGTTTGAGTCTCTGTACACTATATGGAAGAGGATTTTTTTATTAGTGATCAGGAATTTTACAAATGTAAAAGGTAAAAGAAGGCTGTGTCAACACAGACCAAGAAAGAGGTTTGGTTTCCCTATGCAGTTAAGAGCCTGGATTATGAGAATATAAAACAATGAGGATGGAGTGCTATGTTTTTCCTCTATTGATTTTACTTCTCAAAAAAATATATACCCTGATGTGGTTATAATAGAATAAAAAATGAACTAAATCAAGAACTCCATCAAATCAATAACTTTTTGCGTGTGAAAGGACTTATTCTTCAGAAATACCATTTAGTCTTCCACCAGCTTTAAGAGAATAATAGCTATATTTTGTTTTGTTTTTCCATTCCAGAATCTCTTTAGGGAAAGCCTGAAAGGAGTCTCTGCTCCTGGGGGAAGAAACAGGAACTCCTCCCTAAATCTGTGAAGACTACCTTCTCTGGGTTATAACAACCCCACGTTGAGTCTTGGAATCCCCTTCAATGGTGCCCCCTCCTCCAACTCTCATCAGTCACCAAGCCTTTGACAGGGCTCTCAGATTTGCCCCTGCCTTCTTCCTTCCCCTTCAGTGTCTGAAAGCACAAGTCCTCTTTGCCTCATACCTACATTTTTCTAACTTATCCCCCAACCTATGCCCTGCTTAATTAATTTTTCATATTAGTGCTGCTTTTACTACAGGTCTCTCTTCCAAGAATCTACAATGACTCCATTGCATGTGGCATCATGTCCCCCTTCTCTGATAAGTTTTCCAGGTCCTTCCGTCTGTTCCCGTTACGCTTCTCCAATCTTATTTTCTATTCTCTGTTAAAAAGAAACAACAGGCCCAAAATAGAGGAACTTGGGCTAAGCCCAAGATACCAAACCAAAACTTAATACCTGAACTAATTTCAGTTTCAACCTTCCCTAGAAATGTATTTCCAACTCATCAGTCTGGAATTTCCTAGTCATTTACCTTTCCAATGAGGTAATCCTCCTAACAGACTCTATCATCCCCAAAAGGATGATGAGCTTGCCCAAAATAATCCTTTTTTTTCTGTTTGTTTGTTTATGATGTCTTCGTCTCACGCCTTTTCTGCCTTTAAAACCTCTCCCTCCCTCTGGAGCTGCTTTCCCTTTGCTAGATGGGATATTGCTCAATTTATGAATCATTTAATAAGCCAATGTGGTCTTTTCAATGTTATTCAATACACATAAAACCTAGGTTTTGTTAGAAAGAACTCCTGTCTACCCTGCCACTTTCCTATCCTCTAATCCTACTGTGTCATGCCAATTTTTAATATAGGTTGCTCTCCAGATTTGAAATTCCATCTCCTCATTTGTGATATATTCAAATGCTCAGACTTAAAATCCAGTTCAAGTGTTATCTCCTCAAGAAAGTATTCTCTGAGCATGCCAACCTTCATTTGTCTCCTTCTCTGAATTCTAAGAGCACACTTAACGTCCGCCCCATATGATGCTTCTCCCTGATCAGACACTATTGTTTATCTGTCTGCAGTTGCTTTGAGTGAATCAGCATTGCCATCTAACCACATGTTAAAGTGCTCAACGACAGTATAAATGCATATCCTGGCTCAAGGTAACCTCTGCAGGAAAGGGCGCTTAATAGGAGCTCAGTAAATTCTTAGTGTTTGACACATAATCCACAGTTTGGACCAATGTAATTGATTCTCCTCACTACATCCTGACAGAAAGCTTTCTGAAGTGTTGTTATTGTTGGAGCAGAAAGAATGCTTTCCTGGAGAGGAGAACTCATAGACATGAATATGGCTGTCCAATGTTCTGGAACGTTTTTCTGACACGTCAAAAAAGGCATGCCTTGCCTAGGAAAATGTCCTTCCCTCCTGGCTAGCAATGAAGAACAAGTATAAGAGAGTTGAGATCTTTTCTAAGTCAAAAGAGAGAAGCATACTCTCTGATGAATATCATCTCTTTTGTCGGAGATTGTTTCCAGTTCCATCCTAGATACCACTAAACCAGAGCAATGATGCATGGGGTAAATCCTTGCTCAGGTATTACAGGTTTGTGAAGAGAATTCTCACAACGTCACTAAGTATGCCATACCATGAAAATGGCCAAAGGGCTGGAAAGTCAGAGTGGCTGTGACCTGCAGACATGTCTTCTGACCACTTCAATGGAGATCCTTCCTCTCATGAGGCTTTTATGAATATTTGTGCTTTGACAGCTCTGAAAATGGTGATCCCAGAGACAAAATGGATATTAGGTTGCAAATGAGAAGCTAAACCTCTTCTTAGCTTTTCTGCTTTCTTTTGGAAACTCTTTTTCATTTAAATAAACAAATTAGACATTCTGAAATTCAAAGGCCTATACAATGAAAGCAATTGCTGTTCATGATGGATTAGTCTGAGGTTTAAAAAGAAGGCAAAAAAAAAAAAAAAAAATGCAAAACAAGCTGCCACCACTAGTTATGTGAGAAATAGATCACAGGTGCCACTGGCTTCTGTTTCATCTGTGGGAGGTTAAGAAGAAATACATTCACAGAAGAATAACATTTCACTCCAGGTGTAACTGGTGGGAGGCTTCTGGGCTGTGTTCATATATTACTTTTTAGAACATATGTAGACTCCCTGATATCTGAGCTGCTTAGAATATTTTTCATCTCAAAATAAAACTCAAAAGCAGGCTCAGATTTATTGAGAAGAACCCCCTTCCTTCATCTACAATATGTTTCCTCAATCCTCAATAGTGTGTCACTTTGTTTATAATAAAGGCTCAACTCGTTTAAGTAGAAAGAAGTCTTGCCATGTTGCCTTCAAATTCTGGACGTAAGTTCATTGTTTATTCACCATGTATCAAGGATATGCACGTCTATAGGTTATATATGTCTAGATTATTGGTCTGAATTGTAAAGTCTAAGGATTTGTGGCTTTCAATCAGTCTGTGGTAGCACAGACACAAAATGTATAAAAAGACCTCCATAGGGTAGGTATTTACCCTCCCAGATACTTTGACGTTACCTGGAGTGGACTATGGCAGCTTCTAGCAACTTCTAAGATTTGATGTGTTGCACTTTCTGTCATCCACTCCCAGTGGTCAGAAGCAGGACCTGAAGAATTGCAGCCATCTTTTAAATGATCTTCCCTTCTCCAAACAGTGCGTCTACTGCCAGAGTAATCTTTCTAAAGAAAATTTCTAAGCAGCTACTCAGAGATCTACCCCAGCCCTCTACTAGTATTAAATTCAAATTGCCTACAATGGCATTCAGGGGCCTCAACCATCTGACCTCAAATGAAGTGAGCTTCATTCAGTTTAAGGGGTAATTTCACCCTATTCTACACTAAGATTTAGCAGCACGTTACTATTACATGCTGGTCTCTCAACATGCCCTGATTTTTTATTCCTTCTTGTCTTTACTTTTTCTTTTCTTGCCAGAAGTCCTGGATTCAAGTTCTGCTGACACCTTCATAGATTTGAAACTTGCATAGATCGTTTAACTCTTCTGTCTCAATTTCCTTAAAATGGAAACAATAAAATTGACCTAGTAGGCTTCACAAAGGATTTTGAAGATTAAACAAGCTAATGCTGGAGAAAGAAGACATAATGTGCTAGAAACATTGGTTAGATGAAGATGTGAGTCCTGACACACATGTTGGTCAGGTCTACCTAAGAAAAACAGCGCATTTGGAGAGATACAAATGGATTTATTTGAGAATGATAGTTTGTTTTGTTAGCAACTGTTTCCAACCTCAGCACTATTGATATTTTGAGTTGGGTACTTCTTTGTAGTGGGGGCTGTCCTGTGCATTGGAAGACATTTAGCGGAATCCCTGGCCTTTCCACACTGGATGCTAGTTGTGACAACCAAAATGATACCAGACGTGGCCAAATGCCTTCTACCCTGCTTCCTATCTCCAGGGCAGGGGACAGAATCACGCTGTTAAGAACCACTGTTAGAGATTTCAGAGACACATTATGTCCACGTCATTATCCTAATATATGGAACACAATTTTCTAAAACGACGCAATCCCTGTCTCAGGGACATTATGAGCTAGAGGGTCAGATAGATACATAAGCAACTCCCTGTAAAACATACCCAAAAGTATGAGTGCTATAAAAGTAGCACAAATTCAAGGCATTGGAGGCACAGAAGGAGCCAAGATTTGGACAGTGGAGGTTGCATTCAATGAACAGCACAAGGGAAATTTCCTTCAGTGTCAGTCTGGAGATCAGAAAGGCAGCCTTTGACTCTTGGTTAACTCACCACTGAAGGTGAATTTCAATACACTTGTTGCTAAGGGAATGTTTGTGGGAGACTGACTAGATGAGAGTTTGTGCAGGGAAATTGAACTTTAAAATAGCAAGGGCAGAGAGGAAGAATCAGAATGAAAGGACCTAAGGGAAATGTCAGACTTTGTGAGATTGTTTTTGTTGTTGTTGTTTTAATTAAACTTGTGTTAAACCAATCATCTCTGTGCATTCTGGTAGTCCTTTTGCTTTCCTTTTCTTTTCACTATTTCTCCTTCCTAAATAATGGGTTTTATATGTTTGCCATTCTGGTTCTTGAAAGTATGGATACCACCCCCATACAACGTGGTGGTATCAGAGTGAATGTAAATTACTGGCACATTCTGGTGAGCCGCAGTGGTGGTCATCCCTCTTTTATTCCAGGCAAGCAGATACTCAACATTGAGTGTGCAGAGTGAGAACAGTTGGGAAACTCAGTTTTAATGTGAATTCTCCATCCTTGTCTATAAGAAATTAGAGAGGTAATCAGTTTAACATTGGGGCCAAATTACAAAAGCAAGTGCATAGCAATCCATCTAGTTGCTCAGCCAGCATTCAAAGAACTGGAAGCTGCAGAACGTGCCATATTGACAGAGCCCAGCCTGGGGCTTTTGAGGTCATCGCGACATGATACCAGTCCTTTATCAGCCTTGCTCAGAGAATGCTGAGAAAGGCAGGGAGGATGTAGATGGCGTGATGTAGAACACAATCACTGTAAATATCTCAGCATGTGTCTTGCTGACAGTGGGAAGTCCAGCTCTGGAAGAAACACTGTCAGCAGTAGCATCTATTTATGTGAAGGATTAAGCTAGAAAATGCTTATTCTTGTTGATATTTTTAGTAGTTCTCCCAGAAATGTGAAACTGTTTTCAATATGCTTTTTTGCTTGCTTGGGCGTTCATAATTAGAACTGATTCTATTAAATGCATCCATAAGGTTTGGATTAACCAACAGCCTCTCCACCCCTAAATTAAATAGCAAAGGAGTGGTTAGAGATATTGAAAAAAAAATTGTAAAATCTCTGCATCAGGTGTTAAGAAACCTGAGTTTGAATCCCAGATGTATCAACTATTAGTTAGTTGACCTTAAAAACATTATTAGTCTTGTTTGTAATACCCTATCATTTTAGTGGTCCTATTTCTTAAAATTTCTCTAAAGACAGGATAAATTGCTATATATGAAAGCATTTGGTGATTCTACAGCTAGATAGAAAGAAAAAACAGAAAGAAGAAAGAAACCTATGGCCTTCAATATTCTATTTTAAAGGATTGGCCAATTCGAAACACTCTTTTTTCAGTTTTACTGAGGTATCATTGACAAATAAAATTGTAATGTACATATTTAAAGTGTACAATTTGATGGTTTGATATACGTATACATTGTGAAAGGATTCCCTGCATTGAGTTTATTAACACATCTATCACTTCACAGATTTACTTGTTTTGTTGGTGAGAACATTTAAGTTCTACTCTCTCAGCAAATTTGAATTATACAACACAGTGTTATCAACTATAATCCCAATGTTATACATTAGCTTCTCAAATGTTATTCATCTTATAAATGAAAATTTGTACCCTTTTGCCAACCTCTTCTGATCTAACCTATTTCTACCAATCCTTAGCTTCTGGCAACCACTTTGCTACTCTTTGTTTCTGACTTCAATTTTATTTTATTTTTTTTAGATTCCACGTATAAATGATACCAGGCACTATTTATCTGTCTCCATCTGGTTTATTTCACTTAGCAAGATGTTCTTCACATTCCTTCATGTTGTCACAAATGACAGGATTTCTTTCGTTTTTAAGGCTGAATAATACTCTACTCTGTGTGTGTGTGTGTGTGTGTGTGTGTGTGTGTGTGTGTTATACATAACATTTTCTTGATCCATTCATCCATCATCAAAACGTTTAGGTTGTTTTCATACTTTGGCTATTGTGAATAATGCTGCAATGAAGATGAGCATACAGATATCTCTTCGAGATAATGACTACAGCAAACTAAAAGCTTCTGCTCAGTAAAGGAAACCCTAACAAAATGAAAAAGGCAACCTGGAGAATGGGAGAAAATAATTGCCAACCACATATCCAATATCCAAAACATACAAGAAACTTGTATAACTTAATAGCAAAAAGAAAAATTAATAAATGGGCAAAGGACCTCTTGAATGGACATTTTTTTCAGAGAAGATATACAAATGGCCAACAGATTCATGAAAAGGTGCTCAGCATCACTAATCATTAGGGAAATGCAAATCAAAAGCAGGAGGAGATGTCAACTCACACCTGCTAGGATATCTATCATCAAAAAGACAAGAGATGACAAGTCTTGACAAGGATGTGGATTGGAGGGGACCCTTGTGCACGCTTGGTGGGAATGTAAACTGGTAGAGCCACTATGGAAAACAGTATGGAGCTTCCTCCAGAAATTAAAAAATGATCCAGCAATTCCCTTGGGTATATATCCAAGGGAATAAAAACACTCTTTAAAGTGAGGTGAGAAATATTTCTGACAGTGCTACTATATTCTGGCTAATGGCCATCCTAAATTAAATACTGTGTGTGTGTGTGTATGTCTGTGTGTGTGTGTGTGTGTGTGTGTGTTTCTCATTCTATTTTCTTCACAACATTTGGTGGGGAAGAGAAAGAGTAAGCGACTTCCTTTTCATGTTCTACTAGCATGTTAATAACAAAAGTGTCAAACCCAACCTAAATCTATAAGTTGGCTGAAGTATCTTCACTGATGGATGAAGGGCTTTTACCTAAGTAAGACCACCTGGGGAGACTTATTGTCAGGAAATGCTAATGTTTTATGTGTTCCTTTCAAAGGGTGGACAATAGCTACAATGCTAGGGTAGTGATCTCATTGAATATGACAGAAAGGGTCACTTCTGACTGACACAGGCTTGTTAAGGTGATCTGAGAAACAATAGGACTGGTCCGTTTGAGCCCCAACTGTTTTTAGGAGTAAGGATTAATCACCTAGAGAGAGCGTTTAAATTTTAAACAAGCAAATCTAATCATTATATCTTCCTTCCTCATATTTTATTAGAAGGGTGACACAGAGTGATACAACTGGTTTGCAGCAGTCTAGCAACTGAAGGGTATTTTGTTTGCTTGCCGTGATTGATTGAGTGTTGTGGTTGTTTACATTTTCTTATGATAAGTGACAGAGGACATTTTTGTTCATTTTAGTTTGCCATTAGAAGGGTTTCTGCCATCAAGCCAACAAGATCCAGATGTAATTTCACTGATGAGCAAGACATCTCTGCCAACTGAATTCCTATTGATTAGCATCTGATTTTGTTTGTCAGCAAAATGAAAAACTTATTCTTTAATAGCATGTTTTGGTACATAACCAGTGGGTGTATGTGGAGGGGGTGTGGACGGAAGGGTGTCTTTCAAAAGCTGATGAAAATATATTAGTGTGTGTGGTCATTTCTGCTCTCAACCATAAAAGTAGCATCCATAATCTTAAAGCAGCCAGTGTCTTGCCCTGAAGATGAAAAGAATAGTTGCCTTGAGGTTCTTTGTAGTTGGAAGCTATCATGACCGGTGGTGGGGACATGATGTGCTGACTATGGAGCCAGTGTCACTCCCTGTCCTCCCAGCTCCCTGGCTCCTAGTCTCTGGAGGGCTTAGAGGGGTCATACACAAGCCAGTCACACACCAGGCGGGGGGAATGACTGACAACTCTTAATGACCGATTACAGCTGTTTGGGACAAATGGGAGCATGGAGGCAGGTTCCACACCAGAACAGTCTAAATAGGAATTTGGGAGCAAACAGAGCAACCTGGAGTTTAACAAAACAGCCACACACTGCAGATTATACTTACAGAATACTCCAGCATTTACTGAGAACATTTTTACTTATTATTTCATTTGATCACGACTACAATCTCATGAGGTAATTATTACCATTATCTCTATTTTTAACACTGGAGACATCAAGGCCCAAAGATATTCAATGACTCATCTAATATTATACAACTTGTAAATTACAGACGGTAGGTTTGAGACCATGTCTCTGGCCCGAAGTACAGTATTCTGTCCAATAAACCAGCCTTTCTGTCTTACTTTACTAAGGGAATATATTTTCCATGCTTTTCAAGTGACACTCTTGTTTCCCATTGGTGAGATGTGTTTTCTAATAAGGACATTTTATGACTAATCATAAGAAATTTCAATAATTTCTGAATGTAAATAATGTATTATATAAGTGTCATAAGGAAAGAGCATAAGGAATTGGTGTTAACAGGATTACAACTAACCCATATACTTACCACTATAAAAGCTTGATTTTTTTTAGCAGCTGGATATGCTTCTTTCACATTAACCTGTGTGTCCTTACATCATGAGAGAAAAGCAAAATGGTGTACAGCATGATTAAGTAATACAAAAAATGTCCTGGAATGATGTAAATGAAATAGACCTTCTTAAGTGATTGACCAAAAGACCTATCAAGACTTCCCACTCAATTCCCTCCACAGTCAGGAGTGTATCTGGTCAATTGCAGCCCTCCAGGAATTAGGAGGTCAGAATGCCTTCCCAGTACAAAGATAAAATAGAGGGTAACAAGAAATAAATAGGGACGTCAGCATAAAAAATATAAGACCATGCAGTCTATATCAGTTTAAGATTTTCTGAAAGAGCCCACCTGCTCTCAAATGGTAATAAGAATTTAGTTAGCTGAAAATGGGCAAGCTGTCTCTATTAAGGAAATGAGATGCTATTTCATAAAGCAAGGTCATGAAGCAGTGTTACTGATTTGCACTTCAATATCATGTTTTGAACTCTTTTCCATATGAATTTCACTTCTGCATTTCTGTGCAACTCTTGTTGAGAATGTTATTATACATCTCAGATTTTGTCTCCTATGAATGAAAAAAATGTTTTTGGCATTTAGTGTTGAGGAACAAAACAAAACAAAATAGAACATTTTGTAAAACCTACCAGTTTGTGTCACCTATCACATTTCTACTTTTAATCCGATTATTAAGATTCATAGACCTAACTATTGTGCTTAATTACAACACTTATTTAAACTATGATTAGCATATCGTCTATACCTTTTTTTTCAACGGTATTTTCCTCTTTCTAAAGCAGCTTAAAATCAACTTTGAAGGAGGCAGAGTATAACTGAAAGAGTGTCTTTCAGCAATAAATCTTAACTATGGAATAGTGTTTATTATGGGACGACTATATGTTCAGAAAATGTAAATATAGTAATAAAAATGGGAGAACAAAGAAACAAAAAGTTTTTAATTGTTATCAGCAATTATATTGGTGATAGTATGAATATTATTATTTAGATAGTATAAGTGTTATTATATTATTTTGTATGTAATAAGGAATAAAGTTAATAAGTAATGTGGAATAGTCTAATTATATCATTTTCAATGTCCTAGAGAACCAGGATATTTGGTATGGAAGAAAAGAAGCCCATATGTAACAGAAAAGAGGGTAAGTGAAAAACCCTGTCATCCTGAATTTTAATTGGAATTATCAATATATATTCATGAAGCAATTTATCTTAAAATAATAATATAGATGTATAAATTCAATATAAATCTAATTTAAAAATCCCAGAGGGATTGTGTGTGTGTGTGTGTGTGTGTGTGTGTGTGTGTAAATAGACAAGGTGATTCTAAAATGTATGGTCAGGCAAAGGAATGAAAATAGCCAAAACAATTTTGAAAATGAGCAATGTTTAAGGACTCACATTACTTGACTTCAAGACTTACTATAAAGCTGCAGTAATCAAGCCAGTGTGGTAATTGTAAAAGGATATTGGAATGAAATAGAGTCCAGAAATAGACACACAGATATATGGGTTAATTGATTCTTTTCAAAGTTGGAAATGCAATTTAGTGGAGAAAGAATTGTTATTTTCAGCAAATGGTACTGGAGAAATTGGATACCCATATGCAGATTCAAACGTTGATCCGTGTCTTATACTACATGCAAAAATTTCACTCAAAATGATGATCACAGGCTTAATGTGAAACCTAAAGGTTTAAAACTTCTAAAAGAGAGTATAGAAGAAAATCTTGGCTCTGCAATACTTCTATTTCACCTCTAGAAACAAGAGACGTTTCAGTCTATTTACACTGTCTCCTGGAATTTGCTGGATGTCTGATTCACACATAATAGAAAATGGTATTTCTGGGAGTATCCTCTGACTGTAGGGACCATGGGCTCCTAAATGGTTCCAAATACACGTTAGCTGCAGAAGGTGTAATAATATAGCCATTGATTTCGCAGAGTGGAGAAAATCATACCATGCTCTAGCTTTTCCCATTTTTCCAAATGGCCCTATTGGTCTAAACAGCCTTTCGGAGCCAGCCGACTTTCATCCTGTGAGTCAGAGAGGAGAGCTCTTCTTGCCCAATGAAGGGAGAAGTGTGTGGCATTCCTCATCCTTTTGCCCACTGACGATTTGTTTTGCAGCCTCTCCCTTGGTAGTGCTCTGTAGCAGCTGTTCCTTTTCTTTGCTGTATATATGCCTCCTTTTTATCTTGGCAGACAGGGCAATTTCTTTGAAATAAAGCCCCCTTTTCTGTTGTAAGTGACCTTGAGACATTCAGCACTATCATTTCCCAGCTGTATTAGTGACTCCAAATTCAATTTCAATGTTCTTGAAAGCTTTCCCTTGTCCACCTTGTGTTCACTTGCCTTCATTTAAGTGTCCTACAAGGCAATTGCTCTGGGATTCTTGTATCCATTTTGGCATATGTCTAACTTAGCCAAAGAGAATTGCAGCAAACATGGCTTCAGTGCCTGGGGCCTGGCAGGGATCCAGGGCATCACAGTTGGGGCCTCTGTCATTTCTTTGGATGCTGCGAATGGCCAGTAATGGGAAAAGAGGGAAATGTCATGCTAGGACCTCGGAGTCCAGATCATGCAAATCATTTAACCATGTACAGTAGAGACTCAATTACTCACAATACATAGGACCAAGAGTTTTTCTGAATGGTAGATTTGCATACTAAGCAATTATAAACATATTTTAAAATGCAGGTGCCTGCTACTGATTGATAAGTGGGATGGTATACATGGTGATGCCATTGGAACATACAGTGTATGGTTGTCATCAATTGTATTGGTGTTTGTCAAGGAACAGCCTTCTGAAACTTAGCATCCTCATTTGTAAAATTTATATCTAAGGCATTTTTCAAATTGGGCCTTCTAGGTCATCTGCTTAGTGAGTGTTTAGAAATATGTTTCATTCAGTTGACCATTATTTCTTGTCTTTTACCCCACAAATCCTACCCAAAAAAAAAAAAAAAAAAAAAAAGATAAATAGGCTTCATGCCTAGTACCCAGGATAATCAAGTGGTCATGGCTGCCTGGGTTGCAAAGGATTTTGAAACTGTGCTTAGGATCTTCTAGGCACAGCCATGGAAGAACAGAGAAAAGTGTGTCTCAGGAATGCCATCTAGGCCTGTGCGTTTATCCCAATGACATTCTTACTCTTTGTGTCTTGTCTATCTGATTCCTCTCCTGCACTTTTTTTCTGTTTGGTGGAATTCAGCGTGCCTGAATAAAAGCTATCCTACCAATAGAATTTAAAACTAGTTTACAACCTTCTATCTGTTTGGAATTTTAGCAGATTGTAATTATAGGGGAAACTTACAGGGATTGCATGCCAAAAGCAAAAAAGGCTCAACTACAAGAAGAGAACACATAAAACACACTGAAAGGACACTCCTGGAACACACACACAGGTGATCAGGGAGACTGGACCATACAGGACACATACTACATAGGCCACCCAACAAAGACTGAGAGAAAAAGGAAATCTACCTAACACATAGAAGCAAACATAGAGAGGCTGCTAAATGAGGAAACAAAGAAACAGATCCCAAGTAAAAGAACAGGAGAAAAAAAAATCCACAAATAGAACTAAATGACATGGAGGCAGACAACCTACCAGAGTCAGAGGTGAAAACGCTGGTTATAAGAATGCTTAAGGGACTTAGTGAGAACTTCAGCAGAGATAGTAAGCATAAAGAAGGACATAGAAATCATAAAAGAGAACTAGTCAGAAATAAAGAATATAATAAGTAAAATGAAGAATATACTAGAAGAAACAAACAGCAGATTAGATGAAGCAGAGTATTGAATCAGACAGAGATTTAGAAGACAAGGTATCTGAAAACACCAATCAGAACAAAAAGGGAAAATAATAATAATAAAAAAAGAAAAACAAAGAGAGTTTAAGAGGTCTTTGGGACAACATCAAGAATAACAACATTTGCGTCATAAGAATACCAGAAGAAGACAGGGAACAAGGGATCGAGAACCTATTTGAAGAAATAATGACCGAAAGCTTCCCTAACCTGGTGAAACAATAGACATACAAGCCCAGGAAGTGCAGAATCTTAAACAAGATGAACCCAAACAGGCCCACACCAAGACACATTATAATTAAAATGGCAAATGTTAAAGACAAAGAAATCAGCTGATTTCTCACCAGAAATTTTGCAGGCCCAAAGAGAGTGGGGGGAAATACTCAAAGTGATGAAAAACAAGGGCCAACAACCAAGACTATTCTACCCAGCAAGGCTGTCATTTAAAATTGAGAGATAAGGAGCTTCCCAGCCAAGAAAAAGCCAAACGACTTCATTACAACCAAGCCAGTGTTACAAGAAATGTTAAGAGGGCTTCTTTAATAAAAAGGGGGAAAACAAACAAACAAAAAAGATAAAAAATATGAATAACAAAATGGCAATAACTATGTACCTATCAATAATCACTTTAAACGTAACTAGATTAAATGCTCCAATCAAAAGAAAAAGGGTAGATGAATGCTTAAGAAAACAAGAGCCATGCATATGCTGTCTACAAGAGACCCACCTCAGATTGAAAGACACACATAGACTGAAAATAAAGGGATAGAAAAAGATGTTTCATGCAAAGGGAAATGAGAAAAAAGCTGGGGTAGGGATCTTACATCAGACAAAATAGACTTTAAAATGAAAACGATAATAAGAGACAAAGAAGGAGATTACATAATGATAAAGGGATCAATCCAACAAGAGGACATAACCCTAGTAAACATCTATGAACCCAACATAGGAGCACCTAAATATATAAAACAAATATTGACCAACATAAAAGCAGAGCTTGACAGTAACACAGTCATAGTAAGGGACTTTAACATCCCACTGACACCAATGGAAAGATCTTCCAGACAGAAAATCAACAAGGAAACAACAGCCTTAAATTACACACTTGACCAGATGGATTTAAATGATATTTTTAGAGCATTTCACCCCAAAGCAGCAGAATATACATTCTTTTCAAGTGCACATGGAACATTTTTCAAGATAGACCCATGTTAGGCCACAAAACAAAGCTCAATAAATTTAAGAATATTGAAGTCATATCAAGCATCTATTACTCTGATTCCAAAACCAGAAAAAGACAATTATAGGCCAATATCCCTGATGAACATCAAGGTGAAAATCCTCAACAAAATGTCAGCAAACCAAATTCAGCAATACATTAAAAAGATCATACACCACTATCAACGCCGTAATTCATTCCTGGTATGCAAGTTTGGTTCAATGTCCACAAATCAATTAACATGATACACCACATAAACAAAATGAAAAATAAAAATCAAGTGATCATATCAATAGGTGCAGATAAAGCATTTGACAAAATCCAGCATCCATGTTTGATAAAAGCTCTCAGCAATGTGGGAATAGAGAGAACATATCTCAACATAAGAAAGGCCATACATGACAAACCTATAGCTAATATCATACTCAATGAGGGAAAAGCTAAAACATTCTCCTTAAGATCAGGAACAAGACAAGGATGTCCACTTTCACCACTTTTATTCAGCATAGTACTGGAAGTCCTTGCCACAGCAATCAGACAAGTAAAAGAAATAAATGGATCCAAATTGGAAAGGAGAAGTAAAACTGTCATTACTTGCAGATGACATGATACTATATAAGGGAACCCCAAAGACTGCACCAAAAAACAGGATACAAAATTAATATTCAGAAATCAGTTGCATTTTTATATACTGATAATGAACTATCCGAAAGAAAATTAAGAAAATAATCCTATTTACATTTGCCTCAAAAAAAAAAAATACTTAGGAATAAATTTAATCAAGGAAGTAAAAGACCTGTAGTCAGAAAAGTATACCACATGGAAGAGACAAATTGGAGAAGATAGAAATAAATGAAAACATATACCATGCACATGGATAGGAAGAATTTATATAGTTAAAATGTCCATATTAACTAAAGCAATATATAGATTCAGTGCAATCCCTATCTAAATACTAGTGGTATTATGTACAGAACTAGAACAAATAATCCTAAAATTTATATGGAACCATAAATGACCCAGAATAGCCACAAATATCCTGAGAAAGAAGAACAAAGCTCGAGGTATTATACTACCTGATATCAAACTATACTATAAGTCCATAGTAAGCAAAACAGGATGGTACTGACATAAAAACAGACACATAGATCAATAGAACAGAATAGAAAGTCCAGAAGTAAATCCATACCTATATGCTCATTTAATCTATGATAAAGGAAGCAAGAATTTACATTGGGGGAAAGACAGTCTATTCAATAAATGGTGCTGGGAAAACTGGACAGATGTATGCAAAAAAATGAAACTGGACTACCTTCTTACTCCAATACAAGAAAAACTCAAAATGGGTTAAAGACTTAAATTTAAGACTCATAACCATAAAACTTCTAGAAGAAAAAATAGGAAGTAAATTCTCAGACATTACTGTTAGTAATACTTTTACTGATATATCACCTCGGGCAAGGGAAACAGAAGAAAAAACTAAACAAATGGGACTACATCAAACTAAAAAGTTTTTTCACAGCAAAGGAAACCATCAATAAAACAAAAAGACATCCTACTGAATGGGAGAAGATATTTGCCAATGATAGATCTGATACAGGGTTAATATTAAAAATTTATTTTAACAAACTCATACAACTCAACAACAACTAAAAGAAAAAAAAAGAAAAAATCCAATTAAAAAATGGGCAGAGGACCCGAATAGACATTTCTACAAAGAGGACAATACAAATGGCCAATAGATATGAAAAGATGTTTAATCACTAATCATCAGAAAAATGCAAATAAAAACCACAATGAGACATCACCTCACACCTGTCCAAATGGCTATCATCAATAAATCAACAAACAAGTGTTGACGAGGATGTGGACAAAGTGTACACTTGTGCACTGTTTGTGGCATTGGAAGTTGGTGCAGCCACTATGGAAAACAGTATGGAGTGTCCTCAAAAAAATTAAAAATAGAACTACCTTATAACCCAACAATTCTGCTCCTGGATATTTATCCAAAGAAATCCAAAACACTAATTTGAAAAGCTGTATGCACCTCTATGTTTACTGCAGCTCTATTTGCAATAGCCAAAACATGGAAACAACTGAAATGCCCATCAATAGATGATTGGATAAAGAAATTGTGGTACTTATATACAATGGAGTTATTACTCTGCCTTAAACATGAATGAAATCTTACCTTTTGCAACAACATGGATGGACCTAGAGGGTACTATGCAAAGTGAAATAAATCAGACTGAGAAAGACAGATATCATATGACCTCACTTATGTGTGAAATCTAAAGAACAGAATAAACTAACAAACAAAACAGAAATAGCTTCATAGATAGAAAACAAACTGATGGTTACTAGAAAGGAGCAGGTTTGGGGGTCACAGTGAGAAAGGTGAAGGGTTTAAGAAGTACAAATTGGTATTTACAAAATAGTCATGGGATATCAAGTACAGTATGGGGAATATAGTCAATAACATTGTAAAAGCTACGTATAGTGTCAGATGGGTACTAGACTTATCGGGGGATCCCTTCATACAGTATATAAATGTCTAGCCACCACATTGTACACCTGAAACTAATATAAAGTAATATTGAATGCCAACTATAATTTTTAAAAAGTCACGGGATATACAGCACAGCATAGGGAATATAGTCAATAATATTGTAATAACTATGCACAGTGTCAGATGGGTAATAGACTTATTGGTGTTATCACTTTGTGAGGTGTATAAATGTCCAATCACTATATTGTACAACTGAAACTAATAATAGCAATAATAATAAAGACAAGAAAAAAAGAATCTCAGACTTAGAGCAAGAACCTTGTTTCTAAGCCTTAATTCTATAACAGGGAAATTACTTAAAACGTCATCTCATAGACAGAAGCAGATCTGGGTCTAGAGCTCAACTGACTCCTATTGTGTTTCTTACCCTCCCCAAATCAGCATCCTGTTAAAAATAAGAACTATATTTCCATTTTTCCTGGCAATGTTTCTATGTATTAAAAGTAGAAGGCTCAAAGGGAATCTTTCACAAAAATGTCTTGTGCCCTAGAAAATGTGAGAGCTGCTATCATAAAAAGACATTATTTTCCTTCCTATTCCTTTAAAATCTTTTAAAACAACAACAAAAAAGCAAACAAAAAAAATCAGGCCCAATGTTCCTATCCTTTGGTCCCCAGATATGTGATACCTTTGTGGAAAAGGTGTCATTGAAAATGTTTGCCTGTGAGGTCTTTACAGTTAGGCTGCTGTAATCTGCCTTGAAAATTAGATAGTGAAAGTAGAAAAGTTAATTCCTTAAAAATGATGACATGCTATCCTAAATATAACAATCATATCACTGAATAGTTCAATATATTTGGTATAGAAGATTCAGAAGTACTGGAATGAGGGTATTAGTGAGTTATTTTTGTTTAAACTCTGCATTTTCCCTAGAGTTTCTGCCTTCTGTCAAGATTAAGTTGTTCAGGCCTTAGTATTTGTCGCGAAGAAAATGGCTTTGATCTCACAGATGCCAGGGAAGACAGAGTGAAAGAGCCCTATTACTCAGAGAAAAAAACAAATTTCACAGGCTGCAAGCATACATTCTGAATGTCAAGCCTGGATACAGTAGTCATTCTTGGAGCAGAAATCGAAGGACCAGCAGAGAAATGTCTATTTCCCTAAGATGCATTTTGTCAGGGAGGGAATGACAGATCAGCGTCCAAATGGCCAGCCTGGCTTTTCCTGACTCGAGGGCATTGCCGGGGAATGATTAGACATTTGTGCACACCACCAGATGTCTCCTTAGACACGTCTGTGGAGCCTGCCAGACATGAGCTCTTTAAGGCCAGAAGTAGATATTCGTTGCCTTATCTTCCCAGCCTGTCACATAGTCAGTGTTCAGCAGAAGTGATCAGAATGAACCAGTTTATAGCAAACAGAACTGGAGTCCAGGCCAGTAGTTCTCAACAGAGGGTAATTTTGCCACCACCCCCAACGGGGCATTTGACAATGTCCAGAGACATTTTTAGTTGCCACAACATAGAGGGTGGCATGCTGTTAGTGTCTAGTGACTACAGGCCAGGATGCTGCTAAATACCCTGGAGTGTGCAGGACAGCCCAACAAAGAAGCATCTGGTTCAAATTGTCAGTAGTGCTAAGGGTAGAAACCCTGGCATAGGCTATTTAGTGGTTAAAGGGGGTCCCTCACTCCTTAGGTTTTCTTTCCACTGGAGGTGTCTTCATTATCTTAACACCCATGGCCTCACTCTGCTCCCTGAACAGAAGAGGGGGGTGATCCAGGGATTGGTGAGACCTAGCTGCAAACTTGGACATATGCATACAAAAACTGGCACTTTCCTCACTTCTTCCTTTTTGGGAATGAGCAGCCCACCGGCTTCTGCTCTACTCCTCCATGCAAGCTTTACAGTTCAGGCCCGCGGGACAGCTGAGGAGGGGCCACCCAGCCTGAACCTGAGCAGCTGTGTCTGTCTAATTTGGTGATTCTGTACCAGTGAACCCATTGTTTGTCTGCACCTATGACATGTATAAACCTCTTACTTGGTTCAGAATTCAGATGGGAAAACAAATGCTATTTATGGTCATCCGAGTTTCCCAAATAAGCCATGTTTGAGCTACATTAAGACACACGAATTTGTTTCATTTGGGACATCCTGCCCTACAAGTATTTCACTCTGGGGGTGGGGGGTGTGAGTTCTTCTGCATGGACAGTCACTTCCAGGAGCAGGCTGTGTCTAGACAGATATGCAGTGACTTGCTCTTGTTATCAGGAAATGGCTCTACATGCTTAGGAAGTAAGGAGCTTAAAGATATGTTCAAAGCCATTGTCCAGCCAGCACTGCTGTGACAGTGGACTCGCAGACATGAGCCACTTCAGAAACGAAGATTTCTGATTAAAGACTGAACCCAGTTTGATAATGTGGAGAGTGCGGCCCTCATTGATAGGCTGAGGCGGAGGTGACGTTCTCTCAGACTGAACCGATATGCGAGGTGGCACAGAACCATCCCTTTCCAGGATGTGGCCCGCAGATGTACTGAGAACAGAAGGTTGTACATTTTTCATTAGATGCTCTAGGCCTGAGAGAACATTTTTTTTTCTCGTATTATCACTCTTTGATAGCGATAAGCCTTGGGAAAAAGTATCTTCTTAAAGTGCTGTCACCAAAATGGACAGAGAAAAATGACTCTGGTGGTTTCCATTTCTCGCAGCTTTGTTTAAAGGCTTCTCCCCCTAGACACATTTGTTTTCTTTTTAGTGTTTTCCCTATAATATCATTGATTACAACTGACTCATAATTAACTTAGAAAATATGAGTAAGACGTGGGCTTTCCAATTAATACTTAGATTTATGAAAGAATATTGATGGCAGTGTTTGCTTAAGTTAGTATCTCTTAGCAGACGTGGAGCAGACATCAGTTTTACCCTTTTTACTAGATGAAATAAGATCAATATTTGATGTGAAGAAAAACATTTTTTCTTTTTAAAATGTCTTACCCCATTCATTACTGTTAATTTGCTTTATAGCTCTTTCATTATTTCTTCCCGTTGCTAAGATTAAGCTCACATCATCAATGCCCCAGTGTCATCATTACTGTGGTAACAGCTCTCATTCCTTGAGTACGTATTTTGTATCACAAATTGTCCTGGGTACTTTACATAATATTTCCTTGAAGTCTTACAATAACTCTGTGAAATGGGTACTTTTACTTAGATTTTACAGACATGGCAATGGAATCTCAGAGAAGGTAAGTAGCTTAACATAACCATGAGGGATAGAGTCAGGATTCAAGCTGAGGTTTGTCTGACTTTTTATCAGGGTTACAGCTATAGGATGCTATCAGCAAGGCATTACACAATTCAACCAGCATCTGCTGAGTGCTTTTTCTGTGGCATACCCTGTGCTAGCTCCTTCCAGGTATATTACAGTGGCAACTGCAGAGTCCCTAGCTTCAAGGAATATCCTGAACCAGGAGGTGGAAAATAGTAGGTACTGAAGTAACTAGCAGTACTTCTTAAAGTTTTTACTGATGTCCTTTTAGTGCGGTAAAGATTCTTTTGTAATTCAGAGGATCTGTACATGTGACCCAAATGACTAAAGTGGGCATGGCATATCTTTGAAGTCATATATATATATGTATATATATGTGTATTCACACATATACATATACATATACCGTGTTTCCCTGAAAATAAGACCTAGCCGGACTATCAGCTCTAATGCGTCTTTTGGAGCAAAAATTAAGAATGGGTCTTATATTAATTTTTGCTCCAAAAGATGCATTAGACCTGATGGTCCGGCTAGGTCTTATTTTCGGGGGAACACGGTATATACATATATATGTATACATATATATATATGTAATACATATATACGTATACGTATATATGTATATATATACGTATATATACATATATACATATACGTATATATGTATATTTCATTCTACTCCATAATCTATCCATGTTTTTTTTAATGTAAAAATAAATTTAAAAATTACTTACCATTGACTAGAATGGGTGCTCCCAGTAGATGTAGCACTTTCTCCTTGTAATTTCATGGACCCTTGGCACGTCACACTGCTATGAACCTCACAACATGTTTCCTAGTTTAAGAAGCAAGGAAGTGCTTAATGATAAATTTCCACAATATGCAAGGCAGGATATGGGGGGAAACTTAAGTAACAGATCAGAAAACTCCATTCTATTTTAAGCACTATTCATCCATTCAAAAATAAATCTCTGATCTCTGTGGTAATGGAGCTGTTCTCTATCTTGATACATTCGCACATGATAAACCTGCATACAACTAAACACATGCAAACATACACAAATGAGTGTAAGAAAAGTAGTGGAAATCTGAATAAGATTGTGTTAATGTCAATATTGTATTCATTATACGGAACTGATTCAGACTGATCTCACAGAGCTTACAGTCATGAAACTTCTATTCTTTGTGTTAAAAAGAAAAAGAATTCTTTTCATATGGCAAATCATTTCCCTCTATTATCTACTAATTAAACTTGAGTCTTGAAAAATATTCATGGTCATAATATTTCATGGTGTAGAAGCTAGACAGTGTGCTAACTTTTAGTTTTGGGTTTTTTCCCCCAAAAGCAGAGAAGTATAATTAGAAAATATGGTTGCTGAATGCAGTAAATATTACAATGGCTTTATGAAAATATGTATGTGTGTGTCTATGTGTGCATATAGAAAATCTCAATAAATGACATTATCATCTATGCAGTTACCCAAAATTCTTCAAGTTATCTTTGACTCATCTTTTCCAAGTTTTCCTAAATATCCCTTGAATATGTAAACTTCTTTTCTCTATCGTACTATCATCCTAACCAAACTATCACCATCTGACCCCTGGATTATGTTGCAAGTCTCTCTTAACAAGTCCCTCTTTTCCCAGTCTTTTCTACCTGTCCATTCTAAATCAGAAAGAATTATAAAAAATATAAAACTGACCTCTAACTCCCATGCATGGTGTCCTCTAACATTCTCCTTTTCCTGTAGAATAAAGTCCAAGTTTCTTAGTGTACAAAACAAGACCTGGAATTATCCCTACTACCTCACCTCCTACTACTTTCCGCCTCAGACCCATGCACCCATAAGTAGACACATCATTAGGTCAGAGATTGGAGTGATGCAAGCAAGGTATCTAGGGAAGAAACTTGAAGGGTGTACTAATCCTCAGAATCATACAAGTGCACCTGAGAATGAGTGCCTCCTTAAATTTTCTCCCTAAGCACCTCTCTTGCCTCACCCTGGTCTCTAATTTGCACTTCATACCGTTTTATATCTTCCACTCCTTGCCTTTGCTGGACCACCATTTTCACCTGCCTTTTCCTACCAATTGTCATTCATATCTTTTAGATTTGCCTTAACTGTGTATTTCCTAGGAAGCATTCCCTGCCTCCCAGGCTGGGTATAAGTTACTCATATCCTCTGTACTTCCTAGGAGCTCTGAGCTTACTTCTATTTTAGCATTTATTGTATTAGTTACAAACTACTTATCTCCCCCCACTCCTTGAGTCTAAACTCTCTTAAGACTCAACTTTACAGCATTACTCATCTTTATAGCATAGAAAGCTTGCTGAGTCATCCTTGAAATTCTTCCTCTCTCTGGTCCCCCATATCTAATCTATCACTGAATCATGTGGCCATTACCCCCTAAACATCTTTCAATGCCATCTGCCTCTCTCCACCTCCAGTCAAACACAAGGCTATTATCTATCACTTACCTGCATTGTTACAAGATCTTCTCACTGGGCCATCCCATGTGTACTTGCACACACCTCAGCGCACCACTCTCATTTGTTCTTTTCATTGCAGTCATGGGAATCTTTGAAAAATGTAAATAGGACTATGTCTCCAAACTTGAATGGCTTCTTATTGTTTTCAGGACAAGAGTTCATTCACATCCTTATGTTAGCATAAAACTCCCTTGCATGGTTTGGCCTTGTCTGACCTCTATAGCTAATCTCATTAAACTTGAACCATTGTTCTTCATATTCCAACTATCTTTCAGTTCTAGAATATTCCATGCAGTCCTCCACCTAATAGTCTGGACACAGGCAGGTCTCACTGCTTCAAATGTTTTACCCCCTCCATTATTTCACCAGATTAACAGTTCTTCCTCCTCATGTCAGTCCAGGAATCACTATTTCATGCTTCCTAGATGCCTAAATCTAGGTCAAGTTCCCTGCTACCCTGTGTCCCTGAAAATAAGACCTAGCTGGACACTCAGCATTAATGCATCTTTTGGAGCAAAAATTAATATAAGACCCAGTATTATGTTATATTATTATATTATATTATATTATATTATATTATATTATATTATATTATATTATATTATATTATATTATATTATATTATATTATACCTGATCTTATAGTAAAATAAGACTGGGTCTTATATTAATTTTTGCTCCAAAAGACATAATAGAGCTGATTGTCTGGCTAGGTCTTATTTTCGGGGAAACATGGTATTTATTTTCCTAGTTTGATCTTCCCTTTTTCAGCACTCATCTCAGTTCATAATGTTTCTGTGCAATTATTTTTGTTTAATGGCATCTAGTTTTCTTTGTATGCACAAAAAAACCCCGCATTTTATTATGGAAATTTTCAAACCTGCACAAGTAGAATATAACGAACTCCCGTTTCCTTCTCCCCGCATTAATAATTAACATGTGGCTCTTTCCTCTTTTGTGTCTTTTATACTGCCCTACTTCCTCCCCAAACACCACATTTTGTCCTTATATACTGTAGTCTGTATCTCTAGAGAATAAGGACTCTTCCTTTTTTTTTTTAAGGACTCTTTCTTAAAAAAAAAAAAAAATCCATAAAATATTTTCACAGTATCAGAATTCCAAAAATTAACGAGTTTCTTAAAATTACCAAATATCCTGTCAGTGTTCAAATACTGTGTAAGATTTTGATTTAAATCTGATTTCCCATTACACTGAGAACAGAGACAATTAGCCCAGCACAAGTATGCCACAGAGTACTCAAATATTGCTGAGTAAGTGACTGAATGAATGAATGGTTGCTTAATAGATATTTATGAACTGAACTGGACACAGGAGCTCAAGGATACCTGGGGAGCAAGTCCAAAGACCAGTTAAACAATCTGCTACCCCTTTCTTTGCTCCATATCGGCCAAACCTCCTCTTCAGGTGGTGTTCTTGGGCCTTAAGGTAAGATAGTGCACTAGGACAGATTCAGAGCCAAGGAGAGGTATCAAAGCATTGCCTTCCATGACTTGGTATCTCCTGCTCTCACTCTTGGGTTAGACTCATGGATGACAGGGTCCTTCCTATCACTAGGAGATTTTACTTTCTTTTTTCCGTCATTTTCTCTTCCCCACTCTCAAAGAGAATTAGACATCTACAAGTAGTGTCCGCCAGGCAGAAGTGGCTGAACTGGGCATTGTAGGAGTTGGTAATTGGTTAGGAGTCTCTGTACAGACCATGAACATGTATTGAGTGTGATATTAAGTAGCTCAGAGTTTATCTGATCTCACCACTGGGGAATTATAGTCAAATTTTATCAAGGTGGAAAGAAAGAATTGATGCTTATTCTACTTATATTCTTATTTATTTAATGTATAATTTACCTAATTTTTCATTATACAAGTTGTACTTACCCCTAGTTGTGATTTGTTTCACTCCTTCACAAGCAGTTTTCCCTGTTATTATAAACTTTGGTATTATCTTTTATTCCTTAATATTCCATTAAGTTCCATTACCAAACTTTGTTTAGTGAATATTTTGGGTTGCTTCCAATTCTGAACTACTATAAATAATGCTTTTTCTGTATCAAAGATAATTTTCTTTGGGTAGATTCCCAGAAATATAATGGCTGGGTCAAAGAATCTGAACAATTTTAAAGCATATATATGAATATTACCAAATTGCTTAGAAAGCATTGTTGTTCATTTATAAGATTAATTTGCCTTTAAATTAAATTTCATTTTGAAATAACCTTTATTGTTTTTCTACTGCACAAATAGTACATTTTCATTATAGAAAAATTAGACAATGCAGATATATAAAAAGAAGGGGAAAAAATCATGAGCGATTCTAGTACTCAGAGTTAACCACATAACACCTTATTGCATACACTTCCAGATATTTCTTCATTTTTGTAAACAATGGGGTCATATTTTACATACATATATATCAAGCTCTATCAGATATCAAAGAAGAAACATCAATAATGAGGATTTGTTTCAGAGATGCATAGGGACACAAAGTAACCATCAGCAGTATAGCCATTCCACATTCAAGTGCTTCCAAGACAAGAATTTGGCCAGGACCTTCTCTTTATACATCTAATCCTAGTTCATCAAATGCTTTTAGCATTTTTATTACTTAAAGAGAGATTCAGTTGAGTTTGTTTTCTACTCTCTACATAGAGCATGTCTATATCACCTTTGGATATAATTCATTTCAAGCCATCTCCAAAGCTGCCATCCTCTTTTATACCCAGCCATGTGTTCCTGTACAGAGGCCGTCAATCAGCTGTGGAGAATCATATGACTAGTTTCATGCCTTCCAAGCAATTTATGAAGCAAATAACTAATTGAGGCCACCTTTCCCTAAAGTACACGTCTAAGGAGAATGTGTAGTTTTAAAATGTCATTCACATTGGTGTCAGTATAACAATGCTTCATAATCCACTTTATTAAGTTAACACTGAATCTTCAACACTTTTAGGATTCCACTGTATGAATGTGCCAGAAATTATTTAGCCAGTCCCTTATCACCAGATACAAGGTTGCTTACAAATTGAGACTATAGATATTTTAATGATAAAAGAAAATGTTTGTAGACAAATTCTTTTTGGTTTCTTTCTATTCTACATGTCTTTGCTCATCTGCTTTATTTTGTAAATCATCTGTTTTATTTTATGTGTGCATCTTAAACCAATCTGAAATTTTTGTTTTTAATTAGGAAAATTTGGCCTATTCACATTAATTTTAATAACCAAATATGTACTGTCTGTTTTATTTTTTAATAAATCAATTTATTTAAACAAAAACAAAACACCCATTCCTCCCACTCCTATTTTCTACCTACTGTTTTGTTTTCTGTGCATCCTTGATTGCTTTTATTTTTAATCTCATTTGTTATATCAATTAAGTTTTATTTGGAAAAATACATTCTCTGACTTGGAGAATACATTCTATTTTCCTGCTAGTTATTTTGAAGTAAAAGAAAAGAAAAGAAAAATTATGCATCTCTAATAAGTGATACATAGCATCTTCTAATGCTTTTCATAGAGGCTCCTACATTTAGAAAAAAATTAATTCCTCTATCTTCTGAATTTATGAACCAGATTTTTATAGGCATAAAAATATTTTATAGGAGTAAACAGATCATTATGCATAAACAGACACATTTTGTTCCTCCTTGCTCAAAAATTTTAAGAAAATAGAAAATTCCAAGAATGTTAATGTTTTCATTTTTTCTAACCATTATTTATATATAAATTATGATTTATTTATTTTAGTTATCACTTTATACATCTTCTTTATTCTTTAATACATTATTATGATTAAGTTATTAGTCAGCTGTAGCATTTCTTCATCATTTTAATTATGAAAATATGTGGGTGTTTTATGAGTGCTTACTTAGAATAAAAGAATTTCATGATTTGTTCTAATACTTGAATTGGTTTTCTGTACTAGCCAGTCTGCTATTTTCTGCCTCCACTTTATTTTAAAATTAAACTTTTATGGAAATCCAGTCTTCTCTCATCTTACTTATTTCTGCTTTTTTAATTTAATATCCTAAGGAATTACATAGATAATATATATTTGATAATTTCTAAATTTTGTTTCTTATAAGTTGGATTTGTATAGAAGCATTTAACCTCATGCCTCAGATTGTACCTGAAGGTCAAAAAAGACTTCATAGTCTTTTCGGATATCTTATGATTTTTTTTTCTATATTCTTTATTTATGGATTGTAGAGAGTGTGTGAGTGTGTATACATAAGTGTGTTGTCGGAGATTGTCTTTATATATCCAATTTTATGAGCTTATATGCTTTCTTTCATAGATTCTGTAAGACTCTATAGAACCCTTTTTATGCACAGTTAAGGGAAAAGGAACATTTACATTTTAATGTGTGTTATTGTTTGTTATTATACATTTTGTTTGTTTATATGTGCAATCATCTCCCTGAATCAAAGTTCAGGTTACGTGTAGGGATTAAGTGGTGCTACACTCAGAGGCAGACCTGTCATGACCTATTAAAATGTTTTATTTTTTTCTCATGTTTTTTGTTGTATTCTGAGGTCATTTATGGCATTCTGAATATTTTTCTCACTCTATCTTTTATCTAGACTGTTTACACATAACCTTTGTATTTTTATAGATTCAAACTTGTTAATCCTTTAAGGAAAAAATACTGAAATTTTTTTTTTTTTTTTTTTTTTTTTGCTGATAAGGGCCCCCTCCACCTCCAACTTTAAAGAATATTTGGCTATATTTTCCTGATGTTTTCAATTTACATGGGTATTCAATCTTCTTGCAAGCAATTTTTGTATGTGAGATAGAAGTCCTTTGTTAGTCTCTCAGAGAGCTAGTCAGTTGCTCCAATGCTATATTGAATAATCCATCATTTTTCCATTGGCCTATAGCACTACCTTTATCATGTATGTCTCCATTTGAAATTGCCTTTATTTCTATTTCTGTACTTCAGATTTTAATGATATCTAAGGACATCTAGATTTCAATGATATATTTTGCTAACCATATGCCAGTATCAAACTCTTGATTATAGTTGCTTTTTAAAAATATTTTTCTTTTTAAGATTTTTATTAAAAATATAACTCAAATACAATATTATATTAGTTTCAGGGGTGCACCATAGTTATTAAACATTTACATACTTAAAAAAGTGATCACCATGATAAGTCTACCATCTGACACCGTACCATGCTATCATAATATTATTGATTATATTCCCCATGCTGTATATTACATCCCCATGACTTATTTGTTTTATACCTAGAAGTTTGGACCTCTTATTCCCCTTTCTCTCCTTTTTAAATTTATCAATTACAGCTGACATTCAACATTATTTTATATTAATTTCAGGTGTAGAGCATAGTGGTTAGACAGTTACATAATTTAAGAAGTGATCCCCCTGATTAGTCTACTACTCACCTAGAAATACAAATAGTTATTACCATATTATTGACTACATTCCCTATGCTTTATTTTATATCCCCATGACTATTTTGTAACTACCAATTTGTACATTATAATTTCTTCATCTTTTTCACTCTGCCCCAACCCTATCCCATCTATCACCCCAATAAATCTAAATCTGACACCATACATAGTTATCACAAGGTTACTGACTTCATCCCTTATCCTATACCCTACATCCCCATGATTACTGTGTAACAACCAACTTGTACTTCTTAATCCCTCCCCTTCTTTCATCTACACCCCCCAGCCCCATCCCATCTGGAAACAATCAAAATGTTTTCTGTATCTATGAGTTTGTTTCTGTTTTGTTTGTCAATTTTAGATTCCACATATAAGCAAAATCGCACTGCATCTGTCTTTCTCTGTCTGATACACTCCACTCAGCACAACACCCTCCAGGTCCGTCCATGCTAACACAGATGGCAAGAACCCATTCCTTTCTTTGGCCAAGCAATTTTCCTCTGTATATATGTACTAACTCCTCTTTATCCATTCTTCCTTCAGTGGACACCCAGGCTGTCTCCACATCTTGGCTATTGTAAACAATGCTGTAATGAACATACGAATGCACGTTCCCCTCGAAGTAGCTTAGATTTCTTTGGATAAGTACCCAGAAGGGATTACTGGACCCTTCATTGTCTCTTCTTATAGCTTTTTTTAAAAAGTCTATTTTGTCTGGTGTAAGTATTGCTACCCTAGCTTTTTTTTTTTTCATTTCTATTTTCATGAAACCTTTTTTTCCATCCCTTTACTTTCTGTCTGTGTCTTTCAATCTGAAGTGAGTCTCTTGTAAAGGTTTTACAAGCAGCATATGTAAAGGTTTTGTTTTCTTATTCATTTGGTCCTCCTTTGTCCTTTATCTGGGGCATTTAATCCATTTACATTGAAAGTAATTCTTGATAGATATGTAGCTACGTAGCTATTGCCATTTTATTATTCATAATTTTGATTATTTTTTTCCATCTGAAGTCCTTCTAACATTCCTTATAATACTGGTTTGCTGGTGATCAACTCCTTTGCTTTTGCTTGTCTGGGAAGTTCTTGTGCTGTCCTTTGATTTTAAATGATAGCCTTGTTGAGTAGAGTAGTCTTAGTTGTAGGTCTTTGCTTTTCATTACGTTGAATATTTTGTGCCAATCCCTTCTGGCCTGCAAAGTTTCTGTTGAGAAATTAGCTGACAATCTTATGGGAGCTCACTTATAAGATAGTAGTTGCCTTTCTCTTGCTGCTTTTAGGATTCTCTCTTTGTCTTTAACCTTTTCCATTTTAATTATAATGTGTCTTGGTGTGGGCCTGTTTTGGTTCATCTTGTTTGGAACTCTCTGTGACCTTCCTGGACTTGTATGTCTATTTCTTTCACCAGGTTAAGAAAGTTTTCCATCATTATTTCTTCAAATAGGTTCTCAATCCCATGTTTGCTCTCTTCTCCTTCTGGTGCCCCTATGATGCAAATGTTGTTACCCTTGATGTTGTCCCAGAGATCTCTTAAACTATCCTCATTTGGGGGGGACTCTTTTTGTTGTTCCAATTTGGTGTTTTCTTCTACCTTGTCTTCCAAATTGCTGATTCAATCCTCTGCTTCATCTAGTCTGCTGGTGATTCCTTCTAGTGCATTCTTCATTTCAGTTGTTGAATTCTTCACTTCTGACTGGTTCTTTTTTTTTTTTTTTTTTATGGTTTCTATGTCCTTGTTTATGCTTGCTATCTCTTTGTTGAAGATCTCACTAAGTTACTTGAGCATCTTTATAACCATTGTTTTGAACTCTGTATTTGGTATGTTGCTTGCCTCCATTTTGGTTAGTTCTTTTTCTGAAGTTTCTTCCTGTTCTTTCATTTAGGACATATTTTTGTTTCCTCATTTTGGCTGCCTCTCTGTGTTTGTTTCTCTGTATGAGGTGGATCTGCTAGGTCTGCCAGTCTTGGCTAGGTGGCCTTATGTAAGTTTCTTGTGGGGCTCAGTGTCACAGCCTCCCTGGTCACCTGAGCGAGGTGCTACAGGAGTGTCCCTTGTGTGGGTTGTGTGTGCTCTTCTCTGATAGTTGAGACTTGCTTGCATTGGCACTCAGTGGGTGGGATTGACCCTCAGGCTGACTGGCTGTGGGATTTGGCCATGTCCACAGCTTATGGGCTGCTGTGTGGGAGGCTTATCCCACTGAGTGGGATTTGCTCTAGTGGGCTTTGGTGTCTGTTGAGACCGCCCTTTGTGTGTGCCACTTGTGGGGCTAATTGGGTGGTGTTCTTCTGTGGTCTGAAGCCAAACTCCAAGTATGTTGTTTCTGGGGCCTATTGGGAGGGACTCCTATGCAGGCCCAGGTCACCCACTGCCTGTGACTAGCCAGAGGCTACCTGGTAGGAGCTACCAAGCAACCCACAGTTGTTCACTGCCTGTTCTAAACCTGGAGGCTCATGGGAGAGTCCACACTGTGAACCTAGAATGGCTGGCACCAGTATGAGGCCTGGGGTAACTCCACAAAAATCCAGGACACCCAGAGGCCTGCTGCCACCTGCCAGTTTTCTTCAGGTTCAGCCACTGATAAAGCCTCATGCAGTGAGTTAAGTGAGGCAGGGTCTCAGAGAGTCACTAGAGTAGGAAGAGTTGTGGCCATCAATTTAATGCAGACTCTGGTTTGGTGGCAGTGCTGAGCCTGAAGCTACTCAACAAAAGTCTCAGGCCAAACATCTGATACCCAAATTGGCCTTCACTAGCTCTAATTCCAGACAGCCTGCCAGTGCCAATTTCATTCTTTCTGAGTGACGTAGGAGCTGGGCAAAGAGAAGACACCTTTTTTGAATAGCTTTATGAATTCTGTAGCAGATGCAGCTGTCATGTCATTGAAGCTGCTTATTGCCCGAAAAGAATACTTCCTTTAGGGCAGCAGCAATCTCACTAGTAGAAGAGGTTTAATTTATAAGCAGTCTAATTTAATTTTATCTGTTTGGACGGGCTGTAATTTGATGCCAGAAAGTTACCCTTCGAAGAGTTTTGTTGTCTTAGCTGACAATTACATGGCTTTAAGTTGACTTACCTCCGAGCCTCGGTGTGCACACATACATGACAGATTTATATTCTTTTTCTCTCCAGGTGCTGTTTCAAATTAGCACTTTGGTGATAGCAACTTAGGCAGAGAGGGTAGGAAGTCTAATTCGACTTATGCCAAATTACATTTGGTACAAGGGAGCAGAACATTTTAAATCACAGAATCCAAAAAAATACAACTTCTTTTAGAGCTCCTAATTGGGAAAAGTAACATATTCAGCAACACTCTGGGACTCTGGAAGAGCTAATTCATCTCACCACAAGAAGCAATTACTATCAAAGACCAGTGTGCTTAGCTCACTCCACACAGGACCAGACTCATGGAAAGGAGCTGGACTTTATAGAATACTGCATCCAATCGAAATTTGCTTTCTGTTCCATCTGCACAAATCTAACTTGCATAAACCACTGAGCAAGCAACATGAGAGTCAAGACCATTCTCTCACCCACTGTTTTCATATGTGTCTAGAAATAGTCCAACAATCTTAGCAGGAGAAGAAATCAAGCTCATCTGTTTGGATACTCAGAAAAGCTCCCCTTTCCTATCACTGAGTGCTTTTAGAGCTCTGTAAAAGCTGGTTCGTTTGGGTCAAGTCAGCCATTCTCAGACCCTTATTTGTTTTACTTAACAAACACTGGCACAGTACTTATTGAGATGCCAGGCACTGTTCTGAGCACTTGAAAAATTAAAATATTTAATCTTCACAACAGCACTATTAAGGCAAGTACTATTATTAAAGTATGTTTTGCAGATGTTAAAACACACAGACAGCGTAGTTAAGTAATTTACCCAAGATCACAAAATAGAAAAGGTCAGGATTGAGATTTATACTCAGGAAGCTTGGATCCAGAACCCAGGTCATTAACCACTAAGCTATGCTGCCTTTGTACCATCCCCATCAGCATCCCTCACCATAGAGGGAAGTCTCCTGGCTTCTATGAAGCACCCTTGGCTCATCCTGAGCCGCCAGGATGAGCTCTCTTTCCAGGGAACTCCTTAGCATGTGTCTGTTCCTCCAGATGTTCACTGAGGGTTCTTATCTTGTGTTGTTGAATAACATTTCAGATGTATGCTCTTAATTTCTTTGGGAGAATACTAACCCAGCACCGTGCTCCATAAATACTTAGGCACTGAATTCTACTTTGATCCTTACTGATCTTGGAGTTATTGAGACACTATGGACATTTTATTTACTAAAAATGAAAGTGTCTTTTTCAGATGTGTTTTACCTGGGTCAATTTGCTCATGCAGTATTATAGACATTTCCTAGAAAGGCAAAGAGATCTCAGACCAAGGTGTTTTGATGGCTTTGGGACTTTTCATTTCAAGGGCTCTTGCCATTTCCAAGCGGACATTTGCAGTTCTGATTACTGATAAATCAAATGTCACAGTTTATATTAATCATGTTCCCCCTTAACAAGAACTAGAATTGCATGTATTCTGAGGCAGGATATAAGAGAAAGTCACTTAACTAAAGAGAGACTTGCTCATCAACCAACTTTCCCCTCAATGCAGCTTTGCAAGCTCATTTTTTTTCAATGTATCATCTTATCTAACTCCCACAACAACCTGTGATATAATTATTATTATTATGACCACTTTGCAGATGAGAAAACTAAGGACACTAATTGTGTAGTCGCTATTTATAAATACTGCTTTGAGAACTGTGAAGGTCGCAGGATATAATCCTGGAAAATAACAAGGTTCTATTATAGTTAACAATTTACAGATTGGTTCTACCATAGACCATGAATTTTCAAACACATTTATAGCAGTGGAACTTTCTTTAAAATGGAATATTATGGAACCCCAAAACGTAAAGCAAAAAGACAGAGCTCCTCAATTTGGCATCTATGGACCTTACAGAACATAGTCTGAAAACCACTGCTATAGATTGAGGAGAACAACTAGTTTTCAGTGTTATTAATTAGGCAGGGGGCAGGCAGGAGCTGGGAGTAGGCAGACATGCCATTTCTGACAGCTTCATGAATACATACCTTTTATTTTCATTGACTACTATCATATGCAAAGATGCCAAGAGCAGAATTTGTTGAATTTGCTTAGAATTCAATTTAGATAATCATTTAGGCATTTACTTTTTTTCTACTAAATCTAGATTTTTTTGTTATAGCACAACATGCATTCATGCTCTTCTATTTAATTGAGAGTAAATTCTGAAAAGAATTAATAGTAATCCTAGGAACCGCTACTCAAGATGGCTCCATAAATTCATAATTTAAAATAACCTTCCACCCCCTGTGCTCCAAACACTTCATAAAGACTGATGAAAAGCAGAAAAGGAAGAAGGGGTGGCAATGAGTGGTGCTGAAACCCTTGGCCGGATGGGCTGTATGGCTGCTGCGTAGTAGTTGTATCATAAAGATTTGTTGGGTTGAACTGAACTGAAGAAAATTCAATTGAATTGAACTGAATTTTTGGTAAGGACGGGTGATGGTGCAGGGATTTGTCTTCCAGAACATGATGGAAGAAATAATGTCCATTTCTCCAGGGCTGGTTGAACCTAGGAATCAGCATCTTTAACATAGGTTAAGTCTGTCCAGCTGTAGTAAGTGATGCCTGCTGAGGAAAACAGTCCTCTTTCTAATTTTGTGTGTAACAATGAAACTCAGGGGAAACAAAGGACCTAAGACCCTTTGTCACTTGATGATTATTTATTTACTTACTTAACTAATAAGCTCTGGGAGCATATGTGTCAAGGCATTTATCATTATGGGATCTTTCATTCTTTTCAAAAAAATTGAGCAGAAATTTTCGTTCTAGATGAGAAAACTAAGGGCACTAATTGTGTTACCTAAAAGACCTCTTAGGTAAGTTTTGAATATGCATCAGAAAATCCTTACTTTTATCAGAATCGTCCAGTATTTTCTGGTTTGCCCTTCACTCCCTATGTACATATTTCTTTTAACATGTCACTTTTCCATGTGACAACTGCCCTAAAGAGGCCAGTTTCCCACAGCAATATGTCAGAAACGATAAGCATTCTTCGGTTACACACAGCTAAACGTGGAGTTTTAAACACTGGTCTTTCTAGTCTATTACATGCTTACAAACCTTTGTTTTGCTGTCACTCGGGTGGAAAAAGTGTACAAATCAATTGGGCCAGCACTTCTTTTTTCTTTCTTTCTTTTTTTTTTTTGGTCTTTGAATTAACTTGTGAAACCTTTGTCTTTTCTATTCCTTTTACTTATACAACTCATAGTCTGTTTTAATTTCTCCTAATGGTACCAGACAACTGTATTGCACGGTCCCTGAGGTTGTAGTAGATGCAATCCGTTAGGCTCAAGTCAATCACAGCTCTACAAATGAGAACAAACTACGGACCTCATGCTAAAATAGCAAAGTAAATTATCCCTACTTTTAATAATGCAGCTTTGCAGACGGAGCACATAATGGCCTTTAAATTAAGAAATTAGTTACATTTCCTTGATAGCTCACATTCTTATTAGCACAACTGGCATGCTTACTTGGCCTCCTTCTACTTATTCATAAAATATCATCTTACATGAGGTGTCTCCATTTCCACTAATTTTTTCAGTTCTTAAAAAATATTATGATTATTATTAAATGACATATGCCCAGCTATTTGTATAAAAAGAAGGAAAAAGAAAAGATCTTTGCTATGGGATGGAAACTGGTAATTATGCTCTGCTAAGCACATCACAGATGACCAGCTGGCACAATTAAAGAAATAGCTGATCAGTTCCAGTTATTGATTCTGCTAACATGTTTGTTCACGGTTGCTTCTTGTCTAATTAGTTTTTTCTGCCTTCTTAGTCTAAAAGCATACCATTCCAGACTGAGCTATTTTCAGACATTAGTGAGCCAGGCTTCCTTTGGTTGCTTTCTAGAATTGTGTGTGTGCGTGTGTGTGTGTGATAGTTTGCCTATTCATTTAGCAAGAAGATGGCCTGAAAGCTAGACGTTCCTCTGAACCCCTTATTGAATTTCAAATCTGGCTTTTACATGCTTCTCTTTTTCAATGGGTAGCTCCACAGCACTGGTACAGCCATGTTTGAGGCTGTTGTCATCAGGAGATGACGTGTGATTAGGGCTGTCTCCACAAGCTGGGACAAACTGAAAATGCCTGAAAGATGCTGTAAGTCCTATTTGGCGAGGCTCGACTGAAGCAGTCATTCTCTCTTCTGCCAAAAATGAAAAATCTAACTAAGCATAATTGCCATTTCCTAAACCTAGATTGTACAAGAAGTAAAAATGTTTTGGATATTAACAAAATGGGGGCAAATGCAGTGTCAATTTCTAGGAACAAAAGCTTATGGTCTCAGCCCTGGAAAACGGACCAAATGCAGCTCTGTTGGAGCAACAAATGTGTATGATATGGAATCTTTGTCTTTGTCAAAGTTTGTGGCATACAGCTTTAAAATGCAGCAACAGATGCTCGTGTGAAACGGAGGCAGAGAGTCTGTGACCCAGCAGAGCAGTTTACCAATAAATCCCACCCTGGTTCTATGTCTGTGCTCAGTTGTAATGGCAGTTATCACAAAGCTCGGGGACATTGGTATGCTGTCAAGATTTTAATCGCTGCCATGCAGGCAAACAATAAATGTTGCTCTTTTTTAATACTGCTAATCTTTTTTTTTAATGCAAGATTTAGAAGCAGAGAAGTTTGTTTACCTAAGTATTAAAAATGAAACAGAAAGAATGTTTGAGTATTTTGATAGGAATTTCTATTCTCACAGTAAAGAGGATGGGACCAATCCATTTTTATATGGTGTTTTTACTGGTAATTGCTGATTAGGTAGTTCTGTTGCTATAAACCTTTCAAACCATGGAGGATAAGCCAATTTTCCTTCTTCAACAAAAGAGCATCTTACAGATTACAATATTCCATTAACTTTACAGTTTTACTTTAGCACCATATTGAGACATTGGGACACTTTGTTTCAAATGATAGAAAATTAATTTTCACTTTTTTATTACATTTACAATAGAAAACTACTGAGGACATAACTGTTGTAGCATAAAAATGACACAAGAAACTATGAATTTTATTTCCTTCAGTAAAAAGAAAGTAGACAATCAAAAGCTTTAACACTGTCTGTGTCCATCCTAAATGTCCATAGAAGATAAAAATTTGAAAAATAAAGAAAACACAAAACTTTTAACCTTTTAAAATTCTGCTTAAATTCATTCGATTTGGGTATAAAATATTATAGAATAGGACTGAACACAAGTCACATCAACTCAACAGCAAACAGTTGCAAGTGAAGAAATATTCAACAGAGACAGATTTTAAAGATGGAAGGTTGGAATGCAGGTTGGCCAACTGTGGCTGGTGGGCCAAATCTGGCCCACTGCCTGTCTTTGTAAATAAAGTTTTATTGGGACACAGCCACACTCATTCATTTACATATTGTCTATGGCTGCTTTTGCACTACAGAAGCAGACCTGAACTCCTCTGACAGACAAGGTGTGACCTGCAAAGCCTAAAATATTTACAGCTTTATACAGAAAATGTTTTTCAACTCCTGGTAGAACACCTAAAATACATAGTTATTTTCTCCCTTAACAACAACAACAAAATAGAAATAAGATGGAAGCTTCTTCTCCCTCCCTCCCTCCCTCTCTCCCTCCCTCCCTCCCTCCCTCTCTCCCTCTCTCTTTCTCTTTCTCGGCACAAAACATCCAAACGTGCAGGACAATAATACTGACTTAAGATACTGGTCAATTCCAAAAGGGTATCCCAAAGGTAATCCCAATGAGAATCAACATCTAGAGGGAAATTGAGGTTTTGGAGCATTCCTGAAGAAATAAATGCTCCGGTATAGTTCATTTACTCAGATATTCAGAAAGCACTATAAAAAAAAGTAGGAGATCCTGTCTCTACACCTTTTATTCAGTTTATTACCAATTGATAATGCTTTAGTTTCCATCCTGTTGAGTAAATTCACTCATTTCTCTGACAACACCTTCCATAGTTTTTGTCACTATCTGGCTTAGCTCCTTTACACCTGGTTATACATTCACTCAGTCACATAGTCCATGTCCTCCTACTCTGTCTCTCAAGATTTGTTTACTTTTGATGTCACCAAACCTTATAATGGTAAGGCTCTGCCTTTCCCTTGTCTCTGTCCCCATTCCCACCTCAAGCATTTTGTCATTTCAGATTCTCTTTTTTTTTCTGTTCAAAAACACATTCAAAGGAGAGGATACAAACTCCTTTTACTAACTAGGGTATAGTACATAACAAGATCAGGACTACACTCCCTCCCTCCAAAAGCATTTGATATCATTACAGGAGACCATTAAATGTACCTGTTGACACTTCAGGCTTCAGAGAGTGAAAAACCCACCCCGGGGGACACTGTTTTCCAGAGGCTGGTTTGTAGAGGTTGACTGGGCCTCGCTGAAGATGAGGCTACCTCATGCTTCTCAAAGGATTTGCCCAAGCTACTGCCCACATCTAAAATTTTTGACACTTTTTTCACTTTCTCTGCTACTTCTGTTCCTAGCCTGCTATGTCCCTTTATTAGGTGGCACCAGGGACCGAATTTTCCAATAAACTGGAGAATTCCTTGAGGGCAAAGACGACCTTCACATTCACCGTTATTATCTCCATTAGTTGACACAACACTGTCTGAAACCCAGGCTCACTGAATATTTGAAAGAATGAGCACATTCTGCTGCTCAAACGTCAGTGGCTGCCCTCTTGACTCAGAGTAAAAGCCAAAGTCCTCACTAGGGCCCAAAGCAGTCTGGCTTCTATTCCTGTCTTACTGTCTTGTCACCCCTGTGCTCTGCCTTCCCCTCATGGCTCTGGGCACACTGACCTTCTCACGTTATCGTTGCTGCCCTTCAGCACTTTGCACTTCTTGTTTCTTCTGTCCAGTCTTACCCATGGCTTACCACCCTCATTTCTTTCAAGTTTCTGCACAATGCCATTTTTTCCTATAACCCTCCATTCTCTTAAGCCTGCTTGACTTTTTCCTATAGCACTTGTCACTTCCTAAGATAATATATAGCATATCTATTTATTTTTCTTGCTTTGTGTCTTTCTCCATTAAAACATAAACTCCAGAAAAGTGGGGGTATTTGTTTTCTTCACGGTTGTCTTCCCAGGATATAGGACACTCCCTCGTACACAGTAGACACGCCGTAAGTCTTTCCTGAATGACTTATTTCCAAAGCATGTGAACAAGGAAAGGACTTACCACCATTCCTTCTTTCTCCCCCTCTTCTTGATTCTATTGTAAATACAGACAAACAATAGCTAATTCGTAAAAATACGCTTCTTTCCCTGCCCCTCCCCCGCACTGTGTCTCCTTTCCACAGGCTTCTCACCTGCCCTCTGAAGTCTTCTCAGATTAAAGAGAAATGCTCCTCCATCTCCAACCCTGTATGCGTTAAGAGCCTTGTTACGTGGACTGCTTCAAGCTCACACAGCATTACTGCCTAGCTGCCTGAAAACTCATAGGGACTATACCACGAGTGGTCCTTTTGATCATCGCACCAGGTCCCAGAAGGCACAGATCTTTCAGACAGCAAAACTAATATATGTCGAGTCTGAAAAGGCCACAGTGTTCTGTGCCTGCAGAGGAGAGAACCTCTGCAGAGTGATCATCATGATGTAGCCATATGACAGTCCTCTTTCCTCACATATAGGCTGGGAATTGGGAGGACTGTCACCCACTTAATTCCTACATTGCTGAAGGGCAAAAGAGCATTCTTAACACCAAGTGAAACTTTATCACAGCTAGCGTGGTGTTTTTCTTCTAGTAAGGGTTCAATGCAAAGAGGCGGATGGACAATAGAAATGAGGACACAAAAGAGAAACTAGTTAATAACTTACTTATTTGTTTAGAATTATGTCATCACCATATGCAGGTAATGGCTCTGGTGGGAATGTGGCCCTATGCACAGGGTGAGCTGTTTTGACACTATATGCAATAAGTGTACAGAAAGATGCAAATGAAAAGGGTGAATGTGTATGGAGAGAGCTCAAAATTTTTATATCTGAATGACTTCATTAAACGAATTAAACTAATTCAGCTCGTCTTTGTAATATCATTTATTTTTTTGTCAATTGGAAAAAAAGGACTACATTACCATGGTTCCTGGTGAAAAAACAAAACATAAAATTACAAATGATTAAAAGATGATGTGAGTTTACTATGATGAACATGGGAACTCACATTTTGATATTCCTGGGGTAGCAACTCCAGCTGCGTTTCTATAGAAACTCAGTTTCCCCCGCTTCTCTATCAGGTCCTCCTTCCTCCAGCTACTGCAGACCTTGCAATTCTTTCCTACCCAACCCTTATATTCTCTCCATTGCTCTAAATACCCTTCTTACCAATTTGTCAGTGATGGCAAGAGAGGTGAGACAGAACGGCAAAGGCAGAGGAGGGACAGAATTATGCCTTGTTTCCACCATCATGACCATGAACCACTGTCTCCATCCAGGTCTTTCTTTTCCCCCGCTGCAGCCCCTGCTCATCCCAGCCCCTGCTCCCCTGTTATTTCCCCTGCACCTGTCCCAGTGTCTCAGTGTGCCCCTCATATTACATGCCTGATTCCAGAGTTTCTGCCCTGATTTCTATACTCAGAGCATAAGGAGCTCTTATCCCAAGTCCCAAATCTTCTTTGTCTGGCCATCGGAAACCCCACCAGTAGCTTCAAGCCTACAATCAACATAGGAAGGTTAAGTGTGTGGAAAGAAAACTCTGCTCTCGCTTCCAGGCCTGCAGTTAGGAGCCAGCATGTTACTGGCATTCACTTTGGCTCTAGCCTTCACTTCCCTTAGGAACATTGCCACATTTGGTGATGGACATCTTCAGTACCACACAGCGAAGTAAGCAAGAATCAGAAAAGTGGGGTTAATCCCCACAAACACTCACAGTGCAAGTCCACAAGGGAAGGGAGAAACTTTGCAACTGTTGGAATTTTTCCCCAGTTGTATGGAAATATAATTGACATATAGCAGTGTGTAAGTTTATGGTGTGCGTGTCATGATTTGATACACGTGCCTATTGCACAATTATTACCAACAAGGTTTGTTAACAACTCCATTGCTTCACGTAAGTCCCGTGTGTGTGTGTGTGTGTGTGTATGTGTGTGTGTGACATTTAAGGTTTACTCTCTTAGCAACTTTCAAGTCTATACTACAGTATTATTAACTATAGTTACTATGTTGTACATCCGATCCCCAGAACTTATTTATCTTTTTACTGGAAGTTTGAACCCTTTGAGCAACATCTTTCTATTTGCCCCACCACCCAGCCTTGGCAGCCTCCATTCTCCTCTCTGTTTCTGAGTTTGGCTTTTATAGAGTCCAGATATAAGTGAGATCACATAGTATGCGTCTATCTCTGTTGTCGCAAATGGCAGATATCCCTTTTTCTTTTTTCAGATATCCTTATTTTTTATGGCTGAGTAATATTTTTTCCTATTATTTATTTATTTATATTAAATTTATTGGAATTACATTGCTTAATAATAGTACATAGGTTTCAAGTGTATAATTCTATAATACATCATCTATGTATCACATTGTATGATCACCACCCAGAGTCAGTTCTCCTTCCATCACTATATATTTGACCCCCTTTATCCTCTTCTACCTCCCCCCTGCCCTTACCTTCTGGTAACTACTAAACTGTTATCTGTGTCTATGAGTTTTTGTTTCTTTTTCTTGTTTGTTGTTTTTAGTTTTATATCCTGCATATGAATGAAATCATGTGGTTCTTGACTTTTTCTGTCTGAGTTATTTTGCTTAGCATTATAATCTCAAGATCTATCCATGTTGTCTCAAATGGTAGTATTTCATCTTTTCTTATGGTTGAGTAATAGTCCATTGTGTGTGTATATATATATATATATATATATATATATATATATATATATATATATACATCTTCTTATCTAGTCCCCTATCAAAGGATACTTCTTGGCCCCCATGATGAATAATATTCTTAATGTAGGTATTGATCAACATAAATTTCCCTCTTAGAACTGCTTTTGCTGTATCCTGTAAATTTATGTTATGTTTCCATTTTTGTTTGTTTCAAGGTATTTGATTTCCCTTATGATTTCTTCTTTGACCCATTGGTTGTTCAGGGGCGTATTGTTTAATTTCTACGTATTGTCAAATTTCCAGTTTTCTTTCTGTTATTGATTTCTACTTTCATACTACTGTGGTCATAATAGATACTTGGTATGATTTCAGTCATCTTGAATTTGCTAACACTTGATTTGTGACCTAACATATGACATCCTGGAGAATGTTCCATGTGCACTTGAGAGGAATGTATGTTTTTTGAAATGTTCTGTATATATCTGTTAGGTTAATGTGGTCTAAAGTATAATTTCAATCTGTTTCCTTATTGATTTTTCTACCTGAGTGATTTAGCCATTGTGAAAGTGGGGTATTAAAGTCCGCTACTATTATTGTATTGTCTAATTTTCCCTTCAGATCTGTTAGTATTTTCTTAATATATTCTTGGTGTTTCCATGGTGGGTGCATATATATTTACAATTGTTATAGTCTCTTGATGAATTGACCCCTTTGTCATTATATAATGGCCTTTTTGTTACAGCTTTTGAGTAAACCATATTTATCTGCTATAAATATAGCTATCCTGCTCTCTTTTGGTTTCCACTTTCATGTCATATCTTTTTCCATTTCTTCACTTTGAGCCTGTGTGTGCCCTTGAAGCTGAAGTGAGTATTGTGTAGGCAGCATGTAGTCAGGTCTTGTTTTTTTTTTTACCCAGTCAGCTAATCTATGCCTTTTGATTAGAGAACTTAATCCATTTACATATAGTGTAATTATTGGTAGGTAAGGGCTTACTCATGTCATCTTATTGTTTTTTGGCCCATCTTTCTTTTTTCTTGTATTGCTGGCTTCTTTTGTTAATTGATAATTTTCCCTAGTGGTAAGCTTTGATTCCCTTTTTTTTAATCTTCTGTGTATCTACTGTAGATTTTTGCTTTGTAATTACCATGAGGCTTACATAAAACATCTTATAGATGTAGTTGTCTGTTTTATGCTGATAACAATTTTGATCACATACAAAAACTGCTACCCTTTTACTTCTCCTCTTTTATATGTTTTATGTCACACTTTAGTTCTTTTCTAGTGCATATTTGTTTAAAAATTATTGTAGCTGTAGTTATTTTTAATACTTCTGTCCCTTAACCTTTACACTAGACTTAAATGGCTAACACATCACCATACTATAATACTAAAGTAATCTGAATTTGACTATATCTTACACTATGTTGAATGTTTTCACAAGTTTTCATTGTTAATTAGTGTTCTTTTATTTCAGCTTGAAGAACTTTCAGCATTTCTTGTAAGTCAGGTCTAGTGGTGACAAACCCCCTTAGCTTTTGTTTGTCTGGAAAAGACTATCTCTCCTTTATTTCAGGAAAACTATGCTGCATGGATTATTTTGGGTTGACTTTTTTTTTATTTCAGCACTTTGAATATATCATCCCATGCCCCCCGGGTCGGTAAGATTTCTGTGGAAAAATCTGCTGATAGCTTATGGCGGTTCCCGTGTAAGTTATAAGTGTCTGTTCTGTTGCTGCTTTTGAGTCCCTTTTTTTCTTTGAATTTTTTACTGTTTTATTATAATGTATCTTGGAGAAGATACTTTTCAGTTGACTTTGTTTGTGGGCCCATGAATGTCATTAACTGGTATGTCCAGATCTCCCCATATTTGAGAAATTCTCAGCCATTATTTCTTAAAATAAGCTTTTTGACACTTTCTCTCTCTCCTCTCCTCTAGGACTCCAATAATTCAGATTACTTCTTTTAGTGGTATACCAAATAGATAAGGTAGGCTTTCTTTACTCTTCATTTTTTTTCTTTATTTTCCATTGACTGGATAATTTTAAATGTCCTGTCTTCCAATTCACAAATTCATTCTTCTGGTGATTCATTTGTTACTAATGTTGTTTATTGTGCTTTTTATTTCATTCATTGTATTTTTCAGCTCCAGAATTTTTGTTTTGTTCTTTTTAATAATTTATATTTTATTGCTAAAATTATCATTTTTTGTGTGCATTGTTTTCCTGACTTCATTGAGGAAATGAAATCATTGCCTTGCTTTTTTTTCTTGTACTACAGCTCATTGAGCTATCTTAAAACAGCTATTTTGAATTCTTTATGGGGTAAATTACAGATCTCTATGACTTCAGGGTAAGTTACTAGAAAATTATTGTGATCCTTTTGCAGTGTTATGTTTCCTTGATTTTTCATGTTCCTTGAAGTTTTGCATTGTTGTATTCACATTTGAAGTAGCACCTCTTCCAGTCTTTACTGACCGGCTTCAGGAGAGAAATATCTTCTGTCAGCAGAATACCTGCTAGGTATTCTGAATTTTTTCTCAGGCTTTCTCTGAATACACCTGTTCCACACTTCTTGCTCCCCCTTGTGGCAGAATTCTTAAGATTGCATACCTTCTCTAGATTCTGCAGAACCAGGCCTTACATGGACAACTTCTCTTTTACTTTCCCAGTGGTGGTCTCTCAGGCCCACAGGTGGAGGCTGTCCTTCTCTACATGCTTATTGCAAAAGTTTGCTCTTGGCAGCACCTTAAGCGTATATAGGGAGACCCCCCTGGGGTGGGGGTGGGGTGTGGATGAGGCACATGGAGTGCTGTGGGTGACCATAAGCCAGCTGGGAGAATTCGTATGTGAGACATCTGCAGTGACTCATGGGCAAGCCTCCCAATTAAGTCCCTGATGTCGTTAGTAGGATCCACATCCCCTTAATATGTTCCATTTTGAGCCCTGGCTGCTGTTGTCACAGTCGCTCATACCCCACAGTTGTGCAGCTCACAACTCAGCACTCTGTATGTGATAAGAGAGAGCTGGGCCTCTGTGACGGTGTTCTGCAACGCTGAGGAAGCCAGGTGCTCATTCGCACACTCCCACTTTCTCTAGCAGGAGGAATCCTGGGCCAGAAAGGCTCTTGGCACTGGAACAGTGCTGCTGATGGATGCAAATAAAGTCCAGTTGTTCCTCTCACCCTCTCCAGTGCACCCAACATCAGTTTTCTTTCTGCAGCGATATGCTGACATTTCTAGGCTGGACTCCTGGAAATTCACAAAGGCTTTCTCATCCGTGGGTGATTGTCTAAGACAGTGTTCTTTAGGGACTCCCAGACTATGGTGAGGGGCTAGAGCCAGTTAATGAGGCACTTTGGAGTCCACAGCCAGGTCCCTTGGTTTATTGTGCTGGTAACAGAACCAAAACCAGATGAGGCTGTAGTCAGGTCCTCATGGGTACGGGGCTATTTCCAGGTGTATAGCTGGGACCATGGTCGGCAAGTAAGCCACCTGGGTGTGGACATGTCTTCTTGAAACAGCTCTCCTTGTTCTTGTACTCTACTAGGCTTCATAATCTCTTACCTGGAGCCACCAATTCCCACAAAGTCACTTTTGTCCATGGATGGGTGCTGAATTATTGTTGGGGAGAGATGTAACACTCTGGAAACTGTAGAAGTCTTCAAAAGTAAATAACCCAGCTGAAAACTGCTGCCCTGAAATTTGTCACAAAAGTTCATTTACTTTGGTAAAGTTTAATTTGTGTAGATACTTACACCACTACAGTCAACTAATCTTCCTTCTACACTAGTTATTAGTGTGACTGTGTCCCCTTCCAAATTCATTCACTGCAATCCGTGCCCCTAGTACCACAGAATGTGTCTATATTTATAGGTAAGGTCTTTAAGAGATGATTAAGTTAAAACTGACTCACCAAGGTGGTCACCTAATCCTATATGACTGGTATATTTATAAGAAAAGCAGAAAGACCATTTGAAAACAAAAGGAGATGATGGCCATCTAGAAACCAAGATGAGAAGCCTCAGAAAAATCAATTCTACGTACACCTTGATTTCAGACTTCTAACCCCCATAATTGTGAGAAAATAATTCTCTGTGATTTAAGCCACCTAATCTGTAGTGTTTGTTACAGCAGCCCCAGAAAATTAACACAATACCACTAAACATTGTAACTGGTTTATAAATAATGTGACCTTAATCCACAATCTGAGTATGTCTAACTTTGTTTCCCTGTGAAACTTTTATTGCAAGCTCTTAATCCATTAGGGGAAAACTTTTGAAACCCTATTCATGTTGGGGATTGTTGCCTTGGAAAGGTATTAAGTACGTTTCAGAGCCAAGTTTTATAATCTGAAAGAAATTTTTAAAAAATAAGGAAATTTTACAATTAGAAAATTTGTAAGAGACAAATTTGTGAGTTTTAGATTGCAAAGCAAAGAAGGTAAGTTTCTATAATAGTGTCTGGATGCATGACTGGAAGCTGGGACTCATCAAGGAAGGGCTGCATCTGATTGATAAGAGATGAGCTGGGCAGAGGAAAGTGTTAGTAATAGAAATAGAGAAGAAAGGTTTCATTAAGAGGTCATATGAATACATTCTGGAAAGAGACCATGCTTAGAAAAGTAGGCTTTGGAGCCAGATGGCCCTAGGTTCTAATCAGGATCATTTACTATATATAACTTTGGGCGAATTACATTACCTCTCTAAGCCTCTGTCTGCAAAACACGAGAAAGTTTGTTTCTACCTTGCAGAAACTTAGAAAGGGTTAAATGAGGCAGCCTAGTACCTGGCGAATACATAATACTCAGTCTTATGTCTAATTATTTCTATAATTACTAATAATTTTATTGTTATTATTGCTATTATCACATTGCAGCTCAGCAGAGCTGTTATCATTAAGCTATCTGATTCTTCATAATTCTGTCTTACATGATATATAAAGTGCTTGTATGCTCAACATTACTGAATCTTAGGAAGATAATTCATATTTAAAAAATTTATTGACTGAAGTATTGTTATGCTTAGAACATTTTTAATAGGTTATATTCTGAGTGTCCTTCTCCACACTCTTTTGGGATCCCCTATCCTACAATGCAAATCTAAAACAAAAGTGTCATTTAGCCTTTGGCTACCAGATCATATAGCTGTGTGAGGTGCTTTATGTCTTTGTGACGCTATGCCACACAAATCAATTGAAAGGAAAACAAGGACAATTATCCATGTAATTCAAGGAGCAAACAGCTTGCTAGAAATAAATTAAAATTTATTGAAGTATAGTTTCTATGATGAAGGTTACCGTGAAGGTGTTCAACTTAGCAGTTTCTTATATTTGTGCCACATCTCTATGCCTTTTAATTCTGGTTTTACTTGCTTTTATAAAAATGATATTGAGTGTTTGCATAAATAGGCCTCTAAAACATGGAAATCTTATTTATAGACATGGCTATATAGAGAAATACCTGTGATAATGCTTATAGTCGAAAATCATTAGGAACAAAGAACACTCTGGCTTGCTAGGAATCGGAATTCCCAATCTTATCCCCCCAAGAAGGTGTATTTTTTTCGGGGTTTTTTTTTTTTTTTTTTTTTTTCAGTCTGAATCTATAGACTGTTTTGGATTCTCACATTTCCATAGTCATTTGCATAGTATTGAAAACATATTACATAACAAGTCAGTCAAGCTGAATTATAGGCAGTTCTTTTCAATCAGGCCACTGCGGTTCTGTGCTGCTCAGTTCAGCTCCTGTCTCCCACTGCTCAAATGTTGCCATGGTGACCAATTTTTGTCTTGTACATTCCCAGGTCCCGGGCGGCCCCCTGATTCATAGCACTTTGCCATAACTACAGCAACTGCTAGCTGTTATCTTATTATCTAATCTCCCCTTAGTAATACATATCACCTTTAAGTTACCTGGGTGAATTCTTGAAACCCGAGTATAAATGACATGTTACATAAACAAGAAAATATATTCATATGAACTAAAATGATAATGGTGAGAACAAATAAATAAGACTCCTTAAGCCATCCATTAGCTGGAGCTCTATGAATTTATTCCCTTACTATTCTCAAGCTATATAACCATCTCTATCACTGGAAGACCGATTTGATTCTTTTATGACAAATGGAATAACAAGATTGCAAAACTATTGAGCCGAATTTGATCAACCATGTTGCAATCCATCTGATTGTTGAGCTTTTCACTGTTATGACAGCTGAAAAACACAAATTATTGGGATGTAGGAAGAAGGAACTGAGAGTTACTAAGACAGCCTAATTTACCCATATGCCTAAAAAGACAATGTCATATAGACAAACTGAATTTCACCTCTTTTCCCTTCTTAAATATTGTAGGCTGAATGTCTTTTGAGTAAAAACACAGCCTTAAAAAAAAAAATCGTAAGAAACCAGATCAAAGACATAAATAGAACAAAATATGCACAAGAGATCTCATCCAAGATCAAAGATGTGAGCGTAATTGCCATGAGTAAGAAATGCAAAGCTCACCAGAACAAAATGTCTTCAGCACACAGAGAACTCTACTCAAAAAAGAAAAAGAGGGGGAGAAAAAGTCTCTGTGAAATCAAACCCTCCACACAGCAAGGAAAATGTCTTTATTTTCCCCCTTCGCAGTAAGCAAAATGTCTATGCCATTCCATTGAAATATCCAAATATGGAGCAATGCCCGTCAAATCTGAGGGAGAGAGGCATGTCACAAACCTTCTATTTTGTGGGCCAAACGTCTTTTACGCTTTTTTTGTTTTTTCCCTGCCAAAACCCACCCCCAAAACTCCAATCTTTAAAAATGTTTCACTGTAAATCAACCTGGTACAGATAGAGTTTTCAAGAGTGTGAAATATGGAGGTAGTAGCATTTCAGAGAGCAGCTTGGCTTGTTAAAATGAAGTAATTAATTTAATGCATGTGGGAAAAAGAATAAAAAAAATAGGAGGAGCTTTTTTTTTTTTATTAAATATTTATCACTGGAGCCGTGGGTGGATGCCGCTCAGAGAAGCAATCATTAGAGATGGGACATTGATTGAAGTGAATATTAAGTAGTACTCTACACTACATAACAATTGCTGATTTCTTGGAAAAAAAAGTTCTTAAGAGTCTTAGTTAGACACTGCTCTTTCAGTGTGTCTTACTGCATACACTTAATTTTAAGTAATTCAGTCTTTTTAAAATGTCTGTCTCTGACCTTATAGATCTTTCATCTAATTCAAATCAATGACCTTAACTCTTTTCTACCACTCTACAGTAACAGGGTGTAGGAGAGAGAGGAAGGGGGAGAGGGAGCATGGAACAGAGTGAGAGGGAGAACACTTGAGAGCAGATAGTTATCAGAAATGTAAGCTCATACTTGCAGAAAGAGGAGAAATGGCAAATTAATAACCTGTGATTCTGTTTAGCCTACTAGCGGGAAAACAGATTTCAGATCCAAGGTAAAGTTTGATCAGATACGTTGCTAGCACTTAGTGCAAATTTTCTGAACTTGATTCTTGGAAACAAAAAAAAAAAAGGAAGCAATGCATTTCCTAATGATATTTAGCTTTGATATGTACATTAACATATATATATATATATATATATATATATATATATATATATATATATATACTTTTTAACCCTTAGAATACAGATATAATAATTGCAAACAATTTTTTGAAAAATAATATTAATTTGGGGCAATCTGTTTGTATGCAGCAAATGTGCCCAACCATATCCCTGAATTCATTTTGAGACATTTCTTTTATTGTAGTGTTGTTTTCATATCATTCCAGACCCCTGAGTACCATCTGACTTTTATTCTAGTCAAAGGTCTTTACATGTTTCATAAGTTAATTTCCTGGGCTCACTTCACCTGAAAGAAAAATGCACCTTTACCTGCATGAAACAAAGCACCATTCAAGACCTGGGGTTTCTTACCACAGTGATTTCAATTGCAGTGTAAAGTCAAAGAAAACCACTGCTATGTTTAGTGGAATATGCAAGGGGCTATATACAAGCTGTTATAAATAAACCTAGAAGGCGCTGGGGCTAATGTCTCCTTAGCCCTAAATATGGTGAAACAAGCAAATGACAATAAAACTTGTGCAGAGAAGGGAAGTCACTTCCCAATCACAGATATTCCCACATTATTTTTTGGAAGCATAAGAGTGGACTACTTAAGAAGTAAGTCCTCTTCCTGCAGCATCTGGAATTTCTAAATGCTCTTTTCCCCAATCCATCCATTCATGTCAACATTGCTATAGTTGGGCTGCCTTGGAGGCTTTTATAGACTCCATTTTCAGGGACTTTAGAAATGTCAGGATAAAAAAAAAAAAAAATGACACTGTCCCATAGCCAAAAAGAACAGTGCTGTACCACCAATGACCACAAACACCTTTGGGGCCATTTTCTTGACAAGCCAGTAAAATGATCTGATGAAATGGAATAGCATTCCTCTGAGTGACGTTCACATTAGAGTAGTGGTTTTCAAGAAGGGGTAATCCTCCCTCCCCACCAGGGAACATGTGGCGATATTTGGAGACATTTTTTGTTGTCACAATGAGGTGAGAAATTCTGCTGTCATCTAGAAGGTAAAGACCATGGATGCTGCTCAACATTCTCCAATGCACAGGGGTCAGCCCACCTCCCAAGAAAGAATTATTCTACCCAAAATGTCAATAGTGCCGACATTGAAATATCCTGCATTAGACAGTCCCTTCACTCTTCCCTCCACTTACTCTTTGTTTTCTTTAAATATTTTTTATTAAACTATAGCTAACATACAATATTATATTAGTTTCAGGGGTACACCATAGTTGTTTAACATTTATATACCTAAAAAAGTGGTCACCATGATAAATCCAGCAACCATCTGACACCGTACCATGCTATCACAATATTATTGACAATATTTCCTATGGTGTATATTATAGCCCCATGACTTATTTGTTTCATACATGGAAATTTGGACCTCTTATTCCCCTTCACCTTTTCCCCTCTTTTTAAATTTTTCCTTATAATTGACATTCAATATTATTTTATATTAATTTCAGGTGTACAGCATAGTGCTTAGACATTTACTTAATTTAAGAAATGATCCCCCTGACTAGTCTAGTATCCACCTGACACTATACATAGTTATTACCATATTATTGACTATATTCCCTGTGTTTTACTTTACATCCTCATGACTATTTTGTAACTACCAGTTTGTACTTCTTAATCCCGTCACCTTTTTCACCCTGACCCCAATCCCTCCCATTTATCACCCCAATAAATCTAATACCCATCTGACACCATCCATAGTTATTACAATATTATTGACTATATTTCTGATGCTACACCCTACACCTCCATGATTACTGTGTAAAAACCAATTTGTACTTCTAATCCCTTCCCATTTTTCACTCATCCCCAATCCCCCTCCCATCTCACAACCATCAAAATGTTCTGTGTAACTATGAGTTTGTTTCTGTTTTATTTGTATATTTTGTTCTTTAGATTCCACATATAAGCAAAATCACATAGCATCTGTTTTTGTCTGTCTTACACTGCATTCAGCACAGTACCCTCCAGGTCCATCCATGCTCCCACAGATGGCAAGAACCCATTCCCTTCCATGGCCAAGCAACATTCCATTGTAAACATGTACCACATCCTCTTTATCCATTTATCCATCGACATAATCAGGCTGCCTCCACATCTTGGCCACTGTAAACAGTACTGCATGAACATATAGATGTACATGTCCCCTCAAAATAGCCTTTGGGTTTCTTCAGATAAATACCCTGAGTGGGATTACTGGGTTGTTCTTTGTTATAGCCTTTGTTTTAAAGTTTATTTTGTCTGGTGTAATTAGTGCTATCCCAGCTTTTTTTTTTTTTTTCCATTTTCATGAAAGATCTTTTTCCATCCTTTCACTTTCTGTCTGTGTATGTATTTCAATCTGAAGTGAGTCTTTTGTAGGCAGCATATGTAAGGGTTTTGTTTTCTCATCCATTCAGCTCTCCTATGTCTTTCCAGTGGAACATTTACTCCATTTACTTTGAAAGTAATTGTTGATAGAAATGTAACAATTGCCATTTTATTATTCATAATTTTGATCTTTTTTTTTTTCCACCTTAAAGAAGTCCTTCTAACATTCCTTGTAATGCTGGTTTGGTGGTGATGAAGTCCTTTAAGGTTTTCCTTGTCTGGGAAGCTCTTTCTGTCCTTTGATTTTAAATGATAGCCTTGCTGGGTAGAGTCATCTTTGTTGTAGGTCCTTGCTTTTCATCACGTTGAATATTTTGTGTCAATCCCTTCTGGCCTGCAAAGTTTCTGTTGAGAAATTAGCTGACCGTCTTATGGGAGCTCACTTATAAGGTACTTTCTCTTACTGCTTTTAGGATTCTGTTTTTGTCTTTAACTTTTGCCACTTGATAATGTATCTTGGCGTGGGCCTGTTTGGGGTCATCTTGTTTGGGACTCTGTGAGTTCCCTGGACTTGTATGTGGATTTCCTTCACCAGGTTAGGAAAGCTTTCAGTCATTATTTCTTCAAACAGGTTCTTAATCCTTGGCTTTCTCTCTTCACCTTCTGGTGCCCCTATGATGTGAATGTTGTTATATTTGATGTTGTCCCAGAGGTCTCTTAAACGATCCTCCTTTTTTGGATTCTTTTTGCTGTGCTGATTCGGTGTTTTCTACCATTTTGTCTTCCAAATCTCTGATTCGATCCTATGCTTCATCTAGTCTGCTGGTGATTCCTTCTAGTGCATTTTTCATTTCAGTTATTATCTTCTTTTCTGACTGGTTCTTTTTTTTTCTTTTTATGGTCTCTATGTCACTTTTTATGCTTGTTTTCTCTTTGTTGAAGTTCTCACTAAGTTCCTTGAGCATCCTTATAACCATTGTTTTGAACTCTGACTCTGATAGGTTGCTTGCCTCCGTTTTGTTTAGTTCTTTATCTGGAATTTTCTCCTGTTCTTTCATTTGGGATGTACTTGTGTCCTCATTGTAGCTGCCTGTCTGTTTGTTTCTGTGTATTAGGTAGATCTGCGATGTCTCCCAATCTTGTCTGGTGGCCTTATGTATTAGGTGCCCTGTAGGGTCCTGGCATAGTCTCCTTAATCACCTGTTCCAGGTGCTCCAGGAGTGTTCTTTGTGTGGGTTGAGTGTGCCCTCCTGTTATAGTTGAGCCTTGGTTGCTATTGGCACATTAGTGGGTGGGACTGACCCTCAGGCTGATTGGCTCTGGGGTTTGGTCATGTCCACAGCTTGTGGGCAGCTGTTTGGGGGGCTTACCCCACTGAGTGGGATTTGCCCCAGCAGGCTCTAATGCCTTTTGAGACTGCCCTTTGGGTGTGCCATTTATGGGGCTATTGGGTGGTACTCTGCTGTGGTCTGAAGCCAATCTCCAAGTATGTTGGTTCTGGGATCTCTTTGGAGGGGTTTCAGTGCAGGCCTAGGTCACCCACTGCCTGTGATTGTCTGGGAACTACTTCGTAGGGGCTACAAAGTGGTCTGGGGTTGTTTATTGCCTGTGCTAAACGTGGAGGCATGCGGGAGCGGCCACGCTGCAAACTGAGGATTGCTGCCACCAGTGCTGGGCCTGGGGTAGCTCTGCAAAAAGCCAGGACACCCTGATGCCTGCTGCCACCTGCCGGCTCCCTTAAGGTTCAGACCCTGATAAAGCCTTTTGCAGTACACAAGTTGGATGAGGCAGGGTCTTAAAGAGTCACTAGAGTGGCAAGAGTTGTAGTCACCAGGTTAATGTAGACTCTGGTTTGGTGCCAGTGGCTGAGCCTGGAGCTACTCAGCAGAAGTCTCAGAGCACACTGAGGCCTGCTGCTGCCTGCCTGGGTCCTGTAGACTTTGATAGTTTTTCAGAGTGCAATGTGGGTGGGGCTGGCTGCTCTCGGAGAAAGTACCTCTGGTTTTAGGTGAGTTCAGTGCACCAGGGTCCCAGTAAGTCACCCGGGTGGAGCAGCAGAGCTCAGCAGGCCAATCAGATTCAGATTTGGCCTGTGACAGAGAGCTCAACATAGGAAACATAGCAGCTGGCCTGCCAGATGCATGGGAATAGGGCCCCACACAGGGAGAATGGCAACTCTCCTCCAACTCTGGCCTCGAAGCCACTTACCTCTGTGTGGCCCCGTATGCCTCTGACACCCCCTAAGTCACCGTCTCTCCACTGGAGCCCAAGGTGAGTGCCTGCGAGCGAGTGAGTCTGCACAGGCCATTTAAGAGGATGTTTGCGCTTCCCGCCACCTTCCATTCCACCTGGATGATTGGAATCTCCACTGTTTTTCACAGCCAGATGTTGTGGGGGGTCCCTCTTCCCAGCACCAGTACTCTGGGCTGGGTAGGTCAGTGTGGGGCTGAGACCTCTCGCTTCTCTGGGTGGGGGGAATGTTCACGGCTGAGGTATCCCTCCTGGTTCTTAACCGCCACACTGAAGTTTGGGGCCAGCTCGTTTTGTATCTCCACCTTGCCTACCAAATTCACCGTGGATTTTTCTTTATATCCTTAGGTACACAACTTCTGTTCAGACAGACTTCAGGTGGTTCTTCAGGTTGACTGTTCTATAATTTAGTTGTAATTTTAGTGTGTTCACAGAAGGAAGCAGGCACAATGTTTATCTACTCTGCCATCTTGGATATCCCCTGCACTTACTCTGATTTCTAGATAAAGTTTATATTTTATTTAAGGATAATCAAATCACAACTTTTGTTAGGTAACAATCACATATTCATAATCCATGTACAGCAATGATGTTTGTGATGCCTCAGATTCATGCATTGAAAATGTAAAGTTTTATAAATATTCGACTTGATTTTTGGATTCATAATTTAGCAACTGGGCTTAAGCCCAAACCTTTTGTTGAGATGAAGTAATTCTCCACCCCATTGTTTCACTTTTGCATCTCTCTCATGATTAGGGGTCTGATGCCCAGAAATGGCTTGACTTACTATACTCCACACTTTTCTTTGTGTGGGGACTTCTTGAAAGCTAGGCATACTATAGGTAACATTTTTACTTTGAAAAATTATTTGATGTCTTTTACAAATGATGGCTTTTACAAAAGGGAAGTGATTTTCAACCACCTTGTACCCCTTTCTCTCCTGTAACACAAAGGTGATTTTTGTTGATTTCCTCAGAAAAATCAAACGCATTTTTTGAATAAGAGACTTGCTATAGTAGGAATTTCCAAAAAAGAAACCAATCATAATATCTTCTTTTCTAGTCTTTTTGACTCATAAAGTCCTGCTAGTTCAAGTGAGAATTCTAGACGATTTGGATTTGATGGGAAGGAGACTGAGCTTGCTTGTGCTGTTTAATGTAGCATCTGATTCAGATGCAACACCCTCCTTTAGCTGTTTCACAGTTCAGTAAAAGACATGCGATAGACACCATTATGGTCTCAGAAACGAGCCTTGACCCACACACTGTGACAGGATCCACTGGACAGGAAGTCATGCGGTCATTTAATAACATGCAATGTACTCATTACAAGTCATTTATTTCCAAGGATTCTGATTAAAACAGATCAGGCAAGAATTTTACTAGAAAACTCCTCTTATCCATTGTCAAGCCACCCTTGAAGTTTAGGCTACGTTTCTTTAGTCATATTTTATAATCTAAGGTTTTCATAGAATCATTCAAAGATATGTATTGGGTGTTCACTGCCTGAAAGGTAGGTAAAGCATAAATTTTTGGTAGGCTTACTTCAGAATGTGGAAATATTGTCATAAAAAAAGTGAAAAAAAAAAAAAAAGAAGAAATCTAGGAAACTTTTTATTTTTCCTAAAGTCGGTGTTTTCCAAAATGTCTTATTACTTATTAAAAGAAAAGTCTCTTAGTCTTTTAGCCCAACTAAGACCTCCTTAGGAGGGTCCTAGAAATCTGTATTTTTAAACAGTGCCCAGAGAGTCATATGATTTGCTATTTTGGGAAACAGTGGCTTAGAAGAATGCACATCTATGGAAGACTACAAAAGATACCACATTAAACTATTAACAGATTCGGTAGCTTGATCAAGATCAAAAGGTTGTTTGATACATACAGAGTACTTAGAAAGTGTCTGGCACATAGCAAACTCTTAATAAAGGTTAGATATTATTGTTTTCCCTTGTCATATTCAGTGTAGATAAGAATTATCATTTCACTAGGTCAGCCTTCAAAAACCATTAGCCTTTGCAGACAGTGGCCCTGAACAGTGTATTTATTACATCTGTGGCTCCTGTCTCCCTTTTACTCAGGCATGTCACCAAATTCCTGTCGCTTTTTCATTAACTCTCCTATTTTGATTGCTATCTTATCTCTCCTTTTAATTGAGTATTCCTCCTGATACTGACTTTTCTGAGAGTCATTTAATTTTTATCTGTGCACACAAAGAGCCCTTCCTGGGAATTCTAACATTCCATTGATAACCATCAAGGTATGCACCTTTATCATGCCTTCTAAGCCCAATTGACGCATAACCGGGGGTGTGAGTCTGATTATTTAAAATAAATCGGAGATTTCCAGGGATCTGTGTAGCTTTCACCCTCTATAACTAATGTTACTTCAATCCACAAATATTTAAACATTAATTTGGAGCATTCCACTTGCACATATCATGGAAGATATGGGAACACTGAAACTGGGAGCACCCACGTGACATTTTGATCTTTATAACTCAGTAGAAATCCTTATGCCCATTCACTGACTTATCCATCATTACAGTTTCTATATTCTCTTTTATATAATGCTTGCAACAATCCTAAAAAAGGAGCAGGATAGGGTGTGTGTAATCACGCTGCTCTTTTCCATATTACTCATCATTGCAGCTTTTCCTAAGGAAAAAGAAAAATATTTGCTGCATAAATCAAATGTGTAAAATCTACGTCCTTGAGCTAAAGAGAGAGAGAGAAAATCCTATTTCTTTGGCTTACTATCAACACATGCATTTTTAACCTCTCTACCTATGTGAATGTTGGTAGGCTGAATTTTGCAACTGAGGGAACACCTCACATTTTGTTTGGAATTCATGCATGTATACAAATGGCTTTATTCGTAAAGGGAATATATGTTCTTTCTAAAAAGTAATTTATTCTGAGGTGGATAGAAAAAACACTTGCCTTTATTGTATCCACTGATTCTATTCCTCCAGATTTTAATGAAATGTGTCTGTGGCACCTCTGGAAATTCCTAAATGGTCACAAACTACCATTACTTTTGTGTTAAAAGAGGTTAAACTGCCCAAAGCCATAATTTAAAGTCTTAATTGAAATGCTCCCAATTCAGCCATGAGCAGCATCCCCAGAAGAATGGTGAAGTTCTCTGTGGGCTTCACATAATGGGACTGCGTGGGTAGATGCCATCTGCAGCTCAGGGGTTGGGGAACAAAAAGGCATTTGAGGAAAGGGAATTTCTTACAGATATGATATAATGGGAACGATCTGAAAGTCATCCATCATGACTGTGACATACATCACACCCAACAACAGCCAAAAGCCATGAGATGTCATGTACCGCCTGCAGCGTGTCAGGCCTTCTGGCATCAGCACTTTTGTGCATCCTGCCACCTCGCCTTTGTCACCCACTTGCTACAGTGCATGGGGAGGCCCAAGAATGACTCTGCCCACCCCCGCCCCAACGTTTGCTAATGCGGGCTTTATTATCACCCACCCCAACAGGCACTCAGGACACATTCATCCCGTGTCAGGGAGTGACAGTCAGAGCGTAACAAGGCTGCCAATGCCACCAGATGTTGCTGGACCTCATAAATTCGGTTAGCACAACCACACTGTTCCAAGAGGGTCAGAACAATGTGGGCCAGGCAAGGACACACGGCCACTCAGAAGCCCCCATGCAGACAGCTGCTCAGAGACACAGAGATTAGGCAGAGGCTTCCATTCACTTCTTTCAGTTTTCCTTACATGGCTTACTTTTCACTAATTATCTCAAAATTTAAAATTCAGATTAGGTTAAGATGAGCAAGTAAAATATATAAGCTATGTTTTCATATCACTATGTGATAGCAGCCTGTCACTTATATCCAAGTGTTGTTCATTTAATTTTAAACTACCATGTGGCATGCAGGCGCATACACACACACACACACACACACACACACACACACACTTAGAATGAGTTATTAAATTTGTATTATATTCTCTTGCTTTAATTTCTGTATAATACTTGTTTTTATCTCATCTTCCCAAGCTTTCCAGATGCAGGGACCATGAGTCGTGCTATCCCTTTGGCTCTCACAGGACCTAATTCAACACTGGACACATAGTACTTGCTTCATGGCTAATCAGCTGATCTTAAAAGGGTTTTTGTTTTTCATATTTCCAAAGACTGGATAAGAAAACTGAAGACAATATATAGAGTAAAAAAAACCAAGGTTGGACACCACTGATGTAGACCTTGGTAAAGAAATAGAAAGCTAAGCAGTTAAATTTCATCACTTGAATTGAAGACATTAGTAGCCCAAGATTCTATGATTGTTCAGAATGCTTTTTCAGGTTAATATCCTCAAAATTATGCCAACGCTTTATGTTTTAGGCTTGTTTATACCCCTGTGTAAGTAGCCCACTTGCCTGTGAATCAATGTCTGTGTGTATGGAATTCAGGAATCCATAAAAACTACAAATAAAGGACAATTTTCAGAGCAATAACTTGTTTGAGTGTCCAGTAACTAGGATTCTGGCTGACTGGATGAGTTTCAGGATTTTTAAACTAGCCATATACTAAAGTTGCCACTTCACACTTAGCTAGGAAATAAATTCCACGTAAGCTAGGTTTTGTGTACTGTTTTCATCTCTATTCCAATATCCTTTGTATATGTCCATATTAATTACTTTTTCTTAGATATTAATTATTCTTGTTTCTGCTGATATTTTATACATCTTAACCACACACTTGAAAAGACATAATTTATATTCTGGTCAGATTATTGTATCCATTCCTCAATAAATTCTTTTGTTTGAGTTCCAGAAGTTGGTACAATTTCAATCTTGCTTTTCATCCTGAAACAACTTTTATTTTGGGCATTGATGCAATAAAAATATTTTATATTTATACAAGTATAAAAATGGCAGAGATGGCCTGGTAGAAATGACAAGTTCTTATTCTGTTTGATGGAAATTTCACATGTAGTTTCAATTTATAAACTGTGGACCAAAATCTGAGTTGGAAGGGGGATCAAATATATGGTGACAGAAGGAGAACTGACTCTGGGTGGTGAACACACAATGGGATTTATAGATGATGTAATACAGAATTGTACACCTGAAATCGATGTAATTTTATTAACAATTGTCACCCTAATAAATTAAAAAAAAAACCCTGAGTTGGGAGATTAACAAAACAAAATCCAACACATAATTATTAGTAATTATTAAGAACAAATTGATGTTATTTAAGACACAATGAAGATAATGTAGCTAACCTAGTTTTTAAACTCAAACAAAAATATCAATCTAAGGACAGTAAGGATTTATTCAATATATATTTCCTATAAACAATGTTTTCTTGTTAGAATTAAACCGTAATTTAAATAAACGTTTTAAATGAAAGGAAGAGATTATGCTAAAATAAATTAGTTAGTATTTTAAGTATCTGTTCAGGTCAGGCACTTGGTGACCGACATTCTACCTTTGATGAGTAAAGCTTTGTTTTAACTCAGTATAAAGATGTGTGTGTGTGTGTGTGTGTGTGTGTGTGTGTGTGTGTGTGTGTGTGTTGGTTGGACAATTAAGTTTGCAAACTTTACATATATATGTAAATATATATATATATATATATATATATATATATATATATATATATATATATATAACATATATAAACACTGAGGACACACCAGAGAACATAGTCCATATGTGCATGTGTCCCCTCATTTGAGTGGCCCTCTCTGACATCTTATTCCTGTAGCAGCAATGTTCCTTCACTTTCAGCTGTGGTGACCTTTATCATTTATTACATCGTGTGACTTGGTCATTTGCTTTATTGTCCCTCTCCTCCATTAGAAGTTCACCTCCAGGAGGATGGGGACTTTGCTACTTTGGTCCTAATCACATTTCTAGCACTTCACATAGTGCCTGACACTCAAAAAAATATGTGTGAATATTTGAATATATATACGGAACATGTGTTCTTTTGGAAACAGATAAAAGAAGAACACCAGGAAGGCTTTGCATGTGTGTAATTATGATCTTATAATGTCAATTGTAATATAAAGTATTTCACTCAAATTAAGTGTTTTACACAGAGTATTTTAGTATGCATCGCACAAATAATCTTTTTCAGTAAATCATTTTCAATAAGTACTTTTCCACCGAGCAATTGGAAAGGGAGTGTGAAAGAAGGTTACCGATGAAACATAACAGAGCTCCATGATTAAAATCTCTGAAATCCTCATGGTATTATTCCAGGACTCAAGAAATAAAGGCCTGTAAAATCAATTAAATGAAACCAAGTCCAGCATGTTGTATTCAATACTTAGATTTTCTGAATTTTAGACAATTTTTTTGTTTGCCAAAAAGGATGCATTATTTATGCCTACATTAAATTTCCTGATGGTGAACAGCTACAGCAATAAATGGGGAGATTGTCATGATCACAGAGAATAGCATGTGTACTATTTTTAAAGTTTCATTGAATATGTGTAACTCTAGAATAACTGATAATTAAAAACAATCTGAAATTTGTCTATATAGTAAACACCTTTAATTCTAGTTAGCTCTAAATGCATTGACAGGTGGAAACATTGATATAAAGGAAAGTAAATTTCATAATGAGAGATTTGGGTATTGAAAATTCTTTCCTCTAGGGCACTTGAGATTATCCTTTGGACACCTGAAAAAAAATCTGGATGATTCCCAAAACTTAAAAATCTGGTTTTCCTACCAATTGTCTAAGATAGTCCCCTTCAGCTGCACTTATGACCATGGTTATCTGGCTTCACCATCCAAACAACTGACTGAATTCATCCAAACAATTGGCTAAAGACCAATTTTACATAGTCTCAAACCCACAGATAATATGTTTTAAAAATTGTGCACAATGTCATTCTAGAATTCTCTTTGAGAGAAAACATAACAAACAAACACACAAAAAACATGATATTTATTTTCCAGCTCCTGCCTTTCTTTAAACAAAATTATTTCATTTTTTGCAAAAGTTTATATACATTTACATGAGACAAACATCAAAAAATACAAAAGTGAAAAGCCCCCTTCCATTGCAAAGTTTTTTGGAGATGGTTTCCCAGTGTCACCAAGAAGTAAATTTGCATCTTTGTTTCTGTTCTACATCTTGTTCTTGGGAACTTCTAGGATGAGGTGTTTATAGTGTGATGTTCATTCTAAAAGTTCTGCCTTCTTGTTTGAAGGATCAAATCAGGGCCCTCGATCTTTCTCCAATACCCTGGCCTTTCCCTTGTCACACCTGATTTCCCTGCACCAGTAGTTTTCAATTGAAGGTGAGTTTGCTGCTGCCCCCCACCCTACCTCCTGGGGACATTTAGCAATGTCCGGAGACATTGGCACACTGGGGAGGGGTGCTACTGTCAGTGAGTGGGTAGAGACCAAGGGTGATGTGGAATATCCCGCAGTGTACAGGGCAGCCCCCACCCCCAACAAGAAATTATCTCGCCCCAATATACATAGTGTCCAGGCTGAAACCCAGCCCTCACCCAATTGCCACTGAAATTTCCCTATTTCTGTCACCTGGTCACTTTGGCCAAAAGTCCTGGGTTTAATCCTGAGTTGTTATCCTTCTTTTCTGTTTTCCTCATTTTTCCTATTCCATTCAATATCCAGAGTTTCACTTGGGTTTTTTCCTTGGAAATTTCTGGTCATCGGTTGTTTTCTTCATTCCTACTACCAGCATCATTGCATGCACGCACTTGGGTGAAAAATTATACTTTCACAGGTCTCAATAGCTCCAGTCTTTTTTCCCTCCTATCCTTATACTTTACTGCTAAATTAAATTCCCTCAAATACTATTTTCCCCACATCAAAAATTTTCAATGATTCCTTTCTGGAACCTCCCTATTTTAGGATTCCTTAACAGCTGGGCCCTTACCACCACCTTCCTCATATGCCTTATACAAACTTTCCATTATAGCCAAACTGGCCTACTCATCATTCCATTTTTTTGTCTAAATGTAATAACCAACTAAATAATTCTATGTTAGTAGACCTATTAGATAGCAAAATGATTGACAAAAATTGGTTTATTTGGGGGAAGATTTTATCCTAGACATCTGAGGACTCTGGGGTCAGGCTAATTGGAAACAGTTCTTATCTCTGCCACTGACTAGCTTAGAAAAGTTACTTTATCTCCCCATCTGTAAAATGGGCTAACAATAATAATTATTTCATAAGATTACTGTGTAACTTAGAATAGTCCCTGGCATATAGTAAGCACTATAATATTCACTATTATTCCGAAAGGAAAGAGTGCTATAGTATTTTCTTTATAAACTCTCATCTGAAGGTCATTACTGATGTGTAGTGTAATGTTCTTGTGCCTAGTGTTGTGGCAGCCAAAATGATGCACACTCTAATGCACTAATTGTTTGATCAATTGCTGAGTGTTTTCTGAAAATATCATCAACCAGATTTTTGTAATCTCTCCCTCTTACTCTCTCTCTCTCCCCATATATATATATATATATATATATATATATATATATATATATATATATGTGTGTGTGTGTGTGTGTGTGTGTATATATATATGTGTGTGTGTGTGTATATATACACACATATGTGTATATATGTATATATATATGTATATATATGTTTATTTATTTATTTATCCTGAGCGGCCCTAAAAGATTCTGGAAACCTAAAAATTTCTACATGATGCAAAAACCTCGGCATACTCACTGTTCCCACAGCGAAGTTCTCCTGGTTGCCAGGGTTATCAAGTTTCTGAAGTTCCATATCCAGTTTGTTCGCTATGAATTAATATGTGGCTCTGATCTACTTGGGAAAACTGTAAAAAGCAATTAAGAGCAAACCAGACCCAAGAATAAAGGACAGGCTTTTTTTCTTTTGCTAGAGGTTCAGTATTTTTCACTGTAGCTCCCTATGGGTGGGTTGGGAAGTGGCGCAATTCGTTAAGTTATTTTGACATTGGTGGCGTGTGTGTGTGTGTGTGTGTGTGTGTGTGTGTGTGTGTGTGTGTAAGGAGAGTTGGCTTTTATCCCTGAACCTGCTCCTTCTTTGCAGAATTGCTGTGTCTCCCTGTTCTTTTCCCTCTTTCCCGTGTGGTCTCTCTCCCTCTGAGTGAAGGTGGAAGCAGGGAAGTCCAACAGATGGAACAATGCGGATGTGTAATGATATGACTTTACTGCCAGGTGCCCAGGCCCCGGGTACCATCTTACTGCCCAGTGCCCAGGCTCCAGGTACCATTTCACTGCCCGGTGTACAGGCTCCGGATACCATTTTACTTCGTGACTCAAATCCATTCCTTTTGCGACCTCCTCTGTGCAGTAGCAAACTCTCCCAAAGTCCTCTGTCAACCAGCACCGCTTAAGTGAAGCTAGTAGACAAGTGAAGATCTGCATGTAATTACTGCTTAATTCATTTGCATGTGGATGTTCTCATTATAATGTCATTAGCATGGGGGAGGGAGTCTGGTTGCCATAGCAACCAGGAGTGGGGCAGGTGCAATTCAGCCTCAAATGGCTTCTCGGTGGTTTGGTCAAGCTCCACCTGGATTCCTGGCTCTTACCACACTTTGGTTGCCAGAACGAAAACATTCCACAGCTTTACCCTCTTTCTTTTGGCTGTGTCTCTGGAATTTCTTGGTAACCTGTACAGTTCTGCTCGATTTTACTAATAACTCCTTTTATTTTAGCGAGCCATGCTGGGGATTTGAGCCTGTGTTGTCCAATACAGTAGCCTGTCGCCACATGGGGCAATGAAGCCCTTGAAATGGGATTAGTAGGAACTGAGGTGTGCTTTGTAAGGCTAATAATATACACAAAGGTCCTCAAAGACTTCGTTTGAACACAATGAGTGTAAATGATCTCAATAATTTTCTTAATTTTGAGTGTATGTTGAAATGGAACTATTTCAGCTGTATGGAACTAAATAAAATATATTATTGATGTCAATTTCACCTAGCTCTTTTTGTTTTCAATTATGTTTACTAAAACATTTAAAATTAAATACGTGGTTCATATATATGTTTCATATTATATTTTTGTGGGCAGCACTGTCCGGGATGATGGATTCCTCTTCCAAATCTCTCCTCTGATCAGCGCTGCCTTCTTTATCCCTATAGAATTGATAGTAGATGTTATCCCAGGCAGAAATTCCACACCTAATTCTTTCTGGATTGCCTACCAATTTGCTTGTTTAAGCCATAATTTCATAAAAATTCTTAGAGGTTAAGGAATTCAATTTTCCCATCAAGAGAGGAATTTCCTCTGAAAGCATGGCTGATAGATGTTTAACTGTAGGGTTTTGCTTGAGCCTTTCCTCGGGGCCACCACTTTACAGAACAGCAGAAAGAGAAAAACTCAAATCGTAAGAAAGTGTTTCCTTACATTGACAAGAAATCTGCTTCCTTATCAAAGCTCCCGCTGGTTTTAGTTCTGCCCTTGGAACAAAATAGAGTAAGGAGGGCTTCCTCATGACAGTCTTCCATTTACTTGAAGACAGCTGTCATGGTCTGCTACACTAAGCTCCTCTTTGTTAAACATTACCCACTCCCCTCAACAATTTCTCATAAATCATGGCTTTGAGGCCCAACTATCCTTGTTGTCCCCTTCCGGATTTTTGCCATTTGTCAATGTCCCTGCAAAAATGTGGAACCCAGAAAAGAACACCCAATTCCAGATGTGGTACACACTGAGTAGAAGATGATAAGAGCATTCCATCTTTTCATCTGGACTCTAGAGTTTGGTTTATTTAAGCCTAAAACTGCTTTTGTTGTCTTATCTCCGATCTCCCATTGTTGACACATTGGAGCTTTTTATCCATTAAACCTAACAGATCTTTTTTTTTTATATATAAACTGGTATGAAGTCCTAGCTTCTTTGTTACAGACTTACGTAATTAATCTTTTAAAATTGAAACCCAAGACTTAATGTTTCTCTTAATAAAATTTCACTTTGGGGGCTTCATTCTACTATTCCAGTGTACCAAGAAAATTTTAAGTCTGGTTCTTGCTCAGTAAATTAGCTATTCTTGTCAGTTGTGTACCAAAGATGCTATTAATCAGTTTTGCTATCATCTTAATCACTGATAAATGTGTTGACCTAGATAGAGCCATCTTGTCCGTTAAAATATGAGAGACTTTGTCAACTATCTTTCTAAAATCAAGATACTTCATGGTCTGTTCTACCAGAAAAAATAACATTTGGCAACTCTTTATTGTGTGTCTACTATGTGCCAGAAATTTTTGAAGTACTGAGGTATGACTTAAATTTGGTGAAACAATTCTGATGCCTACTGATGCCCCATATGTGTTCCCAAACTATGTCTTTAGTAACCTGTGAGGACTGCTAGGACATTTTGCCAGAAAGCCTTATTAATCTTGCTGGTTTATAATTTCTGTAGTCCAACCTTTTCACTTTTCAAATAACAGGATGCCTTTTGTCATTTGCAAGTTTTTCCACAACCCATTAATTCTTAGTGTGTCTTTAAAATTATCAACCATGATTTCTCAATTGTAGAAGTTATTTTATTTTCCTAGGAAAGAGTTCAACTGTACTTGGAGATTTATAGTTATTTAGAGAGTTGTTCTCAATTCTCCTCTTTCTCTTCCCCCATCCTGGGGAAACTGTATCTGCCTTGGATACCAGTGTAGTCTGGTATCTAATACTGGACCTAATTGCTGACTGCTTACATTTTCAATCTTTTTTCCTTGCTTTCCCAGTATGAAAGCCTATCTCTTCATCGCAGTGAAAAAGAAGGAACAGTAAGTTAAACAGGTCTTCTGCCTCTCTCTTTATTATTAATATTAAAGCATCTTGCCTCAGGCATGCTCAATGAATCTGTTCCTTATTCATTTTCTGAAAGCAAAAGGTACCCCCTAGTTTTATATACACAGTTTTCATCAAAACAATGAGATAGATTCCAGGAGGCTCTCTTGGTTTCTATACCTGGATTTCTTAGTAGACCATTTGAAGGCTTTGAATACTTATTTTTCTTTTCTATACTATGTTTCCAACTTGTAAAGATGTAATCAATTAAAATGAAAAATTTATGCAAATTGTCATCAGGTTTTCTATAGAAACAATCCATTCATTTCCCATTTGGGACTGATGTTTTCTTGTTTGGGGTAGCTTCTGCAGAAGCATATACTATCTTTCTATTAACACATTTTATAAAATAGACTAATAAAATATTGTGAAACTCATTATTCATTTATTTCTAAGCTCAATGTTTGCATTGTCACCTATATTTCATATCCGTATATGCCACTGTGATCAGCAATAGTTGTGTGGTTATAATGGTCTAGTGTCATACATTGAAATCTTTTGTATAGCAAATGCTACAAGGCCCCAGAGGGAAAGTTCTAAACAGGTGCCTTTGAAAAAGAGGATGATAAATTGTTGCTATCCGTGTTGCCAAAGGCAAGTGATTATATATAATTGAATGAATCTTGAAAAGTACCGTAAGTAAGAGTTTGGTGTTCTGCATTTATAAATGTTACATGCACACTTAGATTGTATCTACTCGTGTAATGAGAAGGCAAACTGTGAAAGAGTAATTTGTCTAATTCACTCAAAATTATCATATCAATCATTTGTATATTTCAAAAGAAAAATCTAAGTGCCTGAATTATGGAAATAATTACTTCATTTCTCCATTCCCTTTGCTCTGTGCATATGAAGACATAATCTGATAGACTATGTTTTTTTTTTTTCTCTTTTTAGAAAAAGACAGTCATTTAAAATTGGGAACCACCCAATATAATCTCTGAAAACCTTTCACATTTTTGCATCTGGCTTCTTTTGATAAATATTATCTTCTCATTTTTACAGCAATTTTTCCAAAACAAACAGCATCTTTTAAAAAGTTTTTTGTCAGAATAATGCAAATTAAAAATTGTAGCATAATATTGTATATTTTTCCTTACAATATTTCAAAAACAGCCTTGAATTGATTTGGATCATACTGGCTTACTTAACTCAGTTAAAATCACTAAACATAACTGCAAGTAGATACTGATCACAATTTTATTCACATCTCAGATTTACAATAGCCTCAAAGTATTTCGCTTGATTTGTTTTTCCACCAATAATTTAGTTTAATTTATCTCTATACAAAATCTGAATAGGTTATCAAAGTATTGAAATATATAATTCTTTTAGGAAAACTGTGATTCTCAGATAGTCCTTATTTTTGCACCCAATGATTTTATTACAACCTGTAAGAAATTTTTCTAACTAAAAGATAGCAATGGATTGACTAATTAAAAATGCATCCATCTGTTGGTAGCTTGTTGTCTTGTTATTTGAAACATGCAGATCTAAGTGGATTTTATTTATGAAGACCCTCTAGCTGTGAATTATGAAATCATAAGCTTGCATTCATAAGCACAATAAAGGTTAACATTACAACAAAAGTTAAACATACAGAGCATTTCATATTTCTTTAATAGGTTTGAGTTTTTAATGTAATTTTGAAAAACAGAGCTTTTTAATATAAAATGCAAAATAAGTTTTAGCTATTCTCCTTATAGAATTTTTACAGAACTCAAGATTTTACATACAAAAAAAGATTCATATGACTCATTCAGTGTTTGCTTTGTTTATGAATAGCAGAGAATTACTTTGAAGTGATTGAATATGAAGCTTTATTTGCCCCCAAGGAAAAAAGTGTGGCAATCACTAGAAGTAGGATTATATTATATTAGAGTTGAAAGGAACCATAGATTGGAAACTGAGGCTTAAAGAGATGTGATTACTTGTCCAACATCAAGCAATTTGGAATCCAGGACTCTTGCTTTCTAATAGTTCATTCCTTTCATTGTTTAATGAGTTTATGTGGCACCCTGAGCTAAATTATTTAATTTCCCTGCTCTGCTTTGTTATATTATAAACAGAGTCCACATTCCATGAGTTAAGATTTTGTCATCTGTGTTTGGGAGAGAGCAATTTTGACTGACATCTATGTTTCAATATAAATTTCAGGTATAAGAAAGAAGTAATGGCTCATACTTTGTGACAGCCAAACAAAAAAGCAGTGTATGTGTACATGCCCACATGCACACACATGTACACACACGCATTCTGCAACAGATGAAGCCTAACACATAAAATCTATAGCTATAAAAACAGGTTAGTCTCTGCAAGATATGATACTTGGAAAGAAGACAGTTCTCTGTGGACTCACAATGAGTCTACCTCTGAAGTTAAGACTAATGACAATAGAAACAGTAATCTTTGGCAGGAAAGTACTCGTGATGCTCTTTAAAACCATCTCAGACAATTATATTAAATAATAGAAACATATGGTTCAATTTGTTAAAAAATGAGTTGCCCTAATTACCCAGTACCTCACCCATTGAACACCAAATTAAGACACAATAATATTAATGGCAAACAATAATTTTGTGTCAGGTATTCTGTTTATGGCTGTATATATCTTAATTAACTCCTATAACAATCCTGACTCCCCCACTTACAGATAAAGAAACTGGGACATAATGAAAAGTACTGTGTGTGAGATGAAGAGCAGAAAAAGTGAGGGCTCAGATGAGGATAAATATTGGATGGACAGTTAGGATCCTTTAATTAAGTGACTCCCTCTCTTGCTTTGTCCATAAAATGCGAAACTTGAATTTGAGTCTCAGTAAAGTTACAAATCACATGTCATGGGCAATTGAGGCCACGTTCAAATGGTCAAAACTTTCAACATTAAATCTGTCATTCAATCACTACACTATAACCATGAAGAAATAGATTTTTACACAATACGTAATTCTGACCATGTTTTTTGAAAGGTCAGCCAATTCTAAATTATCCTTGATTCCTGAAGAAAAGTGAGATCCAGATAAAATATAAAAGCATTTGTTTCTCTAACCCACATTTTAATCACCAATTTGGACATTCTGAACCATCTAACCTTTAAGCACAGTTGCTGACAATTAGCTAACTTATTTGTGTTTGTTTGGGGTTTTATTCCTGTTCTTGTTGGGAGCAAATAATCAACTAAAAGAAGCAAAGGTCGGTGGTTTGGGGGACAATCTTTAAGCTCCTTAAATCAAAACTCCACTGCAGAGACAATGGAGAATGTAATTAGATACTCTGTTTAGAGAGGTGGGCACGTTTGTCCAATATGGTATAACACAAGGCCATTCATTTTGGTTTGACAGCAAGCAAGTAATTGTGTGAAAATCTGAATTTATTCCCCAAATGGCTATAATGGATGTGCCCCAGGAGGAAAGTCAATGCAAATCCTATCTGGTCACAGAAAAGAAGTAAACCTTCCAAAGTGTTGGGAAAATTTTCACCATCAGCTAGTTCAATTTTATTTTATTGAATAGATTAATCACAACCTAATTTATTTGGAATACATATGCAGGAAAACACCCCTCCACACACAGTGTGACTACCTACTGAAATTCATTTTTATGGTTATTATTTCCCAAATTAAATACACAGAACATAAATGGAAAATGTATTTTTCCATGGTGAAGAAAGAATTAAAAAGAAATTCAATAATATGGACCTAAAAGCAAAAATCAATAACTTATTTTGAGGTTTAAAGAGGCAATTTTATACAGATGCCAATTTTTACGGAGCTTATTTTTTCTTTAACAGTCAACCATCCTTCCTTCCTCCCCCCATATAAATTGCATTTATTCTGAGTTAGAAGGCAAGATGGTATTATTCCGAGTAATATTCTTTAGAGATAATGAACTTCAGTGGCTTACCAAGTGTATTTCTAGATTTGTATGAGTTTGTTCCTATGTGTGTGCATATGTGTGTGTGAAATTTGTACAGATAATCCAGAGGCACACTTTGTATTTAAATACACCAAACCAACCCAAATTGAAATCTAAAGACCAATAGTATTCTTGACATTATCTTACTAAGAAGACAGTTTACTAAAAGCCTATTTCTATCCACGAGTAAGTGTAATTTATGGGAGGTGGGGAGTTTCCAGAGTTTTAAAATATTAATTCCAAGTACTACTTCATTTGTTCTCACCGATTTTATCATTTTGAAAATTAATCAACTGTCAAAAAAGTTGAACTCTAAGTGATATTAGGTTTAAATTATGCATGTGTGTTTTATCAAAACATGAAGAGCAAAACATATTATAGAATAATAAAGAGGCAAATAATCTTTGATGAAGAATCTATGTAAACTGAGAATAATCAATAATATGGCTTTAACATTAAAAGTTAAAGTCTTTACTATCTCTGTTGTTCTTCAGAGGTGTGTGTGTGTGTGTGTGAGCTGTGTTTGTATGATTTTCCAGAATTCTTTACTTTTAGACTTGTTCTATTTTTTTTATACTACGTACCAGAAGAAGCACTGTTTTTGAAGGTTAGCTGGGTTCAGAAAAAAAAAAAATCACAAAATTATTTTCTTGGTAATTATTAGCTTTACACTCAACTGCTTTAAGGCACTGGTGAATCAAACATTTGTGAAACATTCCCAGTGGATTTGCCAAGCATCTGTGTTAACATCCCAAATAAACTCCAGGGTTATAAAATTCTTTACTCTGGTTTATTGGTTATACTCTTGCCCCTGAACAACTGCTGCCTTTTGCTTGGTAGACGAGAAACCCAATTGTTACAAGTGACAGCGCTCCCAGAAAGACAGCGAAACAGACCATTTATATAGGACAATGAACTATAATACTCAAATTTGTATCAGTCACACTTTTCTCTTTTATGTGTTCTTATCTCCAGTACAACAAAACTAAAAGTAGAAACACAATGAAAGTAAAACGTGAGTATAGCTAGCTAATACAAAAAGTAAAGTATAATGCATTATACTATGTTATAATGTATTCTATACGTTAAGTGACATGTACCTTAACTGAAATGGAGGCAAATATATTTCATTTCCAATGAGAAGGTGAAAATTAATCTGTTTGGAGGATAGCAGGGCTCCTAGTGATTTTCACATAAACTTGGAAAATTTTGTTAAAGATACGACGACTTTAGCTGGTCAGGAATATGTTGTCAAAGTGAAGAGACTCATAATTAGAATGCAGATATCACCAAATAAAAACAAAGTAATTAAAATAAGGCCTATATCTTAATTCAGGCTCTCTTTCTAGAGATCAAAATTTCAATTTATGCTAATGACCTATCTGACTTTTCGGGGAAGTAATCTGCTGTACAAATAGAAATGTCTCAATAGTGTGGTTTCATATTCCAGGATGCAGCCTCCCTCTGATATTAAGACATTAAATTATACAGGATGCAATCTGTACAAAGTCATAAGCAGAACATTCCTCCAGCTACTCTCCAATTAGCAAGAACAAATACTCTCACGTAATTTTATGAAGAAATGTTAGTACTTACAGGTCAGCTAAGAATCAGTCAATCCAAGAAAAGGGAAGCTAGACACATGTGTTCCCTCACCCTAGGAGAGAAACTAGCACTATTCGTGGGCACCAAGCCCTGATAAATTTCAGCAAGGGTGCTTTATTCTTTGCATCAACAAGCCTTGGAATGCTTGCTCTCCCGGGATAATTTCACGTTACGTTGGCCTTTGGTTACTGATGCGGGGGGTTGGCATATGTGTTTGCATTTTTTGCCTATGTTGGAAAAAGCAGTTTCTGAAGGGCCATGCATCAAAACCCTCCCACCAGTAGTCTCCCACCCCCAGCTTTGAAAGAATTGGTTGTGGCCCCCCACTCTTTCCATCTAAATGTAGTGCTGGGCTCAGGAGGCTTGGGGAAACAAAGCTTCCATCCCAGGCTGTCACTTGACTGACAGTAAAAAGGTTGCAGGGAGATAGACAGCTGTGTGTAGGTGGACATGGAAAAAAACAGAGAGCTGAGCAGATTAAATCAGAATACAGCAAGAGGAAGGTTCTAAATCACAGACCTTTCCAGACTTAGAAGGCTTTAGGAGACTTAAAGCGGGCTAATCTTATTTTTAATCGAAGTCAGGATTCTAAAACAAGTACTCGAGTTTATAAATAGATGGATATCTATAACACATAAATACACACTGTAAAGTGGCACAAGAAGTGCATTGCTAAAGAAAACTGTCAGTGGGAAGACGCAAGGCATCCTGAATTTCCTCATTACCTTTTCAGTTCAACCTTTGAAGTGAGTTCCACATTGCAAATGTCATTCTTGGAGTAACTTGACCAGGGTGGCTGGCTAAGCAGAATGGGCACAACTAGGCATTTATCGACGTAATTTAAATGATAATAATCCAAGTGAAAACTATAAAAGTTTCAGATGAGAACATAATGAGACACACAGAGGAAGTGAGGCCCAGCTTTACTGAGCTGCAGTAAACTGACCATTTAGTGGAACAGACTTAATTAATTTCCTACCGATGTTCAATTACCTCTGATAGGTGTCTAATGTAACATAAATAGGCAGGTTGGGTTGCAGCGATGGGACCTCGCTCTTCAAGTTAACGTATGTTGGAATCCGTCGCATAATCACCTGAGAGTGTTTGCATTCAAATTTGTTTTCATTCAGAGCTGCAGGAGAGGAAGGGGATTGAGACTTAAAAGTGATGACATACATATTATCCTCAGTTAATCCTCAGTGTCTAAGTAAACCCCACCTACAATATTTGTAATGTAGAAATGTTCCATATAGAAAAAAGTTTTATCCCAAACTAAGATAACTCGGTCTTTAATCCAGATAGAAATGGTTAAGGGGATCCTTCTCAGAGTGCTATTTTCACACACAGTCACAAATTTAAATAATAAATCTCATGAAAATACCATTCTCTGTATTTTAATGCCTAAGTTTTTAACTCATTCTCTCATTGCCCAGCAAAAAGAAAACCTGGGGTGTGTATGCATAGAATTGAATAACAAGAAAAACAAATGATTGAGTTGATATACTTTAAATGTCAGTTTGAGTCAAATGATCCGTTACTAACTGAATTTCTTTTTACCTCTCTACTTCAAATAACTCATTGTCTGCCTGAATTTAAGCCAGTTTATTTGTGCAGAGATAGTCAAGTTCTAAGAAAAAGTGATTCCACGTATAACTAAGGCGAAGAAAGCTGCTTACAGAGTATACTTTAAAGTTGTATGATGTATGTATGTATACAGACTCTTGAGTTAACATTTATTTTATATGAATGCCTCATTGTTTTTAAACATTATATGTCCAGAAAGTCCCCAAATAATTCCAGTTCTAACCAAACCATGTTTATAAATCTCTCTTTTGTATTTCTTTACATAGAGAGTTTATGTTCAATTGATTTTAATAAGGTTGCATTAATTTACAGTGGAGCTCAAGTAGAATATTATTCAAGAAAAAAACCCATACCGAGTTTCCTCTTTAGTTCTTTTGAATGAATGGTCAAGGAGCACAATAGGCTTTTTGCAGGCAATAGGCTTTTTTTTTTTTTAATTTACCAATTGGCATAAATGATTAGGTCAAAGAAATAAAATATAAATACAATTTCAAAAGTAGCATTTGCTCTATAAGTGTGCTTATAAATTTCCATTATCTAAAAAAGCATGTAAAGGATTTATATTTTACATGAAAGTACATTATCTGTCATTTTAGACATCTTTAGAATACTCAAAGAACTTTTAAAAGTACAAAATAAATGCTTGAGACATAAATCCTCTGTAACATAGTACTCCGCTTTGGACTATGATGGAGGAAAGAAAAGTTAGGTTTCCAAACTTACATTCTCATTATGTAGTAAATCATAAATTATGTTCATGGTCACATATGTATTTTTTTTCTTACTTACAGCATGTCATTGCAATTACACATTGTTTTTCAAAAAGAAAAGAGAAAAAAAGAGGAGCTGTGACAGTATTCACATAAATTGGTTCTCTAACTAGATAATTATTTCTCTTTTAAAAATGGCTAAAAAACTATACCAGTTTATGTTATTCACATATATATTATCTTTAGTTTTTCATTATGAAACAACTATAATTCTGAAAGCTCTTTTAATGATCATAAATCAACCTAGTTATTAAATATTCAAGTATTTAATAGCTGAAATATTTTATGGCTGTAACTTGAAGGTTTATGTTGGCATTTGGAGTTAGAATGAGTGAAGGCCACTTCATAGATGTTGTATTGAGGGCTTCCAAGTAAAAAAACATTTTGTATTTCTTTGCGGGAATGGCTTTTATGCCTGAAAATTAAGCATAGTTTTGATATTTAACTCACATTCCCAATACAGCCAAAAACAGATGCACATGATCTCCTCTGAATTCCCCTGGTGAAAAATTCATCCTCTCTACAAAATATTTAGTTCTAGGGATCTAGAGTTTTTGCCAGACTGAAGGGAGTGTCTTCCTCTCTCTGCACCTCCCTGTCTGCAGCCACCCAGGAGAAGTAAAGTTCCTGCTTGGGTCCCACATCCCCTCACAGTGGGCGTCATGCATGCTCAGTGCTCAGAAGAAACCTCTGACATCTTAAATGCTCATCTTAAGTGGTTTTTGGCACATAATAGGTGCTTGAGAAATGTTTGTTACAACTGAATGAAAATTTAGGTATAGTACCAAATAGTTTCAGAAAAGTCTTGCCCTCTTGAAAACTCAGCTTTTCTTTCTTATCCTTTTCCATCTCGGTGACCCCAAAAGACTTTTCCTATGTCTTGTTCTCTCACGCTTCTGACTCAAAACCTGAGCCCTGTTCCCATCTTTCCCACTCTGATTTAAAGGACTAACAAGAGTCCTGCTTCTTCTTTGCATAAGAAATAGTACCAAAGCCTAGAGATCAAAAGATGAAACTTACAGCTCCGAGGAAACCCACCAAATGTTCCAGGTTACTATAGTTCAGATGCTAGCTCATGATAAGGAGTGTTGTTCTGACAAAGGTGAATATTTCGTCAGGCAGAGTTTTGGTTATTCATTATCACCAATCTTTTGATTTGGTTATGAGATTTTTGATTCCTCACATCACATTTCACTTAATTCTTTTTGAAACTATTATATTTGGAGACAGATCCATTCCTTAGGTTCAAAACCAGTAGAATCACTTAGGAATATAAGTTGAGTGTGAGCTGTCACAAATGAACAATGAAAGAAGGGAATAATTTAGAATTTATTTTCTTCTGCTACTGCAGATGTTGGTGAAATTAAGCATTCTCCTCTCAGGGGGCTCAAAAGGTAAATCACAGTGCCTGGTTTCCTCATGGAAGGGAAGATTTAAGCTGAATCAATGATTTTGCATTTAATAATATTAAATTACTAATATTAAATTATTAGCTATTAAATAGTTCTTAATGAAATATTATTTGACAGTAATAACTGCCTACCATGTGCCAGATACTACACTCCGTGCTGTCCAAAATTCATTCAGTTTTTAGAAGAATCACATCTCAACTACAATTTGCAGGTGAGGAAACCATATCTCAGAGAAGTTAAGTAACTTACCCAAAGACACACAGCTAGTAGAAGACAAGATATAAGTTAAATCGAGGATGTGTCTGTCTTGAAAACTCTTGTTCTGGCAATGACAGAGTCTTTGCAGCCATGTTGGAGGCTCCATTTTATTGTTAATAATGCTGATATCCAGGGAAGTCCCACTAAACTAGCTAAAACAAACCTGGCAGAGTGTCTAGTAAAAGGCAGAGGGCATTCACCTTCTCATAGTCACTCTCTCTCTAGGCTTCCATGCATTCTCTTTATCGTTGCTTATTTGTCCACAGGTCAAAGGCCCTTTTCTCATTACTTTGGTGAAATTGGCTCTCCACGTAGAGGTGGAAACACTGGGAGACTTGGTGCTGTTTTAAAATGTCTTTAGAAATACCTTTGAAATTCAACCTTAATTCAACTCACCATTTAAAATATACTTTGCAGCTCAAGTCTTTGTTGTCGGTACTGTACAAAAAAGGGAAAAGTATATGGAAATTTTCAAATTATTTAATTACTATGTTCCTTAAGCTTAGAAGCATATATATTTTGACATATCTCTTAATGGATTCAAAATACCCTCAAATTCTTATAGCAGTTGGGGGGTTTTTACTCAAGAATCAAGTTACTTTATCTTTAAAGTAGGTGATTTAGGTACTTTTTAAAAGTGTGGTATTCTAGTGCATGCTTGTGATTCCACTAGACAATTGATTTGTTATAAACGCTCTCAAGTGTTTGAAAATTCATGGGTGTTTTCCAATTAAGTGTGTGTGGGGGGGAGTTCTGCAATGGTGGTGGATCGTGGTCACCATCATTTTTTCATGTTGCCCTGTTTTTAGGAGAAATGGTGTCAGATTAGAACACTTTTCCTCTAGGTAGTCAAAATGGACAGAAGAATTTTCCACAGCTCATTCCTGGTCTTCCACCCCGTACTGCTTTCAAGAGGAAGTTATAGTTCAGTTTTTCCCAGTAGGAATTTCCTGTCTCTTGGATCTCCAGATTATTGGGTTGCTCTGAGGTCTAAAAAGGGAAAAGAGGAAGGAAAAATGGGAAGTCACTAAATGTACCCTAGCATATCAAGCCTGCGTTCAGGCAGCTGCGGCTGGAAAGACTTTGTTTAATATTCAGAATGTGTATACCAGGAGAAAAAAATGGTATGTGTCAGAAATTTTACTGTTTTTAAGGCGGCAGGCAGTCAATTTCCCATTTCAACCATACATACATGCAAAACTCAAGCTCCTGCAGAGAGGCAGCCAGCAACTATCGTTTCGAATGTTTTAAACAGAGTTCGGATGGCTTTCCCTTTTGATACTGTGTACCAAATGACAGGGACCAATACTCATCATCTTCAAGCTCAGGAAGACACATGAAAGAACCTGGAAACGCATTCCTTAAAGGAATTTCGTGCAGTTATTTTAAATAATTTATACACACATACATATACCATATCCCCCGTGTGCATTTCGCCCCCTTTTTACTTGTGAAGTCAGTAGCTGCAATAACTGACATCCACTTCCTCAGTGTGACATTTCAGCAGGTCTCGCACTGAAATGCCCAAATGCCTGAAGCCGCACAAGCTGTCGCTCTTGTCCACTGACTCACAACTACTGCCCAGCGTCTTGCCAAGGGCGCTGGAGCAAAAAGTTGCCCATCTTATTACCCCGGGTCTGAGTTTGCACGGGTGCAGCTGTCCCGCCACGGAGAAGACACGGTATGCTGCGCAGGCCAATGACCTCAAATCGTGGCCGCGATCTGCTCTCTGCTCCACAGCGTTCTGCACCCCTTCCACTTTAGGATTCTTTTTTCAGGGACACCAGCTACTCAGGCAACCCCTGGGATGTTGACTTTTCGATCCCGTTTTGCGTAATCTAGCTGGCGAGGAGCGTAACAGGACTCCCGGTCCTCTCCACCGCCTCCTGCCACCACACCGCAGGGGTTGCCTGGGTGCGCAGGACTTGGGCGGGTGGATGAAAAGATGCCTCACCAACCCACCTCTCTGCGGGTTGCGGATTGCGCTTTGCGGTCTTTGTCCGCTTGCCCTTCCGCCGGCGTCGCGTACTCCCGCATATGGCCGGCAGGTGGCGCAGTTGGTTCACGATGAGCCGCTGCCAAAGACCAAAAGGCGCTTCCACCGCGCGGAGATCGCCCTCCCGCTGGGACCCAGGCTCCGGAGGAAAACCCGGCCCAACCCCGGAGGGAGCAAGAGGAGGGGCAGCCTAGGAGGAGGGAAAGAGGGAGGCTTCGTCTGTAATCCAGGCCCCTGCAAACTTCCGCAGAAACGCACGGAGTCGCGTCGGGGGCCGGTCCCTGCATCGCCGGCTGCGATGCGGTGGCGGGACGGAGCTCAGGTGGCTGCACCCGCGGCCCGAGCACTGGGGGATGGACGACGGCCCAAGGTGTCAGCGCCCCAGGGGGTCGGCAGTGACTCCTGCGGCACCTCGGCTGGGGCAGCTGCGCAAATTTCTGCGGGTCCTGCTTCGCACCACCGTCTCTTGAGGCAGGGAGGGACAGTTGTCCCGACCATCGCGGGCTGCGGTCCGAGAGCAGAGCCGCAGCAGACCGCTCCCGGCAGCTTCTGAGTTCCCGTTTGCGATGTCTGGGCAGCTGCAGGTCCCCATTCCCTACATAGCTATGCCCTTCGCTTCTATCCTCCGCGCCAACACGCAGTTGGTTCCCTGCAGCCAGGGCCCTTTCGGGGCGTCTTGCCGCGGTGGGGAGTCCTGTCCCGGGACCGGAATGAAACCCACAGCGTGAGCGCCGAGATGGGACTAGAGGAGGCTTCTCTGTTGCTAGAAAGCCATTTTTCCTGTCTCTGGAGACAGTGACTGAGTTCTGCTTCCGGCCAGGCGCTGCACTCGACGTTGGGTACCGATTAGGTCCCCTCTTTCCAGGCGGCTGGGGATCCCGGGAAGAAAGGGGTAATTAAGCCACAAAACTCCCTTCAAAAAGCATTTCTTGTGGAGATGCGCCATAAAGACACAAGACAGGGCAAGGTAGCAGAGGGTAGCTGTGGACGTGCGCAGGAGTGTGCACCCCCAGCCCGGGCGCGCGAGATGTGAACACTTCTACCCTCAAAAAAGAGCAACAGCAAAGAGGCAGGTCAACTTCATATTTATTTTATTGTAATAAAAGAGCCTTTTCCTCCACCTCAAACCTTCCGTGGGGGTAAAAAGGATTTGCTAACCTTTCCTCGAGCTCCCCCCAATCAATTCAGAGTCTTTCGAAGCTCCTTCCATCGCCCAGAGGCTGGTCCCCTGAGGTGACGTCTGGGGACCCCGCCGCCTCCGCGGGCAGGGGCGGGGACCCCCGCGGAGTTCGCTCTCACAAGCTGGGGGAGAACTCGCACCCCGCCGAGACCGGAGGGGCGGGGCCTAAAGACGGGCTCGGCTTCGTAGGGGCGGGGGCCAGGCCTCCCCGTCTGCACAACCATTGGCCGCAGGCCCCGGACTGGCGGGTGCACGTCACGGACGGGGCACACCCCCTTGGCAATGTCTTCAGCCTGCTGCACTCCTAACTTAAGCATTTATTCCACTGGGATAGAAGCGGCAGGAGCAGCGTTGGCACCAGCGAACCATGGCTGGGATATTCTATTTCGTTCTCTTTTCGTTTCTCTTTGGGATTTGCGACGCTGTCACGGGTTCCAGGGTGTACCCCGCGAATGAAGGTAAGAGTGGGCAGCCTTTCTGCGGTTGGGGACCGAGAGGGGACGATCCGCGCGGGTGAATGTTCCTCGGGAGCGCGAGGCCGGCGGGTGTAGGGTATCCCGGCGTGAGCGGTGCGCCCCGACTGGGGAGAAAGGGACCGGGGTGAAGGGATCCACGAAAGGGAGGCGGGGATCAGCGGAGTAGCTTGCCCGGAGTCGGTGATCCGTGCTTGCGGCGAGGGTGCCCAAGTTAGTAGCGAAAGGACAAAGTTTATCAGCATCCGCCAGCGAGGCCAGCATCTCGGTAGAATAGACGAGAGCCAACCCCAGGATTTAAAACACTAATTCTGTGGCCCTAGTCCTTGCTAACCCCAGCCCGGGTCGAGGGGAAACGGAAACCTGGAGCTTAGTGAGGGCTTGGTGTTCCCGGGTTCCTGTGAAAGCTTTGCAAGCTCTGGTTTCTGCAAAGTTTCACGACCCTGCGCTTCCCGGGACCCGGCTGCCGGGCCTCCGCTGCGCAGCGGTCTTGGTGCCGCGCGCCGGTCGCCAGTGACCTGATTTCTAGCACCCGGCGTCAGAAGAAACCTTTCTCCCCGCTGGGCTCCGCGCCCCGGGGGTGCGATCACTGGTCTAAGGGGTCTTATGCTCCTCACATCGTCCCTCAGACCTGGGGAACCCACCCGCAAGTTGAATATACTCGAGTTTTTGCGTTTGGGCCCAGAAGAGTATACATGGGTTAGTTTGGAGGGAACGTGCGGAACCGACTGGACCCGTCTCAGTGCCGTGTTCTGTGCGTCTGTGCGGACGTGCTGGAAGGACTGTGTGTGTCTGCGTCGAGGAGGTGGGGGTTAATCGTTTAGTTTCTGATGATCTCAGAGAAAAGCGAATTGAGTGTGCGTGTGTGTGTGCGTGTGTCCGTGTGTGTGCGCGCGCGCGCAAATGCGAGTGTGGGGTGCGTGGGTACCCGCGCGCGGACGATTGTGTGTCTATGCGCAAGTCCCTTGATTGTGTGCGCGAGTGTTCCGGCGAGTGCTCGTGCTCGAGTCTCTGTGCATCTACCCTTGCATCTGTCTCGCCGACTCTTTCACCCCTCCCCATCCATCCATCCACCCATCCATCCATCCATCCATCCATCCATCCATCCATCCATCCATCCATCCATCCGTCTGTCCGTCTCTCCAGGATCCGTCCATCCATCCCTATGCTATCTATCATTTTCCCTGCTCCGAAGGAGGGAGCCAAAAACCAACTTAGCTTTAGCTGGGCAGCCGGTACCCAGAGCTCGCCAGACTGAGGCTTGGAGAGATTCACACACCTGCCGTCAGACACCGCGTGGGAGGACAGGGGCGCGCTCTCACCCTCCCGATCGCCTCCCTTTTCCCGACGTAGCTCCAGGTGCCATCTCGGCCGCTGCCGTCCCTCGGGCCCCAGGGTCATTTCTCTAAGCGGAATCGTGGATAACCATTTTCTCCTGACTACTTCGCACACTTGTTAGGCAGTCCCCAAGACCCCCCCGCACCAGACGCACAGATTTTTTTTTTTTACCCCACTTTTTTTTTCTTTTTTGGAAGCAAAACTTGGGAGCCCTAGACACAAAAAGGCGCTGATGGAGCCGTAGGCGGAGGTAGAAGAAAAAAAGGGGGGGATAAGTTGCCCCCCTCTCGGACCCCTCCTCCCCCTTAAAAATTAATTCATTTTGTTGCTTTTTATTCCCATCACGTTTTCTTTTCTCCTTTACCCTCCCATTCTACTCCCTCCCTTTTTTTGTAAATTGGGTCTTATTGTTCCCTTTGTGTCCCTAATCCACCTTACATAAATCCAAATGGATGTAGCGGGCTTTTCTCTAGGGACCCAGAAGAGAGAATGAGGCCAGGGATGGGGGCACAACTCCGGGCGAGAGCGACCCAGGGCAGGCTCTACATTTTAAAATAATTAACAGACCCCAGGAATTCAGGCTTCTCGGGAAAACCAGGAGAAAGGCTGGCTTTAACTCCTCTGACTTCGGGGAGAAATGAGAGGAGAAATGGGCAGAATACAGGGGCCTGGGGCGAGATTGAGAGTCGGGGTGCGCAGGGGCAAGGATGAAAGCTTCCCATTCCCACCCCTCCCCCAGCCTGAAGAGCCAGCCTCGCCGATCAAATTAATAACTCAGTGGTTCCTTTGAGATGGGCCTTTCGACCTCCAGGCCTGCAGATCTCGGTGGGAAAGGAAACGTGGAGAGGTTAGGAATTTACTGCATCCTTTTCGATGCCCTAGGTGCCTAGGACTGTTTCAGCCCGGGAGGGGGCACAGCAGCTGGGTAGCCTCTCTCCCGGTCCCCGAAGCTTTGACACACAATTTTAGGTGTACCACAAGCCTACAAAATCTATTAGGCAGCAGTCTAGACCTAAAATTCAAACTCCCGTGATTTCCTCTTGGGTGGGGAAGGAGTCTCCGATTGTCCTCAAAAAGACCTGGGAAAGAGAATACTTCCATTCATTTGCATTCTAATTCTACACGTCTGCCATTCCCCCTTCTGAAACTTTGATATTTAAAAAGCCAGCGGATACCACATCCAGGGCCGATGGTGGAGGGGGGAAAAATGGTAGGGGAGAGAGCCTTTTCATGACCCTTTGAGTACTCTCAGATAGAATTCACTTGTGGCTCTGTCACCATGATGATGAGTTATGTGGTCATCTGAAACTTGCAAAAACAAATAACTCCAGTAGATACCAGACAAAGACGAATGCAGATTTTGCTCTGGAGTGCAACTGCCCTACATAGATATATTTATTTTTTGAATTGTACTTGAGATTCTGTATTCATCCTTTTAAGAAAATGAATCAACTGAGTCCTGGGATGGAATTTTAAATGCTAAGCAAGTTAAATAAATAAGAACTTGCAGATTTAAAGAGGGGAGAAGATCAAGTGAGTAATGATTATTTACATAAGTGAGACCAAGTTTAGGTTTTGATCAGGGTTGGATATGTGCGCCCTCGGCACATATGGAAACGCTCAAGCAAATGGTTTTTGTAGTATTGGCTTTTTGCAATTGGAAATTAATCTATTTTTCTTTGTTTTTTTTACAGTTACCTTATTGGATTCCAGATCCGTTCAGGGAGAACTTGGGTGGATAGCGAGCCCTCTGGAGGGAGGGGTAAGTTCCGAGTTCCTCTCTGCTCCAAAGGCTAAAAAGGAGTGATTAGCAACTTTCTAAGAGTCCTAATGGCTTGATTCTTGTTGATTGTGGTGAGGGGTCAGATTTCCGCCTCAGCCTATGAAGTGAATTACGCTTTGTTGCAGAAATCCTATACTCCCCTTGGATAGGTCTGTCATGGAACCAAAAGGGCAGAAAGGGTTTTCAGAATTAGGAGATTGGTAGAGGCATAGACTTAGATGTCTATTTAAAACTAATATACTGACAAGAAACACAATCTGGGGACCAAATTAGAATTTATGTCTATTACAGTGATGGCTATGAAGTCCTGACAGGGTTGATATTAAAGCAATCATTTTGTTTCCAGATGAGGAAAATGAATAAGTCAAGAGAGCAGGGAGAAAACACTTCTAATTGTAACTGACGCAGATATAGTTCTGTGCAGAGGCAGCAGACACTCTTTACCTTGCTGTCAGCACGACCCCAATGCAGCTGCTGTCCCCTTCCACACTGAGAGAAAGCAGTATGAACTTGTTCCAGGGGCACAGGATATGCAGACAACAGCAGAAACTTGAGCATTGTTGGTGTTGCATGTGAAAAGTTCAAGTATCTGAAATCTTGAATCTTTGGGGAAGGGGAGGCCTGATTATAAAGTATGAGGGAGCTCATCACTGTTCCTTTATTCTCAAATTTGCCATCACTCTCTCCACTGGAAGATTGAGAGAATAGAATTAGGTCAGTGGCCACATTCGCCTACCCTATCCTCCCCCTTTAATAACAGGTTAGAATGAATCAGGTTTGGAAAGAAATCAGCACAACAGGTATCTCTGGCTTCTGCCAAATTGAAATAACTCTCAAATCCTTTCAAAATTAAGCATATCATCCTACCTTTACATGCTTGATAGTCTATGACGGAGTCAAGTGATTAAAAACAATAGGGAGGAAAGAAAGATTAGGAGTCTTAACCAGGCAAAAATTGTAATGCCAACACCCAGTATAGTGCTTCATTCTGTCCACTGAATAAGCAATAAAAGGTTTTTAAAAAATTAAGATCCATAAAAAATGTTATAGAAGACAGGTTTCAAAAATAAGACAAGGCAAGAAATAGTCATGAAAATGGAGAATTTTAAGCGGTCTTTTCCCAAAGCAGGTCTTGTAATCCATTTGAAATAAAACGGAGATTGCCCTGCCTTCCTGTTTTTCTGCCTGAACTTGACTGCAGTTGGTTGGGTCTCTGTTGAAAAAAATTCCAGTCTGCCCTCAAAACCATTTTTTTTTAAAGGGAGGGAGAATGATTGGCAGGCCTCTGGCAGTGTAGACAGGCTGTATTCACCACTGATTGCAGGCAATTGCCCTCATCCTTTGAATGCGAAGAAAGGTACAGCTTTATCTTGTGAGAGTCAGACTCTTGTTAATCCTATACCCTGGAAAGGTCACTGATTTGGGAAGGCTTTCCCATGCTACACCAGGGCTATTGCTCTGTAGGTTGAATGTATTAGAACTGTCCGTAAAATTGAGGATTGAAGGTGTCAGAATTTCCATTAAAATTTTTAATGAGCCTTGTTTTTCTTACTGGCTGCTCTGAAGTTTGAAGAGAGAGAATGCATCATGTATGATGTTGGATCTGACTTGTTACACTAAACATACATGAACCTATTTAAAAGCAAAGGGTGATACATTTTGTAGTACAATCTATGGTCTATCTAGTTTCTGGAAAGCTTTTATTGCGATTTAATATGCTGCAGGCTTCCCCCCACCTCCACCCCACCCCCTCCCTCAAACTGCTGAAAAAGCACCTGGTCATGTTTTCTAGACACAAAACTGCTCTCTCTTGAGGTCTCTAAAAAAAACATGCATACTGATTGTTGTACACAACCGAGAACTTTTTATGGGCTGAATGTAGACAGAGTTTTCCTGTCCTTAAATATTCTGTATGTAACATTTTAAGTATTACTGCGTGGGGTTAGAAATTAAATTTTACTTGTGCATAAGAGAAATAGTCATTCCAAAATACATAGTAGCCATTGAGAAATTATGTCCCAAATTGTAAAAAGTTTAATTAATCTCTAGATTTTGTAATTGAAGAGGACTTTTTCACGCCTAGAGTGGTGGACGAATTAGATGTCTACCAAATAGGGATGAATTGCCTTTCAAAAGTTCTTCCTAGCTGAGCGGTAAAGCATATTTGAGTCTTTTGATTATTTTGAAATCTCTACTTACAGTTAGAACAGATCACATCTTTCTTGGCTGGAAATTTGGGATTAGAATTTTACCCAATAATGACATTTATTTGTCGTTGTTATTATTTTTTTTAAAAAGACAGAGAAATCTTATTTGACAATACTACCAAGTGAAAAATAAAAGATAGTCAGAGACAACTCACTAATTCTCTTGTTTTTCTATCACAAGCACAACATGAGAATAATGGAAAGTGATAGCTCCTGATGGCAACATTGTAGCAAAAAACTAATTTCTTGGCAATGTTCATTTAAAGGGGTATATTGAGTTTCTGACATGGATTGTGAAATACAAAACTAAGGGGAGATTTGTCATTGTTCTGGTGAATTGATCAGTGTGTTTAGACAATCAAGTTCAGCCTGGAAAATTCATATTAGACCTGAATTATCCTGCCTGAACTCTGTGGAGATAATCTCTATATGCTTTCATTTACATTGATAAATGTGTTTTTCTATATTCTCTTTGTTCTGAGATGAGAAGAATGCTGAGTAGTTTTTAATTTTTGAAGGTGGGGATCTATTTTTGGATTTACATGAATTTCCCAAATAAGTAAATTACTGGTAATTTATTACTTAGTGAATAAAAAGAAATTTTAATCACCACAGGGCACTTAATCCCTCCCAGCTCCAACTTTCATAACGGTAGCAGATGAAAGGGATTCAGAACTGGATGCACTAGAGCCCTTCACATAGTAGCATTTCCATTCATTAATGGTTTTCCAATGTACAGATGGAAAACCTGTTAAAAGATACATTCTGATTGTATGTACTTCATTTTATTGAATGGAGCTTTAAGTGGAGCTATTATACAACACACATTTTTTTAAACTATCTTTTTTTTCTTCTAGCTATAGTCACGTGTTAGATACTTAAGCCGATTTATACCAAGTCTATGTAAATGCACTACGGTAGATATTAATGAAGAATTAGAGGCTGCCTACCAGCCTTGCAGCCCCCAAACAATCTTCCTGCTTTTAGTGTTATTTTTGAAAGCTATGCGAGAGTGAAATTATTACTGTAGTCACAGTGAATTCAGGTTGCCCCACATTGGAATCTTTATGTTAGGAAGTACATTGAGAAGAAACCTCTACTGTCCTTCTTTAATTTGCCTGGGCTTTCAATCATAAATACCACTTAACATTTTATTTTCAACATCCTCAGAATATTTAGAAGCAAAGCATATGTGCATTCTTGTTTACTTATGTGTATATGTTTTAAAATAGGCACAATATACAAACATTGAATTGAATGAATGCTCTTTAAAAGTGTTCCACCATTATAAATGACAGTGTAATTGAGAAATCCAATCAGAGAATTTACTCTCTGTCTTCCCAGGATTACCAAAACCAGAATGGTGAGATTTTCTTTTCCTCTTTAAAGAGTAGTGACAGTGCCAAAAAAAAAAAAAAAAAAAAAATCGACTGACATTTTTTTAGGTATTAGAGAGCAAAGTTCTGACAGGAGCACCACTAATTAACTGATAATTGTCTTCCTTTGGCAAGCTCTACTCTTCCTGCTCTTAATTTGCAGGTCTCAGCTCTGTTGTTGAAACAATATGCATACTAGTTTTTCATTGATGATTAAATTTGAACTGTTGCCACTTGAAATTGTAGCTGTTGTAATAGGTGGATTTCAGGTTGTTAGACCACCACAAGGAACTGCTGAGAACTCATAAGCAATACATCCACCATTGCCTCTGGGTGTTAGGCAAAAGAATGGAACAATCAAAAAGAGAAAGAAACAAACAAAAAACAAACAAACAAAAGAAACCACTTCCCCAGTAAAATACTGTCTTATTAACATAAGAGGCTTTACTAGTGAGGATTGGTGCTCAGTTTTCTTACTGAAACAAAAATCACGAAAGTCTTATGAGAGGAATGCAGGATTGTCAGAGCACTGCATTAGGAAGTTTTGTAATGAATACATTTCCTTTGGAATTTTGCAGTGGGAGGAAGTGAGTATTATGGATGAAAAAAATACACCTATCCGAACCTACCAAGTGTGCAACGTGATGGAACCCAGCCAGAATAACTGGCTCCGAACTGATTGGATCACTCGAGAGGGGGCTCAGAGGGTGTACATTGAAATCAAGTTCACCTTGAGGGACTGCAATAGTCTTCCGGGCGTCATGGGGACTTGCAAGGAGACGTTTAATCTGTACTACTATGAATCAGACAACGACAAAGAGCGGTTTATCCGAGAGAGCCAGTTTGCCAAAATCGACACCATCGCCGCCGATGAGAGCTTCACCCAAGTGGACATTGGCGACAGGATCATGAAGCTGAACACCGAGATCCGGGATGTAGGGCCACTGAGCAAAAAGGGGTTTTATCTCGCTTTTCAGGATGTGGGCGCCTGCATCGCCCTGGTATCGGTCCGTGTGTTCTACAAGAAGTGTCCGCTCACAGTTCGCAATCTGGCCCAGTTTCCAGACACCATCACAGGGGCTGATACATCTTCTCTGGTGGAAGTCCGAGGCTCCTGTGTCAACAACTCAGAAGAGAAAGATGTGCCAAAAATGTACTGTGGGGCAGATGGTGAATGGCTGGTACCCATTGGCAACTGTCTATGCAATGCTGGACATGAAGAGCGGAATGGAGAATGCCAAGGTAAGACGAGCCATATTGTACTTTTCATTAGGGCTTAGTGCACATAATTAAATCAGAGATGAGACTAAATGGAGTCAAGCCAGTAATTAGCAGCCCCTGTGGGATGTGGTGGGACAGAGGGTTCTAATGAGTAAGTGCTGTAGCTCCAGGTGGCAAGGCTAAGACCGTTCTAATACTGACAAAATAAATGGTGCTGCTGTAATCAGTAAAGGCCAAACACATTTGCTAGCAGGCACTTAGATCTGAACTGGCTTGATGTAAATGAACACGCAGAAGAAACTGGGCTTGATTGATCCTTACTTAAAGAGGGTGACACATTTTCAAACCATAGTGTTCCTGTCTATAGACATAGTAAAACGGTAAAATCTCTCATCAAATGTATATATATTTGTACATGAACAATTTATGTGTGAAATTAGGATTGTTGTTTCAATTTCCTCGAACTGTGAAGAAAGTCCAGTCTTCCCCACTTTGTGGGCCAGTATAGACGTGACTCAGTATAGACATGGAGTGACAGTGTTTCAAGTACATTTGTTCCGCCAAGCATCCATTGATAGGGTCCCTAAGTGAAATTAATCTTGACAAAAGACTTCTTTATTTCCCAGAGGAGGTGATAAAGAGCTAGTAAGAGTCTTCTTATTTGATCTGTGGTCAGAGGCAATACTAAATTGTAATCCATTTTGGTTATTGAGTTTTGGAAGAAATCTAAGTGTTTTTATCATGTTGATTCCTATGTATCGTATTACTGAAGTGTTTTTTTTTTCTCACCTAAAGTTCAGTATATGCAATTCCTTCTTCCCTTATGTTGCTTTCTGTTGGAATATTGGGAAGTTTGTAAAAATTTTTTCTTATAGCAGCTTTGTTTCTGAGTGAGGGATGAAAGTAATTCATTTGTATATGGATTGCTCATTTCATGTGTGGAATAAGGCTAAAAAATCAGTTATCCAACGTGTTTTTTGTTTTTTTTGGGCTTGGTTTTTATTTTTAGTGGTTATCCATAGTCTGCTACTGCCAATCTTATTATGGTTACTATTAAACAGTGTAACTGTGGTCTCATCTATGGAGCCGATCAGATTAATCTTTTCTCAGGTTGATTGTTGAGCTGTAGACTGGATTGCCCATGGTTCATCTGATTTGGTGATTAAAGAGCCTGACTGCCAAACAATTTGTCTGGCATTTCAACCATTTTAATGAAAGGGTGGGATTAACTATGGGGTAATCCACTTGACTGACTGGAAATTAACAATTATAACCTAAAAAAAAATTGCATTTTTGGTAGTTTGGTGTCGAGTTATGTGTTTTTCCTTTCATCGTTTATACTTTTCTAAAGTGTCATTCCTGAATTCCTGATTGGCTATAGTTATTTCTAGGAGTAACTAACAATGAATGTCTTTTAACTTAATCATAAATAAAACAGAGTAAAGGCTGACTACTTTTTCTGTTGACAGAAAGTAATAAGGTAAACTTGGAAATTTAAAAGTTGGAATTTAAAGGAAATTCTTACTGTTTTATTTGTTGTTGAGTTAGCAGCTACTAGATAAACTGGACCAAATTTAAACCCTGAAGTATATTCTGGCGTTAATATCATAAAGTATATAAATGCATTGCTATTGGCACGTAAATTACAATAATCATAGAAGGAATAGTGAAGTGAGCAGGGCAATGACACCACATCACTTTTTAGAGTAAAGTATTCTGCCTTTTTTATTTTTGTAAGATAGGACTTACATATCTTCATATGTCAAGATTCTTATTTATATATATTAAAAAAAACAACACACCATTGCCTTCCATTTCCTGCTCAGATGTTCACATATCTGGCATTAGTACATCTATCTAATGTGTCATTGATTTTCAATTGTCACAGAGCCCAGTAACTCATACATTGCTACAGTGTGAAACTCCTTGACAGTTTTACAACCCAAATTAGAAGGAAAAGAGAAAAAGATGGAGGGGGAAGTGAGTATAAAGGCAATTGAACATGTTAGTGGTTTGCTTTATGGAAATAATCTCAGGTACCTAGTTAATCATGTGACTCATGGAAGGGGAGAGGCTCGATGTTCTAGGTTGAGTCCATTTCTGAGGAAACTGTTCCTAACACAAAGTTAGGTATTGAGTAGAAGGGGAAGGTGGGCTGAGCCACTTTTGAGACTCTTTTGTGTTTCCACACCTGTTATCCAGGTATTTTCTTTGCTACTGATAAAATGATTAACTCTTTCAAGAAGAGAGCTTTTGCACAAAACCTTGCACTTTCTTTGTTTTTAATGCTACCAAGTAAGAATCTCTGATGAAGTTAGGAAGGAAGGAATATCTAGAATGACAAAGGATTCTTAAATTCCAAACTTGAGTGAGAATTTTAAAAGATGACACAACTGTAAAAATTTTGGGAGTAACAAAAATGGTTGTCTTCATCTTGACATCATTACCAGGGTATCAGAAAAGCATCCAAGTGGAACAGAAGGAACATCAAGATAAGGACATGTGTCTCAGTTTGGTCACTTAGCTAAGTGACTTTGAGCATGTTTATTCAACCCTCTGAGTCTTGGCTTGTTCATCTATAAAATGAATTGATAGTAATTATACTTAGCTTACAGACTTGCTATGAGTACATGGTGATGTAAGATTGGTAAAAGTCACTTGTAGATCACCAAGCATGAAACCAATGTTAATGCTAGCATTTCTTTTACTACTCGGCTCTTCCCAAGGTCATAGCTAATGACTTTTAAAGATGTTGAGTTGAAGTGGGAAAAGGGAGGTCCATCTCCCAGCCACTCTTGGAAGTTAAGACTAAAGATAAGAAACATTGCCTTACCTTAATAAAGAATAATGTCTATTTTCACAGTTCATATTGCAAGTGATATTTGGAGAGTGTCATTTTTTTTCCCCACCCCTGTAAGAAAGAGAACTAACTTTCCTTTGAGTGAGAGAAAAGTGATTTGAGGGTGGGACAAGAAAGCGAGGGTGTAAAGAGAGCTTAAGAAGGGACATAATGGAGAACTGGCAAGTCTTCAGAACTGTGGCAGCAGGTTCCTCCCCAATTGTCTCTTCAATGGGTCTACTGTGGCAGGACAAATAGAAGAACAGGTGAAAGGTCACCTACTTCCTCATCCATCTTCCTTGGGGTCTGGGAGGTCAGAGTGAAGATTGATTAAGATCTTAAATGTTTGACAAAGGATCCCTTGGCAAAAATGGGCAGGGCGGGAGGGGGCCTGGGGCGCGCTGTTGTTTAAATTTAACCCTGGTCATCTGCTGGAGTCCTCGAGGGACCTTGGGGACAGAACTACACTTCCTCTTGGAGTTCTTACTTCCAAGCTGTACATGCTAATGGAGACTGAAGGATGGAGAGCCGTGTCAAAAGTGTGGAGAGGGGCAGGGTGATGGCGGGCTTGCCCTCTGAAGCAGCCGCAAGTTCATTCTGCTCTTGAATAACATTTTCTGAACCTATTTGGCTCAGTCTCGGCAGAACAACAAAGAGTGTGAGCCACTCATCTGTCCTCCCCAGGAGAGGGGCTGGCTGGAGGTCACAGCACTCACTTGCCTAGTGATTGGGTGCAAAGGATAAGAAACTATTCTAGTGAGTCTAGTTACAAGGCCTCCTCAGACTGTCTGAGAAAGGAAACAAAATCCACCTCAGACCCTCTCTCGCCTGACACACACACACACACCCCAGTGAGGAAATGTTCCAGGTGTTTTACAGGGTTGTTTTCATTACCTCAGAAAAAATATTAAGCAGAAGGACGAGAGGAAAAAATTCTTTATGAACTTATTTTTTGCTTAATGAAAAAGCTGAAAAATGAAAGGAAAGTCACAGATTTACCCTTTGTGAAATATTAATGAGTAATATGTTCAGAGAGTGTATAGAAAAATAAAACTAATAAAAAGAAAACATTCTTATAGAGTCGACTCTTAAGGTCAAGTAAATATTCACACCTGTGACAAAATTTAGCCAGATAGAAATCAGGACTTGGTGAAATACACAATTTTGCTATAAATTGTTTGGGGTCATATATATCTGGGACTTATATATCATTACATATATGATGCCTTCATATCAGCAAAAGGTATCTTATTAAACGCTCTTCTGACAAAGAACAAGACAGAAATACTTTGATGGCTGTAAAACTGAAATATTTCAAGTTTGTGCTCTGAAAAGAGAGACTGAGCTGTTTAAAAAAAAAAAAAAAAAAAAAAGATTACTTGGTTTTCCTAAGGACCTTAGGAGAAAGATTACTGGAAAGGAAGCATTTAAAATATAGTTCAGAGAGATGCTGTTTCATATCCTTTCCACTTTTGAAATTTTCTTCTACCTTTGAATCATGTCATTAAGATTCAATTGCTGGAATCACACGGCTGCTTTTATCTCCAGCTTTGAAGCGTGGCTATGATCATAGAAAGATGCAATTATTCATATACGAGAAGAACAGGGTTTAATTATTGTCCTTTTTCTGTTATACTTTTTTATTTCTCCTTTGTGTGACCAGGCTTCTTTTTGAGTGTGAATGATGCAATGGTGTCTATTTTCAGTTCACCAAAGCATCACATATGAATTATCTCAGTTAGGGATTTTTGAATATGGTACTTTAGATTTGATGACTTATTTTAGTTTCACTGAGCCTCCTTATACCTTTCAAAAAATGAATTGAGACATAATTATTCTTTTAAGACATAAGACTTTAGAAAGACTGATTAAATGGCTTTTTAGTTACTATGCGAAGCAGAGATGGTCATGATATAAATTTGACTTTCACATCATTGAACTTAAAGTTGTTCTTGGGAGGGAGGGGGGAGCAACATTTAATTGATGCATTTAACATTACTAGACAACTGCGGGCTTAATTTTGTTTGAGTTACCACTCTTTACAATTTGGCAGGTAACTCAAATATATCTTTATTACATGTATTTTAAGAAATAGCAAATGGAGTTATCCTCTTAATTGTCATCTTGTTTTTATGATTGTTGACTTGATCATGAAGGTAATAACTTTTCTTCATTCTTCATAATTGATGTTTAATATGTTGCAGTATGAATATCTCATACTTTAATTTTTCCCTTATTAGTAGATATTTAGGTTCTTAGTGTTTCTTGGTAATATTTTTAAGTAAACACTTTATAAATCATACACATACATTTTTATTAAACAATGAGTGATTAGTCTTGCTTTGTAACTTTTCTGGACAAGTGAATTTAGTAAACCTTTCCTGTCATGAGAACGTATGTGGAGGAGTGCAGTCCAGTATAACCAGACAAGTGACACCAGCGACGATTATGGAACATGGTGGGATCTCATTAAATGTTCATTGAATAAATGAATAAATAAATACATAAGGAATGGCGGCCTGTTTCATATTAAATATTTATTTGGCGGAGTAATGTTTCATGGAGTCAACATGATATATCAAAATCTTTGTATGCAGCTAATGTATTAATGAGGGCCTTGTTTACATTTCTTAGCTTCAGTTGGATCTTACATATTTTCATCATGTCTATGAATCATCGCTGTGCCTGAATGTTCAGAAATCGCGAAGCGCATGAGTGAACACCACGTTATTGTAGTACAACTTGGCTAAGCCCTGCCTTTGAAGTTGGAGACTTGCGTTTAGTTTCTAGTTGTGCTACTTAACCAGATGTGTGATCCTGGAGACTAACTTAACCCCTCTAATCTCAAATTCACGTTTGCAAATTGATGGCAATAGGATGTTACTATGTAGGACACACCCATACGCGTATAATCATTTATGCATAAAGGGTGTAGCACAGTGCCTAGAATCATGAAACAATCAGTGGAAATTTATTGTTAAACTTTTGTTGTTTGACAGAAATAATGGTGACATTGTAAGCTATTTGGTCACTGTCTGTTCAACAAGGAAAGCATTTCGTTTTGGTGCACAGTAGAGATTTTTTTTGGGGGGGAGAGAGGGGTGCAGCGATGTCACGTGACACATCACCAGGGGTACGGGATGGTGTGAAATGGCTGATCTTGGTAATTTTATATTGATCAAATCCTCTATTCCCCAAGTTACCGCACTAGTACAGTGGTTCCCCAAGTGTGTTCCAGTTGGGTTCCCCAAGGTCATGGAGTCTGCAAGGTTAAAACTCTTTTAATAATATTAAGATGTTATCTGCCCCAAGATGTTATCTGCCCTTGCCCTGTCCTACTCTCCTGCGTGGAGTTTTCCAGAGGCTACCTGATACGTACTATCTCATCAGATTGAATACATACGAGAATATAGCTGTCCTCTGGTAAGCCAGGCATTAAAAAGATTTGCAAAGAAGTATATATAAATAAATAAATAAAAATAATAGCATTCTTCTCACTAATTTCTTTTGCTCTGGGAAATATAGTTATTTTTTCATTAAAATGTTATTTGTGTTCACATATCATGGGTTGATTATTAGTGTTTTAAAAATGAATTAACAATTACTTACAAATTTTTCAGTTTCAGTTCCCAGTGGGACATAATGGCAGTTTTAAGTCACACAAACAAAAGCACTTCAGGATCTTCAATATTTTTAAGAGTGGAAAGGGGTTCCGAGACCCAAAAGTTTGAGAACCACTGCAGCCTGTTAAGTTTCTCTGGCAGGTACAGAGTGTGCTACTGTCTTGTTGCAGACCCTTCAAAACTTAAAATGAAATCAGAAAGCTCTGAAAACTGTTTCAGAATCTGGGAGATTTAGCTAGCTTAGGAGAATGGCATTTTATTTATTCAACCTTTTTTAGATGTTTCTATAAAATTAGACATCAATTTATAGCTCTTGGCTTTTTTGGAAAACCGTTTATCTGTGTCCAATATCATGGCTCAGTTCTCTTTAGTTTCGTGGTCTTTGTGAGAAGGAATGATTAAACTAGGCCTCAGCTGTCCCCAAGACCCTCAGAGACGGTATCTTTTTCACTTAGGGCATAAAACCTTTCCTCATTGAATCCCCTTACAGCTGGTACCTCTGAGCTGTTTTGGGCAGGAGAGCAGGTGAGGTCAGTGGGTTCCACGATCTGGAGAGTAATTAATAGTCCCATGAATAAATGGACATTTTATGAATATTCAGGGTCTATTTTGGCTTCATGGGAAACAGTCAAGTTGGTACTGCTTACAACTCCCTTTGGAGACACCAAGCTTTTTCTGGGTGAGTTTGGGTCGTCAGCTGTCTGCCGAGGGTTGCTTTTCCAGGCAGCAGATTCTTCATTTGCATATTCTGTATTTGCCCTCTTGCAAAACAGCACACCCATTTCCCCCTTTCACAAAGGCTTCCTTTGGCAACTCCAGCCAAAATCTCCGTCTGTTTATGCAGAACCCAATGATTTAGATGCCATGCAAATTAATTCGGTTTTGATTTGAATGCTTCCAGAGGTTGGGGTTGGGGGGCAGAGGATGGACTCTTTGCACAGGGCTCTTTTTGTGCACCTCCCACCACTGATCCGAGGTGGCCGCTTGTCACTCTGGCCCTTTGCCCCGTGAAAAACAACCCAAGCTTCTGCTGCTCGTTTTACTTTCACCTTTGGAAAGAAACCTTGCAGTTGGTGAATCCCTTGGCTTGCCTAGTTAGTGCCAGCTTCACCTGGAGTCTTGCTGTACTTTCTGAGGTGGGAAGAGATGAGATGGAACGCTCCAGATTATGTGAGGCATGTTTGAAAGTGTCCCAACAAAGGGCTTGAAAAATTGTAGAGTAAAAAAGATAAAATTCTTTGAAAAAGAATGGTCAGATCTCAGGAAGTTCCAAAGATAAGCTTTAGGTCACTTGTGAGCTGTGTCGACCTAAGTAATGTCCAAACCTATAGGGAAAACTGACTACAGTTGCCAGGAAACAAAATCTCAACGGATTGAAAAAATGCTCCGGAGAACGGCAGTTTTGCAGCTTGTTTTATACGTCAGCCTCAAAGGAGAAGACATAAGGAGGGTTACGCGAACTCCATTGGTGGTAGATTCAGGCGGTGAGAGAGAGCAAAGCAGGGAGATGTCTGGGATTGGATAAACAGTAAAATGGAGAGATGCATACTTTTTTTTACATTGGTGGGCACAGCAAAGTTAATAATGAACATTTACAGCACATAGAGATGGTAGTAGGGGAGCAGATAACAACAGGGGTTGCGGTGATGGTGGTCCTTGTGCCCTGAGGGGTCTGGAAAAGGAGCAAACGCTGACGTTTCAAAGGTATGTTATCTTAGATGCAAAAAGACCACAGACCGGCTCATTCAAGGCAAAGAGTGACCTTTGTCAAGGAAGCTACAGGCCCAGGACGTGACTACAGCCACTTTTAGTTAGGAATTTTTGTGTTCACACCATCCTATGTGGTTAATTTCTGTCTGTTCAGATTGTAGGGCTTGCCATGCTGGCTTGTTATGTTCAGTATGTGGCCTCTTTTTCTTCCACAGCTGGAGCCCGTTCATTCCTTTCTTCAACAAATAGATATTGAAAGTGGATAATGTACAAACCACCATTGGTATTTTCATCTGTGTTTCTATATTTATGAATGAATACATCAGCTGTGATACCTAGAATCACTTAGGTCCCAGATAAATCTCTTTAAAAGGTGCATTGACTATAATTCTGTTCCTTATTCCATATGTGTATTCACCTTGGGTGAAATATTACCTTCTGGATTCCTGTCTTCCCAACCCACCCAGTGTCTCCAAATTTCCTTTACCCTTTGCTTTATTCCCCTAGAATGGACACACAAGCACACTGTATATTTTGCCCAACAAACTTCACTCTCTGCTTGAAAACAGCCCTATCTTCAGAAGTCCGTGAGCTTATGTATTCTATAACCTAGGAGAAGAGGACATTGCATGAAATGTTTTTGAAGTTCAATTAGTTTTTAGTTTAAGCTAATTTCACAGGGCAGAAAATGGGCATAGCCAGACTTCGCAGTGTAATTAAGTGGAGGCAGGGTCAGCTAAGACAACATCTAAATGTGGAAGAGCTTTGGTTTAGCTCCACATGGTCTGACAAAGTTTGATGATGCTGTTCAAAGTCCATTTGGGATGGATTATTAGGATTAAAGAACAGCAGAAGGCTCTGTACTTGGTGTGTTCTCTGGTGTCATTAGTGGATGAGAAAATTCAGCTGCTTATCTGGCTCATTTCTAAGGATGGATTTAAACAGACCCACACTTCTCAACGGTGATCTTACTAACCTCTTCTTAATAAGTTACAGATCTCAAATTGCCCAAAATCCTTAAAATTCCATTTGAAGTAAGTTGATTGATAATTATCATCTCCCCTCTGTGTGCAGATATTTTCCGCAGCAGTACAAAGCTATGGTACAGTTTCTTAATTACCCAGATAATCCTGTTTGCTTGTATTTTTAAACTATGAAGTGCTGAGTAATTATTCAATTCTTAATAGAAGGCAAATGGCAATGCAAACAATAATTAGGACGAGAGACAGACTAATGCGCTTCAAAGCAAATTGGATTTTTTTCATACTGTTCAGCGTGAAGTCCCATAAGCCAACAATTCAGAAGCCAGGCAAAAGAGGTTCCATTTTGTTCATATTTTATGGCGTTATCTCTTCATGGCTTGTTTCTGTGAATAGCAGTTTGCCCCAATGAAGCTGGCTGCACCCAAGCCCAATGTTTCCCTAACAATCGCCTCCCCGCTGTTTGACATTTGGCTGTGTTCTCCCTGGGCTCCAGATTGGTCCTTTGTCTGCTTCAGATCCCCCAGGTCAGAGGTTAACAGAATACTGATTTCCTCCCATCATACCATGGCAGGTAAATATGGGCCAACCTCGTGATCAGTTAAGACACAGCTCAGTCAGGAATGCCTTTCTCAGGGGCTATTGTCCTTAAGAACGGCCCTGATTTCAGACCCAAGTTTCCCAGCTCTTGCTTTCCCAGTACCTACTTCGTTATGAGCGCTGCCTTCTCTTTTTATGTGGCTGTTTCCTGCCCCCAACTAACACTATATCCCCAGAAATACACGACCTGAAAAGTATGAGCAAATCCTCTCTTTTGATTAATTCATTTTACAAACTTAAGATGGTAATACTTTGCAATCTTTGCACAGTTAATCATGTCTTGTCGTCTTAATCTGTACTGTATGTTTCATTGATGAAATAATAAACTGATAACAAAGGCAGAAGACAAGGATGCTTTAATAACAGTGCTGTTCCCACCCCCTTTCGCCGCTTTTTCTGTCTTGCCTTCACGGTGTATTGCCAGTTACACGTGTCATTAAACGAACAATCGATTTTATTTTCCATTCTCATCATTTATGGAGATGTCCAAACATTCATCAATATCAATGTTATTAATGTTTTACATCGGTTTAATGATATCAGTCTTAATTTTTCTCCCGAGATTCATGTAACTCCATAGGCTACTTTCTAATTGGTTGTGATGCACACACATAGGTTTTAAAAGTTTGAACTATCTTTCAAATTTCCAGACATCTTGTTATCATCAATTAATTTTAGGCCACTTTTCAATGTATCAGCTCTCCCATTGCTCTTTGGCCAACCTCCTTCGCATTGCACCGTACCCGTGAACTTGATGCTTAGATTCATTTGTTTTTAGTTTTAAGTGTTTGAAAAAGACATCCCCACTTTGAAAAACAGTTTCCTTTACAAGTGTCCAGCTTGGCAATGACTGAAGCAGCCCCCAGGCAAATTACCATGTTAAAAGCACAGATCAATACGTTTCTGGCTCCTCCACCCTTCTTGCTCTCTTCCCAAGGGGAAGAGTTTTGAAGAACCTGTGGGGCCCTTGACAGATGTGCCAGGAGACTTCAAGAGGCTTGTCGATTTTGGAGTGGGGAACACTGACAGTTTGATCTAGTGCCCAGACTGCTGCTCCTCTAGCCATTTGAAAATGGATGCAAGTGGAATTGACAGCTTCAGGAAAGCTCTTGCAGTTCATGTAATTATGGAGAGGATTAGAAGAAAAGTGTTGGGAGAAATAAGAGATCAATACAAGGGCACTAGTTGACTGAACTCACCTTTAGCTGTTCGAGCACTCCATTTTGTAACATTTAACCTGCGCACAGAGAAGAATATTTTATAGGTTTGTTGTTTTTCTTAAGGGTTGTGTAAGCCTATGCATAAGAAAAACAAAATAAGCAGCCACTGATTTTTGAGAGCGGACTTGTAAATAATTAACAGTGTAATGCTTCCAGTACTTAAAATGCAAAGGTGCTAATTAAGTAATGGGAGAAATTGAGATTTCATTACTGTGTTTCTAAGTGAGGTGCCAGCGAAGACGTGCAGCTGAAAGTAATATTTGAACATTCAGGTTTCCATTTATAGCATTTTCTTTAATATCTGCTTCTCTATTTGTATCCTAGAGTTTAAAATTAGCATTAATGCAGGGCTACATTAAAACAATAGAAAAATGTACTGGGTTTTTTGTTGTTGTTTTCTTTGTTTTTTTGTGTGTGTGTTTTTTTTTTTTTTTTAAAGAAAGGAACTCATGTTGATTTACAAGTGAAAACATTACATGAATGAACAAAAAGCTTTAAAAAAAGGTTTGAAACATACAACCTGAGGGTCTCGAGTGGTCTTACTTTTAGGAAGTTAGTCTCCACAAGGCAAAAATAGCTATTATCCTTAGCTAAAATAAACTCAAGTACATAATTTATTCTAAACTCCATGAGGGATTCTGGGATCCACATTCACAAAATGTTGTAGCTATAACTATTCTAATAATTTTTAAATGGGTAATTGATAGGGCCAGAATCTTGCAGTATGATTTTAGCAATTATACTGAAACTTTTTTTTAAGTGCATCATTAGATCTTTTCCTAGAGAAACAGTCATTTATTTAAGAAAAGTAATGTCTGACCTTATAAAAATCACAACTATTATTGCAGCTTTAAAAAATAGATGGAGTAAAAAGTGACCCCTTTCCAAAAATGGATTGTTGAGTTCTACTACAGATAATGATTGAAATACACAAACCTATTGAGTTTTTCCAATATTTTCCATTATATCTTCTAGCTGGTTATCACTGATCTACAGGGAAGCTATTGATTTTTGTATGTTTATCTTGCATCCACTCTTTTTATTAAACTATCTTGTGAATACTAATAGGTTTTCAGTTAATTCTCCGGGGTTCTCTGGAGAACTAATACTTTTGACTGCAAGCAATTTTGTTTTTCTCCTTTCCAAAAATCAGACCTCTTATTTCTGATTTTTATCTTACAACATTGGTCAGAATTTTTAAACCAGTAATAAATAATAGTGTAGATTGTGAGCATCTTTATTTTATGCCCTATTTGAGTGGGCATAATTTAAGTATGCTACGAGATATATTTTCTTAATTCCATATTACCGAGTGTTAAACATTTCTTGGATAGAATTTGAATTTTGTCAAATTACTTCAAGTATTTCTTTTTATTTATGTGATCTTTTTTATTTATTGTCTTTATGAGATTGAATCATTAGTAGATTTTTCTGATAATAAATCATAAACTCTCTTTGCCTTTGTGGGTGAGGGGAAACCTATAAGGTGGCAGGGGATTTGGATAGACTCTTAAATTCTATTTGTTAATTGAAAATAGCAATTAAGAGCCAGCGCTTTGGAATAAGAACTGCATTTTAATCTCAGTTTTGTCACTTACAATGCAACAGGGCTAGTTACTTTATAGTACTTTGGTTTTCTACTCTGTAACATGAGAATAACGATACTTACCCCATGGGTGTACTTAGGATTGAATAAGACAGTGCGTGTAAGTCTCACCTAAGAAGTGTCATCTATTCAGTGCTCAGCAAAATGTAGAAGTTTTTATTTTATTTTGAATCTTTTATAAATATTCAAGTGATATTAACCTACATATTCTCTCTCTTTCTAATTCTCTTTCTTGCTCTCTCTCTTTTCCTATTCTTACCAAGTTTTAGTATTATAGTCAATTTGTAAACTTAATCATGATAGTTCTCTATTTTTTAATTAACATTGTAGGAAATTAATGTGCTTGAGAACTAGCATTTCTCTGCAAGTTTAAAAGAGTTGACCATTCAAACTGGCTCTGGACCATGCACTTATGATTTGGGCACTTTTCTGTATGTTTGCTAGACTTCGATAAAAAGTGCAACAACCACAGAAAGGAAACTGGCTCTGGAATCTTGTTCAGTTGCTTTCCAAGTCACATAAATGGCTTTTCCAGTCCAGCATAGTAGACATGTTCTTTGACTGTGATTTGGGCTATTCCCAGCCTCTGCTGACTTTAGGGTAAAAAGCGAAGATGCCACGTTGCTGTCATCTATAATTACATTATTGAGATTTCTCATTACCTGTGTAGGTCTTAAGCATATAAGTTAAAGGTAATGGGATCATTAAACCTGGAGTTGGTGCATAGGCATGATTGAGCTATTCATTAATCATAAACCTGGCTGCTAATGAGAATCTAGTTGAGAAAATATTTAATAGCCCATTTGGGAAAGCTGCATTTCACTGCTGAGTGAATGTGGATTTAGCCCCTTGGAGCTGTGGTGCTTTGCTCTCTTTTTTTATTGAGAGAGAGAGAACGTGAAATGACAGATCCACTGTTGTAGAAACATCTGGTGCTCCTTCGAGCTGCAACTTTGACATAATAATTTGTAAATTTTTTCTGTTGGTTTTGAGGGTTGGCAAGTTTTATTTTTCCTTTCAAGTTATTCTGTGGGCCACAACAGGCAGAACGAACACCAGAGGACAGGTATGGCCTCAGAAGACGGAAGAACGGTCTAATGTGGTGAACTAGACATGAGTGGAGTGCAATGCCTTCTGAGATGATGAGTTTGCATCTTTGGAGCCGGTGTGCACTCTGGCCAATGACCCCAGGGCATCTAACAATATCCCTGCAGTAAGAGATCAGAGACCCCGTGTGGCTCAAAAGGGGCCCCCTTGTCATTTTGAGCAGGATGCTTCTTCCTTGAGTAATATTTGCCAAGTATTGTGGGTCTGTCCTGTGCACGGCAGGCATGCACATGGCAAGGTATTTAATACCCTGTGTATCCTGACTAGTCCCTGGGCCAGTTGCATCTTAATGGATGCCCGTGGCGTCCCGTCCTCCAGTCACTCTGACAGGCCAACACCTCTCCTCAGTTTTCCACATGCCTCAGGAATGGATATTTCTGTTGTAAATTTCTAGACTAGACAAACTGTAAGATTACTTGCAACTCTATTTAGATAGTAGGCTATTTGGTACCCTGTTTTAAATATTTTACATTTCCTGTAGGGTAGGTAATCTAGGTCTAAGATCTTGTGGCATAGGAAAGGTGGGGGATAAGTTCTTCAAACAATCCCAATTATCAACCTCTCTATTTTTATTTCCTTAAATCTAAGTGTACACCACAGCATTTCAAAGTTGATATCATATTTTCCCAGGGGGCACCAATGAATGGAGATGGGGAATGTCTTTTGGAAGAAATGATCAATGTTTTATAATGCGTTTTTATAATACTGTAATGATGACCATCAACCAAGCTCTACTGACTTTAATTTTTTTATTCCTAAAACAGCCTCGTAAGGCAGGTCTGTTATTATTCCCATTTTACAGTTGGGAAAGCTGAGGCAGGGAAAGGTGCCTAAGGCTATGTGGACTACTCAAGATGACTTGAAACCTGATAGACTGGCTCTAGCCTCTGCAGCTGCTAACTCTAGACCATACTTTCCTCAGGGGAAGAACTGTTAGAAAGAAAGAAACCTCATCCCAAGTTAACTAACAATATGGGAGCCACTTTGTAGTCTTAGAAGGTAAGAAAAATATTTAAAATGCCTGAGTTACAGAATTATGTAAACAGTGCCTTGTGTGTACCCTAAGATTTGTCAAACACTCATCTGCCAGTGAGTTGCCTTTGTATTATTGTCAATGGCCTTGCCAAGAGCAAAATGTGACTTCCCGATCATTAAGGCTGAAGACCTTGGCATAGAGTGTATTACTGAATTATTCTTACTTTGACTCTGTATCACAGCAGAGAGGGAGGTTACAAGCATCGACCCAAATTTACAAGAGACAGAGCATCCGTTCATCCTACCAGGCGATAGCCTAACCAAATAAGAACTTTTTGATTTTGCAAATGCTGTGCAAAAAGTGCAGGAGATTTAGAAGGAAAGTCAATCTAAAAAGGCTTAACTTTTAATAATCTTTTTGTTGTGTGTGTGCTTTTAAGCTGATTCATTTAGAGTGTGTGTTTGCAAATGTGTGCAGAAAAAAAAAAGGAAACGACAATGAAACAATTTGGAAGGCAGTTCATTTATGTAATCAGGGGAAAGTGAAGAAAGATGGGGTAAACAATTGCAAATGGTGGGATGTGTTCATTTCTTTGGTACCCACACATCCATTCTCTCCTTTCACCATTATGTTGCTACCTTGTAACTTCAGTAGAAATGACTCACCTTTCAACACCTAAAAACAATTACTTCCTGAATTGGTAAATTATGCTAGTCACAAAAATTCCTCTTTTTTTTTTTAAAGCTTAAACCATTTAAAGTCAGGTTTTCTGTTGATTGCAACACAACCCTAATTAATAAAGGCGATCATTACTTTAACATGGCAATTACTTGAGCATGCAAACTAGTTTTCTGTACACAAATGTTGCACATAGGAAACATAATATGTTTGCCCAGACTGAGTAGTTACCCTTCCCAAAGGTTTCTTTATAGTCCCATAAACTATGGAAACCTGTTGGAGACTATTTGTCCTACCTGCTCAGCCTGAGGGCAAGATGGGCTAGTTTGGGTTCTGTTGCTGACAGAGGCACAGGGGGACCCTCTTCTCCATGCTGTGGCTTCCTGAAGTGGGGCATCTGTCTTCTTAGAACTGGAGATTATTCAAGCTGGAAGGACCTTAGAAATCCTTTATTTGGTTCATATTTTTCATTTTACACATGAAGACACTGAGACTCAAATTAATGAAGTACATAATCAATTAATAAAGACTGGCACCTGAAGTCTGGAATTTAAGTCTTGCTGTCTTGGTCATGCTATAGAGAAGAAAAATCCAGAAAAAATGGGGAAGCCAAAGTGGAGTACTATCTGCATATTGTTGAGGTTGTCCTTGGAGAAGCAAATACCTAAGACCTCTCCCCAACTTAAGGCTTCAGAAATGAGATCAGATTTGGTCCTTTATAGCAATCCTTAGAGTTTCAGTAAACTTTTCCCCCCATGTAGGCTTGAAACCCCCGAATATACTATGCCTCTTTCTGTCTGCATCAGTACATCCTGAGGTCATCATGTCTTTCTATGCATTGTTCCCTTTGCAAAGTTTGCAGCCTAAGGGAGTGGACAGCCCTATAAAAATGTTTATAACGCGATAAGTGAAGTAAGCTCAGGTAAGGACCTGGAGTAGAGATTTGCTGAGTCCCATTGTGGATGAGATGTGAAGGAAAGTTTTTTGGAAACCTTAACAGAGTATTGAAGAACAGCTGACTTCAACGGTAAATAATTCTTAATTATTTACTCAGTGGGGAGGCAAATATGCGTATGACATAAAACCCACCAGTGGATGCAGTGGCCTATGGGATATAGAGCATGTGTGAAAAGGAAAGTTTTTAGTAGCTTCTAGGTTTTAAGGTTGGTCCATCAGTGCATGGTGATTCCATTTTTAGATTAAGGAAATCCTAGAGAATGAAGTAATTTTTAAGGGATGGTGGTTTGGCGTGGCAGAATGAAGGATTAGTTTATACTTGCTAGATGTAGAATATATACATGGATGAAGATACCAACTAGGAAAGGAGGATGATCATGTTTTATTTGCTTTTCAGTTCTGAACTTGACTTAGTAGAAAAATAAGTTTTGAGAGGCTTCAATCCGGTACACCATTTCGGAAGTATCTCAGTCTGCTTGGGCTGCCATACCACCATACCACAGATGGGTGGCTTAAACACAAATGTATTTTTTCACACTCCTGAAGGCCAGAAGTCCAAGATGAAGGTGCCGTCATGGTTGGTTTCTGGTGAGGGTTCTTTTGCTGGGTATAGATAGTTGCCCTGTCACTGGGTCCCCATGGCCTGTCCTCTGCGTGTGCACGGTGAGTGAGCGATCTCTGGTGTCTCTTCCTCTTCTTACAAGCACACCAGTCCTGCAGGCTTAGGGCCCCACACTTGTAACCTCCCCACAGGCCCTGTCTCCAAATGCAGTCACATCGGGAGCTTGGTTTTCCACATACGAATTTGAAGCGGGACACAGTTCATTCTATCACAGGAGATGAAAAATGCCGTTCTGTTTGTTTTGTAAGTTATGTGAACATGTGGCAGTTTGTTAAGCCTCAGCTTTTGTATCACTTCTCTATCTTCATGTCTTAGGGAATATTTTGTTTATCCGTCTATGCCTGTGTGGGTTTCTCATGACGACAGTGTGGCTTGGTGGCCTAGAACTTGAACCCTACTGACCAGGGCTCTTCTATGAATATGGATCTTGTATGAATTACTTAGCCCCTCTTATCACTAGTCTCTCGTATTCTTCGTCTGTGATGTGGAGATACTATTCCTTTTCATTTCCCAGTATAATTTATATGAGTCATATACGTGTTAAATTTATTTATACATTTGCTGTGTCTTTACTTAAAGAAGATAGTGTAATATTTTTTTTAATTTCAGCTGATCAATACTTCACTTGCTAGACGAAAGCATAGTAAGAGTTCTTATTCATTGCACCCCGCTTTTTGTGTGTGCGTATCTGCTAAGTAGAGCATGGGAAACCCTACCGATGGGGGTACCTAAATATGGTTTTAAGCCATGTTGAAGAGAAATGACAAATCACAAAGCTATCCAGTTGATAGAAAACAAAACAAGAAATTCATGTTGTTTGTAGAAAAACGTGGTAATATACAGGAAGTAAAAAGACAAGCAGAACCATCTGTAATATGACCACGTACTGAGAGCCATGCTTATCAATTGGGTTCTGTACTTCCAGATTGTCTTTGATGTACACACGCACACACGCACACACACACATACACACACACCATTATTGATCATGCAGCATGATCCTAAAATCTTACCAGATCAAGAAACATAACTATAACATCATTTTTAATGGCACCGAGTTTTCTGTTGCTTCAATGTACCATGGTTTCTTCAGCTCTCCTCTCTTGCTGGACATTTCAGTTGTTTTTGGTGCTTTTAATCTTACCCTGAATATTCTCACAGCAAAATCTTCAACCATAGCCTTCATTATTTTCAAATAATGGTTGGGTTGAAAGATATGCGATTTTGAAGGCTTTGATACTCAGTTTTGAGATCCATGCTTACCTAAGCTTGAAACAATGAGGAACAGCACACCTCTCTGACATGATGTGTTAATTTCCTGCAATGCTCATTAACAACATGAACTCCAAAGGGGAGGTAGTTTTGCTCATTAGCACTTGCCTGTGAGAAAACTTCTTTTATGGATTTTGCCAACAAGGCCGTTCTTTTTATTCTAAAAATCAATTAATTTTTATGCTTGTTTTAAACAAATGTAGGATTCTTTAGCTACCTGTGACAGCTGTGGGCAGCTACCCGGTCATGTAAAGGATACCCTTTAATATCAAGAATGATATAGGGGCAGCCGGATGGCTCAGTTGGTTAGAATGCAGTGCTCATAACACCAAGGTTGCTGGTTCAATTCCCCCATGGGCCAGTGAGCTGCACCCTCCACAACTAGAGTGAAAACAACGATTTGATTTGGAGCGGATGGATCCTGGAAAACATACTGTTCTCCAATATTCCCCAATTTAAAAAAAAAAAAAAGAATAATAGAGTTCAGTCACTTGATGTAAATTATTGCCTCTAAATCTATTATAAGTTTTTCGCTCCCACATCTAAGGGACGTCTTTGCTCCCCTAACACGGAGACACACTGCCTTTCAAAAAGACATTTTTAAATTAAGCGTGATGAACCTGATTGTTTTTATATAATCACTTAGGCGCTGGTGTCTTCTGATTTTAGAGAATGCCTTCAGGGTTTCACCAACTGGAAGGGAGCATGACTTCATGGACTATGCATGAACTTTAAAATACCTACACACACAAAAACCAGGACATGAAATCCCTGGAGGGTTGGCTAATTGTCCTTCTTTATGAGTTAAATGAATGGATTGTTATGTAATCAATTGTTTCTGTGACCTCAAAATTCATTCTGTTATCCTCCAGAGCGCTCATACCTTTCAACTAAATGTCTGTGCTAGCATTCCCCGGGCTCATCTCCCAGAACCACTATTCACCATGGAATATTAATTATCTAGTTTGCTTTTGCACCCTTCCCCTTTTAAAAACAAATCAAACACCTTGCAAATTATTTTCCCAAGTGCACGGACAGAATACAGAACAATGCTTTCTCCTTTCATCCCAACCTCCCCTCACTCCTTTGCCTCCCTCCTTCTCAGTACAAGAATCCTGCACACCCTGGCGCTAATTTCGAAGACCAGGTCACTTCGAAATAGGGTAGTGTCTCCAAGGACAGTGAATCCCTCGATGCATTTCCTGGAACCTAAAACATGCATTCTACCTTCTGCCACTCATCGCATGGCAGTATAAAAATTAAACCATATTAGTCTTTAGATTTTTGTTTTTCCTGTTAAATGAATAAACACATGTTATCCACGAAACGAATTCTGTTCATGATAGACAAGAGGGAACATGCCGAGAAAGGAACACGTTCACACACAAAGTGAACCTGAAGTCACATTGGGGAACATCGTGGCACCTATCCTGGCTTCTTATCCCATGTGCCCAAGCACAGAATGGCTTTACTCTGCTTGCGTGGTGGGGCTGGCCTTTTCCTTTCTGCCACCTGTGCAGACCCAGGAAGTGGTTCTTCATCGGTGACCTCAGAACCTGCTGTTTGCTGGGTAGGGATCGGGTTTGTGTTGTCCACTGCATTGCTGTCCTGCTTGAGACGTATATTGGCATCTACATGCCTGTAGCGTTCTAGCTGCCACACACTTTGTTGACCCAGGAACTACTTCTGTGTCTCTCTTTTCAGCGTAGCCTTCCAGTTTCCCACTGGGAACAACAGCACCTTTGGCTGCAAGCCTGAAATCCTCTATGAATGAACTTGCCTTTCCCTTCCCCTAAGCTGCTGCACCTTGTTTCTCAGTCCCACGGAATCTTGTTCTGCATCAGCAGGAACTTGAATGTGGGTCGCTCCCCTGGCTTCTAGAGGGGTCCTTTCTTAGGACGCCGGTAGCTGCTTCTGTTCTCTGCCCTTTCGTTAGAATGGATGCCCTGAGAATTTGATGTTGTCTTAAATCAAGACTTAGTTCTCCACAACATTTTGGCTCTACATCCGTTTCCTTAGCTCTAGTCCCCTGGATTCCAGTTACCAGTACTTCCTGTCTTTCTCTGTTGTCTGTGTCAGTGAGGTTTCTACATGCCTGGCCAGCCAGCCCATCCAAGATAAGCAGTAAGCTGTACGCCATGGAAAATGTTTAAGCAGAAACTAGAGGAAGTCTTGAGTAAGAGAAGCGTCAGCAGCATCCCTCACTGGAAAGAGGGACTGCAGTAACTGCTCTCTGGTCCCTCACGATTTTAAGATCATTACAATTCAACAGTAATTGCCCCTCCCACTCACAGAGTCAATCAAAACTTTGTCACTCGCTATTACCCCAACCCTGTACTGAGAGCACTGTTTGGTACAGAAGGCTTTGCGGTGTGCCCTTCAAATGTAAAATCAAATTTTAAACAGCTCATATCAATAAAAGGGAGGAAAAAGAATAAGTTGATAAAAAATGGCGTGCTTGGTAATGTAAGCTGCATGGGCCAAATTACTTCAATTACATATGGCTCCTGTTTACGTCTGTCTGATGTTAAGACAACTGAGGAAGACAGCTTGATTCACTGGCTACAGAGCCTCACTAGTTGGATGCGTATTTGTTTTGTTTTGCACATCATGGAAACTTGAGTCATCACAAGAGCAGCATCTGGATATTTTGCTTTGAATGGAGAAATTTATTGCATTAATTAAGAAAATTGTCTTGTAAAAATGGAGTGCTAATCAATGAAGCAGCGTAATGACAAAGCTCCCCTTTGCTATTTGCTCCTCTCTTCCCAACCTGTTCAGCCTTCACTATATGGGTTGGATTATATAATTACGAGAGGCTATCCACGCATAAATAAGCTGTAACTAGTCTGGGATTAGAAATCTCCGCAAACCTGAGCGGTGATCATGTGACCCTCCTACTGTGAAACCACCCCTGGCTTTTACAGACGGCCCTCCAGGGAAAGGTGGTCAAAGCTCCTTCTTTCTTCCGTGTTCCTTCATTGCTCTAAGCTCCCAGCTGCTGGGCTTTCGTCCACCGGTCCACCTGCCCCACGTGCCTTCCGGCCTGTCAGAATCCAGGCCCTGCTCAAGCAGCACTATGTGTTTGAATTTTCACAAGTATTAGGTTGGTGCAAAGGTAATTGTGGTTTTTGCAATTGTTTCCAACCTTTTAAACTGCAACTATTTTTGGCACCAACCTCCTATTTTGATCGTACTCCTTAATGTCACTTCTACTTTCTATTGACATTTTCTCACTTCCAGGCCACAGAGCATACTTAGTGAGGAAACTCCCTACAACTTTTAGCTGTAAATCAGGCAAGTCAATTAGTTTCTCTGTGATTTAGTTTACTAGTATATAAAATGTGGATAGTAATAATACCTACTCCATCCGGGAGTTGTGTGGATTAAACGTGTAAATACTTGTAAATAAACCGTGCCTGGAGCATAGTAATCACTCAATAAATATTAGCTCTTACTCCTCCTCCTCCTATAAACTACTATTAGGTTGGCAGGGCCCACGTCAGGGCTCTGAGCTTGGTGGGAGGAGTTTAAGCTCCATTTTAGACCCCACTTTCCCCTTCAGTTGCATACCCTTGTTCAGTGTATATGGCAGTTCAGTACCAGAATCTATGCGTTTCCAGGACTAAGTCTATATTCCGTGTATCTTTCTTTGCATCCCCTGTAGTGCCAGAAACAATGTAGTACAGAGTTTTAATCTGCCCTGGCACTCCATTTGTGATCACTGAAATGAACGAATCAACAAGTGGAAAAAGAAAAATGTCACTGTGGTTTTGTTTCTCTCTAAGCAACCCATTGATTTTTGAAGCACACTTATATAATGTATCATGTGTTTTCAGTAAGAAACCAGTATCTGTCACCATCTTCTACAATACTGGGTATGTCGTACATTTAAAGAATGTAATTCAGGCTGAATTTTCTGTGGGTTTATTTACTAGATCAAAGAGTGACTTCAAATTTCAGCACTTATTTTATTTGCGAGCATAAACTCATGGGTTCAGTCAAGTGCCAAGAAAATAAGTTAATCATCTGAATTATGTGGATTCTGGCAAATCACTCTTTCTTTTTGGGGAAAAAAAGGGAAAAGAGCTTTGAGTCTTTATCGCCTTTAGCAAAGCCAATTGCTTATAATAATGAGAATAAAACTCTATTAATTAATAGCTCGAGGCTGCTAATCAGTCTAGAAAAGTGACGTTACCCAGAATATACTGGTTATCCTTATTGCATGTCATTGATATATAATTCAATTGATTTTCACACTTTTTACATTCCAAAATAAAATACAACTTTTGTCATGTCACTAGATTGAAATTCTTTGACAATACATTAACATGCCAAAAATAATATTACACACAAGAATAATGTCGAAATAAATTACAGGTAGAGCTGTATCCCTAAGGAGATTTTCATTTGTGTCTTAGACTAGAAGACTTATCACCCTACTCACATGTCTGTTTCAGTCTAGGATGTTTTAGGCTCTTCGTTCAATTCAATAAATTACTATTTTGTGTTTGCTACATGCCCAGCCCTCACTGTTGCTGAGCATGAGTCTATATTCCATTACACAAACGTCTATGTAACTCTGAAGTACAACATGATTTTTTTCAAAGAATAAATACAGATACTTGCATGCAAAGGATCCTTGAAAGCGGTCACCTGGATGATTTTACAGGATTACTATAATGTAGTAACTTTTTAGAGCTGGCTTCTTCAAAATGTGTAATACTCTCTTTTCAAGTGTGCTGAAGTCCTGGACGATTTTGTCTCTTAAGGTGAATGTAATTTTGGGGAGTCAAATACTTGGTAGACAAGGTTGTTGATAAATGAGATCAATCACGCTGTGAAATACTGTGTTTTAGTCCAGAACGATGAGTGATTGCAAAGTAGCAAACTCTTTTCATGATTAACTTTTAACTTGCTTTGAATGCAGCTTCAAAAGAACTATTCGGAGCATTGTTGACATTTGTAGAATAAGGACATGGTAGGTTTTCAGCGTTCCTGGGCTTAGCTGTCAATTTCAATGTAACCTCCATAAAGGCGGGCTTACTTTGTTCCCTGCTGCATCCTCACAGCCTCTAACTGAGGCTGACACCTAGCTGCTAATGAAATGAATGAAGGAGTAAACGAATGTATGCATGAATGAATGGTCATAGCAGCTCCAAATGCACTCAAAGGCCTGTGGCATAGATTAGCTTATCTCCCCCTCGCCCCCCCACCCTTCCCCCACCCCCAGCATTCATTTAAGTCATTTGAAATTGCTGTGCCCTTATCTGGTGAGACTGGCTCCTGTGCTAAGCACCTTACTTTCAATATTGCATTGTAGCATAACAACCACTTGGTGAAGTAGTGACTGGCATTATCCCCTTTTCATAGATGAGGAAAGTAAAGCTCAGAGAAGTGAAGCAACTTGCCCAAAGTCACACAGCAGGTAAATGAGGAGTCTGGGTTCAGTCTGAGAATTCTGACACTCATGACCAAGATTCTGTGCTTTCTTTCAGTGAATCTTTGATTTTCTTATTTGATACATGTTCTCACATTTTGCTTTTAATCACACTAAGCTGGGGATAGTATAACCCCCTTTCAGAGATAAGGGAATGGGCTGAATTGTATCCTATAGAAGGATTTTCTAATTTGGGAATAAATGAAGATTTGGGGAAATATCTTTCAAGAATATAAAGGGTCTACTGCAGAACATCCCCAGGCAAGCAATCTGAAGGTCAGCCTTCAGTGAAAGACTTAAGCACTAGGACATTCATTAAAAAATAATTTCTCATCTAAAGCCCACACTCCCCAAAGGCCTACAGCCTTCCTGAGAAAGAATACTTTGGGGTGAAAACACTGAGCTTCTAACCTCTGTTCTGAAAGTATCCAATTATCTGATCATAGACACTGCTTTAGCTTTCTCACATCAATTTCCTCATCTAGAAAATAATTAGCTGGAATAGGTCATCTGCAGGATGCCTTTTAGCTCTTAAGTGTTAAAATGTGTGATAGGATAATAGATGCTATTTCCCTTTAGATCAGAAAAAAAACACAAAGTCTATGTTGACTGGAGTTATCTGGAAAGGCTTCTAAGGAGAAGAGAAACTAGATAAAACGTAGATAAATAAAGGTGGAAGAATAGGAATGAATACCTCCTGAGCCCAGAACGGGATGGTGAGGACACTGGATTTGTGGACGACTTTAAAGGGCAGAGCGGGAGTTTGGTCTCCCTCTTGGCTCATTCATCAGGTAGTCATTGATTGCCTGCTGCGTTCTGGCCATTGAGAGCCCTTGATCTTGGAAAATTCTAGATATTTCATTCAACTAAAGGGAATGTTTCATTGATTGAAGGCTTGTAATGTTTACGCAAATCTTTGTTCTACTATTTTAGGTATGCAGGAGAAAGATAAGGAAAGCCTCAGAGTAAAGTTGACTTGAAGGTTATATTTAAAGGATGATTGGATTTATTTAAATAAAGGGGAAAATAACAAATCTGTTGTTTGAAGAGCAAAAAAAAAAAAAGGTGCCCTTGATTTGCCATGATTGATGCATTATTACCCTGTAGATGGGTAATTTAGGAGGGTAAATAAATAATGATGGTGTTTATTTAGATTTGGAATTTGGAACTGTTCTAGAAGGTCAACAGATGGTTGTTCATACTTTTCGGTGTAAGAATGGCCTAATATAAGTTGGTGGAAGGTGATTGCTTTTTGGGCTTTTCTCTCTGACGATAAACCCCAGTGGTTCAAAAAATGAGTTTTGTATATTAGAATCATTTGGGGTGCGTGCTACAAGTTCGTATTTTTAAGGTCACATCCCAAGAGTTTCGAGTTTGTGATCTGAATTTTTAACAAGCCCATGGATGGTTCTGGTACTTTTAGGATGAGGAATAACATTTCGTAAACCTATCGGCTGCCCCATCACTAAGACTGATCCTGACACTGAACTGATAGTGATTTGCTGGTCCCCGGGCTAAGTATAAGCTCAAAGGGAGATAATAGTGTTGCTTGTTTCTTTTTAACCTGGTAGGTGGATCTTAGATACTATGGATCTGAGAAAATGCATCGCCCGCACCCATCTGGACCAATGAGGTCAATCCCAGATAGACAGAATTTAGCCAATATCACGCTTTTTGGTTGAATGCTGTGAATAATATTCTTTCTGTAAAAAAATTAGATCATGTACATACTCCAGTGAAGAGCAGTTTTGTCTCCTGGAGAGGTGAGTTCCTTACCTCTTTTCTACAGAAATTGTTTCTTGGGAGAAAATATAGTTGGAAGTACAACTGCACGGAAGAGAAAGGCTGTTTAGTTTGGTTGCAGGGATACAATTATCAACTGAATGAGGCTGCCCTACTAGAACACTTTTTGAACCAATCAAAACGTCATTAACTATTGAGATTTTTAGAGAGAGCCAGCGAATTGATTTTGAGTTTCAAGGTAGTCACAGCCTGGAAGTTGTTAGTTCTCTTCCCTCTGAAAGGTAGGGAAATTCACATGACCCCACCCACTGCAGCCAGACCAGGACGGCCATTTCCGGCTATCTGGCATCTACAGTGCAAGATGCATTTTTTTCGGGGAGGGGATCCTTCCCAGGTGCTAGGGTTAGAACTTGGAACATTTGCAGGTTAAGGGTCTCAGAATGTTCTGGAGTTATAGCATAGCTTTTTGGTTAAAAAGGAAACTTGTATAGAGCAAGATTGGATGTGTATTAACCAAGAAGATCAACAAAAGGAAATAGAATCAGGGCCAGCACCAGAGCTGGGACCAGGGCAGACATTTTCCAATGCCATCTCTAGGTAACTAGAACACCAATGAGTTGTTTATTCATTGGAGGTCTGTGTTTGCACAAATTCCTTCTTTAGAAACAAGGTAGAGTTTATTGTCCTCATGGGCCTTTCTCAAACCATCCTTTTAGTTATCCTTATAAAGATATCACTTAAAACAGTCCCTGCTCATACCCTTCAAGAGAAGTAGTAGTTGTGTTGACATTTGCAATCCAGATGAGGCAACCTGAATAAAGCAGTGGGTGCCCTGACTAAGGCTTTTCTTATATGTGTATTTTATTTACTTAGGAATGAAACATGTGCCCCAGAGATGTGGGAGCAGGTGGTCTCACAACTGGCTTTTGTCCCCACTCTTCTGGTGTGGCTCTGCTGGCTCTCTTACAGTGTGGCCCCTAGTTGACAAAGAGTTGGAAATTGGAATGTAATAATAGCCCTGTAGGAAAGGCTGTTTCGATTTTCATACAGGAGAGGTTATCGCTTCAATCTTTACAGCCCCAGTCCTACCTCATAAGCATATTTTCAACAGAGTAGTCACAGAAAAGGTAAATGTCAGGATGTCTGAAATCATACTGATTTCTTCAGAAGAGGCCCAGTCCCAGGAACCATCACTGTTACATATTTTTTGAAACTCTGTAAACTAGAATTCGTTTGGTGTGTTACCATCTGTGTGTCAGAAGCTGTGCTGATTTGAGGAGTCACAGATAGGTGTAGACGAGGATTTCAACACTGAGGGACACACCTTTGAATTTGTGCTTTGAACACCTCAGCTTTCCTCCTCCCTCAAAGTCATCAACCCCTGTAGTCAAGAGCATGTCTGTGTCCTTTATTGATACACATCAATATTGGGGTGGGGGTGGGGGTGGGAGTGGTCACTGCCACAGCCTCCATTTCCAGGTTCAAACATTAGCAGAGGGCCCAAAACAAAAATACCAAGTAAAAAGAAGATAGACCAGGCTTATGATTTGTTGTAACGTATTTGGAGCTAAAAAAAAAAAAAAAGCCAGTGTTTGGAGATGCAGAGCTGCCAACTAATAAGGATAAACAGTGGGTTTATTATAATACACGTACATTGTTAAATGTACCTTTCTCATAGTTTACATGCCAAGGCTATTTGTGTGACTCACATGAGATGTAATAGGCAACTTTGACATGACTTCTTTGACTTTCACTCTTGTTTCCTGGAAGCTCATAAAATGGCCCAGAAATGTTGGTTCCTTGAACAGGAACTGGAAGTTAATAAACTGCCCTCATAATGATGAGGACTTTGGTTAATTCATGTGTCTATTTAGCAAATTAAAGTGGCCAGTAATGAGCGCTAGATTGTTAAATCTCAACTGATCAGTTTTTCTCATCTTTTAATAGGATACATTCAAATATCCATGTGACAGTTGATCCCATGTTTGAAATTTCCCTTGCAAATATCTCCATGTGTTTGATTTGTCTCAATGGGCCCCTTTTGAAAGCAGTGGGCACTCCCTTAATAAAGGAAAAGGGTCAGTAAAGCAGCTAGAGGTCTGTGCTCTGGACACATTTTCATTGGGAAATTCTGCACATGGTATCTCCTCATTAATTCCTCCTTTGATTCAGCAAACATTTATCTTCCAAGTCTCTGTTTTACTGAGAGGAAAATCAAAGCATGGAATTTGCACAAGTACAAAATTCGGTTTGGGTTTGAATAGCTGTAATGTAAAAAAATAAAAATAAAGTAGACACCTAGATAAAATGCTTTTGTCTATTTCTAGACAATGTAGAAATTGTTTGGTATGATATAGGTATGATACAGCTAGATGGATATAACTGTTATGCTGTTTATATTACTTTTGTTCTTGTACATCAATGAAGAAAAAGGATATCCAGAATCAGCCCTTGAATTGGAAGGCAAGTGTGCTTATTTGTATAGGAAGTAAATTTGCATATTTTTCCTTTCTATCATGGTTCAGTCTTGAATTAGAATATCTTTTGTTTTTCTTCTTCCATTTGTGATTACTATGAAAATCATGCCTGAGGACCGCAAGGAATTTTGTAAAAATTATACAATGTGAAAGTTCTTTGAAAGAGGATTTTGAGTCCCAGGTATACTACTAGCTTTTTAAACTCAAAAAGTACACCTGGCTTTTGCAAGCAGAAACAGGTCTAATGCTTTGAAGAATGTAAGAAATGATCAGTATTTCAAAGGCATTGAAGTGGTTAATCTATTAATCTATGCTAGAGTAATAAACCCCCAGAATAAATATTTTCTAACTAGGTTTTAGTGTTCTGAGCTTATCTCAGAGAGAAAGTTTAACATTACGGTTCTAATTTTGCAGTTTCAATACTAAACATGGTTAGAAACCCTTGTTGGAGTTTTCTAGTATAATTCTTGCTTGACCTTGCTTTCCTAAGTGCCCTTAAAACATATTTATTTGCTACAGTTTGTTTGCTACAGTTTGTACCCTAATTCTTTTATTAAAATAATTTTTATTGAGCTATAATTGACATTATGTTAGTTTCAGTTGTAATGGTTTTTATTTGTATATATTGCAAAATGATCACCACAATAATAAGTCTAGTTAACATCTGATAGTTTTCCTAACTTGATTGTAGCTGGGTACACAGGGCTGGTCATGTGACTCCAAACGATCCTTTATAAGTTAATACCCCGGCCTTTGAGGTGTCAGTTCTGCCTTCAACCACTTATATAGGTGGTATTTGAAGGACTTCCAGGGTCCTTGGGGGCAGGAGGGTGCTCAAAGAATCACACTTACCATACCACAAAGGAGTAGTAGAATCTGGGCTGAGTATGGGATGCTCTGCTTCTTGGACAACAAAAAGAACTGCCTTCCTGCAGACTGCAATATCCCGCCGTAATTCTTCCCTTCCTGGCTCTGGATACATCCAGTGGAGTTGGAGAACAGAATTCCCTGTCCCCCATTCCCAAATCATACACACTGAGCTCTCAGCCCACAGATTGAAGGATTCCTAGCCTAGCAGCTTTTCTTGGTGGCTGCTCTGCTCCTGGGTTCCTAGGATTCCTGGGAATGCCCAGGCTTCCCTGAGATGCCCAGGGTTCCACGCCCCCCAACCCCTCCTCTGGTACCCCCACAGTTCTGCTGTGTAGCAGAGACACCTCTAGTCCCATGCTGGACATGGGTATTTGCCTGTCCCTAAATTTATCAGCCCACCTGCTGCTGTGTTGTGCCTTTCTAGAATTTGCTTCCTACTGTGCTCAGATGTGTTCCTGTTAGAGAATGTTAACTGCCATCTCCTCTATAATGCCTAATTCTGAGCAGGAAGGCCATCGGAAGTAAGTGTGATCAGATCCTTTCTCTTCCTGTTCTGATACCTGAGTCAGTCTCCTTACCTTGATGTTTATATAGATCGTTAATAACAAATAACAGCTGATGGTGACTTGCTCAGACATGTACAATAAGGAAAGAACTTCCATATGAAAAGATTTGGGCTTTGTCCCAATTTTTTTCTAAGAGGGAAAAAAAAAAGGAAGGAGAGAGAACCTGGTGCTAATAACCAGTTTGTACAACAGTGTTCCTTTTTTCAAACCTAATGAGGTCCGATTCCCACAAGTATTTTGATTTATTACCTGCTCCTACTGGCCTGTTTGCTTTGAATGTTTATTATTTTGATATTCAGTTAACATAACACTTGAAATCATTTCACTTTCTGAAGCCGTTTTTTCCCTCTTCAGGAGTGGTTTTGTGGTAGGTCGGATTTCCTCATAGGAAAACAGCCCTCACATTAAAATACCTTTTCTGTTTCCAGTATTCTGTCTTCACATTGAGGAAAATATACGGGTGGGTTTGCCCAAATGAAGGAACAAAAAGGTTGTTTGATTTGGGTCTAAAGGCTCCATGTGTCGCACCCAGAAACCTTTACAGTTGATGAGCTGACTTTCATCTGCCTCGTTGAGTGACGTTACTATAGAGTTATGAAATGTTCGAGCCTATGCCCTTCTGTACTATCTCAAGTTTTGCTTTTAAGTCTGGGCTTAAAGACAATTTGTGATGACCTCTGAGATGCTTGTGAGTCAGATTTTGATACTAGGGGGATCTCAAAGCATTAGGTCCAAATAATGAGCTCTGCTCAGAGCCAAACCATCTTTGTTTTAGAGGCTAGGCAGTCTCTGTTGGCACAAGTCAGCGTGGTTAGATGTGGAAAGGGTTAGCAGCCTTTGGGGGGGTTGGGGGGGCTGTTTCCCAGAAGTCACAGTTCCTGGTGGAGAGAGGGAGCCATCCATTCAGTTTCCACCCTGAGCTCTCAATGGTGGTGCTACCTTCACCCACCTTTTCCACAGCCCCCCCCTCCGGACTGGGCAAAATAAGTCTCCAGTGGCCACTGTTGCCTTCTTTGCTTCCTCAGGAGACTTGACCTTTCAATGTTTTCATTGCTTAACATTTTAAAAATCATGTTTTCCCCGTGTCAAACCATATAATGTATAGTAATTATATAAAAATTTAGAAAGTATAGACTATTACAGTGAAAAAAATTACCCACAATCCTATCACTCAGAGAGACCCACTATTACTATATTATGTATATTCTTGAGATTTTTATCATTTTCTCTCTTTTTTTTCCATACGTACAGATGTTTTTCTTAATGCTCTCTCTGCTTTTAATTTATTTGAGAGACTGCAAATGCTAATTCAATTCTTTATCTGTTTGTATCAGAGGGGGCTGTCTGACAGAGGCTAACAGCCTGTCTTTAGCTGTGTGAACATTTGAAAATGTAGCAGATTTGATGATGGCATAGGAGAACCTAAAAAAAGAAGGCTAGGATAGAAAAGGAAGGGTATGGAGATGGCCCTCTAAGGGATTGACTTTGGTGAAAAGGGAGGGAGCAACACTGGATTGAGAATCAGAAGGTCGGAGTCCTGCTCTGCTACCTGGTCACCTCCCAGGAGCTCAGTTTCCTCATCTGGGAAGTGGGAGTACTTTTCTGGGTTGTACTGATGATTCAGTTCAGGAAATGAGGTACTCTTTATGCAGATGATTTGCAAACAAGCACTGCAAGAATCAGGTAATATTATTATAATGAGAAAGGTATTCAGACTTGGCCATGGTGATTCAAAGAAAGGATAAAGTGAACAAAGGTGTTTGGGAGATGTAGGTGGGTGAGCAGATAAAATGTGTAATTAGCTGATTGATTTTGTTGTTGATGATGCACCTAATGGTTCATGTGTACTTTCTGTGAAGTTGGTTATCCAACCTGGAATTAGGATTATTTTATTTGTTATTTTGTGCTGGTCACTCTTTCTTCTTGTTGTCTGTGTATTTTTAACTCAATGAGTACATTCTCCTGTAAAGCTAATATGTTTGCTCTCTCACCTAAGAGACTGTTATCAGACTTTTACTAGGGATTACAGGCCTCCCATATCAGGAATCTTGCTGCATTTACACAAGAGTGAACAGGACAGGCATAGCTCTGTGTTTTAAACAACAGATAAGGTTTGTGTTGTGTGTGTGCGGAGAAGGGAAGGGTGGGGAAATAGGGAGTAGTTGGGTGGGGGTGGAGCCTGGGAAAGATGTATAAACACCTTTTAATATGTGAAAGAATTCCTTTGTCTCTGCTCTTGCGCCTCAGAAATTGGAGGGGGGGAGGTGCATTAAAAGAAGGGGTTTACAGAGTGAGCTCTGGAGTCCAATTGCCTCAGTCTAAACCATATCCCATCAGTTATTTCACTATGTCACAGGCAAGTTCCTTTATCTTTTTGTGCTTCAATTTCCTCTTCTGTAAACTGGTGTAATACTAATAGTAGCTACATCATAAGGCTGTTGTGGGATATATATAATCCATTGATATCTTCAGGACTGATCCATGTCTTCTTTGTGTTGAATGTTTATGAGGGATTTGAGGAGGTAGTCCTAAGAAAGCATGGGCTTCCAGGTTCCATGGCTCTGAACACACCTGAGTGTTGAGCAGACCCAGGTGGACCTCCCTTGTTGGAGGTGGGGGCGCTCTAAGTTGCTTTCCTGGTGAGGACCTCAGGGCAGCCTAGTAACAATACATTTTGACTGCTATGCCAAGTACTTGTAGGCAGTTTCTCATTATTCCTCACATAATTATGTTCTTATTTCACTTAGGAAGACACAGCTGAGAGTTAAGTGTCACATCTCATTGCTAAGTGGCAGCCCCATCATTTAATTCAAGTCTGTCTGACCTCTGATTGTGTGCCTAACCATTGGGGGCTATTCTGCTTCCACTGATGAAACATAAGAAAGGCGTCACCATGAGCATCCCCACTGCTGGAACTAATGAAGCTAAATAAGGGGCTTATCCTTTTCTCACCTCCTTTATTTTGTTTCACTGAAAGGGAATTTAGGGAGCATATGATAACTAACTTGTTTTCCTCTATAACTCTAATATCTAGACCACAAGTCAGAAAATTAACCTTTTAACATAATGCACATGGACATTGAGTCTAGTGTGAATTAACATCCAATTAAATGGTAAGTTTCAGGCAGCATAATGCATGTAGCGGGGTCTCAGTGAGTCATAGGGTGGAGCATTGGAGCTCACCAGACCAATCAGATTCAAATTTGGCCTATGGGGGCGGGCTCAACACAGGAAAGATGGCACCCACCTGCTGGCTGCATCGGAGGATGCTTCCCCACAGGGGAAATGGTGACTATCTTCCAGGCCTTGCCCCAAGTTACACACCTCAGTCTGCCCCCTGGATGTCTCCCATGCCCCGGAGTCACTGTCCCTCCACTGGAGTCCAGGGTGAGTGCCTACGAGTGAGTCTGTGCATGAGCCCTTTAAGAGGATGCCTGGATTTCCTGCAGCCTTCCATCTCTTGCGGACGATCAGAATCCCCACTGATTTTCACAGTCAGATGTTGTGGGGGCCCTTCTTCCTCACACCGGGACTGGGGTTTCTTGCTCTTCCTTGGGGAAACTCCGTGACCAAGATACTTCTCCCAATCTGTATCCAACACATGGAGGTTTGGGGCCAACCTGTTTTGTTTCTCCTCCCCTCCTACCAGTCTCAACATGGCTTCTTCTTTATATCCTTAGTTATAAAACTTCTGTTCAGCCAGGCTTCAGTTGGTTCTCCAGGTTGATTGTTGTATTATTTAGTTGTAATTTTGATGTGTTCATGGGATGAAGCAAGCACAGCATTTATCTACTCCTCCATCTTGGATCATTCTCCCCAAGTACACATTTCTTGTATGTTGTATTTTCCTGGCTTAAGTAAAGCCATTAAGTTATGTTTAAAATTTATGTAGATGATTAGGCATTTGGGAAATTCTGAAAGGTCACTTCGTAGAATTATACTTCCTTGATTTTTCATTCAATGGAGGCTTCCTTCATTATGAAATGACAACTGTATTACCCAGGTAACATTCGCCCTCATGTCAACTGTTGATAAGGCTAAGTTGGTGTGTCCTAACTACTTATAGATCTACCACAAGTTAACGTGGGTTCACCATTGCTTTGCATTCTCATCTTTAACAAAAATAACCTGAAAAGATAGGCAAGCACTGGAGGAATAGTGAGATATATTTAACTTACCCCTGCCTTATTGATTGTACATAGGTGATTATGCTTTTGCAAGTTTCATTTTTCTTTCATCTAGAAGTATGGTATTAAAGTGCACTCAGGCTCAATCTGATGGCTTTCATACTTTTCTGTTGGGGAGTACTGGTGCTAAGGAGCAAGGTTAGCATCTGACAGGAGGCAACATACAGGAGTGGTCAGAAGTCTTTCCTCCGGATTCTCTCTGCGTCTGACATCCAGCCCACCACTTAATAAACACTTCCTTGCCCTCTGTAAGTCAAACATTGTTTGTGTGCCTCAGTTTTCTCAATTGAAATACATCTTCTTATCCTCACCTCCTGTCAACACACTTCCAACCACCGGGCGTTTTATATATATTTGTTTTTTTGTTTCTCTTCACTTCCCTCTCTCCCCACATCATTTTAATGAAAGAGGTTTTGTTTTATCCCTAGAACACTGACTAACACATACTAATGCTCAAAAAATATTTGTTGGATAAATTAGTCAATTAATAATAGCCTCTACTTCTTAGAATTGTTGAAAGGAATAATTAAAGTAATAAAAGGAACTACTTGCTACTTGTATCACCCAAACTATCATCCAGTGTTTCCATAAATGTGGGAGGCATACTAGGTTTCTCAAATTCTGGGTGGTGATAGACAGTTAAAATTGTAATAATTAGGATTTAATTTTTATTATCATCTTCAATTTAAGGCAAGGGGTATTGGCTTATGAGTTAAGATAATAAGAACATTATTGAACTCTCAGAAGGTAAACAGCATGAAAATGGAACACAAGTCAGGGAAGTATGGGAGACTCTTCTAGAACCATGTTCTGTGGTGGGTGTTTATTGGGTATGTCTATTGGGTTTAAATCCCTGTAATAATGAGCTTCGTTGTAACAGCAATCTGTTGTCTGTATAGTACCTAGATTGGCCATTGTGTAGATAGCGATATAATTAGCTAACTTTTTGATTCATTGTGATTTGTCAATTGGATCAAACCTGCAGTTTAGCTTCCACCTACATCACTCCCCTAGTACTGTTCTCAAAGGTTACAAACATCTTTGACGTTGACTATCCAAGTGTCTTTCTGAGTTTCATCCTCCTTGATACTCTCTTTAGCTGAGATTCTAATCTCCTTTAGCTTTCTTCATGTACTCTCCTGGTTCTTCCATGATGAATCTAGCTTTTGATCTGTGGCATTGGTCACTGAAATTCTCAGGTGCCTAATGTGCACAGTGGGGATAACTGGCAATACCCGCGTCAAGAGCAAATGGCAAGGGTTAAGTAAAATCACATCTTTGACATATCTGGTCAACTCCCCGGTGGTGGTCAGTAAATGCTAGCTTCCTTCTTACTCTGTGTTCTCTTATCATCCTGCCTTTTTAATTTCTTCTTCTCCGACTGTATGTGAAGAATGATGTTTTCAAGATCCTGTCCTGAACTTCTTCTGAATCTACAACTTATGCACTCCTGTAAGTCTTGTGCTCTTTGCAGATGTTTTCCAAACCTCTGTCTCTGCTCGTGCTGACCTCCAGACCTTTATTTCCAATTGCTTCCTGAACATCTCAATTCAAATTATCTCAGATTTAATGACTGCCTAACTGACCTCATGCCCTTCCTTCCCAAACTGACTCTTCTTCCTCTAGTGCCCATTTTGGTTATGGTATCGCTACTCTCTTAAGCATTTGGTATGGAAACCTTAAGGCCAGTTTCAATTTCACTTTTTCTTTTCTTTTTGTTTTTTTAAGGAGGGTGCAGCTCACAGTGGCCCATGCAGGGATCGAACCGGCAACCTTGGTGTTATTAACACCACACTATATCTAACCAACTGAGCTAACGAACACTCTTTCACTTTTTCTATATCCTGCAACATCTAATCAGAACTGTTGGTTTGGTCTTGGATAGAGCTTTCTTTCTTTCCTCATTGAAGGGGAAATTTGGAAGTGAAGTTGGTTGCTTGAAGTTAGACCAAGCAATAGCTTCTTGACTGACATTCACAATAGTAGGTCACAGAATATGAGGGATTGAAGATAGGGAAGGAATTACTGCAAGATGTCTCTGGGTTAACACTATATGGACCAGGCCAAACTTTGCTCTATATGGAAAAACCAGTCTTTCTCAATCCTATTTTTCAAATATATGCAGATGCTACTATGGTTAATAAAATGCAAATATAGTTTAAAGAGTTATTGAATGTGTAGTCGCCTTTTGTCATTGTATAATTTTCCAAGTAATGCATACTAAAAGTGCCACTGACGAGAGGTTTCATCAAAATGTTAAGATGTTGTATTATGAAACATGGATTTCAAGGACAATTGACTTTCATTTGTTCAGAGTCACCAATGAATAGGGAAAAATGCCAGAAATTACAATTGAGCTTTCAAAAATAAGATTTGGGGGGAGAGAGATTGCAACTGAAAGTCTCAAAACACTTGACTAGTAAGTTTAGAACTATTTCCTACAAACACATCTGTTATATTCAAGATAAGATAATGGATGTGTGTGTGTGTGTGTGTGTGTGTGTGTGTGTGTGTCTAAGATAAGTCTTGTCCTCTGGGTTTACTAGTTGCTTGCTGGATATTAAGGAAAATAAATATATGTGCAAACAAGCATTAAGGTAGAAGTGCTGTGTACACAAAAATAAATTTGGGTTCTGATTCCGAGTGTAGTAATGCTTGATAGACGAGGTGGTGGCTGATTGTAGGCTTTGAAGAGAGGTTAAGATTCTATTATTCTGAAGTGATTGAGAATGTGCGAATGATCCAAATGAGGACAAATGGTACCCAGTCTGGTTTGATTGAAGTGTAGGACATTTGGAGGACAAATTGGGGCTGGGTCTAGGGTTCTTTAGTTTCTCTGCTCTTTTGTTTGAATTTTATGATATTGACAATGGGAGCCTCCCAAAGATATTAACACACGCGTGACACGTTCTGTAGACCAGTATGAGCATCCTATTTTCTTTATTACACAACGTGGGTATTTAACAATTAACCTTAAATCTAGCTAATGTCTGGTTAAGGGAAATGGAAGCAGAAGCTACATAGGAAGCAAAAAAGAGCTCAGTCTAAGACATAGAAAGGGCATGGCTGGAACTCTAGGTTGTGTTGGATGTAGCCTGCTTTTGTTGATTTGGGCTGAGTTTAGAATGTTATCTTTGCCTTGCATTTGAAAGGATAATTTGGTTGTTCTACCTCTAAGCACAGAAGAGGTGGTGGCTGATTGTAGGCTGATTAACAGGTCTTTTAATGTTCTTTTATTCTTAAATCCAGAAAGGCTCCCTTCCTCCGGGATAGTTAGTGGTAGAGTTGAATTTCAGTGGCAATGCCAGCAGCATTAGTACCCTCCAGGACCAGAGTCTCCTAGGTGGGATGTCTTTATAGATGGAGCAGAAGAAATAAGTTCTGTTGGATTAGCCTGGAGAGCTGAAGAAAAGGGAATGAGTTTACTTGATGTCCATTGCCTCTTTCTCTTCTCTACTTCTCCTTTTCCTCTGATTCTGGCTTCGAAACACCATCTGTTTTCCACCTCACCATGCTTTGGGATGACAGTCAGCTCTGTTGTGTGTGACTCAAGTCCAAACCCGCCCCCCTCCCCCATCATTTGAAGTACAATGGGGAAATCTGTGTTTCCTTTGTAGTCATAGGACTCGAGTAATCTAAGTATTCTCAAACCACGCATCGTGTTTTCTTATATTTTGCCCGCTTTGATGCTTTAAAAATTTTTTTAAAAACTACATTTAAAGCCATCCTAGCTGTTACACTGCACTGTTTTGTTTAAAACATGTGCCTGCTTTGTTAGTAAAAGAACCTTTGCCAAGAGAATTGTATGTGGGAGGGTGTGACTAACTTAGCAAAGGCCTTATCTCTTATCCTATCTGCCCGAGCTCTCAAGGCTGCCTTTGATATGACTTATTTCTTTCCCCACCAGCCCGCCCTCTCCAACCTTCATTGCTATTTTTCCTACCCAAATTATTCATATCTAAATATTTTAACTTTTTAAAAAAACGAATCTACTCTGTGGATTCATTTTCTTTTGGGTGATCTGAACCACTGGTTTCCTATGCCTCTGAGTGACAGGTACTCAAATGTAAGAGCATTAAAATTCTGCGTCCCCACTCCTCCCACCCTTTAAGTATTATCCGGAGGCCTTCTCGCCTGCCTGTGTTAGGATTGTCCTGTTTCCCTTTTGGCAACTTTCAGCAAAGCCTGTAATGTTACCAGGTTGTTTGAAGGGAAATCTAAGTCCCAGTGGCCAAGACACATTGGAATAGGAAAAGTGAACCGGAAAATGATCTTTCTAAAAGCTAGGTTCACAGCCAGGATGGTCTGAGTTGCCTCCTGTGTCCAGACTTCTAAAGATGGTCATCATAGTTTAGATGCTAAAGGCAATTGTGTCATCATTCATGCATCTATTTATTTAGTCTACAAACATGTAATGAGCAGCTACCATTACAAGATACTGTACTCTGTGCTAGAGATTTCATAGCAAACAGAATAGGCACGGTTGCTGTTGCTGCTGAGCTAGGAGTGTGTTCTACAGGAGAAGATGGACAATAAACCTCTAAAAACACAGTTCATGATTGAATTACAGTTGTGCAGAAAGAGAGGGTCTGTAGGAGAGGCTTTCCTTGTGGCCGGTACAAGCACCAGGGGAGTTTGCTCGTTTCTAACAAGCTGGAATGAGGACCATTTTGCACTGGAGGCTAAGGGCTAAGCTCTGTGACCCAGGGGCAATCGGGGAAAAAAAGGGCATTAATGGTACCAGATTTGAAAAACCTGCTCTCATTTTTCAGTTTTCCTGGAAACCAGCTTGCTATCTGTAGTCTCCCAATTAGGTCAAAGTTGGCTCTGTGAGGAAACAGGAAAGTAAAGATCTCACTCAAATAACAACAAAGTGCTGCCCACACCAACCGCTACCTCATGGCAGCTCGAAACCTAATAACTCTTATTTGCTTATGTTGCTGTCGACAAGTTCTTGTCAGCTGTGCTCTTCGTTCTGGTTGGAATCACGCTCAGGAATTTGGCCCCTCGGCCAGCTCCCTTGAGTCAGTGGGTGCTGTCATGCATCTGCCATTAAGGTGTGGCCCACGGTGAGTGGTCAGAACCCAGGGCTCAGTTACCAGCCTGGTGAAGGCTGTTGTGTTAGCAAAGGTGGGAGGCGTTCTGCAATTAGTGGATGGAAGTGATGGCCCAGTCTGCTCAGGTAGATCTAGACGTGACTCATTCTGAAGGACAGAGCCACGGGAAAAAAAATCAAAATTTGCCCCTTATGTTACTAGTTTGGTATCTTAAATTTGCTTAAAGGAACATCGTGTGAGCATGGGGAAAAGCCAGCTTAGTCCCTTATGTCACTCTCTTGGAACTCGACCACTAATTCCAGCTCGACTGCCTCTCTCATGGTCCAGGTGACCATCATCTCTCTCTGGGAGCTGCCTAACTTGTCGCCCTGCTTCTGTTAGTACTTCTAACCATCCATGCTCCACCAGCAGCCAAAACGATCTTTTGAAAAATCTCTAGAAAATCACATTGCCATGTTACGTATAAGCTCTAAACTCTTCCTCCTTTAATATGGACCCTGATGGCCACTTGGAGCTCGACCTTGGCATTGATCTGCAACCATTCGCCAAAGGCAGCAGCACTGTGCTTCCTGTTCCCCAAATACCCGCTCAACGCAGGACCTGGACAGCTTTCTCTTTTTCTCAGAATGCTTTTCCTTTGTAATTGGAAATCTTCACATTTGCTGTTCCTTTCTTAGCCTGGCCCAACTCGTGTGTCACCTATGAAAGAAAGGCCTTTCCTGAGCACCTGCTCCAATCCCTTTCCCCACCCCACCCTCAGTCCCTTTCACATCACTGGTTTTGTTCCCTTGTTAAATTATATCCCTGCCACTGAAGTATGTGTGCTTCTAAAGCACAGCCCTTGTCAGTCACCCCCTTCCTATTCCAGGCACATGAAGGTACTTAGCAAGACATATGTCATGAGGGAACTTTGACACTGTAGAGAAAAGACATTTCTTTCTTTCGTTCTCTTTTCTGATTTTTGTAAGTGGCAGAAAGAACATAAGAGTACTCAAAGATCTCTGCTAAGACAGATACGAGCAAGTTCAATACAGAGTTGGAAGTTAAGAATGTATTGGGGGAAAAAAGGTTGTTTAGGTAAGTCCATAACTTGGCTCCTTGCTCATGGTTCCACAGCTGGTAAGTGGTGAAGCTCAGATCCTGACTTCCCTGATGAGCCCACACCAGTCCTGGAAAGGAAAGTGAATGCACCAAGCTCATCTGCTGAATAGTATTCGAACCACACTGTAAAAGACTTCAGTGTTTCTTATTTATTTATTTATTTATTTTACTTCAATTGTTTATTAAAACGTCTGTGGCTGTTTCAGAATCATTGTGTCTATCAGACCATGGGAAGAGTACAGACTTACAATAAAAATTTTAGAGGTTTAAAAAGAGATTTTATAAACCACTTAGTCTAATGTCTCCAGAGGACACCGAAGTCCAGAGACCTTAAGTTGGGAAATGTTGGGACTGGAATCCAGGTCTGCTCCCCACAGAGCCTGGTCTCTGGGCGGGTCTGCTCTCTGCATCCACTTCCTGAACCTACGCATGCGTGCTGTGGATTTCCGGTTGTGTTTTGGACATACCAAGTGTAACCTTGACATAGACTTGAGGGGGGAAAAAAGCTTCATTTTGTTCATTTTGTTCATGGAAACGCTCATCCACCTACCAAATTTTTTAAATGCCTCCCCCCCCACCCCCCATGGGACAAGGATTTATGACTTCATCCTTCCCCCTCCTCCCCACAAAATCTGAGCCTCTTTCAGAATGTTCCTGCCTCAGGGCTAGGAAAAGAAGTTTCCTATTCTAATAAATAAAATACAAGTTTTCTCATGGTCTCAGCTTTCCTGACACAAAAATTATCTACTTTTGATGGCTGGTTGAAAGGACTTTTTAATGATTTTCAACTGCTTTGTTATGTACAGAAAGGAAGAGTAATTAGCAAAGAGGGTTAGACCGTTTCCCTAAATCCTGGTAGGCTACATCTTGTAAATAAAAACCTAGAGAAAGTTTTCAATTTCCTGTGCCATTTATATCATATTTGAAGGTTGGTCCAGGAGTTTGTTTTGGATAGGTACAGATTTCTGTGCATCTGAGATGAATTGAGGTTATGTTAGTGGTTCTCAGTTTTTTTGGGTTTGGTAATCTGCTTGATCTGTTCTTCTGCTTTCTTTAAAAGGGTCATCTCTCACTGCTATCCTATCAATATTTTACAAAGGGGAGTCAGCCGCTGTTTCTTCCTTTGTGACCCAACACTGTGGGAACATGTCAGCATCATGGTCTTGTTTTTGTTTTTATGAATAGCAATTTTCATCACGATTGCTCGTGTTTGATACTTGGGATGAGATACAGACAAACGAGCAGATTATGACTTGCTATTTCTCCTGGCATCCCTGATTGTGATTCGTAATTTATACCTGGAAAAGATTTACTGACCTAACTGATAATCCTTCCCAACAAAAGATAAACACACTTATAAGTCACCAGTGTTAAGTCAGACGCACTTGAAAGGGACAAAGAATTCACCTGCAAGCACTTTTGGCACTTTGCCCTTTCCCATGAATTTAAACTGATGACAGAGAAAGCTGAGGCTGCCAAAGCACTTTCCTCCGCAGGAGAACCTCCCAGTGCCCCTGGGGGTGGGACCTGCCACCCTGTGTGGAGGAGCCCCAGACTGGTCCTTTGTGTTTTATAAGAGGGATTCAAAGAAATGGAAGCAGGGAAATTGCCCTAGTGCTGTGGACTTCAGATCTGTGAATGCCCAGCTCTCCACACTTCCCTTTTGTCCAGGGGCTCCTTTAGGGAACTCCCAGGTAAGCCTTGACAAGTTGCTAGGTCGTTCTTGTCCTGTTGGGTGCATGTGGGCTCTCCGTGTCATGCTGCATATTCCTGCGAGCAAGATAAACTGCGCTCTTGGGACAGTGATTTATCAACTGGATGTGTTCACAATGCATTAAATAAATCATCAAATCCCCCCAGCTTTCAGGAAGTGGGAGTCAGTGGCAGAGGGTGGGTGGGTACTACTAGCACTGTTTGTATGGAATAGTGAAGTCCTCAATGTCATCTCAACTGTTTGCTCTGCTGGTTCTTGCTCTGGTCTCTCAGATTGCCTCTCCCGCCCCAAACACAGACAGTACAAATTCCTTATAAAGTTCACTTGGTCTAGACTAGGACTCTTCAGGGAGCTCCTTGAGAATTTTTATTTTGTTCTCTCAGACAGAAGCTGTGTTAGAATAGTCAAACACATACAATATGAAATGTTGGCAGGTAATTATGTAAAATCATTAATCTACTATATGCAATACCAAAAACACATATTTCACCTGATAATAGCCTTTAAAATAAGTCACTGTTTTTAATCATGAATACTAAAAACTTAAAATTCTCTTTCAAAAAATTCTCAATAATACTTAAAAAGTAAACAGGAAAGGGAGACCTCAGCAGAGAATCCTAATGCATTGCTAATAACTGTAACATTGGGGAAGTCAGTCTTTTAAAGCTTTTTTTTTTTTCAGATGCTCAGGCCCCATCAACATAACAAAAAAGAAGAGGAGGGGGTACTGAGCAGTTATTACTGCAGTCATTTCAGCTGCATAAATCATGGTTTGTGACAACTCAGGCTATAAAGTCATTGGGTTGACAATGACTAGCACGGAGTTAATCAAATAATTATTTAACTCGTGTCCCTCTTCGTCTGGTCCTGGCTTCAGAACATATTTCATTCATTTCCAGTCTTCCTACAACCTTTAATACTAAATGGAGGAACTGCACCAGTCTAGGATGTACGTCGTAGAGTGAATGAGAGAAGAAATGCCAACTGAGCTGTGAGCTCCCTAAAAAGAGGGTTCTTCTCGAAGTCAGCTGTGGAAACACCCCCAGTGGCCACCACAGTGATTTGTTCCTGCCAATCACTGTTACATTCACTTCTGGGTGGAACCCGCTTCCTGGCTAAACTCGTTTTCTTCAGGAAGTCCACTCAGGAATCACCTAATCTTTCAGATACCATTTTTCTAACTCGGTTCCTTCTGTAGGCAGACAGTCTAAGGTAGGTGCACAGGATAGGGCCCCATAATTGCCTGCAGGCACCTCTGCCAGGCCGAGCTCCTTCAGACACCACGGTAACAGGGGTCTGCTCCCTCCCTGAGGCAAAATCTTCACATTCTTCAGCCTCTCATTGCTTAGTGTGTGCTCAATAAATGCTGCCGTTATTACTATTACTATTAATAGGTCAAGGCTTAATAAGTGTTTGCTAAAATATGAATGAATGAATGAGTGAATGAATGAGTGAATGAATGAATGAGTGAGTGAATGAATACACATACCTCCTAATGGACGGACTCTTTTTTACATAATGATGCTAATTGCCTAGACTCCAGTATTAAATTCAGATGAGGTAGTGTGAGGAGTGGAAGAAAAGAACAGCTGCTTCCTTTATTCAGAGCTCTGACCTGTTATTTGCAATCAGTGGATGTGTAATGAACCACTAGTCTTTATGTACCCCAAATATCAAAGGGTGAAGAAGACAATAGCGGCTCATCAAAAAGCCTGTCGCTCTCTGAAATGTCAGGGGTAATCAAGTTCAGTGTGAATGGCTGGGATTTGCATGCTATCCCTGTGGTTGAGGTACAATTGGGGCAGGATTGATAGTTTATATGGCTGCACGTATTGAAAGCATTCAGAAGTATTCCCATATATTTTCAGTAATTTTATATTCAAATTCAAGCTAGGGATTAGGTGTTTTAAAAAACATGATTAAAGTGTTTGTTTTCCTTGATTTTTTAAAATTTTTTTATATTGTGGTCATTTGTGGTTTTTACCTTCCATGTGTTTCCTAATATAAACTTTAGCGTATGAGAAGGGTCAATAAGCTTAAATTTTGTCATAACCTTAAAAATTATAATTTTAAGTCATTCAATTAAGTTCTGCTCAATCTACTTGAATTTATATCTTCAGTAGGATTGAGAAACTGAAAAAAAAAAAAATCAAGCCAACATTTCTTTAATCTCAAAGTTTACCAAAGAAAATTATGGTCATTGATCTGTGATATTTTGGTGTGAGATAAAGGGAAAAAAATACCCACAAAATGTGTAGCGCTCTGGGGATTAGACTGTTTCCCTGAATTAATTGGTTTTCAAGGCAATGTTGAAATTCATGATATATATATAGCAAATTTTCAATGTTCTAAGTGGGAGAATAAGAGCAAGCATTAGAGTAGAAATCAGGAATCTTAATTAACAAACTGTATATATATGTGAAAAAATATTGTGATTGCAGATTGCTGCCTATTTTAAAATTGTCACCCTTATCAAATTGAAATAGCTTGTTTCTAACAATGCTCGATTGTTAGATGTACAAATTCATACTAACCCATTTTAAAGAAAATTGTGATGCTCAAACTCAAATGTTTCTCACCACACTGCCTGTGGTCAAACCTGGTAGCAACCTCTGGACTTGAGATCAGAACGGATTATATCTTTTTCAAAGATACTGAAGTCCTTCTTCACTTGTCCTATCAGTCAAGTCACTTGTATCTAAATTCAGAAGCCTAATTGCCTTCAAAACTCCCCCATGAGAGAGATCCCAGGCCAAAGATGGGAGGTGCAGAGATTGGAACTAGCAACCTTCATTTTTATCAGTACATTTGCACCTATACAGAGGAAGACCGCTTTTAAGCAGAGTTTCTGACAATGGAATTAACCCTTGTTACTATGCTGAATCTACTAAGTACTTTGCTTCTCTTCCATGTTTAGTTGAAGTTTGTCTACTTTGGAACTTAGGCTGGTTAATTTGACTCTCCCCAAATTCACCAGAGAGAAATAGCTCCTCAAATAATTAGATTGTCTGTTTTCAAGGCAAACGGGAAATAACAAATTGTTTCTCCATTGCATTCTTTTGTGTTCAGTAATTTTTATGGAGTTAATTTCAATTTAGCAGGCTTTATGTGAACTTGCTTCTGCAGGATTTACTGCATCTTACATGAAAACTGTCTGCTTCTGACATTTTAGAATTACCCACCTATTTATGGGATTATACTGCATTCTGTTCTTGAAAGAGCAAGTCAATTTTTGGCATAGATTTTTTTTTGTTTCTTTTGTGTCAGTTACCTTTGCCTGTTTTTATGAAAGCTAGCCTTGAGGTAAGAGTGGAAACAATGAAAGGAGATAGAGTGTAGAGAATAGGATTGAGTGACTTCCTTAAGGAGATGGTCTGGATCATAAACTATTGGTGGAAAGAAGAAACCTTAAAAACCCAATCCAATAATTTATTTAATTAAAAAAGTGTATTTGCATATTTTAAAAATAAAAATAAATTTTTATCTGATGCCTATCTTGTCTATGATCCGTGGAGGACTTGTTAAAAGACCAATTACTGGGTCCCAATCCAAGCTGATGATTATCTGGTGGGGCCTCCTGCTCATTCTGCTGCATGCCAAAATCTGAGAATGACGGCTGCTGAGAATAGTGGCTTGATATCCTAGCTGAACTTGGATGCAGTTCATCTTCCCTCTTTGATTCTTTAGTCAACTGATGTCCCAAACTAGAGTTTGGGCCAAGTTATATCTTTCAAAATGCTTGACCACCTCTATGTTTATGCATACGTCTAGGTTGGGGTTGAGAGTAAACCCATCTCCACTGGCAGAAGGTTACCACAGCGTTTGTCCACGAGTCATAAATGCAAAGCATTTCAACTACTACTTTAGTTCCATAATCTTAGTGACTCAGAAACCAAAAGTCAGTGTCATACTCTTATTTCATAGATGAAAAACAATTCAAGCTCAGAATTCCCAGGGGGCGGAAAAAAAAAAACTAAAAGAATGTAATATGAAAATTAATCTTATAATTGCGAAAATTTCAAGTGCCAAGAGAAATTACCCCCGAAATGGAGGAGGAATATCCCCCAAATCAGGTTACATCATTTGATCAAGAAAATCAACATATAGGTGGATTTACTTGTTATATACTGAGTCAAATCAGTTTCTGAAAAGATGGTTGATGGCAAGTTTACTCTTTTGCAGCAGTGGTAAGATAGTAATTTTAATTAAATATTGTTGTTCAGAACTCAGGGAGGCACTGCAGGGTAATAGAAATCAAGGAAACTTGGATTCCAGACTTGATCCTAGCAGGCTCTGGAAATGGTGGGCAAGTCATTCATCTTGAAAATGAATATGTTGGACTAGATCAAGTGTCAAAGAAGTATGGCCCCCGGGCTCAACACCTGTTTTTGTATGGTCTGAGAGCTAAGAATGTTTTTTATATAGGACATTTGCAATCAATTTGATAATAGGGAACACTTTCTTTAAACCCCAGTTAAGCGAAATGTTATCTCTTCCGATAGGAATTCCATTCTTCTCATTTGTAAGTCTGTATTACAAACAAACAAACAAAAAACTACTTAATTACTATTATATTTTGAACTACATCAACTGAAAAATGTAGAAATTTGTTAGAATTTTATCTTGTCATGTAAATACCTTCTTAATATCCTTGGTCTTCCTCTTGGCCTGCAAAGCCTAAATTACTTACTATCTGACTCTTTACAGAAATGTTTACCTACCCCTGGATTAGGTGACCTTCGAGGTCCCTTAAAAAAACCCCAGTTTTTTGGGGTTTTTTTCTCAACACATATCAATAAAACCAATTGTGGAATGCGGATGACGGGGACAAAGTGGCTTGGCCAGTGTTTGGTCATGTTTTGCTAGTATTTGCAAATGGAATAGAATGAGACTGCTTCACAGCAGAGCCCCATTCCCTGTAACAGTTGTTCATCTTTACCCCATAGGTTTCCAATGCAAGAGAAGAGGTCTATAAGCATAGTAGTTCAAGCTACACTGCCTGGGTTAGAAAACCAACCCTGCCTTGGGTAAATCTTTAACCTCTCTGCCTCAGTTTCCCCATCTGTGCTATGGGAGTCTGTTTATTAATGTTCACAGCTTCCCCGGAGAGGGCTGGGGATTGTACATTTTACAAAAACCTCAAAACAGAAACCCTCTTTGACAGACCGTTTTCCTTTCCCATCATGTACTTTTACATTATTAATATTATAATAAATAGTCTAGCCAGCAAACAATTAATCAGAACTAATTCAATAATGGCCATTAAATGACTGATATTTCTAAAATACATTCCTAAGCATACTGAAAATACTATACATCCGGTACACTGAAGGCAGAGCTCCCCATAGTACCTGTTTGGAACTGTGTGCCTAATTTCATGCCCACTTGAGCCAAGTGTTTCCTGAGTACCAGTTTGCATAAATGGCTCAAATTTTCCCAGGAGAGCCACTGTTGGAATTTCAGCTTTGATCCATAATATTAAAATGTAAATTAGTTCCCTAGGAAGGTCATTTTGAACCCCTTAATGTCTATTTGTTAATACCTTAGCTCAAATTAGTTATTTTTTTATTTTTTATTTTTGTAATTACCTAGCTGACTGAGAGCAGTAGTTAAGTAGAAGTGAATCAGTCTGTGAGGTGGGCTAAGGGTAAGTTTTGAATAAGGATCCTAGGGTGATGGTGACGTGTCCCCCACCACTGTCACTACCCAGTTTTTGCATGAATAGCTGCGTGTATGTGTGCACATACCCACAAGCACACAAGACACTTAGTGGTTCAATCTCGAATTAGCATTGCCCAATACAAATATAATACACACCACACTGATAAATATTTTAGTAATCACATTAAAAAAAGTAAAATTAAATTTAATGATATTTTATTTAACTCAATATAACATCCAAAATACAGGGCCGGCCAGGTGGCTCAGGTGGTTGGAGCGCCATGCTCCTAGCACCGAGGTTGCCAGTTCGATTCCCACATGGGCAAGTGAGCTGTGCCCTGTACAGCTAAGATTGTGACCAACGGCTCTGCCTGGAGCTGGGCTGCCGCGAGTAGCCGGAGGTTGGCGTAAGCTGCTTGAACCGGAGTGGAGGGGGGAGGCGGAAGAAGGGGGAAAGAAAAAAAAAGAATCCAAAATACAAACTAAATTAGTTTAAAAATAAACTACTATAAAGACAATCAGGTACTATTGATCTTTACGTATTTCTCTAAAAAGAAAAATGACCATACCATCTATATCTACAACATGTTTTAAGAATAGGTTTATAAGATATAAGACCCTGTATTATATTATATTATTACATTACATTATATAAGACCCGGTCTTATATTATAGTAAAATAAGACCGGGTCTTTATTAATTTTTGCTCCAAAAGACGCATTAGAGCTGATTGTCCGACAAGGTCTAATTTTCGGGGAAACAGGGTAATTCCTAAAATTGGGTTTTACATCTCATGTAAGTCATCCATGCACCAAGAAATCGTGAAGATATTACAGAACCTTAAGAACATTTTATTTTTGTTTTTAACCAAAAGTAATTGCTTTTAAGCATTCCACAGAGAGCCTTCTACAGAAGACTTGATCCTAAAATGAAACCTCCTTATGGTCGTGGGTGAGTCAGTGAAAGAAAATAGTTTTTTTCTTCCTGCTTGTCGTCATTTATCTTTTTGTTTTATTTAGAGTAAGCAGAACAAACTAATTAATTAAGGGAAAGCTAAAGGAAATAAATTCAAAGTTTTCATAGCACATGTGAACTAATCTTCCCACAATGGCATATTCAGAATGCTCCATCATACTTCACCCCATCTAGTGAACCTTCACCAGAAAGGGGACCGAAGGAAGTTATTTCTTGGGTGTGTAATTTGTCTTTGGAAGTCATTTCCATTCCAAAGCACAGTGTAACCGTTCTCACCTAAAAGAGAATGATGGAAAATCCTAACATGAATCAATGCTTGCTATACCAGAGACACCTTTCATGGGGATTTTGTTTAGAATGAAAGATGTAGTAAAAACTTTAAGATGTAAATAAGTGGTGAATAAATATGGGATGTACTTACGCATCCACGCACCAAGTACTGGAAAGCTGTGAGCCACGCAAAGCAAAGCAATGTACTACTGAACCATCAATTTAGTAGGTCATTTTGAATGTTGACAGCAAAATGGCTGTGTGCATGAGATACCACTACTGTATTTTGAGATCCTTTCTAAGAATCCTGAAATATTAATAACATGGTCTTAATGTAGTTGAAGACAAAGGAATGTGTTAAGGGGTAGCAAGGATTGCCGAGAATAGCACCATGACGATTTTGAAATTTCTGCTTGTGCTTGTAAAAGCAAGAAGAAAAAATAGTGTGTTTCAAGAATAGCAGCCTTCAATTTTACAAATGGGAATAAAAATGTATTATCTAAACGAAATCATGTATACGTATTCTTGATAACATATTAATACCAGCTTCAAGGAAATGTAGAAAAAATATGTATAAAGTTCCAAAATCATTTTTGCTTTATTAACATATGTATATATGTTAATTTAATATAGATCTATATACATATATATACACACAACTAACTTTTGAACTTTAAGAAATTCAAGACATCTTCCAATTTGATTTTTGTGAACTATGAATTTAACTGGAAATAGTTGTAGAAGTTGAGGAATCAACAATGCTCCCCACCCCCCTTTTCTTTCTTACAAGGTTTTGAATGTGCTGTTTTCACGTTGCAATGAATCAGTTACAGACCAATTTTTGTTGTCAACCTTGCAGTCCCATTGTGAGTTTTTAGATTTTGATGCCTGATGAAATGAAGGAGCACAAAGATCAATCAGGAACATGAAGGGTTTTCCTCCAACATCCAGATATGAAAAAACAAACCATTTATGCCTTCCCGGTCCTGGTACTGAGGTGCCAGGTTCCTGAAAGTTGCCTTTGTGGACTGTGACTGACTGAATGACAGATGGGACTCGGTGGTTTTGTGTCCGAGTTCAGGGACTCATTGCGTTTGATGTGGAATGGACAGCCTGACTCTCAGTGCTTCTTCCTGCCAAAGCCAGGGTTTCTAATTTTTATCGAAACCCTAGGGCCATCTTAAGCATGACCAAAAAGCACCTTGCATGTTGAACCCTATCTAATTATGTGAAGTGTATAAACTTGAGACACATAAATCTCAGTCATTGGAGCAACTTGTTTTTCTAAGATGCTCCGGTCCAGTGAAAGATGAAAGCAAATAAGGGAGAGATTGATCTCCAAGCGCTTTTATTGTCGGTGCTCCACACGTCATAAAGTTTGAACTCGTTAAAGGAAATTCCATAAACAACTTTAGTTAATAGTGGTGAAGTAACTGTGCCTTTCTGGAGCTTCTGCTAAACTCCCTTTCCGCTTGCCATTACAAGAGCCATGATTAAGAAAATACCAACAGGATGTGCAAGAGGGAGGAACAGACTTCAAGTGGAAGCCATACGGATGTTTGATGGATGAGTAACGCGATGAGGGAATGTGGCCATATCTGCTCAGAGAGTCGGTTTTGTGGATCTCTAGCTACTCATTTGAGTAAAATCTGCTGGCTTGCTGGCATGGTTGGTCTCTTTTGATCGTCAGGCTGATGGAAAAGTGCCTGATGGCTTCTTCTCCCCCTGGTATTTTTGATAGTACAGAAACATCGTAAGGATGTGATAAGTGGAGAGAACTGAGACTGAATCATACTGGAAAGATTGTGGGTAACTGTCACTTTTTCTTTTCTTACCTCTGGGCTAATGAAGTAACTTTATGTTTAATGGCCTTGTCACTGTGGATTTAATAGTGATGGTGTTGGTCCATTTTTATTTCAGATAGAGACAGATTTGGGAGGTGATCGTGAAGGGGGAGAAAAAAAGGAGAACAAGGCTGTATTAATTATGTTTTATTGTAAGGTTTCCCAGAATTAGTGAGTTTTTCCACATTAGTAAACACAGTCCTTAGTGCCAGTGTGATGATGTTTGTAAAGATGAAGTCATGGAAAGTGTATCAAGTACATAAAGAACTATATGGCCCAGGTTCTCTGTACCAGCCATTTGAGGGTGTGTGTGGAGGAATGGAGGGGGGTGTTGAAAAAATGGAAAGAGGGCAAAACGGGAGGATTTTATTATTTTGAAAATAAATACAAACTATCTGCTGATCTTTTAAAAAAACTTAGCATATTCTAGAATCGATAGTCTGTTCTAGCACTTTCCCCTGAAATGATGACCCGCGTCTTACTAACTCTTCTTTTATGCTTGGTTGCTTTTTTTTTTGGGTCTTTCACTTTGGGTCCTCTCTGTAGCTGTAATTAGGAAACAATCATCAACCAATTTTTTGTTAGCACGGGGACACGCTTCCAACTGGTTGGTTCAAGACCATGCTCTCAGATTTCATAGCATGTGATCAAGAGCCCATGCTTTGGGGGCAGATCATTTGGGGTCAAAGCTGGTCCCTGACATTTACCAGATGCATGGTCAGGTCCTGGCAATTTACTGCTCACAGCTGATATTCCTCATTTCTAAGGTAAGGCTAATAACAGGGCCTGTGGAAAGCGGGTGTTGTAAGGATTAAACATCATGCATATAAGCAGGGTACTTGGCACATAGGAAACACTTGGGCAACTTTAGCTGTGATTTTCTTGATGCCACCAGATTTCAGAAAATTTCTTCTGTAGGGCTCCTTGGTCATCTGACCGGAAGTGGTAATGACCCTTAAAGGTAATCCATTAATGTTTTGGGATGCTTTTACCTGCATCTCATGCCAGATAATCAATAGTGATTAACAAAAATGTCTCTTTCTTCTGATTAAAGGAGGTGACATTTTGCTTTGTTACGTTAGCAGTGGTTTACATTGGTTTGTTTTTTTTCTCCTTTTCTTTAGCCTGCAAAATTGGATATTACAAGGCCCTCTCCACGGATGCCAGCTGTGCCAAGTGCCCACCCCACAGCTACTCTGTCTGGGAAGGAGCCACATCGTGCACCTGTGATCGAGGCTTTTTCAGGGCCGACAATGATGCTGCTTCTATGCCCTGCACCCGTAAGTTGTGTGCTTGTCTCCCGTTTCTGTGATGCCAATAGCTTTCATTACCACCTAGCAGGGTGCTGCCAGGTCTTCTCCCAGGATATCTGTGCAGGGGCCAAATTAGATCCAACAGGCATCTTTTCTCAATTGTAGCAGAGGAAGTGCTTATGAAAAGAAAGGATCTTTCTCGCTCTGGCTGTTCTGCTTGCCTTCAAGATGCACAGCTGCCAACAGACCACTTTGTGGAACAGAGACTGAGCGTTCAGGCGTTGTCTGACAGTGTAATTAGAGCTGAGATTGGAGTTTATAAATGGCTTACCATTTCATTGAGGACTCTTGGGGAAGCTTGACAGCTGTGGGGGAAACAGGTACAGGGCAGGGTTCCGAGGGTGGGATCGCGTGTGGACAAGTGGTTTCAGTTCTGTGTGATATGATGTCATAGCTTGTATTGTTATTACCCTTCTTCCTTCTTTCCTCATAGTTTTGTATTCATAACATTTAGGCTTGGATCCTTGCTTCATGCTAGGCACGCCATGAACGCTGGGTTAATGAATGCCTGGGGTTGGCACCTTGGTATGCAGAGGAGTAGCGAAATCTTTTCTTACACTTTATATGGACAGTGTTCCTAGGTGTCCGCATTCCTTTCATGTACACTCAGGGCTTCACAGACCTTGCGATGACTCTGACCTTGACCAGAACAGGGAGTGGTGAGCCCAGGCATTCCACCCATATGTTTCCCTTCGGTGAGTCTGTGTGTGGAGGGACAGAGCCTCGTGTCCGGCACACAGGCTTTCCACGGGGTTTGGCTTTGTTTTCCAGCCCACCATTTCGTAGCTGAGTGACTGTTTAGCTTTTTATGTCTCCGTCTCTTCTTCTGTGGAATGGAGTTGAGAATAGTCTCTCCCTCGTGGTTATTGCTACTCAATACCCTCATGTTGTTTGCATACTGCGTAAAATGCATAAAATGATGCTGCTCAATATAGTTTAGTTTTTACTGTCCTGATGATGATTATTTTGTCCCCTAACTACTGTAAAGTCCATCTTGGCCATCCTGGAGCCAACATCACTAAAAATAGAAGTATTTTCTAGTTTGGGAGCAGTTGGGCCAGTTGTGAGGCTATTCTCCAGACCAGTCAAGAACCACTTTTAAAAGGAGTGGGGAGAAAGATTTTTAGGTCCATCCCAAATTTTTGCTGAAATTGCCATCCACGCCGGAGTTTCTTTCATAACCAAAAGCAATAATAATAATAACAACCATTTTATAATTATACCCCGGTGATGTATTAGGCTTTCAATACACCTTATCACAGGGCTCATATTATAATAAATCTATAAGGTAGGATCATCTTTATTTTAGGGAGGAGATTACTGCAGCTCAGAGATGTTAAATAGCATATGCAAGACTCCACCCCAGCTTAGTGACAGGGCTACACAACCAAAGGCCTCCCCTCACTCCTACATACTGGGATGATGGGAGCCACCCCAGGTCAAGCACAAACTTCCAGAGGGAAGGAATGCACTGGGGCCAGCCTTAGGTGTGAACGTAAGTGGGCAAAGATTTCCTTGTCCACTTCTTTTTCTGGTCCTTCCACAGACAAAGTACTTTTCTCTGGATGGCCACATACATCTGACAGGCTCACGTCCCAGCCTTTTCTGCTTTTCTTCCCATCTAAATGTTCTTATCTTATGTTCCATTGTGTGTGATTACTTTACTAATAAACTTTTCTCCTCTATCCACACACACACTGCGAGCAGTTCTCCAGTTGTGGGATTTTAGTAAACTCATAGGGAAATATTGTGGGCTGACAGTGTGATAATTGCCATCAAGTAGTTCACCACCTATGGTCTGTACAGGTGAAGCCTTCTCTAGGTTGGGTCTTAGTTGTGTGAGGAACCTCATACAATTCATCGCGGATGGCAAGACGGCCTGGCTGTTTCTCCCAGGTATTTTCAGTCTCATGATTCTGCTCTGTTGTCTAGCATTCCAGAAGACCATGCACCAATCACTTAATTACTGCAGCTTGCTGTGTAGAAGTTTAGGGAGACTCCAAAGATTGCCACATGCCTGAGTCACTAGAACGTTTGTCGTATGAGTAAGTGTGGCAGCTGAACCCTTGAAATTTTACATTTCTGTAGGAATAAATTGTTAGCTTTCTCTTGAGGATGCAAATGAGAAAAGGCAAATATTGACTTTTAGCATATGGGTGAAACAAAAATTTTAAAAACTAAAGTAATTCTTGCATTTTTTTAGAGAGGAAGACTGGTGGCTTTTTGTGTCATTGATAAAAGGTCCATGAAAATACCAAAGCTATGTATGACCTTTTTTTTAATCCTAGTCCGTCCTCTTGGAACTCTTTCTACACTACACTAACTCAAACTCGCAGCATTATTCTAATGTGTGTTGCATCCCTCTGACCCAAATTAAGAGGTGACACAGTGCTGTTGTTAATGCCATGAACTTGTGAGGTTTAACCTCTCCAAGTCCCAGTTTACTCATCTGTAAAATGGGATTCTCACGATCTACCTGTGGGACAGTTTTAAAATTTAAATAAGAAAATATTTGCAAAGGTCTGGCACATGGCAGGGATCTAACAAATGTTTGTTCTCTCTCTCTCTCTCTCTCTCTCTCTGTATTATTTTTTACCCTAGCTGTTCACTTCCTCCCCCAGACTCCCTCCACAGCAGATTGCCCATGCATGTCACTGCTTTTCTATGGTGGTTTTCTCATTTGATTGTACAATTAAATTACCCAATGGCTGCCGTGCACTCCAGAATCTCCTTCCAGGGGTAGGACTCAGGCATCAGTGTTTTGAAAAGTTGCCCGCATCATTGTACTCTACAAAGTTGAAACCACTTTTCTGCAGAGTTGAATTTTTAAGTTCTTTTAAAAATGTAATCAATGTTCACTACATATGACTCTGAAGACCTCCGCTGAGACAGGGATCATCAGGGAGGTGACCCTGTTTTGCTAACGGGTGTACTAGTAAGTGAAGTAGCAGAATTAGAATCTATGCTGGCCTATGGCTCCCTCTACATTTCTCCCTTCCTGATGGACGTAGCGGACCTGCACTGCCCAATACAGTAGCACCCAGGTTCATGTGACTATTTCCATTTAAACTTATTAACATGCAGTTTAAAACTCAGTTTCTAACTTATGCTTGCCACGTTTCAAGAGCTCAATAGCCATATGTGGTCAGTGGCCACCATACTGGACAGCACTGCTGTAGAATATTTCTATCACCGCAGAATGTTGTGTGGGACAGCGCTGCAGTAGACATTTCAATAGAGAAGAAGACAGTGGGAGTTTCTCCGAGAACCTCTTCTTCAAATAGCCACAGAATGAAGCCCTCCCTCTTTGCCCCACCCCCAGCTTTATCGGATTCTCTTGACAAGTTGTGGAGATGAAAAGGAACGTAAACATCAGGGATCCTTTCAAACTGATTCCAGCCTCTAATCACTTCTTACCAGTTGGTTAAACCAGGTGACAAACCCAATTCCCTTGTGCTGACAGCCATGATAATGAGGCACCTTCTTTGTTCATTGTGCTGTCTTTAACCCCAGCATTCTTATGCAGCCCTGCATTTAGTGAGCGCTCACTGTGACGGCACACTAATGAAGAAATAAAACACACTATCTGAGACTCATTCTTCTAGCCGAAGAGAGACTCTGCTCCACTGGCTTGTAAAATCAGGTTTTTGTTAACTTGGAGAACGATTAGACCAGGTGAATAGAAGCAGCATTGGCTAATTTAGAAGGAAACACCTAAGAAGTTCTTCACACCATCTGTATTGCTAGAGAACTTGAGAGAATTTAATGGGAAATAAACTTTATCTGTGGGCGGACTTTTAATGGAGCCTCTGGTTAGGCTAACATGAATGGTGGCCTGTCGGATGGACAGCATTTCAGTAGAAGCATCATCTGACTATTTTCAAGAAACGAATCCATACCTGTTAGAGTAGAGTTAGAACAATGCCTCTTACATGTTAATGTGCATGGAAATCACCTGGCGATTAGGAGAAGTCAGGCCTGACATTCTGCTTTGCTAACGAGTCCCCAGACGTTGCTGATGCTGCTGGTATGTGGGCCACTTTTCTGTAGCAAAGAGTTAGCTCCTTCCTGATGGGTGGCAGGGGATGGAGACCCTGTCTTCCACGCCCGTCACTTTCAGGGCGGTTCTTCAGTACAGTGGTGACTCTAGGAAGAGATTTCCAGGGTTCTGAACATTCTCCTTGAAATGGAAATTGAATACTTGATTTGCCTGCTGGAGGAAGAAAATCCACCAGGTTTGAAGTTGCATAATCCAATACACTCACTGTGGAGCTTTGTGCCTCTTTATTTTTTCCCAGAGTCCCCATTAGGTAACTGCTAGGGAGTGGAAATATAAATGTTCACCTAGGACCCATGTACCAGTCAAGAAAGGCAATGGGGTTTTTCTGTGACGTTGCTAGCCAGGCAGACACAGAGACCTTGATACACACAAAGATGCCAGTTAAGTTGATGAAGGAATTTTGATTTCGTGAATCATATTTTAGAAGGAATTTCAATGTGATTTTGTTTTATTAGTGGAACTAATAATGTCCCTTAACTCTCCAGATAACCACCCTTCCCCTCCAGATCTCCTTCACCTTCCCTTTACCTTTCCCCATCATCAGGAATGTAGTCTGGCAGTCAGTAGTGTTGGAAAAGTCAGCTGCATGCCTGTGCAGGAAGACTTTGATTGCCTTAGTCATTTAGCGCTTGTACTGTGATTATAATAGAAAGGTCTTCTTTTCCCCCGTTGGAAGCTGAACCAATATTGCATTTAAGGTGACTTTCCAACCCTTTATTGTGTTTCAAAGCTTCAGGTGGGGGGTGGGGGGGGCAGCCTTCTAGAAGAAGTAAATTGGCTTTGCATATCTAGGAAGAAATAGCTAATTTGTTATTTTGCCAACTTTACTTCTGAGCACCATTACCAGAGTGGTTTTCTGTCTTTTTCAATTGGAAATCTGTCCTCGTGCTTTTGGGTACCCTTTATTTAACTTGTTTGATGAAACTTATTAGAGCCTCGTGATTGGGAGCATTCTGTAGATAAGAGATTATTATTTCAGGTTGCCGACTTGAAGGGCCTTCACACATCTGTCTCCAACTAAATGGCCTTGAATAATTCAGTCAGCTGTGCCAAACAAACAAAGAGTGATTGATTGATACTTAGACATGGTCTAAAATATTCCAAAATTGCAGCTTTTAAGACAATTTATCCTGGAGTTGCTTAGAGCTAATGAGGGCAAATTTACCAAGATCTATGAAGAAAGGTCCTGATTTGAAAAAGCTTCGTGCAGGTTTGGGTTATCAAGATATTGAAACAGCCTAACTCCAAACAGCAAACATCACTTACTTCGTTTCTACAGTTGCCTTTTCTAATTGAATTTACTGTGCCACTGTATTTCCTCCAGAAAGTGTATTGTTCTAAAATTACCATTTCAGTTCTATTACTCAAAGCCCTGGCTTCTAATGCTTTCTGACAGTTATCAACATAATGAACCATAATGAAATGATGAGCAATCTTCAGTGGAAACCCAGTGTGGATCCCAGTGGTGCTGTGTGACTGTGTTGTTAAAATTTGAATGCAAATTAAAATAACATCGTCCTTACTTGTTTCCAAGGTCAGCAGAAGAGAGAGACTTTTTTTTTAAGTGCTTTAATTTTGGAAATCTCACATCCGTTTTCAAACAAACCCTTGAAGGTACAATGTTCAGTTCAGTCCTCTAATCCAAAGATTTCTATGCTGAATAGTCTGGCTGAGGGACTTTGGGAGGGAGGTCTAGTATGAGGCTTTGATGTTGAAAAACCGTAGGATAAAAAGCAGTCTTCCTTTTCAAGTAAACTGCATTTTTTTCTACCCCCAAACATATTTCTTTTTGCTTTAGACATGTAAGTAGCTAATAATATAATGATAGGGGGAAGGACATCCTCTGGAATTGATTAATGGGAGTGCAGTTAGCTCTAGTGAAAGACTAGTTAGTCGAAGGGTGAGAACAAAGGCCAACGATTCCCAAAGTTGTGTTAATGAAAGTGTTTCAGAAGGTCCATTGGTTGATCTCTAATCATTTTACATTTTATCATCCATGCAATCAATCATTTTTGTGAACATATTTTTATGAAAATTCTTGAATCGAAGATTTTTCAGGGGAATTTATTTCATGTTATCAAATTTTGCAATATAAGAGTGTAGTTTCATACTCCATTTCATTTGTCACAAGATGAAAACTCAAACTGAAAGACCAACTGTCCTACTGCCATAGCACGTGACCTGGTTTTTAGTTCAGAACATATGGTCCTGTTGCTTGTTAACCACTTAATAAGCCAGCTAATGTGCCTGTCCCCTGGAATGTACAAACTGATCAAAGCAACCGAAGATATTTTGATGATTTAGTTGCAGCCTTCATCGACCTCTTCCATTTCTAGGCTGCTCCTTTAGTTAGATCCTCAGTGGTGCAAGGTTTGACACAGCTCCTGATTAAGTCACATCCTTGCTTCCTCCTTTGGGATTACCTTTCAGCATTTTGACTACTAATAGGAAAAGGTACATCTAAAGAACCTAAGTGCACAATTCTTGTCTAAAGAAAATTTAGAATATAGTGGAAAAGATCACCAGGTGTGCTGAATGAAAAGCACTGGATTGACTCCAAGCTGAACACTTGCCATTCGGTTGTTTGCACAATTTTTAAAAGCTTTAAGATATTTAGTGAAGATCACATATCATCTCATTGAATTATTGGATTTAAAATAATGCTATTTTAGTGTCCTCTTTACCTCCCAACCTACTGTTCACTTTATAGGGCTTAATAGTATATTGTGGATTCCACTGGAAAATGCGTAGGTTTGGGGAACACTAATATATGTCCAAGTGAAAAGCCTGAATAATCTGCCAATGCCATTTAATCATGTTATTCCAGTTTTCCCACTACCATGAATAATTAAGAATGGCATGTTAGCAGCCGAGCCCTGTCATTTCCGGATAACTTTTTTGATGCTGTTCATGGAAGTCATACAGTGGTTGTGCACAGCGTGCTTCTATGAAACAGGGTCAATTAGACATTTTCCTGAGATCCCCTGGGGTAAGAACTAGCTACCTTCTTGCTATCGGCATTTTGATTTTCCTTTCGTAGTTGACTCTTATTCTACATGCTATCTAGAGCTCAGCAGAAGAAGAACTGAGGGAAGAGTCTAGTTACATAGATATAATTGCCCCCCGACCTCCTGTGACCTTCCACCCAGGGAAAGAACTTGAACAGAAATTCCTAATTACCCTCCTGTGTGGAAAGTAAGAACCAGGCAGAGAGGACAACTCAACTCAAGCTAAGGCAATAGCACCATCCATGAAGTATTCTCAGCAGCCTTCAGCATCAAGGGCAGAGAAGCTAGGAGAAATGTGGCATTGGGTGAATTGAGAAAGTGGAAACGTTTCTGGTTAGTCTACAAAGAATTCATAGTAGCAGTCCTTTTTTTTATTTTATTTAATTTTTCGTATCTCCGTGACTGGGGTTATTTTAGCCTTGCTATGTTTTAGCTTCGTATTGGCCATGCTAATTTGGGAGAGTTGCTTAATCTAGTTTCAGATGGCTGTGGCTAATAAATACTTGTCTGACAGATTTTGTTCTGGGGGTGAAGTAGGATAAAGTATGAAAAAGTGCTTCACAAGAAGTACAAATTAGTTCACAAGCTAACTAATTCTAAAACAAAATACTCATGGTTTTAAAAATATATGTATTACTTTTCCCTGTCTTTCATACTCTAGCTTGCTCATGGATAACTGAGTGTACTTTATAAAGTACTTCAGCCATGAACTAGTCATGTTAAAATAAAGAAACCCAAACCCCAATTAACCCAGTAAAGAAAAGCTGAAAGGTTCCGGGAGAGGAGAATGGGAGAATAAATATACTAGAAAAATGCAGGGTGGCAAAATTACAGCAAGGAGTTACCTCTATGGGAAGCCAAGAGTTTTTCATGACAGTAAGAAATGACTGATGGATCCAAATGGCTCTGTGTTTTAATAATGGGCAGTTCTGCTTTGGCTCTATTCATTGTTAAAACACACAAACCGCTGTGATAAAAGGTTATGCGCTGTTCATGTATCTCGGAAGAGGTGTCCCTGAACAGCAGTCTTTATGTAAACTAACCCCTGGCAGCAAGGGCCAGGAGAAAGCAATTAGTGGTGGCAACCTATACAACTGTCAGGGGGGAAAGCATGAGCTTCATTTCAGTCAAAACTTACACACCCCGTTTCCTCCGCCTTATAACCTGTCTTTCAGCTGGAGAAAGATTAGCAAAGGCTTATCTGAAGGGTTGGAGGGTTTTATAGCTAAGGCACTGAAGTGTCACTGACTGTCCAAAAGTTGTACATGATTAATGAAGCCTTATGGAATGGAACGTGAGACCCAAGCTGCCTCTTCCTCAGAAGATAGGTCTTGTTCTGGTTGCTTTGGCATTTTACTAGGGTGACGGTAGAGCTTAAAGAAATTGATCATTTAAAAGTTACGTTTCTGCCCATGCATGCTCTTGGGGAATGTTTCTTTCCACATCCAGAATTAATTTCATGGCTCAGGCATTGAATTTTAAAATGGTGATTAAAAATCAGTTAAGTATTAAAAGTCTGTGATAGCTCTGGAAGCTACACTATACATGAGCCCAGCTACTTTGGTTTCCTATCAACTCTTTCCTGGACTTCGTTGCAGACTTGATTTTTTTTTTTTTTTTTTTAAGTCCTTTAGCATGCAATTGCCTTTTCTTTTCTTTGGATCAACTTTTGTGATCTACAGAGGTGCTGTGGAGGTGATGCTTCTGAGGAGTGAGCCTGACTGGGCTAAGAACGCATCACTTTTTTATTTATTCAGCAGATACTCGATAAGCATGTCTGTTTAGCATCTTTGTAAGGGCTGAGGATACTCTCGTAAATCAGCAAAGAGAAGAGACTCCTGTTCTTGTGGCGCTTCTGTTCTAATGAGCATATATATAATAAACAAGGTAATTGAAAATTCTCACAAGAAGAACAAAAGGTGATGTCATTAGGTAAAATAGAAAAAAGGGGAGAATTTTACTTTGCATAGAATAGTGAGGAGTGAGGAGGGTGAGTTTTGAGCTGAAACCAGAGGCTTAAGGAGGCAGCTGTTAAAAGAGCCAGGGGAGAGAATTCCAAGCAGAGCTAAAATGTCTGAAGTATCTGAGTTGCATGTTTAAAGTGTTGCTAACAATGTGAGTTTTAAACTTGACTCATTTTGCCCCCTGGTCCCAGAGTCTGTTAGTACTTTTTAATTCCAGTTGTTACAAGAAATAGAAATTTCAGATTTGTATGTCACATTACCCCATGTGACCATATAGATTTGAACCCTTCGGCAGAATCTACTTCTGTTCAACTATCTTAGTGGGTTTCAATCTTTTGCTCAAGTTCCAGTTACTTCCTATAAGAATGCAGAAGTACATTTTACCTAACTTGGTAGCTTGGGGTGGGATACAGTGGGTACAGTTATTTTGACCTGGACTTTCCACTGAATAGTTTGTACCAAACTCCAGAGGCATTTATGACTTTAGGTTCAACGTTGGCTGATCCTTTTTGAATTTAGGGCTCCTACAGATTTCAGGTGGATGTGTAAACATTAGGTTGTCCTGAGTGGGACTACTTTAAATCCTGACATAAGCCAGCAAGTGTGTTCCCTAAACTACTCAGAAATTATACTTCAGTGTAATACATGGGAGAGAAAAACTAAGATTTGTGGAATTACTGGCATTTTCTTTTATACTTGGAATATTGCCCTTAAATTATCACTTTCACTTAATTTTTCTACATAATATGTGGTTCATTTATGGAAGCTTGTTTTCCAGAGGAGAACACATGATAGGTGAAGGAAGATCAAGATTTATTTTATGATATAAGATGATATATTTTATGGTGTGATATGATTGTCCTTTGCTTTTGCTGTCATTTGGCTCTAGTTGCTTCGAGGCTTCATACTGTCAAACTCCTGTCAACTGAATTCAAGTAGACGTCCCACTAGAAAATAATAATTACCCATTGGAGCACCTTTCACCAGTACCTGCTGTGCGATACAGAAAGTATTTCATAGCAGTGAAGCAAACGGATGCTCATTAAATTTACCCACAGTGGCAAGAAATGCAGTGCCCATTTTTTTCAGAGCAATGAGAAACTCAAGAAACAGGCCAAAATATTCCACGTATTTCATTCCTTCCTTATCAATGAAGGGAGATGTAACGGGCTTTAGAAGCCAGAGCTGTTATCTGGGCTGTAAAAATGTGTAAATCAGGGCTTCTTGGACTGAGCTCCACTGATAGGTTCAGGGTACGCTTGATGTCCGTAGAATTATGGGCATAATCATGAGGATCCCCGTGAGCATCTTCCTGGGAAGAGGTTGCATTGTGCCTGTCAAATTCTCTAAAGCAGGAGTTGGTAAACTGTGGCCTGAAGGCAAAATTCAAGTGCCCCCTGTTTTTGCAAATCAAATTTTCTAGGAACACAAACACACCCACTTGTTTAGGTATTTTCTATGCCTGCTTTTGAGGTACAACAGCAAAGTGGAATAGTTGCTATACATATCCACCCATGTGGCCCATAGAAGCTGACATACTGATGACCTGGCCCTTTACAGAAAAAGTCTGCTGAACCCACACTGAAGGATTCTTAAGGTCAGGATTACTGCATTTCACTTCTGCTTCCGGTCGTACCGCTGTTACCTATGCCACCGAATTATACTTAAAATGTGAAGTGCGTTTTACACAAGAGAACTTGAAAATAGTTTCACATGCTAGCCTCATGCGTAGATGCAGGGAGAGAGAGAATCTGAGGCTTCTTAAGTTTCCAAGGGGGTTTTACAAATAAAATAAAAAATGTGAAGAAAGGACACTTAGGTTCCCTTAAACATCCTTCCAATAAAAGTATTTGATTGATTTGTATTTTAAAATGTCTTAATTTTGATGGTAAAATTAAAAGAAAAATTGTAGCTCGATAAAGTCTAATAAGGAAAATGCCAGCCTACCATTGAAAATGTTAAAATTTACTGTCTTCAGAGCTAACATTTTCCGTAACTTGATGCCTGAGTAAATCATCACCTGAAGTCAAAATGGAGAGAGAAAGGTCATAATAACCCTTCCCAAATTAACAAAACTTTAACTGACAGGGCCCACGTTTTTAATTCACAGCCATGCTGGTTGGTTAGGGAGCTGTAAAAACACAACAACAAAAAACCGAGAGGACAGAGGACTTGTCCTTGCATCCTCCAGAAGATCACACAATCCATAGTTAACTTCCTTTAGTCTCTTCCTTTCCCCACCACCAGCTTCCCTTCCTTCAGCTACTCAGGAAAGTGTCAAAATGAATCAATACTTTTTTCCCCACTCTATTCTAGAGCAGGTGACAAATAGTGGACACTCAATAAATATTAGCTGAATAAATGAATGACCCCACAGTCCCTCCCAACAGAAGTAACCGTGTGTGTGTGTGTGTGTGTGTGTGTGTGTGTGTGTTATAGCGCTCCTTACTTTTTCCAAAGGATTTTTAAATTATAGAAAAGAGGAAATTAAATTAAATTAGTTACATTGAGATACTCCTTTACAGGGCTTAATGCTCATGAATTTGTCTGTGAAAAGCTAATACTCAGAAACCTGTATTAATTCACACATTTGAGAAACCACTAGGTAGTTGGGCATGGGTGCATTGAAGGACTGCGTTAGTTTTTCCATCCAGCCATTCACTGATTCATTGACTCATCGAACATTTATTGAGCTTGCGCTGAACTAGAAATCATGGTAGACACTGGAAAACGATGAAGACACCAGTTTTTCTCTTGAGGAGCCTATAGACTGATGATAGGGGCAGATATGTGTCTGATTAGCATGACCATGTTCCAAACAAAATAGGGAGTGGAAATAAAGACCTAAACTGCAAAACAACGCCATAAGCAGAATTGCTGCCTGTCCTACATTCAGGCTCGTGGGTGGTTTTAGAAAGCTTAAAACCCTACTGTGTTCACAGTGACCCACAGCTAGGATCTGCTCGATAGAGATGATGTCAGTGTGAAGACTAGAAAAGTAAAACAAACGTTACCTGTATTCCTCTTTGTTATACATCTCATATTTGTAATTGGAGACTTGGTGGACATATTTCTGACGAGCAAGTCAGTCACTTGTCAAAAATGTAATTGTACCTAAATAGCCAGATACAGTATTTCTGTAAACAAAAGAGAAGATGATCTGAGAGTTAAGATTTCTTCCTTCTGGATGCTTCGTAACATGAGAAAACTCATGTTACTCAGAATGCCTGTTTCCTTTTCTGTGTAGCCGGCTCTACAGGTAATTGCTTTAAGGTGCTGCTAAGTATAACTGTTGGGCCCATAGTGACTTTTGACTGTATTTAAAGTCTGTATTCTTTTCTCATTGTCTTGAGAAGAGAATACTTTCTTTTCTGAGGAAGAGATGGCCCCTCCTAGTAAATAGAAACTCACTTCATATATTTATTATCTTTTAACTGGCAAAAGTTAAAAAAAAAAAGAAAAGAAAAAGAAAAAACACACAATCCCACAAACACAATACAGCCAACATTATGATTTTAATTTATAAAGCAAGTGTCTTTTCCCAGGCCTGTGCCAACAAATGTTATAATCATACTCTGTGGACATTGCTGTATTTCCTTCCTGTCATACTTTAATTTCTAACCTGCTACTATACCCATCACTCCCTATGGCAGCGAAACTTAAAACATGTGCAGTACAATTCCCCAAACCATTCATGAAGGCAACGTTAAACTTGAATTTGCCTAGTTCTCTGTTTTTCCTTCAGCATCTACTTGAATCTTCTTCCCAAAGGAAGAAGTTCGTTCTGGGCTATCTACCACTTGTCTTTCCTGCCAGCCCTCCAATTTGAAATCCTGCAGCATTTTTTTTTTTTTTTCCATGTTTCAGTGTTGTATCTCTGAGGCCTGTGACCATTTAGTTTTCTGCTCCATTTCTTCTCTGTTTAGACACCGCCGTGCCCCGTCCCACATACTAATTACTGACTTTTTGCTTCTGCGGTGCTTTTGATTCATTGTGTCACATTTTCCCATGTGAAAGTGGACCAGGAACCTTGGCAAAGAGGTTAATGGTTTTAAGAGTCACTCTTATTTAACCCTGGAAGTTGCAGCAAAATAGGAACCATTTTATAAACCAAGCTGTGGTCAGCGTCAGCTGCAGACTAGTGATGGATTTCATCACAGTGGAAAGTACCTACAGAATCTGAACAAGATTGAAGATACACACTCCCACTTTCTACCTTTACGTCTCAAAATTTGGTTCAAAGTACTGATTTTGTTGTTATACCTTTAATGGGGCCATGTGGTAGACTGGAAATAACCCCAGAGTGGGAGTCGGTACTTCATGAATTTTAGATTCTGTCACTCATTAGATTGCACAAACTTCCCATATTATCAGACTCACTTTCTGGATCTCAATTTGCTCATCTTTAAAATGAGGCTATTTGACCAAATGGTCTTTACTATACTATCTGGCTCTAAGAGTCAATGATTTTAAAGAGTTCTATTCATTTATTCAAAAACCATTAATTTGACCCTGTTATTTTCCAGTCACTGTGCTAAGGACCATAGACACAAATTTGAAATCTTAAACAAAAAGGAAATTTGAATTTTCTTTCTGAGGACTTCTGTGGGGTAATGTTACCTTCAACACAAATTTTATAACACTGTTTTTTCTTTAAGGTTCCCAGAATGAGGAGTAGGTCTTAACACAAAGAGAGATCATACTTAGTCTACACGGGAGACTCTCAGGACCTACTTACCTTGTTCAACAGTTTTCAACTAAGCTGTATAAAGAGAAAAGAAGAGTGAATTACCCTTAGCCAATGTTACCACCAAAATCCTCTCGCCATTCATCACCATGAGCTAATAATACATATGAAACATGGTCCTTATTCATAGGTTACCTCTTCCCATTGTCTGTCAGTAGCTACTCTGGAAGACTACATTCCATTGTGGTCGACTAGATAAAGCTTCTCGTGACTTCCCAGTTAACCTCCAAGCCTGCGGTTAACTTCCTTTTCCGGAAAAACTGAACAAATTTTCCTGAAAGCAGTAATTGCAAATACATTTGAAGTGGAATAGATACAGTGAGCAAAAGATCTCTCATTTTCCTTAAAACTTACTTCGGCTCTTTTCTTGGAAGACTAAAATACAGGAGAAGAAAGAAAAGAGAGAGCTTTCCAACTGTCACATTGAGTAAATATTTTTCATTCACATGTGACAGGCATCTTTTAAACCTTTGGAACCAGCTCAGCTCAGACCAGGAAAACGCTCTCTTCTCCCATCCTGATTCTTCTCCTTGAATGTAATTTGTGTCACAACTTCTCAGCATATAAAGACTAATGTACAGCAAGAAGCAAGAGGGTTCATCATTGGCCCTGTACTCCTATTTCATTTTTATTATTTTTATTACTATTAAATCAACCCCTATGCTGTTTGCAACCAGTTGTAATGTTTCAAAACAGCCACCACCACCATTCATATTTTTGAAACTCTTTGGTGTCAGTGGGAATACGAACAGGTTTTCCCTACTCTCCGAAAGCAGAGAGTTGCTATGAAACCTTTCTTAAGCTGAAACAGTGTAAAGTGAAGAAGCTATCACATGAGGGCCCATCTTACTAAAAGATGCACAAAATAAATCGAGATAAAGCACAGATGCTCACAGACACAGTTCAAAGCACATTCAAAGCTATGGCGGCTCGATGCTGAGATGCTGAGTGTACTTCCTGGGGAAGGAGCCTGGTGGTGCAGGGTGCACGCTGCCTCTCATAACGGCTCGCTGCAGAGTACGTGCTGAGCACTGTTTTTGCCCTTTTTTTTTTGTAAAAAGTGAAAATCCTCTTTGGATTTCTTCTGGATAGCAAAAACAGGTCTTTCCTAAAAGCAGAGCGGTGTAAAATGTACTTTCGAAAAGCGGGGGGATAGCTGTGTGCTTTCAGAGGGTCTGCTGCATCCCTGGTCCGTTGAAGGGCGGGCAGGCAGTGGGGACTGTGAGCCTTTGTACAATACCTGCCTCTAGTTGAGATCTGTCAACAACAGTACCTCCCTTCAACATCTCTGCGACCAGGTTAACCCAGTTCCTACTAATCACCACAAACACTTTCATCCTCAACTGCCATGTTGAACCAAAGAGGCGCATCTATCCAACTCAGTTAATTTTATTCCATATTGGTGACATGCTGTACTTACGATCATCATTTATCTTTAAAAGTGGTATATACCTCTTAATTTACCAGAGCCCCACCACTGCCCTGGGGACTGGAGTCACATTTGCATACCTATTTTCAGATGAGCAGATTGAGACTAGATAAGTTATGGTATTTTCCTGCCACTTCAGAGAGAAAGCCTGGGCTTGGAGCTCATTTGAGGTACAGTTGCTTGACAGAGTAGCAGACAATGCTACATTTGTTTGCATAGAAATGAGGATGACACACGTACAACCTTCTATTCTTTGAAATGATCTTTTTGCTGGCTTGACTTGCTTTTCACTTTCTTTGCCCAGTGGGCCCATCTTCTTATAGTTGCAGAGACTAGGATAAGCCCTGAAAGATCCCAAAAGGATCGCTTCAATTCTTGGTGTGATATGTTTTCTTTCTTTCTTCAGGCCCACCATCTGCTCCCCTCAATTTGATTTCAAATGTCAATGAGACTTCGGTGAACTTGGAATGGAGCAGTCCTCAGAACACAGGTGGCCGTCAGGACATTTCCTACAATGTGGTATGCAAGAAGTGCGGAGCTGGGGATTCCAGCAAGTGCCGACCCTGCGGAAGTGGGGTCCACTATACCCCACAGCAGAATGGCCTGAAGACCACCAAAGTCTCTATCACTGACCTCCTGGCTCATACCAACTACACATTTGAAATCTGGGCGGTGAATGGAGTGTCCAAGTATAACCCTAGCCCAGATCAATCAGTGTCTGTCACCGTGACAACCAACCAAGCAGGTAGGAATCAACCCACTTTATTGTATGATCTAAGTGAATATAGAAAAAGGGCTTGTGTTGATATTCATGAATGATATTAAATTTCTACAACTGAAATAGGACTACGTGGATCTAATTATAAACCTGGGAGCTGTGTTATAATACAAAAGACACTTAGAGGGATGTTCATTTATTCAGCAAATATTGTTTTGGACATCAGCTGCATAGCATGCCTTGTACTGGGTGGTGGAGATTCAGTGAAGACCAAGACAGTGATTGAAACCAGATGACAGTCCAGTGAGTTGGGTCACTCACTCCAGGCTGGACTTCTCTTCTAAGGGATTTATATTGGCCATTTTAATCACAAGGTCTGTGGTTGGACAGTAGAGCATTTACAAACTATTTAGGATTATGAAATGGATTTTTACCAATCTGTATTGGTATATTCATATTTGCTACATTTGCCAACAAAAGCATTGGCAGCTATAGTTTTGGTCTTGTTTTCTTACTTCAAAATTTAAAAAATAATCAACAAGGATCTATACTAGAGTCACCATATAAACTTGTGAACAGTCAGTGGTTTAATGGGCAGCTCTATCTGTGTGGTTGAAAAAATGTCCCTTAAAACACATACAACTTTTGCAGCCACTTTCATAGTTGAATCCACAATTGACACGTGGGGGAAGAGAGTTAATTTACCTCATTTCCTGCATCACTTTCCTCTTGTAATTGAGATGACTAGAAAACATTTTCTGTGCATGAAGTGTTTCTGCTGAGTTAATTGCAAAACTCTTACAAAATCTTGACTAGCAGATATTTCAAAGTGCAAAGTAGAATCTGGGTTTCTAAGCTCCAGCTCCTGACCCATTCATTCCCATTCCTCCCCTAAAACAGTCTCCACACTTCCTCAAGCTAATTTTCCATCCTGGATTTCCGCCACATGTTTCTCATTGCGGGCTCCCTGTTACTTCTGGAGAGTTAAGGGGGAGCAGGAAAAAGGACCGTGGTTTATCCTTTTGTGAGACACTTAAGAACAACAAACTTCACCGGAAAAGGATTATAAATTGCCAACAATCCTACGTATCACCTCTTACTGCACTTTTCTCTTAAATGAATGTTTCAGTAAGTGCACTCAATAGTTAAGTAAAATGTATCTGTACTAATTGATCTATAGTAAGAAGTATTCCAGTGGCCCAGTCCAAAGCCATTATTTTTCCACTTTCCCCTGAACTTGCTAGAATAAATAACAAGTTAAGACTTGGGGAAGATTTTGAACTGGAGCTAGAATGGCACATCTTCCCTGAAGGCCACTTTGGTTATACAAATGTGACCAGTTGTTTAAAATACGTGGTGTGAACAGATCATCTGGTTATGCTTTTGTCTTTTATTTCTGCCCTTTAAGGTTGTGAACACTGTTAGTGGCAATCGGTTCTATTTTTCTACAAAGACTAGTATGATTTAGGAGGTTGTGATAGCATCACAAGTACTCTGTGATTGCCAGCTTATTAGTTCTCTTTTGGAAAAATGCAATGGAAATAGTGTACATAGATCCTGGGAAATGCATTGGTACCACTGGTATCTCTGAGTTACAAGGAGCCCACAAGGTACAGAGCGATCTCCGCACTTCCTAGAGAATCTGATTCGTGACCCAGTCAATATTCTTAGGTTCAGCCCCGCAGTACCTTTTCGGCGACCCTCTGAACACACCACTACTCTGTATCCAAAACTGAATTAAAACTAGGAATGGACATTTTGAAGCTTCAGTGTACAAGGTGAAGTCATTCTTTTTGGCAGAGAATAGCCTCTGGGAGACGTGCTGAGGACAGGCTTGGCTCCCACAGATTTTGTGGGGAGACTTCTATGCCTCTCTGTGTACCTAAGGATTCAAGCCAAAGGATTATGTCAGCTCCCACCGGGCCAGAAGTTACAAGGAGCACGAAGAAGACAGGTTCAGGATCCCCCCCAAAGAAGAAAATGTACAAAAACATTATGAAAGAGGGAAGAAAAAATGCAAAGTTTTATTAAAAATGTAGGTGTCATTCTTTTAGATCTAGGAGAAAGGTGGACGGTGGGGGTGGGGGTGGGGTGAATTCCTCTGACACAATGAGGTTGTTTTCTCTGCCATGGTGAGCAGTCCTGCCAGGAGGTTTGCTGAATAGGACAAAATTCCAGCTCCTTATTTTAATTTTCATGAAGGGTAATGCTGGGAAGCTGCTCAAAATTAAAAATAAATCTTTCAATAAGGAGACCTCCTATGTGGCCAACCAGAAAGTTTTCACTTAGCAGAGAGCTGTATACGTGCATAGCACTGCCTCATTATCCGACCATAATTTCGAGTTCACAAATTCAAAATCATTGGGGCAGTTTACCTTTGATTAACAAACCCTTTCTTCATAGTAGTGCAAATTCATACTGTAGGCCAAAATTCTGGGTGACTGTAGCAACCATAAACTCCATCAACACTCCCCTAAGCATATTTACATATGCCCAATTATATTCTAATTGTCATCGTCCCTATAATTTCATTCAATTCAATTCCTTAGGGACCTTTACAGGCAATGATGTCTTACTCTGTAAGGAATACACAGAATAAATGAATGGCAGCATTTGCCACCTGGAGGCCACAGTTGCGTGGCACTCCATTTTTGCTCTGTTTTCACAGGCCCCTTTCTCTGATCAGTAACCTATTTAAGAACCAACAAACCCAAAGCCTGCTAGAATTCCTGGCTTTATCATCACCACCTCTGGGTCTTTTCATCGTTGAACAGTTCCCCACAGGTGAAATGACTCCCCCAAGCCAATGTCAGAGCCAGTACTACTTGAAACCAGAGAAAGCCATGCTCTTTCTTCTAAAATTATTAGATAACTAATAGCAGTCCTGTATTCAGCTTGGGATTCTCCCCACTTGTGAGAGCAGACTCTGAATATCTGGGCATGGAAATGTAGCTTTAACTCACGGGGCTTTGATCCTTTCCTTGTAGAATGTGGTGTGAGTGGGCCAGTATTCTCACATGGTTATTTAGACCATTCTAACCCAAATCTATGGCAGTGTTTTAGGGGCTAATTAACACCTTTTCTTTTTCCTCTCCCCTCCTGAGTTCAAAACCAGTTGACCCAGAAGAGGAGACAAAGGGAACTCAGAATGTCCCTGCTTTGTTGTCCCTGCTGATCCTCTGATAGAAGGAGAGGAGTTTTATAGCTGTGACCAAAAGTGCTGACTAGTGACACCTACCCAGTGTCATCCAGAGACAGTGTAGCCCAGCTGGCTGATTGCAGGTTTCCTGCAAGAGCAAAGCCTGTGTCCCTGAGTTTGGCCAAATGAGCGCTCTGTGCATTGAGATGCGAGAGAGCAGAGGGGCTTGATCTGAGACGCAGTGCTTCTCCCAGAGTCTCCATGAGCCAAGTTACCCCAACCCCCACCTCTACGTTAAGAGCAGTGAAGGAGAAATCAGAAGAGGGTGAGAGTGGGAGGGCCAGTGAAAGTCACCCCATAGGAGAGCATCAGACAAGGAAACAGTTACTTTCCAACATTACAGTCCACGAGGAACACAGTGAGAGCTCCTTGGAAACTCTTATTTCCCTTCCTCCATTTTCTGTCCTCAAGCAACTGTTTTGCCTTTTGTTCAGGGGGAGATGGTTCTGATGTTTATGAAAAATGAATTAGCAAACTGCTGGGTGATTTGTTTTCTAGATGACTTTCCTTCGGTTTACTTTTACTTAAGTGGACCATCTCAGGCAAATAAATACAGGATGTGTCACTAGGAGAGAGAAATGCTGTATAAATGAAATAAGGTTTCCCTGGCCAGGCAACAGAACTGTGAATATTTTTGCTGAAAATGCTGGGATGGCAGCCAGCCGATCTTAATATCACTGAGCCCGTTTTCACTGTGCACCCCCAACGCCCCACCCCTCACACTTGTCTCCCCCCTATGGGGCTCGACCATATTCTAGGTTGCTTGGTTTTAAATCATTATGAACCCCTGTGGCTGGTATTCTATTCTACCCCCAGATTGCACCCAGGGAGAGTGATAACCATTTTGATTTCTGTTTTGTATATGACACTGTTCCCCATGCTTTACAGTGCAATACATCTGGTAATCTCTTTAGCACAGCTATAGTGTGTTAGTGACAAACATCTTTAACACTCTGAGTTTGCAGGAGTTCAAATATTTAATGGATTACATAATTATTTGAACCTAGATAATCTTTTAGGCTCTTTTCCAATCCTAAAATTCTGTAATTCCAAGAATATAGACATGAGCTATGAGCGTGAAGAAATGGGGCTTATTTCCCTGTGATGTTTAGAAACCTGGCTCTAAAGACAATTCTCAAAAGAATGGGGAAAATTCCAAAAATGCTTCAGCAGAATTATCAGAATGCATCTGAATCCTGCCTTCCCTTCACCCCTCCAGCCCCCACCCTGACGAAGTATTTACTTGGTAGGGTAAAGCAGTAAGCTAGCTGTACCTCTACTATAATTGTTCCAGGTCCCTCCCCAGACATGTGGCAATGTCTGGGGACATGTTTGGTTGTCACTCCTGGGAGGAGGGGATGTGCTATTGCATCTGGCAGGTAAAGGCCAGGGATGTTGCTAAACACTCTATAATGCAGAGGACAGTCCCGTCACTCCCCCCCACCCCACCCCCCAGAATTATCTGGTCCAAAATATCTTTAGTGCCAAGATTGAGAACTCTGTTCTAAAGATATGTTTACACACAGATCTTGTGACTTCATAGCAATGCCCATTTCTAAGGGTTCCATCACCAACCTGTCTTTGCTTAGTTCCATTACTTTGTGCTGGGAACATAACACACTCACCACTGGTCTCGGTTAAAAAAGGCCCTTTGGGGCCTCTTATGAAGAATCCCAGTTGCTGTGCCATCAGAAGAACTGGTGCTGCTTGTTAGACTGGCCTTATTCTTTCGGATAGACAATTAAAAAAACTGCCAGAAAATACCACACCAACAATAAAGGGACAGGATACCACTACCCAGCATGTAGTAGAGGCTCACTCCCTGTTTGTTGATTAACACGTTTATTTACAGTGGAAACAACCAGTGAACTCCTTGTCAAGTAGTGATAAATTTCATAAAGCCAAAATAATGCATAGAGAAAAGAAAATAACTAAGTACAAGAGGCATACTGTCTTTTATTACTCAACTGGTAAGACCCCATTCTCTCTTTGTCTGCCATCTTTTAATTAGACATATTATGTTATTTGAGTGAGATAATGGAGAACAGTGGGAATTCTCATCCCCACTGGGTATAATTGCTACCTGTCTTCTAGATAGTGATGAAGATGAGCTGGAACTGGAAGGAAACAGGATCAGGCAGCGTGGGGGCGGGGGAGGCTATGGGAGGAGCTAGGGTTATGGATGTTCACAGGAGACCCCCATAGGAAGAGCTCTATGGTTCCAGCTTCCTTTATAATGAAACTCTCTGGTTTGCTTTTGATCTCAAGTAAATCATGTTGTGTTTTTTTTTGATTACTACTCGGAATTTGAAAGGAAACAAACAGGCCATGAAACTAGCGAAATCGCTTAGTTAAGTCAGAAATCTTTCTAGAGACGTATTTTAAACTCTTCCAAACAAATTGTAAAGCAATTCCACTGAGAGAAATTTTGCTGAAAAGTTGTTTGCGCCTCCTCAGAACACTTGACCCTCAAACAACTGGGGTTTGAACTGCGCAGGTCCACTAATATGCGAATTTTTCTTCAGTAAGGACTGTAAATGTGCTTTTTCGTATGATTTTCTTAATGACATGTTCTTGTCTGTCGCTTACTTTATTGTAAGAATACAGTATTAACGCATGTCATATACAAAATATGTGTTAATCAACTGTTTATGTTATCAGTAAGGATTCCTGTCAACGGTAGGCTGTTAGCTAAGTTTTGGAGTCAAAAGTTATACCTGGAGCTTGGACTGCAGGGGTGTCAGCCCCCTAATGCCACATTGTTCAAGGGCCAACTGTAGTCGGTGTGTAATTGTTGGGATCTATCTCTACAGTGGAAGCTAATTCGAAAGTCCTTTCTGTACCTGAAGAAGCACACCTGGAGCTTCAGAGAAGCCAGACTGCGCTTTTCTCATTGGCAGCTCTGATCCAGCTATGGGCTCCTGGTGTCATTCTTAATGACTAGGAAATGTACATTTTAGAAACATGCAGGACTTTGGTTTTTAAGGGAACTGTCTCTTGATCTAACTTTACACATAAAATAATTTCGTATTTATGCAATATTGTTGCCACCCCTATAATTATTACACATACTCACTAATTATGATCATAATTAAGAATAAAATAAACCTGTAGATATGCAACAGTATAGCCTCTGGTGTGTGGCGCCAGGGTCCATGAATTTGTATTCAGGGTGGGTGCCACCAGTCGTGGTGAGGAGAAAAAACAAAAGCCTTCCAAAAGAGCCCACTAAATTATCCAGCGTCAAGGCTGACTGAGCAGCATAGACAAATGTCTATAGAGCCTACTGGTAATTATTGCATATAAGTAAAAAATGGGTTGCACTTTTTTTAAGATGTGAATATTTCACTCTAGGAAAATGAAAGTTTTATTTATACACCCAGGACTGAGAACACTATTTTTCCTGACGCCTTTCCTTTCTCTCCTACATAAATATGCACACATGTTCGTTTGTGAGAAGGGAAATCCATTCAGTAGCATTCAGCCTAAACCCTTGACAGTCTAATTCTGATTTGTTTTTTATTTCTCAGAGTTGTGCTTGTTACTTTGAATACTACTGCCAACTTTTACACCCTCTGGAGAAGCCATCAAGGGATGTGAAAAATAAGTGCCAGGCTGACATGAGGAAAGAACAGTGCAGGGCAAGCAGAGGTTTCATATGGGCTCCTGAATTGTCCAGTTGTCACTCCAACTGGCTAAATTAATTACTGTCTCCTCAGAGGAGCCAGAAGGGACTCTAATTTCAGTTTGCAATTGAGCATCAATAAAAAGATCCAGAGAAACTTTATCAAAGCTTCCATTAACCCCCTACTGATAGCTCTAAAGATTTTTTTTTTCCCCTTGAAACACCAGGAAAACCAACAGCCATGCTGCAGGACTAATCTTGCATTGAGAGATCTTAAATCTACAGGAACTAATTAAAATGCCTGTCCATGTCACTCCAATATACAGAGCTTTCTCCAAATTTCAGCGTTCCTGTGCTATTTTCATGTGGGTATACAATAAGAGAGTATTGCTATGTTGTCTTGTAAAGACTTGTGAGTGGTTTTTTGGTTTTACATTTTAATCTGTCAAGATAAGCAAGATTTAGCTCTGTCCACCAGTATTAAAAATGTCTCTTTTTAAAGGAGTTTTCCCCCAGTGTCTACCCGTTGCCCCCAGTGTGCGTGCATGCACGCATACACATTTTCCATGATTGCCGGTGCCAGAAGAATGAAAAAGTTTATATAGCCTGTCCCAAAACTGAAATAACAGAAAGAGAGAGACGGTGCCAGACATCAGTGTGGTCTCTTGCCTAGTGAACATTGTGGCTTTCATTGGGAAATGTCACTAAATATTTGGTCCCACACGTGAAAGTCAGTACCCAGAGTGCTGTGGGAATCGGGCTGAACAGTCAGCAAAATGGCTGCCAATATAGACACATAGCCAAAGAAACAACTCTTGTATTCAATTCCTTCTTTTTCTCTTCTGATAAATTGGCCAGCCCACCCTAATGGAATTCTACTATGGCTCTCCTGAACCATGTTTTGTTTTCTGTTATGGTAAAGCAGAAGGGCTACTTTCTAAAACATAATCTGTTTAAAATGTCTTATGGATAAAATGACAATAATTTGAAATACTTGTTTTATTTTGCTATGGCTCTTGAAAGGAGAGGGGAGAGAGAAAAAGAGGAAGGGCGGAGCACTCCTTTTAGCCTGGCATCTTTCAAATGTTAATCTGTACTTATACATGAATTTTGCAGGCAGTTTGATCCTCACTGTCAAAAAAAGCCCCTGTGATGAAGGCTGTGGGTAGATAATTTAAAAAGAAAATTCTTATCTAGGAACCTTTTGTTGGTGACAAGTGCATACAAACAAGACTTAAATGTGTAGCTTCAACTTCTCAGTGGGTGCCAAATTGGGATCTGCCACCAACAGTTTCACTGTGTGTGGAAAGCTTGGGACAAGATCCATCCATTAGAACAAGCACTGAAAGGGGCAAATCCACAATGGCTCCCTGGAGAGCTGGCGTTGTCTAGATAACATACTACAAGCTATAAATCTGCCTCCTGAATCAACCCTAATTTTTTTTAGCATAATAGTTGTGTATTTTGAACATAAGTGTGAATGTAGATGAGAGCGCAGCTTTCTCCATGTTCCTCTATCGAAGCCAGGGTCACAACATACAAACAGGCCGAGATTTTGAATATGCAACAGGCTGAGAGCTTAAGCAAGTCTTCCTTCCACTCTCCAAGACAATGAAGGCCTTTTTTTTTAAATCCCCAAATAGCAGGTGATCCTAAAATTTAAACTCCAAATTGCTGGTGGAGTCCTTACTTGCGTTGAATTTCACTGAATCTGATCCTGGTCCTACAGGGCTCTGGGAGAGCATGATTTTAGGAAACTTTCTAGCGGGATGCTTTTGGAGGCTGGGGAGTTCTTGGCGCTATTATCATCTCATTCTCACCATTTAAAATAGGGGTGGGACTGTCACCCATGTAGGTAATCAGGATTCTTGTTGCTTTGTTTTCCACTGAAAGCAAGGAGTACAGATATAGCATCCTGTGAAAATTCAGTGTGTCTTTTTGTAACCAGAAACAGTGGTCATAGACCCTAAAAAGCACACATTGTGTTTGGATCCCTCATTGTAGACACAAATGCCAAGTAGTGGACTAATTTAGGTGTGGCTCTGAGTGGCGGGCAATATAGTTAAGGAATCTTTATATAATGTAAAATGTATTGTTTGGGGAGAATGACAGATGAGAAGTCCCTTAGCTCTTCAAGGGTATAACTTTAACTGTACGTGTTCTTTGGATGGTGGTTGTTTTCTCTTTCTCTCTACCTCTTCCTCCCTTCCTATTTCAGAACAAACATGAAATACTTGCCCAAAACTGCCCATAGTGTGCTGGAGCCCTACGCTGATGTCTTTCTTAGATACCATGCTGGGATGTTGGGATGAGATGTTGTTCTAATGAGGTCCTTCCGGTATTTACAGATTGACTCCTGGGTAGAGCCAGTAATACTGAATTTCACACTTCAGCAAGTTGTGTTAAAAAGAGGCCCTAGTGAGATGTTGTGAACCACCTAGTTAACGAAAAGAAAAGAAAGAAAAGAAAAAAGAAAAGAAAAGAAAAGAATTCAAGTCCTAAAAAGTTAAAGCTTTCCTAATACATTCTTTGTTATTCTTTATGTTCACAAAAGTCATCTTGAATTCTCCAGCACAGATCTAGTTGGAGACATCTATTGGTCTTAATAATATTTTAAAATTTAATAGCTCTGTTGTTTCAGCCTCGATCATATACTGCCTGTAGGAGTTTAAGCTATCTGGCACATACAATTTATGTATCTGGCTGATACTCCAAAAAAAAAAAAAAAAAATTAATCCTATGGTTGCAAATTCCCAAGCTTAAAATCCCTTCTCATAAATTATGCTCTTTTCCCTAAACTTTATCATAGCTTTTAAGAGAATTGCCAAAAAGATAGAGTTTCAAATATGAGGGCTGCAAGAATATCATTTCATGGCCACATTTTTTTTGAGAGCATAGCATGTGGTGACCATTTGTATATGAAGTATTTTCAAAATGTGCTGGTTGTAATTTAACCCAAAGGTCTCTATATCTCTTCTCTCCACTTACCAGTTAGTTCTTTGTGCTTTTCTAAGTAGCAAGCAAGAAACTGGACAGGAAACATTTGGCTACAAATAAAAAGAAGACTTCCTTAGGTAGTATGAAAAACCTGCTCCTCAACATTCTATGGTTAATGGATGTTGTCCCCTGAATATTTTGATACGTTGTGTTCAGAATTTGCCCAGACTTCTAGGCAGTGAAACCAATCTGTGATTAAAATGGAGAGTCTCAAGTGCTTCTTCCCCCAAGTGGTTATCTTCCTTCCTTTCTCCATTCTTTCCTTCCTTCCTTCCCTCTCTCTTTCTTTTTCTTTCCTTTTTTCCTTCTTTCCCTCTCTCTCTTTCTTCCACCTGTAACATTCTACTTTATCATACATGGCTAGTACCTCTCAACATTTAGTCATTATTCTTTAAGCCAAGCAACATTTGGACTGGGGAAAATTCTGAGTAGCATAGAACACAGATTTGCAACTAAAATTGTGTTGAAATGTTTCCTCTGCCCATCTCACCCTGTCAGTGATCATCTGTAGCCTATCATTTCATACTCCAGTTTATTCTTTGACAGATATTTATCATTTGTTTTTATCCCCCTCTTTTCTGCCTATGCATTGCAAAATGAAATAAGAGAAACAAAGTAAGTTACTAAAAAGTAGTTTCAGAGAAAAATGAAAATGGATGATGAAAATGCCTACAATTTAAGGAGTTTATATATCCTCAATTTTTGGTTACTATGACTTTTTTGTGGGCAGCTCATGTAGTCTTTTAAAATAACCATTAGGAAAAATAGTTATCCTGTTCCAACTGTATGTGTGATGGGGAATTGGGTGACTCAGGAGACGACTAATGGGACTCTAGACCTTACTGTCTTTAGGTCACCTCCTTGAATCTGGACGACATCCTAAGTGGTCCAAGGCCCGACCATCTGGCAGCCATTGAGTGGCTATTATAATGGAATTGGTCTCGGTCCAGGTCTCAGTAGACAGGTGTTCACATCATAAGTGACACTAATTGACTTCTAGTCTTTCAGTTTGGAGGATGGTGGACCCTCCCTGTGATGGTGATGGGTGGGGAAGGAGTTATTCATGATATAACCAGACTCCACTGAAAGCCAAGGAACTCAGCACCTTGAGCTGGTACCAACCTGGCACCTTGCAAATATTGTTCTTGTCTCTCATGGGTTCCATTAGCCTCAGAAATGAAAAATAGGAATCTAATTTCAAAAGATTTCCAATAACTCGGAATGGCTAATGCTGCCTTTGTGAGGTTACATAAGCATCATGTGTTGAGACATTTCTCTTCATTTTGTATCAGAGTGATTAGATGCCTCCTTTGAAAATTATATATAAGGAAGAAAAAAGAAAATTGGATTCTGGGACTCTATGATAATATCAGTCAGGCTATCTGCTTTTATTTTTTTATTTTTTTCTTTGTTTGTTTTGGGGTTGGTTACCAGGTCACTTATTCATAGCTATGAATAAGTTATGGATGATACTCTTTGATGGAGGATTTAATAAGGCCATTTTCAGTGCCCTTGTGAAATGGAGACCAATGTGAAAAAGTAACTTTGAGACTTTTTTATTAACATAAATTAGAAAGCATGGAATTTAAGAGTCTTCATCCAGCTATACACTTTTCTGTTGTTCCAGGTGTGTCAATCCAGAATGAGCTACCATTTATTATTCCCTCTCACTTGGGGCCATGACCTCAGGGTGACCTGACCCAACTTGGAGGAGATTATTGGTAGTACTAGTATTATTAATATTTTGTCCCATGAAGTTTCCTAGGTTTATCTAATGGCATTTTTTGTTTTAACTACACAGATGATTGGGATTTCCCTGTAGCAAGTGGCAAAAACACATTCCTGAATTAGTTATCACACTTAAAAAGTAAAGATAACAACAGCCACAGTGGCTCTCTTTCTTGAAGCAGACAGGCTCTTTTAGCAGAATGATCAATGTCTCACCTCTTTTCAGAAAGGCTTTTCAGGGGTAGGAAATTGTCAAGCATCTGATATAAAGTAATGAACATGGCTTTTTATTGGTCCGTTTCTGGAGCAGGCTTTTAAGCATTTCTGCCTGTAAATGTAGAAACCTGAGTGGGGAAAGTGAAAGGAGAGAGCAGAGATTTACTGGGTGCATCTATCATCCGGGCTTTTAGAGTCTTTGTGATTAATACATCTTTAATTGGGGACTGATCTAGAAGCCTTGGATGTCAGAAAGCTAAATGTTGCAGCATTGTCTCACCGTTCCTCACACAGCAGGACGATTAGCAGCTGTCTGAGTAACAAAGAGAACCTGAGGCCCACAGCACAGCTTTGATTTTTCCAGGTTTGGAATGCCTGCAGCTCTCCAGTGGAGTTGACAGCAAAAGGAACAGAAGCCTTGATTCACAGCTGCTAATCCTTTTCCACTCTGCTGTATTTCTGCTCAGTAGAAGAGACCTTTTCCTTTATACCATCCTCCATATTCTAGATTAATTTTGGAGGGCATTATTGATCATGGAAGGGCTCCCTGTGCCCAGGCATCTTCCTCCTGTCTAACCAAGACACATATAAAATAATGTCAGTTAAGAGTTTATGCTAGATACTTTTCAATGAACAGAGGCGCAATGAGAAGATGCATTTTCCTAGAGGCATTCACAGAAAAAAAAATGTGTTTAATTTTTCTGTTGCTGCTGGCTTTGCCCTGTTTTCTTATCTTACAACAGTTGTCTTGCTCAGGCAAATTCTTATAAATTGCCTTCCCATGGAAAGACTTGTTTTCCTGTTTGCCTGGAACTGGCATTCTTACTTAACAGGAAATACACACTGGATCCTACCATGTTTTTGTTGGCAAGTGTGGGGCTACCCTTGTCAGAACCTGCCAACAAATTTCTTAGCAAGCAAATAGAATGTAAAACAAGCAGCTCTCAGACGAAACAGAAGACATACTTGAACTGCATCAGAGACAGTTGGGTGCTGCCTAAGTCATTCCCAGTGAATTCTGGGGGACCAGGGTCTTGGTTTTCAGATGAACTGTCACTCACTTGTAATTCTACTGCAAATGCTATGGCTGTACATGTAGTAATGCTAATTAAAGATAGTAGCTATTTTTAAAGCTAAAACAGGCATTTGAGTAATAGATTTTCTCTACTGCAGAGAGCATTGATTGCTGTACAGCTCAGGTATTCAGCATAATGATTAAATAGTTACAAAAAAATAGTGTTTGTTTTTTTAAATATTAGGTTGGTGCACAAGTAATTGCCATATTTGCAATTCTTTTTAACCTTTTAAACCGACCACAATTACTTTTGCACCAACCTAATAATTAAAATACTAATTTGCAAAAACGTAGAACTTTCACGACACCTTTAGATCTATACCCGGGGGTTAATTAAAGGTTTTGGATGGGTCTTTCTAAAATAACTTTAGTTATTTTAGTTAGTTAATATTTGTTTTTAACCTTTTCATTGTGAAACATATACACATATAGAAACATGAACAAAGCTCAAGTGTATAGTCAGTGAATCTCGGCAAAGCAAACACCTGTGTGACATCCACCGGGTTAAAGAATGTAACATTGCCAACCTTCCAGAAGCTTGCTTTGTACCTCCTACCCCTTCCCTAACTCCAATGACTATTATTGTATTTTGCAATTGAATTTTTCGGTTTCAGATGATTCTCTTCTTAGCTCTGTAGGTAGTTCTAATATGAGGTGACTCATCATCAAAAGCTTTAAGCTTTCTCTGTGAACAAGGGTCATGACTAATGGACCTCTGGGTTGCCGGCAACCAGCAATGCACATAGAAAGCCCTGTACCTAACCCATGGCGGGCCTAAGATTTGCTCTGTTACTAATGCTGCTGCTGCTGCTGTGGGAGACCAAGCCATTTAACCTTCAGGTCTCTGATTTCTTACCAGTGAAAGGAAGGGAAAGACTAGATCGAGGCTTTCTATAGATCAGTGGTTGAAAATGTGGCCTCTATCACATGACTTTTTAGGTCACCATTTCTAAGCTGTAACTTGGGGCAAGTTATTCAAACTCTCTGGACCTTATTTTCCTGATATATAAAACTGGGAATAATAATAGTATCTGCCTCCTAGGGTTTATGTGAGGATTCTATGAATTCATCCATGCAAGAGATTTCCAACAGTGCTTGGCACACAGTAGTTACTCAATAAATGCTAGTTCAATGTGTGTGTTGTTACAGGCATGTGACATATGGAGAGAGGATCATATGCTTCCGTTTGAGTCCGGCAGACTTGGGTTTAAAATCTCGTTTTATAGCTTTGGTCAAGTATTTAATTTCTTTGTGCTGCATGTGTTTCCAAATACGAAGTCAAAGGTGATAAGTATAACTACCTCAGCGAGTTGCAAAGATTAAATGATGTTAACTGTGTGGAGGTACCTGGCAGAAAGATGCTATTTCTGCTCAGTCTTCTCTGTTTAGCTCTGATTCACGTGGCCCCAAGCTTCAACTGTGTCAGCTGTTACCTATGCAACGAAGACGAAACTAACACTTTTCTAAAAAGAAAACTCAACCTAGCCATTTTGAGACCCCCACTGTCTTTGCCGGTTTAACATTAAAGCAAGCTTAGCTGAATCTTTTAGCACAGGGTTGTGTGATTCTGCTGAATACCTTCACGTGGGAAGGTGGGAAGACCTGTGGCTGTGATTGTGTTGTGTCCCTGCAAAGCTGCACAGTGTGTTCCTGGCATTGCTGGCCCCAGGGCCGCACTCACCAGTCTCTCACAAAGGAATGGATGTCTGCTCACTGCGCTTGCCCGGGAGCTGGAATTTTCAAGAAGGAAACTAAAAGCAATTCAGGCAGCTTTAAACCATAGCTCAGTCTTCTGTAGACTACAGTACTACTATGCTTTATTTTAGTTAGTTATGATATGAAAATGTTATATGAAATTGCTTCTTTTTTTTTTTTTTCTTTTTTTTTTTTTCTGAATGACTCCGCTTCACCTGAATGGCTACCTGTTGTAACCAAACATGCCAGTTATTGGGTTAATGCAATAGAACATTATTTCTTGATCAACTTGCATCCAGTTGTGGTATTGCGTGAGGGGGAGCTTCCCACATGAGCCTGAGCACCAACATCCAGCTGGCAGATTGTAGGTTAGAGAGGATGGTGGGTCCCAAGGGTGCTGTTATTATGTGTCAGGTTTAGAACAGGAGTAATCACTTCTACCCACATTTCATGGCCCAGAACTAGACGACATGCAAAGCAGTCTGGGAAATGTAGTTCTTGTCTGAGCAGTTCCATCCCAAGTAGTTATTTATGGGAGGGAAACTCAGGTCTTTGGACAGTTAGCCACAGAGGTCAGTCCCAACACCTTCAACTTCCTATGCACACACTTAATGCAAAGGCTAAGAATAGCTTTAACGACATTCCATTCTTTAAAATGTGGTTAAGAGTTCTCTATAAAAGATTTGTCTAAAATAATCTGCCAACCATTTCTCAGGGAAAATAAGTAAAAAAGTCTCATTTAAATGCTTTGTAAAGTCTTACTCTTGAATCACTTAGTTAAAGCATCATTATTGTCCCAAAATCAGATTCTGAAAATCATTGGGAACATGGGTCTATTGTATCTTTTGGTAAGTGTTATTGTGCCCTGCTTTATTTTATAGTATTTGTTTGAAATAGACTTTGTATGTATTGACCTTGGAAATCACCTTATGAAAATAAATGCATCCCTCATATATTCTAAGTATAAACTTAATTAATATTAATATTTTCATATTTAAATATAAATGAACTCCATTGAATTCAGAGTCTTCCAAAGGTTTTAATTAAGAATTTTGTTCTGGGCCTTTTGTTGAAGGAAAATAATTCCGTATCAATTTTGGAATAATTGAGTTTTTCTATACCTTTGTTTGTTGATCGGTTGGTTTGTTTTAAAAACAATTTCACTTCTCAACTATGAGAAAATGTGCTTACATGCTTACTAATGACATAGCACCCAGAAGCTATGGGGTGCAGGGCTGAGTTCTGACATCAGTGATGTATCCCAGGAGAGTGGAAGGGGCTTGCTTGAGTCTTTTAATGATTTTTACCTAGAAAATAGCAGAGGGCTACCCAGCTCATTGAAAGCCGTGCAACTGAGAGCATGAGTACATGAAAGCACTCTACACTGTGCAGGACTGCAAAATACTGCAGTGATAATTGTGAAAACAAACCAAAAAAATGTGCTCAGTGTTGTTTGGTGCCATAGGTTAGTGCAAAGCTCAGGGAAACCCTTCCCTCCATTTGGTGGGATGCAGAAGAAAGCTGTATTAGCTCCAGAGTTCGTCGCATCTCTGTGACGGCAAAACCCTTCATCACAAGGATATCATTAGTGCTCTGAAGCATTTAATTTTGATGCTTGACAGCATTTTAAAATGCGCAAACCTTTGATAAAAAGCAAATCAGAACTGTGGCGTTGAAATGAGAAAAAAAGGGGGAACAAAAACCACCTTAAGCGCCAAGTAATTAAATTTAAATTGGGTATTTGCATTAAGCAGAGAGATGTATAAACTGTAGATTTGTTTTTCCTATCAGTGAAAGACCCCTTGAGTAAACATCATCTCTTTAAATTCAGGTCCTGGGGAGGCACCTGCAATCCTGCTGTAGATAAGAAGTCATTTTTCCTCCAAACACTGGGCACTGTGTGTCACTGACATCCACACTTTAGGTTTCTTAACTTTCATAAAGGATTTTTTCACTCTTCCTTGCCCACAGGCTGGAGACCTTTATTTGCATCTGTTTATTTTCTGCCTTACTCCCTCCGACCTGACCTCCTAATTTGAGCCAGTAGTGAAATGCAGTCGATCTGTTTCAGCTCCCCACCCCCACCCGCTTTAAATTCCCCCAAACTGTTTTTGATTCATTGCTTGTGATGGTGGACCCAAGACAACAGTTTTGTAGCCCACAAAGTAAAGGTTTGTAGTGAATTCGTCCTCTCTTTCTTTTCTCCATATCTCCTATTCTCTTCTCTATCCCATTTGAGTGTTACAAATACCAAACTGCTGCAGTAAAATGACTTGTAGGTGTTTAATGGCAAGTCATTGAGGAAGTGAATAAAAGAAAATTGCAGCATTCACGTAGGTGGGGAGCAAGGAGAACTGCTGAGCTTTGAACCAAAGAAAGTTAAATTTACCATTTTCTTAAAAGGAACCACCTCTGTTTGACATCAAAGCATCTCCTGTAATTCTTCGTTGTGAAACGTACCACTGTTAGAGAGTCATGATCCAGCCCCTAATCTGTGCTGTTTCTGTTTATCAAAAACACACACAGAGATAAAACCCACATGTGCCTTCTGGATGCATTGTGGTCTGCTCTTAAACCAAATGGAACCACAGGTACATTGCAAATGGGGTTTTGATTTAGCAAGTATTCTCAATTTCTCAGGGATATGTAGAATTTTGAATACAGAATGATTTGGGGGGAAGGGGATTTATCTTGGCTTCCTCGTAGAAAGCTCAGATCATTCAACCTCCAAGCTTTGGTGAATTTTTCCTTTTGGTTTTTGCTCCATCATTAAAAACAATGATATTTTACTTGTTTCCGATAGATGTACGGACACAGAGTCTGTTCCACATGCTTAATCTTGCCTCCTTTCCCCTGACTGCAGAGGGTTCTTTTAGGACTCTGACACTTCAACAATGATGTTCTTTTGGTGGGGTTTCAGGGGTCGCTGCAGGAGCTGATGGCCTCTCCTGGCAGTCACTTTGCTTACACGCGTGTATCTTTGCAGATAACTCTGGGTATCACAGAGTTATAAAACAAGGGGTATGCTTATGGCTCTTTCTGGATATAGGATTATGATTTGGGGGATGGGTCTCAACACCTTGGCACCTTTGTGGTTAGGAAGTCAAGAGGACTATTTGCATATGCCCTCCAGATACAGAGGAGAAATACTGAGTAGATGGTCAGCACCTTCCTCAACCAAAAGAGCACTGCCTCAAATGCTGCCTGTAACAGGCGCAGTGAAAACTGGTTTTCATGTTAACTTACAATTTGAATGACATTTTACAGGTTGTGTGTTCAAAAAAAGTTCAGAAGCATCACATATCCCTTAGAAAATAGACTCCATTTATAATTAGAATCGTCATTTGCTTCCCTCCTAATTGTCAATATCTTGGTGAACCTAAATAGCAAAATCAAACTCACAAAAGGTCATCTGAAACAGATGCAGATAAAAAACGTTGTTTTAGGAATGACTTACTTCTGCCACTGTGTGTTTAGGAAATCTTTTCACTGTCTACAAAGAATATTTTCCATCGATTTTAACATTCACTTCACTTTTGTTCACTTGACAAATTTATTGAGCACCCACTATGTGCCAGACATCATCTTAGTGGGAATATAGAGATGAGCAAGGTAAAGCCCTACCCTGACGGGAGGTACATTTTAATAGCTGACGTCCTTGTATCTGGAAGGGAAGCTGTTTTACAAACAGAAGAACTGAGGTGAGAAAATTTTAGTGACTTGCCCAAGATGACAATTAGTAACCATCAAACCAGGAATTTTATCCAAAAACCTTTTTAAATGTGTTGATTGTTTCCAACAAATTAGTGAAGTGAAGAATACTTTAAATATGCCGGTCTAATATATTTTCATATTTACCGCATTTCTCACGTCCTAGATGAACCCTCTGCCCTTCAAGAACCAGGGTGCTAGTGATTTCCTGAAAATTCCAATCATATTTGGAGGCGTGCACCTCTGCTCAGCCATGCCTCTCTGTTTGTCCCTGTAAATCTTGACCATACTCCCCAACCTTCCTCTAAATCCATCCGTGGTTCTTTCTGCCTCCCATAATGCATTTCTCCCCATTCTGGCTTCTTGTGTCAGTCACAGTCTTTATTTAGCCAAGTGTGGCTATCTATTGGTCATGGAAAATTCTGCTTCAAATCTTTGAAAATTAAGAACTTAATTGAATTAAATCACAAAGCCTTTTATTTTTTTTAAACTACCCGTTAGTAGTTCTTGTCTTTGTGATGTTTACATCAGTCAGCTTTCTCTAACCATACTACCGTCAACTAGCATGACCTCCTCTTCTTGCTGAGTGTTATGTCAAAATTCTAGCCATTAAAGAATGCCTGCTTACATCCAGAAGCGCAAACCTCTCTTTTAGGAAAGAACTCTGAGGAAATAGGAATGCTTTTCCATCTAAGATGCATCCCTTTCTATCAGTGAGGATACTTACATCAGACCTCAGCTTCCTCTGGGCTTTTTCCCTGACTCCAAAGCAGGTGCATTGTGTGTCTCAAGACTGAGTTTGATGAGGAAACACCCACCTCTTGTTTCTCCCAGTTGCCACAAGAGAACTTGGATAAAAAGAGGGTTTGCAAGAACTGTCTCCTCTTGAGTTCTAGAAGATGGGCCCTCCAAGTTGACATTAAAGAATGTCTTCTCTGTGAGACTATTACAAAAATGTCTTCATAATGTTTTCATTTATAAGGAGTCTAAAGAATAAAACGGTACTTAGTTTGACAGCATGGGTTGTATCTGGTACAGCTTGCTTGCCCTTCCGCATTTCTGCCTTGTTCCATTGGTGCTCAGTAAGTGTTTGCTCAGAAGACAAGTCAGTGTTGCTGGAGAACCAGGTCTGTATAAGGTTTCAGAATGTGAATCAGAGAAGTGAAAGGCAAGCAGGACCTTTTCTTTGCTTCGTCTTTTCCTATTGACCATAATTCCCACCATGAATTAGAAGCCCTCTTTTGAATTAAGGTATTGATTTGTCAAAGCTCCCATTGAACCATAAATTTGGAGCAAGTGTTCGATTTGTTATTTTATTAGTCTATTATCTCCTCTTCTGATTCTGTTAACAAAGAGCAGAACCCTGGGGTATTTGGGACTCATGGCCCAAAACATTTCTACATTGAGTAGGGTTTGGCAGTGTTTACCAAAGTGTGGAAACATACCGTTGGTGGCATCAGAGGTGATTTTTAGGGAAGACCCAGATGGAATGTCACATAATACTGAATCGCCCTGTGTGAAAATTAGTTTCTTTTCAGATCTAATACCGGCTTATCCCTGTTTTTGGCAAAGTATGGAGAATCTCACAAAAGTGGCCAGCAAATATTGATAGCATTGTTTTACTTAGATATTCTTTTCGTTTCTATGGTTACCTGCCATGATTGCAAGTCATAACAGTAATGGGAAATTTCCTTTCAAAATAATACAGTGTGTCTATTTAAAAAATATATGTATATATACATATAATATTATATATATTATATATATGTATATATATAACTTAAATCATAGTACAAGTTGCAGAGGAATGTGGCAGTGATTAATTATATGAGTGACATGAGAAGACTGATGCTTGGGAACCACTGGGGCAGGGAAATGATGGAGAAATGCCATTGCCAAAAGCTTCACCTAGGGAAACAAGCCACAGGCAGTCACACACGGTGGGGTGATGGCTTCCAGATGTAGAGTTGGAGGCTGTATTGGAAGTCTGGTAGGAAAGGTGAGGGAAGAACCCTTGTGTGGCTTACAATGTGCAGCACACCCAGTTGACTCTTCTCTCCAAACTGGCAGTGTGGCAAAGCCCAGCTTTTCCCAAACCCTTATCTTTCTTCCCACAGAAGGTGAGATGTTCGCCTCCAGGGGGAGAGACGACTGCCATGCTACACTATAATGCAGTTGCTTGTTTTACTATGTGTCTCAGTCTCACTTGGTCATGGATTGCTGTTGTCACTATGGCCTGATAAAAGTGCTCTTCTGAAAAGCATCTGTTCAGGAAGAACTCAGGCTTTACAGCCACACAATATAATACTTTGTGTGAACTAGAGCTATTTATTCTACGTTCCTCTTGAACCTCACTTTTCTCCATTTTTACAACAGCTGAATCAGCGTCCACTCTGTTGGTTTGTCTTCACCTTTGGGCATATGAATTTCCCAACTAGGGCTGCATTAGAAATAGTCTATTAACACGATCATATGGACTCTCTGCCTGAAATTTGTGGAGCACTTCGGCTGAGCTGGTATTGCCTTTACATAGGCACAGGGGCACTGCTGCTCCAACTTCCAAAATGCTAATCAGACTCATTGCTCACGTGCAGCAGTTCGGTGATAACCCAGCTAGACAGAAACTGGCTTAGTTAATCAGGACAGTCCAAGGGCCACCAGGCAATCCTTTCCTGAGAAATCTGTTGATAATCACGATCTAACCCAGACCATTGCTGAGAGAAAGTTCATTTTATAACTTTATGATTTTCCTCCCTCCTGCTTTCTTTCTGACAGCCTCGCTTTTCTATTTCATTTCCCAATCCTGAACATCAGAGTGTAAAGAGCCTCTTTTTATGGAGTGTATGCTAAAGTGCTCTGTTAGGCAATATATTTATTACCTGGAGGGAAATGGCTTTTCACAGCCAGGCAGCCTTCTTAGCCTCCTTTGCTTCCTCTATATTTATGAAAGTCACTCCTTGCATTTTGTTGGACAATGGCTCTGTGTCAACCAGTAAAGAAAGAGAAAACGCGTGTGTGGGGCAGGGAGGTGTGGGTGTTGGGGGAGGGGAGCTATAATACAGCTAATGAGCACATTTCCGTTTTTCATTTTCTTCAGATGTTCAGTGGCTTCCATATGTCTGCTGCGTGCAGCTTTCTGTTCATCTAGTTTGGCATTACTAACCTTAGGGTTGCCTTTGATGGAAGACATGTGTATCCACTGTGTCTTTTCACGTGTGTTTATGCCTGAGATCCAATCTGGAATTGCTTTGGAGAAGACAGAGAGAGAAGTAGGGAAGTTTGTTTGTGTGTGACTGTCTCAAATCAACCTTAACAGAGATGCTGGGCTGTCAAATGACCACCTCCAAGAAATGTTCCCTGCTGGACTGGCTTCAGCTGGAAGATTCCCTGTGCGATTATGGTGTGTGTGTGCTTTCCTTGCCATCAGTATACCTGTCAGATATGGTCAAGTGGGTTTGAAGCTAGCTAGCCTCATTCCATGTTCAGTGACAGATTATTTTCCTTTGAGTTAGGGTTTGGCAAGTGTGTGTGTGTGTGTGTGTGTGTGTGTGTGTGTGTGTGTGTGTAGAACAGTAGAAAGACCCAACGCTACGTTCTTGTTCCACAGTGACCATTTTTTGACGTTTTCACAATTTGGTAACAAAAAAGAATATATATTCAATTTAGGAAGACCCCTAATCTCTGGTTCTGCAGAGCGAGCAGCAGCTCATTAGATAAGATTGCAGATTTCATGACTGCTTCCTCTTCCCCCTGGAGATGGTACCTTTGTACCATTGCCAGTCACAGTGGAGTTGGATAACAGCTGGCAGGAGATGTGACCACCAGTGGAGAAGCAAGCATTAGGCAGCCTAGTTACATAAGTCTCAAATGGGTTTCTCCTCCCCACCCCTGATAACACACCTGGTGGCGGACTGCTTTTGTGTCTTCCTCCCGGGAAAGAAAGTTTGCTACTCAGCAGGCAAAAGCAGTATTTCAACTCTTGTAAAACTGTTGCAGAACACTGTATATGTCCGGAGAGACTATCATTGCTTTATTTTTGTTCTTCGTTATTTCCATTGTTGTGTTCAACTTGCACTGTAATTAAGCAATGCTTTTATTTATATTGGAAAGTATGTAAATTGTTTGCCTTATGGCATTCCCTCCAGTGCCCTTGGAAGAGTTGCAAATTCTGTTGCTTGTATAAAATGAAAGACCAGTAAGATGACACTCAATACTTTGGAGGCAGGATGAGATGCAGTTTCACTGGGATTAAAAGGAAATCTTCCAAAGGCTTTCATGGCTTGCAAAAAATGAGAAGCACATAGCATTCTCTATACCTACAGCTTTTTATGGGGAATGGTTACTGGTGCTATGGAAGTAATGCTCAGGCATGTGGACCTACCAGGCTTTCACTTCAGAGGTTGTTTTTCTAAGACAAATCATATACAAAATAATACTGGAGAGAACCCTAAAAATGGCAGTATGCTTTTTACTGGGCAACAGAGAGATAGGAATTGGGAATAAAACAAGACAGTCCTTCACACTTTTCATTTTTGTAAGTAAAATGAAATTATTGATTGATACCACTAATTTTTTCCTCCCTAAAGCAAACTGTCTTTTGTTTTTGTTTTTTTCCAATAGCACCATCATCCATTGCTTTGGTCCAGGCTAAAGAAGTTACCAGATATAGTGTTGCTCTGGCTTGGCTGGAACCGGATCGGCCCAATGGGGTCATCTTGGAGTATGAAGTCAAGTATTATGAGAAGGTATTACTTGAATGAGCAAGGTTCCTCCCTCCTTTCCTTTCTCTCCTCTCCTCTCCTCTCCTCTCCTCTCCCCTCCCTCCCTCCCCCCCTCCCTCCTCCCCTCTCCTCCCCTCTCCTCTCTCTTGCATTCTTCCCTCCTTCCTTCCTTCTTTCCTTCCTTCCTTCCCTCCCCCCCTCCATGTCTTTAGTTTGGGCCAGTTACAAATCCTGGAGTACCAGTGAATCTCACAGCCAAATGCATTTTGCTTCCTAATCAAATCCATTTATGAATTTTATGTATTAAATTGGTTATCTTGAAAAAAAATGTTTTAAATACACTGTTCTGATATTACCATATTTCTTCTTTCTAGTAATGGAAATCAAGATAGCTAGTTCTAATCTAGAAACCTTCTATCAAGAGTAATTCAGAAAAGTGGAAATAATAATCTGTTTCAGTAGATCACTGCCATTCAGAATCAAGGTGTGGCTTTTGGTGACTTTTAATAAAAAATCAGGGAAAGTAAATTATATTCTTCAGCCTCTTAAAGTTATAGAAAGACGTTATTTTTACGAATAACTTGTCTCTCTTAAAGGACAGAATTCTGAAGAGAGCTATTTGCATTCAAGTTTGTCTAGAAAATGAGCAATTGTCTTTTCTTTCTTTTTAAAGATAATTACTTATTAGTTTTCTTATTAAAAGCAGAAAAGGGACAGGATTTTTTTTTTTTTTCATTGAAACCAAATTAAAACATTTTTGACATTTTCTAGACAGAAAGTAGAAAAATACAAGGGACTTTCTTACAGTTGTTTCTTTTAAATTGCTGTGTGTGGAGTGAGAAAAGCCACCAACCATAATCTAATGTTTCTTTCAAAAAAGATTATGTGTGAAGATCTGGATATGCTCAGTGTCAACAATGATCATACACGACTCTGCATTTCTTTCAACATCTAAGAAGTACCAGAAGTACTTCTAACATTGAAGAGAATATAGGGTTTAGAGAATTTACCAATCTCCATTTTCTTTTCAACCTCTGAGTACATTGGCTTGGCTCCTTGACTATTATATGTAGGATAAGTGGAGGGTTTATTTTGCCATCGTCCTTCATTTTCTCTTTCTGTGATGTAGGATCAGAATGAGCGAAGCTATCGGATTGTCCGGACCGCTGCCAGGAACACAGATATCAAAGGTCTGAACCCTCTGACTTCATATGTTTTCCATGTCCGGGCCAGGACAGCAGCTGGCTATGGAGACTTCAGCGAGCCACTGGAGGTCACAACCAACACAGGTAACAAAACCTGAGGTTGTTTTACCATCCAGAGCAAATTCCATTACAGTGAAATCCAAGGGGTTGTACATAATTTTTGATTAGGCAAACATTCTGTTCCAATGAACGTTGCTTGAAATTAGGTGGCAATGTCTGTAACTTAGAATACTTAATGTTATTTAGAGAACGTAATGCTATTTAGAGAAGAGCATTGTTCCATAATATTTTCTGACCTGCCTTTTCATATGATGGAAAAATGTCTTTAAAAAAAAGAAAAATGTCATCTTTTTTTCTCTTGTTTTCAGAGTTCTATAAACCATGAAAAATGGGATTGCTAAACCAACTGAGAGTTGCATAACTATCTTACATTAAGATAGGGAGTGTCTCCCTGGGAAAATTAAAGACAGGGACAATTTTTTAAATTTCCTATTTGTTTCTAGGAATGTTTTAAATCAAGTCAGACCAGTTTTAAAGCTCCTTTGGGCAATTATATCAATTCCATCAATATTGTGAGTTGAGCCAACTGGTTGATTTAATCAAAAATGTTAACAAGAGGGCATACCCATCTATAAGTAGGTTACATAAGATATCTCCACCTCCATAATTAACAAACCAAAATTGAGCCTACTTGATAAGGAGACAATGGAGCAGAATTTTCAACATCAGTTCTAGAAAGGAATTTTATTCACAAATTATTCAATAAAATAAGAATTGAAAAAAAAGGCAGAAGAGAAAGTACTCCAGAATTGAATCTGAAGGAGTTTGACATCCATTGGGATTATCCTGGAAGGCTTCATGGAGGAAGTGGCTTTTGAGCTGGGTAGTAACAGGCAGGTTTTTGATAGATTTGGTAGGGATGGGAGGCAGAGGAATAGTCAGTCAGAACTGTTGTCCTCTCTGAAATTTCCAAGTGTCTTTCTCACTAAAGAATGCACCAGATCATTATGTGTTAGGGCTGAGAGTAAAAAGGAAAAGAAGAAAAACCAAGGAGTGGTACTGTTTACCATAGGATTTAATACAAATCTTCTGGTTGAACTTCTTCATACAATTATAAAAAGGGTGCCTTTGTCTCATTAAGGCTGTCTTAGAAAATGCTGTTGCATGAATACTTCACAAAGGGCAGAGAGGCCGTGAGCATTCTAAATGGCTTCAGAAAGTTGCCCCTTGTGACCCAGGGAGAAGTTCTAGCTCTTAGGACCTTCCCAAAGGTGATTCCTGTGTAACTGTGTTTACCAGTGCCTTCGCGGATCATCGGTGATGGGGCCAACTCCACCGTCCTTCTGGTCTCCGTCTCAGGCAGTGTGGTGCTGGTGGTCATTCTCATCGCAGCCTTTGTCATCAGCAGGAGGTAGGTACTTAAGACACTCACTGCACCCCCCTCCCTTCCCAGTTTTTATGAGGGAGACTTTTGTCTCCTCCTCACAAAGCTGAGGCTTTTGATTAGCATTCTAAACACGGCATTTGTGCATTTGTGTTGCAAGCCCCTCTCCCCTTGCTTTGATCTCCCCACACCCTTCCTGGAGCTGCCCACTGTACCCTGCTGGCAGCTCTCACAGCCCAGAGCCTGGAAAGACCCACTAATTCCAGGAAACAAAGCTAAAAAGCAAGCCAATGGGAGATTTCTAGATACTCTAAGCTGTAAGGTGTTACATTTATATGTCTCATAAGCTTGGACTTACTGCCAAAGGCAAAAAAGAAGCCATATAAAACTCGGGCCCAAAATGTGAGCTTTGCCATTTGTCAGCTGTATTCCTTAACCTCTTTGGATCTTTGTTTCCCTTTTATAAAATAGCGATAACAGTATCTGCCTCAAGGAGTTCTTGACAGGAGAATTTTGATAGGCAAAGTAGATAATGCGGCACACAGTAGGTGCTTCAACAGGATACTGGTTAATAATACTGGTAACCAAAGCAAAGAAACGGGCACTACACTCAATCCTCCCTCAGGAGAACACTTTCAGAGAATATCTGTTGAGCACATTGTGGATATGGCATTGTTCTTGGAAATAAATCTAAACCAGCAGATTATTTACAATCTCACTTGGTACTTGAAAAACAATCTAGAAAAGAGAAATACAAATGGTTTGGCAGCATATTCGTTTGAACCAGTTTTTCTTATTGTTGTTGCTTCTGTCTACTTATAACACTGCCTGGAGCCTCTGGAGGAATGGGGTGGGGGGGTGGGCGCTAGCTTCTCTTTTTCAGTATGTGCCTACATTAGGCCTTCTTGGTCTCAGGTGAGAGAGTCCGCCCCTTTTCCGACCTTCACTCCCTATACTATCAACTGTTTCACAAGGTGAGGCTTTTGGCACACACAAAAAAGCAGAATCTGAGGATGTCGAAATGATCCTCTTAAATATAAACGTGTCATGTTATAGAAGAGGGAAATGACACTCAGAAAAACATAGTACTTTATATATTATATCTTTATAGCCCAGGGCATTATACTGCTCTAGTGATAGAGCTTCTACAGGACCCCCACTAGCCATGCTGGGCTCTCAGGCCACTGTTACATTGTCTGTCTCTGCCTCTCCTGGTGGTGATCTTGCTGATGTCACAAAAATGCCTCCGGCTGTTTCCACTGGCCTGGGCAAGCCACCATGCCTTTCCCTCACTTTGTGATGCATTATAATTAGGGTGATGACCATACGTCTTACTTTGCCTGGATATGGTCCCAGTTGTCACATGTATTTATTAATATTAAGTTTCCACCCGTCCTCTCCAAAAGGTCCTATCATAGAGATCCATTATGGTCACTCTAACCTTGTATGGAACAAGTCCTCATTGTGTGTGGACACCTGCATTTGTCATCGTCTTTGTTCTTTTTGGTGCAAAGTCTGTCACTAGGTGTTTGATTAGAGCAGCGAGTTCCATCTTGAAGAAGTTAAATCTGCCACAAACTGTCATCCGTGTTGCTGTCGTACACACCTGCAAACATACATATGGACATGCTTACTCCATCCTATGTAATGGTCTATCTCTGCCCTTGGAAACTTCAACTGGCCTTGAACAGAATTTGAATTTCCAGTATTCTTTTCTCCCCAGGCATTGATTTTGAAAGTTAATCAAGATGGACCTTTTTCTTGTCCATTGCCATTTGATTCTGTGTCTGTATACTTGCCGGGCACATAAACACATGGGGAACTAGATGCATTAATACATAGAAATCCATTTGATAGTGGGAAGTAAGGAATGCGTTGGGGGTGGGTGTAGAAATTACATGGGCTTTTGCTTTCATTATCACACATTCCTGCTTTTGAAAATTTTACAGTATATATAAATAACTTGCATTATCAGAAAATGTAGATGTTTAAAAATCTAAAAATAGAAAAAATATTAATTACCTTCAAAAAATATTTGGCTGAAATCTAGCACCACGTGATGCTCAGAACCACTTGACGGAATATTGGATTTCTTTGTTTTTTGTTTTTTATTAGTTTCATGTGTACAAAACATTGTACTAGTTAGACATTTATCATTTATACCCCTCACAAAATAATAAGCTCCCCTCCCCCATCCACTCCCCCTCTGACATCGCATCCAGCCATTACATTTCCACTTGACAGAATATTGTTTGCAGAAAGTGAGTCTCGACCTTCTCTGATATTGGTTGGAAGCATTGTCTAGTTGTAGTCCAGCTTGCCTTTAGATTTCCTTTTTTTCCTTTAATTTTAGCAGTCAAACCGGAGTAATTAGAAATAAGTCACCTCATTATAAGTTTCTCTTGGAGGTTCTGTGTTGACGAAAAGGAAGGAAAATGTAATGCGGGAAGACAAGTTTATTAAAAGCCGTTGCTCTAGAAAATAGCATTGCAAGCTTGATAGCTTAATTTCCTTTCTGATTTTATTGATCACTTTATTATTTAAGGCAGGATTGATAGCAGGATGCATTGGATTTCCAATTATGAGTGCCCACCTTAGAGAATTGAGCCTGTCGAGTTACCCAGTGATGATTCCTGTTCCTTCTTTCCCATTAAAAAAAAAAATGTCACTTCCCAAGGCTGATAAACACTGCTTGGTGATTGGTCCACAATGGATCACTTTTTAGAAAATGAAATGTCAGCCCTTTGCCCTCCTATTGATTCTGCTTTAGTGTTGGCCATAAAGCTGTCATGGGAAAGGCTGCCTGGAGCCAGGTAGCTGACAGGCATTGCTGCAGCTGTCGCACACTCAGCTGAGGCTTCTCCGCACGCAAGCTGTGTGCTCTGTCATGTTCCACGGCAAATGTCTAAATGGGACGAGAACAGGTGAAGACAGAGGAGACAGGTAGTACAGATAAAAGTCTGGTCCATGCTACGAATGAAAGATGGTAGATGGTACCTGCAAAATAATCTTGCTATACTGCAGCTAGCGGCCTGGGCAAACAACAAAGGAGACACTCTAGCCGGGAAAGTGATGGAGCTGCTTCTCGCTTCTTAGAGCCACAGAATGTTGACGGCAGGATGGATGCTAGAGACAGATCCCTTCCAGGTTGATGCCTCCTCCACCTGAACCCCACACTGCTGATGCCATGGGAGATTTGTAAGAGGTGGATTGACAGGAACCCACACAGTGAGAAAAGTTTCAGTCCTTCTGATTACCTCAAAGAGAAAGACTATCTGGTGCAAATTTGTTATTGAAGAAAGAGGAAACAGTCTACAGCTCACAGCTGGTATCCTGCTAGATTTTTTAGAGTAATTATGTCATTTATTTCATTACTTTATATTAAGCAGCCTGAGCTTTAGAGAAGCCAGAGTAATCTTTGATTTTTTTTTTCAATGTAAAGATCCACTTTTTCCTTTTGGCCAACTTGGATGTGTACACATTTATGGATCTCAGAAAGAGTCAAACTGCTAAGTTGATAAACTTTATATATTTAAAATGGCATGCTATACAAAGTACGTGGACTTAGATATACTGTATGTGTTTACCACGCATGTTATGTTAAGCAAATTGATTTACGCTTTTTTATAGTCGTGTTTGATCAGTGTCTTCCTCATTAGTCGAGTTATAATTTAAGGATTCTGTCAGCTTTTCAGCAAACACAATTAATGGTATTTGCTAAGTGGGCTGTTTAAGGTGCAGCACATCTTGTACCTATGTGATGCCGTACGTAGAAATTTTACCCCAAACCACATATGTGCCTTCTCTTAGCAGCACAAGATCATTTCCCCATGTCCTTCTAGGTATACATATTAGCAAGCTCTACAGGGTTACCTCTTTATTGCTTTTGGAAGTGATTTTTGAAAGAACATCATAAGATGCAATGATAAGGTCATAACCTCCAGGACTGGTCATCAAATGTGTTAAATTTCTTTTCTCTAATCCCCCTCTTTTCTATTAATGATTTCATTGGGTTACCTCCAGAAACACCCCAAACAGTATTAATTCAGTTTGCTTCAGGCTAGGGTGTCTTCCCAAAGAGTATTTCATTGTTCATGTATGGGAAACACTTTTAAGAAAGGACAAGAACACAAGAGGACTCTCTTTTCTAAAGGACAGTTTGGTGATCAGAGAAAAGTATTTGCCTATCATTGTTGCATAGGCTGATTTGATACTGACCTTCTAATGATTGCTAGCGATACTGGGTTTCCCTTTATGTTTGGGTTGTAAAGTACCCCTTTTACCTTAAATGGTAAACCAAAAGAAAGTGAACTGATTTTTAAGAAAAAATGAAGTGTCTATTGCAAAATTTGTGAGGGAATGGGTCTGGTTTAGGAAATGGTGTAATTCTAACACTGGCATCTTGTATGTTAAGAACTTGAGGACCAGAGTGGAGGTTAAACAACTAAGTAAACCAAGTCCACACAACTAGTTAGTTGCCTGATCAGGACAGGAGTCCATCTCTCCTGATTTCCAATACTGGCATAGATCATTTTACTGTCTCCTTAACTGAAAATTTGACCTACGTGAAAAGCTAACATTAACAGTTCTGTTGACCCCAAATTTCAAAAGTCTCCTCAGTGATGTTGGTAACATTTGTAATCTGTGAATTAATGTGCAAGTCTAGTGCACAATATAAAGTTAGACACTGCAAGTTGGTTTTTTGTTCTTGGGAAGGTTAAGATTTTCCACTTTGGAGCTAACTGTTCACGTAATGGTAAAATAGTTACCATTCAGTCGGTATCTGTCTTCCCTGGTGTCCTCGTTGGAATGTTATGATCACATAAGAATGAATACACTTAAATGGTAGCCTAAATCGGCTCTGATGAAGTCATGTAAATTCATACAATTAGAGGGCAGATGGTACTGCGGGAACATTTCTAAACAACTTGCATGCAATCGTACGGTTCAATTCCAACCGTTTCAAAATGTTGCTCATGAAAGAACATTTAGACATCATTTGGTGCAAGAACAATGACAGCTTAAGGAAGGGGAAAAAGAAAGATGGCTTCTATGAATTGTCACGGGTGATGCCATTGAACGCTGAAAAGGCTCCTCCTGGAGCCGTGCTAGTTATTACCCTGCTTTATCTTCTTTAATCTGCACTTTAGCTGCATAAATTACTTACCTTTTACTAATTAGTTTTGGAACAGTGAACCACATCAATCAAATCTATCCACTCAGTCAGGAAAGTTAGTATTTTAATAAAAGCCGGGTTTATGCTGGGCCTCTGCCCCGCTCCCCTTCCGCTATTTCGTTTGTTTTGTTGAATAGTCAGGGTGCCAGGAACAACACTTTGGTAGGGAGGGCAGCACTGGGGGCTCATGCTGCTCCTCAACAATGTCTGTTAATACCCCTTTACGCCTCCCTTTGACAGAAGCAGGGCTTAGCTCACACTCTTTCAAAGTTTCACCTGCAAAGGAGACCCTTTTATCTAACTCGAGCAGGTTCCATGTTTCCTTCTGGAACATTCACTAGCCAACCACTCCCCTCCTTACTCTTTTTAAATCAGCTTGCCCACCTCTCAATAATTAGAAAATCTACAACAAAGGTTTCCTTCTGCCATTCTGGTGATCTGCCTCGGATGTCAGTCTGAAGTTAGCACTTCTTTGGGCTGTGTGGTTTCCTCCAGGCTGGCTGACCCAATAATACGCTTCAATGGGCTTTCTTTCTTGGGACAATAAGGGACCTGTTGTCCTCCCCTGAGACAAGAAGAAAGGGTCATCAGGTGACAAAGGTAGAGTGGGACTCAGGCATTTTAGTTTTCAAGGTATTATTAAAAAGCTAATAGTCTGCAATTAGCCTTTGAACAGTAATCCTTGTGTTTCTGTTTTCGGCATTCCCTGTACTTTTGTAGGGCCCCCTTCTCCAGCTCACCCTCCAAAGAAAAGAAGTTTCCTTAAAGATACACCTTCACCTCTAATTTAATTCCTCCCTTATGTTTAGAAATCGGAGGAAGAGATAGGCACAGCAGCCTTATAATTAATGATCCCTGCCATTTTGCATTTCCTCTGGCTTTGCACACATTTAATGAATGGACTTGATGTAAAACAGATTACCACACTCCTGGCAGCTTGAGGCCACTTGTTTCTATTGGTAGATACCAGAGTTTTTGACGAACTCACAATTTAAAGTTCGTACCAAACCTCTCCTGCTCTCTGCAATTTTGTCCTTCTTTAAAGGAAAGAAATTCAAATTGGAGATCTAAAGTGATTTAAAAGATATACTAGTAATTTTAGATAATGCTTTTAGGAGCTCTGATAAGATACAGTCTCTCAGCTGGCAGGACGCTATCACACCCTTGGGACCTAGCCACGCGTTTCCCCAGCATAAAATGTTGTTTTCATAGTCCCTGCCTAACACTCTTATATTTCCTTTAAAAGGGGAAAGAGGGGGGAAGATTGGGGGGGAGCACATCTTTGATAGGAATGTTTGGTTTCAGGATATTTAAACCTGTTTAGTGTCTTTGATGAAGCAATGTATTTTGAGAGTAGTGAAATATATTTTAAGTGGAGTTACTGATATAAAATGTAAAATTACTTACCATTAACTCTCATATCATCATATAACTTCATCTCCACTATGAGAGGCGTGTGAAGCATGAGCCGAGTCAAGGCAGACACACCTGTACTTGGCTGAGGGGTCATGGCTGAATCACTTGCCCGTTGCCTCCGTGTCCGTACCTGTACAGAATGCGTGTCTGTCTGCCTGATTGCTTTCAGAGGTTTGTTGTGAAGATGCAATTCAGTAAAGGATGTGAAGCCTCTTCAAAGAGTTAAATGCTAAGAAGGCAAGCTATTATTTGGGACTGAATTACACACGCTTTGCAGTTAACTCTAGTAACTGGGTCTCTGTTTACTAAGCTGGTTCCTGCTTTGCAAACAGTTAGGGGAGGAAATAATATATGTGATGAGAACACTTTGAAAAGTTAAATGCAGTGTAAAAGCGCAAGGTATTATTATTTGCAAGGGAATTATACACACGGAGGAACATCTGTAGGCTTTGAGGGTCTGAATGTGGAGCTGGGTCCTGCACTGCTCACAATGAGAGGCATGTGGGTGAGGAGCTTGAAGCATGTGACCGTGGTGGGGCTGCACTGCCTGGCTCCTTCAGGTTCTCTGTTGTTCTCTCTTTTCCGTGATCATCTGCCCCTCTCTACTGTTCAGTCAGGAGTTCCAGATTCTGACAGAACCACTCTGCTGAGACGCACTGTGGCCTCTAGGGAGTTTTTTGTCATCTCAGAGCCTCAGTTTCCTCATATGTAAGAGTCCTGACTTATCTTGATGTTAAAGATCTGAGGAAATGCAAGATGATTATAAAACTGCGTGTCAACTTTGCATTTTTGATAGAAACATAAGTGAACCCATTTTGTTTACTAATTTAGTCTCATCTTCCCAAACTTTAGAAGCCTGTAATATCAACTAAGTTGATTTCCAATTCATTTAAGTAATATACAGAGGGTGTCAAAAAACTGTATACACATTTTAAGAAAGGAAAACTGTATTATTAATAAAATTGTAATACTCAATATATACCGATAACAAAAGATGAATGCAAGTCACATTTGACTTCTGCAATTACAAGAGGGGCTCAAAGTGGTTACCATCAGCATCCAGACACTTCTGATTATGACAAACTACTGCTTGAGCAACGTTGACCAAAGTGTCCACTTGTATACATTTTTTTGGCACTCACCGTATACACATACACCTACACACACACACACATATCTATGAAGTATCAAGATTATTGATTCAAGATTTATATGTAGTCAAGATTTCTGATTCCCAGGACTTTATAGCAAAGCCAGATCACACGCCTAGAGGACACTTAGAGCAGAATGACAACTGTAAAATCATACACTATTTTTTGGAAAGAGAATTAGGCTACAAATGGAAACGTCTCATTTTCACTCTTGCAAGTTTTCTACAAATTCTTAAGGAATGTAATCCAGTACAATGCAAATATTTACCTTTGAAATTTCCGTTAATAATTGAGGATTTTGCATGCAATAGCTGAAACCAATAACCACAGAATATCGTATAATATAAGGAATTACCTATCACATATTGAACATTATTGCTCTTTGATTTATGCAGAATTTACCCAAGGAAACTTATTTTAATTCAGAATACTTATGGGACAACTAGCCAATAAATTTACAATATATCTTCAATAATACAAATTTCTTTTGGGGATTTGAAATTATAATTATAAAATATTTGCTGTACGACTTTAATATAGTGGCTAAGAGCAGAGACTAAACTCTGACTGCTTGCAGTGAAACCATTATTCACTACCAAGATGAGAAGCTATTCACCTTGTTAGTTCACCTCTCATAAACCTCAGTTTTCTCATCTGTGAAATGTGCATAGTATATCTGCCTGACTTATATTATGGTAGCAAAAAACTTATGGCTTTCAGCTTTTGGAAATAATTTTGTTTCTTTTTTTTTTAAATTTCTAATAGACGGAGTAAATACAGTAAAGCGAAACAAGAAGCAGATGAAGAGAAACATTTGAATCAAGGTACAAAAAATTGGATTAAAAATAATTTTATTTTAAGAGCATGTGTCCTGTTTTCAGTTTAGTAATTTCTAAATAATATTCATGTGGCTATTCATATTCTATTCCTTTCATGGAATTATCCAAATAATGTACTTCAGAGTATCAAACTGACATACATGACTGGGGATTGTTGAAAGTGAGATTAAAGATGAGGGTTGGGGAAATTCCTTTAGATTCTTTTTTTCCCTTCCTTTATCCTTTGCCCTGAAAAGGAATTAGAGGAGCTATTTTAATTTTGTATCTGGGTGGCAAGATTTAACAGGTAACAATTTTTCTCAATTTCTCAAGGTAAATTTTTTGGAGAAGAAAGAATAAGGAATTGAAAAGTAATTGCTAAACCCCAAAGAATGTGTGCTGTAGAATTCAGGACTGTCAGTATTTCTTTAGTGGATTCTAGGTATTTTTATGTTCCAAGTGGGTCAAAGAATAAATTTGAAGAATTGGCCCCAGAAGGACATGAGCAAGATAGAAGACTCTTAAATGGACAATAGTTGATGACTCTCCAGGAATGCTGTCAGATAGAACTTTCTGAGTTGATGGCACAATGTTACACGTCTGCACCATCTAATACAGTGGCCAATAGCCACAAGTACTATTATTGAACACTTGAAAAGTAGCCAAAGTGAATGAGGAAGTAAATTTTAAATTTTATTTTATTTTGACTAATTTACATTTAAATAGCAACCTCTGGCTAACAGGTATAGGTACCTTATTAAACAGCCCATGGAGGTAAAAGGAAGAGAGAGACTAAGGGTAGGAAGAATAATCTTGAGACAGATTTTCTTGGCTAGAGCATATAAAGTGACGAAGGGCATGGGATGTGTGACAGCTTTCCATGTGTTCACCTTTTTTCCTTTCTAAAACCATACCTTGTAATTTGCATGTGGCATCTATATTTTAAAACAAAAATGTTGAGATTTATTTTGAGATGAGGACAGGACTGACGTGCCTGGAAAATCAAAGAGATTGGCCAACCATTGTCCTGTATCCTCTCAGGTTCCTTATCCAAAGCCCTTAGGAAAGGAGAGATGCTAATGCCAGTAGAAAGTTCCCGTGATTGCTAATGGTCTTTAGAGCTCACATTCTGAACTTAGTTCGCAAGTGATTATGGGGTACAAGTGATTATGGGGTACGGCTGAGTGACACTTCCTGGTGTTCAAACTAATCACAATTAGGCTACATTTTCTCCCGTGGAAGCGTCTAAGTGAACTCCAGTGTCTTTACTTACATCACCTTCTTCCCAAAACAGAATAAAAGTGGAGATCCAATACAGAGGCTGTATTCTCAAATCAACTAGCTGATATTATCCCTTTTATCCATTTTAACCTAGGTTCAATCTTAGTTTGTTTATCGTTGGTCATATGTTTTACTGGTCCAGACATTTGGCCAAAGGTGGTACCAGGTAGGAACCGCCAGTTGAGAAAGAAAGTTACTGTTATCTTCCCCAAAGGAGGATAGCTGGTGACGATGGGTAGGACATGAACAATTGATTGAGACAACAATATTCAGCTAACACATTCTAAATTTCCTTAGAGGGACTTTTTTTCTCCACGGGATAGGTCATTTTAAAAATTTTGTCCTTGAAGTGTGAAGACATTCCAGGAAGTCAAGTGGAGCTACAGCCTCTTAAGTAGCTAACAATTTCTTGTTTACCCACTAATGAAAACCAGAGCAAGAATTTAAACATTTTCATCTGTCTATGCTGAGGATTTTTCTCCTGCTAAGAAAACTTTTCCTGTGCTACGTATTTTTAGACTGAGACAACTTCAGTGTATTATTGGTTCCCGAAAAGTGTTCGGTCAATCTATCACATGTTTATTTCTTAGGTGTTAGAACTTATGTGGATCCCTTCACATACGAAGATCCCAACCAAGCAGTTCGAGAATTTGCCAAAGAAATTGATGCATCCTGCATTAAGATTGAAAAAGTCATAGGAGTTGGTAAGTATCTGAGTGTCTGTCTAATAAGCCTATTTTCTTGGTGGATGTTAAATATCCATGTGGGGTTATATAAATGCGTATGAGTGTACTGTATGTACACACATATATGTAAATATCTGCATACATGAAATTTCCTTGATCTGTGGAAAACACTAGCATGGTGCCTGGCATGTAATAAGCACTCAACAAATGTTAACTATTACTCTCTAATCCAGAATATGCTGTGCTTCTAATCCATGGTCAATTCTTCTGCTCTCCCAAAGGTGAATTTGGTGAAGTCTGCAGTGGGCGTCTCAAAGTGCCTGGCAAGAGAGAGATCTGTGTGGCCATTAAGACTCTGAAAGCAGGTTACACAGACAAACAGAGGAGAGACTTTCTGAGTGAGGCCAGCATCATGGGACAGTTTGACCACCCGAATATAATTCACTTGGAAGGCGTCGTCACCAAATGTATGTGGGTCACTCCCTTTACAAAGCCAACTTAGAAGTTACTGGCAAATTAAACACACATTTTCTTTCCAGGGAAATGACAGATGGAGCAGACCCACTGATTGCTAATAGGAGGAAATCAGTGCAGGACAAGTCATTAATCTTATAGTCAGCTCTAAATGGGTCTATGGTTTAGGCTGATACCCTCTTACCAAGGCAGCTTGTGTGAGATTTTAGGGAAATTAATATTGCAGATTTTTGTTATGCCTTGCCATCTTTCAAATCTTTGCTAGACCCAACTGATTGTCACAGGATAGGCACAAGCAGATGGTAAGCAAAATAAATTTTAAGTACTTTTCATATAAAACACAACAAAACCTCGCCACACCTTGTGCTTGAGGCTTTAATTGCACATGCAAGGGGGTGGATCTTGGGAATCTTTATTATGTTTAGGGGGATTTGCTTGTCTGCTCTGCCTGATTTATGGTTGTTTCAGTTCAGCACCTATTTACAGTAACACCTGGTTGAACTTTCCATTTTTAGTCCATTAGCATTCACTGAGCCTGTGAACCATGCTTCAGTTAAAATACGACACAGCTCAACAGATGTATTTTGCAAAGCAAACCCTGAATGCATCTGTAAGGCTGGCTAAGACCAACTTATAAATTGCCACATGGATTGTGCAGCTGAAGTGGTCGTTACTGAAGGTGGCTCTGTTCCAGGACCATAGTACCTACTATAGTTACTACCTCTCAAGGATCTCATAAACCTGGGGCTATGTCTCTAGGAAGGCCACAGTGCTTCTTACCTATCTGAGGTGCCTGTGAAGGCACCTTCAATCACTATGTGCAGAGTGACTGCTCCGGTGGGTGAAGGGAAGGGGACATGGGTAGGTTAAAGAGTAAACTCTGGATATTAGGTCTGGGGCAGAGGGAAATTAGGAACCAAGGGTACAGACTCTTTAAGAAGAGAAAATGAGGTGCCTGAAAAAGAGAAAGTAGTCACTAGTTCAGAGATCCTCAAGCATCCATCAGAATTCTGGAAGACTTTTTCAAGTTTCCTGAACGTCATCCTCAGAGGCTTGATTCAGCAAGTGGGATGAGGTCCATGCATTGGGATGGCTAAGCTCCAAGTTAAGCCAAAGCTGCAGTTCCTGGGGCCACACTTTGAGACCCTTGGCCTAGTAACCAAAAACTTGCCTCCCACCTCTGCTGCTAGTCAGGCACGTGGCTTTGGCTAGTTGCTCAATCTTTCAGTTTCCGGATCTATAAAATAGAGATAAAAATAGAACTTGCCTTACAAGGTTATTTTGGATGAATTATTTAGTGTGTTTAGTATAATGCTGGGCAAATTAAAAACAAAACAAAAAACACTCTTTAAGTGTTAACTGGTATTATTATGTCTTAGGAAGTACATCTTTCCCCATCTTCAGAATCCTTCAAAAAAGGAACCTTGGTGCTAAGGATATAGTATAATTTTCCACCTAAGGTGAAGGCTATAATTAGCATAGAATAGCTCTATTTGCTTTTTAAGATTAGTTTCACAGACAGGATATTTTTCTGTTGCCTGTGGCCTTTCGGGGCTGCCCAGAGCCCTTCACTACTTTAATTAAAAGATAACATTCCGTTTAAATACTTCTGCAGGTCCAGCTTCTCAAAAGGAGGCTCTGTTCAGCTTGGGGTGTTTTTCCTGCGGCAGACAGTGATTTTCACAGCACCTTGGTAGAAGAGAGAAGAAACAGGGGATCTTTGTGTTAAAGTCCCACCGTGCTGCTAAAACCCACAGCTATTACAGCTGTAACTTATAAACCACTGGGTGCATTTGCATAATGCAGTTGTCACTGAATTAAAATGCTTTAAAATTTCCACCGGAGGAGCTGTCCCCTTCCCCCATGGTTGCTCTCCCCACTGCATCCGTTCCTGTCCGTGTCTGTCCAAAGGGAAGGAACGGCCTCCATCCATGAGCCCAGCCTGCGCCCACTTTATTAGCTCCTCTGCTTATGGAGACATTCATCTTTATTTCTCTTGTAGAGCTCATAAAGATTCTGACAAATGGATACTGTTAATAAACAGAAAAAGGAATGTAGAAAAATCATGAAGATGGTGCCAATAGTCAGACTCGGGAGGTGTGAGGGTGAAAAGGTGGAGTGGAAGAGTGAATTCATTACCAGCAGTTACTCGAGTAACTTTTTTTAAGTGGACGGGGAGACTATAAATTCTCTCTACTACCCCCCTGTCTTTTGGGCCTTCTACTCTCTTTTCTACACCTCCAAAGGATCTGGTGAAATGGAAGTAGGAGTTAATGACACTGCCAAGAGAGTCACCCTTTCTCATTACTTGACAAAGTATCTTTTGATTGAGGCAGGTTAATTAAAATTCATTTAGATGCATTTGTGCTGTCAGAAGACCGCGGTCACAGATGCAGAGGGTAAATGAATCTAAGAACTAAGAGTGTTTTCCTGTGTGGATGGAGGATGGAAAGGTGTTCAGGGACCCTCCCCTACTGCCAAAGGGAAAGACGAAATGCTTTGACTCATCCTTTGGTCTACACCAAGATCCCTGCCTTTTCTGCCAGCTTTCATTCATCACTTGAAACTAAAATCTTCATAGTGTTGGTTTCTAGTCCAGAATTTTTGCTTTGAAAAAATTTGTTGGGACACCAAAAACACAATCAAAAAAACAAATTCATAAATTAGACTTTGTTGAAATTAAAAACTTCAGTTCTTTCCAAATGTTTGCCTCTGAAACAAAGACGTTTTCACTTTTCCCCACACTAGAGCAGAGTCTATTCTGATAGGGGCTGTGGTTGGGAAATGTATTAGTTTAGAATAATTGGGGGGGGCTTTTCAACAGTGATGTGTCCCAGTCCGTTTTCCCTAAGTCCAAACAGTCCACAATTACAGCAATGAAAGTGTAAATATGTTTGATTTATCATCAAACTAACATTTTATTTTCCTCTCAGGGAATCTTTTATATTCTCTTAGCTCTAACCCTTCCCTTAGTAAAATATTGAGGATTTATGCCCCAGCCCCAACCCCACCCCTCTCCCACAATCCCCTTTAGAAAGAAGGAATTTCAGACCTTGAATCCATTGCCAGTGATTAAGAAACTAAAGAATGGTTCTTATTTCCTAAGGTTCTCAGAAAGAAATCTAAAGTGAAGTAAAAGTGGTGTTTCTCCCTACTTCTCCCAAACCTTAAAATCATTAAAAAAAAAAAAAAAAAAGGTTGGGGGAGCAAGAATCTTCTAGTACTGAATTAAAACTGTTATCTAGGACAAAATAATTTAATGAACCTTTTATGTGATTTTGTTGCTGTTGAGGTAGGTGGCTTAAGGAAACAAATAGAATAAGTTCGTGTATAGGGAGGAAAAGGGAACAGAAAGACTACAGCTCCTAATCTGAGCAAGACAAGGGGAAAGCAGTTAACGTGCATGCTTGAGCTTTAAGATGTGTCTGAACAATGACAGATCCAACGTAGCTCCTGCTTCCTGAAACTCGGGTTTCTCTGAATAAGTAAAGTTTCTCTGTTCATTGATTCCTTTAGCATCGCACATGTGGCTCTTCCGGGGACAAAATAAATTAATTATACTAAAGATCTTTTTTTTTTGCCTTTAAGCAGGCCTGCCCATTTATCTTCTTCCCCTTTTGCTTGAGAGAGCAATTATCCATTCATGTGCTCCCTGGATACCAGAGGCCACTTTAGTTAAAGACCTTGTCAACAAGCCACCCAAAGGGTTAACCTTCCAGATGGAATTTAAACCTACTCGTCTTTTTAATATTTCATTCCTAGTTCCCCACAGCTGAGGCATAAGCTTGGCTTGTTTTAATTAAATTAGATCGCACAAGACAGGTGTCTTGGCAGTAAAAATTGTGCACAGCCCATTTTTATCTCATTAACTACAGTGCTCATCAAGGGTTTGTGTTTTTTTTCTGAAAACTCTAGGTAAACCAGTAATGATCATAACAGAGTACATGGAGAATGGCTCCTTGGATGCATTCCTCAGGGTATGTGACTACTTTATATTAAACCCAAGAGTTTTGGTGTTTAGAAAACTCTAACAGACTCCTTGCCCCACCTTGTTTGGTGGTGTTCATGGACTTTTTTTAACGGAGTTGAAGGAAGAACAGGAGAAGTAGCTAATTATGTGATTTTTTAAAGACTATTCCATAACCCATGTTCGATGAGAGTAGTATTTGATTTATTCTTGTATCGTGGGGCTGTTTGAGCCACAGATTCATTATAGTTGGATAATTTCCATCTATCACAGGAAGCAAACCCAGCTTCTAGGATATACTCACTTTGCTAGTGAATTAGTGACTTTGGTCAAAATGGCCCAGAAATAATGTTGAGTTTGATTGCATACCGGATACAGTTATTAAAAAACATCCAAGTAATAAATGCTTAGTGAAAATTAATTTGGCCTAATGCTAATGAGATGGTTCCTCATTCCTTCCCTATGTAGAAGAATGATGGCCGATTTACAGTCATTCAGCTGGTGGGCATGCTCCGTGGCATTGGGTCTGGGATGAAGTATTTATCTGATATGAGTTATGTGCATCGAGATCTGGCTGCACGGAACATTCTGGTAAATAGCAACCTGGTCTGCAAAGTGTCTGATTTTGGCATGTCCCGGGTGCTTGAGGATGACCCGGAAGCAGCTTATACCACGAGGGTAAGGAGGATTGGCAACCTGCGGGTTTTAACTCTGATAAAACTGTTACTCACTTCTCACTTTCATGTTTAAGCCCTTTGTGATTTTACAAGTTTCTCATCCTGTAGAGCCTCTTCATATCCATACATTCGTTTTTCAGCCATGTTTCCAAGAGGTGGTTTTGGAAACAGCCTCTAGATGTATGTCCATTTCACAAAGCCACAAAGGAGAGCTTCACTTATTATTGTAGTTTTTTACACTTAATTTCTCTCTCTCTCTCTCTCTCCCCCTCCCTCTCTCCCCCCCCCCCCTTCCTTCTTTCCTATTTGTTTCAGATTTTCTATTTGGGTCATTCTATCATTTAAAAAAAAATCTTATTTTAAACAAGATAGAGTAATGTTTCTGGTTGTTTGGCTACTGACTCTGAGAATGTATATACAGGATGTATAAAACATTTACACTATGCAAAGTTTTCCAGTATCTAATGGCCTTCATTTTACTACTGGTAGATAAGCCAGGATTAGGGCACAAGTTAAGAGTTATCAGTATCCAGTTAATGGCTATGCTATCTTAGTTGGACCATCTGAATATAAGATACTAATGGAATAAACATGGAATCATAAAAGTTATTGGCCATTAGGGCTGACACTGTTAAAATCAACACGAAACACACACCCACTTACCGGCCATTTAATGCAACCATTTTGCATCTATAACCCTAAGCATTTTTTTGCTGTTGTTGGGTTTTGCTTGCTTGCTTATTGGGGATATTTTTTGGTGCAGTAATTTTTTTTTTCTTGTGGTGTTTGGTATCTTTGCCTCTAATTTTTATTCTTACAGTATCTTCTTTTGAATTCCAACTCCATTCATTTAGGAAAGAATACATCTGTGTGAATGCTGAAGATCTTTTATTTTGTCTCAGTAGTTAGAGGGAAAAAAGTTAAAGGAGGCTTCTAGAATGATACATTTACATAAATAATACCTTAGCCAAATATTTAAGCAAGTTAGAAGGCAGCACAAGTGTCCTTCTGTATGTAACAAATATAAATGTGATACACTGGGTTTTAGAGTAAACTGCAGTGAATTAGTGCAATTTCTAGTATAATTTATTGTCCTCTTCAGTAGCCCTAAGAATACAAACTTTTAAATGATGTGAGCATTTGAAACAACTTAACAGTCCGAATTCAAATTGAATTAAATCTCTCCAGATGCAACCCTAGGAAATTTGAAACTTCCTTAAAAACACCTTGCTCATAAACATAATCCAACAAAAGACATTTGAAGCAAAAAACAAAAACAAACAAAATACATTTACATTTTTTCCTGGGTAATAGTCAATTGCTTTATCATTTTTGCTGGTTTTTCTTTTCTTTTTTTTTTTTAAATTAAATGATAACCAAAATCCTGCCTTCACTTTGTTACAGTCAATAATGGCTCTAGCATCTGGTATTATTTGGCTTCCTCTAAGAGCCTATTTAGGGTATTACCTTCTAGCATATGTTGGTCATGTTTCTCATGCTATGTAAGAGTAGGATGACAATGTGATGGATAGAAATTTTCATATTTTAACTTTTTAGTTCATGATTTTAGAAGCAATATTAAGCATTGCCTTTGTGCTGCTGGCTGAAAGAGTTCTAGAAGTCAAAATGAGTATCAGCTGCACATCCATTGATATACCATGGCTAACATATGTATTTTGTAAAACCTGAGATTCCTTTTCTTCTACAATATTGTCTTAAGCAGAGCTCATATAATAGGTAAGCTTTTCAAAATTAATTAAACAGATTACTTGTTCACTTCCCTATGACAAAAGAAAACATCTAAAAACATCCAGGAGAACTGTCTCTACCTGGAAGACTTTAGTTAAAATAAACAAGTCTCTTATTGTTTGGAGAGCTATCTCAGGAATGTTGTCCTGCCTGGCAAACAGTAACAACATTCAGAAACTAAAATGGCACATCACTAATGTACTGAAGCATCAACTTATGGCTTGAATGTTCACAGGGTGGCAAGATTCCTATCCGGTGGACTGCGCCAGAAGCAATTGCCTATCGTAAATTCACATCAGCGAGTGATGTATGGAGCTATGGAATCGTTATGTGGGAAGTGATGTCATATGGAGAGAGACCCTATTGGGATATGTCCAATCAAGACGTGAGTGTTGATGTTCTAGAATATATGCCTTTGCATTGAGATTCAGAAAGTTCCACATTAGTGTATGATGGAGTGAGCGTTGAAGTTGAAATGACACATTAAACTCAAGATTCTTACTACAAATGTGTCTAGTAATGTAGTTAAACATAATGGTCATGGATTTCAAGGAGCAAAATTACATAGCCTAAATGGAGAATAGGAGAGAAATAGATTAGATACATAGATATAGAAAGATGCATAGATTAGTAATATGGAACAGTATTTCTACTTGGTTAAATTTACAATTCAAACTAAAACAAAATTGAACAGTGAATTTTAAGAAAATGCAAGGACATATGAAAAACACATTTCACATGTGATGAAATTGACATGAAAGGTTTATTGGAAGAAAACTAGTGAATATTTTAAAGCTGACAGAGTTGTAATTAGAGCTTGCCCCTTGAGGACTCTAAAATAAAGCTTCACTAAATGACCCTTTGTAAATTATGCACATCCCTTTAAATGTACCATCTGGACTACTTCGTAAGGGAGTATCCACAATGCCTGCAATTTCAGAAAAGCATTCAATAATGACACTAATAAGATTCCAGAGTAATAGAATTTAATTACAAACATCTCCAGTGAGAAAGAAGAAAAAAAAAAAAAAAAAACCTAGACCTAGGGGTTTTCCTAGAACACTTATTAGCTATTAGCTAATTCTGGCTAGACTTTCATTCGTTTTGGGAGGGTTGGAAATCAGATCACAATAAAATGGCCCCTCACTTGAACTTTCAAAATGTTTATATGTATGAGGTAGAATATTAGCATAGAGTTGTATAAATGCATGGTACTTTATGTATCAATAAAAATTGTATTTTAGAAAAAGTCTTCTTTTAAAAAATTCTTTCTGATCTGAATGTTACCCGACCATCTGCCTTGTCCTGAAACAGCAGGAAGTCGAGAAGCCTTGACAATTCAGTGAAGAACCAGGTACACTTAAGAAACAGGATGCTAGTTACCTTAATAATAAAAGAATGTCCAGAGCAATAAAGAAGCTGATGAATGTCATGTCTAGTGGGGCAAAAAGAATTCCCTAACAAGATTAAGAGGAATGGTCGTGTTGACATTGAATTATCTGTAAATTATAAAGGAAGTTTCATAGCAGGTGGAAAGAAAGACAGCAGCTAGCATAACTGATAGGTAATTACAGGCTAGAAAAAGACAGAGCTGACTGGTGTGTAATCTATTATTTGATGTGATTATGCTACACAGATACCTTCAGGTACCTTTCTTGTAGCAACATTTGATTTTGGGTTAAGAGACTTTCAAAGGGACAAGGACAACTAACCTAAATGAGCAAATAGTGCTTGCCTTGACTTCGTTAATTTTCAGTATTTAAACTTTCCTTTATTTTAGTTGCGAGTCATGGCCAAATGCCCATATCAGCAGATTATCTAAACATTTTGTTAGTATCCCTGCCCTAAGTATTTTCAGATCTATAGTTTTGCAGTTTCTATATTAAAACAATTTTCGTTGTTTTAAATTTTTAGTGTTCAGGCTTTATCCATGAAAAACCATCTGAAGCTATTTCTGTCCTACAAATAATATTGGTCATTCATGTGTATATGTCTCTGTGTTGGATTCTGTGTACAACAGGAATCAATAGAAAATGTAGTGGGAGAATTAACTTTCATGGGTAGAATTCAGCTGGCATGTGTCAAGTGAGTCAAAGTAATTGTTGAAAATATGTCAAACATCAAGCTTTTTGTTGGTTTTAATCCTCTGCCCCCCACAAAACATTCAGCAGTAAACTGAGAAAATATGCTTTGTTAACCCACAAGCCATCTTCCAAACTGGCAGTGGATAGAGAGCTAATGAAAAAGTATTAAACAGTCTGAGGGTTTATAACAAATTGTGTTACCCTGGCGTTAGCTCAGTGCTGCTTGCATTCTCATTAATCCAGTGTAAAACGTTTTCATCAAGTCCAGAATCAACACCATGCACCTGGAAGATAAAAGCAAGTGAGGGGATCAAGCTGACCTAACGAAACTGCCAGAAATAAATAGAATAATGGTCAGTAAGATAGCAAGCATATAGAAGTCTACTTTAGAAGAGGTGAAAAAAAAATACTACTACAATAGGATGTTGGCAAAAATACATGGGAGGAAAAGGATCAGAGGGCTTAATAAATCACAAGGTGATGGTTAAACTAAAACAGTGTGCTGGTTAAAAAGATAACAGTCATACCAGGGCTCAGAAACTAGACCCAACTGAATTGAACATTTTCTGTTCAGCAGTAGATAGACTCACCTCAGGGTGAATCCAGTGTGTTCATTGAGATGGCCGCAACCACTGCATGTTTTACTAGCAGCTATCATTTCCATGGGGGTGAGGGGAGGAGATTGATTTAAAACACATACAACTTTTTAAATTCCCCAAACAAGTAAAAGCACCTCCAAAATCATATAGGATACTGATAAACAAATCATATGAGTAGCCAAGATTTTATGAAGTAATTCCCCTCTTTAAATTTGGCATGAGTCATACCATACTGGATTACCGGAATTTATGCCATGAAGGAGGGTTTAGAGAAAAGCCAATGAGAAAAAATACCTCTAAAAACAGATTGGTAAAATTAGAATTAGAAGAAAGACCATTGAATAATTTATTTGTCTTATTAGAAAGGAAACCCCTCTGGCCAGTAAGATAATTATCATCTACCATTATAACTTCTTTCCTTAGATGTGTAAGTGCCCCCTTTAAAATATAAATTTTAATTTTTAAAAAAAGTTTTTTGCTAATACTTTAAAAAAAAAATCTACTCACTAACACTTTAAATGGGGTCAGTTGACAGCCAACTGAGACCAAGAAAGAGATACAGAATTGTATTCTGATGTATTTTGGTCTCCCAAAAGTAAAAATGGCTTGGCATCTGGAGCGGTTGAAAAGTATGCTATGTCAGAGAGAGGTGGTATCTTCTGGATTGGGAGGTCTGGAAGATGGGTTCTTGTCAGACAAGAGGACACAGGCTTAAAATGATGCAGGGGAATTCCATTTTGGGGGAAACTATTAATTCTCCCTGAGAAAGGTCTTTAAGTCTGGGTTTGAGTCCCTTTTGCTATCAATGTTTAGCTGATGCTGGATAGCAGACTGGGAGGGTCATTGCCATGTGATTTCTGAGGGTCAGGCCAACACCATGTTGTTGATCTCATTGGGTCCATCACTTGGGAACACTGATGCATCTTCACTCTAGAATTTCAGATTCGCATGGCCTACTATTTGAGAACACCTCATAGCAGCAGCTGGCTTGCCTGCCCTGTTGCCAGTGATACTCAGGTCCAGCTTTGGCTTCTGTAAAGGAATTGGAGCTGTTCCCAAAGCTTGCTGGCAGCTTGATGTATAGGGAACTTGCTGATAAAGAGGGCGAACATCTAACAAAGCTTGCCTGGCAGCTTAACATAAACCATTGTGTTTTCTTCCGTAGGTGATTAAAGCCATTGAAGAAGGCTATCGGCTCCCCCCTCCAATGGACTGCCCCATTGCACTCCACCAGCTGATGCTAGACTGCTGGCAGAAGGAAAGAAGTGACAGGCCTAAATTTGGGCAGATTGTCAACATGTTGGACAAACTCATCCGCAACCCCAACAGCTTGAAGAGGACGGGAACCGAGAGCTCCAGGTGAGCCATGCTTTCCTAATAGTGATGTATGAAAGAACACATTAGAGATGGCAGGGCGAGTGCTGACTCAGGTTAATTCTTGTCTTTTTACTCAGAGGTCACTTCACAGCTCTCTGCAACCTGGGTGGTTTCTTTCTCAATTACTGGCGTATTTATGCTAGTTCTCTTCACCATTTTGAAGAGCCAAATACCTGTCAGGCCTCATAGAGTAGTAAGAAAAACAAATTCTTTAAAAAACCAACAAAGAAATAACTAAAGTGCTTATTTTATGATGCTGGACCTGAAAATTTAGGAAGAAGGATGAGAAGTACTTAAGGAAAACGATCAGGTTACTAGATGCTATATTTTGAAAAGGGAAAGGAACGTTGGGTAAGTGAAAAATAAGGATGGCCTCTTTATGCACTGCAATTTTAAGTTGACTTAGAAAGTGTTAATTGTAGCAAGAGATACTTCCTATTCTCTTTTAGGGTTTCAGATCCCTTAGCACTGGGCACTATACAAAGAGCTTAATGGTCAAGCTCTTTGTATAGTGTCCAGTGCTATAACATCGGGGCTGGATTCGCATTTTACTCTTGCCATTTGGTAGCTTATGTGACCTAAAAAGAAAAAACAAAAACAACTAACATTTCTGGGCCAGTTGTTGTTTCCCGTTTACTGAGAGGATGAAAATAGATGGCTCTAAGTCCTCTTTTACATGTAGGTGGTTTCTTCTATTCCCAGGTAAACCTCTAGCTTTTCCATCTCCAGCTCCAGCTCCCCTGTATTTTGTCGGAGGGTCCTAAGGCCAATACTTGCTGCTTCTCCTGCTAGCATAAACTATGCAGCTGCTAATATTGCATAATGTGTGCTTAGCACCAAAGTGCAGAACAAATTGAGTTACTGGATACACTTTCCTCAATTCTAATTTTTTCTCTCTCTCACTGATGGTACTTAAACAGCTTTGATGCTTATCACCGCTTGCTGATAATGGGGGGTTAGTGTAACATGATATATGACTGAGTACAAAATTAGGCAAATGTCATGGTGTTCCCCAAAGGGCACAGAGACTTCCAGAACAAGCTTGAGAATGTCCCTTCGAGTTAATTGATATGGACGGAGGATATTTTCATCCTAAGGTCATTTTGACCTTCTCAGGGAGTCTACATGTTGCCTATTAATGCTCTTGGTTAAAGTTAGAAGTAAACACAAACTGTTTGGTCTTTGTTTAATAAATATTTCAGTCGACAAATATTTAACTCTATTGTCTAAAATTCCATGTGGTATAATGTTTGTTATTGACTCAAAATTGGGGGAAGTATGAAATCTTGATTGTTCTTTCCATAAAAGTCTGCAGAATTTGACTTAGAAAATTGGATATGATTGAAATAATGGACATAAAAGAAAGGTTACAAAGGCAAGCTATTATTTGGGCACAAAACATTAATAAAACAAGTCTGTTGAGATAGTTACATGAAAAAGACGTAATGCAAATCAAAATAACTTGGGTAAACATGAAAATAAAAAATGGAATTGGATTACTTCTGCTATGTAGAAAATGAGTCAAGGCATTATACTGACTTAATTTTGTTTTTACAAGAAAATAATTGTGTTTTTTGGTTGAAAATTCAATGGTGATGGTATACTTCTGATGTAAATGTTTGTATTCAAGCAACATAGTCTCAGGATGAAAATCAGGTCAAAATGTTAAGATCAACCTCATTTCATAATTTCTAGAGAAAAGGCAACTTTAAGAAAATATAACTTAAGTGGCGGTGATGCTATACAGGCATTTGTCGCAAGGGCAGTAGAAACTACCCTGTAAATGTCTACCCTGTGATTATTAGATATTTTGATGATGAAGATGACTAATTCTCTTACTAAATACTTTCCATTAATGTATGATTTATTATATAGTAATATTATGAAGAATGGCAGAATTCCTGCCTTGAACTATAGTAGGTCTTAACAATGACCTAATATAAAACACCTGGCCTGAGAAATGTGTAAACTAATAAATAAGTTAATAAGAAGTGCTCAGGTTTTGTTGAAATGATTATTTAGGAGCCCCAGCAAGGGAATACGAGAAGCACATTCCACAGTCAAACAGTGATCAAAGTAGCCATTCTTCCTGCCAGTCTTGGCACACGTGCTGGTCAGGCATAGGTTGATTAAAGAGGGGATTAACTCCCTGTTGTCCCAAGTTTGTTCGGATGCACGGAGACTGCCTGCAAATCTGGCTGGTAGCACTCTGGACTTGAACTCTTGCTGCTTTCTCTGTTTCCATCAAGTCTGGCAGGTTGCAAGCTCACCGTTTTCCTTACTCATACTTCACCAGGGTTTCCATAGTTGCTGAAATAAAATCTGTAATATTCAGTGCAGACAGGCACTGGGCTCCTTCTGCAACGACTGTGTCCAGAGCAGCCATAAGGGCCCCACCAGTCTTTACCCCAGGCTAGGGTGTTTAAAAGACTTGCTATGATCATTAATGCATTAAGAGGGTCACATAAAAAATGTGGGACATGAAATTAAAAACAAATAGGGTGACTGACACATGCCTTAGAAGCTTTGTGAAATTAGGGGCAAAAAAATCACATGCCGATTGATGATGGTTCTTCCATCTACAGCCTTCTCGCGGTGTTTCAGCTCCCCTTGCCTGTTTCAGGCAATCTGACTTCTGAGTCTTGTTGTCTTCTCACTGACACTTTCTCGTTCCATTTCCAGACCCAACACTGCCTTGTTGGATCCAAGCTCCCCTGAATTCTCTGCCGTGGTATCGGTGGGTGATTGGCTGCAGGCCATTAAAATGGACCGGTATAAGGATAATTTCACGGCTGCTGGTTATACCACACTAGAGGCGGTAGTGCACGTGAACCAGGAGTAAGTACTCAGCGATGTAACACGAAAGGGTAAATCTAGATTTAATAGTATTTTCCTTTTTTGCTTTGAGCTGCATAATCATCCTACCCATTAAAAAAAAAGAAAACTGGAATGCTTTTCATTTTAATTGAGTATGATTTTACACAGCCTCTATAAAGCACCTACATTGTTGCATTAAATTGCTTAATTAAACATTTTAATACACCTGCCTTGTTGTGCTGTATGAATTGTGGCTGATTCAAATGTGTGTCTGCATGAAGCTCGGGAAAGAGGTTCTCAGCCCTCATAACATTTTCTCTTCCTCATTTTTCTCCCCCATACAGTGACCTGGCACGAATTGGCATCACAGCTGTCACACACCAGAATAAGATTTTGAACAGTGTCCAGGCAATGAGAACCCAAATGCAGCAGATACATGGCAGAATGGTTCCCGTCTGAGCCCGTACTGAATAAACTCAAAACTCTTGAAATTAGTTTACCTCATCCATGCACTTTAATTGAAGAACTGCACTTTTTTTACTTCGTCTTCACCCTCTGAAATTAAAAAAAAAAAAAAAAAAAAAAAATCTGCAGTATTGCTTGGTGTACAGATTGCTGAAAATGTGGGGCTTACAGAAATGACCACCGTCCTTTGAATTAGACCTGGAACAAATCGTTTCTCAGAAGTTCTTCCGTACGTCACCAATTTGTAAAATACATGTACCTGTATAAATAGGACACTGCCTCCGAGTTTTGCTGCCGTCTTTGCTGCCAGACAACACTGAGCTTCTCTGAGACATCCTGGCTCCTCTCTCCATTTGGAATTACAACCATAGTATTTTGTTTGTGGCATAATTTACAGTCATCTTCCTTTCACTGGAATGAAGACCAGGCCCTGGAACATATTTGAAGGACTCAGTTGTAGCTTTTAAGGCTTGGTTCATACCATGGGGATAAAAACCTAGGTGAAAACCACATGTCAGTGTTGCTCCTTCAGTGCTCAGGCCATCTGGTGGATTACGGAGACATGAGGGGCTGGAAATAAAAGGAAAGTGGATTTAAAATAATAATAATAATAGTAAGACCCAAGCACCATACCCCCTAAGTGGACAAATGAGTTCTGTTTCTTTAGGTCTGAGGCTGTGCCATATAAAATCTTATTTTGGGACGCTACAAACTTATCATAACTACCTTACGGATAGTGGACTGTGACAATCTTGAATGGGGAACGTTCACATTTCCCTTCTTTGAAGAAGCAAACCCAAATCTCCAAGGTAAGGCAAAAGAACCCTCAATAAATCTTTCTCCAAGTAAAACTATTTTTGTTAAAAAACTTGATCTTATTTGAAACACTGAGCAGTAAATATTCTTTCATATCTATCAGCTAGCTTGGGGTTCTTTCAAGATTTCGGTCTTCTCTTTTCAATGGGAGTGGAGACAAAAACCAATATGCCTTCCCCACTGTTCTTCTAGGAAGAAATAAACTACGAACTACCATGTTTCCCCAAAACTAAGACCTAGCTGGACCATCAGCTCTAATGCGTCCTTTGGAGCAAAAATTAATATAAGACCTGGTCTTATATATGCTGTCAGGTTTGAGAGAACGGGTCCCTGCTGGCTGTGCTTTCTCTTCCATGGGTTTCCTCTTGCCCTTTGGTGCCCTTCATTCATGACACAAATATTTATTGAGCGTCTTCTGGGTACCAGGTAGTAACCTCAAACCTTGTTGGGTCGTGAACTTGTCTCATTCTTTGTTGAGTTGGTTTCAGTTGAGAAGTGCTAGAGGATCTTTTCTATTAGTTTCATTTTATTTTCTGCTCTAGTACCCCTTGTATCAAACAGGGTCATCCAGGGAAATTTACCTAGATGTCAATGGTAAGACTTGGAACTCAACTTTCTCATTATCAGAAAGTAACCTACGTAAAAACATGCTTTTCATTCAGAAAGCCCATGAACATTAAGATGCTTCTATTTTAATCCTGGAATTTTCTTCTTGAAACATGTAAAATAAATGGCTTTATTCATTCCTAGAAGCCAACAGCCTGACTCTTTTGACTGGACAAATTTATTTTTTTAACTTCCATTTTTATCACTTTTAAACAAGAGCTTGGCTAATTTTAATGACATTTCTGCCCACCCCACCCCTCAGGTTTTATCCTGAAAGCTATTTCTTATAGAGCAAGGAATGTTAAATGTGATGCTGTCAAATCATGGAAGTTTAGTAAAAACCTTTTGCAACATTAGTTATAAAAGCTTTTCTGTTCAAAAGGAATGTGAAATTTGTTTTTTAAACTGTCCCAGCAATTTTTGTTTTATCATATCACCACTTTTGCTAAAGTCTAGGCGCTCTGGATATTCATGTAAAAGTTGATAAATGTAGGTTGTTTTCAGTTTGGGGTTTCTTCCTTTCTTTCTTTCTTTTTTTTTTTTGCTTGCTTTAAAAAAACGTTTATAACATTTTTGCTTTCAGCAAAGCTGTGGAGTATTTTATTTTTAATCCCAACAGACTAATTCAAGTAAGATAGCATTATAGCATTATCTTATAAGTAAAAAGGGAATGTTCCCTTGCATGCATTGAATAATGAAAAGTTTTGCTTTCTTAAAGTCAACAACTCAAGACTTGAGGTATTTTTCTGAACGTTGAGCATATTTAAAGCAGGACATTTCAAAAGAGAGTGTATCCATTTTAAGATCAATCCTAACAAGTTAGTGTCGTTTTGTTACTTCTCAGCAAGTACCTCTGGAAATGAAATAATCAGGTGAGGATTGGAAAAAGGTTGAATATGAAACGTTCATTCAAAGGTTGCCTCCTGAATCTTAATTTTAACACATGTATGAGTTAGACTCCAGGCCAACGGGAAAGCCAGAAAATGTATTTTCCGGATGTCTAAAATAATATCCAGTAGCAGTAAGAGTGTTGACTTCACTGCTTCCGTGAAGTTACACATTTTACAAGATCAAGGTCAGGACAATAGGAATGCTGCATTGTTTCCCAGGGCGTGGGTCCAGACTCTGGCATCCAGATACACAGCGATGGGTTCTCAAGCCAACTGAGATGTCAACACTGGGAAATTCAGTCCACGTTTCTTTATAACTCAATTCTTCCACCTGTAAATTAGAGATAATGATACTTTAATACTAACTTCTTTCCTGACACATGCTGTAAGTGTATATGAAATAGTCTTATGTGGGACACACTGGATTTCACAGAAGAGAAGTATACTCTTCCTCCAAGTTTTCCCAAGTGTTATGCATCCATCTTTCAGTTGTGAATCTGCAAATCAGTAAGTCTATCAAATGCAAAAAGAGACCTTATCCCTTTTCTTTCATTATTTTCATGATTGTCACAATAAAGAATGTTGACAAGTGGCATCTTGATTTCCTTGGTAGTTACACCCTTAGCCACATTTATAATTTTAAATTGTTTACGAAGTAATTTCTATCTGACTATTTTATAAGAAAACTTTATTTCTCTCTCTCCAAATAGACTAAAGTATTTTATGTAAGTTTAAATAATGGTCATCTACCTCAAAGAAACTAAATTTTATTTATCTCCCTCACACAATAAATAAACCTATATATATATATATATATACACACACACATACATACATATATATATAAGCAGATAAATAAGTGGTTTAATAAAATAAGCAAAATTGTCTGTAAAGATGCACTTTGGTCTTAATCTTTGCTGTACACTCGAGGTCACCAACTGCCGACATGGCCACTAGGGTGGGCGATATAGTCCAAGAGGAAATCTTATTAGATGTCACAAAGGAAAGAAGAGAAATTGCTTCTTTTGTCTTGAGTTCATTATTTATGAATGAGGGGCCCCAATGATTTCATTGTGCTGTGCCAGCCTTGTTCGATTCTAGACTGATGGGGCATCTGTGGCAGATTAGTTCTCGCTGGGCCTGAGCCCCCAAGACCACTCTCACTGGAGCACCAAACCTCTCACTGTGCCCCTGACCCCAGGTGCCCTTTCTCTGCCTTCTACATACAGATTGTATGGAGCCTTTACTCATTAGATAATCTGATTCTTTAGAAGTTCCTTTCTTTTTAAGAAAAACATCCAGTACTTTTCATGTCTTAGTTTGCATTTGTTTTAGTTATAGTGTTGACTGTGGGCAGATTGTGATTTGCAGATTTATTCCCAAGATACACAATTTCCCTCATTGGAAAGACAGGCTGCTAGTATCCAGGCTCTTACAGTAGGGACAATTGGCCTCGTATGTCCTTTCACCAATTCCGAGCCCATCTCATCTTGTACAATTGAACCACAAACAACTCAGCATTTTTATTTCAAAGAGAGGCTGTTCTCACACTGCTAGAGACTCACACTGTGTCGCTTCGAATCCTGGTTTTGCTGCTTCAGAAAGTGTGACTGACATGAGCTGGCAGCTTAGCCTCTCTATGCTTCAATGTCCTCATCCATGTAACAGCAATAAGAATAGTCCCTTCCTGAGAGGAGTTATAATTAAGCTGCAAACACACATTATTTTTTGGTTGTTACAGTTGTCGTTTTTCGCAGGAGCAAAGTAAGAATTCAGATGTCCCTCCTGAACTACTTCGTACTGAGCCCTACCAACTTCTGAGTACTTATATTCTTTCTGGCAATATTGGTTGACAGCTGGCGGGCCACATTGGTGGATGTTTTGTCTCAAGTCTTGTTCTTTTCTCTACAGGGAGTGGATTCTCTATCTTGGCCTCACAGCCCTTCCTGTTGATTACAAAGCGCACAGAAGAAAACAGAACACACCCTCCTGGGTTCCTTCTAAATGTGTTTCTTCTGCTTCTACTGTGCCAGTTCTGGAGCAAAGACACATGAAACAGCACCCCTACCTGAAAAGAATAAACATATGACTTTCAAATCCCCTTTCACAGTGAAAGAAACAGCAAACATTCAAGGTTCGGCATCTGTTCTCCGGTTGCACTGAGGAATGTACTGTCTGGAAGCACCAGCTCTGCAGAACCCTGTTCCCAAACTCCTCGTGGTTTTATTTATATGTATTTCCATATCTCATCCCTGTATGTCACTGCTGTATTGGTGTGGCAGCAAGTGACCAAAGGCTACAGGTTTTACTATGGACACCAGGTCAGGTGCCACCACACGAAACAAAGCCAGTTCCCAGGAGCTGCTGATGATATGCATTGCTGAAGTAACATTTTACCCAGGGTGTGCCATTGCAGTGATATAAATATATTTTTTTCCTAGACTAAATATGAGCTTGATTATCTGTTTTGATGTGTGTACATAGGTGTGAATGTGTGTGTGTGTGTGTGTGCGCGTGTGTGCGTGTATAACCTCATGCTTAGAACTGCCTGTGAATGTTGTGGAATGCTACACCTGGAAAGTTCTGGTTTTCCACCAGTTCTGAGATAAGAGCCACACGAGCTAGTGGGCCTTGAAACCATGCCCATCCCCTTAGAAAGACAACCCAGAAATATTAAATGTCCTGTATCTATAAGTGTGTTTTGTAGCTGCCACACTAACCTTAATAAGTAATTCTACAGCTTTGGGCAGAGGCATTTTCACCTTAGTGGTGAAATAATTTTAGAATATGAACCCATTTGAGTGACAACCCATCATCAAAGTCACAAATTCTGATTGAATTCCTCGTCTGAATCACCAGTTCCTTGATGGAGAGAGAGAAGGGGATGGAATTTATCTGGTAACCCCAAGTGGAATAAAAGTAGCCTTTGTTTTCTTGCATAAATGGACTTGTTGAATGCGAACAAATATATGCAATTCATATACTTTTGGAGATGAACGTAGACATGTGTGTCAGCTTTGAGATGATGTGTCCTGGATTAATACTTTGTCTCCCAATGTCACAGAAAAATATATGCCAGTGACTCTTGAGGTTAGCATAGTTGGGATTAAATGGCCTCAAGCAATTTCAGGTTCCCCATTACAAGGAAAGTTCTACAGTTATTAATATACAGTTAAATCCTATGGCCCTCAAAAGTGTATCAGCCTTCTAGAATCTGAGGCCCACTGTGTGAAGATTCTGTTTTAATATGATATGTATACCAAACTCCAGCCAACATACTGCCATGTTTCATAATTTGAGTGGCTGCCTTGCTTATTCTAAGCTATGGTTGCAGAAACTGTAGCCATTTATATAAGCTATAACATCAAATCAGGGAAAAATGGGAAACAAAAGATTCTGAACCCTATGTTGTTGAATAAGTAAAGAAAATCATCAATAAATATTTATTGCGTTCTGACAGGGTGCATGGCATTGTATTCTTAGAACTATGCCAGAGTGACAAAGTTAATTCACCCCTTTTTGGGGACTTTAATATATTTTTAAAGGGATGTGCCTATGCATTGATGCCTGAAAAATATGTATAAAGAAATGATGTTGAATCTCTGAGCAGGTCACCTTTCCCCAGAGGTCAGGTCAGGAGGTCAACTGCAGGGGCTGTGTCTAGCCCCGTGAGTGTGAGTGCTGGCCTGTGAGTGCTGGCCGAGTGAGCTCAGATCTTCCATGAGGAAGCATTAAGCTGATCCCCTGCACCAAATCAAGTAGCTTCACCGTGTGTCCACTGGCCCCAAATTATTTTGAACAATACTACGAATATAACGTTCTGGTGTGTTTTTAAAATAGTTATTTTAAAGAAAGGTTGTGCTCACTACACTGCTTGTGTGTGTGTGTTTTGAGACCTCTTGTATTCAATCTGTGAAGGATATGTGTATTAATCCATACACACTTATAGCCTCAATATTTGTCTGAAGACACTTAAATTCTGACCAGTAAAGGAAAGTTCTAGAAGCAATATTTTCACTTATTTAACATTCTCCAAACAACATCAAACATTGATACACACTGAAGAGTGCATTTATTATTATTTTTTATCACTCCAAGTATGTTGGAATATGCAAGGACTGTGGTTAAAATTAGAATGTATAAGGCGTATTATAATTTAGTTCATACTGAAAAGGAAATTAACAGAACATTGCTTGGTTCATACATGTTCTGAAATTTGAGCAATCTCTTGAGTTAGACATAGATTTTTCTATTTTGTTTTAATTTGTCAAGGTATTTTTCTTCCCTTCATGAAACTTAGGTACACATAACTTATGTCATTTATTTATGGTCTTTTATACCTAGTTTGTAAAATTGTAAAATAGCAAACTAAATGCAAAGAGTTTGCATTTGAAAATAATAAAGTGGTTGCCATATACAAACCTGGAATCTACTTGTGTCTTCAATAAGTTTTGCCATATGCATGGTGGTTTAAATTAATTGTTGATTGTCATTTGGTTAAACAAGAAAATCTTACATTCTGATTGAATGTGCTTATTTAGAAGGTAGAGAGCATTGACTTCTAAATGATCCTCGTGCTTGAGAACAAGGAATTAGCAAATCTGCCTTCGATTCTGTAAGTTTCTCTATTAACATTGTAATTAAGACTAAACTGGTTGGAATTCAGCCTCTACCTCTTACGGATCTTTCAGTCCAGGACTAGTTTCTTAATGTCCCTGTGCCCATTTCCTTGTATGTAGAGTGGTGATTATAGTGCCAAGAGCTTTTATAAAAACGAAATGTATTAAAACATTAGCACAGGGTCTAACATTTAACCAGAACTCAACAAATGGTGGCTATGCTCAGGAGGCTTTTTAATGAGAAAAAGCCTAATATCCCCTGTTCTATATCCTCTCACACAGCCTTGGTGCTAATCTAAGTGGCCAGCTACCGATGTTTACCGTGGTCTTTTAACCTGGGATACTTGGATTTCTTGAGGAAACATTGGAACGCCCAGAGATCCACGAGAGTCACTGAAACATGGTGCAAATGTATGTTCAGTGTGTATTAAGGATTATATGTACATGTGTGATTTGATGGGGAGAAAGATCGTAAATTTCATTAAATTCCAAATTGATCTGGGTTACAAAAATATTAAGGGTCACAGTTCTAAGGAGGAAGATATGATACCATTTCATTAAATAAACTATTAATTGACTAAGCCCCTGTTAATTGAAAATGAGGCTTGAGACTTATTATGATGTAGTAACTGAAGCCCAAAGAGCAGCTGGCTTTAGAGAGCAGGGATGGGCATTTCAGTTTTACCAGCAAGGCCTTGAAATGAAAATAATCTGCATTATGTCTGGTTATTTTGTGTTTATTTCTTAAATAAACACTTCTCTAGAATCAAGTATATTAATACAGAGAGTAGTTAACATATTTGGGACTTGAAGGCGATAGGCTTGACATTTTTCTCCCACTTGTTTAACAAGATAGAAACTCAACTGCATTAGTCAGAATCCTGCAGAGAAGCAGAACCAAGAAGAAATAACATCTATTGATCTCTCTGTATGGAGATAAAGAAATACAGATACGTAGCGAGAGACTTTTCATGTGGAATTGGCTCACGTAATCGTGGAGGCTGAGAAATCCCATGATATTCCAGCTGGAGACTCAGTGCTGTAATTCAGTTCAAGTCCAAAGACCTGAGAACCAATTCAACCAGTGACATAAATGAGGTCCCAGGGCGGGAGACGATGAGATGTCCCAGCTCAGCAGTGAGGCAGGACAAAAAGCGTGTGGATGCACTGGACTCCTACAGGAAGCGCTCACTGACCTCCCCTAGGTGGATGGTGCTCCATGTACTTGTAGAGACAGGCTAGCTGCCCAACAGTTTCAGTTTCTGTTCCTGTGCACACAAGACTCCATTTCCCAGCCTTCAAATCATTAGGTTAGGCCCATGTGATTGGGTGCTGGCCAATGAGATAAGGGAGGTCGACATGCAAGCCCCTTCCAAGCCAGGTCATAAAGCCTTCAACACAGTTGTCCACTTTCTCTTCCCCTTATGTGGCAGCCTTAGAGGCCATATGTTAAACATGGCAGCCTCACAAGAGGGAAGGACCTTGGATCCCTGGAAAGTTGCCAAAAGATACCCTGGATCTTTATCAGGCTGTGATAGGAGCTAGAAATAAGCCTTTAGATATGTTAAATACTGAGGATATGGAGTCATTCATTGCAGAAGGTAAAAAAAAGGGAAATTTCTCGTTCCTCTGACTGTCTTTCTATTGGGGCCCTTAACATACAGGATGATGCCCGCACTTATGGGCAGGGCAATCCACTGAGTCCACTGTTCCAGATTGATGAGGACGCTACATGCCATAGTTAGCAGGTGTATATTCCAGTGCAGTCCTCCCTAAACACCGCCTACCTATTCCATTGCCAGGTGCCTTACTTTGAACCAATTTGTCTTGTGGATTATTTTTGTTACACTCTAGTGAAACAAACTCTAACTTAAGTACAATATTCATCTTACACACCGTGTTTTGTGAGAATTAATTTCCAAAGTCTACTTTTCACTAAAAGCAGAATGTAATCTATTTTCGCTAAGATACCACTATCTTATATAGCGTGAGAGAAGAAGCAGTGATTTCCCTTAATTATCATTTTTGTGTTCTAAGCATAAAAGCTATGGACAGCACTTCTCAAATGCCATTCTTCATTTTGATGACAGCCTGTGACAAAGAGAGGCTAGTCATTAACCAAAGAGAAACCAAAGATGGATCCAAAGACAAGAGAAAAATGAACTGAAATAGAGGTTGGGCATGATGTAATAAAGTACACAGACTTAATGTGAATCCTGCCTCGGCTACTCACTACCTGTGTGACCTTGGGCAAGTCACGTAAAGCCCCTGGCACTCAGTTTACTCATCTTTAAAATGGGAGTAAGGATTCCCTACTTTGTCAGGATCTTGTGAGAATACGGTGTAATCATTCTGTGGAAAGCAGGGGCGGCAAACACAAATGTTTATATGGGTTAGTTAGGCCATGTGAATGAGTGGTACTGTCCAAATGTAACACAATAGACTGGGTAACTAGTTAGATAAATCATTAGATTTTAAGATATTAATGAGTATTAGTCAGTGGATGGTAAGTTGGGGCCAGGAGGGTTCTATGGCCATGTAAGATTGGAAAGCAGTGATGCATTCCGCTACCCCCTTTTGCAGACCCATAAAACACATTGGTACATGAAAGGCTCTGAGAAGTCCTGTGATAAAGACACCAGTTTCCCCAGTTTAACTAGCATTTTCCAAATGTATTTGAAGAAGAAACCCTTTTGACATCGCCATGGACAGTTCTCTGAAACACATTTTGGACACCTATCCTTTGGGGTTTCAAATAAGAAAACTGAAAGAGAGAGGCAAGCAGGTACACCTCATGTTGTTGTTTGCTCCTGCTCCGTGACCCCAGCCACAGTGCACGTACCTCCACACCCCAAGGCATATTTTGAATCCAGCAGGTCCTCCATTGACATTGTTTAGTTCAACATCATTTCGTTCTAACGTTGGTGAGATGAAAAAAAAAAACCACAAAAAACCGCTGACTCCCAGCTGCGGCCAATGATGTACAGGTGAGGTGAATTGGCCTAAATGATCCCAGTCAGAGTGAGTATAAGTACGTGTGTGAGGGACTCTGGGATGGAAGGATGTCCTGTGCAGGGATGGGTTCCCGCCTTGCACCCTAAGCTGCCAGGACAGGCTCCAGCCACCATGACCCCGACGTGAAATAAGCAGGTTGGAAAATCATTATCTGCCTTGTTTTTATTCATCTTTCTTAAGTGTGTGTATAGTTCACGTTTATTTCAGTGTTTAATATTAGAAGTGTTTTGGGTCTTTATTTAGAAGTTTAATGATGTTTCTGTGACCAAAATATGCTGTAGAAACAACTCTTGTTTATAGCAATTAGCCTATGGTAATTTTTTCATTATACGTCATTTCACTTCAACTCACAGGTTCCAAGAACCTACCGTGTTTCCCTGAAAATAAGACTGGGTCTTACATTAATGCTTGCTCCTTTGGGGCTTATTTTCAGGGGATTTCTTATTTTTCCATGTACAACAATCTACATTTATTCAAATACAGTCATGTCATCTTCTTCTGGAACATCGTCATAATGTACTAAATGCATCCGTCTGGCAGATATCTTAACGGGCTTATTTTCAGGGTAGGTCTTATTTTCAGGGAAACACGGTATTGACCATTGTTAAGTGGGGACTTATAATACTTACCTAGGTTTGCAGCTGCTTGGAGATTTGCGTTTTCTCCATTGTGGTCTAAGTGGCTTCAGGACTGGTTGGGGATAAAGCATGTGAAGTGAGAGACTGCTTTGCAGAGAAAGTATGACTTTCTATCCTAGAAAGTATGACTATCAAGTCCTGATTTCAGAGCACCTATAGGGGGTTTAAATTATGAACTGAAGTATGTAAGCCAAAGTCATGACCTGGGCTAAAATGTCTGGATTCTTCTAGTAACAGTAAAGAACAAAATGGATTTTGACAATGAAAAAATGTATGGCACACTTACATCAACAACCTAATTAAGACTTGCAGCGATATTGTGGGCTTTGGCCTCAGTTATTTTACCCTTTTCCTTTGGAGGAAGTGCCTTGGGCCATTGACTGCTCCCAGTTGAATGGGTAATAGACCCCTGACATATCTTGTTTCTGGCAATCACCCTGGACATAATTCCTTGTTTACAGCACTGCTGTAGAAAACTTGAATACTTATAAGAAAATAGAATCAGGACTTACGGACCTAGTTAAAATCAACTTAGTTGAACATAGACATTGCTTTGTGTAGAGCTGGAAAATATAGCCATGAGAGAAAGTAGCTTCAACATATATCCAGAGAAACTATATATTATACACATGATATGTAAGAGGCAATTATGGCCTAGTAATCTGCAGTGTATCACTACCTAGCAATCAGATTGACGTATTCTAATGAGACCCATGTTGTTTGTAATCAGACTGGCATTGCTTATTCAGATCTCTATTCCACAAGATGCACTTTTAAATGGCTCAGATTGCACCAGATGCTATAAGAAATAGCATTCCATTTTATTCCATTACCAGCATTTTTCCCTCTTTCAATTAGCATAATTTAAAATCAGCCAGAGGCAAATGTGAGGGGCTGAAAAGTTGCAAAGTAGTTCAAGAAATACTGGATAGAAAAAGGCAAAAAGACACACATGCACAACAATTTTCTTTATATGGGCAAGAGAACATTACAATTAATAGAGTTTTTATTCTTTAAATTGCTCAGAATTTATTTCTGTGATTTATTGAAATATTAGAATCTCTCAGGGGTCTAATTGCCCTGTAGTTTCTTCTTGCTTATGCATTATCTAGTGGATGACATAATAGAATCACCACCTCATTTACCATTCAGTTAAGGTTTAATTGAGTTCATCTTTTCCCCCTTCAAAACGGTCAGGAACTTAAGAATCAAAACAAATGATCATTTGTGAAATGAGAAGATCCTCATAAATTGCGTCTTTATAACTTAGGTCTTGGCTGTTTATAAAATATCTGAAGTTAAAGCCTGAGCTAACGTAATACACATATTTCCTTGATGTAGTCTGCCATGATGCTAGAAATAGTCTTTGCTTTTCAAGTAAGGATTGGCATCTGATATTGGGAGACTAATTTTCCAATGATTTGCGTTCCCAGTATCTTTGCATTATCATCTCAATACGTTTTAAACTCCCCAGACTGTGTCTTGAGATTTTTTGCCCCATCCCCTTTGGTTTTTTTTTTCTCATAGCACCTAACACATTTTAATTTAGGACATGTGTTCTCTCTTTATGTCATTTGAGTGGGACACTAGTGCCCAGCTATAGGAGGTCTGACAAGTAAGTTCCTAGAAAAAGTGCTACATACCTCATTGCTGAATATCATTATGGTCGCCTTCAAATTAATCCCCTTGGGAAGCTAGGTGCTGATGCCAGTGCCCAGTCCACCCTTCAAAGCATTTTTATAACTCTTTTTCTGGAATGGCCACCAGAGCTGTTGTCGTATCACACTTGATGTCCTGAATGTCATCAAAATATCTTCCTTTCAATATTTCCTTTATCTTTGAGTAAAGAAAGAAGTCATTGGGGGCCAGATCAGGTGAGTAGGGAGGGTGTTCCAATACAGTTATTTGTTTACTGGCTAAAAACTCCCTCACAGACAGTGGCGTGTGAGCTGGTACATTGTCATGATGCAAGAGCCATGAATTATTGGAGAAAAGTTCAGGTTGTTTTCATCTTTTTCACACAGCCTTTTTAGCACTTCCAAATAGTAAACCTGGTTAATTGTTTGTCCAGTTGGTATAAATGCATAATGAATAATCCCTCTGATATCAAAAAAGCTTAGCGACATCGTTGCAACAAGTTCGTGAGCTTAACTGTCAGACCTCATAGTTACCCCAATGAGTCTAAACCAGAGTAAACATTTGACACACAATGACTGGTTCATTGGAGGTCCAATCAGAGTTAAACTTGAGATGTCTTTTCCATAGTGTGGGGAACAATCTGTCTGGAACCCTACCTCACCCCCGCATGAACAAAAAGCATCATTTCCTCGGTAGCCCTTTTGGGATCATGAGAAAAGAAAAGTCATCCTTAGGTAGAGGTGACACACAGAGATGAAGAGAATCTCAAAGAAACAGAACAGGACTCAATGGTGTACTGGAACCAGCAAGTACCAACTAGCTTACAAGAGTGGATTGTTAAATTTTCATGAATCTTTTGAGCTGGTTGACATGTCAGTAGCTTGGAATTGGCCACAATGGGAGTATTTATATCATAGAAATCTGCAAACACTAAAAATCAGGCCTGCTGCTTCTTTTTCTTCTCCTCCTTTTACTCCTCTTCCTCCTCCTCTTCCTCTACCTGCAGTTGGTTGTTAAAAATTGACTAGTTTTCCACTGGCTGTACCTCCAATTGAACTGGGCTTGAAGCTGGCCTTACACCTGACTTTTCATATCAGAAGTTCAGAAGTCTCCTTTATGGTTCAGTCAGTTTGACCCACATGGTTTTCTGCTACTATTAACCAAAAGCATATCCGTGATGGCCTGCAAAGTTCTCCATGATAACAAGAACTACCACTTACTAAGCCTTTACCGAGGACCAAGAGCTGTGCTAAGTGTGCATTCACCTAATCTCAAACAAGCCATCTGCCTCTACAGAGAAGGTACTTTCATGATTTCTAATTCACATGTGGAGAAAGTAAACCATAGAGTACAAATTTAACTTGTCCAAGTATAACTTGTCCTACTTAGACTGTTCCAAGTGCATCAAGCCTTTTTCCATGGCTCAGTGCCTTACCTATGCTGTTTCCTCTTTCTGTACATTGTGTCCACCTAGTTAATGCCTGCCCATCCTTCAGGATGCTGATCGGTGCCTCATGGAGGTCTTCTGCATCTTCTTAGTCTGAGCCAGGTGATTCTTCACATCACCCTGTGCCTACCATGCTTAGAATGCTTCCAGCAATGCAGAGTACTTATTGATTTTCTTGTTGCTTCCCCCCACTAGATTCTAAGATCAACAGACTCTTAAAAATCTTAGGAATTTTTAATTTTTCTTGTCAATATCTTTATGCCTCGTACCATGGCTGCCACATGGTAGCTGCCCAAGCAATGCTAAATTACTTGAATGAATGAATCTTGTGATTTGTTCTTACTGCATTGAAATTCAAGGGAAGAAGACATATTCGGTCATTACCCTTAACTCATAGTCTTATATTAAATATGTGAAGCATCATAACGCTATCAAAACTCCACGTGTACTTCCTCCTTCACTTCTCTCATCTTTAGTGTCATCGTCTTCATCACCAGCTACCAGGCAGATAGAAGAATGTGTGAGGGATACAAGAAAGATCACTGACTTTTGTGTCAAATGACTGGACATGAATTGTAGTTCCATCATTTGTTGCCTGGGTCATCTTGGGCAAATCGCATGCTGTCCTCATTTGTAAAACAGAAATGATGTCTAACACTCAAAGTTGCTGTGTGAAAGTAAATGGAGGGTATAAATGGCCAGGTGCACAGTAATAGACACTTAAGAAATGGCATTCTTTATCTTCAGGTCCTACTGCTTTCCCGTTTCCTGAGAACTATTACCTAAGATTGAGTATCATTTATTTGTGTGGCTATTACAGACTACTACTGCGTCCTATTAATCCTAGTTATAATTAACAATAGCCACAGATATTACTATGTACCGTGGTAGATGGGAGACTAAACAAATTACTTAAGCTTTTCAGATGAAACCCTATCATTTATGGGTTTGTAAAAAAATTCTTATTTTTAGGGTCAGGCTATTATTTGTCTTTGGATCCCTACTATTTTTCAGTTAGATTGTGTGTGTGTGTGTGTGTGTGTGTGTGTGTGTGTGTGTGTGTGAGTGACTGAGACTTGCTCACAGGAAAGCAGAAATTGAGATCAAACCATAACATACTTTGTTATGATTTTCTATTTCATTTTGGAAGAAATACTTTGAAAAATTAAAAACAACAACAACAACAACAACAAACCCTTGGCTGGTTCAGCAATTTGGACTGAATAACTCTTTTGATATATATATATATATATATAATGATGTTAAGATTGAATATGACCAACTTTGGGAAATATGCCGTACACTGCTGTAAATGTCATGTCTGAGCCACTGGGCCAGACCATTTGTAAGGGTGGCAATTTTTCCTTGGGTAGAAGGTTAATCACTGTCAATCGTCCTGAAAGGAAGGAGCTCTATGGCTGGCCCTAGAGCTGCTGGAGAGGATATTTATCTTCTATGGGACTCCAACGGGAGAAGTGAAGGTGGTCCTAGACTGTGGACATGAGAGTATTTGTGTCTTTCTGGTGGTTAGAATGAGTGAGCCCTGGCATAAGGAGGCAGGCTGGGAGATAAGATGGGTGTTGACCTACTAAGAAGATCTAAGGCAGAATCTGGGCATGTGGGATGGTAGCAATTGTGAGTTATTCCCTGTGACCTTAAACTTCAGTTAAACTGGGGTAAGTTTCATCCTCCCTAATCCTTTCCCAGTTGTGAAATGGGGGATAGGGTTGAGTAGTAAGCTCATGATAAGACCAGGGAAAGGGGGTGGGGTCCCATAGTGAAAAGATATCTCCCAGAAGAGGAACACTATCACAAGGGTTGTCAGCAGCATTGATGATCCAAGAAGAGGCCAACGGATTTGTTCTGGACCACATGGGAGGCAGGATGCTGGAAACATTCAGAAGACTTTGATAAGGCTATTGGCCAGGAGTTGGATGGAAAAAGTTCAGATCATAATAGTCTAGACATGAAAAGAAAATGTAACATTATTCTGTACCCACAGGCAAGTGAGGTTGGTGACTTTTAAGCTATAAATAGCTTTCTTATCTTATTTAATTCCCACCGCAACCAGGTTGCAAGTGGTATTACTCTAATTTTACAGCTATAGCTGTAAAGCTGAGTATGAAATAGATTAAGCAGTTGCTCAAGGTTTAACTGCTTGTAAAATGGCTGTGCTGAGATTTGCACTATATCCATCTGCTGCCAAAGATGATGTTCTTCCTATAATACCAAAAACCTCTTGAAGGAGTGAACTAGAACTGGAGAGGAATGTGTGGTTCGCTGGTTAATTTCCTGTGGCATTTCCACAAAGCAGACCTGTGAAAGTATTGCTTTCCATTTGTTTCGGCAATTCTTTTGGTATAAGAAACCATAATTATTGTTATCTGACCAAATGTCTCGAAGGAGGAGGATGTAGGAGACATTCACGTCTTCATGAGTCCCAGTAACACGTCACATCTTAAGTGAGACTTTTAATTCTCTGGTTGATAGCCTAAAATTGATTTTCTCCTAGCTGTAGACCAATGTGATAGAAAATCTCCTTAGTGTAATAGACACTCTATGCTTGATGCTGCTGAAAAAGAATATTGTGCAGTTCAGAAAAAGCTAGATCTAGCCTGAACACTGCCACAAAGAGCTTTGTGAGGGCCTGCATGTCACTCATGACTCCTGATTCTAAAACTAGGACTTGGGCTTCCTAATCTCTAATACCTTTCGGTTCTAAAATTCAATGTACACTTTAAATTTCTTGGTTCCAAAGTATAAGTTTCTGAATGCAGGAAAGTTTGTAGACAGACACAGAAAAAAACAGGCAGCACTGATATTTAACAGATAGGCCCTGGTACAGCTGAAGCCATTGTTACAATATTTAAGTACTTCCATGCCAGTTGGTACATGGCTTCTATTCTGAAGCACCCTGAGTGACTCCTATACCCCAGCTTTCCTAATTATCCACCATGCCACCCCATAATCACCGAGTCAAGGTATTTCATGAAAGTTTATTATTTTTTGGAAGGTTTATAAATATTGTCATATGTATAAGGTAACAATAATTCTGAATAAAGACTTGGGCCATAGAAAAGAAAGTGAGGAGAGGGAGAGCGAGAGAGAGAGAAATTGTTGTCACTAAAGATTAATAAGGGCTGTCTGAACTTAACACCATACTAGACATGCATAGTCTCCCTTGTCTTTCTGTGTCTTTTCTTTCTTTTTTTTTTTTCCTCTTTCCTTTCTAGTTTCTTCTTTTCTTCATCCGAGAATTGAAGGAAAGAAATTTCTATTTTCAGATTTGTCCTGAATCCTTTACCTAGGATTGTCAATAGCACAGAGCTTTGACTAGTTAGATATCTTTCATTAAGAAATTAGATTTCCAGTACTTTGAGAATGGAAATACATTGAATGCAGAAAACATTTTTTGTGCCATAAGTGTTTCTTTTATTTATTCCTCTATTCAAAAATGAACAAAATGTTTTGTGGTGTCTTGGATGGTAAAGAGACTGAGACACAAAGCAAAGTCTTTTACCGATCTGCAGCCAGTCTTTCTTGCAAAAGGTAATCTAATAATCCTCTATTCCATTTAAGGACTATATGAGCTTGTACATTTCTAGACATTTTAAATGATTTGTCCAATGACCCTTCAAGCCCTTCTGATCCACGCATTGTTATTATTCTTACTTGATGGGAATTTGGATGGACTGAAGTCGAGTGAGACTTGGATGCTAATATATGCCCTGCTGGTGTATGGTTTTCTTATAAGTCAACCACATTGTCCAGAAAGGTCCCCCCAAATTACAAGCACATGGCTCTGAGTTTTTGTTCTTCTGATTGACGTGAGTAACTTTCAGAAAGCTCTCTGAAGTTCTTTGAGGATCTATTGCTATTCTTGACAGATTTTGTAGTTGATTGCTTTGAAGCCCACTTATCTTCCTTAGCTGATTAAAGATGTTGCTGATGTGCTTTTTTAATTAGTTTGTGAAGTGGGTGGAGTTGGAGCAAAGTCAATTTCATCTGCTAAAATCCAATCAATGCTAGTTGACTGAATGACTTTAGTTTATTTAGCTGATTGACCATGGACTTCTTCAGAAGTTGTTTTCTCTTATTTTCAATTTTGATGATTAAAAAATGATTTAATTACAGAAGTCACTTCTATGTTGCTTAATATGTTGGCATGAAATTTACTCCACTTTTCCACCTTACATATAATTCATAAGGCACACAATACAATTCTGCTGAATTCAATAATAGTTGCTGTTACAAATTATAAATGAGACAACACGCTTTTCTCTTTTGATTTTGCATTACTTTACTGCACAGACAAATATTTATAGAAAGAAAAGATTGCCCAAAACCTTGCAAAAATATTTACAGTGTACTAACTTTTGTTGCAATTTACTTTAAGGTTTTTATAATGCATGTTTTGCAAATCCTTTCACTGCTTAAACTTTTCTTATTGAAGTAATGAATAGAAATGGTGGTTCCCATTTATTTGGAGAAGAATTATTGTGACGGCCTGCCTGGGCATCAAGCTGAAATGCTTACAAAACCATTTCACATCCCAAACAACAACGAACCAAATTTTGTTTCTGTCAAAATAATAGAAACAAATGGTTTTAAAGCAGAAACGCTGCTAGTAAACATTTTCATCAGAATCAAATACTGTGGCTATTAAAATTCATCCAAATTAACTGTTTATTTTTGAAACAAATGCATTCTTTGTAAAATATTTGCCAGCAAAGATACCACTAACCCTGTGTGGTAAGTTAACTTATGTGAAAGACCTATGATTCATGATAGCCTAATTAAACAGAGAAAACTTTATAAACTGCTCTCTAAAAGGAAATGTTAAGCCTGAATTTTTAAGGTGGCAGTGAAAACTTATTCTGAAGTTTTGTTTTCAAATGGCATTTTTATGAAATCCTAGAAGCTGACTCATGAAGAACATGGTTAGGTCACTGTTAGTTAAATGCATCGAGACATCCGAGTTGAGTCCAAAACTGGATTCAGGTCCTTGTTTCATTTTGATTGGTTTGGTCCTGAAGTATCTGAAGGGGACAGAGAGCGTAGATGAACATTGGAAGGGATTGGTGTCTACAACTCTGGCTTTAGCCTGATGAACTGATTTGGAGACTAGAAGGAGGATATAAGTTGGCTGTTGCACATAGATTCAGTATACAAACCACCCTACAATGCCATGCACATTTGAGCCTTCTGCATACATTATATATACTAATATCCTATTGGCAAAAACAAGTTATGTGACTGAGCTCAATCTTAAGGGTAGGGAAGTACATTCCACCCAACGTGGGGTCAAAGCCAGTCACATAGCTAAGATCAATATCAATGGGTGTGAAGAGAAAGGAGCAAGTGAGTAAATGCTTTCTGAACAATATTATAATCTACCACAGTGGTGAAGCCAGAAAGTAAAGAATATATGTTCATGAAATATTCATGAGTCACGGTCCAATCATGCTATAGACCATAGTGCAGAGTCGGCGCTCCCAGGGTTTAGAGGAGCCACCAGTGGAGAACTGATAACATGGTGGAACACTATTTCTCCAGGGGCCCCTTGCCTGTAGTCAGTGGCTAATTGCCTTGGCAAGATATTGGAGCAGTGGAGCAGGGGTGTCCTTATTGCTGAGCACACATGAGTTGCTACTACTCCTGGGAAATCTAAGGAATACCTGGGGGAGAATTTCATGGGTATTCAACTTCTGAACAAACAGGAGAATTGGTACAGCTTTGTATTTGTTGCCTTTGGACACTGTTGTTTCATAAATGAAGTGGGAGATTGCATTCATTTTCGAGATAATTCCAAAATAAAGCCCAAATGAGTCTCATATCTGTATTGTAAAGAGGGAAAGAAACTATTTGGCCTGCAACTGTATGTTTATGTATAGGATGGCCTATACAATATATTTTTAGATATATAATGGAATCAATCTGTACACCCAATGGTGGTTTCAGTTGACAAACAATTAAACAAACAAACATGGAAACAATTTGAAGGTATGCAATATGGTTTTGCCATTTTATCCTGAAAAGTCACAAAAGTTCTATTTGTGGAAGCAGCTCATGATCCTACCTGCTCTTCCGTCTGTCTGGCACCCTGCCCCTGCTAACACATACATATAAACATGGTCACACTACAGTGGCTACAGCATGAGCATGGGATTTGAGTGTGTCAGAGATTGCTGACTTCTTTCCAAATCCATTGCCTCTTCTTCCTGAATACACAGCTAAATTACATTTTGCAAGTTCCTTGCAGGTGAGGTCATGTGTGACTGAGTTCTAGCCAATAGAATGTGAGTAGAAATGATGTTACATCGTTTTTAAGATTTGCCCATAAAAACATCTCATGTTTATTTTTTCATATTTTTTCCCCTTCCAGGGCTTGATGCAGACAAAAATGTCAATCTTGGAAGCCATGTATTGAAGATAGTGGAGCCATAAAATGGAAGAATACTGGGTCTTTGAGCTACCACTTGGAGGAACACCCACTGAGCAGGACTTTACATGAGCGAAAAATAGAACCTTTCATATTTGAGACTGTGTGACCACCGGCAAGTTATTATTTCTCTTCTATGCACATCAATTTCCTCATCTGAAAAATGGTGTAGGGACTCTAAAATATGTGTACAAACTCTGACACTCCGCCCTTCAAAAGGTAGAATATAATTTTCCTCCTTTTGAGTGTATACTGGACTTAGTGACTTTTTTTTTTTTTTAAAACAGAATGTGGTGGAAGTAGTGGTGTGTGGCTTCCAAGAGTAAGTCATAAAATGTATTGTAGCTTGCTGCTTACTCCTGCTCTTGGATACTTTCCTCTTGGGGAAGTTAGCTTCCATGTTGGGAAGACCCTCAAGCTGCCCCTGGGAAGGTCCACATGGTGAGGAACTAAAGACTCCTGGCAACAGCTATGTGAAGAGCAACAAATTGTTGCAATGGGAGTGGTGTTTGAATATGTGAGCTAGAAAAATAGAGCTGATGGTCAGAGCGTACAATGCTTAAAATCAAGATAGTGGCAACATGGCTGCAGGGGAGGGGATGTTTTCAGGAATACATGGAGCTTGTTTGCCTTCCTGAATGCCCTTGAGGATGGTGTGGGCTTTCAGGAGACACTCTGGGTGGTACCACAGTCCAAACAGCACTGCTGGCAGTCTCCACAGAAGTCTGCAAGTCTTACTTAAATCCTTATTGGCTGCATACTAACTGTCTGCCCTATTGATAGAACAAAGTACCAACTATCCTTAGGGTTCAAAGTGGTGGAGTCAATAAAACCTTGCTTTACCCCTGCTCACCACTTGACAAAGAAGGGAACATTGAGTCAAGACTCCACATTTAATACTTCATAGGTTCTTTTTCCTTATCTCCTCTTCAATTAGTCTCAAGAGGCTAAAATCATTTTCCTTAACGTCTTCAATTATGATTAAGCACAAATGAGTGGATCGCACTTTTTGAATGGCTTCTGGAAGCCACACAATACTTCTTTACCTCTAGCAGAAAAGGCTGATGGAAGGGAGGTGGAGCACTGAGGGCAGGAGTGGAAACGAGGAAGCCAGACATCCCTCCTCTCACTGAAGTGCTTCGTAGACCTGGCAAGGCACTCAATCCTGCTTCATATATTTCCGAGTCTGTTAAATCTCTCTGGAGTGCCTTGTGGAATAAATAATTAATGGTTGCAAAGCCTGAAACCCAAAGTGCTATGGAAACAGAAAAGCAACATTAAAGGGACTCTCCTTGTTGGTTGCTCAACTCGAAGGAGCAGCTCTTGAAACATGACCCCACTCAGGCTTCAGCTAGTTTAGGCTGAGAAGTGAGCTAAACTTCCCCAGTGACTAGCCCAGCATTCACACTGCTGCTCCCTCCTGATACCCACCCATCCTCCTTTCCTTTCCCCGTGTAGCCGAGAGGAAAGTACATCTGATTAAACGCACTCTCGTCAGTGTGGTTTAATTTCATTCTTTGATTTATTCACTTAACATTGATTGTATACCTGCTCTGTTTGGGCTCTACACTTGACCTGGTTACATACGTAGAGAGGTCCCAGTTTGAGCCTAAGCTGCATGAAAAGATGAATGGCTGTGTGCCCACATATCTGAGCAAGTGGGAGAACCAGTGAAGCAGGCTTCTCAGGACTCTGCACAGCAGCCTGAGAAACCTTGGGAACGGTAGAGGATGGGGAGCAGAACAAGCTTGACCTAGAAACAAGGGTTTTGACCTCTGTCTCCAGCTTAGACTTTGTTGCTTCTGGTCTGAATTTTAGTAATATATATTTTCTATGATGTATTTTAGCAATACAGATATATTAAGTAGCATGGATTTATATATATATATATATATATATATACTTATATATTTATATATATACACACATATATATGTATATATGTATGTATATGTGTATGTATAAGTATATATGTCTATATATGTATATATGTATATATATGTGTGTGTGTGTGTATATATATATATATATATACACACACATATATATATCTGGAGCAGATCTCTTTTATTTCAAGTATTTATTAAAAATATAGTTACCATACAATATTATATTAGTTTCAGGGGTACACCATAGTTATTCAATGTTTATATACCCAAAGAAGTGATCATTATAAGTCCAGCAACCATCTGACACTGTACCATGCTATCACAATATTGACTATATTGCCTATGCTGTATATCACATCCCCATGACTGTTTTGTAACTATCAATTTGTACTTCTTAATCCCTTCACATTTTTCACTCTGCCCCCCAACCCCTACCTTCTATCATCCCAACAAATCTAGTACCCCTCTGACACCATACATAGTTATTACAATATTACTGACTATTTGTACTTCTTAATCCCTTCCCCCCTTTTAACCCACACCCTCAACTCCCCTCCCATCTGGCAACCATCAAAATATTTTCTGTATCTATGAGTTTGTTTCTGTTTTGTTTGTTAACTTTTTTCTTTAGATTCCACATGTAAGGAAAATCACATTGCATCTATCTTTCTCTGCCTGACACTTCACTCAGCACAATACCTTCCATGACCATCCATGACCCTGCAGGTGGCAAGAACACATTCCCTTCCAGGGCCGAGGAATATTCCATTGCATATATGTACCACCTCCTTTTTATCCATTCTTCCATCAATGGACACCCAGGCTGCCTTTGCATCAGGACCATTGTAAACAAGGCTGCACTGAACATATGGATGCACATTACCCTTGAAGAAGCATTTTGGGTATCTTCAGATAAATACTTTGAAGTGGGATTACTGGGTCTTTCTTTGTCATTTCCTACAGTCTTTGTTTTAAACTCTATTTTGTCTGGTATCAGTATGGCTACCGCAGCTTTTTTTGTATTGTTTCTTCATTTCTATTTTCATGAAATATCTTTTCCCCATCCATTTACTTTCTGTCTGTGTGTCTTTGAATCTGAAGTGAGTCTCTTGTAGGCAGCATATGTTAGGGTTGTTTTCCATTCATCCCTCATATGTCTTTTGACTGGAATATTTAATCCATTTACATTGCAAGTAATTATTGATAGATATGTAGCTATTGCCATTTTATTATTCATAATTTTGATTTTTTTTTTTTCTATCTTAAAGTAGTCCCTCTAAGATTCCTTGTAATACTTGTTTGGTGGTGATGAATTTCTTTAGGTTTTTCTTGTCTGGAAAGCTATTTTTCTGTCCTTTGATTTTAAAGGATTTTGGCTGCCTCTCTGTGTTTGTTTCTATGTATTAGGTAAATCTGTTATGTCTCCCAGTCTTGGCTGGGTGGCCTTGTGTACTGCATTTCCCCAAAAATAAAACTTAGCCATACCATCAGCTCTAATGCATCTTTTGGAGCAAAAATTAGTATAAGATCTGGTATTATATTATATTATATTATATTATATTATATTATATTATACCAGTCTTATGTTATATTAAAATACTGGTCTTATATTAATTTTTGCTCCAAAAGACTTATTAGAGCTGATGCTCTGGTTAGGTCTTATTTTCAGGGAAACATGGTGCCCTGTGGGTCCTTGGCACAGTCTCTCTGGTCACATGCTCTGGGTGCTCCAGGAGTGTCTCTTGTGTGGGTTGTGTATGCCCTGAAGCTATAGTGAGCCTTGATTGCTATTGGCACATCAGTGGGTGGGATTGACCCTCAGGCTAATTGCCTGTGGAGTTTGGCCACGTCTATAGATTATGGGATGCCGTGTGGGGGACTGACCCCACTGAGTGGAAGTTTCCCAAGTGGGCTCTTGTGTCTGATGAGACCGCCCTTTGTGTATGCTACTTGTGGGGCTAATTGGGTGGTGCTCTGCTGTAGTCTGAAGTCAACCTCCAGGTATGTTTGTTCTGGGGCCTTATGGGAGGGGATTTGGCGCAGGCCTATGTCACCCACTGCCTGTGACTGGCCAGTGGCTACATAGTAGGAGCTACAAAGAGATCCACAGTTGTTTGCTACCTGTGCTAAACCTGGAGATGCGTGGAAAAGACCATGTTGTGAACTGAGGATGTCTGCCTTGAGTACTGGGCCTGGGGTATCTCTGAAAAAAGCCAGGACCCTGAAGCCTGCTGACACATGCTGGCTCTCTTAAGTTTCAGCTGCTGATAGAGCCTTGTGCGGTACACAAGTTGGGTGAGGCAGGGTTTCAGGGAGTCACTAGAATGGGAAGAGCTGTGGTGAGGTGGTTAACGTAAATTCTGGTTTGGTGCTGAGCCTGGAGCTACTCAGTAAAAGTTTAGTGCTGAGCCTGGAGCTACTCAATAAAAGTCTCAGAGCAAACCAAGGCCAATTGCTGCCCTTCTGGAACCTGCTGGACTGTGTGATAGTTTTTCAAGAGTGTAACAGTGATGGGGCTGGCTGCTCTTGGAGAAAGTGCCTCTGGTGTTGGGGGAATTGGTTGGGACAGGGTCCCAGTTTGTAAGCAGGGTGGAGCAGCAGAGCTTACAAGAGCAATCAGATTCAGATTTGGCCTGTGGGGGCAGGCTCAACACAGGAAAGATGGTGCCTACCTGCCAGCTCCCTGGGACCCCACACAGGGATAATGATGGCTGTCCTCCAGTCCTCTTCCTGAAGCCACACTCCTCAGTCTGTCCTCCGTGTGTCCTTTGAGGCCTCCCGAGTCACCATCTCTCTAGTGGAGCCCAAGATGAGTGTCATGAGCAGGTGAGTTTCTGCGTGCGCTTGTTTAAGAGGACGTTTGTGCTTTCTGCTGCCTTCCTTCCTACCCAGATGTTTGGAATCCCCACTGTTTTTAACAGGCAGATGTTGGGTTTTTCTTCCATGCACCAGTACTCCGGCCTAGGGAGCCTGGTGTGAGCCTGGGGTCCCTAGCTGCTCTGAGGGGAAGCTCCGCAGCTGAGATATCCCTCCTGATTCTCAACCACCACTCAGAGATTTGGGGCATGTTCCGCATCTTCACCCCTCCAACCAGTTTCAACATGGCTTCTTTATATTTTTAATTGTAAGACTTATGTTCCACTAGACTTGCATTGTTTTCCAGGTTGATTGTTCTATAAGTTAGTTACAATTTTAATGTGTTTGTGAAAGCATGCAGGCACTGTGTTTATGTACTCCGCCATCTTGAATCCAGATCACTTTTTAATACTCCAACTGAACAAAATTATTTTTGGTAATAATCATGTAATAATAATAATTACTATTTTTTGATTCATGCTTTAATTGAAAAATATTTTAAAAGAAATTTTAATTTAATGATATTATTAAAATACAGTGTAGTATTTAGTATATACACTAAAATGTGCACCTACCCAACAAACTCATCATTTGTACTATATTTCATTTTTAAAAAATTTCAAACACAAAAAAAAAAAATCCAAGTGAGCACATAAAATGATAAAGTTGAAGTAACTCAAATTCTGTCTTTCCATCTTTACAATCATTATGCTGGCATTATTTTGAACCTATGTTTAAATGCAGGAATATGTAGTGTTTGGGGAATTGAAGACACAAACTTCACCCAAAGTGAGCTGGACTGATTCCACACAATTCCTTGTTCTTCAAATGAAAATTATGTAGCTGAGTCTGTGTGTTTGGAGGCTGACTGTATAAGGATAAGTAACAAAACTTGCTAATTTGCAGCCTATACTGTTATTGTTAATGTTGTTGTTTTGGTCTTCTTATTAAAACTCAACCATAACCATAGTAGTTGTTTAGAACTTATGCATAGATCAACTAAAGATCTGTTTTTTTCTGGGAGGAGTAGTTTATTATTGTTAGAATTGCCAGTGCATAGTGACAGTAAAAAGCAGATGGACTTTTAATCAGTTTTATTATTTTTTGTTCTCTGCACACAATGCACCCCTGTACTGCCTTCACTTAATGTGTGCCACTCCCATTTTCCCATAATTCCTACTCTACCACTACTTTGGGCAATCCTAGAACAAAGCAAATGCAGATGGAAAGAGGAAGATCTTTCCCACTGCTCAATTTTGCTATTTAGAGTGCCTGGCTGGTGATAACCATGGTGGACAGGAAAAGTGATACCCAGAGGGAAGGACAGGTGTGTCCACAAGCCTTAGCAGGGCCATGGTGCCTGCCAGAGAGAGTGACACTGTTGGGAATTCCCAGAAATGCTTGAGAGGTAGAGGGACTGCTTTGTAGAGGTAGGTCCCTGTGCCAGCTGGTTAGGATAACAGCCAGCACTCCTAGGTTTACCCAAAGGTGGGTAAGACAGGAAGACGTCTGCCTTCGCAAAGCACACAGTCCAAGTAGGGCAAAAATCAAATAAATAAACATCATAATATGGTATAATATGTTGGTGTTAAAGTAATTGCAGTTTAAAGGGTTAAAAAATTTTTTTGGCAAAAACCTCAATTACTTTTGCACCAACTTAATAACTTACTTTAATACGGTGTATAATCTGATAGACAGAACCTAGGCAATTGTATATGAGATGTTTGGGAAATTTTCCTGGGAGAAGTGACACCTGAACTTAAAAGTAGGAGACAGTGACCTTTAAGACTTACTTTTTCCTAACACGTGGCTTCGGATTTGGCTCTTGTGTAGATAGAATATCTGGGGATATGGAGGCTTCCAAAAATCCCCTTAAATCAAACAAGGTTATAGTACCCAAGCTTTATCGAACATTCACAATGTGCCAGGTAGAGTGCTCAGTGAATTATACTCATCATTTAATTTAATCTCAGTGGACCCTTCACCTACCAAGGGAGGAAACTGAGGCTTTGAATAGCCAAGCAGCTTGCCAAAGTTCATAAACTACTACGTGACAGAGGTAGAATTTGAATACAAACAGTCTGACTTCAGAGTCTAGGATTTAATCTTGCAGTCGTCTCCTAAAAACAAATACAGGAAGACATTTGGTGACCATTTACTTGAAACCCACAATTCCTTCCCTTCAGCTGCATTAAAGACTGGCTGGCAGTGCCCTTCTGTGACGGCTCCTGCAGGTATTCAGCTCATCTGTGGTTGACAAAGACAAGGATCCTGACCAGTGAGCCACCCTGATAGGTCAAGTTCAGGCTTTGTGTTCAAATTCCTGCTCTGTTACTTCCTGGCATTATGAACTTGGGTAAGGCATTTGTCCTTTCTGAGCTCAGTTTCCTCATCCATAGCATGGGGCTACTATGACCTAGGTCTCAGAATTATTCTGAAGAACAAATGGAAGTAGGTACAATAGCACCTGGCTGGTAGTAGGCACTTCTTCACTGGCCGTTCTGACATGTCAGCGTTAACTAAGCAGGGCATGTCACTACTTGCTTCTGAAGAAAATTTAGCTGGCATTCAATTTTGTTCTTCTTCAGTGACATATTTCGAATCCTAAGTAAAAGACCCCAGGATTGCTATTTATTTTAAACAACAAACACCTGTCGTTGCTCAAATTAGCAACACTTGCAGAACCATGCTACAAAATATTTATAAATTCACAAATGTGTTTTAATTGCTGCTAAGTAAAATGAATTCAGCTGTAGTGTTCACCTTATTAAAAAGATGACTTCATTCCTTTCTCCCTATCGTGATTACAACTGTTGAATATTGAATTTGTGCAGCCAACTGCACCGTATTTGTGATAAAGGGAAGTTTGGGGATTGGAAGGAAAGATGAAAGTGTTAGAGAGACAAGGTGTAATGTGAAAGAGGCACTTCCTATTTCAGATGAAGATGAGGCTGAGACAGTATATCTCCATTTTGCATCCTAGCTCCTACTGACAGCAGGAAATTCATTACCTAATCTGTGAGGTTTGTTTTCATTTTAATTGATACTGTATCCATGCATTTTCTCATCATTTTTGTTTTTTCCTGGAATCCAAGGGAAAAATAATAGTTTGACCTAAAAGAATAAATAATGCAGTCTGCTTCTATTGGTTATGGCTTTTAAAAAACTCTTCTCCTGATTCAATTTCCTACTGGATTTTTAAACATGAAGGTCTTGAGTGTTATCTCTAATTTAGCATAATTGCTTTGTGGGAGAATTATAAACAAAGAACCACTCAGGTCAAATTCAACCTACAAATATGTTTTATTTGATGATTGAAAACTTTCAAGTAAATATGTGTTTTTTAATTGGAAGGTTTCACATAACATCTAGAGTTTTGCTCTCTCTTGACAAAAATATCATGTACACTGTTCCCACTGTACTCTATGGCTGTGGTTCTCAAAGTGAATATATCAGTAGCATCAACATCCCATAGGAACTTGGTGAACATGCAAATTCATGGGCACCCCCTAGGCCTACTAGGTCAGAAACTCTTGGGTTAGGCCCTGTAACCTAGATTTTAACCACCCTCCAGGTCATGCTCAAGGGCTCTGAGTGTGGGGACCTCCGCCTGGTAGCAGCCTGCAGCAGTCCTTGGGATGCAGGCATCTTCCCACTAGTCTTTGATGTTCCAGCTTGCCATAGAGTGTGCACACATATGCATGCGCCCCTGACCTTCGTGGGTACAATTTCCTAACCAGTTCCTGGGCCCAGCCAGCTTCATGGGTATGTGACCTGTGCTGTCACAGCACTCTGCTCTCAGAAGAGGTCTGGGTTTGGTATAATGCTCTGATCTTCTATCTTGAAATTCTCAAATTTAACTTTGGATCTGTGTTTGGTAAGTAAAGTGTGGTGGACAATGGAGCATGTGTATAATCAGAGGAAACATACCAGGTATCAGCAGGCCTGGGCTCAGGCCAATGGGGACAGAGGGGTAGTGAGAAGCATGCATGCTGTGCAGTGGCCTCGCTGCCCCATGCACATGTGCATGCCTGCTGCAGTGCAGGGCACCAGGGAGCCCCAAGGGAGCGATAGAATGCACAAATAGGCCTTTCTATTATATACAACCAGGACAGGAACTAGCGGCACTCAGGCAGTAAACGTTGTCAGTAAATTACTGCAAAATAATAGTGGACGCATGGACGTTGTAATAAAGCATATCAAGGGGTTATTAGAATTCTTCAAAGAGTTTAGAATCCCTAAGTTTGAAAATCACTGCACCATTGCAAAGCAAATATCTACAGGCTTAGAAATAAAAATTTAAATTTAAAAATGATCACACTTGGTAGAAAAGAATGCTATTTTTGTATGACAGGAAAACAATTTTAAGATTAATGTTTCTTTGCAAATGAAGTTACAGGGATATAATACATAAATCGGTATTTAAATTATATATAAACCATGAAGCCACTTTCGGTTTCTTGTATGAACTCCACGAGTTACATAAAATGTCAGAGGAAACATTAAAATGCCATTGTATAAAATTATACTTAAAAGCAAATTCATACTTACACAAAACTGATTTGTATGGAGTTAAATCCTTTTAGAAAAGTTGTTTCTCAAGAATCATCAGCTTTAGATGTACTAAAAGTTATACTTCAAAATAACTTATCAAAAACTTATCCTAATATTGTCACAGCCTAGAAAATTCTCTTAATGACTGTAGTAACAGTTGCATTGGTATTAAATAAACATCCTTCTCAAAGTTAAAAATTATCAAAAATCATTTGCTATCTTTCACTTGCCAAGAATGATTGCTTTCAATTGTATTGCTTGAAAATGAAGTTGCTGAAACTATAAATTTCATTGATCTAATAAATTAGCAGGCAGAAAAGAGAATCAGAAAAACCTTATAATCAATCCAGATAGCATACCAGTATTTGTTATTAGTGAAATATTGACGTTATTAGTATTATTAATTTTGTAAAATATGACAACTTTTTTGCAATTTATAAATTTATGTTCTTACTGTTGTATTACTGCTGCCCCTATTAGGTTTAATAGTAATAAAAAATATGTTTTTAAATAAAAGCTTTCTTTTTAGCATCTTAAATAGCATTTCTTCCCTGCTTTTTGAATTAGAAGTCCTGACTTTTCATTTTGAACAGGTCCCACAAATTATGTAGCTGGTCTTACCTGTGCCATCTAAGGTAGCCACCCTTAGGATTAGAAATAAACATGAACAACAGTAAACAGTTTCAAACTCATCTCTGGAACATTCTGTAAAACATTTTGTTTGTGTTTGCAATGTGCTGAAGGCAAAGATGGTGCTGAGCCAGTTAGAGTAAAGGAGATTTAAGAGACACGATAAACAGAAGTAATACAGAAACTTGGTTGGATCCTGAATGGATAGAAAACTATTAAGGAAGTTTTGGGGATGATGGTGAAGGTTACATGTGGACTTGATATTAGATGATGTCACTGAATCAATGTTCAATTTGTTGTGATAATGCCGTGTTTCCCCAAAAATAAGACCTAGCCAGACAATCAGCTCTAATGCATCTTTTGGAGCAAAAGTTAATATAAGACAGGGTCTTATTTTAGTATAATATAAAACCAGTTCTTTATAATATAGTATGATATGATAGGATAGGATATGATATAATATAATACAATGCAGGGTATTATATTAATTTTGGCTCCAAAAGACACATTAGAGCTGATTGTCCGGCTAGGTCTTATTTTCGGGGAAACACGGTGGTATCGTGGTTACATAGGAGAATGTCCCTCTCTTAGAAAATGTATGAAATTTTTAGGAGTGAGGTGTTATAATACTTCTCAAATGGTTAAACAAAAGAGAGGGTGGAGGTGGGGGTGCAAGAGATAGCAAATGTAGGCAAATGTTAACAATTGACAAATTTGGCTAAAAATGGTGCAGATGTTTATTGTATCAATTAATTTTTTGAAAGTTTTAAGTTTTTCAAGTCAAAAAATGGAGAAAATAAATGAGTGGTAGTGCACAAGGGGGGTTTTCTAGGAAGTTGGTAATGTCACATATTTAGACATGGGTGGTTGTAGCAAGAATGTCTTCAATTTCTAATAATTCACCCAGCTATTCACTTATGATTTGTGTGCTCTTACACATATGGACTATTTGTCAATTAAAATGTTTTAAAATGGTGCTTTATAATTGAGTAAGAAATACCCAAATGCGATGTATTGTTATACTGCTAAGTGAACATATGTCAGTGCTCAGTGTTTTTCAGAGTATGAGAGTTTTGCCAATTAATCAGATGATCACTTTTCTTTTGTTTGTTTCACACATCAAATTCCAAATTTTATACTCAAAATTAAAATCAAAAGTTCAGTATGGAGGAGGAGCAGGAGTAACATAAGGAAACATAATTAGAGACAACTTTCACAGAAGTAGGTCTGGGTATTGTGCAGCTTGAAGCTGATACAATTTTGAGGGCCTTTCTTAAGGAAAATAATACAAAATGAGGCCTGAAAATAAATGTAAACATTGACTTAGAAAGGGCCTAGGAAGTTAGAGCTCAGAAGCTTGAATATCTTTGTCTTCGTGAGAAATATGCCTCTGGTGTTTATTGTTCATTATTTTAATTTGGGACAAAGGACAAGCTTAAATTACTCTTGTTCTAATTCTTTTTATTTTAATAATTACTATATTTACTACTTCCTTGTTGCTTCTTCTGGGCACCGCCAATGATAGCTCTCATTTGTTTTGTGATTAAGGGAGTAAGCCTCCTCTGTTTGCTTCTTTGTTTGCTGGAAGAGAAGCGCTAGATCTATAGAATAGTATTACTGACAAGAGAGGATTCGAGTAGAATCTCTGACTTCCCCCTGTTTAAAATTACATAAAGCAATATACACCCCACCAGCATTGCCAAGCTCAGAGCCTAGCACAAGTGCCAGGTACCATGTAACAACTCACCAGTGACCAAGCTGAGCCTTGTTTAAATCCTCCCAATGGCCTCCTGAAATGGGAATTATTATTCCCATTTTGGAGCTAAAAACATTTTCCCTGAGTTCAACCAGAGGGTAGTCCTGGAGCCAGAATTTAGAGTTTTGTGTTTCCGTGGCCTACACTCTAGCTATCCCACTCTACTGCTCTGACCAAGTGGAACAACTTATTTCAGAAGACGGGACATACAAATAATTGGTATCTCAAGTTCAGGGCTCTGGTGTCCGCTTTTCATGCCTCTCTAAAAGAGATGAAACACAGAATAGTAGAATTTTAAGGTGGAGAATGTCTAGAGTGAGAGGGAAAAATAAAAATAAATAAATAAATAAATAAATAAATAAATAAATAAGCTCAACATGGCTGCATGGCTTAAGCTGTCGCTTCTAACAAGATCAGTTCTTCTTCCTTAGCTCCTGTAAACTCTCCAGTATGCCAAAAGGGAAAACAAGAAAAGGGTTTATTTCATGAATAGAAAAAAGCATCTGGCCGATGCACTTTTTTTTTTTTTTTACCGTAATATTCATACTTAAGTCACTACATTAATGCAATTTCCTAGTTCCTTTTCCTAATTAAATTATTGTTCTCATACCAGCCAACTAAGCTTACCAAGACAGTTTAAAGACGTAAACATTTTGGTTATTCGAAGCAACTTATTTTGCTCCATTTTAGAGTGGTTTTATGAAACGTACGCTGTAAAGGCAATCAACTTCTGTCTCTCTCCTCTCTTTCTCTTTAAGGAACTGACAAACATAAATAAATAAACCTCAAGATTTCACTTATAAATGAACATATCCAGATTCAGATGTTTTTCTGTAAAAAATCATATGGAAAACGTATGCACTTTTCCTGTTTTGTATAAACTCCAAATCAGAGTCAATCAGCCTGACTTAATTTGGTATCAATCCCCAGAAATGCGACTGGCAAAGTTTAAATAGATTTCAGGGCCAGCTAGAAAGGGACAATCACTAGTGGATAAAAAACAGTTCATCTTTTGAAGGCAGCATCTGAGAGTGTTTGGTAAAATCAGGCAACCCTGGCATGGCCAGCAACCTCTGTTCTCATCAGGCCTTTCTTTCCGGCCTGGAAGGCCTCTGCCTTCATTTAGTGACACTGTGCACGGACCAGTTTTCTGCAGTACACAAAGCAGATGTATTTTCCTTATAGGTCTGGCAAACAAGTCTTGTCTTTCATTATAAAAGCAAGTTTATTGATGTTGAAAGCAGCCGAGTTCCCACTTCCACTTGTGTCTGAATCCCTGCACTGTGGCTGAGGTTATCTGGAAGGAAGCATGGAGTCATGATGGGCTGGAGTTAAAACTTCTAATACCTCAAGACGGAGAGCAAATAGAAAGGCCTTTGGCTTTTGGTCATTTGTTTGTTTTTTAAACCTTGGGGTAGTTGGTGGAGGAGCTGAAAACATTTGCAGCTATTGTTTGAAATGGAAATGGCAGATATAGTCAAAAATTTTAAACAATGTATAGTGTTAGAAATAGATGTCATATTTATTCTCTCTCCCACTCTCTACTTTTGTGAGGACTCCAGCTCCATGTTTTTTGGGAGTAAAGAACTAAGTCCTGTCGGATTGCCACTTTGAGCCACATTTGTGACAGGCAGGGCGAAGCTTCTTGATCACCCCTCCATGTGCCTCTTGGGGAACACCTTAACTAAACTACTTTTGGGAAACTGGACAAGATACTTCCCATGTAGTGTCAGCCAAGATGCCTCATGAGGCATAGGCCACTTAAGAACTCTTTGGAGAGGGGTGGAATGTGTTCTTCCAGGATAAGAATCTTTTGGAAATCAACTTCATAATTTTCTCTCAGGTTGACAAAGGCCTGTTGGAGATACCAAGGTAAAAGTTAGGGCCCAGCTGTTCAGCAGTCGTTTCTTGTAGTTGATGATAGTAAAAGAACTTTATCTAAAACTCTTATCTTTCTTTACGACAATTATGGCAATGCAATGGTAGTTAATAACATAGACTGATAACATTTACACTAAACTTGGTATAAACCACAGACTTTACATGAGCCTCTAGTTTCTCCCTAAACAAATTCAGTCATTATTCAACAAATATTTGTTCAGGGTGCCAACATGAAGAAAATTGACTTAAAGACTGGCTGAAACCTTGCACCAGTGACCAACCAACCTCATCAAGAGGTAACGGTGAGCAGTGATAGATGCTAAACATTGAGTACAAGAAGCAGATGTTGGAAGCAGAGAGGACTGACGCTTACAAATAAACAGTGACTAATTAACCCTAAATGATTGAGACTAGGCCACCTGGCTATTTTCGAGGTTATGAAATGGAGGCAGAGGGGAGAGAAGTGAAAAGATGAATTCCACAACCTTAAAGAGCCAAGCACAGAATTTTGTTGAGGGAGCCATCTTATGGTTGGTAAACTATGCTTGGAAATTAGGCAGAGACAGCAGGAGCTGGAGCACAAGTCAAAGAATGGCCCCAGGAAGCTGTGCTTGGAACTGTCTTGACTGGTTTCTAAACATGTAAATAAGTACAGGGTGATTGGTGACAACAAAAGGAAATGTGTCTTTGCTGCTGATGGCAGGAGCATTGCAGATTACCTAGTAGAGTTATCTCTCTCTCACCTCAACATTTATTAAAATAGAAACTGAGATGCAAGAAGTATTCTGCTTAAGGCCACATAGCACGTGAGTAACAGAGTCGGTTAGAATACAGGTCTTTTTAATTCTTCTTTTTGAATCCAATAATCTAGATATGCAAAACCTCAACGCAAATGAAAATGGTAAACGTCTGCATGCAAAGCTTGAGACACAAAGCCTATAAGTATTTGTGAAAGTACACTGACCCTGGCTTTTTCCAGGGTTACATTTGATAATCTTTTTGATAGATAATATGCAGATATGTGATTATATGAGACAAACGAGAATAGGAAAAGGGGGAAATGTGTGGGGTTCCTATAGTGCAACTTTTCTGAAATTTCAAGCTTAGATTCTGACCATGGAAACATAGTGAGAAATTCTGTGAATTTCCAAAAAAAGAATTTTAAAAATAATTGTAGTGGTTAACACTAAAAATGATAGAACTGATCTTATAGATGCTTTTAATAATGTGGTCAATTAAAAACACACTCCCCAATAAGTAGGAATACTATTAGGTTGGTGCAAAAGTAATTGCGGTTTTTCTTTTTAACCTTTTAAACTGCAATTACTCTTGCACCAACCTAATAGATATCATTACCAATGTGAGTTGGTATGGTCAGTCTGATACTGGTTAGTTTATCTTTTATGGAAGCACTGCACGTGAGGTCCGCTCTACACCGAGAGCTAGATTGTTGGTGTATGTAATATATTCCTTACTGGAGTATCTCGCTCACTCTTCTTACTTAAAAAGAAAGAAAAAAAAAAAACCATGATGTCTGCCATCCTACCTCCAAAATGATGAGATTCATTTTACATTCAGATATTTAAAAAAAAAAACACAAAAAAAACCATGCTAACATATATCTTATCAGATGATAGTGCATTAATTTGGATTCTTGGTTTTTAATCAATAGATGGGCAGATTTATTCCGAAAATGTAGAATGACTGAGTTATAAATTGTTGGAGTTATTGAATGGATGAAGGTTAGTACAGCCAAGTAACACTTAGCAAGTAGCAGTAACATTATCTGACTTTCTGATAGTTTTATTTAGTGAACTGTTGACCAAGTGTATGTAATTTAGCAGGGGAATTCCATATTATCCCCTAATGAAGGTAAGGGGATTCAGCAAACTTCCCACGCAGGGAATTTTATACACACATCACGTACTGCTTTATTGTATGACTCTATGACAATTGTGTTTCTACAGGCCAAGAGTTTTATAGTTATTTGAAATTTCTACATCTAGTTGGTTAGTGTATTTCTATTTCAAAAACTTTTTTCCTCTAACTACTCATTTTTACTTGTTCTTCTAGCAAGGATGAAATGAAACAGAAAAAAAAAATGCTGCATCACATAAAATAGTGAGATCCAATTCCATTTACTAACTACATGTTAAGTGACTGCTATGGACAAGGCCCTGGGCTAAATTCTTGAATGCACCAGTAATTTTGAGTCTAGTCATTTTCACAGACTTTGTTTATGCAGTTCTTAGGGACCTGACCCTGAGAATGTCCAGATTCTAGCAGCTACCTTTCTTTAAATCCATCAAGAAAAAGTAGTCCTGAGGAAGGTCGAGAGTCTATTCCAAGGTCCGGGGGTGGGAGGTGGGGGTCTCCTGGGATACACGGTGGCAGAAAGGAGTGGTGAGGGGCTTCACTCACTCACATCGCACTGAACTCGAACCTCTCTTTTCGTGGGAAGGAAAGTATGAAACAAAAAGTTTACACTGAAAGTATTATTGAGGAAAACTTTGTAAGCCACTGCCCTTCCCCATCTAAATGTTATCCATATGTTTGCTGTCTACATGAGCTAATTGTTCCAAACATTCTCCAGGAGAGAATAATGTGGTAAATGTGGAACCATTAGTAACCTGAGATCGAAGCATCAAGGTGCTGGTGGAGGTAGGAATGATGTGAATGTTTAAGAGAAAGGAATAGAGAAGAGCTTGAGATGGACGGAGCATGAGAGGAAAAGCAGAGTCTACTTTAAGATTTTTAGGGGAAAGTTATTCCAAGAGCCTCCCAACCAGTTTTCCTTCCTTCTGTTTCACCCTCTCTAAGTTATTCTAAGCTCTCAAGTTGTCCCTCTTTAAAATGATTTTATTTATTTATTTATTTATATTTTTCAAGTGCTGTTGACATTCAATATTATATTAGTTTCAGGCGTACAGCACAGTTGTTAGACGTATAACTTACGAAGTGATTCCCCCAGGTAAGTTTAGTACTCACCTGGCACAATACATAAAACTTTTTAAAATTGTATATTACTTGTCATCTTGAAAACCTCCAATGCATAAAATGCAAACACTTTCTTTAGGACACCCCCATCCATGTTCTCATAACCTCATTGTTCCCATTCTTACCTCCGCATTTCTGCAAAGCTTATCTCTTCCCCATTACTTATGCCCATATGAAGGCTCCCCAAGGCTCCCCAAGGCTACCCAAGGCCTGTGTAATGCTATCATGGTGTGTACATTGTCAATATATATGGAGGTACATTGTGTTTGGTAGGAATCTCCTGTAGGTGCAAGCCTGGATGTGTAAGATAATTTGTAGGTGCATTACTGGACAATCCAGTTCTGCTCCTGAAGAAATACCACACACACACACACACCTGACTCAACATGGCTATTCCCTGGAAACAGGGTGTTTGCTCCAAAGTAGGTGATTCACTCTCTATTACCCACTTATTCACTACTTCTGAAATAGGAATCTTATCTACAATTAGCTTGGAACCACCAAGAATGGGGAAAAGGAAAGAATGATGTTGAAGGAGTGAGTGTAATCTTCCTTAGGGCACAGATTCTGTAGCACGTAGAACAGAACAGGGAGTTAGAAGATATCGTTTTTAGTAAGAGTATAAAATTGAAATGCAGAAAGGAAAAAAAAAGAGCTTTTCTAAAGGGAGGATGATGAGCTGCTACTGTATACCAATTAGGATGACTAAAATCAAATATTGGGTGCCGGTAAGGATGCAGAGGAATTGGAAGTCTCCTACACTCCTGGTGGGAATGAAAAATTGTACAGCCACTTTGGAAGACAGTTGGCAGCTTCTTAGAAAGCTAAATATGTACTTACCATATGATTCGGCATCCCATTCTTAGGTAGTTACCCCAGTGAACTGAAAACTTACACTCATACAAAAACCTGTCCGTGAATGTTTATAGCAGTTCTACTCATCATTATCAAAACTGGAAAAAACTCAAATGTTTTCAGTGGATGAGTAAACAATCCGTGGTACATAAATATAATGGAAAATCAGTCAGCAATGAAAAGGAATGGACTATTGACACATGGTACAGTTTGCCTGGATTTCAAAGGCGTTATGCTCCGAGAAAGAACGCAGTTTCAAAAAATTGCATACTACATGATTCTTTTTATGTGAAAATCTCAAAAAGACAAAACTCTAGTGACAGAACAGAACAGAGGTTGCCAGGGGACAGAGGTGGAGAACGAGGTGACTATAAAGGGGTAGCATGAGGGAATTTGGGGGTGTCCTGGAACAGTTCATCATCCTGGTGCTTGCAGTGCTTACATCAAGGTGCTAGTAGAGGTAGGAATGATGTGAATGTTTAAGAGAAAGGAATAGAGAAGAGCTTGGGATTGAGAATCTATACATGTGTTAAAATTCACAGACCTGCACATCCAAAGAAATCAATTTTACTGTAAGTTAATTAAAAAATAAAATTAGGAAAAGAGGTAAGAAGATGGGCAGAAAAGAATACCTAACACAACACACTCTTTCTTTAAAACTTAAGTATACTTTTTACACAAGAAGCCAGTGCAAAAATATTTTTTTCTAGCCGCACAAAGAAGCCACAGAAGCTCCTGAACATCTATCTACCAGATAAACTGGTAGGAATTTGTCATTTTATTTTTTTAAGTTTGAAATAAACTCATTTTTTTTGATCTACAAAGCGGAGAATTACAAGAGGAATTTATATGATGACAGAAACCGTACAGAAGCCACATTTTCCTCTTTTGTATATTCATTGCCAGTAAAAAACGCTTTACTAAAATGTGGGCCAATAAAAAATATTTCCTGAGGAAAGTTGAAAGTTTAAATCAACATATTATCTTTGGAAATGACACTTGCTAATGAAAAACCATTAGCTTCTTTAATAGGCAAGTTTTGGCCCCTACCTTTTGCTGTTTTGAGGCTGGTTGCCATGGACAGACACCAGAGCAAAGTAAGGCAAGTTTCCCTTTTTATTTTTTGCTTCTCTCTTTGGCTTTAGCTGTTCATACCTATCATTCTGAGAATTTATGGGCTTAATCAGCAATTAAGAGATACAGCTTTGTTGCTTACATGGTCACATGTGACTTTGTGTAGCTGTGCATTTCAAATATTCATTGATCTACATAAGGTAATTCTTTTATCATTTTTGTGCAGCATCATCCTATTCACTATGTGTATCGATGGGTATGGTTTTATGATTAGGCTACAAATTTACCAGATCTTTATGTTACATTATTAATACCAAGAGTTTACCTCAGTATATATTTTCCCCTTTGTAATGTTTTTTCTTAACATGGAAGAGTATTTGTTTACTAAAACAACTTAATTTGTTGCAATCTGATGCTTTTGTACAGAGCTAGGCATTTCACAGTTCTCATGGCTGTACCCCTATCTTCTGAAATCTATTGTCTCCTCTCTACTCATGGGTGATCCCTAAAGACAGCTGCCATTGTTAAAACACAACAGAGCGAAACAAAAATATCTATGGCAGAGCATAAAGGTCTAGGAGTAAACAAACTGTGACCTGTGGACTGGCTGCCTGTTTTTGTAAATAAAGTTTTATTGGAACATAGCCACATTCATATGTTTGTTTATTATCATTGTATATTTCATGATTCAATGGTAGAGTTCGGTCGTTGTGACAGAGACTATATGGCACACAGAGCCAAACACATATTTACTATTTGACTCTTTACAAGTGTATTGAGCTCCAGACAGAACATATTTCTCAACCAGTGCTTCATTGTTGGAATGACAAATTTTAACTTAAATATTTAAAAAGCTCAAATTATATGTAAATAAAATCTCAGTTCATTCATTTTGGAAACACCTTAGGAGGGCGGTAAATGGAATTTGAAATTAAGCATTGGACAAACCCACAGAGATGCTTCTTATCAAACCCTGAATGTGGAAAAGCTAGGGCTGGATTCCAGAATAAAATCCATGGATAGTATTCACAAAACAGTTAACATCAAAGCTCCTTGCCTTGACTAGCTTTGCTGAAATGAGGAAAAGCATAAGCAGAAGAATAGGCATTTATACAATGAGAGAGTGTGCTAGGTAACACTCAACTTGGTGGGGAAAAAAACTATCTATCTATCTATCTATCTATCTATCTATCTATCTATCTATCTATCTATCTCACCCTAAATTCTATCTTAAAAAAACAAACAAACAGAAAAAAACAATCCTTCCATTTCTGAGGCATAAATTGGAGATGATTAACAAAAGGAATTCCAGGCATTCAAAGTCTTCACTCAGGGGAGTTAAGCCTTCAGGATTTCCTTTGTTGAGTGGATTTATGTAATAGCCAACAGGGAAAACAAACAGTACAAATAGAACCAGTTTACCCACCCTTATCTATTTGGGATCATGAATGGGTTACACTGACTTTAATAACCAATTTTTATTGGCTCTAAACCCTCACCTGATGTCAAGAGATACAGTCTGTGAAAGCCTCCCAGGTTTGTTTATCAAGTCCATGCATCAGTCCTGGTCACTGCTCCCCAGTAATCTGCCGTAATCCATGCCAGTTCCCAGCAGCCTATGCCTGAGTGATGCTGGAAAATTGCCCTGTTGGGGCAAGACTTACCTTCTGTCATCTTGTTGCTGCTGCTGTATTATATGTGATGTGATGTTTGGGAGACACACCGCCACTCTTTATAGGAGGGTGACAGTATCCTTCTCCATCCTTTGATGTCCATGCTGCCAGGGTGGCTGTGCCAGTCTGAGCTCCAGGACCACCTGCACAGTGGACCAGGAGCATTACTTGTGTCTTTCCCTATGATCTTCAGGCCTTAACATTGTATCTGGCTGCTGTATGCACTCCCACCCTCCAGGTGAGGTCACTCCAAGGATCTCCCTTGTCTTTCTTATAATCCAGTCTCAGTCGGGGTTATTCTAAGAAATCAGGGATGAATATTTGAATCTCTAATAAGAACAGAATGCAGTCTTGTTTCTTTTCTTTTTTCAATCCCTCCACCCCTTTCTCCCCAGCAGGACTCCTTTGCACCTATGCAAATTAAAAGCAAACAGATTCTTGGGAGGAGGGATCCAACTAATTCTACTACTATCAAAATCCAAGCCTTAAATGCTAATGGATTATTCAGGGTAGGAATTGTTATGGAGCCCTTTTACCACCATGTTTGAGCCCCATATTTTCTCCATTCAAGCATAAAAGAAGTAAAAATGCTGTTGTTGAACTCTAGGTTGTGGAGACTGAAAAACTCTACAAGTTTACTTTTGCAGTTTGCAATTATTGAAGCTGAAGACTACGTCAAAATGTGGTTCTGGACTCATCAATAATAGAATCATCTGGACAGTCTAAAAATAATGAATCCTACCATGTTCCCCAACAAACAGGGGGGGGGGCCTAGGAACCTGTTAGTGAGCAAGTGGAGCGGTAAACAGCAAGATTATACCATAAATATATCTATATATTATTAGTAATTTTCTATACATGTGCATATTTGCTAGAAAGTTGTGTATAATGAATTTGTAATATGACTCTGGTCCTTTTCAATCAATCCTTTAAACCTATGTTCCCAAGGGGTCCTCTCCTGACTTTGGATTGACGATTTTGGAATATTCCTTCTAGCAATATTCCCACCAAGAGGATTATCTTGAATTGAAGTTCAGTGCCAGATATATATCAACAAATACCTACATGTTTTAAAAATATCCATCTACGAGTAAGAGTATATTCTTCAGATTTCATCCAATTGGTTGATGCCATATCAATACTGTGTAAGAGGCTCACAACTCAGAAAGATTGCTTATAGTAATAGTAAACAAAACAGAAAGTAGTGCTTTCCTGATAAACCTTTAATTAAAAGTGGTAGAATCTAGGTTTGGGCCAAAAGCTGAAATACAGACTGCAACTAACCCCAGTTTATGCTGTAATATTTCTCTTTCCTCTGCTTTTTTTTGGGGAGGGGGGAGAGGGTAGGGGTGGAGAGGGTCCTAATGTTATCTCTTAAACCCAGAGACATTGAGAGTGAAAAGGAAAGTTTGGAAATCATCTCCTTGTCGAAAGAAAGGCACAGATTTAAAAAGATCCACTGACCATAAACTCTGGGCCAATGTCTTGGGAAATTCATCTCCTCCAATGTTATCTCTACCCATACATGAACACAGAAGTTGAAAAAATCGTCAGATATTTGATGTGCTTGGTATTAACTGTCTAATAAGTTAGAAAATGAGCCTAAAAGGTATCTGCTCTTCCAGTTTTCACTGCATTGTTGTTTTGGTAGACAGAGAGCATTGGTCCAGCAGTGTATTGAAAAGTGTAAATTTGTATTCATAAATGTAATAATAAATATTATAAGTATTTAAATATATAATATTTATTCCACGACTTGATTACCTACCAAAGAACAGCTTTAAGACTCTCTATCTGCTATGTTGTTACAGTATTTCATTCTTAATTTTTTTATTAGTTTCAGGTGTACAAAACAATGTAATGATTAGACGTTTAGATACCTCGCAAAGTGATAACCCAAACAAGTCTGTTACCCATCTGACATGGTACATAGTTATTACAATTTATTGACTATATTCCCTATACTGTACTATATATCCCTGTGACTATTTTTTTTAATTATAGTTGACATTTAACATTATTTTATATTAGTTTCAGGTGTACACTGTAGTGTTTAGACATTTATATAATTTATGAAGTGATTCCCACCGATAAGTCTAGTAATGCTCTGACACTATACATAGTTTTTACAATATTACTGACTATATTCCCTGTACTGTAGTTTACATCCCAGTGATTCTTTTGTAACTAATAATTTGTACTTCTTAATCCCTTCACCTTTTTACCAAGCCCCCAACCCCCCTCCCATCTGGCAACCATCAGTTTGTTCTCTGTATTATTAATTGTTTTTTAATGCCTTTTCTTCTCCTCACTCCACCACATCACCTTCTTTCTCTTTCTCTTTGTATGGTTCCCTCTATCTGCTTCTCCTTTTTTGTTCCTCATTTGTCGCTCTTGTAGAGCTTTGTGCTTGAAACTAGGTCATAAGGCTGTCAAGATGTCAGCTTCAAATTTAGTTCTCAATTCCCTGTCTTTAAACCACTTTCTACTTTGGGGATGATTTGCTGTATTTGTGGTTAGATTGGGCAATTTGAATACCCTTTCCATTGTACGGGAGTTTTTCTTTATATATATATACCTGCTTAAAGGGCTTCTTATAAGTCATTGTGCTTTGGTAGTCACACATTATAGGATCGACGTTGCCTTAAAAAATTTCAGGTCTTTCAGATAAATTAAGACAAACTGAGAGAGAAAGGAGAGAGAGAGAGAGAGAGAGAGAGAGAGAGAGAGAGAGAGAGAGACCTTACAAAAGGAACATGAAGTTAATTTTTGTCACCACATTCATAAAACAGTTCTACTAACCAAATACAGCCTACTTCTTACAAATGCAATTATGGTTATGCCTCATTGAGGGAAAAGATTTTTAAATATTAAAAATAAAATGAGCCACAGAAAACTCAAATGTCCTCCCTGAGGAACAAATAGTAAAATCTGGTGTTCATTAAAATACTTGAATGTTAATGGGAGAGAAAAAAATGTTAGCCCCGTATCCCCATTTCTTTGGACCAAGACAGTGTGGTTTCTCAGCTTTCTCAAGGCCTGGCCAACTTAGGATCTGGTGAGACTCTTTGGAGACAGGAAATGGGAGGTTGGACGTAGAGTAAAAATGAGTGAAGTGGGGGCTTTCTTGCACTGTACGCCTCCTTGACTTTCTCCATGGGGAGTACTATCAGACCCAAGGAGCCCACTTACTCTTGCTGGTCCCTGTCTATCGCCAAAGAGGTCACTCCCACCAAAGTAGGGGAAAAGATCTACAATAAACCAAGATAAGATCAAATGTGAAGATTTCAGAGGATCTGTGGGTTTCAAAGTGCATCACAAAAGGAAGCCTCCTTGCTTATGTTTCCCGGTCCCTCCTCCCCACCCCAAAATTGCCTTCTTGCTCTCACCTCCAGCTAGACCTTTAGCCAGAGCAGGACAGTCCAAAGATATCTGTCTGGATTTTGTCACTTCAATTGGCCATACTCGCTAACATTCAATCAATGAGAGTCATTTTTGTGGCTCCCTTTATACATCTTAATTTTATTTTCAATGCAAATGAATCCTGGAAGATCAAAAGGCTGTCAGCTATTAATACTTCAGAATAAATTAATTGAATCAGATTGCCTTCCCTATACTTCCTGGATAAGACCAGCTGTGCTAAGGATATAAGATCACTGCAGGATAGGGAGGGGATTTGGCGGCAAGAACTGGGTGGAGGGCGGGCAAAGGGGTTTTATATGGGTAACAGAACCTGAGGCTTAGGATAGCTTGCTGTTCTGGGTATCTAGAGGTGTGCCGAGTGGAGCAAAAATAGGTAGGTGGGAGGCTGTCAATGTCAATGCTGAATTATTTGAACTGTTTGCCCCTGGCTATGAAAGGCAGGTTAGCTCCCAGAATGATGGCCTCCCGGAAAACTGCTGGAAGACTTTTATGAAAGGAAGTCAACAAATGTCTGACTTGCTAATTACATGACAGTGATACCTTCGTCATGTGTTACTTGAAATTTTGTTGCCTTTGTCTATCCCTTTACGCTGATATATGCATGTGCCAAATTTTGGAACATATTATATGTAAATAAAGGATAGTTATGATTATTAGTAGTATACATTTTTTAAATCGTAGATGATCGCTTATTAATGTGTATACAATTTAATTAATTGTTTTGAGTACGTATCATATGGAGAGAATATATAAGCTCAAGAATTAATTGGGAGATAAGGTATATGTAAATAGTTCACTCTTTCATTATAGAAACAGAAATAGGTAGAAATATAGTTGTTAATACAGAAAGCTTTTCAAAAAGGGGATCATGTTATAATGATATTTTATATTCTCTCTCTTCTTTTTTTTTACAAAATATACAGTAGACATGGTTCAATGTCAGTAAATAGAGGCAATATTATTTTTAATGGCTGAAAAGCATTCTATTATATGAAGTCCCATATTTAACAAATATATTTTTAATACGTTCTTAGGCTATTTTTAGTTTTTTAAAAAATTACCAAGATAAAACAAACTTATGAGTTTCTATGCTTTTATTCTAAAACCTTCGTAGTGGACAAGGACACTCTAAACATTACACCAAAGGCAAAATCATGAAGAAAAAGTCTAAATTTATCTACTCCCACCCCCCCCAGCCCCCCAAAAAAAACCATACTACTGAAAAAAAGATCAGAAACATACACAATCTCCTAAAGAATTTTAAACGGCAAATGACAGAGTAGAAATTATTTGTAACATACATAGTAAAAGTATATATCCTCAATATATAAAGAGCGTTCACAAGTCAAAAATATGGCTATACTAACAGAAATATGGGGAAAGGCCTTACACAGCTACAATAAAAAAATCAAGTGGCTATTAATGAGATATATTCTTTTTGCCAAAGATCAAACTAATTATTATTGTTTTTAAAGTAATTCTTAAGGTCAGTGAGGGAATTGGGAAATGAATGTTTTTAACATGAATTGTCCTTTTCTCTTTCTGTAGGTTTTCAAAATGATCGCATCTATCTTTGTCTTTAAATATCATGTATATTCTAACTATTGCCAGTTATGTACATCTTTTCTTTGGGCTTCAGATCCATATGCAACTGCCTACTTGAGCTCTCCATTTCGTTATCTGACAAATATCTGAAGATTTACATATTCAAACAGCAGTTTAAATTTCCTCCTCACGCTTAGTCGTCTCCCAGTCTTTATCCAGGGATCCAAGTCTCAGAGTGGAATTATTCTTGGTACCTTCGTCTTCCTCTCCACACTCTGGGTCAACAAGTCTCATCAGCATCACCTCACATATATTCTCAGTCTAGCCACTTCTCTTAGGTTCCATTGAAATGGCATCCGTCCAGGTCACCATTCACTCTGCTTTGAATCTTTCTACTTGCATTCTTCAATTCCTCTCCCCTTCCCCACTGATTCTCTACTCAGCATTCAGCAAGATACTTTCTAAGCGTAAATAGGTCGTGCTTCTTCCCAGTTTGACTTCTTCAATGGCTTCTATTAAATTCAAACAGTTGGGGGCTAGAAGAGCACATAGTAGGTACACAGCAAACATGTATTAATAAATTATTATCAAGGTCCTCCATGGTGTGTCTACTCCCCACAGCTAGAGGCTTACTTTGGGGTAGTCTTCTGCCCTTCTCCTGTTCCTCTTTCCTCTTCCCCCTTCGAATGTTGTTGCCCCACTCTCAGAGGGTTGCCTTCTCCTTGCCATTCAGGGCACAGCATGGAGGTGCTACCTCCTCTGTGAGGCCTTTCCTGAAAACTTTGTCCAAACTAGATTCATTCTGTGATTTTTCTCCCATACCACCCGGCCTTGTTTTCCTGCACGTAACTTCTCAGAGTTTGTGTTTATACATCTAATTGCGAAATAAGTTGATCATGAGGCCTCTAGGACAGTGACAAAAACTGTATTTGGCTCATGATTGTCTTCTTCATGCTTTCTTCCCATAATAATGAAAACTGTAAACCAAGAAAGAAGAAGAGACAGAATCATCTGAGCTGACAATTAGCAGATTTTGAAAACGTGCTCTTTGCCCGGCACTCTGCCTTGAAAGAAATAATACACATAAATACAGGCAAATCATGTATGGGATTAGAAGAGTGCCTGGTGTTTTGTGAGCTGCAGTAATATTTATAAGCACACCTTCTCGCGTTGCGTTCCCCCGGTCACCCCAAGTAGAAGTCTCTGCTTATGTTAGATTTGAGAAAATTTAGTGGGGCTTAAAAAGGTTAAGGAGTGCCAGAGTCTGGACCCAAACCCACGTCCATCTGACCCAATAACCATCTTTCTATCTCCAGTTAGGAGTGCCTGTGTCACACCATTTGCAGAGGAGACTCCATCCTTGTAGGGCTGACCTTGACTTCTGACTCTGCCCAAGAAGAGCAGGATCTTCTACTCTTTGCCCAGACTCTGGAGTTGGATAGGGGAATAGGCATAGATGTCCCTTGGAGAAAGAAGAGCTAAAATGAAGTCACTTCCATTTTCTCGCTTGACATTTCATTTTCCTTAACTGAAGGGACCCTCCATCCTGGTTTGCCAGAGCAGTTTCAGTTTACTCCAGTTGTATAATTATTAATAGGAAGTGTCCCTGTATGCACAATAAACCACAGGGTCACTCTGTCCACAACTGTTCCATTTGGCGAGTAGCTGGTTTTTCAGCCTCCTCTTCCTGCTTTCCTCCTCATTTACTGCCAGTGACTTGCTTTCTGTGCTTTAACACATTGGCTCTCCCAGGTAGTGGCTGACTGGTGCAGTTACCAAGCTATAGGCCCTGCTAATGCACTATTGAGCCAGCTCAGAGCCCAGCCATGGTCAGAGAGAATTGTAAGGCCCCAGGACCTAAGGCTCAGTATCTATTGCCCTGCCCCATTCAGCACACAGCTGGCACTTTGCCTGCTCACTCAGGAGAACAGGGCTCATCACAGTTTCCAGCAGCCACTCCAATCCTGCTCATCTCTCATCTAGGTTCCTCCACTGTTGATGAGCCTCAAAGATGCTTCAGAAACTTCAGGAAGAACAAATGCACTCCCTCACTCCCTTGCCTGTGGGGCTGCTTTGTGTCTTCCATGCGGCTGATTTATTTCCCTCTGTCAAGCCCTTACAGAGAGGGCTTGTGTCCTTGCTTTGCATCTCTGCTTCCTTGTATTCAGGGCTCAAATCCCTGCTTAGTTTGTGGTTTTGAAATGGTAATGAGCTGCTGCTTTTCTTCCCGGGTTTGTAGATTCTTGTTTCTAACAGAGTGAATAGTGTGTCTCTTGATTTATCATCTTAGGAAGATGAATGCCACGTGTCCTGACGCTGTAACATCATCTTGTCTGCCTCCTAGCTCCAACGTCACCATCAGCGTATAGATGCTGGGCAGTCTGGCTCTATTTTTCACTGCATTCAATCAGGCACATAACACCATGTGCAGAGAACGTCAGTCACTTTATTGCAGCTCAAGGTGAATTTCTTTCTCCTCAAGGACATGACACAAAGTTCCCCAAGGGGCAGGCCCTGGCAGACCCGCTTGATTGTATTTTTTCATAAATGAGCTTTCAGGGGAGCACTGGTGATAGAACTGGCTGGACTGGTGATAGGATTGGATATTGTCACTCCACGCTCTCCTCCATGGTAGAGCTCAATTGATTGCATTATTTAGAGTAAGCACAAGCCCGAAAAAAGTGAAAGGCTTAACTTTCAGGCTTTTCCTTCAAAAGAGGAGAGCTGAAGGCAGTTTCATTTAAAACGGGGGGAGTGACAACTGAATATTCAATTTGTGGTCTGTTCTACAGGGACTTCATTTTTGCTTGTTGTTCCGTCCAGTTGCGTTCGTTCACAAGGCAGAACGAATGTCCATGCACTTACCAGGACATCTACCACCTATGGGTGCAGAGGCCAACCACATATGTCAGAAGGGGCAGCAGCAGCAAAGCCAGCAGTGGTTTCTGACTAACACTCAATGGGAACCAAAGGTTTTCTAGGAGGTCAGCAGAGTAGCCTGGAAAATAATTTCAGGATATTTGAAAATTTTGCTCTTCTGGCCGTGCCAGTCCTTTGTTGCAGTTTCTTTTATTTCTAACCAGACTTGCCAGTGGGCTGCTCTCCTAAGTCTTAGGTTTACTAAAGCATAAGGGGAATCCAGACCTGCCTAAATCAAATACAGTTTGAAAAGGAGAAAGCTTTCCAATATGGATGCATGGTCTTTTACCTGGAAGCAGTGCGTAATGTTTAGGGATATTCATGGGGGAAAAAATCAGATTTCTAAAATGACGCTTGCAAATTGAGTAGAACTAGTAACCGAGGGATCTAGTCCTACGAGGAAGGCTGTGGTACCCGAGGCGGTACCTCTCCCTCACCCTGTCCCCTGAGAAAGCCTTTGCGGCAGACACAGCTCCTGGGAGCATGGCGACTTGCTTCATGGTCCTACAGTGTCAGTGGTCAGATGGCGAGTGAGGCCGACCGTGACGGGGCAGGATGAGGAAGGATGATGCAGGACCAGTCACTCCGTAACTCTCTCTCCCTTCTTCACTGCCATCCCCATTCCTCAACTTAGACTCATCCACTGAAATTCTTCCGGGGGTCAGGCAGCACGTGGACACAAGTGACGTGAATGCAGAGGGTCCAGAGTGCTCCGGCCGTCCTGCTCTGCTCCTCCACTAACGCATCACTCCTGCTGGGCAAAGGATGGCTCAGAGTATCGCAATCCCATTCGTGTAAAAATACTCAGAAAGACAGTCTCTCCACACTTCCTTTGAGGCTCCTTTCCGCAGACACGATGGTGGCTTTTTCTTGGCTGAAATTCAAAGAAACTTCCAAAACGAACGAGGAAACACTTTATATCACGTTGCAATCCACACTTGTCTTTCCTGGTTGTATAAGTTTATTGTATTATTTTTAGAATGTTGACTTAAACAGCGAGCAGAGCTGGCCGAGCAGGATATCTGAATCTCTTATTAGAATGTACCTATGTCTTCTATCACTGGAGTCCACTGGCAGGAGGCTAAGAATAGCCCACAGAACCCTTTCCTGCGGCAGAAGGATTGTTTATTTGCCAGAAGAAGAGAGAAAACAGAAACTTCTCTCTCCACCCTTCTCCCTGAATTCTTCCTGGAACTGAATGAATGCTTTGCCTTGAAACGGAGGCCAATGAGTAGTTGGTAACTTCAGTCTGTTTCTGTGAAGTTGGTGACATGAGTATTCTGATCATGTCACACACTTGCTCTAAAACTTTAGCAGCTTACCATTGCCTGTACGGCAGGGCTCAAATGTCCTGCATTTGGTATTTGAGTCTCTTTTTAATCAGTACCCCTCCCCCTCCATTTACCAGCATTAGCCCCCATTGTTCTAGAACTTTCAGCTCATAACGTCAATGTCTCTCAATACCCCTGTGGTTTGCCTGCCCCTTTGATCACACTTCTCACTCTACTAGATGCCGGACTCTTTCTATAAACTGGTCTGGTCCTGCTCATCTTTCTAGAAATGGCAACAAACTCCCCTCCTGGAGAAATCTCGCTTGCTGCTGAAGTTATGGCGAGCTTGCCAGGCTCCTTTCAATCTATACTAGCCTGCTCTTTTTGATACTTGGCAAATAAAAGAGGCTTACACAGTTATTTGTCTTTTTATATGTGCAAGTTTTATTTTCTCAGTATCCTGAAAACTTCTGGGAATAGTGGTGGTAGGTTTTAATCTCCGTATCTGCTACAGCAATTGACAAATAGTAGGTGCTTAATTAGTGTTTAATGATTGATTTAGGGATTCTTGTTCTATTCCCACAGAATGAGTTGAGCACTCTTATCGTCCCTACTGGGACCATCCAACCCAGGGGCAGTGCTCTCCAGGCTTTTTGTAAAGTGGTGTTTGATAAACACTCCTCTGCCTAAAATGCTTGCAGGGAGGAGGTAGTGGCTGTTGTGAGGAGGAAGGTCACCTCTGTGGTTTAAAAAAAAAAGAAAAGAAAAGAAAAGAAACTGCTTTGTACAATGTCCTTATTGAGTCACAAGACCCTTGAACATAATAAAGGTGCTGAGAAATTGTGCAGTAAAGAAAGCTCTTTTATTTTGTTGAACCCACCATTTCCAATTTTACCACAGGACTTTTTTTTTCTTTTTTTTTCTGTGAAGTAATAGCACTTAGCATTCAGAAACACTAGATGTCTTAGATAGCTGGGGCTGAGCTAACAAAATACCATAGACTGGGTAGCTTTAGCAACAGAAATTTCTCTCTCAGTTCTGGAGGCTGAAAGCCTGAGATCAGGGTGCCAGGAAGCTTGTTTTTGGTGAGGGTTCTCTTTCTGGCTTGTAGATGGCCAATTTCTTGCTATGTCCTCACATAACAGATTCAGAGGGAGAGGGAAAGAGGGAGGGAGCGAGGGAAGGAAGGAGGGAGGGAGAGAGAGAGAGAACCCTGGTTTGTCTTCCTTTTCTCTTAACACTAATCACACCCTCATGACCTCATTTAAATCTAATTACCTCCCAAAGGCCACATCTCCAAATGCCATCACATTAGGGGTAAGGGCTTCATCATATAAACATGTGGGAGGAACACAGATATTTAGTCCATAACACAAAGATTCTATTAAACACAGTTTGAGACCGTCTTTTTTCTCTCTGGCTTCCCACCTACTTTCTTTTTAAACCTCACTTTTAGTGAGTTTTTTTTAAATATGTAACTCTGGTATAATCTCTTGGGTAACTGGATTCCAATACTCTGTGAAGTATTTATTATTTTGCCCATTTTTCACTACTGAAAAACGCCTCCTATTTCTACTGCTCTGTTTTGCATCCTTTTAGGTAAGACCAAATGAGGACCAGGAAAATTAGTTAATCTTTCTGGTAACTTATGTGACCACTAGATTTAATTAATTAGACAAGTTCTTGTGCCCCTAAGACTAGCTAGTTCTGTGAACAATTTGGAGATTTTCTAGTCTAAGCAGATTTTTTAAAAAAGCATGAACTAATTAAGGACTTAGAAAGTAAGTAATGTATTCACATATTGGGACAAAGTTGAGCTAAATTCAAACCTTCTGGCTTTTAGGTAAATGGACTGCCCCACACATCTCTCTGATCTCTCACCCTTGTGAAGTTTTCCTAAGTCTTAAAATTTCTTTAATCTCTTCAAGTCAGCTGAGATCAACCCAAAAAGAAAAGAAAGTTATATCACATTCATTGACTTTTTCTAGGTTCCATCATAATACCAGACCCCTCAATTCTTCCTTGCATGGCAAGATTTTCATTCACCTCTCCACTCTGGTCACCCTCCTCTGAATGCTTTCAAGTCAACATCCTTTGAAAAATGTGGCACTCAAGACAAAACCCAGTTCTCCAGATGTGGCCTGACTTGGAATAGTGCTTTGGAGCTCTCTGTCTGGCCTTTGAATGCAGGCATGCTCCTTTTGCTGCAGAAGGTGATAGGATTCTCAGTGGGCCCAGATATTCTTTTAATCATATCCTTGCCTGCCTCCTGACCTGAATGCAATCTCCTAGTCTGAAGTTTGAAGCCCTCCCACCATTGTGTTCCTCTCTAGGTTAATTCAGCTCATCTCTTGTTACAACCCCGGCTTTTGTCCTCCTGTCAAACAAACCTGCCTGGCATTTCCTACACCTGCTTCTGCTTCGCTTTCTTAAATCACTGACCTCTGGGCAGCGGTTATGTCTCTCAATCATCCCTTCCTCTTTCTGTATGCTAAATGATGACTTCTTCCTTTTGGTCTTTGTTAGTCTCCTCTTCTCTATGGAAACCTTCTAGATTAAGCTCTCCCAGCTCCCAACCCTCCTCAAAGCCATGCTCTTCCCTGTCTTCTCTCAAAATGTTCAGCACTTAGGGAATATTATTTGTACACACTTGTAATGCTAGCGGTAGGTGCCCTCCACGTGTCTCTGTAAGTCATTTTTCTATCTTTCTCGCTGTAGTAATGATTACAGTGGTGAGTGAGTATCTGCATATTGATCGACATGTCACAAGGCACCTACACACATATTGGGTCATCTGACTCACTGCAATCTTTTCTAGAGGTCGGCAAGTATTAGTACCCTCCTTGGAAAGTGAGCCTCAGCCAGGTACCTAACTTGCTCAAGATCTAATAAGCAGTACCACAGGGATTTCTGATTCAGAGGTGGGTTCCTTCAAACTTTCTCTGTTGATTGCCAAGATAAAGTTCGTGTGAGTAGAGGGCAAGATTTCTAAATCCCCACTCTTATGCAGTAATCATAAAACAAAAAAATCATTAAAAATATAGCTAACATACAATATTATATGAGTTTCGGGGGTACACCACAGATATTCAACATTTATGTGCCTAAATAAATGATCACCATGGTAAGTCCAACAACCATCTGACACCATACCATGTTCTCATAATATTATTGATTATATCACCTATGCTGTATATTACATCCCAGTGACTTATATGTTTGATACCTGTAAATTTGGACCACTTATTTCTCTAACTTTCTCCTCTCCTTTTTAATTTTTCAATTACAGTTGACATTCAGCATTATTTTGTATTAATTTCAGGTGTACAGCATAATGGTTAGACATTTGTATAATTTAAGAAGTGATCCCCTTGACGAGGCTAGTACCCACCTGGCATTATACATAGTTATTGCCATATCATTGACTACATTCCCTATGCTTTGCATACCCAAAATTATTTTGTAACTACCAATTTGTATTTCTTAATCCCTTCACCATTTTTACCCTGCCCCTAAACTCCTCCCACCTATCACCCCAAGAAATCTAGTGCCCATCTGACCCCATACATAATTATTACAATATTATTGACTGTATTCCTTACACAGTACCCTACATCCCCATGACTACTTTGTAACAACCAGTTTGTACTTCTTAATCCCTTCCCCTTTTTTCACACACACCCCCAACCCCCTTCCATCTGGTAACCATCAAAATATTCTCTGTATCTGTTAGTTTGTTTCTGATTTCTTCTTTATTTTGTTCTTTAGATTCTACATATAAGCAAAATCATATTGTATCTGTCTTTCTCTGTCTGACATACTTCACTCAGCACAATACCTTCCAGGTCAATTCATGGAGCTGCAGATGAAAAGAACCCATTCCCTTCCATGGCTGAGCAATATTCCACTGTAAACATGTACCACCTCCTCTTTATCCATTCTTCCATTGACAGACACCCAGGCTGCTTCCACATCTCGGCCATTGTAAACAATGCTGCAATGAACATATGGATGTACATGTCCCCTCGAAGTAGCATTTTGGGTTTCTTCAGATAAATACCCCAAAGCGGGATTACTGGGTTCTTGTTTGTCTCTTGTTATAGCCTTAGTTTTAAAGTCTATTTTATCTGTTATAAGTGTGATTACTCCAGGTTTTTTTGCTGTTGTTTCCATTTTTATGAAATATCTTCTTCCATCCCTTTACTTTCCATCTGTGTGTGTCTTTCAATCTGAAGTGATTCTTTTGTAGGCAGCATATGTAAGGATTTTGTTTTCTTGTCCATTCAGCCCCCCTATGTCTTTAGATTGAAGCATTTAAACCATTTACATTGAAAGTAATTGTTGATAGATATGTAGCTATTGCCATTTTATTATTAATAATTTTGATTTTTTTTTTTTTTTCTGTCTTAAAGAAGTTCCTCTATGATTTCTTGTAATACTGGTTTGCTGGTGATGAATTCCTTTAGCTTTTTCTTGTCTGGGAAGCCCTTTATCTGTCCTTTGATTCTAAATGATGGCTTTGCTGGGTAGAGTACCCTTGGTTGTATGTCCTTGCTTTTCATCACGTTGTATATTCTGTGCCAATCCCTTCTGACGTGCAAATTTTGTTGTGAAATCAGCTGACAATCTTATGGGAGCTTGTTTGTAAGTTACTAGTTGCTTTTCTCTTGATGCTTTTAGGATTCTCTCTTTGTCTTTAAGCTTTGCCATTTTAATTATAATGTGTCTTGGTGTGGGGCTGTTTGGGTTCATCTTGTTTGGGACTCTGTTTCCTGGGCTTGTGTATCTATTTCCTTTACCAGGTTAGGGAAGTTTTCAGTCATGATTTCTTCAAACAGGTTCTCCATCCCTTTCTTTCTCTCTTCACCTTCTTGTACCCCTATGATGTGACTGTTGTTACTCTTGATGTTGTCCCAGAGGTCTCTTAAACTATCTTCATTTTTTTTTTTTTTTTGGATTCTTTTTCCTTTTGCTGTTTCAATTGGGTTTTTTCCATTACCTTGTCTTCCAAATCTTTGATTTGATCCTCTGCTTCATCTAGTCTACTGGTAATTCCTTCTAGTTCATTCTTCATTTCAGTTAATGTATTCTTCACTTCTGACTGGTTCTTTTTATGGTTTCTATGTCCTTGTTTATGCGTGCTATCTCTTTGCTGAAGTTCTCACTAAGTTCCTTGAGCATCCTTATAAACATTGTTTTAAACTCTGTCTCTGGTAGGTTGCTTGCTTCCGTTTCATTTAGTTCTTTTTCAGGGGTTTTCTGTGTTCTTTTTTTGGGGAAGGTATTTCTATGTTGCCTCATTTTGGCTGCCTCTCTGCTTTCATTTCTATTTATGAGGTAGATCTGCTATGTCTCCTAGTCTTGCCAGATGGCCTTAGGTAGTAGGTGCCCTGTGGGGACCTGGCACAGTCTCCCTGGTCATCTGCTCCGGGTGCTCCAGGAGTGTCCCTTGTGGGTTGTGTGTGCCCTCCTGTTATAGTTGAGCCTTGATTGCTATTGGCACTTAGTGGGTGGGATTGACTCTCAGGCTGACTGGCTGTGGGGTTTGGCCATGTCCACAGCTTATGGACTGCTGTGGGGGGGGGCTTACCCCACTGAGTGGGATTCACCCAGCAGGCTCTGCTGCCTATTGAGACTGCCCTTTGTGTGTGCTGCTTGTGGGGTTAATTAGGTGGTGCGCTGCTGTGGTCTGAAGCCAATTTCCAAATATATTTGTTCTGGAGCCTCTTGGGAGGGGCTCTGGTGCAGGCCCAGATTACCCACTGATTGTGACTGGCTGGGACTACCTGGTAGAAGCTACAAAGTGATCTGCAGTGTTTTGCTGCCTGTACTAAACCTGAAGGCACATGGGAGAGGCCATGCTGTGAACTGAGAATGTTAGCCACCAGTATCGGGCCTGGAGTACTCCAAAAAGCTAGGATACCCTGAGGCCTGCTGCCACCTGCGGCTCTCTTAAAGTTCAGCCTCTGATAAAGCCTTGGGCGGTATGCAAGTTGGGTGAGGCAGAGCCTGAGGCAATCACTACAGTGGGAAGCACTGTGGTCACCAGGTTAATGTCAACTCTGGATTGGTGCCAGTGCCGAGCCTGGAGCTACGAAGCAAAAGTCTCAGAGCATGCTGAACCAGTTGTCATCCACCTGGTACCTGTGGACTTTGATAGGTTTCCAAAATAGAGTGCACGCATGTGGCGCTGGCTCTTCACAAAGAAAGTGCCTCCTGGTGTTGGGGGAATTGGGTGGGATGGGTTCCTAGTGAATTAGCAAGGTGGAGCCCCAGAGCTCACCGACCAATCAGATTCAGATTTGACCATAGGGGGGTGGGGCTCAACACATTAAAGATGGTGGCTGCCTGCCTGGTTGCACAGGAGAAGGACCCCTCAGAGTGAAAATGGGACTGTCTTCCATCCCTGGCTTTGGTGCCACATACTTCAGTCTGCTCCCCACGTGCCTCTGATGCCCCTCGAGTCACTGTCCCTCCACTGGAGCCCAAGGTGAGTGCCTGCACATGAGTGAGTCTGCGCATGGGCCAATTAAGAGGATGTCTGGGTTTCCTGCAGCCTTTCATGCCACCAGGATGGTTGGAATCCCCACTGTTTTTCACAGGCAGATGTTGTGGGGGCTCCTCTTCCCAGCATCAGCAAGCCTGGAGTGGGGCTGGTGTCCTTTGCTCCTCTGGGGGGAATGTCTGTGACCAAGATATCCCTCCTCATCCACCACACGGAAGTTTGGAGCCAGCTGGTTTCGTGTCTCCATCCCTCCTACCAGTCTTAAAGTGGCTCCTTCTTTATATCTGTAATTATAAAACTTCTGTTCAGCCAGACTTCAGATTGTTCTCTAGGTTGATTGTTCTGCAATTTAGTTGTAATTTTAATGTGTTCATGGAAGGAAGCAGGCACAGTGTTTATCTACTCTTTTGTCTTATGCAGTAACCTTTTGATTTTGAAGTTTTTAGAGAGAGTCAACACCCTACAGCTCCTCTCGGGTGGTCTGGTATAAGCAGAATTTTTGCATTCTGGAAAATACTTGGGTTTCAGATATTTTTCTTTTTGTCAACTCTCCTTCATTTTGTCTCATTTCTGTATTTTAAAATTCCTTGCTCTTTACTTGACAAGTAGGTTAGCTTTATAAGAGTCAAAGTTTAAAAAATCACTTGTGAGACAGTCATTGAAAATGAGAACAATTTCCTATTGCACATATTCTAGCATTTTCTACCACTGAACAGAGGAGGTTAAGGCTTAGCTGATGTCTAGTAGGAAGGAGGGAAATTAATTTGAGCATAAGGTGAAGAGCTACTTAATATTTGGTAAAAATCAATAAACATGGGTCCACACCATTTTGCCTTGCTGCTCTATTACAGTAACAGGTGAATCAAATTCAGCAAATGAGTCCCTAGGTTGCGCCTGTGTCATACTAGGAACTGGAGAGAGAGGAGTAAACAGTACAGACAAGATTCCTCATCTCACGGAGCTCACATTCTAAATGTGAAGTCAGACAATATAAATATAAATAAATGTTATATTTCAGATAGTAATAAATACTAGAAGAAAACCACATAGTAAGATGTGATGGAACAGAGTTTGAGGGCAGGGTGTTAGAGTGTGGTTACAATGGTATCCTTGAGTAGGTGGCATTTGAGTTGAAATTTGAATGGTAAGACATAGCAACCAAGTAAAAATTGAGGACTGATTATTCTGGGCAAAAGAACAAGAAAACCATGAGAGAGGAAGGAACTGTGTTTGAAGCTTAGAAGGAAGGCCAGAGAGGCTAGTGCTTCATGAGTGAGGGGAACAAGGACAGAAAACTGCAAGTTTACATAGGAACCTTGTAGATCAAGGGAGACATTGGAGGGCTTAATCGGGAGGAATGATGTAATCAGATGCACATTTTAGCAACATCAACCTTGCTGCTCTGTGTACAAAGGGGATTATTGGGAGGCAACAATGGAAGCAGTGAGGTTAGTACAATAATATTAATCCAGGTGAGAGATTGATGGTAGGTTGCTCCAGGTATTAAGGATAATAGAAGACAGGGAGGTTTAGGATATATTTTTAGATGAAAATGATACAATAAGCTAATGGATTTGACATGGAGGTGAAGAGAAAATGAAATAAAGGATGAGTTGTAGGTGCTGATGCTAAATAGAAATTTGCTAGTGCCAGGGAGAGTAGCTTGGCAGCGCTTGATATGGACCCCAGCATCACTGCTGCAGCAGGTACTGCCCAGGGCATCCATGCTGGTAAGCTCTGTGAATGGACATGTCTCAGATGTTTTGATTACATACTTTATATCCTCTTTTTATAATGACGGTTGTGTTAGTTCATTGCAAAATTTAAACCAGGACTAATCCAGAAGAATATTATATTTAAAAGGAGAAAAATCTTTTAATGATTGAAATATACAATAGTCAATGTATATAATGAGCCATATACAACGGGTTGCCTCTCACTAGTGGCACTTACCCCAAGGCGGGGTATACAGTTGTTTTTTCTGGTGGAGAGATTAGGCTTCCGGACATTTAAGCAGAGGCATAGTTCAGTTCTAACATGAGTAGGGAGGGAGCTGATCTGATGTCAGCTTCCTGCTTTCCCCCGGACTGGTTAGAGGGTAACCAACTGGTTGATGGTATGACCTAGAATATCAAACAGATGCCACTATTCTCTGAATGTCTGACTCTGAAGTTTCAGAGTCTTGTTTTGATATGACTTTCCTCTAAGGCTTTTTAATCATGGCTTTCACAACTGTTATAATGCTTTAAGAATTAAAGAGCAGGAATTTTGTCTAGAGAATATACTAAAGAGGACTTGTTCTCCTGCTCCTTGACTAGCTGTACATATCAGTCAAGATCTTTGGAAAAATGTCTAGCACATTGAGCTGGGAGTTTTGAAGACTTTCAATAAAGGGACTATTGAGAGAGAGCCAACCAATGATGCTGAAACACTCACAGAGTTGACATGGTGGTAAGAACTTACAGGTCTACAGAAACAAGTGCTACCAAAGTTTGAATGAAACCAAAGATGTGAAAACTGGAAAGAAGGGTCATTCCAAAGCAGCTATAGAGGCTAGAGTCACCCCCAGAACTGCACTCCAGCAGAGAGGGAGATGGTATGAAATATCCCCACCTTTTTCCTCCTGTTCTCCCATTGTCTGCTCGAGTCTCTCATTGGCTGATCCCCAAAGGGAAGTCAGAGGGTCAAGGATCTGGGCTCACCCTTCTGGGGCACAGGGAAGGACAGAGAAAGTTAGAGAATGGATTTGGGGGTGAAACTACATTTGTCCCCCTAAGGTCATTTTTGGTTCTATGATTTCATAATTGTATTTCTTCTCATATTAGTTGTCTTGTATACTGTCTTTTACATACTGAGCACAACACAGTAGAAATAATAGTTGTAATCATGATAGACATAGTAGTTGTCCAGTGATTCTGAGGGGCCTGAAGCTATAACTTGCCATAGATGTGCAAAACTTTGTTTCTAAGTGCATAGACTGAAAGAAAATCAATAACAACAGCAACAAAAGCAGATTCAATTCCAAACCACACCATCAGAACATTTTTACCAGAGCTGGTGAGCAGTTGACGTGATCATACTTACAAGAATGGTGTGAGACCCATCACTATTTCTCTTCTACTTCTTTGGCTCTGCAGCTATGTTTCAAGGACTGAATCGGCAAGGATTTGGTGCCAGTGAGAAAACGGGAGTGAATAGAACTTGGCCCAGCTCACCAACAAAGAATTCCACCCCACAGTGCTTAATTTTCATCCCTATTTAGCTACTAGATGTAGCATAAATCCTCCAGCTTCTTTCCTCTTATCTGAACTCTACTGTGGTTATTAAACAAATTGTGGATCTATTTCACATCCTCTCTAATACTCTGAAAACTATACAATATAAGGCTTAATGAAGGTGGCATGCCTCCGAATGACTTAGAACTGAAAATATGACTACATCAAAAGTCTTTAGAAGGCAAGATTTTAATGGCTGAATAATATGCTGGAACAGAGGAGTAATTTCTTCTCGAATGCTAGGATGAATTATTTATGCTTTGACAACATTATGTGTCTCTAAAGCAGCTTTTAGTTATTCTCCACTTCTGGGCTACAGCTGATCCTGCTGCCCATTCTTGTAATTACATTAACCTCTTGACTTTACATGACAAGCTTTTCCTGTGTGCTGCGATCAATAGCCTATAACTACACCTCTTTAATAGGGCCATAGTTACACTTCAGTTCAGACACAATTAACTTCTGTCCCCCTTTACTTTTTGGTGGGGCATGGAATAAAATTTCTTATTTTAACGTCTGAAACAAAGGAAATCATTTCGAAGGAAAAAAACATAAAAATATGCAGATCGAATGGAAAGGAATGATTACAATGATAAATGGGCCAGTAGGAAATCCATTTCTGCCAACACATGGGATTAGAAACCCTGGGGGAAGCAGTAGATTTCAAATCCCTAAATTTGTGTGGTGGTGTTTAAATCTCTGCTTTGATAAACTTTTTGCTTTCAGTAGGATTACAGGCACTGTGGACCACCTACATGCCTATTCAAGCCATAGCAATTAATTATAGGGTGCATATGTAAATAGAGAAAGTATAATGTTAAATGTTGAAACACCTTCAGGGTCAGCTAGTTAAATCTTCCTCTTAAGACAAAGAGAAAATGAGAGAGGTATTCAGTTGATGTACGTTAGAGCCTGCCAGCTCAGGAAAGAAGATTTTGTGTGTTCAGTTATGTTGGTAGCTTTAAATCAGCCACTGGAGTATTTACACCATGGAAATTGGCAAACATTGCAAACCAGTGCCTTTCCCCCCAAAGAGCTAGTTAAACATTTACCTTCATGTCATTCTGTGTATGTGTGTGTGTACACATGTATATGTATGTATGTGTATTATATATGTATATACGTATGTGTATATAGCACTTATATATGTCATTATATGCTATATTATGTTGACATTCCATCTTGAAATAGTCTCGTAAAACTTTCCCATATATTTCTTTGTGATTACATTTTAATGTATCTATTTATCATCTATCTATCTATCATCTATCTATCTATCTATCTATCTATCTATCATCTATTGCTTTATAATATATTAACACACACAGACATATGTACACACATCCATAATATGTATCCACACAGACTTGCAGGGTCTCGTACTTTAGATTAGACTTCAGATCATGCAGAAGAGCTCCCACCCTATGGACCACTGGAGAAACTCAAAGTTGATTCATGAGAATCAACTCTACAAAGACAGGCATGATGGTCCAGGCTGTAACCAGACACATTTGAAGCACTAAGGGTTTGGGATGTGAACTGAATTCTAATTCTATAATGCTGTAAAGGAGCAAAGTCTGTTACTATCTTCTGTACTATATTATCAGAGCAATATATCTTAGAAATAATAAAAAAAAAACCCTCCCCATTACCAAGAGCAATAATTTAGGACCCATTCAGTGTTCTCTATAGATAATGCATCTGGTTTAAAATCACCTTAAGAAACAACTGGTGGCTGCTGAAATCCTGTCAGACTACTCTAATTTTCTTTTATGACAGTGTCAGACTTGCTATATTGCAGGAAAGTGATCTATATAACATAGATGCTTGATGCCTACACATATTATCTGGTCAGCAAATTTAACATGAAAAGGCATTATCTCGAGTGGGTGCAGAATTAGCACAAGGGATTAGAGTGCAGCTACCACCAGGAGAAAGTACGAATTGAAAATTTACAATGTCCTAGTACTTGAGCAGTCTCTGCTGCAGTGGGGAAATTGGAGTACATCCACCAACATGTACTGGAGTGTTAATGAGAGATTCACACATCTGGGCCCCAGTCCTTGACCCACTGAATCAAATTTCCCAAAGTGATTCTCGTGCATACTCAGAATTGGAAATTACTACTTTTAGGCTGCATTTCCCAAATGAGGGAAGTTTGAGAAACAGGGAGCTTTTGACGTGTGCTGAAGTCAAACTGGAACTTTTTTTTTTTTCACTTTTTGGTAAAGGAAGGAAGACATGAGAGACACTGAAACATGGGGGGGCCACCTCCTCCTCACACTCTTAGCCCTCTGGGGTCTCCTTCTCTGAGACTTGCCAGAACTCCAAGTCAGGGTAGAAACCAGAACTTTCCGATGTGATTTCTAGGCGGTGTGATGTGATGGAAGAAGTTCTGGGCTTGGAGACATGAACTCAGCGTGGAAGACCCCATGTTTTTGTGCGTGTGTGTGGCCTTGGATAGTTATTGACTTCTTATGAGCTTCAGTTGCTTCGGTGGTAATATAGAAATAATCATATTGGTTCTTTTTGTATCATAGAGACATTCCTATGACTAAGGGAGGTATATGGAATGTAAAGAGTTAACCCAAATGTTGGGTACAGGGTGATGTCAAGGTCCCCATGACTTAGATCTGGGACTATATCACATGCTCTGAAATGGGTTTTATGGAAAATCTCTGTTTTGTGGTCAAGGGTCTAAAAGGCTGAGTGCGCATTATCAGAACTGGTAGGTAAAGGGAGGCATGAAGAAAACATTAGAGATGGTAGTTTGAAAAATACCCATAATTATAGCTAACAATTTTTGATCAGTTATCATGATAAGGACTTTACATAAATAATCTCATTTTCATCCTTAAGCAATCCTTTGAGTATGTACTATTATAATCACCATTTTCCTGATGAAGAAACTGAGTGACTGATTTCGTGATTTGCCCAAAGTCTCATAGCTTGTAGATGGAAGAGTCTGATTTGAATCCAGAATCTTAAGCATCAAAAGTAGCAGAAGAGTTAGGTTAGCAATGGGGTTAGATTAACCCAGTGGAGCTGTTACAGCTTACATCTTGAGCTGTTAAACCAAACAGCCCTGAAGGTCAGGAAAGATGGAGAGAGTGAGCAACAAAATTACTTTCCTTGCTTCCCCCAGTACCCCAGAAACTATAGTATTGGGGGGGTTGTTAATACCCAGTGATTCCAAATGAATTCAATTTTATTTTCACTGAGTGTTTGTAAGAATTAGATTGAACTAACAATAATGATTACAGAATCTGCTTCTATAAGGGGTTTTAAAAATGTTGGATATTTTATTGGTTAGAGTTGTAAATATAATCTGTTTCAAAGGTGAGAAGGGAGATGTGATAGATTACTTTCTTGGTTCTTTCTGATTCATTAAGTTTCTTTTAGTTTAGTTCAATGGGGATTTGCCAGTTTTTGTGAGGACATGGTACCTAATAAAATATTAAAACTTTACACTCTCCATTAAACTCTAGGGATGATCATTTTGTTTTTCCCTGTTCATGGGTGGCCTGTAAGGAGAGAGCAGAACAAATCTTCAGACTCATCAGAATGGAGTACACACATTGCAAAAGCATTTTGCCTTTGCAATGGGCTTAAATCACACAGAAACAAAATCTGGACCGTTTCATGCAGATGGAGGTAAAGGGTCTGATATCGGTCTACAAAACAGAACTTTGCCAAGAGTACCAGATTCTTTCAGATCCAATACAAATTCTCTTGAAACATCTGGATGCATTTCCAGATGAAAAACTTGTGGGTTAATGAAATTGCCAGATGTGACTACTTGCCAAAATATTGAAAAAGCTTTTGTTAGCGACTCCCTACTTTAGGGGTTCACATGGTAAGTGTTGAATTGCCATTCTGATCTTATTCTTCTAAACAAATTAGCATTTTAAAGCTTTGCAGGCAAATAACACTATTTGAACAATTTACACCAGAAGAGGTTCTCTGTTTCATGTGTAGGTAGGTAAAACCCTGATTTCAAAGCACCTTTCTCATCTTCACAATTAGTCACACTGTGTTCTCCTACAGAAGTTATTTTTGCTCTCCCCACCCCATCCCATATCTCAACATACCACTTGATCATTAATTTATGAATCATAAGAAAAATCTACTTTGGATAGCTAAATTCAGAGATGCCTAACTTTAATCTTGTTTCTCTACCTAAGTTTCAGTTGTGAACATTGTGAAACAATTTCTCTCTGCTCAGGAGAGACAAATATTTTCTTCCTGAAGGGTGAATCACTCAGAAAATAATAAATCCTCCTCTGGTGCTCTTGTTTAATGTTACAGTTCCTTTCTTAATGGGGACATCTGACCCCAGTAACCCCTTTTCCCATTTTCAAAGTACAACGTCAAACCCAAATAAATAACTTTTCCCATGAAAGAGCTCAGAAACAAAATGCTTTTGGGAAAACAATGGTGGCAATGTCTTAAGAATTACTGTACCAAATAACTTTAACACAATCCCTCTAAAACCAAGCAGATACTAAGACAACAATGCAGACATACTAGCAGCAACAGTCTCTAAAAGTGGTTTCCTTTAAAGATCCAAGAGCCATCCTGAATAGGCACAGAGAAGGCTGAACAATAGATAGGATTTCAAGGGACCAGGAAATTCCTTATTTTGATCCCTAGTAAAAAGACCAAAAGGGAGTAGCAAATAATGACAGATGACCTGAAGATGAGGGAAAGAGGTGGTAATACAGCCCTGCTTGCTGTAAGAAAGAGGGTTGTCTGTCCTGGAAATCAGAGCAGGCTGCTTTCCTGGGTGGGAGGAGTAGTCCTAGGGAGGTTTAGTAGTCACTCTCGGGAGGTTTACCAGACCTTTGAAGCAAATATGCATAAACTGTATCTTGTTGGTTAGATGAGCCCCCACAGTGTCAGGGATAGGAATCCACTCTTTGAAGATGAAGTTGATACCAGTGTATAAAACAATACATGAATGAAACTAAGAAAGGCCTGCTATTCAGGAAAGAGAAGCTGGAAGCCTGGGTCCTGGGTAGAGTTTGGCGCTCTTGACATAAGGGCAAAATAATTTGTGGTTTGCAGTACAGTGTATCTCTACAAAGGTTTAGCATTGTATAATGCAAAAAGCCCTGGCCAGAGAATTAAGAGGCCTGTATTCTGTACCCCATGGATGCAGTTTCTGTACCCCATGGATGCAGTTTCCCCAAATGGAAATTGTTATGTCTGGAAACCTGAGGTCTCAAATGCATTTCTCTTACTTTTTTTTTTTTTTAATAATTAAACAAAATTTTTTCAATTACAGTTGACATGCAATATTGTATTAGTTTCAGGTATACAACATAGTGATTAGACATTCATATAACATATGAAGTGATCACTCTGACAAATCTAGTACCCATCTGACCCCTTACGTAGTTATTACAATATTATTGACTATATTCCTTATGCTATACCCTACATCCCCATGCCTACTGTGCAACAACCAATTTGTACTTCGTAATCCCTTCCACTTTCTCACCCATCAACCCAACCCTCCTCCTATCTGGCAATCATCAAAATGTTCTTTGTCTCTATGAGTTTGTTTCTCTTTTGTTTGTTCATCCATTTTGTTCTTTCGATTCCACATGTAAGTGAAATCATATGACATTTGTCTTTCTCTGTTTTACTTATTCCACTCAGCACAACACCCTCTAGGTCCATCCATGTTGTTACAGATGAAAAGACTTCATTCTTTTTAAAGGCTGAATATTATTCCATTGTATGTATGTATCACCTCTTCTCTATCCATTCATCCAATGCTTGACACTCAGGCTGCCTCCATATCTTGGCTGTTGTAAACAATGTTGCAATGAACATGTGGATGCACATGACCCTTTGAAGTAGTGTTTTGGGTTTCTTTGAGTAAATACCCAGAAGTGGGATTACTGGGTCCTTCTTTGTCTCTTATTATAGTCTTTGTTTCAAAGTCTGTTTTGTATGGTATAAATATTGCTATCTCAGCATTTTGGTGTTTTTTTTTTTTTAATTTCCATTTTCATGAAATATCTTTTTCCATTCCTTTGCTTTCAGTCTGTGTTTATTTTTCTATCTGAAGTGTGTCTCATGTAGGCAGTATATGTAGGGGTCTTGTTTTCTTATCCATTCAGCCACCTTATGTATTTTGATTGGAATATTTAATCCATTTACATTTAAAGCAATTGTTATGGATATGTACTTATTGCCATTTTATTTTTCATATTTTTTATCTTTTTTTTTCCTTCTTCTCAAGGAACTCCCTTTAACATTTCTTGTAATATTGGTTTGGTAATGATGAGCTCTTTTAGCTTTTTCTTGTCTGGGAAATCATCTTTCTTCTATTCTAAATGATAAACTTGCTGGGCAGACTAATCTCGGTTGCAGGTCCCTGTTTTTCATCACCTTGAATGTTTTGTGTCAATCTCTTCTGGCCTGCAAAGTTTGTGTTGTGAAATCAGCAGACAGTCTTATGGGAGATCCCTTGTAGGTAACAAACTGCTTTCCTCTTGCTGCTGTTAAGGTTCTCTGTTTGTTTTTAACCTTTGGCATTTTAATTATAATGTGTCTTGGTGTGGGCCTCTTTGGCTTCATCTTGTTTGGGATTTTGCACTTCCTGGGCTTGCATGTCTATTTCCTTTGCCAGGTTAGGGAAGTTTTTCATCATTATTTCTTCAAATAGGTGTTCACGTCCTTGCGCTCTCTCTTTTCCTTCTGCTACCTCTATGATGCAAATATTGTAATGCTTGATGTTGTCCCAGAAGTGCCTTTTTTCTTTTTGCCATTTCGATTGGGTGTTCTCTGCCACCCTCTCTTCCAAGTCTCTGACTTGATCCTTCACGTCATCTAATCTACTGTTTATTCCCTCTAATGTGTTCTTTATTTCAGTTATTGTATTCTTCATTTCTAACTGGTTCTTTTTCATGTTTTCTGTCTCCACTTTTATGTTTCCTCTCTTTTTGTTGAAATTCTCACTGAGATTATTGAGCATCCTTATAACCAGTGTTTGGAACTCTGTGTCTGGTAGATTGCTTATCTCCATTTTGTTTAGTTCTTTTTCTGGAGCTTTGTTCTGTTCTTTCATTTGGGACGTGTTTCTTTGTCTCCCCATTATGGCTGCCTCTCTGTGTTTGTTTCTATGTACTAGGTTGAGTTGCTTTGTCTCCCAGTCTTAGTAGAGTGGCCTTATGTAGTAGGTGTCCTGTGGAGCCCAGTGGCACAGTCTTTCTGGTCACTTGAGCCAGCTGCTCCAAGTGTGTCCCTTGTGTGGATTGTTTGTGCCCTTCTGTTGTAATTGAGCTTTGGTTGCTGTTTGCATGTCAGGCTGATTTGTTGTAAGGACTGGCCATGACTACAGTGGAGGAGCTCTTGTTCAGGGGCTGACCCCACAGAGCAGGATCACTTTAGCAGGGCTCTGGTGCCTGCCCAGTCTTCCCTTTTGGTATGTCTTTCACAGAGGCAGCCAGATGGTGTTCTTGTGCAGTCCGAATCTGGCCACCAGGTGTGCTAACTCCAGGGCCTCTTAGGAGGGGACCTGACAAATACCAAGGTCTGCTTCTATTTCTGCCTTGCCTGGGACCAACTGGCATGAGCCAAAAAACAATCTACAGCTGGCCACGTGGGAGAGGCCAAGCCTTGAGTCAAGGCTGGCTGCCACCAGTGCCAGGATTGGGGCTGCTTAGTAAGATGTATAGGTGTGCCACTTCCAGATGCTATTGTTTGGTTTTTGTGAAACTTGACAGATTTTAGGAACGTCCACAGCATATGCCAAAACAGGCCTTTTGTGTGCTGAAGCTGCTGGAAGTGGCTTGGGTGGGCCTGCAAGTTGGGTGGGGAAGGGTTTCTGGGAATCGCCAGGGTGGGGCCAATGGTGTTAGCCAGGTTGATGAAGACTCAGATGTAGCGGCCACCTGCATCTGCACACTAGGTTGGGGGAGAGCTCAATAAAGGGACAATGGATTCTGCCAGCAGGCCTGTCTGGAAGAAACCTGCCACACCAGCCCAAGTCAGATAATTTAATTTCTCCTCATATGTCCCTGATACCTTTTGAGATGCTGCCCCAACACTGGAGCTCAGAGAGAGTGAGTCCATCAGTGAGCAAGTTTGCATGCAGGGCCTTTAAAAGGGATGTCTGGGACCCCACTCGCCCTTCATCTCATTCAGTCTCACTCTCTGCTGTTTTTCACAGATGGAAGTTATGGGGACTTCTCTTCCCGGTACTGGAACCCTGGGCTGGGGAGCCTGGTGTTGGGCTGGGAAAACTCACCCTTCGGGGGAGGCCTTCACAGCTAAGCTAGTCCTCCTGATTTTCACACGCCACATGTAAATGTGAGACCAGCATGTTCTGTGTCTCCGACCCTCTCAGTCTGGATGTGTCTTCTTCTGTATGTCCTTAGTTGTAGGACTTCTGTTCAGCTAGACATTAGGTGATTCTCAGCGATGGTTGTTCTGTAGTTTAATTGTAATTCATGTGGTCATGAGAGGAAGTAAGCATAGCATTTACCTAGTCTGCCATCTTGACCCCTCTCTTTTTCTTTATTCCATTCATTTTCTTTAAACTTTTTTGACAGGTGGAATGTTTGTTGTTGTTGCTGTATTTCACTCGTTTTCTACTTTTGTTGTATTGTTACTTTCTGTGTTAGTTTGAGTTGGAGGTTAACTACAAGTGTATCTTCTAGATGAAATCTCTAATGGCAATGTTCACTTCTTCCATTCTGCTATGCAGTTTCCCAATATATAAAAGGCACAGGATGTATACATTTTCCTGTCTTTAGTTGAATACTTTAAGCCTCTAAAAGATAGATTTTCCACAAAGATTAAAAAGAAACCTCTTGATATGATTCATCACTTACCCTAGTATCAAGTTTGATACACTCTATCATTAATTCTGGCTTACCCTGAAGGTTCAAACATTTCTTCAGTCCACAATCTGATATTGAAATAATAAGACAGTAACACCAAACTTCCTTTATTCTTTTTTGATCTAAAGTATTTGGAGGTTTCCAGACAAAAAAGAATTCAAGACTAAATACTCTACATTTTTTTCTCCTTACCTCAGATCAAAGCAGCTCATCCTACCATTTATTCTCTGCATTTCTCTCCTTTTGCACAGACACTTCCTACAGATTTTGAAAATTGAAGTTTGGTCTTTTCATATTCTTAAAATGCTAAATGGTCCTTGGAGGACTTCATATAAAGAACAAGTCATCTTTCTTTGGAAACATGAATAATCATTTTCTATTCAGACAGCTGTCTCAAAAGACCTTGCTATTGCATACCTTGTGAGTTGAAGAAATAACATTTCTATGAAAACAAATGACCAAAGCCACTTCAGAAAGCAGCAAACTTCAAACAACTTGGTAATTTGTAGACCCCTCTGACATCCCAAGTGCGTAATGGATTTGCTAAGACATTGAAGATTAAGTAAATTGACTACGAAGTCACAACTCTATTTAAACATTTTTTCTTTAAAATCTTTATTTTTTTGGAAAATATATTTGCTGATAAATATTCCCCAGGAAGCCACTGTGGTTTTCATTTGTGTCCCAGGTAGTCCATCTATCCAAAGTACGCAGTTGATAAAATCCATAGGCTGAAGGCCAAACTTAGCCCTTGTGGATCATAGAATCATATTAAGAAAAAACAACTTCAGATATTCTAGGTTTCTTTGAATAACACTCTGGAAAGGGTATTTTCTGCTTGTGTCACAGGAATTGGAAAAAAATCCGGAGTGTATTCAAAAGTGAACCATTTGAGGCTTCTGTTCCGGTGATGGGGCCATTTTATTGAGTGCCGTCACCCACATTGAATTTATGGGCACCAGCAGACAGCCAGGGACTGTAAATCCTGAGGCCTGCTTATTAGAACCCTAGCACATTTGACAATGCACATAATTAATGATCATTTGCTAAAAGTATTTTTGGGGATTTTATTCAAACAAAGTAAAAAAGAAACACATTAAATATTAGTCCTGTTATATATTATGGGACATTATATCCATTTGTGTGCCCATAAATCATTTAGCTATGAATACTTAAGAAGAGCAAGAAAGTGATACCCTATGTACACTCTGAGATAATATTGTCTTAGTATTTGATTACAGGCATGGTGTCCTTAATGGACAAATTCATGCTCCATATCCAATGTCCAGTTGGAGCTAGGGCACTAAGAAATAGTAACAGGAGGATGTTAGACCAGGATCAACCAGAGTTCAGGAGTGTGAAATTAGTGATGAAATAAGACTTATATGGACCTTGTCAGAAAACTCTGTCTCTTTTATTGGATTGCTTTCCAGTGATTGGTTTTTTTGCCTTACTGTGGGTGTTTGTGTATGTGTATATGTGCGTGTGTGTATGTGTGTGTATAATTTTGTGGGGGAGGGTATTAAAACTATGTGGCCTGGTTTGAGTATCTTTTTAATTGGGCCAAAGAAAGAGAGGAGGGCAGTGGTTGCTTCTGTGAGACAGGAGAAATATACCTGACTATTAAACAATCAGAAGATTTACTCCTTTTGAACAGCTACAAAAGTCATTGCAATTTGAGTTAAACCAGAGAAAATCTTTGTGTCCATGCACAGGGTAAAGTAGAAAATTAAAAAGAAAAAAAAAATATGGAGGAGGGGAGAAGAAAACTTTAAGAAATATTGCCTGGAAAATTCAGATACCAAAGCAAGCTTTGTGGAATGATGAGAAGAGTCAAGGGACTTGTTTCAAGTGCTGACTGCCATGGAAATGCCATGTGATTTGGGACAAACCACTTAAACTTTCTGGCCTCAGTGTACAATTCTAAAAAATGAAGGAAAATCAATCATTAAAATCACTAAGGACTTCCTAATGGCAAATATTTATGATTCCAAATGGATATTTTCAGGAAACACACAATCACACGCAAAAAATATTGGGGATTTTTTGTCCAAGTGATCCATACCATTGTTTTACATCTCTGGTTTAGTAGGCACACAAGCTGTGTCTGCCATTGTATATCATTCTTAGGTGCAAAGTCTAAGCATTTACTGCTGGCTTGGAAAGAAAAAAGGGTCTATAGGAAAATTATTTCAGGTCCTACTAGCACGCTATGGAAGAGCTTTAAAAATATCTTTTAAAATTTGAACTGAGTACAAATTTTTAAAGTTGGCTGAGGAAAGATAAGGACTTCAAATTTTTTGAGACAGGTTGTTATATGTAACATTGATAAGCAAATTGATGTCTTTGGGGGATTATTGTTGGTATTTATTAGTTTCTGGATGCCAGTAACGGGACATTTGGAACTCAGGACAGCTAACTCCAATGTCAATTGTATCCATCACCAGTTCCTTAATTTGTGGTGATTTAGACATAATAGTCCAAATGAAAGTTATGAGGGTTCAACTATACCATTTTTAAATTTAAATGTTGTAACAAATAAATAGGTTACCTTGTCCTGTTTCGTATGAATTATTTGAAGAGAATCTCTCTATATGTATTTATATCAGTATCTGCCACTGCTCTTCCACAGGCCTTCAGCCTCTCATTACAGTATTAATTAAGGGTGAGGTAAGGGGTTGAGCAGCTAATGTTCTTTTTTTTTTTTTCATTCTAATTCCTAAAATTTAAGGCCATTTTTGGGTTAGAATATTCTTCTACTTTTGTGGTCAACCAGAGTCCACACTAAATAGGATGTGGAAGAAAATGAAAAATGTATTTCAAATCAACACACACTCATGATTATGACATCTTGAATCCCCTTTAAGTTTGAATCTCCTTAAATTAAAAATTTTACCATTGAACTTAGATGAAAAATTCACTTCCCTAGAAAATAGCACTCTTGAAATAGATATTCTGCCAACATGTCTTATTCATATTCAGTCAAGTTGAAGAAAAAAAAATATCGACCAATCACACATTGTGTCTTGAGTTATGAAGGATTTTTTGGGGGTGTAGGTGGGGGCAACTGGCACTCATCCTCATCAGAAGTTGGCAGATGAACCAACAGCTGAGCCTTTTCTTCTCTAGGGTACCATTAAGGTTTTAGTCTCCAACTGCGCCTGCATGCAAATCAAGGGGGAAAAAGGCACAGTGTGTTTAAATAATGCATCCCAGAGCATTTCGGGCAGTTAGAAATTTGTAAGAGAAGGCAGCTATAAAATTTCCCTACTGGTGTGCTTGGAAAAAAGCCATCTTCCAATCTTTGTTAGTCTGTTTCCATCTCTTAGACACCAAAAGGCATTAAAAGAAGGCAACTTAATGCACTGACTACAGCAGGCAGAAATGTTAACATCTGTCAAATATGGGTGGTGGGTATATGGCCATTTACTACATTAATCTCTATGTATTTCTGAATATTTGAGAATTCTCATAATTAAATAAAATGAGTAGGAGTTTGAAACTAAGCCTTGGGTTTCAAATCCCTATCACCTTACTTTCTAGCTTTGGTGGTCTTGGACCAGTTATTTTACTTCTCAGAGCCCCAACTTCCCCATTAACATAATATGAATAATAATTCTCACAATGTGGGTTGACTTGAGGATCCCAGATAACGTATACTGTGCTGGACCAGTGGTTGGTTTCTCTATTGGTCGTGGCTGGCACCTCATTTTAAATCAAAACTCAGGTGAGAAAAGCTATCTCCAGAAATAATTTTCTAGAGGTTGTGCATGCATCTGTTCTTCCAAAGTTTTATATTTACCTCTGGATTAAGTCAGATTGCCAGAGATCTGTGTGTCTGCACCATATCATTCATAGTGGGAGCCCGTCAAGATGTTTACACTCATTGTCTCTGGGAAAGATGCCGTGGGCTTTCAGTGGGGAGCCCTGTTCAAACACTCCTGTAAACCTGCTGCATGCTCCCTGTAAATGTGCTAGGAGGACGTGGTTCCCTGCATGACACTCTACTCTTCACTGCTCCCCATGGGAAACATTCCTGTCTGATCTTAACATCTCAAATCATTGTTTCTTCTGAGTGACTTCTTTGTTTTTCTCTTAAAACTCCGTGGATTGTTAAAATGGTTGGGTTTCCCTTTGGGGGCTGGTAGCTAGGAATTTGTGAGCGAAATGAGATCTGTCCAAAGCAGTTTTATGGGTTTCTGTGGTATGAAGCTTTGCATTCACGTTATTCTAAAACCCATTTTATATCTGTACCCTTGTTTTCCTGACTTTTTGAAACTTATTTTAAATTTATGTTATATTGCCATATTTTAGGTATTCTTATCAGTCATCTTAAGTTCTTTTGTAGAATAAGTAACCAGGTGGCATAAAAATAAATCAACAAACTAAAATAAATATATAACAATCATTATTATTGATAACAATATGAGGTGTAGTTAGAAAGAGAGAAGGATGGAGGCAATAAATGTTTCTGAAAAGAAAAGGCTAATATCATAGTAAGGCTGAATATTCTTAAATGTCTGAAAATAAATCAATATCCTTTATACTGGGTTCATTAAGAAAAATAGTTAATGCCAAATGTATTTACGGAGTGCCTGATATATGCCAGGTACTACGATAGGCTATAGTGAGAATACCATGGGAACAATTTCAGAACACCTTGCAGGGAACAGGAAATTGGTTTGGGAAACTGGTATCTGGGAGTAGGTATGACAGAAGATTGTGGGTGTGGAAAATGGGAGAGAAGAGTTGTTGGGTTGTTATGTTGTCTTGTAAGGAAAAGAAAATAATGAAAACACAAAATAGAAAAGAGGACATGAGTTTCGTTGCTGTACGGCAGAGAAATGGCGTTGGGCTGGGCTCGATAATGAATACTTAAGGAAGAGGCTATGTCTGCAGTGTGGCCAGAGGAGTTTAGCTAAGGATGGTGGTCTCTGTGGTGCAGCTTGGGGAAGGGAGATGGAGACCTAGCTAAAAGCCAAAAACTGGGCTAAGAATAGAAACCCCCAAAATTTAAGTTCCTGGATATATAGGAGGTGGCGGACACTTCACATCAGAGGTACGGTACAAGAGCAGGGGTCAGTGGTATCTGAATTTTTCTCTTCTACTTTCTACTATTTTCATGGAAACTAGGAAATTATTTAAAAAGCCTTGCTATAGCTTTTGCCATGCAAACTCATAGCTAATTGGCTATGGTATTTTTTTGTCTAAAATTGTCTCAAACATCCTCTCCATCATCTTATTTCAGAATTAAGGAGAGTTCTAAACTCTCCTTAAATGGTTCACTTTTATTCTAGATCTTGGTTGATCTCTGGGAGCCCTTCAGATGACCTGGGACGATTCGATAGAATATTGGGCCTCAGAAAATGTTCACAGAAAAAAGCTGGGACAAAAACCCCTCATCTTTTACATAGAGTATTGTTGTTTATAAAACTCTTTCACTATTATAAAGAGTATGGTCTTTGCTACTGAGTCGAGGTATACATATAGTCACATGTATATATTTTTAAATTATTTGCTTCTATGCTTACCTAAACTATTCTCATGAAATCTAGTATTTTCTTTGTGGAATCTACCACCTTGACGTTTTCCCCAAACATTGGTGCCTATTTACTCAAATGGCATTTGGTACTTTTTAAAGTGCCAAAGAGAGTGGGAGACAGAGGAAAAGTAGAAAGAAGAGGAAGAAAAAAAGGAGGGGAAGAGGGAAGGGGAATCCGATCAGTCTGCCACTGTTGTTGCTTCTTGGAGCCCTAGAACTTTCCTTTTAAAGGCTGGTCATGCGCTGCTGGGAAACCATTATTCTCCATGTCTTTTCCCAGGATATAACGGTGACTCACTTTGGGTATAAGCTTGTATCTCCTCAGCTCCTTCTCTGTTACTCAGTTATTGTGCTTAAAGCTCATTGCTATACCAGCCTGACGTCCTCCCACTTCCCTGACACTCATTTTTGACTGCTACCCTGGTCCATCCCATGAGTCTCTTTGACATCATATCACTGTGAGTAGGTATTATGGGTCTTGGAATATGCTCTCTCAAAGACCCTGAACTCCTTATGCAAATTGGTCTTCTTCTCCACAATAACCAACTTTTCATATCAGAGGTCTAAGGAAAGTCTTGATTGAGTCATGCAAGATTTTGTAACATTTTCTCATTGCTTCCCTTTGTCTCACAGACAGTGGGAATCTATTTACCCTGCATTTGCATAACTATGAGTCGGACATGTAGGAAACTCTTCCTTGAATTAAAAAGGTCTGCTCTAAGATGATTTGGAACAGTGTGTACTTCTAGGCCTTTTTTCTTTCCAAGTCAAGTTTTTGTCCTTTCAATCTTAGTTGTGGAGGGCGCAGCTCAGCTCTAGGTCCAGTTGCCGTTTTCTAGTTGCAGGGGGCACAGCCCACCATCCCTTGCGGGAGTCGAACTGGCAACCTTGTGGTTGAAAGGATGCATTCCAACCCACTGAGCCATCCGGGAGCTCAGTGGCAGCTCAGCTCAAGGTGCCGTGTTCAGTTTGAGTTGCAGGGGCTGCTGCCCACCATCCCTTGCGGGCATCGAACCGGCAACCTTGTGGTTGAGAGGACACGCTCCAACCAACTGAGCCATCTGGGAGCTCAGCAGCAGCTCAGCTCAAGGTGCTGTGTTCAAACTTAGTTGCTGGGGGTACTACCCACCATCCCTTGTGGGACTCGAGGAATTGAACTGGCAACCTTGTGGTTGAGAGCCCACTGGCCGATGTAGGAATCGAACCGGCAGCCTTCGGAGTTAGGAGTACGGAGCTCCAACCTCCTGAGCCACTGGGCCGGTCCCAGGGCTTTCATCTTAAACATGTTTGTTTGCTTATTCTCAAAGAAGCTGTCTGTCATGCTATAATATGGCCATGGAGAAACCAGGAAATGAGGTAGGTCTCTGGCCAACAGAGAGCAAGCAACTGAAGCCCTCAGTCCCTAAATGAGCAAGGAAGAGAACATTGTCAACAATCATGTGAGTGAGCCTGGTAGAAGATCCTCCCCAAGTCAAGTTTAAGATGGGGCTGAATCCTCTGCCAACAGTTTGACTATAACCTTTGGAAGACTTTGAGCCAGTCACCCAGCTAAACCATACCTGCATTTCTAACATACAGGAAGTGGGAGATAATAAATATTTGCTGTTTGGGGGTAGTTTGTTGCACAGCTATAGATAACTAACACACCTGGGCTACTCAAAGTGTCATTTTAACAAAATTTTAAGGAGTTGGATGCTGATATCCAAGCATTTTACCTCATTGCTCATCTCCCCCAAATTCAATCCCTGTTTATTTTATTTTTTGTATTTTTCTTCTACAATTTGCAATGGTCAGAATGTAGTTTGACTGAGACACAATAAACTTTAATTTATGTTTGCTAAGTGAAAAATAAATAAATAAAAGAAAGTATAAGGCAGGCAAGATTTTTCTCCTTCCACCCATCTGCAGTAGACGGCCAGTCTTTAACTTGGGAGAAGAATAACAGCTCAGCATAAACAAACAAACACATAAACAGACATACAGAATGGTTCAAAAACTTTGTGGAAGAGTATTTAAAATAAAAGCCACCTATTTTCTTGCGTTCTGTTTTCTTCTCTTTCTGACATCTGTTTTGCTCTTGTTTCACTCATCATTGAATAGAGGTCTTTTACTTCGGTTTCCTTAGGGCTCATTAAATGGGAGTGTTAGTGACCAATGCCACCTGTCTGAGTCTCAGAGCCTCCGTCGCTAACTTGAGTTTCCGTCAGTGAAACTTGATGGAATGCTAGTCTCACCTAAGAGCATCTCCAACAACTATACTACATACATTTGCTCTAAGCCCATGAGAGTAAGTGTGTATTGTTTTGTAAGTGTTTCTTTATTATAGCTGCAAAGGACCAAAAAGTCTTGACTAAATCTGTTGAAATAGAAATTGCGTAATTTTATTAACTCCAGGGGCAATATTAGCAAAATTATGCCACAAAACCAATTTTTAAATATATAAATAGTGTCCAAATGAATCCAGAAACTGAGGACTGAAATGTTAAGAGATGGGAATTAATGCTTCATAAGTGAATATACTCAGGCATCCCATGCCCATTTGATGTGTCTATAACCAGGGTTTAGGATAAAGGCAGACTCTAAGTACCTTGAGACCAAAGATAAGTACACATTCCAAGCAAGAAAAATACAATGCACCAAGAGCAGGAAAAACATTTATGATTCTCCTGAGAAAAATTATCAGCAGTCATCTGATGAGGTCAGACAATAAACACCTAGTCGAACAATAATGGTTTGAATCACCATGAAAATAAGCCATCTACTTGTAGTACTTCAGGGACAGCACAATTACCATAGCTGGCATTACAACAATAACAACAAAAGACATTTCAAGCAGAGCCTCACAAAATGTTTTTTGTTTAGAACCCTCTTGGCATATAAAGTCCCTGAGCTCCCTTCCATATTGTAAATGTAAGGGTCCCTTTGGAATACTCTTTCTGCTCTGTATGGGTGAGGAAGCTCAGAAACAGAAAAGCCCTGAGGGAACTATGCATGGAAGGTCTCCAGGGATTCTAGAACCATTTTGGGGGAAATCATTTTTAAAAAACTGAACAATTTGAGACAAGCCTTCATGAAACTGGGAAGGAGAATTTATATAAAGTATAGTCATATGATCTAAAAGTAGTTTGATGGTTATGACCAATATGCAGATTCAAGATGAGAGAGAGGTTATGAGGAATGTTATGAGACAAGATACTACATCAATACTAATATTCAGGTGGCCTAGTGAAGAAGAAGAGAAATTTACTCTAAAGGTGGAAATGGGAAAATGCCTGGATTTTTCTGGTTCACTGAAAGCTCTGGATATTGAAAAAAAGACTTTGTTTTTAGCATGCAGGAAAACATCCCTATTCCGTCCTGCTGTATCTTATCCTATATAACTTGGATAAACTTCTCTCTCTCCTCTCCTATTCAAATTACATTTTAACTTCTCAAGAGCAAACATTTCCCATGAACTTTAACCTCTCCCTTCCTTGATGATGCTAGATTCTAATAATCACTCTATCCTTAAGCTCAAACAGCCTATTGGTTAGTATACTCAAATACATGATTAACTTACTGTTAGGATGGGTGTATACACGTCTGGCCCTGTTCTTTATTCCTCAACTAAATTGCAAGTTCCCAAGAGGCAGAAAGTGTGCTTCACACTTCTCTGTGCCCACCTTCCATACCATTAGTCCATTCAAATGCTTCACACCATCATGTCTTATCAATTGATGAAGCTCCCTGGGCAAAATGAATTCATTCAGAGAGAATCTCAATACTGTAAAGGGTGGAGGAAAATACGGTTGAGTTGCATGTGATTTATAGATGAGGTTCAAGTGTTAGAACACAATAAAAGCAGCCGCCCTCCGAACTGCCAGTTTAGAACCTCTGAGGATACGGAATAATCACAATTTCTTTCTATAATGACTTTGTGCTGCTCTTATGAGCCCAAAGTTATAGGAAGAAATTGTGATTATTAATATCATATAACCATTGGATGCGATCCTGCATAGAGATAAACATTTAGATTGAATAAACATTGAGTGCTTACTATCTGCTAGGCACTACCACATTTCACCCTCAGAGACATCCTGCCAGGGTATTCCTAGCCCTAATTCACAAATGAGGGACATGGGCTCGGAGGAGAGATCCCAGTAGAGTTCAGAGAGAGTAGGAGGTAAAACACAGATGGGAAAGCAAGACTCTTGACTTCAGCTCCTTTGGGTCACAACCCCGTCTTGGGTGCTAATTTTTTCAAGAGCAATGTTTTTCCATGTTTTCAAGTAACAATAATGAAAAGGGGTGTAAATTGTACTGTAAGAGATTCTTTCTCATATCACACTGATCATGAGTTGTAATACTGATCAGAAACAAATATCTGAAAATAAATATTGATATACTGTGTTTCCCCGAAAATAAGACCTAGCCAGACAATCAGCTCTAATGCGTCTTTTGAAGCAAAAATTAATATAAGACCCGGTCTTATTTTACTATAACACCTGATCCTAATATAATATAATATAATATAATATAATATAATATAATATAATACCAGGTCTTATATTAATTTTTGCTCCAAAAGACGCATTGGAGCTGATGGTCCAGCTGGGTCTTATTTTCGGGGAAACACGGTATTTAAAACTAACAAAAACCAAATAAACTTATAGACAGGAATTAAAGAAAGCATATTCATCTGTCTATGTTCTCACTCAGTCAAATCAAAAATTATTTATGGTGAATAGAACCATTAGGAAAAATCTTTCAAGGTTACTTGTAGTGGATACTTTCTTATTTTTTGGCTGTTGAACAAAGGAAGTCCCTTTCTGTTTTTGATGAGTCTCTGCTGCATGACTCTTGGTGGCAGCCTGGGTCACCACTTTACTACAGAATCTAGCCAATTTCTCCCCATGCCCTGCAGGTCCGATGGATGAAAGGACAGTGACCTAGACTCAGACAGTCTTATAGTTTCACTCAGGACTTTGAATGTTGAGTGGGTGATATTTCACGGAGATGGTGTAGCCCAGCAGAAGTGGTAGGCACCTTGGAGTAGGCATTTAGTGGTGGCAGAGCTGTCCAGTGGCAGTGGTGACAATGCTCTTTACAGATTATTTCTCATCCCTAGAGTCCCTTGCCTCCTTCCTGTTTTCTGATGCTGATTATTTAGCTTCTTCTTTCAATTTGCTTAGCAATTACCCTTTCAAATCCCTAGGGCTTAAATTAACTCAAGTGGTTGTCTGAGCTTGCAACCAATAGCATATTCACATGATAGTACAATAGGAAAAATACATGTACCATACAAACCATAGTACTAATGGGAATGATTATCTTTATATCTCTAATTTTTACCAGGGACATGTGGATTTTTTTTTTTTTAATTTATTGGGGTGACAATTGTTAGTAAAATTACATAGATTTCAGGTGTACAATTCTGTATTACATCATCTATAAATCATACTGTGTGTTCACCACCCAGAGTCAGTTCTCCTTCCATCACCATATATTTGATCCCCCTTACCCTCATCTTCCACCCCCAACTCCCTTTACCCTCTGGTAAACTATTGTCTGTGTCTATGAGTTTCTGTTTCTCATTTGTTTGTCTTGTTCTTTTGTTGTTTTTGGTTTCTATACCACATATCAGTGAAATCACATGGTCCTCTGCTTTTTCTGTCTGACTTATTTCGCTCAGCATTACACTCTCAAGATCCATCCATGATGGTTTTTTAAAACAGTGATTCACAACCCAAACAGATTCTTTTTCAGTGCTCAGGGTTTAATGACCTATGTCATTATGTCAAAATGACCTATGTTGAAATGGATGATACTTGATGTCTGGACTAATGTTTAGCCAGGAGATGTTGATTGTTTCTCAGGGTGGGGCACACTAACACAGGGTGCACAGAATTTGGAGGCAGAGAGATACAGTATGAAGAGTACAAGCTTTGAAGTCATTTCCATATGCACTGACAGCTGTGTGAGCACTGCAATCACCCAGCCTCTCTAAGTTTTAGCGTTCTCATGTGTTCCTTGGAGATAAGCACATACACTCTTCCTGTTGTAATAAGAGTTCATGAGTCTAAAGTACCTGGGACATAGTAAATAAATGTTGGCCAAGCCCTTTTCTCTTCTGGTACAACTTCTGTTAATTTCTGTATGTAGTGGAAACCACTGTCCACACAGAAAGGATAACAAAGGGATACATGACTCAAGGAGTTGTCTGTCAAAAGGCCAGGGGGAAAATTACATATACATATGTGTGTCTGTGTGTGACTACTGGGATTCATAGATATTTATAATTGTGATATTGAAGAGTGATCCCAGAGGTCCATGGCATGAAATACTTTATAGTTTTGATAACGTGAATGTTTGAACTGTATTCTGCAAAAGTGGTGAAAAAGAGCAAATCACTTAGCTAGTGAGTTAAGCCAGCTGGCTTCCCAGCATCAGCATTTCAGTTCCTCTTTGTTATTTTCTAACTTCTCTATATTGTATACTCACAAGGTGATCAAATTGCAATTTCTTTGTGGGAGAGCCCCCAAAGGGGTACAGGTTGTGCAGGGCAAGAAATAATAAAGAGGTGGAACAAAAAGAATATTTGCTTTTTCTAAAAGAACAGATGTTTTCAAGAGTTGACTCTGACCTCAGCAATGGCTTGGACCTGTAGTGGGTGAAGTTCCATGCTTATTCTACATTGGAGTAAGACATAAGGCTACATGAAAACATTTTAGTACTTGCTTTAGCGAGCTCAACTTTGTTCCTCGAGTGGGAGAGTATGTCTCATACTCTTTTAGGCTGAGAGCTCATCTTAAACCTGTATTCACATTTCACTCCAGTTGATGTTGGGAATCATTCGCTGTAGTAGTACTTGGGAATTTCTTGGTTGGCAAAAGTTCATGAATAACAGATTTTTTTGTTTTTCTCTCCGAGTGGAATTTAGTATACTGCTAAGGGGTCAGGATATTACAAGGAGAAAAAAAATAAATCTGACTATATAATAATGAATTGAGTATCCCTCAAAGAATTTCTAGAACTGTGTTTTCAATGAGAATCACCAAACCACAGAGTCACAGAATACCCACACCTGTCTCTCTAGTTAGATTAGATGATAATTTTAGATTAGCATTCTAAATGGTGCTTATAATTCTGTGAACTTTTATATACCTTTGTGAACTTCAGAAAGTTAGCTACTATCAGATCAACAAGTCATTATAGGAACCAAGAGCTGGGGGGCGGGGATGTGGGGAGGGTGGTGAGGACACAAGATGGTCATTCAGCTGGTCGCCATTGAGGGAAGCCTTCGGTTTGGAGACTATGGTGTATTGGTACTGAGTTAAGATAACGTGTCTCCTAGCTGTGTTTCTCCACTGTGGGAGGCTCAGGTTCATGCAGGAGTATTTGACAGAGAACATAAAGCCAGAAGAGTTATGAAGGCTAATTAGAAAATATCTGTAACCCTTACCTTTGTGAATTTCAGTTTGAACTGACAGGCGCTGCTTGGAAGTACAGCTTCAGTCCTTTAGTAGGATTTTGTGTGATATTGTGTTTTAAGGAATGTGCAGCCATTATTCTGTCTCTTTTGATGGATGAAAAATGTTTCCTCCGTACTCTCCACAATTAACATTATATTGCTTTATTTCCTCCCTCTGAAGGACACATTATTTTTAAAGGTTATTTATTGTTAGGTACATCCTCTCTGTGATTCCTTCCTCTGATGAGGTTACTCAGAATATCATCCTGCAGACACACAGTAAAACTCAGTAGCAGAAAAAAATAACAGTGCCGTTAACCTCCTTAACACTGGAAATAAATTAACACTAATAAGATAGGTTCCAGGGTAGCAATTGACTTGACAGAATGAAATTCACCAGCCAAAGGAGACGGTAGCTGGTGTCACTCTGTTGTACTTCATGGTCCTGGGGATGCAATGGCTGGCGAACTTCTTATTCCTGCCTTCACGATATTCAAGGTGCACTGCACTGAATTAAAGGCCAGCTCATCCAGGGCTCTTCTCAGCCTGTGCTTCTGGCCTTGCTGATGGAAACCAGCACCACCGTTATTAATTTAAGTCCATAGATCAAATAACTTTTCTCATCTCATTTCTTGACAGGGTATCATGACAGGTTCATGGTAGATACACATGCGGGGACAAGAGTGAGCTCTGCCTCACTGGAAAACATTTTGACTCGATATTTAAATGATGTTCTGTGAGGAGAAATAGGCCAGAGTGGGTGTCTTAAGAGAAGCAAACCTAGAAGAAAAAATAGCAACAATGTAAAGATAAAAATAAAATATAAAATAACGTTGGTTATCGAGGGGTCCCCCAGGTCACCTTTGGCCAGCCATGGAAATGTATTTTAAGCTTTCATTCGTTAAATGAACACTAAATGAATATGGCAGTAATTAATATTTTTACTGCCTATTAATTAGGAAATTGTATTCTGTGTAAGCTACCTAGAAAGATGATATATGAAGCATGACTAAGTTGGCGTGCCACTATGAATTGATCGTGGCCTCACATGTGGAAATATATATGTGTTCATCATTTTGCTTCATTAGTAGAGGGGCTTTTAATAAATTGATGGTTCTTCCAATTGTTTCTTTGCGCGCTTGGATGGACTATAGTTACCCACAAGGGGAGACCCTTTTTGCCATTATTTAACGTTGCTGGCAGCCTGAGACAGTGTGCAGTCCACGGCTCACAGAAGGTGCGCTTCTGAAGAGGCTTTGTCCGTGGCATGTGGAGTTTTTCAGGTTTGTGCCTTCATCCAGTTGCCAAAACATCTGGTTCAGTTTTGGGAAAATATTTGTAGTTATTTTTCCATCCGGATTTAATTACTGCCACTGCAACATTAATGGGTGCCCTGCTGGCCTAATAGATTTTATCTGTGTGCCCTCATCGCTATGAAGTGTAACTGACAAATCAGAGCCCTGTTTTGCTGTGACTTTCATGGAATGGCCACAACCTAAAGAACTGATGATTGACACAATTCCAAGGAGGAACAGTTATCAGGTTAGTGATTAGCAGGTATCAGGTTAGTGAGACAGGAATTTTAATTTGCAAAGAAGGTTCATTTTGCTACTTAAATAATTAGCATTCAGTGAGAAAATCATTGACTGTATTTTTTTTTAAATATTTTTTTCAGTTACAGTTGACATTCAACATTATTTTATATTAGTTTCAGATATTTGCCAATGATACAACTGATAAGGGGTTAATACCCCAAATTTATAAAGAATTCATACAACTTAGCACCATAAAAACAAAAATCCAATTAAAGAATGGGCAGGGGACCTGAATAGACATTTCCCCTAAATGACATACAGATGGCCAATAGACACATGAAAAGATGCTCAACATCACTAATCATCAGAGAAATGCAAATAAAAACCACAATGAGATACCACCTCACCCCTGTCAGAATGGCCATCATCAATAAATCAACAAACAAGTGCCAGTGAGGATGTGGAGAAAAGGGAACCCTCGTGCACTGTTGGTGGGATTGTAGATTGGTGCAGCCACTATGGAAAACAGTTTGGAGGTTCCTCAAAAAATTAAAAAGCGAACTATCTTATGTCCCAACAATTCCACTTCAATTCAGTATTTACCTGAAGAAATCATCTACTGTATCTCTAAATGAATACCTTAAATAAGATAGATACATTAATATCAATCATAGAAGTATATATTTTAATGTTGAAACTATTGTACTCTCTAGTCTACTTAATGGAAAGTTTGATTGCTTTTCTTAAATCTTCAAACTACAGGTTGTATAAAATAGAAGATGAAGGAGTTACTATTCATTACTTTCTATAAAGCAATCACTGTACTTAATGCTTTCAGTGTCTGATCTCATTCTCATCATTCCAATAATGTAGGGTAGGTATTGTGATGGTCCCTGTTATAGATCAGGAAATTAAGGCTCAGTGAGACATTGTAAGGTGACCAAGGTCAGACATTGAATAAGTGGAAGGTGGAACAAGGATTTGAACAGAAGTTGGGTTTGACTTTGAGTCCATTCTCGTAACTATAATGCTAATAATGTACTCTTATTGTTCCTTTATCAAACATCTATTAAACACTTACTAAATTCCAGGCAAGGTACTTGGTGCTGGGGGCACAATAGTGGAACAAGATGAGGTTTTGGTGCTGCCAGAGTGGTTGGCAAGGCCAACACGTCTCTATTGCATCACATAAATGTTGACCAACCTGGTGCAACCCTACCATGCTTTCTACCATCTTAAAGCTTCATCCTCAAGAAAGGCCATCCCATTTTAACTATTAATGTTGTCAAAATGAATGAAACAGACCTTTAAAATATGTAAGAGAGTAGTAGTTTATCTTCACCCGATATTTAGTACCAAGGCAGCATGTTTTAGCGGCTGAGGTCACTGATTTCATAATTAACAGAATTTGCACCTCAGTCTCTGTTCGGGCTTACTACCTGCAATTTGTTTAAGCTTGTGGAGCTATACTTTTCTCATCCATAAAATGGAGATAATGCTTTTTCTTCGGGTCTCTTTGACCACTAGGCGAGATGATTATAATTTAGCATACTGCTTTCCTGCTCAGTACATATCATTGCTGTTGTTATTAGGAAAAGAAAAAAGAAATATCATAGGAACTAATCCCTCCGCATGTTCACTTCAGCCACGTGAGTCTCATATATTTCACCCTGTCAATCGGCTCTGCTCAGGAAGCATGTAAAGCCGCAGGGATGAGGCAGCTCAGTAGCTCAGACCCGGTCAGTGTATCTTCCTGCTGGTTGGAGTTCTGTCTTCATCTTGCTCTATTTCTGTTTAGTCCCGGATTGTTCATCTCTTGTTGCAGGTGGATTACTTGATTCTTAATTGTTTGCTTATCTTTTGGATATTCCTGATTGGATATTCCTGATTGGATTCTTTTACTCTCCCATTTCCTTGAAAGTATGCTACCATTTTGGTTTCCCAGCAGAGAACTTTGACTTGTTTTAACCTTGCCCATATCTTGTTCTAATGAGAGCTGTGACCTGCTGCTGTCCACACACTAAAATAACAAGATATAGGTTATATTTGATTGGAGTTATGATGAGAATGTTAATTTTTGGAGAAGACATGTTAATATTTTGCTGGAAAAATGTTTTAAGTATATTGTACCAACATAAAATAACACCTCCTCCCCAGGGGTTATAACTTCAGGGAATTCCCACAGAATTGAGAAAAAAAGTTTGCATAATGGAAAGAGCACAAGTGTCAGTATACAATACATCAGAGTTTGAAACTTGACTCTCACAATAATTTGCTATGTAACTTAGGAAATCACATGCTGTCTCTGAGCTGTTTTTTTCCTATAAAAACAAACAAAAAATTTTTTTTTACGATAAATGTCACAGATTATTGTGAAGATTAAATAAAATAATGCGAAATAGTTTATATTTTTCCTAGTATGTATTGTCTGTGATTACTCTTGCTGCATTCTTCCACCTTTTTTTTCTTTCTTTTTTTTTTGCACAATAGTTGTGTATGTGGTCTAGGCCCAGAGATTGTCAAGAATGAAGTCTAGGACTCAGTTAAGGTCATTTTCACTTGGTTTTGCTATAAAAAATTTGATGAGTTCAGTAGACTGCTTGGAGCGATGGCTGCTGAGAGGAATTGGAGCAGGGGAAGATTCTGAGCCTTCTGTTTCTGTGTCATGTAGAGCAGTGCTGTTTTATTTATTTTTTTAATGGGTAGATTTTATTTTTCAGAGCTATTTTAGGTTTATAGAAAATTGAGCAGAAAGTACACAGAGTTTTTATATACTTTTTCCAATGAACACAGTTTATTAACATCCCCATATTGTTAACATCTTCCCCTATAACTAGCATTAGTGTGGTATAATTTTTAGAGTTGATAAACCAATACCAATATATTATTATTAATTAAAGTCCAGAGTTTACATTAGGGCTCACTCTTTCCATTGTATAGCTCTAAGCATTTTGACAAATGCATAATGTCATTTGTCATGGTGGATAAAATACATCCACCATTACAGTTTCATATAGAAAAGTTTCACTGCTCTAAAATTTCTCTGTGTTTCACCTATTCATCCCTCCTGGCCTCCTCTTAAAACCTTGGCAACCATTGACCTTCTACTCTCTCCATAGTTTCGCCTTATCCAGAATGTCAAATAGAATCATACAGTATGTAGCCTTTTCAGATCGGATTCTTTCATTTAATAATATGCATCTAAGTTTTCTCCATGTCCTCGTGTGGCTTGATAGCTCATTTCTTTTTTATCACTGAATACGCTTCCATTTTATAGATGTACCATCACTTATCCATTTACCTATTGAAAGACATCTTGATTGCTCCTGTTTTTTAGCAATTATGAATAAAACTGCTATTAAAATTCATGTGCAAGTTTTTGTGTGGACATAAGTTTTCAACTTATTTGCATAAATACCTAGAAGTGCTATTAGTGGATCACATGGTAAGACTATGTAAGAGACCACCAAACTGTCTTCCAGAGTGGCTGTACCACTTTGCATTTCCATCAGCAATGAATGAGAGTTCCTGTTGTTCCACATCCTCCTCAGAATTCGGTGGTGTTAGTGTTTTGAATGTTAGTCATTGTAATAATGACTGTGATATAGTGTTATCTCATTGTTGTTCTAATTTGTAATTCCCTAATGGCATATGATGTTGAATATCTTTTCATATGCTTATTTATCATCTGTATATCTTCTTTAGTGAAGTGTTTGTTCAGATATTTTGCTCATTTTTCAATGAGGTATTTTTCTCGTTGTTGAGTTTTAAGAGTTCTTTGTGTATTTCAGATAGCAGTTCTTTATCAGATAAGTGTTTTTCAAATATTTTCACTCAGTCTGTGACTTTGTGTTCTTTTAACAGTGTCTTTTGCAGAGCAGAGGTTTTAAATTTTAATGAAGTCCAACCAGCTTACTAATTTTCTCTTTCCTGGCACGTGCTTTTGGTGTTATAATTGAAAAGTCATCATCAAATCCAAAGTCATCTAGATTCACTCCTGTTCTATCTTCTGTAAGTTTTACAGTTTTGTGTTTTATATTTAGGTCTAGGGCCCATTCTGAGTTATTTTTTTGTTTATTTTTTAATGTTTAACATTTTAAAGTAATTTCACTACTGAAAGGGTTTGAGAATGACTGAGATAAAAAAAACAAAACAAAAAAACCAAAAACTTCAGAATAGCTGTCCCAAATACTGGTGATAAATTCCATACTACTGAGTGGCTATATTTTTCTCTTTGATGTGAAGCATATTTCAACACAAATGTACATTTTTAAAAAAAAATTGTATTCATGAATGTTTGTAGAAAAATAGAGAGAAAATGCTTATGTTATCACATAACCCTCGTCCATTTTATGGCCAGTGAGGAATGGGTGCCTCAATTCATACTCAAGCCCAGAACTACCAATATCATCGTGTAATACTACCTATAATCACCAATATTATCAGAAAGTAGTGTCAGGATTCCAAGCATTTTCTGTGAACTGTTCTATGCAGTCAGAAATATTGACTGGCTTCTAGAATCTCATACCTCTATAACTGCTCAGTGATTTTAAAGGATAACAACCTTGATATAATTCCCCTCACACATTCCATGTCCATCTTGATGTAGAACTTGGTAATTTTCAGCAGCGCAGCCCCAAGGCCATTGAGGATTCTGGAAACACACAGCTGACTGTGTAGCACAGAGAACATGGTGCTACACAGGATTCAGGAACTATGGAAAAGTCAGAATTCGTTTTTGTGTTTTTTGTTTGTTTTAAGCTAAAGTGACTTTACATACAGTGTTTCTCAAACTTTAATGTGCATTTGAGTCATTTGAAGATTTTGTTAAAATGTGGATTCTAATTTGGTAACTCTGGAGTGCAGCTTAAGATTCTATTTCTCACCAGGGCTGACTTCTCTATTAAACACAGTCTGAGAGACTCAAGGCAATGTTTTAATTTCTCTTAAAATATGAAGAAAATGAACTTTTAGGTTGAAGAAAAGTTTTGATATAATATTAATATATTGGTGTATCAGCATAATCATACTATACTTTTTTTTTTTAAAGAAGAAAGGGACACATAAAGACAAAAGCACCTATGGCCCACTGAGGTCAGAATGAGGTCCTATTTCTTTCCTTTTTTTTTTTTTTTTACAGGACTTTTATTAGGGAACAGTGTGTACTTACAGGACTTTTATCTAAGTCAAGTTGTTGTCCTTTCAATCTTAGTTGTGGAAGGTGCCATTGAGCTTCAAGTTGTTGTCCTTTCAGTCTTAGTTGTGGAGGGCGCAGCTCAGCTCCAGGTCCAATTGCCATTGCCAGTTGCAGGGGGCGCAGCCCACCATCCCTCGTGGGACTCGAGGAGTTGAACCAGCAACCTTGTGGTTGAGAGCCCACTGGCCCATGTGGGAATCGACCTGGCAGCCTTCGGAGTTAGGAGCACGGAGTTCTAACCGCCTGAGCCACTGGGCCGGCCCCAAGGTGCTGTTTCTAACCAGCTCCTAGGCAATAGCAATTCTGCTGGTCCAGCGACCACACTTTGAGCAGCAAGGTTTCATTAGGTTGTCTTCTGGGGGATCATGAGAGGAGTATCTAAAACCATGTAGCATTTCTGGGATTCTCTACTTATTAAATAAATTGACAAATGCATGTAAGACTCTCATATGTGAACATTTCAATAGATAATGCACTTTTGCCAGTTTTTGTGGCATTGACTTTCTTGAAGGTTGTATGTTTTCTCTTTTGAATGGGCTCCCCAAAATACTGGGCCCAGAATATATATTCAATTAAATCTTTCAACTGCTATTTTTGGCTTTGGTATGTTTTCTTCAACATGGACATTCTGTATGTTATCGGGAAATAAGTTCAAAGCAGTCTTTGAAATGTCTTTGCTGTTTACTTAGGATTTCTTCATTCTCCACCAAGAGAGCAAAATCATTTACCTCCCCTATTCTGTTAGTCCTTGCTGTGTCTTAAATTAAACAAATATTTGTTAAGATTTTATTTTATTCCTTTATGTGGTCCCTGCCTTTAAGTTGCTCTCTTAACTTTCTTTTACTTGAACCCTAGTTAACCCTACTTCCCTCCACTAGATGTGGAGGAAACCCTAGTTTCCTCCACTTCTAAGTTAAGGAAAAAAACCAAAAGAAAAAATACCAACTAACAAAACTCACCAAAAAATCTTGCCTGCAGGAAAGCTCTCACCTGGATCATGTTTCCATTCTCTATGACAGTGGGTCTCAAAGTGTGGTCCCAGACCATCAGCGTCAATACAACCTGGAAAATTGTTAGAAAAAACAAATTCTAGGAGCCCATCCCAGACTTAACTGAATCAGAAACTCTGGGGATAGGGCATCAATCTGGGTTTTAACAACCCCCAGGTAAGTCTGAAGGAAGCCACAGGTCTAAAACATTTATTTTAAACTAAGCTGCAAAATAGAATCATCTGGAGAACTTTGAAAAAACACAGATGCCCAGGCTCCCATCCAGACATTCTATTAGTTTGTTGTGGGATCTGAGCATGGGTATTTTAAAAGGACTTCTCAGATGATTCTAATACATAGCCAGGTTTGAGAACCAATACGCCATCTGTTTCTTCACGTTGAATTCTTCAATGGCAGGTGTGTGAGTGTATAAATGTGTGTGTGTGTGTGTGTGAGAGAGAGAGAGAGTAACTTTGTGTGTATGAATATATATGAGTCCCGAATCTTTGCCTAAATTAACTTCATTCTTAGAAACCTGCCTGTCACAGAGATTGTTCTATAATACTCTAGATGTAGTCAGCAAACTATGGGCCTTGGCCACCTCCTGTCCAAGAATGTCTTTGAATGGGCAGAATATTTTGCTGACGCTGGTAGGAGATACAGCAGGGATGTTTTTAGAGGATTTATAAACTACTGTGTTCCCCCCAAAATAAGACCAGGTCTTATATTAAGGTTTGCTCCAAAAGATGTTTTAGGGCTTCTGTTCAGGGGATGTCATCCTGAAAAACCATGCTAGGGCTTATTTTTCGGTTATGGCTTATTTTCAGGGAAACATGGTAGTTTTGAAAGGGTAACTAACATGCAGAACAGCTACAGTGTAAGACTATCTGAGACTTAAATGATGTCACATGTGAGGGAATTGGAACTCCTCTAAGTATTAATGCATTTGGGTTGGTGAAAGGAAGAAAAAAGCCATTCCACATAGGGCCTCCAGGTAAGGAGCATTTGGACTTCAGGAAACTCCGCTTCAGATACTCCTGTCAAACTCAGAACAACACAGTGTTCCTGACATTGTTTGGCTCCTGGTATGCCCTTCATATAGAACGCGTTCTGTCCTCCATAGAATTAGAGGGCTTTGTAGCCAAGGTTGTACTTTATTTTCAAAGACATATCTAGAGTTTTTTTCTTTTATGGTAGGTTGTAAAGCAGCCTGTCCCAAAGCCTGCTCCATGGCAGGTGGTTTCCTTAGAGAGGCCTTTTCTAAGGCTGACATTTGTCCTCACTGCCCCACCCTTCCTTCAGTTCTCATTTCTCTCTGTGTAGCACAGAGCACCTCCTAAACATGACTTTCTGTGTTTTTATTGCCTGTGTCTTCCTGCGGGACTATAACATCCATGAGAATAGGAATCTATCTGATGCAACCTCACCTCACCAGCACAGAACACACAGCTTTGTATAGAGTAGGCATTATGCAGAATGTTCTAGAATGATACCTCATAACTACTACTATTTTTTAAAAACGCAATAAAAATAAACAAAATATTTATAATTTGAATTCACTTGAGGACTGAGTGTTACCAAGGAGAACAGTTTTCTTAACTGCAGGAATTATCAGAATTCTCAAGATGTTAAATTTCTAGCTTGATAAGTAAACACTATATGTATTATAATGTCAAGAACCCAAAATGTTTATAATTGCTTGTATTAGACGCAGATACTATAGAGCAGAATTATGGATGAAAGTTTATAAGAAAATGGTACTGGTGAATTTCTCATCAATACAGGTAGCTGTATGTTTCTGAGGCTTTACTTGGTGTTCCCTTCATTGATAACCTTGTAGTTTATACAATAGGTTGTACATAATATAATCATGGAAATTTGTTGCCATCGTAGTCGCTGGAATACACCGTTTAAAATGAGATGGAGTCTAACAGTCTTCTAAGAATATTTCTTACCCCTGGTTAAAAGTAAAGCCTAGTTTACAGAGGCGATCATTGAGGAAGAGTACCCAGATTATTTTAATATAGTATGTCAATGTAGTAAGCTATGGTGGTTTGGAATACCTTGACGTCTTGTTCTCTATTCTTATGTGACATGAGAAGTCCCTCGTGTTACTTCATTTGGTGAGAGTTATTCATCGCAGATAATCCTAGTTACTCAATTAGCCAAACACCATTATTCTTACTTTTCAGATTAGTGGGAATTCTCTGGTGAAAAGCAGTCCAGGTTGAAAATCCATCCAATCATACAGCAAAAATTGGACTGTCCTCTGACTTCAAGATGCTATGTCAGGTTCTCAGATTAATAGGCGACAAGTAAGAAACAGTCTGATTCTCCTAACACCTATCATCTAGCAGAAGAGCTGCCATTCTTCAAGTTTACAAAAAGACCTTGAAGCAAGAGACTTGAAACATGGAAAACAGAAAAATAATGAATAACACAGATGCTTGTTATCCAACAAATAAGGAAAAACATCATCTCTGTCCTACTGATTATATATATTCATTTATTTTATTTTATTTTTTATTTATTTTTCTGTATAACAAAAGTGAAACTAGGTAAAGCCCCAGGCAAGCTCTGAAAAGTTTTGTTAGAAAGCTTGATGAAAGGGTATCCTCGGTATACTCTCAGAAATGGGAAATGGTGCTGTATGCCTCACATGTTACAGAAACAGGTACAGAAGAATTGAACTTGCCATACACGATAGTCTGGAAGCAACCATTCTATGGGGATTTCAGGCTTCTTTCAGCTGTGATAATTGGCAGTAGCTGAACAATTGAGGAGTCACATGTTGATGAAATGACCATAATAACTGTATTGATTTCTCATGTTTGGTTCCTGTTATTTCGGCTATCAAAACAGAGCAATCTAATCTATTTCATAGTTGGCAGCTATGACTATGGCCAAAATGTATTTGATTGGTAAATATTAAACATAGTTTAAGTGTCAATCTCAATGGATCTAGTCTATTAACGACAGCTTGAAATAGGAGATTGTACCCCCCAATTAAAGCATCTCCACATTTCAATTTTCAAATATCTTCCAATTCCTACTGGAAATGACAAGTAACTGTTCCTTATCTTTTTTTCATTGTTCTCCTTCTTCTTGTTGTTTTTAAAGTGTTTTCATTAATTTTAAACTACAGAAATCTGCAAAGTGAACCTCAACTTGTGGATGCACCTTAGATTTTTTTCCCCTCTTTTTATCCCCATGTGATTTTCCCCTTAATTGCTTCCATGGTCTTATAGACTTATTATAATTGAATTAAAAAATATATACCTGAGTAGATGAATCCCCTTGTGATAGAACACCTGATGGTACAAAATTCTACCTAGAAAACTATATAATTTTACTTGATTTTTCTAATCAGAATCCATTCCAAGAATGGCTTTGAAATGTTGCATCCTTAACCAAAAGTTGATCTCAGTCAATCGTCTAGTTATAATAATAGAAAGAATTCACCGGCTGAAAATAATTTTAACAGGCTGCAAACTGAGCACTGTTTTTCTTTACCTAAAGTGTGAGTCACATCACCATCCTGTTTTCTTCCTTGCTTTGGGGAGTTAATGTTTTACAGAAGTTCTAGGGATAGATTGATTTGCTTAGGTGTTGGTTTTGCTTTGATGTGCAACAGACAGATGCTGTTGACATTGGGAAGACAAGGCAGCCTCGTCTGTCTCCTAAGGAGCCTCCAAACTCATTTCACAACTCATTCATTAGAAAACCAAGCCCCTCTCAAAGGAGGCCAGCAGCAGTACTCCAGGGCCCTCGGATGTAGGGGAGAGCAACCCTGTATCCCTGGGGGTGCAGATAAAACTCAACCTCTGAACCTCAAAGAAGGCTTTTGTGCTCTGAGGGAGCAAATGTATGACAGTTGGTGAACCAAAGAGGCCGTGAGCATTTGAAAGAACAAGGTTAACGGAACATTGTCTTTTTGTTGGTGGGAAATGATTTGTACGTTTGTTCTTCCCCTTTTAAAGTATTTCTAAAAGGAAGAAAGTCTCCAGCTCAATCACATTTAAAAACTAATACACAGCATTATCTAAAAAGTACATTGGAACTCTCATACCTGCCAAGTGCCAGTTCCAGGACTGTACTAAAGAAGGGAACTATACTAGTTCAGTAGTAGATGGTCTTAGCTTAAGCCATGGTAAGTAGGTGAAGCTCCATGCTGATCCTTTGAAAGTTTGGGAAGTCTTCTATAGCCAAAGTCATGGCTAGATCTTAGCTAGCTTCAGGCCTCCACATGGAGACAGCAAGTAGCTTAATCTTTCTCAGTCAAGATGGTGGTCAGAGATCTCCAGTTATCTGAATCCTGAGTGTCCTGGGATTATTATCATCAGGGCCACAAAGGCACATTCATAGAAACAACTGTCCCTCAGGGTCTCTAGGTCAGGGGAACAACTTCTGAAATACGCTGTCATTCAAAGAACAACCTGGTAAAGAATGGTTATGCTCCGTATAGGTAGAGTGTATTGAGAAAAATTTAGAGCATCTAAAAAGCAACAGTAGAATACGAAAGAAACCAAACTGATTGAAGTTCATCTGAGAAACAGAACAGTCAATATTGCTGTTAGCCTTCATCTTGAGTACCTGGATTGCTGACTTCCTGTATGTACCACTGTGGTTGCTTCACCCTAATCTCGCCTACTTTGAAACTTGACTTTATGCTCCTACCTCTTTTAATAGCTCTGTGAGTATTGAAAGATTATTCTTATCCCAGCTCTCCTTGGTAACTCACATTCCATGGCCGTTATGATAAACAGAATGGCATTTTAGAATTATCAATTTAAAAAATCTCAAAATTCATGTTGCTCTGGCCTATTTTTCTGCTTGTGGGAGTAATGAAGACTGTCAAAAATTCAGGAATGTAAGTGTATGAACTATGTGCACAATTAAATACCCAGGGTGCTTTTAAAATTTCTGATGAAATCCAACAGAGTCAAGCTGGGGGTTAGAGTTTTTATTATAATTAGAACAAATCTCATGTGTAATTAAAACAAGCAGGTGCCTATATGGGGTCATACGTGGTACGCTGGTATTTCAAGTCCACAGAACATTTTTGCCTCCTGGACAGTGTTACTCTGATAACTACTTGTTCTGAGCTGATCAGCACCGCAGGGAGTTCTGATTCCTAGAGGCAGTTGAGTGGGATTGAGCAGATGCAGTGGCAAGAAATTCAGGACTCCAGGTTTTTGGTTAAAGTCCAGGTATCCATTGATCCACCCAACAGAAGAGAACTGAACGCTTACAAAGTTGAGCCATCCAGATCTGTCAAATTTAGTATCAAAATGAAAGTCACCCAGATGACTTTATTTCACAGTCCAAGCCAGAAAAATGTATAAAGTTAGGTGAAGAACTGGGTAGAATGGTTGAGAACTAAGAAAATGTGACTTTAGAAAGGATGGTTACAGCATCAAAGACAGCGTCATCTGGTTGTGAAATTCTCTGCCAGATGCTGGGCTTCTGCCTTTTTTGTGAAATCTTCCAGACCTACCTGGTCCTGCAGACAGCATGATCTAGGGCAACGAATATTTGACTTGGAGTCTGCGCAGTTTGAATATTCACTACCCTTTTGGAGCATTTATTCTATGGTACTTTACATACATTCTAACCTTCACAATCACCTTCTGTGCCAGGGATTATTATCTTTATTACACTTGCATGAAACTCAAGTCTCAGAGGGGTTAATGTGTCTAAAATCACATAGCTAGAACATGGTCTCTGAATCTATCATTAATCAGTGGAACCTTAAATTGTAAAATAGGAATTATAAAACGGGGTGTTGCCTTTGAGACCCGAGTGGAATATAACATGCTACAGCATTGTAAAGGCAACAGAGCTTGATACAAATGGTCATCCTTGTTTTCAAGCCTGTCTCACCTGCATTCAAGTTGGAATTCTAGCCTGTGTCAGAGGAGCTCCTGTATCCTTGGGGGGAATGGAGAAACTACCTGTGACTCTGGCTAACTGGGGAATGAATAAGATGTCATGAGATGTCTGGACCTGTGCTGTCCAATATGTAGGCACCAACCTCAGCAGCTGTCGAGCACTTGAAATGTGGCTGGTCCAAACTGAGACGTACCGAAGTGGTAAAATACAGACCAATCAAGGACTAGGTCCAAAGGAAGAGAATATGAAATACCTCAATAATAATGTTTATATTGCTCACACATTAAGATGAAAATATTTTAGATATACTGGATTAACTAAAATAGAATTTAAAAGTTAATTTTACCTTTTTCTTTTTACTTTTTAAGTGTGATGATTAGAAAATTTAAATTTATGTTCATGGTTTGCATTTGTGGTTTGTGTTAGATTTCTATTGCACAGCACTGGCCCAGAAGGTTGGTGACTTCATTCCCATTTTTAAGATTATCTTCTTATAATCTAGAATCAAAGGTCCTGATGACCTTTGGTTTAAATTATCACTATTTCTCAGAAATAAATGAATATGTCCCTGACAGCCATATACATTGAGTAAAGATCTGTTACCCTTGTAAGTGTCAACTCTTCTTTAAGTTTATGTTGTCTTGGAAGATTCAGGAAAGTCTTGCTAGGAAGGGGCAGAGGAGCTGTGAAGCACAGATAGGCTGACTAGCATGCTGAATGGAGAGGGGACACTTAGGACAATGGATGGTTGGGAGCAAATTGTACCCAACCAAAGAGTAGGGCTCAGAGAAGAGGTTGTACAAGCTCGGATTAATTTTGGAATTGCCTTTAAGGGGCTTCATGTCACCATTGACCTTGAAGTTTATATATATACATATTCACATTTTTTGCTTTAAGTCATTGCTAGGTCAAGCCATAGCAGACGACTGCTTATCAAACAGATGACATATGCTTTTTTTAAAAAAAATTAGTTTCAGGTGTACAAAACAATGCAATAGACATTTCACCCTTCAGAAAGTGATAACCCCCTTCCCCCAATCTATTGCCCCTCTGACATCATATAAATCTATTACAATTCCATTGACTCTATTCACTATGCTGTACTCCATATCCTGTGACTATATAAATATTAAATTATAGTTGACATACAATATTATTCAGCTTCAGGTGTACAGTGCGGTGGTCAAGCATCTACACTGTCCATGAAGTGGTCTCCCTAATAAGACATGTGCCCATCTGACACCCAATCTTTACAACATTGTTGAGTATATTCCCCAAACTGTCTTTCATATCCCTGTGGCAATATTATAGTTACCAACTTATGCCATCTAATCCCTTCCCATTTGCCCTCATCCCCATCCCCCTCCCATCTAGCAACCGTCAGTTTTCCCTCTCTATCTCTGAGACTATTTTTGTTTATATTTTTTAAATAGAACAATTTTCTAGAGCAATTTTAGGTTCATAGGAAAATCGAATGGAATGTTCAGGGAGTTCCCATATTGTCCTGTGCCCATACATGAGCAACGCCCCCCACTATCAACATCCAGCACCACAGTGATATTGTTTGTATATATTTGCATTATTTGTATATATACACGCCATGAACATATATCCACATGTCCTTATTGTCCAAAGTCCATAGAAAGTTTTTGTCTTTGTCCTTTAGGTACTTTTTATTTTCTATACCTATACATGAACATTTTTATACATATACATACATATAGACCCACTTACCTATATTCAGTAGCAAGAAAAAGGCAACTTTTTAAATTAGAAGGATGAAAGGGAACTTAATATTTTGGGGGAAACAGTTGGTAGGTGGAGGAGTTGGGATGCCTTAAATCTGTTGAAATCGGAAACCAGGTTCTCCATGGGTCAGGAAATGAATGCGAAATTTCAGAGCATGGGATCCAGGGTCAGAAAACTGCCTATTCACTGCCATTCAGTTTGCTTACCTGTGAAATGGGGATGATAATATTAAAAGAGTTAATGTTTTCATGAAAATGAGGAAATACTGCATATCAGGTGTTTATGTGGTCTTTGATCCATAGCAAGCACCCCATGAGTAAGAATGATTATTAATTCACTAAATGATGCACGTATGAAATAACCTCTCCTTTGGACAATAAATGAGTCCTATCTGAGTCACTTGCCAGATTCTACCCCAGGGCTTTAAATCATATTCCTGCTTGATGAGCTTCCAATATGCTTGCCTGATTCTTGCACACCGCAGCTGTCTTGGACACTGCCTTCCTATAGCTTATGCTCCCTTGGTCTTGGAGAGGTCCAGCCTTAAGCTTTAGTATGTCTAGCTTGAAAACGCTGTGGTCTTGGAATGTTTTACAAACCTTCACCACTCCAACTAACTGCTCTAATGAAGAGAAAAATGGTAATTGAAATGAGACTAATTAGATTGTCAATTACCTGCCTCCTCACATAGGTAATTGAAATCCCCCTAATTATGGTGTCTGTGTGTCTAGATGCTTTGTGCTGAGGAATTATTAATGGAAAGCAGCTTTAGATGAAGTAACAGGAAATCTTGAAAAATGATTTAGAGAAAATTGGTTCTAAAGCATTCATTCTTTTCAAAGCAAAGATGTTATATATCTAATCCAGCAATGAAGTCATCAAGGAGGAAAGAAAATCAGTCCAGTATTTTGCCTTGACTATAAAATTTAGGTTCAAAGGCAATAAGCTGATATTAAACCTTGACCTTGATTTTTATTTACTATATCGTTGTTTTTGACAAAACTGCCTTTAAGTCCCTAGGTTCTTTTGCTTGGAAGGTGTAGGTTTACATCTGCAGGCCCGTAGAGGATCTCAAGATAAATATAGAAAGTGGGATTTGCAGATGAGGCACTAAAACGTACACAAAATTAAATGTATACATCAAACAAATGACTTCCTCTGAGTGCCCACTAGGAAGAGCCTTTATTGAAATGGCTTCAGGGTGTGTAGCAAAGGCAGTTTTGATTCCAGGAAAAAAAAAAAATTACAATGATGAAATTCTTAGAGTTCTCACTGCTATGAAGGTGGTTTCCTACTTTAAGCAAAGTATGTTCGTGGAAACAAGGCCTCTTCTGTACTCATTTCAATTTTTTAGTGGAAGACGTTCCTTAGAACTATCAGGTCATATTGATGATCATATTACATTTGTATTGGGATAATTTAAAAATTTTTTTTTCTTGTACCACAACATCTGCTAACTCATCAGTTTTATAAAAAAACTTGAAGTTAGGCAGGAAATATAAGATAATCTCTGTCTGAGATGTGCAAAAAGAGCAATGCAGAAAGATGAAATGAGTTGACCAACATGACCCAGCTTGTTGAAAAAAGTCTGGGTTCTTCCCCTCTTAGTTCTCTGTGGTAAAAGCGGGGGCAAAACAGCATTACTGTTAGTGATCTCGTGAATTTGCAACATAAAATATGCCTGTCTCTTTTTCTGTCTAGGTGAGTCCTATAAATGGGGCAGATTGTCATTTTGTGACTTTTGAGCATCTTCTTTCAGTTATGTAAAAAAAGAGAAACATTAGAACTCATCAAAGGCTCAAAGGCTTTGCAGTCACCATGAAAGGGCTTGTATGGGCTGCTTGACGGGGAAGCGACCAGGAGTGAAGGGCAAATTCGGAATGCAGTTGAGATCTAGCGGTAACCCTCCAGGCTGGGGTGTTGAGAGGGAACTGCTAGTATTTTGCCCAGTGTGTGACTGAGGTTACTAGGTTTTCCCTCTGCACCCCTAACCCTTGCATGATGTTTGTATTTCAGTGCTAATGTGTTCAAACAGCTCTAGCTATGGTAGCCCAAAGGGATGGAATGGCACTATGGTCTGTGAACGTCTGGAAGGCGGTAGATAAAGTCGTTGCACCAGCTGGTGAGGAGGCACTGGGTTTGTTTCAGTAGCAACAGCATGTGACAACAACAGCATGTGACAGTTGCAAATAGTGTCCCTTTACCCTAAAGTGCAATAGGTGGTGCAGTCAAGCCATTTTCGGGGTTATAATCAGCATACTTTGGGAATAAAGTAGATTATAACAGAAAATATCAAAGTTCAAAGCATAAATAAAATACATTTCTTTAAAGAGAAATTTTGAGAATCTGACTTTTAGATTTACGAGACATCCTAGTCCCGTCTTCAAGAGGCATTTAGAGATAAGACTTTATATTGGACAAAGTAAGTAACCTTCTGAGTCTCAGTTATTAGAGTGGTGAGTGGAGAGCCACAGAGAGAGATACTAGATTTATGGGGAAGGGGGAATGAAGGAGTTGGGCAGGTATATTTGGGGGACAAAAAGAAAAGGATGTGTTGTCTTTGTTCCTCAAGCTAGAGATGTGGGTCATGATGATTATAATAATTAAGTAGCTTTGTTTTAGGAATTCCTAAACTGCTCAGTGGCTTCAATGATCATACTCTAAAGCAGAAAAAGGAATCACAAATTTTCTAATCTGCTTTGTGATGGGCTTAATCAATGAGGTGGGAAAATTTAGCTAATAATTTTTTTCCTCCATCTGTTCACTCTGCCCAAATGACAAAGACCCAATTAAGTACATTTCCATATAGTCGGAATAAAAAGAACCAAGATTCAAAATTAAAAAAACTAAACAAAAAGAAACCTGTATATTCATAGTTACTGGGTATATGTGAGGAACAGTGATATGTACAAGGTGTCTTCAGGCTTCCTAGAAACTGCTGACTCGTTTAGCAGTTCACCTAATGGGAACAATTCAAATTTCACTGCGAGGGGGATCCAAAAACAGAACATGTGTTTTTAGATGCTAATATTTGTCTTTTTTGTTGCTTTTGGTGTAGGTCAGGGATGGCTTCTGATGGCACAGGAAATTGGTAGCATAGCAAAACTGTGTCATGACGGGATATGATTAAGGAGCTTTTCACTCTCCTATCAACTCGGAGTACCTCCCATGAGTAGTGTCAGCCCTCAACCTGGTTTTATTCCGATTGCTTGCAAGCCCAATTCCTCTGAAGCATCTATGTTACACTTTAGCTAGTTCCAGGCTCTGTTCACCCATCCAATCACTGATACATCATTTATTAAACTCCTGCTATATGCTGAGGGCACAAAAAAAGGGAAATTACAAATGTTCCTCTTCAGAATATAATAGAATATATCAAGGTGCAAAGCATAAATAAAATGAATTTTTTTAAAAGAGAAAATGTCGAGAATCTGGCTTTTAGATTAACGAGTATGAGACGTCCTAGTCCCGTCTCCAAGAGGCATTGAGAGATAAGACTTTATATTGGACCGAGTAAGCAACCTTCTGATTCTTGGTTATTTGAGTAGTGAGTGGTGAACTGTATGAGATATACTCGACTTATGGGGGGGAGAGGGAGGTAATCTTAAGTATTCCCAGCCTCAATTCACTTTCTAGAAGCCTATGACATATACTGTTTGTTGGCCAATCCAACAGCTATTCTCAATGCCCCTTCCCCTCTCCATCTTCTGGTACAGCCAGGTGTGATCATGTGGTATCGTTCTGACCAGTGAGATATAAGAAGAACCTAATGGGGGGGAGTCTCCTAGAATTTATATTTCCTGATAAAAGGCACAAAAGTGGCCGGTACTTACCTTTCACACTTTCTGTCTAGAATAAGTTGAGACAGCTGGTGCTGGGCAGCCATCTTGAAATCATGGATTTATAAGCAAGACGAAAAAGCCAGGAGAATCACGAGGATGCAGACTATCTGAACTAACACTTAGCAATCACTTTGAGACTTCTTGTTATTTGTTTTTCTGAAGCCCTATAAACCAGGTGGAGTTCGAGGAGCTACATCTCACAGTGGACCTGGCTGTGCTGGACATGTTGATGGGTTTCCCATCTCCATCAATTCCAGCTCCATCATCTTTAACCTAAGCTACTCTCAGGTTATTGGGCCATTATCACGTCCATTGGCTACCAGGAGACCTTGGGTCTCTCAAACCCTTTTGGTTAAATTTCTTTCTCCCCCCCTTTGTGGCTATTTAAAAAGAATTTCACCAGGAAAGATAAAAACGAAACAAATCAGAATGTAGAATTCCACAGAAACCTGGCTTTAAATGAGATTGTATGTGCTAAGCTCCTGGCACAGAGCAGGTGCTCAGCAACTATGGATATTCTTCCCCTTTCTTTCATCGGAGCTGAAACTGCTGATCTTAAGCAGCTGAAGATTAGTCATGGGATCAGGTGGGTGGCACAGGCTTTGGGGCAAAAACATCCATTAATTCTCATTCATTTGGCCTAAAGAAAACTGTTCAAAGATCTTCTCTTTTCAATTTATGAGCCTTTCTCCTCCCACATACTCCTTTGTGTAGTGTTGTAGAAAGGACCCAAGACCGTGAATTAGGAGAACTGTGTCTTAGTCCTGGATCTGCTGTTAATTCACCATATAAACTTTCAGGTCACATCAGTTCACAGGCACTGTTGGGACCCACCGTGCATCGGTCCCTGCTGCAGACTCAGACACAGCGCTAAACAAAGAGATGTGGCTCCTGCCATTGAATACTTCAGTGTAGTTAGAGACACATGACCAAATAATTTCAGTCCAATATCATGTATGCTTTGAAGGGGATATATGTAGAACCAATGGGAACACAGCGAAGGGCTTTGGGATTAGCCTCGGAGTTGGAGGAGGTGATGCTGGGGAGAGCACTTCCTGAGGACAAGGATTCAGCTCAGTGAAGGAGGGGAGTAAAGCTGTCCTAGGAGTGGAAGCAGCATGAGCAAAGCCCATTTTCTCCTATGTAAATTGAAAGTATTGGATTGATAATTCACAAGGTCTCTTCTACCTTCAACATTGTGTTCTATGTTTGCTTGTCTTGTTTCTTGGAAAAACATGCATATTTATTTTCTTGAGAGCTATCAACCAAGAATCAAAAGAAAGTGGGAAGAAAGAATCTATGTCGGTAGATCTGAGCATAACAATTCCTGCCTATCTTCTCTTGGATCTCAGATTTTATTATAGCCAAATGACACTTGCACAATTTCATTCTTTTCCATGAATAAAACTTGATTAAATACTTAAAGTAATATAATGGCTTAGTAGTGGTCATTGCTGTATTCCAGGGGTAAAAATCTTTGAACGTTGTGGAATATAAATGGTTTATAACTTTAATTTAATTTAGAAGCCTCTTCTAAGGTTAGGAACTAGGGACACTGGAAATGATAGGATTGAAACATTCCTCATTCTGCCTCTGGCTATAGGGTCAGTGGCCTGTAAATTATATCAGTGGGTCAGGAAGGGGACTGGAGTATGATCTCCAGGAAAGTAATGTCTTGTTCCACGTCATATCCCTGGTACTTAAAACCATGTTTAGTGTGTTAGATGCTCAGTAAACATTGAAATGAATAGGTGGCTGGGATAATCAGCCTCTGTTATCAACTGCTTGGACAACAGGCAGCTATTATAGATCCAAATGGCAATTTAAAATCAAAATATAAAATTTGCTTCACAATACATGACAATTGGGGTAAGCTTTTCAACCTATGGAGCCCCCAAATGGCCCCAAACTCTATTGCTGAAGAAACAGTATTGAATGTAATTCTTCAATTTATAACCCTTTGAAGTCTTCTTTTCACATACTTTGACCTATAGCTTGGCAAATTCAAGTTCAGTATAGCCAGACAAAAACAACCTTTGTCAATGTTCAAAAGCATAAATCTAAAGATAGATTACCCTGTTAAAGTTAGTTGCTGATGGAGAGCCCATATATATTTCTTATCGAATACAAGTTAGACTTAGGTTTAAGTCTTTAAATGCTATCTTGTTGATTAGCTGACTTCTGGTTTCGGCAGGTATTTTTATGCATGAACTTTGTGTGAACCTGGAGAGACAAAATTATGTGGTATTGGGTTAGAGTTAAGAAAGTAACCTAGCCTGGGTCACTGTGAAGATTCCCCAGGGACATGGGAGAAGGCTTTGCTGTACATTGTCCAATAGCGTCCAATAAAAGGGAGAATTAGTCCCGAAGAGGTGTCAGCACAGCTATAAATTCTTATGCAATAATAAAATAATAGGATGTTATTAATTCAACCATCCTGGTTGCTTCTGAAATAGTATTAAAGTAATATCATTGATTCTTATTTTTGACTGCTAATATATTATTTTCTAGAACTGTTAACTGCTTTAAAACCAGCGTGCCATTGTACAGTGGGGAGAGATAGTGAAATATTTCCACTAATTCTAGCAATTAACTTAATTTAAGGCTACTTGGCACATTTTAGAATTAAGAATTATGCTTTGGAATAACAGAGAAAAAATTAAAATGAGACAATGAGTATTTTTGAACTTCATTACTCAGTCTTATAGGTGAAAGTTGGGTCACAATAATTTTTTTCAGGAAAAGAAACTTTCGCAGGCATTTAAAATGTCAATCTTCCATATATTTTGTACCTTTGAGTCAGATGAAGAAAAAAGAAGTGTAAGCATTTATTGAATTCCTACTTTAAGTAGTACGTGGTGCTTAATACTTTCACATATATTGGTTCATTAAACCATGATCTAAATGAAATTGAAACAGGTTTGCTATCTTTTCCAAGTCCAGACCTAAAATACCAAATAAAAAGGACATCTGAACCAAGTTCTAAGCATAGGAAGGTGTGGTAGAGTTGGGGATATAGATAAATTTCCTTTTTAAATGCTATGGAGTAGAGAATATTGCTAGTGTCTTGTGTAAATCTGTTAAAAGACAATAGCTTAAGCTGTTAAATACTAAAACAATATCATGGCAAACAAAATGCTTTGATATCTGGCCAATTCAAAGGGAATAAGAAGCACACAGTGAGATATATAGATGATGTATTATAGAAATGTACACTTTAAACCTACGTAATTTTACTAACCATTGTCACACCACTACATTTAATAAAAAGGGCAAAAAAACTCCTCGTTGAACTGAACACTTAAAAAAAAAAACACGTAAAAGAGAATAAGGAAAGAGAAAACATTTTCACTGAGTAAAAACTGGAGAACAGAAAATTTCAGGTTTCTATATAACCAAGAGGTGTAGTTTTGTTTGGTGTGGTGTTGAGAATGGTTTGCTTTATAAAAAGGCTGGAAAGAAACTAGAATAAGAAAGAAAAGCCCAGGGAAATGGGTGTAAGAAAAGTTTCTGCTAATGTAGCTGGAAGGAACTGTCTAGACCAAGATGTCTTTGTAAGCCCTTCTCCTCAGATCTTACTCTGCCAACTACTCCTGGTAGCCAGGAGGCCCTAAGCAGTCAACTGAGGTGTTTTTGAACAGTTTTTTTGAGAAACCAATAGATCAGCATGGGCGGGTGTGTGTTGGACTCTTTCAGGTTGCAAACAATGAAGAGAAACTCAGTCATGGGCATTTTTGTTGTGCTTTGTCTTTAATTTAGGTAAATTATCACTTCACACCTACTTTTATATTCATAATTCTGTATCCTTTTTTCTTAAAGAGGGTCCTCATGATCACAAATGCTTCAAGACTCACAAAGCTTAGATCTTCCACCACTAGAAGTAGAAAACAATCTCATCTGCCAAAAGGAATCTCATCTTAAAGACAACAGGAAGCAGAACGCATTGCATAATTTGCCAAGTTTGGTGCAAAATATAAACATGGGGTACCTGTTCAAAGTCTATGAAGAATTTCAAGATGGTGGCAACAGCTTTAAACCACGTGTTGGGCCCTTTCTTGCACAGGGCCAGCGAGCCTACACAGGTCCTACACCCATGAAGCTGGCCCTGACAGCAGGGTGGTACACGGTTACACTCTATCTCTGGTTTTCTGCCTCCTACCTCAACAGCAAGCATTCTAGGCTTCTACTCCCAAAAGCGGTCATTATGGTTGACAGTTTTATGGCTCTTGCTTCTACCAACTAATACCCTCAACTTCACTCTCTCCTTCTGACTTCTGCCTCTTGGCTCTATATGCGTTTTATACCTCTGTTTCTTTCTGTTTCTCACTTTCAAATTCTCTGAGAAAGGCAGAGAGAGAGAGAAGAGTTGATTGGGTTCATTAATTGTTGTCTACCATGAAAGCATGAAGCATCCTGGTGGGTGAAATTCTCTCGTGCAGCTGATTCATGAATCACTAGACAGCATATAAACGGCTAGTTAGGGTCAGGTGACAATCTTGGTCTAACCAACTTGTGGCAAAGGTTGTGGTGACATGCAGTGAAAAGCAGGATGACTTATTTGGTTCTAATAAGTCGCTTAAAGCTGTGCTTGCAGCAATGGAAAGCTTCTCAGGTGAGCAGGACGTCTGGAAGACATGTTCTGTCCAACCCAATGCGCATAAGGTCCAAAGCTGTGGTCCTGGAAAATATTTGAGAGTGTCATATATTGCAGCACAAAAGTAAACCTTCACAAGTTAAAAAATATTGTGTTCCCAGATTGGGGTGATTTGAACATTGGAAAAGCAGAATGGAAGGCTGGCTCCCTCTGAGACTCTCACTCTGCCTCCTTATCAGATTTCAGCCGTCTGTGAAGGCATTTTCAAGTGGGCTGTAATTGCCTGCTGGTATACACTTCGTACCCTCATAAATCTTCACTAGCACAGAAAAGTAAAATGTATTGTGTTTGAGAATTCTTTGGCAAGGCAGTTGGATAGTGAAAGGGATACAAGGTAAGGGATGGGGCTGCATTGTCAGGGTGAAAGTTGCCATTCAGAGCACAAACATCCTAGGAGATGGCAGTGAGGACAGAACCCAGCTGAGGCTCTCTGAGCACCTGCCCCTTCTGTGTACAGCAAAGGCACACTGAAGGGACAGTTGTGGCAAGATGTCCCCCAGAGACTTTTAACTAGTGTCTGTCCAGAAGCTACTGTGGGATGACTGCGTTTGATGCCTCGCTGCATCTCAAACTGGTTGAGCCTCAAAATCCCCGGGGTGGATTTTTACATAACATTTCAATCACAGCAACATAGGGGTAGTGAGGAGCCTACGTCTGGAGTCTGACGATAGTTTCAGATCCCAGTCTTAGCACTTGCTCTGTGACCGCTCTCTGTACTCTTGTGTTTTCATCTATGATGAACGTAGACAGTAACCTTTCTTTTTTCATAAGATCTTGTGAGACAAAATGAGAGAATGAGTATGTCAGTGCAATATGTATAAACTTGGGAATACCCAGTAAATCCTGATTGTTCTTTAACATATTCATATTACATACAACATGTCATTATGGATGGAGGTGCTCACACATAGGTTTATACACCTATATACACAGAAGCACAGGTGAATTACATTAAGGCTTAATGCACCATTAGAAAGGGAATACTTCACTAGAAAGTTGCTTTTGCAATCTGCTATTAAAGGTGAGCAGAATACACTCAAACATGTATTAACAATGAAGTTAGAACCCAGATAAAAGATCTTTAAAAGGAGGCCTTGTTATATATGGAAGGACTTGAGATATGACACACCATCAAAAAGTACATTGAATTTATTTTAGGGGAAACATATTCAGAAGCTGCAGAAATCACCACCTCTATTCCCAAGCATGGGGAAGGAAACCAGCCCAGCAAACAGGATGACTGTATTTCACAGGGAAAAGCAACACTCATGCAGTGAGCTACCAGGCAAGGGTAGAGAACAGAAGTGAGGTGCAATGTTTTCCCTCCACTTTATAACTACAGCTCTTTGGCTTGTCAGTTCCTGCAGGGCATGGACCATGTCTGTTTCACTCCCTTGAGCTAGATCCTTGCACATCACCATGTGTGTGCAGATCAGCATTTAATAAGTGTTTAGGAAGATGACTGATGATACGGCCAGTGCACTTGGTGTTTTACAGCAGCCTCTGTCGGTAGCAAGTTTTTTCCTTCCTGTGGGGATCCCTTCTCTGCTTGACTTTTCTAGTTGATTGTAAGCTCCCTTGGGTGGGAAACTTGTTTGTCTGCATGTTTATTAAGAGGCATTGACAAACTATATAGTGAGTAAAAATTTCATGAGATACTATCAAATGATTCATTAAAAGAAACATCCAGGATATTACCACCAACTGTTACATTAACTAGTCATGTCATAACACCATCAAAATGCTAATTAGGTTGTCTGGCATGATTTGTTATTAAAAAATTCAACCCAAGTTTCCTATAATTCTTGAATTTGGATCGTTTTTTCCTCTCCTAATATCTGCTTCCGGCTTTATTGGGTACTATTTAGTTCTTTGGAGATTAACAAAGCTTTTGTGCACGCCTCTTGTCACACCCCCTGTGGACCTCTAAGCACTCTAAACTCTCAGACAGAGGTCCAAGTCTGCAGAATTAGTGAATTGAAATCGCTGAAAGAGGATAAAGCATGGTGTTCGGAAGGTGCCAGTGGGAAGAGACTGCTCGTGTTGTCTTAGCTTGGGATCCAGCCAAGGCTGCCTGGCTGGTCATTGCAGCTGGACAGGGCAGGTGGGAGGGACTAGAGCCTAGAGCTGGAGCCATCCATTGGCATAGGCTAGGAGCTGGCAGGGGAATAATAAGAGCAGGCTTGCACAGAGAAGGTTCTGCCCAGCAGGCTAAGTCTGCTGTCTTGGAGGCAGAAGTTTCAGAAATAATCAGTGATGGACAGAAATTCAAGATAAAAAAGGGGGACTGTCCTAGTAAGTAAGAGTCACTCAGCCTTGGAAGGGCAGAGGCACTAAGTCACTTTGCCTACGTGGCTACTCAGAATGGGAGTATGGCAGAAGTCTAGCTATCGAGATATTGGGGTCCACATGGACTGATGATGAAAGAGGAAACGAGGGACCAATTCTTAGATCTAGGACACCACATCATGGTTGAATTGACTGAACCCTGTGTTGGTGGCAGCAGAGCCAACGTCATTGCTTTAGGTTAAGCACTGGGAGCAGGGCTGAATTGTCTTGTGGGGAGAGGAAGAGACAGAGAGGCTGGCAGCTAGCACGGCCCTGGTATGTGGCAGCCAATTCTGCATCAACCCCTGTCCCCGATCTCCAGGACCATGGAATTGGCCATCATTCCTGAAGGCAGAGACAGTAGAGCACAGGGCTAAGAGCACATATTCTGGAGTGGGATGGTTTGGCTTTGAGTCCTAACTATTAGTCATTGCATAGAATTGCCAGATTTAGCAAATAAAAGTGCAGGTCACCCAGTTAAAGTAGAATTTTAGGTAAACAATGACTCATTTTTAGTATACCTATAATACATCTCAAATATTACATGGGACCATAATTTTTTTAGTGTAAGTATGTCCCATGTAGTACTTGGGACATGGCTATACTAAAAATGAGTGAGTCATTGCTTTTCTGAAATTCTGATTTAACTGGATGTCGTGTATTTTTCTCTGGCAATGCTACTCCTAACTCTTCTACTTTCTATCTATAGGAAGTTGGGGACGTTATTTAATACCTCACATTCCTCATCTGTAGAATGGAAATAACCTAAGTCATAAAGTTGATGACGGAATGAGTTAATAGAGGCAAACTACTCCGCTCAGTGTCTGGCAGGCACAAAGTAAGTGTTCAGAAATGATCACTTCTGCTTTTTATTACTACTATTACTATATCTAAGAGTCAGTCTGAGTTATTGGTATCTGAGTAGGATCTTTTAATTTTTATGAAGTAATGCAGAGTGAGGTTTCAGCAAATTATGAACTGTTTTATTTATTTATTTATTCATTCATTCATTCCCCACTCTCTCCCCCCCAAAATCATGTGGTTTTACAATAAAAGAGCAGGTGAAATACCGAAAGATAACTGCCATAAGGTAAAGGACACTCACTAAGAAGTTAAAAAAAGAGACAAAGAGAAAAATATCGAGAGATTGAGGACAAAGTTCTATATGGCTATTGCGTGCAACAGTTTGAGTTTACTAATAGCTCTGGAGAAAAAAGAGAGACAGTGGGAAATTGAGAAATAGATTCAATGCCCATTTGCTGTCCCCAAACTCCCTTCTGTGTACTACTTTACGCTCTTGATGCCCCATTGCTTTTTCTCCTCGAAGCTTGCTCCATAGAAGGACTCTTATATCCTAATACCAAATTACAGTAGCTTCCTCCAATACTATTTCCAAATAAACTCACTGTAGAACAAAAAGGGCTTACTTTCTGTCGGAAAGAACTTCTGGTATTAGTGTTTGTGGGGTGAAAGAGAGCTTTGTTTTGCTTGGTGTCCGATTTTGGGCTGGGGGTTCTTCAGCCAGAGAAGTGGTCCTTGACTGTCTCTGCTCAGTTGCGTCACCTGGGAAAGTTTAAAAAGTCCAGAATTCCAGCCTGCAACTTACAGAATTCTTGGTGGTAATACTCAGGCACAGCCTTCTTAAAAGTACCCCACGTTATCCACCTTGGTCTGCCAAGGTTGGCAACCATTGAGCTAGAGGAACACACCCCTGTGCAATTTATATGGCAAGACCCACGAGACATTCATACAATTCAGGAATTAAATGTAATAACTAATTTTCAAATTCTTACTATGTGCCTGCTATATACATATACTTCTACCTTCATAACATTTAGGAGAAGTTATTTTTATCTTCATTTTGCAAAGAGGAAAGAGAAAATTCTAAATAACACATTAAGATAGAGTCCAAAATCAATTGGATGTCTGACTCCCAAGCTAGAGCCCTTTCTAATTAGCAAATGATGAAGAAAGTCGAATCTGCTCTTGTGCAGATGACTGAATTTTTTTTCTCTCCTTATTTTCATCAGTGTCTGCTTGTTCTAATTGAAATCATGGCTGGCGGTCTTTCAGGCCTGTGTATTGGGAACTTGTAGGGAGAGAGCTCTGTGGCTGGCCTTCATTCTAAGATTTTCAGTTCCCTATGGGGCCTCTGCCCCTCCCACTGCAGACCGATCAGCCAGACTAGAAGAGCAGACTCGCATATCTGGGCCTTGTTGGACAAACCTGTCTGAAGACAGACTAGTGAATGGTGTGCCAGGGTTCTCTGGCTGTAATTAAATAGAGCTTTTCCTGACAGGTTTAGCCAGTCAAGCAGGACTTGCCTGTGCTTGTGCCAATACAAGGCTTGAACAAAAATAGGAGCAAAACTGGGGACCCACAGATCATTTCAGCTCTTCTCATCAGGCAACAGTTAACTATTTTACCAGGAAAGCCTTCTTTGCTAAAACAGAATGCAATACCACTGTATTTTATTATTAGCTCATCCATGGGAGAAATGACCAGGTAGATCCAGTAATCCTGGGAAAACCCTGATCTTCCAGCCCTTATGTATGTACGTGTGTATACATTCATGTCTTCATTCATTCATCGTTCATTTATTCATTCGTTTACCTACTCATTAATTTGATCACACCACTACTATTTATTGAGTACTTGCTATGTGGCAGGTACTGTGCTAGGTTCTGGGTGTTCATTACTAAGCAAGTCAAAAATGGTCCTGTGGTCATGGAACTTGTAGGATGGGGATGGCGAGGAGAGCTGCTCAGTAAACAAATAAATTATATGTTTTACTCATATAATTATCCATTGTGGTAGAGGCTATTAAAGAAAAAGAAAATGGGTGTTATGAGCAAGGAGAGATTACATTTTTGATGGATAGAAGGATAACAGATAGGGCTATGTCTGGGAAGTCTTCTCTGAGAAAGTATGTTTGAGCTAAGATATAATTTTGTAATTCAAAACAATGTTTTTTCATCATATTGCCATTGAATATTTTCTTAAGTTGCATTTTCCCTTTTGTCAAGAATGCCAATTGAACACACATTTTATCTTAGTCTTCATACTTACTTTTCGTGTGTACATTATTGAGCTAAGAGTTATAGATTGGCTATTCAGAAAACTACAGCCCCAGCATTCCACAAAGGACAATTGCAGATTTAATCACCCTATGTATTTGTAGAAATTACCCATTTGTCACCATTATTTCCTTATTTTGGGGATGTGCTTTATCGTTTACAGAACACTTTCACATGTATTACTCAGTAGATCTTCACCAACAGCCCTGCAGGGTACAAAGAGCATCTTATCTCTGCTAAACATTGAGAAACGACAATTCTGGAGAGTTAATGTCTTGTCCAAGGTCACATGCTAGTAAGTATCACAGAGAAGAGAAGAGCTAAGAGTTTTGCTCCTGGGCTCAGAATCTTTCATGCACAGTGGGGAATTCCAAAATTCTCTCCCTGACCCCTCTCCCCACTCTGCTTTGCCAGTCCACACATCTTGCCTCTCTGATTCAGAGCATTTATTTCAGAAGACTTATTTAGAGGTTTCATGTCTCTTGTGCATTACCATGTGCTCAGGCAAATCTACCTGGAACCTGTCCCAGACCCAGCTTTCCAACCTACAGAGAATAAATAGATTAAAAAGTAAATACTTGAGTTCAACATACATGTTGCCTGACATGTATCAGATGGTGCTTTAGGCACTGGTGATACAGTGCTGAGCAAATGGACTAGAATCCCTATCTGCAATGAATTTACATTCTCCCAGGAGAGGCAATCAATAAGTAAATAAACAGGTCTCTCTCTCTCTCTCTCTGTATATATCTATCTATCTATCTATCTATCTATCTATCTATCTATCTATCTATAGCTATCTATCTAATATATAAATATATATTAGTATATGCATATGATATATATAGATATATAGCTAGATAAATATATAGATATGATATATATAGATATGATATATTAGTATATATGTAAATATATATGATATATATATGATTGGTATATTGTCATGCGGGAGACCCTGATCACTCCGCCATTTGTCATGCGGGGTGGCCTGCGGGGTCTCTGGTCCTGCTCCCCACATAAGAACGCAGGATATGGTGAGGCCAAAAAGGAACCCCCATGGAGCCATAGGTAGGGGAGTCATACCACTATAGTCTCACTGGAGGCTGGAGTCACACGATCCACAACCTGCCATCCACTTCTCTGCCTGCCAACCGACTGACTCACTCAACTCAACTCCCCAGCGCAGCTGTGGCAGTTATATCAGTGGCTAATTGGCTAACTGGTTACAGCTGACGGCCAACTAGCCACAGCTGATGGCCATCTACTACCCGAGTCAGCACCTCTCCACGTGAGGCCAAGAGCCTAGAAACTGCTCTCTGGGACTCTGTCCCCACATATATATATTAGTACATACATATTAGTGTATATATATTACTGTATGTGTATATATATATATATATATATACATATACATATACATATACATATACATATACGTGTGTGTATATGTGTGTGTGTGTGTGTGTGTATATATATATATATATATATATATATATATATATATATATGTCTGATGCTGTGCTGTGGAGAAAAATAAAACAGAGAAGAGAATTAGGGAGTGCTGTGTGTTGGGTGTTCAAAGTTTAAATAAGATGGTCAGGGATGACCTTCCTGAGAATGTGCTATTTGTGTCATCATGTGGTCATTTGGGGGAAGAACATTCTAGGCACAGAGAACATGGGCCAAGCTGCTGGCCAAAGCTCAGAACTCATTTGACACGTCCCACTCTTGAACTTGAACTCTGTTTTCCCAAAGGCACAATATTAAAAATGCTGGTTAGACACAGTTGAAACCATACTTTTAAGGATTAGGTTCTGTATTCAATTTCATTTTGGGTTAAATACCTTATTATGGGCTGTCCAGAAAGCCAAACCACCATGAATAATGTTTCCATGCGAAAATGTTTTCTGAGTTTCAACCTGCTGACTTACAAATGAACTAGGAGCAGAGCTGGTTAGTAAGTTGAGAGCTGGTTGTATTAGTTAAGGGGCTATTCTCCTATCACATCTCCTTTTTTCACCTAGAGTAGAATGTTGTTGACCAAGTTGCCCCTCTGACATTCTTTTCCTATCTTTATCCTCCCTCTAGTCTCTTTGATTCCAACCTGCATTTCCCATTTCCCCTGCAGGGCTTCTCTTTTTGCCCTTAGATCTTAGAATAATCCTTCATGAAGCCATATTGAGAGCTCTTGATTCCCCTATTCTCCTTCAGAAGAGCTGCCGTCTACCGCCCCTTAATTGTAGTGTCTCAGAGATTTCCCAAGGCTTTTTTCCATGCACATGGATTTATTTGTATTATTTCACTGTCTGCATCTGGCAATTGCAGTGCATTTAATACCAGTAATGAGCATTGCACCTGGAAAATTCTGAGTACCTCACAAATAGATTAATGAATATACGTTGTATGTTTGTATGAAATTAATGACTACCTGCTCCCCATGAAATGGTGAATTCTTGAAGATTATTTTCTCTGTAGGAAGGCTCCACTGACTGTTTGAAATTGATTGTACGTGTTCATAAAAATAATCGGCTAGGCTGACTTTCTTTTTTTTCTTCAACTCTGCCTCCCATACTTTGAAGGTTGGGTGGATGGATAACAGTTCTCATTTGCAGGGAGGCACAATGAGGATTCACAAACCTGTAGCATCAGATCACAAATGAAAGGGAAGAGGGGCTTAGGGTACTTGTAAACTGAGAAGACTATTTGGGAGTATTCTGTGAATTTGCTATTGAGGTTTGCCTGGGTCTGCATAGACGAATCATATATACACCCAAACCAATGGACAATATTTTCTTTATTCTCATTTTGCTTACATAGTTAGGGAACCAGATGGGTCAAATGCACTACTGGGGGCTGGAACGGAAAACAAAAACCTAGAGAATAATAATAGCTAACAGGTTGTGAGCCCTTGCTGTGTTCCAGGCACCGTGTTTCATATGAATTCACTCTTTTAGTTCACATTAGCCTAGGGGAACCCCTGAGACACAGAGGTTAGGTAATTTGCCAAAAACTACCCAAGTAGTAGGGTCAAGATCTGACCCAAAGCAGTCGATTATAGGACACGACTTTCAACTACTGCCCAACAACACTGCCCTTGGAAGATGCAGAAAAACTGAGATACTTCATTGCTGTTTTTTTCCCCTTTTGACTCTTCATGGTGAATCAAACCCAAGTCTACTTTGATGGATCACAGATACAAGCTAGGTACTGGTTCTCCAACTAGCGTGCATCAGACTTTCCTGGAGGGTTTGTGAAAACACAGCAGGCTGGGCTTACCCGAGAGTTTCAGATGCAGTAGGAACTATCAATTTCCCTGGTGGTACCGAAGGTGCTGAACTGGGGAGCGCACTTAGAGAACCACTGGTTAGGCACCCCTCCCCCTAGACCCTCATAGATTCGTAGCATGAATAATTCTGACTTTGCACTTTACAGCATTTTGCTGCTTTCAAAGCACTCTCTGTATTGTCTCAGTTCCTCACGCTAGTACTGGGCTTTATCTTGGGCAAATGTCATCTCCACTGTGTGGATGAGTAAATAGAGGTTCTGTGACAGTAAGTGACACATTCCTCATTGTATAGCAAGTAAGTGACAGAGCTAGGACCTAGGCATTTTGTTTTTCATTCTACCCTTGTTAATAATGCTTTAAAGAGAGTCCAACTACCCATCCCCAGCACGCTGCTCACAAACTGGTTTGTTCACTTTTCTTTTCAACTCAAGCTTGTTATAAGGATGAATGAGCTCGGGGAAATCATCTCTTGCTCAAAAGGAGAAACTGTGTCCCAAGAGGCACATATCTGAGCACAAAGGAAGGCGGGCCTGTTTGTCTCTGAAAACAAGATCTCACGGACACACATGCAAATTAAAAGTCTCTGAACCTGAGCTGGGCTGGCTAATATGTCTCTTTCCTTCCAGGTCTGCTGAGCTTATAAATATCAATTATACGGTTGAGTAAATTACAGGGATGTTGAACTTTGAATTGTTGTCGCACTTTAAAGTGTCTATATAGGGATAATAAGGAGATTGTGAAAATCTGCTGAAGGAAATCTCACACATATTTATAGATAATTAATACAGGGAGCGGAAACTAAAAATCAGCACTGAATTTTTTAAAGCAGTAATTTAAAAATGCATTATGGCAACACATTAAGTTAGCAGTTATTCAACAAGGATATGTGAAGATTATTAAGCTAATTAAAGGTAATAAAAACAAGTTAGCGTATTCTGCATATAACTTTGAAATTATAAAGAAAAAAGGATCCTTTGTTTATTCTTACTACTTCCAGGGAAGTCACAGATGGTCATTAATCTATTGATAAGTTACTGGGTTTTTATGTAATAAGAAAAGATTGTCGTATAAAAGCATATTCCCCGGAGAAGCACACAAAAAGCACAAGGAGATGTTTCTGCGTAACTCTAGACCCTTTAGCAGGTCCTGGTGAGCACACATGTGCTTTCTCTGTCTCACCGCCGGATGAATGATGGCTGTTTCGGGAACTCGATCTTGGAAAACTTTCTCCAGTATATCTGATCCCACTCAGCTTTCAGGTCCTGTGGCCTCTTTCCTGATCTTTGGGCTCCCTTCCTCTTCCAGTTATATGACAGCAGTTTGGGGGATGGTTTCTTATGCTTCTCAGCACTTTTAGATCTTGTGCTCTGCATGGAACCGCTATTGATGAGAAATGGAACTGCACACTGCAAGTGAGAAGCTGAAATTGCTGCTGCAAATGGAAATAGACACCTCTTTGTGGTAGATGCTTCAGTTAAGTGGGTTCAGCTTTTTAGGGTTTATAAGTTTCTTTGGGAAAAGATGAAGAAAGAAAAGGGAAGGGAAATGTTAAAGGTAATAATTAGAGAATAAAAAAATTCCCACATGCCACAGAATAATATATTTATGTCCAGACATTTTTGTTTGTTTGTTTACTGGATATTGGGGAGGAAAGGGTGGTAACAGGATGGAATTAACCAGACTCCAAATTAACCATACCTGTGTCTGCCAGCACAATTACACAGATTATTAAAAGCTTCTGGAAGAATTCTTGGGGTGTTTATTGTAGCACAGGACTTTGCAATTTCAAATTAAAGCTGGATCATTATTATTAATTCTGGTAGAGGACCCTTGTAAACTTTACCACTGAGCAAATTGACCCCAGTTAATGGAGGCAAAGGGCAAAGCTTATCACAGGAAGAAATGTCTAGATTATCAGAAAAATGGGGCTCAAGTAAAATAAAAGCTAGTGAGAGATAAAAATATCAAAAAAGTTCCAATTTGTTTGTCATTCTACACAATTACAGAAAGAATAGGTTATAAATGTATAGGTAAGCATTGGGTCTTATACCCAATTAGTTCATTAGATTATATAAAACTCTTTATGAACTCAACCTTTCCTAAAAAAAATAAGGAGAAAAATCATCCTAAAGAGCAATTTGTTCCAACACGTAAATTAAGAGGTTTTCACATTGGAAGTTTTTTGGTTGCTGCTTATGCAAATTATACCTAAGATTTCGATGACCTTTGTTCTAAGATTCTAAATAGGGGAGAATTTCTTGGGGAAACTAGCACACTTTTATCAGCAAGGTCACACTAGGAATTTTAGGAGGACAAGTAAAAAATGACTTCCTCAAGCAAAAGGAATCCTTTTAGGTCATCAGAGAGAATTGTTTGAAAATTTCAAAGCAAACTCGGTTCTCATTACTGGAGCCTGCGTTTTCAAGCCATGCCTTTTTTCAATTATTTTCACTTTTCATTAGAAGTCTTAGCAATTGTTGCCCACCTCATTAAGTTCACTAAGATGCTATGCACTTAATTTCCATGTTATAATTTGTGGCAAATTATTTGACATTAAACCCAGCTTTTAGAATCTTATGATTTCTCAAGGTTTTTGCTGCCCTTGCCCCAGAGTAACCTGTTACTACCTTTTTGAAGATTGAACAAATTAATGTAATTAATATAATTTGTAATTTCACTAGTCTTGATTACTGGAATTTGGTTCTGATAGGTTGTCCAGGCCACGGTGGCTTCCAAGTGCCGGATAATTCATTACCAGATGCTTCTGGAAACATATCCCACCTGCTTGTAAAATGTCTCTCCAGATTCAGCCTCTACTTTCATTACTTAGTGATCAGTTGGCTAATTGAACACTTTCTCTCAAAAGATTTTTTTTCCAATTCGCAGCCGAAATGTCCCTCTGCTAATTTATATAAAGGAATGTTTTCCTTATGTGGTGTGTGCACATTCCAGGTATTTGTAGCTTTTATCATTTTGCCCCTCAGCTATTGCCCAGTCAGGTTCCTTGATTTGACTCCTTTAATCTTTTCTCATCAGTCAATCACTTCCAATCCTCTCATTCCTTTAATCATCTTCTTTGAACTCAGTCCAAGTTTGGGGGGTACTCAGGTACCCAAGACACACCGCAGTAGTCTGGGTGTGGTCTCGCCCAGTCCCAGGCAGCTAAGACAGGGGGAAAAGAGCAAAAGAATCTTGAATGCATCTTAAACTTGTTCTAATTTCCATTTCAAAACTAGTTCTTTCCCACCCTCTATTAGTGTGCCTGTCTCTTTTCCTTCTTCCCAGGCTTTCCTCATTCCGTGCAATGCATTAGAAGACAGGGTGTTTTTTTGTTTTTTTCTGTCACCACGTGTCACGTCACAGACAGATCATTGCCACTTTACAAATTTGGTGGCATCTTGGACCTCAAGCAAAGTCATGTTTCTGTGAAGTCGCCGCACAAATGTATGCACCACTAGCATACGCAGCCTCTGAAATTTCAGATAAATTGTATTTTATTTTTCCTGTCTCCCCATCAGCCCGCAGAGTCTTGAAGGATCCATGTGGTGGACTGAACACCAATGGTCTGGCAAACATCAAAACGCTGTTGAACATTGTTGTTAGATCATTAGATCATGGCGTTTTCTGAGCTGCATTAGTAAATGTCCAAATACAACATTAGTCCCAGATTGCAGGAAGCCCCAAGGCTTTCAGCAGAGTTAAGTGGTGCAGATATGGGAAAGGGGGCTGTGGGCATGGCTGTGACTGGGGAGTCTGGACACTCTGATGCCACCTGCAGTCCCAGGGGCCTGAGGTTATACATAAGGTTAGGGAATGTAAAGAAAAAGTCATTCCAGCAAAAGACAAGGCTTCATATGATTGTCACTTATTATAATAGGTTAAAGCATGACAACCTTGTCACTCATTAGAATTGAAAATTGGCCTTGAACTTCGTACAGCTGTATGTTGTGGAATTGTATTGAATCTACTGCACTTTCCCAGTGAAGGAATACTGTAGCTTTAGACCCTTCATTTGCTGAGGACTATGTTTTTCATTTTCACAGCTCAACCTCTTTCCTGGTAATAAATTGCCCTGAGTTGGAATCCTAAGACTGTCTATTTGCACTTTCCTTTTGTATCTGCTCTTGTCTCCTGTTACGGATGTGTAGAACCGTGACAGGAGATTAATATTGAAAGAGAACTTTTCTCACTGTTACATTTTACTTGCCCACTTCTGCCTTTTATTTCTCTCTCCAAGACTTATTTTCATTTGGCAAAAGCCTCCAGGTTCACTTGACAAAGGATTCCTCCCTGAGCTTACCCGAGTTTCCTGCTCATGGGTGACCTGTTCTTCTACCAATTGATATTTGTCACTGAGTGATTCTGAATGTTGATCTTGCTTTTTTTTAACTGAAGAGGGAACAGTGTGCCTTCAGGTCAATATCCCTTCTAACCACAACTGAATGTAAGCCTCATTCTCAGACAGAAAGCAATGCATTTGTTCAAAGATGAAGAAAACATAAAAGGGGATGAGGCTGAGGATGGAGACAGTTTCTGGGCGTTCACAGGTAAGCTGATACTTTGAGATTCTCGGAGATTAGTGTTCTATCAAACAGCAGAACATCTTTGGCAAGAAGAAACCCAAAGGATTAAAAGGGGGGTTGGGGAGGGGGAGTTAACTGCGAGAGTATGGGGGACAGATGTGTACAGAGGGTGTAAAAATCATTCTTCTTAGAGCTGGGAAAAGTTTAGACGTTCTGGGGCTTGAGCCAGCTAAATTTGACTTTAAGCCTTCCAAATCAGAAGATTACAACAAGCACGGACAAGTTAAATTATAGTGGATGGAAGGTTAAAAATCACACACATTCACACCCGAGTGTGCACACTCAGACACACAAACACAGCAGCTCTGTGTTTTGTTTTGTTTTTCTGGCGAATGCATGTTACTGCTAATTGCTTAGGGGTAAAAATTTGTTGGACCCATAGCAATATTCCCTGGCATATGCTATAAACAATTTGAACATAGTCAAAAGGGAAGTTAACTTTGACACTAACCTGACACCATGAAAAGAGCAAATGAGACAATAAAACGTCCTTGGCAAGTACATATGGATCCTGACCGATTCTAAATGTTCCTATTGTGTGTGTGTGTGTGTGTGTGTGTGTGTGTGTGCGCGCGCACATGTGTGGATGTGAATTGAAAAATTCAGTCATGAGGTAGAAAAAGAAATGCAGCATCAACAAAATGCATTTGAGGTTAATACAGCAGGATGGTTTTAGGAATGGTATAGAGACAGCCACCAAAATGTAAGTTGCAAAGCTGAAAGAGGGTGGTGTTTTTTTCTGTTCTCTATTATAATATAAGACTTACTGATTTCTGTTTTGTTATTCCCCACGATTCTCTTCACTGGCTGGACTTAGTTGGGCAGCTCTGATGCAACTCATGGCATCAGCTGAGGTCACTCACATGACTGCATTCAGCTGGAAACTCACCTGGGGCTGAGAAGCCCAAGAGAGCCTCGCTGGAATGCCTGGGACTCAGGTGGGGACAGCTGGAAGTCTGGGACCTCTCCATCTCTAAGTGGTCTCTCTGGCAGGATAACTGTGGCCCTTTGCATAGTGGCTCAGAGCTTGCAGAGATTAAAAACAGGGCTGGACTGGGTCTGGCACAGTGTCACTTCCTCCTCATTTTGTTAGTGAAGGAAAGTCACAAGGCTAGCCCAGCTTCAAAGGGATGGAAGGAACGCTGTGCAGGTACAGGCATGCGTGGCATTGGTGGCAGCCATTATACTTCAGTCTTATCAGCATATCGGGTCAAAAGGGAAGGGTCACAAATCTGAACTCTGCTCGAGTTTCCAAATAAGTAGTGTCTTTATACATGGGATAGAGGTATAGTTTCAATTCAACTCAAGGGGTAATCACAAAATTCTTCATTTCAGGATTGAGCTGGGAAGTAAAATTAGGTACCTTCATAAATAGGCATTTCCATGCAATTGGAATGCTTCCTTAAACTTCAGAGAGTCAGTGGACTGGGGACCATGGAAATGCTACTGTGTCGACAGCCTCGCCTTGTGCTTTTCTTCCTGTTGACAAGTAGAGAAATTTAAATAATTTTAATTCTTTTTTCCATTTTTACTCAATTTGTGGTAGCCAGATTAGCCAACCAATTTAGGAGGACAAAATACTATAAAGACCACTTTTCTGCTTTTCCGTTGTTCATTATCACAATTGCATTGACAGAGGAAAACTTGGTATCTTTAGTTTTTATCTCATATTTTATATACTGATATCTTTAGTTCAATAATATAAACTTACTAAGACAACTTGGTTTTAAGATGATGTTATCAGGCCTTTGGTTTGCTTATGTCCTGCTCAACGTTAATTTTATAATGCTTTCGGCAAATTTATCTTCCGTTCAGTCAACGCATATTTATTCTCTACCATGTACACTATAGTATATTTTTTAGTGGCACAAATGTTCTATCAAGAAGTTGAGTTATTTGATAGGTGTTTTTGATTCCAACCCATGTAGGATTCATGATCCTATACAATCATCAAAAAAGATCGAAAAATAAATATAGTTTAAAAACTTGAACTGGCTGCTAAAAAAATGCAACATCAAAAAACAATATATCTTATCGTAAATACAAATGTGGTCTTTGTGTCTTCTCAGCAGTTAGAAATGAATTTTCCCCATGGGAAGCCATAGATCTTTCATAGAGACTGAAAAAAACACAGAAAATAAAAAGATCATAAAGGGACATGTTAAACATAATGAAACTATTTATAAAGTACAACTCTATGGCAGCAAATACTTGTAGAGCTGATCTTTTGCTATATTACTTTAATGTGAGATATTGCATGGGTGGTGATTATTGAAAGGTGAAACAACCATGAATTAAAAATAAATGATAACAGTCGACATTAATTTAAGCCACTCCAGAGTTTTGAAAAAAATATGTTGTGGGAAATGAAAGTAAGACTGAGCAAAGAGGATAAAATAATTATTTTTATTTTACTTATTAACCTTTAAGAAAAAAAAAATATTACAACTATAAAAAAAGACCAATCTTTTCCATAGCCATTTTTAAAACATTCTAAATTTTTTATTACAGTTCTAAATAGTTTTCTCTAACAAGCAAACATACCTCAACATTTTAAAAGGTGCGTTCTTTTATCTCTGTTAGGGGTCAGCAAACTAAAGCCCACAAGTGGAATCTGACCTGCCACACCCATCCGTTTAGGTTTTGTTGATGCTGCTTTCATGTAACTAGAGCAAACAAACCATGAGGAAAACCAAGGCTGTGGGTCTGCAGAGCTGACCTTTTACGGAAAAAGCTTGCCAACCCCTGCTCTAGAATACATGACAATTTTCTAGTTTTTGTAGTGTCGTAAAGATGGAAAGGACCTTGACTCTTGAGAAGGTTACATGTGAATGATTCCTCTACTATTCTATCTTACTCAATTTTATTCTATTTCATAGCATGAGGTTTTCAAAACAAAGCGTTAGTGTTGGAACTCTCTTCATCTCACTCTAAAATAAATCTCACCTGGAAGCTCTGTACGTAAAAATAAAGAGTGAGGTTGAGATGCAGTGGGAGCTGTGATGTTTAGGTGGGGATGGAGGCCATGGAATCTTGGCAGTGACATTGTTTTGTAAGCCCTTCTCTCTCCATTGAAGCCCATGAAGCTTCCTGAAGAAACTCCTGGGCTCCAAGATCGCTTCTGGGCTAAGTGGGTAAAATTAATGAATGTGAGACATAAGAGGAATTATGGCAATTGTGTTTTCTTTAGCGATGAAGAAATCAAAGCACAGGGAATTTAAATGCTTTAGAACACGGTCTACACCAGTTATTGACAGAAGTAAGCCGAGCCCAGACCGAGTGATCTTGGCAATCACACTGCCTCTGTCCTTTCCTGCAGGCAGCGAGGCAGGGGCTAGTCTCACTTGGGGACATGGTAATCCCAAGACTAGTGATATCTTCTTGTTACATACTCCAACAGGTTCCTAAACAGATTTTTAAGCACTGACCTAGGAAGAAAGAGAGAAGACTCAGATGAGAAGACATTTTAAAATAGAAGACATTAAAGATGGATCACTGACAGTGAATTTTAATAGAAAGTTTAAAGTAAACTGATGACACTGTCAAGTATTTCTGTCCTACAAATGATGTTTTAAGATTTCATATAGCCAGGGCTACATTAGACCATATGCATTTGTATTTATCATTTTTTATTTCAGGTTAAGAGAGGTGGTAGAGAGCAGCAATCATAACTCAGGGAGGGAGGGAAGAAGGGGAGAGAGAGAGAGAGAGAGAGAGAGAGAGAGAGAGAGAGAGAGAGAGAGAGAGAAATAGCTTATAGAATGAACCATAAGGCTATAAAATTAATTTAGAAGAGGAAGTGGAGAATCATTTACTTACCTTAAATTATAAGGAGATTTAGGTAGACAGAATTGAATTACTAAAGCAGGAATTTGGCAGGATACTGAGGTTAACAGCTTGAGCCTTATGACAAAAGTTATGGGATCTCAAATGAAGACAAGTGGCCATGAGCATCTAGTTAATGTCTTTTTCAATTTATGGAAGGGGTTAGAAAATCTATTTTGGCCTGGGATTTCCTCAACCTCACAAAATAGATTTCTGTTTATTACACTTCTAATAATATTATTGCTACTCACTGGTAAAAGCTAGAAGCAAATTAGGCTATTAGCCATTACTACCTGTTATATCTTTTAAGAGGATGATGTTTTTCAAGTACCACCAAAGATCTAATACTAATTACTGAACCATCGATGCCCATGTCCCCTTATTTTAATGGCACTATCAATTTTATAAATGAAAGTGTGAATGAAAACTTTAGGAAACTTTAGTTGTAGGAATCCAGCCAAAATGGAATTAGCATGCTTAGGAGAGAGTTCTAAGAAAATAATTCACTAGAACCCACATATATGTCTGTTTCTCAAGGTACATGTATTTGCATTCTTGATTGACCTGCCTTTTAAAAAAGACTGTTAATATTAGAGATAAAACAGAGTCAAAATACTTATAGATTGATAATGGTTCATTGCTACTCCTAGAGGGCAAAATGTTGTAGTCAAACTCAAACAAATTGGAACCCGGGTAGTCATAGTTTGTAGCGAGGAAACCACATTAAACCAGGAATCAGGATAGCTGGATGTGAGTTCTGGCTTTGCCATCCATTCGCTCTGTGACGTTGGGTCTAAGGTGCTGTGGCTACCTAGGTCTGATTTTACTTATCTATGTCTATGCAATATAAGGGTCTAATTAATAATCTGTACACATCTGCCTCTCCTAATAATAATGTGATAGAACATTCTATGACGGCATCTACTTTATCTGGGTAGCCCCCAAAAAACGTAACATTTTTTATTAGAAAACTTCACTCTTTGTATTATTTTTTTTACTACCCCTTAAAAATGTCTGAACCCTATAGATTTTCGGTTGCAAAAGACCTGAGATTGTCTTGCCCAGTGGTTCTCACATTTATGCACGTATCCGAATGAACTGGATCACTGGTCAAAACAGAGTCCTGTACTCCATCCTCAGAGTTTCAGATTCAACAGCCCAGAATCCCTTCTCATGTGTGCTTCTAGTAAGTTCCCAGGTGATGCTGACACCACGGACCAGGGACCACAATTTTAGGACTATTGGTCTCACTCAACCTCTTTATATACCAGGCCTTGCAAAGTTAATTGAATTACCCATGCTTACTCATCAAGTTAGTGGCTGAACCAATACCAGAAAAAAACCTAGTCTGCTAGATGCTGAGGTCAGAGCCTTTTCCAGGACACCACAATTCCCCACTTTGAATTGGGGTTATATGATACATACTTAAAAATCCAAATGAATTTAGTCCAATCCGCAGTGCCACTCAGATTGGGATAAAAGAAAAGCAAGTCTTTACACTTCTGTAGAGAGGAATTTTTTTTCAGTCAGCAACAGAGTCCAAATACCCAGTAATTTTTTATTATTATTTTTTCAATTAGTGGCCTACCCTGGACCATGTTTGCATGACAGAGAATTAAGGCTGAAATGGGGCACAGAAGCGAGACTTTTTGTGAGTGAAAGGCTTCTGTCACAACAATGACAAACTAAAAGAAAACAAGCCAGCTTGTTTCTACTAATACATATTTTGAATATTTTCATGCTTGCGTTTTAGTTTTTTATTAATAACAAAAACTGAGCAGGTTTTGGTTTCATGAAAGACTGTGGTAGATTTGGAATCTCATTTATTATTAAAAAAAAATCCTCTAGATTCTCATTTTGCAGAGATGCAATTTTATTGTTGAATTCCCAGAAATAGGCACAAACAATCAGTGTTTTGGGCACACACAACTGAGGCCTCTAAAAGACAAGTGGGTGTCCCTGAATGCGCTGAACTCTGGGTTTTTACAGTGTTTTCATCATCCCCTGGAATCTCGTCCCTTGCCTCCTCTTTTCTTCCCACTTTGTCTAGCTACTCATCATTCAGATCTGAGCCGAGATGCTATTTGCTAACTCTTGGAGGGACTTGTGGTGGGCTCTCAGTCATCCCTTATTCTGGTCCCTGCCCTCAGTGTGGGCTGGACCTAGTGATTTGATTCTAATGAATCTAATACGACAAATGTGGTGGGATGAGATATCTAATATTAGGTTACACAAAGACTGATTTCTGTTTTGCCTGCCCTCTCTTGGTTCCGTGTCCTGAGTTACCCCATGGGGAGCCCTCTATGGTAAGAAAAAAAAGGGCTTCTGGCCAGGAAGGAGCTGAGGCCCTCAGTCTTATGGCTCATGAGGCACTGAATCCTCCAACATCTGCATGAGTGCTTTTGTAAGCTGATGCTCTTTCTGCAGAGCCTGTCCGTGAGACTGCAGCCCAGCTCTGTGAGTGACCTTGAGTCAGAGGCCCCCAGGCAAGTTGTGCCCAGATTCTTGACTCACAGACACAGCGAGGTCATAAATAGTTATTGTTTTAAGCTGTACATTTTGAGGATAATTTGGTACACAGCAGTCGTAAATTCCTACAGGACCCGTCACGTTTCTTGAATCTTCCTGTAAACCAGTGGATCACAAATATTTGAAGGTAGTTCTTAGAAATAAGAATTTCCAAGCCCGACCTCCAGATAATCTGATTCAACAGGTTTGAAATAACATCCAGAAATCTGTGTTTTCAAATAAGGATTCTAAGTAATTTCTAAGCATTATAGTCTCAGGACTACACTTTTGAAAATACTCTCTTCCAAATATAGAAGCCATAAGCAACCATATATTTCTTTTTCATGGCTACATACATATGTCTGAAACATGCTCAATTCAAAAGAAATATAATTGAGTTAATGAATTAATGAATGCATAATAATACATAATAGAGAAAAAATTTGGATGGCTTTACAAAAATTTAGTTGTATGTATAACATGAACAAAGAAATTAATTTCTATGTTCTTAGAAGTCTTATGTGCGTCTCATAATTTTTCTTAACTGTAGCTGTTTATGTAATTATACATGCAAATTTCCCTTCTCCTTAAGAACAAGGACTGTGTCTTACCCTTTTTACTCATATCCCATGACTCCATGACAGCCAGCAATGTGTCTTCACATATATTTAATTCTCAACTGTATCTGTTTATTGCTTTTTCTTTTGTGTGTTGTAAAATAACCCTATAACAACATATACTGGGGGTGTCATAAATACAAATCATGTGTATACCTTCATAAAAGGTATACACATGATTTGTATTCATCTTTTGTTATTGGTATATATTGAGTATTACAATTTTAATACAGTTTTTTCCTTTCTTAAAAATGTGTATACAGTTTTTTGGCACCCTCTGTATATTTAAAAGTCAGGTGACTATCTTAACTATCACAAGCCTATCAATATGACAGCCAATCTAGCATGGTGGAAAGCATACAAATTTTCCAATTTTACATCCCTGGCTTTAAATCTCAGTTCCTGTATCTAATAACTGTGGGTGCTTTGGCAACTTCTTTAAGTTTTTGGAGTCTGTTTTCTTCTTTTGAAATAGTGACCTGTGTTCTTGTGAAATATGAAAGAGCTAATATGTAAGAAGTCTTATTCTTGGTGGACGCTTGAGCCCATGTCATTTTAACTTATTTTTAGTATACTCCTTTCTTTTCGCTTATGCTATCGTTTGAATTGTGAACCCTCCCAAATTCATATGCCGAAGCCCGAATCCCCAGCACCTCAGAAAGTGACTGTATTTCGAGATAGAGCCTTTAAAGTGGTAATTAATTTAAAGTGAGTCTGTTAGGGTAGATTTCATCCAATCTAACTGGTATCCTAATAAGAAGAGAAAATTTGGACACACAGATACCATGACTGCACGTGCACAGAGGAAAGGCCATGTAATAATATAGCAAGAAGGTGACCATCTGCAACCAAGGATAGAGGCCTCCAGGAGAAAGCAAATCTGCTGACCCCTTGATCTTGGATATCTAACCTCTAGAACTGTGAGAAAATACATTTATATTGTTTAAACCCATCCCCCCACCCCATCCATGTTATTTTGTTATGGCATCCCTAGTAAGTGAACACTCTCCGTATCATAACATGTTTTCATGCTGCTATATATTCATAGTCATGATTTTGAATGAGTATACAATATTCCATTGAGTTGCCATAGTTTATACAACAATCTCATTGGATATTTAATATCTTTGTTACTTTGTAGATAGTCCTGTGGGGTTGGGCCTATTTTTTAGACTGGCCCTCCCTTCTCTTTTCCTATGATAACGATGGTGCTCATACCTACAAGCTTCCTGTTCCCTTTGTTCCAAGTACAAGCCCTGACCTGAAACAAGAGACAGTATTTAAGCAGCTCTAGTGCCTAAGCCTTCGGCACAGGGCTAAATTGACCTTGGCGGTGGTCTGCTTCCGCTCTCAGGCCAGCTTGGGAGGCTGGGCTCTGTCTCAATGCTCCTTGGTTCTCCTGTCCTTAACGCTGGGCTCCTGTCTTGGTCCCTGACCCGGACACTTCACCAGCTGATGGTCACTTAGATGGAAAGTCAAAGGGACAACACTGTCAACTGCCCGGACAATTTTAGTTCAATTTCTACTAGTCTTTTTTTCCTAAACCTAGAATCAGGGAGCTATTCAATTATGTTTGGGGAATAAAATCATGTAGGCATGTTCAGAAAAAGACTGAAGAAGAAAGTGACTGTGCTTGTTTGTGTGTTGTGGGGGAAGGAGGCTGGCAGTGGTGGTGAAGGTGGGTGGGGGAACCAGCGCTGCACCTTCTAACCCTCAAAGAGTTTCTCTGTTTTAGAAGTTAGAGTTCCAGGCCGTGGAAATCAAGGCCAGAAAATATTCCATTTCCTCAAAAAGTAGAAAAATCACAGGCCTAGCTCAAGTTTCAACTGCAACCAGAGGGCTTTTGATTACAAATAAGGAAAAATATTCTGAAAAGAAGGGTGGTGAAACACCATAATATGTTCTTAGAGGGGGTTGTTGAATTACTGTAATCATTGGTCTTTAAAATACAGAATGTCTCCTCTATTTATGGTCATTTAAGTATAGTCGACTTGAGCCTGAAGTGGAGAAAAACATGGGAGGACTTATTAAGAGCACATTCACCCCTGTAATTCTATGGTCTTCATGAATCAGCAGCCATTTCTCAGTGGGCTTACCAATTTTTAATTTTTGATATTATTTTAGGCTTACCAGTAGCTGATTTTTAAACATGCTTCAGGCTCCAAGTCTGTGCATACCAAGATTTCTGGTAACAGCTGGAAATCCATAATTATAGTTCACAGGGTACAATGCTCATCTGGCAAAATCTGTAAATAAAGCTTAAAAAGCAAATAGCCCATTTATATAAACAGTTTCTGAATACTAGGAGGTGAATTGCCAAGGGAATGGAGAACTAGCTCTTCTCAACTATTTCTTTCCCTATATCAGAGGGTAGCAATTTATGACTTCCTGCAAGAGTAAAGAAAAAAATTAATATTTAAAGACTTAGATGTAAAGAGTGAAATTTATCTAAAAAATGTTTTCCTTTTTTGCTCTTTATATAACTTGAAAAATTGGTTGGCTCTACATTGTTGAAACATCATCAGAAAGAAAATGATTTCTTAAAAGCAATTTCCTACTGGAATCTATCCCCTGCAGGTTTGTTTTAAGGAAGCTTCTGGATTAGCTGCCAAAGACTGTGAGGTCTTTCTGTCTTAATGTCTTTTAAAAAAAATTGTTTGAAGTACTATAAATGAACATGAATAAAATGGTATGGGATCTAGAAATAATTTTGTTTTCATAAATGAAAACCAATCCACCATATACATTGCATTTGAAATAGGCACGATTTATGATTTAGGGTATGAAACAGTTCAAGTTTGTTTTTTGAACACCACATTTTAAAAACCCATCACTAGTTCTCATTTTATTCCAAGTATTTATTGGAGAATAGATTTTGATGGAAAATATTTTAAACTGAATGAATGCTTAAGCAATTAATAATTATAATTCTAGCAGAAGTGACACGATAAGCCCACAAATATTCCACAAGAGATATTCCAGTGACTGCTTAGTATTTGTGGTGGCTGAGGAATAAGAGTCTGCCTCTCACTCGTTCCAGAACAAACAATTACAATGGTTAATCATGCTAATTTTTGTGCAGTATACTACTGGTTTAAGAATAAAGGCAAACACATTTTTTCCTTTCCTTTGAGATATTTTTACTTTTGTTTGGCTTTGGGCATGTTTAAACCAATTATTTAAGTACTTAACACAATTTAAATGAAATAAACAAAGCAGAAAAAATGCAATTTGCCTATATTTGTCACAAGTTAGGTTTCCTGGCATCAGTCACTGTCTGAATGTCCTGGGGCACAAGCAGATGTAAAATCTGATTTTAAAATCTCCCAAAGTAGATGATTGGATATTTTGAGCACATATAAGTTTTGATTATTGTGCATTACTCACTTCTTTTGCAGAGTAACTGATGTTAGTCTACAAGCAACCCTGAGTATATCTTTATACTTCTGTCTTTCCATGTCTTTGGACTTGCTAAGCTCTGTTGCTTATTACTTCACTTACTTGACTCCATTCTCACATGTAAAGCTCTATACACCATAGTTGGAAATTAAAACAAATTAACAAACCTAAGAATCAATCAAAAGAACAAATTCTTCCTTCTGTTTGAAATTGAGGCGTAACATACTTTCAATAAAATGTGAAACTGCTGTAATCTCAAGTGATAAATTTTTGCAAATACATCTATGTATGTATGTAACTATGTGTATTTGTGTGCATGTGTGTATGTGTGTAATCACCATTCACATCAAAGTATGTATCATGTACAGCACTCCAAATGGTCCCTCATACTCTTTCCAGATTAATAAACACACACATATATCGGGGCTGCCAAAAAAAGTATACAAATGGACATTTTGGTCAACACTGCTCAAGCAGTTCACCATAATGAGAAGTGTCTGGATGCTGAATGGTAACCACTCTGAGCACCTCTTGTAATTGCAGAAGTCAAACAGAACTTGTATTCATCTTTTGTTATTGGTATATATTGAATATTACAATTTTAATACAGTTTTCCTTTCTTAAAATATGTATACATTTTTTGGGCACCTTATGTGTGTGTATGTGTGTGTGTGTGTGTGTGTGTGTGTGTGTGTGTATGAATTAAGAAAGAATCAAAGAACAAGCACAAAATGAGATGTAGCAATAGGACTGAACACAGAAGAGATGGTTAAGTGAAATGCCAGAATAGTGTTTTTGCACCAATCCTTGAGAGCAATCATTTGAAATTGGAGAACATCAGAGAATTCCAGGAAGTAAAGCTCCAGAAAACAAATAAAACAAAACACAACAAAATCTTGAGTAATGATGGATATGTTTGACTATGTGGGAAATAATATTAAGAGAAGTTTCAAAATTCAGTTACAATTTTTGGGAAAAATTAGTGATAGGTATATAAAAATATTTTTATATACAAAGTATTACTTTTTATATACAAAGTATTTTTTTAAAAAGAACACAATTATTAGTTCCCAAAAGAACAAACTATGCTACTAAAAAGGAGATACAATCCTCTTATAATATTTGTTTCAGTAGTGGTCAATATTTACAGAGTGATAAAAAGAATGATACAATTTTGATTTAACAAAATATCATTATGTAAAATACAAAGAAGATGAAAGGAAGAAATAGAGGCATGGGTTGGCTGAGTGTTAAATCTGCATTTTCTCGTATAGAATATCAGTGGATAATGTCTAAAACTGGTAAATCAAGGAATGGCAGTAAAAATGCATTGAAAAATATATAAGAAATACAAGAAAACATCTAGGAGAGTTGAACTGTCTCTGTTGAAAAGATTCAAGAACTGAGCTGTAGACTGTTTTTTATTATAATCCATGTAGTACTGCTTGACTTTTTAAAATATGCACTTGCATTTTTTTGATAAATAATGAAAAATATGTAATTAAAAATGACTTCCAAATACATTTGATTTTTAAAGCAATCACCATTTAAAGTCTAATAGTAATTAAAGAGGTCATTTAATCAAGATATTTATTCTACTAATTTATTTATATTCTTTCCTTTATAGTAAAGTGTTAGAAACTTTCATATATATTTACAGTTACTAGAGGGAAAATATCAATGTCATTGCATTTTGGTGTTGGAATCTAAGTTAATTTTTGTATTGTGAGGTATCATCAAGAAATTGCTTTTTCAAAAATAAGTTATGATCTATATGTGATTTTGAAATTAAGCTTTCTTGAAACAAGATAAAGCATCCTTCTCTAGAAACAATTGTTCAAGAAAAAAGGACTTGATTCTGACCTCAGGAAGCTCACATCTATAAGAAGTGTTCAATATGTTAAAATATTTTTACATGCACTATGTTAAGAATGAAAGGAAAGTATAAATAGAACACAGGGAGAAGTAGGACACTAATAAATGGGTGTATTAAATGAATAAATATTTTGAGAAAAAGTCGGGGATATGTTTGAGAATGGCTAGCCCTGTAAATTCAATTTCAATCAAATAAAAGGATAAAAATGATGAGAATTAGGGATATGGAAGGTTAGGATTGGGGGTGAATCATGAAGTTGAAGAGTGAGTGGATATTAAGCATATTTAGCTGTAATATACAGGAAACATAAAAATGAGGATTCTTTTTCTTTTCTGAAACCTTCACTTTACAATCTTTTAATGTAGATTGTTTTAATATATGCCTTCTATAATTTTTGTTTGTCTCAATGAGATAAATATAGATAACATCACAGTACAGATGTTCTCTAATTTACCAAAAAAAAAACCAACCCAAAAACAAAACAAAAAAACCCCCAAAACATAGCTTCGGCTAATGGTAGGGATTTCTACCCTAGGGAGGGTAGAAAGAAATCAATATCTGTCCTACATACAATTGTAAAAGATAAAATCTATTTTATTATATTTTTCTGATTATGAAATATATTTACATTCTAGATTATTCAGAAAATGAGAAAAAGGCAAACAAAAAAGCATTTATAATCCCGTTACCCAGAGATGACAAACTAATTAGTATGCTGTAGGTATGATGTGGGTAGGAACTGATGTCTGCCTTTTTCACACTGTATTTTCAGTACCTAGCACTGGAATAGAACAGGCATTTGACATTTGTTTATTCATTAATTTTTACCTTTTTGTGCGTTTTTCCAATGTTTTTCTGTGTATGGTGTATGTTTTAGTGTATAGAGCATATTGTTAAGTATTCTTAGAAGACATGATTTACAGTGGATATATAATGATCTACTGTACATATATATCATAATTTAGAAAAGCATGTTTTACAAATATTCTGTATTCTTTCAAACTTGACTTCAAGTTGAAAGCATTGGATTTAATGTCAAGTGATTGAACAAAATGCCCATATTTTTGTGGTACATATTTAATTTATGAAGTTTCTAATATTTTATTTTTGAGACAGAATGATGGTGTGACAAGAACAGGACAGATGGGATTTAAGTTTTTTTCTAACATTCACTAGCTATGTGGCTTTTTGCAGACAAATCATGAACTTTCAGTAATCATTTCCTCTTTGGTGATAATGGGGGCTTAGCAATAATTTCCCAATAGAGTTGTAATGATTAGTAATAGTTTCCCAATAGAGTTGTAATAATTATTAATAATTAATTTATAATAACAACATGTCATACTAAATGCCATACTGAGTAAACTGTGCCTGGCACATAGCAGGATCTCACCAATGTTAGCTCACATTCATTTTCTGTCTACTTTAGATAGAGTAATGTTTTCCAATGCAAGTCCTATTCGTAATTGCAAACCAAACTCTTACCATTGTATTTTTGAAGTTTGTAAGAAGAGGACAGGACAGAACATAGGAAAAAACAGGTATATTTTTTATCATTACCAAGTCCGGCAGAGAGAGAGCAGGCATCAGTTACTGAAAGCATGAGTTCTTAGAAATCATGTATGTTTTAGCGTATAAAGTTTACTAATTTGCAGGCGAGTACCCATGGACTGAATATAACTACAAAGTTCAATTTCATTAAAAGTGGATATTATATCCTCCGGGACTTTGCACAACTGGATAGTCTATAAAGACTCTTAACGGAAAATTACAGAGCAAGTTTCTGCAAATTTGAGTATGATATTATGATCGGCACATCCATGTTTATAAGCAATGTCACATTTAGAAATGGATGAGATCCGGGAACTCATTTAATCCAAGATCTCCATTTGAGAGACGAGGAAATGAAGAGTCCAAGAGGTCAAGTTACTTGACCAAGGTCAAAGAGATTAAATGTCAAAGCTGGGATAAGCCTAATGCATTGTCATTATTTCACACAGCATCTTGTTATATTAGTGTCCCATAACCGACATTATCTGTTGACGTTTAAATATAAATGCTCACTTTTTATAAGCATACTTTAAACTCATACATCAATTTTTTTATGTTCTTTATATTTCGTGTTTTTTACAAGCATTTGCAAACCCAACCAAGATATTTTGTTGAAGATTTGATAATTAGATAATCAGCTCAAGATATGAAAATGGGTGGCCTTGGCCCATCTGGTCTTGATTGTAAATTAATCTTAAAAGGGTGAAGATAAATTGGATTCCTGATGAACAGAGATTAGAAGGTCACAGTCTTCTGATGTTAAAAAAAAATAACAGAAACTCTTTCAATTGGCTGTACAGAAATTTTGTGCATATTCATATTCCTTCTGTTTGCAAAATATTATCTCCCATAGGAGTCATAGATTATTAGATATCACAGAGTCCAATTGCTTTATTTTTCAAATAAGAAAATTGAGGCTCACTGAAGTTAAGTAACTTTCCTAATATCATTCTACCAGTTGGTGAAAGGAAAATGGTGAACATTTTTTAGCTTATTTTGCTAAGTATTTTCATATATATGCATATATGTCATTCGTTTTTCTTTATCTATAAGATAGGCATTATTTTCCACATTTAACCTTTGAACAAAACTCTTTTTCTATCAACAGATTATATTTAAAATTTAAGTTTTGATATCTACTTTTTAAATACCGATTAAAATGTGTTGTCTTTATAAATAAAATTTGAACTGCGGGGAATAATTGTTACCTGTATTATTGGACTTTTTCTTTTTGGAGGATGTAATTTATCCTACTATATATCCAGATTCATGTAGTAAACATGTGGCACAAGCTGCTATACTAGCAATTATTTTAAAATAGACCACACATCTATTTTTTTAAAAAGTCGTCTGCTTTGCCAACTTATGTTCAGTCGACATAAAATAAGTTGGACTCTGTGACCTTTCAATGAACCATATGATTTAGTTACACATATTAGTTTCAAAAGGATTTACTTTTCCAAAGTCATTCTGTATGTGTAATACTATACAAGTAGGGGAATTTTAATGGACATTAAGCATTTGGAGAAATGCATTATAGATAATATTTAAAATAAAATACATTGATTTTCCATGATATATGTTTCAACCAGGTAGACAGCAGTTTCATATAGGAGAAAAGGATTTTTATCGACAGTGATGACTGGAACACGGCATCAACTCAGTGAGTGTGAGCCAAATCTCTCATCTGATTCTATATACATATGAATGCTCTAGAAGTAAAAAATGAATGGCAGGAAGAATTGAGTTTTCCTATACTATCTGAAAACCTCTAGTTAAGTAAGAAAAATATTTTAATTTTAGGAAAAATATTTTTAGAAAAAATATTTTAGAAAAAATTAATTTGAAAAATTAAAATATTTTTAGAAAAAATACACGCATATATCTCAAGGATTAAACTTGAGTGAAATAAAACATTACATAGAAGGTCTTATGGTCATTTCAGGGAAACATCATTCGCTTGCCAGTTTTCCGTGGGTGACCTCAACTCAAAATGAACTCTTAATTATAAGTCCTCAGTAAACAGATATCATTCATTTGGTCTAAGACATGGATAAATTAAGTTATAAACCAAGAATTCAAGCCTTCTCCCATCATAATTAATTACATAGACAGTTTCCACACATATTCAGCCAAGGAACAAAGGAGATTAAAATGTCTTCATAGATTAAAGTATAGGGTTCCCTCTCAGGTATGGTCTACTTGCCATTGTCAAATAATTTTTTAAAAAATCAATAAAAGGGGAGTTTGGGTTTGAATCTGTCTCACTAAACAATGAAATATTTCTCACTCCATGTGCCATTATCTATAGCCTGGGAAGTGACAGCAATGGGGACAAAAAGTATATTAAAGTAAATAATGAGAAGTTATAACATTTTCTGGGAATTTACGTGTAGCAAGAATGTGGCTTCTAGAATGTCTTCAAAGGTTTAGAATTGCCATCCATAGGAAGGAGAGAAAATTTTAGAGAATGTGGTTTCCAATTGTTTTCAGTACACAGTTGTTGTTTTCTAATAAAAATTTAAAGAATCTCCGATTTGATTGTACTCACATTTTCTTGTTGATGGACTCATAAAATTGCGTGCCAAAAAGCTACTTTGAATTCAGTAATGCTTTTAAAATAATTTATATTCTATAAACATAATAGTATCTGTACAAATCTTCAAAAAAATTGTATATATTTATGTATGATATAATTATATATATTTATATATGACACATAAATGGTACATATACATTCATTTATAATACATATTGATATGTATATAACAATATATGTATATTCATATGATATATTGCGTATTCAAATAATACATAATCATGTACTTATATGGAATATTATTTATCCAGCCATTCTAGATGCAATCTCAAGAAGTATGTGAATAATTATCTCTTGAAATAACCTTGAAACCAACCTTGAAACCATCCAAGGTGAGAGCTATTGTTTTTGAAGATGCCTTTTTGCTATAACTTGATGCCTTGGCTCACCAATTCATGTACAACCCAGTCCGAGATGGAAATAATGTTTTCTATCTTGCTAATTTCATAGCCATTTTATTGAATTTTTTTGTGTTATTGTCCTTAACAAGTGTCGATGTCATTCATTAAAGGGTTCTATTCTCAAAGAAAAGATAGACTTTCCTTTGTCAATTCTATTCCCACTATATTTTAAGATGTTCTCCATTTCTGTTTTTTAAAAGTTCTATTTTCTTTTTAATAAGTACATTACAAAGTTTGAAGTTTCTTAAGATCTTTCAGAATTTCTACTTGTTTTTTCAGCTTCTTTTGTTTAGCTGACCAGGGTTTTCTATGCGTCCAATTGTATGTATACAAAAGCATTACATTTGTACAGCAAATATAATTTCCACAAAGGTTATCTTTCTTGACCTCCTTCTCATAATTTTCTCTTTGGAGAGTCTAGTTTCTTAAGGCTATAGAAATAGGCATTCTTAAAATTATTTCCTATTTCCCCCCCTACATTCTCTAAAAAAAAAAAAAAAAAATTCCTTAGCTCTATTTATGGGCACTTTTTCTTTTAAGTGGAGCCTTTCCTAAAATTTAAATGCTGACTATCACTGTATTTTGATTTTCCCTGAAGAGCAACCCATAGCTTTTTTCCACCTCAGCAAAGAATGTAGACTTTTAAATAAATAGGTAATCAATGTATATAAGTACGTATTATTCTATGGAAACCTTTTAAAGTAAAAAGGATTCTCGTATACCTGGAGAGACTTAATTATCATCTGGTTTGAAGCCAAAGGCTCAGTTAAAGTCAAAGAATCCCAGAAATAGTCTCAGGATCCCAGAAATGGAAAGAAACTTGAAAGTTAATTTGGTGACAGAATTCAGTTGTCCACTCTTGGAGTCACAAAGAACAGATCTATTCTCTTTTTCCTATTACAGTCTTACAAGAATTTAAACCTATAAACACATCTCTTCATCAGTCTTAACATCCAGTCTTATGTGACATGGTTGCTAATTGCTCCCCTAGACTCTCTTTTGTTAATCACTGTGGACCGAATGAAGCAAATTTTTCGAGTGGTTGGAGAGTAGCAGCATAGATAAGGACCATCACCTCCCTTATCTAGAAACTAGACCACCATTAATGCAACCCAAGTGAGCATTAAGTTCTGTGGAAAACATATCACATCATCCACTATGACCTTGTCAACGTCCCCTCCTTTCACTCTGTACTTGTACAGTTTTTATTTTCCCTTTCCCCCTAAACCCTTGTTCCATAAAGCCTTTGTATTTTTATGTTACTATGAAAAAGAGATGTGTAGTGTATTGTCACCTGGGAGTTCTTCTAAGACTAAGGAAGATAATTTTCTAGACCACAAGAGGAAGGAAGGATCTCAATTCAATTCTTTTGAACTTGATACCTAGATGACAGGATAAGAAAGAATTACAGACATTTTGTCTGGACATCCCTTCAGCTCACTACCTATTTGAATCAATATGTTTTGGATTCTGCCTAAATTAGAATTCTGGAAGAGATAATGCATTCAGACTAGAGTTTAGATTTTATTTCATCCATCTATGAGCAATGATGGTTGTATATTATCCTGAGAATTTAAGTGGTTCTCCTGGTCAGTCCTGATGATTTAGCACATTCACCCTGCAAAACTCAAATAAATAATATCCCTGTGCCTGAATGATTTGATTTGACATCGCGAGTAAGCAAAATGTCTTCATAATTAATTGTACCCTTCCCAAGCCTCTCAATTTCAGCAGCATATAGGCGCAAACACAGATACTTATTTGTGCAAAAACTTTCTAGTGTAAATGTGTACATGGATATATAAATTTATTTTTATAATGAAAAAACTGTGCTTTAGCTGTTTCCCCCTAATTGTGTATTCAGTATTTTTCTTGGCCACTAACAGTTGAATATCTTCTATATTCATGAAAATTCTGTAAAGTGGAAACTCGACCTTAGGTAGTAAGCATGCTGCAGTCTATACAGATGTGGAATTATAATGTTGTACACGTGAAACTTATATGGTGTAAACAAATAAAAAGTCCAACAAAATCATGAAGAAAAAAAAAGAGAAAATTCTGTGAAACATTGCAATGTTTCTCTCTATTCTTAGATTTGTGTCATCCATAGCATTACTATTTTTACATTGCCACTTGGGATTACTTAATAATCATAATAATAATCATAATAATAATAAAGGAATGAAAGAAACACGATATTTAATTATTCCATTGCTAAAGAATGTTCGGATTGAGCAAGTATAAATGATTCTCATCATGAGAAAACATGCTTAAAGTGAAGGCTAATACTTAAATTGAGAGAGAGACTGAAATTTATTAACACTTGTAAAAACCCCATTAAAATCCTTCAATTTATGGCAGTTAAGCAAGTTTACATGCTGGAATCACTTGAAGTCTCACATTTAAAGCAGATCATGTGATGTTTTATGAATTATCAGAGGTCTAAGGACAGAGACTTACAGCATAGTATCACATTTTATGGAAGACTCGATTTTCATATTCATCTGAGATCTTATTTTACTTACTACTTTTGACACTAGTGATTCCAGGGAAATACTCACTTCTTTATAGTGTTACAGGAAGGAATAATGGAACAGGGAACTGTGAAGAAACTCACCTGTCCTTCCTGACAATGATGTGAAAAAATTGACATTGATAAGATTAAATAACCCAAAGAAAAATATGGAATTTAACGTAAGAGAAAAACAGAATCCTTGGGTATGAAGGGTGATTTTGGAATAGACCTAGCATTTTCTCTTTTTTCTTTATGTTCAGCAGCAAACTAAGAGGCTAATTATCCATGATTTGTTACCTTGCATTAGTAATATTTTAATCAATAGGCAAGGCATTTAGTTAAATTTCCTGGAAAAGATAAAGGCAAACTCAGAATCTGTTCAGGAAGTTGACAATGTGCCTTTGCTTTAAGGAACCTGTGTCCTTAGAAGAATACCTCAAGGCATGCAAATATTTGGAGGAAAATTTGTAATGTTTTTGAGGTCTTCCAAAGACTGGTTTTTCAAACCCATGTAGTTGGAAACTTATGCAATTGGATCAGCCATATTGGTGCCTAGTCATTGCAGATGGAAGAAGAAAAGTCAGTAATGTCAATCCTTTATTTAAAATTTTGATATTTTATTATCATAGATTTTTGGCATTAATTTTAATTTTTAAAAGCTATTGTATAAATGTACTATTTATCTTGATTCCTGAGATTTTAGTGTCCCCTTAGATTTTGTGCCCAAGGCGAGTGCCTTACTTGCCTCACGCTAGAATATATACACGTATACTCACATTTTGGAAGTTGTTATTTATACCTGACTTTACCCTGTTATGTTATAGTTGAGGCCCATTTCCCCTCCCACACTCACATTCTTAGTGGCCTTAAAGACCAGATAATTATAATACTGTTTTGTAAGGTTGAATCTATTTTAAGGTTAAATTTTCTTCTGGGCTTTGCTCTATGTTGTACTTAAAAAAAAATTATGTCAGGACTATTTTATCCTTGCTCCAGTCCCTCCCTGTAGGGAGGGGGAGGGACAATTTGTCTTGTTGTCCTGGAGGAGCAAGCTCTTAGCAGAGGCCTTTGTCCGTGAAGTTAGGTGGTGTGAACATGTGTGTACGTGCACATGTGTGAGGGGATCTCAGCAAATGTTCCGTGAATATTGGGTATATGCACATCAGGATTTGAGAGTAAGACTAATCTTCATTCTGTGAGACGAGACTCCCTGTTTTTAGATAGTTAACAACGTACATTTAAAAAGTAACAAACAACCTGATACAGTCCTGTCACACTGGACTCAGCAATTAAAAAATTGAGGAAGGATGAGACGAGAAGGACTTTGACTGTAACTAAAATATAGGAAACTGTGACCGAAATTCTATTTCTTTTTTTTAACTTCCAGACTTACATATATTTAACTTCTCCCTGTCTTCTACGGGCAAAATTTGTACTTTAGTAGTCCACGGTCATCCCACTAAGCCTTATTTCAGTTGTCGCTGATTTGTTTGATAATTTACTCCATTGCTTTGGATTTCATTGTTTCTTTTGCAGGAATTTGGTCTTCCCCCTTTACCCTTCAGAGTTTAATAAGAACCTGGTCTCTGTTGAATCCTTTAGGTCAGTGATAGAAATGTTAAACGACCACATGCTCTGAGCTGACCCTGGAGGAACCGTGGCACCATTTGTTGTGTGTCCCTAGGTTGACACTGATCCATTGATAACCTCTCTCTGGGTCTGACTTTCCAGCTGGTTTTCTACTCACTTCATAACTGAGCAGTTCAGACCTTGTTTTTCCATTTAATTGATGTGCGTGTTGTGTGGGGCAGAATCAAAGTCCCTGCTAAAACTTAAGATTGATGAGATCTCTGGCTTCCTTTGGTCGACCAGAACTCCCACAAGGATATCAGCCTGGTCGGACCAGACATATTCTTGTCAGTGACAATTCTGGTTTTCTTATCACAATGTTTACTATTTCATGTTGTGATGATTTCACCAATATTCCTTTTTTCTAAGTGTCAGATCCTGCTACAATGACAATACAGTGCTCAGTTATAACCGAAGTTCGAAATCCAGGATAGCTTTTAACTTGCTTTTAAGAAAGAAAAGAACCATGAGTCATTATGTTAGCGTATTAAGACAAAAATCCACAGAGTTTAGGAAAGAAGATTTCTGGGAACAAAACAAAGAAATCAAGGCTTTCAAAAGAGCTTTCTGGAGTATGTCTATGCCACTTCTCTTTTCGTTTCCTTCTACTCTTTTCTTGGACTTGGCATACATTCTGACAGTCATGCGTGTAGGAAATCACCCCATTCTGAGAGCTGTAACTTCGTCTTGTTCATTAATGCCTCTGCTTTAGGGTAAAAAGAACGGGTACATCAATGTCTACCTGCAGGTATAATAAAAATAGATGTATCACACAGAGATGGATCATTTGTCTAGTTTATAGGGAATTCCTTTCTGTGCCCAGGGAATTTAAGCATTCACTTGAAAGGAGCAGCCGTGGCAGCGAGGCTTCTGCTGTTCTTCATTCACCACAAAGCAGTAATTCAATTAATTTATTACTTTGAAAGACTTTGATGCAATGGTGGTGTACATGATCTGCTCATGTTGGGAACAGATGAAAATACTGTGCTGGCAAAAGGCTTCCATCTTCTTAATGAGACGTGATACTGTTTAGCGTGTTCTAAGGCAGAAGAATATGTTGAAAATTCAAACAGAAAAGAAAGGGAACACTGAACACATTGGGATAGATGGGATGCATAACAATTACTATGTCTTTGTCAAGGTTTCTGATTGTGAAATGAGGAAACTTACTTTCCCTTTGGAAGAGGCAATTTTACTTTTTCCTACTTTAAGGGAATCGCGGTAGGCTACCTTCCTAGATCTTTATGCTTATGTTCTCTTGCATAAAAGGTGTCACCGAAACATGACTGAAAATGCAGAATGCAAGATAGATACACACTTTCGGGGAATCTTTTAGATGTGGGGAAAGACTGCCAGGCTGATGGCTATTACATACCTGTTCTATCTGTGGGTTCTGCTAGGGCCTGGAGAGCTCCAGTAAGAAGCAAGGAGCCTTTGTCTCTGCCATTAAGGGGCTCCCAGTGTAATTCTGGGAGTGGACCGAGAGTCAGGATAAGGCCCTCTATCGTCAGTCACACTGCTGTCTGAGAATTAGACATGAAACATAGCATGGTGTGCTGCCTCATTTCATCACCTTAAAATCGATTTCCTCTACTTTCAGGCCCACTCATCCTTTTGTCGTAACAGACCCTTACTTCCACCTGTTGTTAGTGAGCAAGTCTGGATTATAAATTCCCTCAGAGCATGGTGTTTTGATATGAACTCAACGAAGTATTGTAAATAAAAAGGAAAAGACATGGAAGAAAAACATACATGAAGTTCCAAAGCAACTGTGAAACAGTTCAAGCCAAATCCAAGGGGCAGGGCTGGCATGTGTGGTTGGGCAGTCTGTGTCCTGGCCGAGGGCTCTGGACCAAGGGAGGCCAGCCAGAATTCTGCTGACCACGCCTTCTGCCTGCGGTAACTGCGCCGGCCTGGTTTATGGACTTCTGCCCACCCGGCCAGGGTCAGATGTTAGTTAGATGTTGTCTTTGGGTGTGAAGTTTAAATACTTGATTGGCAAAGAGACAAAAAAATACCTGCAATTTGTTTTAAAATCTCTTAATTCAGCAATCTCAAGGCAGATTGCATAGGACACAAAAACTTCAACGGGCCACGAAAAAGGAGAATGTAAGGACTAAGAGCCGCATCATTTCTTTTAACCATACTGCCTAGAGGCCCCAGTCCGTCTATGGGGAAGAGAAAGATGTAATAGATAGCTGAAACAGATATCCGCTTTTCATTTGTAGTTAGTTTGATAGATACTGTGTTTCCCCGAAAATAAGACCGGGTCTTATATTAACGTTTGCTCCAAAAGGCGCATTAGGGCTTCTGTTCAGGGGATGTCATCCTGAAAAATCATGCTAGGGCTTATTTTCCAGTTAAGTCTTATTTTTGGGGAAATGTGGTACCCATCACTCTGATTCTGATAACTCTTCAGTGAACTGATTGCAATTCATATCCAGAGTGTGGGTTCTCATTCTCAATGATGCCGATTGTTATCTTTATGACCTGAGATAAAAAACACCCACAAGAATTGTTATAGAATCTACTCGAGCCCAAAGAACTCCACATGAGAATAGCAACCATTATTCAGGTGTCAGGGAGGGCAAATGAGGTAAGCAGAATCATACAGCATGCCTTACATGGCTTGTCCTGACCAGTGCGTCTTCAGTTAGGTAAGCTGATACTCTTGCCAGAGACTATTTACACAGTCATGGGTGGGAGCTGCCATGGATGCCGTGCCAGACACTGCTGGAAGGAGGCAGGGAGCTCGACAGAGAGGCAGGAGATTTTGAACGGAGCATTAGAAGAAAGAGGAAGGCATTCTTGGTGGTTTGTTCTGGAGGCCTACAGGGCATATTTGGTTATTGTGTGTGTTTGATTTGGCCTGCAGAAAGTTTATGTAACTAGAGAGATATTATGGTTGACCAAAACATTACGAGCTTTGCACCTAATATCTTACTACAGCAGCTTTATTCATTAGTGTGTCCTGCTTGGCCCCTAAGAGCAGTTGAGTTTTGAATCCCACGACCATCTCTCTTTGGAAGTTGAAATGGAAAAAGACCAATTACACTGAAAGAGAATGGACAGGAACAATCTATAAGTTTGTATTGTAATATTTAATCGTGATGTAATGAGCATTTGGGAACCTAACATTTTTTCAAAATGTTTGAGCTTAGTGAACTTTACTGGGTATTACATCATAAAACTGACCCCAAATTACTGCCAGGATGCATAAGTTGTGTTCTGTAAGGTGACTATGGAGTAAATATTATAACCCAAAGATACATCTTCTGTGAACTTGAACACGTAATAGTTTGAAATAGTTCTCCAAGATCATTTCTTTTCCCCATTGGGGTGGAGGTTTAAGGAATGCATGAAAGAAATCTAAGGGCTAGTAGAAAGTTCTGGGGGTTACAACCAAAATAACCTAACATTCAATTCAGCTATGCAGTGTCTGGTGATTCTGATCTTAGTTCTATTAGGACTTCGGAGTTGGATGTCTGAAAATACAATAGCAAATGCTGTTCTGAAAGAGGATTTAGAGCACTCAGCAGAATTTCATGTAGCAGAGTAAGGAAAAGTCGGTATCTGCTCTGAAGACAGGGTCCTTTCATGGTAACTGCAACGAGTAAGATTTCCTTGAAGCCTCTGTTAGTGAAAATTAGGGAATTTTATATATTACTCCATGGTGCTTGGATGCTTGCTTTTGTATGAAATTTATTCTAAATTTGTTACCAGTGAGAAAAACTGATGTTCTAGAAAGAAATACCCCGTTGATACTGTTGATCTCAGCACTCCACTGGCTTTCTGTGTGGATGGGGGTGAGGAAGGCGTATGTGTAGCCCAGTTTGAGAAAATGATGAATTGGGCAGACCAAAACATGCAGAGATGGAAGCTTCTGTACTGGTAAAACTCCATTCTAACGAGGCGAGACCAAAGAGCGTGCCCAGAGGAAGGCTCCGTTTACACGACTGCTCCGTCCCTGGCTTCTATCCCAGCCACAAAACACAGGAGATGCAGGATGCAGTCACGGGGACACTCGACACCTGTCCAGAAGAAAGGGGTTCAGCATTCACTAAATAGATAAAAACAATTTCCAGTAGGTTTCAGGTACCAACAGGTTGTCCTTTAAATTTTTGCTCTATACAAAATGGGCATGCAGCAGCCCCATAAACATTCAACTTCCACCTTTGGCTGACTTTTTTTGAAAAGCTGTTTTCACTTTCTGCCTAAATCTTCTTGCAAAGTGCTATGATTAACTATCCACACATCATAGATGATGTGCTCTGACAGACATGAAGAAGAATTAAAGTGAAATGCATGCACTGTTTAAAATAAAAATCATCTATGTCATGAATAAGAAAAACAAAACAGATGGAATTGTGTCTTTGGTCATGCCTCAGAAGAGTTTCAAACTCTTCTAAACCACTTAATTTAAAGGAAAAAAAAATATTTCAATATTCCAAATGCAATAAAGAAAAAAAAAACTAATTCTATAATCACAGTGGAATTTGGTATCAATAGTTTTATTGTCAGGAACCCACTCATGAAATGACATTAAGGGGAATACACTGAGGGTAAATCATTGAGGCAAAATGACTATTGATTCGAATGTCACCGAACTGACAAAGTGGCTTTGTGTTAGCATATCCCAGGCTAAAAGAAGGATCTGGTAAGTGGAACCGTGGTCAACAAAGGGGAAACCTCATATCAAATTGGTTGAAGCACGCCTGCAGTTTCTGCGACACAAGTGTTCAGTTCCTCAAAAACTTTGCAAGCAAACCATTCTTCACAGACTCTTTCCTCTAATGAAAGAGGGGATACACTTGGTGTAATCGCTTGGTTAGCTTAGAGGCACAAGAAAAGCCAACAGTCTTGAGGTTGCTTTCTCAATGGAATGCTTCAACTTGACATCAACAGGAAAGCCCAATCAGTCTTAGATTGGAAGTACTGGAAACTTTCCCCCCAACTGATTGGCGGGGGAGGCTGGGAGACAAGGAAAGGATTTACTCAAGACCAGGGGAGCAGAATAAACAAGTGCCATCGTAGTTTCCTGCAGGGAAAGTGGAAAGATTAGTCTGGTTTATATTGAGATGAGAATAGAGCTTAACACAGGTTGTAGTTGATTAAACAAGAGTGAATCATTGCACTGCCCCATCTAGACGATCTTTAGGCGGTATTTTTCATAATAACAGAGAAATCCTGAGCTTTCAATTAGCACGGACTGATTTCGTCAATGAAGAAGTGGAGCTCAAAGACATGCCATCATTGTTGTCACCTTTCCTCCACAGTATTTCCACTCACTTTTGACTTTTAAAAAAATAACACATAAGACAATATTATAAATCCTAATAAATAATAAACTTTTAAATCATGTGTTAGGAAGCTCAGGATCATTTTCAGAGTCTTGGGAGAAAAGTCTCTCTTGCTGAATGTCCTTGGGGACCTTTGTCACTGGAAGTGGGCATTTTGCCAGAGGCTGCAGTGAAGCTTTATAAAAATAGACAAGATAAATGGACTTTCAGTGCAGTATTGTGCCAGACTTTTAATTTTCAGGAAATTATTTTTTTAACCTAGCTGTGAGTCAAGTCAATTTGTGAATTAGTTAGAAAGATGGCTGGATATGTGGGTGGGGGTGGGGGTAGGGGTGAGGGATCTGACATTTTCAGTCAGAAAAGCCTGCCACCCCAAACAGATTTCTTTGGCAATCAAGATAACTTAACAACCATAAACACATTGTCAGAGGGAAAAATTACATTTTGCTCTAACACAGATCATGTACAGATGACTGGTTTTTCTTTCAAGTTCAAGCACAGAAAGACTGTTTATATATATCAACTTCTGACCCAGGCAGGCAGAACAATCTTAGAGGTCTGAATAAAAATGGCTGAAAGGCTTTTGGTTATTTCTTTGCTAAGGATATAGTCTAATAATCATGGGATGCATACATATCCCAGATTGTTGAGAATCAGAATGAAGTTGCTGCCACAGATAATTTGTGATGTTTTTTCCTCTTTTTTATTATAACCCACAAGCACACAAAAGGTAGCACAATTGTAGTTTTAAAAATGTATTTCCTTTTGCTTAGTTTATTTGGAATATGACAGGGTTTTTCTTTTCTGTGTTTCTAGGGGTGCTTGTATCACTCTGAGAATGTTCTAAATTGACACCCCCAAATTTTATTATGGTTTCATCAAATTTTTAGGTAACTGATCCATCAGATGGTGAACATAAGAAACATTTTGTGAAAGACAATTGAAAATTGTTAAGAACTGTATGAAACCCAAAATATTATTAATTCTTTACCGTTGTTATTATAAATGTTCTCAAAACCAAAAAAAGCACAGTAGACTTTTTGTTTTAATTCACCTGAGACCATAGTGCAAGTAGGGCAGGATTATTTGATCCAATTGTTTTTTGTTTTGTTTTGTTTTTTTAGTCAGAGTGGAGGAGAGAGGAGAGTTGCCCAATTCTCTAACCATTTGGCATTACTTATTACAACAAATGTGTTAATCAAGTGTGTATTACTGGGCATCTTCAATGTACAGAGTTCTGTAATGGAAAATGCACTGGATATTTCAGACAAAGCAGCAAACACTCCCTGCTGGTTGTAAGCTTATTGTACAAAAAGACCCACTTGTGCTCAGAGATACATAAACACATATGTTAACCATTAAAAAATAATACAAGACAGTAGTGCAAATAGTGCAAGAGTAAAAGTAAGCAGTGGTGTATTATGAATATCTATTTCATCATGAATTTGGAAAAATCACAGAAGGTGCTGTGCTGTGTGTTTGTGTGTGTCTTCTTGGCATCTCTTCATAGAGGTTAAAGGTGTATTCCAAAAGGCTCCTTGAAAGGGGACGAATGTTTCTTGAACTCATGCTGTGTGTTAGGCACATGGCGTCTATTATGTCACATAATTGTCAGAACAATAACTGAAGCAGGTCTTATGATGAATTCTACTTTGAGACCTGGAAGTTGAGCCAAGTTATCCGAGTAACACCAGCCAGGATATGGCAGCACTGAACTTTGAATCCATATTTTTCGTTTTTGTTGTTGAGGTATGATTGTCATATAACATTTAGTTTCAGGTATACAACATAAGTATATATTGTGAAATATATACTTAACATCCATCATTGTACATAGTTATGAATGTTATTTTTCCTTGCGATGGGAACTTTGAAGATCTGTTCTCTTTGCAACTTTCAAGTCCACAACATATAGTATTATTAACTGTGGTCTCCATCCTGTACATTACATCCCAGGACACATTTATTGTACAACTGGAAGTTTGTACCTTTTGACCACCTTCAACCATTTCACCCAACTCCCACCCCTGAATCCATATGTTTGATTCAAAACCCTGTGATCTTCTCCCCATGTACAAGTTTTTCTCCAAATGAGATTTGCAGACCTGAATTAGAACCTCTGGTGGGGCAGGGTTGGGGGGCTGGGGCCTGGGGGAGTGGAGGGATGCCTGGTAAATGCAGATTACTAAGTCCTCAAGTCTGCTGAACCCCAGTGCACTAGAATTGAGAACCATTGCTTTGCACTCTGCATCAATGGTTTCTGTGACTTAGATGTTTTGTGTTTCAAATACACAGTTGTCTGAGATAAAGAAATAGAAAGCAAAAAGCTTAAATTCATTGCTCCTTGAGCTGAGGTCACGTGAGCTAAATTCTCTTCCATTTTCCCTACAATTTTTTTCAAGAGTCTACAAATCATTGAGCAAGTAAAAATTCTATTTCTTCCCTGAGGAAAAAAGAGAGGGATGCCCTCATGTGCTGGTGGTCTCTGGAGGATACTGCACCTCTGAAAGACCTATGTCCAGGTGGTTCATTGAAAGCCAATGTGGCTCTCATAGACATTCTGGAGACTTCTTTCTCACACCCCTTTTATCCAGGACTCTAAAGCTAAAATGAATTTAGCCAGAATTTAGAATGGAAGAACTTTCTTTATTAGATTTTGGGGGTGAAAGGAAAGTTAATCGTACCAAGAAGATTTTCATCTATTTTATAGGATTCTATAGGGATATAACAGATAATTGGAAACTAATTCATAGATTCAAAGAATCCTCAGATTGAATGAAATGTGATTATTTCTACTTGGGAAAAGATATTCATGAAATATTTGTGTTCATTATTCTTCCTCTGAGAAGAACAGCTCTTAAATCAAGCTCTTTCTGTTCTGTGAAATAGGTTTCTGAAAGTAAAATATAGGATTTTACTTTACCTAACTCTGTTAAAATGCAAATTTGATAAATTAATTCAGTAATAGTAGTAGGTACTATTTATGAAGCAGTAGCCAAGGGGTTAGGCACTGAATTGATCACTTTATTGCCCTATTTCATTGAGAATTTGATTATTTTATGCTGTCACTCAATATTGATTCCCTGAACCTACCTCTTTTATACAAAAAGTATATCCTGGGGGTGCCAAAAAAATGTATACTTATATGACTTGTATTCATCATTTGTTATCGGTATATATTGAGTATTACAATTTTAATATAGTTTTTTTCTTTCTTAAAATGTGTATACATTTTTTTGGTACCCTCTGTATTTATATTATATATTATAAAAGTATGTATATATTTCATTTGTACGACTAAATATAATATATGTAAGATGTAGTTTATAACATATAGTTTATAATGCATTTTATATATAACATGATATATAATAGTATATATGATATACATTTATAACCATTCACATGCATTCTTTTTTTTTTTAACCTCTATTACCCGTCACCTTTTCCCCCACTTTTTAAATGTTTCAATTACAGTTGACATTCAATATTATTTTATATTAATTTCAGGTATACAGCATAGTGGTTAGACATTTGTATAATTTTATACACATATATATTTTTAATTCAAGTTTATTGGGGTGACAATATTAGTAAAGTTAGATAGGTTTCAAGTGTACAATTCTGTAATACATCATCTATATATCACATTGTGTTTTCATCACCCAGAGTCAGTTCTCCTTCCAGCACCATATATTTGATCCCTTTTACCCTCATCTACCACCCCTCTCTCCGCTTACCCTCCGGTAACTACTAAACTATTGTCTGTGTCTATGAGTTTTTATTTATTTGTTTGTCTTGTTCCTTTATTGCTTTCAATTTTATATTCCACATATTAGTGAAATTATATGGTTCTTTACTTTTTCTGTATGATTTATTTCACTTAGCATAATGATCTCAAGTTCCATCCATGTCGTAAATGGCACTATTTCATCTTTTCTTATGGCAGAATAGTATTCTATTGTATATATATATATACCACATCTTCTTTATCCAATAATCTATCAAAGGACACTTTGGTTGTTTCCAAGACATTTGCATAACTTAAAAGGTGATCCCTCTGACTAGCCTAGTACCCACTGGCACTATACATAGTTATTACCATATCACTGACTATATTCCCTATGCTTTACTTTACATCCCCATGACTATTTTGTAACTACCAATTTGTACTTCTTAATCCCTTCACCTTTTACACCCTGTCCCCCAACTTCCCTCCCATCTATCACCCTGATAAGTCTAGTACCCATCTGACACTATATGTAGTTATTAGAATTTTATTGACTATATTCCTTTCTCTATACCCTACATCCCTATGCCTACTTTGGAAGGCAGCTGTGCTAACCACTATACCACCAAAGCACCGGCTGCCCATGCCTACTTTGTAACAACCAATTTTACTCTTGTCTGGGATTCTCTGCACTTCTTGGATTTGTATATCTATTTCCTTCGCCAGGATAGGAAAGTTTTCAGTCATTATTTTTTCAGATACATTCTCAATCTCTTGCTTTCTCTCTTCGCCTTCTGGTACCCCTATGATGCGAATGTTGTTATGTTTGATGTCTCTTAAACTATGCTCATTTTTTAAATTATTATTTTTTTCCTTTTGCTGTTTCGATTGGGTGTTTTCTATTAATATCTTGTCTTCCAAATCGCTGATTCAATTCTCTGCTTCATCTAATCTGCTGGTGATTCCTTCTAGTGCATTCTTTATTTCAGTTATTGTATTCTTTACTTCTGACTGGTTCTTTTTATGGTTTCTATGTCCTTTTTGTGCATGCTGTCTCTTTGTTGAAGTTCTCACTAAGTTCCTTGAGCATCCTTATAACAAGTGTTTTAAACTCTGTCTCTGGTAGGTCATTTTCTCCATTTCATTTAGTTCTTTTTTTCTGGAGTTTTCTTCTGTTCTTTCATTTAGGATGTATTTCTTTGTTTCCTCATTTTGGCAGCCTCTCTGTGTTTGTTTCTATTTATTAGGTAGATCTGCTATGTTTAGCAGCCTTGGCCAGCTGACCTTATGTAGTAGGTGCCCTGTGGGGTACTGGCCCTGTCTCCCTGGTCACCTGCTCTGGGCACTCCAGGAGTATCCCAGTGGGTGGGATTGACCTGTTTAAACCGATTTGCTGTGGGGTTTGGCCACGTCTATAGCTTATGGGATGCTGTGTGGGGCCTTACCACATGGAGCAGGACCAGGTCAGCTCTGGTGCCTTCTGAGACCACCCTTTGTGTGTGTAGCTTGTGGGGCTAATTGGGTCGTGCTCTGCTGTGGTCTGAAGCTAACCTCCAAGTATGTTGGTTCTGGGGACTCTTGGGAGGGGCTGTTGTGCAGGCCCATGTCACCCACTGCCTGTGACCAGCTGGGGACTACCTGGTAGGAGCTACAAAGAGATTCGCGGTTGGTTGCTGCCTGTGCTAAACCTGGAGGCACGTGGGATAGACCACACTGTGAACTGAGGAGGGCTGCCACCAGCAATGGGTCTCGGGTATCTTCACAAAAAGCCAGGATTCCCTGAGACCTGCTGCCAGTTGCTGGCTCTCATAAGATTCAGCTATCGTAAAGCCTTGTGTGATACGGAGTTTGGTGTGTCGGTGTCTCAGTTAGTCACCAGGGTTGAGCCAAGTGGAGCTTACCAGACCAATCAGATTTAGATTTGGCCATGGGTGTGGGGGGAGGGAATTAACACAAGAAAGATAGCAGCCATCTGCTGGCTGCATGGAAGGAGGATTCCACACAGGAAAAATGGCAACTCTCTCTCCAGTCCTCTTTGAAGCTATACAACTCAGTCTTTCTCCGTATGTCTCCGATGACCCTTGAGCACTGTTCCTCTGTTGGAGCCCAGGGTGAGTGCCTGTGAACAAGTTTTTGTGGGCCCTTTAAGAGAACCTCTTGGCTCCCAGCAACCTTCTGTCCCACCCAGGCAGTCAGAATCCCCACTGTTTTTCACAGCTAGATGTTGTGGGGGCTCTTCTTCCAGGCATCAGTGCTCTGGACTGGGAAACCTGGTGTGAGGCTAGGAACCATTGTTCCTCTGTGGGAAACCTCTGTAACCAAGATATCCCTCCCAATTTTCATCCACCACACAGAGTTTTGCATTTCCACCCCTTCTACTAGTCTCGATGTGGCTTCTTCTTTATAGCCTTAGTTATAAAACTTCTGTTCAGCTAGACTTCACATGGTCTTGCAGGTCGATTGTTTTATAATTTAGCTATAATTTTGATGTGTTCATGGGAAGAGGCAAGCATAGCATTTATCTACTCCACCATCTTGGATCCCACCTTTCTGTTACATGCATTCTTATTTTATTATTACTATTAATGATAATACAATTTTTGGTCAAATTTAATCCCCATGAAAGCTTTGCAAGATAGGTACTACCGTGTTTCCCTGAAAATAACACCTAACCAGAAAATAAGCCCTAGCATGATTTTTCAGTATGACATCCCCTGAACATAAGTCCTAATGTGTCTTTTGGAGCAAAAATTAATATAAGACCCAGTCTTATTTTTGGGGAAACACGATATGCACATATTACAGATGATGAAACTAAGGCTTAGGGAAATTTAAAGTTTTATCTTTTAATTTCCCTAAGCCTCAGTTTCATCATCTGTAATATGTAGTGGTCTCAACGATCCTGTAGCCTTAGCTTGCGTCACCTAGAGGGCTTCTTAAAACAAAGAACTGGACTCCACCTCCAGAATTTCTGGTTCAGTAAATTTTTGAGTCATTGCTCTCTAAATCTAGAGTAAAACTATATATATATATATATATATATATATATATATATATATAGTATAAATATAATATATAGTATATTATATAGCATAATATTATATAGTATACTATATAGTATATAGTATATAGTATAGTATAACTATAATATATAGTATATTTATAAATATAGTATAGTACATAGTATATATAGTATAGTATTATGTAGTATGTTATATATATACTATATATAATATAGTATATATAAATATATACTATGAATATATAATAAGACTATATACATATGTACTTATCATACTTTGTCATATTATTTAAGAGTATTCTATTATTTAATGATATACTTTCTTTAAAATGCAATTTAAAAAATATTTTTCCCATTTGAAAATACTGTGCTTTGGGACAGGCCATGACACATTCTTGGTGCTTAAATTACAGAGGAGAAAGGCAGTTTGTTACTGGGAAAAGAGGCTAAATGAAAGATTAGATATTAGAAACTGTACCCGGTTGGGGCAGTTTAGCTGGGGGGAGGGGCAGACTAGCCTAACCTATCAGGCATTTGAACACATTTCACTTCTGTTTTCCTACTTGCCTCATTTTGTGTCAACAGCCTGTGCTCTTAAAAATCATGGACATTAGGAATCGGAGAGACTCATGCCATCCTCTATTTCATCATCCTGTCAGTTTAGAAGCACTATTTGGTGTTTTGTCCATTTCCACCAGAATTACTTTATTGTGAAAAATGAGGGAGTGAGATATTTAAAGAAAAAAAGATAGTTGGAAGAAAATACTTTTCAACTAAAATGTCAAGAGTTAAGAAAGATACTGTGTTGATTTCTCTGCCACTGAGAAACTGGGAGAATATCAGTTTTCCATCTGCCAACAGCATTCATGCTTTCACCATGCTAATTGACTCACCTCTGAATTGCTATTCTTGCTTCTCTTGCTCCAGGAAGCTGGGAAGACATGGAGCATGCCTTGTATCGGCACCATCTCTACACACACGTGCAGCTGTGTAAATGGCAGATGTTACATTTTTAACTCTCCATTGGGACATCTATTGTTTCTATCTATCTATCTATCTATCTATCTATCTATCTATCTATCTATCTATCTATCTTCTGTCTATCTATCTATCTGTCTGTCTATCTATCTATCTATCTATCTATCTATCTATCTATCTATCAATCATCTGTCTATCTATCTATCTATCTATCATCACCATCATCAATTTTTATAGTACCCCAATTGTCCTTTATGGTCCAGGTGAAATAGACCCCAACCTGCAGCTCTAGGAGTGAAGCAGTTGGACTGTGCCAGACCAAGCAGAAACTTCCAGAGTCTTTTGTTGCTTTTGTTGGGCTTTCTCAACTGGTAGGACATAATTTGGGCGCTCTTAGGCTTACCATCGCATACGGGGAGGTTGAGAAGAATGGCACGGAGGAAAGAAAATCGACTACGGGCATGGAGAAAGATTCCTGATGCTGTTACTCAGCAACCTGAATAGCAGATGTGAACCAATCCATTTTTGTTTCCTTGTTTTGCTGAAACTTTTTGAGTGAGGTTGTCAGCATCACCTGGACTAAGTTCTAGAAAGTTAGAGCAGAATGAAATATAAGCACTTCAGCATCCAAATAAGCAAGCCTGTCTATTGGTGAGAGTATTAGTTCAGAGACCTGGGTTCTAAGTCCTGGTTGTGTCACTGATTAAGCTCTGGGGACAATATCTCTTGCTGTCACAGCACCTTGAATTATTTCTCACTCACCCTATGTCTCACAAAATGACTTTCATTAGTAATGGCATTTAATTGTAATGAAGAAGCTTCTGGGGGAATTTCAGAAAATGGCCAGGGAAGGGGAGAGTCAATGAGATGTTGGAAGGGCTGAAAGGAGATATGACAAGGCAGAAGCTACAGAATCAGGGCCGTAGACAGGTTATAGACAATGGAATCATTTTACAATATGGTAGCCCAGTTAACCTTAACCTCTGGCTATAATGGAAAACCTGGGATGAAAAAGCAAAACAAGAAAGATCTCTGGAAACAAAAAAAGGAGACATCCCACATCTATTACTAGTAATTTTAGTTTTGGTGGGATGTTTGCTGTTGCTAGTGTCAGAAGCAAAAGAGACCAGGTTAGGAAGAAAGAGAAGCCAAGAAAGAGAAGCCTTCCTTTTCAAAAGGAAGGGCCTCTCAAGGAACTGAAAGGTTTTTGGATATAAGAGTCAAAGAATTTTCATAAACTGAGTTGTCACATTTCATTCATATATATGTATATGTGTGTGTGTGTGTGTGTGTATACATATATATGTATATATATGTATATATATGAAATATATGAAATATATATATATATATATGTATATATATATAATATAATATAAGTGAACATATATATTCACTTAAGTTTTTATCAGAGAGGAGCCCTGCCCTTAGTATGCCGGTACATGTTTAACAACTAGATCTCCAGGGGACCAGGGTGGGGCTCTAATTAGTGGCGTTTGCCGATTTTGGTGGTGTAAATATTCCCCCTCTGATCAGTTTCAAGCCACCAACCTGCTGTCAAGTACTCATAGAATTCCTGAAATTTTACCCATTGGCTCTGGTATGAGCCGACTCCAGCCTACACTGAAATGATAGAGTGAGAAACTCTAATTATCTCAGCTTTGTGTATGCATTTAAGGGGTAGCTACGTGGTCTTCCCTCAGGGGAATGAGAGACTAGAACTCCAGAAAGAAAGGCTATGGATTCCTTTGGTGTCCTGATCCTAAGCAGGACTATTCTGATAGCACTAAATATTATGCTTCAGAACAGAACCTTGACTGTGGAGGTCGCAGGGCCCTGCTGTGGGATCATTCTAATCCTGTAATCCACACAGGCGACAGCAGTGTGGTATGCAGCCTGCTCTGATGTTTCCGAGGCTGGGATTCTGGACACAAAGGTAGCCATTGTGAGAAGGGCAGATGGTGCAACCTTTGCAAAGAAGAGAAGCATTTGCCCTGGGGCAGGAGACAATAACGAGGGGATAAGAAGGTAGAGGCACCCTCACCTGTCCCAGACTCAAAACAAGTTTCAACAGAGCGGGGAGAGAATCCACCAGGACCAGGTAGTGAAGCAGTTTGTGAATGGACAAGAGAAAAGAAGGAAAGGGTGGGGTTGAAGTCAAAGTGACAGCTACAGGAGGAGGAACGAGAGAGAAAAGAAAGAAACAAAGAGAGGAAGGAGAGAAGTTGGCAGGAGAGCCCTTCATGTCAAACACGTGGGCTGGTTGTTTCAAGGAGGCACAGGTGGGGCACATTGTTGTTCGGGGTAGGGTGCTGATTGCCCAAAGAGGAAGGAGGAGGAATGTTTCAAGGGAAATGGATTTCGACACATCGTGAACTTCCTACAGGTATGAAATATATATCTCGTTTCACTTAGGCAAGAGCTGACGTCCGAACTGTATTTACAGACAAAAAAGCAACAGGTACCATGAAATGTGATGATACAAAAATCCCAATGTCTGGGATGGAAGTTGATGGAATACACACTTGATTATTCCTTTTTTTTTAAGAGACAAAAGTAGAAACCTCTGCTACTTTTTAAACCTTTCCATTTATGATTCGGTCTCGATAATTCCCAATCCCCCAAAGTAAAGGGCATGCTTAAAGGATATGCTTAAAGGAATAAAATAGCCCGAATCAGATGTATGTTTGGCTCCACATTGAAGGTAAGACATGGAAATTAAGCGAGGTGCTTGGTCACTTTTTAAAGAAGAAAAAATAGATGACTTTGGGTGGGGAGCAGATTTGTGCAAGAAACAGGCTGCTTTAGAAATAAGAATGCTGTTTGTTCTTGGGGGAGCAGCAATTCCTGCTAGGCTCCTTTTGGCCTTGGAGACAAATGACTAGCAATAAACTTTCTCTGTGTTTTGCTTTACGCAGAGACACGTATCTGTTGAATTTGAAAGGAGATAAATTATAATAAATATTCAATAAATAATCCAACTGGTGTCTCTAGCCCACCTCCCCCCAAAAAAGGAGAAAAGAAAAATCTGTTTCATCAAGTATGTTCTCAACAAAGATGTTAGGACATTGATGTTTCTCCCCACTGCCAAACTTACGGACTTCAGGACAGAAAGAAATCAAAAAATTTTAAACACAAATGCGTATTAATTCAGAAAGAAAAATTTAAAAGCCATTAGACATGTTGCAGACTCGGCTGAAGGAAAACTGAGTTTTAGCTCAAACCTTGCCCCCAACAATGCTTGCTACTTGGGAGAAGTTACATCGTCTCTGCAGCCTGTCTTTAATAAATTGCAGAAACTGGGCAGATACATAAGGGTTCTGTTTGGCATGAAATTGACAAAGCATTCTACAATCAAGGAAGACTGTCTCTCTAAATACAAAGTAAATAATTCATTTTAAAATTTAATTAATTCATTTTAAGTACATAAATAATGCATGAATAAATGTTCTGTATAAAAATTTCAAATAATGCACTAGTATATAGAGAACAAAATTATCTTATGTGTACTTCCCTCCCCCATCTCATTTCTCTCAACAAAGATAATCATCTCTCATGGTTGGCGGTGTATCCTTTCTTTTGCTATGCACTCATCTACAAGACCATTTTATATATATATATATATGTCTTTTTACTATTGAAGCAACCCAGAAAATTAAATATATAACCCATAATCTTATCATCCAATAAAAATTCAGCAACTAATTTAATATATCTTGGAAAATATGAATTACTTATCCCCTTTTTGGATACTAAAGATGGATGATAACTGCATAAGAAAAAAAAAAGCAATGGTTAACATCAGAATTTGAGAATTACAGAATCTTAGAGTTCAGCGGACATCTCAGTGGCACATAAACCATGTTTCTTATTTCATAGAAGAGACAGTGTCAGCTTGGGACGCTTTGCCCTGGATCACACAGCTAATTGATAAATTCAAGATTAGACCCTTCCCACCCTCCCCCAACCTTTCCATTTTTTTCCCCTAATAAAATGGACAGTTCAAAGGGAGACATCTTCAGGGTTAGACGGACCTACATCTAGCTAGTCCCTTTTGGAAAAGAGCTTTTAAACCAGCAGCTTTAGACCACATCTGACCCACACAGTGTTTTTCAAAAATTAAAACAAAGTTTTTAAACAGAATTGGTTCCCAACATTTGAAAATGGAAATTTTGAACTCTCTTGAAATATCTGAAGATCTCCCAACATGAGGACCTTCGGTGGCATCATGTGGCAGCTTTAGGAAGGAACGCCTTCATGTCTGTCCTGCAGTCTCTTGTGCATCATAGCCCTCACCTGCGGGCCTTACTCACTGGGACACCTGCCTAGACACCATCCAGGGGGGACACCATGTCACATTCATACCTGGACATTTTTGAGAGTGAAAGTCTTTGAAAATAAGTCCTATGTTGAGACAAGAGAGAAAAACCAGGACTGTTCCAGACATATTGGAACATATTGTCCTATAGACATCTGAATGTGTTAACGTCGTTTTAGACCTTAAGGGCCCTGTGTGTTTATGCCTCTCTCAGCTCGCATACAGCTCCTGAATAGCTATCAGTCTCCTCCCTGGCTCCACCTCAGCCTCAAGAGAGGCAATTGCTTTCTCTGAACCTGTCTGCTGCTCCTCAGAGTCTCAAATAACAAAGACACTGCTAGGTCCATTTGGGACTAGGAATTAAGAATGTGTTTGGAAGAAAAGAATTGATTGGGGAAATATTAGAACTGCAGTTCCTTCCTCAACAAATAATTCTTAAGTGCCACTACTTGGGAGACATTTTGAAAACTTCAAGGGAACCTACGACAGATTTCTTGCTTTAAACAGCTTAGCATTGAGCTAAGAAGATAAACTCTAAAGGGAGAGGAACAGTTGAGTTCAAAGGAGCCAATGACTTCAAAGGGACATGGTTTGGCTTCCGAAGAAGCCCTTTGTGATGAGAGTGGGGCTTGAGCAAAAGCACAAGCAGTAAGCAGGAATTAAGCCAGCATGGAAGACAGCTATACCATTTTAGGCAGAGAAAAAACAAAACAAGTTGGTGTTGGAGAAAATGGATTTGACCAGACAAGTGCCATCCATCCTCCCTCTTCTGAGTTTGAGCAGCATTTGCAAATCTGTCCCTTTTGTTTGCCCTTGGAAGGGGGAGGAGAGATAGAGAGAATACATAATTCTCATCATTTTTCTGGTGTTGGAGTTAAGATTCTTGGTGAATAATTGATTTGCTTTCCAAATGATGAACAAACCTTGGCTTATTTTACTGCTTAAAGAGCCAGGCTGGATGTTAAGGTACACAGTTTCCTCTTCATCAGTGTGGGGAGCTGGCCTGGTGGCTAAAGGTCACGCTCTAAACAGGTGGTTCTCAATCTTATCACCTCTAAAGGTGCGCTGTTATACTAAATGTTCTGTAATGCCCCTTGGACTATCCTGAAATAATAGATTTTATAAACTTCCCTTCACACACACAATTTTAAAAAATCACTATAAAACTTGAATTTCAATATAATAGATAAATAAAAGCATTTTATAATAAAAATGATATACAGATCTCAATATGTACCGGCTAGAGCATGACCACAGTAAAAGACATAAGAGAGCTGAAGGATGCTTGTATCTACACACAGATCTATGAGCATGCTGCATGTCGGTTCTTTTGGTGTTAACAGGTGTTGGGATTTTCTGAAATGATGAACAGCTTGCTAATATTCTGAATGAAAGAAAGTCCAATCTTCCTTCTACCTGGTAAATTTTATTGTTGGAAAATTCAGTGTGCAGTTGGAACATGTAAACAATACTGTGTCTATATATTAAGGTCCGTGAAGATCTGGGCCTACTGAATTTCAGATAGATTATTACTTATTTGGGACTGTCCTGTTCATAGTTGTCTATCTGGTAACCTTGTTACCTGCCTCCATAAATGTCAGCAGTGTCCCCCTATTATTATGACAATCCCAAATTTTCTCTCCAAATGTCTAAATTGTTCTCTACGGGCAATAAAAACCATTAAGAACCACTGCCTTGTATCAAGCAAAATCCATTATTAGAAACATTTTTTAAAATGCAAGAAAGATAGAAGACATGCTCTACCAAATCCTTAATTCTATGTTAATTGCATATCAGTAATAAGTACTAAATGCTGAAAATGCAATTCCATAAGCACTCTGTTGTAAACACCCCTTTCACACAAATCTGTAAATCTTCCCACTTCTAAGAACACATTCCTGAGTCTAAATAAACTTCATTTAGAGCGAGAGATGTATCTGTATATCCTTATAGAGAAAGAGGCTAGAAATAAGAAAGGCCATGGAGAAAGAGAATATAGAATGTCTTATCCAGGGAGAAAGGGAATTAAATTACAATGTTGGCCACTGCTAGGGTAAAATAGATAATTTGGACTCCATGGTTTGGAGGACCCCATACCTAACACTGAACAATGCCTCAGGAAGGCAGTGGGAGGCACAAGTAGGAGAGAGAGGTGGTCACCCGTTTCTAAGCTGCCCTGAATGCTTCAGGGTGACAGGCAGGCCTTCAGGCCATCCAAGGCCCCAAGGACCTAGAGAGGGAGTGCTTCCCGCCACATTTACCTGCACTCCAAAGGCTGTGGTCTCGAAGCTCCCACTGATGACCAATGTAACCTGACTGCAGATGGATGTGGACTGAGGACTATGCAAAATGATTGTCTCTGAGCCAGAGGAATCCCAGGGAGTGATTGTCTGGGGCTTCTATGTGACTGTGGTAACAGCATTAACCCCAATGATTTCAGAAACAAGATACCTTTTTCTCATATCAAATAACAAACGATTTAAAAGATGCTCAATTATCTGAGGCCTCATGAGATAGACACTTTCATATACAATTTACGGGAGTCAATTTGGCAACAGGATCAGGAAAATATATAGATAGAGCCATGGATGGATGGATGGACGGATGGACAGATAGACAGAGATAGAAAATGTCATTATCTCTTGACCTGGTGATTTTTCCTTAAAGGTTCTAAACCAAATAATATGCACAAAACCAAACAAAGAGTTTTGTATGGTGATGCCCATTTGGAAATGTGTAAATAGTAAAGACTTGGCAACTCTTTGAACAGAAGATTCTCTAGCTAGTTAAATAAGTATCTGAAGAACATAGGAGCAAAAATAGACTAGACTATATAGGTATATGACATTTATAATACATAACTCTTAAAATTGTTATACATTTTCATATCTACAATAGTTTCTTATCTATCTTGTATTGTTTAATGCCAACTTTTACATTTTTATATGTAAGTAAACAGGTACAATTGTTTATGCACAATATATGACTACAGTATGACTTTTTGGGTAATAACCATAACATTCTTAAACTAATATTATTAGTAGTATTTTTTAAAAAAAATTTTTAAGTAAGTTCACATAATTTTAAAAATTATAAAACACATAATAGCAAATTAATTAATAAAAATAAGAATCCCCTAAATTCCAATATACAAAAATATCCTTTTAATATTTTGGTATCTGTTCTTGTGGATTTTCCCCAGACATTTACGCCCCTCTCAAATAATGAGACTCATTTTCCCTAATATTTCTTAGATTATATGGCCTTTCCTTCTCCATCTCTATAAAAGTCAAGAAAATAATGAAGCTTTAATGGAGGTGTATATTTAGTTTTATTTATCCATCAATCAGTGCTAAATCTAGATCCATAATTTAATTTCTCAGGTCCTTGGATTTAATGCATTTCCATCACATTTGATTATATGTTAAAAACAAATATAGAACACTGCCAAGGACAAAATATAACAAACACTCATCTATCCACCACTCAAAATGCATGAAATATTTACCCTTTTAAAAATGCTTCATATTAAGAATCATTATCATAAAGCTGGAAAAAATTATTATTATGTTCAAGTCCCTCATATCACTTTTCCTAGTTCTATCCCTCTCTTTTCCTCCCTCACTCCTTCCCTCCCCAGAGCAGAGACCAATAACTGTCACCATTGGTATATCTCTGGTAACTCCAATAGTGTAGGTGCTCAAATATTTGTTGAATGAATATTCATCCATAAACACATATCAACACATCTAAAGTTATGCATAATATATAACATCTGTTCTTTTATATTATATCTATATATCTATATAAAACACATATGTAGTGGTATTTTTGTATATTTCCAACTGTATATAAGTGGTATCATATTGGAGTTATGTAACAACTTCTTTAAGTTGCTTTTTTCATTTAATATTAAGTGCCATATTAAGTATTCACTGAATATATTAATGTGTATATATCTCATTTATTTTACTTTTTCTTACCAATTTTTTGGTTAATGTTTATGTTATACTTATGTGCAGTAAGCTGTGTCCTTTTCAAGTGCACAATTCATTGAGTTGTATGCACCCATGAATCCACCAGTACAATCAAATTATAGAATGTTCATCACAGAAAAAGACTCACTATGTCCCTTTTCCTTTTGCCGCTAGACCAAAGCAATCACTGATTTACCTTTTGTCACTAGAGATTAGTTTGCTTTTCCTATAAATTGAATCATACTGTATGTCTTTTCCTGCACCTGGCTTCTTTTTCTCAGCAAATTGATTTAAGATTCCTTTATGTGTGTATTTCAGTAGTTCTGTTTGCCCCTTTTTATTGATGAGTATTTCAATGCATGGACATACTGTATTTTATTTATGTATTCACTTGTTAGTGGAGCTCTAGGTTGTTTCCAGTTTGGCGCTATCATGATGAACTAAGCTTCTTTGAACATTCATATGTATGCTATTGTGTAGACTTGTTTTCATCTTGTCCTGAAGAAATGCCAAGGGTCATATGCTATATACATATTTAACTGTTTAAAAATTGTCAAACTATTATTTTATTTCTGCTCCATTCTCTCCTTCACTACTTTTTAAAAAGTGCTTTTTACTTTGTTACTCTATGTACTTGCAAATTAAACTTTTTGGAATTGATTCAGTTCCCCGAGACGGTTCTTTTCTTTTTTCTTCAATTTTTTTCTTTCTTCTTCAGATTGTATAATTTCTATTGATCTATTTCAAGTTGACTGACACTTTCTTCTGTCACCTTCATTTTTCCATTATGCCCATTCAATAGTTTTTAAACTTTAGGTATTGTATTTTTAAGTACTTTTCCAAATTCTCTACTTCTCTGCTAAGATTTCCTCTTTTCATTCATTTTAAAGTTATTTTCCTTTATCTTACTGATCATTATTATAGTTACTGTGCTAAAGTCTTTGATAGTTTCAGTATCGGGTTGTCTTATTGTTGGCATCTGTTGATTGTCTTTTCCCTTGAAAATGGTGCACATTTTCTTGGCTTTTTGTATGTTGAGTATTTTGGGATATTATCTAGGACACTGAGAACATTACATTGTGTTAACTCAGGAGTCTATTATATTTCTCCACAAGAAGTATCGCTGTATCTATTTTAGGAGGCAATGAACTTGGTTAGATACAAATTTCAGGATGTCATGCCTGAGCTCAACGCTTTTAGTTTGTCCGTGCTTGCTTGGTTCAGGGGTCTGCCAGAGATAGGTTGAGTTAATACACAGTCGGGAGGTCCCCTTCCCAAGCTCCTTCATTTCTGGGGGTCTTTCGTCCTTTGTTGGCAGCCCTGGTTTTAACTGACTCCTTTCATGCTTGCCGGTAGAATGTTAGTTGCCTATACCACACTGTTGCTATCACCAAAAGACAGGGAACTCATTCTACGCGAGTCACTCTCTCCAAGTGTTGACTCCCCTCCCAAGTCTCCTCCTTTAGTTAAATCTCCAAAGCCTTCAGGTTTTGTCTAGAGTTTATAACTGTCATTTATGGGATAATTAGTTTGTTAGGAGCTTCCTCACCCAGAGGCTCACTCACTCATTTTTTTTTTTTTCAGTTTTATTGAGAAATATGTGACATACATAACCATGCTCAACAATGAATAGATCATCCAGACACAGAATATGTGAAAAAAATCAATGGATTTGAACAATATAGACCAAATGGACACAGCAGACATACAGAACATTCTATCATGTTCATTTAAACTGCTATATAGTATTCTATTGGCTGACCCATGCCCTTATTTATTCATCTATTGATGCTCCTTTAGGTTTTTTTCCCCAATTTTTAGTTATAAAAATAATATACAGTACATTCTCATTATACATGTGTCTTTATGCATTTATGTGGGAAGGCGTATATGAGGAAATAGAAATTTTGGGTAATAGCTATTCACGTCTTCAACTTCAATAGATATTAATAAATTATTCTTCAATATGTTTGTAGCAATTATACTTCTATCAGCAGTTTTGCAACTTCCCATTTTCCCACATCCTAACCAATATTTGGTATTCTCAGTCATTTTAATTTTTAGTATTTTAATGTGGGGAATGTTGTCTGATTGCTGCTTTTATTTGCAACTCCCTAATTACTAGTGCATTTGAGTAACTTTTCATGTTCATTGACTATTTGTTTTACCTCTCCTGTCAATTGCCAGTTCATAATTTTTTTTCCGTTTTTCTATTAGATGTTTGTCTTCTTATTATTGATTTGTAAGAATGCTTTATCTATTTCCTGATTTCTAATTGTATTTACTGCAAATATATTCTCTTATTCCATTGCTTACTTTTTAACTTTATTCATGGTGTAGTTTCTAATGTAGACATTTTATATTTTGATCAATTCAGGTTTATCACATTTTACTTAATGATTTTTAGTTTGATGACTTCTTTAAGAAATGTCTCTTTTTCTCTCTGTTTTTTTCTCTCTCTCTCTCAATTTTACATTGTGGATTCAAAATTTTAAACACCTATTTTATTCCAGGCACTCTTCTAGCCACTGGAGAATACAGCAGTTAAAAAAATAGGAAAAATAAGCAAAAAAAAAAAAATACAATTTGATTAATGTTAAATATAATGTCAGGTGATGATAACTTCTATAAAGAAAAATAAAACGGTGTAAAGGGAAGCATAACAACATAGTCGTAGTTAGGGCACAGCTTGAAGCTACACAGCCTGAATTGACATCCTAGCTCTGCTACTTATTAGCTAAGGGCAGTTATTTAAACCTCTGCATGACTCAGTTTCCCCATTTATAAAATGAAATTGATGATGATAATGCCTACTAGATAGGATTTTTTTGAACAACTAAATATAGATGGATAGATAGATGATAGATAGATAGATAGATAGATGATAGATAGATAGATAGATAGATAGATAGATAGATAGATGATGTATAGAGAGAATAAAATGCCTAGCACATAGTAAGTACTATATGTGTTTGTTCAATAAAACAAAATACAGTGAGATACAACCAGATAATAGAGAAAGTATAGGGCCATGTTATTGATAGATTCCTCATGAAAAATTTGACCAAGGAGGTGACATTTGAACAGAGACCTAAATGAAATGAGCTGGAGAAATCCTTTAGGCTCAAGTTGTAAAATTCAGGATATTATTCTATAGTTTCTTTTAACAATTTAAAATTTACATTTTCATTGTTTGTTTTCAAATATATCTGGAGTTTAATTTCATGCATGGTTTGAAGTACAGATATAATTATAGTTTCTTACATATGGAAAGTCAGTTGTCCCAACAACGTTTATTGACTAGTCCATTTTCCCCCCAATTTAGTAATTTCTTCCTTATTTTATATGATAATGTGTACTTATTTGAGGACCTTATATTCTGTCCCACTGATCTATTTGATTATTACCATGCCAATACTATGCAGTCTTAATTACTAAAGCATAGTAAGCTTTGGTAATTTCCCAGGCGTGGGTGTTCTTGTCATTTATAGCTTCATGTAAATTTTAGAATCCCTTTGTTAAACCCATGAAGAATCACACTGGAATTTTTTTTTTTTAAATCACATTGAGTTTGGTGGAAAACTAATACTATTTTGAGTTTTTCCTTCCATGAAAATGGAATACACAAGCATTTATTAAAGTCTCATTTTTTGGCAACTTTTAAAATTTTCTACATAAAATTCTTGTATAATTTCATTAACTTATCCCTAGGTATTTTACATTTTTCATGGCTTTAATGAATATCTCCTATTCTGTTTTCTAATTAGTTATTGCTAGTGTGTAAGTATGCTATTGAATTTTGGTATTTATCTTTTGCGTGTATTCTGCAAAAGTGGTAAACTTTCTTATTAAGTCTAAGAGTTTACTTGTAGAATCTCTAGGCTTTTAAATAAAAGTAATAACACCTTTTTTCTTCTTTTTCTAATCATATACTTCTTTATTTTTAAAAAAGTAATTAGAGTCTTTATTATAATGCTGAATTAATGGGAGGTAGAAGACATCTTTATTGTGTTCCTGATTTAATGGGAATTCTTTGAAAATTACATCATTTATTATTTATTATGCTTGTTGTCAGTGTTTAACTGTTGTAGGTGTTTAGCTGTAGGTGTTTGGCTCTTTATCAGATTAAGAACATTTCTTCCTATTCTTAGTTTGTTATGAATTTGATCAAATGATTTTTCTGCACTTATGGTTTTTCACTTTTACTCTTATTTTTTTAAATTAAATTGGTTTTATGATGTTGAATAACTGTAGTACTCTTTAATCAAGTTACTTTGTTTTAAAATATGCTACCAGATTAATTACACTTTATTATATTGAGGATTTTTGTGTCCATGTTCATATGTGAACTTCATTTATTTTTCACCTGTTTGATGTCTGATTTATTTCTTCTGCTTCTGCTCTGTGTACTGTAGGAAACATTTTCCATCCTTTAATGACCTCTGGCTTCTGAGCAGATTTGGACACTTGGAAGCACTAGTTGTAGATTTAAAAGTGGGACAAAGGAAAAATGAAAAATATTTAGACTCCAACTTCCCTGGCCAATGGTGGCTGCATCTCTTCTCTGGTTCCATTTCCTACCACACATTCCTGTCTCTGTGGTTCTCAGATCCTATCAGAGAACTCACCATAGTTCCTGCCACTGCTGGGTGGCCCCTAATTCTGGGCTCCAGTAAAACCAACTTTTTGTCTTTTTGCCTTTTTTGGCATTTCTCAGTGACTTCACAGTCTCCTCTTTGGCCTTTCAGGAAAAAAATAATAATAATCACCCGTGTTTCCAATTATCTGTATTGAATTCTCTGTGCTTAAAGCATATGGAGTGGTTTGGGTTTTTTCTAATGGGATCCTGACTAATGTATCCTACAAAGTTATATTTATGTATTTCTCTTTTCCCATTTGGCATCATGGCTTATCCTCATAAAATGAAATCAGCAGTTATTATTCTTTCTTCCTGAGGGCACACTTTAGATAAGGTAGAAACTGGCATTGACAATATTTTAAGGTGGCAGAGAAACTGAAAAAGTTATATTAAAATAAGTTTAAAATATTATTTTGTTTTCTCAGATTATGTTTTAAATGCCAACTAAGGTTGGATTTACACTATGTCTTTAAAAATCCTATAACCATTATCCTTAGAGAGGGACAAATGTTGAGCGATTCCTTCTTCATGTGAAGTAAGTAGTATAATCAGGAAATTCTTATTATGAATTTAACTGGTTGTCTTATTTGATTTCAATCCTTGTTGTAGACTATTGTTAAAGTTAAGGAGAAGAACTTTCGAGCTATGTATACCTTAGAGGTAGAACTTTGACACGAAAGATGCTCATGTATCTGTAAGATGTCATTAATTTTGTTATTGTTATTATATAAGGGTAATTTTCTGTCAGTCAGTGGATGATGACTTTATGTAACTCCACCCAGCATTCCAACACCTCCTTCACATACTGGAGTAAAGGAAGTCATTGGGACATTTTAAACTTTGTTTTTCTAAACGTGACACACAGGAAAAATAAAACCTGTCTCGTGGAATATTTGGATGCTTATAGTTAAATGTGTAAGTAGATTAAGATGTTATTATACTGCACACTCCATTTTATTTCTAGTCTATCTTAACCTTCAAAAACTCCTGTTGATGTTATAATTTTTTTTTAATCATGGGAGAGGTTTTGGATATTTTTTTTCCTTAACATTTATGAAGTAGCACTATTTTAGTTCTTCTACATACATTCTCATTTAATAATCACAAAATACTGTGATATATACCATTGCAACTATTTGATAGATGAAGAAACTCAGGCTCACAGTGATTAAATTATCCCCAAATTCATAAAGTCGATGACTGTTGGTTCATATTTTAAGACAAACTTGCCTGAGTTTTAATAACTATAACACTATGTAGTAGGTACCACACTACCTTCGGCCATTGTTGTTTCTATACAAAGTCAGAACCCTATGTTCTAGAATTCTCTCCTAGGTAAAGGAGCACATCAGAATCACTTTAGGAAAATTTTCACAGATGCCCCGGGGAGGTATTAAAATAGCTAATGACCTAGTCTCACTACACCTACACTTGTGTGTAATTTCTGAGTATCAATCTTGCATATGTTCAATCTTTCCCTTTCTCCTGTGGGGTATGCATTAAGAGTCTGGATCATTTAATTTAATAGTCCATGAGATTTTTCAGGTCATGGCACATTTGTGAGTTTTCTGACAGATATTGGGAAGAAGAAAAAATAAGGAAAGTCACGGGGAAGACACAGTCATCTGACCATCAAACACTTGTCATCCCCAGATGCATCATATGTGTGTGCTTGTTAATACAACAAACCCTGAACCCATAGTCCATACACAGCACAGACATTCTTTCTTTTCTCTTTACTGGAGTACTCATTTCTGCTTTTCTTGCAAAATGTTCAAATCTAAGGAAAACCATCTGTGCTCTCACTATCTACACTAAGTTCATAATTTTGGTTGGTAGCGATTTTGTCCATAGTGATGGGGGGACATTGAAGATATAATCAGTCTTGGAGTACTCTCTTCTGTCCCTGGGTCTACTCTTCAGCTGATTATGAATGTCAACTGCCCAGGCTTGAAGGAGCTGGGACAGAATGCAAATTCCTCCATCTATAGCGAGTCTTCTTGTTAGGGAACCAGACTAAGGTATCGGATCTCTGGCAGGATCCAGAGAAGTGGTGCAATGAGAGGAATCATCATTGCCTCCGAGGCCACCCTCAGAGACTATTATCATGCAAACCTACCTGGAAAACCAAATGCACCTCTGACTTGCCTACGAGTAGTGCATGTGGAACCATACACAAGGAAGGGCTCAGAATCGTGAGCTATTTAGAAACCCATTCTCACTTTTTGGAGTACGCACTTATCTACAAAAAGGAACTTTTGTACTCTGATTGAACAATTTTCCCTCTGGTGCTGTATTGGGCTAATATGAATACTGATCTTTTCTTCTGCTCAGCTTTCCAAGATAGGTTGTTTCATTTTGCAGATTTTCTAATTTACATTGTGCTTCAAGATTTTCAGATGATATCACTTTCCTGATCTTTCAATTTCTATATTAGCATCCCCATTTAATTCCCTGAAATTAAATAGGAACTATAACTTTACATATTCTGGGTCATGCTCATAAGTGTGCTTGGTTAATTCTTGATGCCAATTCACTCTCTGTCTTGGCTACAGACTGCTTTTATTTTGCATTTAATTATATCAGGGGTGGAATGTTAATACATGTTGGTTCTTTACCAAGATCATTGGTCTGGGAATCAAGAATCTTTACAAAGTTTACTTAACCTCTGTGCGCCTCAATTTCTCATTATTAAAATAAGGAGTTAGTAAATGTATGCCTTTCCTTTTTATCAAAGTCTGCAGTAGTGCTTGGTATCTAATAAGTACACAGCAAATTTTTGTTAAATTAAATTTCATTCTTTATTTGCTCTCTCAGTTCCATCTAGTGAAGCAAGAAAAATGTCCATATCATTGCTGTTACTCTAATAATATAGGAATACTATCATGGCCTCCTTTAAAGTCCAGGGAACATGACAGAATCAAATTGTGAGTCATATAACTCCAAAATGAATGTCAAAGGAGTTTCAATTCTAGTATAATGACATCAAAGCTGGTTTATGAATCACATGAAAAAAATCAACCTCATTACTTCAATATTACACCCTTTTTGGAGCAAAACATGAATTACTTGTTGTGACTACTCACCTTGTTTGCTGCACTTGGCTCTAAATGACTTTTGATTGTTTCCAAAAATCAAATCCATCTTCAAAGGATAGAGATTTCTTAACATGGAAGAGAGTCAGAAGATTATGCCATAGGCTCTGATCTGAAGGCAACAGAAAGAGGACCTGACAGTCCCTTTGTTATGAATTAATAAGGAAAAAAAAACAACAGATTAGAATGCTGGTTTCTTCCCTTAGCTTTGCAAATAATTAGCTGGGTTTAGGCAAGACATTTTACTCTGAATCTTAGCTTCTCCATCCGTATAATGATGGATTTGGGCTAGATGCTGATTCCTTCCAGCTCTACTATTTTGATTTGAACCAAGCAGGAAAATGTGGGAAAAGCAGTTTTTATACACAGAATCATGCAATTTGTGAGAATCTTAAACATGATTTACATTACTGTTTTTGTTGAGCGGTTTAGAAACTTATTTGGGATCTTTTAAATGGTAAAAGGTAAAAAGGAGTTAGATAATGGTTATTTTTGGATAGGACAAAAAATCATTTAAAAAAGCCCCTGCAATACGATGTTATAAACCACATGTAATCTAATTTAAGCTAGTTGAAACAAGAAAGAAATATATCAGTACGTGTAATCAAAACTTCCAGTGGGAGGTCTCATCATGCCTTCCAGCTGTGCTGGATTCGTGATTTAGGCAATGTCACTGGGGTCCCAGTTTCTCCCTTTCTGTCCTACCACCCTTGGATTGGCCTTTTGGCCTTTTTCTCAGGCCGTACACTGGTGGCTGCCTGCCATCCCCACCTCTCCTCTTATAGAAATAAAAAGTTATAGACTTCAGAGATTCATTTTCTGCTACTTAAGGGGGATGGGGGGAAGACAGCTCTCTTCTGATAGATTTTGTAAAGGAGAGCGTGTATTCTTCATCTCAGAAATCCACAAATATCTTCTATTATCATGGGAGCTCTGATTGGGTAACATGCTCATCCCTGAGCCAATCCCTGAAGTCAATGGAATCAGAGATGAATTTTGACTGAAGTCAATCAGGACTTGCTCCTGGAGCTGAGGGGAGAGGACAGTTTCACTCACTACATGATGGGGAATAAGGTGGATGAGGCTGGCTCCTCCAGGGAGAGATAGTCAGGTGAAGGAGGGGATATGAAAGCTGGAGAACAAACCCAACAAATGCTTATGATGCAATATGAAATAAATAACAGTAACCAAGGTCTGAAAAAGCATTTATGAATTACTAGCTGTGATAACACCTTGCATATTAATAGCACCTTGCAGTTTATGGAGTGCTTTTGCATATTGGACTTCCAAAATACCCATGTAGAAAAAGTAACACAGGAGTTCCTATTCCTGTTTAACTTGTAAAGAAACTAAGACCCAGGAGATAAAATTCTATGTGATTGACAAAGTTGGGACTAAAATCTCAGGTTTTCTAACTCCAGAATTCCAGTCCTGTTTAGATTACTTGTGTTCAAATTCTAGTTCCGCCCACCCCTTGGTAAATTCCTTGACTTTTTTTAGGCCTGGTTTCCTCATTAGTAAAATGGAAAAATTATAATGCCAACCTAGTGTGTTTGTTGTATGAAATAAATGAGCTGTTTATTTATTTAAACCATTCAGCACTGTGCAGAAGTCATAGAAAGCATTCAGTAAGCATTAGTTATCATCATCATCCCATGATAGCTCTTAGGAAAAACATTCACTGTAGAATTCATATATGCCATGAAACACTATTGCTGTGGGTAGTCTCACCACCATTATCACATCTCTCTTAAATAAAGACGTGAACGTTAGAACTTGCTTTATAATGTGAGTTACTTGAAACTCCTTAAGCACTGATTGTTCCTAGATGGGTATTGTACCAATTATATTTATTGTGACATTTACGTAGTGGACATTTGTCATGTTTTCTGGCTGTCCAAGACCTGTTTATCTCTCTTCTCAAATTTGGAGACTGTCCTGTGTTATGAAGTCCACCTCCACAGTGCTAGTGAGTTCCGCTTCCCAGCCTCCTTCGTGCCTGGAGCCCAGGCACATGGTATGTTCCAGGCTCCAGCCATTCAAAGATCCACATGAGACTTCAATTCAGAAGTGAGCACATGAGGTTCCAGTTATGCTAGACACATCTTCTGACGAGTGGAATGATAGACTCATTTGATTCTTAGGGGCCAGCGGTGGCAGACTTTTTCGTGTCCATTCCTATACAGTGTTCATGCAAGCTATTGTGCTGCCCTTAGCAGGTAACAACAATGCTTTCTCAGAAGTCCCAGGATGTGATAAGGTTTTACTCATTACATCCAGTATTGGCTCGTGTCACCGAAACTTCCAACAGAAGTTCTCTTGCACAGCCTTCACACCTGGTTCTCCAGCTTCCTGTAGACTCTGTAAGCATTTAACACCCTGCAATAAATTTTTTTTTAATCTGTTTGAACCAGGCAGAGTGGATGTTGTTGTCTGCAACTATACTGCTGACTCATACACTGATGTTCTACCAGAGCCTGTCACTCAGCATTACTGCTCCAGGCCTGAGAAGATTATCATGTGAGTATTAATATTTTTCTTACAAAATATGTTTGACGAGTGCAAAAGCATGGCTTCACACAGGAAAGAAAAGAAAATTCAATACATAATTTGGTGCTGATGGCATTTGGTACATTTTATGTTTGGAATTAATTTTTTTTTTTTTTATTATCCAAATTTCCCAATGATCCTACTTGATAGAATTAATTTAAAAAATGCTTAGAAAAAAAATGAATTTAAAGTTACTGCTTCTTGTACATTTTGTCACGAACTGCTTCTATCAGAAGACTGTGTCATCACAGAGCCACACGTCATAAGGACTTGACCACTGCCCTGTACTCCAGAATATTCATGCACTTGAATAAGTATCTTAAATTAAACAGCCTTTCAAATAACCCTGTGCACTTATGGACCTTTTAAGACTAATTAGGCATAATGAGTAGTATTTCTCTGCTATTTCCATTTCATTTTCTGGTCTTTAAACATCTATAAACCAGAGACGTTAATAATTTTTAAAGTGTGAGGGCGGTCATGCTATTCAGGTGTTGAAAATAGGCTTCCTAAGCTCAAAAGGAGTGGGTTGTTTTGGACTATTTCAGGTTGAATCCTGAAGCCAAACTCAATGAGCTACATTTTGCCTCTGTGTATCTGTTTCAGAAAAATGGGGTGCCGTGTTATTGCTTTCCATACTTGTTATCTTTTGGCAGAATTTCAAGATAAATATTTTCCATTGAAGCTCACACCTCAAAAAATGTCCACAAGCACAGTATTGGCAATTCCTGAGCTGTTCCAGGAAAAAAAAAAAAATAGTGCAGAAGGAAAAGACCTTTGAAAATATCAGTAAATTCCTCCCACATTGTCTTATATTAACTTGTTTTAAATTTTGTCTGAATGACAGGCCAAATTTTGGTTCACGCTGATCAGATAAATTCAAGTAATTTGAGAAATATATGCATATACTTATTTTTAAGTCAATGTTTATGAAAACAATATATTCATATATATCCTAAAGTCTCAAATAGTCCCCAAAAGTTTATAAACTAAATTGTTAGTTCCTTTCTTCTCCCTTCTAAACTTAATAGTCACACTTCTTTGAGATAATGATTTGGACCTCTTTTTGTTTCTTCTGGAAATTAAATTCATATTCTTAACTCATATTCTTGTAGTCATTTTTATCAGTATTATATATAAGCTATTGAATATATATAACCTATTTATAAAGATAAATGTAAAGATTTAATGATCTTACACCACACACACATACCTCTCCCACTTTCAATCTCTCCTTTTATCTGACTGTACATACCAGGGGTGCCAAAAAATGTATACACGTGACTTGTATTCATCTTTTGTTATTGGTGTATATTGAGTATTACAATTTTAATACAGTTTTTTCTTTTCTTAAAACGTGTATACATTTTCTTGGCATCCTCTGTATTTACATTTTCTGTTGAACAGAGGAGTATCCTATGAATGTTTCCTTTTTTTATGCAATCTTTTATTTTTTTTGAAACTAATAATCTCCTCATTTAAAAAAATTTTGCTTAATTTTCTATGTACCTACTGCATTTTCTTTCCAAAGTGTTGTGACATATCTATTAAGTCTTTATCCACAATATTTTCTAAGTGTTTAATCCATCTGCTAATTCACTATCCTCTGGATTCTCCCATTTTGGAGACTTCTATTTCCTTCTCCAATCCAGATGCTCTTTTGGCATCTTTCTCCTCCAGTCGGGTGGGGTACCCTTGGAATCTTCCAGCTCTGATCTGGAGGGGCCCCTTTTGACCCAGTACTGATAGTCATTTGGAGATCGTGTTATGTTGCTTTCCTGGATAGGAAACAACACAGATAACATGAAACAGAAATCAAAGTTGCGTTGTCTTGACTGAAATAGCTGTAGGAGTTCACATAGGAGTCCGTCCACGTAACGTAGAGGAATGGCTAAAGGAGCCATGGAGGGCATTAAAAGAAGGTTTGCTAGTCTTTCATATTTCATGTAAAATGTGAGATCCATTTGGATTTCTGTATGAAACTATCTATTGTGTTGGGCATTGACATTACCCTTTGAAAACCAGTGATTACTTCGATAGGTTCCCATTCTCTTAGGTTAGAAACAAAATCCCTAGGAGACCCTGCAAAGTTTCTAAGGCCCTTCATTGTCTGGCAGACCTCTCACGTGTCACACTGCTCCATGCTTTTGCTTGGTCTTCTTGCTTCAGCCCACGGCCCTCTGCAGGTGCCTTACAACCCCAGCCTTTGCATGGGCTGTCCCATCAGCCTGGCGTGCTCTCCAACTAACCAGCACCTGCTCTCCTTCACTGGGTTAACCCATCCTTTTACCTCAGACCTCACTTCCTTGCAGAAGCCTTGCTGACATCCCAGCCAAAGTCATTGTGCCCAGTTGTGTGCTCTTTGGGGGCCGTCCTCCCTGTACATTGTCCTGACCACAGTGTGCTTTAACACATTTGTTGATAGTTTGTCTAAACTCCTTCAAGAATTCACTGGCTACAGAAGAGCTGGGGCTGTGTGTGTTTTGGCTCACCATGAATTCCTCAAAACCTAGCATAGTCTCTGAAAATAGAAGGCACTGAATGAATAACTAAATAAATAACAGTAAATGATAAAAATTCAATAAGAAATTGGCATTCACTGCAGCTTCATTTGCTGTACATTGAACACGAGGCAGTGTCTGCATGTGGTTATCATTTCGTAGATATTTCTTGAATTAATGCTTCTACTGATGAAATTTAACTTGGTACTTTCAAAGGATCAAGTTATGCTAGGTTTGACTCCAAGAGAAATTTGAATATGGGCATATTTCCTTCAAAACCCCCGATGACCCAAATTATCATTAAATACAGATGCACGTCCATTGTATCATTGTTTTTATATTTGTTGAAACCATTTTCTCATTTACTGTGTCTACACGGCTAAGGACACTAATTGGGTCCTGATTGTAAAAGTTCATGCACTTGACTTTTGTTTTGTTGAGCTATCACAGAGTCCATGAGGTAAAGCCATGCTCTAGATAGCCACAGAAGAACTTCTCAGAACTTCTCACCTACTGCTTATTTACACTTACTCTACTATACTTTTAACAAGCTTGGTTCTCTATACTGAATTTTGCAAATTAAAGGGGAGGGTTTATTAAAGAATGAAAAAGAGTAGATTGCAAAGAAGGTGACAGAAAATCTTCCAAAGCCAAAATGCAATTAACACACACACACACACACACACACACACACACACACACACACACTGGAGTAATTTAATTAATTGCCAAAGTGTTCTACATTCCTCGGTTGAATCTAAGAACATTTAAGTAGTATTAAAGTAAATGATTTGCGTTAAAATGCTTTTGACTAATTAAGAAATAACCAACTCAATTTAACATGCGGGCAATGCCCAGTACATTTTCAGAATGTTTCAATTCAGAGTAATTAAATAACCTGGTTTTAGGGCTTAAGGGAGTTTGCCCTCAGGGATTTCCAAAGCTTGGCTTTCTGGAGAATCTATTCCCTAAGGATTCTGAATGGCCAAGGTTTTATTGTACTTCCTGAACTAAATTTCCTGCTGATAAAAAAAAAATAAAAAAAAAATAGAGGGTTTCCTGTTTGGTTTCCCTTGTTTGTGTGTTTCCATAGAATTCATGGTGCCATAGAGTTTAAAAGTGACAAAAAAATTCAAAATATGAAGAACTCACTTTCCCCATGTTGAGGACTGAACTTAGAAATGGTTTATGTGGTTGTGTATATTATTTTTGCCTGTGCAGTGATAATGTTAGTTAAATATTAAAAATTACTTGAAAGACAAGAATAGCCAGTAACATATTAGGACTTACTCTCTTTCAGCCACTGCTAAAAAGGATACCTTAGTTTGTTCTGTTGAGAACATTGAATTAAATTTAGAAGATCTAATGGTTCAGGTATGAATTCTATTACTATCCACTTTGAACAGGCAGAGGTGGCATGAATCATTGTGAGCAAGTTTCCTTATGGATTAAGTAGAAATACTAGTGTCAGGCTACCAGGTTGTTAACATTTGGATAAACTAAAGGTGGATTTTGAAAGAAAAGAAATATAAATGTCAATCACCATGTTTCGGTATGCTGGTGATAAAAACAATATGACTTTATTAGCTTAAGCATGTTGCATAATTATATTGGTTTTCAATAATGCTTCTTACTTAAATTAATACTCTAGTCAGAGCAACTAGGTGTAATGTCTTCAAACAAGTATAGTCAATACTAATTGTAAGGATTCTTCTTGTCCTGGAGTCTAATTTCCATTGGGTACAGTCAAATTTCTTTCAAATCTTAAGCTTATTTAGTTGCCACCCACATTACCAAAAATTTAGAACAATACTAGCATGTCCCTCTCAGCCACGTTAGGGTGGAGACACCTTCCTGTAAATGTCCACTGGCCCAAGTCCTATTTTTGCTTTTAAGTTGGAGGTGAAGCATCAGTCCAATTCCTTTGAATATTTATATTTCTTTGTTATGTAGTAACAATACCAAACAAATTTAATTATTTTAAATACAATGATCCATAAGCCAAATTGCCAAAGCAGTTAGATACCGCAAATATTTACAATATACACGAATTGATAAAATTTGTATGGGTGACACCAGATTTTCAGAGCGGTTGGATAATGCTGACATATTGGAGCTGGAAACTAATGAGACTCACCTTAGACTTCATTATGGAATCTGCTAAATGAAACGTCCTTCTTTTGCTCCTGGGTTTGGGGAGGCAGGATATGTGTATTCAGATACACTGAATAAAGAGCCTTTGCAGAAGTTACTCCATCATGAATGTTTAATTGTTTAGCCATTTTCTTTACAACTGGTATGGTATTAAAACTAATATTTTCCAGGGAGGTTATGGAACACCAGTTGTCACAAACAGGGCGAAATATCCATATCTGGGCATTTCTCAAACACAAGTGAGAAGAGCCTTACAGGTAGGGGAAAAAGCAGGTGGCCTTCACCAGCTCGTTATGAAACAATTCAGAGGAGCTTGTCTCATTCTCACTTATTTCTAATCATTGGCATCAAGGAACTGACATTTCAGTGGTGAAAACATGGCACTATGCTGCACAGATAGCTCACAATAAAATGTGCACCTGCATTTTGGGGAGATGTCAGCCATGTGATGAAATCGCATTGCCTTCCCTTTCGTGAATCTTGCGGCTCAGCTAGAGCAGGCCAAGTAAAGAAGGCAAAACTCTTCTCTTGTAATGTAATTCTTCTATCTTAGAAGTATTCCAGGCTTTTATGGCAAAAGGAAGTAACAACAAATAAAGATCACTGAGTAGTCAGTCAGCACGCTCATAGGAAGAGGAAAGTGTTTTTGGTGTAAGAGGCTGACCAGACTGAAACCAAGGAAACCAAATAAAATGATTCTATTGTGATATATCTTACAAAATAATTGACAAAGCCCTGGCTATTTTCCTCCTCTTCTCCTTAACTTCTCAATCTCCCCCCCCCCTTTTAATGAAGCATCCCCCAGTTTTCCAATTGATATAAACCTGGACTATGCATGCTAAGTTAAATGGTATTGGAATTTATTGAATTTCAAAACATATTATTCAATGAGTGACTACTTATTATTCTTACTGGGAATTCATCTTATCAAGGCCAAAAAAAAAGTACTAGGTAATAATCTCCTTGTGTAAAGAAAATTTTCACATAATCAGAATGGCAGTGGCTATAAACCAGAGTTACGACAATACAAAAAAATATTTTTGTGCAGTTTTTTTCCTTTATCATTTTCTAAGTCTCATTCCCTAAGTTATCACTGGAAAGTGATCTATAATCTTGCCATCAGCACTGAGAATCTTCTCTTTCAGAGGACAGAGATGAAGGCCTGGACCTCACAATATCCAGGAGGCAGGGGATTGTCCAAAGAATTCTGTAAGCTGTAAACAAGCCTTGAATTTTTCCAGGGATAAGATGAACCCTCATTGCACTCTGATGTGCCTGCCTTACAAATCCAACATGTCCATCATGTTGATGTATTAATTCCTAATAACCTGGGAAATAGGAAAGGGGGTGCATGCTGAGATTCTTTCCCCATGGTAAATGCTTTGAAATTTATCTATTGTTCCCTACTTCCTTGTTCATTTCCAAAAACATTGTCATTAGGCCAAATTTGGCTGAGCTTTACATTAGCTGAACAAAAGCTTTGGAAGACAGCAATAGAAAATTGATATGAGTAACGAAAAATTAGACATTTTTCAGAATTTAAAAGCCACACTTTGAAAAGTTAGTTTTAATAGGTTATTAATTTGTAACTAAATGGCCTGTAGAAGAAATCGGGCCTGCTGCTTCTTTTGGTAAATAAAGTTTTATTGGAGTACAGCCACATCCATTTGTTTATGAATTGTCTACAACTCTTTTCACCCCAATGGCATGGAGTTGAGTAGTTATGAAAGAGACCATATGGTCTGCAAGAACCCAAATATTTACTCTCTGATGCTTTAAGGAAAATGGTTTCTCAACCCCCCCTTTAGGCATTTTAAACATGACCATTTTTATTGAAATGGCTTGTCTCACTCTCAAAGTACAAGAATATGGAAAAAAATAGTCTTGTAGTAACTGATTTATTTCGTTCTCTCCTCTTTCTATAGATAGATAGATAGATACATACATACATACATACATACATACATACATACATACATAGGTCTTTCTCTCCCCCTCTTTTTCCCTAGAATACTGTCATGTCTCAGGGACTGTGCTAAGCACTTCATATTATGACGTTTAATTTTAACGTTCCCTCTGTGAGGAAGTTACTCTTAATGTCCCCATTTAGTTAGAAGGAAATCAGATTTTTTTAAAAATAAATTTTATTGGGAAATACTGGGGGATAATGTATTTCTCCAGGGCCTATCAGCTCCAAGTAGTTGTCCTTCAATCTAGTTGTGGAGGGCACAGTTCAACTCCAAATCCAGTTGCCGTTTTCATTAGTTGCAGGGGGCACAGCCCACCATCCCACCATCCCATGCAGGAATTGAACTGGCAACCATGTTGTTCAGAGCTCGCATTCTAACCAACTGAGCCACGTGGATGCCCCGGAAATCAGAATTTGAGAATAACTCATATAAGTTACCCAACTAGCAATTAAGGGATTAGTGACTCAAGTCTGTCTGACTCTAACGCACAAAAACCAGTTTTGAAGTTACAAGTATATACTTGAATATATACCAACATTCTCCAGAAAGGTTGACGTGATGATTAAATAACATAGTGTATACAAGGTATGCACAAGTGTCTGACACAATAGATACTCCATAAAAGTTAGTCTCTGCCCTCCTACATCTAGATTTCATTATCCTTATTGAAATCAACTTTGAAAAATCGATGTGTATTTGGCACGGGAGTAGCATAGCTAATTTGACTAAAAGACAAAAGTCATAGGAATTTGTTCTTTCTAGGAGTAGCCCACCATCAGTTGACCATGTGTGCTGTTGTAACCCTGTGGTAGTGAGAGGTGGCCCTGAGCCATTCACATGTTCTGACTTGCTCTCGCAGGACGAGCCACTGTGAGATGGATGATTGAGGTTAAAGGTCCAAGCTATGGCTATGAAAATCATTTTATTTCATTTTATTTGTATTTGTGTTTAAAGCTCACTGACTCAGGGAGACCACCTCCCTGACCTTAGCATCATTAGCACCATGCTCTAACCAGCTTAGCTAATTGGCCTATTAGGATTCACAAACTCAAATTCAAAAGCTCTAGGCTAGAAAAAGAAGCTACCTAGGTTTATGTATGCTTTAGTTAACTTACTTGATTAGATGACTCTTTTCTTGTGTGACTGGGCTTCTAAATGATACATTTTTACAGTGCCAAATTATTGTTCTATTGTTATTATAACTCAAGTTCCATTGGATTTAGGAGCAGACTGAAAATAAAATAATAGAATAATTGGAACTGTGTGCCTAATGCATACATTATACCCTTCTATGTCTTACAAAGAAGGTAGAGGTTGAATGTTTCAGGTCCTGCTGGAGAAAGGATGAGACATTGGCCTCTTAATTGCAGCCCTGAACGTGGAGACACTTATATGTGTCAGGTTCTTTAATAGCCGTAGTAAGATTGACCCTTACTTCAATCAGATCATCTTTTAATCTATGTAGAGCAGTTCATACCTGGCAATGTAAAATAGTCGTGTTATAGATATTTACTAGTGAACACAGTCTTAAGCCTGTAGACACTCAGTATTTATCAAAAGACTGGGAGAAAATCAATATTAAAAGATTTCTTCACTTAGGAATAAAAAATATAAGTTAAGAAATCTGTAAAAAACACATTTGGTTGGCCTCCTGCAAAATTGCTGTTTTTACTTCTTCCCATTTTGCTGAAATATGATTGACATACAGCAGTGTAGAAATTTAAAGTATATATCATAATGATTTGACTTACATATGTCATGAAATGATTACTACAATAAGTTTAGGTAATATCCATCATCTCATATAGTTACAGAAACAATTTTTTTCTTTGTGATAAGACTTAACAATAGTGCAGTCATAACAACTTTTATAGACATCATACAGTGGTGTTAACTAAAGTTATCACACTGTACATTACATCCCTAATTCTTATGTATCTTATAAGTGAAAGTTTGTACCTTTTGACCACCTGAAAATTGCTGTTCCTGAATTCTCTTTTGGTGACATGCTTTCAGCTTATATGGAGAGCTATTTTCATATAAGAAATTTCATAGCTATTTCAAAACAGGCCTATTAAGTTCATTGTGGCATTTTTGTTAAGGGTGTTTTTTACTATACTGCACGGCATTCTCTCATCTTTTTTACTTTAGAATAAAATCCTTGGCCAATCTTCATATTAAGAATATGTGCAAGCTCCCTGAAGAACTGTCCTTTACTCATCTTAGAGAATGTGAATTTGGTCGGTAAGCTTTCCCCTTTCAGTTGGTGAATAAAAGGTCCAGGACCAAATCTGCCATGTTTCTGTCATGGACACAGCACTTGTGCCTTATCCCACTTTGTCATGTTTATTTTTATTTTTTCATAAATTCATACTCCTTTACTCTTTCGTTATAATATCTGGAACTGTTTCTTTATAAGGCACATTTTTTATTGTGTACTTAAAATATTCAGGGTACTTGGGAAGAACTAACAAAATTTGACCATTCATAGTCTTGGTAATGCACAAGAGAAGTCTCCATGGCAGCCATCATTAATCAAGAATAGCTCTCGTTCCCACAAAGCCTGGATGCCTCTTCAGGTTCCTTCTCAACCCATGCTTCATATAGTCACTACCAATTGTTAAAATTGGCACTCAGTATGAAACCCATTTGCCATCCCTGCCTTAGAGGTTTTTTCCATGTAGTGTTTTTATATACTGCCTCTCACCTGTAACTTCAATAAAATTGCTTTCTGGTTTCCTTACTGTGAAACACAATCTTTGCATTCATTAAGAAACAGTAAAATAAAATGGTAACTCTAATAGCAACAATATGTATTTAAAAACAATTTAAATAATAATTATCTTCCAGAACCTATCTTTTTTTAGTACTGAGAAATTTAGTTTCTCCTTCCCTGTGGCCCATTCCAGCACTTGAGAAGTAGAATAGTAGGACCATCCTTTCACTCCAAACTACTCTCTGTTGAAGATTGTAGAAATCTGTGCCTAGGTGTGACTTAACTCAGCCATGTTTTCTGTAAGGAAAATGATTTCCATATGTCCCCACGACTTCAGAGCCAAAACATTTGTGAACAGGTTTGGGTGAATGCTTCCCACAGGGTGTATTTCCTTGATTTCAAATAAGGAATAGAAAGGCTTTGGGTTGTAGAAAAGAATTTGATTGTCTTTACTACATGTACACACACACACACACACACACACACACACACACGCATGCACGCACGCGCGCATCCACATGTATTCTCTTTGTTTTACAGTGATTTAAAATGGTGTTGGGTTCATTAACCAGATATACGTGCTCTAATGAAAATGCCATCATCATTGCTAATGAGTGAATTTAAGTCAGTGTTATATCAGACAACATAAGGTAAAGTATCAAAGGGGAAATGGTTATAAAAATTTATTTTGGTGTGTGTCTTACAAAACCTCAGTGGTCCAAGTATGCTGCTTGCCTTCCTGTGTTTCCAACTCCCCAGAGCAATAGCCCATTCCAAAGCCAAGCAATTTCCAAAATTAAAAACATATTTTATTAATAGCTCAAATACAGGAAGAATACAACGGCCCTTCCTGGTGATGTAATTGAACCTGATGATTTGAATTAAGAATATGCTAACATCTGGTAGTACCCAAAACATGGTCTATTAGAAACAAAATAGGCTAATCTCTGAAGTAATATTCATACTTTCTACATGTTTTTCAGAAACAAGAGATCTATTCCCCCAATAGAAATATTTATAATTAAAAAACAAAGAGAATGGTTGGCCTGAAGACTGTCTTCAAGCTTACAGAAGTGACAGTCTTGCAAAAACAGGTCTCTGAAGAGTCTTGAGTGTCAGACATGAGGTGAAAAGACAGTCCCCTTCTCTGATGCTATATTTGCCTGTTTCTACCTCATCAGAACCAAAGGGATGTGCATTTTTTAGCATGATAGAATTTAGAATAAAGTACATAGATAATACTTGGATATAAAGTTGAATTGAGGTAGCAGCCTTAAAGAGATCCTTTAATGATGTGTTGTTATTAAGACATTGTCAGACCGTGAAAGGAATTAAATTATATTGTGGCAATTTGAAATGTTTACCTTTATATGCACACACCAAAAAAGAAAAAAAGGAGGGCGGGATGGTGGATGAAAAAACAATATACAAAATTTCTTTCATTTCAACTTTTGAGAAAAGCTTCTGCAAGGGTTTTCATATGATAAAAGCCAAAGACAACCTAATAACAGCTTTCTTTGTTCCCAAATTAGTAAAGGGAAAAAGTGGAAATGAGCATGTCACATAGTTCTTAGAAAAAGGACAGTTTATTTTCAGGACTGAGAGTTACAGACCATTTTTTGTCCAGAGCATGGAAAATTACTAGAAAGGTTATAAAAGTCATTCGTAAGGTGGCTTCCAGCACCATCGTGCCAACTTTTGCTGTGTTGTGTTTGTTTGTTTTGTTTCTTCCCCTTAGCAAGTGTTCTTAAGAAGAAAGAGGTTTTTCTATTTTGGGTCTCTCAAGAGCAAACATATCTCAATGATGTCCTTTCAGAGAATGTGCCCTGTGCTTCTGTGCTTTAGCTTTCCACAATGGCTATCTGCCAGGCCTACCTAGGACACAAATCACAGCTGTCCTCATCATTTTTTCCCACCTAAGAGAGCAGTTGTGAAATGATAAATTAGATCAACATTCATTTGCACAGCAGAGTTTATTTTTTATAATTTAAAAATATTATAGGATATCAAAATTTCAGAAAAAAATTCAAGAAAAAGACAAGGAGCTCTCATATATTACTTACTATTTGTTTATATATTTTGCCTTATCATTCGCTCTTTCTCTCTTCTGCCTCTCTTCACACACACACACACACACACACACACACACACTATATTATTTTTATGGAAACATTAGAGAGTAAGTTAAAGACATTGTGTCTGAAATTCCAAACCAATATCACAGGATTCTACCATGTTTCATATCTGGTGCTCCCTTCTCCAAAAATAAGAAACTTGGCTCCCATTATCCTTAATATAAATACGCATTTGCTCAAGTCTAGAATACATGGAAAGCAGTTTCAGAATTGCTAAACACAAACTCACCAGTTAGAGTTCATATTTGTTTATAATTTTTGGAGGTATAATTTGCGTACAGTTGAGTACAAAAATCTTAAGTGTACAATCTGATGAGTTTTGACAAGTTCATGTTCTCATGTATCCACACTCCTGCCAAGATACAGAACTTTTCCATCACCCTGCTCCTTGCCAATCAATCCCCACTCAAAGCAAATTATCCCAAAGTAAATAAAAGAATGAAGGTAAGACTAGAGATCAATACCACAGAAAATGGACAAACAATAGAGAAAAATCAACAATACCAACAGTTCAATATTTGGACACTTCAATAAAATGGATAAACCCTTAGCTAGACTGATCATTATTAGAAATAGAAGAGGAGGTATGAGCACAAATTTTTAAGATAGTAAAAGATAATATGGGAAAATTATGAACACTGTTATGCAATTTAGTTTGTCTATGTAGATGAAATGGACATATCCTTTGAGGGACACAAATTCATAATACTGACACAAGGAGAAGTAGAAAATCAGACTAACTCTATATCTGTTAAGGACATTGAATTCATAATTGAACACCTTCCCATAAATATATCCCTATGACACAGTGGTGAACTGAAACCTCTAAGTAAGGAAAAATACCAATCCTACATAATTTTTTTTTTTTTCCAGAAAATAGAGGAAGGAAAATCTTCTTATTAAATTTTATTATGGCAACAAAATGCTATTACCAAAGACAGACAAAGATGTTGCAATGAAAAGAATATATTATAGCCTAATATCCCTTAGAAAATAAATTAAATGCAGCAATGTATATAATGAGAATAGGCAGTAATACCAAATGGGATTTATCCAAGAAATGAAAACTTGTGTGCGAATCAATTAGTACAATTTGTTTCATTAACAAGATAAAAAGAAAAAAAAATGTAGTAGTATCTCAATAGATGCGGGAATTTTCCCATTCATGATTAAAAGAAAATCTCAACAAACTAGGAATTCCTGATAAAGCGCATCTACAGAAAACCTACTGAGAGTGCTGTATTTAATGTTGGAAGATGGAAGCCTTTGCTATAAGGTTGGGAACAAGGTAAGATTTCTTACTTTCAAAATTCTTATTTTACTCGAATAGCTGGCAAAACTAATCTGTGGTGAGATAAATCAGAAAAGTGTTTGCTGGCGAGATGTTTGGGAGTAACTAAGAAAAGGCACTAGAAAACTTTGATAGGGTATGTGTTCCTCAGATGCATTATGACCTGTATATTTTGATGTGCATGAATTGTATTTCAGTGGTAATTCAATTTATTGTCCAGATACGTCTATTCTCTTATACCACTAGGTTCAGTTTTCACTTTTTATGTTTATGATTATATTTAAAATTTTCCATAGTCTTTTATATGGTTGGCAAAATTCTATAATCTCTAATGGATGCACTCTTTTATAATCCCTTCTCCTTGAGTGTGGGCAGGACCTGTAATTTGCTTTTAACTAATAGAATGTAGCAAAGGTGATGGGGTATGACTCCTGTGATTTTATCACATTATATAGCAAAGGTGAAGGGATTTTTGCAGAAGTAACTAAGATCTTTAATTGAGTTTAAGTCAATCAAAACATTTTCCTGGGTGGGCTTGACCTAATCAGATGAATCTTTTAAAAGACGGTCAAGAAGTCAGCTGTTCTTGAAGATGTAGAAGCCATGAGTTCTACATCTGCAAGAAAATGAATTCTGCCAACAACCATGTGAGCTTGGGAGAGAATACTGAGCTTCAGTTAAGACTTTCAATTCAGACTGAGATACTGAGCAGTTAGGTTAAGCTAAGCCACACCTAGACTCTTGATCCATTAAAAACACAAGATAATAAATATATGTTGTTTTAAGCTCCTAAATTTGTGCTAATTTGTTATTTAGTCTATAAAAATGTACTCAATATTATGTTTTTATTTTATAAATGTGATACCTCTTTGATGTCTCCTCATGTAGTCTTAATTTTCTCCCATGAGAAATAGATATTGAGTTTTGTGTCTGTCTCTTATGTAGTTGGCTTCCTTTCATTTTTAGTTATTTGGGGTCATAATTTTACCTTTGCATTTGATTCATCTTGATCCCTGTTAGTGGCTGTAGGTTTTATTTTTTATTAGCAATTGGGGCTGAAGGTGTTACACAAGGGGCAGGTTCTCTTCTTAATATGGGATTCTTTCTTCCTTCTAGTAAGTTGCCTGGGCCAGCTTCCCAGGGCCTGCTCAGTGGGGCCTCTTATATCAAGACCCTCACATCAGAGAGCCATGTCAAAGCATGTTGGTGTCATGTTTTTCTTTCCTGCTGTGGCTGTCAAGGTCAACAGTGGCCTCAGGCTGTGCTGTGCTTCTCTGTCAAGCTCCAACACCCATGCTAGCCACCCTCCCCAGCTATGCTGTGCCTTGGATTTTATTGTTGTTGTTAAGACAATAAGTGGAGAAATAGGAACCCTCATATGCTGTTGGTGGGAATGCAGATTGGTGCAGCCGCTATGGAAGGCAGGGTGGAGGTTCCTCAAAAAATTAAGAATAGAATTACCATTTGACCCAGCAATCCCTCTCCTGGGTATCTACCCAAAAAATCTGAAAACATTTATCCATAAAGACAAATGTGCTCCAATGTTCATTGCAGCTTCATTTCTGGTGGCCAAGACATGGAAACAACCAAAGTGTCCTTCAGTAGATGATCAGATAAAGAAAATGTGATATATATGCACAATGGGATACTATTCTGCCATAAGAAAAGATGAAATAGTACCATTTGTGACAACATGGATGGATCTTGAGAGTATAATGCTAAGCGAAATAAATCAGACAGAAACAGTAGAGAACCATATGATTTCACTGATATATGGTATATAAAACTGAAAACAACAAAAGAACACAAACAAATGAAGAAACAAAAACTCATAGACAATAGTTTAGTGGTTACCAGAGGGTAAGGGGGGAAGGGGATTCTAGAAGAGGGTAAAGGGAGTCAAATATATGGTGACGGAAGGAGAACTGACTCTGGGTGGTGAACACACAATGGCATTTATAGATGATGTAATACAGAATCGTACATCTGAAACCTATGTAACTTTACTAACAATTGTCACCTCAATAAACTTTAATTAAAAAGAAAAAGACAATAAGTGGAGAGAAAACATTGTTTCATGATAGTCAGAGGAAAGAGAAGACTACCCATCTATTTTAAATGCTGTTCTTTAATTACTTCCTCTGATAATTGCCCAATGCCTTTGTCCTGCTCTTGGCGTGTATTTTCCTGAGCTTGGGTTATCCCTGGAATTTCTGGAAGTGTTGTTTTCTCTTGGGTGTGTTTGAATGAGTGTTTTCTCTGCTGCTGCTTATCCATTAATATGAGCCTCTCAGCTCCTCACCTCAGAAGTTCTTCACAATCTCTGGTACAACAATGACGTCCTGTCTTGTTTTTAAGCATTGTTAGGAATCGATACCATTTTTTTCATTTTATTCGATGTGAGGCAGAGGGGAGGTGTTCTTGATCCATTTTCTTGTTATATTCTCATCTTTGAGGTGGTCAGATAACACGATTGGATAATTTCACAGATGAGAAAATGAGATTCTGAGGTGGCAACATGACTTACCCGCGTTCACTCAGCTGGTGAGCTATACAGGGTAGACCTGAGTCTTAAGTCACCTAACCTTTAATGCACTGTCATCTTCCTCTCGCTAGGAACTAAATTACATATGTTAACATGGTGGAACATCCTTTCTCAGTGTACTTGAGGAATATTTATTGTATACTCATGTACTAAGGCAAATTATCTTGAAATTCTGGGCAATTATATATTGAATTATACTTCAGTGACTAGCAATGTGTATTTTAACATTATCACAATTTAGTGTGGCATGCCTTTTGTTTACTACGATAGTTTCATATTTTCTCATATACACCACACACACACACACACACACACACACACACACATGCTTAAATGATTAAGATAGCCCTTAGGAGGGTATGTGTACATGTTAGGATTACATAGGGTAGGAAGTGACAGCTCTTTTGTCGGGGAAGATGGGTATGCTAACCCAGCTCCAAATTGTCTTCATCAATGTTAATTGAATAATTTGCTTTGGCATTTTCATTTTCCCGCTCATCTTCAGTGGGAGTTATTTCTCTCTCTGTCTGCCCAGTTATTCCTGTCTAATCTTTTATAGTTGCCCCTACCTGGTTTCATTCATTCTCGAGTCACTATGGATCTTGTGTCGGTGGCTCAGGGCTCCCATGCCACGTTGTGGATACTACAGATCCCGTTACTGAACTGGGTTTCTCATCTTCCTGCAGTCTTTCTGCAGGTACGCAGCTCCACACACACTGCCATCCTGGGAGAATGTGTAGATCATTTTAGTTTGGCCTCAGCCTCCTGTTTAGCACAATGAGCCTGGTGCTTCCCTCATAACACGTGAGCTACTTTTGATCTCTATAACCCACGGGCTGTGGCCATGGGTGCCCCAGGCTCAAGGTCCCCTTCTCCCTGCTCACAACTGTGTGAGTTGCTCTCATTGTCCTGTTACTGACCCTCGAAGGTGACTCTTCTTGCTTTTGTTAATTTTAATTTTACAAATGTTATCAGTTCTTATTGCTTTTGCAGTGAGGAGGGTTTCTCTCAAAGTATGAAGGCACAATCTTCCATTTTGCCAAGAACCTCTAGGATTTATGTCTTCAGTTGGACTAACTATTCAATAATAATCTTCCTTTCGTCTTCTGTTATATGTGAGTGACTAGAACAGGCCTCTCCCTCACTGTGTTTTAAAAGTTCACTGTGATTCTGACAAAAATAATCTGTCATTAATTTATTTATGTTAGTAAATGTTTAACAGCAGGACTAAAACACTTTCAAATCACAGTTTTCGCTAAGCCAGCTTAGGGCCGGACAGATGCCAAAATATTTTCAGTTGTGTTTTTGTATTTCATACTTGCTAAATATGAGCCATTATGTGATATATTTATATCTATATGATGAGCATGAATCAAAACATTTTCCATCTGATTTTCTTAATTGGTGTGGAAGGAAAAATGTCTTTAATCTTGTTTGTAAATGATGTTTAATTTTCTTAGTGTTAATTGGTGGTAATAAGAAATTCTCTTCATTGGTAAAACACATACAGAAAGATCTTATTTATGGGTTTAATATCCTTAGTTAATGATGCTAGCACCTGGAGCTGTAATCTCTTGTCTTATTTGACTCTGTGGTAACACTAGTGAGGTGGGTTGATATATCTTGTAAATTATAGACCTATAAGATCTAAGGGAAGAGTTGTAGGCGAATGAATTAATCAAATCTATTTTTAGCAATTCATATTTATGGGTAGTAATCAGACTTTTTAAATAAGTATGTCCTGTAAGGCTAATCTAGATTATAATAAAGGATAGGCAAGCATGTTAGATCATGGGGAAGTGATAATTATATGAATTATTGGAAGAAAATGACCATGGATTCTAATAGTCTTTTGTAATAAAAGCCTTAGAATTCAAATTTTTCAACTGGTATTTTTCAATATAAATATGGTCCACCTCTGTCTCATGCCAGCCCTCATACCATTTCCAAAAGGTTAAAAGAACTGTGTTTATACTTGTATTTAAAATGAGGAAAATCACCTCATGATTGAAATCACTGAGATTTGTGACAAGGGCTCTTTTGATGAAAGGTTGATCTGGCCACACACACAGTGTGAAGCAAGAGCTCAACAGGCGATCACACAACAGGCTTCCTTCAAATCCTGCCCCTTACACATCATAAACGCACATCCCGTCCTGAGTGGGGCACCAGGTATGAGGGTGGAACAGCTGAATTTTATAAACGGTTTCCAGATAGCTGGAAGCTAGGTTTTTGTGAATGCAGAAGACATACGAACATTCATCCTTTTATCAGTCATTTTCTTTCACAGCAATAAAAGAAAACACTCTCGTACCTTCTTTCGTTCCGCACCTGCCAGCTTCCATTCCCTTACCAGGGATAGAGGAGGATATGACTTTGATCTTCTCAGAAAACTTGTTGATACTTGTAAATAACCGATCTGATTAGCCTTATCGCTATTAGGTCCTGCCAACTTCAGATGTTATTAGTACCCATAAAGTTACATGGACTTTTTATTATCCAGATTTCCTGTTATAGTGAAAAAATATACTTTGATTAATTGTTAATTGCTACAGTTATCAAAAAGTTTTTTGTGTGTGTGCCTGCCAAAAAAAAAAAAAAAGGAAAAGTGGGTGGGGGCAGAAAGCACAGAAAGAAAACTCAACAACAAATTGCTCCACAAAAAGGATAGGACTATACTGAGTGATGTATAGAACACGGGTAAAAGTGTTTTATCATTTGTTACTATGTCATAGTTATTGTTATGAGAAGCATAAGTAAGATAAAGGCCCAAAAGCCGTGATGAAAACTGTGGTTCAGTGAATATAGATAGATCTCTTAGGGAGAACAAAAAAACATTTATTTTAAAACAAATTGAATGATGAGGGAAATCTAAGGAGCAGAGAACCTTTTCCTAAGTATTTTGGAAAATGTATAATTTTACAGAGGCTGAATGTGCATTGACATAAGATATTTGTGACAAGACAAAGGTTCACTTTGTTGTGCATTCATTTCAAAATAATATGTATAATTGAACAAGTACAGCACAATTCCTTTAATCTGGACTTCAAAATTAGTTGAAAGCAGTTTTTAAACGCAAGTTGACTTTGCCAATGATAGTTTGGGTCACAAAGAAGAATAAAAATTATTAGTACCAAGTCCATTAATTGCTCCAGGATCAGGTGTATCTACAGTAGAAACAGAGAGCCAAGGTATCTTGTATGGACTCTACTGTGCTCTAATGCAAACTTTTCTTTGAATAATGATGATCAATATTGTCATTGCTCTGAAAAACCATAGACAACAAGTTCACAACACATCTTTCTGTGATGAAAGGGTAAAATGATAGGAGGTCAAAGCTGGAAGACTCGTTTGAGGTGTTCTAGCCCAACATTTTTCAGTGTGATCTGTGGACACAGAATGGTGACTGAGGAATAAACAGAAAGGAGGGGGGGAAGACGGAAAGTGGGGATTATTTCTGGGCAAGTTAGTTTAAGAAAGAGTTGCTTAAACTCTTAAATTTATGTCTTTACTGTAAGACTTTTTGGTCCATTTAATATGGAAGTGCATTTTGACTATGAAGGAGAAAATTCCCCAAGATTTAGGGAATACAAGTGTGAGGTGTAAGCAGGTTGATGGCACAACCCAGGCCCGTGAGCTATGCACTGGCTGAGCGGGTCCTAGAACTCAGGTTCCACGACTCCTGAATGGTGGTGTTCACGTTTTGCTGTAAGGAGAGGATGAAGACCGTGATGTCCACAGCCTAAGTAGAAATAGGTGGTGCCAACGTGGTTTAACATTACGGATAGAAAGATGACTTAAAATACTCCTCCACTGGCCAGCTAAGAGGCCAAGCATTTTATTCTTTAAGGGCCTCTTAGGGGCATAGGATTTTTAATTGAGCTTCAGTATGAAATGACCAGAAAGACTTCTATAATATATTTAGCCAGCTCACACTTTCAGGATTGGAAGGAAAAGGATGCAGAACTAGTCTTTAAGGAGTATCTATCTGCTTTAAAGAGAGAGATGAGAAAATGAGAAAATGTCTAGGTTACTGCTTTTCAGTTGAATATGCATACATGGTGGTCTTGTTGCATTCAGGAGGTCTGGGGTGGGACCTGAGACTGCATTTCTACCAAGTTCCCAGGCCATGGGAGCTTGTACTCTTTCTGCAGATATGCAACTCCACAAACATTGGAGCGTGTGGTTTATTGCACCACACTTTTGAGTAGCAAGGGGCTGGAGTTTTTTCTGTGTGTGAACAAATGGGGAAACACAGGATGGCATAAATGCAGAGGCCAGCCTAAACGTCCTGGCCTTGTTTCTTTACAGATTTCCTGAGGAGAGAAGAAATAGGGGCAGGAATGTCTGATAAAATATTGGAATTGAACTTAAACAAAAACTAAATTATGGAATTTTGCTATTAATTTAGCCACTATTTTTTCTCTGCATCTTCCATTTCATTCACCCATTTTTTTTTTCTTTCTGAGATTGTAGAAAGACCTGGGTATGGGGTTTCCATCTTCCATTTACTATCTCTGTTTTAAACTGGGAGAACACTCTTTGGAGAGAAAAACCATGCCCTTCATTAAACTTCAAGTACAAAAACAACAAATGTTTTTTAAATTGAGGTTATGGTATAAATTTCTATCTTGCTTGTGCTCTTCTCTAAATCTTGGTTTTCTGATCCATTCAAGGGGGATTAACAAACATGACTATAAAATGAGATAATATGTGTGGACTTACTATGTAAAACACTCTATGCTATTCCCTCATTTTCTTTGTCTCTGAAAAAAAAAATCAATGGATGGAATTTGGATACAAATTTTGGATGCCAGAAAAATGTGCAGTGACAACGCGGTTGATTTGTCTCTGTTGTTGGCACTAAGATGGGCACCTGTCCCCACAGTCCCTCTGTGTCCCCATCAGTAAACAGATGCTTCTTTGTGGGGGAATAAGTGTGCACATGTGGCAGTCGGCAGAAAAGTCTTGTTGTGGAAGCAACTGTTTCACCCTTCTATGGAGTCCTTTGTTGTTTTTAATTAAAGACACTTATTTCTGTCACATCATGTATTTTTTAGAAAAATGGTGTTGTGTAGACTATCAAAGAATACATTTTCTAGCACTGTGCTATATCTTAAACACTCCCTCTGGACAACAAAGACTCCAGAGGGAGCAGAAAACAATGTTGAAGGAGCCAACAGTAAAGTCATTTGGAAAATTCTTGCATCTTGAGACACACAAATCAGTTTTGCTGAAATTTCTTAGTGGGCCAGACTAGTTCTACCAAGAGGGAAAAGAGGGTCGTCCTGACCGGAGTCCAGTTTCACTGCAAAGGAATGTTTGCCTCAGTTGCCATGAATCCCACAGATGGTACTACGTGAATGACCAGCACAGCCTCCCCTCACACTCATGCGGAGACCACAGAGTAGACAGCCTAACAGGTTCAGTACCAGATCCTGTCATCTAACGCTAGCTAAACAGAAGTGACTTAACTGCTCGAAACCTCAGTTTTCACATCCAGAAAATGGGCATGATGATACTTTTGAATTTGAGTGAAAATTGAAACAACACATGTTAAACATCCTTACGTAATAAGTACGGAGGGAATCGCTATAATTGTATTTTTAGGATTGATTTATTTGATTGTTCATCCTATCATTATTTATTTTATTATTTTCTTTCCAGGTCGTTGTTGACACTCCCCTTGCCCTGACCTATGGCCATCGATGCCTATCTTTCCCATTGTCTTGTCTCGTGTTCTTTTCTCTTTGTGGTATTCATTGTGTCTCTGCTGTTCTCACCTCCCCGACCCTTTCTCCCACCCCTGCTTCCTCATCTACCCACTGCCACATTGTTAAATTCTGTTGTACACTCATCTCCATAAAACTGGCAGGCACACTGACACACTCCCACTGGACATCCAGGTATAGCGCCAAGGCACAGAGCCAAGTCACAATTACTTTCTGAAAACTTATTTTTTAAGTGCTAATACAGCACATCCTAAGTCCTATGCACATAGAGCCTAGGATTCGTTGGAAAGTATTAAAGTCCTTCCTGTTACTTCTCTACCTTTTTACAACATTGGACAAGTCATTTTCATTCTCTTCTTCTCACTTTCCTAATGGAAAGATTAGAGAGATATCATCAATAAGGTGCCATCTAAATACAAAATGATGTATAAAGGAAATAAATATCAGACTATGTAAAACGCTGCTGATTCTCCCAACCAGAGGTTTTTCTGTGACTTTCAATCTCCGAGGATTGGTCCAAGAATCAATAACATAAATCGAGAACTACTGCAGTTTTCCAGAGTCTTGGAGTGGTTCTTCTGTTTGTCTTGTTGCTGGCGGATTTTCAATTACTCGTTTAATGAACGGGTGCCACTTTCCTAATGACAGAGCCTATTGGTGTTGAGGCTTCAATGAATGAATGCATGCAAAGAGCGTAGAGTAGTTTCCAGCACAAGGTGAGGACTCAGTAAATGGTAGCTGTTAGCATTCAATTTATGAAGCCTAACCCTTGCTTGCCTATTTGGTTCTACTCTATTGCTTAGCACTTATCTTCAAGACCTACCATTTCACATTGTTCTCTGGGACCCAGAGTCCAGCTTGACAATCGTTGCCTTCTAGACCCTACCTTGGGCTTCAGACCTATCTTTCTCCAGTTATTTCTGCTCCAGATTTGACTCATGCAATTTACAATCCACTGTCTTTGGGGCCTGCATTGAGAAGTGATGCACGTTGCACAAATTACCAGTAAAGTAAAATTATTACAAAGTAAAATTGGAGAAAGTGTCTTGGTGGGGTTAAGGGGAGGGAGAAAAGCAACTGTAATGCAATTTGCTCACCTAATCCCTCTGGATTCTCCCAGGCCACAGGGACAATCTACCTTGCAATTGAGTCATTTTTCAAACCCAAGAGTAAATTGTTTCCTATCATTTGAAATGTCCTCATGAGCCAACTCATTCTAAATTTTCACACTTACAGCTCCCTAAAAGGTGTGTTAACACTTCAATATAACATTTCATAACTGTAAGATGATGGTATTGTGTTGGGTGTTTCAGCCATTACGTGGTGCTCTAACCAATAATGGTAAATGTATAAAATTGCTACATAATGGCTTAAATCAAGATCATGTATATTTCTAGGTCTAAATTTCTCTCTTTTTTTAAACCCATAATTGTCTATTCTAGTAAAATTATATTTTTCTTTCTATGTGATGAACTTTTCTTAAATAGTTCATTTTTCTGCCTTGCCAGGGCTATTTTCATTTCAAAGTTACAACTTCTAAACGGGAAATCATTACTTCCCTGCTTTGTAGCCAATAATTTCTGTTTGAGCATTATAAAATTGTCATTCTCTCTAAATCTCTTAATATTCTGAACTTTATATCCATAATTAAAATAAAACCTCACTTTCACCTATTTTCAAAGGAAGAAAGCTTTATTTAAGCCATTATTTTGCACGTGACTTTCCATTTTGTAGTAGCTAGCAGACTACTCCCAGGCAAAACGCTATTCAGTGTGAAGCTTGTCTTTAGCATCTCTCTGCCTACTTTCATGGGAAAGTTCATGTTCAGGGCTACCTGGACTCTCACCTCCACAGACTTGCTGCTGAGGCATCACTGCACACGCTGGACCAGGAGCCCCAAACTGAAATGCTTACAGGAATAACATACTTAAAGCAAATGAGTGACACCAACAGAGGGGAAAATGGTGGGGACTGTGGTGAGCTGGAGAGTAGATGCCCTATCCAAATGGGGAAGCCATTACTCCGTTCCAATAACTATTGCCAAACCATTATTCCAGGTTGACAGAATTTTCAAGAGAAATTTGAAATCCAGATTCAACTGCAAAAGTATAATGCGAATAAATATTGCAAGGACCGAACAAAATATGTAAGCCCATTGCCCTTTTGAGATCTTTCCCTTCTACCCTTAAGTGTTTGCAAGTTGTATCTTTCTTTGCTGGGATTGAAATGAGTAAAAGTAACAACTATCCATAAAAAATACAAATAATGTGTTAATAAAGTAGAAAACGACAGTCTCAGAGTGGAGTTAGGGGTGGAATAAGAGGCAGGATATCAATCAGGCACATTATTTGGTAAAATAAAAGTAAAAACAGACAACTAATTTTGCATTTTGACAGGCACCGTTTTTGGCCGTGTCAAAATATACTGCTTCAAAGAATTCTAGGTGTGGTGCCAATGGCTATTAAAATTAAATGTATTACTTATTTCTCCTTGCTTATAGTTATATCTTTATACCAACCTCAACCACCAGAATTCAATGGAATGAGTGATGAGAGATACAAGGAGAAAGGCAGTCGCCACCTACCATTCTGTGAGGACAGGTCCAGTGATTCTTGTCTTGAACAAATTTACTAGGTAAGGTGACAATGACAGATATGGAACCAGTATTCACATCACTATGGTTCTTTCCTAATGCTTTCTTATAGATTTTGGACTTATCCCAAAGACAAACTTTTAGGAGAGCTCTGAACCTCTTTGCCATGGATGGATGAAAGACCACACAAGCACACACAAAAATAAGACTTTATGACCATAACCACAATTTAAAAAAATTTCCTGTAGATGTGGTATAATTAAGGGCCTGGTTATTCTCTCCAAAAAGTATTCTCAAAGTTATGACAAATGTACTCCTCTGAAACTGTTTATTTTTGAAACCTAATTATCAAATACAGAAGTTTGTGCATTTAGCCGTAGTTTATCTACACAGTTGCAAACAGGATATGTCCCTAGCACAGACTCTCCTCTGTTCTAACAACTCTTTGAATGCCTGAAAAGTTGCTTATTTATCTGTCTCTCTCTCTCTTTTTTTTTTTCCTTCGGAAGGGAAAAGGTTGATTGTAAATTAACCTTAAGAAATATCATGCTAAACTCAGTCTTTGAAGACCTAAAATATTTTTAAAGGGGAATATATTGACTTTGTCACAGATTTTTGGAATAAACCACATGTGTTCTTTTAAATGACCAAAGATACCACAGGGAAAAAACAAAACAACCAAACATTGTGATGAATTATGCCCACTTTTTCCATGTATGTGAACAAAATGTAGCACAAATCTTGATAGGCACTAATTTTAACCCTGAGTGGTAATAAATGAAAACACATGGCTGCATTGGTTAAAACAAAACAAAATAGCAAGACTTAATTCACAGAAGTGTGAGAATTTCAAGCTGTAGATTTGATTCAGTTCTGAGTTATACTAGTAAATCAAATATTTGGGTTACTAGTAAATCAAATATTTGAGTGACTATAAAACTAAGCCTTCCCATTTCAATGACAATCTATTATGAGCTTGTCCTTTACAGGACCAACATCAGGAGAGCAACATGTCTCTTGCTCTGTGAATACAGATCTTCAAAAAGAATCTGGCTGGATGGGCTCATGCTGGGAGGTGTGGGGGAAGCTTCGGTTTGGTGATGGAGCTGAGAAAATAAGTGATAAAACATAGATCCTAAAGGAAATTGTTTCAAACCAAGTCTGTGTTCCTTAGAAGTCATTTTTATGTAATAGATGTTGAATGCTTCCTGTTAGGCATGATTTTATGGCTTTTGGTTTCAGAGATGGAGGGAATTACTACAGGCTTCCCTAAATGACTTCCTTGTATCCCAGAAGAGCAGTGATTGGTGGGCTGATCAAAAACAAAAGTGTGTGTATAGGTCTGGTTCTTTTGTCAGGTCTTGAGAGCTCAGTCAAACCATGCCGTATGTAAGACACATTCTTACGCAATCATAGCATTAAGCACCACATATAGTATTGCTCTCAAGGGAACAGGGATGCAAGATTCCACCTTGGGATTCCAGGACCCATCTCACCAGCTGAACTCTGGCAGAGAAAGCAGACAACCTTTGATCCAATCTTCAGAGGTGTCCTTCGCAATCTTGGAGAAAAGATTCACAGAGTGAGCACTCGGAAGAGAGAGTCCAGGCCATGCACTAAATCTGCCCAGGCAGTGTTTAAATGATAAGGAGACAAGACAAAAGATTGAGAATGGGGCAAAATATGTCCACTAAGTTCCAAGGATAAAATGCTTCTGTGTGTTCAGACTTCTTACTTCTCGTAGTTACCCTGTGTACCAGCAAGCTATTGCGGTACCTGAAAACTCAGTGGCTTAAAATTAACATTTGCTGTTGTTCATGAGCCGACAGCCTGGTTGAATGTTTCTAGTTCTAGCCGGACTCATTCATGAATCTCTGTCAGTTGCAGATGGGAATATGGGTCTGCTAATATTGGCTGGACTTTCACCATGTCATTTTCTTACAGTATCTTAAAGGCTCCCATCACTTATTTAAGAGTTCTCAAACCTATTTGCTCTTAAGACCCTTTACTTTCTGAAACAATTATTGAGAACCTCAAAGATCTTTTGTTCACATGGGTTATGTTAATTAACATTTATCATATTAGAAATTAAAACTGAGAGAGTTAAAAAAATATTTATTAATTTGTTTAGAAAATAAATGTTTCCATGTTAACATATATAGTATTTTTAATGAAAAATAACTATATTTTCTCAAACAAAAGCATAGTGAAAAGAGTGGTGATGTTTTACATTTTTATAAGCTTCTTTAATGTTCAGTTTAATAGAAGACAGCTGGGATCTTATATCTGCTTCTGCATTCAATCTGTTCTAATGTCATATGTCAGGTAGCCTCTGGAAAACTCCACCTGGCACTTGTGAGAGAATGGGAGTGAAAAAAGTAAATAAAATTTTAGTATTATTATGAAAATAATCTTGACTTTGTGAACCCCCTTCAAAGGTCAGTGACACAAGGGCTTCCTAGACTCAACTATGAGAACTTTGGTCTAAAGCATCAAGTATGAACTGTCTGCTTTCTGTTTTAAAATCTTCATGCTATTGGCTCACTTTATCCCCAATGTGACTGCATTCCGATTTCTCTCTTTCCATTTAGTAGCTGTATAACTTGGGCAAGTTATTGAATTCCCCTACCTGTAAAATGGGCATCCTCATACCTAGCTCATGGGGTTGTTACGTAAGTGAATTAGCTGTTCCATACAAAGCACTCAGCATCATTACAGACACATTGTAAATCCTCAGTAAAACGTTACTATCATTACTATTTTCAGCAGTTGTACTCCACTCAGAAAATATTACTTAAATGTTTTCACTGGAGAAAGCACTGTTTAGATACTGAAATAATAAAAGTTGTATGCACTGCTGCCAATAACCTTCAGAATATTACAGTTTTTAATGGAAATTAGATACTAATTTATTCACTTCATGAATGTCTATTGAAGCACTATTATGTGCTACTGAGTGCTAGGAAGCCTGTGGGAAGAGTTCTGAGCCCAGGTGTGGGTAACAGGGCCGATCTGATGAACTAGCACTAGAGCTATAACTTGGTAAATGTATACATTGTCATGGACGAAGAGGACAAAGAAAGGTAATCTAAGAAGTAAACTTTTAGCACAGAGTCAGCAAACATTTTCTAGAAAGAGCCAGAGAGTAAATATTTTGGGCTATGTAGGCCATCTGGTCTCTGTAGCAACTTCTCAACACTGCCATTGTGGTGTGAAAGCCACCAGAGACAATACATGAGGAAATGAGTATGGCTGTGTTCCAGTAACACTTATTTATGGACACTGAAACTTGATTTCATATACATGTCCTATAATATCATTCACTTTTGATATTTTTCCTCCAAACTATTTAAAAAATGCAAAAACCATCATTAGCTTGTGGGGCCATACAAAAACAGGCATTGGGTAAGATTTGGCTTATGGACTGTAGTTTGCAGACCCTGTCTCTGGAGCAAGGGTTTTATGGTGAAAAAGTGTCATATCTGTTTGGGAAAAAAGGAGTTACTAGACTGACATTTATATAGGGCCATTTGTGAGTTACCTAGGCAGATGTTTGTTGTCTTGTGGAACATAAGGACAAAGAAGTAATGGTAAGCCTTAAATGCCTGACTAATAACAACAATGATGGTAATTATGACCTTTGAATGTAGGCATCACAGTTTCCAATATTTTTTTTGCATATAATATCATGTTCTCATTTTGTAGATGAGAAAAATGGAAATGCAGAGAGATTAACTGACTTTACCACAATCATACATCTAATAAATGGATGAACTGCAGTTGGTTTTCTGGTTTCTTATCATAAAAGTTCCCGTCATTTACGTTATGTAGAGTTTATCATATAAGCCATGGATATGGTACTATTTTATAAAAAATTCATGCAAGTATTTTTGGGTTCAAGGGATAGAAACACAATTCATCCTTGTGGGAAACAAGTGTTTTCAAATTTGGAAAATACTCTATTAGAATTTGTGTTTATATTAAAACATGTCCTGTTATCTAGTCTCAAGAGTCAAAAGAGGAGTTAAGATGTACTTTCTTAGCAACTTTCAAATGTACAATACAGAATTGCCAGCTGCAGTCACCAATCTGTACATTACATCCTAACAAGTTGAAACTTGTCACACACTGTTACTAAGGTTCGATGCGCCACTTCCCATATTGAAGATCCACACCTTTCCATTGGATGGCACTCTGCAATAGCATTCATGGTATTTTTTGATCACACCTCATATGTCTTACTCTCCAGGCCCAGTTCTATCTAATAGAATGGCCACTAATGAAGTAAATGGTTGATATCTGTGCTGTTCAATAAGGTGGCCACCAGCTACATGTGGCCAGTGAACACTTGAAAGGTGAGTGGGAATGATAAACCATTTTTTTTATTATTATTAGTTTTAGGTGCACAAAACAATGTAATAGTTAGACATTTATACCCCTCACAAAGTGATAACCCCCCTCCTCCAATCTACTATCCCTCTGACATCACACACAGCCATTACATTTCCACTGTCTCTATTCCTTATGCTGTACTCCGCTTCTTGTAAATATATATAATTACAGTTGACATTCATTATTATTCAACTTCAGCTTCAGGTGTACAGTACAGTGATCAGGCATCTACACCATCCCTGAAGTGGTCTCCCTAATAAGGCAAGTGTCCATTGGATACCCTACAAAATCTTTACAACATTATTGATTATATTCTCCAAACTCTCTTTCATATCCCTGTGGCAATATTGTGGTTACCAATTGTGCTTTCTAATCCCCTCACCCTCTCCCTCATCCCCAGCCCCCTCCCATCTAGCACCCCTCAGTTTTTTCTCTGTATCTCTGAGACTGTGTCTAATTAGCCTAGAAACTGATTTTTAATTTAAGCTAATTTTAATTTACATTACATACCTCCAGGTGACAAGTGTCTGCCATATTGAATACTGAAACTCTACATCCTGGTGTAGTAGCTTACCCAAACTGTGGGGACCTGAGGGTTTTAATTTAGGGGAGACTTTTACATATTTATCTAGTCCACTTAAACCAGTAGACATTGCAGAGATAAGCATCTTTCTTTCATGAATTCTTTTTATGAATTTCTTCTAGAAGTCATGCTGTACAAGTGAAAGAAGCTGAATATAACTAGTTATACGAATTTGAGTAGTCCAGATAAAAATTACATAATAAAACTGGGATACTTAGCAAGCTTACTGGCAAAAGAAAGCTAGATTTCAATGCCCTGTTCAGCCTTTGATTTATGTTCAAATCATATCTATTTAGTACGAACCGATTCCTCATGGATACCAAAGCCATTTTATTGTCTGGCAACCATTTTGACTCCTGGCCTTGTGGACAAGGATTAAAAAACCTTGGGACCCCTCACTCTAGACCTTTCCAGCTATCATCTGTCTGACCTCCCAGTCTCTCGTCTTGCCATATGTTTGGCTAGTTATATTTTAACTTCGCTTGCGCTAAGATGTTAATAGGCAATAACTATTTATTCATTGTTAGATAATATGTTAGTATTCTAAAGCAGGAGCCTTCCGTGTCTTAAGCAGAGAAGAAACTACTGGGGAGTGTTCCAACTTTCCCTGGCTGGCACCTGAGCAATGTGAAAGTAGAGGACAAGATGAGCACTTCTAATTCAATAAAATTTAGAATGTGAACAATGACATGCGAAGCTTTGGGGGTAGAGGAAAACGACTTCTCTTTCATGTGCCAAGAAAGTTACAGGGCAACCCCCCTTTTATATTTGCAAGGTTGTGTTTAATATTTGCAATTTATTGGCTTTTCTTCTAAAGACTTCAAAGTATGCTATAATCAAACCCTGACCTTTTTAGTAAATGTATTTTTTAAGATTCTAAACTATTCAAGCAAAGAGGTAGGGACATTTGTTAACCTTATGGTATGTTGATATATATATATATATATATATATATATATATATATATATATATATATATATATATATATATATATATATTCACATATATTGAGAGAGAGACACACATATGTATGTTCCTCTCACCTTAACAGTAGGAATTATAGTGTATAGTGTATTGTTTCCTTTACAGGGAGATCAGAAGCTTTGCCACTTACTGACTGTGTAACCTGGAGCAAGTCTCAATCTCCCTAAATCTCAAGTTCCTTATAAAAAGTGTGTAACAGTACATACCTCTGAATGTTATTGAGAAAATGAAATGAAATGATATATGAAGAAACAGTAAAATAGGCAGTCATTTGAGGTGAATGTATTTGATAGGGGGAGAAGTGGAAATTGCTTTTTCTCCAATATGATTATGAAGACTGGTGCTGAAGTCTGATTTGACAAATGTACTGGGAAGCATATGGATACATTTTCTGGACAGATGGCTGATGCATTCTGTACTGCACATGCATGGCTTTCTATGGAGTTGCTTTAGCATGAAGAGCCTCTTTCAGGAATCTTTATGGGGCTAATATGTTAGGTGAACCTCAACAAACAGGGAGCCGGAGGCTTGACACTAATGCAAACAGTTGCACGGACATTCAGTACACTGAGTGTAAATAACATCTTGAATGCCACCAAATGTCAATACTGATGCTTTGACGGTATTACATAAATTCAGCTTTAATTGATCAAAGCTAAATCCAATCAAATGGACCTGTTTATATTTTTGAATACTAAAATGAAGCTTAAATCATGGAAATTTTATGCCTTGTGTCTGAGATGTCTCCATAACACACACACACACACACACACACACACACACACACACGTATATTTCTTCCATTTCTCAATGCTTATCAGCTTGAGAACAAAGTCTAAAGTAAACAGCCATCCTCTGATACCAGCCGATCCAAGAACTACTCTGTAGAACAGAGGAAAGGTGATTTATGCACAAGGAGAAATTGTTTATATTCTGTGCCCAGTGTGTCCCCACTCCATTAAACGTCAGTAACCAAATCCATCTATAATAAGCTTAAAAAATGACATGGGTTCATAGGAGGTTCAGTTTCTGGGTGCTAGCACTTTTATGACTTTGAAATAGATAATAGGGAGGTTTAAGCAGACTGCTGAAAAAGACTAGATAAAATGTATTCTTTCTGGATGCTCTCATTTTAGGAAAGTGTGGGAGCTGGGTTCAGGCAAGGCATGAAATCAAATACACATAGTGACTATTGTTTCCTAGCCAGGTGTCTGATATTAAATATATGTGTGTGTGTATATATATATATATATATATACATATATATACATATATATGTGTGTGTGTATATATGTGTGTGTGTGTATACATGTGTGTGTGTGTGTGTGTATATATATATATATATATATGAAAAAATGTGAAAGAATATTGCAGCTGCTGAGCAATAATGTTTTTTGTTTCAGAAAGGAGATTGGGGGATAGGAGGTGGCTGTTCTACTGAAAACAAACAAAAAATCTAGACGAGAAATTGTAATTTGTCTTCCACAAAAACCAAATCTAATTACTAAAACTTTGATTTTTCAAAGGAAGTGTCTGCTTGCCTAGAGGCGACATTTCTGATTTGCCACCTAGGTTCTTTCTTCCTGGTTCTGCAATCAGTCGAGGTTGAAGAATAGCTGTTTATGATCTAGTGTATCACAGAGAGCACACAAGTGTGGATTTCTTATCATGCTGCACTTACCTGCCTCTTGTGCAGGCTCCATAGCCTATTTCTAGGAGCCTTACCTGAAGTGTTGATCACTGCTCAACTGTTTAATAACCGTCTTTGTAGCTTTCCTCTAATGGGTTTTCAAATTATTCCCAGCCTTCTAAAGTGTTCATCATCAATGAGGTGCATCGCGCCTCCACACTAAATATTCTGCTGGGCGCTCTGCCAGATTTGGTTGCAAGTGTCTTCTACTGGCTCCCCAAGCGTTAGGGCCACATTATAGACAACACAAATGAGATCAATACAGGTAGTAACACAATGACAATCGGTGGCCTTTGACTTAGGAGGCAAGAAAGGCACAGGCATTGACTGGATCTTTTTATCCTGTTTTATTTATTTCCACAGATGACTTGGGTCATTCACCAAGCTTCTTTTAGTGATGTTAATTTGGAGTGCTGTCACCGAGTTTTGAATTCAATATGAGGGTATATTTGAAATCCACTCAGTTTAAATTGTACAGGTTGGGTGAGAAGACTTTGCACCAACATCAGGGCTATATCAGGGCATTGTCCAAGAGGGAGGGACCAGGAGACCAAAGGAAGTGGCAGTGGATACATGCGAGGCTCTAACCTGGGCATCAGTGTATAATCCAGGGTCACGTGCAAAGGAAGAGGATAACCTCAAAACCAGAAGATACAGGTATTAGGAAAGATGGTACAAAAACCAACTAACCACCACCAACACTGGTAACAACAAAACCAAAACAAATCAACCAGATACAACAACTCCCGAGGCAGCTGTTGAGCAAGGGCGCTTTGATGTCCTGGGTTTCCTTTTGGGGGTGGCTCTGGCCCTCTGGTGAGGTCAGTATAGGGACCAGGTATGGGCTGCGCTAGGGTTTGCACCTGTGTTTTACAGATGTAAAGAAAGAATCCTGAGGGGAAGAACTCTGTGTTCACAGATTTGAAAACTCTACATTAAATAATAAACATTAGTTATTCAAGGGATGTTTAGCTTACATCCCCTCCACCCACTTGCTGATTACCAGGAAATTTAAACCACATTTACAGTTCAATTATCATAATTAAGGAGACACTCTTAGCCTATATATTTGTACTTCCTTTTTTCTCACGTATGTATGTATGTATGTATGTATGTATGTATGTATGTATGTATTGTCGGGGATACAAGTTGTTTTATTGTTATTGTTTGTTCCTTGTACATGGAGTTTATCCTTCTGAGTTCATGGTCCTCTCATCATTATTGGTGCATGCCAAGCCTTTCTCTTCTTTGATATATTTCCCTTTTATGAATTATACCACTTTCCCATTCCCCTCTTCCCACTAGGCAACTGCATTTTTTGCATTTGATGCCTATCTTTCTTGCTTATTATATTTTTATAAAATGTTTACTATTTTGATGCATGTATTTTTTTTAATTTTGCTAAAATATAGCTAACATACAATATTATATTACCTTCAGGGGTACATGATAGTTATTCAACATTTATATACTTAAAGAAGTGATCACCATGATAAGTCCAGCAACCATCTGACACCGTACCACGCTATCAGAATATTATTGACTATATTCTCCATGCTGTACACTACATCGCCTTGATTTCTTTGTTTTATACCTGGAAATTAGGACATTCACCTTTTCTCTCCTTTCTAAATTTTTCAATTATAGTTCACATTCAATATTATTTTATTTTAATTTCAATTGTACAGCATAATGGTGAGACATTCATAAAATTTAAGAAGTGATCCCCCTGACTAGTCTAGTACCCACCTGGCACTGTACATAGTTATTACCATATCATTGACTATATTTCCTATGCTTTACTTTATGTTCCCATGACTGTTTTGTAACTACCAATTTGTAATTTTTAATCCCTTCACCTTTTTCACCTTGCCCCCCAACCTTCTTCCTCTATCACCCCAATAAATCTAGTACCCATCTGACAGACACCATACATAGTTATTACAATATTATTGACTATATTCCTCATACTATACTCTACATCTCCGTAACTACTTTGTAACAACCAATTTGTACTTCTTAATCCTTTCCCCCTTTTTTTTCACCACACCCCTAACAAACCTCCAATCTGGCAACCATCAAAATCTTTTCAGTGTCTGAGTTTGTTTCTGTTTTGTTTGTTTGTTTATTTTGTTCTTTAGATTCCACATATAAGCAAAATCACATTGCATCTATCTTTCTCTGTCTGACATTCCAATCAGCACAATAAACATTCATGCCACCACAGAAGGCAAGAAAACATTCCCTTCCATGGCCGAGCAATATTCCATTTTAAACATGTACCACCTCCTCTTTATCCATTCTTCCATCGATGGGCACCCAGGCTGCCTCCACATCTGGAACATTGTAAACAATGTTGTGATGAACATATGGATGCACATGGACCTCGAAGTAGCGTTTTGTTTTTCTTTGGATAACTACTCAGAAGTGGGATTATTGGGTCCTTTTTTGTCTCTTGTTATAGCCTTTCTTTAAAGTCTATTTTGTCTGGTATAAATATTGATATCGCAGGTTCTCTTTTCGTTGTATCCATTTTCATGCACTATCTTTCCCCATCCCTTTACTTTCAGTCTGTGTGTGTCTTTCAATCTGAAGTGAGTCTCTTATAGGCACATCTGTATGGGTTTTGCTTTCTTATCCATTCAGTCCTTCTGTGGTTTTTGAGGGAGTATTTAGTCCATTTACATTTAAAGTAATTGTTGATAGACATGTAGCTATTGACATTTTATTATTTATATATACATGTACACACACACACACACACACACACACACACACACATATTTTTTTTCCTACTTAAAGAAGTCCCTCTAACATTTCTTGTAATACTGATTTTGGTACTGATGAACTCCTTTAGCTTTTTCTTGTCTGGGAAACTCTTTATCTGTCCTGTAATTCTAAATGATAACTTTGCTGTGTAGAGTAGTCTTGGTTGTACGTCCTTGCTTTTCAGCACATCAAATATTTTGTGCCAATCTCTTCTGGCCTGCAAAGTCTGTTGAGGAATCAGCTGACAATCTTTTGGGAGCTCCCTCATAAGTTACTAGTTGTCTTTTTCTTGCTGCTTTTAGGATTTTCTCTTTATCTTTAACCTTTGCCATTCTAATTATAATGTGTCTTGGTGTGTGCCTGTTTGGGTTAATTTGGGGGGTGGAGGGGGGACTCTCTGCACTCCCTAGACTTGTATGTCTATTTCTTTCACCAGGTTAGGAAAGTTTTCCATCATTATTTTTTCAAACACGTTCTGAATCCCTTGCTTTCTCTCTTCTTCTGTTACTCCTATGATTTGAATGTTGTTGCACTTGATGGTGTCCCAGAGGTCTCTTAAACTATCCTCACTTTTTTTTTTTTTTTTTTTTGGATTTGTTTTGCTCTTCTGGTTGGGTGTTTTCTGCTACCCTGCCTTCCAAATTGCTGATTCAATCTTCTGCTTCATCTAGTCTGCTGGTGATTCCTTCTAGTGCATTTTTCATTTCAGTTATTGTATTCTTCACTTCTGACTGTTTCTTTTTTATGGTTTCTGTGTCGTTTTTATGCTTGTTATCTCTTTGTTGAGATTCTCACTAAGTTCCCGAAGCATTCTTATAACTATTGTTTTGAACTCTGTCTCTGTTAGGTTACTTGACTTCATTTTGTTTAGTTCTTTTCCTGGAGTTTTCTCCTGTTCTTTATTTGGGATGTATTTCTTTGTTTCCTCATTTTGGTTGCCTCTCTGAGTTTGTTTCTATGTGTTAGGTAGACCTGCTATATCTTCTAGTCTTGGCTGGGTGGCCTTATGTAGTACATGCCCTGTGAGGCCCTGGCACAGTCACCCTGGTCACCTGCTCTGGGTGCTCCAGGAGTGTCCCCTGTGGGGGTTGTGGATACCCTCCTGTTATAGTTGAGCCTTGATCGCTATTGGCATGTCAGTGGGTAGGACTGGCCCTCAGGCTGATTGGCTGTGTGTTTGGGACATGTCCACAGCTTACAGGCTGCTGTGTAGGGGGCTTACCCCACTGAGTGAGAATTGTCCCAGGGGGGCTCTGGTGCCTGTTGAGACCGCCCTTTGTGTGTGCTGCTTGTGGGGCAAATTGTTTGGTGCTCTGCTGTGGTCTGAAGCCAACCTCCAAATATGTTGGTTCTGGGGCCTCTTGGGAGGGGCTCTAATGCCTGGCCAGGGACTTTCTGGTAGGCACTACAAAATGATCCATAGTTGTTTGCTGACTGTGCTAAACCTGGAGGTGTGTGGGAGAGGCCGTGCTGTGAACTGAGGATGTCTACCACCAGTACTGGGCCTGGGGTGGCTCCGCAGAAAGCCAGGAGACCCTGAGAGCTGCTGCCACCTGCTGGCTCCATTAAGGTTCAGACCCTGATAGAGCCTTGTGTAGTATACAAGTTGGGTGAGGCAAGGTCTCAGGGAGTCACTAGAATGGAAAGAGGTGTAGTCCCCAGGTTGACATAGATTCTGGTTTGGTGCCAGTGCTGAGCCTGTAGCTATTCAGCATAAGTATCAGAGCACACTGAGGCCAGCTGCTGCCTACCTGTGGCTGGTGGACTATTATAGTTTTCCAAAAAAGAGCTCAATGCAGGCAGGGGTGACTGCTTGTAGAGAAAGTGCCTCTGGCACTGGGGGATTTGGGTAAGGTAGGTTCCCAGTGAGTCAGCAGGGTGGTGCAGCAGAGCTCATCAGACCAATCAGATTCAAATTTGGTCAGAGGGGGTGGGCTCAACACAGGAAAAATGGTGCCCACCTGCAGGCTGCATAGGAGTAGGTCCCCTCACAGGGAAAATGGTGACTGTTTTTCAGTCCTCTCCTCAAAGCCACGCACCTCAGTCTGCCCCTTGTATGCCTCTGACACCCCCCCGAGTCACTGTCCTTCCACCAGAGCCCAAGATGAGTGCCTGCAAGCAATCAAGTCTGTGTGTGGGTCATTTAAGTGGATGTCTGGCTTTCACAGCCTTCTTTCCCATCCGTATGGTCAGAATCCCCACTATTTTTCACTGCCAGATATTCTGAGATATGAGGACTCTTACTGTAAACTATGAAAAATGTAAATTAAGATCCTCTTCCTGGCACCAGTACTTGGGCTGGAGAGTCTGGTGTGGGCCTGGTGTCCCTCGCTTCTCTGGGGGGAATCACCACGGTCGAGATATCCTTCACGATTCTCAACCACAACATGGAGGTTTGGGGCCAGCCAGTTTGGGGTCTCTGTTCCTCCTACCAGTTTCAACGTGGCTTCTTTTTTATCTCTTTTACTTATAACACTTCTCTGTTCAGCTGGACTTCAGATGATTTTCCAAGTTGGTTGTTTTATAATTTGGTTGTAATTTTAATGTGTTTGTAGAAGGAAGCAGACACAGTATTTATCTTCTCCACCATCTTGAATCCCTTTCTCACTTATTTTTATTTTTTACTCATATGTACATTTCCCCTAGTTTTAGCTTAGCATCTTTATTTACATTTTTCATAGTTTACAGTGAGAGTCCTCAAAGCTCAGAACTTCTAGTGAAAAATAAGACAGGCATAATAATGAAATCTCTGCATACATAAAATAAAAGCATTGAATAGATTGTAAAGCTTTGATGGTTTATTTGTTAAACATGGCTGTTGTTATATTTATTTCCCAAGATCTGTCTAGTTTGGCAAGATTCACAATCTACATAAGAATTAATTACCTGAAATTTTCTTGCTTCCTGGGAGACAGTAAATGAAAATAGACCTTTTTTCCCCCCTTCAGTAAAAACTCTTCTGTAGTGTCGTTGTCATCTCTTTTGATGGGTAGAAATCCACATGTGCTTCTGATCACATGTCTGTCATGTGCATTCTCAAGGATCCCTGGTAACCTTAAGAAACAGAAGCAATTTTAAACTCAGGCCCCTAAGCTGAGCGTTCCAATGACACGTGGTAGGAGCTGTGCCTCCCTGTCATCATGAGTTTTCATAAGCATACTAGCTTTGTTCTGCTGTACCACTAATTCATAGTAGGATACATGATTAAACACTAGACTCCCTTTGATGATGCATTGAAAATGTTTTTTAAGTCTTGTGGGTCCCTAAATTTGATTTCCCCTTATGTGGAGAATATCCACAAAGAGATACAGTTTTAATCTTGTGTGCTATTTTACCACTCAGTATTTTATTTATCCCTTTTGTAATACCTTTTGCCTCTGAGAACTTCTCCCAGAAAAGGATTTCTTTTTAAGAGTTATGAACTAAATGGATACTAGAGATGCCATATAATATCTTCTTAGAAAAATGTTCCTCTCCTGGGGGTTAGTGTTCAGGGTTTGCTGTTACAAGACCTGGGTTCCAGTACTGGCTTCCATTGTTATTTACTCTGTGATCTTAAACAAGACACTGAACTTCTCTCACCTTCATTTTCCTTATCTGTAAATGTGGAGAAAAACTCCTGTTTGGCCTCCTGCAAAGAAGTTAACTTATGTGAAAGGTCAAAGGTTTAACCTTCCATCAACCTAAACCATGGACTCTCATGGTCATACTCTCAACCTCGTAAGACCTCCTATCCATTAAACCTATCCCTGCCCCACTCTCTGTCATATTATCCTGAGTCTTCATTTGCCTTGTTACCGAGATCAGACTCTGTTGTTTACAACTACAACACCCCCTTGCAAATACCAAGCCCCCTTGCCTTTCTCTCTGTCCTGCAGATGTCATTGGAAAAGACCTTATTCTGGTTAAAAAACTCTTGCATACTTTATGTTTGTATCTGAGTTAAATGTTCCCAGAGAAAAATACACACCCTTGCTGACTATTTTTACTTTAAATTTTTTATCACAAAACTCAGATGGGTATACCACCTGTCCCTACTAACCTGCTAATGACCTTGACTCATATTCTTTTGAGAAAATAGAAGCCTCAGGCAGGAGGCCTCTGATTTGCTTTCCATCAACCTTGTCAACCTCCTCACATCTGTATTTTGTAAATTGTACTGGGATCTATGAATATTAATTGTTATTGTTGTTCCATAATTCTTGGTTGAAGATATCTAATGCATTTGGAATATTTTCTTTAAAAAAATCTTCTCAAATTTGACCTCTATTAAACTGTTGTACAGACAAAGGACTATATTAATCATAGTGCACTATTGGGAAGTTTAGCTTTATTTAAAAATGTGCAGAAGCTCATTAGGCACAAAAGCAGCTGCTGAAGTCTGTTCAACATAATGAGCAATTTGACCATTTTGTTACTGATTTGTTTTTTTTTGTGTTTTTTTTTTTAGGATATTTATATTTGGGAGAATAAGGAGCATTTAAATTTAAGCATTACTCACTGGGTTTGCATTCTGAGTATAGGTGATATATAATTCCCGATGTTTTATTCTACTTTGCTTTTAAGAAACCCACAGTGACCTGTGCTAGTGGTGCTAAAAACTCACGTTCCAAGTAAATAAGAAAGGTTCCTTTTCCCCTTTGCACCTTGTCTCTTGTAAATCAATAAAAGTCCTATTTGCTCATTGAGGTTAAACCATACAGCCGAGAGGGCATCCTCAATCACTTGTTAAACTTCCTTTATGAAAGGGCCCTTCATAAGCTGCTTCTCTGGGAAGCAGCATGAAGACAAATTAGCAACTTGAAAAATAAGGTTGTATTTTCACAATCTGTCAAATTCTCTTTGATCTTGTTATGAAATAGACTTGTCAGATTTCTTTTTCTCCTCTAAGTTATGGCTCAATAATGATCCAAATCTCCATGATGCTATCATTACTAGGTGTGCTGAAAAGGCAGCCTTGAGCTTCTGTTCCACAGTGCCCTGTCTGTTTACCATCTGTATTCCCCAACCTGTGCTGGTGATAATATAACACCTGAGCACAAAGGCTCTACCATTGAGGGAGTACCTTCAATGTGGAAGAATTGGAAATAAAGTTTTATACTTTCACTTTAGTTTGTTTTATAACCTTTCCCCAGATATTTCTTTTAAGGCTTTGATCCTCTGAATGCTCCATTAGAGGAAAATAATAGTTTTCATGGTCAAACAAGTTGGGAAATATTTGTATCTAATTATTCTAAGGAATTCAAAGTGCAAAGTGCTGAAAGACTCTGCTGTGTGTCCCTGAGCAAGTTCCTAACTCTCTGTGTCTGCTTGTCTGTAAAATGAGTACAATAATAGCAATTACTTCACAGAGTAGTCTGAGAATTAAGAGCTAATGTGTAAAAAAACATTTAAAACAGTGCCTGGCACATAAAATAGCTATTATTTTTAATAGAGTATTTTCTAAACCTTTAAGCAGAGAACCCATTAACCCTATAAAAGAAACTCTGAAAAAAAACACACCCAGAACTATCATGTGATACTAAATATTCCACTAGAATATGGGATATAGTGAGCACCTTGCAGACAAGTATTTTGCTCTGTGTATTTTTGTATGTTCTGCTCCTAGTACAGTGCCTGGCGTATAATAGGTTCTTGGTAAATATTTGGTGCACACATGCATGACTGTGGTGACATGCATGAATTGTTGTCCAAAGTGTCACCTCTTGCCATGCTCAGTTTAGATGGTTGGTGTTACGGACTGAATGTTTGTGTCCAAAATTCATATGGTGAAATCCTAACTGTCAGTGAGAAGGTAGCAGGAGGTGGGGCTTTGGGGAGGTGATTCGGTCATGTGCGTGAAACCCTCATGAATGGGATTAGTACCTTACAAAAAAGACCTCACTCAGAGAGTTCTCTTGCCCTCTCTGCCAAGTGGAGACACAGGGAGAAGGCAGCTGTCTTTAGAATAGGAAACAGGCTCTCACTAGACATCGAAACTGCGGCACCTTGATCTTGGACTTCCCAGTCTCCAGAGCTGTAAGAAGTAAGTCTTTGTTGTTTCTAAGTCACCCAGTCCGTGGTATTCTGTTATAATATCCCAAACAAACTGAGGCAGTTGGCTTATTCCCGAGCATAGCTGGATGCATCCCTATCCTTTTCTTTCTTCCTTGGTATTAATATTGTTCAATCGGTTAGTACTTTATAAACTAGTGCTATCTCAATTCCCTAAATGGTGTTCAGTATGTTATCGATTAGGTGTTTGAGACTAAAAGTGGCAGAGCTGAGATTTCAACCCTGAATGAATCCAAGAACAGGACTTTTCCACCATCATTCAAAAGAGGAGGCTACTCAGATCTTTGAGGCCAGACATGTCTTAGACCTACGTTATGTCTCAGTATTGAATTTTCTTCTTTACGCTCTGCAGCCTCCCCTGTGGCTTTTGGGATGCAGATTTGTTTCTCAACAAAGATGAATATTAATGGATTTCGTCACCTTGTTAGGGACTTAAAACTGCTCTTATAACTAAACTATAGGCTTTTTTTTCCATATGTAATGATTTAGATACATTTATATTAATAATATATGTAATTTGCTTGCTCACTTTGTCTGATTTGTTGCAAAATATATAAATTATTGGGAATTCCAAGGAACAAAAGATTTGGTTAGGAGCTCCCAGCGATTGGCTGGGAACTCTTGGATTCTTTGATTTTCTGTTCACTCACTTGAAGGTGGATAGAATTTTCTATGAGCCAATCTGTTCTTCAGTTAGCAACACTCTTCTTATATACCTGATGAAGTAACTTCCATAGCTTGGTGGTGTTTCCTATCAATGCTTTCCTCATCTCAAGCATGGGGCTACTATTAGTGTTTCTCTCAGTGTCAGGGAGAGAAATTTAGTTATAATTTTCTTTGTATATAAAGATATTTTTAGTCTCTTTGTATTTAGATTTCATTTTTACTGAACTAGTCCTAGAAGCATGTGATTTTATTCCCCAATAATCTGAGAATGAGCCTCTCTTTCTTCCCTCCTTTTTTGAAGTTTCGGAATCATCAAGAACATTTCCTTTCTTCTTTACCTTAACCACCTATGATAATAACAGCTTTCATCATTGACCATCTGCAGATACATTTATGAATATACTTTTTGTCATAAAGAGAAGAAAAACTAGGGAATATTTGCATTCCACTTTAGGCTAAAAATCCAGGAGCAAATAGAGCTTGAAATATGTTCTGTGGCACTCTTCTGAATTTGTGCAATATACCTCTTAAATTACAATTTCAGTTTTCAAAGACATACAGAAAATCAGGGCAATGAATGGGGACCACCCAGCTGGTCCATTTATGTATGTGTGCTACCCAGACCATGTAACACATGAAAGAGCAATGGATTTCATTTTGAGTTCCACCTAGAATTCCGAATTTGATTGATGACATTCAAAATGCAGTAGCAATACGAATAGTAAATAAGTGCAATCAAATGAAATAATGGATGTAAAAGTGCTTTGAAATAAAGACTACCATGCATACACTCACATAAGGTGTTAGTATGAGTCAACTACTGTTAGAGAAACCATGGAAAGATGTTGAGAGTATGGCTTGTGTATTCTTTCAGTTACCATCAGGACCACTGAGCATTCTATTATATCTATAGTCTTTGGAACTGAATGCCAGAGAAGGGCTAGGTTAGACTGAATAAAAAAAGAATATTTGTCTAGTTGCATTCTACAGAAATATTAACACATTGGTTTGTATTTTGCTCTTCATCTTGATTTGCATGTGTTCACAGAACATGAGAAGCCTCTTATATTTGCACATCCGATGCTCTAAAACTGAATACAATGAAAGTTATGTTGCATTTAATATATTAGTTGAGTTTTGCTTTATCCAGATGCTTTTCAATTATATTACCTACTGTGAAATTCTCAAAACTTTGGACCCCAAGTAGGTGTCCTACAATTCAATTCAATTCTGACACTATCTACCTGGAATTAGAATCAGACCCCATAAATTAAAGGGCTTAGTCCTACAAGACTGCCCCCACTTTAGACGCCAGTCACAAGTCCTGGGCGACCTGTGTTTCTGACTGACAGGCTATAGACCAGGGATTCCCACAATTCCTCCTGAGGTTTGATAATTTGCTAGAGTGGCACAGAACTCAGGAAAACACTGATGTGAAATTCTTTATCATAAAGGATGCAAGTCAGGGACAGCCCAATGGAAGAGATGCACAGGGCCAGGGGTGGGGTCATGGCCTAAAGTTCCTGTGCCCTCTCTGGATGTGCCACCACCCCAGCCCTTCAATGCGTTCACCAACTCGAACACTCTCTGAATCTCATTGTTCAAGAGTTTTTATAACCAATCGCCAGCCCTCCTCCCTTCCACAGATGTTGATGGGTGGGGTTGAAAGTTCCAACCCTCTAACAATTTGCTCTTTCTGGTTTCCAGCCCCATTCTGAGGTTATCCAGGGGTTCTACCCTAAGTTACAGTCAGAATAAATTCAGGTGTAATCAAAAGGGGCCTCATGATGAATAACAAAAAGACACTCCTATCACTTTGGAAATCCCAAGGGTTCTAGGAGCTCTGGGTCAGTAACTGGGAATGAAAAACAGATATTTCTCATACCACACCTGCTTTTTAATTTTTTTGAGAGACTTTGTTTGATTAAGAATAGTTTTATTTTAACAGCAAAATGAAGCAGAAAGGCCAGCATTCCCATAGAACCCTGACCCCGTTCACACTCATAACCTCCCCCACTGCCAACGTCCCTCACCACAGTGGGACAACTGTTGCGGTCCAACAACACACATCATTATCATTCACATTCCACCGTTTATATGAGGGTTCACTTTCGTGTTGTACGTTCTATGGATTTTGACAAATGTATAACAACATTGAGAGTGTGACACCCATACGCCCTAAAGATGGTTGTAAACTGAAGGCAATTGAGAAAAAGGAGAGCTAGGGCCAACTTTCTGCCCTCTTCCTCTATACCAAGAAGGGCACGGTGCTTCTTAATCACCAGAGGCAACTCTAGACGCTTCTCAGCCCAGAGATGGCACCAGAGGAAACCTTACTAACTGGCCTTTACCTTCCAGTTTACCCATATACTTACCTTCTCAAAGTTTTCTGCCCTTTAAAGGCTAAAAACCATTTCCTTTGTTTTTTCGCTTCTCTACAAGTATGTTGTTCTCTGTTCAGATGTTGCATAAGCCCCAAGTTCTTACCATCCCTTTGAGTTACTCATGACTGAATTCTCCTGTGTGTATGTGTGATACAGACATTAATCATCTTCTGTTGGTTTTTCCCTTGTGATTTTGTCACTTTTCAGTCTGATTTGCATGACCCCAGTCAGGAATCCTAGGAATATAAATATAAAAGACTTTTTTCCCCTTCTCTACAATAATACATATCCAGTACTTTCACTGCCTTAAAAATCTTTTGTGATCTATCTATTGATCATTGTCCTGCTTTTTTTTTTTTAATACCATATTTTAGGCTACATGATAGTCAAGCAAAACAGAATGCATTTGAACCTCTAAGCAACCATAAATGAAGAGGAAACCATTTTCAGAAGTGCCCAATAAACATGTGCCCGGTCTTCAGAGATGACAAACTCTCACCTTGAAAAACCTTGTTAGTGATCTAATAGGTTCTTGTACTATGAGTTGAGTCTTCCTGAGTATATGGGACACCTGCAATGACATGAAACCAAAAGCTTGTTATATGAGGTACAATAATTACTGAAAAGCTAATAAGGGGTTCAGCCAAAACAGAACTGGCTCTGTAGATTCCTCACTTCACAGGACAAATGCTGGTAGTCTACAAAGCCAACACAGAGTCGCTGGCAGCCAGCTTGGCCCTGGGCTCTGGCTCACTTCCTGTCTACATATCTTTACGGACATTCCCAGGATATCTCTAAGGTGGGTTACTTTTCTACAGCAATAGTGGCAGAATAACACATTATTAACAATAGAAACAATATTTGGAGTTACAAATTCAATCAAACCCTTGGTATTCCCAGTTAGGAATATAAGGTGTTCTGTTTTGCTCTTTAATGCCATTTCAAAAGGGCACAGAAAGTTTTACTTTCAGAGAACAAATTATGTAGGCATTTATACCACTCATATTGTATCAAATTCGAAATACTCCTTGAAATTGTCTGTAAGAATCAGCCGTCTCAAGCCAATATTTAATGATCCAATCTTTCTCTTGGCAGCAGCCAAAGTCTTGATAGAAACATGATTCAAAGATTCCAGGATTGTCCAGAGATCTTAAAAATCCATAAAACAAAAGGATAGCATATAAGACCTTTGTGGAAAGTGCTTAGAAATACCAAATCAATTCTTATTTTAAATAGTAAAATAAAAGGAACACTCAATATTTAAAGAAACTCAGAGATAATAAGAACAATTTGTTGATGTTGGTTTTTCTATAAGAGCCCTATGAGTTGGTAAATGGCATTCAAAGGGGAGAAATAGAGATATAAATAAGAAAATATGTAACTCTTGGGGAGGGGGGTATCACACATGCATACATACCTGCTGTACATTGTTGCGATGCTTTCAAATGAGGATACCACTAGTGGGAACAGAAATGGGGTCTCTCTCTCCCTCCCCACCATCCTGCAACACCTGGTGTTGTCTGTCTGCAAGGACCCAGCCAGGTCTCTTAGCTCTGTTCACTTGTGTTATCAGAGAGTGATTATATAGAACAAAAGCTCTGAGCACTATGTGCCCGAAGAGGATTTAGAGAGAAATCTCTGGAGAAAGTCTATACTCCTAGGAAGAAATGTAACTTCAAAGCTGCCTTGCAGCTGCAAAGCCCCTAACTCATTAATAAAAAGAGGAGGAAAGAGGGGACCTTTATAAATGTCAGAAGAACTAAAGGTAAAACTCCTGGGTGGAATGATTGCTGAGAGTTGGTTTTCTTAATACACCAGTATATTAACACAGGGCCGGTCCTTCAAGCTGTTTTCATTCATTTTTTTTTCTTTTTGAAGTTTTTTTAAATTAAAGTTTATTGGGGTGACAATTGTTAGTAAGGTTACATAGATTACAGGTGTACAATTCTGTAATACAGTTGTAGTTTTAATGTTGAAATACTTGACTTTGGGATACAGGAGCAATTTTTTTAAATGGTAATTCTGATTTTGCTTAATAACTTGCATATAGTCTTCCATTTATCACGCACACACCTATTTCTTCATGTCTCAACACGCAATTATCCACTTCCCATTGCCAACCAGAAATATCACTGCTACAGTGTCATTGGGATAATAGAGTCCCACTTTGCATCTCTTTGCACAATATACTATGGCCATAGAAAAGCCCACATATTACAGGATGTGAGCTAAACAGTAAAACTTGAGCTCCTGTTTTATCAACTGAATCGCATCCTTCCAGAATGCATATGTTAAAGCTTTCACCCGAATGTGACTATATTTAGAGATAGGGCTTTTAAGAAAGTTATCAAGGTTAACTGAAGTCATAAGGGTGGGGCCCTCATCCAATAGGACTGCTGTGCTTACAAGAAGATAAAGAGTTACCTGGTGTGCACAGAGGAAAGGCCGTGTGAGGACACAGTGAGAAGGTAGCTATTAGGCAGACAGGCCTCACCAGAAACTAACCCTGCCAGCTCTTTCATCTTGGACTTCTAACCTCTAGAACTATAAGAAATAGAGTTATGGTGTTTAAACCACCCAATTTGTGCAGTTTTGTTATGGCAGTCCTAGCAAACTAATACACCCTGTATCTAAGGAAAATAATTATAGGAAGCTTCCTGGGCTTTGTTTTTGAGCAGTGGAAGATCCATCTTTTGGCCCAAACCCTACCTGGAAATTCCTTCTAGCAAATGGGGCAGATTTCAGTCTCTCTTATCTCTTCCTCAAATGCACAACCCAAAGGGGCCAGAACATGAGAGTATGAGAAAAGAAATTCCAACTTGACCAGGACAGAGATAATTTGGTCACATTTATCATGGTTTCCAACTTTCGAGCATATACTCTTGAGTAACTAATAGAAAGTCTACTGCTGTTTTTTTTTTTTTTTTACTCATATATTATTTCCTGTAGATAATTATGCTTAAGCCAGCTGTGTAGTAAAATAAACCTAATTCTCAATTCTACAATATGGGTTTATTTCTTCTAAAATAATGTTCCTTGCATTACATCTATAAAATTGTTAGTTAAAAAATCATAGGATGTTCTTATGGGTAGATAATTGCATTAAGTGGACATTACTCAATGATTGAATTTAGTATTATGATATCTAATTTTACAGTAGAATAAATATAAAAAAATATAAAACTTAAAAAAAAAAAGTCCTAAAAGATTTTCAACCTCATTAGAAGTCAAAGAACTGCAAATTTAATCTACTGGGATATGTAATATTTAATTTGACAAATTGAAAAACACATAAAAATGGCCCATTTTTGTTTTGAATATAATAAAACAGGAATTTACATACCCATTTCAGAGCAGTACCATATGAAGAGAAATTTGTCAATTGGTACTTAAGATATTAGAAACATTTAGTCATTGAGTTGGTAGTTTACTTAAGAAAATTTCCATTAAAGGAATTGTTATCTTAATTGTCTACCTATACAGTGTTCTCAAGTCCTAGAGTTCTCTTGCTTGCATTTTTCTTTAATATTCAAATGCCATTCCCATTCCGTATTGTACAGTGGCACTCCTTTCCCCAAATTTTTGAGAGTTCTGTGAGGGCCATTTCTTCAGGTTGCCCTTTACTCAGATTTCCTGCCACGTGGCATGTTCAGATTCAGACCTGGCGGAGTTCTTTTGCTTATCTCTCCAGATGTCCTTATTGTGCAGTTGCCTTAGTCTTTCTTTCCCCCAACGTCATATGGCCAGTCATGGTGTAGCAGATTTTTACTGAAGATTGCAGGTGATAAAGGGGAATCACAACACAATACATATGGGCAACAATATAAACTACATACTAAGTGGACTGAGTCTTCCTAGCCCATCAGCTGTTGGTGGCCTGAGGAAATTCTCACTGGCCACACTTCCTTCCCACTCCACCCGGCTGGGCCCCCACATACCACCACTTTTCCAGGCCTCTCTCTCTTCCTCTTGGAAACCCTTTTCCTCCTCTTGCTCGCCTCCTAAATCATCCTTCTCTATGCAGAGCAACTCTGCTTCCTCAATCAAGACTAGACATTTGGCTAAACTTTGCATTTTGAAAACTTAAGGAAATATTTTCTAAAGCAAACATCTGAATTTTCTCCTCTAAATCCCCACTTTCAGTAGTAAGAAAAAAAAAATCAGAAACACACACACACACACACACACATATACACAAACATACACACACAAACATGATTATATCTTAATGGAAAAAGGTAAAAATAAGAGAGGAGAAAGGAAATCAAAACAACGGAGAAAGTCAAAACAACAGCAACAAACTGAATTTAAATATTGAAAGGCTTTTATAACAAAAGCATAAATCTTGACATCTCATTTACTCATGTGTTAAAATTACATGTGCCTGTGCATAAAGAGGCATACGATCAGCAAACTGTCTCGGAGAGATATGATTCTGTGACGTTTAATAAATTGATATCTTCTAATTTTATGTATTATGTATTATTACATGCTAATTATTTACAAGGGTACTGTATTATATATATATAAAATTAAAAAATCTAGTCATGTTATTTTTTTTACTATGGAAAACGATTTGCAGTTTTTTCTGAATAGGATCATATTTAGACAAGGCTATCACTTCTATCCTGATCCAGGGATGAACGAGGCTGGCAGAGTAGCATTTGTGTGTATTTTCTCCCTCTCCAGAGCAGGACTTTTACGTGGTTTCTACGGGTGTCTTCCAGTTGCTGAATGGTAGGATATGAATATAAATGTGTACACAGTTGGATGTGTGTCACTGCATTATTACGTGTAAGAGGGAAGTGGCAGCTCTTAGAGAATCTAACCATACAAAAGCTGTCTGGTCAGTGTTAGAATCACGTGTTACCCCACAGGCAACGAGCCCTTGAAAGCAGCCACCTCCATACATGGCCTACACTATGCAGATGTGTGCAAGACACCTGCACCCTTCTGTATACATTTTCTACAAGGAAATTAAACAGTTTGGAAATAACCAACAGGGTGTGACTAGGGTGAGACTGGGCCTTGGAGTCACTGTGGGTCACGCCTTGCAGGTGCTGTGGGAAGTGTAGAAATGAGGTAGGAACTAAGGAGATGGGATGCAGCCCTTTAGCAGATGACACAACAACCATCGGGCATCCATGCCAGGGGTCGTGATCCACACCGGCCTCAGCTCAATAACAATCCCTCTGAGTAAGGGCCACTTTACATCACCTGGTTACAGCAGATTCTGCAGAGTGATTTAGTTCTGATTTTAGGGCTGTTCTTTCCATCATATGGGATGTCAATAAAGGATACAGGTTAGAATGGTGGTTCATCTTTGTCGACTAACTGATGCTTTTTGGAAGTTGGTTACCCTCAGGCAGGTATGCCTCAAAATGTACAGTCGAAAAACAGAATCAAATGCTACAGTAAACCTCAGGAGGAACTGTGGAAGGAGCATTTCAAAGTTACTTACTCATGATTAATCTTTTTATATTGAGAAATAAAGGATATTCATAAAGTTAGATACTCTACAAGGAATTCCATATTTTTTCTAACTAAAGATTCAGGAATTTGGAGAAGAAATAAGAACCACATGTCACAATATGTATGTAAGACTTCACTTCCATGGGAGGTAATTTTTATGTAACTTTGGATGTACTTCAGATATTGTAGTCTTTGCTGGCTGTATCAGTTTTCTATTGCTGCAGTGACAGATCCTCACAAATTTAGTGGCTTAAAACAGCACGTATTTATTATCTTCCAGTTTTGGAGGTCAGAAGTCTGGCATGATCTCACCAGGCTAGAATCAAGGTGTGGGCTGGGTCGCATGCCTTCTGGAAGCGCTAGAGGAAAATCACTTTCTTTTCCTTTTCCAGCTTCTGCCCACATTCCTTGGCTCAAGGACCCCCTCCTTCATCTTCAAAGCCAGCACTATTGCTTCTCTTTGATCCCTCTCCTTTAGAGATCACCTCCTGATCACAAGGTAAGATGCCCTGCTTTTAAGTACCCGTATGATTACATTGGACCATTCAAGATAACACAAGGTAATCTCCGATCTCAAGCTTTTTAACTTAATCATAGCTGTAAAGTCCCTTTTGCCATGTAAGAGAACATTATAGATTCCAGAGATTGGGATGTGAACATCTTTGGGGGCCATTTTTCTGCCTCCCACACTAGAAGTGTTGTATTATCATACAGAATGACAATACCGAAATGTTTGCACAAAAATTTTCAAGTCTAATGACATTTACTTTCTACTATCAATGCCTGTGTATTTTCATAAAAATAAGCCCTTTGGAACATGGTACACTATCATTTTATGATGTCAAAGCAAGGAGAACTAACCTTGAATAGTGACCACTTGAGACATAACAGTACCCACATCACATCGCTGCATTAATTACCTATTGATGGGCCATTGTGTTTCATGTACATGGCACTTGTAAATGTGGTTATTTAAGAATAAAGCAATAAGTTGTCCAAGATTAAAGCAGTTAGCAAACATTAATTTGTGAGGATCAAGTAACGGGAAATAATTTGTGATGGGAGAAATTACACTGAAATCGGGAAATCTAAGTATCTAAGATTCTTCATTTCCTTTTCCATTTGCAGAGCAGATTTTTTAAATTACTAACTCATCTGTAAAGCTAATGAATTGTCTCCTTAAACACTGTGTACTTAGTTTTATAGTTTTAAAAAATTAGTATTATTAAAACATTTTAAGTAAGAGAGGCTTTTTGAATTCCATTGCATTTGGCGAGTGAAAGCAAATTGCATAATTATTACTTTGCTGGCATGAAATGCTGGTTCTGATACTCAAGTTCGCTTCTGCAGAATATTAAATAAAAAAGAGAGAGCCAGTAATTAGGATTACGTGATACCAATAAAAAGAGATTCCTAAAGAATGAAGAATATATGATATTCATCCAGTTGGCCCTCATATCCACTGGTTTTGCTTCCGTGGGTTCAACTAACTGCAGATAGAAAATATTGGGGGAAAAAATCCCAGGAAGTTCCATAAAACAAAATGAATTTGCCACATGCCAAGTACTATGCTGAATCATGATGAAGTGATGTGTAGGCTGTAGCTTGTATGCAAATATAGGTTATTTGCAAGTTCTATGCCATTTTATTTAAAGGACTAGAGCATCCATGGATTTTGGTATCTGAGAGGGGTGGTTGGAACCAATCTCCTGCAGTTACCGAGGGACAACTGTATATGAAAAATTGCTGTTATTAATGTTCTTATCTGAAAATTTAAAAAGTAGTTAATTTCTAATTTCTAATTAAGTACAGTGGATGCTTTGATTGTTTCCTGGCGTAGGTTTCCCCTTCCTCCTTCCTAATAGGATCGCAGCTATTCAGATTAAGTGGGCATGCTGCCTGTCTTCCAACCCCTGATTTTGGCGATGGATTTCAGCAAATCCGTGTGATTCCCTCCATGTGGTTCCCTCCACTGGCCACAGGGATGTGTGTACCCATGGCCACATACACTAAAGTTTGTTGGTGTTTTCTGCTGGGACTTTAGTTTAAGGTTTGGGAACTCCTCTTTTAGATGGTATTGGATGTGGATGCCAATCTTGAAACTATTAAAAAGAATACCTGCCTGAGCATTATGCTACCTGTTTTGTGAAAGTATGTTATTTAAATTTTTGTTTTGTTTTGTTTTGTTTTGAGGATCAGACTGAAGTGGATAAGGAATATCAGCATGGAGAGGCATATGAAAGTGGAAGAGATTTATCTATACTCACAGGTCCTAGAAGAGGCAGGCACAGCACACCCAGAGGGCCCAAACCCTCAAAGTGGGATTTCTCAAGCTGAATGCAGGGAGAGAGGGCCAAATGACCTATGGATAGCAGCCTTTATTGGGAGTTAAGGGTAGACGGCTTTCAGCAGGCAGGAAGTACACTCGTTGGTTAATTTCAAGGGTCAGCAGGAAGGGGTGATCATGGGAGGAGATGGATGTCTTCATGAGATCTATGGCTTGGTTGCACATGTCTAAGCTTGTTGGTGTGGGGCAAATTCAGGGAAACTGGGTAAAAGGCTCAAACAGAAGTGGGCAGAGGAGGGACATAGGACAACAAGCATTTTACCCTTACATGACAAACAGCTAAACAAACTGAGGAAGGTGTTGCTGAAAGAATTGCAGAGACTTGGAGGCAACAATCCTGACAAAAAGAGCTTGGGCCTTAATTACCTCTCCCATTTTTAAGTCTTAAGCGTTGCATATCCGTTGTGTTTTTATAGATCGTGCATGTTATATATTCTGTTATTTTCAACCAAAAGCATCTTCAGTGATGCTTCAAGCAAATATAAATGCATTCTCTTTTCAACAAATATAGATGCATCTAAACTGATTGCCACTCTTAATCCTAGGAAGTATGCCAATAAAACTGCCAATAGTTTTAATATCAACTCTGTTGTTAGGACCTAAAGACAACATTGAAAAATAAACTGAATTTATATATTTTTTCTTAGTTTAGGTAGGTCCATAGAATTGGATGAATCATAATCCTTGGTTCATAATGAGTCTTCACTGCATAGCTCTCTTTTTTATTTATGCAACCTATCTAAGAACTGAAATGTTGCTAGTATCTTACATCAACCCAAGTGTTGTCTCCTAACTCCTTACAAAGTGACTACTGTGTTGTGGCAAGTAACTACTCTTTAACGTTCACTGGTGCATAATATTCCATTATGTGAATATACTACAACCTCTTTATATATTTTAGTATTAATAGGTGATTGTGAATTGTTTCCAGAATCTCAACATTATAAACCTCTTTTCTATAAGTAGTCTTATACATGTATCCTGAAGCACATGTAGAAAAATTTCTCTCTGGTCTGTATCAAGGAATAAAATGGCAGTCATAAGACAAGGGGGAAAAAATGTTGTATGAACATCCAAGGGGTTAATAAATTTACTTATGTACCAGCATGTATAAGATATGCAACACTTGAAATCTCTAGATTTTTTAATATTTGCTAATCAAATGTAACTTCTAATTTCAATCTTGAAATACACTTTGCAGATTACTAATAAGACTGAACATCTTGTTATATTATTGGCTATATGAATTCCCCTTCTGGAAATATTTGTTCATGTATTCTTGTCAATTTTTTAAGTATGTTATTTACTTCTAAAAGATGACTGACTTATTAACTTTGCTTTAAAGATTAGCACTTTTTAAGGTCTTATTTAAGAAATCTTTTGATAACGTAGGATCATAAAATATTCACCTATACTTTCTTCTAAAATTGTTAACATTCTCCTGATATGCCCTTTATCATCTGGAAATAATTTTTGTATATTGTATAATGTAGGAATGTTTTTAACCTTCTTAAAAATTTTTATACAGATAACAAAATTTCCCTAGCAATCTGCCATGACATCTGAACCTACGTCAGTGTTTATGCATGGTTTTCTTTCTATTCTCTTTATTCTATTTGCCAATTGTCTTTCCCTTCCTGGCATAATGCCATCTTTTATTCCCTCTAGCTTTATAGAGATATTATTGACATATACCATTTCTAAATTTAATATATAAAATGTGATGATGTGCATGCTATGCCATCTTAATTATTTACAGTATATCATTAATATAGGTATCTATGTTTTTATTATTACAGTTTACTATAAATCTATGTATCTAGGAGGAGAGGATTTCCACTCCACACTCATGAGCACTTTGGTAATTTTGAGTCTTTTTCCATAAAAATCTGAAGGACCTTGTCAAGTTTTATAACAATTCTGTTCCACTTTTGACTAGGATTACATCAAATGTATAGATCAATTTGGGAAGAATTACTATTATTTAGATAATGGTATTTTTATCCATGAACATAGTCTATTTATCTACTTACTTAGAAGAGATGTTATTACAAGTTTTCCCAGTTTCTAAGATTAATTCTCTCATTTTTTCCCCTTCCGTTGCTTGAAAACAGTGGTTCTCAATTTTGGCTCTACATAAAAATCATTTAAGTTCAAAAATTAATTCGGCCTGAACCCCACTTTAGAACAGTTAATTCCCTATCTTTGGAGGTGGGGCCCTGGCATTGGTATTTTCAAAAACTCTCCATGGTTATTTTCTTGTGCAGGCCAGAGTGGGAACCACTTTTAAAAAGTAATTCTAGTTAGTAAATTATCTGTTTGTATTTACTAAAGCCAGATGTTTTTTTGTGATCTTAATTAAGTCTTATGTGGAACAGCTGAAAAAGGAACTCCTACAGGGAGAGAAGCTGCCACTGGTTAATTTGGTAGAGACAAGTAGCTCCTCTCTTTTCAGGCCCAGATCCATTCTGTTTATGCCAGTGACTTCAGGAGAAGTGAGGTAATGCATCCACTACTTCCAAAGTTGTCATGGTGGAATGTACTACTGGTGGCATTCCAACAGTGAAGGAAAGTGTGGATTATTTTTGTGTCAAGAAATGTCTGTCTTAAATATAAAAGGAAAGGAACTAACCATAAAGGAGATGGCTATAATTAAAACAAAGAGTAACATTTTTTACATGAAAAAATTCTATATCATACATTCATTTGGAAAACAAAAAAGTAACAGTTTAATATACAAATAACTTTTTCATATCAGTATGAAACTGATGAACAAACCAAAATGGGAAAAAGTATGTGAGTAGACAAAAGAGCTACAAATAACCATTGATAGGTGGATATTCAGGTTGATTAATGTCTCCATATCAAATAAATACATGTAATATAAGGTATGTTTCATCTATCACAACACTCTGTGGAAAAGGGTGTATGCGACAGGCAACTTTTAAACACAAATCATGAGACTATAAGTTGATATAACCTTCAGACACTATGTACCAAAATCTTCCCCTTCTTGGAATTTATTAAAAATGGAAAACAATAGTCAAAACATATGTCAACAGAATATCAGTTAATTATATTATGGCATATCTGTGCAATTTTTTTTTTCCCTTTAAGTTTTCCAGCATTTGAATCTCCATCCTATGTTTGGAGAATTTTTCAGTTTCTAAGTCTTGTTGAGGGGGAAAGAGGCACATTGTCTCACTTGTTACAGAAAATGAAAAGGTAATGTACTGCACTGCATTAGTTTGCTGCCATCACAAAGAATCACAGACCATGTGACTTAAACAACAATTTTCTCACCATTCTGGAGGTTGGAAGTTTGAGATTAAGGCCTCAACAGGGTTGGTTTCATCTGAGGTCACTCTCCACGGCTTGTAGATAGACTTTTCCCTGTGTCTTCACGCTGTCTTCCATCTCTACCTGTCTGTTCACATTTCCTCTTCTTAATAAGACACCAGTCATATTGGATTAGGGCCCATCCTAACAACCTCATTTTAACTTGTTTGCCTTTTTAAAGACTCTATCTCCAAGTACAGTCACATTATGAGGTAACTGGTGGTTAGGACTCCAACATTTAAATTTTGGAGGCACACAAATGAACCCATAACACTTGCCCAGCTTCCCTTTCTGATAAGATGTAACCATTTGACTTGGGCTCAGCCAGTCCAATGTATTCCTTCTGGAGTTTGAATTGGAAACTAGTTACATAAAGAAGAATAGACAGTAGACAATTATTTCTAGCAGAGGTGAAAGGTAACGCTGGAAGCCACATCCAGTTTCAGGGTCAGCAGAGGCTGTGGTGAAGGGTTGGAAGTTGAAATATCCAGAAAGAAGAGGTGGAGCAGTTATGACCTCATCAAACTAATTCTACTTCTTCTATTTGTTTGTTTGTTTTGTTCTGTAGAGTTCACATATGAGCAAAATCACATTACATCTGCCTGTCTCTGTCTAACTTACTGCACTCAGCACAATATCCTCCAGGTCCATCCATGACACTGCAGATGGCAAGAAACCATTCTCTTCCCTTGCCAAGCAACATTCCATTGTACATATGTAGCACCTCCTCTTTATTCATTCATCCATCCATGGACCCCTAGGCTGCTTTCACATCTCAGCCATTATAAACAATGCTGCAATGAACACATGGATGCTTATGACCCCTTGAAGTAGCATTTTGGGTTTCTTCGGATAAATACCCAGAAGTGGGATTACTGGGTCCTTCTTTGTCTTTTGTTATAGACTTTGTTTTAAAGTCTATTTTGTCTGGTATAAATATTGCTACCTCAGCTTTTCTTTTTTAATTTCCATTTTCATGAAATATCTTTACCCCATCCCTTTACTTTCAGTCTGTGTGTGTCTTTCGATCTGAAGTGAGTCTCTTGTATGCAGCATATATAAAGTTATTATTTTCTTATCCATTTAACTACCCTATTTTTTGATTGGAGCATTTAATCCATTTACATTGAAAGTAATTGTTGAAAACAATATGTAGTTATTGCCATTTTATTATTCATAGTTTTGATCTTTTTTTTTTTTTCATCTTAAAGACATCCATCTAAAATTCCTTATAATACCGGTCTGGTGGTGATGAACTCCTTTGGCTTTTTCTTGTCTGGGAAGCACTTTATCTGTCCTCTGATTTTAAATGATAGCCTTGCTCTATAGAATAATCTTGGTTGTAGGTCCTAGCTTTTCACCACTCTGAGTATTTCCTGCCAGTCCCTTCTGGCCAGCAAAGTTTCTGTTGAGAAATCAGCCAACAGTCTTATGGGAGATCCCTTGTAGGTAAGTAACTGTTTTTCTCTTGCTGCTTTTAAGATCCTGTCTTTTTCTTTAACCTTTGGCACTTTAATTATGATGTGTCTTGGTGTGGGCCTCTTTGGGTTCAGTCATTATTTCTTCAAATAGGTTTTCAATTCCTTGTTCTCTGTCTTTTCCTTCTGGTACCCCCATGATGCAAATGTTGTTACATTTGATGTTTTCCCAAAGGCCCCTTAAATTTTCCTCATTTTTTTGAAAATTTTTTTCTTTTTGCTGTTCTGTTTGAGTATTTTCTGATACCTTATTCTCTAAATCACTGATTTGGTCCTTCACTTCATCTAATCTACTGTTGATTCCCTCTAATGTAGTCTTCATTTCACTTATTGTATTCTTCATTTCTAACTGGTTATTTTTATGTTTTCTATCTCCATTTTTATATTTCCTATCTCTTGTTGAAGTTCTCCCTGAGATCACTGAGCATCCTTATAACCTGTGTTTTGAACTCTGTGTCTGGTAGATTGCATGTCTCCATTTTATTTAGTTCTTTTTCTGGGGCTCTGTTCTTTCATTTGGGACATGTTTCTTTGTCTCCCCATTTTGGCTGTCATCCTGTGTTGGTTTCTATGTATTAGGTAAGGTGGCTATGTCTCCTTGTCTTAGAAGAGTGGCCTTCTGTAATAGGTGTCCTGTGGGGCCCAGTCTCCCTGGTCACCAGAGCCAGGTACTGCAGGTGAGTCCCTTTTGTGGGTTGTGTGTGCCTTCCTGTTGTAGTTGAGCCTTGGTTGCTGTTTTCATGTCAATGGGAGGGGTTGACCCTCGGGCTCATTTGTTGTGAGAACTGGCCATGACTACTGTAGAAGAGCTGTGGTGTAGGGGCTTACCCTACAGAGAAGGATTCACTTTAGCCAGGCTCTGGTTCCTGTCCAGTCTGCTATTTGGGTTTTTAGTACCTGGAGGCAGCCAGGTGTTGTTCCAGCTGGGTCTGAAGCTGGCCATTAGGCATGCCAGCCTTGGGACCATCTGGGACAGGATCTGCTGTAGGCCAAATACAGCAACATCCTTTGCTCTGCCCAGGGCCACCTGACATAAGCCACAAAGCAATCTGCAGATGGCTACCACCTGTGCTAGGCTTTTAGATGCTTCATTAAGCCGAGCTGCAAACCAAAGCTGGTTGTCTCTAGTGCCAGGCTTAGGGCTGCTCAACCAGAGGTATGGGACATGCCAAAGCCAGATGCTCCTTTTGTGAACTTTTGAGAGATTTTAGGAAAGTCTGCAACATGAGCCAAGACAGACTGTTTGTGTGAAAAAAAAACCCCACTAGAAATGGCTTAGGTGTGTCCAAATGTTGGGTGGGGTGAGGTCTCAGGGAATCACCAGGGCAGAGTGAATGAATGTGTTAGCCAGCTTGATGGAGACTCAGATATGGTGGCCACCTGCATCTGGTTTCAATAAAGAAATAATGGCATCCACACTTCCTCTGTCTGAGAGAAAGGCACCCCTCCAACCCTCACCCTGAAGCCAGACAATTCTGTTCCTCCCCGTATGTCCCTGGAAACTTTCAAGCTGCTGCCCCAGCACTGGAGCTAAGAGTGTGTGCGTCCATCAGCAAGTAAGACTGTATGTGGGCCGTTTAAGAAAAGCACCTGGGACTCCAGCCACCCTCCATCTCACTCAGCCACAGTCTTTGCTGATTTTCACAGTCAGAAATTATGGGGACTTTCTAGCACTGGAACACTGGGCTGAGGAGTCTGGTACGGGGCTGGGACCTCTCACTCCTCTGGGGGGTGGGGGGAAGGCTTTACAGCTGAGATATCCCTTCTGATTTTTAATGGTCACATGTTGGTGTGGGACTGGCCAGTTGTGTGTCTCTGTCCCTCTTGCCAGTCTCAAGGTGGCTTCTTCAGTATGTCCTTAGTTGTAAGGCTTTGGTTTAGCAAGACTTTATGTGATTCTCAATGATGATTGTTCTGTAGGTTAGTTGTCATTTTGATGTTGTCATGAGAAAATGCAAACTCAGCATTTACCTAGTCTGCCATCATGAGTGGAAAAATCTACGTCTTCTATTAGTCATGCCATTTTATGAGACTGCATCTCCAGTGATCTCCATTTTCTTGGTGATTTTATGAGCTGTCCAATATCTTCTAAATAAATTTCTCTCTCCCTAAGTCAGCCAGAGTCAGTTTCTATGGCTTGCAACCAACAACACTGACTGATACAGCTAGTATGGTGAAATATTATATAGCCATTAAAAAAATAAGATTTTCTAAGAATTTTAATAGTTTTGGAAAATATTTACAATATACTGCTAAGTGAAAAAGGTCACAGTACAGCTTATATATTAGGATCTCAATTTTATTTAAACACTGTGTATGTATAACCATAGACAATAATTGGATGGGAATATGTCATATATTTATAGTGATTATCTCTGCATGGTGAGATTATAATTGATTTGTGTTTCCTTCTTTAGACTTGCATGCATTTTACAAATATTCTACACATATTACTTTTATCATCATACAACATTTATAAAAGGAAAATTCAGCTCAGAATGGCCTTTTGGGATTCTCGTGGCTCCTATTAAGTTGCCCTAATTGTATTTCCCTGTGCTTCCAAGGAGATCTTTATGATACTTTTATTATTCTTCATGGATCCAACATGATTCTCAGTACTCTGAGTTCACTTGTCAATGTTTCCTACAAAATTCAAAGTTTCTTTATGAGATTTACTAAACCTAACATCTCTATTTTGTGCCAAGCACAATACCTGGCATACAACAAACACATAGCAGATGTTTGTTGAAGGAAAGAATAAAGCTATTTTAATAGCATTTCGTGTTTCTTTTCAGTTGTGTTAAAACTAGTTTGTTGAATTCCTGTAATGACAAATTCTTGAGTTTTTATATCATTTGATTATCTACAATAGAAAGAATTGGCATTAGTATTGTAGAGTATCCTCCATCAATAAAGTAGGAATATTAAGAATACTTTTATTCTTTAATGTTGAGAAGTGAATAAAGGGGTGCAGGGAAACTATTTTAATAGGTTGCCTCCACCTAAAATAAGTAATCAGTTATGTTAACTATTAATACTCTCGTGAACTCATTTAGCCAGAATCATACAACTACTTAGATTTTACTATGTATTCAGTGCTAATGTAAGATTCTTGCTCAGTCCCAGGCCACCAGTAGAGAATTGAGGCCAAGTTTCAAGGTCACACTCTGTGATAAAACACAATTAGGGACCTCATTTCATGGATTATAATTCTATCCAAACTCAATATATGATCTTATTCTAGTTTAAAGCAATTTGTTCAAGCAGGCCAACCACCTTCTTGGTGTGGGAAAGTGGCTTGTAGTTGTTTCATGTTAGTGGTGGCATTCTAGACCCATGCTCATCAAAGAGCCTATCTGCAATGAGATAAGGAGTTTGTACCAGAATGTACATAAACCTATTGCTCTCTTTAATGGGAAAGTCTTGCTGTGAAGATTTTCAGCTGAACTTAACAATATGGTTCTGAACAACAGATTTTGAGGACCACAAATTTCCAACTTATACCTGGAGTGTCCAGATTCTGAAATTTCCCAAGTTTGATTGTTTCAGTCCTATTTTTCTAAAAATCTCTTTTTTTTTCCTTTGCTTTCTCAAACAACCAAAATAACTTGAACTAATACAGCCGGACAATGAAAATGTGATCATGGAGTCTAGATGTATGGATTTTGAAGTCCTGCTCATAGAGGTGTTTGTTGGAAGCATGGGTAGACGAACATGAATGAAAGCATTGAATGGAGAGCCTAGTGATAGAAAATAAAACTCTTGACTCTAGAATCTGTTCATTTATGGAGCGGGAATTAGAAGAGACATAATTAGCAGGAAGTGGAAAGGGATATCAGAGCGTAGGGAAGAGCCAGGAAGATACTCATAAAATCCCAGAGAGGAAAGTGTTTGACAGATGAAGTACTGGTCTGCAGCATCTGCTTCAGTTAAGATGGGCTGTGCATGGTTACAGATAAACTCTAGTCTTTTAGTGGCTTAACAGAATAGAAGTTTATTTTTTGCTCACATAATAGTCCAAGATGGGTGGTCTTGGTTGCTTGATGATTCAGGGGAAATGGCTCCTTTCATATCATGGCACCAGCCCCCGTTAAGAGTTTGCTACTGCCAGATTAATAGAGAGATAATAGATACATAGATAGATAGATAGATAGATAGATAGATAGATAGATAGATAGATAGATGGACGATAGATAAAGAGAGAGAGACAGACTTGGAAAAGTCTCTGAGGTGAAAGTGACTCATATCCTGCTGCTTATATTCTGTTGGCAAGAACTGGCCACAGCCAAATGTAAATGTAAGAGTCGGGCAACTTCTGCCTAGCAATCAATCTGTACAATCTAGAGAGGGGTAAGTATGTTTTGATAGAGAGTCGCCTTCTCTTCCTCACTGTTTGATGTCCAAGCAAGGCTAAGAAAATGAGACCTGAGGAATATTGTTGCTGAATTTGGTGATTTCAAGTCATTTGGCGATCTTCATAGAGTGAGAGGGACTGAAGCCATACCTCACCTGTTAAAAGAAAAATGAACATTTGAAGAGGTGCAGATAGAAGGGGTAAACTTCTATTTCAAATAACTAGGAAGTGCAAGGGCAGTAAAAACAAAAATAGATTGAAGAGGTAGCAGGATAGAAGGAAACGTTTTATTTTTGCAGTTAAGTCGCTCTGAGTATGTACATAATAAGTAGACATAAATGGAAATGAGACAAGAACAGCAAGAAAAGGGGGGCTGGAGAGCACACATGCAGGGATTAGCAATGGGCAGGAAGAGGACACGTCTTCTGGAGGGACTAGAGATTAAAAATGTGGATGGACCCATGGCAATTCAGTGGAGGAAAACAATTTTCTGTTGAGTACCGTCCAGAAAGCAGGAAGAAAAGCCATCTGCTTAGGTTGCGAAATAGGGATTTAGGTTCAGGTTTCAAGGAAGTATAAAAACTATGGAATCTCCTATGTGGACCTAGGGAGAACTGTCAGGAGATAAATAACATGATAGCTAATTAGAGAAGAGTACAACGTTGAGGTTGGAGATTTAGAGACATCCCAATCAAACAATAAAGCCCTCGGTCACATTTTCCTGTTCTTACAAGTAATTTTACATTCTACTTTTTTTTTCGAGAGAATTTTCTTTAAAGCATCAGGCAAGGCACAACTTAAAAAATCAGCCACTACACTATATAAATGCACTGGAGATAATATTTTTTTTTCCCTTTTTTTGGTAGTGTAGGCTGGCAAAGAAACACAGCAAAGTGGATATGAAAGAAAAGTTCATGTGAAATTACTGAAATACACAAATTGACGGTGTTATTTTTACCTATCATTTTATATTTCGAATGGCTTTTGAGTAATGATCATTGTAATGTTTGTTCACAAATAGAGGTATGAATTCTGTGTGGGTGTTAATACCATTTAAAAACTGGAATTACTTAAGATGCATTATTGGTGCAGAAGGTGGTAGTTATTTTTTTCTTTCTAATATGAGAATAAACACAAATAACATTGTTAGGGAAGAGTGAAGTAACTTTTACATAGTTGAATGGCAATGTTTTCAATTTTATAACTTTTCTTAGCCTGCAGGTTGTTGTTTGGCAAGGTATATTTAAGAATATTTCTTTTCTTCCATTCTTCCTAGGAAACACTAAACCTACCCATTACCAAAGACTCCTACCAGTTTAAACAGAATTCTAAAACTGTAACTTTTTCTAGGCCAAGAAGAAACCAGCAATCTCCATCCAGAAGGCATTTAATAACCCACTAAAATGATCTCAGCATGAGCCAGATTTTAAAGAAAAGAGAATAATGATTCTGACATCCCACAATCAGCCTTTAGCTGAACTATTTGTCTATCAATTAGATATAGAAATGATTATTTATACACACACGCACGCATGCACGCACATGCACATGTCCGTCCACAAACACACTCAAAAATATATCTCTAGGTATTTTTTTCACCCCTTTAGCCACATTTTTCTCAGCCATATGAACTTCAAATAAAAAGTTGTGCCTATAAGAAAATTTAAAAGGCATATTTTAATATAGGGACATATTTTAAAATAAAAACCCCCAAACATTTACTGTCCTGGAGTTATTTATTTTTAAAAAATGGGAGTACATTAAAAAGCCTGAAATATCCATAACCATTAATCTACATTATATTTTATATGAAATAAATAAAATTGCATTTGCACTGGAGAAAAGGAAATGTAAATGCAACTTAAAATTGAATTTTGTTCTCATTGGTTCTAGAATTCTAATATGTAAGCATTGTCCCTGAAGAAGAAACTTTATGAAAAAAAATTTTAAGTATTCGAGAGTTAACCTTTAATAAAAGTCCTTATTGTTTCCATAAAACAGAATAGCAAACTGGGTTCATTTTATTACATTGAGTCAGAAATGACTATATACGGTATGTCTGTGTGTATATACATACACATATGTATATATATATATATAAAACATTGTTAAAATTGGTTAAATTTCCAAAAGCAATAAATGATCCTAAAATACCACAATATAATGAAATTACTATAAGTTGGTGTATTACATTTTATATCTTGTATATCTGATGTTTTTTAAAGCTAGAGAAAAAAATTTACCAAATGTTTATAGACAGATGGTTTAAACTTAATCAGATTAAATATCAACATGGAAATCAATTCAAGGTCTGAAAATTCCAAGAATGCTTTAAAAAAATCTATAATAAGGCAACTTCACAAGACAGAGTTAGGCACAGCACTCATATTTCATCTGCCGGATTTATTCTGCAATTGACTTGTTAAGTGTCCCTCAAATAAGCTGTCTTTATAAATGGTTGCCAAAATACATTTCTGAAGTTGGTATAAATGTATTGTTTGACAGTTGGGATTTGAAAAGTGTAACTAGTTTCTTTCTCTTTAAAAACTAGCTTCATTACAAGATTGGCTAACTTTAGAAAACAGAGTAAGTTCCTGTTTGGTAGTATTCATCTTCAACTTCAGATGGTTGTAGGATACTGAATATCCACAATTTGGATGGGTATTTATTGTTCTTTTGCAGAACTAATTTATTTTTATTTTTCTAAATCTATATAGACCATCTTTCTACTTCCTTGTGTAGAATTTAACATAAAATTTGTTTATTTTGAAGCGATATCTGCACTCTCAAATTGATTGCAGCATTAGTCATGACAGTCAAGGATTGGAAACAATCTAAATGTCCATCAGCAGATGAATGGATAAGAAAATGTGGTACATACCTACAATGGAAAAGTATTCAGCCTAAAAAAGGTAGGAAATCCTACCATTTGTGACAACATGGATGGACCTAGAAGACATTAGGCTAAATGAAATAAGTCAATCACAAAAGAGCAAATACTGCATAATTACACTTAGATAAGGTATTTAAAATAGTCAAACTCAGAGAAGCAGAGAATAGAATGGTTCTCACGAGGGGCTGGAGGAAGGGAAAATGGGGAGCTGTTCTATGAGTATAAAGTTATAGTTACACAAGATGAATAAATTCTAGAGATATGTCATACACCATAGAGCCTATAGTTAATAACATGATGTTGTGCACTTAAGAGCTTGTTAAGAAAATACATCTCATGCTAAGTGTTGTTGCCCCTCCCCCACCCTCAACACACACACACACACACACACACACACACACACTCACAAAAGCAAAGAGACACAAGAAATCTTTTGGAGGTGAGGGATACATTTATTACCTTGTTTGTGATGAACGTATCACAGGTGTAGGCATATGTTTAAACTCATCAACGTGTACACATTAAATACATTCAACTTTTTGTATGTTAAGTATACCTCAATAAAGTTGAAAAAAAAAGGAATCTATTTGTTTAGAGAAAAAGCTTAGCTCTCCCCTAGTCTAATAATATTTTCACTGTACCACTGAGGAAAGAGAGAGAGGGCAGGTAAACAACCTATATGCTAACACAAGTGTAGGGTCAAGTCCATCTTAGTACCTGGGTCACCTGATTTATAATAATATAAAGCTTCAAAACGAGCCACCTTTCCTCATGTCTAGTTAAAATTATTTCTGTAGCACCAATTACTCTGTAAGTTGGATTATGGTCATTTACGTACTTTCTTGTTCCCCTTCCGCACGCGCATAGATTATTTCAGGACCCACTCACAAACATCAGAATCAAGGCTTGAAGGTACAGACCTATGCACAGATTTTGGTAGATGACCCCCAATGAATCCATGCTTTTGTCTTTGCAAAGGAATATCTGAGATATAATTAACATCAACTTGGCCCTATGTTTCAACAAAAAGAATGATAGCCTAGAATCAGGTTTTCCCAGCTGAAATGAAGTATACAGTAAAGTATGGTCACCAGGGTAATTCAAGTCCAAACTGCTTTTGCCTGCATTAACCAGATTGCTGCCTCTACCATATAGGCCTTAATAGCTATACTACATAAAATGTGACTCAAAAACTTGGCTCAGGTTTTTGGGGAGATGTGAAAGCTTCTTAGGACCACTAGTATATCTTTCTCTCTCTAGAGCTGTCTGCAGGTTTTAAGGCTGTTACAGTTAAATGGTAACTTTCCCCCATAAATAGCATATCTATGCAGGGGCCATTCTTCCTACCAACTGCCCTTCAGAAACCAATGGGTCACTATGCATTTACATGAGACTACTTACACTTCTTACTCCATATCTTCATTATTATTTTAAACAAGAAATGTAATTTAATTTTTACTTTATACTTGTCTCTGAAGGTGAAGGAAATAATTAAGAAATTTATAAAAGTTGAATAGATCTCACTTCGTTCTATCCCCTATTTTATTGAAGAGTGTAGTATTTCTGAGACCCCAAGACACCAAACTCAGTGGATTGTATTCATGTTCCAGATCTCAGAACTCATCCATTTAGAGGGTGATATTTTATTCTTCATTTAAAAAACTCTGGATACCAGTATGTCATATAATCAGTGGTGTACAATGAAGGCAGGTGCATGAAAAAGACAGTTCTTATCATTGGAGAATGTCACCTCTATTTAAACTTCTAATGCTATATGTCTCTTTATCTCTCTCTTTATCTCTCTCTCTCTCTCTCTCTCTCTCTCTCTCTCTCTCTTTATCATCTATCTATCTATCTATCTATCTATCTATCTATCTATCATCTATTTCTATCTCTCTCTATATATATATGTATGTCTATCTTTATTTTCAAATATTTCAGGTTGACAGGCAATTTCTATCTTGTAAAATGTAACTTGTAGCTTAAGTAACAGCTTCTTCAAAGTTGTTTTGATCACCTCCACTTCAAAACAAGACTCTCAAAAGAGAAAATTACAAAATAACACTTTTGCTGTAATGCTCTATTTTTCAAGCCATAAATACCTATTCAATTCAAACAAACAATCAAAGTGAGAAACGATTTGCTTGGTCATCTGAGAATGTCCAAATCAATTAAATTAATTAATAATAGCAAAGTCTATATTAAACTCTGAGAGTTGTTATATGCAGATGTTTAAATTCTCCAAGGAGTATTTCACGTCAGCATATAAGATGATGGCTTCTGGCACACAGCATTGAATTTAAGTACTGTCTCTATTATCTAGTGTGGTGTAACAAACCGCTTCAAAATTTAGTGGCTTTAACAATCGGAATTATTTATTTTGCTCCTGAATTTACAATTTGAGCAGGGTTTGGCAGGGAAGGCTGATCTCTGTTCTATTCAGTGTCAGGTGGAGCAGCTTGACTGTGGGGTTTGCTTCCAAGATGGCTACTCAGATCGATGGTGAGTTTTTATTGACTATTGCCAGGGCTGAAAGTTGGGAACCTCATTTACCCTCCATGGCAGCCTCTCCAAGTTGCATGAGTTTCTTCGAGAAGGGTGGCTGTATTCTAGGGACAAACATCCTGACATAGAGAGCCGGGAAGTAGCCTTTTATGACCTGACTTTGCAAATCAAAGAGTGCCATGTCCACTCCATTCTCGCCACTTGAAGTAAGTCACTAAGGCCAGTTTATACTCCATCAACATTCAAGAGGAAGGAAATTAGATTCAATGTCTTGATGGAAAAAAGGTCAAATCATTTGTGGACATATTTTAAAACCACCACAGTATGAAACAAGGGATGCTAAAAATAAATGTTAGATGAATTTCAATAATCTAGAAAGATCAATTATTCCTTGAATTACAATGTTTAAAACGCCATTTATTGAACTCCTTGCAGGTGCCTTAGATCCATTTTTAGTAGTTCTTACAGAAATTCTAAGTAAGTATTTTCTATTTTACAGGTGAAGAAATTCACAGGTAGTAGGAAGTCATAGATAGTAAATGGTAGAACCAAGGATTTAAAAATTGACCCTTTCTACCATCCCATGCTAAAGGTGAGATTTGACCCAGAATTCGGCAGCTGGATGAGATTTAAGTGGCCAGAGAAGAAGAGGAATGTTCTCTGGAGAATGATATGATGAAGCGTACAGGATAATTTTCACAAAAGTCATTTGGCTGGACCGGCATATTTGTGTGCACAACCTTGGCAGCCATTTCTGAGACAGGTGTGGAATGTAGATAGGCTCCTGGTCCTTGTTGTCTGAGAGATCCGGGCAAAGGCTGTGGCAAAAGTCTTTCCAGATAAGCTGGTTCTAGTGCATTCTCAGGAGGGTGAGGGACAGTGAAGAGGGGGCTGGGTTGTAGGGGGGTTGGAAGATTAACACCAGGTCGGGCATCCTACAAGAGTCACTAACAGTTTAGCAAGTAAGATTTCAGCTAAGTCAGTACATACATTACAGTTTGTAGTGTTGTTACCTGCTTGGAATTTGGTGCTACCTATTCTTCATATAGAGCACCTGGCTCTCACTGTGGATGTGGGCAGTCAGGGATAGAAAACCTTTTTCTATGTTTTGTTTTGTTTTGTTTTGTTTAAAGAAGTTGTGACATACAACTCTCTTGTCTTAGGAAGGTGCCATATCCTTCAACTGAAAAGAGCAATTTCGTTCCTTTATTCAAAATTTTTTTCTAGTCATTTTTTTAAAAAAAATATTTTTATAGCACTTGCTCTGAGCCAGACAGAGTGTTATATGCTTTGTAAATATTAAAAACAAAGCAAAAAACAAAAAACCTCACAGATGCCTATGTGGTTACTTTGTTATAATATTTATGATTACTATAGCACAACTGTACTATAGGTGAGGAAGAGGGTAAATAGAAGTTCTGAGTCCATCTCACAGGCAGTAAGAGTGCGGAAAGCAGACACTTGAATTTGAAAATTGGCATTTTCTTGGAAACTCAATAATTTCTCTGAGCCTTGTTTTCATCTATCTATGGTTACTGTGAGAATTAGATTGAAATAGTCTATAGGGAAATGTATGAAAAGGTCTGCTGTGAAATAAAAAAGTAATTAAAATGTTGAGTAATACTATGTTAGGGAGAGTGAACATGTCCCCAGGCCACGGAGGGAAACTTTGGACAAAAACCCATCTACTGGTCTGAGCTAATGTAAAGCTTCTTTCAATTCACAGACCTCTCTTAATCAACAACTCTTCCTGGGTTGACTCTAGAGTTCCTTCTACTATTGGTTAAACCAGTAACTAAAATGTATATCAAATATGATAAAATCTGTTTTTTTTGAGAATGAAGGTATACAGAGTCATCTTAGGCTCTGCCATCATTGGCTGAACCATGACTCTGTTATCGAAACTTCAAGTTTTCTGTTTTTTTTAACAAATGTTTTCGTTTTTCTTTTGTATAAAATCTTCATTTAAAAAAGTATTACCTTTATTTATCACAGATCTATTGTTACTATTGCACTCTAGTGGAGAGTAGATGGTGCACTCATTTACTCTTAATTATATATGTACCTTCCATGCCTATGTATAAAACTTCAGCTAGGACAAAAGTGTGTGTGTGTGTGTGTGTGTGTGTGTCTGTCTGTCTGTGTGTGTGTCTGTCTGTGTGTGTGTCTGTGTGTGTGTGTGTGTATCTAGAGAGAGAGAGAGAGAAATATTTACTTTAACATGTATTTTATATTTTGCAAATGTGAATTTGTATTTGATTTAACATGCGATTAATTTGCCTCAAGAATTCATTACTACCTCCATATGCTTTCAACTTCAGACTACAAATATAGTAACAAAATAATACAGTATTATTTGAAGGTAAAAAAAACCTGAACAATGTACTAAATCTTAGGTTTTCAAATAGTTTAAAAATATTTCTAGTACGTCACACTTAAATATTTTTAAAGCAAAATTGTCAGATATGCCACTATTTTTTTGTTATAGAAACTTTTATGTTTTCATAAAAAGTCACACTTGCTTAAAATAGAAAACAAATGGTTTAATCATTGTAAATACAGCCATACTGTAGATTTTGTTCTTTATTTCTAAAAGGAAATTATGCCAGTAAATAATGTTCTTTTTTGGTTGTAACAGTAACATATAACAAGTAATGTAATAGTAATAGTAATCACAATAATTATAATAACAAAATGATAGGAACCATCTATTAAGAACCAACCATCTATTTCTGGTGGGCCTTTTATAAACATCATGTCATTTAGTGCTTGCAACAATGCACAAGTAAGTCACATTTGTTCCCACATACAGACAAAGAGAATTATTAGGCTTAGAGAAAGAGGCTAAGTGACTTGCCTTAGAAAAGGTGGAGCCAGAAATCAAATCTATGCTTTTTTTCCATTAAGCCAGGGTGGTGCTTATAAGGCAAGATCCTGAAACACAGATTGAAAATTTGCTGGCTATTTTATGATTACAGATTATTGTAATTAACTTGGGCACTTTGTCAGATTCCCAGTTCTTTTGTTAATCCTTTCTACTTTGAAATCATAGTTTACATTATCCAAGTGCTTTAGAATTACAAAATCCTCACACATATATTTGCTCTTATTCCTCTCAATATGTTTAGTCTAATTTTCCAAATTGGACACTAGTTTATATTATAACTCGATCATGATTTCTTATACAATGATCTTATCTATGGAGGTAAGCTACCGTCTCCCATGTATACACACAGAAAGAGCTCGATAACTAGTAAATGACTATATGCCCTCTAAAAAGGCATGCGTCCATGGTGACAGTCATAGGAACTACTAACACCAAACAAATAAAACCTTTGCCCCCAAATTGAGGAGAAGGGACCCACAAAAGGTCAGGGGAAGGAGAGAATCACCTGCAGACACCAAACTCCAGAGGCATCGGCCTTCATGCATCGAAGACTTAAAAACCGTCTGCTGGATCATACTCCATTACTGTCCATTCTAGGATCAATCTTGATCATATGCAGAGTCTTTCTGGCATTTCCACAACTCCGTCAACCAGTCCACTAAAAATTAAAATTGAAAAAAAAAAAGAAAAGCACAAGACCATAATTGAGATTTCCAAACAAAACTCTTCACAAAAATGGCTGACGCACAGTCAGTCAGTTTTCTTCTCCTACATACACTACAGAAGTTCTGTAACTGGGCCACGCTTCCCACAACCTCCTCCTTTCTCCACAAATCAAAAGACGTTCAAATATTTTAGGGGATCAAGTTCTAAAGAGACATATGGGCAGTCAGTGATTATATTTTATTACAGAACTTTGAGAACAAATGACCGTTAAAATTAATATTTCCATAGAAATTTGGCATTTGCCCTATTCTTCCCAATTACACAATATGCATTCATGAAGTGTATCTCTAACCACTCTAAAATTCAATGACTAATATTGAGAGGCTGCAGCATCCAGAAGAAACAAAACTGATCTGCTATTCAGAAGTCTAGTAATATAATTACAGCTCTACGACTACAATCTAGAATTATAATTATCGACTTACTATGAAATTGTAAACTTTCTTAGTCATCCCTGTCTGTAGTAATGGAAATGGCAGTTACTCAGGAATGTTGGAAGAAAGACGAAACTATTCCAGGTGAATCGACTAGTCTGTGTACTTTGAAAGAAAGGTGTTGATTGCATTTGAGATGAAACTGCATTTAAACTGAGAATGAATAAGCTCTGAATGGCATGTGGAACCTAGCATGGGTTCAGAATTAGGCCAATGAAAAACGAGGTCTTATTTTTATTGAAAGCTGAGGAATCACCTTCAATTTATGTTTTAGTGTCATAATGCTGACACATAACTCACGCACGGACAATTCCTCTTGGGGTGAAGGGTCAGGCAATTCGTCCATTGCATCACCCATCACCTATGTGTGCCAGCTGTTTGGGAGAACTTGAAAAAAAACGATGGAAAATTCTTAATATCCTTTGACAGTACGATATTTGTACTTAGACTCTGGCTATTCCAGAATGATGCTTCCCTGTTAGAATGGCCAGTCAATCTCACTGCATGATGGAAAACAGATGTAAGATTAGGATGCAAAGTAGTTTTCCAGATCCTTGGTCCCAGCATGTTGCACAGTCCAGCCCCAGAGTTAACCAGCCAAGTGCTGACACATGTCTTACAGCAAAATATCCCTCACAGCCACAGTTCAAAGGCCTCGCTACCCTCCAGGGCAATTAATACAGCATCACGTTCAATGGTGCTTGAACCAAATCCATTGAATCCTCAGGGGAGAAATAACGAAGCAATCGCCGAGCTCAGACAAGAGCAGCCTGCAGTGGTGGCTAAAGTTTCAGTCCCTGAAAATGTAGCTTTTCCTGAAAGCATGTGTAGGGTTACACACTTACTCGAAGGGAGTTATGCTCAGATTGTGTAATCTACTTGTAGGATAGTTCTTGTAAGGCAGCATCAACACTGAAGTATAGTTATTTAATAAGAAAGAAAGGAAAGAAGACAAGAAGGAGGGAAGGAGAGAGGGAGAAAGAGAGGGAATAGGAAAGGGAGAGAGAGGGAGAGGGAGACGCGGAAGGAGAAGGAAAAGGAGGAAAAGGAGAAGAGGAGGAGGAGAGAGAAAGAAAGGGAGGGAGGGAGGAAAAATAAGAAGGAACGCTACAGATGTTCACTCTGCCATACTGGAAATTTTCAAGTTTGCCTTGTTGGAGATAACCAGAAAGGCAAATAAATATTACTTTAGTAAAACTGATGTCACCATGGTGTGTACTACCAGAAGTAGAAGAGCTCCTTTCAGAGACTTGCAGTAAACATGCTTTAATTTTAGCCAGAACAGATGAACTCAAGGATTATGTTGTTCTCAGTTGCCTTTAGCATTACTTAGAGCTTATCTGGAAAAAAAAAAAAATAAAATAAATGATAGCAAACACACCACATGGGCCATATTGGTTACATTTGAAATTAAAATAAAATCTGCACTTTGACTAGGTATTTTGCAATCTTTTATACGTGCATTTACTTGGACCTAGAAACAAATGCCAGGATGAGCAGCTTGTAAAGCTGACCAGAAGCCAACCTTATATAATAGTCAGGCGCTTCTGGGTGCCACATTAGCTCTTTCGGACTGTGGTACCTTTTAGCATTCTGTAAGGAAGCCATCATTCAGTGACCAGAACGAGCAATTCAATATTCCAAGGTGCCTCACTTTCACAGAAGCTGAGAAAATACAATTTATTCGACTTTCAATTATTTGCATGCCGATTTTCCACGTCGCCCGGTATTTGTGGCTCTTGGGAGCGCTTCGTTCGCTATGCCCATCAGCTGGGTGAAGAAGACAGCACTAGTGTCCCATGGAATGCACTGGGTGACAGCTGAGCAGGATGTATTGGCAGTCCTTGCTCTTTATTCCCTTCTAAAAACACATACAAGTAATACATTGTTCACTAATGCAACATAGCTAAACAAAAACTAAAATTCCAGTCACTGAAGGACAATCCTGTTAAATCTTAATGGATGTCATCTCTATGTTATTTTCTGCATGCATGCATGTAAAGGTGAAGGTATGAGAAAAATCCCACATGTGTCTATACAAAGATAGGTATTATGTTGGAGACATGGAGAGTGCGGTTTCTGGAACCAGGCTGTCTCAGCGTCTGTCACTTATTAGTTGTCTTTCTTATCTTCGGCGTATCACTTCAGATCCCTAGACTTGGTTCCTCACCAACACACTGGGATAATATTAATGAGGTTGAAATGAGTTACTACGTATAAAGTACAAGGACATGTGCCCTTCTTGTAGTAACCACTGTGCAGATATTTGCTATTATTATTACCTTGCTGAGAATCCCATTTTTCACTTAACCATGTATCATGAATATCTTTCCATGCCAATAAATACATGTATGCCATCATTTTGAGCAGCTGCATAGAATTACATGTATTCTGTGACTATCATAGCACACGTTAAGAGTAGCTAGATGGGGTCTAGTGTTTTCTATTATAGATCACGTTATAATGAATATCCTTATAAGTACATCTTGGTGTGTTGATACTCCTTTTGATGAATAATTAGTAGTGGAATTAATGGACTAGATGACATGTCAGAGATTTCTGACTTGTATTGCCAAAGTGTTCTCCAGAAAGTTTTCACCAATTTTATTTTCACCAGCAGTATATGAGAGTACCCATTTCCCCACATTCTTGACATTGTTAAATATGATCTCTCTTTGAAATCTTTATTCAATATAGTAGTCATTAAAGGTAATGAAACAAAAGAAATTGATTTGAAAAGAAAATTAGTATTATTTAGGATAGTTTCTCTCTCTTTGGAGGTAGTGCCAGTTATATATAATAGCTATGTGTGTCTTATACGTGGGCATGTATGTGTGTATTTTTGTGTGTGTACACAGCCGTATATATGTATGTACAAGTTTGTACACACACATGTGCAATAGCTATGTTTAAATATTTATAAAAATTTCATTAAGATTATCAAAGGTTGCAAAGATTTTTAGGATTATTTATATTCCATGGAAAGAGCAAAAAATGTAATATAAAGAAGCATGCTCAGTGAATATGCTACGATTCAAGAAAAGGCGGTTATTTTCACATAACCAGTTTTCCCTCCTCATTCGTTTTCCAAAACAGCCTATACATTCCATCTGAGTGCATATTATATGAAGACTAAAGGAATGAAATATAGGGGGCAGAGTAGAAGGATCAATTAAATGGCAATATTACGTTGTAGGAATGAGGACACAGCACAACCAAATTTCACATCTCTAATTGGCAAGTTTTTTTCCCCTTTTGGGGTCCAGGTCTGAAAAAAACTACAGAATTTTTTTCAAAAGACCTCACGCCTCCTGATCCAGCTATAATACATCAACTTCTAGGCCCTAAAGATCCATAACAGCAAGAGCTGTGCATATTTTCACCCTTATTGTATCTTCAGAAGCTAACCAACACATGGAAGGATTCGATGTTATCTTCTTTCACCATTTCTAATGGTTTAGAAATGCCTGTTTTAATCCATTGGCTGCCCATCAGATCAGAATTCAATCTGCCTCACTGAAAAACCTGAATCATTATTCACAACAGGCCCTCATTAGTTCATGAAATGGGGCATGAGTTTTATGATTTAACAGCACCACACAACCATCCTGCTGCATGGCCAAACTGTAAGATTTCTGTTTCCTATCCTGGCTTCTTCTTGATTCTGAGTCCCCATGATAATCCAAGTTTCCTCCACAGTTCTTCATAGAAGAGGTATTGGGTCTATACCAAAAGACTGGCGCCCATTTCTTTTTGTTTCCTTTTATTGCTCCCACTATTCTAGAGGATAATTAAAAGGGATCTATGTACTTATTTGTGAGCGGTGGAGTTTCTATGTTTTCTCTACCATATTCTAGTTTTCTTTTAACCTTTTTTTCTAGTCTAATATTTAGCAACCTTAGTTGAAACAAATTAAACCTTAGTCTAAGAGATCAGGAAGGCATGGAACTCCTTGAAGTATTATTGTACCCGTTCCTGAATAACAATAAATAATGGTATTTTTGTAACTCCTTCGGAGAACCCTTTGTATATCTGAAGTGACTATCACAAATCAGCAAGAAGAGTCAGACCCCAGTCAAGTCCTTTCCTCTGTCTGGTGTAGACAGGACCATAAAGGGCATGCATACTTTCAACTGTCACAGAGGTTGTAGAGAGACAACGGCAGATAGAGAAATTGGTTACAATTTAAATAACAGCGTGAGGGGAGGGGGGCGTGATGCCTGTTCAGAAATGCTGAGCTGACCAAAGTGGAAAGAACATGAGATTTGTACAAGGAAGAGTAGCAGGTAAGGTTGGATCTTGGTTGTTAAGCTAAAGTTTGGATTTTTTATTACATCAGATGGGAGAGTCATGGAATTTTTTGAGAAGGGAATATATGATGATGAAAGCAGCATTTAGGAATCCACTGCCTATTTCCTCAGCATGGTATATAGTACTGAGTAGACTGATGACGGTGGTGCAGAGTGAGTGTGTGTGTGCGTGTGTGTGTGTGTGTGTGTGTGTGTGTGTGTGTGTGTGTATGGTGGCAGAAAACCTAGTTAGGACCCATAGAAGCCACCCAGTTGTGAAGCTGTAAGGGATTGCACATGGGGATGAAAAGAAGGACCTGTGTGAGAGATGCTGTGAAGGAGGTGTGTTCAGGACTGAGCAGTCGGTCATGAGAAATGCCGCAGATAAGGGAGAGGCAGCCAGTAAAGTGTAGTCTGCACTGAAACAAGTCGTTCTGATCTTATATGAAACTTTGAGGTCATAAGCCAAAGGCTGTGCTAAAACAGAACCACATGTATGTCAGTGGAGCAAAGGAAGGATGGTGAGTTATAGAGGTGGTCTACTTTATTTTGCAGTGTCTTCTTGGTTGAAATATTTCCTTATCTATGGTCAATGTAACCTATAGGAGGAAGCACATTGGAAACACAGGAAATGTGTCTCCCATACCTACATATTCAGTACTGGCTTTCTCTTTCCCGTTCTCCTGCAGGGTCAAAGGTGAGTTGGTTTCTCTCCCTGACCTGCCGGGTGAGCCATCAGGAGACAGGGAGTCCTGGAGAGCAGTGTACACACATCGGAAGAGTCTGGGTTGTTCCTAGAAACAAAATCCTGCCTATTGAGCAACTTTTCCTTGATTGATTGAGCAGCTTTAAAAAAAAATGTCTGCCTTACCTGTCCATGTGATTCTTACCTTTTCCTCTGGTACCTTGCTTTTTAGTGCAAACCTGCATAAAGTAAATGAACCCATAAAGCCCATTACTTTAGTAAAAATGAAGACTCTGAGAATAAGATTCTTAGACACATAAGCAGATTTTTTGAGGGTGCTGAAGACCTGAGGCCACGGACAGTCGCTTAATGAAGCGGGAACGGAGGACCTGAGAGAGATTGAAAAACAGGCCCCAACCTCATCCCATCGGAAACCTTTAGACTCTCATGTCAGTAGGAAATAAACTGCAATTTCTGCAAAATTATGCTTCTTGTGTAGGTGAAAATAATGCTGACATCAAGGGCTCTAACACAATTTGTGGAAAGGCTGTGTTCGTTCCTTGATTGTGGGTTCCATGGGGATGAGTAAAATTTTTCCTAAAAAAAAAAAAAAAAAACACCCCCAAAGCGTTGTTCCATATGTATCTATTTAAAATTTAAAATTGGCAAGGCCTTTATTCCACTTCACAACCAATTCTTGGAGACTAACGTGAAGGAAAGGGTTGAGGACTTTGTGACATCTTAACTTCCTTGTCAGTGGGAACGCATGCCTCCAGGCCATGCTGTCAGCCAGAATATATTGCTTTTGTCAGATGTTCTATTAGATTCTTCTAAGCTGTACAATCTTTAACAAAAATGTAATTCCAGAGCCCAATTATGATACCATTCAGATTGTATCTCAAATCTTTGGGCAATTTCCTTACGACAAATTGTGAATGTTAGTTCTAGGAGGTAGTTTTGCGCACTTCTACCCAATTATTCAACAGACATGTTTAATAGATTTTTGGACACCTTATCTGAAGTTGGTGCCACTGGGAAGTAGCTGTGTGCTTGTACTTTAGTCATCTCTTCTGCATCTATCTTTGTGCCCTGAGGGCCTGGGAGACAAAGAATGTCTTCAGGACAATCTGCCACTTCTCCATCTCTTCTCTTCCTAGAGAAAATCTTGCTTGGCCAGCTCAACATTTAAGGTTCCTTGATGATAGTAATTCTCATCATTTCAGTGTCATTTTGGTGTCAGTTAGGCTCTCAGTGCTGCAATGAGATCATTCGTATTCCCATTTTACCTAAAAGGATATCCACTCAGGCTCCCAGATTTTAAAAGTAATTAACACAAGGTCACACGGCTTCATAGTGGTGGTGTTGTGCTCAACTAGCTGATGGACTAGGACAGGGAGGGTGTCTGTTCTTACTCCTCAAGCTTTGTCACTGCCTAGCCCAGGCTCTGGCATGTAGAAGGACTCTAAGTAAATAGTTTTAGAGTAAAATCAGTAATGCATGAAGGATCCAGGTGTATAAATACACAGCCTGAGTGTATGCATCTCAGTGATTCACAGATGCTGGCAGAAGGACAGAAGCACATCTGCAATAAAATTTTCACTGGTTTTTAGCAACACAATTGAAAAAGAAATTTAGATGACTCTAAAAGCAAGTCCTTGATTCTGAAATGTTTTCGAAATGATAATATGAGTGGATGGTAATTCTTAATATCAAGGTCTTGAATGCCTAAAATCAAAATTTGGAAATATTATATAGACCATATGGTTAAAAAGAGATTTTCCAGTCCTTGAAATCCCAAATCCTGAATTATCCTATACAGCCTACTGCCAAAGTTTTATCTCATTAATCTACTACAACGGTGACTTAGAGAATCCTGAGGAAATTCTGGGGAAGCACATTCTTCTATACGATTGTCCTTGAGAATTCACACCATCCAACAGTGTCTATGGGCTGCATTTTTATTTGCTGAATCATTACTAAAAGCATGGCTGTGCCTGTCTATGTTTGAAAGCTGTGAAGACTCTAAGAATCAAATATTAGGAAGAAGTTATTTCTTGAACAATTCCTATGAGTTGGTTAGATCAGAAGATCAGTTCTCAGTAGAGAACTTGCATAAGACTTTGAGATTGAAAAACTATATATATATAATGAAACCATGTTATTATTTCCACAGTATATCAGTCTGCATCAGTGGGAGAAAGTAGCCGACCATCATTTTGAAAGAGAAGATAAGAGATAAGCCCATAAGTATTTTCCCATAGAGACTGGTGTATTTTTAAATAAACAATTGGTGAAAGAGAACATATTGATGTTTTCTCAAGGATAAAATAAATAGTGGAGAGTGTAATGGAGACCCCCACCTGTAGTTATTTTGGGGGAATATTTTGTTTTTGTGGGTGCAAACACCAATGATTAGGCTGAAAAGTGAAGGAGGTTGGAGAACCCATGGTGGTAGAAAGAAAAGCTATTTTCATTTCTCCCTAAACCTTTGCAAATTTATGATTTAAGTAATCTTTTGCCATTTTACATGGCATTGTCTCATTAAATCTGAAATAATTCTGCACTCACTATAGCTTAAAGTGTGACCACAGACTCTCATCTGGAGACAGAACATATCATAAGCACTTTTTGTTCTGAAAATCTCCAAATAAGTAAGATGTGGAAAGCTCTTAGGTGGATAGTATCTGTGGTTATCTTTAGCATCCCACCAACTGAACTTGCAGCCAGGGCAATTCACCTTAAATCACAGAATGCATTTCCAAGATGTCTTTTCCTGTTTTACTGAAACTTTTGTTCTAGTCATAGCATTTGTGCCTTCCTATTTGCCTTTTCTGTGCTTCTAAGCAGGTAATACAATGGCATTCCTTAGGCAGTGTTTGCAAGGCTGTCCTAAATTTACCTTTGTAAAGGACACCCAAAGGACAAATCAAATTGACTTTTTTACTCTGTTACCGTCTCTCACCTTTTTCTTCTAAGTCACTAATAATTTGAAATACAGTGATAAAAGCACATCTAAAATACTAGTATAATATGTTAAGTGTGTACTATTTTGTATGCCCCTATTTTTAGGCATAACATTTAGGGGATGGATCTTTAAAATAAGAAGTTAGTTAGCATTTTAGAATAATCTGGTCTCTCATCTCATATGTATTGGTTAATTCAACTTGTGTTAAAACAATTTGGGCTGTTTAATTTTTTTTTTCTTTCCTAGAAGCCCATAGGATATTGTGACCAAGAAATAACTGAGTGGAGTCACAGGCATTTTTGAGTAATTCTTGTATGAGAACATGCAAATTTGATAATTTATGCATTGTGGAAGTCAAGGTTGTCTGATAACTGTTGTGGGCCGTATTCCTCACTGCCTCGAGCTATTTCTTTCCAATTCCAGGAATAGTAGGAATGAACACTGTACCTTTAACTTTTTCCCTATTATTCAGTCATTGAAAAAAGAATCGGCACCACGGTTCTCCATGCCCTTAGCACACAGGTTGAGGGCTGATTGTAAGCTGTTCAGGAATTAATCATCCACAGTCTCATAATAGCCACAGCATCACCTGTCCTCTGGCCATGTAGGTTAGTTTACAGCTTAAAGAAAATGGAAAATTTTGCTATCTAGATGTGGCTACTTTATGACTGAGTCTTTTCTTTTTTCTTTTTCTTTTTTTTTTTTTACATCTTTCATTGGCCCCCAGGGAAGAATCAGCGTATTTAAATATCCAGAAGATTTGTTTGAGGTTATTGATGTCACAATGATTTGTAGTCCTATTAAAATGACATTTGCTGATGACATGATACCATGCGTCGCATCATTTCATCTCAGCATGAAAACTCACTGATCTTTTCATCACAGCCAAACAGGTAATCTAGTAACCCTCGGCTCTAATGTGATTAGCCACACCACTACTGCCAGTATTTGCATAAGTGCTTCTCTGAGATGGACTGCATTTCTAATCCAAAATCGCGTCAAAGAAAAATAGCTGTTGCAGAATGATTTATCCCTTTATTGACTAAATGAAATTATTCAAATCCTGAAAAATCTGCTCTCTCCTTCAACATTAGAATTTCAAGTAGACACACCTTGGTTCTATATTTATATCTTTAACACACACACACACACACACACACACACCCCGAATAGCACTTTGAAAAGATGGTATGGAATGTTCATTTTCTTATGCATGCAACTATTTCATAGTTCTAGTAAAAAAAAAAAAAAGGGCAATTCCTTAGCATGGAATAATTGAGAAAATTAAATCACTCCTGTAGGTGAGATATGTGTGAGAGCTTACACACACTCTGTTTACACACAGAACCAGCACAATTGTAACTTTCCTTTCCTCCCTCAACTCATAGGAGAGAAAAAAAAAATGTAGTGGGCAAAAAAGCAACATGGGTGTCTCTGAGACATACATGACTCTAGGTCATGTACTTATCACCAAAGGTGACAAGGCCATGCAGACAGAAGGCTTACTTGAGAAGTCATGACACTCTCTGAAGCAGAGAGTGAATTTCATATTCTCTCTTGAACATCATGGATGTAGAAAAATATAGGGGAAAAAGCATTAAAGAAAATAAAATGAATACAAAAATATTCTCAAGTAAATTTTTTAAGTGCCACACACATTTGAAGAAATTCATTCTTTCTCTCTGGCGAGGGGCATTACCTATTTGAAACTAGGTTCTAAAGGTGACATTTCAAAAAATTCATGGGTTAGTATATCAAAAGGGCAGTTTTCTTCCATGTTTTTTTTTTTTTTCTCCATGTGAGAATAGGAGGCTGTGGGCATTTCACAAAACAGCTTGTTTTCCAGGCTAATTTTACAGACTAGTGAGATTTGGATATTTTTGGAAAGTTCCAAGTTTCTGAATGCAACAGCGTTTGCCCATCAATATTTGAAACCTGTCAGTTGCCCACATTAAGTTCATGCGACGACAAACAGCAAAGTGGTTGTGAGAAGGTCCTCTGGTTCAGCAAAAGTCCTGCATTCAGCTTCCGGCTGCATGATTTGGCCCTGAGGATGAGCTGTGACAAAAAAAATAGATCACCTTTTAAGGGGAAACAATGTAATTTTTTTAAAGTGTATGCTGGTAGCTGTTGTTTTAAAATGAATGCTTATTTCCTTGAAAAAGACGTGAACGTTACATTGCAAGCTTCCTTTTTAAAACCTGGTACATTTTTGTCACTTAAAAATAATTGTATATCAAAGCCTCAGACATTTAAACTGCATAAATACAATCCCGAACTGTAATTTCTAGGATGAAATTTATATGGTATTGTCATTACATATGTTTATTCTAAGTTTTGATAATACTACATAATGGAAAAGAGGACTTTTAAAATCCATATAGCGATATGAATGCCATTGAGGTTTTCTTGTGTCTTCTTATGAGTTGCTCATATTGGCACGTTTTATTAAGCTTGTCACTGTTTATTCACAAATGTGCCACTCTTTTGAATAAGAAAAGGAAAAAACTCCACAAGACAAATAACACTGCAAAACTAATTATTGAACTGTTCTTATTGACCTGAATTAATAGTCCAAAACATTATGCAGAATGAAAAGTTAATGAACAGAATGGTGAGAGTCCAATGACATTTAAATATAGATGTTTTTACTATGATTTATAACATAACTAAGGGTATGTTTCTACTTTTCATCACTTTGGGAGCTTGGACTCTTTTTTGTTTTTAGTCCAGAATGTCATGAGTCATATATTTTGTAAATATACAATCCCCGTGTACAGCATTTTTCTCTGCATGGCTCCATGGATCTTACAGCCTTGGAGTATCAGGAAAGACTGACCTTAATAATACTTTAAACAATGGCCTGATTCAGTTTGATATTTCAAGTGTTTGAATAAAAAAAAAGAAAGAAAGACCCAGCAGCTGATTAAAGTAGTTTTCCTTCTTTGACCAAGCGTATGATACCAGTCCTCAATCATGAAACATGTCTTGTAAAACTTTACACTTCACAATCTGTTCTGGTTTAGGAAATGGTTGCGAGCATCTGTGCCATGGACTAGGACAGTCGCTGGATCGTCACCACTTTTCTACGAGCATGCAAACACGCATCTTGAAATGTTGCCAAGTCAAATATTCCTTATACGAAACACTTTTGTTTTGGGACATGATTCCTAATCTATCGAAAAGATACTGATTTTCTGAAGTGTGCTTATTGCATTTCCTCTAAACTAACTTCTGTTGATCCTATAAACGTTAGGTACCTTTTATTTTTTTTTATACCTCTGCAAACCATAGTTCTGTACCAGCAGAGTGAAACGAAGGAATTAGTGTGGGTATTCCAATACTAAGAACTGTTATTTGCATGGTACTTTGTAGTTTACAAATTAGCCGATTTAATCCTCCTCACAGCTCAGTGAGGAATGTTGCACTGTCCTCATTTTTACAGATGAGTACAAAAAAACACACAAAAACTTGTTTAAGGTTTGCCCAGCCAGGAAGGGGCTCATCAAAGTCTTCTGCTGTTTTCATGCCCTCTTACCATTTTAGTTCAAACAAACACACTGGTCTCGTTTAAACTGTGTAAAGAAAAATGTAAATTTAGAAGTATCCAGACGATTTCCTATTCTCCATCGAAGATGTAGTTAGGGGCACATGAGCCATTCAATCGGTGTAATTATTGTATGTCCCTCTCACCTTCCCTGGGTTTTTTGCCTATACAAAAATAATGCAAATTAATGACATCTGAAAGGTAGGAATAGGAATGTGGAATCCTTTTTGATTTTAGTATTTTATTAAAAAGGCAGAATTAGAATTCCAAAAGGTTGAATATGTTAGCAGGGCAATGGTCCAGGATTCACTCAGATAAAAGGGAGCATTATCAAGATTCCTGGCTCCAGCCCAAAGGAGAAAGAGCTTTCTCTAGTGCAAATCGGTTCACTCTTCGACATGGTGCCAGCATTGTAAATGGGACATATTTCCTCTCTAACGAAAGCCAAGTATCATATTTACATTTTCTGAATGCAATAATTAAGCCATTAAGTAGGAAGTTTCTAAATTGGACCATGTTTGAAGGAAAGCATTAGGAAAGGCCAGGAGAGGCCATTTTGTTTCTGAAACATCACAACCTGGTCAGCAAATCAACCACATCAGACAGTCATTATCCATCATTCACGTGGGAGCTGCCTTTGCCTGTAAAGCTCGTAAATAAGAAAGGTACAATCAACAGTTTCATCTAATTGCTATTGCAGTCTCTGTTGCTAGACTTTATACATTTTTTAAATCAAGCTTCAAACTTGCAGCCCTTAACTTGGGCTTAAGAAGATCTGGGAACTTAGGAAAACATGACATCTATGTTTCACTAAACTTAAATGGAAATTTAGCATTTCCTGTAATGATAAATCTACGCAACACTCCAGCATAGTATTAAGAGTGCCTTTGAATTTGTTACCATAGCAATCACAGTTTTTTCCATGTTGCATTAGGGTTGTTGCAGGTATCTCATCATGTGGTTTAAATTGTATCACTTCTTTGAAATTACAGTAGGTAAATCTGTTGCTAGATCTTATTATTTAATGAGCACAGTACAGCACATATTTTAATGACTGTATTTCACTATATTTGGAATTTTTGTAATTAATCCTAGACACATTTTATTTTATATATTTAAAATCACTGTGCTGAGAAGAAATGTATAGACTTCACCACATTGCCAAAGGGAACCGTGGCAGAAAACAAAAAGTTTAATACCTTTGAGGATTGCATGGTTGACTTGGACATTTATATCTGGTTCTATAAGTGTGTATCTGTGTATGTGTGTGTGTGGGGGGGGCGTGTGCGTGGTGTGTACATGTGTGTGCATGCACACACATGCATGTTTTTTGCTAGACTCTATGCTAGTCACTGGGGAGAAAAAGATGACTTGCTATATTGTTACTGGCCTTCCAAGGAGCATACACATCATAAGCACATGTGCAGTTTTATTCAATGTATTCCTTAGGTGATTTCTTTGCAGTACTGCAACTTTGCCCCTCAACTTCTCTAGCTGATAAAATATTTTTGTTCAGTGACTGTATTCATCAGTTTATTTGATTGATGGGGCAGACTTGAAGTCCATAGGTTTAAATTCAGAGTCAATGCCACAGTAATTTTGTTTTTAACATCCTTATTCCATTTAATTCACCACACAAAGAGATGTAAAAACATCCCGTCTTTTTCTTTTTTCAGTATTTCCCATTTCTTTTTTCTCTTTCCATCCTGTTTTCTTCTTGCTCTTTTCTAAACCATAAAACTTAGTCTGGAGCAGTAGGTCTTCCAATTTAATGTGCATCAAGGTCACCCAGCGGGTTGGTTAAATCACAGCTTGATGGATTGCTCGTCCTACCCCAGAGTTACAGATTTGGTAGGTCTGGGATGTGGCCAGAAAACTTACATTTTCAACCAGTTCCCAGGTAATGCTGATGCTGCCGGTCGACTGGTCTAGCTCAGGACCATGTTAATGCTGTAAGACCTTCCCTAGACCAACTGTGGACTAGTCACCCTGATGGACTTACACAGGATGGCATCACGGGGAAATGTGGGATGTGGACTCAGGCAGGCCTTGTGTCATTCAAAACCCAATATTCAGTAGCTGTGTGACTATAACATCTGCTTTATTTCCTTACCCTCATTTTCTGAGCTTTAAAGTGAGGACAAAACACCTACTTGATAGCTTTGTTCTGAGTAGTACACCTAGCTGTTTTATGGGCAACCACGGAACAATTGCTATGCAACCTATAGTTATACCCAGCACTACTGAGTGATAACTCTGTGCTCAGTTGTTCAGGCATCGTCTTATTTAATTCTATAGTAACCCTTGATGGTGTTATGAGATAACCAGTGTTATTCTCTCTATTTTATATGTAATGAAACAGGCATAGTGAGGTTTACGCCACTTGAAAGGCCAGTAGCTAAATGAGCCTGGGCAGTGTGTCACCAAAAGTTTTGCCCTGAACCCCTACAATATGCTGCCCAGATATCTGGGCTCTTGTCTCTGCTGCACTTTCCTCCAAGCAAATGCCCTGAGCTTGTCAGGCTAATCAAGTGTCTTCTTCCCTCCCCTTTTTCCACCCTCATTTCTGACGATGGTCATGTCTTCTCCCTTAGCTTCCATTGTGTTTCTACTCACTGCCGACAACCATGGGAACTCAACTGTCTGCTCCCAAGCTTCTCAGACCATGCAGTTCATAATGATTCAATGCAGGAATTGTTATTACACTCCTAGGGTGGTTTTCCTCCTCTTTCTTATAGAATATTTGATTTATGATTATGTACACACATACCAGCTTGCAATTATTATTTTTTCAACCTTGTGTGAAAGCTCTTATGGAAAGCTCATCTTCCTCTGGTTCTCTCCCAGCATCCAGGTGAGGGCTGGATGGACAAAGGTGCTTAAGAGCAAGGATCTCATAGGCCTAAGCCATCACTCTGCTCCCCACATCTCCATCACCCAAGTCGATATTGCACTGTGATAAGTTTAGAAATTACGTGACACCAGACCTGGGTGACAACCTTTTCCGTTGGCACTTTATTTCAAGATGTTAAACTGATTCATAAAATTAATTCATAGGGTTTCTACATACAGATTCATGTTTTGCTCAAGCAAGCAAACTTTTAAAGAGAACGAAATGAAAACCTGATTAAAGACTTCTGGAATAAACTAGATTCTTAAGGAGGTACTTATAGGATACTAAGGTGTTGGGGGCTAATTACACTACTAGTCGTAGTAAAGACTATTTTTACTAAGCACTTGCCATAGACCATTGGTGGTGGTGGTAAGAATTCTGTATTGATCACTCATTTGATCGTTACAACAAAACTGTGAGGGAGGTCTTTTTAATTCCTGTTTTAGAGATGAGAAAGCTGAGTCTCAACAGAGGTTGAGTAGCTAGCCTAAGGCTATTAGCATGTGGGAGACAAACCTAATTTGTCTCACTACAAATACATCTAAACTTGATTTAAAAAATTCTATTTTATTTTCTTCACAATGTTTCAAAACGCCAAAACAGCTGTTTGACTCAATGACAAAATCATTCAAACAAGGTATTTGCGTGGTATAACAAATAAACAAATATATGTTCCCTTAAAATCTTATGTTTCTTTTCACTTGTAAAGTGGAGTCTTGACTACAGCTTGAAGAATATAAAATACAAAAAGGTTAAGAACGTAGTGGAAATATTTTGAGTTTATGTTTCAATTATGAGATGTGACCTAGTCTCAAAGATTCTTATAAATAGTTAGACAATGAGCTCACTATGATTTCAGAAATCCTCACATGCATTTTAAGTATTCATTTCATTGTCTCTGAAGGCCGACTTCAGTTCTTTTCCTTGAGTTATTTAGACAATGTTTATGAATACTGAGGAACCAGTCTTGTTACTTTATCAAAACAACAACAAAAAAATTACCACTTTAGGAGAAATAAATAAAAAGCAGGAGTGATACTTACTCACAGCCACCTAATTAATGCAGCTGGGTAACCATGTTATTTTAAGTTTACTAACCCTTCTTGTCTCCATTTTATAATGTTGCTTGATGAATGTAATCCCCCCTCAGAGGTCTATAAACCTATTGATTAAGCATCTTAAGTTGCATAGGAACATGAGAATTTCCAACTGATTCGCGTCAACAGGCAATGGAGTCTAATCGTCAGTCTTTGCAAAATTGCCAAATAAAATAATTTCTTGGATTTGTGTAAGTTTAATGTACTTGGAATGTCCAAGAACAGAATCCTCCAAACACACTGGAATCTATTAATGTAATTCATTATAGTGCACAGTTCAGGATAAATTAGTTTTAGCTTGGATTCCGCTGGATTATAGGAATATGCAGAGCCACGTGAAAAACTTTAGCTACTATGAGCTCCCCAACAACAGGGATGCATGGCAAGGATGCCAGTTTTGAATTATAGAGATATGATAATGACTCTTCTGGATAAGCAAAGATACACAGATTTGGTTGTAGCAAATTCTTCCATAGCTCTTACTCTGTGCTAATAGGCTATCTTCTAATTCCTATATTAATATAATGCTCACAATAATCTTATAAGGTAATGCAAATACCATCTGAATTATACAGAAGAGGAAACTGAGGCACTGAGTATTTAAGGATCTTGCCCAAGGTCACGTAATTAGTAAGTCCCAGGGAACTAGGATTTGAACTCATATAGTTTGCTTACAGAGTGCATGTTTCTAGCCACCGACATTTACTCCTCTTCAGCTTGAAGATCTTAAGCATTAGAAATGATGCTGAGTTTCTTTTAACCAAGTTTGAGAGATCCGGAAGTTTGCTGAATCTTAAATTGAAATATTGTGTAGTAAAAAGTATTTGCCAACTCCTCTCTAATTAGACTCTTCAGCATGGAGGCAGTATCTCTACCACTTCATTTGTGAGTCAGAAACTCACAATAAAATAAAGATGGTGGCTACTGTGAAGTAATACATAAAAAGACTTCTTTCCAAATTATGATGAAAATATACAATAAGCCAAGGATAGATTACATTATGAAAATCTACATCAAAAGAGCTTCGATCAAAGCTACTGATAAAATATTCAGACATAGAAAATAGTAAAGGAGCCACAGGTTACCGTTGATCAAAAAGAAAGAGTGAGAGCTGAGAAATAAAAGAGAACAGTACCAGTTGCGTGGCTGCCAAGAATAAATAAGAGATACTTAGATTTTGAGAGGCAGTGAGAGTCCCAGGAGGAACAGTAGGCATTTGAGCAACAGGCTCTCTTTAAGGGAGTTTATGAAACAAACAAAACAAGTAAAGAAATGGAAAAAACTTAACTAAAGAAAAAGACAAATCAGAATGTCGAAGCGCTTGGTGAAGAATTAGGTAGATTTTATTTTAGGTCATTAGCAGACCTAAAAGACTGCCAGCATTTTTTTTTTTTTTTTTTAGGATAAGGGTAAGAAGTTAATTAAATGCTGGTGGAATAGGTGGGATGGAAGGAGAGTTTTGTTTTTGTTTTTGCCAAACAATGAAAGGACAAGATCCTTTGAAAGTACAACATGGGACAATGAGTAACTCCAGAAAGAACACGTAAGGGTGATCTGGCTAAGACATCTGTCTGTCACTCACTGATCCCAGGGTTGATTTGACTGACCTGGCTGGTTAAGCTGCTTCTTCAGGCGCAGCCTTTCTGAGGCCACTCAAGGAAAAAATAATAGATATTTGTTTTTCCAACATGTTTTCTATGCTACAGGCTTCCTTGTGCTAGAATGTAAAAACAACTGCTCAAGAGGTAGATGAGACTTAGGGTGGTAAGCACTCACTAGGGTATGCATATGTCATCTTACAAAGTTGTACACCTGTAATTTATATAATGTGATTCACCAATGTTATCCTGGTAAATGTAGGTCAGAGTCAGAGAAGGCAATGTGACAGCAGAAGCAGAGGGAGAAAAACAGATGTGATGATGGTAACAGAATTGGGAGTGATTCTATTGCTAGATGGGGACCATTAGCCAAAGAACGTGGGCAGCCTTTACAAGTTAGAAAGGACAAGGCCTGGAGAAGAAATGTGTGCTACAGCTCTGACATCCAGACTGTAAGGTTATATGTTTATGTTGTTTGTGGTAGTTTGTTACAGTAACAATAAGATACTAAAGTACCCCTTGACTAAAAGTTCCCTTTCTCACTGGTACTTTCTTTCATTTGATATGTTAAACTCTAAAATTAAAGAATAAGCAAGGGTTGTATGCCTAAGAATTATTTACTCTCTTTCAAATGATTTTTCACATCTCCATTATGTTCAAATTGAGTGAGTTTTATAGGTGACTTTCAAAGTATACTCTGATGGTTCTCTAAACTCAAATTCTTTTGTGATAGTCCACAGCCACCTTTATACACCAACTTTTAGACCAAATAATGACTAGATTGATAGGCTGATCTTCCTAATGATAGACTTCAGGCCCACCCAAGTGCAAAGCCCCCCATCCTCTTATTTTAGGGAACAATGAAAGGACTGCTACACGTGAGTCCCCAAAGTGGTCTGTCAGCAGAAGTTGTCCCAGACTTGGCCTTGGTGATTTTTCCAGCTCAGACTCCCATGTGTCCAACTCCTGTCCACACTACTTAGGAAACTCTCTCCACTGCCATGGTTCATGGTACCTCCAATGTCCCTGGACGCCTCCAAAGCTTTCCAAACTCCAGGCACTTGGATATCACAGGATATGTGTAGCGTTGCGAGAGGATTGACCTCCTCCCCACTCTCGCAAAAGGCCCTATAGAAGCTTCCCCAATGCCCTGGTCCTTACAAAACCTCTTTGCATAACTCTATCAACTCTGGTCTCTACTTCTAGATATGATTCAGCCTGACATGGGGAGAGATACAGCCAAAACCTCTTCTCTCCCGTCTTTACTCCCCATCACTAAAATCTCCCCTCTCCTTTCTGAGGTTATAGAGCAAAATCTTATGCACATGAGTGAATTAGATATCTATTGTTATGAATAGAAAGGGGGAACTATTTTTTCTAGACTGGATGCAGGGAGAGGGGAAAGATGTTATACATCTACCATACACCTACATCCTCACTGTTGTATTCAAGGAGGCTGCTTTGATAATCTCTGCTGTTGTAGCTTCCAATATCTCTCTATGCCCCTGTTCTCTCAATCCTATGAATACCTAAAGCTGCCGCATTTCTAAAAAGAGCTGCTCTTTAGTAAGTCACAGTGTATTTGGAGGTCACATGAAAAAGTCCTCAAATTAAAAAAATAACACCTTCGATTAGGCGTTCCATTTTTGGTTTTAGTGCAGGAGAAGCCTTCAGTCATACTACTACTTATGGAACCAATATTGGTTTGCAGCATGGATTTAGCTATTGCAACTGTTCTGAAGGAAAGCCAGCCTGCCTTTGCACCTATATTTTTATATATCCTCGGTATGACATCACTTAGCACAGGAACTAGAAATCCAATTCTCAGACTCTGTATTTCTCATGGGGACTGTGGTTAAAATGCAGAGTGATGTCGGGCTGGAAAGCCCCGGTGAGCAGGAACCAACACCTATTGTAGGTCAGTGATTGTTTGGGAGGTTTTGATAAAGCGATACTGAGATCTGTCCCAGGGGCCAAGAGAAAGCTTATGAAATTAGAATAGCTTGACCATTTTGTTTCTAGGATTGTCTGAATTAAGGCCAGAGAATTCATGAGCATGGAAAAAGATGAGTGGTATTTTTTCCTTTAAATAAATGAGTTTTTGTATTTTTCTCTCTTCCTACCACACCATTGGGAAAAGCATGACAATAGGAGAGAACAGTGAATGCAAAGATATTAAAAAAACAAACTTTTGAATGTGGTTCTAGAGCTGTAACAAGTCCATAAAAACAGAGCTTGTCTTTGGAGATGAAATTTTATGTTTTTCATACCTGATATAAAAATAATCATTATCTTTTTCTGTATATACTTATAGATATATATGAAGAATTCTTTTAAGAACACAAATGGATGAGCAGAGAGGAAGAAAGTCTCAAAATATTTTAAATTTACTAAACTCATTGTATGGACACTTTTAGTTACTTTAAGAAGATTTAACATAGTCTATAAAATATATTTGTATATTATTATGAGACCACACGTCTTTTTGCTTTTAAAAAACTTGAGCCCATCAACTAAAGTTGGATAGAATGAAGATTACATTTTTTTTTTTTTGAAATACGTTCATTTTAAATATGGAATACAAAGAAGTAAAGGACACACTTGCCTGTGCAGTTCATGTGAGAAATATATAGAATGTAAACTACATGATGGCAGGAGTCTTGCTGTTTCATTCACCACGTGTGCCCCAGTGCCTATTGTACTGTACAAAGCACACAAGGCGCTCAGTACATATCAGCTTCAGTTAGTGAATACAGATGTGAGGGACTGGGCATTATTAATTTCTTTATCTACGTTGTCATACTTCCATATGAATGAAGCATAGTAGTTAATTTATTTTCAACCTAAAGACATAATCTTATATTCTGAACAGTACACAAGATTTTATATGGAGGGTGCCAAAAAAATGTATACAAAATTTAAGAAAGGAAAAAACTATTAAAATTGTAATGCTCAATATGTACCAATAACAAAAGATGAGTACATTTGTATACATTTTTTGGCACCCCTGGTGTATATATGTATACACACACACACACACACACACACACACACACATTTATATACATATATATAAAATCATTTCAGTGCTTCTAGTTACTAAACTGTTGGCAGAAAAGACTGCTATCATTATAAAATTTGTAGAAATTCACAGATGATAAATTAAACCTCCTGTTATTAGAAGATGCTTTGAATTTTTTCTTGCTGTCTTCAGGAGCTCATGCCTCCAGTTCCTTTTTTTTCCAGGATGTTATAATGTGTGAAACCCAATCTTTGTTATCAACATGATAAGTATATTCCAGTAATGTGTATCTTATCAGCAAACCGAAAAGCAGCCTTTGTCAGCAGTAAAGCATGTTAAACACATGAACTTTATTTTGTGAGAATATTTTCTCTGCTGATATATGCAGTAAACTAGAAAAGTTTAGATTTTCTAAGGAGATCTTGTTTAACAATGTGACTTGATTCTTAGAGAATTACTGAGCTGTCTTACGACCACAAATATATCCAGTTCCCTAGGAAATAAGACGTGAACCTATAGGACTTTTATGCTAATCTATCATTTTACTCCTTAATTTCCCCTATTTGGAAAGATTGAAAGTGAAAGAATTACTTTGAGAGTCAAAAAGATTGATCACAGCAGATGCGAAGATTCAAACATAATTTGAATGTTGGCATTTTATAGCATTTTGTAAAGCCAGCAAAGGAACCTCCACCATATAGGGATGGAGGTTGGATAGGGATGGAGGTTAGATTTCTTTTTCTATCTCAAGATTTTCGACCTAAACAGTCAGTCACCAAACGTGTTTGAAGACACTCACTTACAAACACCATCCTAGAGGAAACAAGATCATGCCATCCCTCTAAAAACTCCTGATGCCTTCCCATCACACTTATAAAAGAATTCAACTCTTTGCCATGAGCCAAAAGGTCCCATCAGACCTGGAGAGTCACCATAGCACTTCTGTCATGTTCACTTGTGTCCTTAATATTTATGGTTCTTTTCACCAGACATTCTCTGTCCACAGGTCTCCTCATGAACCAGCTAAAATATGGTCTCCACACAGAGACCTTTCCTCACCACCCATCTCAAGTAATTCACCTCCCCCCCACTAGGTTATAAGCTCCATGAAGATAAAGAACAGTTTCCTACTCTCTTCCTCAGCAGTGGGCTGCTACACAGTAGCAAGGAGTCTTTTCAACATGTGTTGAGTGACTTTTAAAAAGATGCTCCTTGTTTGCACCTTAGTTTAACAAATGAACATTAAGTGACACACATTCAAGGTTAGTCAGCAGCTGATGAAAGAGCTTTACTCTTGCCCAGATGCCTAGACAGCCAGCGTTTTTCTCTTCTGCTGCGTAGTTAACAGTTTTTCACTTTAGTCCTTGCCTTTTGTTACATGTCCAGCTTTTCATTGTTTTCTTCTTTAAAGAATATTCTTACTAAAACCAACTGGACGAGACTTTTTCGGAAAGTCTGAGTAATAATCAAAGGATTTTCTTTGACAAGGATAAGAATGAGGACAAAGAGGAGTGTATAGATCCTGGCCACTTCTGTCAAAAGTGCAGAAGCCATAATATGTATTTTGTATTTGTTGATATAGGCATAAGGCAACTCTGGACGGATATATAAGAAATGAATACTAGTGGGTATTGGAAGGTGGAGACAATGAATTAGACAAAAAAAAATGAGAATGAAATGTTTCTTTCTATACCTTCTAAAATACCTTTAAATTTTAAAAAATTATGCAGTGTTATTCTTTACTCATCAAATAAATAACTAAAATTTAAAACCCTTCAAACAAAAAAAAATAAAAAATATATTTACATACAAAAGGCCACATGTGATCATTTTTGCTTTTAAAAGCAGAATAAAAATTGGGTCATACCCACATGTGGTGGCTAAGTCATAGAGTTAGGGAAAATTTGTAGGTCATTTGTAGTAAAGTTTGAGCTGACTGCACAATAGTCAGAATATTTTTGAAATATTTTTTCTGCCATACTAGAGAATAAAATATAATTACTACAATTGCAAAGGATGAGAAAACTTAGAAACAAATTTAAATCTTTTTACTGATTAAAAGTGGCTAATTATTTTAGCTAATGACTTTCATGTAGTATTTAGGTTAACAGTAGTCTCATAATAATTATAAAGCCCCTCATATTAACTTCTAGTGAATAAAGAAACATGATTTGAGAAAGAAACATGATTTTGTTTTTTAGATGGAGAACATTGACACTGAAAAAAATATAATGATTTTTAGGACGATTTTATAATGTGGCTGGCTAATCTCACCAAGATCATCCAACAATATCAAGGTTTTAAAAGTTGATTGACAGTTATGAATTAGTGCAGGCAGGTAAAAATATGAGAGGCATATCTATGCGTATAGTTAAAGATGAATGAACTAATTTTTCTTGGATTATGGGCCCCCAACCTACAGCCTTTCCGATGAATAAAAGAATCCTCTATGTAAGCCTTAAGACATGTCTCTGTGTTTTCTCCTTGACTATTTTTTTTTCATGTTAACTGATTTAATTAAATATTCTCTAAAACACTAGATGCTAAGAAATGTACAAAATCTCAGATCCTGAGGTCTCCCAATTTAGCGCTGATTAAAATCGATGAGTTTGGAGTTTTCTGTTAAATCAAAAGCTTCTGGCTTTCAGCAACTCTTTATTTTTGGAGAAATGGCTTTTCTTTGTGTAACAAAAAAAGGCTTAAGAAAGCTTCTTAATAAAAAAAAAGAAAAAGACATGGGGCTGCTGAGTCTTAAAATAGCCTTTAAGAACAGCCCCAGATCTAGCAAGGTGTGCAAATGCACAAGGCACAAAATCAGAGGAGTGTAGCGTCTTCCACAGTTTAGCACAAGCCCCTTGCTGGGATCACATCCTCCAACTCAGTACCTCTGTCGTGCTGTGCCTTTCCTGGCACTCATTAAAGCAGAGGCCATTTCTTTTGTTTCTTTTCCATTTATTCTGTTTCTTAAACAACCTGCTGTGCAAACATCAGGTTCACAATATTTCTCATTGATTGATGAAAGTATAGAAACTTTGAGCTAACACAAAAATGTATTTCCCACAACTGTGTTTCTCTAATTGCAAGGAGCTTAATGTTTACTACGTGCCCTCTGTATGCTAAACATCTTAACTCTGTCCTGGAAGTTGATAAGCTATGAGACTTTGGCCCTGCTCTCAAGAAATTAATCATATGTAATGAAGGAAGAAAATGCACGTTTTTGAATTGTGTATTGCATACAAAAAATGTTCAATGAGTCACTGTATTTAGTAACTAGGAGTTGATAATATAAATGTGGAAATGAATACACAAATCATTTATCTCCATATTAGCTAAAGTAAGGCTGAATGCAAGGTTTACTGAGGCACTATGAAATGTGAGAAAGCAAAACAAATACTGATGGTGAATTCCTATAGTCTGAGAATGTTTTTAGGGTAAAGAATTCTAAGATAAAGACCATTGAAGGATTAGCTGTTTGTTGGGTACTGACGTTGATATTGGTGAATTTTACAATTCTTTCATCAATGTAGGGGATGCTTCATGGGGAGAGATTGTTTCTTTGCTGAGTATTGATAGAGCAGGATAATTCCGTGTTTCCATGAAAATAAGACCTAGCTGGACCATCAGCTCTAATGTGTCTTTTGGGGGAAAAATTAATATGACCTGGTCTTATTTTACTATAATATAAGACTGGGTCTTATATAATATAATACAATACAATACAATACAATACAATACAATACAATACAATACAATACAATACAATACAATACAATACAATACAATACAATATCAGGTCTTATATTAATTTTTGCTCCAAAAGATGCATTAGAGCTGATTGTCCGGCTAGATCTTATTTTCGGGGAAACACGATTTCTATAATAAATTGACTCCCAAAAGTATAATGGCTCAACACAATCTTTCATTTCTTGCTTATATAACAAGGCAGATGAATGGATTTGCAGAGTAGCTCATCTCTTCCATAAAATCATTCAGAGAGTCAGGCTTGGCGAGGTATAGCCATCTTTGACAGGTAGCTTCTAAGGTCACTCTCAGGTTGTTTCCGTCCTAGTGGAGAGAAGAAAGGAAACATGAAAGGCAGTTGGTGGGAGATTTCTATGGACCACATCTGAAACTGGTATACTTCTTCTTTGCTATCTTTCCATTGGCTAGAATTTAGTCAAAAGCTACACCTAACTGCAGAGGAGAATGAGGAATGTAGTCTAGCTGTGAGCCCAGGATAAAGAGGAAAGTTTTGGGGAATATCTCTGAGTCTCTGCCATTAACAGTGGGTTTGGGATGGGTGATTGTCCCTGTTAGTTGGTATAAAGACCTGCTGTATCAGTTCCATTTATACAAGTTGTCTTCTGATAGCAAACAACTCAGTGAAATTAGTGACTGTGATGGATGGCCCCAGATTTATATGGTAATTGAAGGTCTCATTTTAATTTAATTAGTGGATTTTTTTTTTCTCCTTGGAAGTGCCATGGCCTAGGGAATTTGGCTTTCCAATTGAATCAAAGATTTTGCTAACAGCAAAGAAGTTGTGCGTTTTTCTCCTTGTTTTTTTTGTTTGTTTTATCTTTGTACACCAATCCATCTCTAAAATCTTTCTGGCAACGGATGAGTAGAAATGGTACAATTTTAAATCATTCACAATAACGAAATTTAGTGTACATTATTGTTACTATTGTGAAAATTTTGTAGATGGAGTGGGTCTGGCATTGGTGACAAGGGGAAGGTGTATGGAATTCACATTTTGCAGGCATTCAGTCACCCGTTCATCTGCAAATACTTATTGAGTTCCTACTGAGTGCTGAGCTAACAGTATAGTTGTGTTCTAAGCAATGGGCATTGACTTTGTATCAGAGTCCATGCTGAGGGGTATACATCTGTTTCCTTTTTTAATCCTCCTTAAATCTTTCTGAGGTAGAAGTTAAAGCCTCTAAAAAGTAGGAAGGCCAATGAGATCAAGTCACTTATCCAAAGTCACTTGTTAGTCAAAGACAGCCAGTAGAACTCTGGTTAGAAACCAAATGTGCATGACACTCAAGCTGTACTTTCTCCAATATGCCATCGTGACTCCGTAGGTAATTGGGTATTTGTCTGATCACCAGCAGCTCTGTGAGACCTTGATATATATTTGCACATAAAATGAATAGAGCAGGAAGGAGTTAGGGATTTCAGGTATTACTGGTTTCTATTTCTCCCCATCAAGATTGCAGCAGTTTGAATACAAGCCATGACTTTCAAATATTAAGCACAGATGTTTTTTCTTACTCCCACCAACGTGGGAAAAATTTCTGAAAGAGGAACTGAGAAAGGCTATAGAGAAAATAATCTGTTGTTTTCTAAGAAAGTTATATCACTGTATACATATTGCCCCAAACCAGGAGGCAAAGTAAGAAACCTCTCACAGAATGCCAAGAATATTCTGAGAGATGTTGGAAATTTAGTGGAAACCACAGAATGGTGGTGACTGCATCCTGGGCCATGTCTTGGCCTGAACCCAGGTTGCCTAGTGTGGGGCGTGGTTCTGAGCAAACAAGACCTGTGGCCATGGGGTACCAGTGGGTCCTTCGCAGCCTGACAACCTAGCCAGGTACAATTATGTGACCCTATGATTACAGGACCAGGCAGATTTCATAGAACAATTAATACATTTATAGCCCACTAGTCAAAAAATCTGGGTCCGGCCCAGATTTTTATGTTGATAGACATAAAAATTGCTTTACTAAAGAGGACATCATATGCTTATCTATAAACTTCTCTTATTATATTTACCATTTACAGTAAACATTAAATGTTGATTTCTTTAATTCAATAAATTGGGTTTTTTGGACCCAGTACCAACATGTGTGTGGCAACTTCCCCACACCAGTCAGAAAAGTGTGGACACCAGCAGGGTGTCTGAGAATTCAACTCAATTCTGACACTACGCTTTTTACCCATAGAAAGCATCAGATTCCACAGGTGAAGAGCACAGTGCCCCAAGACCATCCTCTACTTGAGATGCCAAATACAAGCTCAGGTTATTACCTGTGGTTCAGACGGACTGGCTACAAACCAGAGGCTCCCGTGACCCCTTCCTTCGATTCGATTAATTTGCTAGAATGGCTCACAGAACTCAAGAAAATCCTTTAATCATGAGACTGCTGATTTATTACAAAGGATATTAAAGGATGCAAATCAACAGCCAGATGAACAGATACACAGGGCAAGGTCCTGAACAAAGGAACTTCTGTCCTGTCGGGGGCTTTGGGGCCCCAGCACAGTGGCACGTGGAAGTGTCCTGCTTCCCCGACATAGACATTCAATGGACTCCCTCCTTTTGGGTTTTTATGGAGGCTTAATTAGGTAGGCATGATTGATTAACTCACTGGCGATTGGTGATTGATTGGTGATTGATTCACAATCTAGCCCCTTTCTCTTCTCCGGAAATCAGGAGAGTGGGAATAAAAATTCCAATCCTCTATTGATTCATCTGGTGCTCCGCCCCCATCCTTAGGTGCTTTGCAAAAGTCACCTTCATTAACATAAACCTAGTTGTGCTGGAAAGGGCTTGTTATGCATACCAAGACACCCATATTACCTGATGGCTCTGAAGATTTTTAGGAACTGAGAACAAGAGACTAAATAATTATAACAAAAGATTGCTCTGATCACTCAGGAAATTCTAAGGGTTTGGGGAGCTGTGAGCCAGAAATTGTTAAAGAAAGCCAAATATATATGAAATTTGTTTTCTTGTGATCCGAATGACCAAATATATATTTCTTATAAATCACAATATTGCATACAAATTAATTGAGCACCTACTATGTGCCTAGGCTAGAGATAAAGTGATGAACATTCTGACCAAATCCCTGCTTGACCCCACGAACCTTATTGTAGGAGAGACAAATAGGCACATAAATACAGTTAAGTATTATTTAAGGTAATGAGCGATAAGGTATTTAGAGGTGAGTCCTTTTCAATGGATTCAATTTAGGGGACAAGAATGAGTCTGGCAAGGAGGAGAAGGCCCTTTAATATAGATGAGGAAGGGTGTCAGAGGGGATGTTTAAATAGGGACATGAGTGATTGGGGGAGAATGGCAGAAGATTGTATAATATTCTATAAATTTTGTTCTTTCAGTCTTAGTTGTGGAGGGCGCAGCTCAGCTCCAGGTCCAGTTGCCGTTGCTAGTTGCTTTTAAAGGGAATTATTAAAACCTGATTTACATTTGTAAGTGATTACTATTGTGACTAATTGGTAAGTAAACTATAGCAGAGTAAGAATGGAAGTAGAGACCCATTTATAAGGTCCTCAAGTTTTTTCATCTAAGACATGAGGTTGGCTTAGCGCAGGATGGCAATGCTAAATGGAATGAGACAGTTAAGGAAATTTTGCATCAGAAATAGACAATTTTAGTTAAAGTTTATACTATAGGTAAGATATACAAGTTCCTTGCCCCCAGTGAGCTTACGTTCTAGTGGGGAAGGCAAGGAATCTACAGATAAACAATTAGGTAAAAATCAGGAATCATATTAAATCATATCAATAGGTGGAATACAGAGAATTGAAATAGAATAATATGAAAAGGGACTGGGTGACCAGAGAGGAACTCTTTTTTTTCTTTAACTTTTCTATTTTCATACCATTTCAGGCCTACAGAAACATTTCATGACTAGTACTATTCACAGAGATTCCTCAATTCTTCTCTCTGTTTCTCTCTCACACACACACACACACACACACACACACACACACACACAGTATAAGTGTTCATTTGCTTTTTCATTTTAGAGTACATTGCAGACATGATACCCTTTTACCTCTAAATAGTTAAGTTTTCATTTCTTAAAAGAAAGGTCATTTTCTGACAAAGCAACACTACAATTACCAAAATCAACAAACTAACATTGATGCAATATTACTGCCTAATTTATAGACCTTATTCGGTTCTGAGTGATTTTTCCAAATGATGTCATTTTTTCAGCAAAAGAAAACTCCTGATCGTGTGTGGCATTCAGTTGTCATGTTTCTTCGGCTTCCTTTAATGTGAATCTATTCCTCCGTCTTTCCAGAGTTTCATGATCTTGATATTTTTGAAGAGTATTTTGAAGAGTACAAGCCAATTCTTTTATGGGGTGTCCTTTAATTTCCTCATGATTAGATTGAGAGGATATACTTTTGGTAGGACTACCATGCAAGTAGTGCTAGGCATCATATCAGGAGGCACGTGATCTCCATTTCCCATTGTTAACATTGTTCATTTTGATCGCTTCATTAAGGTGGTGTCTGCCATGTTTCTTTAAAATTTGTTTTCAGTAACTATCTTGTGGTGAGATACTTTGTAAATATCCTGTTACTTTTCAAACTTTCACCTACTAGTTCTATAATCACAATTCCTATGATTCTTGCTCGAATTAGTATTATAGTAATTTCCAAATGGTAATTTTCTAGTTCCATTATTCCTTCTACATTGACTAGTTGGCTTTCCCTTTTTATTTATTGATTGATTTGTATCAGTGTGAACACTTGGATTTTCATGTTATGTAATGGTTTGTAATGATTTATCATTATTATTTATTTTGATGATCTGAATGTCTCAGTTTGGCAAGTGGGAGATATTTCATACTTTCTCCGTGTCCTTAGGACATGGCCCCATTGATTATTGAGTCCTTCTTTAATTTCTGGCTTCACAAGTTTTTCCAGGCTAATCTTTTACATTTCCTCAGCCTTGAGAAGAGAACATCTTTTAAGCTAAAATCCTAATGACAAAAAGTAGGCAGCCATGCAGACAGCAGGGAATTGGGAGCAGGGGTGGCAAAAGTAGAGAGGACAGCAGTGTGAGGCACAAAGGTGGGGCTGTACGGCCAAGTTCAAGGACCAGGAAGAAAGCCAGTGTAGTTCAAGTGTGTTGGGCGAGAGGGAGAATGACGTTAGATGAGGCTGGAAGGACCCAGAGTTTGCATCAGTATTATTATGAGCAAATGACATATAATACCCTATGTACTTTGGTCATTGCTATAAAAGCTTTGAGTCTCACTTAGACTGGTCAGGAAAAGTACCCTCTGAGAGGGCCAGAAAATGGGAGATAGATAGGGGGAAACAAACAAACAAACAAAAAGATAGCACTGGAATGTAATATGCTCTCCTTTCAATTTGGTTTTCTCTAAGTTCCCAGGGATGATTTAAAATGAGCTCTCATGATCTGGGGTTTTCCTCTTTTTAACTGAATAGTGAATGCTTGGGTCTTTCAAAAATCTAAAGGTGCCTAAGGACCCAAGGAAATAATTCTAGACATCTTCCTTCTCACTGTGAGGGCCTCAGATGTTCCATGTACAAACACACTTATCGGAGGCATGCTCTCTGGCCTTAGGGTCTGAACAGTCCAGAGATCTGTGGCCCCAATCAAAGTGTGGAAATTCAGAGAGAAATTCAGAACACATTATTGTTGGTATTTTCTTTTTTATTACATTTAAAACAGAACAGTGGGATCCAAGTCAGGAATCTTTTACTACCTAAGACCTTCCCTGGTGCAAAAGGGCATTTTTCTTTGGGCTATTGTTGTGACTCTAGCACACTAGTCTGGGAGTCTTTAACAGTTTCCAGCACTGGACTTGTTGACATACACATTTTCCTATTTTCAGGGTGAGTTTCAGAAGTTTGGTCTGTGTTCTACTCCTCTTTCCAACCCCAGCATTTAGTCCAGAGCACATCACATGAGGGGTGTTTAATAAATCATTTTATTAATGAATACATTTATGTGTGTGCATGCATGCATATACACATGGATGTTATATACAAGATTAGGGGACTGCAGAAATCAGGAGTGAGAGGTAACACATTTTGTTAGTAAAAATATTTTTCCTAAAAGAAAGAAAGAAGCAAAACATGGAGTGCCCCTGTAAAATCCTGGCAGTTTGAGATTGAGTGTCTTTTTAAGAAAATAGCTAAATAATTTCCCTTTGATAAAAGCTTGGTTGTCAAAAAGGGTCATGGATGACTTATAATCTGAATTTATCATTGAATGCCCTAAACACTCAAGAATTTTTATTTAAATAAATGAGTTAATGAATGAATGAATAAGTAAATAGATGAATGAATGAACAAATATGTGAGTGAGTGAATACTTTTGATAATCCCAAAGAGCTTTCTTTGGAATTGTAACATAAATATCCCTTTAAGTTTATTTTAAGTATTAAATAAAAACACATATACACAAACAACATGCACGCAACAAAATGTCATTATCTAACACACACACACACACACACACACACACACACACACGCACAATTAGAAAGACTTTCTCTTTAACTCCCAGGCTGTCTGGTGGGTCAGCAAGTAACCATACCTTTGAGGTATGCAGAGACGCTAGTAACTCAATCTGGTTTGGCAGCTCCTGAGTGGGTCGTGGAGACAGTGCGGCTTTGAATGAGCCTTTTGATGGACCCAAGCATCTCCCATCTCCAAGAGCCTCACTCTTATTAGCACTTGCCCCTTGGGGCAGCCCTTCGCCAAAAGGAAAGCAGACAGGAGGCACCCTGAACGGGGTATCGCCCTATCATGCGGAGGTCTTTCCTGTCTGGCTTTGTTGCTGGCAAGCACATTCAATGGCTTGTTTCCTACTCTCATACAAGGACCATCGTTTGCTCAGAGGCAGCCTCTTCCTTTCCAGTTTGCTGACCTGAAACCATCCATGCATTTGGCTGCTTTGGGGGAGTTGTGTCTCTGGCATTCAGGGTACCTAACAGCTGGCCATACTCCATTGTGAAACGATAAATGCGCAAAACTTCTCCTCCCCTCCCAGGGGACACCCCCTTCCCCCATTAAAATGCTTTTGCATTCACTACCTGCCAACAGGACCTGTAATCAAGCCAAAAGGAGAAGCAGATTAAGCATAATTATGAATACTGAGTGGAATGGAGTAGTTGGAGATTGTTTTTCGTGAAAGACCTATTTTTTTTTTTTTTCCCTACTGAAAATTCACATAAGGAAAGAGTGAATGCTCTACAGTGTCTTTATATTTAAATGAGCTTTGCAATTCATGCTTTCTCCTTGGGCTTTCATGAAACAGATAGAAAAACCTCCAAAATTTGAAAGCTGTTCTTAGAATTGGATTTTGGTTTCCTCAGGACTTGTACCTAATCAGCACTAAATTTTCTAGATAAGTATTTTAACATTTATTAACAAGGACTGGTACCAACTGCAAGACATTTCCCAGGCTTAGTTGTCAATGAGCGGCTAATCCCTAAAGATTTATAAGTCAGCACAACTGAGTAAGGATTCAAAGGGCTCTCCCAGGCTCTTCTTGAGGGCTTAACGTGTTCCCATCAGGAACAAAGTGATTGTAGTGTTTATTCTTTTAGTCCTTCCTTCTTAAACGGAAAAAGAAAGTCCAAAATGCTAAACATAAAAATATCTTCAGTGCCTGGGCAGCCACACCAAGTCACTACTATGCATGTTTACATTGGGGAAACTTTTCCTAATTCAATGTAGAATTATGAACACATCTCCTCATGTGTTTTCCTCATGCTGCCCACAGTTTTCCTCTTCTAAACACTTTCATCTGCATATAGCACTACCGGAGCACAAGATTTCTTTATGGCTGTCAACATATGGCGGTTCACCTTTCCTGAAGTACAACATAAGCTACCATATATTTTTAAGAAGGTAAGGTTAGAAGTTGTGTGATATCAAGCAAACGTATTGAATTCTTGACAAACCCAATAGAATGCTGGGAAGGCGCAGTGATAATGATAAAGATAATAATGATGATAGAAATTACAAGGTACCACACAATTATAATAGGTCCAGCACTTGCCAAACTCTCTGTATCTGTATGTTCTTAAAAATCTTCATGAATCTATGTGATAGGTACTATTATCATCTTTACTTTATACATGAGGAAACTGAAGTTTAGAGAGCTCAAGTTAGTTTCTTAAGATCATGGGGCAATTTTTGGTTAGAGGCTAAAATTTTGACCCTGACATATATTTTCAATGGACACTAAAGATAGTTTGAAATGTTGTTGTTGTTTTTTTTTTAAATTTCTTTCAGACTAAACACATAGAACACACACGAAAAATTGGTCCCATTTCTTCCTCATTGTCTTTATATAAAACGCTCCTGTGTTTCATTTGTACTTTCTAATCCCTTTACCTTCTCTCCCATCCCCAAATGTCAACTATAATTGAATATCTCTGTATATATACGTATATAGTCACAGGATTTGGAGTACAGCATAGGGAATAGAGTCAATGGAATTGTAGCAACTATATACAATGTCAGAGGGGTAGTAGATTGAGGGAGGGGGGTTATCACTTTGTGGAGGGTGTAAATGTCTAACTATTAATATTACATTATTTTGTACACCTGGAACTAATAAAAAAAAAAACCCTGCTGTTTTCTATAATCTTAAAAATAATTGAAATAAATTCATTGTATGTGCTTTAAAAGCAACTAATGCATTAGGTTAAAAGAAAACCCTGATGTTTATTTAAAACTGCATAGTCCCCAAATCCCAGGTAAATTAAAATTTTACTTTTTATCCAAAAAGTGCATATGGGAGAGAAAAATAAAACCCACTTTCATTTATAATGTTAGATTATCAGTGGGGTAGATCAACAATTAGGGTGATAGTTTATTTTCTTAGTTGTTTACAAAATTATGTTTAATCATTTCCATTATTATGTTTATCAAAATACTTAACGATGAAACAAATGTAAGACGAGAATAAGACAGTCAGATACAGCCTTCCCTTACATATTTGCACCTCTTCAAAATTCAGCACCCCATGGAATTAATGGTTTATGTTTTTAACCTTATTAGTGGAGTTTTTTATTTGACAAGATTGATTATTTTGCTTTTTTGGTTGCTGATATTTAGTTATTTAAATGACTGAAAACAGTATCCAATCAATCCCCACATTTATGTTCAGTACTTATTAAATGCAAGACATCTTGCTAGTCTGGATTTTGTTGTTTTTAACTTTAAAAAAATCTCATGTTTTATTGAATGGTCAGGAAACTTTGGATGTACTCACTTATTTTTCAGCTAACATAATCTATAAATGGATACTGTGCGTAGAGTCCAATTGTTGCTTTTTTAAAAACATGGAATGCTTACGTGTTTTTAAAACATTGTCATGGAAAATGGCACTGTGGAAGGGGCCAGCATATTTTTCCAGCCTAGTAATTTTTCTCCCCTCTTCTCATACTTTTATTGTTCAAACATGGTGGTGATCGTACAGAATGACCTGGAAGGGCATCAAAGAAATGCTTTTCTAAGTTTATATGTCAGTATTCTGATCTTCAAATATCTAAAAAGCCTTAGAAAATTGGACTGAGTCCCCTTTAGTAATAAGCCTATAAAACCAACTGGAAGTTTATAAGTGGCAACTCCTAGCATAGTTCCTAGTGTAACGGGGTAGGAGGTGGGGGGGAGGTAGAAGAAAACTGGGTGACATATACATTTAGGGTACCCCCAAAATAAAAGATTAAATAGTTATATTTTTTCAAATTTTAAAGATAATATATCTGAGTCGTGAGAAATGTTTCAAAGACTTGTATTTTGAAACATTGGTGGTTTTTGTGAAGAATCTTTGAAAAGCACGTTTAAAAATACAGCCACTGGGGAAACTTACATTAGCAGTTACTAGAACCCTATTTTCCTTCACTTCATGGTATCTGCTGCTTTGGGTCTCCCTATATGCTGGTGACAGAAAACACCATTTGTCCTCCATTTCCTCTTTACGTACCCACTCCTCTTGCCCTCACCCTGCTTCCTTTTGGCCAAAGACCCAAAACGACAAGGCAAGCATTCTTTAGGTATCTTTGTGGTCCTCCATGCATGGAAATCCCCATTTAGATAGGTACCTGGATCTTCCTGCTAAACAGTATTTTCACAAATAAATAAGTAGTCTTGTACCTCTGTTTACAGCCTTCGAAAGAAAGTATGGGAAACCAAAATTATGATTTGAAGTTTTAAATGGAGTTCTTTACAGATGAGTAAATAATACAAAGTGAAAAGAGATGAAAGAAAAAAAAATGGCCATACAATGATTAAACAATGCTATGGACAGAATTGTGTCCCCTGAAATTCATATGTTGAAGCTCTAATGCTCAATGTGATATATAAAGAGCTGTGACCTTTGGGAGAAAGTTAGGTTTAGATGAGGTCATGAGGGTGGGGCCCTCATGATGAGATGAGTGCCCTTAGAGGAATAGATACCAGAGAACTTGCTTTGTCTCTCTCTCTCTCTCTGGGTGTGAGAAGATGGCCATCTGCGAGCCAGAAAGCGCGCTCCCACCAGAACCTGACAATGCCAGGACCCTGATCTTGGCCTTCCAGTCTCAAGAACTGTGAGAAATAAAATGTTGTTGTTTAAACCCCTAATCAATGGTGTTTTGTTATGGCAGCCTGAGCTAATACAAACAATTATCTTAAAGGTACAAAATGAAGGTTATACATATTCTGAAGAGAAAAATGTCAATTAGAATATCAAAAAGAATAATAAAGCATAAGAGACTAAAAATATACTGTTTAATATAGTTAGAATAAAATGATTAGTAAATACAACATCTTAAAAACTCAGTAATAAAGAGGAAAGAGAATGAATGAAAGAAAGAGAATAAAAGAAGAAGACCATTCAAGGAAAATAAACAGTACAAAGAAGGAGGGGGAACACCTCCCCATCAAGGCAAGTAGGTCACTGGGTGGATGACCAACGCGGTGAGCTTCTGTGGTCCTACTGGCAGTGTGGGTTCCCCTCCGTGGACAGCATTTCTTCAGATTAATCATTGGCTGAGGGTAGTCTACACATCTTGGTCTTCATCTCTTGCTGGGGGTGTGTATCCCTCTGGAGATCACACACCTCTCATCCTCATGGCCAAGTTTCCTACCGGTGCCGTGATCCCAGCTTCTGTCTCCACCTAGGACACAGAGGTGTACAAATCCAACATCCCACAGTCAGCCATAATTTGGGCTGAATCCCTCCTTCCCATCCAGCACTCTCCTCTTTCCTCCTCTTTATTCTTGTCTTTTACCCATTAAGAAACACTTACTGGGAGCCTTTAATGTATTAGGGACCATGCCACATTCTGGTTGTACATCACCCTCTTCATGTTTTCATTTTAGTGGGTGGGTGAAAGACAGAGGCAGAAAACTATTAAGCAAATCCATATTTTTTAAATCAACTGCTATGAGGCAAACAAAGGGTATGCTGAGAACATAGAAAAGGAGCTCTGTTTTCAGATAGAGTAGATATTGGAGGCCTCAGGGGATCACAGCTGAGATTGAAGGATGAGAAGGAGCCAGGAGAAGGGTTTGGTAGCGTAAGAAGCAGTATGAAAAGTCCCTAAGTCAGAAAGAACTTAGCCTGCTCATGGAACCCTTCAAAATGGGCCTGTGAGCACGAGATGGAGAATGAGAAGGGGTGGAGAGGAAATCCTGGGCTGCCCAGGTGTGTGTGGTTCTGGGGCAGATTGTATAGTGTCTGTGTGTTTCTACTTCCTCATCTCCCATAAAACGTAGTTGAAAATCCCTTCCGTGGAGACCACACATAATGATACAAGGGAGACACTTAAATCATGGGCATCCTTTCTTCAGGGTCCTTCTTGACACAGGCGATTTTTCTTCCAGAGTTAAAGACCTATTTGGCCTTTTGAGAATTTGACCTGCTGGACATATGATAAAATTGCCTATTTTTTAAAATTTTAATTTATTAAAAAATTAGACCCAGTTCTTGGACTGATAATGCACTCTCCAAACACAATGTAAAGACAGTTTTCAAACCCCAGATTAATTATTTTTCAATTGAAGTTTTTTTCAGACAAAGACTTGGCTATAAATCTTGAAACGAGCTGGGGAATTATTTTTAAAATTAAATGCACTATGATAAATAATAGTCAGATGAATGATTAGTAATGCAGAGAACTAAAACTAGGCCAGCTGGGCACATGCCTATATGGAGACTTGTACCAACTGGCCTCTGCAGGTCAGCATTTGGTCAGAGGAGGAGAGTAATATGCATTTCCTTAATTTTGTTTTTCACCTTTCTCTATCTCTAAGGCTCATGCCTGAGAAGTTGCTCCCAAATTTAAATGAATTTATAAGCTGTAGGATCTTATAACATACAGTGATACTGGGAAAACTTAAGGACCTAGCACTTCAAAATCTGAAAATGCAGAGATTAGAAAAATGGCCACAGGTGAAGAGTTTGGATTTAGTCATTCACTTGACTTCCTAAACATATTCACTCACCCATCTTTGCAAATGCTAGTCCCTCTCCCTCTCAGCAACTACCTACTTCCCTACCGCAAAAGCAGGACATTTCTTTTGCTCCTTGAGAAGGGTGATCAAATAATGTAGAATGCTCCATAAATAAGTAGTGGTTTTATTTTCATCTGATGAAGATAAACTGTTATCAGGAAGATACTCAATAAAAACATACAGTTAACTGTGATATAGGTATCATATATTTAGTATATATGTTATACATAAATTATACACACACACACACACACACACACATATGAAACTGTAATAGGTCAATTTTATTTTTTATCTGCCAAAGGCATAGATTTCCAAGGATGAGGATGGAGGTGGAATAGAGGGAAGGAACAAGACCATTCCCTAATTCCTTCCAAACCTTCTGTCTTTTCCTTCCTAGAATGATCCCCCCCACCACACAAATACACATACACACACTTTTGCTTATCATATAATTCCATGCTGAGTGATGAAACTAGTCCATATGTGATTTATGGCTGAAAGAGGTTTTGTCTCCACTAAGAAAGAAACAAGAACACTCTTTGTGGTTCCTGCCCATGACACATTTACCTGAGTCATGTAACAGTCTGTCAGCTCTTCCGAGGACATGACGACTAGAGCCCCATAAGAGTGGATGGTTTGAGCAGTGTCTGTGTCTCCCTTTTTTCCCCTCCAACATTTCTCCATTAGTTTGTCAGAAATTGAAATTTGCAGTTTAGGTGTGATCAGCAGAGGCCTTTTTTAAAACCCAAATGTGGAACCGGGACAGAGAGCGTTTCCACATCGGCCTCCCCGTTTGATTTGCAGTGGAAAGAGTGTAGCAATACACAGGGGTAGAGAGGGCAACCCCTGGCCCTTTCGCCTTTCTTCATATCCTGCTTCTGCCTGCCATTTGCTGATTTCGTGATCCTGTGTAATTTGCTCACATTCCTGAGCCTCACTTCTCTTAGCTGTAAGATGATGAAGAGTCCTTATTCTGCAGGTTTAAAATAAATTAAATGAGATACTATATGGAAAGAACCAGAGCATAGCTCACACTTGGAAAATGTTAGCTTTTGTTAGTAGTTTATCTGATGTCGCCAGTTGATGTGGGAAAAGCAAGGTTTGATGAGATAAAAGGAAAGAGTTATTGAGTGGTATGAAGGAATGGAGTAGCGACTGGACTTGCCTGTGGAAAGATTCAAGGTGGGCCTAAGGATTGCTATGACTACTGGGGGACCTGGCTACTAACCAGAGAAGCGTCAATAAAAGGTCAAGAAAGATAAATTTTTATTTTACTATCAAACACTTACTTAGCTTTTATTCTCAATCAGGTACTGTTCTAGATATTTTACAAATGTTAGCTCAGTGAGTCCTCATTGTAACTTCATGAGGTAGGTACTTCTGTCATGTATACAAGAAAAAATGAAGGCACAGAGGGGTTAAGTAACTTGCTCAAGCGAGTAAGCAGAACTTGCGTTTGAAGCCAGGCTCCTAAAGTCCATCCTTTTAAACATTAAATTAAGCTTTATTTTATAATAATTTACCAGTTTTGGCCCTGATTCCATAGAAGTGGAACATGAGATACAAAGATTCGTGTTGTTCAATCCTCTGTATTAGTGTATTTTTTTTCCTCTCCCCACTTTCTTGAGCACCTTCCTGTTGTGTCACTGTTTTAAAACATCCTACTTTGAATCAGCCAATTCCATTTGTTCTTAAACTTCCACGTGTCTTCACTTTTATGTATTTCCCATTTTTATTTTCCTAGAGATCTAGGAACTCATCACATTTTATTCCATAACCCATAGAAATTTGTTGAAATTAGTATGTATTTTCTCCAGAATCGACAATATTTTCTCTTTTTCACTGCACGCTGTCCGTAGTGGTATGGAATATGCAGTTCAGCTAGCAACCGTGATCAAAACCTGCAAACGTTTTGCAGAGACAGTGTTCTTTCATTACAAATTCTTAATGCTTCATGTGATTTGGAAAATGGTCGTGATTCATCTGGCCTTATAACTCTTAAAGTATAGGTGCTTTTCTTCTTTGTTTCTTTTATGCATATGATTAAAATATTTTCTCCCACCCAGGGTGAAATTCTTACCTGATTAGCAACTTGAACATTCACAATTATCACAGTTATTCATTGTCTTTATAAACACTGTCAGCTTAGATAAACCTATTAAAAGGCATTGAAAACGATAAAGCTATTTCTATACATCTGAGTAAAAGTTGCAATTTATATTTTATTAAACTGGATGATGCTGGAAATAATTTCTATTTATTTATAAAGATATACATATATTCATTTGTAAGCCTTTTTTACTCAACTGAATTGGCAGTGCCAGAAACCAAAGCCATCCCTTTTTCTAATGGACAAAATAGGATAAACATTTAGGCTGTCACACCTGTGAGGCACCATTTGAGCCGGAGGCATCAATTTTAAGAAATTCTCTTGAGATGATCATTTCAACTTTAGATGCTCTTTGAGATTGTGGCTTATTTTTACAGTCCTCCAAACTGATCATTTTAATAGACATTCTGATTTATAGGAATATCTAATTAATCCTAATGGTGATTTTGCCTTTACTTGTCTTAATTTTCATATTTTAGTAAAATTTTATCTATATCCTGGTGACTCAGGTATAAAAAGAAATGTCTAATACCCTGTCAATTGATTGTCTAACCCACGGAAAGGATGCCTGTGCGGCTTAAACATTCAAAAAGTAGTTCTCGATGGCTGTGGAAGGATGTAATTTCCTGTTCCTGTTCTGCATTAAAGAAGGAGGAACTTTGCTTTTCTTTGAGGGAAACCTGAAAAAAACAAAAACCTGGAGGAGGCAGAGAACATTTCCATTTGTTATTTTCTTGTTCTTTCCTTTTTGGGAAACTTACCTGATTATTTCAGTGAAGTTAAAGTAGCTGGTACCGAACAGAAGCCCCAGGGTAATTCCACACAATGGTGACGTATTTCTCCTGTCACCATTAGAGTCATCATTGTGGCTTTTCATAAATTTCTGTCAGCCCAGTTATGGCTGAAGGACTTTCCTCCCTAACTACTTTTTATTCAGAAATTTTGATATGTTCCCTTCAGAATCAAAATTTGCTTAATTCTATAATAAATAACGTGATTGGAAATAAAATGGAAAACACTCCTCAGTGATTAAGTTTGAAACTCTAGCCCACTGCCTGTTTCTGTACGATCCCAGAGCAATATATACATAAAATAATATACATATATATGTGTGTGTGTGTATATATATTACTTTTGAATGATTAAGAAAAAAGAAAGAACAATATTTTATGACCCACGAAAATGATAGGCAATTCCAATTAGTGTCCCTAAATAAAGTTTACAGGAACACAGTGTCACCCGTTCGTTTATGTGTTGGCCATGGCTGATCTCCCCAAAAACAGCACAGCTGACTAATTCTAGCAGAGACCACGTGGCACGCACAGGCTGAGATATTTACTTTCTAGTTCCTTACAAAAGAAAGTTTGCTGACCAGTGGGTTAGAGGAGTGTCTGGAAGAGAGACAGAGAGAAAGTAATAATTGGTTAAAGTATGTTTTAAAACATCAGTACTTATTAAAAGAAGACGAGTGACTTAGAAAGGTAATTTGTAAGCTTTTCTAATCAAATGCGAATGTGTAGATTGTCTTATTCCAGGCAGAAGAAGAAGAACCTGAGGTAACTAGAGATTCAAACGTATTTTAATGGCACAAGCAACCCTAAAAAGCATGATGAATTATGATACTTTAATCTTTTACATTTCCTCGAATGTTTGTCAACTCTATTATATACCTGTAAGGAAGGGTTATAGAAAAATGTTACATGTTTTTATCTCCACTGCCCCTAATAGCTCCGGGAAGATTTGACATGAACCTTATAGTTACAGAAAATAATCCTGGTTAGCTCTGCTTTACTGAGCAGATTGTTCCGAAGACTCTGTGGTCCCAGGAAGGCATAGCAATTGTGGTTTTACCCTCCACTCCCTGGGGCTTTATTTTTTTCCATCTTTCTCTAGCACATCACATAATCTAAAAACAGTCAAGTAATTTCGGTTAAAAAAAAAAAAAAAAAAAAAAAAAAAAAGCCTGTTTAGTTTAGTTAAGCTCTTTGTGAGCACAGTTGTTTCCTGATATTCAGACTAACCCTTCCCTTCCCGCCCCTGAAAACATTAATTATTCATCTCTGTAACTTATGAGCACCTCCAACCCTAGTTATCTTTCTGCTCCTTGGTTGTTTCTGCTTTTCAAGTATTATCATGTCATCACGTTAGTCATCCCGCTGGCAAGCTATACTTATGGATAGATAGTCTGGTGCATCAATCTTGCCACATAAGTCATGTCTTCCAATACCTTTATCATTCTTTGTGCTTGTCTCTGAACTCCCTCCAATTTATCTACTGCCTTCTTTGTGCAGCTGTGATGCCCTAACTTGACTGTGGTATTCTAGGTGTGATTTCACCAACCCACGACTCAATGCCTTCTCTAAGTCATAATTCAAGACAGAACTAGCCCTTCTCTCTTCACTCCATGGCACAGTATAAGATGCAAATAAATGTGTAAATCACCATCATGTCTCTTCTGTGTCCTTGGCAGTCTTCATACATAGTCAGTGTTCCCTTCCCTGGGCAATTTGAAAGGACCTTGAAAAATCATTTATTCTTTCCTACAGGCAAATTTAAAGATAAACAACCCTGGATTTGTTTATCGTATCCCACAAGACCTAACCAAAGTGGGTGGCCCTTCTTCTTTATTTAATATCCTATAAGTCTTCTTGATAGCAAGTCTTTTCTCTAACACAAATGTCTCCTGCTGACCTTTCTTTTTCTTTGATCTTTATTTTGAATGATTGGATATGATCTTCATTTATTGACTTTTTTTTTAAACTCAATATAATTAAAGTATATATGAAACAATCTAGATCTCTACAGATATGGATAATCTTGAGAGCTGTCTCCAGCTTTCTCTTCCATGGGAAAGTGCCTGGAGAAGTGTTATGCAGGGAACAAGACTCTACCATCATTTCTGAACTTCCAAGGGGAGAAGCATATTAGTCTAATGAAGGGAGTGGAAAAAAATATCTTACACATACTAATTTGAGCAGCAAAATGATCTGGAAAAGTTGGAGATCTTGATAAATGGGGCCAACTAATTGACAGAGTGTTATAATTAGGGCAAGGCATCTGTCAGTTAATTATCTTTTCCTCAATAAATAATTACAATTTTTGCATGTTCCCATAGCTTATAATTTCTAGCTGTGATTATCTTCTGCATTCTCATCTATGGAAGCTTTGAAGACCAGACAGAAATAGATATAAAGGGAATTATCCTCTGGAATAAAACCAAACTGGACAAATGCAAGGTAAAGAATAATTTGATGGGGTAGGGTATGAATTTGGCAGAAGGAATCGAAATTGGCAGAAAGGTGACTAGCTATTTCAGGTCTCCTTTGTGTGTGATTCAGGCTAACCATCTAAGCTTGGAAATTCATTTAATCACTGTTCACTTATTCAACAAACCTTTATTGAATCCCTAATATTATAATGGCTGAGGGGAATACAAAGGTCTTTTAAGGAACTTGTGATTTTGTGCAATAGACCTACACGTAAACAGAAAAAGGCAGTGGGAAAAGCATGGAAAAAGATACCCTGGGATCTTTAGCACAGTGGTCTCTTTAAACTGTACACCCTTTAAGGAAAAATGCTTTGAATATAGACTCATTATGTGTACATCTGTTTCTGTACCACCCTTGAACTAAAATATATATCTTATACTTTTAAATGGTTGAGGAAAAAGAACAATATTTCATAACCCATGAAAATGATATGAAATTTCAAATGTCCAAAATAATGTTTGTTAGGACACAGTCATTTGTTTATGTATTGTCCATGGCTGATTTAATTAGCTAGTTGTCCATTTATTATATAGACCTAGGTCTATAAATATTTATATAAATAAATATAGACACACATGTGTATATTAATCTGTATATTAGATTTTTTAAAATTCATTTATTTTAGATTTTAGATTAAATAGGAACAGAAAGTCTGAAAAAAGTTTTAATACCCAATAAATTTTATGTACTCCCTGGGTTATGTGCATCCCACTTTGAAGAACTGTTGCTTCCAAAAACTTAATAATGAGTATTTCAATGTGGTTCAAGTTCAAAATGTGTGGGTAGCAGAGACCAGAGATAATGCCAAAAAGTCAGACAGGGGTTAGATAGTAGTGGTGGGTATCTTGTAGTCTAGTGTTTTCCAAAAAGTGTTCCACTGAATACTAGGAGAAATTCCTTGAAATAAAAAAAAGGTTTCTGCTGTCAAATAAGTTGGAAATTGCAGATTGAAAGTATAAAATTCCATATTCTGTGTTTCTACATGGCCTCATGGATGAGTATTTTCTGTTTCCCGGCTCTTGAGTTGAGAGACTATATTTTCTGTTTCATTTTTATTCAGTGGTTGATAGATATTGAAGGGGGTCTGCAAATATTAGGTTCGTAGAAATTGGCACGGTGTTTGGAATTAAATTGTGGCATTTGGAGAGGAGAACAATGTGATTCCATTAGACTTTTATCCAAGATAATTTTTTCTTTGCCACTTTTCTCTACTAAATAGTAGTTAACGAATTACTCAATATTTGTTCTGACTTTAAATTAGTAATCTAAAAACACTTTTTGCAGACTAGTTACATGTGGAGGCAAAATAAGTAACTATCCTTTAGTTGTCAGTGAGTGGCTCCCAAAGGTATGAAATATTGGACATTTTCACCATTACAATAAATGTTCTGACTACGGTCTTATATCTCCCGAAGACCACTCTTAAAATATGCTAATATTTCATCTACTGAGTAGTAAAATGTCTAGGTGAGTGAAGGTTACTCTTTTATTGCCTAAGCCTATTTAGATTTTTGTTTTGGAGAGAAATGTTTCTGAAATGCTACACACAGCCCTCCTGTCACAAAGACAGCGTAACAAATGCAAATTAACCTTTATCCAGTGACACAGAATTGTAATTATTGTCATTAATCATTGCACTATGATTGATGAAATCATGATGTGTTTGGGAGTTCTTGCAACATAAGGTTGCTTTCCGCCTATACTAACTGACCCTAAACTATGGCTTTGTAAGTATTTGTGTCTGCTTCTTATAAATGTTCTTTATATCCTTTACACACACACACACACACACACACACACACACACACATTTACATATATATTTCCATTGTTATAGTATTACACACTATATATTTGACAGGAAAGAATATAAAGAACAATTATGAAAAGCAGACACAAATATATGATTATATATGTAATATGAATACATGTTTTATGTGTCTATTAGTTGTTACCCATGATTTTACCTTTGCTATCTTCAACCACCCTCTTTGAATTAAACCAGATAAATCATGGTTATGAAAACTGAATGTAAATAGTATCTGATAGCCTGAGAGTTCTTCTCTGAAATAGTGTATGTTCTCTACTTGAGTCCCCAAAGATCATTTCTGCTTATTTATCATTGTTTACATTTATTGGGCACTTAAAAAGTAACAGGCATTTTCACATATAATTTCCCCTTAATTTGGGCAATGAGAGTGCAAATTAGATTAGTCACTGTATTTTCACGTGAGTAGGGTTTTCAGACTTAGTAAATAAAATCACAGAATTTCCAGTCAATGTGAATTTCACATAAATAAATATTTACTTTTTAGTATAAGTATGTCCCCTGAGACACACTTGAATGGGACATAATTACACAAAATATGATATGTTGCTGATCTGAAATTCATATTTAACTTGGTGTTCTGTATTTTATCTGACAACCTTACGTGTTAAGAGATTAAGTCCAGAGACCTTAGGAACCAGTGCAAATTTGCATAGCTAAGAAGTATTAGGGTTGTGATTTAGAGACAGGGCTTCCAACTTCAAGTATCAGGTATCGTGACTATTTTCTGTTTTACTGAAAATGCAGAAAACATGTCTTCCAGATAAGTAAAATATTAATACACATGAGCTATAGGACCCATATATCAAACCATTAAGACATTAGTTTCCTAAGGCTGCTATAATGGGTAACCACAAACTGGCTGGCTTAACACAACAGTAATTTATTGTGTTTCAGTTTTGGGGGTCACAAGTCCAAAATCAAGGTGTTGTTGGGCCATGCTGTCTCTGAAGGCTCTAGGGGAGGATCTGTCTTTGGCCCTTCCTAGCTCTGGTGGTTACCTACAACCTTGACTTTCCTTGAGAGATTGGCACCATAGCTCCAATCTCAATTTCATGTGTCCATATTCCTGTGTGTGTCTGTTTCCAAATTTCCCTCATCTTGGAAGGACACTTGTCATTGGATTAGGGCCCACTGTAACCCAGTATGACCTTGTGTTAACTTGATTATATCTGCAAAGGCTATATTTCCCAAAAAGGTCACATCCACAGGTTGTAGGGGTTTGAACGTGAACATGTTTTCAGGGTGACTCAATTCAATCACAGCAACTAGTAATCAGTAGAATATAAGAAAGGTATTGCCAATCTAGAAAATCTAGGCTACTAAGCACACAGGACCTGTAATTGTGAAGGGGGATGGGGGCACTCGGAGCTCGTAGTATTTCGACTGGGGCAGACACAAAAAGTGGGGGGCAGGAATCCAGGTGGCAAGCACACTTGTGTGTGCTCAGCTGTAGCCAGACACTCAAATCTGTACGAATAATAGCTCCAGGAGGTAGGTACTATGATTTTTACTACATCTTATAAATGAGGAAATAGACACAAAAATGCTAAGTAACTTGCTTTAGATGCATCATGCAATTGAGATTGAAGCCTAAGCAATCTGACTCTGGACTCTACATTCTTAGCAATTACTTAGGATGATTTGGGGGAAGAGAAGGCAATTAAGGCAGAAAGGAAGGCAATTTGAGGAAGGACAGTACTGAGGAAGAAAGACGACTCTAGTTCTCCTCTTGGTTGGGTTTTGTCTTCTCTTCGTTTTGCCTGTTGACATTGCTGGGAGGATTTACACAGAGTAGAGGGTCCCAGACTTAAGGGAGCATCAGAATCACAGGTGCTTGAGCCCAACACCGGGGTTTCTGAGTCACAGGTCCAGGATCAGGCCTGAGAATTTGCATTTCTTACAAGTTCACATGTGATGCTGATGCTACGAATTGGGGAACACAATTTAAGAACAACCAGTATAGATAAAATTGAGATGAGCTTAGAGTGGGAAACGGTTTTCAAGTTCAAAGGGATGGCAATAGGGATATAGAAAAGTATAACTGACCATTTTACAAGCCAACCTCAAACTGCCCTTTTGAAAAAATAATGTGAAATTATGTGTATCTCTCTCTCTCTTTCTCTCTCTCTCACACACATGGTACTCTTATAATCTATTATAGAGGTTCCTGGATTTATAACACTGGAACTCAGCACAGGATTTAGAACTTTGAAACAGATGACCTGGATGCTAATCCAGGATTGTCCCTAAATGATCCAGGGACTTCTTGTCTCTGAGCCACCTGCCCCCACCATAATATAAAGGAGTTGAGACAGATAAATAGTTAACTACATTGTGATACCTAGTCATAAGTTGTCATTTTTTTAATAAAGTTTTTTGGGGAATGTTGGGTAACAGTGTGTTTCTCCAGGGCCCATCAGTTCCAAGTCGTCCTTCAATCTAGTTGTGGAAGGTGCAGCTCAGCTCCAAGTCCAGTCGCCGTTTTCAATCTAATTGCAGGGGACATAGCCCACCATCTCATGTGGGAATTGAACTGGCAAACTTGTTGTTGAGAGCTTGTGCGCTAACCAACTGAGCCATCCTGCCACCCTAGTTGTCATTTTTGAGAAAAATAATGATATGGAAAATATTATCCCTAATGTATTTTCTTGTATTACATTTTCAGATGAGCATAAGTGTTGATGGTAAAAATATTAACATAATCAAACAAGTTAAAAACATATATTACTCACAAAACATATACCCAGAGATAAACATTATTCATATTTTGGATAGTCTTTCAAAATATAATCTATATGGGCAAATTTATTGTACTATACATACAAATTTGTGGTCTTCTTTTTCTCAGTATTCCATGCCCATGTTTTTATATTACTACATATGTATTTATGTCACTATTTTTAATATCTCATAGTAGTACATTGCACAGCTATCCCACAATTTAACTATTCCTGTATTGTTGGGAATTTAAATTGTCTCTAATTTGGGACTAAGAAGGTGATGGTCATAATGAATACCATAATACATACATTCTGATGTACTTGTTCATTCTAGAGCTGAAATTGCTGTGTCAAAGAATAATCTTGTCTTTAAGATTCATAAAATATTAAATCAGAAAGGCTATCAGACATGTAAAGTCATGCCACGTTTATGAATATATGAAATGAAAGGTCACCTATGTAGATGTGTTTATTCTTTGTGTGTTACAGAGAAGACAGCGAGAAGCACACACCTGACATGTGAATGATGTTATCTCCTGCTCCTTCGATATGGAGGATTTTTAAATGTATTTCTTTGTGGTGTTCTGTATTTCTCCATTAGTTTACATGCAGGTGTTGGTTGAAGTTTGCTGTAAGAGGCAGCCTTGTTGTCAGTGTGCACCCGCCTGCAAGTTGGAACCACAAAAATGAGAAGGGGGCTTTAGTGTGGGGAAAAAGACAGTGAAAAAGAAGTTATTTCTCTGGAGAGAGAGAGAGAGAGAGAGAGAGAGAGAGAGAGAGAGAGAGAGACAGACAGACAGACAGAAGGGGAAGAATTTGGCTAACAAAAAGGCTCTAGCAAAGTCCAAATGAAATACAACACTGATCCCCTCTCCCCACCCCCTCCCCCGCCCAGGTCCTGGAGCCCAGCATACTCTCACAGAAAGGAGGAAACATAGTCTGAAAAATCAAGAAAAGAAAGACAGTGCCAAGGCCAGTAGGTACAGTCTGCAAGGAAGGCTGTTTGAGGATATTTTGGTAAAGGCTGCATGGAGCTGAATTTCTTTTTGTGAACTGAAGCCCACTGAGCCGATCCAACATCCTTCAGCCGGAAGGCTTCAAGTGCCGAGCTGCTTGAAACTAAGGCTTCAGGGAGCCTTTTCTGACTAGGAGCCCATTCCAACAAGGAGAGAGAGCCAACAGGGGAAGTTTGGGTTCAGCAGATGAGTGCTAAGGAAAATCAGCCAGGCTGGTGTTGACATGGCAGAGTGTCAGGATCCGAGCAGCAGCTGCCACGGCGGCCCCGGTGCCCAGACGCAGGCCTGAGTCCAGACTGATAGGAGGAGGCAGAAGGCCAAGCAGGCCGAGTCTGGGCATGCAGGAAATGTCAGAGGCACAGCCTTGTGGAGGAGCGGAGAGGGCTGTCCTGAGTGGGAAGGGATCTTCTGATGGATTCCCTGGGACACAATAAGCCGGGGGATGTTAGTCCGTCAGCGTCAGTGCAGGATCTGTGTGGAGTGGGAGGGAGGGAGAAGAAAGGAGACGAGGAGAGTGGAAAATGTGCCAAAAAGAGCTGTGGTGCCTTCCAGATCATCAGCTGGAAGAAAACTCAGTGCTGCCCCGAAGGAGGAAAGGCTGGCTGGGGACTCCTGCTGAAAACAGGCAGCCATCCGCAGCCACACAGCTCTTTTTCCCAAGATGACCTTTGCAGAATGTGGGGCCCATCTAGGGCAGCTTCTGCCAGTGGAATTGTGGTCTGCCCTGCAGAGTATGGAGGAAGGCCGCATTCCCTAGCGGGTGGGTGATAGGAGGACACAGGCGTCTACCTTGTGACTGTATTTACAGTATCCACAAGAGGTTCCTGTGCTGTCAGCCTCCTGGAGGGAGGCTGGGAACACAGGCAGCCCATGCATTTGGCCCATGTTCCTCCCCCACCCCCCACACACGGCAGCATCAATAAGATCAACAAAGTTACACAAATCCTCCCTAGATCAAAAAGTAGCACATGGTTCCAACACAGCAGGAGTCCAGGCAGCATTCCTATCTAATTTTTTCAGTTAAAAGAAAGAGACTCTAGCTTCTTAAATAGACCTGTAGGCATAGACAGAACCATAAATAGATAGATAGATAGATAGATAGATAGATAGATAGATAGATAGATAGATAAATAGAAAGCCACAGAAGGCTATTCTGAGGAGATTATATATGCAATTACATCCTCAGGAAGGAGTTCAGGATTGTGAGAGTAGGGTGGATCTTGGAAAGAGAATCTAACAACCTACCCTATCCCCAATAGTTTCCTTTCCAAAGGTCCCACTGAGGAGCTACGCTGGTTTGCTTCCTGCCTGAGGTCTTTGCCCGAGCTGGTCCCCTGACCGGAAGTCCTCCCCACTTTGGCCTCACTGCCCGGAGAGGCCTCCTTAACCATCACCTTGCATGGTCATCAGCACTTCCACCTCCATTCTCCACTACAACCCCCGTCACAACACTTGCACAATGTCACAAGTCATAAGCCACTTATGTGCTTGTTTAATTCTTTTCTGTCTGTCTCCTCGAGAACCTGATCTCCATGAAGGTGGAACCCAACCTGCCTTCGTCCCCATTATATTCCCCAGTATGAGATGAGGGCATGGTATTCATTGAATGGATGGATGAGTGAATAAGGACATAAAGCTGGAACCTAGGAAAAAGTTGATTTCCAGAAAACATGGGTTGAGTGCTGAAGATGTGGGAGCATGTCAGGTATATCTGGTGGACCCATTCTGGGAGATTACAAATTTATAAAGCCCAAGAATACTCCAAGACGTGAAAAAAAAAAAAAACTTACCAGGAGCCTGTCACTAGTATTGGATGCCAGGTAGAAAAGAATATTCCAGATTTACGTCCCTGCTTCCTAAAGATGCACCAGAAAAAAACTTATCATGAAGAGGAAAGGAGCAGGACACTAAGCATTTTGCAGTACTTGTGTTGTACCGGGCACAGTTAAGCAGTTTATATATGGGATCCTTCCGTTTCCACAGGCAGACTTGTGAAATAGGCATTAGTGGTGCTTTTTCAGACTGGAGCTCACAGATGTCATCCATTTGCTTAAGGGGAAACCATGTTCAAAGGGAGAGAGTAAGGATACTAACCTAGATTTATGTCTGTCTCCTGTGTGCACAGTTTTTTCTAGATGCCACCCTTCTTATCGAAAATATTATAGTGAAGCTGTTGGTTTTCTAGGGCTTTGGGATTCTAAAACATCTCAAATTGTTCTTAAATTCTCATGCTGCCCCAGCCAGGACAGTGTGTGGGTGTATGAATTTGCACATGTAGGCACACACGTGTGTTCTTGTATTTCTAAGCAATACTGGGTGGGAAAATGTGATGACTATTTGGAACGACCTTTCCATTTCAACTCTGTCACCTTCCAGTGAAAGAAAAGAGGTGGAATTTTAATGCCAAATGACGGCAATAATAAAATTGATAGCATATTTACTCAGTGTGGAGTAGCTTAGTAGCTTATGGAATTAGGTGATCAAACTCATAGTAGCAAGATTGGTAGCTGGAATGTGTTCCTATTTGATTACAATTGCACTTTGATAGAATAAAGAAATTTCCTTAAGCTGTGTTTTTTTTTGTTTGTGTTTTTTTTTCAGTACTGTTTGGATTCACCTATCTGCCGCCATCCTGGATTATCTATGGGTGCATTATTTCAGTTTGGGTTTACCCAGGGAAAATATGCTTTCAAGTTTACTAATGATGCCCACTCTCCATTTAGGGCTTGGTTGACATCTCAGCTCTGTTTGTCTACTTTTATTGCAAGACATCCTTTGAAACTCAAACACTGGACTTCTTCACCTAATCCAGTGAAGGTTTGGGGATGGTGAACCCTTGCATCAGTGTGAGCTGTGTATTTCACTGTATGGAATAGATTCCACAGGAGGCAGGATGGGGAAACTGAACAGCTCCCCAACCTTTTTCTTTTCTCTTTCTCCCTCTTCTTCTTCCCCCACCCCCATCTCCTTTTCCCGCCCCCTACAGGTTCAGCCTTGCTATTTTATTTGAAGTGCCTAAACTTTAGCATGGCAGATGTGTCTTCATTCACGTGGAAGAGCAAAATATAACTAAAAGTCAAATTTAAATTTTCGATTTGTCTTTTGGAGTTATTCATGTCTCTGCTTATCTTCGGAAGAGAAAATAATGGTGATTGGGCTTTATTAATAGACAGAATTATACATAAAAGTTGCTTGGCCATCTCATGTAAATGCCACATACATAGCGGATACCATGTTCTGTCGTGATTATGCAAATATAATTTGTTAACCAATTCAGGTTCCCTGCTTAGGGTGATGTCCTGTGGCTTGAGAAGTGAAGACAGTTCTTGTCACTTCAGAGGAAACTTCAGGCTGTTCATTCCTCGAGGACAGCAACTCCTCTGCTGCCTCCTGATTGAAGGCCAAAGAGCCACTAGGAGGAGCTAATGACTGACTGAGTTTACACTCACCAATGTTTACAATGAATTGCCTCCACAGACCTCCCAACCTGGGCTGCAGGCTCGGAGTGTTTAATTATTTACATAGTAATGGATGGACCAGGAATCCTCTGCTCTTCAAACAGCTCACGGAGGAGAGCAACTGTTTCTCCTTGTTTTACTTGCGGGGGGGTTTTTCTTGTGAGGAGGAAGGCACGTCAGTCAATCAACCTTACTGCAGACAGAAGAAAAGTGGAGAAAGTGCTGCATTAGCACAGCTCCCGAATGGCTCCCATTTTAAATTAAATAAATAAATAAATACATACATACATACATACATACATACATACATACATACATACATAAAAGCTGACTTCTGAGTTTCTTAAACTTCCCACTAACTTCCTGTGTGCGGTAACCAATGAAGAGACCCAGGTCATGACAAATGCTTTTCTGAGTACGTGGGGAGTCCCTATCTTTTCTGTAGACCAGATACTGTACGTTAAGAAGGGAGAGACTCTGGAGTTCAATGCCTGCGTTTGGATTCCAGATCCCTTGTTTCGTAGCTGTGTATCTTTGTACGTGTTTCTTAACCATGTACTTAACCACGTACAAAAGGATATACTTCCTTTTGTACGTGTAGGTACGAGCATGTCAGGTAAAGCCTCGCTCTGCCCGGTGAGTTTCCTGTTCCTCACAGCCTTCTGTATGCCAAACCGATCTAGAATTTCAAGTGTCACCACAATTTTCTCTTCTGCCTTTTCATTTAACAGTTTACCATGGTCACTTTCCAAGGTGGCCCCACATTTAAAGTTCTCTGTAAAGGTGGAAGTGAGAGTCTTTGAGTAATTGTCATTTTTTTAAAAGTCCGCTGATATTATTATGTTTAACTCAATTCATAATCATATTTCCTACCTCTGGGCAGGTATTCTAGCCAATCCAGTTGGTTGTCCCAGTTTGCTCATAGAGGCATGAATCTTGAGTATTTTTTTAAAATGGGTAAAAATAATTAAAAACTTTCTTTTCAAGTAAACAGAATCTTTCAAATGTTGGGAATTATATGGGGAAAATTGTAAATCCTCCTTGGTGAAAAAAAGTTTGAAAACTTGTGTTATATTATTACATAATGCTATAGTCTTTATTATTATTTTATTATGAACTTACTGTATAGTCATTTTGAGATAAAAGTGTAACTTTTTTTTACATCTTCAAATGATTTTATTTTAACCTACCTGAAAAGAGGAGTCTATTTAAAACTGCATGAGAAATGTGTTGGTTTCTGTAGATTAACTTTCCAAGTAGAGATGTGTAATATATATATTACTACAGACTTTTATTAAAAATATAAGTAGCATACAATATTATATAAGTTTCAGGGGTCCACAATAGTTATTCAACATTTATACACCTAAAGAAGTGATCACCATGATAAGTTCAGCAACCATCTGACACTGTATCACATTATCACGATATTATTGACCATATTCCCCATGTTGTACATTATATTCCCATGACTTATTTGTTTGTTTTTTCTTTAATTACTCTTCTTTTTTAAATTAAAGTTTATTGGGGTGACAATTCTTAGTAAAGTTAGATAGGTTTCAAGTGTACAATTCTGTAATACATCATCTATATATCACATTGTATGTTCACCACCCAGAGTCAGTTCTCCTTCCAGCACCATATATTTGATCCCCCTTACTCTCATCTCCCACCCCCCACCCCCTTACCCTCTGGTAACCACTAAACTATTGTCTGTGTCCATGAGTTTTTGTTTCTTCATTTGTTTGTCAGTTTTTTTTTCAGTTTTATATACCACATATAAGTGAAATATGGTTCTTGACTTTTTCTGTCTGACTTGTTTAGCTTAGCATAATCTCAAGATTCATCCATGTTGTCACAAATGGCACTATTCCATCTTCTCTTATGGCAGAATATCATCCCATTGTGTATATACACCACATCTTCTTTATCTTATTCATTTTATACCTGGAAATTTGAACTTATTCCCCTTTACCTTTTCCCCCCTTTTAAAATTTTTAAATTACAGTTGAAATTCAATATTATTTTATATAAACTTCAGGTATGCAACATAGTGGTTAGACATTTATGTGGTTTAAGAAGTGATCACCCTGACTAGTCTAGCAAGTACCCACCTGGCACTATACATAGTTATTACCATGTCATTAACTATGTTCCCTATGCTTTACTTTACATCCCTGTGACTATTTTGTAACTCTCAATTGTATTTTAATTGCTTCACCTTTTTTATGCTGACCCCCAACTCTCTCCCATCTATCACCCCAACAACTTTAGTACCCAGCTGACCCCATACGTAGTTATTACAATATTATTGACTATATTCCTTATGGTATACCATCCATCCCTATAACTATTTTGTACCAATGGATTTGTAATCTTAATCACTTCCCCTTTTTCACCACACCACCAACCCCCATCCCATCTGGCAACCATCAAAATGTTTTCTGTATCTATGAGTTTCTTTCTGATTTGTTTGTTGATTTTATTTTTTAAGTTCCACATATAAGCAAAACCACATTGCATTTGTCTTTCTCTGTCTGACATACTTCACTCAGCACAATACCGTCCAGGTCCATCCATGCCGTTGCAGATGGCAAGAAACCGTTCCATGGCCAAGCAAATAGTTCATTGTATATATGTACTACCTCCTCTTTATCCATTCATCCATCCATGGACCACCAGGCTTCTTCCATCTTGGCCAGTGTAAACAATGCTACAATGAACATATGGATTAACATGTCCTTTTGAATTAGCGTTTTGGGTTTCTTTGGATAAACACTTGAAAGTGGAATCATTGGGTCCTTCTTTGCCTCTTGTTATAGCCCTTGTTTTAAAGTCTGTTTTGTCTACTATAGTATTGCTACTTCAGCCTTTCATGTTTGTGTTTTCATTTCCATGAAACATCTTTTTCTATTCCTTTACTTTCTATCTGTGTGTGTCTTTCAATTTGAAGTAATTTTCTTTTAGGCAGCATATGTAAGGGTTATATTTTCTTATCTATTCAGTCCTCCTATGTCTTTTGATTGGGGCATTTAATCCATTTACATTGAAAGTAGTTGTTGATAAATATATAGGTAATGACATTTTATTATTCATAATTTTGATATATATTTTTTTCTATCTTAAGAAGTCCCTGCAACATTCTTTGTAATACTAGTTTGGTGGTGATGAATTGTTTTAGTTTTTTGTTGTTTTTTTTCTGAGAAGTTTTTTTATCTGTCCTTTGATTTTAAATGATAGCCTTGGTGGGTGAGTAATCTTGAGTGTAGGTCCTTTCTTTTAATCGTGTTGAATATTTGGTGCCAATCTCTTATGGCCTGCAAAGTTTCTGTTGAGAAATTAGCTGACAATCTTATGGGAACTCCTTTATAAGTTACTAATTGCCTTTCTCTTGTTGCTTTTAGGATTCTCTCTTTATCTTTGTTCTTTGACATGCTAATTATAATGTGTCTAGGTGTGGGCTTGTTTGACTTCATCTTGTTTGGGACTCTATTCTTCCTGTCTATTTCCTTCACCAGGTTAGGGATGTTTTCAGTCATTATTTCTTCAAATAGTTTCTGAATTCCTTGCTTTCTCTCTTCTTCTGGTACTCCTATGATGCAAATGTTGTTATGCTTGATGTTGTCCTAGAGGTCTCTTAAACTACCATAATTTTTTTTGGATTCTTTTTTTTTTTTTTTGCTGTTCCAATGGGTGTTTTTTGCTACCTTATCTTCCAAATCACTCATTTGGTCCTCTACTTCATCTATTCTGCTGGTGATTCCTTCTAGTGCATTCTTCATTTCAGTTATTTATTCTTTACTTTAGACTGGTTCTTTTTGGTGGTTTCTATATCCTTTTTAATGCTTGCTATCTCTTTGTTGAAGTTCTCACTAAGTTCCTTGAGCATCCTTATAACCATTGTTTTAAACTCTGTATCTGGTAGTTTGTTTGCCTCCATTTCATTCTTTTTTTCTGGAATTTTCTCCTGTTCTTTCATTTGGATGCATTTCTTTGTTTACTCATTTTGGCTGCCTCCCTGTGTTTGTTTTTATGTATAATGTAGATCTGCTATGCCTCCCAGTCTTGGCCTGATGGCCTTATGTATTAGATGCCCTGTGGGGCCCTGGCACAGTGTCCCTGGTCACCTGCTCCAGGTGCTGCAGGAGTATCCCATGTGTGGGTTGTGTGTGCCCTCCTATTCTAGTTGAGCCTACATTTCTGTGGGCGTATCAGTGGTGGGATTGGCCCTCAGGCTGATTGGCTGTGGGGTTTGGCCACACTCACAGCTTATGCGCTGCTGTGTGGGGAACTTACCCCACTGAGTGAGATTTGCCCCAGTGAGCTCTCGTGCCTGTTGAGACCGCTCTTTAAGTGTACCACTTATGGGCTGATTGTTCAGTGCTCTGCTGTGGTCTGAAGCCAACCTCCAAGTAGATTGGTTCTGAGGCCTCTGAGAGGGGCTCCAGTGCAAGCCCAGGTCACCCAGCCACTGCTTGTGACTAGCCAAGGACTACCTGGTAGGAGCTACAAAGCTATCTGCAGTTAATCACTGCCTATGTTAAATCTGGAGGCAGGTGGGAGAGACCACACTGCAAACTGAGGATTTCTGGCACCATTACTTGGCCTGGGGTATACTTCACAAAAAGCCAGGACATTCCAAGGTCTGCTGCCACCTACTGGCTCTGTTCAGGTTCAGCCACTGATAGAGCCTCGTGTGATACACAAATTGTATGAGGCTGGGACTCAGGGAGTCACTAGAGTGGGAAGAGTTGTGGTCACCAGGTTAATGTAGATTCTGGTTTGAAGCCAGTGCTGAGCCTAGAGCTACTCATCAAAAGTCTTGGAGCATACTGAGGCCAGTTACCACGCACCTGTGGCCTGTGGAATCTGATAGTTTTTGAAGAAAGACTGTAATATGGGTGGGGCTGGCTGCTTGTGGAGAAAGTGCCTCAAGCATTGGGGAAGTTGGATAGGGTGGATTCCCAGTGAGTCAGCAGGGTTGAGTAACAAAGCTCAACAGACCAATCAGATTCATATTTGGCCAGAGGGGGTTGGGCTCAACACAGAAAAGATGGTGCCTGCCTGCAGGCTGCATGGGAGGAGGACAGGGAAAATGGCAGCTATCTTCCAGCTTTCACCTCAGAGCCACACACTTCAGTCTGACCCCCTGTGGGGACAGAGTCCCAGAGAGCAGATTCCAGGCTCTCAGCCTCATGTGGAAAGGTGCTGGCTCAGGTAGTAGATGGCCTTCAGCTGTAACCAGTTAGCCATTAGCCACTGATATAACTGCTGTGGCTACACTAGGGGTTGGTTGGTTGGCAGAGAAGCGGACGGTGGATTGTGTATTGTGCTGCTCCTGCTTCCTGTGTCTCAAACCCAGCCACTGGTGAGAATACTGTGGTATGACTCCCCTATCTATGGCTCCGTTGGTGCTCCTTTTTGGCCTCACCATATCCTGCGTTCTTGTGCGGGGAGCGGGAACAGAGACTCTGCCTGACACACCCATATGCCTCTGATGCCTCCTGAGTCACCGTCCTCTGCTGGAACCCAGGTGAGTGCCTGCAAGTGAGTGAGTCTGTGCACAGGCCCCTTAAAAGGAGGTCTGGGTTTCTCGTAGCCTTCCGTTTTACCTGGATAATCAGAATGCCCACTGTTTTTCACAGCCAGATGTGGGGGCTTCTTTTCCCAGCACCAGTCCTCCAGGCTGAGGAGCATGTCGTGGGGCTGGGGTCCCTGACTCCTTTGGGAGCAGGGGCGCTCCCTGGCCAAGATAGTCCTCTTGATTCTCAAACAGCACACGGAAGTTTGGGGCCTGCCCATTTTACATCTCTGCCCCTCCTACCATTCGCATTGTGGCTTCTTCTTTATATCTTTTTTTTTTTTTTTTTTGTAAGATTTTATTGGGGAAGGGGAACAGGACTTTATTGGGGAACAGTGTGTACTTCCAGGACTTTTTCCAAGTCAAGTTGTCCTTTCAATCGTAGTTGTGGAGGGCACAACTCAGCTCCAGGTCCAGTTGCCATTGTTAGTTGCAGGGGGCGCTGCCCACCATCCCTAGTGGGACTCGAGGAATCAAACCGGCAGCCTTATGGTTGAGAGCCCACTGGCCCATGTGGGAATCCAACTGGCAGCCTTCAGCGTTAGGGGCATGGAGCTCCAAGCACCTGAGCCAGCGGGCCGGGCCCCCTTCTTTATGTCCTTAGTTATAAAACTTCTGTTCAGCTAGAGTTCAGATGCTTCTCCAAGTTGATTGTTCTGTAATTGAGTTGTAATTTTAATGTGTTCGTGGAAGGAAGCAGGCACAGTGTTTATTTACTGCACCATCTTGAATCTCATCCTCTAAAGCGTAACTTTTTGAAATAAGTTTTTTCCCCGATTGTAAAATAAAGACACAATTGCAGAAAAAAAAAGGTATAGAACAAGAGGATACATGTTGAAGAAAATAAAAGTCATCTAGTAATTGGGCCATATAAAATAATCTTTATTAGTATTTGAGTCATTTCCTTCTGACATTTGCTTTCTTTACATACATGTGTATGTGTATGTATGTGCACTTGTTAAATTCAGATTATTATGGATGGTTTAATCATTTTACACTTAACATCACAAATATTTTCTTACATCATTATAGATTTAGAAAACATTGTATTTAATGATCCTATAGTTACACCTTATTTTATCTACCAAACCTACATGGTTGGACATTTAGATAGTTTCCAGTTCAATGTATTCATTTGGCAATGTAGTTAAGGGCATGATTCTTGCCGATAGACTCCCTGAGTTTAGATCCTGGTTATACCCCTGGGCTGTGCAACATCAGCTAATCAATTTACTTGTCAATGCCTCATCTTCCTTGCCTATAAAATGGGGAAATGATAGTACATACCTTATGGAATTTTGTGAGTATTAAATTAGTCAATTTGCAGAAAACATTTAGAATATGGCATGTAATAAGCACTCAGTCTATATCAGCTATTGTGTCTTTTATTGTGGTTGTTATAAACAATGCTGTGAGACATATGTATAAATTTTAGATTTGACTTATGATTATCTCCTGAGGATACATTATTAGAAAGTATATTAGCAGAACAAAGGTCTTAGGTGCCATTTTTCTAATTTGTGCACCTTTCTTTAATTCATGCAAAGTTTTAGGAGCCAGCTGTACTTGCCCATAAATCATTGCAAACATTGTTTTCTTTTACTTTGAGAGAAATGGAGAGCCACTGGAAGTTTCTGCAGAGTAATGAGATATAATCCAGGACATGATATTAAAAGCTCATCTGGCTATTGATCACAGGGATGCAATGGTGGGACAGGGAGACTGGATCCGAGTCTACCAGTCCAGGTGAGAAGCTAGGGAGTGGTAGGGATGGCGTCAGAGAAGTATGGATTCTGGATATTCTAGCTGGTAGAGTCTCCAGAAACTGATGACTGGGTGGGGGATCTGAAGAAAGAGAAGAATCAAAGATGTCTCTAAGGGTTTTGGCTATAGCCATGGGAAGGATGGTGCTGCCACCAATGGAGACAGGGAAGGTTATGGGCGAAGCAGTACTGGTGACGATATGGTACTCGTATTTGATTATGTTTACTTTAAGATGGTTATTAAACCTCTAAGTGATGATGTCTAGTAAGAATTAGTGTGTGGTTGAGTTTGTTTTGGGGACTGATTGTATAATTGAAAATTCTCCCAATAAATTTCCATACAAAATAAATATAATGTTTGTGAAAAGATACATAATCATAATATGCTGATTTGAACCTTACATGTGTATTGTTAAAATCCAATAGTTATTGCACTGATTGTTTTGAACTTAGAACAGCAGATTATTTTTTGGAGGGAAAGGGTATTTTAATCATTGACATTGTTTAGCATTGTTGACTTATGGTGATAGTGGAAAGCAGACCATCTTTTATTCAGTCTTAGTGTTTTAAAATTGTCTACAAATAGTGTGTCCCTTGTATTGGCCACACCCTGATCAGATTGCTCCCACTGCCCCTGCCCCTTTGGAACACCCTCGAATCCTTGCAGACTTTGCCAAAAGCTGAATTTATAGTTGAGTTAATGAATCTTAAGCTGCAGGGCCTAGAATGGGCAAAACAAACAGAAGTAAACTTCCCCTTCAATCAGGTAGCATTATCCACAGATAATGGGGAGGCTGATTCAGGGTAGTGTTGGTTCGTGTCTAGTGAAATATATTTAGTAGTTCGTAGACACTTCTGGTGAAGTTAAGTGTTGCAATTGTATATTGTAATGATCACGGTTATAATATGCTGACTCCACTGATGTTGTGACATCACAGGGTAGGGCCAGAAAATTCCCATATTCTGGTTCTCAATAAGGACAGTAAGGGAGAAACAATATGTAAAGGGTACAGGACCAGCAGTTATTCTGCAAACCTTGTTTTCTATCATCATTTATGTAAAATTCTAATGGAGGATTAATTTTCATTGATACCTCTTCAAAAATCCTTTGCATCTGAGTGAAGTGTGAGTGCTTTTGCAACCCTGTCTGGCTATCTAAGAAGGACCATACTGCTCCTGTGAAGGTCAATAAGGAGGGAATTAGTAGAATGGCTACATGGAGAATGTGGATTGCCTGAGATTTTTTACCTACTTTTAGTACGTCACCTTGTCCTAGCAGGAATGGCTTCTGGTTTCCAATGTCATGCCAAAGAATTAGGCCAGGGCTGCATATGTTAGCCCTAAAATGCATCGTTTGTTTCAAAGAAGGGTAACATGATTTGCCTCGTGGAAGATCTCAGCGGTTGTTGGATATCCCAGAGCTAAGCCAGGGTTAAGTTCCCTAGAAACCCGCATAATTCTGTGGGGCCTGGGCAGATGGATGGAGCAACTTGGCAGGTTCTCATCCCGTCCCAGGAGCTGGCCTTTCATTTATTCCCTTACCAAGAGGGTTTGTCTGGGTGACACAGGCGCCAATGAAAATATGCATAATGAAGGCCTCTCTTGGCTTCCAGTCTGGGCACAGCGTTCTGCCACCACCCGTCTGACCCTCCTCCCCACACGCACAAAGCCAAGAGATTTCACACAGCTTGACTGAAACAGATAGGAAGTCAGACCCAAGCTGCATAAATGCAACACGGTGGGATGCAGCAGGTACTGTCAAGAGTCCAAGCGTTAACATCAGAGAGTATGAGAAATTCCTTTTTTGATTTAAGCAGCTTCTTTTTTTTAAAATAGAAGCCAATGTGTTTCAATTAAATGTGCAAAACTGCCAAAGCCTGGAGGACATATAAAATAAGGTAGGCTAATAAAGTCTTAAGGTAGGTTAGCAAAATCCAACATGTTTATGCTAACAAAATCAATGATTCAAGGAACTCACACTTCTGTCGTCTCTGAAGGAGAGAAATGGTTCACTAGGTGTGAGTGAGTCACTTCAAATTCAAGTCCAGACGTTCCGGAATTTTATGTGCATAAGCACCATGTTATTGGAGGAGATCTCACAAAACAGAAGAATGACTATGAGGCCCATCTACTTTCTCAGAAGCAGATTTAGGGAACAATTAATCACTTCAGACCAATATATTTAATTTCCAAGGGTGATATCTAAACAACATTAATGACTGAGGAAGAAGGATTCCTGGTTAGTCACACTCAGCTTATTTAAAGAACTTAGCTGCCATCTCACAGATCAACAAGGGGTCCCTCTAGGAGCAATAGCTACATTTTATACAGGGAACTCCACACTACCGCATTTAGCTTTGACCTTCATGAGATAAACTTTTAAAACTGTTTGGCTTCCAAGTTAACCTCGGGGTGACTTTCCTTAAGAAATAAAAACTTTTGCTGGCGATTCAATTGCCTCCTAAACGCCGCCCCCCCACCCCCACCCCCCACCCCAGGTTAGACAAACACTTTGGCTTTAAAAAAAGGTAAAGAAAAATAAAGAAATCCCTGAAGACAGCTTATAAGTTTTATGCTTAGTGTAAATAAAGGACATAATACAAATGGTGAAATAGAGGGAGGGGAAGTGGGGCGTCAGACCCTAACAACACCAGAAGCCCCAAACCAAACAAAGAGAACTTTTTGTTACAGTCCCATTAAAGCTAGTATTTGTACAATCTCATTCTTTTATCATCGCACTTAAAACTGATGGTGATTATCTATCTCTATCTCTATCTCTATCTATCCATCTATATAAAAAATGTATATATCCTACCTAGTATAGATCATGCTTATGTAGTGCCTGTATTCATGTGGGGGGAGTCTCTCTGAAGGTAAGAAATCTGGTTCATGGAAAAAATTCAGGTACACAGGCTAGTCTCAGGAAGTAACTGGCCAATGAGAAAGCTACAGCCAGAAGGCAGACCGCCTGCCTACCCTCTCAGACAGCTCAAAGCCTGATATGTATTTCCTCCTTCTGTCCTTTAAATGAAATACCCTCAAGATAAATGCAAGAACATCAGGACTGGCACCTAGTGTAAAAAGTCAGGTGGGGGATGCCCTGAGAAACTCAGAGTAAATTCCTCCAGTATGTTATTATTTCTGTGCTCGTAGATTCTTGCCTCAGAGATCCTAAGTTTTTAATATATTTGTTTATCTTTATTTTTCTTAATGGAGCTAAAGACTTACATGTAGTACCTGTTTGAGTACCATACCCTCTGAAAGGGCGAAGAATATTTTATATTTTAAAGGCAGTCAAAAGTGAACAGAGCAAATGTTAAAGTTTTGAATGGTGCTGAAGGATGAGAATCTGGCTCAGGCCAAAGGCTGCTTACAAAAAAAGAAAAAAAAAAAGCTGGCTTTACTAAGCCTATTCTTTGGGGCTTATTGCTCTGTGACTTTTTTTTTCCTTTTTTTTTTCCCCCTGAATAATCTCTTCAACAAAATGGGGATCAGAAAAGGAAAAGGAAACCTCTACAATGCAAACTGGCCCCTGGGAGCCAGGACTGATTAATGGACAATTTTATGGCTCATTTGTAAAAAGGGAAATGCTAACAGAGCCCTCTGTTTACTTTGCTCCTACAATTCATATCAAAAAGACAGAAAGCAGAGATTGGAGACGGTGGGGGCATTTTTAAATCTTCGAACACTCAATAGCTCAGATAAATAGAGCAAGTAGATTATGGCCATCTGAACATTAATAGTCCCAATTACCTGGGGATTTGTTACAAATAATAATTGTCAGGAAGTGACAACATGCCAGCACATTTTTCATTTTCCTTCTTTGATACGTAAACTCAATTTCAAATGAAACACTGGAAGCTTTAGGGTGGATTCTAGTCCTTTCTTCCTCTCCCACAGTGAGTGCTGTAATCACAATGGTGACCTACAGACTTATCGAGGTTGGCAGATTTATAAATGTGAGCATTTGTGTGATGCGTATAAGAGTACGTGTATGTGTGTGGATATATATGTGAGTGTGTGAGCGTGCTTGCCAGTACACATAAGTTAAGTCTTTGTTAAGGTAGGTTGATTCTCCCGACTCAGCCCATCATAGCCAGTCCAAGGACAGGCACTGTCCATCCCACCCACAGACAAATGAGTGTCATCATGGTCATGGGCCTTCCAAGGGCAAATTTCAGAGAGGACCAGTTTAGGTCCCAGAGATGGATACTCCCTACTTAGTAAAGCAAGCCTTATTTGAGTTATATTTAAACTTGTGTTTCTGGAGCTCAGTGTGGCTAAGTGGTTGCTCTATATTCTCACTCTAATTCAGGTAAACTAGCGTGAAAAGCAAACAAAAACTGATTTGAAAATAACGAGGCTGGTAGAGCTAACAGGAATAGAGGCTGGTGTGTTTGCTAGAGTGTTCCTGTCTGCCAGTGTTTACACACACCTGCACACACGTGCTGTGCAGCATAGAGCTTGTAGCATCTTCTGTCTAGTTTCCCCAGTCATTGGGGAGCACCTGTGTATTGTTTCCTTGGCAATCATCCTGGGAGCTTCTTTCTCGCTGCATTTTTCCCTGGCATCGGCGTGATGTCTGGGTCTTTCCTATTGCTGCGGGCAAGTTGTTACCCATAAAAAGGTCATCTTTTATTGTAGAAGTCAAGTTTATTTCAGTTATAGGTGACAAAACCATACCTCAAACTAGCTTTAAAAAAGTGGATTTGTCGACTTTAGTGACTTGACATCACGTCTGGTATGTGTGATTAATGATGCCACTGGGTGCTGTCTTCTATTTCTTAGTTCTGTTTCTTATGAACTGGTTTCCTTCTCATCAGGAATGCAGCATCACAAGTGAGCAGTGCCAGTCAGTAGCCACATTCTTCTTCCCAGTTACAACACACAAATGCCCTGAAGGTCCCTCATTGCCCACTGGGGTCATGGGCTGCTCTTTGAACTATTCTCAATGTTGGGGGCCTGGCACATACCATGGTTGGTCCAGCTTTGGTCCTTGACCCTTTTTGTCTGTTGTAAAAAGAAAGAGAAAAAAGAAAGGATGCAAGCTAGGTAAGCAGAGACAATAGTCACCGCTATTCATTAACTTTAAATTTTGTACCCACTAGTAGTGCCTCACTGTTGAAGGCAAGAAATGTATTAGGTAAGAAATCAGTAAAAATATATCAAATTTTTTAAAAATAAAGCTTCATGCCACAATCTGTCTGAAAATACACGTAAGAAACAGGTAGTGGAGCTGTCTGTCTCTGAGGAAGACGACTGGGGGCCAAAATAGGAAGAAAACTGACTCGTCTCTATGTTCCTTTTCTGCCATCTGAGTATTTCCGCATGCTCTTGCATTACTTTTCCAAATCAGAAAAAAAAAAAGAAAAGGAAAATGTACAAAAATGGTCTGTAAGGAATCTTATAGGAATAAACCCAGATATTTGATAGATAAAGTTAAGTACAAGAGGGTAGATCTCAATTTATCTTTATAGCACAAAAGTGGAGGGGAATTAAAATAATGCTTCCAATGATCAAATTGATAAAAATGTTTTCACAGATTATTGAATAAAATAAAAGTAAAATGCTTAATAAATGTCAAAGAGTTCAATACACAACTGTCTAGATTCTGAATCTTAATTTTGTAAAAAAGAAAAAGGGTATCAATAAAAAATAGTCAAAAAATAACAAATATTAAAGTATCTGGGTGGTATAGCTGAAAAGGGAGTTTTATTTTCTCCTTGTGTTTTCTGATTTCTCTCCAATGAGTATTAATCTACAAGCAGAAAATAATTAACTTGAAAATATGTGTAAGCACAGCAAAAGGCAATTCAGTTTTCCATTTTAAAAAGTATACCGTGATTCCCTTTCTTTACATTGTTTCTGCCCCCAACTCTCCATTATAAATAGCAGCACCTCATACACTTTGCTGTATTTCATTTTATTATTTCATTCATTAAGAAATATTTGCTTCATGTGCTTGAAATGTAAAGGGCAAAATTAATGATTTAGTAAAATCCTGTTTTTACCCAACTCCCAATTTCACCTCCAACTCCAAGGGGGTTATAACTTACCCTTCACCTGAGTAATTATGAAAGGGGTTTCCCCCCCACTTAAAGTAATTAAAAAACTAATCATTTCTAAGAAAATACTAAAATATTCAATGCACACTAGGGTCTTTTCCTGGGAAAGCTTTACAGTGAATAGTTGTATTGAGTCTTTGCTACTTAACAAACTTGAGCTTCAATATTTAGTATTATTATGAGGCAACATGGGCTTTTAAGGGAATTTCATTACTTCTGGAGTTACAGCCAGGGAGCCTATTCTCCCCTCCACAAATGAATGCGACTCAGATTAATTTTGGTGGGAGTTGGGCCTGTGCATCTAGGGGAGAGTAAACCCCTAAGTGTATAATTAGTAATTACACACTTGTTTCTAGGTCCTGACTTGTAGAGATCAATTTTGTTTTCTCCAGTTAAACATAATGACTACATTGAAAAAAGAAAAAAAAGAAAATCTTTCTAGAGTCAACCAGTTGACCGGGTTGTTTTCTCATGCAGTTTGGGGGTAAGGTGAGGTTTTTTGACACCTTTTCTTTCCCTGGCAATAGGTTTACATCTCAGGTATTTAGAATTTGGGACAGAATTTTTCTGTATTGCATAACTGGCAATGGGCAACAGCCTAATTTCTATCCCCCAAAATACCTAGTTTGTATCCCTCAAGATATTGTTGATATCTGGGCTTATTATAAAAGTGTGATTTGAAAGGATCTCTAGTATCACTGTATCACTAGTATCATTTTGCTTGTCCTTTTAGTTCTCTAAGATAAGACCGGCCCCCCCATACTCTTCTCACAAGTATATTGTCAGGTTTTGTAATGAGAGCCACCATGGATGTGGCCATTAGGAAATCAAATCTATAGAAGAGTCCTGAGTTAGCTGGGGCAAATAATGTTCCACCCACATTCCCTACGGAGACACATAGAACCAAGTGGCTGTTTCCTCCAAATCCCCCGAGTTTCTCTATCCCATTAAGACGACAGAGTTGGACTTTAATCAGCTTTCCCTTAGAAGCTTAAGACTCCCGATTTTATGTTTCCACCCTACCTGCTAATCAAATTTGGAGAGAACTGTAGAAAAGTGTCAATGAACTCAAGCTTGTTGATTTGATTCCAATATAAACTGATTCATTTCTCCTTGTCTCATGACTGATAGCCAATGCAAAGCTGTCTGCACTGATTTTATGCCAATTTGCTAAGCTCCTTGACGCATCACTTAGTTTAGAAGAGACCTCTTTGGATGCTCCACTTGCCTCCTTTAAGATGGAACACGTGTGACTTGGACATAAATTGTGCAGTGATGAGTTCAGGAGAAATTTACTTTATTTCTACATCCCTAAGGTCTACTCAGCTCATGAAATCCCATTTGTGCTCTGTCAGATGACATTGTTTTGCCAAATCAAAGTAACTCAATCACTTATGGTTTAAAAGTCACTCACTTTTGGGTAGCTACTCAGTCAATTCAGTACTCTTCCTCCCAGGCCTTTTACTTCTGGGTTCAGGGCAGATTCGTATTGGCCTATGTGTGTCTTCCGACTGACCATCCCTCTGAGTGGTGACCAGTCCTGTGAAATCACCCTTTACTTGTGTTGCTTCACCTGTCACTGCTCCACCTGCAGTGGCCACATGTGTTGGGTTCAAGCATTGTTTTTTTCTTGTACCATCACGAGCCTCCACTAGTCCCTGGTCTCCCAGACTCTTCTGGACTTCTCTTGGGAGCACAGAAAGCCTTGGATTGCTCTACCCTGCTGTTCTGTGGCCATGGAGAAATTGGGGGCTCTCTCAGGCCCTCCTTCAGTTGGGTGTGTCCTGTCATCTTTCTCCCTCTTGCTGAAGAGCTTGACTTTTCTAAGAATGCCATGACCTTTCCCAGGAAGTTTCCACTTCTATTTCTCCTTCTAAATTCTATTCTTCAATCCCCCAGATATATTCTGGGGCTTCTTTGATTCCACAACCTGGGACACAGCCTCAGGTGTAGGAATCCCACGCCAGGAATTCCACACTAGACTATTTTCCATTTTCTCTTTCCCTCCTTCTCTCTTCTCAGAGAAGATTCAGATTTCCTCATGGGGTGGCCAGAAAACATCTGCATTATCCTAGATTCTTCCCCACACTTAGATTTATAACACAAATGCTTTGCTCTGAATTTCCAGAGTTTGCCCTTGATATTTAAATTAAGTTTTTGAAACCACTTGTCCTTGCTCATTTGGGGTTAATACCTTACTCCGTAGGTGTACATCTCAAAAACCTTACCTCTGCTTAAATGGATGGAGACAAAAGAAAGTAACCACGCACGCATGCGCGCGCGCGCGCGCGCGCACACCCACACACACAATTTTGGATAGATTTTCCCAATCTCATTTCCTCAATTTTCAAATTGTATTTGTGCATTTCTCTGTGATTAAAATGATTGGCATTTAACTTCACTTGCTTTTCCTTAATCTCATTTGAGTGCACATGTAGAGGACTATAAAAGCCCTTAAAGTAGGGATGCTGAGCACAATTTTATTACCACATAAGCTGTATGAGGCAGACATCAGGCTTTACTTCCGGGTGTCCCAGAATCTATAACTTCCCTGTTATTTGGTCAGGATGTCAACACTTTCTGGGAATGATGGGACAGAAGCAAACAATATTCCATTCTAGAGAAATTGGTGGTCAGCATGAAATTCCTGTATAGATGCTTTAATAGCTGCCTACAAGACACTTAACATGTTGTTTCATGTCTTCATTTCTTCTACCTGAAATGCCTTTTATCTGATAGCTTTTCATAGGCTGCTGTTCAAAGTCACCTCTTCTGGGAAACCTTCCCTAAACTTACCCTCCGGACAGTTGGGTTCTTGCTCTTCTGTATTCTCATTATCCCTGAAGTAAACTCCCACTGTGGGATTTATTGCATCATTTAATAGGGGGTTGTATATATCCCAATATCCCTCCCCAGATGGTGATCCCTTTGAAGGCAGAAGCCAAGTCCTCGTCACCCAGGACCTTGCAATGAATAGCACAGTGTCTGGCACATAGCTGTGTCCAATATTTGAGAAATGAATGATTTACTATCGATGGAAGCGACCCAATGAAAATAAACAAAATCAAACAAAAAAAGGCAAATCTAAAAGACGACTTTGTTCATCTAATGTTTTTCCTACAAATAATCCAGAATTTAATAATCACTGAACCAGAATCTACTGGTGTGAAGGGAATAAATTGCTCACATTGTAGCAGACATATTAATTCTTTGGGGCTATTAGGATCTATTTAGATTTTGATTGCACTATTACAAAATTGCTTGCTAATGTCATAAGCAAAGCAGTTAAAACTGGTGGAATAAATCCTCATATTGGAGAAAGGCCAGTCTAAATTACTGAAATGTTAGGTTTTTTTTCTTTTTTAGAAAAAATGCAGTTTTATAATTTTAAGATCCCTGAACTGCCAGTTCTGATTTAATGATTAAATAACACTCATTTGTAATTATCCAAGGACATTTTTGATATGTTAAATGGATACTTTATTAGTTCAACAAAACCAGGAAAAGAGTTTGTTCTTTAAAAACAATCTCACAGCAATCTCGTTTACATCGTATTATTTTGCTAGAAATATTTTTTTAAAACAACAGTTTGCAACAATGCAAAGGTAAATGTTACTTTGACCTAAGTTGAATCAGACCAGCTTTCTTATAGCAGGGTATAGATTAATGAGGTCTTATTCTAGCTAGTGCAATTCAACCTTTTCTCTTACATTTTCTCCCTCAAAAAAAAAACACCCAACAAAAAACGGTTGTGTGAATTTCCCCCGTTGTAGTCGGGTGTGTCATTTTTTGGTATCCTCCTCAATGTCTCAATGCAATCTGTCTAAAGGAAAAATATGAACTGCTGAATATCTACTCCAAAATTTTCAGTGGCTCCTCGTTCTCCTCAAAACAAACAAACAAACAAACAAACAACAACAACAAAAACCCCAAAGTTCAAACTGTGCTTGTTTTACTGGCCTCAGTTTCCCCTTCTTCCCTCACCTCTCCCTGCCCCTCCCCCAAGCTCCTCACAATTCTCCCCAAAGCCCCTACTTTTCCTGCTGCTGCTCCCTGTGCCCAGAAACTTCTTGGCTCTCTGCACCTGGCCACCTGCTGCATCGGTGTCACCTCAATGTCCCCTCATCTCTTTCCTGGGCAGCCCACTTTGCTCCATGCTCCCAGGTCTGGATTAGGTGACCCATCATGTATCCCGATTGTACTTACTCACACTGAACTTGAAGTTCTCTTTTCCCTGTCTGTGTCGGCCACCAAGATTGCAAGACCCTTGTGGCATTAAGCTTTGTATCAAGGGTGGCCTATAACTGTGCCTGATCGTCACGGGCTTCAAGCATTTGTTACATGAATAAATGAATGGACTGTCGAAAGCTTTAAAGAATGAAGATAACATCCAGATCTTCCCCTATCGGCTCTGGCAAAATCAAACTCCTCTTCACCTAATCTTTTAAGAATGATTTTTCTTTTACTTTACAATGAAAATAATGAAAAAGCATTACTTTTATTTTCACTTTTATTTATACTTTTTAAGCATCACTTATATGTCAGTGATTTTCTTTCTTGCCTTTTTTTTTTTTTTTTTTTTAAAGAAATCAGTGGTTGGTTTTCTCCTGAATTAGGGCTAGGTTTGGGAATTAAGCTTCCCAGTGTTCTTTCTGACTGCCAGACTAGTTTAAAGCAGTATTCGTTCCATATCTAACTTCCCATTCTTTCCTGGAAGGAGAAAGCTTAGTACACGTTTCACTTTATGGTGATTTCATTTAGCTTTTCCATGAAAATTTAGAGGTCACTTATGCCAAGTTGATTGGTCCTGCTCCTAGGAAGACTGAATCCTGTCATTAGTATATAAACAGCCAAATGGGAAAGGAGTTGGGCTGAGCACACAATGGGTCCATGAAAACCAGCTCAGAAGTCTGTGTTTGGGCAATCGTGGCTCCACCATTGCTGGCTGTTTTGCCCTGGGCAGGTCAATAAGTTTCTCTGTTCTTAGCATACTCACCTGGAAAATGGATATTACACTTACCTCTGGCTGCCAATACTGCTCACAGGAGATGTGAAAATCAAGTGACAACACTCTCTCCTAACTCAAGCACGCTTCATGACCCATCTCAGGTGCCCTTCTTCTGTACTATGTACAACCTCAAGCAGACCTCTACTGAAGAGACCTTGTAGGGTATTTTATCACTAGATAAAATACTTTCTGACCAGATGATAAGCTTCTTCTCACTAGAGAAAAAAAATCTTAAAGTTCTTTGAGATTTGGAACCTATGTACACACCTAGAATAAAGTTCATGGAATGAATGAACACTGGTTTTAAATCTCAAATGCAGTGCTAATGACTCCATCGTCATAGCTTCATTTCCTGGGAACAGGAAAGCTTATTTATTCTTAGATGCAAATGCCCTTGGGGAGAGTACATCTTTGCTGTTAGCTAATATTTACAGGGGATTTATAGACTGTCAGCTGAGCTCTGTGAGAGGACAGGAAAGCAGACTTGTGAGGTGAGACGGGGATGCTAGGAAAGGGCTTAGTTTCCGGTGAGGTAGGAGGGTCCTGGCAGCTGGGGACACAGTCTGTACTTAGGAACCCCATTCTTGTTACTGTCCTTACCACAAAAGTTGTTTGGCTGCCCTGCTTCTGTCCTAGAACAATTTGATTTCCAGACCCAGTTGTGGATGGGTCTGCACTGGGCTGATCTACTGAACAGAATGTGTAGGAAAGTCATTTTCTTTTTAGGAGCTGGCAATAATAAAGAACGAAAAGGGACCTCATCTTCCTTTAGCAGACGACACATTCTTCATGCCTTCCTGCAGGAAATTGTATAACCATTCAGGTTATACAATTTCTTGTTTCAAAAACATTATGAGTTCATTTTATTCTTTTGCAGGAAGAAATTCATACACGTCAATGGGCTCACAATTTTTACATTTTAGGTCCTTCAATTCTTATCCTTTCCAGACCCTCTCAGCCTCCCCCTGGTGACTTTTGCAAAAGGAACAGCATGATGCTGCAGGGGAAGGAAGGGGTCTTAAGACACTGAGGTCTGTCCACGGGCCTCTGCCCACCCCATCATGGCTTACTCAGCAGTGAGCCTGTGCTGTTTGGGCAGGAAATGTGGTGGACTGACATATAACACCGTGGAGAAACCAACTGTGTGCCATGAAGACTTGAGTTTATAAGGAGGAGATTTTCAGCAAGTGAACTCCTCTATGAGTGGCATTAGAAGGAAGAAAAAAAAAGATACTTTGGTTGGTTTTGTGGAATTTCTTTATTGCCTTATCATTAAGAAAGGCACAGGAGCATTCTTTTTTAGAGGTGGACATATGGTTTCGAATTTCAAGAAAGACGTGGCATGTTGAAATCTTAAGGGTATTGAAATGATAGTCTAATTTGCCCTCCTTTGTGTTCTCTTTAATGACTGAGTCAAGAGAACAGGTGCCTGTACAGGCCTTGGAGCTTCAGTTTTTTTCATCATCTGTGAGAGGTGAACTCTGTGTCAACCTACCAGGATGTAAAAAATTAAGAGATAATATCAACAGTGACACTAATGTCTCCTATATTGGGAGTGTAGTAGGCAACCCCTTCTATACATGGTATCCCATTTAATCTTTACAGCTACTCTATAAGGTAAGTACTGATATTCCAATGTCATGGGTGAGGAAACTAAAGCTCAGGACTATTTAGAAATTTCCTCAAGGTCATTGAGGTTAGTTAGGAGTCAAGTTTAAAACTGGGGTTTTCCTGGCCTCCAAGTTAGTGCTCTAAAAGTCTACACACCAAGGGTCCAGAATGGAAAACATCATTATCCAAAAGCAGATTATTGCATGTGACTCTGTGCTGTTACACAGTAGTAACGAATGCCTGCTTTTCCACATTGGAAGTTTGCAATGTGAATAGAGAGCATAGATGTGGATAAGCATCTGAAAAGCAAACTGATAACTTCCAGACACAGGCTTTTATTATCTCATTGGATCCTGGTTTGCTATTCCAGTGAAGGGTTTAATGGGACAAGGTAGACAATTTATTCTTTTCTAGCAAATAAATAGATAATAAAAACAGAAAATGAAGACAAGGAATTGAAATGTTTTCCTTTTTTAATAAAATCAATACATGTGTATCATTTTAAGTACATAGTAAACAAGAAACAGTATAACAAAAAATAAAAAATCACCAGTAATTCCATTGACAATAATTTATATTGTTTTTACATACTAATACCATGTTGTATTTAAAATTTTTATTCAAATCTTTTCATTTTGCTATATACTGTAAGCATTCTTTCATTTTCTTCACAATTTTTAATAAACAATTGTAATGTCTTCATTATTTTTTATCATGTGACTGTATCATTATTTAATTAGCCTTTCTCCGATTTTTAACATGGTTTGTTTCCATTTTTTCTCACTTTTATAGATAACACTGAAGAAAATGCTTTGTGACTTTTACTTTGATATAACTTCAAACTTACAGAAAAAGTTGCAAAAATATTACAAGGAATTCCCTGTATAGCTTTTACTCAGCCTTATCATTCTCTCTCTCTGTTTCTTTCTCTCTCTGTCTCTCTCTCTCTCTCTCTCTCTCTAGCTCACACACACACACACACACATTTTTTTCTGAACTATTTGAGTGTAAACTATCCTTTTACCTCTAAAAACTTCAGTACATATTTCCTAAAAACAACAACTTTCTTTCACATAGTCACAGAATAATTTTCAAAATTTTGAAATTTGATATTGATATAATGCCATCATGTAATCCATACTTCACTTTCAGATTCTTTTTTTTTTTTTCAATCTAGGATCCGATCCAGCATAGTGAAGAACATCTGTACATGTGACACTTTATTTGAATTTATGATGATCCCTTTAGGCTAGATTCCTAATAGGAGAATTATGAATTATTAGGTTATTAGATACAGGCATTTTTTGTCACTGTTGATATGAGTTGCTGAAAGTGGTGGCCATCTGACTAAAAATCTAGGAAAGTACACATGACACATTGTGAACATTAACTCTGATCATTAAAAAATTATTATTATCTTATTTTATTTTAATTTCTCTAATTGCTAGTGACTAGGAATATTTTTTAATGCTTACTGGCCTACCATATTTCTCATTTTATCAAATATCTGTAGTCACCTTTTTTAAAATTATGAACTTCAAATTGTCCATATTTATTGTATACACTCTGATATTAAGGATATTGTTATCTATTAATTATATTTTTAAAGAAAAACTACTTTGGTTCAGTGTTTGGGGAATTTCCTCTTTTAAAATTTCTCTTTAAAGGATTTAAAATTTCCTTTTTAAAGATGTGGACTTTTTAAAGCTCTAGGGATGACTATTATTTAGGTACAATGACAGAAGAAATGAAAAAGACAGATTTAAAAGAAAGCATTCAAGAAATGAAAACATTTCTTAGTCCCAATTGGGAATAATCGGGATCCGGTTCAAGACTGTGATTACCTGAACAGAAAAAAAAAAGAAAAGAAAAGGGAAGAAAAGGACTGTAGGAAGAAACGATGATGTTGGACCCAAGAGGCCCTTGAATATGGCTCCTGAGTCAATGACTGTTCCACTGTGTATTAGGGAACCTGAGTTTCCTTAACTGCAGCATTTGATGGCAGTGCCTACCTCACAGCGTTTATGGTCTCACAGTGTAAAGTGATAGGATCGCTGTGATACATATATTATTGTGTATGCTAGGGATAAGAGAAAACTTCTGGGCTGTGTTGAATTGTCATGAGGATAGATTGCAGGGGAAAGTTTTATGGGTGGACAAAAATATATACAGGGAATGTATTGAGGTCATCCTGAATGTGTGTGTGTGAATATTATGGTATAACATCCCAATAAAGCGTTATAAGTAGAGCTATGAAGAACACCGAGCAGGGAAGGACATTCAGAGCCAGTAGTGGGGATTTGGGGGAAAATTTAAAGGGAGTTTCAAAGGAGTAAAGATGTCTTAGACAAACCAGGAACACACACACACACACACACACACACCCTTGAAAGTCATTGATTCTTCATCTTTCATCTGACGAATATAATATTATGCTTTCTATATGTCAACCATTGTTTTGGAATAAGATATATATGATCTTTGCTGTCATGGGATTACAGTCTAGCTGAAAAAACAACAAATATTCAGTTATGTGTGTTACATGCCACTGAGTTGGCCTCAACTCCTGGCGACTCTATGAATGAGTGACATCACAATGTCCTCAACAGCCCTGCTCAGCTCCTGTAGACTCGTGCCAATGGCTCCTTTACAGAGTCAATCCATCTCCTATTTGGTCTTCCTTTTTCCTGCTGCCTTCTGTGTTTTCCAGCACTATTGTGTTTTCTAAAGAACACTACATTTTCACGATATGCCCAAAGGAAGGCAGTTTCAGTTTGGTCATTTTTTCCTCCCATGATGCTTCAGGCTTAATTTTCTCTAGGACCCCACTGTTGGCCTTTCTGGTGGTCCAGGGTATCTGTAGAGCTCTCCTCCAACACCATATTTGAAATGAATTAATTATTTTTGCTCTCAGTCTTCCTCACTGTCCAACTTTCACATCAGTACATAGTAATTGGAGGTATGACATACAGATGATTTTAGCCTTGATCTCTAATGATGCATCTTTGTTCTTAGTGATGATTCCTACTTCTCCCATTTCTGCCCTTTTGCATCTCAGCCTTCTCTTGATTCCTTGGCTGTGGTCTCCATCTGAATTGATGACTGAAACAAGATAAGCAAGTTCTTAACAATGTTGATGTCTTCTTCGTTGTCTATATTAAAGTTGTATATATCTTCTGTAGTCATTATTTAGGTCTGCTTCATGTTCAAATGTATTTTGGGGGACGGCACTTCACCTTTCACTTTCATCAGAAATCATTTCAAATTATTGCTACTTTCTGCCAGTAAGATCATGGTGTCCTTTGCATATCTTAAGTTATTGATTATTCTTCCACCAATTTTTCTCCTCCTTCCTCTCTGAATCTAGCCCAGTTTTTGTGTGTGATCTGTGTACAGATTAAACACACAGGGAAATAAAATGCACTCTTGTCTGACATCTTTGTCTATAGGAAACCATCCTCTGTCTCCATATTCTGTGTTGACGGTGGCTTCTGGTCCACAATAGAGGGTATGCACAAGGATGGTCAAGTGCTGAGGTACCCATTTCTTTCAGAGCAACCCAAAGCTTTCCATGGGCCACACAAAGGCTTTACTGTAGACTATTAAACATGGACTAGTCTTCCTCTGAAATTCGCTGGAGCAATCCAGTATCAAACAAACGCTCACAATTAGATCTCAAGTACCTGTTACTTGTCCAAATCCAGCTTGAACATCTTGCATTTCTTGCCCCCATAAGGTGGAAACATTTGTCACATCACATTGAGCATCACTTTACTTTTGTGTAAATAAGAACAATAAGGAGTACAGTTATTGTACTCCTTAGACTTTCCTTTCATGAAGACCGGGGTGTATATTGAATGTCTCCGGTCTTTGGCCATTGTTTTGTTTTTCATATTTGTTGACATATATTTTTGTTAGAATCGTGATAAATTCAGTCTCTGTGGCCTGAAATAATTCTATCTGAATCAAACCTGTCCCTGATGATTAATTTATATATCCCCAATATTTTCACTGCAGCTTTCACTTTACTTTCTAGAATTACAGATTCTTCCTCATAGGAGTCTTCTTCAAAGGTATTTATCATCCTTTCGTCTCTTCTGTACAGATTTTCAATACACTGTTTCCACCTTCCCTTTATATTCATCTGGTTAAATGATATGCTTCTTTGTTGGTTGTTTAGCATTTCTAGTCTCTGTTTGAATCTTCCTTTATTTCTTGAATCTTCTCGTAAAGATCTCTTTCATTTGGTGATGGTTGTTATTGATCTCTTCTTTCTCCTTACATGGTTCTCCTTATCTTTGCGTGGTAGTCATTGAAAAACTACATTCAGAATGCTAACCTTGTTTTTGTCACCTTTTACTTTTGCCTCTCACCTGTCTTTAATAATTATCAGTGTTTCTCTGTCATCTATCTTGATTTTTCTTTCCTTTTTACTTCCAGCATTGTATTTTCGTATTCTTCCTTAAAAGCATTTCTAGTTGTAGTCCACGGTTCTTCTGATTCTTGGTCAATTAAGTTTAACAGTGCAAATTTGTTTTTTATGTGAACTTTAAATCCATCAGGAATTATTTATGTTATAGTTGGGCGCTACAATTATTTGGGTGCTCTTCTTCAACTTTCTTTCCTCTAATGTTCGATATTAACAGTTTGTGGTCAGTACCACAATCTACTCCTGGTCTTGTTTTGGCAGAGAGAATACAGCTTCTCCATCTCCTGCTTCCCATTACATAGTGTATTTGATTTCTACATTGGCCATCTGGTGATATCCATGTATAGTCATCTGTTCGTTTGAAGCATGTGTTTGTGATGGGCAAGTTGTTGGTTTCACAGAAATCAGTAGATCTTCTACTTCCTTTCTGAGACCTAGTCCAAGTTTTCAATGACATTCAAGTTTGCTTTATTTCCTACTTTTGCATCCCAATTACCTGTAATTAACAGCATGTTTTGTTTTGGTGTGTGATCAATTTCTTCTTGGGTACTTGCAAAAAAGCTTTCAATTTCATCTTCAGCCTCTGTAGTTGGAGCATTGACTTGAATGATGGTTATGTTAATAGATTTTCCTAGAAGTTTGGTCATACTCTGCATTGTAGCTCCTAACTGCTTGTGCTACATGTTGCCTTCATTTCTCCATCAGTCAGGAAGGGCATTGGTGTTGAAGAGAATAACGACCATGGCTTGCAGTGCTTTGATGAATCCTTAGATGTGTGATCTGCTGGCCAAGCATCGCAATTTCATATTGTTGGAACATTCATTGTATCCCTGGGGTGGGGTGGGGGTCTCATCTTTCTGTAAGTTTGCTGTGGCTGAACCAAGTAAGAAGGCATATGCAGATTTCTACAGAAATTATAATTCCATGAAAATTTTGAGGAGATAAACTTGGTTAGTATCTTTCAGAGTGCAAAGTGATTTTGGGATGTGAAAGACTTTTTTGGGGGGAGGAGGGATTGAGTTCCATGGAAATTTGTCACTAACCTGTGTTTTTTATGAAATATTAATATTTGGGTTAAGGAATAGGTCAGTTATGCACATCATCAATTAATTAGTTGTGGTAGGGCTAAGAAAGAAAACATTGGGTGAAGTGAGAGTTTATAAGAGGAGACCAAGTCTAACCTGAGATATGGGGGAGGCTGGACGAAGGTGTAGGGTTCCAAGAGGATCTCAGGTAGAAGAAACAAGTAATATTTAGAAAGTATGTTATGCATATTTCAGGTTATGTAAAGGGTTCAAGTAAATCTAAAATTCAGAAGTATGTGAAATACGTTCATTCACTCACTGAACAAATTTATCAAGTATCTATTTTGTGGCAGTTCTGAGAACACAAAAGACTTGGTTCTTAATTCAAATTTCTCCCCAAGAACTTGGCTCCAAATATCAGGTTGGTGCAAAAATAATTGTGGTTTTTGCAATTTATTTTTAACCATCTAAACTTCAGTTACTTTTGCACCAACGTAATAAAATGAATACCCCACTTACAGTTGCACTGGACATCCATTTCTTTTGGTGTCAAGGAGAGAAGCTTTCTGCCTGGTCCTCAAACAGTAGTGAAGCAAAAGTCTGGGAAACTGGTGCCAGGAGGAGTAGATACACCAGCAAGTGATGAAAACACAAGGGAATGACAGGAGACTCCTATAAGGGAGCGTGCACTTGGGCTTGGAAAGGTACAATCGGCCACGAAAAAGCCATATGGAAAACGGTGAGCAGAATCTGGGCAGGATCCTGAGTTCCAACTGTGTCCAATCTGTGGCCCATATAAAAACTTGTCATAAACCCAGTCCTACCCATGGCTTGGTCCAAATTACAGAATCTTCTTTCTTCTCTCTCAAAGCCATGGAGCTGGTCAACGCAAGTGAAAATGGAGATACGACCTTCAGCATTGACACTGTCCTTCCTTGCTATCTATGTAGCTTACAGAAGGGGCAACCAGGCTGGAGAGTTTCCAGGGGGCAGATCTGCCTCCATGTGCATTTGCTTGGCAGGCTGAAAGGCGCCATAGGAGCTTGGGGGTCAGGAGAAGGAGAAAAGGCATGGGGCAAAAGGAGCCCCGATTTCTTAAGTTTTAGAAGCAGAGGCCAAGGAGCCAGGGATGAAATGGTTAAAGAACAGCTCGTTTTAAACATAAATAAAATACTATAGACTCTAAGTATTTTATGAGCAAAATGCAGTTCAGAAAAGCAGATTTGGTGCTGTACTAAATGTTTTAATTTTTTTTTATATGCTCCACATTAGAGCTTACATTTTCTCATACCTCCGAGGCATAGTCTTTTATGGTTTTGGAGATAAAAGATTTACATTTAAATCATGCTTCCCTCATGCCACATTGTAACAATAGCATTTTAAGTTCTACTGTTCACCCAAAGGTCACAACGCCTTTTTTTTTGAAGTCTACATATGCTACCACCTTAGCCAAGTGAGCAAATCCTTCTGGCTTTGCATATCTAAATATTATTTATAGTTTATGTAAAATGAAATCCAAGAGCCAAGAGTTTCAAAACAAAATGGAAACAGGAAAGTGTGACCGCGGGATTGTGTGAAGAGCAAAGACATTGCATAGGTACAGGACCCCACACCCTGACGGTGTATATTTTTCCATTAAAGGCTCTCATCTTTTTCTTTTTTCTTTTTTAGCCACATGGACCGCAGGTGAATGTATTCTGGGCTAATAGTCTCTCCTGAGAGACATAAGATTGACAGCCAGTCACCAAGACCTCTTTGTCTCTCACTATTGTCTTGAAATTGATTGGTTGCCTAGTTTTGTATTTTTTCTTTACTTTTTTTTCCCTGCTGTAAAGAAGATGGTAGGGGGGAAAAAAAGACACATCGCCTTACAACATTATACTTATCATCAACAGTTATGTATTGTGCACTTAAAATTTTAAGAAGATAGATTTCATGTTAAGTATATTTACGGCAATTTAAAAAAAATTTTTTTAAAAAGAATGATCTCAGTATTATTTGGAAATGGGACAATGAGCTGTCTTGTTACCTTCATTGATACCCTTTGCAAAGCCCACTTCCATATTGTTCAGAAAGCTGGAAGTGAAGAGGCAGTCTGGGATGCATGGACTTTTATAATCGTGTCATTGCATTCAAGGACTGTTGGGGACAAATCTCACAGGCAAATGAATTGACTTTGCCCTGTACCCTGTAATTACAATCTCAGTCTGTGGTTTTAAGATTACACTTATAAGACAAAAAGGGGAACACAGCTTGCTTCTGATTCTGAATCTGAGGTAGAGTGTCAATTTTGGGCATGTATCCTTTATTTTTAATTACACAGGACTCTCTCTTAACCACCTGCAGGTGGAGAATAGATGGAAGGAGAATGGGTTTCCAAAAGTCAAGAAAGAATGAGAAAGTTCAATATTTGCTAGTTGTCCAGGAATGGGTTGATGAGGACCCAAGCATTTTAATTGAAAGACTGAAAACAAAGAAGCTCAAAGACAAGCCATACACACAAAGGGTAAAGAAGTGTCATTTAAAAATATTATCACTTGTACTTCATTAGTGCTGTGCTTATCATTTTTTAATAAATGGGACTTGATGAGAGTTTTAAGTATGTGAGAACTTTGCTGCTTTCACTAACATGAACGTATCAAATTCTTCTAGTTCTAGAGTGTTCTTACGGTAAAAATCAACTGCAAATGAAATATAGTTCATTCCTTTGGTTTAAGTGAAATGTAGTACCAGAGGGAGTCCATTACTACATGAAGTTAGAATTTGACCCATAGCAGTTACTCCAACCTCTGTTCTGCTCTAACATCTTCCAGCTAAATGATTTTTTAGAGAGAGAGAGAAAAAAAAAAATCTGCTAAGCTGGAAAAGGAAACCGCTTTGTCTGCTTGGGACAATCAGTGATACAGCACTTCATCTGAAAGGAATGCGGAAGGAATTCTTAAAGTGTAATGTTTTCACAGGCAAGGCGCTTCTCAAGGACTCTTAAGGTCAAGACTGTATTGGCTGACCCAGTCTTTGCAGAGTAATACTGTCTAGAAAAGCCCAGTGAAAATATTCTTCCATAACTGGAACTGGTTCAGTTCATAGTGCTATCTACCCAAATAATTATCCTTTCAGATTAAGGTTTTGCTTATTCAGAGTTGCACAGTGGTACGTGAGGCTAGCCTGAGGCAAACCATGAATCTGAAGAATTTTGTCTTCAGTACAGGCTGATCTCTACTCCCCACTGTCCCCTACCCTTCATTCCATATCTTCTTACTTGCTCTTCTATTCTTACCAAATATCTGGTGTTCTGAGGACTCTAGTTTTTCTTTCCCAAAACTTATTCTCAAGAAGGGACTTACCATGTTATTTGCATCTGAGTGTGGAATTAAACTCTATTTTCTCCCCTCTGTTTTTATTTAATGTTCCCTAATTTTACTTTCTAAAGACATTAAGGCATGAGTCAGTGGTTAGAATATTTTAGCCAGTAAAAACAGGAATTGGTGGTACATAGAACTCATATCTATAGGTGGCTTGCTCATTCTTGACAAATTCCTCAGAATAACAATTATTTTGTGGCAACACAGAAGCATAAGAAACATCTGTGGTACTTCTCTAGCCCCTGAATTGCTTCAAAGATGTTACTTATTAGAATATTAATGACAAGCATTTCCCTGGTGACCAAGGAGAGACCCCCAAGTTCTCAGAGTGCACATATATTGTACAATCCCTACCAGAGCTATAAGTATCCGCAGGACAGAACAGCAGAAGTAGACATGGGTTATTTTTGTCTAGTTAGCATCCGTTGGTGTCCAGCCCTCCTTCCATGTTCAGTCCATGACTATATTTAGGAGAGGTCCTATGATCCAGGGCTGGAAACTCAGATTCTTTCATCCCCATGGTACAAAGAGATTGGTTTCTGAATGGTCATTTGACCCAAATTCACCAATGAGAGTCATCTCCTAGGATTTGGTCGTCTCTCCCCAAGGACATTATCTTTTGCTGTAATTGATAGCTGTGAGGATGATGAAAGCTTAGAGCCGCCTGCAGCCATCTCATGAGGAAGGTGCTAAGCACGAAGCCAACCCAACGCATAACAGAATTGAGAGATAGGGAGACATCTGTGTGCTAGTGATGTTGTTTCTGCCTTTGGATAGTTTGGCTTGGAGTCAGCCACACCTTTGGGCTCCTCAATATAGTCTAATCTTAAAGTTGTGTGAGTTGGGTTTTTATCATCTGTGAAAAAAGAAGTATTGTTTAACCAGGAACATCGTTAGGGAACCCATCCATGAAGATGCCAAACAACTGATTAAGGCTGGGGACACAGAACAGAGAGAATTGCTGAAGCCAAACTCAAGGTGACATTGATGCTACCCTTGGTTGAATGTCTGCCTCATGACAGATGATTGCACTGTTACAGATGCACGCCCTCTTCCACCCCATCTCCGGTTCTTCACTGATAGGTGATTCCTGATTGACAGTAGGAACACATTCCTAGAGTGGACAGCGAAGTGGAATTTGACACCAAGCTATTTTTTCTCCTTGGTAATTTGATAGCGCCTGATTGAACTGGTTCCTCTTTGTCAAGTGTCATTCAAAAATCACCCAATTGTTGGTCCACTCTTGCTCTGCTCTTGATGAGAATGCCATGTGGGCTGGAATCAAAGCCTTGCTGAAATTTGTCTATTTTGCATCTGTTCCTGGCTGGGAGCTTAATGAGATGCATGGCATAATGAGATGTGTGTCTGGAGTGTGTAATGAGATTCTTGATTCAAGTGTCTAATGAAGCTTATAGCCTAATGAAATGTATAGCATAATGAGATGCATGGCTTGAATGTATAGTACCGATTTGAAAGTCCTTTTAGAAAATATCATTAGGCATACAAAATTTTCTCCCAATGGCATAACCCCCCACCCACATTCCTTTTGGACTTTTTTAGCTTGTAATTTTTCAATGTCATTGTCGTCATCGTGGGTACTTCCCATATCCAACACTAGGAGAGCACAGGTACTGGCCCTCACCACATATGATGGGTAGTGTGAAAACACAGAATAAACATTTTTGCTTCTTGAGGAAAGAAAATCATATTGTTTCTTTCCATTGATTTACTTATTTTTTAATGTAACTAATTATATCAATGAACTATTGCTTACCCCCCCCCAAAAAAAAAAAATAAAAACTCTAAAACTCTGTGGCTTAAAACAATAAGCATTTGTCACTGTCCCTGAATCTATAAGCCAACTGGGTGGTTCTGGGTTTGCAATTAGCAACAGATCAGATAGCACTTCTGTTGATACTGGCTGGGCTCTCTGACATCCTTAGAGGTCAATTGCCGATAGCCTTATCTAGGAAGATGCTGGTTGAGGCAGGCAGGTGGAATCTCTTTGATTTGGTTTCCCATCCTCTCACCAAAAAAACATGACTTAATTTGAAGGCAGAGTTGGGAGACCAAGAGGAAGAGGGAGAAACCTCATGAGACCTAGGCTCCAAACTACTATTCTAACCATATTCATTTGAGACAAAGCAAGTCACAAGGTCAGCCAAGAATCAAGAAATGGGGAAATAGATGCCATCTCTTAGTGAGAGGAAGAGCCAAGTCACATTGCTACAAAGAGCATGGACATGGGGAGGAAAATAAGGCTTTTTGCATTTACTCTACCTACCAACTACAAAGTGGAAAACAACACATTTCACGCTGTCTCCCTCTTCCCATCCTTGCACGACTAGCAAAAATATCTTTTGTGTGTTTGTGGAGGCACATTTATGAAAAAGTTGCTTGTCTATAAATGTGAGATGTTGTCCAAAAGGTAGTGATATTGGTTATAAATGTTCTAAAAATCATCCGATGTATCACACTGAATCCCTGTGTCCTGTGAGTTGACAATGGTTGCTCCCAGCAAAAGGCATAGGTGAAATACAATCTACCTGGAAGCAAACAAAAATGCTAATAAGAATTACCTCTAATTTTCCTTTTAACATTTGGAAAATAACTAATAGGGGGCAAGATTAGGACTCTACCTCATCTTTGAATTAAAATATTCAGTGGAAATTTTTCCACTCCATCTTGGGTTCGCTTTAAGAGTATTAAAGATTGTGTTCTGCCAAGAACTACTGGTGATTAACCGCAGGCATCAGGTGTATGTTACATGAAATGGCCCTAACATTTCTGAAGAACTGCGGAGAGCGTTAGCAGTGTGCATCTCATTTGCAGTAACCTCCTGGATGAAACCCAGGACACTCCTTTGAAAATTTATAGGGACTAGTCTATCCAGCAGTTTAACAGGCAGTCTGAATTTCTTTTTTCTTTTTTTCTTTTTTAAACATACCCTAGCCAAGGATTTATCTCTTTCCCATCTCCCAGATTGAATATCCATTATCTCTCAAGATGCCATTACCCTCAGATGCCTCAGATTTATTTGTCTAGCTATTTCATAGAATAAAGGCCTGATAGGGTCCTCTTTAAATACACGTCCTAACCACATTTTAGAAACCAGCAGTTGGTCCCATCATTTCCCTAACTTGAGATTATGCTTTTCTATTGCATGGGGACCATAAATTTTACTCCCATGTGCATTTTACAATTATGGAGAGAAATGAATCAAACAAAATACCCAAAGATCAGAAATGTTTTTCTAATTTCTTTTCCAGCTGTGCTTTCCTACCCAGGGGATAGTTTACTTAGGTGCGTGTACATACGCATTCCCATGCATGTGCTCAATGCAGGTTTGTGGATGTATTGATCCACTGATTATTTCCATTCAAAATCTGGCATCAGTCTGATTAACCTGATCATCTGATCTTTTATCTTAGCTTCTCTAACTCATTATATATATATTTTAAATTCTTTATCTACCATGAAACATTTAGTTTGACAGTTTCTTCTTAAACTGACAGAATCTAGATCTCTCTGTGTTTTGCAAAAATACTGGTAGACTAGTGGCTCCCAAATAACACTAGTGGTGGCTTGGACGTGCAAAATGACTATACAAAGTGACAGCAACTAGTAGTGGTTTTATTTTTGCAAAGGTCCTATTCAAGTCTTGATAAAGTCCTCTGAAATACTCATACATTGGGGCCACTCTTACCTAAGTGAACGGACCACAATGATTAAATTCATCAGATTGCTACCCAAATCTCTACTTCACTGTGCTGTGATGTGTCACAGGTTTAGTTGTATACATTCACCAAAAGTCCTGTAGTCCATTTCGTGTATATGAGTAGCCAAACCCACATACTCTTTGTGTTATTTTGTGCGAATGCTCAGGGCCAGCCTATGGGCAGCTTGAGGGGTGTGCACAGAAGGGGCAGAGCTGGAAAGAGCCTGGGCAGAATGAAGGCAGGTGTAGCAGTTAGCCCTGGAAAGGACTGGAAACCATTGCCAGTGTTCTTGAGCCATAGATAAGGGAGAACATATAGTAGGTCAGAATTTCTCAAAATCTTCAGATAACTCACAGCAGAGTTACCTGGAAAACCTGATAAAAATACAAAAAAATTTGGCTTCCTGCTTAATCAAAATCTCTAGGGAAGGTGTGCAGAAATGTACATTTTATCAAGTTCTCCAGTGGTTCACACGCATTTGAAATTCAAGTTGGGTCCTGAGTGTACTAGACTTGGAACATTTCTAGCGCATGGTCTATGCATTATCCTGATCATATTCCCAATGTCTGGCAGCTTGTGGATGGTTATTGAATGAAGGGAAGAATGACTGAACTGACAAACTGTATTGATACCAGTGTCAGAACCCTGCAATCAGTTAGTGATCCAGCTCCACGTTGGAATGCAAGACCATAAGTCAATGACGGATGCCATCAACAAAAGGAAATCTGATATTGAGCCAAATGCTATTCAAATGGGGGTCCCATATCCTACCTGTTTCTTCCTATGTTCTATCTTCTTGAGAAACCAAAAGTTGTTTCATGGTCTTGCTTCACCTGTGGTCTCAGTGCGTGGGTGCTTCTGAGTTCACATAGGTGAATCTTCCCAACTTTATAACTCACAGTAAGGTGAAAGGCCAGGTAGGTACCATCACAGACTAATACAAAAACATCTGGAATAAACACAGCCATGGCTTTGAGGAGCTGAGGTTCAGAAAAGCTAAAGCATTTGCCCCAGTTCACACAGCTAGAAAAGGGCGCACAGAAATCGACTTTGCAAGGGTGGGCAGGAAACCATTTCTATCGATGCCAGTTCCTTTCTCCCATTTTTAGATGGTGTCCAGAGATGCGCATGGAATTGGGATGGAGGTCCCCTTGGTTCTCTTCCACAGTCAGGATTAGTTTTTATATCCAAATAGATCACTGAGGTGTTTCCCCTAAATAATGAGTTATCTTCCTGAAGTCACGTTGAGCAAAAAAAATTGCACTAAAATTTATTTTAAATGCAAGCATTTTCTATATCTATCCACATATAGATATATGTATATGTATATAAATACACATATTTCTCTACTTCATTCATTTATAGCTCCTCCAATTTTGTCTTACAAGTGACTTTTCTTTGCAAATAACTACAAATGACTATCATACTGAACCAGTGTTTGCTACAGCGTATACTTCTCAGGCTTGGTACCCCCCAACATGGCTACTATCCGTAGCATCAGTGTGTCAACAATCATAGATCACAGGTGGTTAGGACTGGAAAATAACCTGTGAAATCACCTACAATAACTCTATCATTTCACATGAGGAAACTAGGGCCCAGGGAGGTTAAATTCATCATGCAAAATTTCCTCATGCCTCACCACTGCTCATTTATTATGTCATTCTTTCTCATCAACTCAGTTGTGATATGAATAGATTCTGAGGTTAAAATAAGTACTGGTTTTAAAAATTATTTTATTTTTAATGACCTTGACATGTCCTTTAATAATCACAGTAACAGGATAAAATCCATATTTAATCCTGCAATATCTTAGTAAATCAGCTCACTAGTAACACTCTGGATATGCTAATAAAATACTGAGACTGTATATGATGTAACATAGGTAATGTTCATTTAGTGTATACTTTCATAAGTTGATCTACTTAAGAGAAAATGATAGAGACAGTTTCTAAAGTCAAGCAAAGACTGAACTGTGATATGGGGTTAAACTTTCAGGGGACAGAGAGGAGCTGCTTCTCTGTTGTTTAAAACAGCGTTTTACAACAGGAGTTTACAATTTCTCTGAAAAGCTCTTATCAACGTGAATGTCAGGGAATTTGTGGGCTCTGTGTCTTGGATTTAGCAAACATGTGGATCACATTCCCCTCGTCCCTGCAAATACAAGATTGTATATTTTAATTCGTCTGAAGCTTTACTGCAGAGTCTATAAATATTATATAACAAATCTGAGCATTACTACTTTCTTGTGCATTCAGGATACATCTCTGTGATCACTATAATCAACCTAATTGGGCAAGACTTTCTAAGTGAAGGCAATAACATTTGTTTACTTCATTGTAGGAATGTGCTCTCAGCCTGGTACCACCACATTTAAATTAGTTTTTATCCAAAACAGAGAGAAATGCACCCTTCAGTCTGTTAATTTGAATGTGTTTAAATTAACTGTGTGTATGCCTGTAGGAAACTCGGAGAAGCTCTGTTCTTTGTCCTCTGGTGAGAGGACTCAGTGACATTCAGACCTTTTCCTTCTTCCCTCTTTTGTAGAGTCTGAGGGGTGGGCCTCCCCCCACCCCCACCCCCACCCCGCATCCTCTGAGGTGGCTGGTCACATGCCCAATGCTACCCCAGGAACCACATTCCTGGTTGCAAATAGGAGCTGCAAATGGATTTCTCTTGAGTGTTGCAATAAATACATTGTGGAAAATTGCAAGATTTTGAGGAAAGGAGAGACAGTGGCCTAGTTAGACAAGTTAAATCCAGATGAAGATAGGTCATTCATACCCCTTTTATAGGTATCCCGTACCAGTCGTACGTGCTACTTTCTCCTGCAGAATTAATCTCTCAACACCAGGTGTTTCCTTCTGCATCACCATGGGTTTGATCCCCAAAGGAGTTGCCATGTCTTCCCCATTCCATTCCCCACCTTTTCCTTTGCCCTTGGCTTTGTAACCCTCTGCCAGGTGCACATTCTACATCAAATCGCCACATATTCAATGCAGGGTGGTAGCTCCAGGCAGAAAATCTGGAGGCAATGGAACGAAAGGGATTTGAAAGGGGTTTAAATAGTGTCTCTTCCAACTTGTGCTGCTCTTCATGGAAACATTCACGTGCCATCATGTGAAGCATGTGTATTATTCTTAGTGTTCTTGTTTGAGCAAAAACCTGTTATTATAACACATGTTAGGAAGAGGGCAATCTCTCCATTAAGGAAAGAAAGCTGTCCTGTGCTGCCATTTTGGAAAGCCATGTTGCTGGTGGATGGGAAGTGAGGCAGGACAACATTGAGAGAAAGAGAGATAAACAGCTGATGCCTCCAGCCCATGCTAAACATAGTACTCCACAAAACACATGTACGCATGCCAGCCCAAATTAATCAAAGGTACCTCATTGCTTTCCTATGAATTCTTCAGGAAGCATTTTAGGTTTTTGTCATCTTATGCTCTCAAAAGCAACCTCTGGCACTCAGATTTCACTTTTATAAGTTTTCGGGGAAGGCTAAGGGATGTGATATGCTGACAGCCATTTTGGTAAACTTTGAAGGAAGCTAGCAACCTATGGTTGTCCCTCCAGCCCCTGCCTTACAGAGGCCTAGAATGAAATTGGCACTCATTAAGTGCACGCCGAATGAAAGTCATACCTTGTAGTCTTCTCTGAGAACGTTAACTATCAAAGAAAGTGTTTTGTAAACAATAATAATAAACTCTAGTTGTCTAGATCACCCCAGTCTGAGAGGTATAATCTCATAGAAGCAATAAAACAACAGCAACTCTTTGTGGTGGACCCTTGGCAGGTCATCTGGAATGCCACTTACTGTGTCTTGTTATTTTCATGACATTCCTGGGGCATCTGACAAGTGATTACAGACAGCCACGGCCCCCTTTCTTGTCATAGCATTTCCTTTGTTCTGTAGCAAGGTCCATTTCAGTGACGTTTGCCAGCAGCTGATGCTCCTGGTATATTTCTTATCATTGCTCACATTTTCCCTGGGTCCCTGATTCTCATCATGTGGGTCTTTTTCAGTTTTTCATGATGGCAACCCACCTCAAACCTGTTTAAACAAACCCAGTGGTTTACTAATCCATGTCCCTGGGACATGTATGGGTAGATATGCCTTCAGATATGGCTGGATCCTGGGATTTACCAATGTCATTGGGATTCTGTCTCTTTCTCCCTCTTTAACATTCTCTCTTCAAAGGTGGTCATGAATGGCAATTGATGGCTCCCTACTCATCTCTTTTCAGCTTTAACCATCTCAGAAAAAGAGTAGATTTTTCTATTGATTCCTACAGAAACTTTATGCTGAGGATTCTAGCAAGTCTCATAGCACATGCCCGTCCTTCACTGATTATTTTGTTTGAAGCATATGTATTCTGACTGGGTCAGACAATCGCTGTTGTTACAGGTGGTGGGTTGGCTCCACCTGGCTCACAGTGAATGGGTTTCCTCCAGGAAAGATGGATCCTGTTAGTAGAAGAAGAAGGGAAAGTGTATCACAGAGGCCAAACAGGTTTCCACAACCACGTTACTCTGATGATACCGTGTTTCCCCAAAAATAAGACCTAGCCAGACAATCAGCTCTAATGCGTCTTTTGGAGCAAAAATTAATATAAGACCCAGTCTTATATTATATTGTATAAATAAGACCGGGTCTTATATTAATTTTTGCTCCAAAAGACGCATTAGAGCTGATTGTCCGGCTAGGTCTTATTTTCGGGAAAACATGGTATTCTTTGATGCTTCTGTGGTGAAGTGAGGTAGTTATTCCAGTCATCAAAATAGAATGAAATAAAATTCCTTTCCCCCTGCAAGTGTTACATTCTTTTATTCGTCATAAAGGTGACAGAGAAATTTTTAGAGACATGGATATTACAGCTCTTTTTCTGTGGCATATCTCCCAAGCGCTCTGACATGAATAAGTCCCTGGGCAGCTGAACTAAAGGTCAGTCTTGGAATGTGAGTGCACCATGCTGGACTCAAAAATTGCATCCTCACCAGTGCCTGTGTTCTGAGTTTTTCCACGTAGAGTTTGTTTCTCTCAGCATGAACCTCTTCTCCCAGGTCAGGTACCCAGAGAGTTCCTGGTGATTAAGAAATCTAGCTCTGGAAACTGGCTGTCAACATCAGTGCATTGTGTCTGTTCATTGACCCTTTGGTAAAATTCTTTGGTGTTGTAAAGCAAATAGACAGAATCTTCACCCTCTGCTCCAAGGTCACCCGCTCAACCTAAAATGGCACTACTTACTTTCGAAATTCTTATTCTGAAATTATTCTACCTGAGAGGACGTCACATGCATTTGTTTACTTAGTAATTTTCTATGTCCGTCACTACAATATAGGAGCAGAAGGCAGGGCATTTCCCCCTCACGCCCTCTGCTGTATCCGTGTGCCTACCACAGTGCCTGCAGCATCGTAGTCATGCAGTAACTATTTATTGGGTGTGTCGAGAAATAGATGAATAAGCAAACAAAATTATAGTAGCTACAGATGTTAGGCCATAATTCTCAGACCCTATTACACACAAACATAAACACATGCTCAGGAAAAAATGCAACTGGCAATTTTGTTTTAATGCATAAATGAACATGTTTCTAAAAGACCTCAGACCATGCCCTGCATTTCGTATCATGTTAGTAGACTTGTATCTTCCGTTAACTTCCTTCTGCTTCACTTACTGGTTTGTAGTTATTCACCCAGAATGGTGATAAGCTGCTGGGGTTACACAAGAAGTAAAATAGCATATTTTGATGTGATTCTGCTAAGCAAAGCCAGAGAATAGAGATAAATTTAACTGCATACAACACATCTATCAATTATGTAGACTTTTATAAAGCCTTAAAAACAAACAAACAAACAAACAAACAAAAAACAAAACAGTGCCTTCTTTTCTATTTGTGCAATAACACTTTGTTTTGCTGTCAGAACTTTAGTTTTCTGTCTTTAAAAGGTTTTATTTTTAGATTTGAACTCTTTACATAGTAAAAGGTCATGGCACACGCTGTTTCCCACATATAAGGTAAATTAAAATCAAAAGGCTAGTTTTACAATTTCATCTCCCACCAAATTTCTCCTGCTCCTTTGTCTTTGGGGTGCCTGCAGGCAGTAGGCAGGACAGAGCCATGCAGAACCAGTAGCGTGTTCTGGAGACTCTGCTACTCCTCAAGTGCAGTGGGAATTCCTTTCTGCCTGAGTGAAATGTCTAGTCTATAAAACCGGTTAGTAAAACATACTGTAATTTGGGATTTGGTAATACTGGCTTCATTTTGACAGAACCCAGGCTGACCCACAGCATTACATCATGAACAGATGTGAATTCTAGCAGTGTGGAATGATTAAAAACTCATTCAGAAAGAAGAAGAATACTGAATCATAGGAGGTCTTCGTTCTTCTATAGATGCTAAGCAGTGAGCTATGTTTAACCCTAGTTAGTCCAAGTGGCATTCGCCTCTAAGTGGCAGTGACCTTGGAATCACCTTTGACTCTCTTGATATGAAGAGGGTCTGTCTGGTAACATGCACAAACTGAAGCTTTCAAAAATGTGCTGTATATGTAACGAAGACACTTTGGAATCTTCTACATTTAAATAAGCAAGAATGCTAATAGCTTAATGATTCAGGGCAAGTCAGTCAAGAAATACCTAATTCTCAGTTTTTTCATTTGAAGAAGAGAAACAATAACAATGTAGGTGTGGTTTTATTGGAACAGAAACAATACATTAGGTGTGGTGTTATTGTGACTACCAAACGGGCAATGACTGTATGAAAATACTTTTCAAACTATAAAGTACTATAAAAATATTACCAGTAGTTAGTATTAATAGCTATGGACAGATTAAAATAATGGCAGTAGCTGTATTATATAAAAATGGATTGCTAACATGTTTTTAAAAGGCTATGCCATGGTTAGATTTTTGATAGAGTTTTTCAAACTATATTCATATCTGTGTCTCACTTTAGACCTAATTGATTAATTACTCACTTGAAAAACCAATTAATATTTAGTTATGAGAACAGAAGTAGAATGGTAAAGGTATATATATATATATACACACACACACACACACACACACATACACACATGTATTTATATATTTAATGGCATCATTTGGGATATATATTAGATATTAACTGATGTGAATATTAACTGATGCAAAATGTTTACTAAGCTTGAGGTCAAATACTTTAAGTAGCGTTCTCTTAAAATAAAATTATATTTTCTTGCAAAACAAGTAAGGCCCATACCAAGAGAGATTATGAAACCATTGAACTAGTGATACTCTGCTTGATTATCTGTCAGGTCAAACGTATCCAAACAGAAATGGTCTCTACTCAGATAACATTTTGGAAGATGACATCTATCACCAACCTCGGAAACCAAGATGGTGAATAAATATAGATTTGATCCATCTTGTGTGGGAACCTATTACCCGAAGAAATTCCTTGAAGTGCGAACAGTGCAAACTGTAAGTCATTCTGCACAGTCAGTCACTCACCAAATGCGTCAGGCACTGCTCTGAGTCTGGAGGTATAGTGGAGAACAAGACATTTGCCTTAACCTCATGGAACTTGTGTTTTAATAGGGAGAGGAACAATAAACAAATATATAAAAGAAAATAACTGCAATTTTCCAGGCTCCAGTTTGCCATCAAGTAACCAATGGGGATGCTAGAATCCAGAGAAAAATATTCAAGGGCAGTGGTGACTTTGCAGTATACAAGAGGCCTGAGGACACTGGATGCAGGTGGATGGTTTTCAGTATTGTTGTGATTCTTTTCAATTAATTCTTCTGTTCACTTGATACGTTTTATGAGCTAAACAGACTGCAACTGGCAAGTAGATATCATAGCAGTGGAGTCTGGGACCATGTACCAAGACTTTGTTCCTGTGAGTTGCTTGGAACTCCCAGGATCATGTCTGCCTTGTTTGAGGCTGGATCTTCATTAGTTACTCTTTTTTTATGCCCTCTGTTATTCCATGACTGCCTCCATAGTTAGGGTCCTGCACTGAGGTGCCCTGGCCAGCATCAGCTAGGTCACTTCTTGCTGCTGCTGCTGAAAATGAGAATAGATAATGTTATTGTGATGCTTATGCTGTCCCAGGAAGTATTCTTAAGAATGTTAGATAAATAACACAAATCGTGTCTTGCAAATTATGCAGGGCATTTTAAGTCTCTACAAGATCTGGCAATTAAGTTCGCATACTTTTTGCAACAATGTTGCTAACCTTTTTTGATATCAGAGGGGTTATTCATTATGAATTTGTACCAACTGGACAAACAGTTAATTAACCAAGTTTACTATTTGGAAGTGCTGAAAAGTCTGCATGAAAAAGACAACCTGAACTTTTCACCAACAATTCATGGCTCTTGCATCACGACAATACACCAGCTTACAAGGCATATCTGTGAAGAAGTTTTTAGCCAGTAAACAAATAACTATATTAGAACACCCTCCCTACTCACCTGATCTGGCCCCCAATGACTTCTTTCTTTACCTGAAGATAAAGGAAAAATTGAAAGGATGACATTTTGATGACATTCAGGACATCAAGGGTAATACGACGTCAGCTCGGATGGCCATTCCAGAAAAAGAGTTCCAAAATTGCTTCAAAGGGTGGACTAGGCACTGGCGTCGGTGCATAGCTTCCCTAGGGGAGAACTTCAAAGGTGACCGTAGTGACATTCAGCAATGAGGTATGTAGCACTTTTTCTAAGATGAGTTCACTAACTTAATTGTCTGACCGCATATGTATAAAGTAGCTCAAAGATTAGCCTTTATAACGAAGACCTCATCAAAGCCATTTCTGTTTTTACCTGTAACTGCAAAGCTATGCCTCCTAAGGTGTTGGCAATTACATACTTTAAGAATTGTGTCCTTCTCCTATGTTATCAAAACCAGATACTGTAGTCCCCCGTTATCTCTGGGGATATGTCCCCAAACACCCGAAGGATGTCTGAAACTGCAGAGACTACCTAACACTATATCTATAATACTGTTATTTCCTATGCATGCATATCTATGATACAGTATAATTCATGAATTAGGCATAGTAAGAGACTCATAACAATAACAGAACAATTATAAAAATATACGGTAATAAAAGTTTTGTGAATAGTCTTTTCCTCTTTCTCTCAAATTATCTTATTGTACTGTACTCACCCTTCTTCCTGCGATGATGAAGATGATACAGTGCCTATGCAATGAGATGGAGAGAGGTGAATGACACAGGCATTGTGATGTGGTATTAGGCTACTGTAAGGGTTACCTGACCACCAGCCCTGTGATTCCATGACAGTTGATATGACAACCAAGACGGCTACTAAGTGACTAAGGGGTGGGTAGAGATGCTGGGCAAAGGGAGATTCACATCCCGGGTGGGACAGTGGGACAGTGAGAGATCTCATCACGCTACTCAGAAAGGCACACAATTTAAAACTTATGAACTGCTTATTTCTGGAATTTTCCATTTAATATTTTCTCACAGTAGTTGGCCATGGGTTACTGAAACCATAGAAAATAAAACTGCGAATAAAGGGGCGCTACTGTAAATCCATGCATTTAATTAGGTTTCCTGTGACTTTGTTTATATGTATTCTAGGAGTTTGAAAACTTTTTAAAGAATTTATAAAGTAAGTAAGAGTATTGCTAGTGAGCTGGGAGCTGCTATAAGGTTATCCCAAGAGTACATCCCAATCTTTAATATTCCCCCTTCTCATACATTTTTTACTATGGACATTAGTAAAGGAACTAATATAACAGACTCCCATGTACCCATCACCTGACTTCAACAATTGCCATTGTCAGTTTTGTTTATCGATATCTGATGTTTTTCGTTGTAACCTTGTATTTAGAAAATTAATGACTGGTAATACTTCCAGATGATTTAAGACTTCCAGGTGATCGAAGATCATGGGGGAAACGTGTCTCTATTGCTAACGTAGCAAGGAAAGAATGCACGGAAAGAAAGGGCTTACTTAGGAAAACTAAAAAACGCACCCACAAGGAAAATAACATCTGATGGTTAGAGTGCATTAAAGAAGTCCATGACAAAATAATAAATGTGTAGCATTGGTTTTGAAACTGTTGGCAAGTGTAAGCTGGAAGGGCCTCAACGAGACTGTTGGTAAAGGTAAGAAGGACAACAAGCAAATTGTTTTTGGAAACTGGAGAAAAGAGGACCCAAGTTTTATACTGGCAGAATAGATAGTGAAACTGTTGCCTGTAGTAACGTGGAGGAAAGAAAGGGCAGATAATTAGCTCATGGATCTGGGTAGTGCTATTTCGAGAAGGAATATTGAAAGTTACTCATTCTATTGGCCAAAGCCAGTCAGAAGGCCAGCTCTGATTCAAAGACAGGAGGATGGGTTCCACTTCCTATCAGAGGTGTGGCAAAGAACGTGTGACTGTCATTAACCTACTATAAGGGAGGGTTGCCATCTGAAGGGTATATGTAATGTGAGTACGTAGTATGAGACAGTTCAAAAATAACTCTGAATTCTGACTGAAGAAACCTATAGGGAAGAGTAATGGGTTGATTTAATCTTGAATTAGGAGGGCTCACCAATTCTGCAAACCCGTCCTTTGCTCTTTCTATTCCCTTTGCAAGTAATCAAGTGGGCCAGCCAGGATAACCACAGATATAAACAGGAGATTTGCTTCCACTATGAGAACAAACCACTTTCTTTGTTGTCTTGATGTTGAATTAAGCAGCTAGTCTGGTTTTTTCGTTAAACAGAACTAAAAGCCACAATCAAGTGAATTACTTGGCTCTGCTTTAAACAAAAGACCATCATTGTCAAGATACAGGCTGTTTCATTTTTATCACAGGAAGAGATGTTAAGGTAGGTTAATGTCTTTAGAAATTATTTATCCCTGCAAATCTCCTGTGCATTACACTGAAGCAGACTGGGAATTAGGAGACATTAATCTGAAAGAAAAAGCAACAACTGCTGTCTTCCTCAATAACAAGAGACCCTGGTTATAGCCAAACCCCCAAATACCTAAAAAGTTAGGTCTTTCTGGTCTTTAGAGATCGTGATACTTAACAGCTGTGTTCTATTAAATTGCTGTGTGTGCCCTGAAGAAAGTCAACATACCTTTGCACACAGGTCTTATTTGTTCATGATCATTTGAAGGTTAATGAGGAGATCCTGGGTGGGGTGGGGGGAATTAGGATGTTGGTTAAACCTACATTTAGACTTTTTGGCCTCCTTTTTCCCATCTCTTCCCTGGATTCATAACAGTGCTGTCTGCAGAGGGAAAAGGTGAGGCCCTAGAGGTTAATGGAGACCAAATTCACAGAGGTCAGGAAAAAGAAGACAAGGAGTGATGGCGAGATGGAAGAAGACGCATAAGGGGTAGACTCAGTTTGCACAGACAGGTGTGTGGCTATGCATTAATGGAGAAGGACAGAGAACGCTGACTTGACTTCTCTCAGATCCATTTAATTCAAGGGTGGTGACAGTCCTTAAAAGACACCATAAGAACTTCCAATTTGCTATCTCAATTTTAGAAAGCACCGTGAAACTGCAGAGTGAACAAAAGCTTTCAGGCAGTCTGGGCATTCAGAAAAACAGGCTTAGGAAAGACAGGGTGCTTTCCTAAAATTGGGTAGAAAAACTGCACCGTTAAGTTGTCTAGCCAGTTTTTCTCACCTACATTCACTGCTCTACCTAAAGATAAACCAGCTGCCTGTCAGAGGATTCTGGTAGGATTTTATGCCCCAGGACGTGTTGATGTGTCCTGAGGTCCCCAGTGGTCTAGGGTCACTATTTTGTCTCAAACTCAGGCTCAGGATCTGGCCATGGCTGTGTCTAAGCACATCTTTTCATATAATCGGCTCCCTTCTTCCTCCATACTCTCCATGGTTTTCTCTCCTCTGTGTATTTCTCTCTTTCTTTCAGTACTAAGATTCCCAGACAGCCAGAAATCTAGACTAGCCTTGGTTCTCGCCCCGACTCACTTATGGCAATAATAATAACTTGTGCTAGTCACTTCACCATTCCATCCGATTTCCCATCAATAAATTGTGGGTAATAGGTCTCACCTCTAGAGTTAACCTCCTATGATGCTTGTACACAAAGTCTGAGTACTCTTAGTTTTTCGTAACCATGATCCAAAAGGCTTTTACAGAAGATCAATGTGACTTTTTTCTCTTTTCTGCAGTATGCCCTCTGTTTCATTTTGAACACAAAAATAATTAGTCTAGATAAACAGATGAACACGGTCTTTGGAGAAAAATTAAACTGAGGGTCTACACAGGAGCTAGCTGGTAATTCTACAATATGTTTTCTATTCTGGCCCAAAATACTAAAAATAGGACACAACACAGTGGGAGGTGGAAGTACACGAGTCAATGAGTACAAATTTCTACCCAAAATATCACCGTCTTGCAAATATCTGTTATCAAGTAGCAGGTGTGATCTACGATAAGCACTATTTGACTGGCTTTAAAATACCTCACTTGTTACCTTGGTTTTGGTGGGGTTTTTGATGGCTTTGAGTTTGGTGAAGGAGAAATGTGTGAGAATTTGCTTTTTCATTTACAGAGCATGGCTAGTGCTTACAGTGAGGAAATGCGCTCATTGATGACTGTTCCCATGGGCGATATTATCAGAAGAGGAAAACACAGGGCCAAAACGATGAGTGAACATTGATGCTAGGTGGATAAGAAACAAATATCCCAAACTTCCATGGTCTCGTGGGGGAGAATTCAGCCAAGGCAGAAGTTCAGTTTTAGAGTACGCGCATGAATGTTTGGTCCAGTGCCCAGCTGGATGAGTAAGCGACATTTTCCTTCCCAAAATGCATTTTCTGTGTTGTTACTGTTGTTACAATTATTGTTGTTATTTTCTGTTAACCTTCTCCTAGATTTCCATGTTCAATATATGGAAGTTGTTCTCAACATTTCCTCTCTCCTCCCAGGCAACATATCTATGACTCTATCTCTGAAATACCCTTTCCATTCACCTCTTCTGTTGATCCCTACTCACCATCCTTATGTGGGCTTCATGGATAAACATGGCGAGCTGAAGGTGCCCTGTCTCCCACAGGCCAATGGCCCTCTGTATTTTTCTCTCCTATAATATTTATCAAATGTTGCTTTACTTTGGTTCGGTTTGTATTTTTGTATGTCTTACATACCCTATTGGATCACAAATAGACATCAGGCAATGTTTTCTTCTTGTTCAATTTTTCCATGGCATTTAGCTCTGTACCTTGTACACAATAGAGCCTCAATGCAGTTCATAAATTGAATTAAATAGCTGGTAAATTATTTCTCCAAGTCTAAGCAGCCTGTGGGGTATGATGACAGAAGCAGCAGGATAAAGAGCACAAATGTGAACAGTGGTAATAACAATAATACCAACAGCACTCATAACACATTTATTGAGTGCTTATGGATTTCAAGCTTTTTATTAATCACTATCTCTCTATAGCTGTATGTAGCCATAGATATATAATCATTCCCAATGAATCTAAGAACAGGCAAATAAGGGTGTTATTTGTCATTTTTACAGATTTTTACATCATTTTACAGATGAGAAAATTCAGGAACGGAAAACTTCAGAATGCTGTTCCAAGTCACATAGTCCATAAGCATCAGTATTAAATTCCAGAGAGCCTGACTGCAGAGCCACCACAAAACAGGTTATTCTGGGCCTCAGTCTCTCTAAATATGTCCTCTAGATCACAAAGGGCAAGAATGCCCTGGGGTGTCCTCCGGCTCCATCTTCCGCTCTCTCCTGCAAAACCTCGAGGACTGCCTTGCCCTTAAACTAACTGCTCTGGAGCTATTATACGTATCCAAGGGCAGAGGGCCCGTGGTAGCCATGACCATCTCCCTTTCTTCGTTTTTGCCTTCTAGTCCAAGTGCACGGCCCTGGCCTTGCTGGAAACCTGGGGAAGGGGCAGGAGAGGTGAAATAACTTTGAGTGACCTGGGAGGTAGGAACAGGGCTTCTCCTGGAGCTTAGATTCTTGTGGGTAGAGATCCCCAATGTACAAACAAAGAACCAGATATCAAGTGGTGATAATGCAAACTGACCAGTGAAGCAGGATGAAGGAAGGGTTGTGAGGGTTCTGTTCTAGGTGGGGCGGTCAGGAAGGGACTCTCACAAAGTTCCAAGTAATACAAAGCAAACGTTTTAAGGCAACCTCCTGAATGTATGCACAGCCGCTGATTACAATATTTTTATTTCATTTGATGTTTGCTGTCTTAGGAAGAAAGGTCAATCATGCTAAAAATAGGAACTTAGGAAATGACCATTTAAAGTGTCTGCAAAACTCCGTCAGGTTTATGAGTCAAATCAGAAAGTAGGAGAAGCTGTTCAGGGCACAGCCCCTCCCAGCCTCCTGAAGACCCGTATTTCAAAAACTTTGCCCTCTGCAGAGGCTGTCTTTCTTCCTCGTCCACACTCTAGTGCCAGGATCCCAAAGTTCTCCTCACCTGGGGTCCAAAAACTGCTCATAGAAAAGGGACCAATGCAGGCACACTTACATACACATATATGCAGACACACAGACATATATACACACACATATACACACAGACACACCGGCATACACATACACACATATACATACAGACACATGCCTTCATAGACACATAATACAGACATACACATACACCCCACATGCAGACATACCAGCACATACACACAAAAATATACACATACACAGACACACACATTCATAGACACACAGACACACTCATATACTGCTTGCAGATACATCAGCATGCACACACACACACACACACACACATACACACACACACATGCATGAACAGACACGAAGCACAGACTTCGACGTCTTCAAAGGCTTCTCATCTCATTTCCTAAAATAAAAAACGCCTCCTAGAGAAGGGTCAGATACACACACATCCACACACAAAATACACACACACACACACACACACACACACACAGAGGCACACAGGCACATAGATAGACGCGGAGACAGACAGACACACAAACACACACACAAGGACTGAAAATTATCTGGTTAGGGATATCTTAAAAGTACAAAGCCAAAGGAAAATCTCTGAATATTAAATTGGGCAAAATCTGAGGTTTTGCCACCCGAATGAGGGAGGGAATGGGAAAAGAGAGCTTTCTTAGCACTCCTGTGATCAAATCCTGGCTGTCACCTGTTCTACCTATGCCCAAACACAGGCCTTCTCTCCATCAGCAGCTTTTCAGTTTGATGTTGTTATAATGTGGGTTTTATCTTTAAGCCCCACGAAAAGACATTTCAGAGATACATTTTAAAACAAATTCCAGCCTATTATTAAAACACCTGTTCAATCGTGAGACCATTCCTGACGTGAGGGATTATTGGCTAGAGAAAGAAATGACAGTACAATTTATTAGTCAGCTCACAATTCAGTTTTGAGGAAACTAATCCCCTGCATTTCCTGTCAAATTATTATTAGTAAAATTAATAAAAGTCTTTCCCTTCATATTTATAAAAGTACACCAAATGCAATAGATTCATTTCTTGCATGTCACCATTTTGGAGCGAAGCAGGATTGCAGGATAAAATAATTCATTTCTTTGAGCCATTCTCTGCACTTTAGCCTCTGACAATCATATTTCCATGGCTGTGTGGTCCATTTCAGAAAAGCTCAGCAATCACAGGCTCTGCTGACGTGATCCAAGGAAGTCCAAACATGCCTTGTTATTTACCTTAATACATCTTAGTCGCCGTCTGTATTGATTGTCTACAAGGTCCTGTCATGAAACAGGGATCACGCCCACGACCATGAGTGTCCTTGTCATTTTTCTCTGTGCGCATTAAGTCCATTAGCAGAAACAGCTCAGTGGCATCAGTTTTAGGTTAATGGCTTTTAGAACACAGATTCTATACCACAAAAGGACTTTCCCCAGAGAGGTAGAGAGATGGTATAAAAAGTTGAAAAGGGTAGGAATAGGTAAGAAAATAAGGGGAACAAGTCTGGTTTAATGATAAACCTAACCCCCCCCCCCAAAAAAAAAATTGATCACTCTAGTCTTTTCAATTTCATAGGATATTCTCCATCTTCTCTATTCCTCCTTGGTTCTATCTCTGAATAGGTCTATTTGTGTCATGAGTCATGAACTTGTAGTCAAGAATTATATCAGAATATAGACTGAAAGATTAATGTCACAATTTTGGATGTATGGAACTCCATTGTCAAAAAAGAGGTCAGAAAACTAAGTGATGTGATAATATCAAAGGTTGCAAAGATCACAAGGTTTAGATTGGAGAGACAAGAAGTCTGGCCTTGAAAGTTCTCATCAGTAATTGACATTCAAAGGAGTTTGAATCTTTGGAAGAGAAGAAAATTCACACTATCCTGGCGGTATAAATACCAAGGAAAAGAAAGAAATGAACAAAAAGGGTTGATAATGTATCTAAAAGCAATTTGAAAATATCAACCTTTCAAGTATCATAATTATGTTTACAATTTGTTCATTCATTTGTTCAGTCAACAAATATTTATTGAATATGTGCATATACTATGCCATGCAGTATTCTTGGCATTGGAGATATAATGGTGAACAAACCTGACAGAGCCCCTGCCTTCATGGCACTTATATTCTAGTGGGAGGAATAAAAAATAAACATTTACATACATTTTAATGTTATATCATGACAGATGTTATAAAGAAATATAAAACCGAGTAATGAGCTAAGAGAGGTACTTTTAGAGATAGGGATGTATGTCCTGGAAAAAATGGGACGGGGGCTGATTTGTAGCATTTGTTGATTCTGTGGTGTACCTACTCTCACTGTGGTCAATTTTGGCTACCCACATGGCATTACTGCACACAGAGATGGCAAGAAATCGGTCTGGCTCATAATTGCCTCTTGCCATCTGATACAAGCCCACTCCAGCATACCACTAGGGGATAGAGAAGACTCCTGTGAGGAGGTAACATTTGAGAAGAAACCTGGACAAAGGGAAGAACTGAGCAATGCAGACCTATGAGAGAAGAGTATTCCAGAAAGAAGGAACAGCCATTGCAAAGCCCTGAGGCAGGGCCGTATCTGTCAGTGAGTGGAACATGGAGGAGGACAGCGTAGCTGTAGAAGTCAATGGGAAAGACAGGCAAGGCTGAGATCATGAAGTGCTGGGCAGACCATCATGAGGTCTTTGGATGCTATTCCACGTGTGATGGGAAGTCACAGAAAGGATATGACCAGGATCATAGCATAATGTGTCTTATGTTTGAAAAGGATCATGCAGGCTGCTGGTGGAGAACAGAATATGGGGGTGTACTGTTCAGGATGAGGCTCTAATTGGGGAGTGTGGCTGTTCTAAACCACACGGAGGCTTGAAGAGCCTGGCTGGTAAGAGGTTCAGAACACATTGTATTTTGAAACTAGAGTGGGCCGGGTAGTCCCATGATTTAGGTCTGGAGAGCAGGAGAAAGAGAAGCGTTGGTGGTGTCTCCATGGGTTTTATCTGGGCATCTGAGCTAATGGTCTGGCCATAAAGTAAGCTGGAAAGTACTAGGAAGGGAACACATTTCTGGGGAAAGGATAAGAATGTGGCTTTGAATGTACTCAGTTTGAGATGCCTCTTATGTAGTCATGAGGCAACCCAGGCAGATGGTTAGAGGTGGAGTCTGGAATTCAGGAAAGAGGCTAGGCCTGCAGAAACAAATGAGGGAGTCATCAACCCTGTAAATGGTATTTAACTCCATGGTATTAGATGAAATACTTATGGAATAAGTGTAGCTGCAGAAGATGTGTGAAGAGGCCGGAAGCCTGGGACACTCCAAAATTTTATGTAGCCAAGGAGACTGAGAAGAAAAAGACACTGAAATAAAAATAAAACAAGATAATTTTGGTTTCCCAGTAGCTAAGAGAAGAAAATGTTTCAAGGAGAGAATGGTCAGGTTTGTTAAATGTTGTTCAGAAGTTAAGAAGGTACAGACTGACAATTAGATTTGTCAACATAAACATCATCGGTGACCTTGACAGTGTTTCAATGAAGAGGAGATCAGGGAGAGTATTGGGATAAAGCTTCATATGAGTGATTTTGGGAGAGAATGGGAGATAGAGCAACGGAGAAAATTAATCTAGACTACACTTTCAAGTTTTTATAACAGAGCTGAGAAATGATTTTAGAGCCATGGAAGGATGTGGGATCAGAAAAAGATATTAAAAAAAAATATGGCAGCATATTTGTATGCCAATTCTAATGATCCAAAAGGAAGGAAAATCGACAGTGCCATTGAGATGGGAGAAGGTTGCAAGAGTAAAGTCCTTGAGTGAGAGAATAGGAAGAGGTCCAGTGAGTAAGTAGAAACATTAGTCTTAAACCGGAGCGCAGATCATTCACCCACCATAATAGGAAGAAAGACAGAGCATGAGGGTACAGACTCAGGCCGTATGGAAGGTGGCTGTGAGCAGGGAAGAACATTTTCTTTGGATTGCCTTTATTTTCTCTGTGAAATGAAAAGCCAAGTCATCAACTAAGAGGGCATAGTGGAGAGGGGTGTTTGATGTTTGAAGGGTGAGGAAAATGTGTTAGCTGAACAGATGGGAGACTGGGGAGTGAATCACAGTAGGGCTGCCTGCCAGGGCTACGCAACCACTTGAGATTTGCTGCCGTAAATACAAAGTGAAGCCAGTCACCAGTCAACATGGCTGCTGTTTTCCTCCAGTGAAATTTCAGCTATTTGAGTGCAGTTGTAGAATCTGAAAGGAGTTGGATTCAAACAGGGTTGGAGGTTTTCTAGGCACAGAGGAAGGTCAAGGAATACATGAAACCAAAGGAGCATTTATAGTCATGCAGAAAGGAAAGTGAGGAGGGTTGCTTGTTTGTTTGTTTGTTTTGTTTTGTTGTATGTGTGGTGATGGTATAGGTATCAATGGGATGATAGATATCCATGGACCTGAGATCCTAGTGGTCTGGTGTTGGGGGTGCTAGGAGGACGGAACTGAAAATATAGGAGAAAATGGTCAGAGAATAAAATAGGTTGAGATCTCAGAAGCGGTGTATCCGCAGTTAAAAACAAAGTCATACGAGGAAGATTTTTTAAAAATACAAAATGCTGTCTATGTCTATGAGTTTTTGTTTTTTCAGTTGTTTGTCTTTTTCTTTTGTTATTTTTGGTTTATATACCACATGTCAGTGAAATCATATGTGGTATACGATTTCTCTCTGACTTATTTCGCTTGCAATTATAATCTCAACATCCATCCATGTAGACAATAGTTTAGGGGTTACCAGAGGAGTCAGGGAGGAGGGGAGAGCGGGGCTCTAGAAGAGGGTAAATGGGGTCTAATACATGATGATGGAAAGATAACTGATTCTGGGTGGTGAACACACAATGTGAGATATAGATAATGTATTACAGAATTGTACACCTGAAATCTATGTAACTTTACTAACAATTGTCACCCCAATAAACTTAAAAAAAACAAAAAATAAATGCAGGCATCACCCCTGATAATCAAATGGTAATCTTTAGAGAAATGGGGCTCAGGCATTGGTGTATGTTTTACCTTAATGATTATTTATGTTTCTTCTTATGGAATGCAAAGTTGAAACTATGCTTCTCAATCAAAAAAAAAAAAAAAAAAAGAAAAACAAAATAGGAAAGCAGTTTTTAGGAAAATTGACTTTGTGACAAAATAGAAGATTATGCTGCCATTAAGAGTTGGATAGAGTGGTTGTATATCTACTTAGCTATTGAAAAAAATCACATGCAGAAGTTGCATCCTGTGTGTACTCCCAGCATAGCATTTTTCACACTGCTTTATTTGTCTATTTATTTGTCTATCTCCCAAGTTATGAATGTCATCTCTTAAAGGCAGAGCTTTATCTTGATTGATTTGTACCCTACCCTTTCAATAACCATGTAGTGGAATCTTCGTCATCTAATTGCAGTCTCAGTACATGTTAGCTGAAAGAATAGAAGAATATTGCATTGATGGTTAAGCATCTAGTAACATCCTTGCACCGAGAGGAGAGTATCATTCATTCCACTGACGCATATTGGAAGGAACAGCAACTTTTTTTTTTCTGCTAAAAACTGTCATTTGTCATGCTGCTGGCATATTAACTTTTGTTGTCTGCTGGCTTATTAACTTTTCTGTTTTATCATTGATGCCCTGCCTATTCCAAAACAAAACACAAAATAAACCCCTGATGTTCCATGGGTTACATTAGTTAAAAAGAATTACATAAACTTTTAAAATTAAAGGACAATTTCCAGGAACTTAGAATAAATTGGTTATTGCTGTTGGCAATAAAATTTAGTTATAAGATTTCTGGAAGCCAAGAAAAAAGGTAAACATGTTGGGTTGTATAATTTTTATTGCCTCTAAGAGGAAGCTCAGTGAGGAGAAACTAGGGGAAAAATATTTTATCACCAGGATCTTTATGTAGAAGCATATCAGGTAACAACAAGAACAATGTCTTCTACTAAAATTTTGTAAGAAAAAGAACATGAAACACATGTAAACAAATACACATACATGTTCTGCATATAGATTTCTGCAGGATTTATCTTTTCAAGAGCACAGTAGTATGGTCTAATTCAATGAGGACATTTTAATAGAATATAGACCAGATATATTCCTTTCTGAATATCAAATTTATATATTGGAACAGAGCTCAGAAAATCCAGATCCATGACAGAGAAGGTTTTTGGGACACTGGTTATCTTGTAGGGGTATTAACATAACATCCACGGGTGCATAGATAGGATTCAAGATACCTACCTGTGCATTCCCCAGATTTCTTGCAATATGTAGATATTCTCTGGGGAGAATACCTATATCTGCTTCATGTTTTCAAAGGAGTCATTGATCCAACCTGCTTAAGAACTACTTAATTAACAAATAATCTTCACATCATTTTCTCTTGATTTAAGAAGAATCGTGGAATTTTTATGGAGAGAGCGGTGGGGGGCGGGGGAGTGAAAATGAGATTGATGTTTTGGGCTTCCATCACCAAGAGAGCTGATGATGTGAAGGAGCTGATGGACATTCAGTGCTGGCTTTACAGGTGGGTCCCTGCTTATTGAGTAACTCCAGGCCATAAATTGCAGTTGCTTCCCTCCTTTTCTAATTTCAAAATCTCTCATTAAAAATTTACAGTGGGCAATCATCCAGCTATTTATGACTATGTCTAGACAACTGAAAAACAGCAGATGGTGGCAGGGTCCAGTCAGGGATTTCGCTGGTCGTGGTGACCGGTTCAGATCAGGGCAGTTAAGTGGAAATCAGATGTTAATGCCACTGAAGAAATCCACCTGAGGAGAGAACCTACTCATTCCCCTCGGGGAGGGCTGGGGTCACAGATCAACATCCATTCTTTTGTTTTCAAGCATGTGTCAACAGGATCACTCTGCCAGCAGACTTGCTTGGGCTGCCTTAATAAAATACCACAGACTGGGTGGCTTAAAAATCAGAAATTTATTTTCTCACAATTCTAGAGGGTGGAAGTCCAAGATCAAGGTGCTGTCAGTTTCTGGTGAGAGTCTCAGCTTGGATTGCAGACTGCCGTCTTCTCCCTGTGTCCTCACATAGTCTTTCCTCTGTGCACCTGTTGAGAGACAGAGAGATTTCTGGTGTCTATTATCTTCTTATAAGTCACCAATCCTATTGGATCAAAGCCCCATTCTTATGACCTAATTTAACCTTAACTACCTCCTAAAGACTCTATTTCCAAAATAGTCATATTGGAAATTAGGGCTTCAACATATGAATTTTGGGGGACACAATTTAGTTCATAACAGTCACTGACTACATATGATAAGGCCTGCCGAAAGCTACTTGTACAAGTTAGGTGACACCTCACTGTTTTCAGACATTGTGCCTTAATTACCTCTGTGGCAGTGAGACCTGTTAGTCAGCTACTTTTCGGAGGGATTATTAGTTACCATTCACAGGTTGTTCAGAAACCATCTATGCTTCATTGACATTGTTACCCACACAGCACCTGGAGACAGGCAGAAAACACTCAGGACACCCCAGGGGAAAGATAGGCAATGCTGAAGCTTGTGTCCACTAGAGAATTCCTACTTTCTGAAACAGAGCCTGAGGTAAATTATGTCTTGTGATCTGTGCCGGCGGAGTTGGGCTGAAGCAATGAGAGAGTGCATGGTTCGGTGCCCAGGTTCTTCCCATTACAGTGTGTGCATTTGTTTGCTCATGGGGTAATGGGCTATGTGTAATTCTTAATGATGTGGCAAATTGGAGGATTGTGGCAGCACAGGACATTCTTAAGCTGTGTGTGGAAAGATCATAGGATCCTCGAATTGTAGAAACGGTAAACTTAAGAATTGAGGAATACTAACCGCACCCTAAGTTTGTTTGGAGCTTCACAGCTGAGGAGGCCCTTCTGTACACTTAACTAACTGGTCAAGGCTGCCACCAGCTGTGGACACCACGATAGAGCTGGGCTGGCCAAGTTCTCTCTGCTATGGATTTGGAACTGGAACTGAAAAAAATCGGTTAGTCTTTGCTGATGTTTAGAACTAAGGGTATATAAAATCCAGGAGCCATGAGAAAATTGTATCCCAGTGGACCCAGTGAAAGCTACTTGGCAGACATAGATGTGAATTAGGTATGAGAATAGTAAAGATGGATTATGGAGAAGGAGAGAGAGAGGAGAGAGAAAGAGAAAGAGACAAAGAGAATAATGAGTCACTTCCTCACGGGCAAAGGCTAATTCGAATTGTCACGGCCATCTCTGTGGGCAGGTGGGTAGGAGCAGTCCACAGAGTGGCAGAGGGCTACTGTCGTGAGTTTCGGAAATTCCCAATGATTTTGTTAGTTTTACAGTTCAGACTCTGGTCTAATACTTATTTCACTAAGCAGTGCAGATTTCTAGAACACTTATGAAGCTTTGAACCTTATAGTTTAATCCTGAAGGTATATAATATCTTAGAGCAAAGAATATTAATCCACACAATGAACAGTTTTCAAAATAACTCAAGACTTTTCTATCTAGATCCCAGAAATATTTTGTAAGTGTCTTTATCATCCCTTGCTGATCTACTGCTCCCATACACCATAGCTATGTCCATGCATCTCGCTCCAATGACCTGCTTCCGGGGAAACCCTTTTACCTTCACTTCACTGTTCCCAAGAGTCCCTTCACCAAATATATTTAGTTACAAATTCAAGAACTTTCTGGGAGAATGAAGAAGAAAATGAAAATGTGAAAGTTAAAATAAAATTCTCCTACTAGCATGTGAAGGGCAAGTAAAGGCTGCAAATACCCTACTTTTACCATTTGTGTCCCTGTAGACTGAAAATAGTACATAAACAAAAAACTGGTAAATTTTAGAATCATGGATCCTACAAGTACTTTTGAAATCACTAGATCTAGACAACAGTTCTGCAAATGAGGACACTTGGTCCTAAATTTGAGAAGCACCTCATAAAAACTACACCTTTAAATAATAGCAATCTGATAAAATGAATACATTGGAAAGGAAAATTACTGAACTTCTCATTCAGTCGTCTAGGGCTAGAACCAGGAGAAACTTAGAGAACATTTCTTTAGCCTCTTTACTTTGTGGGTGAGTACACTAAAGGTTAAGATAATGCAGTGATTTTTAACCTGATTCTCAGAGTGCTTTGACTAATGTCTTTATCCCCTTAGAACACTGGCTTACAAATATTTTAATGTAAGGAAAGGAATCATGTTTAAATAAATTAGTATAAGGGGCTCTAATTGCTAATGCCAGTAATCCCTTCAATGAAATAGTGTTTGACAATCCCTCTCCCATAATACACACACACACACACACACACAATATGAGTACACACACAGGCACACACACACACACACACACACACACACACACACACACACACACAGTCATGTCTGTTTACGTACATTCCACACCTCGTGGCTCCTGGGGGGTGTGACACTGAGAAACCTCTAGACTCTGCAGAGCAGAGCTTGGAAACCCCTACAATGCAACGATGCTAAGACATTCCTCATCTTTACAACACATGGTCTGGGAGATTTCAGGTTTTAGGAAGAGAATGCATCAAAGACAAAACGCATTTGCTCCAAAAATTGCATTATAACTTACATATTTTTATAAAGCAGCATAGAGTAAGGAGGAACAAAATGGATGAGAAAGAAGAAGAGATAGAAAGTGTTTTAAGGTCTGGTCTAGGTGACGTATGAAAAATCATTATTTATCTATCTTCTGGAGAGGGAGAAATGTATGTACTTGGTCTGTCAGAACTGAGGATCTATCACTAATCGATAGATGTTTGGACAGGAAAACGGGTTTTCATGACTCCACAACATACTAGTTAGGCACAAATCATTTTCCTAATTCCCACAGTGCTCACTAATCTTCCAAACATCTTTGCACAGTACGAGACCTGCTGACTTTGTTAAGAAACAAAAATATTGTCTTTGCATACACATTTGTTTCCATAAAGGCATGCCAACAATCCTAAAAAGGCATTTCCTGGACATTTTAATTAAGGAAAGAACACAGACTGGGGTGATGGGGATTAGCATAAAGATTAGGTGAGGAAATTTAACAATCTAATAAAGTGAGAGGCAAATTTGAAGGAATGGAGCTAAAATGAAGACAAGGGGATGACATTTCTTTTATGACTAGTTAGTGGAAGACTTCCAAAGCTGTTTCCTCTTGTTCATCTCCCTCTGTCAAATATTATACCACAGACCTATTCTAATAATGTTCTGAAACTACTTTGAATTTGAAATGTCACTAAGAGAGGAAATAAAGATTTAAGATTTTGTATTTGTCTCGTATGCAGAAAGCAACAAGGAGCCTAAATAACTTTTAAAAATGGAAAATATTTTAAATGTCATGAAATATGTTTTCTATAAATAAGAATATATCTTTTTCTGATTGAATAAATATAAAAAAGGACCCAAACATAAATATTTTTTAAAGTATCTAAAAAGGTTAAACAACCACACATTTTAAAAATAGTTTAAATTTTAACCTGCAAGGAAAGGACCTTAGTTTCAGACTAACAATGATACAAACATTTTTTTTTTTTTGTAAGACGTTCATATTTAATTATTTAATATTATAAGATTTTAAGGACTCTAAGTAGAAACTGTACCTACCTGAAGCTCAGACTAAAAATATCAGCTATACAATTCTAATATGGTCTCATTTTATCTGCATTAAAATATTCTTATAAATAAATGGAAGCTTTATTGTACTAATCTTACCTTCCTTTTAGAGCTCCTAAATACTCTGATTATAGGCAATATAGAAATTCTTGGACAAATAGATTTCTATGTAAGAATATTCAGAAGCAAAGTATAAAATCGTATTACGATCATGAATGGTGTAATTAAAATTAATGCACTGTATCGAAGTCATCCCCAAATGGACTTTTATTTCAATATCTCCTTTCATAATTTCAAATAATTGCAAACTGAAGTAATAAATGTATTCATATCAAAATTCATTTGGCACAACTCTAAACTTAGAATGAGAATGAGAAGCGTTTGCAAATAAATATTGTGATTATCGTCACCCTATCATGGATAGTTTTCATTCAGGTTCGTTCAGAAAGCTAATTGTGTGCCTGGGCAGGAGAATTAAGTGGAACAATAATATTGCTATTATATCTTAATAGGATGAACCAACAACAATTTACATGTAACATCAGCATTTTTATTGTGAGAAAGAGGGAAAAGTGTTTGGGAAATGTTTCAAAGTTGGTGTGCTGTGGTGCAATGAACTATGGAACAGAACAAGAAAACCCAATTTGAAGTCCCGTATCTGTCATTTATTAAGTGTGTGACCTAGGTCAGCTCAATCATTGGGGGCTCAATTTTCTCATCTGTAAAATGAGGAGATTGTACCAGAGGCTTGTTCAAAGACCCTTCAGAACTAATGCATTTATGATGACAACTATAAATGCTTATAAAATACATTATAAAATCAAGAACATAAAATGGAAATGATCTATCAGTGAATAACTTAACAACAGCAAAGGGAAACAGATGGCAGACTCCACATATGATGAATATACAGAAAGGAAAATATGACTTAGTCCCTGTATTTGAGAAAATTAAAAAAGAGATATAACTGAAAACCTGGGGTTTCAATACAAAATATTTGAAGACTATGACTTAAAAAAAAACAACAACAAAAAACACACATGTCATTTATCTTAACACACTTGCATCTCCTATTAAATATAATTTCTACTGGAAAAGATGAAAAGATTTTGCCTTTTATCATTTGGGGAACTTTAAAAAGGAAATTATTGAGTTTGCTCTTTTGATTTAAACTTTTCATGTAATTATACAGTTGAGTTGCATAACTCACATAACATTACATTTTTAGATATTTGGTAAAGCATTGAATATTAATTTTAGCAGTTTTGCTCTATACCTTATAGCCAAGAAATATATATATTATTTAGTCTCAAATATTTTCTAAACTCTTGAATGTTTTTTAGGTACTGGGGAAAAAAGCTAATACTGCCTAATGATAAAAATAGCCCTGCAGGATTTCCTCAACTAATATTTCTTGAATGAATACAATCTAGTCCTGTACACCCTTCAACCTTCAGTCTCAGTCTTGTCACTGTTTCTCTCTACCTGCCTCTTTTTGGAGGTGAGGGTAAAGTTTTATAGGACAGATTGACTATGAACTTCATTGTTACTCCATTCGGATAACATAGAAACCTTGTTTTGTCAAAGCTTTATCCCTTCTCCAAACACCATTCCTGAATGGATGCTTACCAAGTCTTCCTGACACAGCCAGAGTGGGGAGTAAGAAAGGGTCTTCTCTCTTCTCCCTCCTACCCTCTATCCAGACCTGGGTTTGGCTGAGATCATTGAAACCCTTCCAGTCTCATTTCTCCCTTCCCATCATGCTTTGACTATGACTTACTCTTTGATCCCTTCCTTGGAGGACAGGATCTAACTATCAATGAGTTTAGGAAAACATGGGTTAACAATATTCGTGGTGGAAAGAGATAGGAGAGAATGCGCCGACAACCCCTTCAATCCAACAGCATCCTTCAGGATAAACCTGAGACCAAGAAAGTAGGGTGGGAATACTGAGTGTATTCTTTGTGAAGCAAATTTCTAGGAACCATATGTGCTTTAGACACTCACCGTACTTGATGAAGAGAACTTTTTGCCCCAGTGAGCCTTAGGTCTGTCTGAATTGCTTGGCTTCAGTTTGGTTTCTACAGAATCACTGTCTCCTCCATGATAGCCCTAGTCTCATGGATAGGGCTGACAGATAAACTATAGCATGTCCAGTTAAATTAGAATTTCAGATAAACGGTGAAAAAAAATTAGTGTAAGTATGTCCCAAGTACCCCATACATACTTATACATTATCTATTTTTATTCGCATGATCTGGCATTACTACTCATGGATGAATCAGCCTAGCCGGATCTATGATTCTGTTTTCTGTTTCTTCTCCTGAAGGATTTTGTGGTGCTCTCACTCTCAACTCCATCTCTTAGTCTCCAAGTCTGTGAATTTTGTATAGATGAGTTAGCACCATGTACTCATTTGGTGGTTTCAAAGACACATTCTACAAATAAAAATTCGAGGCTGGCACAAAACTGAGTTCAGCTGACCATTTCACTCCTCTCTCAGACCAGCTGGTTGTAGACCCTCCAAGGGTCCGTAGAATACAGTTAGTTGTGATGAAATAAAGCCAGTGTTTCCTCAGAGGTTGGTGTATGCAGAAGCCCAATGGTCCTCTAAGAAGCACACACTGCTGTTCTGGAAAGAAATGGCTCAGTACAGTTCCCTACCCTCTACTAGGAAGTGGTTGGTCCCCTTAAGTTTTGATGTCCTATTAGTGGTTGAGGGTGAGTCATAGGAGTTGGCTAATATTAGTTTCTGAGTGGCAGTGGCAGTTCTCAGCATCATAAGTGATGTCCATAGAAGCCATGTGAACGTCTGCTTTTGTCATCATGCCCAGGGCAGTGCACCTCAGAACCAGGCAAATGTGCAAATGTGAAGTTTTGCTTTCTTTCTGCTTTATGTGTACTTTCCAGGTTCTTTTGAGTAGAACATCCCCAGCATCAGTGAAGTACATTGCATTTCCCACTCTCTGAAATACTTTTCTAAAATGAAAGAAGGTCAAAGTTTACCTTAACAACACTTTCAAAGGGTGAAGAAGTCACAAACAAGCCATTTCAACAGGAAAGATTAAGTAAAAAGAAGAAAGGATAATGCCCACCTTTAAACTAAAAAATGGCGTGAGCCCAGTTCTCACTAGGAAACTCAGACTTTTTAATACCCATGTTGGAAGGAAGTCAGCTTCTCTTACACTGTCAGCCTTGAGGAGTCATGTTTCCTCCTTCTGCAACTGCACGGAGAGGGGCTCCAAGGTGCAGCCTTAGATTCACCTCTCTTAGGGGTGCCTTGGTTCCAAGCAAGCCCACATGTGATTCTCTGTCATCCAGGGGACACCATTCTTCTTCCTCAGATACTTCTTTAATTGTCACTTCATCCCATAGCAGTTGGCTTCTTCACCACAGGACATCTAAAGAGCTGGAGGGAACAGTTCAGAGGCCAAATTCTCCATGAAGCCTTCTTTGGTCTCCAACTCTAGAAATAACTACCTTCTGCCTTATTCTGTACTTTCGTGCATTTACCATATTCTCTTCCTTCCCATCCCAGTTTGGTATAAAAGTGGACTGTATGATACCAGGTAGCCAAATTCATTTCTTATTGACCTGGAACCTTGGTATCACCTCAGAACTGGAAGAGTGCCTTATGTATACAAGTGATAAAAATATTTCCTTATCAAAGTAAGCTCTTAGTAGATTTTGGTAGAAATAAATTGTCCGTTTACTATGCATGTTAGATTTAAAATATAGCACAACCTTGCTATGTAATCATACACAAAGGAGTCCATTAATTGCCCCTCGTTTTGCACATTGAAGTACGCTTATTGCAGAGATTACTACTTTTTGTCCCAATTCTACAAAGGGTCTACCAGTAACAACCCACCAATAGCAGAAAAGGGATTTTTCCAGACTTAGTCATAACTAAATGGGGTGTCATCATGATTTTTTTTTTTTTTTTTTTTTGGCATGTGTGTAATCTGCGTTGGCCACTTGTCTCAAAAACTAGGATTTGTAATAATCTCCACCCAACAAGACTGGGTATTAACTTAGAAGACTACATTGTTTCATAGATTGGGGTTGATATAATTCATCATAGAAATGTTTGAAGTATTTGAAGAACCATACCTTTTTTGAGGGGACTATACTTCTCAAAAAGCCAATGGCTTATGATAAATTCAAACATATAAAATATTTCATTATGAAGCATCTGGTTTGAACCCAAGCCAGCTTAGTAATCATTAGACACGGTTATATTTAAATGACCCTTGCCTGTACCTAGTGAAAGTATATTTCTGACAGATATTTCATACAACCCTGTACTTGAAAAGCAACTTCCTACCAATCATCCATCAATTCTCTTTTACCACTTCATTTCAAACACTGCTCAAATCCAACTTTCGCTGTGAAACCTTTTCTTTATTAAGCACATTGGAGAGAAGTTAGCCACCGCCCCTACACCACTCTTGTAGAACTTTATGAAACACTGTTTCTCATGCACTCCACATGAGTTAAGAGGCTCTTCCTTCCTCCCTTAGCACTCCAGAACAGAACACGCTGGAGCCAGAGCCACAAAGGTGGGATGGCTTCCTCCACACAGCTCTTTGATCGTCTACACGGAATGGATTTACTGTGGTACAGAGTACTCTTTGCTTGAAAAATAGCAGAAACTAGATCTGCCTAACCTAAGCCAAAAGGGAAATGACTGGAAAAAAGTGGATGGCAGGGCAGCCCCAAGAACATACTCAGGGCCACAAGGACAAGTCAGTGCAACTGCTTGACAGCCTGGTGAGGCTCCCATTGTTTTTAAACTTTACATCACTCTCTTCCTAATTCTACTTCCAGGAAGAAGCTTTCTGTTGGCCAATACTTGGCCACAAGCCCCCCTACATCCTTGTCACAGGGAACACAATGCATTTAACAGGACCATCAGGTAGCACCCCTCCAAACAGACATAAGGGTGCTATCTACAAAAGATGGGGAACTATTTGCTAAGTAAGCAAAAAATCATCCATATATTCACTGGAGATATTGGCATAAAGACCTCTGGAAATCATCAGGGCACATGCTGCAACAATAAAGAGAGAGATATCATAACAAAGGAGAAATAGCATGGGCATTGGAGTTACAACCAGCTGGCTTTGTTACTCACTGGCCGGGTGACCAGTCCTTTGTGAGCTCCCATTTCCACATTTGCAAAAGAGATCTACCTCACGAAGTTATTAATATCATGGGCAATATATTAGATGGTTATATGTAAAAAGTACCTTGCCCGGTATCTGACATCCAGTGGGCATTCTAAATACTACCAGTTTTATTTTCTTATCATCCCCACTTCACAGATGAAGAAAAGGAGACTTAGGGAAGTTCAGAAGTTGTTAAAGGTCACGTTACCGTTTCTCATAACTGGCCCTTGAAGCCAACCATCTTCAAATGTAGCCCAAGCTGTTAACTACTTTGCTACACTTAATGTCAAACTTAATATATTCAGCTAATTATGAAGTTGTTCTCTCCAACATTTTCCTTTTAAGATATCCCTGGGTATTGTTAGAGCCTATAAATAGGGGAGATTACACAAAGTGGTTGCAAATCTAAAATGCAAGGGTCGTGATAACAGTGGCTACTTTTATAGAGGTCTCCACGTATGCTGTGTACTGTCTTGAGGGTTTCACATATATTATCATTTAATCCCCATGAAAGAAATCTGCTCCATCTCATTATCCCCTCTTAAGGATGAGACAGAGAGGTTGCCAAGGGTAGTTAAATCTTCAGAAGCCCCGCTTCTATTTAAAGGTATAAATTGAAATCAGAATCCATGAGCTTTGACTTTCAGTGTCAGGTCAAACTCCTAACTGGTCTGTAACACGCCATCTCCATCACCCCCACCCTGGCCTGTCCCCATGGCCCCCACTCCCGATGCTGCTGCTGCCCTGGCCTGCCCTGACTTCTTCCAAGAGCCCAGAACAGGCTTCAGGGCCTACTGGCATTCTCAGGAGCACTGCTAGGTAAATTCCATCATATATATACAGACAAACAGGGGCCAGATATTCTCCACAAGTAAAACACTTCACAGGAATCCCTTCGTGGATTTCCTTAAGCTATGTCTGCCCACAGTATAGGATCACCCATAATTCTCTAAAAATGCCTGGGAGTTTTGGTCATTCCTTCTGAGAAGTGATTGCTGTTTAAAAACTCCTTATTACTTGGTAATATTGCCATTTAATTGTTGGAAAAATCTGAATTTCTAAATTTTGGAAACTCAGGATGTCATTGTTATGATTCTAAAATTTAAAATTTAACTGTGCACTACCTATTGTATACTCTGTTATTATACCACACCTCATTGTCTTTTAATCTTAAAATAAAAATTATATATGTAATTACGTCAGATGCATTATATAATTATATCTATATATTATTCTTTCAGAGCCAGTATTATTTATGCGTGTGTTTGTGTGTGTGTACACTTGTATTTGTGTATATATATATATATATATATATATATATATATATATATATTTTTTTTTTTTTTTTTTTTTTTTTTTTTTCCCAAAGAGTTCCCTTTATGGGCTATTTTGCTTCATCCAAGTTTATTTCTTTAACAGATCACATTTAACAGTTTTCTTTTTGGTTGGCTGTCATTCACCTACCCTCCGTCTTTGTTATCTGTGATGCCAGGTCACTAAAAGCAAAGGTCGCCAGTGGGCTCAGGGATCTAAGTTGGGGAAGATGAGAGAAAAGACATTCTTGTTACTTAAAAGAAACCATAAAATATGCATTTCCCTGGAATTCAATGCAAAGTGGAGCTTCCCCCTCTCTCTGCCATTTCAGGACCTTCCATTTTTCAGACCTCTGTTTCAGTTGTAAAAACCACACGAAATGTCCAGTGTATCTTGCTTAATGTGAGAGGCTTAGTTCTCTAATGCAGGAATTTCCTATACTTACACTGTCTGCGGTCTACATTATAATAATCACACTACACTTTATTTACCAGTCAGTCAACTTACTTATGTGGATGATTATACAACTTAAATCTTTATTCAACTTTTATTGTGTTTTTTTTCTCTCCTGCAGTTCTGAAATGACTTTAAAAGGACCCTAGATTCTAGTATTTATTCTAGAATGTGCGTTTAAGTAATAGAGCAAGTTTATTCTCCCTTTCTAAAAAGGCTACCATTTTGTTTCCATCCAGACTGTTTAGAAAAAATATGTTTCCCAGTGGGACCTCAACAGGAGTCTACTGAAACTTGTGTTTCTAAGAAAAATTTTGTCAAATGTTCCCATTCATCCCAGGGCTTTAGGGACAGGTCCCAGTCCACTGTACTCAAAGGGCCACCTCCCCTCACAGAAGACAGAGTGTGCTAGAGCTTCTGGCTGCTGTCACATTCATGCCTGATACCTAAGCCTCTCCCGCCTTCCTGAGGGACTGTGGACTCCTTTCCTGTCTCATTATGTAAAGATGAACATGTCTATCCAACTTGCTCATTAGCACTTGGCTGGGTAGCACAGGAGCACATGGGGTCAGATGGCCATAGTGAGACAGGCTAACTGCAATGCATTTTGGGGACCTGTTAAGTTGTGCTTCTGATGCTCCATAGATCAGGCAACTCCTTACAGAAACCTGGGGGAAGAGTGGATGGGGGACAGTTCCCACAGCAGAAGGAGGCTCTTCCCTCTAGGGCTGGGAATGAAGACATTGATGATAGTGGATACCATGTGTTGAATGTTGGCTAGCCAGGCCCATGCTAAGAACTTCCATTCATCATATCCTTTAATCGTCTCAACAACCGTGCTAGCTAGGTAGGTACTGTTATTATTACGATTATTCCTTGGAAGTCTCCTAAGTGATTTATGTGTATCAATTCATTTAATTCTCACAAAACAATATGATACATGTATTAAAATTATTCACATTTTTGCATAAGGGGCAATTGTAGGGTGTACCCCAGAGTGCGCACTCTGGACTATAACACTATAGCTTTGTACAGTGACTTGCTTAAATCAAGTAGGTGAAAAAACACTGTGACTCCCATCCTGCTTGCACTGTTTCTGACTGGTAGTTCCTGCTTGCTTGCTTTAATGAAGTGAGCTATCATGCTGTGAGCATCCTATAAAGAGGCCCACATGGCAAGGAATAGAGAGCAGCCTCTAGCCAACAGTTAGTGAGAAACTGAGGGGCTTTGTCCAACCACCCAGCAAGGAATTGAGTCCTTCCAACAACTGTATGAGTGAGCTGAGCTATGGGTTGTTCCCCAGTCGGGCCTTGAGAGGTGTTATGGACTGAATGTCTGTATTCTTCCAAAATTCATCGTTTGAAATCCTCACCCCTAGATGTAATGGCCTAAGGAGGTAGGCCTTAGGAGGTAATGAATTCACGAGGGTGTAGCTCTCATGAATGAGATTAGTGCTTTTATAGGTAGACCCCAGAGAGCTCTCTGACTTTATCTGCTGTGTGAAGACACAGTGAGAAGTCCGTCGTCTGCAACCCAGAAGAGAGCTCACATCAGAACACGACCAGGCTGGCACCTGATCTTGGACCTGCAGCCTTGAGAACTGTGAGGGATAAATGTTTGTTGTTTCTAAGCGTCTCAGTCTATGGTACTTTGGTACAGCAGCCCGAGCTAAGACAAGACGAATGCAGCCCACGCCAACACCTTGACTGTAGCTTTGTCAGAGACCCTGAGCCAGGAGATCCAGTTAAGCTATGTTCAGATTCTTGACCTATGAGACAATAATTATTGTTGTTTGAAGTCACTAAGTCTCAGGATAATTTGTTATGCAGCAAAAGATAACTAATGTATGCCACCTTGGTTTACCCAAAGGATAACTCACATTAAACTCAAGATTTTATCAAACAGCCAAAGGATCTGTTGAGAATCATTGATTTCCCAAGTTGAAACAAACCTGTGTATTTAGTATTTACCATTAACTAGATACCTCCCATGTGCCTAGCACTATACTAAGTCCTTTACATATTCAATATTATATATTAACACTTAATCCTCTGACTTTTGTGAGGCCATTTTAGTTAGTCATAATTATATTCATCAAGGTATATTTAATAGTGAGTGGTGTTGAGATGTTTATTTTCCATTGTCTCACCAACCGATGGTCTCTTCCTAGAGATCTCTTTACTCAAATCTTGCCTGGGATCTTGGTCTCCCTGTGTTATCTAAGCTTGTAGAATATCTTCTCGGTGCTCTCACACTGGTCTGATCTTATGCTTTGAGATTTCTCTTATTTTGATCAGTGACCAAAAGCACATTAAGAAGATGGTTAGTCTTTACCTTTATAAATGCACATTGTGCTTTAGATACTGAATCTACAGCTTACTTTTTCTAGTATCTGCTACACAAATGCCTGCTGCTTCAGATCATTTTTTTTGGAGGGGGGGGGACTAGTTCCTTTTATTTTTTATGACCCTGCAAGGTTTTGACTATCTCCATTTTGAATCCTTTGTGCTGTGTCTATGATGGAGCAACAGGGTTGGGTGTGTGCAAATTTCATCTTCTTGATAAGTATACAGACTAAAATTGGATTCCTCTCCCCACATTCCCAGTAATGGACATGTCAGCATTCATTATATAACACCCCAGCAGACACACACACACACACACACACACACACACACACACACACACACACCAGCTACATTAAATCAGAGAGTTTCTGTTTGAATCATTTAAACATATTCAAGATACCTCCCATGTGCTAGGCACATGGGAGGTATCTTGAATATGTTAGTTCCATTAGTTGCTTCTTCAAGTTTTTCATATCTGCACAGAGGTACCTGTTTTGAAGAAAGCACATCATTGTCAGGACCCTCAGATGCTCAGCTTCCTGAATTCTTCAAGGCATTCCATGCTTTGCACTCAAGATTTTATACCAAGAGCAGAGTTGAATAAACCACATGGCAGATTCATTATTTGGGAAAAATCAGTGTGTATTCAACACATTTGCATTTCATTTGTCCAGTGCAATCAAGAGATAAACTTTCAGTTTCTTTATATGTTATGATAAAAAGAGATTTAAAAATTGATGTTTAGGTTTTTTTCTCCTTAGATAAACATTTCTAACATAATTGCTGAGCTCCTTAGATTCCATTCCATTTATTTTTCTATATGACTTTTATTGAAATTCTATTTAAGTTCAGGCACCAGGCCACTTAAAAGCATGGAACATTTAGGCATTAACAATGTCTTCAAGAGTCTCATACCGCATAACTATTGGTGTGTTTTAAGTTTTCAACCTTTTTTTCTTCTTTTTAACCCTTACATTGAAAAAAAATGTATGACTTCTGAAAGAATTGATTGGTTGTTGGACAGGGAAGACGAGAAATTCTGCTTTTTTTGGGTTCTCTGCAAAGCTGTTCTCAAAACCCTATGTAGAGGAAGGAACATTAAAACAAATAATACTTTAACATTATTGTTCAAAAATAACCCCTCACATTTTTCTACTCTGGGGCTGTGGTGTAATTCCAACCAGATTGTTGTGAAAAATGAATGGCTTTGATATTTTAGTGATCAAAATGGATTACTGAAATACAAATAGCAGGGCTCCTGTGGGCCAAGCAAATTTTGATGAATAGTTTTCGTAAATGTGTGGACCACCTTAGTCATTATAAGGTTTGGAAGTCATAAGGACGCTGACGGAAAGGAAGGATGAAGAATGACTCTCAAGTCTTGGCGTGGTGATGGGTGGAGCAATGCAGAGAGACAGGAAATCCAAATGTCAGTTTCCAGTGACAAATGGTGGATTTCTCTTTGGATATGTTGAGTAGGAGGTGCCGGCCGGACCTCCAGTTGGAAATGTCTAGCAGGCAGTTGAATACATTTGTCTGGAGTCCAGGCAAGTGGTCAGGAGTTGGAGGTTGTGGGGAATGGAAGGATTTAAAGTAATGAGAGAAGGTGAACATTTATGGATTGATAGGTTACTATTTTTAGAAAATGTGATTTAATGCTACAAAAGCCATGTGAAAGAAAAACGCCTCCGGCATCAATATCTGTTCAAAAGTTTCATGTCCATAAGCTTAACTGTATGTGACTTAATACTTTGAAAATATTTATTTAGCTCTTACACAAAGGCTCATCTTACCACCGTGAGATTATTTGGGCACTGGGGAGCATCTTGCTCAGGTTCCAGGGGTAGATAGTTAACCTTGCATGTCCAATGGATTTGTGTCCCAGGTGTCACCCTCTCATACCTCTACTGAAACGACTGTAAATTAAAATTTGGCATTATTATACTTACTTTATAAGCTTTTGTTAAAAAAAAGAAAAACAGCAGGTATATAATAGATTGCTTTGGGATGATTGCTCAGCTCACATCACCACCTTTTTAAAAATTAAAAAAATGTTTCTGTGTGTGTTTGTGTGTGTATAACACAACAGCCACAAAACATCAATGGTATACAACAATTAGTGTTCACGTGTCTGAGGAAAGCTGAAGGTTGGGTAGCTGACTGTGCTGATCTAGCTGGGCTTTCTCAGATGTCTGGGTGTCAGATGGCTGACAACTCGGACAACTGAGTCACCTCTGCTCCATATATCTCTTATCCTTCCACAAGCTAGCCCTGGTGTGTTTTCATGGCAGTGTCAGATGCACAATTGAACAAGCCTGAATTAAAGTACATTTCAAGCCTCTACTTGGCAATGGGTTAATATCCCATTGGCCAAAACAAGTCACATGGTTGACCCTGGTGGTAAAGGATGATACATAATCCCATCAACAGCAAGGAAGCACTGCAAAGTTACATGGCACAGGTGTGGGTAGGGAGCGAGGGAGAGAAACTGGGCTAACCTTATAATCTATCACAACATGGTTTCTGTCCCTGGAAGTAGAGTGGATCCCTGGAAGCAACAGTTTAACTATGTTTCTTCTATAGCCTACTCATGGTTAATTGGATTAAGAGCAATCACTAACCTAACCTAACATCTAAGACCATAGAGACACAGAAAAGTCTCTTCATTTGAAGTCAAAATTTGTATTATAATTCCCTTATAAGCTCAAGGTTTTACTATAATTTAAGAATTATTTCTACTGCACTGTCCTTAACCATACCATACAAAGAGAATAATTTTAATAAATATATAACTAAATATATTCATCTCTTTATTTGCTCAATATCGTTGATCGCCTTTATTGTGTTATACACTAAAAGATATAGTAAAACATGGCCCCTGCTCTTACCGTGTTTAGAAAAATGTGGGAAATAAGTCATATATAATGCAAGGTGATATGTGACTAATCAGATTCAATCTCAGATCTATAAGATTGTGACATCAAAGAAAAAAGTAACTCCATATTTTGAGCCCTGTGTCAGTTCTTCTACATTTTTCATCTCTTATAATTCTCAGAAAATATGCAAGGTATTCTTACCTCCATTTGGCAACTAAAGACTTGAAGTCAAGAGCTCTTAAGAAACTTGCTTAAAGTTTACTCACCTACCAAACATCTGATCCAGATTTGAACCTAGCTCTTGCTAATCTTAGAAACCAGTTACTTTCTGTGAATCAAAATTGTCTCCTTCTGCTAGGAATCCTTTTTAATTTGTTAACATTATAGTGATTCATCGTGAAATTTGGATGAGATTACCTATTAATAGAAAAGAAAAGAAAAAAGCTGTTTGGTACTACATCAATTTAGTATTATTAAACTTTTGAACTGAGGTTACATTTTCACCCAATCTTTGTTATACAATGTATTTTAAGTCATCATTTTATTTCATTATCTAAAATTCTATGTCAAGTGCCAGTCCATATTAAACATTCTTAGCAGCATAAACAAGATGTTGGTTATATCTTTAATATCTTGCTGATGAAAGTCTTCCAAGTATCTGTAATAAATTCTATGGTCTCTACCCTGTGAGACTAATTAATTAGTAGTACAGAACAGTTAAGGAAATGAAGCACCATTGGCAAACATCAACTCTTCCAGAAAAGCTTCCAAATGACTTTGAAATGGGCTTCATGAATACAGCCAGGCAAGACATTTGTTAAAATAATGTGAATGTTACTATTACTTCCCCAATAAATGCATGAAGAAGAAACTTGCTTGAATGTATAATTTAGTATATTAATTATTAAACATGGTCATTAACTCCTTAATATACTTATTAAAAATTAACATATGATAGCTATTAAAATTTTTGAACATTTAACCCTAAGTCAGGATAATAAACAACATATCAAATATTTTTTCCTTTAAAATAATAAATGTCTTTAAATTGAGTGTAGAATATATAAATTATATTAAAGCAACACATTTAAATAAACTTTGGGAAATACTTTTATTTCTTTTTAACTCCTAAATTTGTCAAAATTTTTGGTTTTTCAAATCTGGACAGAAAGGCTACAAGGAAAATTCTTGGTCATTTTTAATATCTGATGCATGAAGTATAGGCTTATCTTTTTTATTATAAAGCCTTATAGATAAATGTATATTTTCTTAAGATATTTATTCTAACAAGAAACATTAGCTCTTAAATATGTACCACAACAGACATGGGAAAATATCTAAAAGATAGAAGTTCATTGTCTGATAAATCTTGTTTCTGTGGTTCTATATCTGTATACTAATTTTTTATTTCTACTCTCTCTTAAAAATAATGTTTATTAAAGAAGTTTATTTTCCAGAACATAGAAATAATACATGTTAACAGATGTATTATTAGCTAGAAAATATAGAAGTGCAGCAAAAGAAGATTGGCCGTGATCCAGACAAAACTCACTGATGACATTTTAATTTGCTCATTTCTTCATTTATTTAGTATTTTTTAAATTATTTGTATGAGTGCATTCCATTAGAAGACAGCAACATTTTATCTGTTATATACTTTGCACATATTTTCTGATTGTATTTCCAGTTTGTTTATTTTATTTTTTCCTTTTTTTGAATACAAGCTGTTTAAAACTTTGTAATCCAACAAATTAACTTTTTCCCTATGAGTTCTTTTATTGCTTTCATGTTTATAAAGTCCTTGCTTGATCCAATGTTAGACAAGTATTCACCATATTTTCTATTTTATTTGTGAGTGTTTTTGGTTAGCTATCTGATCCATTGTGCCATAGAAAATGGTTCATGGAACCCACAAAATATAATTTCAGATAGTGCAGGTACACAGCTAAATGTCCCTGGACAATATTGGATACATTTATTCTTTTAATTTTGTTCTAAGCTTTGCAATTAAATCAAAGAATGACTCTAAGACTGAAGTTAGTGAGTCTTTGAAACTTTTAAAATACATGTTAATCTCCTTTTAAATAAAACAAACGAAGTGGAGGTCTTGGGCTCAGCGCCCCAACAATAGCATTAAGCTAATATTGAGAAACATCCTTTGTGTTTGCTAAATTTATTTTTACAAGTATTTTCTATTTTTTGGCAAATCATACATGTTTTAAATTTATGATAATGATATAAAGCTTCTTAAGAAATGCATTTAAACTTAAAAAGTACATGAATATAAGAAAATTAAGTGAAGAAGAGTAGCAGTGACATGATAAAACGGAGGGATTATGGGAAATGAGGTGGGCTGTATTTCCATCCTGCCTGTGATATTCCCCAGGCAAGTGCCCTAAGATATTACATCACCTTGCTGAGTCTCCAAGCCTTTCAACTTGTGAGATGGGGACAGTAGTGGCTACCACATAATTTGGTTGTGAGAATTAAATTATTTATTTTCTTGAAATCACTTATAAAAGTGCTCAATAAGTATTATTATTATCTTTATTAAGATACCTGAAACTTGCTTTAACCCACCTGCAATATATTTTAGAGATGATTTAAGACAATCATTCTCAAACTTGGGTGTGTTTCAAAATCACGGGGAGAATCAACCGAGAACACGAAGGCCCAGACTTGTTGGAGTAGAACCAGGCCCTAGCACTCGTATTTGTACCAAGTTCTTTAAGGGATTCTGAGGCCCAAAAAAGGTCTGAGAAGTCCTGGGACACCATCAGAGAATGACTGATGGATGTTAAAAACTATCCTAAAATTCTTGGCTACTTAGCCTATTTTCCCATCCTGCTGCCATTTTTGATGTCAGATATAATCCTCTGAGTATAGAAAAAAAAGCCAATTATATGAATAAATTAACAAATTGATAACTAAATAGGTTAATACAGAGAATTCCCAATTTTTTTTCTCAAGTCAGTTTTTTAAACTTAAGGTCATTAAGATCAAGTCCGTTTTTAAAATTTAAGATCATTTCAATTAATATCCTTTCAAGAAGGAGTTTTCTTGAAACTTGAAAAAATAGTTTTAAATCTCATCTGAAAGAATAGTCAAAAATAGCCAAGAAAAGAATTTAAAAAGTAATATAATTGGGAAGATTTTTACCGATATGTAATAAAATATATCATAAAGCAACTATAAGCAGTGTGGGAGCAGACTGAGAATTATCAGCATGATTCATGGGAAAGAGTAGATACTTACCCAAACAAATTCATTTATATATAAGTATTTAATATCAGTATGGCATTTCAAATCCATGGAAAATAAATTTTTTAATAAATGATGTTGCATTGCAATCCATAAAATATATTTTAAAAGAAAGAAAAATGAGAAATATTTATACATCAAAATGTATCCCAACTGTATTAAGACTATATGTACATCAAAATAAAGTCATATAAGTAAAAGTAAATGTGGGTTAATATTTATATACTACTTTAACAGGGAGGACCTTTTTAAACATAAAACCAAATCTATTCACAAAGAAAGTGAAAATAAATTTATGCACCCAGAGACAAGCACAACTGATAAATGTATACAAAACTAGGAAAAATATAAACACAAGGAAAATGTTTATTATCACAGTCACTCAAAAATATACCCATAAAAAGAAATAATTTTCAACTATTAAATTGGAAAATATTAAAAATTTGAAAATATTGGCAAGGAGATTGGGAATGAGGAAATTTCAGGGACTGTGTTTCAGAGTGTAAATTTCATAGCACTTCTGGAAAAAACTTAGCAAAATTTTTCAAAAGTCTTAAAAATGTACAAACTCTTTTGCCAGTTATTTCCTTTACAGGATTGTAGCCTAAGGAAGTTATCTAAACTATATAAAGATTTTGATAACAGAATTTATTTCTCTGAAAAAAGAAAGACAAGAAAAGAACTGAAAGGACCAACAAGAGAAAATTGGCTAAGGAAATTACAGCACATTTTTGAAATGAAAAAATATAAATCATGTATGATCATAAAATATGCCAGTAGAATCTGCATTGTCAATGGAAAGTGTTCACAATATATTTTTAAGTGAAAACAAAGCATACATTTTGTAAAAAGGAAAATGGTACAACATTCAAAGGACATAAACTAAAATTCAAGCGGTGGTTAATGTTTGTTTTTGCAATGTTTAGCAGACAATAAATCACGATAATGTAAATACTGTTAGAAGATAGTAACTTTTATAATTCTCTGAAGTCAATCTTTGTTCACCTGTAGGAGACAGGCTGGCAAAACTAAATCCACACTTATTAGTCTCCTTTAGCTTAGTGCAATAAATTAGATGAAACTAATCTTTTGATCCAAAGTCTAAAGCTTAAAAGGAACTTTTTGATATGATAGGCTTATCTCCCCTGGTATACAGGTAAAGAAAGTTTATCCATCTGTACAGGATACAATTCTAAATTTGATGGTGTGGTATTTTAGAATCAGAGAAATTAGCCTTAAATCCTGGCTTGGTTTGAGCAAGTTGCATAATCTCTCTAAGCCTTAGTTCCTCATCTGAAAAACAGGGAAAACGCTTGCCTTGCCTATAGGAGTGTTGTAAAGATTCAATATTCAATGCAATTGTGTGTGTGCGTGTGCATGTGTGTGTGTTTAAGCATTTAAAAATGAAAACTTGTAAGTCCAAATAGAATGTTAGCCCTGGAAGGGACCTTAAAGCTATTTAAAACCATCTCCCAATCAGGAGATCACTATTAATCTAATTAAGGCATACGTACTCAGGTGGGGGTCCAAGTTTTGGCACCTATACAAAAGTTATCAAAAAACTGGATTCTGAAGGAACCTGACCTGTTATTAAAAACTCTGTGCCATTCAACAATTAGAGCATTGTATAAAGATAAATCAAGGAGTCATGTTTCTTCTCAAAGAAGCACACAATGTAAAAGGAATAATAAAACCTAGTGATTTAAATCCCTATAAAATTAATGCATTGTATATGAAGAATTAGCATAAAACATACTGACATTTATAGAATTGTTTCCAAAATACACTGAAGGAATTCCTTGTTAGAGAAAACAGTGGTTTGGAATCGTTTCCTCATGTGAGCCATAAAAAGTCTTATACTTAGGTACTTTTATTTAGTTGCTTTAAACCACAATTGAGTTCATATACATTGGAGCTTAGTTCTCAAATATTTTTAATCTCTCTATTCCCACAATAGAGCCAGCTACTGAATTCTAAGGCTAATAAAGATACTTCAGTAAAATGACTTGTTTGCCACCATTGAAAATTGGTAGAGAAGGTATAGATTATGAAGAATAACTATCTTTTTAAACTAAATCTCTAGGGTTGAAATACGTACATGAGTTTTTGTAAAGGTTGCACAGATTTGCAAGTATTTTCACCAGATTATTGGGATTGTTTCACTTTAATTGGCACTTTATTAGTTGAATTTGCTTGTCTCACTTAAAACAAACGATCGTAATTTTTAATTTTCAAGACAAATACCATCTATAATTGTCTCTTACATCTGAGACGGAGGGACTAACCTCGTTGTTTTTACTTCAAGTTGTCCTATAGAAACTATTATTTCTTTAAATTGTGGTAAAACGTAAAAATTACCATTTTAATGATTTCAACATATACAGTGATGTGCAACCATCACTGGAACTTTTGTTATTTTGAACCAATTCCAGAACTTTGGTTATTACCCCCAAAAGAAAATCCCACTGAGCAGTCACTGCCCAGTGCCCCCTGCCCAGCCTCTGGCAGCTACCTAATCAGCTTTATTTCTCTATCAGTTTGTGTACTGTAGTTAGAAACTATTATCTTTAATCGAATTGTACTGGATAGTCTTTGCTCTGCAGATCCATTCTTCACTCTTCTCCGTTCTGCTCTGCGTCTTGGGAAACTGATGTGTGTGATCTGCACTAACGAGGCACCCCAGCCCTCTGGCTTCTTGTTGGCTTTGGCCCTCAGGAAGCACTGCAGGAACATCAAAGAATAGGACAGGCCTTTATTTCCTCAGCTTCTTCCCTTCCTGGCCATGGGTCAACCTGACCAGGGGCTGTGTCCCTCAATACACACGGGCACAATCAATATAGTATAAATATAAATAAGTATAGCACATACACAACTGAACAAATAAAAATGAATACATAGTTTTGAAATGTAAAAACTACAAGGAAAGTGCGTCTATAACTATTATCTCAGAAGGGAAAAGATGTTTTCAAAAAGAAGTACTCAGAAAATGTTTTTGAAAAAGGAATGCAACAAGTTACTGATACATTTTGAACTGATCTGTGCTTGTCCTGTATCCTATGAACACCTTCAATCGCTAGACTTTAGCCATGCTGGTGATTCAGGCCTCTTCCTCCAGTTTGAAGACCAACTCTTAGAAACTTTGTCTCTGAGATGAGGCCAAGGCTTAGTTGTATTTGTAGATATTGAAATCCCAAGTAGCATTTCTCAGTGGATAGTACGTAATCCTTTATGTTTTGACTGGATTTGAACTTGAGTCAATTCAAACAGTTTGGTGGATTTGCTCTTTTAACGGAGAGAGACTAGCAATCCAACCATTTTCAAAAGAATTTAGTCAACTTTGATATTAAAAGAGCACAGCAAGTTTCATTTTGAGTATAAGATTAGTTTGGAAATGTCCTTGTGTTCTTTTTTTTATTTTTATTCTATTTTGATCTTTTAAATTCTGAAAAAAAAATAAGGATGCCAAATACTTTACGTATTAGCCAATGAATAGAAAAATCTTGTAAGAGAATTTTGTGTAAGGCATAGCACCCTATAATCACCCCATAAAAATAAGAAATATTTACAAATGCCAGGTTTTCAGTGGTGCAATAAATATGGCAGTGGCTTAAATCAATTATTCAGCACAACTTCTAGGGAAATATACATGTAAGGATCTTAACAAGCTTTGTTCAACTCTGAATATGAATATGAGCTTTGCAAAATTCTTGAATGAAGAGAACCAACAACACTGCAGTGGCTTTCAACTGGGGCTGGTTGTAAATCATTGGGGTCTTAGTTTAGACTCAAGCATCAGAGCAAAGCTCTACTTCTTCTCAAAGACTTTTCAATCAGTTTATTTATAAGGCATGTTTCAAAACCTTCGATACCATAAATCTGTATAAGTGACAGCTGTTTATTCTCTCCAGTCTGAGAGGGAAAATGTAAAGTGAAAGAGAGGAACTCAGCTCTCCCGATACAAAGAGAAACTTACCACAAGTTTTCAAGTTTTGTCCGAAAAAGAACATCAGTGGATTCTGATACTAACAAGTTTTCTAAATATAACCTTTACCCTATAAAAACTAACATATTGAAAAGATTAAATGAAAACCAAGTTAATGATGATGTCATTAAGGAATTCATACTAAGGAACTATCTCAGTAGGTAAAACGAGGCTACATTAATGACCCAGTGCAGACATAAAATCAATTCTTAGGACATAAACTTGTTTTAACACCTTGAGAATTTAGACCTAGTCTTTTATAATTTGTTTTACACCCTTAGAAGGTAAGGGTTTATGGCTCTGAGGTCATACCTTACCCAGAAGTAAGTTTCCTTACGGATATCTAACTGTGGATTATTTTAAGGTTTGTTAGTTTTAATTTTTTAGGACATCTGAAGTGTTCATGCCACTTTGCTTCTTGATTCATGTCAAACACTCCAAAGATATCAAAAGTCTGATGAAAATTAAAGATAAACTGTGCTATTCCAAAGACTGACTTAAAATTATATTAAGGCAAATACTCCCTTTTAGTAGTAAATTAAATACATTAAATGCATATAACAGGATAAGTTTTCATTAAACCATCAATCGAACTAGGGAAAGGAGAAAGAGAAAGTAAAGCTTAAGACCAAGCAACTATATACTATAGCTTGAGATACATGAAGAACAAAGAGTTTGTATCCAGTATAAACATGGAAGGAGCACAGTTGAAACTGTTGGATCCTGTCTGTCTATGTGTGTTTTGATAAACTGCAATGACTCTATGAACAAAAATTGGCCCCATTTCCCAGCAGTGTTCTACAAATACATACAAAAAAACATACTATATTTTTAAATGCTCAAGATAATAAAGCCAATTGATAACATTTGGTGCTTCTCAGTCTATTCATTATCACCTTTATCTAAATCTTGAATGTCATTATAATTTATGTTTCTACAATGGGACTCCTAGGAAGGTTCCATCATAAAGTAATCCCAAATTGACTATGTCACATGGATATGTCTCTCCCGAAATAAAAAGGAGATGATGGAAGAGTATCTCTATTTGACAAGGAATAAGGAAGGGGTGGGAGAAAAAAGGAGGAAGGAGGAAAAGGACTCAAGGACATAATCAAAGTTGGGGGTTTGCTGGGGGAATTTGTTGTTTGTGGCAACACAGTAGAAAAGAGAAGACAAGGTAATGACTCACACAAGCATTCATATTTAAAAGATCCTCATGTGGTTAATATTAATTTTTGCTTAAAATAAACTAACAAACCCTACTATACTGGAACCCAGTACTCATCATGCAATTTTTGTATTGGAACAAATTTTGACCTTTAAAACAGAGCTCACATTAATAACAGTTAAGAATCCTGTATTTGGATCACTATTAGAGGATAAAAAAAGAAACAAAGTCACAGGTGTTTTTACCTTTTCTCACTATTTAATTATATGTAATATTTTAATAAAGATGATAATGAAAATTAAAAAAATAAAGCCATCATACCTTCTAATTGTACACACGGAAGTTGTTGTCAGTGTACTTTCTTTCATTTCATTGGCCTAGTTTGACGTATTCAAGGCCCCCGAGCAAGTTGTCTTATTCCTGCTATTCTTCTTTCCTAAGGAGAGTCTCACTCTACAACACACTCTAATGGTTTCTCAGTCACGTCAGGTTAGCTCAGGACATGTTTTGTCCTGATCAAAGGTTTCCCCAACATCTTTCCAAAATAGAGAAAAAATAGAATTTTATGGAAAGCATATTGTTTTAGATTTATCTTGCTTTAAATTTAGTAATTTCTCCCCTTACCAAGTTGAAAAGATTATTCTTAAAATACCTTTTGGGATAAACTTCAATTCAATAAATGTGATAGGACCCTTTCTTTATGTAAGATTCGGTGCTAGGTTCCCTGAGAGATGCCTAGAGGAAGAGGATGAATTTTCTGACCTGGACTAGCTTACAGTCTAGAGAAAGAGACAGAAATGTGCCCACCAACTCGACTTAAAAGTGCTGTACAAGTGGGAAGGAAAGATTGATACCCACTAAGAGAGTCAGAAACTCTATGAAAGTGGGTGTTGAAAGTAGTCTTGGATTTAGGTCATTAGGTTGGCATCAGCACATATCAAGGAGGCCTTGGGTCTAATGCCACTTCTTGCCAATGACTAAGGCCATGTTTATCACCAATCCTTAGAAGTTCTGAGACTTTCCATCATTGTTCCTATTCCTTGTTACAAAAGTTGAAAAACATCAGGCTAATCCATTGACCTAATCAGCCACATAACTGTTTGGTTTCTGAAAACTATTTAGTTGTTCGGAGTGAAGAGATTGAGTGAGCACCTTGGAATGCATTTACGGGATGACCAGCTAGGATAAGTAATCATGATTAAACTATACTTATCAAATGCAGAGTTTAACCTTTATATGGCCTGAGTGGATAAAAATTGATCAAATTTCAAAAATATACAAAACTCCTTGAAATGTTGACCTAATTCCCCTGCTGATATTGGCCTTGTCTGGCAAAGGTGAAGTTGACAAAAAAAGAAAAAAAGTTCTGAGATGCCCTTGGGTTATAATATCTGTATTAGTTTTTAGAGGAGAGCAAAAGTTCAGGCAAGTGGCACTTGAAAGCTGCCTGTGATGGTGTTCTTTTTATCATTCATTTTCAGTTGAAAAATTTGGAAGCTTATGAGCTAGGATGGTAAATGAAAGGAACTGATTGAATTGAAATGTTCTCTTTTTATTCAATTATCCTCAATAAGATTCTTCCTCCTTCAGAAGAGTGTCCTTCCCTACTTTTAATACCAACTCAAAACAGCTAGTTGGAATTTCAATCTGCTGGTCAATGGTTGGCTTACAAACGCATAGCCCTAACAATGGTGGCAACTCAGCCTTGGTTATAATATAGTGGAGCCTTGATGCTACAAATGTGGGGGTTGACCAGTAGTACAGGCACCACCTGGGAGCTTGTTAGAAATCAGATCTTAGGCCCCAGCCCCGGCTTGAATTAGAATCTAGTTTTTAACAAGATCCCCAGGTGGTTAGTATGCACATTAAACATTGAGAGGCACTCACTAGAGTTTTGACTTAAAGGGAAAATAATAAAGAAAAAGACCACATCCTGCAGAAATTTAGAGCTGGTGTTGAAGAGAAACAGTACCACAAATTATTAAGGATCCATAGAAGGTTTTTTGTGTTTTTTTTTTTTTTTTTTTGCATCTGTGTTGTTTTGCCTTGTGATTTAAACATGGTGATTTGATCAACAATCACTTCCATAAGGAAAAGAAGCACCATGTCTCTTTCCTCCACAGAGTTCTTTATGGTTCTACATCACTGCTTTTAATAGGCCTGGGGTCTGCAGTTTGTCTCTGAGACAAGAGACAAAAAGAATAGCTTGCTGCTGACACAAACAAGAGAGTACAGCTCAATAACTCAACTGCCACCTGCCAATTCAGCCTCTTAAACTCAACCCTGAAGATTCCACAGATCCAGGCTATCTCCCACCTGGCCCCTTGTGGACATTCAAAGGGCTCAGATGAAAGTTGCTGATAGGGGCAGCCTGGACAGTGGTGAGTATCATGGCCCAGCAATTGTTGGCAGCTTCTCTCTGCTCACCATTAAGAGTTCTTCTAATCCATCAATGGTTCCTTTTGAACTTTGGCTCACAGACAAATCCCATGCCAGAGTAGTTAGTATCTACAGATCTCTGTACTCTACAACACTTCGAGCAAGAGGGTTGACTTGTGAGCTCATTCACTATTATTTGAGAGAAATCAAAGCTATACACAGATGTGAGCAAGAGAAGAAGAAAGAACCTTACCCACAATCTGTGCTTCCCAAACCGTCATAAGCACCAGGAAAAGAAAATGAGATGCCGGGTTCACTTGAAGATACCCAGGGGAACTCAGCCAATGAACCAGATGTTAGGATAATATTTATTATAGGCAGGGTCTAAGCATATGAGTTTGGGTCTTTTATCTTCTATTGCACTCATCTTACCGGTGAGTATAGCCATGTGTCTTTGTGTGTGACTGGATAGGATGTTATTGAAAGGCTCAGGTTTCGACAATTCCACGATCATTCATGTGGCCTGTAACCCACTGGTACCCAGACAAAATGCCTCTCATAAGGAAATCTCTATCAGTCAAAACAAGGATATGGGCAGGTCACATGCAATGAGCTCACTTGTGTACAGGTAGTATACAAATTAGTCTCTTTTTTGAGGATGTTTAACAAAGCATGTGAATGTTAGAGGCTGGGGTTCTAGGGTTGCTCCCTATGAGATCTTGAGGCTAACATTTTATTTCTCCGGGCTTTGTTCTATTATTCTTAAAACAATGAGTTTTAAATTAGTGTCCCACAAAACACTGTTCCTAGGAAGAAATTAAGTGGTAATACAAGGAAAAGATGTGAGGGTTCACCACGTACAAAGCTTTTTATGTAAAACTAGGCAGGAGAACATTGGATTCAACACAGGAAATAAAAGGGCTGTTTTCCTTCAAAACATCTCAGTCTCCATTACATGTTAGTGTGGAACGTGAATATTTAAGAGGAAACACAGGCTGCTGGATCTCTCCAGACCCTTGACCTGGGTTCCTAAGACATAGATCTAGCTGCATCCCTCAGAGCAGGCTGGGGGACGCACCTGTTGTGTCAGTGCTAACATTTCGTGATTCTGGGACCTTATTCTTCACTCCATGTCTTTCCTTCACATCTTCATTGATGGAGTATCCAAAAGAATTTCAGTAGTAGGGGAGTCATTTATATCCTGGGACACTGTTCTTGTGTTCTCTCATGACACCCTAACTGTGTAGTTAGGTAAAAGCAATTAGCTCCCAGTTACAAGGCAACCTTGAATGTAGCATAGGTGGAATATAAATTGACCTAATGGAAGAAAGATGCTTTTTTTTTAAATTGTGATTTACTCTGAAATAAAATTCGTATAAAATTTAAACCAGTTGTTTAAAATGAAATCAATTACTTGAAAGGGGGTGGGGGGAATGCCTCTCCATCTATTACCAGACAGTCAGTTTCAAATATTTCTGGGACCTAGCTTCTAAGAGCTCAGTCTTATATCCTTTTTCTCTAAATAAAAATATATAGTTGTGACAGCCATTAAGCAGGACCATTTTACTGGAAAAATACTGAAATTAGAAAATCATGTGCCCATGATGTTTATACTAAAGCTTTGTAATTACGTGTTAGTATACAGGAAAAAGGACCAGTTTACTATATCACGTGTCCTGTTAAAATGAATCATCGTGAAATATTTTAAATTTTGAAGAATTCTGGGATCAAAGGAATTCCAGATTAAAAAGATAGCAGACAAAGGTTTTAATTTCCTATGGCTTCTAAGAACTGGGCTAGGATTAAAAGAAAATAATAAATTCCTAGTTCGATTTTCACAGAAAATAATACAAATATACTTGGATTATTATTTTCAGAGGGTTTTCTCAAACTGCAAACTTATTGGCTTATTTTTCTTCTTCTTTTCAAAACTATCGGTAGACTTTTCTCTTTTTAAAATGACTCCTTGTGTTCAGGTCTATTTGGGGGGAAATTGTTAAGTTATTTAACTTCAAAATGAGCTATAGTCCAGTCTTCATTGGGGCGGTTCCTGGAATCAGTCTAATTTTGAGTACTCATTCCTGGCTAGAGCTTATTGTTACTAGAAGAATATGTGCTGACAGGCAGAGACAAAAAGGTCACGGAGAAGGTCACTTTTAAACAGAAAATGTGATTTATATATTATAAAGCACTCTATTATTATTAGATAGAAGTGGAAGTTCAGGGAAAGAATATGGGACTTGAAAAGTCTCTTATTTCTGAAAGTTCAGACAGATTTTCGGGGGAAATTGTGCCATGAATTTCTATTTCACCAAGAATGAGGCTGCATGGTGAGCAGTGCAGACAAAATTTAGAGACAGATATATAAGCCAAAGTAATGTTATTATGTTTTAAGTTAAACAAGCTAAATATTTGATTTCATTTGGGTAGAGAGGAATTGTATTTATATACATAAGAGTCAATGTTTCCTGAAATTATAATAGTAATTATTGGTTTTGAAATGTAAAATCTGTTAAACATGGTGTTTTTTGCAGCTAAGAGCCACTACCTTTGCAGTGTTCAACGTTTTGTATGTTTTTGTAGTGTTTTATTTTTCTTGTTTTTGGGGGGTGGGAAGGAGGGAAGGGGAGAAGGGGGGAAAGGAGGAAGAGAGAAGCACGGGGAGAGATAGGAGCCTTTACTACAGTTTCAAGTCAATGTTAGAATATGATAGATTTTCAAGAGTCAAAACCAGCTTTAGATATATATACTAAACACTGAAAAACAAAAGGAGGCTAATAAATTTAGATGACATCACAAACCACAAAACAGGCCCTGTTTCTTTACTAAAGTCAAAGACATCTGATTGGCACAGGCAAGAGGGTTTTTTTTTTTTTTGCCTGGAGCAGTGTCACAAGTTCTTCAGTTTATCCATCTGCAACCGGTTGACTATGTTTCACATTGGTGATGAATTATACTCCGTTTCCTCAGTCTAATTCTTTTCATTTATTTATATTTTATGGAGGAAACATAAAAGGCTTCTTAGAAAAAGCCAACTGTTTTTGATAAACCTTGTCATGTGCAAATAATGGAGCCTTGTCAGGGCCAACCTTTTCTGGAAATTTATACCTTCTAATAATAATTAAAAGGGGGAAAAAAAGAAAATCAGAAACAAATAAGAAATATATTGAATTGGATTCAAAGCATGTTTGTGGCTTTGAATCAGTGGCAATAAAGCATTTTCTATCAAAAAATGTTTAAACGTGGCACTATAAAATCCATGTTCAACTTGAATTTTGGATTTTACAAATAGTGAAACCATGACTTCAATTTTTAAGCTGAAGGAAGAAAGAAAACATTTAGTTCTCAGTGAAGCATTATATTAATAGTCTAGATTAGGGACAATGAGAAAGAGCTGGGCCCTAGACTGGACTGTAACATGATGAAGGACCTTCAAACAGGCCAGAAAGAATTCTCAGCAAGAGGTTTTTAATTATTTCTGAAGAAGTAAAATTTATGAGAACAAAGACATACATTTTAGATAGTCATGGACTATACATATGTGGGCTTTGATTTTTCTCAGTATTTTTTCCAGTGTTTAAGAAAGTGGTATATCAATACATTTTTTAAAAATAACACCAATTATTAGTAATGTTTATAAATTGACTATTCTGAGAAAAATTGGCCAATTTTATGTTTATTTCTGTCTTTTACTTCCTCTTATATATCTATTAAATCAGCAGAAACTCTTCAGCTAATTATAAAACTTCTATTTAATAGATTTTATTTGGTTTGAAATTCTAATTCCTTCCCAATAGTGGAGAGCTTCTGTTTATGACAGTAGTTCTCGACCCTGACTGCTTATTATAATTTTCTAGGGAGTTTTTAAAATACTGATTCCTGGCGTCACCTCAGAGCATCTGAAACCAAATTCCTGGGTATGTGATGCTGAGCATCTGTGTTTTTCAAAGTGTTTCCAGTGATTCTAATGGACAGTAAGGTTTAGCCCAACTGCCTTATGGGATTTTATTAGAATCCTATTGAAGTAAAATATTTCTATGAGGCCTTATGCTCATTTAACTGGCCAGAATACTACCTACTTTCTAGCCTTAGAGGGGGTGGAGGCAAGATTGGGGTTGAGAATTCAGAAATTCTTGAGTTCAAATCCAGGCTCTGCTGTTTATTTAAAATGTGATCCTAATCTTGACATTGCCTATAAAAGACACTGAGGCTGTGGGGAAGATCAAATAAGATAACTTCAGAATGCCAGAGGCGCTAGAGATATGACCAGACTGCTTGTCTACTATGGACGAATCTGTAAGGAGGGCATCTAGACCATGCAGATGATGAAGGATGTCACCGGCCTTCTTTGTTGAAATGGCCTTTTGGGGCAAAACAGCAATAAACGGAGGAATTACTCTGTGGTCAAAGAAAAACACTGTCAATAATTAAACAAGGAAAGCATCTCTGAGACATACCTCATACATCATAAAAAAAGAGAGTCTTCAAGCTTCCCTAGACCTTCTAGCCACTTGGAAGATGCTTCTGTGCAGGAATCATGAGGCCTGAGGGGGCGAATACATATAAACACCTCTCTCCTCACCCCAGATAATTTTTCCTCCCCCAAGAAAATAGAAGAGAGAGATTTTAACAAGGATTCCTTTACTTCTGTGAGGGCCTGGCCAAGAGATATCCTGTATTGACAGCTATTATTAGGACCCTCTGCACTCCCTGGCATCATGCAAGCCAAAATAGTAATGATTACTATCCAGATCAAGAATGAAAATACTAGCCAGCCCCATTAATTTGACCTTGGATGACCCATGTCAAGCAACGCGCTGAGGGCTGCCATCTATAGATGTTTCACCAACGTTGTTTCCTTCCACTCCCCACCACCTAATTCCCCCTTCATTATCTCATTTTTATATATCAGTGCTGGTTGGGTATCCTTATCTCTTCAAGCCTTCTTTGCCTTTTTTCTACAAATTAGTACACCTTCCATGTAGTTGATTGCTCAATGCATTTTCATTGCTTGTGTTTGTTTGCTAGGGCTGCCATACAAAGTACCACAGACTGAGTGGTTTAATAACAGAAATTTATTTACTCACCTTTCTGGAGGCTAGAAGTCTGAGATCAAGTGTCAGGAAGGTTGGTTCTTTCTGAGGGAAAGATCTGTTCCAGGCCTCTCTCCTTAGCTTATAAATGGCTGTCTTCTCCCTGATTCTCCTCACATGGTCTTTCCCCTATGTGTGTCTGTGTCCAAATTTTTTCTTGTAATGAGGACACCAGTTATATTGGAATAGGACCCATATAATGACCTCATTTAAACTTAGCTCTATAAAGACCTTATCTCCAAATACAGTCACATTCTGAGGTAATAGGGCTTAGGACTTCAATACAAGAATTTTGAGGGGGGTAAATAATTCAGCCTGTAACACTGACTAAATTATGGAAGAGTGAATAAATGTTTTATGAATAGAGAAAGAGTAAATAAATGAATGCATAAAACTATTGAAAGGTCAGTAAAACTAGATTGTTTTTTGTGTTTTTATATGCATACAAAATGTCCTAAACGTTTTAAAAAAACCCTTGTAAATTAAAACTTTTGTTTCAGAGGAAAGTCATTTACTTTTGTTCTTAGGACTTCTAAAAGTATCGCTGTGTAGCAAATGTATTAAGAAACCCCAAATTTTACACAAAGATTTTTATTTCTTTATTTTTTGAATTACTAAAAACAGGATCAAAGGACCAAACAGAAATATTGTGGGTTGTTTTCCTCTTTGTATAAGTACTTTCCAACTAGGTCCTGTAGTAGCTCTCCACATTTTTTAAGACAAGGATAATGCATTTGCCATTTCTAATCTCAGAACTCTCCTTTCTAATCTCTTTTGTTACAAGTGACTTCATATTTAAAGAATTTTTTTTTTTTTAATTGACTCCTAATGTGAGCACTGTATGTCCCTCTCTTGGGAGCTAGACTGTGGATAGCATTCATCCAGAAGTAGCTACATTGGGAACAGGTTAAATGATCTTAAGTCTACATTCATTTGGGAAGCATCGTGCAAGCCAAAATAGCAATGATTACTATCCAGATCAAGAATGAAAATACTAGCCAGCCCCATTAATTTCCAAAGTGCCTGAAAACAATCAGTAGATTGTTCGGGGTATGGCAAAGGCATAGAATCTAGTCACTGATGCTTCCACCAGCTGAGCATGGTGAGGCCAAATACATAAAAATAATTGCACCACAGAAAATACTTTTTCTCTAGAATCAGAACTACAGTGGAAGACTATGGCTTCCTAGAGTGTGCCCTGATTGATAGTCAAATTTTATATCTGAATCATTGTAACTAACATGCGCATTGTAAGTAGGAAATGCTTCTAAGTTTCATGGAGAAGGTAAAACATAGCAAAAATGTGAAACTTCTAAAAGCTGTCTCTGACTGTACTTGGAATATTCACCAGGATAAAATGTACATTTCTAACAATGTGTATTTATAACAGTATTTTTATAAGCACATTTAGCATGACCCAAATGGTTTTTATGTACCAAGAGAAATAATCTATTATCGACCTAGTTCATTACCTTGCTTTCTCAATTTTTGTCTTATTTCCTCATTTTCTCCATATAATTTTTATTGGACTATGAAATTTGTAGCAATGACACCTATATTAGAGTTTTTTAGAGGCAAAATAAGATTTTGCTACCATCAGAACTGAATTTTACTAAAATTCAATCAAAATGATCTTTAAAAATGTTAGCCATGATTTCAAACTGATTTTAAATCCTACTTATACTTTTTTTTGCCATATGCATAGCTCTGAATATAGATAAGCAGTAGTTGATCAGTAGCATTTCAAAAGTTATAATAAGTTAAGAATATGTTTTAAAATAATGATAAAAATATCTCCAAATTGGGTATAAATCATTCTGAAGTAGCTGAGTTTAAACTAAATTTAGGAAGACTTGCTGGAGAATGGAAGGGGAGAAAAAATGAAATTAGACACTATCCCTAAAATTTATTTAAAAATACAAAATTTTACATTGTATTAATTCTCAAATTCTAGAACTCAACTTATTACATTTATAACAAATCATGTCATCAGAAACTCCCCCCTATATCCCTCCATAACTCAAAAATATAATCCATTTTCCATTCTTCCACACTTTATCATACAGTTGCATACATGCTGGCACACTCATACTTCCACATATACCGCTGCCTTCACACACTGCTTAGCCTCTAATTGATTTTGAAATCAGAACATTTTCAAGTTCAGTCACATTTGCTAAATTTTAACTCACATCAGGGTCAAGTGGAAACCATATCTTATTAACTTCCAATGAAAAAGGAGACCCTTATCGTGAATATGGACACACGTTCTGTACAAGAAAGGTTTGATAAGTGACTGCTTTTACTATTCATTTGGGGGAAAAGTCAAGAGGCGTTTTGAGATTTGGGGACATGTATTCTCCTTCCAGAGACCTTAACTCTTTAAAAGAAAAAGAAAATAGTCTTTAAACTTGGGCTTGAGTAGCAAGGAAGTACCTCCAGATAGAAAATTTCCAACCAGGTGAAATTCTCACCTAGCAATTTGGAAACTGGGCTTCTGAACTGCTAAATAATCAAATAGATCTGCAAACCTCTCACTGAACCCTAGCCAACTCTTAGATGAGTTTTCAGCAAACCTGGGCTGAGTTTGGAGAAATTCAAAGCAATTTTATGGTTGCAGATGGAAACCAGGCCCATCTCAGCAGTTTAAATGAACCTGAAACTCAAGGGCCATCTCAAGGGGTCTGAACCCAAGCAAACCAAAACAAAGTAATGATTCCCAGGGAACATGGGAAGTTCTCAGTGCATTGTCTTGGCAGAAGCTGAGCACAGACTTGTTTTATATTATTCAAAAATAGTAAGTGAGAAAATTAAGTAAGGTTTCCTAATGGATTGTCTAGAAGTCCTGTATTCTTCAAAGGCACATGAACGAACTTTCAGGCATTTATCCCTTTACACAAGGAAATTTCTCAAACAAAAAAAAAGAGAGAGAGAATTTTTAACTACTATGACAACTACGGAAAGAAATTAACAATTAGACATGGGATGAAATGATCTTTCTAAATTCAAACTATTACATGGATACAGCTATAAGACTTGCGGGCAGAGGTTTTCTGTTACCTTTGTCCCTGGAATGAAGAGTATCAGGACTGAATCATTCTGGCATGGTCCTTGACATCTGGACTTGAACCTCATTTTAAGTGTTCTGGTTGACCACAAGGTACCACATGACATTACGTCATTGCCTTCCATGCTCGGTGTAGCTGCACATCCTTCTTATTTTGAGAACACTTGCAATCCAGGCAACTAGAACAAGAATTATTTCACTTCTGAAAGGTGCTCTTGGCTTCTTCCTAAGGACTTTCATAAATAACTATGTCAGTAGTTCACAAGAGAGGGGTGTGTGTGTGTGTGTGTGTACCTGTCTTTCAGTCATGTCTTCTGTGGCATCAAAAATTTATTCTGGAATATAATTTATATAACTGGACCAGCTTTTAATTCCACAAGAAAGTCTTTTCATTTTTCATCTTGATGGTTCCTGGTTTCAAAAGTTATTAAAGATCAAAGTATCCCACATTGTTTATAGAAGGAAGAGAAGTGTTATAATGACCACTATGTACTGGAAACCGTATATTCTCCTTTGGTATCATTTCCTAAAACTTTATTTGAGAATTGAATGAGAAAATATCCAGTTTCTACTATACAGTGGGGGTTTGAGAATGGTTAACTTTTATCATCATCATCTTCGTCATCATCATCATCATTTCTCTTCTAACAGGGCTCATTGCCATGAAGACTGCCTTTTGTAAAAAAGGAGAAATGCCTTCAACTGCCTGTTGTAAAAATGGAGTAATAAGCAGAGCATGTTTTCCATGACTCTATCTCCCGTTTTTCATTCTTGATCCCATTTTGAGAAGTGCTATTTCCAACCCATCCACTGGGCATTCACAAGTATTCTCATGCTCTTTTAAACAACTTTTCTATTGAAATCCTCCCAGATAGTCCTTAATTTACACATGTTAATCTTTAGAGAAATGGCTACTTGCCTACAAATATTCTGTGAAACATGACATAAACAAGTCATTTGATATGGTTATTTTTTAATAATTGTTTTATTTTCGGTTAGAGTTGACATACAATATTATATTAGTTTTAGGTGTACAACATAGTTATTAGACATTTATATAACAGATGAGGTGATCATCCTGATAAATCTAGTACCCATCTGACACCATACAGTTATTATAATATTATTGACTATATTCTTTATGCTGTCCTTTATGTCCCCATGACTATTTTGTAACTACCGTTTTGTACTTCTTAATCCTTTCCCCCTTTTCACCCATTTCCCCAACTCCCGTCCCAGCTGGCAACCATCACATTGTTCTCTGTATCTATGAGTTTGTTTCTGTTTTGTTTGTTTGTTTATTTTATAACACAGTCTATATCTTTCGCCAGGGATCCCAGACCTGCTACATATTAAAAACATTTTGGGAAACGAAAAAACAAAAACAAATCTAAAGCTCAGGTTCTAATTAAACCAATGAATTAGAATCTCTGAGGTCAGCACCCTGAGAGGACTTTTTAAACCCTTTCCCCCACATCCCTACCCCTGTGATTCTAAACTATAGATAAAGTTGAAAACCACCGCCTCACATTAATCAACATGCCTCTACCTCTGTTACAGTCATTCAGAGATCACAGTAATTGAGGATCCGCACATTCATTAACAGATTGTTTTCTCACAGTATATTTTCCTGCAATAAGCCTTCCAGTAGGGAAAAAACGCTGATGTTTAACAGGCATCACACATTTTTATGTCAAGGTCCTGTAGGCAGGCTCATTTGAAACTCCAGTTTATGGTGAAATCTATCAAGTTCCCGTTCAAGCAATGAATCAACTTTGGCTTCCCAGTGGTCCATTGATCATGGTCTGTGAGTCATTAACTTACGAGTTTCAGTTTTAGTATTATGCAAAGTAAATTGAATAACAAATTTTCCTCCCATTAGCCAAATTGCTTAAAGATATATCTGTAAGAAAACTTATTCAGTAAGCTTCTATTTAATGCTTGCAATAGTTAAAGGACTGGGCCCAGTGTTAGACATGCAAGGGAAACAGACATTATTATTTTTCTTATGATCTCAGTAGAGAGGAAAACTTTAGAACGTCAAGACCTCAATCTTGTGCAAACCACAGTCCCTGACTTCGATATCAGAAATATAGTTGTCCTTTATGATATGAAATCGAACTGAAGTTGGGGTCCCTAAAAACAGTGACTGAAGCAAAATTTCCATGCAATCCTAAGGAAGGAGGAGTGAGCGAAAAAGGAGGATGAGGTAGAGAAAGACGGAAAACACTGACATCATCACAACTTCAAGAATGTACAGCCCCTTTCTACACAGACCGTATGGAATCCCTGCCCCTTAGAGCAGTTCTCCATGGTGGAGGGCAGGCAGAGGAATCTAGCTATCTCCCTCTCATCTCCTATCACTGGTCATTGGTAACCTTACTGTCTTTGATCCCCTAAATTTCCAGGTTATATATCCTGGGATGCTCCTGACAGTCAGTTGGGAAGCAAGATATCACATTCTGCTTGGTGATACTCCCTCTACCGTGTTTCCCCAAAATAGGACCTAACCAGACAATCAGCTGTAATGCATCTTTTGGAGCAAAAATTAATATAAGACCCAGTATTATATTATATTATATTATATTATATTATATTATATTATATTATATTATATTATATTATATTATTTATATTATATTAATTATATTATATTATATTACATTAAATACCCAGTCTTATAGTAAAATAAGACTGGGTCTTATATTAATTTTGCTCCAAAAGACACATTAGAGCTGATTGTCCTGCTAGGTCTTATTTTTGGGGAAAGACGGTAGGTCTAGAAATGGTAGGAGGGGTCAGAGCTTTCAAAGGCCAAAATAGATGCTGGAGCTGCTGAGCTTTTTGCCGCATCAGGTTCAATGGGAGCCCTGCCCATGCCTGCATATTATCATTGAAGAGGCTGAGATAACCGGTATTGAGAGATGAAGAGATAGTTATGGTGGCCAAACCTGTCATTGAGCAAACAGCTGAAGGCTGCAGATAAAGCCAAGGGACTCTGGAAAGACATAACATTGATTCTGATACAGATTCCAATCCTACCAGATGGGGATTAGGGTGACCTGCCCAGTATTATCAGTTAGGCTGATATGATATGTCTCTACCATGAGTTCCATTATGAGACTCCTCCAACAAGGGATGGCACTGTTGATTTCTGGACCAAAACCTCTTTTCCTCTTGGGACTAGAACTTGCATGCCTGAGGTCCCTGAGTTTAGAAACAGAACCAAAGCGGTAGCAGTGAATCACCATTCAAACCCTAGTTCTTTTTCCATTTCTCTAATCACTTCTCAGTCTCTTTTACTGACTTATTTCACCTCCAACTAACCCCCTAAATACCACTATTTCCTAGTGTGGAATTTCCTAAACTGTGTCGTAAAAAATACTCTTCCCTGAATACATGTTCCTTAATCCCAAATCATCCTACATCAAGTCAGTTCACAAAATGCTATTTGCCTTCTTGTTTGTTTGTATTTCAAGCTTAATGAGCACTTAATAGGTGCCAAGAATTGTTCTAAGCCCTTGCACTCATTAGCTCATTTATTCTTCTGGGAACTCTATGAGGCAGGTATGATTATTGTTTGCTTTTATCGACAAGGCAACTGAAGCACAAAGAGGATCAATACCCTTGTAAGTGGCCAAACTGGGATTTGAGCCTCATATTTCTGCTTTAAGGTGTGTGTTTTTAAGCATCAATTACACTACAGCTTTCTTAAACATTATCCTATTAGGGGTTCTAGGGAGTTGTGCAATAAAGAAAGTTGGCCAACATTGTTCAAACCAGAATATTCTAATCATATTTGACCAATTAATTTTGTATTTGCTGTTGAGATAAAACCATCGACCATCGAAGGGTAGTGGTCATTGCAAGAGAGCATGGGGACTCTTACCTTAGTGCATGGCTCTTGGTTCTCTGTACTTTCATGTCATCAACCTTGGTGACCCCTTCTATGTTCTCTGGTGGCTTTAGATCGAAGATTCGAAAACACAACAAGACTCATGACAATACACTTAGGATTTCTGAGTTTTCAGGAAGCTGCAGTCAGGACGTCGCAGGGCCATGTGGTAACAGAATGAATTTCACAAAGCTTGCTCAGATCTAGAGAGGTCAGCAGCCTGCTAGTTTATGCTGACTATCCCACAGTAGGGTCTGTCTAGCATCCGTCCACCTTGATGCCTTCTTTGTACATCCTATTTGCTTAGTACATATAAGAGTAAAGTAGCTGAAGCGTGACCAAAAGTGTGACCAAAACTGCTTCCAAGTCCCCATTCTGTAGAAACACTGAATCCATTGGATGCAAACATAATGTGCCCAGTCAGCAAGCCAAGGAGCTGAGGGAATTTGTAGGGAGAGCCATTCCTAATGGTGATGGTTCCATACACACTCATAAGGCAGTTCAAGCTGATTTTGATCTGAATGCTACAAGTGCATGAAACCCTTCTTTGAAATCTATATCTGAAGGGATTCTCAAGCATGCCCCCTCGCCTCCTTTACCACAGTCACTATCACAGAAACAGCTCTAATCATTGCTTGCCTATATGATTACAATAACTTCTTAATTGGTGCCCCATTGCTGGTATCTTCCTGATCTATTTATCTTCAACAGATCTGCTAGTGGTTCTCACACTTTATTGTGTATAAAAATTATTTGAGGAATGTATTGAAAGTGTGGGTTCACAACCCCATCTTCATTTCCATTTATTGGGTCAAGGAGGGACCCAGTAATCTAAGAAATCCTTATTTCTTTGATTAGTCACCCTCATGTAATTTTTGTGCAGGCTGCTCTCACTTTGAGAAATTGCTTCAAGCTGGTATCTAAAATTCATGGTAACACAGCATGATTTTTCTTAACATAGATGTGTCTTTTTGCAACAGGAAAGAGGTATGGACTTTGAATTAGAATGAGGAGGAACTTTTAAACTCAGAAGACAGAATATGGAGGCCAAAGGGTATTTGCGAGTCTAGTGAAGATGACAGAACTTGTTCTGAAACAACTTTTCTGAGAGACCTGGGGAAATGACGATATAAATGAATAAAAAATAATTTAATTTTGAAAGCTGAAGCTAATGTTGGTGTAAAGCTCCCTGGCTAAGCCTAAGGTGGGATGAGGCAGCCATAACTTGGACAGAAACCTTCACTTTCTCCATTTTTTTTTTTTTTTACTTTAATGAACAACATGGTATATTAAGCAGTGTGATACTTACAGCAGTGAGCAGGGGAAACATCAGGTTTAGAGAAGACACTTCTCTAAAAGAGAAAGCCACTTTTCAACAACATCAATGACAGAAGAGGCAGCAGAAAACAGATTATCTCTTTTATTTTTTCTCTTGGTCGATAGTCCTCTCTTTAGAAGCACATTTATTCTCTTTGGACTGATGAGTTACCCTCCACAGTTCTTAGACTTGTGTAAGAGGTAAGGTGGAGGTCTAAAAAAGGGGGGCTGGAATCCCTGCTAATCTGAACAGCGGAGGCTTAAGTAATTAGCTTCAATATTAAAAAGCAGTATGGCATTATTCATGCTCCAAGCAAGAAAGCAGCCCTGCCTCTTATCGCGCCATTTTCCTATTTAAGAAATGATCAGTATGTCTCTGTTGCTGCTCCACGTGGTTCTCATGCCCCAATATGACAAGAACGGGTCTCCACAACCAGTGTAAACAAATAGTTCCAGCTTCCTCTGTTTCACCCTTAAGCTTAAGCAATTTGGTCCTGTTGGGGGATTAGCTAGTTTGGAAATTGCTGAGTGTTTTCAATTTTCCACATTTCTTTACGCTTGTTCTTCTAATCACCAGGAAATTATAACTTCTCATTCTCTGAAACAAAAATTAAGTGGAAATTTTCTTTTGGATAAATAACCAAATGAGTGAATTTTCAGATGAGGAAACAGATTACAAAAGATGCAATCTTTCTGTGAAAGCCATGGAGCTAATCAATGCTAGGGATGTGTTAGAAGCCAGTCTCCGGATCTCAATCCCCTTCTTCATAGGCCAGTGGTATCATCATTCAAGCTCTCATTGATGCCACTCTGAGCCGATTCTTGATAACAATTATTTACCTATACCTTAGGTGATCTGCCCCAACTCATGTCTCACCTGACCTATTATGTGTATTGCCATTGTAACTTAGAGATACCTGCAAGTATTTACTACGGTTCTTGGCACCTTGCCCAGACCTTGAACAGCCCTGGTTCTCACTGTAACAAACTCCCATTTAGAACATTTAGAACTGGCCAGTGTCCTGACTCTTATATTGATAAGTAACATATACCCCAAAATGACTTGCCATTAAAAAGTATTTGAAATTTAGGACTGTTGTATTCCTTAGTTGTTTTCCTTACCCTGGGACAAGAGAGGCCGGGAAGAGACTCTGTTTCTGAGGAGGATGAAGAGAGAGCCCATTTCAGGACCAAAGGGCACAGAGGAGGCAGAAGGGAAACGGGTGTGAGATGAACTTCACCCAAGATCCACTCTGGTCACTGAGCTAGTTTCAGTTTTAGAGAGGCCCTCTGGTGTGGTAAATTTTATAAGGGCAGGAGAAACATAACTTCCTCTTGAAGCATCCCTGGAGAGAAAGGAAGGAATCTGATTTTAGAATTAGGATAGGAACAATCTAATTGCTGGATTGTCACTTTACTTATGCTCATGCTTAACTCCACTGTAGCTTCTGGGTATTTTTATGTCAGTTAGTGCCAGTGGTGCAGTCAGGAGAATGGAAAGTGAGATGCTGCTTTGTTTACTTTTGTTGCCATTCAGCATTTCATCTAGCAGCCCACAATGGCTGCATTCACAATGGTGGTGACAGTAGTTTAAATAAATGCAGTAGGATCCCACTGGTCTGTAGCATGGTAAATCTGAACACATGACTAGAACATCTCTTGGAGAGTTCTTCTTTTCATGGATGTGAAAAAAAAATTGATATTCCTTCCTTCCTTCCTTCCTTCCTTCCTTCCTTCCTTCCTTCCTTCCTTCTTTCTTTCTTTCTTTCTTTCTTTCTTTCTTTCTTTCTTTCTTTCTTTCTTTCTTTTAAGTTTTGTGATGGGAGCAACGTTAGGGAGAGAAAGCTATAGGCAAGATATAAAGATTCTTTCGCTAGAACATTGGCTAAGTTCCTATTACCATCCATCCATTAGAAGCTGGAAAACAGATTCCTAAACATTGCAAAATACTATCTTCTCTGCTAAAGGCCATTGGAAGTTAGAGTTGTAATGGGCCTCAGTGACTGAGTATCGCTTGCTGACTTTGTGACTCACCTGACCCAGAGGAGTGTCTTTTTCAAGGTCACACAGATAACTGGTAGTATCTGTGGGTCTGGGACCCAGGTTTCCTAACTCCCTTCTCAGTGATTTTTACCCCATGCTTCATGGCTTCCCCTCAACCTCCTCAGCTGAATGCTTTCCTGGTGTCTAGGGAGACATAGGGCATTGTTGGAGAGTAAGTGCTGGCTAGAAAGTAGGCATGCACAACACGAAGAGACACAGACCAATGGAATCCTCCAGGATCATATTGTATGCAGGAGAACTTGATTTGGTCTCACAAAGGGGGTCTGCAGGAATACATACGGTCCCTCCTTTTACAGAAATTGAGGACTGGGGTGTTGAAGTCAGGACCAGGAGCCTCAGGAGCTTATGCTGGATACTTGGTTCACTGGTCTCTGGAGTTTACTGAGAAGAGTTGACGAAGGTGATTAGATCTGGAGGCTAAATGGAAGTTATTTACAAAAGCAGCACCATAAACTGTCAGTCTGAAGCCAGGCTGAGCAAGCGCCAACTGATCCAGAAAGAATGGGAAGAAGGAAATCCAATGAGAAAGTTCAAGTGTCCATTGTCCACGGAGCTTAACGCCTGTAGGGACAAAAGGACCACTGCAGCACCTTTTATTCTAGCTCCCCAGCCTCAGGCATGTTCAGAAAGTACCTCCTCCACACTGTCACATCAACACAACCATTCAGAGATTCTCTTTGCTTCAGCTCACAGGAACTCAAATTCCCATTCTCTCTCACATCCCTCACTAAAACTTGTGAGCATCTTTCTTCACGATGATTTTAGCCCATTCACCAAGTGACGTGGTAGGAAAAAAAGGGCTTCCATTATTATTCATGACTTTATAGGATTACTATAAAAAGACAGTTGACTCAGCATCTTGGCTTTATCAAGTAAAGTCACATGGAGCCAGATTATTTTTCTCTTTTTTATGGTCTGCTCTTCTGCTGTAAAGTAAGATGAAGGCGTTTCAAACGTCTTTTTTAAAAAGGAGTTTATAGCCCCATTCAATGACATAGTTCTCCTCTCTGTCTTCCCAAGACACATCATGGGTTAACAGTTTAAATTCATACATATAATTGAGATCATGTCATTTCAAGACTGTGGTTTCCATAGTACAGATATCAACCTAACCTGTGAACCTCATCCTTTAATTTCTTCCCTGAGATGTTGTATTTCTAGAGGCCTTTTACCATTGCCACCTGATATGATTGTTGCTTTACGTATTTGAATGCAGTGAATGCATAATTTCTGATTGAATGTCAATTTCCAGCCATAATGAGGATAGTTCTGTGTCCCAACTTCTTCCCTTTGGTGTGCCCACTTGTACCTCTGGCCATGTGACCTTGAGGATGACTAATCTATTCTCACCTTGCATCATATACAGCCTGAGTGGTATCAATGAACCCAACATTTTAGAACTGATTGACAGGAGGGCTTCTTATTCCATCACCACTACCCCCCAGAGAGCCATCTTGGGAGTGTTTATGGTGGGCCAGAAGAGGTATAGGGCAAACAAGCATGGTCACACAAGTCCGCAAACCTCATCATTATGAGAAAAGAAATTCAAAATCCTGCACCCTATTGTTCAGTGGTCAGAACCATCATATCTTCAAGAAAGACCTAATCAGTACTCTGGGTAGCTATGGTTCAATATTAACTCATTGCTTGGTGATTTCCCTTTCTTGTTTAGTTCATTTTCTTCATTGCTTTACTGTACTCAATTTCACCCTTTATTTACCACATTGTTATTGTTAATGGAGTAATTGATGAAGTATGCTCTGCTAAAGTGATGTACATTTTTTATAGCTGTCTTTCCTATGCACAATAGAAACCTTAAAGAGCCTTGAAATTAAATGTAATATATTTGCATCTTTATAGTTTTTATTTTAGCATCTGGAAACTATTTAGCCAGTTATTTATTTGAAAACTGGTCTTAGAGCTGTTAAAGACCATAGGCTGAACCTGTGTCCATAGTGAGCTACTGAATTAAGCCCAGGTTAGAAACTATGACTAAATCCAGCCAAGCTGCTGACCCAGTAGAGAAGGGCTGTTCCAACACAAATTGGAACCTTCATGGATTCATGAAACACAAGAAACCACCATCACCTGAACTTCAGTTCTAGCTACAACCAGCATCAGCATGTAGACAGCTGCCAGTAAATTCCTTGCTTTTCCTCATGACTATATTTGAATCCCAGTCATTATGGGGACCTTAAGAAGGACTATTTCCTACTACTTAGTGGACACACAAATATGAACTATCAAAGGCAATCTCGAAGGACTGAGGAGGGGAGTTGGATGATATGACATGGTAATTGAAAATTTGGAGAAAAATGAAGAAACAGGCTTTTTAAAAGACAAGAATTACATATGAAATGCATGAGTGAGTGTTTGTAAAAGTAGTTGCTCATATTTCAAATTAAAGTGACAAGATCAAACATCTGTTAGCATTCTGCCACATGCGTGATAGTGTTCAATAAATGCTATATTTGCTTTTACCACACCTCTTTTCCCTTCTCCCTCACCCCTGCATTCTTGCTTGTATCTTTCTTTTCTTTTTTCTTTTATTGTTTTGGATCGGCTTATTTTTTATGCTAAATTTTTATAATACTAGAAAAGTTATTTGGTATACAAAAGTATACTAAAAGTATTTTTCAGACACACCTTGGCGGTGTGCTGAAGTGTAATTTGTAGACTATATTGATCCTTTATGACCCCATTACACTCAAGCAGACCCTTTATTGAAGAGTGAGTACAATGTCGGGTTCCATAAGTAAAAAGGCATCTGCCGAACTGGGAAAGGTTTCAAGGACAGGCTTATGGAAACCCCTGGAGGGATGAAACCAAAGACCTGGGTGAGACATTGATCCAGACCATCTTCTTTTAGCTGAAGAAACTAAGGTGGAGAAAGCGGGACATTTTTATTCCAGTTACTGTATTATCCTTTCTCATGCCATGCCTCTAAAATCCACTTGACTAAAAAGCTGATCCTCTAGGTAAATGAATATTCTATGTAACAGTGCCTATTGCTGTGCCTTGCCATAGTAAATACTTGATACAATATTGGTGGACAGTCTCCAAGATGACCGCCAATTATCTCCTTTTCCTGGTGTTCATAACCTGTGCAATCCCCTCCCTCCTTCAGTGTGGGTTGGACCTGTGATTGCTTCTGTAAGGAAAGAGTTCAGTAAAAGTGATGAGATTAGCTTTCATTAATAGAGTGTATAAGATTTTGACTTTCATCTTGCTAGCAGACATTCTTTCTTTACTGCCTTTAAGGAAGCAAGCTGTCATGTTCCCAACTGCTTTTTAGAGAGACACACATGATAAGGAATTGATGGTGGCCCCCAGTGAGCAGCCAGTAAGGAATCAAGACCCTCAATCCAACAGCATTTTGGGAACTGAAACTTGACAAAACCACAGAACTTGAGAGCAGGTCCTTATCATTTGAACGTTCACATGAGATCCAAACCCTGAAAATATCTCGATCACAATCTTGCGGCATACTCTAAACCAAAGGACAGCTTTGCTTGTATTCCTGACCCACTGAAATTGTGAAATAATCAATGTGTATTGTTTTAAGCTGATATAATTTGTGGTATATTACACAGCCATAGATGACTAACACATATCACCATTTCCTCATCCCTCCCAAATTTATGAGACCATTTTGCTTCTGGAGCCCTATGAAGAAAATTTCTCAATCCCTTGTTACTAGTCTCCAGCCTCCACCACCATTCTGTCTCTGGATGTCACATTCTCTGTACTCTACAGTCCATGTTTCTTATTGTCTTGGCTCCGTCTTCTTGCTTGAACCCCAGCCACCAAGCTGGGGTCCTCATCTCCTTTCTCCTGCTATTGGCCCACCCTGAAGAAGACTGGATTTTCATCAACTACTTGCTATGTTCACTTTGCTTAAATAGAAACTTTGCTTAAATAGAAACCTCAGATCTTACACTCTATATAGAATAATGTTACTTAGATCCCTCCTGCCCACCTTAGATTACTCTGTTATTTCAGGTCCCTGTTTGTATAATACTCAATCGATAGCTATGTTTCTAAACCTATATTCCCAGATTCTATCTAGATTTTTTTCAGGTGCATCTAAACTCCTTATCTAATCCACGGTGTTATATCATTGAATAAAAGTATTACCAGCGGTGTCTGTGATATCACTGAATCAAAGGCTTGGATGCAAAGCTAAGTCCAGACTTCAGATTTTCTTATCCCTTATTAAGTAATCTTTCCGCAACACTTTACTGCTTTCCTCAAAAGATAAAAAGACCACAGACCATCTGGCCCAGACAAAATAAAGATAATCAATGATAATTTTCAAGTTTATTCACAAAGCTTGCTGCTTTTTCATTTTCACTGGGGATGAAAAGAGAGGAAAAGTGCTTTAGCTATAGGCTGCATACTGAAAATTATTTATTATGGCAATGTATTCTTGCGAATGCTATGGAAATTCTTTTTAGAGTAAATTCCTTTCTACCTAGGATATATTCAGTATTGTACATAAAGGCAGAAAATGGTCCAGTGACCTTAAGCATCCAGCACAATTCTTCTTACCTAGTAGAACTTTAACAGTTTAAAGCAAAAAGGTAAATCTAACCTTGAATTCTAAGATAAATGAGCCATTAACAGAAATGGAAACTACACAAATAAAAGAGACAGCACAATTGCTATTTAGGTATATAATAAAATCTATTATTTGTAAAGTTGAAAAATAGTGTTTGAAATTCTACCTTAAACTGTCTTACTTAAATGGTTTGTGTTGATATATTTACCTAACGCAAAACACAGGGCTACTTCCTCACATAAGTCAAACATTTGAAAACACAAAGTTGAGGAGTGAAAAGACCAAGGTAAAGTAATGTCTGTCTCTTGGCAAACCTGTCTCAGTCAAGATCACAACCATTTTACTGTAATCACACATATGTTTGAAGTTTGATTTCACCAACGACAATATGGTCACGTTAGATATTGGTCAGTTTTAATGTGCATTTCTCAGATGACTAGTGACATTAATAACCAATAGGTCTTGTGCATTTAACCAGTGTTCGGCATTATGGTAACTGCTTGCCATGAATTATTTCATTTAATCCTTACAGCAACAAAATTACATAGGAATTATGATTATATCCATGCAACAGATGAGAGAAACAAAAATCAGAGGGTAAGAAACTTGTCCAAAGTTACATAGTTAATAAGGGTTGGAGTTGGGTGGTCGTCTAAGCAAGTCTAATTCCAAAGTATGGCTCCTCAACATTGTAACATATAATTCCATAGCTATTCTAAATATAGTTCACAGCAGAGTATTTCCATCCATGGATTAGAAAGTCGCTGTTAAATATTTGCTGATCACTTGTTATCATCAGGCCTTTGGAAGGTACAATAATGACCAATATATGAATCCTGTTCTCAGGGGCCTTACAGGTTACCATAATGACTTGCTTACAGCATTATTAGTGAAATTACAAGAGGAGCAAAAATCCCATTATTCTGAGTTGAGATTCCTTTTCAAAATTAACCATCATTTGTAAACTGCTTGTGTTCAAATCTTGGATTCAGACTCTACTTCTGGAGGAACCCAACATAAGACTATTTATGAAGTAACATGATTTCAATAACAGGGAAATTCAGTGTCCTGTTCTACTTCTTGAAGCTTTCCTTGTTGAAAAACAGTTTTTTGCCATAAGACTGGCAGGTTTGAAAACTTCAGGTTTCCATAAAGATTGCTGAATTATTTTATGACAAAGAAAGTGAAATGCAATGGGGAATTCTTTATAGAAGATTGAAATATCTTTGGTGTGTTTCTCAAGGCTAATAAACTTATTCTGAGGCAGCCTCCAGTAGCTGTCAGAACTGAAGGCACCATGTCTTAACATATCGGAGAGTGACTCCAACCTACAGAGAAGAAATTCTTCCTCAAATCTTTTCAAAAGGGATACTGTCTAAGAAGAGTCAAGTAAGAAAGAAACAGGATCAGGGCAGTAGGTCAAAGAATGAAAGAACCCTGATACAGTGAAAAGGTCCTAAAAATGGAAGTCTGGAAAATTAAATTCCAACCTCCTTTTGTCCCTAAGAAGCTATATCACTCTATGAAAGTCAATTTATTTCTCTTAGCTTAATTTTCCTATAAAATGATGTTTGACTACACCGATTTCCTTTCAGAACTATTATTTAAAAAAATAAAATTATATACTACCAGATTAATGATTGCCTAGAAAATGGGGGGAGGGAGGTATGGATTGCAAAGGATAACAACTGCTTTTGTTAGTTTCTTATTGCTGCTGTAACAAATCATCACGAGCTTAGTGCCTGATAAAGGCACACATTTATTATTTTATAGCTCTGGAGGTCATAAGTCTGAAATAGGCATCACTGGACTAAAATCAAGAACTGTATTCATTCTAGAGACTCTAAAGAATTTGTTTCCTTGCCTTTTTCAGCTTCTAGAAGCCACACTTATTCCTTGGCTCATGGCCCCTTTTTCCATCTTCAAAGCCAGCAGCATTTAACTCTCTCTAACTCTGACCCCCCTGCCTGCCCTTTCACATATAAGGATCCTTGTGTTCACATTGAGGGTTCATCTGGACAAACCAATATAATCTCCCCATCTCAAGATTCCTTAACACAACCACTCAGTCCACGTTGCCATGTAAGGTAACATATTCACAGGTTGCAGATTAGAATGTGGACGTCTTTGGGGAGCCATTACTCTTCTTACCACACATCTTAAGTAAAGAATATACTTTCTGATAACGTGAAGATGGAAGCTAGTATGTATCTTGTTTCCTTTTATGAGTTTTTCAGTTATCAGTTGCTGTATAACAGACAGCCCCAAGACAGCAACAATCATTTATTTGTTTATATATCTGCAAATGGACCAGGACTTGGCAGAGAGAGCTTATCTCTGCTCCAAGCAGCATCAACTGCAGTGGCTCAAGTGAGGATTGAAGGGTTTGCTTCCATCAAGGCTGTCACATGGCAGACATGTTGGTTCTAGTTGTCAGCTGGGAGTTTGGTCAGGACTTTGGGTTGGGAGCTTCAGATTCTCCCATGTGGGCCTCTCCACATGCTGTCTGGCTTCCTTCTATGCAATGGTGGGTGGGTCTGAAGTGCACAAGCCCTCCCCACCCCCAAAACCAGTCAGAAGCTGTATCATCAGATATGATTTAGATTCTGGAGTCACAAGGAGTCTGCCATAATTGCAAAATCACCTTTATGCCTGGGAAGGAAACATGGCCCCCACATCCCCTTAAGAGGAACGTTGGAGTCACAATGTGAAAAATAAAAATAAAAATAAACATGTGGGATGGGGTAGTGTTACAGCCATCTTTGGAAAATAAAATTTACCATCAGTCTTAATTCAAACTAATTTTGGTATAGTCATATAACCAACCCCTGAAAACGACATGACCACAAGCAATTTGAAGAGATCTGCCTGGCCTATTCTTGAGCCAGCATATTGGAAGACTAGGCGTGCCTTTCAACTAAAATATTTTTCTTTTGTTATTAAACTAACCCAGGAAACTTAACAACTTTTCATGCTAGTAATCAGAACTGACATCAAATATCCTCTACTCAAAGGAAATCATGTTTATATTTCCTTCTGTTTAATGATGTTGGCATTCTCTCCTTCCTGGCAAATGGCACACTATATAAACTATAGGATAAATAAGTGTGGGAGTCTTTATGTACAACTCCAGACTCATAACATCACTGGTTGTGTCAAAAATTTAATCAGTCATCTAGATGTTTTGTCTATCACCATGCCAAACATCTGGATATTGGGACGAGTTGGAAGAGGAACAGATTTTTATTTTCCACCTGGTTGTTTAACCCTGGTTATGCACAGCTATTGAGTGGATTACAGAGCTGGCATAATTTTCAGATCTTAGCAAATTCATCTCTCCTTATTTTTAAACTTGTTTTATCTGGTTACTTCTAGTTAGGTAGATATTCTTTCATAATTAAACAAAATTAGGTTTTCTCATCTTTTAGTTTCCCTCTGCATCTGTGGATAAAAAGCAAAGGACTCTCTTCTCTCTTCCCAGTCGCATAGACGATTGTATTGGAATGGGTAACAGATTTTTCCTTAAGTGTCTTATGGAATTCATTCTTCCTACTTTCCTTCTTGACTTCCCTTCTTTTCTTCCTCCTGCCTTTCAACATATGTTTAGTGAGCACTTACTATGTGGGGATATGTTTGTTCACATGGGATGCTAGAAACAGCACTGGTCCTCAGGTTGTTTATGTTGTATTGGAGAAACAGTGGGAAAAGAAGAGTAGATGGCATTTAGCCCAGGTGACGACCAGGCTGCAAAGGGGCTGAGAGCAGCCGTGTGCAGGTCAGGCTCATATCAGCTGAGTAAAACAGTGGGATGAAAATATCAGGCTTTGGGCCTGATTCAGACAAAAGCTAAAACAATAAGTTGGGGGGTGGAAATCATGTGTGCTTTATTCTGTCAGCAATGGGTGCCATCATTTTGAAGCAGATGAGTGACAGAGACAGCTTTCTGTTTTACGAGTATGCAGATCTGTGGGGGGCAATATAAAAGGCTGAAGGAGAAAAAGAGGACATTAAAAGCAGGAAGAAGGGCAACTCAGAAGCAGTTTCAGTAAGATTGGTGGGAAAACCTGCTTTCTGTAGCATTTTAATTTAATTTCAAATCAGTTACTCATTGTCTTCATTGACTTAAACTGTATTAAGTGTTTGTCTGTAAGTCCACAGCAGAACGCTTAATTTGCCTCAGAATTTATACATTTTGCAGTCAAGCATTATACTGCCATTCTTTGAGATGTAACCTAGAAAGACAGGCATTCCCCGTGGGTTATTTCAACTCATATTGTTTTTGTGAAATGTATGCATTTATGAAAAGCTATTTAAATTTGTCTAGAGACAGTTTCACTGGAGAGAATAAGGAGTCTATTATTTCTAATTGGAGAGTATTTGTGAGTGTGCCTGGTAAGGCCTATTTAAACCCAATCGACTTCTGACCAAGGGCAATGCCGAGTCTGCATTCTAAATTCATTTGAAATAGCAACATTCAGCAAATATTTATTGAATTCCAATTATGTGCCCGGCGCCAGGAACGCAATGGTGATGGAGACTAACATATGTAGAGGTCCTGAGGTAGCAAAGAACATGTCTTAGATTATTAAGGCTACAATAACAGAATACCACGGACTGGGTGGCTAAATTTATTTATCACAGTTCTGGAGTCTGAGAAGTCCAAGATCAAGGGGCTGGCAGATTTGGTTTCTGGTGAAGGCCCATTTCCTGGTTCATAGATGGCTGCCGTCTTGCTCTGTCTTCACATGAAAGAGAGAGAGCTCTGGGCTCTTCATCCTCTTATAAGGGAACCAGTCCCATCAGGGATCTACCCTCATGACCTCATCCAAACCTAGTCACCCTACAGAGGCCCAGTTCTCCAAATACTTTCACATTAGGGATTAGGGTTCAACACATGAACTTTAGGGGGACACCAATATTTAGTCTGCAGCAGAAGGCAAATGGGGATCTTCTAAGTATTTATCTGGAAGTGAAAGAATTGTGACATATGCATATTTGGTATTGGTAACATGTAAATTTTCAATAAACAACTGCTTAATTGCAAATAAGAAAAATGTTCTCAGTGGCAGTGGGAAAAAAAGGTCTCATTTCATGAGAAACGGAGATGAACAGAGAAAAACCTCTCCAGGAAAGATGGAAGAGCTAGATGGTCAGAGGAAAGGGAAGTATACAGCCAGTGCTTAATAAATAGTTGTTGCATTGGGATCTTGTTTTACTTAGTGAGCAACTTAACAGTGGTTAATAGTGAGGGCTCAGGTGAGACCACCTGAGTTTGAATCTTGGCTAATTTTATAAGCTGAATGTTACAGGTATGACTGTACCCCCCAAAATTCCAATGTTCATGTTGAACCCCTATTTCCTCAGAATGTGATCTTATTAGAAACAGGGTCATTGTAGATGTAATTAGTTAAGAGAAAGTCATACTGGAGTAAGATGTGCCCCTATCTTAGCTCAGGCTGCCGTAACAAAGTACCACAGAATGGGTATCTTAAACAATAGTCATTTAGTTTCTCACAGTTCTGGAAGCTGGAAGTCCAAGACTAGGACGCCAAAAGGATTGGGTTCTGATTCTTCCTGGTTTGTAGACAGCTGCCTTCTCTCTGTGTCTCTACATAGCCTTTCCTTAGTGTACAAGGAGAAAGCTATATATCTTCTTCTTCTTATGAAGCCATCAATCCTATTAGATTAGGTTTCATCCTTATGACCTCATTTACCCTGAATTACCTCCTAAAGGCTCTATCTCGAAATACAGTCACATTGGGGGTTAAAGCTTCAACATATGATTTTGGTGGAGGGACATGATTCCGTCCATTGCAGCCCCTAATCCAATATAACTTGTGTATTTATAAGAAAAGGAAATTTGGACACAGAAGCACGCAAAATGAAAGCAATGTGAAGAGATATAGGGAGAAGAAGGCCATCTACAAACCAAGGGAAGAGGATCAGGTCAGATCCTTCTCTTGTAGCCCTCAGAAAGAACCAACCCTGATGATACCTTGATTTCAAACTTCTGGCTCCCAGAACTAAGAGACAATACATTTCTGTTGTGTAAGCCATTCAGTGTGTAGTACTTTGTTACAGCAGCCATAGCAACCCAATACACTGTGTAACCTTAGACAAGTTCCCTCCGTGTCCCAGTTTTCTCACCTGCAGGATGGGGATGATGATAATACCTGTCTCTATGGGCTATTGTGATGATTAAAAGTGTCAATAGATGTAAAATCCTTAGATTAGGGAATGCCACAGAAGGGGCAATAAAAAGCTATTTTTTAAATAATACTTCCCTTAGAAACATAGAGACATCTGTGTTTTAGAATAAGCTATATAATAAGACTCTGCCAGTTGCCACTTGGTACATATCATCTCATTTAATTCCCTCCACTCCCCAAAAAATTATAAAAATGTCTAGCCCCAAATAAAGCAACACAGCTCAGTGCAAAGCCCACCAGACCTGGGCTTGGCAAGTCATGGATAGGGTACCTTCAGTTTCCTCCTTTGTAAGATGGGAATAGATTTCTCCTAGTTCATGCTCTTGTTGTGAAGGTAAAGTGAACAGCCTGGCACCTAGCAGGTGTCCAAGGACAGGAGTCATGTTGGGGGGTTAAGGATAAGGCACTGGCCCTGATGACCTTTTGTATTATTATGCTCATGTTCCATCTGAGTGGGTGGCATCCTGCACCAAAGCCCAGGTGTTTTGCTCCCCAGAGTTCTCAGGTGTGGCTTACCTGGTTACTAGCACCTGAGGCTGTCCACCTTTCCTGCAGCTGTTCTGCCATTGTTACTCTGTTTTTCTCCCACTCACTTGTTGGTATTTGCACATTTCTGCACAGCAGTATACAGAATATGTAGTGATATTCTCCATCTAATTAAGAAAAAAAATACAATACCCAAAACGAGCAAAGTCCAGCCATGACAACAATAGACATGGCCTTTATTTCAGTATGTTTTACTTCATGTGTAGGGGGATGTGTTAATGTCTTAGAGGCTTTGATTTCTGCTACTGCACTAACATGTGCATCATTCTTTTATCTGCCTCTTGGGGACATGCTTCTCTCTCTCTCTGGTGATGCTGAACCTGGACCTCAGCTTCCTAGACCTCTAAGCACCTTTGCTCATATCTGAGTGACACCAGGAACTGTGATTTGGATGGTTAATCGCTCATTTCAGATATGCTGACCAACTGCTACGATGACATTCTGGCCTCATACTGAATATTCATCATGACATTTCTCCAGTCTGTTCTGAAGCACAGATCCTGAAGTCATTCTGTTCTTTTCTTTCTCTTCAAACCCAGTGTTACCTTTTATCCCTGCGTGCTCAGAGTGATAGTTGGTTCTCACACCTGTTTTATGGGTAAGAAAGAATTATTACCAAGTCAAGTGCTACTTAAAAGACAAACCTTCACAAAAAACAAAAACAAAAACAGTGTTCAGTTTTCCCTATTTTCATTTACTGCCTTATTTATGGGTTGTTTGTTTATTTAGAGGGTTATTATCCCCTACCTCATCTCCTGTCAGAAACATTCTTCTCCCAACTCCAGAGCAATGCACTTCATACTCATATTCACTTGTCAGCAGAAGTTTTCTACTTGGTACTTTCAAATATTTTCCTGTCTCCATTGTCCATTATTTATGGATTTCACTTTCAAGAAGGGAGTTGGGAACAGACATTGGGGCATAATATTTGTCTATTTTCCTAGAAAGTCAATGGGAAAGTACCACTCAAAGAATAATCTCGGTCATTGCTACCAGCTTTGATACATGTGAAGAGTATAATGGTGGGGCTTATATGCCATGGGCATTGGATAAATGCTGGTTGACAATTTCAGTGAAAGGAGCTTCTTTCCCATCACACTTTTACAAAATCAGAGGAATACCCAATGTGACACCTACCACTTAACGGCAACATTTTCCAATTGAATTACCTCCTTGTTACCTCTACATAACCCGATTAAGAAAAAAAGAAAAAAGAGTTCCCTTTGAGTAAATCATAAAGAAACCTATAATACAACAGGCAAAGCAGACATATGTAAAGGCAAAATGTGGTGTTTAAAATTGGATCACTAATTTCACGGAATTCTGTTTAGAGCATCAACTCTTTGTGTTCTTTACCACTGACTTCACAGTTTGAAACTTTTGAAATATTATGACTAGTATATTTTAAAAGAAAAATATACATTTGGAGATAAAGGAGGAAAAGAGGATAGAGGAAAGCAAAGAGGAGCAAGAAAGAGAAAGAGAAAAGCCAATTCACTCAAGATGGAGTAGGAGTTACATGTGGAAGGACTAAAAACGAAAATATGCCCTGTGATATCAGACTGAAATGAAAGGTATCAATATAAACTCTTGATGTTTTCATAGCTATAGCTATAAATGTAGATATACTTAAAATATGGAGGCATACGTGTACATTTTCCCAACTCTGTCTGCTAAGGCCGCCTAGAAAAAAATGACATACCAGAAAATACCACTCCCCCCTAAAAGAAACCAGGGCTCCTTTGGGAAAAAACTCACGTAAGACCTGGGAGGAAAGCTTGGAACTTATTTTTGACCCAGTAATAAAAGTGCTCACAGGATGATGGGAGTATATAAACCAGGGGTATCCAAACTGCGGCCCGCAATCCATTGTTAATTGGCCCGCAGCAAATTCCAAAAATATATTTAGTTTACTTAAATAAACCAGGTGAGGCAATATGTATTTCACCTCGAGTGAGTGGCCCGGCTGTTTGTGTATTTTACCGCATATGGCCCTTGGTAAAAAACGTTGAAAAAATTTGGACACCCCTGATATAAACACATGCATACTCTCACTCATACATACACACATATACACTGGAACCCTCTTGAAGTCACAGCCAATCGTGGGTAATTTGAGTGTAAAAATAAATAATGATGTGAAGTGGATTATAGCCCATTGATTAAAATATGAATCCATTAGTCCAGGATAAGGTAATTAAATAAGTTAATAAATTAATAAATTAACGGGACAGGAGTGAATACCCTTTCTTATAGCAGCATGCCAACTAGTCAATATGGAAGGGAGGATGAAGTTAGAAAATTGCCAATAGTTGGTAAAATTAATAGGTGAAAGTTTAAGGAGAAATCCAGAGACGTTAACCAAATGATCAAGCTTGTGTGAGCCGTGAACCAGCACTGTATTCCTCCGGATGTCTTACACTGAGCACAAAACCTCACGTCTACGGTGTTCCTGCATTTTTAATGCATACCCTGAATGAAATCATGACGCAACAACAGACAAATTAAAACTGAGGGACATTCTGCAAACTAATTGGCTTTACTAGTGTGAAATATCAAAGCCAAGAAGGATAAAGATGGGCTCACGAACTTCTTGTTCTTAGAAAATACCCACCAAAGTTTTAGGAATTAGGAATGAAGGATGAGGGCGCGATATCTTCAACTTATTCTCAAGTGGTTTAAGGAGAGAGAGAGAGAGAGAGAGAGAGAGAGAGAGAGAGAGAGAGAGAATATAATAAAACAAAGGGGTAAGTTTGTTGTAAATAATTGGCAAATATGGGTATATGGATATACAGGCATTCCTTGTACTATCCCTGCAAATTTTATGTCAGTGTGAAATTATATCAAAATAAAGAGATATTTTCAAAGTTCTAGTTAAAAAAAAAAGAATGTCACCCAACATAAAGACATTCCTTTTCTGAAAAAAAATCAGCAGCCTGGTTTGGACTAAGAAGTGATATTCCAGATGTGTTAAGCAGTAAGTTCAATGTCTGGCTGCAGAAATAATTTAACTTCTTATGTGCAATAGTCCCCAACTGAGGTTCAGACAAGTTACATTTACCAAGCATGTTGACGTTTCTAAACTCAAAAATTTGTATCTTTGAGACAAACCAGCCTCCTATATAACTTACTTTATTTATGAAACTTGAACAAGTATAATATCAAGGTAGTCCTTGATGTTTTTTTCTATTGGTAAATACGGTTTGAATTTAATCAAGGGTTTTTGGTCTCAGATCTTTCTCAAAATATTTCCTTTGGAAAAGAAATATTGTGCAGAGTGAAACTGCAATACTCTGAGGCCTAACCACAGAATGAGATCGGGAGCATTGGATCACTGGAAAAGGTACTTGTCACTGTGAAAGTGTTGAGACAAGCCATGTGATGCACCCACTACTTTCCTTAAACTCAACAAATACCAGATTTAAGATATAGCAGTCCAAATTAGAATGTGACACTGTCAAACATACATAACAGAAATGAGAGACATCTATCAGGCCAAAGGAAGGCAGAAACGTACAGCTGTGCATTTCAGCAGTGGAGATAAAAACTGGGGGGTGTTGAAACCACTGACAGCTTTGCATAATTTAGAGAAATAAAAAGCAACTTGTAGAATTGTTAGTAGTGTCTTGGTACTACTAAGTTTATCTCAAGACTGATATTTATTTTTTGGATGTATTTTTTTTCTCCTTTCATTACTTTTTATCTTAGTGCATAGATTTTCACTGAAGTTATATAGAATATTAGACGTTGAATGTATATGAAATAAAATTCCCAAGCACAGCAATATTCTGTATTTTTTAATCGTAATTTCACCAATGATGATTCTTTACACTTGTGCTAATTTGCTATTTTCAGTGCTTTTTCAAATTTCAGATGTTATTTTGTGTCTAGCTTTTCCCCCAAATATTGTAAGATTTATTGCGTTGTATGTGGTTGTGGTTTTGTTCTCCTTTTGAAAGAATGTATTGAGATTTATGTATCCATTTGGCTGTGGATAGACTTGGGATGTTTCTACTTTGAGGCTTTTGTGTATGTTCTTTGGTGAACATATGGATGCATTTCTTAGGTTAGTTTAATTCTTGGAGTGAATTGCTATGTCATTGAATATACATATTAATGCCAGTTTTCCAAAATGGTTGTACCAATTTACACTCAGTTGCAATGCACAAAAGTTGCAGTTGCTTGACATTTTGCCAACTCTTTGCATTGTTAGTCTTAGCAAGCAGGAAGGAGTGATTTAAGGAAGACAAATGCTTCTGTTGAGATCAGCTCAAAACCTACATTAAAAAAAAAAAAATTATTTGTTTAAAGGTTTCAGAGAGCTGGTGAAACAATAGGAACCAGAAAGGCTAAAGTTCCAGAGAGGGGAGAAGTGAGGGAATATGAGCTTATTATGTGTAGCTGCTTTTGTTGCTGAGGGGAGTTGGAGATTCCTGGTGTGGATAGCAGGGTGAGAACGCAGGATCCAGGGAAGAGGGCTGGGAAATGGCAATTGAATGAGACTCTGTGGAGTTCTATGAAGCTGGAAAGACAAAAATGGGGACTTGAGCCTCCAACGCAGTTTTTTCCTCAACATATTTGCTAAAATATGAAGCTGTGTAAAGTGGGAGATTAAAAAGCTAAATTGGAAACATGTAAAAGTAAACCTGAATGTCCCTCACGCCCTTGCTGTTGAGTAGATCCAGATTAGAGTGCAGAGCCCACCAGGAACTGGACCGTCGTGAGTGCCCGGGGTCTCAGTTGAATGATCTAGAAGGCTACATTCCAAGAATAAAAGATAATCAGAGATAGACTGAGTCTCAACTATGCAAGAACGTCCTTAACTGGGGTCTTGATTGGATAAAAGTGATAAGTAAGCCCCACTTTTTATGACTAATGGAAGTAGGAACCCATTCTAAAGAAGATAATCTCGTGCAATATCAAATATTTTATATGCAACTTCTCTATTGAATTCTTATTTTTATTTATTTTGTCCAAATTTTCTCAGTTTTCTTGAAAATATTAATACTTATTTAAGGTCCATGTCTGAAAAACCTAGTATACATTTCACTTGTGACTCTGTTGTCTTTTGATTCGGGGTTGATATTTATTGTTACACATAGTAATTTTGATTGAATGCCAGACATTGTCAATGGCAAGTGTGATAAATTTTGAGTGATGTTTTTGTTACAGTGAGGGTTCACCCTATCCTGCAGATACATAGGAGGAGTTCATCTCAATTCAATCAGAAAATGATGTAACCCAACACTATTTTGCAGTTTCTAAGTCTTGGTCTGCTTTTCACCTCCAATTTTTAGAGTGAAGCTTGCCAAGGGTTCCGACTGAAAGGCTGGAGTATTTACTAAGACCTTTGTTCCTTGGCAGTTCTGAGTTCCAATTTTTGTTTACCCAGTGTTGTGAGAGTGCCAAAATCTCTCTTCTTGTCAGCTGGTTTTTACTTAGCTTCTTAACCTCTGACACTGCTCAGTAAGGAATTGGCAAATGCCTAATGGGGAGTACAAACAATGTCAGGCTTATTTCTCTATGCCTCTTTATTTTCCATGATCTTGGTTCCTCAAGCCATTGATGTCTATTGGCCTGAACTCCAGTTTTTGTCTTCCAGTCCTATGATATTTTCAAAAGCTCTGCTGGCCCCTCTGCATTTTGGCAGCCATCTTCCTCCTGGATTCACAATCTCTTTACTCATATGAAAAATAATCAAATACCCTGAAAGGAAAAGAAGTATGTATAAGTTGAGCTTATCTCAATGATTGTCACTTTTTCCTGGGATCTTGGCCTTCAAATCCTGGCTGCCTAAGCTGTTTTCCAGTGCCTTCACACAGATTTTATTTATATATATTCCATCTGACTTTTCCTGTTATTCTTGGTGCTTTGTTGCTCTAGTATAAGCATGTCGGTTATAGCCAGAAACAAAAATCCCTTCACATTTGTCTTTTATTAATCCTGCGTTAAGTGTCATTATCTTTATTTTACAAATGAGGTAAGAGATTTAATGAATCTATGAGATCTTACCACAGTTGCACAGTTAGCAAATTGCAGATCTTCTATCGTGAATTCTCACTCCAAGATTAGGGTTCTTTATATCACGTCATAGTGACCCTACTCTTTTACTTAATTAACATCTGATCAGTTGCTGAGAATATTGCCTGAAAAGCCCATGAAAAAAAGGATACCTCTCCATTGTCACATGTCTATTTTTGATGTGAACTAAGGAATGCTCACACAAATATGTATATATATTACATATATACATGTATATGTATGTAATTTTTTCATTTTTCTTTTTTTTTCCCCACTAGACCATGATTCCTCTGGTTTGGTGCTCAAATGAAGTAAATAATCATATATTAATATATTCTCTACATATTTAACAGATTTTATCTTTATGTTAATTAAAACACCTTCAAAAACAACCCAGACAACGTTCAAAACAGTCCAATTGTCAGAAATATATATATGTCCTAAAAAAATTAAGATATGATTTTAAAATGACATTATAAAAACTAACATTCATTGATCACTTACTGGTTCCCCGATACTTTGTATACAATATTTTCTGTGTAGGACGTATAATATCATCCTCGTTTTGTAAAGGAGGAAGCCAAAGTTTAGGGATATTTTTAACTCTTGCCTAAGAAAATTTACTTGTGATGCAATCAAGGCTAGGTCTGAACCACACAGCCTAAACCAGAGCCCCTGTCCTTAAATATTGTGTCCACTATTCCCACATACACAGGGCAAAAATACTCGTATTTCTTTCCTTTAAATTTTAGTGTTTATTGATTTCCTATGGTTATTAATGGAGAAAGAAAGTATTTATACAGTTGAATGAATTGAGTGTGTATATGTTATTGTTGCTGAGGTGGACACACAAAAGTCATAGAAACTTTCAATTTAGTTGATAAGAAAGAACATGAGCATAAGCAATATCCCACTGCAAAATGTCATTAAGTGTTGAGTGGCACAGATAAGAGATTTAGGAATTTGGACAGCAGAAGAGCTGTGAGCCTATTGTTGGCAATAACTACATGAGGAAGATGACCCTTGGAGTTCATCTTGAAGGTCAGAGCCCAGAGAAGGGCAAAGCTGCCTAGACAAAGGCACTGCAATGTACTTGGTGTGTCCAGGTCTCAATGCATAGGCATCAAAGTTCTCTTTTTCAGTCTTCTTTAAATAAGCTTAATAGCTTTGAAAATTTTATTTTTTTATCATGTATATATTTTAAAGAGAAAAACTAAGCTGAGCTACTTCTGCAGTATAATTTGAATAGGATAAGCAATGCAATATTTTGACCCCTGTATTATTTCTTTATTATTTCTTATCCATCTATTTGTTTGAGTCCTCAATCGCTCTAATAAATGCCATTCTTTTGAAAATGGGTATGTATGCCTCAAGATATTGTCCTACATTAACAGCTTATTTTAAGCAACTTAATATAGTCCCTCTATACTTTGTCTCAGAGTATAGGTTTGTCTGGGTACAGAAAGAAAAGAGAAGGTATCATGAGAGGGATGGAATGTGCAAATATACAATGGCCAGACCACATATGACTATAGAATTCTGACCTACAACCTCTGCCCTAATCAGCCCCAAACATTAAGGCTTGGTCCACCACTGCTAATGTCTTTATTTTTTGCCCTGATTTCTAATTCAGGACCAGCCAGAGAAAGCCAAATATGCTCCCCAAACCAATCCCATAAAAGGTCCTGCTCTTAGATGGCCCACCTCCAGCTTCCCCATGCCAACAACCACCAATCAGAGCATACTATTTTTCATTGTAAAACTTTTCCACCCCCCAAAAGCCTTTGAGTCTCTGCCAAACCAAGTGATGGTGGCTGACTCCCTAGCTAGAGCACAGTTTAAATAAATAGCCTCTGTTTGTTCTAATTTAAGTGGCCTTAGTTTATTTCCACACATGCTAGCAGAGGGCAAACAAAATGTTTATTGAGACTTCCAGGTGCCAAGTACTCTGTTTTGTACTACGGTCTTAGAGCAGCCATGATGAAGGAACTAGAAAAAAACCCTGCTTTCACGGATGGAGCTTATAGTCTAATAAGAGAGGCAGAACAACCCCCCCCCAACACACACACACACTCAAGAAGATAAAATAAAATAGATGAATAAAATGATAAAATGACATAAGATAATCAAAACTTGTGTCCATTAAACAAAGACGGGGAGTGGAGTGGCTTCTTAGCCTGGTCTGGTAGGTTCTCTCCGAAGTAACCTTTAAGCTGAGACTTGATGAAGCATGAGAATAGCCTAGAATAGAGCTGGTGAGGCAAAGAGGTGAGGATGAACCAGGAAGAAATGAGTGTGAAGAGAGCTCCCGCAGTAAGGGAGCATTTTGAAGCTCATATTGTTCCATTGTATAGATGGGAAAAGTGAGGCTCAGAGAGATTGAGTTGTCCAGCGTTTCACCACTTATGACTGTCAGTGAGAGGTTTCCCATGTAGGATTTTCCTACAGTTCCCACTTTCCAGGGTTTCCGGGGCAGCCGGCCTGGGTGTAGGTGAATGAAGGTTATTTTCACAACTGAAGAGGCTTCTTAATGGCCAGAAAATTCAAGAACACTGGATACCAAGGGGAAGGGAAGCGGAGGGCTCTTAAAAGAGCAGAGGAAAAATGATAAAAGTTGGATAAAGGGATGCTATAGGCAAATACCACCGACTTTATGATTTTGCCTTAGGGCAGTTTTAAATGAATGGACAAGGAGAAAAGAAATGAAGCATTAATGGAGGCTAGTGCCTGAACTTTCAGGGTAGAAAGGTTTGACTGAAGCATTTTTGGGTTTGACAAGTCTGAAAATAAGATGAAGTTTAAAACAAAAATGTGTTGGTGAGCATGAGGAAGCAGTGAAAGATTTTTTTAATGGGTTAAATTAAACCTGAAGCCAGTCTTAGATATGCTATTTCCGTCATCATTACTTAATGCAAACAAGATTATTTTATGAAATTTCATAAATTCATGTTTGACTATTTTGTCCAAGTTTCAGCAACTTAAGGCAAAAAAAAAAAAAAAAGTCTGAAATAGAATCACGGTTGTTTCTTCTTTTGGGGGCCAAAAGGATATCCCTGTTCGTCTTGGGGGGCCATGAGGTACAAGCTGTGGGAAGAACCATGTCATTTTGAAAACAGGATTGTCCCGCAGACATCTGCCAACTGGTCCTTTGGGGACATTGCCACCGTTAGAGGTATTTGAGGACACTAAAGTGCTGGAAGGATCCATTAAGAGAGACAACAAAAGGATGTGAGAGCACTGGTAGATTCCTTGGGAAGTGTAGCCCCCAGGATCCCACGCTGCAGACAGCCCTCACACTCTATTTAGGGAGCTGCCTATTTTTAGTTTTCCTTAGTTGGTTCCTGGAATTTGAGTCTACATCGTTTGTTTAGCTTTCCTGTTCTCCCCCTCTTCCACCTGAAGTTAAAAAGAAAAAAAAATGACATACTATATAATTTCTCTCTTTTCCTTTACCTCAGTGTCGTGTCTGTGACTAATCCACGCTCTGAGCATGTCTTTGTTATCCATTAAGGACCTGCTGCTCCCTCTGGATCCCCAGGCAGCCCTTATCTTCAGCCCAATACTAGCAACATCCATTTGATTCAGAAGCCCAGATCTCTAAAACCCTCCTCGGCAGAGAATCCACACTAAGAGAGTCATATTCAGGCCATGCTGAAGTGACCACAGTAGTGTTGGCAAAATGCTGCGGTCGGCAGGCTTTTCTGGGGCTGATTTTGTTGTTGTTTTTACTAGTATTTCAGAGATTCAGTGATTTGCTGATCTCAGTGTTTCCGTGACGATGTCTCCTTAAAATTATAAATACGTAGTGGGGCCTGCTGTCTCATAAACCTGCGTCAGCATGCCTGTAAAGCTGCAGAAGGAAGAGTGGCCCCCATGTACTATTTGGATGGGATAAGCATCAGCTGTCACCGTGGCTCCCAGAAGTGTCCCCTGATGCAACGGAGGAGTTTTGGAGACACGTTGGAGGCTCCCATCATCCCACAGATAGAGAATACAAGAGCAACATACAAGAGCAACATTTTTCCAATGTGTTGTCACATGGGTCAGAGTGCACTGTCAAACTCCCTGAAGTGTGACTGTGGGAGGGGTGATAATTGAGGGTGAAGGGAGTACATGACGTCTCTTTGTGGATCACTGCAGCTTTTTATGTGGGAGGGAAACAGAAATGGAATTTACGACAGGGTTAATTATTATAATACCTGTGGACAAGTCCATTTATAAGCTGACTGTCTCCAGTCAAGTCACATAGCATTACATCCTAATACTGTTACCTTTCTCCAAAGTTTACTGTAAGGACAAAGTTTAAGAAAAGAATTTAAAAAGACTTTGAAATGTCAACTCTGCCAAAGATATGATGGGTATGGAACTATGCAAACGTTTCTGGAATTCCTCAAAGGGCGTCAGACAGGAGAAATAGAAAAAGCTTGGTCCCTTTGGAATTCAGAAAGTATCTGAGAGGCATCCAAGAATTAACGCAACTTTTGAAAATATTGAAACCTGAGGCATAGCTGCAACCCTGGGAGTGCCAGCCTCTGTAGTCCCTTTGACTGTGATGAATGCCTGTATATTAGGACTATTCATCCCATTTTATGGTTTGGGAACTGTAGGTCCTAAAGGTTAAACATTTTGACCACATTCAAAAAAATTAAATAGTATCTCTCTATGCAACAAAATTGGACAGAATCTATTACCCTGAATTGTAAACTTTTTAGTTTCCTCTGAGAACTGTGGAACATATAGATTTATTTGCTTCATGTTTCCTTGAGAATCAAAATGATTAGGTCTTCTGTGATTTGACCATATTCCCGTAGGTCTTAATGGCACACACCTTTCTCCAGACGTTAAATCTTTACTTTCCACGCTTGTGTCATGTTGGAGGAGACATCTATTGTTTTTACCTGCACAGAATCTCTTCTTCCTGCTTCGATAACAAAACCCATCCTTTTCCTTTTGTTAACTGCCCCTCCACCTCCCAGTGGGACTGTCAGTCATGGTTTCATGGATGACTAATAACAATATCCCAGGCTCCAGGACATACTTATTGGTTCAGGGTAGATGAGTGACCCTAGTAAGTCCAATCAGAGTCATCTGACATATCATTTTGGATGCTCAGACAAGGGAGCTGTTCTCTCCTTCTGACACTGAGCTTGGAGGTACTTGAGTCTATTTTTACAACTATATGCAGGGGTCCTGCTTGACAACAACGCCAGCTCATAGAAAGTGGGATAATGGCAAGAAAGAGAGAGGGTAGGGAGAAGGAAGATGTTGATGATGAGGAGGACAGAAAGAGAGATGCTCTAATGACATGTTTTGTATTCTCAAATCCAGTCGCTTGAAACTACTTTATCTATCTATCTATCTATCTATCTATCTATCTATCTATCTATCTATCATCTATCATCTATTTAATTTTTAAGATAGTTTGAGTTGGGTTTTGTCAATGCAAACAAACATGTTCTGACTAATGTATATGCCCAGCATAACAGACAAATGTGTATATATTGATTCTCAGAATAACATATATTGAATGGCATATGTTAAACATATGTGATTCAACATATGTTGAAAAATATGTGCTATAATTATATAATTGTATAAAACGTGCTATAATTCTATAACTCTAATGTGCTGCAGCACCTAACAAATACATAGTGGGTATTCAATAAAGATGTGTTGAATGAATGCATAAAGCCTCGTCAATGCAGAGATGATTGTTATACATTTCTTCAGAGTTCAGGAATAGAGCTGAGACAGGCCATTCTTTGAAATGAAAACTACTAAAAAGCAGCCCATTACTTATAAAATACAATGCACACTAAGATATGTTTTGAAAGTGTATCTGATGAGACTAGGTCATCTACTGAATCCAATTAAGAAGACAAGGTGTTTTGTAAAAAGCTGTTGTCAGCTCACCTGGATCATGGCACGCTAGAGAAAGCCCCTGCCTTGCTACAATAGAAAAGCAAGGAGCTAAATTAAGATGAGCCAACAATAGGAAGTGCTAATGTGTTTCCACACACTTTGTTAATGTTGGAAAGAGTAATTCAGCGTGTTCTCAGGAATACAGGTGGATGTGCAAATACTTTAGTTCTGTACTTACAAGCAATCGTTGGTAGATATATGGATTTAATCAGGGCCAGCTTTATGGGCATGTGACCTGTACATTTACACAGGCCCTTGCTCTTGGGGGCGGGGGGTGGGAGGGCTATGTTCAGTTTAAGGCTCTGTTGTTGGTATCTTGAAATCCTTAATTATTTTGAACAAGCCTACGTGTGCATTTTACACTGGGCCCTACCGGATATGTGGCCAGTCCTGAGTTTAAGTTTAATTCGTGGTTATGTTTCTCATTGAAAATTAATAAATTGGGATTTTACATTATCAATCAATTTTCAGTGGATTTGCTTAATTAGAGGTGGTTTGCCACCAAACACACAAAAAAATCACAAAGTCAGTTTACACAAAGTCAGTTTACAATCAAGTTTCTGAACCTTTAGAACTGACAATCACAACCCACAATGTGACATTATGGAATTACCACTTCGAAAGCCCTATGTAAAGAAGCTAAACCTTTAGTAGTAACCATTTAGCTTCAAAGTAAAGTATAAATACATGCAGCACCAGATTATGCTGAGTAGAGAGATAAAAATGATCCCTTCAAAAAGGCAGAACTATAGCAAATAGATATGCTGTCTTCCATAGCTTTTATCATTTACTTATTTTAGGTTTTGTAAATGTAGCCTATTTGTGAGATCTTTAGATTATTTCTAGATTACTTTCAATCACAAAATAGCTCTCCTAAGAAGATGCTTCAGGAAAACTAACATTTAGAGAGAATATTGTTGTGGTTTCTTTCTAGAAAATGAACTCACGGATAGAGAATCTGTGTCACAAAAATATTTTGACTCAACACTGATTAGTTTTCTAATGGCTCCCTTCTCCATAGGTCTGTTCTGCACAAAAAGAAAATCACCATGTTATTAGTTCAAGATGAGAACCTGACAACCAACTATAACCTCAACTATTGAAATGCATTTTTAAAGATGTTTATGCATTATTCAGAAAGCTACCTTGAATCAAACATGTAAAAGCCCTTGAAACAAAAAAATATAATGTATAACCAATATTATCACCAGATGGTAGACTTTATTTGTTATCCTAATTCCATTTTACATTTAGAAAATAAATATCAGCATGAATATTTAATACATTTGCTATAACAAAGGCAAAAGGCCAATATTATTATTGTAGGAATGTGAAGCTCAGAACTATTTAACTTTAATGGTGCTGTTGTTTTTACACTGCTGCACCATCTTTTTTCATTGGAATGAGCTAGAATGTTAGTAGACTGTTGCCAGAAGACTTTAAGAAGCAACTCTATACTTTTCCTAAAATACTGTTCTGAAGGTCAATATATTTGTTTAAAAACTGGATCCCTACTTCTTGCAGCTGGCTTGGTCATCATGAATATTGTTCATTCCTTAAAAAGAATTACCAAGTTCATATGTGAAAATATTATATTTTTAGCTTTTTAAGGTAGAATACAAGGTAAAAATGAATACACAAGGTAAGACTTACCTCAGTTCACCTTCTAGCAGTCCATTTATTTGGCCTTACAATTTTTACATTATGGGTGAAAATTCCTTTACTCTGAAAGTGTTAAAAAGAGGTATCAGTGTGTCCCAAAGAGCTCTGGAAAGGCATGTTTTGTGTAAGAAGACACAAGCATCTACTGATGCTTCAATTTAATTTGTTTGCTTGTGTTCTTACTTGGATGTGAAAGGAGACCTTATGTTGTAAGAGGCCCAGCTATCTTGGAGTGTCACTAGGAAAAGCTAGTTTCTATAGAGGATGAAGCAATTTAAGCCACTGAGTTTCAGTCCACTGGAGCGAGGGTGAAGGATTTTGTTATCAGGGGTTACATTTGGGGAATCAAAGAAAACGATAACCTGGTATAGAATTCCCAGCTTGTTTTGTTAGCTCTAATGATAGCATTTAAAGGGGCATCAATTTTGCTTGCTTTGTTAAGTGTCCTTCTATTTAAGAAAACATAATTATCTATTCATTCATGCAACATACAATTATTGAGTTCTTTCCCCTCAGGGTACCAGTGCTAATGGGGAGACATAACTGCATTGCTGGCCAGGGTGGTTTAATCTGAAAACCGTTCTGGAGAAATAAGTCTTCAATAAGAGGTCAGAAACTCAGTCCCACTAGAATCACGACTGTGACATTGTGCTGTATAGCATATCTGAGGAGAAAAGAGAATGTGCATTTGTCTCATTTGTAATGTGAGGATATAAATACTTATCTCATCGTTATCATAAATAATAAGATAATTTATAAGAGTAGGCACACCTATCCAATAAACCCAGCGTAGAATTATTTTATTTATTTGTGTTGTTAAACACACACACACACACACACACACACACACACAGATATTTACACGTAACAATCAACAGAAAATAAAATATTGAGTAATCTCTGAATAGGAGTACACTACAAGCTACATGCATTTTGAAGACCTCAACATTGAAGCTTATCAAAATTTCAGTCGGGCTGAGCCAAGACATGATCTTGAGAATTCAATGAGTTTCATGTGAGTAACAAATAGATTTCCAAAACGGAGGGAACCAGGCTTTGTTTGGATTGAACCCTAGGTCCATTCCTCACTTGGCCTCATAAATAAAAGGGAGGATTTTTTTTTCCACTTCCTAATGCCCAGAACTTGATAAATCCCCTGTAGCACACTCACAAACACAGGAACCCACTTAAATTAATCACATAATAGGGACTCTAATACAGGCTTTCTGCAGAAACACACACACCCCAAGCCAGGCCATAAAATTAGCAACTGCAAATAACTCAAACAGTAGGGAAGCTGGGAAATAATGTTTTCGTAGCTTTATTGGGGTATAATTGACAAAATTGTGATAAAGTGTGCAATGTGATTTTATACATATATACATATATAAATATAAGATTCCCATCAAGATAATTAACATATCCATCACCTCACATAGTCACCTATTTTGGTGAGACCATTTAAGTTTCACTCTCTTAGCAAATTTCAATTATACAGTACAATGTTACCAGCTATAGTCACCATGTTATATGTTAGATCCTCAGACTTTATTCATGTTATTCACTGAAAGGTTGTACCCCTTTAACATGTCCCGATTTCCTCCATGCCCAACCCTAGCAAAAAAAAATTCTATTAGTTTTCTATTAGTTTCTCTCTGTTTCTATTAGTTTATTTGTTTATTTATTTATTTTAGATCCCACAAATGGTACCATGCCATATTTATTTCTCTGCTGAGCTTATTTCACTTAGTGTAACATCTTCCATATTCATTTATATTGTTGCAAGTGGCAGGATTTCCTTCTCTTTTAAGACTGACTAATGTTTTATATATATTTATTTTCATATATATCTTTCACTCCTTTTGGTCCCATCTTTCATGTGCACTCATGGAGGAATTCTTAACATTTCAAATAATTATTATTTCACAACCAAATCATTTTTGAGTTAGTAGAGATGATCTTGCAATGGAAATTAGTAAGAAATTCTAGCTATTATATTAAAACAAAAAAGAAACTGGTCAGAGATCAAACTAAATAAGGCAATTGGGTACACCATTTTTCTTTTAGCTTGGTGAGAAATTAGATGTTTATTTGTATTTAGCTGATCAGAATGATTCTATTTTCCCAGGGGTGGAAAATAAATATCGCAGCCTTAGTGAGCATGACTAAAATAGATCTTTTCTGTTGAACTTAGTCTAAAGTTAATTGATCCTCTGTATTTAGGGAATACGGTGTCTATAAAAGATAAAACACAACTCTGATTTTAGTAGTTTACTATTATCATTTAGAGCTCATCATTATATTTAGCAAAGCTGAAATGCTTTTAATCATATCAATAATTGATCAATAACTGCTTTGTACTAAATGAACAAATGACTCATCAGGGTAGGATTTGAATGAGAAATTAATCATGTTATAAATTATTGCTTTTATAAGAGACTCCTATTGGACTCCTTAAAAAAAAAGAGAGAGAGAAAATTAACTCATTCTTCCTAAAGTACCATTCAAGGGGAAAACATATATGTTATCTCCTGGGTGATACTGACTCATTGGATAATTGGGAATCATGTCATAATAAGAAAGAGTAATTCCCCTGGGGCAATGATGTACTTAAACAAAATAAGTCAGAGATATGAATAACAGCTGAGGCAGTTACAAAAATTCAGAGTCAGCTTAGAGACTGTTTGAAAACAATTTCTGTCACAGGAGACAGTTTTTGTTTTCATTAATGGTCAAATATTCCTAAACAAATGAAGGAAGAATGAAGCCAGATAAATGCATGAGAACTTAAACAAGGCTACCCAAATCTGGTCTACATGCTACTGAGTACATCAGCACAACAGTACAATGCACTCAGAAGATGTGGGCTAATAGCTAATTTGTATGCTCTTGGTTTAAGAACAACTAATTTTTCTTCTGCAAACACAGTTTTGTACTTGGCATCACTCTAGGACAATTGTATCTGACTGCTGATAGCATAATGTCTGTTCACTCCTCAATGATCCATCAAAGCCACTCTGAGTCTTATCCCCAAGCATGTATTCAACGTTAGCATTTATGCACAACTATGAAAGTCAACTGAGAAATAGTTCTGTGGTATAGATATTGCCAAAGGGAACTAAGCATAAAGATGTGGTTTCATTTATATCTTCCTGATTTTGTCTCTACTTTTATTCTCTCTTGCTTATACTTCATTGCATATTGACTACAGTTTTGGATATTGTATAATTCCTTTCTCTTGTTTGGAGGTACCAGGATCTAATATAGGGTCATATAAAGGGTCTAATTCATCCAGATGTCTCATAACATAAAACTTTTTAAAATAAAGATTGTGCATGTTCTTCCTGCCAGTTCTTTTACCTCATTTCCCCTTCTCTGGTCTGAGAGTTAAGCTGACCACGCCCCGTCTCCCCCTTTTTTTGCATGCTGTGACTATGATATAAATTAGAACATGGATAGGAAAATACAGATTCAGATAACAGGGGCCTAATTATTAGTCTTTGCATCATTAGGGAAAGCCAAAGACCAAAGCGATAGAAGCTTTGAACATAAAGCCATTATGAACATGAAGCCATCGGTAAGCATGTTCCATCTTGTAGATTACGTTATTTGTTGTTTCTCCTCCTCTCCCCAGTAAAATAGAGTCATTGTGAAACTGATTTGGGGACTGCTTGTGAGACTATATGCCACATGAGAAGCAATTCTGACCCCAAGGTCAGATAAAAATTGTGCTAAGTTATCTGAGCCCAGATTCACTGATTTGTTTTAAATATAAATGGGACAAAATATATCATCTGTGCCTAACCATTGTGGACACCTTAACCTGTGCTCTGGGGGGCATTAGGTGGTCAGGTAGGTAATGAGTACTACTTGGTGCCTACAACTGTTGTCTACCATAGCATGTTGATCCAAAGAGCTGTCGAGATACAAAGAGACACAAAGAAGGAAGATAAAGATGTGATCTTTGTTGTCTAGAACACTGAGCTGAAAACAACTCAAGAAAAAAATTATTCAGGCCAAGTTAATATTCCTTGTTTGGGGTCAACATTTAAGGATATCCGTAAGGAAAAACTTACATTCATTCATGTAACAAAAAGTGAATAGAAGGGTTAGTTGAACATGAATTTAATATTGTGCTGAATTGAAAAACTAGAGCTTTGAATGGGGAGACAGAGCATCTGAGTTTGAGCCCAGTCTCAGCCTCTCCCTGGGTGATCACTGGATCCTGGACAAGTTTATGGTGCTTAGTTTTCACATCAACACACTGAGGGATTTGAAATAAATACTCTCAGTTTACCCTGAATGTAGAGTTAGAGAGTCAATATGAACAAGAAGGGGAGAAGAAATGAAAAGTTGATTGATTCTACGGAAGGAAAGATTTGTACTGAGAAGTCAATGAGAGAATCTTGGAACGTCAGATGATGTAGAGCCTTGTTGATGTTAGTGCTAAATCAGATAGGTGCCAGAGAATCAAAAAATTGTAAGTAAGGTAACATCATGATGCAAGTGTTGGTATAAGGAGATGTGAAGCATGAATTTGGGGAGAAATACAGTAGGAACACATCGGATTTTTCAGTAGCCTAACTGTGATATTCTGTACTATTGTAGAATAGCAGCAACAGGAGCAAACATGCACTGACGTTTTATTTTGTGCTTGGCATCTTTGTTAAGTATTTGACATGCGCTATGTCATAAGAGGCATCTCAGCCAAACAAAATAAAACAGCAGGACTTGCTTGATAATACGAAAGCTAATGTAAAAGCTAGTCAGTTTTGATACAGTTCTGGGTCTGAGTTCTGCCACAATAATGGTGCCATTAAATTCAGATTGCCATCGAGTTTGGGGAGAAAGATTTAGTGATAACTTTTGGCCATGTTGAATTTGAGACCATTTCCCTAAGGAAATATAAAATATTGGAGTAGCTATTTCTAAGCTACACTGGGCAGAGGCGGCCGTTCCCATCCTGAAAGCAGATGAAATTTCTAACAGTACAAAAATAAAGACAAGGGAACCTGATTAAAGGACTTGAACTTCAGTCAGGAGGAGGTGATCATTGAATGATGAAGTGGAACCAAAGAAAGGAAAAAGTGAGATGGCGAAAAAACGTTCACAAACTCTAAGAGAGGGAAATTTTCAAGAAAATGGAGGAGAATGAGCCGGGGAAGAGATCGGCAGTGAAAAATGGTACTGAGGTCAAGGATGTTTGCTTCAGGTCTGAAACACGACAGTTACATTTCACGACCAGGGCTAAGCTGAATCTCCTTCCCCCACATCCACCAAAGCCCGGGGGGACATTGAACTTCACTAGTAAGCGCATTGGGGCTGCATCTTTATAGTGTTCAATAAAAATGGATACAATCGCTCCAGAAATTGAACATTTTATAGCTCAAACTCTTTCAAAGGAGAAATGAAACTATTTCTGTTGAATAAAATTAGAAATACGGAATGGACGCTGGTCGCTGCCAATCCAGCTGCCATTTCCCACACCAACCCCCTCGTTCATGCTGCCAGAGCCCTGAAGTTATTTCAGTTTCCACCTTCCTTTGCTCAACTTGCAGTTTCATTGAAAGTTAGCTCCATGGGCAGCCCCTAGGGAATGTTTCTAACATACTCGTGGGGATCCTACTTCCTTTGGTTGATCACTATTTCAGGCATGGATATGGGACACCAATCTAGCCAGAGAAAAATAAAGGTAAGTTAGGTGGGGGCCTTCTAGGTAAAGTTGTCCTGACTGATTATTTAAAAAAAAAATAAAAAAATAAAAAATAAAAAAAATTTGGACCTTGTCTTTCGTCGATCTGGGTGTGATGCCCAGAACTGCTGCAGCCATCTTATAACCAGGAGGAAACTAGCCTTTGAGGACAAATGGCATAACAGAGAGATGGAAGGAGCCTGAGTTCTTGAGGACATTATTGAGCCATTCATCACATCATGCCCCACCTCCAGGATTTTCTTAAGCTCTTGGAGTTTTCCATTACTTGTAGCTTAATGCAATCTATTATAAAAATGTGACGATTATTTCCTGGCATTTTCCCTCCCTCACTTTTAATTGTTTTTATTATTATCTTTTATTCAGCTTTTTGTATTTTATTTCAGTGGAATTGTTTTGATAGAAAATCTAACTACTCTATAAGAGTTCAAATTCTAATTCCTGATTTTGTAATTATTGCTACAATTGAATTCTTAGCTGATTAGGTTGAGTGATGGTGGGGTGAGGGGAGGTAAGAAGAGTGTGTGAATAAAGGAATGGTCTATTATTTCCCAATTTTCCTCTCTATAGTCATGGCACAGATTTAAAAGGCACTGGGTATAGTATTAGTTTAGTGGGATTACAATAAAACCCAAAATCTTTACATAAATTTCTCAAGCCTTTTGTTTTGCGCTTGCATTTTATGATTTTTTTTTTTTTTCAGGCATGGCATTTTCATTAACATGTGTATGCAAAGCTTCATTGTTCAGTATGGCTCTCTAATGAGAAAGAATGAGACTAAGTATTGGGAATGAAAACTGTACATTTTTATGTGGTGGTTTATAGACTATTACTTGTAATTGAAATTTGAAGTTCGCCTTTACAGCTAAGGTGAAAGCAGAAAATCACACATTATGTCTCTCCCTGACGTAAGGGACTCCAGACTGGAGAGAGAACTAGTCTTTGACAAAGGGTCGCACTTACATATCAAAAGAAACAGAGAGCTGGCGGTTGTCCTCAGAGGTTAAATTTGAATGAAGTCCAATGTCTATAAAGAGGCCATCTGCTAAAGGTAAGGACTTAGGATAATTGGGAATTTTTTGAGAGTGCTAAAAGTGGAAGTTGAAGGGGGAACCTATTAGAGAGCTTGCCCAGGTAATGGAGATAATGTTTGTGTTAAGGGATCCAGTTGCTGATTGGATTTTTTTTTCCCCAATGTGAGAAGTCTGCTGTGTGACCTGGGTTGATGCTACAGAATAGACCTGACGTGTTGATTTCAATCATTTTACCAACTACATTGGATAAAATTTATGGTAATTGAGCTTTATAAAGCAATATTATACTTAAGAGTACTCTGAAATCTGCTGTTTCAATGTTATTACTTTATCCCATGCATTCACAATGGCTCCAATATTGCCTCAAGGGGATAAAAATCAGTTCTTCAGGGGAGAGGTAGGGAAAAAAAAATCTTAGATTCCACATAGTTATACAATATACCTATGGTATTAAAATTGCACAGGGTAGGGAGTAATTAGGAAAAAAATGAAAAGCTGAGGGGAGGTAATAATGAATTTAAAAAGTTAGTCTACCAAAAGAATGTATTTACTCTGTAAAGAAAAAACACAACTGTCATGTCATGGGAAAGTCCATCCAAAGCTTCCAGAAGCATCTCAGTGACATCGGACCCCTTATATATAGTCTGTTTTGGCAAAAACTTGCAACCATTCATCAAAAATGTAAATCTCAGACTTTTTGAAAGTGTATAAGAATGAGACTACTCCCGTTGTTTCAAGATTACAGCTAAGAGTCTAAGGTCAAAATAACACTCCCAGTAACTTCCTGAGCCTGTGGGCCTGTGAAGAGGTGACCAGTCATTTCTACTACCGTCCTCCTCCCTTCCTACCATCACGCAATTAAGTGATGCAGGAGAGAGGGAATTCCAACACAGTTTCATAAGTGCGGTCGGCCTGGAGTTCTGAGAATTGTCCTTAGATCTGAATAAGAGAGACAGACCTCAGGAGGACCACTTTTGATGGTGAGGAATATCTGCAATTGAGGGAAGCTGGCATCTCATTCCTGGTTGGACTTCAGCTTGGGCAGCAGACTTGCTGATTTGCTGTCTTGTCTATTTGAACAAGTGGAAAAGGAAATGAGAGAGAGAGAGAGAGAGAGAGAGAGAGAGAGAGAGAGATCAGCAGAGAAACATCCTGAATTCCCACCACTTGGCCTAAGTATTGCCTGCATTTTCCATTGATCATTGACATACTGTGAAAGATGGGCAAAGGCAACCTAATAACAAGAAGCTTAGAGCATATCCACAGAGGGAGGAAGCTAAGGGGACTTCAAAAACTCTTGAAACAGAACATCTCTGTGGTAGAGAACTACAAAGTAGAGAGATCTCATCCAAGGTGCCTCTTACCTGATTCATTTACATTCCCCCAAGGCAGATAGTATGTAGGCTATAGTCCCATAGCTGGGCATTGATAGCTGCAATCAACTGAAAACTACATCCTTTTAATGAAAAACAGTTTTGTCCTTTTATTTCTCTCCACCAATCTTCCTTACCTTGAGGAGCTGAAACAAATAAAAGGGGGTGGAGCAGGAGAGGGCAAAATGCAACCCTCTTCCCTCTCTAAATTCAGAGGCTGAGGGGACTAAACTCCAAATTGAATTTACAGTTCAAGTTTTAAGTCCGCCTAGACTTAACCAACCTCCTAAATACCAGGACTTTGCTAGAAAGGTCTGAGCTCTGCCACAGAAATCAGCAGAGAGGTTTGATAGGACACGTTTAAAAGTGGAAGAAAGCAGCAGTGGAAGGAAAAATTAGTATCATTCCTTTCCACCCACCCTTTATCCCAGCATCCCAGTTTAGACTGACCAATAAACAAACTATTTAGTTAAATCACAGTAAGACTGAAGTACAATTTTGAATTTCTACAAAAAAATTAACTTAAAAAAATAAAACTTGGTTAGGATTCAGCAATTTTCCTCCATCTCTTTGTAGTTCTTCTTTCAACACCCTCAAAACCCTAGCTTATTATCCAAATCCTTTACCAAGGACTTATTTCCCCCCATATTATCAGACTGATTCAACCACCAAAAACCACAGGGTCCTTTTCTCTATATAGCCAGGAGTAGTTATTGTCATTATTAAGGACTGCTCCCCAAATTTCCCTGGCTATGTGAATTACCCAGGAACTTTGGATGTTGTTATAAATACAGTTTCCGAGAATATTATGAACTGAATTGTGTCTCTCTCTGCAAATGTGTATGGTGAAGCGTGAACCACCATGTGATTGTGTTTGGAGATGGGGCCTTTGAGGAGATAATTAAGATTAAATGAGGGCATAAGGGTGGGGCCCTAATCTGATAGGAGTGGTGTCCTGATAAGAAGAGGAGGAGGTACCAGAGATCTCTCTTTCCACACAGGCACAAAGAATAGGCCCTGTGTGAACACAGCAAGAAGGCAGTCTTCTGCAAACGAGGAAGAGAGCCTTCAGCAGAAACTGAGTCTGCAGGCACCTTGATCTTGGACTTCTAGCCTCTAAGACTGTGAGAAAGGAGATTTCTGTTGCTGAAGCCCTCCAGCCTATGGTATTTTGTTATGGCCGCTCTGGCAGACTAAGACAAGGGGGCATCCTCTGAAGTTCCTAAATTACCAAGTCTGAGATGTGTCCCAAGAATCGGTATGTTTGTGTTTTAAGCATCCAAAATGATTTTTATGACCTGCTACAATTTGGAGGCACTAAGTTTAAGGGAATACTTTTATGAATATTTCTGCTTGTACCTATTTCTTTCAGTGTTCACCTTCCTCCACTGTTTATGGACATTTCTCCATTTCAACACATATTTACTGATCCACTACCATTCTAACTGGTGAGAATATAGCAGCAAATAAAAATAAGACTGAGCAGATTTCCTCCCTTGCAGAACCTGACATTCTAATGGAGATAAATAGAACATTGAATGACAAAGACATTTATTATTTAGTATCCAGTAGTGATAAATTCTGTAAAGACAAAAAATAAGGTGTTAGAGAACGGGGTCGGGAGGTAGGGTGGTCCTTTCTATAGGAAATAAAAGAAAGCATCTCTGAAAATATCACAACTGATCCAAGACATAGATGAAGCAAGAAAACCACATGAAAATTCTTGAGGAGCAGCGTTTCAGGCAGAGGGAAAGGCAAATGCAAAATACCTTGATATCTATCTGTTAGGGATGATTCCAGGTCTACAATAGCTGAAGCCCGGGGACTAAGGAAAAGGGGGATGGGAGATAAGGTTGGGAGAGAGGCAGGGGCTAGACCAGGTACTACAAGCCAAGGGAAGGAGGCTGGATGGTGTTGAGCAGTAGAAATGTATGATCTGATTTAATTATGAGTAGAAAGATTCTAGAGAAACAAGAGGGAATATTAGGAAGCTCGTTAGGAAGCAACTACAATTAATAGTCTGGGTTAACCCAACACAGAATGTCAATTAATTTTAGTACGATGTAATCTGTAGGTATAACCAGGCCCAAGAAAATCAGGGCTCCAGAGACCTCAATGTCTACCATTATCTAGAGGATTGTATTTTATTTTATTCAGCTAAAGATCAAATCTGTAGGCTGTTTTTATTTCTTCTCCTTTGTATTTCTTCTATGCATAGAGGACCCTAGATTTATGACTTTTTATTACACAAGAACGCACTTGGATTTTTCAGCCCTGCCTTCTGACCCTGCCACCGAAAAAATATGCAAACAGCTGACTTGGTTTACATGTGTTTTAGTAATAATAAGAACAGTTGCATGAAACACTTCCCCGCCCAATTCATATAAACTCCTCCAGCATTTTCTAGACACCTGTTTAGGTGGAGTTAGAAATAACTCCATTTGCATACAATGGAATTGTACCCTTAAAAGTTAACCTACCTATTAGTATAACTTACCAATGACCTCAAATACAGAATTTCCAAATATCTACTCTTAAAGTGTGCATATCCTTTGCCCAGAACAAAATTATTTGAAAAAAGTGTTATTGTGCTTTAGATTGAGGTTTTAAAGTGATTTAATTATAGGCATAGCATGTTGGGTTTTATATATCATATCGACAAATCCAAAACCATACTTCTGAATTTAACGCACTCTAAGGAGGCATTAAGAACATACTGGCTGCTCTTTCTTTTGGCAAAAGCTTCATACTAGGTAAAAATGCTTCCAATGGTATTTTTGAACTATTCTATTTTTGACCCTAATCCTTTCCTTTGCTGTGGTTATGGCCCTCAGTCCCTAAATTATAGGCTCTCCTGCAGTTTCCAAAAAGCTAACTCACACCACCATGCACATTAAGACAGTGGTGTATATAATATTCCACTAAGGGAGACCCGATGAACATTAAACCCCCCTAGTAACCAGTCACAAGTCAGGCTGCAACTGACGCTAGTCATTTTTCTTCACTGACAACTTTTCATTATGTGGCTTTCCCAGAACAATTTAAAAATTGATCTGCAGCTGATGGGAGCTAGGACGAATTGGGCCCAAGTGAACTCAGAGCATCAGAGCAAAGTCAAAGCCAATGCCAGGTCCCCAGCACAGAGTAGATGGTAAGCAAAACCCCCTCCCCAATTTTCCCAACTCCCCTCCCCCTCCTGCTCTTCCATAGGCAGCGCACACAGAGCTTGGGCTCCTCATAGCAGTTCCTCACTTGGGACACCTCCCAGGCCTGAAGAGGCCATGTAGACTTTTCTTTCATCATCTGTTATCTCTTGTCTAAAAAGGCCAGAGTTTCACACTCCTGAGAAAACAATTCCCTAGTATGTATGTGTCTACTGATATTAAAGAAAGGGTCTTTTTGTTTTCTACAAAATTGTATAAATCTGGTTTAAAATTGAGGGCACTAATCTAAACTTGCTCTGTGTAATTCTGGTGTAGATGGTGTCAGTGGGATTACTTGGCAATATGGAGTGTTCAAGGGTCAGGTTGTGCAACCCTGGGGACACTATGAGAATGACATGCCTCTCAGAGTATTTCAGGGGACTGACGGGCTCTAAGGACATATCCTGGATCCAAGGACACTTCAAGGTAATGAATGAGACAGGCTGATGGAGTTTAGGCAGGTGGATGGTTGTTGTTTGTGGCAGTGGTAGTGTGTGTGTGTGTGTGTGTGCGTGTGTGTGTGTGCGTGTGTGTGTGTCTATGTGTGTGTGTGTGTGTTATGGGATGGACATAGGGAGGGGTAGGGGGCAAAGGGATTGTCTGGACTGAAAGGAGACTGAGATTTCAAAAATAAATCTAGAAATACCATACAAATAGGAATTTATTTAAGCCAAAGTAAGTTACCCTTTTTATATCATTCCACCTACTTTTTGTGAGTCAGTCTCCGGGAACTGGTTAAGACGTCCCACAGTGTGTTTCCTCCTTTAACAACAATAATGATAGCAGCAAACATTTATTGAACAGCTATGAGCAAGAAAGATGCCAGAGCCTTTTTTGATATAGTAAGTCGATTGCAACTGTTGAACTTTGATTCAGCACAGTCACATTGTGAGATACCTTGTGAGATACATCAAATTAATGAATAGAAGACCTTCCCTCTAAAATTGTCCTGGTTCAAGAGGGTCATCTTTGGACACACACGAGAAGTGTCTTGGAAGTGCTGCAGGGTTAAGCCTGTACTACAACCCACAAGTCAACAGGATCTAGCTATCGGAACAAACTCCTGGGGGCAGCCCCACCTCTCAGGCAGTTACTCAGTTGCTGTTTACCAGTCCTTGTTGTGACTGGCCTTGAACCCACACATATCCAAAACTTGACACTCCTCCAGACGCAAGAGTGCAGGAGGCTTGTGGAGGCTGCATAGACAGTTGCTGAGAAGGATCTGAGAAATGAGGAATCTTGGTGTGAGATCACCTATTTTATAAACACCTTTGGAGGCTTCTACTTGTCTGATCACCATATCCTTTTAATAAACACTTTTGTGGTTTCATGATGAACACTTGGTTTAGTACTTTCCATTACAGAGTCCAAAGACAAACTTTTTTATCTGATTCAAGCAGAGTGATGGGTACACATCAGTCATCATTCTAGTATGCACCTTTCTGGATTATGTTAAAAAACTAAGGCCTAAGAGAAGAACTTTGTGTTCTTGACCAGCAGAAACTGCAACAGACCAAGAAAATTAATAATAAATTAATTAATTAACTTATGAGTGTATCTTCATTGACTTTTCAGTGTATTAAGTGCCCAGCTTTGATATTTTATTTTAAATAGTAGAAGACATTTGAAGCCGAAGGCTAATTAAACGTTTGTGTTTTTTTTTTATCTAAGTCATGTTGGTAGTTGGCTAACTGTATTGTAGAACAAAATAGTTGACAGTGCATTCTCAGTGTGACATTTGGAAGCAGCCCCAGAATCCTTCTTGGAATGATCAAAAGGGAGGTGGAAGATAAATTGGAAAGGGCCTCTGTAAGAGTGGTATAACTGAAAACCCACGAAGTAAATTTCATCTTCAACATAACACATTACGTGAATAGTGTCACTCCAAGTCTTTGCTTCTCAAGACTAGGGTTTGGGAATGGGCAAGTAAGTTGCCTACAGAAGAAGACAGTTCCCTATTGACTTGGTTTTAGCCTGTATAGTAGCTTCCCTCAGTTTCCACAGGAGATTAATTCCAGGACTCGCCAAGGAAGTCAAAATCTATGGATGCTCAAGTCCTTTATATAAAATGACAGAGTATTTGCATATAACCTATGGACATTCTCCTGTATGCTTTAAATTATCTCTAGATTATTTACAACACCTAACGCAATGTAAACGCTATCTATGTAACTAGCTGGATGTCAGAGCATTTTGAAAATATATAAAACTTTAAAAAAATGTTATATGGTATTATAATTATTAGTAAGTCTCTACTTGATTCTGAATCCTTTGAAATTCTTCTAAGTATATACTATTGAAGATCAGATATCTTGCTGGACTGTATTTCTAAATGATGATTATCCATTTTTATACTTAGAGATAATCTGATTGTGTGTGTAGAAACAACATCTAGCTTTTGGTTCTGTGTCTACTCAAGAGCCAGGAATGAGCTGTGGAGAGAGTTATGAGTGAAACCATTAGGATGTAGGAAACATTTCTAGTACTTTGCTCTTAATATTTATTTACACATTTGTGTAAGAAAGACAAACTTTTTTTAACTGAAAATAAATCTTTACAAGTGGTGCTTGAAAGCAAAGTTTAATGTCTATATCATCACCTTTCAGCCAGATTATTTTTTTCTAAAATCATATGTTAAAAGTTTTCACATTTCTTCCCGTTTATAAATCTGAAAAATCTCTAACACTATCGCCTCACTCACTCATTCTTTCACTGTAGTGATACTCATGTCTTTGACAGGTATAAATTCACAGATTGTACTAAATCAAGCCAATGAGTAGAAATGAAACTCAATTCCAGGACCTTATGTTTGAACAAAACTTCTTCCACTTCTTTCTGGGGCCACTTGTTCTGTGGGACTTGGTGATGAAATTGTCTGAGCGAACCCGCCTTGAATGTCTTCAGAGCCTGAGCTAAGAATACAAATGCAGACTCACACATTAAACGTATTTTAAAATTATACTTCAGCATACTACATGATTAAATAAAATATCTTGTAGTCACCTACTTTGATGAATACACTTTCACAATGATAAAATTTAAAAATATGTTTAGTGCTACTGTCTTTTTATTTAGAAAATAAAATACTGTTTCAGCTTATTTTGAATAACTTGAAAGTTATAAGAATAAAATGTGACTATAATCAAAGCATACTTTGATGAAAATATATTAAAGTATATTTTATATAGTTCTTGAATATATTTTCATCAAAAAATATAAATTAAATTTTAAAATTAGAAAAGTAAATAATTTTCTTACATTGTTCCAAAAAATTTTTTCTAAACTATTCAAAATATCTGTCAAAATTAAAGAATAATTAATGAATTGTAATTAACTTGTAAATAATTTTAAATGAGCATATTTAAATTAATATAACTTATTTAACTTTTTAAATATAGTTAAATCTTACTAAATATTTTCATAAAATAAGGGTATCCCTATTCTAGCATTCATTGTCCAACTATTGTCTATTAGCCAGTGTAAATAATTTATATCATGCATCATTTGTTTTATCTTGACCTGTATATTTACAAATTTAAGATTAATCTAAATTGCTTAATATTGCAAAATATTTCTCAGCCTCTATGTTCAACTATCGTAAATGTAGTGTTAATCTTTGTGTTCTTCCAGAACCAGGGGTTGGTGAACAAAGAGAAACAAAAAAAAAAATGGAGGCTCAGAACCACCTGAAAAGGCCCTCATTACGGGAGAAACTATTGCATTCCTGCTCTTTGAGAGGATTTAACAAGTTAATGAATTTTCTTTTCTCTTACCTAAGTGCATCTTCTACTCAAATAGTCCTTCCACTCCAAAGTAGTGCCCACCTCCTGTGTCAGCAACTTGGCAACTCACATACCTCACAGCTTTTTGGAAGCAACGGCTAATTGTTCTGAAGTGAAAGGGAGAAGCATTTCCCTGGGGCCACTAGAGCAGATGTTGAGGTTGTAGATTTCACCGTGCCAGAGCTACATTCAGAATCACAAGTAACAGAAACACCTATGTCTTTGGTAAAGTTAGAGTTCTCGTGGCTGTGATATTTGGGCCCATGAAAGCCCGTGTGCAGAACAGGAGCCCAAGCTTGCCTGGGTATAAGGCATGTATTGGACGTGAGCCTGGAGCTACTAAGAATCTCTGTGAAGCTTGAAAAGGAAGCCAACACAGCAGAAGGCAAAGTGAGTGAATTGATGGCAAGAAACTGATCCATGATGAAAATGTATGAATTCCAAATCCCATTGCACCTGAGGCCAACTCTACACCTGGAATTTTCATTTAGTGAGACAACATATTATCTTTCTTTTCTTAAGCCATTTTTAGAATTGAGATTCTATCATTTGTAACAGAAACAGTCACAACTGATATAGCAGGAAACCATTCTCTTTCCAGAGCACTAACCACCAGGAAGTGTCGTGCCAGCTTTGACTTCATTTGATCGGATGTGGATAGGAACTAGAGAGAAACCACTGGATTTGTTCTGTAGACTCAAATTCTGGGTCATGTCTGGGTGGCAACTCTTTTTACCAACACCACCCAACCACCTATCCCTACTTTTGCCTTCTGGTTTCAATTGGCCTTTGTCTAGAGCCTTGAACAACTAGGAGTGACTCTGACAAGAGGATCAGGAAGAGGTCTGCATATGCAAAGCAGCCTCAAAAGCATTCTTCAGAAAGAAGAGCATCAGACTGCACCATGGACACGTCCATTCATTACATGTGGAATTTGTTAAAAGGGATAAATACCTAATTTCATAGCCCACTGTAGAAGAGAGTATTGCATTTCTAAATCTAAACAACCACCCATTAATGCTTAATTCCCATGATTTGAAAATCTTTTCTAATCTCATTTTTCTTTCCGCCTCCCGTCGAGTGATTTTTTTCATATATATTTCATAATTAACATAGCATCAGTGTTGTTTGTAAGGTAATACTACCAAGAAGCCTGCCTGTACACTAATGGCTTACTTGGAGGCTACACATTCCTAATGATTATACGTTCATTTAAAGCTTTCATTGCACAGTAGCAAAGTCGACTTGAAGTAAATCATAAACTTCACTTTAGTCAGTGTATCACATATCAAGATTTTTATAAGTACGTGTTGACTTTTTGGTAAAGGCCCAAGTCCCTAATCAGTATTCCAAGGAAGAAAAAAAAGAAGAAAAAAAAAGCTCACCAAAATACAGTGGGTGGAATCGTGCCCTACACTAATAATCTATTTCAAAGAATACCTTCTTTCAGACTACACAAAAATATAGTGCTTACGTTTTTACAAACCACAGTTTATGTAGAAATTATTTTATGTTTAGATATCACTCACTAGTAACTGGTATTGAGCCAGCTCGAGAGCTACATAAACACCAGATTTTACACATTACATAGCTCACACAACATTTTGCTCTAAGCTGGTTAGTTAGTTTACTGTCTAACCCTACACAGAGAGCTCCCCTGCTCCCACCACTTTTTTTTTTTTTTTTTTTTTTTTTGGCCAAGAAAAGCAGCAGGGGATTTTTTTTTCAATACACCAAAAGAAATCAAATCATACATGTGCACTTTTGTAAACTAGGAATTCCTGTTTCTGTTACTGTAAATCACTACCAGATGTCAAATAGCAAAATGTTCATTACTCCCCCAAATAAAAGAGTTGATTAATGAGGCACATTTACATTGTGGAATCTTGGTCTCTGTCATAACTGGACAGGGTTTAAGAAGTTTTAAAAAATCATGCAGATGGGGAAATAACTTTAACCATTATGCTTCAAAGGCAAAGTAAATATTAGGCATCTTGGGGCAGGATTTGGTCATCTAAGGGGTAATAACTTCCAAATGAAACCAGGCTTTCTTCTTAAAGAAAAGAAATGGTAGCCGTGTCACAAGACAGAAAGACAGATATGTTTCTGGTCAGTCTATGGTTTATAACTGCTCAATATAGGAAATATATTCTAGGGGAATTTCGGTGCAATGCATAATCTTTTAAAGGCAGTCTGATTGCCCTGCTCACCTTACCCAAGTAAGCAACTCTGGGGATGGTTACTTATGTGATGATAGTATCTGTGCCGAAATACTTTTCTAAAGAGAATCCCCTTTCTCTACTGAATAGGTAGTCTTCATTTGAAAAGGAGCATCTACGCGTATTTTAGTGAAATCAGCAGATTGTAAATAAAATCAGTTACCAGCTGCAAGCAACCCTCTCAAAGTGATGTTTCACATTCCAGCCACTAGTCTACAGCATTATGCAGTCTCCCGTGCACCGCAGACGTTTTCAAAATATGCTGAACATATTTCTTGCCTCTGTATTTGTGGTCTGTTGCATGGAGGTAAAGGGCGTTAGAAAAATAACCTGGGGAGGAAATGACATTGGCAGCTAATCAGATGTGTTTTTTTTTTTTTTTTTTTTGGTCAGGGAAGCTGACCTGAAATGACTCATTGGCCCCTGCAGGCTTTTGTCCATATAGCTTGGTTCAGACACTTTGGAACCACTGTGGGGCTTGACCACCCACAGGGACACTGTCACCTGCATGTATCTATGCAATCCATTTCTTATTCAAGTATGTAGCTACTTTTATGTAGACACGTTTTCTGTGGTGCACATTTACGTGTGTGTGTGTGTGTGTGTGTGTGTGTGTGGTGGGGCTTGCATGTGCCATTCATTTTCTTAGTAGGTGGTATTAAGCAATTATTAAGAACAGTGACTTTGGAATCAGTTACACAGAAGTTTGGACCCTACATCAATCACTCATTAGCAGTGTCACTTTTGTCAAGTAATCTAAATTCTCTGACTCTCTGTTTCCTTACACATAAATGGGAATATTAATGAGCACGTCAGAGCGTTACTTGAAGAATTAAATGAGATATAGCAGATGACGTCCTTAACATTGTGCTTCATACGGTGTTAATAGTAATACGATTTTCTCTAATGCAAAGAACTTTCCTCATCCAGGCAACACCAGCTTAAATGCTCTGGTTTTCCCTGTATTGCCTCAGCTGGAGTTACATGAAGCAAACCAAGGATTCAGACACAATGGGAGACATTAATAGTAATTTTAAAAATAAAATGTGATTACCATTTTAAACACTTTGAAAATCCAGTACTTAGAATTTAAACGATGCCCAGTTCCAAAGAACCACAGAGCTGGAAAGGAATCTGGGATCACCTGGGCAGACACCTTCATTTTAGATCTGAGGAAACGAACACCTGAAGAGGTTTCACTTTCTCCTCAAATCTCTCCAGAGTTGGTGCTGGGTCTAGAATCCAGGTGCAGTCCCAGCCCTCAGCACCTCTGTTCTTGGCTTAGAATCTGCTGCTCCTCTTTGGGTTTAAAATGGGAGCCAAACATTTGCTTTTCTGAAAACACCAAAGTAAGGGAATGCAACAGGCAGAACTTGGGCCAACCTGTCATGGGAAGTCTGAACACTCTAAGGACCAGAATCATAGAGTATTATCTAATAAGCGAGGTTATAAGGTTTTGTGAGAACAAAAATGTAATAATGTATGGCAAAGCAAGTCGTACGAAAGTTTTATGTAATAATGAGGATTAATATTATACATTTCTCACGTAATCAATTGCATCCTTGTTAAATTGAATCAGGTAGCAATTTGTTGAGAATACCTGGTATTATATAACCTCCATTGGATGGTAGGAGAAAATTTTCATTATGATAAGGAGAGAGGGAAGAACCATGTCTCAAGAGCTCTTCACACAAAATGAATTACTATCCTCCTACTTTATAAGCAATTTCTGCTCTAAGATCTCCCAGTATCTGGAGAAGATGAGGCTTAATCTTTGTTATTAATAAAATAACTGGACTCTAGGGTGATAAAATCATCAGAATATGTATATCTTAAGTCCAGGTAAAAGTTAAAACCCAAACCTACTGCTCATGGGGGACTCCGCACAGTTAGGGAAAGAAAAAGCAGCTAAATGTTGGAAACTGAAGGCATTTAGAAAAAGAAAGTTGGCTTGGTATGGCTAAGTATTTTTCAGCGCTCTAGAATACAATTATGAGCATTCACAGAAATCCATGTTTTATTTTAAAAAGAAAATTTTAATTATATTTCTTTCCATAGAGAATACAAACTTTGTTATACTTTTGCTACCAGTCATTCATCTAACTTTTAAGAATCTTCTATTAGAAATCCAACCTCACTCGAGAGTTCTTAAATAAGAAACAATGAGTTGTGTTTGAAGAATCTGCTTGTTTGTCTCAAAGGAAAGATAAAAGTGTGCTTGAGTTTCAAGGCAGATTTCAAGGATGCCTCGGAGGAGTTCTTCCCATTTTGACCAAAACAAACAAACAAACAAACAAACAAACAAAAATCTAAAATTTCTGGTCTAGCAGTGGCCTCAGCAGGCTTCCACATTTTAGAGGCTGGCATCTCACGTATTGGCATCTCACTCTTGAGAACCAACTCTGAGGAATTTGTTCAGTATGTCAATGGTAACACAGAAAGAGGGCAGTGGTCCCTCAAGAGAAGGGCTTGACTGAAGCACAAAGAAGAATAATCTGGCATCTTTTATTGTCCTGGAGGATTCCTTGGGCTTCCCCTTGGAGCTCACTTTTTTCATTATCTTTTTAGAGTTCCAACTTTTGGAATTCTTTCGGGGTCAGTTCAAGGACTCAACTGACCCTGCTGGGGTACAACTTTGAGCATCTAAATACTGCAGATGTTGGAACATTGGCATTTTGCCACCCTCTCCATCTATCTATCTATACCCACCAAACTATTCTTTGCCTTAATTAAGGCAGCCAGAGGCTAAAGAGATTTGTTTTGCTTTGCTTTTAATTTTTTTTGTTTTTGTTTTTTGTTTTTTTACATTTGCTACTGAGCCATTCTGCAATGGGAGAATTAGAAGCTAGGTGCTACTGGTTGAATGAATTGTTCTCTGTCTATATGGCCAGGTCAACATGTGTGAAATGAAAAGACAAGGGGCATCCATGCTGTCCATTTTTGCCATCTTTACAATGAATATTGATCACCACACATCAGTGCAGCTGGAGCAATTACTGGTAATCATGAAAATGGCCAAAATGAATTGATTGACTGTTGTTTCTTCCAGTTTCCCAGCTGTGTAACCAGCTGCATAGCCACGGTCCAAGATAAATCCTGTTTATGGGGTCGTAAGACTTTTTTGAGCATGAAACCCCTTGTGAAAGGTTACTAAATGGGCAGTTGAGAATTCCATAGCAATTAGGGCACCTTTGAGGATGTCTAACTCATGGAGGAAGTAACTATTCATTCACCAGGAGATCCCATCCAATGGCATTGATGCCATATGATGTACATCAAGGCCAAATCAGATTTAAACAATTGGAAAATACTCTAAATCCACTAAGCATTTGAATTCCCTACTTTGTGATCAGGTGAAGATTACAATTGAATAAATTTAGATAACAGTAAAAATTATGTAATTTAATTCATTTACTTACACTAAATGTACGCTTGTTAGTTTTTAAATGGACTCAAGAGAGTGACACACACACATTTATGTATTCAGAAAAACAGATGCTACAATTTTTCACATGTACTGATATTGCTTATGACATGTGGGTGGCTGAACAGTATTTAAAGTAATATGAACTGCTAGATGAGACTCTTACCACTGACAAGTTCTGTTATTTATTAAAGAAGTTTTGTTGGTTTAACATTGGTTCTGCATGAACAATAATTTTGTATTTTCGGAATCATCTTTTTCACTTGCATGAAAATACAACACCCTTAGCCCAATGGCAACCAACTGACCTCTCTTATGCTTTCCATCTGCACTACATTCATCAAACCATAGAGTTTGGAATCTGCAGCCTTTTTATGCAATTTAAGTAAGAGAGACAGAGGGAGGGAAGCACTAATAGGCCTCTCCTCGGGGAACCCCAACGACTTCTACCACCATCCCAGGGATTGGTGTCAATGAAAGACCAAAGCCATATTGCCAACTTACCTTTGAACAAGGGCAAACTTTGGATTGAAAATGGTTCTGCATCTGCTCATTTTACCCTGTGGAATTCTGAGTCTCTGAGGTTGTTGTGGTTTGAGTAGGATGCCTCATAGTTTCCCCACACAGATTTGAATGTTCAGGTTGTCCCCCCTCTCTGTCCCAGGCGGATGCCTCTGAGTTTTAGAATAAACTCTGCTTGAGTGGACTTCCAAGATGGGAGAACAGAAATGATGAGTTATTACTGGAACAACTTAACTGGTATCTGAGTGAATATTTTCCTTACCAAAAATTATGAAAAATGAAAAATCATGGAGCACATGACCTAATAACAGGACAGGATATTGGCAATCAGGACTGCCCCAGAGGTGAGAACTCTTCTTGAAAATCCAAAACACATGGCCCTGAGAGGGGTAATCCAAACTGACTTCCAAATGGTGTCATGGTGATTGCAATACATTTACAATTATTACACTTAGATAAAAACAATCATTTGGGACAAAAATAATTTATATCACTATGTTTTAAAATTAAAATTTTTGATTATATTTATGTATGACTTCTTTGTTTAAAGCATTTGGACTTAGATATGCAAAGCATGATTATTTGCATTCATTCTGGGGGAGTGAAATGTAATTGTGGCTTTCTATAATTCCTCCTTTCAATGTGTGCTGTTTGTTACAAAAGATGGAAAGAATTTATTTTGACATATGATGTTCTCCCTTCAGCTAATTCCACCATTAGTTCTTGATCATTAGTACTAATGAGGAGAAACAATGTGAGAATAATCCAAAAATAGTAGGTAATCCAAAAGGCATGTATACTTGACTTAAAATGTTTTGTATTTATTTTTGGACGTGGGTATGTCTGATGTTATTGGCATTGTCATTATTTCTGATAGTTTAATGATGTCATGTTACAAAGAAGTAGCTCAGAATGAGCAATATAATCTTTCAGAAGCTGTTTTATTTGGAACCTAATGGATCATCATGAATCTAGAGAATGCTAGTGCTATTCTGAGCTATTAGTAGACAATTTTTGCAACCAGGCTCTCTCCTAACTTTTAAGTTCTATCTTCTCATTTCATTACTCTATAGCTTTGTTGTTTACTTAAATCCCTGATACTCTACTGGTTCCCTCAGCACTGCTCTGACTTGCTAGACACACCCCACTAATTAATGAATAGCCTACATCAGACTCACAACTTGCTTTGAGGGAGGACGAGAACTGAAAACAAATAAAACAGATAGTTTGTACATTCAGGACCATATACTTGAAGGAGCCAGGATTTGGTTCTGGAACTCCTGAGTCAAAGTCTTAGTTTTGGTGGTCACTACCCTGAGGCATCGCACAAATCAACTCACTTCTTTGGAACTCAGATTCCTCATTAATAAAATGAGTGGGTTGAAACAGGTTAGTGCTTTCTCAAGGGGTTCCAAGTTCCCGTAGAATTGCCTTAGGCTGCAAGGAAGTACTTGATAAAAGAGGAGGAGGCTGTGGAAGAAGAATGGACCGGGTTTCAGACATTTGTTCCTGGTTCAGAGCAGGAAATGAGATGTTTATCTGTTGACATACTGGTTGCATTGATATTCCATGTAACATTGTGTCTGGGGGAAATAAAAAAGAGAGGGGAGAAAAGACAATTTGAAAACTAGACAACTCTCTTCAGTTCTAACATACTTAAATTACAATCTGGTTAGCTGGGACACCATGAAACCCTTAGGAGTATTTACTAAGCACTGGAGAGTAAGTTAGACACCGCATAACAATGAATTAGTGAGCTAATGTAATGTAAGACTTTATGGACAAATTAAGGTTTGGTGAGCCTGGTTAAACTGGGAACTTGGAAGGTTTGTACAAATAGATAAATAGAAGAATAAGCAGATACAAGAGATAATTTTATAATCCAAGTAAAAACAAAGAACATTAAGGTAATATCAGTGGCATTCTTTACGTTTTAAATGAGCATTAAATGTAACACAATTAATTTTCATGGATCTTTGACTTAGGACAATGAGGACCCCTGGCTGCTCTGGGTGGTGATGTGAAGACAGGAAGGGATATTGTTACAGAGACAAGAAGGCTCCTGGTCTCCTCTTCCAGACATGGGTTTCCACACTTTCTGAGATACCCAAGTTTGATGATAAAATTGTATATTGACCATGTTTGAATGCTCCTCTCTCTTTCAAAGGATTTTTTTTCTCCTTTTGAAAAGCACGTGAAATGTAAACTGAACAGATATGTTTTGAATATCCGTTTCTGTCTCCTTATATATTGCCACAAATCATTCTAGCTCTTTCTGAAAGGATCCATTTCCATCTCTTTACCAGCATATTTCAAAAATAGAGTAAGAAATGGCTCAGAGATTAAGAGACAGCTTCATTTTTTGGTTCTAAATCCTTCTGTTTCTCTTCATCATCCCAGAATGATCACAAGGTCTTCTGATAGAATATGAGAGCAAAAATAAAGCTGTTTGGCAATCACTTGACTCGATGTGTTTGAATCTCCTGGTAACTAAATGCTTTACAGATGTATATATACATATATATATATATACACATACACACTGGGGAGGAAAGATAAGAGAGAAAGCAAAACAAGTCAAAGCTGGAAGAGAAGGTGTTATTGGGGAATATAGGTAGAATGCTTCCTCCTCTTTCGCTACACTCTTTTATTTCTCTGCATTCTTTAATTGAGGACTTGAGTTCTTTCTCTCAGTTCTTTCTGGCAATGACTCCCTTGGAGTTATTTCTGGCAAAGAAAAGAAAGAAAAGTAGAATGATGCTCGCCTTTCCACAAAAAAATCACTGGCTGGGCAGTGTTTGAAATTTGAAAAACCAAGTCATGTTATTTTTATTAAAATACGCACATGCACACATACACAGAATCATTTCTTTTTACTAGCTATGGATGTCTGTTCCTTTATCTAATTTGTGCTTCTCCCATACGATCCTCTATCAAAAATAAAGATATGAGTTGTCTATTGGGAAAAGGAAAATAAAAAAGTAGATATTTAAAGTTAAAGTAACTTTATAAATCTCCTATTTAACCCTAAAGCTTCCCATTGCTGTCTCAATTAAGTCCCAACTCTATAATATGACTTTGCAAGTCCTTTCATGATCTGGCCTCTCCTTCCCTGTCCAACCTTAGCTCCTTGACAGACCTTCTTTTAGGTACTGCTTCTAGTTTTGCTGTACTTCCAGTTGGGGATTGCCAATCTCTCTCTCTCTCTGTCTCTCTCTCTCTCTGTCTCTCTCTCTCTCTGTCTCTCTCTGTCTCTCTCTCTCTCTGTCTCTCTCTCTCTCTGTCTCTCTCTCTCTGTCTCTCTCTCTCTCTCTCTCTCTCTGTCTCTCTCTCTGTCTCTCTCTCTCTCTGTCTCTCTCTCTCTGTCTCTCTCTCTGTCTCTCTCTCTCTCTGTCTCTCTCTGTCTCTCTCTCTCTCTCTCTGTCTCTCTGTCTCTCTCTCTCTCTTTCTCTCTCTCTGTTTTTCTAACTGAAAAAAAGGGTCCCCTCTACCTTGATCCCCCCCATGCACCCTAATCTTGTTTGATTTCAGAAAAGATTTACTTTCCCAAAGTGTTCTCTCCCGCATAAGAATCTCTCTACCCCATCCCCCAATTAGTTTTGCTACACTCTGTTGTGAGGATATGGGCAGTGGGTATAATATTTTCACAACCACACACTCAGATAACAACACTCCAAATTAAACACAGATTCTTATAACTCACCTTAATTTCTACTTCATGTCCCCATTTCCACCTACGTACAGAAAACGCCATTTCTCTACCTCTGTCTAAAGTCAGTCAAAGTAACGATTATTTTGCTGTTTAGTATAATCATCTCAGCCAGCGATCTATCCAGCTCAGGTCTGTGTCCCTTCCCAACCCTAGGGATTATCTACATTGGAGGAGAATTTGCAGTAATAGGCCAATTAGAATAGCTAACTTTTAACAGACCCTGTTAAAAGTTTTTATATATTTGCGCAGTCCTCTTAACGGCCCACTTAGGTAGTACTGTTATTTGCACATTGAATAGGAGACTCAGCCTGGATTTGAACCTGGATACTGTCAGAGCTCTTACTGTATTTCCTTGAAAATAAGACCTAGCGGGACCATCAGCTCTAATGCATCTTTTGGAGAAAAATTAATATAAGACCAAGTCTTACTTTAATATAAGACCGGGTCTTTATAATATAACATAACATAATATGATAATATAATATATATAAATAATATACATATAATTTATATATATATAATATATATATATATATATATATATATATATATATATATATATATATATATATATATAATATATATATAAAATACCTATCTTATATTAATGTTTGCTCCAAAAGACACATTAGAGCTGATGATCCGGCTAGGTCTTATTTTCGGAGAAACACGGTACAGACTCAGCTATATGATCTCCATGAAGCCTGAGTTCCAAACCAACTGAACTAGCATCTCCCCTTCCTAGTCTGCATAGCAGGTGATCAATCAATATCAAACGAATAGAAAGAAAGAACAGAGAAAAAAGAAAAGAAGAAAGAGGAGAAAAGTAAACAAAGAGCCAGCAATCTGCTGTTAAAAGGCAACCAGAAATGCCCTTTCCCTCCCCCAATGCCTGTAATCAGCTTGGCTATCCTATGGCTACCTTCTGGAACAATTGGCAGATTCACTGAGGGGCTGTCAAACATCACCTGCCTGTTTCTGCTTGCTGGAAAGATGTCGGGGTATAAATCTATGTATGCTCAACTTGTGCATTTTTAAAGGAATTACTACTTTGTCGTCAAGTTCATAAATTCTCAGGTCTTGAGAGGTTGGCAGAGGTAAAAGCAGAAGCAGAGTGGGGTGGGACTGTCCCCAAGGACTGCATGCTGGAGGTTTTCTGACTCAGATCGGTGAAGGTGTGAGAGGCCATCAGAAGAGCAGCGGGATATAGGGACAGCTGGGGAACTCAGAGTAGCCGTTGACTGCAATGCCCTGCAGGGAACACAGAAAGTGAAGGGGTTTCTACTTGCAGGCTGCTTTAGTACTAACTTGCATACGACCTTCAGCAGCTTTCTGGGTGTCCTTTTTTTTTTCCTCCTCACCTAAAATGCAAGCCATGTTCTGAGTTATTGCTTAAGTTTCTACCAGGCTCTATGTTCTGTGCTTGTTACATGCTGCCTTGTGTTTCTAAGTGCTCACTCCAATTGCAGGTTTTAGCTCAGAGCTATTTGCTGAATATATTCCCCATTCTTTCCCAGAAAAATGTACTGTAGAGAGAGTGGGGGTGAGGGGTATGGAGGGTGCACCTTCCAGCTTATTTGCATTTGCTCCTCCCCAATTAGTTCTAAGCTTCCCTAATCCTAGGAAGCATAATTGCCACATATTCCATTAGCTGTTCTGTGTTCTCTCTCTTTAGAAGCTATTTTTAGGCCTGAGTGCACAGTAGGTAATTCCAAGATATCAAGAAATAAATGTGCCAACTACAGGAATATTCTAGTTGTTTCTATTGTATTGATCTTTCTTTCTTTCTTTTTTTTAAATTAAAGTTTATTGGGGTGACAGTTGTTAGAAAAGTTACATAGATTTCAGGTGTACAATTCTGTATTACATCATCTATAAATCCCATTGTGTGTTCACCACCCAGAGTCAGTTCTCCTTCCATCACCATATATTTGATCCCCTTTACCCTCATCAACCTCCCCCTTTCCCCCTTATCCTCTGGTAACCACTGAACTATTGTCTGTGTCTATGAGTTTTTGTTTCTCATTTGTTTGTCTTGTTCTTTTGTTGTTTTTGTTTTATATACCACATATCAGTGAAATCATATGGTTCTCTGCTTTTTCTGTCTGACTTATTTCGCTTAGCATTATACTCTCAAGATCCATCCATGTTGCCACAAATGTTCCTATATCATCTTTTCTTACCACCGAATAGTATTCCATTTTGTATATATACCACAACTTCTTTATGCATTTATCTATCGAAGGACATTTTGGTTGTTTCCATGTCTTGGCCACCGTAAGCAAAGCTGCAATGAACATTGGAGCACACGTGTCTTTATGTATAAATGTTTTCAGATTATTTGCGTGGATACCCAGGAGAGGGATTGCTGGGTCATATGGCAATTCTATTCGTAATTTTTTGAGGAACCTCCACACTGCCTTCCATAACGGCTGCACCAGTCTGCATTCCCACCAACAGTGTATGAGGGTTCCTTTTTCTCCACAGCCTCTCCAACACTTGTTACTATTTGTCTTGTTGATGATAGCCATTCTGACTGGGGTGAGGTGATATCTCATTGTGGTTTTTATTTGCATTTCTCTGATGATTAGTGATGTTGAGCATTTTTTCATATGTCTATTTGCCATTTGTATGTCCTCTTTGGAGAAATGTCTCTTCAGGTCCTCTGCCCATTTTTCAATTGGGTTGTTTTTTTTGTTGTTGTTGTTGAGTTTCATGAGTTCCTTGTATATTTTGGATATTAGCCCCTTATTGGAGACACTGTTTGCAAAAATCTTCTCCCATTCAGTTGGTTGCCTCTTTCTTTTGTCGATGGTTTCTTCTGCTGTGCAGAAGCTTTTCAGTTTCATATAGTCCTATTCATTTATTTTAGCTTTTACTTCCATTGCCTTTGGAGTCAAATTCATAAAATGCTCTTTGAACCCAAGGTCCGTAAGTTTAGTAACTATGTTTTCTTCTACGCAGTTTATTGTGTCAGGTCTTATGCTTAAGTCTTTGATCCATTTTGAATTAATTTTGGTACATAGTGACAGATAGCATTCCAGTTTCATTCTTTTGCATGTGGCTATCCAATTCTCCCAGCACCATACATTAAAGAGGCTGCCTTTCCTCCATTGTATGTTTTTAGCTTCTTTGTCAAAAATTATCTGTCCATATTTATGTGGTTTTATTTCTGGGTTCTCAATTCTATTCCATTGGTCTATGTGTCTGTTTTTTCTGCCAGTATCATGCTGTTTTGATTATTGCAGCCCTGTAGTACAAGCTAAAGTCAGGGAGTGTGATACCTCCAGTATTGTTCTTTTTTCTTAAGATTGCTTTGGTTGTTCGGGATCTTTTGTGGTTCCAAACAAATCTGATGATTTTTTGTTCTATTTCTTTAAAAAATGCCATTGGGATTTTGATGGGGATTGCATTGAATCTGTATATTACTTTGGGTAATATGGCCATTTTAACTATGTTGATTCTTCCAATCCATGAGCACGGAATGTCTTTCCATTTCTTTGTGTCTTCTTCAATTTCTTTCAAAAGTGTCTTATAGTTTTCAGCATATAGGTCTTTCACATCCTTGGTTAAGTTTATTCCTAGGTATTTTATTCTTTTTGCTGCAATTGCAAAAGGAATTGTTTTTTGTATTTCTTTTCTGAGATTTCATTGTTAGTATATAGGAAAGCAGTGGACTTTTGTACGTTGATCTTGTAGCCAGCAACTTTACTGTATTTGTTGATTGTTTCTAATAGCTTTTTGGTGGAGTCTTTAGGGTTTTCTATATATAGCATCATGTCATCTGCAAAGAGTGATAATTTAACTTCTTCATTCCCAATTTGGATGCCTTTTATTTCTTTCTCTTGCCTGATTGCTCTGGCAAGGACTTCCAACATGATGTTGAAAAGCAGAGGTGAGAGGGGACAGCCCTGTCGTGTTCCTAAAAGTAGAGCAAAGGGCTTCAGTTTTTCACCATTAATTATGAGATTAGCTGAGGGCTTGTCATATATGGCCTTTATTATGTTAAGGTATTTTCCTTCTATACCTATTTTATTAAGTGTTTTAATCATAAATGGATGTTGTATCTTGTCAAATGCTTTTTCTGCATCAATTGATATAATCATGTGATTTTTGTCCTTTATTTTGTTTATGTGATGTGTCACATTGATGGATTTCGGGATGTTGAACCATCCTTGTGCCCCAGGGATGAACCCCACTTGGTCGTGATGAATAATCTTTTTAATGCATTGTTATATTCGATTTGCTAGAATTTTGTTTAGGATTTTTGCATCTGTATTCATCAGAGATATTGGTCTGTAGTTTTCTTTTTTTGTGCTGTCCTTACCAGGTTTTGGTATCAGGGTAATGTTGGCCTCATAAAATGAGTTAGGGAGTACTGTCTCTTCTTCAATTTTTGGAAGAGTTTGAGCAGGATTGGTATTAGATCCTCTTTGAAGGTTTGGTAGAATTCACTAGTGAAGCCATCTGGTCCCGGACTTTTGCTTTTGGGAAGGTTTTGGATGACTGATTCAATTTCGTTACTGGTGATCTGTCTGTTTAGATTTTCCAGTTCTTCATGGTTCAGCCTTGGAAGGCTATATGTTTCTAAGAACTTGTCCATTTCTTCTAGGTTGTTGAATTTGGTGGCATATAGTCCTTCATAGTATTCTTGGATGATCCTTTGTATTTCTGTGGTGTCCGTGATAACTTCCCCTTTTTCATTTCTGATTTTGTTAATTAGTGTCTTCTTTTTATCTTAGTGAGTCTAGCCAAGGGTTTGTCAATTTTGTTAATCTTTTCAAAGAACCAGCTCTTTGTCACATTAATTTTTTCTATTGTCTTTTTGTTCTCTATTTCATTTAGTTCTGCTCTGATTTTTGTTATTTCCTTTCTTCTGCTGACCTTGGGTTTCACTTGTTCTTCTTTTTCTAGTTCTTTAAGGTGTAACATGAGGTTATTTATTTGGGATTTTTCTTGTTTCTTGAGATAGGCCTGTAATGATATAAGTTTCCCTCTTAAAACTGCTTTTACTGCATTCCCAAAATTTTGGTAGGATGTATTTTCATTGTCATTTGTTTCTATGTATCTTTTGATCTTTCCTCTAATTTCTTCTTTGACCCAGTCGTTCTTTAAAAGTATGTTGTTTAATCTCCATGCATTTGTGTTTTTTCCTGCTTTCTTTTTGCAGTTGATATCCAGTTTCAAAGCCTTGTGATCAGAGAATATGCTTGGTATGATTTCAATCTTCTTAAATTTGCTGAGGCTGATTTTATGTCCCAATATATGGTCTATCCTTGAGAATGTTCCATGTACACTAGAAAAGAATGTATAGTCTGATGTTTTAGGATGAAGTGCTCTATAAATGTCAATTATGTCCATTTCATCTAATGTGTCATTTAGGGCTGCTATTTCGTTATTTATTTTCTGTTTGGATGATCTATCCATAGCTGTCAATGATGTATTTAAGTCCCCTAGTATAATTGTGTTTTGGTCAATTTCTCCCTTTAGTTCTGTTAGTAGTTGCTTGGTATATTTGGTGCTCCCTGATTGGGGGCATAAATATTGATGACTGTTATGTCTTCTTGTTGTATAGTCCCTTTACCATTATGAAATGTCCATCTTTGTCTCTTGTTATCTTTTTCACCTGAAGTCTGTTTCATCTGATATCATTATGGCTACACCTGATTTTCTCTGGGTACCATTTGCTTGGAGTGTCAATTTCCACCCTTTCACTTTGAGTCTATGCTTGTCCTTGTAGCTGAGATGTGTCTCTTGGAGACAGCATATGGTTGGGTTTAGTTTTTGATCCAATCTGCTACTCTGTGCCTTTTTATTGGTGAGTTCAGTCCATTTACATTTAAGGTGATTATTCATATGTGAGGATTTCCTGTCATTCTATCCTTAGTTTTCTGTTAAGGCTGTGTCTCCATTGTTTCTTTGCCTTTTTGTTGTCTATTATTTCTGTGTGGTGGTATTCTATGATGTTTCCCTCTGTTTCTTCTTTTATTACAGTACATATTTCAGTCTGGATTTTTTCTTGAGTGGTTACCCTTAAGTTTATGTAAAAGAAAGTTTCATATTTAGAGTATTCCATTTTCTTCAGCACGCTTACTTTCTCCATTCCCATATTCCGGTTCAGGCCTTTACTCTCCCCTTTTTATGTTTTGGTTGCCACAAATTGTCCCTGTTGATGGTGGTCAAATAGCCTCCTTTAGTATTTCTTGTAGTGCAGGTCGTGTATTAGAAAATTCCCTCAGCTTCTGTATGTCTGGAAAGGTCTTTATTCCTCCTTCATATCTAAAGGATATCTTTGCTGGATATATTATTCTTGGCTCATAATTTCTCTCTTTCAATAGTTTGAATATTTGGTTCCGCACCCTCCTGGCTTGTAGAGTTTCTGCTGAAAAATCTGATGATAATCTAATGGGCTTTCCTTTGTAGGTTACCATCTTCTTTTCCCTGGCTGCCTTGAGAATTCTTTCTTTGTCATTGATTTTAGACAGCTTCAATATTATGTGCCTTGGAGAAGGCCAGTTGGGATTGAGGTAATTAGGTGTCCTATTTGCTTCTTGGATTTGAGGATCCAGTTCTGTCCACAAGTTTGGGAAGTTCTCATCAACAATTTGTTTGAATATATTCTCTGTTCCTTTTTCTCTTTCTTCTCCTTCTGGTATGCCCATTATTCTTATATTGCTCTTTCTGATGGAGTCAGAAAGTTCTTGTAGAGTTCTTTCATTTCTTTTAAGTCTCAACTCTCTTTCTTCTTCCATCTGTGTCATTTCCAGGTTTCTATCTTCGATGTCACTGATTCTTTCCTCCATCTGGTCAACTCTATTATCTAAGCTGGTTATTTCGTTCTTAATTTCTTCTATTGAGTTCTTAATCTACAGAAATTTGTTTGGTTCTTTTTTAAAATCTGTGTCTCTTTTGTAAAATGCTCATGTTGTTCTTTGATTGTGTTTCTGAGTTCATTAAACTGCCTTTCTGTGTTTTCTTGCATCTCGTTGAGTTTTTTCAGAACTGCAATCTTGAATTCTCTGTCATTTAAGTCACATGTTTCCATATCTTTAAGTTCCTTTTCTGGAGACTTTTCACTTTCTTTCTGAGCTGTCTTGTTGCCTGGGTTATTCGTGGCAATTACTGATTTATTATTTCTCTTCCTAGACATCTACAGGTGGGGCTTCAGCAACAGGTTGATAGGAAGAGGTCTTTTTTTGCTTTCCAGCACTTGTTGGTAGAATGTTTTATTTTCTCACCAACTACAGCCTTTTTTTTCTCTTTCACACGGTAGTGCTATGTTTTCTCTGCACTATTCCAGCTTCTCACACAATGGGGGGATTCCCTGGGAGATGGGCTTCTCCTCTGTTAATAGTTCACGTGGGTCACAGGGCAGTGTCCGTGTGGGTATGCGGAGAGCTTTTGAAGTTCCAAAGCTCTTCCTGCACCAGATTCAGAGCCCATATGTTTCAGCAGTTCTGTTTACTCCTGCAGGGATCCACCCAGATAGGTGGGGCCAGGGGCGGGGTGAGTTGTGAGAGGTGGCCCAGAGCAAAGGCGGCGACCACCACCACAGCCAGTCCTGCTTCCACAGCTCCCTCCCCTTTGCCAGAACCAGTTGGGCTGCATTTCTGTGTCTGCGGTCCACAGTTCTCAGAACAGCAAATATTCTGTTCTTCTGATCTGACACTGCTACTGTTCTGCTTCTAGCACCGGGCAGGTGGGGGCGGGGCGAGCTCTGGGAGGGTAGGGAGGGGGCGGCTAGTCTCAGTGCCTAAGGCTTCCGTTCTCTGCTTGGCAGTGAGGGTTTAAACCACCATTTTCAGCCTTCCCTCAGTCTTTTCTCCGAGGTCTCTGCCGTGAGTGCTAGGTTCAGTCATGTTATATGCTGTCCCCTCTGCCCTGTGGGCCATAAGCGGAGCCCTATCAGTCCAAGTTCTTCCCTCTCCCGCTGCGGTAGTTCCGGGAAGCAGCGAGCTTGGAGCACTGAGCTAGGTCTGCGTCCTGCACCCGAGCAGCTCCGTCTCCACACTTCTCCCTTCCCTCCTCCCCCGCTCATGCGATTTTCCCACCTTTAGGTAAATTCAGTGGTGGGCCTCTTCATCTTGCCTGTCTGCTGTGCATGGAGTCCTTTGTGGAGTTATTGTTGTTCGATTAGTTGTAAATTCCAGGGGAGCTTTACAGAGGCTCACCTCACGCCACCATTTTGATGACGTCTGCCAATAGTTCTCTTTTGTTCCTTGATTTTTAAAAATACACTGCATCAAATGATTCCCCATAAATAATCACAAATAATTACAACACCAAAGTTTCTGCTATTCATCTTACTATCACTGGTTGTTTGAGATTTTTACTAAATTGTTATGCAAAGAAGTTTTTTAAAATCAGAAGTCAGTAGTTAAATTTGATACTATCAATATAATGTCTTAGTTATGGACTTTTGTCCTTAATATTCATCATTAACAAATCTGAACAAACACACACTCTGTAAGTCAATCGAGATGGGAAACTAGTTATCCTACTATATGATCTCCCATTTGGGTTTGGGGTGCTAATCCATGTTCCCTTTGTTTCTTTTGACCTCCAAATTATAGTCAGCCATTGCTGGTGGGTTTATTATAATCAGAAAACAACTGATCTCTTTGGTTCTCACATCTCTGGGTCTAAAGCATCATCTGACACTGCTGTCTAAAACCCATTGACAAGGTCCCAGTTAGATGAAATGATGAGGTGGGGACAATATTCACTTCTAACTAGCTCTTCTTTTGTGCTATGTGTTATGAAATGCTTATATCCCTTCCTTTGTTCACGTGTGCCAGCACCCCAGTGGAGAAGATAATTGGGCTAACATATATGTAGAAATAGTATGAAGAAACATACTGGTAAATTGCTAGAAATGTCTAAAGTAAAATCTTTGAATTTCACCTCATGCTGTGGGTATTAAATGGGCAGACATGGCCTGTAGCCTCCTTTGGACAATGATTTGCAAAGATGGGTATAATGATTCCTCCCTCCAAATTTCCCATTTCCTTAAATTTAGATTTACCCGTGACTTGCACTGACCAATAGAATGTGGCAGAAATGATATTATGAGGCTTTGGCACCTAGAACTCAAGAGACCTTGCAGTTTACTCTCTTGCCCTCTTAGAATCCTGTAACTATGATGTGAAAAAGCCAAAATAGCCTCCTTAAGGAAGAGAGGCGCCTTGGAGAAAGTGGCTTAGCGAACAACCAGCACCAATTGCCAAGCATACCAGTAGTTTGTCTTGAACTATCCAGGCTCTGTGTCTTCTATCCCTTATGTGTTTATTATGGTGAGTGTCGTGCGGGGCGGCCTGCGGGGTCTCTGCTCCCGCTCCCCATACAAGAATGCAGGATATGGTGAGGCCAAAAAGGAACACCCACGGAACCATAGGTAGGGGAGTCATAGCACTACGGTCTCACTGGAGGCTGGGTTCACTGGGCGTGTGACCTGCTGTCCGTTTTCTCTGCAACCGACCGACGACTCTCCTCCACTCTCCTCCACTCTCCTCCACTCTCCTCCACTCTCCTCCACTCTCCAACGTAGCCATTGTAGTTATATTACTGGCCAGTGGCTCAATGGTTACAGCTGACGGCCACCCACTACCCGAGCCAGCACCCCTCCACATGAGGCCGAGAGCCTGGAAACTGCTCTCTGGGACTCTGTCCCCACACTCACTCCAGGCTCTCGGGCTCACGTGGAAAGGTGCTAGCTTGTGTAGTAGATGGCCATCCGCTGTGACTAGTTGGCCATCAGCTGTTACCGGTTAGCCATTAGCCACTAATATAAATGCTGTGGCTATGTTGGTTGGTTGGTTGGCAGAGAAGTGGATGGCAGATTGTGTGTTGTGTGGCTGCTGCTTCCTGTGTCTCCAACCCAGCCGCCAGCAAGAATTTTGTGGTATGAATCCCCTATCTATGGCTCCATTGGTGTTCCTTTTTGGCCTCACCATATCCTGTGTTCTGGGGCGGGGAGCAGGACTAGAGTCCCTGCATGACAGTGAACTAGTCACTGGCTCACCATGTGTGTTGACTGTGTGAGTGGCAGATTAGTTATCTTTTTAGTTCACAAGTCTTTGAATTAAGCAACCACACCCGAGGAGCTCTGTTCAAGGAGTCCTATCTGCAGCCAGCCTTGAGGCAGTTAGCAAAATCATGGCCTTCAAGGCTGATGCCACCATGGTATGAGACTGGGGGGAGGGGTTTCTAGAGATGATGGACATGTTCTGTGTGTAGAAGAAATATGAAATGTTGTGACTAGAGAAAAATGTGTGGTAGATAATTTAATGGGGAGCAATTCTGCCCATCACCCTCTGCACACCCATTTCAATGGAGGTGAAGACTTTTCTTCATTCCTTGGATAGCTGGTGTCATGATTTGCTTTGACCGGTAGAATGATGCAGAAGTGGTGGACTTCAAGAGGCCTCACAGTTTCTACTCTCACTTTGGTGGAACCATGACCAGAGACTACCATACGAGGGAGCTCAGTCTAGTCTACTGCAGATGGAAAGCCAGAAGGAGCAGAAACGACCTGTAGCAGCTAACAAACCCTAGACAAAATAGGTGGCAGCCAACTCCATCAAGTGTGTGAGTGAGGCCAACTTAGACATTAAATTTAATGAACAACTGAAAAAGGGGCATTCTACTTATGGATAATTGAATTGACAATACACCTAGTTCCTAAGTAAAATGCATTGAAAAGAGAAGAATGATAGGGCAATGTTTTGTCTCATGCACATTGTAGGCAGCCCTAAAACGACCCTCAAAGATCTCTTCCTCCTATTATCCACACCCTTGTGTAATCCTCTCTCCTTGAGTGTGAGCTGGACTTATTGTTTCCTTCTAAGAAATAAAATATAGCAGAAGTATTGGAAAATGAATATCACTTCTGATATTCAGTTATAAAAAGAAAAAGACTAGCACTTCTCTCTCTCTCTCTCTCTCTCTCTCTCTCTCTCTCTCTCTCTCTCCCCTCCCCCCCACCTACCCCCTCTTCCTCCCTCCTGCCCCCTCTCTATCTCTCCTTTTCTCTCTTGGTCACTCATGTTGAGGGAAGCATGTTGTGAGTATCTCATATGGCATAATGAGACACTGAGGCCTCAAGTTCTACTGAAGCCTGCCAATAACCACACGTGTGAGCTTGGAAACAGATCCTTCAGCCTCATTTGAGTCCTGAGGTGACTGCAGCCTTAGAAGACAGCTTGATGGCAACAGCATCAGGGACCTAGAACCAGAGGCACCTAGCTAGGCATCAATTTGGTTTCCTGACCCACAGAAACTGTGAGTTAACATTTGTTATTTGTTAACTCTGTAAGATGGCTAGTTCAATAAAGAGTAACCCGTGGTATTGCCTGCGCCTTCACACTGAATGAATTTTGATGAAACTCTCAGAGCTCTGCAGGAATGTGTTGGCATTGAAAGCCAGCCTAACTGTGGCTGGGGAAACACTGTCCCCCCTGCGTGCTTCAATATTTGCAATCCAGTAGAATAAATAAAACAGATGCATAAATAACCATGAAATAAAATACACTAGAGGAGGTTGTAAGAGAGAGAGGGATCCTTCTGCCAGATGAGACACAGGCCTTGAAAAGTTCATAAAATTTTGAAAAAGGAATATGAGTGGTTCAGAAGGCAGAACTAGTTGAGATGAAGGTCCAGGTTTTTTGTTTTGTTTTTTTGGTTTTTAATTTTACTGTTAGTGGTACAGGGTTGCGTGTTAATCTCGGTGCCTGGCAGGAAGGAATTGTGAAGAGGTGATCTTTGACTGCACATATGTGAAATCAGCTGTGAGCAGAGGTGACTTTCCTTCTCTTGTCAGCGTAATTAGATTTTTGGCAGTGGTGTCTCCGTGTGCAGCTGAGTTTTCACTAAAGATTAAAATTCAATTTTTCAAATAAAAACGTTTTAAAATCATGATAGGATATAGAGTCGAAAATGAAAGGCATTGTGTATACAGAAGATTACCTGTAATTAGAGACAGTAGAATCGCCAAAAATACTTGGACAAGATCACAGAATGTTCAAAGCTATGAAGTTAATATGACCTGTTCTTGAGTTTTAAAAGCTTAAAGGAGCTGAACATCTGTCAATATCTTCTTGCTGACCTTTAAGAGACCTTATATAACTTCTACAAACAGATAATTTGATTGAGAACAAAAAAATCTAAAACTATAATACAATTTACCAGATAGAAGTACAGACTAGACATATAAGTAGTTTTCAAACATCTTGAAACCATACTGCTAATTTTAAGAATGTTAAAGATGAGAATGGAGGTCAGGAGTTAAGGGGGAAAAGTGTTACTTCAACAAAACCAAAATGAAACATTTATTAACATTTTGAATGTGAAATAGTAAACTCAAATGTAATATAGAAGAAAACAAGTCTTACAATAGGAATAGATATTTACGACTATGGTTAGTAAAAGAAAGTGGATATTTAATATGATTTTTTTTCCAGAAAAAGTTGTTATTAAATTGAAGATTTATTTCACAATTGATGACAAATAGCCTTGAATATGCATTCTAGCATGAGTGAAGAAATAGTAAAAGGAAAATCACAGAAAATTTTCCATGGAACTTTTCTAACCAAAGTAGAGGAGGCAAGAAACGTCCCAAGGATATTAATCTTTTGTTATATCATTTACTTTTATATTCCAGAATTGTTTCATATTAATATATTGTCATTTGTTAAAGTAAATTACCTTTCAATATCTGCGATGTATTAGGTAGAGATACCTATTAGTAATCAAATCTAAGTACTTTTGATTTTTTTAATGGAAGGCTATTATAAAGGCAAATTATTAAAATGAATATAATTATCTATGCTTGATTTATCTTTTGTAGGGCAGAGTTCCATTAATCTTTATTTTCTAAGAGTATTAGGCAAATTCCCAAATTTCAAATTAATAAAATCCCAGCTTTCAGAGAATCTAAGAACATCCATTGTAAGAGTAGAGAACATTTATAATACTAACGAGTAATGGTCAGCTAATGACCTAGGACTTAAGATTCAATTCAGCATCACTGAATTGAATACAATTATAGTCTTGCCTCCATTACCCACACAAATGAAGAAGAACCAAAATATGGATAACCCAAAACTTTACACAGGTATAGTATAGGGTAGTTATGGCTATTTATTTTTTTTTTACTCATTGTTTCTGAATTCCATTCTATGTTAAGTTTGTGAAGAATTTGCATTAGTGAGTGCCTACCAAATATCAAAGTTTTATGACGAAAAAAGACATATTTCTTTTTTCCCCACACAGATAGTGCGTACTTCCACTTGAGGGGACAACAGAAACAAAAGTAAATAAATAAAATTTGATTTAAGTAACATTTGAAATCCACTAAATATAGTAATTTTAGATATGTGAAGACTTATATGGGTGAACTGTTTTATAGAACAATCAGAGTATTTAGGATTCAATTACTCACAAATTTCTTTTCTTTCTTTCTTTCTTTCTTTCTTTCTTTCTTTCTTTCTTTCTTTCTTTCTTTCTCTCTCTCTCTCTCTCTCTCTCTCTCTCTCTCTCTCTCTTTCTTTCTTCTTATGTCTTAGACATTCTTAATGAAAGGGAGAAACAAATTGTGAACTTTGAAATATATTTCTTCATATTTAAAAAAATTCTCAGCACCAAAAAATAAATAAATAAATAAATAGTATGGGACTCTAGGTTTTCCTAAATTTTTAAAGAGTCTTCTAGAAAAGTCTACTTCTAATTCTGAAGTAACACTTCTTGTGTTTGGAAGATTAACTCTACTGTCACAGAATAATTAAACAGGATATTTAAAAAGTCTTTGTCAATTTTTCTTTATATCTTTCCTGCACATCTCTCTTAAAGGTCCATTTAAAAATGCAGTTATAGGGCAGCCGGATGGCTCAGTTGGTTGGAGTGCAGGCTCTTGACAACAGGGTTGCCAGTTCGATTCCCACATGGCCCAGTGAGCTGTGCCCTCCACAACTAGATTGAAGACAACAAGTGGCCGCTGACTGACCGTGGGCGGCCAGATGGCTCACTTAGAGCGTGAGCTCTCAACAACAAGGTTGCCGGCCATCGGATCATGGGCTGCACCCCCTGCAACTGGATTGGGGGGTGGCGTCTGGACTTAGAGTTGGGCTGTACCCTCCACAACTAGATTGAGGGACAGTGGCTTGACTTGGAGCTGGTGGGTCCTGGAGAAAGTGCAGTTACCCAATAAAAATTGGGAAAAAAATGCAGTTATAAGCATTTTCACAGGTTGGTCTATTTTTAGATCATGTACAGAGAAGCCGTGGTTAGAGAGCTGGGGCCTGATATGAAGGACCCCACTACAGCAGGTTAAAATGACCATTATATATGCCCCTCTAAACTTGCTATTTTTACATAAAAGACCTAAAAGGAGCAGGCATCTATAATGTAATATTATTCTTAGCACATGGAGGCAAAGTTTTGAAAGAATTACATTCCCTTCATTTCTTCAGCACCTCTTTTATCCTCTTTTAAGATGTCCTCTACCTCACCTTCCCCACAAAGGAAGTAAGCTCGGTTTTTCTGGGAAATTAAAGCAAGGTCATATAAGACTATCTAAAGGCTTGTTTAGAGAAAACTCTTTACATAGCTGCCTACAAGCAGTGGTCAGTTGGAAGTAGACTGAGAACAGGACCACTCAAATCCACAGAGCTTAAAAGGAAGTATTTTAGAAAACCTTTACCCTTTCTCTCATCAATGAACCCTCTAAAGTCTATGTCAACTATGAATACTCCATTTTTGTCTCGTATTTTCAGAGCTTACTTAAATTCTCAAGAGTCATGTAAAATAATTATTGAAACTCTACTGAGTACCTCAGATTCTGTAGCATTGTGTTTGTAATTATTAAACAGCTTCAAGTAACATCTCTGGCAGTTTAGTGGCAAGAAAGTTCTGATAGTTTTATTTTCCTAGAATATGAAGATCCTAGGGCTTCAGATGTTGCTAAATAAACTTCTTTGTGATGAGAACTATTAAAATTGTATTTTCTACCCATCCAAATATCTCAGTGGAAAATAATTGTTTATAATACATTTCTGCACAATATCAAGTTCTCTTAAAATCAAGTCTTAAAGATGAATTGTTTGATTCATATTTATCAAACCACATGCTAGAAACTGTAGGATTATAGAGAAATAGTCTCTGTATTTCTTTTGGTTAATTGCAAAAGCAATTAACAATTATTTGTCAGCACATGTAATACAGTCTATTTAAAAACTCATGACCTATTTTGCCATATGCATTAAGATGAAAATCAAACATGGAGGTCTGGTTTCTTCTAGGAGCTGGATAACTTTGGAAGTGGTTTTGGACATGTTATAGAATCTATGTTTCAATTTTGTTTTGTTTTGTTTTGTTTTTTTAACCATAAAATAATAGTATCCACCTTATGATGCTTGGGAAAAGAGAAAGTCAGTTTATGCCTATTCCCTCAGTGAATGTTAGCTCTTACCATTGGGTTTCTCCAAGGATTGCTAGTCGGTAGATAAACATTGAACCTTCTTTCAGATTCACCTTCCTTTGAATTTCATTTTTGTTTCTCCCTCTAAATATACATTTAGCTCTTTCATTTATTGAAATTTAAATTATTTGTAACTTGCTTCAATTATTTCTCTTTCCAAATATACTTACATTTGAAGACATTAAAAACCCTGAGTGTATATTAGAAACCTAGGTTTGGGACTTAGATTTTTCTCCTCTGACTTACTAATTGTGCTGTCTTGAACAATTTAGTTAACTTAGTTTTTTAATCTGAACCTTAGATTTTTAATCTGTTAAATGAAGATAATAATATTTACTTTACAGATTATCAAGAGAAATTAACTGGAACCTAATAAATAAAGAAGTAATCATAAGTATACTTTCAGTTACAAGAGAGAAAACTAGCTTAGGAGAAAAAGGAGATTTGTCAAGTGACTTTCCTGAACAGTCCAAGAAAGAACCGTCTTCAGGCACACCTGGAGCCAGCTGCTCAAATAATGTACTCAGGGATTAGCATCTCTCCCTTTTTTAATTCTGTTTTCCTCTGACCCAGCTCTATCCTTGGGCAGCTTCTCCTCTGAAGATGTCCCCCCTGAGCAACAGGCAAGGATCCTCACAATTTCGAGTTTAATGAGGCAGGCGTCTTCTCTTCCCAAAGATTCTTGTAGAAGCCAGTATTATATCACATGGTGCTAGTCTGGTTCACATGTCCATCCCTGACCAAATACCTGTGGATATTGGAGACCACGTGACCTATTTAACCAGGCTTGGCTTCTGTGTATGTGAAGTAAATCATATTGGGAATGAGAGCATCTCATTAAATTTTCTCAATAACTGGAATTATTATAGCCATTATGTATCACGTATAGTGCAATATGTGATATATTTTATATATATATATATATATATATATATATATATATATATATATACACAAAGAGAGAGAGAGAGAGAGACATGTATGGTATGTAATGAGTATATGTGTGCTGCAAATATATTATACACCTCTTTTTAAATTCTTTTTTAAGAAAGATGCTACCTTTCTGCATTGGTATTTGAGAGTAGTAACTGTAGATGGTTAAAGTGGACGGAAAGTTTTACAGGCTAATTTTACATCTGGCACCACTGGTTTATTGGATCAAATACAAAACTCATAAGAATGTGGTTAATACTGTGTATTGCATTTGGTAATGCATTTTGTTCATTTTATGCCCCCCTTAAAGTGCATATCTGTGCATGTCACTTTCAAACTAGCACCAGGGGCTTTATAAACATTATAGTACCACGGTACAAAGCTGCCAAATGAGTATTTTGAAATTTAACTACAATACAGCTGGCCACAGATCTAGAAGTGGTTGGAAAAAAAACGAGAAAGAAACAACAGGTCTGGTGTCTTTATTAGTGGGTCCAGGTAGAAACGTTTGTTCAGAGGGGCTGGCTTGATTATCAGCAATTGTTCCTTGAGTTTCTCCTTTTGTCTAGTACCAGAGTGCTTTAAAACCCATAGCCTTTCTCTAGGGCATACTGTGGAAATACCATTTGGTGTCTAAAGAAGGCCAGGAGGTTCTCATCAGCAATCATTTCTCAAATACCAAAGGGGAAACAAAAAACCCCTGATCTTCCTATGGAGGACCCTTGATGTGGCCCAAATGGCCAGCCCCTCGTGGGGTTTGCTAAGAATTCAACAGCCCACGTGAGGATAAAGGGAGCATTTTGTTATGAAAACAAGATTGAGAAACGTAAGCGTTTGTAACGACTAGATCTGTTCTAAAGGCAACTGCTCTAAAGCCATTCTTCTTACTAGTAATAATAATATTTCTGTTCTAACTCCTCTTTGACCCGGTGAAATTTGACACTGAGAAGTGGTTTTGTTGTTAAAATGCAGCCTTTCTTTCAGGGTTTCTCTTTCTGCTTTTCTCTCTCTCTTTCCCAGAAAGAAGAAAACTGTTAACTGTCTCATTGTGATCCAGATTCGTGACATTGCTATCGTCCCCACAGACTGCCACCTGAGGCCCGGGAAAGATCAGGCTTAGCATTATTTGTTCAACTGTTTCTGTGGCAGCATTAGGCCCCATAGGTCCCTGTCCAAAATCCCATTACACCTTCACGGGCTTCTGACTTCTTTCCCCTCCTTTGGTGGTAGCGCTGGCATGCAAACCTCTTTGATCCTTCCTTGTGGTGGTTCTGACTCAAAGGGAATGGGAAAAGCAGAGGGAGGTGTAGAGCTCATGGGGAGAGTGCCAGGTTTGGAGAAGCCAGGAGAGTGAGTGGCCCAGTCCAAAATTCAGTGGCACCAGCCTCCCAGCACTGCTAGAGATGACCCCGATAGCAGGCAGGAAGTTCTCTACAACCAACATTTTCTCAGGAAATAACTTTGAGACAAAGTTGAGGCATTAGCTTACCCCCAAACAGATAAGCTTTTCATTATAGGGCTTCCTTGGAAAGCAAGTTTGACAAGTTTGATATTTATACCGGGAACATGAAGTTTACGGGCAAGTTCAAAGGCATAATCCATTGCCTCAGGCAGCAGCAAGTGAAAAGGCGTTTGGCTATATTTTCACATGCATGTTGGAAATGCTCAAGAAGTAATGAGTTTTCCAAGGAAAAAGCCAAGGTTAGGGAAGCAACACTTGGATTCTATCAACTACTGTTACATTGTGCAAAATTGCAAAATAGGAAAAGTTGTGCTTTGGTTCTCCCCCTATTTTGTGCTGTATTTCTCCCACTCTGCTGTGTGTCTACTGATACACTTAGACACCTAGAACCATAAACATTTGCATGCGAAGTGTACACACAAACACACACATACACTTAATAAAGCAACTGTGTTCACTCCCAAAGCCCCGTCATATTCTGCCTTTCCCTTTTCCTATAAAAATACTGAAGAAACAGATGAGACCTGTCAATCATCTATATCCAAGATAGCAATGCCTTACATATTTATTGGATTATTTGCATTTTAACCCTTAAAAGAATCTGGAGAATTGCCCTTCATGTGGTTTATGGTGTAATAGTCCCAGGAGATTGAACCTGTGATAGCAAAACTGGGGGCTATGCAGCGGAAGCATAGCTAGTTCTAACACTGGCCAATTGTTGACTTTGAACAAATGACTTACTCTCTCTAGCCTCAGTTTCCTCATCTGCAAAATGAGGAGACTGGCATAGTGCTTCCCAATTTTTATGAATATACACCTTGAGTGACAGAAGAAAATGAATGTATTCTTTATGATGTTTAAGAGGCACAGCTCCAAGAAGCCAATGTAAGCAAGAATTTTCTTTGGAATCATGTTTTTGTTGCAGAATCCATTAAAATGTTGTGCCCTACTCCATAATGTTTGGTGTTACCATAGAAATGAATTTTTCATCACACATTTTCAGGCAAATTTGGGTTGAAGCAAATAATTCCATACTTAAATCCTATGAACTTATAGACCTCCGTGGCACACCACCAGTTAGTCCTGGAGATGTGGCTATTTCAGTTTGAAAAACAATGGGTTTCTCTTGGATTTAGTGTTCTCTGAGGTCATACAGGTCTGTGGGTTTTGATGATGGGGAGTGGAAATGGCACATGAACAGTTTACAAATACCACTAACTTATTTTGGGCAAGGAAACCTTTTAACATGGAGTTTGAGTCTTGGCTCTCCCAAGATTCTACTTCAGACTCAAGAAAACTCTGCTGTGCTTACTCAGAGGCTCAGAATCCAGGGATTCCTGTGCACTGGGCCTTTCCATGGGCTCTTTGGACTTGTGATTTCTTTTGAAGATGCACAAATAAGGTAGCAATTCCCTTGGGGCCATGACATCTTGCCTTAGGGCATGCCAGACCACCTTGTACATACAGTAGGTGTGGAGCCACTCCAAAAATGGATATTGTTTGGGTCTAAATCAAAGCTATCCTGCACCCTATTGCAGGGGTCATCTGGGTATCACAATGAGCCTGAGGTTCACATACAATGAGCCAGGCCTGGCCTCTGCCCAGGAGATGTGCCTGGAGCTCATGCCAGTTTGTGAAGACTGACCCAGGGCTCTGCTTTGAGGTCAGGCACTTTCACCAGAACAAGAGATGAATGACAGGCTGGAAAACACTCACTGGGACAATATGTAGTCAATTCCTCGCATTGACTATTGTTGGATCCTAAAAATAAATTGTCTTATTTTTCATATGTCTCTGTTGCATGTTCAAGAAGCAGAAACCCTCAATCTAAAAATCTGCTCTCCATATTTTTTTGAATGAGATTTTGACGAATAATAGAAGCTTTGCTAATGTTCTGTTTACACCAATACTCTGTTTTTGAAAAAAGCAAACCTGTGTACCCTGTGGGACTTTCTTTCACATCCCTGTTAATTCTAAATGTTATGCAGCCACCTGTATAATATCCTTGGGACTCCTGATGGGCCTGTCCAAATCTATAAAGCACATAGAAATCAACTTTAGGAGACAGCCAGAAATGGTTCACCCAGTAATCAATTCTATAGGGACGTAGAAAAGTAGTAAATAAAAACCTTAAGTCAAGAGAAGCACATGATTAAGGAGATTAGGTTTCATTCGTAGAGGTTCTGGACTTTTTTTTGAGTAGGGAGGAATAAACTCAAGATGATGTATTTTCAAGATGTTGTTGCTTTTCTTTAACTCTGTAAGATAAATGACAAAGCAGTAAGTAGAGCTGGAAAGGCTTCTGATCCTTGGAGTTGCTATTACATGAGACCGTCAAATCTAGGTTAATATCGTGAATTGAGACAGGTAGGGACATGGAGATGGTTTGGAGGGTGTTTAATATTTCATTAGTTTTATAAGGAATGAATATTTCCAAATATAGTCTGTGGACCCATGCAAAAAAAAAAATTGCCAGTGTGTGTTTATTAAAATCCAGTTTTTTGGACCTCGCCATTGACGAAGTGAATTTCTGGCAAGCCTGAAAATTTATATTTTTATCATATTTCCAGCTGATATTTTAACCCTAAATTTTGAGAACCACTTTATTAGGAAATGAAAACTTTCTGGATTCATAGGAAATGATAACACTTGGCTGCTTTTTGTCAGAAGAACGTTAGTTTGATTATCTCATCCCAGTTGGATACTAAATCAAGATTTGACAAAAGGATGGGCTTGGTAGGATAACAACAGGGTGGAGGCAGATTATATTAAACTGATTTTTAAATCTGACTCAACTGTGTACTTTCCAAAGCAACCTTTGAAAGAAACTTGACCCTATCAATGAATGTTTATGAAAAAGAGTATAAAGTAACTACTTGAAAGTCTAAGAAACGGATTGTGCTTTGGGAATCTATATCCTGGTTACATGTCAAATTAACCAAGCAATTGCTGTATCATGAGTTCCTAAGTAGAAAATTGTTCTTTGTACTTCAGATGGTTTAGTGCTTTGTTTAATTGACCTTCCTTAATTAGGTTGGCTTGGTGATTCTTTCATTAGAAATCTCAATATTGTGATTACTTCTCTTTACTCTTTTACATGGAAACTTAACCTGAAGCTGGCTACAGATAGAGTTTGTTTAGAGTCAGCAAATAAATGAGAGAACATAGTGTAGAATGAATGTTAGTTTGTCAAATGTGGTAAAGCAAAATATCATTTTGGAAATGGAAAAGAAAATAGCGTTGCCTGATAGAGAGTATTAGAGGCCCTAGTATATTCCCAGCCCTGGGATTAATTTCTCTATAACAAGTCACATATCATTTCTGTGTGTCAATTTCTCATATGTGTCATGAAAATGACCATGTTTATGACAAGTTTCACTGATCATATTCGGTGGCCACAATCCCTTAGGAGACTACAGTAGACCAGTCAGCTGAGAAACTAACTGGTAAGAGAATTTATTTTAAGTAAGCATGGTGATTTAGAAGTATACTGATGGCTGATCAAAAATTGGTTTATGGATGTGAGAGCAATGCTGAGATGACACACTAGGAATTGAAATAGGGTCAGAGTTTAGAGAGCTAGGACTGACTGGGTAGGCTTTTCCTGCCATAGTCACTAAATTACCTGTACTTAAACACAGAGGCTTACATTTTCACCACAGCCCAGTCCTTGAACCAATCAGTCTGACTTGAGATGTTATTAAGAGTCAATTCCCTGTAACTTTATGTCATTGACCTGTAGTTTTCCCTAACCTTCATCTTTGGGAATGAGTCCACCAGCTTCAACTGTGTTTTTGCACTATTCTGAATACTAAATAACCTTTGGTTGGTGTAAGCTGTTGTTAGCAACCCCCTCTTAGTCTCTGTGTATGCATTATGGACTCCAGACTCCAGATCAGGGCTATATTTCAGCCCTAAAGGACCTCTAGAGATCTCTGCAGTTACAAAAGGACTATCTTTGCTGTCCGAAGATTCTTGCTGCTGGGTCACTCTCTATGAGATCGGACCAAGCCTTCCTGGTCAAGTTGGGTCAGGTCAGGCCTCAGATTTTGGACAGAGTGATTGGGGTCATTGTGGCTTCTCTTCAGGGGCCATTTCAACTATGAAGCTGGTTCCCTTGTGCTGGCCTTGCCATCCTCACCTACTCATTGGCAGTTTGCCATCATGCTCCAGGTGTTCTCATGGGTGAGCTTGTATTAACCACACCATTCACACCCTGGGACTGAGAAAGAGGTAAGATTTTATACAGGTCAAGTGATCAGTTATTTTGTTCCCACGCAGGTGGCGTATCACATCTGGATAATCTAGTTTCATTTACTTCTTTAAAGGCCACGTACTGGGCCCCAAAGTCTAAATTTATATCAGTGAGTGAAGAAAAAGATTAAATAATTTTTTCACATACTTTAGGGCCAAAATGTAAAACAAATTTCTAAAAATAAATTGGACACTGATTGAGTAACTACCATGTGTAAAACACTGACATATAAACATTATATATGCATTTAATCTCTAGTTAGAGAAGATACAATACCAGCTGTAATGAGATTCATATTCTATCTAGGGCCACAGATACATTCATTTTGATAATGGATAATGTTTACGGATTATTGTAAGCATCTTGGGGAAAAAAACCTCCTTGCTTATGAAAATATTTTGTATTACATTTCACTTAAAAGACGGTTAACTCAACCAAGTTTACATTTCCTAAAGCTAACTACTCTACCTTAACTTATTAGTGCTAATGATTACCCTCCAAGATTCCTGAAATGGTAACAGTTCTGGGTAGGTACATGGCTGGTTTTTAATTTATTTATTCAGCCCACATTTCACAGGCATCTATACTAGTTTTCTCCCATGGCAGGTGTCAGGGAAAAACAGAGATGATAAAATACTCAAGGAATTTATAATCCAATTGGGAAGTCAGGCAGAAAAATAACCTTAGTATAAGAAAGAGTGAAATGAACACCATAATAAATTATGAGTTAATAATAAGTTTGAGTTAATTGCAGTGAGACTTCAAAAGTGGATATAATTATGGGTATTACTGAAGAACTTCTGACCTCATTGAAACTGTTTTTCCTCAATGTTTAGGGTAATGAAAATGTCAGGTCTTAGCAGTTTCCCTTTGGAAAGATTGGACATCACCTAGAATCTCGAAATATGCTCTGAGTTGGATAGTACGAAGTCACTGTGGAAAAAGCTACTGTATGCTGTTCATTTACTCATTCCAGTTCCAACACTGAGGGATGTATCCCAGGGACATATGAGAGCCCACAGGAGAAGAATCAGGATCTTCACCAAGTAGAACATTAATTTTCCTCTTTCTCTCTCACAGGAAAATTTGAATTCTTGAATGGATTTTGCCCTTATGAGCTGTTCGATACAGCTATAATCAAGATAAGGAAGAAAATTTAGGCCATAGTTTAGGTTTCCAGATCCCAATTGCTCCAGATCATTTATGGGCACATTTACAGGTGCGCCCCTAGAGTCTGTTGAACAGTGTCAAGAACAGGCGCTGCCCAGGAGATCAGTGAGTTAAATATCCCCTCCCAGGAACTGATCACAAGCTCAGGTTAAATATGCAAAGAGCAAATGCAAGGCTGTTCCTTCTTCAGTGCTACAGAAGGTGCATTGTTAAGTCCTTTAGGATGGGGAGAAGAAAATTAGGTGGAGAATAGCTCACCAGTTCCATGAGTGTTATCAGAGTGCAGCATCATCAGAGGACAGACAATGTCCTTGACTTTGACCAACTGAGGAAATAATCAGACATAAGCTATCAGAGTCCTACTTCAATTCATGCCCTCACATACTATCTCATCCTGGTATAGGAGCGTGGAACCAGCCAATCAAGTAGCTCTGTCTACTGGAAACAACCCCTTGCTACAGTTCATAGCATGGCTTGCTAGCGAGAGGTCTTTATGAGGCAATGAGCTTAAACCTTAGTTGGAGGCCAATTTTTTTTGATACCTCTTTCCAGGATTCTGTTCAAGTTAAAAAATAAATAAATAAAAAGTAGAAAGAAAATGTGAGGCTTATCTGGCTATAATGTTTATCTTCGTAAGTGGGAAAACAACAGTATTATTACTAAGCATATCAGATTTCAATAAGAGGTGAAAGAAGAGTTCAAACACACCTGATGTTAATATTAAAAGGGTTTTAAAGCCATAAAAAGTTCATTTCTTGTTAAAGTTAAAATGTTCAAAGTGTAGCCTAATATTTTGATCCTACTGTCTTGGAAGCTGATTCTAAAATGAGAAAGAACACATTTATAGAGTATTTCTGAAATGTATAGCAACGATGCCAGATGAATTCATTTCCAAAGCAATCATGAACATGTACACGTGGAAGGAAAATGCAAAATGCATCATTTCTCCACAAGCACAGCCTATAAATTGATCAATTTACGTCTAAATTACCAATGAAAAGTGTTTGCTGATGTCTGCTAGTTTCCAGCAAAGTGAGTGAAATCCTTGGGAGTATTTTATGTTGTAGAACTTCACCATTTTTGTTGTTGTTTGTTTGTTTTTAAGAACTAACTCTTCAGGCAAAGGGCAATTTTTGCATGTGCAGAGGGTGGGCACGACCGTTGGTCTCTCGCTGGTCTTTTCTGACGAGTCAGTCACCACCACCAGCAAATTCACCTTCAAGTTTAAAGGACAACCATGAACACTCCATCACAGGGCCCCTGTGCTGTGCTCTACTCCGAGCCCTGGGATAAAATGCACAGATCACAGCGGGGCACACATGCTGCAGGGCCACAGGGAAAGATGAGAATCCATGGGGATTACAGAAGTGCTGCTTTAGGTGAAGAAAAGATGTGTACGGGGGCGGGTGGAGGCTCCAGCCTCAAGGTTTTGTACTTGCCATTTATGCTCAGTCTTTCTCAACAAGGATGCTACTGACATTTTCTGTTGGACCGATCTTCATTGTCTGTGGCTGTGCTGTCCATCGCAGGACATTAGACTTCCTTGGTTCCATCAACTAAGTGCTGGAGGTAGTGTCTCCTCTTCTAATTGCTTCCCATTCAGTCACTGTGACAACAAAAACACTCCAACACAATTGCAAATAGACCCCTGGGAAGAGGAATATCACTTTAGGTTGAGAACCCTGTGGCTTACGATGCTCTGTGTCCATCTTCTCACGTAATTCCACCTCACATCCTTCCTGTCTTTGCTCAAGTGACATCCTCACTATGAATCTGCCCGCAACCAGTGTGATTCAAATGGGGAGCTCCTATCTGTCTCTCTCCACTCTGCTCCCCCGCCTCTGCACTTCATTTTTCTCCATAGCCCTTATCACCATCTGGTATATAATGTTGGCTTCTTTATTTTCTGTCTGGGCTTCCCACCCACCATAATAGATGCTTAATAAATATTTGTTAAATTAAACATAAAGCTAAATGGAGCAGGAAGAATTGTTCTTCCTTCACCTCCTGAATTTTTGCATAAATCAGACAAGGAGGACAGAAAGAGACATATACTATTTCAAAATAACTCCCAGGCTTATTACTCTGAGCAGTGCCACGTGTCAATCACCTTGGACAAGTCCATGGTCTGAGGCAGGCCACTGTGAAGGTTTCTTCTCCTTCCTCTGACTCATCCCAGCAGCCTCGGCCACCCAGCAGGGTACCAGAATGAGAATAAAGGACTGATAAGTGTAGAAAACACAAAGCACACCCAAAGTAGAATGATGCCAGCATACCTTCATAAAGTATTTTTACAAGGCAAGATAGGGAGTGATTACTGGGACTCCCAAGGTGAGAGTCATATGGAGAAGGCTGGTCTGAGGCAGTCTTAAACTTTGGTTGAGGATAAGCAAGCCGGAGGTGACTCTTACAGGAGGGCCCGGCAGGATATATATCCTAACCTCATTATCTTCCCTCCCTCTGTCTCCTGTTTCAGCTTCCCTTTGACTCTGGTGACAGCAGAGCTAGAGGACTGGGGCATGCATTCATGGGCACACAGTCAGCAGGGAGGAAGAGTGGAGAAACAAACCCCTTCTCTGTTGAGTAAAGATAGGGAAGGAAAAACAATGTAATGGGCAGAGAAGCTTCTACCAAAACTCCAACTGCCCTCACAGACTCTGTAAAGAGCTGGAATATCCAAGTAGAACCCCAAATAAAAGACTAGATTTAGACTCTTACAGACTGATACTGCCTACCAGTACCCAGCTGGGTGATTTTCAGAATGGATTACACCATGCCCTCTCTTCAAGATAGTGCTATGGCTCCATAAGTATAGATATAATAACTGTGAGGCATTCCTCCCTGTACATTCATTGGTTATTACAATGTGAGGGTTGCTTTTGGATGAAGTAGATGACCTTCTTCAAGAAATTATTTTGTTCTCTATCAAGAATGGGCTGAAAGAGAATCTGCATTTGATTTAGTAAAAGTTAAGTCAATGCCACATATTCCAAAATCATTTACAGGAAAGAAAAGTTGCTGGGCTCATTAAATGCCAAGCATCATGCTCCACACTATGGAGGAGCCACCTGCATGGTATTTACAGAGGTCGTAGAGGAGGAAGTCTCTTGCAGCTCACATGATGATATATATGTGCATATATATGTATATAATATGTACACATAGGCATATATACATGCACATATACATATATACATATACATATGCATCAGGAGAACATCTACATATCCTACAGTTTGGGGTACACAAGACATTATGGCTGTGTATGTTGTTGGGAGAGGATCTAATAGATTAAAAAAGATTAAAGTGGGCTGCTCTGCTGATTGTCAGAGAAATTGTAGTAGAACATATATGACCACCAACAAACTAGCCAAAATTAGGTTATCACACAGTTTAAAACACTAGGATCTCTTGGGTCTTCTGCGACAGCATATGGCAGCCTGCCCCCTAGTTTGGCTTAGACTGAGGGCATTCCAACTCCTCTGCCAAACAGCTGCCTGCGCTTGGTGGGCCAGCTGGGTCTAAGCAGATGAGTGGGTGAGGCTGTCATTCTCTAGAGCAGGGCAGGCAGCTTACACTGGCATCAAGCCCCTAAGAACAGAGAAGAAGACCTCTTCAACTAGCGAGCACTCGGTTCCTATAGTCACCTGCGATTGGATGTTATGTCATGTCTTTGGTATTAACAAAAACATTTTTAAAAGAATTTATTTGTAAGATTCCTTGAGGGTTTTTGAGGACAATGAAAGGCCGACTGGGGATACTTCTGAAAAGGAAAGAGAACAGATAGAGAGATTTCTCCCAGAAATCTCCCAAAGTGGATCTTTCTCCTTTCCCATTGTTCCACTACTATGTCCCAAGGAGTGGCAGGAACACAGTTGGGGTTCAGAAAAGATTTCCCAGCCAGATACGTGGCTAAGAGGCAGTAGGTCCATCTGCTGTCAAGGAACCAGTGCAGGCCTGGACGAGCAGTCACTTTGACCCCTGGACGCCAGCGTCCATGCCCCAGCTTTCTAGGCATCATATAAATATCCTGTTTTCTCATCCGAATTGACCAGGAGTCAGATCAGGGAATGGGCACAGGAGCAGTGATGCCTCAGTTTGACTACTATACCTCTTTACAAGGATGGAGACTTATAATTATTTCCTTTGACTTAAAGAAGAGAAACAGACAATTCATGCCTTTTCCCCCCCTTTTTGGACCCAAAGTTCATGCTGGCTAAACATGGATCTTTTGAAAATAGCAGCTATATTTGTAAACAAAGCCAAGTAAACTGTATTGCTGTTTTCCATTAGACTTTCACTTTCCCTCATCTCTTTAACTTAAGGGTCTGGTGATTGTTAACACTCAGACACCTAATACTAAGTTATTGGCCATTCATTCAACAGAATGGATGGAGAACAATTTGGGGAAGTACCCAGAGGGACAGTGGGAAATGGAGTAGGGAGATGGATATATCAGATAGACAGTAATAGCATAAAGATACTTACAGGATTCCTTGGAAGAGAAATTCTGGAGAACAACCAAGCACAAGAGAGGAGGAGTGACAATTTTATTTCTTTCAGGCACTTTCTCATTTTCTTTCGACCACCCTGATTTCATGAAGGCCCTCAGTGGACCTTAGATATAAGTACACGCTGAATGTACCTTGCTAAGAAATCTCCAAGACTGTTCTATTTCTCTGCATCAGCTGGATTTACTAGCTTGCATCCTGGCACTGCGTTTTTCATAAGGTGTGATTTACATCTCAATAGCCTCCATCTCCTCCAGGTATAAAGGACAGCCCCACCTGACGCTAGGCTAGGCTGTGGCTTCCCCTGACCATTGAAGTAACTATGCCTGGACTCTGCACTTTTCGCTTCTCTCTACCTCCTTCAGTGTGCCTTTCTGATCCTTCCATGCCCCTGTTGAACTGACAAGTCCCATGGGCACTTCTATACTTCCTCCATCTCCTCCCGCCTTCAGCCATTGATCCCTGACATTTTAAAAGTTGTGGATCATTCCAGCGAGAAGGCTGACCTTTGGAGCTAGGTCCCAGATGAAGTAATAGAAAAATATAGAAAGGGACAGGAGAAAATGCTAACTGAAACCTAGATAAAAGAGTGTCTCAAGGGGATTCCCAATTAAGAAAAGTGAAAATATGTATGTTGTTTCCAAAATACGTTCTCTCCTCCTTAATACTATTGAAAACCTTTCACTGGGGTGTGTTTATTATTTTGTGTTTTGCTTTTTCATTTTCTCTGTGTCATCTTTCCTTGAGGCAATACTTTCCTCTACCTCCTTTCCCGTATGTGTTCTCAATTGCACTTCAACATCATTTAAACATTTTAAGGCAAATTGAGTGGATTTGGCTGTAACTAATACAGGGTACCTCCTGGAATCTATGTCTCTGGCAGTAGACTTCCTGCTTGCGTTGTTAGCATTCTGAAGCAAGTATACATAGGGGCCCATTTCATTAATTGCCGAGATTAAGAGGAGTTGCATTTATTCTGTCAGAGGCCAAGGCCAGTCATTCATTTATCAAGGGAATTGACTACACTCCTGGGGAAGCAGTCCAAACATTGTTTTTGATGCTGGCAGCAAGAATTGATAAAATGTCTATCATCCATGATAGCAGCATCCTTCTTGATTTATGTACTTTATGGGGTGAAAATAAAAATGGCAAAATGTAACACAAATTTTAAAATGGTCCATGAGAGAATGTAGGAACGTTAAGAACTCCTCTCAGAAGATTCAGGAAATGTCATCAGTCAATCATGGGCCTTTAGCGATGCTTTAAGGAGCTTCAAAACCCAATTATTTCTAAGTGAATTTGCTTGTTTGAAAACAGTCTTTGATGAAGGCTTGTTAAGACAATGCAACTAGTTGGATATTTGTCCTTTTATCTTTCTATTTTGGACAGGCCAGAAAGCCCTTTCACCAGCCAGCACTAGGCCTATCAGATTCTACATACATTAGTCAATTAATATGTTCAATGAAGATTTACTGAGGCCTAATGTGTGCCAGGCATAGTGCTGGCTCTGGAGATACAACAGTGATAAGACAGACCCAATTACTAGTCCCACAGAGATTCTGGTCCAGGGAAAGAGACCACAAACAAACAGACCACGGTATGAGTTGTCTATGAGAGTGTTAAGTGATACAGAGAAAGTAAGTGGGAATGGTCACATTATATAGGGTGGTTGGAGAAGACATTTCTGAGATGAGATATGATTCACGAGGGGGGAACATACCTTGAAAGAATTTTGGACAAACACCCCAGCAGAGTAAATAGCATGCGCAATGACCCTAAATTGGAATAACTTTGGGGACTGTGGAGAAGAGCAAGCAGGCCCACATGAATAGATCATAGTGAAAAGGGACGAGAGTGGCATGAGACTGGAGCAGAAAAGTAGAGTAGGCCCAGATAATGACACGGATTCTGTGTACTAGAAGGTACTAGAATGTCACTGGAGGCTTGATCACTGGAATGGTATGATAGGATTTACATTGTTTTAAATATTTCTCTGCTTTGTGGAGACTAGACTTTACTGGGCAAGAGAGAAAGCTGGGACCCCAATAGGAAGCAATTTCAGGGTTCAGGCAAGAGATGATGATGGTTTGGGCTGAGATTTTGGAAAAGACAGAGAAAAATGGATGGGTTTGGGATACAGTTTGGTTGTTAAACTGGAATAATGGAGTGATGGATTGCATGTGGGAAGAGTAAAGGAAAGAAAGAGGGATGAGCTAACGTTTTGGCTTTTGACTTGAGCAACCTAGTAGATTATATTTCTGTTATTTCCATGACCATTTAAACAAGGAACACAGAACCAGAAATATCTTCTTTAGTAGTCAAACAATATGGAACTATAATATTTTGACGCAAGCAGTACCACAGATTTTTTTGTTTATTTAATCACTAACTTTATAGTCATTACTAAATTTAAGTATTTACTCTAAAGTATTTTTTCAATATAATGATAAAATATTCTGACTTATAGCACTACCTGTGTTCAAAATGATTAATTCATCACTGTAGGTGTTAGGGATTAGGCATTATTATTTTTTAGGAAAAAATCGTGAGTGAGTAGAATAGAATGCTTGGTGTTTTTCCAGGGTGTGTTTGGATTTCTCTAGGATCCTCTCCTCTTTTTTAAAGGTCAAGAGGAAGCCATATAGATGACATGGAACTTATGCTAAATGCTGATTCTTAGCCAAGGTTAACATAGCTTAAGCTCCACTCAGCAAAGTGATTTTTCCTTGAGATTCCACTTTAAAAAGAAAAATTTTATTGCATAATGAGGTAAATTAATGCCCTGCAAATGTAATGCGCCTCTGTGATATACAGAGTATTTAAGTTTTTATACACTTAGCAAAGCATTTATCCTATTATCACATAATCACTTCCAGCCTAAATAAAGAACCTAGAGCTTAATGCACAATGAATCCTATGTTTTAGCAGCTTTATTGCTAAATCAGTTATTAATTTAAATTTGTGTCATTTTTAGTTAACAAGAAAGATAGCTTAAAGATTTGTTTGCATTAGATTATATTGGATATCCTGTACGTTGAGGTATTTAACATTGCAAGAATAAACCATGATATTATTACTGCAATATAGACATTCGTACAGTATCTTTAATCCCCCAGCATCCAAAAAACCCATAAATACAAGGGACTCATTTAACTTTCAAGTGCTAAAGCTGTCTAGGAGATAGGTGTCTGAGTCCCAGCAGTGGTGAGGTTCCCGGTAGTTAATGATCCAATCGCTTATGCTCTGCTTTAGTACATGACACCTCCATAAGTATGGGGAAGATCAATTAGATTACACTTAGCAAAAACTTAGAGCTCCACGAGAAGACCCAAAGACATACCAAGTAGATCCAATGCTTCCTGTGTTTGTCACCCTATTTCCTGAAATGGATAGCAGAGTCCTTTTGCCATTTACCTCGTTTTTCCCAGAGCTGTGTCTTCATGGTGATAGTAATGGCCACCGTTCCTAATCACCAATGACATACCACACGCTAGATAGACATGTCCTTATGGAATCTTCATGTACCTAGGAGTCCATAGATGAGGTGAGTGAGACTCTCTGGATTTCAGAGATTTGCTCAGTTTATAATTTCAAAATAATTTCATGTGTATGAAGGGGGGCATGAAATGCTCAGTCATAACTTTAACCCCCGAGGGGAAAAGATACTTCCAGGCCAACAATGGAGAGCTAAATCTAGGCCAGTTATGGCGTAGACTATGGATTGAGTCTCATACATATATGAGTCGTCCTCAGTGACATAAGTACACACATAGAGAAGAAGCATTTAGAAATATTTGTAACAATTGGATAGTAATTGTTTGTCTGTTGAACATGACATAATAAATGGGCTTGTCTTTTTAAATTTCATTTTTGTTTATAAAAGTATCCATTCGTGACAAAGTAGGGGAATGGAGAGACTGATACTCCATCACAAAGTTTGAGACGCCCTGAACTAGATGGGGGTGCACACAAAGAATGCATGAATGTTTAGTGAGCCCCAGCTAATGCAGCCCTACATTCTTTGGGGGACAGAACATCATATAGGCAAATAGCCCCAGATAAGGGGAGGCTGCATAGTGAATTAAAGTGGTTGTAACCCTAGATCAACTGGCAGAAATTTCTATGCCCCAGTAAGCCATGGAAGCCACAGAATATAAGCCCCCAAGCAAGGTAGAGACGTAGCTCAATGAGACACTGGCCATGCAAAGGTTAGTTGGAAAAGAATGAGGGTATTTCAACGTGGAATCCCAAAATATGACAGTCATTTCAGAAACCACATGGAAAGAACACTTGACACCCAGATTGTGACTGCCCCTTCCCCATGCTTTTTATTTCTTTTTTTCTTTTTCTGGTCCTTAAACACTCAGAATTTAGGTATGATCCTAGGGAAAGAACTGTGGCTCAAAAGCCTGAGTTTAAAATTTGGCACCCTGGCTCAAGTGAGCTAAAAATAAACATTAAGTTGAAATATACTTATACATTTCTTAGTTTGTCAACTTGTGATACATACCCAAAACAAACATGTACTCAATACCAGTCACTAAATGATTTAAGGCATTAGCAATAGTGGACTAAATTATTGTATTTGTCCCAAGGGAAGATATCATCTTAAGAGCGGAGGGCATCAGCCTTCCCAGGAGGTGAATGAGGCCCAGGCTGCCAGTATTTTCATAGCGACTCAGACTCCAGAAGATCTGATGCTACTACTGACTCCTATTCCTAATCAGTTACAGGATTCTGCCAACTTTTTCTTTAACATGTTTCTCATATTTGTTCTTACTTTTATATTTCTACTGTAATCAGACTAATTTATCTTATCACTTCCTCAAACTTTAATTAGTAAAATACCTGATTTCCCAGATTCTAGTCTGGCCTATCTCCTATCCAACGTTTTTTTATAGTCTAAAACTCGAACCTTCTTTAGATCATGGCAGAAACGTGCTCAGAATCCATCGGTTCTTATTGTTCAGAGAATAAAATCTGAACTCCTGGATCTGACCACAACCAGCCTTTTCAGTCTTATCTCTTATTTTTCTCCCTCCCTCATCAGCCAGTGCTGTCTCCTGTCTCCTGGACACATTAGGCTTAATCTTACCTTGATTCCTGGTTCTTGCTGAGCTTTCTGATTGCAGCACTTCCTTTCCCCTGCCTATGGCAAATCTGCCCTATTCTTAAATTCCTAGAACTCCCCCTACCCCAGGAGGTCTTCTCTCACCATTCTGTCTCACCTGGATGTTTCCTCTTCATTTTCACCATTCTTGGTATTTCTACCTGATACTTAGATTGACTACCTAAGCTCTGTCTGCCTGGGGCTCTTCCAGGTTTAGCACTGAAAGACCTTGGGAAACCCTGCAGTCCTGGGGTACTATCATCGTGTTTTTAGGGTCGCTTGTCCTCCATCCTCAACTAAATTGGAATCTTGGCAAAGGTAGGACGTGCACTATATTCTTGTTTTCTAATGTTCCTTAGAGTTCTCAGCCACGTGAAATGTCTTGCTGTCTAGCTAGTCGGGATGTTTCATAGTCACCCGACACACATGCACCCAGCACACTCTTTATAATGAAATGCTCCATAAAAGAGCTTAACGAACCCTTTCATGGGTATTCCACTTGTCTCCTCCTAAAGTCTTTCACCCCACCCCATATTTTAGACTATGATAGAAAGAGTTTGGGGGGCTTGGGAGTTAGACAGAGAGAGTCAATCCTGCCAGGAAAGAAATTTGCAACCAATCCTCTGAAATCAGTCCCAGTTGGGTGAGTCCAGAGTTGTTTGGAAGTCCTGCAATAAACTTGGACTGCCCATTCAGGTAGAAATTTCCTCTGAGCCAGAAAGCTCCCTCTTTTCTGTCCATTCTTTTCTATTTCTCATAAGAGCCTGGTGGTAGACAAATGGTGGTGGAAGACAATAGGGAGAGGGGTTTGGAAAGATAGGACTTGTGAGTATATCCTGTGAAGCTTATGCGAACAGCATGAGCAGTGAATCCACCCAGTAAGGTGTCTTCTCAGAATGGAAGGAAAAGCCCACAAGACTGTCATAGGATATTCTGATGCATGCCTCATACCACTTCTCCAAACACACAGAAAATCTCTGTAGTCAACTTACAAAATGCTATCAGGTAAACAAGTTTCCATTCACTTGTAAAATATGTCATAAATGGTTTACAGCCAATAACCCCATTGTAATGAGTGTCTTCCCTGGGCCATTGAGAAATGTTCTTGCTTTTAGCATCTGGGCTATCTTTTATTCCCTTATGACACCTGCTGTCCCAAAGGGCACCAAGAGCTTTTAATTTACAAAAAAAATAAAGTTATCTATACTTCTGAAGTGAGAATAGAAACTGAACTATATTGGTCCTTGGGTTCATAAAGTATTTTGGAAGGAAGTTCCTTGATAAATAGAATATTAGGGGGAAATTTAGAAAAGCTTAGAGGTGAATGGGGCAGAATGAGTGTATTAGTCAAAATTCTCCACAGAAACAGAATGACTAGGATGTATACATGTAGAAAGACAGATTCATTTTAAACAATTGGCTCACATGACTGTGAGGACTAACAAGTCCAAAATCTGCAGGGCAGTCTAGAAATACAGCAAGAGTTGAAGTTGTTGTCTTGAATACAAAGGCTAGAAAGTCAAGTAAAATTTCTATACTGCAATCTGGAGTCAAAATTTCTGCAAGAGACTTCAATCTTTTAAGGCTTTCAACTACTTAGATGAATCCCACCCACATTATGTAATCTGCTTTACTCAGTCTACTGATTTAAATATCAATCACATCTACCTTCACAGAAATATCAAGGCTGGTGTTTGACCAAACTATAGGGCATAATCGCCTGGCAAGCTGACACACAAAGATTAATCGTTGCGGTGGGACATGACACTATTCCATGTCAAAGAACAAATTTTTATTAAGCTTAAGAAAGATATCAATTCAAACTAAGAGTTATATTTTAAAACCTAAGGTAGTCCAGGGATAGCAAAATCTTTAAATTTCCAAGTGCAAATCCTGAGAGTTGAATCGTGTCTGCACATAAAGTAGGATTGATTTAATTTAAAAATTTTACTTTTCCCCTCTCCTCCCCCCAAGAAAAATCAGAGGTGAATGTAAAGTTCCCCACTTTGCCTGGTTTAAGACAATAGGCCAAGAGAAGGCCTGATCTGCAGCATTTGTAAAGCTAACAGAAAAACACTGCAGGGGAAGGTCTCAAAGCCACAGAGTAAAGTAAATACTAGGTTGTAATCTAATTAGCAAATGATAATAGAAGCCAATGGAAAACAGGCCACAGGCCTAAGAACTACAGTCCCCTTGGGAAATAAATGATTGATCACTTGGAGACAGGAAACAGATAGGGAAAAGTGTGTTCTTGCCTTTGACCTGAAACATAGATCACGGCTTCCAACCCAAGTAAAAGCATTTGTAAAAAACCAAATGTTTTACATTCCAACAGTGTCCTTTACAGGGAAGACTGGCGAAGTCCTCCAGCACAACACAAGTGACGCTCGCTACTGAAATTCCTAACTTAACGTAAGAAACATGGTTACATGCAGAATTACTTAAGTAAAGTTATGTTTTTCTCAATTGGAAAATAAAAGGAGCAGTTTCTTAGGCTCCTGCCCATGTCACTGCCATCAGCCACGCAGACCACACAAAATCCAAACATTAGAGTAGCCGAGTCTACCCGTCTTCCTGTTCACTGTTTCACAGGCTGCTTCTTAGGGAAAGTCACCATTGCAACATCAGTGCTGTGCTGGAGCTTCCACAGCTCTGCTTCCAGAAAGAAAGATCTGCTCTAAGAAAGGGCTTCCTGAGGAGAGAACAGATAGGGAATTATGTCAGACTGCAAACATTTTAACACACTGTAAAGGAATTTCTCTGAAAGATTGTGGAACGGTGATATTGGACAACCCTCTGAGTATATAATTCTCAAGCCATAGTTTGGGGAAGGCTATTAACCTGAGCCAACAATTATCATCCTGGAGTGTCTGTGAGTGAGTGAGCCGAGAGAATTCAGGCAGCCAAAACAGAATATGAAGGACAGAGCAGAATGGAGGGCAAAAAAATGTTTAGCAATCAGAGGGACAACTTGTTTGTGTTACAGATGAAAGTGAACCAAACAATGGGGAAAGAAAAAAGAGGAATGCTTCTCTTTTGTCTTTACCATGTAGGTGTTTGCTTCAGAACAAGGGAAGGAGTCTTAAACTCACCTAAGTAGAAGAGAAAGTAAAATCAGGAAAAACCCTGTAGACTTTCTAAAGCAAAACTGAAAGGACTGGTATGTTTCCTATGGTCAGAAATGTAAATTTAACATTTATACATTTATATATTATTTAATCAAGGGTACAATAACTCCTCAATGTTTACATTTTTAGAAAATTATTCTCTCCTTTTACGTTTCCCTTCAATTACTTTCCATTACCTATAGTTAACAACTCTCACAAATAAATACTGACGACCTATAATCTGGAGTAAACTAGAATCTAAAATCAGGTTTGGAAATGAGCAAGAGTCACATTTGCCAAGAAACATAAAAATACAGTCTCTGATCCATTGATCCAGCAATCTGCCCTAGGAAAACAGATCCGTTAAAAAAATACAAACATCTTCCTTCACGTTCATTTCTCAAACGTATGAATTCATACTCTTGGCAATAGCCTTAATACCCTGAGTTAGGAAAATGTTCAAACAAATTACGTCATTGTCATTTAACAGAGTATCATGCAGCCACTAAAATGATACTTATCAAGAGTTTTTAATTAAATGGGAAATACAATAAAATGCTGAGGAAAATACGTCCAGATAGGAAAAAATGCACATTATGATTTCAACTCTAAAAAAGGCAGAAAAGGGCTGTGTAGAAATATTAAAAATGTTAACAGTGGGTACCTCTGGGTGATATTACTCTGAGTAGTGTGATATTGTGAGTTGTTATTTACATTAGGATTTTCTATATTTTTTCAAATATTATATTTAGGAAAAGCAACATCAACAAACTAGTAAAAGAACACAAAGAATAAGAGGTAAAGCTAGTAACCAGAATACAGTTTTTCCCAAGTGGGAAGAGGGAAGTCAAATTGTATCTAAATAGATAATGACTCCCAACTTTCAGAGTGAGCTACAGTACAGACAACTTGTATGTAGTTGAAGTTGGGTCACATTAAAAATGTCAAGGTTAAAACACAGCCAGCCATCTAATACTCTACGACTTCATACTTTTATTTTCTGATGTCTCCTGCTAGATATCAATGAGAAGCCTTTCAAAGAATAGTGGCTTGGAAGGACTAAAAACAAACAAACAAACAAAAGCAAGTCAAAAAACAAAGAGTATAAACTGAGAGTCAGTCGGTGTAGTTATTATTTAAAACTCTTTGTGTTCGTTTTTCTAACTTGAGGGCCTGATAAGAAAACTGGGATCTTGACCAAGTTGTCCTTTTGAAGGCATTAGCTTTACCCATGTTTGGTGGCACTATTTCCTCTCCTTATGCACAGGGGATATACCACAGGACGGCCACTAAGGAGAGCTATCATTGCTAAATGCCAAAGAGGAACTTGGCTGGGAAGTGAGGCAGGACTGGAACCAACGAATGTACAAACCCTTCATTCCTCAGGAGGCTCACAGAGTAAAGCTACGTGTGTATCAGTAAAACAAATATTAATGAGCACTACATTGACTGTTAATCAATTTTTCTCTTTTCCCTCTTTTTCTACTCTACATATGTTGTTACTTAGAACTGTCACTAATTTTGTGGGTGGCAATAAACTAGTCCCATTTGCATATGCTTCTGCCTTGTAAGTTAGCAATGTTCTATACCAATTATTTGTAATGGTGCCCTGTCCTACCTACATTTTTAAGAGCAATTAGATGTTTGTTGCTAATATGTGCTATTACACATACTACAAAAAAAAAAAGATTTCTCTTTGCAAAGCAGAAATATTACAATTTATTTGAGTTTGTAAAGTAAAAATGTGGTCATAAAGATAAAAAGTAAAAGAAAAGAGAAGCAGAAATTTGTAGGATTTTGAATGAAATAGAAGTACTAGAGCCTAAGCACATCACACAGTCTGAATCTCTGCTGCGTCATATTTACTTGAGGAAACTCCCCTGACAAGGCATAATCATGTTTTTATCGACTTGAGAGAAAGCTGTTTGCTGGAGTTGTCTCGTATAGAGTAAGGTATCAGTACATAGTGAAGGTAAGAAGTTGATATAAGTCTTCAACACCCTGACAAAAGCTAAATTCAACACAGGACTCTCGTTAAGCCAGGAGAAGGGAGTGCTGCACAAAATGTTGTAGGTCATGAAAAATGACCCAGGTGCCATTGCCTTTGAATAGAGACATTTTCATCCCTCATTTTTGTCCCTTACATTTATCCTCTTCTATATAGTGTTATATAGGTCAGTGGTCCCCAAACCTGGCTGTCAATTGGAATCATCTAAGGAGTTTTTCTTTTTTAATATAGATTCTGGAGGTCCCATCCCTAGAATTCTGTGTCAGTAGGACTAAAGGACAATGGTAGGGACTAGAAGTCAATGTTTTAACAATTCTGATGCAGGTTGTACAGGGGCCACCATTCAAGAAACAAATAGCGTGGAGGTAGGGGTAGGGAAAGTGTTGGGTCACTTAGAAAGTATTCTCCAACTATAAACTCCTACTTAAATCTTTCCACCCTTTGCTTTCTCCCTTCCTTCTCACCCCTTCCCTCCCTCTCAGGAAAGAGAGGCCATTAGATCACCAAGATGTGAAGTGAGACAAATCCAAGTGCAGCACCTAGAGAGTTGGAACCAAGGGGAACATGTCTCTGAGAAAAGTTGGAGACAGTGAAGAGGATGCATAAACACAGTTCGGATGAGAACTGGCTTATGTCCCATCATGAAAGGCAGAAAAGAGAAATCTATTAAAATGTGTATGTGTGTATGCTGATGGAGTGATGCTGGTAATGGAGGAGTCTGCAGTGTCAAATATATACTTCAGCATCTAGCAGATCAGGGTGATTTTTCAGAAATTTGGCATGAGGGAAAGAAAAACAGCCAGTACCTTGTGAAGGAGGTGAGACAGCTAGTATACATACATTTATTACGTATTTACTCATTTACTGTTTTTATTCATTTGTTGGACAAGTATTTAGTAAGGATCTACTATGCCTGGGCATTCTTTTGGATACTGGGGACCAATGAACCACAAACACTGGCCACTATCATGCCTCATGAATCTTATAAGAGCACTTATTTACTAAGTTTTTTAAAATTTTTTTCTTCTGATTCTGGTAGATTCAGTAGGCTACATACTTCATTTAAAAATTACATCCCCCAGTTTTATTAAGATAATTGACATATTGCATTGTGTAAATTTAAGGTATATGAGCATAATGATTTCATATATATACCAGGGGTGCCAAAACAATGTACACAAATGGAGACTTTGGTCAACGTTGCTCAAGCAATAGTTCACCGTAATCAGAAGTGTCTGGACACTGATGGTAACCACTTTGAGCACCTGTTGTAATTGCAGAAGTCAAACGTGACTTGTATTCATCTTTTATTATCGGTATATATTGAGTATTACAATTTTAATACAGTTTTCCTTTCTTAAAATGTATACACAATTTTTTGGCACCCTCTGTATATATATTGCAAAACAACTATAAAAAATTTTGTTAACATCCATCACTCCACATTACAATATTATTTTCCTGTGAGGAGAACTCTTAGCAACTTTCAAACATACAGTACAGCATTCTTAATGATAGTCACCATGCTGTACATCACACCCCCAAAACTTATTTATCTTATAACTGGAAGTTTATACCTTTGACCACCTTCACTTTTATATAGGTAAGATTTATGCACGATTCAAAGCAAAGAGAAAAGGCCCAGAAAGGAAATTCAACTATTGGAGATACATAAGAAAAAAAATGATATAATGGAAAACAAAATTCCCTTTGGAAGTGGAATGAGGTGAAATAGACTAAGTAGGAAAAGGGAGTTTGGCCTAATAAAGAGAGAGATAATCTACGCTTCCTCTGAGACAGAAAGGAAGGAAAAAAGAACATGCTAGAAATAGAATAGAAGTAGAAGAGAGGTGAAGTACAGTAGATATTTGAAGTACACACCTTTTAAACACAGGTTTAGAGACATTACTAAAAGTGTAAGCCATTTCAAAAGACAAACAAAATTCAGATACATATATGTTACAACCAAAGTCCATGGTATCTAAATAATACAAATACTCATTTCATACTTATTACATGAATAGTAAGCAAATAAGGAGTTGCCTGGTTCTCTTTTTCACATTTTTCATTACTAAACAGCGTTTGCTTAATTTATTACTGCCATTCTCACTTGGGGCTTTTATATAAAAATGGGATTTGATAAACCTCCCATAGTGATGAATCATTCTTTGATTCCCAGGTAAATTTAAAAGACACAAAGGAACACACAGGGGGCAAGTTTCAACTTTACCACATAGAATGCTTTGTTTGGGACCTATGTGGATTACATTGGTCATCCAGGACCAAGAACTGCTGAGATGTTCAAGCTGATATTATGCTTGAGGATGGCATCCTATGGCTCTTGGGGAAGGAGGCTCATTATCCATGCAGACACCTGCCTTAGATGGCCCCTAGGACCCAACCGAACTCCAGGAAGTTACAGTTCAATGGACCTCTACCTGTTCTCATACCATCCAACAAACTGTGCTTGGTCAATCCCATCTGGTGGTCAAAGTCTCTGAAATTATTTGATTTGTCCAAGAGACAATTAGTTCAATGCTACCCTGGTTCATTTGGCAGTTTGACAAGAGACACTATAACCCTCTCATAACCCCTTTTATCCCCTCAGAAAAATAGTATCCATTTCAGTAGCTACAGCTGGCCTCTGTCTTTGTAACTCTCTTTGGCATTCAGCAAGGCGGCCATGTTGTAGCTGCAAGCTATTACAACACACTGACTTCCAGATTTACAACTGTGTGCTTGTCATTTCCAGATGTAGTTTTACTAAGACAGTTGTGCAGGAAACATTGTGAGAAGCAGCAGATTTCCAGTAAAACATGCCTATAAACACTATGGTTTCTGGCAAAGAGGGAAAAAAAGGTTTACACCCAGATGCCTTAGAAAAATATAGTCTATTCTTTGTTCATATTTACCCTGAGGGTTTAAGTGTGATCTACAGCTTTTGTTTTTTATTTTGTTTGTCCCTCCCTGACACTGAAACAACCAATGTAGACCCCTGGGTCCAATAAATATTTTAAGTACTGTGATATGTATTTTCTGCTTATTGTTCTGCAAACAGTTTAGGAATTTTCTCATAGAAAGTCAGAATTTTAACAAAAAAGCAATTGCTGTGGGTATTTTGGATTGATCTCCATAATCTATAAGCCTCTGAGCAGCACCTGGGCGGGATAATTTGAAGGCAAAAACCAAAACTTCACAGACCCAGGAGTTCATGAATATTTCTCTACATCCCATTGTACATGCTGCCTGATTTTTCCCTTTGCACAAGCTTACATGATTCAAAAGACATGCTTTGGCAGGAAACAAATTAGCACATATGGATGTGGGTGGCATTTTCTTAATGCCCGAAATGGGTTCACCCTTACTTTTAGCAGTAGCTATGGCTACGCAATACCAAGTCAAGGAAGGAATTCATTGCGCCAGACCAGTCCCTCAGCAAAGCTGAAAAGTAGATGAAATGTACTCCTGACACCATGTCTGTTATTCTTACTTTTCTCTTAAGCCAACCTCTTTTCTTTAGGGACCCACTATAATGTTGCTGGCTTATCAGGGCTCCCCTTAATTGTAGCATGACCATCGCCTCCATTCATGTGCTCTGCAATAATCTGTTTCCAGTCTTTCCTTCATCAATACTTACCTGCCTTCAACCATCTTTCCATCCTCCCTCTTGCCCATCCATTTCTATATATTCCCATTAATGAAATGAATAACCACTACAGTGTTGATGCCATAGGAATATATACTGAGTGAGACTGAAGAGATGAATCTTATGTATTTAATAATTCAATGTCTTAATTTTGTAATTTTTAAGCTTGTGTTGTGTGAGTGTGTGTGTGTGTGTGTGTGTGTGTGTGTGTGTGTGCACGTGTAGACTTGTGTTTCCATAGAATAACCTTAGGACTCATGTAAGAGTGCAAGAGATTGGGGAAGTGGAGGTGCAGTAAAAATAAAAATTAATAAGATTAAAGAGTTCTGGTTTGATTTAGCAGAGCAGCTTCACTTCTCTGCAAAATATATTGTTGGATTCATGTGAAGTCTGTAGTTATAAAGGGGTGTTAAAAGAAAAAGGAAAAACAAAACAAAGAATACCACTACCTGAACCCAAAGAAATAAATCAGTTTAAGACTGTGCCACATCAGTGATAAAGATGGGTTGGAATGTCCTATAAAAGGGTCTTAATATCACAGGTGTGTGACACACATTATCGTCATGGTTTAAACCTAGGTTCCTGCGTCCAGTCTGACATGCATACCTCCTTGGCAATCCTGATCTGAGGTCATGCTCCATGGAACCAAAAATTGTGGAAAGAACATATAAACCTGGTGAGCCAGAGCATTCTTTCCATAGGGCAGAGCAGATTCTAGGTTCTACAAGCCACCAGCTGGGCGACCTCTATCCCTAATTGTGCTCAGGATGATGGCACATTCTGATTAGCTGGGGCCGTGTCACTTGTCAACTATATGTATAAGCAGAATTACTGGAGTAAGGGAGAGCAGTATTTTCCCAGAATAAGGGATGCTGGGTAGTCATGTGCACACATCCGGTATAGTCATAGCAGGACGTTCGTGGTGGATGGCTCTAACCTCTGATGAAAGCACAGTGTCCTTTTTGCAAAGATTTTTTTTTTAGTTAAGAATATGATGTGGATATGATACTTTTTTCTGAGTTTAAAATAATATGATGAATGAAAGATTTCTGTGGGGTGCACCTTTTTATGAAAAAAAAAAAGGGCTCTCATTTCTCATGTTATGACTTTTCTCTCCTTGGTCAGCAACTTCAAAGCAAGGGGCTGGGCCAGCAATGCTAACAAAGAATGGGCAAGTGGCCATATGAAGCTTGGAATTTGAATTTTTATTTTTAAGGCTTTGCTGAAGAAAGAGAATATCCATCAGGCAGAACTAATTAAATGAGAAGCATTATTATTAGAATTTTCATTTGCATTTCATAAGCCTCTAAAGTAAAATGATGCAAATATATTGACTAGAGTTGGCAGTTATTATGGAGAATTATTGCTCTGTGGATTGCAAAGTGATTGACAGTGACATACAATATTCAACCTAATGGGCTCAGAGCAGTATCATTTGTTAATGGTGAGATTTCTTCCCCAAAACCAAGGGAAAGAGATATTTATTTTGCAGCCTATGGGTAAACAGCTTCTTTCTTTCTCTATTTCTCTTTTCCTAGAACCATATTTTCATTCCTTATTTATATTTTCATTAACTGTGATTGTTTCTTCATTATTTATTAGTTATAAAACAACACATTCTTCCAAAAAGAAAAAGGTCTTTAGGTCAACATAAACCAGTGGAGGCAAGTAATATGTAACTCAAGATGTCAAAGCAACAATGAGAAAATAAACCTAATCCACTCGTATAATCTCTCAGGGGCTTTAACCAACAAGATTGCCTCCAGAATGTAAAAGTGAAATGACTTGTTAGGGGAGTCTCTCGTGCGCGAAGCAAGGAGAAGGAAGAGAAGAAACAAGGAGAGGAAGGGGAAGAGGAGGAAACCAAAAGGGAGGGTAGGGAAAGGGAGAAACAAAGGGTACCTGTGTTTTTAGTATGTGGAGAGAGAAAACAATAAGATCTGCGTGCTTCATTTGCATGTGTTCAAGCTATTACATCACACAAGAGACGTATAATAAAGCATGCGAGCGAGTGGTTAGGTCACCCTAATGAATACAAATAAAATATCTCTTTCTCCTAAAGAGGTGGAGCATTTTATTAACTAGCATTCGGAGAGTGTTATTATTTTTTATGTCTAAGATTTTATGGATCCTATTTTCCTCGGAGGCTGTGGAAGCAGTGACAAATGTAGCAGAGACTAAGCCTCCTGTTTTGTGTTTCTAAAACAAAGCAAGGAATTCACAGAAGAGAAAAACAAGTCAGGTAACCTGTGGCTTTCTCTCTGAGGTTTAGATGTCAGCACACTTTGTAAAATTTGCCATCTCATTGTGGTTAACATAGCACCGATGAACAGGAGGAAGGTATTTTATTATATGATGGTACGTGGGTATCACGGATCTTTAGAATCACATGTGTAGTCATGAATCTCCTGGATTTGTGGGTATAATATGCATGAAAAATAAGCTCTTCACATGAAATAATATATAGATGGTGGTGATAGGACAGAAAATGTTAGAATTAGAGCTGAAATCTTTAAAGCATTGTAGAAAAAAATGGAAACTGATATTCCAAGAACATAATTGAAAACATTTGGCTTTGTGTATAATGGTGGGAGATAAAACAGAATATTTTACACTTTCGTTAATTAATCAGAATATACACAAAATGTCAATAAAATCACTTAAAGTTTATGCATAATTTAGCTAATAAGTAACAATATAGAATAGTTATGGAATATTTACATACACATTATACAAGTAATACTTATAAAATATATAAACACTTTATATGTACATATGTAAATATTACATATATAATTTATTTTTTCCAATCATTTCTCATTTGTGTAAAAGTACTGCAGATTCCTAGAAATGAAAGTGTGTGGCCTTACAATTTTTAGCAACAATTACATTTGGTATATGTGTTATAAATCATCTAAAAAGCCTATATAACAGCTAAGCTTTAACTATTATTCTAGCAGAATAAACTTATATGTCTATATATACTCGTAGAATCACAATACTCTAGGTTTCTAATATATCTGTCAAACCTTTAAAGAGAACCCAAATCCATTTCCTACTTTTTTTTTTTTTTTTTTTAATTTTTATTTGAAAAAATGGAGAAGGCCTTGTTAGCCTTCCTCAAAATAGAGTCAGACAATGGAGAGTGCTCAAGGTGATGCGAGCGGCCTGGTGTGCCACCTTGTAAGTGTAACATTCCATTCCACTGGTGATGGGATTATTTCAATTCACTGTGGCACTACTTTTCTGAAACTATCTGTGGATCCACGTAGGTCAAGGGAATGGAAAATTAAGGGTCATCCTAAGTTTATACCATAACGTGTTTTGTTTTATACCATATACTATTTTGTTTTCTATCCAGCTAAGTCAATCCAGGCTCCCTGTTGGGCAAGCCTTTTTTGTTCCTTGACTGTTATTTTCAGAAAAAAAGACTGCATATGACAGTCTCGGAATCTTACCAGCCTGAACACAGATGGTAAAGATTACAACACGCTGAGTATTGACCTTTAGAAACTGCCTTTCTTCTCAAGGTTCTTCTCTTTTGACAGTTACACTGGCTTTTCCTCAATTAATTTCATTACCAAAACTTGTTTTGCCTTTTATTTTTCCTCTGGTGAGTGTTAGCTAGAATTGTCAACCAAGTTCAGTTATGTCCTAAGCAGTTCTCAGGCCAAACCATTACCAAGAGTTATCTTCCACTCCTTTAAAATGCTGGCAACAAGAGCCTGGAGATAGTGGAGACATTGTTTAAGTACTGGCTTTCCTTTTGCAACAGGTACCTAAGCTAATGAATTTCAACTGGTTGCCTGAGATGAGCAATGAGTGGGGACCTGGGAGAAAGAGGTCATGGACAGAAAGTAGGAGGCCCGCCATAAATCACAAGCCTAGCAGCATTTATGAGCTGGTTGTAAATTGTCAGTATCACACTACAAAGTGAGCCTATACTTTGATCATAAATAAAGAAGAAAGCTAAAACAATATGAACTGGGGTACCCTAATTAAACGGAGAATACAACAGTGCTTCATGGATACAAAAATGCCATTTCAGGTCTTAATTGTATGAAACATGGTTGGAAAATTCCGGAAGAGAGATTAGCATACAAATATTTTCTTTATCACTGAGTTAAAGGAATAACACTATTAAACTGCCAAACTCACACATGCGCTAGATTTTTACAATCACCAGACTGTAATAGCAGGTACTATTTTACATCATAAAACTTGGTTGTCAAATGAAAGCATCTCCCTTTTTCATTATAGAGAAGTTATTTGTCAGATTCTTTTCTGATGGAAAGTTTAGACCAAAGTATTAAGTTTTCAAGTTAAGAATCTGCTTCCTACTCTATCTACTTCAGTGATAGAATCACTATAATATCTTAGGACTATAAAACATGTTGAAATACAGCACTAAACCATTATCTGCATTGTTTTATTTTGCTCAAATAAATTAAAGCTCAACCATTGATCTGAGATAAAAATTACCATTTTAATATGCACTTAAAATTTGGTATAATTTTAGAAGGCAGTACAGTTAGACTTTTGATCTCAAATGAGCAGGTGATAAAAGTGTCATGTAAGATTTGCTCATATTTTACAATTTCATTAAAAGGGGATTAACTTTTCAGAGAAAATATGAGAAAAAATCTAATTAAAATTGAGAGCCTCAATAAATTTACCTTAGCAGTGTCACATAATATTTTGTGAGTGCAACAGAATTGTGGTAGCGAAGCAAACCATGCTAGGAAGTCTTAAAACAAATACAGGAAAATCCATTCTTACACAAGTCAGAGTAATTGCTCTGATTTATCAGTCACTCAGGGAAGCAGTGAAAGAGAAACAAGGAGTTGGCTCCATTAGTAGATGCTAAAGAGAAGAGAGGGGACTATGTTACCGAAGAAAAGTGGAAACATTCTTTAATTTCCTTTGACAATTTTGCCCAAGACTATGCATCAGATGTATTCCTTTAAATGCTTCTTAAGCATTAAATACTTCTTAAGCACTGAAAACCAGCAACTCAGATGCAAGATATTTTAGAGATATGAAGTTAAGGGATTTTAGGTTTGAACAGGATTTTGGAAATAAGATTACTTTGTCAAACACACTCATTTCAGCAGTGTAACTGTCTTGTTCAACCAAGGACAGACAATTAGTTGGCAGAGCTTAAATTCAAGCCCAGCTACACTGGTTCCTCATGGGTTTCCTGTTAGAAGTTTCTGTTGAACATATGTTTGTTACGTAATCTCATTTGTCCCTTCTCTCTTTCTCTTTTCCATATATATATATATATATATATATATATATATACACACACACATATATATATACACACATATATACATATATGTGTGTACATATATACACATATATACATATATGTGTACATATATACATACATACATATATATACATATATATACATATATAATCAGGGAACTCATATGATTCTAGAAAGGTTAATCCCACCCCCAGATTCAGGAGTGGGCCCTGACTTTCTTGAGGCATCTATCCATTTCATTCCACCAGCCAACATGGTGGGTTTAGGGATGGACGCAGCATCCAGTTTGGGACAATAAGATTCTGGGAACTGTTTGCTGGCAATTGAAGTGAAAGTATAGGTTTCTTCCCAACTCTTGCAAGAGCACAGTCAGAAGATCTGATTTCTTCCTATTGCAAATGAAAGGGACTGGCTAAAGAGATCTGTACAAGAGATCCCCTAGCTTCTGGTTGCCATTTTGCTACTGTGCGGGAAGCTAGCCTGCAGACAAGGCCAATACAAAAAAAGAAGATAAAACAGAGGATTGCAGAAAAATGGCATTGGAACCCTGATCAAACGGCAGCTAAAACATCCCTTATCTCTAGAGTTTCCATTTTATCTAACCTATCGACTGAAAAATAATATCAACTAGGTGTTTCATCACCAAAAGCATTTATTCAGGAGAAAGAAAGGGTTGCAACCCAGTGCATGCAGATATGGTAAGCCATGTGCACGCTCTAGCCTGCATGCCAAGATGAAAGGGTATTTGTGAAAGGGAGAGAAAGGAAGTTAGAACCATAGAGCTTTATTATACACATAGAATTCTCCCTCTAGGGTTCTTGCGTGTAGGAGTCTCGTGATTACATAGAGTGTGAGAACTTCCATAAGTCCTAACTCCTCCCGTAGACCCTCCCAACTGATAATGTTTGCTTACACTTCCAGTTCATCTTTATCAGACCTAGTACATCTCCTTTATTGTTTAGGCTCATTGGAATTGAGTTTTGTGTCCTGCCACCCAAGTATATTAACATGTGCAGAGTTCCTCCCTCTCATCGTATTCCCTGAGTACACAGCAGTTTCTTGACCATAAAGACCAGCTCTGGTACTACATGTTAATAAAAGTTTAATTTTTTTTTTTCTTGTTCTGAGGAATCCTGACTGCCTATAGAAATTGTTAAAGATACTCTTTCAAGGGATACGCTTTTCTCTTTTTACTTATATTAACCAAGTCCCAATTTTGTTGAAGAGAATGCTGATAATAAATTAATTTGAGCGCTTCTGTCTTTGGATAAAAACAAATAGGCCAATAAGCAAACGCTCATACATCTAGAGAAAGCTGATTGTGGTGGAGTCGTCTATTGCCCACTTTAAGTCAGAGGTAAAAAATGGATGAGGTGATCAGTATTGGTACGAAGTGGATTGTGGTTCAGCTGAGAAATAAAAAAGCCCTTCACATCATTTGCCGTCATTTATCAGATCACTTTTTCTTGTCTGTCTCTTGACTATCTTTAAGATTATATGTGCTCTTATTGTCACTCTATTCTTTGCAGCTATTCTATTACCCCTAGCTAGTCTGTTGTTCTCACCTTGGGCTGTCTATTAGAATCATCTGAGCAGTTTTAACAGAAGCCCAGGCCATAAAGCCAGATCAGTTAAATCAGGATATCTGGAGGTAGGGCCCAGGCATCAGTAGTTTTTAAATCTGCCCAGATGATTTCAGTGTACAGCCCAATTTGAGAACCAGTGACCTCTCCAGTTTTAGGAAGGCTAAGTAGGAAACATGGAAAGGTATATTAGAAAAGATCAGTGGAGAAGGCCTTGTCTGCTTCAAGTCTGAATTGGTGTTTTCTGTGTGCTCCTGTGGGGACAGAGTCCCAGAGAGCAGTTTCCAGGCTCTTGGCCTCACGTGGAAAAGGTGCTGACTCAGGTAGTAGATGGTCATCAGCTGTGACTAGTTGGTCATCACCTGTTATCGGTTAGCCATTAGCCACTAATATAACTGCCGTGGCTATGCTAGAGGGTTGGTTAGTTGGTAGAGGAGCGGATGGCGGATTGTGGCTAGTGTGTGGCGCCTGCTTCCTGTGTCTCCAACCCAGCCACCAGCGAGAATATACTGGTATGGTTCCCCCATCTATGGCTCCGTGGGTGTTCCTTTTTGGCCTCACCATATCCTGCATTCTTATGCAGGGAGCAGGACTAGAGTCCCTGCATGACAGCTCCTTTTGCATGTCTTTTCTTAACAGTGCAGAGATCCAAAGGGCCAATATCCAGGTGCTGGCCTGGGTAAAAGAAACAATGATAAAGGCTACTTGCATCTCCCTCTGGGCCGGAACTTGCAGTAAAGAGGCTAAGAGAGTCTGGTGGCTAAGTGAGTTCATCCAGCTTCTCAGGGATAGGAGGTCCTTGAGTGATTGCAACACAAATGTGTAGTCATGGGCATTGCCCTCTTTCCTTAGAGACTCCTCTGTGCACCTGTCCTCCTGGGACCTAGTATAGGGGTCAGGAAGAGCATATGGATATCTGGTCACAATCATCTGTGTTGCAACTGACCATGACAACATTCCCCCACCCATTCTCTATGAGACGCTTCCCTTGGGGGTAACCCAGACTCGTTCTTCCTAAACACACAGGGTTGCTGTGGTTACCTGTGATTGTCAATCTTCTCTTCTCTCCCAATGCACACTTCACTTCCACACACCAGGTCTGGTGTTCAAGTATATTTTCTTGCATATACAAATTTATTTTGATAGGTACAAGTGTTAGCATGCTTATTTTTATGCCTTCCTATCAAGATTTTTTTTTTCTCCTGAAATAATAAGATAAGGACCTCAGGTTATTATTTTTTTTTATCTTTGCTTTTCTCACTTAAAATTTTTACATATGACCTAGGTTACTTAGACCTTTGCTGATATGCCTCATATTTTCCATAATCACTAAGTTCTGCATATTAAAATTCTAAACCATTCAACACTGCCATCACTTTGAAATACATCTCTATATGTCAGTACAGCCAGCTGAGTAAACATTAAAGCATAATTGAATTTTTCAGCAATGACATTTTAATTAAGAAATGTTCTTGGGCTTTTAAAGAGTTCAATATATATCTTTGTAAGAATTTGCCCCTTCAGAATTTGCTTCAAAAATACAATTGGACCTGCTACTGAAATAATTTGCCATTGTTTTACCCTAGTTGTGTAGGTAAAACATCATTTGGGGTCAATGTAATCGGTATAATTTTGTTGGGCAATACTAATTAGTGCAAAATGGCAAACAGAAAAATGGAGGCCATGAAGTAAGCTAGTACAAGTTACTTTATAAGGTTATTTTAATTACATTAGAGGTCTAGATTTACTAGTTATACATATCTAACAGCAGATGAATTTGGTTTTAGCATGAGATAAAATAACATCTTTTTCCTTTACTTATTCTCTTTGGGAAAAAAATTCAATCAAATAAGAAAAACAAACAAACCAACAAAAAGCACTGCATGTTATTGAGATAGTTAAAAATGGTATTTTAATGAGTAGATATTGTAGTTGCATTGAGTATGCTTTTTAAAAACATGAATCACATAGAGTCTATTCTCAGTCTTTAATGATTGTGATTTCCATATGTTTTTCTTGGATTTCAAAGAAAAAAAATCTGAGTCTTTTTCATACCTACTGGATTCAATGCCATGTTCTCTGTACTTGTCCACAGCTTGATATCCATCGTTATCTTCACAGCTGCCAGTTACTTCTGACATGCCAGCCTTTCTTTTTGCTCATGAATCAATTAATGCCTAAGGAGATATTGACAGAAAGAATCGATAAATCTATAGTAACTTATCAGGGATATCTTCTCTACAGCATCTTCTGTTTGGAGTTGTAGAAGATGCTAGCTAGATTTATAAGATGTATTCTCTTTCCTTGTGGACCTTACCATGCTGTTAGGACCATAGGTCATAGTAAACAGATAAAAGAGACAAGAAGCAGACAAGATTTAAAGCCAGACAAGTAAAAGGAAAGTGTGTCCCTTTCTGGACTCCTCTCTGAAAGCCTGAAAGATCTTCCTTTGTATGCATACAGGTATCTATTTAACTATATCTATTCATTTATCTAGCATAAAATCTAGCAGGAAATTGTGCTGTCGATTGTGTAAAATGTGTTATCCCGCACCCCGGGCTGGAACTTAAAACTTCCCTGGTATTGTGGAATATTCTCTTGTGCCTCCGATATTCCCAGACCCCTGGCATCTAGAACACAAATGCAAGATCGAAACTCAGCCACACTGATACTCCCCACCCTGAACTTTGAGTTTAAATGGAGTGACACACAGATGCAGGAACAGCAAATCACTCATTCTGTGCCCAGTGGTTTTGTGGCAGTGGTAGTAGCAGTGGTGGCCAGTATCTACTATAGCAGTGGTAGCGATGGTATTAGTCAGAGTGTGGGCATCATTTTGGAGCATTTTGAGCCAGCTGTTCTTATGAGGTCTTTTCAGCATTTCTGGCTGCCTTTGCCTTCTGCCCATTTTTAGAACTGTGTTCTCCTGTTTCCTGCTAATTCTATGAACTACCCAATACATTCCTTTAGGGATTAAGTTAGAGTCAGGGCTTTGCTGTCATAGCCCTTAATTGTTAGAGAGGTTGGAACTGGGAGTGGACAGCAGGCAACAAAGCAAGTCAAGAAAAGGGTAAGAAATCTGGGATTGGTTCTCTGGTCCAGTGGAAGTTCAGGCACTGAAAATCCAGTTGTTCAAGCATTGGGAATAACACAGCATGTGGCAATGAAACTGCTATTTAAGTTAATCGCCTTGGTCATCTGGAATGGAATTTATACTGAAGGCAAGATTTGGAAAAATAAGTTCCTGTTCCCATATGAAAATGAGAGGAAAAGAAATTTAAGGGCTGTGTAAAAGGTCTGACAATTAAGTTTGCAAACTTGTTGCAATGATGCTGCTGAACTTTTTCGGCATTAGAGGGATTATTCATTATGAATTTGTACCAACTGGGCAAACAGTTAACCAAGTTTACTATTTGGAAGTGATGTAATGGCTGAGTAAAAAAGTTAGACGAATTGAACTTTTTGCCAACAATTCATGGCTCTTGCATCACGACAATGTACCAGCTCACACGACACTGTCTGTGAGGGAGTTTTTAGCCAGTAAACAAATAACTGTATTGGAACACCCTCCCTACTCACCTGATCTGGCCGCCAGTGACTTCTTTCTTTACCCGAAGATAAAGGAAACATTGAAAGGAAGACATTTGAGGACATTCATGACATCAAGTGTAACATGACGACAGTCCTGATGGCCATTCCAGAAAAAGAGTTCCAAAATTGCTCTGAAGGGAGGACGAGGCACAGGCATCAGTGCATAGCTTCCCAAGGGGAGTACTTTGAAGGTGACCGTAGTGATATTCAGCAATGAGGCATGTAGCACTTTTTCTAGGATGAGTTCACAAACTTAATTGTTCAACCTCGTACACTAAATGTTTTTTTTGTGTTTTTTTTTCTCCTGACAGCAGTGGCAAGCTAAGGACTTATCCTTGTCAAAGTCAACTTTGTTTTATTCCGGTTCTGTTAGGTGTTATAAACATGATTGTCATAGGCACAGCCTTATGCCCAACAGGTGTAACCTTCTATTCTAAAAGTGACACAAATGGACACACTGCTACCTGATATACAACTAGGAGATTAGATTAATAGAAAAAGATACAAATTGAAATCATGGGAAGTGATCACTTTCGTTACTTTAATGACTTCTTCAACTCCAGAGTATATTTTTCATAGGTCCTTAATTCCCAGTATAAATGTTCTCTAGCTCTTATAACCCGGATACCGATTCCCTCTGGAGATCCAGCTCTGAAGCTAAAATGTGTTAAAATGCCTCCAAGTTGTTTTAGTCCAGAAGTAGAGTTGTCTCAAGTATCTCTGGGTCAAGAATATAATATCAGTGATAGATAACTTCCTTTTAAGACCTTCGAATAAAATCCTATAACTAGAAGAGCACTCTTATATTTTCTTTCCTATATTTTCTTCTTTTATTTCCCTGGTTGCTTACTATAGTCTTTCTTTTGCGTTACTTCAATATATTACATAATTAAAATAACCATGTGATCCTTTTGCCCTTTTATCAACTATCTTATTTCCTATAAAACCTTCAACGCCCTCATTTTGCTTTCCTAAACATTTGTAGCAATTTCCAGTCTTTCTGGATTTGTCATCTGGCACCAGAACCCTCTTATAGCTGGAAATACAAGTCTAAGATAACCCTTCAGCGATAATCACATCACCTGTTGTATTCAATAGAAAAATAAATACTATTAACCCAACATAAATAAATGTCTTAACTGGACCTAGGGTAAAATTACTTTCTCCTTTGACTATGTAGAAATGATTACATGATTTAACTCCACCCAAAGTGTTAGTTTTTGTTGACGAGAACAATAAATTTGCACTCACCAGTTATCATAAGCAACATTTGTATCCACTCATTGTGTACACATAGGGCTATTCTTCTCGTGAAATAAGATGCTCTCTTGTGTTCGTCACCTCAAAATTAGCTTGTGCTTTAAATATGGCCATTTGGCCCTTTTTAAGGCAAACTTTCAGGTTGCTTGTATTTTATTAAGATAAAGCTACGTTCATTTATTAGAAGGAGTCTGAGACACTGGATTTCACTGGTTTGTACAAAATTCTACCTCGGCTAGGAGTTTCCAAAGTAAACTGTGTTCTGCAATTTATCAATGACATGTCCCAGATAGCAAATAAAATAGCACAAGTGTTAGAGGCCTAATAGACCAGCATACGTTAATCCATTAAAATAGTTCTAGGCAATAGACTTGCCCTCAATCATTTACTGGTCATCAAAGGTGGAGTCTATGCAATTACCAAAATATCTTATTTCATCTGGGAAAGCAAATCAGGAAAAGTAAAACAATCAATTAATCAATTCAGTTAAAAGGTCAGCAGGTTATCTACAGTTAGCTAAACTAATCGTGGGGACTATTTTTTTGGTTAGGCCAAGGCCAATACAAAAACTTAAAACAAAGTAAGTTCCAAGCATTTCTCATGACAATGTGATGTTCCTAATATTATTTGCCTCTACTGTCTGATTTGGAGGTGCTTCAAAATACTGCCCAACGGTTATTCTGAGCTGACATCCAGTTGATGACACCAGTTCAATTTACTCGTATTTTCTCTGGAGGCTGAGATTGACCAGAAGAAGAGTTTGAGATCATAATGGGAAAGACCCTGCCGATCTAGCTTAAGGTGGAGGCATCCACCAAAAGACCATACCAGCCTTATACCTAGAGACTACAGGATTCTTAGAAAACCCTCAAGTAACCCACTACACTTGCCTCCCCAGTAACTCTTTCAGTCTGCTCAAGGAAAAACTATCCTCCTCAATATCTTTAGTCAGTCAGCTTATGAGATTCTCTGTTTCATAGCCCATATGTGGATTTCACCTTTTTAAACTTCCCCTTTCATAGAGACACTCTATACATGATTGAGTTCCTTTTTATATGAGTAAATGTCAAGTGAGTTCTAACTAAAGCTGTCTATGAGCCATTCTTTGGCAAGCACGAATTGAGTGGTAACTTTGTTCTGGGTGGTGTTTTCCACGTTTTAAATGCATTCAGTCCGTTAATCCTCACAATTATCCTCTGAAACTAGGTACTCTTTTATGGTTATATTCTGTAAGGAAACAGGCACTGCACAGGTACGTAACCTGCCCAAGCATACTTAGCTAAGCGAGGGAGCCATGACCTCAGCCCAAGCACTCTGCCTCCAGAGCTCAGGTCTCTATTTTTTTTTAATTGAGGAACAATATACACCTCAAAGGGGATACATAACCAGTGTGCAGCTTGATAATAATCTCAAACTGAACCCGCCTATGTAACCGACATTCAGTTCAAGAAACATAACATTATCAGCACTCCAGAAGTAGCCCTGGTCCTACCTTTAAGTCCAGACCCTTCCCTGCCTAAGGTTAAACACCCTCCTGCTATGGTTAACTGCTACGTGACTTCTACCAAATTACCTTGGCTGGGTTACTCTTTAAAGAAATGGAAGCATACAGTATGATAGCATGTGCTCCTCTGTGTTTGGCTTTTCCTGTTGTTCCATATTACATCTGTGATTTTCATTTGCATTTTCTGTGTAGGTATGTATTATTCATCCTCATTGCTGTGTAATTCCATTGTGTTAATATGTGACTCATTCACTCTACTGTCGATGGGCATTTGAGTAGTTTCCACTTTGGGTTTGATAAACATATAACTCCCTACTCCCTTTGCTGCGTATACACTTAGGAGAATTGCTACTTCATAGGATCTGTGTATATTTACCTATAGAAGATTCTATCAAACCGTTTTCCACATAAAGCACTTACTTGCCCATAAGTAGTGTGTGAGTTCCAGTTGCTTTATGCCCTTGTCAACCTGTGATATTGAATGTCTTTTTCATTTTGGCTGTTCTGGTGTATGTTTAGTTTTATCACACTGTGGTTTTAATAGGTGTTTCCTTGATGATTAAATAAGGTCAGTTTTTCATATGTTTATTAGCCATTTAACAGCCTCTGTTTTTAAGGGTGCATTCAAGTTTTTTTTTTTTTTTCTATTTGGCAGTCTGTCTTTTTCTTCTTAATTTCTTGGGGTTGTTTAGGTATTCTGTAAGTGACTCACTGGCAGATAGAAGTATTGAGAATAACTTCTACCAATTTATGTTGTATTTTTACAATCTCAATGGTGTCTTTGGGTGAATGCAAATTCTTAATTTAAAAACAAATTAATCTTTAGTGTCTGTGTGTGTTTATAGCTGGGTCCTTTTGTGACTTGTTGATGAAATCATTGCCAATGCCAGGGTCACAAGGATGTCCTTTAGTTTTCCTCTAAAAGTTTTATTGCTTTTCCTTTCACATTTAGATCCGCAATCCACTTGGAATTGTGTTTGTGTATGATATGAAATGGTGACCAAGGAATGCTTTTTTTATTCCATATGGATAACAAATTGACCCGGCATTGCTTATTGATGGGATGATTTTTTTTTTCTATTGCACTCTAGCATCCTTTTAGTATAAATCAGAAGTTTGTATGTGTGGACTGATTTCTGGACTCTATTCTGCACCATTAGTTAATTTCTCTTTGTTTGAACCAATATGGAACTGCTTTTATGATTATAATTTGATTATGTCTTGACATTTCTTATTGTGAGTCTCCCAACTTTGTAGTTTCACGTTGTCTTGGCTATCTTCAGCCCTTTTCACCTCCATGTGCATTTTAGAAAGAGTTTACTTTTCTTTTTCATTAAGATTTTATTAAATCCATAGGTTAATTTAGGAATATTTAAAATGTTTACAATATTGAGTCTTCCAATCCATGAACATACCATATCCTCTAATAATTTAAGTCTTTAACATTTTTTCTCAATAATGTTTTGAGTTTTCAGTGTAAATATCTTGAGTACTTTTTCATTTCTAGGAAGAGCCTGCCCAAGTTCAGTGTTGTTTCTACATACTAGGATTAAAGGAATTGCCAACTGAAGCCATATAAGTCTGAATATTTTAAGTAAGGAAGTTTTTAGTAATAGTTTCAATATCTTCATAAGATCATAAATTATTCAGATTTTTATTGCTTTTTTCAGTTTTGGTGAGCAATTTTTTTAAGAATTCCTAAAATTTTTAGTCCAAATTTTCATATTTACTGGTGCTCATGTTACTAATAACTTTTTGTTGTCTTGTACCATCTGTAGTGTGCTTCCCCTTTAATTCTGATATTAATCATCTTTTTCATATTAGAGAATTATCACTTTTATACAAAATTTTGCATCATTGAAGTTTCTATGGTACAATTAAATTTTTAAAAATTTATTTCTCTTTTTATTCTTTGTAACTCATTTTCTTCCACTTTCTTAACATTTTTTCAATTTATTTTATTTAAGATTTTTATTAAAATACAGCTAACATACAATATTATATTAGTTTCATGTGTACACCATAGTTATTCAACATTTATATACATAAAGAAGTGATCACCATGATAAGTCCAGCAACCATGTGACACCGTACCACATTATCACAATATTATTAACTATATTCCTTATGCTGTATATTACATCCCCAGGATTTATTTGTTTTATAGCTGGAGATTTGAACCTCTTATTCCCCTTCACATTTTCCCTCCTTTTTTAATTTTTCAATTACAGTTGACATTCAATATTATTTTATATTAATTTCAGGTGTACAGCATAGTCGTTAGACATTTATATAATTTAAGAAATGAGTCCCCCTGACTAGTCTAGTACCCACCTGGTACTATACATAGTTATTACCATATTATTGACTGCATTCTCTGTTCTTTACTTTATATCCCTATGACTACTGCAGTACCTGGTGCATGAAAAGATATACAAAATATTTGTGGAAGAGAGGAGGGTGTGAAGAATTCCCTGCAGTGTAGATATGATTTTGTATTAGTCAGGATTCTCCAGAGAAACAGAACCAATAAGATGCAATAGAGTGTGTGCATATATATACATATATATACATATATATATATATATATATATATGTATATATATACATATATGTATACATATATATATACATATGTGTGTGTGTATATATATATACATATATACATATATATATGTGTATATATATATATATATACACACACACACACACACACACACACACACACACACGCATATGTATTCTTCAGGGTAGGCTGGCCTAGTGAAGACCCAGGAGAGAATTGCAGTTTGAGTCCAGAGGCAGCATGCTGGTAGAATTCCCTCTTCTTCTAGAAAGGTCAGTCTTTTTTCTGTTAAGGCTTTCAACTAATGAGGCCCACCCACATTAGGGAGGGTCAACTTTACTAAAAGTCAACTGATTCAAATGTTAATCTCATCTTAAAAATACACCAAAATATCTAGAAAAATATTTGACCAAAGATCTGTGTACCAAGACTCAGCCACACTGATACATAAAATTGACCATCACAGGTCTGTTGATAGCTGTGATAGTAATTATGTTCTTTCTGGTGGTCTAGTCACCATACAGGTCAAAAGTTAGCAAGGCCCTGGCCGAGAAGAGGGTAACATTCCACCATTCCTAATTTGCCCTAATAATCAGTCAAGAAATTACTTTCTCTTCTCAAGGTCTCCCAAAAGATGAAATATTACGTCTACCAAGTTAGTGTGTCAAATATGTTTAGAAAAGAAAAGACAATATCTGCTCTTAAGTATACTGTTTGATCAATGGTGCATCTTCTGGTTTTTACCAACTTGTCTGATTCTGCCTCCCATTTCTCTTTGCATATGCAGAAAACACTCCAGTGAAAATTCAAGGAAGGGAAAGGATCTAACAGTCAGAGCTATAATTTCTTCTTTTAACCAGAAATATCTCTGGAAAGCAAAAATAAAAACCATCCTCATTGTAATTAAATCCCCATAGTTAAAGGGATTACCTTTAAAACTTGTCAATTATGTTCATGCAATTAGTGTGCTAAATATGTGACATGGTAAAATGTTACCTTTTTTTTTTTAGCAGATTTATATTGAAGTAGTCAACCATATTCTAGGTACCCATAACATTTAAACATTATAAAAATTCATTTTAAATTAATTGGAAGATAAATTAGTTTTAAACAGTTTTTACTCAGCACCATGTGTTTCCCAGAAAATAAGACCTAACTGGAAAATAAGCCCTAACATGATTTTTCAGGACATCCCCTAAACATAAGCCCTAACGTGTCTTTTGGAGCAAAACTTAATGTAAGACCCAGTCTTATTTTCAGGGAAACACGGTAGATACTAATCACTTTTTTCAATTCTTACTTGTTGAAAATTCTCAGGAAATTGAATTAGCAATTAACCACTTTCTGTTTTACATTAACAGAGGCTACTAAATTGCTAGAATGTCCTCCTGACTAATCTACAGTTTTCTTTTTTTAAAAAACCCAGATCAAAACTCACCTCTAGCCATTTCTAACTAATGACACCCCCTCCCTTCAATACACATATACACACACCTAACTTATATCACTTGATGTCCTCTGAACATTTAAGCTTGTTTATGTGTTTCTTTTGAGTGCATTTATGTCTTTTTCACATGTGTTGGTTCTCTTAATGCTCAGCTATAAATTAGGTACTTTTGAAAGTTCCGTTAACTTTTTAAATACCCTAAGGCTGTGTTTAATACACCAAAGTGTAACATACTGAATAGCTCCCTAGTGGTTTTAAACAATTAACGCAGCATCAAAAAGTGCCTAATTTATTATTAGGGAGTAGTTTAAGCATAGGAGAAATATATTATATCAGAATTTTTCATGACCATAAATCAAACTTTCAAAGTGTCTTTAGTTGTGTGTGTGCTCTCTAAAATTGCGTGATGATTTATCTTCATATTTGTACACCAGGGTTTCTCAATAGTGGCACTAAAAACACTTTGGGCCTACCTTGCTGGGTGGAAGTGTGCTGGTCTATACATTAGAGGAGGTCTAATATCACCTCTGACCTCTACCTACTCGATGCCAGTAGTAAACCCCCTCCCGGTTGTGACAACCAAATGTGTCTCCAGACATTGCCACAGGTCGCATGAGGTCAGGGGGCAAAATTGACTCCTAGTGAGAACCACTGGTATACATGTTATAGTGCTATCTTAAAGAAAGTAATAATTAACTGTTTTACAGAAAAGTTCTCAGTGCAGATCAATGCCATTAGCATTAATTAAGTAAAATTTCTTGGCGCTTAGAAATTACCTGCTATAAGGTCTTGAGCTCATTCAAGGACACCCGTTTGAATAATCCATGTACTTATTGGTTTAATATCATTAATACGGTCAAAGCAGCAACTTCAGGCTAATCCAAAATCTCTAAGGCACTGCTCTGATGCAGCTTAAATGGAGACAGTTGCATAAGTGTGCGTAAGAAACTTGAGATAAAAGAGTTACCTATTTTTCCTGTCTTCCGGAGAACACTCCTCTCTGACCTCCGTGGGTAAAGACCACTCAGCCCATTGTCAAATGATGTTTCACAGGAAGATTTCAATTTTAATGCTACTGGAAACATTTTTAAATGCTAACTTCATCAAGAATTCCTGGAATGAACACTGTCATTAATGACTCACTTCTTGTCTAAGGTCTCCTTGTTGCATGCCTAGGGGAGGGTAATTTTTCCCCTTAGAACGATCTTTAGATTTTTTATTTGACAGTTGTTTGTGCTATTTAAATACTTGTTGCAACTCCCTTTATTTTTTACTTAGTTTATTTGACAAACATTGATAGAAAGTTGCCTATGTAATATGGTAGCAGCCCCTTGTCACACTAAGTACATTGTCATATAAATATTTAGTTAATAAAATAGTCATATTCTTCATGCCATGGGTTTCTATATGTGCCCTGGAAACTAAAGAAGCTCAAAGAATAAAATTGAAAAGCATTTTCTATTTTGTCATATACAATTGTCGCATCATGGGTAGAAGTAGATTAAAGCTATAATTTCAAGGAATATCTTTTGCCGTGATCATTTGATTATTCATGTTATTGGGTTAGTTTGCCAGTACTATATAAAAATGTCCTTATTTTATCAATTCAACTTTCCTGATGTTTATTGATTTGTATTTCCATATTATTCTAGAAAGTAATTTTAGGCAGGATTGTCATAATACACAAAATATAGTTGACAAAGGAAGTTGTGTATCCTACTTCATTATGAAAGATCCTGGGAGTATGACCAGGAAGAGTGAACAGCACTTCAGGAATGTTGTTTTCACAGGCATTTAGGAAAAGAATGAGAATTCATTTTTCTACTTCCTTTGAGACTATCATTTAGTTTTGTCACTCCTAGTCTCCTCGCCCTGTTTAGGCAAGTTTGCACATGTCATCCCTTGAAAGGGCTTAGAAAAAATAGTTTTCCTATGGTATTCCAGTCTAGTGTACCCAAGCTTTCACCATCATTGCTGACCAAGTCAGCTCTGCTGAGCTCACCACTCAGCTGCACTGAATCTCAGGGTTCACTAGCTCCCTTTTCTCTCCTACTGTTCCCAGCACCATATCTCCCTCTACTCTGCTCTTAACTCCTCTTTCCTCAGCCTTTACTTCCTTGCTGTTCTAACTCTGCTCTTCACTCTTGGTGTCTTATGTATCAGGCCTGTGCGGACATGGGTCATTGAATGATTGACCTCCTCCAATTAAACAGTTTCTCACAGATTGTAGACAACTCCACCTGACTGAAATCGAAAGGCAGCATGAAGAACAGAGAGAGCTGGGGCTTGTTTACCACCTCCAAAATGACTCCGAACTAGACTCTGAGCTACAGTCTACCTTCTGGACTAAGCAGACAGAGAGGTGAAGAGAGTGGATATTCATGGCCCACAATCCCTCCATGAGTTGGGGAGATTCGAGGATGATAAAAGGAGGGAAGGAAGTTTCACTCATTACAAACCATTTCAATCTATTAAAAACTGTGTTTCTTGTATTGTATTGTTATACCCTTTACCCATCCTATTATAGTAAGTATCATCTTATTTTATAATATATATTTCTACCTTTTGAACTAAGAGAGGTGAGGCAAGCAAACAAATTATCCTTCAACCTTAAGGGATGTCCCCTTAAGACTCTTGTTTTCTGAGAAAGGCTGAGGACTCCTCTTTTAAACATTCCTGGGGAGTATTATATGGCTTCCCCTTCCTGTTGGATCCATTTCTTCACCCATTAGAGTAGCTAAACAGATGTGCTGTCACATGTGGATGGGGACAATTTGTAACTGAGAGAAAAAGGAGAATAAAGCACAGAAAGCAGTTACCCTATTAATTTGCACACATGCAAGTCTTGTCCAGATACCTTAAAAGTAATAGTTTCCCTTCCTGAAATCTCTAAGGCTATTGTGGTTGACCATGAGGTCAGGGGAAGGGCTAATTGCAAGAGCAGCTGTCATCAACCCAAATTGTTAGCTGAAGAATCAAGTACAAAGGCCCACTGAATTTCAAAACATTCTTGAGGCACTCATAGGAGTCTCTCCACTCAGTGGTAAGGAGATTAGTGATAAGTCAGTCACTACCATATTCAGGGACATTTTTCTTTCTTCTATTTAACAATAGAGATGACCACTTGTGGTAGATTTTCACATAATATCTAAGATTATTACTATGTACCAGAAAAGTATGCCTAAATTCAATATCTAGCACCACAAAAAACAAAATCAAACTACTTGGGCTGCCAGATCAAAGACTTAGCCTTGTTTATAGTGATATAGCCAAGAATCTCTTATTATTTCAACATGGCCTTAGCAATAAACATCTATAGCTATATTATAGCTGTATTTATTCTCCATCTGTAAATAAATACCACATATCTGTCTTAAATCAGGTAGGGAGACATTGTCAGTTCTAATCCATTAATTAACTAGCTATTGAAATGATAAATCTGAAAACTATATAGAAAATATAGGCAAAGAGTATGATGTAATCTAGGAAAGAAGTAGAATACATGATGGTTGTAACTGTGAAAATATGAGTCACTTGGACAATGATGGAGAAATATTTTGAAAAATACTTAGTATTTTAGGGTTCAGGAACATTGAGATTTTTATGTTAGAATTTCCTAACGATGATTTGTACAACATGATTTCTTTACGAAAACTTAAAAGGTGGTTTCCAGAACTGTGGGAGTTTGAGTTTAGTTCCTCCATTTAAAGAGGATCTGGAAAAATTGACAGGAGTAAGAGATTAAAAACACTCTTTCCTTATTCAGCTCAGTTCCAAAGATGAACAACATAATTATCTATTGGAAAACAGCATTCATAAAGGTTACATCTGGTTGTAAGTATAGCTGTACTTATCCTACTCACCCTGGTCTGTGTGTGCCGGATAAATGGACAGTAATGTGTGTATATGTTGCATTTCAGCTCACTGTGAATGAGGTAGTGTATCTCTTAAGGCCAGTAAAATCCCTCTAACAATGAGAAATAAGGCCCTTGAGAAGAGTGAGAGTCACATGGCAAATAAGTATCCTGTTAGCATGTCTGGTATAAATGCATAGTAATCAAAGAGAGCCTATACTTTCATACTTACCACTTAGATCTCTATGGCACAGTGTTTTCCAAGGGTAGAGAGAGTGGTTTGTTCCACAGAAGTTTGCTACTCCTAGTTCTCCCAACCCACATGTAGAATTTTGCACTGATAGTGTTACTATGTGTTAACCCTAGGTTAATCAGTGAGTTAAAACGAGGCATCTATTTCTAGACTACCTGGCTTAAAAATAATGTTATTCTTGAGGCAAGATGGGGGAAAAAAGTAACAGATAGTCAATTAGTTTATTACTGTCAAAAATCATACTAATATTAATATCTGCTATTACCCCTCAGCTAAAGAATACTTGCTCTGGTATTCCAAATTTGCCTTTTACTCTGATCCCTTCACATCTGTGACCCTTCAGGTTCTTCTTCCCATGTCCTACACTCCTTCAAATCTCCACTGTCAGATGAGTCTGCTGGTCTTTATACTTTTCTAGAGTAAGGCCTTCACATTCCAGCCTTCAGCCTCATGATAATGGCCTGGCCTCTACTCAAAAAATGAGGTGAGGTCTTTTAAGAGCAGTACCACCATGTGGGATAAAGTGGGAAAGTAACTACTTATAAATGGCCAGGGATGATCCCAGAACACCAACACTTTGTCTCCAGCCCCTGCATTAGCTACTCTGACCCTCACTTCACTTCCCCTCCACTTTCTTGCCCTAAAAGATTTCTTCCTCTATATTGTCATCTTTGAATATCATTGTGTTCATGTTATATAACTGTTTAATAAAAGATCTTTCCACATTCTGCCTGCCCAAGTAAGCTGCAGACAGAGGTCACCGGGAGGATAGATCACAGGTGATGAGAATGACCAGACCATTGTCTTCAATGCAATAGTTTCCCAGGACTCAATATGACACTGGAATTTAAAGAATGGATAAGAGATCAGTGAGGGGTCACTTAGGACATTAAAAACATGTATTTCATTTGTAATAAAACAGAATTAAACATTAAATCAATAGATTGCACACGATTTATCAAGAAATCTGCAAATAACTAGTCTTTCGAGAAACCAAGATTATCAATGGTCACCAGAGAAATGATGGTGCTCTGGGTACCACACCTTCTCCTCCTCTTCAGGAAGGTCTCTACTTTGCATCCAGGATCACTTGTCTGGTCTTTTCTCTAAGCTGGTGTATTCGTCATTCTCCTCCACTTTCAAAAAACAACAAATTATTTTTATTTATATTATAAAACAAACAGTCTGTGTAGAACATAATCTGTCTTCTTCATTTTCACTAGCTGTCATGCAGGGTGTCATGCGGGGGTCTCAGCTCCTGCTCTCTGCATAAGAATGCAGGATATGGTGAGGCCAAAAAGGAACACCAACAGAGCCATGGACGGGGGTTCATACCACTATATTCTCGCTGTTGGCTGGGCTGGAGACACAGGAAGCAGGAGCCACACAATCCGCAATCTGCTGTCCACTTCTCTGCCAACCAACCAACTTGCTAGCTGCAATCCGCCATGCTAACTGCACCCTGCGCTTGCTAGCGTAGCCACAGCAGTTATATCAGAGGCTAAAGGCTAACCAGTAACAGCTGATGGCTAACTAGTCACAGCTGACGGCCATCTACTACCCAAGCCAGCACCTTTCCATGTGAGACCGAGAGCCTGGAAACTGCTCTCTGGAACTCTGTCCCCACAATTCACCCCTACAGGGTCTCACCGCACAATCTATGTGACAAGCATCTTCCGCGAGGGGCCCTGTGCCATATTAGCCTATAGTTACCTACAGGCGGAAAGAATAGTAGTCTTAGGAACCAACAATGGCAAATCCCTTCCATCCGGGAGGATACATGCTAACTTTCTGTCCTGGGAAAGGAAAGTCACTGCCACTGGCACCTTTCCTGGTTTGTGGTACCAGACCTTTATGGCAGAGCTTGGGGTCCCTTGCGTAGTTTCAACATGTAACAGAACAGGGGACCCCATAATAGGCCATAGCGAGAGCACATAGGTTCCCTGCAAAATCATCCTGGCATCGGGACCTCCATATACCACAGTCACTTGTGGTGGCCACTTGGCCACCACCCCTGGAGTCACTTGCAAATCATGAGTCAAACCAGCCCCCCATGGTGCTATCAGGCCCAACCACCAACAGTGGGGGCTTTTGACCCACCAGGGCCAAGTCCATGCTGCCTTTCCCCTGCTTTCAAGCATGTGGGTGCTGGCAGCAAAATGTTTCCATTTCTGCCGTAACCTGGCTTTAACAGAGGCTCACTTGTGGTAACCTGTAACTGAATGGGATCAGCCATTTGATGTAGCAGAGCTTCTACTGGTGCAGGCCCTCACTTCCGTGGTCTCTCATTCAGGATTCTCAAGACGTCCCACAGACACAAGGCCCAGTTGCACATCGTGGGAGGGTGTTCAATCATGTAGTAGATTGTATGGGGTAAGAAACAACCATTGTACATTGTCGTGCGGGAGACCCTGCTCGCTTCGCCATTTGTCCTGCGGGGCGGCCTGCGGGGTCTCTGCTCCCACTCCCCACACAAGAACGCAGGATATGGTGAGGCCAAAAAGGAACACCCACGGAGCCATAGGTAGGGGAGTCATACCACTACGGTCTCACTGGAGGCTGGGTTCACTGGACGTGTGACCTGCTGTCCGTTTTCCTGCCAACCGACCAACGACTCTCCTCCACTCTCCTCGACTCTCCTCTGCTCCCCTCAGCTCTCCTCCGTAGCCACAGCAGTTATACTAGCGGCCAATTGGCCAACCGGCCACAGCCGACGGCCAATCAGCCACAGCTGACGGCCATCTACCACCCGAGCCAGCACCCCTCCACGTAAGACTGAGAGCCTGTAAACTACTTTCTGGGGCTCTGTCCCCACATACGTCCATCCTGGCAGCCCAGCACTGCACTTCTTGCCCCGTAAAATGAGTACCCCTGTCACTTTCAATGACTTGGGGGCGCCCATAGAGGGCACACAGCCGTGTAAGAGCGACCATTGTATGCCGCTGATCCACAGCCGGACACAGTTAAGCAAACATTAACCCCATAGGACTGTCCACTGCTTCACATACATCGCATTGCGGGACTTAGGCAGGGGTCCAATGTAATCCACTTGCCAGCGAGAGAGGGGCACCCTCCCTAGTGTAATCTGTGTCTCCCAGGGGAGCTTCCGCCATTGGGGGCTGTCCTGGGCACAGACGGCACAATCATAGCAGGCATCTACTATCTCCTGTCATTTCAAAGGCAGACCCCAGCGTCTGCTCACCTGCCACATGGTTCGGTTTCCAGCATTCTGCAATTTCCTATGCAGCCAATGGACCACATCAGTGGCAGGGGCCCGTTCTAACCATCGGACCCATGCTAGGGCATCTGCTTCATCATTACCCGGGGACACCAAGGGGGAGTGACCTGTGACATGCATTAGGGTCACCTCCTTTCTCTGCCCTAGGTACCAGAGGTCCTGCCATATGATTGACCCCACAGTGGATGGTGTCCTACCAACCAGTTTTGGTGTTTCCACGTAGGGAGCCACAACATTAGGCCCCGGAACACCGCCCAGCTGTCAGTGCAAATAACTAGGGGCCCAGGCTCATGGCTGATTACCATCCACACAGCCCATAGCCCAGCCCACTGGCTACTCTGGCGCGTCCCAGTATCAAACCAAAGGGTGTCTGTTTTGGGCTGCACACCAATAGCCGTCCAAACAGCTGCCCCTCCCCAGCTACAACCATCAGTAAAGCAGGTATCTTCAGGTACTGGGGGGTGTCCTTCTCCAATTCCAAGATTATATGACCAATCTCCTCCTGCCCTCCTGGTAGGAGGTACTTTCACACTGTAACCACACACCGGGGCTGTGGCAACACTTGAGGAGGGTGGTGAGCATGCCCGCGTGTCACCGCTTTCACCACCTGGATCCGGAGACGGAACTCTCCTACCGACATCTGTAAGCTTAGGCCATGTAGCACGTCCACTCCTTAATATATTCCGGAACGGGGGCGACATACACCTTGTGGGTACAGGGCCGAAGTCTTCCTATACCCAGTGGTAAGGAAACGGCTTTCACAGTCACAGTTTTTCCCCCGTAGCCATCAATGCAGACTGCTGGTCCAGGGAACAGTTCTGGGTTCCCATAAACAAGACTGCAGTCTGTGCCAGTGTCAACTAGGGCCAAAACCCTCTGCACATTAGAAAAGGATCAATGTATGGACAGTTCCACGTGGGGCCTCCGGTCCCCGCTCATCCCCCCTGACCGGGTACCTTGGCCCCACCCCTAATCAAGCTGAAAGGAGTCGGCTTGAAGCGGCTGCATGAAGTCCTGGAGGGACATGGGTCGCGCTTTCCCAGACTTCTCCTTTAGGCTTCACCAGAATTGCTGTTCCAGATGCAACTGTTTCCAAAGTTCCAACAAGAGTGCATTGGGTTGTCGGTCTATTTTCTTCCTATCGACCCCTGCTGCCACGAGATCACGCCACATCTGTGCGCATGTTGCTCTCTGAGGCCCGCAACCTCGCCCCCTTACTTTTGATTTGGGCTTCCAGGTCTCGACTTCTCCGACCTCCTGTTTTAACTTCCTTTGCTACTAGCTTTCAACATGCCCCAGGGTGGCCATGGCAACGGTAAGTTCCTGGATCCGCTGTCCCACATAGGACATAACAATGGCAACCAAGGATCCAAAAGCACTTGCAGGGGCAGTATCCAAAATCAGATCTCTCATGCTGGTTGTCAAACATTCGTCATCCAGCTTCCACATATTAGGGTTGAACATAGCACGTCTCATACCCATTTCATGGATGATTTGAGTAAGTTCCGTATACGATTACCATTTACTCAGTGTCTGGCAGCTCACCAGCCTCTCCCCATACTGTGCGTACCGCACCAGTGAGACACTCCATTAGAGTGTGGTTGCCCTGGTCTTGGGTGAACCTATGGCAGTTCTGTAACCTTTGTCACAGGAACGGATGCAATGTCACAAAGGCTAGCTTTTCCATCTCGCCTAGGGGGCAGAGAATGCTGTCTGCTCCCTCATCCCATAAACGTAGTAGCCAAGCCGAGACTGGCTCTCCAGGGCACTGTCAGTACCGCCTCCCCAGCTCCTGCAACTCAGTGGGAGTGTAAGGGGTGTAGGACATGAACTCAGTCACAGCTGGGTTGCCGGCAGCAATGTCCCCGGGGCCAAAAGGCTGCTCACGTTTTACCTTTTGCTCCAAGATTGGCCTGGCCTGGGGGTTGGGAGCTACATTGTCTCTACTCGTGTCATCCGCCTCTATCTCAGAGTCTCCACTGTGGGGCTCATCCTCTAACAGGCAGACCCGAGCTTCCAGCGCCTCCCACCAGGACACCTGGTTCTGCACCTGGGCTATTCCAGCAAGTGCTTCCTCTGAGTTATGATGTACTGTGGTGAGAACCTCCTCCAACCAGCGGTACTGAGCTTCCAGGATTTCCCCCCAGGGCTGCTGGTCCCACACCTGAGCTGTTTCATTAAGCGTGTCTTCCATGTTATGACACAACGCAGTGAGGAACATCCAGCCCACACGGCCGGCTGCACCCTTCGCCTCCTCCGGCAACTGCTCAACCAGAACCCCCAGGGCCCTCTCCACACTGGCCAGAGAGCCATCCATGTCCTCCCACCCCTCCTTGGGAGTCCAACTTCTGAGAACAGTGGCTATTGGGTACCACACACTGCCCAGAGTCAGACACCATTCCTACCTGGTCGGAATCCTGCTCACCCTGCCAGGTGTATGAGTGGGTGGTGGCCTCAGTACAAGATGTCCACAACCCTCGGAGCCTACACAGCAGCAGATTACCAAAAGGAAGGTGACGCCTTCTGTGGGGACAGAGCCCCAGAAAGCAGTTTCCAGGCTCTCGGCCTCACATAGAATGGTGCTGGCTCAGGTAGTAAATGGCCATCAACTGTGATTGGATGGCCATCAGCTGTGGCTAGTTGGCCGTCAGCTGTAACCAGTGAGCCATTGGCCACTAATATAACAGCCATGGCTTCGCTAGCAGAAAATGGCGGCTAGCAAGAAGATGGTGGCTGAGCCTGCAAGCGGCGCAATGAGGGTTGAGAATTGTGTGGCTCCTGTTTCGTTTCTCCAACCCAGCGGCCAGCGAGAATATAGTGGTATGACTCCCCTATCTATGGCTCCATGGGTGTTCCTTTTTGGCCTCACCATGTCCTGCGTTCTTATGTGGGGAGTGGGAGCTGAGACCCTGCAGGCCGCCCCGCACGACACCTTCTATGGCCAAGAGGGTGGTGTGCCATCTGGAGGCTTGAGTCTCCCAGGCAGACCGCACCTCCCATTGCCAACACCGCTCCTTACAGGACCCCTGAAGCTGAGCTTTCACATGTATAAACTGCTCCTTTATCCCTCTGGGCATCTTGGCTGGCACTGTACCCTGCTTGCTACGCTATGTGTCATGCGAAGTCTCTGGTCCCGCTCCCCACGTAAGAACACAGGATATGGTGAGGCCAAAAAGGAACACCAATGGAGCCATAGACAGGGGAGTCATACCGCTATATTCTCACTGGCGGCTGGGTTGGAGACATAGGAAGCAGGAGCCACACGATCCACAATCTGCTGTCCGCTTCTTTGTCAACCAACCAACTTGCTAACTGCAATCCGCTCCACTTTTTGGCAACCAACTTGCTACCTGCAACCCACCGTGCTAACTGCAATCCACACTTTCTAGCTTAACCACGACAGTTGTATCAGTAGCCAATGGCTAACCTATAACAGCAGATGGCAAGCTAGTCACAGCTGATGGACATCTACTACCCAAGCCAGCACCTTTCCACGTGAGGCTGAGAGTCTGGAAACTGCTCTCTGGGACTCTGTCCCCACACTAACTAAACCGAAAGTTCCTTGGACATTGATCCATGACAAAAAAACATAGAAGATTCTCAGAGGTCACAAATCTCTGGTGGTCTTCTTAGCCACTGTTGTTTTCTGGAGTTATTGTGGGGTAAGGGGAGCTATGATTGGGTCATAGTTTTTTAACTATGTTAAGTTAAAGAAGAGATGATTTTTACTCTCAGAGATGTCCTCACTGAGCCTCCAGCAATTCTCAATTAGAAGTTTTCCTTCCAGCCTCATTCCCACAGCTGTTTCCACTCTTTTTGAGTGTCTTCTCCAGGAAACGGTGCCTCCTTCATTCCCCTTTCTGTCTCTCCAGTCTTGGGGACAATGGTTTTCCCTATGTCCTCCCATCGCTTATGGATCTAAAAAGAGTTGTTGACTTTTTAGTCTCTTCAGCATTTTACTTGTTGATACAACAGAATGATGACATTCAAGTTCTTCACATGCAGAATCTGAAACAGGAAGACTACAGCTGCTTTCTGTATCGTTAAATCAATAATCTTTAGGTAAAACGGACAGTAGTCTCATCATTTTTGCCCTTTTCTGTTATCCCCTCTCCCATTAAATGCATACTTCCAGAGACAGCATTTCTCTTCACTGAAATTATATTTAAGGTAGAAATAAACTTTATCTCGAACTATACTTTTGTCAACCACTGTATTCCTTTATGTTTCCCTTTTTCAGTGGAAAAATACTGGAATTTTTAGTAATTTTTTTTTTTTTATCTGCCAAACTCAGCAGACCTTAAAGCAAAGAATTTCTTCATGACATCAACTAATGAGCAAACATGTTATAACACTTACTAGATGTATAACAAATGAACATTGCTTAATATATATAGACTTCATAAGCTATCATAGCTCATGTTGTTTAGTGTAACTTGAGGCATAGCTATTAACATAGTGGGATATTTGGTTAGCATTAAATATTTGTTTTACATATAATGACCTCAAAATGCCCAGAATGGAACCAACACTTTACAACTTCTTTACGTGATGTTGTATTTACAAAAGGATATCACTCATATTTAAATATTTATAGGAGACTTTAAATTAGTGTTTATAACTTTAGATCATTGAAATGAGGAAATTTTCTATAAACATGCCCATGTACGCCATTGGAAAAATCCTGTAATTCCCGAACAGACCACATACCTATTCATCTTTAAAACATTCTAAGTGTAATTGTTAGCTTTACTCTCATTATAGTTGTGGCATCCCCTTGAAAGAAGAGTTTTATTTCCCTTTCCAGAACAGTCCTTTCCTGGGACCTGGGAGTTAAGGAGCGTAGTTTTGGCCTCAGCCGCGTAAAAGCTCATGATGTGACAAGTCACGGTGGATTGGGGCCTTTCAGATAGATTGTGGAGAATGGTATAGAAGGATTCCAATGAACTTCTGGAGATTCAACTGATTCTTTCCTGGATTTTGGATGTCACAGCAGTTATATTAATGGGCCCTTCTTTTCTTCACTTGCAGCATATTTTTTTAAAAGTTCCTTCACAAATAACCCAAATGGCTTGTTCTGTTACAACTGGTCGCTGCTTTCTCAAATGTTTTTTTTTTTTTTTTTTTTTTTTTTTAATGATATAAAGTACACTTATGACATGATCCAGTAATCCCACTCCTTAAGTTTACACATGTATGAGAATAACTATAGCAATTCTATTCATAATCACTAAAAAATGGGGGGAAAACCCCAAATGTCCATCCACTGGTGAATGGATAAACTAACTGGATTCCATACAATGGAAAACTACTCAAACTAGTGATATAGGCAACAACTTGGATGAATCTCAAAAATAGTATGCCGAGTGAAAGAAGACAGTCTCAAAAGATTCCATACCTTATGATTCCATTCAGAATAGACACTCCCCAAAAAGAGAAAACCACAGTGATGGAAAATAGATCAGTGGTTACCAAGGGATGGGGGGAGGGAAGTATTTGACTACAAAGGGAGGAGAGTACCATGGCCCTTTTGAGGGTGACACAACTGATTTGTATCCTGATTACGGTGAGTGTTACATGAATTTATACATGTGTGAAATTCATAGACCTGTGCACCAAAATAGTCAATTTTACTGTATATTTGTTTCAAAATAAAATTAAATCAAGCAAAGTATAAATAATGATATTAAGATAAATTAGCACACTATGATTTACCAGTGATTCAGAAATAACCTCAAAACACGAAAATATAATGGTTAAGCAGTTTAAGAGTCAGTCATTAGAGTATTTTTGCGCTGCTTAATAGATTTGTGATATTGGGAGTGCCACTGAACTATGCTAACTCTTGTGTGCTCATCTCTCAACTGTAAACGGCAACAATCCCCACATTAAAAAGTTGAGGTAAGGGTAAATGATAATGTGTAGCACTTAAATATTAATACTTTCAGTAATACTGTTAATATTATGGGGGAAATAGCTGTATACATTTCTCTAGTGCTTTTCTGATAAGGAAAATCTGTCTATTTTTACCCCCCCACCAAAACACACATGCACAGATGTGTAACCACCACCATCAGCTCCATCACCAACGTCATATACAATACACTCGGGCAATGCTAGCAACTCCAGTTTCTAGAGAAATAAAATGTTAACTACTGCTAAGCAACATATTGAGAATGTCTGTCGTAAGCATGCTGCCAACAGTCCTAATATAGTTTGGAAGTAAAAGATATTCAGTTGGTGAAGCAGTGACTATTTAGAAATCCAGCATCTTCACTCCCAAAAGGAAGACATTAGTCTTTGTCCTTGACTCTCCTTTTCCCCTTTGCAATCACTCCCTTAACACTCTCATCTAATCTGTCAGTTTCAGTGATTGCATCGAGGCAGCAGATGACTCTCGAATCTATATTTACCATCTTGGTCTCTCTCTGGGGTTTCAAGATTGGATTTCTAACTCCTGTTGGAGTTAGATTATCAGCATTGTGATCTCTAAGGCTTTATCTGAGGCTGGGCTCATTCATTTTCTCTTGCAAACCTTCCCGTGTTTCTGATTTCCCAATTCTGTTAATGGTACCACCACTTTCTCTGGGTTTTCACCCTAAATGCTTGGTGTCATTGTCTCTTTCCTTTGCCTAGGACCATGAAGCAAGTCTTTGCCCTACTGCCTCTAACTTAAATTATAGCAATGGTCTCCTCAGCAATGTCCATACACTCAGCTGCCATATTAATTCTAAATACAGCCCCCAGTTGATAAGCAGATCCATAGCACCTTCACCAATTACCTAAGAAAGAATTCTAAACAAGTTGGCCTACCCTAAATTTCATCTTCATTCCTCACTTATCCCTTTAGCCAAGTAGTTTCCTATGCCCATTTTATTCTTTCTTAGTCTTGTGCCTTTGTTAATATTATTTGTTTATAATAGACTATATTTGTTATATAGAATCTCCTCTTTATCTGGAATGGCCGGCACTTCCACGTGTCCCATACCATTTCTTTAATTCTGACTTAAAAGCTTTATTGTGCTTCTCATATTGGGAGTGATTTTGGAGTCCTTTGTGCTGACATAGCACATTTGTGATTACACTTTTATGAACTGTATTACCTTCTGCCATTCATTGAGAGTATTTATGTATCTATATATTATATCCAGTGAGAGTAAAATATACATGGAAGTTAAAGTGTGGAAGTGACTACACTTGTACCTTGTATACGTGTTCAATATGTATTTTGTACTGAAGAAAAATGAGTGAGCATTATTTCACCAACACTAATCAGGTCACGTTCCCCTAACCCCTCGAGCCCTGTACATCCCTTGTGATTCCTGTCCTCGCTTCCAGTGCCTGGAGTGATCCAGGCTGATGTGATTGGCAGATAAACTGCATCTCCTGATATCTAGTCTTTGAAAAGATTTTCAAAGCTAGCCTAATATGGAGCTTCAGTGTAAGCTCCAATCACTGACTGTCTTTTAGTATTCCACAATGTTCCACTCACTTACTCAGAGCCCAGATATGTGGGGTTTATGATTACAATGTTTTCAGCGCATAGTTATTTCACCTACAAAAATATGTTTTTGTCCTTGGAAAGAGGGCTGTTGCTATAACATGGAGGAAAGCCAAAGAAGAGTTCATCACTAAAGTGTTTCTAGACTCAGTTTGGCTGTGTAGGGCTGATATCATGTCTTTGGGTCCTGGGATATGGGTTCCAGTTCCTGGAACAGGCCTGTTGCCATGGCGATGAGGTCTTAGCTGTTCTGTTACCATGTTACCCCAAATATGAGAGCTAACCGGAAAATAAGCCCTACCGTGATTTTTCAGGATGACAGCCCCTGAACATAAGCCCTAATGCATCTTTTGGAGCCAAAATTAATATAAGACCTGGTCTTATTTTGGGGGAAACATGGTACCAGTAGAGGCTTACAATGAAAAAATGTAATAATTCACGTAGGTTAGATCTGAAGGTTTCCAGAATTTTATAAGTCAGCAAATTATTTTGCTGCGCTTATTGGGGTACCCAAAACAAATTTTGTACTTTTAAAAGCTGCCCAACTTCATTTTCAATGTTCTTTATTCACAGATGCAGCCAAATTCCTGCTTTTTTAAGGTTCCTACTTTACTTCCTCAACTCCTAAATGGAGGCCCAACAAATTTTGGAAAATGAAGAATTCAGATTTATGTCTATTTGGGGTCAGCATCTGGGATTATTCCTTCTCTGAACCACAAACAATTCAGCCGTTCATTCACACACGGCCAAGCCCCTGCCCGGCAGAGTACAATGCTAACTTCCGTGTTCTTAACACCACGTAGCAATAAAAATATTCAGCTATCACACTCACAGTAATGTTTAATTTGCATTGTAAGAATTATGCAAGATGAATCCCTTTCTCACAAAAAAATCTATCTAAGCTTCAGGGGCACTCAGCACCGCCCCCCCCAAAAAAAAGCTTATGCATGTTAGCAGCACAGTGAGCCAGCTGGTCCAAGAGGACTCTCAGGGAGGGAGGAGTCATGGTTGCACACTGGTGAGTAAATAAAGTTACTGCAGTGAGGTGAGGAGCTCAAGTCCATTTCCACCCGCCCACGGAGACTCGGGCCTCACTGCCGCCTCCTCCCTTCTCACACGTTTCCCTCATCTGCGCCCTAAGGCTCCACTGTCTGTGGGAGTCATTTTACCCTTCCGGGGGGAAGTAGCTACATCGCTAAGTTCTTTCACGTTATATTTCTCTGTTAATGAATACCACACACATCACTCCTGAACGGTCCTAACGATGAGTAATTAAGTCTTGTGGGAAACAAAGCTCCGGTGCAGGCCGAGTAAATAGATCTGGCACAGAAACGGCACCCTCTGGTTTCAGTGGAGTTTCCTTTTGGGTGACAGTGCGGCGTGGCAGCCTGGAGTCAACCCCCGCAAGGTTGCAACTTGTGCTAACTGGCTCATCTTGCAGATGTCACTCCTACTGTCCCAAGTCTCAGTTGTCTCACCTGGGGAACTGAGGCAGTATTTTCTGCCTACCTCACAGGGTGTTAGAAAACTGGCAACTCTGATTAAAAAATAAGGTATCACTATGATTCAATTAGCTTTAAACGCTTCCCTCTTTCTTCTTTTTACTGTTTGGGTTTAAAGTCCTTTTAGTCAACACCTGGCCTAAATACGCTACCCAGGGAACACCTGAGTTTGAACTTGCATCATCCTAGCAGATGTTTTTCTTGGAATCGAGCCATTGATAAAACTTAACTCCTTTCAACAAGGCTTTAATTGAGCAACTACAATGTGCTGAGTATCTATTCAATCATTAAAACGTGGGCTGTCTACAGGCAGCATTTTATTTTTCTCAGTGGGGAAATGCCATAAAATCTGCAAAAAGTTTCCAGCATTAAGAGTGAACATAAAGGAAATCTTGATAAGAGGCATCTTTTCACAGCAAAAAAATATTAAAAGAGTATTTAGATCCATGTGCCACTACACAGAGCTCAGACACTTTTGGAAGCCAAAGTAATTTCAGTTAGACCAGAAGGGAGCACCAAAGCAGCTTCTAAAACGCAATTCTTCAGGGTCATCAATATTTTACTTTCCTGGAGTAAATGCTTATATGTTTGAATCTTGAATGAATACATTGGTAGGGATGCGGCCAGACTTGAGAAACGTAGCTGGAAGGGGTGGAAGAGAGAAGGAACAGCGCACAAAGCTTTTGTCCAAAATGATACCTTAACGAGCCCTTGCCAGGTTATCTGCTGACATGAAGCCTATTAAGAAGGTCATTTAAAAGATTTTAGAGGGAGTGCTGGGAAAATAAGACAGTGTTTATTTGGGAATATGGCTATTTCTATTCCAGGCTTCTCTTGGATCACTGCTGTAGGAGAGGAATACAACCTCGATCTTCCAAAATGGGAAGGAAAGTTAGCAATGCCTTTTTCTGAATAGAATGTGTTCTTTCATGTGTACAAAGACAGTGGTTAAGGTTGTGGGTTTGGGAGTCAAAACACCTGGTTTAAAAACCAATGGCTACCATTTCCTAACCATACAAATCTGTGCAAGTTACTGAATTTCCCAGAGCCTTGGTTTTTCTCATCTATGAATTGGGGATAAGAATAATAATCAACTCGTAGAGTACTTAAGTGATTTATTTAAAGAGGGTAATGCTCATAAAAAAACTTAAAGCAGTGCTTGATGTATGATAAGTGCTTAATAAATGTTAACTACTGTCATTTTTATACAAATGTTTTAGGAAACTAGTTTCAGTGTCAGACTCCTAGACATTTGGGAATCAAGGACCATTTGCCAGATTTTATATTACTTAGTTCAAATACTCCCTAATTTACAGGTCAAACCATAGGTTTATATTCAGTGGAACATATTGCCCCAGGAGCTATTGCAAGGTTTTTACGAGTTCTCTCATCATTCCTGAATTCCTTAATGGCATTCCTTTTCTTTCTTTCTCTCTTTATTTCTCTCTCTCTTTCTTTCCCCTCCTCCTCCTCCTTCCTTTTCTTCTCCTCTTCCCCCCTGTCTTTCTCTCCCCTCTTCCTCCCTCCCTCCCTCCCTCTCTCCCCACTTTCTAAGGCAGTCTTTTTGTTTTAGTTCATCTAGACAATGTATTTTCACAATGGTCAAATTTGTTTTAAAGATAATTCTGATCTGTTAATTTTAATAGATTTGAAGTGAGTATGCACATGGTAAATGTTAAAATAACTATATGCAATTGCCAAAAATTAATCTCATTTCCCTTATTATCATTCTTATTTTTTATTTTATTTTTTTTGCTATGAAAGTAAAAATTAGCATCCATTTCCAGATTTAAAAACTGATGATCTTGTTCCAAGGTTAAAATTTTTCTTCCCGATAAATACTTTTATATGCGTGTATTTGTTATTGTAGTTATATAATTGTTCCCTCCCTCTGGAGATTATAGATTCATAGTTATTTCTTTGTTATTAATTAAAAATAAGCCCTTTCATTTATATCATGTAATAATAAGTATAACAAATTCACATAACCAATTAGTAGAATCACATAGAACCAAAAAAATCCAGTTATTTAAATAATTTTATCTGACCCTCTAAAAAAATCAGCACTTGACTTTGAAAAAGAAAGTTTATCATTATTTTTCAGAAGCATTTGCTCATTTTTTTCTTATAAAGTTACAAGGTTATGATTATTATAGTATAGGGAATTACATATTTGGAAGGTTCAGAAACAGAACAAGGATTTGAATATAAAGCAATTTTTAAATTTCTGTATAGGATGCTTTTTCAAAAAACAATTTTTGGAGACTTCACATATGTAAATGTGTACAAACATAAAAAAAACCCCACTTCTAACAATTTGCATGGAATGGGTGAGTGTGAGGTGCAATATGATACTGAAAAAAATATTGAAAAACATCTTGACCTGGTAGAGTGCAGACATGAGTTACAGGCTGTAAAACATAAATTGCCACTAAACCTCCTTCCTCTGCTGAGTTAGAACAAGGATTCTAAGCTCTCCACTTGGCCCTGCCTCCTCTATACCCTCACTCTCTGACTTTCCTAACATCACCCCCTCTACTCCCTCATTTCCTTTTCTCACCCTGCTTAAGAAGATTTAGTAGAGTTTAAGCAATACCTTAGCCATTCAGGTTTCAAAAGTCAGGGCTAACTTCATCTAAGACTGCACATATGGGACTATTATCTTTCCTGGAGGTCCCAAGTGAGTTAAGTATTTCCACAGAGGCTCAATGAGCATATATCCAGGAGAATATTTGTTGGAGTACCTTGAAAATGTCAGGTCTGATAAGCTATAATTCCATGGGGACACCTAAATGTACGCATCCTTCCAATCACTATATTCTCATAGGTACGGTAGAAATAGAATTCAAAGGGAGAGGGTTAGGACTTCCTGAGAAAGGAAACCTTACTTTTCACATTGAAAGAGAATTAAATTACAAGTTGGCGAGCTTGCCTTCTGAAGAAAGTATCTTTAACTCAACATTTTATTTCTAGAGATAGACTCTGCAGAAAGACTTGTAAATGCTGGTCTACTTTGATCAATGAGGTAACCATATATTCTATGCAAAGAACGAGCTGGACTATAGGAAGAGGGACAGGTGAAAAAAACTCAGAGCGGCTTTCTAGGAACTTAAATAGGGTGAGAAAAACAGTTGTGCACAGGTTTCTCATTTTGTGTCACCAGAATAAATCAGTGCCCAAGTGAGTAGTTCCACTCTGAGAGGATTGGCCAAATGAATAAATAAGTGAATTGATACAAGAGAACATGATATAAGGATAACAAAGAAGTAAAAGTCAATGACCATGGAAGTGAAAATGAGGAGACGATGAATTCTTTATGGAAGGAGAGGTCACCAGGACATGACTAATGGTGGGGGCAGCTTTTGAGATGAACTTTAAAGAAGGGTTTCAATACATAAAGGAGGAGGAAGGAAGAGGTATTTAGACAAAGGCACAGGCATGGGTAAGGTCATAGAAGATTGGAAAGAAGAAGCGGGTTGTTTAAAATGATTAGAGGCTGGAGTCGGTGCTGAGGAGTCAAGCTGGAAAGAGAGGTTGGGTCCTGATTTAGAAGTCCTGGACTGAAGTGGTAATGGATTTGGACATTATTCTCATGGCAATGGGAGCCAGTAGATGCTACTGAAACATGGAGCAAGGAGACCAGTCAGGGGTATTGTCATCATCCAGAAGAGGAGGTGTAAGGAAGAAAGTCATGTAAGAAGACAATTTAGCAGAGTAAGTGATAGGCCTTGACTAGAATGCACTTTTCTGAATCTTCTGCTTAGAAGTGTAAACGTTGAATCTCTGAGTATTGCTAAAATGGCTCAGGAGCAGAGTATGACTTAAGAGAATTTGTGTGGATGTTTTCAATTAAAAAAACAACAAGGAAGAGGATAAAATTAAAGAGAATGAAGAATAACCAGAGAAGTAGGAAGCACAGCAAGAGTTTCAAAGAGAGGCCATATGCCTAGTAGTGTCAAGAGCAATCAAAACTCACGTGGGGTTGCTGAATTGATCAATTAGTAGTAGGTCATCGATGGGACTTGTGAATGCTATTTCTATGGAATGATGGGGCAGAACTTGGGTTTCAGTACGTTAGTAAGTAAATGGAAGATGAGAAATTGGAAAAGGTAAATGAGTACGACCCTTTAAAATGAAAATTACAAAAATAGTACATGAAATATGCTTTTTGAAAAAATTACAATATAGATATACATAAAATAAATCTTAAAAATCCCCATTCACCAACCACCCAATCCTACTTATTCCCCCATGGTGACTGGTTAGTGATAGATTGTGGAACCTGCAGAGCAGTTTGACACATTTTTATGCCCAGACACAAACACCCACATATGTGTGCGTACATAGTTAAGTGCATGCATAAATACTCTGGCAAAGAGTTAATGCTCATTAAATATGCATGTGCGCCTCTGTATTTTCCCTTTCTTTGTAGTTAGGTTGGGGCCATATAACAAGTTTTGACCAAAGTATTAGGTCTCTTCCAAGATGACACACTTACGAATCATTACAACTGCTCTACTTTTCTCACCCCCTATAACCTGGAGTCTTGCCCAAGAAATTGAATTTGAGGCATGAAGAAAAGACCAAGAATCATTTCCTGACAAGAGACGGCAGACATATACCGTGTTTCCCTGAAAATAAAACCTAGACGGACAATCAGCTCTAATGCGTCTTTTGGAGCAAAAATTAATATAAGACCTGGTATTATATTATATATTATATTACATTACATTACATTATGTTATATTATATATTATATTATACTATATAAGACTGGGTCTTATATTAATTTTGCTCCAAAAGATGCATTAGTGCTGATTGTCTGGCTAGGTCTTATTTTCAGGGAAACATAGTAGGAAACTCTGGAATCGCAGCTTCAGAATCCAAAATCTAAAGGATTTCCAGATAGGTGATTTATTGTTGGATTTTAGTTGATTAATTTCTCTGTCTTTCAGGACAGAAGGATCTGTAGGCATCGATCCTTTTTCCACAAACTTTAAGTTCGTTGGAGAATGCTCACAGTTGAGTCACGGCCCATAATAGTGTGGTAGTACTTTGATGTAGGGAGAGGGGTTTCAGGGATTGATGAATGTGGACAAATCCTGAAATATTTGTTTTGGACACCAACCACTCAAGTCTGATGTTCACTTTCTCTTCTTTCTTCTGTGCATTTTCTTTTCTTCAGACTACACATGGGGAAAGTCCATTTAGGCATTAATTTTGAGTTAACACCTTAGGAAACATGAGGTAATCTTTCTCCCTATTAAAGGTAGCAACGGAAAGAACCCAGTGCTAGTGAGAAGCAAAAGGCTAATATGGTGCCTGCAAACTGTGGGTATGTTGAGTTCTCTGAGCAGATGTGGATATTTTGAGACCAAAATGCCAGAATAAAAAAAAAACCTAAGGGAGGTTCAGTGCTGTGCTTTTTCTTTGGATTGTGGTTGTTGGGCTTTTTGTTTCCATAAAGCAGATTTTGATACATGGTGGCCAGCATATTTGCACAGGAAGAAGAGTAGCATTGGATTATTGAGATCAGAGTATTGCAGAGGTGTAGTCTCATGTTCTGGACTTGAGCCAATGAAATTGGGTCATTCTTGAAAGGTAACTGAGGCTATTCTTGGCCTCAAGGTTACATAAGCAGTTGGTATATGTACAAACAGGTATCTGGACTGTTTTCTGAACCATTGAGTAGTTTAATAACAATGGTAATTGCTACCACTTATTGAATTCTAACTTTGAAACATGCAATTAAAAATTTTTATGTTGTTCTGTATTCAATATAACTTTGTAAATTAGGGACCTTTACCCACATTTTATAGTTAAGGAAACTATAGCATAGAGAATTCAGGCAACTCACCAATGCCACCATTACTAAGTGTGGTAAAGCTAAGATTTGAATCACAGTTCAGTTCTATCTGGCTCTGAGCCCCCGTTCTTTTCCTAAATCAACAAGGCAGACCTATAAAACTTATTCTCCCAATAAGGCAAGGATGGAGCTCATATGGAAAAAAGCAGTCTTCTCCCCCTTTTTAGTCAACATAGCTGATGAACAGGGATACGTATGCCTGTGGAACCCACGCATATTCACTTTTCCTTCGGTGACACCCCCCTCACTTCTTCAGCATCTCATACCAAGAGAGCAGCTTCATGGGCTACTATGCAACCATTAAGAAATGAAATCTTGTAAAGAATTATGGAAATATACAAGCTGTTCTGTTTTCTGTGTAGGAAAAAGGACACTGAGCCCTGAGAAGATTAAAAGGATAAGTGGAAGATTGATTAAAAAAAAAAAAAAAATCCAGGGAGGTGGAGAGAAGAGATGTAAATAAGCAGGAACACACATGCGGTACCAGAATTCAATTAAACATGAACGGCTCCTTGGGAACTGACACTTGGACCAAGAGTCTGTATAGTAGAGTGCCAAGTTCATTTTAGATTTCTGGATACAGATTATAGCACTGAATCACTATCATAAAATGGGACTCCAAATGAACATTTTGACTATTTAAACTATTTGAAGTATTGATTCTGGGTAACCATTAATGTTTTATTGTACTGTTCTCTTTCCTTCATCCAAAATCAAATTCTTAAAGTAAAAAAAAAAAGATGATGCCTGAAAATTTATGTCAGTAAATTGCTGTATAAGATAATACATTTTGCTTCTGAAATTTTCAAGTTGTTTAATGAAACTGTATTATACTAAGAAGTTTAACATATGGCAACATATGCTTATACACAACTGAGTAATACGATTAATGCAAGACACTAGGTAAGAAACATTTACTCTTGTAAATCCTTTACAATGAACTAAAACTTCAGAACCAATTAGGCGTGTTTGACATTTGCATTTTAAGGATTTTTCAAAGATTAGAGACATTAAGCCTCACAAGTATATCAAAATGACAGCCTTACCCTAACTTAAACCATCTTGTCCATTTGCAATAAAATCTCCATCATCCCGGGCCTAGAAAATGTGTTGCTTATAGACTAAACATTCGACAGTTGTATGCACTCAGCAGCTTTATAACTTTTTGGGTGCCTTTGTGGAATCATCCTGGAATCAATTTATCTTCATGCTTCAAAGAATCCTAATTTAGAAGTACTCCAAATGTTTGGGACTATTTTAACATTATTTTTCTTCTGGAAGTTTGAATGTAAACTAAAACAAATGCTCTCTCGATAATTTTATACTGTTTTAACTAACTGTTAAAGTTCACCTTATGCACAAACTATAGCTTTCAGGCTAAAATGTATTTTTACTTCTATGATTATTCTCATTTTGAAAACATACCATCTGAACAATACTTAGCTCCCAGCCCTTTCTCGTACATGCCACAGGAGGTATGTTTAAGCAGTTAGATGTAGAAGGCATTGAGTTTCTGTTGGTTCTCATTATAAAATAGAGATCTGCTTCTGTCTTGTTCTAACAAGAAAGAAAAAGTAGACCAAGCTGAAAACGTAGGTGAGGTAGAAATACGTTCAGTCACGATGATGATATTTTAACACTAGAACTGTTATCCTGGCTTATATTTTCAGTCATGTCCAGCAAATCCATCTTCATTGTCTTCTGCAGCATTTTGCCTCTCCAGCATCTTTCTCTCTGCTGTTATTGACAGGTTCACTAGTCTCTCTGGACCATGAGAATGTCTCCAGTGACTTTTACAAAAATAGCTATGAGTATTTTGCTCTTCCTTTCTCATTTTTTGGGGGAGGCATTCTCTATTATAGTGTCTAACAGAGTTTAGCTACCCGACAGTCAGTAGGCTCATTTATCTAATTGATCCAGTCTGAAAATCTTACTTAAATTGTCAGATTATGTAGGGTAAATTAGTTTCCCACTACCACATCAGTATTTTGAAACTCCCAAAGCCATGTTTACTGAGACTAAGGGACAGCTGCATCCTTCTTCCTTTCCCCCCTCTCACTCCTCTCCTTTCTCCTCCTTTCATGAAGTATTGTTTATTTTATTTTCAAGGAGTGAGTACCAACCATGAAGCACCTTGTCTTGCAGGATAAAGTTTTTTCTCCTGGTTAAAATATTTACAAAAAGCCATGTTGTAAAAATTATATTGTAGATAGATTTAAAAAATGCTGGTGTTCCTTTTTGATGAAAATTTAGCATTGTGATGGTACTGTTTTTTTGTTGCTGTTGTTGTTTATTTTTTTGGACATAGCTATCCAGAGCATTTGTGGGATGTCAAAGTAGAGAAGGTGCCAGCAAAACACCAGTAAGGACACCAGAATAGGGTGTGGGCTCCTGGTTTTTCAGATGCCTAAGGAAGTAGCAGTCTGTCTCCGAAGCCAAGCTCAGCTAAATATCAATGTTATTCTATTCTTCTGTCCAAGACCACCATAGCCTCCTATGGGTAGCTGGGGAATGGAATAGAGTCAGAATATTCAGTATAAGTGAGTGATAGTACTAGGAGAAAGTGAGTAGAAAGATTTATTTATTTAATATATTTTTTGTTTAACTGTTAAAGCCAACAATATTTTTATGCATTAGTGCACTTAGAATGAACTAATTATCATTACCAGTGAGAGGTACATATATATATATATATATATATATATATATATATATATATATATATACACATCTGTACACATCCATACGTGTGTGTGTGTGTGTGTCTCCATATGGATATATGGATGCTCCTTGACTTATCAGTTATATCCCAATAACCCACCATAAGTTGAAAACATTGTAAGTATAAGTAGAAAATGCATTTAATACACATAACCTACCAAGCAGCATAGCTTAGCCTAGCTTACTTTAAATGTGCTCAGAACACTTAACCTACAGTTGGGCAATCATCTTGACTTTCAGTCCAACATGAACTGCCTTCCTCTTCTTCTCACCAGAAGCAGGCGGTACAGATGGGCATTTGCTGCACATGATGGGATGCAAAACACAAAACACAAAATCCAAAAATCACTGGCAACACAGTACACAGCTGTGCATCGTTTGCTCACCCTTGTGCTGGCGTGGCTCACTGGGAGCCGTGGCTCGCTGCCACTGCCCAGCATCACGCATATTGCTAGCCTGAGAAAAGATCAACATTCAAAATTCAAAGTATTGTTTCTATGAATGTGGATCACTTTCACACCTTAGGAAAGTCAAAACATCATCAGTGGTACCATCTAAGTCAGGACTGTCTGAATATGTCAGTGTGAGTATATATATAAAAAAACATGTATATGTATTTATATATACATAGATAATATATATTACACAGAGTCTAAAAGGAATTGAGTCAAGTAATGTATATATCAGTTTTTAACAAACAAAATTGTTTGAATCAGTTGTATATGAGAAGTACTTTTTAACTTATATTTAGTAATATATTAATATGTATGAGGACAGAATTTTTTAATATATTCCATTATTACTTTATACTGTTTCTAATCCTCTTTTGTTGGCCATTTAGTAGGTTTCTATTATTTTTAATATTACACAAATCTGCAATGAACATTGTTTTACAAAATGGTTGTGAACTTGACCCAGATTTCCATGGGATAAATTTCTGGAAGCAGAATTACTAGCTGATGTGAGTTTTTAAATTGCCAAATCACCTTGCAGAAGTTTGTAAAATAATTTCTTCCCACAAGCATTTTAGAGTTTCTCTTACCCTTCACCTTTAATAATATCTAAAAAATATCATGTAGTCTCACTTGGGATTTGAAAAAGTCTATATATTTTTTCAATTTGCAGACATCTGATTTTAAGCATTCACATTTTTTGCCATTTGTATTTATTTTTAATTATCTATATCAATATTTCTTATATAAGAACCTTTTCTATAGTAAGTTCATTAACACTTTCTGATCATGTATGTTGCAAACATTGTTTAGTTTTTATATTAAATTTAAATTTTCATTCATGGCATGTATCTCTCCAAAATGCTTTATGTCTTTATTATTAAATATATCCATATTTTCTTTTAAGCCTTCCATCTTTAATGTTTTAAAAAGCTTTCTGGATAGAGTTTTTAGAATCTAATTTTCATCATATTTTCTACAGTTGTATATATAGGAATAGGATAAATTATTTCCAAGAGATCACCACTTCATTTCGTAAGAAAAAACACTTCTGCTCATTTTAGTTCACTAATAACAATATCTGTCAAATGCAGTAAAACACCACCACCACCACAATAGCAACAACAACAAAACTATCCTTTTGCTTGCCAAAAAGGCAACATTCTGATTCAGGAAGAAATGTCCTTACTCACTTACTTAAATATGAATATAGATTTGTGAATATAAAATATTGTCACACTTCAGTAGAACATTTTTAAGAAATGTGTGTTTTCGTGTGCTCCAATGTTCATTGTAGCTTTGTTTACAGTGGCCAAGACATGGAAACAACCAAAATGGATAAGATGACAGATGACTGGATAAAGAAGTTGTGGTATATATACACAATGGAATACTATTCGGCGGTAAGAAAAGATGATATAGGAACATGTGTGACAATATGGATGGATCTTGACAGTATGATGCTAAGCGAGATAAGTCAGACAGAAAAAGCAGAGAACCATATGATTTCACTGATATATGGTATATAAACCAAAAACAACAAAAGAACAAGACAAACAAATGAGAAACAAAAACTCATAGACACAGACAATAGTTTAGTGGTTACCAGAAGGTAAGGGGGGGGGTGGGAGGTGGGAGATGAGGGTAAGGGGGATCAAATATATGGTGATGGAAGGAGAACTGACTCTGGGTGGTGAACACACAATGGGATTTATAGATGATGTAATGCAGAATTGTACACCTGAAATCTATGTAATTTTACTAACATTTGTCACCCCAATAAATTTAAAAAAAGAGAAAGAAAGAAAGCCAGCATATATCTCAGAAAATAAAGGTGAGTCATCAAGGAAAAAACAAAGCAAAACAAAACAAACAAACAAAAAGAAATGTGTGTTCTAAGAAGCCAGGTCGCTTAGAGCAGGAAGGTACGGGGAGCATGCTGGATTGTTGTCATATAGACCATATACTGTCTCTTCAGAGCTGTCCTGAACCCTTTTTACGTTTGATAAGATGCTGTGTGTGGTGACTGTGCCACATTTGAAGAACTGTTCCAACACTCCACAGCAAGACTGGAGAATCAAACATGATTAAAGACATAGGGTCTTTTGCAAGTATCTAATGCTAAAGATTCCCAGGGCAGAGAGAGAGGAAAGGAAAACACTGGAGAACTCAGCCATACTTTAGAAAGGGGCCACCACAAGAACAGATGCGTTTCTCTGTCTTGCTCCGCAGATACTGTCTCCACCTGCCTCTCTTCTTCACTCCTCTACTCTCTGCTCTCTGTTAACATCTAATTTGAACAGACTGTTCAGAGTTTTCTTATGTCATTTCATTGTTGTTGTTTTTAACTCATTGTCATGTGAAATATTATTTCAAAATTGGGTGCTTCACAATAAAGTGGAGGGACTAAGAAATGAATAAAATGACCAGATTTTCACAGCTGAGAACGGGGAGATTATGAGCCCACAGAAATCAGCTCTCAGTTTGTCACTTTGCTCTAATTCTGTTGGCCAGCTGCAACTTCTCAACACTCTTGACTTTGACAAAGCCATTAGGCATGTGCCTAATACATGATGAGGGGAAATGGTGACAAAAAGCACTAAGTAATGTCAGAAGTCCTTTGTGTGTGCCTTATGTATGTCATTCAACCTCAGGCATACTTATTCAAAAAATGAAAAATAATAAGTCAAATGATCACATTGAGTTTCTTCAACTTATGCAAGTTATGATCCTACAGTATCAACAGCAAAAAGCTAAGGAAAATATAAAGACTATTTATGAAAAGATTAACTCCTTGGTCTTAGAATAATGTATAAGTCATATGGACAAATTCTAAATATACCACATTTGAGCAGATGGATGCCTGATGAATTTAGAACTACATCTCTTTAGAGTCAAACTAGTAATGGCAACTGTGTGAGGCCCTCAGTGAGGCCCTAGATGTTGGATAAGAGCCATTTAGCTGCAATCATGTGTACCAATTGGTTGGTACTTATCTCCCAAGGCCAAGCCATTAGCCCAGGAAAGATGTCTAAAGAGGATGTATGGCATTTTGACACCAGATCTTTTTTTTTTTTTTTTTAACTTTATTTATCTAAGCGTGCTTTTCCAGGACCCATCAGCTCCAAGTCAAGTAGTGGTTTCAAAATAGTTGTGGAGGGTGCAGCTCACAGTGGCACATGTGGGAGTGGAATCGGCAACCTTGTTGTTAAGAGCACCGCACTCTAACCAACTGAGCTATCTGGCAACCCCGACACCAGATCTTTTAATGGGAGGGCATTTTGATGTTCACATCTGGTCCATATAAGGCTTAAAAAAGGAATCATTTCCCTTTCAATGTTATTTTTTATTTATTATGAAATCAAATAAAATGCACCGTTCACACTGTCACTGAGCCTGCTTGACAGGCAGGTGTTTCTCCCAGCTCTCAGTGGAAGCTCAGGGAAGGAGTACGTGTTAGGGTAAGAATAAAGGAGAAAGTAATGACAAAGGAGAGTGAAGAAAAGGTAGGCATCAGGAGTAAGTGTGAGGGGTGAGGTTCAGGGGTGAAGTCAAGCTCAGGGATGTGGCTGAGGTCAGGGGTCAAGTGTGGATCTGGAAGGAAGGATCCCAGGATACCTAAGGTTCCTGCTGAGCCATGTCCGAATGTCCTACTCTGTCATGAGTCACCATGACTTTCATGATTTTGAATTTTTGACATAGGTGCTGCTATCACGAATTTGGGGTTTCCGTCATGAAGCCATGTATGGGTCCATTCATTCTTTGCTAGTAAATTGGATATACGCATGCCCTCTAAATGTCATAAAGAATGGAATTTAAAAACAATCATCATGTCTTCGTTTTCTTTGGAGTTTTAAATTTTGCTTCTGAGTATAAATGAAATCCTAACTTCCACAGTCCCTCTATTCCTCTGAACTGATCCCCTCCCCCAAAGCGCAATGAAATATTCCCCAAATGTGATTATTCCAAAAACCTAATTTATGTGATCATTTGCGCAAATGGTGCACTGTGTGGCACCTTTTTTGTAGGGATGTTTAATTCCTTGGTAAACTCCCTTCCCCCATTAGGAAGTTATGAAATGTTATGTAAATTTGCTCAGATTTATCACAGAATCTGGCTGCCAGAGCATATAATCTTCAACTTCTAAAGTGCTGAAGGGAAATAAATCATTCCAAATATACCAATGGCATTTGACTAAAGAATAAAACTCCTATTACCTAACAGACTATTTAAACTGTTGTCTCGAAAATTTTTACCGCCTGGTAACCTGAATGTCAACTTTCAGACCATAGTATAAATTTTTTTGACACAAAAATAGAAACCTGTGAAAAAGTAGAGGTGTGACAGATTGGAATAAAACATTTAAAACATGTTCTTCTGTTAGTGGTTTTGACATTCTGTTCCCATTAATAACTCGTAGGAAGCTCTTTAAAGTTCTCTTGTTGAGTCAATGTAAAGTGATTAAATATGATGAAATGCCAAAAAGCACCATATTAAGAACCAAGACTAGATTGTTCACCAATCAAAATAAATGGGAATATAAGAAAAACAAAATAGTAGGCTCTATGTTTGCAGTTTTTATTGTCTTTATTGTAATACTAAGCATAATATTTAGGCAAAAGCATGTATTTTATATAAATTCTCAGCTGCTTTTACACAAAAGGAAATTAAGTTATGATACTTAATTTATTGCCAAAAAGATAGCCTTTGCTCAGTAAAAAGCAAACACTTTTGTGTGAATACAAACACTTCATGTTTACAAAGTACTACGGGGTTAGAGAATGTGGCCTTCTCTCATTTTCATTAATCTCACATCACGTATTTTCAGTTCAATTTTTTTTTGGGGGGTGGGCACCTAGGAGGATCATCTTATATACAAAACTGTTTTGATGGACCAGCCCATAAAGTAAACTTTGTGATTTGACATTTCTCATTTTTCACCAATTGAGAACAACCCAAGTGATCTCAAAGTTAAACCTAAATCATTCTTAATGTTTATTAACACAAGTCAACCCAACAACGAAGCTGATTTAATAATTAGTTTGTATAGAATCCTTTTTATAACAGTGATGGCTACAGATTTAAATGTATCTTTATAAGGATTCATGCCGTGTCAAAATAATCCATTCTATAATATTTCATTGTCTGGCCTAATTCATAAGTGATGGAGTATGTGTGATAGAGTGGTTTCAGTTCTCCTTCAATGGGGGGAGAGAAGGAATTGAAATGTTGACGCTTTAGTTCTTCTAGTGGCAGGGTGCTCAATGGAGAATTATTCTTACAATGGTAAGTGAAGAAGCATATCTTCTCATAGAAAATAACTATTGGAGAAATAATCATAAAGCTGATGCTTCTTTTTATCACCAATTAATTGCAAAACAGATGCCATGTGGTGCATTTGCATTTCATACAGCACTGGCAATGAAAAGCCGTTATGAAAGATATTTCTTTTATAGTTACAAAGGCCAATAAAACAGGTGCACTTGAGCCAAGTTAAAAAAAAAAAAAGAAGAAACTGCAGTCACATAAGGACTAGAATGTTATACAGGCGGATAGGAAATATGGCTGCTGTTAAGAAAAATTGAAAATTAACAGTTTTACATTTTGTTCAAACATTAAAAATATTACAAACACACATATATATTTAAATAATATATAGACATAAACAAGATGTTAGAATAACTTCACAGTGTAAAATTATAATTAAGACTTATCCTCTTTTTCTATCCTAATGTAACTCATTTTTTCTCCACTATATCATTAAGAAGGTATTAAGCATACTCCAATAAATGATAAATAATATTCATAGTGCTTTTAAGAGATAATGAATAAATATAAATATATAAACATTATAAATATATACAAATATAAGTATATATATATGTGTATATATGTATATATTCCTTACAGAAGATATTTATTGTTACATAAGTTATATAAAATTTCACATAGGTTTGTAACTTTTTGTACTAAACAAAATTCAACTGCAAAAACTGTGAATTAATAAAAAATCCAGAAATCAGATAGCTTATAAGATAAAAATACAAATAATTTTCTGTATGTCTTAAATAACCAATTAGGAAGTGAAATAAGAAAAATCCATTAACAGCCTCAAATTAGACTATATCTATATGAACTATAAAGCTTTTTAAAAATATATTTTAAAAAGATGTGAAGAATTGGATGCAGGGGTCATATTCCCAAAGGCAAAAATGGATATGATATTATGAACATTCCAATGTTTTTCAAAATAATGTATAAAATGAATGTAATTTTAAATAAATTGAAAGAATACTGGTGGTAGATAGCAAGTAAGTAGCAGAGATGACATAAGAGAACTATCCTCAAGGTTTATTTATACAAAGAGATAGGCAATTGCTATAAAATTGGGAAAGGAGACTAAAGTAGAGGCCTCTTCTATCCAGATATATATTTTTTTAATTTATTGGGGTGACAATCGTTAGTAAAATTACATAGATTTCAGGTGTACAATTCTGTATTACATCATCTATAAATCCCATTGTGTGTTCACCACCCAGAGTCAGTTCTCCTTCCATAACCATATATTTGATCCCCCCAGGTATTTTAAAACTGCAATCATTAAAGCAATCTGTTACTATGGCAAAATAGATCAATAAAATTGAAAGGATAGCTCAGAAAACACACACACACGCACACTCATACACACATACAAGGACGGATAATTAAGTTCGCGAACTCATCCTAGAAAAAGTGCTACATACCTCATTGCTGAATATCACTATGGTCACCTTCGAATTACTCTCTTTGGGAAGCTATGCACCAATGCCAGTGCCTAGTCCACCCTTCAAAGCAATTTTGGAACTCTTTCTGGAATGGCCATCAGAGCTGTCTTTGTATTACCCTCGATGTCCTGAATGTCATCAAAATGTGTTACTTTCTGTATTTCTTTAATGTTCAGGTAAAGAAAGAAGTCATTGGACACCAGGTCAGGTGAGTAGGGAGGGAGTTCCAATACAGTTATTTGTTTACTGGCTAAAAACTCCCTCACAGACAGTATCATGTGAGCTGGTACATTGTCGTGATGCAAGAGCCATGAATTGTTGGCAGAAAGTTCAGGTCATCTAAGTTTTTCTCACAGCCTTTTCAGCACTTCCAAATAGTAAAGTTGGTTAACTGTCCAGTTGGTACAAACTCATAATGAATAATCCCTCTAATATCAAAAAAGCAACATTGTATCATCGCAACAAGTTCCCAAACTTAATTGTCAGACCTCAAATTCACACACAATCATGAATATATAAATGTACAGCAAACACGTTACTACATAATAACTATATAATATATAAATTTCATATATAGTAATATTTATAGTTATAACTTATATAGGTGTACATTTGGGAAAAATTTGTTTTTATATGTGTATATTATATGTAAATATGCATAATAGGTAAAATAGTATATGAGGAATTTATATAAATATGTATTTAAGTCTGGTAAATATATAATAGCAAAATAGCAAACACTTATAAAAAATGGGCTACTTAATAGATGCTATTGAAAATTAGATTATAAGGAATAGAAACTCTTTAAAATTCTATTATAACACCATTCTCTAAATAAAATTACTAAATGCAAATAATTAAACCATAAAACTCTCATATAATTATATATTTATTTTATCTAGACAATGGAGTATTTGATAAATATAAAAGAAGTAAACTGAATTACTATAAATGAAAAGGATAAATTTGATTTTTTAAATTACATAAAGTCATAAGCTTTTAAAAGTGCAAACAATAAATGCTCGTATCTTTGAATGCTTATATCTTTATCAAGACCCCAAAAGACAAATGATTCCCCCCAGGGAACTAGCGGAGATAATTTACAGAGACAGATAAATAAATAACTAAAAAATAAATGACAAACTTTCAGCTTATTATCAAGAAAATCACATTTTAAAAGTCTGACACTAAATTTTTTCCAATCATATTAGCAAAGATTTCAAAAAAAGTCATTAATATCGATCAGTAGCCACTGCCACTGATATTTTCATATGATAAAGATCAACATGTGAATTGATGTTAATTTCTCAAAATAAATTTGGCATAGTAAACAACTTAAATATTTTTAATAATACATTCTGAGTTAAGTAATGCCACTTTAAAGAATACATACTGAGATGTGGAATATATATGCACATATATATACTTATATGTATATATGTATTATATGTATATATATACTAATATGTATTTATATTTATATATATATGTATGTATATATACACACACACACATATAAAATTAACCATAACTGTATATATGTGCAAAAATTTGCAAAAAAATATTTTTGGAAGGCTTAAATAAGATATTGAAAGAAATATTATACATTTAATAGCTTTTTAATGCTATGAAGAACTGTTTATGATAAAGTACTGAGCCAAGACAAAAGAACATAAATTCATATATATTTTGCTAATGTGAAATTGAATGCTATTTCTATACGTTTGATAAGGGAAAATGACAAGGAGAAAATTCATAAAGTTGAAGAGCCATCCTGTCTCTGAAGTGGGGTATAGATAGTTGTTCATATGCTCTTTTTATGCATTTCTGTTTTCTAAATTTTCTACAGTAAAGATTTATTACGCTTTTGATAAAAAGTATCAAAATGAATATGAAAAGTTTCAGAGATATAGTCATCCAGCAAACAAGATACCCTTGTTCATTGGAAGAGCTAACAGTCCAGTAAGAAAACCAACCTTCCATGATGGGGAAAAGGAAAGGCAGAGCCAAGGGTCTGCACTCCCTTGAGGCATCTGAGCAGGCACGCCTCATAGATGAAGCAACACTTGAGCTGTTTACTACATGGACCATGAAGGAAAAGGAATTCTTAGGAGGGGAAATACCCATCCCAAGGATACAGGAACACTATAGGAATCTCTATAAACAGAGGTGGAAAGACGAGAGTGAGACAAAAGGGAACTAGTGAAACTTGAAAGAAAAAATGGTGAAAACATTGGCATGCTATGATGAGAAATGGGAAAAGGAGCCTTAGCAGACACAAGTGAAAGGGGTACAGAGCGGCCCTGAATACTAGATATTCAAGGAGGTACTGTCTTAGCAGCTGGTGCCACAAGCTCTGCTGACACACCACTACCTACATATTTCTGTGACTTTTAAGGGAACCACATGATCTTTCATCACACCTGGAAGTCAGTGCATATTTACCGAGCTGTTGCCAAATGACCACATTGTACCAGGTGCTATACCTCCCCAACGGCTTTCATTTTTATGACGCTATTCAAGAACATCAACTTGATCGAAGCCCCTTTTTAGAAAACACATCTAGAAGCATCCCATACTGTGCTAACGGGAAAATAGAAACAATGATTCAGAGGTCAGCCACTAGTTCTCAAGCAAAGAAAGAAGTTTGTGTTATTTGGAACTTGTATGTTTCTTATTCTTAGTCAAAAGCATTTAAAAAGACATCCAGGATTAATTACGTGTTAACGGTGGGCAGGCAGGCGTGCCACACAACATAGCCATTATTACGTAACATTGCATTGTACAGTGATCAGTTCGAGTATATTAATCTTGCCCTTCCAACTGGCAAATTGCTGATGTATTTCATATTTTTTCCCCTGTTTTTCAAAGCACAGAAACAGTGCTTTGGGAATCACTGTATCTCCCTTTCTCCACTTCCTTAAACCCAGACTAACTGGAGAGGGAAATGGAGTTAGTCACTGTTTTAAATAATCCTTGGTGCTCCTCTTCTCTATTCAGATGGGAAATTATGCATTTCAATCTGCTTGGAGAAGAGTAAAGGCACTTTTCACACTACAAGATACTAAGGATTATGAGGATGATTTTCCCTTCTTAAACTATTGGTGCTGATCTAATAGAATGGGTTAAAAGCCCAAGAAATTAAGGGGTGGGAGTAATTAATCCAGAATCTGTAGCTTAAAAAAAAAAAAAGGGAGAAGCTCCGTATTCTATATACATATACCTGCTGGTGCTTGAACGTCCCAGGTTGTCTCACGCCTGTTCCTAAGCACGTGCTCTTCACATTCACCTGCAGTTCTAATCTGCCTTCAAGATGGAACTCAAAATGACCCCCCTTCAGTCAATAAAGTTCTACCCTACCTTCAAGATGTAACACAAAATGACCACCTCTAGGAGATCCCATAACACTGTGCACATAAAGCCCTTCATTACATCAAATTCCATATCGATGAGCTTGAGGAATAGCTTTCAATACACACCATGCCCAAGGCAGTAGAGTGAAGAGGTGGAGGGGGTGGGCTCAGTGGTAAATAACCTGGAGTCACTCTTGGCTCCACCACTTCCTTTGTGTGCAACCTGTTCATTCCGTTGGTGGCTAAGCAAAGGGTTCTATGGCATGGTCTCTTCATATATGACACCACTGTAGGTTACCAACATCGTGACATTTTAGACGTACATGGAATTTGAGACATCATCTAATCCAAATATACTTTTCAGATAAAGGAATTCAAGCCCAGGAGGAAGAGTGCCTTATACAAGGTCTAGTTGCTATTGAGAAGTTGTCTGAAAATGGCCAAATAGCAGAGGCTTTCCTGGAGGGAAAGAGAAAGGTGACCAGGAAGGAAAAAGTGGTGGATGGGGAACAAAATCAACAAAAACAAAACTACAAAATCATAAAGATCGCTTCTCGGCCTTTTGGCTAAGATCAAGTGCAAAACCATAAAGAGAGAGTCAACCAGGAAGTGAAATAAAAGCAACTGAAAATTCTGAGATGGCACTAATGGTATTTTCCTTGAAAAGGAAAAAGATATATATATTTAAAAGCAGGTTTACTTAAAACCTCATTTAGTTTCTTTCTCTTAATTAGGCATTAAATCGTGTCCATGGTAAGTTCTCACTGATTTAAGCATTTCACATAGAAATTACAATCATAACCAATATTTTTAGAAACCTGTGTTTCCTAGAAATTTTATCCACATTTTTTTTTTTTTTTTTTTTTGTACTATTGGAACCATTTCAGGGGCAATCTACTGTTGGTTTTATAATGAAACTCCCAGCTCAGGGAAGAAAAAAAAAAAAAAACAAGTTTACCCATACATATATTTTCCCAAGATCTTCACGCACTTGACAGTTTTTCCTAACATTTCTTTTCTTTGTTACATTTCAACAAAAAGATGAAAAAGAACTATGCTGCAATGACGGGGATATGTCAAGGGCACACAGGAGCCAACTGAAAGAGCTAGAACAATTTGAGCACACAATAAATAAAATAGCATTTGATTATGATCCAAGTATAAATAAATATCCATGAGTCCATACTTATATAAATTATTAAATAAACAAATGGGGGAGAATAAACAAGTCTCCCATGCAGGAGAATTCCAAAATATTTATGTAGATACTGCCCTCCAGGAGGTGGAGAATGATACCCATTCCTTTAGTGAGGGCTTAATATAGTGATATCCTTCCAAAGAGGACAGTATGAAAGCAGGGAGAGGGAGACTTTAAAATGGAGAAACCTGACAAACTCTACCTCTACCAGGTGAGCGACATCAATATCAGCAGTGATAAGTCCCATTCATAGGACATCCCCTTGATATGATGTGATGACAATGGCACTTTAGCTCTATGGTCTTCCCCAAAACCCTTCAGAACAGGCTCATCATAAGAAAACAGCATCAGACAGATACAATGAGGGACAGTCTGCAAAATATCTGACAAGCACCCCCTCCAACTGTCAAGGTCATCTAAAACAAGGGAACAAAGGAACTAGCACTGCCACGAGGACACTTAGGAGACATGCTGACTAAAAGTAATGTGGTGTCCTCTGTGGGATCCCGTAACAAAAGGACAGGAAGTAAATCTGAGGAAGTCCAAGTAAAATATGGACTCTAGTCAATAATAATATATAAATATTGGTTCACTATTTGGGACAAATGTACCACACTAATGCAATCTATTAATAATAGGAGAAACTGGGTATGAGGTATATGGAAATTCTACTACTTTTGCAACATGTCTGTAAAACTGAATCTATTATAAAATAAAAGGTTTATTTAAAAAATTCGAAAGGACTTTACTTAGTTCTGAAAATTACATAAAAAATCACCTAAATAACTAAACTTGCTTCTTATCATCTTTTCACCCTGGGAGTTTCATTAAAATTTTTCATGAGTGTGTATATGAACTCACATAAGGAGAGAATCAAACCTACATTTTATCTTTTGACTTAATAACAGGTTTGCTGACATGTCAACCCATAAGTACGTGTTCCAAAACAAACCAAAATGACCAAATGTTTTCTGTACATTCTGAACCTCAGACAACATGGACTGGAGTATAACCCGACTCTATAAGTTTAATGTATTAACTGGGAGCTATTCTCCAGAGCTCTATAAATATATATGACTGCAGAGTGAACAGAGTTTTTTAAAAAGCTGGTCTAACTACAAATCTAAAATAGACCATAAGATTGCAAGTAGAATGTGGCTTGACTACAGTCTCCAAGGCACAGAAGAGGGAAAGACAGTAAAAACTATGGAATAATGAGACACATTGAGATTACATTCTAGCCTAATAACTTTTCCTTTTGCCTGATACTTTCTCTCCTGGTATTTGAAGGGCACAGGGAATGAAATTTAATTGAAAACGGGAATTCCTAATGTGATTTAAATTCTCAATAGATGAGTGGATATATCTGGAAAATTGCACTAATCTTTTATGTTGCTAAACATAAGAAAATAGTAAACCCCCGATACACTATGTACAAGTCTTTTATGTTCTTAGGGAGCTAGAGCAATGAGTTACCCAAACCAGGACGACGAAGGGCGTCCCTCTGCTCCTCTTGAACTGGCTTCTAGGAGACAGTCCAAGAAAGAGATTATAAGCCAGTTCATTTCTCATTTAGATAATAAGATACTGTATGTTTTTTAATAGGTAATGAGTATAGTTTAAGTGATAACTCTATTTCAAAATTTTCTCTTTTTGAATAGAGATAAAATTGATATGAGATTCTTATGTTCCTCAAACAAATTAAATAAGAAAGTTCTCTGATGAATTTTGAACATCGAAAGGACACTCAGTTAATCCTAGTTTAAAATTACATTTTTATCTTACTGTCTGGAAAAATAGCATCATAAAAAGGAATTCTGAATTATCTAGATAATTAGGGATAAAATGGTTTGAGATAGAAAGGATGCATCAATAGAAACCCTATTTCTATTTCAGTTTTGGGGAGTCCTAGCCGTCTAAGACATGTTCTTTATCCACAAGCAAGTGGCAGTATGATGGGCTCCTAGAGAGAAGGATATTCAAGGAACATAATGGTGTTTTCACTCATGCGTTAGCCCTATCCACTGATTCCCAGGCAAAGCCTTCATGCTTCATAATTAAAAAAACAGAAGACTTGAACTCTCCCACTCTCTTTATCGCTTGACTCTATTTCAACTTTCAGGGCTATACTTAAAATAATTGCACCAGGATACCTTTTTAGAATCTCTAAACTATGAAGACTCTCTCTCTCTCTCTCTCTCTCTCTCTCACGCACACACACACACACACACACACACACACACACAACACACCCCATATTTCCTTTTGAAATTCAGAAATTACATTTTCAATACCTGACTCCTTAAAACTATAAATTGCAATAGTTCTGTCAGTTGCCATGATGATACCAGACTGGCCTTCTCCCATAAACAACCATAAAATTGAACAAAATCTGAAGTAATTGTTTCCATACATTAGACAACAGGCAACATAGGATTGTAATCGTCGAGAAAAGGGAAAGCACAAAGGTTAGTATCATGTTAGCTCTGGCTTTCTTCCTAGGAATGCATTCCAAGTGGGTGCACACAGAGCTGTATACCAAGCAGAGCAGAGTGGTCTTACTAAGCTGAGGGGGCTGGGACTCGAGTACTGTATTGCCGAAGGGAATAGAAATGCTGGAGCATGGTGTCAGAGAGGAAGGAGCTCAGCAAAAGATAGGACCAAGAGTCTGCAAGAGAGTTTCCAGTGGCTGAGGGTTGGGCTGTTCCTACACAGGGAGAAAACCCACAAGACCAGGGAGAGAGTCCTTGCTGCAGGACTAAGAGCTTAACTCAGATATGAAAGTTTGTGTAGGGCTGAAAGATGATGGAGGTCTGGCCCAATCAGCATGTTCGTGGATTGGAAGACTCAATATTGTTAAGAGTTAAGATATCAGTTCTCACCAAATTCATCTGTAGATCCAATGCAATTCCAATAAAAAACCCAGCAGACATTTTTATTGAGATTGACAAGTTAATTCTAAAACTTACATGGAAAAATGAACAACCTAGAAAAGTCAAAACAATGTGGAAAAAGAAGGGGGAAAATGGAGGGCTTATTCCACCTAACTTCAAGTCTTAACATAAAGTTGCAATGACAGTTGGCAATGGTATGTGGATAAACCAATAGATCAACAGAAGAAAACAGAGTCCAGAAATAGATTCACAAATATAAAGTCAATTGATTTTCAAGAAGGCTTCAAAGCAGTTTCATGGGGGAAAGTTTTATTTTCAACAAATGTACTGGAATGACTGGATGAATGAATGAAAACGTGTGGACATTATTTCTACCTCATACCAAACACAAAATTTATTCAAAGTGTATCATAGATCTAAATATAAAACCTAGTATTGTAAAGGTGTTTTTTTTGTTGTTGTTTTGTTTTTTTTTTTGAAATATAAGAGAGTATTTTCACAATCTTATATAGTAAGGAAAGAATATTAGGAGAAGACACAAAAATCACTACCTATAAAAATAAAATGATAAACTAGACTTTGCCAAATTAAACAATTCTCATCACAAAACAAGTTTTAAGAAAATATAAAAGGTAAGACAAAAGCTGAGAGAAATATTTGCAATACATGTATCTCTCAAAGCACTTATATTCAGAATATATTTTTATAAACTCAACAATTACATAACTACCCAATTTTAAAAGTTGAACAGAAGCTTCACAAACCTAGATGTAAGCATGGCTAATAAGCACATGAAAAGGGAAACATAAAACCACAACACAATGAGATGCCACTTCACTTACTGAGGATAATATTGCTGAGGCTACAGATAAATGAGAACAATGAAGCATTTCTGGTTTAAGTGTAAAATGCTAAAACCACTTTGGAAAACTATTTAGCAATTTCCTATAAAGAGAAGCATACTCCTACCGTCCAATACAGCCATTCCCTCCTAGGTATTTACCCAAATAAAAACATATATCCACAAAAAAGTCCTTTATAGAATTCTTATAGCAGCATTATTAATTATAGCCCAAAAAAGGAAATAACAGATATCACAAATGGCGGCACACTCATACAGTGAAATACTGAGTAGTAAAAAAGAATAAACTACTGTTTCATAAAAACATGGATGACTCTTGAGAACATTACATCAAGTAAAAGCAAAAGATGCCAGACACAAAAGAATATGCATTATAGCAGTCCATCTCTACGAAGTGCTAAGGCAGGCCAAGCTAATCTATGTTACTAGAAACCATCAGGACAACGGTTGCCCATGAGGGATGGGGATTGATTGGATGGTAGACATGTGGAAACTTTGTGAGGTGATGGAAATAATTTATGTTTTGATTGATCAGTTGGACATATAGGTGAATACATTTGTCAATATTCATGTAATTGTATATTTGCCATCTGGGCATTTCACTATATGTAAATTTTGCCTTAGTTATAAAGAAAGACTATATGTTCTTTGTGATCAGAGATATTGTCTACCTTAGTTTTTCTCTGAAATCCCAAGAGTGATTACAATGCTCGGTATACAGCAAGTACTCAATAAACACACGTTGAATGAAGTATGTTGTTTAAAAAAGGGAAGGCAAATCCTAACCCTTATCAGTCCATTGGATTCTACAGACAAATCTGATGATTTCACCTTCTTTGGGTTTGTTTACACAACTTCACACTTCTTGGAACCTTTGCTTCCCAAGACTCTCATAGCTCCGCACATGCCATTGAGCATAGTGAGGCTCAAAACCAAAAGGAACATGTAGAAGGGATTTAACTTTCAAATTACCATAACCTTCACTAAATGGCACATAAAAGTTCATGACTAATGGCATTTATTTTGATTATTGACAAAGTAAATGGGATTCTTGAGGAATAATTAAACTGATACAAAATGTTCTGATTGGTCAAGGGGTCAACAGTTATAATTAATGGAAAATTACAATAGTTTACAAAACGACATATTCCAGAATCAAAAGTGATCATTCTCATCATTTTGATGAGATTTTAAATGAAAGCCTAAGCAACCAGTGATGATGAGACACTTTTATATAAATCATATATACATATATATGTTTAAAATTTTGTCCAGTTTATATTAGTTTAAATTTTAAGAGGCTTGATCTTAATTATTACATTTTTCTTTATTAAGGAAGTGATTCTAGTCCTGATGGAGTTTATTGTAAAAAAAAAAAAAAATCTAATAGAATATTTCATCAGTACTGAAGGCCCGAACTAAATGTCAGATTTTTTATTACTTTGAATATTGATGGCAAGTCCTATGATTTGTTTATTATGGGGATCAAGAGGACCTTGATTATTTATGCTAATTTTAATTTTATTTTTCATGGGACCTTTATACTCCCATTATGTCATAACCTTATGCATTAAATAAGAAAGTTATAAAAATATCAATCTTATTTATGAAGAAACACACACACAAAGGTTATCTGAGCTATCTAAAGCTGCAGAACTACCTTAATGACAAAAATCAGAAATAGGGCATGAATTTTCATGTTCCCAGTTGAAAGTTCTCTACACCGGGTCATGCTGCTCAGTGCTTCTAATGTAAGATGACCCCATGCAAATACTCATTTCTGCAACATCAGTGACTCCATAACTGAGATTAAAGTCATTTTGATTGAGCCTTTTCTTTCTTTCTTTCTTTCAATTCAAGATGACTTTAATCATCGCATCATTTTCAAAACATTTTTGTTGAGAAGTTACTGCATTTAATTTTCTTTTTTCTTTTTTAATCATAATCATTTCAAGAATAAGAAAGACATGAAAGGGACACCATGACCAAGCTCTTGTCTAGCTTTCCAGTCTCTTTGTTTCTAGTCACAGGGCTTGAATGTAGGTTTTTCCTTTGTCTGGGATGTAGTCCTTTACTCTACCCATCTGTCTTCACAGGACTAACTCCTACTCTATTACAATGAGGGCACAATCTACAAACAAAGCTATAATAACTATGAACCATTACATTATAAACAACTTGATAAAAAACACGATAAGCAACTTGCTAAATACATATATATATATATATGTGTGTGTGTGTGTGTGTGTGTGTGTGTGTGTATCTCACAAACATAAAAAAAATGAAGGAATATTTAACAAAAACACAATGTTATCAGAGATATTGAGATGCCGCATCATAAAAAAAGGTGAACCAAATAGGAAAGAACAGTAGGATGTCTGAGTATATATTAAATACAATTGAATAGGTACCTACCAATGGCTCATGATCTAAGAAAAATTACAAACAGTAGAAAGGCACATAAAAGTGTTTCAAGGTGGGACTCCAATTTCTTGGTAAAGAAGGGTGTTAAGTTTGATTGGGGTTTGTTCTAGTTATTAGTGTTAGTTACCAAATATCCCTCTTTTTTTTCCCCTCTGGAACATAGTTGTTTTGTACTCCCTCAACCTCTTTAAGTTAAGTTAGGTGTGGCCATATGACACTTTGGCCAATAAAACACATTTCACTTTTGGGTGGACACTTGAAGGCATAGTACATATTTCTTCTTGCTCTCTTTTCCTGTCTTGATAATCATGAAAACCTAGAAATAGAGCGATGCTCCACTTGTATCTCCATGTGGACTGTGATGAGAAAATCAAACCTTTGTTATGTCACTGAGATTTGGGGATGAGTTTTTTCCAGGGGTTACCCTTTATTTATCCTGACGAGGACAGCAACACTTTAGTAGTTATTGAAATGAAGCTAAGTGAAAGATGATAGGAAAATAAAAAGAAGAAAAAAAGAAAATTCAATATGAATTAATTGAAAAACAAGTAAAAGGTCCCCCCCCCTTAATTTTGTTTCTAGTCTTTATAAGGTGTGTGCACATATATTAATTGTTCAGTGAAATAGGACAAGGTGATGCTGTGTCAATCTTAAAGCATTCTTTCCATTTTCAGGAAAAGGCTTGCTTAATAGTCTTTTCAGAATGTATGTCTTCTTGCAAATGAGACCTAATGGGTGGGAGAGGAGATGACCATGGTCTCTTCATTTCTCCTCTACTGCTTCCTAGAATGGACTAGAAGGTTTGTGGTATGGAACAGAAACCTGGAGAGGTTTGGTCAGTGTAGGAGGGAGTATATGCAAAATGCTCCATAGCATCACTTGCTTTGTGTTTCTCTTGCCTTTTCTTTTTTGGCTTTTTATATTTTCTCTACCTCCTCTCCCTTGTAGCTGTCTAAAGAAAATGAGAGATAGAATTTCTTCAGTTGAGGAAATCATTGGACCCAGCTCCTGACTCACACCTTGCAAAGGTGTCTTGCAAAGCTACAGAGAGCAAAAATAAAAGCCTCATAACTTCCTCCCCTCTTTTTCTTGTCCCAGACTAGGTAGATAACTACTGACTCACCCTGCAGCTCTAGGTATTATTATTTTCTTCTCAGGCCATGACTTCGACCCAAGGAGAGAATTAACATCACACCATCTAGAGGGATGTGTATTGGAAGTTTTCACTTGGCAGATCACAGAGAGAAATGCAGCAGCTGCCCTTTTTCTTTCTTTTAGGTTCTGTATATAAATCTTAGAAATTTGCCCTCCATTGTTTATTGTACACTGACTTTTGCTATTGGAGAACTAGTTTCTGAAGTTAGGGTATATGAATATTACCTGAGTAGTTTATGAAAAATTCCTTGGCATCCCCCTAGGGGATTACATATGTAGGTTTGAGGTGAGTCCTAGGTAGTAATCAACTATTTATCTACTACCAATCTCTTTCCCAGGGAGACTCTAAGATAGGTGATCTGAAAATACCTAAATTTCTAGGTTAGAGAATTGGGTTTATTGTTTTACATATAAATTATTTGCATTATGCTTTATCATAAAGCTTGACTTGTTCCCAGAGGAAATATATAGACGTGAACTGAACAACATGTGTTCTCAACTGCTTTAATTAAAAGAGTGGCATGCAAATTTCAGTGCTATTAAGAAAAAACAAAATGGATTTGCTTTCCTGGATAAATTGAATTTGTTAAAACTACAGTGCTTTTCTCCTATGGCTTAACTCTATAAATTCTGCATCATTTTCATTTTATCGATACTGGAATATATTATGAATTTCTTTAGAGCAAGAAAAATGACTTAATCTTTCAGTTCTAGTTTTTTTTTTCAATGCTAGCACCAAGCATAAAAATGACATACAATAGGTGCAAAATAAAAATGTGGCATATTAAACTAAATTCACATCAATCTTTTCCATAAAGGAAAGTATTTTATTTTATGATGGTAGATACCTCTATATGACAGAAATATATCTAAGCATGCCATATCTCAAGGAATGAGAACCTTCCCCCAAATCCACATATTTTTCAATGAAACATATAAAATATACTGAGGAGAAATCAAATACCAAAGGTAGGTCACTTTGGTTTTGCAGTTATAATAGTTTCCAGACAGGCAGTTTTGCACCTGTTCCAAGAACTAAGATGCATGAGTAGGCGATACCACTTAATGGGAGCACCAATGGTCTCGCTAATGCCCACCTGGATGTCCTCCCATCTGTTTTTGTTGTTGTTGTTGTTCTTTCACGACACATGAATTGTGTATCTATTGTACATTAATTACGTAAAAGATAAAAATATAAAAATAGAGCCTCTAAATGAATTTCCCCCTGAGCTGTTATGATACAAACAAAAACAACCATAATGCAAAACGATTCATGCAGTGATGAGCCTTCAAGAAGGTCCCGCAGTATCTCCACCTCCTGGTTTTCAGACCTTTCTCTAGTCCTCGCCCCTATTGAATTCTGCTATCTGTGTTACCAAAAAGATACAAAGGAAATAATAGTGTGTGACTTCTGAAGCTTAGTCATAATGGGCATCGCAGGTTCTGCCTTGCTCTTTCTTGGACCACTTGCTCTGGCGGAAGCCAGTTGCATGTGGTGAAGACACTCAAGCAGCCCAAAAGAAGGGTCATGTAGAGAGAAACTGAGGCCTCCTGTGAATGGCTGGCATGGACCTGCCAGCCCGATGAAGAGGCCAGTGGACGCCAGTCCTCCAGATTCAGTCAAGCCTACTTCCTCACTGTGACACCATGGAGACCCAGGGACAGAAGCACCTTAAGCCCCTCCTGAATTCCTGACCCATAGAAATTGTGACATAATAAATGTTTTTGCCATTGTAAGTCAGCAAGTTTGGGGGTAATTTTTATAGCAATAAACAACTAAATAATAAGCAAAAGCTCTTCTAAGAAAAACCAAAAGAGTTATAGAGCTTATGAAAAAATGCCAAATGGAAGAGAGAGCATTCAAGTAAGACCTTGAATGATAATGATAGGGTTGAGACATGCAGAAATGAGGAAGAAGACTCTTCTAGGTACAGGGAACAAAACCTGCCATTCAAGACTTTCCATAAAATTTCATCTTTTTCTTTAATATACATCTGTCATATTTTCCAAAGTTAATTCACTCTTAAGTATTGTAATAGTTTCCATTGGGATGATAAATGCAATCCTTGGATTCATGATAAGTGATGGTTATTACCCGTCTTCAGAAACGCTCTTGGACTTTTTGTTTTCCGTGGAACTATTCTGTTCTATATTTATGTTCTATTGCTATGAGTTTAGCTGGCACAGAAGGGGTTAAGTGGAGGAGGCAAGCTCTTGGGTTTTGTGCTTATTTGTAAACAGTACTCTGCTCTATTGCCCTAAGAGCTTAGCCGGGGCAGAGCCAGTTACATGAGACAGGGTGTCAACAGAGGCTGGACAAGCAGCAAGGAACAGACCAGGAGCATCTCACAGGCCATGGCAAGAAATGTGTGTTTTGTTAGTTTTCTTAACTTTCACTATCCTTTCCTCAGACTCTACTGGTAAAGAGGATGGGTTAATATATTGTCATCAATATACCTAAAGATGTGAAAGATAGAAAGAGCTTTTCTATGATGGTGGACCTCTAAGAACAAGCATGGATGCTCCAGAGTGGAACTCTTGAGACACATGCTGATGTGTGTGGTCCTCTTCTTGATGAGTCCTCAGTAAACCTGGCATCCCTCAAAGTCAGCACAATATGAAGGTGCTTTGGCCAGGGTCATCTTTGGCCTTCTTTGGCTTTCATCTTCTAGGGAATAATCATTTTGGACTTAAGTGTGTATTTGACTCCCCCACAGGACTGTAGAGAAACAGTTCCTAATTTCATCGTCATTATCCTCCTCTTCCTTATCATCACCACACCATCATCACCACCACCATTATCATCACCATCGTCATCATCATGGTGGTAGCCGCAGCAGCAGCAGTAGCAGTAATAGAGGTTCTGTGCTCATTGTTTTCACAGAGTATCTCATTTAATTCTCACAAGGAGCCTTCATTCTGGGAGTTTTTATCATCTCCACTTTACAGGTAACAATCTGAAAAGTTAAGAAACTTCCCTAAAATCTCACAGAAGAGTTAGGGCTGAAACTTGAACCTGGTCAGTTCTGAATTCAGTGCTCATATGCTGAAACACTGATTATACAGCCTAAAAGAGGTAGAAGTAGCTTCTTATTTAAGTGATACAACTATTTAAATGTTTCCAGTATCATGCTGAATATTTATTAGCTACTCAATGCATGTTAATTTCCTCTCTCTCTCTCTATCTGCCTTTCTCTGTCTCCCTTTGTCTTTCTGTCTCTCTCTCAGGAGGGGAAACAATTACTATTAAAACAAAAACTTGCCCCAGTTCCACATTCAAGAGATATGTGAAATTCAAAGGCGGATGCTTTGCAATAGAAAAGCTTTTCATGTGCAGTGTGGATGTGTAACATATGTACAGAGCCTGGTTTGTGAGGAGGATTCAAAGTTAAATTTGTCTGTAATGGATTTTGGAATTTAGGACCTCCCGATGGCAACCAAGGATTGTAGGTGGGGACCCCTGCAGAGTATCCCAGAAGAAGAGTTCTGTGTGACCTTTCTGAGGCAGAAGAGACAGCCATGAACAAGGAGGTGACCCCTGAGGGAAAAAAAAAAGGGCAGAGCAAAAATCTGGGTGATCAGAATAAATAAGGAACATGTTAGGAGAGTTAATGTCTAGTATTCAAGACAGAGTTATCTCCAATCCTGAATTATCAGAAAAATTCCTAGCTGCATCCTGCCACTGTTGGTGATACCCAAACCTTTAGTAAAATTAGTCACATGCAAAGGCCTTAGGCAGTTAGTTTTCTCCAAAGCATGAAGGTGGATGGGTGGTACACCTTTGTGGTGTGAAATATGTTGAGGACGAATGATGCCCCAGAGCTAAGAGTGAAAATCAGAAACCTGGTGATGGCAGAAAATCAGGCTATTCTGATTTTCTATTCCGATTGACTATTCTGGAGGATACACAGATGTTCTCCTTATCCCATCGAACTAATGGAGAGTGACCTTTTATATCAGAGTGAAAGAGGAGCCCAATTTGGTTAGTTCTGTGAAAGGACACTCCTAGGAGACAGGACACAATATATCCTCACGCTGGCCCTACATGTTGCTGTACCACACACTGCACACCACACAGGGCATGTGCCATAGATGACTGGGGAATTGACAGGTCTGGGTTTGGGGCAGCCTTGAAGAAGGTTGGGTGAAAGATTTTGTCAAGATAAGTCCTCCAAGAATCATGAACCTACTTCCACATTGGGTCTAAATGACTGTTTCCCGCACGCAATGGCAGCTTTTTCTTTTCTCTTTTCCCTTCATTTTCTATAGCCGCCCATAAGTGGGACAGCTTATTGAAACTTAGGTCAACAGAACCATGAATAGCAATAAGACCCTTGATCCTTCTCAAGGAAGGTGAGTGTGCAGGGTCATCTCCCCAGCTCTTTGAGAGACAAGGGGATATTATGACCATGCACTTTTTAACCTGTTCTGTAGTGATAGCAATCACATGCTGCCATAATTCCATTAGTTAATGAATACTTCAGGAATTTGTCCATCATAAAAATACACTTTAAAAATTAGTCAATGAATCATCTCTTCTGTTAACGTTTCCTCCTCTTTTTAAAGTCTCCTCATTTAACTGAGACCATACAGGAAAGATATGATTAATTCTTGCATTTAAATCGCTCATATGATTGTACAGGTAGGTTGAGAAAGGAAAGAACTATTCTTGATTCTTAATATGACCAAGCGTGTCACTTCTATCCACCCTTACCCATGGCAGTTAGATGATTATTGTGGTCTTTTTTGCTGAGCCTGGACTCAGTTTCAGAATCCTACTTGACATAGGAAACCAGGAAAACACTAGCAGTCAATCAGTTTCCATTGGCAGAAGTAATTAATCAACTACCAACTAATAGAAAAATAACCACATTGTGTGGTATATAGAACTGAAAACAAAAAAAGAACAAGACAAACAAATGAAGAAACAAAGACTCAAGTTATTTTTCTATTAGTTGGAAGTTGATGAAGTGGTTACCAGAGGGTAAGGGGGGAGAGGGGTTGTACAAGAGGGTAAACGGGGTCAAATATATAGTGATGGAAGGAGAACTGACTCTGGGTGGTGAACACACAATGTGAGATATAGATGATGTGTTACAAAATTGTACACCTGAAATCTATGCAATTTTACTAACAAATGTCACCCCAATAAACTTAAAAAAAGAAGAAGAAAAAAAGAAAAAGAACCTGAATTAGGATGGGGAGACTTAAGTCAGAAAGTCATTTATTTTAGTGTCTATCTGTAGCTTTAGGCAAATTACTTGACCTACAAGGTGTGATCAGCAAATACAATGAATGCTGCTGCCGAGTGCCATCCAACAGAAAGGCAGGGATCTTCAATATGGGAAGGGGCATGTCGAACCTTAGTAATACTATGTAACAAGTTTCAACTTGTTCAGTGCGGTCAGTCGGGTGTGAGCTACGGTTGAGAGAAGGCATGTTTTAAAGCATGCCATAAATCATCCTCCATCATGACAACACTCCATGTCACACATCACTTCTGGTACAGCAATTTCTGTCAAATAAAAAAATTATGGTGTGTCCTCATCCACCTTATTCATGGATCTGGCATCGTGCGACTTCTGGCTCTTCCCCAAAGTCAAAATGTTTCAGGATATCAAAGCAGCCATGACAGGGCAACTAAAGATACGAAAGAGGACTTCCTAAACTGCTTCAGAAAGTAGCAAAAATGATGGGATAAGTATGTTCAAAGTGAGGGGGAGTATTTTGAGGGGGATTAATGGCAATGTGTCTTTTACTGTAACTTTTTTTTTTAATTTAAACATTCACAGTATTTTCTGATCACACCTTATGTATGTCTTATCTTTAAATAGAAACACTTCAGTAGCATTATGTCATATAACATTTGACTTGTGCAAATTCAACTGTATATACTGAGCAAATAGTAAGAACAATAATAATAATAGTTTTCCTACAAGAAGGTCTAAAATGAATATAAACTACTTCATCTAATACTCAACCAAAGCAATAGTGATGTTTTTTCTCAATGTAGTAGGAAAAACTGGTTGGCTTGGTCTCATGAGGTAGGGGAAGTAAATAAAATCATTTATGCTACATTTCATGAACTATTCTATAATGTATTTATTATAGCATTTTGCTTTTGATTTTTTCATTTTTTAAAGATTTTTATTAAAAATACAACTAACATACAATGTTATTTTAGATTCAGGGGTACACCATAGTTATTCAACATTTATATACCTAAAGAAGTGCTCACCGTAAGTCTAGCAACCATCTGACACGATACAATGCTATCACAGTATTATTAAATATATTCCCTATGCTGTACATTACATCCCCATGACCTATTTGTTTTATACCTGGAAATTTGGACCTTTTATTCCCCTTCACTTTTCTCCCCCTTTTAAATTTTTCACTTATAGTTGACATTCAATATTAATTTATATTAATTTCAGGGGTGCAGCATAGTGGTTAGACATTTATTTAAAGAAATGATCCCTCTGACTAGTGAAGTACCCACCTGGCACTATACATAGCTATTGCAATATTATTGACTATATTCCTTGTGCTTTAGTATATATCCCCATGACTATTTTGTAGCTACCATTTTGTACTTCTTAATCCCTTCTCCTTTTTCGCCCTGCCCACCAACCCCCTCCCACCTATCACCCAAAAAATTCTAGCACCCTTTTGACACCACAGACAATTATTACAATATCATTGACTATATTCCTTATGCTATACCCTATATCCCCATGACTACTGTGTAACAACAAGTATGTACTTCTTTATCTCTTCCCCTTTTTCCAGCCACAACCCCAATCCCTCTCCCATCTGGCAACCATCAAAATGTTTTCTGTATCAATGAGTTTGTTTCTGTTCTGTTTGTTTATTTTGTTCTTTAGATTCCACATATAAGTGAAATTTCATTGTATCTGTCTTTCTCTGTCTGATGTACTCCACTAAGCACAATACCCTCCAGGTCCACTCATGCTGCCACAGATGGTAAAAATCCCCTTCCATCCATAGCTGAGCAATATTCCATTGTATATATGTACCACCTACTGTTTATCCATTCATCTGTTGACAGACACCCAGGCTACCTCCACATCTTGGCCGTTATAAACAATGCTACAATGAACATATGGATCCATTTTTTTTCCCTAGAAGTAGCATTTGGATTTCTTCAGAAGTGGAATTGCTGGGTCTTTCTTTTTCTGTTGTTATAGCCTTTGTTTTAAAGTCTATTTTGTCTAGTATAAGTATTACTACCTCAGCTTTATTGTTTGTTTCTTTCCATTTTCATGAAATAACTTTTTAAACCCTTTACTTTCTATCTGTGTGTGTCTTTCAATCTGATGTGGGTCTCTTGTAGACAGCATATGTAAGGGTTTTGTTTTTTTACCCATTCAGCCACCCTGTCTTTTGATTGCAGCATTTAATCTATTTATATTGAAAGTAATTATTGATAGATATGTAGCTATTGCCATTTTATTATTCATATTATTGTTCTTTATATTTTTTTCCACCTTAAAAAAGTCCCTCGAACAGTCCTGTAATACTCGTTTGGTGGTGATTAACTCTAGTATTTTCTTGCCTTGGAAACTCTTTATCTGTCCTTTGATTCAAAATGGTAGCTTTGCTGGGTAATTTTGATTGTAATCCTTGCTTGTCGTCACGTTGAATATTTTGTACCAGTTCCTTCCAGCCTGCAAAGTTTCTGCTGAGAAATCAGGTGACAATCTTATGGGATCTCCCTTATAAGTTACTAGTTGCCTTTCACTTGCTGCTTTTAGGATTTTCTCTTTGTCTTTAACCTTTGCCATGCTAATTATAATGTGTCTTAGAGAGGGCCTGTTTGGGTTCATCTTGTTTGGGACTCTCCACACTTCCTGGACTTGTATGTCTATTTCCTTCATCAGGTTAGAAACGTTTACAGTAATTAGTTCTTCAAATATGTTCTCACTCCCTTGCTTCCTCTCTTCTCCTTCTGGTACCCCTATGATGTGAATGTTGTTAGACTTGATGTTGTCCCACAGGTCTCTTAAACTATCCTCATTTTTTTTTCTTGTTGCTGTTCTGATTGCATGTTTTGTGCTACCTTGTCTTCCAAATCACTCTTTCAATCCTCTACTTCATCTAGTCTGTTGGTGATTCCTTCTAGTTCATTCTTCATTTCAGTTACTGTATTCTTTACTTCAAACTGGTCTTTTTTGTTTGTTTGTTCATTTCTATGTCATTTTTTAGGCTTGCAATCTCTCTGTTGAAGTTCTCACTAAGTTCCTTGGGCATCCTAATAACCATTGTTTTGAACTCTGGTAAGTTGCTCACCTCCATTTTGTTTAGTTTTGTTTCTGGAGTTTTCCCCTGTTCTTTTATTGGGAGGTATTTCTTTATTTCTTCATTTTGGCTACCTCTTTGTATTTGTTTCTATGTATTAGGTAAATCTACTATCTCCCTCAGTCTTGGCCTGGTGGCCTTATGTAGTAGGTGCCCTGTGGGGTCATGGCACAGTCTCCCTGGTCACCTGCTTCAGGTAAACGAGGAGTGTCCCTTGTGTGGGTTGTGTGTGCCCTCCTGTTACAGTTGAGACTTGATTGCTATTGGCATGTCAGTGGGTGGGATTGACCCTCAGGCTGATTGGCTGTGAAGTTTAGTCCTGTCTATAGCTTACATGCTCTTACACAGGGGGTTTACCCCATTGAGTGGGATTTGCTCCAGTGGGCCCTGATGCCTATTGAGACTGTCCATGTAGGCTGCTTGTGGGGCTCATTGTTTGGTGTTCTGCTGTGCTCTGAAGCCAAACTCCAAGTATGTTGGTTTCAGGGCCTCTTGGGAGGGGCTCTGTTGTGGACCCAGGTCACCCACTTCTTGTAACTGGCCAGGGATTACATAGTAGGAGCTACAAAGCAATCACATTTTTTCACTGCTTGTACTAAACCTGGAGTTGCATGAGACAGGCCACAATGTGAACTGAGGACATCCGCCACCAGTACTGGGCCTTGGATAGCTCCACAAAAATCCAGAACACCCCAAGGCCTGCTGCCATCTGCCAGATCCCTTAAGGTTCAGGCCCTGATAAAGCCTTGTGCAGTACACAAGTTGGGTGAGGCAAGGTCTCAGGGATTCACTAGAGTGGGAGGAATTGTGGCCACCAGGTTAATGTAGTTTCTGGTTTGTTGCCAGAGCTGAGTCTGGAGCTACTCTGCAGTCTCAGAGAAAACACAGTCCAATCGCCACCTGCCTGAGGCCCATGCGCTCAGATAGTTTTCCAAGAAAGAGTGCAATGTGGGTGGAGCTGGCTGCTTGTAGAGAAAGTGCCCCTGGAGAGATATGTGTGAGGCAGGTTCTCAATGGAGTCAGCAGGGTGCAGCACTCGAGTTCACCAGACCAATCAGATTCAGATTTGGCCTTGTGGGGGAGGGCTCAAAATAGGAAAGATGGTGCCCACCTGCTGGCTGCACAAGAGCAGGCCCCCTCACAGGGAAAATGGCAACTGTCCTCCAGCCTTCACTCTGAAGCCACACACCTCAATGTGCCCCCCATCTGACTCTGACTCCCCCTCCACCAGAGCCCAGGGTGAGTGTCCATGAGTGAGTAAGTCTGTGTGTTGGCCATTTAAGAGGCTGTCTGGGTTTTGTGTAGCCTTCTGTCCTACTGGGATGGTCAGAATCCCCACTTTCTTTCATAGCTAGATGTTATGGGAACTCCTCTTTCTGGCACCAGCACTCCAGGCTAGGGTGCCTGGTGTGGTGCTGGAGTCTCTCACTCCTCTGGGATGAATATCCATGGTGAGATATCCCTCCTTATTCTCAACCACCACAGAGGTTTGGGGCCAGTTTGTTTCACATCACTGCCCCTCCTACCAAACTTGAGGCTGCCTTTTCTTTATATTCTTAGTTATAAAATTTCTGTTCAGCTAGACTTCAGATGATTCACCAGGTTGATTGTTCTATAATTTAGTTGTAACTTTAATATGTTCACAGAAAGAAGCAGGCGCAATGTTTACCTTCTCTACCGTCTTAGATCTCCCATTTCATGAACTTTTAAAGAGGTTTTTAAAGGGAAATTTTGACTCTACACAATTCTTGCCTGATGTTCTGATTTTAGATGTAATCCCATTATAGGAATGACCAAACTCTAGTAAATGCCAGAGGTAATGGCTGGTTGTGAAGTTAAATGAACAAGAAGGGTGAGAAAACATTTGAAAATAAGTGCTATCCAAATATAAAGTTATAGTATAATAATGGTGGTGGTAGTAATAGGAAACCCTGGGGGCCCTGTGTGTCTGAGAGGACATTAACATTTTGCTGATGAGCAACCACAATCTATCCTTGCTACCTAAAAACTGTAATGTTTGGTTTCCCATTGTGTTAAGAAATGATCTGTCTCCCTGTGGATTTCCTCATGTTTTCATACATCCATGACGTTCTAAAGAATCTCTGTGGCAGAGTCTCACGTGCACCCAATCAGTTCATATCATGCAGATGAGACTTAAAGGTGACACTGAGGGAGGGTAGGAAGGGTTTGGAGGTGGATGTGAACTTCTGAAGACGTGGCTGTGGTGTGTGACAATAACCTGAAGATCCTGGAGAAATTATACGAGAGAGAAGACTCAGACAAGCTAATTCTTCAACACTTGCAGCAAGAGGGGAAGAATGGGGTAGCTTAATGGTTTCAAATCTGAGAGTTATTTGGTGATTGGCTATAAGTGGGACTGTGTAAATCCAGCCAAAGGCAGAGTTTAGGAGAAATGGAGGTCCTCATTTGAGGATGAAGAATGAAACATCAGTCAGACTACCATATCTCCAAGATGATGGAAGATATCTTAGGGTTGATTGCTAAGGAGTAGTAAGATTTAGAATAGAAATTAGAAAGGAAATCTAGTATAAACCTAAAGATGGAATCTGCCAAGAAACAGTGGACAGAGAGGATCAGACAGTCCCTGGGATAAAATAAGGCCAAGCATTGGCTTGATGAAAAGCTCCATCTCAGAATCTTTAGAGGAGTTACCAGAAAGCCATGATGGATTAAGAAAAAGTCAGGGTTTCACAACTGAATTCAGCCAAAATAGACATCTATTAAATGTTTCAAAAGATTGGGGGCTAGAAATCAGAAAATGGCAGTCATTGGTCACTAATTTCTATGTTGCTACCTATAAAACAAAGGTCACCATTTTTAAATTGTTGGTCACATGGCTTTGGCTTCATCATGCAAAGGACAAATCCAGTTCTGGGGCCTAGAGAAGAAATTTCTCAATAATCAAGGATGGGGTGGACAGTGAAAGCAACGCAGGCCCAATCACAAGCATTCCTACTGTGCTGGGACAAGGCGTAACTCTGATTTCCAGTAATTTTCAAGCTTCCTTATTTAGAAAGTTCTGATTGTCTGCTACCCCGAATGTGTGTCCAAAGGCCAGAAAGTAATATTAGAAAGGAGAGAAATCAAGGAATATTAGGCAAAGAAACTTTTAGCATTTAGTCAGAGAAGCATAACATGAGATTTGAATAAGAGAAAGCTGTCTCCAAGCCCCTGAAACTCTTGGGTTTTTTGTCGTGTGTGTGTGTGTGTGTGTGTGTGTGTGTGTGTGTGTGTATAGGATTTTGTTTTGTTATGCTATTGATTTAATAAATGGTATTCTGTGTACTTCTTTTTTTAATGGCACAGCTAAAAAATATTGAAAGGCATAAACTTATCATTTCCTAGCAATTCTTTTTTCATTTTCAAGCCCTCTTTCAGTTCTGGTTTTTCATTATCATATTAGAGAATTTCAAGTACACTTCAGTTACCTCAAAGGAGAGTTTATAACATTTGACTGTTTTACATACACATACACACTCCCTCTCTTTCATCCCTGCTTTTATGATTTCCGTTGCAAAGGAATTAAGGAGATTTGGCAGAAACCCTAACTACATCTCAGTGGTGATCTATTTAATTTATGTCCAGATGACAATGTGTGAAATCATAGGTATTTTAGAAATTTAAATTTCATTAGGCCATTTTTAATGTATATATATATTTTTTATCTTTCTGAAATCTAGTCTCTCTTTCTTTCAGCAATTCTTTTAACACCACAGTTGAAAATGCTACTCACAGATTTCACAGACTATGCTTTGCCATTTGCATAAATAAGTCTATTACAAAAGAGACACAGTCTATGAGAAGCATAAAAAAAAATTCCTCTCTTTGAAGACTACTTTTAATGTATCATTTAATAATTCATTTAAACATGTCTGCATAGAGAAAGCCAATGTTCTCCCTGTCTCACTCTGCCTATTATCTGGAGTTCATATATATATATATATATATATATATATATATATTCCTGCTTTTAGGTATTCTGTAGACTGAGTTAAATAGATTTCCATTAAGTATAAATGCCCTGGAGCTGTGAATGGACATACAATGAACAGGCACACAGACCCTGCACAAGAAACCCACTCCTACAGGAGACTGCAGTTAATTGCATTCAACATTTAGAGCTGTGATGACTCATTTCTATTGCTTGGGTTGTTACCAGATATGAGGATCATATTCACCAATGTGGTGAAAGCCAAAAATGAATAACCATAATAAAACAACTTGGCCATAACTATCCTTTACCTAAATAACAATACCAGCCAAAGTGCCTCCTAAAATATCCAAAGGAGGCATTTATTTATCCAAAATTTACCACAGTGCTTTGTAAGTACTATAAGGAGACTATTAAAAATGCACATTATTGGGACACTATTCTGGTTTAGTGTGGCCTCCTTGGGGTTTAGAAATCTTCATTTTAACAAGAGCCCCAGGTGATTATTGAGACTATCCTTGAAAACCAACTTGAGAAATTCTGCCTCACTTGAATGCTTCATGAGAGACAATTATGTTAGCTTGTTAGCTTTCAGGTTTAGTTTTCTAGAATATCTTGCTTCTTAGACATCAGCCTGGTGCAATTACCCCCGCAAGGATAAAACTCCATGGAAACTTACCCAAAAATAAATGAAAAAGAAGATGAGGTATAAAATAATTTTCTGAAGACTATGCCCAGTTTTCTTTTGGTCGGCCATCTGATATCTTTTAGATTTTGTTCTTTTTTAAGATCTCCAAATTAGCACTTTTAAAACAAAATATTTCAAAGCATTTTGATTTCATGAAGTTCCCCGAGATAACTTTTTTAATGCCCTCATTGTTTCTGACTCTCAAAGAACATGAAAATAACCCAAATCTTTTAATTTATTTCATTTTTAATTTTTCCACATTCATTAGCAAGGGATCTCTGTAAAACTCATGAAAAAGGAAATATTATGCTTTTTTAAAATCTGTTCTGCTGCATATCAGTAAGTTTCCGTGCTTACATGCTACTGTACTTTTGAGCAAGTATATGAAATCATAACAACTGTAGTAATAATAGGATGGTGGTGATAGTAATTAATATTTTTTGGAGCAACTCCTAGTCAGGGCACATTGCTAATCATTGCATACATCATCTAAAGTAATTTTCACAACAATCTCACAAGGAAGGTAAAGCTTTGGTGCAACTTACAGAAGAGGAAACCAAGGCTTAGGGATAAGGTTAACTCGCTCACGATCTCAGAGGTCGTAAATGATACCACATGGACATGAACCTTGGGGCCATCTGCTCCAATGCCCCCTCCCTCTTTTATTTTAACCACACTGTGGCCCATCTGCTAGCACTAAAATAATTGTTGACACAGTTAAACTCTGTTTCATACTTTATCTACAGACATCAAGTCAAATGTCTTCAGCTGATGAAATCTGCTGGAAATGGTTCATGATTTTGAGTTCACTCCAACTTTGATCATTCACGCAGCATCCCAAAAGCACAGTATAGAAATGATGGTAATCAGTCATCTTTAGTAAGTATATTTGTTTAACTGTTTCTGAGGAAAATATTTAATTGGGGGGATGGGGCAAATGTCTCCCTTGCTTGTCTTCACATGCCTCCTAACTGACCTCACTGAGATTTTTACCTTGAAATAGAAAGATAATTAGAGAAACAGGCAGCCACTGGGATGGCCCCACCCCAAATAAATATCTTCTTCCTTCAAGACTGAACAAAAGCAAAAGTCTCTCATTTCATTTTGGAGGCAAATCTTAAAATGCAAATACCAGAGAATTCTGAAATATGGACTCAAATAATTGTTAAATCTCCCCTGGGTATAGGTTTCCATGTGTAAAAGGCAGGAGAATGTGACCAGGTGGCAGCAGAGAAAAATTACATGAAAGAATATGGAAAAGGAAAGATCTTACCTAGTTCATGAGGTAACTAGGTCCCCTTTGCTTGACTCTCAGAGCAAATTCTGACATGCTCCTTCCATGAAGGTATTCAAGGCTTGTGTGTTGCCAGCAAGTTCCTTGGATTTTACCAGAGACTATAAATGAAATAGACGTATGTCTTTGTACACGTTGTACTTAGTTGTTGTTTTTTTTTATTTCCAGGATGGTAGCATTCTTTTAAATCATAATCATAAGACTTTATAAAAGATACAACTCTATGAATACCTGAGTCAATGAAGGATGATGACATATTTGTGTTTTACTTATTTTTTATCATTGAGAACTACATAACGATGCAAATCATTTTTCTTTCTGCTCAGACTGCTGGACCAGCTGAATATTTTAAATATTGTATCCCATCTTTCTGGTACAATTATCTTTCCCCAGCTAATAACTTCAATGACATTTCTTTAACTGACCTGTGCTAACTGTATCCATTTCTTTCTAAATAGTTTGAAATCCTTTGGAAATTTGGGTGTGTAAGTGTGTGTACACATGTGCATGTATGTGTATATATAATTTTCACAAAAATACAGCTATGTGACAAGGCAAGTCCATATATAAAATAAAATAAATAAATACTTGAGACAAATGGAAACTATTCAGTTACATAGATAGATATGTGCCTAGAAGTTACCACGGAGATAGACTAGGTATGTTACAACGTAATGGGCAACAAGAGATATAAGCCGGCATTATAGATGGGGCACTTACTAATAGACTTCCTTTGTGTTTCTGCAGCGTATCTAAGAGTGTGTACTATTTGGTGCAATTTGGAATTTATAAATGATTGCCAAGTAATTGTTATTTCTTATTCGTATGTCAGAATGCAGTGGTGGTGGTAATAATTTGAGGCAAATCTTTTAACTTTGTCCTTAGCCGTTATTTTCTCATCACTGGTTGTAAAATAAATGATCAGAATGTGTGATGATGGTAATTTTTCTTGATAGATTATAATTTTATCAGGGCAACAATAAAGAAAATGCTTACTCTGTATGTCTGAAGATTTTCTTCTTTTCTCCCTGGAGCTCATTTGTAACTTCCCTTTTAAGCTGTGGCATTTAATGCCTCAGAGAAGAATGAGAGTACTGATATTCGGATGGTTTTATTTTCTATTGTTTCGCATAAATTGAACTCATTTTCACAAACTCTGAAGAATGTTCTTTTAATATGTGTGTTACACTTTTACTTATCTCACAGTTCAAGAGGCAGAGTAAATCTAAAATAAAAGTCTTGTTTTCTTTCTTATCTGTGTTTGTACATGATTGTGTAGCTGGGAGGATACCCAATCTAACTAAATTTTATCCAATAAAACCTAACTAAGTGGTCCCCCCTTATCTGTGGTTTCACTTTTCATGATCTTGCTTTCTGCACTTTCAGTTACACATGTTCAATCACAATCTGAAGATATTATATGGAAAATTCCAGAAATAAACAATTTATAAATTTTAAGTTGTGTGCCATTCTAAGTACGTGATGACATCATGCACTGTCCCACTCCATCCCACCTGGGACACGTACCAACTTTCGGTCAAGCATATCCACACTGTATGTGCTCCTCCCACCCCTTATTCACTTAATCGCCATGTTGTCAGAAGGTCAATAATAGCCTAACACTATAGTCACAATGCCTGTGTCATTCACCTCAGTTCACGTCATCATGTAGGCATTGTAGCATCTCACACCACCACAAAAAGAAGGCTGAGTACAGTATCCTAAGACGTTTGGAAAAAGAGACCAGATTTACATAACTTTCATTAGTAGATTGTTATAGTTGTTCTATTTTATTATTAGTTGTTGTGAATCTCTTATTATGCCTAATTTATAAATTAAACTTTATCATAGGTATGCTTGTATAGAAAAAAAACAATAGTATATAGATAAGGTTCGGTATTATGCATAGATTCAGGCATCTACTGGGTATCTTGGAACGTACTAGTATACCCCACAAATAAGGGGGGACTACTGTAATTAAGTGCTAATCTTTCCAGTAATATAACATGTATGGCTCATAGTAATCTATTAGCACTGTAATCTCTGGGACCCCAGTTCCACTTGATCCTTATTCCAACCCATAGCAGAGTCCTAGTCAAGAGGAAATGTTTTGAAAGGTGCCAGTGTAGGGGTTCCGACATTACTGCTGCAGGCCATCTTGTGCTCATGACCTTGGCTGAATCTCCTGTTGAGCTGGGGAGTTTTCACTGCTTCATGGGGCTCTTCTCTCTTACAATCAGTAACATGATTATTTCTTAATCTACCAATGGTGAGGCCCTGTTCTTTCTCCATAATTGATTCCAGTCACTTGTTCAAATAAACCTATCAAACATTTGGAGGTAGAAGGAATTGAGGTGGAAGTAGGGAGTGGCTGAATAGAGAACAAAACTTTCTCTCACTAGAATTCAAGTTATTTCATTTAGTTCTCCTACTAACACTAAAATCCTTCATTCTTTTCCTGCCCTTTCAGATGGGGAATGCATTTATTTTCTGCCTGCCATTACCACAACACTCACTGTATCCACTCATGTAGCCATATATTACCATAGTCAGTGGCAGAATTTCCTTGCTGGTAGAAGGCAATTTGAGATGCCACAAAACGAATGACAGCATTCTTAAAGGTTTGTGAAATAAGCTGAAAGTCAAAAGGATTGATGTATGTGGCTAATGGCATAAAATTCCAAGCATGGATGTTCAATAAGTATTAAATAAATAATGTTCATGATTAAATTATCTCTTCAAAATGGAAGATTAAAATAGTTTTAAAAATTTAGTCTATTCTTTCAGAAATCATCATTTTAGAAAAGCATGCTAGACTAGAATGTTACAAGACTTTATAAGGGTCTATAAGGAAATACATGCACAAAAATAAGTCAAAACATGTTACTGTAACAAAGGATGTGAATGCTCGATTCTGTTACAACTGTGTGTATGCAGATGTGTGTTTGTGTCTCTGTGTCAAATGTGAAGTGAGTGGGCGAGGACAGTGAAGAAAATCTATGATTTTCTCCTATAAGCTTTGGTATAAATTTCTGTGACTTCTATAAAGGAAAGATTGGTTTTTACACAATTGTTTACAAACATGAACAGCAAAGTATAGGAGAATAAACCTAGGATTTAGAGTCAGAAGAGTTGGGTTCAAATCCTCCCTCTACCACTTCATAGCTTTTTATTTTGGAGGCTACATTAAATTATTTGAGTCTCTGTGAAGGTGACAATAAAACCTGTGTCACAGGATAATAGCAAAGATCAGAGGAGACAATATATGCATAAACCTCTATAAATATTGTGTTCTTATCATCACTATCATGAACATTATGTTGTTTTTGTCATGAATGTCATCTTAATTTTTTCTATCAGATTCTGAAGTGTTACCATGTTTCCCCAAAAATAAGACCTAGCTGGACCATCAGTTCCAATGTGTCTTTTGGAGCAAAAATTAATATAAGATCCAGTCTTCTCTTACTATAATACTAATATTATATTAATTTTTAATAAAAATTAATTTTTATATTAATTTTTGCTCCAAAAGACAGATTAGAGCCGACAATCCAGCTAGGTCTTATTTTTGGGGAAACACAGTAGGTTGTTTTGCAAAATTATAAATGATTATATATAGATAGCTAGCTAGATAGATAGATATAGATACAGGAATTACAATCTGTTTACCACTAAAATTAGTTTTAATGTTAGGAAATAGATTATCAGCTCCTAAATAATGAGAGGTAGAAATAAAGGCTGTGGGAAAAGAATGTGGGAAAGAGGGAATGAGGAAGAGAAACAGGAAGGAAGAAATCAACTCGTGTTAACTGGTTAACCATATGCCTGGAAATTCTACAGGATACTTTTAAATATGTTCTCGATAACCTGAAAGGTCAAATTTTATCTCTTGTGACTGTTGCAGGGGAGGAAAAATAATTTTCCCTCTACCCTTATGAGTTCTTAGTTGAGACCCCTCTAACAAAAGGCAGATTAACAAGAGAAAAGCAAACAGAAGTTTATGCACTTGTATAACTCATGTATACATGAGAGATACCCAGGGGAAAATAAGCAGCTCTCCAAGGTGGCTTAGAATTGAGACTTAACTATCATCTTAATAGGGAAAGGGAGAGGGAATGTAGGTTTCTTCAGGGAGAGTAAATGATTTTTAGGAATGATAAATGGGCCCTTAGAAGAACATATGGGGAGTATGATAGTTTTCTATTTCGATGTTTTGTCGACTTCCAGTCTCCTCTCCTGTGATAAGTCAATATCCCCTAGTTGATGAAACTCCCAGGAAGGGGTTTATAAGAGTTGAATTCCTCTTGGAGGATCTGTCTGCAGGAAGATAAGGAAATTCAGAGAAAGCCTCTCCAGCATTTGCTGTATTTCATGTGACTACAGTCAAAATAATCAATATGCCAAAGTGGCATGCTTTGGGGGTGGCATATCCTAAACTAAAGTCATGTTTTTGGGTGGCATGTTCTGCTACTTTTCACTGTGAAAGAAACTGAAATCAAGAAGGTCATCTGCATAGAAAAAGCCAGGCAACAAGTCCCATCTGACTCTCCAGAAGGTCTGTGTATGTGTGCAGTAGCTAGTGTACTGGGGTCTACTGAGTAAACACATGAAGGAATAAAGAGCTCTTTGAAGGAGAGAAGGAACTGGGGCTTTTCTCTATGTTCTCAGGAGAGTACATAAAATGTTGAGGGGGGACTGCAAGTCCTCTTGCTTTGCCCTCTGAAGTTGATGAGTCAGAGGTACCTGATGCATTATTTGAAGTCCACAGAAGGCTTTCCTCTCTAGGGTTTCAATGGTTGCTTTCCCATTTTACCTTCAACTCTACCTTCCTCTACTCCTCACTGAGCAATCAACATATGTCTTAGCTACTTCCAGTAATAGATGCTTGTTGCTGGGACACTGTCATCAACCTCCAAAGTCCTGAACATGAGCAACTATTTTATTTCTATAGCACACCTTTTTAGCCGTTTTAGCACAGAGCATGCGTATTAACCTGTGAAACATATGGGTCTACATTATTTATGTTCAAACTGAAGTACTTTACATGCGTTTTTAGGTACAAAGATTTATATATGGCTAATGAAGTTCCAAAACAGGATCTCTTTCTGTGCGTCTTCATTGTTAGTCTATGAGCAAGACAGCAAACAAATGTGATACATTGATACTTTCAAAAATGAGTTTCAGAGGAAGTGCTAGAGACTTCCTTAACCTCTCAATAAAAATGTTGGATAAAATAAGATTTTATCTACTGGGGAGAAAGTGTACTATGTGGCCCTGGGGCTATTGATTGGTGTGGATCTAATTATTTCCAGACAAGTTCGCCATGTTTGCGGAGGGTGGGTGGATAGGGTAATGACAAGTCAGATGAAAAACACAACTTACTATGAATTAGGAAAAGACCATCACAAGGCCGTACCTCCAAGAGGGAGAGTCTATGTCTACAGGACCATTATATGTCCTGTTATGTGTGGGACCAAAGCCATTGGAAATGCTCATTACCACTTGAATGAATGAATGAATGAATGAATGAGAGCCTGTCCTATGCTGAGGATCAACAAAATCATTTTGTCAAGGGTGGAAAGAGATTCCTTCTCCCCTTCAGGATAGAAACTTCCCATGTGTTAGTACTGCTAGGACCATAACGAGGAAAAAAATACCAACGTTCAGAAGCTGGAAAGGCAGTGAAGAAGCAATAGAAAGACAGTAAGTATAGCAGATGGAGAGCTACAGGGGGGGCAAAGAGGAAAACGATAATGGCTCTCCAAAAATATGTGTGAATCCTCAAAGGGACTGCCCTCTCAAGGGAGGGTCTTGCAGTTTAGCGTTCAGAATTATAATGGTGGGGGCCAAGCTAATAGTCATTGAGAAGTATAAACACTGTATCTTACATGTTTCAGGCTTGTGTGTCCTGGGAAACAAGTACATACATATTTAATTCAGTTAAAAATTACTTCCGATTGACAGATGTTAGGATATTAGCTTCTGAACAGAGAAGAAATAATAAAATATTCACTAAATATATTAATACAGTGAACTGTCTGTGGTCATTAAAATTGTATTGTGTATTCCATTATGGAAATATGCATGCAATATGTTAAGTGAGGAAAGCAAAAACACAAAACACTGTGTTTACAACTATGTGAAAATGTACAGTTACAGGATTTTTGAGAGAGAAAGACCATATGATCATTAATAAAGATGTAAATATTTGGCATCTTAAAGCTTATAGAATATTTCCTCTATCTATTTCTATGCAGTGAACTTCATTTTAAAGAAAGTGGTTATCCCATCTCGTCAATCATACACACATCGCATGATGTCCCCAGATCAGGATATACTGTGTCTCACTCCCACGACAACACAGAAGGACCATAATATAGGTTATTCAGTCTATAATGGCTCTATCACTGAAAATAAATGATTTACCAGCAGGTGTGCGAACTGAGGAAAATAGCATTAATAAACTTTAAAATGACTTTCTCTAGACAAGCTTTATTGTTTTGTATTTAGGGTATATTAAGTCAGCTGTCAACTAGGCACTGAAGTCCCATTTAGCAACATTATTTATTAGGTAGACTATCTCACAATAATAATTTCTTGCATTTCATTCAGACTCAGTGAATTTTACATCTTTACCCTGTTGTTTATTGTCTTCCTAATAAAAGAACCAGGAAAGTTCCTGAGCTTCCAGCCGGGGAAGAAAATGAAAGGGGTAGAGTAGAAACACAATTAAGAGTAATATTTTACATATTCCGCCACTTTTCGGTAAACAGATGTTCTGCTAGCTGGCCAGGCTACAAGCGCCTGAGTTTATGAGGAACACAATAATTATGAAAAGCCTTTATGATAAAAGATTCCAAAAACTCATAAACACAGACAATAGTTTAGTGGTTACCAGAGAGTAAAGGGGGAAAGGGGGTGGTACATGAGGGTAAAGGGGATAAAATACACGGTGATGGAAGAAGAACTGACTCTGGGTGGTGAACACACAATGGGATTTATAGATGATGTAATACAGAATTGTACACCTGAAATCTATGTAACTTTACTAACACTGTCACCTCAATAAACTTTAATTAAAAAAAAAAAAAATTCCAGCTCTTGTCTTGTAAAGACTCCTCCTGAAGTCTCACACATACGTGGTCTTTACCCTGCCACCCCCTTTTTTCATTCTTCCTCTAACTCTTAGTCCCATAGCCACTTTCCTCTCTTCTTTGTCTCCCTCTCAAGGGATTCAGAAAAGGGAGTACATTTTGGAAGGCTAGGAGCTGGAAGATTGGGTAAACAGAGTGTTCACCCTGGAGACTCCTCCAAGTTCTGTCTAGAAACTTTAAGTCTTAACGTAATTGGGATAACTGTACTTTTGACAGATATTTTCTGCTTAGATTTAATGGACAACATAGTAACTCACAGACCCTTGTCACTTGTAGATTTAAATTCACTCATGACTCATCTGATCGGCCACTTTGAACAGGATGATTAGGGTTTGGAGCAGAACGACATGAAAGGAGATGTTCTTTTTCTCTACATGTGACATTTACCAAATTAATACATTGTTATATGTACATAAGAATGGCTACAATATGGAAATCCCATTGTTAATCCAGAGGCTAATGTCACATCTTATTGTTTACACCAGAAGCAGCCCAGTCAGGCCCCACTAGAAAAGAGGCATTGGTGAGAAGCTAGGGTGCCTTGGAATAGTGAAATTAAATAATCTGGGCAGGAGTCAACATGTGCCTGACTACTCAGGCTCAGTACACAAGTGAAACTACCAAAAATCATGATCAGTAATCCCTATTGGATTTGTTGGACCATTAAGGAGTAAGTACTTTTCCATTTTGACAGATTTCCTCAAAATAGCCTCGAACGCTTACAGTTTTTCCTCAAACCTTCTTCCACCTGCAGCCATCACAGCTCTCTGGCAAACTACATTCATCTCCACTGTGGTTCAGAAATGAGTTACCAGAGTTCTTATCCAATATGTCTCATCATCACGACTTGCTGTCCATAGCACGTGGCCTAGCTAAATGCATGGACCACCTTGCCAAGGAACTTACCTGATTTTACAACCCTTCTCTCCCTCCAACGGCCTCTCCTATTTACAGTTCTGGACTCCAGGTGTTACCTCAACCAGACGCTCCCTAGTGTGGGTCTCCATTCCCTACTGTAGCTCCAATCCAATCTTACAATTTCCAAAGCAAATATGTGCGCATAGAAAAGAAATGCACTGACATAACTTTAAACAATTCCTACAAACTCATTATTATTCTACGACAGGTATCTCTAATTTATTGTCAGAAGAGTTGTCCTTAGATTCATAACCACTTTTAAAAGTTGTGGTCTTTTTCTACGGCTACTAAAAGAGAATCCTTTGAATTGAGGTTAGAACATATTTCTTAATAGTTTCCCTTTATGTAGCTTATAAGCAATTATAGATTAATAATGACTGCCTCTATTGCAGTGGTGTGAAGAATTCAGAGGACATTTCCAAAGTGGGGCAAAGGGTTCCAGGATAAATGAGTGACCTCCATTGTTGGCTCTAGGAGGTAAACTTCAGGCATGTATGCCATATATTTGCTGCCTTTATCTTAAGTTTTTCTCAAAGAAATAACTTTAAACGTTTTGTTCAATAATACAATTACAAGGTCAAAAATAAGCCAACTATAGCCTGAGGGCCAATTCCATCCACTACCTGCTTTTTGTAAATAAAGTTTTATTGGAACACAGTCACACTCATTTGTTTCCATGTTGCCCGTGGCTGCTTTTGTGCTACAACAAGCATATTGAATGTTTGTGATAGATTACATGGCCCATAAAGACTAATATGTTTACTATATGGTGCCTTATAGAAAGAAAAAAAAAAAGCCACCTCCTGATCTAAATGGAAGCTGAAACTACCCCCTTTACTCTTTCCCTCACAGACCCTGTGGTTAAGACCATTTAATCCCCTCCTGCTGGCTCAGCCTCACCTGGTCTTTACTCAAAAGAATTTCATTCAAAAGCTTAGGTGGTTCAGCGTCAGGTTAATTCATGACCTGAAACATGACCTTTCCAGACCTTAGTTCCTCAGTTTTAATAATTAACATCTGTCCATTTTCAGTAACTAAGTGGCCACTTTGTATTCTAATTCCTACAAGTCTGGAGAATAAACATCGCCCCCCCACCCCCACCCCACGCACACACACACTGCCTCTCTATCCCCATCTTCCAGATACCAGCCACCTATCTGAAACCCAATAGGTCATCTACCACAATTCTAGTGGTTACCAACTACTGCTGCCTATAAAACCATCTCAAAAGCCATGGCTTCAAACAACGATCATTATTAGAACACATGTATCCATAGGGCAGCTTGTTTGCACTGGGCTTACTCATGAGTCTGCAGGTCAGCCAGGGACTGTGCTTCAGGATGGGCTTGGCTGGAGCAGTTTACCTGGGCATCTCTGATCCACATTTCTCTCATCCTCCTCCTACGGTCAGTGGGCTAGTCTGGACTCGTCCTTGTCCTTGTAATGGCCTAAGTGCAACAGAGCAAGTTCAACCACACAAGTGCTTTTCAAGCCTCTCTTTATGTATGTCTGCTAACAGCCTATTGTCCAAAGCAAACTCACAGAGGAAGGTCTACAAAGTAACCTGGCAAAGGGCATGAATAAAATTCATGAATGCTCTCAAGGAGAAGCGTCAAATGGCCCATTTGTCCAAGATCTCTATCAACCCAATCCAGAGCTGAACAAAACACTGGCATATTGCACCATAGTGCACTCCAAGGAAATCAATGTAGGGTGCCGTCCCTATTCCTTTAATCCCTAATTCCAACCCACGCATGATAGGTGAAAGGAAAGAAAATTACGTCTTAACCCAAATTCTACCATCCACCATGACATTGTTGAAATGCACAAACTTTTGGAAGGTGCCCTTCTAGGTGAAGTCCACATGCCCACCAGAGACACATCCTTCTCTCACAGCACATAGAATTGGAATGATGACAGTAAGCCATCAGGCAGAGCTGGCAGTTTTTATTGAATTAATTCATGCAGTCAGCACAGTCACTATAATTTTTAATTTTGAGATAATTGTAGGTTCACATGCAGTTGTAAGAAGTAACAACAAAAGAACAAGTCAAACAAATGAAGAACCAAAAACTCATAGACATAGACATTAGTTTAGGGGTTACCAGAGGGTAAGGGGGGAGGGGGACTCTCAAAAAGGGGGGGATCTAATGTATGGTGATGGAAAGAGAACTGACTCTGTGTGAACATACAATGTGAGATATAGATGATGTATTGCAAAATTGTACACCTGAAACCTATGTAACTTTGCTGACAACTGTCACCCCAATTAACTTGAATTGAAAAAAAATAAAGAAGGAATACAGAGAGATATTGTGTACCCTTTACCCAGTATCCCCCAATGGTAATGGCTTTAAAATCTATAGTATAATATCACAACCAGGATATTGACCTTGATGCGATCCATCCTCTATATTCAGATTTCACCAGTTTTACATGCACGTGTGTGTATGTTGTGTAGGTTAAGTTTTATGCATTTTTATCCCATGTGTAGCTTTGTGCAACCATCACCACAGTCAAGATGTCAACATAGAGCACAGTTCTATCAAACAGTTATGTTTGACTACTAGTCTAAGATCCATGCATTCCGTAAAGGAGCTAAGAATCAACCTCAGTGCAGAAGTTTTTTTAAGTCTCAAACATTTGGTTCATGTCACACAAGCATAGCCTCTGTCAGACACAGGATATTTGTCTCTTTTTTAAACAGGTAATTGCCTGTTAAATGAGTCACGTAACTACTCTCCTCTCAAGTGACCATGGAGTGCTTATACAGTGTGTATCTTCTTACAAATCTAATAAGAGCTGTGTAAAATGAATTAAAAAGTGTTTTACTGAAATGCTATCTCAAGGAAACCCAGCTCTGCCCATTAGATTTGAAGCTGTGAAAGAATCTGAAACACATTGACGAGTGAGCCCCATTTAGATATTTTCTAGGATGAGATTGCTTCGGTTTTGCTGTTGCTGATCTCATCAGAAATGATTCTTGGGCCATGCTTGTTGTCTTGGCTCTGAAATGCCAATTAATGAATTACTATAACAAATGACTTGGGCCTCCGAGTCTTACGGACATTTCGTAAATGAAAGATTTGACAGTGGACTTGATGAGCATGGAATTTCATGGTACTCATTACCAGAGGGTGCGATGTGTCTTTCTGCACACTCCACTGCTGACTTGGGAGTCAAGACGACAGAAAAATGTGGTCTTGACAAGGAAGCATTTATGGATTTGCTGCTGTGTGCCAATCTAGCATGTCGTGTTGGGACTTGGGAAAATGTCTAATGCCCACAATTCTGCAGAACACGGCCTACGGTATAGAGAATACATCTGGTCACAGATTCTACAATATTTTTTTTAACATTAGAACTTCTTGTTCAAAGGCAGCCTTTTAAACTGTATTTGAAAGGTTGTACATGGACATAGTCTAAAGAGTCAAATAGTCCTACGATGCTTCGTATAAAAATAGCTAGCTGACATAGAATTAAGCATTCTTGAACCTGCTAAATCCCCAGTATCTAATTTCTTTTTGCTCTTGTATTGTTCTTCATTCTCTTGGTCTGCATGTTTTTGTTCCTTTAAAAAAAAAAAAAATCTCTTTTATGGTTCTGGGAATAAGCACACAAATAATTATGTTTACTCTGCCATGATTTACCAAAAAGGCAATATGTAATCTTATTCTGAATCCCTAAATCCTGAAGACTTCCTCCCTATGAAGCACCCATCTCATCCCTTCGAGAATTCTCTTGAATTTTCTTCCCCCACCAAATCATAAGGGCTTTGAAACATCATTTGAAAAAACGATATAATCCAACAATATAGTCCAATATCAGCATTTTAAAGATAAGGAAACTAAGATTCATGTAAGTAAAGTGAAATGCCTAGGACGCCATACATGTAGTAGGCAGAGTTAGACATCCTTTAGCCCACATCTCCCTTCTAAACAGGTGTTCTTTCTATTACACTGCATTGCCTTTATTTAATTCAGGAAACAATGAATCTATTGGAGACATTATGATAGCGGTCTATTTCATCTATTGATTCATGATTTATTCTTCCATTCAACAAATTTGGACACCTGCTCTGAGCTTGATACTAAAGACAAAATAATAAATACAACCAGCATGACCTTTTCCTTCCTGGGGTTCGCATTCAAGGATGCAGAGGTCATTGTCTGGCACTCTGCAGTCCAGGTTTGGCTGGCAGATATGCTTTATTTTGCCTGTCTACTGTTTTATACATATATAATTTTATTGCCAACACTCAAAAGTTGAGAGAATTATATTAAAGGCCATCTGGCAGTCTGGCTTCTCTTGAAGAATTATAGACCTCGAAAGACTGAGCCTTAAATTTCCCCTGACATTAGTAAACTAGAGTGAGATGTAGTCGTCCTGACTCAACAGTCCAGTTCCCACCAATCCATTTCCCTCTTTGATGTTACCTGCCTTACCCTGTGGAAATTGGGGTTCACAACTACTTCCTTAGTAGTTTTCAAGTGATGCTCTGTGGAACCTTAGGCATTCTGATGAGGGTCTCATCAGATCAGATCAGAGGAGACTTAAGTCAGAACTAATGGGTTCTAACAGACAGACTGCGAAACCCTTCCCTATTTTATATATTAGCCTCCATTTAAGGTTTCTCTTTCACTAACTGCTGAAGGCAAATACAATTGAGTTCCACTCTTTTACAGTAAGTATTTTAGTAAGTAGTATCGACACTAATTATTGTAAAATTAGGAATAGAATCAAACTGCAGTATTCTTCATGGACTTGAACCAATCTAATAGGGCTTGAACTAACCCACGGAGAGGTTTGAAAGGAGACAAAACTTTAAGACAGAGGGAAATAACATAAATAAAAGTGCAGAAAAGAACAAGCAGCATATCTCACAAGAAAGTATTTGATAAATACATCACGGTACTTTGAGTATCCTAGAATATGTTAATAATATATAGTTTCAAAACATAAGAACGTTAAGAAAAACCTACTAATTGTGTTTACATTCTCAGCTAGATACGTGGGCTCTCAAACACTTCTTTGAATAATTGTTTTGGTTTATGTGTAAATACAGTAAAATGGGAGTTTATTTTCTAAGGAGCTTGGTGAAAGGCTGTGTGTGTGTCCGAAAAGGGAAATATGACGTTATTTATTGAAACACATAAACTCAATAAAGACCTGGTGAATAGTTGGTTGATTTTAATTAAGATGAATTTGTGAGTTAACAGTAGTACATACCCACTCTTGATGGAAGAAATAAAATATAACTTGCACTTTTATATTTGAAAAAAATCAGGTTTCTCAGATATTTTAAAGATAAAGGGCCATTTGGTTGACAATTGCTTGAAAACAGAAATATTATTTTCTGTTTTCAAGGTCTCACATAGAGACAATTGCTTACCCCATTATAGGATTGATTTTTAAATATTTACATCTGCCTGCATAACAGTATATCCTTTTAATTCTTCCTTTCATTATTTCTAGGGAATAACATAGAAATATAAAAGATTTTAAATCACTCTTAACTCAAAAAGTCCATAATCACAAGATGCCTTCTTCTATCTCGTACTCAGGTAGCCATAGAGAAATACATTGAGGGCCTATTTCATGGATTCACATACTCAAGAATTACATCGGATTATCTCTCCCAGTTCCTATCCTTTGATGTTGCAAATGTGTTATAGTATCTGGTAGTGCGTTCTGATTGAACATGACCCCAAATTGCAGTCACTCACACCTTGTGGTTTCCTGAGTTTTCCTGGGAAGTGATGGTTACAACTCAGATCCACAGGACTATGGACCCACCTAATATGTTTTATTAGGTTGGTGTAAAGTAATTGTGGTTTAAAAGGTTAAAAATAATTGCAAAACCCACAATTACTTCTGCACGAACCTAATACTTCATCAATGTTTGTTCAATTGCAAGAAGACATAAAATAATAAATACGTAGACTTCCAAGCTATACATGGTCACCTTACCAAAAATCCTTTGCATGTTTAAATCCCTTTAACACCATTTCTACCCAGTGGTCACGGGTTTTGTGTGTGGTCATCTCTGAGACTAGGATGCTCCCTACCACCTGGGAAAGTCCACTCCATCTGAGAGGGTGCTAACTATGGAAAAACGTTTATTCAATGGGGGAGGGGATGGGAATTATATCATAAAGTTTCCACCCATTTGTGCTAATTGCAATAAATCTCATTCCTCTTCCTAATGACATTTTTCAAAATTTGAAGACAGTTACACTGGCTGAGTAGTCACTCTCTCAAGCAAATTTTCCTCAAGTCATTCCATCATTCCTCTGTAGACCTAGGAAAAAGAAGAACCTCACCTTCCTGGTCTTTTTTCCCCTGAATGCTCTCTAGTGTATCCTCACCATTCTTCTAGTAAATGTCCCAAACTGAGCATAGCCCTGTACGTGACCTGAACTACGACCTTCCTCATGCTAAGAACAGTTCTATGCTTTGATTTGAGCAGTCTGCTGAGCTACTGTTGATTCACATTATGCTTTCCTAAGTCAACTCACATGTGTAGGCTCTAATCTCCCTTTTCCAATTATTTTTATAACTCTGACATTTCACTTCCATGTGACATCTCTATTTTTTTACTCAAACAATGAAGATTTAGAGGCAAAAGCCATAATAGTTGAGAGGTTACAAAGTAGCCCACAAACACAATAGATTTAGTCTGCACAGATTTGACATATAAAATGTTTAAAACCAAACTGAAGCCCATCTCCAGGGCTTCACACAAGGGAACCTACAGTAGGGCAGAAAGATGACTTATAATTCTGAATGGCTGCCATCACCGGGAGTCACTTCTCTGCTACCCATTTAGACACAGCATTCTTCCATGTTTCCTCAAAAATAAGACCTAGCTGGACAATCAGCTCTACTGCACCTTTTGGAGCAAAAATTAATATAAGACCCAGTTATATTACATTATGTTATGTTATGTTATGTTATGCTATGTTATGTTATGTTATGTTATGTTATGTTATTTTATGTTATACCGGGTCTTATAGTAAAATAAGACCAGGTCTTACATTAATTTTTTGCTCCAAAAGACACATTAGAGCTGATTGTCCAGCTAGGTCTTAATTTTGGGGAAACACGGTTATTCCAGGTCTCCACACCTGACTCTCCTCACTGATGTCCATTACCTGCCTGCTCCCTGAATGAGTAAGCAGATCTACAGTGGTTCTAGGGCTTTCATCTGATTTCCTTCTACCTAGTCAACTTTGCTCTTATTATTCCCAACACAAGTCTTTGTTCATAGCTTCACTTCTCTCCCTACGTTTTCCCTCCAAGAGCTCATCTAGTCCTGTGGCTGAATATCCTCTATATACTGATCACACTAGACCTGGCCGCTCTCTCAAACTCCAAGATAGGCCTCCTAGCTGCTTCTCTTTCCTTGGCCATTTTTGTGTCAGCCCATCTTCTCATGTCTGTCCCCCCTCACCCATGTCTTAACCTGCTTACTTTGAACAGTCTTCCAGAGCTCCACCTGCTTGCCATGTCATCTCTGCTCATCCAGGGCAGTCATCCAGGTTCCCCAATCTGTCCTGCCATCTGCGTCTGGCCTTCTGCTCCTCATTTCTTCTTGGTCCTCCAGGACCATCCTCCCAGGTTCACATCTGCCCTCGTCATTTCTGAGTCTGTGGCTCTGCTCTGCATTTCTCCCTTTCCAGGACAGAAGTTCCTGCTTCCTTCTCCTACCTTCCTTTGCATCACTGTCCTCTTCATTCAACACCAGCTTCTATGTTTGTGCTTGAACCCAGGGGTTTTCAATCTCGGTTCTCAGAGCAGCAGCATGAGCATCCACTGGAAACTTGTCGGAAATGCAAATTCTTGTGCCACACCCCAGACAAACTGAGTCGGAAGAGGTTGGGGCCCAGCTGTCTGGATTTAAAAGGCTCTAGGTGATTCTGATGCATGCTGAAGATGGACAACCTCTACTCTCTAATCCACCTGTTCTCGGCCTTGGCTGACATTTCAATCACCTGAGGAGAATTTTTTTTTTCTTCTAAATATCCATGTCTGGGCACTACCCCAAACCTATTAAACAAAGCCTCTAAAGGTGGGGCCCAATTACAGATATTTATTCTATAAAGCTCCCCTGGTCATGTGCGGTCAGGATTGACTATCATCGGCCAAGATGTTTCCTGTTACTAGGCATTTATTTGGTCCCTCTCTCTGGAAAACTCTTCCCTGCATTTCATATGCCTTGTTCTTTTTCATTCTTCAGGTCACCGTAAAATTGTCACCTTCTCAGAGAGGCCTTCTGTGGCTATTCTTACTCCAAGAGTGTCGTGCGGGGCAGCCTGCGGAGTCTCAGCTCCCACTCCCCACATAAGAATGCAGGATATGGTGAGGCCAAAAAGGAGCACCCACGGAGCCATAGATAGGGGAGTCATACCACTATATTCTCGCTGGTGGCTGGGTTGGAGACACAGGAAGCAGGAGCCACACGATCTACGACCTGCCGTCCACTTCTCTCTGCCAACCAGCCTTACCTGCTGGCTGCAATCTGCCGTACTAATTGCAATCCACTCTTACAGGCTCAACCACCATCTCTTCGCTAGCCCTCATTATCTGTTAGCGTAGCCATGGCAGTTATATTAGTGGCCAATGGCTCACTGGTTCCAGCTGACAGCCAACTAGCCACAGCTGATGGCCATCCAATCACAGTTGATGGCCATTTGCTACCTGAGGCAGCATCTTTCCACATAAGGCCGAGAACCTGGAAACTGCTCTGTCTTGGCTCTGTCCCCACAGTTGTTTAATCTTTCCTTTGCTTATTGGCTTCACTAGACCATCCACTTTTAGGGGAACAATGACTCCTCTTCAAGGATGAATCCCCAGCTCCCTGGAACCAGGATGGGCCCATGGTAGGAACTCATCCATATCTGTGCTTCTGAAGATCTGGTTTCCTTTGCTTAAACTTGTGGTCTTCTCCTTTCATTATCTTTCATTTTTGGTTAGCAACATTCCCACAAAAGGCCAGAACATCTGCCACAATTCTTCACCCCCAATGAGCTCTTTCTTTCATGAAGTCACATGCAACTTAGTAATATTATTTAACTGTTCTTTTGAAAAATGTACCCTGAACACTTACTTGACTGCAACATAAGTTCCTGAAGCTCACAGAACAAGTTTTATGTCTGTTGGCTCCACGGTGTGGATGGAGCACACTGCTGGGTACCCATGAGTAGATACTTTCTGAAGTGAATTGACTTTAAGAAGGGAAAGCTTTCAGTCAATCATGTTAAAAGCCAAGGGACCATTGAAAAGAGAGAGAGAGAGAAAGCAGATACAGGAAAGAACATCTGGTTCAATACAGAGATTGAATCTTTAAAACAAAAACAAAACAAAACAAAGCGAGGTCTGGGGTGTCTGATGCATGTCTGTGGATTGGGAATGCCGTTTCCAGTTGTTCCCGCTTTCTACTTTTAAAGACGTAGGTTGGTACAGAAATTCCCCTGTCCCCCTCAGTCACCCCTTCCCTTTCTCTCTTAAGCTGTACAGAACCCTGAAACCGGCTGTCGTGTGGGGCGGCCTGCAGGGACTCAGCTCCCGCTCCCTACATAAGAACGCAGGACATGGTGAGGCGGAAAAGGAACACCCACGGAGCCATAGATGGGGGAGTCATACCACTATAGTCTCGCTGGCGGCTGGGTTGGAGACACAGGAAGCAGGAGCCACACTGTTTGCAACCCTCACTGCTCCGCTTGCAGGCTCAGCCACCATCTTCTTTCTAGCCCCCATGTTCGGCTAGCATAGCCACGGCAGTTATATTAGTGGCCAATGGCTTACTGGTTACAGCTGACGGCCAACTAGCCACAGCTGATGGCCATCCAATGACAGTTGATGGCCATTTACTACCTGAGCCAGCATCTTTCCATGTGAGGCCGAGAGCCTGGAAACTGCACTCCTGGCTCTGTCCCGACACTGACATTCACACTGGGGTAAGCTGGGTAGCCACAGCCAGCCTTTCATTGCAAGTAAGCCGCTATAGAAACCCCCCTTTTATGATGCCACATTATCTATGAGAGCAATTAGAGAGATCAGCTGGAAATCCCCCAGTGCTGAGAAGGAACTCAGGGGCTCACACACTGCTCCTTGAAATGTCTTGCTGGGAGACCAGTAGGGCTCTTCAGCACGAATTAGCATCCTCAGCCTAAGAGATTGATCGATTCCTCCCAAGGATGGAATGCCTGCTGGTTTCTGCTTAACGGAGAGCATAAAACCTTCAAATGATAATATAATACATTGGGCTTAGGATGCTTTCATCCAGCATTGGTCCAGGCAGAGTGTCTTCATTTTTTATACCTTAGCTTCCTAATGAACCAGACATAGAATTAGTTAGAGATATTTACTCTTAGGCATGAAGATCTAGGCAGACCCCAACCAAACTATTATGGGTTTAATATCATTTTACTCTCTTGACTCCAGCTTCTTTCTAAAATCTGAAGTTTCAGAGGATTGTGGGGGTCATCCCTCTTAGTTCCCAAGAATTTAGAATATCAAGAATCAAAGACCTATGTTTGCCTTTATTTCCCTTCATCTTGCACTACTTTTCCCCTCCATGTTTTAATATCGACTCTTCCATCCAAGGAACCAGCAGTCCCCAGGGCTGCCTTCTGTATGTCTTCAGTCCTTTCCTCACCCACACCTACCCTGTCCTGTAATCTCGCAAACTCTAAAACTTTCCTCCTACCACCTTCCCGAGTCAATTTTGCTGAAGCAAGGGTTCTTGGTAGAGCTAACTTGATAAACAAATTTGCACTCTGTTGATGCCTAATGTGTTACCTTTACCAAGTAATGGATTTGCATTTAAAGAGGTGTATAAAACTCTGTTCCTCAAAGACTAAAAATAGGGATTTCTAGCAGTATTGGAGATCAGAAAACTATTGGGAAGATTTGGGCTGAGCATAAGGGTAAGCAGTGTGGTGGTGGTCTCCGTCATCACACAGGGGGGCCACCTTCTTCATGTCCTCTCCAAATAGACCTAATTAGCATAAGGCAATTTACCATGTTCCACCGACAGCACCATGTACAATTCTTCATGTACTCCTGGAGCTAGAGTCACTGTCCAGTTAGATGTGCAGTGTCTAAGGACTGGTCATAGCAGAGCAGGGGAAAGGATACATCTTTCTAAGTTCACAGAAAGTAATTTATAAGAAGGTGAGGAGAAAATCACCAGTTTGGCAGTTTGGAGACCCAGAAGATATGCTTATTCTACCTTCTGGATCCATTTGTTTTTAAAGTCCATTGAAGTAATTTATAGGCAGTAACTTATGGCAGAGTCCAGTTAAGTTTAACATGTATCTATTGACTGTCAATGCAAAATTAATAATAATAACAATAAATGAAACATCAATAACACTGAATTAGCTCTTACTTTGTATCATTCACTCCACTAAGCATTTCACATGGATTATTTCAATTAGTGATGTCATCAGCCTTGTTTGGTTGGCAGTGGTTCTTGTTCTCTGGGAAGAAAAAAAATGCCCTGACTTGTAGCATTTACTGACTGCCATGATGGACACTCTCCTAACATGGATAACTTCAAGTTATGAACAGCTTACAAAATTCCTGAATACATTACAATCAGCCCACAAAATTTCTGACTATAAAAATTGGCTCTCATAGCTAGTAGGATGTGATTCCAGCACACCACTGATGGAAGGTCCTTTATTTCCCTCTTTTTAGGGTGACCAATTCATTTCAGTTTGCCTGGGACATTCCTGGTCTTAGTATTGAGTTAGGATTTAGCATCTAGGGATTCCCTAAATCCCAGGCAAACTAGGATAATTGGTTATTCTACCCTTTTTACATATGAGGAACTGAGACTTGGTGGATTTAAAAAATTTGCCCAAGATTACAGAGGTCGTAAGCAGCCGAATCGCTTCCAGGACCCAGGAATTCAATTACACGAAGCTTGCGAGCTTCCCTGCAGCACAGGTCAGGCATTCCATTCTACATCAAAGAAGATTAGCCATGAGTACAAAAAATTATCATAGAAGACACGGGATACACACACACACACACACACACACACACACACACACACACTTTGTCCACAACATGAAAGCTAAAGTGCTCTGTGGCAGAATTAAGGTATATTTTATGTGTATGAAAAAATGAACTACGGGCTGGTTAGTTTGCTTAATTCAAAGATTGAGCTCAATCTCAGTTTATAGAGATCCCCCAAAGGAACTGTCCATAGTCTTCTAGAATCTGCACTAACATAATTTATATAAATCCTCCACATCACAAAATGGCCATAGACGAAGTCAGGACTCACTTTTCAGCCCACATCCATCGCACTCTGATCAATGCTACATTTTTTAACAACCGAGGAAATCTTACGTGAGAAAATGTGCCTTTTCTTAACAATGCATTGTTGAATACAAGCTTCATTAACTATAACACAATCCTTAAATTTAGAAAATCATTTCAATGATTATTCCTAGTGAGTATCCAGATATTTATATGAAAAGTAGAGCTTTTCCTCTCCTAAACTGAAACTCAGGAAATCTAATATGTCCTTTAATGAGAATATCCTTCAAGAATAAGTGTCATGAATACTAACGTTAATGTTCCATTGTTTGTTAAGTAAAATAAAGTTTGTTTGGAAACTTCAAATTCTGTTTCCATTTCTGATATAGGTTTTATTAACTGTCATCTGTAAAAAGCCAAGTGATTTCTTTAGATTGTAGTGAGCATTACTTTCAACATAATAGACACCTTTTAATGGGTAATATAAATTATCTACTACATAGAGATAAGTCATTCTGATTTTGTAAAATGCCATGCTTCTGAAAGCATTAGAAGAGTGCAAAATGATATTAATTCACAAGCAATGTTCCAGAAGAGTTGGTTCAATAAGAATATATACATATGAAAAAAATAGTAATTTTCAACACCCATGGGTTATCTTAGTTACCTTAAAAGCTTTCAAGAAGCTCTTCCCAAATACTCTTTCTTTTTAAAAAAATCTAATACACACCTTACTCCAATGAACTTTGAAAAATAAGTATATGCCAAATGGGGCTTTTGTGTGCGTTTGAAGGACAAAAAGTGAATGAAACGGGTATGTTTAAATTAGCGGTCACAAAATAGTGACCAGAAATAAAATAAAATGTTATTTCATAGTGGACTTTATGTTCCTGAGGACTATTTCACACTAAAGTCACATGAATCTAATACTGCAAAAGGGATTTAGGAAAAAATCTAATATCACCCTTGGGGAAAAATATCATCTGACCCAAGTGGGTAACAGAATAACGTATGTGGGGGACGTGAGGGTTCAGGAAACTTGGAAGAAAACTGTCTCTCAAACATAAATCAGCAATTTTGTGGTTTATATAAAGAAGGCATCTGATATTTTATTTATTTTGCTTAAGGGTCCAGAAATTAAGTTGATATCACAGACTTTACACATCTAATTTCAGAAACATGGAACGATTTGAAAGAAGAAGACACCATCATAACATAAAACTTAACGGTTCTATTTTTGAGGTGGTGCAGGATCAGTAGTAACTGTATGCTATAAACTGCATGTTCTAGAATCAGAGATTATGATCTGAGTTCTGATTTGGGTTTTGGGGTTACTGTACCTCCAAAATGTATGCAAATTTTTTTCTGGGAAAATTATTGAAATCTCTTATCAGTTTCCCAAACTAGTAAGAAACTCAACAACATTTAATAATCTCTGGCACATGATTGCATCATATACTTCAGTATTCCTGTATCTGTATTACATACTTGATTACTTAGATGATATACAATGAAGTTATAATAAACCTTAATCCCACTTTTACTATATTTTAAATTTAGTATAAAAAGCTCACAAATTAAAGCAGATATAATAAGTTCAAATATGTGAAATTCCAAAATAATTAATTACCTAAATATACATTTTAACAATATTCTCAAACTTCAGCAGTACCATGTTCTCAGAGATACATGTACTAAGTCTGTTCCTTACTGTTAGTGGTAGAGCTGGCCTTTGGTCCAAGGCAACCATCTATATAACGTGATTTTAAGGGAGTTATTAAGATAAACCTGAGCCCACAAATGTTGTTAGGATAATAGCTGGTATGGAACTCCTACCACTACAGATCTATTTGTCTATCCTGTTTTCCTTTGTTTCGTCTAAACTGTAAATATCCCTAGGAAACAAACACTGCTTTAACCCCTATCAGTCATTTATCAAAACCATGTACAAGAACAAGAAGCCTCTCATAACCTCTAACATTTTGAAAGGGAAGAGGGAAGGGCGTCTTGAACACAAGAAGAAAAATAGTTTCCACTGAAAAAGAAAGTAATTATGAAAATGGAAGCCAGGAATGCTAAAGATGGGTCTCACAAGTCATTCACCAGCATGTCATTTATAATTCACAGAAAAGTGCATCAAAAATAAGTGTTAAAGAAATCTTTAAATATACACTATGTATTTAAATAATTTAAAGTCTATCATTATGTTTTATTCTAGTAATTGTACTTTTACAAATACAAAACAGATAAATTTTACCTCTTATGTCAAATTTTTAACAAATGAGTCTAACTTGAGATATTACTGTATTTTCCTATTTTAATCTCTTCTTAATTTTTAATATTATAAGTCAGCGTTCTGATCTTAGATTAATATGACAGGTTAAGCTACTATGGAAACCGCCTCAAATCTTCTCTTCCCAACTCTTCCACTTTACACCTCTTGCTTCCAAGAATAGAAATATTCTTAAGACATAAATTTTCAAAAACCATAAAGCCATGCTAACCAAAAAAGAAACTTTCCAGATGATAGACACAGGAAAGTAACTGAAATACAGAGTCAGGAACAGAAGTTAAAGCAGAAATCTTTGAGGAGCTAATGATACTAGCTAGAGGCCTTAACAGGTAGAATTCTGATTCTGGTGGGGGAAGGAGAATCCAGGCCTCAGGCCCTGGGTATACATGAAGTGAGTACTGGGATTCCTACAAGAAAGTGGAAAGCACCAGAAGTAACCAACAAGAGAAAAGACATATAACATCGAAGACACAATACAGAAATTTAAACTCAGATAAATTCAAACCATAGAAGAATACGTAAAAAAATTTAAAACAATTTGTATTTGAAAGGTTAAAAGCAACAAAGAGAAATATAAATGATATATAAAGAAGAGAACTGTATATACATAGGACAGGGAAATTTTTAAAAATAACCAAACAGAGACTCTGAAAATTAAAATATATTCATTCAAATAAAAAATTAAGAGAATGAATAAACAGTAGAGATTTAGATTCTTAAGATAATTCTATGAAAAAATAATGCTAATAAAATTGCGAGCTTAGATAAATGTACAATTTTAAAGAAAATCATAATTAGCTATAATTTATTATGTAATATATATTAATTGGTTAGATAATAATAACATTTGAAAAATTCAATGTATAGTAAATAGCTACCCCCCCATATGGTACATGCTTTTTCTATACACACATTACAAAACACACCATCAAATTCAGACTATTTAATTGGGAAGTCTTACTGAACTTTCAATGAACACGTAATTTCTATCTTACTTGAAGTAACTCAGAGAAGAAAAAAGAGGGATATCCATCCTTTCCAAAGTATGAGTCTAGTATATCTTTGATACCTATCTCTGGTACAGAATGTACAATAATAAAAGTATAAACTAATTTTGTGAATATAGATACAAAAATCTGAATAAAATATTAGGAAAAATATCCAACAATTTATAAAAGAACAATGTTTTATTGTCAAGTAGGAACTATTCAAAAATTACAACAGTGGCTTTACATAGCAGTATATTAATGCAATTCACCACATTAACAGATTAGGAAGTTGAAAACATATATTAGGTTGGTGCAAAAGTGATTACGGTTTAAAAGATTAAAAATAATTGCAAAAACTGCAATTACTTTTGCACCAACCTAATATTATCATCTCAACAGTTTTAAGAAAAGCAATTGCTCAATTTAATACTTATCCTTGATAAAGTTTTTAGCCAGTTATTAATAGAAAGACACTTCCTTTCTCTAGTAAATTTTATCTATACCAAACATTCCTTAATGGTAGCAGTTCAGAAGCAGTTCTTATAAAGTCAGGAATGAGATAAGAATGGCTAGTATCACCTCTACTAGTCAACATTTTCCTGGCAACCCCTGCCCAGCTAATGATAAGGAAAAGGAAATGAGCTTAAGAATTTTTATAGGCAAAGAGATAACTCTATAAAAAATTGCAAATAAATTAAAAAGATTAATACTTAATAAGATTGTTCATCAGGGTTGCTGAAACTAATATGAATATAGAAACCCAATATCATAACAATCATTTAAAACATTTGAAAAAATACAATTAAATAATATCAACAAACACTATAAGCTACCTAGAAATAAATCAAACAAAAGATGAGCAAGAATAGGGAAATGTGCAAAATATACTTGAAAGTCCCCATAGAATCCTTGATTAAATAGGGACGTGTAGGAGGTGCACTATATTTGTGGATAGAGATATTTAATATCATAAGATGTCCATTCTCCTTTATACCAGTCTACATATTTATTTTATACGAATATTGAACACTCACAAAGCAATTAGGATTACATTAAAATGTAAACGCCCTTCCCATAAAAGGTGCAATGAACAAAACTGAACAATAAGCAGAAAAATGAAAGAAAATACTCATAATGAGTAAAATAAAGGACTAGTACCCAACTTTGAAAATAACCCCTTACACCTGTAAAAAAAAATACAAGCAGCCCTCTAGGAAGATGGACAAAGTACCTGTCAAATCTCAGAAAAGGCAGATTGAGGCAAATAACCTGCAAAAAGTGCATAATCTCACAAGGTATCAGATAAATGCAAATTCATGCAATTTTTTTTTTTTTCATTTTATAACTACTTGTTTGGCAAAGTATTTTTTAAGCATAAAGATATTAAAAGTTAATGAATATCTGGAGCATCAGTGACTGCTGTTGGGAGAGTAAATTGTTACTCCCCCTTTGGAGAACAACTTGGCACACCCAGTGAATTAAAAATGAGTTTGGTCTAGGACCCATAGCTGCACTTCTGAATATATATTACAGGAAAAATTCTTACAAATGTGCATCAGAACACTTGTCAAGAATGTCCCTTGAAGCCTTGCTTATAATGACCTTAAGAATGGAAACAATTTAAATATCCATCAGTAAGAAAACCGATACATGCATTGTGGAATATAAGATAATTAAACAGTGGTTAAAGTGAACAAGTTAGAGCTACAGGTTTCCATATACAGACCTCAAACACATTAAATTCAGCGGATAAAAAGCAAGATGAAGACTGTTGAATGTAGTGCATGACTTATATAAAAGAAAATCACAACTATGTAGCTATGCACACACAATATTGGATTGAAAACATTCACAAGTATGTGATAGTACTAGTTTCTGGGAAAGGAAAAAAGTGAAAAAGTTTGGGGAAAAGGCTTAATGATTTTTTTCCCTTTAATGTTACATTTCCTTTAAAAATATACATCATAAGTAATAATGACAATATTTTTTATCATTTTTAACATTTGTTACTGGGTTATACATGATGATTTTAATACTATTTTCATATTTTTTGGTATTTTTGGTATTTTACCATGTTTAATACATTTTTAAAAATGAATAAATGTCATTTCCTCCTTCTGTTCCCTTACATTGGTAAATATTAAAATGATGCACATAAATGAAGCATCATGGTTAGCTCAGTGGTATATTTCTTATAGAGATTCCTTATTCATGCGCAACTAAACTTTCCATTTTAAAAAACATGGCATGAAGTCGATAAATGGCAGTTCTTCAGAGACTACATGAAGTAGTCAAGAAATGAGTGTTCCAAGAAAATGCCCCTGGTGAAAAGAAATCAATTTGGAAAAACAGTGTGCAACACCTTCAAATGATCTAAATATCATCTTTTATAATGAAAATTTCAAATGAAAGTTATAAATTACCAGTATCAGGAAGAAGTGACACAGTCTAAGAATATGTCATTGAAAATAACTACAAGGTTAAATAAAGCAATTTTTGCTGAATCATAGCTCATTATTATATTTAATTATAAGGCATTGGAAGTTGTGAAGCAACTGGCAAACATTTGTTTTGGAGAAAATGCCTGTCATTTTTTTCTCATTTCTTTAATCTGATTCTGTAGGTGGTCAGTTCCAATTGCTAAACTTGGCACTGGTAGTTTAGTTGCTTTTAAGCCAAGTAAAACAGATGGAGGATAGCTAAATTGGCAAAAAATAATTTACTATGGTACATTCACAAAATTTCACACTTTCCAAGATTTATAATAGCTATATTGTTTATTGGAAAAGACCCATGGACCTACAACAGAGAGAAATAAGGGACTTCCATTTGAAGCAACCCACTGGAAACACATTAACAACAAAACCAGGAGCAGAAGACGCTCCTGAAAAAATACATTCATGCAGCTGGAGAATATGATTAATTTTCATGTTGCTGTTCCTGATTGCTTAGGAATTCCAAACACTGTTAGGATCAGAAACAGTTTGAAGGTTTGAAATTCTTGGTCCTGGAAGATTAGTAGGTAAGAGAGGGGTTTGTTGTTGTTGTTGTTGTTGTTTTAATTAAAAAGGGAAAGTACAATAAGTAATCAGGGGCAAGAAACAGGCAAGTAACCTATAAACAGTTGCTAATTAATTTGCCATGTTGGGCTGTGAAAGCATCTGTATGTCTCCACACCCAAATATATTATGAAAAAGATTTGTTCTACTTAAATCATGACAGCACGATTTGCTGAGAAATCATTAGCAGTGGGCCCTAACAAAAACGAATCCATTCTTTAAGGGGCTATTTTAGTGGGTTGTTCCCTCTTTCAGTCAGTGATTTTTACATTTCAGTGGATATTGCCAGAGCTAGTGCCAATGGAATATTTGCTGGAAGTACTACGAAAAGCACAGTAATTAAGGCAACATAACAGTTAACCTCAATTAAAAGGAACCTCCAGGACAAAGTTGGTTTTCTAATTTTCAGGAGTCAATTGCTTCATCCCTTTAGGAGCATGTTAGTCAAATGTGAATTGTCCATGTCACTGCCAGCAAACTTCCCTGTAGCTCAGGATTTGTTTCCGAACTTTCCGGTCACTAATCAGTTATGTAAACTTTTCTGTGTACTGCATCCTAGGCTATGAAAAATCTCCATCTAAAAAGAAAGCTTACTTTTGATTTATTTTGTTTTATTTTCTTTTTAAAAATTATCTTATTATAGTCTCCAGGCTACATATATTTTCAACTCTCCAAATTATTTCCTGGAGAATTTCAGTAAAAGGAGAGACAAAGAAACACGTTTCTATTTCCATACCATTACTGATAAAGGTTCTAACAAAGAAAGAAAATTGCCACTCCTAAAATGCTATTAAGCCCAAATGCCCCAGTAAATAGCAAGTGACCTCGATACTATAACAGCACACAGGACAAGTTAGAAAGTCCCTACAAAGCTGCTATATTCACCAAGACTTTGGGATTCCAAGTCCCTGAACCCTCCATTCTCTTGCTCATCACTAGGTGTTCCCACATTGCAAGAAAACCCTGGTGGTTAATGGGGAGGGGTAGGTCCGACGACTATACAATGGGACTGAGAGTTGACAGATTGCATTATTGGTTTATACGATGACATCATTACGTCGACTCAAAGAACTGGACCAAAGATAGGACCTAGTTCGTAAGTCCTTCTAATGGTAAAATTAGGTTAGTCTTGCAGTAATTTTGGATCGATTTATGCTGCGCAGACTTTCACCCCTCAACTATCATCAAAAGGGTTCAAGCCATCTCTTGTGAACACCTTTTTTCCCCTTTGTTCACCCCAACCCCAATCAACAAATTTTTAAACCATTTACCTACAGAGAGAGAGAGTGGTTTTCTCTCCAATGCTAATAAACAATTGAAAGACCAACACCATCGACTCTTAGGTAAAGTTTCTCTTCCAATGAACAGCCCCATTGGGGTCCAGGCTGCAGAGCCAAATAAATGACTCCACAAGCCCCAAACCTCACTAATGGGCTGAAATAGCCCCAGCCTCAGGCATCTGTGGCCATATTCAGATCATTAAGAAGCTTCTGTTGGTTATTGCTTTCTCCTTTTTCTACTTAAGGAGGGAGGAATGGGTTCCCATCCTCCCTCACACCTGTAAGCCTATTTCTATTCCAGACTTGACCATCTCTCTACTCTCTGCCTTGGGCTCCCTATTTGTGTTTTTAACCTATACAAAATGAAGACTTGCTCTCTGGCTAGTGCCCCACTTCTGAGGTTCACTAGTTAACAGGTACACAGCTGGGGATTTACCCTTTTTATTGTCTCACAAAGCTCACCACAGTGGGTCACAACCTTGGGGACAATCTGTGCCTTTCATGTCTAAGCACCCACACACCTGATGTGAGTTTAATAAGGAAATGTAGAGCTGAGTCAAAATTGCTTCACAGAACCTGGAGGGGTTCATTTAAAGTACTTCCCGCCTCTAATTCACACATATGTTACTGAACAAGTTCCCAGGAGAGTAGCACAGACTCCAAACCTTGGATATGTCTTATACATAAATTAGCAAATAATAGTTTAACTTGTACATTGTTTTATTTTTCTAGTATAATGACCATGGACACTTTCTGAACCCAAGTCTTTTTTTCTTCGCATTTAGTGTTAATGAAATAAACTTTTATTTTAAGCAAGATATTAATTCACGTTATTTTACATATAAATATTATCTTTAACCAGAGGCATCATGATCAATCTGTGTTTTCACTTGCCAAAAATTCTGGTTTCTGGAATTCAAATTCCTTAGATATGCTTAAGCTTTCTCATTAAGGTGTTTCTCCAAACTGTGCTCTAGATATAATGATATTGAACTAAACATCTGTTCAATAGCCATGTTTAAATTTTATTTAGAACATTTTGTTTAGTAAGGAAAGTGATTTTTTGAGAAAAATCATTTCAAAGAAATGTTTGACATGGAAAGCCAGAGGATGAGATAATTAGAGAAGAAAGCAAGAGCTCAGTGCTAGCATTTTGTCATCTAACTAAATTTTAAACCTATTAAGGGTAGAAGGAAGAAGCAGAGGATGGGAAGGAAAAATGTGGAAGAGTTCTTCTCTATAGTAAAAAATAATTATAGAAGAGTAAGGAAATGGAGGTAGGATATTATATGGAGCTTTCCAGCTCTTTTTATTTTAGTTTAACATTTATCAATGTCTGTAAGCACCCTGTTAGAGGCTTTCTTTGTTCATTCATTAAGCAAGGTTTTATTACACAGTTGGAGGGTTAAGACATACAATGAATATATACAAAGAGAAATAAGACATATTTATCCTACCCTCAAAGTATCCTTCTTTGATCTGTTTAAAGAAGGAATTAGACTTTCTTAGAATGAAATAACTGGAAAGGCTAATTCCAAAAATACAGGTGAGTTATTTCTTTAATGCAGAGAACCCAGCTGTTGAGGTCAAAGCTTCTATTGAGTTAGACATCATGTCTGCCATCAGGGAGGGATTCAGGATAAGTGGGTAAAAAAAATGGAGAATGCTACTGATAAAGACACAAAATGATACTGGATTTATTTTGAAAAGTTTTTTCCAAACTGTCTTTAAAAACACTTGTGATATGTTTATTCAATATATTTTCTAAATAGTTCTCTTTTCACTTAAAATTTTTAAAGAAGAGTAAAATATCCATGATTAAGTGAGGAGGACCTGAGAGTAGGACTGAGTCCTTGCATACTGTTTTCATTTTTATTTTTGGAACAGTAGCTAAGATGGCAGGGGTGGGGGTGTTGAAATTGCAAAACTAAGTAATGAAGTGATAACAAATGTCAAATGGTACCTAATGATGTGTTACTAAATGAAATCAATATTTAGGGATATTTCCTCAGTGAAAAAGTACTCACATATGCTCTTCTTTTTCTATTGGTTAAAAGCACCATTTGCAGAGCAGTCTGGGTTTTTGCCCCAGCTTCGCTACTTACTAACTTCATAAACTTGGGAAAGTTATTAAATATTTTTGTACCTCAATTTCCACATCTATTATATGAAACAGAAGGCTTGTTTTGAGGGGAAAAAATGCACATCCAGAGTTTAGAATAATGCATCACTAACATAAAAAAAAGTTAGTGATGATGATGGCAAAGGTGATGGTATTACTGATTTTTAAATAAATATTTATTGGATACTTATGTATATATCATAGCCCAGATTTTCCAAGATGGATTTGTATTATATTTAATGTTATTTCTTTAAATAAAAGATTTTTTATATATATGGATAAAACTCAAGGTGACATTTTTATTACATTTTCATATAAGTAAATTTACAAAAAGGAAAAATATTACCAGATCATGAGACATAATTTCATAGAGTTAGGCCTATACATTTTGCAATCTGACTGGCTAGTTAATAAGCTTTGGAGTCACCTAGGCCCATTTCCTTGCTTTACAATCTTGGACAATATGCATAATATCTGTAATCTCTTAACAGTTCCCTCATCTGGGAAATGAAACTAAGAATGAGACATAGTTCAGAGCATTATTTGTTGATTCAATGAAATAATTCCTATCAGATGCCTGGAAGAAACTAACTCACTTGAAGATGTTTGCAGTTAATGTGACAAATCCTGAATACACAACGCCTTAGTTTAAAAAATGAATCCCTAATTCTAACGTTCAGAAATAGAAGTGGATTAGACTAACAGAATTGGTCAAAATATCTGGGTTCAAGTATGTGTTCTGTCATCAGCTCTAGGCTTTTGAAGATGTCACTACATTTTTATTGTCTCCAGTCCCTCACTTATACAATAATGAAAACAAACTGAATGACTTGAAAGGACTCTTCTAATTCTAACATTCTAAAAAGTAATGACTGAATGATGAGGATATTACATAGTTAATGTTAATGTTCTTTGTAGTCGTATGCATTTCTTTATGTTAGGTATTTAAAGACTTATTCTGGAATCTTATGCAGTTTGAATTTTTTTTTTTAAGTTTTGGGACTTCATTTTATGAAAACGGCAAATGGAATGACAACAACATTCACAAATGAGAATTATGAACATGTTATCATATACTTAATTAAAGCCTAATTATACACAACTAAACTACAAGCGATGTACAGGGAGGCTTTAATTATACTTATAATTTCTCCTCACTAGAGACCTGCTAAAATTTCTTATCCCAAAGTGGATAATAAAATGTACCCAGTTAGGTATGGGGCAAGGGGCGGCAGGAAGCCCTTAAACTGGAATTTTCGTTTTCAGCATGGTAGCTCACTGCAGCCCATCCTCAAACTCTGGATAACAAAAAAATAAACAAGTAAACAACAAAAACAAAAGCCCCCAGCTATACAGGAAGGGCATTAAGAGGAGTCAAATCTCAGAGAAGTAAACCATGTAGGTAGGGGTGAGTTTCACATTTTTTCCTTGCACGTAGTTTTGCCTGAGGGAAGGCCCCCATCTTAGAGTCATTCAGTCTTGGTGGTACAGGTAGCTAAGCTCCAAGAGGCACCCTTGGTTTCTAGCCAGAGGAACCAGGATAACAGGTACCCATGGGCTAGACAGTATGGAAGCAAATCCCAGAGACGAGGCCCCAGAAGAAGAGGTCCCTTATTTCTGAATTGAAGCCACAAAAGTCTTAAGCTATCCTCAGCTCTATATATGCATGTGACAAACTGGAACCATAACAAAGGTTTTTAAAACTGAACTGAAATTTGAGCACAGCCCACAGAAGACGAGACAGAATTCACAGTCTAAACCTAATCAAGTTGATCTTCTGATAAAACATAAACCTCCATGTTCTGTAGAGGACCCGGTTCTAAGCAACATAATATGTACAAGGCCCAGGAGGAACTCCAAAATTACCCAACATGGGGAAACCAGGAAAACGTGACCAACATTCAAGGGTCAAGAAAATAAAAAAGAACAACCCAAGGATGACCAAGAGGTTGGAATTATCAGACAAAAATATCAAAGCAGCTACCGTATTATGCTTTATAAGGTAAAGAGAATACACTTGAATAAAAAGATAGGCGTTTTCAGTAGAGTAATAGAAAATATAAAAAAAGAACTAAATGGAAAATTTTGAACTCAAAAATATAACATGCAAATGAAAAAAAAAAGTCACTGAATGATATCATTAGCAGAATGATATTATAGAGATGACAAAGGAAATAACCAGTCACCTTAAAGATAGGGCAATAGAAATGATCTGATCTGAAGCACAGAATTTTAAAAAACCAAACAGCTTCAGGAAACTGTGAGAATGTATAATAGAAAGTCTAACATACACATCACTAAAGGGCCAGAATAAAGGAAAAAGAGTTTGGAGAAGGAAAAAAAAAATACAGTAAAATCATGATAAAAACTTCCCAAATTTGGTGAAAGACATCAATTTATAGATTCAAGAAATTCAGCCAGTCCAAAGCAGAGTAAACGCATTGAAAATTATGCCTATACACATCACTATCAAAATGTTGTAAATCAAAGATAAAGAAAACTATCTTGAACATATCTAGAGAAAAATACACATATGTACAGGTAGCAATGATTTGAATGGTCAGTACTTTCTCATCAGCCAATATGGAGGTCAGAAGACAATGGGACAAAATCTTTCAAGAGTTGAAACGAAAAAAAAAGTTAAATCAGAGTTCTATACATAGTGAAAATATCCTTCAGAAGTGAAGGTAAAATAAAGGCATTCTCAGAGTGGGAACTAAGATTTTGCCACCAACAGACTTGCTATGTAAATATGCAAAGGGAAGTTCTATGAGCTGAAAGAAAATATCAGAGGGAGATTTCTTTCTTCAGGAATAACAACATAAATGATAAATATGTGGGTCAACATAATAAAATATATTATCCTCTTAATTTCTTTAAGTATTTATGATTGTTAATATAAAATTATTAGGTGGGTAATATATATATGTATATCTATCTACATATATACATGTAATATACAAATTGTGTAAGTATATATAAACAAGTAATATATATGACAGATGTAACATAAAGATATACATATTTACAGAAGGTGGTATGATATCAGCTATTTGTAGACTTTTTAGGTTAGGTACATATATTTTAATCCCTAGAACAACCACTGGAAAAAAGAAGATATATAGCCAAAAAGTGAATATTTAAAAATACAATACTAAAAAAATATTCAAACAACCCAAAGAAGGGAAGAAAAGAGAGGAGGAAAACATACAGATGAAAGAAACAGAAAACAAATAATAAAATGGTAGACTTAAGTGAAACAATATCAATAATTATACTAAATGTTAATTATCTAAAAACTCCAATTAAAATGACAGAAATTAACAGAGTAGATAAACAAGCAAGACCTTATTAAAAGTTTCCTACCAGAGACACACTTTAAATAAAGGAAAAAAGATAGGTTGAAAATGAATCGGTGGAAAATGATTTACCATGCAAACAGTAAACATTAAAAAGTTGCAGTAAGGATTGTTTCCCATAATGATAAAAAGAAAATGGCAATTATAAATGTATGTGTGCCTAAATAACAGAGCCTAAAAATACATGATGCAAAAAATTAACAAAATTAAAGGGAGAAATAGACAAGTCCACAATTATAGTAGACATTTTTACAATTCTCTCTCAGAAATTGGTAGTACACTGAACGAAAATATCAGCAAACGTACAAAAGATTTGGACAACATCATCCGCCATATTCATTTAATTGACATTTGTAAATGACAAAAATACACTATGTAATTCCATTATATTAAATTCTAGAATATATAAAATAAACCAGTGACAGAAAGATCAGTGACTGCCTGAGGATGGGATGGAGAAAGAAATATCTAGTAAACAGGCAGAAGATCCTTGGGAGTAATCAAATGTTGTTATATTGATTGTGGTGATGGTTTTCATGGATGTCCCTCTACCCACTGGACTTCTACAATCACAGAGCAGTTACTAATTTCTTTTTTTATTTATATATAGTTTCATACAGTTACTAATTTCTGATTTTAGCTTCGTGTTTTCTATTTCCAGAAAAATCCTCAGTAAAAATAGCTACAATGGAACATACTATGTGCTAGGCGCTATTCTAAAGACTTTCTACACATTGACACATTTCACTCCACAACAGTAATCAGGTAATATTATTTTCTTCATTATAGAGATGAGGACATTGAAGCTCAGAGAGGTTAGGTTGATGATCAAAGTCACACAGCTGGACTTTAGACTTAGTAATTAAACTCCAGAGTTCAGACTTTTAACCACTATGTTATGCTGTCTTACCCCACAGGCTGGTACTTGGTTGGTACCTTTTTCAGTAGAGTGAGAAGCAAAGAGAGAAGAAATTGCAAAGGGTTTTGTGGAGCCTGTCACATTATACCTGGTAGTCAGCCATCTTCATCCTCAAGTAAAGCCTGCTAGAGTATGATGAGCCATGAATGCATGTGCTCTTCTCTTTGCTTGAAACATTTCAGCACAGCAGCAGAATTCCTTCAGCCCATTGACAGATAACAAGGATGTTAGTCCACTTCTTCAAATGTGGTTACAAATGGTTAGAAATGCCAGAAAACGTGCACACATGATCGCCACACCTTCCCTCAATTCAGTGAAAATCCCAGTGATGTCAACGCTATGAAATCATGGCTTCCAACCAAGCAGTCAGTTTTAAACAAGAACATGAAAATATTGTAACAGATGCTGATGTCTACATGTTAAGAGATGGTATGTGTGTCTGAATAATATTTACTTCTTTATAAGTTAATTTTGGCAAGTGGTATATTTTTGCCCTTAAGTATAATGAATTTCTCAGTGGAAAGCATGTCTTTCAAACTTTCTAGAATTAGTTATTTACTAAGCATTGCTGGTGGTCCATGTAGAGGGAACTGAACTAAGAATTGAAACAAGGCTAACCCTCTCCCCATTATATCAAAATGTATTTGTTCACAAAAAGACTATCTGCAAAACAAAACCAAACAAAAACCATTCAGCATTTTCACCTTGCTTAGCAAATGAGTCAGCTGAGAGTAGACATTTTCATTTCCAAAACAAAAAACACAGTGCCAAAGCTGTAGATCATTATTTTAGTTTCCATGTAATTTTACTTGCACATAGCTCTCATTTAAATCTTAGTTAAGATTTTATAGAGAAATGCATATCAATTAAATATCCAACTATGAACAAAATCCTGTTGAGAATAATAACACACATATTTATTTGTCCAAGTCACATACTTTTGTTTAATATAAAGGTTTAAAAGGTTTTTTAAAAAGTAAGTTTTATCTCCTCAAAAATATAACAGTTGTTGTGAGCAGAAAAATGGGGGCAATTATTGAGGAAAAGAGAAAATCTTAATGCCGAGAGGGGATTGAATTGGAAAAGTGAAAAATTGGACACAGAACTAGAAGTTTTGAACTTGGTAGCCAGGTGAGAAGAAATGAGTTAAATTTTATACATCAGGAAGCATTGCTTTTGGCAGTGAGTACCCAGAGGAAGGGGTGCATTACAAGGAGAGGAGACAGAGTGAGCACAGCTAGTACTTCTGTTGCAAGGAGATAACTGGGGCAGAAGTGGATAGGTCAGCATTATAAATGATCCCCAATGCGCCAAAGTTTGTGTGTGTGGAAGATAGTGAAAAAGAACAGAGATTTAGTCACTTAAATATGTGGTTACACAGGTGAATTATAGTAACAAACATATACATGTATTTGATATTCATGTGTATACACACGTACATGTAAATTACAGCATGGCGAAAGCTTTCATTTACATAATACTTGCTTCACGCTAATAGAATGTTGCACCGAGGGAAGTTTTATCCATGTCAGAAGTATCAGATGGTGATCTACCAGAGGCGTATGCACCGTTTTCAAAGTAGACAAAGCACCGTGTTGGCACCCACACTGGTTATGCCTATGCTTCTTCCCTGTTCCCCTTGCGACCCTCACAGTTGAGCAACTGAGAAGTGTTGCTTTCTCTCCGGTTTCTGGGACATGAAGTGATGGGGCTGACATTTCAGCAGCAATTTCACATTTTATTTTCTGGGCCACATTCATCTCTCCCACTTTCTATTTTCCACTTATGCCTCCTCTCCAATTTGTAAACATCAACTGTGTTAGGTGAATTTTCCTATGACAGTTTTGTGTTTTCATGTACAGTTGTAAGGAAATCGAGTTCTAGAAATCTTGGGTTAAAATGCCTGTCTTTAAAGACTCAAAACTGCCAGTGAGACAGATCTGAGTTGGATCGAAATGTAAGAGAACTAATTTCCTGTCAAATCTTGGAATTCTATCATAATGTGGAAAAAGGAAGAGCTCAGTGTGTTTAAAAATTGTACACAATTATTTTCTCCATATCTTGCTCTAGTTTGCATTATCAGTTGTAAATAGAAATTGATGTTTTTCCAAAATGTAAGCTATTTTAAGAAAAGAAATAATTTTATTTTGGCTCTCCTCCTTTCTCTAAACTTGAATTAAGCCCAATTTCTACAATTATGGCACCCTGACTGGCATTGCGATCTCCCTGTTGGCAGGCTTTACCCATATGCTGTACACAGCATACATCGAGGAGTATACAATTAATATTCAAATGGCACACAATGTCTAGTAAGGATTATTTTTATAATAGAGGCCCAAGTTTAGGTAAAACTCAGATTAAACGAAAGCTTGCCAAAACTTGAAAAGGTTTTGCCTGGCAAGTGGGATCTGTTATTTAAGGAAGAGGTCCATATGGCATATAGGAAAGAGAGTAGATGAGACTTAAAAACCTGTTTGTACAATTACCCAGCCATATAATACAGATCCAGTCTCCACTGTTCGGGGCTTGCATCTCCATCTCTACATCAAAGGAAGTAGTTCAAATAGATGTTTTTAAATATCTTATCCAGTTTTAAATTTCTATGATATTGCTCAGGAAGAAATGTCTGTAATTTAACCTTCCTTTGAGGGATTAATATTACAGGTAAAAAAGCATTTCTAATGGTGAAATGTCTTTAGCATAGACAAGTATTATCCAGGGATGCTATAAAATTTCCTCCATTTCCAAAAATATATACATATGATGCAGGACTCTGTTTTAGAGTTTAAATTAGTCCTCCTTGAATGCAGGGAATGAATTAAGTGAATGGCTTCCAGAATTTCAGAAACCATTATAATTAAAAAAAAAAATGAAACAAAGGGTTACTTTATATTTTGGTCAAAGATACCAAAAAACAAAACCAACAATCGATGAAAATATCATGACTGAAATTCTTTTCAAGAAAGAATATTTTAGTGTAAAAGTTAGAAAGCACATAATTGTAGGAAAAAGAACAATTTATGTGAAATACTTTATTAAGGAACTCATTCGTTTTCCTAATTTATTTCATTTGGCCAATAACTGTGAAAACAGTGTCTCCGACCAGCGCAGATCAGAGGATTGGCTTTTGAAAAACTGGTGGATTAAATGACCTCTTAATTTCTGTCTCTTAATCCCATCATTTCCTTAAATCAGTTTAATTATCCTACAAAAATAGAACCATAGCAGTGGCTTTTGCAATTTCTCCTTGATTTGAGCACTTTCTCTGTCCCTTAGTTTAGGTTTGTTCTATTTGACTGAACAGTGTCACTGACTCAACATGAAGTTAATCACTTAGATGTCTACTGTTAAAGATGTCACAGGATGTGTGATTGGAAAACCAACTGTGGCTGGCAGAACTAGTTGTTGTGTCTCTTTTTGCTATAAATACTTATTTCAGTAAAACCTTTTCTTTTCTGTTCCTACTCTTCCCAAAACTATGAGACTTGTGTTCCATAGTTTTCAAAGTATTCAGATAACAAGTAGAAGCCATTTCTGCTTTTGCTCTGGCATATCTCTAAAGAGTAGGATGGAAAAAGACAGCATCTAAAACAAACAAACAAAAACAAAAACAAAAACACAAAAATTCCTGCTTCATTTGTGTGTTTTAGAATCCCGTTAAAATTATATAATAGCTATTAATACCTTCTGTGAATGAACTTTAGAGAACAACCACTATAGTCAGGACTTTCTAGAAGTTAAATCCCAGTTCTCTGTTGATGACTTGGGAGTCTTACCATCTGATTTCCATGTTTGCCACGATAAACTTTTAATGGCTATCAGGGACCTGCTCTGTTAAGGAATTTGAGACCAGTCCCACAATTGACTAGATACTGTTTACAGGTCTCTTAGCAGACACAGATACAATGTGTGAGCTCTTTGGATCCATAAGATTTGGGTTGAATCTTTGGGGAAAGAAGATGTATATATTAAAGATTTCCCTCCCATCAACCCCAAGCAGAAAAGAATTAAAGTGGATTCCATTGTGAACCAAAGGGATACCTGATTACATAAGAAAAAATACAAAGTCATACTATATGCAGGCCCCAAATGATTTTAAATAGAGATCTAATTTTTACTCACAGAAAGTCCAGTCTATAGCTGTAATGGAGGACAGAGAGATCTGGGCTGACCGGGGAGGCCACATCTAGCTGGCATGAAGGAAGAGAGTAGAGGATTGTATATATGATTTTGTTTTACATGGTGAGCCTTATTAAGTTGTGGTCATCAATTCAGCCCATATTCCATTGAGTAGAACTCAGTCACCTGACTTTGCTTAAATATTAGGGGTGAGACTTGGATATGTAGACACTGGTAGGACAGCCATGTTCTGACAACAGCTTTTCAATAGGAAGAGATCTCCAGCGCAGCTGATCATTTTTACCACAGGCAGTTTGCAAAAACACTTGCCAGCCGCAAAAATTAAAGCTGAAAAAGAACCAATTAAGAAGTATGCCAAAATATTTGACACATGGAACTAGGTAAGCTTTAGAAGAAAAGCTTAAGTTAACATTTGTTGACCAAATTTTGATTTCCTCAAACATTGATAACCCACTCACATTCACAAGAAGATACAATGAAAATATAAAATATCTTGCGTCCGAGTTTTTCAGACTTGTTTCCTTAAGGGAGTGTTCTTTTTATACCCAGTTGTCCTATCCTCCATGTCCCTCTATGCCTTTTAGATCTTGACATTTTCCCCTGAATTTGTAATGCCCTGGACATCCCTGTTCACATCCCTATATAAGCCTGCATATATTGTTTTTACACATAAATGCCCTGCAGATCTGCGGAAAACTGGGCCAGATCAAGGGCTACATCTCTGCGTTATTCACGGTGGCCCTTCTTCATGAAAAGGTGCTGCATTGATCCCAGTGTGGTCCTCCTATGCCCTCGCCTCTCAGTTAATTTTCTCAGTCAGACTCTCCATTCACATTCAGAGTAATTTACTGCTAATAGGTGGAGGAGTTACACTTTCTCAGATAAACCTTAAATTTTAATTGGGTTTAAGGCCCTTCAACAGAAGCAGTGGAGACCAGCCCAGACAAAATTGCGAGGGCTTTTGTTGTGAAGGTTGAAGCATGACTCAGAATAATTACCTGGAGAACAGGGATCTGGCCACCTTGACCTTGATGATGTTGACACATGGAGCTTGTTTTTTATTTTTTTCTATGTTTTTAATTGAATTGATTATGTTGTGTCCCCCACCCTGTATTTTATATTTAGAAAAGAATAATAACATATCTGAATTGGTCTTGCTTTGGCTCTGAAATGTTTATGTCTCCCTTTTGCAGGGTAAAACATTTTCCTTGTTCCCCTGCCCTATTTGTGAACTTAATAATTGTGTTAGCAATCCAGAACCATTTCATAATTTACTAGGCACATTCACTGTCCTAGATGCCCATGACTGATTGGTAGCTTGCATTAATATTATGAACCATCCTATCCATGGTAGAGGTTTATGAAGAGTGAAGGAAGGGAAGAATAAGAGAAAATAAGATGATTATTTATGTGGTAACTGCTGATCAATTAGCCATGTTTAGACCCTGAAATCAACAGTTTAGCTATCATATCCAATAAGGCACATAACTTTCTACTTTCACCCGGGACACTAGCAACTTGCTATTGGCTGACGTCATTAGCCCCTCCCTCTTATGCAACGTCAAACAACTGTCAGCAAAATTGTTGCCTAGGTGATGCACAGTGTGTGTTCTAATATGGAGACATGATAATGATTCTATTTTCTAAATGTTTGGAAGACAGATTCTAAGTCAGAACACCTTCTCTTCTGTGAAGCTTCTACATTGAAAGCGGTGGATGGATCTGTCCATGTAAAAACAGCGGCAGTTAATACAACAATGAGATGCAACTACATGCCAAAATCCAGAACAGCTGAAATCCAGAACACTGACAACATCAAATGCTGGGGAAGACGTGGGACAACTGGAATTCTCATACATTGCTGGTGAGAATGCAAAACAGTAAAACCACTTGGGAAGATAGTGTGACAGTTTCTTACAAAACTAAAAATATTCTTACCATATGATCTAGCAATCACACTCTTTGGTGTTTACCCAAAGGAGTTGGAAACTTATGTCCACACAAAAACCTGTACAAGGATGTTTAAAAGCAGCTTTATTTATAGCTACCATATGATTTCATTTATATGTGAAATCTAAAAACAACAAACAAACTCATAGATACAGAGAACAAATTGAGTGTAGACAGGTGGGGTGTGGGGTGAAAAAGGTGAAAAGGACTAAGAAATACAAATTGCCAGTTATACAAATTGTCACGGCGATGTAAAGTACAGCACAGGAAATATAGTCAATAATATTGTAATGACTATGTATAGTGTCAGATGGGTACTAGACTTACTGGGGTGATCACTTCCTAAGGGATATAAATGTCTAATCACTATATTATACACCGGAAATTAATCTAATATTGCATGTCAACTGTAATTGAAAAATAAATTTAAAAAAAATAACTTGGAAGAAACCAAAATGTCCTTCAGTAGGTGAATGGATAAATAAACTGTCACATCTAGGCAATAGATTATTATTCAATGCTAAAAAGAAATGAGCAATCAAGCCATGAGAAGACAGAGGAACCTTAAGTGCATATTATCAAGTGAAAGAAACCAATCTAAAAAGCCTACATAGCATATAATTTCAATTGTATGACATTCAGGAAAAGGCAAAACTATGGAGATAATAAAAAGATCAGTGGTTGCCAGGAGTTTGGGGGGCAGGGAGAGGGGAATAGGCAGAGCACAGAGGGTTTCTAGGGCAGTGAAAATATTCTGTATGATACTATAATGATAGCTATATTATATTACACATTTGTCCAAACTCATAGAAAGAACAGCATCAAGAGTGACCCTTAAGGTGAATTATGGACTTTGGGTGATTATGATGTGTCAATGTAGGTTCATCCTTGGTTAAAAAACAAACAAAAACACACAAACAAACAAAAACCATCACGTAGAGTGATGTTGATAATGGGGCAGGCTATGCATGTATGGAGACAGAAGCATATGGGAAATCTCTGTACCTCCCGCTCGACCTCCCTGTAGATTCTGTTTGAAATCTAAAACTGCTCTAAAAAAAATGAAATCTTAAAAAAACAAACAAACAAAAAAAAACAACACAGGGACAAAAGGACTAGGAAACAGCAATCCATAGGGAGGAGATTCTGTCTCCATTCAACCCCTATTCCTCCCTCAATGACAAAGATAGACACAGATCTTGGAATAAGCTTTTATAAAGGGCTTAACGGGGTTCAGACACAAGGATATGTGTGGGGGAGGTGTTACTGATTGGGGGCAAGGGATGAGGCATTTATGCTAAGATTTAAGACACTAATATGTGAATATGAGAAATTTCATACTCTGTACAGCTGTCTTTTTAATATAGAAATTAGGAAAGAATTATAAAAGTTAAAGCTTCTCAGGGGCTGGAGTTGTGTTTAATCATTTGATCTTTCTGTCTGTCAACACGTGGCATGGTGCATATTGAGTACTTAGTAAATGTTTATTTAATAAAAAAATAAATTCAGCCTTGTTCTCCTCTTCCCACCTCCAACACAAATATGTTGAAGTAGTAGGTTCTTTAAATATTTCATTGGCTTTTTAATCATCCTCTTATGTGTCTTGTCCCTTTTGTACTCCTCAGCCTCTCACTATATACAGCAACTCAGCATTTCACAGAGGGATCAATAAGGATGGAATTTAGACCATCACGATAAGCAGAATAGGAAACACATTTTATTTGATATCTATATTTTCTAGTATAAGCATCTTTTCCACTTATTTATGCAGCCAACTCTGCCAATACACCTAAAGCGATTTAATAAAATCAAGACTCAGGACTCCTTTGTCCTGAGCACAGCCAAGCTCTGGGTCTCTGATGATTCTTATTGAAGAATTTTAGAACTCATTTGCCTTTGTCTGATTCAGGGTACATGGATCACTCTGCAGCTTCTATCTTACCCTTACCTCAATGCCCAGCTCTTTTCTCAATGTCCGTATGTCTTCTGATGGTGTAAAGGAAGAGCTCTCCCTTCCTGCAGTGTTTTCTAGCTTTCTGTTTATTTGTATTCACAATCACCATGAATTTCAACTAAAATAGGCTGCAACCTACTTGAGGTGTTTGGGGGGTCAAGGTGAAGAGTAGAGTTAATGCAAAATGTTAATTAGATGACCTTTCAGAAAGCCTGATGGGGTGTACAATAAATTCTAAATTATTTTCACTTTGATTGAAGATCAGTCAGCCTTTTGTTTAGTAACATGAACAGACATAAAACTTCATTTTTGCCACCTCATGATTTTTTTAGCCATTAGCTGTGGTCTGATTATTGGACTTACTTGACATTACGCCTTGTCTTGATATTTTCATTGATTTTTTTCTCAAAGAAACCAGAAGCTCTTTCCATATTTTCATTATAGTAGCCCTGAAGAATAAGAGCATACTTTTGAGAAGTATCAATATTCATAGAATGTTCTGACAGAGCATTGTTATTTCATATTTTTTATTTCTATAGATAAAAAAGGAAGTCAAACTAATAGAGCAATATTGAATTATGTGAGATTAGTGGTATTTTAAAAACACCAAGCTGATAATCAAATAAGGAATAGTTTTGACCTAGGAAGGCAAATTCACCAGTGGGTAACCTTGAGATCAATTATTTTAAAAATGTCTATCAGCATAATCTGCCACATAAATAAATGACACAATAAAATATGATGAAGTCCCTGTTATTACACTGATGATATAAGGCAGGGCAATTACCATACTTTTGGAAAGTGTCTTGGAATAAGGGGGGAAAAAATCACAATTTTTACACACCATGTCAAATTATAATGAACACTAAGTTGGCCTCTGAAGAATAAAATATATCATAAAATGCATGCATAGGAGGGAGGGAGCAAAGTCTTTGGTCTTGGAAAATGTTCAGTGCTTGGAAACTGACTATGAATTTAAGATCCAAAGAAACACCTGGAAGAAGCTGTTCTGTACCTATCAGTCTGTGTCCCTGGGTCCCTGCAAACCCTTTCTTAAGCTCTAGCAGCTGGGTGGATATAGAAGGAACTCTGGGAAATTGCCAGATTCTGAGAATGGCTGCCCTCCCTGTTGACTTTTCCTGGATGGTTCTGCCTGATCTTGCCAATTGATGAGTTAGTCTACAGTATTTTGGAATACTGTTTCCTCATACTAACTTCTTTCCCCACTCCCTCAATATTCAGTATTATATAAAAGACTTCCAAGACATATTATTTTCCAAGCACTTTTTAATGAAGTGTCATTATTTTTATGTTAAAATGTATAACATTTTTCTTCAAACTCTCAGTTTTTCATTGTCCCCCATCCTGTTGCCCCTTTATCTACGCGATTTGCAATCTAAAACAGGACTATACCTTCAATGTCAGGTATAGATCAATGGCAGCTACCCAGAAAAATGGCAGCTGATAGTTCTCAACAATGTATTGGCAGAAAAGCCCATGCATCGCAGGTACATGTACAGGCATCGCAGGTATATGCGTATGCATCGCAGGTGGACACACATACACAAGCACTGGCACTTCCTAACATGTCAGCTGACACTCTCATTAGAATAAAATATATCATCTGCTTTATCTCTATTCTTTTGTCCCTTATTTTCTGACACTGTTATTAACCCTTCCAAAATGAAAATACTAATATCTGCATCTATATCTCTATCAAGGTATACCTCTATCTCTATCAAGTGAACCTGGAGACAATGCAATGTTCTAAAAATAAATCTGTCTATTTTTAGGCTATTAGTACACAAGGGGTATTTCTTTATATGTTCAAGTGGCCAAAATTGCTACACCTGTGACCCTAAATTCAATGGCTTGTTTGAAAGCTCAGGATTTGTGCATTCCCTAGACTGTGCAGCTTGGCATTGGGCAGCCACCAGCCTGGAAGTCCCACAGGCTACCTACCTTCCTCTTGTTTGCACAGTCCTAAAGTGAGAACATCTTGTTTAGACCAAATTAAAAAGATACCACAGCTTTGGAAGCTAGATTATTAGGGTGAGAAGATGGACAGACGAAAAAGAAGAGGTGGGGTGGAGAAAGAGGAGATTGAGAAACAAAGCACCACTTTTCTCCCCTCAATGGTGCCTTTATATATAAGCACAAGCGGGAGAGAACTGGTTGAGAACAAGGGAAAACAGCTTAAAGAAAAGAATAACTTATTAAATGTGCAAGTTACCTAAAGAATGTTATGTTTTTATCCTTTCCATTAAAGGATACCGATGTGTGTACTTCTGCCTAGAATAACAGAAGGGATTCATTTAGTGAAATCATTTGCTCTCCCTCTTAAAAAGTCTATAGTAATTCCATATTTTACCCAAAAGCCTAGCTGCCTATTGATTTCAAGAGTAGCTTATAGGGAAGCCCCCTCTGTGTGATTTGAGGGCTGATGAAGAATCCATATGTCATGACAGTTCAGACACCAGGATAAAAAAAGGAAAGAGACTGACTATAATTCATTCTCTACTATAATTATCGGTGAGTTTACAGTTAGCACACTAAGTCAAATGATAGAATTTGTAAACATCGTGAATTATGGTTTGATCTCAGGCCCTGGGGCCAACTGAGTTTGTATTACAAGTTGACATTTCCAAATCCTTCAGAATTTAGCCTTTGATTGTCTCATGAAAGTGAAAAAAAAAAAAAAGATACATCTTTTGGAATTCATTGATTGGCCACACTGAGATAAACACACAACTTTCTGAAACAGAGGAAACTGTTTATTCAAAAGCACTTTATTATTTCCACTAAAGAAAAATAGAAAGATGTTTAAAATTGAAGAGCATTTAAAAAGAGCGCATGGTACTGAGGCTTGCACTGGCTTGTTAGGTCTGCCTCAAAGCCCTAGTTTACAGATTCCTCTCCTCCCACAGAAAATGAGGCCGTCTGCAAAGGCTCAAACAGACACACACTCCTGTGCCTGTTCCCAGGAGGGGAACACACCCTTTCGTCCATTATCATTCCATGATATGGCTACATAGTAAAATAGAGTCCAAGCCTAAGCAAGGAAATCTTGTCTGCAGAGGTCCGTGGCTAATATGGGGAATAAGGTTTTGCTAAATTTGAAAAGTATCACAAAAATCAACAGCTTGATTACTTTAATATACATATAAGCAATCTAAGCGCTTGCTAGAACGTGGATTCCAAACTCAACCCCTGAGATTCTGATTTAGGAAGATTTGGGTGAGGCCAAAAGAACCACATTTGCTATAAACTTGAATTACACTTCGAAAAATATCTGAAAAGACCATTTCACTATGCACCATTCAAAAATACACATGTAAGGAAGTTTCTATATGTTGACTTCATTTAGTCATTTATTTATTTATCATCTACTATGTGCCTACTCATATGCAAATTAGCAGAGAAGACATGTTCAAATGAAGGGGATTCATTATTTTCTTAAAATAAATTTTAGACTATTGTATAATGTTCAGAAACTACTAAACTAACCAAGCAAACAAAATAGTACAATTAAGAAAAATATCACATTTTAATGAAGGTTACCAGCCTGAATTTTTTATAGTAATATAGTAAGTGGTATTTGCTTAGATGTGGATTTCTTTAGGTTCTGAATAAAGTTTTCTTTTTAATTATTTTGCATATGTTAAATTGCTGGTGAATAGATCCACTTGTCTGTTACCCCATTTTTTATATGGGCATGGGTGCATATGTGTCCTTAGGTGTGTGGCTAATGCATTACGGATAATGATTACAATGTGTGTGTCTTTATGAAGAAGAAGGAGGAGGAGGAGAAAAAAAATGTATACCAAGCTGATCTCCGACACTGAATTTATCCTTCAGTTTTGTGGTGCCCAGCCTCCAAGATAACCCCCAACTATTGTAATTTATATGACAATGCAAAGGACTTAGACTAGTCAAAAATTTTTTAAAAGAAAAATGTATTTGGAAGAGTAACTTTGTTATACATCCATGCCTTAATTGAACTGTAGTTTCTGATCAGTTAGAAATATTTCTGCTATAGATGTCCACCATTAAAAACGCCATTAATCATGCATATGCGTACAGGAAAGAGGGCTGGTAAAAAAGCATTCTGATAAATTAAAAACTATAAAATTTATAGAAGATAACATAGAAGAACGGAATTTAGGTGATCTTGGGTTTGGTGATGTCTTTTAAGATATAACACCAAAAGCACAATACTTGTGAGTTGGACTTATAAGAAAAACTTGTAAGTTGGACATACTTAAAATTAAAAACTTTTGCTCTGCAAAAAACAAAACACTGAAATGACAATGAAAAAGCAAGCCACAGATTGGGAAAAAAATCTTTGCTCAACATATATCTAATAAAGGACTGGTATCCGAAATATACACAGAACTCTAAAATTCAACAATAACCAAACAAACCTCATTTTTTAAAAAAAAGTAAGCAAAGAATATGAACAGAAATATCACCAAAGAAGATCTACATATGGCAAGCACATAAAAAATACTTAACATTTTCATGTCATAAGGGGATTGCAAATTAAAATAACAATGAGCTAACACTACAAACCTTTCAGAATAGCTAGAATCCAGAACACTAAGGACACCAAATGCTGCCAAGGATGTGGAGCAATGGGAACTCTCATTCGTTGGTGATGGGAATGCAAACATGTATAGCCATTTTGGGAAACAGTTGGGCGGTTTCTTACATAACTAAACATACACTTACCATTTGATCCAGCAATCATACTCCTTGGTAATTATTAGGCTGGTGCAAAAGTAATTGCGATTTTTGCAATTATTTTTAACCTTTTAAACCACAATTGCTTTTGCACCAACCTAATAATTACCCAAAGGAGTTAAAAATGTATGTCCACACAAAAACTTATCCAAGGATGTTTTTAGCACTTTATTTATAATTGCCAAAACTCAGAAGCAACCAAGATGTCCTTCAATAGACAAATGGAAAAACAGCCTGTGGTAAATGTGTACAATGGAATATAATCTAGCAAGAGAAATGAGCCACAAAAAGTATGGCGGAAACTTAAATGATATTTCTAAGTAAGAGAAGCCATTCTGAAAAGGCTCCATACTATGTGATTCCAACTATATGACTATATAAAACTATGGAGACAGTGAAAAGAATAGTGGTTATCAAGGGTTCGGGGAGAGGAAGGAATACATAAGTAGAACACAGGGAATTTTTAACGCAGTGAAATTATTCTGTATGATACTGTAATGATGGATATATATCATTATACATCTGTCAAAACCCATGGAGTGTACAAAGAGTGAACCTAACTAAACTATGGACTTTAGTTAATAATAATGCATTAATATTGGCTTATCAATTGTAGCACATATACTATACTAATGTTAGATATTAATAATGAGATAACTGGGGGGTAAGGGGGTATATGGGATCTCTGTATTTTCAGATCAATTTTTCTGGAACTAAAACTTCTCTAAAAATAAATTCCATTAATTAAAAAAATAATTGCATAATAAAGTATGCTGTTGTGATGATTTGCTCAAAAATAGGGTTAACATAGGATGTCAAAGGGAGTTTGAAATTTGGAAGCAGCTTAGTTTCCCAAAGGAGTTGAATGAAATAAATTTAAAATCTTTGGAGGTTTCAGTGAAGGCAGAAAACTAAGTAAAATTGCTGTTCCCATAAAACTCAATGTCTAAAATGGACTTTTGATGAAGTTGGCACTACCTAAGTCTATTTTATGGATGTTACCTTAATTTAATTCTATATGTATTTCAGCACTTAAGTAAGGATTATCTGAAGATACCATAACACCTGTACTCAAAGGGGCTTTACATATATTACTCCTAAATCTCACGCAAGAAGGTAATATATCTCCATATTATAAAAAAGAAAACGGAGGTTCAAAGATAGTAGGTTTCAAATTTGGGTCAATATGATTCAAAATATATATTTCTTTCTTTAAAGAATAACTGGAAATTTCAGGAGAAAACCAAATTGTGGAGAGATATTGGGGAACAAATGGGGTTCCTCCAGGTATACCAGGTAATAACTGCATTGTAGAGTGTGTTCGGTAGTAAGAATGACTTTTCCAAAAGATGAGTTAAGGCTGTATTAAATCATAGAAAAACGAATATCAGTATCATTGAATAAAAGAATTTCCTAGATAAAGAAACTAAGGTCCTTTTCAGGGGTTAGCTGCTCTATTTGATGAGATTGATAATTTTCCCTTAATATCTATTCTCTCATTCTTTCTTTTAGGCAAAGAGCCACCTACTCTGAGCCAGGTATATAACTGTTCTCTCAGAGGCTGTGTACTTTCCACCCTTCCTTGTACATTGCCATGTGACTGACTTCTGGTCAATGGATGAATGAAATTGATGTGTGACATTTCTGGGTCATGTACTAACTCACACTTCACCTGAGAGAGAAATAAATTGATCTTATTCAAGCTACCTTCATTTAGTCTCTGTTAAAGCGGCCAAAACAATCCTAAAATTAATACCTCTAAGTCCCAGTTTAATGTTGTCACCCTTGTATATTTATTACACTTAACTATTTACTCTGATCACTAATTTATTGAAACATATCAATTCCCTTTTTTTTTAATGTGGCTAAATAGGATGAATTTTGGTGTCATTATAGATACAGTTTAATTAGGAAAATTTATTCCAGGTCTATAAACTACAGTTGACATATTACTATCATCATAATCTAACTATAATATTGAATATTAATTAAAATGCAAGACAGACTCATTATCAGATTTCACAGGCAGAATCTATATAGTGAACAGCTCATTATCATTTTTGTTGCTGTTGTTCCTGTTTACTGTTAGGTTGGGTAAGAATCAGTTGAATTTATGTATGGCCTCTTTCAAAAGACTTTTCTTTACTCTTCTGACTTAATGGAAACCATTCCAGTCAATAAAAACAATTTCTCTAATCAAATCATTTGAAAAATGTCTCTTAATTTCTGTAATACCCTATCGAATTTTTCCAGTACTTTAAACACTTTTCACGGCATCAGTTTAAATGATAAAAAAGACCTTCCCCTCACCAAAACCATAAAAATGTTCAATTAAAAAAAGAAACAACAGTTATGAAGTATCCTGAACAGAGATTGGGGGTAAGAATGAGGTAACCAAGGAATTTAGAATGGGTTTATTGAACCCAAACTTATGCTGTAATGGAACTATTAATCACAGCTGTAATTATAGGATAACTTATTTGACATAACCTCAAAACCTGCTTCAGTAAAAGCTTTTTCTCTCTTTTTTTTCCCCCTTAGAATCATGCTAAATCTGACCAGAGCTGTTTATTTACTTCTAGGCTCTCTCTACTTACCCCAACATAGGGGTTAAGGGTTTGCATCTAATCAGCTGTTCTCAAATGGGACACTTCCTAACATTAAATAACAAATGTCTTGATTTTCCTGCATGGTCAACGATAAGAAAAACATGTAAAATTTTGATAAGTACTTATAATTATTTCAATCATGTACCAAATAGCTCACCAAATTGAAATCTAATTATCCTCTTGTCAATTAATGTACTTGTGAATTATTTGCAGTGTTATTCATGTGTTCTACTTAGTATTATTTCAATTAGTTAGGAGAGATGCTCATGTCTTACTCGTTAACAACTATTTTTTTCTTTTTTCTTCAAGGTGAGCAGAGGCAGAAGCCAATCAAAAAGTTACTTGAATGTCCCCTGGTTTAGCCTCCTTCTGGTAGGCTGGTCTGTTAAATGTTTTAAATGTCTGGGCTGTCTAGGCTCAAAGTCAGTTAAAATGTTTCATCATGGATATTTCCCTTCATCTTTCCTGTCCCCATCCAAGTCTAACCTTTGCTCCCTCTAGAATCCCTAGGCCCATCACCCTGAAAAGCTGTTTGTTTGTTTGCTGTTTCCTTTCTCAAGTCAACTGAATTCTTTTAGTTTGATCTAGATCACTTAGATTACTTAACCTCAGCTTCATAAGAACTAGATGTGTTCGTTCTCGTTTCCAGACTCTATTAAACTAAAATCACTGTAGTATTTTTGATGTCGGACATATTGTAAAAACACTATGTTGACAACATTACCCTTCCTACAATTAAAGTAACTTAAACTTGTACACGTTTAAATTATAGACACACCAAAATGAGTGTGAGAGGCAGTATTGTATAGTGGATATGGACACCAGTACTTATGGACCTCTCTGTGCCTCAGGTTTTGTGTTTTGTTTTAATATTGGATAGATACAAAAATAATATTTGTAGATAATCAAAATATATGAGAGTGATACAACATCCATTTGTGCACCCGCTACCAATCCCCTGCAGAAAGAAAAAAACATGATCTGAGAAGTCCCTCATGTTCCCTGCCCAGTTCCTTCTTCTCCCTCTTCCAAGAAGTTACTTTATCCTTAATTTTGGTTAAATTAAGTTTGGTTAAATTAAGTTTGGTTTTGTTTTTTTAACCTGTAAAGCAAATATAATAGTAGTGACCACTTAACAGGGTTGTTAATACTAATGAATTAGTGGATACAGACAAAACCCCTAGAATCCTGCTTGGCATTGAAACCGATAAGTACAGCCACTGTGATAAAGACAGTGGTAATGATGGATAAACTTGATGTTGTCTTGCATATTGTTGCTTCCATTCACCCTTTTGTTCAGCAAAACATTGCAGTATGTATTTGTGTCCTTGGAAGCAATATGAAAATGCAGGAACTAGTCATTTTCTAAGATAAAAAAAACTTTTATACTAAATAAAAGATTCCCATAAGTGTGCACATATTTCTGGGGAAGAAGTCTCAGGATCCATAGAATTTCGGGAAACAAGAATTTCTCGTGAATATCAGAATTTATGAAAAAACCTGGATTTAGCAGAAAGTTTTTATTCATCACAAATTTATTTCAAACATTTCAGAACTCATGAGCCAAACTTTCTAAGGTAATATTTTAAATATGGGGAAAAAGTGGACTTATGGTTGAAATTTCATTTCATTTAGAATATACTCCCTTAAAAGAAAACAACTTTTTAAAATCTCAATATAACATACACTCAGAAAGCTGCTCAGACCATAATTGTAAATCTCAATGTATTTTCAGAAGGTGAATACACTCAAGTTACCATCCACCAAGTTCAAGACACAGACATCTTCAGTATTGCACTGGCAGCTTTTTAATGTTTCTGATCATGTTTCTCTTACTGAGCAACAGGGTAAAAATCAAAACTCATATCTATATATTTTGAATAAAGAAACAAGATTTATCAACTAATATCTTAGTTTACCTATTGATAATTTTGATCAATCTCAACTGATTTCCTTTTGAAGTAACTATGATGGCCTTTTACTAGGGCCACTTACATTGACCAATCAAATTGGCAAATACACAGTGGGGATCAATTTTTGACTGATTTATGTTCACATGGGGCCAACTGGGAAATAATATATAGCATATCATTCCCACCAATAGCTTGATGATTTGGTTTTGTATTGAGAATAATGCCAAAATATGATATGATTTGGTTCTTTAGCCAAAGAGCAAATATTTGGCTGCCATTCTTTGAGGGCTCTCTCTCTCTCTCTCTCTCTCTCTCTCTGAGATTTGTTTTAATGGCAAAAGTTATTTTTGAAGAATAACCCTTTTCTTTTTTCATCAAATTTAGGTGTTAAAAAAATGTTTAGTAAGATGGTAATATCAACCCAAACAAAATTCTGATTTCTGTAAATATTTCATCTTACAGAATACTTTTAAAAATCCATTTAAAAACTTGGGGTTTTTTTCTCTTTAAATATGGCTTATGTCTTATTCAGCATATGAAAATCAACTTTGAGAAGTTTTTTCATGAAACCATCTTGAGTAGATAAAGTATTTGGATGTTGCCAAGTAGACATTCTTCAGCACGAAATGAGCTAGTTGAGAAGTGGCTCATGTGTAAATGAAAGTTTTACTTAAATTTCTGTCTATTCTAGCTCCAATTTCAGAAAGCATGGGCAGTTCACTTGCCTCTGTTCAAGATAAGAATTATGATTAGCCCATTTTGACTGAAAAAGGATTTCACATTCAGTAGTGTCTATGGAAATATTACTTTTTCTGTGCCTGTTGAATTAGAGAGAGAGACTTACAGTGGGACCAGGAAACCAAAAGAAGATTTGTTTTTAAGAGTATTACACTAGGTAGACAGAGAAAGATAGAGATAGAGGTGGAAACGGAGATGGAGAGATTCAGATAAATAAATGTAATACCAGTTAAAATGAATGCATTTCTTTGTAATCTCTTTATAGTCATATTAAACAGCAGACTATTTGTTACTAAGCAGTTAACATGCCCTTCATTTAATAGTTTCCTTTCCATGACAGGCATTTAAAAAAACAACAATTAGTATAGAATTCAGATTTATAGTACAGTAATTTAATGCAAACCTTTAAAAGGATTAGCTCTTTTGAATATTAAAGTATTGACTTACATATATTTGTTTAGTGTGACATATAAAAATGAATATCATATAATATGTAAACATATATGGTATGGGGAGGTCTTCACTCTTTTTTATTTTTTATTTTTTTAGAACTAATGCATGTAGTTAGTTTGACAAAATTGTGCACTACAAACATTTTGCCAGTAAACAGTGAGTCCTAGCCCACTCTACAATCCATGTCACTTGTCAGATACTCATTATAGGAAGTTTCAGGCATATCTTTACAGAAAATTCCCATGAAATTATGCAACAATTTCTCTCTTCTGGTTACCACCAAGGTGGCCATTGTTCCTCTTTAAATGGTCCCTTTACATCTGCTGTCTCTCCACTTTCTACACCACCCTTTGGGGACAGAGATATCTGATAAGGCTAATATCTTTCTGATAACATTCCACCTCCCAAAGTTACTGGTAGGGATCAGTATATAGACTCCCAATACTTACAGGACCCATTAACCTCTCCTTCTTCCTAAGAGTCTCTCTTTTTTTATAGATATGTACCCTTTATTACTTTTCTTACAATTTATTAATCATTTTTAGGATCAGATATAACACTCAGAAATATCCTGCAGCATTAGAATTTACTCATCCTGCTGCTGATTTTCAAACTCCTTCCTAAATACAACATTTCCAGTGTTTCTCTTTTTCTCTTTTTGAGAAACAATAACACAGGAACCCAAATTCAGTGTAAATGGAGCCACTGGAGGAAAAAGTTGTTTACTAATTTTTTAGAGCATCCATATATAAGTGAAATAATTCATATTTTGTAGTTTTCTTGGTCTTGAAAATATGAGTACTCTGATCGATCAATGTTATGTGTAGAGACCCTGCGGTTATTTGCCCCCATCCAGGTGCAATTGTTCTTAGTGTCCTGATCCCTTCCGGGGAAAGCTAATGAATACTTTTTAACACTTGCTCAGAAGCTGAGACAAACACTATTATAATTTATTTCTATCTAAATTATACCAATTTGGGCAAAGATGTTGAATTGCACTGATTTCCCTTAAAACTAGCTCATTTTAATGTATACTGGTTTATCTCTTGATGTGGGATATTAGACTAACAGGAAATAAACACATATACACCACATATAAATTTATCCAAGTTTCGATTTTGAATCAAACAATTGCTTTTTGTTCTGCTCATTGATTCAGCTAGTAATTAATACTATGCTGTACAATGAATGTCACCAACTTAATTTGAACACTGAACAATATTAATATGCCCTTTCTTAGAAACAAAAATGTACCAGCTGTTTGAAACAAATTTTGTAATCAGATTGGGCCTGTAAACAGAGAAATGGTAAATTACTCTTTAAATCTGCAGCTCTGTCAGTGTTTTACAATCTGATCACATACATCGGAAGAAAGTAGGCTACATTATGAACCGATTTCCTAAAGAATTTATCTTCATATAAACCTGTCCCAAATATTCCTTTTTTTCCATCTCTTCCCCTGCTAATCATTATTGTATTTGAACTCTGTAATTTAAAATAACTGTAAATTAAACCGGCAGATGTTATTTGGAGTAGCACCTTATAAGCAAAATAGCCAATTAGGCTTATTGTTTGCCTGCTATGGACATAAATTAAAATATGAAGCCGAATTCATTCAGCACAAGAAAGTGAAGAAAATATTTACACATTGCTTGAAAAATATTTAACAGGCATCTACTAGAAAAGGGCAAGATGTGGAAAAGACACTGAGAGTCACGACACAAAAACTCCTCTCATTGAACTTATGCTCTAGCTTGAAAAATAAGGTATATAAATATCCAACAGTTACAAAATAATTTTTAAATTAAAAAAGGACAAGATATACATATGAAAGCTGTCTAAGATAAAGGTACAGTTAAATATCAAATGCACGGCACAGATAATCAATTCTAAAAACTTAGAGAAGGGTCAGGATGCTGGGAATTAGAATCCCTCATGATGGACTCAATGAGCATCTTATTTGCAAGGACAGTAACAGTGAAGATGCAGTGCGATGTGCAGGAGCCACGCTGTACAGGCCTGTGAAAGTGACCATCAGTCATTCTTCCCAACAATGCGTTCAGTGATGTAATGTTAACAACAGGAAATTGTCTCTGTTTGGAAGTATTTACACCACAGAAATTGGCAGCATTTACAAATTATGACATTTTCCCTCAGAAAAACAGTTGATAAACATTTACCAGCATACCATAGTATGTGATAGACGTTATCAAAATCTAGTTCAAATATTCATTTAATTCCTATCTTAAAGCAATGTTTTGCAGATGGGAAGACTGAGGCCAAAGTTGAAATGAGTAAGTCACAGCCTAAGTAAATGATAGGTTTGCACCTAAATGGTTTTGTTTGTTTGTTTGTTTGGTTGTTTTCCACACTGTAGGCTGTTCCCATATTGACAAATTCATTTTTGCCAATAATTTTTCCCCTGGACTGCCAAGAGTTGTTTGAACATTGAATGGCCAGTGTATCAAATGGCTAAGTCTGTAATCCAGTAAAAATTATTAGCAATAGAAAAAGCCCAATGAAATCTGATTTAGTCCTCTATTGCTACATAACAAATACCTCAAGACTTAGTGACTTAACTATTTTATTTTGTTCACAATTTTGTGGGTCAGGAATTTGGGGAGCTGGGAAGTTCTCATCTGAAATCCCTCATGTAACTGAAGTGAGATTTTCATTTGGGCTGTGGCATTGGAAGTCTCAACTTCTTGGACGCTAGGATGCCTCACTCACATGGCAGTTGATACTAACTCCCTGCTGAGAGTCAGCTGGCACTGTCTATTGAAGCTTCTGTGCATGGCTTCCTCCATGTGGCAGTCTCAGGTTAGTCAGACTTCTTCCATGGCAGTGCATTACTCCATGAACAAGTTTTGCAGTGAATGAGGTAGAGGCTACATGGTTTTTCCTAGTCTAGGATTGGAAGTCACATGGTACCACTTCTGCTCTACTCCCTAGTAGTTGAAGCAATTATAAGCACACTCAGATTCTAGGGAAAGGGACAGTGATATCATCTCTCAGTTGGAGATGTCTCAGAGAATGTTGAGGCCATGTTTTGTAAAACTAACCCAGAAGCAAATTGATTTTCTTCCAGATACTCTAATAAATAAAACTTTGGTTTATACAATGTATTATTCTACTTTTTTCCCCACCCATTATAAAAAAAAAAAAAAGTAACTAAGATTCCTAAAATTAAGTAAAACTCAACAAAACTTGGGATGTGACTCTCTTTTACTCATCCTCTCATGTTCTATATCGATCATTTTGATAATGTTAAGTAATATTTAAAGATTTTCAGTGAAGTGTAAGATAGCATTCTGGATCTTAAGAAACTTAAAGATAGTTGGGGAGATGTAATATACATTCATGCATTCATTCTTTCATTCAGGAATCAGTTATTGAACACCTCCCCTGAGCCATGCTCAGTACCAGACACTTGGAAAACAAAACAGACAAAAACAGATATTGTCACTGGCTTTAATAAGCTCACAAATTAGTGTGACCACAAAACCACATATGTATATGATGCAATGGGATAATTGATAAACAGAGTATGAAGGGATTTCTGCAGGGGCCTAGAGAAGAAAGCCATAAGATCTTCATGGTGGGGAGTGTGTAGAATTTCTAAGCTGATGTTGGAAATCGAAAGTATGTATAATTAAGAACTATATTCCTAGATGTGTTTTCATATTTGGATTTAACACGCACATACTGGGGGCATTAACATCATGCAGAATAATGCAGTCTCATTTACCTGATTTAGGAGAAGTTATAACTATACAGCTTTTGTATTCTACCCACTTAGTCAACTTTTCCTTGATTTTATGATTTTCATGTAGAAGGATAGAAAGTAGAAAAGGCCTCTACAAATGTTTCTAGAGCCAAAAAGGGAGTATAAATATACAGTTTGGAAGTAGTATCTCCAAAAGCTAAAGGCAAATTTAAGAACCAAAATATTCAAAAGCAATTAAGGAAAAGCGGATGCCAAAAAATTTTGGAAAACATGACTACTTAAGAATGAATCACAATGTAAGTAATATTCAGAGCTAAAGAAACACTGATACTTCTAATGTGATTACTAGGATTGGAATAAAACAGATCCAATGCATTCTTAGTACATGCCACATCATCTTAATTACTGTAAAGGTAAAGTGTGAGCCCAGAGAATATAGGAATTTTAGTGACTTTTAGAGTCACTATAGTAATATTACCAGTAGCCAATGCAGAGATTTAACACAAAGGTCTCATTTGAATGGGGTTCATTCATACTTGGTACTATTAGTGTTAGGTTGACAAGATATCTGAGAAAATTCACAGAAGTGGCTCCGTGAAGAATCCACATAATGAGTCTGGCTAGAGGTGGTCCCATTGTTCATGCAATTTGATTCTTTGCCGGTCTTACAGTTTTATTTTATAATAGATCTTTAATACACAGAAGCACAAACTTATTGAATTTTTAACTCTAAGAACTGGTTTAGAAATTCTTACAATTCACTTGATAGAACTGTTAGTTTCTTTCTAATATATATTCCAGTAAACCTGACCCTCTATTCCATTTGCATGATCTTCCACATTGAATATCTGATTATCTTCCCCCACTGGACTCAAGATCAATCTATTCATTTCCAAGACTTGAGAGGGTCCACAAAGTGCTAAGAAAGGGTTTCAGCCACTGGAGAGATTTGCACTTATCTGACTGTAGAGTACTGAGAAAGGGTTATGTTAAAGTTAAGTGATTTTTTTAATCGAATATTTTCTCCAGCTAAGTTGTCATTATTGGTTTTTCATCATATAACTCTACTACCGCCCTGAAAGCTAGAGATTGCCTGACTATCCATCAGAGTGGGCTATGTGATGATGTAGTAACAAATAATCCCCAAATCTGAGTGACTTAAACCAACAAAAAATGTATTCTCACTCTTCCTACATCAGTCTCTTAGATTGCAGCTCTGTCCCATGTCACTCTCAGTCAGGGACTCAGGATGACAGAACCTCCACATCTCTATGCCACTGTGGTATGGAGAAAGGAACATGGCTGACCACATACTGGCTCACCAACGTTTCTGCCCGGAAGTAAACACCGGACTCCTGCTCGCTTCTGGCATCAGATTACATTGGCCAAAGTCTGTCACACAGCAGAAGGGATGTACAATCCTACGAGGAGAATTAAAACACTGGTAATAGCCCTGAAAACTGTCCCAGTTTATATATCCACTTCTAGTAACTAAAGATTTACTAATTCAAGAGTAAAAATATTAGCTAGATGTGCAATCATAAAACTAGATGTAATTGCCTTGTGTCTTATGTATGTATATGTTTCTGAGTGAGATAGCACAAATACTTAGTACAATAAAATTGGTGCAAAAATGTATTTTACAAAAACAGAAATATGCCATTTCATAAGAGAGTTGTGCCTAAACTGTATCTCTAGGAAAAAGCTAATCCTCATTCATTTTACATAGTTCAATTTATCTTTCATGCTCACTTGATTGTTATTAAACCTGGGGTGATACCCAGCCCATCACAGAGCTGGCTAGAATCTTTCTAAAGCTAATTTCTGCCTGGGGGCTTGGTGGTTTAATCATATCACTTTCTCTCCTTTTGAGTTCTTATTAGTGTTGAACTTCCTGGGGTATTGTACAGTCATGACTCTGAGGTGGTTTATCCTGAGTTATTTTAATATTTTTTCCCTGTCTAAGAAACCGCTGAGGAAGGTCAACCCAATCTCTAGCTCTTCTCAACATGACAGATTCTCTACAAATTGAGATTCGCAGACTTCAGTGGATCATGTTGTCCATTTCCTCCCAACTGAAATGCATTCTCTTCCCTGCTGATCAAGTAAGAGCAGATTAGGACCTATCTGGGGTGGGGGAAAATTAAAAGCATAATTCTAAGAAGGATGTCATTACTTCCTGACTTCAATACTCAAAGGTTTTCCTTTTATTGGCCTTTTCAGCCATTTTTTTCTACTTTTGTTTGTTTGCTATTTTATGTGGTTTTGTTTATTTGTTTGTTCATTTAAGCTAGATGCTATTTGAGGCTAAGTCACTTTCACAAATATGTTATATGATGGCACCAATTTCATCAAAAAGTATCATTTTACTAATGATAGAAATAGGGATTATGCAGATTCTACTGAAATGTTATTTGTAAATATAATTATATAACTTGAAAATACAATTTTTCTTATTACTTTATATACACACAATATTTTCAGAGCCATTTCTTTTGGGGGGAATGTTTGAATTGGCAGTGTCTCTTCCAACTTAAATATTAATTTTCTGACTATTTAGATGTGGTTACTTAGCTAATGCTCTTTGACACAAAGAATAAACCTGTGTATATTTAAAACTGGGAAACTAATCCAGTTCACTCTCTTATGTTACCAGTGAGAATATTAAGGTTCTGAAACTTTTTTTTACACTAATGCAAGGGGAATTTCTGAGAAGTTTTTGAAAAACTGAAAAAAACATAGGCAAAAGAAAGGAAAAACAACAATAGTATTAATCACCTCCCAGTTAATGTTTGGAATTCCATGCCTGTGCTTTTCAAGATACATAGAATAGCTAAAGTATAGATTAACTGAACCTTTTTCAAATTCACATAAATAACATGATTTTGGGGTAGTAGCTCCCCAAAGTCTAAGAAAGACTCTGAGTCTTCACAATAGGGTTCTGTGATTGATTAGTAATGTCTTCCTGGTTCAGGGAATGAGGTAAACAGCACACACATCATTATGCCAGAGGTAACTCCAAACAAAAGCAAACAAAAAAGATTTGTTATGAATACTGTAGCTTAATTTTGATCATGACACTATACAAAGAGTATAAAACCCTTTGATTAACTTTATGCATTCCGTTTTGATGTCAATACAATGGAGAGTTTGTTTTAAGGAAGTTTTAGAGGTGTTTTTGAAAGTCAGAAGACACATAGGATGTGTTGGTGGTCACCTTGTACTGGTTAGATGAAGGATGTGTGATGGAAGTGGCTGTTATGCAATGATTTCCTGCAATCTTTGGGGCCTATCAAATAAGAGAATTGCTCAGGAACAATTCTAACTGTCTCTGAGAACAGCTAATCAGAGAAGAGCCCCCTTGTAATTTGTTCTTAGAAGTTCTGCATTTAAAGTTACATACCAAATAAAAAGACATTGTAATCTATAGCAGGAAAAACCCCAAGGGATGGTCTTTGAAGACAGCTCTGAAATGTGGTTTTTTTTGTTGTTGTTTTTTCCTAGTCCGTAAGTAATGAAGACATTGAAAATTATTGCAGGGGAAACAAAAAGAATTTACAAAGCATGTCTTGTAAAGTTGCCTTAGACACAGGGACAGCAAAAAGATAATGAATTCTTGATAACCAAGGACACACACGTTAGCAAAGAAAGAACTCACTCAAAAATATCTTATGATGTATTTATAGGCAACTGCTACCAGACAAGTTTTCTCATATCCTAAAAAAGTAAAAGAAATCGAAGAGTATATCATATCATTTTAAACATCATGTGCAGATGAACTTTAAAGCAACTATTTGTCTCAAATCCTATGTTTTCACAACATGAAGAGCAATATAGTAGTACAGACCTGGTATACACGTCAGGAATCCCATATTTGAATTCTAGATTTGTCCCTGACTACAGGACTTGGAGCAAGTCATGTGATGTCTCTGGGCTTTAACTTTATCTCTTTAAATGTTGTTTTGGGATTAAGTAATCTCTAAAATACGTACATTTTGACTCTAAAACATTTCATGACATGATGTAAAGCAGGATAAACACCTGTCTAAACACCAATACCACTGGTCAGGAACAGCATGGGTGGGGAAAAGGGAAACTTGAAGACAAGACTAAGTCAAATGTAAACTTGCTGCTATGCACCTTCATGGGTTGTCAATTTACAGAAGATAGGGAAAATGCTTACTGTTTCTCTTGGCCCGGTTTGCGAGCTCTCAGGCCTGTTCCTGGTTGGCACTGTGGAGAAGAGAAAATTGGATCAGGGAGAGCATGAGGAGAAAGGAAAGAAGACCCACAGATTCTATTTAAGTCCCTCCTGCACACAGCCACTTGTTTGGAAGAGGCACCCTTGTATTGTCCTAATGTAGGCATGAGGTGCGGCTCCTCAAAGTAACAGAACCAATAAAATATAACTGTCCCTGCTTTTGGAAATATCTCAGAATTGCCTCCGGGATTTCTGACCTTGACACTCATCTTCAGACCTTATTTCTCAATCCCTGGGCACTGTGGTTAACTTTACAAGGTGGGGGGTTGGGGGGTGGGGGGATAGTATTGCATCCACCCAGGCTACCGGGACAGAAAAAAATGAAAAGTCACTTCCTACCATTGTAAGAGTCTGGGTAGGAAATTGAGAAGGGAAGAAGTGATGCAAGAAGATGTATAAACAATCATCAACGACATTTAGTGACAGATTAAAAAGGTAAAGAATCAGAAAGAGGAATTTCCTTTACTTAATTTTGACCAGGGAGATGGAAGGTTTCCATGTAGAAACATGTAGAATATGAGACTATAAATCACCTGTTTTTTGTTTGTTTGTTTGTTTGTTTGTTTGTTTGCTTTTCAGTTTATAGAAACCAAACTAAAACTAGCATATTTATACATGTGTTTGTTTTTCTAGGACTGATTCCCTAGGAGAATTAAAAAGAACATATAAGAACAAAAGGAAGTTTTTAAAATTACGTTTATCATTAATCCTATCTTAAAAGTAAATAAAGATGGTATACTTAAAAAAATATATAGAACACTGTTAAAAGTCAGAGAACGAAGAGCAAATGGTGAGGAATTCAAAATATACTACAAGAAATTGAAAGTCTCAATAGAATGGTTGACAAATATTGGCGATATCCCAGAAAATAGAACAAAACATGAAATATAGAAAAACAAGTAAAGACAAGATATTAAATATAGAATGGGAGATTTTGGGAATCAATCCAGGAAATTCAATATTCATATAGACATTCAGAAAGAAAATAATCTGATAAGAGACGAAATCATCAAAGAACTAATAATGCAAGAGCTTTTGCTATGATTAAGGGGCCCATTGAGTGGGAAGAGTGGGTGAAAAAAGACTCGTATCAGGAAACAACATTGGGAAATGTCTGCATAGGACCAAAGAGTAAATTCTAAAAACTTCCAGAAAGTTAAAAAATGTTATATTACGTCAATTAGAAATTAGAATGCCTTCGTGTTTGTCACAGCAATATTGAAAACTAGGAGACAGAAGAGTGATACCATCAAAATTCCCACCCTCAACTGTCCCAGTCACTTATTGCTGTATAACAAATAATCCCAAACCCTCAAATCATGCATTTTGCTCACAAACATGCAATTTGGATAAGGCTTAGTAGAGTCTGCTGTAGGAAGCTTGAGTGGAGTTTTCTGGCTGGTCAGGAGGACCCAGTTACAAGTGTGTTCACCCACAAGGCTGATGATTTGGTGCTGGCTATAAAATCCTCTCTGTGTGGGAGGTGTGTGCATCCTCACAGCATGCTGGCTGGGTCCCAAGAAACAAACAAATAAGTCAAACCAAAAAATACCTGTATAACATTCTGTGTCCTAGTATTGGAGTCACAGAGTGTCACTACCACCACAGTTATCAGTCTGTCCAGATTCAAGGGCAGAGGATACAGACCTCACCTTTTTATGAGAGGCATCTCAAGTCACATTCTAAGAGTGTGTGAGGTGGGAGATACTGTTACAGCTATTTTTGGAAAATACATTCTGCCACATCAACCTAGAATGCCATTCCCAGAGAAACTGTCAATGCAAGGGTTGAATGAAGACATACTTTTTAAATCAAAGTTTATTGGGGTGACCATTGTTAGTAAAGTTACATAGATTTCAGATGCATAATTCTGTATTACATCATCTGTATATATCACATTGTGTGTTCACCACCCAGAGTCAGTTCCCTTCCATCACCATAATTAGACCCCATTTACCCTCTTCTAGAACTCCCTTCTCCCCTTACCCTCTGGTAACCACTAAACTATTGTCTATGTCTATGAGTTTTTGTTTCTAAAGGAAGACATTTTTCAGACATGTTAGATGTCAGACAGTTTATCTCCCACGTACTCACTTTCGGGAAGCTATAAGAGAATGTGCTTTACCAAGACATATGATTGATTGAAATTCAGGAAAATAATGGTCTGACTCCATGGAGGTATGAAGGACTCCCCAGGATGGTGAAGGGTGACCTCAGAATGGCAGTTGTGCACGCCCATAGAGTACAACCAGCCTAGATTAAGATAGAATCTCTAGGTGTGATGTCTTCAAGAGTACTAAACTTTACTTTGCAATATGGTTGATTGTATTAAGGGAGATTTAACCAATTAGGAGAGAATTTGAGGCTACCCTAGATGGACACACAAAAAAACTAACTAACAAAGAAATAAGATAGTCAAATTCAAGGACAACAACGAGTTTTGCAAGAAAGAAAAAATTGTCATAGTATATTACATAACTTGGTGGGGCATCGTGTTTATATGGTCATGACAATGTCAGCATTAAATACTTATATATCCAAAATTGTGCTATGTTTCTATTGGGAGAATGGGGAGTGTAGTTAGAGTGTGTAGTTATATCTGGGTAGGCAGTGGGGGGAGATTAAAGAAAGCCAAATCATTATCTTCTGCAGTAGAGTATTAATAGGTCTGTATATATATATATATATATATATATATATATATATATATATATATATATATATATTAAATCAAGAAATTTTAAGTGTGCTTTCTACAGATACTGGTACTTATATTCGTAAAAAGAGCTGGAAGTTGTTGAGTCTGGGAAATGGGCAACTTGTTTCCAGTGAAAAGAGGCAATGGAGAAGGGTGACAAAAAGAACATTATTTTTATTCATCTTATAAAATGATTTGATTCTTAAGATTAAGGCTAGAGGAACTTACTTTTGGTCTTGGACATCACACTGTGGTTTTCACTTCCGGCAATCTGGGCCGTATATGCTGCCAGGGTCATTTGGAGGGAAGGGTAAAGGAACCCTCTGTGTCTAAGATAATCCTGCCTTTCCCTGTCTCCCAGCAGCAGCCTGGGCCTCTCCCTGAAGTTCAGGTGCATGGTCTGGCCTACCCCGGGCACCCAGGGCTGTGAGCGGAAGAAAGGGCCTGCACCAAAGGTATCCTCATTTATTTCCTTCTGGCTCCATGTCCTTGGAGGAGAGACTTTCCTCTTTAAAAACAGCCTTTGATAAATGGGGGAGGAATAACTATCACATCCAGAAAACTAATCAAGCTTCCCAGGAAATATGAATGTAAATAAAATATTGATTAAAAGCTAAAAGGATTTTAATTAGGTTACTTAGTTTAATAGTTTAATTTGGCAGAAACAGACAACTTGGACAAGGTTCTTTGTGTAAGCACATTTTAAATCACTAATTAAAATTTCAGATGGCAATCTGAGATTAGCAAAAGAATCTTCAAAGGCAAGCAAGATGCCCATTTATTTTATTTTAAAACTCAAAGCAATACTAAGATGGTACTTTAGGTCCTCTATCTAAAATAATGTGAATTCTTGGTATATTATAACCCACTTTGACCTACATACCATCTGCCATTAATTTATATTCAACAGAAAACATAAAGTAGTGGGCAAACATCACACATTTTTATTAAAGAATCACCTGTGTTTTTAATAGAATAGATAAAATTGGTCTTCAGAGATACAATGTTTATTATATTGGAAAAATCAACTCCCACACATGTAAACTTATGGCAGAGTAAAATATTATTTATTCAGTCTCATTCAGCTAGTGCATAAACCATTTTGAATCAAGACACCAGAGAAGATTCCCTATTAGGTAATTACATGTCACTATATTAAGTAGCACACTTCAAGGTCAAAGTGAAGTCTGTGCTTATGTTTAAGATGGTAAGGCATCCAGAGTGTATCAGTTGAGCATAGTGATTATAAGAACAACTCGGAAGCCATAATGCCTGGGTTCAAATCCTAATTTTCACTTACTAGTCACATGACCTTGAGCAATTTAGATAACACTCCTGTGCCTCTGTTTCCACATTTATAATATAGGAATTGTGATCATCAGACCTACTTTGCAGGGTTGTTATGAGGATTAAAAAATAGTAAATTTCAAGCACGTAGCACATGAAGCTATGGAATGTAGTCAATACGAGTACACAATAAAAGTCCTATAAATTTTAAAAGTTTTGTAATTAGGGGGGTGGAATCACAGACAATGGAAAAATCTGTATTTTTAATGAGAGATGAAGGGAAAGGATAAACATCATGGGCTTTGCTTTAAGATGTATTTGGATTCATACCCTAGCTCATATTCACCAGCTGTGGGTACTTTGAGCAGGTTACTTAACCACTCTGAGATTCATTTTCCTCTCACATGTAAATGAGGTTAACCACACCTAACGGGGAGTATTGTTGAAGAGTCAATGATATAAAGCCTTATACAAAGCTTGACCCAGAAGAATTGTTCAACGTGTTCAAATGTTAAGTCACTATCCCTTCTCTTCTGAAATAAATATAAAATAAAGGATACATAGCTTGTAACCTGCTCTACAAAAATGTGTTAAAGTGGTGACACACGAGGTGGTTGCTCCCATTAATTTAAATTCTCTAGAAAGGACTTCAATGATGCATTGATTCTATAACAGCTACCCAAACGCAGGAGGGCCTGAGTAGGCCTTGATACAATCCAAGTCCATCACTCATCTATTGCAGGGGAGACAGAATTCCTGCCATAGGAAGATTAATCATACATATCAAAGAAGGTGGTATTTACGTAAAAGTCTCTGTGGCTTTTGTACAAGTCATGGAACAGAGGGTGTGACATTCACTCTCGCTTAGACAACTTCAGAAAAAGTGCTGAGGGCACCATCTCTACTTCTTGGATGTTCATGACCTCAGTCCAGACATTTGACTGATACCATGTTAAGATACCATAGTATCTTAGGACGCTGACTTCCAGATAAATTTCTCAATACTTTTCATAGATACCACAAGTGAATGAGGGTGAGACCACTGGTTCCAGAAGACCAGTTAACATATTTCCTGTGACTAATGACAGTGAAAAAGGCTCCAACCACTATTGTTAGTTACCCTGTTTCCCCGAAAATAAGACCTAGCCAGACAATCGGTTCTAATGCGTCTTTTGGAGCAAAAATTAATATAAAACCCAGTATTATATTATATTATATTATATTATATTACATTATATTATATTATTATTATATTAAAGACCCCATCTTATAATATACTAAAATAAGACTGGGACTTATATTAATTTTGCTCCAAAAGATGCATTAGAGCTGATTGTCCAGCTAAGTCTTATTTTTGGGGAAACACGGTATTTTTAAGGTAAATCTTTACAGGCAAATGATTATTAAAAGCAGTGTAAAGTGAGGGAGAAACCTGTCTGTAAATGTTTCAAAGAACTGAATAATCAATCTTATTCTACAGGATCTTAATCCACAATGTCCTAAGGAAATTAAATATGGTTCAAAGATTACATCTATTTTGGTGTAGCCAAAAATTTCTCTTCATCATGCACAATTATCCATTTCTGTTTTGAAGCTCCTGTTTCAACAGAGTACTGGGACAAGCCACCTTCTCAGAGTTTTATTTTCTGTTCAGTTAAGTCACTTTCTAAGTGACCATTTATTACTTTGGAAACTAAGCTTCTGTTGGAATCTTTCTTCTGATCACTTTCTGCAACCACAGTCTTTGCCACTCAATCAATCAACGTGCAATTTTGAACCTCTGATATATGCCTAGTTCTCTATTAGGAGCAACACAGAGGAACAGAAGTATTAGAAGAACCCATGACCTCATGGAATGTATATTATAGTTGGGGAGGCAAGGCCAATGTATTATAAATAATGAGAGAAAAATTTAAGGCAACATATATTAATGTATATGTTAACATATATTAACATATATTTCCATATAAAACGGGAAGATTAATTTGTAGTTGAGGAGGTATGTGAATAAGATGGCCTATTAAAACACATTTAAATAAAGCCAGGTGGAGTGTCAAGTTCCCTTTACTAGGATGTGTTTCCAAGTCAATTTATTCTGCCACCCATGTATACAATGTGTAACTGTATAGTCATGAAACAAATTATGCATCATACATACAAATCTTTCTTTTTCATTATTGTATAAACAGGTGCCTAGTTCAAAATCCAGCTTCTCTTTGTCATTCAAATATATATATATATATTATTCTTTTTGTTCTCTGGTTTGGTCAAGTAGATCCTGTGGGGCCAAACAACTGGTGGTGGAAAAGGTTTAATGACACAAGCTAATCACTGGCTGCAAAGTCATCTTCTCAAACCAAAGTTGTGTCCTATTAATATTCAGCAAATCTTTGAAAAAGACGTAAGCATAAGCCACCAGGCAGCTCTTTATCTGTCATTATCGGCTGTTCTGCGATAAAACCAGTATCTTGGAAAAATGCATCTGCCTTCCTTGGGAGATTGTTAAACCCTGGAGAATGAACAAACCTGCAATTTTGGGGCTTTGTGGTTTTGCTCTGAAGAGCCAGCAATGTTGAAAGGTTTGTGTGCTATCTCTGTTGAGCCTGATCCAAAAGTAAGGCTATGGAGCCAATATCAAAGCCAGTCTCTCTTCACTGGGTAAAAATTCACCAAATCCAATGTATTCCCTAATGGACTCTACCCACTTTTCAATGTTCTTTTTTAAAAACTGAAAAAATAAATAAATACATAAACAAACAAACAAACCTTTAATTCCACTTAGGCAAGATAATAATGCAATTTTGACTCAAGCTTCCTTTTTGATAAGCTGGTTGGAATAGTCTAGATGACAAAATGGTGGTTTAGTGGTCCCTGGGAACTGAAGTTACTCTTCAGTGCTCTGATAGACATCTTTGACTATTATTCTTTCCATCCACTCTAAATCTCTGTTTGGGGTTCTCTCCTCCTACTCTCTCCAGGGTCATTGTGCTAAACTATACTGACGGTGCCCATCGTTCCCCCAACATAGTAGTTTTGTGGACTCATGTTTCCACTATGAAATTCTGACATGAAATTATCAAAATCATATATAAAATGGCAAATAGTCCTTCCCCATCTCCCCCAACCATACTTTGGTTTGATTTTAACTAGTCCTAGAATCTGACACAAAAAAAATAGTCAGGGCTATTGTGTCAAAGCCTGAATGGAAGCATGACTTGTGTTCCTTGCATTTAGATGATGTTAGATCAGGGAAACACTGCTGACTCAAAAGTCTGCTGAGAATTGTATAAAACAGGCATGCAGACAGCCTGCCCACCAGAAACCACTCACTCAAATAATAATAACAGACACTCATTAAGCGCTTGCTATGTGCCAAGAACTGTCCCAAGGAAACTGTGTGTAGTGTATTCAATGAATCTTCATACATCTTTATGAGGTGGGTGTCATTGTTCTTGTCACATCAGAGATGAGACTATTGAAGCAAAGAGAATATTATGTCACTTACCCAAGAATACACCACTAGTAAATGATGGTAGAGGGATTTGCAGCCAAGTCATGTGGCTCTAGAGTCAACTTTATTAACCTACTCAGCTCTGAACCTGGACGTTTAGGACCAAGGCAGGTCATAGAAATGAGTGAAGTAGACAATCCCCACTTATTTCTACCATGTACAAACATAGACCTTGGTTACCATATCTTCTCATACTGCAAGAGAAACCTGGATTATTTATGTGAAATAGCTGGCTTTTGAAATGTTGAGTAACAATTTAAAAATGTTTTTCAACGTCATTTGGGGAAACACAATACACTTCTGAGGATCACAAGTTTGCACATAGTTGAAACACAAAGTGTGGCCCACTGGAGTAGCATACATTACTTTAAAAATGTTGTTCATGTTTTTTAAGAACAAAATTGCAGAATTATTTAGCTGAAGCCTACATAGCTCATCTTGGAGAGATCCTATCCCAAATGAGAATTCCCTGTCGTATATCAGCTCATTTCATTGCTCAGCCACTGAAAATGTTAGAAAAAAATCTCTCTTCTCTTGTATCAAAAAAGTCCCTGTGGTGTTTGATTCCAGTGATCTTAGTTCTGCCCTCTGGAGATATGTCGCTGAGACAAACCTTTATTCTACAAAATACTCTTAGATTTTTGAAGACAGCTAGGGTAATTTCTTTATCTCCTATTTCAAATTGCACAATCACAGATCCTTTAATAATTTCAGTGACATGGTTTCAAAAACTCTAACCAGTCTTTAAACAAAGGCAAACAGCAACCTTTATCAGGTATCTATTATGTACTAGTCTGATGGTGTCCAACCAAATTTTTTTGATCCACAGTCCCCTATCATAAAAGTATTTTTAGTATATGTTGCCATGTACAATGTTACTTTATGCCATGTGCATGCTAATATTTATTATATGTAATATATAATAATTTTACTAATTTTATATATACAGCTCTGTAATTTGCTAATACCTTAAACAGTGCACATTTAGTTCAGGGTTTTTCAGCCTTGTCAATATTGACATCTTGGCCCAGAGAATTCTTTGTTGGGGGCGTGGGAACTGTCCTGTACGTTGTAGGAGGTTTAGAAGCAGCGTCCCGGGCTTCTACCCCCTAGATGCTAGTGGCATTCCCAGTAGTGACAACCAAAACATTCCAAATGTCACCAGACATTTTAAATGTCCCCTTAGAGGCAAAGTCTCTACCTGTTAAAAACTATTAATTTAGAGGTAGGTTTAACGTTTAATTTTAGAGATTATAAATCCATAATTCAGATAATATTCTTGACAATTTTGAATGTGTTGACCAGTTTCTTGCAGATTTATTTAGATCATTACCGATTTTGTCTCTTAATGTAGGTAATGAGGAGTTTGTGTGAGGCAACACAAGTGCTTCCATTTTGTTCTGGATTCCTTTTTCTACCATTGTTAGTGCCATTTCGATCTGGTGCCTCTTTAGCAGAGCCTTCTCCATCACTCCTCAAACCCACTTAACTGGGCCCATTTAAATTGAAGCATACCACAACCGACCAAGAAAACATGAGAAGGTGGGCACCCCAGTGGCACTCATGCTCAAACCCCATGTCATGGACTGGGTAACTTTTGGTCCTGGGAAGCACACCAGTGGCAAGCTGTACAATAAATATCGCTTAGGCTTAAGGAATTTCTTTCTCTATATAAAATGTAAATATTAATAGCAATTCTAATATTTTACCTTCACCCCAAAATATTATTTTGCTCCTCCTTGGGATGCATGCATCCCACTTTGGAGACACTGGACACAGTTCTTGGTCTTCCAGGAACAAGACCTTATTTAATTCAGATTGGAAATATCCCACGAAAATAAAGAACCCAAACTAGAACTCAAGGGCCTCCTAATTAGTGCCAGGGCCAGAAGGACTTTCCCCTTGGTATTCACACTTATCAAAAAAGGAATAAATAAACAAACAAACAAACAAACAAACAAAAATTAAAAAAAAAAACACACAAAAAACGGTACATGGCATTTCCTGCTATCCCATCCAAATTTTAGCTTTTAAATGGGTGTAGTTTATGTGCTTTACTCTGAGTGGACTTATGCCAATTCTAGAGATTACTACAGCCCTTCTCTGTGTGCATAAACTATCTCTTGAATAATTCCTTCCCACGTTCTGCTGAGATTAGTGTCAAAACTCAGCATGCTTTAGTTTACAGAATTGACCTGCGTTGAGAATCAAATTATTTGCCCATCTGCATTTTTCTCCAACAGAGCTTTCCAAACTTTAATGTATATGTGGATCACTGGGTGTCTGGTTAAAATGCAGAGTCTGCAAGTTGGAGGTACAGCCTGTGAATCCGTATTTCCACCACAATCCCAGGTGATGTTCGGGCTGCTGATCTATAAAGCACACTTCAGGTAGCAAAGCCCTCACCCTTTTCTTCTCCACCTTTCCTCCGACCGACCACATTTCTTTTGTGTGCAGTAAGTACACTGGAGAACAATTTGCCTAGGCTAACAGAAGGGACCTGTTCAGGCTGTTCTATCAGATCCTTTGTATCTAGTTCAGACACCAATTTTACTTAAATATAGTTCGCTAGCTCTATAATATTTGGATTCTTCTTTACTTATAGGAATTACTGAAGCAAAGCATCTGTTTATTAGTTGTTTTATTCTGTCACTTGTTAACAATATCCTTCATTATCCAAATCCATCCAAAGGCATTTGAATTGTTACAAACATTTCTATAGCCTTAATTTACTCTAAAACATTAACTTCCTTGCTATTATACTTGCTGAGTTTTGTCACTCTTGTTTTTTTTCAATTTAGCTTAGGCCACAAATTTTTCCTTCCAGCTTTTATGTGCAGTGTTTTAAAATCTGAGTGGGTCAAAAGTTTCTTGTGCAGCCACATTAATTTCTTTTTATATCACCTACCACTCCTGACTCCTTCAGATTTCTTCCTCAGTGGAGACGTTTGCAGTTGTAGTAATGTCATGTCCTTTTCTGTTCCTTTGTTCCTGGTTTGCTTATTTTAAGAAGTTCCAGCTCCCATTCCTTTAGAATCTCTAGCCAGTTGAAACATACATATTTTCTTGAAATCTTTTGACATCTGCTTTTATAAAGCCTGGGCCTGAATCTGATATACTCATTATATTCTTTTTAATAATTAGCAACCCCAAGGTGAGATCATGTCTTTCTTCTAAGTTTCCTATTATTCTGGGTTCCTCCCCACCCCCACCCTCCCACACACGTGTCCTTCCTTGTAGGTTAGAATTAAATCCAGACTAGCAGTTCTCACCAATGCTTCCTTTATGTTCTGGAAGATGAAAGCACCAGCTCTTCCTTTGGGCTAATCATTTGCATACTTTAGAAATTTTTGTAATGCAAAAAATGAAAAATCTCAGGCCATGCTCTGAGGAGCTGACCGGAACATGGATGGGGACAGGCAAACGTGTGGCTCTGAAGGTTAGTCTGAAGCAGACGTGTCAGTGCCCTTAGGGTGTAAGACTCTCAGCAAACACAGCAGCACCTCTGGGACAGTCCTGCTGTCAACTTCCAGAGTGAAGAGATTGCAGCTGTGTTACCTGTCATAATTACAATGTTCAATTAGCAGTTGTTCAGATCAAACTGCAAACAAGGTTTTTGAGTCCAGGCATATACTGTTCATAAGTAAACAAAATAATAAGGAATGGATTGACGACAACATGAAATATGTTCTGAGATGGAAAATGAGTTCCATTCAATAGTATTTTAAGATCCATAATTGGAAAATTACAGAAAGACATAATGGATTCTTGGGTTCTTGGGCATGGTATGAGCAAACTGATAGCTTGATGATGGGAAATGATCTTGGTATTAGAATGAATGAGGAGAAAAGCTAGTTATGTTAGCTAACAAGTTGTCAGAATAGTCCAAGTGTGTTGTTTTGAAAAACTGGAATATGATAATAGAAGATGGAATGAGAGGAAAGAAAGAAAGAAAAAAAAACACAATTTCAAACAGTAATAATTACAATTTCAAACCCTTCATTCAAAATTGTGTCACAATGTATAATTAAGAACTCAATCTAAAGAAAGAATGTACTGTGGACTTTAGAATCAATTTCTTAAAGCCAGATTCATTCCTTAATAACTTCTTTAGCATCTACTAGGTTCCTGGCACTGTCTAGGTCTTGGAATTGAAAACTAATAAAATGGCAATCATATGCTCAAAGAGTTCAAAGTCAAGTGGAGGAATCTGGTGAATACATAATTAGAATGCAACTTTGCAAGTGTGAGAGCAAACTTCTGTAAGAATACTGAAGAGTATGGCTCAGACTCCAGTGACATATTAGGGAATATTTCACAACATGGGGAACATGGGAATTCTGTTTTGAATTAAGACTTCACAAGGTAGAGAAGAGAAGGGAAAGTACACTCTGAGAAGAGGAAACAGCATGCATATATGCTCACAAATGAAGAAGGCTAGGTTGGTACTCAAGTATTCATGGAGTACTTAGGAGGACTTTCCATTTCCCTACACCACTTGAAATTCAGCATCATCATGTGACTTTATTTGGCAAATGGGCTACGTTTCAAAAGGATATGGGCCACTTCTAAGAAGACGACTTTTTTTTTTAATGCTCATGATAGCTTATATTTATTGAATACATATTATGTCCCACACAACCTTCTATACACTTTATATATTTAATCCTCATTTAGTCTTTTTTATTTCTTTCTTTTAATTTTTCAATTACAGTTGACATTCAGTATTATTTATATTAGTTTCAGTTGTACAGCATAGTCGTTAGACATTTTTATAACTTAAGAAGTTATAGACCCCCCTGACTAGTCTAGTACCCAACTGGAATCATACAGAGTTATTGCAATATTGTTGACTATATTTCCTAGGCTTCACTTCACATCTCCATGCCTATTTTGTAACCACCAATTTGTCTTCTTAATCTTTAGGAAGAAGACTTTAACAACCTACCCTTGATTCAGCATCCTTTTCTTTCTCCCCTAAGGACCAGCGATACAGTATACAGTGAAGGCTCCAAAGCCTGGGTCTGTGGCTAAGACACACGTTTGAGTACAGGCTCCTGAGACCCCCAAGATGGACATGCAGAATGAATGAGAAATAAACTTTCATTGTTTTAAGCCACTGAGATTTTGTGGATTGCTTTTTACCACGGCATAACCCAGCTATTCTGGACTAATACAGAAAATGGAAACTTGAAGTGGAGTATAGTGAGAACTAGACTTGGAATTACATACACTGGCTACTGTTCGAGCAGTGAGTGACAAAGAAGTTATTACTGAAGGCAAGAAAGGTGATGACAATGCCATCCAGCAGTGAAAACTTTAATAAGATTGTCTCCAAAACTGCAGTAACTTGGGCAGCAGACTATACATCCAACACCTTTGCAGCTTAAGGGAAGCGCCTGGAAAACTGTTAGGTTAGTGTCTGCTGGTGGCTGTTGGTCACATGGGGCAGGTATATTACAAGAGAGAGACAAGCTCAGAAGACAACTGGCAAATTTGCCATCAGATGAAAGGGAATCGAGGGAGTCTACAAAGTAAAGAATGTTTAGGATTGAAAGTAGGTACTGTTTTTAATTCCTTAACAGCAGAAGATAAAACTTTAAAAAATCGTAGAGCAACAAAGACCAATGAAATGTGCCCTTTTCACAAAGGTAAATTTGGGCTTTGTGCCAATTATTAAAACCACTGAAAGAATTAAGGGATCTCAAATTGAAGGTCTTACTAAGAACATGGTATCCATTTAATTCATAAAGTTGAACAAAATGGTTCAGAAAAAATAAAGTTTACAACTCTTCCACTAAAGCTTGGCGGGCTGAACGTAGCTATAATTAAGTACAGGTAGAAAAGTATGGGGTGAGAAAGCCAAGGAATTAGGCCTCAAAAAGAACTGTGGGTTTGGCTATTAGAAAATAAATCTCATGCATAAATAGATAAAAAGCCAACTCATTTTCTAAGGATGTTCTACTGCCGAAAGGACCATCCACCTGGATTAAAAGGGACAGACTGAAACTTGAAGTTGTTTCAAGTTTCAATTGTTTGCGGGCAGGACAAGTGCTGAGGGGCACTGCTTTGTCACCAGGGAGGGCGTGTTCTTTGGTTCCCACTTCAGATGTGAAGGAGGAGGATGGAAGAAGAAGACTCCCCAAGGACTGAACTAGGGGCCACAGAGAGCACAGGACAAGGGAACTCCCAGGAAGTGAAACCAGGGCCTAAGCAAAGTGAGTCCTCAAAATATTTGAATAGTGGGATTTTAGAATTGCTGCAGCCAGCCCTGCGTGTGCTATGTGTCTCCCATTCTTCTGAATGGAAGTGCATAATGCTGTTATCCTGGCTTTGTTCCACTGTTAGGCCCTGGATGTATAGGGAGCATAACTGGACCCACATGCAGACTATTGCATAACTCCTCCTCTCGTGAAGACTTCTGGTCCTTCCTATCACCTTGAACTCGATGCCGTGACTGAAGGGCAATTTTGGGTTGTCTCAGTTGAAAATGAGTTGAGCATATTTTGCAGGTGGAAAGTAAACTAAATATTTCAGGACCAGATGAACTCTTAATGCTCTTCTCGGTTACATCCAGGTCTCCTCCCTCCTGTCATATAATATGATTTCACTGCCCTCCCTCTTTGAGAGTAGGACTTTTCATGTTACTTGCTATGGCATTAGGATGTGAGCAAAAGTGATGGGTAGAAACCTTTGGGGTAGAAACCTTGAAGAGCCAGTGTGCGACTCACCATGTCCCCTCCATTTATCACTGCCATCTGTAATATTTCAGATCGTCCAGGCCTGAGCAGGCTGGGCCCCTGAGTGAGAACAGTACAGAGCAGAGCCATCTGACGACTCAGGATGGAAGCCTAGCATGACTGAGAAATAAACCTTGGCCATTTTAAGCCCTTACAATTTGGGAGTTGTCTGTTATGACATTTTAATAGCAATCTATCCTGACTACTACATACACTTCATAAGGTGTAGGCACCAGAGATTAAAAGTGACATTAACAGAAGGGGGGAACGATAGCAAAAAGAGAATGTTGAATTTATGGACATCACCCATACTGGATCCTAACCCATCCCTAGGGTGGGGCTTAAATTTAAACCATTCAGGGAATTCAAATAGGCATTATCAGAATAATGACATCTTTCTAAGCAATAACTTCTTGAAGTCTCACATATTTATAAACCTGAACATTCTATGGTATGTGAGATGCTTTAAAATCCTTCTCATATAAAAGAGTATCTTAAGGTAACTATATTTTAACTGCTTCTCAATAAAGAAAATTAGTCAAGTTCAAAATCTTAAATCTATTTAAACACAGTTAAACACATACACAAGAAAAATATACCACTTTTACCTGCACTATCATATGATCTTTTTAACTCTTCAGACATCTTTAGTAATGTAATGTGCTTGCTGATATTGATCTAAAACATAATTTGGACAAACCAAAACACTAGTTTGGCAAGCTTGCATATTACAGATTTCATGTCCTGTTGCTTAGGAAATACTCAGAGTTTATGAAAGCAGACTGTTGTGTCTAAGATTTGGAACTTACCTGTGAAGGAGGAAAGAAATTTTGTTAGTTTTGTGAGGGCCACTATTTAAATTGAGTGCTTCAATATGAAGCAGAATTATATCCAGATAGCCTTTTTATGTTCTTTTCTACCAAACAGAAATTTCTTCTCCGTGGAAGAATCGATAATGGGGTATGGAAAAATTGTGGAAATAATAACAAAGAATCCCTCACAGCATGTTTTGTTTTGTTTTTGGTGGACGAACGATCACTGGCTTGTTATCTTGAAAAATGAGTCAAAGCACAGGTCGGATCTATGCTTCTTTTCACTTTCTTTAGATCCTAGGCTTTCTGGGAGGCATAAGAAATTTGTGTTTATCTTCCAACCTTTCTATTTTAAGTGAGAACTGCTGAAGAAAATGCTTGTTTATGACATTGCTGAAAAGCTTCACTCTCTGGTTCATAATATCTTATGTGCATTTTTGTTGTATTGTAAATATGCTTTTTAAACTCCCAATTTACCTAGAAATATGTTGTGCCTGATTCCATGACTCATACGTGAGTATTAGAATGCTAACAACACGCGGGTCCTGCAGGGGCTGCAACAGCCATGGCCTAGATGAAGCAGTCTGCAGAAACAAATGGAAAGTGTGTGTGTGTGTGTGTGTGTGTGTGTGTGTGTGTGTGTGTGTGTGTATGAACGTGCATTTGTGTGTGTGTGTGTGTGTGTGTGTGTGTGTGTGTGTGTGTGTTCAAGGGAGGGACAATGTTTCTACTTTGAGCCAGAAAAGACAGAGAGATGATGGAAACTAACAAAGGAGCTCTGGGAAAATGGCCCTGTCAAGACAGACACTCTGCAAATGTGGAGAACTGGCCTCCTATTTTTTCTATGGGTGGTGTGGCATTATGTGTAGAGATAAAATTTTTAAAATTATATAAAACACATATACATTCTTGGCACATAGTAAGCATTCAGTAAATATTATCTATTTACAATAATTACTACTCTAGCACATATTTTGTGTATGGTAATACACCAAATGACAATGGGGATTTGGAACACTGCTACCCAACCTTCTTCCCACCTCCCTTCCCACTCCCCTCCACATGCATACACACTACAGGGATATTAAAGGACGGAGTAATGGGGACCGAATATTTGATCAGTCGGTGAGTTCAGGCCTCAATGTGCTGTACATGAAACTAGAACATGAGGCAGTTTTCAAGTATGAAACAGTAGCTCACCAGGTAGAAGGAAAGACACATGGGGCTCTGATTTAGGAGAAAAGGAAGACTCTACCTTCAGCAGTCACAGAGGCATGTCACTGTGTGGAAGAGTCCAAGGTGAGGAGACGCCACCACTAAGGTCCATCCCAGGGTGCTAGGGACACTCAGCCTGAAGCTGGCTAGTGAGAGGTATCAGACACATGACCAATACATAATAATGGATAACAGGGACTAGGCAGACTCTGTCAGGAACCCTGGAATTCTCTAGAAAAGTGGAGAAGGAGGGAACTGCAAAGTCAGTGTAAATTCAAGGAGATAAATTATTGGGTTCCAATAAGAAAGATGTTCCCACTCCAGGGGGACAAGTAGAACCAAGGGAGTGCTGGAAGCCTGATGGCACTGAAACCAAATGACAAGAATCTACAGACGGCTAAGGACCCCTTCAGTCTTGGAATAGGAATTAACTCACAACTAACACCCAGAACCACAGACACCTTTAACTTATGTAGCCGCAAGTGTTTTTTTCTTGTTGTTGGTTTTATATTTTTTCTTCTATTTCCATGACTTTTAGTGAGTTGGGTTTCACTATGACGTCTGTGCGCCAGTGTATGGTAGTCAATACCTCAGATTCAAATTTACTTACCATCCCCTTTAAATCCAGGTGCCATTGAACATCTGATGTCTTTTAGGGGGCCAGGACCAATGATGCTAATGATGTTAATGTGCTCACGTGGTAACTCCTGGGCATAATGCTTGTCCTTTAATAGGCATTTCAGTGGAGAATGCCTTCGCCAATGGGATGGATTCAATGGTTAGACATCTTGGGACATTTATTTCTTTTAATGTGCCTTAAATTTCAACCTACAGCCATTCACCTACTCTACCCATATGTAGGACCAGCCATGGCCATAGAGATATGCTTCAGGGCTTTGTCCTGAAGTCCCCAAATTGATCCTCCAAACATGTTCTGGACATTGATTTATTTGGAAACGTAACGGCCAGGGCTTTCTGTGGGTCTCTTGGATGCTGTCATTCAGAGTAACCTTGTGCATTTACACTGTAGTCTTGTGCTCAGACAGTTTTCCACAAGCGTGTGCTTCTGGTGTTAAAGCACTTCTTGGGAACACAGGCAATATAAGTGAAGCCAACCAAAATGTTGATCTTAACTGACAGGTGAAAAAGCAGGATATGATCTTATAAGTCTAAATTAGTAGTTTTAATACCATGTAATGTTTCATTTGGGGAGGGATAAAATCCAAATTCCTTGCCATGGCCTATATAAGGCTCTTTAAAACATTGCACACTTGCTTCTTCCACACCATTCTCACCTGTGCTCTCCAGTTCAGGTGCATCAACTTCTCACCATTCCTCAGATGTGATCGCCCCTTTGCAAGTCACCCTCTGCTTTCCACATGCTATCCATTATGCCTGGACTAGGCTTTTCTCTCTTCTTATCTGGAAATGTTCTATTTCTTCTCTGGATTTAAAAGTAATGTCTCCTTCTCTTTACAGGCTCCCTTTGCACTGTCATGAGTTGCCCTGTCAACTGAGCTGTCACTGTCTTTGTTCATAGCTTGATTACATTATTTATTACAATGTATTGCAGGTATCTATTTATATGGATGTCTACCCCGTTACCCCGTGTGCTCCTAGTACAGAGAGATTCGGTTTTATTCTGTGTTGTATCCTTAGCACTTAACATAGTGCTCCTGCCCTAGCAAAGGAACACAATAAATGTCTGCGGAATGAATGACTAAACATAAATCATAAAAAAAATATAGGAAACATTTGTTGATGATAGGAAACATTTGGCTTGACACGTAGGATAAGTTCCAACACAGAGCAGGAGAAAGAAAAAAGCAATTCTGTCATAAAACACCCTATTGAAAAAGTCACAGTGCATTGAACACTGTAAAACATTAGAAACATTTTATTTTAAAAACCACCTTTACTACAAATTACTACTTGCCTATTGAAGAAGAGACACAGTCACTAAAAGATGATTATCAGTTATTGAGCAACCAGCCTTTTAAAATTATGTGCAAGCCACAAGTCGGGAGATGCCTAAGATGGTGGAATCTGCTGAGGTCTGAATAAAACTGGCATTTTCCTATTTTCTGACAGTGAGGTGCTGAAATCTGCTGTCGGGCATTAACACGTTTGTTGATGGTAACTTGGCTTGGCAGGGTAGAAACTCCAGTGTGAGTTATACTTTTACGATTACATTTTCATTACTACACATAGATCTCTATCTGGGGTAGTTTATTGCTTGGAGTTATTAGTCATCTGCTGGTGCGATGCATGAGTACTGTTTTCCTTGTTCAATTTTAACAGCGGAGCTTTGCTTGAAAATCCATTTGGTAAACAGCCTCGTCTATGTCCACAAACCCAACGTGATGAGTGAACACATGTAAAAGTGTTAGTTAAACCAGATGTGGTGTATTGCTGAATTAAAAAGCCATTTAAATACAGTATAATTTTGAAAATTGTTTTACATGTATAGTATATATAACTTTATATTAACCAGCACATACAATGTGGTTTATGTCCAAGTAAAAAACATTATTTTGCTATTCCTTATATGTTTAATTTATTAAGCCTGCTCTTGCCAATACATTACAAAAAATGTAAACCAATTATAATAAAAACTTTGGTCAAACCTGTCAATTTTGTGCAATCATTTTGGCTGAAAGAGTAGTTTGGTCACTTTGAAGTTAATTGATGAAAACATTTTGTCAAGAATAAAAATATTTGAAATTGGGGTAATGTCTCCTCCCCCTAGGTCGCCCCCAAATTATTAAGAAGCAACATGATTTTTTAATCCCATTTACATTTTATAGCAATGCATTTTTAACAATTGATAGTGGACTTATAAAGAGAGCATAAAGATTTCATAAAGACTTCAGTGTCACTCACAAATGCCTAAACTCATTTCTACAAGTTGACTTCTGAAGTGGTTCACCAAAGAAGGCCACACTCTGGCTTTTGAAATGCGTATTAATAAAATGGCGCCTTCATCTTTCTCTGGTACGGTCCCTGAACTAAATGCTGTTTAAATATTCAATTAGATCATGAAGTCCATTGAATTGCGACATCAGAATGGTTCAGAACATTGGCAGTAAACAATTTTCAATCCAGTGTCTTTTCCTCCAGACAAAAAAATATACTTCAGCAAAGAAAGGCAAGTTCAAGCCAACAAGTTTTAACATAAATTTCTCCTTCTTGTCTCACTCTTCAATATGAAAAGAAATACTGTGTAGACCAAAGTTATCTGTTTATAGTAAACGGAAAAAAAAAATCCCTTCCCTTATGCCAAGATTGAGTTGTAACCAGCAATTAGAGGCCAAGTACATGGAGTGCTCCTCTGGGTCTCCTGATTTCTCCCGACCAGTGTTTATTGCAGGAGATTGTAATAATTAGTGCCGTAAACATAAATACAAAAATGAGGGGGTTGCAATAGGTGATCTCTAAGGTCCCTTCCAGCATTAGAATTCTAGAGTCGGTGAGCCAGAAATTGCTGACGTGTTTCTGAATGTACCAAATTTATGCCTGGGGACAATTTATTCATTTGAAAGATGGGTCCTTTTTATGAACTTGGCTCAGAAATATAAGCTTCAATGAAAAGTAAGTGCTGATAAAACACTAATAATTATAAGTGATTCTAGAGTATTTTACCTTCTACCAAGAGTTGGTGTATATACATCATTGCACTTAATTCTTAAAAACATTGTGAAGAAGCTCTATGACCAGGATTTTCTCACACCTGTGGCAAGCTTGGAGATTTAGTATTACTGAACTAGCCTCGGTTTTCTGACTTTGTCAAAGATGTTAAGGATTCTCTGTGATGGAGCAGAGGACAGGGACCTAAATTCATCTGAGCCTGGAAGCCCCCTGAGGGCAAGAACCATCTCTACCTTATTTACCATTGCGTCTTTAACATCTGACACAGTGCCTTATTAAGTGAACGCTCCAGTGAAGGAAAAGACACCATACACAGGTATGTCATGTGTCAAGCTGTGCTAAGCATCAAGAAGAAAACTAAAAAAGATTAAGAGAGATACAGTAGTAGAGTATTTTAGATCAAGATGTAATAGTAGAAGAGGGTAAAGGGGGTCAAACAGATGGTGATGGAAGGAGAACTGACTCTGGGTGGTATAGACACAATGCGATATACAGATGATGTATTACAGAATTGTACACCTGAAACCTATGTAACTTTACTAACAACTGTCACCCCAATACATTTTTATAAAAAAAGAAGCAATCCTCAAGGAGGTGCCATTTAGGAAAGCTAAGAAAAAAGTAATATTTGGGAAACAGTTTTCCAGACATAGGGGAAAACATGACACATGGACCCTGAGGTCAGAGTGCATTTAGTATCTATCTTTGAAGGACAGCAAGGATTCCTATGGCAGGAGTGGAAAGACGCAAAGAGACTTAAGAGATGAGCATAGGGGTAGCGAATGGGCAACTACCTTATTTGGGCGTTGACTAGGCAACACAAATGTAGTTAAATCATATATAGTTTCACATATAACTATGAAAGTAAAATAATGAATAAAAGCAAATATAAGTGGGTATCCTGCCACTTGTTTAGCTTAGGAACTCTGCTCTAAACCTCTATGTGTTCTTTTCTTTTTCTTTGTTATGAACTTAAGCTCAACCCATTTCACAGTTTTCTAAGAAAATTTGTCTTTTTCCACAAATCCATACTACTTGCTCTGAGAATTAAGTATCCAAAATCTTACCTCCTTTCAAGTTTCTATTTTCTTCCTTTTTTTCCTTACCGATAGCTCTGAACTTCTTTTAAAGGTGGTGCAGTGAAGACTCTTGAATGGAACCCAGCATTTTCCAAAAGGTGTTTTACCAAATGAGATTTCTGAAAAAGATATGAGGCATTCTTGCTCAGGTAAACTTCTGATATGTTATACATTCTACTCTTTCTCAAAATTTTGCTCTGCTATACAGAAGTTATGGGTTCTGAGAAGTCTTTCAGTTTATAAGAAACAAACCAAGAATTCCCGAAACATATTTTACCCTGGAGCTTTTGTTTTTTTCACTGAAAATCCATTAATAATATGTTACAAGTATCTCAGGGCCAAAGTTAGTAGTGCATTTAACCTATTCTCAATGTAATTGCTCAGTGTTCCAGTTCCATTTATCCATCCATCCATCCATCCATCCATCCATCCATCCATCCATCCATTCATCCATCCTTCCATCCATCCAACTATCTATTCATTTGTTCTTTTAATATTTGGAATAGACACTAGGAATAAAATGATAAATTAATATTCAGTCCTTTGCTCAAGGTCTTGCTGTTTAATGGGGGAGATAGTCACATAAAGAAATAAATCAAATTCAATGTGGTAAGTGCAATGACAGATATACGCATGGATTATTATGGAAACTCGGAGAAAAGGGTACGTAATGCAGACTATTATCTAAATGGCTGACTCCCCTTATTTCCAAATCATATAACTATACAAAGATTAAACGTATGATCCAAAACAAACAACAGCAGCAGGATTCTCTGCAATTATATTGAATTTTCACATTTTTTATTCCTAGAAAGAATTGAGTCTTAGTACTTTTTAGGACCTACTTCTCATCGGTTATCCTACTCAAAGTCAAAAGGAAAAACATGGTGCCAGTGTACTTCTGTAGAAATTCTAAGATGAAATTTAAAAGCACATTCAGATGCAACTTAGAAAAGGGAGTTCTGGTCATCACTGCGACGAGGAAGAATACAGATGGTTCAGGCTCCCACTCAGAGTGCCACCCGGCTTCCTATGTGACTGGTTGGTCTCCTTGCTAATTCTAAGGAGTTGGCTTATTTCAGTGTAGAATACCTAACTCTCTTAGGGAATCCTTTTTCAACTACTTGTTTGAATTGTTAAATGCCTAAATATCTGCCTCGTTGACATATGTTTTAGTTGATGATAAATGCAAGTTTTTGTTTGAGTTTTGTTTTTGAATGTCATAAATAATGGCTGGAAAGAATGGAAGTCAAAATTGGGGCAAAAATTAAATGAAGTTTTGCTAAGACAGATTATCTTTCTAATATAAACCTAGTACATTTTTAGTAATTGTGGGATGTGTGAATTGTCTCCTACCTTATAAAGACAGATCCATTGCACTCTGCCAGAATTTGTTCTTTCCTCGAAATATCTTGGAAGAGAGGACTGTAACATAAATACAATCTGTTTTCTCAGCAAATACAAGGAAGTGAAGGTGATATTCCAGAAGGAAAATGTTGGATAATAGTTATTTCTCAAGATAGTGCGCACCCCATAGTTTTTGCCTAAATCTCAATGTACACAGAGGAAAGTGAGGGCATCGGCATTTAGATCCTGTTATAACAGGAAACATTTATCCTCAAGGATCCACGAGGACTCTTGAGAATACCAACATTTTTGGCCAAAATCTGATAAGATAACCTACCTGCATGTTTCATTATTTAAAAATCTATTCATGGCCCAAAATGCAACCACAGAGGAGATTTTAGCACCATAGGCATAGTTTGAACCATTAAATTAAAAAAAAAAAAAAAGAAAGAAAGAAAAGAAAAAAAGATCACAATAATGCTTAACAATTAAGTAAAAATTATTTTAGAATTTTGGTTTGACACAACTAAACAATTTATTCAATTCTCCATTTCACTTTATAGGAGATACATGGATGGCTAGAAATAGGTAACCTAAACAATACTTTTGTAAGGAATAAAATAAAAAACTTATCTTTAAGAAAAGAATATCCCAGTCCTTCAAAATGGGATTTCTCAACTTTGGCACTATTGACATTTGGAACTAGATAATTCTTTTTGGGGGTTGGGTTGGAGAGCTCTCCTGTGCTTTGTAGGATATTTAGCAGCATCCCTGGCCTCTACCCATAGATGTCAATAGTACCCTACCCTCCTCTTCCTAGTTGTGACATCCAAAACATCTCCAGATTCTGTTAAACGTCCCCTGGGTAGGGAAACCACCCTTAGTTGAGAACCACAGTTTTAAAATACAGGTCAACTGTTTGAACTCATGATAAGAGGAAGAAGGAGAGTGCAGGATGCTGTTACAATTTCCTACACAAGGGATAAGAAAAAGAGCGAACCTTCCTGTATGTCTAGAGGCTGTGTGCTGCAGGCCTCCAGTGGGTGCCATTGGCAGACCTCAGGTGTGAACGCAGCTCCTGGAGCTGAGCAAAGCTCTGGCGCAGAAACCACCATCTTTCTTCGAGATCAGACCTGTGGCCATGGTGAAGTGGAGAACAGAAACACTGTCCTGTTGAAGGCCGAGGATAATCATACACAGTTGCAACAGTGGGCATCACCTTCTGAGCTAATTGAGACAAGTGGTTGCTTGCTTAAAGGGACAGCTATTATTAGAAATACCAGGCTATGAGGAAAAGCAACACTCTATCAAAGACAGATAACTGAATCTGTGAGAGCAGTCATGGGTCAGTGCCCACTTCACATATCCTCAGGAAGATTCTCATCCTCTTCTGGCCAGGATTTCACCAACCTCTCGACTGATCTCCTTGCTTAGGCTGGCTCTCATCCAACCTTCCTTCACACAGCTGTCAGAATGTTCTTTCTAAAATACAACCCTGAAATTATCTCTGCCCTGCTTAAAATGCTTTGATGTTGCCTTTGAGATAAAGTTCAAGCTCTTTCGTGGTCTATATGCTGACTTCATCTTTTGACACCCTCTTTCACACACATCAAGTCCCAAATTTAAATGTGAATATGTTCCTTCTAGTCTCTCTATATGCTTGCTCATGCCGTCCTTTCCTGTCATTGTCACTTCAACATATGCATCCAGATTGTATTTTTCATTGAAGAAAGTCACAATGAAAGCTTTTGTGCTGTTTATTCTCCTCTTCCTCCTTTTTTCTTCTCCTCCTTCTCCTCTCTCTCTCTCTCTCTCTCTCTCTCTCTCTCTCTCTCTCTCTCTCTCTCTCTCTTTCTCTCCTTTTTCTGTTTCCACATAAGCATTTCCCTGTGTCATTACAATTTGGGTTTAACAATTTTATAGCTTACAGTCTCTCTTCTGCTATTTTCCACAGTTCCTCTCCCTCTCCCCTACGCTTAGTTCTCCTTTCATATTTCTGACTATAATTTCTTGGTCTCTTCTGGTAATAACTCTTTTCCCTCTTTAAATGCCTGCATTTGACAGTGTTCCAACGTTGGAACTCTTCTCTTTTCACTCTCCAAATGCTTTCTGACTTAACACTTTGGTGCTGGTGACTGCCACATTTGTACCCAGGTCTCAGCCCATCTCCTGAGCACCGGATCCTTATAATCAAATGTCTGCAAAACAATTCCTCTAGTTATCTCACTTACACCCCTAATTCAACATGCCCTCAGCCTATCTCATCTTTTCCCACAGACTGGATCTTTCTGTTTGTTCCCTTTCTCACTGAAATGCCAACCATCCTCACCAGAAACCTTGGATTTTCCCTACTCTGCATCCTCATCCCCCACATTCAATTGGTGGCCAAATCTGGGTGATTCTATGTGCTAAAGATCTTCCACAGCTTTCTTGTTGTTACTGACTTTATTCATCTTGTTGGGTGGGATGTTTCAATCTTTACCATCGATTCTCTGTGGTCCCTGTCTTGTTCTATCCACCTCTTCTTCATCTTGCTGCTAACATAACAAGTGTGGTCATGTCCCTTTTCTGTCTAAAATCCTTCAAGTGCTTTACATTAATTGTCCATGAGATGTAGATGAGGCTTTTCATCATGGTAGGCCACGAAAATGGGAATGTCATTATGGCTGGACTACAATAACACACACATAGCCGCCATAACAGTCACCATCAAATAGTTATATCCAGGGTTGAATAAAGGGCAGAAATAAATTCAGAGAAGACAGTACCATGCACCGCATATGGCCGCTAACTTCCTTTCCAACTTTGTCAGTTGCCACAAAGCTTCTTCTTCTGTGCACCTCAGTGTAGATCCAGCTATGTGAACTCCTTGTAGATCCTTGAATGTGCAATACTACCACATGCCCCTGTGGCTTTTATCCCTAGTAGTCCCTTTCCTCCCCCATCCTCCCAACCCTTTTGCCATGAATACCCTTCTCCCCTCTGCTTTCCTGGAAGACACAAACTTTTCCTTTAATGCTCTGCTCAAATATAACTTCTTTCATGAAGCCTTGCCTGACTTGTTCATCAGATACACTAGATTACTCTCTCTCTTTTCCATCTGCACTACACCCTGTAAAGGCAATGCATTTACATTTTTTTTATTTCAATTACATTACTTCATTTACTTCCTCATTTGCTAGATTGTTAGGTAAGCCACTTTCAGGAAGAACTTTATCTTATGGATGCCTAATACTCACTACAGCACCCAGAGCACAGAGACATTCAGAAATATTTGCTTTAAAAAATGGGAAAACAAATGAATGGATGGATTATAAGGATGTACCAGACATTTTAAGGTTTATCACAGCTCTTCATTTGTTGATTCTAAAACAATTTTCAAAGCTTCTTTCTTAGTATTGATAAATAAGGAACAAAATGTATGATACATTACTTTGATTTAAAATAAACTGAGTGAAAAATGTATAACTCCAATGTGGATAACATATTAAGAGCAAGTTTTGATACGGTTGAAATACAGAATGAATATGACGTCACTGAAAGGCAAGGAGGAAACAAGTAGAAAATAAAAGAACTCTATGAGAAAAAGTGCTAGGTCACGTACTTTTCAACTTATTCAAAATTTTGCCACGGGAGGACTAAGCATGGGCATTTTTCACTTTCCCATCACACCATAATTCTAGTCAGGAATAGGAGCCTGCACATCTTACCCAAGTTTTCTCTCTAACATGACTTAATGAAGTGGAAATACGTCAAACTATAACTTTTCCTTAAGTTATATCATTAGAGTCCTTTAAAAGAAGCAGAATCATAAAATTAACAAAAGGAAAAATGAGGCTAATAACTATGTAAGGATAATGACACCAAAACATTTATAAATTAAATTTTCTATTAATATTTCTATTGTAAGTTTCACCAGGAGGTTTGCTCCCATGAAATGCTATGCCTTGATGATAGGCATGAAAGTATCAATGGCTATAATGAAGACAGAAGACTTTCTTTTAAGCAAATAAATGTTTAGAGTTGATGGTAGAAGTTCACTGTGCCCCTAAAATTCCATGTATCAGACTTAAGTGGTGTCACAGGAGCCAACCACTTAGACGACTGAATTAATTTTTATATAATTCAATAATTACCTATCATGTCCACATGACTATCAGATATAAAAGAAAATTCTCAGGTAGATCACTAATCAGCAAAAGTTATTGATGAAGAGAAATTCAGAATTTCCATATTGGGAAAATTCTTGAAGCCATAATGTGAGGTACTCTCAATGACTTCTGCTCTCGCTTAGAAGGAGAGAATGCCATGGGGGTTTCTATCATGCCTGATTCTAAAATTTGGGCAATAGACACATGCCAGTATTGGCAGGCTTTGCGTAACAGCATGGTGACTGAGACAGACATGGTCTCCACACAGAAGGTGGGGAAAAAATGGAGAAACAGAAGGACAAAGTCCAACTTTATTTGGGGCCAAATATTGCAAGGTTTTGGCAGAGGAATGCCTGCTTTGCTCTGCTTTTGGAGAACATGGGAGGCGAGGTCTCCCACCCCTTCTGTACCACCATCTGCCTCAACCCTGCTATGGGAGCCATACGTGACAGCAATCTCTGAAAATCTGCAGTATTTTGACTTTGGATATCTGCTATATAATAGTATAGGGGAAATATTGCCAAAAATGTAACGCTTCCTATATTATTTTTTTTAGAAAGCCAGCTGGGGAATGAGTTTATAATGGGAATGTCATTAGTATAAATTGCAAGATTAAATACAAAACACCCTAATAACACATTTGTTAAGTGGAAATAATTGAAAAGTGTAGAGTTTAGCAGGGGTGAGTGGTATATACGGGATCAACACTCTTCACTGTATTGCTTAATGGAAAACAAGATGCCCCAATTAATAGTCGCCAATTACTTCTCTCAAATATAGGCCATGACCAGAAGCAGATAAATGGTAGCTCTTTAACGACAGCTTCAAATACTAATGTTGACCTTTCAGGTATTAACTGCTGTGGTGTGTGTTCATATATAAGAGTGGCAGAAAGTTCAGGTCGTCTAACTTTTTCACGCAGCCTTTTCAGCATTTCCAAATAGTAAACTTGGTTAACTGTTTGTCCAGTTGGTACAATTTCATAATGAATAATCCCTCTTATATATATTTTTTAAAAAAAGGTTAGCAACATCATTGCCACAAGTTCACGAACTTAATTGTCAGACCTTGTAGATCATTATAGTACAGCTGATATAACCCGGAGGCTCTTTAAGGTGACCACTGTGTTTGTGGTTAAACAAGAAAAATATGGCTCATATTAGTGCTCAGGATCAGGAAATCCTGACTCCAGGGTTTGGAATAATCAGAAGACTGCTATTACAAGGTGAGCATTTATAAGTGCTGAATATTCCAACCAAATGCTTGCAAGCTTCACATTCTGGCTGTCAGAGGAATGCACCTGCATTTCATTACCTGACCTCCAGCAACTCCACAGACAGACTTGAAAATCAGGCACATGAAGATGAGAGAGTCTTTTAGGGTCTTTTCTATAGAAATCTCAATGTCGTTGATGGGAGGTACACATAATAAAGAATTTTAGCTCAATTCTACGAGTCTTCCTAGATGACTGTCTTTGGACTCAAATGCTAACTAGTGATAAATTCAGACTTGAAGACCCAACTTCATAAGAAACAGAGCGTAGATTTTCCTCTTACTGCCCGGGAAGTTTTTCAGCAGTGCCAACTCTCAGATTTAGAAAAGAAAAAAGTCTGTCTTCCTCTTTTTGGAAAAGTTGGGTGGATAACAAAGCATAGATTTTTTTTTTTTTTTAATTAAATGTGGTAATGAGATCTACCCTTTCCACCTAAAGGTTATATGCCCTCTTTCTTTAAATCTTTGAATCCTGATCTCAGATAGAAATGATGATAGTATATGCTTCACATTGACACTGTGAGAATTGTGTGATGATATAAATTAAAGGTACTTAACTATGTGCCCCAAAATATCATATCAATTTATCTATCTGTCATCTATCTATCATCATCTTAGTTTAAATAGTTTCCATCCTCCTCCAGTCTACAACAAGTATGAAACCCAGACACCAGTAGTCTTCATACCGTGTTTTCCCCGAAAATAAGACCCAGCTGGACAATCAGCTCTAATGCGTCTTTTGGAGCAAAAATTAATATAAGACCCAGTCTTATTTTACTATAATATAAGACTGGGTCTTTAATATAATATGATATGATATGATATGATGATATGATATGATATGATATGATATGATATGATATGATATGATACCGGGTCTTATACAATATAAGACTGGCTGTAATATAATATAATATAATATAATATAATATAATATAATATAATACAATATAATATAATATAATACTGGGTCTTATATTAATTTTTGCTCCAAAAGTCTCATTAGAGCTGACTGTCCAGCTAGGTCTTATTTTCGGGGAAACGTGGTAATGATCAGGGAGGAAATACCTTACCCTGCCATGCCAGTAAACATAACTGAATTCCCCCAGCAAGATACTGAGTGATCTGTTGGGTAAAAGGTAGAATCAGGGTTACCCAATTGGAACGTGGTCCTTTTTGGAAGTAGACACACTTACAAGGCATTGAATCCATAGCGCAGAACAGGTTAGATCACATGATCGAGCCCGCCTCCACCTCCATCACACGCCATGCCCTTCCCCCCACATAATGACCAGCTACATCCATAATACTATATTAAAATGATTCTTTTATATTATCCCAGTATTTGTTTTCCTGGTGAAGGTAGGAGGAGAGTAGAGGAAGACACACAGGAGAGGGAGGGAGGGCCCTAAATAAGCTTATTTTAATCACGAACACTCCTTATAAGAATTAGGAATAAGATGATCTTTTGAATGGCTTCGTTTAAACACTCTTCAAAACGTTGGCAGAGACAGGAACAACAGTTCTGACCTTACTTCCCCTCCTGGAGGCCGGATACCTTTCCCAGACATTGAACCACTAATGGGAAATTAAAGGCAATAAAACAACAGCTGGAATGCCATAACCGACAAGGTTTATATTGTACTCAGAGCAATTCACACTTAAAGAATTTCCTTTCCAATCATCAGGCTTGTTTCTTTCTCTTCAGTGTTCAAGTTGATGGACCCTCTCCTGGTAAAGTGGTTTTCTCTTTGTGTATCTGAACAGAGCTGATCTCATCATCTGCCTCAGAAAATTTGAAGAGCTCTGCCCTCTCTCTTACCCCTGGCTGGCAGGTTTGACTAGGGGAAGGGGAGGAACATTTGAGTGCCTACTGAATGAACAATATGTATTTCATGTTCCCAACTCGTGTTAGTTTTCTATTTCCCCCAATGTCATGGGCATTATGTTTCCAATTTCATGAGTAACCAAAGTTCAGAGAAGTCTCAGAGATAACTATTTCTGTCTCTTCACAAAAGTGCTCATGAGAAGTCAGATTCTGTAGCAGGAGAATGAGTGAGTCACTAGGATCCACTGAAAAAGAAATCAATTAACTCATATCAAATGATATGAGAATCATAGCTAAGATTTCCAGGGAAAACTTCATGTGCCCACAACCATGCTAAGTGAGTTACATGAATTAGTTCATTTATATATTTTTTTATCTACTCAAGAGTCCTTTTTACTGTTATAACTCTCATTTTATGTAGAAAGAACTGGGGCTTATAAGGGTGAGATAATTCATTTGGGGTTTTCAGCAGTAAGTGAAAAAACAAATAAACAAACAAACAAAAACAACAGGATTTAAATCAGGGCAGTCTGAATCCAGAATGAGAGTTCTAAATGACTTTTGAAATATAAATAAATTCGTGTGAATGTGTGCAGGGATAGAGCCATGGTCATTATTGTCTGTCACTCTCATTGCTATTAGAAAATGCTTTCTTGACTAGGAGAAAAAAATAAATGGTGGAGTTATAGCCACCTCATTGGGAATAGCGGTGGAAATGTGTTGCACTATTGAATGTCATCTGTGAAATGTGTCACATCTGAAAAAATGTCAAGATCTCTGCCTAATGGGAAAAACGGGTGGTAAACAGATGGTCACAATACCATCTGTCTAGTAAGTGCTATGATAGAAGCATGTGCATAAGATCACGAGACAGCCAAGACGAGGTTACACACAGAAAAGTTTTCTTAAAGGAGGAAATACTTGAGTTGTATCTTAGAGGAAGAGTTCGGCAGGCAGAGAATGGGTGGAAAAGCAACAAAGCAGAGCAAGAAATACAGAACAAGGAATATGCTGGGCAGTGGGGCTGAGGAAGGGAGTAGCAATGTGTGTAGGGAGGTGGACTTGGGGGAAATTAAAGGTGAACAGTTGTTGTTGTTTGTTTTTGCCCAGCTAGTGGTTTGGATTTTAACCTATAGAGTGATTATGAACCACTAGGATAAGGTGATTCTAATTGCATTTCTGCAAAATTACTCTGGACTAAACGTTGAGGATAAATGGATAGAGGGAGAGACAGAAGACAGGAAAATCACAAAGGAAAAGGTGATTATAAATAACCTGTAGGAACCAGTGCAGGTGAGAGAGACGGCAGGACTGAGCTGAAATACTGGCAGGGAGATTGAGGGAAAGGAGATCTATTTAGACACCAACCTTAGAACGGGCCATTGACAGAACTCAGTGACCACTTTGGTGTGGTGGGTGAAAAAGAAGAAAGAATCAAAGACGAACACAAGATGATCTACCTGAGCAACTGTGTGGGCTATGAGAAATGAATGTGATAGAGAAGGATTAGGCCTCGAGAAAATGTTTTCGTTTTGAGAAGACAGTGAGGTGCCCACATAGAGAATCTGAGAGGCAGACCGAAGAACATGGCAGAGTAGAGAACTGAAAGAAGGTAGGGGCGAAACAGAAAGCTCTGGGCGTCACTGCTGTGTAATTGATGGTTAAAGCCTTGGGAGCAGCGGTGTTTTCGGAGAGCCTGTGGGGTGATAGCAAAAAAGAACTGAAACTGATAAGTCTCTGATACATAAAGTGATAAGGGCTAGTTTGAGGGAAAGAAGCCAATGAGAGAGAGACTGTAAACGAGTAGTTTGAGAAAACCACCGAGAATGAACTCAGATAAGTTGAGAGAAGAGAAATTTTCAAGTTGAAAAATGCCAGCTGTGTCAAAAACCCTACATAGGTCAATTGATAAGAGGCATAAAAAGACTGCATTGGAGCTTGGCAGAACAGAGGCCCCTGAGGGAAACGTGTCTGAGGAAAATGTTTCCCTGGGTCTGTGGAGGTGAAGCACTGAATAAAAGAGAAAGAAATGGAGAAGTAAATGGAGCCTCTTTCTTTCACTCAGAAAACTGAAAGCAGTTTTATATGCATCCATTTTCACAAGACTTTACATTTATAATATTTTTTATGTGTCAGAGGCAAGTGAACATTATTTATACTTCATTTCAATAATTTCATTTTGCTATTATATGTCCATTGAAATCAATTAACTTTATTCATTGTTCAGTGCATAAGCTTTTGAATTAGCAAGCTCAAAGAAAAAAAAATACATGGGTGTAATACCTAACTCCTTTTTTAAATTATCTCACTTTCATTGATTTCTTGATATTTACCTTTCCTTAGTAGCCATTATTCTATAGTTAGGACTCTGTGAATAAAGTTTCGTAGTTCTAACTGGTTTGTGAAATGTCATTGGGACCGTGGTCCGATCTTGCCTGATGTCCCTTTCCTCTCCCACTTTCCCGGATCCCAGTTTTAACACAATTCAAAAAACAATTCATCTCAGCCTTCAGATCACTTCTTCCCAGGACTTCTTGTTTCTGCACTGTATTTTCTTTTTATGTTTAATGACATTATAGTATACTATTACAATATATATATAATCATCTAATTTCATTCAGTTAGGAAAATAATATGTCTTGAAAATAAAAGACCACTTTTGTGTTGTCACGTAGAAAAACACAGGGCATTTTATCAATGTAATTTTTCACATTCAACCATGTACTGTGTAGGCACACAATGGGCCTATCTATACTGGGACTACTCCATTGCTCTACCCAATCAGGTTACCAGCAGAGCGAGACAGTATGGTTTGTACCTGCCTGCTTCAGATACCACTCTGATAATACTTCAGGATTTTATTAACTTGAGACCTCACAAGGATGACTGAAATATTATTTGTAAAGAATACCTTGATGCTATGGAATAAATTCTACATATACAACTAAGGTAACTGAAACACAAATGGGTCAGCTTCCAAAGAATATTCAGACGTGACCATGTTCTGATTGTACACTTTACAGTAGTGATTTCAGGGTGGTGGCAGAATGTGGACAGGAGTGCTCTCAGTGCCATCGCGGCCTATTCTGCAATCTTCTTGTCCTTTCCTCTCCTGATGAGACTGATCCTTAGTGTCCCAGGCCAGCCCAAGCCAGATGGACTGTATCTGGCATTTAATGTGATAATCTCATACATGTAATTCAATAATGTGTTGCTTCTCATTCTAATAATTTCCAAGTTGCTAGTTCATTAATCCAAACAGAAGAGCCACTACTGCCTGATATCCTTTAAATCCCTGTAAATTTCTTCTGTGTTTCTGCTTTGGGAGAGTTTTTTTTATATCTCCATGACTTCTGGTTAGAAAGGAAATGTTCTGAGATTATCAGTGCAGAGAAGATTGTTTTCCATTACTCAAAAGTCCTTTTCTCTGTGGCTATTTCCTGACTCACACTTCAAAAGAACACTGTGACAAGTTTAACAATTCGCTTATTCATTCTTTCAACAAACATTTACTGAGCGTGATTTTAGGCACAAAGTCAAGTTACAAATGTCCCTTTCCTTCAGGAGCCTAACTTCTAGCTGGGGAGAGAGACAGGGAGATCAGTTAGTACAGGACAAGGGCAAATGCCACTAATCAGGATTGTACAAGTTGAAATGCAAGCGCAGAGAGGCACACTTATTGGAGAGAGGAGTCGGAAAAGGCTTCTCAGAGTTGTCTGTTCTACCTGAGTATTGAAGGATGAGGTGACGTTTTCTAGGAGCTGGGGAAGAATGGCCTCCCAGAGAAAGAGGAGAGTATGTGTAGAGGCAGAGGCTTGAAACCACATGCCATTGGGGAAAGGAGAGAAGTAGAACTTTGCACATTATGCTGTGCATTGTTTAGGATGCTTGTATCTAACTGCATAATGAGGCTGTGTTCATCTATAAGTTGTGCATGTATCAAAAGGAAAAATAAAACACAATCACACAAAGAGTAACCGCATGGCACCTCTGAGGAGGTTTGTCATTATTGGAGTGACAAACACCTCCCAGGGAGGGGTGGAGCTGAGCTTGGAAAACCAAGCCAGGGCCATCTTGTGCCAGGAGACCTTATCTGCCTAAAAAGGAATCTTCAAAGGTTCCCTGAAAGCTTCAAGAAGACAGTGAAAGATTTTAAAGAGGAAGTGGCATTGTTTAATGTGAATTTTAGTAAAATCACTTTGAACAAAGCATGGAAAGAGTAGCAGGCGTTTGGTTGGAAGTAGAGAAACCAAAAGACTGTAATCCAGGATAATAATGGTAAGGGCCTGAGTTATGATAGTGGAAGGGGAGGCAGAAACAAAGGAGCAGATAAGACGGATAAAGAGGTGGGGGCCAGAGAACTAAGTGATAGATTTAATATGTCCCCCCACCTTGGTATGATTGCAATGGGGTACAGGAGAGAGGATTGTCTAGTTATACAACTGAGAATCGTCAGTTGCTAAGAAGGGGCTAACAGGGATGAGATAAATTTAGAAGAAAAAAAAAAGAGCTTGTGTTTGATGGGTTGAACTGTCATTGTCATATTGAATATGGAAGGAGAGGTGCCAAGTTTGTATTTGGAGAGAAGTCTGGTGCTCAGTAGAGAGAACTGAATGGCCCCTCAACCTTTCATAAGAGCTTCACAGTTCATTAGGTTGTATTTCTTCGATATCAGATTAGAGCCCAAAATTAAGGGATAGAGGAAAAGGTAATCAAATTTCACAAGTTTTCATTGTTCCTCTTCATAAATATTCCCTTCTAGCTAACACATCTGTAAAAATCAGTTGCATTCCCATTGAGCTCCTCACTAAAAAAAACAAACAAACAAAAACTGTCAATATTTCTACAGGAGTCAAACCAGTTGTTTTGGTACTATGGAGCCAAAACAACTGGCTGATTTCATTATTCCCTCAGCCAATGGTGGTTTTGGCACTTAGTAGATGACGGAAAACATAGTCTCTACCCAGAAGCTTCTAAGCAAAGATCACAGTAAGAGTGTACTACTGAAGTCAAAAATCACAAATTGGCTCATGTTAAGCCAATACATAGATTCGGTAAACACTACCAGTACTTACAGTGAATAAGAAGAGCTAAGTGTATTTGGTGGAATGGAGATGAAAGTGGTCCTTAAGGGGAAACACGAGGACATGTAACATCTGCTCTCAATCAGGAGTCAGTGGTGAGCCGAGCTCCACAGGGCACAAAGCCTGGTCAAACAACAACCCCCATTTGCAGAATGCCACATGAAGGAAACAATGATCAAGAAAACAGTACAATTTTTTCAATGTCCACCCTGCAAATTTCAGCTAGAATAAACATAGGAGTCTTGTATAATATGTGTATTTTAATCACTTTTCCATGAGTCCCATAATGGCTTGGTATATGACTATAAAGTCTACTAGAAAGGATTGTTATTTAGACAGGGAAGATGAAGGGTGACATTACCACCTGATATTAACTTTCATTTACTTGTTCAACAATTTGGGAGCATTTAATACATGCCAGGCTTGGTGGCTGCAATACAGAGTCAATCTGATTCAACTGCTATATCTCATGGAGACATCCCTCAATTACCCCAATTTTACAGAAAATATAACTGAGACAGAGTTGTGAAATAAATTCCCAATATTATAAAGTTAATAACCATCAGAGACAGGGCTGGACTCCAAGTCCAATGCTTTTTGCAATATAACAGATTTTCCCATCAGTGTGGGTCTCATGGAATAATTTAAGGTATTAAAAATGATGAAATTTCATTCATAGTAGCCCCAAACTGAAAACAACCCAAATATCTATCAACAGGATGGATTAAAATTTTTTGATTATTCATAAAATGGAATACTATGCGTCAATGATAATGAACAAATTATAATCAGATGCAACATAAACGGCAGACACAAAGGTGGAAGTACTGCACAATTCCATTTACATAAAGTTACAGAACAGGAAAACACTAATCAACGGTGATAAAAGTCTTATAGCGGCTCCATTTGAAGAGTGATATTGGCTAGGAGGGGACATAAGGAAACTTCTGATAGTCTAGAAATGTATTCTCTCTTAACAGGGTGATAGTTACAGCTGTATAAATGTACAAAAATTCATTGAGTTGTGTATTTAAAGTCGGAGTCCTTTATCCATGCTATATCCCAATTTAAAAACAATAAATAATGAGCAGGAAAGAACTTGGTGAACTGCTAAAGTATATGTCAGACAGTACCTTTAAAGCAGTTTCAGAAAAATACTGGTCTCTACCCAGAAGTTTCGGATCGTTTTGTAGACAGAGAAGATTAAGGGCGAAATCTAAACAACATGGTCTTGATTTAACCTCCAGTGCTTCCTCATGCTCGTTGCCCTATCTCGGTTTGAGGCTGTACTAATTCATACCAGGGCAAGGACAACAAACATCAACTGGTCTGGTTGTCCCCCAGTCTATCCACACAATGCTGCCAGTTATCTTTCCTAAATATTGACTTGCCCCATTCATTCCTTCATGTCAACACCTTCAATGATTGTGTATTTCCTATAATACATACTTTTTTTTTTAATGTAAGTCCACAACCATTAACATGGATGTGGGATCTTTTGCACTCTTTTCCCAGCCAACTACTCCAGTGTCATCTCCTTCCTGTCACCCCACATAATGTTTTTGCTTCCTTACTCAGTAAATACTTATCAAATACCTATATAGGTAAGACACTCTGTCAGGTGGTGGAGAAATAAAAACGACTGAGAAAGAGTCTTATTGTTTTGTTTCAGACCAAAGAAGAGGCAAAGATAGCCACACAGAATTGCAAGGCTAATGAGCGGTATACAAGACATAGACAAAAAAGTCATCATGGAATCCACAAGAGGTGTGTGAGACTCAGACTGGGAGGATTTTTATCAAGCTGAAGGAAGATGCTGAGCCTTGAAAGAGATATAGACCTGATAGGCAGAGATAGGTGCGTGGTGGATTACGACATTCAGGCTGAGGGAATTGCCTGAACAAAGCTATGTAGGTATGAAGGAGCATGGGATAGCTAGAAAATGAGAAATAAAAAAAACAAACTTCAGAAAGATTGAATCTTATAGTTCAAGGGTGGAGATGAGGTGTGCCAATGCTTAAGCCGGGAAAAGGAGGCCGGCGACCAGCTTATCCAGGGTCTTGTTTGCCATGCTAAAGAGTTTGGATCCCATCCTAAGGGCAGCAGAGCTCCCAGACACACCCTCTGCTACAGCCATGCCAAACTCTGCATGGTTCCACAGCCACTGCAGGCACTTACACAACTTTCTGCTATTGTTCGTCTTGTTTCTTCAGCTCCAAATGCCAACCCTACCTGGCAAAACTGTATTCATTGTTCTCAGTTGTATACTTGACAACTTAGAATTGTTTTTCCTCAACTTGACATGGACGTTCTGCCAGTGACTCCCAGTAAGGAATGTTGTGCGAATAAGCCCGTGAACCTTGCTGTTCTGTGACTGTGGTGGTGTTCAAACACATCGTTTGTCATGTTTCACAAGCGTTCGCTTTCTGTGCGCACCAAGGAAATGGCTCTCAGAACCAGAAACAATTGAGATCTTCTGAAAGCCAGTTTATGCTTATCGGAAGCACGCTCCAATCTCCTCTGTGCTCTAGCTCCAATCTGTGATCTGCCTCTAGGAAGTGGAAAGACCTCACTCTATGCTGTTATGGACTAATTTCAACCTGCCCTCATTCTATGTTCTTCTTTCTAATTTTCTCAATATCTGACTTTTATGTGGATTGCTTGTAATTTTGAGATCCATCTGAAATCATACAACTTGGAGTACAAATGACGAGATGAATAAATAACAAGTTATCATTCTGTAAGATTCTCTCGTGACTCCCCTTTGGTGAGGCCTGTCCAGGTGCTTCCAGGGAGTTACTCAGTGCCAGCTCAGAATCCCACAACTGTTTGTACTTTACTCCAGGCCTCCGGTGTTACTTCACAAGTACTCTCCTACACAGTTGTCATCTCACCCCTTCAGGAACACCTTCAAGTCAGGGACAAAAGTTTTAATTTCCTTGTTATTTTCCCAGAGTCCAGTGCTGCACAAAGAAAGGACACATTTAATACTTGGTGTACGGATAAATGAATGAACCAATAATAATAAAAATGAAAAAAAAAAAAAAAACTTGGGTTCAACTTACTTCTTAAGAGGTCAAGCAATGTGGTGAAAGAATACAAAGAAAACAGTGGTCAGGAACCCTCGAGAAGAATGTCTTTGTATAAACATCTAGAAAGTCTCATTCTGAAGAGTGGGATCAGGATCAAAGGATCATTTTGGACATGGAATTGAGTAAAACAAGAAAAAGGGAGAAGAACATTGCACTCTTTGGGCAAGAGATGCATAGGACTAGATGTAGGGAACCCGGCCATCAAAACCAAGTCAGGCAAGAATGTTTTTCAAGCTCCTACTGAGTTATGGCACTGATGGCTGTGCTTAGATTCTGTAAAAACAGTGAAAAACAACTTTGAAGGAACACAAACCCTTAATCCTCTGACTAAGGGCTGCTATATGAGTTTAAAAAAAAAAAGCAAGATTTGGAAACTTACTTATAAAAACTTAGGAAAATATTTATTGAGTGCTTTTGCCTCACAGTGAAGGTGACTCATATTAATAAACATTCTGTGTATTGTTCAATGCTTCACTTACCCAAGGCAACACATGGGTGTGATTGCCAGTGGGACACATGAGCAGATGGTTTTCCCTCCTTTTGGCAGATTAGGGGACTGAGTCTCTGAATGGCCAAGGTAGTTGCACAAGTTCATTCACATGGTTAGTGGTCAGTGGAACCAGAAGGGTGGTTTTCTGACTCACAGATGACAGCACAATAGCCAACTTACTTGCTGCCTCAGCAAGCTTTAGACAGTGCCCGATATCAGCTTGCCAAGAAGAGCGAAACCTTTCTGGGAGTTTCATTGTGTTGCTTCACTCATAGTGACTTCCTGGAGCCTCTGGCATAAAGTCCAAATGAATGAGCCCTGTACTCAAGGTCCTTCTCAGGCTGGTTCCACATGCCCAGGCGGCACCATGTGCCACCGCCCTCTCCAGTAGCCTGCAGCCTGCTCTTCGCTTCTGTGATGTTGACCCCAACTGCCATTCCTCCTCCAGAATCAGAGAATGTCAATCAGGATCTTTCTTGACTCTTAAATGTTTTAAAATCTAAAGAAATTTTGTCTCCATGCCATAAAATATATGAAAATATTTAAATGACCTACAAATGAATTTTTCCAATAGCTTAGACTTAAAGTGAAACTGAAGCCCCAGAAAGAGGTGCTATGTTTATCCTCTGGCTTTGGGGACGGCCCTACATGAACCCTTGGGAGTGAACCCTAAGTTGACAGACAGGGCATTTTATTATTACACTATGAACTCACGCAGGGCAGGAAATGTCTCATTCCCCTTCTTAGCCTAGCACATGCGTCAGATGTATTATATATTATCTGGATGGATGGATGGATGGATGGATGGATGGATGGATGGATGGATGGATGGATGGACAAATTACATAAAAACTATGAAAGACACAGAGCAAAGAAAAAATATCAGTGTCAATCATTTATTCTTTCTAAAAATGCATCCTATAATTAACATTTTAGTCTTTCTACCCTCTACATAACGCTGCAGCCCTTGTTGACATACATACAAAAATCCCATATATAATGTGAAAATAAAGAGTACACTCATATGACCCTTTTCTGGCACAGATTCCATAGAAAACTTCTCAAACTTATTTACCTCATTAATCTCTTTCTCTGAGTATTAAAAGGAGTTTTTCTTTTAGTATGCATAATGTAGAAAATATTTTTGTTATCAAAATCTTAGTGGGCTATATTTACTATTTATTGTACCGATTTTAAACTACACTTTTGCTAAAATTCAAATTTCTTCCATTATCAGGTAGACAATAGATGAGTTCCAGCAAAAGTGACTAAAGATTACCACTGCCTTCAATTTGTAAAAAAGAACAAAGGAAAAGAAATGCATTTTCATACAATAAATTTAAAACCATGTCTTTTTAAAAAGTAGAAAACACTTGGTGAGCAAGTACTTCATGTGTGTCGGGGAGGGAGAGGCGGGAAAGGAGGTGCCTAAGGGGGGGGCGGTAATCCTTAGGTGGCAAAACAGAGCTATTATGTTAGAGATCCCTGAGAAATCTTCCAGAAAATTTCAAGTGACTGTTCCTTTTCTCTCCCACAGAACTTTTGAGTTAAATTACCTATATTAGCTAATTCCCTGATTCTCAAAGTTTTTCTTATTAAAATGTTCAGATAGATAGTATATTTAAAAGAGAGAGAGTATGGAAAGAAGGCAATGAATGTATTTGTCTACTATCACTCTCTGCAAGTTGCCATTAGCAGTTTAAAATCTCAGTGAACTAAGCACTCACATCCTCTGCCATGGCTTTTGGCCTGGAGGATGGCAGCACGTCTGAAACTGAGATGAGATGCGGAGAAGAGTGATATTAGAAATTACAGCCATTTTGAATTCTTGGGATTTTTTTTTCCTCTTTAATGAAAATGTTAGTGAACCAAGGACATCTATAGTAATTACAAATAAAGTCATTTGGTTAGCTTGTGAAAATTAGAGTATATCATGTGTAATACAGTTTGCCTATAAAACGAGTATGTAGTGCACATATAGAGATTTTAAAATAAATTATATTCATTTATATTTATTTTAATTTACACTTAATTTATATATAAACTGGTAAGAAATAAAAAAATATTTTGGGGGACTAGGAAATGTTTTACCTCTATTTTTCTTCTTCTTTCTTCTCCCTCCTTCCTCTCTCTCCTTTCTTCCTTCACATCCTTCTCTGCCTTTTTCTCCTTCTCTCATTTCCCCTGACCAATGTTGGGTGAGAAGTCAAGATAAAGTCCAATGCTTTCAATTAACTTGCAGTGTGAACTTAGGTGAAGCACTTAGCAAATTAAAAGACTGATATGCCTTCAGATCTCTCATTTTGTGATGTTTCTCTGTTTAGCCAAAATAATCGATAACCTATAAGCACTGCCCTTTCTTTTCTCTCCAGATGGCCCTCTACGTGAGCGTCCCCTGGTGGGATGTGGCATATCACTGGCACAAGATCTACGTGGGTGGAGGAACTAAGGAATACTGACTGGAGGATATGGGATCTGATCTATTCACCATCAGCATGTACGTTTAGAAATTTCTAGGCAAAAGAAGGTATAAATAGTCCTAGCTCTGGAAGGTAGTGTAGACTACATCCCATGGTGTTTTACGGAAAGTGTATATCTCATCTCTTTCTCTTTCTATTTCCTTTTGTACTCAGCATTTTTCCCTCCCTACCTTCAACTATCATAATCAGTTTTCATTTTTTTCTTTTTCTTTTTTATTTTCTTTTTCTTAACCACCTTTTGAAACCCTGTCCTTTTTTGTGTAACCTCAGTGGAATTTCAAGTCTTCCTCTTCTAACTCATCGTGGGGTCAGGCCAAGTCAACCTCTCCTATGCTTCCTGGTTTGTTTTCTACCCTCCAATCATCTTTTGCCCCAGACAATAGGAGTGCGTCTTCTTCTCTTGGCCACACAGGTTGCCATTACAATCATTTTATAATACAGTACACACTGTCCTGCCCTCTGTTATCAATTCCTGAATCCCTGAAACATGAAGCATCCTAAACTTAAATCATCTCTCATTCCATGTATATGGCAGATTGAGGATGGCTTTCTATAGTGTATCTTTGTTTTCAATTTAAGAATCTCTGTTAAATGGATTATTTTAGCATCTCTTGTTCAGAACCCCTTATTTCACTCCTTTTCCAAGCTCCAACATTGCTTGGTAACTTATTCACCCATCTTATGCCAAGTAAGTTTAAGCCATTACACAGCCGAAGTCCAACATAATATCATATACAGAGGTGAGTGAGGGTCTCAATTACTTTGTTACATATCTATTCTCCTCATTTTAGCAAATCAATGGTTTAGTGAAAGGATGACTTTTATTCCATTCTAAGCTCAGATCATCTCATCTGTATTATTTGATTTTAATAGCACATAGAAAGAAAATTGTCCTATATCTGCTTAGTAATATAAAAAAAAATCCACTTGTAACTCTCATATTTTAAGCATCACTTGGTACCAAGTTAATATCAATGTGTTGTTGGTTCTAAAGAGTGTCATATAAATCTGATGATAAACAATTCTCTCTTGCTACTGAGAGCCAAAAAAAGGAGAAAAAAAAAAGGTATATTGATATAAATTCCAGCAGGACTAGAACAGCATTCTATAAAATGAGTCTGTATGATGTCTCAAAACTTATTTTTCTTCATATCTTTGTTCCTGGAAAATAATTTCCTCTACCTTTATTCGTCTCTCTAAAATTGCTCTTTCAAAGTTGGTTGGGAGAAATACATCCATTTTCTTCATCAAAACCATTATAGCAGGCTGAAGTATTTAGGGGAACAGTACTGCAATTCACTTTGAAATGCATCAAAAATAAGATGGATTGATGTACAGATAGAGAAATGGATAGAGGGATAGTTATGTGATAAAGAAAATGTAGTGAAATGTTAATGGTAGAATCCAGAGGGAAGCCATTCAGGTGCTCACCGAAAAATGCTTTCAAATTTTGCTCTACATTTGAAAATGTTCATAATAAAATGTTGGGGGGAAAAGGCATTAACAGAAAAAGAGTCATTTACCCACTCCCCTAGTTCATTTGACAGCACCAACCCTCCAGTGTCTGCAGAATTTACTCTCCACTGATGTGCAAATGGACAAGCCTTCACATTGCAAGGGTGTAATTAGGGTGCCAGTTTAGAAATTTGGCAGTCAGTGTTAAAAGGGAACATTTTCTACTTTGTGCTGTGCTCATCAAAAGACAAGATGAAACACACTCTTTGTCATGATATTTTCGCATTGTAACCTGATGAAGTTTAAATTCAGCTAGCTCCAGTATGTTTTTGCAAGCTGAATTCTACTCACAGTATCAGCAAAGCTCACCTTTGCAATAAGGAGAAACTGAATGGAAAAAACTGCTTTAAATATACATATCATATATATATCATAATCATCCTTGATAATAAAAGTGTAGGTAGAAAGAAAGAAATATCAGCAAATCCCATAAGAAATCATAATAGCCAAGAATGAAAGAAGGATGTTAAGAAACAAGAGACAAAACTGAGTGAGTATGGTTTAGTCCATATAGAGTCATATAATCTATTAAAATAGGTGATTATAAAAATTCACATAGTATCTAACTTGATAATGAGTGTGAAATATATTCATATGGTCTCTAACAATGCATCACTTTCACTAAAGCCAGAATTTTTTTCCTTTCCCTGAATTTCATTTTTGAAAGAGCAGGTGATATCTAATTTGATGCATGAGCCAGTTAGGGAAGGGAAAAATCTCTACTTCTAATTCTGGGGCCAATTATTGGTAATATAAGAACACATCACCTATCTAGTTACATTTCTGAAGGGGATACGCTTTCCTTGGCTATCTGAAAATGCTTATTGTTATCAAAGACAGTGTCTAGACAAGCAATTGACTGCCTCCTTATCGTGACCTACGGTGTCATTGTCATTTCTCTAACTTTACCTTGAGCTGAAACAGTATATATAAAAAACATGTCACATTAAAAAAACAGTGGAAGAGTGTAGTCCATCATTCTTTTTTATCTCTTTTCATCTTAAAAATTATCTTGGATTTATTTATTTATATATTTTATACATGAAACAGTTTCTATTTTCCTTTTCTCCAAATAAATACCATTACAAGAAATCATGGACAAAGATTCTAGAAACATCCTGCAAGACAAGATGCAAAATATGAAAAGTAATTCAAATTTGGCCAGCTTCATGGCCATATGTTAAAATGTCATAGACACTGTTTCATGGACAAAATTGTGGCCTAATTTTATTTCTCTGATAAACTTTATTGATTTGTCAGCCATAATTGTTTTAGGATTTGTACTGGGCAGTTTAAAAAAATAATCTAAATTTTTCTGTATAATAGAGATTTCTTGTATCATATAACTTTAATATATCTTTGAATGTGATTTTAATAAACATATTTTCTTTTAGATATTTATTATATGTATTAAATTTATTAAACATTAATTATTAGATATTTATTTGATTTTGTATTCTAAGGAATTCTTAAATATTTAACTTCAAAGTTATTCAACATTAAGCAGAATATTTAATATCTCTATCCAAAATAGTTTAACCTTAGTTAACACTGTCATCCTGTTTATGAAATTGCTCTGTGTGCTTTTCCCCCATGTTAGGGTCCAAGAGAGACTAAACTCCAGGTGGTAAATGAGTGTCCTAGGTGTTCACTTAGTAATAAGCAAAACGTGCATAGGGAATAAATATCTATAGGAATATTAAAAGAACATTAAGTCAAATTATTATAGTTCCTTTGGTGATACCTCAAAGAGAAACAAAAAATGCCAACACATTTTTGTATTAAATTGCTCTTTATAACATATTCCTGGGTCTCTCCCTCTTTCTCTCTCTCTTTCTTTATCTCACCCTCTCTCAATAATTTGTAGAATCATTTAATAGAGCTTATAGTTGAAATGTAATCAAAGATTGTACTTTCATGATGAAATGATGCACCAAACATCCATAATTATACATTAATTATGCTGTATTGCCTATGTATTTTCTCCAATTATCTGGAAAAATCAGAGTTGAATCATCTGAGCAATTGCATAAAATCTCCACTACATTGCTAGTGTTGACATGCAAAATTTAAAACCTTCAATTTGACAGAAACCAACACTTTAGTTGTACTTAATATCTAAACAGTCAAACATTTCTTTTTTCTCTAAAATGTCAAACATTTTTTTCTGGAAAGCAGGTTGCAAAGAGTCGTGCTCTTTGCTAAGGTTTCCCAAGATTCTTCTAAAATATGTTCCCATGGTCTCAAGAAGAAGGAGAAGAAGGAAAAGGAGGAAGTGGGAAGAGGAAAAGAACAATTATGACCGTTAAGATCAGGAAGATGCTGGAACAACTCTTGATTGTATTTAAAAGGCTTGCAAACAGAGTACCCCATGGATCGTGCAGGAAATTTTTGAGAAGTACATGTTACATAAAGGGGTAAAGAAAGTGATGGAAGATCTGATCACTCATTCATAGTACACAAGGGGTTAACAGCCTAGAAACAGAACAGCCACTTTCAGACATTTCAATTAAATTAGCTTTGGCACTATCTCAACAGGTTTTTCTATAGTATCAAGCTAGCCTATACATCAATATGTATTGCCGCCTTTTTTGATAAACAGGTATTTGTTGTAATTATCTTAGTGCTTTTTTTGCCACAGTAACCGGATATCTCCACTCTTCACAATATATCCTGAATCAAAATGTGGACGTGGGGTTGGCGTGGTCAGTAGATGCCCACCCCCTTGCACCACTGTATCCCTGGCAATAGAATATGGGTTGCTGAATGTCAGTGAAGTGTGACCAGAGAGGCTGCATGGTTCCCTCTTCTCTCCTAAATGAGCTGTTAGAAGATCAGGACCAAGACCACGGAGAGAGTAAACAAGGACAGAGGAACTGGCTGTAGGTGGCACCATCTGCAATGATCAAAACCCACCCTTTAACAATCTGCCAGGCAATTATGGAGCTGGACGGGGTACACTTGCAACAGTTCGCATCATGAAAAATAGAATACAGGAAAGTCATTTTGTTATTATTTAATCTGCTTGGCAGTGGCTTAAAGTAAATCTTTATTCCAAATAATTTTAGTACTACCGTCCGTTTGGATTGTCTTTTTAGAGCCCAAGATACAATGGCATCCCTTAGGCTCATTTAAGCTTATATAAATTGAAGGAGGTATAAAACAGACTTGTTCATGTTTGCATTTTCTTTCACAGCAACAAAAAGAAATGCCAAGATATTCCCAAGTTTTGGGGGTGGGAGGGAGGGGGAGGGGGTTATTTTGGAACTAGGGAGCCAAGATTTCTCCAGTTCCATCCACTATTTCTTCCCCTACCTAATTTTGACTTTTGTCTTTTGGTGAGGGGAGGCTGTGGTAAATTCATAAGAATTTGTAACTCTGAGGGTCAATCACAAGATGTATGCTTTTTGAAACTAAGCAGGGTAATTGTTCTTATACTTCTTTGATATACCTGTATGCATCTGCTTACCCAAGAGTTCTGATGGAGATGGACAGTGAGATTAATATTTGCCTGTCTGCTAACAAAATACCCTTTCTGAAGCCCATAGATCAAGGAGTAATTTTGACTTTCAAGTCTTATTATTTAAGAAATACATTTCATAAGGCTAAGGCTGTCATAGATACTGATTGCTCTGATGCATCTGGGCAAAGTAACTTGAAAACCTTCTGGAAAGGATTCATTATTCAGATGCCATTAAGAATATTTGTGATTCTTGGGAGGAGGTCAAAATATCGACATACAGACCCTGAACAGCCAAAGCAATCCCAAGAAAAAAGAACAATGCTGGAGGTATCACATTCCCTGACTTTAGCTTGTACTACAGGGCAACAATAATCAAAACAGCATGGTATTGGCAGAAAAACAGACACATAGACCAATGGAATAGAATTGAGAACCCAGAAATAAAACCACATAAATATGGACAGATAATTTTGGACAAAGAAGCTACATACAATGGAGGAAAGACAGCCTCTTCAATAAATGGTGCTGGCAAAATTGGAAAGCCACATGCAAAAGAATGAAACTGGACTGCTATCTCTCACCATGTACCAAAATTAATTCAAAATGGATCAAAGACTTAAGCATAAGACCTGACACAATAAACTGCATAGAAGAAAACATAGGTACTAAACTTATGGACCTTGGGTTCAAAGAGCATTTCATGAATTTGACTCCAAAGGCAAAGGAAGTAAAAGCTAAAATAAATGAATGGGACTATATCAAACTTAAAAGCTTCTGCACAGCATAAGAAACCATCGACAAAATAAAGAGGCAACCAACTGAATGGGAGAAGATTTTTGCAAACAGTGCCTCCGATAAGGGGCTAATATCCAAAATATATAAGGAACTCATGCAACTTAACAACAAAAAAACAAACAACCCAATTGAAAAATGGGCAGACGACCTGAAGAGACATTTCTCCAAAGAGGACATACAAATGGCAAATAGACATATGAAAAAATGCTCAACATCACTAATCATCAGAGAAATGCAAATAAAAACCACAGTGAGATATCACCTCACCCCAGGTAGAATGGCTATCATCAACAAGACAAATAGTAACAAGTGTTGGAGAGGCTGTGGAGAAAAAGGAACCCTAATACACTGTTGGTGGGAACGCAGACTGGTGCAGCTGCTATGGAAAGCAGTGTGGAGGTTCCTCAAAAAATTATGAATAGAATTACCATATGACCCAGCAATCCCTCTCCTGGGCATCTACCAAAAAAATCTGACAACATTTATACATAAAGACACATGTGCTCCAATGTTCATTGCAGCTTTATTTACGGTGGCCAAGACACGGAAACAACCCAAATGTCCTTCAGTAGATGAATGGATAAAGAAGTTGTGGTATATATACACAACGGAATACTATTCGGCAGTAAGAAAAGATGAAATAGGACCATTTGTGACAACATGGATGGATCTTGAGAGTGTAATGCTGAGCGAAATAAGTCAGACAGAAAAAGCAGAGAACCATATGATTTCACTGATATGTGGTATATGAACCAAAAACAACAAAAGAACAAGACAAACAAATGAGAAACAAAAACTCATAGACACAGACAATAGTTTAGTGGTTACCAGAGGGTAAGGAGGGAGAGGGGTGGTAGATGAGGGTAAGGGGGATCAAATATATGGTGATGGAAGGAGAACTGACTCTGGGTGGTGAACACAAAAGGTGATTTATAGATGATATAATACAGAATTGTACATCTGAAATCTATGTGACTTTACTAACAATTGTCACTCCAACAAACTTTAATTTAAAAAAAAAATTGACATAAACAGGAGTTTGGAAGAAGTTGATTCCAGCCATCATGGAAGATTTTGAAGGGTTCAGTACTTCAGTGGAGGAAGTAACTGCAGATGTGTTGGAAATAGCAAGAGAACTGGAATTAGAAATGGAGGCTGAAGATGTGACTAAATTGGTGCAATCTCATGATAAAACTTTAACATACGAGGACTTGCTTCTTATGGATGACCAAAGAAAATGTTTTCTTGAGATAGAAGCTACTCCTGGTGAAGTTGCTATAAACATTATTGAAATAACAACAAAAGATTTAGAATATTACATAAACTTAGCTGTTAAAGCAGCAACAGGGTTGGAGAGAATTGACTCCAATTCTGAAAGAAGTTCCACCTAGGAAAAATGCTATCAAACAGCATCGAATGATACAGAGAAATCATTTTTGAAAGGAGTCAAACAATTTGGTAAACTTCATTGTTGTCTTATTTTAAGAAATTGCCACAAACTTAAGTAACCACCACCCTGATCAGTCAACACCATCAACATAGAGGCAAGCCCTCCACCTGCAAAAAGAATACAGTCACTGAAGGCTCAGATGATGGCCAACGTGTCTTAGCAATGAAGTAATTGTCATTAAGGAAGGTATATACATTTTTTAGACATAATGCTATTGCACACTTAGTAGGCTACAATACAGGGTAAACGTAACTTTTATATGCAGTGGAAAACCAAAAAGTTCGTGTGATTTTTTATTGCAATATTTGCATTATTGTAGCAGTCTTGAACCAAACCTGCAATATCTTTGAGGTATGCCTGTATTACACATACAATTTTTTAAAAATCCATATCCTGGGCAGCCGGATGGCTCAGTTGGTTAGAGCATGAGCTCTGAACAACAGGGTTACTGGTACGATTCCCACATGTGCCAGTGAGCTGTGCCCTCCACAACTAGACTGAAGACAACGAGCAGCCACTGAGCTTCCTGAGGGGCAGCCAGATGGTTAGAGCGTGAGCTCTCAGCAACAAGTTTGCCGGTTCAACTCCCGCATGGGATGGTGGGCTGCGCCCCTGCAACTACAGATTGAAAACAGTGACTAGACTTGGAGCTGAGATACACCCTCCATAACTAGATTGAAGGACAACTACTTGGAGCTGATGGGCCTGGAGAAACCCACTGTTCCCCAATATTCCCCAATAAAATTTATAAAAATAAATAAAAATCCATATCCTATGAGCTTTAACAAAGTTGGATGGGTGATATGAAATCATAATAAAAAGAGACAGAAATTTTGCCAGGTCCACTGGTATAATGACTAACTATAACTTCATCGGCCACATTTACAGATCTAAAGATACAGATTCCAGCAATGGGAAAAGGAGAATGTATACTCTCTCTCTCTCTCTCTCTCTCTCTCTCTCTCTCTCTGTGTGTGTGTGTGTGTGTGTCTGTCTCTCTCTCTCTTTCTCGCTCTCTTTCTTTCCCTCTCTTCCTCCCTCAATCCCTCCTTCCCTCCCTCCCTCTCTTTAGAAATTTCAACCAAGAAAATAAAAAGTCTCTGAGCTTTTGATTTTCTCTGGGGAGATGTGAGCCCAGAGGCATCTCCCCAGAGGAGACAGGAAAACGGCCTCAAGTTCTGGTTAATACTGAGCATGGGCGATCAGAGGTGGGCCAGTGAGCTGGCAGAGGAGCTCAAGCCTTGGCTTTTTCTTCCTATTCAAGTGTAAACTCCTGGAGGCAAGACTGAATCTGTTTTGATCCATAATTTATCTATTATATATAATATAGTTCTCGGTATGTAATAGCTACCTAAAAATACGTGATGAATGAACAAAACTGAAGGGTGTGTTAATGGCTCCAACACTGAATATGTGACCTCCACCAACTCAATGTCCCCTGGTGTCCTCACCTGAGGAGTCATGGATTAGGCTGCTCTGATCCCTGAGGGCTCTAATATTTGCATGTTCTGTGATTCTGCTTCACTTGTAGGTAGTCGTGAAGGGATGAGATGAGAAAGGAGAAAGATGAGCAGGATTGTTCCAGAAGACCACAGACTCTCAAATACTAGAGAGGGTGATTATATTTACAGGGAGACTCTCACATCTTCTCTGCAGTCACTGCAGAAATATGCCTCCATTGTTGTACTAGTTACCGCCAAGTTGTTTCCCAGGGCTCCAACTCAACAGCACACTACGCAAAAGGGAGAACCCATGTTTTTTTCTTTAAGACTTGTGCTAAATCCCATCTCCTGTGTGAGTTTTTCTAGGATTGACCCAGTTCTTTCTTACCATCTTCCTTGAACCCATAAATGGGCCAACCATGCTCATCCTGTTCAGATTCTGCTTCATGGTACTATTACCTAGTTCGGCTCAATGCTTGCTGCCAGCACCTACACAGCAGCCCTCCACCTGCTCTATTTTGGTTGATGACAAAGCTTTAAAATAAAATGCAATTAAGGGGTCCTGTTACTTAAAGCACCCTGATATTGTAGCAATTAAATGTTTCCTGGAACATTTTCTCTGATGAGAAAGGGATATGGGATAATTGATTCCCAAACTTGGAAGGAGTTACATTGTGCTTGAAACCCACAGGAGTTGGAGCCAGTCAACACCCGGTTTCAAATTGCGGATCTTCTATTTACCAGCTGCGTGACCTGGGCATAGTACTCAGTCTTTGTGAGCGTCAGTTTCCTTACGTGCAATGTTGGTTGAAGAACGTTGCACTGCTGCTCTGTTCAGGTCTATGACTACACTAGTACGCATGTAATGCATTCTAGATCCTTTGTATTATTTCTTCCCTCCTAAAAGGAAAGAACCACTTGTGTAGAACTCTTGTCTTGTACTGTGACTATCTAGGGGGCAGCATAAAACAGAGATATGGAGAAGTGGGGTGATTGCAAGGACATCCATGACAGCTACTGAACTGGAATAGTGTACAACAGATGGAAAGGGAAAATAAATTGGGTTATTTAACCCCCGCAAAGCTACAAGATTGCTTCTAAAGGTCTCTCTCCTCCCTAAAAGCAAATCTCAACAGAATCTACCTGAAGCGCACTAAACTCTTTTCAACAATCTCTTACATTCAGCTAACGTTCAGCCCACGTAGATGTTAGATAGCACGCCTGGCACTTACTGGAGCCATTGCATTCATGGATATACAAGAAATGATAAGTCTTGCTCTAAAGAGTTCAAATGGAGAAACCCAGCATGACACATATGCAATAAATTATGATGCCATGTATTTATGGCTATAATAAAAGTATGAAAAAAGTGTCATTGAAGGTTGAATGACTTTAACCTTTCAAATTCTCGGTTAAAAATGACAGTGGGATGTGTGGATGCATTATGACCAAAATAACTTATACCACCAGTCAGTTTGCAGAAATATATTTGGGAATGGTAAAACCTGAGTCAGCTTGATTAATGGCCATCTAGCTGGTCAGTGATATCAGGTCAATACTAAATAAAAAGGATGCTAAAGATCAAGACTTGTGACTATGCTTAAATCACTCCTTTCAAAGTCCTTTACCAACATCCACTAAATAATCTTTATAATATAATATTGCATTAAGGGTGATGAAGATCATTCTCCCCAAGTAAGATTTTGAAATACCAGGGTTTAAGGCCTTTCACGGGAAATGCAAAATGTGAGACCAGAGCACTGACACAGGTTGCTAATAGGTTCTTGATACTGTATCTTAGGAGGCATGCCTCCTGGCCTAGAGCATAAAGAGCACAACTGCTGACACATGGCCGAGAGTCTCAGCTCCATTCTTTAGTATCTGCATGACCTTTAGTATCTGCATTAACTTCTCTGAGTTTCAACCTCCTCATTTATTCAAAGGTGTTTATGCATTTTCCTAAAAAGCTATTTTAACATTACAATGCTTATAAACCCTTGGAAAATGATAAGGGCTCAATTAAAAGCAATCATTGTTGTTGTTATTATTATATGGATTTGGGGATACACTAGCCATGACCTGCATAATTATCGTATGATGGGACCAGCTAGGAGAGGCTAAGGGCAGGCTCCAGATGTGCCCCTTGGGACAGAAGGAAACTAACATGACTTGAGTCCTTGCTGTGTGCCAGGCATTGTGCTAAGCTTGGTAATGCCATGCTCAATGAGGGGAATATGTTCTGAGAAATGCATCATTTCATCCTCAGAATATCACAGAGGGAACTTACACAAACCTGCGTGATACAACCTACTACACACCTCGGCTGTATGGTACAGCCTATTGTTCCTAAGGTAAAGCCTGTATAGCGTATTGCTATACTGAATACTGTAGGCAATTACAACACAACAGTAAGTATTTCTATATCTAAACATAGAAAAAGTACAATAAAAATACGGTATAAAATAGAAAAAATGGTGCACCTGTACCGGGCACTTACCATAAATGGAGCCTACAGGACTGGCAGTTGCTCTGGGTGAGTCAGTGAGTGAGTGGGGAGTAAATGTGAAGGCTTAGGATATACTGTACATTACTAGAGACTTTATAAACACTGTACACTTAGGCTACACTAAATTTATAAAACAACATGAGAGTAAATCAAGCCCAAGAGAAAATGATGCCATCAAGAGACCCACTAAACACAAGATGTCTGAGGCTGCTGCCAGTACAACATGACATACTGTTTCACAGCAAACGTTTTTTATAAGTAGAAAGAGTACCCTCTGAAATAATAAAAAGCATAATATAGTAAACACAGAAACCAGCAGCAGTCGTTTATTATCATTATCAAGTAATCTGTACTGTACATAATTGTATGTGCTATACTTTAATACAATTGGCAGCCCCACAGACACATGAGCAGCGCATGGCAATATGACATTATGACAGCTATGCCATCACTAGGCGATGGGAATTTTTCAGGTCCTTTATAAACTCATGGGACCACCGTGGTCTATGTGGTTCATCCCTGACCGAAATGTCACTATGCGTCACGTGACTGTACTTTATGGTTTGGATTCTAAGTTGCTTTTCCATTTATTTCTCACAATAACCCTACAATGGTGCAACCAGAGCTGATGCCCCAACCCGGGCTCTTTTCCTGTGAAACATGGCGGCTTCTGCTGCACTGGGGCGGGCATCGTTGAGAGGGTGGCCCCTGCTGCAGTGGTGCCATGAGCTGGGGAAGCCAGGGCAGTGGGTCTCAGGAACCCAGGCTGGTGGGCAGAAAGTCTAGAGCCAGGAAGTCCCTCAGTGAGGGTGAGAGCTCGGCTGCTGAGCTGGGGCTCCGGGGAGGCTCCCCAAGAGGAATGCCAAAGCAGCGGAATAGAACCCTCGTTAGGGGACTGGGAAGAAAGTGAAGAGACACTTAGACCCAGGGAACTACGTGGAGATGCAGGGATGACAACAAGCTACAAGGGCAGGGACAATGCATCTTCTGAGAAGCACAGATGTCAGAATTCAGAGCCCAGAATATTAGCAAGGAACGTGAACAAGTTAACAGGCTCCCACCCAGTAGGGTGTTTATTTTAGTTTACTTCCAGCCACTGGATCCCTGTGTTAGTTATCAATTTATTGTCTCTCAGTTCTAAATGTACCCTTCAGTGTGAGACAAATAATGGAAATCCTTTAAATAATTCTTTAAAGTGAGCACAGTGTTCATCTTTCTCAGTGAAGAGTGCTGGAGAGACCTGCAGGAGAAAGAGGCTGCTTGGGATTTATGGTGCTGGCGGGAGCGTGGGGCAGGGAGGGAGGAAGCCGGTAGAGCCTGGATTCCTCAGTGATTTTACAGTTACTCTTTCATCATAATGACCAACTCTTTATATTCAACTTCCCTGTTCACACTACTGTGGGGCTTCTCTTTCCTGATTGGACCTGTTCTGATACAGCCCCTTTGTCCATATGGAATTTTATCTAAAATGCAACATTAGAATAACATCCAAACTCTGCATCTGCAAAGGCCCATGAGACCTAAATCCCACCTTCCCTTCTGACACACTCTTACCATCCCTTGTTTCCTGAATTCACCAACTTTCCTTCCCAGTTTCACTCTGCAGTGCTCAGACCATCTACCTGGAACTTTCTCTTCCTCATCCTCCTGGCAGGGCCACAGCTCCCTCCACAGTGCAGCACCTGATCTAAGGCAGCCCTTCAAATCATTCTTTTAGAGTGTTTTGTTAATATCATCATGGAATCATCACTTACTGAACTTCCTTTGCTAACAATTTCCTCCCACCCTCACCCTTCACCTGCAGTCCCAGCCCCTGTGCAAGAGGGTAGAGACCATGCTGTCACCTCCAACACCACCAGCCTTCAGCACAATCCTGGCACATGGAGGGCTCCGTAAAGATTTGTCACATGGGGAGTAATAAATACAGAACTCTAATGGCAGTTTTCACACCTAACGCTCCATCCGCTCCCTTCCTCCACATCCTACTCTTCTGTAGCCACTAAGATACCTTAGTGGGACCCCAGGCCTGGCAGGAGCTGTCCTAGGGCATATGGTGAGGGCTCCTTGAAATCCTACTCGCCTCTTGAAATCATGATTGTTTTTTGAGGCAGGGCTACAAGGCAGCAGCCAGCTGCGGGGAAGAGGAGGCAGAGCCTGGGGACTGGCCTGCAGAGCACCAGCGGTCTCTGCAGGGACCATGTTGAAGGACTAGAGCCTCAACCCCCCTTCTCACTATAGCAGACAGCCTGCTCACTGCAATAAACCAAACATAGCACGTGTGTGTCCTTTATTTCTATTTTAACTTGTTGTTGTTAATGGGAGATCTGAAAACAAAATACCTCTACACCTAGAATCCTAAGATCCTAGAGCAGAAAAGAGACCTTGGCATTACCCGGTGCAGCCTCCCGCTTGACTTGCATTTTGCCTGTCTGCTTTCGGGAACTATAATAATTATTGATTTCAAACAGTAGTGGCCTACTATATGAAATCAGTATTCAGTGGCCTGCTCTCTGGCCTACGGAGGAAGAGGGGCTAATGGCTGTTCTGGGAGCTGGGGTAACAGGGTCACTTCAATAGCAGAGGTAGCTCTGACCACAAAGAAAGTAAAAAAGGGAGCTGACTTTCAGGTTGTCGGAGAGAGAGGGAGTGGGAGGAAGCAGCACAGCCCTCTGGGCAAGCCCTGGAGGGAGGGTTTAAAGAACTTGTAAAATCAGGGGCTCCTCTTAGCCATTCCCACTGCCCTCCAGGCCCGCTCTGGGGTCTGAACCCAGAGGCAAAGTAAGGATAACCGAGAAGGCTAGCCAGGGTGAAAAAGGCAGTGTGTAGAACCAGCAGGAGTTTTCCAGACTAAAGCTACAATTGCACCTATACTTCTCGGGAGATGCTCTCTGTGAATCAGAGAGGACCAGGGACTGACTGCTCTTTCTTCTTCTGCAAAAGAAAGTCCAAGATAGTGAGCCTCAGGAGTTTAGGATTTACTAATCAAATAAGTTATATCTAGCAGTCGGTATTTTCTTGGAGACTGTAATTTCTCAGCCTTATCCATGGACATCCGTAGAAAATGAATTAGGGGTGTGTGTGTGTGTGTGTGTATCACACAGATTTGACTTACAAATTAGGTGATTATTTAAGACATAGTAGAGAAAAGGCATAGCTCTTTTTTTTTTTCTTTTTGCCATAGCTATCAAACATAGATAGCTTTAGACAGTTTATATGAGATGCAACATGATATACTTAATAGCTTTGATTTCCTTTGATGATAATTACATAATTAGTCCTAATTATTAGCATTGATAATAGCTAGCATTCATTGATCACCATATGCCAGACATTACACTTCACACTTCACACACAGAAACCTTAAAATAATCCAATAAGACAGACAGTATCACTATCACTGTTTACTGATGAGAAAACTGAGGCTTTGGGAAACTAAGCAATTAAGCCAAGGTCACACAGCTAATTGGTGGGAGGACTGGAATACAGACCCTATATTTCCACCTATACTCTGAAATCCATTAATCTATTTGACATACACCACCAGCCACGCAGTCAGGAAATGGAAATTCTAAGCACAGTCCATGTACAAGTTCAGAAGTGCGTGAAAGCCCAGTGCAAAAAGAATGAACTCCATATAGCTCAAGAGTAATAGATGAGGAAGAGTCAGTGAGAAGTAGATGAGCAAGAGGAAGTCAGAGGCTGGATTTTACAGATGAGATATATAGTATGACAGATGTTGAATTTTTACCCTAAAGGCAATGGACATATTTTGCCTTTTGTGTTTTGAGCAAATTTTAATTTTGGAAAAGTTGGCTGCGTTGGAAAGGTGGAAGGCAATGAGTAAAGTAACAAGGATACGGAAATGGTCCAGCTGAAAGACGGTGGGAGCCTGAATTAAGTCAATGGCTGTGGGAATGGGGGAACATCAGACCCAATCTGTGAAGGAGGTAGGATCAACTAACCTTCATGATTGACTGGACGGAGGAGAGTGAGAAAGAAAAGAATCGAGGACAACTCCCAGGTTTTCAAGTTGGACAGAAAGGAGAACAATAAAGGCATTTAACGTGATGCACTCTTGCAGCAAAGTGAAACGGGAAGCATGTAGGTTCCATTTGGGACATTTGAGTTTGGGATGTTTGTTTCCTCCATAACAGTGAAGATGTAAAAAACAAAAAAAAGTGATCTAAAATTAGTACAGCAGAAGTGGGGATCTCTTGATATTAACATGAACAGCGATGATATCAACAGGTATCATTTGCATTCCATTTTCAGAAAATACCCATGTCTCTAAAACTGCATACCATTTTTAAAAACTGTGAGAAAGTAAACCTATGACAAGCAAAACACCCTTGTAATATAAGTAAACAACTTGTTCTAACTTCAATGAAAATAAGTGAAAGGTTAAAAATAATTACGCTTGTGCACCTCTCTCAGAGAGCCTCAGCAAGCAAAACACATTTTGTCATAGTGGGGAGGCAGTGAAGTGTTCAAAAGCACCATAAAAGTAGAATTCTCCAAAAAGTAATGCAGGTGTCTAGGTCAAATGCAAATGAAGAACTATGCAAATTGAGCTATACTTGACTACAAAATCAGATGCTTAAAAACATTTCAGGAAAGTGAAGTTTTAGTCTCACAAAATTCACCCGGTCTTCATTATAATACATTTCCCATTTGTGCCATTCATTCAATGTACTAAATGCATGATGGGACTCCAGTTAAGTAGATTTAGAAGCTGATTATGCTGCATTAAATGTATTCACTTCAATTTTAGCAAGACTTTTTTTTTCACTTTAAAAGGATTACTAAACCAAGAAAAGTAGAAAGTAAGACAGAAAATAAAATATCCTTTGATGATGCTATAACAAGATTAGAAAATTGAATGGCTTCATGATATCATGTAAAAACATACGTCCTCACTTATCTGATTTAAATAACTAAAGAATACATTTCAGCTTTGTTAATTGCTTTTACTCTGTACTTGACACCATCTGTACACATTAGTTCACTGGCTAAGACTGTATTTCTCTTGAAATACCTATTTTTTGTTATCAATTTATAGGGTTTTGTGGGGTTTTTTTTTCCTCTTAGAATACATAGGACACTCAACAATTTAAGAAATGATCAGGAAGAACCTTCTGGCAGGTGTTTAGAAGAACTGGCTCTGTCTGCCATTAAGAATAAATGTCATCAACCTGGGCCTTCATATCCTGATGGCTAAAATGAAGATGTTGAATTACATTATATGATCTCTAAGTCCCTCCTAGCTAAAAAAAAAAAAAAAAAATGCTTTTGGGAAAAGCTAGTTGGATGCTATTATTTGATCCTGACCTCAATCTGCTGCTATTTAAAATTATAAAAAACAAATGTAATGATCAGCATTATAAACATATCCACATGAATGTATCATCACAAATGGACTATACTGTACACCCATCAAAGCTGCCTAAAATTTAGAAGTTTTACTATAGTAATTTCCATTTGTTTCTAAATGAGCTCAGAAGAAAAGTAGAAGAGAATGACTGACAAGAGAATTTCAACCATATATAAACTCATAATTTTATGTGGCATGCGTAGCTTAGCCTATGTACTTTCAGAAGTGCCCTTTTCATGGAGCATTTTTAAATTATAACATAATACATGCCCACGTAAATCAGGCCTTAGTACGACCGTCAGCTTGCATATATGATGGGTAAAAGAAAATTTTTTTCAGGGGCCTACAGTTTTAAAAATTGACTAATTACTATAGCAATGAAAATACTTCAGAGTATCCTATGTCTTATTTTATAACATTCCTAGCATTTAAAAGAGCAGTTATGATAAATGTAAAATAATTTGTAAAATGTAGATAGAACAAACAACTTGCCCAATCTCACAATATTCATAAATAGCCAAGATTCTGCTGATTTTCCCAGTTTTCAAATATTTGTCAAGCACTTCCAGGCACATAGTTTCTTCTCTTCTGTTTTCTTTACTCTCTTCTTTGGGAACTATCCAATGGATCTTCAATTTATGTCTCTTTTTTCCTCTTATTTTCCGAGTCCTTATCTTTTTATTCTACATTTTGGAATTTTTTGCTTCTTTGTTTTTAAACATTTTCTTCTGACCTCTTTGTTAATTTCCTTCAGTTTGGAAAAATGTGTTTTAAATGCCCAAGAGCTGTTTCTTCTTTTCAGATGATGCCTTCATAATAGCATTCTTATTTTATTTTATAGGTGTAAAGTTTCCTTGAGGTTGCATAAATATTAACTAAATGTTTTTTATTTCTTTATTCTGAATTACTTCATTTCTCTTTTGATAAGTTTTAGTTATTATTATTATTATTATTTGCATGAATAATTTCCTCAAATGCCTGGTATTCCTTGGTTATCTTTTCACATTTAAAGCAATAGGAAGGCTTACTGAGGACTCCACAGGATTGGGTGGAGCTCATTTTTTTTATTTTTTAGAGGCTTTAATTTAGCATAAATGGCCATGAGCTCACCATTACATTGGAAATGCCTTCCATCAAATGCTAGAATGTGAAAAGATTTTCTCTAGGTAATCTGCATTCACACTACTTACACTATTTCTTTTAACAATAACTTCCAGTTCCACAGGGGAAAAGAAAAAGAAAAAAAAAAACCATTTGTATTTCATTTGTTTTGTTTTGATTGGGGAACAAACACTTAGCAGCTTAGCCATCAGGAATTTTTCAAACAGGGATAGGAAAGAGGGCTGTCAACTGTTACATATACAGACCTATAATTAATACCTCCGATTTCTCTCCTACTTCTCACTAGTGTCCACTCGTTGTAGTTCTCTGTCAAGCAGGTCAGTTTCCTCTCTCCACCATGGTGATCTCAGTGTTGATCTCTAAGTTGATGATTGTTCACTCTGTTTCTCACGTAATAGTCTTTCATCTCAGTTTTATCTTCCAAGAATAGACTGTGATGGCATCCCCTTTTTGTTTTTAGGATTGTACCAATTTTATAAAATTTATATTTGTTTTAATGGGCATGGGCAACTTATTAAGACTGATTTGCTTTAGGGAGAACCTTCAGGGAGGATATATGGGCCTTCATGTAGATGCTGCATGTTGAACATGACCCCCCACCCCCAGCATGTTTGCAATTTGCCATTTGCCATGAAGGATGTGGGCTGCTTCCCGATTCAAGTCTTGTACTTCCTGCTGAAATTCCAACTAATTCCTATGACAGCCTTGAGATAAGCTTCTTGTTTTCAGGTTATTTGCGGTACAAAGATGATTGACATACCCTGACATCAGTGTAAGATCAAGCCCTTCCAAATGCTTTTCTATTCTTGCTTCAAAATGAACTCTTCTGTTCTTACAGGAATGGATTTCCAGAAGTCTAATGTTCAATCCTATGATGTTTGTTTAGAGCAAAACATATATTCAATAGTATACTTTTCTTTGCAATTTTGTTTTATCTCCTTTATTGCCTTGTTAGCTATAACTCTCAGAGGTGCTTTCGAGTTTATAGTAGATATTTTAACTTCACAGTTTACCTTCAAGACAATATGTCACTTCACATCTTGTATAAGAACCTTACCGTAACATAATTGTATTTCTCTGTGCTGACCCCTGTGCTATTTTTGTCATATATTTTACTTTCACATAGGCTTTGAAACTGACATTACATTATTATGGGTTTTTAAAATAGTTAATCAGCTTTTTAAAGAAATTTAAATAATAAGAAACTTCTATTGTATTTTTCCTATTTATTTATTGTCTTGATGCTTTCTTTTTCTTTGCATAGATCTATTTTCTATGTGGTAAAATTTTCTTTCTGCCCTAAGGACTTCTTTCAACATTTCTTATGCTATAAATCTGCTGGTGTTCATGCCGTAGACACAGACAATAGTTTAGTGGTTACCAGAGGGTAAGGAGGGAGGGGAGTGGTAGATGAGGGTAAATGGGATCAAATACATAGTGATGGAAGGAGAACTGACTCCGGGTGATGAACACACAATGTGATATATAGATGATGTATTACAGAATTGTACACCTGAAACCTATGTAACTTTACTAACAGTTGTCACCCCAATAAACTTTACTTAAAAATTTCTTTTTCAGTATTTTATATACAAAAAATACATTTTAATTTTGTTTTTAAAGATATTCTCATTCAATCTAGAATTCTAAATTGAGAGATTTTTCTTTTCCTTTCAGGACTCTAACGATGTTGCTCTACTGTTTTCTCGCTTACACGGTTTCTGACGAGAAATTTCTCGTAATCCTTGTGTTTGTTCCTCTATACATTCTTTTTTCTTCTGGCTACTTGTAAGAATTTTTTATCATCGGCGTTCAACAATTTGATTGTTACATGCCTTGAGGTAGCTTTCTTTATGTGTCTTGTGCTTTTGATTCATTGAGCTTCTTAGATCTATGGGTTTATAGTTTTTAATAAATTGGGAAAATTTTCAATCATTCTTTCTTCAGATGTGTTTTGTGCCCCCTCACTTCTGCAGAGACTCCAACTGGAAGTTGCCTCACAGCTCACTGGTGTTCTTTTCTATTTTCCTTTTTTCTACTTCGTTTCGTATAGCTTCTATTGTCATACCTTAAAGTTCATTGATCATTCTTTTACAATGCCTCAACTGCTATTAATGCCATCCAGTATATTTTTCATCTCAGACATTATAGTTTTCAAATGTAAAAGTTGTATTTGGATTTTCCCCTTATTTTTAATGTATTAACATTTTGAATATATGAGAATCTTTTTATGTCCTTATCTGCTAATTCTGACACCTGTGTCAATTGTGGGTTGGTTTTGATTGATTGATATTCCTGTTTCTTTTATGATCAGTAATTTTTGATTAGATACTAAATATTGTGAACATAACTTTATTGGAGCTAGGTGATTTTGTATTACATATTTGCAATAAATATGTTTTAAATATTATACATATCCTGGAACTTCATTCCAGAATGCAATTAAGTTATTCGGAAGAAGTTTGATCTTTTGGGATCTTGCATTTACGATTCATTATGTGGGACCAGAGCAATGCTCAGTCTAGGATTAATTTTTCTCACTGCTGAGGAAAGATCTACATAAGTACTCTACTCAATACCTATGAGTCTTGAGGTTTTCCAATATGGCTGAAGGGGACATGCACCAGTCCCAGCCTTGTTTGATTGCTAGGCACTGTTATCTCTAATCCTTTCAGTTTGTTCTTTTCATAGTTTGGGTAATTTCCTCATATGCATGTACATATCGGTATTCAGTCAACTGCTAGAGGACAATCATCTGCAGTTCTCCGGAGTTCTGTCTTTAGACAGATCTCTCCTCTCCAGTATTCTGTCCTGTAAACACTAGCTGGTTTGGTTTTCCCAGATTCTCCGATCCATCGTCTCAATTCAGGGAGTAAATCAGGCTCTTCCTGAATCCCCACTCCCTACACTGTAGATCAGAAACTCCCGACAGAAAGCTGGAGCAATCACAGGATGCATAGTTTCCTGTCTCTCAAGGACCATGTACTTCATTGCCTGATGCCCAGTGTCCCACAAAGCATTGTTTTTACATGAGGTCAGACAAGTAAGTTCGCAAACTTGTTGCAACACTATTGCTAACCATTTTTTTTTTTTAATATCAGAGGGATTATTCTTTATGAATTTGCACCAACTGGAAAAACAGTTAACCAAGTTTACTATTTGGAGGTGCTGAAAAGGCTGCATGAAAAAGTTAGACAACCTGAACTTTTCGCCAACAATTCAAGGCTCTGGCATCACGACAATGCACCAGCTCACACGGCACTGTCTGTGAGGGAGTTTTTAGCCAGTAAACAAATAACTGTATTGGAACACCCTCCCTACTCACCTGATCTGGCCCCCAATGACTTCTTTCTTTACCCAAAGGTCAAGGATAATACTGTGTTTCCCCAAAAACAAGACCTAGCAAGACCATCAACTCTAATGTCTTTTGGAGCAAAAATTAATACATGACCTGGTGTTTTTTTAATATAAGATCAGGTCTATAACATAATATAATATAATATAATATAATATAATATAATATAATATAATATAATGTAATACTGGGTCTTATATTAATTTTTGCTCCAAAAGACGCATTAGAGCTGATGGTCTGGCTAGGTCTTATTTTCGGGGAAACACGGTACAAAAATAGCTCTGATGGCCATTCCAGAAAAAAGAGTTCCAAAATTGCTTTGAAGGGTAGACTAGGCGCTGACATCAGTGCATAGCTTCCCAAGGGGAATACTCCAAAGATGACCATAGTGATATTCAGCAATGAGATATGTAGCACTTTTTCTAGGATGTTTCACGAACTTAATTTCCAGACCTCATATATATTATATCCACTTTTTGTTGTTGTTTCAGGCAGGAGGGTAGGTTTTATCCCTGTTACTCCATCTTGAGCTATTAAATAGTTTTCCATTGTTCCAAGAGGACCTGGAAGCTTCCAGGAGGAATGACAGTGTGGTCCATAGCACAAAAGCAGCAGAAGTTGGGGACATAAAGAAATCAAAGGGGCTGTGGTAAAGGATGCCTTTGAATCAAACTCATATAGATGTATCACTAATGGCCTGTCGAGTCTAAGCAGTGGGGAAAACTTTGAAAAATCTTGGGTTTAAGGATATTTCCAATTTTCTGGAATCCAAGAAGGATGGGGACTTACCATCTAAAATAGGTTTCTTTGTACAAAATAAGAACAAATGTTTCTTGATGACAGCACTTTTGTAATATGAAGCATGATAGACAGGGAGGTACTACGATAAATAGATTAGATAGATCGATCGATAGATAGATAGATAGATAGATAGATAGATAGATAGATAGATAGATAGATAGATAGAAAGAAAATAGAAAACATAGTTAACACTTATACAGTGTTTAGCTAGGCATTATTAGTGTTCAACAAGTATTAACTCATTTAATCTTTCTAACAAGCCTGTATGTAGGTACTAATATTACCCCCATTGTGCAGATGAGAAATCTGAAGCACAGAGAACATTAAAATTTTGCCCAAATTCACATGACTGTTGAATAAAAGAACCAGGATTTGAACTCAAGTAGTGCAGATGCAAAGTCTGAATTCTTAGCACCCACACTCCACCCACTCTCTAGCTAGATGAATAGAGAAAAATGAAAACATACAATTTCCACGTCTAGATAAAGAACCTAATTTTCCACATCACAGCCTGGGTATTCTGTAGTAGAATAATATTCTGCTTTTGGTCACTTAGCCTCTACTTCTGATCCCTTTGCGGAATTCTAATTTTAAGAAATGGACATATTGATCAAGTTTGAAGTGAGAAAGAGATTCAGAAACCTCAGAGGTGATGATTCAAAATGCAGCAGTAAGCAGACGTAGAAGGCGCATATTTTCTACAAGACAAGGTCAAGAACACCTAAAAATGTCTTTATCGTGTGTGTTCAGCTACTCTGTGTTGCGCCAATTCCCACTATTTTAGAGTTCTAAGACCCTATCATTTTTATCTGAATTTTGCAAGTACTCATTTCAGAACACTGCGTAGCATCAAGAAATTAAAGTGATTTAAAATTTTACTTAAAAATAGAGACAGCACCCTTTGAGATAATTGATAACACACTATGGTATTGGGATCACTGGAATGTTTAATTATTTATTAAAATTAGAACACCTCTAAGAGTTCATTATAATGCAATTTGTCTATTTAAATAATGACTCACGGGGATGTGAAGTACAGCATTGGGAATATAGTCAGTAGTATTGTAATAACTATGAATGTTGTCAGATGGGCAATAGACTTATCGGGATGATCACTTTGTAAGTTATATAAATGTCTAATCACTACGTTGTACTCCTGAAGCTAACATAATAATATTCAATGCCAACTCTAATTGAAAAACCAAAAATCTTTAAAAATAATGACTCATATCTATATATGCAGGAATATACTTTAAATGTGATTTTTCTGACTCTAATTAACATACTTATTGTAATTACAAGTCCCAGAGCAAATAGAATTTTTTAAATTTATAATTGTGTTTCTCCTTCCGAATGAGCCTACACCAATGAACGCCACACGTGGGAGTGCTGGAGACTGCGTTGCAATGCACCGTAGCTATAGCTGTAGCTGTAGCTGCAGCAGATTCTGCTCATGAACTCTGTAAGTGCCCCAGGCTCCCTCCTCTAACCTCTTCCCTATGTCTTCTCACTCTCTTGGTGATACCACTCAATCTCATGGCATTTATATCAATTGTATATTGAAGACACTCCGAAGTTTATCGCCAAGACCTCTCCGTGATATTTATTTCAAAATGTCTCCTTAAACTTCCACTTGGATTCCCAATAAGTGTCTCAAACTTGACATATACAACGCTAAACGCCTGAGCTTCTGCCCAAATCTACTCCCCTATCTTCTCCATCTCAGAGAATGACAACTGAAGTTTAATGGACAAATCTCCTTAAGACAAACACTCTGAGGAATAATTTAAGGAGATTTGTCCATTATAATTCTCAGCTCTTCTCTTTCTCTCGAAGTCCACTTTGAATGCATTAGAAAATCCACTGGTTTCCAATCACTTCTCACCATGCTTCCACTCAAGCCAGAGACATCTCTAGCCTGGATTATCGCAATGCCCCTCAAAGGATCTCCTCAATTTCACCCTTGTCCTCCAAAAGCCTATAAAAGAGTAGCCAGAGTGATCTTCTCCTAAAAATAGCAGGTTATGTCCATTTTCTGCTCAAAACCCTCCACTGGCTTCCTTCTCACTTAGAGCAAATGCAAATGTCCTTACAATGGCCTACAAAACATTAAAAATGGGCCTTCTATCACCTTTCATATCTTGTCTTCTACAAGAATATAAGGTGATCCCCACAAAAGACACAAGTGCAATTTAAAATTTCTGGTAGCAACATTAAAAAGTTAAAAGAAACAGACAAAATTAATTTTAATAATCTATTTTATTTGACTCAATATATCCTAGATGACTGCATATAAATATTATCTTTTCAATATGTAATCAATAAAAAATTATATATATTTTTCCATTCCTCTTTTCATACAGGCTCTGAAATCCACTGTGCATTTTATGCTTACAGTTCATCTCAATTCAGACTAGCCACATTTCATGTGTTTAATAATTGTCACATGTGACCCGTGGCTGCCATATTGGACAGTGAAGTACTACAACTTTTCATTCTCATTCACTGTGCTCCCATTACATCTGGCATTTGCCTCTATGATTTTATCTTAATATATACTATCAGACACTTTAATTTTAAGAAACAAAACCCTAAATATTTGTAGGAGTGTAAGGGTTGGATAGGGGTGGTCATGGTGGATGGTGGACAGGACTTATAGGCAAGTTTTACAACAGAAAGTCACAAGCCGAAAGCCTAATGATCCCCTTGGACTGGATGGAGGGAGGTGGGGTAACAGTGAGAACAAGATTGGTTATTGCAATGAAGTCTCGACACAATCGTAAGAATTTTGGGAGAGTCTAGAATATTTCAACACTTATTTTGATGGTTCATGTTACTAGGAAATTATCTTAATTAAAAACACTTGACTACTTCTATCTTGGTGCAAGGAAAATAGAGAGCTCAGAAGTACTGTCTATGACAGATCTTGAGTGGAATGGAACCTTTAAGGAAGGAGTAATAAAAAGCTGTGGAAAGGAAAGTGAAGCAAATAGATTCCTGAATAAAAAGGAAGCCTGGAGCACCAAGGAAACAGAAATCCGAGAAAAGAATAGAGAAACAACGTGACTTCTTGGTTGGGAGTGGGGAGTAGAAAGGAAGAACACTGCATGAGATGTCATTTCAGGCCACGAAGTTTCAAGGAGGAGGTGCTTTGAAATGAACAACGGCTTTTTGAGGATAATTAAGTTGTATGAGACCTTACAAGTAAATAGAAGGTGGTGGAAAACAACCTTCAATGGATATCTCCTCTGTGTAGGTAATTCTGCATATAATATTCCCTTTCATCTTCACAATAGCACGACAATATAGGTGGTTTTCTTATTTGCCAGATGAGGAACCAGACTCAGAAAGATTAAACACTTTGTCCAGGTTCTCCATCCAGTTTTCTATAATCTAATGCCACAGACTGGGTGGCAAATGAACAACACAAATTTGCTTCTCATAATTCTGGAGGCCAGGAATTTCAAGATCAAGGTACTGGTAGATTCGGTGTCCCGCAAAGTAGTGCTCCCTGGTTCAGAGATGACCATCTCTTCACCGTGTCTTTACATGGCAGAAGAGACGTGGGAGTTCCCTCGGGTCTCTTTTATGGGAGCACTAATCTCATTCACGAGGGCTCTGCCCACATGACCTAATCACCTCCCAAAGGCCCCACCTCCGAACACCATCATACTAGGGATTAAGTCTCAACATATGAATTTTGAGGAGCCATATTTAGTCTATAGCACCCAGGATCACACAGCAATTAAGTTATAGACCCAGGAAAAGAATAAGGTCTGAAACTAGGTCCCACGTTCATGCTATGGCTACAGCCTTGGCTCTCGGCCTTTTGTGGGAATCACTTTCCCAGACAGATCTCCACAATGCATCTGCTCCACACTGAAAATGTTTCCTCATTTCTAAAACATTATTTTTTCACCTTCTTTACACTTTATACTATGCTTGAGGTAGGCAATCAATAAACATTCAATGAGTAGGTGAGAAAAAAAGAACCCCCATACACAGGATATATGCATTCTATATTTCTTTGTCCAAACTGCAAAATTTGACAGTAACAACCGGGAAACATAAATAATATTAATAACAAAAATATGCATAGCAATTCAGGAATTGTGACCTTGTAAAGGCAGTGTCCCCTCACAGGGCAGTACGTGTTTATCAGCTAAGTGAAATCTGGGGATTCTGAACAAATTGAGCATATGCATGAAAAACGTCTTTAATTTTTGTATTATTAAGATTTTATAAGATATGTAATGACTCTTTGGCGGACTTTGTTGCAATGCTCATTATGAAATCTGCAAAAAAGGATTAAAATAAATCTCAGATGTCAACACAATCTCCTGGGTAATTCTTCACCCAACCAAACGATGCCATCCACGACTGCATTATCTATGAAGCTTAGAATGGCTGATGAGGCCCATCTATTGTGATAGAACCTGAGTTATGCTGAAAGACTTTTCTCTCTTCTCAGCCAAGGGCTGTAACCAGCCACGCTTGTGGAGAGAACCTGGCTTTTATATTTAAGGCAACAGAGAGAATGGCCAGTGTGGTCTAAGGCCAAAAGATTTCAAAATCAGAACAATCCTTGAGTTGTATGGACAATTCTCATGGGCCAATGTCAGCTTCATGAGGGCAGGGAACTTGGTCTTTTCTATTCTTTCATGTTTCCCAAGAAAGTACCTGGCACACAGTAAGAGCTCAAAATATATACACAGAAATATACACAGATACATACATATACACAAACACAAGCATGTATATGCTAATATCAATAAAATAAATATTTAAATTTTGTTTACGTCACCAAAAACCATCACATGTACCCCTAACCATCCTACTACCTGAGAATTACAAGTGTCATTCTTTGGAAAACATTAAATAGGATGGTTTTTCATACCATTTCCAGCTCCTACATTCAGTGACTTGTTTATTCTGTTACTTTCAGCCTCCTACTCTGATTTCAGATGTCTCTAAATAGCATTCCAGTTATTTGTGTTTCCATCTATAATTATTGTCTCAACAAGGATTTTTTTTATCCTTATGTAGCTTTTAAAGAAAAAAAAGCATTTGAAAATTGCAATTTATCTTTCCTTATCTGAAAATTTCTGTAATGTGCTTTGTAAACAAGTAAAGATGCAACTATAGCTAGCAATATAGCAACAGAGTGATTCAAACTCAGCAGAAAGGACTGAGCATTAATTCTAGTTCTGCTATTAACCCTCTGAGGAAACCTGGGCAATGTGTTCTGTTGGTGATGGTGGTATGTTTGTTTGTTTGCCTCTCTGGTCCTTAGTTTCTCAGAAGAAACATTTAGGGAACTAGGTCCTGGGTGACAGCTAGCATTTGTTCAAAATCTGAATTTCTAGGATTATAGGAAACTCATTCCAACCAAATGTATGTAGGCATGACTGGATTGAAAAAGGCACAGCTAGACACTGACAATCGGTCTGACTGCAAGGGATACTGGCAGAGTGTGCCAGGCTCCACCTCTCCCTTAAAGAGTGAATATACTCGTATGATTAGGAGTAATCCTTGATGAGTACACCTGCATGATTAACAGTACAGGTAGGGAAATCCTGCTTCTACCACATAATAGCTATGGAGCTAAAAGTCCTTTTACCTCTTCAGTCATTCATAGAATGGAGAAATGAGACCTACCTTCATAACACTGAGAGTGTTAGATGAAATACAAACGTAAAGTATTTGCAATCATACCCAGTGCACTGCAGAACCCAATGGACAGTTTGTATTGGTGTCCTTATTAGAAAGCATCAAAGAACAAGGGATCTACTTCATGGGAATAGAGACTTCCAAAAGGAGAGAATCGGTCCAAATTAAACAAATGGTTATTCATCTCTGTTTCAAACTAAATTGTTGTTGAAATTTGTTAAGATTTATATCATTGTTCACAAGATCTGAACTCCAAGAGGTTGTTTTCATGCCAGTTCAAGTGGTAGATAAATGGACAACTTTGCAACGAGTAGATTAACAGATAACCCTATTGGTCTTTCCCATCCATGTTGTTCTTCTCTATAAAGGGGACAAAGTATACACTCGGTTCCATATTAAGACAACTCCCCACCTTCCAGTTTATTTTCTAAATAAAGAGCATGGTTGCTTTTGTACGGTCATGGCATCAAAGGCGAATCCTTTGTTTTAGAGGATGAATAGGCTATTTTCCTACACACCTGATTACAGGCTGAGTATCTCTAAGCTATTGACAATTTCATTATACTGAGTGCGATAATCCATATCAACAGCTTATCCCTGTTTTGAATTATAAAATGCAGTTATTTAAAAAGCTAAGTATAAGCAAACTGATCTGCGTCTAGTCCTTCAAGGATTGGACGAGGTCCAGAACCAAGCAGGATGCACAGCAGCTCCTTAAATTTAAACACTTCTTAAAATTGTCTTTTCACCAGAATGAGGCCACCTAAAAGATTAAAAGCTCTCTCCTTTTTTTTTTTTTTTTTTTTTGCTTAAAAAAAAAAAAAAGAGGAAAAAACCAAAAGCACATAATTACATTCTAATTTAAACCCTAATTGAGTGCTCTTGTATTCATGAGATGTTCCACTTTCCTTTAAGGACAATATTCTTATTAGTCACACAAGCTATCTAATCATGTAAGGGCAAAGCTTCTTTAAACCATATACCTTTGTTGCAAAGCAAATGAGAAAGTATAATCCTGCCTTGTTTTCCTAAGTGCATCTCATTTATATCCCTATAAAAGCAACAATCAAATACTCAGGCTACAAAAAAATGGTATTGGGGTGGGCTGGTGGCTCAGGCGGTTAGAACTCCATGCTCCTAACTCCGAAGGCTGCCGGTTCAATTCCCACATGGGCCAGTGGGCTCTCAACCACACGGTTGCCAGTTCAATTCCTTGAATCCTGCAAGGGATGGTGGGCTCTGCCCCCTGCAACTAAGATTGAACATGGCACCTTGAGCTGAGCTGCCGCTGAGCTCCCGGATGGCTCAGTTGGTTGGAGCGCATCCTCTCAACTACAAGGTTGACGGTTCGACTCCCGCAAGGGATGGTGGGCTGCGCCCCCTGCAACTAGCAACGGCAACTGGACCTAGAGCTGAGCTGCGCCCTCCACAACTAAGACTGAAAGGACAACAATTTGAAGCTGAACGGCACCCTCCACAACTAAGATTGAAAAGACAACAACTTGACTTGGAAAAAAGTCCTGGAAGTACACACTGTTCCCCAATAAAGTCCTGTTCCCCTTATAAAAATGGTATCTTCTTGAGTAGAGGAAATCCAAAGAGAGCTCAGGTTAGGCCTGTCTATATTTTATAAGGTAGTACTGCTCCTGATCTAAATCCAAAGAGTGGGAAAAACGAAAACAAACAAACAGAAACAACCAAGGGCACTCATGATTAAAGAACAAAAAAACTTGGTTAGGAAAGGAAAAGGTGAATGATTGAACACACTGGCTTTGGAACCTGGGAGACCCACGTTTGATCTTAGGTGAGTAACCTAATCTCTGCGCCTTGCTATCAAGCAAACAAGGGTAATAATAAAAGCATCTCTCAGAAAGGGATGGAGTGAAGATTACATGCAATAATACATTGAAGTGCTTTGAACTCTTCAGACAAAGTAATCAATAGATATTCAATATAATCACCATTGATAAGATCTGGAAATAATTTGCAAGCATGAAATATACTGCAGCTAATCTTCTCCTGCTGTCCCTTTCTCTCTATATTCAAAGATGCCAGGGGAGAAGAGGAAGGAAACTGCGTTTCTCAGAGAGTCTGCCATGTTCCATGTGCTGCATATAGGTTATCTCAACTAGTCATCATAACATCTACTAGGGGTAGATCTACCCCTACATCATAACATCTACTTTAATGATGAGGTTGAGAGAGAGAGACACACACAGAGAGAGAGAGAGAGAGAGAGAGAGAGAGAGAGAGAATGAGAGCAAGAATCCTGCCAAAAGTCATCCGACCAGGAAATGATAGAGACAGCCTGAAGCCAGGTTTCCAACTTCCCAGCTCATGCTTATCCTGCTACAAAAAGTTTGGGTGCACACACACCCCTGTTTCTGAGATAGTTTGAGGATTTGTTTGGGGAGGTACTCACAGTCTGACACAACCTAAGCATAGTAGCTTCTTCATTTAATCCTCAAAATAGTCCTAGGAGGTACCATCATATCTCTATTCATAAATGAAGAAACTGAAGGTCAGAGGAGAAGTAATGTGAAAAGTCACGAGCTAGTAAGTTGTGGATTAGGGACTAAAACTGTGATCTGTTTGATACCAAAGTCCATATTGTTTCTCTGATACTGGGGCACTTTCCCATGAAAGCATGGGTTTGTTTAATAGAAATCCTTCCTTAAAATGTATAAAACCTTTATCTTCTAGTCTCTTAAGTTACATAAGATTTTATTTTCTCTTGGAAAAATAAGCTGCCTTGTGGTGAAATGTTTCTTGCTGAACAAAAGTGATGAGAACGGGTCTCTCTTTGAGCTTGGTGAAAAGGATGAGTAACTCAACCCGGGCATCCCGCTGGCTTCTATCTCGTGTATTAAGGCATCCAACAAAGGGGAAAGGTCCAATTTGATTCTAGCAGACTGTGGGATCCACACTGCTCATTTGTCAGCTTCTTCTAAAGCAGCTCTCTTCCACACAGAGAGGTCACAATGGTGGCCATACAAATCCTCACGACCTACAAGGTGAACTTCAATAGACCACATGTTTCAACTAGGGAATTTCAAATCAAGCCTGCTCTGGGCTTTGTGTTTCCAAGCAGCTCACAGATCTTTGTCTGAAAGCACTAGTTATAGCAATGAGCTCACAATGGTATCTCAATAAATGCCCGCAGAACCAAAGAGTAAAGCAGGTGGTTCTCCGATTGACATTCTAACAAAGTGAGCAGTGCTGCCTAAAACGCTACCCTTTGGAACTTATTCAAGGAACCATAGCTGGGATTCTATTGCCTGAAAAGACTACAGTTATAAATAGCAATTGTCAGAAGTTCTTGAGCTGTCTTCTTGGTGGCCAAGTAGGTTGACTAAAGCCATCTTACAGAGATTTCCATAACCCACGCAGTTCTTTAAAACAGGATTTTGAGAGGATAAATCGAGATAAAAATATGCAAATGAGTATAAACTCATAAAACTATTCCTTTGTATCAGAATAAGCTACCAATTAGGGGTACAAAAAGAAAAAAAAAGAACCAAAATGAGCTAAATATCCCAACCTAAATTGGCTTTTGAAAGGTCTAACCTCAATATGTAGCTTTTACTCTTTTGCAACTCTAAAGATTTTGAACAGCAAATTATCGTTTTGATTTTTTAAAATGCTGTGCCTAAAGGTCTTAACTAAAAAGCATTATCTTGCTTCTAAATTTAAAGCTTGTCAGAGGAAACAAAGCTAATTATACACAGTCTGCTGAAAAGTATGTCTTAACTACAAATCTGTTGTTTAAATGGAAGAATTACAAGTCTTCAGTGTCACTTTTCAAATTCTAAATTCCCATTAGAATTCCTAGCAGTTCTGGATCCTTCTTCCCAAAACACCATTACAAGCGCTTAAACACATGCACAGACACACCACATCTAGGTATATTGAGAGAGCACAAATGTTCCTAATTGTATAAATTTAAAAAAAAACACAAAAAACAGTGATGTGGAAGACGATAAAGATGTGTAGAAAAACAATGGTGCCTGTGAAATGCCAGCATTCATTCTAAATGACAATAGTCTCAGTTTAACAGCCTCCGGCTTAGTTTGTGGAGGGGGTTACTGCCCTGTTCTGGTGCTTGTCACCTGTTGCCTGGACGATATCAACACCTCTGGTCTCCCTTCCCTCCAGCTCATCCACTAGCCTGTTGCAAGAGATAACTTAAGCAGATGCAAGTTGCTTATGGTGGTCCTCTTCTTAGACACTTTTCAAGGATCTCCCTTGTTGGCAGAATTATGTCCCATCCCTACTTTATATATAGCATTTCTGAACCTTGGAGAGACTCATAATGTCTATCTGAGTTGCCTTCAAATCACACATTGCCTAGGAAATCCAAGCAGTCTGTTCTGATGAGCAGTCGTGTTGTATCAAACCCAGAGATACCTCCAGCAGCCCCATGGCTGCTCTGGGGACGTAGATTGTGATTAGGTCGTTAAATGTGGGAGCCAAAGCCTACAATCCGAGGCTGGAAGTATTCCATCTGCATTTCATTAATTTACAAGAATCATCCATGGAGCTATTAAAAATTTGGATTCCCAGGTTCTGACTCCTCTCCCAAAGGTTCTGATTTGTTAAGTCTTGGAGAAGAGCCAGGAACCTGGAATTTAATCAGTCCCTGGTCATTCTGATACAACCCAGCAGCAAACCCATATTTAGAATCATCCAGAATTTATTCTCCTTGTTTTACAGATGTGAAAACCGAGACCCAGAGTAGTAATTTGCCAGTGCTCATAAAGGAAGTTGCTACAAACCAGAACTGGAACCCAGGTCTCCCAGCTCCCGGCTGTCCCATGCCTGTGAGGCTGCCTACACCACTAGGGCAATAGGAGTTTCCATGCAGCAATGTCCAGGCAGCTTCCTGTAACTCTCCACCTGATTCCACAGGGATTCTGTCACTGCAAATCCACCTTTTTATGAGAACACAATTTCACAGAAAAGCCTATCACAGGTCAATGCAAGAAAGTCATTTCACAAAAGGCATTTTTTCTGCCTCATCTAATTCGTCAATGTGTGCTGCCTCATTTACGCTACTCTGTACAGTGGGAATAGAACCAGCTCTCACTGAATGGTCAGTTAGCATTATCAAAAGCGTGGACTGAGATAAGAAATTCAGTCTTACCACTTGAACTACTCTATGACAGATTTCCTGCACATAACAATAGATGTGTACATTTCTGTAACAGCATTAGCATCAAAGGCAAAATGGAAAAATCAGATCATCAGTTCATAGTTTAGCATCCTCATGAGAAAAGCTTATGCATGTTGTATAAATGCCTCACAAGTTGACATTTATGTTTTGGGCCAGCTGAGATACAGTTACCGTTAACTTGAGCTGAAATGTATACTTGGAAATGAATTTGATCCACCTGGTATGAGATTCTTTCTCTGGCTGACCTTCTTGGGGGGGGGGGGGGGGAACTTGACATCTTTGATAGATTCATTAATTCATTTTGGATGAAACTAGTTTTATGGGCTCAAACAGAAAATTCTTAAATACTCCTCTGCTTGACGTAACTAATTTTATGTAGCTTCATTTGCCTCCATGCAATAGTGTGAGTACCAGGGGAACTGGATTCATGGTCCGTTTCACAATAAGAAAATGTGCTTAGTAGGGGAAAAAGTATTTAAAGGTATTTCCAGCACTGGATTATAAAATTATTGCTTTTTCTTACAATAGGCCAACTTACTCAAGTAAGATTTAATTATTCATTCATCCATTCAACAAATGTATATTGAATATTTACTATGCGCTAGAAACTGCTGGGCCTGCAACAAAACAATGAACAAAAACACATTTCCCTTGTTCAGTGGATATCGAGGGGCTTCCCAGGGAATATAAACATGAATCATGTAATCACACAGAAGAGTTCATCATCCTAAGGGGGTGTAGGTTGGAGTAGTATAGTGAAGTCTGAGAAGCTTCTGTGAGGCCTCAACTCCCCCTCTGAGACTGGACGGATGAGTAGTTTATAACTAAAGCAAGGATGGAGAGAACGTGCAGGCATGACAGGAGGAACATCATGACCAAAGAACACAATAGCCTGGCCTTTAAGAACTACCCAGAGCTTCTCGGCCTATGCATGAGATTTTTTGGAAGCCAACCCTGGGGTTTGTCCTTGATCACACGGTAGTTGTGGTGGTGGACAAAGTACTTCATGAGAAGAAGACCTGGGGCAGTTGCTTTAATCTCCGTAGTTGGGGGCCTTCACATCTGCAAAGTGAGGTCAATAAAACCCATGGCCTAATGTTATGAGAGGATTAAATGAGATCCCCTAGATGCTGAGATTTATAAACTGAGAAGTAATGTAAGTGAAGGATGACAGATTATAGAGACTACTTCTTCCAGAATATAGACTACTCTGTATACAAACATATGATTTTCTCACAGTGCCAGGCCAACAAGGACACCAGTGCTTGGAGCCCTAAGCTAAAGTCTGTTGAGGACTTAAGTGAAAGATGAGAGAACCACACTCAAAACCCTGGCTTCAACACCAAGTAGCTCTGTAACAATTGCCTCGCCCTAAAGATCAGGCAGCTCCAGAGAACACAGGTTTGGCCTAACACCAAAGGGGGGACCACAAATACTTTTTGAAGCTCCTCGCCCATAAGTCCTTGAACTGTTGTCATCGAAGTTCTGTTATTATCCTCACTCAGAGGATATCTTCTCTTTATTCCAAGGTCTTCCCCAGGCCACTGTAGGACCCAACGGAACTTACATTGTGCAAGAAATGTTTTAACAAAGTTATAGTGTGGTTATAAAATGAACAACAAGGAAATTCTTCACTAATTAATCTAACGAGGGATTGAATTTTTAAGACTTGGTAAATGGAAGGTAGAAGAGAGGAAAGCTGATACATCCAAAGAAAAACATGTGGCTTAAGAGTTTTCAGGGAAGGTGATATAGTCACTCTGATCAGAAATTCAATAAAGAGAAATTAGCAAACTATGGCTTTAGTTATATATTAGCCCAATCTAGATAGGGTGAATGGATCATTTGGAGACAAGATACTTAAAGTGGTGCAGGGAGTTAGAAATTCTTCTTTCTGGAAAGAATGCATTCCCACCTTTGTTTATTTTCTATGGGGGCCATATGACTGCCCTCCGGAAGTATTTGGTGGTGGTGGTGGTGTTTAGGAATTAGAGTGGCAAAGCTTAACTTGTACAAAAATTCCAGTTAGAAGAGGTGTAGCACTTCCCCTTACATTACCAGACAACATGCTTCTGGGAGGAACCAGCTGTTCATTAGACAGTCAGAACAGCACTTCTACGAACTGATGTCCCACTGCCCCTCCATGAAGGGTCCTCTGTTGTAGTGAACAAAGGTGAGCCAGGGAGGGACACTGTACATGGCCCAGAAGGAGTCAGAACAATGGTCTGATCTGTGACTGTTACTAAAGTTGCTGAAGAAATTTGGTCGGTGTCTCAGCTTGGTACGAATGAATGGAAGAAACAATTTTGGGGTTCCCCTTTGTGAGTGCAAACTTCACTTGCATAGTCAGACACAGCTGCACCTCAGTGTGATTTTAAAGCAGTGTTTGATTCCAAAGCAAAGCCAATTCCATGTCTTTCAGTCCAGAGTTGAAGAACAGTAAGATGATTTCATCATCTTTGCTGGAGAGCCAGTCTGATTGCATTCCATTTTTTAGGGATATAGGACACATTTTCTCATTACAGCCTAGGTAAACTTCCCAGTTCTTCTTCATCAAATTCTAGAACTTCTTATGGATAACACCAATACATGAAGCTAGAACACTCCTCCACATGGGACAAATTTGACTCTTCCAAATAATAGGAAAGGTTTTTCTTCCTGTGAGCATAAAAGCTTTTGAGTGGTATTTTCTGACATTGTTTACTTGTTTATTTGTTTATTTGGCATTTTGTTTATTTGCCATAAACACCCTATGAGCTTTCCCATATTATTTTCTGTTCACCTCTTGTGTTTGCTTTATCAGGAAATAGCTTTGCAGCCCTCTCCACGTTACTCACGCTAGAAAATTTGATGTATTCCCCATTTCTGCATTGTTTCAATCCTTATTTCCAATCAGATTATGATTTCTATCAATTATATATTCAAAGTGACTCTATGAATGTTCCTTTTCTTCCAATTACTACATCTGATACTTTAGTTTGGACTCTTTTGATCTCTTTCTGAACTCTTGCAATGGCTTTTTAACAGGCTCCCTGCCTCTGATCTCTCACTTGGCCAACCCATCCTTTACACTTTCCCCAGGTTTATCTTTGTAAAACAGAGTTTTGATCATGGTACTATTTTTAAAACTATTTGACAAGTCTAAATGTCCATGCCCACGGTATAAAGACAAAAAGCCTTCAAGGCTTTTATTGTCTGACCCCAGTTCAACTTTCTAATACATCTCTTCTTCTGTACATCTTAGAGAACAACAAAGAGGGTTATTTGCCATTTTTCATGTATCCCACTTTTTTTTCATCCTTCTGTTTTTTGCTCCCTGCTTCTTTAGATCAGAACATCTTTGTAAGCCCACCATTGCTCTTCATCACTAGCGTGGAAAATACATTCCCATCCTTCAAGTTCCAACTGAAATGGCAACAGCTTTGTGACACTTTCCCTGGTGTTCTCATTTCTAAATAATTGCTCCTTTTTGTCCCATTTGTCCTGTACCTCTATTTTTCACTTATTCATTATAATTTGTTGTTTAAGCAGGTTCTCAGTTATATTAAGAGCATCATGATTGTCCAGGATGTCTTCTACTTATTTTTGTATTCTCTAAGAAATATCTAGAGCATAGTAAATACTCAAATAGTTCTGAAGAATGAAGAAAATTGAATAATTTGATTTTCCACATTATTAGGCCAAATAATAAAACAATAAGAGATTCCAAAAGATGTTGACATTCCTAAATTTTAAAAACTTTTAGAAAATTAGGAACGAAATAATGTTTTCAAATCTTAAAAGATTCTATGTTAAAGAGGCAACTACAACATTCTATTTTTTTTTAATTGTGCTTGCTTTGGCAGCACATATGTTATTTTTTTAACTAACAATTAAAATGATCGTCCTCACTCAATATGGTTTATTGCCTTACTTCCTGAGACCATATTGAAATGAAACTAATTTTTAAAGTAAAGTTTAACCCCACAATGAGGCTTTTTTGGAAATTAATGTGTTTCTAGAAGAATGAAGCATGGAGCTAGAGAAATGGCATCTATGAAGCAAGGCAAAGGGATGTAAAGCTGAAAATACTTAAATATTAAAATATAGTGAGGAACTGCCATTCTACTTTTCAGAATCTCAGAAAGATTTGAGACTCATACTAGGTACACTGTCGGAAAGGAACAAGATATGAGAGTAACAACAAGAGAGTACTTGAAAGTTTGTATAGTTAATTCTATACACACCCTGTATGCAAAACTCATGGAAAGCTGCATAATACTTCTCAGTAAAGGAATCAAAGAGATCAGAAACCTGGGTAAGTTGAACAGTCCTAATTTCTGACATTCAGTGATCCCATAGCATGAAAAATTCCCCTCAGAATCACATTACAATAAAGTCCAATAGTCAAAATCCCCATACATTTCCCCAGTTGCCACATTTTCCCAGTTTCACAGTATCACATTCTTAGAAATAGACAACTAAGGATCACTCGACAAAGGGGAAATATGAAATGTTAAAAAAAAAAGCCATAATAAAGAGAAAAGTTGTCCCTAAAGGAAACAAATGTAATTTAGAGGGAAAAGAAAATTTTATCAACTTGAGAAGGGATCTCCCTAACTCATGAGAATAAGACTAAGATGCTTTCCCTCATTAATATTATTGAAATTTGTCCTTGAGGTTCCAGCCAAAGAAATAAGTAAAGAAATAGAAATAACACATTTTTGAAAGTTTGAGTAAAGAGTAAAATTATTTATAGATTATAACATTTATAAATATAAAATGAAAGTTTAACAAAAGACTATTTTAAAACTAGAACACAAATATTAAGTTGCCTAGATGCAAAATAAATGTACATAGCAATTGTACATGAATTACTTTCCATGTGCCAAGCACTCTGCACAAATGTTATATAGAAGACTTATGCCAGAACGTTCTATTTAAAAAACATATTGTGAGAAAGAAATCCTAAGTGATAACAGCAAACAATAATTTGAATAGTAAAGAATGACCTTTAAAAACATGCACAAGATTTGAGGAAAACTGAAAAATCTTTACTGTTGTGGTTAATTTCATGTGTCAACTTGAAGGGTGCTTTCGGGTGAGATTAACATTTAAACTGGTGAACTGTAAGCAAGAAGATTGTCCTAATCACGTGGGTGGGCCTCATCTAATCAGTTAAAGGCATAGAACAAAAAGACTGACATCCCTGAATAAGACAGAATTCTCTAGCAGACTGCCTTCAGACTTCATCTGCATCATCCATCATCGCTGTCTTACGTATCCAGCTTTCTGGCCTACACTGAATATTTGGACTTGCCAGTATCTATAACCTTGTGATCCAATCCTTGTAATAAATCTCTTTCTCCATTTATACATCTCCTTTTGGTTCTGTTTCTCTGGAGAACTCTGACTAATATAATTTACTAAGACCTTTCAATAAATAAAAATAAATACCTATATATACCAAAATGGAAAGATGAAATTCTATAAGCGATTACTCTAATACAATGGGTGTAACTTAGTTCTCAGTAACATCTTGATGGTTCTGAAATCAAAATTATTGTAAATGCATATTTTTAAATCAATAGGTAAGGGTAGGTAGAATAATTTTTTTAAAAAATGATTAAGATTGTGAATGTCTTGCCCATATAAAACCTGACTATAAAACTACTGTAACGGAAAACATGTTATTTTGGTGTACAATTTGAATGATGAATAAATGGAATAGAATAAACTTTCCACCTGGGCAGAAAACTCCATTTGTCTTGTTCACATAGTAGGCACTTCCAGGTTTTTGTTTTGTTTGAATAGTAAGTGAACAACACAGATAGCAGGGCAACAAATCTGACATCGATGCAATCTTAACTTGTGGAGAAGGAATGAAAGGATTAATGACTCAACAATTTATCCTGACAAAGTAGACCAAGTGTTACTTTGTGTGTGTTGCTTCATTTTTGTTGTTGTTGTTGTTGTTGTTGTTGTTGTTGTTGTTTTAAATCAAGTTAGAGGTACAAGTACATCTGGAAACTTATATAAAAGAAATTCCAGTGGACTGTAAACACTCTACCGGCAGTCCTGGTACATGCAGGTGTTTCAAGAATATAGGATGGGGCATCACTGGTGTTTATGGTACTATTCCAAGAGAAAAAACAATAAAAAATCAATATACTCAGCAAATGTATACAAAGACCTCTTATGAACCAGTATGGAAGAATTACTACTCTACTAGACAAACAAAAACACACAGAGAAGAAGAAATAATTGAACCCTGCAGTTCAGAAAGATATATTCATATTTAATAGACAACAAGAAGTAAGGGAAGAAAGCCAGATTCCTGGAGGGATACAGTGGGTGGAGTGTACTGAGACATTCTCCTTCATCAGTGAGGAAGGAGTCTGGAAGGGATGAGGACCAGAGCATCACTGGGGCCTGAGACCTTGCAGGGATGGTGGCTCCAGGTCTAGGTCCAACTAGCCCCAGGCTGCTCCTTTGGGGGCAAAGGCTATAACTGCATTATTAGTGACACAAATACATTAACATCAGATCTCTCCAACCTGCTGCTACCTCTCATGAAAACAAAGGAGTGAGGTGTGGCTAGATAAGGAAAGCTCTTCTCCAGAAGCAAAAGTAAGTCTATGAAATCCAGAATCAAGTGAGTAGCTCCAAGTGGCCAAGATGGAGAGATAACGAGGAAGGATGACATAAAGCAAGCACCTCTTAGAAGACTTTCCATAGGCAGAGCTGTAAGGGAAGAACAGACCTAATTAACAAGCTTTGTTTTGTGGTGGTTGTTCTTCCCCCCTCAACAAATTCAGTCACACAGTTTCAGTCACACATATCATTCCCTTGAATCAGATCGGTGGATTCTTACAGGAGCTTCTCATGTAACTGTTACGAATCTCAGAGGAGCTGCCCCAGACAGCTTGTCAGATTCTTCCTTTTCAGAGCACTGTAATGAAGAATGAGGAGTGTAACGTTCTTTGGCAGACCAAATGCTCACATAAGTGCTGGCATTTTTAGGCTAACATCCAAGATGAGCATGTCTCCATAAAAGGCATTCTTTCAGTTTTAGTCCAACTATTTGTTATGACCCTTTCTACATCAGCTTATATGCAAGCACAAAGGGAAAAAGAAAAAAGAAAAACAATCAACATTTGTCTTCATAATAACAGAAAAGAGGCTGCCTTGAAAGAAGACTCAATATGATTTATCTGCTATTTTTTGCTTTTTTGTTTGTTTGTCTTTTAAGATTTCTTCACAGACAATCTGTTTTAAATCAAATCCAAACTTGACAGCTAGCAAACTACTTTACTTCAGTCAATTTCCCTTTTCTAATAACTTAATGAGTATTGTTGAAATATATCGAGAGTTACCATTTCCTTCTATTAGGTATCAATAAGTCTCTCTAAAAGTTGTCAAGATCTCTTGACAACTTATGTTCATTTAGTTTAGCAGGAGATACGCTGAAGTATTATAACATTGTTTTTGAGTTTCCTCCTCTTTTTTGTCTTGGGTAACATAAGAAAATTTTCAACTCTAAGTCTGTAAGATATACACACTCGAAAAGATGGATCACTCTAAGTGAATGGTTTGTAAATAGCCTCTTAAGTAATCAGTCTGGATTGTGTGATCTATCTGGCAAGGCAGAAAGAGCTTTATCACGATGAAAGGATGTGGCAGACCACGCTGCTTTATCTTGCTACCCTGAGATGTGTTTATTAAGCACAAATTCATGGATTTATAGAATATTGGGTTATACCAGTCCTTTGAGGCTCTCTACCCTTCATTTTACAAAAGATGGGCCCAAGACCTAGAAAGAAAAAGTGACTTTTTCCAGAACCCACGGTGAAGTTAGTAAAAGAGCCAGAACAAAATCCCCAGTCTTTGGGAGAAGATGTTTATGGCCAGTATAACTGACAAAGGATTTGTGTCTATCATATATAAAGAATCCCAGGAAATCAATAAGAAAATAAAACAAGCTACAGTAGTTACAAATGGGAACAAGCTCTTTTAATAGTTAGGATGGAATTCTGCTACTTATGGAAATTTAGTTAGAGAGGCTTAAGCCAATATAGTCTGGTTTGCCTCACAAAACCAGAGGTCAGGAGGGAGGCTATTCAACCTGAGGAAATCATCAAGAACTCAGCTTCTTCTCCTGTTCAATAATTTCTCACATATTACAGAGTATTTCTTTTTCTCCAAGCATCTAGTCTATGTTCCAGGGGGGGGAAATAAAGAACAAACAGGGAAAAAAAACAAACAAAAAACAGAAGGAAAATCCAGGGACAAAAAGTAAAAGACATGCCTTTTAAAAAGTTTGTCTAGAAGTCCAAGTGACTTCCACTTATTTCCCATTGGCCAGACTTGGGTCACGTAACCACCTCCAGCTTCAAGGGAAAATAGAAAATGAGTTTAACTGACTATATCAAGATCTCAAATAAAATTATAATCTGTTGGTAAAGAAGTGTAAACTAGATAGGAAGGAGAAGATTAGCAGTGCGTGCCAAAGAAAAATTGTGGGAATCCACAGAACGGGGAAGCTTAATTGTTAATACATTTAAGAAAAGTTGGCTAATCTCACTAGTAATAAGCAAAGGACAAAATAAAACAAGATAACATCCCATTCACAATCAGAATGATTATGTCATTTGTTCACAAAATGAGGAACTGTAAAGGAGAACAGTCATATACTAAAAATGAAAGCATATATTTATAATGTGCTTTGGAAAACACCATATACTGTTACTTTGGAGGACAATTTGAAAATGTCTCGTAAATTTTCCATGAACCAAAAATGGCATGTCTAAGTGCATTCTTAGAGAAGTTTTGTGTGCTCAAGAAGACATAAGTGTTCTTTGCAGCACTGGCTGTACTAGAAACGAACAAACAAACAAAAAACTGGCAAGAACTAAGTCCCCTTCCTAAGTGCACAGATAACTAAACTGATAGATATATTCATGCAATGAATGGATTAGATGGACATGTGTCAACATGACTGATTCTTGGGCATATATGCCATAGCTTTGCTCACTCTGGTTCTTGATTCCTAGGCACAATTCAATTGTATCCCAAGTCTATCAATGTCCATAAAAATCTTTTTGGCCTCTCCACCAGTTTCCACCAAAATTTCTTTCTCACTAAGACAGCTGATAGCATGCAGAATTTGCTGAAGACTTTTGGGAGATATGATGGGAGTCAACTAGGAAGCCTTTGGCCTAATTTTATTTTACATGCCCAACTCAGCATCTCTCCCTGCTTCTTCACTGTCTCCAGGATTGCCTCACCCCAAGCTCCAAATTCTTTTGTCTGTACACAGTGCTTCATCAACACACTGCTTCATATCCATCCCCCCAACACACACACACATACACACCTTCAGAAGATTCGGTGCCTTCTAACACCCACACAAGCCAGACTGTTTAACAGCAAAGTTGTTTACCAACCAAAACAGCTCTCTCCCTCAGACAAATTCTGGTGCCAGGCGCTCATAATTGAAGAATGTATTTACCATTTCATTATCAAACATCGTTACTTTTATCGAAAGTGGTTCATCCTCAACCCTCCTGAAGATTATTAAATTGTTGGTGCATCAAATAATCGATGGCATCTTAGCACCCAGGAAGTATAACAAATGAAAAATTCAGTCAAATAACTGTTTGCTGAGAGTAGGAAAGAGAAGTGGTGACAAAATGTTTGTGACATTTTCATAGTAAATGATAGCTGTGATATGAAGCTATCTTTATGAAGGCCTATCCTTATCCATTCTTGCAAGTAGAAATGATAAGACCATGGGGAAAAAAAAGTAGTGGGGACAAATAACATAACCCAGCTGGAAGGGCTTACCCTTGCTATAGAGGAGATATTTAAAACATCTAAATAGTAATGAATAACCCTCTCTCGTAGTCATAGATATATTTACTTAAAACACATATTTTGCAAGCAGAATGGCATTTAACAACCATATGGCTAATAATTTACACAATCTGTAAATCATAGCTGAACCGGACAGTTTCTTTGTTACTAAGAAATATGGCAATTTATGCAATGATTGAGAAGACTTGTGTGCTAAAGAAAAGGGGGCTTCATGTTTTGATTATGTAGGTAGGGAATGAAATTAAAGTGGTCCATACTGATTTATGGCTGAGCGATCTATGACTGGATAGACGGGCCTGGGAAATGTATGTTTGTGTATTTATACCCAATCGTTTTGAAAGTCCCATCACCAGCCCTAAAGATGATGTACTATTGACTTGTTTATTTCAAATCCATCTCAAATCGGTGGAAACTACAGGAGCGAGTGGTTTTAAATTCTAAAATATGAATGCTGCTTTCAGATTTTCAATCTAAGTTGAAATGTCCCAAGAGGCATATAAAACATCCCATGTTTCCAGCCAGTGCTGACACTGCTTTTCCCTGAAGCTCTCTCTGGTGTTTACCTGCTTACAGGCGTGCCTACTAATGGTGACCATGACACAGGTCACCTGGCAGAAAGAGAAGCACAGAATCATGGCCCCTTCATAATTTCCAGCACCACTCTAATGATCCTGAGCAAGGCTTGTACTTAGTCACACTTATTACAAATAATGTAGAAAATGGGACTGGGTGGGAGTGGTGAGGATGAGAGGGTCACAATAATATAGGCAGACAGGGCCTGTACAAATGTGATCATGTAAATCTAAATAACCTAGAAAAAATAAAGTATATAATTCTCTGTGGCAAGACTGATGCCCTAGCCACTCATCTCCTAATGGTTGGGTGTCCACATTATAAGAACTTATGACAGGATGATGATGTCATATTATGGTAGGATAGATTTAATCACATATTTTCAATGTGTATACTACCTAATTCTAAAAGTAATAGAAGGTAGCATGCGATAATAACTAATCATGTAGAGAGTTTACATTAACATAAAATACAAAGTTGTATGGAATGCTAGCAATTTATAATTTGATCTGTAATCTAGGTCAGTGCTGTCCAACAGAACATTCTATAATGATGGAAATATTCTATATCTGTGCTTTACAATATGATAGACAATAGAGACACCTGGCTATTGAACAATTGAAATGTAGCTAATGTGTCTGAGGAACTGAATTGTTAATTTCACCTAATCTTAATTAATTTAAATTAAAAGAGTCACACGTGGTTAGTGGCTACCATACTGGACGGTGACCTTGAGTTAAACTACAAATATTTCCTGTAGGTGAGCATGAAATGTAGGTCTGCTTTCCGTTCACCTAGGAGGAAAGGAAGATGCACTGAGCAAAATTAGCTGGTCAAAGAAAGCATCCTTGTTATTCAGGAGAAGCAGTCTCTTTATTCATTCCCAGTGTCTAACAGAAATATATTTCATAGACTTTATCCATACAGTGAATAATTCCTTGGTGTGATAGTTTTATTGAGGACACAGCAGTGTTATTCATGTTGCTATGTTTTTATGTAGACATACTAATCACCGATGAAGAAATAATACTAAACCATGACTCAGGAATGGCACTTTCATGGGAAATTAAAATATGTGGTTTTGTAATCTGACCTGTTGCAGGAATGAGACTGAGAAAATCTAGAGGAATAGATAGGGAGCATGTAATGTAATTTTGTCTAACTCTCTCTCTCTCTCTCTCTCTCTCTCTCTCTCTCTCACACACACACACACACACACGCACGCACGCACACACACACACACACAAAATCATCTCTGAAACAATAAAAAGCTATATTTAGTGTTGTCTATTCATAAATAGAAAACATACAGTTCTTAAAATTATATTTTTGATTTATAACGTCACACAAAAATGTTCATTATGAAATTTTAAGGGAAGAAAAGAGAGCATAAACTGTATATGTGGTAAAATCAGTATTTTTGTGAGAACTGAAATATACACAATATCAATATTATACATGAAATTAGACTGGAAGCAAATACATCAATATGTAAAAATCAGTTCTTTCTTACTGTGAAAGAAAGTCGTAGGGTCATAACTGATATTAGTTTTTCTTGTATTTTTAATATTTATAAATACTCTAAATTAATATTTAAAGTGTTGTCAATAAAAATGAACACAATAATAAAACAATAAATATTTGTCTCTACCAGGTTACAATTTTATACACTCCGCATAAAACTTATACGTGATCATTTGAGTTATATCAGAAATCCTTGGTTAATCTAACATTTGAGGACAAGATTTAATAATGGCACAAGCACGGATGTCTGACTATTCAGACACCACCAGGGTCACCACTCTCCTTCTTGAGTCTCAGACTGAGGGCTCCCTTTGGCTTCCTATTTCGCAAGGCTCTGTGATACACTTATTCCTTCAATGAAACTGAAAAGATAAATGAGCATATTCTGTATCTCACAGGTTGTTGAGAGAGGGATTAAATGAGATGAATTAAGTGAAGCATACAGGTAGTATGGCGATTAGCACATACGGACGTTCAATAGATAGTAATCACCCTTTCCTCCTTGTTTTTCTGTAGGGATGGTAAGGTTTTCCATAGAAACGTGTAAAGCATACTTACAAATACGTGATTTGCCATGGACAGTGAGTATTCCTAAGAACACTATGAAGAATTAGCTCTCTTTAAACATTTTCTAATAACTCTTTCTTTAATGGCTTGTCTGTCTTATTTAGAATAAAAATAGTTCTGGGCTCTACTGACGACTACCCATAGAAATAGGCCATATCCAATAGTTTGACCTAAAACAACAGTTTACATGCTCCTTGGAACCATTTGTCAGCTTGTCATGTATAGCCAACAACTTCTCTGATGAATCACAGAAATATCGAAGGACTTTTTGTCCAAGAAATTCTTTTTTGGACCCAAAGGCTTGTGTTAACTTTAAAAATAAGTAAACTATTTCCTAAATTTTTTTTAAAAAAAAAAGATAGGAAAATAAAGAACTCACATAGGCACGTTTGAAGTGCTGATTTGTTTTTGGGGTTTTTTTCCTGCAAAATATGTAGGAATTTTAATGAAATTTGTCTACATCTTTTGCATAGCCCCAAATTGTTTACACAGAAGCTGATGAACAACAAAAAATTGGAAGTTAGGAAGAGACAGGCAGGGGGCAGAAAAAGGAGAAGCAAGAGATAATAGATTGAAAAGCAACCTGCAAGATGCTGTTTCTGTGTGCAATATATCTGTCACATGTCTCCTAATGAAAGCTTGAAATCAAGGATTGCTGATTTAATTGTGGGAGAGAATGAAAGACACTGCTCTTGTCAGAAGAGTTTGAGAAATACACGCCATTAAAGATGCATAGACCCTCTGTTCTCACCAATTGTGACCAGATGCAAAATGCAAACTTGTTCTTCACAGCAGGAATAATTTCATTATGGGACCATATGTATGCAGGAAAATAACCCACTTGATTTTCCTTCATTTTATTTGAAACATATCTGTGGGTTATGGCAGAAGCAATCACGTTTAAAAGAGTAAAGGAATCAGATGCAAAGTTATTACCAATTTGAAAGACGTAAAAATCTTTTTTATACTAAAATATGGCAAAATAAATATGTAGAAAAACAGCATTTACTTTGAATGAGATTCAGCTTTGCTAAAATATATATACTTTTTTTATAATACTAATGACCACTCACAAATGATATGTTGACTTGTATCACAACTTAAGCTGTGTCTGTGCTAAGCAAAATATCCCAAAATATAATATCCTATCTATCCTATAAAAAGTGTAGGGAAAGGGCCTGTCCCGTAGCCATGTGGTCATGCTTGGAGCTGTTCACCACATGTTTCTCATCCTCCACCAAGGCACCCCGAGGAAAGGTAGACACAGTTTCATGACTTGCTCTGACCAACCAAATGTGAACACAGCCTGTGTCTGTTATTTCCAGGTAGATGTTTGAAGAGCCAGCTCCTGCTCTGATACCTTGCCTCTTTCCCTGTGCCATGGGAATCAGTGTTGCTTCAGATGGAAAAGAATCTGTCGGTCAGGATCCCAGAATAATAGCAGCACAGGTCCGAGCCACCAGCTAACCCACATTGGTGATGTAGTGCAAAGGAGAAGTAAATCATGTTTTAATCAGAGCATTATTGTGGCTAAACCTACCCTAGCCTGGTTACTGCTGACAATGAAATTTATTTTTAACATTACATGTGATTGTCTTCCTATCGCACTGTCAACTAATACTCATTCACTGAGTGATTTAGTCCATCACTTGTTAACTAAATATTATTGAGCATTTCTCTGTGCTCAACGATCCTGGAGAGACCACGATAGGCAGGACACATTGTCTGTTCTCATGGAGGTTGTAGTCTCGTAGGAAGAGGTGAACAATACACAGGCAAATGCCTTTAAAAGGTCATTTCAGGTTAGAAAATGTCCTGTAAGGAAAACAGGATAAAATGCAGGAAAATCACTAGGAGTGGGGAGGAAAGTATAGGACAGGAGGTGACTCTTAAGCTCAGGTTTGAATAACCAGAAGGAGCTCATTACAGAAATAGAGAAAGTATAATGCAAGCAAAGGAAACAACGTGTACAAAGGCAGCACATTTGAGGGACGGGAAGAAAACCTGTGTGACTAGAGTTCAGTGGAGACAGGAAGGCAGGCATTGAGGTTGAAAGGTAGGCAAGCATTGGGAAGCCCTAACATTTGTGGGTCCATGGAAAGAAGATAACTGGAGAAGTTTGACCCCAAGCAGCCCTCCCCACTTTTTGTCCCACTCTAAGCACTTAATCATATATGTGTGGATGCCCCAGTGCACCTGTCCACAGCCCTCTCCCAAATATTTAACCCTTGACACCCTTAGGGTGTATTCATAGTGGACATTCCCCCAGGAGTATTCACAGTGGTGCTTCAGTCTGCCTTCAAAGAACAAACCAGAGAATAAACCTGTTTAGGCCCAGGAAATGGGCTCTGGGGCAAGGGATTCTAGGAGCACGGTCTAAAATAGGGGAGATAAGAGGATGCTTGGGCTCTGGGTAGCCATGTCTCCTTGACCCTGAAGACCCTTTACCCAGTGGTGAAAGCTATGGCTAGAGAAAGGCTACAATGGACATTTCATGATAGACCCCATGGTGACCAGGTCAGGTACTCTATACCAAGGCAAAAAATTTCCAAGAACTTGTTATGTGCAAATAACAAGTAACAATGTGCTAGGCTCTGAGAGGAACTGACATAATCCTTTCTCCCTAAAAAACATACTTCATTTGCAGAAATTCACCCAAAAAAGAAATATAATAGCTAGGCCAAGCTGGGGAAAGTTGCCAAAAATCTCTTCTCTTTGATATGAAGAAATGGAACATTTAGACTTGTGGGAGGGTGTGCATGTCAGGAGAATGATTCAGAGAAAAAACACAGTCTGTCTTCAGATGTGGCAATTCCCTATCGCTAAGAAATCAAAAGATTATGAATTCAAATAACCATTGTCTCAGGGTCGACACCATGCATAAGTGAAATAGAAGTGTTGTGACAATGATGAACAGGAGAGTGAACGCCCTTTGGAGATATAATGGCCACTTGGTTCTAGATGCTTGAGCCTGTGGTGTGGCCACATACTCTCAATTTTTTCAAGAGAAGCTAGATATCTAAATGTAGGGGAGAAAAATGAAAGGAATTTTAAACTCTGGACAGTACAAATATACATGACTATGGTCCAGAGATCTATACTAAGGTGTAAGGGCTTTAGTCAAGAGCACATCACCAGAAAGGAAAATAAAAGAGAGCTTAGGAGGCTTGAAAGTTAATGCATATAATGATAACCATCTTATGTTTCTATTATGTTTTCTAAATTTCAAAGCATGTTCACATATTTTCTATTTGATCTCATGTGATCCTCAAATCTTTATCACCTGGTCATGAGATTTCAACGCTCTCTCTACAAAAATATCTTCAAGTTTGTTTACAAAACTTAAGAGGAGAAATTTCATAGCTTAGTATTTTTCTTAAGTAATTTAATCTATGCTCATATATAAATATACGGTAACATGAAGATTGTTATGGACTATATTATGTCCCCCGAAATATATATGTAGAAGTCTTAACTCTCACATGACTATATTTGGAGATAGGGACTTTAAGAAGTTAACTGAGACTAAATGAGGTCATAAGTGTGGGGTCTTAATCCCACATGACTGATGTCATTATAAGAAGAGAGAGAAAGACAAGTGGTGTGCAGGCACAGAGGAAAGGTCGTGTGAGGACACAGCAAGGAGGCAGCCGTCTACAAGCCAAGTTGAGAGGCCTCAGGAGAAACCAAACCTGTTGACACCTTGATCTTGGACTTCCAGCCTCCAGAGCAGCGAGAAGCAACATTCTATTATCTAACGTTCTCAGTCTATGGTATATTATTATGGCAGCCCTAGAAAGACTAATACAAAGATACTAAGCATAACCTTGGTTTTCTTGTTTTCTCATGTTTCTGAGTTCAGTCTTTTAGTAGGGTATGGATTCAATGCATGTTTATTAAGCACCATCATTCAATGGAATTGGCTATACACTGACCCAAATTCACTATTAAGATAGTCTGAAACACTAGAGCGGTTATATCTTAATTTAGTGATCTATGAATTGTGTTATCTACCTGTAACCAACCTTATCTCCTTATTCTGAAATATGATTGTTTTAGACTCTACTAACAATTAAATCAAGCAGATCCTATAGCAAACCAATTAAATGTTAGGAAATCAACTAAATCTATCTCAAAATAATTATTGGGTCTGTGCAGACTGAAATTAATCATATTCTATGGAATTTTACAATAAATCCTATTATAACTTCATAAAACTAGAAATTGCAAAATATACTTTGTTAAGCTACTTTTCCCTGAAAGTTTTTATCATAGTTCTTGTGCAAAAGCACTAAAATCATACATAATGAGTTCCCCACATAGTCCCTAACGTGCTCATCATAATAGAATGAACAATTGAGGTCTAAAAAGCCTGAATGCTTGAGACACAGCAAGTTCATAGAAAAATTCATTGTGTAAAGGAGTAATTTGTGGAAGAATTACAGCATACATGGACGATTTGAAACAAAAAAGAGAATAAAAATTCACAGATGTCACTTGAAGTCACCATAATATTGAAAAACAATCCTAAAGCTATGCCAGAAAGAGTAATAGAAAAAAATAAAAAATTTTTTTACATTTTGTTTCCTTCAGAAACCCATAAAAATTATCTTTCCTTTAAAAAGAGCGTATATTGACATATTTCTCATTCTGGCTTTGACAAAGGAGAGGGTATCATATTTGACCTCCTACTATAAATACTTACAAAATTGGACAAGAATATACAAAGCAATTGTGTTTATGCATTGAAAAACAGAGAGTGCAGGTCTGTATCCCTTGAAAGAAAGTATCCAGAGAGTGTGAGTGTCATATTCATCAGAGCTTTCTGCCTGGGACCATATTCGAAACCTGGGTACAGGAAGTGAAGCTAAACAGGTAGCAGTGGTCTCCCTGCTCGGAGAAAGCTGAGACTACATTTCCAAAGCTATTGAGGAAGTTGGAATTTATGGAGTACAATATCAGTGAAAAAAACAATTGTGCTGAGAGAAAGCTCTAAGTATTCAAGTGCAGGCTTCCTCTTCTACATTTGGTCAAATGCTAAGTTGTACAAACAATGTGAGAATATCTACAAGAGATACAGAGAGCAGTGAGCAGAAGAGATATTTTAGAACTTACATGATGCAGGGAATACTAGAGTTCCAGCCAGCCAGAGTGAAGCAACCTTATTAAGATAAAGGTCACTCAACTGAAACACTAGAAAGGCCATGCCTTCAGAGGAGAAAATCCATGCCCTATAGTAAGGGCTCCATTAGGCCTAACCTAACAAAGACTAAACCCAAGTCTTCATGGGATCAAGCCAACTGAACAGTAAATTAACTGCCTGACAAAATAAAACTTAATACTCTCAAAAGAAAACAAAGTTCAGAATTGCCATGAAATATTATCAACAAATGTCTAGCATTCAATTAAAAAATATATATATACCAAAAACTTAAAGAAGCATAAAAATGTGACCTGTAACTGGAAAAAAAAAGAAAAACAACAACTGTCTGGATGATAATGTTAATATATGTTATCTGTGAATAAATGTATGTATGCTTTATAATGTAAATTTTATTATTAGTTAGTTATGACAAGATCAGTAGATCAGGAGACAACTGCTATTGAAAAGACATTTCATTATACTCACAGATCTCAAGAGAAGGGTGCATGCCATGGGAAATAACACAGGAAAGCACCACAGTTGATCAGGAGGCAGAAGGACCAAGTGGGAAAATGTCTTCTGCAGTTTCTGTGAGAAGAAATGGACAAGGCAAGGTGAATAGGCTTAGGATTGGCTAGTTTGAATAATTTCAATGACCTCTTGGTCATAGGGGCTGTCCCTTTTTGACTGATACCCAGCCCTGGAGTGATTAAGTCCTGTGGATAGTGGCTCCGAGTATGAAAATCCAAAAGAGGAAGTAGTTGGGGGTGTGGGCTTTGGATTGGTTTGTTTGTATATGAAATGCATGCATGCAGGCAAGTTGTTTACTATCTGTAGGAATTGACTAGCCCAGGGAGAGCTATTCCATCCAGGATCAGTAAGGTTCCCAAAACAAAAAATAAGAAAACGTGATTAATGCAGTGTGTGTCTGTGTGCACTTGTGTGTTTTCAAGAATTTAAATAAAGTAATGATCACAATGAGTGAATAAATAGAAAATCTCAGCCAAGAAATGGAACCAATAAAAAAGATCCACATGATTATTCTAGAACTGGAAAGTAAATGATCAAATTTAAAATTCAATAAATGTGCTGAATAACAGATTAAAAACTTTGAAAAAAGAATCAGTAGACTTGAAGACAAAGTAATACAAAGTATCCATATGTAGGCAAAAGAAAACAAAATACAGAAAAAAAACAGAGCCTCAGAAGATATAGAAAAATATCAGCTGGTCTAACTTGTTTATAACTGAAATACTAGGATTAAATACAACAGAAAGAGATGAGCCCAGAAAAAAATTATTTGAATAAATAATGGCCAAAATTTTCCCAAACTGGAAAGAAAAATAAAGAGTACCAAACCACATTTTGAGAAGTTCAACAAACCCTGAGCAAAAGAAACACAAAAACCACAGTTAGGTGTCAAAGTAAAATCTCTGAAACCCAAAACTAAGAAAGAAAAAAAATCTTAAAACCAGCAAGAAAAAAAAAAGTCATTATATACATGTTTTAAAAATTATAAAATATAATTAATGTCTCATCAGAAATAATGAAAGTCAAAAGATAGTGAACGTCATGCAAGTGCTGAAAAAAATGCCAATAACTATCAAACTAAAATTCTATATTCTTCAATCATATCCTTGAATAATAAAGGCAAACTAGAAACTTGTGTTGGTAAAAAAATGCTGAGAGAATACCACACCAGTTTTTTATTTTAAAAAGTAATAATAAATTGAGCCTTTTCTCCTTAAAGTGGCTAACAAGGCAAGGCTCTCACCACTTATATTTAACATTCTATTATAGAGAAGAACAAAATTAAAAAGCATAAGCATTGGAAAAAGCAGTAAAACTATCTTCATTCACAGACAACATGATTGTTGATATAGAAAATCCTATAGACTCTTCAAAAAAATTATTAAATTAGTAAGTAAATTTAGATAGATCAAAAATATAAGATTAATTAATAATCAATTGTAAATCTACATAACAGTCATTAACAATACAGTGCTATTTATAATAGGACCATAAAACAAAAACTATTTAGAGATAAATTTGACAAAATGTACAGAAGATCTATACTGAGAACTAAAAAACATTCCTAAGAGAAATTATAGACCTTAAGAAAACATATCAAATTTATGGATTGGGATAGTCAATATTGTTAAGAGGTCATTCTTCCCAAATTGATTTCAACATTGATTACATTCCCAATCAAAACCACAGCAAATCATTTTGTAGAAATTGACTAGCTGATTTAAAAATATATAGAATATAAAGATTTAAAATATTTTTTTAAATGATATAGCCAAAAATTTTGGAAAAAAAATTGGAGGACACATAATACCTGATTTCAAGAATGCTTATAAATCTACAAATTTAAGGGCATTAGATGTTGATTTAAGGATAGACTAATTAATTGAACACAATGAAGAGTCCAGAATTATACCTAGACTTATATGGCCAATTGTTTTCAACATAGTTGCCAAAGCAATTCAGTGGGGTAAAGAAACTTGTGTTACAGATAATGCCGAAACAATTAGATATCTATATAGAGTGAATTGTTTCTCAACCTTTAATTCTCACCCTACACAATCATGAAATTGAAATAACTAATAGGCCTAAATATAAAAATCTAAAACAATAAAACTTCTAGACAAAACATACAATATCTATGTCAATTTGGAATAGGCAAAGATTTCTTAGGATACAGAAGTGCTACCTGGAAAACAGTTATAAATAGAACTTTAAGGTTTTTTTGATTATCAAAAGTCACCATATATGGGATATTGATAGAGGGGGAATTTGTGTGGTACAGACAATTTTTCTGTAAACCTAAAACTGCCCTAAAAATTAACGTTTATTGATTTAAAAAAATGCACCATAAAGAAAATGAATGATCAAGTCACAACCTAGGACAAAATATTTATACATTTATAATACATTATATATAATGTTTATATGTACACATATATAAATGTGTATGACAAAGAACTTATGTCAATAGTACATAAAAACTCCTATAACTCAATAATAAACACACATGAGAAAAACTGTCCAAAGATTTAAATGAATACTTCACAAAGGAAAATAGACAAATGGCCAATAAGCACATAAAATGCTGCTCATGACCATTAGTCATAAGAGAAAACACACACACAGAGACATACACACAATGAGATATGACTTCCATCAAAATAGCTACAAATGAAAAGACTGACAATACCAAATATTGGCAAGGATGTGTAGCAACTACGCTTCGTTATTAGAGGTATAAAATGTTACATTATCTTTGGATAACCATTTAGCAATCTTTTTCCATAAAGTTAAAGATATAGTTGTACTATGGCCATCACTCATTTGTAGGGTCGCCAGGAGTCCACTCATTGGCACGTAACATACACACATGACTAATTCTACTCTCAGGTATTTACTCAGGAGTAATGAAAATGTATGCTCACTTGTACAAGAATGTTCATAGGAGCTTAAACCATAATAATGCAAAAGTAGAAACGACTCACATGTTCACATCAAGAGTAGAATTGATAAACAAACTGTGCTATGTTCATACAGTGGAAGATGACCAGTAGTGTGCTGGAGACGACTTATGCCAGGTCACCAGAACTGACGGTTCAGTTTTCAGAAATTCTTCAGAATCACTGAAAACATGTTGGTAGCTGGAAATTTGCTATTTGGGGAATGTTTACACCAGAAAAATTGGGAAATACTACCATTCAGAGATTTTATTTTGTTTTGTGACTTTTTTGTTTTTTGTTTTTTGTTTTTAAGAGCCAGTTGTTAAACATTTATCGGCGCATCACAGAATAGAACTCAAAAATAAAAAGGAACAAACTAGTAGGCTCCTAACAACATAGCTGAATCTCAGAAGCACTATGCTGAGTAAATAAAGCTGGACACAAAAAGAGTATAAATTTTATTCATTTTTTTAAATCCATCTAAAAAGTTCCAGAACATGAAAAACTAATCTATGGTCATAAACATCAGCATACTTGTTGTTTATGGAGGTGGTTTAGGATCTTTCTGGGATGATGGAAACATGCTATTATCGATGCAGATGTAAATTTAACAGATATAAGCATTTGTCAAAATGCATTGACTACCTTCCTCTCAATTTTGCTCCAAACCTAAAACTCCTCTAAAATAGTAGTCTTTTTAAAACATGCATTTACAGTACATTTAATATCTGTGCATTTTGGTGTGTGTAAGTTGTATCTCATTAAAATATAATGCAAAAAAAAAAGCATATGTTGGAACTCAATAAAACAAGTGAATAATATAGCCAGCTGAATGGAACAACAAACACGGTGATTTATTTAGGAAGTACCTAGCACTCCTACTACTGCCACTCCTTCTACTCCTCTGCTATATTGGACATGGTAAATCACTGCTAAATCACTTTGGCACAGATTTCCTCAAACAAATTAACAATCACTGTACCAATGTGCCAGTTGATTTACATGACACTCTCACAAATGCATTAACATGTTTTGGATAGAGGTACCTTCATCCTTTGCTTTTCATAGTACCATCTTTTAGCCTAAAACTTGGTGTATTATATAATATGTATATTGTAGTTAAACTCCAAAGTCACGTGAAATGAGAATGTGGAATAATGAGAAAAATGCAGCCATGTTTTTGCCATTACCTTTAATTGTTCGGACTATCTCTCACTGAAACTCATATCAAAGCAAAATTTTCCTTTCTCCTGTCTCACAGCACACTGTTTATCCCTCAACCTAGAATTTCTTTTGCTCTGTTTTATGGATCCTTTATAACTTATTTTATATCTTCATGAAATCAGTCGCACCTTTAGGGCAAGGACTATGCCCTGTTCATATTTGTGTTTCCAAGCACACACATAACATACGGGCTTATACACGACTCAGGGCTGACTCAGTGTCTGATAAATTGATTTGATTTCTTTCCAGAATAATTTTTTATTCCATCAGTAACATTCCTTCATAGCAGACGCTTTAGTCATCACTTTATATGGTATCAATGCATGTAACTTATCAACTAGATCATAAACTTCTATTCCTTCTCAAATGTGTTCTACTAAACTTGCACCATTCTTAGGTGTCCAAGACACTAAAAAAACAATAGACAGACGAGACTCTCAGAAAAATCAGGGAAAGGAAAGAAGAGGAGACACAGCAATCGACTAACTTGAGCTTAGAAGCTGCTATGGGCAAGATATTCTGGCCTTCACCATTATCTTATTTAATTTTCACAGAAAGCCTGTTAGTCATCAAATTTTGATATAAAGGAAACTGACTTTCAGAGAGTCTCTTGCTCATGGTTACAAAGCTATTAGGTCACAAAACCAGTTCTAACTCCAAACTCATATTCTTTTCATTAAAAGAAGGAACTTCACAGAAAAGTACAGCTAGAAGTCAATTCCACTGATCACATTTACACTACTAATGCTACAGGGTTTAGTAAAATGACAAACGTTTGCTAAGTTCCTATATACTGTTACTTAAAGCCACTTTTGAACTTGTGTTAAAGAGGAAAAAAATGAGATTTGTTTTTTACACCATCTAAGAACCAATAATAAAAAACAAAACTATTGCACACATATAAAAACATAAAAGAAGAAAGTTTAGCAGAGAAAAAACAAGCACTTGCTAAATGAGGTAAAACTTCAGAAGAAATTGAATTAATATCTAGATAAAAATTCCTCTATATATCTACGATTCTAGTTAAATGTCACTGATAAATTTAAATTGCCCATTTTATCACATTTTTGCTTCTTTTCCTAGAAAATAATTAACCATTTGCTTTTATTTCATATATGTATATACCATCTTTATTTTTGGAGAAATATCAAGCCATCTGGAAACCATTAAATGTTGAATGAAAAATTATTATTAAATTATGCTTGATATTATTGATGACTTCATTTATTTTTACAGTTTATCTGAGAACAGAAGAGTTTGCTGTATTTATAAATTCCTTGGCTTGACAATTTGTATTCTGTGTATGTTCCAAACCACTAGGAAATGATATTTGTGCCCCTAACTAAATGCATACACCATTAAAAATTCTCCTTTTTTGTATCCAATGTCAGTCACTATGTTTCAGAAAGGATATCATCCTTATATTCAAGTTTGAAATACTCTGTATCCTTTTTCTTCTAGCAATTTATCATTTGTATTAGAAAAAAAGGAAACAAAATGTTGCATTTGGTTTGCCATTGAGCTCATTTCATCTGCCTCGCCATATGTTTTGAAGCAAATACCGTGTCTGCCGTCTTGTAAGGTGGACTGCAAACGATGTAAGGTGGGAGAACTCTAGACTCTATTATCCTCAAATTCCAATCCTTGTTCTTGATGAGCATATCTAGTTTTATTTGCTATGCATTTAATTGCTTTCTAATAAGGCAATTATAATTATCTTTTACCTAGTCACTCTCTGTTACTGCAGGGCGATGTCTTTGAGGGAAGGGAATTGTATGGACAAAAACCAAGTTGCCTGCATAGGTGGCAGGATGGCTCAGTTGGTTAGAGCACCAGCTCTGAAAAACAGGGTTGCTGGTTTGATTTTCACATGGGCCAGTGAGCTGTGCCCTCCACAACTAGATTGAAGAACAATGACTTGGGGCTGATAGGCCCTGGATAAACACACTGTTCCCCAATATTCCCTAATAAAATTTATTTTAAAAAGAAGTTGTCTGCAAACTACACATATTAAGCTATTATTTTAACAGTGTGCTATGCGGCAGACCTGCAGGTGGGCTTCTAGTTGGCACATTTGTTAGCTGTCTGGGAGCGCTGTCACATGCAGCTATGACATTTCTTCCATATCTCAGCTCTGCTTCCAAGGGAGGGAAGTTCACGTTTCACTTCACCGTGAACCAAGGGCTTTGCCTGCCATTTCAGCCCATGATGACAGAGTGCAGCTGGATCAGTGTATCGAGGTGGCCTCTTCATTTTTGGAAAAGCAGTGCTATCTTCTTACAGTATCTTCAGAAGCAAACACCGTCCCCCCTCCAAAAAAAGTATGACGTTGGCTTAGTTATTTATATCTTCATCTTTATAAGTCTTTTCTTGAGGCACAAATAAAGGTACTTAACAACCACAGATATTCCCCTTATATTACTTTTCCCAATTCTGAGAAGAAACTGGTTTGTAGAGGCCAAGTATCTATCAAAGTTTCCTCAACTACTTAAGAGACAAAGCTGTGAATAAAAAAATAAGCTAACTGCACAGTGCAGTACTTCTCAACCTTTTTTTTTTCTCACTCAGTTACTTTTATTAATAAGGTGAACATATATACAAAAATGTAATCACAAGATAAACTTATATTGATGCTAGTTTCTTTTGAAGACAGAGCTTCGTTACTTTGAAAGTTAGCTGTAAAAAACGGTTGCCAGATTTGGAAAATAAAAATATGGGATGACCAGTTAACTTTGAATTTCATATAAACAAGGAATAACTTTTTAGCATATGTCTCAAATATCACATGAATGTGCTTCTACTCATTTGCACTGGAATTAAAATAGAACTCCAGTTTTAAAAGAAGAGAATTCACAAGCAGGAGCTCAAGGCAAAAGTTGGAAGGAATTCCTTGACCGGAAGGAACTTTTTATAGAGCATGGTTACTTATAATTTTGGCAAGGAAATGGCAGCTAAGTCAACCAACACAGTTTGGAGAGGGTCACATTCTTGTGTCAAGAGTGAATCTGTGTCACTCTCTGGTAAAACGCTGAGTGTCCCATTATATTCTCAGCTTGGTTTTGAGCAGCTTATTGATTTAAAAGAACTCAAGCTATGATGTAGGGGAAGATAAGGGACATTTAATTAATTCTCTAGTTCTACTGATGTTCTTTAGCAGCTGGAAAGACCCAGATAGGACACCAGTGAGAAGCTCAGTGTCACAGAGACGAAATCCACAAGGCACAAGCAATAGTTAGCTACCTTATCCAAAGTTCCCTAACTGCTGAATGTGTCTTCAGGACCAGCTGGTTAATGGTGCAGTTTAGAAGAGTGAGGAACAAAACAGGTAAGATTCAGCACCGATGAGTTGGGAATGTGGAGCTATGACAGTAACATGCTTCTTGAGGGACATACATGGATGTGCATGTAATTTCCATACATTCTTGGATCACTAAAACAGTATATGATGCTTGGTTTCTGCTGATACATTCATCTATTCCAAGATGTTAATTGATTAATAAACCCTTAATTCTGAAAAGATTGGTTCTTACATACTCACTCTTTCCTTAAAAAGAGAAGAAATTATCATTGTACCTGAAGTGGGACTTATTCAGCTGAGTTCATCCAGTTCTCCTTAGATAAACCTTTACCAAAGCTGGAAATAGGGAAGCTAAGTCAAGATGTCCAATCAAGGGTGTTCTTGCATAAGGGTGGTGAGGACAGGGAAGAGGATGAAAGAAAGTGACATTTCTGTGTCACTGCTTTTCCAAAGGTTATCTCTTGTAATCCTTGTAACCCAGTTCTGCCTCATTCCAAAGCCCGTGCTCTTCCTTTGGCATCATGTCATGCATTATTCACTCATTCATTCATTCACTCATTCATTCATTCATTTAGCAGGAGTGTGCAAGATTGTCCAGTTTCCACACAGCATTAGACATACACACAGAGACACATTCACCCACACATCTTTGGACGCTTATCCTTCTATGTCATGATAATAACCATTTGTTGAAACGACACGAGGAAGCATCAGTGACTGTCTGATATTGGGGTTACTGGCATGGCTGTACCTCCACCTGCCATGAGCAGGTCCCCTTTCTTAGTGGCACAGTTTGGACAGGGGCTGAGGAATACTGGCCAAGCAAGGACCTCCACTGTTCTCAGAGGCACATTCCCGACAAACATGATTAGCTCTTTGCATATGGGTGTGGCCATGAGATGCTGACCTTGCTTAGCCTGAAGGACATTTGAGGTTGATGGCACACGTGTTATCAATTGCTCATTTATTTCCACTATGCGGGACCCTGATTATATTGACTCTAATGAGAAAATTGAATTTGGATAAGAATAATCTAATTCATCAGTGGATGCTATTATAGTGGAAGAAGAGAGAGGAGGAGTCAATTATTTTACTATTTTTATTTTGTTTTGTTTTCTTTTGTTTACCTCCCCAAGTACAGCAATGGAAAACAGCTTTATCTTCCCTGCTGTATTAGTTTGCTTGGGCTTCCGTGACAAAGTGCCACAAGCTGGGTGACTTAAACATCAGAAATGTGCTGTCTCAGAGCTCTGGAGCCTAGAGTCTGAGACTGAGGTGTCAGCAGGGTTGGTTCTTTCTGAGAACCGTTCCATCCGATGCTCCTAGCTTCTGGTGGTTTGCTGGAAATCTCTTGACTTGTAGACCCCTGCCTTCATCTTCACATGACATTCTCTCTGCGTTCATGACTATGTCCAAAATGTCCTTTTTTGTACGGAAACCAATCATATTGGGTTAGAACCCACCCTAATGACCTCATTTTACCTGATTAGCTCTTTCTCCAAACAAGGTCTATTCTGAGGTACTGAGGGTTCGGACTTCAACATATGAATTTGGGGGAGGACAGAGTTCAATCTGTAACACTTGCTAAGGCTGGCTGATCTGTAGGGGTGGCCGTCCGGAGTACTGTGTATAGAGAGCTCTCCTTATTACGGCTGGGATAAGCAGATGAGAGGATGGTACTTGATTATTAGCAATGTCTACCATGAGACAGATGGAGTTGTTTTGATGTATGTGACATTATTGTCTATCCCAGGCATACTGAAAGGGGATAGCGAGGGTATTAAAATGGTAAGTTAATCAAATCAAGATAATTTATTTTCATCTATATTTACATCTGACCATTATTTTAATATACAACGATTAGCTTGTATCCTTGATTCCAGAACTGCTGTACTTGGGAAGGTAAGCAAAATAAAACAAAACAAAACAAAAATAATAAAGGAATTGACTCCTCCTCTCTCTTCTTCCAGTATAAAATCAGATTTATGAAGAAGAAAGGAAGAGTGTCTCTTGGTGTGGAGATACAAGATGTGCTTAGGAAATAGACACAAAACTTGTGACCCCTGCCTCTGCTATTTACTAATTCTATGTATGGCCTCTGGAAAATTATTTTAGCTCTTGGAGGCTCGCCTATGAATGGAGACTGACATGAGACAGCTGATTCAATGAAACTCACTGAAGCTGTTAACATGCTGGCTGCTCATGTGATAATTGATGCTCAGGAATGGTTAAACTGCTCGTTTCACCCCACAAACATACCCTTGGTCCCAACACTATAGGTGGGGCATATTTCCCTGGTGTGTGCATCACACTGTATTATTGTTCCTCATTTCCTTGTCTGTCTCTCCATCCCCCTCATTAGAAAACACATACACGCTTTCACTGAAGCCCACATACACTCCCGTGAGTGTGACTTGTAATAAAGGGTTAACAAAAAAAAAGAAAGAAAGAAAGATAGAAAACACACACACATAATCCCATACCCAACCCATAACAGGAGCTCAAAAATTACAGGTGCTCATTAAATGAGCTTGGGGAATATTTGCAATAACAATGCCACTGCCCCTTGAAACAAGCAAATAAACAATAACAACAGAGCTCTTAAAAGAGACACAGGTCACAGAATAAGATAAGCCTTTTTTTGTTTTTAACAGTCTGTTGCAATGGCAACTTCTTATTTCTTAGTGCAGAAGCCTAAGAGCTGGGCAGCAAGAAGTCAAAGAAAAGTCAGCAGGATAAATGACGCACAAAGGAAGAAACCGGCATGGAATAAATGAGAGTTGGCTTGATGGAGAGCCGATCTGACAGAGAATGATGGTCCTGCCTAAAGGAATGATCCAAGAGCTGTTCCACGTGAAGCCAAGGCACCTGAAAGGGGTGACGGCAGGTCCAGAAAAAGCAAGTACATACTCTCCACATCTGAACACACCAATTCCATAGTATTTTCCCCGCACATTTTCTTACAATTGGGTGGCCACAACCTAAGTCACTGCACACAACAGGACACAGAAAATTTTCAAGTACCTAAGTTCAGTCTGGAATGTTTCCCTCCCTGTCCAAAATCAGCAAGATAAGGACTTTGACAGCAAAGGTGAGAGAGCAGGGAAGATTCAGCACAGCCTCCTGAACCAAGAGAATTTAGGATTGGCAGAGTCCCAACTCTTCAATCACTCAAACCCTGGTAGACTTTTTCTTTACTGAAATCCTTGGATAATGCCACTGATTTATGACATATCCCCTCTACCAAATGTGGAGAAAAATGTGATGCTCAGACGTCTGATGGGGGAGCTCAGCCAAAGCATCTCTTCACCCTTCCTTAATTTCCCTTGCGTTTTTTAACAGGTCAGAGTGAGTTATATTCTGTATGTTTAGAGCTGAGACTTCTGTTGAAGGTCAGGTTTTTAATTTCGCAGTGTTCAGCCTGACCGCTTCGCTGTGTAAAGTTTGACTAAATACAGTGTACGTTGTTACTGTTGAAAATATATTACTCAAGGATATATAATGCAGAAAATTCCTGTGTAAATTTCTCTATAGCTTGAAGTGTTGAAACCGTAGCCCAGTTTATCAAAAACACAGCTGCCTTCCTTGGGGTTTCGGAAGGCTCATAACAATTTTTTTCTTTATGAACTTGTGAGAACACCCTGAGGAAAACAGCTGCGTTATTGCAGAGATGAAGAAATCTCAGATGAGTGTGAAGTATCATAATTTAAATAAGAGCGCTATTTTCAGGCCTTTTCATTTTAAGATCAATTTCATTATTTTATTTTCCCCTAACTAAGCTATCCAGGAAAACAAGGGAACAATTACTCTCAGGACTGCAGGCACTATAGCAGGCAAATTAAAGGTTTTAATTGGGAATGTGAAATGTACTACATGATTAATAAAAATGTGATACCAGTGTTTACATATCAGAAATATTTACCATATTTACTTTGTTCCACTTCAACATAAAGCTAAAATCAAATGAAAAATAACAGCTTTTGTTGATTTTATTTTCTTCAAATGTGGTACCTATTCCAAGTACCTCATGCCATTCAGCATAAATGTTCATTTCTTTCTTATACTACTTGTAAATCATACCAATTTTATAAACAAATATAAACATACTACTATTCACAAAACAAACCAGACAATAAGAAAGATACTTTTATGTGGGAAAAGTTCTAAGAAGTTTTATCTCAAATTGAGTTGTCTACTGAACATGACTTATTCAGACCAGACTAAAATTTTAGTTGCTCTAACTACTCATGTCTAACAAGACTGTTATACATATATGTCTTTTTAGGGCAGTCTTGTTAGACATGAGTAGTCTTTTTTAATCCAAAAAAGACATGTAAACATATTTACATGTTGTTTTTGGATTAAAAATTTAAATACTAGTACTTATACTTTGAATCTTAAATTACTTTGTTTCCTCAAATTTTTATTCAATCGATATTTGGGGTATAAATGACAGAAACCCAACTCAAACTGGTTCAAGTTTTAAAAATGTATTTTTCATGTAATTAAAAACTTTGTGCACAGATATATACTAAGAAATTTTGAATTTAGCTATTAAAAATTATTATTAAATCACTTGCTAATTCTCTCCCTCAGTCTCTCTCCCTGCCCCTTCTTTCTCGCTTTTCAATTCAATTCAATTGCCTTTCAATGACTCTTTTATCTTCTGCAGACAAATTCTTCCAGTTGACTATGGAGGAAGAAGCCACAAGTAAACTCTGCATACATTTTTTTTATCATAAAGGAAGAGAACCTACCCCTTTCACAGCTGCTATAGGTCAAATCTAAAATACAGTGGTACCTCAGTTTTCGAACGTAATTCACGAGTTCTGAAAAGTTCGAAAACAGCCTACAGCTAGGCCTCAGGATCTTGCAATCAGCGGAAGCCATGTGACATGTTCAACTTCTGAGTCATGTTCGAAAACTGAAGCATTTGCTTCCAGGTTTACAGGGTTCATAAACCAAAACGTTCGTCAATGGAGAAATTCGAAAACCAAGGTACCACTGTATCTGACAAGCCTCTACTTGGCTTTGCTTGGGGCAGAGGCCAGCCCTACACTGATTGCCACATGCAGGGAGCTGGCTTATTCTGCTTGGCCAGGTCCCTACAGGTGTCTTCACTTGGGGCTAGGGAAGAGTGGAAAGGAATGATCATGGCCCCCTGAGCTATATAAAATGGAGGAAGAAAGGATCCAGAAAAAGAGGAAGAAGGGATACTGGAGAGAAAAAAGTGTTTATTATTATTGATTATTATAATGATGTGATTATAAAGAAGTGGAGGAGGAAGAATAGAATAAAAAGAAGAAGAGGAAGAAAAAACAGGAGGAAGAGTAGGAACAGGAGGAAGAGGAGAAGGAGGACATAATAAGAAGGGGAAGAGGAACTGCTGATATATTATCAATTTCTCTAATCAACATTCAGAAGCACATCTCAAAACAGGCCCTTATCAATAGAAAAAAAAAAAAATATATATATATATATATAGACAAATCTGTCATCTGTGACTAAGGCTCAGCATATATTGAACTGGTAGGGGCATTTTTAGCTTTCTATGTAGTTATGGGATAAGTCCTCTATTTCAGAGGGACTGAATGTTTTTGTTCTGATTTATCCACATTTATGCAAATATAACTTTATTGAAACAAATTTAGAACACTGGAGTTCTCACTGGAACATAGTCCATTGTTTAAAACGCAGAGGCTTCCATTTTATCATCAGTTTTCCTCTCCTCCTTCTCCATCATCATCATCATCATCATCATCATCATCATCATCATCACCTGTAACATTTATTCATTATCATCATCGTCACTTTGAACACAGCCTAGCTTACCGGGTGCTAGGAACTATGCACTAGCCCATTTAATCCTGACAATAACCCTACGTTGTAAGTAATATTACTCCCCATTTACAGGTAAATACAGTAAAGTTCAGAGAGATTAGGTAAATAAATTCATAATTCAATACGTCACACATACATTTAAAAAATCATTTTTCCCCAAGCATAATAATAATAATAATAATAATAACAAACAAATCAAATGACCAAACAAATAAGAAACTTCCTAGAGACATTCTTAACATCTTTTAGCTCCGATAAATAAAAAAGAAGTCGCATGTATCTTTAAAAACATCTGTTTCTGATATTATGGTAACTTTACTCCTGAACTCCTTTATCCAAATTGGTTTTCATTATGTCCTGTTCTCTACTTTCTGTTTCATAATGTACAAAAAACTCTCCATTAAAACTCCAGAGAAAGGAAAACCCTTTTACAGGAGCACCCCAAACAGTAGTCAAATATCCACTGGTCTTATGATTTCTGTGAAAACATGATTCAGAAGCCCCAATGGTCACAGTTTGTACTAGTCTTCCACCCACTCCAGGACACAATCTGCATGTTTCATTTTATGTTCCACCTAGCAGCTTAGTGTCCTTAGTAAACTGGAATTCCATACACTTGCCCAGTGTTAGCACAGTTGTCAATGACAACACAGTACCAACATCTTTAGAAGACCTGGCACCAGCTTGCCTTGTCTTCCTTCCTAGTCCCATCTGCCAGTTCTCAGCCTCAGCCTCCTCTGGCCAAAGCCAAAGTGTAACCTGCACCCACTTGTTTGCTCAGCTAACAGCATCCTCTCCTTCACTGCCATCTTTGCTGGCCATTTAAAGGTTAGTACTACTGTCACCGGGCTTTAAGAATGGATAAGAAATGGTAAATGATGGATCAAGAAGGAGTAGCATTTGTACGGGAAATATTCCCTTCACCTTCTGAATTTCTTAACACTTGGTTAGAATCTCTCTTATTGCATGTATAACTTTTTACTCGTATTATTAACTTTTATCTACTCTACTATATAGAATAAAAGGGTCTAAAATATTGGCACTCTCTGAAAAACCCATTGATGAGGCATAACGTTCTGATTACAGATGGGTTGGCTAGTTGGATTGGGATGGATTAAGGCTTTGAGGGCTGGCTCAGCATGTGATCATCCGCTAGGCTCTGTATATATCCAAGTCAAAGTCTTCAGGCCCTACAAATACAAAATCTACCAGTGCTCTGAATTGATTTTTCCTTCTACCTCTGTGGATGTTGCATTTTTAGCTGAGAACATGGCTGCCCAGAATAAGAACTACACATCCCAGCTTCCCTTGCAGAACATGTAACCATGTGACCATGTTTTGACCAATGGCATGTGAGCACAAGTGAGGTGTGAGACTTCTGAGTCATGAACTTAAAAACAAGGTGTGTACTCTCCTTTTGCACTTTCCTCCTTATGATGGCTGGAATTCAAACCTGTACTGACCAAGAATGAGAAGCATTATGAATGAACTTGGACTTCTGAGGACTGTGTACTACAACAGAGCTTCCATATAATCCTGGATTCTCTGGAGAACAACTAATTAATTTTTATATTACTTAAGTCATTGTTAATTTGACCTTTCTCACAGTACCCAGTCTTATATCCTAGCTAATCCAGGCCCTCAGAGGCTGAGCTACAGTTCACTTTTCCTCAAACAAAAGCCTGTGATTATGTGCATGTGGGCGTAGGGCAGCTCTTGAAGCTTCCATTTACTGCCGTGTCTTTGATGTGACATTGTTACCCTGGGGTTTTGAGGAAAGTGGACTCTTTATCCCCAACCAGTTTCAGAAGGAATAAATTTTCTTATCAAAGATATTTTATATTACACTACAAAAAGCTATTTAGAAAATAAACAGTGACCTTTGTGTTATAATTCCCTTGGTTTGAAGCTATTTAAGAATTAATTTATGATTAGAACACATCTACTAACTTGGGAAGAGCCACTAATGAATAAGAAGCCAAATTCACAAACTGTGAAAATTGTTTTTGGGTGGATAACCACAGCTGTAATACCGAGGTTTTATTTTGTAATTACATCTAAATTCTTCGAGATTCAAGTAATTTCAAATCTTCACTCCTCTGATCTCTTTCTCAAGTCTTTTTTTCTCATCTTGCATATCTAGTTTAGTGGTTAACACACCCATGATTTCAATCCATTCACTCCTCTTGTCACACCTGGAGGGAACTTAGTGTGTGCATCCTGAGATATATAGAGAGAAAGAAATACAACCAGATGTTTTCGTGTGGCCCTGCAGTGACTCAGGATGGAAAGAAGACATTTTCTCTTCTCCTCATGGCAAAGCTGCGTGTGGAGATGTGACACTGCTTTTTAAGGGAGCCAAGCAGTCTTTGGACATAAACCAGGAAAACGTCAGATCATGGCCCATGCCCACCCCACCACTGGGACATACTGCAATTGGATGTGATGAGTTATGTCTTCAGTAAGTTGCAGAGTGTGAAGGAGTGTGGCTAGGTTCTCCCTGTAAACAAGCTTTGTCCCTCACACCTATATAATATGGAACTTCCATTGCATTGGGTTAGCTAGCACCCTCATCCTTGACCTAAATATTATTCCAAATTTAACAAGGCCTTGAGCAAGTGACTCTATGCTACGAGTGTAGTGATAATAAAAGCGCATATTTGCTGAGGAGTTTCAATGTGCCAGGCAGTTGACATACATCATTTTTACTAATCCTCAGAATGACTCTGAGATGGACATTCTTTTTCTAGTTAACAAGGGAGGACCTGAGGCTGAGAGGAGTTAAGTAACTTTAAGTAACTTTCCCAAAGGCATGCAACTAACAAATGGCAGAGTATATTTGACCTAGATAGTCTGGCATCAGTGAAGAAACTCTTAAACACTGCACTGTATAGTGCAGTACGTTTATTCATTTTTATTTAAGCAATGTTTACAGAGGACCTATCTGTGCCAAATACTATACTAAGCACTTTTACTTATTCATTCATTTAATTATGGTAGTAACCCTAACTTCAACTTGCCTCATTTAGAGAAGTTAAGTCACTTTCGCTATGTAGAAAGTGAAGAGTGGCTGAGTTTTGAGCCTAGGTAAAGACCTGAAAGAAAACGAATCACATGTACGAGACGTGAGGAGGCATCCTTGCAATGCGATGATGAGCTGCTGTTTGCAGTAGGTGGAAACAACACACACAACAGGAAGATGTTCCCAAATGAAGAGGACAGGAGGTGCTGGATGGCTGAGGACACAGTTTCTGGCATTTGGGGACCTGATCACTTTTACCAGGCACCCTCTTGGTACTTTTTTTACTTGTGAGATCAAAATCAGCATCATCCTCATTTAATAGAGGCTTAGAGAGAACCAAAAAAGTCACCCAAGGTCATTCACTACCTTGATGGTGGTGTGGGGCTAGAAGTCACACCTGCTGGATTTGATAGGCCTGCTTACACCACAGTACTACACTGTCTTATCATGATGGGAGGAGATCTCTTTTTGGGAAAGGGCTGGTAACTAGAGGAAGGCTGCCTCCGCTTATAATGACCTTATTCAAGTTAGACTTTTGCTAAGTAATTAACATTCCACCAAGGTATCCAGGCAATTGTCTCAGACCCTGGCCATCCCAATATCCTGCTCACTTCTCCTGCCTAAGTTTTGGCTTCTCACCCTAAGGTCTGACATCTTAATTCTGGCCCTCCTTGGGTAGATAATGCATTTGGCCTTAGTTCTGCGTAGCCGGTGACCAGTTCTCACCTCTATCTCTCCATGTGACTTTGGCCAAAGTCCCTACGCCTCATCGGGGCCAACCATCACCGCCTGACCCATGTCAGCTTCTGATTTAACTGCTCCTCCTTACCTGAGACAGACTTTTACCTTTTAGAGACAGCATAAAATGATTTTGCCAAGTTTTTAAGTCTCCAACCTGGGACTTAAAATGGAGGTAGTTTAGCAGAATGGAAAAAGCATAGACTAAAACTTGTCAGTCTGTTCCAAAAACTCAGAAAGAGTAAAGGCCAAGACTAGCCAAGCCAATTTCAGAGAAGAATACAGAAGGCAAATAAGTGCACTATAAGATATCAAAAACTACAAGATTATACACAAACAGAGACCAATGGCAGTGAAGAAACACCAGGCCCAGGCCCACACGTATATGGGAGCTTGGTAAATGATAACTACATTCTACACAGTGAAGGAGGTAGGTAGTCAAAACTAATAATAGCCAAATTGGCTGCCTATATAAAAAATAAAATAAAATTGGATATCTATATTACATCATACATAAAAATAAAACCCAAATTGACCAAGGTCCTAAACGTAAAAAGTAAAGCTTTAAAACTTTTACAAGAAAACATAATAATTTTTATGATGATGAAATATGAAAAAACATCTTAAGTAATACACTAAGAGTGCAAGCCCTGAAAAAGGAAATTACAAATCTGACTACATTGAAGTTAAAAACTTCTATCAATGATGTGAAAAGACAACCTGGAAAGTTATTTGCAACCCAGATAAGTAACCCAGATAAAAGGATTAGTAATCATATCGAAAATTCTCACAGATCAAAATAAAAAATAAATCAGTACTCAAATGGAAATTTGGGCAATATTTATGGTTGAGCGGGTTACAGAAGAGGAAACATGAATGGCCACTACATATAAGAAAATAGGCTCAATTTCAATATGACCAAGGAAATAAAACAAAATGAAATGCCATTTCATGCTTATTAGAACGGCGAAAATTAAAAAGTCTGAAAATTCTAAGTACTGAAGGAATAGATGAAAATAGGAAATTTCAAATACTGACAATGGGAAGGAATATAAATTGAAATTGCCATTTTGAGAGCAATTTACCACTATCTGATAACATATGGATGCATATAAACCAAACGTCCTGCCATTCCCTTCAAGATATATATCCTAGAAAAATGCTTGCAATATGCTTAAGGAAACATGTATGTAGATCTTGTCTACAGCTCTGTATACAACAATAGAGAAAACTTAGGAATGATACACGTGTCTATCAATAGGACAATGGATAAATAAACTGTACTATAGCCACACAATGAAATAATCATACAGAACAGCGGAGATGACTGAATCAAAGCAACATGCATCAGCTGGAATTCATCTTGGAAAAAACATTGAATGAAAATATAAATTGCAGAACACTGCCTTCGTTTTTTAAAAAATTAAAGATCTGCAAAACAATACTGTACACTGTTTTTCAGTACATGTATGCATTGAAAATACTAAGAGCTGAATTGAAAGAAGGTGCATGTTAACTTCATAGTAGTTACCGTTGTGGAGAGAAAAAAAAAGAATGGGGTCTGGGAAGGATTATGTATGGCTTTAATCTAGATCTTTATTTTATATAAAGAAGGAAATATAGAAAATTGTAACATTTCTTAGGTCTGGGTTGTTGATATTGACAAAATATATATATATATACACATATATATACACATATATATGTATGTATATATATGTTTCTATATGCATGTGTGTGTGTGTGTATATATATATATATATATATATATATATATATATATATGGTTTCACATAAAATTATATATGAAATACAAAATATTCTCTGGACTGGTTCTGGGGTCAGTAAGTCCCTGGTTGGAACACTGGCTCTACCTCTTTCTGGCTGTGTATCACAAGCAAGGTTTTCACCAGAATGACTTCACTTCCTTATTCTTTAATAATATATATTTCAAAGGGTTGTTCTACAGATTAAATTAAAAATATATATCGCATAAAATATACATAGCGTGTTAGCATAATATCTGGCACAGAGTAGACATCAATAAAATGCTACTATTTTATTTCTTCGATAAATATCTACATCTTCGGTATTGCCAAGCTTGTAAAAATAAATTATCTGGAGTCAAATTGTAACATTTTATCAATAGCTTTAACATCAGATGCAATAGAATTGAATGGTGTTCTTTTGACAATTTATAGGCATGATTTTAAAGTGGCTTGAAGCGGTTCTCGTCTGGAAATTCCTTTAAAAAGTATTTTAAAGCAATGATGGCCAATAGAATTTCCTGTAATGATAGAAGTGCTTTCTGTGTTGCCTGAAAGAGTAACTACTAGCCACCTGTGGGCTATTAAGCACTTGAAATTTGGCTAACGAGATTGAGAAACTGAATTGTTCATATTTTTGAATTTTAATTAATTTAAATTTAAATAGCCACGTGTGGCTAGTGACTGTCACATAGGACAGTGTAGGTCTAGAGTAATAAAAGGCATATTTCAACAAGGACTTATTGGGCAACTAGTATTCGCGGATCATTGTGTTGGAACATGTAGGAGAAACGAGGCAGTTTTTGTCCTCGAAATTATAATCTGTGAAAGGAAACTAGACATTTAAATGACAGGAGGCAGCAGTGGCTAAACTACAGTGACTGGAAACGAAGGGCATATGGCAAAACCTATCAGCGCACTCAGGACAGCTATAATGAAGAAGGACTACTTAGCTATGGCAGGCTGTAATCTCGGTTTACGACATGAATACGTTTTATAGGCGTGGGCAGCGGTGGGAGGACACTCCTGACACCGGTGGAGCGTAAGCAGAGTAGAGGCTGGAGGGACTGAGCTGCGGGAGAAGTGCCTGGTCAGGAAGACATGCCCGTGAATGTAGTTGGACTTACTATGACTTTCCCTCATCTGTCCACATCTGCAGGCTCATTTGCCTGTCCCACACTTTCCTTCCAGCAGCTATGAGTTACCTTTAGTTCACCTGCATGTACCCACCTGCATGCATGCACTGATGCTGCCACGCTGATCAGATTGCCCTCTTCGGTGGCATTGCTTGGGTACTTCTACTAATATCTCAGACTCCGCTCAGGCACTGCTTTTTCTAAGAGGCCTCTCCTGATCTTCCAGTCCCATCCAGAGCACATTAGATGTCTCGTCTGTGTTACCAAAAGACCCATGCTTGTTCCTGGCACTGATCTTATTACATGTTCTTATGACTAAGTCCGCCCTCGTTAATTGATCAAGAGCTCTTTGGAAGCAGGGACTATGTCACACTCATGTTTTATCCCTACCTATTATATTTTGCATGAGAAAATGAGTGACTTTTTCATCTAAGTAATAAAGATTCTCCAAGGATTTTTGAACATGGGTATGGCATGATCTTTGTGATACTTTGGGAAGCATAATGTGTTAATAATATTCAGTCTGATTATATCTGCCTAAAACGAAGATTCATCTTTTGGAATCAGTGATGACAAAGTAACGGGTACTTTAAAAAATATTAATATGCATTTCTATTTCAATTTTTTTAATGACCTTCTCCAGCATGACATTCTCCCTGATAATCCATATGGCTCGCTCTCTAGCTTCCATCTGATCTTGTTCAAATGTCACTTTTAAAGCAAAACCCAGCCTCCATCCTCAGCCCTTACTACTATCCTGTCTTGCTTAATTTCATTTTTCTTCAGACCACATATCATCACCTCATATATTTATTTTACCTATTCATTCGGTTTATTATCTGTCACCTCCCTCTAAAATGACAGCCCTTGGAAGCAGGAATTTCATCTATTTCCTTTACAAAGGCATCCATAGCACCTAGAACTATATCTTATATATGTGTGTGTGTGTGTGTGTGTGTGTGTGTGTGTGTGTGTGTGTGTGTTGGGGTGGGGGGAAGGTGTATTAGAATTATTACATTTGATTGTTCTGGAATTCAAAATAAGATTTTGCAGTAAGATAACAGGCTTTGAAGCTAAGCTTTGTTGAGAAATATTTATCTGAAGTGTAAAGCTTTGTTGCATATCAAGAATCAAACCTGGAAATTCAGATACTTTAGTGTCTTCCCCGATGTACATAAGATGCCCCTTCCACCGTGACAGCCAGGCCGCAGTTTGTTTGCCAGAATTGGAGGACAACGTGCTACGGAGCAAAGACAAGTCCAACCAGCCTTTGAAGTTCCTGGGGACTGAGGCAGTGGTGAGGCAGGAGGGTCCAATCTCCTCCCTCCAGACCTGGACCAAGAGATGAGGAGGCATTTTAGGTAAATAGATGAAAAAACCAAGAACAAAGAACTCTAGAAAAGATTTTATTATAGATCTTCACTGCATCTGCCTGGTGAAAAGTAAGGGATAAGGGAAAGTGGTGACATCAAAATAATGAATAACCCCCACATGGTAATCAGAAGAATGACCAGTGTCTAACGTTCTTGGGTGTCTCTGGGTCCCGGTATAGTGTGGGCAGGACCTAGAATTTCTTGCCGGTTCATGAGGGACAGTGACTGCAAGGCAGGTGAGTTGAGAAGCCATCGGCCTCTCTGATGATGAGGGGAGAGGGGACCCCATATCAGGACTGAGCCAGGGGTGGAAAAGAGATGTAGCTGAGACTCAGAGAGGACCACAAAGAAGCAGGAGAGGCCAACTTGCAGAGCAGGGTTACTGAATCCAACAGGGCAAGGTCAAACACATCACACGTGACGCCGGCTATGAATGCTGGGAGGGTCCAGGTAGAGAAGGACGTGGCTCAGAGACCAGAGGAGCCACAGGATTCAGCCTAGACCTTAGAACCCCATCAGGGCACTACTACGAGGTCACATAAGCCAGTTTTGATGGGTGCATGGAGCAAATTATGGAAACTTAGCATTTTACCTATCGGCTCAGAAACCTAAAGGGATAGTTTCAATTATTGTGTCAGACTCAGGTTACAAGTTGATCTGTCCCTACAACTTAGCAGGAGGGTGAGCATAAGGAGAAACAGGTTAGTATAAATGCGATGGAGAAAATGCATTGTCTATGCACATCTGAGTAGACTGTGAGTACAGATCCAACTAAACAGCCGTAGCAGAAGGCCAGAGCTCCTTGAAGGATAAATGGATGCTAGTGAGCAAATGCCAGAGGATATTCACAAAGGTGGGTTCTTTTGACCCCTGGTCCCGCCCCCCCCGCCCCCCCCCCCCCCCGCCCCAAGTATACCACCAAGTTGTGAAGCAACTGTTCTGCTTCGTGCTAATAATGCATGGAAAGATCTTGAAACCATTTCCCTTGGGAGGTTTAGAATAAATGTAATTCCCATTTGCATTCCATTATCAAGTTCACCAACAGCTTCCTCAAATATGATTTTATTTCATCCTTAAAGAACAGCCTGTGGTTGTCACCAACCCCATTTGACAGATAACAAGCCTGAACCACTGGCTCTTAACTTCCCGGGGGCTGTGTCTGGATTCCAGACTGCAGGAATCCTCAGACTAACCCCCACCGTGTACGTTACCTGCGGTTCTCATTTCAGAAATTAGGGAGTTTCTCCTAATTCCTCTCAAAGAATGTTTTTCTCTAGTCACTGATCTGGGAATGTCTTGTTCGATTCTGCTGAGCCCCGTCAAACGGGCAGGTACCAGCATGATGCCCCCCGAGCAGGTGCAGTCAGATGAATGGCAGTGCTCAGTGATGCTTACTCAGTAGCCCCACGCTGCCACAGTTACACATTCTGGTTTGAATTTTTAATTCCATCTCATAAAACAGTGCCATAAATCATTCTGTACTCCATTTAGAGTTGCATTTTCCAAAACCATCTCTCAAGTAATTAAGAAGAAACTACTCAGGCCTCTAAATCAGGTCTCCAAGAAATGTAGGAACAATGAAAAGTCTGCAGCTCACTTTCCTTTTTCCTTCTATCGCTGGCATCAATTCATTCTGGCTATGACAAACTATCATCCCTAAACCTTCATTCACAAAATATTTATGAGCCATTTGAATCTCTAGCCACCGAGAAATATAATGCTGCATGACAAAAATGAGTTATATGAAAGTGTACAAAGTTTTACTTTAATATAATCCATCCGGCCCCAGGTCTACAGATTAATAACCCAAGTCTGCCTCCAATATGAGACCCAGACCAAATGCCACGTTCTGAAATCTCATGGCTATGCCCAGAGACCTTGAAACCTAACCTAATTCACCTATTGCCTACATTTTCAAAATCAAATAAATACATAAATAACAAGTGAGTCCAAAAGAGATTTCCTCAGCTCCAGGGAGCGTTTTTATAACATATACAAAGCAAACCAATTTGAATGTTTCCCAAACATGCAGGTGCTAAATACTCATGCTTGGCAGGGATAATTATTTGCTGGATCCCCTGGATCTTCTGTTTTGCTGAACTTCATTTGTTTTCAATACTTAGAGGGAGTAAAAATATAAAAGTGCACCAAAACATTAGAAAAACTGTGACAGTAAATGAGAGATTTACCACAGTGCTTGTTATGAATATTGTTTAGGCAGCATAAAATTGAAAACTAGCAAGAGCTTATCTCTCCTGATTCTCTCCTTCCCACTCTGCAGCTGGTAGAAACATGTGAACCTGAAACAATGGAGGACGGAATGAGGCTGGGTACAGAGTTGCCATGAACCGCACTTCAATGACATTCTTGAGAGAGGAAGTGATCTGCAAAGTCTCCAGAGTCTCTGGTCACCAGTAAAGCCTCCGGAATGATGACAAAGGCAAGAGTGGCTAGAAGAAGGTCTCACACAGCACGCTGGGGACGCCAGGAGTCATGGGAGCAAGGTGAGGTGGTGGCATGTGGCATGCATGGTGGAGATGGAAATGTTTCCTTAAGAAGTCCTCAAACCTAGCTGCACATTAGAATTACCTGTGGAATTTTAAAAACCACTAATGCTAGACACCAACCCAAGACTGATTGAATCAGACTCTCGGCAGGTGGAGTCCAGGCCCTGCTGGTGGTAAAATGTTCCCCAAATGAGCCTAATGCTTTGGCTAGGAAGAGAATCACTGAGTTGTGGTTGATTCCCTTGGTCAATTGTGATTGATGAATGACAGCTCATGGCCCCTTGGCATAGATGACAAGGTGCAAACTTGAAGCCTGAAGGCTTCATTTACCATGGAGAAATGCTTAGTTTGTCATGTATTATGTTTAAACTCAAAACAATAGTTTTTTTTAAATAAAAAATAGGACATTACACATAAAATCTAGATGTCCAATTCCCCTGAGAATCAGTACTAGGCATTGTACATGGCACATTCGGCTGGACCTAAGTGATGTCTGTCCTCGTACACAAAGCAGCTCTTCTCCAATTTTCCACAGCCCCCATCACACAAGACCACCTCTCTAACTAATATTACCCAAATGGCTTTCATAGCTCTTTTTCTTTATGACCACCAGCATACTCTTATAGAACTATTAGGGATCTCATATTCCTAAGATTCAATTGTTTTATAAATAAGGAAATAGAGGCCTAAAATATGCAAACTCCTTCTTACTTCTATTATTCCTGCCATACTTTCTGAAATCCCCATTTACCTAAGCCAAAGTTACAGGGAAATTTGTTTTTGCAGATTGGCCTATTAATATTTAATGATGTTTCTCTTTGAATTTTAAAGTAGTAATTAAATCGAACTGTTCAGAAAGATCATATTAATTCCAAATTTTTAAATACGGAAGAGAATAAATCTTGTTCAAAACAAAAGCACAGTAAAAAGTGAACTTTAATTCTGTAGGGTGAGCCTCGGTGTCTTTTATTAAATATTTATTTCGACAATGAGAAATAAATTGAGATAACAGCTACTATAGAAACATAAAATATATACTAATATGAAATGTTTCTATTCTCTAATTTTCTTAGCACCTCGACTAACACTTCTCAACTTCTGACTTAATTTATATATGTTTATACTCCCCTAATATATTACAAATTCATCCAGATGGGGTTCTTGCTTTTTTTTATCTGCTGAGTCTACAACCGCATCAAGCACAGAGCTTTACATATAATTAGTATCCCATAAATACTGGTAAATGTCCAATAAAATATACAAAGTGAACCCTAAAAGGTAAAAGAAAGCAATAAATCTTGCTCAAAACAAAAGCACAGTAAAAAGTGAACATTCATTCTGTAGCGTGAGCCTATAGTAAAGAAGCTATAGATCACATGGGCAAACCATGTGGTGCCGATCATGTTCTCTGCACATAATTCACTGGGACCTTAACAGAAGGGAGTGTAAGAGCCCAGGAACATCAGTACTGTGGTGAGCACAGTACTGCGATAGCATCTAGAGAAGCAAACGCAGATCCTTCCGCCCACGGCCACTGACCCCTGGCTTCCATGATGAAAGGAAAAGTCAAACCCATTGAGCATCTACCCTCCTCTGGGCACTGATGCCTGTAGGAAGTGTCCTCATTTGGTTATAACAACCCTAAGTATCATGTCCCTACTTTACAGATGAAGTGTTTTGGTCTATAAGTTAAGTAACTTCCCCCCAGATTCACGCAGCTGGTTAGTAGCATAGCTCAGTTTCTCAAGCTTCTCACATCCCTTGGGGATCACATTAAAATGCAGACTTTGATTCAGTGGGTTCTGAGGTGAGTCCTGAGATTCTTTATTTCTAACAGAGCCCCTGTGATGTTGAAGCTGCCAGCCCACTTCTACCATTTGAATGGAAAAGTGGATTCAGAATTGAAATAGAAAGACCCAGAAAGCCCCAATCAGAGGCTAGCTGTGTTCTTTGAAGTTTTCCCAACACAATGAATTGTGCAATGATTTCTCAAAATTGCCATGTAATTCAAATTATCTCTTCCATTTTGCCTTCGAGTTTACAAGATCCTATCACACTATGGAACTTCACCACCTCCTTCTTTTTTCTTTTTTCTTTTTTTTTAATTTCTACTCACTATTCTTTGCTCATGTTCCCAATTGAAAGGGATGTTAGATTCTAGGCCTTCCTAGACCATTTTTCATTTGTACATTTGGAAAAAAAAATTCCTGGAGCACTTCCTCTGCTCCAGGAACTATGCCAAACTATAGGATGCAGTCATAACAGAAAAAGCCTAAGAAATAGCTGCTCCCCAAATAAACTCAAAATTACAATTTGTAGCTACAAAATTATTATAGGAGAAAGAGCTTGCTTCACGAGTACATTGGACCAAGAGTTCATTGTAACCACAGGTGCTTGGAGCCCATCTCCTAGAAGGGACATCCCAGCTGAGACCTAAGAGTAAGAATTGGCTAGGAGAAAAGGGAGCTGACCATGAGTGTGGTGGTTAAGTTTTATGTCTCAACTTGACTGGACCACAGTGTTCCCTCCTATTTGGTCCAACGTTATTCCAGGTGTATCAGTGAGGGTGTCTCTGGATGAGATTAACATTTGAGTCTGTAGACTGAATAAAGCTGATTGCCCTCCATATGTGGGTGGCCTCATTCAATCCACTGAAGCCTGAATAGAACTAAAAGGTTGACCACACTGCAAGTAAGAGGGAATTTCTCCTCCCTGGTCTGTTTGAGCTGGGACATCTTTTTGTGCTTTCAGACCCTTCTTGGGCCTGGCTTTCAGACTAGAATTTACACCACCAGTACTCCTGGGTCTCCAGCTTGCCAACTACAGATCTTGGTATTCCTTAATGCCCATAATCACATGACCCAATTCCTTAGAATCAATTTCTTGTTACACACACACACTGTTTCTCTGGAGAGCTCTGAGTAATACACTGAGTACAGGACCAGGGGTTATGGAAAGCTCAGGGCACTGAAAGAACTCCAGGTATAATCCAGTCCTGCTGGGGTCTAGAACAATAAGAGGGGAGGGGCAAGCTATGAGGCTGAAGATCTAAGCAGGAAGAACCAGGTAGAATGAGGCAGAGCTGCCTCATGTCTCTGTGGCTCACCTCTTCCAGGTGCTCCTACTTCCCATGGAAGACGAGGGGGTCAAATATATGGTGATGAAAAGAGAATTGACTCTGGGTGGTGAACACATAATGTGATATATAGATGATGTTATAGATTTGTACACTTGAAACCTATATAATTTTACTCAGCATTGTCACCCCAATATATTTAATTAAAAACTCATCAAAAATGATAAACTAAATGTCCGAAATAGAAGACAATGAGGAAATGTCTAGATTTTTATTAAATTGTATTAATCATTTTCTTTTATTAATTATTCATCCTGGTCAGGGTCAGGAGCATAGATTTTCCTTTATTCATTTATTTAACAAATATTTATCAAGTGCCTACCATGGGCCAGGCACCACTATAGGCGTAGAGGAGATACCAGCGAACCAAGTCTCTACATTCCAAGATGGTGACGGGGAGAGAAATGCAGACAATAAACAAGTAGGCAATACTATGTATACTATGTGCTTATTTCCAAGAAGAAAAATAAAGCAGGAAATGAGGATAGGACGTGCTGGTGTAGGGTTTGAGTACAATCTCATGAAGCGTGTCAGGGTCTGCATAGTCTATTCCGCTCTCCTCCTCTCTTCAGTCTCTTGCCTGATCCTCATTGGCAGAACCCAACCAGAAACAAGAGGTGCTATACTAGTTTGCTAGGGCTGTGTAACAAAGTATTACAAACTGGGTAGCTTAAATAGCAAAAATTTATTGTCTCAGTTTTAGAAGCCAGAAGTCCAAGATCAAGGTGTAAACACATTTGGTTCCTTCTAAGGGCTGTGAGAGAGAATCCTCTCCATGCCCCTCTCCTAGCTTCTGATGGTTTGCTGACAATTGTGTGTGCCCTGAAGTCGATGATGTAATCTGCAAAGGTCAACCACCCAGGGCACAGATCTGGTTGGCAAAGCAAAGAGAGAGGGAGTCAAGTCAGAACCCGAAGAGCAAATGGGAAATTTACCCCAGCACAGAGCTAAGGGGCATCCCACTATTTGGTGGTCTGGAAGATGACGAGGAACTGCCCAGAGAGAGAAAAGGAGCCTGTGAGGTGGAGGAAGAATCAAGAAAGAGACATCCCAGCAAGTGAAGAAAGTATTGCAAGAAGGAGAGTGATCAATGTGTCGAATGCTGCTGATGAGTGAAGGAAGATTATTTTAACATTGTCACTTCTTTGAGGGACTTTGAGGTTGGAGACTGCTCAGAGACACCTGCAAACTCTCAGGTTACCCAGACCACACTGTAACTACCACTTACATGTCAGAGGCTGACCTTCGCAGATTACGTCATGGACTTCCGTGCCGGTTATGAGTTGCATGGTGCACCACCCCCATTCATATATAGAAGTCTTAACCCCCAGTATCTCAGAACGTCACCTTCTCAGAATCATTTCCCAGTGTCCAAAGACACACATTTTGAAGCACATGGATTCGCCTCAGACTGTAAGCACCTATTGGTGAGTGGGAGCAGCTGACTCTGCTCTAGCACAATATTAAACAGTGAGAGCATGGGTAGATGGACTATTAATCTTTCCACTGCAATTTGGCTCGCTGCCACAATACCTACCAAATGAAAAATAAATGGTTTGGTATTAAGGATTCTCAACTAATATATAATCCCAAAGGGTTAATTCTACACTAAGCCTGCTTGAATTTTTTTTTATAGAATATAATCAAACCATAAAGAACAAAGAAGCATGTTCATGAAGAACTCTTGCTGACCCCAAAGGAAAGAATGCCCCCTCCATTCTGCCTTCCCATAGGCCAGGAAAAGGGAGGAGGACTTCTCGCAGGGAGAACAACTGTCCTCAGTGTCGTTGACTAAAGCAGAGTGACTGATGTTGTTGGTGAATCAACTGAATGAATCACGTGCTTGGGTACCACCCAAATCAAGGCAGGTAGAGAAGTTTCCACCCGACATCGTTCTGTGTGCTTATGAGAGCACTGAGAGAGTGGGGCCAGGATGGGTGGGGGGGTGAATGGACTGCATTTTGCCAATGCATTACAGGGCATTGGTGGGCAGGCCCCAGGCAGCTTAGGGTCACTGTTCTGGGCAAATGGCCAAAACTAGAGGGTGTTCAATTGATGCAAAGGGGTACAGAGTCAGCAGGCAGCCCGAGGGCAAATACAGACGTCATGGCATCGGGTCAGAGAAAGTGTAGAGACCAGAAGGCCACAGGGCACACACGCTATGAGGTCTAGCCCCCTGAAGGTCAACAAGGGGCTGCACAGGCAGGCCAGAGGGTAGGCAGCAATGGCAGGAAGCCAGCTCCACAGACCCAGGTGTGGAGGTCAAACCCAAGGCCCTCAGGAAATTTCAGAGCGTCATCAGGGACTGGGATTCTAGAAGAACAAGCCTGTAGTAAATGGAAACACATGCCCTTGTCAAAGAGATGACCCCATAGCAGTTTCCTGACCTCGCTTTCTGGTCTTTTCTACACTGGGAGTAGTGTCAAATGCCAGCTCCAGATGGTCTCTTCTGAGGCCTACAGGTGGGAGGCGGCGACTGGCAGCCAGCTGAGGTGGGGTGTGGGGCCACTGAGGAGAGGCAGGGGCTGTCCTGACCAGGGCATGTCTGCACTGGGGGAAATGTGAGTGGGGGAGGGGATGATTCAGTGCTCCCAACCCAACCCCTGATTTCTCTCTCCCTTCTCGCTTCAGCTATTATTATTAATGTCATGGTCATCATTATTAATTTTTGAATGTTTACTTCACAATACAATGTACTTTGTTCTTTGCGATCATTGCCTTCTTAACATTTTACAAGTAAAGAACCTTGAGTCAATGAGTACGAGAAGCTTGCCCAAAGTTATACAATTGTTGAAAGGCAGAGACAGGATCAGAACCTGTGTCTGTGTTACTCGAGACCAGGGCTAGCTTCATGGGCATGTTACCTGGACAGTCGCACAAGGTATGCTTGCTTTAACATTCTTCCGTCACCGTCTCAACAATTTTAATACTTTTTGACAATGAGCCCCCATTTTCGTTTTGCAGGAAGCCTGGTCATTTCTGTAGTTGCTGCTGCTCAGATCTTGTGCTGTTCATTGCACCTCCCTGCCCTCCCCCTACCACCTGCTCCCAGGGATTTATAAAATGGGGGGAGTTGATTTTCCCAGGTGGTTTAAAACCATTTCATCTGCTGTTGATTTTTTTTCCCTAAAGGAAAATAGGAGAAGATACTGGCTGGAGCCAGAGGGTAACTGCGGTTTTGCAAAAGCAGTTCGGAAAGTTGGAGGCACCACCTAAGTGTGAGGAATTACGAAATTTTTTCAGCTTTATTGAGATGTAATTGACAATTCAAATTAAATCTATTTAAGATGTACAACTTGATAATTTTACATATATATGGTGAAATAATCATCGCAATCAAGTTATTACCATATTCATTACCTCAAATAGTTACATCTCTTTTTGTGTGTGCGTGTGGTGAGAACACTGAAGATCTACCTTTATAGAAAGTTTCAAGTATATAATACAGTATTGTTAATTATAGTCACCATAGTATATGTTAGATCTCCAGGACTTATAACGGAAAATCTGTACCCTTTGGCCATCATCTCTCTATTTCCCCCACCTACCTGGTAACCATCATTCTACTCTCTACTTCTGTGAGTTTGACTTTTTTAAGATTCCACATATAAGTGAGAGTATGCAGTATTGTCATTCTGCGTCTGGCTTATTTATGAATGAAAGCTTAACCAAAAGTTTTTGTACTTCAGAAGGTGTTTACCTGACATCTCTATACATGTTCGAAAATTAAAGGCATTTAACCAATTACCTGCTTGCTTTGTCTACATGACTAGGAAAGAATCTTGGGGTTTAAACAGGGAAGTGAGTGCATCCAATAACTCTATCGGAATTGCTATGGTTTCCTCTTTTTTTTCCCCTCCATGTTGGACCACCTCTGCAGGCCTCCAGTGTAAAACCCTCAAGGTCAGAGCCTCCTGGTCAGCTCTAGCCACAAGGAGGAACATTAATTTTCTGACCGGGGCCACCCTGTCCTGCAGACATCCTCTGCCTTCCTCCCACACCTCTGTTTATCAGAAGGACTTAGCTGAACTCTTTCTCAGCAAGGACGGAATCACATATATAAAATCAAGCATGAGTCTAGGTGCAGGGTTATTGGAGAGTAGCAAACTAACTTTTCAGGCTTCTTCATGAAGTTGATTAAGAGCGCCAACTTCAGCAACGTCTGCTTGCACCAAAACACGTATTGTCCAGGAAATTAGTCACTGGCTGTGGGTACAGCAAAGTACAGATTAGAACCTCTTCTAAGGAATGCTGTTTCTGAGCACCAGCAACTATGTTCATGTCTCATTGATGTGAGTCCAACAAAACACTTCTCTCGTTCTAAACTCACTCAAAGTAGGCTGGTTCCAGCCATCTCTCACCTACCTTACTGTTTCCCAGACGACAGAAGGAGCTGTCCTAATTCTTTCAACACTTCTGACCAAGAATATCTGATAAGTGCTGAGTCAACTCTTACAGAAAATTGGGATATTCATCTCTGATGACCAGGACACCAGACAGGACTAAACGAGGATTAAAGTAAATGTGTCTTTACGTCATGAAGCTACTGATTTAAAAAGAAAAAAAAAATCTGACTGTTTTTGGAACATATTCCTATTGTAGGAAAGATGCCACTCCTATCCGCATACACATAATTAAATGAAAAACACTTGCAACTGTTGAGCTAATTTGTAACACAAATCCATTCTCCTGAAATTTTCAGATATGGCCGGAAAAGGGGCATGTGTATCAAGAAAGAAGTAGCATCTCTGCTGTATTATTCAGTTAATCCTGATTGTATTCCTCTCATTTGCTTTCATATTTTTTATTTTGCCATTTTTATAGACTATGTCTTAGAGCAGGTTTAGATGTACTGAAAAATTGAGAAAATAGTTCAGAGAGTTCCCATGTACTCTACGTATAGTTGCCCCTGTTATTCATATCTTACATTAGTAGGGTGCATTTGTTATCATTAATGAACCAATATTGAGACATTATTATTAGCTAAAGTCCAGACTTTAGTGCAATTTTCATCATGGTATATCAAGGGTACACACATCAAGGCTACACACCATCATATCGAGTGATGTGGCTTATCACTGTGCATCGTGAACCTGGCCGAAGTAATATTTGTCATGTTTCTTCACTGTAAAATTACTCTATTTTCCCCCTCCCTTTCCATACTCTACGCTTTGAAAGCAAGTCTCTATTCATAGCCCACACATACCACTGTACTCCTACAGTCAAGTTTCTTCATAAATTTGTATGCTCAAGAGAGTTGTCTCTTCTCCCCAATTATTTATCCAGTTATTTGCTTATATCAGTAGAGACTCATGGGTATTTATTTTGTACTGTGATTTATAATCTAATACTGCCTTAATAATTGTTTGCTCACTTTATGCCAGCTTCATAGCCATTGGGAGCTCTTTGCATTTGTTCTTATGGCCCTCGAACATACTTCTGTGAGTGTGTGTGTGTGTGTGTGTGTGTGTGTGTGCATGCACACACGCACATTAGTTCTACAAGATGCTTTCTAGTCTCAGCCTTTGCAAGTTATTTCAAGTTCATTTTGTGTATTTCCTGCCCCAGTCCTAGAATCAGTCATTTCTCCAAGAAGCTCTGGTTCCTTTCATTAAAGAATGATATTAGAAACCAACATATGGGTGTTAGGTGTGCTCATTGATACTGGGCTGTCCTTTCCTTAGGCCTCCTTAGTTGACAAAACAAAGAAATATATGTGTATATATTAATCTGTGTATATCCACATATCCACAAATATCTCTATATAGAACCATCTGTCACCATATTACTCATTTGCTTTTGTTATATTCTTCTTCATGAAGAAGGTGACTTGTAGAGCGCCTCCCATGGCAACACTAAGCTTAAAACATCCTTAAAATCATGTTGGGAGCAAGTGAATCTTGTGTCAGGTACTGGTATGACACGACCTGCCCTTCGGTAGCTTCCAGTCTAATGAAGAAGATAGATTTATATGCACATAATTTCAATAAAATATATTGCTTTAATAATCTCAGGGGAAATGTACGGATTGCACAAATGGTACACGGGAGGCCAAGTTGAAGAGAAAGGTGCTGTCTATGTGTATGTGTACGTGTATGTGTATGTGAGGCTAAGGAAACTGCACTTCCTTCTGTAGGTGAATGGAGATGATTGCAACATTTAACACAAGACTAAGTCTGTATAAACCCAAGCCAAGAAAGCCATTTGCAGTTTTCTGGGTACTAAAGCCTCAGACTCTAATGCAGAAAGAAACATCAAAGCTAAACCCATGAAGTCTCCTTCCTAGTGTAGTGTTGGTGTTCATGCGGTGGGAATGCAAAGGATGACGCCGATGTGTGATCAGTTATTTATTTAGCACTTACTATGTGCCAAGCGTTAGCTCATGTATCTCTGGGAGACAGGCATTATGATTAATGCCACTTAGCAGATGAAAACTGAGTCCGAGAAGTTAAATAATATGGATGGAGCCACACAGTTGGAAGGTGGCTGGCACAACTTTAGGCCACATCTGCCTGATTCCTCACCATTCCTCACTTTAACCATCACTTGGTAGCAGGAAAAGTTCGACTTCCAATGTCCGCATATCCCTAAAGACAGCAGGGCTTAGCAAGTCCCAAGGTCTTACTTTTTATTTCTAAGAAGGAAAAAAACCCTGTATTTATGGAGACCTGGTGGCTGTATCTAGATTAGAACAAAGTCTGTGGAGAACAATACACAGGATGAAACAAGAGTTTCTTCCCCTGGAAATAGGTTCACCCTGACCAAACGTGTTTGTAAAACATTTGAGCTAAACCATCTCCATCTTTCATAATGAGGAGAAATGGACAGAAAAATCAGCTGGGAGTCTGAAGCCCAGTCGTCAGAGGTGATGTGTCAACCCGGTCTCTCCCTCCTCAATTTGCTGGGATTTATAACAGGCAAGCAGGTCTCATCATTCACCATGTGTCCCTTCAGTGGAATTCTGGGTAAGATCAAGTGAAGCCTCTGTGGGGGTTGGGGGTTGTCTAAATTAGCATGCTCAGAACTACTGTCCTGTTCCTTTGTCTACATAGCATAAAGACAAACCAAGGAAACATACAGCAGGGGAGTGAAAAATCCACGTGACCTTTTCAGTGCTTTGTAGTATAAGGGGATCAAATCTTCAGAAATATTTGCTATTTTGGTTTTTGCTTTTACCTAGAAATGTGTGGCATCCTCGACTCATGCAGAAAGACTGGCATGACTTTCCTCTTCAGCTAATTGGGTGATTTGGTGAATTCACAAGGATTGGGTTTGAGCTCAATCACCCTGAACAGCCATAAGTAGAAGGAAGAATATAAAACACTTTTAGAATGCAGACTATAAACCTAGGTGCAAGGAATGGATATTCACTAATAAAGGCAGTTTCAGCTGGCTAAGCATGTGCCTCCTTTGTGATTAATAAAAGCAGAAATGAAATCCCTTTGCCGGCCTCGTATAGAGCTCCCCATGTAGAAGGAAGGCTTGTGAGTTTCAAACTTGTCTCACATTTATTTATATATAATTTTAAGCCATATCACGTGCCCCCCTGCAGAAAAGAATTTAAGATGGATTGCACTACTATAATTCCTGACCGAGGCCACCATGATAAAACAGGCCTGCTTACCTCACAGGCTACTCCCCACACAGGGAGTCTGTGTGCGTAATGTATGTGTAGGGTTTTGCATGCTAATCACATACATACGTTAAGTAAAGTAATTTGAATACCTACTTATTTTAAATAAGCATGTTCTTAAACTGGGTATATATGGGAAGTAAGACTCTAAGGATTGTGGGAAAGTGATGTTCTCTTGATAAGTGAGCGACGGTGGGGCGCCTAGAGAAAACAGACATATTAAATGCTTTACTGTTCAAACACAAACCAAACAAGGGAAACCCACTCAAGTTCCCAAACACTTCCTTAAGTCAAATTATTTACAACTTTTTGTTTCTTCTTTTTTTTTAATTTTCATACAACCATAATTAATGCAATGGGCCATAAAGCAAGTTCAGGGTCAGGAATCCGGATAAGCAAGTTCAGAGTCAGAAACGTAGACGTAATTTATGCCACAGCTTCTAACCTGACTGGCCCTGATTTAATAAGGCCTCATCGTCACATCCTCCCATGCACTCAACTTGCAACGGCCTGCTCTAAGAGACAAGGCAATTAGTGGTAGCGAAGAGTGAGAAAATTACTACATTCCACACACATCTGGGGAAGAGGGAAGGTCTTCCCCCTCCAGGATGCAGCCAGACAGAGGGGTGCCCACCAGAGTGAAGAATGAAAAATACTCTTGATTTATAGTCTTGCAGTAAACTAATTTGGAAAGTTAAGGCATGTCCTCTGAAAAAGCTTTGTATTGCCTCATCTCTCAAGGTAAGATGGGAATTTTAGGAGAGAGGTTTCTGGCAGTTTCCACCGAACTAAATCATAAGGTGTTTCATAATTCTGTGACAGTAGATTGTGCAACTGAGCAGCTTTTATTTTCCTCAAACACATAAAGCACCTTACTCTGCTGTGATATGTTTATCTGCTTCGCAGCCAGCATCAAAAACCGGTGTCCAGCTGGATCCCCGAAACTTATGATCACTGGTATTTGGACTTCTCAGAGAAGAACGCAAGCCAAGCGTCTACTTCAGATGATATGATTTCAATATTCTGGTCTGGGATGTTCTTGCCCAAATTCTCTCTTTCATGTACATATAGTCTAAAATATCAATGCTCTAAGAGAATGCCAATTGCGTCACTAAAATGGCATAGAGCTCTCCTTGGCTCTCTTACGAATACATATTTGCTAATGTTCAGGGCCATATGGATCTACTGATAATGGATAATGTTGATTCATTTCCCAGGTATGACAGGAGAAAGGTCCTGCTGCTCTGTTCTATTATTCCCCAAGCGATAATCTACCTTTAATCTCTCATTCCTGCCCTTTCATGCACTGCTGTAAAGAAGGCTCCACACTGAAATTAGTCCTTAAGTATCAGAACTGGTTTGGGGTTTTTACATTCTCTTCCCACCCCTGGATCAAGCCATAGGCATTTGAGGCTACATTCCTCCTTCCTACACAGGGGGACTCTTTCTGAATATCTGCCTTCTGATCCACCAAAACTGATGGCCGGCCATTTCTAGCCCCATTGCTTCAGGTCAGGTAATTTGCTTGTGGTCTGCCTCTTTCAAGCTTACGTGCTGCTACCAGTTGTCGTTTGTTCCATATGCCAAGACACTAGGCCAGTCCTTCCCTCTCATACGTCTAGCTCCAGCTTCCTGACTCCCAGGATGAGTCAGAGATTTTAGAGAATTTTGGTCACAAATGACGAAGACATCCCTAAAACATGTTCTAGCAGACAGGGGAATATGGTGACTAGTACCATCTGAAGTTAGAGCCCCAACCAGTGGAAAGACAAAGAGGTAGCTGGACCCAAGGTCAACTGTGACCTGGTATTTAGGGTCACCTCTTTCTATCTCTTGTTTCTGACTGCTCTGGGTATCAAGTTTGTTCCCTCTCACAATTTTTGTCCACTTCATAGGGAATATGGCAGCCCATGGCATCTGAGTTTTATAGCATATGGCTTCTGCCACCAAATGGGATTTGTTTCAACTCCATGGGCAGAAGTGCAGAAATCCATGGGAAATGATTTGTTGGTATAACCAGATTCCACACCAGCCATGATGTTTGTTTGCGTGGGAGGAAGGGGTACGCAGTATAGAAGGAAAATGATGGAAGACACTCATATTGTGGACTTCTTTTCGCTCCACAGCAGAGAAAGATATTAAGGACTAGCACCTTATTCCCAGAAAAAAATTCAGGAGCACTTGACGCAATCAGACAAGCTTGGAAGGACAGAGCCTTTTGAGGAATTTCTTCTATTCTCCAGAGAAAATGTCTTCACCTTCTAATACTTGGTTTATGAAATAATCTCCACACTTTGTCTAGCATATAAGGAGCCTTTGACATCTGCTATAAGATGGAAATTATTACTATAGGTAAAATTTCAATTTAGATTTTTTAAATGGTTTATATAAAAACACTCTTTTAATCTTAGGATAATCATATATAAAGGAGAAAGATGTGATGGATTATATTTGTTCCAACTCTTTGGGTAGAAATAAAACCAAAATGCAATGGGAAAAAGACCAAACAAAATTTTTTTGTTGTTGTTACTAATGGACCGTTTCATGGAACTCACGCTCAGGAATGTGTGTAGGAGTGTGTGTGTGTGTGTGTGTGTGTGTGTGTGTGTGTCACCTTGAAACATGGTGGCTCCTACTGCAGTCAGTCTATAGTTCATGTGGATAGGTAAGAGGGGAAGCGTTGTATTGATAATATCATGGGTGGCCATTATTCCAGTTCAATTTAGCCAATATTTATTAAGCACCCTTTTTATATGAAGGGCATTTCACCACTCAACTTTTCATGCTTGTCAATCTACATGCTCTATTATAACACTTAAATGAATTAACTCTTTTAAAATTAAATTTGGTGTACCACTAAAAAATATACTGATACATATTAAGTTTGATTTGCGGCTCACTCTGCTATCATGAAACAGAATGGCAAGCAATAAAAATGTGAAATGAGCACATCTCTTCCCACAATTTTTAGTAACTATCAATTACATTTAGTAAAGGGAGAGGTCTATAGTTCACAAAAATATGTAGTATTCAATAATAAAGCTGACCCGATATAATATGAAGAAAATGAGTCTCTCGCTTTAACTCAGCTTAGACTATATTGAAGAGAAAAACTTATCCCAGGGGAATATACCTGTGAGTCTCCCAATCATAAGACTTAGATAGTTCATGGATAACTCCTCCAATGAGACCAGTCTAGGCAATGTTTCCTGAGCATGGCATTGCCCTCACCTGCCTCTAGGTCTTGCTTCAAATTGTTGGCTCGGTCTAAAGTGTCTTTTTTTTTTCCCAACCTGCTTATGTCTTCTATTTTGTCTTTAAAGTTCAACTAAAATTCTACTTCCTCTAAGAAGCCCCACCACCCTCAAATTCCCCATTCAGAGTAATGCATTCCTTTGCTTACACTTGCTTAACAAGATGTTTGTACACTTTTTTTGCCTTTTTCAGAATCAATCTTGCATCATAGTTTGTGCACAGACACGTGTGTGTGTAAGATGATATATGATATATGATAGATAGATAGATAGATAGATAGATAGATAGATAGATAGATAGATAGATAGACTATACTAGATGCTGAGTTCTTTCTGGGTAACTGCCATAATCCTTTTTTAAATTTTCATCTATGTCTTTAATCATTTAATATTTTTGAGTGTCCATATTCACTGTTATGCATTATTGAAATATTAAGATAAACCAGACTGTATTTTATTCTATAAAAATGTACAGTGTCAGTAATAAAAGACAGGCAGAGGATAAATACAAGATGAGTGACGTAAGAGAGGTAAAGATGAAATGTTATGAGAGTTCCCCAAGTATAAAGATCAACAGTGAGGGCGGGAGTGGGCAGCGAGGGAGAGAAGGGGAAAGCCAGAAAACACTTCATGGAACAGGACAGGCTTGGAAATTGCCCACTGAGGATGGGTGCGATTTGGATGTGTGGGGATGGACATTCCCCTGAGTAAGGGAAACAGCATGCATAAAAGCAGAAACAGGAAGAGCAGGAAGGTGGACTCAAGAGGATCACGTGACGCATGGAGAGAAACAATAAGAATCAGTTGGAACAGTAGCTTGGAAATCAATGTCAGAGGAGTATGGACAGTTTCTTCTCATTAATCTGGATTCACAGGAGAGGTGGACAAAAGAGGAGACTGAGTGTGTGTTGGCAGGGAGTGGGATGGGGGGGTCCATCAGGCGCATCAAGTGTATAAGCAAAGGATGATGAGGCACAAGCCTGAGACAACGGCAGAGGGGGCGATGGCCTTACATAGAGGTTTGACAAGATGTGGCTCTCGGTTGCATATGGAAGGCAAGGGAGAGGAAGGAAGGCGTTTTAAGAACCAGTGGTGCCACTGACCAAAGCAAGGAACATATGAGGATTAAACAGATGGATGACGGCAAAACATGATCCCCGCTAGAAAGGTCAAGTAAACGTTGTTCCCTTTACACCAGCCTCTCAGTTCAGCTCCTGATAAGTCGCACAAAAAATAAGTTAATAAATGTTTACTAAATTGACATGAATCTATAATAAACATAAAACTATATGGTGACCATGGTGGAAATAGACTGTTCTAAACAGATCAGTAAAACTTGAAATTGCCATCATGGAAGACAACCAGGCCATCTTATAGAGCATCGCCTGCCTTCATGTCCAGCTATCATCTTGGAAAATTCTCTTCGGTTGGAAAGCAACTATCACTCACTGGGTTGCTATTATATTATGGTAAATAATTTAGGTACTTTATAAACTGTATCTCACTACATCATCCAAACTCTATTTCACTAAACAGATAATGCGGTTTAGTTACCTTTCAGAGAACAGGTAACAGCAAACCCTGCCCCAGGCAATGTTTTAAGCCCTGTATAAATATTACGTCGTCTACTTCTCATAATAAATCCAGTGGTCGTTATTACCATCATCTCCATTTGAGGCATGAGGAAACCCTGGCATAGTAATCTGAGCAAGGTCACACAGCAAACAAGAGTCAGATCCAGAACTTGAACCCAAGCAGGCTGGTGCTAGAACTTGGGAGCTTAGCGGCCTCCGTACACAGCTCTGCAGGCTTCAGTGGCAGCGTGTGGTTGGGACACAAGTCCAGCAGGTACCAGAGCTCATGTTTTCCTTCCACTTGTACCTACAGAAAACCTTGCTAAAGCTTTCCTTTCAGAAGAAAAGAAAAATGATTGTTGAATGACTGGCCCCGGATCAAATGGAAATTAATAGCTATGTCTGTAACTCATGATTTCTAACACCCAATTTCGGTTTGTGTTGCCCTTCTACCAATGGGTTAACAATAAACAGACCATAATTATATTTGAGGAATGTCTTTCAAAAAATGTAGTGTGTAGTTTAGTTATTTATATTAAAGAAGACATTACACTTAAACATCTTTGGGGCAGAGGTGAATACTTGATAAATATAATTAGTGGTTTTCCATGGTCTTTACAAATCAAACTTCTATGATAAATTTCTCAAAAGAAAAAAAAAAGGTAATTCTACGTATCCACATTTAGATTTGTAGGTGCAGTATATTATCATGAATCTCCCAATCATCCTTTAGAAACATTGCAATATAGAGTTTTATTGTAGCTGTCTTTTTTGGTTGCAAATTGTTAACACATGTCTCTTAGTAATTTTTTTCTTTTTACAATACTCTAAATGCTCTAATCTCTGGTTATCCTGCTAATAACTGTAATTTTCTAGTCAGCTGCTATCTCTCAAGGTAGTTTTAAGGTCATTTTTTGCGATACATAAAGAAGCCTGTGAAGACAGTGGATGTGATTTATTTTTTAGCAAGTTGAACTCATGTTTGGATTTGGTTTTGCATCCAAGAAGAAAGTCTCTGCCTGACTATTTTGCTTCAATCTCTGTGGTCCCAGCATAATTAATTTTGGTCTCTTCCATTAATTTTACTTCTGTTACCTGATGTTATTCCTAATAGATAGGGAAAACAGATACTACCTTCAGGAGCATAATTAAAGGATACATTTATATTGTACTTTTGATATTCAAAGCACTGGATGATTTATATATTATCCTTAAAAGATAAAATCATGCTGCACCTTTCCCTAGAGAGGCATGTTTCTGAAAACTCTCTTAGTCAAGGTTTGGAGAATTACATCCACTTTATTTTCTGCATAAAATTATGAACCACAAATATATTTGTGTAAATGCACACATTTTCATTTATTGGAGGTGCCAATCAAAACATAAGAGAAGCATAAACATAAGCTATAGTGAACATATGGTTCTTTGTTTATTTATTTGTTTGTTTTGCATCGTCTGCATCCATTACTTTCTTATGGGGAGGAAAAGTAAAAATAAAAAACCCAGATTTCCTTTGGGTAAAATGCATCCCCACTCAACATTTTGCCTGTAGCTCCAGAGCATGACCAATGAGATAGCTAGAGTGATCATCAGGGATAGACGTGAGTTCCACCCTTGGCCAATGAGATGCAAAAGCAGGAGTCTGTGAGAGTGCTTTTGGAAAGGAATATGCATCTTATTTCCAGTTGGATTGCCTCACAGGTAGGATAACAGTAGAGACCTGGCCATGTCCAAGTGGTTACCATGGGGAAAAATGCAGTCTGGAAAATATAGTCAAAGCAAGGAGAAATTAGATGCAAAAACCAGAGAGAGAGAATACCCTGTTGCCATCATTTGCAGCCCTGGATACACACCCACCTGTGCGTACGAGAAAGGAGTTCTTTTCACTTGAAAATGAGTGGTGCCTGATTAGTACATAAGCACAATTGATGTCTATACACATTAATAAGGATCCAATTTTACTATAACAGATAATAAGCATGATGGAAATTTTAATAGAATATTTTAAATGAAAATAACTGGGTAGGATTAAGTAAGAGAGCCTTCAGGCAAGACATTATAAATGATGTTGTGACTAGAACAAATGATTATAAAGTAATAGCTCATATCCTAGCATACAGGAGTTCCTATGAGGATTTCTTATGGATTGACTTGTGTCCGCCCCCAGAATTCAGTTTTTGAAGTCCTAGCCCCAGTACCTCAGGATGTGACCTAGCTTGGAAATAGGGTTGTTGCATATCTCATCATTCAAGATGAGGTCATGCTGGGGTAGGGTGAACTCTGGATGCAATATATAACTAGTGTCCTTATGAAAAAAGAGAAATTTGGACACAGACACACAGAGGGAGAACACCATGTGAAGATGAATGCAGAGATGGGGTGACGCTTCTACAAGTCAGGGAACACCAAGGAGCCAGCAAAGCACCACACGCCTGGGGAGAGGCACAGAACAGATTCTCCCTCCCAGCGCTCACGAGGAAGCAAACCTACTGACACCTTAACCTTGGACTTCCAGCCTCCTGATCTGTGTGAGACAATAAAGATCCCTTCATTAAGTTAGTAGTACTTAGTTCAGCAGCTGTATTAAACTAACACATGGTCTAAGGCTATTTGCAGATGAAGACTTTAAAATATTCTATGGGAAAAACAAAAATCAGAATGAAACAGGAGAGTGCTGAGCAAAGTTGCCTAACATTTCTTTTAAGAGCTCAGAGAACAAAATGTTAAAGAGCAAACTAGGATGATGATTGCACAGTGGTGATAAAGCAATATATCTGAGAAATAGTATAAAGAAGAAACTTGAAAATCAGCAAGAAAATGGATTATAAATATGTAGGTTTGGATACAAAAAGGTTTTGTTTTGTTTTTATGTTTCTCTATGACTTCAAAACTAGTATGTGATTGAAGAATTAAAAATTGATGAAGACATTGTCAATAAGAGAGTCTGGAAACAAGTGTGGTGAACAACAGGAAATTATAAGATAACTTAAGTCAGATCACACTTTTATGGTGTCATTTCTCATAGACACCTCAACTAAGTGAAAACCACCAACAGTGGGACGACTGACATGTGTCTTCTGATGTGAAACCCTTAGAAAAACAAAATACTACCTATTTGCACATTTTCAAAATTACTTAACCTGCATCAAGTTGTGAGGAAACAATCAGACAAATATGAACTGTTGGGCTTTCTATAAAACGCAGGCTTTTCAAAAATGTTAATTTCATAAAATCAAAAATTGTTGATGAAACTAGTCTAGATTAGAGGAATCTAGAGAGATATGACAGATAAATGGAGTGTGTGAGCCTTAAGTAGATTCTGAATCAGGAAAATAAAAAAAGTTTTAAAAGACATTGGGATAATTTGAATATGGACTCTGTATTAGATTAACTTGAGATCAGTATTCAAATTCTTGAATGTGGTAATAGTATCACAGTTAGGTAGGTTATTTAGGAGATAAATGCCAAAGTAAAGTGTCAGTAAAGGGTCAAAATGCTTGCAACTTTTTTTCAAGTGGTCCATCAAAACACACACACACACAGACACACACACACACACACACACACACACACACACAGGGAGGGGGTGGGGAGAGAGAGAGAGAGAACAGATGATGTAAAATGTTATCCATAGTAAATCCAGGTGGGTTTATTTTACTTTTCTTTCAACTTTTCTGTAGGTTTGATATTGGGGAGGAAGGACTCAAAGCCGCTGGCCTACATATGACCCATTTCTCCTTCCATTACTGATGTGCAGAGAAAGGGGACGAGAAAAGACAAGGGACCTGGTTTTATATCTCAAAATGCACACTTATAACTGCACCTCATAGTAAATATACTCCTAATATTTCCCCGGAAGAGAGTCCATATCTATGGCATCTTCTTGGCTAGATGTCCCTGGTTTAGGGTTCTTTAAGGTAAACATGAGGATCCATGGATTTATGAGGCATGGCTCCCTAGGAAATGTCACGTAAGCAAGGTGACCATCTGGGGTACAAAACTGAGCTATTTCACAACCAAAATGCTCTCTGCTGTGTGATGTCACCTGTGTGCTTCAGTCAGAGACCTCATCTAATCAGGGTCAGAGTGTACGTGTGTTAGCGAGGGAAGAGGCTGGAGAACCTCCCTTGGTGTTCCAGACCTCTCCTGTGCTTCACCCATGCCATTTGGGTGCTAATCCATGAAATTATTCATAAAAGTTGGCTCTGGGAAAGACCCCTAGTTGTGAAAAATCTGATTTGAAAATATGACCCTTTGTGTTAGCACAGCTATTTTTCAAGCTAAAAAGTTCTTCAGACAACACAAGCTGTCAGTTTCTTAATGTCTCACATACAGAATTTGGACTAGACATGTAAGTTTCTCCTCTAAGTTTGTATAACAAAGTATGCAAGGTTGAGCTTTAAAAAAAAAAATAGACAATTTTTTAGAGCTGTTTTAGGTTCATAGCAAAATTAAGCAGAAGATAGAGAATTCGTGTATTTCCCCCGTCCCCACATATGCATAGCCTCCTCCTTTGTCAATATCACTCACCAGATGGTACATTTGTTACAAGTGATCAACCTCCAGCAACACGTCGTCACTCAGAGTCCACACTTTACGTTAGTGATCTCTGTGGGTGTCACACATTCTATGGTTTTAGACAAATGTATAATGACATGTAGCCACCACTGTAGTGTCATACAGGGTAGTTTCACGGCCCTAAAATCGTCTGTGCTCCTTCTATTCATCCCACCCTTTCTACTCTAACTCTTGGCCACCACTAATCTTTTTGTTACTGTCTCCATAATCTTGTCTATTACAGAATGTCATGTAGTTGGAATCATACACTACTCAGGTTGACTTCTCTCAAATGGGAATATGCATTAAACTTTCCTCCATAGCTCTTCATGGATTAATAGCTATTTCATTTGAGGGCTGAACAATATTCCATTGTCTGGAGGTGCCACAGTTTATGTATCCATTCTCCTACTGAAAGACATCTTGGTTAGGTTGGACTTGTAACGTGTGTATCATGTTGACTCTACAGCTAAGGCTCTACTACTACTGAGGTCACTGAGACGTAAGTGACAAGGGATGCATCCCACGGTTGGGTTGCCAGCTTCTGGGTGTTCAGGAGAGAGTGGTGCAGCCGCAGCAGCAGCAATGCCATGGTGGTGTCTTGGTCACCGGGTTGCTTCTTGAGCAGCTGCAGCGGTGGCCCCTGACGTCCACTCACCCAGCCTTCCCCACAATCTTCTAAGCCCTCACTTTCCTGCATGCTTCAGTCAGAGACCTCATCTTTCTGTTGAAAATATCTATAGTGGTTTCTGTTTCCAGGACTGAATTCTGAAGGACGTAGTTTATTACTAAACCAAATAATTGCCCTCTTTTGGTTTGGAGATGTTTCTTCTCAGCTTCTTGATGTGTGTACATCACCACTTTGTCTACCTTTAAGATTTTTTAAAATTTGAAAGAAAACTAATAGGAATAATAGACATAGCTCTTAACCAGGCAAAAAAGACAGGGAACAATGTGTCCTATTTCATAGCCTAGGCACTTTACTTAATGTGTACATCTTTTCTGATAACTGTTTATGCAATTGCTGTGTTTTTTTCCTTCTGCATGCAAGTTTAAATATCTGAATTCTTATTAAGAAATATAACAAACGCACTGCGACTTTTCCTGCACCGAAAAGAAAAAATGCTTTGAAGCTTATTTGAATCTATTTTTTGTTGCTGTTGTTGTTCAGCAGATATCTCTGCAAACTAATCCAGAATCTAAAATTGTTAATGCCATATGTGTCATTGATTTCTATCTTGCCAATTAAGTAAAGGTTACCGCCTGGCCGCTCCAAAGATTGCCTCCCTCCCTATGCACCATCACAGTAATTCAGCTCAGCCAGGACACTCCTGCTGGCAGTCCCCAAATTCCCTCTGCAGGGAACGGCAGAATGCTTCTGGGAAAACTTTGCTCGAGGAATGGGAGAACTGCTACTAACTACAGCTCCAATTTGCTGACCTTTCGTTGTTCATGAGAGAAGCTCGCCATTCCTGTTTTCCCAAAAGGCCAAGAATGAACTCAACAGCATTTATTGAGCACCTATGACATGGGAGGCCCTGGGCCAGGCACTAGGAATACTAAGAAATAAACAGATGTGAAACTATGTATCTGTCCTCTGTAAAGTCTGACTCTGAGTAGAGGCTACATTTCTAGTTTTAACACCATGTGATCAGTTTCATGCACTGGTTTCATGCACCGACTGCTATTGGGTAGCACAGCGGCAGGAAGAGTCTAATCTCACCATGAGGAGGGAAAGAATTGCTTTCGAGTCAAGAGAGAGGTGACAGTTGAACTCAGTTGTGAAGAATAACTAAGGCTTGTCCAGGCCAGAGTGAACAAAGGATGAAGGGAAAGCTGAGGAAAAAAAAAAAAAAAAAATGCAGTGTGAGCCAAGGCAGGAAGATAAGAGACAACCAGGCTTGTTTAGGAAACCATCAAGATGGTGATAAGGGAAGTCTGATGGTTAATTTTAAGTGTCAACTTCACTGGGCCACTGGAGCCTAGTGTTTGAGCAAACTTCAATCTGGGTGCAAGGGGGTTTGGGGATGAGAGTAACATTTAAATCGGTAGACTTGAGTAAAGCAAATTTCATTCCCTAATGTGGGTGGGCCACATCCAATCAGTTGAGGCCTGAATAGAACAAAAAGGTTGACTTGCTCCTGCCTTTGAGCTTGGACTTTTTTTTTTTTTTTTTTTTTTTTTTTTTGTCTTTGAACTTGAGCTGAAACATCTGCCCTGTCTGGGTCTTGAGCCTGCGGGCATTCAGATTGGAACTACACCATCAGCTCTCCTGGGACTCCAGGGCTTACCAATTGCAGATTTTGAGACCTGTCAGCCTCCATAACCACATGAGCCAATTCCTTAGAATAAATTTTATGTACACACACACACACACACACACACACACAATTTTATTGATTCTGTTCTCTGGAGAACCCTGACTGATACAGAAAGGGTAGCAGAAAATGAAGTAATATTAAATATAACCGGAATGTAAAAAATCCGGAGGTTGTTCTGCACATATTAAAAATAGCTAGTATTTGTTTTCAATATTATAATTGTTATTGTTGACAAGCTATATTTTCACTGCCTGTATCTGAGGTGGCAAAGATACCCTTCAGAGTGCTTCACAGCTATCAACTCATTTATTTCTGACAGCCCCTTACAAGGGGGACACTATTACTGTCCTTCATTTCCAGAGGCAAACCTGAGGCACAGGAAAGTCACCTGCCTAAGGTCGCAGAGCCAGGAAGTGGCCAAACCCTGAATGGAAGCCAGGAAGCCACGTCTCCAGAGTCTGCACTCTGTTACATGCTGTACATGTTGATGCTCTGACGTTGAACTTCATTCTATAGGTATTTTTGAGCACAGAGATAGTTATCAAAGTTGCCATTTTAGAAAGATTATTGTGATGGTAGAATCGAGCGCAAATTAAAGAATGGAAAGTACAAAGACAGCAGAAATTAAGGCGAGACTTGGTGATAAGGGTCTGGCCTAGACCAGTAGTGCCAGGAGTAGGTGATGACCCAGGGAACCTGTGTTCAAGATGGCATCACCATGATTTGGAAACGAATCAAATCTTGGGAATGAAAGAAAAGAGGTTAAAATCAGCGTGGTTAGGAACTGGTGAAGGACTGACTACCTGAGCTAAGAAGCATGTTGAGGGGAGGGGAGAGGACAGCTCCTGGGGATTTAGAAATGGAAATTGGCATGTCCACAGATAGAAATTTGAATCTGAATTCAGAACAGAGGTCAGGATTAGAGAATTAAATCCGGGAGTTATATTAGTTTCCTATGGCTGCCATAACAAAGGACCGCAAACTTAGTGGCTTAAAACAATAGAGACTAATCCTCTCACAGTCCTGGAGGCCAGAAGTCTGAAATCAAGTAATTCTCCCCCAGAGCCACACTCTCTCTGGAGGCTCTAGGGGAGAATTACTTGTTCCTGGACTCCCAGCTTCCGCTGGCATTCTTTGGCTTGTGGCCCTGTCACTGCAATCACCATCTCCATCTTCACATTCCCTCCCATGTCCTATGTGTGGGCTGACTCTCCCTCTACCTCTTCTTACAAGGGCGTGTGTGATGGCATTTAAGACCCACCCAATTAATCCAAGATTCTGTCCTTACCTAGATATTCTTAACTTAATCACATCTGCAAAGACCCTCTTGCCCAATTAAGCACCGTTTATAGGTTCCAGGCAGGAGACCTGACAAGTTTGCGTGGCTATTATTCATCCTACTACAGGAGTCATCAGGATGTGAAAGATTGGGAAGGGAAGGGATGACTTGCCAAGGGCGAGAGGTGGCAGGAAGCCACGCTGGTGCAGGGGGAGGAACCCTGCGAATTCAAATCCACTCTGCCACTGCTTGTACGGACCTCACCTTGCAGCCTCAGCACTTTGGATCTCATTTCGTCCTCTGTCCAACGATGAAGCTCAACTACCATGTTTCTCTGAAAATAAGACCAGGTCTCACATTAATTTTTGCTCTAAAAGATGCATTAGGGCTTATGTTCAGGAGATGTCATCCTGAAAAATCATGCTAGGGCTTATTTTCCGGTTAGGTCTTATTTCTGGGGGAAACACGGTACATGAGTTTTCTCTTGAGTAGAAAATGTTAAGTGTACATTTCATCTAAATAAGTGTGCAGAGTCATTTGGAGGCTATGGCTGTTTCAAAATAGTATTTCACTTAAACAATATTAAAAGGAGAAGATCCATCCCAAATGGTCCACAAGCCTTTCATTTAACCAAATCAATGTTTTCATTTGCATGACATTTCCTAGTCCTTGAGTAAGTACACTTTCAATTTCTACATATTGGCCACATTTTTATAGGTAGACTTTTATAGTCTGTATTGTAATTTCAAATGTCACCACGATTATTTTTCCACTCTGCCACAGTCCTTTCTTCCAATCTCCTCCACTCCCCACCCTGCCCAAGCTTCTGCATCGTGCAGTTCGAGGAGATACACTCTATGAGAGCGATGCCCCCTGGAGTTGTGCAATGACAGCCATCAGGACAGCACTGGGAACTGCCTGGTGGAATGACGCACACTTGCCCCTTCACAGGCCCCACTCCAACAGATGCAGCCGCAAACCGCTTCAGTGAAGGTTCTTTTCCATTCTAAACTTAGATTCTAATTCCCGCCACGGTGAAAACACATTAGTATGCAGGTACGTATAGTAACCTCTCGTAAAGCTTTTGTTTTAAATAAAGCTTGAAATAATACTTTAGAGAGTTAAAATATGTCTCATATTGAAAATGTTTAGCTTTGCTCTCAGGCAATACCTCAACTGTTGCTCCCCTAAGGAGTGCATCCCATTCAAACATACCTGCTTCATCATTTTCCATGACACAAAATAACCGCTACAATTAAGTCCTGATGCCAGTCATCTGTACTGTACTCTGCGTAGAAGGGCTAAGCATAGTGCAAGAATGCCCCACTTTTCTGCAAAAAATAGCAATCTGAATATAACTGCAAAATTTCTGAGACATTCTTGGAAATCTATTTATTCTATTTGGTCTTTGCATTTTTTTTTTTCCAAGTTGACTCTCCCCTTAAATAACCTCACAGTCCATGGATACATGTTACACTTTCAATCTCTCTCTCTCTTTTTCGCTTTCAAAAAAAAAAAAAAATTGGTGGAACTATCAAAGTGTGCTATAATCAATTTTCATTCAGTATGTATTAAATTTTGAAATGGTACCAAAGAGAGTGAAACTAAAAGAATCAATCATCCTTTATTATGTCCCTTCAGGATGAAATTAACTTGAAATGGTCATTCTTGTTTCTTTCCTCTGGAAGAGAAAAAAAATAGCTCATAGGTGCCAGGTGAAATCTAGGACATTGGTCACCTGCTATGGAGGAGTGAGGTGTCCTCTGGCAAGGATTTAATGACATTAAAGGTGTTATGGTTCAGATAGGTGTGCAGATAGTGGTGAAAGTACGGTGTATAGCACAGCATCTCATTACACTGAGCACAGGTTAAATTTGTGCTTTGGTTCGTGTCTGCATTTAGCTGCTATTCTGCCCCTTTGCTCACTGGAGAGGAACCTGCCTGCGTGTGTGTGGCTTTGGGCAAGTCATTGAACACTCCGTGCCTCAGATCCTTCATCTGTCAATGAGGATGTGGCTAATAGCATCTTCCTTAAACAGATGTCGAGAGGATTAAATCAAATGACACCTGTGAAATACACAGTAGTGCCTGTTGCATAGCAGGTGCTCAATGAATCTTAGCTACTCTATCCAACTTGTTTTACAAAACTCTTTAGTCATCCACCCTCGTCATGCCATGTGACCAAGGATGGATTCCTTGAGGACAATTTGCAGTGACTCCCCTTTGGTATGTGAGAGAATTCAGGTCTCCCTGATCTGACTTTCAGCCACCCTGCTTCACTCTACAGCATCAGCAAGTGTGAAAATGCCACAGTCACCCCATGGGGCCATCTTGTAACACACAAGCCTTTGGGACTGGAATTATACTCCAGAGTCAGTAGATAAAGCTGGCTTACCACTTCAGTGTTAAGCATGAAACCCTGGATGACAGAGAGGAGCTAGTTTAGAAAACTGTAATAGGTACCATCCTCCCAACAAATGAAATGAAACCCTCTCATTTGAACCTCCAGATTGGCTTGTAATGGAAAACCGGTTGGCACCATGCTGCTTGCCAACTTCCCAGATGACACTCTGACCTTTCTGTTTTCATTTTCTATTTATCTGTTATTGAATATCTTTGGATGTTGTAATGCCAACACAACAGATCTCCGTGGCATATTTTTGTTCCATTGTAAAAAAAAAAAAAGGATCAAATGACAGGAAGCACAGCTGTGAAAAATCCTAACAGTAACTTTTTAAAAATCGTCTCTGTCATCATGGAGCTCAGTGCTAGAAAAGTCCTTAAATCTTCTAATGCAATGATTTTTTTTTTTTCTCAAACGAGGAAACTGAGATCTAGAAAGGTAAAAGGTAGAGTCTTAAACTCACCTCTGGGTAATTATTTGAAAAGCTGGTTATATGACTTGCTATTTACATTGATTCAATCAGCTGCCTAACAGATCAAGTGAACTACGTAATCTGTGCAACTGGCCAATCTTTGCCAAATTATAATCAGACCTTACATTACATAACACTCTACACTTTTGATATGCTATCTAAATTATTCTTCACTGCAGTCCTCTGATAAAGGTATTACACCATTATTAAAATGAGAAAGTCAGACTCAAAAAATGTAGTTTATTTGCCAGCGGTTCCCTAAATGGCAAGTGGCAGAGTTGAACTTTGAACTCAAGCCTTCTGATTCCCAGTTCCATGCTTCTCCTAAGGAAATTTCTCTGGCAGTAAAGAATAGTTTGTCATAGGAAATTATTCTAATTACCCAAGAACCGGACCCATTGAAAATGGAACACTTTGGGAAAATGTGGTGGAGGCATGGACACCAGGAATAAAGAAAGGATGTAGACAGATTTAGTCATAAAATATAAGCTTTAACTACATACCAATACTATTGTGACCTAGGCCTGCATGCACAAAAGCTTGGGAGGAAATAAGGTATTTGATTTTGTTTTCTGGGATTCAACCATATTACCCCAAATTAGTTCATGTACGTAAAGAAACATCTGATATCACTGATGTGTGGGACGTAAAATTGAAAGCAACAAAGACAAACAAATAAAGAAAAAAAAAAAAACAACTCATAGACATAGACAATAGTTTAGTGGTTACCAGAGAGTAAGAGGGAAGGGGGGTGGTAGATGAGGGTAAATGGGATCAGATATATGGTGATGGAAGGAAAACTGACTCTGGGTGGTGAATACACAATGTGGTATATAGATGATGTATCACAGAATCATACACCTGAAACCTATGTGACTTTACTAACCATTGTCACCCCAATAAACTTTAATTAAAAAAAAAAGAAAGAAACATCTGAAGCCTAAATCAATCATAAAATCCACCCTCCCTCCCAAAAAATATATATATATGTTGAGTGGTTCCAAGAATCTCATCCTCACTTGTCCTGACCTACTATTATTTTTCGCAGGAGCCAACAATATAACTTATAAAGGAGGAAGGTTTTTTTAAGAGAAGAGCTAAAAAACACTGATAGAGTCACTCACTCCAATGATACTTACCTTGGAATAATAATGCCATAAAAAGTAGATTGAAAGCAGGTGTTTGTTGAGGGCATTAAGTTCCAGCACAGAATTAAATGTACTATGCCTAGAAAATCGGCAGGACCCCTCCCCCTTGGGTATTAACACTTCTTTTTAGACACAGCTTAAAGAAGATGAATAATCGTGAAGAGTTAAAACCCTATCATCTACATAATATTCTTGCCTACATCACAGCACTTTAAAAAAAATTTAGGGAGATATTTGCACTTTCATATTTTAATTAAGTTGGTTACTTTACCTAGGTAGATGTGAAAAAAGTAATGGCCAAAGATTTTGTAACGACACCAACTCTGCTCGGTAGCAGCTGACTATAAACAGCCTGGTCTGAGCGGGTATAATTGACCACAGGGGAACAGGTGATAAAGTGAGGATGGCTGAGGGTCTCCGCCACCAAACACTTTTGTTAGAACAACTTCAAGTTCACATCCACAGGGCAGCTCCCAGGGGCCTGTTCTTTTACTGGATTATGCACTTAGTGCCTAGAAAATATTCTTGGAATATCCTCTTGATTCCCAGGAGGCAAGGAAATGTGGGAAAGAATGAAAAGAAGAGAACATGAGGGCAAAACCTCCTTAGGGATGAATGTAGAAAGTGGAGTGTAGGAAAGTAGCTAGTGTGTGCATGTATGCCTGCAGACGTATGTTTGCAGGTCTATGTGCATTTGCCAATCATTTTAGCTTTAAAGGAAGACCCAATGCACAAACTGCCTCTTGGTTTACAAATCCATTGATCTGTGCTATGTAACGTGTGTATGCATGTGTGTGTCAAGGAGGGGATATCACTGTACTCTCAAAATACATGTACGCCACTTAAGCAGATATGTACTATACCCCAAACCTTGGGATAGAAATACAAAATCCTTTAACTATTCCACAGTAGAGTTCCTTTTCATCATAGGGCTCCTTTCTCACGATGTCACTGAGTGAGTAGTTCCCAAGACAATACCCAGTTTCCTAATTGGACAGGTTTCCAATCTGGGCACGTGGATCTTAAAGAGAAAGACAAAAAGCTCCCATCTGCTTTCAGATTTAAAAGGGAGAGTCTCCCAATAAGAGTAACAATAAATAACAATTTGCTCAGAGTATATTATATGCTGGTAGCATGTTAGAACCTTTCCACACATTACTTCTGATCCTCAAAATAGACCTTCAAGTCCAGTCTTACACTGGCAGAGAAATGATTTAGTCAGTGTCACACAGAAGGACAAAAGAATCGAACTGGGGTCTCTCCATGTCCAAAGCCCACGCAGGTTCCCTTAGGCAGGGCTGGCAGCTCTCACAAACACTCCAGGGGCTATTTTTTACTTGTGTATTATTACTTGTGTTTAACTTCAGGAGAAATACATGGTAATTATAGAAAAGTTATAAGATACAGAGTAGCAAAGACAAACAAAATGAGAGAAAGAAAAATAATTACCCAAATTCCCACTAAATTCCCACCATTAAGATACTGGGATATATTCCTTCAGATTTCTCTTACCTCTGTATCTATACAGAGGTATACAGATTCTGCTATAGTATCTGCACTATAGATACTATAGGGTTTCTAACTTTATATTTAGTGCCGTCTGATCTCTATTAACTCTCACATGTTCCATGCAGGTATGTATTTTTTAAACAAAAAGTGGAAAGATATTATAAATGCTTTGTGGGAGTTTTTTGTTCTTTTCCTGCTTAATAAATTCTGAACAGAGTATATTCTTTTGCTATCACCTTTGTTACAGCAATTTGGTGAATAAATTCCAATCTGTATCACCATTTCTGTGTTATCATATGTACAACGTCCCATCTGTCAGGCCCCTACTAACATTGATCAGGGCTCACAGGATAATCTAGTGTGGATGCGGCATTACATACTTTATCAAATCCTTGCTGTGCAGCATTTAAGCAGCGCCCGATAGTTTTACTATTATTAATAGTAAAACTACAATTATTTACTATTATTAATAATGCTGTGATGAATATCACTATTTATACAATCGTGCATTGATAAAATTATTTTTTAGAATAAAAATTTTAGAGGAGTAATTACTCAGCCAAATACTGTTAAACATATATTAAAGATCTGGGAATATATTACCAAATTGCAACATAATTCCAATCCACTAATATTTTATCAGTGTACCCCCTCACAGGTCAATGCAAGTGAAAGTATTTTCCAGGCAAGAGATAGCGACCAGGAGAATAACTTGGCTTTGGAACTACATAGTCACGATGTTCATATCAGTGCAAGGAACATTATTTGTCTTAGTTGGAAGTTCAGGAAACAACAAAAAGGTGTGTTGTTTTGATTGGTATCTCTTTGGTTATCAGACAGATGGACCATTTTTCCTGTACTTATAGGTGTATTTATAGACACAGTTTAGTATGAGTATGTGAATTACCCAAGACTCATTCTAAGTAGCTAAGCACTCAAAAATCAATTCCAAACTATATATTCATCACTTCTGTGGGAACAGGATCTCGCACTGAGTCATTCAACCAACATTCACTGAGTACCTATCAGACTGACAGTCCTACCAGCACACTGGTTATTTCAAGTCTTCTGACTGATCGCTACCCATACTGAACTGATAGCTAAATATCATAAATATCACCCTGGTACTCATTGTATGCTAAATTCCATTCTGACACTGGGATCTAGCTGTGAACAAAACCCTAAATCCCTGTATTTATGGTGCTTACTTGTATATTCTGGCCAACAAATACATATATAAAATAGTATATAGTATCTATGGTAAGTACACCAAAGGTAAAATAAGGCTTAACATCCTCACAGCTCACTTAGAGACACAGCACAAGCATGTACTATGATTAGAAGCAAAGCTCATACTAGGCTTTGGGACGTATAGATCTTATTATAAGAACCCTGCCCCAGGTCTGCCACACTTTGTTTGGTTCTCCTGTTCTTTACCTATGGACTGAAATGCCGCATTTTCTTTCCTTGTAAGTAAGTCTTTCCTACCGAGTTTTGGGCAGCATACTATGCCACCCCCAGTCCTGCTGGCGGTGGAGGAAGACAGGCCATCTCCAATCTGCTCTTTTCTTTCAGGCGCCCTAATTGGAAGTCCTGCCTCGAACACATGGCCAGAGCGAGGAGCCAAGAGAAGAACAAAGGCCAACTGCTCACATGTGTTCCCTCCCAATCTGGTCCAGGCTTTCTGGCAAAGTAGGGGGAGTCGACAGTGCAAAACACTTAATGGTGAAGGGTCAGCAGGCACTGAGTGTTCACGTCCCTGGGAAGCCCTGGGCATGCAAGAAGGAAGACTGGCTCAATTCAGTTTTCAAAGGAACTGAAATGGAGGTTGGGACGTAAGATAAAATGGAAGAGAGAAAATCATGGAACAGGAAAAGCCACATTCTGGGCCTTCTTACCTGATGTGCTTCTAGAATTAAAAGGGCTGAGAGAAGCTAAGGCTTTTGTTTCATTAAAAATTAGAAAACAAATCTATTGAGAACACATTACACTGACATTATGGGAAGAACACTGAGGTCGAAGTGGCTAAACTTGGATTTTAAGTCACGCTTTAATGTAAGCTCATGGTGTGGGCTCAGCTCACAAACCCATTATGTGGTACAAATCCTCCCAGCATCCTAGATATGTCACCTGTTAACTCTTCCCAGACCAGCACAACAGGGATTGGTGAGAAATAATGTAAGATTTGACGGGGGAATATTTTTTCCTAATTAAGAATAAAAGTGGTCAAACATCTCTCCCATGAGTAATCCACATGTATTTACCAATTGTAAAAGGCTGATAGAGTAAGAGGAGAAATAGAAATCTATTTTCAAATGTTTTATGAAGAGCTTCATAAATGCTTTTTTCCAGCGTAATCGATTCGCTGATGTTTTATTTTATTAATTGGTTTCTAGTTAGGACTCAAAACCTTCATGAAACTCACTAAAGACCCACCTTTTCACCACCTCTATTCAAAGCGCATGTGCGTGGGCATGCACACACAAGTCTCACTCATGAAAGGAAGGGAGGGAGGGAGGGAGGGAGGGAGGGAGGGAGGGAGGGAGAGAGAGAGAGAGAAAGAAAGAAAGAAAAATTAAGAAGGAAGGAAAGAAAGGAGAAAAAAAAAAATCACAAACACAGAGGGACTAATAGTACGTATCTGAAGTTCCTGGAGCCAGATTTTTTTTTTTGAGTGCAGAAGTTGGCAGATCTTACAAATTATAAGGTGATACAACTTCCATATATTACATAATACCCTCACAAACACCTCACACTCACACATATTAATATCTTCCAGTAAGACATAGAAATGTCCCTTCTAATTGAGATAAATAAAGATAATAAATACTCTCTCATATCAGTGCAGGTCAAGTTTTACCAAACAAATTTCAGTGACTGAGTCACAAAAAGTTGTTTCAATTGTAATCACTTTTTAGATTTCAGAATTGTGGCTAATAAACTGTGCATCTCCAGGTAATTTCCCTTTGTTTAATTCTACTAGTGGTTCAGATCCTACTCAAGTTATGACATAAATGTCATCACCAATAGATATTTATTGATTACCACTTGCAGAAGATGGGGCACTCGCTTAAGATGACAGTTTTTCTCATTCGCTGTTTATACTCTGTAGACAATGCAGAAATATGAAATGATGCATGACCAGAACACAATACAAGTCCATGCCTGTTGTACATAATATACAATTTGAGTGTTTTTGTTTTAATGTGAGATTTTTGGGGGGAAGTGTTAGTTTGTTGCCTGTCTAGTTTCTATTCTTCCATACCTTTTTCTCCTCCTCCTCTTCCTCCTTGGTCTCCATTTCTCATCTCTGTCATCATTTCTTTAGGGTCAGCTTCTTTGCCTGTCCTAACTAAGTTAACTTCCCCTATCAAAAGTTCTCATGGTACATGTACATCTCCTCCATTGAAAATATACAATTATTTGTGTGATTTTTTTTAACTTTTATTTATTTTAAGTGTGTTTTTCTAGGATCCATCAGCTCCAAGCCAAGTAGTTGTCTCAATCTAGTTGTGGAGGGTGCAGCTCACAGTGGCCCATGTGGGGATCAAACCAGCAACCTTGTTGTTAAGAGCACAACGCTCTACCCAACTGAGCTAACCAGCCGCACCTATTTGTGTGATTTTTTAAAATTAGTATCTTACTCCTCACTAGACTATAAGTTCTCTGACATTGTGTCTAAGTTTTGTTCCCACCATAATATCTCCAGCAACTAGTCAAGTATTAGGCACAAAATAGGTTTTTAGTAATACATGGTGGGATGGATGGATGGATGGATGGATGGATGGATGGATGGATGATTGATTCAGTAGAAGGGGATCGTCAGGGTCAGGTTAAGGTTAGAGTGAAAATCATGTGTTGTCTCCTTTTGCATAAAGTAGAAATAAGAGAGCAAATACATATGCGAGGGGAGAATCCAAGACATTGTTTATAGTAAGTATCACAGTTCAGGGCTGCAGATATGCTTGTATTAAGACGAATAATTTGGAAATCTTGACTTCTGGTTTGAGGCACACCAGTTTAAGAGCTCTGAAAAGGGAGAGGATCTAAAAAGCCATCAAACCTTAAAATAAAAATAGGATTAATGCAGAAAGACCCCCTTTAATCTTAGGCACATTTTTATTTTGATGAAAATGGTGGGAAAACTGAGCTTGGGAAGGATTTATTTGCAAGTGATGATTGGTGTAGGTATAGCTCAAATGAGTTCATTCAACAGCTCTAAAAGGTGGCCATTATTTTTTTTTTTTTTTCAAAGAACAAAAATCACCTCTGCAAAAATATTTTCTTTTCTTTTTCTCCTGGCCAATATCTCAAAAATAATTAAATGCATGCAAATAAGAACAGGAAACCAATGAACTTTTCACTAATAGGAGTCATCCTGAGGGTTTGAACAAAAAGAAACAGAGAAGAGGAGGGGATGGAATCCATTAAACTCTCCAAGTATCTAAAACCTGCCAGCAATAGCAAAAATGAAAATGAAAACTTACCTTTTTGAAGTTCTTCCATTACTAATTGAAAGGCAAGAAGGCTGATTCTATATGCCTTAGGAAATAAAGACTTAACAAATGTCTTTATTGAAGACTCTGCTGTCCTAAAGGGAAGGAAGATGGATAGCACTTCCTAAACCCTTTGTCATGTCAAATCCAAGTTCTGTCACCTAAACCTGAGACACAATTAAACAATTGGCTAGGGTGTTGTCTTGACAGATTATTTGCCATGCTGGAAATGAAGAGATATTTGCTGCACCATTCACCTCTCTTGCTGGAAATGTTCTTAATTAGCAACATTACCAGCAGGGATTATTCTAAATGGGAAAAGGAAAGTCAAGTTTAAAACTAAATTATACAAATGAAAGGAATAAAAATGTATGTTAAAATAAATGAATGGCAGTGAAAAGAGATTAAATGGTTTTGTCCTTCATTTGAAAATCACTTCAAATTAAGCAGATCACTATAAAGTCCATTAGTGAGTAATATTTTTATTACCAAGATTTGAACTTGTGTGTTTTTTTTCACTTAGATACTTGAAGGAATGCTACTTCGTACCCATACTTTAAATCTTTTATTCAAAGCAACCATCTCTAAAACATGGTTACTTCTCGAATGTGATGAGGATTTCATCAACACATATTAATAAGGCTGAAAGCCTGGAAGAAATAGCCTTTGCTTTTCCTACCTGCAACTTCAGCAGACATGAGAGTGTCGTGTGATAATTTTGACTTCGTTCTATGACAAAACATGTGCATCACACGGACTAGTTATTATTCTCAAATGGTCATTTGGATTTTCATCACTATTGTAAAAGAGCTGCTAAACAAGATTTGGTACCTGACTGGTGTGTGGGTTTGCACCCATGCATCCATATTTATATGTGTTGATATATGGAAAAATGGATGTTGTATACATATATCCATATGTCCAGGCTTGTGTGCTCCTAGATAGATATTATGCAAACATGAATGTGTAGCTACGTGTCCAAATGTGTTTATGTGTGTAGCTTTGTCTCAGCCTTCAAAATCAAGATAATGTCTGCCACTCAAGTTTTCTCATAAGCAAAAGAGGGGGAATCAGAGAAAGGACTCAGTAAATTCTACGTAACATTTTAGAACTTTATTGTACATACAACAGATCTAGAGTACTGGTTAAATATTCTGAGTTCTAAGGCCCAGGACTCTGCATTGCCACAACTCTTCCCAATGATCCCAGTGCCTTGCAACCCGCCATAAACAAGCCAGTGTTAAGCAAATTTACAATCAGGATATTAGCTTCTAAAATAGTGGTTGCAAACTCCAATCTGCTGCCTGTTGTTGTTCAGCCTGAGAGCTAAGAGTGGGTTTTATATTTTTAAATGGTTGGAAGAAAATCAATAGAACGATATATTGTGGTACCTGAAAATGATATGAAATTCAAGGTCCAGTGTCCATAAGAAATGTTTTATTGAAACACAGCCATACTTGTTCATTTATGTATTGTCTTAGGCTGTGTTCATGCTATAATACCAGAGTTTAGTAATTGCAACAGAGACCACATGACCCACAGAGCCTAAAATATGTATTCTCTGGCCTTTTGCAGGAAAAGTGTGTGGACCCCTGCCCTACAGCCCCACCCCGATTTGTCAGTGGCCTTTATATCTATCCACAGCAGACTGCTCTACTTCCTCCAGTTTCCCCTTATAGTGTGTGTGTGTGTGTGTGTGTGTGTGTGTGTGTGTGTGTGTGACAAGTTTCAACTTGTTCGGTGCAGACAGTCAGATGTGAGTTACGGTTGAGAGAGGTGTGTTTTTTTTTAATTTCCCCTTATTCTTGAAGGAGGAATTAACAGCATACATCTCATCATCTTCAGCAGTTTCCTCATTGTACGTCTTAGATCTTTTCATGAAATTCAAATAGTATTCCCACTATTAAAAAAATAAAAGTAAAACTCAATGAAGAGGTGGGAGAAAATAGAGAGTCGCCACATGCCTTGAAATCATACCATGAAAAAATGGATGGCTCCATGATCCAGAGACCTTCTCATCTCCAGAGTTATTCAAGGAAAATTATAGATTCCCCCAGACTCTTAGAGAGATTGCAGAGAACAAATCAGGATTCTTTGTAATATTGATTTCAAAGTTTGTTCAAAACTCAAAATCAATGATTTATTGACTCTAACTAATCCTCTACTCTGTTAGGTATAAGAGTAAGTCTGGAGGGGTATCTTCTCCTGCGGCTTCTACCTATGAGATATGTCTGAAAACCTCTTTCAAGTATAATCCAGAAGCAACATTCATATAAAACAGAAGGAAATCTGAGTGTTCTGAATGCTTCTTTCACAGTAACGACCACACTGGCAATTACAGTGATATTTGTGGGATTATCTCTTCAATGTCTACTTCTTCCCAGGCTTTCTCAACTACAGTTTCACATCTGAACCACAGAACCCCAAGAATACATTGCAAATCATTTTCTCAATTACTCCAAGGGATTTTGACCTTAGGCAATTGTGAGAAGCGGTTATCTTCCGAGGCTTGTATTTGTAGGTCTGAAGTCCTTAGGATAGGAAACAGCTAGAGAAGATGGACATGCAGTGGGAGAGACAAGGTTAAGTTGGAACTTACAAGATTGACAAAGGACTCACACCGGTCTGTCACCATTTTCAAGCCTCAAATCTTGAGGACAGAGTATCCTGAAGGCAGAACTGGTCTTATGGGCATGTGACCTATGAGTCACACAGCATCCCCTGCTTAGAAGGATCTCACGCCTGGTTTAATGCTCTGTTGTTTCCATCTTGAAATTTCCATAATGTTTGAACAAGGAGCCCTCTATTTGCATTTTACAAGAGGCCTCAGAAATTATGTGTCCAATTGTGCCTGCGAGAGATACTGGTGCCCCTCAACATGCACCTGATTCTAGAGTTGGATAAACAGAAGCAGAAGATCCCCCATATCAAGCAGATGAGCCAGCAGGTAAATGACAACATGTGTGAGCTGCTATGGTGCCTCATGCCTAGCACGGACCTCCCCGGTAAAAAGGAATATGGCCACTCTTTCATTTCTACCAACCAAATCTTCCAATGGCCTAACAATAACTCAGAACTACATGGGGAAAGGAATGGTTGGAAATGTAGTACGATCTTGGATAAGTTGACACACTAAAAGCCCACCATAGAAGCCACAGTAGGGATGAACCATTTCCATAGAATCCAGTGGGATGCAGTAAAGCAGAATGGAAAGAGCCAGGAGACATGAGTTCAAAGCCCAGAGGCATCACTTATTGACTGAAACCTTAGACAAGTCATCTAATCCCCAATGTTCAATGTCCTCGCCTATAAAACAAATATAACAAAATCTACTTACAGAATCATTGTGAGAATTTGATTAAAAAAAACAACCTTCATATTGTAAATAAAATGTTTACACTATTTTAAGTAAATAGATAAAAAACATTATTTTAAGTAAATAGATTAAAAAAACAACTATTATATCTGAGAATTTCTGCATTCCTCAGTAATACACAGAGACAAAGAAACAATTCAAGAGCATGAGCTATGATACTTGGTTGAGAGGTCTGGGCTCTTTTTTAGCCCATTGTGTGAACCAGCAGGAACACCTCTGCAAATCTCCCCTGGAATATCCTGAGTGACAGAAATGAATGTGCTCCTTCAGGGACTTCTTGCTACAAATACAAAATTCTGTTAAATCTTACTACATCGTAAAAAATCCATGTGACTTTTGCCTTCCCTTCTGGAATAGGGTTGTCTTCGTTTTGATGTAAAAATGATACTTTAAATTTCTTATGAGTGAAATTAGGTAACTCTTTCCCTTAAATCCTCAAGTACAAAGGATGCTCTAAAACGATTCACCTCACCAATTGGCACCTTTGTGATGGTGATGATAATGAAGAATTAACTCCACTGAACATTTTTATGTATCAGATACTACACTAAACATTTAAATGAATTACCTAATTTCATCTTCATGACATCTTAATTTTGTTAAATAGAAATTAGGAAACTAAGGCTCAGAGCTGTTAGGTAGCTCCTCTGAAATCAAGACAGGGTCACAAGTGGCACAAGTGATCACCAGGCTGGCGTCTCAAGAGTCTACATTTATAATCATTATCTAAAATTGTCTCCCTGAAAGTATTCAGTGCTAAGTTTAAGAAGTCCAGTAAAGAGATCCAACTAAGATGGAATCTGTAATATTTACATGAAAGAAAGCTGATCCACAAAGAATTACTTTTAAAACGTACATGTGGCAAGCTTGAGGGATTCAAACTTAGTAAATTGGTAGTTACTCTCCAAAGCACTAGGAAAATAGCAGGTAGGCAAATGAGAAATGAAAGCGATGAAGACTGAGGTGAAGGAAATGAGAAAGGGAGAGACCACAGAAACTCATTATGTATTTAGAATGAGTACGTTAAATTTAATATACCCGTGTGCCCATTGCAAAGTACACGTCTGAATGAGAAGCAATTGCATCAAAATCCAGATATTCTGTGTATGTATTAATGAAAGAAGAAACACCCCCACCTATCTGCCCAGGAGATGAAAACTACAGAGACCTCAACTCTAGCTCCTCACAGAGTCAGTCAAGGCTAAGGTGAGGATGCAAATGAACCACTTAGAACATAATGCCCTCAACAAGTAGATAGGCCTCCTCTAGAAGCCCTCTCAGATCCCAGGAGCCAGAACCAATGAATCCTGACCTCCTGTTCGCATAGCACTTATTACATCAGCTTCCATCAGCATAATTTATGCAGCAACTCATCACCCTTCCAGTGCACAGATCCAGCAGTCCTCGAAGGCTACGATAGTATTTTAAAAGTAAAATAAATTGCTGTAATTCTCATAACATGCAGCACGTTGCTTTGCATGTTCAATAAACAAGTGTTAATCACCAGATGATTACACTTCTCACCGTGAACAACTGAGGAAGGCAAAAATTACTCCAAACCAAAACTATGCTTAAAAACATTTCAAATGTAATGAATGAAAGGGAGGTTAAAAGCCATTGCGTTATGAGAAAACATGTTTTTAGAGTAAAAGATAGCTTGCCAAGCATTCCAGGCTTAGTTTAATTTGAAAACAGGATTAAACATTTAAAAACATGATTTTTTTTCTTCACCATTTTGATCATCCCTAGGGGGGTAGAAATCATTCTAGTACAATCTTCTTGTCTCTATTCAATATATTTTATCAGTGTGAGTCAATGAATATCCCCTTAGAGATGGAATTACTTTGGTCGAAAAAGAGAAAATCTGTAAGGCAGTGACATTTCTGGCTGACTTAGAAAGATTTTGTTTTTCTTCCTTTTATTTTTCTAATTGACAATGATTCTATGTGTGTTTTTTAGTGTACTTTTAATGAATTGAATACTGGTTATGGTGAACCCAATAACCATTCATGATATGGGTGTTTAGTCCACAGATTCTAGTATAATTAGCAACCATGTTTCTTGATTCTGTGATATTCAGCAATGATAGTGTATGTACATATGTACAGATTGAGCTCCACAGTGGAAAGTGTGAATAAATATTACAGGTACCCTAATATACTCCCTTGTATTAATTATTTTTGCTAAATAAAAGAACGTTTTGCCATATTGGTCAATTGTAGACATGTAGAGCGGATTTAGATGGTTTTCACGAGTTGTAATTTGAATACTCCTCAGAAGTGTTTCTTCTTTACGCACTGTTCACTCTAGCTTGAATGTCCTTACTCTAGCTTCCATTATTCAAATGTTGCTGTCCTTCATTTCTCAGCTTCCAGGCTACCAGTTCCATGAAGCCTTTCCAGACACCTCCTTCACTAGATCTGAGCAATCTGTGGCAGCTAGCATTAGTGATACTATGTATTACCAGTGTGTACCTCTAGTTTCATTGCCCCAGAGCAGAATTCTGAAACATTGGCTTGGGTACTTGGGGCCTTCCCACTCCCCTCCCCTCATGATCCATCGCACCATCTCCTGCCACCACGTTTGGGGTCCACTCTGACTCTGTCAGTGCCCAATAGGAAGGCAAAATATGAAATTTCCCGATGTCATTGTCCAGGCCTACCAACAGGGGCCCATTGCCACTTTTGATCTCCATGTGAATTTGTTGCCCAGAGAATAGCTTGAGAGACAAGTAATGCTTGTATAATGTCACTCCTCTCTACCATTTCAGAGTTGCCATTTGCAATCCCAAGCCAGCCTAAAAACTGGTCAAATGGACTCTGAGGAGAAAAATCCATAATTAAGACTTGGATGTCAGGCTAATAAACCTGTAGAGAACTGATTTTAAATTGCATCAAGATGATGCAAGTTTGCTCACTACAACCCATTTAAAATTACAGTATTTATCAAATATATTTTTGATAACTAAAATGTCATTAAGCCATATTAACCCATGATTGTTTCATGTTAAAAACACTGAATAAGACTGTAAGGGAAGATTCAGTTTCTTTCATTAAAATAAAAATAAGGTTACATCATGAAATGTTCTTTATGGTAAGATTAGCAACAATAAATTATAAAACACTTTTTTTAAGAAATCAGATTGCTTTATACAACAAAACATTTGTTTGAATAACATAATTCTATAATAACAAAGTTTTAAAGAGAAAAAAGGCACAGATTTGTTACATGATACATGCAAGTAGAGGGTGGCAGAGGAAGGAGGAAAGATGGAAGAAATGAAAAAAGTTAAACTCAAAGGAGCATTAGCTCTAAAATTCAAGTGCACAGATCACCAATTATTTTATCTTGACTTTATTTTCCACCTTTTATGTGGCCCTCAACATAATGCAACCACAGAATTCATTTTTTGGCACAACTTATAACTCATTAGTCAAAGATATTTCTAATCAATATAATTTTCCAAGTAACTTTTAAACTTTTCATTTTTAAAACTAAAAAAGACCTCTGAAAAATGCGTTACTATAATTTCTGAAGCTGTGTTTATAAATACAGTACATGGAATATATTTCAACTTTGATTTCAGTGATTCTATTTATCCTACTAGATTGTAAACTCTTTGACAATAAGGACATTTCAAGTATCTTTCCACCCGTAAGTAACAGAATTGTAACTAGGAAGTGTTTAAAATCATTTATGTATTCCCTGGCTTATTTTGAGAAGGCTTAGGTTGTAATCCTAAACTTGTTATCGAACAGTGCAAATATCATTAAATACTTAGTCATGGATAAACTGAATAGTTTTATGACTATCACTGATGTAAATGTAACTCTGAAAATTATTTTTAATATACCCTTAAAAGTAGACATTATTATTATTATTATTACTGTATTTTCCCTTTCTGTTACATTGTCAAGAAAATCTGTGTATTTATATTTGAAGTGTGAGCCTATGAACATTCAGACAGAGCGTCACCATGCTTGATACCCTCAATGTTTAGCATCCTTGTTCAGCATAGAGAGGGTGTCAATAAATGTTCTTAATTAAAAATAAAGATTTACTGTATATTACATTATGTATATGTTGGCTAGGATAAAAGTAACAGTACAGGATTGTAAATTCGTATTATTTCTGAAACAACTCGGTGTTTTCATTTTTCCTTTTAGCAAAGACCTATATGTGTAACAGCAAACTGGTATTTTTGTTTGCAGTACAATTCAAAATTGTGACACGCATTGTCAGGTGCATAAAGTATGGGAGGGACTATGTATATAGGAAATCAATGCCCCTTAAGAAAATAATACAGTAATGTATAAATCCAGATATTCTGCCAACCAACTCAAGTTCCCCTCAACCTAACATTTAAACAAGAAAGGCCTGATTGAACCGTCCAGAGGAAGCTGTGAATTCTGTCCCCTGGCACCAGTTGTAAAGGCATTCCATTTTACATGTTTTCAGATGGTCACCTTCAGTGAGAGGGAGAGGGAGGGGCAAGGGGATGGGGCAAGGGGAACTGGAGGGGGGAAGGGAGGGGAAAGGAAGAGGAGGAGGGAGAGGGTGATAATATAATGTCTTGCTTTGGCAAGAAAAATTCTTTCCTGCTACCACTGGAGGTAGAAAATTCCCCCTGTATAACAGGCACGGTTACATAACATTCCTGAAACAGATGAACCATGAATTCCAATGAAAGCTTCATTCCTTCAGAATGCCATAAGTACTAGGAGTTAATTTATGGACTCGCCTGAAGTGCAGACGCTCAATCTGAGTCTTCTGACAGCCTCGCTATTTTAAAAGCAAGTTGAATCCCAGTGCTCTTGAAGATGGAAAAGCAACAGATAACCACCTTCCCTGATTGTCTGATCAAGATTCCACTTGAGTGAAGATACCAGCTTACTGGTTATTGCGTCTAATGAGTAAATTTGCAAGCCTCCCACTTTAAATGAGTTGTGTGCATTTATTTTCTACAAACGAAATCTGGTAAAAGATTTTCTAATTTAGCCTCATCTTTTGCACATTTTTAGACAAAGCAGGGAAAAAATGACTTCTAAAAACTGGCTAATGGATTCTTTTTTTTTTTTCTGTTTTTGGCAGGGAGGTGAGTAGAATAGTTCACGGGGTTCTTTGTGAGGTTTTTCTGCCCATTAACAATTATTTAACAAAATACTCCAATCTGCATTGTATATCTTTATGTTATTGACATCATATTGCTAAGAGCTGTCTAGCGGTTTGAGGCTGGCTTTTATCTTTTCCTACAACTTGGAGTCTAAAATGGACAATGACAGCAGTCGCAGCCTTACTGAAGCTCATCAAACTGTCTCATTCAAAGTGATGACTAAGTTGGATTAAACCCAAGGACTCGGCTACCGGTATTAACCCATCAGATGTTGCAGCCCCTCAGCCGCTTTAATCATTAGGGTGGGATTAAAAGTCATGCTCTGCCACAGCCTTGATGCCTAGGAAATCACTCCAGGAGAATGTGGACGCTTCAACGGACCGACCTTTAATCACACCAGGCAAAACATGACAGTTTGGAAATTAACTCGGGAGGATAAACTTGGAAAGGAGATGACAATAGCCTGGGTGTTTATCAACAGATTGTACAATATTAGCCAAGCAGATTTCCCAGACTCCTACTGGGCACCCCTGTGGTTGGAGCCCTCCATGTTCTTTCTTTGAAAATAAACAACGAAGAGTTTACACCAGCACATAAAAAGTAAGGCCGATAAGTAGCTAATAGGGTTATAGGTAACACCATACACCTTTCAGGGAGAACAAACACTCAGATAAAGAGAGTACTGGCAGGTTCTCCAACAGGATTTGTAAAACTTTCTGCCCCAAGTCTGCACATGTCCAAATAAATCATGATGCCTTTTGGCTCTGCTGGGCTACTATTTTTTTTTTTTTTCCTCTTGGCTGTAATAAGCATGCTTGATTGTCAGGCCCTGCTGTTCTTAGGGCCAAATCAAAAATACGATATTAACTTCTTTCCAAGATGCAGCCACCAAAGCAATAGAAGAATGCAAATAAATCAATTCTACATGCTTAAGTCCATCTCCCTTTCATGCAAGCCTGATGACAGAGACGGCGTCTTTTCCCCCCAACTCTGTCTTATCATTTGGAGGTATGAAAAATAGATTGTGTCACAGTAATGAAGCACAGGAAAAGGGAGCTTGTTATAAGCTGATTACAGTTTAGATTGAAGGACTGGTTCTCATTAGCTATTTTAGATTGGACAGCGTCCTCGAGCTGTAGTAATTACTGAAAGTAATTTTTGAAAGGGAGGGTGGGGCAGCTGGTACAAGGAGAGACTCAGACAGTTGCAAGGGGATTGGAAAGAGGTCTGGGAGGGCAGACCCGCAGCCTGCCAGGTTGTCATTACGCCCGCTGCTATGGCAGAATGAATGAAGCAGCTGCGGCTGGCTACTTTCTTGTTAGGCTCTCCAGCGAGGAGGAGAGAGCACTTTGCATGGAGAAATTAATACAGCAAATGCGGTAAGAGGCCTATTTTAAGTTCAAGTGGGCAGAGTGACTCCCCAGAGCCGTGCCCTCAACACACAAGCTCAGTTTTCATCCCATAATAAATGTGATGAAGGCATGTTTCACTGCTGGTTACAGAAGCAGACTTAAAACGCAGACGCTAAATGATGGTCAAGGTAAAAGGACCTATTTTGTTGCTTCATTAAGTGGATTTGAGAGCTTAACCATTTCCCTGGTCCAAACAGGATGAAATACGCAATCTTACCCATCTTGAAGGGATTCTGAGCAAATGTCTACGTGTTTTGTTCCATATGCAAGTTTTTGATCCAGCATTTTCTTCAGTATCGGGTAAATAATTCAGGAGAGAAAATATGCTGTTTGTTTTTTGAGTTGGGGAGACTGGGAAGTTCGAGGCCTGGTTTCTAGCTCTAGACCTGCCACTAACTAGACCTCTGGTGACCTTAAATGAACCATTTAACCTCTCCTTGTCTCTGGGAAATAAAAGAAGGAAATTCAATGTTTTCTATTGCCCCTTAAAATTATTGACTTCTCTGATTCCAATTATAGTCTCTTTAAGCTAATTTATTGAGAATGAGATTAAAAATCCAAAAAGAAAATCTTCTCTCTAAATCAATGAATCAATTCTGCACAAGATTAAGACGAAAATTTCCTCCTCCTAAGCATATGATCTGGGCTATACTCCAATGGGAAAATAAGGAACATTTACTGAGACCCTAATATATGGAAAACTTTTTATGCATTGATCCCCCAATAACACTGCAGCAGACAGAGTCTGAGCCCCAGAACGCCATGTCACATGCCCATAGTGACACAGCTCGTAAGTGGGAGAGATATGACACAACACATGAGGCTGCATGAGCAAAATGGCCATGAAATAGTGGACTGAGTCAATGAAAATTACAGGAGAAATTCATAGCCACTTTTGTAGCGTGACTTCAGCAGCCTCCAAAGTCTCCTCTTACGCTAAGTACCTCTCACACCATCAGAATGTCACATTCCCTCCACGAAAGTCCTCCCTTTGGGCTAAAAAATGCACCACCTCCAGAAAGCCCTGATGAAAATACAAATGTGTTACCTGGGAGGAATAAATTCATTAAGCCATTAGCGAAAATTAACAGTCTTTATAAAATTAACAGCCTGAATGTATCTGGTTAGCCAGCTGTCATTCCGTAGAAAACAGATTCTAAGGGAAGACTATAAAGTCGACGTGTCTTCCTCATGGAGGAGACCCAGAAAAGGTTTGAAACTGGGGACAGTGTTCCAAGGGGCAGGGCCAAGAGTCTGACACTGTCAGACAGAGTTCCTGGGAAGCTAGACAGCAGGGGCCCCAGAGACCTCAGACTGACCTGCAGGGGTGGTAGGGAGCCAGCGGGAATGAATGATGAGAACAAACAGAGGAAAAGATTTGGAGGCTGGGGAAGGGAGGAACTTGGTAGTGGGGGTCACCAAGATCCATTTTATCACTTGACTATGTGGCTAAAAACTG